>NC_091286.1:321064513-331064513 GCF_032444005.1 Ranitomeya imitator | reverse complement strand
CACAAAGCAAGATCAAGTGTGCAATTAGCATCTGGGAAATTTGAGAGGCTTTGTTAGATATAGCGGCTCAAACAGACCGCAGACTCAAAGCAAGGAATTGTCTATGCACTTGAGCACTTTTAGAGTAACATACTCAGACAAACCGGCCAGCTCTTACCAGCGCTGCTAGAAGTGATTGACCTGTTCTTGCTATGGGATAGACTTCAATCATCTGCCATTGCAGTTAACTAGTCTAGTATTTGGTTATGATTAGTGATGAGCGAGTGTACTCGTTGCTCGGGTGGTCCCTGAGTATTTGTAAGTGCTCGGAGATTTAGTTTTCGTTGCTTCAGCTGAATGATTTACAGTTGATAGACAGCTTGAATACATGTGGGGATTCCCTAGCAACCAGGCAACCCCTGCATGTACTCAAGCTGGCTAGCAGCCGTAAATCATGCAGCTGCCTCTACAAAAACTAAATCTCCGAGCAGTTACAAATACTCGGAGACAATCCGAGCAACGAGTACACTCGCTCATCACTAGTTATGATACTTGGATGGATCATCAAAGCACATTTTCTCTGAAAAGTTGGAGTGTTTCAGAGACAAATCTGCTGGGCTGAAGTTACGTTGGAGGGTCTAACACATTGTTCCATTTGTTGCGTAGCCCAAGCAAACAAGGCTTATAGAGCTAGCTATTCATTGTATTTAAGTTATTGATATGATTTTACTCTTTGGATCATTTAACAATGGACTGCCACCAACCCACTTTTTGAGCAACAGATCAAATTGCTTAACCGCTGGTACTGACGAGCTAATGAACAGAACCTGAGCTCTCAAATCATCCAAATGTGTAGATAATAAGTACGCATCAGCAAATTAAAAATACTGGCTCATTCAAAGTAGTCTAATAGACAACAGACCTCAAGCAAGGCATCAAACTCGTCCATTGCTGTGGTCTGTTTAAACTGCAAAATTGAGCCAGGTCTACCGATTTGCCCAAATTGGCAGACAATATGCATACTTGTAAATTAATGTATATTTGTTTGTGCAAGCAATATCCCTTTAGTGTAAAAAAATCCCAACATTTCAGATATATAGCCACTCCGAGCAATACTTCAAGATCATACCAGAGACACAGGTATGTCTGCTGGCTGCAACCTCAATCCCATCACCCAACTTTCCTGATCTTCCTCACCCTGCTATTCCTGGTATGTCCGCTGGCTGCTATTACTGTTTTTTTTTCCCCTGCATGTTTTCTCATTTTAATTCCTTGATGCCAATACACACAGTTGGCGTTATCTTTCCATTTGGATCTATTTCCCCTTGCATTTTCCCTTCTGACTTCTAATTATTCCCCTTCTGAGTCTGTGACCAGTCTCCCTGCTGCTCCTCCCTCCTGATCACACCTGGCACTTAACTTGTTATAGATTCCGAGACACAGGTCTGTCTAGATTGTGGTCTGTCTCTAGAAGGATAACAGAAGAAATATTCCAGAAATGAGCCAGAAGTGAACAGAAGGTACCACTAACCAGTTAATAAGTGTACTAAACTTCTTCCTCTTCCTCCACACTTACTCATCAATGATCATACTGACATATGCTCTAACACAGTGTTCCCTGTTATGACCTGGTGGTTAGGACAACAATGGACCTGATGGTTAAGAGCACCCGGAAAGACCTGATAGCTACAAAAACACAGGACAAGCTCTGGGAAGTGGAAACTCTGCTGACCGCAATCCCTAATCCTATCACACACACTAGAAAAAGCCGTGGATTGCTCCTAACGCTCCCTATGCAACTCGTCACAGCCTCAGAACTAGCTAGCCCTAAGAAAGGAAAATAAAGCCTACCTTGCCTCAGAGAAATTCCCCAAAGGAAAAAGGCAGCCCCCCACATATATTGACTGTGAGTAAAGATGAAATCACAAACACAGAGATGAAATAGATTTAGCAATGAGAGGCCCGACTTACTGAACAGACAGAGGATAGGAAAGGTAACTTTGCGGTCAGCACAAAAACCTACAAAAAGCCACGCAGAGAGTGCAGGGAAAAAACGATCCAGGAGCAAACTAGACCAATAGTACAACATTGACAGCTGGCATGGGGCAAGATCTAAGTGGAGTTAAATAGAGCAGCCCACTAACGAATTAGCCTCGTCACCTGTGGAAGGAAACTCAGAAACACCCACAGCCACCAGAGGAAGTCCATGGACAGAACCAGACGAAGTACCATTCATGACCACAGGAGGGAGCTCGACAACAGAATTCACAACAGTACCCCATCCTTGAGGAGGGGTTACCGAACCCTCACCAGAGCCCCCAGGCCAACCAGGATGAGCCAAATGAAAGGCATGAACCAGATCGGCCGCATGAACATCAGAGGCAAAAACCCAGGAATTATCCTCCTGACCATAACCCTTCCACTTGACCAGGTACTGGAGTTTCCGTCTCGAAATGCGAGAATCCAAAATCTTCTCCACCACATACTCCAACTCCCCCTCAACCAACACCGGGGCAGGAGGATCAACGGATGGAACCACAGGCGCCACGTATCTCCGCAATAACGACCTATGGAACACATTATAGATGGCAAAAGAAGCTGGAAGGGCCAAACGAAATGACACAGGATTGATAACCTCAGAAATCTTATACGGACCAATGAAATGAGGCTTAAACTTAGGAGAGGAAACCTTCATAGGAACATAACGAGATGACAACCAAACTAAATCCCCAACACGAAGTCGGGGACCACACAGCGTCGGCGGTTAGCGAAACGCTGAGCCTTCTCCTGGGACAATGTCAAATTGTCCACCACATGAGTCCAAATCCGCTGCAACCTATCCACCACA
Source organism: Ranitomeya imitator (assembly GCF_032444005.1). NCBI lineage: Eukaryota > Metazoa > Chordata > Amphibia > Anura > Dendrobatidae > Ranitomeya > Ranitomeya imitator. Next base: position 331,061,686 of record NC_091286.1, on the reverse strand, counting down.
GTATCCACACCAGGACAGTCCGAAGACTCAACCTGCCCTGAAGAGAAACGAGGATGGAAACCAGAATTGCAGAAAAACGGCGAAACCAAAGTAGCCGAGCTGGCCCGATTATTAAAGGCGAACTCAGCCAATGGCAAAAAGGACACCTAATCATCCTGATCAGCAGAAACAAAGCATCTCAGATATGTTTCCAAAGTCTGATTAGTTCGTTCGGTTTGGCCATTTGTCTGAGGATGGAAAGCCGAGGAAAAAGACAAATCAATGCCCATCCTAGCACAGAAGGATCGCCAAAACCTCTAAACAAACTGGGAACCTCTGTTCGAAACGATGTTCTCCGGAATACCATGTAAACGAACCACATGCTGGAAAAACAATGGCACCAAATCAGAGGAGGAAGGCAATTTAGACAAGGGTACCAAATGGACCATCTTAGAAAAGCGATCACAAACCACCCAAATGACCGACATCTTTTGAGAGACGGGGAGATCCGAAATAAAATCCATAGAAATATGCGTCCAGGGCCTCTTCAGGACCGGCAAGGGCAAAAGCAACCCACTGGCACGAGAACAGCAGGGCTTAGCCCGAGCACAAGTCCCACAGGACTGGACAAAAGAACGCACATCCCGTGACAAAGACGGCCACCAAAAGGATCTAGCCACCAAATCTCTGGTACCAAAGATTCCAGGATGCCCAGCCAACACCGAACAATGAACCTCAGAGATAACTCTATTAGTCCATTTATCAGGGACAAACAGTTTCTCCGCTGGGCAACGGTCAGGTCTATCAGCCTGAAATTTTTGCAGCACCCGCCGCAAATCAGGGGAGATGGCAGACAAAATTACCCCCTCTTTGAGAATACCCGCCGGCTCAGAAACACCCGGAGAGTCAGGCACAAAACTCCTTGACAGGGCATCAGCCTTCACATTCTTAGAGCCCGGAAGGTACGAAACCACAAAATCAAAACGGGACAAAAATAACGACCATCGAGCCTGTCTCGGATTCAACCGTTTGGCAGACTCAAGATAAGTCAAATTCTTGTGATCTGTCAAGACCACCACGCGATGCTTGGCTCCTTCAAGCCAATGACGCCACTCCTCGAATGCCCACTTCATGGCCAACAACTCTCGATTACCAACATCATAATTGCGCTCAGCAGGCGAAAACTTTCTAGAAAAGAAAGCACATGGCTTCATCACCGAGCCATCAGAACTTCTTTGCGACAAAACAGCTCCTGCTCCAATCTCAGAAGCATCAACCTCAACCTGAAACGGGAGCGAAACATCTGGCTGGCACAACACAGGGGCAGAAGAAAAACGACGCTTCAATTCCTGAAAAGCTTCCACAGCCGCAGAAGGCCAATTGACCACATCAGCACCCTTCTTGGTCAAATCAGTCAACGGTTTAGCAACACTAGAAAAATTAGCGATGAAGCGACGATAAAAATTAGCAAAGCCCAGGAACTTTTGCAGGCTCTTCACAGATGTCGGCTGAGTCCAATCGTAAATGGCCTGGACTTTAACAGGGTCCATCTCGATAGTAGAAGGGGAAAAAATGAACCCCAAAAATGAAACCTTCTGAACTCCAAAAAGACACTTTGACCCCTTCACAAACAAGGAATTCGCACGAAGGACCTGGAACACCATTCTGACCTGCTTCACATGAGACTCCCAATCATCCGAAAATACTAAAATATCATCCAAATACACAATCAGGAATTTATCCAGGTACTCTCGGAAGATGTCATGCATAAAGGACTGAAATACTGATGGAGCATTGGAAAGCCCGAATGGCATAACCAGGTACTCAAAATGGCCCTCGGGCGTATTAAATGCTGTTTTCCATTCATCGCCCCGTTTAATACGCACAAGATTATACGCCCCTCGAAGATCTATCTTGGTGAACCAACTAGCCCCTTTAATACGAGCAAACAAATCAGACAGCAACGGCAAAGGATACTGAAATTTGACTGTAATTTTATTAAGAAGGCGGTAATCAATTCAAGGTCTCAAAGAACCATCCTTCTTGGCCACAAAAAATAACCCTGCTCCCAACGGTGATGACGACGGGCGAATATGGCCTTTCTCCAAGGATTTCTTTATATAACTCCGCATAGCGGCGTATTCTGGCACAGATAAATTGAACAATCGGCCCTTAGGAAACTTACTACCAGGAATCAAATTAATTGCACAATCGCAATCCCTATGAGGAGGTAGGGCACTGGCTTTGGGCTCATCAAATACATCCCGATAATCCGACAAAAACTCTGGAACTTCAGAAGGAGTGGAAGACGAAATTGACAAAAATGGAACATCACCATGTACCCCCTGACAACCCCAGCTGGACACAGACATAGATTTCCAGTCCAATACCGGATTATGAACCTGTAGCCATGGTAACCCCAAAACGACCACATCATGCAGATTATGCAACACCAAAAAGCGGATATCCTCCTGATGTGCAGGAGCCATGCACATGGTTAATTGGGTCCAGTACTGAGGCTTATTCTTGGCCAAAGGCGTAGCATCAATTCCTCTCAATGGAATAGGATACTGCAAGGGCTCCAAGAAAAAACCACAGCGCCTAGCATACTCCAAGTCCATCAAATTCAGGGCAGCGCCTGAATCCACAAATGCCATAACAGAATAGGATGACAAAGAGCAAATCAGAGTAACGGACAATAGAAATTTAGACTGTACCGTACCAATGGTGGCAGACCTAGCGAACCGCATTTGCGCTTAGGACAATCGGAGATAGCATGAGTGGAATCACCACAGTAAAAACACAGCCCATTCCGACGTCTGTGTTCTTGCCGTTCAGCTCTGGTCAAAGTCCTATCACATTGCATAGGCTCAGGCCCATGCTCAGATAGTACCGCCAAATGGTGCACAGCTTTACGCTCACGCAAGCGTCGATCGATCTGAATGGCCAAAGACATAGACTCATTCAGACCAGCAGGCATGGGAAATCCCACCATGACATCCTTAAGGGCTTCAGAGAGACCCTTTCTGGAGATTGCTGCCAGGGCACATTCATTCCACTGAGTGAGCACAGACCACTTTCTAAACTTCTGACAATATATCTCCGCTTCATCCTGACCCTGACACAGAGCCAGCAAGATTTTCTCTGCCTGATCCACTGAATTAGGTTCGTCATAAAGCAATCCAAGCGCCAGGAAAAACGCATCAACATCTCGCAATGCCGGATCTCCCGGCGCAAGGGAAAATGCCCGGTCTTGAGGGTCACCACGTAACAAAGAAATAATGATCCTTACTTGTTGAACAGGATCACCTGAGGAGCGAGGTTTCAAGGCAAGAAACAATTTACAATTATTTTTGAAATTCAAGAACTTAGATCTATCACCAAAAAAACAAATCAGGAATTGGAATCCTAGGCTCTGACATCGGATTCTGAACCACAAAATCTTGAATGTTTTGTACCCTTGTAGTGAGATTATCCATCCAAGAGGACAGACCTTGAATGTCCATGTCTACACCTGTGTCCTGAACCACCCAAAGGTCTAGGGGAAAAGAGAGACAAAACACAGTGCAAAGAAAAAAAAATGGTCTCAGAACTTCTCTTATCCCTCTATTGAGATGCATTATTACTTTGGGCCAGCTGTACTGTTATGACCTGGTGGTTAGGACAACAATGGACCTGATGGTTAAGAGCACCCGGAAAGACCTGATAGCTACAAAAACACAGGACAAGCTCTGGGAAGTGGAAACTCTGCTGACCGCAATCCCTAATCCTATCACACACAGTAGAAATAGCCGTGGATTGCTCCTAACGCTCCCTATGCAACTCGTCACAGCCTCAGAACTAGCTAGCCCTAAGAAAGGAAAATAAAGCCTACCTTGCCTCAGAGAAATTCCCCAAAGGAAAAAGGCAGCCCCCCACATATATTGACTGTGAGTAAAGATGAAATCACAAACACAGAGATGAAATAGATTTAGCAAAGAGAGGCCCGACTTACTGAACAGACAGAGGATAGGAAAGGTAACTTTGCGGTCAGCACAAAAACCTACAAAAAGCCACACAGAGAGTGCAGGGAAAAAAAACCTTCCGCACCGACTCACGGTGCGGAGGCGCCCCTCTGCGTCCCAGAGCTTCCAGCAAGCAAGGCAATATTCACAATAGCAAGCTGGACAGAAAAAATAGCAAACAAGAAAATAGCAAGAGGAACTTAGCTTCTGCTGGAGTAAAAAGGTAACCAAAACGATCCAGGAGCAAACTAGACCAATAGTACAACATTGATAGCTGGCATGGGGCAAGATCTAAGTGGAGTTAAATAGAGCAGCCCACTAACGAATTAGCCTCGTCACCTGTGGAAGGAAACTCAGAAACACCCACAGCCACCAGAGGAAGTCCATGGACAGAACCAGCCGAAGTACCATTCATGACCACAGGAGAGAGCTCAACAACAAAATTCACAACAGTTCCCCAACTCTGGTCCTCAAGAGCCACCAACGGTTCATGTTTTCAGGATTTCCGTAGTATTGCACAGTTGATAATTGCATCACCTGGACAGGCAAGAATTCAATCACCTGTGCAATACTAAGGAAATCCTGAAAACATGACCTGTTGGTGGCTCTTCAGGACCGGAGTTGGGGAACACTGCTAACAGTTTTTGCTCTATTAATCCTCAGTCTCCTTTACTATTCCCAAACCCCAGCACCCTCTAACCAAGTAATAACCTCTCCTTCCCCCACCTGACCTCTGCTGACCTGCTTCTCAACCTCAGATCTCTCCTAATAAAACACAAAACAAGCCGCCCACTCTCCTCCCACTGTTGTGAATTCTGTGGCTGAGTTCACTTCTGTGGTCACAAGTGGTATTGCAGTCTCTGGGCTTCCTCCCTCAGGTGTTTTGGTGAGCTCGTTGGCTGCCTTGCTATTTAGCTCCACCTGAGTCTGTCTTCCTTGCTCCTTGTCAATGTTCCAGTGTTGGATCTGAGCTACTGCATCTTTCCTTGGGCCTGCTGCTCTGCTAGATAAGTGCTTCTAGTTTGTTTTCTGTTTTTTTCTGTCCAGCTTGCTATTATCTTTTGCTGGAAGCTCTGAGAAGCAAAGGGGTGCACCGCTGTGCTGTTAGTTCGGCACGGTGGGTCTTTTTGCCCCTTTGCGTGGTTTTCGTTTTAGGGTTTTTTGTAGACTGCATAGTTCTCTTTGCTATCCTCGCTCTGTCTAGAATATCGGGCCTCACTTTGCTGAATCTATTTCATTCCTACGTTTGTCTTTTCATCTTGCTAACAGTCATTATATGTGGGGGCTGCCTATTCCTTTGGGGTATTTCTCTGAGGTAAGTCAGGCTTGTATTTCTATCTTCAGGCTAGTCAGCTCCTCAGGCAGTGCCGAGTTGCATAGGTAGTGATAGGCGCAATCCACTGCTGCTTATAGTTGTGTGAGGATAGATCAGGTACTGCAGTCTACAGAGATTCCACGTCTCAGAGCTCGTCCTATTGTTTTTGGTTATTGCCAGATCTCTGTATGTGCGCTGATTACTGCACGCTGTGTTGCCTGATTGCCAGCCATAACAGTACAAGGAGCCACACCAATGATTCCCAATAGAGGGAAAAAAGAAATCCTGACATCATTTTTTTTTCTTAGCCCTGTCTTCAGTCTTTTTTTTCCCCTAGACATTAGAGTGCTTCAGGACACAGCTGTGGACATGGATATTCAGGCTCTGTGCTCCTCAATGGATAATCTCGTTGTAAATGTACAAAAGATTCAAGATACTATTGATCAGAAATCGATGCTAGAACCAAGAATTCCGATTCCTGATTTGTTTTTTGGTGACAGAACTAAGTTCCTGAGCTTCAGAAATAATTGTAAGCTATTTTTGGCCTTGAAACCTCATTCTTCTGGTAATCCTATTCAACAGGTTTTGATTATTATTTCTTTTTTGCGCGGCGACCCACAGGACTGGGCGTTTTCTCTTGCACCAGGAGATTCTGCATTGAGTAATGTTGATGCATTTTTCCAGGCGCTGGGATTGCTTTACGATGAGCCTAATTCAGTGGATCAGGCTGAGAAAAATCTGCTGGCTTTATGCCAGGATCAGGATGATGTAGAAGTATATTGTCAGAAATTTAGGAAGTGGTCAGTACTCACTCTGTGGAATGAATCTGCACTAGCGGCTTTGTTCAGAAAGGGTCTCTCTGAAGCTCTTAAGGATGTAATGGTGGGATTTCCTATGCCTGCTGGTTTGAATGAGTCTATGTCCTTGGCCATTCAGATCGGTCGTCGCTTGCGCGAGCGTAAATCTGTGCACCATCTGGCGGTATTGTCTGAGAGTAAACCTGAGCCTATGCAGTGCGACAGGACTATGACTAAAGTAGAACGGCAAGAACACAGACGTCTGAACAGACTGTGTTTCTATTGTGGTGATTCTACTCATGCTATTTCTAATTGTCCTAAACGCACTAGGCGGTTCGATAGCTCTGCCGTTATTGGTACTGTACAGTCCAAATTCCTTTTGTCCATTACCTTAATGTGCTCTTTGTCATCGTATTCTGTCATGGCGTTTGTGGATTCAGGCGCTGCCCTGAATCTGATGGATTTGGATTATGCTAAACGTTGTGGATTTTTCTTGGAGCCTTTGCGGTGTCCTATTCCGTTGAGAGGAATTGATGCTACACCTTTGGCCAAGAATAAGCCTCAGTACTGGGCCCAGTTGACCATGTGCATGGCTCCTGCACATCAGGAAGTTATTCGCTTTCTGGTACTGCATAATTTGCATGATGTGGTCTTTTGGGGTTGCCATGGCTACAAACCCATAATCCAGTATTGGATTGGAACTCTATGTCGGTAACCAGCTGGGGTTGTCAGGGAGTACATGGTGATGTTCCATTTTTGTCTATTTCGTCATCCATTCCTTCTGACATCCCAGAGTTCTTGTCGGACTTTCAGGATGTATTTGAAGAGTCCAAGTCTGATGCCCTACCTCCGCATAGGAATTGTGATTGTGCTATCGATTTGATTCCTGGTAGTAAATTCCCTAAGGGTCGTTTATTTAATTTGTCCGTACCTGAACACACCGCTATGCGCAGTTATGTGAAGGAGTCCCTGGAGAAGGGACATATTCGCCAATCGTCGTCACCATTGGGAGCAGGGTTCTTTTTTGTAGCCAAGAAGGATGGTTCGCTAAGACCGTGTATTGATTACCGCCTTCTTAATAAGATCACTGTTAAGTTTCAGTATCCCTTGCCATTGATTTCTGACTTGTTTGCTCGGATTAAGGGGGCTAGTTGGTTTACTAAGATTGATCTTCGTGGTGCGTATAATCTGGTGAGAATCAGGCAGGGAGATGAATGGAAAACGGCATTTAATACGCCCGAGGGTCATTTTGAGTATCTGGTGATGCCGTTCGGACTTGCCAATGCTCCATCTGTTTTTCAGTCTTTTATGCATGACATTTTCCGTGAGTATCTGGATAAATTCTTGATTGTTTACTTGGATGACATTTTGATCTTCTCAGATGATTGGGAGTCTCATGTGAAGCAAGTCAGAATGGTTTTCCAGGTACTGCGTGCTAATTCCTTGTTCGTGAAGGGATCAAAGTGTCTCTTCGGTGTGCAGAAAGTTTCATTTTTGGGGTTCATCTTTTCCCCTTCTACTATCGAGATGGATCCGGTTAAGGTTCAGGCCATCCAGGATTGGACTCAGCCGACATCTCTAAAAAGTCTGCAGAAATTCCTGGGCTTTGCTAATTTTTATCGTCGCTTCATCTGTAATTTTTCTAGCATTGCCAGACCATTGACCGATTTGACCAAGAAGGGTGCTGATTTGGTTAATTGGTCTTCTGCTGCCGTGGAAGCTTTTCAGGAGTTGAAGCGTCGTTTTTGCTGTGCCCCTGTGTTGTGTCAACCTGATGTTTCTCTTCCGTTCCAGGTCGAGGTTGATGCTTCTGAGATTGGTGCAGGGGCGGTTTTGTCACAGAGAGGTTCTGGTTGCTCAGTGTTCAAACCATGTGCTTTCTTTTCCAGGAAATTTTCTGCTGCTGAGCGTAATTATGATGTGGGCAACCGAGAGTTGCTGGCCATGAAGTGGGCATTCGAGGAGTGGCGTCATTGGCTTGAGGGTGCTAAGCATCGCGTGGTGGTTTTGACTGATCATAAGAACCTTACTTATCTTGAGTCTGCCAAGCGCTTGAATCCTAGACAGGCCCGTTGGTCGTTATTTTTTGCTCGTTTTGATTTTGTGATTTCATACCTTCCGGGCTCTAAAAATGTGAAGGCGGATGCTCTGTCTAGGAGTTTTGTGCCCGACTCTCCGGGGTTATCTGAGCCGGCGAGTATCCTCAAGGAAGGAGTCATTGTGTCTGCCATCTCCCCTGATTTGCGGAGAGTGTTGCAGAAATTTCAGGCTAATAAACCTGATCGTTGTCCGGCCGAGAAACTGTTCGTCCCTGATAGGTGGACTAGTAAAGTTATCTCTGAACTTCATTGTTCGGTGCTGGCCGGTCATCCAGGAATCTTTGGTACCAGGGAGTTGGTTGCTAGATCCTTCTGGTGGCCATCTCTGTCCCGGGATGTGCGTGCTTTTGTGCAGTCCTGTGGAATTTGTGCTAGGGCTAAGCCCTGCTGTTCACGTGCCAGTGGGTTGCTTTTGCCCTTGCCGGTCCCGAAGAGGCCTTGGACACATATTTCGATGGATTTCATTTCTGACCTTCCCGTTTCTCAAAAAATGTCGGTCATTTGGGTGGTCTGTGATCGCTTTTCTAAAATGGTCCATCTGGTGCCCTTGGTTAAATTGCCTTCCTCCTCTGATTTGGTGCCTTTGTTCTTCCAGCATGTGGTTCGTTTACATGGCATTCCTGAGAATATTGTTTCTGACAGAGGTTCCCAGTTTGTCTCGAGGTTCTGGCGAGCCTTTTGTGGTAGGATGGGCATTGACCTATCTTTCTCCTCGGCCTTCCATCCTCAGACTAATTGCCAGACCGAACGAACCAATCAGACCTTGGAAACATATCTGAGATGTTTTGTTTCCGCTGACCAGGATGATTGGGTGTCATTTTTGCCGTTGGCTGAGTTCGCCCTTAATAATCGGGCCAGCTCGGCTACCTTGGTCTCTCCATTTTTCTGCAATTCTGGGTTCCATCCTCGTTTCTCTTCAGGACAGGTTGAGTCTTCGGACTGTCCTGGTGTGGATTCTGTGGTGGACAGGTTGCAGCAGATCTGGACTCAGGTAGTGGACAATTTGACCTTGTCCCAGGAGAAGGCTCAGCTTTTCGCTAATCGCAGACGCCGTGTGGGACCCCGACTTCGTGTTGGGGATCTGGTTTGGTTATCTTCTCGTCATATTCCTATGAAGGTTTCCTCTCCTAAATTTAAACCTCGTTTTATTGGTCCGTATAGGATTTCTGAGATTCTCAATCCGGTGTCTTTTCGTCTGATCCTCCCAGACTCCTTTTCCATACATAATGTATTCCATAGGTCGTTGTTGAGGAGATACGTGGCACCTATGGTTCCATCTGTGGAGCCTCCTGCCCCTGTTTTGGTGGAGGGGGAATTGGAGTATATTGTGGAGAAGATTTTGGATTCTCGTGTCTCTAGACGGAAACTCCAGTATCTGGTCAAATGGAAGGGTTATGCTCAGGAAGATAATTCCTGGGTTTTTGCCTCTGATGTCCATGCCCCAGATCTTGTTCGTGCCTTTCATGTGGCTCATCCTGGTCGGCCTGGGGGTTCTGGTGAGGGTTCGGTGACCCCTCCTCAAGGGGGGGGGGTACTGTTGTGAATTCTGTGGCTGAGTTCACTTCTGTGGTCACAAGTGGTATTGCAGTCTCTGGGCTTCCTCCCTCAGGTGTTTTGGTGAGCTCGTTGGCTGCCTTGCTATTTAGCTCCACCTGAGTCTGTCTTCCTTGCTCCTTGTCAATGTTCCAGTGTTGGATCTGAGCTACTGCATCTTTCCTTGGGCCTGCTGCTCTGCTAGATAAGTGCTTCTAGTTTGTTTTCTGTTTTTTCTGTCCAGCTTGCTATTATCTTTTGCTGGAAGCTCTGAGAAGCAAAGGGGTGCACCGCCGTGCTGTTAGTTCGGCACGGTGGGTCTTTTTGCCCCTTTGCATGGTTTTCGTTTTAGGGTTTTTTGTAGACTGCATAGTTCTCTTTGCTATCCTCGCTCTGTCTAGAATATCGGGCCTCACTTTGCTGAATCTATTTCATTCCTACGTTTGTCTTTTCATCTTGCTAACAGTCATTATATGTGGGGGGCTGCCTATTCCTTTGGGGTATTTCTCTGAGGTAAGTCAGGCTTGTATTTCTATCTTCAGGCTAGTCAGCTCCTCAGGCAGTGCCGAGTTGCATAGGTAGTGATAGGCGCAATCCACTGCTGCTTATAGTTGTGTGAGGATAGATCAGGTACTGCAGTCTACAGAGATTCCACGTCTCAGAGCTCGTCCTATTGTTTTTGGTTATTGCCAGATCTCTGTATGTGCGCTGATTACTGCACGCTGTGTTGCCTGATTGCCAGCCATAACATCCCACCTGCTCTGCCTCTCTCTGCTTCTCACTGCTGGCGACATATCTCCCAATCCTGGACCCCCACAGCTCATACCTCCCATTACCTCCTATCGCTCCCAACATAATATAAACTCCCGAAAATCTTGCCCACCTCAAATCCGTGCCCTTGACACACACCACCCTGCTCCCTCTCTGGATCACTATGAAATACCCACTCCATCTGCAATAAACACATGATTCACAACCTCTCTACCTCTCCTAATCTTTCCTTTCTGGGCATCACCAAAAAATGGCTGACACCCTCTGACACAGCTTCCTCTGCTGCACTTTGTTACGACGGCCTCCACTTCACTCACACTCCTCGTCCTGACAACAAACATGGTGGAGGAGTGGGCCTTCTTTCTTCCAACTGTACCTTTAATCCAATCCCACCTCTACCCTGCCTTATCCTCCCCTCTTTTGAAGTTCACTCTGTCTGCATCTACTCCCCTTACAACCTCCAATATACCGACCTCCGGGCCCGACCACTGCCTTTATTGACCAATCCCCCACCTGGCTCCTTCACTTTCTGTCTGCTGACATTCCCACCATCATTATGGATGACTTCAACATCCCCATTGACACTCACCAGTCAGCAGCCTCCAAACTCATGTCCCTTACTTCATCTTTTGGACTTACTCAGTGGTCCTCCTCAGCCACCCACACAGACGGAAATACATTAGACCTGGTCTTCACCCATCTCTGCTCCCTATCTAACTTCACAACCTCCCCTTTCCCTCTATCTGACCACTATCTACTCACTTTCACATCCCTGTCCTCCTCCCCTGTCACCCATGTCCAGCAACATGCTCACCACCCGCAGAAACCTCACAAATGTTGACACCCACACGCTCTCTGAACCTATCCTACCACTGGCATCCATATCCTCACTACACGACACAGATACTGCCACTAGTTTCTACAATGCCACTCTTGCATCAGCCATCGACTCGGTCACCCCTGTTATGCACAGCAGAGTGCGACGAATCAATAGACAACCCTGGCACAATAACATCAGTAAAAAACTTTGGCAAGTATCCAGAATTGCAGAAAGGTGTTGGAAGAAAACACATTCGCAAGATAATTTCACTGCACTCAAACAAGCAACACTTGCATTCAAATCAGCTCTCACCTCTGCTAATCAGGCCTATTTTACATCCCTCATATTTTCTTTATCCCACAACCCCAAACAGTTGTTCAACACTTTTAACTCCCTCCTCCACCCACCACTGCCCCCTCTGAGTTCCCTAATTTCTGCCAAGGACTTTGCCACGCACTTATAAATAAGATAGACCAAACAAGGCAAGTCTTTGTTGACAAACCACCACAACCCCTTTGTATACAAGACCAATGCCCTAACCCCATAACTTCCCTCTCTAAAATCAATGAAGGAGAGCTTGCTCATCTTCTCTCCAAATCACACCTCACCACTTGCGCACTTGATCCCATCCCACCTCCTCCCCAAACACACCACCACACTAATCCCATACCTAACCCATCTCTTCAACCTATCACTAACTTCTGGTACCTTCACCTCTGCTTTCAAACATGCCACAATCACACCTATCCTTAAAAAGCCATCCCTTTACCCGAACCCCATGTCCAACTATCGCCCCATATCTTTTTTCCCATTTGCTTCCAAACTCCTTGAGCAGCACATCCACTCTGAACTTTCCTCTCACTTTGCATCTCTCTCTTCGACAACCTACAATCTGGCTTCTGTGCCCACCATTCCACTGAGACTGCCCTGACCAAAATTACGACCTACTTACAGCCAAAGCAAACAGACAATTCTCTATACTCCTCCTTCTAAACTCTCCTCTGCCTTCGATACAGTTGACCACTGCCTCCTACTACAGATCCTCTCTTCCTTTGGTGTCAAAGACCTTGCCCTATCTTGGATTTCCTCATACCTTACCAAATGCACATTTAGCATTTCCCAGCGTATACAGTTTAAACTACTAACACTGACCTACAAATGTAAGCCCGCAAGGGCAAGGTCCTCTTCCCTCTGTACCAGTCTGTCATTGTTAGTTTTGTTTACTGTAAGTGATATTTGTATTTTGATGTAACCCCTTCTCATGTACAGCACCATGGAATTAATGGTGCTATATAAATAATAATAATAATAAATATGTGGAGCGCTTATTCAAATTTTGGTATGAGTTAATGTTCATATTTAAATGTGTAGATGTTCACTTAACTGTTAAACTGTATATATGTTCACTTATATATGCCCCCAAGTAATTGTTTAATATGACTTCATGCATTTCCGTAGAGATTAGTTAATCTTTTAAAATTAGAATTTGATTTGGAGGGAATTAGATTTGATTTCTGGGGAATAAATTTGCATGAATGTCAATACTGGAAAACTTATGATTACTCTGAAAATACACCTGGGGGAGAAGGGAGAAAGAAAGAGCCCTGAGACCATTACAGTTTAAACTCTGCAGGAGAGAGGACCCTGTTGACCATAAGAGTTTATACTGTACAGGAGATAGATAAAGAACACCGCTGACCAAATGAGCTTAAAGAGAGTGTCCACTACTAAGGGTAAAGGTACCGTCACATTTAGCGACGCTCCAGCGATATAGACAATGATCCGGCCTAAACTAGATCGCTGGAGCGTCGCTGTTAGGTCGCTGTAGAGATGTCAAACACAGCAACTCCAGAACGATGCAGGAGCGATCCAGTGACGTACTTATCGTTCTCGCTGGTTGTTAGCTCTGTGAAAAAACATTGCAGGCATCGTTGCTTTTGCTGTCAAACATGAGGATACACGCCGACCTGACGACCAAATAAAGTTCCGGACTTTCAGCTACGACCAGCGATGTCACAGCACGATCCAGATCGCTGCTGCGTGTCAAACACAACGAGATCGCTATCCAGGACGCTGCAACGTCACAGATCGCTGTCGTTCTTGTTGTAAATTGCTCAGTGTGAAGGTACCTTAAGTCATCAATGTCTGATCTGTCAGGGTCTGACACTGAGCACCCATCAATCAGCTGCTCTCAGTCTTCCGGGCCGCCTGCCAGAAATGCTCAATTGCGGATCTGCTCCATCTTCTAATAGTGGCTGTGACCGGGTATTGCACATCTGCCTCCTATTCGAATCTTTTCAAACCTCTTTAAACTCTACTCTACAGGAGAGAGGACAATGCTGATCATAAGATCTGACAATCTACACGAGAGAGCGAGCAACATGACTTGCTTACCATTAGAGCTTACACTCTAAAGGCAAGAAAAATAAAGGCCTCTACTGACCATAAGAGCTTACATTGTACAAGAAAGAGTTACCCAGTGATTCTGTAGATTGAAAACAAATCTACCCTACACAAACGGTGCTGGGAACTGCAGATCTGTGATTTCCCAGGTAATGACCACCACTGTGTATGATATTCCTCTGGTGTAGATACCTTCTAATCCATCAGAATATTGCTGATATTTTCTTTTTTATAAGTCTAAGTTTTTCCTGTGAAGAATTATGTGGCCACACAGCTTTCTGACAGCTGTTCTCTAAATAGCACATGGTGCAGGGAAGCATAAAATCGGACATGCCCGATTGATTACTTTCTATTGACATGACCATTATAAGAACTACACAACAATGCAATATCTCATTCTCTAGCTAAATTATATAAGAAACTTTGCCTTAGGTTAGGCATAAACAACTTCAGTTTTTTATTTATTTTTTAAGAAGACTGGTGATACAAAAATATGCAAAAAAAATAGAAGTTGAAACAAAGCCTCAGGATGGGGGTAACAGCTCACTGCACCAACAATTCATGCTCGCCACAGGCGCTTTTCAGAGACAACATAATCAATTGTTGTTTTTATACTCTGGTTTATCAATATGTAGTTTCTCAGAATTATGCCCTGTTGACTCCCAGCTATATTTAACACAAGAGCCCTCATTTACCAGTGAAAGCAACAACCAACACAGAGGATGTGCCAGTGATGTGCGGCCATATCTCTATATATTAGGTAAGTCTGATACGATAGAGCAAAAACAAGGCTAACAAGTCAAGAAAGACGACCAAAAAGGCCCATATAGATATAAAAGTGAAAATTCTTTATTTATAAATAGTAACAAGGACAAACAGCTATCAGGATGGGAGATAGCATGCAATACAAGTAACCAAAATAACAATGAGGAAGGATAACATCCGAAACGTGCATTGGGGTGTGTGCGCATATCCCAGGAACCCCTACATTAGTGCCATTTGTAATAAGGTATAGTTACCATTGTGCATGCTGTTTATTCCTTATTTATTTCTGACATGTGCGGTTGCTCTAAACTTTTAGAGTGCCATTTACTCCGTAAAATGAGATGTAGATTCATTTAGGCACCTTCTCCTACACCGTCAAGGTTTGACGGGGAGGCTAATATGTATTGATCATCTTGTGTGAGGTGGTTCTGGCATGTGCGCACACCATTCGTTTTTTACCATTGTTATTTACCATTATTATTTTGGTTACTTGTATTGCATGCTATCTCCCATCCTGATAGCTGTTTGTCTTTGTTACTATTTATAAATAAAGAATTTTCACTTTTATATCTATATGGGCTTTTTTGGTCGTCTTGCTTGGCTTGTTAGCCTTGTTTTTGCTCTAGTGTTTGGTTAGCGACCAGTCCACACTGTGTAGTCCTTCTTATGCAGCTGGCTATCTGTTATGGTTGATAGTTGAAACTTTTTACTACCTATATGCTTGTATGTTGCCATGCTGACTGTCTTTGCAAGTATTTTCTTTTGTTAAGTCTGATGTAAATTGAATTGTCTACATCCATGTCACGGAGGATAATGACAGGACTTGTAAAATAGCTTAGATCATGGTAAACTAATACTGCACAATTTCAATTTTGCTCTATTAATTCTGTTAATTTACAGTATATATATATATATATATATATATATATATATATATATATATATATATATACATTGTTTTTTGCTTTTATAAAATAAATGCTTTCATGATCCTTTGACCCCCTAGTCAGAACAACCACCAATGCCTTATCTATGGATCTAGAAGCATTTCTTAAATACAAACATATAGAATCTCAAACTTTTTGTTGGTAATTTATTGGTTAATAGATTCATGTAATTAATGACAATTATCTTGCCTATTTTGAACATTTTGGAAACTATCACAGGTCTTAAACACTGTGTAACAGCATTAGATGTTATTGAAATCTAGTAATTATTACATTTGGTTAAATAGTTGTGTTCAATAAATAAACCTTAGACTATGTATACCCTCCACATATATGCTTGTTAACTAGATAATATGATAATATTTCTCCCATAGGTCAGTCTAATACCCTATACTATTTAGGAAGTGAAATTTTGCAAGTGCAAGTCATTTACACCAGCTACTGAGTAGCATTGTTATGTAGGGAACAGAGTTGTCAATGAGTACTCATCAAGGGTGATAGAGGTTAATACTTCATTGAGTATCCCTGACAAATTCTTGTTGTAGATACTGAAGGCTTCCTAAGATAACATGAAAACATTTTCCTAATTACAACACAAATATTCCAACATCAGATCACTAACAGCCATTTACATTAGTTCTGTGCTGTTGGTGCTGATCAGATCATCAATTAATAGAAAAATGCAATTGAGTGCTGAAATAACTATTAAATCAATAAATTAATTAAAAAGTAAATTACTCAATAGCAATTGTATTATTTTTAGCATGATCACATTTAAGCCCGATACATATTGATATCTAGCTTATAAAGCCGGCCATAAACATCAGCTATTTCCCTCGACTCCACCATAAACATGCAAGTGTACAAGCTCAGGTCAGACAGTAAAGTTTATAAGTGCACAATTGGACTTATGTCATTGTGAAGAGATAGATGGAAGGATAATGGGATAATCAGAAAATATGTTTTTTTTTTTTTTAAATGTTTGATGACCTTTAAAAAAGAACATTCTCAACAAATGAAATGCAATTTTGTTATTATAGGCATGTGAGTGTGAAAATGGGTGACTGGAACTTGCTAGGAAGCATACTTGAAGAAGTTCACATTCATTCAACTATAATTGGGAAAATATGGCTCACTATCCTCTTCATATTTCGGATGTTGGTGCTTGGAGTGGCAGCTGAAGACGTTTGGGATGATGAACAGGAGGAATTTATATGTAACACAGAACAACCAGGTTGCAGGAATGTTTGTTATGACCAAGCATTCCCTATCTCACTTATTCGCTACTGGGTATTACAAATAATCTTTGTGTCTTCTCCATCCCTTGTGTACATGGGACATGCACTTTACAGACTGAGAGCTCTGGAAAAAGAGAGGCAAAGAAAAAAAGCACAGCTCAGGGCAGAGATGGAAGCATTGGAAATCGTTATTGATGAACACAGGAGACTTGAGAAAGAGCTAAGAAAGCTAGAGGAGCAAAAGAAAGTCAACAAGGCCCCCCTTAGAGGATCACTATTACGTACATATGTGCTGCATATCCTAACTAGATCAGTTTTGGAAGTTGGCTTTATGATGGGCCAGTATTTTTTGTATGGATTTGACCTTAACCCTTTGTATAAATGTTACCGTTCTCCTTGTCCAAATGTAGTAGACTGCTTTGTTTCAAGACCAACAGAGAAGACTATATTTATGGTCTTTATGCACAGTATAGCTGCTGTGTCACTGTTTCTGAATATTTTGGAAATCTTTCATTTAGGTATAAAGAAGATCAGAAAAGGACTTTATGGGAAACACATTTCCAATGTGACAGAGGATGAAATAAGCATTTGTAAGTCTAAGAAGAGCTCAGTGCAGCAGGTTTGCATGCTAAGTAATTCTTCACCAAACAAGATTATTCCTGTGTCCTCAAGTGGCTACAAATTGATACCTGACCAGCAATTGGACACAGTTGGATTGCCAGCCTACCTTCCACCAGCACCTGGATTTAAAGATGTACACATGATTTGTGACCAAAATCAGTTTAGTAAAGTTATGGCTACAGAAAAACACAAAAGAAGTGTCGACCAACTTAACACAGATCAACATAGTGGACAGTCTCGTTATGTAGAGCGCCAGAGGACTGGTAATCACATTGACCAACACCATGGACAAGTTCTCAACAAGACTTCCCTTGATCATCAGACAGGAGAGCATAGAGAAGAAGCCCACATTTCTTCCGTACAGAAGAGGAATCTCTCATCTAGCAGTGAGGATTCAAACAGGAAATCTCAACGTAACAGTTGTCTCGGGTCCAAGAGCTGCCTTAAAAGCCATCAATCTTTGGATCAAACAAGGCATAGTGCAGTGCATCCACTCAAATCATGCCTTCATTCAAGTCATATAGAGATTCCAACAGCATTGCGCAAATATAGCAGAGTCAGTAGCTGCAAAGACTTTGCTGAAGATCGAAGTGACTCTCCAGATAGTGGACAACGCAAAGTGAGCTCCACCTCCAGAGGGTTCTCAGAGGGCAGACTGGCCAGTGACCCAGATAGCTCTGATTCAAGAAATGGTTCAGGATCTGAGTCAAGAAGACGAGAGGAAAGCTCCAGCATTACACCACCTCCCCCATCCGGGCGCAGAATGTCAATGGCAAGTAGAGGCCGACTGTCAAAGTCTTCTCCTCTTTACAGGCTATTGGTGTAGTCTTTGGTCCACCATTGTACTATTCTGTAGGTAAATTCCCACCATTTGCTATAAATTCTTGGAATTACTGTAGATCAGAAGAAGATTATCTGGTGGTAAGAAGCAACTGTGTGAGTTTCTCTCAGGCATAATTACTTATATAGTGTACTTGAGAGTATTCAGCTGTGCTCTGCTTTACGGCCGGCCGGCGCTGACACAGTGCAGGGAAGCTGACGCCGGGGGACGCGACAGACACCGGAATGTAAGTATGTAGTGTTGTTTTTTTTTTTTACATTTACAATGGTAACCAGGGTAAATATTGGGTTACTAAGCGCGGCCCTGCGCTTAGTAACCCGATGTTTACCCTGGTTACAAGTGAACACATCGCTGGATCGGCGTCACACACGCCTATTCAGCGATGTCAGCAGGTGATCCAGTGACGAAATAAAGTTCCAGACTTTCAGCTCTGACCAGCGATGTCACAGCAGGACCCTGATCGCTGCTGCGTGTCAAACACAACGATATCGCTATCCAGGACGCTGCAACGTCACGGATCACTATCGTTATCGTTCTAAAGTTGCTCAGTGTGAAGGTACCTTAAGACATAATTTCAGTTGTTTCACACTTTTTTGTTAAGTATATAATTCCACATGTGTTAATTCATAGTTTTGATGCCTTCAGTATGAATGTACAATTTTCATAGTCATGAAAATACAGAAAAATCTTTAAATGAGAAGGTGTGTCCAAACTTTTGGTCTGTACTGTATATATATATATATATATATATATATATATATATATATATATGTAAACAGTTAGGAATAGTTTCTGCTGGTTCCAACGCAGTCATACTTGCAGTCATGTGACAACTAGAGTATCAAATATGTCGGTAAATAGAACATTGCAAGACATGGCTGACACTCTAGTTGGCACATCACAGTGCCAATGAACATCCTTGTGGTTATGTGATAACTACTGGAACCGGCAGAGCCAAACCATGTATATATTATCTTAAATTATATGTCTGGTATCTGTATCATTTGGTATCTGCTTTAATCATTGTCTATGGAGCTGATGGAAATAGCCAAGCGCAGCGCTTCAGCTCTATGGATCATGAATAGAGCAGAGAACAAGAATGCATAACTCTGCTCTATTCAGGACAAGACTGCAGACCCTTGACAGAGACAGCAGCCAGTGAGCGCTCTCATTAGTCTGGTGGGGAAAGCGTTCATTGGCAAGCGCCCTTTCTCCCTACATGACATGGCCTCTTATTAATAATAATTATAATAATAATAATTTTTATTTATATAGCGCCAACATATTCCGCAGCACTTTACAATTAAGCGGGGACATGTACAGACAATAAATTCAGTACAAGTTAAGACAATTTAAACAGTGACATTAGGGGTGAGGTACCTGCTCGCAAGCTTACAATCTACAAGGAAATGGGGGGACACAATAGGTGAAAAGTGCTTGTTATTTCAGGTCTGGCAATTATAATAAATAGGGATTTTCATATAAAGCTGCATGATCCGGTCATCAGCCCGTGTGTTTAAGTGCAATAGTCAAGTATCAAGTGCAGTTATCATGTGCATGAAGGGTGTGGAGACAGATGAATAGTAGGGTGCAGATTCACATGCAGATAATATTTGGAAGGAGGGAACAGGACAAAGTTAGTTTACTGAGTAGTTGATGTGGTATACTTGTTTGAAGAGATGGGTTTTTAAAGTGCGCTTGAATAGGTCGGGGCTAGGTATCAGTCTGATCGTCTTGGGAAGTGCATTCCAGAGAGCTGGCGCAGCACGAGAGAAGTCTTGGAGATGGAGGTGCAAGGTTCGGATTACGGGGGATGTTAGTCTTAGGTCATTTGTAGAAAGGAGGGCACATGTAGGGCGATAGACAGAGATGAGAGAGGAGATAAAAGGCGGTGCAGAACTGTGGAGAGCTTTGTGGGTGAGAGAGATGAGTTTATACTGTACCCTGTAGCAAATGGGTAGCCAGTGTAATGACTGGCACAAGATGGAGGCATCGGTGAAGCGGCTGGACAGAAATATGACCCTGGCTGCCGCATCCAAGATGGATTGGAGAGGAGAAAGTTTGCAAAGAGGGAGACCGATCAGAAGAGAGTTGCAGTAGTCCAGACGAGAATGAATAAGAGCGACAGTAAGAGTCTTAGCAGTTTCAAAGGTGAGAAAAGGTCAGATTCTGGAGATGTTTTTAAGATGCAGGTGACAGGAGCGAGTGAGTGATTGGATATAGAGAGTAAAGGAAAGTTTGGTGTCGAATATGACCCCAAGACAGCGGGCATGCTGCTTGGGAGTTATGGTTGAACCCTCCAGGGTAATTTCGATGTTGGGTAGAGTGAGGTTAGTAGAAGAAAGAAACACAAGTAGTTCAGTTTTGGAGAGATTTAGTTTCAGATAGAGGGAGGACATGTTGTTAGAGATAGCAAACAGACAATCCTTGGTATTTTGAATTAGGGTAGGGGAGATGTCGGGGGAAGCAGTGTATAATTGGGTGTCATCAGCATAGAGATGATACTGGAACCCAAATCTGCTGATTGTTTGTCCAATAGGCGCCGTGTAAAGAGAGAAGAGGAGGGGGCCTAGGACTGAGCCTTGCGGAACTCCGATAGTAAGGGGACGAGGAAAGGAAGAGGAGCCGGCAAAAGATACAGTGAAGGAGTGGTCAGAGAGGTAGGAGGAGAACCAGGAGGGGGCTGTGTCCTTGAGGCCTATGGAGCGGAGCATAGTGAGAAGGAGCTGGTGATCCACTGTATCAAATGCGGCAGATAGATCCAGGAGAATCAGCAGAGAGCAATGACCTTTGGATTTAGCTGTTATTAGATCATTAGAGACTTTAGTGAGGGCAGTTCCAGTGGAGTGTAAAGAGCGGAAACCAGATTGTAAGGGGTCAAGAAGAGAGTTGTCTGAGAGATAGCGGATTAGACAGGAGTGGACCAAGCGTTCCAGGAGTTTAGAGATGAAGGAAAGGTTAGAGACAGGCCTGTAGTTAGCCGTGCAGTTCTGGTCCAGGGATGGCTTTTTAAGTAAAGGGGTAAAGATGGCATGTTTAAATGAGGAGTGAAAGATGCCTGAGGAAAGAGAGAGGTTAAATATTTTAGTCAGGTGAGTGGTGACCACTGGTGAGAGAGACTGCAGGAGAGGTGAAGGAATAGGGTCACTATTGCAGGTTGTAGGCCAAGCAGAAGTGAGGAGCTTGTAAACTTCTTCTGAAACAGGCTCAAAGATGTCTAGTGAGCTTGAGGTGCGGCAGGGAAGGGGATTCAGGCACTGAGGAGATTGGGCTGAGATATCCTGATGGATGTGGTTGATTTTTTCTAGGAAATAAGTGGCCAGATCTTCAGCACTGAGATTGGAGATGGGGGCCTGTACTTTAGGTTTCAGGAGGGAGTTTAAGGTTTCGAAAATTCATTTTGGGTTGTTGGATAGTGAGGTGATGAGGGTGGTGAAGTAGGATTGTTTGGCCAGGTTTTGAGCATGAACTTATAGTGGATGAAGTCTTCTGCTAAGAGAGATTTTCTCCACTGCCGCTCTGCACACCTTGAGCAACGCTGAAGAAAGCGTGTTTGCATAGTGTGCCAGGGCTGCCGTTGTCTGTGTCGGGTCTTTCTGCATGTAGAAGGTGCTGCTTCATCCAGGGCATTCTTCAGTGTAATACTGAAGTGTGACAATGCTAAGTCTGGACAGGGGAGGGAGGAGATGGGGGCTAAAGATGTGTGGAGGTTGTCCATAAGCTGCTGGGTATTAATGGTACGTGTATTCCAATAAGTGTGGTAAGTGGGGGTGTCCTGGGTGAGGAGACAATTCTTGACAGAGAATGAAAGAAGGTTGTGGCCCGAGAGCGGGAGAGTGGAGATGGTAAAGTTGTGCAGCAATCCGGGACGGGAGAAAACCAGGTCCAGACTATTCCCGTCCTCATGCGTAGGAGAATTAGTAAACTGTGAGAGGTTGAATGAAGAAGGTAGAGAGAGAAGATGAGAGGCAGATTGGGAGATGGGATCATTGATGGGGTTGTTAAAGTCTCCCTTTTTCAATTCCTGCACTCTGCGCACCACCCTCTCCCCGACTCTGGGTACCAGAATGATTATGGGTGATGTCATAGGGACCCGATTCTGCGTGACACGTCTCACTCCTGCCCGTAATCTTTACTGAGTGGCGCCATAGCTGCTGTGTGATCTGCTGCTATGTGCAGTATGCCCCTGACCGCAAGGGCCCCCCTCCACCTCCAGGCTGTGGTGCAGTTGTAACGGTCGCACTGGCGGTATGTCCACTAGTAATTACAGATGATTATCACAAAGAAAAATAGATTCCATTTTCTTTCCACTGATATTCATAATTACTATACTGCTCAACATGTATAGTAAGAAAAACAGTTGTTTTTTGTCCAGTAAAAAACAAAATCATTTTTTCAAATACAAAAATAGCAAATTATGTTTCTCTTTTATATCCATTATATTCATTTTTTTCATACTGTGAACTCAGACAGTTGATGAAATCAATATCTTTCATTATCTAATTTTTCGTTGGGGACAAGCAATAATTAAAGTTTAGATGTCATCCTAATTTTGACCCAAAAACTTCTATACTCTATACTGTTTAAATTAAAAATGGTTTTTATTCAGGTAGTGGCCACATAGGTATTTTAAATATAAGTGGACAGTTTTTATATTAAAGTTTGATCTTATTCAGATATTAATTTTTCATGTACTGGTATGTGTTCTCTCCATGATCATCACTGATAGAACATAACTTGTACCCATTAAAAACTATGGAGCTGTCGATTTTTTTGTGGACGTGTTTCTGCAAAATATTGATGGAAACATGTCCGCTTTTTGATCTGTGTGACGGATCCAAACTACCCAAAAGTCTATGGGTCTGTGAAAATCATGGACAGCACATGGAATGAGTAAGAGAAAAGTTTTCATTTTTTTAAATCTATTCTTCAATATATGAAAATCACTGATGAAAAACACATTTTTTTCTCCAGTTTCTCCAAGCTCAGCCAAAATGGGTGTCACTGGGGCGTGACAGAGGCACGATGCTACAGCTCATCCAATTCATGATGAGCTGTGGCATTTCTTGTGAAAGATATTTTACTCCAGAAAGGGACTGGACACGCATGTCGCTTGTCAGATGCTGTTGATTCATGAAGAGGCGTGTATCTCTTCATGAATTAGGAGCATCTGACTACACCATGTCCCTTCATCAAGACCGGTAAGAAAATTCCAGTTTTGATGAATCAGGGCAATAGGTTTTCATTAATTATATCTCGGCTATCATTTTTGAAAAGTGATTGCAGGACTTGTAAGCATATTCATTGTCACTTATGAATTATAAATTTCTAAACTGATGCTAAGCTGTCATTTTGTTCAAAGGGTTTTCCAGGAAATAATAATTATTGATTTAATACCTTAAAATGCAAAAAAAAAACAATACAAAATTATAATAGTTGTAAAAACAGTAATATCAGCACTGCCACCTTGATGTATGCAGTAACCAAATTACTTCTTGACTTGTGTGGGCTGCAGACACATACTCAGCTTCTGTAGATGACAAGGCTACAGACACATCTTTTCTGCTAGACCAAGAAATTGAACTTTCCCCAAGCTTGAACAAATAGCTTACCAATTTATGATCACTTAAATGGGTTTTCCCATGAAAAAGTTAATTTTAATCAATAGATCTTTGAATAATAATGATTTTCACATTTTGATGTGTTTAAATTAAATGTTCCTGTGCTGAGTTAATTTTATAAAAATTAATAATAATAATAATAATAATAATTATTATTATTTATTTAAAAACCTGATCATCTGTATAGTACCTGTATGAACAGGGCTCAATAATAATAATAATAATTTATTTAAAAACCTGATCATCTGTATAGTACCTGTATGAACAGGGCTCAGAGAGAAAATATCCACGTTGAACATGCGAGATGGAACAGCTACAATGCTTTATATAATGGTTTTATAATTGTTCTCTTGTTTCTACAAGACTGAGGAGTTCACCACTCCTCTGTGGGTCATTTGCATTGTAGCTGTTCCATCTCGCATGTTCAACGTGGATATTTTCTCTCTGAGCCCTGTTCACACAGGTACTATACAGATGATCAGGTTTTTAAATACATCAGATAGGGATTATATACATTAGACAGGACTGCTCTATTATGGGTATACCTTGGCAATTGGTGGAGCAGCTTAACATACTTTTTTTGTAAAAAAACCTATTAACTAAATACCCTGCATTTTTTCATTTTTTGACTAGCACTTGCTTATTTACTGTGACTTTTTTACAACAGAGTATTTTTTTACCTCTCTGTGCGCTTTTGTGTTTTCAAGTTCTTTGGTGGTGTGAACAGGTTTCTACAGACTTGTTCGCTATGCAGGTGGCCCATGTGTTTTTGGTTGTGTAATGGCTATGTCTGACCATGCAGGGAACATGGTCTCATCACACCACATCTTTTGGCCAGGATGGGAGAAAAAAAATTGTACAGACATTACAGCAGGGGATCGCAAATGATTCTTTGTTTGAAGTAAAACATTGTTTAAAAACAGGCAGTGAAAAAAGAACCAGCTGTTCTCATGCTGTTCTATCTATATATTCTTTTGCTTCCAGCTACCTGCCCAGGAACTGTGGTAGGTTCAGACCATGTCCTCCCTTCACGGTCAGACACAGCCATTGCACAGCAGACAGCAGGGGCACATTTATAAGATTATCTCAGCAAAGGGACATTTTATTTAAACACATCCAATTGTGGAACTTATTATTATTCAAAGATCTATTGATTAAAATGAACTTTTGCTTATGGGAAAACACTTTTATTTCACCAGTCCAGTCTGCATCCACATAGCCTGTGAGTTTTTGATCTTCTGTAGCAGATATCCTTAAATTTATATCTTGAGTCTCTTTCAAATATCAAAGAACTCTTACGTTATGTTCACATTTGCGTTGTTGGGCGCAGCGTCGTCGACAGATACCGACGCATGCGTCATGCGCCCCTATCTTTAACATGGGGGGCGCTTGGACATGCGCCGGTATGCGTTGTAATGCGTTTTAGGACGCATGCATCATTTTGACGCACCAGACAGGGCGTGGACGACGCTACTTGTAGCGTTTTCCCTGCACCAAAATTCCTGAACTTTACTATTTTATGACAACGCATGCGTCATAATACGCTGCGTTGTGTATTGTATATGCGTTGTGGATTGCGTCGAAGACGCTGCGCCCAACAACGCAAATGTGAACGTAGCATTAACGCATTCCACTCTATCTGCAGAGAATTCCAATTGTTACTGCAATATCCGGTAGAGGTATAGTTGCTATGTATAGAAGTGCCCCAACTGCCTATCTGGATTTCTCATTGCTAGGGAACAGATAATATTCTCATTCCAACTTTAAGTAGTGTGGTTCCATTGTGGTTGATATGCTGTACCTTTGGTTTCTGACATTCTAAACTGATTCAGAATTGAGTTGATTTTTGCACTTTGGGTTCGAAGAAAACTTCCATTTTCTTCTCTTTGGACCTGGATTCATAGAAAACATGTCTCATTTCCAAGGTCTTTAGTTTCAAAAAGCTGATTCAGGATTTTAGTCATCGTTGCAATTTCTGTTTCCTCTTGATGAACCATAATCAGATCTTCCACATATAAGAGAATATACATCCACTTTCCGTCTGTAAATTTTGTGTATAAACACGGATCTTCTTGATCTATTTTAAATCATTCTTCCAATAAGACTTTGCTCATTTTAGTGTTACATGCTCTTGCTGATTCTCTTCACCATCTTTGATCTAACCCTCAGGTTGAGTCATATACAAGTCCTCTTCAATGTCACCATTTCAAAGGCAGTTTAGATGTCTGAAAAACATCTTTTGTACAGCAGCTATAGCCATTAGAGTTTTGAATGTGGTCTGCTTAGAAATTGGAGAAAACGTGGAATCATAACCGTTACCATATTTCTGAGAATATTCTGTTGAAACTAATCTGCTTTAAATCTCTGAATCTTGCCTTCAGAGTCATACTTGTTCTTAAAAATAAATTTTTCATCTGATTGCTTTACCTTGTGGTAGTTTGGTGAGTTTCCAAGTTTGAAGTTGACAAAGATCTTCATTTCCTCACTAGTATCATTTATCTATTTCAGTTTTTCACGGACAGGTAGTTGTTGCATCTCGTCCTATGACTGTGGCTCTGCCTAAGGTAGTGCTTTCTTGTGCTGTCCATGTTTAGAAGTATATACTCTTTCCTTGCATTTAGCTGGTACAACTCATCTTTGATTTTTTTCTCCTGCTAGTGCATGGCCTTCTTTTGAGATGATACAGCTGTCATCTTTAAATATAACTTTATTTCCCTATCTTGTGTTTCATAATAGATTGCTTTAAAGACTAGGGACATAAAGCTTGTCCTTTACTGGAATCTTTCTGCTTTGTGTTGGGGAGACATGACAATTAATGTAACTATATCCTTTTCCCTCTGAATTCATATACTGACTAGTGATGAGTGAGTGTACTCGTTGCTTGGGTTTTCCCGAGCACGCTCGGGTGACCTCTGAGTATTTATAACTGCTCAGAGATTTAGTTTTCACCGCAGCAGCTGAATGATTTACAGCTACTAGCCTGCATGATTACATGTGGGGATTCCCTAGCACCCAGGCAACCCCCACATGTACTTAGGCTGGCTACTAGCTGTAAATCATTCAGCTGCCGCGATGAAAACTAAATCTCTGAGCAGTCATAAATACTCGGAGGTCACCCGAACGTGCTCGGGAAAACCCGAGCAATGAGCACACTCACTCATCACTAATACTGACCATTAGCCAAGATCACTTTCTCTAACTTACTTTGGTAAAGGTTAAAGAAGAAGCTTCTGTCATTAGTCATATGACTTGTTGCCCCAGAGTCTATACACCTTGCATGTTTTGATGTACTTGCATTAACAGTAAACAGAGCTTTAATACTTGAAGTCTCATATTCTTTAATAATGGCACTTTTAACCCTTTGATGATTATTTTGCTTTTTCAGCTGATTCGTTCTAGCTTTCTACACTCTGCAGTCAGCCTTTAGGTGCCCTGATTTCTTGCAGACAAAACACTCACATTTTTTCCTTCAAATGACTTTTATTTTTGAGTAGATCTTGGGGTTTTATAGCAGATTCTGCTTTGGCTAACCAATTGCTGTTTACATTTTCTGTCTTTCACTTATACTCATCTACAAGCTTCCCTCTGACATTCTCCAATGTAAGGGGTATATGGGGTATCTAGATAGAGGTAGCACCTCTGGTGGAGTGCTTGCCGTGTCCTCTTTGGACAGCTCTTCCATCTTTGGTCCTCATCTGATGCTCAACTCTCACCTGTACCTCCAAGTAGCTGCTAGCATGCGGCGGTGGCTACACCCCGGAACACCGCCTCGGCAGGCGGGCCAAACCAGGTGAGGGTAGCTGTTGGGTTTCTTTGAGACCTACAGTGATTTTCAAGGGTTTGCCTACCCTTGCATGTGGAGACTGGATATGGCAGACTGTGCGGAAGAAACCAAGGTTCAACGGACAGACAAACGATTTCCAGCACAGTGTTGTGGTGCACTGAGAGGGCGCAGCGAGGCACATATAGGACACTGCTGGCCATCTGGGGCTCGATAGGTACGGGCGAGAGAGTGAGGTTGACGACTGCGCAACTCCTCCTCACTTTAATACAAGTCAAGCGCAAGTCATGACTTCAACCACAAAAAGTCCTGTGGCGATGGGAGAGTGGCAAAGCAGCAGGTGTGGAGTCACTGGAAGCTGTAGTCACGAACCTGCACACAGGCGGCCCAGGCCATATGGTCGCTCTCTACTGGACCGAAGCAGCAGTGGAGTTCGGCAGCCTCCAGGGTGTCTGAGCAGTCCTGTTCAGGATCACTCTGCTCACCTCAATCGAGGAAGGGGCTAGAAAAGGTGCCTCAAACATAGTCTGCTTCATTTCACCTGGCCAGCCTACCGCAGCTGGCGGGTTTCCCATACAGCGGTCGACACACAATAAAGAAAAAGAAAATGATGGTACTCAACCTTAGCACATGGAATGTGAGAACTCTGCTGGATAATACCAAGGCAGACAGACCAGAGAGAAGAACGGCATTGGTTGCTCGGGAGCTAGCTCGTTACAAGGTTGATATAGCAGCTCTCAGCGAAACACGCCTGGCAGACAAGGGTCAATTGACAGAGCATAGTGGTGGATATACATTCTTCTGGAGTGGTCGAGGCAGCACTGAAAAACGAGAAGCAGGCGTGGGATTTGCTATCAAAACTCATCTTGCTCGTAAACTTACCTGGCTTCCGGAGGGCATCAACGACCGTCTGATGACATTTCAGCTCCCACTTACAAACAAGAAACGCGCGACTCTGATCAGTGCCTATGCTCCCACGATGACTAATCCGGATGACATTAAAGATAAGTTCTATGATGAACTTGACACACTTATTTCAGCAATCCCACAGGCAAATAAGCTCATTATACTTGGAGACTTTAATGCCAGAGTGGGAACAGACCATCAAAACTGGGAAGGGGCCATTGGGAGACACGGCACTGGCAAGTGTAACAGTAATGGCCTGCTGCTCCTCAAGATGTGTGCCACACATGACCTTGTTATCACCAACACTTTATTCCGCTTACCCACCCGCAAGAAGACATCATGGATGCACCCACGCTCGAGGCATTGGCATCTCATTGATTACATCATTGCCAGGAAAAGGGATGAGATAGACTTTAGAGTGACGAAGGCCATGTGTGGTGCAGACTGCTGGACTGACCATCGCCTCATTGTATCTAAGTGCAGGCTCCGCATCCTGCCTGCGAGGAGACCCCAAGGGCAGAAAACGACAAAGAGGCTGAATATCTATAAGCTGCAAAATAAAAGAATTGCAAGGGAATTTGCCAATGACCTTGATGGCAGACTGTTAAATATACTACAGGCAGAGGAGATTGGCGTTGAGGAACAGTGGACAATTCTGAGAGATGCTGTTTATAATACTGCTCTGTAGCATCTTGGATCAGCAACCAGAAATAATCAAGACTGGTTCGATGAAAACGACGAGGAAATAAAGACACTCCTAGAAGAGAAACATCAGCGGTATAAGGTGTACCAAAATGACCCCACGTCGTTAGCTAAGAAAGGTGACTTTACCAACATAAAAAGAAAGGTACAAATCAAGCTACGCGAGATGCAGGATATCTGGTTTTGCAAGAAGGCCGACGAAATTCAGGGCTATGCAGATACCCATGACCAGAAATGCTTCTACGATGCGCTCAAAGCTGTATATGGACCCCAGTCATCAAGCTCTTCATCTCTGCTTAACGCAGATGGAACTAAGCTGCTGACAGAAAGGAAACAAATTCTGGAACGGTGGGCTGAGCACTTTAATAATATTCTTAATCGCCCTGCCAATATCAATGATGAGGCTATTGCTCGCCTGCCCCAGGTAGAAATCAACAAGGAGCTTGATGTTCTTCCAAGTGGAGATGAAGTCAGGAAAGCAGTAAAACAACTTTCTTGTGGAAAAGCACCCGGAAATGATGCTATACCTGCTGAGGTATATAAATCTGGCGGCCCTGTTCTGATGCAAACGGTGACCAAACTATTCCAATATATGTGGACAAAGGAACAGGTTCCACAACAGATGAAAGATGCCAGCATAATCCACATATACAAGAGGAAAGGTAATCGCCAATCTTGTGACAACCATCGAGGCATCTCCCTTCTGTCCACTGCAGGCAAGATATTGGCTCGTGTCTTGCTCAACCGCCTTTTATATCACCTTGAGCAAGGACTATTACCCGAAAGCCAGTGTGGTTTCCGTGCTAAACGTGGAACAGTAGATATGGTCTTTTCAGCACGTCAACTTCAGGAAAAGTGCCAGGAGCAACACCGTGACCTTTATGTAACTTTTGTTGATTTGACCAAGGCTTTTGACACAGTCAGTAGAGATGGCCTGTGGAAGATCATGGCAAAATTTGGCTGCCCGAGCAAGTTCATCTCAGTCATCCGGCAGTTCCATGATGGCATGATGGTGAAGGTTCTGAACGATGGAGACGTATCTGAGGCTTTGCCAGTAACAAATGGCCTTAAACAAGGCTGTGTGCTGGCTCCAACCCTGTTCAGTATGCTGTTCTCTGCAATGTTAAGTGATGCCTTTAACAACTGTGAAGATGGAATCCAGGTTAGGTACAGGACTGATGGCAAGCTATTCAACCCAA
The DNA here is from genome assembly GCF_032444005.1 of Ranitomeya imitator. Lineage (NCBI taxonomy): Eukaryota > Metazoa > Chordata > Amphibia > Anura > Dendrobatidae > Ranitomeya > Ranitomeya imitator. The sequence goes on along the minus strand of NC_091286.1, from coordinate 331,031,344 downwards.
AACGCCTGAAGGCGGTTACAAAAGTGCATGAGACTGTTATCCGTGAATTACTATTTGCTGATGACTGTGCACTTAACGCTAGCACGGAACAGCAGATGCAGCATGAAATGGACAGTTTTTCGCAAGCCTGCGACAGTTTTGGTCTCGAGATCAACATTAGAAAAACCGAAGTTATGTATCAACCGGCTCCAGGAAAACTGTACAAGGAGCCACGTATCACGGTGAAGGAGCAAAACCTCAAAGCAGTCGATAACTTCACCTACTTAGGCAGTACACTTTCCCGTGAAGTAACCATAGACGCTGAGGTTAACAACAGAATCGCCAAAGCCAGTGCCGCCTTCGGGAGACTGCGTAAGAACGTCTCGGAACGAAGGGGACTCAGCCTTACCACCAAGCTGAAGGTCTACTGCGCGGTGGTCCTCACCACACTTCTCTATGCTAGCGAGACCTGGACAGTGTACAGCCAGCATGCTAAACAGCTTAATCATTTCCACATGAGTTGCCTCCGCAGACTCCTCCACATCAGGTGGCAAGACAATGTCCCAGACACGGCAATTCTGGAACAAACTGGGCTCTGCAGCATTTACACTCTCCTGCTGAAAGTCCAAGCCAGGTGGGCTGGACATGTGGTCCGAATACCGGACAGCCGACTACCGAAACAACTGCTGTACGGTGAACTGTGCCAAGGAAAGCGAGCAGTTGGGGGCAGAAGAAGCGCTATAAAGACTGCCTTAAGGTGTCTCTCAAAAACCTGGAAGTCAACACCAATGAATGGGAAGAGCTTGCCCTGGATCATCCAGGTTGGCGGGGCAGGATCACCTCAGGAGCACGTGCAGCTGAAGATAGGAAAATCTGTGACGCAAAAAGAAAGCGTGCTGTACGCAAGGCACAAGCAGAATCTGGTGTACTGAGCACATCTACTTTCGCATGTCAAGTATGTGGGCGAACCTTCAGGGCCCGGATTGGACTCATCAGCCACCTCCAGACCCATAACTATTAATTCTCTTCTAACCCTGAAGTCATGGTCATCTTCGAAACGAAGGACGAACATCACATTTTCTGTCTTTCACTTATACTCATCTACAAGCTTCCCTCTGACATTCTCCAATGTAAGCTCATAATCTGGGCATGCATCTAGTGCCATTACAAGTCAGTGTGTCATAGTTTTTTGGTAGACAACTTAGTAGTAGTGAAGCAACACTGAAATCCTTTAGATCTTCCCCAATTCCCCAAGTGCCTTCCACAGGCACTCTACAATTTCTAGAGTATTTTTAATGTAATCCTGCATATCTTGGCCCTTTTTAGCTAATACTGATACTGCTTTCTCATTAAATAGAGTTTATTACTGAGATGTATTCTTTCATGCGCTTTCTGCAGCTGTTCCCACATTTTTTTTTGCAGTTTCACGTTTACATACATGCACAATTTGATCCACATCTATACTTAGGGAGATAGTTCTTTCTGCTTTTTGATCCTTTTCTACCCAGTCCTCTGGTAGTGGGTCAGGTCTAGACTTCTGTGCGTATTTCCATGTACTTTTATCAGTGGCATCTTTACCTTGACTTTCCAGGATTAGTAGTTCTGGTTAGTCAGATTTGACACTGTGGACTTCAGAGTTGCTGCTAGTGTCCATTTTTGCTTCTTCTTCTTAGTACACTATTCTCTCTCCTCTATGCTGTTCTCTGGGTCTGTGGATTTCTGGGTCTCTGGGCACATAACCTGTTGGCAGCAGATTAATCTCTTTACTGTCCAGCCATTCAACAGTGAATATATATTTATTCAGGAACAAAGATAACCGCTAACAACTGGTATTTCTTATAACTTAGGATCTTGGCATCTTGTATGTCAGCTTGCAAAGTGAAAGTAAAACTATGCTCCAGCTACACACACACACGGAATGAACAGTAATTTCCTATTTTTTTTTCTCTTTTTTAACAATGTATTTTTGGCAATATAACACTATTTGGTAAATTGCTCAAACCTAATTTGAGATCAAATGTACTAATACGTTCAATGTATGTGAGCAATTCCAAACACATGGTACAGAAATATGTCAGCATTAAGCATAAGCCGTGCTCATTGAACACACTGTGTAATTAGGACAGGTGCATCTCACAAAATTAGGATAACATCAAAATGTTAATTTAGTTAAATTCTTCAATACAAAAAGTGAAACTCATATATTATACCTTATTATACCATATACCTTAACCCCTATGGGGTATTGTCAAGAAGATGGGAGACACCAGACCCAACAATGCAGACAAGCTGAAGGCTGCTATCAAAGCAACCTGGGCTTCCATAACACCTCAGCCACAGGCTGATTGCCTCCATGCCACACCGCATTAATGCAGTAATTGATGCCAAAGGAGCCCCAACCAAGTATGGAGTGCATTTACTGAACATACATTTCAGTAGGCCAACATTTTGGATTTTAAAATGATTTTTTCAAGCTGGTGTTATAAAGTATTCAAATTTATTGAGATAATGACTTTTATGTTTTCATTGGCTGTAAGGCTGGTTTCACACTTGCGTTTTTAAACGCATGCGTTTGGAAAAAACGCATGGTGAAAAAACGCATGTAAACGCATGCACAAAAAAACGCATGCGTTTTTATATTAAAAAACCAGAAAACACACTGATATGCCACCCTCCACCATAAAGGTGATAAAGGGGATCCTAACCCTAATCCTAATCCTAAAGGGATCCTAACCCTAACCCTAAAGGGATCCTAACCCTAACCCTAAAGGGATCTTAACCTAAACCCTAACCCTAAAGGGATCCTGACCCTAACCCTAACGGGATCCTAACCCTAACCCTAACCCTACCCCTAACCCTAATCCCTTTATGGTTAGGGTTAGGGTTAGGATCCCTTTAGGGTTAGGGTTAGGGGTAGGGTTAGGATCCCTGTAGGGTTAGGGTTAGGATCCCTTTAGGGTTAGGGTTAGGATCCCTTTAGGGTTAGGGTTAGGATCCCTTTAGGGTTTAGTGTTAGGGTTAGGGTTAGGATACCTTTAGGGTTAGGGTTAGGATCCCTTTAGGGTTAGGGTTAGGGGTAGGGTTAGGATCCCTGTAGGGTTAGGGTTAGGATCCCTTTAGGGTTAGGGTTAGGATCCCCTTTATCACCTTTATGGTGGAGGGTGGCATATCAGTGTGTTTTCTGGTTTTTTAATATAAAAACGCATGCATTTTTAATGCAAACAAACGCATGCACAAAAAAACGCATGCGTTTCCATTGACTCCAATGTATTTTTTGGCCCAAAAAAAACGCATGAAAACGCATGCGTTTTTATGTGTCCAAAAAACGCCCCTCAAAAATACTACAAGTTGCATTTTTGAAAATGAACGCATGCAGTAAAAAAACGCATGCGTTCAAAAACGCATGCAAACGCATGCACAGAAAAACGCATGCGTTTTCAATGTTAAATATAGGGAAAAAAACGCATGGGTTTTTTTGTGCAAAAAACGCTGCAGACAAAAACGCAAGTGTGAAACCACCATAAGGCATAATAATCAGCATTAACATAAATAAACACTTGAAATAGATCACTCTGTTTGTAATGACTATCTAATATATGAGTTTCACTTTTTGTATTGAAGAACTGAAATAAATTAACTTTTTGATGACATTCTAACTTTGTGAGATAAGTAGAAGAATGGTGTGCACTCAGGTCAGGGACAATGAGGTGCTGGTAAACTGACCGTATGGTCAAGTCAATAACAGAAAAAAAATTACCGCACACTCGATACTGGTCAAATGCAAAAAAGGTCTATGCCAATGTTTATTCAACACAAAATTAGTAATTGCCACATTTGGAAAAAGATAGACAATGAACCCGACGTTTCGACCCTCCCGGGTCTTATTCATGGGGTTACTGGAAGAACAGAGAAAATGTATAAAAACAGTGTATCATATATACAGGAGAAACGGCATAGTTACATATATATATATATATAAAAATAACATCACCAATGGAAAAAAAGGGGGGAAAAAAACAAAAGAAAATGTACAAAGCAACACACAATTGACACAAACAATCAACACAAAAAAATCACGACAGTCATATAATCAGGAACGGCGAAGCACAATAGTCACTAGAAACTCCTGGTGATAGACTATACGAAAATTACCTCTAGTCTTTTGATATCTACGCATGTAGGTGGCAGTGGTAGAGGAAGAGCAAGCGATCCCTTAAACTTAGGGTATGACCTGTCACAGTGACAAGATGGCAATATTAATATATATACCAAGACAAAGTGTATATAAAGGACCCATAAGTGGTCCACCGTAGAAGAATGGGTACCCGATAGGTGGATCCCTAGTAGTGTATGTGGGACTGAGGTGGTAAGTATATGAGAAGTAAAGGGCCTAAGAATCCTACTATAAAGGACCACACTGATAGTATAAGAAAGTAATTAGATGGCACACTGGTAGATAGTAATAAATATAAATAAGTACATGTACGTATATGGGAATTAGGTCCCATGGAGACACTGGGGAGATATGATGCTGTGTAGAGGTAAGATACTAAGTGGCGTAGTGTAGGTACGGAAGCATATATATATGAATATAGGATATGTCTACCATAGTGGTGCCGGGGTAATACAATGTAATGTGGAGATCTAGATAGGGCAGCCCGTATAAATAAAAGGTGATCCTGAACCCAAAAGAACCCACATAAGTATGTAGGTACAAAGAAGATATATACCTGATAGTGGGGTCAGTGGGGGCTGCTGTCCCAAGTAGAAGGAGGCCTAATATAAGGAAGGGCCGCCTTGTAGCCAGTGGGCCTGCAATTAAAGTAGAGAAAGAAGAATGATAGCTTGGTAGCTGTGATCTGAAACGGACCGGCAGGGCAGGGGGAGGTGGTGCCGAAAAAGTACCTGAGAGTCGTCCTGTGTGGGCTCCTATATGCAGTCAGCGGCGCATCCCGCGCCTTGCTGTATGTTCCAAGCTGGAGGCTAGAGGAATGTGGGTAGGGGAGGAAAACAGCGCCCTGAAGTAGCGCCGGACCGGAAGTACCGGACCGGAAGTGACGCGTAGGGGACCTGCGCATGCGCATACGGCTGTTCGTGCAAGTGTGGGCAAAGAGCTGCCCAGGAGTGGGAGTATATTGGCGCTAGTAAGAGCGCTGGGAGGGAAACACAGGGGAAAAGGCAGTGAACCCTACCATAACTGGCTGGCCGATACCAGCCAGGTGAAGTGTATATAGACCCACTGGAATGGAGTGTGATGTAAATAGGGTTGAATGCTGTGTGCGTGTTAAAGTGAGAAGGATGTAAGAACAACCTATAGGATATAGTCAGGAGTATGTAAGTGGTATAGGGGTGAGGGCGGTATTAAAATTAGGACCAGTATGACTCAGAATGATGGGTGAATGCTATGGAAATGAGAAATGAACTAGAATGAAATATGCATTAGACAGGCAAAAAGGAAAACCATGGGGAAACAGTGAAAATAAAGGGTAAAAAAATAAAGAAAAAAAAATGAAATAAATAAAAGTGATAAGGTAAAGTAGATGATGATAAAAAATGAAAAGATAAATGGATAAAATTGACGAAAAAAAGGAAATAAAACCATGAAAAAAATGAAAAAAAATGAAAAAAATGAAGAAAATGTATGGAAAAAAATAGAAAAAATGTAATAAATTGAAAAAAAATAAAAGAATGAAAAAAATGAAAAGGATGAAAAAAATGAAAAAATGGAGGGTAACCTATGGATGGTAAAATGAAAAACTCACCTAGTGAGAGGAGGACTCAACGTGTCTGGAAGGTAAAAGAATATAAAGGTTAGTAAGGCCTTATAGTAGCCAATCGATATCTCTGTTGAGACCCTTGGGGCTTAGGGTCTCCAATTTGTGGATCCAGAATGCCTCCCTCATTTTGAGTTGTCTAATGTGGTTCCCCCCTCTCCTGGGTCTAGGGACGTGTTCGATGACTTGATATTTAAGCTGCGCCACCGTGTGCCTGTGCTTGATAAAGTGCTCCGGGATGGGTAGCCACGTTTTACCACAACGAATAGTAGACTTGTGGCTTGATATGCGATCTTTCACGTGCTGGGTAGTCTCCCCTACGTATAAAAGGCCACACGGGCATTTTATTACGTAGATCACGAAGTTGGAATTGCATGTGTGGCAGCCACGGATCGGATATGTTTTACCCGTCCTAGGGTGTGTTGCACTGTCCGATTTGATCACATTCGAACAGGAAGCGCAATTGAGACACGGAAATGTCCCTGAGCGATGTGGGGCCAATGTGGTTTGGTTTGTAGTAGGGCGTTGACTACCTATGTCTGCCCGAACCAATTTGTCCCTAATGTTGGGGGCTCTCCTATTGCACATGAGAGGCGGTGCAGAAAAGCTCGTAATGTTAGGGTAGGCCTTCCTTAGGAGGGGCCAATGTTTGTTGATCACTCCCTCAACTTTAGGCATAAAGGGATGAAATGTGTGGACAAATGGGACCCTGTTTTAATTGGAGTTGCGCAAGGTTGTGGATGGTGGTTGAAGGACCCGTGTTCTCTCTCGGTCCAGTAGGCGTTGTGGGTATTGTCTCTCTCGAAATTTTTGGGACATGTCCTCTAGGCGTGTCGGAAGTATATCTCAAAATGAGGGAGGCATTCTGGATCCACAAATTGGAGACCCTAAGCCCCAAGGGTCTCAACAGAGATATCGATTGGCTACTATAAGACCTTACTAACCTTTATATTCTTTTGCCTTCCAGACACGTTGAGTCCTCCTCTCACTAGGTGAGTTTTTCATTTTACCATCCATAGGTTACCCTCCATTTTTTTTCATCCTTTTCATTTTTTTCATTCTTTTATTTTTTTCAATTTATTACATTTTTTCTATTTTTTTCCATACATTTTCTTCATTTTTTTCATTTTTTTCATGGTTTTATTTCCTTTTTTTCGTCAATTTTATCCATTTATCTTTTCATTTTTTATCATCATCTACTTTACCTTATCACTTTTATTTATTTCATTTTTTTTTTCTTTATTTTTTTACCCTTTATTTTCACTGTTTCCCCATGGTTTTCCTTTTTGCCTGTCTAATGCATATTTCATTCTAGTTCATTTCTCATTTCCATAGCATTCACCCATCATTCTGAGTCATACTGGTCCTAATTTTAATACCACCCTCACCCCTATACCACTTACATACTCCTGACTATATCCTATAGGTTGTTCTTACATCCTTCTCACTTTAACACGCACACAGCATTCAACCCTATTTACATCACACTCCATTCCAGTGGGTCTATATACACTTCACCTGGCTGGTATCGGCCAGCCAGTTATGGTAGGGTTCACTGCCTTTTCCCCTGTGTTTCCCTCCCAGCGCTCTTACTAGCGCCAATATACTCCCACTCCTGGGCAGCTCTTTGCCCACACTTGCACGAATAGCCGTATGCGCATGTGCAGGTCCCCTATGCGTCACTTCCGGTCCGGTACTTCCGGTCCGGCGCTACTTCAGGGCGCTGTTTTCCTCCCCTACCCACATTCCTCTAGCCTCCAGCTTGGAACATACAGCAAGGCGCGGGATGCGCCGCTGACTGCATATAGGAGCCCACACAGGACGACTCTCAGGTACTTTTTCGGCACCACCTCCCCCTGCCCTGCCGGTCCGTTTCAGATCACAGCTACCAAGCTACCATTCTTCTTTCTCTACTTTAATTGCAGGCCCACTGGCTACAAGGCGGCCCTTCCTATATTAGGCCTCCTTCTACTTGGGACAGCAGCCCCCACTGACCCCACTATCAGGTATATATCTTCTTTGCACCTACATACTTATGTGGGTTCTTTTGGGTTCAGGATCACCTTTTATTTATACGGGCTGCCCTATCTAGATCTCCACATTACATTGTATTACCCCGGCACCACTATGGTAGACATATCCTATATTCATATATATATGCTTCCATACCTACACTACGCCACTTAGTATCATACCTCTACACAGCATCATATCTCCATGGGACCTAATTCCCATACACGTACGTGTACTTATTTATATTTATTACTATCTACCAGTGTGCCATCTAATTACTTTCTTATACTATCAGTGTGGTCCTTTATAGTAGGATTCTTAGGCCCGTTACTTCTCATATACAGTTAGGGCCAGAAATATTTGGACAGTGACACAAGTTTTGTTATTTTAGCTGTTTACAAAAACATGTTCAGAAATACAATTATATATATAATATGGGCTGAAAGTGCACACTCCCAGCTGCAATATGATAGTTTCCACATCCAAATCGGAGAAAGGGTTTAGGAATCATAGCTCTGTAATGCATATCGTCCTCTTTTTCAAGGGACCAAAAGTAATTGGACAATGGACTCTAAGGGCTGCAATTAACTCTGAAGGCGTCTCCCTCGTTAACCTGTAATCAATGAAGTAGTTAAAAGGTCAGGGGTGGATTCCAGGTGTGTGGTTTTGCATTTGGAAGCTGTTGCTGTGAGCAGACAACATGCGGTCAAAGGAACTCTCAATTGAGGTGAAGCAGAACATCCTGAGGCTGAAAAAAAAGAAAAAATCCATCAGAGAGATAGCAGACATGCTTGGAGTAGCAAAATCAACAGTTGGGTACATTCTGAGAAAAAAGGAATTGACTGGTGAGCTTGGGAACTCAAAAAGGCCTGGGCGTCCACGGATGACAACAGTGGTGGATGATCGCCGCATACTTAATTTGGTGAAGAAGAACCCGTTCACAACATCAACTGAAGTCCAGAACACTCTCAGTGAAGTAGGTGTATCTGTCTCTAAGTCAACAGTAAAGAGAAGACTCCATGACAGTAAATACAAAGGGTTCACATCTAGATGCAAACCATTCATCAATACCAAAAATAGACAGGCCAGAGTTAAATTTGCAGAAAAACACCTCAAGAAGCCAGCTCAGTTCTGGAAAAGTATTCTATGGACAGATGAGACAAAGATCAACCTGTACCAGAATGATGGGAAGAAAAAAGTTTGGAGAAGAAAGGGAACGGCACATGATCCAAGGCACACCACATCCTCTGTAAAACATGGTGGAGGCAACGTGATGGCATGGGCATGCATGGCTTTCAATGGCACTGGGTCACTTGTGTTTATTGATGACATAAGAGCAGACAAGAGTAGCCGGATGAATTCTGAAGTGTACCGGGATATACTTTCAGCCCAGATTCAGCCAAATGCTGCAAAGTTGATTGGACGGCGCTTCATAGTACAGATGGACAATGACCCCAAGCATACAGCCAAAGCTACCCAGGAGTTCATGAGTGCCAAAAAGTGGCACATTCTGCAATGGCCAAGTCAATCTCCAGATCTAAACCCAATTGAGCATGCATTTCACTTGCTCAAATCCAGACTTAAGACGGAAAGACCCACAAACAAGCAAGACCTGAAGGCTGCGGCTGTAAAGGCCTGGCAAAGCATTAAGAAGGAGGAAACCCAGCGTTTGGTGATGTCCATGGGTTCCAGACTTAAGGCAGTGATTGCCTCCAAAGGATTTGCAACAAAATATTGAAAATAAAAATATTTTGTTTGGGTTATGTTTATTTGTCCAATTACTTTTGACCTCCTAAAATGTGGAGTGTTTGTAAAGAAATGTGTACAATTCCTACATTTTCTATCAGATATTTTTGTTCAACCCTTCAAATTAAACGTTACAATCTGCACTTGAATTCTGTTGTAGAGGTTTCATTTCAAATCCAATGTGGTGGCATGCAGAGCCCAACTCGCGAAAATTGTGTCACTGTCCAAATATTTCTGGCCCTAACTGTACTTACCACCTCAGTCCCACATACACTACTAGGGATCCACTTATCGGGTACCCATTTTTCTACGGTGGACCACTTATGGGTCCTTTATATACACTTTGTCTCGGTATATATATTAATATTGCCAGCTTGTCACTGTGACAGGTCATACCCTAAGTTTAAGGGATCGCTTGCTCTTCCTCTACCACTGCCACCTACATGCGTAGATATCAAAAGACTAGAGGTAATTTTCGTATAGTCTATCACCAGGAGTTTCTAGTGACTATTGTGCTTCGCCGTTCCTGATTATATGACTGTCGTGATTTTTTTGTGTTGATTGTTTGTGTCAATTGTGTGTTGCTTTGTACATTTTCCTTTGTTTTTTTCCCCCCTTTTTTTCCATTGGTGATGTTATTTTTATATATATATATATATATATATATATATATATATATATGTATATATATATATATATATATATATATATATATATATATGTAACTATGCTGTTTCTCCTGTATATATGAAATACTGTTTTTTATACATTTTCTCTGTTCTTCCAGTAACCCCATGAATAAGACCCGGGAGGGTCGAAACGTCGGGTTCATTGTCTATCTTTTTCCAAATGTGGCAATTACTAATTTTGTGTTGAATAAACATTGGCATAGACCTTTTTTGCATTTAACTTTGTGAGATGCACTTGTAAATAGTAGTTGATGCAATTTATATAAATTGGAAATCTGGTTTAAGGATATAAACATTTTCAAAGTCTGAATATTGTTAATTTTCTAAAGTTTTCCTCAAACTTCAAGTAATTTTGTCAATGAATGTGAAAATATCTTTCTAAATTTACCACTATCATAAAGTACAATGTGTCGCAAAATGAAAACAAAAAGCAATCTCATAATCACTAGGATGCAACATTCCATAGTTATTATCACATTATGTAATGAATGTCAGTTTTGAAAAAATAGCTTGTCACTAAGGGGTTAATGTTTATTGTGGCAATTTTTTTCAGTAGGAGTCATAACATTTTTATTTCACTGTGAATTAATACATTTCAAATCTTACCTTCTTTTCTGTATTTCTTTCAGAGCATGCTTCTGGAGCTTTCCTCTATCATGAAAAAATAGTGCCTAATGTGGAAGACACTGACTTTGCACAACAGATGCCAGCAGAAAGTGTTGTTTAAGGAGCCATCGTCTATCTTAGCCGGTGAACTGCAACTCTTTGGCTCCATCATTGTTTAAACCAAGAGAAATGGGGTTTACACCAGTAAAGCATCAGCAATATGCATCACCCTTCATGAGTGACAAAAAGGAATTCAGTTATATTTTGGGAATTCTTAACTTATTCTTAAGCTAATATGTCATAAAGGAGGCTGCTAATCATAAGCGAATCTTAAGAGAATGGGAAACGTACATTTTTTTGGTCAGAAAGCAATGAAAAATAAATAAATCTGCCTCAAAGCTACACAGATTTTGTTTTGCAACTTTATAAAAAAATAAATCAGAGTTAAATTGCATTAAGTTGTATGTTTTCTTTTAACTTAACTGGTAGTAGGATATACCGTATATACTCGAGTATAAGCCGACCCGAGTATGAGCCGACCCCCCTAATTGTGCCACAAAAAACTGGTAAAACTTATTGACTCGAGTATAAGCCTAGGGTGGAAAATGCAGCAGCTACCGGTTAATGTCAAAAATAAAAATAGATACCAATAAAAGTAAAATTAATTGAGACATCAGTAGGTTAATTGTTTTTGAATATCCATATTGAATCAGGAGCCCCATATAATGCTCCATACAGTTCATGATGGGCCCCATAAGATGCTCCATATTAAAATATACCCCATATAATGCTGCACAAAGGTTAATAATGGTCCCATAAGATGCTACATAGAAACATTTGCCCCATACAATGCTGCATAAAGGTTGATGGCCCCATAAGATGCTCCACACATTATGGCCCCATAAGATGCTCCACACATTATGGCCCCATAAGATGCTCCACACATTATGGCCCCATGAGATGCTCCACACATTATGGCCCCATGAGATGCTCCACACATTATGGCCCCATAAGATGCTCCACACATTATGGCCCCATGAGATGCTCCACACATTATGGCCCCATACATTGTGGCCCCATGAGATGCTCCACACATTAGGGGCCCCATGAGATGCTCCACACATTATGCCCCATACATTGTGGTCCCATAAGATGCTCCACACATTAGGGGCCCCATGAGATGTTCCACACATTATGCCCCATACGATGCTCCATACATTGTGGCCCCATGAGATGCTCCACACATTAGGGGCCCCATGAGATGCTCCACACATTATGCCCCATAAGATGCTCCTCATATATGCCCCATGAGATGCTCCTCATATATGCCCCATAAGATGCTCCATACATTTGCCCCATTGGCTGTTGCTGCGATTAAAATAAAAAATCACATACCTCTCTTCGCTCAGTCCCCCGGCGCTTGCGATAGTCACTTTCATCGTTCCATTGCTGCGCGCTGCTCTGTCTTCCATCCTCGGCACTGACTGTTCAGGCAGAGGGCGGCTCGCACACTAATCGCGTCATCGCGCCCTCTGACCTGAACAGTCACAGCCAGAGGACGGAAGACAGAGCAGCGCGCAGCGAGGGAACGTGGAAGGTGACTATCGCGCAATGCTCCCCCTCCCGATATACTCACCTGCTCCCGGCACGGTCCCTGGCAGCGTCTCACTGTCAAATGGTCTCCGGGAGCATCTTCCTGTGTTCAGCGGTCTCGTGGTACCGCTCATTAGAGTAATGAATATGCGTGCATATTCATTACTTTAATGAGCGGTACCACGTGACCGCTGAACACAGGAAGCGCTGCCCGGAGACCATGGGACATGCAGGGACAGTGCCAGGAGCAGGTAAGTATATCACAGCCACCGCTCCCCCTCACCCGCCGACCCCACACCGACACTGACTCGAGTATAAGCCGAGATGGTCACTTTCAGCCCAAAAAGAGGGCTGAAGATCTCGGCTAATACTCGAGTATATACGCCATATATACTCGAGTATAAGCCGACCCGAGTATAAGCCGACCCCCCTAATTTTGCCACAAATACTGGGAAAACTTAATGACTCGAGTATAAGCCTAGGTAAATGCAGCAGCTACTGGTAAATGTCAAAAGTAAAAATAGATACCAATAAAAGTAAACTTAATTGAGACATCAGTAGGTTAAGTGATTTTGAATGTCCATATTGAATCAGGAGCCCCATATAATGCTCCATACAGTTCATGATGGGCCCCATAAGATGCTCCATATTAAAATATACCCCATATAATGCTGCACAAAGGTTAATAATGGCCCCATAAGATGCTACATAGAAACATTTTCCCCATACAATGCTGCATAAAGGTTGATGGCCCCATAAGATGCTCCACACATTATGGCCCCATAAGATGCTCCACACATTATGGCCCCATGAGATGCTCCATACATTATGGCCCCATGAGTTGCTCCACACATTATGGCACCATAAGATGCTCCACACATTATTGCCCCATGAGATGCTCCACACATTATGGCCCCATACATTGTGGCCCCATGAGATGCTCCACACATTAGGGGCCCCATGAGATGCTCCACACATTATGCCCCATACATTGTGGCCCCATAAGATGTTCCACACATTAGGGGCCCCATGAGATGCTCCACACATTATGCCCCATACGATGCTCCATACATTGTGGCCCCATGAGATGCTCCACACATTAGGGGCCCCATGAGATACTCCACACATTATGCCCCATAAGATGCTCCTCATATATGCCCCATAAGATGCTCCTCATATATGCCCCATAAGATGCTCCATACATTTGCCCCATTTGCTGTTGCTGCGATTAAAATAAAAAAATCACATACTTACCTCTCTTCGCTCAGTCCCCTAGCGCTTGCGATAGTCACCTTCTTCGTTCCATCGCTGCGCGCTGCTCTGTCTTCCATCCTCGGCACTGACCAGGCGGCGCGCACACTAATCGCGTCATCGCGCCCTCTGACCTGAACAGTCACAGCCAGAGGACGGAAGACAGAGCAGCGCGGGAACGTGGAAGGTGACTATTGCGCAATGCTCCCCCTCCCCTGATATACTCACCTGCTCTCGGCGCGGTCCCTGGCAGCGTGCATATTCATTACTTTAATGAGCGGTACCACGTGACCGCTGAACACAGGAAGCGCTGCCCGGAGACCATTGGACATGCAGGGACAGTGCCAAGAGCAGGTAAGTATATCACAGCTGCCGCTCCCCCTCACCCGCCGACCCCACACCAACACTGACTCAAGTATAAGCCGAGATGGTCACTTTCAGCCCAAAAAGTGGGCTGAAAATCTCGGCTTATACTCGAGTATATACGCCGTATATACTCGAGTATAAGCCGACCGGAGTATAAGCCGACCCCCCTAATTTTGCCACAAAAAACTGGGAAAACTTAATGACTCGAGTATAAGCCTAGGGTGGGAAATGCAGCAGCTACTGGTAAATGTCAAAAGTAAAAATAGACACCAATAAAAGTAAACTTAATTGAGACATCAGTAGGTTAAGTGTTTTTGAATATCCATATTGAATCAGGAGCCCCATATAATGCTCCATAAAGTTTATGATGGCCCCATAAGATGCTCCATATTAAAATATGGCCCATATAATCCTGCATAAAGGTTAATAATGGCCCCATAAGATGCTCCATAGACATATTTGCCCAATATAGTGCATGCTGCACAAATGCTGATTATGGCCCCATAAGATGCTCCATAAAGATATTTGCCCCATATAGTGCTGCACAAACGTTGATTATGGCCCCTTACAGACACTTGCCCCATATAGTGTTGCACAAACGTTATGGCCCCATACAGACACTTGCCCCATATAGTGCTGCACAAACGTTATGGCCCCATATAGTGCTGCACAAATGTTATGGCCCCATATAGTGCTGCACAAACGTTATGGCCCCATATAGTGCTGCACAAACGTTATGGCCCCATATAGTGCTGCACAAACGTTATGGCCCCATACAGTGCTGCACAAACGTTATGGCCCCATACAGTGCTGCACAAACGTTATGGCCCCATGTAGTGCTGCACAAACGTTATGGCCACATATAGTGCTGCACAAACCTTATGGCCCCATACAGTGCTGCACAAACGTTATGGCCCCATATAGTGCTGCACAAATGTTATGGCCCAATATAGTGCTGCACAAACGTTATGGCCCCATATAGTGCTGCAGAAACGTTATGGCCCCATATAGTGCTGCACAAGCGTTATGGCCCCATACCGTGCTGCACAAATGTTATGGCCCCTTATAGTGCTGCACAAACGTTTTGGCCCCATATAGTGCTGCACAAATGTTATGACCCCATATAGTGCTGCACAAACATTATGGCCCCATAGATGCTCCATACTGACACTTGCCCCATTTGCTGTGATAAAAAAAATCACATACTCACCTCTCCATCGCTCAGGCCCCCGGGACTTTCAATATTCACGTGCTCCTCGTTCCGGCGCCGCTCCATCTTCAGCACTGGCGTTCAGGCTGAGGGCGCGCACTAACCACGTCACCACGCCCTCTGACCTGAGCGCTACTGCTGAAGATGGAGCAGCACTGAAACGAGGAGCAGGTGAGTATCACGCAGCGCAGCGCTCCCCGTTATACTTACCTGCTCCTGGAGCTGTGTAGTCCCTGCTTCCCCGGCGCTGCAGCTTCTTTCTGTAGTGAGCGGTTACCGTTACCACTCATTACAGTAATGAATATGCGGCTCCACCTCTATGGGAGGTGGAGCCGCATATTCATTATTGTAATGAGCGGTACCATGTGACCGCTCAGTACAGGAGGAAGCTGCCGGCGCCGGGGCGCCGGGAAGCCAGGGACCTGCAGGGACTGCGCCAGGAGTAGGTAAGTATAATTAGACAGCCCCTGCTCCCCCTCCCCTGCCGACCCCTGGGTATGACTCGAGTATAAGCCGAGAGGGGGACTTTCAGCCCAAAAGAGTGGGCTGAAAATCTCGGCTTATACTCGAGTATTGACAATCGTTTTCTTGTCCACAAAACAGGAGTGAGCATGGGTGCTAAATTCTCTCCCATGTTAACTAATTTGGTAATGGCAAGATGGGAGGAAATTTTTCTTTATAATGATGATAACCCACATAAAAGTCATATCGTCTGGTTTGGTAGATTCATAGACGACCTACTGTTTGTTTGGAAAGGTACACAATCACAAGCAGAAAATGTTGTGGATTATATTAATAACAATAATTTTAATCTTAAATTCACTTATTAGTATGATTGTAGTGCAATAAACTTTTTGGATTTAATATTAACAGCGAACACTAGATGTAGCAAAGTGTGTATTGTTCCGTATTGAAAACCGACTGCTAGTAGCAGTATATTAGCAGCTAGCTCTTGCCATCCACCGCACATCAAACGTAACATACCGTATGGTGAGCTAATAAGAATTAAACTGAATTGTTCAGACTTGGTCAGGTTTGAATCAGAAAAAGAAAAGGTACGCAATAGACTATCTAATAGAGGATATCCTGATTGGACATTAAGTAAAGCGAAGGCACGTATTATATAAAGAGAGAAACAATCCAGATAACAATGCTTCATGTATTACATTTACAACTGATTATAGTCCTCAATGTAAAGACATAGTGGACATAATAAAGAAATATTTACCCATATTAAATCAAGATAGTAAACTAAAAAATATGATTTCCAACAATATTCGGTACACAGCAAGGAAAGCACCCACATTAGGATCCATTCTATCACCCAGCCTATTTAAAAGACAAAACAACACTAAAAACAAAGGTAAAAAAATGGCTAAATTTAATGGTTTTTTTTTTTATGTGGAGCACAACGCTGTCTGGTATGTGGGTTTGTTAACCCCTTAATCCCATAAGACGTACTATCCCGTCCAGGTGACCTGGGACTTAATTCCCAGTGACGGGATAGTACGTCATATGCGATCGGCCGCGCTCACGGGGGGAGCGCGGCCGATCGCGGCCGGGTGTCAGCTGCCTATCGCAGCTGACATCCGGCACTATGTGCCAGGAGCGGTCACTGACCGCTCCCGGCACATTAACCCCCGGCACACCGCGATCAAAGATGATCGCGGTGTGCCGGCGGTGCAGGGAAGCATCGCGCAGGGAGAGGGCTCCCTGCGGGCTTCCCTGAGACGATCGGTACACGGTGATGTGCTCACCGTGTACCGAACGTCTTCTCCCTGCAGTCCCCGGATCCAAAATGGCCACCGGGCTGCATCCGGGTCCTGCAGGGAGCACTTCCGGGTCAGGATCAGGCTGCAGCTGCAGCTCTAATCCTGCCCGGCTGTATGTCAGATCACCGATCTGATAGAGTGCTGTGCACACTGTCAGATCGGTGATCTGTCATGTCCCCCCCTGGGACAAAGTGAAAAAGTAAAAAAAAAAAATTTCCACACGTGTAAAAAAAAAATAAAAAAAAAAAAAATTCCTAAATAAAGAAGAAAAAAATAAATATTATTCCCATAAATACATAGTAACATAGTAACATAGTTAGTAAGGCCGAAAAAAGACATTTGTCCATCCAGTTCAGCCTATATTCCATCATAATAAATACCCAGATCTACGTCCTTCTACAGAACCTAATAATTGTATGATACAATATTGTTCTGCTCCAGGAAGACATCCAGGCCTCTCTTGAACCCCTCGACTGAGTTCGCCATCACCACCTCCTCAGGCAAGCAATTCCAGATTCTCACTGCCCTAACAGTAAAGAATCCTCTTCTATGTTGGTGGAAAAACCTTCTCTCCTCCAGACGCAAAGAATGCCCCCTTGTGCCCGTCACCTTCCTTGGTATAAACAGATCCTCAGCGAGATATTTGTATTGTCCCCTTATATACTTATACATGGTTATTAGATCGCCCCTCAGTCGTCTTTTTTCTAGACTAAATAATCCTAATTTCGCTAATCTATCTGGGTATTGTAGTTCTCCCATCCCCTTTATTAATTTTGTTGCCCTCCTTTGTACTCTCTCTAGTTCCATTATATCCTTCCTGAGCACCGGTGCCCAAAACTGGACACAGTACTCCATGTGCGGTCTAACTAGGGATTTGTACAGAGGCAGTATAATGCTCTCATCATGTGTATCCAGACCTCTTTTAATGCACCCCATGATCCTGTTTGCCTTGGCAGCTGCTGCCTGGCACTGGCTGCTCCAGGTAAGTTTATCATTAACTAGGATCCCCAAGTCCTTCTCCCTGTCAGATTTACCCAGTGGTTTCCCGTTCAGTGTGTAATGGTGATATTGATTCCCTCTTCCCATGTGTATAACCTTACATTTATCATTGTTAAACCTCATCCTAAATACATTTCTTTATCTAAAAAAAACCCCAAAAAACAATAAAAGTACACATATTTAGTATCGCCGCGTCCGTAACGACCCGACCTATAAAACTGGCCCACTAGTTAACCCCTTCATTGAAAAACGTAAGAAAAAAAAAAAAAAACGAGCCAAAAAACAACGCTTTATTATCATAATGCTGAACAAAAAGTGGAATAACACGCGATCAAAAATACGGATATAAATATCCATGGTATCTCTGAAAACGTCATCTTGTCCCGCAAAAAACGAGCTGCCATATAGGATCATAACCAAAAAAATAAAAAAGTTATAGTCCTCAGAATAAAGCGATGCCAAAATAATTATTTTTTCTATAAAATAGCTTTTATCGTATAAAAGCGCCAAAACATAAAAAAAAAGATATAAATGAGGTATCGCTGTAATCGTACTGACCCGAAGAATAAAACTGCTTCATCAATTTTACCAAACGCGGAACGGTATAAACGCCTCCCCCAAAAGAAATTCATGAATAGCTGGTTTTTGGTCATTCTGCCTCACAAAAAATTGGAATAAAAAGCGATCAAAAACTGTCACGTGTCCGAAAATGTAACCGATAAAAACGTCAACTCGTCCCGCAAAAAACAAGACCTCACATGACTCTGTGGACCAAAATATGGAAAAATTATAGGTCTCAAAATGTGGAGATGCAAAAACTTTTTTGCAATAAAAAGCGTCTTTTAGTGTGTGACGGCTGCCAGTCGTAAAAATTCGATATAAAAAACGCTATAAAAGTAAATCAAACCCCCCTTCATCACCCCCTTAGTTAGGCTAGGTTCACACTGCGTTAATGGGTTAACGCTAACGGACAGCGTTGCACGGCGAAAATGTCACAATTAACGCTATGCAACAGGTCCGTTAGCACACCCATTGACAGCAATGTGATTTTCGGGTGTAGCGCATCGCTAGAGCGTGCCATTTTCGGCTCGCGCTAGCAAGGTGCCGTTCTTTTGTGGCGCGCCTCGGACGCTGCTTGCAGCGTCCGCGGCGCGCCCGAGGTCCGATCCCCGATCTTCCAGAGCGGGGATGTTAACGCGACCACTAAACACGACACCTAAAAAGACATTGCGTTAGCGCAATCCGCTAGCGCTAAATGGATTTCCCTAACGCAATGTGAACCTAGCCTTAGGGAAAAATAATAAAATTTAAAAAAATGTATTTATTTCCATTTTCCCATTAGGGTTAGGGCTAGGGTTAGGGTTAGGGTTAGAGCTAGGGTTAGGGTTTGGATTACATTTACGGTTGGGATTAGGGTTGGGATTAGAATTAGGGGTGTGTCAGGGTTAGGTGTGTGGTTAAGGTTACAGTTGGGATTAGGGTTAGGGGTGTGTCTGGGTTAGAGGTGTGGTTAGGGTTACAGTTGGGATTAGGGTTAGGGGTGCGTTTGGATTAGGGTTTCATTTATAATTGGGGGGTTTCCTCTGTTTAGGCACATCAGGGGCTCTCCAAACGCGACATGGCGTCCGATCTCAATTCCAGCCAATTCTGCATTGAAAAAGTAAAACAGTGCTCCTTCACTTCCGAGCTCTCCCGTGCGCCCAAACAGGGGTTTACCCCAACATATGGGGTATCATCGTACTCGAGACAAATTGGACAACAACTTTTTGGGTCCAAGTTCTCTTGTTATCCTTGGGAAAATAAAAATTTGGGGGGCTAAAAATCATTTTTGTGGGAAAAAAAAGGATTTTTTATTTTCACGGCTCTGCGTTGTAAACTGTAGTGAAACACTTGGGGGTTCAAAGTTTTCACAACACATCTAGATAAGTTCCGTGGGAGGTCTAGTTTCCAATATGAGGTCACTTGTGGGGGGTTTGTACTGTTTGGGTACATCAGGGGCTCTGCAAATGCAACGTGACTCCTGCAGACCAATCCATCTAAGTCTGCATTCCAAATGGCGCTCCTTCCCTTCCGAGCTCTGCCATGCGCCCAAACAGTGGTTCCCCCCCACATATTGGGTATCAGCGTACTCAGGACAAATTGGACAACAACTTTTGGGGTCCAATTTATTCTGTTACCCTTGTGAAAATACAAAACTGGGGGCTAAAAAATAATTTTTGCGAAAAAAAAAAAATTATTTTAACAGCTCTGCGTTATAAACTGTAGTGAAACACTTGGAGGTTCAAAGCTCTCAAAACACATCTAGATAAGTTCCTTAGGGGGTCTACTTTCCAAAATGGTGTCACTTGTGGGGATTTCAATGTTTAGGCACATCAGGGGCTCTCCAAACGCAACATGGCATCTCATCTCAATTCCAGTCAATTTTGCATTGAAAAGTAAAATGGCGCTCCTTCCCTTCCGAGCTCTGCCATACGCCCAAACAATGGTTTACACCCATATATGGGGTATCAGCGTACTCAGGACAAATTGGACAACAATTGTTGAGGTCCAATTTCTTCTCTTACTCTTGGGAAAATAAAAAATTGGGGGCGAAAAGATCATTTTTGTGAAAAAATATGATTTTTTATTTTTTCGGCTCTGCATTATAAACTTCTGTGAAGCAATTGGTGGGTCAAAGTGGTCACCACACATCTAGATAAGTTCCTTAGGGTGTCTACTTTCCAAAATGGTGTCACTTGTGGGGGGTTTTAATGTTTAGGCACATGAGGGGCTCTCCAAACGCAACATGGCGTCCCATCTTAATTCCTGTCAATTTTGCTTTGAAAAGTCAAATGGCGCTCCTTTCCTTCCGAGCTCTGCCATGCGCCCAAACAGTGGTTTACCCCCACATATGGGCTATCAGCGTACTCAGTACAGATTGTACAACAATGTTTGGCATCCATTTTATCCTGTTACCCTTGGTAAAATAAAACAAATTGGAGCTGAAATAAATTTTGTGTGAAAAAAGGTTAAATATTCATTTTTATTTAAACATTCCAAAAATTCCTGTGAAACCCCTGAAGGGTTAATAAACTTCTTGAATGTGGTTTTGAGCACCTTGAGGGGTGCAGTTTTTAGAATGGTGTCACACTTGGGTATTTTCTATCATATAGACCCCTCAAAATGACTTCAAATGAGATGTGGTCCCTAAAAAAAAATGGTGTTGTAAAAATGAGAAATTGCTGGTCAACTTTTAATCCTTATAACTCCCTAACAAAAAAAAATTTTGGTTCCAAAATTGTGCTGATGTAAAGTAGACATGTGGGAAATGTTACTTATTAAGTATTTTGCGTGACATATCTCTGTGATTTAAGGGCATAAAAATTTAAAGTTGGAAAATTGCGAAATTTTCTAAATTTTCGCCAAATTTCCGTTTTTTTCACAAATAAACGCAAGTTATATCGAATAAATGTTACCACTAAAATGAAGAACAATATGTCACGAGAAAACAATGTCAGAATCGCCAAGATCCTTTGAAGCGTTCCAGAGTTATAACCTCATAAAGGGACAGTGGTCAGAATTGTAAAAATTGGCCCGGTCATTAACGTGCAAACCACCCTCGGGGCTTAAGGGGTTAATAAAACAAACTCATTTCAGTCATATCAAAATCACAAACATTTTGACATCAGAGACTTCATAAATTGCAATGACACATCTGTCATGTATCTGATAGAATGCACTGTATGCAAGCTGCAGTATGTAGGGTGCACTACATGTACATTGAACAGCAGGATACGCAGGCAGGCACCTGTCAGACGCGAGCAATTCATCAGCACTTTCATCTTCTTCAGTATCCAAACACTTTGCTAGCGTGCACAGGGGTGATACAGCTACATTTTCTTTCTGTGCTATAGAAAAAGTCTATAAACCACCAAAGGGTGGGAATCATAGAAGAAAATTGTTAAATAGAGAATCGTTTTGGATTTTCACTTTAAACTCAAGACAAGACCTAATATTACAATATTAGTAAAAAACTTTTGGGACATGTCTTATTATTTTTTGTAATCATATTTTGCAGTTTTTAATTTTAAGGTATAAATATTATTTTTGCTTTTTATATGTTTTTTTGTTTTCCTTCCTTTTTTGTATGGTTTAAATCTTGTAATACCTAATGTTGCAGCTATTTGCTGGTGTTGTTTGAGAAAAAATAAAATCTGTTTAGTTCCAGTTCAGACATGCCATGATTAAGACTTCGGTCGAAACGCATCGGAATAACGCTGCTATACTTTGAAATTTTGTGTGACATGCTGTGAAATATTCATGTTTCATATTTTGGAGTGGTGTACCATATTTTTAATGAAGAAATAAATAGAGACTGGTTTTAACTTCAATCCTGCTGGATTCAACCTACTTTTTTCGGCCGAACCAATGGGCTCAAATTAATTCTACTCAATATTAATATCAGTAAAATATAATTATTGCTTTATTGATAATTATGTTAATAATATTAATTGTATCCCTTCATATTGAGCAGAATTAAGTATGCTGACACCTCCTATATATCCTTTGAACCCGAGTACAGCCCCTTCTGCATATCGCATGAGCCCCCCACAGCCCCTTATATTCTGAATGAGACCCAGACAGCCTCCTCCATATGCGGCATGGGCCTTACACAGCCCCCTATATACGGCAAGAGCTCCACAGAACCTCCCCATATACAGTGTCAGCATCACACAGCATTCTTATATACTGTATGAGCCCCACACAGCCTCCCTATATATGGCATGAGCCCCACACAGCCTCCCCATATACAGAATCTCCCCATGTACGGCATGAGCCCCACACAGCCTCCCTATATACAGAATCTCCCCATGTACGGTATGAGCCCCACACAGCCTCACTCCATATGTGGCATGAGTCCAACACAGCGTCCTTCATATGCGGCATGAGCCCAACACAGCCTCCCCCATATGCAGCATAAGCCCCACAGCCTCCCCATATTCAGTATGAGTCTCACACAGCCTCCCCATATACTGCATGAGCTCCATATAGCCTCCCTATATACAGAATCTCCCCATGTACGGCATGAGCCCCACTCAGCCTCACTCCATATGCGGCATGAGCCCCACATAGCTTCCCCATATGCGGTATGAGTCCCACAAAGCCACCCATATGCAGCAGTAGCCCCACACAGCCTCCCCACATATAGCAGGAGCCCCACACAGCCTGCCTATACATAGCATGAGCCACAGACAGCCTCGCCATATACAGCATGAACCCCACACAGCCTCCTCATATAATGCATGAGCCCCACACAGCCTCCCTATATACTGCAAGAGCCCCACACAGTCTCCCTATATACTGCAAGAGCCCCACACAGCCTCCCTATATACAGCAAGAGCCCCACACAGCCTCCCTATATACTGCATGAGCCCCACACTGCCTCCCCATATACAGCATGAGACCCCAATAGCCTCCCCATATACTGCATGAGGCCCCAACAGCCACCCCATATAATGTATGAGGCTCCCACAGCCTCTTGATATACTGCATGAGGCCCCCATAGTCTCCCCATATACTGCATGAGGCCCCCATAGCCGTGTTATATACAGAATGAGCCCCACACAGCCTCCCCATATACAGCATAAGCCCCAGACAGCCTCTCCATATAAAGCATGAGCCCCACTCAGCCTCCTCATATAATGCATGAGCCCCACACAGTCTCCCTATATACTGCATGAGCCCCACACTGCATCCCCATATACAGAATGAGACCCCAATAGCCTCCCCATATTCTGCATGAGGCCCCACAGCTACCCCATATACTGTATGAGGCCCCCCACAGCCTCTCCATATACTGCATGAGGCTCTCATAGCCTCCCGATATACTGCATGGGGCCCCCATAGTCTCCCCATATACTACATGAGGCCCCCATAGCCTTCTTATATACAGCATAAGCACCACACAGCCTCCCCATATACAGCATGAGCCCCACACAGCCTCCCAATATACAGCATGAACCACACACAGCCTCTCTATATTCTGCATGAGCCCCACACAGCCTCCCCATAGGCAGCATGAGCCCCACAGAGCCTTCCCATATATTGCATAAGTACCACACAGCCTCCCTATATACAGTATGAGTCCCACACAGCCTCACGATATACTGCATAAGCCCTACACAGCCTCCCTATATACAGCATGATCCCACACAGCCTCACTATATACTGCATGGGCCCCACACAGCCTCACTATATACTGCATGAGCCCCACACAGCCTCCCTATATACTGCATGAGCCCCACACAGCCTCACTATATACAGCATGAGTCCCACACAGCCTCCCTATATACTGCATGAGTCCCACACAGCCTCCCTATATACTGCATGAGTCTGACACAGTGTCCCCATATACTCCATCAGCCTCACAGCCTCCCCCATATAATCCATATATGCTGCATAAGCCCACACAGCCTCTCCCTTATACTGCATGAGCCCCACACAGCCTCCCTATATACAGCATGAGGCCCATGTCCTGGATGAGGCCCCCATAGCCTCACCATGTTCTGGATGAGGCCCCCATCACCTCCCCATGGGCAGCATGACACCCCCAAAGCCTTCCCATATACTGCATGATGCTCCCATAATCTCTCCATATACTGTATGAGGCCCCCATAGCCTCCCCATGAGCAGCATGACACCCCCATAGCCTCCTCATGTGCAGCATGCCACCACCATAGCCACCCCATGTGCAGCATCCCACCCCCATAGCCACCCCATGTGCAGCATGATGCCCCATGGCCTCCCCATGTGCAGCCTGTCACCCCATAGCCTCCCCATGTGTAGAATGTCACCTTCATAGTGCAGCACAACATCCCCATAGCCTTCCCATGTGCAGCATGACACCGCCATAGCCTCACCATGTACTGCATGAGGCCCCATAGACTTCCCATGTGCAGCATATCACCCCATAGCATCCCCATATAAAGCATGACACCCACATAATCTACCCATGTGCAGCACGACATCCACATAGCCTCCCTATGTGCAGCACGACACCCCATAGCCTCCCCATGTGCAGCATATCACCATAGCATCCCCATGTGCAGCATGTCACCCCCATAGCCTTCCCATGTGCAGCATGACACACCCGTAGCCTTCCCATGTGCAGCATGACACACCCATAGCCTCCCCATGTGCAGCATGGCACACCCATAGCCTTCCCATGTGCAGCATGACACACCCATAGCCTCCCCATGTGCAGCATGACACCCCCATAGCCTCCCCATGTGCAGCATGACACACCTGTAGCCTTGCCATGTGCAGCATGACACACCCATAACCTCCCCATGTGCAGCATGACACACCCGTAGCCTTGCCATGTGCAGCATGTCTGTTGTGAATTCTGTAGTCAGGCTCCCTCCTATGGTCATGAGTGGTACTTCGGCTGGTTCTGTCTATGAGCTTCCTCTGGTGGATGTGAGTGGGGCTGCGGCTTCTGAGTTTCCTTCCTCAGGTGACGAGGTTAAGTCGTTAGGTGCTGCTCTATTTAACTCCACCTAGTTCTTTGTTCCTGGCCTCCAGTCAATGTTCCAGTATTGGTCTAGCTTTCTCCTGGATCGTTCTTGTGGCCTGTCTGCCCTGCATAAGCTAAGTTTTGCTTGTGTTACTTTTGTTTGCTATATTTTCTGTCCAGCTTGCTATATTGGTTTTTCTTGCTTGCTGGAAGCTCTGAGACGCAGAGGGAGTACCTCCGTACCGTTAGTCGGTGCGGAGGGTCTTTTTGCCCCCTCTGCGTGGTTGTTTGTAGGTTTTTGTGCTGACCGCAAAGCTATCTTTCCTATCCTCAGTCTATTCAGTAAGTCGGGCCTCACTTTGCTAAAATCTATTTCATCTCTGTGTTTGTATTTTCATCTTAACTCACAGTCATTATATGTGGGGGGCTGCCTTTTCCTTTGGGAAATTTCTCTGAGGCAAGGTAGGCTTATTTTTCTGTCTTCAGGGCTAGCTAGTTTCTCAGGCTGTGCCGAGTTGCATAGGGAGCGTTAGGCGCAATCCACGGCTACCTCTAGTGTGGTATGATAGGATTAGGGATTGCGGTCAGCAGAGTTCCCATGTCTCAGAGCTCATCCTATGTTAGTAACTATCAGGTCACTTTGTGTGCTCTTAACCACTAGGTCCATTGTGGTTCTGAATCACCTGTTCATAACAGTACTGGAGGCCCAAAGTACTAATGCTTCTCAATAGAGGGAAAAGAGAAGTTCTGAGACCATTTTTTTTTCTCTGTACTGTGTTTTGTCTTTCTTTTCCCCTAGACATTTGGGTGGTTCAGGACACAGGTGTAGTGATGGACATTAAAGATCTGTCTTCTTGTGTGGATCATCTCACTGTAAGAGTACAAAATATTCAAGACTTTGTGGTTCAGAATTCTATGTTAGTACCAAGAATTCCTATTCCTGATTTGTTTTCTGGAGATAGAGCTAAGTTTCTGAGCTTTAAGAATAATTGTAAACTGTTTCTGGCTTTGAAACCCTGCTCCTCTGGTGACCCAGTTCAACAAGTTAAGATCATTATTTCTTTTTTACGTGGCGACCCTCAAGACTGGGCATTTTCCCTTGCGCCAGGAGATCCTGCATTATGTAATATTGATGCGTTTTTTCTGGCGCTCGGATTGCTGTATGATGAACCTAATTCAGTGGATCAGGCAGAGAAAAATTTGCTGGCTCTGTGTCAGGGTCAGGATGAGGTAGAGATATATTGTCAGAAGTTTAGGAAGTGGTCTGTGCTCACTCAATGGAATGAATGTGCGCTGGCAGCAATTTTCAGAAAAGGTCTCTCTGAAGCCCTTAAGGATGTCATGGTGGGATTTCCTATGCCTGCTGGTCTGAATGAGTCTATGTATTTGGCCATTCAGATCGGTCGACGCTTGCGTGAGCGTAAAACTGTGCACCATTTGGCGGTATTATCTGAGCATGGACCTGAGCCTATGCAGTGCGATAGGACTTTGACCAGAGCTGAACGGCAAGAACACAGACGTCAGAATGGGCTGTGTTTTTACTGTGGTGATTCCACTCATGCTATCTCCGATTGTCCTAAGCGCACTAAGCGGTTCGCTAGGTCTGCCACCATTGGTACGGTACAGTCGAAATTTCTTTTGTCCGTTACTTTGATCTGCTCTTTGTCATCCTATTCTGTCATGGCATTTGTGGATTCAGGCGCTGCCCTGAATTTGATGGACTTGGAGTATGCTAGGCGCTGTGGGTTTTTCTTGGAGCCCTTGCAGTATCCTATTCCATTGAGAGAAATTGATGCTACGCCTTTGGCCAAGAATAAGCCTCAGTACTGGACCCAGCTGACCATGTGCATGGCTCCTGCGCATCAGGAGGATATTCGCTTTTTGGTGTTGCATAATTTGCATGATGTGGTCGTGTTGGGGTTGCCATGGCTACAAGTCCATAACCCAGTATTGGATTGGAAATCAATGTCTGTGTCCAGCTGGGGTTGTCAGGGGGTACATGGTGATGTTCCATTTCTGTCTATTTCATCATCCACCCCTTTTGAGGTCCCAGAGTTCTTGTCGGATTACCGGGATGTATTTGATGAGCCCAAGTCCAGTGCCCTACCTCCGCATAGGGATTGTGATTGTGCTATCGATCTGATTCCTGGTAGTAAGTTTCCTAAAGGTCGACTGTTTAATTTGTCTGTGCCTGAGCACGCCGCTATGCGGAGTTACGTAAAGGAATCATTGGAGAAGGATCTTATTCGCCCGTCGTCGTCGCCATTGGGAGCAGGGTTCTTTTTTGTGGCCAAGAAGGATGGTTCGCTGAGACCTTGTATTGATTACCGCCTTCTAAATAAAATCACGGTCAAATTTCAGTACCCCTTGCCGCTGCTGTCTGATTTGTTTGCTCGGATTAAGGGGGCTAGTTGGTTCACCAAGATAGATCTTCATGGTGCGTATAATCTTGTGCGTATTAAACAGGGCGATGAATGGAAAACAGCATTTAATACGCCCGAGGGCCATTTTGAGTACCTGGTTATGCCATTCGGGCTTTCTAATGCTCCATCAGTGTTTCAGTCCTTTATGCATGACATCTTCCGAGAGTACCTGGATAAATTTCTGATTGTATACTTGGATGATATTTTGGTCTTCTCGGATGATTGGGAGTCTCATGTGAAGCAGGTCAGAACGGTGTTCCAGGTCCTGCGTGCGAATTCTTTATTTGTGAAGGGGTCAAAGTGTCTCTTTGGTGTTCAGAAGGTTTCATTTTTGGGTTTCATTTTTTCTCCTTCTACTATCGAGATGGACCCTGTTAAAGTTCAGGCCATTTATGATTGGACTCAGCCGACATCTCTGAAGAGTCTGCAAAAGTTCCTGGGCTTTGCTAATTTTTATCGTCGCTTCATCAATAATTTTTCTAGTATTGCTAAACCGTTGACTGATTTAACCAAGAAGGGTGCTGATGTGGTCAATTGGTCTTCTGCTGCTGTGGAAGCTTTTCAAGAGTTGAAGCGTCGTTTTTCTTCTGCCCCTGTGTTGTGCCAACCAGATGTTTCGCTCCCGTTCCAGGTCGAGGTTGATGCTTCTGAGATTGGAGCAGGGGCTGTTTTGTCGCAAAGAAGTTCTGATGGCTCGGTGATGAAACCATGCGCCTTCTTTTCCAGGAAGTTTTCGCCTGCTGAGCGTAATTATGATGATGGCAATCGAGAGTTGCTGGCCATGAAGTGGGCATTCGAGGAGTGGCGTCATTGGCTTGAGGGAGCTAAGCATCGCGTGGTGGTCTTGACTGATCACAAGAACTTGACTTATCTCGAGTCTGCCAAATGGTTGAATCCTAGACAGGCTCGTTGGTCGCTGTTTTTCTCCCATTTTGACTTTGTGGTTTCGTACCTTCCGGACTCTAAAAATGTGAAGGCGGATGCCCTGTCTAGGAGTTTTGTGCCCGACTCTCCGGGTTTGTCTGAGCCGGCGGGTATTCTCAAAGAGGGGGTAATTTTGTCTGCCATCTCCCCTGATTTGCGGCGGATGCTGCAAAAATTTCAGGCTAATAGACCTGACCGTTGCCCAGCGGAGAAACTGTTTGTCCCTGATAAATGGACGAGTAGAGTTATCTCTGAGGTTCATTGTTCGGTGTTGGCTGGTCATCCTGGAATCTTTGGTACCAGAGATTTGGTGGCTAGATCCTTTTGGTGGCCGTCTCTGTCACGGGATGTGCGTTCGTTTGTGCAGTCCTGTGGGATTTGTGCTCGGGCTAAGCCCTGCTGTTCTCGTGCCAGTGGGTTGCTTTTGCCCTTGCCAGTCCCGAAGAGGCCATGGACACATATCTCTATGGATTTTATTTCGGATCTCCCAGTCTCTCAAAAAATGTCAGTCATTTGGGTTGTTTGTGATCGCTTCTCTAAGATGGTCCATTTGGTACCCTTGTCTAAATTGCCTTCCTCCTCTGATTTGGTGCCATTGTTCTTCCAGCATGTGGTTCGTTTACATGGCATTCCGGAGAACATCGTTTTTGACAGAGGTTCCCAGTTTGTTTCGAGGTTTTGGTGAGCCTTTTGTGCTAGGATGGGCATTGATTTGTCTTTTTCCTCGGCTTTCCATCCTCAGACAAATGGCCAGACTGAACGAACCAATCAGACCTTGGAAACATATCTGAGATGTTTTGTTTCTGCCGATCAGGATGATTGGGTGTCCTTTTTGCCTTTGGCTGAGTTCGCCCTTAATAATCGGGCCAGCTCGGCTACTTTGGTTTCGCCGTTTTTCTGCAATTCTGGTTTCCATCCTCGTTTCTCTTCAGGGCAAGTTGAGTCTTCTGACTGTCCTGGTGTGGATACTGTGGTGGATAGGTTGCAGCAGATTTGGACTCATGTGGTGGACAATTTGACATTGTCTCAGGAGAAGGCTCAACGTTTCGCTAACCGCAGGCGCTGTGTGGGTCCCCGACTTCGTGTTGGGGATTTGGTTTGGTTGTCATCTCGTTATATTCCTATGAAAGTTTCCTCTCCTAAGTTTAAACCTCGTTTCATTGGTCCGTATAGGATATCTGAGGTTCTTAATCCTGTCTTTTCGTTTGACCCTTCCAGCTTCTTTTTCCATCCATAACGTATTCCATAGGTCATTGTTGCGGAGATACGTGGCACCTGTGGTTCCATCTGTTGATCCTCCTGCCCCGGTTTTGGTTGAGGGGGAGTTGGAGTATATAGTGGAGAAGATTTTGGATTCTCGTATTTCGAGACGGAAACTCCAGTACCTGGTTAAGTGGAAGGGTTATGGTCAGGAAGATAATTCCTGGGTCTTTACCTCTGATGTTCATGCTGCCGATCTGGTTCGTGCCTTTCAGTTGGCTCATCCTGGTCGGCCTGGGGGCTCTGGTGAGGGTTCGGTGACCCCTCCTCAAGGGGGGGGTACTGTTGTGAATTCTGTAGTCAGGCTCCCTCCTGTGGTCATGAGTGGTACTTCAGCTGGTTCTGTCTATGAGCTTCCTCTGGTGGATGTGAGTGGGGCTGCGGCTTCTGAGTTTCCTTCCTCAGGTGACGAGGTTAATTCGTTAGGTGCTGCTCTATTTAACTCCACCTAGTTCTTTGTTCCTGGCCTCCAGTCAATGTTCCAGTATTGGTCTTGCCTTCTCCTGGATCGTTCTTGTGGCCTGTCTGCCCTGCATAAGCTAAGTTTTGCTTGTGTTACTTTTGTTTGCTATATTTTCTGTCCAGCTTGCTATATTGGTTTTTCTTGCTTGCTGGAAGCTCTGAGACGCAGAGGGAGTACCTCCGTACCGTTAGTCGGTGCGGAGGGTCTTTTTGCCCCCTCTGTGTGGTTGTTTGTAGGTTTTTGTGCTGACCGCAAAGCTATCTTTCCTATCCTCGGTCTATTAAGTAAGTCGGGCCTCACTTTGCTAAAATCTATTTCATCTCTGTGTTTGTATTTTCATCTTAACTCACAGTCATTATATGTGGGGGGCTGCCTTTTCCTTTGGGAAATTTCTCTGAGGCAAGGTAGGCTTATTTTTCTGTCTTCAGGGTTAGCTAGTTTCTCAGGCTGTGCCGAGTTGCATAGGGAGCGTTAGGCGCAATCCACGGCTACCTCTAGTGTGGTATGATAGGATTAGGGATTGCGGTCAGCAGAGTTCCCATGTCTCAGAGCTCGTCCTATGTTAGTAACTATCAGGTCCCTTTGTGTGCTCTTAACCACTAGGTCTATTGTGGTTCTGAATCACCTGTTCATAACACATGTCACCTCCATAGCCTTCCCATGTGCAGCATGACATACCCATAGCCTCCCCAGGTGCAGCATGACACACCCGTAGCCTTGCCATGTGCAGCCTGACACCCCCATAGCCTTCCCATGTGCAGCATGACACACCCATAGCCTCCCCAGGTGCAGCATGACACACCCGTAGCCTTGCCATGTGCAGCATGACACCCCCATAGCCTCACCATGTGCAGCATGACACACCCATAGCCTCCCCATGTGCAGCATGACACCCCCATAGTCTCACCATGTGCAGCATGACACACCCATAGCCTCCCCATGTGCAGCATGACACCCTAATAGCCTTGCCATGTGCAGCATGACAACCCCATAGCCTCACCATGTGCAGCATGACACCCCCATAGCCTCCCCATACCCACCCAAACACATGAAAAATAACACCACATGCTCACCGTTCCCCGACGCTCTGCTTCTGTTCCTGTCTCCGGTGCACTGACTCTCCGCAGTACACAGCTGATGCAATGAAATGATACATACAGTAGACAGAGTGAGGCAGTAGGAGTCAATGACGATTTACGGGGGCTGGGATACGTAAGGAAAGTAGGGAGGTGAGTAGGAGTAATAAATGTGCTAATAGTATTAAATGTCTGCTGGCAAATGCAAAAAGTCTGACACAGAATATGACGTGATGTACAGAAAACTGGCTGGATGAAAGCCATGACTGGGTGAAAAAAAGGGTTACACTGCATTTAGAAAGGACAGGAAAGACAGAAAAGGTGGAGGGGTGTGTATTTTCATTAACCCCTTCATGACCCAGCCTATTTTGACCTTAATGACCTGGCCATTTTTTGCAATTCTGACCAGTGTCCCTTTATGAGGTAATAACTCAGGAACGCTTCAACGAATCTTAGCGATTCTGAGAATGTTTTTTCGTGACATATTGGGCTTCCTGATAGTGGTAAATTTAGGTCAATAATTTTTGTGTTTACTTGTGAAAAAATGGAAATTTTGCTAAAATTTTTAAAATTTCGCGATTTTCAAATTTTGAATTTTTATTCTGTTAAACGAGAGTTATGTGACACAAAATAGATAATAAATAACATTACCCACATATCTACTTTACATCAGCACAATTTTGGAACAAAATTTTTTTTGCTAGGAAGTTATAAGGGTTAAAATTTGACCAGCGATTTCTCATTTTTACAGCGATACATATATGCTAGCCACCTTAGGGAGAGACCCAAGTTGGGCTAAAGCCCGAAACACGTGTCCACAGGTAGGAATTGGTTGGCTGTGTAAATTTAGAAACTAACCTGCAGCATTGCACGCTTGGCGGTTCCAAGCGCTGTGGATTAGACTGGGGTGGAAAGAGATGATTTGCATAGCTCCGCCTACTGCAAAGGATTCTGGGTAAACCTGCTATTCTTTGTATTATGCTGCTTGCAAGTACTTTCCGTTTCAGGAAAGCATCCACTATCATTTTTACAGCAAAATTTACAAAACCATTTTTTTTAAGGACCACCTCACATTTGAAGTCAGTTTGAGGGCTCTATATGGCTGAAAATACCCAAAGTGACACCATTCTAAAAACTGCACCCCTCAAGGTTCTCAAACCACATTCAAAAAGTTTATTAACCCTTCAGGTGCTTCACAGCAGCAGAAGCAACATGGAAGGAAAAAATGAACATTTAACTTTTTAGTCACAAAAATGATCTTTTAGCAACATTTTTTTTATTTTCCCAAGGGTAAAAAGAGAAACTGGACCCCAAAAGTCATTGTATAATTTGTCCTGAGTACGCCAATACCCCATATGTGGGGGGGAAGCACTGTTTGGGCGCATGACAGGGCTCGGAAGGGAAGGAGCGCCACTTGACTTTTTCAATGAAAAATTGGCTCCAATCTTTAGCGGATACCATGTCGCGTTTGGAGAGCACCTGGGTGCCTAAACATTGGAGCTCCCACACAAGTGACTCCATTTTGGAAACTAGACCTCCCCAAGGAACTTATCGAGATGCAAAGTGAGCACTTTGAACCCCCAGGTGCTTCACAAATTGATCCGTAAAAATGAAAAAGTACTTTTTTTTTCACAAAAAATTTCTTTAGCCTCAATTTGTTCATTTCCACATGGGCAACAGGATAAAATGGATCCTAAAATGTGTTGGGCAATTTCTCCTGAGTACACCGATACCTCATATGTGGTCACAAACCACTGTTTGTGCACACGGCAAGACTCGGAAGGGAAGGAGCGCCATTTGACTTTTGAATGAAAAATTTGCTCCAATTGTTAATGGACACCATGTCGCGTTTGGAGAGCCCCTGTGTGCCTAAACATTGGAGCTCCCCCACATGTGACCCTATTTTGGAAACTAGACCTCCCATGAAACTAATCTAGATGTGCGGTGACCACTTTAAACCCCCAAGTGCTTCACAGAAGTTTATAACGCAGAGCCGTGAAAATAAAAAATAATTTTTCTTTCATCAAAAATTATTTTTTAGCCCACAATTTTTTATTTTCACAAGAGTAACAGGAGAAATTGGACCCCAAAAGTTGTTCTCCAGTTTGCCCTGAGTATGCTGATACCCCACAACCCTAACCCCAACACACCGTAACCCTAATCCCAACCGTAATCCTAACCCTAATCCCAACCCTAACCACAACCCTAACCCCAACACACCCCTAACCCTAACCATAACACTAACCACAAGCCTAATCTTAACCCTATTTCCAACCCTGGCCCTAATTCTAACACTAACTCTAATTCCAACCCTAAGGCTATGTGTGCCCACGTTGCGGATTCATGTAAGATTTTTCCGCACCATTTTTGAAAAATCCGCAGGTAAAAGGCACTGCGTTTTACCTGCGGATTTCCAGTGTTTTTTGTGCGGATTTCACCTGCGGATTCCTATTGAGGAACAGGTGTAAAATGCTGCGGAATCCGCACAAAGAATTGACATGCTGCGGAAAATACAACGCAGCATTTCTGCGTGGTACTTTCCGCACCATGGGCACAGCGGATTTGGTTCTGCATAGGTTTACATGGAACTGTAAACCTGATGGAAAACTGCTACGAATCCGCAGCGGCCAATCCGCTGTGGATCCGCAGCCAAATCCGCACCGTGTGCACATAATTCTAAGGGTATGTGCACACGCTGCGGATCCACAGCGTTTTTGCAGCTGCAGGTCTGCAGCAGTTTCCCATGAGTTTACAGTTCAATGTAAACCTATGGGAAACAAAAAACGCTGCGTACATGCTGCGGAAAAAACTGCGCGGAAACACAGCGGTTTACATTTCACTTCTTTCTGAGGATTCTGCAGCAGTTTTACAACTGCTCCAATAGAAAACTGCAGTTGTAAAACCGGTAATTCCGCAGCGGTTTTGCACGGCGGATTTATCAAATCCGCTGTGGAAAAATCCGCAGAGGACCAGAATATGTGTGCACATAGCCTTACCCTAACCCTAGTTCTAACCCTAACCCTAGTTCTAACCCTAGCCCTAACCCTAGTTCTAACCCTACACCTAGTGGAAAAAAAAAAAATATTTTCATTATTTTATTATTGTCCCTACCTATGGGGGTGATAAAGGGGGGGGTCATTTACTATTTTTTTTATTTTGATCACTGTGATAGGTTTTATCCCAGTGATCAAAATGTACCTGGAACGAATCTGCCGGCTGGCAGATTCGGCGGGCGCATTGCGCCCGCCATTTTGGAAGATGGCGGCGCTCATGGAGAAGACGGACGGACACCGGGAGGCTCGGTAAGTATGAGGGGGTGGGGGGGAGCACAGGGAGTGGATCGGAGCATGGGGGTGGTGGATCGGAGCACAGGGGAGGTGGATCAGAGCACGGGTGGAGGTGGATCGGAGCACGGGGGGATGGATCGGAGTACAGGGGGGTGGAACGGAGCACAGGGGGTTTGGATCGGAGCATGGAGGGTGTATCGGAGCACAGGGGGGTGGATCGGAGCACAGGGGTTGGATAGGAGCACGGGGGTGGGATCGGAGCACAGGGGGTGGATCGGAGCACGGGGGGTTGGATTGGAGCACGGGGGGTTGGATTGGAGCACGGGGGGTTGGATCAGAGCACAGGGGGTGGATCGGAGCACGGGGTGGGATCGGAGCACGGGGAGAGCGGACAGGAGGACGGGGGGAGCAGACCACAGAACGGAGGACTGGGGAGATCGGTGGCGGTGGGGGGGTGTTGCACTTTTAACAGCCAATCAGAGCGATCGTAGCCACGTGGGGTCAAAGCCACTCCCCCTGGGCTAACGTACCACTCCCCCTGCTCCTGCAGATCGGGTGAAATTGGAGTTAACACTTTCACCCAATCTGCAGGGACGCGATCATTCTGTGACACAGCATATGCGTCACAGGTGGGATTGGCACCGACTTTCATGACCCATACGCTGTCACAGGTCGGGAAGGGGTTAAATCAAACTTAAGACCTTTGCCAAATGATGATATTGGGGGAACTGCGACCTTGTAGAGTCACTATGGGTAAATGTACATAGGGATGGCAATGATGGAAAGCTGATAATTGAAGTTTGCTACATGCGTGCTAATATAGCTGAACAGGTAGAGGAGGAAATGCTGCCTGCAGCAAATTAAAAAGGCAGCAAATAACAATAGGATCGTTATTATGGGGGATTTTTACTATCCAGACATTCAGTGGGACATAGAATCTTCTAGTTGTGCTAAAAGCTGTAAGTTCTTATCCACAAGACAGGACAATTACCTCTCTCAGTTGGTAGTTTAACCAACCAGGGGAGATAATCTGCTGTATCTGGTTCTGTCAAGTAGACCAGATACAATTTCAAATCTACAGATCAGGGAGCATTTGGGAAGAAGTAATCATAACATGGTAAGTTTCAATGTAATATTCAGCCAAACATTTCAAATGGAAATACCAAAACCTTGTACTTTAGGAAAGCCGATTGCAACAAATTAAGGGAAGAGCTTAATCATGTAGACTGGGACCATTTCATGGTGTCATGATAACATCGTAACCGCTCCTAGTATTCACTTGGTATGTCACTCAGCTTTCCACACAGACTTCTTGCCTCTGCTCCTAGTATTCATTTGGTATGTCACTCAGCTTTCCACACAGACTTCTTACCTCTGCTCCTAGTATTCATTTGGTAAGTCACTCAGCTTTCCACACAGAATTCTTACCTCTGCTCCTAGTATTCACTTGGTACGTAACTAAGCTTTCCACACAGACTACTTACTGTACCTCTGCTTCTAGTATTCACTTGGTACATCACTTAGCTTTCCACACAGACTTCTTACCTCTGCTCCTAGTATTCACTTGGTATGTCACTCAGCTTTCCACACAGACTTCTTACCTTTGCTCCTAGTATTCACTTGGTACGTCACTCAGCTTTCCACACAGACTTCTTACCTCTGCTCCTAATATTCATTTGGTACGTCTGTCAACCAACCCCAGCTTTACCCAAGTGTTATTTATGACCTTGTTTACTTTGGCTTGATCAGATGCATCTGGTCCACTCTTAATTCTCTGACCAAGAGGAGAAAGACCACTATTCTCTGCTTCACACCTGAATGCACTTTGTAGCACAAATATTGCATAGAACAAGTCTGCCAAGACTTTAGTCTGCAGTGTGTATCCTATAAGTGTGAAGATCAGAATTAATTCCAGAATTGAACCAGAAGGGAACTGAAGGTAACTGGCTACAGTCACTGTAAACAATGTTTCTGTTTGTTTTCACTCTCACCCCTATAATCCTTCACTTTCTATTAACCCCCCTAATCCCTACATCAAGTAATTAACTGTTCATCTCTTCTCCAATCCTCCCCATCCATCTCACCTTCTCCTCAGAACTGTTCCTCAACATGCAATCCTCTGTCTCCAAACATAGACATCCCCCTCATGCTCTTTCCTGCTCCCACCTGCTAACACTTTCTCTGCTCCTCCTCACTGCCAGTGATATTGCTCCAAATCCTGGTCCTCCTCACTACATTCCCACAGTCATTTCTATCTGCCATCCACGCTCTATCAGAAATTTCTGTAACCTCTCTAACCTTATACCCATTTGCCCAGCCCCACTTCCCCAGTCCACTAGCAGGAGCTCTATGGAATGCTCGCTCTGTCTGCAACAAACTTTCATACATCCATGATCTTTTAATTACTAACAAACTTTCCTTCCTCGCCATCACTGAAACCTGGTTCACCCCCTATGACACAGCCTTTCCTGCTGCACTCTCGTATGGTGGATTTCACCTTTCCCACACACCCCGCCCCAGCAGCAAGCATGGTGGAGGAGTTGGTTTTCTCCTGTCAGATAACTGCTCCTTCACCCCAATCCCACTGCCACCCTCTGTTACCCTTCCTTCCTTTGAGGTGCACTCTGTGCGCATCTACTCCCCCTCCACCCTCCAACTGGCTGTAATTTACCATCCCCAGGGCCAGCCACCACCTTCTTTGACCACTTCACCACCTGGCTACTTCATTTCCTCTCCGCTGACATCTCCACTTTCGTCTTGCACGACTTAAACATCCCCATTGACTCTTCCCTCTCAGCTGCCACTAAGCATCTATCTCTCACTTCCTCCTTTGGCCTCATTCAATGGTCTTCTGCAGCCACTCACAAAGATGGCCACACACTGGACCTCATCTTCACCCGCCACTGCTCCCTATCCAACCTCTCCAGCTCACCTCTTCCTCATTCTGACCACAACCTTCTTACATTCTCTTCCCTCTCCTCTCCAGGTCTACAATCCCCACTCCACAAACTCGCACACCCTCACAGGAATCTTAAAAACCTCAATCTAGACTCACTGTCTGAATCCCTTCTCCCTCTAACAGACATAAGTTCCTTACACAATGCGGATGCCGCTGCCACTCTATATAATACCACAATAGCTGCAGCTCTGGAATCATTTGCCCCTCTCACACATACCAAAGCTCACAAAATCAATAGGCAGCCCTGGCACAACAGCCTGACCAAAGAACTGTGACAGGCTTCTAGGGCTACTGAGAGATGGAAAAGATCCCACTCCAACAAGGACTTCATCGCATTCAGACAGCCCCTCACTACTTTCAAGGCCACACTTGCCACAGCTAAACAAACCTACTTCTCATCTCATATCCTCCCTGTCTCGCAACCCTAAACAGCTATTCAACACCTTCAATTCTCTCCACCGTCCCCCAGCACCTCCTCCGGCTTCACTCATCTCAGCCGAATACTTTGCCTCATTTTTCAAGCAGAAGGTTAATAACATCAGAGACAGTTTTGGTCGAGAACCCCTAAAGCCCTTCCTCCTAACTGCATAGCCCTTCACCTCCAAATCCAACTTCTCCACCATTACAGAAGATCAACTCTCCACTCTACTCTCAAGATCACATCTCACCATCTGTGCACTTGACCCAATCCCATCCCACTTCATCCAAAACCTCACCACAGTCTTCATCCCAACCCTAACCCATCTCTTCAACCTATCACTAACAACTGGTGTTTTCCCCTCAAGCTTTAAACATGCCTCAATCACACCTTTCCTCAAAAAGCCCTGTCTTCACCCATCCTCTGTATCTAGCTATCGTCCCATATCACTTCTCCCCTATGCCTCAAAACTACTGGAACAACATGTCCATCTTGAACTGTCCACCCGCCTCTCTTCCTGCTCCCTCTTTGACAGCCTGCAAATCTAGCTTCCGGCCACACCACTCCACTGAAACTGCCCTAAGGTCCCCAATGACCTATTAACTGCCACGGCAAAGCAACACTACTCTGTCCTCCTCCTCCTGGACCTGTCCTTGTCCTTTGACACAGTGGACCATTCCCTATTACTACAGACCCTCTCATCTCTTGGCATCACAGACTTGGCACTATCTTGGATTGTGTCATACCTAACAGACCGGACATTCAGCGTCTCCCACTCGCACACCACCTCATCATCGCGCCCCCTATCTGTCGAAGTCCCTCAAGGTTCAGTCCTAGGACCTCTGCTCTTCTCTATCTACACCTTCGGCCTCGGTCAGCTCATAGAATCTCATAGCATTCAGTATCACCTCTATGCTGATGACACACACATCTACATCTCTGGACCAGATATCACCACCGTACTAACCAGAATCCCACAATGTGTCAGCTCTTTCATCCTTCTTCTCCGCTAGATTTCTAAAACTTAATATGGACAAAACAGAACCCATCATCTTTCCCCCATCTCAGTCAATCTCCCAACGGACCTATCCATTAAAGTAAACGGCTGTCCACTCTCCCCAGTCCCAGAAGCTCGCTGCCTCGGGGTTATCCTTGACACTGATCTCTTTTTCAAACCACATATACAAGCTCTTTTCAATTCCTGCTGACTTCAACTCAAAAATATATTACGGATCCGTACATTACTCAACCAAGAATCTGCAAAAACCCTAGTCCATGCCCTCATCATCTCCCGCCTTGACTACTGCAACCTCCTGCTCTGTGGCCTCCACTCTAACACTCTTGAACCCCTCCAATCTATTCTAAACTCTGCTGCCCGACTAATCCACTTTTCCCCCCGCTATTCACAGACCTCTCCCCTTTGTCAATCCCTGCACTGGCTCCTCATTACCCAAAGACTCCAGTTCAAAACCCTAACCATGGCATACAAAGCCATCCACAGCCTGTCTTCACCATACATCTGTGACCTCATCTCCCGGTACTTACCTGCACGCAACCTCTGATCCTCATAAGATCTTCTTCTCTACTCCCCTCTTATCTCCTCTTCCTACAAATTGCATACAAGATTTGTCCCGCGTATCCCTCCTACTCTGGAACTCTCTACCACAACATATTAGACTCTCGCCTACCATCAGAACCTTCAAAAAGAACCTGAAGACCCACCTCTTTCGACAAGCCTACAAACTGAAGTAACCATTGCTTGACCAAGCCACTGCAGTACCAGCTCTACCCTCGCCTATTGTATCCTCACACAACTCTTGTAGATTGTGAGTCCTCACGGGCAGGATCCTCTTTCCTCCTATACCATTGTGACTTGTATTGTACTGTACTTGTTTTTATTATGTATACCTCTCCTCACATGTAAAGCACCATGGAATAAATGGCGCTATAAGAATAAACAATAATAATACCGAACATAAATGGGGCATGTTTAAGGATATACTACTAAAATCCTGTAGAAAACATATACCCTTTGCTCATAAAATGTCCAGGAATAAAGAGAAACCATTATGGACAAATAAGACAGTTCAAAGTTTAATAAGACAAAAACAAAGGGCATTCAAAATCTTGAAGGCTGAGAATACAGAAATAGCATTTCAGGAGTATGAAGATCTCAATAAGAAATGTAAAAAATAAATCAAGCTATCAAAGTAAGCTACTGAAATACAAATTGCCAGTGATATTAAAATAATTAAAATAAATTTCCCCCAAAATTATAAATACATCAATGCCAAAAAGAAAAAAAACAGATGGTATGGGCCCCTTAAAATATGACAATAACAAGATAATTACAGAGGACAAAAAAAGGTCGAGATATTAACCAGGTACTTTTCACTTCTTCATAGTCAACAGTGGGGTACTGCAAGGATCTGTACTAAGACTGATTCTTTTTAACCTCTTTATTAATGACCTAGTGGATGGGATTGAAGTAAACTGTCAGTCTTTGCTGGCGACTTCAAACTATGTCGGATATGCCTGAATGGACAAACACTTGGCATATGAGATTTAATGTTGATAAATGTAGAGAAATGCACCTAGGGCAGAATAATCCTATTGCTGCATATACATTAAATGGGACCATACTCAGGGCTACAGAACAGGAGAAGTACTTGGGTATTCTGGTCACAAGTAAGCTGAGCAGTAATACTCAATGTCAAGCAGCAGCCGCAAAAGCAATCAAGATATTAGTGTGTATAATAGAGAGAAAATTCTGTGATCCCAACATATTGTTAAACCTTTATAAATCACTGGTGAGGCCACAGCAAAAATATAGGATTCAGTTTTGGGCTCCACATTTTAAAAAGGCGATTCAGAAGTTAAAGTCAGCTCAAAGGCGT
Source organism: Ranitomeya imitator (assembly GCF_032444005.1). NCBI lineage: Eukaryota > Metazoa > Chordata > Amphibia > Anura > Dendrobatidae > Ranitomeya > Ranitomeya imitator. The sequence goes on along the minus strand of NC_091286.1, from coordinate 330,990,144 downwards.
CAACTACATTATTGCAAGGGATGGGAGGTCTCTCATATGAGGAGAGGTTGGAAAAGTTGAGCTTGTTTGGCTTAGAAAAAAAGACGCCTCAGAGGAGATTATTATTTTTATAGCACCATTAACTCCATGGTGCTGTACATGAGAAAGGGGTTACGAACAGAGTTATAGATATCGTTTACAGTAAAAAAAAATTACAATGACAGACTGGTACAGAGGGGAGAGGAGATCTCATTTACATGTATAAATATTTGTGGTCAATACAAAGGACTGGCACACGACTTATTCCATCCTAACACCATACTAAGGACCAGGGGGCACTCATTAAAGGTGAAAGAAAGGTGATTACGGCAGCTATATAGGAAAGGGTTCTTTACAGTTAGAGCAGTTAGACTGTGGAATGCCCTACCACAAGGGATAGTAATGGCAGATACTAGAACAGCTTTTAAAAAAGACTGGATGATTTCCCATTACAAATAATATTGTGGGTTATAGTTAATTTAGTGACATCGTGAAGCAGGAGGAGCATACAGAGCATACTTTGGAATTGACAACTGGTGCATAAACAATTGATTTGAGAATAGCCCAACCCCTCAAATGAACGACACTGATGATGTCCCATTTTAGAGCGGTGATCGTAGCCATGGGGATTCACTGCAGCCTTAGCCATCTGATGACATTCTGTTTGAGAAACACCAGTGCATGCTGGGTGATTCAAATGGAATATCATCAGCAGTGGAAAAAAAAAATCACAGTAAGTTAAAGCAAACAGGGAAAGATGGGGAATTTTAATTGATGTAAATAAAAGTGGTTAGTTTTTAAAGCAACACTACAGTCTTTTTTTTTATTTCACCTCTGGAGTGGTATCACTAATCTACGTCCTTTGACCATAGTAATATACTTACCAGCCACTGTCTTCTTGTATTCTTGGCATAGTTCCAGTTGTCTTCTGCAGGCTGTGACCTCAGTGATCAGGTGATCACTTCAGTGCTTGCTGGAGGTCACTTCTCAAAACAAGTCTATGATATTCATAACGTGGGTCTCATAGACTTACATTAAGCACGTCTGACCATTACCCTCTGACTTTCGGTCAGTCAGTCAGAAGCTGCAGTCACAAGTTGGCAGAACGGGTCCAGAGCGGTGCCGGGAAAAACAGAGGATGGTGGCTGGTAAGTACAGTTGCGGCCAAAAGTATTGACACCCCTGCAATTCTGTCAGATAATACTGTTTCTTCCTGAAAATGATTGCAAACACAAATTCTTTGTTATTATTATCTTCATTTAATTTGTCTTAAATGAAAAAACAAAAAGAATTGTCCTAAAGCCAAATTGGATATAATTCCACACCAAACATAAAAAAGTATTGGCACTGTTCGAAAAATCATGTGATGCTTCTCTAATTTGTGTAATTAACAGCACCTGTAACTTACCTGTGGCACCTAACAGGTGTTGGCAATAACTAAATCACACTTGCAGCCAGTTGACATGGATTAAAGTTGACTCAACCTCTGTCCTGTGTCCTTGTGTGTACCACATTGAGCATGGAGAAAAGAAAGAAGACCAAAGAACTGTCTGAGAACTTGAGAAACCAAATTGTGAGGAAGCATGAGCAATCTCAAGGCTACAAGTCCATCTCCAAAGACCTGAATGTTCTTGTGTCTACCGTGCACAGTGTCATCAAGAAGTTTAAAGCCCATGGCACTGTGGCTAACCTCCCTAGATGTGGACAGAAAAGAAAAATTGACAAGAGATTTCAACGCAAGATTGTGCGGATGTTGCATAAAGAACCTCGACTAACATCCAAACAAGTTCAAGCTGCCCTGCAGTCCGAGGGTACAACAGTGTCAACCCATACTATCTGTCGGTGTCTGAATGAAAAGGGACTATATGGTAGGAGACCCAGGAAGACCCCACTTCTTGCCCCGAGACATAAAAAAGCCAGGCTGGAGTTTGCCAAAACTTACCTGAAAAAGCCTAAAACGTTTTGGAAGAATGTTCTCTGGTCAGATGAGACAAAAGTAGAGCTTTTTGGGCAAAGGCATCAACATTGAGTTTACAGGAGAAAAAAGAGGCATTCAAAGAAAAGAACACGGTCCCTATAGTCAAACATGGCGGAGGTTCCCTGATGTTTTGGGGTTGCTTTGCTGCCTCTGGCACTGGACTGCTTGACTGTGTGCATGGCATTATGAAGTCTGAAGACTACCAACAAATTTTGCAGCATAATGTAGGGCCCAGTGTGAGAAAGCTGGGTCACCCTCAGAGGTCATGGGTCTTCCAGCAGGACAATGACCCAAAACACACTTCAAAAAGCACTAGAAAATGGTTTGAGAGAAAGCACTGGAGACTTCCAAGGTGGCCAGCAATGAGTCCAGACCTGAATCCCATAGAACACCTGTGGATAGATCTAATAATGGCAGTTTGGAGAAGGCACCCTTCAAATATCAGGGACCTGGAGCAGTTTTCCAAAGAATGGTCTAAAATTCCAGCAGAGCATTGTAAGAAACTCATTGATGGTTACCGGAAGCGGTTGGTCGCAGTTATTTTGGCTAAAGGTTGTGCAACCAAGTATTAGGCTGAGGGTGCCAATACTTTTGTCTGTCCCATTTTTGGAGTTTTGTGTGAAATGATCAATGTTTTGTTTTTTTGTTTCATTCTCTTTTGTGTTTTTTCATTTAAGACAAGTTAAATGAAGATAATAATACCAAAGAATTTGTAATTGCAATCATTTTCAGGAAGAAACTGAGTATTATCTGACAGAATTGCAGGGGTGTCAATACTTTTGGCCACAACTGTATATTACTATTGGCAAGGAACATAGATAAGTGATACCACTCCAGTGGGTAAATAAAAAAAGCTGGAGTGGTGCTTTGAAATTAAAAAGTTGGACTATTTGACTATTAGTTTCAAAGAACTCATTTAATTGTAGGACAAATTCTACTTGCCAAATGGTTTGTCCAAATCTCAAAGGGGTTGTCCGGGGCATAGTTATTTGATGACCTATTTACAGCATAGGTTATCAATAGCAGATTTGGGGGGTCTGACATCAGGCACCCACCCACGCCCATTAGCTGTTTCAGTACGAGTTTTATTCAAAAGAACAGAAGCTGTGTTTCAGTACCTGGAAATGGCCAGCAGTGGGTGCTACGCTTGGAATGGAGCTGTACTTAGCAGCTAGATTCAAAGTGTTTATATCCGTCAGCTACTGCTGTAAAAGGCAGCTGATCGATGGGGGTGCCGGACCTTCCCTGATCTGCTATTGATGACATCCTGTGTCAGGACAACCCCTGTTGTACCCCTTATCTCTGTTGCCTAATATGTCTTTGTATTACATTATTTTATACCTGTGCCAAGTTTCAGTAATGCTATGACTTCCTGGGTGTCATCTGCATATAACAGCATGCATAAAATTGTGGATATCAACATGCATTGGGCTCAAGACTACAAAAAATACAGCATTATTGGTTCTCCAAAACTGGTGATAAATCTGTCACTAGGGCATAATGTCTACAATCTGCAGTAATAACCCTCAGATTCTAATTTTTACCAGTTTCCCTTCTTTCAGTCATAAAACTTCAGTATTCAGAACGAAATTAATTGTTGTCAACATCATTTCATTGGATCTTGACTTAAAAATTGACTGTTAGTATTAGATCTGCTCCTATACTGGATGTGCCAACAATTATGGTGAATTTTTTTGTGTTCATAAAATAATGACATTAAATAATGACATTAAATGAAATTCCATATATTTTTGCTGCTATTTTTTATGTAACAGGATCTATAATCCAAAAACTACTTAATATTGTGAATAACACTTTGTCTATATTGTATTTCTATCCCGCCAAAGTACTTGTTTTTAATTTTTAATATGTACTCACTTTCATGTGTTTTCTTTTGCTCAGCAATTATGTTAATTATTGTATCGGTGTGTTCACCGGATCTAGTAGAAAAATGCAAGACAAGGTACACATTGGATATCATGACTCAGGTCATGTGCACACGTTCAGTATTTTTCGTGTTTTTCGCGTTTTTTCGCTATAAAAACACGAAAAAAAGCGTACATATGCCTCCTATTATTTACAGTGTATTCCGCATTTCTAGTGCAAATGTTGCATTTTTTTTCCCCGAAAAAAATCACATTGCGGGAAAAAAAGCAACATGTTCATTATATTTGCGGAATTGCGGGGATTCCGCACACCTAGGAATGCATTGATCTGCTTACTTTCCGCATGGGGCTGTGCATACCATGCGGGAAGTAAGCAGATTATGTGCGGTTGGTACCCAGGGTGGAGGAGAGGAGATTCTCCTCCACGGACTGGGCACCATATAATTGGTAAAAAAAAAAGAATTAAAATAAAAAAGTGATATACTCACCTTCGATAATAATAATAATAATCTTTATTTTTATATATAGCGCTAACATATTCCGCAGCGCTTTACACACATTATCATTGCTGTCCCCATTGGGGCTCACAATCTAAATTCCCTGTCAGTATGTCTTTGGAGTGTGGGAGGAAACCGGAGTGCCCAGAGGAAACCCACGCAAACACGGAGAGAACATACAAACTCTTTGCAGATGTTGTCCTTAGTGGGGCTTGAACCCAGGACTCCAGCGCTGCAAGGCTGCAGTGCTAACCACTGAGCCACCGTGCTGCCCCGGAGTCTTCCCGCCTCTCATCGGTGCATGCTGCCGCTTCCGTTCCTATAGATGGTGTGTGTGAAGGACCTGCGATGACGTCGCCGTCTTGTGATTGGTCGCGTGACCGCTCATGTGACCGCTCACGTGACCGCGACGTCGAAGGTCCTGCACACACACACCATCTATAGAAACGGACGCCGTTGAGGAGATCGGCTGTTTGCAGGTGAGTATAACCATTTTTTAAATTATTTTTAAACATTCTATCTTTTACTATTGATGCTGCATAGGCAGCATCTATAGTAAAAAGTTGGTCACACTTGTCAAACACTATGTTTGACAAGTGTGAGCAACCTGTCAGTCAGTTTTCCAAGCGATGCTACAGATCGCTTGGAAAACTTTAGCATTCTGCAAGCTAATTTCGCTTGCAAAATGCTAAAAAAAACGGGGAAAAAACAGGAAAAAAATGCAAAAAAAAAATGCGGATTTCTTGCAGAAAATTTCCGGTTTTCTTCAGGAAATTTCTGCAAGAAATCCTGACGTGTGCACATACCCTAAGGGTGCTTGGTCATCAGAAACGCGTTGATATCCCATTTTATTCTCTGTAATTGTAAATTGTTTTTATCCTCCACTGAACACATTTTCCAAGTGAATAAAGAAAAGGTTTTTTTCACAATCTCGTTGAGCTGGATTCCTCATCATTTTCTTTATTCAGATTTCTAACCTTGTATTATAAAGAAAAGGTTTTTTTTTCTTGGATCAAGTCTGGCCGAGCGACATTATAAGTAATCCAGCTACATTGCCTACTTCTAGTTAGGTGATATACTACACTTTTTTCCAAACTAAGTGAACCCCATAATAGTGACTGGGGTGCTTTTTCCTGCGTTTTGTATTAGTTATGCACTTTTTCTGATGTTTTTTTGCTGTAGTTTCTTGCAGGCCTTTTTATGTTCCTATATAGAAACAAGAGAATAGAATTTTGGATGCTAGTAAGTACTTCGTCTTACATGTGCAACACTTCTATAGTGTTTTATAAAGGCATATTTATTAATAGTTTGCATGGCTAATATTTCTGGGGTGTTTCGGTACATTAGTGCAGCTCGATGCTGGGACATCTACCTGTGCTCCCACTTCACCACTGGCTCTGTATTATGTGATATCAGGCCATAATGGATCTATTAATAATTTATATGTTCAGTGTGATAACTTAGTAAACTATAATTGTGAGATTGTAAAATATCAGCTAAAGCTTTTGTGGATCTCAGGTCTGATTTTCTGCCCTAATTGGAATATTCTTAGTAGACCACCAATTGTGGGAGGTGATAGGGGATTTTGGTTTTCTTAACTCTTTCCCAGCATGGACTCTATAAGAACGCTGAAATTTGGGAGTGTATGGAGTTGACTCAAGGCTAAGCATACAGCCAGAATCTGCCTATAACAGCCGGGTGAAGACCACCTCAATCCCCAGCTTTTAACCTGTTAAATGCCGCTGTCAATCTTTCCACGGGGTGCTAATGGGTTGCTTTGACACATGGAGGTTTGCTGAAGACCTCCATGCCTGCCATGATGGCTTACCCTTGAAACCAAGACTCTGGCAAGACTTCAAATGATTTTTACTATATTTTGCAATAACCAAGTATTGCTGCATATAACACAAGCGATCAAATAATCAAAAGTTATATCTATGCAAGTGGATTGCATGTTAAATAATCGGGAATGGGAACCCACCTGCTGCACCTCAGCTCTCTTCCTTCAATTGGAGGGTCGTGGTTCTATTTTCTATTCATGGATAGAATGGACAGCTCACACGTCACATTTCAAATTCATTTTAGCCACTTTTTGCTCATATGAATGACACTAAAGTATATGATGGCTTAGGAGAATGACCTGGATGATTTCACGGATCCAGATTGAGATGGGGAATGTACCGGCAGGGACATCTAAATACTTCTAATATGAACATATAGTAATTAAAGACTTTTTGGCTGGTATCTACTCACAGAGCTAAGAGGACTTGCATAGCCAAGATGTTAATGGTTGTACGGAACTGAAATTTTGATGACCGATCTGTAGTTTAGGTCATCATTATCAGATCATTCGGTGTCTGATTCCAGGTACGCCCATCGATCAAAGGTTACCTGCTCCATTTGTTGCCTAACAATACATTACTTAGTGCCCACTATCTGGATACTACACCATATCTCCTATGTAAGTGAATAGGAGATAAGGACTCCTGATATGTTGGTCAAGCACCTAATAATTAATAATAAAGTTTATAATAACGTAACACATTATAGGAGACATGCTATTCGTGGTCTTGTAGTGAATTTTTTCCAACTCAATGTCATGTTTTGCTGATTGTAAATCAACCTCTTAGTGACAGAGCCACATTTTTTAAATCTGACAAGTGTCACTTTATATGGTAATAACTCTGGAATGCTTCAATAAATCCCAGTGATTTTGAGACTGTTTTTTTCGTGACATATTATACTTTATGATAATGGTAAATTTAGGCCAATATGTTTAGTGTTTATTTATAAAAAATATCAGAAATTTGAGAAAAATGTTAAAAAATTAGCAATTTTCCAACTTTGAATGATTATCCCTTTAATCCAGATAGTTGTATCACGGCAAAACATTAATAAATAACATTTACCTCATGTCTGCTTTACATCAGCACCATTTGTAAAGTGTTCTTTTATTTTGTTAGCATTTTAGGAGGTTTAAAAAAGTAGCAGCAATTTTTCACTTTTTCAAGGAAATGTCCAAAATTTATTTTTTTAGAGACTTATCTAGGTTTTAAGTGCCTTTAGGAGTCCCATATATTGGGAAACCCTGCAAAGTGATACCATTTTAAAACCAGCACCCCCTGACATATTAAAAACTGCTGTCAGGTAGTTTATTAACCCTTCAGGTGGTTTTCAGGAATTAATACAAAGTGGCGTGACAGAAATGAAAATGTGTATTTTTACCAATAAAATGCTGCTAACTTCTGAACAGGTTACAACAGCCGTCAGACTCTAAGGCCGCTATTTGGTTGTGAATTGCCATAGCAAACATCAGGACCACACAATCATGATCTCTGGGTGCTGATGAGGTTAACCATTTATAAGATGAAGTCACTATTGACATGAGCATCTAAGGGGTTAAACAGATTTGGACGGTGCAAATACTGAGCGTGGCTGATGTAGCAAGTTGTCAGCTATAGTGTACAACCGGCAGCTGCTGGATTGCCACCTGTATGGGGATGCTATTGTCTTATATCGAAGGTCAGTTAAAAGACGTATTGGCTGTCATTAAGAGGTTAAAAACACCTCATCTTTTCATTTGGCGCATCTTGGTGTTATGTCAGATGTCATTTCAGTTTATTTGTAGGTATAACACATGACAACAAGAATAGAAAAAAAAAGATTTTAATACATAATGATATGTCTTTATTTCATCAACAGAGATGGTGTCTAGACCAAAAAATGAGTTAACACTAGCAGTAAAATGAAATTTGCACAATACTGTATTTACACATTTTAATTCATTAGTTTATAGCATTGCATTTTATTTCAAAAAGGTAAAAACTTTTAGTAACATATAACAAGCGTAAACAGCTCATTTTTACAAGAAAACCACAAGGAAAACCACAGTTACCTAGAAAAAAAAAAATAATAGAGACGCTTAAGAACTAGTACAATAAAATGCTGCATTGAATTAAGTTACATCGCATAGAATCTGTGTAAAAAGTATGTAGAAAAACACCTGATGTAACCTGTTACAGTCATTGACCAGTTATGAGAGGTACGGAGGATTTTACAGGTAGATGTGTGTGAAAACTGTCCATTCTGTTTGACCTGGGGCGCAGGGAAGAAGGGGAGGTAGAGGCCTCCACTTGCATACACTGAGAAAAACCCTGTTTGATTATGGAGTTTGAAGCTTGTAAGGCAAAATAATGATAGGTGCCACTTGTTTCCTACTAGTTCTACAACCGCTACAACATTTTAAAATTCTGCTAGCAGAAGGTAGGGGTGTTGCTTTGGTCAGTTAAGTCAGAGTCACAATTCTAGGCCTCAACAGAGCAGGAGTGAGAAGAACAAATGAAAGACCAAGCAGCCTGTTCTAAAAGAAATAACCCAAATTTTAAGATGCTTCATGCAGCCAGAAATATCACTAATATTTCAAAGAAAAATGTTACACTGCAGGATTAGAGCTCTAAATTTGCACCTTCATAGAAGTGAATGAGTACAGCCTAGCTTTATAATAAATTGACATTACAGTTGTGAGGATCATAGTCAGCAACATAACAATACCTAGAGTCAATATGCATTTAAGTGTCTAGCTTTATTATACATACAAATGAAAACTTTGATTTCTCTTGGTACCTTGGAGTAACCCTTAAACTTATGAATTGCCAAAGCATCCGTCTCATCTTGGCTGTAGACATAGAACAATAAATTGGTTAGGCCTAAACCTAGTCATGGGAAGGACCATCCTCCCTGTGTCACGCCATCTCATGCTGGGATAATAAAAACCCTCCACCCAATACGTTACAGGTTTAACGTTCTCAATTTTCATTAAAACTTAATTCAACAGGGAAATTCATACAGAAGAACAGTGTCACTTTCAGTCTCAATGAGTTCACAACTGTTTTGTGTTACATACAACCAAAAAAACCCACTTATTCACAATTGCCCAAAAAACCATTGGGCATCAGTTAGGAAGTTAGGAACACCACAAATTAATCACGCTACTGGTACTGGAAAAGTAGCTGTTGGAATCTGGGTGACTGCCATGGGCAAAATCAGAATGGAGGGTCTAAGTAGAGGCTAACCACCCAAGCATGTCAGTCATAATTCCCAGTCTTAGTTACGGTACCATGTATTGAGTGCCCCAGGCACGAGGAATTGTTGTACAGCTCATGAAGTATTATCTATTTCCTACTGTTATGCCAGAATTGAATCAGTTTACAGCAGGGCGAACACAGGCAGAATAGGACCCCTCTGCAAGAACAATATATGGGCCCTTTGCAGTCTAATAGCTTATCATAATGCACATTTCCACCTGCGTTGGAGGTGGAGCCTTTTACCTTATGGGCCCCTTTGAGACTGTGCAGGTTGCACCAATAGTGTGTCTGCCACTGTCGTACAGATAGCTGTACAGAAATGGCAGATATGGCACCCAACATGATTCTAGACACTAAAGTGTCATAATGGAGGTCAACAAATATCTGTCCATGTATTCACAATGATCGCATTTGCCTTTGTGGTTGCGTACACAAGCAAACAATAGCAGAAATACAAGAACCCCATGACACTGTCTAATAATACTACACAAGAAGAGCTAAACATAAGCAGATCGGCATGAAAAGTATCAGTAATTTGCTTACTGCATCATTCTGAAACCATTTAACCTGCAAAGCACTGAAGGGTCTTGCAATAATACATTGTTTTACACTCAAAATGAATTGGTCTCCAAATTCTGAACAGCTAAAAAAAATGGACAGCATGAAATGTTTTTTCAAATGTTTTGCAAGAATAAAAATAATTTCATTCCGCATATTATGTTTTCATAAATCCTCTATTTATAAGCATGTATACTTCCTATGTACACCTATGACAGTGGGTCAATATATACGGTTATACAGCAACCTAGAGGTTGCCAAAGTCATTAAATATTACTGTATTTCTCTGTTATAAATACGTTACTTTACTGCACATATGTATATGGTAAGCAAATCATATCGCACAGCGTTATTTACAAGAAGCAGATGAATGCAGCTACAGTATATCGTTCACAGACACGCACTAAATAAACATCAGGCTTTGATGTGTAATATATCTCAGGGAAAATTTAAGTATTTGGCTTAAATTACTGCATATGGAAAATGAATGGAAATTTTATATTAAGTGAATTCGAGTAAAACATGCAAAATAATTCAGGGTTCTGAAATCGCTCACAAAACAACACAATCATTTTGGTTAAGTGCATTAGTCACCTACATACAGGGAGTATAGTCTTATGCTACAGTCAGAGTCAGTACAATGGGAGGAGGAACTAGTGATGTCACTGATTTCGGATTTCAGAGATCTCTACTGAACGAATTTGCTGGATTCTTCAACGCACAACATAGTTATGTTCTGTGCACTGATGATGCATGCAATTTACCCAAAGTAGGTGGGGGGATCATAATAGATTATAAACGATCTCTGATGCTCAGGATAACCTTTTCATGAAGCCCCATGAGCCCCCTCTCCCCACACATCCAGAGAAAGATTCATGAACATTCGATTTGTTGATGGTATCAAGCTCGAATCTCATGCAAGTATTAATAAATCTAAATGGTTAAAACCTCGATTAAGTCTAAATGATCTGCCATTTCTATTTGAAGAGCCTAATAAACAGTGCAATAATATGAATGGACTGGATCATTATAACCATACATTTAATTTATTCAGCTATTCTCTGTAGATCTTACCAGGGGTGTAACAATCACAGTTGCAGACAATGCGACCCTGACCAGTCCCATGCTGGGTGGGGGAGCCCGCCGACGCCAATGTATTGTGGTGCAGAGACCTGCTTGTTCTCTACAAGTCGATGGTCAAACAGAGCCCGACATCAACTTGCTAGTAGTGAGAGGCACATGGCAGTAACGTCACGTGCTTACCCATGATGGTACCCAGAGTTCAGCAGTCAGCTCCGGAAGAGGACATTGCGTGACATGGGAGTTGAGGAAGGTGAATAGAATTGTTTATTTCTTTTTAATATATGCTGGAGAAGAATGGAAAGGGCCCAGGATATTATACTAAAATAGGGTCATAATACCAGATGGGGCATTATACAAGGATGGGGACATTGTACCTGGGTGGAGGTATTATACCAGGACTGGGGTATTATACCAGGATGGGGACATTATATCAGAATGTGGGACATTATACCAGGATGGGAGCATTATACTAAGATGATGAACATTATACCAGGATGGTACATATAAACTATATGGACAAACTGAAGACTTGCAGTTTGCTATCAAAAGTTTTACCATGACTTCTTTCTCAGTGTACAGATTGCATCTTTTACTGCATTACTTTCTACCCTCTAAACTAATGTTTTTTTTGGGAAGAAGAGAGTTAATTACATACCAATTGAGGGCTATCTAGCTCAAGTATAGTAAAAGCTGCCTGTTTGCTTTTAATTTTATCATTTCCAAAATGGCTAGCTTAGAGGTATTGGTAACCTACCATCTCACTAAATACCCTGCAAATGCCAGTGTCATCTTCTGAAACCTTTCATTATGTGACTAGGTAGGACTGAAATCAAAGCTATGTCCCACCATTTAGAATACAGTCTAATAGAACTTTGTGCATATAATCAGCTAGTGTACACCTGGGTGTCAAAGAGTTGCTAAGAGAGAAGGGGGATCTAAAAGAGCACTAAACATTTTGCTAAAATGTGCAGTATGTGGGTACAGTTACTGCAGTGGAGTAGGTGGGACCTACACAGTGTTTAATTCTAAGGGATTTAGAAGACCCTGAAATACTAAAAAAGAATGATAAGCAAATAGGTAGATGTCTGTTAAACAGCCCAACACATTGATCCTCTGCTCACCGTTTTTAGAGTTTTCTGCTTTACAGAAACTGATAATTTTATAAATATAGAAAGTGAACTCAAAATATACAATGGTTTACATTTTGATCTTCCAGTATTTTGGGAGATATCTTTGAATAAGGGCAACTTTTTGACATTGCAAGTGCTTTATAATATCATTTTAAATAGATGTATTCTCTAACCAATCAATAAATATAGTTAAAGTGCTTACGGTTTAAGCATAGCCACTCCAAAATGACTTTGATAAGAGTAAGCTAATGGCATAAAATATATGTACTCAAGGTAAACTTAATTAGTCTTTTCTTTTAGCTTCTGCATAGAAAATATGAATTCAGTTTTCTCAGTTCAGTCTATTTATTTCAGGATATATTTTAATTACCGTAGTTTACACTTCTTTATAGATAAATCAATCAAAACACATGTATTTTCTGCAATTCATCCAAGGACAGAATGATTACTACATTTTGTCACCTTCTAGGGTGACTAGCTTAGATGAAAATCAACAAGATTTTTCTTAGTCATTAGGAAGTGATCAAACTGCCCAAATTTTATAGGAAGTGATCTAACTGCCCAAATTTTAACTTTAACGAAATGTCTTGTTTCTATCATTATAAGCAATAGTTTAAATCTCTAGTTGCAAAAATTGCATGTGAAAATGCACTGCATGTGCAATTTTCTATTTCTTATTTTCAATTCTTTTCCATTTAAGATGTTTCACAACAACAGTATATATAAGCATTGAGTATTTCAACACCATCACTACTATTTAAGATAAGGATAGTTTGTAGTTTGTCTAGATAGATATCTTTCAGCACAAATCAATTGGCTTTAATACATTTTCTATATTTTTTCTGTGGGTGACTGTTAATTTGCAAATCAGACTTTTTACAAAACTTTCAACCGAAGCAATTTTAGCTTAAAAACCTTTATAAGACAAAAGTAAATTAGGTATATAGCATATTTGTAGTTAGTAAGAGTGTTTTACCCATCATAATGTTTGATAAACTATCAATAGTATAGGTAAAGGGTCTCATCTCTTTAATCCAAAATAGGTGGATTAAAATGATGTACTGAACGGTTTATGATCGCAGGAATATATTAATCATAGAGAGGAAACCCACATTGCTTTTGTGAAATCTCATCTATACTTCCCATAGTCACGTAAATATATACACAATAATATACAGTTTACCATAAGCATTCATCCAAACCCAAGCAAAAATGTTAAATAATTCCTCTTTGTATCAAATTGTGAAAGTGGAAACAAAAGGTGTTTACACTGAGGATAATATATAACTGGAAAAAGCAAAGCACACAACTAACAAAAGTATAATAATTGTAATGCCCAACAAAATGCTAAAACCCTGGTAAAAAAACAAACAAAACTACAGGCTATGCAAGGTCAGGACCTTTTCTCTACCGTACACATTTGGCATGTATAAATGTACTTTATACTGGACATGAAAAAATGGTGAATAGTATTTCATGTAAAATGAGTGCTTTCTGTAAGCTTCATATTTCACTGCACAGCAACATATTAATATTATCTGCTAGCTACGTTAACACTGGTTAACAAATGGCCATGCTGCATTTTTCATATATTTATTTTATACTCCCAATAAATATATTAAAGGGCTTGTATGATCCAAATCGATAAATCTGCAGCCAATCTGTGTGACTGCAGACTTATGAACCCCCCAGGGCACGCACTGTGCACTGCTGGGATTCACTGGTTTCTGAGCTGGAACTGGAGGGTATACATGTGTTATATATATATACTCCTGTCCAGTGTGCATACACTTATACAGGTCGCGCCCTTTACTCAGCCACAACTTCTAGACAGTAGCATCGCTAGATGGGATGCGGCCTTGCTCAATACAAGTGTATGGAGCAAGGCCATGCCCAATATATGGGCACTGGCCAGGAGTATGTATAACTCGTACATACCCTGCAGTCTCGGCTCAGAAACCTGCAAATTCCAGCAGCGCGCATGCTGTGTGCTGGGGGGGATTCATAAGTCTGCAGTCACACAGTGTGACTCCAGACTCATAGATTTTGACAAAAAAAAAACCTTTAATGCTTTAAAATGTACACATTTAAATGCGTTGTCCCAACTAGGAAATGTATTACCTAGTTTCGGCAGTCTCATAGACAATGGATTGAGCTGCTACTCCATTCTAATGCATGTTTTGTGCACCATTTCTTCATGCCTCCTGCTTACTAGACACCAAGACCAAGAAAAGAAGTCATCTGGAAATGACATACAGAACTACTACATACAGCAGAGTATAATAAAGCAGGAGTATTAAATATCAAAATGAATCACACATTCTGCAAAGAGGTCTTATTCAGTTTGAACTATGTGGAAACAACTTACTCTATTAAATGCCCATAGCCTTTAAAGGGTTTAACCAGGACTATTTTATAATACTCCTATGGGCCTAAATTGTAGGCAGGCTGCTAACTACCTGCCTGTTGTGCACGGCACCGATTTCTACTAGCTCAGATCGATCATGGACTATTCCTGCAGCTTCCGGTGACATCACATTGACACAGCAGCTGCTTCTCTTCTGGTACGCTTTGTCAACAGGGCTTGTCTGCTGATGCTATGCTGACTGACAGCTGTGGCATTGCAGCAAAGCTGTGGGGTGTTAGCAGTCATGCCCCATTGATAGAGCAGCCAGGAAGAGGAAAAGCTGCTCTATTGACATGAAGAAGCAGAATCGCTGGCAGGAGCGCTCTGTGATCGCGCTGAGCTGGGGTATCGGGCGAGAACAGGCAGTTATTAACTGCTTGAAGAAAGGGGAGTTTACTCCCTGAAACATCACACATGTGTGCAGGCGTCTTGTTCCTCCTTGCAGAGTCTCAGCATGTAGGAATTTCTCCAGCAATGTCTATTTAAGGTAACAGTATGCACAAGTAAACTACTTTTTGTATATATTCTTTCTGGTCTGTATTTTTTGCACTATATCAGATAAAAATGTTTCTTTTGAAGAAAGGAAAGATAAATGTCTTTGTACCATGTTAGCCAGTAGATAGAAAAATATTTAGAATGAGGACTCCCTGAGGACTCTCAATTCTAAATATTTTTATTTTGAAGAAAACATTTATATCGTATTTTAATTTATGGGTAGTTAACAACTACCTGTCTGTCAGTTCTTAGTCCCATGAGAAATAAAATAGTCCCGGATAACGCCTTTGACCTTGATTTAGCGTTTTGTTAGCAGCAGGACACTGTTACCTGATACAAGGAGATGTTAATGTTTGTACTGGTAAAATGTGAATTTGGTAACATCTAAATAGGTTGTTCTCCCTACTCCTCGATGAATCGCTTGAGGCCCTACAGTACAAGCTGATAGTGCATCTAAATGGGCCTCTATTACTCCACACTTGAATGGTGCATAACCTTTAAAGAGGCTTAACTGAGACAATTTTTTTTTTACTATGGGAACTAACAGGCAGGTAGTTGCTAACTGCCTGCCTGTTCTGCCAAGCGCTGATCTCTCTTGGTTTCCAGTGATGTTACCTCAACAGAGCAGTTGCTTCTTTCCGGCTCTGCTCTACTGATGGGGCTTGACTGCGAATTCATGCTGACAGCCAGCTCCCCACTGCCTAATTGTGGGGAGCCAGTTGACAATCAGCATGATGTTAGCAGTCATGCCTCGTTGACAGAGCAGCCAGGAAAAAGAAGAGCTGCTCTATTGACGTGAAACAACAGAATCGCTAGTAGGAGCAGTGCACGACTGATCCTAGATGGAGCCGGGTAGAACAGGCAGGTAGTTAGCAATTACCAGCCTATTACTGCTTAGGCCCATAGTAAAAATATAAAATAGTTCCGGATAACCACTTTAATAAATCTAATATGGCTTATGTTTATATCATTATCATATCTGACGGTATAATGTACTATATATTAAGTAGAATTGTATAACTGTATATAAGCAAGTAAACTGGTAAACAGTTATAAACAGAGTTTAGCTTAATAAATTTACTTTAACTAAATTCTGACGTCAGTAGATTTAACTGAAATCTAGTTTTTTCTTTCCAAACTGCCCGTTCAGAAAACTCATTAGACATTTAAGATCCATCCAATATAGATGTGCATTGTTCACGTGTTCTCTTATCAAGCAATACTTATTACAAGTTAAATTAATAATAGCTTCAGTTGAGCTCCTATCTACTGCTAGCTACATACAATAGAAAAGTAGGTCTAACTAATGTACTGGCAATAAGTCGTTCTGCATGAGGATTCATTTGCACTCATTTAAATTAAGCGGAAGAAAACATCTTTCTGATCGTAGTTTACTATCGGAGTACATGATACTTTGATAGCTTGATGTTCCTGAGATGAACACCATCTTATCTTTCATGCTTATGTTTTGGGGAGCTCTAAAAGTAGAGATTCCACATAAATCTCAACTTAATACACAGTCAAGGTGAAAAAGAAGCAGCACATACAGTATATAAGATTGGCAGCTAGGCCCCCAGGGATGATGTAAAGGATAGCATCTGCTACTCTGTTATATCAATTGCTATGCTAGTATATAAACTAGCATATACCATTGCTAGCCTTTACAACACAAGTGAAATAGAGTATAGAATCTTATGTGATGTTTGCATGGAAAAGTGAAAGAAGACATGAGCTTCTAACAAAAATAAAATAGCTTTTTAGAAAAAAAAATCGTATATAAAAATGAAAATTGTGAAATGATTGTTCCGAGATACCAATTTAAAAACGAAAATTGTACAATCAGAAATGTACTGTTTATCAAATAAAAGGTAATTTGACAGGTCCCTTTTATGTTCCATTACATTGTATATGATGATTACTGGTCTCTAGTAAGTTCTTATATGTTTGACACAAGGGTAGAGATCATTTAAAAATGAACTAGTAGTATTAGTCCAGCTGGTCATAGTTTCAACAATTAGTCCTAAGATCCTCTATTCAAGCCTTCCTTTAAGTGACTGACATCCTCCATACATATCCTCATCATGGTAGGACTGCTAGAAATCTTGCTCATGTGCCGACCTCTGGGGATTGTATGGAGGATGTCAATCATGTCCAGGGAGGATCCATGGCAGATCTAGTCTGGGGGAAGTGACACACTACCGGACTACTCCTACCTCATTTGCATGTAGTGAGCAGCAGAATAAAAGTTAATTTTTTAAAGATAGCAATGCTTGTGTGAAACATGAAAGACCTTAGTAGAAGTCTATGAGTTTGGTATAGTTAGACAAGTTCTTTTTAAGATAACTACTTGCAATCAAATACAGAGTAGAGAGAAGTCACTGCAGGAAATATGGCAAAGTAAATGAGAACAAGTGCCTGCAGTATCCAGGGTAGGATAGATTAGGATCATGTAGAACAATAATACATGGCCTAAAAATGTTAGCAACAGAGAATGTGAACCTAATGAAGTGAACACAAAGAATGACAAGTTTCATATTAATAAATATAAAAGAACATAAAGTAAAAACACTGCTAAGCTTAATGTAGTATGCAGGCATTTGCTCTTTAGCCACACCACTTAATCTTCAGTCAAGTGTTAGTTACGGTGCAGAAAATCGCATAACCGTTGTACAAGTACAATATATAAACATTATGTGTACTAAAACCCCAATAAATTATATACAAAAATAAATAAAAAAAATTACCTATAACAGGATTCAATCTGTTGCCAGAGTCAGATATTGGCACCACCGCAATAAATTGTTAGGGTATCTTAACAGGCATAACATTTCCATTTTTGTAGCCTCTTGATACTTGTCAATATTTTAGAAAGTAGATCATATAAATGAACTTTCAGGGGTAAATTAAAATACTGGTATACTAATACACATATACACAATTCCAAAGGCAAGATAGTGTACACCACAAATACTACACAATGAGTGAGGATTACACATCGTAATCTAGAATACATAAAAAAACACTTTTTTTATTTGTTTTTACTATATCACATGTGGGATTTTCCATGTGTTGTCCTATTTCTGTAAAGTAAACTTGCTTTGCTTGCCCTAAAATTTACTTTTTTTTGTTAATTAAAGAAAACTACAAATTTAGAGATTTAGTATCCACCAGGTCTCCAGCACAAGTATTGGAAACTTGTGATGTAATACAAAAAATTAAATTTTAAGAAATATTTTCGCTTGTTAACTTTTTATCATTTAATTGACACAAGCTATAGAATTTCTACCACTATCAGTGAAGAGTCATAAGTTAGAAATTATAACATGATGACCCAACCAGAGAAACAGAAGTTTTCTCTATTACCTTTTCTTGGATTGTGTTAAGTTATACAATTCAATAAGGCTGAATAGTAAATATATACTAATTAATTATCGTTCTGCTTTCTGTTGTACCTAAGCTAGAGTCTGAAAAGGATTATATTACAACATTACAATAATTACCATGTTCAACTGCCCAAACCCATTCAGGAAAGGAAGAGCTCCCAACAAAAAGCACAAATAAAACTTTAAATAGTTCCTTAAAGGGAATCTGATAGCAGGTTTTGCTATGCAATCTGAAGATAGCAGGAGATAGGGGCTGAAACAAAAAAGTTCAGTGATATGTCATTTACTAAACTGTGTGCTATTGTTTACTTTCACTGAGGGTTTTATCACTAGGAGATTATGATTGCCAGGTCTGATATGCACCTGACTCCTAGTCTGACTCCACCCTCTCCTGTGATAAACAGTTCACTTGTCAATAGACAATGTACACAGAGAGCCTGGTGTGGGCGGGGTTAGCTTTCTCAGCTCTGCTTCATGTTTCATCTATGAACTCTGATAGTTTACTGGGGGCAGCAGTTGTTAAACTAAGTGATACATCATTGGAATCAGAATCCCTTTTCCTACATCAGGCTGCTCTCAGGTGACGTACCAAAAACCTGCTGACAGATTCCCTTTAACTACAGAAAGATGTTTTGGCCAGTATCTGGAACATTACTATTTTTGATGTATAATGGCTGATGGCAATACACATTTAAATGACAAGGCATGGCTGCATAATGAATGTTCACTTTTTAACTATGTTATCTAGAAATGAAAATACTACAACATTAGATTTTGGGTTTAGAAAGTCCATCAGTCCTCACATAGTTGGAATAGGCTATGGGGAAAATGCATGTTATATATGTGGTATGCTTCAATGTGGAGCACAGCTGAAATCATGCATTGGATTAATACGACATGCTCCCTCTAAACTTACTTTGGTATTATAATTACAGAACTCAATGCCATCAATACGTCAATGAACAGTGTAAAGGGATGTACAAGAGGGGACAACACGCTAACCTACGCATCGGTTTCTTCATAGTCTTTCTTCAGCATAGAAAAGTGAGACTTTACTTGTATGGCTTTAGGCCATCTGATAATACTTCATGGTTTGTGCTAAATATAACACTATCAGATAACTGTGGAAGAAATATTTGGAGAAGTAGTTATAATTCTCATTAATGCAGAGATTTCCAAATATAAGTATGTTAAATATTAATATTAATACAGTATAATCTACAGATAAACATTATTTCATTAACCATTACCCCAATCATTCTCATGTGGTGGAAGCAATTCTGACCGTCTCGATACTTAACATTCTAGAATGGGGCACAGATGGCTGGATAAAAGGCGTTCTTTGACACCTGACAGTATTTGGGGAGAATCTGGAGAACAAAGTCACTACTTATTCAAGCAAAAAACCGCAACTGTGTATTTCGATATACTCAATAGCAATTTCGTTGTCATTTTATGTTACAGGCAAAGCAGGGAAATGAGACAATACACGTTGCCAAGCTTAAAAAACTGACAGACTGCTGCAGCACGTATGTGCATTACATGGTCAATATTTCAATATACATCTGAGCTGCTTTGCGTCACATTTGCATAGCAACAAGTCAAACAAACAGTTAATTCCGCCGTTTTTATGTTTTCGATATCTAAATACCAGCAACAGAGCAAATCCTCATGAGATCCAACATAGGAGTTGTTTGTGGCCGTGTCATTAAGGAAAACACCCAGGGAAACCAGGATCAGATTCTGTCTAAAAACAGAATATAAAACTAATTTTGAAAAAAAAAGTAAGATGTGTTAAAAAAACATGTTCTAGAATTCCTGCATTTGTTAATATGAGGTATGTGATTTTCATTGGTTTGATGGACTGCAAACGCCCTTCAGCATTCTTACTTTTTCATATATTTAACCTACAGAAATCCAGAGATGGCATCAAATCCAAGTTGATTCTTCAGAACAGTTTTAAAGTACCCGGGCCTAGGGAAAATTTGAATAGAAATTTTACACTATATGGAAAATGCAATATTTGGCAAGAAAATGTTCCTAAAATCCTAATATCCTGAGTATTTTCTTTCTTTTTTTTTGTTTTCTTTGTTATACAAACAATGCATATGTAGTCATGTTAAATTTACACACAACAGCAAAACTCAGTGCATGTGGCAAGGAGAAACTCAGTAAGAAAAAAATCGTACAAAAGTACGGCTTGATTGAAATGGAGACTGGCGCCGTGTTGCGCTAAAAGCTCATGTGTAATAATAATAATAATAACAAAAATTCCAATACAGCGGTTTATAAATAATTAAAAACTAAATGATAGTGTCAGACTGAAAAATAAAATATAAGAAGCAGTCTGTGACATCAATGACACAAAAAGGAATGTAGGATATTGTATGAACAGAAATGAAGAGTTGACTTCCAGTTTTAGGTTGTGGACATCGAGGGATGCGTGGACTTTTTGCATATGGACATAGAACTTATATACAGTTCACCTATAAAATCTTGATTAGCGGTCTTTAATGAAAACAAATGAACATTCTGAAGAAATTCCTGAGATAGGTTTTGTGACTGAGTCACTGAGAATATAAGCTGCTGTCGGGTCTTCATGAGTATTAAATCCATCCCTGTTAAGATCTGAAATTAGAATACATTAACAAATATTATAGAACACAAGGAGGACAGTGCAGCCACTGTCTTGTCCCTTGCCTGAGCAAGGTATAGCACCATCGTGAAAGGATCTCCAACTTTCAGAGAGGAGGAAAATACTTATAAAACAGTATTGCTGCTAAGACTGCTGTAGTGTGCACCAATAATGTTTTCTGGAGGCAGTGGCAGCCAAAGGCTGACGGGCGACTTCTGGTTGACCATATGGTTGTAACATCACTAGGAGAAATCTTTCCTTGGTTGTTCATCCGTTGTACATTTCTCGGTCATCTCCTGACAGAAGTCTACTGTCACTGTTTGGCTGTTCTGTTCCAAACACGTCTCCCTCTCTGAGTAAGTACCAAGCTCAGATCCCTCCACACTTCTTGCTATACAATTCTCTGGTATACTGTTAGAAACTGAGTGGCCTCCAAGCTGTACTTGACCTTGCTCATTGCAGCACTGCATGTTTTCTCCAACGTCCTGGGACGTGATAAGTTTTTGCTCTATTCTTGCTGGTAAAGGGTTGAATGCAGCAGCTGTGGGTAGATCCATAGGCCTCAAAACAGGGCAGTACCTGTGTAGAGCTTGGATCTGCTCTGGACTCTGAATATCTCTACATACTTCTTGGGATAGGCAAGAGAAGTTGTCTAGTAGCTCTCCCATGCAGGCCTTTAGCTGGTTCCTTTCAGTTAACAGCTTTTCTTTTTCACATACCTAATGGAAAAAAGAAAGTTAATTTATTGCAAAGCTTTGTCTTAACCCAACTTTAGGCTAAATTTACACATCTTTTTGTTACTACCCGAGAGAAACAAACCCATCATCCTTATTGCGTCAGCTTTTTTCTCATACCTTTTTTTTCACTGAAGTAAGTAGACTGACCTTTTTATTTATTGACTCTTAGCAAAGTACCAGTTAAAACAGGATGAAACTCAGTTGGAACTATGAAGCTGCAAAGCATTAGTTTCACTGATGTCTCACATATCCCCATAGACTTTAATGGCTGTATCTGATCCACAAAATGGATGAGAATAGGACATGCTCAGAGTCTGATGACCGCATACATTGACCAATTGTTAAAACTGACTTATATGATACTCTATGAGTCAGTGCAATGTACGTGAAAACACAGCACTAGAACGTGTCATGTGGATGTATGACTGTAGCCTGAGATTTCAACGTATAATATTTTAAGCCACGCATAAATCAATATACATAGTATATTTGATACATTTTCTATAAATCTTGGTCTTGAAAATATTCTCCTTTCTTTAGACACTGAAAACCAATCATAAGATTTTCATTTTCTAACAATTCAATTAAAGTTCCATCAAGTTCCATGTTCTTATATAGTAACAGTTCACTGTCCATAAAGGTGTTTGAGCTGTGACTGCAGCTCAGTTATAAATAAATGAATGGGACTAAACAGAAGTCTTGCCATCAGGGGTGTAAAGATCGGGGTCTCAGAGGTTACAGGTGAGGGGCCTGCTGTACCCAGTGCAAACTTCAACTGGATGTGTGTCCTCGGGTCCATGCGTTGTAATACACACTGCTGGCCAATGAAAGGCCAGCAGATGACGTTGGCATGTACATGAATGAGCGTGCATAGGAGTGACATCAAGCACTCCCATCACTTGCATGCTGAAGTCATGTGCTGGCTTCAGAAGTGAACACTGTGCTGCGGAGGAGTGGCGGGTGGTGAGAACAATTTTCATGCATTAAAAAACAGCGGTAGAACGGGGGACGTATACCAGGATGGGACGAGATCTGAATCTGAGCATGCGCCGCCCCCAGCGGACATTTTCCCGGAGGCCACCGCATCGCAGGAATGTGGCACAAAGAGGAGCAGCCGCCGCCGCTCCCCACCACAGAGACCCCACGCTGCAGCTACAATGAGGTAATGGGGGATACTCCACTCACACTTTCCTGTGAGACACCCCCTCTTCATGATCGGGACCACTCCCCCCCACCCACCATATACACATTGGTGTCTGCACCCGGCGTACAAGACGACACCCGGCGTATAAGACGACCCCTGACTTTTAAGAAGATTTTCAGGGGTTAAAAAGTCTTATACGCCGGAAAATACGGTAACTTATTAACTCTTAATTGGGAGGAATACATAGAAAACTACAATTCTGTCACTTTTCTGGATTTTAAAATTTATGCTATTTGCAGTGCTGTACAAATAAAGTGTTAAACTTATTCTGTGCGTGAGTAAGAACAACAGCTTAATTTATGTTTCACAATTTTCCGTTAGTTGAGCTTATTCTTTGCATGACAAGCTGCAGTTTTCACTGGTACCATTAAGTGGTATATGCAGCTTTTTGATCACTTTTTATTACACTTTTAATTGAGGCAAAATCAACCAAAAAAGTTTAATTCTGAATTTATTTTTTAAATTGACATGTTATCTTTATTGATTGGGTGTTGTGAATTCCGCTCTTGGGCTCCCTCCGGTGGTTGTAAGTGGCACTTTTGTGAGTTCTGCTCTTGGGCTCCCTCTGGTGGTTTCTAGTGGTATGGCTGCTCCTTGGAGTTAGCTGTCTTCAGCTGCCTCCACTTATCTTCTCTTCTGCTCGGCTATTTAGGTCTGGCTCTGTCTTCTGCCAGTGCCACTTGTAAATGGTTTCTGGTTGGATTCACATCTCTTTGGAGTTCCCTGTGACCAGTTCAGCTAAGCTAAGTTTTTGCTTGCTCTTTTCTGTCCATAGATTGTGGACTTATCCATTCTGTGCTTTCTATGTTTGTCCAGCTTATCAGTGTGAATTTATTCTGTCTTGCTGGAAGCTCTGGGAGGCAGATTTGCCCTCCACACCTTTAGTCAGGTATGGAGTTTTTTTTGTGTAAACTCTGCGTGGATTTTTGTAGTGTTTTATACTGACCGCACAGTATTCCATCCTGTCCTATCTATTTAGCTAGACTGGCCTCCTGTGCTCATCCTGGTTTCATTCTGTGTATGTCTTTTCCCTCTCCACTCACAGTCATTATTTGTGGGGGCTAATCTATCCTTTGAGGATTTTCTCTGAGGCAAGATAGTTTTCCTGCTTCTTTCTTTAGGGGTAGTTAGCTCTTAGGCTGTGACGAGATGCCTAGGGAGAGTTAGGAGCATTCCACGGCTACTTCTAGTGTTGTGTTGAGCTTAGGGACTGCGGTCAGTACAGTTACCACGTCCTTCAGAGCTCGTTCCATGTTGCTCCTAGACCACCGTATCATAACAGTGGGTTGATATGCTTATGACTCACCAAAAATTTATAAAAAGGTTTCTATGTTTTGCTACTATTACAACAAAATGACTTTTTAAACAGAATAACTTTTTTGTTCACCATATTCTAAAACTCATAACTTTTTTCATTTTTCTATAGATGATGTTGTGTGAGGATTTGTTTTTTGTGTGATAAACTGTACTTTTTGCTGTTACTATTTTTCGAATTATATAACTTTATGATCACTATTTCTTTCAATTTTTTGGTAGAAGGCCTGGAAAAAAAATCTGAAATAGCTTTTTAATTTTTTAGATCTCATCATGAAGTATAATTTAAATGTAACTTTATTACATTATTGTTTTTAATTTTTTACTACTTTTCCTGGGTTTAGATACATACTGCTGGATCATACTTGTAAGGCGGGGTCACACTTGCGAGTGCAATGCGAGAAACTCGCACGAGTCTCTCGCATGAATATCTGGCACTGCCTCCAGCACTCGTGACCGAAGTGTGCGGCTGCATGTATTTCTATGCAGCTGAATTCTCCATTCCCGAGAGCCGGCGACAATGCCGGGTATTGATGCGAGAGACTCGTGTGAGTTTCTTGCACTGCACTCCCAAGTCTGACCCTGGCCTTATAGTGCATCTACTTGGGTTTTTTCAATTCCTTCTTAGAATGGGAATTTCTTACTATGTTTAACCCCTTCCTGTCCTCGAACGTACTATACGGTGAGCCCGCATCAAAGCCGGGACATGTCAGCAGCTGCTTTGTACAGCTGACATGGGCCGCAATAGCGGCGGGTGGAATCGCGATCCTTCCGCCGCTATTAACTAGTTAAATGCCACTGTCAAACTCTGACAGCGGCACTTAACTAGCGCTTCAGGCCATCGGGCATCGCTGACCCCAGTCATGTGATTAGGGGTCAGCGATGTGTCGGCATGACAACTAGAGGTCTACTGAAGACCTCTATGGTTGTTGATGCCGGATAGCTGTGAGAGCCACCCTGTGGTTGGCGCTCATAGCAATGCAGCAATTCTGCTACAGAGCAGCGATCTGAGCATCGCTCCTATGTAGCAGAGCCGATCAGGCTATGCCAGCTTCTAGCCTCCCATGGAGGCTATTGAAGCATGGCAAAAGTAAAAAAAAATGTTTTAAAAAACACCTCACCTCATTCAAAATAAAACAATAAAAAAAAAATCAAATATACACATATTTGGTATCACCGCATTCAGAATTGCCCGATCCGATCTATCAATAAAAAAGGATTAACTTGATCGCTAAACTGCGTAGCGAGAAAAAAATTCAAAACGCCAGAATTATGTTTTTTTGGTCGTCGCGACATTGCATTAAAATTCAATAACGAGCGATCAAAAGAACGCATCTGCACAAAATGGTATTATTAAAAACATCAGCTCGGTAAGCAAAAAATAAGCCCTCACCTAACCCCAGATCATGAAAAATGGAGACGCTATGGGTATCGGAAAATTGCACAATTCCTTTTTTTTTTTTAGCAAAGATTGGAATTTTTTTTACCACTTAGATAAAAAAGAACCTAGACATGTTTGGTGTCTATGAACTCGTAATGACCTGGATAATGGCAGGTCAGTTTTAGCATTTAGTGAACCTAGCAAAAAAGCCAAACAAAAAACAAGTGTGGAATTGCACTTTTTTTTGCAATTTCACCGCACGTGGAAATTTTTTCCCGTTTTCTAGTACACGACATGCTAAAACCAATGTTGTCGCTCAAAAGTACAACTCGTCCCGCAAAAAATAAGCCCTCACATGGCGATATTGACGGAAAAATAAAAAAGTTACGGCTCTGGAAAGAAGGGGAGCGAAAAACGAAAATGCAAAAATGAAAAAATCTGAGGTCATTAAGGGGTTAATGCTATCTGCTTTTTTGGCAATAAATATAGTGCTTAGTTATGAGTGAACTGTGCTCGGATAAGGTCTTATCCGAGCATGCTCAGGTGCTAACCGAGTGTTTTTGGAGTGCTTGAAACGTATGTTCGAGACCCTGCTCCCGCAGGTCTTGCGGCTGTTAGACATCCACGATACATGCATGGATTGCTTGTTTGTTAGGCAATCTCTGCATGTGTTGAGGATGTCGAACAGTCGTGAGACATGCAGCAGCGGGTACTTGAACATATTTTTTGAACACGCTGAAGACACTCGGTTAGCACCTGAGCATGTTCGGATAACACCTTAACCGAGCATATTCACTCATCACTAGTGCCGATAAGTCTATTTTATCCAGCAAAGTGCACCCGATCAATAAATCACACTAAATTATTAACTTGTCACAAAATCAGTAAACAGAAAAAAAGTCTGAAACAGTAATTCTGCCCAAATGTGTCCAGATCCATTCCTGCTATTGTGCTTGACTAGCCCCCCCAAAAAATCAGGGTGCTGGAAGTGTTACAGCCTATATCTTAAAAATAATATGCAGTTCACTATACGTGTATTCATATCAATATGTAAATTCATGGTCCGATCTTATTTTACAAGAATGGTATGGAGTGCTCACCAGCTTATGTATTTCACATTCTAAATTCTGTATACAGTCGAGTTTCCTCTTGCGACAGCGCTGTGCAGCTATTCTGTTCTTGCTTCGCCGCCGAACGTCATGAATGAATTCCAACTGTTCTGAGGTCAGCTTGTGCATTTTTATCATCATCTGGAAATCATTGCGTGGAAGATCTGTGATTTGATCAATTGGAAATGGCAGCTTAACCTAAAATACAGAAAAAGAAGAGTGACTAGGAAACTTCTAGAACAAAATAACTTGGATTTCACACTTCACTTACCGTAAACATTTAGTTGTGTTTTTCAAAGCAAGCTAAGAAGGTACATAGACTAGATGAGGTTATAATACCCAATCTAACTATAACATAGATCTACAGAAAAAAAAATTCACTTACAACAACTCATTTGGATAAGTCTTAGGGAAGTACACAGAAATCCTAGGCTAGGCATGAACCTTAAGTAATGTAGAACTTTTCTATTAAAGTCTATAGTTATTATGCAACATATCCTTATACATAGTTTCCATTCACTCTGCAGTCAAAGTTAAATGGTAAAACATTGGCTGTCTGTAGCTACTAGCAAGATAAGTTTAAAGGGACTCTGTCACCTGAATTTGGAGGGAACAATTTTCAGCCATAGAGGCGGGGTTTTCTGGTGTTTGATTCACCCTTTCCTTACCCGCTGGCTGCATGCTGGCCGCAATATTGGATTGAAGTTCATTCTCTGTCCTCCGTAGTACATGCCTGCACAAGGCAATCTTGCCTATGTAGATATACAACCAATACTGAACTCAAAGAAAGGTGTACAAATCTGTTTGCACTGAGCTCATGCCAGCATCTGTAATGACCACCAACCCCCACAGCAAATGTGCTGTCTGAACCAATGAAAAGTATGTAAGAGTATAGAAAGAGAAGCAACACTTTCCTGAAGACTTTATAGTTATGATATGTGTTATATTGCTGAATTTTCCATTTGTTACTATGTGATGCAATTACCGATTTCAATATGTGATTAATGCCCCTCTATGCACTTGTGTAGGGAAAGAGAAAGTACCAGTGTAGATGCAGCATGAGTTAAGCCAGCCCTACAGTGGGGAGGAGTTTTGGGGAGTAGGAAGACAGCTACTTCCTGGTTAGAGTGAATCACTAGTTAGTAGTGAAGGGAAGACGATAGAACTGGCTGCACACTGTGTGTGAGTGCAAGGAAGAGATTTTCTGAGGTATGAAGCACTAACTGTACGAGATAAAATGGCAGGCTGGATATTAATATGGTCAGAACATCATGGATCCTGGGAAGTGGAACAGAGAAGGAAGTCGAGCTCAGCTGCAGTGCGTATGGCCAGGAGCCCAAAGAGGTATACCTCTGGGTAACCCTGAGACAGTACAGGCGAAATTGGGCTAAGGAAGAAATGTGTAGGCCGGACCTGAGTCTTTGTAAAGAAATATTGGACTTGACAGGCCTGGCTTTGGGTAGCGCATGGAAGTGGTCAGTGACGGGCAGAGAGAAAGAATGGAGTAATCAAGTCAATCATGCTGTGTTGCTGAGGTGGTATTTATAATGATGTGCTGTCACATTAAAACAATATGTTTTGAACCTTTGTGTAAAACAGAAGATGTGAACCACAAGCTTTGTTCCTGCCACCTACTGTATATACGTTACACCGGTTCAAACAGTAAAGTTCACTTTATTCTTAGAAAATGGCCTAAATCCTTCCCTACTTGGCCTAAATCCTTCCCTATTAATGCATTAAATCTGGGGTTCATGTGTCTTTTGAGGGTATGTGGCCTGAGTGGGAAACATCAGCTGCAAATTACATCACACACACCCCGAGGAACCCAGAACCAATGTCACTGCTGCCAAGGGTGGTAACAGAACATCCCCACCTGTGCAACCCTTACAAGTACACCAGTGGCCTTCACAGATATTATGTCAAATTATAGCGGCCATTAGTGGATCGTGTCACTGAAAATAGCTACACTGTGCAGTTTCACTGACTGCAGCAATGTTTTTATTGATACCATTTTAGGGAAAATACAATGTTTTGATCACTCCTTATTGTATTTTTTTCTGCTGTTGCAGAAAGCTGCAATTCTGGCATCTTGATTGTTTTTCTTGTTCCACCATTTACCTATTGCATTAATTAATTTGATATTTTGATAGATCAGACTTTTACAAATGTAGAGATATTGCATATGCGTTTTTCTATTTATTAATTGTTAATTGGAGAAAAGGTGGTGATTCAATCTTTTATAATTTTTTTCAGATATTTTTAAATATTTTTTAAAATCTTATTGCATTAGATCACGGAAACCTATTGAATTGTGGGTGTGCTGATGGGCAGTTAGTACAGCACGTACTTCTATCTGTGCTGTTTGTATACATATGAGCGTATTATGCGTTCTGTGTATAGGTACTGTATATGCTCTGTGTATAGTACATACAGTGGGGAAAATTAATATTTGATACACTGCCTGTTTTGCTAGCGAGAGACCGAATCAAATAAAAAATCCAGAAAATCAGATTGTATAATTGTTACATAACTAATTGCAATTTATTGCATTAAATAAGTGTTTGATAAAAACAGAACTTAATATTTGGTACAGAAACCTTTGTTTGCAATTACAATTGTCAGACAGTTCCTGTAGTTTTTGACCAAGGTTGCACACACAGCAGTAGGGATTTTGGCCCACTCTTCGGCCGGCTTCATATTCGCGTTTCCCTGATCTGTGGCGGGCTGCGGACTTCCTCCGTGAAGCCCCACCCTTGGCCGCACCTCCGCCGCTAGCTCTGCCTACTTCTGGATGCGGCCCGCATGCGGCCTGCGTACCTATATTTAACATTAGGTACGCAGGTCGTGCGGCTGTATGCGGATGGTGCCGCATGCGTCGTTTTGACGATGCGGCGACCAGCGTAGACGCAGCCTGTAGCATTTTTTTTTCTGCATCGTCAAAACGACGCATGCAGCTAGTGTGAAACTAGCCTTCCATACAGATCTTCTCCAGATCTTTCAGGTTTCGAGGCCGTCACTGAGCAACATTGAGTTTCAGCTCCCTCTAAAGATTTTCTATTGGGTTTAGGTTTGGAGAATGGCTAGGCCACTCAAGGACCTTGAAATGCTTCTTAAGGAACCACTCTTTGGTTGCCCTGGTAGTGTGTTTTGGGTCATTGTCATGCTGGAAGACTCAGCCAAGACCCATTTTCAATGCTCTTACAGAGGGAAAGAGGTGGTTGGCCAAAATCTTGTGATACATGACTCCATCCATCCTCCCTTCAATACGGTGCAGTCATCCTGTCCCCTTTGCAGAAAAGCACCCCCAAAGTATGATGCTTCCCCCACCGTGCTTCATGGTTGGGACGGTGTTCTTGGGGTTGCACTCATCCCTCTTCCTACAAACTCGGCGAGTGGAGTTGATACTAAAAAAATCCTATTTTGGTCTCATCTGACCACATGACCTCCTCCTATGTCTTCCCTGGATTATCCAGATGGTGATTGGCAAATGTCAAATGGCCCTGGACATGTTCTAGGATCAGCAGGGGGACCTTGTGTGTCCTGCAGGATTTTAATCCATGGCAGAATCGTGTGTTACTAATGGTAATGTTTGAAACTGTGGTCCCAGATCTCTTAACCCCTTAACCCCCAAGGGTGGTTTGCATGTTAATAACCGGGCCAATTTTTACAATTCTGATCACTGTCACTTTATGAGATTATATCTCTGGAACTCTTCAACGGATCCCGGTGATTCTGACACGGTTTTCTCATGACATATTGTACTTAATGTTAGTGGTAAAATTTCCTCGACATTACTTGCATTTATTTGTGAAAAAAATGGAAATTTGGAGAAAATTTTGAAAATTTTGCAATTTTCCAACTTTGAATTTTCATGTCCTTAAATCACAGAGATATGTCACATAAAATACTTAATAACTAACATTTCCCACATGTCTATTTTACATCAGCACAATTTTGGAACCAAATTTTTTTTTGGTTAGGGAGTTATAAGGGTTAAAAGTTGACCAGCAATTTCTCATTTTTACAACACTTTTTTTAGGGACCACATCACATTTGAAGTCAATTTGAGGGGTCTATATGATAGAAAATGCCCAAGTGTGACACCATTCTAAAAACTGCACCCCTCAAGGTGCTTAACCCTTGTCAGGCTGCATAATTTTACAACCTTAACAGGCTGCATAGGTACAATTGTACCTTCACATATACCTCCACTGTGGGAAGACTTTACTTGGTTTCAGAAACTAAAGTTCATTCAGCTACAAATGTTATGCTGATATCTATTGTTCAGTGTTGTTACTGGTCACTTATGTTGCTGTCAATTAAGTTAATTCAAACTGGGAGTGGCTTCTACTTGTCTTCCTGCCTCCCTCCTCTCATTAGCCATTTTGCTGTTCATCTCATTGCTGTGAGCACACATTTCTAGGCTTGTGAAGTCTTCAATTTCTTGGAAACGAAGGTAGGAAAGTCTCACAGCATCTAACAGCCAGTTATACCTTTATTCTCATTATGTGGGGACAGAACAGTCAAATTGTCTTTCAGCCTGGACTTGGCTTACATATATTTTGTATGAAACTTATCACTATAGGTATAATTTTTATACGAAAAATGGATAATAATTAGTATCTACATATTGTTTTACGATGTTTTATTTATATTCAGCACAAAATACGAAGCCAAAATTCATCTAGCAAGTCATCATGAGTGATAGTAATGCTGGATCTAGTTTCCGCCATAATCCAAGAAAACGTGTTTGCAGGTTAGTATAATTTTGTGAAAAGCTAATAATGTAGTATTTCGGAAAATTATTTATTTTACATTTTTTCATATTTACAGATTTACGTCTGACGAAATAATGCGAATGCTAGAAGAATCTGATTCTGAGCATGAGGATGAACCATATGTTCCATCTGATGATGAAAACTATGTACCACAAGTGGATGTTACTGAAGAAGATTCAGACATTGAACAAGAAATGGTCATAGAGCATGAAAATGAATACGAATCAGACGAAAGTGTTGAGGATGATTCTGTGCCTCAAAGTGCAGGCGACATTTGGACTGCTAAGGATGAAACTCAATGGTGCAGTAATCCACTGCCAAATGCACAAACAAAATCTCGTAATGTCCTACGACAAAGAGGTGGCCCTGCAGCAATCAGCAACCTATATACAGCAAAAGAGCTATTCAAGTCCATCATGACTCCCGAGATGTGTGACATCATATTACGGGAAACGAATCGAAAGGCCAAGAGAGTTTGTGATGCTTACAACAACGAACTGGTACAACGTTTTCCTGATTCTTCCAAACGGCCACCACAAAAAACATTCAAGCAATTTACTGAAACTGAACTTCATGCATTTTTGGGCATACTGATTGCTGCTGGTGTGCACAGAGCCAACAAAGAGAATCTGGAGGAAATGTGGAATGTTGCTGCTCTGCCTCTTATACGTGCAGCCATGTCTCGTGACCGCTTCAAGATGATACTCAGATTTATCAGGTTTGACAACGAAAATACACGTGCAGAACGTGTGCAAACAGATAAAGCTGCACCAATACGGGACATCTGGACAATGCTGAACAGTAATCTGGAGAGAGCCTACAAGCCATATCATTGTATCACCGTCGACGAGCAATTATTTCCATTTAGAGGTCATACTAAATTTACCCAGTATATACCTTCAAAACCAGCTAAATATGGCATAAAGATTTTCTGGGCTTGTGACTCATCAAATGCCTACCCTTTACAAGGTCAGCTCTACACTGGGAAACCAACTGATGGTCCTCGACAAGTAAACATTGGAGAACGAACAGTATTGGACCTAGTGAGCTCGTATAAAGGCTCTGGAAGAAATGTCACCACCGATAACTTCTTTACAACCATGGAACTAGCTAAGGTATTGAACTCCTGGAACATGACACTAGTTGGTACAGTGAGAAAAAACAAAAGGTTCCTACCTAACAACATGCAGCCTGCCAAAGAAAGGCCTGTATACTCGACAAATTTTGCCTACAATCATGATGCAACAGTCTGTTCATATGTACCAAAGAAGAACAAATCAGTCGTGCTTCTATCATCTATGCACATGACGGGAGAAGTTGAAGAGACACTAGCAGCCAAGCCAGAGATAATAAAATACTACAACATAACAAAAGGTGGCGTTGATGTTATGGATAAAATGTTGGGAGAGTACACTGTGAAACGACGAACATCACGTTGGACTTTGGCATTTTTCTACAATATGATTGATGTCAGTGGGTTAGCATCCTACATCATCTACAGAGAACACAATCCAAGCTTCAGGGCAAAGGATCAACGAAGAAAGTTCCTGAAAGATCTCGCAAATCAGCTGTGTATGATTGCAATTGAAGATCGTAGTACAAACAAAATGATAATGAGAAACCATTTTCTTCGAGGTGCAGTAGAAATGGTGCTTGGACGATGCATTGTGGTAGCATCGCAGCCAGCAGCTGGCCCCAAAATACCTCATGGTAGTCGTGGACCCTCCCCTGTTGTTGGTAGTTGCTATGTCTGCAGAGACCTGAGGCGAAAACAACGCAAGACTAGAAAGTCTTGTGTGGTTTGTGTGAAACCCATTTGCGATGAACACTCTGTAGCAAAGCCAACATGCATTACTTGCAAAGAAAATCAATAAAAAAAAGTTTCTTACATTTTCTTTTATAATGTAAATGAACAGGTTTTTACTTGTTTATAATAGTTAAATAGCATTATCATTAAAAAAAAATTTATGCTTTTTCCCTTGCATTATCTTCATTCAAAATATATGAGGTACATTTGTACCTATGCAGCTTGTTATGGATGCAAAAAGATCTCGACCCCTTATCTCGGAAGCGGGTGGAGATATTTTATTGAAATTTGGCCAATATATTCTGGACCAAAAATGTAGAGATGTCACGAAATTTCAGCCCTCTACGTCTTTTCAAAAAAAAGTTATTGCAATTTTAAAACGGAATAGTTACAATTGTACCTATTCAGCCGGATAAGGGTTAATACCACATTCAAGAAGTTTATTAACCCTTCAGGTGTTTCACAGGAATTTTTGGAATGTTTAAAAAAAAAAAAAAATGAACGGACGCAAACGCCAGTGTGAAACCGGCCTTAGACATCCTTCTGTACCTATCATTGTTGGTCAGCATGTGTGAAGAGACCAATATACAAACACTGAACGACTGCAATATCATCGAGCTCGCATTTAACCGCCTAAAATCAGCTAGTGAAAATGTAACCTAGATATTTCTGTGTGATGGTGGTAGCATTTGGGGACTTTTAACTTTTTTCCAAGGGCCCCACTTTGTTTAAAACAAGCCTTTGTGCTGGATTAGGATTGTATGCATTTACAGATCTAGCAGCATAGGTCTGGTTCTTCCATATAGACAGTAAAGGCATTTCAGACTGCTGTAAAGTGGTTGGTCAAGAAATTGTGACCACCTGTCAGTTATATAAAATACATAAGCCATACCGTGTAACACATAACAGAACATTATATGCATGCCTGTGTTTCTGTCTTGCTGTGCAGGAGTTAAAAACAGGTAAAAATCGAAGTGAATTGCGGGGGAAGAGACTGACACCTGTCAAAGACGACTAATTACATTGTAATGTTAAAAGAAAAGTTCTGTCTCAAGAATAAAGTTGGGCAGAATACATTACATTCAAATTAATACATGTTTAGAAATTCTTCTATTTTCCAAGTTCTGACCATGGTAATCATCTTAAGGGCTCACACAAGCGTATACCACAGCGGAGTGTCATGTGATAAAACATTGCATAGCACTCGGACCAGTGTTATTCTATGGGGCAGCTCAAATCTGCAATTACTTCTCCAGTCAATTTGGCATACGAGAACAAAGGCAGCATGCACACTCATTCTCACAAGTCTATGGGTGCGTGTGAAATAATAGACTGCACTCGAATGTCATCCGAGTGCAGGACGATTACTACAGACGTTGGCAATGGAGGGAATGTAGATATTACTTTCTCCGTTTCCTCCACATCTGTGCTGCCATTCTCTCATGGGAGAGTATCTGAGCACAGAGTACTGGCACTCAGATCAATCGCTGGCAGAGTAACTCTTCCTAATTATCAGTTTTGTAATATCCTTCTACTACCTTCCCTGCCCCTGTAAGTTCATCTCTGTGTGGTTCACATAGTCCTCTGTGTGATGCAGCATTCACTACTTCTGATCTGAGGACCGGAATCAGACGAACTGAGTAGCGCACATCATTGATGGGGAGGGGCTACGCCTCAGTGAGTGACAGAAGTCTCAGCAGGCATGCTCAGATCAGCCTTCACTCTCGTCTGCCTGGATCCTGCAGATGCTTTGGACTGCTGTCCCTTCAAAGCATCAGCTAAGTCAGTCCGCACTACACATGACCGAGGTCAGATCAGCCTTCACTCTCCTCTGCCTGGATCCTGCAGATGCTTTGGACTGCTGTCCCTTCAGAGCATCAGCTAAGTCAGTCCGCACTACACATGACCGAGCTCAGATCAGCCTTCACTCTCCTCTGCCTGGATCCTGCAGATGCTTTGGACTGCTGTCCCTTCAAAGCATCAGCTAAGTCAGTCCGCACTACACATGACCGAGCTCAGATCAGCCTTCACTCTCCTCTGCCTGGATCCTGCAGATGCTTTGGAGTGCTGTCCCTTCAAAGCATCAGCTAAGTCAGTCCGCACTACACATGACCGAGCTCAGATCAGCCTTCACTCTCCTCTGCCTGGATCCTGCAGATGCTTTGGACTGCTGTCCCTTCAAAGCATCAGCTAAGTCAGTCCGCACTACACATGACCGAGCTCAGATCAGCCTTCACTCTCCTCTGCCTGGATCCTGCAGATGCTCTGGGACTGCTGTCCCTTCAAAGCATCAGCTAAGTCAGTCCGCACTACACATGACCGAGCTCAGATCAGCCTTCACTCTCCTCTGCCTGGATCCTGCAGATGCTTTGGACTGCTGTCCCTTCAAAGCATCAGCTAAGTCAGTCCGCACTACACATGACCGAGCTCAGATCAGCCTTCACTCTCCTCTGCCTGGATCCTGCAGATGCTTTGGAATGCTGTCCCTTCAAAGCATCAGCTAAGTCAGTCCGCACTACACATGACCGAGCTCAGATCAACCTTCACTCTCCTCTGCCTGGATCCTGCAGATGCTTTGGAGTGCTGTCCCTTCAAAGCATCAGCTAAGTCAGTCCGCACTACACGTGACCGAGCTCAGATCAGCCTTCACTCTCCTCTGCCTGGATCCTGCAGATGCTTTGGACTGCTGCCCCTTCAAAGCATCAGCTAAGTCAGTCCGCACTACACATGACCGAGCTCAGATCAGCCTTCACTCTCCTCTGCCTGGATCCTGCAGATGCTTTGGAGTGCTGTC
Organism: Ranitomeya imitator; assembly: GCF_032444005.1. NCBI lineage: Eukaryota > Metazoa > Chordata > Amphibia > Anura > Dendrobatidae > Ranitomeya > Ranitomeya imitator. The sequence goes on along the minus strand of NC_091286.1, from coordinate 330,953,866 downwards.
CCTTCAAAGCATCAGCTAAGTCAGTCCGCACTACACATGACCGAGCTCAGATCAGCCTTCACTCTCCTCTGCCTGGATCCTGCAGATGCTTTGGAGTGCTGTCCCTTCAGAGCATCAGCTAAGTCAGTCCGCACTACACATGACCGAGCTCAGATCAGCCTTCACTCTCGTCTGCCTGGATCCTGCAGATGCTTTGGACTGCTGTCCCTTCAAAGCATCAGCTAAGTCAGTCCGCACTACACATGACCGAGCTCAGATCAGCCTTCACTCTCGTCTGCCTGGATCCTGCAGATGCTTTGGACTGCTGTCCCTTCAGAGCATCAGCTAAGTCAGTCCGCACTACACATGACCGAGCTCAGATCAGCCTTCACTCTCGTCTGCCTGGATCCTGCAGATGCTTTGGACTGCTGTCCCTTCAAAGCATCAGCTAAGTCAGTCCGCACTACACATGACCGAGCTCAGATCAGCCTTCACTCTCCTCTGCCTGGATCCTGCAGATGCTTTGGACTGCTGTCCCTTCAGAGCATCAGCTAAGTCAGTCCGCACTACACATGACCGAGCTCAGATCAGCCTTCACTCTCCTCTGCCTGGATTCTGCAGATGCTTTGGACTGCTGTCCCTTCAAAGCATCAGCTAAGTCAGTCCGCACTACACATGACCGAGCTCAGATCAGCCTTCACTCTCGTCTGCCTGGATCCTGCAGATGCTTTGGAATGCTGTCCCTTCAAAGCATCAGCTAAGTCAGTCCGCACTACACATGACCGAGCTCAGATCAGCCTTCACTCTCCTCGGCCTGGATCCTGCAGATGCTTTGGAGTGCTGTCCCTTCAAAGCATCAGCTAAGTCAGTCCGCACTACACATGACCGAGCTCAGATCAGCCTTCACTCTCCTCTGCCTGGATCCTGCAGATGCTTTGGAATGCTGTCCCTTCAAAGCATCAGCTAAGTCAGTCCGCACTACATATGACCGAGCTCAGATCAGCCTTCACTCTCCTCTGCCTGGATCCTGCAGATGCTTTGGAGTGCTGTCCCTTCAAAGCATCAGCTAAGTCAGTCCGCACTACACATGACCGAGCTCAGATCAGCCTTCACTCTCGTCTGCCTGGATCCTGCAGATGCTTTGGACTGCTGTCCCTTCAAAGCATCAGCTAAGTCAGTCCGCACTACACATGACCGAGCTCAGATCAGCCTTCACTCTCCTCTGCCTGGATCCTGCAGATGCTCTGGGACTGCTGTCCCTTCAAAGCATCAGCTAAGTCAGTCCGCACTACACATGACCGAGCTCAGATCAGCCTTCACTCTCCTCGGCCTGGATCCTGCAGATGCTTTGGAGTGCTGTCCCTTCAAAGCATCAGCTAAGTCAGTCCGCACTACACATGACCGAGCTCAGATCAGCCTTCACTCTCCTCTGCCTGGATCCTGCAGATGCTTTGGAGTGCTGTCCCTTCAAAGCATCAGCTAAGTCAGTCCGCACTACACATGACCGAGCTCAGATCAGCCTTCACTCTCCTCTGCCTGGATCCTGCAGATGCTCTGGGACTGCTGTCTCTTCAAAGCATCAGCTAAGTCAGTCCGCACTACACATGACCGAGCTCAGATCAGCCTTCACTCTCCTCTGCCTGGATCCTGCAGATGCTTTGGAGTGCTGTCCCTTCAGAGCATCAGCTAAGTCAGTCCGCACTACACATGACCGAGCTCAGATCAGCCTTCACTCTCCTCTGCCTGGATCCTGCAGATGCTTTGGAATGCTGTCCCTTCAAAGCATCAGCTAAGTCAGTCCGCACTACATATGACCGAGCTCAGATCAGCCTTCACTCTCCTCTGCCTGGATCCTGCAGATGCTTTGGAGTGCTGTCCCTTCAAAGCATCAGCTAAGTCAGTCCGCACTACACATGACCGAGCTCAGATCAGCCTTCACTCTCGTCTGCCTGGATCCTGCAGATGCTTTGGACTGCTGTCCCTTCAAAGCATCAGCTAAGTCAGTCCGCACTACACATGACCGAGCTCAGATCAGCCTTCACTCTCCTCTGCCTGGATCCTGCAGATGCTCTGGGACTGCTGTCCCTTCAAAGCATCAGCTAAGTCAGTCCGCACTACACATGACCGAGCTCAGATCAGCCTTCACTCTCGTCTGCCTGGATCCTGCAGATGCTTTGGACTGCTGTCCCTTCAAAGCATCAGCTAAGTCAGTCCGCACTACACATGACCGAGCTCAGATCAGCCTTCACTCTCCTCTGCCTGGATCCTGCAGATGCTTTGGAATGCTGTCCCTTCAGAGCATCAGCTAAGTCAGTCTGCACTACACATGACCGAGCTCAGATCAGCCTTCACTCTCCTCTGCCTGGATCCTGCAGATGCTTTGGACTGCTGTCCCTTCAAAGCATCAGCTAAGTCAGTCCGCACTACACATGACCGAGCTCAGATCAGCCTTCACTCTCCTCTGCCTGGATCCTGCAGATGCTTTGGACTGCTGTCCCTTCAGAGCATCAGCTAAGTCAGTCTGCACTACACATGACCGAGCTCAGATCAGCCTTCACTCTCCTCTGCCTGGATTCTGCAGATGCTTTGGACTGCTGTCCCTTCAAAGCATCAGCTAAGTCAGTCCGCACTACACATGACCGAGCTCAGATCAGCCTTCACTCTCCTCTGCCTGGATCCTGCAGATGCTTTGGAATGCTGTCCCTTCAAAGCATCAGCTAAGTCAGTCCGCACTACACATGACCGAGCTCAGATCAGCCTTCACTCTCCTCTGCCTGGATCCTGCAGATGCTTTGGAATGCTGTCCCTTCAAAGCATCAGCTAAGTCAGTCCGCACTACACATGACCGAGCTCAGATCAGCCTTCACTCTCCTCTGCCTGGATCCTGCAGATGCTCTGGGACTGCTGTCCCTTCAAAGCATCAGCTAAGTCAGTCCGCACTACACATGACCGAGCTCAGATCAGCCTTCACTCTCCTCTGCCTGGATCCTGCAGATGCTTTGGAGTGCTGTCCCTTCAGAGCATCAGCTAAGTCAGTCCGCACTACACATGACCGAGCTCAGATCAGCCTTCACTCTCCTCTGCCTGGATCCTGCAGATGCTTTGGAATGCTGTCCCTTCAAAGCATCAGCTAAGTCAGTCCGCACTACACATGACCGAGCTCAGATCAGCCTTCACTCTCCTCTGCCTGGATCCTGCAGATGCTTTGGAGTGCTGTCCCTTCAAAGCATCTGCTAAGTCAGTCCGCACTACACATGACCGAGCTCAGATCAGCCTTCACTCTCGTCTGCCTGGATCCTGAAGATGCTTTGGAGTGCTGTCCCTTCAAAGCATCTGCTAAGTCAGTCCGCACTACACATGACCGAGCTCAGATCAGCCTTCACTCTCCTCTGCCTGGATCCTGCAGATGCTTTGGAGTGCTGTCCCTTCAAAGCATCAGCTAAGTCAGTCCGCACTACACATGACCGAGCTCAGATCAGCCTTCACTCTCCTCTGCCTGGATCCTGCAGATGCTTTGGAATGCTGTCCCTTCAAAGCATCAGCTAAGTCAGTCCGCACTACACATGACCGAGCTCAGATCAGCCTTCACTCTCCTCTGCCTGGATCCTGCAGATGCTTTGGACTGCTGTCCCTTCAAAGCATCAGCTAAGTCAGTCCGCACTACACATGACCGAGCTCAGATCAGCCTTCACTCTCGTCTGCCTGGATCCTGAAGATGCTTTGGAGTGCTGTCCCTTCAAAGCATCTGCTAAGTCAGTCCGCACTACACATGACCGAGCTCAGATCAGCCTTCACTCTCCTCTGCCTGGATCCTGAAGATGCTTTGGAATGCTGTCCCTTCAAAGCATCTGCTTTATAAATGTAGATGTAGCTTGGGGATGCATTCGTGCAGGGGTGCATTCGTGCACTGTTATTCGTGTATTTTTTATTCAAAGTACTTTTTTTTCTAAGTACTCGGCAGTTATAACATGGCAGTTAGACAGGGCAGGAGACAGGTAAGAAAAACTAAATCTAATCCATATTCACTTGAAACAGCACAAATACTCACCATATTTATTTGTATAATCTATATTCTGGCTGCTGCATTCACTCACATTCACCGCCCTTGCATTAACTCTCTACACTCCATCCATATCGGCCCCTCTGTCCTTGCCTCTCCTATGTATAGCACTCATGCTCTATTCACATTGCTTAACAGCACAGATCCATTCAGTCCCAACATCCAACACAAGAGACGCTCTCACAAATCACTTAACCATCTGCTCACTCTTTCGATCCTCCTTCTCCTAGTCGCTGGAGACATATCTCCAAACCCCGGCCCCCCATGTTATAGCCAGTCAAACCTCCCAATTGCTACACCCAGAAACCCCTCTAACCTTATTAATATTCCCTGCATGCCTGCTGTCTCTTTCAATTGTGCCCTTTGGAATTCTCGCTCTGTGTGTAATAAACTCTCCTTCATTCATGACTTCTTCCTTTCTAATTCTCTTAATCTCCTGGCTCTTACTGAAACCTGGATCCAGCAGTCAGACACCACCGCTGCTGCTGCTCTTTCATATGGTGGACTACACTTTTCTCATACCCCAAGATCAGACAACAGAGCAGGTGGAGGCGTTGGTCTGCTCCTTTCACCCAAATGTACTTTCCAAGTTATCCCCCAAGTACCCTCACTTGTCTTCCCTTCCTTTGAGGTCCATGTGGTCAGACTCTACGTCCCCTTCTCCATGCGAGTGGCGGTGGTGTATCGTCCTCCCGGCCCCTCTCATCAGTTCCTGGATCACTTTGCCACCTGGCTTCCACACTTTCTCTCCTGTGACACCCCCACCCTTATCATGGGTGATTTCAACATCCCCATTGCCTCTCCCCTCTCCCCATCTGCTTCTCACCTTTTATCTCTATCCTCCTCTTTTGGCCTCTCGCAGCATACTAACTCTCCAACACATGAAGATGGAAACTCCCTTGACTTGGTCTTCTCCCGCCTTTGCTCAGTGGATGACTTCACAAACTCCCCTCTCCCGCTCTCTGACCACAACCTTCTTTCATTCTCTATCAAGAACTGCCATCCCGCTCAGGTCACCCCCACTTTCCACACCTATAGAAACATACAGGCCATTAACACCCAGAGACTTATGATGAACTTGCAGTCCTCATTGGCCCCTATTTCCTCCATCTCATGTCCTGATTCTGCATTGAAGCATTACAATGAAACCCTGCAAAGTGCTCTGGATGAAGCTGCTCCTCCTATACATAAAACAACTCGGCACAGACGGCAACAACCGTGGCACACGCTGCAAACACGTTTCCTGCAGCGGTGCTCCAGGTGCGCAGAACGTCTGTGGAGAAAATCTAATCTACCCGAAGATTTCATCCATTATAAGTTCATGCTAAAGACATACAATTCTGCCCTTCACCTCTCCAAACAAACCTACTTCAACACCCTCATCACCTCCCTGTCCAATAACCCTAAACGTCTCTTTGACACGTTCCAGTCCCTACTCAACCCAAGAGAGCAGGCCCCAACCACGGATCTCCGTGCTGACGATCTGGCCAATTACTTCAAAGAAAAAATTGACCACATTCGACAGGAAATCATCTCCCAATCTCTTCATACCATGCACTGTCCTCCCTCCCCCACTGCATCTAGTTCACTCTCTGACTTTGAAGCAGTTACAGAAGAAGAAGTAAGCAGGCTCCTTGCATCTTCGCGCCCGACCACTTGCACCAGTGACCCCATTCCGTCACATCTCCTCCAGTCCCTTTCCCCGGCTATCACCTCTCACCTAACAAAAATATTCAACCTTTCCCTCACTTCCGGTATTTTTCCCTCCTCATTTAAGCATGCCATCATACATCCATTACTTAAAAAACCATCCCTCGATCAAAACTGTGCCGCTAATTATAGACCTGTCTCTAATCTTCCCTTCATCTCTAAACTCCTCGAACGCCTGGTCCACTCCCGTCTTACCCGCTATCTCTCAGATAACTCTCTTCTCGACCCTCTTCAATCTGGCTTCCGCTCTTTACACTCTACTGAAACTGCCCTCATTAAAGTCTCTAATGACCTACTAACAGCTAAATCTAATGGTCACTACTCCATGCTAATTCTCTTGGATCTCTCTGCAGCATTTGACACTGTGGATCATCAGCTCCTCCTCACTATGCTCCGCTCCATCGGCCTCAAGGACACCGTTCTCTCCTGGTTCTCCTCCTATCTCTCTGACCGATCCTTCACTGTATGTTTTGCTGGTTCCTCCTCCTCTCACCTTCCCCTTACTGTTGGGGTTCCTCAAGGATCAGTCCTAGGCCCCCTACTCTTCTCGTTGTATACTGCCCCTATTGGACAAACAATCAGTAGATTTGGTTTCCAGTACCATCTCTATGCTGACGACACCCAATTATACACTTCTGCTCCCGATATCACACCGACCTTTTTAGAAAACACCAGTGATTGTCTTAACGCTGTCTCTAACATCATGTCCTCCCTCTATCTGAAACTAAACCTGTCAAAAACTGAACTCCTCGTGTTCTCTCCCTCTACTAACCTACCTTTGCCTGACATTGCCATCTCCGTGTGCGGTTCCACCATTACTCCAAAGCAACATGCCCGCTGCCTTGGGGTCATCCTTGATTCTGACCTTTCATTCACCCCCTACATCCGATCACTGGCTCGCTCTTCTTACCTGCATCTCAAAAACATTTTTAGAATTCGCCCTTTTCTTAATTTCGACTCTGCAAAAACTCTGACTGTTTCACTTATTCATTCTCGTCTGGACTATTGTAACTCTCTACTAATCGGTCTCCCTCTTGCAAAACTCTCCCCGCTCCAATCTGTCCTGAATGCTGCAGCCAGGATCATATTCCTCACCAACCGTTACACCAATGCCTCTACCCTGTGCCAGTCATTACACTGGCTACCCATCCACTCCAGAATCCAGTACAAAACTACTACCCTCATCCACAAAGCACTCCATGGCTCAGCACCACCCTACATCTCCTCCCTGGTATCAGTCTACCACCCTACCCGTGCCCTCCGCTCCGCTAATGACCTCAGGTTAGCATCCTCAATAATCAGAACCTCCCACTCCCGTCTCCAAGACTTTACACGTGCTGCGCCGATTCTTTGGAATGCACTACCTAGGTTAATACGATTAATCCCCAATCCCCACAGTTTTAAGCGTGCCCTAAAAACTCATTTGTTCAGACTGGCCTACCGCCTCAATGCATTAACCTAACGATCCCTGTGTGGCCTATTTATAATAAAAAAAAAAAAAAAAAAAAAGGTTCCTCGCATCATGTTCTCATACACTTTATGCAGTATTAGCCCTCTGTGTCTGTACTGCTACATACTTAGGCAGGTAACTGGTTCATGCAGCTTTACATGAACACCTGAGCCTTACACTATAGCTGGTCCGAATAACTAAAGCAATTGTTACCATCCACCTCTCGTGTCTCCCCTTTTCCCCATAGTTTGTAAGCTTGCGAGCAGGGCCCTCACTCCTCCTGGTATCTGTTTTGAACTGTATTTCTGTTATGCTGTAATGTTTACTGTCTGTACAAGTCCCCTCTATAATTTGTAAAGCGCTGCGGAATATGTTGGCGCTATATAAATAAAATTATTATTATTATTATTATCTGCTAAGTCAGTCCGCACTACACATGACCGAGCTCAGATCAGCCTTCACTCTCCTCTGCCTGGATCCTGCAGATGCTTTGGAGTGCTGTCCCTTCAGAGCATCAGCTAAGTCAGTCCGCACTACACATGACCGAGCTCAGATCAGCCTTCACTCTCCTCTGCCTGGATCCTGCAGATGCTTTGGACTGCTGTCCCTTCAAAGCATCAGCTAAGTCAATCCGCACTACACATGACCGAGCTTAGATCAGCCTTCACTCTCCTCTGCCTGGATCCTGCAGATGCTCTGGAGTGCTGTCCCTTCAAAGCATCAGCTAAGTCAGTCCGCACTACACATGACCGAGCTCAGATCAGCCTTCACTCTCCTCTCTGCCTGGATCCTGCTGAAGCTTTGACATTTTTCCACTGATTTCAATGAGGAAACCACAATATGAACCATAATTACCAATGCTACTCAGGTTTTTATTGTTGGGCCACAATTCTGTTTTTACAAAGAAACTCTTGTATGAACCACTTTTGCTATAGCTTATGTGTATGTTCCTAATTTGCTGTAGTGCAGTAATAGTATAGCTTTCCACCACACCTTTACTGTTCTGTGTGAACGTGACCTAAAAACTCACACTCGTTAATAATGAAAGGGAGCATCCAGGGAAAATGTGCAGCAGCATACAGTAACATGATCTAAACTAATCCCATTCACATGCTGGGAAACTTTTACACTTAGATATTGTCTGACAATATGGATTTTTCACTTCGCAGATTTGTTGCAGATTTTTCCCATTAAGTGAAATTAAATTTGTGTGGACTTTGCAATGGAGTACCTGTGGCTTGGCAGCCAAATGTACTGGTGTAATAGGCATGGTGGTATAGTAGTACTCAACTTTTACCACTAGAGGGCAGCAACTGCAAACATTAGAAAAATTGAAGGACTGATTTGAATTAGGATCAGGCAGAAGGAGTGAAACTTTGTCTATAACTTCCCTAACCTGAGTTTGCAGAAAAACAAAGCCTCCTCATTTACTTTAGATAGTTATCGGATGGCAGATATCACTCTTGACTTTTATACACAGGAATAACTTGCTGAGAGAGCACTCCTGTGTTCTCTATGAGAGTTGCTGCCGGACAACCCTTAGAGAACAAAAGGATCGGCAGTCCGATATCGGAAATGCTCAACGCCTCTGCTCTCTGACCTCATCTATCAAGGGACAGTCAGGAAACCCCTAAACATTAGAGACAGTTGCTGAACTCGTCAATATCAGAAGTTTTGTCCAATTTAAGTCTAATGTGTAAGGGGGCTTTAATAAAATAGTCCAATATAGGTAAATAACATGTTTTTTCTTTAGGCAAAGCATTATAGCTCTGCTATGCTTTCCAAAACATACAATATACACCTATAAACACTGGTGAAAACCAAAAACAAAATAATTCAATTAATTCATATAACATCATATGCACAGAATGCATATTCAGACTGGAGTGCAATTTAATGGGAGGTGATGACTTTACACGATAATAAGATGAAAGAGTTTTGTCTAACCCGTATAAAGGATAATGCCTGTAAAGGTTATTTGAGGATAGGCTTTATGGACAACGCGCACAAAGATAGGGTGATAACCTAGTGGGAGACGTGGAGAAATGAGAGGTTTTATCTCACCTGGTTTGTGAAAGGCACAACTCCTGAGCAAACGTGTAGTGTAAGGGTACCGTCACACAGTGCAATTTTGATCGCTACGACGGCACGATTCGTGACGTTCGAGCGATATAGTTACGATATCGCAGTGTCTGACACGCTCCTGCGATCAGGGACCCCGCTGAGAATCGTACGTCGTAGCAGATCGTTTGAAACTTTCTTTCGTCGTCTAGTGTCCCGCTGTGGCGGCATGATTGCATGGTGTAACATATATCGTATACGATGTGCGCATAGTAACCAACGGCTTCTACATCGCACATACGTCATGAAATTATCGCTCCAGCGTCGTAGATTGCAAAGTGTGACAGCAGTCTACGACGCTGGAGCGATATTGTTACGACGCTGGAGCGTCACGGATCGTACCGTCGTAGCGATGAAAATTGCACTGTGTGACGGTACCCTAAAGGTTGCCCCATGGCTGGGGGTTGAGATCCTCCAGGGGATTTAGACCAGAAGGGACAATTCATGTTGTAGGGTTGTGCTGAAGGAAAGTCTTTGGCGGACAGTAGATTAAAAGGTTTTTATTACCGCAACACATTTCAACACCGTACTGGTCCTTTTTTTTTTTTCACTTGAGAAAGATGCCGGTACAATGGTAAAACACGTCCTGGTAATAAATAAAAACTTTTGATCTAGCAGGAACACTCCTGTCAGCGATTCTGTGGCTTTTTCAGTTGACGTTACCTTAACAGAGCAGTTACTTTTCTTTCGCTCTGCTCTGTACACTGGCGCGACTGATGATGTCATGCTGACTGACAGCTGGCTCCATGCTGTCTAACTGCAGAAAGCCGGCTGTCAATCAGCATGACGTTGGCATTCATGCCCAGTTGACAAAGCAGACCCGAAGAGGAAGAACTGCTCTGCTGATGTGAAGCAGCAGAACCGCTGGGGGGAGTGGCCTGTGATCGTCCTGAGCGACTGTGTGCAGAACAGGTAGGTAGTTAGAAACTGGCTCCCTGTCAATTAACCTTGTGAGAAAATAATAAAATCAGCCTGGATTATTCTTTTAAACCAAGTTCATTCTTCAGTTGGTGCTGCTCCACTGATTCTGGGACAGTTTTTCTTTTTCTTATGTGCCCTTGCGTTCCAAAGTTATGTCCCTGATAATAATTAGGTAAATTTGTCCTTCAACCAAAGGGGCGTAGATGATGCTGGCCAAACAAAACACCGCTGAGTCCATTGAAAAAGTTCTTTGATATACGCCCAGTTGGTTAAAGGGAAAACTTGCACCTTTTGTTACTGGGAAAATAACAATAGAATCGTATGGCACACACAAAATCTGTTCCAGAATCATTGTAGCAGCATAAATTGAAATATATACCCAGCTTAAATTAAAAAAATCAAATGAAATGTCCTGTTTAGTGTGACGTGTCCTCTGTATTCATGAGGACAGCACTCCCCTCTCACTGGGGAACGATGCCTGACCGATAAGTACACCGATACCAAGCAACCTGTCAATCACCGTGAGTTCAGTGCTCCTCTACAGTTGCATTCAATAAGTAGCAATCTTACCCTCTCTTTTACATTTGTGTACCTGCCATATAATTACATCTCTTGCCTCTTGAGTAATATCTAAAAAACGCCCATACGAGGTGCGGTATATTGTTTTATTTGTGGCATCCTCAAATATTGAAAAGATGAAAATATAATTAGTGTAAGCATATAGCAATGTGAAAACTCATGGGAAAAGGACATTCTTTGGGAAAATGATGGGTTAATTACAATATTTCGTATAGACCGAAAGTACATTAGAAATGCAGTGAACAATTGCTATTTCATCTTTTCACTTGCCTGGAGCCTTCTGCCATGATGATTATACCAAGCCTATATTGCAGATTGACCTGGATCCCATCCTGTCTTGTAAGGTGAAAGAATATAAGAAAGCACATTTTTCCAAGAAAATTGTGTTGTTTTTTTATTGTTCCTTTCTTACCTACTTTTATTAACCTTAAAATTATACCACGTGGATTGCCACTTTGGAGTTTGCAGTGTGTGCTTAAAGAAGACCTTTCACTGGATTTTTTTCGTAGGCTTAACAGAGTTGTTTCGTTCTATTTTTTTATTCTGTGCCTCTCTGCTCGAAAGTCAAGTCTTCAGTAATAAAGAGAGTCCAATATGCACATTCTCCCTTCAAGCAGTTGGTCATATACCATGGAACTTCTCTCTGGGTGTTTACTTTTTCACCTCTACCATTCTGGCCAAACAAAACATGTTTGAGTCACAAAGGGGAAAAGCAAATGCCCACAGAGAGGTTCACAGCTGCAGCTTGGCTTAGTATGTTCTTGTGAGAATTCCAGTTTTCATGCCCCTTCCCACTTTTGGAGTGCCAGAGCACAGGAGTGCAGCAGCCTTGGAGAGTAAGAGCACAAAAGTGAAGCAGCACTAGCAAGCTAGAGCACAAGCAACCAGCAGTGGTGGAGAGCTACATAACAGCAAAAAAGCAACACAGTGCATCACCTGTAACAGAGTCAAGTTTTAATGCTCTCCTGTGCTTCTGCTCTTCAGCACTGCTGCTCTCTTGTGCTCTTACTTTCCACCATTGCTGCTCTCTTGTGCCCATACTCTCCACCACTGCTGCTCTCCTATGCTCTAGTGCTCCAATAGTAGGAATTGGCACAGTGACTGTGGAGTTCTCAGGGTGGTCACGTAAAACAAATCTCGTCTCATGAGAACATGCTGAGCAAGGATATAGCAGTGATTTTCTGTGTGAGTTTGTTTTTTCCGCTCTATAAAGTGGCTATGTTTTGATTGGCCAGCTCTTTTATAGAGGAGAAAAAGCAAACTCCCACAGAGAAATTTATTGACTGACATACACCCAGTTGTATCAAGCGAAACTTTGCAAATTGGGATCTTCTTACCATTGGAGGGCATAACTTTGGAACAGAAGGGCAGAAAAAAAAAATTCCAGGATCAGCAGAGCCCACAAATTGAAGAAGGCACTTAGTTTAAATTAAAAAAAAATGATGCAGCCCTTATATTTAGCTTTTCAGGACAAGTGGTTTATCCCACTTGGAGATATATTTATACATAAGTATCATCACTCCATAGAATATATGATGTTTAAAAAACGTTTTCAAGTATGTTATAGTGCAAGAACTTTTATGTGGAGAATACACCATTCACATGAAAGCTGTATAGATGTACTGACATTTAGGAGAATAACTCAGCCTAGACACAGCAATTTTACCTTATAAATACTGCGGTATACAGTTGGACGTGGCTCCATAGACTATCATCAGATAAATATTTGGAAACAGGCGATGGAGTAGTGCTGGCAATGGCATCTTGTGCATATAAAATATCACAGGATAGATTTTGGCCTCAGGAGTACTGTGTAAAGTCTACTCTGTGTTCCATTTCACACAACCTGCAGCAGACTTTGGACCTTTGTAACGTGGGATATCAGCTCCATCAGACACCCAAATAAACAATGTGCATTGCACTTTAAACAGCTAAACGTAGGTTTGATGATGTGGACACCCAGTGCATACATAGATAGCAACTGGCTTCCTTTTTTAGCCATAACCTTAACCTTTTAGTTATCCTGCCAACAGATCTGTACGAGAGCTTGTTTATTAGGCTGGAGGACGAGTTGCATTGGCACCATTTTGGGGTATTATATATTTTTTTAAGAACTTTAACCAACACTTCCGCTTTTCTTTTGTTTGCATTCTTGATTTATATCATTTACTGTACATCGTAAATACTGTGTTACTTTAATTCTATGGATCGTTTCAATCATGACAATGCCAAACATGTATAGTTTTCACATTGCGTGGAAACAAATAGTTTTTATGTTGTCATATTGAAAGAGCCATAACATTTGCATGTTACTATTAATATAGCTGTATATTTTCTTGTTTTTTTGAGAAATGAGTTAATTTTTATCAGAATTATTTTGGGAACATATCTGTTATTGAGTTTTTTGAGGGGGAAGGTGAAGGGGAAAGAAAGGCAATTCACCTGTATGTTTTTTTATTAGTGTTTGATGCCGTTAAAATGTGGCCATAATATAAATATATGCTTTGGTATGTCCTTATACGCACATAGCCATGGCAGGACTGATGTATTTTGTCTTTTTTCTACAGCATCTATGGGATTATATGGGCAGGTTCAGAACCACCTAATAATAACCAAAACATTAAGGCTACTTTCCCACAATGAGCTTTTTATGCGGATTTTGTGGTGTCAAAAACGCAGCGTCTTACAGTTCTAGCAATATGGATGGGATTTATAGCAATCTCCTGCCCACACTGCTTCTTTTTAATGCAGCGTAAACTGACCAGCGGTGTGTGTCTCAAATCTGTAACTTGTCAATTTCTCTGGCTGGTACACTGAGTTTTCTGTTCGGAAATTCCCCATAGACTTGCATTAGGTGCGGAAATTTCATAGGTAAAAAACGCACATGCATTTTAAGTGCGTTTCAGTGGCGGAAAGCTTCAAAAACACATGCAATACAAACCTAAGTATATCACTAAAATTTTGTCAAAGCCAAATACCAGGAGGTATCAAAAACAAAGGCGCTTTATATAAAGCAACAGAAACCAATAAGAGACCAAAAACTGCAGCATAAAAAACGAGAGGTAAACGCATGTTAAAAAAACACACACAAAAACGCAATGAAAAAACGCAAGTAACCTAATTTAAATAATAGTTGCAGAAATGGTGCAGAAATTCTGCAACATCAAAAACGCACCAAAAGCTCATTATGGGAAAGCAGCCTAAATGTCCAAGACTGGATTTTTCTCTGATCCTGGCTGTGTGATGGAGGTCTGTTTTAATAATAATAATAATAATAATAATAATCTTTATTTTTATATAGCGCTAACATATTCCGCAGCGCTTTACAGTTTGCACACATTATCATCACTGTCCCCGATGGGGCTCACAATCTAGAATCCCTATCAGTATGTCTTTGGAATGTGGGAGGAAACCGGAGTGCCCGGAGGAAACCCACGCAAACACGGAGAGAACATACAAACTCTTTGCAGATGTTGTCCTGAGTGGGATTAGAACCCAGGACCCCAGCGCTGCAAGGCTGCTGTGCTAACCACTGCGCCACCGTGCTGCCCGTTTTAAGAACAAGAGAAGCTTGCCTTAGAGCAGAGTCACAAAGTCAAGCCCCAAAACTCCTTCACTGCAGTTACCGACTGAGGCCTTGCTCTATTTGCCATCAAAAGATAACGAAAGACTGTTAAGGGGTTAAAATTTGAATTCAATATAGCAATATTCAGTCATCTTTTCAGACTCCGCCTTAGGCTACTTTCACACATCAGGTTTTTTGCATCAGGCACAATCTGGCGAATTTAAAAAAAAAACGATCGTTTTTTTTTCCGCTGGATCCATTTTTTCCCATATAGTTACATTAGCACTGGATTGTGCCTGATGTCCCAAGGTTTCATCCGTTTTTTGCCGGATCCGTCCAAAATTTATTTTCCGGCGGACGGAGAAAACGTCCAGAGTAACTATTTTCAGTCCGGTGGAAAACCGAACAGCGACTGAACCGGTCAAAAAAGCATGAAACGCAAGAAGAAATTGCCGAATCCAGCCAACAGATCCAGTCTTTGTACAGAAATCATGCATTTTCCATTCTGAACGGATCCAGTTTTTGTACAGAAATCATGCATTTTCCATTGTGAAAAAAATCTCTCTCCAAATTGTATGCCCGATAAACAACGGATCCAGCCCAAAAAAAAGAAAACCGAACCAGCTAATCATGATCCGCTAATCTAATGTCTTGTGATTTAAAAGTGAAAAATGCTATTATCCTGCAGATAAGGGGTTAATAGTGTTCTGAACCTGCTCGGCACAGGCCCTCAGACCTGCCAATGTCGGGAGGAAATTAATTTTATTCCTTTCAACAGCGTTCGGATATCAGTCACGGGGGTGGCGCCAGCCTGGGTCTTGTCACCCCTCTGTATAAGCAGCTCAGGACTAGAGTCCGCTGTCAGTGCCGTGGCAGTGGCTACAGCTGTCGCTATCACTATACAGAGCCACCCCCATGACTAAAACTCGAACACTAGCGGGAGGAATAAAGTTCATTTCCTCTTGGCAGTGGGGTCTAAATACGGGTATCGGGTAGGTTCAGAACGCTATTAACCAAATAGCTGCAGGTTGAGCGTGTTTTTTCACGTGACAGGTTCCCTTTAAAGTACCAACGCAAACATACAATCTATAAACAAACAACCATGAAATTATTCATTGCATCACTTGACAGCAGCTTGGATTGCATTGTGTAATGTGCTTTTAATGCAAAAGTTTTTAGGAAATACAGTATATAGCTTTTTCTTATGTTCACCCCAAGAAAATAATGTATTTTTTTTAAAGGAAAGCACATGTTCTGAGCTCATGTGGCTGAGGCTCAGAAATGGTAGACTAGACTTTAATTTAATGGCCCATAAAAAAGACAGTATTTGGCCCATGTCTAACAAACCAAATAATTAATTGTGAACAGTTGCACTTCCCAGTCTGTTCACTTCAGTTTTGGCTTGTTTTTTTCTTATGTGGGGGCAGCAAAAGCTGCTATTCTTTTGGCTGCCAGAGCGTATTGTGTCTGAACACTGAGCGTAAAGACAAAAATATTACTTTAAGTACAAGTAGCCAATAGTCAATCATCAGAAACACGTATAATAGATTTGTAGAAGGGAGTTTTAACCTTAAGATTGAATTTTAAGTGTTGGCTTGTTGATAAACGCCTTCGAAAAATATGTTGTTACTTCCCTCTGTGCTTATAAGGAAAGTGAGCTGTTAAAGTGATTTTATGCAATAAAATTTCACACAAACTTATGGCACATATACCTATCTGCGAAGAAGAAACTATAAGGGTACAACCCTATTCAGATGGGCCATGGTGCAGACAAAAAACCTAATGGTCATTAACAAAAAATAAATCAATTTTCAACAATCAATTTAAATAACATAGCAACTAGCATTCCCACGTGGTTTTCGGACACATTACAGCTGTGCTGTGTGTCTGTGCCCTAGGAATAAAACAAATGAGGCTAACAAAAGTGCATCTGCAACTATTGAGCTAATTAGAACCAAGTCTATTCTTTGTATGATACAAACTACCTTTAAAGGCATCAACTGACAAGAGCAGCACAATACTGCACTATATTCTTTCATACAGTTGTAAGAAAACATATAGTTCAACCACTTTCTGTGTTTCTTACCTCGTGGCCTCTGTCTTGCACTGGACATGACTCACTATCTGCTTCTGAAAATGATCCAGATTCGTCACTTGAGTTTGTTCCATAAGACTGCTCACACTTTATCTGTGGCCGTACTTGATTATAGATAGAGTCAGCCATTGAACAAGCTTCTTGATGATCAGTGGATGGAAATCGTGGGCCTTGTGAACAGGGAGATGATGAAAATTCAAGAAGAGGAAGGCTACAAGGAGATCCACCACTTCCATCTTCTGCATATGAATATGAGGAGCATGAGCTGGATGTCCTTGTTCTAGTTTCCAAAGGTGGAGAACGAGGGCACACTTTAATTGGCACAGGACAACTAGTGTTTGGCCGCAGCCTTCCTGGTAATGGATCGGTTATAAGCCCACTATGGGAGAAGGTGTGCGAGCTAGGTAGAGATTGGCTAGCTCCTGCCCAAAGACCCTTTGGCACATGCTCAGAAAACTCTTTGTCCAAACAGCTGACACCAGAATATGATTGCACCGGGGTGCTTATTTGGTCACAAGCACTTGAAGAGAATATGACACTTCTCCTGTCCAATTCCATTTCATGCTTAGAGGCAAGGTCTGAACCTGACCCCCGAAGAGGCGAAGCCATGAGGAAGTTAGAGGAATCTTCATGAGGTTCACAGGACAGTTCATAATTCCCAGTGAAAGGGTTGTATTCAGTTTTATGGTCACCCTGAGTTGCTCCCTTTTCCACAGGGCATGAAGGACTTCTGACAAAGCGTTGTTGGGAAGTACCAGGCAAGTCAGGAAATTCCCCCCCTTTCGTTCTACTGAAAAAAGTTCTTAGATTGGAAGGAGATGACACACTTTTGGGGGTGTCAATGCTCACAGGGCTTGGCTGTTTCCTGACCATCTCAACATCTCCTTCTTTATCCCTGATGTCATTTTCATCCCCAGACAAGCAAAGTGTAACGCTCTCTTCATCATTATCATCATCCCGAGGCTCACTTTTTATCTGGTTTAAAGGAAGTCCTGATTTTAGGCCGATTTCAGAGTTATGTTCATTGAATGTGCTTGTAAAACCTGAGGTACTGTGTGATGTATTGTAGACATTCTTAGTACAAGCCAACTGGTATTTTTTATATCGTGGGTAGCGGATTATAGGATCCTTGTCTAAACTTTCTTTGTTTTCCCTTTGCATATTGGAATTGGCCAACATAACTTCATTTATATCAGCAGCTTTCTCACCTGAACCAAAGTTAAAAGGCTCGTGGTGCATTCTTTCCTTAGGGCAAGATATTTTTGAGGTTTCAGATTCCATGGTTTCCTCTTCACAATCAAAAGTCTCATTGTGTACACTCTGGCATGAGGTGTCTTTCTTACACAGAAACAAGCCATCCTCATTGTTTAGAAGCTGTGACTGAAGGAAGCGGAAGCAGGAGTCCTCCAGGTTATGCATACGTAGGAATTCAGCACATTGGATGACCTCTTGGATGTTTTCTCTGCTCAGTAATAGCTTAGCAGTGTAGGCAAACTGCAACAATGGACCAAATCCTCTAGCAGTGACCTGCAAAAAAAGAAAAAGAAGGGAAATTGCCAACATTACTATCAGCACAGCAATTGTCCAGAGTCCCTCAAGTGTAGTGAGAACTTGACAGCTACAATGTCAATATATAAACACAGTAAAGTAGCAGTTAATCTCCCATCAGGTCAGCAGTGACTCCACATTTAATAATTAATTCCACTTGCTTCTACACATCATGCCATGGCT
This sequence comes from Ranitomeya imitator, assembly GCF_032444005.1. NCBI lineage: Eukaryota > Metazoa > Chordata > Amphibia > Anura > Dendrobatidae > Ranitomeya > Ranitomeya imitator. The sequence goes on along the minus strand of NC_091286.1, from coordinate 330,935,655 downwards.
GAAAAAGAAAGCTAGACTGGAACACAGGCAGGAAAACTTCAAACAGCATCCCTGATGAGTGATAAAAATGTGCTAGCTCAACACAAGCAACCACATCTGCCTCTACTGGTGAATGAGGAATCCCATTTTGCTAGGACTTCATGGCTAGAATCCTATCATTCTACATGTTTAGACAGAAAAAGACAAATTGCATTTTTTAGTCAAGATGACTGCTGGGTCTTTACATCTGGCAACTGGCTGACTATATCAGTATGTCTCAGAAGAAACAGTATAAAAAGTATGGAATTTCTTCTAAATGTAAAATAAATAAAAATAGGTTACATCAGCAATTTTACATTGTCATTTCTAAAAAGTATAAATTGGTAAAAGAAAAATAATACCATCTGGAACAAAACAAAAAATGAACTATATTTCTTAAACTCTCCTTCTAAACCATAATTCTAATAAAGGTTTCTTAATTTTTTAATGTGATGGTAAATACTTTTATGTTCAAAAATCACAATTTGCAAGTGATGCCCAGAATGGCTTACCATTGGTTGGTTATTGGCTGGTTAGCTAATAAAAGTATAATTTATATAATACTCTTCTCTTTTTTTTTTTTACATAAAAGTACTTGGTAACATCCGCTTCTAAACCAATCTAGTATTACAAGGATCCACTACAAAAGGAGCAAAAAACGGATGCAAAATAGGTATTATCCTTTATGATTAAGAGATGAGCAAACATACTCGAAACCCCACCTCGCATTGCCTACGAGTCACAGTAATGCTGTAGCCATCTTGGTAGTGGCATTACTGTGATTGACCGTGTGACATCATTAGGTGATGTCACTGACGCCACTGCACAGCTCTGTGATAGTTGTTATTGGAGGGAGAGACTGTTTGTTCAGGCGTGTGCATGCATAGTTTCACCAGGATCCTCTAATGTTGATTCTGGTGCTGAAGCTGAACCATCATGCTAAGGCTAAGTTCACACTGCGTTAGTGCAGTCCGTTCAACACATCCGTTAAACGGACTGCACTAACGCAAGTGCCAACGTTTGCACAGCGCCAGCACAGATGGAGCATCTGCTAGCTCCATCTGCGCTAGCAGTGCGCTAGCAGTGACAAACCCGTAAACGCTGCAGCCCGCGTCTCGGGTCCGTCACTCAATGACGGCACATCGCTAGCGCTCGCCCATTGTGGGCTTCTCTGTAGTCATGGATTGTTAGTTTACTGTGTATAGGCACCTTATAATAATAATAATAATTTTTCTTTATATAGCGCCAACATATTCCGCAGCACTTTACAAATTAAAACAAAACCTTGGGGTTTTTCCCATGAATTATGAACATTTTAATTAATAGATCTTAAAATAAGTCCCACAACTGATCGTGCTAAAAAAATGTTCCTGTGCTGCGATAATCTCATGAATGTGCCCTTGCTGGCTGTGTACTGTGTAATGGCTGTGTCTGACCGTACCACATCTCCTGGGCAGGGGAGGAAGGAAAAGAGTATACAGACAGGGCAGCAGCTGCTGATTTTTTTAGGTAAAACATTAGACTGTCTTTTTATTTTATCTGTAACCCTCGTGCCCAAACAACAAGGGGTGCTCCAGAGACACCTCTAGTAAAAATAGATCTGCTAAATATTGAACAGAAATTGATGCAAAATGGAGACCAGTGTGTGCCTCCAATTTTTGCTTCATTTGTAAAAAATGTATTTTTAAACCTGAACTTTTACAAATGGATGACATCGAGACACGTGAAGTTATCTGTTATGGCTGGCAATCAGGCAACACAGCGTGCAGTAATCAGCGCACATACAGAGATCTGGCAATAACCCAAAACAATAGGACGAGCTCTGAGACGTGGAATCTCTGTAGACTGCAGTACCTGATCTATCCTCACACAACTGGAAGCAGCAGTGGATTGCGCCTATCAACTACCTATGCAACTCGGCACTGCCTGAGGAGCTGACTAGCCTGAAGATAGAAATACAAGCCTGACTTACCTCAGAGAAATACCCCAAAGGAATAGGCAGCCCCCACATATAATGACTGTTAGCAAGATGAAAAGACAAACGTAGGAATGAAATAGATTCAGCAAAGTGAGGCCCGATATTCTAGACAGAGCGAGGATAGCAAAGAGAACTATGCAGTCTACAAAAAACCCTAAAACGAAAACCACGCAAAGGGGCAAAAAGACCCACCGTGCCGAACTAACAGCACGGCGGTGCACCCCTTTGCTTCTCAGAGCTTCCAGCAAAAGATAAAAACAAGCTGGACAGAAAAAACAGAAAACAAACTAGAAGCACTTATCTAGCAGAGCAGCAGGCCCAAGGAAAGATGCAGTAGCTCAGATCCAACACTGGAACATTGACAAGGAGCAAGGAAGACAGACTCAGGTGGAGCTAAATAGCAAGGCAGCCAACGAGCTCACCAAAACACCTGAGGGAGGAAGCCCAGAGACTGCAATACCACTTGTGACCACAGAAGTGAACTCAGCCACAGAATTCACAACAGTTATCCTAACCTAGGTGCTGAGATTGGCCATTTTTTGTGTGTTCATTTCACAAGAGAGTGGGAATAAGCTGAAGATAGACACTACCCATGGGTGTATAAAGCGTAGAGCTGCCCCCAACACTTTAGATTGTTGGCTGCTGCCTACCATATTAACACTTTAGTGTGCTTAGTGGCAGGCTAAAATTATACATTCAGATTTGCTACCTCTTCAACCCAAATCAAAGAAAAATAAACTTCCTTATATGAAAAGAACTGAACTGTTAAATCGCCCTACATGATAATCACAATTCTTTGAATAAGCAGTGTTCTGCAGGACGACACCTAATTACTCTTCCTGACAGGTATGAGGAGGGATTTTCCTGTCCTAGCACATATACACAATAAACAGTCCTGTAAGTGATTCATAACATTCCGTAGTAGAGCGATTTCAGCAGAGAACATGGCTGAGAGCTATAGAAAAAGAACAAAAGCCGCATTCATTAACTCCTGGATGTGGTGCTCCAAGTTTCTTTAATGGACTACACAGCATTTCACCACCTGGTTACTTAGTAAGAGCATACATACAATACATCACTCTACATCCCTGCTTTGGCTACAACGTGGAACTTCACAACGGTCACTCAAGACTCTTGGCGTGATACCAACATTAATCTTATTGCACCGCTGCAAGCATTCAATAGCAACGTTCACATGTATAGTGTGGCGCACAAAGACTTCTACCCTAGTGACCCATTCCCACAAAGTGTGACATCTATGAGGCAACACTGCATGTCCCACAACAGCGGCAGGAACGGCCATGCAGACACATAACTCTACAGTGACTTTTGGACTTCGTGCTAATCTGTATCATTCATTCAGAAATATACACAGCAAAAAGATAACAAACTGATGTCAGGAGGCCAAAAGTCAAATGGAGTCACAAAGTGTCTACAGTTATGTGTTACCTGCACATAAATAGTGTCACACTAGGATAAAGCATTTAAAGGGAAGCTATCATTTCCAAAAAATAATATTTACCTGTAGATATAGGTTTAATCTGCAGTTAAATAGCATTAAAATGCTGTCTAGCCGTCTTATTGAAAGCGCGGCTAAAGGGTTGAATGAATGGTTATCTTCCCAGCAGCCACTGGCTTTCAGTCATAGAGGTGTGCAGAGAGCGACTAGTGTCTGTGCTCACTATACTGTAAACGGCGGCTGTAATAATCTCCCGGCACAATGATTGACAGCTGTATGTGCACAAATATGTTGTCAATGTATGCAAGAGGCAAACCGAGCAGAAACAGTGGACTTTGATTCTCTGCCACTGCACCTAGTGGCGGTTATTGTCTGCAGTGCTTCTCTCACATTGATAGCGCTACAGCCAATCACTGAGCTCAGCAGCTCTGGGCAGACAGTGCCATGAATTTGGGCAGAGCTTAGTTATCGCCTGCAGCACTATCAACGTGATGTTAGTGCTGCAGACACTAAAAGACACCAGGAGCAGTGACAGAGACTCAGTGATGGAAACAAAGAGGGCAAGTAAAGCACAGTGAGTTTTTTAAAACAAGCGGCAGCTAAAGGAGAGGTGATTTTTGAAACTGGAAATCCCCTTTAAAGACCATATCTAAGTTAAAACGTTACTCTTGAAAGTTGTCATCTCCATCTGTGAAGTGAAAACGTAGGCTATGTTACAAAGGGACTGGCCTCTGGGAATATTGCAGGTGTGAATGGCTCCCAAGGTACAAAGTACGTAATGTCAGTGCAAGTAGTCCAACAGATAGGTGAGGTATTCTGCAGTAGAAAATGGCCTACCTTAGACCTACAGCAGCATATGGGTTAGGGCAGCAATCTTAACGCTTTACCCCCAAGGGTGATTTGCACACTAATGACCAGGCCAATTTTTACAATTCTGACCACTGTCCCTTTATGAGGTTATAACTCAGGAACGCTTCAACGGATCCCGCTCATTCTGACATTGTTTTCTCGTGTCATATCATACTTCATAATAGTGGTAAAATTTCTTTGGTATTACCTGCGTTTATTTGTGAAAAAAATGGAAATTTGGCGAAAATTTTGAAAATTTTGCAATTTTCCAAATTTGAATTTTTATGCAATTAAATCACAGAGATATGTCACACAAAATACTTAATAAGTAACATTTCCCACATGTCTACTTTACATCAGCACAATTTTGGAGACAAATTTTTTTTGTTGTTAGGGAGTTATCAGGGTTAAAATTTGACCAGCAATTTCTCATTTTTACAACACCCTTTTTTTAGGGACCACATCACATTTGAAGTCATTTTGAGGGGTCTATATGATAGAAAATAACCAAGTGTGACACCATTCTAAAAACTGCACCCCTCAAGGTGCTCAAAACCACATTCAAGAAGTTTATTAACCCTTCAGGTGTTTCAGAGGAATTTTTGGAAAGTTTAAAAAAATGAAAATTTAACTTTTTTCACAAAAAATTTACTTCAGCTCCAATTTGTTTTATTTTATCAAGGGTAACAGGAGAAATTGGACCCCAAAAGTTGTTATACAATTTGTCCTGAGTACGCCGATACCCCATATGTGGGGGTAAACCACTGTTTGGGCGCATGGCAGAGCTCGGAAGGGAAGGAGCGGCATTTTTTCAATGCAAAATTGACTGGAATTGAGATGGGACGCCATGTTGCATTTGGAAAGCCCCTGATGTGCCTAAACATTGAAACCCCCCATTAGTGACATCATTTTGGAAACTAGACTCCCTAGGGAACTTATCTAGATGTGTGGTGAGCACTTTGACCCACCAAGTGCTTCACAGAAGTTTATAATACAGAGCTGTAAAAATAAAAAATCATATTTTTTCACAAAAATGATATTTTCGCCCCCAATTTTTTTATTTTCCCAAGGGTAAGAGAAGAAATTGGACCCCAAAAGCTGGTGTGCAATTTGTTCTGAGTACGCTGATACCCCATATGTGGGGGTAAACCACTGTTTGGGCGCATGGCAGAGCTTGGAAGGGAAGGAGCGCCGTTGCTTTTGTAGAGCCCCTAATGTGCCTAAACAGTGGAAACCCCCAATTCTAACTGAGCCCCTAACCTAAACACACCTCTAACCCTAATCCCAACCACACCCCTAACCCCAACCACACCCCTAACCCCTACACATCCCTAACCCTAATCTCAACCCTAACCACACCCCTAACCCTAATCCCAACCACACCCCTAACCCTGACACACCCCTAACCCTAATCCCAACCCTAGCCCCAACCCCAACCCTAAAACTAATGGGAAAATGGAAATAAATACATTTTTAAAATTTTTTTAGTTTTCCCTAACGAAGGGGGTGATGAAAGGGGGTTTGATTTACTTTTATAGCGGGTTTTCTAGCGGATTATTATGATTGGCAGCCGTCACACACTAAAAGATGCTTTTTATTGCAAAAAATATTTTTTGCGTTACCACATTTTGAGAGCTATAATTTTTCCATATTTTGGTCCACAGAGTCATTTGAGGTCTTGTTTCTTTGCGGGATGAGTTGACGCTTTTATTGGTAACATTTTCGGGCACGTGACATTTTTTGATTGCTTTCTATTCAGATTTTTGTGAGGCAGAATGACCAAAAACCAGCTATTCATGAATTTCTTTTGGGGGGGGGACGTTTATACCGTTCCGTGTTTAGTAAAATTATTAAAGCAGTTTTATTCTTCGGGTCAGTACGATTACAGCGATACCTCATTTATATCATTTTTTTATGTTTTGGCGCTTTAATACGATAAAAACTATTTTATAGAAAAAAAAATTATTTTTGCATTGCTTTATTCTGAGGACTATAACTTTTTTATTTTTTCGCTGATGATGCTGTATGGCAGCTCGTTTTTTGCGGGACAAGATGACGTTTTCAGCGGTACCATGGTTATTTACGAGTCTTTTTGATCGCGTGTTATTCCACTTTTTGTTCGGCGGTATGATAATAAAGCGTTGTTTATTGCCTCGTTTTTTTTTTACGGTGTTCACTGAAGGGGTTAACTAGTGGGACAGTTTTATAAGTCGGGTCGTTACGGACGTGGCGATACTAAATATGTGTACTTTTATTGTTTTTTTAATTTAGATAAAGAAATGTATTTATGGGAACAATGTATATATTTTTTTCTAGGAATTTTTTTTTTATTTTTTATTTTTTACACATGTGAATATATATATATTTTTTACACTATAACATTGCCCCAGGGGGGGACATCATGTTATAGTGTATGATCGCTGATCTGACACTTTGCTGTGCACTGTGTCAGATCAGCGATCTGACGTGTACTCGTGGAGGCTTCCCGACGCCTACTCTGAGCAGGCGCTGGTGAGCCACCTCCCTGCAGGACCCGGATGCAGCCCCGCGGCCATTTTGGAACCGGGACCTGCAGGGAGAAGGTAGGAGACCCTTGGAGCAACACGATCACATCGCGTTGCTCCGAGGGTCTCAGGGAAGCACGCAGGGAGCCCACTCCCTGCACGATGCTTCCCTATACCGCCGGAACACTGCGATCATGTTTTATCGCAGTGTGTCGGGGGTTAATGTGCCGGCAAATAGTGCCGGATGTCAGCTGTGATAGTTAGCTGACACCCAGCCGCGATCGGCCTTGCTCCCCCCGTGAGCGTGGACAATCGCTATGACGTACTATCCCGTCGGTGGGCATATGGGCCCACCCAACCTCGACGGGATAGTACGTCTAATGTCAGAAAGGGGTTAATTGGCAGCCTGGCCACTGTCCACTAGATCTCAACTTATTACTGTCAACTAATTACTTTGCAACTTGCATAAATTATTTTTTTATTCTGTTCCAGAGTCTGCACCCACAAAATGTGAGAGTAACTGACAAACATTGTAAGACAGCAAAATCTGTAACCATTGAATGGTCACTGTCGTTTCAAAAAGTTTTACACAAATAAATAGTAGCAACAAATATAAGATGCACATGTGGAAAAAAGGGAATCCAACTCCAAGAGATAAAATCATTTAGCTTTAGTAGTATTAATTTAAAATAAAAATAGGCTATAAGACACACAAGAACCGGGTATACTGGAAGGAGAGTGCCTGTATAAACTGTATGCTTTTCGAACACACAAGTGCTCTTAGTCTCAGTATATATAACAAATCTATATAATTGTCTAAGGGTTTTTCCGTCTGTCTGTCTGTCTTTCTGTCTGTCTGTCCTGGAAATCCTGCGTCTCTGATTGGTCGAGGCTGCCAGGCCTCGACCAATCAGCAACGGGCACAGCGACGATGATGTCATAAAGGACGTAGAAATCCCACGTTTCTGATTCAGCGACAGGCACAGTATCGACGTAGATGTCATAATGGTTGCCATGGCGACGATGATGTCATAAAGGTTGCCTCGACCAATCAGCGACGGGCACAGTCTGCCGCGAATTCTGGAATCATCATTGTCCATATACTACGGGGACATACATATTCTAGAATACCCGATGCGTTAGAATCGGGCCACAATCTAGTATATATATATATACTAGATTGTGGCCCGATTCTAACGCATCGGGTAATCTAGAATATGCATGTCCACATAGTATAGTATATTGCCCAGCCACGTAATATATTGCCCAGTCACGTAGTATATTGCCCAGCCATGTAGTATATTGCCCAGCCACATAGTATATTGCCCAGCTACGTAGTATATTGCCCAGCTACGTAGTATATTGTCCAGCCACGTAGTATATTGCCCAGCCACGTAGTATATTGCCCTATCACGTAGTATATTGCCCAGCCACATTGTATATTGCCCTATCACGTAGTATATTGCCCAGCCACGTAGTATATTGCCCAATCACGTAGTATATTGCCCAGTCACGTAGTATATTGCCCAGCCACGTAGTATATTGCCCAGCCACGTAGTATATTGCCCAGTCACGTAGTATATTGCCCAGCCACGTAGTATATTGCCGAGCCACGAAGTATATTGCCCAGTCACGTAGTATATTGCCCAGCCATGTAGTATATTGCCCAGTCACGTACTCTATTGCTCAGCCACGTAGTATATTGCCCAGCCACGTAGTATATTTCCCAGCTACGTAGTATATTGCCCAGCTACGTAGTATATTGCCCAGCCACGTAGTATATTGCCCAGCTACGTAGTATATTGCCCAGCCACGTAGTATATTGCCCAGCCACGTAGTATATTGCCCAGCCACGTAGTATATTGCCCAGCCACGTAGTATATTGCCCAGCCACGTAGTATATTGCCCAGCCACGTGGTATATTGCCCAGTGACGTAGTATATCGCCCAGCCACGTAGTATATTGCACAGCGACAGAGTATACAGCACAGAGCCATGTAGTATACAGACTTAAAATAAAAAATAAACATATACTCACCTTCCGTTGAAGTCCTGGCCCTGCGTGCGGTGCACCCGGCAGCTTCCGGTCCCAGGGTTGGTATGGGCGCAGGACCTGTGATGACGTCGCGGTCACATGACCGTGACGTCATGGCAGGTCTTTCTCGCAGGACCTGTGATGACGTCGCGGTCACATTACCGTGACGTCATGGCAGGTCCTTGTCACATACCATCTTTGCCACAGGAACCTGCCGCTTGCATGGACCGGTCACCAGAGTGTCGCGAGGAGTGGGAAAGGCGGCGGAATGTGAGTATATGATGATTTTTTTTTTTTTTTAATTATTTTTAACATTAGATCATTTTACTATTGAGGCTGCATAGGCAGCATCAATAGTAAAAAAGTTGGTCACACAGGGTTAATAGCAGCGTTAATGGAGTGCGTTACACCATGGCATAACGTGGTCCATTAGCACTGCCATTAACCCTGTGTGAGCGCTGACTGGAGGGGAGTACGGAGCGGGAACTGACTGCGGGGAGGAAGGAGCGGCCATGTTGCTGCCGGACTGCGCAGGTCGCTGATTGGTCGTGGCAATGGTCGTGGGCGTTTTGCCACGACCAATCAGCGACTTGGATTCCATGACAGACAGAGGCCGCGACCAATGAATATCCATGACAGACAGAAGGACAGACAGAAAGACGGAAGTGACCCTTCGACAATTATATAGTAGATATAACAAATATAAGATACCTTATAATATATTTCTATCATAGTTACATGCTTCTTTATTCACTTATCAGCCCCTTACCCCACTGAAATACAGTTAAAATTTGTCTTGCTCAAGACAAGACAGACTGCCAGCTCACTGAATAATCAGCTGCCATTGAAGTCTATAGAGAGGACAGGGGAGAAGCAGAGTGTGAGAGGCTCAGACATATACAGAGCTTAATCTAACCCCAGAGATGGCTGGATTCACAGCTACACTGCTGTACATTGATCTTCGTGCTGCTGCTTCTTAACAAGTGCTGCAAAGAGCAGGAATCCCTCATTCCTCTTTGTAATGTGCCTTACTGAAATTAAGAGTGCATGAAAAGAGGAAAAAATGTAGGATACAAGTCAAATAATGGCTATAAATAGCTAATCCTCATATGCATAGACATGACAGACTATTATGAAATGACACCTGAAACTATAGGTACGCTTTGAGGCTGTAACACTTAAGATTCCCGCACCCATTTCACTCTGTCTCTGACTTAGGAATGAATATTCTTGTTGTTTTACAGCACAAAGTGTTTATTGGACCATAGTGTTCCATTTCATATGCATTATTTTGTTTAGAACTGCAAAAAAAAAATCTTTCAGTGAGTGTGGGACGACTTCTCATGGTGTGCTACTTATTTCTATCTACCCCTACCTGAGGTAATTTCCAGAAATGTCTATTCATTGTTGTTACATTGTTCACATTTATATTTGTTACATTGAAATAGAACACAAATTCCTGATTTTTTTTTATGCACAAGGGCCATTAAAAGACTACTGACGCCGCAGGAAATACTTTGAAAGCTACTCTACATGCAAGCTACTGATCATTAAAATTCAAATGCTGAGATTCAGAATTCACTTGCCATTGTTCTTTAACCTCCGTAGCCCCAAAGGAATTCTACACTGAGGAGATAGAACTTCACCATCTGAATGAAAGCCAGCACACTTAATAAATGTGAGATGGATTCTTGCTGGCTGGCTATAGATTTCAATCTCAAACTACTTCTTCCTAGTGAACATCAGAATATCATAGTTTGTAGACTGATAAATAGCCTCAGTCTTTGCAATAACGCTATGCTCACTCTTCCCATCATATTGTAACAGATATTGTTCTCGGTGCTCTGCGGAGTGTGGAATGCACCATGGCCTTTGTGAGCACCATGCTTAAGACCGGTTTCAAAGCATTTGCTTGCTTCCTATATGCTGCACTTAGCTTTTACACCCTTCACTAGGTCTCAGGAAATTGCCTCTGTAGCAATTTCCAACGAAAATGTAATTACATTAGGTATACATTTTTTATAGTTATAAATGCTGCATGTAAACAACGAGAGCTGCCACAAATGAGTCCGACCCTACCATTTCTTTTATTGTGTTACGCTATTCAATTGGTCACGAAAAAAATACCATTCATTTTTAACATATTTAGATACATGTATAAATAAAAAAAAATTATATATACAGTGGGTACTTAAAGTATTCAGACCCCTTTAAATTTTTCACTCTTTGTTTTATTGCAGCCATTTGGTAAATTCAAAAAAGTTCATTTATTTTCTCATTAATGTACACTCGGCACCCCATCTTGACTGAAAAAAATGAACCAAAGTAGAAATTTTTGCAAATTTATTAAAAAAAGAAAAACTGAAATATCACATGGCCATAAGTATTCAGATCCTTCATTTATTATAAACTAATGTTTCCCTCCAGATTACTATCTATATGACAATAAAATCTTAAGGTATTTATTTTTTTACACTGGCCACTTGATGCTTGCAATAGGTTAACATCTGCTTGTGCTGTGTACACTGGAATATGGCTCTGCAATCATCTTATTATGATCAGAAAGCAAAAGATTCAAAGCTAACACCCAAAAAAGAAATTCAGATATGTCACCTGATATATCCATCTCCATCACTGAGGATGAATGTTTGGACTCCATTAATCTTCCTTTTCATGGGTGTCCCTTTTTTTGGGGAATGTTTCTCCTTGTGAAATGTGCCAAGCCAGCGTAAAAAGATTTATAGGCCATGCAATGCTCCTCTGGGAAGTTTAATATGCAAATAGCCTGTACAGGGAGAAAGAGGACTTGAACTCTAGCAGCACCAGCTATCTGCATATTTATACTCACAGAGGAGCAATGGATGGCCTACAAGTCTCCTTAGCCAGTTAAGGCTATGTGCACACGTTGCGGATTTTGTTGCGGATCCGCAGCGTTTTTTACGTGCAGATTTGCACCAAATCCGCAAAGAGTGCTCAGGCAATGTTAATCAATAGGAATCCAGAATTGGTGTGCACTTGCTGTGGAAAATTCTGCACTGATTCTCAACATTTCATTTTCCGAAGCATGTTCATTCTTTTTTGCGGATCTGCAGCATTTCTGCAATCATTGACTTACACTGAGTCAGTCAAATCCGCAGCTAAACCGCGGGTGTAAAAAGCTCTGCGGGTTAGCTGTGGATTTGCGTGCCAAAAATGCTGCAGAAAGGAAGGAGGAAGAGTGTGTGGGCAGAGAATATGTGTGTGGGCGGAGACTATGTGTGAGCAGAGAATATGTGCGGGTCTGTCTGCGGGTGTCTGTGTGTGTGTGTGCAGGTGTCTGTGTGTGTCTGTGTGTGTGTGGGTGTCTGCACGGCTGTGTGTGGGTGTCTGTTGCCAGGCTTTGTCTGATGGGACTACTGCTCCCACATGGCTATGTCTGCTGTCACATATAACAGTGTCCCATCATCCGGCGACTGTGTTCCAGTGTTTAAAAAAAACAAACCACATACTCACATACAACATTCATACTCACCAAACAGCTACACTCTCGATCTCCTGCAATAAAAATAAAATAATAAACCACCATAGACTTACCTTTCCGCCACAGTCCATTTAATATCGAGTGTCCCACGGCGATCTCACGTGTAGAACAGTCGCATCGGGAGATGTGACCGCTCTACACGGCTCCAGCGATACACTGATGGGAGTTATCCTCCTGCAGTGTATCACTGCGCTGTCATGAGAGAGTTTACCGGAGTTCGTGCTGTCACTTGCGGCACCGCTGCGTGAGAAAATTCTCACGCAGCAGTTGCCGTGACAGCACGCACTCCAGTGAACTCTCAGTGTATCGCCAGAGGCCATGTAGAGCAGTCATGTCTCCTGATGGGAGATCGCTGTGGGACACTCGCTATTAAATGGATTACGGCGGACAGGGAGTATTTGTGTTGGTTTATTATTTTACTTTTGCTGCAGGAGATCCAGAGATTCAGGAATTAGGCGATGCAGTGAGTATGGTTAATTAAGATTCATAAAGGACTTTATTCTGGCTGTCTTTATTTACCATACAATTATATGATTAGTAATGGATAGGTGTCCTATAGACGCTTCTCCATTACTAATCCGTGGGCTTGATGTCACCTGACAATACAAAGGTGACATCAACCCCACAAATATTACCCACTTGCCATCTATAAGATGCGCCATTTCTGGGGCGGCTGAGAGCTGATGTTTTTAGCCTGTGGAGGTGTCAATATACCTGGCCCCTTCCCAGGCTATTAATATCAGACCGCAGCTGTCTGCCTAGCCTTTGCTGGTTTGATTTTATAGGGGGACCTCATGTCCATTTTTTTCTGGGGTAAACTAGCCAGTAAAGGCTAAGCAAACATCTGTGAGCTGATATTAATAGCCTGGGAACCTTTATGGCTATTGGCTCCTTCCCAGAATATTAACATCAGCCCTCAGCCATTGGCTTTTTCTCTGCTGGTTAAGAAAATTACGCGGGAGCCCGCGCATTTTTTTTAGGGTATGTTCCCACGGTCAGGAACCAGCACATGTCCGTTCTGTCGAAAGAGCTGCCGGCTTTTGAACGCAGGTGATTCAGCATGTGTTTATTGAACCATGCGGAATCACTGCGCCCAATACATTGTACGGGGACGTTTATCTTGCGGAGCCAGAGCCTCTCTGCAAGACAAATTGACATGCTGAGGTCTGGAAAAATGCACCGCATGTCCATGTCTGCAGGGAATTTCTTCAAATCCCATCCACTATGCTGTAACATCTGGCCACTGCGGGTTGGATGCTGCAGATGTACACAGCGTCCAACCAGCAGTGTTTACTGACCGTGGGAACATACCCTTATAAAGTTTTTGAAAATTAAACAGATATTGCGTTTCACGCAGATTTCATGTGTGTGTGTCTTTTATTTAACTCTTTATTTACCATTTTATTAATGATGGTATCTGGCTGACACCTGGTCATTACTAAACCTCGGGCTTCACTTATATTTGTTTTGTGTGGTGTGACAAAACACTCTGGGATCGCCTTTGCTGGGGTCAAAGGACACGTGGTTTGTGCATTGAATCTGAGGCGTACAGCAGGTTTCTGAGCAGGCTGACCTCAGGTCAGATTTATTAACGTGAAAGCAACACAAAAAACAAAACATAAAAATAAACCCTAGCCTGTCCGGCACTGACTAAACAAATACGTTGCTATCTCAACAACTGGGGGGGCTTCTCCCACCCAGCTAACATCATACAGATCTTGAGCAGAGCTCTTCACTCACGTTTGTCTCACACAGGCAGGCAATCTGTGTGCCCCAGGCAGACACTGGAACCACCCAGCTGGTCATCTTTTATTCCTGCAATCATTAACCCATTAGCACCCTGAAGATACTGAGTGGCCTAATTCACATAGGACAAACACCTGGGTGAGATATACCTGCCTCCATCTACCACACCAGCATGAGTCTTACATATCCCCCCCCTTGCTCAGACCACTCCGGTCGAGCAAGAACACTTTTGAAACAGTGCACTCGGGATAGGGCATCGGCGTTCCCCATCTGCACCCCAGGTCGGTGCTCCACCGTAAAAGAGTAAGCCTGCAGGGCAAGGAACCACCTGGTTACCCGACTATTACGGTCCTTGTGGAGGTGCATCCACTTGAGAGGGGCATGGTCTGTGACCAGCCTAAACTTCCTACCAGCCAGGTAATACTTGAGGGAGTCGAGAGCCCATTTAATGGCTAGGCACTCTTTTTCAACCACGGCATACCTCTGCTCATGTACATTCAGTTTCCGACTGAGATAGAGGACCGGGTGTTCGACTCCGTCCCTCACCTGGGAAAGTACAGCTCCGACACCAGTATCAGAGGCATCAGTTTGTACCACAAACTCGCTGCTGAAATCAGGAGTCACTAGTACGGGCTGAGAGCACAAAGCCCGTTTCAGGCTGTGGAAGGCCTCTTCAGCAGCTGAGGTCCATTTTACCATGACGGAACCCTTCCCCTTGGTAAGATCCGTCAAGGGAGTAGCCATGGCTGCAAAATTGGGTATGAACCGGCGATAATAGCCGGCAATCCCCAGGAAAGCCTGCACTTGTTTCTTGTTCACTGGTTGTGGCCAGCCCTGAATTGCCTGTATTTTGTCGATCTGGGGTTTAACCACTCCTCGGCCAATCACGTAGCCCAAGTATCGGGCTTCTTCAAGCCCGATGTGGCATTTCTTGGGGTTTGCCGTTAAACCTGCATCTCGCAGGTCATCAATCACGGCTTGTACCTTCTGGAGATGAGTTTCCCAGTCCATGCTGTAAATTACGATGTCATCCAGGTAGGCAGAAGCGTACTGTCTGTGAGGCCTCAAGACTCGATCCATCAATCTCTGGAACGTTGCGGGAGCTCCGTGAAGTCCAAACGGCATATAGACATACTGGAACAGACCTTCCGGTGTAGCAAATGCCGTCTTCTCTCTGGCCGCCTCGGCCAGAGGAATCTGCCAGTACCCCTTTGTTAAATCCAGGGTCGTAATGTATCGGGCTTTACCAAGCCGGTCGATCAACTCATCGACCCGGGGCATAGGGTACGCATCAAATTTAGAAACTGCATTCAGTTTCCTAAAGTCATTACAAAACCGGATGGAGCCATCCGGTTTAGGTATCAACACAATTGGACTGGACCAGGCGCTGTGTGACTCCTCAATGACTCCTAAGTCCAACATTGCCATCACTTCCCGGGAGACGGCTTCACGGCGGGCTTCCGGAATCCGGTAGGGCTTCACATGAACAGTGACGCCAGGCTCTGTGACAATCTCATGTTTCACCAACTTCGTCCGGCCAGGTTTTTCGGAGAAAAACTGTCGGTTCTGTAACAAAAATTGCTTAACCTCAGATTTTTGTCGTTCTGAGAGAGTCTCAGCAACCTGCACCTCTGGTACAGTAGGTGAACAAACCGGACGGGGCAGATCCGCCGTTAGGGCAGAGCGGTCTTTCCAGGATTTTATCAGATTCACATGATAAATCTGTTCCGGTTTTCTCTTACCCGGCTGGTACACTTTATAGTTCACTTCACCAACTCTTTCTCGGACCTCAAATGGGCCCTGCCATTTCGCCAGGAATTTACTATCCACCGTAGGGATTAGGACCAACACCCTATCGCCGGGTGCAAATGTACGGACCTTAGCGCCTCTATCATAACTTTGCCTCTGGGCTCCCTGGGCCTGTAACATATGGTCCCTAACAATGGGCATGACAGCGGCAATACGATCCTGCATTTGTGTTACATGGTCGATCACCGTTTTAAAGGGAGTGACTTGACCTTCCCAGGTTTCTTTTGCGACGTCCAGCAGTCCCCGGGGACGACGGGCGTACAACAGTTCGAAAGGCGAAAATCCTGTGGAAGACTGGGGAACTTCCCTAATGGCAAACAGCAAATAGGGTAACAAGTAATCCCAGTTCTTCCCATCTTTGTCTATCACCTTCCGGAGCATCTGTTTTAAGGTTTTGTTGAAGCGCTCAACCAGGCCATCTGTTTGAGGGTGATAGACAGACGTACGCAACGGGTCTATTTGTAAGAGCCTGCAGAGCTCCTTCATTACCCTCGACATAAAGGGAGTCCCCTGGTCGGTGAGTATCTGTTTTGGAATTCCCACCCGACTAAACACTTGTACCAATTCCTTGGCGATCGTCTTGGTAGCTGTGTTACGCAAAGGGACGGCTTCCGGGTAACGAGTGGCATAGTCCACGATGACGAGGATATGTTGGTGCCCACGTGCGGATCGGGGAAGGGGCCCAACCAAATCCATCCCAATTCTCTCAAAAGGGACCCCGATGATAGGAAGGGGTACCAAAGGGCTACGGAACTGAGATTTAGGGGCCGCGATTTGGCACTCTGGACAGGACTCACAATAGTTACGCACATCACAATGTATTCCAGGCCACACAAAACAATGCAATATCCTTTCTGTGGTTTTCTGTACCCCCAGATGTCCCCCCATTATATGTCCGTGGGCCAAATCCAGTACCTTCCGCCGATAAGGTTTGGGTACCACTAACCGTTGCACTGTGTCTTCCCCTTTTTTTTCCACCTGGTAGAGCAAATCATTTTCAAGAACCATATACGGGTACGCTAGCCTAGTGTCAGGTTCTACGGGTACCCCATCTATCATTTTTACATTTTTCCTAGCCGGAGTCAGGGTAGGATCTTTCATTTGCTCGCTGTGGAAGTCATCCACCTGGACTCCCAAATCTGGCAGGCAGGGTGCCGGATGGCTGTCTGCCTCCGCCTCTCGCTGAGGTTCCTCAGTTTCCTCTGTTTCCCCCGCCATGACGGAGAAGGGGTACTGAAGGTTAGATTCACTAACCTCCCCAGCAACATCTTCCTGTGGGGTCTCCTCTAGGGACTCGGGACCTCCAGATGGCATGGGAGAAGATTCACGGGTACAGCTACCGTGAAGGAGTAACTGATTCTCCCACAACTGCCAGAAATAGGGAAAATCCCTGCCCAGGATTACATCATGTAACAATGCGGGAACGAGTCCCACTTTGTGCTGCACTGACCCATAGGGAGTAGAAATCCATATGACCGCTGTTAAGTACGAGCGGGTGTCATCATGCACACACGTCACAGAAAACTTGTCAGACGGACCAGACGGAAGTGCCACCAGACTAGCTTTCACCAGAGTCACCACACTTCCAGAGTCTAGTAATGCCACAACATTTTTCCCATCAACAGATAATTCACACAGGTGTTTCACTGTATCATTTTGACCCGCATTCACACTCACTAGCTGTGTAACCAAAGACATGCGTTTTCTAGAGTCTATAACGTCGCACTGCATGGGTTCAGCGGTAACAGGACAGTTCGCAGAAACATGACCCGTCTCATGGCAGCGGAAACACCTAACAGGTCCCCTACTGAGACCACCGTCCAATACTCTTGGTCTCGGAGTGCGAGCAGTCCCGGACTCCTCCCCCACAGTTTTAAGCGATTTTCCTTCACCCGTGGTCCCTGGAACAGTCTTACCGGTTCCACGAGGAGGAGGCACAGTCCGGGGTTTGGCGGTGTCGTCGGGAAGTCCTTCTGCCACGGAATAACGCTCGACCAACTCCACAAGTTGATCCGCTGTCGTGGGATTTCCTTGGCTTACCCACCTTTTCAGCGCTGGGGGTAGTACTCTCAGGTACTTGTCCAGGACAACCCGCTGGATTATTTCGGGTATTGTCAGTACCTCGGGTTGCAGCCATTTCTTTGTCAAGTAGATCAGGTCGAACATCTGAGACCGCGCTGGTTTATCTTGCTGGTATGTCCACTGATGTACCCTCTGTGCACGGACAGCCGTTGTCACACCCAGCCGGGCCAGGATCTCAGCTTTCAGCTTCTCAAAGTCCTGAGCGACCTCCGGGTCCAAATCATGGTAAGCTTTTTGGGCCTCGCCGGAGAGAAACGGGGCAATCAAATCGGCCCATCGTGCCTTCGGCCACTTCTCTCTCAATGCCGTCCGCTCAAAAGTTGTCAGATATGCCTCGACGTCATCTTCTGCAGTCAGCTTTTGCCAGTATCGACTCACATGGATCCTTCTGGACTCTGCTTCCGGGTCAGCGTCAGGCATGCTCACCAGGCGCTGCGCCACCTGTTGGAGAAGTTGGCGGTCTGCAACCGTCATGTCCAGTAACTCCTTCAGCTGTGCGGCCATCAAGCGATTAGCTTCGTGCTGTGCGGCAGTGGCCTGCTGCTGTACGGCAGTGGACTGTACTAAGGCTTTCACCACGTCTTCCATGCTGTCGCCTGTGCCACGGTATGCCCGCGTTCTCCACCACAATGTGACAAAACACTCTGGGATCGCCTTTGCTGGGGTCAAAGGACACGTGGTTTGTGCATTGAATCTGAGGCGTACAGCAGGTTTCTGAGCAGGCTGACCTCAGGTCAGATTTATTAACGTGAAAGCAACACAAAAAACAAAACATAAAAATAAACCCTAGCCTGTCCGGCACTAACTAAACAAATACGTTGCTATCTCAACAACTGGGGGGGCTTCTCCCACCCAGCTAACATCATACAGATCTTGAGCAGAGCTCTTCACTCACGTTTGTCTCACACAGGCAGGCAATCTGTGTGCCCCAGGCAGACACTGGAACCACCCAGCTGGTCATCTTTTATTCCTGCAATCATTAACCCATTAGCACCCTGAAGATACTGAGTGGCCTAATTCACATAGGACAAACACCTGGGCGAGATATACCTGCCTCCATCTACCACACCAGCATGAGTCTTACAGTGGGTAAACATTATATTTGAACATGGTATGTAATGATATTATGGTCTTCAATGGAGAATGTAAAAGAAGAGGTTGGACTAGGAAATTACATCACAATTTACTTTTTTTTGCTAAATAATATATCTTTATTTAGCTTACAAAGAAGCAGACAAATCTGCATAGAAATCCGCATCAAAAACGCACGGATTTTCAACTGCGTTTTCTGCCAAGAGAGGAAGAATCTGCGCAGATTTTTACAAGAGGAATTCCGCAATATGTGCACATAGCCTACGCATTCTCCCCTAAACTACCTGTCAGAGATCTCTAATCTAGCCAAATCAGATCTGTTGTTTTGGAATGATGAGGGAGCAACACCATAAAGTGTGTGTCAGCAAATGGACTGTCTGGTTTGGCTTCTTATCCTAAGGGTACCGTCACACTATACCATTTCGATCGCTACGACGGTACGATTCGTGACGTTCCAGCGATATCGTTACGATATCGCTGTGTCTGACACGCAGCAGCGATCAGGGATTCTGCTGAGAATCGTACGTCGTAGCAGATCGTTTAGAACTTTCTTTCATCGCTGGATCTCCCGCTGTCATCGCTAGATCAGTGTGTGTGACACCGATCTAGCGATCTAGCGATGCGATCCAGCGATGCGTTCGCTTGTAACCAGGGTAAACATCGGGTAACTAAGCGCAGGACCGCGCTTAGTAACCCGATGTTTACCCTGGTTACAAGCGTAAAACTAAAAACAAACAAACAGCACATACTTACATTCTGGTGTCCGTCAGGTCCCTTGCCGTCTGCTTCCCGCACTGTGACTGCCGGCCGTAAAGTGAAAGCAGAGCACAGCGGCTGTGCTTTCACTTTCACTTTACGGCCGGCAGTCAGTGAGTGCGGGAAGCAGACGGCAAAGGACCTGACGGACACCAGAATGTAAGTATGTGCTGTTTGTTTTTTTTTAGTTTTACGCTTGTAACCAGGGTAAACATCGGGTTACTAAGCGCGGTCCTGCGCTTAGTAACCCGATGTTTACCCTGGTTACCCGGGGACCTAGGCATCGTTGGTCGCTGGAGAGCTGTCTGTATGACAGCTCCCCAGCGACCACACTACGATTTACCTACGATCACGGCCAGGTCATATCGCTGGTCGTGATCGTAGGTAAATCGTATAGTGTGACGGTACCCTAAGTCAAGTGGCAACTCTTATTGACTTTTAGGATTGCTACGTCCAATAGGTGGCACTAGAATTCAAGTCCTCTTACTGTCTGAAGAGGATATTTGCCTCTTTCTTTGCATGACACAAAAGCGTTTAATTTGCAACATACTGCGTATGGACTTTGCTGCTGTGCGGCTGAAATGTGTAAATCTAGCTTATGACTAATGTTTTTTTTAATGTAATTGTGTGAGTTGGTTGAAACACTCTAACTATGCTGCCATCTTGCAGACACGGGCAGACTGAAAATAAGAATGATGTAATGTCTAAGTCATGCTCCAGAACCAGAATTTAAATAACCTCTGCAGCATCCATTTTCAAGAGCTTGATTGCTTGGCATACCAAACATACATGAAGGAATGAAGAACAGCATGCCAAAAGTTTGGAATTAATTTAGCTTCTGTCAACAACTTATGCTTGCGCAAAATGCAAGCTTGCAGCAGGTAGCCAGAAGAGGACTTATACGGTAACACAGACAACGTCCAGAGACTTTCATTACAAACTCGCACACTCTGCCCAGACACCTGCTTTTTGCCTCTCGAGCTGCTGGTTGTGATTACTATGTGGTGAACCATACGATACACTCCCTGGGACGCTCAATGAGTTAAAAGGCATACTGGAGCTATGCCTACAATGCAACATCAAAATAGCATCCCTTCTGATGGGAGACTCACACGTGTACAAGCATGTTATGGATCATCTTAACATGTACTGGATAAAGTGTCATTTCCTGGGAAATGTCACAAGGTGCTGAAAAAAGTGTTGGGCCACGATGGCTTTTCAACTCAAAAGACATACTGATAGGGAATTTAAATGGTGAGACCCATTGGGGACAGCAATGATAATATATGTAAAGCATTGCGGAACAAAATAGCGCTATATAAGCAAAGCATAATAAATAACAAAAACGACTGTAAAAACAATTTTTTAGAATATCGGTGTTCTAGGAATATGCAACTTGCCTGTAACTTCTCATCCACACCCTTCAAGTTCCTGAGCAAAATAAGGTTACACATAAAAACTAATTTACAAGTTGAGTCAGTGTTAGCAGGATATATTATCACCATCATAAAATAAAAGCACTGTCATACACTATCCGCTGTGCCCTTTGAATGTTTGCACCATAATTTATGATGATATGCTTAATAGGTTTTGTCAGAGGCATATATCCAAATGAGAAATAATACTGAAGTGGCTACAAAGTGGAAGAGTTATGAAAAGCTATTAGTGATATTTTATGGAATAAAAAAAATATACAGATACAAGGTCACCCTGGCCGAGATGGCTGAGAAGAAGGGCTCAGCAGTTAACAGTGCACCAAAAATGGGAATCTGTCTTATAAAACATTTTTCTCTGGGGAAGAAACCTCTTACATTGATCATGGTGTCTGATCTGCAGGTAGCATCTTACACCATGTTCCAAATTATTATGCAAATTACATTTTTCTCGGCTTTTCCTAAATGGTCGGTGCAAATAACAGTCAGTCTAATAAAAGTCATCACCCGTTAGATTATACATCGAATTTTATTGAAGGAACCTCCCAATGATAACAGTATAATCTCCAAAATGAATAAAAACTCAAAATGCACTGTTCCAAATTATTAGGCACAGTAGAATTTCTATACATTTGATATGTTTTAAAGAACTTAAAATGACATTTGTAGAATTTGCAGCATTAGGAGGTCACATTCACTGAACAAAAAAGCTATTTAACTCCAAAACATCCTAACAGGCTAAGTTACATGCTAACATAGGACCCCTTCTTTGATATCACCTTCACATGTCTTGCATCCATTGAACTTGTGAGCTTTTGGAGTTTTTGCTTGTATTTCTTTGGATGAAGTCAGAATAGCCTCCCAGAGCTGCTGTTTTGATGTGAACTGCCTCCCACCCTCATAGATCTTTTGCTTGATGATACTCCAAAGGTTCTCTATAGGGTTGAGGTCAGGGGAACATGGTGGCCACACCATGAGTTTATCTCCTTTTATGCCCATAGCAGCCAATGACTCAGATGTATTCTTTGCAGCATGAGATGGTGCATTGTCATGCATGAAGATGATTTTGCTCCTGAAGGCACGTTTCTGCTTTTTAGGCCACGGAAGAAAGTTGTCAGTCAGAAACTCTATTTACTTTGCAGAGGTAGTTTTCACACCTTCAGGAACCTTAAAGGGCCCTACCACCTGTTTCCCCATGATTCCGGACCAAAACATGACTCCCCCACCTCCTTGCTGACGTCGCAGCCTTGTTGGGACATGGTGGCCATCCACCAACCATCCACTACTCCATCCATCTGGACCATCCAGGGTTGCTCGACACTCATCAGTAAACAAGACTGTTATAAATCAGTCTTCATGTATGTCTGGGCCCACTGCAACCGTTTCTGCTTGTGAACACTGTTTAGGGGTGGCCTAATAGTAGGTTAATGCACCACAGCAAGCCTTTGAAGGGTTCTACACCTTGAGGTTCGAGGGACTCCAGAGGCACCAGCAGCTTCAAATAACTCTTTGCTGCTTTGTAATGGCTTTTTAGCAGCTTCTCTCTTAATCCAATGAATTTGTCTTGCAGAAACCTTCCACATTATGCCTGTATCAGCACAAACTCTGTCTGTGCTCTAGAAGAAAAAAATGAAGATGGAGCGCACTCACCCAGGTAAAAACGTCACAGTTTATTCGGACATACAGCAAAACCAACAGGGAGGGGTGTGGATCAAAGACGGACGACGGCCGTTTTGTGCCCACGGCACTTCAACGGGTCCTAACAACCCGTCTTTGATCCACACCCCTCCCTGTTGGTTTTGCTGTATGTCCGAATAAACTGTGACGTTTTTACCTGGGTAAGTGCGCTCCATCTTCATTTTTTTCTTCTGGATGATCTGTCACGTATACCTTTTTGGATGCAGCACCCCATTGGGTTAAGGGGATAAACATTACGGCTATAACTTAAAAGGTTTTAAATCAGAGTCTCACGTATTGCAGCAGTGCGGAGGTGTTTCTTCCTTTTTCCTTGGATGTTTGTCAAAATCTGTCTGTGCTCTGTTTTAGTCACAAATCTCTTCACAGTATGATAATCAATCTTAATTTTAGATGAAATATCTAATGTTTTCATATCTTGTCCAAGGCATTGCACTACAGTATTTAACGCTTTTCAGCAGCAGAGAGATCCTTTTTATTTCCCATATTGCTTGAAACCTGTGGCCTGCTTAATAATGTGGAACATAATTTTTAAGTAGTTTTCCTTTAATTAGAATCACCTGGAAAACTAATTATCACATGTGTTTAAGATTGATTTCAGTGATCCATTGAGCCCTGAGATGCAATACCATCCACGAGTTTAGTTGAAAAACAAAACAATTAAATCCTTATGACACTTAAATCCAATTTGCATAATAATTTGGAACATGGTGTAGAGAGAAGTGTGAGGACTGGCGGAACGCACCGAGTTAATATGGATATTATAATTGGTGTGTTCACAGCCTGGGGTCCACCGTGCAGGACACAACCTGCTGGTAGAAAATGATGGCACTATATGGCGGTATAAGTGAACTCAGTTACTTCACTGAGTCACACAGAAAAGAACACGTTGTGCCCTGTTAGCGTTACAGGGGAACACAGCTAACTGCTGAGCTGATGGCAGTCAGTGGTCGCGCACACAGAGAAGCACACAAAAACTCCTCACCGGAGGTGCCGGTATTCTAGGGGCTTATTTCAGCCGGGTCTCTGAATACAATCATACAAACTCCTCACTGGAGGTGCCGGTATTCTAGGGGCTTAATTCAGCCAGCTCCCTGAATACAATCATACCGGCGCGACCACAATTAGCAAGATCATAACATGAAGTGACACTAGCGCATAGCCGTGTGGCCATGCAAACCTTTTATAGCTGCAGCAGCTTCAGGACCTTCCTAGAGGACCAATGGAAGCTGCTACAATACCAGAGCAACTTCAGGACCTTCCTAGAGGACCAATGGGAGCTGCAGCAGTACCTGAGAATGTGACCCCTGACCTCCAATGAGAGGTCTTACCCTAGGCATGCTCAGAAGGGAAAAAGCAGGACTTAGTCCCAGAGACGTCTGCTCGCCGCTGACCAATACTGGCTACAATGGCTGAGCCTGGGAAAGCAGCAGAAACCATCCGCACAGTATCAGGCTGAGCCAGACGCTGGGACCGACGTGTCTGCTGAGCAGACTCCACTGCGGCTGGAGAGGAATGGGAGACCACAGTGAAGATGGCTCGAGAATCCCCCTGTGCAGAGGCGGGAACTCGACCCCTAACAGAAGTATGAGCTGAACAGAATGATATAGAGTTTTGTGGAAAAAGATTCAGTATAGCTTGAATTTATTGATCTACGTTCCTGCTCTTTCTATGCTTAGGAGTCCAGTAGGTGGTTGTCAGTGATTGCCATCTTCTCTGGTCCACTGTACAGTCATAGTTAGCTGCCCATCACTAGGATGGACCTTTATCCACAGAAAAAGCATCTGCCAGCAGGATCAACCCTTCTAAGCCTTCTATATGGGCATGTTGGCTCTTAGGAAGCTGAATAAAATGATACCTTGATATATGAGATTCAATATCTTATTCTAGAGGTATCCACATTTTTCTTAATATCTAAATGAGCTGTTAATATCTATGAGCCAGAGACCTCCTTGAGAATCTGCCTCCAGAGCTTATTTTACATGAAAGGGGGCATATAGATCAGGTGAGCAGAATGTAAGTCATTACATGTCTCACACTGGCATCATCCCCTTTAGTTTAAAATAACCTCTGTAGGCAGATTCTCAGGGAGAGCAGAGCTTGGCCTAGAGTTCTTAACAGCTCATTTACATATTTAAAAAAATATGCAGTTCTCTGGAATAAGACATGGGTTCAGGTGAATATAGGAAACTCTGAAATATACAGTATATTATGAGAGATTTCTATTCATTCTCCAATTATGAGCCACTTCTTCTCCTTTCCTCCTAAACTCACCATCTACTCCGAAAAATAGCTCAAATCGATCTTGATCATAGCAAGATGAAATTCCAGTTCACTAAGGTTTCAGGTTACACTACCTATTAAACTCTGCCCCAGACTTGCCCAGCAGCTTAAATCAATTATTTTCCTCTCTACAGAGCTGAACTCACAGCCACAAAGCTTACTACTGGTGTACATTATCCTCCATGCTGCTGTATATGGTCTTCCATGAAAAGTGAAAATTTGTCACAAGTCATATGATAGCAAGGAAGGTACACAAGTGTCAGCTTACTTTGAAAAGACACCTGAGTTGACAAGTATGATTTAAATATTTTCTACCATTTGTTGTCTGCAGCAGCTATGCAAACTCAATGAGAACAGACAACCAACAAATGCTGTATTGTGATTCTGCAGTCATACTCCCTTCCATCTGCTCCCCATCTTCTTAAAAAAACATATACACAGTCATGGATGAAAGCGTAGGCACCCTTGAAATTATTCAAGAACAATTCAAGAAGCACTCAGAAATGCATGGAAACCAAGCACTGGAGAGTTCTAAAGTCCACATCTACAGTGGGTATGGAAAATATTCAGACCCCTTTAAGGATTATGGAGTCCACTGTGCTCTTAGGAACCTTGAGTACTGCAGAAATTCTGTTGTAACTTTGGCCAGATCTGTACCTTGCCACAATTCTGTCTCTGAGCTCATTGGCCAGTTCCTTTGACCTCATGATTCTCATTTGTCCTGACATGCACTGTGAGCTGTGAGGTTTTATATAGACAGATGTGTTCCTTTCCAAATCAAGTCCTATTAGTCTAATTAAACAAAGCTGGATTCCAATGAAGAAGTAGAACCATCTCAAGGAGGATCACAAGGAAATGGACAGCATGTGACTTTAATATGAGTGTCTGAGCAAAAGGTCTGAATACTTATGACCATGTGATATTTCAGTTTTTCTTTTTTAATAAATTTGCAAAAATTACCACATTTCTGTTTTTTTCAGTCAAGATGGTGTGCACAGGGTACATTAGTGAGAAAAAAAATGAACTTTTTGAATTTACGAAATGGCTGCAATGAAACAGAGTGAAAAATTTAAAGGGGTCTAAATACTTTCTGTACCCACTGTAAATCCCATTGAACACCTGTGGCGAGATCTTAAAATTGCTATTGGGAAAAGGCTTGTTGATGGTTATAGGAAGCGATCGACTGCAGTGATTTCTTCCAAAGGGTGTGCAGCGAAATATTAGGTTGAGGGTGTCAACAATTTTGTCCTCCCCATTTTTGTGATTTGCCTTTTTTTTCTTTTTTTTGTTCTGCTATATGCAAAGGAAATAAATGTGTATAACAAAACATGTGTAATTGCATTAATTTTCTGGGAGAAATACTTACGGTAATATTTTCTTCAACTATTTCAAGGGAGCCAACACTTTCAGCCATGACTGTATGAAGAGTATTTTAGCTGAAAATGGGTGATAGAATGAAGAGACTATATAGTGTTTTTAATCTGTTACTATAAAGACACAAATTCACCTAACGACTAAAAAAAATATAGTTGTGAGGATTTAAACTTAAAGGGTGTATCCTGGACTTTACAAGAAACAAAAAATGCATCTATGCACTAACAGGCAGGCAATTGCAACTGACCTGCCTGTTATGCACGGTGCCGTTCTCCTCCGACATAGAGCGGTCCTGCTGGAGATTCAGCTGCCACTGCCGACGTGACAGGGCGGGACTTCCGAGGTCATTCTGATTGGCAGTCAAGATCCGGTTGTCATCAGAATGACCTCGGAAATCTTTCCCTGTCTACAGAGCGGACCAGAGAAGAAGCCTCCTCTCTGAAGACCTGACATCAGCAGAGGCCTCTGAATTCCCGGCAGGAGTGGTCTGTGACCGCTGTGGGCTGGGGAAGAACGGCGCTGGGCACGACAGGTAAGTTGCAATTACCCTCCTGTTAGTACTTAGGTACATTTTTTGTTGTTTGTAAAGTTCCAGATATACCCTGTACGGTTTACTGACAACTCTACTTTAAAAATCCGTACACACAGTCCTGTACTGCAAAACAAACATTTTCTGGTATTAACCCTTTCTATGCTATGATATTACATTATCTAATATCAACCACGAATGACCATAACATGCAGCTCATGGTTGATTTATCTGTATACTATAAAATTAGGTAAGTAGAATCTTTGAATATAGATGCAAAAAAATTACAACTTTGTCTAGTGCCCAAGTGAAAACAAAAATAACATGAAATTTGTGAAAAAAAGGAATGGTTCAGCATTAGAGATGGTGTAAAAGTCACACATGATAAATCCTGCGCATTAGGAGAGAATAGAAATAACTTATCATCATATCACAGCAGAGCAGCAGAAGCAAAGAGGAATAAGGCCATACAATTTGCCTTAAATTAATAGGATGAGTCAACACAACCAGTGATGACAATGAGGAGATATGCACGCTGCATAACCGACTTTGTCTCAATCATTTTCAGATTGGATTTCTCCCCAGGAGATGTGGAGTCAGACGGGTGAGAAGCTGCTAGGAAGCAAGTTGCTAAGCTACTTGTCCTTCCCTCGTTGTCACTGTCACCTTCAAGGTTGTTTACTACCAGTGAACACTATCAGGAGATTGAAGAACTGAAGAAGCCTCTTTGTCTCAGGCGACCAGAAAAGTGTAGAAGTTGTTTATCTTAATGAAAATTGTCATTTTTCTCAGTACAACATGCATGGCTTTTGTTCTGTCAAGGATGGCTGCAAAAGCTGGGACTGAAGATGTTTTATGGCATAAAATAGGTTATAATAGGACTGCATGATTCCACAATTAGGATAAAGGTGATGTATTCAATTGTATTTTAAATATAGAAAAACAGATTTTAAATATTTGGAAGTGGACGCACACAGAGTATAGTACATGGAATATATCCCTTTCTTATTTTTACAGTTTCTATGCAGAACTGTGTTTCTATAGTAACAGACTACAAACCAAATTTGTGTTGTCTGATCCCATCGCCAGGTGTTATTCTAACATTTATTTTTACACAGTAAAGATTATTTGCATTGTCAAAATGAAGAAAAATGTTGGGCACTCAGAAGTATATTAGGCATACTTATATTTGAACCTCTTAACAATTCAAATGCATATGAAAAATACATAAACCATGGGCAGCCTGATGGCTCAGTGGTTACCACTGTTGCTCTTGGGGTCCTGGGGTTCTACCAAGGACAACATCTGCAAGGAGTTTGTATGTTCCCCCGTGATTGTGTAGTTTCCTCCCACACTCCAAATGGGGACAATGATGATAATATGTCTTTAAAGTCCTGTGGAATATATTCACTATGATAGCATGCATAATAAATAATACTTTTATAGCCTGTCATATAACGAATTGCTCCTCATATTCTACATCATGTTCGGGTTAGTGCTAGAAGTTTACTCTGGTCTTTTATAATCTGAGAGTTGTAATCTTTACACCAAACATTAAAAGGAACCAGACCGGTTCCCTGACTACGTATGTCCAACCACTACTTTAGCAGCATACAGGTCATTTCCTTTATTCTATTTAGGCATTTGATGCACCTTACTGACTCTGCAGTGTTTCAAGAATTACATTTTTTATTGCACTAAACGGAGGAATGACAGACAGCACTGAATATAGGTGATAGCTGATCAAAGCAATATTTATTCTGCCATATGAGCACAAAGCGACGTTTCGAACTATTACAGGACTTTGTCAAGTAGTAGGGCGAAACATCGCTTTCTCTGTATGTGGCAGAATAAACCTTCTTTGGTCAGATAACACCTGCACTTGACCCAATCTGTCATGCCTGCTTTTGTATAGTTTCCAAGTGGGTCCCTTGGCTTTCCGGCCTTTGATTGCTTGTGAAGGAGAGTACTGTGGGCCGCAGGTCTTCCCTTTTACACCGCAATATTGCTCGTGCTAAAGAGGCAGGACTAGTCCGGCAGGGAATCTTGTCTCAGATTTTCAAATCGTGCCTCCCTAGGAATGATTGACAGCCTGCATACAATCCCCATCATATGATGCAGGGTATTTTATAAGGGTTAATAGAAGCAACACTTTAACTAATCTCCACTGTTAACCCTCTATAAACCGAGATAAAAGTTGATCAGTGAGTACCAAATCCGAGGTAGGGATGGTACTAATTTGTTTCGTTGGCCGACAAATGATTTAACTTCTCAAACGATTTAACTTCTAATTAGACTTAAAGGGGTATTCCCATCCTCAAGATCTTATCCCAATAAGTAGTAGGTGTAATAATAATAACATTAGCAAATACCTCCAATTATAAATGTCTTATAGTTTTTCTGATTCACTATGTCTCTTTCCATATGTGCAGGCATTGCAGGACAGTAGGTATCCATGGTTACGACCACTAGCAATTAGCTAACTGTCACTATCAGTGGACGTAGCCATGGATACCAAAGGTCCTGCAATGTCTGCACATGAGGAAAGAGACATAGCAAATCAGAATCTATCGGATCTTGGAGATGGGAATACCCCTTTAATTCTCAACTTGGACCTGTATCAGGCCCAATTAGGACGAGTCCTTCATGTATATTTTTAGAAATACTACAAATTAAATCACCTAGCTATAAAGGCAGACAACGTTTCTAGACTTTTTATCAGCATATATTTTCAGCATGACTTAACGGTCTTCAAAGAAGGTGACTTTTATTAATCTGTCAAAACACCACTCTCTAAGCTAAAGCAATAAGAGATATTTTTAAGGTCAGCAGAATTTGAAGAGCAATGTAACAAAAAATGGAACTAATTTGAAATCAATCGATCATGCCATAAAGCTCCCTCAGAAATAGGATTATTTCATTTAAGCCTCAGATCTGTCAAGCTTTATTGCTTCAAATGGACCTGTCATTTCCTGAGTTCATTATAAATTAGACTGAAATCACGATTTATGCTTGGTGAAGTCACTGCCTGGATGTACGAAATAAAAAAAAATTACACAGCAGTTCGTAATTGAGCAAAGTCACTGTGCTGCACTGAGAAGCAAGGAGTCATCTTGCTAAATGAGGACTCAAGCTGTCCTATACCATGCCTCCACCTAATAAATAGGAGACCTCTGGGAAAAGTGCTGAGCGTAGGCTGGATCTATTTTCAGCTTACATCAGCAGCCGCTGCCTCTGGGATCGTGCATACCCTATACCATATGCAATCACTCCTATGCTGCAACCTGTCTGATAATGAAAGAGCATGGCAGGAATCTATACTCCAGTGGAATCCTAAATGAGAGAAATAATGCAGAGGAGAAGGAAATAAACCACGTTTTGAAGTCATTAGAAAGAAATACCTTGACACACGAAGTGTTGTACCCATTAATAGCACTTATCACATGGTGGAAAGACAAAGGGACAAATTAATCAAACTGACAGAATTGGGCCATTTTATGCTAATATGGGCTGCTGTGCTAGAGATTATACTCCTTGGCGTCTGGTAAATGGATGCTATTAAAAGGACAGAAACTACACGGTCAACATGCTAAGAAACATACAGCTGACATATGTTCTGTAGGATAACCTACAAGAAGTATACACGTACAACTGCAGATGGCATATGCTCTATACGTGTATACCAGAAGGACAGGACATATGGCCGTATGCATTTGTCACTACTGGAAAAAAGGGTATAGGGAAATAAACAAATGACAGTTATGACTTGTATTGTTTAAGATTATTGTACTTGTTTTTATTATGTATACCCCTCCTCACATGTAAAGTGCCATGGAATAAATGGCGCTATAACAATAAATAATAATAATAATTCCAGAAATCATGTAGTAGAGTGGTTAAATGTGCGAAAAAGCTAAGTTACTGACGTACTAGTGGAAAAAATGAATGTCTCAAACTATTAGTAAATGGATAGCAGTGACAAGTTGTATGAAAAAGTAGCTACATAACAAATCATCGCAACTAATACTTCCTATTTACATCTGCCATGTCAGATGGTGTGCAATATTATGAGGCATTGGAAGGTTAATACTTGATTCTGCACAGTACGGCTTGTTTCTTCCACTATCCACCTTCCACAGCTCCACCTTCCACTATCCACCTTTCAGGTCCAACATTCCAGCTTCATCTTCCAGCTCCAACATTCCAGCTTCACCTTCCAGGTCCAACATTCCAGCTTCACCTTCCAGGTCCAAAATTCCAGCTTCACCTTCCAGGTCCAATATTCCATGACAGTTTTTATTTCACAACAGTTGGGGCTCCAGTTTTCTATTAAAAATCTCCAAACCCCCTGCTTCTTTTCACAAATTGGAAGATCAATGACAGAGAGAGGGTAGAGGCTTATTACATACTGAATTATCTTTGACTTCGTGTTGAGTGCTTTTAAAGAGGCACTTCCATAATTTATTAATTACATGTGTGTGTATATATGAATGTATGGTAGTGTGAGTGTATTTATATACTCCACTACCCCAGCTTTCTCTGGGATCCAGCAATGTTCTGCTCTTCTTCTCAGTGTTGTCACCGCACCTCAGACTATGTGGCTCACTTTATAATCTATGTGTGAGACAGAAGTCTCTTTTACAATGTGAGCCTATGGAGCCTTGTTCTGATGCTCTATAGACTTACAATGTAAAAGCCACTTCCAGGTCATGCAGAGCACAGTGTGGCCCGGACAGGCTGCAGAGCGGTGATGTAATGGAGAAGAGGAGCAGAACAACGCTGGATTCCACAGAGAGCATTATATTAATACACTCCCACAACACACTATGTACATATACACACATTTAAAGAAGACAAATATTCATGGGAGTGCTTCTTTAACCCCTTTACCCCCAAGGGTGGTTTGCCCGTTATGGACCGGGCCAATTTTTACAATTCTGACCACTGTCCCTTTATGAGGTTATAACTCTGGAACGCTTCAACGGATCCCGGTGATCCTGACAATGTTTTCTCGTGACATATTGTACTTCATGGTAGTGGTAAAATTTCTTTGATATTACCTGCGTTTATTTGTGAAAAAAATGGAAATATGGCGAAAATTTTGAAAATTTTGCAATTTTCCAACTTTGAATTTTTATGCAATTAAATCACAGAGATATATCACACAAAATACTTAATAAGTAACATTTCCCACATGTCTACTTTACATCAGCACAATTTTGGAACCAAAATTTTTTTTTGTTAGGGAATTATAAGGGTTAAAAGTTGACCAGCAATTTCTCATTTTTATAACACCATTTTATTTTAGGGACCACATCTCATTTGAAGTCATTTTGAGGGGTCTATATGATACAAAAATACCCAAGTGTGACACCATTCTAAAAACTGCACCCCTCAAGGTTCTCAAAACCACATTCAAGAAGTTTATTAACCCTTCAGGTGTTTCACAGGAATTTTTGGAATGTTTAAATAAAAATTAACATTTAACTTTTTTCACAAAAAATTTACTTCAGCTCCAATTTGTTTTATTTTACCAAGGGTTACAGGAGAAAATGGACCCCAAACCTTGTTGTACAATTTGTCCTGAGTACGCCGATACCCCATATGTGGAGGTAAACCACTGTTTGGGCGCATGACAGAGCTTGGAAGCGAAGGAGTGCCATTTGATTTTTCAATGCAAAATTGACTGGAATTGAGATGGGACGCCATGTTGCGTTTGAAGAGCCTCAGAGTAACATGGAGGGTGGCAGGTTCCTTTGTCCTCTATCATAGCACTCGTGCACTTTAGCTCCCAGGCAGGCAAGTCCCCTGATGATACGGCCTGCGAAGAAACGCGTCGGGACATTCTTACAGGGAGAGTGCAGGGCATGATTTTTGCTCAGGGGTAGCTGTGGACTGCCCTTGTAAGGGCGGGAGTTTGGGGATATAGGCTTTTGGTTAGCCCTCTTAGGGATCGACAGGGTATTGTCTCCTTACATCGCTGCTTCATGGATTTTTCCTTCTCAGCGAACCATGGGCTACACTGACCTGAGTCACGGCAATTGGTGAGATCATTCCTGTTTTAAATATTGGTACTGTATATGATTTCTACCGTATTTGTCTTACCCCCCTCCCGCGCATTTATTTTTCTGATACCTGCCAATACCTATACACACAAGGTTACCTGGCTGAACATTTTTTGCATTTACGTGCTTTTGTCATTCACTAGAGGTATCTTGAGAATGTGGGGCAGTATATTTTACAATTTATTATGACTGTCCTCACTATTAGTCTATATTGGTATCACCCATAAGTGATGTCTTACCTGACAGGTTACATCATTTAATACCATTATATTTTCGTTTGTTTTGGGGTGACATTATTTGTTGTTTTTGAGTATTTTACTTCGTACCTAATAAAGGTTATGTTTTAATTCCTACTATAGCTGTGTTCCTATTACATTGGTGGGATTCTGTCGGATTTTTCCAAATAGACTGATTTAGTTTTGCTTTTTTCACAAGAGCCACTGATGTGCCTAAACATTGAAACCCCCCACAAGTGACACCATTTTGGAAAGTAGACCCCCTAAGGAACTTATCTAGATGTGTGGTGAGCACTTTGACCCACCAAGAGCTTCACAGAAGTTTATAATGCAGAGCCGTAAAAATAAAACAAAAATTTTTTCCCACAAAAATTATTTTTTAGCCCCCAGTTTTGTATTTTCCCGAGGGTAACAGGAGAAATTGGACCCCAAAAGTGGTTGTGCAATTTGTCCTGAGTGCGCTGATACCCCATATGTGGGGGGGAACCACCGTTTGGGTGCATGGGAGGGCTCGAAAGGGAAGGAGCGCCATTTGGAATATAGACTTAGATGGAATGGTTTGCAGGCGTCACATTGCGTTTGCAGAGCCCCTAATGTACCTAAACAGTAGAAACCCCCCACAAGTGACCCCAGATTGGAAACTAGACCCCCCAAGGAACTTATCTAGATGTGTTGTGAGAACTTTGAGCCCCCAAGTGTTTCACTACAGTTTCTAACGCAGAGCCGTGAAAATAAAAAAAAAATTCCCCCCAAAATTATTTTTTAGCCCCCAGTTTTGTATTTTCTCGAGGGTAACAGGAGAAATTGGACCCCAAAAGTTGTTGTCCAATTTGTCCTGAGTGCGCTGATGCCCCATATGTGGGGGGGAACCACCGTTTGGGCGTATGGGAGGGCTCGGAAGGGAAGGAGCGCCATTTGGAATACAGACTTAGATGGAATGGTCTGCAGGCGTCACATTGCGTTTGCAGAACCTCTAATGTACCTAAACAGTAGAAACCCCCCACAAGTGACCCCATATTGGAAACTAGACCCCCAAGGGAACTTATCTAGATGTGTTGTGAGAACTTTGAGCCCCCAAGTGTTTCACTACAGTTTATAACGCAGAGCTGTGAAAATAAAAAATCTTTTTTTCCCACAAAAATTATTTTTTAGCCCCCAGTTTTGTATTTTCCCAAGGATAACAGGAGAAATTGGACCCCAAAAGTTGTTGTCCAATTTGTCCTGAGTACGCTGATACCCCATATGTTGGGGTAAACTCCTGTTTGGGCACACGGGAGAGCTCGGAAGGGAAGGAGCACTGTTTTACTTTTTCAACGCAGAATTGGCTGGAATTGATATCGGACGCCATGTCGCGTTTGGAGAGCCCCTGATGTGTCTAAACAGTGGACACCACCCAATTATAACTGAAACCCTAATCCAAACACACCCCTAACCCCAATTCCAACGGTAACCCAAACCACACCTCTAACCCAGACACACCCCTAACCCTAATCCCAACCCTATTCCCAACCGCAAATGTAATCCAAACCCTAACCCTAACTTTAGCCCCAACCCTAACTGTAGCCTTAACCCTAACTGTAGCCTTAACCCTAGCCCTAACCATAACCCTAGCCCTAACCCTAGCCCCAACCCTAGCCCTAACCCTAGCCCTAACCCTAGCCCTAACCCTAATGGGAAAATGGAAATAAATACATTTTTTTATATTTCCCTAACTAAGGGGGTGATGAAGGGGGGTTTGATTTACTTTTATAGCGAGTTTTTTAGCGGATTTTTATGATTGGCAGCCGTCACACACTGAAAGACGCTTTCTATTGCAAAAAATATTTTTTGCGTTACCACATTTTGAGAGCTATAATTTTTCCATATTTTGGTCCACAGAGTCATGTGAGGTCTTGTTTTTTGCGGGACGAGTTGACGTTTTTATTGGTAACATTTTCGGGCACGTGACATTTTTTGATCGCTTTTTATTCCGATTTTTGTGAGGCAGAATGACCAAAAACGAGCTATTCATGAATTTCTTTTGGGGGAGGCGTTTATTTCGTTCCGCGTTTGGTAAAATTGATAAAGCAGTTTTATTCTTCGGGTCAGTACGATTACAGCGACACCTCATTTATATCATTTTTTTAATGTTTTGGCGCTTTTATATGATAAAAACTATTTTATAGAAAAAATAATTATTTTTGCATCGCTTTATTCTGAGGACTATAACTTTGTTATTTTTTTGCTGATGTTGCTGTATGGCGGCTCGTTTTTTGCGGGACAAGATGACGCTTTTAGCGGTACCATGGTTATTTATATCTGTCTTTTTGATCGCGTGTTATTCCACTTTTTGTTCGGCGGTATGATAATAAAGCGTTGTTTTTTGCCTCGTTTTTTTTTTTTCTTACGGTGTTAACTGAAGGGGTTAACTAGTGGGACAGTTTTATAGGTCGGGTCGTTACGGACGCGGCGATACTAAATATGTGCACTTTTATTGTTTGTTTTTTTTATTTAGATAAAGAAATGTATTTATGGGAATAATAATTTTTTTTTTCATTATTTAGGATTTTTTTTTTTATTTCTTTTTTACACACTTGTAAAAAATTTTTTAAACTTTTTTACTTTGTCCCAGGGGGGACAATACAGATCGGTGATCTGACAGTTTGCACAGCACTCTGTCAGATCACTGATCTGTCTCAGAGCGCTGCAGCGTTACCAAGT
This sequence comes from Ranitomeya imitator, assembly GCF_032444005.1. Lineage (NCBI taxonomy): Eukaryota > Metazoa > Chordata > Amphibia > Anura > Dendrobatidae > Ranitomeya > Ranitomeya imitator. Next base: position 330,899,493 of record NC_091286.1, on the reverse strand, counting down.
GCCTGCTCTGAGCAGGCACTTGGTAAGCCACCTCCCTCCCTGCAGGACCCGGATACGCGGCCATCTTGGATCCGGGATTTGCTGCAGGAAGGAAGGTAGGAGACCCCCGGAGCAACGCGATCACATCGCGTTGCTGCGGGGGGCTCAGGGAAGCCCGCAGGGAACCCCCTCCCTGCGCGATGCTTCCCTGTACCGCCGGCACATCGCGATCATGTTTGATCGCGGTGTGCCGGGGGTTAATGTGCTGGGGGCGGTCCGTGACCGCTCCTGGCACATAGTGCCGGATGTCAGCTGCGATAAGCAGCTGACACCCGGCCGCGATCGGCCACGCTCCCCCCGTGAGCGCGGCCCATCGCCTATGACGTACTATTCCATCCTTGGGAAGTAAGGCAAACCCCACATGGACGGAATAGTACATCTAATGGCAGAAAGGGGTTAAAGGACTCTGATAGAATAGAATGACTGTTCAAACCAAGCACAGGGTGCACCCTTGTTGTGGCCAAACATTTAAGTGCACATTCCCATCTATCTCTGCCCTTCTCTGGCTCCATAAAGCCAGAACTGTAAATCAAAGAAGAGGGGGGGAAAGGGCTAGATATAGAGAGAAAACAAGTAGGTGGCAAGGTGCACTTAAATGTTTGGCCACGCGAAGGAGGCACAGAGTGATGTATTTGGTTTTGAACAGTCATTATATGCTAATAGACTCCCTTTAAGTTCCTTGGCTACCACTAGTGGAAATAACAATCAGATTTATATCATTTATTTAGCACCATCATATTCCACAGCTCTTTATAGACATCAATCCCTGTCACCAGTGGGGCACCCAATCTAAACTCCCTATTAGTACTGTATGTCTTTTGAATGTTGGAGGAAACCAGAGTATCCAGAGGAAACCCATACAAACATGGGGAGAATGTACAAACTCCTTCATAGAATTTGAACCCAGGCTCCCAGAGCTGCAAAACAACAGTGTTAACTACTGAACCATCATTATTTCCATTCCAATCACATTTTATGTAAAACAGAGTAATGAAAATAGCTAAAAGAACAAAGAGACACACCTATAAATCTATATGGTGAGGAATAGTGCCTGACTGTACAGCTCTGGCAAAAATTGGGGAATTTTAAACACTGCCTTCTTTTCAAAGGTCGTAGTCATAGAGGTGAAGGAAATATAGGTGAAGGAAATATATAATTGTATGGGACTATTATATTAGTAAAATAACTAGTTAAGGCTGCACCCACATATTGTCTCTACCCAAAGGAGATATCATCTGTGCACTGTAATTGCAGGAATGTAGAACCACAGGAGGGTCTCCTGGGAAAATATTGGGAGGTGTCAAACATGGCAGCTCAGCATGTATCCTTAATGTCAAAGAGCTAGCAGATGGTTTGTAACAAATTAGAATATTTCCTACTGACCCCATATACAGAAAGGGGGTGGGGGGAACACTGGATATCTGACATGCCACAACTAAGTCCATCATCCATTCAGAAACAGCAACTTTTAAATTGGCCAATCCAGGTCATCCTGGAATTATGAGCCTATGGTAAGGACATTAAAAAGATGGGTGACATAAAAAAAAGTTGTTCACATGTGAGGGCTGCCTAGGAGGATGATGCAATCCATAATTCGCTTTTCGTTCTCTCAAGGTGACAGAATATAACAGAATTTTTACCTATTTGTATCTTTTAGTGTAAGCACTGTATATTTTTAGATTAAAGGTTAAAATCTTTAATAAGGTTGATCCTAGTATGCTCAAAAAGAACCATAGCCTTTGAGAGAATGTGTGATCTTTTGATTGTTGGACAGTAACATATTTTTTGGACACATAACTCTGTTTGATGAGTGGTGACAGCACGTTAAGCATTTGAGGTGTGGGAAATGTGTGTGAACTATACTCACTTTATAACAAAAATGGAGGTTGAGTGTTGATTGAGAGCGAGGAGATAAATTAACCCTTGCAGGAGCACCCCACGTCACATGATGAGAAGTGTGTACGTGACAGGTAGGCTTTGCAAAAATTCTACAAATGAGATTTGCAGCTTTGAATAAGAAAAAAAAGAAGATTCAATCATTATAAAGCATTAATAATAATAATCATCTTTATTTTTATATAGCGCAAACATATTCCGCAGCGCTTTACAGGTTGCACACATTATCGTTGCTGTCCCTGTTGAGGCTCACAATCTAAATTCCCTATCAGTATGTCTTTTGGAATGTGGGAGGAAACCAGAGTACCCGGAGGAAACCCACGCAAACACAGAGAGAACATACAAACTCTTTGCAGATGTCGTCTTTAGTGGGCCTTGAACCCAGGACTCCAGTGCTGCAGGGCTGCTATGCTATCCACTAAGCCACCGTGCTGCCCCACTTCAGCCCCAAGCCTGTGTTCACCTTCCTGACCACACCAAATTTTGCAATTCGGACCAGTGTCACTTTATGAGGTAATAACTCTGGAACATTTCAACATGTCCCAGTAATTCTGAGAATGTTTTTTTCATGATATGTTGTACTTCAAATTAGTGGTAAATTTTGGTTAATATTTGTTGCATTCATTTATGAAAGTATCGAAAATTTTAAGGTGACCGCTTTTGATCACAGCATTTAGAGGGTTAAACAGCAGGGGGCGGCTATCAATTAAGCCAAGCTCCCAGGGACTCATATGCATCCCACATTGGGAAGTCACTGCAAAACAGGAAGTATCAGTATGTCCAATGTTGGTAAGTGGGTCAAGATTGAGTATACCTTCATACACAGAATATTATTTATTGCTTATTTGCTTCATAAATGCTAAGTTAAGCAACTTTCTAAATTAAAAAAATCTGCCATTTTGCTCCTGTACACAGTCTGTTAGTACTTTACCTATAGAGTGCTTTACAAATATGTTACAAATTCATTTGAGCTTCTCTTCCGGATGCCTTTTTTGTCTTTTACCTGTACCTTTTTCTGTGTTAGAGATAACCACAGAAAGCATGAGGAGGATGAAGATAGATTTGCAGAGGGGAGAAAATATCTACAGTCTCAGAGGGACCGACTATAAAAACAGGGAAAGCAGATGAGGTGGAAATAACTGCTGCATAGAAGCAGTGGTTATACATGTGTGTGAGGGACAAGGGAGAATCCATTTTGGATTTTAAATTCAGGACATCTCCTTCCACTCCTGAAATGTGCCCCCACCTTTGGGATTCCACAGGCTCATTGTTTTCTTTTAATTAAAAGAGCTAGGACAAGCTCTTTTGAAGCTGTTAACACAAGGGTGTGAACTCTCCTGCAGCTATAGCAACCTGAACCTCTTTGTGGGACCAAGCACATGGCACAGCAAGGCTATGAGGTATGGAATCTGGAAAATGACCTATAATAACACAATGCAATATCTCTGTGATGAGCCGAGCCCATATTCCAAATCGGCGTTCATTTCTCCACATGCCCATATTATTTAGCCACCTGTAGCACTCTGGATTATGGAGCTATAAAGCATAGCTAGCAGTAATTACATACGGTAGTCATATTTAGTCTCTATGCACAGATAAAATCCAGCGGAATCCAGTGGCAGTACAACCAACCCATTCAGAGCTTCAGGCGCAAAGTTATGGGCCAGCCACAGTTCTAGGCAGAAAATCATATTCTCAGACATGGGAGGAGAGAGGCTGCACCACCCAGGGGTGGGAGCAGATGTGTGAGGTAGCAGCCTGGAGATATAAGGCAGCCCCTCATTTTGGACTGAGTCTTCTGATGGCCGGAGGATACGTTTGCTGACGCAGCCAGAAAGCCTGTAACTAAGATTTTTACCTGTGATCGATCAGCGCCTCCCAGTGGTCACATGCTACATAACATGGTAATTGCAACCCTATACCCTATCCTTGTACTACACTCCTGACTGGATATATTTGCTCTAGTATGTATAGCTGTATTTTCTAGTGCACCTCCTCGGCGATTAAATATAAAATTAATCTTGGGCTGCTCTTTTATCTCAATCCACGAATCCCCACGTCCGCACGCTCCGTTGGTTATTATACGCTACCCCAAGGTGAGTTCCTGACCCGATCTAAGCCTGCTGTTGGATGGGGCTTATTTTAAATGAGAAACTGGTGGCAGAATACCATACTTTTTCAGTGAGGAACTCTGTTAGTGACAGCCGGGATGTTTAGATATATATCCCCAGGCTGTACTGGTGATATATTTCCCGCCTCACTGGGAGCACATCACAAACTCGTACCTATAAGGGAAGTCTTTCTGGCGACTATTTGCCCTCGGTGTAGTTCCGTGACTGACCTGAGGCAAGTTGTGGTACCAGAGAGCCGACCCCTGCGGAGTCCTTCTCTCCCCTCCCCTGTGAGATCCCTTACAATGTGCTACTGAAGAAAGCAGTGCCATGAATACACAAAGACTTCACATCCAGCCTATATTACGGAGAGAGAGTGCCAAAAGAGAAAAAGCTAAAACTTAGATCAGATTTCAAGTTTCATATCAGGGTGTCTGAAAATAAATGAAAGAATGAAGATTGCAGACTGGATCTTGATGGACTTTTATTAATTAAAAGTAACTACTAATATATTCAAAAATATTTGTTATAATATCAATGGGTTATAAGAGGTTATACAGAAGATCAAAAAACAAACCTTCTGTCAATCAAAACCACAAAGGCAAACACCAATGTGTTTGGAGACTACGTACCATTGCTAAAGCTTGCTGTATGGAAGGCAGAGTGGCCGTGCCTAGCTGAAGAGTGAGAAAGCTTTGTTTACATGCAAGCCTGAATACATGCAGGGATGGCTTGTTTGTTAGGGAATCCCCACATATATTCAGGCTGATTAGCAGCCGCAAATCATGCACCTGCGGCGACACAAACATAATCTACGAGCATGCCCTTTAATACTCGGAGACCACCCAATCATGCTCGGAAATCTCGAGTAACGAGCACACTCACTCATCACTACTTAGCACACATTATTTGTGGAACTGCAGAACCACTATAACAGGATAGCATAATATTGCTCAACCACAAGGGTAATATTCCCTGGAAGCTCACAAAATTGTGATAACTAAGTAGCAAATTGGAAGTGTATGGTTTAGAGGTGTATTTATGGACAGAATGTTCTCCATCTTCTATACCATCAAGTCCACTTGCCAGTAGTCCTGTAGGTTATGATTTACGGATTATAACTGGACACTAAATTGGCAGGAATCAATGATGGGGGCCATGTCACGCTTGCAGACCCCCTGATGTAACTAAACAGTGGAAAACTCCCAATTCTAACTCCAACCCTAACCCCAATCCTAACCCCAACACAGCCCTAACTGTAATCCCAACCCTAACCACAACAATAATCTCAAGACCACCCTAACCTCAACACAACTGTAAAACAACACAACCATAGCCTCAACACAATTGTAACCCAAAACATAAGCCTAACACAACCCTAACCCCAACACAACCCTAACCACAACCCTAACCCCAGCCTCAACCCTAACCCTAGCTTTAACCCCAAGCATAACTATAGCCCCAACCCTAACACTAGCCCAACCTTATCCCTAGCTCTAACCCCAGCCCTAACTGCAAAGAATGGAAAAAATACATATTTTGTATTATTATTTTAACCTATCTAAGGGGGGTTTGATTTACTATTGTTTTCATTTTGATCACTGTGATAGGGTCTATCACAGTGATCAAAATGAACCAATAGGAAAAATCTATTGTTGCTAGGTTTAACGGCCAGCAGATCTCGACGGGCACACTGCGCATGTGCCTGCCATTTTCTTCCAGGAAGACCATGCGGAAGGCCGGGGGACAGAGTCGGAGGGCCCAGGAATGGCAGAGGTTCCGGGGGTGGGCTTTTTTGCAACCGCCATTATTAGGTGAATAACGGTGATGACGAGACTGGGGATGGTAAAAACCGACCCGAATCTTGTTATCTATTGTCTCAGCTACCACCAGTAGCTGAGACCCTGGAGATTTTCCAAAGCTGGAGGACGCTATACACTTATTTTTCAGCGCTGTTAAAAAGCAGCGCTGAAGAATAAGGCCCCGATGAAAGACGTATTGGCGGTCATTATGGAGTTAAACAAAGCTGCTTAGGTTTTGATACTTCCTGGTGGTATTTGTCTTTGGCAAAACTATATTGACACAGTAATGTGTGGATCACATGCGCTTTTGATGTGTTTCTGCTGCAGAAACAAATGTGCATTTTTTTAACTGTGGATTTTCCACATCTAATGGGTACAATCTGCACCTAAAATTGAGCATACTTACAAGACAAATTGACATGTTGCACATTTCAAACACGCACCACAGGTAAGCTTACGCCAAGTTAAAAGAAAAAAAGCACATAGGGCATGACATTTCTATAAATCCCATCCACTTTTGCTGGAACTGTAAGAGAATACACAGAATCAAAAACTCACCAAAAACTTAATTTGGGCAGATAGCCTTAGTAAACCAATATCCAGATGATACATTCCTTATAGGGTAAGTTCCACGATGATGAGTTTTTGACTCTGCGTACTTTTGCTGCGTAACATGTAATTTTATCTTGCATGTATGCTGGTTTTTCCTATAGAATTGCATTAGACATTTAAAATCGGTAGGTAAAAAACACATACGTGTTCGCTTCAGAAAAACGCATGTAACCCGCACATGACTATATCAATAAAGATTTGTCAAAGTCAAATATCTGGAAGTATCAAAAACAAATCAGCTTTATTAATAACTTGACATTCCAAACAGACAAAAAATGCTAAGTGAAACCCGCAATAAAAAGCATGTAAAAAAAGCACTCAAAAATACAATAAAAAAATGCAAAACCAAATTTACCTATTAAATGCAGATGGGAATATCTACCTTTTTGCAAAGGAGTGAGAAGATGTGTGACACCCTCCATAAAGACTCTCGGGGTAAGTTCACAGAGGGCGTTTTTTGCTGCTTTTCTTTTCTGCAGCAAAACATGATCTTCTTGGCAGGAAAGAAGCTGCGTCAAAAACGCATTTTGTATTTGGTGCATTTTTTTGCTGCATTTTTTTTCTCTTTGTCGATGCTAATGTCCTTGAATTTTCAGCAGCAAAAATGCAGCTAATAATGATACCTGCGTTTTTTCCACACCCATTCAAGTCAATGGGTGAAAAACACTGAAAAAATGCAGCAAAAACGCTGAAAGAAGTGACATGCTCTATGTCCAAATAACACAGCAAAGCACAAAATACTGATCACACAAAAAACTAATGTGTGTGCATAAGATTTCTGAAATCTCATAGGCTTTGCTGGTACTGTAGAAAGCAGCTGAAAATTAGCATTAAAAAAAAAAAAGCTGAAAAAAAAAACACAGCAAAAACGCCCTGTGTGAACTTGTGTTATATTTTCACATGGATGACTTTGTATCTCAGGTTATTTGTGATCACTTTTGCAATATTAGATTAGTTTAAAAATCCATAAAAATTGGGGGCATCTATAACAAGGCAATCCATTTTCACAGCACTGAATATTGTAGTAGAATTAGATTTTCTTAATGATGGCAGAATTTTTCTTCATAAAAATGGAAGTATGAGGGTTGAAGTTCTTGTAAGATGTGCACAGGTCACATACTCCACACAAAAATGAATCTGCTCCACTGAATAAAAAATACAGAATTTTTTTCTTTGATATAGCATTTTCACTTGAATGATTCGTTGAATATTTAATGTGTGTTCTCTTTCCTAACAACACCCACGAGACTACTAAAATGTTCTACTTGGAGAAATGTTCTCAGCAGAAAGGACTTCCATCAGACAGTACATCTGTTGGGAGACATAGTTTTTGATACAAGAGTTGTATTAACATTGCCAATACCAGAGAGCATAAAGCATGTACGTCCTGCTACTATTTTATCATTATAGTCAATTAATCCAGAGTAAAGCAAGTACAAGTTTGATCACAGCCTTCTTTGGCTGATACTTTCACATATTAGGATTCCTAAAAGAAATACCATAGATATTTTCCTTTTATGCAATCACTGCATTTTGATAAACTGACCCAATCATACACGGTAGACACAAACAGATATAGAAATAAATGCCATTGACAAGCGGTCATCACATGAATTTTTGTGACTATCACATGGATTGCTGTTGCCCAACCCAAAGGGTAGTAGTAATGTTCTGCTCTTAAGTTTCATGGTCAGCTGTATTTGTAGAGATCATCTTTGACTCATCTTGAAAGATACAGACATTGACATGCAATGTGGCAGATTTGCTAAGGCCACGTTCACACATCCGTTATTCAAACTCCAAAAATGAACGACAATGTTCAGACCAGCAAAGGAGCTATGATCTGGACTTAACTACCTAAGGCCGGTTTCACACGTCAGTGGCTCCGGTACGTGAGGTGACAGTTTCCTCACGTACCGGAGACACTGACTCACGTAGACACATTAAAATCAATGCATCTGTGCAGATGTCATTGATTTTTTGCAGACCGTGTCTCCGTGTGCCAAATACGGAGACATGTCAGTGTTCGTGGGAGCGCACGGATTACACGGACCCATTAAAGTCAATGGGTCCGTGTAAAACACGTACCGCACACGGACGTTGTCCGTGTGCAGTCCGTGTGCCGTGCAGGAGACAGCGCTACTGTAAGCGCTGTCCCCCCCACTGGTGCTGAAGCCGCGATTCATATTTCCCTGCAGCCGCTCATACAGTAGAAGGTGCGGCCAGGACAGGAAGCAGCGCCAGCCAGTGAGGGAGCCGGGTGAGTATTTTAATAACAGCGGGGGGGGGGGGGGGGGTTCATGGATCTTTATTTTAAACACGATTATTCATATCTTCTCTACAGCAAACGCTGCTGCAGGGAAGATATGAATGGCGGCTTCAGCACCAGATGCAGGGGACAGAGCTAAACTTTAGCGCTGTCTCCTGCACGGTGCGTGTGGTACCCAGTGGGCACACGGGCGGCACACGTATGCCGCACGTATGCCACACTGATGTGCCACAGAAACGCACCGGCACACGGACACGGATAATTCCGGTACCGATTTTTCCGATACCGGAATTATCTGGACGTGTGAGACTGCCCTAATAGGCATATATGAAAGTGTTGATTTCTGGTCAGTGGGCCCACAGTTGATCTGGACCTTGAATATTGAATTTATGAGACCAGATTAATCCTGGCTATTTTCTACACAGGATAATCTTACATTGGAGAGTCTTAAAATGCATCAGTAGCTCATGCATGATGATATATTTTATGTGTCTTTAGACACTCCTGTCTATATTTATAACACCTCTAAGTTGACCTAAGTTTTGCACTGAAAAAACTGGTATACATAATTAATAACTTTAATAAAAAATAGATTACTATTTTCACCATATGAACAAGTGTTTTGCTCATTCACTGGGTGATCGTCAGCCTATTCAGACTACACGTATATCAAACGATCATCCCTAAGAACGCTCATCCACCATTATCATGCAGTTTAAATGGAGCTTGAAGAAAACTGACAAGTCTTAGTGTGAAGATCACAATTTTAAAGCGGCATATACACAGATCTTGATCAGCAGATCATTATTATCAATCTATTGTACATGGAGAAGCTCCATATTCCATTGAAAGCAGATGTTTAAACAGAATCAAGCATGATTTCATCACACTTGAAGTAAGGATGTATGTCCGTCAGTCAGTCACCTAATCCCGTAGTTAATTAGCAGACTTAGTGGTCAGATAACTGAATGGATTAGACATCATAAATTCTCTTCTGGTCCTGCCATAGACCATCAATTCTGTTACATGATAACACTTCATTTTTTTACGACCACGTCTCTGTATGTTTTTGAAAGAGTCTAGAAAAATGCCTTGGATATTGAAGGCAACTGCCATGTTACACTTCTGTTGATACTTTAATGATGGCAAAATAAAATTTTTATTCCAATTTGTGCAAACATTTATGGTTTGTGATCAAGCTGAGAGTTAATATGAGGAAGTACCCCCAAAAAATGAGAATTACTTATCTTGAATAACAAAAAAATAAGTAACATCTTAAAACACATTAATCCTCTTCAAAATACTGTGCACTTGTCGCAACAGTTTTTCCACTGTTGGAAAATATTATATTCTTCTGAATTAATGCTGTTAAGTGCCTCCAGATATTTTTTCTGAACCTCATCTACGTCTTGAAAACGCTTTACCTTTAGGTTTTCTTCATTCTTGGTAATAAGAAGTTGCAGGGCGCTAACTTTTTCTCCAATAACTGGTTGATTTTAAACGCTGTGTGGGCAGGTGCATTGTTATGATGAAGCAGCTCCCTGGTTCCCACAATTCAGGTCGTTTTTTATTCACTGCCTCACACAATTGCTTCAGGACCTGCAGAAAGTAATGTTGGTTCACTCTGGTGCCTGAGGAACAAATTCAATGTGAACAACTCCTTTGCTGCTGAAAAAACAAACCATCATGGACTTTAAATTTGATGTCACTTGCCGTGCTTTTTTGGTCTGGGCGATGAAGCCATCTTCCACTGGCTGGACTGTTGCTTTGTTTCAGGATAACGAAGATTCATCCTGTGATGACTTTTGACAAAAAATCAGGGTCAATTTCGACCTGTTCTTTAAATTTCTGACACATCGGAAAGCAGTCATGGAACAATCTCTGCAATGACGAGTCTCATGTTCAAATCTTCAGTTAGGATTCTTTGCATGAACACCAGGAAATTCCAGTTAATTCTTCCAATTATTTTGCGACGATCAAACATGATGGCATTGCACACTTTTTGTCAGAGGGGAGTTCCAATAAAGGAAGTGTTTGGTGACCTACATGGAACATGCAGTGAGTTTGCAGGAGGAATCTTTCACTGGCTCAGCGTAAAGTAAACCTGATTTTACTCACTGTGCCGTAGGTTTAAAAGTAGAGGAATGATTGACTGTGAGCTTGAATAGAAACTATGCAGTAGGTCTTTGATGAAGACCAAGAGAGGAGCCATAGCTGGCTCAGATTAGGCTGTGCGGCTATTGTCCTGAGAGTTAGAGAGAAAGCAGGGCCAGACTGGCCATCTGGCAAATGCTAGAAGGGTGTGTCTGGTTGTGGGTTGTACTGTCTGCTATGTTGTTAGCAGAATTAGTGTTCTCAAGACACCCATACTGTTAGGAGTTGTGACAGAGCACAAAGTCGTTGATTCCATCAAAACAACTTGCTTTCCTCCATCCAGGGTAATATTAGTAGTAATAGATCCCATCTGGTGCTTGGGGATGGGTACAGCATGGGCTGTGTGATTTCAAATGCCAGGGCTGAATTTCAGCCCAGTCCGTACCTGTGAGTAAGAGAATAACAAAGGTGGAGTTGGCTGACTTTTGATCTGTAAAGTGGCCTGTTAATTTCTATCCTGTGAAGCTAGTAGACTGATAGCATTCATTCTCCTATGTAGAATGAAAAGTTAAAATGTATCACTACATATTGCAAGTTGAAATTAATCATTGGCAATTTAATCTGGCTTGTGTGAAGATAGCGATCACCTGTTTGAGGATAAATTAAACCCATGTGGATTATTGTTACAATTATACTACTATATTGTTGCTGTTGCAATCTAAAGGTGAGCCGTCATTGATAAAAAGGACAGAGTTTTTATTTATTTTACTCACTTATATAGCGCCATTAATTCCACAGCGATTTACAGACACTATTGGCACTGTCCCCATTGGGGCTCACCATCTAGATTCCCTATCAGTATAGCTTTGGAGTGTGGGAGGAAAGCGGAGAGACCGCAGGAAACCCACACAAATACGGGGAAAAAATACAACCTCCTTGCAGTTGTTGTCCTTTGTGGTATTTGAACCCAGGACCCCAGCGCTGCAGTGCTAAACACTGAGCCACCATGCTGTCCATGAGTTTGAGACTGTGGTGACCAATGACAGGTGGTCTGAGGACTGCTTGTTGCACAGCACAAAGAGTGATGCACACTGCCATGAGTAGCTGGGAGTGAACTCAATCAAAGGAAGTGTCCTAGTGGTCATGAAAACCCATAAAGATGCTAGAATGACCTATGAAGGTTATGGTGAGACCCAGCATGTAACACTTGTGGCAGGCGAGAGCCTTCAAGTATTGACATAGGATGATTAAAGGGAATATTTCATTAGATTCATACTGCATGCACCACAGACAGTATGAATCATAACTTGGCTGCATAAATGTTTCAGAAGTGTTTCAGACTAAACATAATTTGAACAGCTGGCAATAGGGAGAGACGTCACTAGTCCAATGTGGTCCCTGGCTGATCTCTCCCCACCCATACTAGTTGATTGACAGGTCCCTCCCACTGAACTGCTGTGCTTTAAAGTTATGTTTACATAGCATGAGGCTTATCTTCTCTGTTCCCCTCCCTTTAGCACACAATTTGCTTCTCTTACTGATCTCCATCTTCCTCAATTTCTCTGGATGTATTTTGTTGTGCATGCTGGGCAGCAGAGTCAGAGAGCAAAAAAGAGCAGAGAGAGTGTGAAAGAAAGAGAGAGAGAGTAATTACAGCACTATAGAAATTCTACATACGGTATATAGTGTCTGTGAGCGGAGAGAGGAATTATAGGGACTGTAGTATTTCACAATGTAAATCTCACAGCAACAGCTGGCAGCATCAAAACAAAGTTGCTCTCTAAAGCTGGACAAGAGATAGAAAAAGGGTAAATTATTCTTTCTGAACTTTGGTGGCATCACTTGGTGAGAATGTAGGCACATAGAGGAACTTTTCTGTATTTTTATATTTTTATAATCTTTGAAAACCCTTAAATTAAATTATAAAAAAACACAGTTATTTCATATGAACAGGAATTTGGTAATCACATCGTGTAAGCACAGCATTCTTAGTACAGAACACGAGTTGTCTAAATAATGAATGACAACATGTAAATAGCTCTGCGTAATTTAATTAAAAATTGTCACTTCTCACACTACTGTGCCCTCACATGCAGCTAAGCAGGTTTCCGCAGGCTGTATGACTCTCATGCACAGCAATCACATCTGCAGACATGTCTAATGTTTGTAGGAGGGATTTATGCTGTGAGCAGCTATCTCATAGTCATTAGCACAGAGAGGAATTATAGAAAGCTGCAGCTCACCGTTTGCTTAATCACCATTTAAGATGTGAATGTTTTACAATACTTACTTGTGTCCTCATTCAACACAACATGGAGAAGCTGGAAATATCGAATCATTCTATCAATACTTATATTTCTCTCCTTGTGTTTTACCCAAAACTATAAAATGTACAGTTCCATTGTGCTTAATGGCTCAAAGTATAACATAGAAGGTAAGCGAGAAAGCCAAGAGCCACACCAATACCTCTTAATACCAACTTAGGCGAATAATTGAGAAATGAGAGTTCGTAGGTAGCCTAAACAGATGGCAAACACCACATTTTTATCATCATGACTGGTAGCACACTGTCCTATGTCAACAGTTGGTGTGCTGGCGATAACATGATATTTTATGCAAAAAGAAAAATTGTAGTAACGGTCATTCTGTGCACAATAAAAGGCGGTCTCCGTGTCTTAACAGGCAATTACACAACCGCCAATCATCTTGGATGATTGTAAACCCAGCCTTACAGAGAAGATTTCCAAGGCACAAAAAAAAAATCTATAAAAAATATGTAAATACAAGGTTCTATCAGTGACTAATAAGAACTGGTCATTGTAAGACACGTTGTAATTACAGCATTCCCATATTTCACAGACAAAGCTTTGTGCTTTGACATATAATATTGGGCTTTTCAACCATAAGAGACCTGGTCTTTAGCATACCAGGACTGCGAGGGTTTGAAAACGGAATAGTGATAGGATCAGCTGCACATATATTGCCATTATTCTTATGCACACAGGTTCTTAAAGAGGACTTATCAAAAGTACCCAGTGTTTATTCTGATTATATTCACATTGCTTTCCAGAGTATTTTGCTTTTTTATGAAAAAGACAACGTAGTTAAGCCTGTGTATCACAAAAAAGAGGCAAAAATTATTTGAATAACAAAATAAGAAAATATACATTTCGGTTCCTAGAACCACATCTATAAATAAAAAATATATATATGTCTGGTCATGAACAGGGGAAATTTGTCCAGCCTTGAACTGGTTAAGAAGAGAATGCATAATAAAAAGTCAACAAGTATCTAAAAAGGAGAATGTTAGATATGTGTACATTGTTTGGACTGCCTCAAATGTATGACAGACTGCACAAGTAAAATCTAAAGAAGAGGCAAAGCTTCTCACATATTCAGTGTCGTACAATTTCAGTATTGGCAGCAAACAGTCCTTGAACTGATTGTTTTTCCCTCAGTCTACAATGCAGGCCAGAGCAAGCATGTAATTCAGAAAGTCAGTCTACCAAATTCCTTTTACATGTAGTAATACATTATTTAGGCTTGTCTGTCTCAACTGGTTTCCCCACAGACATTTTGAAACTTGAATGAATCAAAAGTGCCACTGTGTGATGAAGCAAAGCAATGGTCATAAGGATCATCAAGGGGAGAGGGTGAAGTGCAAGGCTAATTAAAGGGAACCTGTCAGCAGGATTGTGCACAGTAACCTATAGACATGCAGGTCGGTGCCGTTATACTGATTAAAATGATACCTTGGTTGATGAAATCCGTCTTGTGGTGGTTGTTTAATCTTTATTTTTAGTTTTTAGTTAACGATATGCCCGTGCCCTGGGGCGGCCTGTTGGAAGGAAGGGGGGTCTTTAGGGGGTGCTCTGATTTGGTTTTTATAATGAAGACTGCTGACAGGTTACTGATCCCTCATTGACCTGCCCCCTAGTTTACATACTATTATTTATATTAAAAAAAATCACAAAAACATTGTGTCTCAAAATGGCGCTGGCCACCCCTGTGCAGTAGCATCTATAGGAGATCCGATAGATGCTACTGCACAGGCGCCATCTTCTTAGAGAAAAATTGTCTCCACCAAGATGGCACCGCCGGTGAATCAACAGTAGCATCTATGGAGTTGCAGGTAGATGCTACTGCACAGGCATGGTCGGTGCCATTTTGAGACAGAATTTTTTACAAAATTTATTTATACAAGCAAATAAAATAATGAAATGCACATTATACATGCGATCATGCTGCAGTGCAGGCACCGCCGCCTGCCTACTGAAGGTGATTTATTTTTCAATATAAATAATATTCAGTACGTAGAATAGGGAGGGGGCAGGTCACTGAGGGTGACAAAGGTGCAGCAAAAATCAACCTAAAAGAGCTAAAAAAAGATACTTCAGGGAAAACATATCCAGCATTTTCCTGAAGTATGTTCCTCTTGCAAAACTTGACAGGTACACTGGCATCTAAAAAGTGTTGTGTGCACATACCCTGACAGGATCTCTGATGCAATATTTGACTTAAGCCCCCCATACATCGTCAATGGTTCTAAACCATCTCTCATACACAGCAGTGTATGCTCTATAAAGCGGTCCTGGGTTCTCCTATGAGACATCACTAGCAGTGGCTTATCTCACATGAAACAAAAGGATCAACAATGCAAAATTGGACATGCTGGATCCTTAATTCCCCAAACATCTGTTCAGGGCTGTGCATTAGGTTGTCAAACAAACCTGTCGATATCAGTGGATTTGGTCGATGTTAGTCTAATGTGTATGCTGACTTAAGTCTGGACTTCCACAGATTTGTAATTTTGACATGAGAGATCTTTCAACCAATGCCCAAAAATTAATGCAAAATGCAACACGTAGATGTTGCAATTGTTTTGGCATATGTGAAGCTCATCCATATCACAAGGCGTCAATGGTGGCTAAACAATGTAGTGTATGGATATTTGCCACTTTTGGAGAGTAATTTAAACTGGGCTGGTAAAAAAATCTTAGGATATGTTCATACACGGTGTAGGCATGATGGTCATATATAACTTCTCAAATTATATGCCAATCATGTGGGGGGGGTTTTGAATCACAATATGGGCCTGAGACCAGGGGAGGTTATGCCAGTATTGCAAATGCTGTCCATGTTGCACATAATTCTCCAGCATTAGGGGAATAAGCCAAGTTTTTAAGCATCATTTTTTGTGCTGAAAACACCCCCCTCGGCTTATACACGAGTCATTATTATTTTAGTGCCATTTATTCCATGGCGTTTTACATGTGAGGAGGGGTATACATAATAAAAACAAGTACAATAATCTTAAACGATACAAGTCACAACTGGTACAGGAGGAGACAGAACCCTGCCAGCGAGGGCTCACAATCTACAAGGGATGGGTGAGGATACAGTAGGCGAGGGTAGAGCTGGTCGTGCAGCGGTTTGGTCGATCGGTGGTTACTGCAGGTTGTAGGCTTGTAAGAAGAGGTAGGTCTTCAGGTTCTTTTTGAAGGTTTCCATGGTAGGCGAGAGTCTGATATATTGGGGTAGAAAGTTCCAGAGTAGGGGTGATGCGCGGGAGAAATGTTGTATGCAATTGTGGGAAGAGGAGATAAGAGGGGAGTAAAGAAGGAGATCTTGTGAGGATCGAAGGTTGCGTGCAGTTAAGTACCGTGAGACGAGGTCACAGATGTATGGAGGAGACAGGTTGTAAATGGCTTTGTATGTCATGGTTAGGGTTTTGAACTGAAGTCTTTGATTAATGGGGAAAAATTGCAGGGATTGACATAGGGGAGTGGCCAGGGAATAGCGGGGGACAGGTGGATTAGTCGGGCAGCAGAGTTTAGAATAGATTGGAGGGGTGCGAGAGTGTTAGAGGGGAGGCCACAGAGCAGGAGGTTGCAGTAGTCAAAGCGGAAGGTGATGAGAGCATGGACTAAGGTTTTTGCAGATTCTTAGTTTAGGAATGTACGTGTTAGGGGTCGAGTTCCCACCTCTGCACAGGGGGAATCTTGGGCCATCTCCGCTGCGGTCTCCCATTCTTCTCCTGCCGCAGTGGAGTCTGCTCAGCGGAGACGTCGGTCCCAGCATCTTGCTCAGTCTGACTCTGTGCAAAGGGTTACTGCTGCCTTTCCAGCTTCTGCCATTGTAGCCAGTACTGGGGGCGAGCAGACGTTTTTGGGACTAAGTCCTGCTTTTCCCCTTCTGAGCATGCCCAGGGTAAGATCTCTTGTTGGAGTTCAAGGGTCGCATGCTTAGATACTGCAGCTGATCCCATTGGTCCTCTAGGAAGGTCCTGAAGGTGTTCAACTTCTGTGGCAGCTTCCCATTGGTCCTTCTAGGAAGGTCCTGTACTTGCTGCAGATATAAAAGGTTCACATGACTGCACGACCATGCGCTAGTATCAATACAAGTTATGTGCTTTGCGCCAGTGTGGTTATGTGTGATTGTATTCAGGGACCTAGCTGCAGTAAGCCGCTAGAACACTGGCACCTCTGGTGCGGAGATTGTGTGATTGTATTCAGGGACCTGGCTGAAATAAGCCACTAGAACACTGGCACCTCCGGTGAGGAGATTTTTATGCTTGCATGACCACTGACTGCTATCAGTTCGGCAGTTAGCTTGTGCTCCTGTGAGTCTAACAGGGCGCAGTGCTTTCCTTTCACGGCTATTCTGTGAAGTAACAGAGCTAGCCTTTACTGCCAAATAGTGCCACCATTCACTAGCAGCAGGTTCCTCCTGCACGGTGGACCCCGGGCTGCGAACGCACCAATAATAATAACCATCTATATGTATTCGGTGCGTTCCGCTACCCCTAAGGCTGCCGTCACACTAGCAGTATTTGGTCAGTATTTTACATCAGTATTTGTAAGCCAAAACCAGGAGTGGGTGATAAATGCAGAAGTGGTGCATATGTTTCTATTATACTTTTCCTCTGCTTGTTCCACTCCTGGTTTTGGCTTACAAATACTGATATCAAATACTGACCAAATACTGCTAGTGTGACGGCAGCCTAACAGTACGGACATGGGAAACATTTTTGCGTTAAAGTCGTCAGGAAGTGGAAAGGGCTTGAATATGTGGTTTGAAGGAGAGATCAGTGTCAAGGATTCCCCCAAGGCAGCAAGCTTGTGGGACTGGAGAGAGTGAGCAGCCATTTACTTTAATGGATAGGTCTGATGGGGGAGTCGAGTGAGATGGGGGAAAGATGATGAATTCTGTTTTGTCCATGTTAGGTTTTAGAAATCTAGCGGAGAAGAAGGATGAAATAGCAGACAGACATTTTGGGATTCTGGTTAGTAGGGAGGTGATATCTGGTCCAGAGATGTAGATCTGTGTGTTATCAGAATAGAGGTGATACTGAAAGCTGTGAGATTCTATGAGCTGTACGAGGCTGAAGGTGTAGATGGAGAAGAGCATAGGTCCTAGGACTGAACCTTGAGGGACTCCGACAGGGGGCGAGGTGATGTGCGAGTGGGAGACGCTGAATGTCCGGTTTGTTAGGTATGACGAGATACAAGATAGGGCCAATTCAGTGATGCCAAGAGATGAGAGGGTCTGTAATAACAGGGAATGGTCCACTGTGTCAAAGGCAGAGGAGTGGTCTAGGAGGAGGAGGACAGAGTAGTGTTGCTTGGCTTTGGCGGTTAATAGGTCATTGTTTTTCTTTTTGTAAACACTGCCTATCTTTTCTGAAGTAAACTTATAAATTTACTAGAAGAAAAGAAAGGGAATTTCCAGCACGTCCATCCAGTGCAAGTAAAATATCCAAAATTTATTAGAACATATTAAAAAAACAGTTTAAAAAAAAAGAGAGAGAGACCCTCTCTCTCTCTTTTTTTTTTAAAACTGTTTTTTAATATGTTCTAATAAATTTTGGATATTTTACTTATACTGGATGGGCGTGCTGGAAATTACCTTTCTTTTCTTCTACTTTAGCTGAAATCACCAGCAGGTATGGCACCCACCAGCTACATTTATTTGCAACGGCTTACAGATGCATGTCTTGGCGTGTCAAGCTCCAACCCTTCCCTCTCCCCCCTCCTCTCTTTCTTGAATGTATAAATTTACTAGTTCATTCTTTTGGCTCTATGATTGAACCAACACGTCCTCCACACTAAATTACGCTACCAGGAGGGTGGGTTCCGGACCCGATATAGTTTTTAGTATCAAACAGAAACTGGTGGCAGCATAGCGTCCCTGGTGGTACTAGGAAACCCTGGCAGTGACAGATCAGAGGTTTATGTGTGTATTTCGTGCCTGAGACTGGTGATATACATACCACCCTCACTGCATAGTGACCGGTAGCCAGGACCGACCAGGCAGCCTTTCCAGTGACTACCTAACTTAGATGCAATTTCCTCACTGACCTGAGGGTAAGGGGAGCGCCAGAGAGCTGCAAGTTCCGAACTGGAAATGGAAAATAGTAACACATGTTGTGGGGATTTATATATCACCCGACCATATATACAAATAAATTCCTGAAATATTGGAGTCATTGTCCCAGAAAGACAGCAGGGGAGGGGTAGCGGCGAAGCAGCGGATCACAGAGGCAGGAGCCGGCGGCAGCGGCTGTAATTGTGCCCGCTGCTAAAAAGAAATGAATATTCACTGCGCTGGCAGTGAATATTTATTTCTCTTATAGCACGCACAACACGTGCACACGTTACAGCTGCAGCAGCCAGCTTCCAGCACACATCCTACTACCTTCACTGCATGCCCTCGCTGCATCTAACTCCTATGCCAGTCTTCTGGTTGAGCGATCACGTGTCCCCGCTCATTAACCCCTTCCCGACCTGTGACACACCGTATGCGTCATGAAAGTCGGTGCCAATCCGACCTGTGACGCATATGCTGCATCACAGAAGGGTCGTGTTACTGCAGGTCGGGTGAAAGAGTTAACTGTAATTTCACCGGACCTGCAGGGACAGAGTAGTGGTACTTCAGCCCAGGTGGGAAGGCTTCGCCCCTTCCCCCCCCCCCCGTGGCTACGATCGCTCTGATTGGCTGTTGAAAGGGACTGTTTCACTTTCAATCAGAGCAATCGTAATATTTCACCAATGAAAATTGGTGAAATATTACAATCCAGCCATGACTGATGCTTCAATATCATCGGCCATGGCTAGAGACCACGATCTGCTCCAGCCGCCACCACCACCGATCTCCTCCCCTCCGTCCTGTCCTCTGCTGTCCTCCGCTCCCCTCCGTCCTCCCGTCCACTCCCACATGGTCCGATCCCACCCTCCATACTTACCGAGCTCCGGTGTCCCGGTGTCCATCCATCTTCTCCATGGGCACGTAGCGTATGCGCAGTGCGCCCCCCGAATCTGCCAGCCAGCAGATTTATTCAAGGTACATTTTGATCACTGTGATAGAACCTATCACAGTGATCCAAATAAAAAAAAATATTAAATAACACCCCCCTTTATCACCCCCATAGGTAGGGGAAATAATGAAATAAAGAAAATGTACTTTTATTTTTCCACTAGGGTTAGGGTTAGAACTAGGGTTAGGGTTGAAATTAGGGTTAGGGTTGCAATTAGGGTTAGGGTTGCAATTAGGATTAGGGTTAGAATTAGGGTTGCAATTAGGGTTAGGGTTGCAATTAGGGTTAGAATTAGGGTTGCAATAAGGGTTAGGGTTGCAATTAGGGTTAGGGTTAGAATTAGGGTTGCAATTGGGGTTAGGGTTAGAATTAGGGTTAGAAAAAGGCTATGTGCACACGGTGCGGATTTGGCTGCGGATGCTGCGGAATCGAAGCAGGTTTCCATCACATTTACAGTACCATGTAAACCTATGGAAAACCAAATCCACTGTGCCCATGGTGCGGAAAATACCGTGTGGAAACGCTGCATTGTATTTTCCGCAGCATGTCAATTCTTTGTGCAGGTTCTGCAGCGTTTTACACCTGTTCCAAAAATAGGAATCCACACAAAAAATCCTGGAAATCCGAGGTAAATCTGCAAATAAAACGCAGTGCCAGTGTAATGCCTGCAAATTTTTCAAAAACTGTGCGAAAAATCCTCACACAAATCCGCAAAGTAGGCACATAGCCTTAGGGTTAGTGTTGGGATTAAAGTTAGGGTTGGAATTAGGGTTAGGGTTGGAAATAGGGTTAAGATTAGGGTTAGGGGTGTGTTGGGGTTAGGGCTAGGCTTGTGGTAAGGGTTGGGATTAGGGTTAGGGGTGTGTTGGGGTTAGTGTTGGAGTTAGAATTGAGGGGTTTCCACTGTTTAGGCACATCAGGGGTCTGCAAACGCGACATCGCGCCACCATTGATTCCAGCCAATCTTGCGTTCAAAAAGTCAAATGGTGCTCCCTCCCTTCCGAGCCGAAACAGTGGTTTACCCAAACATATAGGGCATAAGCGTACTCAGGAAAAATTGCACAACTTTGGGGGTCTAATTTCTCCTGTTACCCTTGAGAAAATAAAAAAATGGGGGCTAAAAAATTATTTTTTGCATTAACTCTTTACACTCCATTCATATCGGCCCCTTTGTGCTTTCCACTCCTATGTATAGCACTCATGCTCTTCACATTGCTTAACAGTGCAGATCCATTCAGTCCCACCATCCAACACAAGAGACACTCTTACAAATCACTTAACCATCTGCTCACTTTCTATCCTCCTTCTCCTAGTCGCAGGAGATATCTCTCCCAACCCCAGCCCCCACATGTTATAGCAAGTCTAACCTCCCAACTGCTACACTCAGAAACCCCTCTATCCTTATTAATATCCCATGCATGCCTTCTGCCTCTTTCAATTGTGCCCTTTGGAATTCTCGCTCTGTGTGTAAAAAACTCCCTTTCATCCATGATTTCTTCCTTTCTAATTCTCTTAACCTCCTGGCTCTTACTGAAACCTGGATCCGGCAGTCAGACACCACTGCTGCTGCTGCTGCTCTTTCATATGGTGGACTACACTTTTCTCATACCCCAAGATCGGCAACAGAGCAGGTGGAGGCGTTGGTCTGCTCCTTTCACCCAAATGTACCTTTCAGGTTATCCCCCAAGTACCCTCACTTGTCTTCCCTTCTTTTGAGGTCCATGCGGTCAGACTCTACATCCCCTTCTCCATGCGAGTGGCAGTGGTGTATCGTCCTCCTGGCCCTTCTCATCAGTTCCTGGATCACTTTGCCACCTGGCTTCCTCACTTTCTTTCCTGTGACATCCCCACCCTCATCATGGGTGATTTCAACATCCCCATTGCTTTTCCCCTCTCCCCATCTGCTTCTCACCTTTTATCTCTAACCTCCTCTTTCGGCCTCTCGCAGCATACTAACTCTCCAACGCATGACGACGGAAACTCCCTCAACTTGGTCTTCTCCTGGCTTTGCTCAGTGGACGATTTCACAAACTCCCCCTCCCGCTCTCTGACCACAACCTTATTTCATTCTCTATCAAGAACTGCCATCCCACCCAGGTCACCCCCACTTTCCACACTTATAAAAACATACAGGCTATTAACACCCAGAAACTTATGAAGAACTTGCAGTCCTCATTGGCCCAAATCTCCTCCATCTCATGTCCTGATTCTGCTCTGAAGCATTACAATAAAACCCTGCAAAGTGCCCTGGATGAAACTGCACCTCCTATACATAGAACAATTCGGCACAGATGGCGACAACCGTGGCAAGCGCTGAAAACACGTTTCCTGCAGCGGTGCTCCAGGTGCGCCGAACGTCTGTGGAGAAAATCTAATCTACCCGAAGATTTCATCCATTATTAGTTCATGCTAGTTCATGCTTAAAACATAGAACTCTGCCCTTCACCTCTCCAAACAAACCTATTTCAACACCCTCATCACCTCCCTGTCCAATAACCCTAAACGTCTCTTTGACACTTTCCAGTCCCTACTCAACCCAAGAGTGCAGGCCCCTACCACGGATCTCCACGCTGATGATCTGGCCAATTACTTCAAAGAAAAAATTGACCACATTTGACAGGAGATTATCTCCTAATCCCCTCAGACCATGCACTGTCCTCCCTCCCCCACAGCATCTAGCAAACTCTCTGACTTTGAACCAGTTACAGAAGATGAAGTAATCAGGCTCCTTGCATCTTCTCGCCCAACCACTTGCACCAGTGACCCCATTCCGTCACATCTCCTCCAGTCCCTTTCCCCGGCTATCACCTCTCACCTAACAAAAATATTCAACCTTTCTCTCTTCCGCTATCTTTCCCTCCTCATTTAAGCATGCCATCATACATCCACTACTTAAAAAAACATCCCTTGATCAAAACTGTGCCGCTAATTATAGACCTTTTAAAGGTAAAGCGCATGTTTCAGCGCTGCAGTGTGCTGCCTTATTTACTTAACTATATACGAGTTGGCGACTCTAGGTTCAGCACCTGTTCACACTTAGTCTATGTTTGGATGTGCCGGTCAGGTTTTTGAAATGTATTCTTTAGCCCTCTGATCGTGCACTCCGCCTCCTAGCCACAGGTGTTTTAATTACAGCAGGTCCAATACCCCTCAACAGAGAGACAGAATTTTAGTCTAGGAAGAGGTTTCACATGTACCCATTCAGATGGAGACGTTTATTCTCAGCGAGGTAAGGCAAGTGTAGGACCTGGTATAAGAGAGATGCCGTCAAGGGGCTACCAGGTACACATAAAATTGGCCATTTTTATGCGCTAAACGCTCTCATTTTTCATATTTCTAGTGCAGTAATGCAGTTCAAATTTCGTGTTTCAAGTTTGCATGTTTCAGCGCTGCAGTGTGCAGCCTTATTTACTTAGCTAATTATAGACCTGTCTCTAATCTTCCCTTCATCTCTAAACTCCTCAAACGCCTGGTCCACTCCCTTCTTACCCGCTATCTCTCAGATAACTCGCTTCTCAACCCTCTTCAATCTGGTTTCTGCTCTTTACACTCTAATGAAACTGCCTTCAGTAAAGTCTCTAATGATCTACTAACAGCTAAATGTATTGGTCACTACTCCATGTTAATTGTCTTGGATTTCTCCGCAGCATTCGATACTGTGGATCATCAGCTCCTCCTCACTATGCTTCGCTCCATCGGCCTCAAGGACACCATTCTCTTCTGGTTCTCCTCCTATCTCTCTGATTGCTCCTTCACTGTATCTTTTGTTGGTTCCTCCTCCACTCACCTTCCCCTTACTGTTGGGGTTCCTCAAGGATCAGTCCTAGGCCCCCTCCTCTTCGTATACTGCCCCTATTGGACAAACAATCAGTAGATTTGGGTTCCAGTACCATCTCTATGCTGATGACACCCAATTATGCACTTCTCCTGATCTCATGCCTGCCTTTTTAGAAAACACCAGTGATTGTCTTACCGCTGTCTCCAACATCATGTCCTCCCTCTATCTGAAACTGAACCTGTCAAAAACTGAACTCGTGTTCTCTCCCTCTACTAACCTATCTTTGCTTGACATTGCCATCTCCATGTGTGGTTCCACCATTCCTCCCAAGCAACATGGCCGCTGCCTTGGGGTCATACTTGATTCCGAGCTTTCCTTCACCCCCCACATCTGATCATTGGCTCTCCCTTCTTATCTGCATCTCAAAAACATTTCTAGACCTCACCCTTTTCTTACTTTCGACTCTGCAAAAACTCATACTGTTTCACTCATTCATTCTCGTCTGGACTATTGTAACTCTCTCCTAAACGGCCTCCCGCTTACCAAACTCTTCCCTCTCCAATCTGTCCTGAATGCTGCAGCCAGGATCATATTCCTCACCAACCGTTACACCGATGCCTCTACCCTGTGCCACTCATTACAATGGCTACCCATCTACTCCAGAATCCAGTACAAAACTATTTCCCTCATTCACAAAGCCCTCCATGGCTCAGCACCACCCTACATCTCCTCCCTAGTCTCAGCGTACCACCCTACCCGTGTTCTCCGTTCTGCTAATGACCTGAGGTTAGCATCCTCAATAATCAGAACCTCCCACTCCCATCTCCAAGACTTTTCACGTGCTTCAATAATTCTTTGGAATGCACTACCCAGGTTAATCCCCAATCGACACAGTTTTAAGCGTGCCCTAAAAACGCATTTGTTCAGACTGGCCTACCGCCTCAACACATTAACCTAATTATCCCTGTGTGGCCCATTCATATAAGTTAAACCAAAATCAGGTTCCTCTCATCATGTTCTCATATACTTTCTGCAGTTAATAGCCCTCTGTGTCTATACTGCTACATACTTAGGCTGTTAACTGGTTCATGCAGCTTTACATGAACACCCGATTCTTACACTATGGCTGGTCCGAACAATGGAAGCAATTGTTACCATCCACCTCTCGTGTCTCCCCTTTTTACTCATAGTTTGTAAGCTTGTGAGCAGGGCCCTCACTCCTCTTGGTAGGGATGGGGAGCCATGCATATAAGGACAGTGACGGGGAGCCATGCATACAAGGATGGAGAGCCATGCATACAAGGACAGGAATGGGGAGCCATGCATACCAGGATAGGGATGACAGGACAATGCATACCCGGCTTATACTAGAGTCAATATTTTTTCACAGTTTTGCGTGGCAAAATTAGGTGCCTCGGCTTATACTCGGGTCGACTACTACTCGAGTATATACAGTAATTTTTAGCAGTTTTCACTTCTTTGCGTTAGATATTCACATAATTAGTCTTCATTTCTTTGACAAGACTTAGGCCTCATTCCGACATCCATTTTTTTTCTCGTAGATGAAAAACATGGAACAATTTTCATCAGTATGCTAGATCAGATCTTCATGAGTGTTTTGGATCAGATTGTCATCAGTGTTTGGCCTGAGCGTCAAATTTTACCATCAATGATTTTCTTGCATGCCAAATGGGAAAAAAAACCATTGCAAAGCTTCTCCTACCAATTACAATTATAAATGGATAACATTTGTATTGCATTCGGATAGCATTTGTGTGTTGCCAATGAATTTCATGGACCAAAAAGATTGTAAGTGTGATTTGGAACCGTGAAAAAAAAAGACATGTGAACGGCACCATAGACTGTAATAGGTACATATTCTTTCCATGAAAAACACAGGTAGAACAAGTATGTGAAAGACAGATTACTAAAAGAGGCCTAAAAAGGAAAATTTCTCTTATCTAGTCTTCTGTATTTGTGTTCTCTTATTATTAAAAATAAATGCTATTGCTATTTTACTACTTGCATTAAATATGGTGTACAAAAATATTTTACTACTAGATGGTGGCCCGATTCTAACGCATCGGGTATTCTAGAATATGTATTTATGTATGTGTATAGCAGCCACATAGTATATAGCACAGGCCACAAAGTATATAGGAGCCATATACAGGTCCTTCTCAAAAAATTAGCATATAGTGTTAAATTTTATTATTTACCATAATGTAATGATTACAATTAAACTTTCATATATTATAGATTCATTATCCACCAACTGAAATTTGTCAGGTCTTTTATTGTTTTAATACTGATGATTTTGGCATACAACTCCTGATAACCCAAAAAACCTCTCTCAATAAATTAGCATATCAAGAAAAGGTTCTCTAAACGACCTATTACCCTAATCTTCTGAATCAACTAATTAACTCTAAACACATGCAAAAGATACCTGAGGCTTTTATAAACTCCCTGCCTGGTTCATTACTCAAAACCCCCATCATGGGTAAGACTAGCGACCTGACAGATGTCAAGAAGGCCATCATTGACACCCTCAAGCAAGAGGGTAAGACCCAGAAAGAAATTTCTCAACAAATAGGCTGTTCCCAGAGTGCTGTATCAAGGCACCTCAATGGTAAGTCTGTTGGAAGGAAACAATGTGGCAGAAAACGCTGTACAACGAGAAGAGGAGACCGGACCCTGAGGAAGATTGTGGAGAAGGACCGATTCCAGACCTTGGGGAACCTGAGGAAGCAGTGGACTGAGTCTGGTGTGGAAACATCCAGAGCCACCGTGCACAGGCGTGTGCAGGAAATGGGCTACAGGTGCCGCATTCCCCAGGTAAAGCCACTTTTGAGCTATAGAGAAGCAGCACTGGACTGTTGCTAAGTGGTCCCAAGTACTTTTTTCTGATGAAAGCAAATTTTGCATGTCATTCGGAAATCAAGGTGCCAGAGTCTGGAGGAAGACTGGGGAGAAGGAAATGCCAAAATGCCTGAAGTCCAGTGTCAAGTACCGACAGTCAGTGATGGTGTGGGGTGCCATGTCAGCTGCTGGTGTTGGTCCACTGTGTTTCATCAAGGGCAGGGTCAATGCAGCTAGCTATCAGGAGATTTTGGAGCACTTCATGCTTCCATCGGCTGAAATGCTTTATGGAGATGAAGATTTCATTTTTCAGCACGACCTGGCACCTGCTCACAGTGCCAAAACCACTGGTAAATGGTTTACTGACCATGGTATTACTGTGCTCAATTGGCCTGCCAACTCTCCTGACCTGAACCCCATAGAGAATCTGTGGGATATTGTGAAGAGAAAGTTGAGAGACGCAAGACCCAACACTCTGGATGAGCTTAAGGTCGCTATTGAAGCATCCTGGGCCTCCATAACATCTCAGCAGTGTCACAGGCTGATTGCCTCCATGCCACGCCGCATTGAAGCAGTCATTTCTGCCAAAGGATTCCCGACCAAGTATTGAGTGCATAACTGAACATTATTATTTGATGGTTTTTTTGTTTGTTATTAAAAAACACTTTTATTTGATTGGATGGGTGAAATATGCTAATTTATTGAGACAGGTTTTTTGGGTTATCAGGAGTTGTATGCCAAAATCATCAGTATTAAAACAATAAAAGACCTGACAAATTTCAGTTGGTGGATAATGAATCTATAATATATGAAAGTTTGATTGTAATCATTACATTATGGTAAATAATGAAATTTAACACTATATGCTAATTTTTTGAGAAGGACCTGTAGTATATAGCAGACAAATACTACGTGACCTGTGCTATATACTATGTGGCTGCTATATACATACATATTGTAGAATACCCGATGCGTTAATACAGGCCACGCAATACATAACAGTGGCCACGCAGTATATAACACAGCCACGTACTATATAACTCAGCCCACGCAGTATATAGCAGCAACGCAGTATATAACACAGGCAACGTAGTATATAACACAGGCCATGCAGTATATAGTACTGGCCATGTAATATATATCACAGCCCACGCAGTATATAGCAGCCACGTAGTATATAACACTGCCCACGCAGTATATAGCAGCCACGTAGTATATAACACTGCGCACGCAGTATATAACAGTGGCCACGTAGTATATAGCACGCAGTGTAGAACATAGCCCACGTAGTATATAGCACAGCCACGTAGTATATAACACTGCCCACATAGTATATAACACTGCCTATGCAGTATATAGCAGCCACACGGTATCTAACACAGCCCACGTAGTATACAGTCATGGACAAAAATTTTGAGAATAAGACAAATATTAATTTTTCCAAAGTCTACTGCTTCATTTTTTCTAATGGCAATTTGCATATACTCCTGAAAGTCAGAGTGATCAGCTTAACAGCAATTACTGTACTTGCAAAGTCAATATTTGCCCAGAAAATGAACTTTAACCCCCAAAACACATTTGAACATCATTGCAGTCCTGCCTTAAAAGGAGCAGCTAACATCGTTTTAGTGATTGATCCATTAACACAGGTGTGGGTGTTGATGAGGACAGGGCTGGCGATCAATCAGTCATGATTAAGAAAGAATGACATCACTGGACACTTTAAAAGGAGGCTGGTGCTTGGTATCATTGTTTCTCTTCAGTTAACCATGGTTATCTCTAAAGAAACACGTGCAGCCATCAGTGCACTGCACAAAAATGGCCTAACAGGGAAGAGTATCGCAGCTACAAAGATTGCACCTCAGTCAACAATCTATCGCATAATCAAGAACTTCAAGGAGAGAGCTTCCATTGTTGTCAAAAAGGCTCCAGGGCGCCCAAGAAAGACCAGCAAGTGCCAGGACCATATCTTAAAACTGTTTCAGCTGCGGGAACGGACTACCAGCAGTGCCGAGCTTGCTCAGGAATGGCAGCAGGCTGGTGTGAGTGCTTCTGCACGCACTGTGAGGCGGAGACTCTTTGAGCAAGGCCTGGTTTCAAAGAGGGCAGCAAAGAAGCCACTTCTTTCCAGAAAAAACATCAGGGACCGACTGATATTCTGCAAAAGGTACAGGGAGTGGACTGCTGAGGACTGGGGCAAAGTCATTTTCTCTGATGAATCCCCTTTTCGATTGTTTGGGACATCTGGAAAACAGCTTATTCGGAGAAGAAGAGGTGAGCGCTACCACCAGTCTTGTCTCATGCCAACTGTAAAGCATCCTGAAACCATTCATGTGTGGGGTTGCTTGTCAGCCAAGGGAATCGTCTCACTCACAGTCTTGCCTAAAAACACAGCCATGAATAAAGAATGATACCAGAATGTCCTCCAAGAGCAACTTCTCCCAACCGTCCAAGAGCAATTTGGCGCCCAACAATGCCTTTTCCAGCATGATGGAGCACCTTGCCATAAAGCAAAGGTGATAACTAAATGGCTCATGGAACAAAACATAGAGATTTTGGGTCCATGGCCTGGAAACTCCCCAGATCTTAATCCCATTGAGAACTTGTGGTCAATCATCAAGAGACGGGTGGACAAAAAAAAATCCAACAAATTCTGGCAAAATGCAAGCATTGATTATGCAAGAATGGACTGCTATCAGTCAGGATTTGGTCCAGAAGTTGATTGAGAGCATGCCAGGGAGAATTGCAGAGGTCTTGAAGGGTCAACACTGCAAATATTGACTTGCTGCATTAACTCATTCTAACTGTCAATATAACCTATTGGTACTCATAATATGATTGCAATTATATTTCTGTATGTGATATAAACATCAGACAAACACTAATAAAAACCAGAGGGCAGCAGATCATGTGAAAATATAATTTTGGTGTCATTCTCAGAAATTTTGGCCATGACTGTACAGCAGTGTGGGCACCATATCCCTGTTAAAAAAATAATTAAAATAAAAAATAGTTATATACTCACCCCTGGGATCCAGGGAAGCTCCGGCGATACGTGCACAGCTGCCGTCATCTTCCGTTCACAGGATGCATTGTGAAATTACGCAGATGACTTAGCGGTCTCGTGAGACCGCTAAGTCTTCTGGGTAATTTCGCAATGCATCGCCGGGAACGGAAGATGGCGGCAGGCGCGTGAGGCTCAGCGGACTACGGAGGATGAGAATAGAAGGTTTTTGGTTTTTATTATTTTTAACATTACATTTTTTTACTATTGATGCCGCATAGGCAGTATCAATAGTAAAAAGCTGGGGACACACAGGGTTAATAGCAGCGGTTACGGAGTGCGTTACCCGCAGCATAACGCGGTCTGTTACCGCCGGCATTAACCCTGTGTGAGCGGTGACTGGAGGGGAGTATGCGGGCGCCGGGCACTGACTGCGGGGAGTAAGGAGCGGCCGTTATCTTCCGGACTGTGCCTGTCGCTGATTGGTCGTGGCTGTTTTGCTGCAACCAATCAGCGACTTGGATTTCCATGATAGACAGAGGCCACGACCAATGAATATCTGTGACAGACAGACAGAAGGACAGACGGAAGTGACCCTTAGACAATTATATAGTAGATGGATCATTCAATACGTTCAGCTGGAAAAGTAAGAATCCTGTCTTCACAAGCATTTGTACTTTCTAGGGTAGGGTTCCAGTGGAATGACTTAACCATCCACTCAAGCGCTATTAGTAACAATGATGAAGTAATGTTAATTGAATAATGGCTTCTCGCCCAGAACATTGGCATGACCTACAGTACCCTTGCTTGACAGCACTTTATAGCTTTATTTTTCACATACTTTAAAAGAAAAAAAAAAACAACATGGAGAAGTGGATGACTAAGAAACCTATAACCAGATGGTATTAAAAAAACGCAGGTTTGTAGTCACGAGTAATGCTTTATTCATGTAAGTGGTAGTTATAGTACATTACCCAGTATATTGTGTTATTTAAAGGGTCTTCTCCCTCTAGAGATATTCATGGTATAACAATAGGACCTTGGGATTCTCTTCTATTAGAACCACTGGTGCATTCGCATACCGTAATCTATCAACATTTACCGTAATTCATAAGAGAAGCTACAACTATTTAAAAAAACGATTGTCTTCATTGTGTAAGCTATTTGAAAGCTATTGAAACTGTATTGTAAAACTTGGTCAACCCTTTAAATTCAGTAATACATTGTCTTCAGCAAAAGGGTTTTTCTAACAAATGCTCCCATGGAGCTCCCCTAAATAGAAAAACTCTGTACTATATACACAGTTTAAATTCTGTGATGTCCCGAAGCAGATAGATCATGT
This sequence comes from Ranitomeya imitator, assembly GCF_032444005.1. Classification (NCBI taxonomy): domain Eukaryota; kingdom Metazoa; phylum Chordata; class Amphibia; order Anura; family Dendrobatidae; genus Ranitomeya; species Ranitomeya imitator. Next base: position 330,868,368 of record NC_091286.1, on the reverse strand, counting down.
AAAATATACATTTTTTTTCGGTTTCAATGACTGTCAGAAAACCCATTTCCAGTACAGCATAATTCTTCCTGACATTTTTCTCGCTACCTTCTTGATATAGGTGAGCAGTTCACTTTTCCTGTAGCCAGGTAGAAATATCTTACTAATACCAACATTCTTTGCTGAATGCAATTTGCCACAGCCACTAATCAGTAATCTCATATTCTAGGCAGCAGTCGTGTTAAATCCAGATTAAAAAAGCAAACATCAGATAAGGTTATCTATAATGTGAAAGGTCACTGGTAAACCAATTGTGTTTCCTCTACATACTTCTAAATGTATTAGACTACAGGCTCAGTTTATTAAGAACTGGACATAAAGACAAGAAGTCTGAGTATAAACCCTAATGCACTTGTCAACGTCAACGGACTATTTCCCAATACCAAAGAACAAGAAGATAACAAGATCGTGCTGTGAGAAGGAACTATAATAGTATGTGCACATTATTTCTTTTTTAGGTGGATTCTGGAACCCACTTGAAAAGGCAGTAAAAAAAATGACCATATGCGCAGCAATGTCAAAATGACATGTTGTGCATGTGTTCCATCTTCTGTAACTTCTTTTACCTGTATTTATGCTTAAACAGCTGTGAAATAGCTAAAGGAAGTCACCGATCCATTCTTCTTCTCGGCTTCTGCTTAGAAGCTGACCCTATATTGTATATAAATTTAAAGAGGAAACGCCAGTGGCCAAGTCCCCACAATAGATATACAAAGACACATTAGAAACGTTGCTTCATGGAAAACACTGCCGGCGTTTTCGGCTTAAAAAATTATACAGTGGGGTAAATAAGTGTTTGATCCCTTGCTGATTTTGTAAGTTTGCCCACTGACAAAGACATGAACAGTATATAATTTTAAGGGTAGGTTAATTTTAACATTGAGAGATAGAATATCAAAAATAAAATCCAGAAAATCACATTGTATAAATTATATACATTTATTCGCATTTTGCAGTGAGAAATAAGTATTTGTTCTCTCTGGCAAAAAAAGACTTAATACTTTGTGACAAAACCCTTGTTGGCAAGCACAGCAGTCGGATTTTGTTTGTGTTGATGATGAGGTTTGCGCCCATATCAGGAGGAATTTTGGTCCACTCCTCTTTGCAGATCATCTCTAAATCATTAAGATTTTGAGGCTGTCATTTGGCAACTCGGAGCTACAACTCCCTCCATGAGTTTTCTATGGGATTAAGGTCTAGAGACTGGCTAGGCTACTCCCTGACCTTAATGTGCTTCTTTTTGAGCCACTCCTTTGTTGCTTTGACTGTATGTTTTGGGCCATTGTATTGCTGGAAGACCCAGCCACGACCCATTTTTAATGTCGTGGCGAAGGGAAGGAGGTTGTCAGGATTTTACGGTACATGCCTCCATCCATTCTCCCATTGATGAGGTGAAGTAGTCCTGTGCCCTTAGCAGAGAAACACCACCACAATATAATGTTTCCACCTCCATGTTTGATAGTGGGGATGGTGTTCTTTGGGTCATATGCAGCATCTCTCTTACTCCAAACACGGCGAGTTGAGTTAATGTCAAAGACCTCAATTTTTGTCTCATCTGACCACAACACCTTCTCCCAATCACTCACAGAATGATCCAGGTGTTCATTGGCAAACTTCAGACAGGCCTGCACATGTGCTTTCTTGAGCTGGGGGACTTTGCAGGCACTGCAGGATTTTAAACTTTTACGGCATAATGTGTTACCAATGGTTTTCCTGGTGACTGTGGTCCAAGCTGCTTTAAGATCATTGACAAGTTCCCCCGTGTAGTTTTAGGCTGATCTCTCACCTTCCTGATCAAGGATAACCCACGAGGTGAGATTATGCATGGTGCCCCAGATTGATGTCCACTGACAGTCATTTTGCATTTCTTCCATTTTTATTTCTATTGTACCAAAAGTTGTCTCCTTCCCACCTAGTGTCTTATTTATGGTTTTATAGTCCATTCCAGCTTTGTGCAGGTTTATGATCTTGTCCCTGACATCCTTATAAAGATCTTTGGTCTTGCCCATGTTGTAGAGGTTAGAGTCTGGCTGATTAATTGAGTCTGTGGACAGGAGTCTTTCATAAAGATGACTATGTAAGACAGCGGTCTTTAATGCAAGTAACGTGCTAAGGGTGTCTAATTGGTCTGTAGCAGCAAGAACGCTTAATGGTTGGTAGGGGATCAAATACTTATTTCTCACTGCAAAATGCAAATAAATTTAAATAATTTATACAATGTGATTTTCTGGATTTTAATGTTGATATTCTATCTCTCAATATTAAAATTAACCTACTCATAAAATTATAGTGGGCAAACGAACAAAATCAAAAGATGCCATGTGCAAATACCCTAGGACTGCCAAGGCTGATCAGACAACATCAATGCTAAAGATGACCAGATCTAATGAGATTCAAACTTCCCAAATCAAATCGCACAGATTTTATTGGGAAATTAGATTTGCAGCAAATTTATTCTCCGCGACTTGAACTTCCCTTTTTATGCCATCAGGTATGGAGAGACCCAAGGGAATAACAAAAATGAGATGTAGAAGAAAACCCCAACTAATACTCACCTCACCTCCATTGCTCACTCCACGCTTTCCGATAAAGTCTTAGACGCCTTTTCTTATTTCCAAGACACTCTGCAATCCTGAGCATCCTCAGACTAGGCCAGGCCTTTCAGCTACTATTAGGCCCGGGATGTCACTGCGTCGAAAACCCAGCCTAATGGGCGTGTTGTATATGTGTCATAACCTTATGACGATCACTCTATGCAGGGAATTCTGGCTGTGGCTAGGCCCGGGAGGATCCTGCACATGCACAGGAATGTGCCAGACATAGCGTGAAGATGCTCGGGAGTTTCATTGTGAGACAGCAGGAAATAGAGGTGTGAAGGATGATTTGGGGGAGAGCAAGTAGAGAAGGGGGCTGGAGAGGTGAGTGGTGAGTTCGTAGGTTTTATTTTTTTTACCATTTTACGGTCCCTTTATGGTTCAGCTGGTGTGCATTCATGCCTGGACCAAGATTGTTTTTATTCAATAAAGGTCTTTTTTTACAATCATCAAACTAGGGGGCTCACTACAATTTCTTTTCTTATATATTTCTTATATATTTTCATTCTATAATAGAAGGGGTGTAGAGTACCCCAACCACCCTGGAAGTGAGAATGGTACAATCACACATACATCATTTCACTGCAAATTGGATAGTCACTAGTGATGAGCGAATGTACTCGTTACTCAAGATTTATCAAGCATGCTCGGGGGTCCTCTGAGTATTTTTTTACTGGTCGGAGATTTAGTTTTTCTTGCCGCAGCTGAATGATTTACATCTGTTAGGCTAGGGTCACATTGCGTTAGGGCAGTCCTTTTAGCGCATAGCGCTACGGACTGCGCTAACGCAATGTCCCAAAAGGGATCGTGTTTGCTGATCCCACTAGCGCAGATGCGCTAGCGAGGAACGGACCGCGAATGCTGCTTGCAGCATTCGCGGTCCGTCACTCAAATGACGGCACATCGCTAGCGTTCTCCATTACAGGCAATGGCGGCATTAACGGACTACGTTACACTGCGTTATGCCGCGGTGTAACGTAATCCGTTAAACGGGTTCACATAACGCAATGTGACCCTAGCCTTAGCCAGCATAAGTACATGTGGGGATTCCCTAGCAACCAGGCAACCCCCACATGTACTTATGCTGGCTAACAGATGTAAATCATTCAGCTGCGGCAAGAAAAACTAAATCTCTTAGCACTAAAAAATACTCGGAGGACCCCCGACCATGCTCGAGAAATCTTGAGTAACGAGTATATTCGCTCATCACTAATATCCACCATAGCAGAATATTAGTTATGTAATGAGCATGTACGACCTATCATGAAAGACCTACAGGATGCATGTACAGGTAACCATGTAGGCAAAAGCCTTTGTTATGCGTGTTTTCAGGTAGTAAGCAGTGAGCATCTCACTCTCTCTCAGCATCCAAACTCCGAACACTAAACGGACTTGAGGAAGAAGTCAGTGTTCGGAATTCAGCACCATGCACTATATGTACTTCCGGTACGAACACCAAACTTAACAGTTCAGGTTTGCTCACCTCTAATGAACAGCGATTAATTTTTACAAAGAAGTGCATATGATCACTCATTGGAAAGTTTTCAGGGTGCTTCTTCAGGTGGGATTCATAGCGAGCCCTCCTGAAAAAGACTTTGTGTGAACTTACGCTAACAGCAGATTTCTCCTCTCTCCTTGTTAAAAATGCATAAATGCTTAGTGAAGTGTTAATATGTATGGGAGAGTAGGGAGAGCTAGTTGGAAAGAACGTTTAACGAATAAAGGTCTCCTGCATATGACCAGCCTATAGCCAAATTTATAAAGATTTATTTGCAAAACCAAACTAAATAAGCAGTCCCATTTATATATTTTTTATTAAATGCCTGAATTATTATTTATATGCACATTTAATGTAGTGTGAATGTATTAATATACTTACCTACTGCTACTCCCTCCGGTATTTAGCGCCATTCTGTTCTGCTTCTCAGTGACATCATCGCTTTGCAGAGGCTATCCAGGTCACGTTTTGCTCTGTGTGACCTGAAAGTGACTTTTACAATGTAAGTCTGTGTAGTGTCAGAATGAGGCTCAGGATCACATTGTAAGAGAGACTTCCGACTCACATGTAGAGCATTGACTGAGCTGTCATGTCTGAATCGTGGTGATGTAAAGGAGAATGGACGCAGAATGGCACCAGATCCTGGAGGGGCTGTAGGTGAGTACATTAACACACTCATACATACACTTTTAATAAAAAAATATAGATGGGATTGCTTCTTTAAGGATATTCTATAAACACATTATAACTTTAGACAAGTACATCAAACATAATACCAGGTCCCTTACTTTACACAGAGCCTAGTATATTAGGATGAAGGGAGAAATTCTTCTGCTACCCAAAGGTCACATTTTGTTGTTGATGTCTCACAATATGTCTTTAAAGAAATCTAATATGTTGGTTGGGTTGCAAGTATTGGGGGTTTAATTGGTTTCAGACTCTGTGGAAACCATACACCTCATTATGTATTCTCATAATTTTTGCAGTGTAATATAAGAAGACATTCCCATTTCATGTTTAAAACAAGTATACAGAGTCCAGTTGATGGCTAGAGGAGGTGGGACAGCAAAACTGCTGAGTGTGGCTGCACTATGCGCTTTCATTAACTTCCATATAAATTATTGGGTGTGGCTATTTAATGACCGAGATGTGTATAACCCTTTAATTGTGTTTTATAAAATCTGATTTTATTAGAAAAGTACTACATCTAAAAATGGGAGGTAAATAAAAGGGTTTGTCTCACCTTTATTCTTCATAATCACAGGTGTCCCTTTCCTCTTGGCTTTCTTTTTCTCAAGGGGGCGGTGTGCTCTGGAGATTAGCAGTTTGGACAAGCGGCATCACAGGGTAACCGCGACAGTGTGAAGCCAGAAGACCGCAGCATCTGATTGCTCCTACTCCGGTGCTAAGAAGAAACACGTCTCCTTCATTTTAACTGTGTTTATTCTTTCTGGCAGAACAGGGGTTAATCGGCCATGTTGGAAATCTCTGTGGTTGCAGCTGAGCTTAGTTAGCCACTCCGTTCCCCCTTTGTAATTTGGGTATGTTGCAAATCCTTGTCAGAGCTAGCATTTGCTAAATGGCTTCTGGAGAGAGAAGTGTTCATATGAAAAGGAGTGTTGGAGGAGTCCTGTGACTGTTGCTTGGTTTGTATGTGTGGTAATTCCCTATCTTTCTCTACTTTAGTTTATTCCCCTACTTCCACACCCCGATGCATTCCTCTGTTATATGTGAGTGAATATTTTATATGCCTTGAGTTTTCTGTTAACCCTTGTTTGTGTTGCCTTGTTTGTCAGGTTGGTGTACTACGGTGCACAGTAGCACCCCTCTTCCCTGGGTGTGGGAAGAGAAAAGACAGAGGTCTGACTCAAAAGATAAGGCAAGAGTGGAGGCCCCAGCATCTTCACCTTCAGAAGTACCTCGGGGAAAAGAACGAGCTAGTGCGCCCCCTAAAGTTAGGGACAGGGAAGGAGCCCCTGGTCCCGGGTCACCCGACAACTGTGTTGTGACAAGCGGTATGAGTGCTTTACCTTTGTAGCATGGGAAAAGTGCAGGGACATCTGGTGATCCGGCCAGCTTCAAAGTGGCGTTTACAGGCTGTATACCGCATGCGCTTTTTGCCTAGGTAACCTAGGTAAATTAAAAATCCCTCTGTTCTTGAGAACAAAAAGGATTTTTATTAAAATGGCAAAGTTGCTTGTTTTTGTTAGCACTTTGCAATTTTCTGCATTAGTGAAGATTATACAACATTTTCAACTCCAATTGACTTTTAATTACATAAATTTATGAAATATTACTGACTGTATAAAGAAATACCATTGGACTCAACACAGATGCCCCATCTCAGTTGCATCTCGCTCTGTATTTCTTTGATTGATTCCAAGGAGAGGCTTAAGGGAGCTCAATTAATTGGATTTTTTGCACACTACAAAAACTGATTGATGGCAAAATAGGATGAAACACTGATCCAGCACACTAGACAACCCAAAAAAGTGCCATGTGAATTTGTCCTGACTGCAAGGTAAAAAATGACTTTATAACATACCTCTTCTGGCAAGCTGACTACCAATCCATGTTCCGTTGGCCCAACCAGCACTTGCAGGAAGTACTCACTGCATGCAGCCAGCACTGCCCGGTGGGCTCGAAACTCCTTTCCTTCCACAACTAAAGTAACATCACAGAGAATGTCTTGTTTCCACTGGTCATTGAGGCACTGAAGAATATTGGTACAATGTACAGTTGACTCATACACGTACATGGGAGATTCAGTCTTGTCATCTGCAGACATTCCGTTCAAACCCTGAAAAATAAATCAAGATGGTAAACAAAGACTATGACTAATCATGAATATATTATCTTACATTGCATTACATTTATTATGACATCTGTAAACCTATCTTATATTCCAAATATTGGACGATTAAGTCTTTGGGCCGTTCTACGGTTACTCTTGTTTTTCAGCTTTTCATTAGGTGCGATACCCTACTGATAGCATGCTTTATGGCACTGCTTACTGCTCATTATACTCTGTTCAAGTGATGAATATAAATTAAAGTCAATGATGTAACTAAGAAATAAATAGCTTAGTGGAACAATAGTTACATCTAAGTAAAGAATATTCCCACAGGTCTAGTTACAAAATAATTAGGTGATATGACTTTGCAATACAGTCTGAGTGTCCCCATTACACTCCTTGCACAACACTACCTACCAGTATGGTGTTTGTATGTTTAACTCTATACACAGCAATTTAGAAAAAAGGGCTGTTTTTCACCCACAACTATAAAAATAGCAGAAGAGTTAATATTTTTTACAGAGAGCACACAAGTAATGGTTGATTAACTAATATGAGCAGGAAGAAAAATTGTATTTTTAGAAGAAGGCAACTGAATGGCTATTATCAGCTCTGTAAGCTGGAATCAGACAAAAAACAGCATACGAAAGTTGCTACTCTAGACTGCTTACTGGTTACAATATGATCTACAACATGCATGCATGATGACTTAAATTATATTATATGGTTATTTACAAAATCACTACTTATTCGCTACCTATAAGTTAGTGGATAACGTGCTAGTCAAAGGGTGTCCAAACACTAGGTCCTCCAGAAATCCCGAAATTGGGGCTCTGGAACCCCAAGAAAACCCTTTCTTGAATAGAGCAAAGGAGCTCATTCTTGTCTTAAAAAAAACTTAAAACTATCTATGGGACTTCCAAAAATAGCCAAGTACAGCGCTCATCGTAATCCAGCAGTGACTCAGACAATGAGTAGAGGCCAAGCATGTTTTCCTACACTCCATTTAAGAAAGTGCTGCAGACCCCTGATCTGGGATCACTAGAGATCAGCAAGTTATCCCCTATATAATGCATTGGGAATAATCTGATTTTGGGAAAATCGCTTTATGATTATTTATGATCACAGCTTCAGAGAGTGGTCATTGATAATAGAAGATGGCTTGAAAGTAGATAGCAGCCATCAGAACATGTAAAGTTTTATGGTGTTTTTCTATCTGCTGAATAGCAACATATTGTAAAGCAAAAATTGTATAAGTAAGATTCAATGTGTTTTACCAGTACCAGCTGTTATTGGGCATTGCTCATATTAGTATCAAATACAGGCCTGATAACTTCCATAGGGAAACCACTGGTAAAGCTTTCAATCCCAATATGTATAGTTGTGCTCAAAGTTTACATACTCTGGCGAGTCGACTTGTCATTGGCTACAGCAGGGCAAAGTGAAGGCTCTGGAGTGGCCATCTCAGTCACCTGACCTCAATATCATTGAGCCACTCTGGGGAGATCTCAGGCGCGCAGTTCATGTTCATACCCTTAGACAGCCCAGGAATTTACACCAAGAATTTTCGCCAAGAAGAGTAGCTTACCATCTGAGAAAATAATGAACCTCATCGACAACTACCACAAAAGACTTCAAGCTGTCACTGATGTTAGAGGGGGCAATACACGGTATTAAGAAATGGGGTATGTAAACTTTTGATCAGGGTCATTTGGATGTTTTGGGTTGTCATTATGGCAACCACTAACCATGAGTGAAGAAAAAGTTTTGGTGTTATCATTCATATTCTCTGGAAAAAGGCCAAGAAAGTAAAAATTCTGCCGGGGTATATAAACTTTTGAGCACAACTTATGTAGAGTTGTAAGATTACTGTAATTTATTCATTCAAAATGAGAATGCAAGCCTAATCAAGTAAGTTAACCTTCACACGTTTTGAGAAAAAGTTGCTTCCATTTATTTTTATATTATCAGGGCATGGGCACCTTTTTTATGAGGTTTAATGGTAACCTGTTTTATCTGCATAACTAAATAAAAGTTATATTTTAGCTCTCTGCTATTTTATAACCTTTTTTGGGTTATACATGCTAGCTAAAGTACCAATGACACTAAATCAAAGCCAGGCGATTACTAGCTGATCGATGGGGGTCAACTGTTGGGATCTCCACTGATCCTGAGAACAAGGCTCTGAAACGCCATTGTCATATAGCAATAGCTGTGCATACAGTTGTCTTTAGCTGTTGCTTTCTGCTTTCCATTTTGTCTTCAGAAAAAGGGTGCTGAATCAAGTAGAGGTCAGTCTTCTGAGTCAGCCACTGAAGAATAATAATGTATTACTTTATCTTAAGAATCTATTGGGTAGGTTTGGTGGTATGTGTTGGTCATTATCCATCTTCACAATGAAGCAGGGTCTCTTCAGTTTTACAACATTTGACTAATTGTTAGAAAAATGTACAGCTTTATAGACATCAAAACTGATCGCGCTACTACTACTTGCAGTCAGGTTCTCAGTAAACAGCGAGAACCCAGCCAGACATCTGATAGATGATGCACTTTGGATCATGGGTCCTTTCTTTCTTCCAATATTGTTGACTTTCCATAATTTTGATACAAGTTATTCTTGATTTCAGCTATCCATAGACTCCACAGAACTGGACAAGCTTTTCATGACATATTTATTATGTGCTGCTTATATTTAGCTCCATCATATTCTGCAGTGCCTTAGAGACATCATTATCACTGTCCCCATTGGGGCTCAAAATCAAAATTCCCTTTCTTTGGAATGCGGGAGGAAAACTGAGAACTCGGAGGAAACCCAGATAAACATAGAGAGAACATCCAAACTCCTTGCTGATGTTGTCCTTGGTGGGATTTGAACCCAAGACCCCAAAGTAGCAAAGCAACAGTGCTAACCACTCAGCCACCGTGTATGCCACAAATGGCTTAGCTGGGAATATGCCATTTGAAGACATAAAAAAGGTATAGAATGCTGCATCATAAGATAAATATATAAAAGAATTGAGTTGCAGCCACTGAAAAAGAATGGAGAACATTTTAAATAGACCTTGTAGTGGACAGATACAACTGAAACAATAATGGACCTAACAAATGACACAAAGATTTTAATTCCTTCTTGTGAATACAGAGAAAACTGTCTGCAAACCAAGTCTTTTTTTTTTTTTTAAAACCAGTGTCCACTACTATAAATCTTGCCCCCTTTTAGTCCATTATAAAAATTAAAAAAAAAGAAACCGCAATTCACGTACCCTCTCCAGTTTCAGAGCTGTATGTCCACACTGCTCCAGTATGTGTTGATTGGCTGCAGCAGTGACATTGCATCAACAGCGCTGTAGCCTATGTACAATCCCCGGGACCGTGGCGGGAATACAATGCTAGACCCGGGTTGAGTAACTAAAGTGCATTTTTTATGTGTATATTTTTTTTTACAATGAACTGGGGCAGCAGGAAAAACGTTTTCTGAAATGGGACAACCACTTTAAATTTCATTCTCGAAACTCACAAATGACTGCTTAACTTGAGATTTGGCTTTCTATTGTTATTGAGCATTACTTGTGTCAGCTCAAAAATATGCATTCAGTAATTATGAAGTAAATTAGATACATATTTTAGCTTTTTGTGTGGATAAAAGAAAAGGAGAAACAGGATATTTCAAAATTTAGCTACATAACCCAAATAGTAAAGCTTAAAAGCTGCCATTTAGGGAATAGTCAGCAAATATATTTTATTGAATATCTCAGTCAGACATAACACAGTTGGCATGCAATTAGACAAAAAGTACATTTGCGATTTAATTTATTGCTAAATTGCCTGAAGTTCCAACTGTTTCATCATGTTTTACAGCAAAACAGCTTTCATTTTATTTGATAAAATTAAATTCATATACATGATTTATGCGCTTAATATGCATATTTAACCCAATCTATATTACAATGGCATGCAAGCACATAGCACAACTGTGTAATTTGTCCCTACAGCTGCGTAGAAGCTCATCAAATTGCATCCTGTCAACATGTGGTTTAATACAGGACATACTAATACTAGTTATATCATGTCTTGGATTGTTGGAAAGAGGGACATTTTAGACTGGGGGTCCTTTGTAGCAGAGTAAGAAAAAAATCCAGCTCCGGAGAATAAGTCATCAATTTTATTTCCACAAACTTAAAATTCGGAAAAAGCTGCTTACAAGTAGCTGCACAACTATTCCAGAAAAGAAGCCATAAGTTAGCTGAACGCGTTTCGAGCACGCATGGTGCTCTTTGTCCACAGCATAAGCTTGAATAGCCCAACAAGACATATAAAAACAGATTTAACAGTTGAATAGCCATGAGAATAATTAACTCCACCCCGACAAATCCCATTGGACATCCAGAATATGCAGTCATTAAGACAGGTACAAAAGGAAAAAAAAAAAAATCATTGAGCACATATTATATACATATACCATGAATACTGCACAGGCAGGTGTCCTTTGTAGCAGGTTGGCCCAAAGCTGCGAAACCAAGTAGTGCTTGTTGCATGAGGGTTAGGTTAAAGGGTTTGTCTGGTCGAAATCAATAAGTATGTAGTCTCTTTGTGTGACTGCAGACTTATGAATCCACAGTGGAGGGTATGTATGTGTTATACACACTCATGGCAAGGGGAAAATCTAGTAGGTGTTGTCTCGCTCCATACACTTGCATAGAGCAAGGCCTGCCCCGACTAGTGACGTGCCATCTAGTGGATGTGGCCGACTAGAGGGCGCGAACTTGCTTCATACAAATGTATGGAGCAAGGCCGCGCCCACTGGCATGGAGTCTGTATAACGCAAACGTACCCTCCAGTCATGCCTCAGAAAGCAGCGAATGCCTGCAGTGCACAGTGCGTGCATTGTGGGGATTCATAAGTCTGCAGTAGCACGTAGTGACTGCAGACTTATCAATTTGGACTGGACAACTCTTTTAGTCAAAATAAGATGTAAGGAATTTGAGGATATAAAGTATGTGTAATACTTTTAAAACTAACCATTCTCCCATTAAGGACGCATCTCATATGTCATTGTAGAGAGGCAACTCTGTAGCAAAGGATATACGCGATACATCCTGGATACTTCTGACCAATATCGCAGCGATTCATGGCTCATTTTCAGGGCACAGTCACAAAGCTGTGTAACACGAAACAACAATCGAATTGCAATACTTGGACTGGCTGAGCGTCACAGCATGTATTTCTATGCCGCGGTCAGGAGAGCCACCGGCTAGTCTGTGCATTTTGATGCGATTGTCGTCTGTGTTATATGGCTGTCTCACTGTGCCCTGTAGTGGAGATTCTTATCTTTTATATTCATAACCCAGTCCAATATATCATGGTTTAAAGTAAAAACTGCAGATGTGTGATGGTATGCACACCTAACTCTCACTTTAATCAGTTTTCTGATCTCATTTTAAGGCCAAGTGCACACGTTCAGTATTTGGTCAGTATTTTACCTCGGTATTTCTAAGCCAAAACCAACAGTGGAACAATCAGAGGAAAGTATAAGGCTAGGTTCACATTGCGTTAGTGCAGTCCGTTTAGCACATATGCTAACGGACTGCGTTAACGCAATGTCCAAAAAGGATCGCGTTTAGCGATCGCGCTAGCGCAGATGCCCGATCTGCGCTAGCGAGAACGGACCCAAAAACGCTGCAGACAGCTTTCGAGGTCCGTCACAAAATAACGGAGCATCGCAAACGCATGCCAAAAATGGCATGCGTTAGGATGCATTACATACATTGCAGTCAATGCGTGCGCTAACAGATCCATTACATTGCATTAGTGGCGCTATGTAACGGATTCCGTTAGCGGATACCCACTAACACAATGTGAACCTAGCCTAACAGAAATGGGATCAGATGAGAAGAAAAGGATAGGCTGGGGAAAAAGTATTGTGAGACAGTAGCCCAACATTTCCACGCATTTGGCGAAAAGGTGCTTGGTGCAGTTCTCTTCCATGACATCATTTGGAGAGGGAGAGTGGGGAGGTCATACACCTCATATGGTCTGCAAATCCCGCTAAAATTGGTGGGTTTGGCCAATTTTAATCTAATCTGCATGTGGGTGTTCAATTTCTGTGATTACAAGAGGTAGTTTAAAAAGAGAGTACTGAAAATTTCCCATGCCCTGAAAGTATGTCGTAACCTATAAATATTTTTATACTTCCAAAGCGTGTAAAGTGATGACAGCCCGATTACCGGTGAATTACGACCGGACAGTAGGATGTGCTTGTTACAATGAAGTTGCACCGTGATTGCAAGTGGGGGAAGACGAAAGATGTATTAGCAGATTGTATGTACTAAGATATATAAAGCATAATACTAACGCTTTATAAAGCATAATACTAATAATAGTTACAAGTAACTCCTTTTACACCTTTTGGTACTTTCACTATGACTCTTGCCTGACCGCAGTAAACAACCCCAAGTTCATGTGTAATATGTTTGAAGGAATTTAAACATTGCTTTGTACAAGATCAATAGTAGCATCCATTATTCTTTCATGTCCATCCACACTACACTTTTATTGCCAGTCAATATCTAACCATCACTAACACTTTTTAATATTGCTTCTAGTCCCTTAGGATAGAATGAACATGGCTCACATACATTTCACCTGCAACATATTTAAATTACCAAAAATGGGCAAAATAATGTTACACCTAGTGAATTAATGGATGCACAGCAATCGGAGGTTTGGTGCATTAGCAGAATCCAAAACCCAAGTTGTCGACAGCATGAATAAGAACATGCTCCTCATCATTTTTTAAGGGGCAAACTACATGTACCGAACACAACATCTTTATTAAACAAATAAGATTGCTGTAAAAAGTAAAGGCATGGGGCCACATAGTGGCTCAGTGGTTAGTAGTTTAACCTTGAAACACTGGGGTACTGGGTTCAAATCCCACCAAATCCAAAAACTGCAAGGAGTTTGTATGTTCTCCCTGTATTTGTGGGGGTTTATTTCAGGTACAGTTAGGTCCATATATATTTGGACAGAGACAACATTTTTCTAATTTTGGTTACAGACATTACCACAATGAATTTTAAACAAAACAATTCAGATGCAGTTGAAGTTCAGACTTTCAGCTTTCATTTGAGGGTATCCACATTAAAATTGGATGAAGGGTTTAGGAGTTTCAGCTCCTTAACATGTGCCACCCTGTTTTTAAAGGGACCAAAAGTAATTGGACAATTGACTCCAGGGCTATTTCATGGACAGGTGTGGGCAATCCCTTCGTTATGTCATTCTCAATTAAGCAGATAAAAGGCCTGGAGTTGATTTGAGGTGTGGTGCTTGCATTTGGAAGGTTTTGCTGTGAAGTAAACATGCGGTTAAAGGAGCTCTCCATGCAGGTGAAACAAGCCATCCTTAAGCTGCGAAAACAGAAAAAACCCATCCGAGAAATTGCTACAATATTAGGAGTGGCAAAATCTACAGTTTGGTACATCCTGAGAAAGAAAGAAAGCACTGGTGAACTCATCAATGCAAAAAAACCTGGGCGCCCACGGAATACAACAGAGGTGGATGATCGCAGAATAATCTCCATGGTGAAGAGAAACCCCTTCACAACAGCCAACCAAGTGAACAACACTCTCCAGGAGGTCGGCGTATCAATATCCAAATCTACCATAAAGAGAAGACTGCAGAAAAGTAAATACAGAGGGTTCACTGCACGGTGCAAGCCACTCATAAGCATCAAGAATAAAAAGGCTCGACTGGACTTTGCTAAAAAAACATCTAAAAAAGCCAGCACAGTTCTGGAAGAACATTCTTTGGACAGATGAAACCAAGATCAACCTCTACCAGAATGATGTAAAGAGAAAAGTATGGCGAAGGCGTGGTACAGCTCATGATCCAAAGCATACCACATCATCTGTAAAACATGGCAGAGGCAGTGTGATGGCTTGGGCATGCATGGCTGCCAGTGGCAGTGGGTCACTAGTGTTTATTGATGATGTGACACAGGACAGAAGCAGCCAAATGAATTCTGAGGTATTCAGAGCCATACTGTGTGCTCAGATCCAGCCAAATGCAGCAAAACTGATTGGTCGTCATTTCCAGACAGTACAGGAGGAGAGCAGAGAAGCAGTGCTGGAGGACAGACAGCTGTAGGTAAGTATGTACTGTTTGTTTTTTTTTACTTTTAGCATGGTAACCAGGGTAAACATCGGGTTACTAAGCGCGGCCCTGCGCTTAGTTGCCCGATGTTTACCCTGGTTACCGCCATCGTTGGTCGCTGGAAAGCGGTCTGTGTGACAGCTCTCCAGCGACCAAACAGCGACGCTGCAGCGATTCGGATCGTTGTCGGTATCGCTGCAGCGTCGCTAAATGTGAAGGGGCCTTAACACATTCAGTTATCAGTGGTTTGTTCTGAGTCTACAATGCTATCAAAATATTTACACAAAGATAAAAGTGAACAAGCATGCACAGCACAGGACAATGATAGTCTGATGACGGGAACTGCTCTGGGAGCAGCTGAGGAGGGGGCTGGTGATTTTGCAAAATCTGTAACAGCAGCTTGTCAGGAGCTGAGAGGGAGGTGAGCGTCAGATGATGTTTCAAAATCAATGGGCTAGAGAGAGCTAACTAGAATGTTAAGAGTTAACTCCTCTTCTAGAATGTAGCTACTGTGCAAATTCAGCCACAGCCTGGGCAGGCACTAGTGGCTGAGCCTCATGAAAACCAGCTGTACACTATATGTAAGATAAAACCTCTCATTGCACAGAATGACAGCAGTTAGAAGAAGGGAGTGAATTGCAAATTTGCCTATTTTCATGCTGTCTGACTAATTAAAGCAATTTAAAAACTTGATAATAACCCTTTAAGATTCAAAAAAAATCAAAGAACATCAAAGACAGGATTCCTGAGTCATGCACTTTCCTCATAAGGCCTAGTGCTAGGCATAGAACAGTTTTAGTATTGCCATGAGTATTCTCCTCCCAACTCTCACACTACTACTTCATTTGTTCACACCGACTGTTGACGTTTGCAAGAACTCAGTTAATCGAGAAATGTTTTCAGTCACAGGAAGGACATAATTAGGATATACTACATGCTAATAAAAA
The DNA here is from genome assembly GCF_032444005.1 of Ranitomeya imitator. Lineage (NCBI taxonomy): Eukaryota > Metazoa > Chordata > Amphibia > Anura > Dendrobatidae > Ranitomeya > Ranitomeya imitator. The sequence goes on along the minus strand of NC_091286.1, from coordinate 330,852,345 downwards.
AAATTTGTGTTGTTATAAATCTCAGGTTATTACTTAACCCCTTAATCCCATATGACGTACTATCCCGTCCAGGTGACCTGGGACTTAATTCCCATGGACGGGATAGTACGTCATATGCGATCGGCCGCGCTCACGGGGGGAGCGCGGCCGATCGCGGCCGGGTGTCAGCTGCCTATCGCAGCTGACATCCGGCACTATGTGCCAGGAGCGGTCACGGACCGCTCCCGGCACATTAACCCCAGGCACACCGCGATCAAAGATGATCGCGGTGTGCCGGCGGTGCAGGGAAGCATCGCGCAGGGAGGGGGCTCCCTGCGGGCTTCCCTGAGACGATCGGTACACGGTGATGTGCTCACCGTGTACCGAGCGTCTTCTCCCTGCAGTCCCCGGATCCAAAATGGCCGCCGGGCTGCATCCGGGTCCTGCAGGGAGCACTTCCGGGTCAGGATCAGGCTGCAGCTGCAGCTCTAATCCTGCCCGGCTGTATGTCAGATCACCGATCTAACAGAGTGCTGTGCACACTGTCAGATCGGTGATCTGTGATGTCCCCCCCTGGGACAAAGTGAAAAAGTAAAAAAAAAAATTTCCACACTTGTAAAAAAAAATAAAAAAAAAATTCCTAAATAAAGCAGAAAAAAAAAAATATTATTCCCATAAATACATTTCTTTACATAAAAAAAAACAAAAAAAACAATAAAAGTACACATATTTAGTATCGCCGCGTCCGTAACGACCCGACCTATAAAACTGGCCCACTAGTTAACCCCTTCAGTGAACACCGTAAGAAAAAAAAAAAAAAAAAAACGAGCCAAAAAACAACGCTTTATTATCATAACGCTGAACAAAAAGTGGAATAACACGCGATCAAAAAGACGGATATAAATAACCATGGTACCTCTGAAAACGTCATCTTGTCCCGCAAAAAACGAGCCGCCATATAGCATCATAACCAAAAAAATAAAAAAGTTATAGTCCTGAGAATAAAGCGATGCCAAAATAATTATTTTTTCTATAAAATAGCTTTTATCGTATAAAAGCGCCAAAACATAAAAAAAATGATATAAATGAGGTATCGCTGTAATCGTACTGACCCGAAGAATAAAACTGCTTCATCAATTTTACCAAACGCGGAACGGTATAAACGCCTCCCCCAAAAGAAATTCATGAATAGCTGGTTTTTGGTCATTCTGCCTCACAAAAAATCGGAATAAAAAGCGATCAAAAACTGTCACATGTCCGAAAATGTAACCGATAAAAACGTCAACTCGTCCCGCAAAAAACAAGACCTCACATGACTCTGTGGACCAAAATATGGAAAAATTATAGGTCTCAAAATGTGGAGACGCAAAAACTTTTTTGCTATAAAAAGCGTCTTTTAGTGTGTGACGGCTGCCAATCATAAAAATCCGATATAAAAAACTCGCTATAAAAGTAAATCAAACCCCCCTTCATCACCCCCTTAGTTAGGCTAGGTTCACATTGCGTTAATGGGTTAACGCTAACGGACAGCGTTGCACGGCGAAAATGTCACAATTAACGCCGTGCAACGGGTCCGTTAGCACAACCATTGACAGCAATGTGATTTTCGGGTGTAGCGCATCGCTAGAGCGTGCCATTTTCGGCTCGCGCTAGCAAGGTGCCGTTCTTTTGTGGCGCGCCTCAGACGCTGCTTGCAGCGTCCGCGGCGCGCCCGAGGTCCGATCCCCGATCTTCCAGAGCGGGGACGTTAACGCGACCACTAAACACGACACCTAAAAAGACATTGTGTTAGCGCAATCCGCTAGTGCTAAACGGATTTCCCTAATGCAATGTGAACCTAGCCTTAGGGAAAAATAATAAAATTAAAAAAAATGTATTTATTTCCATTTTCCCATTAGGGTTAGGGTTAGGGCTAGGGGTGCGTTTGGATTAGGGTTTCAGTTATAATTGGGGGGTTTCTACTGTTTCGGCACATCAGGGGCTCTCCAAACGCGACATGGCGTCCGATCTCAATTCCAGCCAATTCTGCATTGAAAAAGTAAAACAGTGCTCCTTCACTTCTGAGCTCTCCCGTGCGCCCAAACAGGGGTTTACCCCAACATATGGGGTATCATCGTACTCGAGACAAATTGGACAACAACTTTTTGGGTCCAAGTTCTCTTGTTATCCTTGGGAAAATAAAAATTTGGGGGGCTAAAAATCATTTTTGTGGGAAAAAAAAGGATTTTTTATTTTCACGGCTCTGCGTTGTAAACTGTAGTGAAACACTTGGGGGTTCAAAGTTTTCACAACACATCTAGATAAGTTCCATGGGAGGTCTAGTTTCAATATGGGGTCACTTGTGGGTGGTTTCTACTGTTTGGGTACATCAGGGGCTCTGCAAATGCAACGTGACGCCTGCAGACCAATCCATCTAAATCTGCATTCCAAATGGCGCTCCTTCCCTTCCGAGCTCTGCCATGCGCCCAAACAGTGGTTCCCCCCCACATACGGGGTATCAGCGTACTCAGGACAAATTGAACAACAACTTTTGGGGTCCAATTTATTCTGTTACCCTTGTAAAAATACAAAGCTGGGGGCTAAAAAAATCATTTTTGTGAAAAAAAAAAGAATTTTTATTTTCACGGCTCTGCGTTATAAACTGTAGTGAAACACTTAGGGGTTCAAAGTTCTCACAACACATCTAGATAAGTTCCTTGGGAGGTCTAGTTTCTAATATGGGGTCACTTGTGGGGGGTTTGTACTGTTTGGGTACATCAGGGGCTCTGCAAATGCAACGTGACTCCTGCAGACCAATCCATCTAAGTCTGCATTCCAAATGGCGCTCCTTCCCTTCCGAGCTCTGCCATGCGCCCAAACAGTGGTTCCCCCCCACATATGGGGTATCAGCGTACTCAGGACAAATTGGACAACAACTTTTGGGGTCCAATTTATTATGTTACCCTTGTGAAAATACAAAACTGGGGGCTAAAAAATAATTTTTGCGAAAAAAAAAAATTATTTTAACGGCTCTGCGTTATAAACTGTAGTGAAACATTTGGGGGTTCAAAGCTCTCAAAACACATCTAGATAAGTTCCTTATGGGGTCTAGTTTCCAAAATGGTGTCACTTGTGGGGGGTTTTAATGTTTAGGCACATCAGGGGCTCTCCAAACCAACATGGCGTCCCAACTTAATTCCAGTCAATTTTGCATTGAAAAGTCAAATGGCGCTCCTTCCCTTCCGAGCTCTGCTATGCACCCAAAAAGTGGTTTACCCCCACATATGGGGTATCGTCGCACTCAGGACAAATTGCACAACAACTTTTGTGGTCTAATTTCTTCTCTTACCCTTGGGAAAATAAAAAATTGGGGGCGAAAAGATCATTTTTGTGAAAAAATAAGATTTTTTATTTTTACGGCTCTGCATTATAAACTTCTGTGAAGCACTTGTTGGGTCAAAGTGCTCACCACACATCTAGATAAGTTCCTTAAGGGGTCTACTTTTCAAAATGGTGTCACTTGTGAGGGGTTCCAATGTTTAGGCACATCAGGGGCTCTCCAAACGCAACATGGCGTCCCATCTCAATTCCAGTCAATTTTGCATTGAAAAGTCAAATGGCGCTCCTTCCCTTCCGAGCTCTGCCATACGCCCAAACAATGGTTTACACCCATATATGGGGTATCAGCGTACTCAGGACAAATTGGCCAACAATTTTTGAGGTCCAATTTCTTCTCTTACTCTTGGGAAAATAAAAAATTGGGGGCGAAAAGATCATTTTTGTGAAAAAATATGATTTTTTATTTTTACGGCTCTGCATTATAAACTTCTGTGAAGCAATTGGTGGGTCAAAGTGGTCACCACACATCTAGATAAGTTCCTTAGGGTGTCTACTTTCCAAAATGGTGTCACTTGTGGGGGGGTTTCAATGTTTAGGCACATCAGTGGCTCTCCAAACGCAACATGGTGTCCCATCTCAATTCCTGTCAATTTTGCATTTAAAAGTCAAATGGCGCTCCTTCCCTTCCGAGCTCTGCCATGCGCCCAAACAGTGGTTTACTCCCACATATGGGCTATCAGCGTACTCAGTACAGATTGTACAACAATGTTTGGCATCCATTTTATCCTGTTACCCTTGGTAAAATAAAACAAATTGGAGCTGAAATAAATTTTGTGTGAAAAAAAGTTAAATATTCATTCTTATTTAAACATTCCAAAAATTCCTGTGAAACCCCTGAAGGGTTAATAAACTTCTTGAATGTGGTTTTGAGCACCTTGAGGGGTGCAGTTTTTAGAATGGTCTCACACTTGGGTATTTTCTATCATATAGACCCCTCAAAATGACATCAAATGAGATGTGGTCCCTAAAAAAAAATGGTGTTGTAAAAATGAGAAATTGCTGGTCAACTTTTAACCCTTATAACTCCCTAACAAAAACAAAATTTTGGTTCCAAAATTGTGCTGATGTAAAGTAGACATGTGGGAAATGTTACTTATTAAGTATTTTGTGTGAGATATCTCTGTGATTTAAGGGCATAAAAATTTAAAGTTGGAAAATTGCGAAACTTTCTAAATTTTCGCCAAATTTCCGTTTTTTTCACAAAAACGCAAGTTATATCGAATAAATGTTACTACTAAAATGAAGTACAATATGTCACGAGAAAACAATGTCAGAATCGCCAAGATCCGTTGAAGCGTTCCAGAGTTATAACCTCATAAAGGGACAGTGGTCAGAATTGTAAAAATTGGCCCGGTCATTAACGTGCAAACCACCCTCGGGGCTTAAGGGGTTAAAACAGTATGTAAGTAGGAGGTTTGGATATTTGCTTGAACTTTCCAGTATGTATTTCAAGCGAACCTGTTAATTGCTTAAAAAAGGGAGTTAAGTACATTCTAAAAATCCCTGAGCTAGCCGGATAGTATGGTTCTTTTGCCTTTTTGCTCTGCATCACTCCATTGCAGTGATATTCAAATTTTTTGCTTTTGGAGCGAAATATGTGAAGTCTCTGACTGCATTTCAACTCGGTTTTTCTTCAGAGTCTTCTCTGGAGGAGTGTGCTCTCACGCCTCTTTCCAAATGCTGCCAATCACAACTGATCTAGCAGTCTAGGAGACTGACGAGTTGTAATTGGCAGCATCTGTGAGGGAGAGGTGTAAACGCATGCCCCCAAGAGAAGACCCAGAAACAACCAGTTGAACTGCACACATAGATTTCACATATTGCACTCCAAAAGTAGCAAATGTGAATATCTCTGCAATGGAGTGATGCAGAGAGGGGAGCTCAGGATTATTTACATGGTATGTGACACAATTTTTTGGAACAAGTGACAGGTCCTCATTAAGACTATATAAGTAAACATCATCAACCTGAGATCCCTAGTAATAATTTACTCCAAAGTTTTAGTGAAGACAAAAAAATCTAATGTTGTGCTTTGTCAGTAGGAACTATGCTTTTAGAAATGCCTTTTTATTGCTGGAAACCAGTAACTCTGAATTGGCCATCTTCTCTGTTTTCCATCTTTGACAGATAACCAGTGTTACATATGAGTAGCAGAAGGCAATCGGGTCTCATGACATAAATAAGCAGCAGTAGGGCCATAATGGGTACGTTAAGATGCCAAGCAATGGCAAAAAACAAAGCTATTTACACTGTTCTGATTGGAAAGCATGAAGAACCTGCAGATGCCACCCACCTGAAACTCCTACACACTTTTACCAATTAATTATCAATTACAGCACAGTAAAACAAGAGCACAAAAATAAAACCGATGCGATTTAATTATAGACTATTTTCTTTGTTCCTGGAAATTCTATACAACACTGATTTGGATTAATAATTCATTCAGCAATAAAGTTTCAGGAAAAGATAATTATACAGTGCAACAATTCTCACACTGATTTCTGTAATTACACATTACGCCCGTGTTAGCATTTTAAAGGTTACAGGGCTGCCGCAAATTGCTATGTCATGCTTTTCTCTGTCACTGCCTGTCTCTTAGAATCCAGAAAAAGTATGTCCCTGGAGCTTTCATATGTATTATGTTTTTGTCATTTGTATGAATGCCAGGGTAGCAGTGATAATAAAACTGATCAAATATTATAATAAAAGGAAGATTCAATAGATATATCTCCAGAATTGCCCAAATAACAAGTATCCAAACAGATCAAAGTGCTGAACTGTTCTACATCATGGTACCAATGAAATTTACTTCTATGTCCTGTGTAAATAAACTCAAATACGTGTTATTGGGGGCAGTTATCAAAGCTTTCTTGACAGTTTTTTTTTCGTCAAAACGCCATCGCTTTGGCCCACTCTTGAAAAATGGGTGGGGAAATATAAAAAAGTTGCAATTCTTACTCTAGTATGAGGGATGGCATAAATATTGGAGAACAATATCTAGACAGAAGTCCTAAATATACCAATCTAGCAACTCAGCCACAAGCTAAACTGACTTCCGAAACGCCTCTACCCTACATGCTTACTCATACATGTAAGGCTCTTGGGGAAAAATGTGACTATCTGCCAATAGGAGAAAACAGCACCCTGGTAAATAATATATGGCGGATGCCTTCAAGATTGACCTTGGCTCCAATACAAACAGAAATTAAGGTATAATCTGAATCCATTGAACTTTATTAATCCATGTGAGATGCAACGTTCAGTCCCCTTGCAGGAAAAAGTTTGAAAAAGGTCCTGTGAGGGGACTAAACTGTTTCATATGACATGGGTGAATAAATCTCACATATTCACTAAGGAACTAGAGTGCTGGGAGTCCTTTCTTTATTCAATCTTTCCCATCATCAACCTATTTTTCTTCTACAGTCACACAAATGCCAAAAAGTCAGAGGTGACAACCAATCACTTCCCAGACAATAATCAAACGTACAAAAAATCTAGCAGCGTACATAATAATCAGTAAATAATTTAAAGGTACCAATATATAAACGCGATGATATTCACATCCCTGGTTATAAAATTTCCTTGCAGAATTTAGCCATTCCTTTCTCACATATTACCTACTAAAATTGTTGTCAAGCTCATTGACACTAGAAGAATGGGGTTACATTACTTGGTTTGCCTATATATTTCTGAGACAACATGTACAAAGGTGACCCCAGTCACTATGAACAGCCAAGTATCGGTATGCTATTGTTATCTGTTTCTGTACTAAACAGATGGACACAATCTCCATATGTAGTATTACATTTATGGGATTGTCCGGTCTTGTGCAGAAAGTCTGCAATCACTCTTTGTGACTTCTGAATGATCACAGTGTGAGCACCACATGTTAGCTTTCTCTGGTGTTGCAGAAAAGCCTGAACGGTCATGTGACCCCAAGTTTGTGACTTTTTACTTTCGGCCACATTACGACTAAACGTGCTTGGCCTCAATTCATTTGTAAAGAGCAAGATCGAGCACGTTTAGTTGACATGTGACCAGATGTATTAATATCACATAATTGTCACCATGTGATCGCCCATTTTCTGCCTGCAAGACCAGAGAATCCTGACAGGGTACAGTGTACATGCTATGAGAATTCAGGAGTCTGCAGTTACATATAGTTTTTGACATTAAGCTTTAGGTTCCAACAGTTACAGCAGAGAAGAGAAATCTTAGCGATTTTCAAAGTCAAATAACCAAACACGTAAAACAACCAAAATCTCAAAACAGTGCATCGTATTTAGTCACCATAGATTTAAAATTTAAATGCTATTTCTGAATGCAATAGAAGATGATTTATCCAATGTTGACTTCAGCGCTATGTCCGGCCACCCCTGCATGGTGTCCCTTTCTCCCTCTTTGCATGGATGCCGTGCTTCCTGGTTGTGTGTGCGTCACAGCTTCTGGCGGTGTGCCTAGCAAGCACATGCGCGTACTCCCCTGCTCTTACATGGGCATTGAGCATTTTGTTAAATGCCCTCAGCCTGCTGCTGAGAGGCATTTAGCATAACATGTACACCTGCAAGATGGCTCCCAGCCAATAGCTGGTCAATAGCATCTTATATAAAAGACTCCCTTTCTCTTAGTCATTAGGTAGTTGGTGTTCTACCAGTGTAGTTGTGAAGTCCCCTGGTTCCGGTGACCAGTGTACTGAACCCGAATCCATGGTCCCGGTGTGGCCAGCGTCATGAATGTTGTCCCCTGGTCCCAATGCGGCCCGTGCCTGAATGTTGTCCCATGGTCCTGGAGTGGCCTGTCCTGAATCTGAAGTCCCCTGGTCCTGGAGCGGCCAGTCCTGTTCCCGAAGTCCTCTGATCCCAGTGCCTGCACATTGTTCCCTGGGCCATGAGAGGCCACTCCCTGACTCAGTATCCTAGACCAGTGTCTCTGAACATAGTCCTAATAAGTGTCAGCGAACCTGACCCCTGGAGTAAGCAGCTACAGTATCAGTGCATGCCTAGGAGTGGCACCTGGTGGATGCCTGCAGCCCAGTTGGCTTCATCATCTGTAGCTCCAGCGAATACCTGGTAGCTGCTTAGCTACGCCCCTTCCTAGGCAGGCACAGCCCTGTGGCACAGAGGCTCCACAAATCCAGTTGCGTCACTGCTGGGCGTAACATTGACACAGTTGAGTGGTCAACTCCTAACTCCTGCTTTGATGAATAGAAATGACAGGAGAACATTTTGCTGGAAAGACAGTTACATTTCAGACAATAAGATGAGAATGATAATGTGTCTATACTTCAGCTAAAAACAAGAACAATCCTTTGAGGGCATCCTACCAAGAATAATGTAATTACTAACCCCTACAATGCTGCATATTCTAAAACAGATGTGAAATAAGATGCTAATATACAGTACATCTATACAGAATAAAAACATCACTAACAAATTCCTACTGCTTATGGCTTGCTTCAATGAAAGGAAACCTATTAATAATTAAATACAAGCTGCAAAACAGAATAACATTGACCATATCTAAAATACCACGTAAACACAAGATACTTCAATCCACGCAAAATGGAGAAAAAGTAAAAATGGATTATACACAAGCCGTCGACACTGCCCTACTAAACATGCGTGCAACACCCATCGGCTCATCTACATTTTTACCCGTGAACATATTTCCTATTGTATGGAAATCATAGAGTAGACTGTCATAGAGTGTAGCAAACCTAGACCCCGATTCACCAAGATGAGGAGGCGTGTTGGAGTCAGACGGTCCGGAGTCTTGTGCCTGGTAATGAATCACAAGCGGTGTGCACCTGGTCACTAATCTATCTCCAGAGACTGGGGTAAGGAACGCCACTAGTGTTGAGCATTCCGATACCGCAAGTATCGGGTATCGGCCGATATTTGCGGTATCGGAATTCCGATACCGAATTCCGATACTTCCCGCGTATCGGATACCGGAATCGGAAGTTCCCAGAATTCAAACTGAACGCAGCAGCCAATGAGGAATGATTGGAAGTGTGGGCACATCCTGTTTAGCATGGTGGGCATGTAAGTACTGGCAAGGCTTGGATTGGCTGCTGAAATGATGTCACTCTGCACTATAAAAAACGCTGCCGCCATTTTGCGCTCACTCTGCTGTGATTTCAGTTAGGGACAGGACGCTGTGTTCTAACTGAGGGCCAGTCGAGCTAGCTAATTGCTTTATTTTCCTTTCCAAAGACTAATTTAGCAAAACGCTGTGTGTTCTTCACTGTTCACCTTGCTCTTGCCTTGCAGCGCTGTTTTAACAGCGTTCTGCAAGGTCTCTGTGTGTGTGTGTGTGTGTGCAGCTCACTCTGTAGTCTGTGTGCAGCCATATACCCGGTTGTATTCAGCTCAGGGGGGGTTCACACTGCCTCACACAGTTGTCCTTTTTTGCTCTTAGTGCAGCCTGCTGCACATTTTTTCTCAAATTTCCTATTAGTGTTTTTCCACCAGTCTTCAGCTCTATTGTGGAAAAACACTACATAGGATAACCTAGAGGGGTTTTTTTGGGCCTTGAAGCGCCGTTTACGGCTGTCTGCACGGTCTCCGTGTGAGCCCAGCTCACCCTGTAGTCTGTGTGCAGCCATAGCCGGTTGGATTCAGCTCAGGGTTCGTTACTGGCTCATACCTAGAGAAAAATTTTACTTTTTTTCAAATAGTGCAGCCTGTTTAAAATTTGAAAAACAAAAATTCCTATTAGTGTCTTTCCACTCGTATCCAGCTAAATAGTGGAAAAACACTATATAGGATAACCTAGAGGAGGGTTTTTTGGCCTTGCAGCGCCGTTTACGGCTGTCTGCACGGTCTCTGTGTGAGCGCAGCTCGCCCTGTAGTCTGTGTGCAGCCATAGCCGGTTGGATTCAGCTCAGGGTGCGTTACTGCCTCATACCTTGAGAAAAATTTTACTTTTTTTCAAATAGTGCAGCCTGTTTAAAATTTGAAAAAAAAAATTCCTATTAGTGTCTTTCCACTCGTATCCAGCTAAATAGTGGAAAAACACTATATAGGATAACCGAGAGGAGGGTTTTTTGGCCTTGCAGCGCCGTTTACGGCTGTCTGCACGGTCTCTGTGTGAGCGCAGCTCGCCCTGTAGTCTGTGTGCAGCCATAGCCGGTTGGATTCAGCTCAGGGTACGTTACTGCCTCATACCTTGAAAAACAATTTCCTTTTTTTCAAATAGTGCAGCCAGTTTAAAATTTGAAAAAAAAAATTCCTATTAGTGTCTTTCCACTCGTATCCAGCTAAATAGTGGAAAAACACTATATAGGATAACCGAGAGGAGGGTTTTTTGGCCTTGCAGCGCCGTTTACGGCTGTCTGCACGGTCTCCGTGTGATTTAAACTAGCTCTGTAGCCCGATCTGCACAAAAAAAAAAGTTAAGTTCACCAAACACAACTTAACACTTGTGTAGGCCACATTTGAAAAATAATAAAGTTTAGTCCACAATTTACAACATTAGTGTTTCTTACACCTGTTAGGAGGAGCATTTCAGGAATAAGCACACTAAGGCCTTAGTACTTTTCTGCTTATCTTTATCTGTCAACCAAGATGAAGAGGGCAGGGAGTAAGGCACGTGGGCGTGGGCGCGGAGCAGGGAGAGGAGCAGGGAGAGGACGTGGTGATTCTGTGCCTGCTGCGGGCACCGGTGACTCGTCGTCACTCAGTTTCAGCAGGGAACAGTCCTTCATGCGCAGCTTTGTCGGAGAGCGCCGTGCACCGCTGCTACGTGAAGACCAAATTGAAGCCGTTGTCGGGTGGATGGCAGCTAACGCCTCGGCATCGACTTCAGTTAGTGCCACATCCTCTCAGGCACAGAGCACTGGAGAGCAGCCATCTGTCTCTTCACCACCTGCCAAATTGGCCAGGCAGTCAGAGAGCCCAGGACAGGAGCCGTCTCTACTTCTGTTCTCTGAATCTCTTGGCTTGGAAACAGGGGGCCAGCCAAGCAGCATTGGAGAAATGGAAGAAGAGGCAGTGTGCAGTGATGCCCAAAAGCTTTATCTCTCTGACTCTGAAGAGGCAGGTGGGCCAGTGCCTCCGGTGACCACAGCGCAGTACGCATCTGATGATGAAACTCAGGTGCCGCTTTCTGATGCGTACTGTGATGCCGAGACTACCCAGGAGGAGCAGTTGGTGGCAGAGGGTAGTGGAGATGATGAGGTCCTTGACCCATCGTGGCGTGAGGAACAGGAAGGTGGTGGGAGCAGCTCTGAGGAAGAGCTTCCCCTTACGGGCCAAAGAGGGAGAGGGAGGGGGAAGACTGCGGAGCCTGTAGCCTCCACTTTGGCACCCGTTAGGAGCCTGTCTCTTTCCAAAGCCAAAAAGGGCGCTCCCAAGACTTGCAGTGCCTGGTCCTTTTTTGACACAGTTGCAGATGACATTTGTTTTGTCAAATGCAAGCTGTGTCATCAGAAAGTAAAAAGAGGTAAAAGTGTCAGCAACCTCAATACCACAAATATGTGGAAACATGTGCGGAACAGGCACGCGGTGGAGTTACAGAAACACAGTGAAGACGTAGGCCAACCAACAGCGGCCGCTACCACCTCTTCATCTCGTGTTGCCTCTTCCTCCACTGTTGTCCAGAGACCTAGTGTAATTCCACCCACAGCACCACCTTCCCAGTCATCCTCACACTCCCAGTCTACTCTACAGCCATCGGTAGTCCAGGCATGGGAGAAAAGGCGGGCATTCTCGCCCAACCACCCCCGAGCACAGGCTCTGAATGCAGGCATTGCCAAACTGTTGTCCCTGGAAATGCTCTCGTTCAGGCTGGTGGAGACTGACAGCTTCCGTGACTTGATGGCATTGGCAGTCCCACAGTACAAGGTGCCCAGCCGCTTTTACTTCAGCAGGCAGGCTGTCCCTGCCCTGCACAGGCATGTTGAGGCAAACATAAAACATGCGCTACTGAACGCCGTCAGTAGCAAGGTCCACCTCACCACCGATGCGTGGACCAGTCAGCATGGACAGGGGCGATATGTTTCCCTCACTGCCCATTGGGTTAATGTTGTTGAGCCAGGTACAGATCGTGCGAGTGGCGCAGGACGTGTCCTGCCCACTCCAAGGATTGCAGGAATCCAGTCTGTACGCATCGACTCCTCCTCTTACACCAGTTCCTCTGATTCCTCTCTGCAGGATCCGTCACAGTCCACCTCCACATGGACCCGTGAACGTTTACCTATGACCGACATGAGCACAGCCGTGGCCAAACGTCAGCAGGCCGTCTTGAAACTAGTTTCATTGGGGCATCGAAGCCACACAGCGCAGGAGCTCTGGAATGCCATCAAGCAGGAGAGCGATGTGTGGTTACTGCCAGCGAATCTCCAGCCAGGCATGGTAGTGTGTGACAATGGCCGAAATCTGGTGGCAGCTTTGGCCCTTGGCAACCTCACTCACATCCCATGTCTGGCACATGTGCTCAATTTGGTTGTGCAGAGTTTTCTGAGGGACTATCCGGATCTTGATGCCCTGCTGCACAAGGTCCGCCTAGAGTGTGCTCACTTGCGGCGTTCCAGCTTGGCCAGATCCCGCATTGCTGCTCTGCAGCGCCGATTCCGCCTTCCGGAACACCGCATCATATGTGACCTACCTACCCGGTGGAATTCCACGTTACATATGTTGGAGCGGTTGTGTGAGCAGCAGCAAGCAGTTATGGAGTACCAGCTGCATCAGGCGCAAAGAAGTCGCAGTCAGCGCCGATCAGACTTCACAACCACAGAGTGGGCCACTATGAAGGACGTCTGCCAGGTTTTGCGTCCTTTTGATTATTCCACGCGGATGGCAAGTGCAGATGATGCACTAGTCAGCATGACTGTCCCCCTTATCTGCCTGCTTCAGCAAACTTTGCAAGGGTTAAGGGATGATGTGGTGGAAGAGGTGGAGGATGAGGAGTCACCTTTTCCATCAGCTTCTGGAGAGTCAGCGCCACGTGGTTCCTCACAAAGGGGTACGCAGGGGCCAATTTGTGAGGAGGATGAGGAGGAGTCAATGGAGGAGGAAGAGCTCCGTCCAGAGGAGGGAGCGACACAATTGTCCAGTGGTCAGTGTGTACAGCGAGGGTGGGGTGATGACGAGCGGGCAGAGATCATGTCTCAAGCAGGGGACAGCGTTTCTGGGCCAGTTGGCACTCTGCAGCACATGGTGGATTTCATGCTGCAGTGCCTGAGAAACGACCGCCGCATCGACCACATTCTCAACATGCCTGATTATTGGGTGTTCACCCTCCTCGATCCTCGCTACCGGGACAACGTCCAAAACCTCATCCCTGCGTTGACCCGGGAGCGTAAATTGCGGGAGTACCACGACACACTGGTGAATTCCATCATCTTCTCCTGTCCAACTGAGAGGAGTGCTGCTAGTGCTTTACAAAGCAGCTCAGTGCGTCGAGGCAGTGGGGGAGGCTCTGCCCAAAGAGGGAGCAGAAGCAGTGCCTCTGCCCAAGGCAAGCCCAGTATGGCACAACTCTGGCACACTTTTGTGTGCCCGCCCCAAATGTCTACACCATCACCGGCGGCTCCAGTCAGCAAGAGGCAACGGTTCCGTCAGATGGTGACAGACTACATGGCTTGCCCTCTTACTGTACTCCCAGACGGCTCTTCCCCATTCAAGTTTTGGGTCTCTAAGCTGGATACATGGCCAGAGCTAAGCCAGTATGCATTGGAGGTGCTGGCTTGCCCTGCGGCTAGTGTCTTATCGGAACGTGTCTTTAGTGCCGCAGGTGGTGTACTAACAGACCGTCGCATGCGACTATCCTCCGATAACGTTGACCGGCTTACTTTCCTGAAAATGAACCAGGCCTGGATCTCGCAGGAATTTGCCACTCCTCTGCCTGATTAAGTAATTGGGTGTCATCCAGGTCTCCTGCTGTGTTCATCATTCTACCACCTGAACTGCTATTCCTGGGCTCCAACACCGCCAGTTGCGGCTCAGAAGTGCAGGCTGCACAGTAAAAACATACGACCCAGTGTTATTGGGTTTCAGTAACGTCAGCTGATCCCCAGCTGTGTAGCCGGCAATGTGTCCTGCGACCGCCACGCTGGCACAACAACCTAAATGTAAGGGAACCTGTCCCCCCCCCCCCCGTCGTTTGTTACTGAAAGAGCCATCTTGTGCAGCAGTAATGCTGCACAAGGAAAAGGTAGCTCTTTTTTTTTAGCTCTTTGCACACGCAGAACTTAACACTTATAAAATGTGTTCACTGATACCGTTATACCGTCCCGGAGCTGGGACTTTCCTTCGTAATGTGACGCAGCACAGCCGTCATTCCTACCCCCTTGGTGCCATGCGCTGCCTCCTCAGCGTTGTTTTAAGCTGTCACGGAGCCTGCGCTGTTCTGTTATCCCTTGGGCATGCCCTATTTGCGCTGCCTGTCTTCTGACATAATTTGGTGTCAGGCTGGCTGCGCCTGTGTGGCCGCGCTGCCCGAGATCCCGCCTCGCAGTGTCTTCTGATTGAGTCACACTGCGGGCCTGGGATCCATGGGCATGCGCAGTGCATATCTTCCCCTCGGGCTCTCGCTCATTTCCCTCCGCCTTCTTTAGACTGTGCGCCGTCAGCTGATCCCTAGCATGCCACGGCCGTGACACCGCACAGTCTGAAGAAGAGGGAAGGAGGGGAGTGAGAGTCGAGGTTATGCACTGTGCATGCCCATGGTTCCAAGGCCCGCAGTGGGATTACGTTAGACGAGACTGCGAGGTGGGATCTGGAGCAGCGTGGACGCACAGGCACTGACAGCCTGACACCAAATTATGTCAGAAGACAGGCAGCGCTAATTGGGCATGGCCAAGGGCTAACAGAACAGCGCAGGCTCCGTGACAGCTTAAAACAACGCTGAGGAGGCAGCGCACGGCATCAAGGGGATAGGAATGACAGCTGTGCTGTGTCCCATTACGAAGGAAATTCGCACCTCCGGAACGGTTTAACGGTATAAAGGGACACATTTTTAGTGTTTACTTCGGTGTTTGCAAGGAGCATAATTAAAAGAGCAACCTTTTCCTTTTGCATCCTTAGTGCTGCACAAGATGGCTCTTTCAGCTACAAACGTCTTGGGGGGGGGGGGTTAAAGGTTCCCTTTCAACTTGCTCCAATCAGGCTTCGGCCTACACTCTGTTCCTCTGCTCCTCCTGCTGTCCCTGGGCTCTAACACCGCCAGTTGGTGCCTGGAAGTGCTGTGTGCACAGTCAACAGTCGCTCCTCTGTTATTGGGGTTCAGTAACGTCAGCTGATCCCCAGCTGTGTGTGCGGCAATACCTCCAATCTGCTCCTCCTGCTGTCCCTGGGCTCTAACACCGCCAGTTGGTGCCTGGAAGTGCTGTGTGCACAGTCAACAGTCGCTCCTCTGTTATTGGGGTTCAGTAACGTCAGCTGATCCCCAGCTGTGTGTGCGGCAATACCTCCAATCTGCTCCTCCTGCTGTCCCTGGGCTCTAACACCGCCAGTTGGTGCCTGGAAGTGCTGTGTGCACAGTCAACAGTCGCTCCTCTGTTATTGGGGTTCAGTAACGTCAGCTGATCCCCAGCTGTGTGTGCGGCAATACCTCCAATCTGCTCCTCCTGCTGTCCCTGGGCTCTAACACCGCCAGTTGGTGCCTGGAAGTGCTGTGTGCACAGTCAACAGTCGCTCCTCTGTTATTGGGGTTCAGTAACGTCAGCTGATCCCCAGCTGTGTATCCGGCAACGTGTCATGCGACCGCCACGCTGGCACAACTAAAATGTAAGGGGACCTGTCCCCCCCTCTAGGCGTTTGTTACTGAAAGAGCCACCATGTGCAGCACTAATACTGCACAAGGGAAAGGTCGCTCTTGAAATTATGCTCCTTGCAAACGCTGAACTACACACTCATGTAATGTGTCCCCTCACACCGTCCAACCGTCCCGGAGGTGGGACTTTCCTTTGTAATGTGACGCAGCACAGCCGTCATTGCTACCCCCTTGGCACCGTGCGCTGCCTCCTTAGCGTTGTTTGATTCCGTCATGGACCCTGCGCTGTTATGTTATCCCTTGGCCATGCACAGTTTGCGCTGCCCGTCCTCTGACATCATTTGTTGTCGTCCTGGCTGCGCCTGTGCGTCCACGCTGCCCGAAATCACACCTCGCAGTGTCGTCTAATGTGATCCCACAGTGGGCCTGGTATCCATGGCCATGCGCAGTGCATATACTAGCCTCTCACTCCCCTTCTTCACGCTTCTTCAGACTAGGCGGCGTCAGCTGATCCCTAATAGCATGCCACGGCCGTGACGCCGCACAGTCTGAAGAAGCAGGAAGGAGGTGAGTGAGAGGCGATGATATGCACTGCGCATGCCCATGGATCCCTGGCCCGCAGTGGGACTACATTAGATGACACTGCAAGGTTGGATCTCAGGCAGCTTGGACGCACAGGCACTGCCAGCCTGACACCTACATGATGTCAGAAGATGGGCACCGCTAACTGTGCATGGCCAAGGGATAACATTACAGCGCGGGCTCCGTGACAGAACCAAACAACGTTGAGGAGGTGGCGCCCGGCACCAAGGGGGTTGGAATGACGGCTGTGCTGTGTCACATTACAAAGGAAAGTCCCACTTCCGGGATGGTTTGACGGTGTGAGGGGACACATTATATGAGTGTGTACTTCAGCGTTTGCAAGGAGCATAATTTTCGGAGCCACCATTTTCCATGTGCAGTATTACTGCTGTACAAGATGGCTCTTTCAGCAACAAATGCCTGGGGGGGGGGGTTAAAGGTTCCCTTTCAACTTGCTCCACTGCAGGCTTCGGCCTACACTCTGCTCCTCTTTGATTCCCTGGGTTTCAACACTGTCAGTTGCCACCTGGAAGTGTTGTCTACACAGAAAAAACACTAGGTGATGCGTCAGTGGGGTTCAGCACCGCCAGCTGTTCCCCTGCTGTGTAGTCGGCAACGTGTCCAGCACAAGCCACGCTGGCACAACAGAACAAAAGCTGCCACCAGTGCAGGCTTCGGCCTACACTCTGCTCCTCTCCTCCTCCTGCTGACCCTGGGCTCAAACACCGCTAGTTTTTGCCCGGAAGTGCTAGCTGCACAGAGAAAAACACCAGCCAATGTGTTAGTGGGGTTCAGCAACGCCAGCTGTTCCCCTGCTGTGTAGCCGGCAACGTGACCTGCAAACGCCACGCAGGCACATGAACTGAAATTAAAGGGAACCTGGCCCCACCCCCCCAGGTGTTTCTATGTATAACAGCCACCTAGTACAGCAGTACTGCTGCATTTGTACAAGGTGGCTGACTTTATCTCCTTGCCCACGTGGAACTCAACACGTACAAAATGTGTCTCATTGAGACCATTCCACTGTCCCTGAGGTGTGACTTTCCTTTCTAATGATACGCAGCACCCCCCTTGGTAGCGTTTCCCGTCTTTTGTCATCATGGTTAGCTGGCTGCGCCTGTGCATCCGCCCTGCTAGAAACAACGCCCCTCGTTGTCATATTTATTTTGTCAGCGAGGGTGTGGTTTATGGGCACGAGCAGTGCATATGTTCCCCTGTCTTAACTCATCTCCTTCCGCCTTCTTCAGACTGTGCGGCCTCCTGGCCGTGGTAGGCGATAAGGGATCAGCTGAGGCCGCCCTGTCTGGAGCAGGTGTAAGGACATGTGTAAGCGGCAAACCTATTTACTGCACAAGGCCACGAATCCCAGCCACGCAGTGTGATTTTTTGAAAACACACTGTGGGTCTGGGATTCATGTCCATCGCTAACCGCAACGGCCGACATGAAATGAGGTCAGAAGACAGGAAGCGCTCACAGCGCATGGCCAAGGGATCACAATAGCGCAGACTCCTGTACAGCAAATAACAACGCTCAGGAATCTGCGCCCAGTACCTAGGTGCAAATTTTGACACCTGTGCTGCGTCTCCTTAAAAAGACAAGTCACGCCTCCACAACTGTTTGACAGTATAATGGGCTAAATAGTGTACGTGTTTTATTCAGCGTGTGCAAGGAGCAAAATTAAATAGAGCAACCTTTGACTTGTGCATCATTAATGCTGTTCAAGGTGTGGCTCTTGTACCTTGCAACACCTGAGGGGGGGGTTAAAGGTAACCTTTGAAATTGGTTCAACTAGGCTTCGGCCTACACTCTGCTCCTCTACTCCTCCTGCTGACCCTGGGCTCAAACACCGCTAGTTTCTGCCCGGAACTGCTAGCTGCACAGAGAAAAACACCAGTCAATGTGTTAGTGGGGTTCAGCAACGCCAGCTGTTCCCCTGCTGTGTAGTCGGCAACGTGTCCAGCACAAGCCACGCTGGCACAACAGAACAAAAGCTGCCACCAGTGCAGGCTTCGGCCTACACTTTGCTCCTCTCCTCCTCCTGCTGACCCTGGGCTCAAACAACGCCTGTTTCTGCCCGGACATGCTAGCTGCACAGAGAAAAATACCAGCCAATGTGTTAGTGGGGTTCAGCACCGCCAGCTGTTCCCCTGCTGTGTAGTCGGCAACGTGTCCTGCAAACGCCACGCAGGCACATGAACTGAAATTGAAGGGAGCCTGCCCCCCACCCCCCCAGGTGTTTCTATGTATAACAGCCACCTTGTACAGCAGTACTGCTGCATTTGTACAAGGTGGCTGACTTTTTGTCCTTGCCCACGTGGAACTCAAAACGTACAAAATATGTCTCATTGAGACCATTCCACTGTCCCTGAGGTGTGACTTTCCTGGTGTGACTTTCCTTTCTAATGATACGCAGCACCCCCCTTGGTAGCGCTTCCCGTCTTCTGACATCATTGGTTGGCTTGTTGCGCCTGTGCGTCCGCCCTGCCTGAAACAATGCTCCTCGTTGTCTTATTTTGACTGCGAGGGTGTGATTGATGGGTACGAGCAGTGCATATCTTCACCTGTCTTAACTCATCTCCTTCCGCCTTCTTCAGACTGTGCAGCCTCATGGCCGCGGCATGCGAGAAGGGATCAGCAGAGGCCGCCCAGTCTGAAGCAGGTGTAAGGACGTGTGTGAGCGGCCAAAATATTTACTGCTCAAGGCCACGAATCACAGCACCGCAGTGTGACTTTATGAAAAGGCACTGTGGGTCTGGGATTTATGGCCATCGTTAACCGCACCGGACAAAATGAAATGAGGTCATAAGACGGGCAGCTCTAACAGGGCATTGCCAAGGGATAACACAAGAGCGCAGACTCCTGTACAGCAAATAACAACGCTCAGGAAGCTGCGCCAAGCACCAAGGCGTTATTTGGGACACCTGTGCTGCGTCTCCTTAAAAAGCCAAGTCACGCATCCACTACAGTTTGACTGTAGAATGGGCTAAATTGTGTACGTCTTTCATTCAGCGTGTGCAAGTAGACAAATTAATAGAGCAACCTTTCACTTGTGCAGCATTAATACTGCACAAGGTGTGTCTCTTGTACTTTGTAACACCTGAGGGGGGGGTTAAAGGTTTCCTTTAAAATTGGTTCAAATAGGCTTCGGCCTACACTCTGCTCCTCTCCTCCTCCTCCTGCTTCAACACGGGCTCTAACATCGCTAGTTTTTGACCGCAAGTGCTAGCTGCACAGAGAAAAACACACGCCATTGTGTTAGTGGGGTTCAGCAACGCCAGCTGTTCCCCCACTGTGTAGCCGGCAAAGTGTCCTGCAAACGCAACGCAGACACAAAGCTGCCTCCAGTGCAGGCTTCGGCCTACACTCTGCTCCCCCTGCTTACCCTTAGCTCCAACACCACTAGTTGGGGCTCTAGGAAGACAATCTTTAATAGGCAACGCATCTGGGTTCCAGCACCGCCAGCTGGTTCTCGGCAGTGTTTTTGTCACAGGTACTCCCTCGTGCCAAACCTGGTTTCAGCACCGTCAGCTGTTTCCGGGGTGTGTCAAACTCGCTGAGACGCCTATGTTTGCCCCGTCGTGTTGCAGTCGGGTTAGCCAACTCCAGGGTGCCTCCAGTTTAGGAGCTTCCTATGTGGGCTGCGTGAACTGGTAGTCAAGGCTGGTTCTGTAGTGCCAGTAGGCCCAGCTCCCCCTGTAGGACTGTTGGGGTTCGGTAACTGCGGCTGCCTCGCGGCCTAGCTGTTCTCTCCTCTCCTGTGGGCCTTGGGGTCCACCACCTGGTTCCAGCACCGTCAGCTGGTTCCGGGCCGAGCCTTTAACTTAGGTGCCTCCTCCTGGGTATCCTAGTTCCGCCAACGTCAGGCGGTCCTTGGTAGTGCTTTTAAGCGCGGGCACCTACAGCTTAGTAACCGGGTTCCAGCACCGCCAGCTGGTCCTCGGTCGTGCCATTGGCTCTTGCACACTGGGGCAACGCATCTGGGTTCCAGCACCGCCAGCTGGTTCTCGGCAGTATTCTTGTCACAGGTACTCCCTCGTGCCAAGCCTGGTTTCAGCACCGTCAGCTGTTTCCGGGTTGTGTCAAGCTCACTGAGACGCCTATGCTTGCCCCGTCGTGGTGCGGTCGGGTTAGCCAACTCCAGGGTGCCTCCAGTTTAGGAGCTTCCTATGTGGGCTGCGTGAACTGGTAGTCAAGGCTGGTTCTGTAGTGCCAGTAGGCCCAGCTCCCCCTGTAGGACTGTTGGGGTTCGGTAACTGCGGCTGCCTCGTGGCCTAGCTGTTCTCTCCTCTCCTGTGGGCCTTGGGGTCCACCACCTGGTTCCAGCACCGTCAGCTGGTTCCGGGCCGAGCCTTTGGCTTAGGTGCCTCCTCCTGGGTATCCGAGTTCCGCCAACGTCAGGCGGTCCTTGGTAGTGCTTTCAGGCACGGGTACCTCCTGCTTAGTAACCGGGTTCCAGTAACGTCAGCTGGTTCTCGGCAGTGTCTTTTGCTCTTGTACCTTCTGCTCCCCATCCTGGTTCCAGTACCGTCAGCTGGTTCCGGGCAGAGCCTTTGGCTTAGGTGCCTCCTTCTGGGTATCCAAGTTCCACCAACGTCAGGTGGTCCTTGGTAGTGCTTTCAGGCACGGGTACCTCCTGCTTAGTAACCGGGTTCCAGTAACGTCAGCTGGTCCTCGGTAGTTCCATTGGCTCTTGGACCTTCGGCTACCCATCCGGGTTCCAGTACCGTCAGCTGGTTCTCGGCAGTGTCTTTTGCTCTTGTACCTTCTACTCCCCATCCTGGTTCCAGTAACGTCAGCTGGTTCCGGGCAGAGCCTTTGGCTTAGGTGCCTCCTTCTGGGTATCTGAGTTCCGCCAACGCCAGGCGGTCCTTGGTAGTGCGTTTTAGCACGGGTACCTCCTGCTTAGTAACCGGGTTCCAGTAACGTCAGCTGGTCCTCGGTAGTTCCATAGGCTCTTGAACCTTCGGGTAGCCATCCGAGTTCCAGTTCCATCAGCTGGTTCTTGGCATTTTCTCAGCCTTCTTGTACCTTCTGCTACATTTCCAAGTTTAAGACCCTAAAGTCGACGACCCGGAAGACCACCCCGACGACGACGACCCGGAAGACCACCCCGATGACGACGGCGGAGACGACGACGGCGGAGACGACGATGGCTGAGACGACGACGGCGGAGATGACGACACTGGAGACGACGACCCTGGAGACGACGACATGGAAGACCGAGAAGCAGAAGAACAAGAGGCTGCAGAACAAAGAGCAGAAGAACATTAAGCATAAGACTTAATATCAGAGCAAAAGATATTATCTAAATTATATGCAGAAGAAGACTAAGCAGTGTATGGGGGTGAGTCCGTTCCTCCTCGTGGTGCCCCTGGATAAAGCCTGATGCTGCAGGCCAAACTGAACGCGGACAAATGTAACTTTTGTGACTGGCAGAAAGGAAGGTGTAATCTTCCAACTTTTATAGATAACAACTACGGGAATGCCTGTCACAAATGAGAATATGATGAAGAAGTAGAATAGGAAGAATAATAACAGTGGAATAAAAAGAATATGTAGAATAGGAAGAATAATAATAGTTGAATAAAATGAATATGAAGAATGTAATAAAAAAAAAATAGGTAGAAGATGAAGAAGAAGATGAATAAGGTGAAGAAGAAGTTGATGTCAAAGATGCTGATGATGATGAAGATGAAAGTGTGGGAAAAGTAAAAAAAAAAAAAGAAAAAAAAGAAGGGGAAGGGCGTGGAATAGTGAAACATCAATATCTGACAAAATAAAAAAAAATTTACATACTCAATATCTTTTTCACTGCGAACGTCTTTAAAAAAAAAAAACCATGCTATTCTATTTGATTGGGCTAAACCTCATTGCCTTTAATGTCTCCGCCACCTCTCACAATACATCCTACATTATTCTTAGTTGTTTTCCTTGATGTAGAATGAACCTACAAGGAAAGAAAGGGTTTATTTTAATTCCGATATTTTGGTCCCATTGACTTGCATTGGGATCGGGTATCGGTATCGGCGATATCCGATATTTTTTGAATATCGGCCGATCCCAACCGATACCGATACTTTCCGATATCGGAAGGTATCGCTCAACACTAAACGCCACACCTCATTACAAATTAGGCGAGCTGTGGTATCACATCACTGTTGTGTCCCTGTCCTGTCCCAGCTAAATCATTGCACAACTCAGCATTGCACATAAGTTTTACAACTATTCAAAGCAATTTACACCACTATTCAAAGCGGTTTATGTTGGACACAGCCGAGGAATAAATGTTCAAACATATCACTGAAATTTTCCCCAAAATGACTGATTCATGTCTGCGTTCATTTCACTGCTATCATAATCAAGATAAGACATGAAGCACCATTGGTGCAACCTGTGCAGTCCCACAGAGCACCAAGAGTTAAGGGGGCCCACATCCACCTTCAAAGCAGAAAGCAGCTTCTGTCACAGATAAGGGGGACATCATAATGAGCTACTGACTGCAAAGGACCCATGTACCGTTGTTGCACAGGGGTGCTCTTTTGTCTGTGTTCACGCCTGACCATTATCCTTACTTGCAGTCATAGAGCACAATTGCCTTTAGTTTTATTAATTACTTGTAGTCATTAACATTTAAGTCACTGTGAAAGTTCAAAGTACATAGAAAAGGCTCAGATACTGCTGTTATTCATTACTTAAAAACAGAACTGCAAGTTGTAAACCTCAATATGTATGGAGTCTCTTATGCATTCAAAGCATACGGTATGTTCAGTAGTGAGCAAAAGATTTCCAAACATTTAAGTTAAAGGAGCCTGAGGCCAATAGTAAAAGGATAAAATGTCAAATAAAAAACAACACAAAAAATCTGTAAGTAGAGTACACAAACATGGTGGGATCTTCATCGTAACAGAAACGTATAAACAGCAAACAAAATTGATCAGAACATGACAATTTTGCAAGTCTATAAGAAAATCACTTCTTGACCACCAGATGGCATTGTAGTATCCTATCAATTATAAAAAATGCACTGCACAGAGAGATACAGTGGGGGAAATAAGTATTTGATACACTGACAATTTTGAAAGTTTTTCCACCTACAAAGAATGGAGAGGTCTAGAATTTTTATTGTAGGTACACTTCAATTGTTAGAGACAGAATCTTAAAAAAATCCAGAGAATCACATTGTATGATTTTTACATAATTAAATTACATTTTATTGCTTGAAGTATTTGCTCACCTAGCAACCAGCAAGAATTCTGTCTCTCACAGACCTGTTAAATTTTCTTTAAGAAGCCCTCCTACTCTGCACTCGTTACCTGCAGTAATTGTACCTGTTTGAACTTGTTACTCTATCCCATCCCAGTCTTGTGCAGGTCTACAATTTTGGCACTGGTGCCCTAAGACTGCTCTTAGGTCTTGGCCATGGTGGAGAAGTTGGAGTTTGATTGAGTGTGTGGATAGGTGTCTTTTATGCAGGTAATGAGTTCAAACAGGTAATAGCAAAGAAGAAAAAAAGCCAGCTCACCAAGTAGCCACCGCAGGAGCACGGAACCCAACGCTGATCCACGCGGTCATCTCATGAAGAAAAGAAAAAATCGTTCCAGCTCCAAATAGTAAAATCCAAATTCCAACTTTATTAAGCCAATATAAAAACAACGGTGGACATATGCTCTACATGTGCATATCAGGACACGAGCGACGCGTTTCGATCCAACACGGATCTTTATCAAAGCTACATATGAAATGGTCATCAAACAATATATAGACTGTAACAACTCTGCTGGCATCACGTCATGGCCTCACATCTCTCACACAATCTTACCCACTGCTCCAGGTCATGATGTGGTTTCTGTTTCATGCCAGCTCCATGTTCTGTGTCTCTGCTCTGTACATGCCTCATGGCTATGTGTATAGGGGGCCGGCGCCTGAACTCTCTGGTTCTTATAGGAATCAGGTGCATCTGTCCAATCAGTTCCTGACCAATTACCGAGAGGCCTCCTGTATATAGTGCAGCTCCACCCTGTGCTCTGGGCCTGTGCAATGTGTTTGCTCAGTTAGTGTTTTGCTTCTGAGTTTGCCAGGTCTAGCTCTGTGTTGCTCCCTCTCTGGAGGCTTTTCTCTGTGCATTTGCCTTTATCTTTGTCCGCCCTCCAGGAGGTAGAATATCCTGGTCCCTGTGTCTTTGTCTCTGTGTCTTTGTCCTTGTGTCTTGTTCCATTGCCTTGTCTGTACTTAGTCTTGTCTCGGTCTCCTTGTGTGTGCCTTCCTTCCCTGCTGAGTCTTTCCTTGTGTTCTCGGTCTGCTTGCACTCCGCACTCTTGCGGCTCTGCCTGCTCTGCATCTTGGTGGCTTTGCCGCTGCTCCGCACTTCTGCGGTTCTGCTCCGTCTTGCTCTGCTCCGCTCCCGTTGCTGCAGAAACCTCTTGCTGCAGTTCCCCTCTGCAATCCTTGCGGTTCCACTTTGCTTAGCTTCTGCAGTATCTCTTGCTGCAGCTTCTCTCCACATTCTTTGTGGCTCTGCTCAGCTTTTGTCGCTACGCTACCGCTTGCTGCTTTTCCATTCCTATCTGCAGTTTTTCACTCCTCTCCTGTGTGAACAGGTCCCTACCTGTTCCTCCAAACTATATATCCCTACCTGTTCCTCCAAACTATATATCCCTACCTGTTCCTTCATCTCACTCACAATTGGACTGCACTCGGGTGTCATCTGAGTGCAGCCTGATTCTAATATCTCATCAGCTAGTCCTGTGTTTCCTGCCGTCCTAGCCAGTCCTGTCTCCTGCCGTCCTAAGTCAGTTCTGTGTCTCCTGCCGTCCTAGCAAGCCCTGTGTTCTCTGCCGTGTCTCTGCCAGCCCTGTGTTCCAAACTACAAATTTGTACCTGCACGTCCAGTGTGAACAGGCCCTTACCTGTTCCTTCATATACCACATCAACCAGTCCTGTGTTCTCTGCCGTGCCTCCCAATCCTGTGTTCCTGCCAGTCCTGCCGTTCTTGCCCTGCCTTCCAGTCCTGTGTTCCTGCTGTCCTAGCCAGTCCTGTTTCCTGCCGTGTCTCTGCCAGCCCTGTGTTCTCTGCCGTGTCTCTGCCAGCCCTGTCTCAGCCGTGCCAGCCTACTCGTCTGTGTTCCAGCCGTGCTCTTCTGCCAGTCCTGCCTAATGCCCGCACCAATCCTGGTCTTCCTGTCTCCCAAGTGGGATCAGCAGCCACAGCAGGACACCACCCTGGAGTAGCACCTGGCAGCTGCCTGCTGCACAAGCCTGTCTTCACCATCAGAGGCTCCAGTGAAAACCCAGGCAGCTGTCATAGTCACGCCCCTTCCAGGGTAGTCTGGTTTGTGGCACAGTGGGGCCACAAAACCCCCGAGCTCACGCCCACCAGTCAGGGCGTGAGCGTAACAGTTTGCACAGGCCATGGCCTCAGCTGTATCCCATGTCCTACCGCTCTCAGAGCATGATGAACTTTCTGTCTACTGGTATGAGCAAGCTGAAGAATTTGTTCCGCCCTGTGTCGTTCCAATTGAGGAGACCTCGGGCCCAATCATAATTTCTAACGCTCTCTACGATCAACTCCGGGCCTATGAGGAAGAGCACAACCCAGCAGACCCACCTAGGTTCTATGGGAATCCTGAGGAATGCCAAAGCTTCCTGGAACAGTGCTTGCGCTACATCCTGCAGAATGCAGCTTGTTTTCCCTCTGACCGGATTAAGGTGGCCTACATCATGTCCTACCTAGCAGGAGATGCTTTATTATGGATTTGTCCCCTCTGGGAAGCAGGGGATCCTATCGTCATGAGTCTTGGGGCCTTCCTGGTGGCCTTCCGTAAAGTCTTTGACAAGCCTCGTCCTGCTGCTCCTGTGAAGTCTTCCCCCTCTAGATCCGAGAGGCTCTCCAGACGGGCGAAACCTGTGAAGAAACCTCCATGTCAAGCCATGACCGTCTGTGATCCTCCAGTTCCTCTACCCGTTAAAGCAGCTACTCTAATAGAACCCAAAAAGACTGTCAAGAGTGGACTGGCAAAGCATCAGTCTAAGAGCAGTCGTAAGAAGGGCTTACTATGTCGCTGCTGTTGTGAGGAACACCTGGAAGACCTCTGTCCAGGGGATCTAAAGCTCCAAAACCTCGGGCCAGTAGGAGAGACTGCCCTTGGTGAGAATAACTCCCTTCCGCTAAAGTCTGAGTCTGTTCCAGTGCCTTGTGGGAGCTTCGGTCCTGCAGATGTGTTAAAGCTGCTAACCAGACGGAGTCTAAGTGTGATTCCTGTTCCACTGCTCCAGAATCCTGTGAAGGTGTTTGGTGATTGCCGAGTCCTACTTATGAACAGTCCAGTGTTGAAGGGACAACTACAGCTCCAAATCGGAGCATTGTATGCGGAGAGATTTGTTTTCCACTGGTTGACCAGTCCGCCCGTCGGTCGTTCTGAACCGGATACTCTGCTGCCCGTTCCGGTCCAAAGACCCAGCGTGGTTCTGCGTTTGGAACTATCAAGTCTCCAGAAGTTTCTTGTTCCTAAACTGCTAGGTCAATCTACAGTGTTGATACCTTCGCCACCTAATCAGCTGGCTATTGAGTCACGGTGTGCTGACCTCACTGAAGTAAAGAAAGCAGTGGCATCCTCTCCGCACACCTCCAGTGACAATACCAGTGACAAGTTCCCAGGAACATCCCTGTCACTTAAAAATTTTTCCCTGAACTTTGGGAAGAAGATGCTTCCTGTAATGATGCCTTCAGATTCCATGTGGCAGGTGGATGAAGAAGTTGAAGCTGAAGCTCTTGCATCTCTGTTCTTCACCAGTCCGGAGGAAGAGATGGTCCAGTTTTGTCTGAGTAACAAGCTGATGGGGCTTCCTGAATGTATGCCTTCTGCTTCCAAGTGGCTACTTGATACTAAGACAGAGACTTACTCATCCTCTAATCTAGAAGAGGAGGTCCAGTTTTTTCAGAGTACCAGGCTGAAGATGTTTCCTGTATGTATGCCTCCAGTTTCCATCTGGCTATTTGGTGAAGATCCCAAGACAGAAGTATTCTCATCTCTGCTTTCCACCGGTCTAAAGGAGAAGGTCCAATATTCTTGTAATGATGGGCTTAAGTTGGATCCAGTGAACGTGTCTTCAGTTTCCAAGGAATCACATTATGTTGTGGTCAAATCGCAAGCTTCCAAGTCCCTGCTTTCAATTAACCAGGTGAAAGAAGTCCTGGCCCTTGCATCTTCTGTGTGGGAAGCGGATCGTACTGGACTCAAAGAGACTGAGCATCCTGAGATCTATAATGTCTCAAATACCTCATTCTACGAGAGGAATGTTGTGATGGCTATGACTATGTGTGCTCCTATCCTTCTTCTACAGGTTGTTCTGGCGGGCTTGAAGAGGAGGGGCCGTAAAGGGGGGGGGTACTGTAACAACTCTGCTGGCATCACGTCATGGCCTCACATCTCTCACACAATCTTACCCACTGCTCCAGGCCATGATGTGGTTTCTGTTTCATGCCAGCTCCATAGTCTGTTCCTCTGCTCTCTGCATGCCTCATGGCTATGTGTATAGGGGGCCGGCGCCTGAACTCTCTGGTTCTTATAGGAATCAGGTGCACCTGTCCAATCAGTTCCTGACCAATTACCGAGAGGCCTCCTGTATATAGTGCAGCTCCACCCTGTGGTCTGGGCCTGTGCAATGTGTTTGCTCAGTTAGTGTTTTGCTTCTGAGTTTGCCAGGTCTAGCTCTGTGTTGCTCCCTCTCTGGAGGCTTTTCTCTGTGCATTTGCCTTTATCTTTGTTCGCCCTCCAGGAGGCAGAATATCCTGGTCCCTGTGTCTTTGTCCCTGTGTCTTTGTCCTTGTGTCTTGTTCCATTGCCTTGTCTGTACTTAGTCTTGTCTCGGTCTCCTTGTGTGTGCCTTCCTTCCCTGCTGTGTCTTTCCTTGTGTTCTCGGTCTGCTTGCACTCCGCACTCTTGCGGCTCTGCCTGCTCTGCATCTTGGTGGCTTAGCCGCTGCTCCGCACTTCTGCGGTTCTGCTCCGTCTTGCTCTGCTCCGCTCCCGTTGCTGCAGAAACCTCTTGCTGCAGTTCCCCTCTGCAATCCTTGCGGTTCCACTTTGCTTAGCTTCTGCAGTATCTCTTGCTGCAGCTTCTCTCCACATTCTTTGTGGCTCTGCTCAGCTTTTGTCGCTACGCTACCGCTTGCTGCTTTTCCATTCCTATCTGCAGTTTTTCACTCCTCTCCTGTGTGAACAGGTCCCTACCTGTTCCTCCAAACTATATATCCCTACCTGTTCCTCCAAACTATATATCCCTACCTGTTCCTTCATCTCACTCACAATTGGACTGCACTCGGGTGTCATCTGAGTGCAGCCTGATTCTAATATCTCATCAGCTAGTCCTGTGTTTCCTGCCGTCCTAGCCAGTCCTGTCTCCTGCCGTCCTAAGTCAGTTCTGTGTCTCCTGCCGTCCTAGCAAGCCCTGTGTTCTCTGCCGTGTCTCTGCCAGCCCTGTGTTCCAAACTACAAATCTGTACCTGCACGTCCAGTGTGAACAGGCCCTTACCTGTTCCTTCATATACCACATCAACCAGTCCTGTGTTCTCTGCCGTGCCTCCCAATCCTGTGTTCCTGCCAGTCCTGCCGTTCTTGCCCTGCCTTCCAGTCCTGTGTTCCTGCTGTCCTAGCCAGTCCTGTTTCCTGCCGTGTCTCTGCCAGCCCTGTGTTCTCTGCCGTGCCAGCCTACTCGTCTGTGTTCCAGCCGTGCTCTTCTGCCAGTCCTGCCTAATGCCCACACCAATCCTGGTCTTCCTGTCTCCCAAGTGGGATCAGCAGCCACAGCCAGACACCACCCTGGAGTAGCACCTGGCAGCTGCCTGCTGCACAAGCCTGTCCTCACCATCAGAGGCTCCAGTGAAAACCCAGGCAGCTGTCATAGTCACGCCCCTTCCAGGGTAGTCTGGTTTGTGGCACAGTGGGGCCACAAAACCCCCGAGCTCACGCCCACCAGTCAGGGCGTGAGCGTAACATAGACCCTATACACCAATGGCATTCAAATGAACTGTCACATGATCGTATGGGCGGTCCTTCATGAATACACATAGTAATGAAAAAAAAGAGAGAGAAAAAAAAAGAAAAAAAAGGAGAAAGAAAAAAAAAAAAAAAAGAAGAAAAAAAACGAAAACACACTATGATAAAACAAATCTGTGATAAACCACATAGCAACGACATATATAAACACATTCTAATAATGAAACATTAATTCGTTACGTCTATTCAAACCTGTGGGAGATCGAGTGCTGAGATGGTAAATCCAAAAGGCCTCACGGGTATGGAGGCAACGAATAGTGTCTCCACCCCGTAGAGGTTTATTAACACGTTCAATCCCGTATGCCCGAAAGAATTTGGTGCTGCGAGCATGAGCAGTTACAAAGTGTCTGGAAGCCGCTGATAAGGTACGTGTAGATTCACCTGTATAACCTATATCATAAAGATGTTCATTGATACGAATTTTCAACTTTCGTGACGTACATCCAACATAGGACAACTGACATGAAGTACAATCAATTTTTTCTTTTTCTTTTTTTTCTTTCTCCTTTTTTTTTTTTTTTCCTCTTTTTTTAATTACTATGTGTATTCATGAAGGACCGCCCATACGATCATGTGACCGTTCATTTGAAAGCCATTGGTGTATAGGGTCTATATATTGTTTGATGACCATTTCATATGTAGCTTTGATAAAGATCCGTGTAGGATCGAAACGCGTCGCTCGTGTCCTGATATTAACATGTAGAGCATATGTCCACCGTTGTTTTTATATTGGCTTAATAAAGTTGGAATTTGGATTTTACTATTTGGAGTTCAAACAGGTGTCTACACACTCAATCAATTACACTTCAACCTCTCCATCATAGCCAAGACCAAAGAGCAGACTAAGGACACCATGGACAAAATTGTAGACCTGAACATGACTGAGATGACGTACAGGTAACAAGTTCAAACAGGTGCAATTAATACAGGTAACGAGTGCAGAGTAGGAGGGCTTCTTACACAAAAACTAACAGGTCTGTGAGAGCCAAAATTCTTGCTGGTTGGCAGGTGATCAAATACTTATTTCAAGCAATAAAATGTAATTTAAGTATTTACAAATCATACAATGTGATTTTCTGTATTTTTATTTTTAGATTCTGTCTCTCACAGTTGAAGTATACCTACGATAAAAATTACACACCTCTCTATTCTTTGCAGGTGGAAAAACTGGCAAAATCAGCAGTGTATCAAGTACTTATTTCCCCACTGTACATGAGTATTGCAGTTGTGGATAGAGGCCAGTCCGCACACAACAATTGGGACATTTCGGAGACATAATGATTATTTCCTATTGTAATTATACAAAATGATTAAAACTAAGCCATCCAAAAATATTGCTGACATGTTCATACTGCTACAAAAAATGTTCTTATAAGGGATCATACTCATCAGTGTTAAAAAAAAAGTAGTCCAATGTTGTTCCTGAAAAGTAGGATGAGTTTCATGGGAGTACAATGTGATTTTTCTTACCTAGAATTTGTATGCAATTCGTATGCAATGTGCTTTTAACATCATCTTTGAATTGTTTGACAAGCCCAGGTCCGGCAGACCTCGCAAGACAACTGCTCAGGAGGAACATTTGCTGGTTAGAAAATCCAAAGCAAGCCCCTCTTCCACTGCTGCAGAGCTCCAACAGGCCTGGTCTCCTCAAGTCCCTGTGTCAACTAGAAGAGTTTGTAGGATTCTGTCTCGAAATGGCCTCCATGGTCGAATCAGTGCCCAGAAGCCAGCACTAAGCAAAAGGCAAATAAAAAACCACGTGGCATTTGCAAAGTCCCACAGCCTGCTGAACAGACGCTGGAAAAGTGGCAGAAGGTAGATTTCTATGATGACTCTTCAGTAGAATTACCCCACAGCCACTGCAAATATTGCAGGAGACCTACTGGAGCCCGTATGGATCCAAAATACTCCCAGAAAACAGTTAAATTTGGTGGTGGAAAGATCATGGTCTGGGGTTATATTCAGTATGGGGGTGTGCGAAACATTTGCAAGGTGGAAGGCAATATCAATAGCCTAAAATATCAAGAAGTATTAGCTACCTCTTATATTCCAAATCATAAAAGGGGTCAAATTCTGCAGCAGAATGGTGCTCCATCTCATGCATCCATCTCTACAACAAAGTTCCTCCAGGCAAAAAAGATCAAGGTGCTCAAGGACTGGCCAGCCCAGTCACCAGACATGAACATCATTGAGCATGTTTGGGGTAGGATGAAAGAGGAAGCTTGGAAGACAAAACCAAAGAATCTAGATGAACTCTGGGAGGCATGTAAGACTGCATTCTTTGCTATTCCTGATGACTTCATTAATAAATTGTATGAATCATTGTTAAACCGCATGGACGCAGTCCTTCAAGCTCATGGAAGTCACACAAAATATTAAATATGACTCTAATAGCACCACAACTTCATTCACCAATGTTATGCAACATATATTTGTATTTTAAGTTAATTATTTGTTTGCATATCACATTACTTTCTGTGGGCGACAAAACTTTTGTCTTGCCAAAATCTGACCATTCTGTGTCCATTAAGTGATCAATATTTCTGCATTAATGCCAATTTATTTTCTTAACCTAAATCACATTTCGGAGGGGTTCAGCTTTCAAAAGAATAATTTATACAACCAATGGATGAATTTAACGTCAGGTTATAAGCTTTTATTTACATAACATGGATAAGCGACATAACTTCTGTCAGGGAGTGTACATACATAGATGTAATGGAGATATACAGCTGTGTGAAAAAGTGTTTACCCCCTTCCTGATTTCCTATTTTTTTGCATGTTTGTCACACTTAAATGTTTAAGATCACCAAACAAATTTAAATATTAGACAAAGATAACACAAGTAATCATACAATGCAGTTTTTAAATTAAGGTCTTTACTATTAAGGGAAAAATAAATCCAAATATAAAGGGCACTGAGTGAAAAAGTAATTTCACCCTAGACCTAAAGGGGCTATTAATATCAGCTCACAGCTGTCTACTGGTTATTAAAATAGGGTATCCCAAAAAAATGATGTAAGGTCACCCCTATAATAACTAGCAAAGGCTAGGCAGACAGCTGGGAGCTGATATTAATAGGCTAGGAAGGGGCCATGGATATTAGCCACCTCCCAGACTAAGAACTTTTTCATGCAGAGAGTGGTGACGTCAGTATGGTGTGAGATTCATTGGTAATGAACTCCGGTGACCTTACATCAGCGCTAGACATTGCAAGAGAGTAATCACGCTCCTGTGTCCGTATGTTCCGGCTGACTTGTTGAGTGGTCAGCCCATCGCTCAACAAACCATCAGGATATTGAGCTGGAGTTCTTTGTGGGACAGCATCACATACAGATTCTCGGCAGACCGGTGAGGAATATTGTGTTTTTGTTATTTGTTATTTTGCTGGCTTTCCCTCAGCTGGTTATTAAAAATTAGGAGGCCCACACGCCATTTTTTTTTAGTCTATATATATATCCCTTCTATTGTATGCCAATGGTTCACACTGTGAATTTACTGTACTTGGCTAATGAAATGTAGGGTTTCCTGTGAGATGGGTGTGTAAAAATTGTGGTAAAAAGTAAAAATTGTCTGTGTGCTGTGTGATTTTTTTCTCGTGCCCATTTGTTTGCATTGGCGAGTCTCGTCCGATAAAGGCGGACAGTCGCAGCATGCTGAGATTTTTTTTCTCTGTCCAATCTGAGAAAAAAAATTGCAGATGAACACGGATGCATTGAATAACATTAGTCAGAGTGCAATCTGATTTTTTTTATCGGATTGCACTCGTCAATTTTGAACGCATACGAGTATGAGCCCTAAATGAAACTATTGCGGGAGTGATTAAGTTAAGAGTTAAAAAAAAAACGTAGTACACATATAAAATTGTTCTGATGTAGTTTCCTAACGTAATTTAGTGCTAAGACTCATGAGATAACCATAAGTATTAAAATAATGTCAGCCAACTAATGACAGACTGTCATCAGAAAATAAGTCATCTGGTAGTCGCTTGTTAGTAAAAGAACATTCCTAGAATATTTCCTGAGAGATTGTTCTTCCTTCTCATAGTGTCCTTCAACAGGCATGGTCAGTATCAACAAACAGCCAGCATGGCTCAAAATGTGTATGGTTGCATCAGGGTCTCCACTTCCAAGTAAAATGGCCCGAATATTCTGATCAGACGACGTTGATCAGAGTGGCATTAGTTTTTCTCGTAAAGAGGAAAAGAAAAAGAAAAAAAGTTTTCCATCTTCATCATGCTGTCAATCCATGAAAATTGTACCACACTCGGATGTCACTTGAATACAGAACAATTTTTTTCACTGTCTCATAGTTTTGCATTGCGGATTTTGAACCAACACTCGGATTAAATTTGGACAGGTCACCGAGTTTTTTACGTCAACCACTCTCCGAGGAAAAAAACTAGACATGTGCACAGGTTTTGCTTCATTTTTTTGCGGCGCTTTTGCCAAGTGTTTACATGTGATTTGCCTAAAGCAGCAAAATCTGTTGGTTGCATTTTCTTTTTCACTCTTTCATTGCTTTGTGTGGGTGAAAAAAGCTGTAAAAATCGATGAAAGATTTGACTTCAAATTCAGTCAGGAAAAAAACAAGCATGGGTATGAGATTTCTGAAATCTGGAAGATCAAGATTTACTCAGTATTGTAGATCCACACCTTTCCTAGTATTCAGGTATCTAAGCTCATACAGATTATTTTAACTTTTTTTTTATATATACGATTGACTATAATGACTAAACATAAGACATCACAGGACCACAGTTGGGAACTTTTTAGGTCAGCAATAAAGATCTCTTTATTAGAAATTCTTTGCTATGTATGTCATGAAGACATAAATGAAGTAATTGTTCTGATGTGGGACATACCCCACTACGGAGCTTCATGCTGTCTGGGCTTTTCTTTTTTTTTTTCATTCCCTCCCGCTAGTAAAAACAAAAGTTTCTTTTTATCCAATTCTGAAAGCTTTATGTAAATGCCGTAGACATCACTGCAACTACGGGTTTCAGCAAAAAGGTACAAAAAGTAATTTCTGCAAAAAAAAATAAAATAATAATAATTGTATGTCTTCATTCTCCAAAGTAATAAAAAAAAGTTTCAGATCAGCAAACTGAATAGTGCATCATAAGGAAATTTACAATCAGATTGCTTAAAGGAAAGCAGAAATTCCTCTCAGCCCTGAGCAGCTTCAGACGTTCACATTTGCATTTGTTCAAAGAAGCACAAGCGTCTGCTGTGTAGGGTAAAAACAGAACTATGTATAGATTATTAAAAAAAATGTATAAATGACCTCAAGGGAACTTCCAGTCTCCAAAAGGATCATTTTTTTCACCTTTAATATGTATAAATTCTGTTTTAATATTATGGAGCAGAATAAGCTCAAAAAGTTTCTAACCAGTGCCATACTATTTATCAACATTTTTGTAAATTATTTGGAGAGCGATCTCATATATATTATGCTGATGAAGAAACTTTGGTTAAGAAGTGTAGAAATATTTTAAGCTTGTTCCTTTATTACCCAGGTTCTATTTGTTTAATACAGTTTTTATGATACCATTACAAATATGGAAACACTAGACAACATTTTGATAGGGGAAATGCCTTTTCTTAGCACTGTACCATAACATATATAAAAACTGTGGTACTGAAAGGGAAATCCGCTGGTTCATCATTTGACATATTATTATTATTTATTTATATAGCACCATTAATTCCATGGTGCTGTACATGAGAAAGGGGTTGCTTACAGAGTTATAGATATTGTTTACAGTAAACACATTTACAATGACAGACTAGTACAGAGGGGAGAGGACACTGCGGACTTACATTCTATTGGATAATAGGGAAGAGACAGAAGGTCGGGGGTGCGGCAGCTCTGGTGGTGGTGAGGTGGCAGCTCGGGTGGTGGTGAGGCGGCAGAATGGTTATTGCAGGCTGTAGGCTTTCCTGAAGAGATGAGTTTTTAGGTTCCGTCTGAAGGATCCGAGGGTGGTGGATAATCGGAAATGTTGAGGTATGGAAGTCCAGAGGATGGGGTATATTCGGGAGAAATCTTGGATGCAGTTGTGTGAGGAACGAATAAGTGTGGAGGAGAGTAGGAGGTCTTAGGAAGATCGGAGATTACGTGAGGGAAGATATTGGAAGATTAGTTCAGAGATATAGGGAGGGGACAGGTTGTGGATGGCTTTGTAGATCAGTATTAGTAGTTTGAACTGGACTTGTTGGGGAATTGGGAGCCAGTGAAGGGATTTGCAGAGGGGTGAAGCAGGGGAGTAGCGAGGAGGATTAAACTGGCAACAGAGTTCAGGACAGACTGGAGCGGTGCAAGAGAGTTAGCGGGGACGCCACAGAGGAGGGTGCTGCAGTAATTGAGGCGGGAGATGACGTGGGCATGCACAAGAGTTTTGGTAGATTGTGGGCTGAGGAAGGGATGGATTCTGGCAATGTTTTTGAGATGGAGGCGACAGGAGGTTGCAAGAGTTTGGACGTGTGATTTGAGAGACAGGGCAGAGTTGACAGTTACCCCGAGGCAGCGGATTTCAGGTTCGGGAGTGATGCCGTTTACCATAATAGATAGATCAGGTAGGGGGGATACGTGAGATGGGGGAAAGATGATGAGTTCGGATTTGTCTACATTGAGTTTTAGGAAGCGAGAGGTGAAGAAGGAGGATATGGCTGACAGACACTCCAGGATTCTGGACAGCAGAGAGGTCAAATCT
This sequence comes from Ranitomeya imitator, assembly GCF_032444005.1. Taxonomy (NCBI): domain Eukaryota; kingdom Metazoa; phylum Chordata; class Amphibia; order Anura; family Dendrobatidae; genus Ranitomeya; species Ranitomeya imitator. The sequence goes on along the minus strand of NC_091286.1, from coordinate 330,815,919 downwards.
GGGCCAGAGACGTAGATCTGTGTGTCGTCCGCATACAGGTGGTACTGGATGCATGGGACTATAAGAGTTGTCCTAGGCCAAGGGTATAGATGGAAAAAAGTAGGGGCCCTAGGACAGAGCCTTGAGGGACTCCAACAGAGAGAGGGCGGGATGGGATAAGGAGGTAGTGTGGGAGTGGGAAACGCTAAATGTGGGGTCGGAAAGGTATGAGGAAATCCAGGACAGGGCAAGGTCTTTGATGCCAAGGGAAGAAAGAATCTATAGCAGTAGGCAGTGGTCGACTGTGTCGAAGGCAGAGGACAGGTCGAGAAGGAATAGGATGGAGAACTGTCTGTTAGCTTTGGCTGTGAGTAAGTCATTAGTAATTTTTGTCAGGGCAGTTTCAGTGGAGTGGTGGGGGCAGAAGCCAGATTAGAGGTTGTCAAGGTGAGAGTTAGATGAGAGGTGTGAGGAAAGTTGAGCATGGACATGCTGCTCAAGGAGTTTTGAAGCAAACGGGAGCAGTGATATGGGGCGATAGCTGGGCATAGCAGGTGGGTCAATGTTAGTTTTTTTGAGGATGGGTGTGATGGTGGCATGTTTGAAGGCAGAGGGGAAGGTACCAGACCAGAAGATAGCGATAGGTTGAAGAGATGGGTTAGGGCTGGAATGAACATGTTAGTGAGGTTGGGGAGCAGGTGGGAAGGGATAGGGTCAAGTGGACAGGTGTGATTTGGAAAGGAGGTGAGTAAGCTCTCCTTCAATGATGTTGGAGAGGGAGGTTATTAGGGAAGGGCAGAGGTCTGGTATATGGACTGGTTGGGGTGGTGGAACAGTAAAGGTTTGCCTTGTTTGGTCGATCTTGCTTTTGAAGTAGGTGGCAAAGTCTTCGGAAGAGATGAGGGGAGTTGGAGGTGGAAGTGAGGGGCGGAGGAGAGAGTTAAATGTGCTGAACAGTTGTTTTGGGTTGTAGGATAATGAAGATACAAGTTTTGTGAAATAGGTCTGGTTAGCAGAGGTGAGGGCTAATTTGAAGGCAAGTGTAGTTTATTTGAAAGCAGTGAAGTCGTCTGGCAGGCGTGTTTTCTTCCAACACCGCTCCACGACCCTGGATGCTTGTCGAAGTTTTTTGGTGAGATTGTTATGCCAGGGTTGCCTATTGATTTGTCGCACTTTGCCAACTATGAGAGGGGCAACAGTCTATGGCTGATGTGAGGGTGGTGTTATAGAAAGCGGTGGCGCTGTTCATGTCATGGAGTGAAGATATGGAGCACAGGGGTAGAAAAGAGTCTGTGAATGTCTAGGTGTGCGAGGTTTCTGCGAGGATGTGGTAATGGCTGGACATGGAAGGTGGGTGAGGATGACAAGGATGAGAAGGTGAGTAGATGGTGGTCAGATAGGGGGAAGGGAGAGGTTGTGAGATTAGATAAGGAACAGAGGCGGGTGAAGATGAGTTCTAGTGTATGTTCGTCTGTGTGGGTGGCTGCGAAGGACCACTGAGTGAGTCCAAAGGATGAAGTCAGGGCCATCATCAGATCATTATCATGAGATAAGTATCATCAGAATAGTAAAGGTTCATTAGCGCTGACCATCCAAATGAAACATAAAACTTCTAACTCACTAACTGGAAATATGCAGGTAAAGCCCAAAGAATTGTGTAATTACTTATTTTTCACTAATGCTCATGTTCTTTATTATACTATGGCCGACATTAAAGATCCACACCAGTGGTTTTCCTTTTTATTGCAGCATCGGAGTGGTACTACTAACCTAAGATCCCTCGACTTAGCCTCATACTTACCATACTTTCCAGTCAGTCAGAAGTTGCGGTCTCAAGAGCGTCACAGGGAAGATCTCAAGACAGCGGGTGGTAAGTACTAGTTTTTAACATACAACTGAAAGAGTATTATTCAAAAAGTTGTCAAGTTATTCTTTAACACGATGATGGAGAATACATTTAGTGGGTAAAGTAACAGAAACTTAAAGCATTTTTGAAACTGGGGATCTATCTATCTTTATTATGATAGGCCATCAATGTGAGAGAACTGTGACGGTTTGACTGCATTCCCATTGAAGAGCTGATCAGCTAAAGAAGCCGCTTTGTACCTTGACTTATGGTAATGAATGGTACTGTAAATACCTACCTTTAAGACCTCTGATGGGCTGCAAATGATAGTTGGGGGTGTTTGGTGATGGACCCCACCAATCTGACATTGATGACGTATCCAAAGAATCTCTCACAAATAATAAGTTCCAGGAAAAAAACCCATAAAAAATGAACTGTATTTCAGTTCAATTTAATATAGGTCACTTTGGTTGCTCATATAATTATTTTTGTCTGTCATCTAATATGTTCATTACTTGACTGATTCAGTGATTACTGGCAGTGCTCTTTCATCTAGATCAAGTGTTTCCAGTATTTCTGTAGGTAAAAAGTACTATATAAATGTCAAATAACGTTGAAAGATTACTATTTTAAACTTAATTTTGGTTATATATGGACATTCATTTATTTATCTCAGTCATTATCCACAAAAAGTACATTATACTGTTTCCCAAAGGACCAAGTCATCTTCTCGAGTGCACCACACATTGCAGACGTTCTTGAAGAGTTGGATTTTTAAGTTGCGGCTGAAGGTTTTAAGGGTGGGAGAGTGACCAAATTCCAGAATATGATGGATGCATAGTAGAGACAGTTATGTGTGGAACGCTGAAGAGGAAAAAATGTCTACATTTTCAATATATTCTACAGGCGATGAATATTTATGGAAGGCACATAATTGTAGTCTTACTTTCTTATAAATTGGCGTTATTCCTAAAATTGAAGTTATCCACTTACAGGAGATTGCATATGTGTGCCATGGCAACAAATGTTAGTCAGGGATTGACCTATAAGTAGATCTATGTAGTGATGAGCAAGTGTTCTCGTTGCTCGGGTTTTCCCGAGCAGGCTCGGGTGACCTCCGAGTATTTGTTTGTTAGTGTTCGGAGATTAAGTTTTCATCGCTGCAGCTGAATGATTTACAGCTGCCAGCTTGATTACATGTGGGGATTCCCTAGCAACCAGGCAACCCCCACATGTACATATGCTGGCTAATAGCTGTAAATCATTCAGCTGAGGCGATGAAAACTTAATCTCCGAACACTAACAAATACTTGGAGGTCACCCGAGCGTGCCCGGGAAAACCCGAGCAATGAGTATATTCGCTCATCACTAGATGAGTGTATTAACCTAACGATCCCTGTGTGGCCTATTTATAAAAAAACAAAATAAAACAAAAAAACAATCAGGTTCCTCGCATCATGTTCTCATTCACTTTATGCAGTTAATAGCCCTCTGCGTCTGTACTGCTACATACTTAGGCTGATAACTGGTTCATGCAGCTTTACATGAACACCCGAGCCTTACACTATGGCTGGTCCGAACAACTAAAGCAATTGTTACCATCCACCTCTCGTGTCTCCCCTTTTCCTCATAGTTTGTAAGCTTGCGAGCAGGGCCCTCATTCCTCCTGGTATCTGTTTTGAACTGTATTTCTGTTATGCTGTAATGTCTATTGTCTGTTCAAGTCCCCTCTATAATTTGTAAAGCGCTGCGGAATATGTTGGCGCTATATAAATAAAAATTATTATTATTAGATCTACGAGATAGGTGCAGCAAATAGTTACAGCTAACCCAATCACAGGACACAAATTCCAAACTCCATCCTATAATTACGGCTTCAGAACAAAACACAGAATGTAAAATCTATCTAAACTTCTTACCGCCACTGTATGGAGAATGAAGAATTGCAAGATCTTGTTAAAATAAAAAATAAAAAATCAGTGGTGGTAGTTGAGTTTAATTCTGGGGCTCTTACTATACGTTTCACCTACCTTAGTACACAATATGAGAATAGTTTTTGAAAACAAGACACCTTGAAAGATGTCCATCAAAATTTTTATTTCATAATCTTTTCTAATTACCTATGTAATAATATGTAAGTGCATTAAAATACTTACGGATACCTATCTACCCTTTTTTCTATTACTGTTGCGGTCCTCTTCAAGACCCAGTGACCTACAAACAGACTAACCAGCCTTCAAACAGACTAACGAGCCTTCAAACAGACTAACCAGCCTACAAACAGACTAACCAGCCTTCAAACAGACTAACCAGCTTGTGCAAACTGGGAGTCATTTTCTCAATGGAGTCTCATTCTGAGGCTCCATCCACTTATACTGAAGGAAGTAGGTTCGCTTAATACAATGGTCCTGATGTGAGCTGGCAAAAAAAAAAGAGTGGTCCAGCAATATTGCTGGAAGAAGACAATGATCGGTAAGTATTTGAATGAACTTACACATCATTACATAGGTAAGGAGGACGGTTTGGAGCTTTAACTAAGCTCATCGAACAGGTAACAGATAAATAATTGCATTATTTTCAGAGGCGTTATGCTTTTCTTCCTTCTAACCATCCTATTGTTTACTGTTTGAATGACAGACGTGATATAGCCACCATCACTTGTGCCCAAACAATGCTGTCACACATATAGAAGCACGCACAAACTGTGTGCCATAAAACATATGGATTTTTCCAAACCAGAATAAAAACACAGAGCGATCTAAGCCTGGAGCCAGTTGTTCTGTAATGTCTCCAGCTTTATGCTGACAACCTTTTCTTTCCTGTGCTCATTCTGATACAATGCCGTTGGGTCTGTCTCCGTAATGTAATTTACTGAAGTGGAATTCCCGGGCTACCTTCTGCAGCACTCAGTGACACTATCATTTATACTCTCTGCTCTGTCAAGTCATGGCACTGATAGATATGCTCTCCTTCATCGCTGCTGATTGCGCTTCTTTACCTTCTATTGTGTCAGGCATTAAATATTACCCAATCATATCCAACATTAACCAGGAGGGCTGACATGCCAGTCAGGACACTGCTTTACATTTCAGGGGATTCGTTCTAGCTCTATACTGTGTGTATTCACGTGGTTACCTACCAAAAATAGCTTTTCCATATCTCTGAGCACATTAGATGTTTTTAACATTTGCAAACATGAGACTGCAGACATTGTGCATCTCCAGCCATCAGCCCCGCAGTGCAGTGAATATGCTGTCTTAGCATCTTCAAGACAAGGAGATGAGTAATGACGATGACATCACTGGAGGCTTGCTAGTAAGCATTACCAGTATGAGCTGGTGGGTTTCAATCCCCTAGCATATAAAATCTATATTAATATTAACTACGTTTATTCAAATAAAGAACAAGACAATGCTACTCAGAGAAATTCTTTCTTAATTTGACACTGACTGGAAAAAAAAAGGGTAAAAAAAAGGTTTGCTCAGTTTAAGTGGTAAAGAATAGAAATATCAATGGAACATGTTTCCATAGCAACATGCACTACCCCTATACATCGCCCTCATTGCTCTACATAGATACAAATATTGACTAATGAATTTCTCTCTCTTAATTGCTTTTATTGAGAATAAGAATGACAGAAGGTTACAAACCTTAACATAAAATCCCCCTTATGCGCGTACCATTTAAGATTGTGCTGCAAAACAAGAGTATATATATATCTATATATATCTATATAGATATATATACACACATACATATACATGCTTATGCACACATTATATATATATATATATATATATATATATATATATACATACACACACAGTACAGAGCAAAAGTTTGGACACACCCTCTCATTTAGAGATTTTTCTGTATTTTCATGACTATGAAAAATGTATATTCACACTGAAGGCATCAAAACTATGAATTAACACATGTGGAATTATATACTTAACAAAAAAGTGTGAAACAACTGAAATTATGTCTTATATTCTAGGTTCTTCAAAGTAGCCACCTTTTGCTTTGATGACGGCTTTGCACACTCTTGGCATTCTCTTGATGAGCTTCAAGAGGTAGTCACCGGGAATGATCTCCCAACAATCTTGAAGGAGTTCCCAGAGATGTTTAGCACTTGTTAGCCCTTTTGTTTTCACTCTGCGGTCCAGCTCACCCCAAACCATCTCAATTGGGTTCAGGTCTGGTGACTGTGGAGGCCAGGTCATCTGACGTAGCACCCCATCACTCAAATAGCCCTTACACAGCCTGGAGGTGTGTTTGGGGTCATTGTCCTGTTGAAAAATAAATGATGGTCCAACTAAACGCAAACCGGATGGAATAGCATGCCGCTGCAAGATGCTGTGGTAGCCATGCTGGTTCAGTATGCCTTCAATTTTGAATAAATCCCCAACAGTGTCACCAGCAAAGCTCCCCCACACATCACACCTCCTCCTCCATGCTTCATGGTGGGAACCAGGCATGTAGAGTCTATCCGTTCACCTCTTCTGCGTCGCACAAAGACACGGTGGTTGGAACCAAAGATCTCAAATTTGGACTCAACAGACCAAAGCACAGATTTCCACTCGTCTTATTGACATTTCTTGTGTTCTTTAGCCCAAACTAGTCTCTTCTGCTTGTTGCCTGTCCTTAGCAATGGATTGTGAAGAGCAGAACAAAAATGATTACCTCAATGAACAAAAATAAAAAAAAAGAATTTGTGATAAATATTGACCTGTCCATTCAAGGACATTTTAGCTATAGTATGAAATCCTGTTTTTCTTGTCTGTGGAATTGCCTTTGTACTGTTTGTTGTGAAACTGCCGCCCACGAAACTGTTTTCTTTTCTTTTCTTTCTTTCCTGTTTTGTCTCTTTGTTTAAACATGCAAAACTTGTATAACCACTAAACCTACTGAAACCACTATATAAAGAAGGGATAGCACTTTGAAGGCAGGCATGCTTCAGAGACTTCCCAGTGATACACTATACAAGACGTGTCTTGTGTATTATTTCTGGTGATTCCCCACTTCCAAAGGCTGCTCTGACTGAGTGTGATCCCGACATTTCCTGGCGCCTGAACAGGGACCCGAGGTCTGTGTATTCCTTCAAGAACACCGGCAGAATACGAACGAAAAGAGAATCTGGGATAATGGACGGCAGATGAACAAAAACCTGGCCAGGTAAGAGACACTGTTAGATCTCTTATATCTGCCCTGCACTGTCCGTAAGATTTTCTGTGTCGTGTTCTTTAGCGGGTAGTTCTAGTAGAGGAGGATACCTATAGCTCGGGTTCTTGAACTATTTAGGAATTGATCACCTCACGGAGTACGGCATTGAATGAGAGTGAATGTGAATAGAAGGTGTGTGGAAGTTGGGAATAGCCCTATAAGCCGCCCAGGGGGTTGAAACAGAAGAAGTGACTGTCCCACTGGGCAACATGGTTGCGTCCTTTCGGGGAGACCTCCGCGCCTATGTTCAATCTCTGATCCTGTCTTTGACAAAAACCTGGTGACGGATAAGTGTATGATAGTATGAGCCCAGGACAGATAAATTAGCCTGGGACAAGAATACGTTGTATGTGATAGTATAAGCCCAGGACAGATAAATTAGCCTGGGACAAGATACGTTGTATGTTCTTTTTCTTTTTCTGTCTGGTTGCATTTGTGTTGTTTGCTATAGGTGTAGGAATCAGGATTTTCTTACATCAACACAGTTTAAACACCCTAGCTCCTTAGGAAGAAGGTAACGAGGTATTCTCATACCCAAACGCCACCTAGGGCAAGAAAAAGACATCCTAGCTCCTTAGGAAGAAGGTAACGAGGTATTCTCATACCCAAACGCCACCTAGGGCAAGAAAGCTCAGGATAAGAAAATGGGGAATAAGCAAACAAAGTCGGAACCAGAAGAATTAGATATCTATACTATCATAAAGGAGAGAAGTGGTGAAGATGCCACTAAGGGGCTGAAAAAGATTTTTAGTAAGTTTGGAGTTACTAGGGCAGAAGCTTTTAGTAGAAAACTATGGGAAGGAATTCAGGAAAGGAAAAAAGGCATAATCAGAGACAAGAAATGGATAGATCAGATCCAAGCATTGATTGATGTCTCTAGGGTAGCAGAAAATGAGGGATGGACATATAATCAACAGAGTAAAAAGTGGTGTATTAGACCCACAGGCTGTGGAGAAAAACAAAATGTGGAATCTAAAAATACCCCACCCCCATACCTTAACCCACATGCCCCATCTTTTCTCCAAACACCACCTCAAAGTTTAGCCGGACCAGGAGGATGGGTATGTCCGCACTGTGGACAACAAAATCCAGACTGGGGAAATGATTGCCTAGCCTGTGGTACACCTAGACATGGCGCTGTACTTGCCCCTGTTAGGGTAGTACCAAGACCCTTTAGGGAACCTGGTGCTGACGGAGTAATGGGAACTAGATATCACCAAACTCGACAATATTTCTCTTGGTCCCCCGCTGAAGGCATGTCTCTCTTGCATAACGCACCAGATCCCACCCAGTGTCCAGTTAGATTTGCACAATATATACAGCAAATTATGCAGACTCACGCTGGAGTTTGGGCAGATGGAGAAGAATTATGTAGAATGAAAATGACTCCTGGACTCTTCCAGGAGCTATTAGCAAATCTACAGGTACATAGGCCCCAAGCAGGAGATGGTGCCTTACAAACGATAGAATCAGGTACACAATTTGTAGATCACTTAATGGTTTTCATGAGGGAGAGACAGAGGCAGAGAGGAACAACGGGAGTGGTGGCTCAGAAATCTGGACAATCAGTAGACGAATATTATCTAAGTGTAGAAAATAATTTCAGAGATGAAGGCATGGATCTAACCGCTCCAGGAATGATGAGGTTAGTTACAAAAACCTTTATAGATGGATTGCCTCCAAAAGTGAAGGAAAAGCTTAAGGCCGCAACCCCTGATTGGAGAACCTTGGAAGACCCACACCTGGCTAGACAGAAAGCTGTAGGGATAGAAATGGACTTAAGAGAAAATTCTAAGCCAGTAAGAATTGCACAGGCTAATACTGGCTCTGCTAATCAAAAGTTTACTTGTCATTACTGTAAGAAGCCAGGACATTTCCAAAGGGAATGTAGGAAGAGAAAAGCAGATATAGATTCAGGAACCTTTCTACCCAAAAATAGGATAAATAACCCAGTGCCTGATCAAACAGACAGCTCAGAATGACTGAAAGTTATGCAGGTCTCTCTTCCTTCTAGAAGACCAATAATACAAGTTGAAGTTGAGGGTAAAAATGTACCTTTTCTGATAGATACGGGAGCAACATCCTCCATTTTAAATCAGGACTTTTTACCATATCCTGACAACATATCCTCAAAGGTTACATATGCAGAAGGGTATGATGGTAAAATTCAGGCGTTGCCCTTTACAAAACCTTTAAATGTGAGCTTTGGCCCTAAAACTTTTGTATCCAAATTTTTATTTGCTAAAGGTGCTATATCTTAACCAGGTCCAACCTAAACATATTTCAATGGCCAGACACCTCCGTCTCCAATGTTCCCTACTACTGCCGCCCAACATTTCCTTTGCCAGGATTCAGACTCTTAATCTCGCGTCTTTGCTCCCTTTAGAGTCTGAGGGGGGTACCATACCTGAGGAAACTGCACTCTCCAACTCCTTTGAAACTGCACTCTCCAACTCCTTTGACCCATCAAAGTCAATGCATGATTGTGTACAATTAATGGAACAAGAGACTCAGGGCTTATGTAATGTACGTGACAAGCCACTCTGTAATGCTACATTTGAACTTTTCATAGATGGCAGTAGATATGCAGATATGAATGGACAATTTCATACAGGTTATGCGGTAGTAACTCAGCATGAGGTGCTGAAAGCAGAACCTCTCCCTGCTAATCAGTCTGCACAAGAAGCAGAACTTACGGCATTAGTTGAAGCTCTAAAAATAGCCAAAGATCAGACAGCAAACATATACACTGATTCTAGATATGCACATGGCATTATTTTCGATTTTGGCGTAATATGGAGAGCCAGAGGTTATATGACTGCTTCAGGCCAACCTGTTAAACATGCCTCCCTCATTAGACAGATTCTGGAGGCAGCACAAGAAACTAAAGAAATAGCGGTGATAAAGGTAGCTGCACATGTGAGACTCGACACCGAGGAAGCCAGGGGTAACGATAAAGCCAATAAGGCAGCAAAACAGGCAGCACGTAAACCCTTACATCATGCCCACACACTAGATAGCTCTGAAGATGATGAGGAAAGATTGAAGGAAGCTCAGAAACAGGTAGACGACGAAGAACGAGGGCAGTGGCAGAAAAAAGGGGCAGAAGATCAGCAAGGATTATGGAAAAAAGGAACTTTGTTGTGTTTACCCAGAGCCTGGTACCCCGCAGTGGCAAGTGACCTCCACCTACCCACGCATGTGTCGGCAAATGGTATGACGCTCAAGGTAAAAGAAAGGTGGTTGGCTCCAGGCTTTGGTAATTTTGCTCGGAACATGTGTGCTGCATGCGCTATATGCCTGGCACACAATCCAGGTCAGGCCATTAAAACCCCAACCAAGCATCATGTAAGACCACTGTATCCCTTTCAAAGACTCCAGATCGACTACATCCAACTTCCTAGGTACAATGGATACGAATATGTGCTTGTGTGTGTGGACATGTTCTCAGGGTGGCCAGAGGCTTATCCAGTTCGTAAAGCCTCAGCAAAAACTACTGCCATTAAAATAGCACATGAACTGATACCCCGTTACGGCATGCCTGAGGTGATCGAGTCAGATAGGGGTACCCATTTTACTGGGGAAATATTCCAGAATGTTATGAAAATGTTGGGAGTAGAAAACCAGTTTCACACTCCATATCATCCACAGAGTTCAGGTAAAGTGGAAAGATTAAATGGGACAATAAAATTAAAAATCCAGAAGGCCATGGCAGAAACAGGAAAGCCTTGGACCGAGTGTCTACCACTTGCCCTGTATTCCATCCGAAACACCCCAAGGGGGAAGGCTAAGCTGTCACCACATGAGATTCTTTTTGGTAGAGCAGCAAATTTGGGTTGTTATTTTCCACAACAACTGATGTTGAATACTGAGACTTTAACTGCTTATGTACAAGAATTACAAAAACGTTTAACTAAAGTGCATTCGCAAGTTTTTGCTTCCCTTCCAGATCCAGAAAATCTCGAAGGAGGCCACAAGTTGGAACCTGGTGATCAAGTCTACGTGAAAAGACACACCAGAAAGACTCTGGAACCGAGATTTGACGGACCTTTCCAAGTCCTGTTAACAACTCCAACAGCAGTCAAGCTTGAAGGAAAGGCATCATGGATACATGCAAGCCATTGCAAAAAAGCAGTATAAGACTCATGATATTGATGTTAATAATGTTAACCTCAACGGAGGCATGGGAAAGACTGAATTCTCTAGCCCCTTTGAACAATAGATTCGTACAACATCATAGAAAATTAGTGCATGACTTGTTAAATAATACGCAACCCCTGGCAGATTGTTGGATCTGTACCCATTCACCAGTATCAGCCACAAGTATACCTTTTCTAGCAGTTCCCGTGTCAGCTGAAGAAATATTCGCTTGGCCTAATTGTTCAGACAACCTGGCCAACAACCAACCTGGCAATACTAGACTATGGAATACTACAATCGCCATACCAATTGTGGGATGGGTAGAATTTCCTTGGTGGCAGGGCAATCTTACAGGAAAAATAGACAACTTACAATATTTAGCATTCAAGGGAGGAAAATGGGTACCTAGGAATAAGACTGGATTAACTGATTTAGGACAGGTCCCCACTGAAAATCTACAGCTCAGTTTCAGTACAACCACCCCTTCCTCTGATGCTTTCAAACCTACAGTATTGGAAAGATACATACATAATAGAAAATGGGAACATTCTGAGTTGTTCCCCCAAGGTGATGCAAACAGTTGTACAAGTAAGCCGGGGAACCTGGTTTGTAATGAATCCAATGAGTATGTCAACGGAATGCATGTATGTGGGAATCCCGCAGCCGGGTACTGTAGCCCCTTGGGACAAAAACCCTCTTGGTGTATGCTTCAGAATGTATCTAGTTTTGTGGATTTGGCTCACAGATTGGTATCGCAGCACTCAGCTTTGTGGGATCTGCCTGAGGGTACATTTTGGATATGCGGAGAAGGAGCATATAAATGGCTTCCCGTAGGTATAAAGGGTACTTGTACATTAGGACGCCTAACCCCGGCTACTTTCATAATTTCAAATAAACAAGTGAATATGCAAGCCGTGCCCAAGCACACACTGTATAAAAGAGCTGCAGATAACTCACCACGTCCCTCGGGGAGGCCGCATATAGTACAAATGGGAATTCCCAACAAAATTGCTAGTACCATTTTTATTTATCCTATGTTAACACAAATGTGGGATAAATTAGTTAGAGCCACGGATTATCTAGATGATCAGATTTGGGATATATTGGACATATTAAATACTAGTATAGCTGTACAGAATCAGCTTATAATAGTCACTAACCAACATACCCTGGTATTGGATTACCTAACTGCCTCACAAGGGGGTATGTGTCAAATCATCGGACCCACCTGCTGTCATTATATAGACCCGAATAGTACTATGAGTATGAGATTTAAATTAAAAGACGTACAACGACTCAGGGATCAGTATGACAAAGACAATGACCAAAATAAGGATAGCTGGTGGTCAGATACCTTTTCTTTTCTTAACCCGGCCAATTGGTTCAGAGGGATCGGTGGGTGGGTTACCGGGATTATGCAAAGCCTAATACATACAGTTATGGTTATTGTAATTATATATGTATTATTCAAGGTTGTACTCAAGGGTATCTCGGTATGAACAAATAAATTTTGTGTAATGGATGCGAGAATATATAGTTTTTTTTTTTGTAATATCACAAAAAGAATGACTAAAATGATCGACAAGGTTTTGAATGGAATATGTCAAAGGGGGGATTGTGAAGAGCAGAACAAAAATGATTACCTCAATGAACAAAAATAAAAAAAAAGAATTTGTGATAAATATTGACCTGTCCATTCAAGGACATTTTAGCTATAGTATGAAATCCTGTTTTTCTTGTCTGTGGAATTGCCTTTGTACTGTTTGTTGTGAAACTGCCGCCCACGAAACTGTTTTCTTTTCTTTTCTTTCTTTCCTGTTTTGTCTCTTTGTTTAAACATGCAAAACTTGTATAACCACTAAACCTACTGAAACCACTATATAAAGAAGGGATAGCACTTTGAAGGCAGGCGTGCTTCAGAGACTTCCCAGTGATACACTATACAAGACGTGTCTTGTGTATTATTTCTGGTGATTCCCCACTTCCAAAGGCTGCTCCGACTGAGTGTGATCCCGACAGTTTCATAGGAGCTATTTCACCATGAAGGCCTGCTGCACAAAGTCTCCTCTTAACAGTTGATGTAGAGATGTGTCTGCTGCTAGAACTCAGTGTGGCATTGACTTGGTCTCTAATCGGAGCTGCTGTTAACCTGCGATTTCTGAGGCTGGTGACTCGGATAAACTTATCCTCAGAAGCAGAGGTGACTCTTGGTCTTCCTTTCCTGGGGCGGTCCTCATGTGAGCCAGTTTCTTTGTAGCGCTTTATGGTTTTTGCCACTGCACTTGGGGACACTTTCAAAGTTTTCCCAATTTTTCAGACTGACTGACCTTCATTTGTTAAAGTAATGATGGCCACTCGTTTTTGTTTACTTAGAATTTGTATTATGGCAAGAAAAAAGCAGCTAACAGTCTAATCAGTAGGCCTATCAGCTGTGTATCCAACAGACTTCTGCACAACACCACTGATGGTCCCAACATCATTTATAAGGCAAGAAATCCCATTTATTAAACCTGACAGGGCACACCTGTGAAGTGAAAACCATTTCCGGTGACTACCTCTTGAAGCTCATCAAGAGAATGTCAAGAGTGTGCAAAGCAGTCATAGTAACATACATAGTAACATAGTTAGTAAGGCCGAAAAAAGACATTTGTCCATCCAGTTCAGCCTATATTCCATCATAATAAATACCCAGATCTACGTCCTTCTACAGAACCTAATAATTGTATGATACAATATTGTTCTGCTCCAGGAAGACATCCAGGCCTCTCTTGAACCCCTCGACTGAGTTCGCCATCACCACCTCCTCAGGCAAGCAATTCCAGATTCTCACTGCCCTAACAGTAAAGAATCCTCTTCTATGTTGGTGGAAAAACCTTCTCTCCTCCAGACGCAAAGAATGCCCCCTTGTGCCCGTCACCTTCCTTGGTATAAACAGATCCTCAGCGAGATATTTGTATTGTCCCCTTATATACTTATACATGGTTATTAGATCGCCCCTCAGTCGTCTTTTTTCTAGACTAAATAATCCTAATTTCGCTAATCTATCTGGGTATTGTAGTTCTCCCATCCCCTTTATTAATTTTGTTGCCCTCCTTTGTACTCTCTCTAGTTCCATTATATCCTTCCTGAGCACCGGTGCCCAAAACTGGACACAGTACTCCATGTGCGGTCTAACTAGGGATTTGTACAGAGGCAGTATAATGCTCTCATCATGTGTATCCAGACCTCTTTTAATGCACCCCATGATCCTGTTTGCCTTGGCAGCTGCTGCCTGGCACTGGCTGCTCCAGGTAAGTTTATCATTAACTAGGATCCCCAAGTCCTTCTCCCTGTCAGATTTACCCAGTGGTTTCCCGTTCAGTGTGTAATGGTGATATTGATTCCCTCTTCCCATGTGTATAACCTTACATTTATCATTGTTAAACCTCATCTGCCACCTTTCAGCCCAAGTTTCCAACTTATCCAGATCCATCTGTAGCAGAATACTATCTTCTCTTGTATTAACTGCTTTACATAGTTTTGTATCATCTGCAAATATCGATATTTTACTGTGTAAACCTTCTACCAGATCATTAATGAATATGTTGAAGAGAACAGGTCCCAATACTGACCCCTGCGGTCATCAAAGCAGTCATCAAAGCAAAAGGTGGCTACTTTGAAGAACCTAGAATATAAGACATAATTTCAGTTGTTTCACACTTTTTTGTTAAGTATATAATTCCACATGTGTTAATTCATAGTTTTGATGCCTTCAGTGTGAATGTACAATTTTCATAGTCATGAAAATGCAGAAAAATCTTTAAAGGGAACCTGTCACCCCCCCAGGTGTTTGTAACTAAAAGAGCCATCTTGTGCAGCACTAATGCTGCATTCTGACAAAGTGGCTCTTTTAGTTATTGTTCATTGCACTGCAGAAATAATCACTTTTGAATTTGGTCCCTCATACCTGTGAAATCGCCAGGGAGGCAGGTCTTTCCCCCCTTATCCAAACGCCTCCCAGCCATCACTCTGTGAGAAGGGCGCCGCCTCCTCGACGTTAATGAGTTGTACAGACACCTGCCCAGTCATATTCTGCCTTGGGCATGCGCAGTTCGCGCTGCCCGACAACTGACATCACTTGATGTCTTGTTTACTGTGCCTGTGTGCACACGCGGCCCGAGATCACCAATCAGCGACTCGGGATTTCCGTGACAGACAGACAGAAAGAGAGACAGACGGAAGTGCCCCTTAGACGATTATATATATAATGTAGATATACAGTGGGGCAAAAAAGTATTTAGTCAGTCAGCAATAGTGCAAGTTCCACCACTTAAAAAGATGAGAGGCGTCTGTAATTTACATCATAGGTAGACCTCAACTATGGGAGACAAACTGAGAAAAAAAATCCAGAAAATCACATTGTCTGTTTTTTTAACATTTTATTTGCATATTATGGTGGAAAATAAGTATTTGGTCAGAAACAAAATTTCATCTCAATACTTTGTAATATATCCTTTGTTGGCAATGACAGAGGTCAAACGTTTTCTGTAAGTCTTCACAAGGTTGCCACACACTGTTGTTGGTATGTTGGCCCATTCCTCCATGCAGATCTCCTCTAGAGCAGTGATGTTTTTGGCTTTTCGCTTGGCAACACGGACTTTCAACTCCCTCCAAAGGTTTTCTATAGGGTTGAGATCTGGAGACTGGCTAGGCCACTCCAGGACCTTGAAATGCTTCTTACGTAGCCACGCCTTCGTTGCCCTGGTGGTGTGCTTTGGATCATTGTCATGTTGAATCCAGGATCTGAGTCCATGGTGGCGTAGTGTGTTACTTATGGTAGGCCTTGTTACATTGGTCCCAGCTCTCTGCAGTTCATTCACTAGGTCCCCCCGTGTGGTTCTGGGATTTTTGCTCACCGTTCTTGTGATCATTCTGACCCCACAGGGTGGGATTTTGCGTGGAGCCCCAGATCGAGGGAGATTATCAGTGGTCTTGTATGTCTTCCATTTTCTAATTATTGCTCCCACTGTTGATTTCTTCACTCCAAGCTGGTTGGCTATTGCAGATTCAGTCTTCCCAGCCTGGTGCAGGGCTACAATTTTGTTTCTGGTGTCCTTTGACAGCTCTTTGGTCTTCACCATAGTGGAGTTTGGAGTCAGACTGTTTGGGGGTGTGCACAGGTGTCTTTTTATACTGATAACAAGTTTAAACAGGTGCCATTACTACAGGTAATGAGTGGAGGAAAGAGGAGACTCTTAAAGAAGAAGTTACAGGTCTGTGAGAGCCAGAAATCTTGATTGTTTGTTTCTGACCAAATACTTATTTTCCACCATAATATGCAAAAAAATGATAAAAAAAAACAGACAATGTGATTTTCTGGATTTTTTTTTTCTCAGTTTGTCTCCCATAGTTGAGGTCTACCTATGATGTAAATTACAGACGCCTCTCATATTTTTAAGTGGTGGAACTTGCACTATTGCTGACTGACTAAATACTTTTTTGCCCCACTGTATATAATTGTGACGCCCGAGAGACCGGGGTACCCAGCACCGGACCAATGGGGTCTGTCTCTTGAGGGGAATGTCACAGGTGGCTTGACCCGGTGCTGTGGCCTCAGGCAATGCACAGTGTAAGGGGTATCGTGAGGGGACAGGCACTTACTTGATCAGCAGCAGGTTCTCCCAGCGGTGATGATCCCAATCCTGGATAGATGGCTATTGTCCAAATGAAAGACTGAGGCACTGAAACGTTTAACCAGTTTACTTTAACATAAAAGGATTTACAACCAGTCCTGTCACCGGCGTCTGTATGGGAACTCTGAGTTACTTTGACCCTGCCGGGGTCTTCGCCTCTTATTGTGCGCAATTTCTGTGTGGCCCTGCTGCTGTATGTGAACTGGCTGCCGGCCCAATCTGTCCCCTCCGGGTCCTGGTTCGACGGGCAACCCGAGTCCTTTTATCGGCTTACCCCCTCCGGGAGTACCGCTGAACTCTGTGTCTGTTGCTGCGTCCGACCCTAGTGAAGCTGATATCACCTCACGTTTTTCCGGTTGCTGTATTATATATAATGAATACAGCCACGGATCCGGTATCCGTCTTTGCGCCTGTTCTGGGTAGTGATTAATGCTACCCGGTTCTCACAATGTCCCTTTTCTCTGTCCCTCTTCTCCTCAGGCTGGTGATTTGGGCCTGGAAACCGTCATAGGGCTGTTAGAAATTCAGCTGTATGACCTCTCACTATCAGCTCCTTAGCCCAACTGCCATTTCTTCTCTCAGACAAGAATGGATTAAGGGGAGTCTCTGGAGCTCCCCCTTCTGGCCGGAGGTGGTAGTGCAGTTTTGCTATCTTAATATTTGTGTTTAGTGTCAGTAACTATTTTTGTGGCAAATACCCCTAGGGGTGCCACATTCCCCCTTAGTTAAGAACAGTACTCCGGGACTGTGGGACGATAACATTTTGAAATAACAATTAATATGTACAGAGTCTTAAAAATGAAAAGTTACAAAAACCACTCAAGGAAACAAAAATAGAGTTCTGTAAAAAGTCACTTCAAATAGCGTCCATTAATACAGTTCTACCCTTGAAGGTACTAGGAAAGGCACTGCACTTTGTGTCCAGGAATTTAGTTCCATTTTTCCAACGGAGTTACCAATAGAAAGTCTAAAGAAAGTTCAAAAAGAGCAAAAAGGAAAGTTCAAAAAGCAGTCTTTCCGGAGCTTTGATTTAGTGCCTCCGGGCTGATAACAAGTTCAAGAATATGCAAGAAGTTCATACAGACAAGTCTCTGTAGGTACTGGGCTTAAACGTTGCAGACTGATAACAATGACTATACTACATTTTCTGTTTAACTATATATGGCATAACATATATACAATTCACATTATGAGCTTTATAGTTGGTAATCTGCATACCTGGCCGGTAATTGGCCCTGGGTACTACGCTGTGATCTACGTAATAGCGGTATCTCTTCATGTGGTGTACTACTGTCTACTGCGGATGTAGTATCTGCCCGCTCTGCTAAAGATAATTCCATGACTATGGAGTTGGCAAGTCCACCGTGAATGAGATTACTCTGATCAGGAATCTGTTCTTCCTGGCCTGGAACCTCCTGTAGTACGGGGTCAGCCTCTTCCTGTCTTGGGACTTCTGGTATTGGGTTCGGTGTTGGGTAAAAGGCCACCATGGGAACCACTACTGCACCATGGTATGTTAGTAGGGTTTTGGGAAAGTCTCCTATACAGGTGTGATACATTTTCTCTTCTTTTTCCTTTACTGGTTGGACCAGTATGGGTTGAATAACTTCTGGTTCTGGCTGGACAACTTCTGGCTCTTTCAATGCTTCCGGACACAATTTAAGATTGTCTCTTGACACTAGTACAGATGTTAAGCCTCCGTTTTTGCTAATGAGACACATTTTAGGATTATCCATTCTTGTTGGTAAAACTGTGTAGGGTACGGCTTCCCACTGATTGTCTAGTTTATTGGTTCGACGATTTCTCTTGAGCACTTGGTCACCTGGTCTTAATGGGGTCGCTAGAGCATTCTGGTTGAAAGTTCGCTCTTGTCTTTCTCTAGTTTGCTGAAGGCTTCTTTCCACACTCTCTTGCACTTGGCGATACTGCTTTTGCCGTATGATATCCCAATTGGAGTCTTGAACTTCTGCGTCTGGTTTCAGAATTCCCATTTCTAGATCGATTGGTAATTGGCCGGGTCTTGCACGCATAAGGTAAGCTGGGGTGCAGTTGGTGGAGCTTACCGGGACATGATTATATAGATCTACCAAGTCAGGCAATTTCTCTGGCCATTGATTCCTTTCTGTCTCAGGTAAAGTCTTTAGTAGGTCTATTATAATATGGTTCATCTTCTCGCATAAGCCGTTTGTTTGTGGATGATAGGCCGTCGTCCGGATCTTTTTGCAACCATACATATTACAGAATTCTCTGAAGATCTCTGATTCAAAGGCTGTACCTTGGTCGGTGAGAACCTGTTCCGGATATCCATGGGGTCTACAAAAGTACGTTTGGAACGCTTTGGCTGCTGTTTTTGCTGTCAGATCTTTTACGGGTACTACTACCAAGAAGCGTGAATAATGGTCCACGATGGTCAAGGCATAGACATAGCCGGACCGGCTTGGTGTCAACTTCACGTGGTCCATGGCTACAAGTTCAAGTGGTTGTTTGGTGATTATGGGCTGCAGTGGTGCTCTTTGGTTCTTTTGATCGTTTCTTCTGAGGTTGCACGGGCCACAATTTCTGCACCACTGTTCGATTGATTTTCTCATCCCGACCCAATAAAATCTTTCTCTTAGAAGTACTTCTAACTTTTTCCAACCGAAGTGACCAGCACCATTATGGTAAGCTTCGAGGACCATCTTGACATCTTGTTTAGGCACGATAATCTGCCAAACCAATTCATGTGTTTTCGGATTGGTGTACCTTCTACAGAGCTTCCCTTGATACAGGAACATTTTGCCTCTCTCTTTCCAGAGTTGATGCGTCTCTTCTGGGGCATCCTCATCGGGATATGCACTTTGCTCAGTCAGCAGTTCCTTCACCAACTTCACAGCCGGATTGCTGTCTTGAGTGTCAGCCCATCTATGGTGTGCTAACGGATTAAAATTCACCTCTTGTTGTTTCTGATAGGTACTTGACTGATGATGTTTTGCCTTGGGATGATGGAAGGCTGGTAGTTCAATTTCTTCAAGCTCCCCCGTTTCTTCTTCTACATCTCTCAAGTGTGGCATCCGGGATAGGGCATCGGCATTTCCATTCTTGCGACCTGCTCGATACTTGATCTTGAAGTTGTAATTAGATAACCGGGCTATCCATCGCTGTTCTAACGCACCTAATTTGGCTGTGTCCAGGTGGGTCAACGGATTGTTGTCAGTATAGACAATAAATTCTGCAGCAGCCAGATAGTGTTTGAAACGTTCAGTCACAGCCCAAACTACTGCCAGTAGTTCCAATTTGAAGGAGCTATAATTTTCTGGATTTCTTTCAGTAGGCCGGAGCTTTCTACTTGCAAAGGCGATGACTTTCTCCCGACCTTCTTGCTTTTGTGACAGCACCGCTCCTAGTCCCACATTACTGGCATCGGTGTAGAGGATGAAAGGTTGATGGTAATCTGGGTATGCCAGAACCTCTTCTCCGGTTAGTGCCTTCTTTAGTTGTTCAAAGGAGTCTTCCCTTTCAAGGTTCCACTGAAAAGGAGGGTTTCGGTTTGAAGGTTTCTTCGTCTGCCCTACCAAGGCGTCTTGCAAGGGTGCTGCCAATTTGGTAAATCCTTTTATAAATCTGCGATAGTAACCCACCAATCCCAGGAATTGCCTCACTTCTTTTGCGTTGGTAGGTCTTGGCCAATCCCTTATGGCGCTTATTTTCTCGGGATCCGGTGCTACTCCCTCCGAACTCACGATGTGTCCCAGGTACTGTACCTTTGGCTTGAGAAGGTGACATTTGGATGGCTTGATTTTCATGCCATACCTGGATAAGGCTTCGAACACTTCTGCCAGGTCTATTAAGTGTTGTTCGTAAGTCTTTGAGTAGACGATCACATCATCTAGGTACAGGAGGACGGTCTCGAAGTTCTTGTGTCCGAGGCAGCATTCCATCAGCCGCTGGAAGGTACCGGATGCGTTGCAGAGTCCGAATGGCATGCGATTAAATTCACTTAGACCCATTGGTGTGGTGAATGCTGTCTTTTCCTTATCTCTCTCAGCCACAGGGACTTGCCAATACCCGCTTGTTAAGTCTAAGGTGGAAAAATAATTAGCAGATTTCAAAGCAGTCAAGGACTCTTCTATCCTAGGCAAGGGGTAGGCGTCTTTATGGGTGATGTTATTAATCCGCCGGTAGTCTACGCACATTCTCATGGTTCCGTCCTTTTTTTTGACAAGCACTAGAGGGGCCGCCCAGGGGCTACAGCTGTCTCTTATTACCCCGGCCTGTTTCATTTCCCTCAGCATATCTTTTGCACATTGATAGTGAGCGGGCGGTATGGGTCTATATCTTTCTTTTATTGGGGGATGGTCACCTGTGGGGATTGTGTGTTCTACCCCTTCTATCCGTCCGAAGTCCAATGGGTGTTTACTGAAGACTTGTTCATATTCCGTCACTAGCCTATACACCCCTTGTTTTTGATGGGTAGGTGTTGAATTTATGCCCACGTGTAGCTGTTGGCACCAATCCTCCATTTCTCCATCTGAGCCATTGCCTTCCACCTGACAGGTTGGTTCTAAGGGCTCAATGGTTGTGATGGCATTGTTGTCAACAGTATATAGCTTTGCCATTGTAGCATACCTTGGCAAAGTGACCTCTTCCTCTCCACAGTTCAAAAGTCGTACCAGCACTCGTCCCCGGTGTACCTCGACTATACCTCGTGCTGTGAATATAGTGGGCCTGCTGTCGGTGTACACTGGTTCTATTAAGGCTTGATAATCTCGTCCCTTAGTACCAATGGCTGCTCTACACCATACCAGCATTTCTGTTTTTGGTGGGATTACAATAGACGTTGGATCACTTACCCTCACACTGCCGATTTCTCCACCTGCAACTTCTACCTGTTGCCTTAACATCAATACTTTTATTTCCCTTTGGAGAACTCTCTGCTGGCAGGATTGGGCAGTTTCAGCAATTTGCTGTAAGACAGAAATGACTTCGGAAAAGCAGTTCTCTAACACATTCATTCCTATCAATACAGTTGGTTCACAGTTCCGCCGGTCAACATCAACAACAATTATACCCTGTTTCTTCAATTCTACTTTACCAATCTTTATGGTCATCTCCCTGAATCCTAGTTTCGGTACCAACTTACCATTACTGGCCCATATATCTAGTTCAACATCAGAGGGCCCTTTATCAATATCTGCATCAGCCCAGTACCTCTTATAAAGGATATACGGTATAGATGAAATCTGGGAACCTGTGTCCAGCAAAGCGTAGAGGGGCATTCCGTCCAGCACGATAGGGATAATGGGTCGTCCTCCGATGTACCTGTCGTGCCAGGGTGTTGGGCCTTGAAAGTTCATTCCTGGGAAGCGGCCCGCATTCCCAGGGGATTCCCGTTTAAATCACAATCTCGTGCAAAGTGGCCTGGCTGCTGGCAACGGCGGCAAATGGGCTGTCCAGCCGGTTGGTAGCGGTCGCGGGGTCGTCCTCTCCATGTCGGGTATTTCCGGGGTCTCATCCATGGAACATCCTCTCTACGGTTTGCCAACTCCATCTTGGGTCCTCTCATCTCCTGCATGGTTTTAGCCATTGAAGCAACAACATCAGTTAAAGAGTCAAGCTTTTGTTGAAAAGCCTCATTAGTACTGGGCCCCAGGGGCTTAGCAATGGCCCCGGACATAGCTGATGTCACTGGTACTCCATGTTGTTGAGGAGCCTCTGCCATGAGTTGCGCAGGCTCCTGATCCCGAGGTGCCTCTGCCAGCTGGAGACGTATAACGCTCTCCTTTAATTGAGCAAATGTCAATTCAGGGTTCTTAAAAACAAGCATGCTCACATGCCCCCGGTGAGAAGGGGTGTAGAGTCCCTCAATAAATTGATCTCTTAGCAGTTTATCCGCTCCGGTATTAAAAATGGGTTCAGCCAGTGTAAGTGATTTAAGGGCTTCCTGCAGGTTTAAGGCAAAGTCTCTCACGCCCTCATTAACTTTTTGTTTGCAATTAAAGAATCGTACTTTAGCTTTGCTGCTGGCAGTGGTTTCAAATGTAGCTTTTAATCCAGCAAATATGCGTTCAACAGTGCCTTTTAGATCAGCTGCCCATGCTGTGACTTCTCGCTTAGCATGGCCACTTAACTGCATCATCAGGAGACTAACACGCTGAACTTCACCCACGGGGAACATGTCAAAATGAGCCAGCATCTTTTCTCTGAAATCGTCAAGGGTATTAGGCTCACCTTCATACATTGGAAGCCATGGGCGACCCGGGGTATATGGCATCAGCACCGGTATGATGGGCGCCACTCCTTGCACCGCTGCGCTACCGGACTCTCTATCGACACTCTGTCTTTCAGCTGCATTAGCGTCGCCGGATGCTGCGGCGTCTCCGTGCTGCGACATACTGTGCCCCCTTAGTTAATCCGGACCCTTCCGGTCCTCCGCTTCCGTCGGGATAGTGTAGATTCGTTCCGCTGTGCAGCAGGATCGATTTTCCCCTTGCTCTGATGTCAGAGCGCTCAGCTTGGTGCCGCCCACAATGACACGCCCCCTGCTGCTCCTGACGGCCGCGCGCTCTGTAATGGCGGATTCTGAAGTTTTTCAGTTAGACTGGGGCTCAGGTGATGGCGTAGCTCAATTAACAGTCTCGTGCCTAACGGTTATGAGGTGATTACCTCAGGGGATGGCGGCCATCTTTACTCCATTATAACCAATGGGGAAAAGTCACTTTCAATAGTTTTCAATGGGGAATGGATTTTTCTTTAATAAAGTCAATTTTCAAGATTTTTCATCCAAGTTTTCACAGTTTTGGGCTCCAATCACGGCACACAATACCCGGTATATGGGCTGGCTCTATCCTGTTCGTGACGCCAATTGTGACGCCCGAGAGACCGGGGTACCCAGCACCGGACCAATGGGGTCTGTCTCTTGAGGGGAATGTCACAGGTGGCTTGACCCGGTGCTGTGGCCTCAGGCAATGCACAGTGTAAGGGGTATCGTGAGGGGACAGGCACTTACTTGATCAGCAGCAGGTTCTCCCAGCGGTGATGATCCCAATCCTGGATAGATGGCTATTGTCCAAATGAAAGACTGAGGCACTGAAACGTTTAACCAGTTTACTTTAACATAAAAGGATTTACAACCAGTCCTGTCACCGGCGTCTGTATGGGAACTCTGAGTTACTTTGACCCTGCCGGGGTCTTCGCCTCTTATTGTGCGCAATTTCTGTGTGGCCCTGCTGCTGTATGTGAACTGGCTGCCGGCCCAATCTGTCCCCTCCGGGTCCTGGTTCGACGGGCAACCCGAGTCCTTTTATCGGCTTACCCCCTCCGGGAGTACCGCTGAACTCTGTGTCTGTTGCTGCGTCCGACCCTAGTGAAGCTGATATCACCTCACGTTTTTCCGGTTGCTGTATTATATATAATGAATACAGCCACGGATCCGGTATCCGTCTTTGCGCCTGTTCTGGGTAGTGATTAATGCTACCCGGTTCTCACAATGTCCCTTTTCTCTGTCCCTCTTCTCCTCAGGCTGGTGATTTGGGCCCGGAAACCGTCATAGGGCTGTTAGAAATTCAGCTGTATGACCTCTCACTATCAGCTCCTTAGCCCAACTGCCATTTCTTCTCTCAGACCAGAATGGATTAAGGGGAGTCTCTGGAGCTCCCCCTTCTGGCCGGAGGTGGTAGTGCAGTTTTGCTATCTTAATATTTGTGTTTAGTGTCAGTAACTATTTTTGTGGCAAATACCCCTAGGGGTGCCACATATATATATATATATACTAGATGGTGGCCTAATTCTAACGCATCGGGTATTCTAGAATATGTATGTATGTATATAGCAGCCACATAGTATATAGCACAGCCCACGTAACACAGACAGCCACATAGTATATAGCTCAGCCACATAGTATATAGGAGCCATGTAGTATATAGCAGCTACGTAGTATATGACACAGCCCACGTAGTATGTAGCATAGCCACGTAGTATATAGCACAGCCACTTGGTATATAACACAGCCCACGTAGTATATAACACAGCCCACGTAGTATATAACACAGCCACGTAGAATACAGCACAGCCACGTAGTATATAGCACAGCCACATAGTATATAGCACAGCCATGTAGTATATAGCAGCCACGTAGTATATAACACAGCCACGTAGTATATAACACAGCCCATGTAATATATAGCAGCCACATAGTATATAACACAGCCCACATAATATGTAGCAGCCACGTAGTATATAAACAGTCCATGTAATATATAGCAGCCACGTAGCATATAGCACAGCCACGTAGTATATAACACAGCCCATGCAGTATATAGCACAGCCCACACAGTATATAGCACAGCCCACACAGTATATAGCACAGCCCACGTAACACAGACAGCCACGTAGTATATAGCACAGCTATGTAGTATATAGCATAGCCACGTAATATATAGTAGCCACTTAGTATATAGCAGCCACTTAGTATATAACACTGTCCACGTAGTATATAGCACAGCCGCGTAGTATATAACACAGCCCACGTAACATATAGCACAGCCCACGTAATATATAATACAGCCCACGTAGTATATAACACAGCCCATGTAGTATATAACACAGCCCACGTAATATATAGCACAGCCCACGTAATATATAACACAGCCCACATAGTATATAAGATAGCCACGTAGTATATAACACAGCCACGTAGTATATAGCACAGCCCATGTAGTATATAGCACAGTTCACACAGTATATAACACAGCCCATGTAGTATGTAGCACAGCCACGTAGTATATAGCACAGCCACATAGTATATAGCACAGCCACGTAGTATATAGCAGCCACGTAGTATATAACACAGCAAAGTAGTATATAACACAGCCCACGTAATATATAGCAGCCACGTAGTATATTACACAGCCCACGTAATACATAGCAGCCACGTAGTATATAACACAGCTATGTAGTATATAGGAGCTACGTAGTATGTAGCACAGCCACGTAGTATATAACACAGCCCACACAGTATATAGCACAGCCCACGCAGTATATAGCACAGCCCATGTAACACAGACAGCCACGTAGTATATAGCACAGCTACGTAGTATATAGCATAGCCATGTAGTATATAGCAGCCACTTAGTATATAGCAGCCACTTAGTATATAACACTGCCCACGTAGTATATAGCACAGCCACGTAGCATATAACACAGCCCATGTAAAATATAGCACAGCCCACGTAATATATAGCACAGCCAACGTAATATATAACACAGCCCACGTAGTATATAACACAGCCCACGTAGTATATAACACAGACACGTAGTATATAACACAGCCCTCACAGTATATAACACTGCCCACATAATATATAGCAGAGCCCACGTAGTATATAACACTGCCCATGTAGTATATACCAGCCACGCAGTATATAACACAGCCCAAGTACTATATAGCAGTGTGACCATATCCCCGTAAAAAATAAATAAATAAATAGTTATATTCTCACCCTCCGGCGGCCCCCGGATCCAGGCGAGGCATTTAGCGACGCTCCTCGCGATGCTCCAGTCCCTAGAATGCATTGCGGTCTTGCGAGATGATGACGTAGCAGTCTCGCGATTTCCGTGACAGATTTCCGTGACAGAAAGACACAAAGACAGACAGAAAGACGGAAGTGACCCTTAGACAATTATATCGTACTAGACTGTGGCCCGATTCTAACGCATCGGGTATTCTAGAATATGCATGTCCCTGTAGTATATGGACAATGATGATTCCAGAATTCGCGGCAGACTGTGCCCGTCGCTGATTGGTCGAGGCAACCTTTATGACATCATCGTCGCCATGCGGCCTCGACCAATCAGAGACGCGGGATTTCCAGGACAGACAGAAAAACCCTTAGACAATTATATATATAGATAAGATATATATACATATATACTAGATTGTGGCCCGATTCTAACGCATCGGGTATTCTAGAATATGCATGTCCCCGTAGTATATGGACAATGATGATTCCAGAATTCGTGGCAGACTGTGCCCGTCGCTGATTGGTCGACGCAACCTTTATGACATCATCGTCGCCATGGCAACCATTATGACATCTACGTCGATACTGTGCCCGTCGCTGATTGGTCGAGGCCTGGCGGCCTCGACCAATCAGAGACGCGGGATGTCTACGTCCTTTATGACATCATCGTCGCTGATTGGTCGAGGCCTGGCGGCCTCGACCAATCAGAGACGCGGGATTTCCAGAACAGACAGACAGACGGACAGACAGACGGAAAAACCCTTAGACAAATAATCTAGCATATACTTAGAGTCTGGTGATGTATAACATGACCACCTCACTATTTGAAGCACATTGCCGTAAACTAATTTAGAACAAAAAACATATATATGGCGTACTACATAAATCACAAAATGGATTTTATTGTTCATTATGGTGGAGTGTCAAGGCTTCCAGCAAAACTTTGCATGTTTTGACAAGCATAAAAGAGGATGAAATCTAGACATGAAATGTATGGTTTACAGGAAACATGCTCGTAGCAGTGCAGAAACATATACAATGGGAGGTATTATACCAGTCTTTATTTCCTTACATGCATAAATCATTCATGAAGAGGCAAAGATTACTATTTACATCAGATTCAGTGGTCTGTCCATATGCTGCCCCCTTTTGTTACAAGACAATTCTCCTGTGCAAAAGAAATAACCTGCGCCATACAATAGGACATCAGCAAAACTATATAATGACCACTCAATTTTACAGAAAGAATACTTACAAACTAGAATAAATAATATCGTCATATCACCATCCAAGGAATTAAAGTGGTTTGCCAGGACTCCCATCCCTAGTAGTTATGCAGCTCATCTTCCATTCACCTCAATGTGTAGTACCCACTACTTTTCACTATACTGAGCTCCGGTAGTCTGTGCACTTTTGGTAGCCGCAGAGGATAGGTGTTGGTTTCCCACCAATCTCAGAATCATTAACTATCCTAAGAATGAGTCACTCATATTGTAGTCCTGGACAACTTCTTTAACCCCTTTACCCCCAAGGGTGGTTTGCACGTTATGGACCGGGCCAATTTTTACAATTCTGACCACTGTCCCTTTATGAGGTTATAACTCTGGAACGCTTCAACGGATCCCGGTGATTCTGACATTGTTTTCTCGTGACATATTGTACTTCATGATAGTGGTAAAATTTCTTTGATATTACCTGCGTTTATTTGTGAAAAAAATGGAAATTTGGCGAAAATTTTGAAAATTTCGCAATTTTCCAACTTTGAATTTTTATGCAATTAAATCACAGAGATATGTCATACAAAATACTTAATAAGTAACATTTCCCACATGTCTACTTTCCATCAGCACAATTTTGGAACCAAAATTTTTTTTTGTTAGGGAGTTATAAGGGTTAAAAGTTGACCAGCAATTTCTCATTTTTACAACACCATTTTAATTTAGGGACCACATCTCATTTGAAGTCATTTTGAGGGGTCTATATGATAGAAAATACCCAAGTGTGACACCATTCTAAAAACTGCACCCCTCAAGGTTCTCAAAACCACATTCAAGAAGTTTATTAACCCTTCAGGTGCTTCACAGGAATTTTTGGAATGTTTAAATAAAAATTAACATTTAACTTTTTTCACAAAAAATTTACTTCAGCTCCAATTTGTTTTATTTTACCAAGGGTAACAGGAGAAAATGGACCCCAAAAGTTGTTGTACAATTTGTCCTGAGTACGCCGATACCCCATATGTGGGGGTTAACCACAGTTTGGGCGCATGGCAGAGCTCGGAAGGGAAGGAGCGCCATTTGACTTTTCAATGCAAAATTGACTGGAATTGAGATGTGACGCCATGTTGCGTTTGGAGAGCCACTGATGTGATTAAACATTGAAACCCCCCACAAGTGACACCATTTTGGAAAGTAGACCCCCTAAGGAACTTATCTAGAGGTGTGGTGAGCAGTTTGACCCACCAAGTGCTTCACAGAAGTTTATAATGCAGAACCGTAAAAATAAAAAATCATTTTTTTCACAAAAATTATCTTTTTGCCCCCAATTTTTTATTTTTCCAATGGTAAGAGAAGAAATTGGACCACAAAAGTTGTGGCACAATTTGTCCTGAGTACTCTGATACCCCATATGTGGGGGTAAACCATTGTTTGGGCGCATGGGAGAGCTCGGAAGGGAAGGAGAACCGTTTGACCTTTCAATGCAAAATTGACAGGAATTGAGATGGGACGCCATGTTGCGTTTGGAGAGCCACTGATGTGCCTAAACATTGAAACCCCCAACAAGTGACACCATTTTGAAAAGTAGACCCCCTAAGGAACTTATCTAGATGTGTGGTGAGCACTTTGACCCAATAAGAGCTTCACAGAAGTTTATAATGCAGAGCAGTAAAAATAAAACAAAAATTTTTTCCCACAAAAATAATTTTTTAGCTCCCAGTTTTGTATTTTCCTGAGGGTAACAGGAGAAATTGGACCCCAAAAGTTGTTGTGCAATTTGTCCTGAGTGCGCTGATACCCTATATGTGGGGGAGAACCAGCGTTTGGGCGCATGGGAGGGCTCAGAAGGGAAGGAGCGCCATTTGGAATACAGACTTAGATGGAATGGTCTGCAGGCGTCACATTGTGTTTGTAGAGCCCCTAATGTACCTAAACAGTAGAAACCCCCCACAAGTGACCCCATATTGGAAACTAGACCCCCCAAGGAACTTATCTAGATGTGTTGTGAGAACTTTGAGCCCCCAAGTATTTCACTACAGTTTATAACGCAGAGCCGTGAAAATAAAAAAAAATTTCCCCTCAAAATTATTTTTTAGCCCCCAGTTTTGTATTTTCTCGAGGGTAAAAGGAGAAATTGGACCCCAAAAGTTGTTGTCCAATTTGTCCTGAGTGCGTTGATACCCCATATGTTGGGGGGAACCAGCGTTTGGGCGCACGGGAGGGCTCGGAAGGGAAGGAGCGCCATTTGGAATGCAGACTTAGATGGAATGGTCTGCAGGCGTCACATTGCGTTTGCAGAGCCCCTAATATACCTAAACAGTAGAAACCCCCCACAAGTGACCCCATATTGGAAACTAGACCCCCCCACGAACTTATCTAGATGTGTTCTGAGAACTTTGAGCCCCCAAGTGTTTCACTACAGTTTATAACGCAGAGCCGTGAAAATAAAAAATCTTTTTTCCCACAAAAATTATTTTTAAGCCCCCAGTTTTGTATTTTCCCAAGGGTAACAGGAGAAATTGGACCCCAAAAGTTGTTGTCCAATTTGTCCTGAGTACGCTGATACCCCATATGTTGGGGTAAACTCCTGTTTGGGCACACGGGAGAGCTCGGAAGGGAAGGAGCACTGTTTTACTTTTTCAATGCAGAATTGGATGGAATTGAGATCGGTCGCCATGTCGCGTTTGGAGAGCCCCTGATGTGCCTAAACAGTGGAAACCCCCCAATTATAACTGAAACCCTAATCCAAACACACCCCTAACCCTAATCCCAACGGTAACCCTAACCACACCTCTAACCCAGACACACCCCTAATCCTAATCCCAATCGCAAATGTAATCCAAACCCTAACCCTAACTTTAGCCCCAACCCTAACTGTAGCCTTAACCCTAACCCTAGCCCCAACCCTAGCCCTAACCCTAGCCCCAACCCTAACCCTAACCGCAGCCCTAACCCTAACCCTAGCCCTAACCCTAGCCCTAACCCTAGCCCTAACCCTAACCCTAGCCCTAACCCTAATGGCAAAATGGAAATAAATACATTTTTTTAATTGTTTAATTTTTCCCTAACTAAGGGGGTGATGAAGGGGGGTTTGATTTACTTTTATAGCGGGTTTTTAGCGGATTTTTATGATTAGCAGCCGTCACACACTGAAAGACGCTTTTTATTGCAAAAAATATTTTTTGCGTTACCACATTTTGAGAGCTATAATTTTTCCATATTTTGGTCCACAGAGTCATGTGAGGTCTTGTTTTTTGCGGGACGAGTTGACGTTTTTATTGGTAACATATTCGGGCACGTGACATTTTTTGATCGCTTTTTATTCTGATTTTTGTGAGGCAGAATGACCAAAAACCAGCTATTCATGAATTTCTTTTGGGGGAGGCGTTTATACCGTTCCGCGTTTTATTCTTCGGGTCAGTACGATTACAGCGACACCTCATTTATATCATTTTTTTTATGTTTTGGCGCTTTTATACGATAAAAACTATTTTATAGAAAAAATAATTATTTTTGCATCGCTTTATTCTGAGGACTATAACTTTTTTATTTTTTTGCTGATGTTGCTGTATGGCGGCTCGTTTTTTGGGGGACAAGATGACGCTTTCAGCGGTACCATGCTTATTTATATCTGTCTTTTTGATCGCGTGTTATTCCACTTTTTGTTTGGCGGTACGATAATAAAGCGTTGTTTTTTGCCTCGTTTTTTTTCTTACGGTGTTTACTGAAGGGGTTAACTAGTGGGACAGCTTTATAGGACGGGTTGTTACGGACGCGACGATACTAAATATGTGTACTTTTATTGTTTTTTTTTTATTTAGATAAAGAAATGTATGTATATATATATTTTTTCATTATTTAGGATTTTTTTTACTTTTTTACTTTGTCCCAGGGGGGGACAATACAGATCGGTGATCTGCCAGTTTGCACAGCACTCTGACAGATCACCGATCTGTCTGAGAGCAGTGCAGCGTTACCAAGTGCCTGCTCTGAGCAGGCACTTGGTAAGCCACCTCCCTCCCTGCAGGACCCGGATCCGCGGCCATTTTGGATCCGGGACTTGCTGCAGGAAGGAGGTGGGAGACCCCCGGAGCAATGCGATCACATCGCGTTGCTGCGGGGGTCTCAGGGAAGCCCGCAGGGAGCCCCCTCCCTGCGCGGTGCTTCCCTGCACCGCCGGCACATCGCGATCATCTTTGATCGCGGTGTGCCGGGGGTTAATGTGTCGGGGGCGGTCCGTGACCGCTTCTGGCACATAGTGCCGGATGTCAGCTGCGATAAGCAGCTGACACGCGGCCGCGATCGGCGGCGCTCCCCCCGTGAGCGCGGCCGATCGCGCTGGACGTAATATTCCGTCCTTGGGAATTAAGGCCCACCCCACATGGACGGAATATTACGTCCAATGGCAGAAAGGGGTTAAGATCCATGGTCCAAATACATCTTGTATAAGTAATTTTATGAGAAGACTGCCTTGTGAGTCTGACACTATAATCTTTATTTATTTTTATATAGCGTTAACATATTCCGCAGCGCTTTACATTTTGCACACATTATCATCACTGTCCCCGATGGGGCTCACAATCTAAATTCCCTATGTCTTTGGAATGTGGGAGGAAACCGGAGTGCCCGGAGGAAACCCACGCAAACACGGAGAGAACATACAAACTCTCTGCAGATGTTGTCCTTGGTGGGGTTTGAACCCAGGACTCCAGCGCTGCAAGGCTGCTGTGCTAACCACTGTGCCACCGTGCTGCCCCAATGCACTATCATCGACTCTTATTGTAAGCAGTCCTGCTCTTAGCTAAGCAATCATGCCCAAAAAACTAAATAAACCAAAAAAGTGAGATAAACCACATGATGTTCGCATGATTGTACCACATACTAAGTCTGCACCAACCCTAAGAAATTAGCAAAAAATGCAATACTATTTACCAATCTTTTATATTTTTACCTAGATCAATAAATTACTTACATGTGGATATTATTGCTCAAGAATGATGTTTCTGGTATAACTCAACTGCTCACATGAGTGGTTAAGGACCAGCAGGCCCATGTTTGTAAAGACCCGAACCTGTGAACCCCTGCACACACACGGCTAGAAAACTTTGCAGACTTGATGGAAGTAGTTGGCAGTCATGAGGTGAATGTAGCCAGATTGCTGCTCTACTGTCTCAATTCACAGGCTTTCCCTTGACTATCTACCATTGAGGAAGAAAACATGCAAAATATTCACACAACCCCTGGCAAAAATTATGGGATCACCGGCCTTGGAGGATGTATATTCAGTTGTTTAATTTTGTAGAAAAAAAGCAAATCACAGACATGGCACAAAACTAAAGTCATTTCAAATGGCAACTTTATGGCTTGATGTATGTGTGACATCAGAAATCTTCATATTAAAGGGGCACTGTCACCTGAATTTGGAGGGAACAATCTTCAGCCATGGAGGCGGGGTTTTTGATTCACCCTTTCCTTACCCGCTGGCTGCATGCTGGCTGCAATATTGGATTGAAGTTCATTCTTTGTCCTCCATAGTACACGCCTGCGCTGTGCAAGATTGTCTTGTGCAGGCATGTACTACGGAGGACAGAGAATGAACTTCAATCCAATATTGCAGCCATCATGCAGCCAGCGGATAAGGAAAGGGTGAATCAAAGACCCAAAAACCCCGCCTCCATGGCTGAAGATTGTTCCCTCCAAATTCAGGTGACAGTGTCCCTTTAACGTATTGGGGGCCTTTTAGGCCCCCATGCAAATCATATGGAAAAACACACTTATATAACTTTTACAAGTTTATTTTAAAACTGCTAAATAAAATATGATTAGTAAACAAAATTTTTATAATTTTTCACTGAAAACACCCAAAATTTTTTTCAAAATTTCACACAAATATATGAAAAAACGCACAAAAACGCATAGAAATCTATACCAAACTAGCTGCAGCTACATTTCTATAATGTTTCTTTTCTATTATATTAGTCTTCCAAACAATTTTGACAAGTTATTTTTTTCGGAAGAATGTTCTTTGCAGACATTTTCCTTACAAATTGAACAAAATCTCTCAGTTTTCCTTTCTATGTTTCTTGGACACATGAAACAGCGCTTTCTTTTTCTTTCTCCTGGCCCTGGAATCATCTGAAACTGTACGCCACACTGTTTCATTGCTTCTTTAGTTTGCTTTAGCAAGCCTTTCATGTCACTTCGCTGTATCATGTGAGGCATTACACGTTCACGACAAAGGTCCTTCAAAAATAGCCGTCTCCTTTCCTTCCTCCGTGCATGGAATTCTGGATGAGTTTCTGTATAAATGATGAATGAATTTAGGGCTGCTACATTAAGCATATTTGAAAAAAGTTCTACAGGCTATCGTTTTGTTTGCCTCTTGCATGAATATTCTCCCACCATCTCATCCATTTTGTCTACACCTCCTTTTGTTTTATTGTAATGCAGGATGATTTCTGTTTTAATTTTCTGTTATTGCTGTCAATACTGCAATTGTGATGCATGGTACTGAGTAAAATCACTGATTTCTCCTTCTTCGCTTTGTAAGATACCAAAGTCGGTTTGTTATTGAATCCAAAGACACTCTCATAAAGTGCTCGCTGACGATTGTGTTTCAGTGCTTCTGGAATTTCTCGTCGGTTTGGCTTGATAGTACCAACAAGTGTAATAGCTTTTTGAAGCAGAAAATGTTTCTACCTTAATTGAATATTGGAACAGCAAGAGTTTTGACAATTTCAGACCCTAGATCCTTCTGTACTGGTGCACCAACCTTTGCCACAGTAGATGACGCCATTTATGCCATAATAATTTGCAGAATCCATGTCAGCCATGGCTTTGACAAAGATCATCTAGATCGAAACGCGTTGCCTGATAGCCTCTGTCATCTATGGGCACATACCTCAGGGAGCTTGTACACCTTGTACAATTGGTTTTTAGAATTATATGAATAAACAGTTTATTTTAAGGAGCTGGAACTCAACCCCCCTTCTTTGTCTTCTATTGTAAGAACTTGCAGCGTCATTACTGTGTTCAGAAGGACTTGAGATGTTGTCATGACCTTATCTCTCCCTCCAAAATCACATGACATCCTCATATGGCATTATCCACACGCTGGCCCCTCCACCAGCATTACTGAGTACAAATAAAGTAACTTGAGACACAAACACTACTGAGAATATGATAAAAAATACATGGGGGCCTAAAAGGCCCCCAATCCGTACAGATGTGGTTTTCACCAAAAAAGTATTGTTACACCGAAATGCCTATGAAAAAAATTAAAAATTATATGAACAACTGGATATTACCAACAACGACATACTAGAGTTTCAAAATTCTAACTTAAGTAAGTTTGCAGATAATAGCAAAAAAATAAGCATGGGGGCCTAAAAGGCCCCCAATACGCATGCTAGGGATAAGAAACACTAAAAGAAATCAAGAACAAAAAATGTGGTAGTCAGTAATGGTTACTTTTTTTAACCAAGCCTAGGGGAAAAATTATGGAGTCACTCAATTCTGAGGAAAAAATTATGGAATCACCTTGTAAATTTTCATAACCAAAACTAACACCTGCATCAAATTAGATCTGCTCATTAGTCTGCATCTAAAAAGGAGTGATCACACCTTGGAGAGCTGTTGCACCAAGTGGACGGACATGAATCATGGCTCCAACATGAGAGATGTCAACTGAAACAAAGGAGAGGATTATCAAACTCTTAAAAGAGGGTAAATCATCACGCAATGTTGCAAGAGATGTTGGTTGTTCACAGTCAGCTGTGTCTAAAATCTGGACCAAATACAAACAACATGGGAAGGTTGTTAAAGGCAAACATACTGGTAGACCAAGGAAGACATCAAAGCGTCAAGACTGGAAACTTAAAGCAATATGTCCCCAAAACAGGAAATGCACAACAAAACAAATGAGGAATGAATGGGTGGAAACTGGAGTCGACGTCTGTGACCGAACTGTAACAAAACCGCCTAAAGGAAATGGGATTTACATACAGAAAAGCTAAACGAAAGCCATCATTAGCACCTACACAGAAAAAACAAGGTTACAATGGGCTAAGGAAAAGCAATCATGGACTGTGGATGACTGGATGAAAGTCATATTCACTGATGAATCACGAATCTGCATGGGGCAAGGTGACGATGCTGGAACTTTTGTTTCGTGCCGTACCAATGAGATTTATAAAGATGACTTCCTGAAGAGAACCTGCAAATTTCCACAGTCATTGATGATATGGGGCTGCATGTCAGGTAAAGGCAATGGGGAGATGGCTGTCATTACATCTTTAATAAATGCACAAGTTTATGTTGGTATTTTGGACACTTTTCTTATCCCATCAATTGAAAGAATGTTTGATTTAGAGAGCTGATGTGGACATCATTGATACAAGGTAAGCAAAGACCACAAGCGATAGATTTATCAGGTGGTTATAAGATATACTATATATTTTATTGAATTAATTTTCGCCCATTTGGGCAATTTTCTTCAGATCGTGAAAAACTCCTACAATCGTCGATTAATCGAGAATTAAGTATCCTCGTTGGAAGGCAATTTAGTGAAGAATAATAAGGTGACTATCCTGTGTCCCTTTCATTTGGGAAGAGGTATATATTTTAGGTAGTAAAAAAATTATGTCATCCCCAAATTGTTATGAGATGTATTGCCCGATACATTAGATTTGGTTTTCTCAAAAGTGTTGTATAACCTCCCTATCCAACCTCTAATAACAAGAGCTTATCTTTGGTTTGAGGAACGGATAAATTAGCAATCCAACGTTTTATGACAGGATTCTGGTTTATGTAGTTTCCACTTAGTAGTAAGAAGTGTCAAAATGCTGCCCACATTCCCTCTATTCACAACTAACAGGGTTAATAAAATGTTGCCGCCTGTATTTCATTACTGGAAGATTGATGTCAATCTATTTAGTCTTTGTCCCACCATCTCATGAAATCTTCAATGGCACGAATCCAGTGGAAGACTGGACAAACTCAATGCACAGGGCAGCAATCGGAGAATGGGTGAAGCTGGATGACTGCCAGCCTTCTTGACTCATCCCTTTTATGAATTACAGCAAGTGTAAATCTGCATACACACAAAAGACGCTTCATTTTATAGATCTGTCTCAGCTGTTCACTCAACGGAACATGGATGGTACCAAAGAGGTTTAGGCTGTGAATTTCCTCAACATAAAGCAGACACCAGTTCTCTTTAGCATGCCTCTTGGCATTGAGTTGACATGCTATCAATTAAATCAGAGTCACAGTAGATTGGTCATCCCAGTAAAAAGGCAAATTTTCAGTAGCTGTAACAGACCCTAGAGCAGATGTAAGTATCTGGGAAAAACCTGCTGACACAGAAATGAACAGCACTTTGAGTAGCACAGTGGTTAATGTGCGCTGCATACTGATGAGCAACATTAAAGAGATACGTACCCTCGCTAAGCGGCATATGACCATACTACCGAAGACTGAACGCTAAGAGAACGCATTTTCAATTAATACAATTCACGCGCGGGGTGTGAGATATTCTATGTCATGTATCTTTCTATATACACATATGTCTGGAACAACATATAATAGTCAAGCTGCGATCCTGTGTGTCTTTGGCAACAACAGAAGACATTACAATTGATGGAAATCTGATCCATACGTTGCGGCATTTTCACCATTTTTCTTCATTTTCAATTTTTTGCTGTCTTACAATAAACTCCTTCATTTGAAACGTACTTATTTCTATGTCAGAAAAAAACGAGTTGTTGAAATCAAAACTGGGAAGGGCATCGATTCCCAAAGACTAGTACGGCCTCGGATCTTGTAAGCACACCGCCTGGGCATGACTGACGTCAAGGACAGCTGCAACATCACCGTCAGGGCCCATGCCCGTGACAGTCTGCTTCCCTAGTCATGCACATCACACTCATGAAGCCGAAGCGCATACACCCAGCTTCATTATGTATGACCTCGGAGGCTGAATATGGCAGGCATACCCTGATTTCCAGGAGCCCATGGTGACACATATTGCACATGAAGGAGTTTATGGTAAGGCAGCAACAGGCTTGTATAAAGTCATGACAATGGTTTAGGATGGGTAAGGAAGCTTTCATGTTTCCTCTAAATAGTTGGTGTGATTTAAAAAATCTCCATAAATCAATAGTTCAATATAATTAAAAATAGGAAACTTGATAAATCTTAAAACAATTAGGCTTTCTTAACTTATCTGCCATTTCTTCACCCCCTTCCCGCTGTCTAAACTGACTAGGGAAACTGCTAAAATACATAGGAGGGGAAAGAAGGACAGAGGATCAGAGTGAGAAAATCAGAGGGATACACAGACTGTACTTGTGCTTTCTAGTAAGTGTGTTATCTCACCTCAGTGTTGGATTCACTGCTAAATTGTTCTATACTGCTAAAATGCCATCTACCTGCTGCTTATAAACACTTGTTACATATAGACGAGAGGAGGAATTCCTTAACTCAAACTCGACAATCTGAGATGGAGCATGTACAGGTGGAAACTCGTAAACTAAGCAAAAATCAAGTGATATAACAGCCAGAAATAGTGTTGAATCTCATGTACAAAGATGAAAGATTTTTTATGAAAGAACAGGGTCAAATTAAGTTAATAACCATTGGATAAAAGACAACCAGACCTAGCTAGTTTGATGGCATCAGATTATTTGCTTCTAGCCATTGATGATATATGCTTACAGTGGAATTGGGTCATGGTGTAGAATGGAGGATGAAATGAAAAGGGGGCATAGGGGTGGTTTCTCCGGGGAAGGAGCAAAATTTCACCCCACGACCCACTGTCACTTCTTCTTTGATGAGTGTAGGGGTTTAATGAATGCCTGTCGCTGATGAACTAGACAATGAACACAGAGGTAGCTTTAGGTTGACACCACAGATTCCTATGCACAGCGCAGCAGTTGAGATGAATTTGTCATTGGCTATTGTTCCCTGTATAGACAGCAACCAAGAGCACAGATCTCACTTCATCATACTGAGAAAATTGTCCTCTCCTTCGCTGACTATATACTGTGCAGCAGCTGATGACAAACTCACTTTGAGTGTAGTGTACTGCATAGGCAGCAACTGAGATAACAAAGCCCTCAGTATGATGAAAGGAGCTTTGTTATCTCAGTTGCTACATATGCAGAGTGCAGCAGCCATTGACAAACTCATCTCAACTGTAGTGCACTATATAAGCAGGAATTGGGATGACAAAAGCTGCGCTGTGTCATTTAGTGTGACGAGAGATATGGATATGCTGGGGGAACAACACCAAATATAAAAAGCATCCACTGTGTAAAAAAGTATTTTTTTTAAAATCCTACCTACATTTAGGATTAGGACTAGGGTTAGGGTTAGAACTAGGTTTAGGTCTAGGATAAAAAACTAAAGTTACGGCTAGGACTAAGGTTAAGGATAGTGATAACATTAGAAATAGGGTTAAATTTAAGGTAATAAAGTAGTTCCATAAAAAAAAAAAAATATTTAATGAAAGAACAAAGGGTAAAAAATATATCAATGCATAATGTGTCAATTTTATGTCTAACACGGGATGCAAAATACATGAGTGACAACCAACCCTACACCACTGGATTTGGTTGAAGCAAATTTGCAGTCTATGACGTGTGTGCTACCTGCTGTACTCTAGCCTGTAATCACATACATTAGTTAAATTACTTATGCAACCCTATGGTTGGAGGGAGATGGCAACCACATCGATAGAGTAATCAGTATTTAGGTACTGTATATATGTGCTAAGTGGGTGAAGAAGAAAATAGATGGCACTGACCAATAGTTAAAATCCATCTTCTTTATTTTGTAAAGGCACTTTTGTAGATGTAAGGCCAGGGAGGCTTGTAGGTGGCATGATCAGCAAAGGCAGTTTTGCGTTAAAACCAGGGCTGTGGAGTCAGAGTCAGTGTCAATTTTAGTGGAGTCTGAGTTGGTATAAAATGTACAGCTCATGACTCCTAAAATGTATAATACATTGGGTCCAGTAGTCCAATGCAGGATGTTCTGTAAATGTTTTCGTAAGAATTTGGTAAAGTTATGAAATGTCCTATAAATGTCTGTTCTATTCCTGATCTAGTTAAGATGAATCTGTGCTGCACTTTATGCACATGCTCAGTAGTGAGGCAGTGCGTGGAGTCGGGAGTCAGGGAAATGTTCTATAAACATCTGATCTGTTCCTGATCTCGGCTTTTAGCTGAGATGAATCTGTGCTGCACTTTATGTACATGCTCAGTAGTGAGGCAGTCGTGGAGTCAAAGTCAGGGAAGTTGAGGCGACAGTGGTTTGGCTTAATGACTTCACAGTACTGGTTAAAATACGCTTCTACATGCCCCGATGGTTACGAAGCCTTCTAATGGCCTTTAGGAGTGTGTGTTAATGTGAAATGGCCATCACCACGAGCCCCACTGGCCTTTTTTTTCTTTTAAAGTGTCTTTAAGATACAAACAAGATGGATTTTATGTATTGGTGAGTAGTATCTATTTTCTTCTTCATCCATGAATTACATTAACTGTTGACAGTAAACAATAGAGCATTACGGCATAGTATATACAGGGCTACACAGAATTTTTTTTTCCATCCTGTGTCCCGTTAACTGATGTTTGGATGATGCCAAAGCTGAGATGTTGCCATTGGACAATGCTAGTTTTTTGGAATATCTGTATTTTTTTAAGAATGAGATGCATATACCTGCTCTATCACCCTATGATGGTATTATCAACTTTAGCAGAGGAGGAGGAAATTTCCTTCATTACACTCTTTCGGCAATTTACTAATGTTTAAATAAAAATAGGACCAAACGTACAAAGCTAGAATCATCACTTGTACAGTCTTGATTTTAAAGAAAGGTAAAACAAACCAAATTGTAATTTGATGTCCAATAGTTGCATCATTTATGGCAGGGTAGTACATTATTATAGGCATACAATGAGAATACATCATAAAATAAAACATTTGGGACAAGTTTGCTGTTCTATATACATACACACAAATACCCCTTCCTGACAACAAAAATGTTGGCAAGTATTTACTAGCAATAACACTGTAATAAGGGAGTCATGAAGCAGGTTGCCCTGGTACATTAAAATGAACTGATTTTTATATGTGACATTAAAACTGTGTTTCTGGTTCTCTGGCTGATTATTAAAGCTTGAGGGGCAGATCTTTGTCCATGGTCTGATAAACACTATGATCTCTATACAAAATACATAGACAGCACAAGGATGAAAGCAACTAAATCAATTTAATGTTCTGCCACTGTATATTTATATGTCAAAATGCTCACTGCATATCGGTAAATGATCTTTATTTCTCCTATAACTGGGAATGCTATTTAGACATATTTCAGTCAGACGAATCAGAAAAATAGCCTACTAGTAAGGAAAAGCCCAACAGGGAAACACTTCAACTATATTCAGTGACTTGCGAAAGTATTCATGCCCTTGGCATTTTAATCTTTATTTTTTATAATAATCTTTATTTTTATATAGCGCTAACATATTCCGCAGCGCTTTACAGTTTGCACACATTATCATCACTGTCCCCGATTGGGCTCACAATCTAGAATTCCTATCAGTATGTCTTTGGAATGTGGGAGGAAACCGGAGTGCCCGGAGGAAACCCACGCAAACACGGAGAGAACATACAAACTCTTTGCAGATGTTGTCCTGGGTGGGATTAGAACCCAGGACCCCAGCGCTGCAAGGCTGTAGTGCTAACCACTGCGCCACCGTGCTGCCCAATTTTACCTATTTTGTTACAATCTTTTAATCTTTGTTAGTGAAAGGAAGTTCACCTGTTTGCAATCAAAGTGCCACACGGTCTGTCAGTATATACACACCTTTTCTGAAAGACCACAGAGGCAGCAACACCATTAAGAGGCACCACTAACCAAACACCACCATGAAGACCAAGTAAATGTCCAAACAAGTCAGGGACAAAGTTGTTGAGAGGTATAAGTCAAGGTTGGGTTATAAAAAAAAATCCCAATCTCATCAAATGGAAAGAACATGGTTCTACAACAAACTTTCCAAGAGAGAGACACCCACCATATCTCTCAGCCCGGGCAAGGAGGTATTACTCAAAGAGGCAGCACAGAGACCAAAGGCAACCCTGAAGGAATTGTACAATAAGTTGTACACTCCATAGTGGTGACCTTTATAGAAGAGTGGGCAAAAAAGGCCTTTACTTACACAGAAAAATTGTAAGGCTCGTTATTAGTTTGCCAAAAGACTTTTGAGAGGACCCCAAATATTTGGAGGAAGGTGCTGTAGTCAGATGAGACCAAAATTGAACTTTTTGGCCACCGAGGTAAACACTATGTGTGGCACCAAACCACCACAGCTCATCACCCCAAGAACCAAAAACAGCATCCAAACAGTGAAACATAGTGGTGGCAGCATAATGCTGTGGGGATGTTTTTTGGGCAGCAGGGACAAGAAAAATGGTCTTAATCGTGGGGGAAGATGAATGGTGCGAAATACAGGGATATTTTTGAGCAAAACGTGTTTCAGTCTGTCAGTTATTTGAGACTGGGACGGCGGTTCATCATCCAACAAGACAATGGCCCAAATCATATTGCTAAAGAAACACTCGAGTGGTTTACAGGGAAACGTGTAAATGTTTTGGAGTGACCTAGTCAAATCCCAGACTTTAATCCAATTGAAAATCTCTGGTCAGATATGAAAATTGCTGTGGTCAGATATGAAAACCATCTAACTTGAAGGAACTGGAGCAGTTTTGCCTTGAGGAATTGGCAAAAAGCCTAGTGGCAAGATGTGGAAAGCTCATAGACTTATCCAAAGCGACTTGCAGCTGTAATTGCCAGGAAAAGGAGGCTCTACAAAGTACTGACTTTAGGAGAAAGTGGAGAAGGGTGGGTTGAATAGTTATTCATGCTGAAGTTTCCAGTTCTTTTGTCATATTTATCATTTGCTGCACAGTAAAAAGAAGTGAGGTAACAAAACACGAAAAATGCCAAGGGGATGAATACTTTTGAAAACCATTGTAGTTCACTCAGCCTGAGATAGGTCATATCCAGGGCAAAAGAAGTGAACAGGACTAGAAATAAAATGAATTCTTTATTAAGCAACATAAGAATAAAAACAATTAAAATCAGAAAATATACTTACAAAACAAAGCACATGGTAATGTGCCCATTAACAAACTGGAATAACGAAACTACAATAGAGGTGTAAATATAGGAAGATTAATGCAAGTCAAACAGTGGACAGCCATAAACACTATTAGCCAGCAAAAAAATATAATATAGGTACAGGGTATTACGTGCTGGTCAAAGTAAACTGTAAGCCTGGCAGACAACTATCATACCGCGTCCCTCTACCCCTTTTTGGGTGGAGGGAAGCGAGATGTTTCAGTCAGAGCAGACATGAGAAAATCAAGAACTGATTTCCTAAAAATTAATTTAGTGTAGAAAAATTATTTAGATTATATTAAGGAAATCTTGATTTGTTCACACTAGAACTCCGCTCCATTCCATTCTAGTTTTTCTCCGCGAGAATTGTGCAGGGCAGCTTGCTATACTTGAAAAATGTCAGAAACCTCAGGATCCAGGAACTTTTTCGGCATTACTATTTGGGAGAGCCAAGTTCTTTTTCCATAGGATCAAAGTCAACAGAGACATTCCAGAGTCATTAAAAGGATGAACGATCGATTGCTTGAAAATGGATCCTTCATACATGTCATGCCGTGATGGTGCCATGACGGAGCAAAAATTGAAGGCTTCATTATTGCGTATTCCAGTAACTCATCTTGGCACATACCAAATACCAATTTGCGAGAGCCATTAGTCATTTGGAAGGATCTGCACATTGATTGCTTTTTAGACGTCCTACCCAACCTTACTCTGACATCAACCCGCATTTGTCCCTCATTTTCCTACTTTATTTTTCACAAAAAGAAACAAAAGAAATGTGCTAAAGCTTGGATGTTTTGTCACACGTACCCATGGTGTAAAATGCATGCCAAGATTATCAAATCTTATAGGAATCCCATCTAAGATACAGATGACAAAACCTGTCCAAAAACACCATAAGTGGTGACTACACATGTACTTAAGAGCAACATAGGACTTCAGTAATTATCGGTCTACACATAGATATACTGTATGTGTCTCTACGAATGTGCCACGAAGAGGCTCAAGAGAAAAGCATTCCACACCCCAGGTGTTCCCCTACTCCTACCTGGAGCTCACTGGCAGACGTTCATCCTAAATTAGCGCAGACATGGAGGAAACTATACCAACTTCTTAAAGTAGCCTTCTGTCCTCCGTGCTCCGGCATCACAAGCACTAAAGGAGAAGTGTCTCATACGCGGGTGCATTAGTCCGCCTTCAGACACTGAATGACTGTTTTATTCTGAATCTCTGCTACACTGGAAGTAAAACTCATGTGGTTAGGGGAAATGAAGGTGTTTCCATGAGGCTGTATTGTACCAAACACATACAAAATCAATTAAAA
Source organism: Ranitomeya imitator (assembly GCF_032444005.1). Taxonomy (NCBI): domain Eukaryota; kingdom Metazoa; phylum Chordata; class Amphibia; order Anura; family Dendrobatidae; genus Ranitomeya; species Ranitomeya imitator. Next base: position 330,771,840 of record NC_091286.1, on the reverse strand, counting down.
AAAAAGTGCCTAAAAAAACTCCCCGTTTGAACATCATTTCAGACAAACTACTAAAAAGGTGAATAACTTTGAAAATATTTTTTTTTCTTATTACTTATTTGGAATTATTTTAACTTTCTGTTAAAACTCCAACACAAAGAGAAAGTAAAAAAATGATGTATTCTTCGAATCTATAAGCAGGTTATTTACACTTTGCCAAAGTTCATGTTATTTCAAGGGGTTGACCAAGTGTAGGACATTGATGACCTTTACTTAGGGTCAGGTTCTGACACTTAGAGCCATCACTGATCAGCTGTTTTCAGGTTCGCTGACCGGCCAAAGTACATAGTGTATGGATAGGGAGCAACACAGCACTGGGCGCCATGTAGTGGCCGGTCTGGGGTACTGCAGTTCTGCTCCTATTGAAGTTAATAGGTGTGCAGGAAAGAAACAGTGAACGGTGACAGAACAACACAAGCTCTACATCTCTGTCATTTATGGACAAAAGGCACTTGGATAGAGTAACACATGCAAAAATGTTCAACTCTTGTTAAGGTACATAGGGACTATAGCGAACCAGTTATTTTGAAGTCCAGCCACAAAGTCTTAATAGTAAAGAGATCTGGGTATAAACTGACCACTGCTGATCAACGTAAAAAAAAAGTTTAGTTAAGCCCGCTGTGATTTAACGTAATTACAACGAAACACAAGATGTCCTTTTTCACAACATTTTCTCATCCAGGCAGCTTTTCTTTCTGCTTAGTAAGTTACATAGTAAAATTTAAATTCACCGCACTCTCTTAGGATAATGATGAAAAAGGTTGTACACCAGCACCTCGCTCTATTCAGGCTGAGTGCACGCCAAAAACCTCCTTCTATAGTAAGTTACATAGGCAGAGAATTGAACTTGCACTGCCTCTCTGCCATTACTTCAGATACCATGTTACCAGGTTTTTGCAACCTAATCTGACAGCATAATGTAGAGACAGAGCCCCGGATTCCAGTGATGTGTCCCTTACTGGGCTGCTTGCTGTACTCTAGAGAAAATCACTATTATCAGCAGGAGATTATCACTAGAGATCTAGTAAATCTGCTGTCACGTAGTCCTCCATATTCATGAACTCTGTGCATCCTCACCCTCACTACTGATTGGCCACTTTTTGCCTACACACAGTGTACCAGAAAGCTGCCAATGAGTCGTGTTGGCGGGGTTATACAAAGTGATACATTGGTGGAATCTGGTTCTCTGCCTCAACAATTTTCTGCTTTCAGATGGGGTTGCACAAACCTTGGGACAGATTAATATAATCTACAATGGAACATTCTCCCAAGACTTCTTACTTGTTAGAGCTAATTTAAAATTGCCCATAGGGGTGTCAGGTCTGTTTAAAGGTACCTTAATTTTTCCAGACAGTATGTGCAAATGACTGCAAAACACTAATAATAAGGCATGTGACAGGATAAAAGAAGCTATAAAACCTATAAAAAGACACATATCCACTAGTAATAATTAAACAAAATGGTTTTATTGAGCAATATATCATAAAAATACTTCATATACACATAGGTATGATAAAAACAAACAAAAGTGGAGCCACATAGTCCATATTGTGAGAGTAGCATCTACTAAAATATGTAAAAATTAAGTATATATGTTCAGTGAAGTTGTAAAGGTAAAAAGATTATTATGCAGTGGGGCAAAAAAGTATTTAGTCAGTCAGCAATAGTGCAAGTTCCACCACTTAAAAAGATGAGAGGCGTCTGTAATTTACATCATAGGTAGACCTCAACTATGGGAGACAAACTGAGAAAAAAAAATCCAGAAAATCACATTGTCTGTTTTTTTAACATTTTATTTGCATATTATGGTGGAAAATAAGTATTTGGTCAGAAACAAAATTTCATCTCAATACTTTGTAATATATCCTTTGTTGGCAATGACAGAGGTCAAACGTTTTCTGTAAGTCTTCACAAGGTTGCCACACACTGTTGTTGGTATGTTGGCCCATTCCTCCATGCAGATCTCCTCTAGAGCAGTGATGTTTTTGGCTTTTCGCTTGGTAACACGGACTTTCAACTCCCTCCAAAGGTTTTCTATAGGGTTGAGATCTGGAGACTGGCTAGGCCACTCCAGGACCTTGAAATGCTTCTTACGAAGCCCCTCCTTCGTTGCCCTGGCAGTGTGCTTTGGATCATTGTCATGTTGAAAGACCCAGCCACGTTTCATCTTCAATGCCCTTGCTGATGGAAGGAGGTTTGCACTCAAAATCTCACGATACATGGCCCCATTCATTCTTTCATGTACCCGGATCAGTCGTCCTGGCCCCTTTGCAGAGAAACAGCCCCAAAGCATGATGTTTCCACCACCATGCTTTACAGTAGGTATGGTGTTTGATGGATGCAACTCAGTATTCTTTTTCCTCCAAACACGACAAGTTGTGTTTCTACCAAACAGTTCCAGTTTGGTTTCATCAGACCATAGGACATTCTCCCAAAACTCCTCTGGATCATCCAAATGCTCTCTAGCAAACTTCAGACGGGCCCGGACATGTACTGGCTTAAGCAGTGGGACACGTCTGGCACTGCAGGATCTGAGTCCATGGTGGCATAGTGTGTTACTTATGGTAGGCCTTGTTACATTGGTCCCAGCTCTCTGCAGTTCATTCACTAGGTCCCCCCGCGTGGTTCTGGGATTTTTGCTCACCGTTCTTGTGATCATTCTGACCCCACGGGGTGGGATTTTGCGTGGAGCCCCAGATCGAGGGAGATTATCAGTGGTCTTGTATGTCTTCCATTTTCTAATTATTGCTCCCACTGTTGATTTCTTCACTCCAAGCTGGTTGGCTATTGCAGATTCAGTCTTCCCAGCCTGGTGCAGGGCTACAATTTTGTTTCTGGTGTCCTTTGACAGCTCTTTGGTCTTCACCATAGTGGAGTTTGGAGTCAGACTGTTTGAGGGTGTGCACAGGTGTCTTTTTATACTGATAACAAGTTTAAACAGGTGCCATTACTACAGGTAATGAGTGGAGGAAAGAGGAGACTCTTAAAGAAGAAGTTACAGGTCTGTGAGAGCCAGAAATCTTGATTGTTTGTTTCTGACCAAATACTTATTTTCCACCATAATATGCAAAAAAAAAATGATAAAAAAACAGACAATGTGATTTTCTGGATTTTTTTTTCTCAGTTTGTCTCCCATAGTTGAGGTCTACCTATGATGTAAATTACAGACGCCTCTCATCTTTTTAAGTGGTGGAACTTGCACTATTGCTGACTGACTAAATACTTTTTTGCCCCACTGTAGATAATAGTAAAGTGTAACCAAGGTGCTTGCTTATAAAGAAAAAGTGTGTATTAATATCTCATGAATTTAATCAGAACACCAGTTATACAAGTAAAGGAGATTAAAAGAGATTCAAGATAGAATATCACAGACATAATGCAACAGAATGAGGCATATGGAATAGCAGAGACCCCACTTTCTTATATGGGGGCTTTCCTATAGGGGACTCTGGGCTAAGCTAAATTCGGACTATAAAACAGACCCTCATTATCACAATAAAAATATTTTCTCCCTGTTTTCCTCCTCTAAATGTGGGATGAGTCTTATGGCCCGCTGCATTTTATAGTCTGAAAAATACAATATGTATACTTTTTTTTTACATATTGTAGTAGTTTTTTGCCCCATATCTGATGTTACTCTCACAATATGTAATATGTGAATCAACATTTGTTTCTGTTTTTTTTATCATATCTATATGTAAAATATTTTTATGATATATTGCTCAATATAATTACGGTATTTTGTTCAATTTCAAGTAGTGTATATAAGTCTCTTTTTAGGTTTTAACAGTACAAACATGTAAATGCATGTGAAACTAATGGCTATTCACGAATTAAACCAAATGACAACATGTAATATGTAATGAGGGTAAGCGAAGCCAAGCGCCGGGGCTAAGATGCAATAATGTGTTAAAAATGACTTTTCAATGAACGCTGAAAAAAAAAAAAAAGATACAAAAGAAATGACATTAAGAGGCTTTGACTGGCAGATCTTTAATTGAAGTGAAGTAACCTAGTAACCAAGTAGAAAGACCTTTAAATGTTTTCCCCAAGATCCTATTAAGTGCATAGCCCTATATGTCCTAATGACGGCTATCACAGGGCTGTGCAGTGTAGGCTTTCATGCTACTGATGAAGTAACCTGCAGAGATTGACTTACTATGACACTTTCTTTCTTCATTATTTCATGTTCGTCATAATAACATTATATACAATGTATATTTTTCTTTTACCTTTTTTTTGACTAATACCTATAAAATTGCATTTGAAAAAAATTGCTAGTGTCCAATGCCACAATTAGCATTCCATCAGAACTGGAAACATGATAATTTCCAAATATTTGTATTACTAGTAATAGCAACTGTATGTTATACAGAAACTAACTGGGGAGAGTTGGGCAAATAACTGGTTTCCAAATAATTTTCCTAGCTCACAGATTACGGCACTCTATAAATGTCAGCCATTAAAGGGAATCTGTCATCAGGTTTTTTGCTACTTCAATGAAGGCACCATAATGTAGAGAAAGAGACCCTGATTCCAGCGATGTATCACTTAGATTACTGGGTGCAGCAGCTGTGATAGAGTTTTTAGATGTAGCAGAGCTGAGAAAGCTGACCCCGCTTACACCACTGATTCGCAGCTGTCTGCGTACATCTAATATACTGACAGTAAGCTGCTAATCAGTGGGGGCGGAGTTGGAGAAGAATGCATATGAGCTGTAATCTGGCAGTGATAATCTCCTGCTGATAAAACACTTGAATTGAAACAACAGCACACAGCATAATGAGTGACACATTGCTGAATATGGAAAAAAAGCGAAAAGCACTTGGGGAGGACCCAGGCTAAATGAAACTCTCTTGATCCAAGCCTAATGTAAATGCTGCATACTTTTGTTGTGTTTGGTCCCTATTCAAAGAATGCTTCTTCACCTAACTATAAACTCACCAAGAAATTCTACACAGTTGAGTAGGAAATACAGAATATGAGGGTTTCTTTGGGGTTAAGGGCCAAGCAACGGATGTTTAAGTAAGCTTACATGACTTGTCACCATTTTTGATGAGAAGCAAAGTAAGATTGATTGTTTAGATGTAATGTGACAACTGAAGGTAAAGATGGAAAACCAGGGAGTAACAATGAGTGCTAGTGGTGTAAGATTACCAGTTGGTGTATCTGGATTGTTGATTTTGGGCACAAAAAGCAGGTGCAAGTGTATCATTCGGAAACTATTTCTGAAGAATTCTTTTTAGATCATTTGGTGGACAAAGAAGAGAATTGACAAAAGACCGTTATTTGCGTGGCAGGTATGCCTTGAGATTGTAGAAGCGAGGAAGCGGCATGGAAATCACATGCTGTCATAGTAACAACACCAACCCCGTCCTCTACATCTGAGTACGGAAATACAGACCGATGAGCTTGGAGTGAAGAAGAATGGAAGAAACGGATCTCAGGAATCGTGTTCTAACTTTCCTACCATTCTAAAAGATGCCATTCAGCAAGCAGAGATGGTGATGGCCCTTGATATAGAAAAACATTTTCATGATTCTCCTCCAACTGAGCTCTATGGCCACCAACCTAACCCTACTGCCAGGATACGTGGTAATCAGAGATTTGCTGATCCACACAAAATCACCCATCTTTAGTAAAGTCAGAAAATTGAAAGAGGACAGATTAATGATAAGATCGTCTGAAGAGTTCATTGACAAATCACTCACATCTCTGGTGAGCTTTAGATCATCATGCCAAAAGGGGAGACAATACAATATGAATCTTTGTGACCTTCTCTACTGGAAGTCAAAGAAATTCTTGTATCCTTTAACCAGGAAGCATATTCCCAAAAATATATACAAAAATGTGCTTAAAATGATATACAAACAAAGCCCATGCTTCCGTATACTGTATATCACCTGAAATGAATGCTTGCAGCGCTTTCTATCCTACATCTGCCCTAAATGTTGTCTTATCTCCATATAATATACTATAAGAGACAAGTATCGATGACAATGACAGAACACTAGGCAGTGAACCGTGGCTGTCACACTTCAGATTTATTGGTCAGGAGACAGCAGAACACATAGTGTAGCGTAACAATGCGAGAAAGAACAGTCATCATAATCTGGACTTATTGAACTTAGCTACGCTCTGAATGATGATCTGCATGGAAGTAATGGATATAAATATGCTGTCACGTGTTTAGTGCAACAGAGAGAGGCCAGGAGATCGCAGCGTCTGATTTCCCGTACTCCTGCACTGATTAGAAGCAAGTCTCCTCCATATTAAGTTATGAAGGTTTCTGGTAGCAGTGTAGGGGTTAATCTGTTCAACTTAGACGCTATGAACCCTCGCTGCTTGCAGTATTGGCCACTCTCCTCTGCTATATATACTCGCCTCTGGCAATTTGGATTGTCAGTGTTAAGTCTTGTACTGCCTGTTGAGGAGTGGAAGAGGCAAATCCTCTTCCTCTCCTATTTGGTTTACATTACTTTTCTCTCCGATGTTCGTCTCTGTTGTCTGTGAGTGCATATATGTGTATTTTTCCTTTATCACTGTACGTCCTTTGTGTATATTTTTACACTATTACTCTCCACTTCCCTGTGTGGGGAGGGGGACAGATACAGGGCTGATGCAGGAGTTCAGCATGGTACGTGGCCCTGGCATCTTCACCATCAGAAGTAATCCAGGGCGAGGGATAGTTAGGAATAGGGACAGGGAAGGAACCCCTGGCCCCGGGCAATCTGACAACAGAGTTGTGACATATGCATATTAGTTCTAAATAAGTACATTTCTAAACAGAGCAAAAAACCTTTATCATGGCTTCCCACATAATATTTTTTTTTAAACAAAAAAGAATGATCAAAGCTTATTCTTGGCCATCATCGGCTGGACAGCAGGTCAACAGTTTACAGTTATAGGATTTATGTATTAGTAATTTTTCCAAACTAACAGGTACAAAGTACAAAATAATAATGATTAGGAGAGTTGGGATGTATGACACTCTAAAAACACTTCGAAGAGTCAAATTAGCATGTCTATTATGGAGGTGTTCAGTATTATCAGGTAAATCCAATGGCCAGCATAGGAGTGAAAAAGATGCGGCACATTTTCATACTTAAAGGGCACACTACAACAGGGTGAAGAAAGTAATGGAGGCTTTGCCAGAACTTTTACCAATATTTCATGGGACATAAGATGTTCAAGTTTTTCGTTATCACTGTAGTCATACATGGATCCTTTACAGTGACTGCTTTGAATGTCCCGAATACTGAAGCAATATTCATCCTGTTGTACAAGTTCAAACATGAATCGTACTGGTACTATAATATTTTGATCCATATTTAATGGCCAGTTATTACAGCTTCTATTTGCTGCTGGGCATCAAACATACTGATAGAATTGACAGAAGATGCATTTTTCATATTTGTGTTTTTTTCTGCAGTTCATCAGTAATCAGTACACTGATGTGACTAAAGATGTAAGATCTCACCATCACAGTGCTCACTTCTCTTCATTCAAAATCAGGTCATGTTGTTGTCAATATCGGTTTTCTCAACTTTATCACCTCTATGTGTACTCTTTTACCTGACTGTAAAGCACTGGTGAAAATGGTAGTGTTATTCATATTCTGCTGCATTGGTCTATACAGTGAAAAGAAAACCACATTACTGTATACAATAATTATAAGGTCTATGTAAGAAAGTCTGTGCAGTGGTACTGATACATACACTAACCCATAGAGCGTTGTATGATGGAAATAAAAAGGTCCTCTAAACAGCCATATTGAAAAACGTTGGTCCGAACACCGACAGTTTTTTCTAAGGATAAATGTTTTTATTAATGTAACTGACATTTGGGACCTTCGTGGAAAGCACCACAGTGACTCGTTGTCAATTGTCATGGCCAGTTGCAATTTTTTTCCCATAACGGAAAGATTCTAGGGGTGGATTTTAGTGCAGAATTCCATTGGTTCTTCAATATATGGTACAGTCCTGTGTTTGCCCAATCTGTGTCCTTGCGGAACCCACTTAGTGATTAGCGCGGTTGTTCTGCAGCACTTAAGTCCTGGGTTCAAATCCCACTGTGGGCAACATCTGCAAGGAGTTTGTATGTTCTCCCAGTGTTTGAGTGGGTTTCGTCAGGTTTCCTCCGGTTTCTTGCATCACTCCAAAGACATAACGATAGTGAGTTTAGATTGTGAGCCCAATGGGGATAGTGATGACAATATCTGTAAACTACTGTGGAATATGATGGAGCTACACAAGTTATCACAATAAATAAACCCAGGAAGAAGGAGAAGAATAAGTTGTATATGCATTTCTTCACATTGAAATTTCAATACCAAGAAATAAAGTTGTAGAATTATGGAAATCACAGGATTTATAGACATGTTACTGATATGCAATTGATGAAGAATAGGAAGAAAAACTTTCTAAATATCTCGATTAATTCAGCATCAATTATGAGCGTCATGCGCAAAATACCTTGGAATGCTATCATTGAAGTTATTAATGGTTATCTGAGAAACGTTCTGCCATGCTGAATGCACTTGGGCATGAAAATCAACGAGATTTACATGTCTACTGATCCTGTGATTTCCATACTCCATGACTTTTTCCTCTTGGTGTTGCCATTTCAATGATGAGGAGCGTATATTTGTTGTTATACTATTTCGTGGATCGTGGTGGAACCACTGATGCCCTCTAACAATTTGGACATTGTGACAAACTACAGTTCTATTAGAAGGTCCACCTAATAATGCTATTTAATAAACCTATATGATCATTTCTTTTGACAATATTTGTTGGATACCAAAAGGGGATAAATGGTTTATGCTCTTTTTAGTGGAAATTATTCAAGGTCACTAGATTACACTGCCCTAAAATCTAACATATCAATTACATTTTGATCTATTTTATGCAATTTATGTTATCTTTGCATAATAGGATAAATTTACTAAACGACACACTTTATTCTGGAATATCACAGATTGAACATGTGTTACATTGCAAAGCAGGAAAGGCAGTGTGAAAAAGTCACTGAGATGAATTTGCATTTTCTTTTAACAAATTTGTCAGCCAAATCTATTGTGTTGGTTTCATTAGGAATCCTCCATTGAGGAAAATAATGTAATAAAAGCAGGAAGGCTTCAGCGTTACATACAATATCTAATGTACCTACACCTCCTCTTACTACATGCAGGAATTCATGTTTGCATGCTAACTAACAAAAGAAAAGGATTGAAATTCTCCCTACTGAAAAAAAAAATCTCAATAGACTGTAGGAGCATCAGTATTCCTGGCACGTTCTCATCATGCTACATTTGTATACTGGCTATACATATGGGGGTGGGGACACTGTCGTATAGTTCGTCTCTTCTTATCCTTCAAAGAGAATGGCAATAAAGCTATGAGATGTCAACATATTTAATTGAAGCTTCTTTGATTCTGTACCCCATAAGTCAAGAGTTAATACATATTACATAAGTGACATTTATAAAAATGAATAAACACATATGATAAAACATTGTGGCCTTCACAGGTATGATGCCAACTGAATGCATCTGTCTTCAAATACAGATTATGATAGATCAGTTGACAACATTTTCTTTTCCATTTTGCAGCCTCTGTACAATTTAACCATAGCTATAAATACAAAGTAAAAGTAAAACGCCCCTTAATGCATTTACCGCTGCTATTGGAAAGTGATAACGCCTCATTAAACAGAAAAATTATCTGGGCAGAAAGGTAAAATGAGCGATTGTAATTACACAGTGCCATATAATGTGATGACTGCAATATCTTAACCTCTTTGCCACCTTAAACGTATAGTTACGTCTAAGGCAGGCTCCCCCTTTGCTGAAGGCTTCGGCGGTGATCCCTCAACTTTTCCGGCACATGTCAGCTGATTTGAACAGCTGAAATGTGCCATCGCGATCCACCTACGGCTGTTAATATGTTTAAATGCCGCTGTCAATCTTTAACAGCAGCATTTAACATGCTCGTGGTGGAAGCACGTCACTAATCCCGCCCATTAGTGCCCATGCTACATGACCGAGTATGGGTTGTCAATGTCGGATTGCTATGAGCGCCGCCAAGTGATTGGATGATCGCAGCTTCTATAATCTCATGGAGACTATTGAAGCAGGTGTAAAGAGAAAAAAAAATAGAGAAAAAATAGAAAAGTTCAAGACACCCGCCATATGCCCCATTCAAAATAAAACAAAGAAAAAAATACACTATCTATCAATATATAAAAATAATTAATCCGATCGGTAAACGGATTAACAAGAAAAAAAGTCAAAACACCAGAATTACGTTTTATGGTCGCCACAACATTGCATTAAAATGCAATAACGGATGATCAAAAGATCGTATCTGCACCAAATTGGTATCATTTAAAACGTCAGCTCGTCGCGCAAAAAATAAGCCCTCACCCAGTCCCAGATCATGAAAAATGGAGACGACACAGGTATCAGGAAATGTTGTTTTTCTTTTAATAGAAACTATGGATTTTTTTTTCACCCGGTAAATAAAAAAAGAACCTAGACATGTTTGATATCTATGAACTCATAATGACCTGGCGAATCATAATTGCAGGTCAGTTTTAGCATTTAGAGAACATGGTAAAATAGTAAAACAAAAAAGTATTGTGCAATTGCACTTTTTTTGCAATTTCACCGCACTTTGAATTTTTTTCCTGTTTTCCAGTACACTATGTGGCAAAATTAATGCTGTCGTTCAAAAGTACAACGTGTCCTGCAAAAAACAAGCCATCACATGGCAATATTGATGGAAAAATAAAAAAGTTATGGCTCTAAGAAGAATGGGAGCGAAAAACGAAAATGCAAAAACCCAAGGCGGTGAAGGGGTTAAGAGGATAAAAATTTTGATGAGAGTGCTCCTTTAAGAAAAACGCAAAATAAAGGTTAAGCGGGAAGAATTTAAACAACATCTTAAAGACAAATAAAGTCAGCATTTAGCCTTCCAGTTGTCAAAGATTACCCAAAGTGTAAGGCTATTTGCAGAAATGCTGCGAAATGTCCGTAGCATTTCCGCAACTCCCTGCCGCGGGTAAAACGCATGCGGAATTCGCATGCGTTTTCCCGCAAAACACAAATGTCTTGCAAGCATTTTTAGGTTTAAAAAGGAAAAACATTGGAGTTTTTGCCCACTGGGCTATATTGATTAATGTCCTCCCTCCATTAACCTTTGGGAGCAGGTGGATGGACATTGTGGGTGATGGGGTCCTTAAAATATTATGTTGATTGAAGCCCTTTAGTATTACATTTAGTACTGAGTGCGGCCAGTGTTGGTGTCATGTTTAATCACATCTTTTACATCTTGCTTGTTAATATAGATTTGATGGTCTGTTTCAATAAAGGTTGTTATAGAAATTTTGCCAAAAACTCCAATGTTTCTCCTTTTTGAATATAATTATCATGGAGAGGTATGTAAGTAGCTAGGCATTAATTGCTCGGCATGCTGAACAATATGAAATTGGGTATTTTTGCATTGAAGCATTTTTAGCTTGCAGAATCCTTGCATAGTGCTTGACAAGTGTGACCAACTTTTTACTATTGATGCTGCCTATGCAGCATCAATAGTAAAAGACAGAATGTTAAAAATAAAAAAATAAAAAATATGATTATTCTCATCTTCTGACGGCCCCGATCTCATCAGCGGCGCTCCCGGTACGTTCCGTTCCCAGGGATGCTTTGCGCCAAGGACCTTTGTGACGTCACGGTCACGTAACCGTGACATCATCCCAGGTGATTCGCGCAATGCATCCCTGGGAACGGAAGCCGCCCTGTGCACCGCTGAGCGGCGGGAGGACTCCGGGGGCCATCAGAAGGTAAGTACCGTATTTTTCAGGTTATAAGACGCACTTTTTTCCCCCAAACTTGGGGGGGAAATGGGAGTGCATCTTATAATGCGGATATACCTTACCCAGTAGTGTTGCTGCAGGCCACAGGATGGATGAGGGAGTGTCCGGTGCAGCTTGCGGTGCCAAGGGGGTGTCCGGCGGTGCTGCTTGGTGGTGCTCATGCTGGTCTCCGTTCGAGCCCCCGGCAGTTTAATGGGTTTCCTCCTGTGTGGTGGACTCTCGGAAAATCAGGAGATGAGATTTCAGCGCTGAGATCTCATCTCCCAAGATCTCACTGCCGAGATCTCCATCTGTGCATGCGCAGCCCCGGGCACCCATTTTCCCGGAGTCCACCGCACAGGGTGAAATCCATGCAACTGTCTGGGGGCTGCACCCGACCCCAGCATGAGCACCACCGGGCAGCACTGCCCGACACCCCCCAGCGCCGGACACCCCGTGGCACCGCCGGGCACCGCCAGCAGCGCCGGACACCCCCCTAGCACCGGAGACACCCGCAGCTAATGCCACAGCAGGTACCTGGATCAAAGTGCATCTTTCTATTTGGAGGACCCAGTACTTTTTTTTACTATTTGACATGGATAGGTTACCATTTTCAGTGAGAACTGTGGTGACTCTTTAGAGTAATAAACAGTTGCCTGGATTCCATCACAGATTGCAGCTAACAACAGGGGGCAGCCTCTGGGTATATGTATCACAGTAAATAAGTTTTAGGCAGGTGTTGAAAAAAGCTGTAACATAACAGTGTTTGTTACTGGGAAGCCACAGCGGCGCGCCACACATTGGAACATCCCTCATCCCATCCTGCGCCTCCAGCAGCGACCCTGGGACCCCGCTTCACCGCAGCCACCACTCCCAGTAAGCAATGGATTATAAGAAGCACCACCATTGTATTAAAAAAAACAAAAATTCCTATTTTTTTCCTCAAAATTTGGGGTGTGTCTTATAATCCGAAAAATACGGTATATTCCTATTTTTCATTTTAATGCTTTTTTTTTACATGAATATGGATCCCAAGGCCTGAAGGATAGTCTCCTCTCCTCTAGATCCTGGGTACCATCCGCAAATGGAGTACTCACTTTACATGTGGTGGGCATAGCCACATGCGTAAAGTGAGCGTTTCAATGCAACCCTATGGCTGCAGAATCGCTGCGATTCCACAGAAATAACGAACATGCTGCAGATTTTACCACTATGCGATTCCGCAGTGGGAAAATCCGCAGCATGGGCACAGCAACTGCAGAATCCCATAGGATTGCATGGGAATGCGGTTTTTAAGCGTTTTTAAGAGTTTCAGCTGCGGCAAAAAAACGCTGCAGAAACGCATAAAAAAACGCAACATGGGCACAGCCTAAAGCTTTCTTTCTCAGCTGTATATACTGTATTTCAGGCTAACATATGTGGCAGCCACAGTGTGTCCAGATGTGAACACTAGCCAAAAATTCCCCTCAAAGTCCTTAATTTCTGGTCACAATTTCTCTTGTGTATGGCAATAAGAGCCATCATCAACACATTTCCCATCTCTCCCCAAGTCGTTTTGCTTCATGTACCATCATTACCTCCCTTTCAGCAGAATAACCTGTAGTAAATGGCTTTTGCTAGGAAGCGTGAGCACATGATGTATGTAGTGGTGCTCACACCTGTAGGATTTGCCTAATCTAGGTTTATTTACTAAGATCTAATAATTATGACAATTACCGTAAATTCTAACGCATTATCAACATCACATTAAAAATCATAGACAGCGTATTAAAATAGAATGGCTAATCATTTCTTGGCAAAGCAGTGTACTACATTCACAAAGTACGAGAACAGCAGGATGAAATTACACCAGGGACGTCAGCACTGGGATGACAGAAGAAAATGATAGGCAAGAGTTCCTTTTGCAATGTCACTGGTTTCTTGGAAGGAGTGACTGACAGCCCCATGTGTGAGCTTTAGAGCATGTTTACGTCACCCTTTCACACTCTCTTCCATACATAGACATAGGAATACAATTCTGTGATGTTGTAACCACCAAGCCAATATTAGGGCTTGGTAGGGCTCAATGAGAAATGTTCTAGTGCTTCGAAGTAAAAATTCATGATTACATCTTGCAAGAAACAATTTTTGTTACCCATCACCAAACCAATTTTTAGCTTAGTGGTCCGTGGCCTCATGACAGAGATCATCTTGCCTATACAGTTCAACTTTCCAGAGACGCTGCACCGTATCTCAAGCTTATAAGCTATGAGACTTCTAAAGATACTCTTCTTTCTAAGTATACGTCTACTTTTTGTGTATTGGTTACGGTATTATTTCACCATATGCTAATAAATGTCTTTTAATCGAGACAGTTAAAACAATGTAACAAAGAATATTTGCTGTTTTTACACAAAACCACTTGTTTGCCATGTTACATATCTGGAAAAAAGAAGATGACTGTTCTGTTATGCTGTAGAACATGTGTCACAAAGAATAACGGGATATAATACTCAGCTCTCTCTGACTCATTCCACCCCGAAGGCCAAGTAAGGTCAAAAGCTGTTTGGCATTTAGCTAAAGGGTGCAATGAGATTTATATGATAAAAAAAACACCACACCGTGTTCTAAGTCGCAAGAAAAAAGTTGAGTAACGTGTGTAGTTATGGAAGCATTTTATCATTATAGATATTCTTTTTAAATTCCTACTTCCAATGTTAAAAGTTAGATCATTCTTGATATATATGTTTATGTTGCAAATACAGTACATGGCTAACAACTTTCCTATCTTCTCATTTGATGGGAAAACTATCACACTGACTTGGCATTAGGCGGGGTCCTAAAACTTCTAAGTGCTGGAAAGAAGCACAGATGTTATGAGTATTATTACAGAGGACTGCCCCGTGTGAACATTTCAGCAGCACTTAAAGGTTTGGAATAATTGTCGGTCTTCAAGAGCGCAAAACTCCCCAGTCTCCCAATTTCTTGTTTGCTGGGGAGGTGCGCTCCTGAATATTGATAGGCAAGATCAGTGGCATGGTTGTGCCGGGGATCTGAATTGTGCACTGATCCGTGCAGCAAGCAGAGGCAGCATCAGCTGGGTGAAGGGGCACAGAAGCAGGCCAGCTACAGAGCAGTGTTGGAGGGTTGTATAGCAAACAGCGCACTCATTGTCTAGGAAATCGGCCACTCAAAGACTGTGAAGGTGGCCGATACCATGGAATTAAAATATGCACCCATTCTTGAGAACAGAGAACATTTTACTAATAATGAAATTGCTAAGTTTCTTGGTTTTGCAAGAACTTTGCAATATTAACAACTTGTAGTAGTTGAGAAAATCCCTTTAACCTTCGTCCGGCTGAGTAGGTGCAATTGTACCTATTCCGTTTTAAAATTGCAATGACTTTTTTTTTTTCGAAAAGCCGTAGAGGGCTGAAATTTCGTGACATCTCTGCAGTTTTGGTCCAGAATATATTGGCCAAATTTCAATAAAATATATATGAAGGTACAATTGTACCTCTGCAGCCTGTTAACGTTGTAAAATTATGCAGCCTGACGAAGGTTAAAGCCACGCCCACACATTCAGTATTTGGTCAGTCAGCATTTGTAAACCAAAACCAGGAGTGGAACAAGGAAAGGTATAACAGAAACACGTCACCACTTCTGGATTTCTCATCCACTCCTGGTTTTGGTTATAAATACTGAGGTAAAATCCTGACCAAATACTGAATGTGTCAACGTAGCCTAGCATTTTTTGCGCGTAACATAGCTTTTTTTGGCGCGTTTTTAATGCGTTTTGGTGCAGATTTTTTTTGCGGACTTTTCCGGACATTTCCCAATGCATTATATAGTGGGAAATCCGCAAAAAAACGCAAAATTAATGAACATGCTGCGTTTTTTACCGCGATGCGTTTTTTTCACGGAAAAAACGCATCATGGGCACAAAAATTGCGGAATTCATTCTAAATGATGGGATGCATAACGTATGCTTTTTTTCTGGTTTTATAGCATTTTTAAAGCGAAAAAACGTGAAAAAAACGCGAAAAATCAGCAACGTGTGCACACAGCCTTAGACTCAATTACAAAAAGTGATGATCACACTATTGACTGTTTATATGATGACTGCCCCACAAAAACATCCAGCAATAAAGTGACAAAAACACTCATTTGATGTTGCCTCTTCATCATTGAACAAACTGCTTTGACTGCAAAGCAATTTGGTCAGACCACCACAGAATTGAACATTGATGACCGTTGAACCTTATGAGAGCCATAATCATACCTCCCAACTTTTGAAGAACAGAAAGAGGGACAAATTATGAATAGGGCCAGCAGCAAATCTTGGCCACGCCACTGGTTACACCCCAATCCACTCCCATTTACTATTTCTTTCTCCCCTGGCAGGAGATGTTAGAGGCGCGCTGGCAGTGAGGGACATTCAGCAGACGTATGAGACTGCATGGTGTAGACCCAAATCCAGGAGAGTTCGCTATATATAGCGGAGTATGGTCCAGCGACCAGGTCAGTTGTATACGGCAGCTGGACGGGAGGCTGAGAAACTCTAACCTTCTGACGTCCCCAGCGCGGCTTTTGATTAGCCCAGGCTAGTGCGCCATCAGCTGCGCATCCTACTCATCTCTAGCTGAAACCTACAGATTTAATGTTTGTTTTTTCTTTCACAGATGGAACCTCCAGAACTTTCTCATCTTCATGTAGCTTCACTGTACGACATCTGGCTTTTTTTTGTGTCAATAGGCCATGTTCACACATTGCAGAAATACTGCATTAAACTACTAAAAAACAATCTTCTCCCCCTTTTTTGATGCGTTTCTGGTGCAGATGTGAAGCCGCATTTTTATTGTGTTTTTTATGGTACAGAAAAGTTTTAATACTGCACTTAGAGTAACTGCAGTTTTTATATGTCTTTTTTTACTCATTAAATCACATCCACTTTGCTTGGACAGTTAAACAGCAGAATTTCTATGCAAATCAGCAGCAGAAAATATGCAACACTTATGCTACATGTGAACAAGGTCTAAATTGTTAAGCAATGTGTTTGCATGAAATCTCCGCCCACGGTGCGTCCAAAGACACTGATAAATTCTACAGTTTTGGTGCATTTTTTCTCTAAAGGCTTCTTCTGAAAAACAAAACGCTGCTGCATTTTTCCGCGCAGAATCAAAGCTTTTTTGTACTATTAAAAAAGCATTAAAAACTCTACTTCATATCTGCACCAAAATAGCATCACATAAGTGGGAAAATGCATAAAATAAGCACAGCAAACATGCAATAATGGGTGGGAGAAAATTGTTATTGTGTTGTGCGGTGCAGTGTGGTGTGGGTTTAACAGAGAAATATCAAATCACGCCATTTTTTTACATCATTTACTGATTCCCGTAAATAATAATCTTATTGATGTGTTGTGCATGTCATTACGATTATAAGGACACCAAATATATCTGTGTTATTTGCGGATTTGTGATGCTTATTATTTAAAAAAAGCATTAAAATTAGATTTGATTTTCATTATCAAATGTGCTTCATTATAATTTTTAATCAGTTTTATAGGCTGAAAAAAACATTTCTTATTCTCCCTCTAGAATAAAAATACATAAAAATGCACTGCTGTGCAAAATGTATCACTATAATGCCGGCCTCACACTCAGCGTATAAAAATACGGTCCGTAATTTACGGCCGTAATACGCAGAAAAGTCCCCAAAATAGTGATCCGCATCCCATCCGTAGGCAGGGTGTGTCAGCGTATTTTGCGCATGGCATCCTCCGTATGTAATCCGTATGGCATCCGTACTGCGAGATTTTCTCGCAGGCTTGCAAAACCGACATATGGACATACAATGTATCCATGTTCTCAAAAAATTGTAAAAATATAAATACTGTATATATATATATATGTATATATGTATATATATATATATATATATATATATATATATATATATATATATACAGTTAGGTCCATATATATTTGGACAGAGACAACATTTTTCTAATTTTAGTTATGGACATTACCACAATGAATTTTAAACAAAACAATTCAGATGCAGTTGAAGTTCAGACTTTCAGCTTTCATTTGAGGGTATCCACATTAAAATTGGATGAAGGGTTTAGGAGTTTCAGCTCCTTAACATGTGCCACCCTGTTTTTGAAGGGACCAAAAGTAATTGGACAGATTCAATAATTTTAGATAAAATGTTCATTTTTAGTACTTGGTTGAAAACCCTTTGTTGGCAATGACTGCCTGAAGTCTTGAACTCATGGACATCACCAGACGCTGTGTTTCCTCCTTTCTGATGCTCTGCCAGGCCTTCACTGCGGTGGTTTTCAGTTGCTGTTTGTTTTGGGGCCTTTCTGTCTGGTTTAGTCTTTAACAAGTGAAATGCTGCTCAATTGGGTTGAGATCAGGTGACTTACTTGGCCATTCAAGAATATTCCACTTCTTTGCTTTAATAAACTCCTGGGTTGCTTTGGCTTTATGTTTTGGGTCATTGTCCATCTGTAGTATGAAACGACGACCAATCAGTTTTGCTGCATTTGGCTGGATCTGAGCACACAGTATGTCTCTGAATACCTCAGAATTCATTCGGCTGCTTCTGTCCTGTGTCACATCATCAATAAACACTAGTGACCCAGTTCCACTGGCAGCCATGCATGCCCAAGCCATCACACTGCCTCCGCCGTGTTTTACAGGTGATGTGGTATGCATTGGATCATGAGCTGTACCACGCCTTTGCCATACTTTTCTCTTTCCATCATTCTGGTAGAGGTTGATCTTGGTTTCATCTGTCCAAAGAAAGTTCTTCCAGAACTTTGCTGACTTTTTTAGATGTTTTTTAGCATAGTCCAGTCTAGCCTTTTTATTCTTGAATCTTGTGAGTGGCTTGCACTGTGCAGTGAACCCTCTGTATTTACTTTCATGCAGTCTTCTCTTTATGGTAGATTAGAATATTGATACACCGACCTGCTGGAGAGTGTTGTTCACTTGGTTGGTTGTTGTGAAGGGGTTTCTCTTGACCATGGAGATTATTCTGCGATCATCCACCACTGTTGTCTTCCGTGGGCGCCCAGGTCTTTTTGCATTGATGAGTTCACCAGTGCTTTCTTTCTTTCTCAGGATGTACCAAATTGTAGATTTTGCCACTCCTAATATTGTAGCAATTTCTCGGATGGGTTTTTTCTGTTTTCGCAGCTTAAGGATGGCTTGTTTCACCTGCATGGAGAGCTCCTTTGACCGCATGTTTACTTCACAGCAAAATCTTCCAAATGCAAGCACCACACCTCAAATCAACTCCAGGCCTTTTATCTGCTTAATTGAGAATGACATAATGAAGGGATTGCCCACACCTTTCCATGAAATAGCTTTGGATTCAATTGTCCAATTACTTTTGGTCCCTTTAAAAACAGGGTGGCACATGTTAAGGAGCTGAAACTCCTAAACCCTTCATCCAATTTTAGTGTGGATACCCTCAAATGAAAGCTGAAAGTCTGAACTTCAACTGCATCTGAATTGTTTTGTTTAAAATCCATTGTGGTAATGTCTATAACCAAAAATAGAAAAATGCTGTCTCTGTCCAAATATATATGGACCTAACTGTATATGTGTATATATATATATATATATATATATATATATATATATATATATAGACAGTATTTATATTTTTACAATTTTTTGATTGTAGCTTAACCCCTTCCCGACCTTTGACGCCACGTAGGCGTCATGAAAGTCGGTGCCATTCCGACCCATGACGCCTATGCGGCGTCATGGAAAGATCGCGTCCCTGCAGATCGGGTGAAAGGGTTAACTCCCATTTCACCCGATCTGCAGGGACAGGGGGAGTGGTAGTTTAGCCCAGGGGGGGTGGCTTCACCCCCTCGTGGCTACGATCGCTCTGATTGGCTGTTGAAAGTGAAACTGCCAATCAGAGCGATTTGTAATATTTCACCCATTATAACGGGTGAAATATTACAATCCAGCCATGGCCGATGCTGCAATATCATCGGCCATGGCTGGAAATACTAGTGTGCCCCCACCCCACCCCTCCGATCGCCCCCCCAGCCCTCCGATCTGGCCGGTACACTGCTCCGGCTCCCCTCCGTCCAGTGCTCCGCTCCCCCCCCCGTGCTCGTGTCCGCTCCCCCCGTGCTCCAATCACCCCCCCGTGCTCCAATCACCCCCCCCGTGCTCCGTTCCACCCCCCCGTGCTCCATTCCAGCCCCCCCGTGCTCCGTTCCACGCCCCCCGCGCTCCGTTCCACCCCTCCCGCGCTCCGATTCCCCCCCCCGTGCTCCGATCCCCCCCCCCCGTGGTCCCCCCCCACCCTATCATACTTACCGATCCAGCCGTGGTCCCGTCCATCTTCTCCCGGGCGCCGCCATCTTCCAAAATGGCGGGCGCATGCGCAGTGCGCCCGCCGAATCTGCCGGCCGGCAGATTCGTTCCAAAGTGCATTTTGATCACTGAGATATAATCTATCTCAGTGATCAAAATAAAAAAAATAATAAATGACCCCCCCCCTTTGTCACCCCCATAGGTAGGGACAATAAAAAAATAAAGAAATTTTTTTTTTTCCACTAATGTTAGAATAGGGTTAGGGTTAGGGGTAGGGTTAGGGTTAGGGGTAGGGTTAGGGTTAGGGGTAGGGTTAGGGTTAGGGGTAGGGTTAGGGGTAGGGTTAGGGGTAGGGGTAGGGGTAGGGTTAGGGGTAGGGTTAGGGTTAGGGGTAGGGTTAGGGTTAGGGTTAGGAATGTGCACACGTATTCTGGTCCTCTGCGGATTTTTCCGCTGCGGATTTGATAAATCCGCAGTGCTAAACCGCTGCGGATTTATGGCGGATTTACCGCGTTTTTTTCTGCGCATTTCACTGCGGTTTTACAATTGCGATTTTCTATTGGAGCAGTTGTAAAACCGCTGCGGAATCCGCACAAAGAAGTGACATGCTGCGGAATGTAAACCGCTGCGTTTCCGTGCAGTTTTTCCGCAGCATGTGTACAGCGATTTTTGTTTCCCATAGGTTTACATTGAACTGTACACTCATGGGAAACTGCTGCGGATCCGCAGCGTGTGCACATACCTTTAGAATTAGGCTATGTGCACACGGTGCGGATTTGGCTGCGGATTCGCAGCAGTGTTCCATCAGGTTTACAGTACCATGTAAACATATGAAAAACCAAATCCGCTGTGCCCATGGTGCGGAAAATACCGCGCGGGAACGCTGCGTTGTATTTTCCGCAGCATGTCAATTCTTTGTGCGGATTCCGCAGCGTTTTACACCTGTTCCTCAATAGGAATCCGCAGGTGAAATCCGCACAAAAAACACTGGAAATCCGCGGAAAATCCGCAGGTAAAACACAGTGCCTTTTACCCGCAGATTTTTCAAAAATGGTGCGGAAATATCTCACACGAATCAGCAACGTGGGCACATGGCCTTAGGGTTAGGGCTGGAATTAGGGTTGTGGTTAGGGTTAGGGGTGTGTTGGGGTTAGGGGTGTGTTGGGGTTAGGGTTGTGATTAGGATTATGGCTACAGTTGGGATTAGGGTTAGGGGTGTGTTGGGGTTAGTGTTGGAGTTAGAATTGAGGGGTTACCACTGTTTAGGCACATCAGGGGTCTCCAAACGCAACATGGCGCCACCATTGATTCCAGCCAATCTCGTATTCAAAAAGTCAAATGGTGCTCCCTCACTTCCGAGCCCTGACGTGTGCCCAAACAGTGGTTTACCCCCACATATGGGGTACCAGCATACTCAGGACAAACTGCGCAACAATTACTGGGGTCCAATTTCTCCTGTTACCCTTGTGAATCTAAAAAAATGCTTGCTAAAACATAATTTTTGAGGAAAGAAAAATGATTTTTTATTTTCACGGCTCTGCGTTGTAAACGTCTGTGAAGCACTTGGGGGTTCAAAGTGCTCACCACATATCTAGATAAGTTCCTTGGGGGGTCTAGTTTCTAAAATGGGGTCACTTGTGGGGGGTCTCTACTGTTTAGGCACACCAGGGGCTCTGCAAACGCAACGTGACACCCGCAGACCATTCCATCAAAGTCTGCATTTCAAAAGTCACTACTTCCCTTCTGAGCCCCGACGTGTGCCCAAACAGTGGTTTACCCCCACATATGGGGTATCAGCGTACTCAGGAGAAACTGGACAACAACTTTTGGGGTCCAATTTCTCCTGTAACCCTTGGGAAAATAAAAAATTCTGGGCTAAATAATTATTTTTGAGGAAAGAAAACGTATTTATTATTTTCACGGCTCTGCATTATAAACTTCTATGAAGCACTTGGGGGTTCAAAGTGCTCACCACACATCTAGATAAGTTCCTTTCAGGGTCTAGTTTCCAAAATGGGGTCACTTGTGGGGGGTTTCTACTGTTTAGGCACATCAGGGGCTCTGCAAACGCAACGTGACGCCCGCAGAGCATTCCATCAAAGTCTGCATTTCAAAACGTCACTACTTCAATTCCAAGCCCCGGCATGTGCCCAAACAGTAGTTTACCCCCACATATGGGGTATCACCGTACTCAGGAGAAACTGGACAACAACTTTTGGGGTCAAATTTCTCCTGTTACCCTTGGGAAAATTAAAAAATTCTGGGCTAAATAATTATTTTTGAGGAAAGAAAACGTATTTATTATTTTCACGGCTCTGCATTATAAACTTCTATGAAGCACTTGGGGGTTCAAAGTGCTCACCACACATCTAGATAAGTTCCTTTGGGGGTCTAGTTTCCAAAATGGGTCACTTGTGGGGGGTTTCTACTGTTAAGCCACATCAGGGGCTCTGCAAACGCAACATGACGCCCACAGAGCATTCCATCAAAGTCTGCATTTCAAAACGTCACTACTTCACTTCCGAGCCCCGGCATGTGCCCAAACAGTGATTTACCCCCACATA
Organism: Ranitomeya imitator; assembly: GCF_032444005.1. NCBI lineage: Eukaryota > Metazoa > Chordata > Amphibia > Anura > Dendrobatidae > Ranitomeya > Ranitomeya imitator. The sequence continues at coordinate 330,749,051 of NC_091286.1, read as the reverse complement.
TGGGGTATCAGCGTACTCAGGAGAAACTGGACAACAACTTTTGGGGTCAAATTTCTCCTGTTACCCTTGGGAAAATAAAAAATTGCAGGCTAAAAGATCATTTTTGAGAAAATAATTTTTTTTTTTATTTTCATGGCTCTGCGTTATAAACTTCTGTGAAGCACTTGGGGGTTCAAAGTCCTCACCACACATCTAGATTAGTTCCTTTGGGGGTCTAGTTTCCAAAATGGTGTCATTTCTGGGGGATCTCCAATGTTTAAGCACACAGGGGCTCTCCAAACGTGACATGGTGTCCGCTAATGATTGGAGCTAATTTTCCATTTAAAAAGCCAAATGGCGTGCCATCCCTTCCGAGCCCTGCCATGCGCCCAAACAGTGGTTTACCCCCACATATGGGGTATCAGCGTACTCAGGACAAACTGGACAACAATATTTGGGGTCCAATTTCTCCCATTATCCTTGGCAAAATAGGAAATTCCAGGCTAAAAAATCATTTTTGAGGAAAGAAAAATTATTTTTTATTTTCATGGCTCTGCGTTATAAACTTCTGTGAAGCACCTGGGGGTTTAAAGTGCTCAATATGCATCTAGATAAGTTCCTTGGGGGGTCTAGTTTCCAAAATGGGGTCACTTGTGGGGGAGCTCCAATGTTTAGGCACACAGGGGCTCTCCAAACGCGACATGGTGTCCGCTAACAATTGGAGCTAATTTTCCATTCAAAAAGTCAAATGGCGCGCCTTCCCTTCCGAGCCCTGCCGTGTGCCCAAACAGTGGTTTACCCCCACATATGAGGTATCGGCGTACTCGGGAGAAATTGCCCAACAAATTTTATGATCCATTTTATCCTACTGCCCATGTGAAAATGAAAAAATTGAGGCGAAAATAATTTTTTTGTGAAAAAAAAGTACTTTTTCATTTTTACAGATCAATTTGTGAAGCACCTGAGGGTTTAAAGTGCTCACTAGGCATCTAAATAAGTTCCTTGGGGGGTCTAGTTTCCAAAATGGGGTCACTTGTGGGGGAGCGCCAATGTTTAGGCACACAGGAGCTATCCAAACGCGACATGGTGTCCGCTAACGATGGAAATAATTTTTCATTCAAAAAGTCAAATGGCGCTCCTTCCCTTCCGAGCCTTACCATGTGCCCAAACAGTGGTTTACCCCCACATGTGAGGTATTGGTGTACTCAGGAGAAATTGCCCAACACATTTTAGGATCCATTTTATCCTGTTGCCCATGTGAAAATGAAAAAATTGAGGCTAAAAGAATTTTTTTGTGAAAAAAAAGTACTTTTTCATTTTTACGGATCAATTTGTGAAGCACCTGGGGGTTCAAAGTGCTCACTATGCATCTAGATAAGTTCCTTGGGGCGTCTAGTTTCCAAAATGGGGTCATTTGTGGGGGAGCTCCAATTTTTAGGCACACGGGGGCTCTCCAAACGTGACATGGTGTCCGCTAAAGAGTGGAGCCAATTTTTGATTCAAAAAGTCAAATGGCGCTCCTTCCCTTCCAAGCCCTGCCGTGCGCCCAAACAGTGGTTTACCCCCACATATGAGGTATCAGCGTACTCAGGACAAATTGGACAACAACTTTCGTGGTTCAGTTTCTCCTTTTACCATTGGGAAAATAAAAAAATTGTTGCTAAAAGATAATTTTTGTGACTAAAAAGTTAAATGTTCATTTTTTCCTTCCATGTTGCTTCTGCTGCTGTGAAGCACCTGAAGGGTTAATAAACTTCTTGAATGTGGTTTTGAGTACCTTGAGGGGTGCAGTTTTTAGAATGGTGTCACTTTTGGGTATTTTCAGCCATATAGACCCCTCAAACTGACTTCAAATGTGAGGTGGTCCCTAAAAAAAATGGTTTTGTAAATTTCGTTGTAAAAATGACAAATCGCTGGTCAAATTTTAACCCTTATAACTTCCTAACAAAAAAAAATTTTGTTTCCAAAATTGTGCTGATGTAAAGTAAACATGTGGGAAATGTTATTTATTAACTATTTTGTGTCACATATCTCTCTGGTTTAACAGAATAAAAATTCAAAATGTGAAAATTGCGAAATTTTCAAAATTTTCGCCAAATTTCCGTGTTTATCACAAATAAATGCAGAATTTATTGACCTAAATTTACCACTAACATGAAGCCCAATATGTCACGAAAAAACAATCTCAGAACCGCTAGGATCCGTTGAAGCGTTCCTGAGTTATTACCTCATAAAGGGACACTGGTCAGAATTGCAAAAAACGGCAAGGTCTTTAAGGTCAAAATAGGCTGGGTCATGAAGGGGTTAAAAGCCGGTAATTCAATTGCCGGCTTTTCCTATCTCCTTCTCAGACTCGACATGATATGAGACATTGTTTACATACAGTAAACCATCTCATATCCCTTTTTTTTTACATATTCCACACTACTAATGTTAGTAGTGTGTATGTGCAAAATTTGGGCGCTCTAGCTATTAACTTAAAGGGTTAAATCGCGGAAAAAATCGGCGTGGGCTCCCGCGCAATTTTCTACAATAGCAAGGTTAAGCCCAGGTTGCCTTCAGCTCGTCTGAATTGCTTGGTCTCTCATCTTCCTCTTGGCAATACCCCATAGATTCTTGAGTTTGCTGGCCAATCAAGCACAGTGATACTGTTGTTTTTAAACCAGCAATTGGTACTTTTGGCAGTGTGGACAGGTGTCAGTTCCTGCTGGAGAATAAAATTTCCATCTTCAATAAGCTTTTTGGGAGAGGGAAGCATGAAGTGCTCCAGAATTTCCTGGTAGATCGCTGCGCTGACTTTGGTCTTGATAAAACACAGTGGACCTACACCAGCAGATGACATGGCTCCCGAATCCATCATTGATTGTGGATACTTCACACTAGACCTTGGAAATCAAGGTCCCAGAGTCTGGAGGAAGAGTGGAGAGAAACACAATCCAAGCTGCTTGAGGTCTAGTGTGAAGTTTCAACAATCAGTGACGGTTTCAGGAGCGATGTTATCTGCTGGTATAGGTACACTGTGTTTTATCAAGACAAAAGTCAGCCATTTACTAGGAAATTTTACAGCACTTCATGTTTCCCTCTTCCGAAAAACTTTTTGGATTTGAAAATGTCATTCTCCAGCAGGACTTGGCACTTGTCCACACTGCCAAAAGTATCAATACCTGGTTTAAAAACAACAGTATCACTGTACTTGAGTGGCCAGCACACTCGCCTGACCTTAACCCTATACAAAATCTATGGGGTATGTGAAGAGGAAGGTGAGAGACAACAGACCCAACAATGCAGACAAGCTGAAGACTGCTATCAAAGCAACCTGGGCTTCCGTAACACCTCAGCAGTGCCACAGGCTGATCGCCTCCATGCCACATCGTACTTATGCACTAATTGATGTCAAAGGAGCCACAACCAAGTATTGAGTGCAGTTACTGAACATACATTTCAGTAGGCCAACGTTTTGGATTTTAAAATAATTTTTTCAAGCTGGTGTTCTAAAGTAATCTAATTTACTGAGATAATGAATTTTAAGTTTTTATTGGCTATAAGCCATAATCATCAACATTAACAGAAATAAACACTTGAAATAGATCACTATGTTTGTAATATGTCTATATAATATATGAGATTCACTTTTTGTATTGAAGAACTGAAATACATTAACTTTTTGATGATATTCTAATTTTGTGAGATGCGCCTGTACCTCCTAAGATAGCCCTTTATCTGTCCCCTTCCCTCAGGGAAATGGGGTGCTAATGGCACCACAGTACAGCAACAAAGACAAGGGTAAACTGAAAACTCCACATACACAAAATATTCACTCACATATAACATAGGAATGCACCAGGGTGTGCAGGAAGGGGAAGAAAGCAAATTGGGAAGGATAAGGGATTATCAAGCCTACAAATCAAACAACAGTCACTTATACCTCCTCCAGCACTCCTTCTCAAACCAACTTCTTTCCCTCCTTTTGTCATGCAGCAAGTGCTAACTCTGACAAGGACTAGGTAATAGAGCCCAGATTTTATAGGGAAAAGGAGTAGCTACTTACAGGATTGGGGCTATGACGGAGTACATTATTACGGTGGCCCATAGCTCTGACCAACATGGAGGTAGCAGTCCCGATCCAAATTTTTCACCTGGGCCTACAGGACTCTAGTTACACCACTGGTCCTACCACATTTTTCTGTAAAAACTAATTGTAAGAATGAAAATCTGTGGTCTGCCTTTAAGTAGGTTTCAAAACTCTCACTTCCTGCCAGTGTTCAGCAATCGCATTTACATTTCTCCAACTGAGTCACTAAGTAAACTGCAAGCCAACAGTGACTAATAAAAGTCCTAATGATTGAAATAGCAAATTATCAATGAGTCAGAATTCATTTTTAGTGGTGCAAGTTGGTAGAAATGCTTTTAATACGTGTGTTAATTTATTATTTGTGCACAGATGTAGAACGAGCGGACATTTTGCGGTTTTTACTAGCCATTTTTTTACTCCATAGACTGCATCCAAGAAAAGTGATCATAATATACCGTACCATACGCAAGTCTTTCAACCGCTTGTGTCAAAAAGAAACCAGCTTTTCAATAAAATCGGATGTTCTTTCAAGAAAAAAAGAAAACGCTGCTAATACTATTCATGAGAGTACGAAACCGAAAAACATTTGATCGCCATGGCACTGTGCATTCAGTTGACTTAAAAGACTTGCAGGCACAAGGTTCATGTGTGGCTTATTTTTCATTTTAATGAGGTGTACAAACGATACCTATAAATTAATTAATTAAGATTTATGCCCCTTGCTTTTAGAATGTATTCTTTAACATTTAGGAGGAAGCAATATTTAAGATCTGTGGAACACAGAAAATCTATGCATGTTCAGGAAATTATCAAGCTACTAATGAATTTTATCAATTGGGTCTCACCTTCCCCTGTAAGCAAAAATGTCAGTCTACTAAATGGATAAATGTCCAAATATATATATTTTGGACATTTATCCAGTTCTATACATATACACACACAAAACACGCATATGTATATATAAAAATATAAGCATAAAAGGTTGCATATTTTAGGGATAGGATGCGTAGAAGCTGGTCTGGTAATCGGCTGATCACTGAATAAATACCGTAACTAGCCATCTACAGCAACATGCACGGCAACATGGCATTACCTGGCTAAACAAGAAATGTCAATGACTAGCAATTATTATGTCTATATTCCCTAGAAAGAATTGTGAAAAAAGGTTGTCGTTTTGACACCATATAACAGATAGCAATTTAACAGTGTTGGTAAATGAAGACAAAAATGAAAAAAAAAAAGAAAGAAAGAAAGAAGCATCATTTTATTAACAAAAAGCAAATCCAAAATGCTGAAAGCAAAAAGAAACACTACCTTTAAATGATGCCTCTCTCTATTAATATACATTTTCCAGAAATCACAGAAGAGTTATTCGTGTGACACTCTGTCTTCATGCTGATAAACACATGCGAAGGTCATTGTGGGAACATGGAAGACTGGGTTTTGTAGTCCAGATACGACACTCCAGGCTCTAGAAGAGAATAAATAGATTTGTGGCATGTTGGAAACGTGGATTCATTAACATCAAATTAACATCATTGCAAATCTGTTCAAATTCTCTATCTTTTGGGACAGTAGTATTTTTTTCTTTATATACAGTATATGCATGCCATCCCTTAGTTCAAGTATGACATTGTTCCTGTATTCAATACTACAAGGTGGGTTATATGGATACACCTGGGTGGGCCATTTAAAAAGTTGCATTCAAAAATGGCCAACTTCAAAATGGCCGCCATGGTCACCACCCATCTTGAAAAGTTTTCCCCCTCCCATATACTAATGTGCCACAAACAGGAAGTTGATATCACCAACCATTCCCATTTTATTTAGATGTATCCATATAAATGGCCCACCCTGTACATCAGTACTTGAAAGACTTGGTCATTGAGGTACAGGGGATGTGCACTATTGGACAACTCATTTTAGGTATCAAGATTGTGCATGCTTCTCTCCTGGACGGGCATTGCTCCTGTGCGCCAAGTGCTGTGAGTCCCCCCACACATCAGTCTATGGACCAAAGCCTTCACAATTACATCAAGCAGAACGGTTTTGTCAGATGGAACTGTGGAGGCTGCTGCCCATCAGATGCTGCTGATAGTCACCTTAGGAACAATGAAAAAGGGGTTTTCCAATAGTATACAAAGTGAGAAAGAAGAAAAACCTATTAAGGAGTGCCTTGTGGGTGGGGGAAGATAAGTCTTTTGACACACCTCAACCCCAAGGGATCTTCAATGATAGCAAGTTGGACCTTCTGGAAAATAATAGGCAATCTGATTACTTTTCTTTGTTGAGCCTTTGAAAACAGAGCCAGTACACCTTTCATTACGGTGTTGGACATACAACGGACACCAGTAGGTGCGTAAGACTTTATGACCTGAAGAGCACCACCCATTTGATTATTGAGGGCCAACTATCATGTAGCCAATGTACGTTAAGAACTTCATTTTCAACACAACAATTTATACAGGGACACATTGATGAACCTACAGCAAGGCACTAGAATATTATAGAATGGATTTAGTTTATGAAAATCAAAGTGACAGGTTTTCTTTGATGGAAAATCACTGGGTGAACATCACAGGTGTTGAAATGCCCAGAAAGTCACATTAAACAGCAGCTAAAGAACTTGTGTTTCAGGTTTACAACGCATGATAAAACCATTGACTTCTCTTATGGAAACTCAAGAAAATTTACATGAATCTATTTTGGACCCTCTTTTAGATATAAACCTAATATTTTCCACTGATTTTATTTCTTTTTATCAGTCAGTTGACTGAATCATGATGGCAAAAACTACTGAAAATGTGTTCATGCAGAAAGAAAGAGAAGAGACACAAACTATTTATTGTAGAAAACAAGTCACCGAGGGTGGGGGAAATACGAACACCAAAAGAGCTTTTCTATGATGTCTACGTGAAAATATCACAGGCAAAATAGTTCAAATGATCTATGAACTCACATGGGAGGGAATTTTGGTCGTGGAACGCAACACACTTCTGGAATAAAGAATTAACATTGGAAAAGAAAAATACTGTTTAAATATTGCATATTGTGTTCTCTTTAAATGTTTTTATGTTTGCGCCTTTACAGAAACCCAGGTCAATGATGTTTGTAAATGAAGAGTTTTTGATGTTTCTACTAGCGAACATATAAATTAGTGGCCAACCACAGGATGGACAAAGTGTTGCTAGGAACTAAGCAATTAACCAGATGCTGTGATCATAAAACTTAAAAAAAAAGTAAAAATAGTTTATAACGTTTATTCCTTTTTTTAGAGAGTTGAAAATGTTATTCAAGAACCCGTCAGACCCATGTCTTTATCATTTCCTGATCTCTCACACAAGGAGTAATTTCAGAAAAAGCCAAAATTTCATAGTTAAAGGGAATCCGTCAGCAGGATTTTGCTATGTAATATGACAGCAGCATGATATAGGGACAGAGACCAGGGACAGATTTCAGCAATGTGACAATTGCTTGTCTAAATGCTGTCATTTTGACACAATCACTTTTTCTTGGCCGCAGATATAGGAGTACACAGAATGCTGAGTTCTGTATAACCTTGCCCACACCACTTATTGGAAACGTTCTGTGTACTTTGTATGTTATCAGAAAGCTGCAGGCTGACTAGGAGGCACAAGACACCTAGTCCCATAGTGATAATCTCCTGCTGATAAAACACTGACTTTGCTGACTCAATACGCAGCCCAGCAAGTGACACATAGCTGGAATCAAAGTCTCTGCCCTTGCATCTTGCTGCACTCGGATTACATACCAGAGACCCACTGAAATACAATGGAATAAACATACTTTTTGCCGATGATAACTCAGGATCCAAACCCAGGTAGTCATGTGATCCAAACCTAGTTCTCCAAATAAGCTTTGATACTGGTAATTAGTAGACCATGTAATGCAGTGTTCCTGCTAACCTACATTTTGTAAAATTTAAATTTTATCAATAAAGACATAAAAATTCAAATAATTGGTTTAAGTATTTCATTCCTAATAGTTATCCGTACAAAATAAATAACACAATATTCCTTAAGGAGCTATCAGATTGTTAGTGATGCAGCTTGAATATCTGCTCTTTTTTCCCCTTTCCATGGATTCTGCTTGTGCGTTAGAAGTATAACAACATTTTTGTTTGAATGATGTTTAAAGTGGTGATCCGAAGGCAAAGTAAATTTCATTGTAAATTCCCTGTCTATTTGATGTCAGAATTTAAGCTTATTTCTAATATACTTGCTTTAAAAGTTCCCTACCGTTCCCTAGCTGCACTAACTGCTATTGTATTTTGTTTCCCTATGTCCTGCGTGATGACGCTTCATTTTAGAATCCCAGTGCATGATGGGATACGCAAATGAATCGTCATCAGGGGGGGTAGAGGAAGTGGTCACTGTTGCAACCTCTGCTCTTCCCTGAATTGAAGAGTCATCAGGGGCAGAGGAAGCGATCACTATTGCAGCTTCTGCTCCTTCCCTGAAAGGAAGAGTCATCAGGGGCAGAGGAAGCAGTCACTGTTGCAGCTTCTGCTCCTTCCCTGAAAGGAAGAGTCATCAGGGGCAGAGGAAGCAGTCACTATTGCAGCCTCTGCTCCTTCCCTGAAAGGAAGAGTCATCAGGGGCAGAGGAAGCAGTCACTGTTGCAGCTTCTGCTCCTTCCCTGAAAGGAAGAGTCATCAGGGGCAGAGGAAGCAGTCACTGTTGCAGCTTCTGCTCCTTCCCTGAAAGGAAGAGTCATCAGGGGCAGAGGAAGCAGTCACTGTTGCAGCTTCTGCTCCTTCCCTGAAAGGAAGAGTCATCAGGGGCAGAGGAAGCGGTCACTATTGCAGCCTCTGCTCCTTCCCTGAAAGGAAGAGTCATCAGGGGCAGAGGAAGCAGTCACTATTGCAGCCTCTGCTCCTTCCCTGAAATTAAGAGTCATCAGGGGCAGAGGAAGCGGTCACTGTTGCAGCTTCTGCTCCTTCCCTGAAATGAAGAGTCATCAGGGGCAGAGGAAGCGGTCACTATTGCAGCCTCTGCTCCTTCCCTGAAAGGAAGAGTCATCAGGGGCAGAGGAAGCGATCACTGTTGCAGCTTTTGCTCCTTCCAAGAAATGAAGAGTCATCAGGGGCAGAGGAAGCAGTCACTATTGCAGCCTCTGCTCCTTCCCTGAAAGGAAGAGTCATCAGGGGCAGATGAAGCGGTCACTGTTGCAGCTTCTGCTCCTTCCCTGAAATGAAGAGTCATCAGGGGCAGAGGAAGCGGTCACTATTGCAGCCTCTGCTCCTTCCTTGAAAGGAAGAGTCATCAGAGGCAGAGGAAGCGGTCACTATTGCAGCCTCTGCTCCTTCCCTGAAAGGAAGAGTCATCAGAGGCAGAGGAAGCAGTCACTGTTGCAGCCTCTGCTCCTTCCCTGAAATGAAGAGTCATCTGGGGCAGAGGAAGCAGTCACTATTGCAGCCTCTGCTCCTTCCCTGAAAGGAAGAGTCATCAGGGGCAGAGGAAGCAGTCGCTATTGCAGCCTCTGCTCCTTCCCTGAAAGGAAGAGTCATCAGGGGCAGAGGAAGCGGTCACTATTGCAGCCTCTGCTCCTTCCCTGAAAGGAAGAGTCATCAGAGGCAGAGGAAGCAGTCACTGTTGCAGCCTCTGCTCCTTCCCTGAAATGAAGAGTCATCTGGGGCAGAGGAAGCAGTCACTATTGCAGCCTCTGCTCCTTCCCTGAAAGGAAGAGTCATCAGAGGCAGAGGAAGCGGTCACTGTTGCAGCCTCTGCTCCTTCCCTGAAATGAAGAGTCATCAGGGGCAGAGGAAGCGATCACTGGTGCAGCCTCTGCTCCTTCCCTGAAATGAAGAGTCATCAGGGGCAGAGGACGCGGTCACTGTTGCAGCCTCTGCTCCTTCCCTGAAGTGAAGAGTCATCAGGGGCAGAGGAAACGATCACTGTTGCAGCCTCTGCTCCTTCCCTGAAATTAAGAGTCATCAGGGGCAGAGGAAGCGATCACTGTTGCAGCCTCTGCTCCTTCCCTGAAATGAAGAGTCATCAGGGGCAGAGGAAGCGGTCACTGGTGCAGCCTCTGCTCCTTCCCTGAAACGAAGAGCCATCAGGGGCAGATGAAGCGGTCACTATTGCAGTCTCTGCTCCTTCCCTGAAATGAAGAGTCATCAGGGGCAGAGGAAGCGGTCACTGTTGCAGCTTCTGCTCCTTCCCTGAAAGGAAGAGTCATCAGGGGCAGAGGAAGCGGTCACTATTGCAGCCTCTGCTCCTTCCCTGAAAGGAAGAGTCATCAGGGGCAGAGGAAGCAGTCACTATTGCAGCCTCTGCTCCTTCCCTGAAATTAAGAGTCATCAGGGGCAGAGGAAGCGGTCACTGTTGCAGCTTCTGCTCCTTCCCTGAAATGAAGAGTCATCAGGGGCAGAGGAAGCGGTCACTATTGCAGCCTCTGCTCCTTCCCTGAAAGGAAGAGTCATCAGGGGCAGAGGAAGCGGTCACTGTTGCAGCTTTTGCTCCTTCCAAGAAATGAAGAGTCATCAGGGGCAGAGGAAGCAGTCACTATTGCAGCTTCTGCTCCTTCCCTGAAATGAAGAGTCATCAGGGGCAGAGGAAGCGGTCACTATTGCAGCCTCTGCTCCTTCCTTGAAAGGAAGAGTCATCAGAGGCAGAGGAAGCGGTCACTATTGCAGCCTCTGCTCCTTCCCTGAAAGGAAGAGTCATCAGAGGCAGAGGAAGCAGTCACTGTTGCAGCCTCTGCTCCTTCCCTGAAATGAAGAGTCATCTGGGGCAGAGGAAGCAGTCACTATTGCAGCCTCTGCTCCTTCCCTGAAAGGAAGAGTCATCAGAGGCAGAGGAAGCGGTCACTGTTGCAGCCTCTGCTCCTTCCCTGAAGTGAAGAGTCATCAGGGGCAGAGGAAGCGATTACTGGTGCAGCCTCTGCTCCTTCCCTGAAATGAAGAGTCATCAGGGGCAGAGGAAGCGATCACTGGTGCAGCCTCTGCTCCTTCCCTGAAATGAAGAGTCATCAGGGGCAGAGGACGCGGTCACTGTTGCAGCCTCTGCTCCTTCCCTGAAGTGAAGAGTCATCAGGGGCAGAGGAAGCAGTCACTGTTGCAGCCTCTGCTCCTTCCCTGAAATTAAGAGTCATCAGGGGCAGAGGAAGCGATCACTGTTGCAGCCTCTGCTCCTTCCCTGAAATGAAGAGTCATCAGGGGCAGAGGAAGCGGTCACTGGTGCAGCCTCTGCTCCTTCCCTGAAACGAAGAGCCATCAGGGGCAGATGAAGCGGTCACTATTGCAGTCTCTGCTCCTTCCCTGAAATGAAGAGTCATCAGGGGCAGAGGAAGCGGTCACTGTTGCAGCCTCTGGTCCTTCCCTGAAACGAAGAGTCATCAGTGACTCTCGTTTCAGAGGCTGGGCTAGATTTCTTCAGAAAAGTTACTACGCAAGTCAAAAGTCTGATCATTGACTGCACAGAATTATTTACAGTTCTGGCAGTTGGACGCAGGGACATACCAATAGTTCATCGTGTATAACAAGTCACTGGCCCACTACCCAAACGGCAGCTCAAAGAAATTTTATGACTTGATGCTATTTACCATCACCTGTGTACTATGAGATGAGCACAACCACAGAGTGCGTCCTGTGGACGGTTTAGATCTTCAGTAATAAGCCGACAACAGAGCGGGGTCAGAATATCAAGCGTGCAGGAAATCAGCGTCACCCCTGCAAGTGACGTCACTGGTGTCCTGCAGTGTAGTTATGGAACGGTAGGGAATTTTTAAGCCAGCATATTGGAAAATAGCTTAAATGGCATCAAATAGATAGGGATTTGGAATTAAATTTACTTTTCTTTCAAACTACCCCTTTAAGATTGGTGATGTTTCATAATTTTCCCAAACTTCCGAGCCATTTCATTGTTTCCCTTTTCCTTGTGTTTTACCCAGACCATTACTGTAGATGGATTTTGTAACGACGCATAAGACTTTTGAACTTTACTGTAAAGTGAGAAAGATTCCACCATATTCCATTAGATAAAAAGAAAATGTTCACATATTAACAAAAAACAAAAAAATGAAATTATAAAATACAGATAAAGTGCTACAGTACATATGGTACATAGTAAACTTTTTTTCATATATATAAAGTTGGCATTACTTGACATTTTGCTCTAAAGGTCACTAAACTTAGATGGGATCATGGACATTCCATTCATCACCTCTCAAATATTTTACATTTATAAATTCATTCTTTTCATGGAGTAGAAAAAGTCAACACAGTAATCCAAAAAGCAAACAAGCCACATCCTTATGAAATCTGAGCACACCACTGCAGAACAAAGGAGCTTTTTCCTTTAGTATTCACACTCCAAAATGTGTAGCAAAATATCAACACGGTCACATGTTTGGGTCGCTCTATAGCGGCCAGTCATGCTACTTCAGGAGAGAACGCGTTTATTGGGAAGGTAGAAGCAACAAAAACAAACATGAAATGACATTTAAAAAGTTCTAGGCACTCTATTTTGGAGTTTGTGACAACAGAATGCTGCTATTTCAGCGATGGTGTCCATAGCTAATGTATCAAGTCTCCTACAGTATATGTCTCTGATACCATACACTGAGAATGAAGGTTAATGGCAGATATTACTGTTTAGCCTCAGGTTTTTACTTTATAAAAAAGTAAAGTAGATTTAATCAACATATAGCTATATAATATGCAGCCCACAGATTGGATTGTGTATTTAATATGACAGGTTAAAGGGTTATTCCCAGAATCATATCACTTTTTACAAAGCACAGTAAATGTGTACTATGGTTAATATATAGACTAAGCCCAACATAAAGGTTTTTTTTTTGCCCTTAGTGCATACAGATTCACTTAGCAGAATGGTTTGACTATTCTTATCTGCTCAAACTCCATTTCCCAGCAACACTTGCTTCTCTTCAATGCTTCAGACTCCTCCCTTTCCTGTGTGCTTCTCACCAGCCCAATATCTGAGTTATCATTAAGCTAATCTAAAAGTAGATTTCATCTTATGCTGTTGTACACGGTATGATAATGTACAGTGACTGATTATATCTTCTGTTATCTATATTAGTAAAGTGGCATTAGGGTCCCCTACTGCAGAACAAATCTTAGCCCCTCTATACAACCCCATCCTGCAATACATTTTCTAAGCCCCTGTATACAGAGCCCCATTCTGCAGTAAATCACTCTTTTCAGCCCCTTCCTGCAGTATATCTCTCCTCTCGGCCTCCTAGATACAGCCCTTTTCTGTAGTAAATCACTATTTTCAGCTACTTTCTGCAGTATATCTCACCTCAGCCTTCTAGATACAGCCCCATCCTACAGTATATCTCTCCTCTCAGTCTCCTAGATACAGCTCACCCTACAATACATGTCTCTTCTTACCAGAACACATGCACAACTTATTCCTAGTATGGCCTCTAGATGGCAATGAAGGTGGCTCCGCCGTTTACCATGACATCATTCATCACAGTAGACGCTCCATTCTACACGTCCCAGAACACAGCTGCATGATCGATCATTGGCTGGAACTACTGAAGGACTGAAGGACAGCTCCAATGGCAACTGAAGTGTAAATGGGGCATGGCTGGTGATCCTCAAAGCGTGATATGTGCAAAACGGGGCATATTTAAAATTTAGATATATTGGCGCAAATTAGTAAATATAAGTGTACATTATTAGAAGACCATATTGTGATTTTGGGAGTCTATTTTAGTTCACTGTGTTGCTTAACACTGACACCTAACACCTGTCAGAAACAACTTAAATAAGGCCCCCTTTAAAGTTTATCTATGATATGGATCAATTAGCAAATAAGGTCATCTACTGCTTTCTTCACATTACTGATCCCATTTTTTCAGTAAGGGGTTGTTCAGTGTAAGCAACCTGCCAGCACACAGGCCAGCCTACTGACACTTCTGTTCCCTGACTACCGGCCAATGAGAAGTCTGGCGTTCTGAAACCCCACCGCTCTGCTATTACTCTTGGTATTTTGATAGCGTGCAGAGTAAGAGAAAGATAGCAGTGTGCATCATCACAGACAGAACACGGAAATGTGATAAAGTGTATGCAAAGTCATTTTTGTGTCTTCCACCACTAAAAATGCCTCATTTGTGCTTCCCACAAGTAATAGTGCATCCTCTGGGGCTCCAACCAGTAATAATGCCTTATCTTTGTCTCACATCAGTACCAATGCATCCCATATTAATACTTCCTCTGTGCCCCAAAACTTTAATAATATATCTTCTGCGCCTCCAACCAATAACAATGCCTTCTCTGTACCTCCCACCAGTAATAGAACCAAAAACACATGGGCCACCTGCATAGCGAACAAGTCTGTAGAAACCTGTTCACACCACCAAAGAACTTGAAAACACAAAAGCGCACAGAGAGGTAAAAAAATACTCTGTTGTAAAAAAGTCACAGTAAATAAGCAAGTGCTAGTCAAAAAATGAAAAAATACAGGGTATTTAGTTAATACGTTTTTTTGCAAAAAAAGTATGTTAAGCTGCTCCACCAATCGCCAAGGTATACATATAATAGAGCAGTCCTGTCTAATGTATATAATCCCTATCTGATGTATTTAAAAACCTGATCATCTGTTTAGTACCTGTATGAACAGGGTTCAGAGAGAAAATATCCACGTTGAACATGCGAGATGGAACAGCTACAATGCAAATGACCCACAGAGGAGTGGTGAACTCCCCAGTCTTGTAGAAACAAGAGAACAATTATAGAACCAAAAACACATGGGCCACCTACATAGCGAACAAGTCTGTAGGAACCTGTTCACACCACCAAAGAACTTGAAAACACAAAAGCGCACAGAGAGTGTTCCCACCAGTAATGCCTCCAACCTGTAAAAAATGTCTCCTTGTCTGCCCAACCTGGAATAATGCCTCATTTAATTAATTTGAAATTAAAGGGAATCTATCACTTTCAAAAACGCTATTTATATGGGTAATCTGCAGGTAAATAACACATAAATCATGTCTAGTGGTAACTGGAAGCGAGGCTACAAGGAAAACAAAGTTTTATTCTCCCGGAAGCCCTTTGTCTCCAGCCATCGGAATGTTGCAGCGGGCTGTGACAATCACCAATCACTAGTGAGTGAGCACGCTATAATCACTCCCCCTGCAACTTGAGTGACAGCCTGCTATCCAGCATGTGTGTTCAGAGCATTAGACTTTTCTTCTGATTGTTCCTCTCCTGATTCTATCTTATACAGCTCTGGCAAAAAAACTAAGAGACCACTGCAAAATGTTCAGTTTGTCTGATTCTTCTCTTTATAGGTATATTTTTGAGTAAAATGTAAATTGTTCTTTTATTCTATAAACTTAGGACAACATGTCTCTGAATTTCCAAGCAATACATTTTGTATTTATTTTCTGACAAGGAAAAATGGTCAAAATTGTGACGCCCAGGAGACCGGGATACCCAGCACCGGACCAATGGAGTCTGTCTCTTGAGGGGGATGTCACGGGTGGCTTGACCCGGTGCTGTGGCCTCAGCAATGCACAATGTAAGGGGTATCATGAGGGGACAGGCACTTACTTGATCAGCAGCAGGTTCTCCCAGCGGTGACGATCCTGATCCTGGATAGATGGCTATTGTCCAAATGAAAGACTGAGGCACTGAAACGTTTAACCAGTTTACTTTAACATAAAAGGATTTACAACCAGTCCTGTCACCGGAGTCTGTATGGGAACTCTGAGTTACTTTGACCCTGCCGGGGTCTTCGCCTCTTATTGTGCGCAATTTCTGTGTGGCCCTGCTGCTGTATGTGAACTGGCTGCCGGCCCAATCTGTCCCCTCCGGGTCCTGGTTCGACGGGCAACCCGAGTCCTTTTATCGGTTTACCCCCTCTGGGAGTACCGCTGAACTCTGTGTCTGTTGCTGCATCCGACCCTAGTGAAGCTGATATCACCTCACGTTTTTCCGGTTGCTGTATTATATATAATGAATACAGCCACGGATCCGGTATCCGTCTTTGCGCCTGTTCTGGGTAGTGATTAATGCTACCCGGTTCTCACAATGTCCTTTTTCTCTATCCCTCTTCTCCTCAGGCCGGTGATTTAGGCCTGGTAACAGTCACAGGGCTGTTAGAGATTCAACTGTATGACCTCTCACCATCAGCTCCTTGGCCCAACTGCCATTTCTTCTCTCAGACCAGAATGGATCAAGGGGAGTCTCTGGAGCTCCCCCTTCTGGCCGGAGGTGGTAGTGCAGTCTTGCTATTTTAGTATTTGTACTTACTGTCAGTAACTATTTTTGTGGCAAATACCCCTAGGGGTGCCACATTCCCCCTTAGTTAAGAACAGTACTCCGGGACTGTGGGACAATAACATTTTGAAATAACAATTAATATGTACAGAGTCTTAAAAATGAAAAGTTACAAAAACCACTCAAGGAAACAAAAATAGAGTTCTGTAAAAAGTCACTTCAAATAGCGTCCATTAATACAGTTCTATCCTTGAAGGTATTAGGAACGGCACTGTACTTAGTGTCCAGGAATTTAGTTCCATTTTTCCAACGGAGTTATCAATATAAAGTCTAAAGAAAGTTCAAAAAGAGCAAAAAGCAAAGTTCAAAAAGCAGTCTTTCCGGAGCTTTGATTTAGTGCCTCCGGGCTGATAAAAAGTTCAAGAATATGCAATAAGTTCATACAGACAAGTCTCTGTAGGCACTGGGCTTAAACGTTGCAGACTGATAGCAATGACTATACTACATTTTCTGTTTAACTATATACGGCATAACATATATACAATTCACATTATGAGCTTTATAGTTGGTAATCTGCATACCTGGCCGGTAATTGACCCTGGGTACTACGCTGTGATCTACGTAATAGCGGTGTCTCTTCATGTGGTGTACTACTGTCTACTGCGGATGTAGTATCTGCCCGCTCTGCTAAAGATAATTCCACGACTATGGAGTTGGCAAGTCCACCGTGAATGGGATTACTCTGACCAGGAATCTGTTCTTCCTGGCCTGGAACCTCCTGTAGTACGGGGTCAGCCTCTTCCTGTCTTGGGACTTCTGGTATTGGGTTCGGTGTTGGGTAAAAGGCCACCATGGGAACCACTACTGCACCATGGTATGTTAGTAGGGTTTTGGGAAAGTCTCCTATACAGGTGTGATACACTTCCTCTTCTTTTTCCTTTACTGGTTGAACCTGTATGGGTTGAATAACTTCTGGTTCTGGCTGGACAACGTCTGGCTCTTTCAATGCTTCCGGACATAATTTAAGATTGTCTCGTGACACTAGTACAGATGTTAAGCCTCCGTTTTTGCTAATGAGACACATTTTAGGATTATCCACTCTTGTTGGTAAAACTGTGTAGGGTACGGCTTCCCACTGATTGTCCAGTTTATTGGTTCGACGATTTCTCTTGAGCACTTGGTCACCCGGTCTTAATGGGGTCGCTAGAGCATTCTGGTTGAAAGTTCGCTCTTGTCTTTCTCTAGTTTGCTGAAGGCTTCTTTCCACACTCTCTTGCACTTGGCGATACTGCTTTTGCCGTATGATATCCCAATTGGAGTCTTGAACTTCTGCGTCTGGTTTCAGAATTCCCATTTCTAGATCGATTGGTAATTGGCCGGGTCTTGCACGCATAAGGTAAGCTGGGGTGCAGTTGGTGGAGCTCACCGGGACATGATTATACAGATCCACCAAGTCAGGCAATTTCTCTGGCCATTGATTCCTTTCTGTCTCAGGTAAAGTCTTTAGTAGGTCTATTACAATATGGTTCATCTTCTCGCATAAGCCGTTTGTTTGTGGATGATAGGCCGTCGTCCGGATCTTTTTGCAACCATACATATTACAGAATTCTCTGAAGATCTCTGATTCAAAGGCTGTACCTTGGTCGGTGAGAACCTGTTCCGGATATCCATGGGGTCTACAAAAGTACGTTTGGAATGCTTTGGCTGCTGTTTTTGCTGTCAGATCTTTTACGGGTACTACTACCAAGAAACGTGAATAATGGTCCACGATGGTCAAGGCATAGACATAGCCGGACCGGCTTGGTGTCAACTTCACGTGGTCCATGGCTACAAGTTCAAGTGGTTGTTTGGTGATTATGGGCTGCAGTGGTGCTCTTTGGTTCTTTTGATCGTTTCTTCTGAGGTTACACGGGCCACAATTTCTGCACCACTGTTCGATTGATTTTCTCATCCCGACCCAATAAAATCTTTCTCTTAGAAGTACTTCTAACTTTTTCCAACCGAAGTGACCAGCACCATTATGGTAAGCTTCGAGGACCATCTTCACATCTTGTTTAGGCACAATAATCTGCCAAACCAATTCATGTGTTTTCGGATTGGTGTATCTTCTACAGAGCTTCCCTTGATACAGGAACATTTTGCCTCTCTCTTTCCAGAGTTGATGCGTCTCTTCTGGGGCATCCTCATAGGGATATGCACTTTGCTCAGTCAACAGTTCCTTCACCAACTTCACAGCCGGATTGCTGTCTTGGGTGTCAGCCCATCTATGGTGTGCTAACGGATTAAAATTCACCTCTTGTTGTTTCTGATAGGTACTTGACTGATGATGTTTTGCCTTGGGACGATGGAAGGCTGGTAGTTCAATTTCTTCAAGCTCCCCCGTTTCCTCTTCTACATCTCTCAAGTGTGGCATCCGGGATAGGGCATCGGCATTTCCATTCTTGCGACCTGCTCGATACTTGATTATGAAGTTGTAATTAGATAACCGGGCTATCCATCGCTGTTCTAACGCACCTAATTTGGCTGTGTCCAGGTGGGTCAACGGATTGTTGTCAGTATAGACAATAAATTCTGCAGCGGCCAGATAGTGTTTGAAACGCTCCGTCACAGCCCAAACTACTGCCAGTAGTTCCAATTTGAAGGAGCTGTAATTTTCTGAATTTCTTTCAGTAGGCCGGAGCTTTCTACTTGCAAAGGCGATGACTTTCTCCCGACCTTCTTGCTTTTGTGACAGCACCGCTCCTAGTCCCACATTACTGGCATCGGTGTAGAGGATGAAAGGTTTATGGTAATCTGGGTATGCCAGAACCTCTTCTCCGGTTAGTGCCTTCTTTAGTTGTTCAAAGGAGTCTTCCCTTTCGTCGTTCCACTGAAAAGGAGGGTTTCGGTTTGAAGGTTTCTTCGTCTGCCCTACCAAGGTGTCTTGCAAGGGTGCTGCCAACTTGGTAAATCCTTTTATAAATCTGCGATAGTAACCCACCAATCCCAGGAATTGTCTCACTTCTTTTGCGCTGGTAGGTCTTGGCCAATCCCTTATGGCGCTTATTTTCTCGGGATCTGGTGCTACTCCCTCCGAACTCACGATGTGTCCCAGGTACTGTACCTTTGGCTTGAGAAGGTGACATTTGGATGGCTTGACTTTCATGCCATACCTGGATAAGGCTTCGAACACTTCTGCCAGGTCTATTAAGTGTTGTTCGTAAGTCTTTGAGTAGACGATCACATCATCTAGGTACAGGAGGACGGTCTCGAAGTTCTTGTGTCCGAGGCAGCATTCCATCAGCCGCTGGAAGGTACCGGATGCGTTGCAGAGTCCGAACGGCATGCGATTAAATTCACATAGACCCATTGGTGTGGTGAATTCCGTCTTTTCCTTATCTCTCTCAGCCACAGGGACTTGCCAATACCCGCTTGTTAAGTCTAAGGTGGAAAAATAATTAGCAGATTTCAAAGCAGTTAAGGACTCTTCTATCCTAGGCAAGGGGTAGGCGTCTTTATGGGTGATGTTATTAATCTTCCGGTAGTCTACGCACATTCTCATGGTTCCGTCCTTTTTTTTGACAATCACTAGAGGGGCCGCCCAGGGGCTACAGCTGTCTCTTATTACCCCGGCCTGTTTCATTTCCTTCAGCATATCTTTTGCACATTGATAGTGAGCGGGCGGTATGGGTCTATATCTTTCTTTTATTGGGGGATGGTCACCTGTGGGGATTGTGTGTTCTACCCCTTCTATCCGTCCGAAGTCCAATGGGTGTTTACTGAAGACTTGTTCATATTCCGTCACTAGCCTATACACCCCTTGTTTTTGATGGGTAGGTGTTGAATTTATGCCCACGTGTAGCTGTTGGCACCAATCCTCCATTTCTCCATCTGAGCCATTGCCTTCCACCTGACAGGTTGGTTCTAAGGGCTCAATGGTTGTGATGGCATTGTTGTCAACAGTATATAGCTTTGCCATTGTAGCATACCTTGGCAAAGTGACCTCTTCCTCTCCACAGTTCAAAAGTCGTACCGGCACTCGTCCCCGATGTACCTCGACTATCCCTCGTGCTGTGAGTATAGTGGGCCTGCTGTCGGTGTACACTGGTTCTATTAAGGCTTGATAATCTCGTCCCTTAGTACCAATGGCTGCTCTACACCATACCAGCATTTCTGTTTTTGGTGGGATTACAATAGACGTTGGATCACTTACCCTCACACTGCCGATTTCTCCACCTGCAACTTCTACCTGTTGCCTTAACATCAATACTTTTATTTCCCTCCGGAGAACTCTCTGCTGGCAGGATTGGGCAGTTTCAACAATTTGCTGTAAGACAGAAATGACTTCGGAAAAGCAGTTCTCTAACACATTCATTCCTATCAATACAGTTGGTTCACAGTTCCGCCGGTCAACATGAACAACAATTATACCCTGTTTCTTCAGTTCTACTTTACCAATCTTTATGGTCATCTCCCTGAATCCTAGTTTCGGTACCAACTTACCATTACTGGCCCATATATCTAGTTCAACATCAGAGGGCCCTTTATCAATATCTGCATCAGCCCAGTACCTCTTATAAAGGATATACGGTATAGATGAAATCTGGGAACCTGTGTCCAGCAAAGCGTTGAGGGGAATTCCGTCCAGCACGATAGGGATAATGGGTCGTCCTCCGATGTACCTGTCGTGCCAGGGTGTTGGGCCTTGAAAGTTCATTCCTGCGAAGCGGCCCGCATTCCCAGGGGATTCCCGTTTAAATCACAATCTCGTGCAAAGTGGCCCGGCTGCTGGCAACGGCGGCAAATGGGCTGTCCATCCGGTTGGTAGCGGTCGCGGGGTCGTCCTCTCCATGTCGGGTATCTCCGGGGTCTCATCCATGGAACATCCTCTCTACAGTTTGCCAACTCCATCTTGTGTCCTCTCATCTCCTGCATGGTTTTAGCCATTGAAGCAACAACATCAGCTAAAGAGTCAAGCTTTTGTTGAAGAGCCTCATTAGTACTGGGCCCCAGGGGCTTAGCAATGGCCCCAGACATAGCTGATGTCACTGGCACTCCCTGTTGTTGAGGTGCCTCTGCCATGGGTTGCGCAGGATCCTGATCCCGAGGTGCCTCTGCCAGCTGGAGACGTATAGCGCTCTCCTTTAATTGGGCAAATGTCAATTCAGGGTTCTTAAAAACAAGCATGCTCACATGCCCCCGGTGAGAAGGGGTGTAGAGTCCCTCAATAAATTGATCTCTTAGCAGTTTATCCGCTCCGGTTGTAAGTGATTTAAGGGCTTCCTGCAGGTTTAAGGCAAAGTATCTCACGCCCTCATTAGCTTTTTGTTTGCAACTAAAGAATCGTATTTTAGCTTTGCTGCTGGCCGTGGTTTCAAATGTAGCTTTTAATCCAGCAAATATGCGTTCAACAGTGCCTTTTAGATCAGCTGCCCATGCTGTGACTTCTCGCTTAGCATGGCCACTTAACTGCATCATCAGGAGACTAACACGCTGAACTTCACCCACAGGGAACATGTCAAAATGGGCCAGCATCTTTTCTCTGAAATCGTCAAGGGTATTAGGCTCACCTTCATACATTGGAAGCCATGGGCCACCCGGGGTATATGGCATCAGCACCGGCATGATGGGCGCCACTCCTTGCACCGCTGCGCTGCCGGACTCTCTATCGACACTCTGTCTTTCAGCTGCATTAGCGTTGCCGAGTGCTGCGGCGTCTCCGTGCTGCGACATACTGTGCCCCCTTAGTTAATCCGGACCCTTCCGGTCCTCCGCTTCCGTCGGGATAGTGTAGATTCGTTCCGCTGTGCAGCAGGATCGATTTTCCCCTTGCTCTGATGTCAGAGCGCTCAGCTTGGTGCCGCCCACAATGACACGCCCCCTGCTGCTCCCACCCACCGCGCTCTGTAATGGCGGATTCTGAAGTTTTTCAGTTAGACTGGGGCTCAGGTGATGGCGTAGCTCAATTAACAGTCTCGTGCCTAACGGTTATGAAGTGATTACCTCAGGGGATGGCGGCCATCTTTACTCCATTATAACCAATGGGGAAAAGTCACTTTCAATAGTTTTCAATGGGGAATGGATTTTTCTTTAATAAAGTCAATTTTCAAGATTTTTCATCCCAGTTTTCACAGTTTTGGGCTCCAATCACGGCACACAATACCCGGTATACGGGCTGGCTAGATCCTGTTCGTGACGCCAATTGTGACGCCCAGGAGACCGGGATACCCAGCACCGGACCAATGGAGTCTGTCTCTTGAGGGGGATGTCACGGGTGGCTTGACCCGGTGCTGTGGCCTCAGGCAATGCACAATGTAAGGGGTATCATGAGGGGACAGGCACTTACTTGATCAGCAGCAGGTTCTCCCAGCGGTGACGATCCTGATCCTGGATAGATGGCTATTGTCCAAATGAAAGACTGAGGCACTGAAACGTTTAACCAGTTTACTTTAACATAAAAGGATTTACAACCAGTCCTGTCACCGGAGTCTGTATGGGAACTCTGAGTTACTTTGACCCTGCCGGGGTCTTCGCCTCTTATTGTGCGCAATTTCTGTGTGGCCCTGCTGCTGTATGTGAACTGGCTGCCGGCCCAATCTGTCCCCTCCGGGTCCTGGTTCGACGGGCAACCCGAGTCCTTTTATCGGTTTACCCCCTCTGGGAGTACCGCTGAACTCTGTGTCTGTTGCTGCATCCGACCCTAGTGAAGCTGATATCACCTCACGTTTTTTCCGGTTGCTGTATTATATATAATGAATACAGCCACGGATCCGGTATCCGTCTTTGCGCCTGTTCTGGGTAGTGATTAATGCTACCCGGTTCTCACAATGTCCTTTTTCTCTATCCCTCTTCTCCTCAGGCCGGTGATTTAGGCCTGGTAACAGTCACAGGGCTGTTAGAGATTCAACTGTATGACCTCTCACCATCAGCTCCTTGGCCCAACTGCCATTTCTTCTCTCAGACCAGAATGGATCAAGGGGAGTCTCTGGAGCTCCCCCTTCTGGCCGGAGGTGGTAGTGCAGTCTTGCTATTTTAGTATTTGTACTTACTGTCAGTAACTATTTTTGTGGCAAATACCCCTAGGGGTGCCACAAAATAAAAAAACAGGCCTTTCATACCTCAAATAATGCAAAGAAAACAAGTTCATGATCATTTAGAAACAACAATACTAATGTTTTAACTCAGGAAGAGTTCAGAAATCAATATTTTGTGGAATAACCATGATTTTTAATCACAGCTTTCCTGCGTCTTGGCATGCTTTCCACCAGTTTTTCACACTGCTTCTGGCGCAAAAATGTAAGCAGTTCTTCTTTGTTTGATGGCTTGTGACTTATCCATCATCCTCCTGATTACATTCCAGAGGTTTTCAATGGGGTTCAGGTCTGGAGATTGGGCTGCCCATGACAGGGTTTTGATGTGGTGGTCTCTTAATTTTTGCCTGAGCTGTACATGCTGACCAAATACTGCACATGTGAGTGTGGTCTTACAGGCCCTGCAGTGCTCTGATGACTGAAAGTGTGCGGCGGGAGGGAGAAAATAACTTGATTTTCTCCCAGTAGTTGCACTTCCAGTTAGACTGCCAGACATGATTTAAACACTATTTAGTTGCGGATTACCACTGTATCTCCAGGTAAATAGCAATTTTGAAGCTCACAGGTTTCCTTTAATAATCCTCTCAGAAGAAATGCTGTTAACGTGCGGCAAACCTGGTTGAGCAGTTTATGAACACCGAACAGTCTGCATCCTTAAATCTGTCAAACAATGCTACTAACCTACAGCTATCTGAAGGTTAATAGCTTTACTACCTTAACTGGCGCCTGCACATAGTTGAACGCTGCGATGAAAATGAAAAATGACTTTTATTCCCCCGGCAGCATTCCAGTTTCAGTCCCAGGGGCGGTGCCAGCGCTGGTTTTGTTACCACTGTGAGAATGCAGAGCGGCGGCTGTAACCGGGGCGCAGTACAGCGGTGACTGACCCAGCGCTGGAGCAGCGCCACGACTGGAACTAGACTGTTGCCGGGGAGAATAAAGTTCATTCTCTCCCTGCAGTGTTCGGGTAACTGCAGGTGCTGGGCAGCTTAGTAACGCTATTAACCTGCAGATTAAGCCCATATCAGCAAGTTATTAGCATTTTTTCTGGTGACAGGTTCCCTTTAAAGCTCTGTCAAGAAAAGAATCAGCATCTAAAATTCTCTTTAAATAGTCTGTATTTCAAAGTATTATTTTAGAGAATGTTTTAATTTTATGTTAATGATAATAAGCCTGATCAAATTCATTTGGGTCAAGTATGTAATAAATGTATTGCTTCCATACATCCATTTAGTACAGCAAAAAAGTAAAATTATTGTTTACACAGTAAATACATTGATCCGGACATAAACTGTAGTACAATGAAAAGAAAGAAAAAAGCAAAATGTTTCTCAAATCACATTGGAAATCTATAATCGCTAATCTATCATGTGGTGCTCTATTATATGGACTGTGACCTGAACACAGCTATAGAAACAAATAAAATACCTCCGGATAATGGGCTGATAAGACGTGTAGTATGACACCGGCTTCAAAGCCGTGTTATCACGCTAGTTATAAATGCCCTAATAAAGATGAACTCGGCAGTCAATTATCTTCCAATGACTAGAGTACATAGTGCTAATCCTGGCTGATAAAGTAAGTGGTGTACCTTACTGAAAAGCGCTCCACGTGGCTCCCTATGAACATGACGGAGAAG
Organism: Ranitomeya imitator; assembly: GCF_032444005.1. Lineage (NCBI taxonomy): Eukaryota > Metazoa > Chordata > Amphibia > Anura > Dendrobatidae > Ranitomeya > Ranitomeya imitator. The sequence goes on along the minus strand of NC_091286.1, from coordinate 330,724,074 downwards.
AAAAGCAATAAGGAACGGGGTTACATGAGATTCTGATACAGCGATATTACATTTCCCTAAAGGGCCCCATACATAATAGATATCTGGTGGCCAAACAATGGTTTGGTCGATTGACTGGCCAGGAGCTCTCTACTGACTCCTCCATACACAGGAGCGCTTCCCCTGTCGAGCTCTTGGCTCTCTATGAGAATGCCATTAGCAGATTCATCTGGCGGCCGCTTATGTTGGAAAGAGAGAAAGGATCTGCAGTGCCAAATTGAACGTCATGTCATTATCTCTCCTGACATCATCTGTTGAGGAAGAGTCGGGACGCCCCTTACAGATTGAGAATCTCTCGAGCCCACCAACATCGGTGGTTTTGGCTGATATTAGCCTATTGTGTATTGCGGCTTTTATGCAAGTTGTCAACCTAGGACATGTGTGCTATATCTGCCAGGAACTGTACAGTCTGCGCAAACCAAGTACATCTCAGAGACATTATTCTGCCAATATCAGTGGTGAACACAACCTGGCAGATGAAGTGGACAGGTCAGTGGGCAGGTGAAGTGGATGGGTTACTTCGGTCAGAGCTTCTTTTTTTCCCACTGTGTAAATAAAATGAACCAAAGTTCAGGCTGTAACAGGTGGATAGAGAGAAAGGTGTTTGGGATGTGTGGATAGAGAGTAGAAGAGGTTCATGACACTAGACAACAGTTGAAAATAACAGAACTGAGCATTAGACACAAGAGCCATCTGTAATTTGTCCCCCGTATACGAAAGAGATTTCATTAATTCTCAGCCACTTTTCTGCAACTATTATATACAGCTGCAATTTTGCAGCGAACATCCGCTGAACATATGGACTATGGTAATCTACCATTAGTATAAGTCCACACGCGACTTTTGTGTAGATGCAGTGTACGCAAATCGCGATGGAAGATTTGCTGCAGATTTTATTACATCAAATTAGATTTTTTTAACAGCACATCAAACAGTCCAGAATAACTCTTAGTAGTTTTCATCCAATCTAAGCATGTTATACTAGTCAATACACAATCACCATGATTCTTGTAATAGTGTTTTATGAAATAATAACAAGTCACACTACATTAAAAGGAAAAGCACAAGTTTACTGGGGTCTAACATCCAGCATCATCACTCATCAACAGTTCATGGTGGCAACGGCCACTAGCTGAAAAAACGCTCAATTGTAGAGCTTCTCCGTCTTCTGATAGTGGCCACAGCAAGGTACTACACAAAAATGATACTGTCTAAAGGTACCGTCACATTAAGCGACGCTGCAGCGATATAGACAACGATGCCGATCGCTGCAGTGTCGCTTAGTCGTTGTGTGGTCGCTGGAGAGCTGTCACACAGACAGCTCTCCAGCGACCAACAATGCCGAAGTCCCCGGGTAACGATGCCGAAGTCCCCGCAGGGCCGCGCTTAGTAACCCGATGTTTACCCTGGTTACCATTGTAAATGTAAAAAAAAAAAACCACTACATACTTACATTCCGGTGTCTGTCGCGTCCCCCGGCATCAGCTTCCCTGTACTGTGTAAGTGCCGGCCGTAAAGCAGAGCAGTGACGTCACCGCTGTGCTCTGCTTTACGGCCGGCCGGCGCTGACACAGTGCAGGGAAGCCAACGCCGGGGGACGCGACAGACACCGGAATGTAAGTATGTAGTGGTTTTTTTGTTTTTTTACATTTACAATGGTAACCAGGGTAAACATCGGGTTACTAAGCACGGCCCTGCGCTTAGTAACCCGATGTTTACCCTGGTTACAAGTGAAGACATCACTGGATCGGCATCACACACGCCGATTCAGCGATGTCAGCGGGTGATCCAGCGACGAAATAAAGTTCTGGACTTTCTGCTCCGACCAGCGATGTCACAGCAGGATCCTGATCGCTGCTGCGTATCAAACACAACGATATCGCTATCCAGGACGCTGCAACGTCACGGATCGCTATCGTTATCGTTCTAAAGTTGCTCAGTGTGAAGGTACCTTAACAGTAGAAGTTATGAAACATTCTGCTAGAAGTTATGAAACATTCCTTAGCTTCTTAAAGCTTTACCCCTTTAGTCACCAACCCCATTTTGACCTTAATGACAAGGCCAATTTTGACAATTCTGACAACTATCACTTTGAGGTTATAGCTCTGGATTGCTTCAACAGATTCCACAGATTCTGAGAAAGTTTTTTCGTGACATATTGTACTTCATTTTAGTAGTAAAATTTATTTGATACGACTTGCGTTTATGAAAAAAATGGAAATTTGGAAAACATTTTGGAAATGTTCAAACTTTTAATTTTTATGCCCTTAAATCAGACAGTTGTGTCACAAAAAATAGTTATTAAATAACATTTCCCACATGTCGACTTTATATCAGCACAATTTGGAAAACTATTTTTTTTATGTTGGGACCTTAAAAAGGTTTAAAAGTTGACCAGTGATTTTTATTTTTTCAACAAAACTTACAAAACTATTTTTTTAGGGACCACCTCACATTTGAAGTGACTTTGGGGGGTCAATATGACGGAAAATACCCAAAAGTGACACCACTCTAAAAACTTCACCCCTAAAGGTGTGCAAAACCATATTCAAGAAGTATATTTACCTTTCAGGTGCTTCACGAGAATTAAAGCAATGTGGAAGGAAAAAATTAAGATCTTTTTTTTTTTTTTTTTTTTTAAATGTACATTAGACCCAAAACTTTTTTATTTTTAAAAGGGTATAAGAAGAAAATGGACCACAAAATTTGTTGTGCTTTTTCTCCTATGTACGCCGATAGCCCCGATATGGGGGAAAGCCACAGTTTGGGTGCATGACAGGGCTCAGAAGGGAGGGACCACTGATTGACTTTTTGAATGCAAAATTGTCTGGAATCGATGGTGGGCACCATATTGCGTTTGGAGACCCCCTGATCTGCCTAAACAGTGGAAACACTCAATTCTAACTCCAACCCTAACACAGCCCTAACCCCAACACACTACTAACTTTAATCCCAATCCTAACCACAACCATAACCCCAATACAACCCTAAACCTAACACCAAAACCGTAACCCCAACACAACCGTAACCCCAACACAACCGTAACCCCAACACAACCGTAACCCCAATACAACTCTAACCCTAGCCCCATCCCTACCCCTACTTCTAACCCAAACCCTAACTGCAAAGAATTGAAAAAAAAATATTATTTTATCTTACTAATGGGGTGACAAAGGGGGGTTTGATTTACTATTTTTTTTATCACTGTGATAGGGTTTATCACAGTGAGCAAAATGAATCAATAGGAAAAAGGAGTTAAAATAAATCAGCTTTGAATAACATTGGCTGTATAGATAGTTAATGTAAAATCTATCATATATGAAATACATCCTTGCTTACGATTGTCTTTTCACCAAGAAAAATATGCAAAAATAAATCCTGCTTGCCATCTAATACTCATTGATAATTTGCTGTTGATGAATCTCTATCTGATACTATTATTTTTCAGTAATATACTTTTGTGATTAGGCCACGGTTCTGATGGGTACACAAATACACTATTAGCCCTGTGGCTACGGGGGAGTCACAGCAAACACAGAAAAAGTACCCCGTGTTAGTTATATTTCATATCATCACACTTACTCATTTCAGGACAGAAGGGCAAACAGCTTGCAGCTCCCACCACCTTCTCATCCATTGGAAGAGAGTAGGGCGGCATAAATTTCTGACTGTTTCTCCCACATTTGTGTCTGAAAGCCGTGCCCTTTGTAATGCTGCATGAACGGCCTTTATGGTTTATGCACCCTAGTTTGCAGTACTGATCATTGACATGTGGACTCCCAATGCAAGTAATAAGTATTCATATTTTAAATTGGACTATTCTGATGCGCAAGTGTTAATAATACCATACCATAGTAAGGTCTATCAGTGGGACTGAAAACATCAAAGTAGGTAAAGGGGTATATTATAAAGATACCTGAGCTAACATTTACAGACTATATGGCTAATGATAATCCTAAGTGAAGCTCTGCAATATAATGCATCGGGATATTCATTGCGAATTTTCAAATCTGTAATAAGCCAATGTTTTCTGTGGATTTCTCCTGCCTGAAAGCAGAATAGATTAATCAGAGGTCAGATTTGCAGAAAAATACATGTTATACATGTGGGTGGTATGGTGGCTCAGTGGCTAGCACTGTTGCTTTGCAGAGCTGGGGTCTTGGGTTCATTCATCTCCCACCAAGGACAACATCCCCAAGCAGTCTGTATGTTCTCCCTGTGTAGCGTAGGTTTCTTCTAGGTTCTCCCGTTTCCTCCCACACGCCAAAGACATACTGATAGGGAATTTATAGTGATGATGATGTCTGTAAAGCGCTGTGTAATTAATGGTGCTATAAAAGTGAGTCAAATCAAATAATACATGAGGATGTTTCAACTGATCTGCTATAAAATGCTCAGCAAAATTTGCGGAGAATGAATCTACTCCGTGGGCTGGCAGACTTCTCAAGTTTACGCTGTTTTCTTGGGATGGAACGCACTTCACCAAGAAGCTCTCAGCACAAACCTCAGCGTTGTCTACCTCAGACATTTCTTGGATTGAAGGGATAGAATATTGACTTTCACTTCACCGATAAAGAGAATATCTCCATCATCTCCATCCACGGCATGGGGAAAACTGTTAAGTGTCTCATCAGACAACAGTAAATGGCATCAATATTTAACTGCATAGCAGGTGAAAGCAACGCTGTGGGGGCGAAAAATGCAAGTGCTCTTTGGAAAGAATGACTTCACACAAACACATCTCACTATCAGATTAGAAGCTCCAGTGACTCATTCTTTGTTATGAGAGACAGCAGTTAACACCCACAGCACAAAGACTAGCTTCCCCTGGTGACAGCCATTAGGCTCACACTGCAAGCAAGGCTTGAGATGGAATTCACAGCACTAATTCCAGCCCTAGCTCTGGCTCCCGCTCGCCTCCTGACACAGCAATACTGTGCTGCGCAGAGACAACCTTTCCCACTACTCCGTTATTTAGCATTCCTTTACTTTATCGGCAGATTGCACTACATAACTACATAGTGTAAAACTTAAAGACTATTCCACCTTTTCTAAAGTGTTCTAATGTCTATAAAATGACAAACAACTTTGCAACCTGTGTCTATTAAAAAATACATAGATATTTGTTTGCCTCTACAGTTTCTATACAGACTTGCGTCTCTAGAGTGATAAGCAAACAATAGTTGTCATTAAGGTACCTTCACACATAACGATATTGTTAACGATATTGTTGCATTTTGTGACGTAGCAACGATATCGTTAATGAAATCGTTATGTGTGACAGCGACCAACGATCAGGCCCCTGCTGGGAGATCGTTGGTCGCTGAACAAAGTCCAGAACTTTATTTCGTCGCTGGATCTCCCGCGGACATCGCTGGATCGGCGTGTGTGACACCGATCCAGCGATGTCTTCACTGGTAACCAGGGTAAATATCGGGTAACTAAGCGCAGGGCCGCGCTTAGTAACCCGATGTTTACCCTGGTTACCATCCTAAAAGTAAAAAAACAAACAGTACATACTTACTTACCGCTGTCTGTCCCCGGCGCTGTGCTCTGCTCTCCTCCTGCACTGGCTGTGAGCGGTGGTCAGCCGGAAAGCAGAGCGGTGACATCACCGCTCTGCTTTCCTGCCGCTGTGCTCACACAGACAGTACAGGAGGAGTGCAGAGAAGCACAGCGCTGGGGACAGACAGCGGTAGGTAAGTATGTACTGTTTGTTTTTTTTACTTTTAGGATGGTAACCAGGGTAAACATCGGGCTACTAAGCGCGGCCCTGCGCTTAGTTACCCGATGTTTACCCTGGTTACCGGCATCGTTGGTCGCTGGAGAGCGGTCTGTGTGACAGCTCTCCAGCGACCAAGCAGCAATGCTGCAGCGATCCGGATCGTTGTCGGTATCGCTGCAGCGTCGCTTAATGTGAAGGGGCCTTTAGGGTTGAGCGACTTTTACTTTTTTAGGGTCGAGTCGGGTTTCGCGAAACCCGACAATCTCAAAAGTCGAGTCGAGTGAAATCGGCCGATTATGGCGAAAAGTCGGGGATCGACCGAAACACGAAACCCAATGCAAAGTCAATGGGAAATCTTTTTTTTTTTTTCTTCTCTCTCTCTCTCTCTCTCTCTCTCTCTCCTCCGTCCCTGAACAGAAAAGCTGGTGTTACACATTGCAAATCGCTACAGCGCACAAGCGACAAGATGGCGATAGGCGTCCACGCCCCTAAGACCTATGTCATCACTCTGCCCACGCTCCTTCTTTGGCTGAAAAAATGGCGCCAAACGCGTCATACGAAACGTGTGGCCGATCCCACACTAGGAGCGGGTCGGGTTTCATGAAACCCGACTTTGCCAAAAGTCGGCGACTTTTGAATTTGTCCGATCCGTTTCGCTCAAGCCTAGTTGTCATACCTCTGTACATTTATCCCCTAGAACAGTGTTTTTCAATTCCAGGCCTAAAGGCCACCCAACAGGTCATGATTTGCGGACATCCTATAGAGAGAACTTGTGGCAATTAAGGAAAGTAATTAATTCCTGAAAACATGACTGGTTAAGGGGTCTTTCCAACCTGCCCTAGAAGGTATGGGCATGATGACAGAAACATCTGACATGTATGAGGGGCTTGGGATTAATAAGAATGGCTTGATTAAGAATCTGCTGGAATAGGATGTACCAAATTCAAGAAGAGGTAAGCATTTCGAATTTGTCCGCAGTTTTTTGCTATGTAACCTTAAGATATCATAAGGTAGGGGTTAAAACATAGATTTCAGTGATGTCTTTCATATCAAGCTCTGTGGTTTTGTTTTCTGACAATGATTGTTTTAGCACCATTACTTTACCATTGCAGGTCTGTGAGCCCTGGTCCAACACGTCCCTTCCTGTCATAAGCAGCTCATTGTCTATAGACATTGTATATACAGAGCCTGGTGAGGTCGGGGGCAGGGCCTCGGCTTTTCTTCATTGCTAAATCTAAAAACTGATTGTGTGAGAACGGCTTCCCCCCAGTAATCTAAGTGATACATCATTGGATTCAGCTTCGCTTTGCCTACATCAGGCTGCTGTAAGATGAAGTAGCAGTAACCTGCTGACAGATTCCCTTTAATAAATTTGGCACATTTTTCTGCTTCCTGTGTCAGAAAATGTATTTCAGTGGTAGCCTGGAGGACATTTCTGCTATAATATACAAGTTTGCACAAATTGCAGTGAATCTGTTGGTAGGGTTTCCAGATGTCGGACATCTGTTGATGAGTAGATTTTCACCAACCTCATGGTTAAGTGATAACTTTAAATACCTGATACAAAACTTTTAAAAAGAACCTTTCAGCATAATTTTGTAATGCAAAGTAAATACCTGGCTGTAATGGCACTGTAATCGCCTTCAGTCTGTGAATGACAGGTCACTGCTGAGATTTCACACAGACAGGTCATTCACAGACTAGAGGCCGGAGACTAACAGGGAGGAGAAGACCCAGTGTACAGTCCAGCCCCAGTGCACCAAAATCGAATTAGCAGAACACTTCTCATGAGAACCAGACTGGCCATTTGGCAATTCTGGCAAGTGCTAGAAGGGCCTGTCTGGTCATGGGCTGCCTTGTCTGCTATGCTGTTAACAGAATCGGCGTTCTCAACACACCCATACTGTTAAGAGTTGTGATAGAGCACAAAGTTGCTGATTCCGTCACTTACCCCAGCAGGCCACATGTATCATTAGAAATATTGGTCTTGTAGAAAATCTTCCTTTCCTCCATCCAGGGTAATATTACTAATATATCCCATCTGGTCCATGGGGATGGGGACAACATGGGCCTGTGTGATTTCAAATGTCAGGACTGAATTTCAGCCCCAGTCCGTACTTGCTTCTCATGTTTATTAAAGAAGAAACACAAAGTGGATTTCTTAGCCAAAGATATCTAGCACCATTATTACTGCCATGTACTTTACTGTACATTATAAAATCGTGCCGACAGGTTCTCTTTAATTATTTTACAATGCTCATATAAATCGCTGGATGGATCACTTCTCAAGAGCACAGAGTTGGGAGCTGACGTCTACATATGAAAACGTGTTGTCTAAATCAAAGGAATCAATGATCAATGGACTGATCATATTGATGACAAATAACGAGGTGGGAGGCCTATATACCCTTGCATATGCAATGCTATAAGAATTTTCACAAAGGGTTTGGATCTACAGAAGGTGAATAAAGCTCTCTTGGTGACATTTCCCTTCTCACTGAAGTGACTAGTGAAGGTGGCTTCTAGACTGGTGCTCTACTGCAGAAATATGTTATTTCCTCTTAATATACCCACAATATTGAATTTGTATGGTAAGATGTTCTGTACATGTGCATAGATACTGTTGCCATGGAAATGTCACTTGATTATTAGAATCATTATAAGCATATATTTAGGATGTAAGGTTCTTGTTACATTGATGAAACAGAATTGTGCCTGTAAGCAAATTTATGGTGTTTTGTCAGCAGGATATTGACATGGGTGTTGAAGAAATTAACTCCAGATCAATAGCATATTTATAAACCATAACAAGCTGACCTGACTGCAGGTACTAAATTGTGCTAAAAATCAACAGCATTTTCAGAAATGTTTCATGTAATACAGATGGTTTCCCTTTCTTGTAGTGGGCTGTCACATAAAGGCTAAAAACATTTTTGTTATATTGAGGCTACTGAACAATTAAATGACCTAAAGCTTCAACAGAATGGTAATCTGGTAGCAGAAATATTATATTTGTAAGTTCCAGGCATTCCACTAGCTATCTACAAGCTCAGAAGAGGTCAGCATAGCAAGACAAGAAATGCCTTTGAATAAATACATAAGGCTTTAGCGCTCTAAGTACCGCAATACATCATGAAAAATTCATCTGCTCTTCACTTGAGACCCTCAATATTTCTCAGATATACCAATGATTAGTCTCCTAAATCACAATGAAAATGAAGACCAAGACATCGAGACTGCTTCTTAACGATCGTTATACCCTTACGTCAAGCAGAGGAACTGGACATTACTGGCACTGCAGACTGCAATGAGATCATCCCTACTCAATTAGCGTACAATCATCAAAAGAGGAAAAAAGCAAACACTTGGCATTATTAAGGAAGGCATTACATAGATACTCTCCTCTTGGACCAAGTCCAGGAGACAGTCTGAAGTTGTACTGAAGATGACATTGCAAGTCTGGCCAAAGCCACTTTATCAGGTTTCAAATGTAAGTCCAGCCTTGCTTTACATGGCTTTAAATAACTATTGATTTATCTGTCTTCTAATGAAAATTCCAGACAAAAGACATGCGGTCAAACTATGGCGATTCTGCTTTTCATCTGAAGTGGCGCCATTCTCACCACCTTTGCATAATAAACTTGCAACAAAATATTTATTTTATGTTCATTTTTTATTGCTTAAACCAATTATAGTACAAACCTGCTCGATATCAAGATGATGATGGTTTTAATGGTAGCAAAGCAGGAAAACACCTAACTATCTCAATTATGTATTAAAAATGCATAGAAACATTGTAATTAAAACCATGCGCTAACTCTAATTTAATAGCATACCATCTGACAATATAAGATAAAGCCTTTTGTCAATGTTGCCATTAATAAAGGATACATCCAGTTTAGCAACCATTTGCTTTATTTGTTTTACAAATCTAAAATGTAAACTAAGCAGCTTTACAATAGGTCTTGCGTAAAGATGTCTTAAAATGTTGGCAGCCCCTTTGCAAATATATGCACCTCCATGTTAAAAGAGTAGAAACGCTGTGTAGCCAAATCCTGTAACCATGCTCCCTACTATTTGTCGCCAACTCTGTGCTAATGTATATGTAGCATAACAGTCTAGTATGGAAATGAGAAGAACCACTCGCGGATCTAATTACAAAGTGTTTCATGTCTTGTTAATGTAGAGATGCCTAGGCTCCAGAGTAGGATATTTACAGCAAAGAGCTTTTGCAAAGTTGCTTTATTTATAAATTTATATCTTTACTGAAATATGGAGATAGGCAAGTAATCATGCATTTAGGATGACCCAGGCCAATTATCGAGTGCCAATCAACTAATACAAGCCGATCCTTGCTTATTTAATGGACAGTTAACCTACATCAATGAAAACTGATGGGAACAGGATGATCCTTAAAGTGAACCTGTCAGCAGGATTTTTCTAAGTAAACTATAGGGGCTGTCTCGTTGGCGCTGTTACACTGATTAAAATGATACCTGGGGTGAAGAAATCCGTCTTGTGGTTCTTGTGTAATCAGTAGTAGAAGCTTTCAGTTAATGATATGCCCGTGATCCAGGGCAGGACTGTAGGCAGAGTCTTATCTTCCTGCTCTAAGCCAGAGAAACCAAGGAAAAACCTGCCCACAAACTGCTCCAAAGCACAAACAGTCTATTTCTATGATGAAGATGTTTGTGCTTCGGGACGGCCTGTTGGCAGGTTTTTTCCTTGGTTTCTTTGGCTTAGGGCAGGAAGATAAGACTCTGCCTACAGTCCTGCCCTGGATCACGGGCATATCATTAACTGAAAGCTTCTACCACTGATTACACAAGAACCACAAGACGGATTTCTTCACTCCAGGTATCATTTTAATCAGTGTAACAGTTGAAACATGATACTGCCTGTAGTTTAGCAAAATCTTGCTGACAGGTTGGCTTTAATAAGATCATTGTGTCCTCATGTTTACATGACGCAAAAGTCTTATTAATGCTCATTATCAGCTTATTCAAATGCACCTTAAGATTGAGTGTTGTTTAGATAGGGGAAAAACAGTGGATCAGTGGCTAGCACTGTTCCTGTGAAACAGATTCCTGGGTACAAATCCCACCAAGAAGTTTGTATGTTCTCCCATTGTTTGTGTGGGTTTCCTCTGGGTACTTCGGTTTCCTCCCACATTCCAAAGACATACTGATAGGGAATTTAGATTGTGAGCCCAATGGGGACAGTGATGACAATATCTGTAAAATGCTGTGGAAGTAATCGCTCTATATAAGCAAAGTATAATAATAAGATAGATTGGACTCATCAATCATTTGTGTCCTTATCACAATCATACAGGATATATAATATACAAAATGGATTTGTTAGCTATTTATCTGCTTTTCCCAATAGGACATGTCATAAAGCTCTTAGCAGTTAGGCTCCAATGACTAGAGTCTCCATTGATTTGGAGAAGGAGTCAGTATTATTCCCAGATTTCACTGGAATGATGGCCACCAGTGCTCTTTTGCTCTCTATGGAGACATAGCGTTAAATGATAAATTTCAACCGGTTTTAAACTAAATCCAGGAAAAGTTTTAGAGCTTAGCGTTCACAAATTATTGTAACCCCTTAATGACCGCCAATACATCTTTTAACTAACCTGAGATATAAGAGAATAGCCTCCCCATACAGGTGACAATCCAGCAGCTGTGGGCTGTACACTATAGCTGACAACTTGCTGCATTAGCCACGATCAGTGTTGGCACCGTCCAAATCTGTTTAACCCCTTAGATGCTGCTGTCAATAGTGACTACATCATATAAATGGTTAACATAGTATGGGTGCTTCCTCTTTATCCCAATTGGTGCCCTCAGATCATGATTGTGTGGTCCTGATGTTTGCGATGGCAATTCATTACCAAATAGTGGCCTTAGAGCCTGACGCCTGTAGTAACCTGTTCAGAAGTTAGCGACATTTAGGTGGTAAAAATTCACATTTTCATTTCTGTCATGCCACTTTGCATTAATTCCTGAAAATCACCTGAAGGGTTAATAAACTACCTGACAGCAGTTTTCAATATGTCAGGGGGTGCTGTTTTTAAAATGGTATAACTTTTAAGGGTATCTCTATATATGGGACCCCTAAAGTCACTTCAAACCTGGATAGGTCCCTAAAAAAATTAATTTTGTAAATTTCCTTGAAAAAATTTAAAATTACTGCTACATTTTTAAACCTCCTAAAATGCTAATGTAATGTAATTTGTTAATGTTTTGCTGTGGTGTGAATATCTGGATTAAAGGGATAATCATTCAAAGTTTGAAAATTACTAATTTTTCATCATTTTTTAAAATTTCTGATATTTTTTATAAATAAACACAAAACATATCGACCTAAATTTACCATTATCATAAAGTATAATGTGCCACGAAAAAACAGTCTAAAAATCACTGGTATTTGTTGAAACATTCCAGAGTTATTACCCCATAACGTGACACTGATCAGATTTCAAAAATTTGGCTCCGTCACTAAGGTTATGTATCCACAGGCCGGATTACTTCGGGATTAGCTGCGGATAGAGTGCTGCGTACAACCGGAGCGTTCAACCCGCAGCGTCCAGATGTTACAGCATACAGCGGGTTTTCCGCTCCATCCACAGCGCCGACAATCCGGACCGTAAACATGCACCCTTAGGGGTTAAAAGCAGCTTAGAATGCTCAAAAAACAACAAATGAAGCAACTGTGGCTCAGCTGCATGACTGATATACCCCATTCATCTCTACTACCTACTCCAGCACAGATGTTCCAAAGAAGATATGTAACAGATACAGCAAATCAATGGCCTCAAAGACAACTTGCTGCAGCCAACGACTGGAACACCATGGTTGGAGAAGCAAGTGGAGACCTGATTATAAAGAAAAATAAAGGCTGATCAGTAACGACATTATGAGATTATATTTTACTGAATAAACGGTTTTCCAAATTAATTGCTTTAATTTACCCCTGTAAGGTCAAATGCCGCCTATGCAGAAGAACTAATATAGGCTACTGGGCTTCAAACTCTAAAACTGTGATCTTAATCCATACAGAATTTTGTACTGTAAAAGGAGAAATGAAACTAATTCTTAAGGAATGATGGCTAACTAGGAATATGATTTTGTTTTTAACATTAACGCTAGGCATTCATGTTCAGAACTATTTCTTACTAATATCAAGATAGTGGATTGACAGCAATAATCAAAACTTTTAATAAAAGCTAACAAGTCTTATACGTCTACTGTGTACACATGTAATGGCAGCATTCTTCTAAAGTGGCTTAGACATCCTAGAACCACGCTCAAGTTTCACTTTTTCTAAGAAATGAGATAAACAGCACTGAATACCTGCGTAATTCTGAGTTCCTGTGGTTTTGTCACTTCACCTATGAATCTTTTGTTATTGCTATGAGTAATTGTCAGTGAAGGTGCTTTGCTTGATCTTGTCTCAACAAGAAAGTGTGTCCTCACACAAGACACATGGAACATACCCGACGTGCTTTATTTTTGCAGGTACAAAATATGCAGAAGGAACGTGCACGTAGGAATAGAGGGAGTGAGAAAAGAAAGACCTCATTCTATTCTTGCTACACTGACAAGGTAATATTTTAGAAATAGGTGGATAAGATAATGCTGGAAGCAAATATATGCAGGAGACAGAAGGTAAGATTATGCCACCCACACCAACACAGGAAGCTTTGGGGTCATACAGATAGTATGCATTACGCCAACTTCTGATCTTCTTCAAAGAAACAAGTGAAGCATAAGTGAATAAAAACATATAGCGTTCTTTGCACCACTCCCTTTCTAAATCCGGAAACCCTCAACCACATGAGTGCGCTTAAAAAAAAAAGAAAAGAAAAGCTCTATCACATTGACAAAGAGCACTGCCTAGACATAGTACAGTGGGAATTCAGAGCTGTGATGTGGTCTCACACGGGATATCGGATCAGAAGTATTAGCAGTATTTGCCGATCATACGGAGCGTTGTGTTAAAATACATTGTGGGTTTTTCTTCTCCTCGGCACTGTCAGCTGTAAGTCACAATAACAAAGCAAGGATAAGTCCGTTACATTGAGAAAACATTCCTTTTACCTGTGTGTTGTATAAAGGTGAACAACGCTCAGTTGTGGGGATACGGTGTTTGTCACCGTAAATGACAAATGCATTTTTTGTTGCACGTTATTCTTTTTGCAAACGGAGAATGGTAAATGATTCCTTCAATTAGTATAACTGCCGGTGGCACATAAAACTGCTGGCGAAAGATGCCATGTAACAGACTTCAAAGAAAAGGCAGAATAATATACACGTCTATCCTTAGCATATGGGAATGACAAGCTGCAGTGAGCAGTATTATACACAGGGCTGCGGAGTCGGTAAGCTAAACCTCCGACTCCTCAATTTCCAGGACACCGACTCCACCAAAATGGGCTCCGACTCCACAGCCCTGTTGTCACGCCGTAAGCGGCGTTAAAGGGGCAGGACGGCGTACTGGGAGCCGCACCTGTCCCTATCACTTTAATGGGGCCCTGGCTTTCCCTTATCTCTGGGGTACCTATGATGGTTAGGAGGCCCGAGCCACCAGCGTATCCCTGTCTCCTGTGCAGGCCCTATCAGTGGCTCCCTCTCCCCCCAAAGGAGGTGGACTGCACCAGTGTAATAATACAACAAATAACAGGGTATACAGACAAGGTAACTAAAAGTCTCAAACTCACCAAATGCTCACACAACCACAGAGGAAACACAGAGAAGGGAAGAGAAGGAATAAACTAGGAAGGAAAACAGGTTAAACATGCAACCAAAACAGCAGACACCAATCTCTGTAAATAAACCTCCAACACCAACACTACGCTCCTTCAACCTCCAAGCCAGGCAGTAGAACTGATCACTGACAATAGCTGAAGTCAGGACTGGGTCTATATAGAGGATCAGATTACAAAATCCACTTCAGCTGAGAGAGACCCAGCTCTCAGCAACTCAGCAATAAGGATAACTCCTGCACTGCTGGCACAAAGCAGCCAGGTCAGAATATAGGTGAAGAGCTTCTGTTCACTGTGTGTGAACAAGGCCCAGAGCGCTGCGGTTCTCTGGAACCTCTCTGTCGCGGTAGCCCCGTGACACCTGTATAGGGATATATACATCCAGCACTGCTGTGCTATATCGATAAGCACAGTAGTAGTAGGAGCCTTTATTTAGTGGCTTTTTTACTTTCACTAACAGGTGTATTTATGTCATTTAATTACCATCACCATTGTATCCCATAGCCTTTTACAGATATGATCATCGCTGACTCCATTGGAACTCACAATCTAAATCCCCCATCACTATGTCATTGGAGTGTAGTAGGAAACCCACACTAACACGGGGAGAACATACAAACTCCTTGCGATGTTGTCCTTGGTGGGATTTTAATCCAGTACCCCAGTGCTGCAATGCAACAGTGCTAGCCACTGAGCCACATGTTGCTATTTAACCCCTTTCTGCCATTGGATGTACTATTCCGTCCATGTGGGGTGGGCCCTACTTCCCAAGGACGGAACAGGAAGTCCAGCGCGATCAGCCACGCTAACGGGGGGAGTGCGGCCGATTGCGGCCGGGTGTCAGCTGTCTATTGCAGCTGACATCCGGCACTATGTGCCAGGAGCGGTCACGGACTGCCCCCGGCACCTTAACCCCCGGCGGTATAGGGAAGCATCGCGCAGGGAGGGGGCTCCCAGCGTGCTTCCCTGAGATCCTCGGAGCAACGCGATGTGATCGCGTTGCTGCGAGGGTCTCTTACCTCCTCCTCTCTGCAGGCCCGGATCCAAAATGGCCACGGGGCTGCATCCGGGTCCTGCAGGGAGGTGGCTTACCAGCACCTGCTCAGAGCAAGCGCTGGCAAGCGTCCCTGCGTGATCGCTGATCTGACACAGTGCACAGCAAAGTGTCAGATCAGCGATCTGTCAATAAAATGTGATTCCCCCCCCCCCCCCCCCCCCCCTTCCGGGGCAAAGAAAAAAAAAAAAATTTTTTACATGTGTGAAAATTTTTTTTTTCCTAAATAAATAACAATAAAAAAAATATTGTTCCAATAAATACATTCCTTTATGTAAATAAAAAAAAAAAAACAATAAAAGTTAAAAGTACACATTTAGTATCGCCACATCCGTAACGACCCATCCTACAAAACTGTCCAACTAGTTAACCCCTTCAGTGGACACCGTATAAAAAAAAACGCTTTATTATCATACCACCGAACAAAAAGTGGAATAACACGCGATCAAAAAGATGGATATAAATATCCATGGCACCGCTGAAAACGTCATCTTGTCCCGCAAAAAACGAGCTGCCATACAACATCATCAGCGAAAAAATTAAAAAGTTATAGTCCTTAGAATAAAGCGATGCAAAAATAATTATTTTTTCTATAAAATAGTTTTTATCGTATAAAAGCGCCAAAATATAAAAAAATTATATAAATGAGGTATCGCTGTAATCGTACTGACCCGAAGAATAAACTGCTTTATGAATTTTACCAAACGAGGAATGGTATAAATGCCCACACCCCCACCCCAAAGAAATTCATGAATAACTGGTTTTTGGTCATAATGCCTCACAAAAATCGGAATAAAAAGCGATCAAAAAATGTCACGTGCCCGAAAATGTTACCAATAAAAACGTCAACTCGTCCCGCAAAAACAAGACCTCACACGAGTCTGTGGACCAAAATATGGAAAAATTATAGCTCTCAAAATGTGGTAACGCAAAAAATATTTTTTGCAATAAAAAGCGTCTTTTAGGGTGTGACGACAGTCATAAAAATCCGATAAAAAACCCCGCTATAAAAGTAAATCAAACCCCTCTTCATCAACCCCTTAGTTATGGATAAATATAAAAAATAAAAAAATGTATTTATTTCCATTTTCTCATTAGGGTTAGGGCTAGGGTTAGGGATAAGTAGGCTTAGGGCTAGGGTTGGGGCTAGGGTCAGGGCTACAGTTAGGGTTGGGGCTAGGGTCAGGGCTAGAGTTGGGGCTAAAGTTAGGGTTAGGGTTAAAGTTAGGGTTTGGATTACATTTACGGTTGGGAATAGGGCTGGGATTGGGGTAGGGGTGTGTCTGGGTTAGAGGTATGGTTAGGGTTACTCGTGCGAGTTTCTCGCATTGAACTTCCAAGTGTGACCCCAGACTTAGGCTATGTGCACACGTTGCGGATTAGGCTTAGGAATTTCTGGTGCGGATTCTGCCTCTCCTGGCAGAAAACGCACCTGCGGATTTGTCGCGTTTTTTGTGTAGTTCCGCAGCATTTTTTGTGCGTTTTTGCTGCGTTTTTCTTCCGGATTTGCTGCGGTTTTTACCCCTGCAGTTTTCTATAATGGAATGGGTACAAAAACGCTGCAGATTCACAAAAAAGAAGTGACATGCTACTTCTTTTAAACCGCAGCGTTTCCGCAGCAGATTTTCCGCAAAGTGTGCACAGCACATTGTACTGTAAATCAATTGCGGATCTGCAGCGTTTCTGCACTGCAAAAAACGCTGCGGATCCGCAGAGAATCCGTAACGTGTGCACATAGCCTCAGAGTAACTGTGGGAAGGATTTCGTAACTGAACCTATGTTATGGAGAAGATGTGCATCATTTTTGGCTGACAACTCTTCAGGAGGAAAACAGTGGTGAAAAGCTGAAATGTGACGCCACTACGAGCATAATGTTACCCTGGTGTACGGACAGTCAGCTGTCAGCAAAAGGTGGGGTGTCATGCATCTATACAACCATAACAGAGCCTCCTAAGTCTGGTATATGCAATTCTAGCTTAAGGTATTAAACATAAATAAAACATGCAATGCATGGAGGATGCAATGACTATCCAGTATCATCTTTTGTTTGATCTGGGGAAATGGATGTTTCATTCAGCAGTTATAATGATGTAAGTTAGCTTGTACGGTTATTAGAGTTTGTATTGTGTATGACCAGCAAAACCTATGTTCTCAGTATTGGTGGTAACCTAGCAACAATCTACGTATCTAAAGCTGCATTGAAAAACATAAAGAAAATAGAAAAAGCTCCCCACAACAGCAGGATGTACATACTTCCTGATTACCATCCGCTTACAGAGAGTAACCCTGTAAACTGCTGCCTCATACTACTCCAAGGTCACTGTTTGTCCTACTTTCATCTGCTGAATCAAAACAAAAAACCTAAAGAACATGTATCACCATCTCCAGAGCAGCAACTGCTGAAGAAACATTCATCAGCACTCAACTGCCACGTCAAGCACGATACAAGCTCCAGTCTGGAATATATTATATATAGATACAGACATAAACATAAGTACATGTGTACACTCCTACATAACATGGATTTATATTCATCAAGTAGGCATACGATTTACGGTAGGTTTTCTTTGAATAACTGCACCTAGGACTAAAATCTCCCTGAAATATGTGTATATATATATATATATATATATATATATATATATATATATATATATATATATATATATATATATATATATATATATATATATATATATATATATATATATATATATATATATGTTATAAAGAAAAACTATTTAAAGGAGTTGTCCCCTTTCAGAAAAACTGTATCTACAGCTGCAGCTTTTTACAAAAATTTCATATCATTGCTTACTTACTGTCCCTGGATCCAGCGCGGAGTCTCTTGCGCTGCTTTCTGTGTTCGATACCAGCTGTGGCATTGATGCCATATCAATCAGTGAACTTAACGGCGTTGCTTGTGTAGACGGAATGCCCCTTTCAGAGCTACTAGTCTCACTGATCAGCTACCGCACTCTCAATGGTGACATCAGTGCTGCAGCCAATACTGAACCCCAGGTGTAGCTTTGGAGACTTAGCGGTGGTTACGGGGACAGTGAGTAAAGAGCAGTTTGTTTTTTTAAGAACACACAAAAAGGAAAAAATGTAGCTATATAAATTGAGTTTTTCAAATAGAATAACAATTAATAGAGATTATTTGGTGAATCAGTACAAATAATCTAAGTGGCAAAAATTTGAATTACAAACATTTAATAAGTACATACCAACACAAAACTAAATGCCAGACCCACCAAAACACCATCATAAGTATTAGGATCAAAAATACTCCCTATTACATCATATAAGATGGCAAAGTCACTAGCATAGAAGATACAGCATACGATATACTTTGTAAAGTGCTGAGTGTTAAGAAAATCTATGCAATATATGAAGATAATAGATAAACGAAATAAAATCTACCAATGAATATTATAACAATGAATGGATAAATTATCATATTTGTAACCATATATGCCATCACACTTATTTGCCAGCCCCCCTTTTTTAATTCATTTTGATAATATTTACAATTGATTTAAACGGAACCTGTCACCCCCAAAATCGAAGGTGAGCTAAGCCCACCGGCATCAGGGGCTTATCTACAGCATTCTGGAATACTGTAGATAAGCCCCCGATGTATCCTGAAAGATGAAAAAAAAAAGAGGTTAGATTATACTCCCCCAGGGGCGTTCCCGCTGCGGTCCGATGGGTTTCGCGGTCCGGTCCAGCGCCTCCCATCTTCTTACGATGACGTCCTCTTCTTGTCTTCACGCTGCGACTCCAGCGCAGGCGTACTTTGTCTGCCCTGTTGAGGGCAGAGCAAAGTACTGCAGAGCGCAGGCGCCGGGCTTCTCTGACCTTTCCTGGTGCCTGCGCACTGCAGTACTTTGCTCTGCTCTCAACAGGGCAGACAAAGTACGCCTGCGCCGAAGCCGCAGCCTGAAGACAAGAAGAGGACGTCATCGTAAGAAGATGGGAGGCCCCGGACCGGACCACGACGCCCATCGGATCGGACTGCCCGCTCAGGTGAGTATAATCTAACCTCTTTTTCTCATCTTTCAGGATACATCGGGGGCTTATCTACAGCATTCCAGAATGCTGTAGATAAGCCCCTGATGCTGGTGGGCTTAGTTCACCTTCGATTTTGGGGGTGACAGGTTTCCTTTAACTATAAATACACTGGAGACTTTGTAGACTTTGTAGTTAAGTACACACACATATATATATATATATATATATATATATATATATATATATATATATATATATATATATATATATATATATATATATATATATATATACATATACACACTGCTCAAAAAAATAAAGGGAACAATAAAATCCCACATCCTAGATATCATTGAATAATATTCCAGTTTTAAATCTTTATTCATTACATAGTGGAATGTGTTGAGAACAATAAAACCTAAAAATTATCAACGTAAATGACAACTAATATCCCACAGAGGTCTGGAGTTGGAATGGTGCTCAAAATCAAAGTGGAAAATGAAATTACAGGCTGATCCAACTTCAGTGGAAATGCTTCAAGACAAGTAAATTATGCTCAGTAGTGTGTGTGGCCTCCACGTGCCTGTATGACCTCCCTACAACGCTTGGGCATGCTCCTGATGATCCGGCAGATGGTCTCCTGGGGATCTCCTCCCAGACCTGGACTAAAGCATCCGTCAACTCCTGCATAGTCTGTGGTGCAACGTGACGTTGGTGGATGGTGCGAGACATGATGTCCCAGATGTGTTCAATCGGATTCAGGTCTGTGGAACAGGCGGGCCAGTCCATAGCTTCA
The DNA here is from genome assembly GCF_032444005.1 of Ranitomeya imitator. Classification (NCBI taxonomy): domain Eukaryota; kingdom Metazoa; phylum Chordata; class Amphibia; order Anura; family Dendrobatidae; genus Ranitomeya; species Ranitomeya imitator. The sequence continues at coordinate 330,703,676 of NC_091286.1, read as the reverse complement.
ATGCCTTCATCTTGCAGGAACTGTTGACACACTCCAGCCACATGAGGTCTGGCATTGTCCTGCATTAGGAGGACCCCAGGGCCACCCGCACCAGCATATGGTCTCACAAGGGGTCTGAGGATCTCATGTCGGTACCTAATGGCAGTCAGGCTATCTCTAGCGAGCACATGGAGGGCTGTGCTGTCTTCCAAAGAAATGCCACCCCACACCATTACTGACCCACTGCCAAACGGGTCATGCTGAAGGATGTTGCAGCCAGTAGATCGCTCTCCACGGCATCTCCAGACTCTGTCACGTCTGTCACATGTGCTCAGTGTGAACCTGCTTTCATCTGTGAAGAGTACAGGGCGCCAGTGGCGAATTTGCCAATCCTGGTGTTCTGTAGCAAACACCAAGCGTCCTGCACGGTGTTGGGATGTGAGCACAACCCCCATCTGTGGACTTCGGGCACTCAGACCATCCTCATGGAGTCGGTGTTTCTAACCGTTTGTGCAAACACATGCACATTTGTGGCCTGATGGAGGTCATTTTCCAGGGCTCTGGCAGTGCTCCTCCTGTTCCTCCTTGCACAAAGGCTGAGGTAGTGGTCCTGCTGCTGGGTTGTTGCCCTCCTACTGCCCCTCCACGTCTCCTGGTGTACTGGCCTGTCTCCTAGTAGCGCCTCCAGCCTCTGGACACTATGCTGACAGACACAGCAAACCTCCTTGCTAAAGTTCGCAATGATGTGCCATCCTGAATGAGCTACAATACCTGAGCCACTTGTTTGCATTGTAGAGTCTGTCTAAAGCTACCACGAGTGTGAAAGCACAACCAACATTCAAAAGTGACCAAAACATGAGCCACAAAGAGATGTGGTCTGTAGTCCCCACCTGCAGAACCACTCCTTTATTGAGTGTGTCTTGATAATTGCCAATAAATTCAATCTGATGTCTATTCCATTTGCACAACAGCATGTGAAATTGATTGTCAAACTGTTGCTTCCTAAGTGGACAGTTTGATTTCACAGAAGTTTGATTTACTTAGAGTTATATTCTGTTGTTTAAGTGTTCCCTTTATTTGTTTGAGGAGTGTATATACAGTATATATGTATGTATGTATATATATATATATATATATATATGTATATATATATATATATATATATATATATATATATACAGTTAGGGCCAGAAATATTTGGACAGTGACACAAGTTTTGTTATTTTAGCTGTTTACAAAAACATGTTCAGAAATACAATTATATATATAATATGGGCTGAAAGTGCACACTCCCAGATGCAATATGATAGTTTCCACATCCAAATCGGAGAAAGGGTTTAGGAATCATAGCTCTGTAATGCATAGCGTCCTCTTTTTCAAGGGACCAAAAGTAATTGGACAATGGACTCTAAGGGCTGCAATTAACTCTGAAGGCGTCTCCCTCGTTAACCTGTAATCAATAAAGTAGTTAAAAGGTCAGGGGTGGATTCCAGGTGTGTGGTTTTGCATTTGGAAGCTGTTGCTGTGAGCAGACAACATGCGGTCAAAGGAACTCTCAATTGAGGTGAAGCAGAACATCCTGAGGCTGAAAAAAAAGAAAAAATCCATCAGAGAGATAGCAGACATGCTTGGAGTAGCAAAATCAACAGTTGGGTACATTCTGAGAAAAAAGGAATTGACTGGTGAGCTTGGGAACTCAAAAAGGCCTGGGCGTCCACGGATGACAACAGTGGTGGATGATCGCCGCATACTTAATTTGGTGAAGAAGAACCCGTTCACAACATCAACTGAAGTCCAGAACACTCTCAGTGAAGTAGGTGTATCTGTCTCTAAGTCAATAGTAAAGAGAAAACTCCATGACAGTAAATACAAAGGGTTCACATCTAGATGCAAACCATTCATCAATAACAAAAATAGACAGGCCAGAGTTAAATTTGCAGAAAAACACCTCAAGAAGCCAGCTCAGTTCTGGAAAAGTTTTCTATGGACAGATGAGACAAAGATCAACCTGTACCAGAATGATGGGAAGAAAAAAGTTTGGAGAAGAAAGGGAACGGCACATGATCCAAGGCACACCACATCCTCTGTAAAACATGGTGGAGGCAACGTGATGGCATGGGCATACATGGCTTTCAATGGCACTGGGTCACTTGTGTTTATTGATGACATAAGAGCAGACAAGAGTAGCCGGATGAATTCTGAAGTGTACCGGGATATACTTTCAGCCCAGATTCAGCCAAATGCTGCAAAGTTGATTCGACGGCGCTTCATAGTACAGATGGACAATGACCCCAAGCATACAGCCAAAGCTACCCAGGAGTTCATGAGTGCCAAAAAGTGGAACATTCTGCAATGGCCAAGTCAATCTCCAGATCTAAACCCAATTGAGCATGCATTTCACTTGCTCAAATCCAGACTTAAGACGGAAAGACCCACAAACAAGCAAGACCTGAAGGCTGCGGCTGTAAAGACCTGGCAAAGCATTAAGAAGGAGGAAACCCAGCGTTTGGTGATGTCCATGGGTTCCAGACTTAAGGCAGTGATTGCCTCCAAAGGATTTGCAACAAAATTTTGAAAATAAAAATATTTTGTTTGGGTTATGTTTATTTGTCCAATTACTTTTGACCTCCTAAAATGTGGAGTGTTTGTAAAGAAATGTGTACAATTCCTACATTTTCTATCAGATATTTTTGTTCAACCCTTCAAATTAAACGTTACAATCTGCACTTGAATTCTGTTGTAGAGGTTTCATTTCAAATCCAATGTGGTGGCATGCAGAGCCCAACTCGCGAAAATTGTGTCACTGTCCAAATATTTCTGGCCCTAACTGTATATATATATATATATATATATATATATATATATATATATATATATATATATATATATATATATACATACACACACACATACACACACACGTATACACACATACACATACATAACTCGTATATAAACTACTGTTACTACCAGAAAACTAAGAATCATGTGCTGTTTTGTTCATCTTGAATATTGCTTTATAGGAAACAATGTTTGCACCTATATATTTTCAAACTCATTTATGTGGTACATATTAATATACAATTTTACTACATAATATTATTGCAACAAAAGCAGGACTTCCTTTCCCTCTTAACCTCTCCCCATTCCTATGAGCCACACAACTTCCTTCTTCCTTCCCTCTTTTCCAAGTCTTGTTTGATTAGTGTTACCAACTTTGGTAATGTAGCATTCCTTGATGTTAAAAATTAAATGAATATATATATACTAGATGGTGGCCCGATTCTAACGCATCGGGTATTCTAGAATATGCATGTCCACGTAGTATTTTGCACAGCCCACGTAGTATATTGCCCAGCCACGTAGTATATTGCCCAGCCACGTAGTATATTGCCCAGTCACATAGTATATTGCCCAGCCACGTAGTATATTGCCCAGTCACATAGTATATTGCCCAGCTACGTAGTATATTGCCCAGTGACGTAGTATATTGCCCAGCCACATAGTATATTGCCCAGCCAGGTAGTATATTGCCCAGCTACGTAGTATATGACCCAGCCACATAGTATATTGCCCAGTCACATAGTATATTGCCCAGTTACGTAGTATATTGCCCAGTCACGTAGTATATTGCCCAGTCACGTACTATATTACCCAGTCACGTACTATATTACCCAGTCACGTACTATATTGCCCAGTCACGTAGTATATTGCCCAGTCATGTAGTATATTGCCCATTCACGTAGTATATTGCCCAGTCACGTAGTATATTGCCCAGCCACGTAGTATATTGCCCAGTCATGTAGTATATTGCCCAGTCATGTAGTATATTGCCCAGTCATGTAGTATATTGCCCAGTCACGTAGTATATTGCCCAGCCACGTAGTATATTGCCCAGCCATGTAGTATATTGCCCAGTCACGTAGTATATTGCCCAGCCACGAAGTATATTGGCCAGTCACGTAGTATATTGCCCAGCCACGTATGTCACAGGTTAAAAAATAAAAAAAACATATACTCACCTTCCGAGGGAGCCCTTGTAGTCATGTCACCTGTGTGCGGTGCACTCGTCAGCTTCCGGTCCCAGGGTTGGTAGTGCAGGACCAGTGATGACGTCACGGTCACATGACCGTGATGTCATGGCAGGTCCTTCTCGCGCAGGACCTGTGATGAGATCGCGGTCACATGACCGTGACGTCATGGCAGGTCCTTGTCGCATACCATATTTGCACCGGAACCTGCCGCTGGCATGAAGCAGTTACCGGAGCGTTGCGAGGAGCGGGAAAGGAGGCGGAAGGTGAGTATATAACGATTTTTTATTTTTTATATTATTTTTAACATTAGATCCTTTTACTATTGACGCTGCATAGGCAGCATCAATAGTAAAAACTTGGTCGCACAGCGTTAATAGCGGCGGTAACGGAGTGAGCTACCCGCGGCATAACGCGGTCCGTTACCGCCGGCATTAACCCCTTTACCCCCAAGGGTGGTTTGCACGTCAATGACCAGGCCAATTTTTACAATTCTGACCACTGTCCCTTTATGAGGTTATAACTCCGAAACGCTTCAACGGATCCTGGTGATTCTGACATTGTTTTCTCGTGACATATTGTACTTCATGATAGTGGTAAAATTTCTTTGATAGTACCTGCGTTTATTTGTGAAAAATACGGAAATTTGGCGCAATTAAATCACAGAGATATGTCACACAAAATACTTAATAAGTAACATTTCCCACATGTCTCCTTTACATCAGCATAATTTTGGAACCAATTTTTTTTTTTGTTAGGGAGTTATAAGGGTTAAAAGTTGACCAGCAATTTCTCATTTTTACAACACCATTTTTTTTAGGGACCACGTCTCATTTGAAGTCATTTTGAGGGGTCTATATGATAGAAAATGCCCAAGTGTGACACCATTCTAAAAACTGCACCCCTCAAGGTGCTCAAAACCACATTCAAGAAGTTTATTAACCCTTCAGGTGTTTAATAGGAATTTTTGGAATGTTTAAATAAAAATGAACATTTAACTTTTTTACACAAAAAATTTACTTCAGCTCCAATTTGTTTTATTTTACCAAGGGTAACAGCAGAAATTGGACCCAGAAAGTTGTTGTGCAATTTGTCCTGAGTACGCTGATACCCCATATGTGGCAGTAAACCACTGTTTGGGCGCATGGGAGAGCTCGGAAGGGAAGGAGCGCTATTTGACTTTTCAATGCAAAATTGACAGGAATTGAGATGGGACGCCATGTTGCGTTTGGAGAGCCACTGATGTGCCTAAACATTGAAACCCCCCACAAGTGACACCATTTTGGAAAGTAGACCCCCTAAGGAACTTATCTGGATGTGTATAAGAAAACCCCCTTGTAGGTTTATTGATCTAATTTTTGTGTGTTGCAGCACTTTCTTTTTCTGGGCTATATGCCCCCCTTGTAGGTTTATTTATCTGGATGTGTGGTGAGCACTTTGACCCACCAAGTGCTTCACAGAAGTTTATAATGCAGAACCGTAAAAATAAAAAATCATATTTTTTCACAAAAATTATATTTTTGCCCCCAATTTTTTATTTTTCCAAGGGTAAGAGAAGAAATTGGACCTCAAAAGTTGTTGTACAATTTGTCCTGAGTACGCTGATACCCCATATGTGGCAGTAAACCACTGTTTGGGCGCATGGGAGAGCTCGGAAGGGAAGGAGCGCCGTTTGACTTTTCAATGCAAAATTGACAGGAATTGAGATGGGACGCCATGTTGCGTTTGGAGAGCCACTGATGTGCCTAAACATTGAAACCCCCCACAAGTGACACCATTTTGGAAAGTAGACCCCCTAAGGAACTTATCTGGATGTGTGGTGAGCACTTTGACCCACCAAGGGCTTCACAGAAGTTTATAATGCAGAGCCATAAAAATAAAACAAAATTTTTTTCCCACAAAAATTATTTTTTAGCCCCCAGTTTTGTATTTTCCCTAGGGTAACAGGAGAAATTGGACCCCAAAAGTTGTTGTCCAATTTGTCCTGAGTACGCTGATACCCCATATGTGGGGGGGAACCACCGTTTGGGCGCATGGGAGGGCTCGGAAGGGAAGGAGCGCCATTTGGAATGCAGACTTAGATGGAATGGTCTGCAGGCGTCACATTGCGTTTGCAGAGCCCCTAATGTACCTAAACAGTAGAAACCCCCCACAAGTGACACCATTTTGGAAAGTAGACCCCCTAAGGAACTCATCTTGATGTGTTGTGAGAGCTTTGAACCCCCAAGTATTTCACTACAGTTTATAACGCAGAGCCATGCAAATAAAAAATATTTTTTTTTCCACAAAAATTATATTTTAGCCCCCAGTTTTGTATTTTTCCAAGGTTAGCAGGAGAAATTGGACCCTAAATGTTGTTGTCCAATTTGTCCTGAGTACGCTGATACCCGATATGTGGGGGGGAACCACCGTTTGGGCGCATGGGAGGGCTCGGAAGGGAAGGAGCATCATTTGGAATGCAGACTTAGATGGATTGGTCTGCAGGCGTCACATTGCGTTTGCAGAGCCCCTAATGTACCTAAACAGTAGAAACCCCCCACAAGTGACCCCATATTGGAAACTAGACCCCTCAATGAACTTATCTAGATGTGTTGTGAGAACTTTGAACCCCCAAGTGTTTCACTACAGTTTATAACGCAGAGCCGTGAAAATAAAAAATCTTTTTGTTTTCCCACAAAAATTATTTTTTAGCCCCCAGTTTTGTATTTTCCCAAGGGTAACAGGAGAAATTGGTCCACAAAAGTTGTTGTCCAATTTGTCCTGAGTACGCTGATACCCCATATGTTGGGGTAAACTCCTGTTTGGGCACACAGGAGAGCTCGGAAGGGAAGGAGCACTGTTTTACTTTTTCAACACAGAATTGGCTGGAATTGAGATCGGACGCCATGTCGTGTTTGGAGAGCCCCTGATGTGCCGAAACAGTGGAAACCCCCCAATTATAACTGAAACCCTAATCTAAACACACCCCTAACCCTAATTCCAACGGTAACCCTAACCACACCTCTAACCCTGACACACCCCTAACCCTAATCCCAACCCTATTCCCAACTGTAAATGTAATCTAAACCCTAACCCTAACTTTAGCCCCAACCCTAACTGTAGCCCTAACCCTAGCCCTAACCCTAGCCCTAACCCTAGCCCTAACCCTAGCCCTAACCCTAGCCCTAACCCTAGCCCTAGCCCTAACCCTAGCCCTAGCCCTAACCCTAGCCCTAATGGGAAAATGGAAATAAATACATTTTTTTTTTATTTTTCCCTAACTAAGGGGGTGATGAAGGGGGGTTTGATTTACTTTTATAGCGAGTTTTTTAGCGGATTTTTATGATTGGCAGCCGTCACACACTGAAAGACCCTTTTTATTGCAAAAAATATTTTTTGCAATACCACATTTTGAGAGCTATAATTTTTCCATATTTTGGTCCACAGAGTCATGTGAGGTCTTGTTTTTTGCGGGACGAGTTGACGTTTTTATTGAAACCATTTTTGGGCACGTGACATTTTTTGATCGCTTTTTATTCCGATTTTTGTGAGGAAGAATGACCAAAAGCCAGCTATTCATGAATTTCTATTGGGGGAGGCGTTTATACCGTTCCGCGTTTGGTAAAATTGATAAATCAGTTTTATTCTTCGGGTCAGTGCGATTACAGCGATACCTCATTTATATCATTTTTTTATGGTTTGGCGCTTTTATACGATAAAAACTATTTTACAGAAAAAATAATTATTTTTGCATCGCTTTATTCTCAGGACTATAACTTTTTTATTTTTTTGCTGATGATGCTGTATGGCGGCTCTTTTTTTGCGGGACAATATGACGCTTTCAGCGGTACCATGGGTATTTATATCTGTCTTTTTGATCGCGTGTTATTCCACTTTTTGTTCGGCGGTATGATAATAAAGCGATGTTTTTTGCCTCGTTTTTTTTTTTTTTTTCTTACGGTGTTTACTGAAGGGGTTAACTAGTGGGACAGTTTTATAGGTCGGGTCGTTACGGACGCGGCGATACTAAATATGTGTACTTTTATTGTTTTGTTTTTTTATTTAGATGAAGAAATGTATTTATGGGAATAATATTTTTTTTTTTTTTTCATTATTTTGGAATATTTTTTTTTATTTTTTTTACACATTTGGAAATTTTTTTTTTACTTTTTTACTTTGTCCCAGTGGGGGACATCCCTGATCAGTGATCTGACAGTTTGCACAGCACTCTGTCAGATCACTGATCTGACATGCAGCGCTGCAGGCTTCACAGTGCCTGCTCTGAGCAGGCTCTGTGAAGCCACCTCCCTCCCTGCAGGACCCGGATCCGCGGCCATCTTGGATCCGGGGCTGGAGGGAGCAGGGAGGGAGGTGAGACCCTCGCAGCAACGCGATCATATCGCGTTGCTCCGGGGGTCTCAGGGAAGCCCGCAGGGAGCCCCCTCCCTGCGCGGTGCTTCCCTGCACCGCCGGCACATCGCGATCATCTTTGATCGCGGTGTGCCAGGGGTTAATGTGCCGGGGGCGGTCCGTGACCGCTCCTGGCACATAGTGCCGGATGTCAGCTGCGATAAGCAGCTGACACCCGGCCGCGATCGGCCGCGCTCCCCCCATGAGCGCGGCCGATCGGCTATGACGTACTATCCCGTCCAGGGTCAGATAAGCCCAGGGCACCTCGACGGGATAGTACGTCTAAGGTCACAGAGGGGTTAACCCTGTGTGAGCGGTGACCAGAGGGGAGTATGCGGGCGCCAGGCACTGACTGCAGGGAGTATGGAGCGGCCATTTTCTTCCGGACTGTGCCCGTCGCTGATTGGTCGTGGCTGTTTTGCCACAACCAATCAGCGACTTCGATTACCTTGACAGACAGAGGCCGCAACCAATGAATATCCGTGACAGACAGACAGACAGACGGTAGTGACGCTTAGACAATTATATAGTAGATATATATATATATATATACAGTGGGGCAAAAAAGTATTTAGTCAGTCAGCAATATTGCAAGTTCCACCACTTAAAAAGATGAGAGGCGTCTGTAATTTACATCATAGGTAGACCTCAACTATGGGAGACAAACTGAGAAAAAAAAATCCAGAAAATCACATTGTCTGTTTTTTTATCATTTTATTTGCATATTATGGTGGAAAATAAGTATTTGGTCAGAAACAAACAATCAAGCTTTCTGGCTCTCACAGACCTGTATCTTCTTCTTTAAGAGTCTCCTCTTTCCTCCACTCATTACCTGTAGTAATGGCACCTGTTTAAACTTGTTATCAGTATAAAAAGACACCTGTGCACACCCTCAAACAGTCTGACTCCAAACTCCACTATGGTGAAGACCAAAGAGCTGTCAAAGGACACCAGAAACAAAATTGTAGCCCTGCACCAGGCTGGGAAGACTGAATCTGCAATAGCCAACCAGCTTGGAGTGAAGAAATCAACAGTGGGAGCAATAATTAGAAAATGGAAGACATACAAGACCACTGATAATCTCCCTCGATCTGGGGCTGCACGCAAAATCCCAACCCGTGGGGTCAGAATGATCACAAGAACGGTGAGCAAAAATCCCAGAACCACGCGAGGGGACCTAATGAATGAACTGCAGAGAGCTGGGACCAATGTAACAAGGCCTACCATAAATAACACACTACGCCACCATGGACTCAGATCCTGCAGTGCCAGACGTGTCCCACTGCTTAAGCTAGTACATGTCCGGGCCCGTCTGAAGTTTGCTAGAGAGCATTTGGATGATCCAGAGGAGTTTTGGGAGAATGTCCTATGGTCTGATGAAACTAAACTGGAACTGTTTGGTAGAAACACAACTTGTCGTGTTTGGAGGAAAAAGAATACTGAGTTGCATCCATCAAACACCATACCTACTGTAAAGCATGGTGGTGGAAACATCATGCTTTGGGGCTGTTTCTCTGCAAAGGGGCCAGGACGACTGATCCGGGTACATGAAAGAATGAATGGGGCCATGTATCGTGAGATTTTGAGTGCAAACCTCCTTCCATCAGCAAGGGCATTGAAGATGAAACGTGGCTGGGTCTTTCAACATGACAATGATCCAAAGCACACCGCCAGGGCAACGAAGGAGTGGCTTCGTAAGAAGTATTTCAAGGTCCTGGAGTGGCCTAGCCAGTCTCCAGATCTCAACCTTATAGAAAATTTTTGGAGGGAGTTGAAAGCCCGTGTTGCCAAGCGAAAAGCCAAAAACATCACTGCTCAAGAGGAGATCTGCATGGAGGAATGGGCCAACATACCAACAACAGTGTGTGGCAACCTTGTGAAGACTTACAGAAAACGTTTGACCTCTGTCATTGCCAACAAAGGATATATTACAAAGTATTGAGATGAAATTTTGTTTCTGACCAAATACTTATTTTCCACCATAATATGCAAATAAAATGTAAAAAAAACAGACAATGTGATTTTCTGGATTTTTTTTCTCAGTTTGTCTCCCATAGTTGAGGTCTACCTATGATGTAAATTACAGACGCCTCTCATCTTTTTAAGTGGTGGAACTTGCACTATTGCTGACTGACTAAATACTTTTTTGCCCCACTGTATATATATATATATATATATATATATATATATATATATATATATATATATATATATATTTGAATTATGAGTATTTATATATATTTTACTCATGTATACAGCGCCATTAATTCAGCATTACAAACATTTTTATATATATATATATATATATATATATATATATATATATATATATATATATATATGTATGTATGTATGTATATATATATATATATATATATATATATATATATATATATATATATATATATATATATATATATAAACACCTCTAGCATAAACTCATTGCATATAATAAATGTAATGCCCCTTTATTGCAGCCCTTGAGATTGGTTCAGTGTCACAATGTGGCCCTTGGACCAGGAAAGATTGTGCATCCTGCTATAGTGATATCAAAACATACGGAAGGGCAGCCCCAGCTGTATTTGAACTACATAATAAGCTGTCAATCTCTCAGATCCAACCCTCAGCAAGTCTAGCTTTATTATCCCTATGTGACTTATCGATATCTAGGTTCAAGAAGGGCCTGCTCAGACACTTCCTTACTGCTGTTAGGAACTTAATCCCTCGTTTTTGGAAATTTCCCTCACGTGCTGAGTTTGTCGCAGAACTCATTGATATTTACAGAATGGAACAAATGATTAGTCAGATCTCAGGAAACACCGATAAAACATACAATACATGGGCCCCCTGGATCGTATTTAGGGAGACACCTGAATTAGACCTTTGGCTTCTAAGAACCTGATGATTCATGTATTCGCACGTTTCTGGACCGCTTTGTCAATATATCTCCTAGACGTTGGGGAGGTATGACAGCTACATTCCCTCCCACGCATATCCCATCCTTCCTCCCAAACCTTTTTCCCCCTTTCTTCCCTTTTCTCTATCCTTTCTTCTTCCCTACTCCCTCTACCTGTCCTCTTTCTTATTTAGATTCAATTACTTATATCTCTTTTGAATGATTATGGCAACACTGATAGAAAGTGTTATTAAATATCTTTATTGTTTTTACAGAATACAAATTCATACAGTTTGTTGAGATGTTATATTATGATACCTGATCAACCTGCAAACATTATCTAATATTTAACTGATTTATCTGATTGTACTCTTGTACGTTATGTTTCGGAAGGGCAGCCCCATGGAACACAATTTCCCAATGGCTGCCCTGGAGTGTGTCTACAAACCATAGACTATAGCAGAGTCAAAGACTCAACTACAGTGGGGAAAAAAAAATTGACATGCTGACGATTTTGCAAGTTTCCCATCTACAAAAAATGGAAAGGTCTGTAATTTTTTTCGTAGGTACACTTCAACTGTGACAGAATCTAAAAAAAAAAAACACAGAAAATCACATTGTATAACTTCTAAATAATTAAATAGCATTTTACTGCATGAAATAAGTTTGATCACCTACCAAGCAGCAAGAATTCTGGCTCTCACAGACCTGTTAGTCTTTCTTTAAGAAGCCCTCCTACACTGAACTCATTACCTGTATTAATTGCACCTGTTTGAATTTGTTCCCTGTATAAAAGACACCTGTCCACACACTTAATTAGTCACACTCCAACCTCTCCACCATGGACAAGACCAAAGAGCTGTTTAAAGTCACCAGAAAGAAAAGTGTAGACCTGCACGTGGCTGGGATGGGCTACAGGAGAATAGGCAAGCAGCTTGGTGAGAAGGCAACAACTGTTGGCGCAATTATTAGAAAATGAAAGATGACTGTCAATCTTCCTCGGACTGATGCTCCATGCAAGATCTTGCTTCGTGGGATAAGGATGATTGTGAGAAAGGTCAGGAATCAACCAAGAACTACATAGGAGGACCTAGGCAATGACCTGAAAAGAGCTGGGACCACAGTCTCAAATATTACCGTTAGTAACACACAATGTCGTCATGGATTAAAATCTTGAAGGGCAAGCAAGGTCCCAGTTCTCATGCTAGCATATATCCAGGCCAGTTTGAAGTTCGCCAATGACTGGATGATCCACAGGAGTCATTGGAGAAGGTCATTTGGTCAGATGAGACCGTATTTGGAGGAAGAAGGATGCATACAACCACAAAAACACCATCCAAACCTTGAAGCTTGTTGGGGAAATGCCATAATTTGGGGGTTCTTTTCTGCAAAGGGGACAGGATGACTGCACCGTATTGAAGGGATGATGGATGGGGTCATGTATCGTGAGAGTTTTGCCTAACAACCTGCTTACCTCAGTAAGAGCATTGAAGATGGGTCATGGCTGAGTCTTCCAGCATGACAATGACCTGAAACACACAGCCAGGGCAGCTAAGGAGTGGCTCCATAAGAAGCATTTCAAGGTCTTGGAGTGGCCTAGCCAGTCTCCAGACCTTAACACAAAAGAAAATCTATGGAGGAAGATGAAAGTCAATGAAACCCAGTGAAAGCTCTGAAATCTAAAACATCTGGAAAAGATCTGTATGGAGGAGAGGGCCAAAAACTCCTGCTGCAGGGTGTGCAAACTTGGTCAAAAACTACAGGAAACGTATGATCTCTGTAATTGCAAACAAAGTTTTCTGTGCCACTACTAGGACAACCCCTTCCTAAACTAAATGTTCAGCCCCGATAAAATAATAAAGCATTTACTCACCTCCCGTGTCGGCTCAGTTCCAGTAGTTTCAGTACTCCCTTTCCCCGTGGCTGTGATGCGGTGGAATGACACATGATGCCCGGCACCCAATCAGCACTTTTGTCACTGTCGCCGCTTCTGACAAACTGAACATGAAGAGTAAGTCTGGGATAAAGCTGCATCTCGGACATCCTGTTCATGTTCAGTGTGTCTGAAGGCGGAGACAGTGACGCCAGCGCTGATTGGGCACCGGGGTCACGAGTAATTACACTGCATCACAGCCACGAGTGCGGAAAGCGCGGGTACTTCACAGGTACGGGAGGTGAATATAGGCTTTATTATTTTATCAGGCCGAACATTTTGTTTAAGAAGGGGTTGTCCTAGTAGTGGAACACCCCTTTAAGTTTTTTTTTTATTGTATCAAATACTTATTTCATGCAATAAAATGCAAATTATGTAAAAATTATATGTGATTTTCTGAATTTTTTTTTTAGAGATTCTCTCTCTCACAGTTGAAGTGAACCTACCATAAAAATTACAGACCTCTCCATTCTTTGTAGGTGGGAAAACTTGCAAAATCGTCAGTGCTTTAAATACTTTTTTTCCCAACTATATATTTCAGTGACTGGACTGCCAATCTCGTACGTAGGTAACATTTTTCCAATGCATCGTTTATATTTCTCTTTAAAACTGACCATAACTGAAAAAATGAGGACAGATATAAAATAACTTTCCCTTGTAATCATCATCACAGAAAAATTCATCATAACAAAGGATCATGTTGATTTGCAGGACAAACACTTGAAGAAAAAAAATAAATTGTCTCCTCTACATCATAATGCTGCAAATGTTAGTGGAAGAAGGGAGAGCATTGCAAATATTCCTCAGAGCACTGCCTGTGGCGCACTGCTGCCTGATTATAGCAGCACTGCCGAGATACCGATTATCTTCACCTTCCCATTCATATGCCCAAAGCTGGAGCTATGCTCTGGTCAGCAGCATCCAATTAGCACAACTGCCTGCAGTTATCCTACTGGACTTATGAGCTAAAATGCTAATTGCTCCAAATTGACTCATTATACATCTAAAACATATGCCCAGCTCACAATTACATAGCAAAGCAAAAATTACTGAAAACTGCTTCCTAATAAAAATTGTAAAACTGTATGTTAGACCTATACCTAATGATAACTTTACGGATTTTTCCAACAATTACCACACTTCCCAAATGAAGTTGGTTCCATTTTATAGTGTGTAAGGAGCTACTTGAAGCACTTTTTGGATAGTTTTTAGGGGCAGGATACATACATTGACTTTTCTCTACATACAGTCATGGCAAAAGTATTGACACCCCTGCAATTCTGTCAGATAATACTCATTTTCTTCCTGAAAATGATTTCAAACACAAATTCTTTGGTATTATCTTCATTTAAATTTGTCTTAAATGAAAAAACACAAAAGAGAATGAAGCAAAAAGCAAAACATTGATCATTTCACACAAAACTCCAAAATGGGCCAGACAAAAGTATTGGCACCCTCAGCCTAATACTTGGTTGCACAACCTTTAGCCAAAATAAATTCGACCAACCGCTTCCAGTAACCATCAATGAGTTTCTTACAATGCTCTGCTGGAATTTTAGACCATTCTTCTTTGGCAAACTGCTTCAGGTCCCTGATAATTGAAGGGTGCCTTCTCCAAACTGTCATTTTTAGATCTCTCCACAGGTGTTCTATGGAATTCAGGTCTGGACTCATTGCTGGCCACCTTAGAAGTCTCCAGTGCTTTCTCTCAAACCATTTTCTAGTGCTTTTTAAAGTGTGTTTTGGGTCATTGTCCTGCTGGAAGACCCATGACCTCTGAGGGAGACCCAGCTTTCTCACACTGGGCCCTACATTATGCTGCAAAATTTGTTGGTAGTCTTCAGACTTCATAATGCCATGCACACGGTCAAGCAGTCCAGTGCCAGAGGCAGCAAAGCAACCCCAAAACATCAGGGAACCTCCGCCATCTTTGACTATAGGGACTGTGTTCTTTTCTTTGAATGCCTCTTTTTTTCTCCTGTAAACTCTATGTTGATGCCTTTGCCCAAAAAGCTCTACTTTTGTCTCATCTGACCAAAGAACATTCTTCCAAAACGTTTTAGGCTTTTTCAGGTAAGTTTTGGCAAACTCCAGCCAAACTTTTTTATGTCTCGGGGTAAGAAGTGGGGTCTTCCTGGGTCTCCTACCATACAGTCTCTTTTCATTCAGACGCCAACGGATAGTACGGGTTGACACTGTTGTACCCTCGGACTGCAGGGCAGCTTGAACTTGTTTGGATGTTAGTCGAGGTTCTTTATCTAACATCCGCACAATCTTGCGTTGAAATCTCTTGTAAATTTTTCTTTTCCGTCCACATCTAGGGAGGTTAGCCACAGTGCCATGGGCTTTAAACTTCTTGATGACACTGCGCACAGTAGACACAGGAACATTCAGGTCTTTGGAGATGGACTTGTAGCCTTGAGATTGCTCATGCTTCCTCACAATTTGGTTTCTCAAGTCCTCAGACAGTTCTTTGGTCTTCTTTCTTTTCTCCATGCTCAATGTGGTACACACAAGGACACAGGACAGAGGTTGAGTCAACTTTAATCCATGTCAACTGGCTCCAGTGTGATTTAGTTATTGCCAACGCCTGTTAGGTGCCACAGGTAAGTTACAGGTGCTGTTAATGACACAAATAGAGAAGCATCATATGATTTTTCGAACAGTGCCAATACTTTTGTCCACTCCTTTTTTATGTTTGGTGTGGAATTATATCCAATTTGGCTTTAAGGCTACGTTCACACTAGCGTTGCGCCGCCCTGCGTCGGCGACGCAACGCGCGACGCACGGAAAAACGCGCGCAAACGCGCTCAAAAACGCGCGCGTTTTGCGACGCGTGCGTCGTTTTTTGACGAAATCGGACGCAAGAAAAATGCAACTTGTAGCGTTTTCTTGCGTCCGACGCTAGCGTCTAAAACGACGCACGTGTCGGAAAACGCGTGCAAAAAGACGCACGCGTCCCCTATGTTAAACATAGGGGAGCGTCGCCGCTGCGTCGCCGCTGCGTCGCCGACGCAACAGCGACGCGACGCTAATGTGAACGTAGCCTAAGACAATTCTTTTTGTGTTTTTTCATTTAACCCTGCTGTTTTGTTCGCATTTACTATACACTTGTAGTGTTCCGGGTCACTATGACCCGGCTTATTAAACCTTGATTTTAGACACTCTAACTCCATTTTGTTTATACTTTTTGCTTACTAGACTGTTTGTGAACATGTTTGGTAGTAAAAAAAAAAAAAGAAAAATGAACTAGAAATCTTTTTTTTTGTTTTTATTCTGAAAAAACAGATCCATCCAATGAGCAAAACGAAAATGGAAAACTACACATATTTTGTAAAAAAAAAAAAACAATCAAATCAAACATTTTGTGATAAAAAATTAAGGATAATAAACATTACAATGTGAATATATTTACATGATCATATAAATTTATGGATTCTTGCATGAAAAACAATACACATGATTTTTGCATAGAAATGTTTTACAGCCAGAACATGTTATACTTGTCTTGTTGTCACAAGTAGAAGGGCAATAGCTGTATCTTTTTCTTTTGATGCCGGAAGAGGCCATGGGGGTAGAAGCACACAGCTGCTCTCCAAAGAAACTGAAAGGTAACATGTCTGGGCTAGCATATGTGTACTGATAAGAGCAGAGAAGATAAGAACCCTTCTGAAAACAAGCAGATAAGCCAGGAAGACAGACTTACTTAGCAAAAAAAAATTATTTGCAAGACTTTACAGCTCAGCTTTACAAAAAAAAAGTCTTAGACAGCGCGTTCTGAGCAGTCCGTTCTGCGCATAATATACACGTATAGTGCACACCTAGTGATCTCTCCGGATGCACTCTACATTTTAGAATAGACTGCGCACCAAAAATAATCAATATAAAGCCATTTTTATGGTGCGCAGATCTCAATGCATACCCCGGGTAGAGCGCGTGTACGACCCCATTGAAATAATTTAGGAAATAAATCAATTGATATACAATAGTAGATGCAATAAATAGACCCAACTGAGGTTATAACTCCTTTATTTCACTGAAAATGTGGCCTCACAGCTGTAAAAAACGATGTCGGGTCACTATGACCCGAACACAACAAGTGTAACTTTTTGCGTGTAGCAAAAAGTAACCAAAAAAACAAACAAAAAAAAAACTCACAGGTAGGTCCCCCCAAATGAGGAAAAGTCAAGGAGTCTCAAGTTTTATAGACTTACAGAAAAAAATCTACAGGGCCGCAAAAAGTCTGTTCGGGTCACTATGACCCGAACAGAACAACAGGGTTAAGACAAATTAAATGAAGATAATAATACCAAATAATTTGTGTTTGCAATCATTTTCAGGAAGAAGCTGAGTATTATCTGACAGAATTGCAGGGGTGTCAATACTTTTGGCCATGACTGTAGAGCCTCATGGATACATTTAGAATAACCCCGTCTACCGAATAATGTCTGAGAATTTAGCAAGCTATGAAAGATAGTTGCGAAAGTCAGAAATAGGTGTCACGAGCCTTCATAAAGAAATGCTTCAATTATTCAATTTAGTCCAGAGCATTTATAAAGAAATGCTTCAATTATTCAATTTTGTCCAGAAAAATGTCATGGGTACACTGCTAAATTTCCCTCAGTCCAAATTCCCTTCTCTTTACATTTTTCAAGAGCAGAAAGCTGTGCCTTGATTTACTATGGGCAACAAAGGTAATTTCATAAATCTGCTCTATGTGCTCTATGTCACGGTTCCACCTCTCAGTGTGTCTGGGATGCACCTACTGAAAGCTCAGCCGTCAAATCTGATACAGGGACGTGCTGAAGCTGTCAGTACTTAGATTCACAGCTCAGTCATGCAGTCTGGTGCAGGTGCATGCTGAGCTGTCAGTGTGTTGATTGACAGCTAGGACATTGAATCTGAGACTTGTAGGTTCTGGCTGTCTCCAGGTGTGCATTATACTAGGTGATTGCCCGGCTACTTAACTGAGCTGTTTCTCCAAGACCTCTGCCAGGCGTACATTCAGCTACTGTGTGGTTTGTTTATCTGTGCCTTGTGTTCCATTTCTAGATCTTTTGTTGCCTGACCTTGGACCTTGTTATGACCTTCCGTCTGTTTAACACCTTCTGCTCTGATCCATTATCCTCCTGGTATTCTGACCTCGGATTGTTACCTGACTACTGCTTTGTATCTTACTTCTGATAATGACATACCTGCCTGGCTTCTGACCTTGGACAGCTTGACCATGAGAAGTAACTCAGTGTCACATTGTATATATTACAGTTTAATATTCCAGTTAAAAACTACAATTTTTTTTCATTCATTTTTTACTTGATTAATCTAGTATTTGGCTTTGAGGTTTGCCATGCATAATATATGATTCTTGGCAAGACAATGTAATGTATTCCTCCCATACAAGCATACCAGACAGTCAAGCCCCTGGACAAAGACAAGAGCAATATATTCTGAGACATGGAAAAAATTAAGTTTCAGCACCTACAGGGAGAGCCGAATGCTAACAAAAAAAACCATCCACTGACAAAAGGCTGAATGGCAAGATACATAGTTGGAAAATCGGGATAGGTCCTAGATTCATTGAACAAGTACGTGGGAGAGGTTGGCAGTAAGACTGTGTTTTTCCTCTAGGTTTTGTTTGAAAGGACACGTACCTTTAAAGGGTATGTGCATACGTTCAGTATTTGAAGTAGAAAAAAAGAAAAAAGGTGCTACAAGGACATTCTAGAGCCAAGAAATTCATCTAAAAATTATCTAAGAGACCAGCAGAGAAAATAATTCTCTTTTTTTTTTAAATGTCTAGCACAGTAAGCTATTCCACATCAGATCAATACAGCAATTAAACTCCAAGTGTCAGACAACAGAGAACCAGAAGGTTAATATCCTTTAGGAATCATAAAAAGACACAAGGTTTCTATCGCCCTCACACCCAAGCATCCTCATAATGTCAGAATTAACAGGCAGGACAATAAATGGAACCTGTCATCTGTTTTCAATGTAGATGTAGATGCATGTTCAGAAACACTATAAATCACTGCCACTAACAGGACTGTGTAAGAATGTATACAGTTAGAGTGGATTTCCTATCAAGATGGATTGTAAATGTCTGACCTCCACATGGACCATCAACCATCACAAGACCTGGGTTCTCATGTCCCCTCGTTGGAGAAGCAATAATGTAGGAAGGAGGAATGATAAGCAATGGTCTTTATGTGGGAAAACCTGTTAAAGAGTCTCTCTTGCGCCTAATCTAGATGAAGAAAAAATGTGTATACTCCAGCTTCTAAAATCTTGAAGTGCTTTATTGGTGCATATAAATATAGCGTGATTAAAATCCTTGCTCAAAGGTGGATGCAGTCATGAGGATAGACAACGCGTTTCGATCTATGCGATCTTAATCTAGATGTGTGGATTTTAATCAGTGTGTCAGTTTCTACCATTGTTTTATCAAATCTGTGAAAAACATACTTCAGTGTGCTGTTCAAGTTTTTCATAGACCAATAGGCTTGCATTGGCATCTTTGATCTATGAGCAAAAAGAGAAGTATCTATCTTTTTTATTTTTTCATGCAGACACTCAGTCCTCAAGAATTTTGATACAGGAAAGATATATATCTTGGTAACATGTTAGCCAATGGATAGAAAAATATTTAGGATTGAGAGTCCTCAGTGGTTGATACCTTTTAATGGCTAACTGAAAAGATGGTAACAAATTGCAAGCTTTTGAGACTACTCAGGTCCCTTCATCAGGCAAAGACTAAAAGAAATTCTGAAGAATTGAGAGTTCATACTTGTTCTCAGTTTCTGCCCTGTCTCCCCTACATACAGACCCCCAGTTGTCAGAAGCTCCCTGTCCTCTTAAACAGCTGCATGAACTCTTCCTTGCAACCAGACAAAAATGTAAAACCTGTCCATTTATAATGACCACAGACAAGATGAAGATCCCCAATTCACATCAGGACTACTAGATGCCAGAAACGTTCAGCTGCATCACATCTAATGTGGTGTACCTACCGTATATACTCGAGCATAAGCCGACCCGAGTATAAGCCGACCCCCCTAATTTTGCCACAAAAAACTGGGAAAACTTATTGACTTGAGTATAAGCCTAGGGTAGGAAATGCAGCAGCTACTGGTAAATTTCAAAAATAAAAATAGATGCTCTATACCGTTCATTATTGCCCCATAAGATGCTCCATATAAAGCTGTGCCATATATAATGCTCCATACTGTTCATTATTGCCCCATAGATGTGCCATAGAAAGCTCTGCCCTATAGTGCTCTGCACCTCTCATTATTGCCCCATAGCTGCCATATAGTGCTGTGTGCCATTCAGTACTGCCCCATAGCTGCCATATAGTGCTGTGTGCCGTTCAGTACTGCCCCATAGCTGCCATATAGTGCTGTGTGCCGTTCAGTACTGCCCCATAGCTGCCATATATTGCTGTGTGCCGTTCAGTACTGCCCCATAGCTGCCATATACTGCTGTGTGCCGTTCAGTACTGCCCCATAGCTGCCATATAGTGCTGTGTGCCATTCAGTACTGCCCCATAGCTGCCATATACTGCTGTGTGCCGTTCAGTACTGCCCCATAGCTGTGCCATAGAAAGCTCTGCCATTGCTGCTGCTGCTGCAATAAAAAAAAAAATGCCATACTCACCTTTCTTGCTTGCAGCTCCTCTGCGTCTGGTCCCGGCGTCTCTGCGCACTGAGCTCAGGCAGAGGGCGCCGCGCACACTATATGCATCATCGCGCCCTCTGACCTGAACAGTCAGAGCGGAGCGACGCCGGGAAGATGGAGCGACGCCCGGCGGCTGGAACGCGGACAGGTGAATATTACATACTTACCTAGTCCCAGCGATCCTGACGCTCCCTCTGCCTGTCCCACGGTCTTCGGTGCCGCAGCCTCTTTGTCTATCAGCGGTCACCGGCACCGCTGATTAGAGAAATGAATACGCGGCTCCACCCCTATGGGAGGTGGAGCCGCCTATTCATTTTTCTAATGAGCGGTCCCACGTGACCGCTGAAGAGGGGAAGAAGCTGCAGCACAGAAGACCGTGGGACGGCAGGGGGAGCGTCAGGATCGCTGGGACTAGGTAAGTATACCTCAGCGCCCTCACCCCCTCACCCGCCGACCCCACCGCTACCATGACTCGAGTATAAGCTGAGAGGGGCACTTTCAGCCCAAAATTTTGGGCTGAAAATCTCGGCTTATACTCGAGTATATACGGTAATTATTTGTACTAAATGTCCAACTGGGGGTCGGTATGTAGGGGAGACAGGGCAGAAACTGAGAACAAGGATGAACTCTCATCGCCATGCAATAAGAGAAAAAAGAATGGATCTCCCTGTGGCAATACATTTTTGTCTCCCTGATCATAGCATTATGGACATGAAATTACTTGGATTAAAAGGTAACTTCAAATCTCAGAGAGACAGAAGAGTCTGCAAGGATGAACTCTCATCGCCATGCAATAAGAGAAAAAAGAATGGATCTCCCTGTGGCAATACATTTTTGTCTCCCTGATCATAGCATTATGGACATGAAATTACTTGGATTAAAAGGTAACTTCAAATCTCAGAGAGACAGAAGAGTCTGGGAAAATAAACTGATGATGACCTTTGACACACTCAATGCAGGAATGAATGTGTCACATGGATTTATGTCTTTTTACATCAATTAAGGAATTTGCTCCTCAGACCGTGTGAGGGCATCATAACATAGAACCAGACCCATATCAGAGGACAATAAAACATTCACACTCCTTATCTATGAACTGTTCCAATATTTATGGACATAACTGTTTACCACTCACATAATGCTGGTTCTGCTTCATGACACCTGTCTTATCTATGGCATTTTTCTGTGCTGTGTTGTGCATAAATATGTGATTCTTCAGAATTTGTATTAGTCTATGCCTGATAGTAGTCTCAAAAGCTTGCAATTTGTTACCATCTTTTCAGTTAGCCATTAACCCCTTCATGACCCAGCCTATTTTGACCTTAACCCCTTTCTGACATCGGACGTACTATCCCGTCCATGTGGGGTGGGCCCCTATGACCATGGACGGGATAGTACGTCCAGCGCGATCGGCGGCGCTCACGGGGGGAGCGCCGCCGATCGCGGCCGGGTGTCAGCTGCCTATCGCAGCTGACATCCGGCACTATGTGCCAGGAGCGGTCACGGACCGCCCCCGACACATTAACCCCTGGCACACCGCGATCAAAGATGATCGCGATGTGCCGGCGGTGCAGGGAAGCACCGCGCAGGGAGGGGGCTCCCTGCGGGCTTCCCTGAGCCCCCCGCAGCAACGCGATGTGATCGCGTTGCTGCGAGGGTCTTACCTCCCTCCCTCCCTGCTCGAGCCCCGGATCCAAGATGGCCGCGGATCCGGGTCCTGCAGGGAGGGAGGTGGCTTCACAGAGCCTGCTCAGAGCAGGCACTGTGAAGGCTGCAGCGCTGCATGTCAGATCAGTGATCTGACAGAGTGCTGTGCAAACTGTCAGATCACTGATCTGTGATGTCCCCCCCTGGGACAAAGTAAAAAAAAAAATTTTCAAATGTGTAAAAAAAAAATAAAAAAAAAATTCCAAAATAATGAAAAAAAAAAAAAATATTATTCCCATAAATACATTTCTTTATCTAAATAAAAAAAAAAAACAATAAAAGTACACATATTTAGTATCGCCGCGTCCGTAACGGCCCAACCTATAAAACTGGCCCACTAGTTAACCCCTTCATTAAACACCGTAAGAAAAAAAAAAAAAAAACGAGGCAAAAAACAAAGCTTTATTATCATACCGCCGAACAAAAAGTGGAATAACACGCGATCAAAAAGACAAATATAAATAACCATGGTACCGCTGAAAACGTCATCTTGTCCCGCAAAAAACAAGCCGCCATACAGCATCATCAGCAAAAAAATAAAAAGTTATAGTCCTGAGAATAAAGCGATGCCAAAATAATTATTTTTTCTATAAAATAGTTTTTATCGTATAAAAGCGCCAAAACATAAAAAAATGAAATAAATGAGGTGTCGCTGTAATCGTACTGACCCGAAGAATAAAACTGATTTATCAATTTTACCAAACGCGGAACGGTATAAACGCCTCCCCCAAAAGAAATTCATGAATAGCTGGTTTTTGGTCATTCTGCCTCACAAAAATCGGAATAAAAAGCGATCAAAAAATGTCACCTGCCCGAAAATGTTACCAATAAAAACGTCAACTCGTCCCGCAAAAAACAAGACCTCACATGACTCTGTGGACCAAAATATAGAAAAATTATAGCTCTCAAAATGTGGTAACGCAAAAAATATTTTTTGCAATAAAAAGCGTCTTTCAGTGTGTGACGGCTGCCAATCATAAAAATCCGCTAAAAAACCTGCTATAAAAGTAAATCAAACCCCCCTTCATCACCCCCTTAGTTAGGGAAAAATTAAAAAAATGTATTTATTTCCATTTTCCCATTAGGGCTAGGGTTAGAGTTAGGGCTAGGGTTAGGGCTAGGGTTAGGGCTAGGGTTAGGGCTAGGGTTAGGGCTAGGGTTAGGGTTAGGGCTAGGGTTAGGGTTAGGGATAGGGTTAGGGTTAGGGCTAGGGTTAGGGCTAGGGTTAGGGCTAGGGTTAGGGCTAGGGTTAGGGTTAGGGCTAGGGTTAGGGCTAGGGCTACAGTTTGGGTTGGGGCTAAAGTTACAGTTAGGGTTTAGATTACATTTACGGTTGGGAATAGGGTTGGGATTAGGGTTAGGGGTGTGTCAGGGTTAGAGGTGTGGTTAGGGTTACCGTTGGAATTAGGGTTAGGGGTGTGTTTGGATTAGGGTTTCAGTTATAATTGGGAGGTTTCCACTGTTTAGGCACATCAGGGGCTCTCCAAACGCGACATGGCGTCCGATCTCAATTCCAGCCAATTCTGTGTTGAAAAAGTAAAACAGTGCTTCTTCCCTTCCGAGCTCTCCCGTGTGCCCAAACAGGGGTTTACCCCAACATATGGGGTATCAGCGTACTCAGTACAAATTGGACAACAACTTTTGGGGTCCAATTTCTCCTGTTACCCTTGGGAAAATACAAAACTTGAGGCTAAAACATATTTTTTGTGGGAAAAAAAAAGATTTTTTATTTTCACGGCTCTGCGTTATAAACTGTAGTGAAACACTTGGGGGTTCAAAGTTCTCACAACACATCTAGATGAGTTCCTTAGGGGGTCTAGTTTCCAAAATGGTGTCACTTGTGGGAGGTTTCTACTGTTTAGGTACATTAGGGGCTCTGCAAATGCAATGTGACACCTGCCATCTAAGTCCTCATTCCAAATGGAGCTCCTTCCCTTCCGAGCCCTCCCATGCGCCCAAACAGTGGTTCCCCCCCACATATGGGGTATCAGCGCACTCAGGACAAATTGGACAACAAATTGTGGGGTCGAATTTCTCCTGTTACCCTCGGGAAAATACAAAACTGGGGGCTAAAAAATAATTTTTGTGGGAAAAAAATTTTGTTTTATTTTTACGGCTCTGCATTCTAAACTTCTGTGAAGCACTTGGTGGGTCAAAGTGCTCACCACACCTCTAGATAAGTTCCTTAGGGGGTCTACTTTCCAAAATGGTGTCACTTGTGGGGGGTTTCAATGTTTAGGCACATCAGTGGCTCTTCAAACGCAACATGGCGTCCCATCTCAATTCCTGTCAATTTTGCATTGAAAAGTCAAACGGCGCTCCTTCCCTTCCGAGCTCTCCCATCCGCCCAAACAGTGGTTTACCCCCACATATGGGCTATCAGCGTACTCAGGACAAATTGTAAAACAACTTTTGGGGTCCAATTTCTTCTCTTACCCTTGGGAAAATAAAAAATTGGGGGCGAAAAGATAATTTTTGTGAAAAAATATGATTTTTTATTTTTACGGTTCTACATTATAAACTTCTGTGAAGCACTTGGTGGGTCAAAGTGCTCACCACACCTCTAGATAAGTTCCTTAGGGGGTCTACTTTCCAAAATGGTGTCACTTGTGGGGGGTTTCAATGTTTAGCCACATCAGGGGCTCTCCAAACGAAACATGGCGTCCCATCTCAATTCCAGTCAATTTTGCATTGAAAAGTCAAATGGCACTCCTTCGCTTCCAAGCTCTGCCATGCGCCCAAACAGTGGTTTACCCCCACATGTGGGGTATTGGCATACTCAGGACAAATTGTACAACAATGTTTGGGGTCCATTTTCTCCTGTTACCCTTGGTAAAATAAAACAAATTGGAGCTGAATTAAATTTTTTGTGAAAAAAAGTTAAATGTTCATTTTTATTTAAACATTCAAAAAATTCCTGTGAAGCACCAGAAGGGTTAATAAACTTCTTGAATATGGTTTTGAGCACCTTGAGGGGTGTAGTTTTTAGAATGGTGTCACACTTGGGTATTTTCAATCATATAGACCCCTCAAAATGACTTCAAATGAGATGTGGTCCCTAAAATAAAATGGTGTTGTAGAAATGAGAAATTGCTGGTCAACTTTTAACCCTTATAACTCCCTAACAAAAAAAAATTTTGGTTCCAAAATTGTGCTGATGTAAAGTAGACATGTGGGAAATGTTAATTATTAAGTATTTTGTGTGACATATCTCTGTGATTTAATTGCATAAAAATTAAAAGTTGGAAAATTGCGAAATTTTCATAATTTTCGCAAAATTTCCGTTTTTTTCACAAATAAACGCAGGTACTATCAAAGAATTTTTACCATTGTCATGAAGTACAATATGTCATGAGAAAACAATGTCAGAATCACCAGGATCCATTCAAGCGTTCCAGAGTTATAACCTCATAAAGGGACAGTGGTCAGAATTGTAAAAATTGGCCCGGTCATTAACGTGCAAACCACCCTTGGGGGTAAAGTGGTTAAAGACCTTGCCGTTTTTTGCAATTCTGATCAGTGTCCCTTTATGAGGTAATAACTCAGGAACGCTTCAACGGATCCTAGCGGTTCTGAGATTGTTTTTTCGTAACATATTGGGCTTCATGTTAGTGGTAAATTTAGGTCCATAAATTCTGCGTTTATTTGTGATAAAAACGGAAATTTGGCGAAAATTTTGAAAATTTCGCAATTTTCACATTTTGAATTTTTATTCTGTTAAATTAGAGAGTTATGTGACACAAAATAGTTAATAAATAACATTTCCCACATGTATACTTTACATCAGCACAATTTTGGAAACAAAATTTTTTTTGCCAGGAAGTTATAAGGGTTAAAATTTGACCAGCGATTTCTCATTTTTACAACGAAATTTACAAAACCATTTTTTTAGGGACCACCTCATATTTGAAGTCAGTTTGAGGGGTCTATATGGCTGAAAATACCCAAAAGTGACACCATTCTAAAAACTGCACCCCTCAAGGTACTCAAAACCACATTCAAGAAGTTTATTAACCCTTCAGGTGCTTCACAGCAGCAGAAGCAACATGGAAGGAAAAAATGAACATTTAACTTTTTAGTCACAAAAATTATCTTTTAGCAACAATTTTTTTATTTTCCCAATGGTAAAAGGAGAAACTGAACCACGAATGTTGTTGTCCAATTTGTCCTGAGTACGCTGATACCTCATATGTGGGGGTAAACCACTGTTTGGGCGCACGGCAGGGCTTGGAAGGGAAGGAGCGCCATTTGACTTTTTGAATAAAAAATTGGCTCCACTCTTTAGCGGACACCATGTCACGTTTGGAGAGCCCCCGTGTGCCTAAAAATTGGAGCTCCCCCACAAGTGACCCCATTTTGGAAACTAGACGCCCCAAGGAACTTATCTAGATGCATAGTGAGCACTTTGAACCCCCAGGTGCTTCACAAATTGATCCGTAAAAAAGAAAAAGTACTTTTTTTCACAAAAAAATTCTTTTAGCCTCAATTTTTTCATTTTCACGTGGGTAACAGGATAAAATGGATCCTAAAATTTGTTGGGCAATTTCTCCTGAGTACACCAATACCTCACATGTGGGGGTAAACCACTGTTTGGGCACATGGTAAGGCTCGGAAGGGAAGGAGCGCCATTTGACTTTTTGAATGAAAAATTATCTCCATCGTTAGCGGACACCATGTCGCGTTTGGAGAGACCCTGTGTGCCTAAACATTGGCGCTCCCCCACAAGTGACCCCATTTTGGAAACTAGACCCCCCAAGGAACTTATCTAGATGCCTAGTGAGCACTTTAAACCCTCAGGTGCTTCACAAATTGATCTGTAAAAATGAAAAAGTACTTTTTTTTCACACAAAATTATTTTCGCCTCAATTTTTTCATTTTCACATGGGCAATAGGATAAAATGGATCATAAAATTTGTTGGGCAATTTCTCCCGAGTACGCCGATACCTCATATGTGGGGGTAAACCACTGTTTGGACACACGGCAGGGCTCGGAAGGGAAGGCGTGCCATTTCACTTTTTGAATGGAAAATTAGCTCCAATTGTTAGGGGACACCATGTCGCGTTTGGAGAGCCCCTGTGTGCCTAAACATTGGAGATCCCCCACAAGTGACCCCATTTTGGAAACTAGACCCCCCAAGGAACTTATCTAGATGCATATTGAGCACTTTAAACCCCCAGGTGCTTCACAGAAGTTAATAACGCAGAGCCATGAAAATAAAAAATAATTTTTCTTTCCTCAAAAATGATTTTTTAGCCTGGAATTTCCTATTTTGCCAAGGGTAATAGGAGAAATTGGACCCCAAATGTTGTTGTCCAGTTTGTCCCGAGTACGCTGATACCCCATATGTGGGGGTAAACCACTGTTTAAGCGCACGGTAGGGCTCGGAAGGGAAGGCACGCCATTTGGCTTTTTAAATGGAAAATTAGCTCCAATCATTAGCGGACACCATGTCACGTTTGGAGAGCCCCTGTGTGCCTAAACATTGGAGATCCCCCAGAATTGACCCCATTTTGGAAACTAGACCCCCAAAGAAACTAATCTAGATGTGTGGTGAGGACTTTGAACCCCCAAGTGCTTCACAGAAGTTTATAACGCAGAGCTATGAAAATAAAATAAAAAAATTATTTTCTCAAAAATGATCTTTTAGCCTGCAATTTTTTATTTTCCCAAGGGTAACAGGAGAAATTTGACCCCAAAAGTTGTTGTCCAGTTTCTCCTGAGTACGCTGATACCCCATATGTGGGGGTAAACCACTGTTTGGGCACATGCCGGGGCTCGGAAGTGAAGTAGTGACGTTTTGAAATGCAGACTTTGATGGAATGCTCTGTGGGCGTCACGTTGCGTTTGCAGAGCCCCTGATGTGGCTTAACAGTAGAAACCCCCCACAAGTGACCCCATTTTGGAAACTAGACCCCGAAAGGAACTTATCTAGATGTGTGGTGAGCACTTTGAACCCCCAAGTGCCTCACAGACGTTTATAATGCAGAGCCGTGAAAATAATAAATATGTTTTCTTTCCTCAAAAATAATTATTTAGCCCAGAATTTTTTAATTTTCCCAAGGGTAACAGGAGAAATTTGACCCCAAAAGTTGTTGTCCAGTTTCTCCTGAGTACGGTGATACCCCATATGTGGGGGTAAACTACTGTTTGGGCACATGCCGGGGCTCGGAATTGAAGTAGTGACGTTTTGAAATGCAGACTTTGATGGAATGCTCTGCGGGCGTCACGTTGCGTTTGCAGAGCCCCTGATGTGGCTAAACAGTAGAAACCCCCCACAAGTGACCCCATTTTAGAAACTAGACCCCCCAAGGAACTTATCTAGATATGTGGTGAGCACTTTGAACCCCCAAGTGCTTCACAGACGTTTACAACGCGGAGCCGTGAAAATAAAAAATCATTTTTCTTTCCTCAAAAATGATGTTTTAGCAAGCATTTTTTTATTTTCACAAGGGTAACAGGATAAATTGGACCCCAGTAATTGTTGCGCAGTTTATCCTGAGTATGCTGGCACCCCATATGTGGGGGTAAACCACTGTTTGGGCACACGTCGGGGCTCGGAATTGAGGGAGCACCATTTGACTTTTTGAATACGAGATTGGCTGGAATCAATGGTGGCGCCATGTTGCGTTTGGAGACCCCTGATGTGCCTAAACAGTGGAAACCCCTCAATTCTACCTCCAACACTAACCCCAACACACCCCTAACCCTAATCCCAACTGTAGCCACAACCCTAATTCCAACCCTAACCCTAAGGCTATGTGCCCACGTTGCGGATTTGTGTGAGATTTTTCAGCATCATTTTTGAAAAATCCGCGGGTAAAAGGCACTGTGTTTTACCGGCGGATTTTCCGCGGATTTTTAGTGTTTTTTGTGCGAATTTCACCTGCGGATTCCTATTGAGGAACAGGTGTAAAACGCTGCGGAATCCGCACAAAGAATTGACATGCTGCGGAAAATACAACGCAGCGTTTCAGCGCGGTATTTTCCGCACCATGGGCACAGCGGATTTGGTTTTCCATAGGTTTACATGGTACTGTAAACCTGATGGAACTCTGCTGCGAATCCGCAGCGGCCAATCCGCAGTGTGGGCACATAGCCTAATTCTAAAGGTATGTGCACACGCTGCGGAAAACGCTGCGGATCCGCAGCAGTTTCCCATGAGTTTACAGTTCAATGCAAACCCATGGGAAACAAAAATCGCTGTACACATGCTGCGGAAAAACTGCACGGAAACGCAGCGGTTTACATTCCGCAGCATGTCACTTCTTTGTGCGGATTCCGCAGCGGTTTTACAACTGCTCCAATAGAAAATCGCAGTTGTAAAACTGCAGTGAAATGCGCACAAAAAACGCGGTAAATCCGCCATAAATCCGCAGCGATATAGCACTGCGGATTTATCAAATCCGCAGCGGAAAAATCCGCAGAGGACCAGAATACGTGTGCACATACCGAAACCCTAACCCTAGCCCTAACCCTAGCCCTACCCCTAACCCTACCCCTAACCCTAGCCCTAGCCCTAACCCTACCCCTAACCCTATTCTAACATTAGTGGGAAAAAAATTCTTTATTTTTTTATTTTCCCTACCTATGGGGGTGACAAAGGGGGGGGGGGGGGTCATTTATTATTTTTTTATTTTGATCACTGAGATAGATTATATCTCAGTGATCAAAATGCACTTTGGAACGAATCTGCCGGCTGGCAGATTCGGCGGGCGCACTGCGTATGCGCCCGCCATTTTGGAAGATGGCGGCGCCCGGGGAGAAGACGGACGGACCCCGGCAGGATCGGTAAGTATGATGGGGTGGGGGGGGAGCACGGGGGGGGGGGTAATCGGAGCATG
This sequence comes from Ranitomeya imitator, assembly GCF_032444005.1. NCBI lineage: Eukaryota > Metazoa > Chordata > Amphibia > Anura > Dendrobatidae > Ranitomeya > Ranitomeya imitator. The sequence goes on along the minus strand of NC_091286.1, from coordinate 330,673,222 downwards.
GGGGGGTGAATCGGAGCGCGGGAGGGGTGGAACGGAGCACGGGGAGGGTGGAACGGAGCACGGGGGGGTGGAACGGAGCACGGGGGTGGATCGGAGTGCAGGGGGGGTGATTGGAGCACGGGGGGGTGATTGGAGCACGGGGGTGAGCGGACAAGAGCACGGGGGGGAGCGGAGCACAGGGCGGAGGGGAGCGGGGCAGTGTATCGGGCAGATCGGAGGGCTGGGGGGGCGATCGGTGGGGTGGGGTGGGGGCACATTAGTATTTCCAGCCATGGCCGATGATATTTCAGCATCGGCCATGACTGGATTGTAATATTTCACCCGTTATAATAGGTGAAATATTACAAATCGCTCTGATTGGCTGTTGAAAGTGAAACTGCCAATCAGAGCGATCGTAGCCACGGGGGGGTGAAGCCACCCCCCCTGGGCTAAACTACCACTCCCCCTGTCCCTGCAGATCGGGTGAAATGGGAGTTAACCCTTTCACCCGATCTGCAGGGACGCGATCTTTCCATGACGCCACATAGGCGTCATGGGTCGGATTGGCACCGACTTTCATGACGCCTACGTGGCGTCATGGGTCGGGAAGGGGTTAAAAGGTATCAACCACTGAGGACTCTCAATTCTAAATATTTTTCTAGTCCCCAAGTATACACTGACATGTGAACATACCCACCCACTATAATAGATAATAGAATATATGTAAAATACCTCGGATTCAACAGGTAAATAGAAAACTAATAAAAGAGGGAGGTCCTATATTGACACTGATATGACTACAAAAATATGGCTGGTGCTATGTTATGCCAGGGACAGAACACTGATGAGTCATGTACATACTGTAAATGTAACACCAGAAGGCAAATAGCAAATGTGCCCCTTATAAATTAGCTCTACATCTCTATATATAGCTCTATATATCTCGCTGAGGATCTATATATATCTCGCTGAGGATCTGTATATATCTCGCTGAGGATCTGTTTATACCAAGGAAGGTGACGGGCACAAGGGGGCATTCTTTGCGTCTGGAGGAGAGAAGGTTTTTCCACCAACATAGAAGAGGATTCTTTACTGTTAGGGCAGTGAGAATCTGGAATTGCTTGCCTGAGGAGGTGGTGATGGCGAACTCAGTCGAGGGGTTCAAGAGAGGCCTGGATGTCTTCCTGGAGCAGAACAATATTGTATCATACAATTAGGTTCTGTAGAAGGACGTAGATCTGGGGATTTATTATGATGGAATATAGGCTGAACTGGATGGACAAATGTCTTTTTTCGGCCTTACTAACTATGTTACTATGTTACTATTTTAGTGGGTAGCAGCATTAGTATGAACAGTGTGCTTTTCTGCTCTGCTGTGAGATGTCCCCACCGTTAACACTGCATGCAGGACAAAAAGTAAATGGTTTAAATTTTTATTTTAAACTTTAAATATACAATGGTTTTCTATAAATTGATGTGGAAAATTCAAGATTTAAAGCAAAATGAGTTTACCAGGATTGTATGAAATACACAGCTTTACAATGCACTGGCACTGGAATAGAAGAGACGGGCCAAGGGTAAACATGGCACTTGAAAATAATGCTGTAAGCTATATCTGTCCTCTGCAGGTAGCATACACTCTCATTGTGCATGAAAAATCTAAAAATACCACTTTTATAATGAGAGCTGTATATTTCACGGTCATTTTGAATTTGAGCAAGATGATTGGGTAAAATGACACACACATTACCTCTCTGGACTCATTATCACCTTCTTACTAACCAGAATACCACAATGTCTGTCTGCTATTTCATCTTTCTTCTCTGCTAGATTTCTACAAATTAACATGGATAAAACAGAATTCATCTCAACCTCACCAACAGACCTATCCATCAAAGTTAATAGCTGCCTATTCTCCCCAGTACCTCAAGCTCGCTGGATCGGGGGTAACCCTTGATTCTGATCTCTTTTTCAAACCACACATACAAACCCTTTCTACTTCCTGCCGACTCCAACTCAAAAATATTTCCCCTGATAAGAACATTCCTTAATCAAGAATCTGAAAAAACACTAGTGCATGTCATCATCTTCTGTCTCGACTACTGCAACCTCCTGATTTGTAGCGTCACCTCAAACACTACTGCATTTCTCCAACCTATCCTAAACTCTGCTGCCTGACTAAACCACCTGTCCCCCAATGTTCCCCCGGCCTTTGCGCTCTATCCCCTCACTGGTTCACCATTACCCAGAGACTCCAGTTCAAAATCCTAACCATGACATACAAAGGCATCCACAACCTGTCCCCTCCATACATCTGTGACCTCGTCTCCCGGTACTTACCTGCACGCAACCTCCGATCCTCATAACATCTCCTTCTCTTCTCTCCTCTTATCTCCTCTTCCCACAATCACATACAAGATTTCTTTCAGGCATCCCCCTACTCTCGGTGACTCTTTTTCCTCAAGATTACTGTACTTGCGCCATGGAATAAATGGTGCTATAATGATAAATAATAATATCATCCATACAAATGTAATATGTTAATGTCTGTTTAGTGCTGTCATTCTTTGCCTCAAATACTATCAGGTTTCTCAAGTAAGGTCTAGTTGTAAGATGACAGACGTTTTGACAATATAAAATACTAGCTATTGAACCTGTTCTACGCCCGGGTGGCGAGCATATATATTGGTATATGGTCTCCATCCTGGTATGTGCTGCTCCATCCTGCATCCCCATCCTGTCATGTGCTGCTCCATCTTGCGTCCCCATCCTGTCATGTGCTGCTCTATTCTGCGTCCCCATCTTGTCATAAGCTGCTCCATCCTGCGCCCCCATCCTGTCATGTGCTGCTCCATCCTGCGCCCCCATCCTGTCATGTGCTGCACCCATCCTGCGCCCCTATTCTGTCATGTGCTGCTCCCATCCTGCGCCGCCATTCTGACATGTGCTGCTCCCATCCTGCGCCCCCATTCTGACATGTGCTGCACCCATCCTGCACCTCCATTCTGACATGTGCTGCACCCATCCTGCGCCTCCATTCTGTCATTTGCTGCTCCCATCCTGTGCCCCCATTCTGTCATGTGCTGCTCCCATCCTGCGCCCCCATTCTGTCATGTGCTGCTTCCATCCTGCACCCCCGTTCTGTCATGTGCTGCTGCCATCCTGCACCCCCGTTCTGTCATGTTCTGCCCTATTCTGTCATGTGCTGCTCCCATCCTGCACCCACGTTCTGTCATGTGCTGCTCCCATCCTGCGCCATCGTTCTGTAATTTGCTGTTCCCATCCACATGCCCCATACGCTGCTCCATAAAGGTTGATGGCCCCATAAGATGATCCATAGTATATGCCTCATATGCTGCTCCATTATGGTTGATGGCCCCCATAAGATGCTCCATAGTATATGCCTCATATGCTGCTGCATTATGGTTGATGGCCCCCATAAGATGCTCCATAGTATATGCCTCATATGCTGCTGCATTATGGTTGATGGCCCCCATAAGATGCTCCATAGTATATGCCTCATATGCTGCTGCATTATGGTTGATGGCCCCCATAAGATGCTCCATAGTATATGCCCCGTATGCTGCTCCATTATGGTTGATAGCCCCCATAAGATGCTCCATAGTATATGCCCCGTATGCTGCTCCATTATGGTTGATGGCCCCCATAAGATGCTCCATAGTATATGCCCCGTATGCTGCTGCATTATGGTTGATGGCCCCCATGAGATGCTCCATAGTATATGCCCCGTATGCTGCTCCATAAAGGTTTATGGCCCCCATAAGATGCTCCATAGTATATGCCCCGTATGCTGCTCCATAAAGGTTTATGGCCCCCATAAGATGCTCCATAGTATATGCCCCATATGCTGCTGCGATATATAAAAAAAAATAAAACAACTCACCTATCGTCGCTGGGCGCCGAGTGCTGGGGGGCCTGAGCAGGCGGGGACACCGGCGCGCTGTGTGGGTCAGGTGCCGGAGTTGCCGCTAGCTCAGGCCCCCGACACTTGCTATATTCACCTGTCCCGTTCCAGCGCTGCGTGCTGCTCCGTGTTCCGGGTCCTCTGGCTGTGACTGTTCAGTCAGAGGGTGGCGCGCATTAAGCGCGTCATCGCGCCCTCTGAACTGTGAACGTCACAGGCAGAGGACCCGAAAGACGGAGCGGCACGCAGCGCTGGAACGGGACAGGTGAATATAGCATACTCATCCTCCTGGCACGTCCCTGCTTCTCTGTTGGAGATCGCGGTGTGCGTTCAGTGCTTACGCATACCGCGATCTCCTGGGCTGCGTCACTCTGTGGGGTCCAGACTGCGCCTGCGCTTGCGCAGTCTCTAAAGGCTTTGGACAGAGTGACGCACCCAGCGTTATATTACAGATATAGCAATGAAGAAAAAAAAAGCAGTTTAATTGTTTGCCTTTATGCGTTATTTATACTGCACAAAAACGAAGTTGTTCTTTAACGGGCTGTAAACCGCATGTATTTAGTGACGGTATATGCTGTCGGTTTGGCAGCATAGCGGCGGTTTGTGATCTCCTGTATAGAGCATGCAAGTTCTCCACAATATTTGATTCAATTGAATATGAACCATCTGATATCAGGTGATGTTTTGTCATACCGGTCTGTTTTTATGTATACGTCTCTTACAACGTAAAGGAATTTTCTTTTTAAAGGGAACCTGTCACCCCGAAAATCGCGGTTGAGGTAAGCCCACCGGCATCAGGGGCTTATCTACGGCATTCTGTAATGCTGTAGATAAGCCCCCGATGTTACCTGAAAGAGGAGAAAAAGACGTTATATTATACTCACCCAGGGGCGGTCCCGCTGCTGGTCAGGTCGGATGGGTGTCTCCGGTCCGCTGTGGCGCCTCCCATCTTCATTACAAGACGTCCTCTTCTGATCTTCAGCCACGGCCTCTGACCTTTCCGGCGCCTGCGCACTGCAGTACTATCCTCTGCCCTCAAGAGGGCAGAGCAAAGTACGCCTGCACCGGAGCCGTGGCTGAAGACCAGAAGAGGACGTCATGTAATGAAGATGGGAGGCGCCGCAGCGGACCGGAGACACCCATCCGACCTGACCAGCAGCGGGACCGCCCCTGGGTGAGTATAACGTCTTTTTCTCCTCTTTCAGGTAACATCGGGGGCTTATCTACAGCATTACAGAATGCTGTAGATAAGCCCCTGATGCCGGTGGGCTTACCTCACCCGCGATTTTCGGGGTGACAGGTTCCCTTTAAAGAATGACCGGAATGCAGGTAAGATGATAAAATAACAAAAAATGATATTTGCTTAATAAAATCACCTGTCACTTCTGTGATGCTGATGATCAGTGGTGAGGTCTTGACTGAAGGACAGGTCACACATACAGTAGGACCATGTTTAGAGGAGGCACTGGAGTGGTGGGGGATTTACCAGGGAATGCAAACCTTATTTTGTTATTTACATTGTCTACCCTGGTTTGTCGCCATTTTTAAAATATCCTGGACAAACCATTCAATGACAATACAATGGTAAAATAATGAATATTTAATGGGATTCTAATAAATGGAAGGTGCATTCTCAATACTTTGACACTTGGCTTGGCAAAGGTTTATGTAGAGCTGACATATTGTCCGTTTGTGCTACCTTAAAACAAATCATGGCACAAGTTTCCTTTTGACTAACTTACATATGTTAAACGGTATTTGAAAATTAAGCAAAATTAAGGGAAAAGTCAATTTTAGAAGCATTTATAACATATATGGTATAGAACATCATCTCAAGAGGACACTTATCACAAGTGCTTCCTTTCTCCTAGACAGATAAATGAATGTTTTCAGTACTATGCGATATAGACTGAAAATGTATTGCTAGGCCTTGAGCACAAAGAAATGATCAATGAGTGAACACTTGTAGTACCGTAAAGTGTGTGCATAAATAATAAAAAAAAAGCATCTTTAGACCTGCCATTTTGCTGTTTTATTTGTAGTGTGTTTGCGTTCTAGTCATAATAATTTTAGGCTAAAAAATAAAGTGCTAGTTCATAGGGTACAGATTAATTACAGGAATTCACTGATGTAAGTTACTCAGCTCTTTTTAATGGCATGCAACATTCAATACTGGTCTACTTGGAGAAACTCTATTTATAGCAGAAGGAGCAATTAGAAATTCAAGACGATTGTGAAGAACAACGTTATTTTTTCTGTTTTTCCAAATGTAGTTCACCTGCAGAGCTTCTCTTTATTACATATGGAATATTATATAAGAGAGAGAAAAGGTTATAGTCCTAGTTGTTGAATTTGAGTATAGCAAAATCATTCACATGACCATTGTCCAGTGGCTACGTCAAATGTCTGTGGCTACTGCACCATAACACTGCAAATCTCCTTCTATTTGTCGGCATATACACCTGTTCTGATAAGTAGGCCCAACGTGACATTGTGCATGCATCACATCACAACAATGGACGGAAGGACATACACAGGGCTTGGGTCTGGCAGCCACATATTTTTTGGCTCAAAAAATGGTTTACCTTAATATCCAGAAATCCCATGCAAATTCTATTTTCTACAAAAAGCAAATAATTCAATAACATAGCAAAGTATATGAAACAAAGAAACAATTTCCTGTACAGCCAAGTATATTGTGCATTAGGCCTTAGCTTTAGGGTACTCTTAATGATTCATTGCCCTATAGTGTGACAATGTTTGATTGTCCATTATCATGCAGATCTTTTAGAACATAACCTGCTTATTAGCAAAGAGTAGAGATGGTCGAATCTTTACAAATTCGAATTCGCCATGTTTGGTGAATTTTTCTATTGCAGATACTCCAATTGCCCTAAAAATATGTGCATAACACTCTGAAATCTCTCAGGACTGTATCCAACTCCTTTCAATCTGTTTAACACAAACACAGTCTTAGGCTATGTGCACACCACGTTCAGGATTTCTCGCAGAAAATTCCTGAGAAAAACATGAAATTTTCTGCAAGAAATCTGCATGCGTTTTTGCCGCGTTTTTTTTCGGACATTTCCCAATGCATTTTATAGTGGGAAATCCGCAAAAAAAAAATGCAAAATTAATGAACATGCTGCATTTTTTTACCACAATGCGTTTTTTTCGCAGAAAAAAAAACGCATCATGTGCACAAAACATGCGGAATTCATTCTAAATGATGGGATGCTTATTGTATGCGTTTTTTTGCGGTTTTATCAGGAAAAAACGCGAAAAAAACGCAAAAAAAAAAACGTGTGCACACAGCCTTAGAAATATCATAGAAACGGATGGTAACCTAGCAGTAACCAACTGTCCAATTAATAACATAATGCACTGACTGACTTTCCTTTTTATTTTTAAATGATCCCTTGTAGTCATTTGTTGTGATCAGGCAGACTGTTCTGTGGAGAAAACTGACTGTGTTGCTGTTGGAGGTAACATCATCCTGCTATGATTGAGGTGAGGGATGTGCCAAATATTCCGCAACACACTCCACTTTCTTCCCTCTAACATGTTTGCTGGAGGCCTGAATTATGGCCTGAACTTAGTTCTAGAACTGCTTGGCCAGCTTCTGCCTGTGGTGGTGGGCGCGCTTCTGCTGCTGCTAGCAGCACCCATATTCATAGCTGTGGTATAGCTGGGGATTTCATCTTTCACACTGCCCCATCCATTTCCAATGCCACTTTTTATTTAACCATTTTGAACAACATTATAATTAACTATTGACAATCTTTTCAATCTCACTTATTAAACTCTTGTCAAAAAGGAAGTAACAAGAAATACTAGGTAGGTAGATACTAGTAAAACAGGTATGCAAAAAGACATGTACAGCTAAGTGTCTACATTTATTTTATTTTTTCAGTTTTTTTTTACCAAATTCAACTTTATTACAAAAATGACATAGCAAAAAATGATAGGTACGTGCACAATCAAAAAGCCAACACCTACAAATTTGACTAGTAAAACAGATTAATATGCTGATAAGCAAACACACTGTCTGACATGGATATCAATTTTTTTCTGCAAAAACTATTGTGCTGTCTTGTTGCTGCCTTCTGGTGCATTAAGAATGAAGAAATAAAGTGTTTAATTGTAATTCAAATGCAATAGGACAGATGCTGGCACCTCCCCAATCTCTCCCATCCTTATCAACTGAATCCCTGTTTTCATCTCTGGCTACCACACTTATCCTCTTCACTGTTCAACATACTACTGTCTGGAGTATTTGTCCATCGTTCTAGTACATTCCGCTTTCATTCCGTTTCTGTTTATGACATGTGAGTGCTGATGTCACCTCACTATTCTAAATTATAATAAAATGGATGTACCAAGTTCAGAGAAGAGCTACCAGAATGGTGAGGGGACTACAAACTATTTCCTACAAGGAATGGTTAAAGGATCCAAGATTGTTTAGCTTGCAAAAAAGAAGGCTAAGAGAAAACATAATAGCTGCCTACAAATATCAAAAGGGATGTCACATTGTAGAGGGATCATCCTTATTCTCATTTGGAAATGGAAACACGTGAAGCAATAGGATGAAACTGTAAGGGAGATGATACAGATTACATATTAGAAAAACACTTTGATCAATGAGTGGATCAGGCTGACACGAGAGGTGGTGAGTTCTCCATCAAGAATTCAAACAGAGACTGGACAGAAATTGAAAATCGCAAATTGTTTGAATTCGTTGGCACCTGCACATTTCTTAAAATAAATTGTACATTCACACTGAAGGCAGCAAAACTATGAATTAACACATGTGGAATTATATACTTAACCGATTATCTACCAATGTCCTTTTTTTGGGACGTCTAATCTTTAGCTTCTAGCAACTAAGATTTTATAATTTTTATAATTAGGTCCAATTTTTTGTGTTGTGTTTGTAAAATGAATGTTTTCAAAATAGGAAATCATGTCATTGTCATTTTTAATTGAATATTGGGACGCCCTTTTCTGAAAAATCAGTACTTGTAAAAAATTTATTTTGGCAAGTAATGGGTTAACAAAAAAGTGTGAAACAACTGAAATTATGTCTTATATTCCAGGTTCTTCAAAAGAACCCCGTTTTGCTTGATGACTGCTTTGCACACTCTTGGCATTCTATTGATGAGCTTCAAGAGGTAGTCACCGGGAATGGTTTTCAATTCACAGGTGTGCCCTGTCAGGTTTAATATATGGGATTTCTTGCCTTATAAATTGGGTTAATACCATCAGTTGTGTTGTGCAGAAGTCTGTTGGATACACAGCTGATAGTCCTACTGAATAGACTGTTAGAATTTGTATTATGGCAAGAAAAAAGCAGCTAAGTAAAGAAAAACGAGTGGCCATCATTACTTTAAGAAATGAAGGTCAGTCAGTCCGAAAAATTGGGAAAACTTTGAAAGTGTCCCAAAGTGCAGTGTCAAAAACCATCAAGCGCTACAAAGAAACTGGCTCACATGAGGACCGCCCCAGGAAAGGAAGACCAAGAGTCACCTCTGCTTCTGAGGATAAGTTTATCCGAGTCACCAACCTCAGAAATCACAGGTTAACAGTAGCTCAGATTAGAGACCAGGTCAATGCCACACAGAGTTCTAGCAGCAGACACATCTCTACAACAACTGTTAAGAGCAGACTTTGTGCAGGAGGCCTTCATGGTAAAATAGCTGCTAGGAAACCACTGCTAAGGACAGGCAACAAGCAGAAGAGACTTGTTTGGGCTAAAGAACACAAGAAATGGACATTAGACCAGTGGAAATCTGCGCTTTGGTTTGATGGGTCCAAATTTGAGATCTTTGGTTACAACCACCGTGTCTTTGTGTGACACAGGAAAGGAGAACGGATGGACTCTACATGCCTGGTTCCCACCGTGAAGCATGGAGGAGGAGGTGTGATGGTGTGTGGGTGCTTTGCTGGTGACACCATTGGGGATTTATTCAAAATTGAAGGCATACTGAACCAGCATGGCTACCACAGCATCTTGCAGCGGCATGCTATTCCATCCGGTTTGCGTTTAGTTGGACCATCATTTATTTTTCAACAGGACAATGACCCCAAACACACCTCCAGGCTGTGTAAGGGCTATTTGACCAAGAAGGAGAGTGATGGGGTGCTACACCAGATGACCTGGCCTCCACAGTCACCAGACCTGAACCCAATCGAGATGGTTTGGGGTGAGGTGGACCACAGAGTGAAGGGAAAAGGGCCAACAAGTGCTAAGCATTTCTGGGAATTCCTTCAAGATTGTTGGAAGACGATTCCCGGTGACTACCTCTTGAAACTCATCAAGAGAATGCCAAGAGTGTGCAAAGCAGTCATCAAATCAAAAGGTTGCTACTTTGAAGAACCTAGAATATAAGACATAATTTCAGTTGCTTCACACTGTTTTGTTAGGTATATAATTCCACATGTGTTAATTTATCGTTTTGATGCCTTCAGTGTGAATGTACTATTTTCATAGTCATGAAAATACAGAAAAATCTTTAAATGAGAAGGTATGTCCAAACTTTTGGTCTGTACTGTATATACTAGATGGAGGCCCGATGCTATCGTATCAGGAGGCTGGGGACTGTGCTGTTGCCATCCTGTGCCCTCATCCTGTCATGTGCTGCTGCCATTCTGCGCCCCCATTCTGTAATGTGCTGCTCCCATCCTGCGCCCTAATTCTGTAATGTGCTCCTCCCATCAATTTGACCCGTATGCTGCTTCATAAAGGCTGATGGCCCCCATAAGATGCTCCATAGCACAATATGCCACGTATGCTGCTGCTGCTGCGATTAAAAAAAATGATATACTCACCTCTCGTCGCTGGGCGCTCAGTGCCGAGGGCCTGATCAGGCGGGGACACCGGCGTGCTATGTGGGTCAGGTGCCAAAGTAGCCGCTGGCTCAGGCCCCCATCACTTGTGCCGCTCTGTGTTCCGGGTCTCAGTCTCTGACTGTTGAGGCAGAGGGCGCGCACTAACCACGTCATCGCGCCCTCTGACCTGAACATCACAGCCAAACAACACAGAAGACAGAGCGGCGCGCAGTGGTGGATCGGGGACAGGTGAATATAGCCTTGCTCACCCTCTCCGGTCAAACTCACCTCATCCTGGCACGGCCCCTGCTTCTCCGTCGGACATTGCGGTATGCGTTCAGTGCTTACACATACCGCGATCTAAGGCGGCCTGGATCCAAGCAGTGGGGATGGGTCCTTGCATTGTGGAGTTCATGCGGCGGGGGAGTCCCAGCAGCAGGGGGTCCAGCGATGACCCGCTGGTGGTACTGCGCAAGGGCCTGGTACCACCAGCGGGTGCCATATTGGAATAACCATCACTTGGGTATTCCAATGTGGCGGACGGCGGACTTCCGGTGTGGTGCGGTGGATTGTGGGATTCGAGGACGTCCAGACGGAAGTGGATGACAGACAATTTAAGGTAGTTATATAAATAGATATGTTAAAAACAGTATTATATACTTTTCCAGATAGCTACATACACTATTATAATACTGAAATTTATACATTTTACTAATCTTTCACAATTTGTAAAAAATGCTAAATATGTTTGAAGACCAAAAAAAATTCTAACCTTGTTACTGTCATGATACATTATATATCTATATGATATATTAGATCCACAATCTAACATAAATAATATCATGTGATATTTGTAACACATTACATTTCAGACAGTTTATTCAAACCTGCACATAGTGGCAGTAGAAAAAAGCATAGTAGTATGCTTTTACAGAGAATGGTATAAGGGTATTCTGCCTTTTCTTCCCATATAACCTTTTGTAGTTTTTAAATAAAAAAAAAACGTAAAAACAATTAACTACAAAATTAGTCCTATAAACATGTGTTATAATGGCTTTTTATAAAAGCTCTTAGCTTGGTTTTTATGATGTGGCTCAGTGCTGCTGCACAACAACCACTACAATGTGAACATAACCCACAAGATGTTCTTTTTATTAAATTGCTACCATTAGCAGTAATATTTAGAAAACAGAGTAAGGCTAGGTGTATACTGCGCCTGTGCACTCAACCTACAGTAACCTCGTCATAGACGATACTCACCAGAAGGAAATCCAGAAGCGAGTTCTTTCTATCTGACCAGTATATGACTGCTACCATTTCACTGCGTGGGAAAGTGCAACAGACTACGCTTTCTATACAGAGGTTCACTACAAAAAAACATAGAAGTGTCATGCATGACACGATTTTGGGTCCTAGCACCAGGTCCCCCTCGGCTTATGAGCACCATAGCAGTCGTATGGCCTGCTGCCTCTGTCTAATCTACTAAGAATAAGTAACAAGACCGAGACACCACAACCAACAGTTTCCTGTTATCCCATTTTCTATTTTTTACTATCATCTTCATTATATGTGTATTAGCGGATTTGTGGACATGTGATACTCCATATGAGATGAGGTACACACTTTGTCAACTTATTTGGCTAAAGTATAAACTGAAACTTGTATTCACGCTATGAATTGATCATTGAAAAAGGTGAACATTTTTGGGAACATTTATTCATTGAAGGTCATAGTTACAAAAGAGTTAAAAAAGTAATTCAAACATACAGAGCTGAAAATCTAAGAAACAAAAAAATGCACTTTTGCATACTACCATATGGTGCTACAGATCTTCTATAGAAAAGCCAAGAACGTTAATAAGATTTAAATAATTATTCTAATAGGCTCTGAGTCACCACAATCAGTTCAGTTTTATGAAAAAAAAAATTGCATCAACATGAATCATTTACCAACAGAACTGTAATTTTCAAAGTTATAATATAATAATAATAAATCTGAATGCTTCCACTTAGTCACATAGGAGACAGCACACCTCCTCTGGTGACCAGTGAGCAGAAGAAAAGAGGTGCTTGCTTATGATCATCGAGCCCCATACGCCAGTAAGGGCAGTAATACCCTGATGGAGGCCCTGAATCCACCATTAATACATTTTTAAGTACAGTTAATGTAAATGCTATACATACAGTACGCTGTCTATGCCAGCACTGTAAGTGCCATGTAGCTGTGACAATGTTTCTTCTGCTAAACAGTCTGTCAGTGATGCCATGGGGAGTTTTGCGCGGATCGCAATCAATATCATTACTTTAACCTATTTTTTGGCATAATTTCTTACATTCTTTTTATTATGAACGTCAATAATTTTTTTATCCACCTATGACTTAGGCTTCCTAGACAAGTAGCCGTATGATGCTGATTTACCCAAGGGTACTCGCAGCATATTGTCAGAATGGTATATGGGGATTTTGTCAAACATTTTGATGTGCTTTTAATCCCTACATTGCAAAGAGAGAATCTGCTGTAGGTTCTAAAAATCTGCACTGAAGGCTGAGTGTGAAATATTTGCAATATGTAGCCGATAATTTTTAAAATCTCAGCCACTTAACTCGTTCTTTTTTACGCTGGATTTTCAGCATACAAAAAAGTGCAGAATATCTGAATTGTTTGCATTCATCCTTTCTTTACCATTTATTTGTACTTTTATTAGTTCTTGTTGGTACATTTTTAGACCTTAATATGGACTATTATAGAAAACCAAGTTCCTTCCAAAATCGCTTAAAGAAACATACGGTAAGTGTAGGTGGTCAAAACTAGAGTTGAGCCACCCCCCTAGTGTTCGAGTTCGGTTTGTCGAACTGGGGCGTGTTCGACGAACACTGTTGAACCCCATTGAACCAATGGCAGGCAAACACAAACACACACATAGAAAACACCTTAAAAGGTGTCCAAAAGCTGACAAACTGCTCAGAAGACACAACAAACACATGGAAAAGTCACAACTACATACTGTATAGTCATGCGAAAAGAAAAGAGGTGGAGGAGTAAAAGGAGGAGGAGACACAGATATAGGCATGTCATGCCCTTCTAAAATCAAGAAAAGCTGGAGTAAAAATCTAAAATCACCCTACCAACACCCAGACGTCGTGACAAAAAAATTAAAAAAGAAATATCTTTAGGTAGAATGGCGGCGGGTCCATTCAGAATACTTTACTTAGAAGACGTAGTGGTGCCCCCGTTGGGAGTTGTGCCAAAAAAGGAACCCAAAACATTCAGACTAATCCATCATTTGTCATATCCAAGGGGCAGGTCAGTAAACGGCGACTTCCCCTGACGAAGCTGTCCTAGAACAGCGACACACGTTGGGCTTCTCCTCCGGTCGCATTTGCCCTGTGACTATTCAGCCTCACAGCCTCCTGCAGCAGGATTTATCCTATGGTGCTTTCTCCAGCACTATTTTCACCTTTTGACCACTCCTAGGATCAGACTATGCAGGGTATTTCAGGGTATATATTTGGACATCTTCCCCTGTCCCTTTCTTTGGATATCTAGGGCAGTTTATTTTATCTGCTCCTCTGGGTCCATAGGTTTTTTTGCTGGAAGCTGCATATTGTGGTGAGGTGTTGCATGCTATTTGCATGCTGTGTGGCTTGTATTATACTTGACTGTGTGCATAATTGTTGTTATATGGTTGTATACAGCGTGTTCATTCCAAATTTTGACTATATATAGTTACATTAATAATATTAAGTGCAGAGGGCAGGGACACGTCTGTAAGATTTCATACGTTTATATATCTATGTATATTTTGGCATACAGTGTTCACAGGGGTATCTGCACGGAGGTTATGTGTGATTTTAGATGTTTTTAATTATGTTCCCAATAAAGCTTATATTATTTTTATCATAACTTTGGTGGTGTGCAGATATTTTGATGGCTCTTGTTTCTTGTGCTTTTGTCAGTTAAACGGCAACATCGACGCGGAACCAAGTACAGTACTATGTACTGTACCTCCTTTGACGAGGCAATCAGGCAGGTCAAGAAGTTGGGAAGGGGCACCCTAATGGCCAAAACAGACATTGAGGGGGCGTTCCGGTTACTCTTTGTGCCTCCGAATAGTGTCCTCCCATTGGGCTGCTTCTGTGAAGGAGCATACTACATAGATCGCTGTTTGCCCAAGGGGTGCTCCATATCCTGCTCACTATTTGAGGCGTTTAGTTGCTTCCTTGAATGGGTCGTCATGGCCGTTTCTAAGGCGGCACATATTATCAATTACCTCAACGACTTCTTATACCTGGTGCCAAAAGAGTCACCACAGTGTGAATACACGCGGTAGTCCACCTGTGAGGAGAGAACCGGAGGGAGAGTGGACACCCCAGAGCTGAGGGGTTAGATTGAGAAATGAAGAATGCGGTGTAGCTTGCTTCATGGGTGGGGTACTCTGCTGAGTAGCAGAAATTGCTACTAGGCCCAAAGTATTGCTTGGGCTAGATGCAGTTAAAAATTAGTAATTAGATAAACAGGCGGTGTAGCTTGCTTCATGGGTGGGGTACTCTGCTGAGTAGCACAAAATTCTACTAGGCCCAAAAGGATTTCCTGGGCTAGATGCAGTTAAAAAATAGTACTTAGGTAAACAGGCGGTGTAGCTTGCTTCATGGGTGGGGTACTCTGCTGAGTAGCAAAAATTGCTACTAGGCCCAAAAGGATTTCCTGGGCCAGATGCCATTACAAAATAGTACTTAGGTAAACAGGCGGTGTAGTTAGCTTTACAGGTGGGCTACTCCGCTGACGTGCAGATACTGCTCCTAGGCCCAAAACTATTTACTGGGTTAGATGCAGTAAAAATTTAGATACACAGGCGGTGTAGCTAGCTTCACAGGCGGGCTATTCCGCTGACGTGCAGACACTGCTACTAAGCCCAAAACGATTTCCTGGGTTAGATGCAGTAAAAATTTAGATATACAGGCGGTGTAGCTAGCTTCACGGGCGGGCTGCTCCGCTGACGTGCAGCCACTGCTACTAAGTCCAAAAAGATTTACTGGGTTAGATGCAGTAAAAATTTACATACACAGGCGTGCAGACACTGCTCCTAGGCCCAAAACTATTTACTGGGTTAGATGCAGTAAAAATTTAGATACATAAAAGAAGGTAGAAAGCAGCACAGCCCGATAAAGAGTAACCATATGGAGTCACCGCAGGAACCACTGAGCCCAGCATGTACAGCGAGGTGCTCACGTTCAAGGCACAGCAAACATGTAGATCAGAAATGAAGAGAGACGTGGCAACACTCACCGATCCTGTGAAGCAGGCTTTACCTTTTATTAAAGCAAACGTGAGACCATCTTCACGGCACGGGGGAAGACAAAATAGAGGAGGTGAGCGGGGGAGAGGACAACAGCCGTTTCGCGCCTACACCGGCGCTTCTACGGGTCCACACTGGAAGGGAACAACGTCAGGTGAGATAAGCACAAAGGCTCCGCCCCCTGCAACGTGTATCCCGTCCAGAGCAGGCAGAAAAACAGGTGCATATCAAGGGAACAATCAAAACAGTGAGTATTAAAATCAGTTACAAAAATATAAATATAAAGATATTGAATATGCACATATAAGATCACAAAATCTCTATGGAAAAATAAGTCACAAATACATAGATCGTACGCAGTGTGGAAACTGTGCGCAAAATTTAGATACACAGGCGGTGTAGTTAGCTTCACAGGTGGGCTACTCCGCTGACGTGTCCTGCACTGCTCCTAGGCCCAAAACTATTTACTGGGTTAGATGCAGTAAAAATTTAGATACACAGACGGTGTAGTTAGCTTCACAGGCAGGCTACTCAGATGACTATCAGACAATGCTACCAGCTCAAAAGGATTAGCTGAGCTAGATT
Source organism: Ranitomeya imitator (assembly GCF_032444005.1). NCBI lineage: Eukaryota > Metazoa > Chordata > Amphibia > Anura > Dendrobatidae > Ranitomeya > Ranitomeya imitator. Next base: position 330,656,609 of record NC_091286.1, on the reverse strand, counting down.
ACACCAAATGCTGTGACAAACACTTGGGCAGCACTGGCACAAACCTGCCTGGCAAAAAGTGCTAGGAACTGCTGTAGCCTACCCTGAAAAGGGCTGATATTACAACTAGTCCCGACTCCCCAAACCTATCTCTCTGAAAATTCGCACCCAAAAAAGACTTTTAGACTGTATAGCGCCCACAGCAGCAGCGCTGCCGTCTAACACTAAGCTGCAGCAGTGAGGAAATGGTGGCGATGGGGAAAATGGCTGGTTCTTATAGGGCAAGGACATGTGACATACACAGCCAATGACACATGCCCTTGCTTGTGTGCATCACATGCACATTGCTGTGTGTGTGCGCACTGCTGATAGGCTGAGAGACTGCACCACCCCACTGTAAATGCGGGAAAGAAAAAAAAAATGGAGATCGCCATTATTTCAGCACAGATCTATCCCCCGCCCACTATACACTGAAACAGTCTATTAATAATGATAAAAAGTTTTAATGTGCAAATCAAGATAGGCTTTTGGTGAACGAAGTTATCGAGCAGAAACTCGAACAGCCGAATTTTAAGCAAATTGTTCGAGTTCGATGAACGACTCGAAAACCGCCCAAAACAGCTTGAATTCGAGATTGGCGAACAGTTCGACTCGAACACCGCTCATCTCTAGTCAAAACCGATGAAGTAGGTATCTGTGCTCTAAAACTGGCTCGTAAAGCCAAGACTTAATAATGAACTGGTGTAATAATGGCATGTCTATAAGTATTTCAGTATGATGATAACTACACACTTGAGATACTATGGCCTGCAAGTGTCACTGCTATAGCTATTTCCTGGATGTTTAACTGGCTGTTATATCTGATTCACATCTAACATTCAATTCAGATCAGATTTATTGTTTTATTTCAATGATGTGAAATTCACCAAAGTGCATTACAACATGTTACGGTAAGTTTCTTTCAATTGTTCCTGACTTGCCTATAGTTCTCTTAGACAGTGACATATTGAACAGGGGGAGGTGTGGGTGTTGAGAGCAGCTCACAATCTGCAGACAAATGAATTCATAAAATACTCATTCAAAATTCTTCTACTGAGGCAGAATAAATTAAATCTTAATAAACATGCACAGCCTTGAAGAGCAGCTATTTATAACTGCACGTTACTTCATTCTATATGCCTGGATGATGTAAATAAATTAAATCAATTGATCAGCTGATTTACAGGCTGAAGACAACATACTAATAAACCCTTGCCATGAATAAAGCCTTCAAGAATGGCCAGAGACACGAGCATCACAGGTAAATGACTGAGCTACAGAACAGCCAAGCATGTGTAATGATCACCAAAGCAACATTGCTTATCTGCTTTGCTTGAAAACACTTTGGCGTCATCGAAAATTCTCCCACTTTGCAAAAACGGTGCGAGCTAGTGGTCACAAAACAGCAGAGTATTACAGAAGCAGTACTGTAGATGAGATTTTACTAAATGTCATTCATGTACTATGCAAAAAATGCCATTGCAAATTGACCTGAGAAATAAAAGGTGAAATCTGTGGCGAATCTGCAGCAAAAGTTTTGCTTCAGATTTCCGGTCAAGAACTTGTAGCACATTAGTTCCATAAGGATGCATCTTCAGATCATCCCTTTCATTTTGCTACAAAGATCTAAGGTAAAAAAAAGTTGTCTCTTGAGCAGCACATAGTTCTCCAGTACTGTAGTATTAGTAAAACTGTAAAGCTTAGCATAAGTTCTGCTATAACTAGTGATGAGCGATCATGCTTGGAGAAGGTGATAGTCTGAGTCTACAATGTTATCACTATATTTGCACATAAAGAGAACAGGGCATTTGAACAAGTACACTGCTCTAGACAGTGAGAACAACAAATAGCAGACCTGCTATGAAAGCTACAGGCTGGCAATTTATAACTGCATTTCTTCAGAGGATGTGGGGGAGAAGAGGGAGAAGAAGGAAGGTGAGCAGACAACTGCTGTATAGAGATCAAAACTTTGTATATAAATTAATGGTCTGGAGACAGCTGACTGGAATGTTAAGAGTTAACTCCTCTCCTGCAATGAAGCTACTGTGTTCCCTCTTTGAGGGTGTGGAGACTGATCACAAATGAAACCAGCTCTGCACTATAAAATACAAAAGCTCTTATTGCAGAAGAATGACTGCAAATGGAAAAAGCAAGTCAACTGCAAACTTGTTTATTTTCATGCTGTCTAATTCAAGCTTTTAAAACTTGAGAATAACCCTTTAAAAATTAAGCCAAATGAGCATGGCGATTTGTAGTACTGTTGGCGCCTTCACACTGTTGAGTGGTTAGGGTTGCTCTTTGCATAAACTCACTGATGCTATCTTGTGACTTGACTCAACCATAGGTCGAATGAGGTTTCTGGTGCACACACTTTTTAGGTTACCATGATCATCATGATTCTGCCTTACGAAGAACACCGGGAAGCCTCCACATGAACACACTAAACATGTCCATAAGTGGACAATTTGCCCTGGTACTATTCAGGACATACAGTATAGCTTGCATCTAGCAAACAAATACACATCGGTTGCTAGCCTAGCTATATCGGTATTGATCTGCACTGTCAGCAGTATCAAAGTCTCATAATGAGAGATAAATTAGCTACTGTCTTATCAAAGGAATTTGCTTCTCTTTTCATTCCCCACTCTCAGCAGAAGGACTCTAAACAGAAGCACATTAAAAATCAAATTGAAATCAATGGAAAAGAACATGCTTGTCAAGCTCCTGCTTTACAAAGATGACTCTTGAAAGCTGGAACACTTGAGTTTTCTGTAATGTATAGTAACGGTGCTCTCTCAATAGGACGACTAATTGGTGTTTGTCTCTGTTGTGTAATAATTAATGTTAAGGCATTTACAAACACAACAGACATTTGTATTGTAGTTAGCTAAAATATTTATATCCTTAGGGTCATATAACGTCAATAATAATGTATAGAACACGCTGGATTAATGAGATGAGCAATACCTGGAGACCTCAAATATTTTTTATGAATTGAATAATGGAGCAAAATTCTCTTCCCTTCATCTTAAAGCAGAATCATCAGATTATAATTTGCTGTTTATGGTGGTCTACAGTCATGAACATGCATGATGCAGCGTTTTTAAGTTTAATTTTCTGATAGATCACTTAGAAATTGAGTTAAAGGATTCCAATAGTTCAGTATTCTGGATTGGTTACTTATGACATCCAGGGGCTAATTCACACAAACCAGAGAATCACAATTGAGAGTCACATGCCTATTGAAAAGTTACAAAAAAATATGCTAGAAAAACTAAACTGAACAATTTACTGTCGGTGCATAACCAAAATACTACAATCATTTATAATTCAGTCTTTCTAGACATCTAGGTCTATATTTCAAAACAGCTGATTAAACTTAAGCTGTTCTATAGGACTTATTGTATTGCAGGTGTGGAAATATCATTAAGGCTATGTGCACACGTTGCGGATTAGGCTTAAGAATTTCTGGTGCGGATTCTGCCTCTCCTGGCAGAAAACGCACCTGCTGTTCCGCAGCGTTTTTTTGCGGTTCCGCAGCCTTTTTTGTGCATTTTTGCTGCGGTTTTCTTGCGGATTTGCTGCGTTTTTTACCCCTGCTGATTTCTATAATGGAATGGGTCCAAAAATGCTGCAGATTCACAAAAAAAGAAGTGACATGCTACTTCTTTTAAACCGCAGCGTTTCCGCAGCGGATTTTCCGCAAAGAGTACACAACATTTTTTTTTTCTCATTGATTTACATTGCACTGTAAATCAATTGCGGATCTGCAGCGTTTCTGCACCTCAAAAAATGCTGCGGATCCGCAGAGAATCCGCAACGTGTTAACATACCCTCAGGGTACTTTCTGTCCATCCAGACTAGACGTTCAGTACATAACCAGTTTGTTCACCAAATGCCACGTTTTCTGATTGTGCTGCTTTAAGGGCCAAAATAATACTGTGGATGCTCAAAATGCTCAACAATTACAGACCTGTAGATGGTGTGTGCACAAAGTAACTTGCTTTTGTGGCTGACTATATTAGTGGGGACATCTCTACGTGCTTATGTAGCCATGAGACTGATGTCCCCTCTTCTACAAAGCACAATGAGAGAGAAATTGCATGCCGTAATTTATGAGGCAAATTAGACTACCTAGGTTCATATTTAGAATTGAGAGTCCTCAGTGGTTGATACCTTTTAACGGCTAACTGAGAAGATGGTAACAAATTGCAAGCTTTCAAGACTACACAGGTCTCTTCATCAGGCAAAGACTAAAAGAAATTCTGAAGAATCACATATTTATGCACAACATAGCACAGAAAAAAAAAAAAAACATGGATAAGACAGGTGACATGAAGCATAATTACCATGAGTGATAAACTGTTATGTCCATAAATATTGGACCAGTTCTTACATAAGGAATGTTTTATTGTCCTCTGATTGGGGTCTGGTTCTGTTGTGATGACCCCTCATAGTCTGAGGGGCAAGTTCCTTAGTTGATGTAAACAGACATAAATCCATGCGACACATTCATGAATTCTCACCGCCACACAATAAGAGAAAAAAAAATGGATCTACCTGTGGCAATACATTTTTGTCTCCCAAATCATAACATTATGGACATGAAATAACTTGTGTTAAAAGGTAGCTTCAAATCTAAGAGAGACAGAAGAGTTTGGGAATATAAACTGATGACGATCTTTGACAGTCTTAGTGCAGGAATGAATGTGTCGCATGGATTTATGTCTTTTTACATCAACTAAGGAACTTATTGGCTAACACGGTACCAAGATATGTATCTTTCCTGTACCTAGGTTCAAATATTTTCGTAATGTATGCGTATGGTAGTCACATCATTCTCCATGGCTGAGAGAAACTCCACATACACAAGCACATAAAGTGGTAGCCAAATCTTGATCTTTTCTCCACATACATTATTTAGCAGATGCATAATAGCTACTGTCAGGAAACTTGATGCACTTCTTTCAGTCTTTGGCCATTACCCATCCAATTACAAAATGGAACAAATTAGGGGTGAGCTAAACATGATCAACTGGCTCAACTTTTGGATTTAGTGTAGCACCTTGTTTCCGCGGCACTTCACTTCTATGCCTGGCTGACGTGATTTATAAAGGCTGGAAATCCAGGAGGGATAAAAATCTCTCACTGTACATGGTCATCATGTAATTGCAGGTAGTAGGGTTCACATAAATCAAGCAGTGCATGGTTTATATTGGTAGTGAATAGGTGCTAATAGGCTGGAGGATGTGGAGTTACCACTAATATAAACAATGCTTAGATATGAGGGGAGAGTGTCCATGGATCAGTTCTACGCAATCCCGGTTTTCTTATTTGATGTCTGGCATAGCGTTCTAAGTCTGCACTGATTGTGCGTTCTTGCCTTGTGTCATTTGCAAACATGTATGCTCTCTCTGGAAGCAGCAGTCCCTGCCTTCTACCAGGTGACAATGTCTCACCCTACACTTTCTCTGTTGAACTGAGTGGACAGAGACAAACTTCTGACTCCAGGTCTTTACTTAAAGGCAAGTAGGCCATGAACCCTGTGTAGCCCACCATGGATAAACGTGCTGGCACAGGCATCAGTGATGTCTATGTTTACAAATAAAAGGCCACAACTGGGGGCAGCACAAACTGCAGGTTTTCCATCCCTGGATTAAATCTTGCAAAAGTGGGACTTGCAGCAACAGATTGTAAGATGAGGAAACACTTTTGACTTTATATTTAACAAAGCTACATAAAAAAATAAAAAAACAACATACTGTGTTTGAGCATGAAGCATGACCCAGAAAGCCAGATTTTCCTTTACCTAAACTTTGATGTTTTGTTCCTTTTATTATTCCTCAATCAAAAAAGTCAATAAAAATATTTTCCATTGGTGACTGAAGATGCCAAACCTTAGAAAGAATAATTTAAAATGTATTAAAATGTAATGACTTTTTATTTAAAAAGTGCGTCCACTGAAAGGAAAAGTTGGGCCTCACATCACATCTCTGTCTTCAGTCCTAAAGGCTGTGACTGGTCAGCCCACTCATGATGGGTTGCCTTATGAACAACATGCTGTCAAGCAAGAGCATAAACACCCCCCCCCTCAAAAATCCTTTAAGAATGACATGGACCCATAAAATGCATGAACACAAGAGTTCTGAGTAGTAGGGCTTATGGAAGGGATTATTCAACGCAGAACACCTCTTTAATGTGTAGATAATGAGAGAAATATGACTTACCGTATAAGCCGAGACCCCTAATTTTGCCACAAAAAACTGAGAAAACTTATTGACTCGAGTATAAGCCTAGGGTGGGAAATGCAGCAGCTACTGGTAAATTTCAAAACTAAAAATAGATACCAATAAAAGTAAAATTAATGCCCCATATAATGCCACACAAAGGTTAATAATGTCCCCATAAGATGCTCCATACAAAAAATATGCCCCATATAATGCTGCACAAAGGTTAATAATGGCCCCATAAGATGTCCATATTAAAATATGTCCCATATAATGCTGCATAAAAGGTTAATGATGACCCCATAAGATGCGCCATAGAAAAATATGCCCTATATAATGCTCCATAATGGTTGATAGCCCAATAAGATGCTCCTTAGAATAATATTCCCCATATAATGCTCCATAAAGTTTGATGGCCCCATAAGATGCTCCAATAAACAATATGCCCCATATGCTGCTGCTGCGATAAAAAAAATGACATACTCACGTCTTGTCACTGGGGGAGAGGTGCCGGTGTCCTGAGCAGGTGGGGACACCGGTGTGCTATGGGGGCCGGGCGCGGGAGTCGCTGCTGGCTCAGGCCCCCGGCACTTCCGATTTTCACCTGTCCCTGTTCCACTGCCGAGCGCCACTGTGCCTTCCAGGCCTTTGCAGTGACCGTTCTTGCAGAGGACACTAAACAGGTCATTGTGCCCTCTGACCTGAATGTCACAGCCAGAGGACGGGGAAGACCCGGTGGTGGAACAGGGACAGGTGAATATCGCATGGCTCACCCTCCCCCGTCATACTCACCCCGTCCAGGTGCGTTCTCTGATTCTCAGATGGTCTCTGGCGCCTGCATCTTTTCCTGTGTTTAGAGGTCACATGGTACCGCTCATTAAAGTAATGGATATGCACTCCACGCCTATGGGAGTGGAGTCGCGTCCATGTTTATTACTTTAATGAGCAGTACCACGTGACCGTTGAACACAGGAAGAGCTGCCAGAGACCATCTGAGAAGCAGGGAAAATAACTTGAATGTGTTATCATTACCAGTACTAAAATTAGAAGTTCCATGATTCAACACATATCTGGATTGTGTACATGAAGTTTTTCATTACTGGGTAGATTCATGCAATTTATCTCTTCAGAGAGGAAGAGGACTAGAACTGTAGCACCAACTATTGGAAGTAGCAATCCTAAAAGTCAAAATTGACCAACTAAAAAGCCTTGCCACATGACTTAGGATAAAAGCCAAAGCCAGAATCTCAATTTGAAGACACTGTATTTCGGGGTATTGCCCCTCGTCAGTCCAAAGTGTGAGATCTGGCTTGGCTGGGTGAGAGACCAAGCATGCTTTTACATAACAATGGTCTGCATCATTGAGGGCCATCTGGAAACCCTTCATGAAGTCTTCTGCACCCAAATTTTTAGACTAGAGGCATACATCATACCACCTAGATAGGTAAGAAAGTTTCCACTTAAGTTTTTTTTTAATGCAGGATATTGTGGCTGCGGTTTATTGCTCTATGAAGTATTCTGCCTCTTAGTTTTGGCATTTTTGTGTTTCTCCTGGCATCTGAGAGGAATAACTATGCAATAAAGTTGACCAATAAGAACTCGAGTCTTTCTTAAAATCATTGCAGCTAAAAAACAAAGCAGCGGACACACTTTTCTACCAGCACATAAAGACCCCTGTGACAAAGCTTACAGAAAGTAAAAGCACTCCATTTTAGTTATAAGGTTATGGGTCTCCACCGAATGAGTGTGCAAAGGTCTCCTAAGTCCACGCTCTAAAAAATCTGGAGAAGTCTTTATTTAGGCATTTTATTGATGTGTCTTCTAGGAAAATGCTACAGACATACCAGCCGTTTGGATTCCTATTGTTTTACATTCTTTTCTTTGTGTGCAATCCACACAGCTATTTTTAGCTTCAGTCAGACCACTTCCAGCATGGCGTAATCCTTTCCTACGGCTGTCAAGATGGGAATATTGCTGTGTGGTTTGTGGAAAATTAAGCTGAAGTAACATCAAGATGCTATTAAATACTGAGCAGTGCTCATTTCTCTTTCTTTACACTGAAAGCATTAGCAGAATAAATAACAGAATAGGAATGCTTAATGTCTTCTGCATTTTTTGTTTTTACACTGGATCACACTTATTTAAGGGAGGAATCTGCAACAATTAAACTATATTGCTACTTTTCAAATTGCAATAATTGTACAGTTTATTGTAATTAACAGAGAACACATCCTAGCGTTTCAGGACTGCAATAATTGTACAGTTTATTGCCATTAACAAAGAACATATCTTAGGCCGGGTTCACATTTGCATTCGGCTGAGCTGCTGTTATTATTATTATTATTATTATACATTTTTATAGCGCCATTTATTCCATGGCGCTTTACCTGTTAAGCTCTGTCTACTTCCGCGTAGCTCCACCTACTTCTACATGAATCCTGCGCCCCTATCTTTAACATTGGGTACGCAGGATATGCGGATGTATGCGGATGCGTTGTTTTGACGTGCCCGCTGACAGCACGGTGATGCAACAATGTTAAAGATAGGTACGCAGCATGCATGCAGAAGTAGGCGGAGCTAAGCAGAAGTGTGGAAGTGGGCGGAGCTTATTGGAGGAAGTACGAAGCCCTCCGCAGCTCAGCCGAATGCTAATGTGAAACCAGCCTTAGCCCCTTAAAGATCCTGCAGACAGCAGTAGAATATAAAAAGCATTTGGACAAATCAAAAAGATCAGGTATGTAGGTGTGTGCACTCAGCTGCTGTCTTTTACCCAACATAAGACAGGGTCTTATATTATGGTTTGCTCCGAAAGATGGGAATGCATAGCTGACACTGAATAAAATGATATTTTTAGCTGGTGGATGGAAAAGTGGCGACAGGTGCTATACATTTCCCCACAGACAAAAAAATTTGCAAGAAATTGGAGCATTTACACTCTATAGGAATATGGCCTGAGTCATGAAATACTGTGTTTACCTGAAAATAACACCTGACACTTAAATAAGCCATAGCATGATTTATCAGGATTTTTGGAGTATCCTTCAAATATAAGCCTGCGCAGTCAAATGGTTTCTCGCGTGTGCACACTTCTGCTTTTCAGCTTTGCCCGCAGTTGGGCATAGCATATTGTGCACCTGCGAGAAACCATTTGACTGCGCAGGCGTGATATCTCACACCGATCTGCCTCATCCACGTTAATGACTGCGTGCAGCAGCTGAGAAGGGTGGAGTGAGTGAACCGAAGCCACGCCCATCGGATCAGACGGACCCTATTAGCATACATCACGGGAGAAATATAAAAGGTTTTTATGGGTGATACATGGGGAGTCAGGGGGTTACATAAGTATTTAAGGAATGCATAGCTGACACTGAATAAAATATTTTTAGCTGGTAGGACAGAAAAGTGGTGACAGGTTCCCTTTAATTTAAGTTCAAGAAAATTAGACTATATTTCGTGAAATCTCAAGCCCACTATGTGCTGAAAGATACTGTGGAATTGTGCCTTTTTATACATATTTTTTAAGTCTACGAGGAGGATCAAAAAAAGTATGTAAAATTGCAACTGTTTCTTTAAGAGTAATACAGCAACATTTCTGCACAAAAAACAACATAACAAATAATTGTGTTAAATCTGTATGAAAGCCACACCAAAAAATTGCAGCCCTACCGCAAGTGGGAACAGGTCCAACACTTATTACCTACAACTTCTAGCGCCAATTCCTTCAAAGGTGATGCCCATAATTAGAAAACTGGACACTTGCTTCCAAGAAAATAGCACCACATGTCTAAGGCTATGTGCACACATTGCAGATTAGGCTTAGGAATTTCTGGTGGGGATTGTGCCTCTCCTGGCAAAAAACGCACCTGCGAATTTGTCGCGTTTTTTGTGCAGTTCCGCAGCATTTTTTGTGCGTTTTTGCTGCGGTTTTCTTGCGGATTTGCTGCGTTTTTTACCCCTGCGGTTTTCTATAATGGAATGGATACACAAACGCTGCAGATTCGCAAAAAAGAAGTGACATGCTCCTTCTTTTGAACTGCAGCGTTTCCGCAGCAGATTTTCCGCAAAGTGTGCACAGCATTTTTTTCTCTCATTGATTTACATTGTACTGTAAATCAATTGCGGATCTGTAGCGTTTCTGCACCTCAAAAAATGCTGCGGATCCGCAGAGAATCCGCAACGTGTGCACATACCCTAAGAGTATGTTCACATTAAGGCCGGGGTCACACTTGCAACTGCAATGCGAGAAACTCACGCGAGTCTCTCGCCTACATTCCCGACACTGCCGCTGGAGGTTCCCACAATCGCATACAAGATTTCTCTTGCGCATCACCCCTACTCTGGAACTCTCTACCACAACATATCAGACTCTCGCCTACCGTGGAAACCTTCAAAAAGAACCTGAAGACGCACCTCTTCCGACAAGCCTACAACCTGCAGTAACCACCTATCAACCAAACCGCTGCATGACCAGCTCTATCCTTACCTACTGTATCCTCACCCATCCCTTGAAGATTGTGAGCCCTCGCGGGCAGGGTCCTCTCTCCTCCTGTACCAGTTGTGACTTGTATTGTTCAAGATTATTGTACTTGTTTTCATTATGTATACCCCTTCTCACATGTACAGAACCATTGGAATAAATGGCGCTATAATAATAAATAATAATAATAATACTGGAACCAGATAGACATTACAGCTCAGGCTGAGTGTGCCGAAATTAAAAACCTATTAAAACATCAGAATACAGGAATTGTCTAAAGTCACAGGTACTGGGTGAACACCAGTCACTGAAGAAACCAGGAACTGCCGCAGGCAGTCCATGGATAATGCAGAACAACCTGAAGCAAAATATTGTATGAACACACCAACGGATATTTTAACCCTTAAAATTAAGTTGTGCTGCCCTCCAGCACAGACACTTAAAGGGAATCTGTCAGCAGGTTTTTATTATGTAATCTGAAGACAGCAGGAGAGAGGGGCCGAGACACAGATTTTAACATTGTGTCACTTATTAGGCTGTTTGGATGTTTACTTACAATGAAGGTTTTATCACCTGGAAATGATCACTGTCTAAACTACAGCCCTTGCACCTACTAGACTGACCACACCCCCTCCTTTAAATAGGATACCTACTTATGATTTTTCTTTTGAAAGTAGCCTGAAATACATGAAAATAAAAACAAAAAACAAAACGAATGAAAGCATTCTCGTTTTAGCAATCTCCTTCCACTCCAAATCCAGCACTACTCGGATCTCTTACAGGTCTTTTCTGCCGACTGTCTGGCTAGACATGGGAACAATGCAGCCAATTGCTGGTCACAGCAGTGACCAACATGTCACTGCTGCAGCTAGGATATACAGAGACTGACTCTGCACTTCCTGTTCTGGTCATACACACTTAACTGCTGAATCCAAATGCTTAAATAAACATACACCATACAAGGTACAAAAGATGAAATGGTGCTATCAGGACAAACTACAGTATTCCAAATGCATCGGTGGGGGCGGCCATCTTCCTGGGGCCGCGCGTGCGCAGATGGAGTGCTCTGCTGCACGGGGCTTCAGGAAAATGGCCGCGGGATGCCGCGCATGCGCATTAGAGATCGCGGCGGCCATTTTCCCAAAGCCGAATTTGCATTTCGGCTTTGGGAAAATGGCCGCCGCGATCTCTAATGCGCACGCGCGGCATCCCGCGGCCATTTTCCTGAAGCCCCATGCAGCAGAGCACTCCATCTGCGCACGCGCGGCCCCAGGAAGATGGCCGCCCCCACCGATGCATGGGATTACAGCGCAGATCGCGCGCTGTGTCTTCACGTGGGCGCAGGGAAGTCGGAACTCTGGACATGCGCACACCACTACGCCACCAACGGAAAGCTGGGGAAGAAAAGAGCGCTGTGAACACGCCCACCTGACCAGACCAGCCTGATTGACAGGCGAAAACGGCGACTTTGGTAATGTATTTCTCAGCATACATGGGGAATCAGGGTACACTACATACACTATAGTAACGCACAGCTCAGGCCCTATTTAACAGTATTTATAGCTCAATCTCAAAAAACGGGGTGACAGGTTCCCTTTAATTATGTCAACTAATATATAACTTTATTTAAATGTTTGAACTATCCTTTATCTATACAGTCTGTTATTTAGATTTAAAAAAAAAAAAATCAGTGAATAAAATTGGTGTTTTACTAAAACATTTGATGTACTCTGTTCCTTGGCATATCTTTCTCTTTGTTCACTATACACTTTTTCTTCTGCCATATAGGGATGCAAATAAAAACTACATAGGCTAGTTGTGATTTATTTGTCACACCACCAGATGACAGAAGTACATAAAGTGTTTTTAAAGTTCAATATTCGAATGAGGCCCTCCAGTTGTTGCCTTCAAGGGTGTATGGCTGACCCGCCTTATATTTTTTTCTTTATGTGTGCAGGAGTACATCAACTACACTTTGTTCATTTTTTTATGAGGCATTACACTTGGTGCCTTCATAGGTATATGGATGACCCTCCTTATAATATGTTTCAGGCTTTGTACTGTGTGCAGAGGCTTTATGAGTGTAAGAGTACCACAACTACACTTTGTTCACAATATTTGAATTAAGCACTGGCTTTGAGTCTAGGAGAACCAATACATGACAATTTGAACATAATGTGTCCTTTATGTCTAATACAGGGTTTATCTGAGCGCCTCTTCTATCTAATTTTTAGCAGTTCTTGATTCCTTCATAAATTACACTGAAATTTCTCAATTGTTTTATAAAAAAATAAAAATGTAATAAAAATTAATTAATTAAAAAAAAAAATCAATTTTGGCTTGCTTAATTACCGTATATACTCGAGTATAAGCCGACCCGAGTATAAGCCGAGACCCCTAATTTTGCCACAAAAAACTGAGAAAACTTAATGACTCGAGTATAAGCCTAGGGTGGAAAATGCAGCAGCTACCGGTAAATGTCAAAAATAAAAATAGATACCAATACAAGTAAAATTAATTGAGACATCAGTAGGTTAAGTGTTTTTGAATATCCACAAGAAATCAGGAGCCCCATATAATGCTCCATACAGTTCATGATGGGCCCCATAAGATGCTCCATACAAAATATTTCCCATATAATGCTCCATACAGTTTATGATGGGCCCCATAAGATGCTCCATACAGACATTTGCTCCATATAATGCTGCACAAATGCGGATTATGGTCCCATAAGATGCTCCATAGACACATTTGCCCTGTATAATGCTCCATAAATGCTGATTATGGCCCCATAAGATGCTCCATAAACACATTTGCCCCATATAATGCTGCACAAATGCTGATTATGGCCCCATAAGATGCTCCATAGAGATATTTGCCCCATATAGTGCTGCACAAATGCTGATTATGGCGCCATAAGATGCTCCATAGACCCATTTGCCCCATATAATGCTGCACAAATGCTGATTATGGCCCCATAAGATGCTCCATAGACACATTTGCCTCGTATAATGCTCCACAAATGCTGATTATGGCCCCATAAGATGCTCCATAGACACATTTGCCTCGTATAATGCTCCACAAATGCTGATTATGGCCCCATAAGATGCTCCATAGAGATATTTGTCCCATATAATGCTGCACAAATGCTGATTATGGCCCCATAAGATGCTCCATAGAAATATTTGCCCCGTATAATGCTACACAAATGCTGATTATGGCCCCATAAGATGCTCCATAGAGATATTTGCCCCATATAGTGCTGCACAAATGCTGATTATGGCCCCATAAGATGCTCCATAGACACATTTGCCTCGTATAATGCTCCACAAATGCTGATTATGGCCCCATAAGATGCTCCATAGAGATATTTGTCCCATATAATGCTGCACAAATGCTGATTATGGCCCCATAAGATGCTCCATAGAAATATTTGCCCCGTATAATGCTACACAAATGCTGATTATGGCCCCATAAGATGCTCCATAGAGATATTTGCCCCATATAGTGCTGCACAAATGCTGATTATGGCCCCATAAGATGCTCCATAGACCCATTTGCCCCATATAATGCTGCACAAATGCTGATTATGGCCCCGTAAGATGCTCCATAGACACATTTGCCTCGTATAATGCTCCACAAATGCTGATTATGGCCCCATAAGATGCTCCATAGACACATTTGCCTCGTATAATGCTCCACAAATGCTGATTATGGCCCCATAAGATGCTCCATAGAAATATTTGCCCCGTATAATGCTACACAAATGCAGATTATGGCCCCATAAGATGCTCCATATAGATATTTGCCCCATATAATGCTGCCCAAATAATAATAATAATCTTTATTTTTATATAGCGCTAACATATTCCGCAGCGCTTTACAGTTTTGCACACATTATCATCACTGTCCCCGATTGGGCTCACAATCTAGAATTCCTATCAGTATGTCTTTGGAATGTGGGAGGAAACCGGAGTGCCCGGAGGAAACCCACGCAAACACGGAGAGAACATACAAACTCTTTGCAGATGTTGTCCTGGGTGGGATTAGAACCCAGGACCCCAGCGCTGCAAGGCTGCTGTGCTAACCACTGCGCCACCGTGCTGCCCACATGCTGATTATGGCCCCAGAAGAGGCTCCATAGAAATATTTGCCTCGTATAATGCTGCACAAATGCTGATTATGGCCCCATAAGATGCTCCATAGACACATTTGCCTCGTATAATGATCCACAAATGCTGATTATGGCCCCATAAGATGCTCCATAGAAATATTTGCCCCGTATAATGCTACACAAATGCCGATTATGGCCCCATAAGATGCTCCATATAGATATTTGCCCCATATAATGCTGCCCAAATGCTGATTATGGCCCCAGAAGAGGCTCCATAGAAATATTTGCCTCGTATAATGCTGCACAAATGCTGATTATGGCCCCATAAGATGCTCCATACGGATATTTGCCCCATATAATGCTGCACAAAAATGCAGATTATGGCCCATAAGATGCTCCATATAGATATTTGCCCCATGTAATGATGCACAAATGCTGATTATGGCCCCAGAAGATGCTTAATAGAAATATTTGCCTCGTATAATGCTGTGCAAATGCTGATTATGGCCCCATAAGATGCTCCATACGGATATTTGCCCCATATAATGCTGCACAAATGCAGATTATGGCCCCACAAGATGCTCCATAGACTGTAATACCCCATATGCTATTGCTGCGATTAAGAAAAAAAAAATCACATATTCTCCTCTCGTCGGTCAGGCCCCCGACACTTGCTATATTCACCTGTCCGCGTTCCACCGTCGGCGCCGATGTGTCTTCCGTGTTCTCTGCACCAGTGGCGTATTTAGGTGGGGGCAGCCGGGGCATGTGCCCCGGGCGCAGCCGGCAGGGGGGCGCAGTCGGGCCGCCTAATGTAGCGGTCAGTAATGTCTCCCCCGGCGGCTGCATTCTGCCGCCCCCAGTCTGGGAGTCAGCTGTTTTCTGTGCCGACTGTCAAGCTGACAGCCGGCATAGAGAAGCTGCAGCGCCGGCTCCCAACATGTGCGGAGGTGGAGGGGTGCCCCTGCAGGGTGGCTGTGGTGGGCAGGGAGAAATCCCTGCAGCTCCGCTGCCTACAAAAGAAAATAGCAGCGGAGCTGCAGCAATCTGTCTTCCTGCCCGCGCTTCCTCTCACACAGATGCGCCGCTGGATGACGTCATCATTCAGCGGCCGGCTGTGTCAGAGGAAGGCGATGGAGATGCTGCGGCAGAGTGCGAGGAGAGGTGAGAGGGGCATGTGTGTGTGGCGCACTGCAGGGGAATGTGCAGAGAAGTAAATGGGGTGTGTGTGTGTGTAGGGGGAGGAGAGGGCAATGATGGGGCTGACGGGGAGAGGGCAATGATGGGGATGGTAGGAGAGGAGAGGGCAATGATGAGGCTGACGGGGAGAGGGCAATGATGGGGATGGTGGGGAGGAGGGGGCACTGATGAGGCTGATGGGGAGAGGGCAATGATGGGGATGGTGGGGAGGAGAGAGCAATGATGGGGCTGACAGGGAGAGAGCAATGATGGGGATGGTGGTGGAGGAAATTATGGAAGTGGTGGAATGGGCAAGGATGGGGATGGTGGAGGAGGAGGAAATGATGGAAGTGGCGGAATGGGCAAGGATGGGGATGGTAGGGGAGGAGGAAATGATGTAAGTGGTGGAATGGGCAAGGATGGGGATGGTGGGGGAGGAGGAATGGATGTGGTGGAAAGGGCAATGATGGCATTGGGGGGAGGAAATGCTGGAGGTGGTGAAGAGATCAATGATGGGGTGGGGTAGAGCACAATAATATGTGTGTGGACAATTTGAGTGAGGATAGGAGGATTTATTATGTGCGGGGAGAATTTGGGGATGGGGGAATTTATTATGTGTGGGGTGAGATTTGGAGTGGGATGGGGGATTTAATGTGTGGGGGAGATTTGAGGACACAAAATGAAGAGCAAAAGGGGAGATGGGGGCATATTAGAAGGAAACTACAGGGGAATGGGGGCATGTATGAGGAAACAGTATGGGAAAATGGGGGCATGTATGACGAAACAGTATGGGGGAATTGGGGGCATGTTTGAGGAAACAGTATGGGGGAATTGGGAGCATCTATGAGGAAACAGTATGAGGGAATGGGGGCATGTATGAGGAAACAATATGGGAGAATGAGGGCACAGTATGAGGAGCGATGTGAAAAATGTATGTGGACAGAGTCTGGGGATTGAGGTTGATGGGATGTGTGCAGACATAGTATGGGGAGTTAGGTGAGCAGGTAGTATAGAACGTGAGGAGGTGAATATATGAGGAGACAGTATGGTGAACAAGGGGATGTGATAGGAGACGATATGAGGAGGGAGGGGAATAGTGTGAGGAGACAGTATGGAGTGACAAAAGTGAGTGGGCACAGAATAGAAACTGTATAGTGGGGGTGTAGCATGGAGGGACAGTGTGAGGGCACAGCCAGGAGGGGACAGTATACCAAGGAGGGGGAGTGTGATGATAGAGTACAGTATAAATACTGGGCCCTATAAGGGGACACAGTATGAGAAGACAGTGTGAAGAGGGGGCCGGTATGGAAAGGAGAGGTCAGTGTGAAGAGCATGTACCATAAGAGGGACAGTGTGGGGGTCATATTTTGTGCAGACAATATAGTGAGGGGCAATTTTTTATTCAGGAGCATTTTAATGACACTTGTATCTTTAAGGGCATCATGTGGAGATTTTCTGCAAAAGAGCGGAGAAGATGGAATTCTGCAGAGACGGCTGTGGATGAGAAAACTCATCATGGGGTCTGGACAAGATGAAGAAAAGAAGGAGAACGGCTCCAGAGACGACGTCATCTATAAGGTACCTCAATGTAAATGTTATGTGTGATGCTAACTAACTCTCATGTTTTTATTTATGCTGGGAGCTTTAAAGGGGATGTACAGGTCTGTAATGAGTCTGCAGTTATTCTTTGTGACTGCAGACTTCTGACTTCTCACAGTGCGCCCTGCACGCTATCAGGATTCTCTCCTGCTGGCAAGTTAGATACATGTGGTCACATGCTGACTAGACATGTGTGGCCTCACTCAATGAAAATAAACTGAGAGAGACCAGGCACATCTAGTCAGAATGTGGCCAGAGGTATACAAATCGCATGCTTGTGCTGACATGACTGCCCACAGGCAAGGGAGAATCCTAAAAGTGTGCAATGCATTAGTTGTGAGAATTCAGAAGTCTGCAATGTCAGGATTCAGCTCTGCAGGTTCCAGTAGTCGTCACATGGACACTTCACTCATATGCGACTTTCATACTTGTGGTCCTGTGACAATGAGCTTCTCTTCCTGCTTCTTTCAGTTTTTCACAGATCATTAAGAGCATTAGGGAGAGGAGCTCATCGGTACATGACTAAGTGTGAAAATCACATATGTCCTTGGTGGGTGGGGGGGCACCAAAATGAATTCTTGCCCCGGTTGCCAGAAACCCTAGATACACCTCTGCTCTGCACTGACTGTTCAGGCAGAGGGCGCCGCTCACACTAATCGCGTCACTGCTCCCTCTGACCTGAGCGTCACTGCAGAGGACGCAGAAGACACAGCGGCGCCGGCGGTGGAATGGGGACAGGTGAATATCACGCACTGCCCCGTCATACTCACCTGCTCCTGGCACGGTTCCTGCACATCCCTGGTTCTCCGAGCGCCGGCAGCTTCTTCCTGTATTGAGCGGTCAGATGGTACCGATCATTACAGTAATGAATATGCGGCTCCACCCCTATGGGAGTGGCGTCTGGTCCATATTCATTACTGTAATGAGCGGTACCACGTGACAGCACAATACAGGAAGAAGCTGTCAGTGTCCAGAGAACCAGGGACGTGCAGGGACCGCGCCAGGAGCAGGTGAGTATTATTAGACACCTGCCGCTCCCCCTCCCCTGCCGACCTCTGAGAATGACTCGAGTATAAGCCGAGAGGGGCAATTTCAGCCTAAAAAAATGGGCTGAAATTCTCGGCTTATACTCGAGTATATACGGTATTTTGTTTAAATCCTTTTTTAAATATTGGCTTATATACAAGTCAGTATACAGGAAAAACATATCTAACATTTTTTTTCCTGCAAACTTCAATTTCAAATGTTTTATTGTCACTCCTTAAAGTGGAGTGAAAGTGCGACACAATTGTTCTCAGCAGCGATCTGGGAGTCAGAGATGCTTTCAGGAATCTTCCCCATGCTGTTCTCCTTGCAATCAGCACTTTTTTCCATCCATTTCAACATTTTCCCTGCCCCCCAGACCTCCTTGTAGGCTCTGTGAGAAAAATGCTCAGCTTTCCTATTGACTCTCATTATGCTTGTTACTTGAAATGGTTTGAATAACGAGCAACCGATTTAGTGCTCACTCATATCTATAGTTAGCCTTCCCGTTTTTCGATTCTAAGCTTCTAATGTCCAATTAACCCCTTTACCCCCAAGGGTGGTTTGAACGTCAATGACCAGGCCAATTTTTACAATTCTGACCACTGTCCCTTTATGAGGTTATAACTCTGGAACGCTTCAACGGATCCTGGTGATTCTGACACTGTTTTCTCGTGACATATTGTACTTCATGATAGTGGTAAAATTTCTTTGATAGTACCTGCGTTTATTTGTGAAAAAAACGGAAATTTGGCAAAAATTTTGAAAATTTCGCAATTTTTAAACTTTGAATTTTTATGCAATTAAATCACAGAGATATGTCACACAAAATACTTAATAAGTAACATTTCCCACATGTCTCCTTTACATCAGCATAATTTTGAAACCACATTTTTTTTTTGTTAGGGAGTTATAAGGGTTAAAAGTTGACCAGCAATTTCTCATTTTTACAACACCATTTTTTTTTTAGGGACCACATCTCATTTGAAGTCATTTTGAGGGGTCTATATGATAGAAAATACCCAAGTGTGACACCATTCTAAAAACTGCACCCCTCAAGGTGCTCAAAACCACATTCAAGAAGTTTATTAACCCTTCAGGTGTTTAATAGGAATTTTTGGAATGTTTAAATAAAAATGAACATTTAACTTTTTTACACAAAAAATTAACTTCAGCTCCAATTTGTCTTATTTTACCAAGGGTAACAGGAGAAAATGGACCCCAAAAGTTGTTGTCCAATTTGTCCTGAGTACGCTGATACCCCATATGTGGCAGTAAACCACTGTTTGGGCGCATGGGAGAGCTCGGAAGGGAAGGAGCGCAGTTTGACTTTTCAATGCAAAATTGACAGAAATTGAGATGGGACGCCATGTTGCGTTTGGAGAGCCACTGATGTGCCTAAACATTGAAACCCCCCACAAGTGACACCATTTTGGAAAGTAGACCCCCTAAGGAACTTATCTAGAGGTGTGGTGAGCACTTTGACCCACCAAGTGCTTCACAGAAGTTTATAATGCAGAACCGTAAAAATAAAAAATCATATTTTTTCACAAAAATTATATTTTTGCCCCCAATTTTTTATTTTTCCAAGGGTAAGAGAAGAAATTGGACCTCAAAAGTTGTTGTCCAATTTGTTCTGAGTATGCTGATACCCCATATGTGGCAGTAAACCACTGTTTGGGCGCATGGGAGAGCTCGGAAGGGAAGGAGCGCCGTTTGACTTTTCAATGCAAATTTGACAGGAATTGAGATGGGACGCCATGTTGCGTTTGGAGAGCCACTGATGTGCCTAAACATTGAAACCCCCCACAAGTGACACCATTTTGGAAAGTAGACCCCCTAAGGAACTTATCTGGATGTGTGGTGAGCACTTTGACCCACCAAGGGCTTCACAGAAGTTTATAATGCAGAGCCATAAAAATAAAACAAAATTTTTTTTCCCACAAAAATTATTTTTTAGCCCCCAGTTTTGTATTTTCCCTAGGGTAACAGGAGAAATTGGACCCCAAAAGTTGTTGTCCAATTTGTCCTGAGTACGCTGATACCCCATATGTGGGGGGGGAACCACCGTTTGGGCGCATGGGAGGGCTCGGAAGGGAAGGAGCGCCATTTGGAATGCAGACTTAGATGGAATGGTCTGCAGGCGTCACATTGCGTTTGCAGAGCCCCTAATGTACCTAAACAGTAGAAACCCCCCACAAGTGACACCATTTTGGAAAGTAGACCCCCTACGGAACTCATCTTGATGTGTTGTGAGAGCTTTGAACCCCCAAGTATTTCACTACAGTTTATAACGCAGAGCTGTGCAAATAAAAAATATTTTTTTTCCACAAAAATTATATTTTAGCCCCCAGTTTTGTATTTTTCCAAGGTTAGCAGGAGAAATTGGACCCTAAATGTTGTTGTCCAATTTGTCCTGAGTACGCTGATACCCGATATGTGGGGGGGAACCACCGTCTGGGCGCATGGGAGGGCTCGGAAGGGAAGGAGCATCATTTGGAATGCAGACTTAGATGGATTGGTCTGCAGGCGTCACATTGTGTTTGCAGAGCCCCCAATGTACCTAAACAGTAGAAACCCCCCACAAGTGACCCCATATTGGAAACTAGACCCCTCAATTAACTTATCTAGATTTGTTGTGAGAGCTTTGAACCCCCAAGTGTTTCACTACAGTTTATAACGCAGAGCCGTGAAAATAAAAAATCTTTTTGGTTTCCCACAAAAATTATTTTTTAGCCCCCAGTTTTGTATTTTCCCAAGGGTAACAGGAGAAATTGGACCACAAAAGTTGTTGTCCTATTTGTCCTGAGTACGCTGATACCCCATATGTTGGGGAAAACCCCTGTTTGGGCACACGGGAGAGCTCGGAAGGGAAGGAGCACTGTTTTACTTTTTCAACGCAGAATTGGCTGGAATTGAGATCGGACGCCATGTCGTGTTTGGAGAGCCCCTGATGTGCCGAAACAGTGGAAACCCCCCAATTATAACTGAAACCCTAATCTAAACACACCCCTAACCCTAATTCCAACGGTAACCCTAACCACACCTCTAACCCTGACACACCCCTAACCCTAATCCCAACCCTATTCCCAACCGCAAATGTAATCTAAACCCTAACCCTAACTTTAGCCCCAACCCGAACCCTAACTGTAGCCCCAACCCTAACCCTAGCCCTAACCCTAGCCCTAGCCCTAACCCTAGCCCTAACCCTAGCCCTAGCCCTAACCCTAGCCCTAACCCTAGCCCTAACCCTAGCCCTAACTCTAGCCCTAACCCTAACCCTAGCCCTAATCCTAGCCCTAACCCTAGCCCTAATGGGAAAATGGAAATAAATACATTTTTTTTATTTTTCCCTAACTAAGGGGGTGATGAAGGGGGGTTTGATTTACTTTTATAGCGAGTTTTTTAGCGGGTTTTTATGATTAGCAGCCGTCACACACTGAAAGACGCTTTTTATTGCAAAAAATATTTTTAGCGTTACCACATTTTGAGAGCTATAATTTTTCCATATTTTGGTCCACAGAGTCATGTGAGGTCTTGTTTTTTGCGGGACGAGTTGACGTTTTTATTGAAAACATTTTCGGGCACGTGACATTTTTTGATCGCTTTTTATTCCGATTTTTGTGAGGAAGAATGACCAAAAACCAGCTATTCATGAATTTCTATTGGGGAAGGCGTTTATACCGTTCCGCGTGTTAGGGTTAGCGGAACGCACCAAATAATAAGACAGATAGAGTATGGTGCGTTCGCAGCCCGGGGTCCACCGTGCAGAGATGGAACCTGCTGCCAAGTAATGACGGACTATATGGCGGTACTCATAAGTATACACACGTGGGTTAAACTTCACCCAGCGTGAAGGAAGTGATCCTGTTGCGTCACAGGACCGCGGTACCGCATATAGAGCGCGAGCAAGTAGTCAGCGAACTCAACCCCAACTAGGATTGAAGTCCGATTAGACCCTTGCTGGCACAACACCGCAACTGGGTGTGTAAGGAAACTATATAACAATATTAAGGCACAAGAGTGCGTGCGGTGCCGCACTGACGAACGCCACTAACCACCCAGGCTTGGGTAAGGAAAGCACAGAGGAAGTGCACGGCGCCGTACTGGCGGTCACAGCAACTGGACGCTGTAATGTGTGATTCGTGCTGTAGGATAAGTCGGGCGCTAGATAGCAACCATACACCTTCCGCGAACAGACATTCAATAGGGTAGGGGTATCCAAGGACGACTTGCACTCACAACATACACACATTAACAATTGTACACAAGCGCATGGCCGTGCGGTCATGCGCAGTTTATATAGTTGCAGCACAGGAAGTGGCCACAGAAACTTTGCCCTTCCAAGACCTGCCAAGAGGACCAATGGAATGTGCTGCAGAGCCTGAGCACATGACCCTCGATCTCCAACGGGAGATCTTGCCCTGGGCATGCTCAGTGTGTGCAGACAAGGACTTAGTCCCAGAGAAGTCCGCTCGCTGCTGACCAGCACTGGCTTTAATGGCAGAAGCTGAAGAAGCAGCAGTAACTCTCTGTACAGAGTGAGACTGAGCAAGACGCTGGGACCGACGTCCCTGCTGAGCAGACTCCACTGCGGCTGGATAAGAATGGGAGACCGCAGCGGAGATGGCTCGAAATTCCCCCTGTGCAGAAGCGGGAACTCGAGACCTAACACCGCGTTTGGTAAAATTGATAAAGCAGTTTTATTCTTCGGGTCAGTACGATTACAGCGATACCTCATTTATATCATTTTTTTATGTTTTGGCGCTTTTATACGATAAAAACTATTTTACAGAAAAAATAATTATTTTGGCATCGCTTTATTCTCAGGACTATAACTTTTTTATTTTTTTGCTGATGATGCTGTATGGCGGCTCGTTTTTTGTGGGACTAGATGACGTTTTCAGCGGTACCATGGTTATTTATATCTGTCTTTTTGATCGCGTGTTATTCCACTTTTTGTTCGGTGGTATGATAATAAAGCGTTGTTTTTTGCCTCTTTTTTTTTTTTTTTCTTACAGTGTTTACTGAAGGGGTTAACTAGTGGGACAGTTTTATAGGTCGGGTCGTTACGGACGCGGCGATACTAAATATGTGCACTTTTATTGGTTTTTTTTTATTTAGATGAAGAAATGTATTTATGGGAATAATATTTTTTTTTTTTTCTTTTTTTTTTTTACACATTTGGAAAATTTTTTTTTAACTTTTTTACTTTGTCCCGGGGGGGGGGGGGACATCACAGATCAGTGATCTGACAGTTTGCACAGCACTTTGTCAGATCACTGATCTGACTAGCAGCGCTGCAGGCTTCACAGTGCCTGCTCTGAGCAGGCTCTGTGAAGCCACCTCCCTCCCTGCAGGACTCGGATCCGCGGCCATCTTGGATCCGGGGCTAGAGCAGGGAGGGAGGGAGGTAAGACCCCCGCAGCAACGCGATCACATAGCGTTGCTGCGGGGGGCTCAGGGAATCCCGCAGGGAGCCCCCTCCCTGCGCGGTGCTTCCCTGCACCGCCGGCACATCGCGATCATGGTTGATCGCGGTGTGCCAGGGGTTAATGTGCCGGGGGCGGTCCGTGACCGCTCCTGGCACATAGTGCCGGATGTCAGCTGCGATAAGCAGCTGACACCCGGCCGCGATCGGCGGCGCTCCCCCCGTGAGCGCTGCCGATCGCTATGACGTACTATCCCGTCCAGGGTCAGATAAGCCCAGGGCACCTCGACGGGATAGTACGAGTCACAGAGGGGTTAAAGGGTGGGTTCCGAAGTCCAACTAAATTTAATTCTAAATCCCTATCTATTTAGTGCCATAATCTAAGCTATTTTGTAATATACTTCTATTGAAAATGTACTATCCTTCCCTCACTACACTACCAAACTGCTATTCTATTTTTTGCCCCTATTGCCTGTGTGATGACACTTCATTTGAGAACCCCATTGCATGCTGGGACACGCAAGACGAAATGTCCTCATAGCAAAGAACTGCTGCAGCCTCTGCACCCTCCCTGAAATGATGAGTCATCAGTGATGCTCATTTCACAGGCTGTGCTATGTCGCTCCCTGCAAACTGTGCACTGTGCGAACTGATCAGTGACCATGTTCGCTCTGTTGTCAGCTCAGACCAGTAATAATCAGCCGGCAACAGAGTGGTGTCAGAAAACATGGCATACAGGAGACCAATGACGTCACATGAGGGGGCGACGCTTTAGAATTTGGATTTAAAACTTATTGCTGTAGATAAGCCCCTGATGGTGGTGGCCGCAGTTTATAGGGCCAAAATGAGGTGACAGATTCCCTTTAACAGAACAGAATTTGCAGTTTTGCATCACTGATCTATCAGCAGCAGACAGACATCAAAATCAGCTCTGTTTCTCTCAGCCCTCCTGTTTCTATGTACCTAGTTTAAGCTGTGTAGTGAAATCTGAGCAGAGTGGAGTACAGTGCACAGATAGTGTGTATCTATATGTAAAATACACTACTTAGCGCTACAGGCACAGCAAAGTTATGCTGCAAGAAAGCTAGCTGAGAGACACTTTACTGTACATGTTCAACTATCAGCAGTTCAACCATAGTAGGAAAGAACCAATAGCAACTGATGAGTAAATAGAGCATTGAGGGGCATCTCAAATAGGGGTGATATGTGCATCACTGCAAGGTACCTCCATTAATCACTATGAGATGGTTGTTCCTAGCTGAATGGAGAGATGGTCACACGTGCACTTCCACTCTATTCAAAGTCTATGGGACTAATGGAGTCAAGCTGAGTATTGAATGAAAGGGTAGACTTGCAGCCCTTTACCAAGCATTTAGACAGGGGACATATAACTTTCAGTCACAAAATCCTATGAGTCCCAGTGGAGGAGTCTCAGAGATCATAAATGTCTTATGAATAGATGATAAATGTTTTTAATGAGTCAACGACTTTAGCTCATTTTGAATGCTACAAAGGCTGGAAACCAGACAAGATTGCACTGTAAGCAGGTTGCAGTGACACAAGAAAGGCAGAGCAAGGGTTAACAATTTAATGTAACAGTAAAGATACTCCTCTCAGGGAGATGAACAGTTAAAGAGGCAAATGATAGGCAAATAGACAAGCACAATGTGACAACAGTCCACGCAATCAACTTATCGTGTTCGTGGCTTCCTCGGCCACGGATGATCTGATGAGGGCTGCAGTCCCAACAGCGGCCGATGCAATGTCCTCAAAGGAGATTCCACAGCTCACGGTATATCTTCTGGCGGCAACGGCGGTCTCCGGTTTTTACCCGTTGAGCGAATTAGTCCATAAACTTGTGAAGCCAAAGGCAAGGGAATTGCGTACAGTCTTTTAACAGGGAGGGTCTGCGGAGTGCTATCAGGCAAAGAGGGCCACAAAGAACAGTCCTGACACGGCCCTCGTTCCTATGTCCGCGCATGGCACTGGATCTAATGGAGCCCACTGCTCTTCCTCTACTGCTGTGCTCAGCAGCGTGCTCGTGTACAGCCGACATCGGTACGTTGCGGGACTGTTGCACACCCAGCGGAGCACGCTATGCAGACACTTACTCAGTCAGCGTCGGCGGGAAACTGCTGTCGCTGCGTGCTCTTTTTCATTTGCCACGCCCCCCTGCTTCTGGGTGACCAGGTCTGTCCTGTCTCCTATCCATTCCCCTGGACAACCTGAGACGAAGCCTCGGCAGTTCGGACCCGATGCAGTAATGGTGCCCGCAGCCCAGTTTTCCTCCTTACAGCACAAATAAAGAAACACTCCCCAATTTCTGCATGAGGGGCATAGCATACTGTATATAAATATGTGGGTGGATGCCAAAGTGACTTGTCCAGTAGGTGACTTGTCTATTTTACAATTATTGTTTGCCTCTTTACTGCTGGACGAGTGAGTGGGCACCTGGCACTGGATGTCCAAGTGGCATATCAAAGTGGACTAACCTGTGCAAACTGTAAACTAAAGTTTACAGTAAAGCAAAATACTGTACAATCAGGTCCGATTCTAGTTTTTCTGCTGCATGAGGCAAAAATTGAAATGACACCCCTCCCTACAGTGAAATATAAACCTGCAATGAATAAATGCAAATCCATCATTGTTTTTTGGGTTTTGCTTTTCAGGTATTCATTGTATGGTGAATGGTAAAAGTAATATGATTTGTAAAAAATAAAAATGCTTGGTTCGTGATGCCACTATTAGTACATGAATATATAATCATAACCACCATCAGTAGAAAAATACATCACAATAACCATCATCAGTACATGAATACAGCATTACAACCATCACCAGTACATGAATAGAGCAAGAGAACCAACAACACTGCAGGAATGCATCACAAGAACCACTATTAGGGTATGTTTCCACGTGCAGGAAACGCTGCGTGTCTGACGCTGCATAGAGCCGCAGCGTCAGACACGCAGCGTCCAGATGTTACAGCATAGTGGAGGGGATTCAATGAAATTCCGTCTCCACTATGCGTGGTAACACGCAGGCGGCGGCCCTGCGACTCCGGACATGCTGCGCGTCTTTTCAGATCGCAGCATGTCCGTATATCTTGCGGCGACGCTGCGTCGCCGCAAGATATAGCACAGGGCCCTGTGGTGGGGAGCTATGATGCCGGATGTGTGCTGTGAACACATCCGGCATCATCGCGTCCCAGAAAGGGGGCGGGGCTTACCGCAGAGCGGCTAAGCCGCTCCGGCGATACCGCCGGCCATCCTGAAAGTGGACACATGCCCTTAGTGAACACAAGTTATATGGCGTGGATGCCATCCCCATGACCTGATGACACAGACCCCATTGATGCTACCAGCAACCCACTACCACCAATAAATTACTTACGCACTCACAGTGGGGAAAAAAAGTATTTAGTCAGCCACCAATTGTGCAAGTTCTCCCACTTAAAAAGATGAGAGAGGCCAGCTCTTTGGTCTTCATCATAGTGAAGTTTGGAGTGTGACTGTTTGTGGTTGTGGATAGGTGTCCTTTATACTGATAACAAGTTCAAACACGTGCCATTACTATAGGTAATGAATGGAGGACAGAGGAGCCTCTTAAATAAGAAGTTACAGGTCTGTGAGAACCAGAAATCTTGCATGTTTTAGGTGACCAAATACTTACCGTATTTTCCACCATAATTTGCAAAATAAGTCTTGCCAAATCAGACAAGGTGATTTTCTGGATTTATTTTCTCGTGTTGACTCTCATAGTTCTGGTCTACATATGATGTCAATTACAGGCCTCTCTCATCTTTTTAAGTGGGAGAACTTGCACAATTGGTGGCTGACTAAATACTTTTATTCCCCACTGTATCTTTTCATCTGAAGCCCATTGCCTTATACGAGGTACCAGCTCATCTTCAGCTGTATTACAACGCAAATCTGTGAATTTGAGAAAGGCCCATGCTCGGGCCGAAACATTGAAATCACTTAGAAAATAATTTTTCATTCTTAGTCATTTATCACTGTGGTGAACTCTTTTGCAAAATAATAAACAAAATATGACTCCCACAAGATTCCATTTAAGGTACATGACCTCCACACTGTCCTGTCCCAAAAAAATTGCTTCCACACTATCCACCCTTATGAACTATAACCACAATACAGTCCTCTTATGAACTATGGCCTCCACACCATACGTCCTCAAGAGCTATGAACGCTACACAGCCCACCTTATGAACTGTAACCACCACACGGTTTACCCTTATTAGCTATAACCACCAGACTTTCAGCTCTTATTGCCTATAACCTCCACAATATCGGTCCTTAAGAACTATAATTGCCAAACTGCACCCTTATTATCTCTGTCCTCCACACTATTCCCATTTCTCACTGTCTACCATCCACTGCTTAACCTTACGTTGTACAGATCCTCCACACTGCCCTAACCTTCAGCATTCTCCTCTATTGCACCCTGTTTCTCCTTACTGCCACCTCACACTAACACCACTCACCTCTCACCTAACTACAATAACAGTCTTCTGTCTTTGGCTCCTAAAGAACGCTTACCATCTAGCTGTCTGCAGCACCACTGCGGCATGGCTGAGATATCAGCAGCATGATGAGGTGACATCATTATGCCCCTGCATGGTGGCACATTGGGACAAAGTGCTGATATGCGCTTCTCCTTCGCTGTGACAGGGTCACTCAAATTTTCGATTGTATTCATATGTGCAGGACGCAAATACCATTGAATGCAGACAGTAGGAACGGGCGTTCCATCTGTTCTCCTAATGGGCTGTCAGTGCAACAGTTGTCTAGGTGGAGAATCAAGAGTTCCATCCATGGCGCGTGACACTGGGAGGCAACTCAGACTTCAGCTTGTGGCAAGATGCTCATCTTGCCTAATGACAGAAGCTGGCCTGTGTACTATATATATCTCATGATGTGCAATATATGTTTATAACTTTCCTTCTATTTGTAGCATTCACTTATGAAGAGACTTTACATTTTTAGATTTATTCTCCTAAAAATAGCATATTGCACTTATGGCTCAGAATGAGATGAAGAACAATACATTATAAGTGTTCATATATTATTATTATTATTATTATAATAATAATAGCGCTTTACATGTTAAATGTTGTTTCTGATTGTTTCTGCAGAGTTCTAGTAGTAATTAGCAGGTTTTATTAAACTTTTCAGAAGTGCATGTAGCATGTAAAATTAAATTTAGAGAAGGAACTATGCTAAGCTAAATGAAAAACAAGGCTCTACCGGTGGGAAGATTTTTTCGTTTTTGCTGCATCTTTTCTTTAACTGCATCTTGAACAGAATGCAAGGCAAAATACACTTTCCATATGTATCTGTAGAATACAGGCTCCATGTTTGTCGGCTGCCTGCAGCACAGGCAGACACGAAATCCGCCAGCTTCATTGTACACATCATCATGCTTTCTCTCTTTCCCTTTTATAGATGTGTAGAGTTAGCTCTCTATAGTGGTCCCACCTCTTTCTGTGAAATAGACATTACCTTATTCAAGAAAGAATCTGCACCGCATTCTTCTGTCTGGTTCTTGAAGGGATAATTTTCAACGTAAGTTTAATTATGTTTTAAGTCGGCCTCGGAGCTGCAGAAGCGAACACTGCTGGCCATCTGATCTGCACAGCAAAGAAATCTAATCAGACAGCAAGCCACCAAAGCATGGGGCCCATGGATCGCAGAGGGGATTCAATCTCTCCAAACTGTTTTCAGGATCAAGAGATTAAACTAAACCAAACTGTACATTTATTATAAAAATAAGGTTCAGTGATGCAGAATGAGGAAAAAAACAAAACAAAAAAACACTATAATGTTTCTATTGCTTATGGTTCAATCTTTAGACCGAGCATTTTGTATTTGCTGCGGTCAGACGTGTAGAACAGGACATTTTGTGTTTTAGAGAACGTTATGTTTGTGATGTGATCCTTTTTCATCTTTACGCTGTCCTTGAATACAAAAGTGTACTTTTGTTTGCTTTTTTTGTTGCTTTCCTACTGTTGATCAAATCATTAGGCAGAAAGGTAAAACATTCCATATAGTCGGTTGCCATCTATTTATTAATGTAGTGGTCGACGCTCACTTAACTGTGCACTCACTATATATTTTTGTGTAAATGATCTCACATGACTCAACAAATCCATCTGCATAAAACAGGCCAAGTTCAGAGCCTTCCCAGGAGGGGAGGAGAAAAATTGCTTTGTGGAAAGGACCTGGAGCTCTGCCCTTTCTCTGGCTCAAATTACTCGCCTGTCAGGCTTGACAGATTTGGCTGAAAATAAAAGGAAACGGCCGTGAAAAAGAGATGAATGAGCTCAGCAGTTCTGCAGATAACAGAGGCCTTAGGGCAGCCCAGATCTCCCAAAACAACATCTCCTAGTGCCACGTACATCGGTTGTACCCCATCCTAGAACCTAAAGGGAACAGAGCAGGAACTAATGTAAATAAAACACAATAGGATAATTAACTACCTCTCCTCCCGCCTGCTGCAGCGCAGAAAAGAAAGGAGATGATTTAGAAAAACGAACCGATGATGTCAACTTACTCGGTGCCAACAAAGAGCTAAGTCATTTGTGTAAGTGTATGCCTGGTGACCACAGTGGGTATTAAGCACTTAGCTTGGCAATGACATAACAGTCTGTAATGTGAAGCACTAAGAAATGTTCTGGCTTTGAAATGCCTCTCTCGACCATCAGCCATATGTTTGGCTTCTCCATTTTCAGAGCGGGTGTTCCAGCAGGCCATCTGGTTTCTATGGAGTAAAATAGATGTAAAGCACAGAGTATTTCCCTGTGTGGATGAAACGCTCTCCCTCCCTTCCTTCTTTTAAACTACTTTCCCAGACAGAGTTCCTTTTCATTCACCAACTTTCAAAGCAAACTTTACCTCATATAGCATCCTGTCCTCCCGTCCCCCTTTTCCCTCTGGTTCCATTACTATAATTACGGAAGAATGCAGAGCGCAGCAGTGTAAACAAGGCAAGTAGAGGCATTCCCATTTGTAGACTACACAGAGGAGGGCTTCCTCATACACACAGATAAGGATTTGCAACCAGCATTGCTGATATTTGATCCCCAGTGTTTAAAAATAGGCACATTCTTGGCAGATACAAGAGTTGCCGAGGCGCCCTTGACACTTGTTTCACATTGAGAAAAAAAAAACCTCGAACCCTCCCATGGAAAGTGGAAAAAGCACATTCACTATAAATTACATCAGCTTCATAGCTAAACATGGATAGAATTTCAACAATGAAGCAAATACAAAGAAAAGAAAAACAGCAGCCTGGAATATATTGTATCCTACCAGAGATCGATGTATTACACGTGCACAATACATGCCATTGAATGTGGACGTTATGGAAATCATCGTCTATAGGTATTCACCTATATATGCATCATTGTTGGTATACAAGAAATGTTCTGCTCCACTAACGCCTATTTGCCAAAATTGAGAAAATTACGTTAGGCGTTCTGCACAGCAGGAAATGAGGAGCCTTGGCATTCCAAATAAGCTTTTTATTGATACCAAGCCGTATTCTCATTTCCCATGGTGCAGCCCGCCGAACGTGATTTGCTCCACTTTGGCAAACACATCTGGAAGATATCTCCTTCAGTCATGGGGCAGCAGCAGAGGATATCCACACTTAAACAGGTGTTGTGCCTTGCCAAAACACCTCCAGGTGAGCACAACCACCCACTCTGTGGCCTCTCTCCCACACGATACTGCCCTATTGTAAGCGCTTTTGTCTACGTCACTTTTACAGTCAGCACCATTGACACCAGTGGCCAGATGACACCCACCCACAGAGGCTTTACTGTACAGAAATCTTGAAGTGTCACACTCCGTTTAATAGTAGGTTGGATAACTAGCTTTGCCTACAAGATGCCAGACTGCTTGTTACATCACTATACTATGTACTCTAATTGACTGAGCGAAAAGTTACATTTAATTTTTGAGTTATTTGTACACTAATTAATGAGATCAAGATTGGTGTAAAGTACTTTACTGTAAAACTCCTTCAGTCTGACATCTATAGATCCAAATACGGTAATAAATTCATTCAAATCAATCCAAAACTTTCAATAATCTAACACAAATCTCAGATTATCTCAGATTATAAAACCTTCATTTACAGTTCAGCAGAGTACCACCTTACTTGAAGCCAGCACTTTATATTGAACTGTCTTTTGTAGGTTCTGTATCATTAGAAGAAAATGTTATATATTTTTCAATGCCTGTCCATGCAGAACATTTTATAAAGTAGCACATCTCGTTTCCCCTACTTCCAGGTAAGAAATTGGCATTAATATTGTTAGCAAAATTTCTCCAGGCAAATTGTCACCTTCTGGAAGAGAGAAGTCATTGTTCTCTGATCACTCCATGCTTCATACTCTGCATATGACAACTCAGGTCTATATTTTAATCTTTAAAGAAGAGCTTTCACCTGCATTTAAGGAGTTAAAGTGTAAATATCACCAGTCTGTAGCTGCTTTCTTTTAATTAAGGCTACTTTCACACTAGCGTTAACTGCAATCCGTCACAATGCGTCGTTTTGCAGAAAAAACGCATCCTGCAAAAGTGCTTGCAGGATGCATTTTTTCCCCATAGACTTGTATTGACGACGCATTGCGACGGATTGCCACACGTCGCATCCGTCGTGCGACGGATGCGTTGCTTTGGCGGACCGTCGGGAGCAAAAAACGCTACATGTAACGTTTTTTGCTCCTGACAGACCGCTTTTTCCGACCGCGCATGCTCGGCCGGAACTCCGCCCCCACCTCCCCGCACCTCACAATGGGGCAGCGGATGCGCCGGAGAAATGCATCCGCTGCCTCCGTTGTGCAGTGCATTAAACGCTAGCGTCGGAATCTCTGCCCAACGCATTGCGACGGGGAGATTCCGACGCTAGTGTGAAAGTAGCCTAAGAAAACAATGGATAGCCACACCACAGACTGATGAATTTACTAAATGTAATTTATAAACATTAGGTCCCTTAGTCTGGTATTAGGGATACTTTTTGCTATTTGTGTTCAATTATATTTATTAAAATCACTCTGTGGCTGCCCGTTGTTTTTTTTAATTAAAAGGCCATCCATAGAAAGGTGATCAGTACTATTTAACTTCTTAAGGATGCAGCTAATTTTAATTTTTGCGATTTATTTTTTTTTTGCTAAATTCCAGATTTTTATCTTGCCATTATCGTAGCCATGTCAGGGCTTGTTATTTATGGGTAGTTGTAGCTTAAGGTTAGGGCTACAATTCGACATGTGTTGGACTCACACTAAAATTGCATCGGCACACTGCAACGACGGATGGAATGGTTGCATTGCAACCTGAGACATAGTGTGATTGAAACAAGAGTTGGAAATGTTTATAAATGTGTTGGACTATCTGATGCAAGTCACACGTAACATAATGGCCATAGGCTTCAATGCAAATCTCACTTGACATGCGACTTGTGTGCAACTTACCTGCAACTTGGCCGTTTTATTTACAAGATCAGAGATATAAATTCGTTGAGTGGCAACAAGTCAAAGACAAGTTACACAAATGTTTTTGTCGCACAACTTTTCACACATGGTCGCCCTATTACCTTGTCCTAGACTTAATGACACCACTCATTTTACAATGTTTCATTTTTATGGTGTTAAATCCAAAGAAAAAAAGACCTAACAAACATGATTTTTCAGGTCAGTATTATTATGGTAATACCAAAACATGGATGTGTTTTTTGTTTTTTTTTACTAATTCAGTAGATTAAAAAAATATTCAGAACTTTTTAAAGAAAAAAAAAATTCATTTGTGTCACCATTTTCCAAAATGTATATTGATCTCTATTGATGGTGCCATACAAAGGCTTGACTTTTTGAAGATATCATAGTACCATTTTGGGTTACATATTATAATTCCCCTCTCCAGTCCATCCTTATTGCGGCAGCCAGGGTTGTCCACTGGCTAATCGGTACTCGGACGCGTCTGCTCTTCGCCAATCGTTACATTGGCTGCATTCATTATAGGGTCCAATTCAAAGTACTTGTTCTCACCCACAAAGCTCTCCACAGTGCAGCACCCCCCTACATCTCCTCCCTTATTTCCTGTCTATCGGCCTAATCGACCACAGCACTCTGCAAACGACTTTCGACTAACCTCTGCACTTATCCGTACCTCCCACTCCCAACTCCAAGACTTCTCCCGTGCTGCGCCAATCCTCTGGAATGCTCTACCCCAAGATATTAGGACCATCCACAATTTGCATAATTTTAGGCACTCCCTCAAAACACATTTGCTCAGAGCGGCCTATCACAGTCACTAATCAAACTCATTTTATGTGGACGTGTGCATGTGTAGCCCATTCACTATCCCCCACCCCCTGCAGATGGCTGGACCATCATAGTAAATACATCATTGTAAGTACACACCTGTACTTGTATCTCCCCCACCTCATTGTAGATTGTAAGCTCTCACGAGCAGGGTCGTCTAGTTTTGCTTTAATTATTGTATTGTTAACGTTGTTACTTATGACTTGTGTTTTGAAACTGTTAAACTGTAAAGCGCAGCGGAATATGTTAAAGATTATTATTATTATATCATTTACGGTAAACTGATTTTTTTTCTGGATGTTGTGGTGACAAAAAAAAACCATTTTGAGTTTCAATGTTTTTTTCTTTACAACATTTATCATATAGACTAAACAATTATATATTTTCATACAACGGATTTTAACAGAAATGGTAGCACCAAAAATTTCTTTATTTTTTACATTTATTCTTACCTAAGAAAAAGTGAAGTGATTCAAATTTGAGGGTTTTTTTAACAAAACTTTTTTTTATTTTCTCCCTTTTTTAGTCCTTATAGGGGACTTGAATCTGCGATTGTTTGACCTCTCTACTATACTGCAATTCTTCAGTATTACAATATATAGTTCTAATCACAATCTCCTATGAAGCCTGGCCACGCAGAAATCCGTCGGCACCACGCAATTGCGCTGCGTGATTAAGAGAAGCATTTCATGACTTAACCACTGCGATTTGAACCTCTGTTTTCACAGGAAGACACTGGTGTAGATAATGACATCCGAGTGCTGGATGAATTTTTCACGGACTTGCATTGGGTGGTGTAATCCAACACTCGGATTAAATATTGGAAAAGTCTACAAGCTTTTATGTGCTCACTATGTCTGAAGAAAAACAAAAAATCAGACATGTGAAGTATGTCATAAACTATTATAGGTATGATTGCTATCCATGAAAAATGCGGGTAATAATTAATAATAATAATAATTTTAATTTATATAGCGCCAACATATTCCGCAGCGCTTTACAAATTATAGAGGGGACTTGTACAGACAATAGACATTACAGCATAACAGAAATACAGTTCAAAACAGATACCAGGAGGAATGAGGGCCCTGCTCGCAAGCTTACAAACTATGAGGAAAAAGGGGAGACACGAGAGGTGGATGGTAACAATTGCTTTAGTTATTCGGACCAGCCATAGTGTAAGGCTCGGGTGTTCATGCAAAGCTGCATGAACCAGTTAACTGCCTAAGTATGTAGCAGTACAGACACAGAGGGCTACTAACTGCATAAAGTGAACGAGAACATGATGCGAGGAACCTGATTTTTTTTTTTTTTTTAAATAGGCCACACAGGGATCGTTAGGTTAATGCATTGAGGCGGTAGGCCAGTCTGAACAAATGAGTTTTTAGGGTACGCTTAAAACTGTGGGGATTGGGGATTAATCGTATTAACCTAGGTAGTGCATTCTAAAGAATCGGCGCAGCACGTGTAAAGTCTTGGAGACGGGAGTGGGAGGTTCTGATTATTGAGGATGCTAACCTGAGGTCATTCGCGGGTAGCATTGATACGAGAAAAAAGCTGAAAGAGCTGTGATACAGCCAGAATCTGTCTTGTCGAGCGGGTTCAGCTCCTGAGCCTGCTCCATATACCCCCACCAATAATAGTACATCATGTGGTGGGAAGGGGTTAAGGTACACCTTCTTTGCAGCATAACCAGTATTGTTCAGAGCCGCACCAGATGTGGCAAGCCAGAAAAACAATGTGGCGTTTACAGAGCATAGCACACCTCAGTAATTAAACTGGAGCAGACAGCGGGCACAAAGCATTTTCTTTTATGCCCCATAGCAACTGAAACTGATCCTAATAAAAGCAATTGCAAATAATTAACAAAACAAAAACTCACAGCCCTCATGAGAAAAGCTGCTTTCCCCCTGTGCCTGCGAGTATTTAATGGGAGGCTATGGCAGGGAAAAAGAATGCAGTTTGAGTTTCACGCGGCAGCATACAGTACATTGTTGTAGCCTGAGTCACAGCAGTAGTTTAATATCTTGAGTCACCAACCACTGAGCCACCAGCAGCAGAGGGGAATCCTAGACTTTAAAACCCATCAATCTGTAGCAGCTCATTGACAGCTGGACTAATGTGGCCATTCCTAAGTTTAGCCTGATGTCATGTGAACACTAGACCTACCATGATACGATCTGCTGTGCCTGAATGCTCTCTACCGATATCCCTTCTATTTACACATAATAACGACATGTTATCTTGACTACAATTAGTAAAAACAAAATGTGCGTAATTCTAATGACTTCTTTCTATGCCTCGTGAACATATTGAAATTAGAAAATGAGCCTACTTAAAAATCTGTGCTGAGATCAGCCAAGATAACTGCAAAATAGCAACAGCTCATTTTATGTAGCTGGGACACTTAATCCAAAAAGGCAGGACGAGAAAGGTATCTTCTTACAGAACCCTGGGACGCTTGCAGAAAATGAGATAATGATATAATTACTTTGCGTCACAGAGATGTGCCCAGTACGGACACCGTGTGCAGTGCTAGAAGATGAAGTTAGCCGTGTCTGGTGTGAAAGCCATCTGTAGTGATATTTGCCCATTTTACTGTCCTGAACGTGTTAAGAAGCAAAGCCTAATTAGTAAGAAGCTGCCCCTTTTCCAAATCTATGAGGCCATGTATTTGTGCTGCCATGTCTTGAATACGACAACAGTAAGCTTAAGAAAATAAAGAGTGTTATTAGTGTTTTTGTATTACAAATTGCATTGGATAGTAGCTTTGGTTTACACGTGTACTGTACAAGTCTACCCAGTGCACTGAACGGGCCCCCCCCTCCCTGATGTAGCCACTGTACGCCTATACGTACGCCTGCTACTGACTTCAGCTGTGAAAAGATAAGTGTAGGCACCTGCTGTATGCTTCTTAATGTGCTTCATACAACTGCATTTTTTTTCTTTTTCAGATTAGAAAAAAGCTTTGATACGTGACAGCTTAATTATTGTAGTGGTTTCTGGATAAATTACTCCTGGAAACTGCAGAAGCACCAGTGGATAAGGCCCAATGAATTGTGCTAATCCACAGGCATACCTGCAACGGTTAACACACCTCCTGTGAACGTACTTTGCTCGTCTACATTGACAAAACAGAACAAAAATATATAGTTCCACATCTCTAAATAAACTCAGATAAAGAATAGAATGGTGACAGCACTCAAGCCGGGAGTGCTGCCCCGCCTGCCCTTTCTCACAGACTCTTTAGGCAAAGTTCACATGAGCATATCAAACAATCATTGACATTTTTTCATCTGTATTGTCATCCATGTGCTATCCATATGGAAACCATTTTTATACATCAGCAGGGAATAAAATGTACAAATCCAGTTTCTGATGTTGGCAATGTATCCATAAAAATCGGATGTGATGCAGATAATCCATATGAGATCAGATTTTTTTGAGCACCCGTAGACGTACAGTATATGTCTATATATACACGTCTCATCCGAAATATGGAAGAGACTAGAGTGCTTGCTGCAATACTTTTTCACACCGACATTCGGTACATGTAAAAAAAGTAATCTAAATAACATTGGCCCTAGTGATGTTCAAGTGATGTCTGTTTTTTAACCCCTTAGTGACAGAGCCAATTTGGTACTTAATGACCAGGCCAATTTTTGCAATTCTGACCACTGTCACTTTATGAGGTTATAACTCTGGAACGCTTCAACGGATCCCACTGATTCTGAGATTGTTTTTCGTGACATATTGTACTTCATGTTAGTTGTAACATTTCTTCGATATTACTTGCGATTATTTATGAAAAAAACGGAAATATGGCGAAAATTTTTAAAATTTTGCAATTTTCAAACTTTGTATTTTTATGCCCTTAAGGGTATGTTCACACGTTCAGGATTTCCATCCTTTTTTTTTCCTGACTGTTTTTTAAAAAACTGCAGCTCTTGGCAGAAAACGCAGGTCCTTTTTTTGGTCCTTTTTTGGTCCGTTTTTGATGCGTTTTTTGATGCGTTTTTTGATGCGTTTTTTTGATGCAGTTTTCTAGCCAGAGTCTGTGTGTTTTCTAGGAATTTTTTTAGGGTTAAAATGGCTGAAAATACCCTAACCCTACCCCTACCCCTAACCCTACCCCTAACCCTACCCCTAACCCTACCCCTAACCCTAACCCTACCCCTAACCCTAACCCTACCCCTAACCCTACCCCTAACCCTACCCCTAACCCTACCCCCACCCCTATTCTAACCTTAGTGAAAAAAAAAAAAAAAAAATTCTTTATTTTTTTTTATTGTCCCTACCTATGGGGGTGACAAAGTGGGGGGGGTGTCATTTACTATTTTTTTATTTTGATCACTGAGATAGGTTATATCTCAGTGATCAAAATGCACTTTGGAACGAATCTGCCGGCCGGCAGATTCGGCGGGCGCACTGCGCATGCGCCCGCCATTTTGCAAGATGGCGGCGCCCAGGGAGAAGACGGCCGGACGGACACCGGGACGCCGGGTGAGTATAAGGGGGGGAGATTAGGGCACGGGGGGGGCATCGGAGCACTGGGGGGGGGCATCGGAGCACTGGGGGGGGGCATCGGAGCACGGGGGGGCGGGATCGGAACACGGGGGGGGCAGCCACACTCCGCCCACGCACTTCCGCCCGCTCCCCGCACTTCCTGCTGCAGCGGTTCTGCACATCAAACCGCAGTAAAACCCGCAGATATATTTTTGATCTGCGGGTTTTACTGCGGTTTGGACCTCACAATGGAGGTCTATGGGTGCAGAACCGCTGCGGCTCCGGAAAAAGAATTGACATGCTCCTTCTTTTTTCCGGGAGCTATTCAGCGCGTCTTTTTTTTTACAATTTCCGGACCATGTGCACAGTGTGTCCTGTTTTCCATAGGGTACAGTGTACTGTACCCTGCATGGAAAACAGCTGCGGAACCGCAGCGGCAAAACCGCCGCGGTTCCGCGGTAAAAAACGCACTGTGTGAACATGGCCTAAATCAGAGAGATATGTCACGAAAAATAGTTAATAAATAACATTTCCCACATGTCTACTTTACATCAGCACA
The DNA here is from genome assembly GCF_032444005.1 of Ranitomeya imitator. NCBI lineage: Eukaryota > Metazoa > Chordata > Amphibia > Anura > Dendrobatidae > Ranitomeya > Ranitomeya imitator. Next base: position 330,617,128 of record NC_091286.1, on the reverse strand, counting down.
ATTTTGGAAACAAAATTTTTTTTTGTTAGGGAGTTATAAGGGTTAAAAGTTGACCAGCAATTTCTCATTTTTACAACACCATTTTTTTTTAGGGACCACATCACATTTGAAGTCATTTTGAGGGGTCTATATGATAGAAAATAATGAAGTGTGACACCATTCTAAAAACTACACCCCTCAAGGTTTTCAAAACCACATTCAAGAAGTTTATTAACCCTTTACGTGCTTCACAGGAACTGAAACAATGTGGAAGGAAAAAATGAACATTTAACTTTTTTTTGCAAACATCTTAATTCAGAACCATTTTTTTTATTTTCACAAGTGTAAAAACAGAAATGTAACCATAAATTTTGTTATGCAATTTCTCCTGAATACGCCAATACCCCATATGTGGGGGTAAACCACTGTTAGGGCGCACCGCAGAACTTAGAAGTGAAGGAGCGCCGTTTGACTTTTTCAATGCAGAATTGGCTGGAATTGAGATCGGACGCCATGTCACGTTTAGAGAGCCCCTGATGTGCCTAAACAGTGGAAACTCCCCACAAGTGACACCATTTTGGAAACTAGACCCCTTAAGGAACTTATCTAGATGTGTGGTGAGCACTTTGAACCCCCAAGTGCTTCACAGAGGTTTATAACGTTGAGCCGTGAAAATAAAAAATCGCTTTTGTTTACACAAAAATGATCTTTTCGCCCACAAATTCTTATTTTCACAAGGGTAACAGGAGAAATTAGACCACAAAAGTTGTTGTGCGATTTCTCCTGAATACGTCGATACCCCATATGTGAGGGTAAACCACTTTTTGTGCGCACCGCAGAGCTTGGAAGAGAAGGAGCGCCGTTTTACTTTTTCAATGTAGAATTGGCTGGAATTGAGATTGGACGCCATGTCGCGTTTGGAGAGCCCCTGATGTGCCTAAACAGTGGAAACCCCCCACAAGTGACACCATTTTGGAAACTAGACCCCTTAAGGAACTTATCTAGATGTGTGGCGAGCACTTTGAACCCCCATGTGCTTCACAGAAGTTTATAACGTAGAGCCGTGAAAAAAAAAATTGCATTTTTTCTACAAAAATGATCTTTTTGCCCACAAATTTTTATTTTCACAAGGGTAACAGGAGAAATTAGACCACTATAGTTGTTTTGCAATTTCTCCTGAGTACGTCGATACCCAATATGTGGGGGTAAACCTCTGTTTGGGCGCACCGCAGAGCTTGGAAGAGAAAGAGTGCCGTTTTACTTTTTCAATGTAGAATTGGCTGGAATTGAGATCGGACGCCATGTCGCGTTTGGAGAGCCCCTGATGTGCCTAAACAGTAGAAATCCCCCACAAGTGACTCCATTTTGGAAACTAGACCCCCCATGGAACTTATCTAGATGCGTGGTGAGAACCTTGAATGCCCAAGTGCTTCACAGAAGTTTATAATGGAGAGCCGTGAAAATAAAAAATATTTTTTTTTTCCACAAAAAAGATTTTTTAGCCCCCAAGTTTTTATTTTCACAAGGGTAACAAGAGAAATTGGACCCCAAAAGTTGTTGTCCAATTTGTCCTGAGTATGCTGGTACCCCATATGTGGGGGTAAACCACTGTTTGGGCGCACGGCAGAGCTCGGAAGGAAGGAGCACCGTTTTGGAATGCAGACTTTGATAGAATGGTCTGCGGGTATTATGTTGCGTTTGCAGAGCCCCTGATGTACCTAACCAGTAGAAACCCTCCACAAGTGACCCCATTTTGGAAACTAGACCCCCCAAGGAACTTATCTAGATGTGTGGTGAGAACTTTGAATGCCCAAGTGCTTCACAGAAGTTTAGAATGCAGAGTCATGAAAATAAAAAATATTTTTTTTTCCACAAAAAATAGATTGTAGCCCCCAAGTTTTTATTTTCACAAGGGTAACAGGAGAAATTGGACTGCAATAGTTGTTGTCCAATTTATCCCGAGTACGCTGATGCGCCATATGTGGGGGTAAACCACTGTTTGGGCGCACGGCAGAGCTCGGAAGGGAAGGAGCGCCTTTTTGGAATGCAGACTTTGATAGAATGGTCTGTGGGCATTATGTTGGGATTGCAGAGCCCCTGATGTACCTAAACTGTAGTAACCCCCCACAAGTGACCCCATTTTGGAAACTAGACCCCCCAAGGAACTTATCTAGATGTGTGGTGAGAACTTTGAATGCCCAAGTGCTTCACAGAAGTTTAGAATGCAGAGTCGTGAAAATAAAAAATATTTTTTTTTTCACAAAAAAGATTTTGTAGACCCCAAGTTTTTATTTTCACAAGGGTAACAAGAGAAATTGGACCCCAGAAGTTGTTGTCCAATTTATCCCGAGTACGCTGATGCCCCATATGTGGGGGTAACCCACTGTTTGGGCGCACGGCAGAGCTCAGAAGGGAGGGAGCACCATTTGACTTTTTGAGCGCAAAATTGGCTGTCGTGTTTGGAGACCCCCTGATGTACCTAAACAGTGGAAACCCCCCAATTCTAGCTCCAACCCTAACCCCAACACACCCCTAACCCTAATCCCAACCTGATCCATAATCCTAATCACTAACCCTAACCATAATCACAACCCTTACCCCAAAACAACCCTAATGTCAACCCTAACCATAACCCTAATCAAAACCCTAAATCCAACACACCCCTAATCTCAACCCTAACCTCAAACCTAACCCTAATCCCAATACACCCCTAATCACAACCCTAACCTTAACCCTAATCCCAAACCTAACCCTAATCCCAAGCGTAACCCTAATGCCAACCCTAACCCTAATACCAACCCTAATCCAAACCCTAACCCTAATCCCAGCTCTAACCCTAACTTTAGCCCCAACCCTAGCCCTAACTTTAGCCCCAACCCTAACCCTTAGGCTACTTTCACACTTGCGTCGTTTGGCATTCCGTCGCAGTCCGTTTTGGACAAGAAACGGATCCTGCAAATGTGCCCGCAGGATGCGTTTTTTGCCCATAGACTTGTATTGCCGACGGATCGTGACGGATGGCCACACGTCGCGTCCGTCGTGCACTGGATCAGTTGTGTGTTGGCGGAGCGTCGGCACAAAAAACCGTTCAATGAAACTTTTTTTGTACGCCGCATCCGCCATTTCTGACCGCGCATGCGTGGCCGTAACTCCGCCCCCTCCTCCCCAGGACATAGATTGGGCAGCGGATGCGTTGAAAAACTACAGCTGCTGCCCACGTTGTGCACAATTTTCACAACGTGCGTCAGTATGTAGGGCCGACGCATTGCGACGGCCCCGTACCGACGTAAGTGTGAAAGAAGCCTAACCCTAAGTTTAGCCTCAACCCTAACCCTAAATTTAGCCCCAACCCTAACCCTAAATTTAGCCCCAACCCTAGCCCTAACCCTAACCCTAGCCCTACCCCTAACCCTACCCCTAACCCTACCCCTACCCCTAACCCTAGCCCTAACCCTAACCCTACCCCTAACCCTAACCCTAACCCTACCCCTAACCCTAATTTTAGCCCCAACTGCTGTTCTCCTGCCGGCCGGCAGATGGAGACAGATGGTGGGCGCACTGGGCATGCGTCCGCCATGTTCTTCTGCCGGCGGCCAGGAGGAGCAGCAAGATGATCCAGGGACCTAGGTGAGTATTGTAGGGTCCCCGAATCCCCCTATTTCTCTGTCCTCTGATGTGCGATCACATCAGAGGACAGAGAATTACACTTTACTTTTTTTTTTTTTGCGGTCGCCGGTAAACAGTTAATTACCGGCGATCGCAAAACAGGGGTCGGTAATACCGACCCCGATCATGCTCATTGGGGTCTCGGCTACCCCCGGCAGCCGAGACCCCAAAGATTCTCCCGGTGCCGGCCGGCGGGCGCACTGCGCATGCGCCCGCCATTTTGAAGATGGCGGCGCCCACCGGGAGACACGAGGAGCATCGGGGGAGCTAGGTGAGTATTGGGGGGCCACCTGGGACCCCTTTTCTCTGTCCTCCGATGTGCGATCACATCGGAGGACAGAGAAATTAAAAAGAGATCGCTTTTTTTTTTTTTTTTTTTTTTTTTTTTTTTTTGGCGATCGCCGGTAAACGGTTAATTACCGGCGATCGCAAATGCGGGGTGGGTTAAAAAAAACCCGAATCATGTTCTCTGGGGTCTCGGCTACCCTCGGCAGCCGAGACCCCGGAGAAAATCGGCCTCTGGGGGGCGCTATGGACTTTTTCCACAGCGCCGTTAATTAACGGCGCTGTGGTTTAAGTACCCTTAGCGGCCGCCGTTAAAAGGCGTATCGGCGGTCGCTAAGGGGTTAAAAGGACAGCACCTGGACCAAAAATACGGTCTTGTGAATGTTATCTTACAGAAAGTCATTCACTGTTATGTTAGCTTGTATGCCATAGCTTTCATCACTAAACAGGACGAACGATCATTAATTGGAAGCACTTTGGACACAGTACATGTCCGCTGCATCCAAAGCTCTGCTGGCTATTGAACAAAGGTGAATCCGCATGTGTTCACTGAACTCTACGGATTCACCACGTCCAATACATTGTATGGGTGAAATTTAGAAATTTATCTTGCGGAAACTCGCATCTCCGAAAGAGAAATTGACATGCTGCAGTCTGGAGAGACGTGCTGCATGTCTTGAAATACCATCCACTATGCTGCAACATCTGGATGCTGCGGATTGGACGCTGAACAAGTAAACATCATCCAACTCGCAGCGTTTACTGATTGTGTGCACATACCCTTAAGCCTTCTAAAGAGGAGAATTTTCTTGCTGTGGGATTTTAAAAGGGTTGTCCACCTTTGGAGACAATGTTTTGGGACAAGGCATTTTGTTACAGTTTTTTGTTGATTCTTGTTAAGGTTTCTTAGAAGTTTACTTTTTGGGGGTGATTTTTGAAGCATTTCTTGAAGTTCATTAAGCAATGGTTAAAAAGCTATGGTAAAAGCACTTAAACAAAATACTTAAAGACATCTAGGCATCTTCCGGGTGTTTTTTAGCCTTCCCAATTACTTCTTTGACATAAAGTATGGAACGGCTTCATAGCGGAACACACCTGAAGAATGGTCCCCTCACTTCTGTTAACCACTTGGAAACCTGAAGCAGTTAAAAGAAGCTCAAAAACCTCAAGGTATGAACAACACAGTCATTTTTCAATACAAATGAATATGAAGAATCGTTCAAGTGTATTTCTGAGATCTTTTTCAAGAGTTCTTCAGAGTGGACCCACTCAAAAATGCTAAAAAAGTTGTATACACAACCCTTCAATACACAACCCAATTATATTTCTCTACTGGTTGCCCCAGTGATCTTGGATCCAGACTTATAACATTTAACAATTGTTTATTTGCTTTCAAAAGGAAAATAATGCACGTGAAGCATGTAGATTTTGCTGTATTGTTGTGCTGTATTTAGAACCTGAAAACTATCTACTATGTGTGAAAAAGCCCTAGGAGTGCTGTTTACCTTGCATTAAAAAATGCTTCATTTGTGTCACACCTCAGATTTGAATGGTCAGCAGTGCCATGTGAGCCCAATATATCACACAGACACAAGAGCTAGACAATTTTCTAGTGGTCTGTAGTAAAAAAAAAAAGAGCAACACATTGAGAGAAATTGTCTCACCACAATTTGTAGATCACATTGCATATTGGGGGGGATGTTTGCATAGACCAGGACTACTGGTGAAACAGTGTCAAGTGAGGGTTTGTAATCTCATTTCACTGCTGACATTCCAGATTCGATAGGTCCTACATTAGGAAGGAATCCGTTATGTATATTTGGGTAACTAAATCTGCATCACAAGTTTTGGCCCACTTCTAATACATTGGACATAAGCTGTTCATATATTACAGCTGCCAAAGTCAGCAATCCACCAGAAAGATGCAGGACCATAACACTAGAAAATAAGTAAAGTACGTCGACAAGTATTACATCAGAAAAAAAACATTTCTACAAGATAGAAGGGTCTACATTTCCTTACCTGAAGCTGGTCCAAAAGCAGTCATTTAATAGTACACTATTTCAGTAGTGCTTGTCGAATGTGATCTTATTGTTTCCTGGAGAAATCCGTCTCATCCAGATGTCAGTTTAACTATTAGCATGACCTGAGAGTAGAAAAAAAAAAAAATAGTTTTTAAACATCTAAACCAATAGGTTTTTAAAGGTTTTTATTTTTTAACCTGTGACATATGTGGCTTGGCAATATACTACGTAGCTGGGCAATATACTATGTGGCTGGGCAATATACTACTTCGCTGGGCAATATACTACATGGCTGGGCAATATACTACGTGGACATGCATATTCTAGAATACCCGATGCGTAAGAATCGGGCCACCATCTAGTTGTGGATAAGTTACCTATATCACTGTACTGATCGTTTAATATTGATTTTGGGCCGAGGGTTGAAAGACTCTCTTTGTTATCATGGTGCACTGTGCAGTTAATACTTCCCACTTACTATACACACACACCTATTTACTTTTCTCTGTCTGATGATCCTCTCTGGAATGTTTTCTTTAATTAAGTTATTAGTTTTAAATTAACCAAAATATTATCTTTTCTTACAAATCAGTTTATGCTACAAAAAAGAGAAGACAGAAACAATCATGTTGCAAAAACAATATTGGTGATCTAACTTTGATATTGACAGTGTTCAAAGATATTACGACCAATTTTTAGCACCAAGTAGGAGAGAACTTAAAAGCATCTATATCTATTACAATATTAATTTCCAATAGCAGGCAATTGTTTTAGGTGGATGCAAATGTCAATGGGCATCCTGGTTCCTATAATGTGCCTCTGTTTAAGACTGCGTTCACTCAACCGTATTTTCGGTCCGTGGGCTGTCCATACAAAAAACTCACATCACACGAACATTGCCATTATTTTAATAATAAATGAGGTAGAAAACAGCTGACTGCACCACCGCTTCAGCAGACCGTGAACATGCCAGACTTTTAAACCACAGCCAGCCCGCAGACCTCGGGTGCTTCAGCCAGAAAAACAACCATCATCGATACTGCAGCCCACCTGCGCCCACCTGGCGCTTCAACGGGTTCCTAGTTTTGAACCCGTTGAAGCGCCAGGTGGGCGCGAAACGGCCGTCGTTCAGCTGCCACATTCTTATGTATATACACCCCCATGCCGTGAAGATTTGCTACAATAAAGTAACCTGTTTGCGAAGATCGGTGAGTGCTGCCGTTTTTCTTCACTTCAGTATTGCCATTATTTTCCATAGACCAAATGTCAGCATGAAAAAAAAATCGCAGCATGCACTTCTCTATTCTGGATTTTGGATAAAACTTGCCTATTCAAGTGTACGGATGAGCTAAAAAAAAAAATCAGATACCATGCTGATCAAGTCTATATGATTTTTATGGATACATTGTCATTATTTAACATGGGCAAATATTTTTGGGCTTATAAATTCCATTCACCTCTGATGTGTAATAAATGATGAATGGCAAAACAGATGACAAATTGTCTGTGTTTTCAGCGTGAAAATTTGAATGATTTTTCAAATAACCATGGTAGCCTATTGCTGCATTGACACATCCACAAAACCTGTCCTAGTGATGTCCATTTTTTCTCAGACAGCACACTAACCCACATAGATTCAGGTCTCCTGTCTGGGAGTGCAGATGCACATGACCGATTTTCTCGGATAACATTTGTACCCATAATGTTCTATGGGGCTATGAACATGTCCAATTCGTTCCTCAGACGGACTGGTCCGTGGGAAAAAATTGTCCAATTTAGATCAGAGTGTTGGATCAAAATTGGCATTCCAAGTCTAAGGGTCCGTGAAAAAAATCAGACCAAACTCGGATGACAACTGAGAAAGGTCTGACTTTCATGGACTGACAAAACAGGGAAGGTGGAGAACCTTCTTTTTTCTCTCTCCACATCCAAGAAAAACTGATGCCACTCTGATCAGAGCCTGATCAGAATAACAGGACCTTTTATCTAAGATAGGGAAAAAAAACAGTCCTGTCCATCTATCCTGAAACTCAGAGCATGACCTATTCTTTTCCGGTTTGCAAATCAGACCGGGCCATCAAAATCTATGGGGATCCATATAAAATGGAGGACACAATGAAGACATACTTTATACTTCAGTTTTCCATCCGCTTTTCTAACAGAGCCACTGCTGTTAAAAGTGTTAATAGATAAAGAAAGCATAGACAGTCTTTCTGTTTCATTGAAACAAGCAGATGCAAGAAGGAGGACACCTGACACAAAAATAAAAAAAAATGGTCTGTTTCACTAAATACAATCCTCATAAGTTCACAAAAACATGCATGAACTGTTTTTTTACTTTTTTAAATATTTTATGACACAAAAAGTAATATATTAGCTGTATTACCCTTAAGATGTTATTTTTGTTTTCTTAAAAGAAATACATAGCCCAATGTAGTAGCCACGGCCTTTGTGAAGGCAAAATTCAGCTCGGCAATATCTACTCCTGTGTACAGAGCAGGTAGCAGTTGCCATGGAATCCAGCATATTAACACACATATCCAACACTTAGAAAAATTCTGAAAATTGCTGTGCGTAGGTGGTTGTGCAAAGATAAACGTTTCAAGTTTCTCCAATTAGGACCAATAATACTAAATAGTATGTAGAAATTATTTTCATGCTGCCGTTTTATGTTTTACAATTTCCCAAAAGACAACTTTACTAGAGGTGTCAAGAAACTTTATCTTCAATGAATAGAAAACAAATGGAAGAGAATGTAATTGAAGGTCATAAGGGGATAAGATAAGTTCATGTAATACATAGTAAATACGTCTATAGTGTACAGAGAGTGGTAGTCAAAAATATTGGGACACTCGTTATTAACTGGACTACGGCGCAAAGGTAAGTATAGGTTGGTTTAATATGTTATTTTTATTACAGGTGATCGAGGGCTTCGGGGAATAGGTGATTGGTGAGTATGTACTGTATGTTATACGTTGTATGTACTGTCTGTAATGTATGGTTGCATTGTCTGATGGGACTTCTTTCCCATCATCGGCAATGCTGTCACTGTGAGCATTCATAGCCGTAGACAATGGCTGCCTACACAGAGCCGCACACACACAGGGACACACACACACACACAGGGACACACACACACACAGACACACACATACACGCAGACCCCCGCACAAAGACACGCACATATTCTCCGTCCACACACTTCACACCTCCTGATCTGCAGCGTTTCTCGCACCCACATCCGAAGCAAATCCACAGATCTTTTATACACCTGCGGTTTGTCTGCGGATGTGCTTGACTCAATGGAAGTCAATGTGTGCAGAAACGCTGCAGATCTGCAAAAAGAATTGACATGCTGCAGAAAATAAAATGCTACAAATCTGCGCAGATTTTTCTGCAGCTTGTGCACAACAATTTTTCATTTCACATAGAATAACACTGATAGTGCACTACACTGTGGATTTGATTCAATTCTGAGCATTAAAAAATGCTGCAGATCTGCATCAAAATCCGCAACGTGTGCACATAGCCTAAAGGTACCGTTACACTAAACGATTTACCAACGATCACGACCAGCGATACGACCTGGCCATGATCGTTGGTAAGTCGTTGTGTGGTCGCTGGGGAGCTGTCACGCAGACAGCTCTCTCCAGCGACCAACGATCCGGGGAAAGACTTCGGCATCGTTGAAACTATCTTCAACGATGTCGAAGTCCCCGGGTAACCAGCGTAAACATCGGGTTACTAAGTGCAGGGCTGCGCTTAGTAACCCGATATTTACCCTGGTTACCATTGTAAAAGTAAAAAAAAAACAGTACATACTTACATTCTGATGCCTGTCACGTCCCCCGGCGTCAGCTTCCCTGCACTGTGTCAGCGCCGGCCGTAAAGCAGAGCACAGCGGTGACGTCACCGCTCTGCTTTACGGCCGGCGCTTACACAGTGCAGGGAAGCTGACGCCGGGGGACCTGACAGACATCAGAATGTAAGTATGTACTGTTTTTTTTTTTTACTTTTACAATGGTAACCAGGGTAAATATCGGGTTACTAAGCGCAGCCCTGCACTTAGTAACCCGATGTTTACCCTGGTTACAGGTGAACACATCGCTAGATCGGCGTCACACACGCCGATCTAGCGATGACAGCGGGGTGATCAGCGACCAAAAAAAGGTCCTGATCATTCCCCACGACCAACGATCACCCAGCAGGGGCCTGACCGTTGGTCGCTGTCACACATAAAAATATCGTTAGCGGGATCGTTGCTACGTCACAAAAAAGCGTGACGTTGCAACGATATCCTTAACGATATCGTTATGTGTGAAGGTACCTTAACAGTGCTGTAACCTGCAAAACAATGAATGCCATATCTTAGCATCTTTTTTGACAACTGTAGTTTGTTTGCTATTCAGCAAAACAACACCTGCAGCTGACAGACGCTGAGCACACATTTACATACCGACACACGGTTCCTTAGAAGGCTCCTTCCCTCACTTATAATGCTTCATTACACAATTGTATGCTTCAGTAACATTCTCAGCAATGTACAGTTTTAGGGGAGGTGTTTGCAAGAGAAGCTGAAGATGAGATAAGAATGTGTAATTTCCTTTTACTCTTTACAGAGAAAATTAATTGCTGGACTGGGACATACAAACATGTCAAAAGGAAAACCTGAATTAAACAACTCATTCAAATGCGTAGGACTCTGTTCACACACTGTAAAATGTACTATGCATATGACGAAAACAAATCTGTTAGTGGATTAAATGAATATATAGACACCTTACAGATATAACTGTATGCCATGAGAGCCATAGCACCCATTGTAAAAGAAAAATATGGTGCAGGAGGATTTCTTCATGTTAAAAGTGCTGTCATCTACATTTTTTAATACAGAAAATGGGAGAATGCACAACATAGTGTCTAAATATATGCAAAGAGAACACTCCTTTTGGCACAGATTGGATTCTTATACGCAATGGCTTCATACAATGCATATATTGTGAGATCTCTTGGTGCATACAGTGAGCATACACATATGGAACCTGGACATATAATCGTTGATGATTAAAAGTTGGTGTAGCTCGAAACGTGTCGAGTCGACCGTTGACTAACATGTTTTTTAAACTTTACTTTTTAATGCACAAAAATATGATGTTTTAATGAATTTTGCAGTTGATGGATGTTCCGTGTTTTTTTTCAGATAATCGCTACATTAGTGGGGATCAGACTCTTGTGACCACCAATGATGCCTAACAGGGAGAAAGGGACTTACTTGTCTTCGTGACTGATTGCATTACAGTAAATGGGAATCCCTTGTACCAATCCTAAAAGGAGTTGTCCACTCCTAGGATAACCCCTACTCAATCTGAATGTTTGCCTGTTAAAATAAAAACAAACACTTATACTCGTCTCCCCTGTGGTAGCCAGCCACACCTCTCACTTCCTTGTGATTACTTATACATCTGAAGGAGGAGACAGTGACACCAGCGTTGATTGGGTGGAGGACTCACATGAGATAACTGCACGTGAGCCCCGAAAACACGAGTGCCATCAAGGCTGGAATGGCACTAACACAGCAGGTGAATATACTGTAGGTGCTTTTATTTTAATGAGGGCAAACATTCAGAGTGAGAAGGGGTTGCCTTATTAGTGGACAACTCCTTTAAGAATTGGAGAGGTGAACCACAAAAATACAGTATTTAGAGGAAACTTCTTCAAATTGCGTAAATATGTAAATTTTAACTAATCTGTTGGCTTGAATATGTGGATGACACATCTGTGTTAAGCTATGGACATCAGTTGTTGGGTTAGAAGCATATATCTAATATATAATTGCCTAGAATACTACTTCCTGCAATTTGTGCCAACTTCCTGTCCGGAGCTAATGTCCGGAGATAATGTCCGGAGATAATGTCCGGAGATAATGTCCGGAGATAAGTGACGTCAACAGTGTCCAGTGTCTGATTGGTTGCCGCCTGCTGCGAGCGACCAATCAGAAACGTGCCGTACTGTGACACACTCTGCCCGCCATTTTGGTGTGATTTTTGAATTTTTACCTCACAGCAAGTTTCTACTGCGTGGAGGCGGGCCCAGTGACGTTGCTCTTCAAGCTCCTGCCGAATTTCGTCAAAAAAATGATAATACCATTTACCAAAACTATATATATTTAGTTGTGAAGTGGTTCAGTGACATTTTCACACCAATTTTGAACTTTTGTTTGGTGTTTTCTCCATATACTGCCTATTATTCACTGACTGTTATACTGAGAGACTGCCGTTTATTAACCTCTTCTTTGCCACATTGGGTATATTGCTCTATTATTTGCCACATAAGGACATTGTCCATTATTGCCCAGCAATTTCTCTGCAATATAAACTGCCTATTTATTAATATCTGCATTCCTGCAAAGAACTATTGCCTATTATTAACTGGCTATTTTCCTACTACCTGACATTGTTCTTAAGCAAAGAACCGTTGTTGTGGCATTTGCCACAACACGCAAAGTTGTCGTCTGATGTCTTTCATCCCTCCCCTCATAAGCATGTTCATGGATCCTGTGTAACTGTACCTTAAATAACAAGAATTGTCAAGAGCTGGTGAGTGCAGCCATTTTTTGTTCTTTCTTACTATTATTTATTAATTGTATTATTTTTACATTTGAATAAATAAAGTATATATGGATTCTAGACTCCCGATTCTTTAGAATCGGGCTGCCATCTAGTCTAATATATAATTGCCTAGAATACTACTTCCTGCAATTTGTGCCAACTTCCGTGGCTTTGTCCGGAGCTAATGTCCGGAGCTAATGTCCGGAGATTAATTGCCTAGAATACTACTTCCTGCAATTTGTGCCAACTTCCGTGGCTTTGTCCGGCGCTAATGTCCGGAGATAATGTCCGGAGCTAATGTCCGGAGATAAGTGACGTCAACAGTGTCCAGTGTCTGATTGGTTGCCGCCTGCTGCGAGCGACCAATCAGAAACGTGCCGTACTGTGACACACTCCGCCCGCCATTTTGGTGTGATTTTTGAATTTTTACCTCACAGCAAGTTTCTACTGCGTGGAGGCGGGCCCAGTGACGTTGCTCTTCAAGCTCCTGCCGAATTTCGTCAAAAAAATGATAATACCATTTACCAAAACTATATATATTCAGTTGTGAAGTGGTTCAGTGACATTTTCACACCAATTTTGAACTTTTGTTTGGTGTTTTCTCCATATACTGCCTATTATTTTTGTTCTTTCTTACTATTATTTATTAATTGTATTATTCTTACATTTGAATAAATAAAGTATATATGGATTCTAGACTCCCGATTCTTTAGAATCGGGCTGCCATCTAGTGTATATATATATATATATATATATATATATATATATATATATATATATATATATATATATATATATATATATATATATATATATATACACACAGTATATATACATATATTATATATACACGGTATATATCACTAACAACAGAGACCCACAAAATGGCTGGCAATCCCTCGTCTAGGGGCACATACTGTATAACAACTCCCCATTTTCAGATTACGCTAATTAGACATTATAGCTGTCAGGAAAGGAAAAAGTGATTAAGTATGAGAGCCCTCAAAAGAGAAAGAGGTGGTATTTTTAAAAAAAATTGCTTTTTTTTCACAAACAACTTCATTGTTATGAGTTGTGACTAGTGTTGAGCATTCCGATACTGCAAATATCGTGTATCGGCCGATATTTGCTGTATCGGAATTCCGATACCGAGTTCCGATATTTTTGCGATATCGGAAATCGGAATCGGCGTGTGTGGTGCGTATGGTTCCCAGGGTCTGGAGGAGAGGAAACTCTCCTTCAGGCCCTGGGATCCATATTCATGTAAAAAATAAAGAATAAAAATAAAAAATATGGATATACTCACCCCTCCGGCGAACCCTGGCTGTCAACGCTGCGAGCGTCTGCCTCCGTTACTAAGAATGCAGTGAGTGAAGGACCTTCGATGACGTCACGGTCACCTGACCGCAACGTCATCGAAGGTAATTCACTCACTGCATTCTTAGGGACGGAGGCAGACGCTTGCAGCAGTGACAGTCAGGGTTCGTCGGAGGGGTGAGTATATCCATATTTTTTATTTTTATTCTTTATTTTTTACATGAATATGGATCCCAGGGCCTGAAGGAGAGTTTCCTCTCCTCCAGACCCTGGGAACCATCCAGGATCACTTCCGATATTTGTGTCCCATTGACTTGCATTGGTATCGGGTATCGGCGATATCCGATATTTTTTGGATATCGGCCGATACCATCCGATACCTTTGAATATCGGAAGGTATCGCTCAACACTAGTTGTGACTAGTAAATAATCTGATGGCATGAACATCACTAAAAATATATACCCAAAGTGGTTTTTTTCAGCTGATAGCAAGGAGACTGTTTCGTGATTCTTTAACCCACGAAAAACTGAGCTGCTTTATTTAGATGTTTCCATTTTCGCACACCAAAAGACACTGATATTTTCAGTTCATCATGGACATACCCAGGGCTTTTTTTTTTCAGCCAGACAAGCTAGTTTTTATTTTTACCAATAAGTAGTACATGTATCTTATTGATTCACTTTTTTAATTTAGAAAAAAAAAGTTTAAACAAAATTTCCATTTTTCCAGTCTTCATCTTGCACGTAAAAATATTTATTTCTGTAACTTCACTTTGAGAAGCATAACTTTGTCCTTTAACCTACTTGTATGAAGGACAAGTTTTTGTATGACAACCTGTAGCTGTATTCTTCTTTAGCACATATAATTTATTGGTTAACATTAACTGGAAAAAAAAAACAGTAATTCCACAATTATTTTTTTAAGCCACGTGTTATCTTTTACCAATGAGTTGTTACAATTTTAATACTGTACTATATAAAAGTATGGGTAAAATATATCTATCTAATATAAACAGACATATCTAGCAAGCTATCTATAGTTATAGATATGTAGGATTTAAGGCACAATAATATAACAGAAGTGAGGAAGTAAAAGAACCATCTCTACGCTGACGACACGCAGATCTACCTCTCCGGACCTGACCTCTCCTCCTTGCTTACCAAAATCCCGCACTGTCTGTCTGCCATTTCAGCCTTCTTTTCTGCTCGCTTTCTACAACTGAACATGGACAAAACAGAATTCATCATCTTTCCCCCATCTCACTCTACCCCTCCACCAGACCTATCCATCAATGTCAATGGCTGCTCACTATCCCCAGTCCCACTCGCCCGGTGCCTCGGGGTGATCCTCGACTCTGCCCTCTCTTTCAAGCCACATATCCAAGCCCTTGCCTCCTCCTGTCGTCTCAAACTCAAAAATATTTCCCGGATCCGTGCTTTCCTTGACCGCAACACTGCAAAAACGCTAGTGCATGCCCTTATCATCTCCCGCCTCGACTACTGCAACCTCCTACTCTCTGGACTCCCCTCTAGCACTCTGGCACCACTCCAATCCATCCTACACTCTGCTGCCCGACTAATCCACCTGTCCCCCCGCTATTCCCCAGCCTCTCCCCTGTGTCAAGCCCTTCACTGGCTTCCTATCGCCCAGAGACTCCAGTTCAAAACCCTCACACTGACATACAAAGCCATCCACAACCTGTCTCCTCCATACATCTGTGACATGGTCTCCCGGTACCTACCTACACGCGACCTCCGATCCTCCCAAGACCTCCTTCTCTACTCCCCTCTCATCTCTTCTTCCCATAACCGCATCCAAGACTTCTCCCGTGCTTCCCCCATACTCTGGAACTCTCTACCCCAACACATCAGACTTGCGCCTACCATAGAAGCCTTCAAAAAGAACCTGAAGACTCATCTCTTCCGACAAGCCTACAGCCTGCAGTGATCCTCAACCTACTAAACAGCCGCACAGCCAGCTCTTCCCTCTCCTAGTGTATCCTCACCCACCCCCTGCAGACTGTGAGCCCTCGCGGGCAGGGTCTTCCCTCCTTATGTACTCGTGTGCCTTGTTATCTGCTCATGTTTAATGTATTTGTCTATATTTGCCCCGTATTCACATGTAAAGCGCCATGGAATAAATGGCGCTATAAAAATGTATAATAATAATAATAATAAAAAAAAAAAAAGAATATCTTTATACAGAATCTTCTTACAGAAATGTTAATTATTTAAAGTTATTTTCAGTTAGCCATTAAAAAGGTATCAACCACTGAGGACTCTCAATTCTAAATATTTTTCTATCTACTGGCTAACACAGTACAAAGATATACATCTTTCCTGTATCAATTATTTCAAGAGATATTTATCTTCAAAGTTAGGAAACAAATCTGAAACTCAGGGAAAGGTTGCCCACGAAAAGCAGAGGTGTATGTTCATCTATTCTGACTTGTTTTTGCACCAATCTCTCTGAATGATACTTCAATTCTATAAAGTCCTGCTACATGTGTTACTCACCTCTGTTTCCTAAAAGCCACAAACAAGGTTACCACACATTACAAAAGGTGCTCAGTTCACACATGGCAGAATATGAAGAGCATTACTAATTCTTCTACTAAACAATAGAAGCCCACTTGGAGCACCAACATGCCAACATTCTCCGGTTTCAGTTAGAATTTTATTTGAACAAATAGAAACATTTTGGAACACTTGAAGATAAAAACATTAGCTTTTTACAAGTCATCTTCATATACTCTAATCTTGCCACAATAAAAACTTGCAGTAGGGCAATTCTGCATGTGAAAATTATAGACATTATACATAACAGGATTTCTTATCCTAAGAGCATGTCCTAGCACATTAGGTTATCACTTCTTTTTTTTTTTTTTTATCTCGCTAATCACCGAGACTGAAATATTTAGTTGTCAATTAAAGGGAACCTGTCACCCCCAAAATCGATGGTGAGGTAAGCTCACCGTCATCAGGGGCTTATCTACAGTGCTTACCTCACCATCGATTTTGGGGGTGACAGGTTCCCTTTAACAACACTTAGTGACTCTGAATTGGTTCTAAGTCACAAAGGGCAGTCTTTTCAATACTTTCTTCAGCACACAGAATGGATTATAGATCTTTAATTACTAAGAATTTATTTGACGGAAGTCATTTTATTTCTGCATTTACAAGTTTATTTCTGATAAATTACTCTCAATGGTAAACAGACTATTCTACATTTGCACAAATATTCACTATTGTGAATATCTGATCATCAGTACATTTTATATCTTCTGTAATCCATATTATGGTAAAAGCAGCCAAACACCTACAAGATTACGGTATATCAAATTATAACTATTTAGGATATTACATCTTAAAAAACTTATCAGCAAAGTTTACAGTTTATATTCTTCTTAGCTGGGTATAATAAAATCTTAACAGATTTCTGTTGAGAAATAATACATTAGTCTTAAATTTGTGTTGAATATACAGGTAAAGAAAAAATAAATATATTACTTCTATGTAGTTTTATATTTTTATTATTTAAATTTTGTAGAAGAACTAAAAAATACTTGTAATTAAGCATTTCTTGACATGTTTTTACATAGTAAGCATATAGTACATACTTTTTTAATATTTTCTTTAAGGCTGCAGAAAAAGGTAAAACCTGCTTTCTCTGCAACAACAATGCATGATCTTGATGTTATGATTGGTATTCTGTAGTAAAAGCTACACTAACTAAAGTAACTGTTTCACATGGTATTTGCATTTTTACTAAGTGCAGAATATTGTCTCTTCTTCCTTAACCTGCACCTGGATTAAATCATGGGTGTCTTAAAAAAAATAAAAATAAATAAAATATATATATATATATATATATATATATATATATATATATATATATATATATATATATATATATATATATATATACACACGGTATATATATATATATATATATATATATATATATATATATATATACACATATATATATATATATATATACGGTATATATATATGTATATATATACACACAAGCATAAAAGCATAGTAGAAGGATTGTAAAAACACTATGAACATCAGACATTTTAAATGTCAATTATTACAAACTTTTGTTAAGGTGTCCCATTTTTTTAAAATTTTTAAATTTTTTTTGCCATTTTCAAAGTCCTTTTGAGAAGCATATTCAGAAAGTGCTAGTGATCCCAAAAATGCAACTGTGACACAAACTTAAACTGTTTGTATTAAAGTACCGTATATACTCGAGTATAAGCCGAGATTTTCAGCCCAAATTTTTGGGCTGAAAGTGCCCCCCTCGGCTTATACTCGAGTCACGGTAGCGGTGGGGTCGGCGGGTGAGGGGGTGAGGGCGCTGAGGTATACTTACCTAGTCCCAGCGATCCTCGCGCTGTCCCTGCCGTCCCACGGGCTTCGGCGCTGCAGCTTCTTCCTCTCTTCAGCGGTCACGTGGGACCGCTCATTACAGAAATGAATAAGCGGCTCCACCTCCCATAGGGGCGGAGCCGCTTATTCATTTCTCTATCAGCGGTGCCGGTGACCGCTGATAGAGAAAGAAGCTGCGGCACCGAAGACAGGAGGGGACAGCGCGAGGATCGCCAGGACTAGGTGAGTATGTTATATTCACCTGTCCTCGTTCCAGCCGCCGGGCGCCGATCCATCTTCCCGGCCGGCGCCTCCATCTTCCCGGCGTCTCTGCTCTCTGACTGATCAGGCAGAGGGCGCGATGACGCATACAGTGTGCGCGGCGCCCTCTGCCTGATCAGTCAGAGCAGAGACGCCGGGAAGATGGAGGCGCCGGAACGAGACGCCGGGAGCTGCAATCAAGGGAGGTGAGTATGTGTTTTTTTTTCTTTATTGCGGCAGCGGCGGCACAAATTTATGTGGAACATCTATGGGGCACAGTGAACGGTGCAGAGCACCGTATATGGCACAGCACAGCTATGGGGCACAATGAACGGTGCAGAGCACCGTATATGGCACAGCACAGCTATGGGGCACAGTGAACGGTGCAGAGCACCGTATATGGCACAGCTAGGGGGGGCACAGTGAACGGTGCAGAGCACCGTATATGGCACAGCACAGCTATGGGGCACAGTGAACGGTGCAGAGCACCGTATATGGCACAGCACAGCTATGGGGCACAGTGAACGGTGCAGAGCACCGTATATGGCACAGCTAGGGGGCACAATGAACGGTGCAGAGCACCGTATATGGCACAGCACAGCTATAGGGCACAGTGAACGGTGCAGAGCACCGTATATGGCACAGCTATGGGGCACAATGAACGGTGCAGAGCACCGTATATGGCACAGCTAGGGGGCATAATGAACGGTGCAGAGCACTATATGGTTCACACCTATGGGGAAATATGAACGGTGCAGAGCACTATATGGCACAGCTATGGGGAAATAATGATCTATTTTTATTTTTGAAATTCACCGGTAAATGCTGCATTTCCACCCTAGGCTTATACTCGAGTCAATAAGTTTTCCCAGTTTTTTGTGGCAAAATTAGGGGGGTCGGCTTATACTCGGGTCGGCTTATACTCGAGTATATACGGTATTTACAATTCAGTCAACTGTATAATAATAAAATGAATAAGATCATTAACTCTTCCTACAAAAAAACAAGCTCCCATAAGGCTATGAAGACAAAAAGAAAGTTATGACTCAGAGGAAGGGAAGAAAAAACAAACAAATGCAAAAGTGAAAACTGCCCATGTCACGAAGGGGCTAAAAGAATTTTCCAAAAATTGCAAGTTATCCCCTATCCCCTGGAAAACTTGCTGATCACTGTGGATCCAACTGCTGGGGTCTCCAAGTATCCTGTAAGCAATAAAAGTTTCCTTATCACTTGTACTGCATGAAGAATGGCGTAAATAATAAAACCAATTCTTCACCTACTGTTGATTTGTTCATTCTGCTTCCTAAAGAGCGCAGTAAGGCTCGGCCCACATTTATCTTGCGCTCTACTCAGAGCACTTACACCGTGGTTTCTGTGAAAATCTCTGAAAAACGTGATTTTGACTGAACCCCCAGCGGAAAATTCCCTATATTAAGGCAGATGGAGGCACTGTGGACGCCATCTAGCTTTCGATCCATCTTTATAGGTGTGCGTAAAAGCACAGTCCACCAGTTTTGTGCACTTCTGAAAAGAAGGAAACAGCTGAACAGAGGCCAAATGGAGTCCAGAGTAACTCTGCGTCTTCATTATAGAGAATGGATCCCTCGGGGGTTTCATCTGAATCACGTCACTTTAAGATTGAGATGGAAATCCTAAAGTGCTCAAAAAAAATTATAAATGTGATCTCAAATGTTATATAAAATGTTCCCAATAAAAGCTTCAACTCAATCCACAAAACAAAGCAAGTCCCTTCTCAGGTTTATCATCTGTGAACGGAAATATAGGGGGCTTCCACGTTACTGGTAACACAAAGGCTCTGGAAAAGCACTATAGATGATCATCGCACCCCAAAAGAAATGCAGCAAATTCTGCGCTCCGAAGTCCAAATTCCCCCCTTCCTTCTGAGTCACAGTGTGCATAAACCACCTTTAACATCCACATGTTTGGCATTTCTGTAGTGATGAGAGCCTGCCTAATTTACAGGTGCATGTCTACAGAAGCACAAGCTGGACACAACGTACTAGGCACTACAATGAACCGAACCACCTAACCACCACAGGATAGGAAATCGCCAGAGAGTACCACAGTGTTATGATCAATAATATGCCTTTATTAAATATATTGGCAATTCATACATTAAAAGAGTTTTTGTAAAAAAATTTATACATATATATATATATATATAGTATATGAATAAAAATATATAATACAAAAAACGCAGGTACTATTGTATGGTACCCAGAGGTCCCTAATAATGAAGGTAGCAACCCACCAAGGAAAAATTACCTTTACGCTGTACTAACAAAAAACCAAAATTTTTTTGTTATATATAACACAAAAAAATAAAAAGAGGTCAATAATAGACCAAAAAAATTTATTTTGTGAAATACAAAAAGGAAAATATTGTATTTAGAGTGACACCCGACAAAATAAGACTATATATCCACTGAAGAGGATTATTATACAAAAATCTAAAAAACAGTGCAAAAACCTCATAAAATTTACATATATAATTTTCCTAGATAATAATAGTGCTAAAAAATTAATACACCACAAATGTATATATAGCAGCAACATGTATATCAAACAAAGTGACAAAAGTGCATAAGAAGATTAAGACACAGCGAGGTGGAAAATGAGGTAATTTGAGAATATATTCACTCAATGTATATAAAGTGACAAAGTGCAAAAAAGTGATTGTAGTACAGCGGGGTAGATGGGAATGATGTCAGCTCACCGCATAAAATATGTGTCCCGTTGCAGTGGAAAACCATGGGTTAAAAACCTGCATTTTATTGATTTGCTATATAAGCAGGTACCCACATGCAATATATGATAGCTCGTTAATAATTTCAGCGGTCAAACCATCGCTGCAGATAAGCTTACATAGACACTAGCTGGTTAATAATTACCGCAGGTGAGCTGCCTTCAGGGGGAGACTGAGTCCTGCGTGCGCCCGACGCGCGTTTCGAATATGTTTCTTCGTATATTTAATAAAGGCATATTATTGATCATAACACTGTGGTACTCTCTGGCAATTTCCTATCCTGTGGTGGTTAGGTGGTTCGGTTCCCTTTTCTCAGTGTTTATTCACTGTAACCCTCACAGTGCACCCTAACCTCATGAGACACATTACGATTTTTATTCTTAATTTAGGTTTGATTTATGGTTCTTAGTGGTGTTCATTGTGTTTTTTAATAGGCACTACAATGGCAGTTTGCAATTTACTCAGTAACATCCACTGCTTCTGCTTCTTGTTTCTGGAAAACACGCAATGTAATTAAAATAGTCACTACACCTTCAGATAAATTCCCAAAGGGATTTAATTTCCAAAATGGGGTCACTTGAGGGGAAATGATGCTCTTCCAGCACTTAGGGGCTCTGTATATGGAGTTCGCAAACTATTCTAGGAAAATATTAGCTTTTAATGGTAAAAATGTAAATTATTCTTTCTTCACTGCCCAGTAATATAAAAATCTGTGAGGCATATGTGGTGTCAATTTGATCAGTGCACCCCTATATGAATTCATTGGGGAGTGCAGTTTGTAAAATGAGGTAATGGAAGGGAAGGAGCATCGTTTGACATTTTGAAAGCAATATTTGCTGGAATAATTAGTGGACGCCAACAAATTTTGGGGTCCATTTTTCCTGTTACTCCTGTGATAAACATTTTTCTTTAGACCCAAATTTTTTCTCTTTTTTATGAAAAAAAAGTTTAAGGGAATCTGTCACCTACTTTTTCGCATATAAGATGCCCGATTTAACCTGAAAGATAAGAAAAATATGTTAGATTATACTCACCTGGGGGGGCGGTCCGGTCTGATGGGCGTCGCGGTCCGGCGCCTCCCATCTTCATGCGATGACGTCCTCTTCCTTGCTTCCTGTCGCGGCTCCTGCGCAGGTGTACTTTATCTGCCCTGTTGAGGGCAGACCAAAGTACTGCAGTGCGCAGGGCCTCTCTGACCTTTTCCGGCACCTGCGCACTGCAGTACTTTGCTCTGCCCTCAACAGGGCAGATAAAGTACGCCAGCACAGGAGCCGGGACAGGAAGCAAGGAAGAGGATGTCATCGCATGAAGATGGGAGGTGCCGGACCCAGACCAAGATGCCCATCGGACCGGACTGCGCCCCCAGGTGAGTTTAATCTAACTTGTTTTTCTTATCTTTCAGGTTACATCGGGGCTTATCTACAGCATTACAGAATGCTGTAGATAAGCCCCTGATGGCGGTTGCCGAAGCTTATATATGAAAAAGTAGGTGACAGATTCCCTTTAAATGTTATTTTTTTCCTTCCACATTCCAAAGTTTTTAGAATGGGTCATTCTTGGGCATTTTCTGTCATAAAGACCCCTCAAAGCCACTCCAAATGTAATGTGGTCCCTAAAAAAATTGTTTTGTAAATTTGGTTGAAAAAATGAAAAATCACTGGTCAACTTTTAACACTTCTAATTTCCCAACAAAAAAAAATATGTTTCAAAAACTGTGCTAATGTGAAGTAGACATGTGGGAAAGGTTATTTATTAACTATAATTAACTATTTTTATTCAACATTTTTGCCAAATTTCACTAATATGAAGTACAATATCTCACGAAAAAACAATCTCAGAAACAGTGGGATCCGTTGAAGCGAACCAGAGTTATTACCTCAGAGGTTACACTGGTCATGAAGGTGCAAACAGCCTTGGGGGGTAAAGGGGTTAATTTGTATCTTTTACAATATTGCAGGTCTGTTGTTTGAGCACAAACACATATATTTCTGTATGCTGACTATGCTTTGTGAAATGCTAAAGTGGTTAAAACCACTGCAGCTTAAAGACTCCTACATACTTTCACAACATTTCCCACAAACAAACATTAGGTGTAGTAGATGTAGGCTTTAATGTCACAAAAAATATGTTGGCAAAAACTTCATCATAATTTAGATTGAAACAAATATGATATACAGATATACAGGTGTCTAAATGTCCAGAACACAGAGATTAACATTAAATTTGCAATAATGCTTTGTGACTTGTTTTTCTCTATAACCAAACATTTTTTTACAATAATTGTACAATAAAACTACCGTACTCTTTTTTTAGTCCCTTGGTTTTTCCTTGGCAGATCCAAATGTGTCCTGTCTTCATAGACAGTATATAGGTAGGTTTACACTATAGGTTGGTCACTCTTGTCATTTTCTTTATGGGATTAGAAACATTAACCTCTTTGCCTCTGCAGCCAATTTTTGTTTTTTTCACCGCTTTGTCCAAGAGCCATAATTTTTTTATTTCTGTGTTGACATAGAGATGTATGAGGGAGAGTTGTAGTTTTTAATGGAACTATCCATTTTACTATGCAATGTATTGAAAAATTAAAAATGAATTCCAAGTGGAATCTACATAATGGGGAAAAAGTGAAAGGAAAAGTGTTGGAGGCAAATTGACAGCTGCCAGATGTGAACAAGGGGGACTTAAAGAATGAGAGCGATGGCGCCAAAGAGTATATACACCGTACAGTTGCTAAGGTGGGGCCCCGACATGGGATACTCACCACACACAGGGATATGAACACACACACAAAATGCGCCACACACTATCACGTGCTTGAACACATATACCACCCTCAGCACACATTTCACCACACATACACCAACCTCGCCACATAAAAGTCGAAACACAAAAGTCGCCGCTCAAAACTCGCCACGCGCAAAACACGCCACATTCAAAACTAGTCTCACGCAAAACTCGCCACACGCGCAAAACTCACCTCATGGAAAACTCGCCACACGCGGAAAAATTGCCACATGCACAAAAGTTGCAACACATGCAAAAGTTGCCTCACACAAAACTTGCACATACTCAAAACGCACCACACATAAAACTCGCCATGCGCAAAACTTGCTGCACACAACTTGCTACACTAACCTGTCACATGCAACTCGACACAAAAAGTTGCTACACGCATGTCGCCACACAAAACTCATCTCACAAAAGTCGCTACATGCATGTCGCCACATGCAACTCAACACACACAACTTGACACATGAAACTCGCCCTAAAACACACACAAGTCTGGTATTATCCTTCAAAAATAAAAATCTGATAAATAAGCAGACAAACTACAAGAGCAACAAATGTACCATATAGGAAATACGGCAGCTGTCGGTCACATGACCTGTCTATTATGTGTATGGGTGAGCTAATATATACTGCCAGGGGGAGGGCTTCCTGTTGACGGGGGATTTATCAGGCTGCCAATTTAGCTTACAAATACTGAGGTAAAAATACTGAGCAAATAACGTGTGAACGAGGTCTAATACAGGAGGAGATGACACACAGATATATACTATATACAGGAGGGGATGTGTGACGCCCAGGAGACCGGGATACCCAGCACCGGACCAATGGAGTCTGTCTCTTGAGGGGGATGTCACGGGTGGCTTGACCCGGTGCTGTGGCCTCAGGCAATGCACAGTGTAAGGGGTATCATGAGGGGACAGGCACTTACTTGATCAGCAGCAGGTTCTCCCAGCGGTGACGATCCTGATCCTGGATAGATGGCTATTGTCCAAATGAAAGACTGAGGCACTGAAACGTTTAACCAGTTTACTTTAACATAAAAGGATTTACAACCAGTCCTGTCACCGGAGTCTGTATGGGAACTCTGAGTTACTTTGACCCTGCCGGGGTCTTCGGCTCTTATTGTGCGCAATTTCTCTGTGGCCCTGCTGCTGTATGTGAACTGGCTGCCGGCCCAATCTGTCCCCTCCGGGTCCTGGTTCGACGGGCAACCCGAGTCCTTTTATCGGTTTACCCCCTCTGGGAGTACCGCTGAACTCTGTGTCTGTTGCTGCATCCGACCCTAGTGAAGCTGATATCACCTCACGTTTTTCCGGTTGCTGTATTATATATAATGAATACAGCCACGGATCCGGTATCCGTCTTTGCGCCTGTTCTGGGTAGTGATTAATGCTACCCGGTTCTCACAATGTCCTTTTTCTCTATCCCTCTTCTCCTCAGGCCGGTGATTTAGGCCTGGTAACAGTCACAGGGCTGTTAGAGATTCAACTGTATGACCTCTCACTATCAGCTCCTTGGCCCAACTGCCATTTCTTCTCTCAGACCAGAATGGATCAAGGGGAGTCTCTGGAGCTCCCCCTTCTGGCCGGAGGTGGTAGTGCAGTCTTGCTATTTTAGTATTTGTACTTACTGTCAGCAACTATTTTTGTGGCAAATACCCCTAGGGGTGCCACAGATGACACACAGGTATATACTATATACAGGGGAGATGACACACAGATATATACTATATACAGGGGAGATTACACAGGTATATACTATATACAGGAGGAGATGACATACAGGTATATACTATATACAGGAGGAGATGACACACATATATACTATATACAGGAGATGACACATGTATATACTATATACAGGGGAGATTGTTGTGAATTCTCTGGCTGAATTCACTCCTGTGGTCACAAGTGGTACTGCAGCTTCTGAGCTTCCTCCCTCAGGTGTTCTGGTGAGCTCGTTAACTGCTTCATTACTTAACTCCGCCTGATGCTGCTATCCTTGCTCCTTGTCAATGTTTCAGTGTTGGATCTGAGCTTCTCCTGATTGTTCCTGTGACCTGCTGCTCTGTATAGCTAAGTGCCTTTTGCTTTTTTGTTGCTTTTTTTTCTGTCCAGCTTGTCTTTTGTTTTGCTGGAAGCTCTGAGACGCAAAGGGTGTACCGCCATGCCGTTAGTTCGGCACGGTGGGTTTTTTTTGCCCCCTTTGCGTGGTTTTGCTTTAGGGTTTTTTTGTAGACTGCAAAGTTCGCTTTACTGTCCTCGCTCTGTCCTAGAATATCGGGCCCCACTTT
Source organism: Ranitomeya imitator (assembly GCF_032444005.1). Classification (NCBI taxonomy): domain Eukaryota; kingdom Metazoa; phylum Chordata; class Amphibia; order Anura; family Dendrobatidae; genus Ranitomeya; species Ranitomeya imitator. The sequence goes on along the minus strand of NC_091286.1, from coordinate 330,590,758 downwards.
GCTGAATCTATTTCATCCCTACGTTTTGTCTTTTCATCTTACTCACAGTCATTATATGTGGGGGGCTGCCTTTTCCTTTGGGGAATTTCTCTGGGGCAAGTCAGGCCTATTTTTCTATCTTCAGGCTAGCTAGTTTCTTAGGCTGTGCCGAGTTGCCTAGGTAGTTGTTAGGCTCAATCCACAGCCGCTTTTAGTTGTGTTTAGGATAGGATCAGGTGTGCAGTCTACAGAGTTTCCACGTCTCAGAGCTCGTTCTTGTATTTTTGGGTATTTGTCAGATCACTGTGTGTGCTCTGATCGCTAAGCACACTGTTTCTGGATTGCCTTCATAACACCTGTCGTTAGCAAACATAACAGTACAAGGAGCCAACTAATGATTCTCAATAGAGGGAAAGAAAAAGTTCTGACATCATTTTTTTTTTTTTTTTTTTCTGCTCTGTGTTCATTTTTTTTTCCCCCTAGACATTTGGGTGATTCTGGACACAGGTGTGGACATGGATATTCAGGGTCTGTGCTCTTCAATGGATAATCTCGTTATAAATGTACAAAAAATTCAAGATACTATTGATCAGAAATCTATGTTAGAACCAAGAATTCCTATTCCTGATTTGTTTTTTGGAGATAGAACTAAGTTTCTAAGTTTCAAAAATAATTGTAAGCTATTTCTGGCCTTGAAACCTCATTCTTCTGGTAATCCTATTCAACAGGTTTTGATTATTATTTCTTTTTTGCGCGGCGACCCTCAAGACTGGGCATTTTCTCTTGCGCCAGGAGACCCTGCATTGAGTAGTATCGATGCGTTTTTCCTGGCGCTCGGATTGCTGTACGATGAGCCTAATTCAGTGGATCAGGCTGAGAAAAATTTGCTGGCTTTGTGCCAGGGTCAGGATGATATAGAAGTATATTGTCAGAAATTTAGGAAATGGTCAGTACTCACTCAGTGGAATGAATCTGCGCTGGCAGCTTTGTTCAGAAAGGGTCTCTCTGAGGCTCTTAAGGATGTCATGGTGGGATTTCCTATGCCTGCTGGTTTGAATGAGTCTTTGTCTTTGGCCATTCAGATCGGTCGACGCTTGCGCGAGCGTAAATCTGTGCACCATTTGGCGGTACTGCCTGAGGTTAAACCTGAGCCTATGCAGTGCGATAGGACTATGACTAGAGTTGAACGGCAGGAATACAGACGTCTGAATGGTCTGTGTTTCTACTGTGGTGATTCCACTCATGCTATTTCTGATTGTCCTAAGCGCACTAAGCGGTCCGCTAGGTCTGCCGTCATTGGTACTGTACAGTCCAAATTCCTTCTGTCCATTACCTTGATATGCTCTTTGTCGTCGTTTTCTGTCATGGCGTTTGTGGATTCGGGCGCTGCCCTGAATCTGATGGATTTGGATTATGCTAAACGTTGTGGGTTTTTCTTGGAGCCTTTGCGGTGTCCTATTCCATTGAGAGGAATTGATGCTACACCTTTGGCCAAGAATAAACCTCAATACTGGGCCCAGCTGACCATGTGCATGGCTCCTGCACATCAGGAAGTTATTCGCTTTCTGGTGTTGCATAATCTGCATGATGTGGTCGTGTTGGGGTTGCCATGGCTACAAACCCATAATCCAGTATTGGATTGGAATTCCATGTCGGTATCCAGCTGGGGTTGTCAGGGGGTACATGGTGATGTTCCATTTTTGTCGATTTCGTCATCCACCCCTTCTGAGGTCCCAGAGTTCTTGTCTGATTATCAGGATGTATTTGAAGAGCCCAAGTCCGATGCTCTACCTCCGCATAGGGATTGTGATTGTGCTATCAATTTGATTCCTGGTAGTAAATTCCCTAAAGGTCGATTATTTAATTTATCCGTGCCCGAACACGCCGCTATGCGCAGTTATGTGAAGGAATCCCTGGAGAAGGGACATATTCGCCCATCGTCATCACCACTGGGAGCAGGGTTCTTCTTTGTAGCCAAGAAGGATGGTTCGCTGAGACCGTGTATTGATTACCGCCTTCTTAATAAGATCACTGTTAAATTTCAGTATCCCTTGCCATTGTTATCTGACTTGTTTGCTCGGATTAAGGGGGCTAGTTGGTTCACTAAGATAGATCTTCGTGGTGCGTATAATCTGGTGAGAATCAGGGAAGGAGATGAATGGAAAACTGCATTCAATACGCCCGAGGGTCATTTTGAGTATCTAGTGATGCCGTTCGGACTTGCCAATGCTCCATCTGTGTTTCAGTCTTTTATGCATGACATCTTCCGTGAGTATCTGGATAAATTCCTGATTGTTTACTTGGATGACATTTTGATCTTCTCAGATGATTGGGAGTCTCATGTGAAGCAGGTCAGAATGGTTTTTCAGGTCCTGCGTGCTAACTCTTTGTTTGTGAAGGGATCAAAGTGTCTCTTCGGTGTGCAGAAAGTTTCATTTTTGGGGTTCATCTTTACCCCTTCTACTATCGAGATGGATCCAGTTAAGGTCCAAGCCATCCAGGATTGGATTCAGCCGACATCTCTGAAAAGTCTGCAAAAGTTCCTGGGCTTTGCTAATTTTTATCGTCGCTTCATCTGTAATTTTTCTAGCATTGCCAAACCATTGACCGATTTGACCAAGAAGGGTGCTGATTTGGTTAATTGGTCTTCTGCTGCTGTGGAAGCTTTTCAGGAGTTGAAGCGTCGTTTTTGTTCTGCCCCTGTGTTGTGTCAGCCAGATGTTTCTCTTCCGTTCCAGGTCGAGGTTAATGCTTCTGAGATTGGAGCAGGGGCGGTTTTGTCACAGAGAGGTTCTGGTTGCTCAGTGATGAAACCATGTGCTTTCTTTTCCAGGAAGTTTTCGCCCGCTGAGCGTAATTATGATGTGGGCAATCGAGAGTTGCTGGCCATGAAGTGGGCATTCGAGGAGTGGCGTCATTGGCTTGAAGGAGCTAAGCATCGCGTGGTGGTATTGACTGATCATAAGAACTTGACTTATCTCGAGTCTGCCAAGCGCTTGAATCCTAGACAGGCCCGTTGGTCGTTATTTTTTGCCCGCTTCGACTTTGTGATTTCGTACCTTCCGGGCTCTAAAAATGTGAAGGCGGATGCTCTGTCTAGGAGTTTTGTGCCCGACTCTCCGGGTTTATCTGAGCCAGCGGGTATCCTCAAGGAAGGAGTCATTGTGTCTGCCATCTCCCCTGATTTGCGGCGGGTGCTGCAAAAATTTCAGGCGAATAAACCTGATCGTTGTCCAGCAGAGAAACTGTTCGTCCCTGATAGGTGGACTAATAAACTTATCTCTGAACTTCATTGTTCGGTGTTGGCTGGTCATCCTGGAATCTTTGGTACCAGAGAGTTAGTGGCTAGATCCTTCTGGTGGCCATCTCTGTCACGGGATGTACGTACTTTTGTGCAGTCCTGTGGGATTTGTGCTAGGGCTAAGCCCTGCTGTTCTCGTGCCAGTGGGTTGCTTTTGCCCTTGCCGGTCCCAAAGAGGCCTTGGACACATATTTCGATGGATTTCATTTCTGACCTTCCCGTTTCTCAAAAGATGTCAATCATTTGGGTGGTCTGTGATCGCTTTTCTAAAATGGTCCATCTGGTGCCCTTGGCTAAATTGCCTTCCTCCTCTGATTTGGTACCTTTGTTCTTTCAGCATGTGGTTCGGTTGCATGGCATTCCTGAGAATATTGTTTCTGACAGAGGTTCCCAGTTTGTTTCAAGGTTTTGGCGAGCCTTTTGTGGTAGGATGGGCATTGACCTATCCTTTTCCTCGGCTTTCCATCCTCAGACTAATGGCCAGACCGAACGAACCAATCAGACCTTGGAAACATATCTGAGATGTTTTGTTTCTGCAGACCAGGATGATTGGGTGTCCTTTTTGCCGTTGGCTGAGTTCGCCCTTAATAATCGGGCCAGCTCGGCTACCTTGGTTTCTCCATTTTTTTGCAATTCTGGGTTCCATCCTCGTTTCTCTTCAGGACAGGTTGAGTCTTCGGACTGTCCTGGTGTGGATTCTGTGGTGGATAGGTTGCAGCAGATCTGGACTCAGGTAGTGGACAATTTGATCTTGTCCCAGGAGAAAGCTCAACTTTTGGCTAATCGCAGACGCCGTGTGGGTCCCCGACTTCGTGTTGGGGATCTGGTTTGGTTATCTTCTCGTCATATTCCTATGAAGGTTTCCTCTCCTAAATTTAAACCTCGTTTTATTGGTCCGTATAGGATTTCTGAGGTTCTCAATCCTGTGTCTTTTCGTTTGACCCTCCCAGACTCCTTTTCCATACATAATGTATTCCATAGGTCGTTGTTGCGAAGATACGTGGCACCTATGGTTCCATCTGTTGAGCCTCCTGCCCCGGTTTTGGTGGAGGGGGAATTGGAGTATATTGTGGAGAAGATTTTGGATTCTCGTGTTTCTAGACGGAAACTCCAGTATCTGGTTAAATGGAAGGGTTATGCTCAGGAAGATAATTCCTGGGTTTTTGCCTCTGATGTTCATGCTTCCGATCTTGTTCGTGCCTTTCATGCGGCTCATCCTGGTCGGCCTGGGGGCTCTGGTGAGGGTTCGGTGACTCCTCCTCAAGGGGGGGGGGGGGGTACTGTTGTGAATTCTGTGGCTGAATTCACTCCTGTGGTCACAAGTGGTACTGCAGCTTCTGAGCTTCCTCCCTCAGGTGTTCTGGTGAGCTCGTTAACTGCTTCATTACTTAACTCCGCCTGATGCTGCTATCCTTGCTCCTTGTCAATGTTTCAGTGTTGGATCTGAGCTTCTCCTGATTGTTCCTGTGACCTGCTGCTCTGTATAGCTAAGTGCTTTTTTGTTGCTTTTTTTCTGTCCAGCTTGTCTTTTGTTTTGCTGGAAGCTCTGAGACGCAAAGGGTGTACCGCCGTGCCGTTAGTTCGGCACGGTGGGGTTTTTTTGCCCCCTTTGCGTGGTTTTGCTTTAGGGTTTTTTGTAGACTGCAAAGTTCGCTTTACTGTCCTCGCTCTGTCCTAGAATATCGGGCCCCACTTTGCTGAATCTATTTCATCCCTACGTTTTGTCTTTTCATCTTACTCACAGTCATTATATGTGGGGGGCTGCCTTTTCCTTTGGGGAATTTCTCTGGGGCAAGTCAGGCCTATTTTTCTATCTTCAGGCTAGCTAGTTTCTTAGGCTGTGCCGAGTTGCCTAGGTAGTTGTTAGGCTCAATCCACAGCCGCTTTTAGTTGTGTTTAGGATAGGATCAGGTGTGCAGTCTACAGAGTTTCCACGTCTCAGAGCTCGTTCTTGTATTTTTGGGTATTTGTCAGATCACTGTGTGTGCTCTGATCGCTAAGCACACTGTGTTTCTGGATTGCCTTCATAACACCTGTCATTAGCAAACATAACAGGAGATGACACACACAGGTATATACTATATACAGGAGGAGATGACACACAGGTATATACTATATACAGGAGCAGATGACACACAGGTATATACTATATACAGGAGAACATGACTTACAGATATATACTATATACAGGAGATGACACGTATATACTATATACAGGAGGAGATGACATACAGGTATATACTATATAAAAAGAGGATATGACACATGTATATAGAGGAGATGACATACAGCAGGTATATACTATATACAGGGGAGATGACATACAGGTATATACTATATACAGGAGATGACATACAGGTATATACTATATATAGGAGATGACATACAGGTATATAGTATATACAGAAGAGATGACATACAGGTATATACTTTATACAGGAGATGACACATAGGTATATACAATATACAGGAGGAGATGACATACAGCAGGTACAGGGGCTGACTGGCAAATTTTGGCCTGGGGGGCAAGCACACAGCAGTGGCCCATGAGTAGTGGCTCATCCTTAAAGGGGTTGTCGAATCTTATGCTACATGTCTACAGACACTATGTGTGAATCCTCATATCATGCAATATGAAGATTCTCTGGTGCCGGCAACAGGTGGTCTTGTGACTGCAAGCATGCGATATATATATTCCCAGCCACATTTCGACTAGACTGTTTTGGGCCTTGTTCAATACAGTTGCATTAGGCCATGCAAGTCTAGTCGGCATGTGACCGCATGTATGCAAATCACAAACTTACAGCCACACACCCGCCAAATGACCACAGCACTGCCAGCAATGTGAGAAGCACAAGTCTGCAGTCACATAGAATGACAGAGTGAATGCACCAATGACACACACACACACACGCACAGCCCCACTGTATAATGACAGACACACGCACAGCCACACTGTATAATGACACACACACAGCCCCACTGTATGACACACACGCACGCACAGCCCCACTGTATGACACACACACGCACAGCTCCACTGTGTAATGACACACACAGCCCCACTGTATAATGACACCCACACAGCCCCACTGTATGACACACACTCAGCCCCACTGTATAATGACACACACACGCACAGCCACACTGTATAATGACACACACACAGCCCCACTGTATAATGACAGGCACATGCACAGCCCCACTGTATAATAACAGGCACACACAGCCACACTGTATAATGACAGGCACACGCACAGCCCCACTGTATAATGACACACACACACGCACAGCCCCACTGTATAATGACCCACACACACAGCCCCACTGTATGACACACACACATAGCCCCACTGTATAATGACACACACACGCACAGCCACACTGTATAATGACACACACACAGCCCCACTGTATGACACACACGCACGCACAGCCCCACTGTATGACACACACACGCACAGCTCCACTGTGTAATGACACACACAGCTCCACTGTATAATGACACACACAGCCCCACTGTATAATGACACCCACACAGCCCCACTGTATGACACACACTCAGCCCCACTGTATAATGACACACACACGCACAGCCACACTGTATAATGACACACACACAGCCCCACTGTATAATGACAGGCACATGCACAGCCCCACTGTATAATAACAGGCACACACAGCCCCACTGTATAATGACACACACACGCACAGCCCCACTGTATAATGACACACACACACGCACAGCCCCACTGTATAATGACCCACACACACATAGCCCCACTGTATAATGACACACACATGCACAGCCCCACTGTATAATGACACACACGAACAGCCCCACTGTATAATGACACACACGCACAGCCCCACTGTATAATGACACACACGTACAGCCCCACTGTATAATGACACACACGCACAACCCCACTGTGTAATGACACACACGTACAGCCCCACTGTATAATGACACACACACGCACAGCCCCACTGTATAATGACAGGCACACGCACAGCCCCACTGTATAATGTCAGGCACACGCATGGCCCCACTGTATGACAGGCACACACACGGCCCCACTGTATAATGACACACGCACGCAGCTCACACACGCATGCAGCTCACACACACACGCAGCTCACACACACACGCAGCTCACACACACACGCACAGCCCCACTGTATAATGACATACCCACACAGCCCCACTGTATGACGCACATGTACAGCCCCACTGTATAATGACACACACACGCACAGCCCCACTGTATAATGACACACACACGCACAGCCCCACTGTATAATGACACACATACACAGCCCCACTGTATAATGACACACACACGCACAGCCCCACTGTATAATGACACACACGCACAGCCCCACTGTATAATGACACACACACACAGCCCCACTGTATAATGACACACATAGCCCCACTGTATAATGACACCCACACAGCCCCACTGTATAATGACACGCACAGCCCTACTGTATAATGACAGGCACACGCACGGCCCCACTGTATAATGACAGGCACACGCACGGCCCCACTGTATAATGACACACGCACGCAGCTCACACACGCACGCAGCTCACACACACACGCAGCTCACACACACACGCAGCTCACACACACACGCAGCTCACACACACGCACAGCCCCACTGTATGACATACCTATAAAGCCCCACTGTATGACGCACATGTACAGCCCCACTATATAATGACACACACACGCACAGCCCCACTGTATAATGACACACACAGCCCCACTGTATAATGACACCGACACAGCCCCACTGTATGACACACACACACAGCCCCACTGTATAATGACACGCACACACACAGCCCCACTGTATAATGACAGGCACACGCAAAGCCCCACTGTATAATGCCGCTCTTTACACTCTACTGAAACTGCCCTCACTAAAGTCTCTAATGACCTACTAACAGCTAAATCTAATGGTCACTACTCCATGCTAATTCTCTTGGATCTCTCTGCAGCATTTGATACTGTGGATCATCAGCTCCTCCTCACTATGCTCCGCTCCATCGGCCTCAAGGACACCGTTCTCTCCTGGTTCTCCTCCTATCTCTCTGACCGATCCTTCACTGTATGTTTCGCTGGTTCCTCCTCCTCTCACCTTCCCCTTACTGTTGGGGTTCCTCAAGGATCAGTCCTAGGCCCCCTCCTCTTCTCTTTGTATACTGCCCCTATTGGACAAACAATCAGTAGATTTGGCTTCCAGTACCATCTCTATGCTGACGACACCCAACTATACACTTCTTCTCCTGATCTCACGCCTGCCTTATTAGAAAACACCAGTGATTGTCTTACCGCTGTCTCTAGCATCATGTCCTCCCTCTATCTGAAACTAAACCTGTCAAAAACTGAACTCCTCGTGTTTTCTCCCTCTACTAACCTACCTTTGCCTGACATTGCCATCTCCGTTTGCGGTTCCACCATTACTCCAAAGCAACATGCCCGCTGCCTTGGGGTCATCCTTGATTCTGACCTTTCATTCACCCCCCACATCCGATCACTGGCTCGCTCTTCTTACCTGCATCTCAAAAACATTTCTAGAATTCGCCCTTTTCTTACTTTCGACTCTGCAAAAACTCTTACTGTTTCACTTATTCATTCTCGTCTGGACTATTGTAACTCTCTACTAATCGGCCTCCCTCTTACCAAACTCTCCCCGCTCCAATCTGTCCTGAATGCTGCTGCCAGGATCATATTCCTCACCAACCGTTACACCGATGCCTCTACCTTGTGCCAGTCATTACACTGGTTACCCATCCACTCAAGAATCCAGTACAAAACTACTACCCTCATCCACAAAGCACTCCATGGCTCAGCACCACCCTACATCTCCTCTCTGGTCTCAGTCTACCACCCTACCCGTGCCCTCCGCTCCGCTGATGACCTCAGGTTAGCATCCTCAATAATCAGAACCTCCCACTCCCGTCTCCAAGACTTTACACGTGCTGCGCCGATTCTTTGGAATGCACTACCTAGGATAATACGATTAATCCCCAATCCCCACAGTTTTAAGCGTGCCCTAAAAACTCATTTGTTCAGACTGGCCTACCGCCTCAATGCATTAACCTAACGATCCCTGTGTGGCCTATATTAAAAAAAAAAAAAAAAAAAATTAATTAACTGGTTCATGCAGCTTTACATGAACACCCAAGCCTTACACTATGGCTGGTCCGAATAACTATAGCAATTGTTACCATCCACCTCTCGTGTCTCCCCTTTTCCTCATAGTTTGTAAGCTTACGAGCAGGGCCCTCACTCCTCTTGGTATCTGTTTTGAACTGTATTTCTGTTATGCTGTAATGTCTATTGTATGTACAAGTCCCCTCTATAATTTGTAAAGCGCTGCGGAATATGTTGGCGCTATATAAATAAAAATTATTATTATTATTATTATAATGACAGGCAGACGCACGGCCCCACTGTATAATGACACACACACGCATGGCCCCACTGTATAATGACAGGCACACGCACGGCCCCACTGTATAATGACTCACAAACGCACGCAGCTCACACACGCACGCAGCTCACACACGCACGCAGCTCACACACGCACGCAGCTCACACACGCACGCAGCTCACACACACACGCAGCTCACACACACACGCAGCTCACACACACACGCAGCTCACACACACACGCAGCTCACACACACAGCTCACACACACGCACAGCCCCACTGTATAATGACATACCAATAAAGCCCCACTGTATGACACACATGTACAGCCCCACTGCATGACACACACACACACGCACAGCCCCACTGTATAATGACACACACGCACAGCCCCACTGTATAATGACACACACACGCACAGCCCCACGGTATAATGACACGCACACAGCCCCACTGTATAATGACACGCACACAGCCCCACTGTATAATGACAGGCACACGCACAGCCCCACTGTATAATGACAGGCACACGCACAACCCCACTGTATAATGACACGCACACGCACAACCCCACTGTATAATGACACGCACACGCACAACCCCACTGTATAATGACACGCACACGCACGGCCCCACTGTATAATGATGGGCACATGCAGCTCACACGCACATGCAGCTCACACGCACACGCAGCTCACGCACACGCAGCTCACACGCACACACAGCTCACACACAGACGCAGCTCACACACAGACAGCTCACACACACGCAGCTCACACACACACAGCTCACACACACACGCAGCTCACACACACACGCACAGCCCCACTGTATAATGACACACCCACACAGTCCCACTGTATAATGACACGCACAGCCCCACTGTATAATGACACGCACACACACACAGCCCCACTGTATAATGACACGCACAACCCCACTGTATAATGACACGCACACGCACGGCCCCACTGTATAATGACAGGCACACGCAGCTCACGCGCACGCAGCTCACACGCACGCAGTTCGCACGCACACAGCTCACACACATGCAGCTCACACACACACACGCACGCAGCTCACAAACACACGCATGCAGCTCACACACACACGCACGCAGCTCACACACACTCTCCTCACACACACACACACTCTCCTCATACACACACACTCTCCTCATACACACACTCTCCTCATACACACATACACACTCTCCTCATACACACACACACACACACTCTCCTCATACACACATACACACTCTCCTCATACACACACACACGCACTCTCCTCATACACACACTCTCCTCATACACACACACACACACACTCTCCTCATACACACATCACACACTCTCCTCTGTGGTGCAGGGGCGGCTGATGTCCATGTGCAGCTCTTCAGTTTCTCCTGCTCAGAGCTCTGCACTGTCCCGGCACTTCCCCCGTCTCTCCTTCTCTGCCGGGATGGCAGATGAGAGCAGGAGAAGCTGAAGCTCCGTGCACACACAGGCCGGTATGCTGACCTTTCATCTTGGCTGCTGGCTCTCTCCCTCAGAGACAGTGGCAGTGACGCTTAGGAGCTTGCTCATCGCATACCCCTGCAGCCTGCATGTCAGGGCTGCTAGCGGGATGACACCACCGCGCACTACAGGTGCGCTATGTATTAGTCACTGCCAGTCCTCCAGCAGCCCTGTGCAGCTGCTTAGACACCGGCCCGGGGGGCATATGCATTTCTGCCACCCGGCCCAGCCCGCGCCTGAGCAGGTATATACTATTTACAGGGGAGATGACATATAGGTATATACTATATACAGGAGATGACATACAGGTGTATACTATATATAAGGGAGATGACAAACATGTATATACTGAGGGGAAAATGAGGGGTGTGAGGTGAAAATGAAAAGGTGTGAGTGCACAATGAGAGGAGTGAGGGAAAGTAGTGGAGTGATCGGAAAATGACAGATGTGAGGTCGAAATGACAAGTGTTAGGGGGGAATGAGAGGAGTGAGGGGGAAAATAAGAGATGTGACGGGGAAAATGAGAGGTGTAAGGGAGAAAATGAGAGATGTGAGGGGGAAAATGAGAGGCGTGATGGGAAAATAAGAGAAGTGAGGTGCTATAACCAACCACAGATATTAACTATGCCCAGGCAACGCCGGGCTCTTCAGCTAGTTGCATAATAAAAATGATCTGGAAACATGATTCCCCAAGACAGTGGAAATATGGTAATAACAAACTTGCATAATTTTTTTAACCCTGCTGTTCTGTTCGGGTCATAGTGACCCGAACAGACTTTTTGCGGCCCTGTAGATTTTTTTCTGTAAGTCTCTAAAACTTGAGACTCCTTGACTTTTCCTCATTTGGGGGGACCTACCTATGAGTATTTTTTTTTTTTTTTCGTTTACTTTTTGCTACACGCAAAAAGTTACACTTGTTGTGTTCGGGTCATAGTGACCCGACATTGTTTTTTACAGCTGTGAGGCCATATTTTCAGTGAAATAAAGGAGTTATAACCTCAGTTGGGTCTATTTATTGCATCTACTATTGTATATCAATTGATTTATTTCCTAAATTATTTCAATGGGGTCGTACACGTGCTCTACCGGGGGTATGCATTGAGATCTGCAGTCTATTCTAAAATGTAGAGTGCATCCGGAGAGATCACTAGGTGTGCACTACACGTGTATATTATGCGCAGAACGGACTGCTCAGAACGTGCTGTCTAAGACGTTTTTTTTGTAAAGCTGAGCTGTAAAGTCTTGCAAATAATTTTTTTTTGCTAAGTAAGGGTACCGTTACACTATACGATTTACCAACGATCACGACCAGCGATACGACCTGGCCGTGATCGTTGGTAAGTCGTTGTGTGGTCGCTGGAGAGCTGTCACACAGACAGCTCTCCAGCGACCAACGATGCCGAGGTCCCCGGGTAACCAGGGTAAACATCGGGTTACTAAGCGCAGGGCCGCGCTTAGTAACCCGATGTTTACCCTGGTTACCAGCGTAAAAAAAACCAAACACAACATACTTACATTCCGGTGTCTGTCCCTTGCCGTCTGCTTCATGCACTGACTGACTGCCAGCCGTAAAGTGAAAGCACAGCACAGCGCGCTGTGCTCTGCTTTCACTTTACGGCCAGCAGTTAGTCAGTGCGGGAAGCAGACGGCAAGGGACCTGACGGACACCGGAATGTAAGTATGTAGTGTTTGGTTTTTTTTACATTTACGATGGTAACCAGGATAAACATCGGGTTACTAAGCGCGGCCCTGCGCTTAGTAACCCGATGTTTCCCCTGGTTACAAGCGAACGCATCGCTGGATCGGTGTCACACACACCGATCCAGCGATGATAGCGGGAGATCCAGCGACGAAAGAATGTTCCAAACGATCTGCTACGACGTACGATTCTCAGCAGGGTCCCTGATTGCTGCTGCGTGTCAGACACAGCGATATCGTATGGATATCGCTGGAACGTCACAAATCGTACCGTTGTAGCGATCAAAATGGCACTGTGTGACGGTACCCTAAGTCTGTCTTCCTGGCTTATCTGCTTGTTTTCAGAAGGGTTCTCATCTTCTCTGCTCTTATCAGTACACATATGCTAGCCCAGACATGTTACCTTTCAGTTTCTTTGGAGAGCAGCTGTGTGCTTCTACCCCCATGGCTTCTTCTGGCATCAAAAGAAAAAGATGCAGCTATTGCCCTTCTACTTGTGACAACAAGACGAGTATAACATGTTCTGGCTGTAAAACATTTCTATGCAAAAATCATGTGTATTGTTTTTCATGCAAGAATCCATAAACTTATATGATCATGTAAATATATTCACATTGTAATGTTTATTATCCTTAATTTTTTATCACAAAATGTTTGATTTGATTGTTTTTTTTTTTTTTTACAAAATATGTGTAGTTTTCCATTTTCGTTTTGCTCATTGGATGGATCTGTTTTTTCAGAATAAAAACAAAAAAAAAAAGATTTCTAGTTCATTTTTCTTTTTTTTTTACTACCAAACATGTTCACAAACAGTCTAGTAAGCAAAAAGTATGAAAAAAATGGAGTTAGAGTGTCTAAAATCAAGGTTTAATAAGCCGGGTCATAGTGACCCGGAACACTACAAGTGTATAGTAAATGCGAACAAAACAGCAGGGTTAATGAAATGTTAAAAGAAAATTCTGAAGTTTGTAAAAAAAATAAATTGAGGGTTCAATACACCATTTTCCAACACCTGTAATGTATATTTTTTATTTTTCCATTGCTAGAGATATGTGTCATAAGTGGGTCATGTCCTCTTCTGGGGTTAGAAGATCACTGCGTATTGTAAATCGCAGATCTTCCATTTACCTTGTGTGTTTTTGTCCCATGTTTAAATGGACTTGGTTTCCTTTGGTTCTGAAGAGGTTAACAACCCTTTCTATGCTTGTCAAAAACATGCAGCTCCATTTCAGCTGATTCTGAACTGGTCATTACTTCTCCCTTTAAAACCTGGTCAGACTTTCTCTTCCTTGCTAGTGGAGACTCTGCGCTGAATAGGAGACTGTTGGAGATTGTTGCGTGCGTTTTTTGGTGTATACTTTCGTCATTGCCCTATTCCCATTTGGTTGATACATTCCTACCCTTCCCTATATACCTCTCTACCTTTGGTGAGTATTTGTTGTTTCTTGCTTTCTGTAATCTCTGTCTGCCTTTTGTGTTGATACACTAGCATTTCTCTCCTGGGTCTCCTGGGGGAGGGGGATTGGACGGCTTAGGGAATAATGAGAGAACAGTAAGGCTGGTGGCCCAAACCTCCTCAGCCTTAGGCTGCCATCACACTAGCAGTATTTGGTCAGTATTTTACATCAGTATTTGTAAGCCAAAACCAGGAGTGGGTGATAAATGCAGAAGTGGTGCATATGTTTCTATTATACTTTTCCTCTAATTGTTCCACTCCTGGTTTTGGCTTACACATACTGATGTAAAATACTGACCAAATACTGATAGTGTGACGGCAGCCTTAGAGGTACCTTTGGGAGCAGGGATAGTTAGGGCACAAGTCCTAGGGACAATTCTGGTCTCCTTTCCCTAATCACAAACAGTCACAGCATGACAATAAGTGAAGAATTGTATTTTGTGTGATAAGCTGCCAAATTTTACTGATTCCTATTTTACATATCACATTTTGATCCATTTTTGCCTTTGTTAGGGAAGTGGGATGGCCAAAAATAATACAATTCTGGCATATTGATTCATTCTCTTTTTACAGAGTTTACCATATTGGTTAATTAATTTTATATTTTAATAAACCGGACTTATAGATGTGGCAATACCAAGTATGTTTATTTTTTAATGGTGGAAAACCATGGGGTGATTCAAATTTTTGTATTTTCTTTTTTTTTTAGTAACTTTGGGAGACTTGAAACTTCAATCATTGGTGTTGTATATATTGAAAAAGACTGTTTATGAGAGAGTTTCATATGAGTGCCAAGATGGCAACGATGGGAGCCTTCAGCAGCCCCTAAACCCTGCCATAGTAGGCCACTGGTGCTCTGAAAGTGCGCCGTGGAGAGGCTGATGGGGATCATCTCCCTCACAATTGACAACGTCATCGAAATGTCTTAAAACAGCATTCGGAGTTTAGCTCTGATCGCAGCAGTTAGACACAGATGCCAGCTATATAACATAGATAAAATACATAACATCTACCGAATGTGAAGAGAGTTCTGCTCTCGTGCGTCGTTCACAATCGGTGACCTCAGAGCTCATGTATATGCATTTAATTTTGTACTAAGGGGCTAAAGCACCATCTGATTGGTTGCCAAGGGCATTACTGAATTTGTTTGCATATGTTTTATGTACAAATATATAAAAAGAAGAGCCCTCACTTCTCTTGTTTTTCTGCACATGCATTAGCTAGATCATATGTCATATACCAAAAACTCATGCCGATTTTATAATTCATCCTGGGCATGCCAGCCGACTACGAGTGCAGCATCAATCGTTGCATCTTTGGGCAACAAACTTCTAAACACATGGAAAAAATCCCTTAAGTTTCTAGAGAAAAAATGGCAGCTCTTGCTTGTCTGGTCTAAACCTTTCCACAATTGTGTAATGTGACCTTTCAATAGAAGTTTATCTAAAAGGTCATCGTACAGAGTGAGTAAAGTGTGTGGTTTATATTATGTGCTTGCCAAACTTTTAAATGCTGTTCATTTTCCACTCACTGGCAGGGTTCTCATTTGAAAAACGGGTAGGAGAACAAAAAAAATGGATCCCAAGTGTATCTTGACTACAGACCAGTCTCATGTAAGTAGGGATAAGATAGCCTTAAACTAAAGTCCTAAAATGGGACCTAAGCAACTGAAGTGTGGACAGTATGTGAAATTCAATCAAGCTTTACAACGTAGTGGGGTGAATAAGGGTACCGTCACACTGTACGATTTACCTACGATCACGACCAGCGATATGACCTGGCCGTGATCGTAGGTAAATCGTAGTGTGGTCGCTGGGGAGCTGTCACACAGACAGCTCTCCAGCGACCAACGATCCCGAGGTCCCTGGGTAACCAGGGTAAACATCGGGTAACTAAGCGCAGGACCGCGCTTAGTTACCCGATGTTTACCCTGGTTACAAGCGTTAAACTAAAAAAAAACAAACAGCACATACTTACATTCTGGTGTCCGTCAGGTCCCTTGCAGTCTGGTTCCCGCACTCAGTGATTGCCGGCCGTAAAGTGAAAGTGAAAGCACAGCCGCTGTGCTCTGCTTTCACTTTACGGCCGGCTGTCACAGTGCGGGAAGCAGACGGCAAGGGACCTGACGGACACCAGAATGTAAGTATGTGCTGTTTGTTTTTTTTTAGTTTAACGCTTGTAACCAGGGTAAACATCGGGTAACTAAGCGCGGTCCTGCGCTTAGTTACCCGATGTTTACCCTGGTTACAAGCGAACGCATCGCTGGATCGCATCGCTAGATCGGTGTCACACACACCGATCTAGCGATGACAGCGGGAGATCCAGCGATGAAAGAAAGTTCTAAACGATCTGCTACGACGTACGATTCTCAGCAGGATCCCTGATCGCTGCTGCGTGTCAGACACAGCGATATCGTAACGATATCGCTGGAACGTCACGAATCGTACCGTCGTAGCGATCGAAATGTTATAGTGTGACGGTACCCTTAGAACAGAAATGTACACCAGCCTCTGGATGATGTACACCAGCCCCTGGATGATGTACACCAGCCCCTGGATGATGTACAATTCTGGCAAAGGTTCACAACAGTTCAAAGATGCGCCAAATTAAGTAAAGAGACGCATGCCTCTTAATTAATTCAGCGCATCTTACTGCAGCGCTCTTTTCATTCTGACTGGCTGACAAAAAAACAATTTTGATCGGTTCTTTTAACTTAATATATTAATCGATATAGAGAGTGATCATCACTGTCCATATCTCCACCAAGTACAGGTACCAAGCTCCTCTGAATTTCAAAATCACGAGTCAAGTCACAGGAGCCGGAGCTCAACCAAGCAAGTTTTCTAGATTGTATTACGTGCATATCAACTAGCAGACCTCAAGAACCCATAAATAATTTACTCTATTGCTCTATAGGTATATCAAACGTTTGCGACCATGCAGGCAGGAAGGAAAAAAATGATTTCAGTATCATGTTTTAATCTGTATAACATTTGAACCTCAATAACAGTGTCACAAGAAACCACTGATTTCCTGTGACTACATAAAAGAGTCAGCCGAATACTAAAACACTGTCATTGTAAATAAAAAATGTGCCAGTTCTTAAATGCTTGGGAGGACAATATATTCAAGAAACTTTTGAGAACTTGGCTTCATGCAATAGCTTCTAGTTATTTATGCACAGACTTGTGTGAGGCATACTTTTTAGCAGAAACAAGTATCCTAAAGATGGTATTTTCTACATGATAAACAAGTCAGCACAAGCATGTGCTCATTAATGTGCTTTCCTTCGCTAAAGAACTTCAGGATCTGCATTTCAAGAATAGATGATTGTACATACCTTTAAATATGTGAATTTTCAACAAGAAAGGTTAGGCTACAAAAAACACCTTGGCCTCGATTAATCAAGACAATGCGTATGCCTCTTATTGAATCACAAGTGTCGGACAACTTTTTGGCGCCTTTGTGTACCACATCAGAAATCTTACTTTGGTCCATGCTAAGGTAAAATTTGTGGCATAACGAATGCTGCCACTCGTCATAAATAGGGTGAAAATGGCGTAAGAACACCAAAAGTCGCAAAGTTTTAGTGAAACCTCAAGGTTGAGCCGAAATATTGCAACTTTTCAAAGCTTTTTACATCAGAATGCTGCTGTAAAAGCTTTGATGAATTGTGCCCCTCTTTTCCAACTGCTAAGAAAGTACCAGTCATATTTTTAGTAACATTTATAGGAATCTTTTCATATCAGATGTTTCATGACTGACATTTTAATTTTTATTTAATAAATCTATAGTAAAGATGACAATAATCAACTTTGTATATCTTATCAGAGAAATCTGCTTTTTTTCTCCTCCTAAATTGATTTTTCATTCTCAATTCATAATAATAATAATAATAATTTTATTTATATAGCGCCAACATATTCCGCAGCGCTTTACAAATTATAGAGGGGACTTGTACAGACAATAGACATTACAGCATAACAGAAATACAGTTCAAAACAGATACCAGGAGGAGTGAGGGCCCTGCTCGCAAGCTTACAAACTATGAGGAAAAGGGGAGACACGAGAGGTGGATGGTAACAATTGCTTTAGTTATTCGGACCAGCTATAGTGTAAGGCTCAGGTGTTCATGTAAAGCTGCATGAACCAGTTACCTGCCTAAGTATGTAGCAGTACAGACACAGAGGGCTAATACTGCATAAAGTGTATGAGAACATGATGCGAGGAACCTTTTTTTTTTTTTTTTTTTTTTATTATAAATAGGCCACACAGGGATCGTTAGGTTAATGCATTGAGGCGGTAGGCCAGTCTGAACAAATGAGTTTTTAGGGCACGCTTAAAACTGTGGGGATTGGGGATTAATCGTATTAACCTAGGTAGTGCATTCCAAAGAATCGGCGCAGCACGTGTAAAGTCTTGGAGACGGGAGTGGGAGGTTCTGATTATTGAGGATGCTAACCTGAGGTCATTAGCGGAGCGGAGGGCACGGGTAGGGTGGTAGACTGATACCAGGGAGGAGATGTAGGGTGGTGCTGAGCCATGGAGTGCTTTGTGGATGAGGGTAGTAGTTTTGTACTGGATTCTGGAGTGGATGGGTAGCCAGTGTAATGACTGGCACAGGGTAGAGGCATCGGTGTAACGGTTGGTGAGGAATATGATCCTGGCAGCAGCATTCAGGACAGATTGGAGCGGGGAGAGTTTTGCAAGAGGGAGACCGATTAGTAGAGAGTTACAATAGTCCAGACGAGAATGAATAAGTGAAACAGTCAGAGTTTTTGCAGAGTCGAAATTAAGAAAAGGGCGAATTCTAGAAATGTTTTTGAGATGCAGGTAAGAAGAGCGAGCCAGTGATCGGATGTAGGGGGTGAATGAAAGGTCAGAATCAAGGATGACCCCAAGGCAGCGGGCATGTTGCTTTGGAGTAATGGTGGAACCGCACACGGAGATGGCAATGTCAGGCAAAGGTAGGTTAGTAGAGGGAGAGAACACGAGGAGTTCAGTTTTTGACAGGTTTAGTTTCAGATAGAGGGAGGACATGATGTTAGAGACAGCGGTAAGACAATCACTGGTGTTTTCTAAAAAGGTCGGTGTGATATCGGGAGCAGAAGTGTATAATTGGGTGTCGTCAGCATAGAGATGGTACTGGAAACCAAATCTACTGATTGTTTGTCCAATAGGGGCAGTATACAACGAGAAGAGTAGGGGGCCTAGGACTGATCCTTGAGGAACCCCAACAGTAAGGGGAAGGTGAGAGGAGGAGGAACCAGCAAAACATACAGTGAAGGATCGGTCAGAGAGATAGGAGGAGAACCAGGAGAGAACGGTGTCCTTGAGGCCGATGGAGCGGAGCATAGTGAGGAGTAGCTGATGATCCACAGTGTCGAATGCTGCAGAGAGATCCAAGAGAATTAGCATGGAGTAGTGACCATTAGATTTAGCTGTTAGTAGGTCATTAGAGACTTTAATGAGGGCAGTTTCAGTAGAGTGTAAAGAGCGGAAGCCAGATTGAAGAGGGTCGAGAAGAGAGTTATCTGAGAGATAGCGGGTAAGACGGGAGTGGACCAGGCGTTCGAGGATTCATGATGAAAATCTGAAAAATCTGTATTCAGTGAAAACAGATATTAACATAACTGAGCTAGGGAATGACAATTGGTGCTTGAAAAATTATATGGAGAAGGGAGAAGCTAGAGGTAAATTCTACTGCTTGTTCCATAGAACTTTATGAGTATCAACCTTCATGTCCTATGTCAGCAATGGGAAAATCTGTATTCACTGAAGATTGATTTTGCCTGTGAGCTGAGAATTTTGATATTGAATGATCAGTCCAGGAGGAGAAGGTGGCTCAGTGTTTAGCGCTGCTGCCTTGTGGCACTGGGGTCCTGGGTTCAAATCCCCACATCAAGGAATATCAAACAACATCAAGGGACATCAAAGGACAACAACTGCACGGAGTTTGTAGGCTCTACCCACATTTGCATGGGTTTCCTTTCCAGGTACTCCGGTTTCCTCCCACACTCCAAATTTCTATACCATCTTGATTCTTTTCAATACATATCGGTTTTGGAAATATACTCAGCATTGCCATTAGTGATTATTACAGATCTGGTAATATTACAATATCAAAATATCATTCTGCTGAAGAAGACACTAAGTAACACTTGGCTACTGCTGTCATCAATTTAACACTGTACTGTAACTCCTGAAATGAGATTTTTTTTTTAATGAAAAATATCTCTGATGTTAATTGGTTATATTACAGCACAAATTGATGCAGAATTAATTAACAAAATACAATTAATAGATGACAAACTCTAGAAGGCATAAAAAGAGTAAGTGAAATATATAAAATGTAATACATAAAATCTAGTGCAAATGAGAAAAAGCTGATTAAAAGATTAGTAGGAATAATTAGAAAGAATTAAATAATAAAATATGTCTGTATATTTTAGATCCTGCTGTCCTAATGGAATAAAAAATGTGCCATAACATATTCTATGGCGATTCCATGGTGGACGATTTCAGGCTACAACAGAAATGTAAACAGCTAGCTTTGCAAGTCAGATAGTTGGGTTTTCATCAAGCTATCTTTCGTTAATGTTTGCAGTTAGCAGAAAACCACCCTTCCAAGAGTGACCCTCAAAACCTATAAAACCGTACCTCTAGCATTGCTATAAATCTTTGTATACCTTATCTACATCTAGGTGCTACGCTAAACTTCTTAATTTCAAAGTCCAAACCACACTGGGGTTGATTTTTAATCCCCCTCAGTCTGCAGCAGAGGACCGGTACGTAGATCTGGCGTCAGGCGTTTGTGGATACCAAATACCCTTTTTGCATTGGGTAGGATGCTATATTATCATCAAGACCATTCCTATGCGAATCCAAAGAGATGGCTGGCTCTTTTTGGTGGTAAACCTGTCATTATGTAGTTTTATTCGTGATGACATAGTTTGATCCTAATTTATTCCTACTGAATGTCTGGATCCTTATTCTGATAAGGTACCAAGGATCAAGGACCATCAGTCATTTAGTCGCTATCTTGTTTCTGACTGTGCTGGATGATTGCGCAGTGGAAGTCCTCCACATAAACTACCATATACTCTAACCAACATCATAAGATTGGGTAACAATAGGACTATAATTTAAAAAAGACATTAAATTTTACAGTATCAAAGATCCTATAGCCCCTTATGATATCAGGCCCACTGAAGTCAAAGACAGTGTACAAGGACATGATTAGAAAAGCAAAAATGATGAAAAGGTTCTGCATCCTCCAGATATCACATTGGAGAAATTATGTCAGTGCACTGGCATTCCGCCTCCTCAACACCAACATCCTTTTATTACCTATTTTCCATTATGCCCATGGAAAAGGTAAATCTATAGAAAGTATGTCCACATAATGAATTACCGTAATTACGAATCTAAGTACAAGAAAATTCATACATATTGCTCAACATTTCATACTCGTAATCTGCTACTCTCGTTCTGTGACAATTTAAAAGCAAAAAAAACTGTACAAATAACTTCATATTTATGGTCATTTTAGGCATTGTTCACATCTGTGTTGGAGTCTCCATTAGGTGGTTCCATCACAGATTCATGAACTTTTACAGGATGCTTTTTTTTCCAATTACAACGATAGACATCATGACCGAAAACTTGAAACCTAAACCCCCCCAAAAAAAGTCCATATAGTAACAATCATTAGACGACTTACAAAAGGAATGCCTAATGCACACATGAACCCAGGTTTTAGACCTCTGCTAGTGTGATATTTAGGCTATGTGCACACGTTCAGGATTTCTCGCAAAAAATTCCTGAGAATTCCAGACATTTTCTGCAGGAAATCCGCAAGAAAACCGCATGCGTTTTTGCCGCGATTTTGACGTGTTTTTTTGCCGCGGTTTTTTTCCGGACACTTCCCAATGCATTTTGGAGTGGGAAATTCGCAAAAAAAACGGAAAATTAATGAACATGCTGCGGTTTTTACCACGATGCGTTTTTTTCGCGGAAAAAAAACGCATCATGTGCACAAAACATGCAGAATTCATTCTAAATGATGGGATGCTTATTGTATGCGTTTTTTTGCGGTTTTATAGCATTTTTATCGGAAAAAAACGCGAAAAAAACCGCAACGTGTGCACACAGTCTTAGAGGACTTAAATTTTGCAAGGCAGCATAGCTTAAAGACCATTTTTACTAGTATCTTGAAGACCAACTTTAGCAGTACCACAGCTTTTAAGTATAGAACTAGATAATCATTATTAGGCTTGCCTATATACCACCATCATATTCAACAGCCATTTACAGACATCATCCCTGTCCCCATTGGGGCTCACAATCTAAATTCCCTATCAGTATGTCATTGGAGTGTGGTAGGAAACCCATGCAAACACAGGGAGAACATACAAACTCCTTGTAGATTTTGTCCTTGGTGGGATTTAAACACGGCACCCCAGCGCTGCAAGGCTACAGTGCTAACCACTGAGCCATCATAATGTGGAAATAACTGCATGATAACTTGTGTAATCATCATCAGTAACAGTCATTGTAGTTTATGTACTACCAGGAGGGCACAGATTATAAAATTAAACCATGTGGCAAATTCTGGTTCATGCGTGACTATCACAGGCTTTTCTCCTTTGACTGAAGTAGAAAAAGCATGTCACCAAAGCTGAAATTCAGACTGTCAAACAGCCCCTGTGTGGTAAATCGGTGTGCACCATGGACCACACACACACCCAGTGCACATGGCAGACATTCCACACGGACCAACGGTCTGCATGGAAATAATTGCAGTACGCACTATTCAGGTGCGATTTACATACCAGACTATTACATGTGATGAGCACACAGAGCTGCACACAGAGCCAGCCATGTCCGCAATTTGCGGATGTGATTGTCTCAAGCTTTCATACAGCCATCTGAACCCAGCCTTAGGCAATCAGGAAACTTTGCTTTTAGGTACAGTTTCTCAACAAAGGAGAAAATTATTTCAGATTGGTCAGTCGGGAGATTAATGTTATTGATACAAAAGAAAATAATAATTTAACCACACAAAGTGGTTACTGTACAGGTAGCACACATACAGGTATGAGCAGATTGTAAAAGAACACAACCCCAGGTTAGATTTAAGTTACAGGAATTAGAACTATGTTAACTTTCTAAAACCAATTTTCTTGTCAAAGCACCTACTCAGTGATTATTTCCTCCAACAGCCACAGCACCTACTCACTTAGTCAACCTGGAATATAGAGGGGGAGAAATTTCAGCATGAAGCATTGTGGCCTGCCACATTTTTCCGTTCTCTGATGAAAGTGGTGCACTATGCTACACATTCGAATGTCAGTGTTGTGGCATGTGTGTACAAGGAAGGAACGTCAGCACTTATCCGTTCACACACTAAAAATGCAAAGTCTAAAAGGCTGGAGATAGCTGCTAATTTGTAAAGTACAATAAAAACTTTTTATTTTTCCCATTTGCTTTTGTATATACAGTACAGACCAAAAGTTTGGACACACCTTCTCATTTAAAGATTTTTCTGTATTTTCATGACTATGAAAATTATACATTCACACCGAAGGCATCAAAACTATGAATTAACACGTGTGGAATTACCGTATATACTCGACTATAAGCCGAGATTTTCAGCCCACTTTTTTGGGCTGAAAGTCCACCTCTCGGCTTATACTCGAGTCATACCCAAGGATTGGCAGGGGAGGGGGAGCGGGGGCTGTGAAATTATACTCACCTGCTCCTTGCGCGGTCCCTGCACGTCCCTGGCTTCCCGGCGCCGCAGTTTCTTCCTGTACTGAGCGGTCACATGGTACCGCTCATTACAGCAATGAATATGTGGCTCCACCTCTACTGTAATGAGCGATAACTGTGACCGCTCACTACAGGAAGAAAATGTGGCGCCGGGGAACAGACCTGCAGCGACGGCGCCAGGAGCAGGTAACTATGAAGGGGGGCAGTGCGCAATATTCACCTGCTCCTCATGCCATCGGCTGCAGCGCCGCTGTGTCTTCCGCGTCCTCTACAGTGACGCTCAGGTCAGAGGGCGCGGTGACGCAATTAGTGTGCGCCGCCCTCTTCCTGAACGTCGGTGCAGAGGATGCGAAGACACAGCGGCGGTCAGCGGTGGAACGGGAAAGGTGAGTATGTAATTTTTTTTTAATCGCAGCAACAGCTTTTGGGCCAAATATCTGTATGGAGCATGTTATGTAGCCATGTGTAACATTATATGGGGGCAAATGTCTGTATGGAGCATCTTATCCGGCCATATGCAGCATTATATGGGGGCAAATGTCTGTAAGGGGCATCTTATCCGGCCATATGCAGCATTATATGGAGGCAAATGTCTGTATGGGGCATCTTATCCGGCCATGTGCAGCATTATATGGGGGCAAATGTCTGTATGGGGCATCTTATCCGGCCATATGCAGCATAATATGGGGCATCTTATCCGGCCATGTGCAGCATTATATGGGGCAAATATCTGTATGGGGCATCTTATCCGGCCATGTGCAGCATTATATGAAAGCAAATGTCTGTATGGGGCATCTTATCCGGCCATGTGCAACATTATATGGGGCAAATATCTGTAGACTGGCCTACCGCCTCAATGCATTAACCTAACGATCCCTGTGTGGCCTATTTATAAAAAAAAAAAAAAAGGTTCCTCGCATCATGTTCTCATACACTTTATGCAGTATTAGCCCTCTGTGTCTGTACTGCTACATACTTAGGCAGATAACTGGTTCATGCAGCTTTACATGAACACCCGAGCCTTACACTATGGCTGGTCCGAATAACTAAAGCAATTGTTATCATCCACCTCTCGTGTCTCCCCTTTTCCTCATAGTTTGTAAGCTTGCGAGCAGGGCCCTCACTCCTCCTGGTATCTGTATTGAACTACGGTATATTTCTGTTATGCTGTAATGTCTATTGTCTGTACAATTCCCGTCTATAATTTGTAAAGCGCTGCGGAATATGTTGGCGCTATATAAATAAAAATTATTATTATTATTATTATTATATGGGGACAAATGTCTGTATGGGGCATCCTATCCGGCCATGTGCAGCATTATATGGGGCAAATATCTGTATAGGGCATCTTATCCGGCCATATGCAGCATTATATGAAGGCAAATGTCTGTATGGGGAATCTTATCCGGCCATGTGCAACATTATGTGGGGCAAATATCTGTATGGGGCATCTTATCCGGCCATCTGCAGCATTATATGGGGGCAAATGTCTGTATGGGGCATCTTATCCGGCCATCTGCAGCATTATATGGGGGCAAATGTCTGTATGGGGCATCTTATCCGGCCATATGCAGCATAATATGGGGCAAATGTCTGCATGGGGCATCTTATCCGGCCATGTGCAGCATTATATGGAGGCAAATGTCTGTATGGGGCATCTTATCCGGCCATCTGCAGCATTATATGGGGGCAAATGTCTGTATGGGGCATCTTATCCGGCCATATGCAGCATAATATGGGGCAAATGTCTGTATGGGGCATCTTATCCGGCCATGTGCAGCATTATATGAAAGCAAATGTCTGTATGGAGCATCTTATCCGGCCATATGCAGCATTATATGGAGGCAAATGTCTGTATGGGGCATCTTATCCGGCCATCTGCAGCATTATATGGGGGCAAATGTCTGTATGGGGCATCTTATCCGGCCATGTGCAGCATTATATGGGGGCAAATGTCTGTATGGGGCATCTTATCCGGCCATGTGCAGCATTATATGGGGGCAAATGTCTGTATGGGGCATCTTATCCGGCCATGTGCAGCATTATATGGAGGCAAATATCTGTATGGGGCATCTTATCCGGCCATCTGCAGCATTATATGGGGGCAAATGTCTGTATGGGGCATCTTATCCGGCCATGTGCAGCATTATATGGGGGCAAATGTCTGTATGGGGCATCTTATCCGGCCATGTGCAGCATTATATGGGGGCAAATGTCTGTATGGGGCATCTTATCCGGCCATGTGCAGCATTATATGGAGGCAAATATCTGTATGGGGCATCTTATCCGGCCATGTGCAGCATTATATGGGGGCAAATGTCTGTATGGGGCATCTTATCCGGCCATGTGCAGCATTATATGGGGGCAAATGTCTGTATGGGGCATCTTATCCGGCATTGTGCAGCATTATATGGGGCAAATATCTGTATGGGGCATCTTATCCGGCCATGTGCAGCATTATATGGGGGCAAATGTCTGTATGGGGCATCTTATCCGGCCATATGCAGCATTATATGAAGGCAAATGTCTGTATGGGGCATCTTATGTGGCCATGTGCAGCATTATATGGGGGCAAATGTCTGTATGGAGCATCTTATGTGGCCATGTGCAGCATTATATAGGGCAGTTATCTGTATGGAGCATCTTATGTGGCCATGTGCAGCATTATATGGGGGCAAATGTCTGTATGGGGCATCTTATCCGGCCATGTGCAGCATTATATGGGGGCAAATGTCTGTATGGGGCATCTTATCTGACCATGTGCAGCATTATATGGGGGCAAATGTTTGTATGGGGCATCTTATGTGGCCATGTGCAGCATGATATGGGGCAAATATCTGTATGGAGCATCTTATGTGGCCATGTGCAGCCTTATATGGGGCAGTTATCTGTATGGAGCATCTTATGGGGCCATAATCCACATTTGTGGAGCATTATACAGGGCAAATGTCTGTATGGAGCATCTTATGGGGTCATAATCAACATTTGTGCAGCATTATATGGGGCATATGTTAATATGGAGCATCTTATGGAGCCCATCATAAACTGTATGGAGCATTATATGGGGCTCCTGATTAAATATTGATATTCAAAAACACTTAACCTACTGATGGCTCAATTAATTTTACTTTTATTGGTATCTCTTTTTATTTTTAAAATTTACCGGTAACTGCTGCATTTTCCACCCTAGGCTTATACTCGAGACATTAAGTTTTCCCAGTTTTCTGTGGCAAAATTAGGGGGGGCAGCTTATACTCGGGTCGGCTTATACTCGAGTATATACGGTATATACTTAACAAAAAAGTGTGAAACAACTAAAATTATGCATTTTATTCTAGGTTCTTCAAAGTAGCCACCTTTTGCTTTGATGACTCCTTTGCACACTCTTGGCATTCTCTTGATGAGCTTCAAGAGGTAATCACCGGGAATGGTCTTCCAACAATCTTGAAGGAGTTCCCAGAGATGCTAAGCACTAGACCTGGTCTCTAATCTGAGCTGCTGTTAACCTGCGATTTCTGAGGCTGGTGACTTGGATTAACTTATCCTCAGAAGCAGAGGTGACTCTTGGTCTTCCTTTCCTGGGGCGGTCCTCATGTGAGCCAGTTTCTTTGTAGCGCTTGATGGTTTTTGCCATTGCACTTGGGAACACTTTCAAAGTTTTCCCAATTTTTCGGACTGACTGACCTTCATTTCTGAAAGTATTGATGGCCACTCGTTTTTCTTTAATTAGCTGCTTTTTTGTTGCCAAATTACAAATTCTAACAGTCTATTCAGTAAGACTATCAGCTGTGTATCTACCAGACTTCTGCACAACACAACTGATGGTGCCAACCCCATTTATAAGGCAAGAAATCCCACTTATTAAACCTGACAGGGCACACCTGTGAAGTGAAAACCATTCGGTGACTACGTCTTGAAGCTCATCAAGAGAATGCCAAGAGTGTGCAAAGCAGTCATCAAAGCAAAAGGTGGCTACTTTGAAGAGCCTAGAATAGAATACATATTTTCAGTTGTTTCACACTTTTTTGTTAAGTATATAATTCCACATGTGTTAATTCAGTTTTATTGCCTTCAGTGTGAATGTACAATTTTCATAGTCATGAAAATACAGAAAAATCTTTAAATGAGAAGGTGTGTCCAAACTTTTGGTCTGTACTGTATATTATTATAGTCCGGTATGTTTTTCTGAACTCATTACTATTTATTTCTTTGCTTACCTAATTCAACCTGTATATGTGAGTGTCATAATAAAATGTCATAATCTAATCTCTTTTCTAATACACTTTGATTAAAAAGTGCCAACCGTTCCTTTTCAACTGTTTTATTTTTTTATGACATTGATGATGCTTCATTTGAGAATCCCAGTAAATTGCAGGAGGTGGCATTGGGCTCTCCTTTTTCTGCATGTTGAGCAATCTTCTTACGTGCACTGTCAGTTGACAGTGCGCTCTCTTGCCAGCTCATCACTAATCAGAGTAGGGGAGGGAGCGCACTGTCACTGTGCATATTGCATAGTGATAATAATCTACTGAGCATAAAGGTACCGTCACACTCAGCGACGCTGCAGCGATATACACAACGAGCTGATCGCTGGAACGTCGCTGTTTAGGTTGCTGTAGAGACGTCAAACACAATTACTCCAGAACGATACAGGAGCGATCCAGTGACGTAACGGCGACTCACTTATCGTTCTCGCTGGTTGTTAGCTCCATGTAAAAACATTGTTGGCATCGTTGCTATTCATGTCAAACATGACGATACACGCCGACCTGACGACGAAATAAAGTTCTGGACTTCTAGCTCCGACCAGCGATGGCACAGCGGGATCCAGATCGCTGCTGCGTGTCAAACACATCAAGATCGCTATCCAGGACGCTGCAGCGTCACGGATCGTTGTCGTTCTCGCTGTAAAGTTGCTGAGTGTGACGGTACCTTAAGTCGGAATTGACAACCGACGCAAGCTTAGTAGAGCAGTGACTAGCCAAGTCCCTGAAACAGACGTCACTGGTGTTTCATTGAGGGTGCAGAGGCTGCACCAGTGATTGCAGCCTATGACCCCATGATGACAACTCATTTGACTATCCCAGCATGGGATTCTCAAACAAATCATTAAAGTGGAAGTAGTAAAAAAATAAAAGAGAGGAAACGGTAGGAACTTTTTAATTGAGGCATTTTAGAAAAGAGAATAGATTCTGACATTAAATAGACAGGCATTTAGGATTAAAATACATTTTAGTATTGGACCACCCCTTTAAATCTAATGCTTTTCAGTGTCAGACAGGAAAACGGCAAGAATAGAAAAGATAAATAAGTGATTTGAAATAAGATATATAAATATTACTTGCTATCTCACACTTTGAACTATGTATGCTGACTTAGTTTGTATGGTTGATTCACACTTGATATATTTGATATAAAAGCACTTTTGTTATTCATTCAAAACAACTTGCCATTTGGCTGAGAAGACTGTGGAAAGAACACAAGATCATATACATGATATACTGCAATGTTTACCAAACTGTAAGGTTAAAATCAAAGAGCAATATTTTCCAACCTTTTACTGAGACTTACTAACTAAAACCACATGTTTTATTATTAGAAGTAACCAACTCACTGATACTAATGAGTCACTTGCATTGGCGGAAACCAAGAATCACTATCTTTGGCACAGCACCTTTGGTTGAACACGGTTTCATGTCCACTCTTGTTACAAATACAAGCCTTCTGTGTAAGGTGCACTGAAACAACGCGTGTTACTTTCTATAAAACCTATAGCGGCACTTATAATGTGTCTTATTAAACTCAATGTTCCCTACAAATGTCACATGCCCAACATCGTTTGAGGTTAGATGGGTTCTTGTTGGCATTTTGAAGAACAGTCAAATGTTTACAATGAAAATGCCACCAAATACTTGTCTTACCTAACTGTTTCGCTACCAAGTACGGTATAAATTCCAGGTAATTATCTGAACTATGCAGCCAGGGGCCAAGGGTAGAGACTATTTTTAAGAATCAAGGCCCCAACCAACATGGTGACTGGCTCAATTAACATCTCTCAATTAAAGATTACTATGTGTAGCGGCTACATCGCTGCGGAAAAACGAATGGGGTAGCCCTACACTATGGGCCGACATTTGACCCCATTCACTTTTACTGTGATGCGATGAAGCAGCTACACAACAAGCTTTGCTTGTGAGACCTGTATTGCAGGCAAAGTCAGCCCCAACTGAAATCACATGATCAGTAAAGTATAAAAACTTGTGTTAAGGTACCTTCACACATAACGATATTGTTAACGATATCGTTGCTTTTTGTGACGTAGCAACGATATCGTTAATGAAATCGTTCTGTGTGACAGCGACCAACAATCAGGCCCCTGCTGGGAGATCGTTGGTCGCTGAATAAAGTCCAGAACTTTATTTCGTCGCTGGACTCCCTGCTGACATCGCTGGATCGGCGTGTGTGACACCGATCCAGCGATGTCTTCACTGGTAACCAGGGTAAACATCGGGTAACTAAGCGCAGGGCCGCGCTTAGTAACCCGATGTTTACCCTGGTTACCATGCTAAAAGTAAAAAAAAAAACAAACACTACATACTTACCTACCGCTGTCTGTCCTCCAGCGCTGTGCTCTGCACTCCTCCTGTACTGGCTGTGAGCCGGAAAGCAGAGCGGTGACGTCACCGCTCTGCTTTCCGTCTCCCAGCCAGTACAGGAGGAGAGCAGAGAAGCAGAGCGCAGCGCTGGAGGACAGACAGCGGTAGGTAAGTATCTAGTGTTTGTTTTTTTTTATTTTTATCATGGTAACCAGGGTAAACATCGGGTTACTAAGCGCGGCCCTGCGCTTAGTAACCCGATGTTTACCCTGGTTACCGGCATCGTTGGTCGCTGGAGAGCGGTCTGTGTGACAGCTCTCCAGCGACCAAACAGCGACGCTGCAGCGATCCGGATCGTTGTCGGTATCGCTGCAGCGTCGCTAAGTGTGAAGGGGCCTTTAGTGACTATTTTTAGGTTTGCCTTAGATAAAGAACAAAAAACACTGACCACATTAAAAATACTGATAGGTAAAATAAATAATAGACTATACATTTTCAATAACCTAGGTGAGGGTACATTAGGAAGAAAGTGAACATTTTGTTCTGTAACCTTTTAAAAGGACCTTTCACCAAATTTTTCATGTTGAACTTTCCACATTATGTAATAGTAGCTGCAGAGCAGAACAAATATTCTATTTTGACTATTAGTTGTGAAGCTACAGTGCCTTGAAAAAGTGTTCATACCCCATGAACTTTCCCACATTTTTCACGTTAGACCCACAAACTTACATATTATTTTGTTTTGATTTTGTGATATGCCAACACAAAGTAACAAGTATTTATGAAGCATAAAGGAAATGATACTTGGCTTTCTACATATTTTATAAATATAAACCTGAAAATTGTGACGTGCATTTGTAATCAACCCCCCTAAGTCAACACTTTGTAGGACCACCTTTTCGCTGCAATTAAAGCTGCAACTCGTTTGAGGCATGTCTCTACCTTCTTTGCACATCTAGAGGTTGAAATTTTTTGCCCATTCTTCAATGCAAACTAGTTCTAGCTTAGTGAGTTTGGATGGAGAATGTATGTGAACAGAAATTTTCAAGTCTTGCCACAGATTCTCAATGGAATTTACCATATTTTCCGGAACATAAGACGCACTTTTTTCCCAAAATTTTTTGGGGGAAAATGGGGGTGCATTTTATGGTAGGAATATACTTACAAATCTTGTGGCGGCAGCAGTCCGGATGCGGCCTCCCGTCCAAAGCTCATGTGGCGGTGCTCTGTAGTGTGGTGGTGGCAGGGCTCTGTGGTGGTGGCGGGGCTCCACTCTGCCGGCATTTTGCCAAAGCCCGGGAGCCCCCGCAGCTCTACTGCTGCGATGCAGTGGTCTTAAGCAAAATGGCCGCCGAGATCTCGGGACGAGCTCTCATTGCTGAGATCTGAATCTGATCATGTGCTGCCCCCCGGTGGTCATTTTCCCAGAGCCACCGCATTGCAGCAACAGAGCTACGGGGGCTTCCAGGTTTTGACAAAATGCCAGTGGAGTGGAGCCCCACCACCACCACAGAGCTCCATGACCACCACAGAGAGCTGTCGCCCCACAGAGTGCTGCCGCCCTGCCACCCCACAGAGTGCTGCAGCCCCGCCACCCCACAGAGCCCAGCCACCCCACAGAGCACCACCACCACACAGAGCACCGCCACCACAGAGCACCGCCACAGCACCAGCCTGGGATGGGATTTCCCGGAGGCCACCACACAAGCTTGGATCACCAAACAACTCCTGCGACCACTCCTCCACCTGTGTCAATCCCTTCCCTGGTAAGCTGAATTCGTACTGTAAGACCGACCCCCATTTGACATATTTTTTTTTTCCCCTACTTTTCTTTTGAAAATTTGGGGTGCGTTTTATGGCCCGGTGAGTCTTACAGTCCGAAAAATACAGTAGGTATGGACTTTGACTGGGCCATTTAAACACACGAATATGTTTTGATCTATACCATCCCGTTGTAACTCTGGCAGTATGTTTAGGGTCGTTGTCCTGCTGGAATTTGAACCTAGGCCCAATTCTCAAGCCTTTACAGCTTCTAACATCTCTTCCTCCAGGATTGCCCTGTAGTTAGCTCTTTCTTCTTATAAACTCTGACAAGCTTTCCTGTCCCTATCCCACAGTACGATTATGCTACCACTATGTTTGACGGTGAGATGGTATTTTAGGGTGATGTTCAGTGTTAGTTTTCACCTACACATAACATTTTGTATTTACCCCAAAACTTATTTGATCTCATCTGACAAGAGCACCTTCTTTCACATGATAACCATGTCCGCTAGATGGCTTTTTGCAAACAGCAAAAGGGACTTCTTATGGGTTGCGTTATAAAAAAATGGCTTTTTTCTTGCTACTTCCATAAAGCCAGATTTGTGGAGTGTAATACGACTAATACTTGTCCTGTGGACAGATTCTTCCACCTGGGCTGTGAATCTCTTCAGCTCCTCCAGAGTGACCATGGACATCTTGGCTGCTTCTTTAATTAATGCTCTCCTTGCTTGAGATGTCAGTTTAGGTGGAAGGCTATGACTTAGTAGTTTTGCATTTAAGATTGAACAGTGCTCTGAGATGTTGGGCTATTTTTTTCATAACTTAACTCTGCTTTTCTCTTGTCGATAATTTTATCCCTGACCTGTCTGCTGTTTTCTTAGTTTTTCATGATGCCGTTTGATTTTCTCAAACAAACCTCCAAGGTCTTCACAGGTAGTTATTATTATTATTTATCTATATAGCATCATTAATTCCATAGTGCTGTACATGAGAAAGGGGTTACATACAGAGTTATGGATATCGTTTATAATAAACAAATTTACAATGACAGACTGGTACAGAGGGGAGAGAACAAATTACACACAGGTGGACTCAATTTACTAATTATGTGACTTGTGGGGGAAATTGATTTTATGTTATTTGTAACATGAAAAAATGTGAATAAGCTCACGGGGTATTGATTAGCACCATCCAGGGGTGAAGTACACATCCCTAGTTAAAACTGTCCAAGCCCATTTGGACTTAACAAAACTTAACTGATAATAAACAAATTTAAAAAAAAGTATTTAACAACAAAATACACCATGTTACCTACACATTTGTATCCATTATTGTTGAACATAATATAAAGTACATATAATTATATGCATTGTTAACCCCTTCCCGACCTGTGACACAGCGTATGCGTCATGAAAGTCGGTGCCAATCCGACCTGTGACGCATGTGCTGTGTCACAGAATGATCGCTTCCCTGCAGATCGGGTGAAAGGGATAACTCCAATTTCACCCGATCTGCAGGGACAGGGGGAGTGGTACTTCAGCCCAGGGGGGGTGGCTTCGCCCTCCCATCCCCCCGTGGCTACGATCGCTCTGATTGGCTGTTTCACTTTCAACAGTCAATCAAAGAAATTTGTCCCGGATCTGAACATCATTGAAAATCTGTGGCTAGACCTCAAAATAGCAGTGCATGCAACACAGCGTCTGGTGATGTCCATGAGTTCAAGACTTCAGGCAGTCATTGCCAACAAAGAGTTTTCAACCAAGTACTAGAAATGAACATTTTATTTAAAATTATTTCATCTGTTCAATTACTTTTGGTCCCTTTAAAAACAGGGTGGCACATGTTAAGGAGATGAAACTCCTAAACCCTTGATCCAATTTTAATGTGGATACCCTCAAATGAAAGCTGAAAGTCTGAACTTCAACTGCATCTGAATTGTTTTTTTTTTATTCATTGTGGTAATGTCTATAACCAAAATTAGAAAAATGTTGTCTCTGTTTAAATATATATGGACTTAACTGTAGGACTTGTGAATCCTCACATTGTGCATGGTGCTTGCTGTCAAGAATCTCTCGTTCTATGCTCTGATTAGACGTTCATGGTCTTTTTCATTTTCCTTGTATTGAGGGAGATCGCGCACATCTCGTTGAAATATGGCAGGGAGTATGCACATGACTGCCCGCTCCCGGCACCTGAGAATCCTGGCAGCACGCACTTTGCACAACGAGAGGATTCATAAGTCTGCAGTCACAGAGTGACTGCAGACTTTTGTTCCAAACAAACCCTTTAATGTTATTCAAACACAGGACCCGGGTGCTGTAAAGCAACAATGCTGACCACTGAGCTATCATGCTGCCCAATAAAGCTATCAATGAGCAGCCAAATTAGTCTAGAAGAGCATTGGGTAAGTGCTGGTACTTACCTATTCGCTGAGGGTACCAGCAAAGAAATGTTATTTACTGTATAATGAAAAGGTATTCATTTTATTATTATTATTATTATTTATTGTTATAGCGCCATTTATTCCATGGCGCTTTACATGTGAGGAGGGGTATACATCATAAAAACAAGTACAATAATCTTAAACAACACAAGTCATAACTGGTACAGGAGGAGTGAGGACCCTGCCCGCGAAGGCTCACAATCTACAAGGGATGGGTGAGAATACAGTAGGTGAGGATAGAGCTGGTCATGCAGCGGTTTGGTCGATCGGTGATTAATGCAGGTTGTAGGCTTGTCGGAAGAGGTGGGTCTTCAGGTTCTTTTTGAAGGTTTCAATCGTAGGCGAGAGTCTGATGTGTTGTGGTAGAGGGTTCCAGAGTAGGGGTGATACGCGAGAGAAATCTTGTATACGATTGTGGGAAGAGGAGATAAGAGGGGGTAGAGAAGGAGATCTTGTGAGAATCGGAGGTTGCGTGTAGGTAAGTATCGGGAGACGAGGTCACAGATGTATGGAGGAGACAGGTTGTGGATGGCTTTGTACGTCATGGTTAGGGTTTTGTAGTGGAGTCTCTGGGCAATGGGGAGCCAGTGAAGGGATTGACAGAGGGGAGAGGCCGGGGAATAGCGGGGGGACAGGTGGATTAGTCGGGCAGCAGAGTTTAGAATAGATTGGAGGGGTGCGAGAGTGTTAGAGGGGAGGCCACAGAGCAGGAGGTTGCAGTAGTCAAGGCGAGAGATGATGAGGGCATGGACTAGGGTTTTTGCAGATTCATGGTTGAGGAATGAACGGATTCGTGAAATATTTTTGAGTTGAAGTCGGCAGGAAGTGGAAAGGGCTTGGATATGTGGTTTGAAGGAGAGATCAGCGTCAAGGATTACCCCGAGGCAGCGAGCTTGTGGGACTGGAGAGAGTGGGCAGCCATTTACTGTAATGGATAGGTTCGTTGGGGGTGGGGGGGGTCGCATGAGATGGGGGAAAGATGATGAATTCTGTTTTGTCCATGTTAAGTTTCAGAAATCTAGCGTAGAAGAAGGATGAAATAGTGGACAGACATGGATTCTGGTTAGTAGGGAGGTGATATCTGGTCCAGAGAAGTAGATCTGTGTGTCATCAGCATAAAGGTGATACTGAAAGCCATGAGATTCTATGAGCTGTCCCAGGCCAAAGGTGTAAATGGAGAAGAGCAGGGGCCCAAGGACTGAACCTTGTGGGACTCCGACAGATAGGGGGCGAGGTGGTGTGTGAGTGGGAGACGTTGAATGTCCGGTCTGTTAGGTATGATGAGATCCAGGATAGGGCCAAGTCTGTGATGCCAAGGGATGAGAGGGTCTGTAATAATAGGGAATGGTCAACTGTGTCAAAGGCAGCCGACAGGTCGAGGAGGAGGAGGACAGAGTAGTGTCGCTTGCTCTTGGCGGTTAAAGGTACCTTCACACTGAACAACATTACAACGATAACGATAGCGATCCGTGACGTCGCAGCGTCCTGGATAACGATACCGTTGTGTTTGACACGCAGCAACGATCTGGATCCTGCTGTGACATCTCTGGTCGGAGCTAGAAGGCCAGAACTTTATTTTGTCGCTGGATCACCCGCTGACATCGCTGAATCGGCGTGTGTGACGCCGATCCAGCGATGTGTTCACTGGTAACCAGGGTAAATATCGGGTTACTAAGCGCAGGGCCACGCTTAGTAACCCGATGTTTACCCTGGTTACCATTGTAAATGTAAAAAAAAAAAAAACACATACTCACATTCCGGTGCCTGTCACGTCCCCGGCGTCCGCTTCCCTGCACTCCTCCTGCATCCTGTGTCAGCGCCGGCCGGCCGTAAAGCAGAGGACAGCCGTGACGTCACCGCTCTGCTTTACGGCCGGCGCTTACACAGGATGCAGGAGGAGTGCAGGGAAGCGGACGCCGGGGACGTGACAGGCACCGGAATGTAAGTATGTAGTGGTTTTTTTTTTTACATTTACAATGGTAACCAGGGTAAACATCGGGTTACTAAGCGCGGCCCTGCGGTTAGTAACCCGATGTTTACCCTGGTTACCCGGGGACTTCGGCATCGTTGGTCGCTGGAGAACTGTCTGTGTGACAGCTCTCCAGCGACCACACAAGGACTTTCCAACGATCACGGCCAGGTCGTATCGCTGGTCGTGATCTTTGGAAAGTTGCTGAGTGTGACGGTACCTTTAGAGGTCATTGGTGACCTTAGTTAGGGCAGTTTCAGTGGAATGGTGTGACCGGAAGCCTGATTGTAAGCGGTCAAAGAGGGAGCAAGAAGAGAGATGGGAGGACAGTTCAAGGTAAACGTGTTGTTCCAGTAGTTTGGAGGCATAAGGGAGAAGTGATATAGGGCGATAGCTAGATACAGAGGATGGGTCAAGAGAGGGCTTTTTGAGGATAGGTGTGATGGTTGTGTGACCGTAACGTCATCGCAGGTCCTACGCTCAATGCATTCTTAGGAACGGAGGCTGCCGCTTGCAACGCTGAGAGCCAGGGGCCGTCAGAGGGTGAGTATATCCATATTTTGTATTTTTCTTCTTTATTTTTTACATGAATATGGATCCCAGGGCCTGAAGGAGAGTCTCCTCTCCTCCAGACCCTGGGAACCATACGCACCGCACATGCCGTATAAGATGACTGGGCGTATAAGATGACCCCTGTCTTATACGGCGGGTATATCCCAAATTCCATATTTTATATGGAAAAGTTGGGGGGTTGTCTTATACGCCCAGTCGTCTTAAACACCAGAAAATACAGTACTGTAACAATGTATTATGGTCAGAGCACATACATCCTAGTTCTATATTTTACATGACTTTATAACATCATCAGAACTTGAGATGCCACAAATCTGGTTTTACAATAAAAAAAAATTCATACCTGCATATGAGTAAGGACATAAAGTCCGAAATGCGTCAGATGTGCGGGGGCTGTTTGCCCCTTGACACTCTATGATATGTATGTTTTTAACTTTTTACAAACAGTGGATTACCGTAAATAAAAGACAAAACTTGAATTTTTATAGAAATCACCTGGTGCTGGTTTTTCCTTTTTTTGCCTGCATGTGTCAATGTACGTAGCAATACCTTTAGAATGCTTTTTACATATCCCCTTAGTTTTGAGAATGAATTTTATGACACAATTTAGAATTAAAAGAAAGGAATAACCTCCGGCACTCAACAAGTCCACACTCAAATGTCTTTAATGAAGATAAATTTATTCATGGATAGCCAGCAAAAAATGGATGACAGACAAAAAAACTCCAACGCGTCGCCTCTGAGCCGCGGGACACACGCTGGCTTCCCCGATATGTTGGTCCTTCCACACTAGCTGTTACTGACACGTGACTTACTCATAATTCTATACAGACTTCCTTGAAAAAGGCGATACGCCGAAACGTTGGAGTTTTTTTGTCTGTCATCCATTTTTTGCTGGATATCCATGAATAAATTTATCTTCATTAAGGACATTTGAGTGTGGACTTGTTGAGTGCCGGAGGTTATTCCTTTCTTATAGTGCTATTTTTTCCTTCGAGCACCATTCTCTTTATAGAGAGCACCAATCTTGACCTGTTTATACAATTTAGAATTAAGGTAAATTTAGGTTTATAAGACCTGAGTTTATTAAAGAAATTTTTTTTATATATTAGAAAAAAAAATAATTCACTTTTCAAAATGTTGATGCTTTTAAAACAGATAGTCATACCATAGAAAATAGTTAACAGCTGACATTTCTTACCTGTTTACTTTATGTCTGCATAATTTTTATATATTTTTCTGGAATATTAGATGACTAAAAGTAAAGTTGGTATGAAACGATTCGCACGACCTGGTCCATTGTCCATAACAGTAATCTCTGTCAACTGGATGTTAAGGTACCGTCACACTAAGCGACGCTGCAGCGATACCGACAACGATCCGGATCGCTGCAGCGTCGCTGTTTGGTCGCTGGAGAGCTGTCACACAGACAGCTCTCCAGCTACCAACGATGTCGGTAACCAGGGTAAACATCGGGTTACTAAGCGCAGGGCCGCGCTTAGTAACCCGATGTTTACCCTGGTTACCATCGTTAAAGTAAAAAAACAACCACTACATACTTCATACTTACCTACCGCTGTCTGTCCTCGGCGCTCTGCTTCTCTGGTCTGGCTGTGAGCACAGCAGCCGGAAAGCAGAGCAGTGACGTCACCGCTCTGCTTTCCGGCTGCCCGGCGCTCACAGCCAGACCAGAGAAGCAGAGCGCCGAGGACAGACAGCGGTAGGTAAGTATGAAGTATGTAGTGGTTGTTTTTTTACTTTAACGATGGTAACCAGGGTAAACATCGGGTTACTAAGCGCTGCCCTGCGCTTAGTAACCCGATGTTTACCCTGGTTACCAGCGAAGACATCGCTAAATCGGTGTCACACACGCCGATTCAGCGATGTCAGCGGGAGAGCCAGCGACGAAATAAAGTTCTGGCCTTTCTTCCCCGACCAACGACAGCACAGCAGGGGCCTGATCGCTGCTGCCTATCACACTGGACGATATCGCTAGCGAGGACGCTGCAACGTCACGGATCGCTAGCGATATCGTCTAGTGTGACGGTACCTTTAGACGTGAGTAGAGCATTTTAC
The DNA here is from genome assembly GCF_032444005.1 of Ranitomeya imitator. NCBI lineage: Eukaryota > Metazoa > Chordata > Amphibia > Anura > Dendrobatidae > Ranitomeya > Ranitomeya imitator. The sequence goes on along the minus strand of NC_091286.1, from coordinate 330,551,159 downwards.
CTGATGGCAACTGCAGATCTTCTTTTGTTTACCTGGCCTGATGAAGAGTCATCTTTAAACGATGACATTGCACTGGGCTGGCTAATCAAAAGAGAAGTTGCATATTCCATCAAGAAAGAATTAGTTCCCATGGCTCCCATCCAGTGACCAGGGATTACTGTTCTGGCTGATGGTGCTTGTTGATTTACACAAATTACACTTTGAAAGTTTGACAATTTTAAAAACATTGATAAACTTATGACATTGTTTATAGGCAGAACAATTTATCAAGTGCCTTTGAGGGGCTTATATAAACCTGCTCCCCACAAATCATTCCATTTATAAAAGGATCCTTAGACTATGTTCCCATGATGATCTTTTGATGAGTTTTGATGCTGCATATTTTTGCTGTGTCAAAAACACAGCGTCTTAGGCTATGTACACACGTTGCGGATTAGGGTTAGGAATTTCTGGTGCGGATTCTGCCTCTCCTGGCAGAAAACGCACCTGCGGATTTGTCGCGTTTTTTGTGCGTTTCCGCAGCGTTTTTTGTGCGTTTTTGCTGCGGTTTTCTTGCGGATTTGCTGCGGTTTTCACCCCTGCGCTTTTCTATAATGGAATGGGTACAAAAACGCTGCAGATTCACAAAAAAGAAGTGACATGCTACTTCTTTTAAACCGCAGCGTTTTCGCAGCGGATTTTCCGCAAAGTGTGCACAGCATTTTTTTTTCTCATTGATTTACATTGTACTGTAAATCAATTGTGGATCTGCAGCATTTCTGCACCTCAAATAACGCTGTGGATCCGCAGAGAATCCGCAAAATGTGCACATACCCTTACAGTTCTAGCAAGCTAGATGGGATTTACAGAAGTCTCAAGCCAAAACACTGCTTCATTTTAACATAGGATAATCTGACCTGCGCTACGTGTTTCAAATCAGCAACATGTCAATTTCTCTTGCGGGTACACTGAGTATTCTATGCAGATTTTCCCCATAGACTTGCATTAGATGTATAAAATCCACAGGTAAAAACGCATGAGTTTTCAGTGCGTTTCTGCATCAAAAACACATGTGATCTGCACCCAAGTTCATCAATAAAGTTTTGTCAAAGCCAAATACCAGGAAGTATCAAAAACAAAGTACCGTATATACTCGAGTATAAGCCGAAATTTTCAGCCCAAATTTTTGGGCTGAAAGTGCCCCTCTCGGCTTATACTCGAGTCACGGTCGGCGGTGGGGTCGGCGGGTGAGGGGGAGAGGGCGCTGAGGAATACTTACCTGCTTCCGGGGCTCCTGGCGCTGTCCCTGCAGTCCCACGGTCTTCGGGTGCCGCAGCTCTTCCCCTGTTCAGCGGTCACGTAGGACCGCTCATTAGAGAAATGAATATGGACTCCACTCCCATAAGTTTTCCCAGTTTTTTGTGGCAAAATTAGGGGGGGTCGGCTTATACTCGGGTCGGCTGTTACTCGAGTATATACGGTAGCTTTATTTAAAAGCATGACACACAGAACAGAAAACAAAAAATGCAGCATCAAAATCACGATAAAAACCCATGTTAATAAACACACACAAAAACGCAATGAAAAAACACAAACAACCAAATTGAAATAATAGGTGCAGAAGTTTTTCAACATTAAAACCTCATCAAAAGCCTTATAGTATTCAAAATGTTATTTAGTAAGTCTGCTTCAGGTACTTCACAGGATCTAAAGCAAAGTGAAATAAATACATTAAAAATTACATTTATTTCCATTAAAAAGGAGCGTCAGCCTCAAATTTTTGATTTTCAAAAGTTGAAATTGAAGAAATTATGTAGAAATGCATGGATGTTTTTTTCTCCAGCGCATGAAACACCCTGTACATGGCCGAATACTACTGTTTGGGCACAAAGCACAGCTCAGAAAGTAACGAGCACCATTTGGAGGGCAAATTTTATTGGAATGGTTTCCTGTCTCTGTATTGCATTTACAGACCCCTGGAAGTAATAGTACACAGGAAACCCTCCCCAGACTCATCCCATTTTTTTGGAAACTCTACCGCTCAATGCATTTATCATGGGTGTAGTGACTATTTTGACCCAAGGGTGTCTTCAAAAATATTAATGTGCAGCTAACTGGAAAAAATAGAAAAATCTGTATTTTTTCACAATTCAGGTTTTTTTTTGTTTTTTTTTTTTTGGGGGGGGGAGTTGACTGTGTGGTATAAGTGATATATTACAGTAACTTCATTTTTGCATTAAAAATACATTGTAAAAAAAACATAACCTATTATATTTCTGTTGACAGAGCTGGATGAGAGTTTATTTTTTGATGGACAAGTTGTAGTTTTTAGTGAAACCATTTTGGAATATGTGTGAATTTTTGAAGGCTTTTTATTCCATCTTTTATGAGAATGTGACATAAAAATAGTAATTCTAGTACAGTTTATTATTTGTATGTTCACTGGGTTGGATAAATAGCATGCTAATTTTATAGTCTGGATCACTAGAGACTTGATACCAAATGCAATAGTTCATTTGTATGATATAATTTTTTTTATAATAAAAATCGAAATTAAAATAAAAAATATATATTGCTATGTTGTCAACTTAAAAATTTTCCATACTTTTTAATTAACTGCTATGTTGGATATTTTTTCCCCAAGACAAACTGTAGTATTCATTGCTACATTTTAGGATGTATGAAACTTTGATAGTTTCATATGTATATTTTTTTTCTTAAATGATCATAAAGATGCAATTCTGGCTATGTTTATTCTTTCTTTGATTTTTGCTTTTTTTATGGTGTACGGGGTGGGATAAATGACATGCTTATATAATAGTTTTGGACATGGACATGCCAAATATGTATAATTTATTTACACTTTCTCAAAATAAAATCTAATTAAAAAAAAGTAAAAATGCGTATCACTATAAGAGCCAGAACTTGATTATTTTTTCCACTGACTGTGCTATATGATGAACTGTAGTTTTAATTGGTATCATTTTGGGGCTTGTGACATTTTCACTGCACTTTATTCAACTTGTTAAAACATGAGAAATCAAAGCATTTTCTTTTTAAGAACAGCAAAATGACAAGCTACGGTAGTTTTATAGTTCAGTTTGCACAATTCTAAATGGGTATTTTCTTTCAATAAAGTGGTAGACCTTTCACTTTTTTATACATGTATGTCTTTTTTTTAAACGCTGTAAATACAACAGTTCTTCTGAATCTGCTTTGTCCCTCCGTCTCTCCATTGCAGAGATATGGCCTTCTCCTCCCAGTGTGGGAATCTAATTTTTTTTTTTAAGATAAATGGGCGTAATCCTCAAATCCTCACTGGAATACTAATCTAGTCTTGTTAGCTATGGGAGGTGTGATCATCAACTCTTCTCTGTGGCCATCTTCATGAGGATAACCTTCTTGGATAACAGGACTATATTTACAAGGAAGAGAAGACCATATTTCAGGACCGGACAAATGCAGAAACAAAAAACCAATAAAAAATGACATATTCAGGGAAAATGATAAGTCCTCTTTAGACTTAAAGCTCACTATTTTAATTTGTTTGCATAAGTTTTTGTTTCTGATATTTTGTAAAACAAAAATCTGTTTAAAATGGGAACAAATGCTATTGTGAACCTAACCTAACAGTTATGACTAGATATAAGAAAATATACTCGTTACTCGAGATTTCCCGAGCACGCTTAGGTGTCCTCCCGAGTATTTTTTAGTGCTCTGAGATTTAGTTTTCATCGCCTCAGCTGAATGATTTACAGCTATTAGCCAGCATAAGTACATGTGGGGGTTGCCTGATTGCTAGGGAATCCCCACAGGTAATCAAGCAGGCTAGTAGCTGTAAATCATCCAGCTGCGGCAAAAAAAACAATCTCCGAGCACTAAAAAATACTCGGATTACACCCAAGCGTGCTCGGGAAATCTCGAGTAACGAGTTTATTCGCTCATCACTAGTTATGATATCTATATATATATATAACGTCTAAGGGGCACTTCCGTCTGTTTGTCTGTCTGTCACGGAAATCCCAAGTCGCTGATTGGTCGCGGGCCAGCCGGCTGTGACCAATCAGCGACGCGCACAGTCCGGCCGTGAAAAGGCCGCTCCCTACTCCCCTGCAGTCAGTGCCCCCTCCATACTCCCCCCAGTCAGCGCCCACCGCCCACATAGCATTTTAGCAGTCCGTTAAACCGACTGCGTTACACCGCGGCATAACGCGGTGTAACGCAGTCTGTTAACGCTGCTAATAACACTGTGTGACGAACTTTTTACTATTGATGTTGCCTATGCAGCATCAATAGTAAAAAGATATGTTAAAAATAATTTTAAAAAAAAACGGTGCTATTCTCACCTTCTGCCGTCCACCGATGGACCCGAGCGGCGAGGCTGCCGCCAGCTTCCGTTCCCAGTGATGCATTGCGAAATTACTCAGATGACTTAGTGGTCTCACGAGACCGCTAAGTCATCCGTGTAAGTTCGCAATGCATCACTGGGAACGGAAGCTGGCGGCAGCCTCGCACGCATCGGGACAACTTCAGTGGACGCCGGAGGGTGAGTATATAACTATTTTTTATTTTAAGTATTTGTTTTAACAGAGATATGGTGCCCACAATGCTGTATACTACGTAGGCTGTGTTATATACTGCGTGACTGATATATACTATGTGGGCAGTGTTATATACTGCGTAGGCTGTGTTATATACTACGTGGCTGCTATATACAACATGGCTGCTATATACTACGTGGCTGCTATGTACCACGTGGCTGTGCTATATACCATGTGGCTGTTACATACTATGCGGCTGCTACATACTACATGGCTGTGCTATGTACTGCGTGGCTGTGCTATATACTGCGTGGCTGTGCTATATACTGCGTGGCTGTGCTATATACTGCGTGGCTGTGCTATATACTGCGTGGCTGTGCTATATACTACGTGGCTGTGCTATATACTACGTGGCTGTGCTATATACTACGTGGCTCTGCTATATACTACGTGGCTCTGCTATATACTACGTGGCTCTGCTATATACTATGTGGCTGTCTGGTTTATAGTACGTGGGCTGTGTTATATACTATGTGGCTGTGCTATATACTACGTGGCTCTGCTATATACTACATGGCTGTCTGTGGTTTATAGTACGTGGGCTGTGTTATATACTATGTGGCTGTGCTATATACTACGTGGCTGTGCTATATACTACGTGGCTTTTATATACTACATGGCTGCCATATACTACGTGGCTGTGCTATATACTACGTGGCTTTTATATACTACGTGGCTGTGCTATATACTACGTGGCTGCCATATACTACGTGGCTGTGCTATATACTACGTGGCTGTGCTATATACTACAGGCTGTGTTATATACTACGTGGCTGTGCTATATACTACATGGTTGTGCTATATACTACATACTACGTGGCTGTGCTATATACTACGTGGCTGTACTATATCCTGCACCCCGAACCCCCGACATCCTGCGACCAATCAGCGACAAACGCAGTCCAGCCGCGAATTGACGCGGGATTTAAACCACGCTTCGCTGATTGGTTGCGCACGGCCGTCCGCGACAAATCAGCGATATTGGCGGGGTATTTAAACACCGATTCAGTCATTGGTCGTGCCCGGCCGACCGCGACCAATCAGCGATATTGGCGTGGGATTTAAACATCGCTTCAGTGATTGGTAGCTCACGGCCGGCTGCGACCAATCAGCGATATTGGCGCAGTGTTTAAACACCGCTTCGGCCATTGGTCGTGCCCGGCCGGCCGCGATAAATCAGTGCCAGGTACAGTCCGGCCGCGAATTGGCACCAGATTTGAACCATGCTTAGCTGATCGGTCAGCCGGGCGCGACCAATCAGCGATATTGGCGCGGAATTTAAACCCCACTCACAGCGCGACGTAGATACATACATACATATTCTAGAATACCCGATGCGTTAGAATCGGGCCACCATCTAGTGGATCATAATGATGTAATGCTAACTCCCCAGCAATATTATAGCTGCAGCTCAATTCTATCTATATAATTTGGACCCTTGCATTATGGACAGCTATGTAATGCATCCCCAGTCTGACCATTAATCCAGAACTTGCTCTTCTGTGCGGGCAGGAAGTCAGTTTCTTCTGAATTGAGGACTTCCTATGAACTACAGCATTACATCAGCATCTATTAAATCCATACTGATAGCTCAATCAAAGCTCCTCCTTTCTTGTTCCTTTCATACGGCTCTATATAAGAGATGTATAAAGAATATAATTTCTATTGAAGTGAGCAGGAGTACAGTTATATACTGTACAGTTATATACTGTACTAAGTAAATCCCTATATTGACAAACTGCAGAGATAGAACCCCCTTTCATCTCCACTCCGATTTATACTGCCTGAGTATATTATCTATGTGGGTAGAATTCCTTAAGTATCCAATGATATACACTTTCACACTGATCTCTCTGCCTACTGCTTGTAAAGTACAAGGTAGAAGCCTATCACAAGCAGGAGGCAGTATAAACATTATTCATTGCACTGATACTAGTGTGAGATACTGGAGAGCACTTGCTAGATATGGGACAGAGGAGAGAAAATGCAGTGGTGGCTAGATGCATTTATGTGAATGGCTTGTTTAATAAAGGTTAAAAATCAAAGACAAGGAATTAAGATGGAAGTTGCCACATACATAATACATTAAAGAGGTTTACACAAGGCATACAAAATAATTTCTACATTCTCCATTATTATTGTCTGTGTGCGCTATATAGGCAAGAAAAAAAAAATGTTGCCAATGCTTTTTTAATTTTGTAGCAATTTTGAGCGTCAGAAGTCTTTGGGGGGTTTATTTAAAAGATTTAAACACGCCATGAAGTTTTTATTTGCGTGGAATAATTACAGTTGTTTTTTATTTTTAAACAAATGAATGAGGTGAGCAAAAATACGGTAGATAGAATCTGGGCCAAGGAGGCTAGATCTAATTTTACAGAATAAGGTCTTGGTGATCATCCCTTTTTTAAAATTTAGTACAAATTTCAGTAGTGAAAGTCAAATATGTGAAATTAAGCACATATAAAATAAAATTAACTTATCTGAATCTCTAATTCTGTAACAATTTTGGTGCAAAAACACGGGATTTTGTTTTAATGTGAAGATGAAAAAAAGATTATTTCATACACGAGACATTCTGCTGGTGATGTTCCTTTTACTCAATGCTATACACAAGGAAAAAACACAGCAAATTCGATTAGCTGTTGATTCAAAAAGTCAAAGCCTTGGATTCAGTCTGCAGTGAATGAATAACAGGCAAAGCATGTGAAATAGATCAATGCTCTACTCAATGGAGTCTAAAAATACGGACCGGCAATAAAACTCTCATGACTTCGTTGTGCAGAATAAGGATCCAAATATGTGCTTCTAAACTGTATTGCCTTCTATGGGGAGAATACATATTGAAAATCTATAATGTTGTACCCTAGTGCCTTTTTTTTGAAAATACAAATATGTAATATAAAGCTATAGTATCTTCACAAAAGCCAAAACAGTCTCAAATACAGAATATGGTTTTTTAGAGTAGACTGACTAAAACGTCCATCGTAAAATCTATATATTTAGATTTATTTGACTTCTATAGGGGGCGTATAAATCTTTTTTCTCTTTTTGTTGGCTGTGAAAACTGAATTATTTGGCATCTGAATACCTCTACTTAAAGGGGTTTCCGCTACTGGACAACCCAATATAAATATCCCAAATATATTGCATAAAATAAAAAAAAAATGGCGTTCCTCAGATCTGACTTCTATATTTCTCGGTGATCTCATAACAAAAGATCACGTGAGCACTGCAGCCTATCAGTGGTCTGTAACTTTGTGCAGCCTTCGCAATTCTTCCAAAAAAGTGGAAGAAAAATATTTCCTCCGATTGTTGACAAACCCTTTAATACCAAACGTTCTTAAAATAAACAAAATAATAGTACTTTTTTTCTAGCTTTCAACCCCCTTCGTACAAGATAATTTTCAGTATGTTATGTGTATAAAAGGGAACATTATTAAAATATTTCCGATAAACAAGCAGAAAATGTTCCTTACTTTGTTACAAACACATAAAAGCAGACAAATAGCCGTTCATCACTCAGAATCTATCAGCTCACGTGTGAAGACAGGAAAGAAGAAATGAAGCAGTTTAAGGTCAGCTGGTGATGGCGGCGGAGGTGTCCTCAGCATTAGGCGCTACCCTTAGTTTCTATATACAAACACTACAATAAGCAGTTTGCTGGGGATGATCCACTTCTGCATGACTGTACAGATTCTTTCCAGGTCATTCACCCTGATTTCCTGAAAAACCACCGCAAACTTTAACAACTAAGGACAGGCTCTTTCCTACCTCCTAGGCATGTGTCCCCAGACTCTGCTACAATTAAACAATTACTTGCATAGGGAAATCACAAGAAGCGACGTGTAACATTAAAAATGGTATCATTCAATAAGAAGTAGGACTCCGTTTACTAATTGGTGCAAAAATAAGTACTAATGACTATATGAGGGTTTCAAAGATGGAACGTCTGAACTGAAAAGTCAACATTTTCTAAAGCTGCCTAATATAAAACACGGTTAGAGAGCAAGTACAGCATAAATCCACACATCTAATAACATGATCAAGAAAATAAAATCAGAAAGTGGAACCGAAGTACTGGAGGAGTCTTATTTACATCTCAGGGAGGGGAAGGGCTGTGGAAGAAATCCCAGAAAAATAGCATGATGCATGCAACAGAGAGGAGAACAATACTCTCTTTGTTACAATGAAAATGATGCAATTGTTCTGTACTCCATGCTGGAAGGAGCCAAGTGCAATCAAGGTAAAGTCTGGCCAGTGTAGTAGTATACAGAGTAAACAGCCACTGCTTTTATTTCTGGCTTTCCTTCCTTAAAGGGGCCTGCCCAAGTGAGATGAGCAGATAACTGACAGTTGCACATTCTTCCATTCACACTGTGGATGATTTAGAGGGCAGCTCAGGGCTGAAGCAGACATGTGAGTCAGCAGCAGCTGCCTGGAGGAAACTGCTGACAAGCCCTATTGTTCTCATAGACACAAACCACTACACACACCTACCTGATAAATAAAAGATGGCTGCATGTAAATTGGACATCAGGAACACCTCCACACTCACAGTTCCTGTTTTCCAACTCAAGGTCAAAATTAACCCCACGTTTGACATGCAGAGAATAACAAATCTATCGCACAATACGCTTATTGTTCCTTCATATTCCGCATTGCTATACATCACAAAAGAAAAAGTAACAATATAGTTACACGATCACATTAATTGTACATTCTATAAAGCAATTATTGTTTAACAAAACAAACATTTGCTTTCAGTAATTGCACACAAATAACACATTACACGTACAGACTATACTGGCAGTGATACATTTGGCACCGTACAACCAACACACAATGAAATCAGTCTTTTCTAGCGTGAGCTACGCGTGAACTGGTATTCTGGAACAATCACAACACTGCTCTGGATTGTTGTCTTTAGTAACCTCAACACGTCAGAATCACAAAACACAGAACTTCCTCTTTCTATTACCATGGGTTTCGGAAAGTGATACTCCGCAAAGCGGAAAAAGCTGCATCTCTGCTAAGTGTGTAAACGGTACTGCAGGGATTGTTTTTAACGAAGACACGATATGACCTGACTCATGACTGAAAGGTTTAGTCTTTGTATTTATATTGTGGGTAGACAAAAAAGATGCTATTTCACTTAATACCATTCGCGATTTCCCACAGTATTCACCACATCACTATGTGCATGAAGCTTTAAGATTATTAATGATCCTCAGGATATTATCTTAGGCTATGTACACACGTTGCGGATTTTGCTGCGGGTCCGCCGCAGCTTTCCATGTCTTTACAGTACAATGTAAACCTATGGAAAATGCAATCCGCAGTGCCCATGCTGCGGAAAAAAATGCGCAGAAATGCTGCAGGTTACATTCCGCAGCATGTCAATTCTTTGTGCGGATTCTGCAGCGGTTTACACCTGCTCCTCAATAGAAATCCACTGGTGTAAAACCACAGGTGGAATCCGCACAAATTCCGCATAAAAACCGAGGTAAATCGGCAGGTAAAACGCAGTGCCTTTTACCTGCAGATTTATGAAATCCGCTGGGGAAAAATCTGCAGCCCTCAAAAATACGTGTGCACATACCCTTAAAGTCCTAGGAGCCATACAGTGAAACAAACTAATTGCATGGAGACATGTAATCAATGCACAAAGACATTAACATTTTTATAGTTTTTAGGAGTTGTTTTATGCAGAAGTATTGTCAGGTTACTAAAAAGATTGGCTCCTGGCTTGTTCTAGTCCAGTAGTGATGAGCCAACGTGATGGGATAAGATGTTTCCGAGCATGTTCCAGTTCCCTCATCTGCATGTCTCGCGGCTGTCCAACAATCGGAACACATGCAGATATTGACTAACAAGCAGGCAATCTCTACCTGTGTTGTGGCTATCGAATAACCGAGAGATATACAGCCACAGGGACTCAAAGACATTATTTGAGCACACGCTCGGATATCACCTTATCCCAGCAGGTTCCCTCATCACTAATCTCTACCACTGCAGATATGTTAAATTGGACCTGTCACCATGAAAATGCAGTCCTATCTGCAGCATCATGTTACAGATTAAAGGGAGTGGAGAAGATTGAGGTGTCATTTTGTGTTTGAATCCTCTGTTCTTTCTGTGGCTTTCAGTCCAGTAGGTGGTCCTATCAGTGATAGCCTCTGGCTGAAGCTCTAGGTCTAGCATCTACCTGTAAATAATGGCATGTAAAATAAGTGAAATGACATCTGTGTACTCTGATAGGATCCTCCTGCATTAGTAAGAGACCTTGCTTCTATGAATAACTAATATCCAGTTGCTAACATCAGCATATATTATTTATTATGCATATAGTTATCTCACTTATAAACTTCAAGGAACAACAGAGCAAACATTCATTTTCATTACATGGATAAACCAAAACAAACAGACCAAATTCACACCTGGGTGTTCTATTTCTTCTGGTAAAAAGGACAGAATCTGCAGAGGTACCTAAAAGGGTCTCGGACGCAAAAGCGAGCAGTCAACAGGCAAAAACAAGTGTAAATTGAGGTAGAAGTCTCAGCTAAAAAGCATAAGGAACATGACAACCAGAAATCTTGCAACGCAACACAAATAGTATCGTGTGAACATGATTCTCCGCAGTCAATGTGTTTGGGAGATCGTATCTCATGTCTTTCTTCTACAAAAATGGTCACAGATCCCAGCATGAGCGAGACGGGAAACAGTCCCTAACATTCTCTTTAGCAATGCTTCCCCTTCTTCGTGCTGGAATCAATACCAGTTTTTGATGAAAGGACATGTTTAAGTGTCTAATGGCATATCTACGTCACTGATCTCTGTAAACATGAGTTACTAAAGGCCCCTTCACATTAAGCGACGCTGCAGCGATACCGACAACGATCCGGATCGCTGTTTGGTCGCTGGAGAGCTGTCACACAGTCGGCTCTCCAGCGACCAACGATGCCGGTAACCAGGGTAAACATCGGGTAACTAAGCGCAGGGCCGCGCTTAGTAACCCGATGTTTACCCTGGTTACCATGCTAAAAGTAAAAAAAACAAACACTAGATACTTACCTACCGCTGTCTGTCCTCCAGCGCTGCGAGTGTGAACGCATACCAAGTGGAAAAACAAAACATTACATTTTAAGGAAGATTCCACTGTCATCGGCGATGCAAATAATACAGAGTATAAGCAACAGTGTGTGCATACATGAGAGAAATCCATTATATATGAGTATTTACAATAAGCTATTAGTCACACAATAAATGAGTAAAGGCCGCACCATATAAAAAATAACAAACACCAAATTAGTTGTTCACTTGTGCAGAACCATGAAAACCCATTAAGTGAGTTAAACATACCTAAAACCTCAACTATTGCACACAATAGATATCACAGTTCCAAAAAAATGCATGAAGAAATGTAGCAAAACCTGTGTTTTGCCGCAGCTTCTTTCCTGCCAACCCAGTGTGAACTTACACTAAGAATTTTAGACGAACACGACTGTAGTGTAATAATTATTTCAAGATGATCTAACATGAAAGCAGATTATAAAAAATGTTCTCTTTTATTTCTAATTAAATGGAAAACAAGGCAAAAAGAGTTTGAGCTAATACAGCCGTGCATTATTTTTCCTATAAAAATTGATTATCGTGAAGTAATTCATAGATGGATGAAAAAAAAAAAATGATGGTAAAAGGTCATATTGCCATGTTTTGTAGAAGGACCTCTAGGATGAAAGGCACTCCAGGTTAAAGCAGTTTGCACATAGAATTTCCTTTCTCTTTGTGATCTCCAGGCTTAGCATGATGACAAGGAAGAAGGAAGACCAATTTAGCTCCAAAGCTTAGTCAGGCTTCTCAGCTGTGACCCGGCAACTATTACTGGGTTGAAGGTCAGCGTTCATTTAGCCAGCAGTTCAGCCCTCAGTATGGTACACATCATGCCCTTACATGAGATCACTTATAGGACTGCTCGGATTTGATGAACTGGGTTAAGTGACTGGTCAAATCTCATGTGAGAGCAATGAATGAGCCAGCACAAAGCCATAGCTGTTACCTTATAACACTTGTCATGTAAATATAATCAGCCTGGTACAAACACACAACTACACAGTAAGCTCACATTCACACAGGCTGCGAGGAACGAAACAAAACAACGCGATGAAAGATTTGGGATAATCTACAATAGAAATAGATCCACTGTATCGTTCGGTGAAAATCGATTCTATTGTTCCTACTTGTATTAATTTCTCAAATAATATTTAACTATTGGAACACAACGTGAGCAGAAATCAAGTACAGGGGTTGTGGGCAGTAACAATAGTCTACATCGTACCATGGCGATACTATGTATACAAAAACAAACTGATCTATGAAAAACTCAGATGCATAGAAAACTATATAAATTTTCTTTTTAGAAAAGATACTAAACGTTAAATTAAATCTGAAGCAAAATGCATCATCGGATTGTAAAAAAAAAATACCAGAATTAATAAATGTAACAATTTTTTACATGCAACAAAACCTATATCGTCAGGAGTGGTTTATAAAGGAAAAATAATCCAAAATGAAGAATTTATAGTCATGCTTTTTCTTTTACGCTGACACCAGTAATACATCACAAACTGCATGGTGTGAATCCAGCCTTATATTGCCATGTCATGGTGGGTGCATTGTGCAAATCAGTATGTACTGAATAAGTGTGGAAAAAAATAAAAATGAAACTGTATTTCACATAGATTTTGAACACAGATTTCGTGTGTTGAAGCTATGCATCTTCTTTACAGACACGATGTAAGACACTTTCTAGGTCATGGCATTAACCTGCAACCTAGGAGGCTTCTTTTTTTATGAATGAAAGTGACGTGTTTTTTTGTTAACTAAACGTAGGAGAAAAGAAAAGTGGAGAATAATCTATATCAGAGCCGAGAAGGCATATTTTGCTGATGAGGTTGTCACTGAGAGATGGATTCAATTTTTCCATCATGAATTCAACAAAAAAAAAAAGGTTTTCCCTATGGCACTGCTGAAAATGAGACTGCGGGCCAGATTTCTCAAAAAACAACTCTAGCGTTCAATAAAAACTGTAAATATTTAGTGCGACATATTGTAAGAAATGTAACGCTGCTCACGACCAATGTATCGTAAAGAGTAGTACCAGCCCCGACCTGCCACACTTGCACTCCTCTTTCTTAAGACTTTGATAAATATGTCTGACAGACGTGACTAACAAGCCGGGCCCCCACCACACCCCTTAAAACGCCCCTTTTGAAGGGCAAAATTCAAAAGTGTATTAGGTGTCGTAATTGCTACAAAAATATCACAGTCATTTCATAAATATGACTCAGGTCCCCTAAGACAGCGCCCAAAACCCTCTTATTTTACAGCCAGAACGCATCAATCACCCAGCCTCACTCTATGACTGACATATAAATAGACAGCGTGAATTTCGATGGCATCTTAGGCGTCCTACGTCCCATTTGTAGGGTACAGTAATGGGATCTGGTGAGGAGCCAGTTCAGCATCAGTGTATACGTGACACATGTATGTAGAGATGCTGCATCAGTGCGCACCGGCATGACGTGTTTATTTGTGGCTGCGGTGCCCGTCACTCTCTGACCGACATCTGTCAAGTCACCGCTTTCTCACGTAGAGGTCTAGCTCGATGTTTCCCAGCTCCCTCCAGGCTTAGGCAACAAACATAAGGTGACCCTGAAAACGCTGAATAATGTACACAGCCAGCGCCAGCAAATACGACACGTAACCCTGTGGAGTGAAATATTAACCCGTGGAGGGAAGACGAACCCAATCGGCAGGCTGCACTTCCAACAGCACAAGACGGCACTAGGGCACACTTCTACGTAAATAGCTGTACTAGAAACCGCGCAATTATGTCTGCATAACGCTTATGAATGGAGGCGAACGCGGAAAAGCTTCCTAGCCCGCTCCTCGGTCACGGGGTGCGTTCTTCAACGTTCTGATGACACTTTACGATAAGTGCCACAGAGACACCGGCGCACATGGGACGCGACAAAAAAAAAAAATCACACCGTTTTACGGCGCAAATTCATTTTTTCGGGACCCAACTTTTGCAGAAACAATGCCGCCCCCCCCTGTTCTGGCAAAACCTGTTGTTTTCGACAGCGTCAGCCTGGATGAGCGGCTTTGGCCATGTGGGGGTTAACGGCAACACAAGAGGCCTCCAAATGTGACAGCTGTTTCCCCCTCCAAGCACAACAACAAGAGCCATGCTGGAGTCCAGCACACAGTACACCATGACAGCAACTTTCCCTCCGTCCATGGCCTTTGTTGTGACCCTGGCCACACTCACCTTGCTGGCACTTTCACTTCCTCCTGTTGTCCTTGCTGTTCCCAGGCTCACCCCTCAGGGACACATCACATGGCCGTCAGCAGGCTGCTCCTTGTTGTTGTTGTTGTTGTTCCCAGGGCTAGCTTGCCTCAGTCAGGATCCACCCCCGACCGTGGACGTGGGGCTCGTGCAGGAAGGAGTGTGAGTGCAGCCTGTCAGTCCTCGCACACTGGGTGCACCGTCACGGCTGTGTAGTGTGTGTGTGTGTGACCGGCTCTCCCCTCATCCTGCTGCTGCTGGCAGCGTGTGTGAGCGCGGTGTGTTTGTTGCTCTCCGCCTGGCCCTCCTCCTCCTCCCCGGCCGCAGCCTCCTTCTCCCGCGCCTATTGGTGCTGCCGACTCGTTACTGACATCTGCTGCTGTGTCACATAGTGCTCCCCATTGTCACAGGCACACACTGGCCGCATTGTTTATTACAACCATTGATTCATGCTTCCATACAGCCCAGCTGCTGGCTGAATTCCTCCATGGCTGTGCTCCTGGACACAAAACGCATGGGGCTATTCACATAGTCACTACGCCGCTTTTCTGACGTAAGTGCAACAAATGGCGTCATCTCGAACAGTCGTGATTTTTTACACCGGTAGCCTGTGTATTTAGGTAACCCGCTGAGAACATGTTTTCTGCAAAACAAAAGATCATTTCACCCGACGAACAAACATTCTGATGATTCGGCAGCCTGTTAATACTGCAAGACTAAACGAGTGTTCGTTCATGATCATTTTTCAGTGCTAAATGTACCTTATTTCCGTTTTTTTCGCTCCCCTTCTTCCCAGAGCCATAACCTTTTTTATTTTTCCGTCAATATGGCCATGTGAGGGCTTATTTTTTGCTTGACAAGTTGCACTTTTGAGCAACACCATTGGTATTAACATGTCGTGTACTAGAAAAAGGGAAAAAAAATTCAAAGATTGCAAAAAAAATTCTCACCCGGCTCCCTTGCTGGCGCTGCTTCCTGTCCTGGCCGCACCTTCTACTGTATGAGCGGTCACGTGAGGCCGCCCATTACAATCATGAATATGCGGCTCCACCTCCCATAGGGGTGGAGTCACATATTCATCACTGTAAATGAGCGGCTCCACGTGACCGCTCATACAGTAGAAGGTGCAGCCAGGACAGGAAGCAGCGCCAGCGAGCGAGAGAGCCGGGTGAGTATTTTAATAACAGCGGGTGGGCGCACGGGGTGGGAGGGGGGTGGGGACATGGATCTTTATGTTAAACACAAGAAACAAACAAAAAAAAAGGATTATTCATATCTTCTCTACAGCAAACGCTGCTGCAGAGAAGATATGAATCGCGGCTTCAGCACCATGTGGGGGGGACAGCGCTTACTGTAGCGCTGTCTCCTGCACGGCACACGGACTGCACACGGACAACGTCCATGTGCGGTACGTGTTTTACACGGACCCATTGACTTTAATGGGTCCGTGTAATCCGTGCGCTCCCACGAACACTGACATGTCTCCGTGTTTGGCACACGGAGACACGATCCACTATAAATCAATGACATCTGCACAGATGCATTGATTTGAATGTGTTTACGTGTGTCAGTGGCTCCGGTACGTGAGGAAACTGTCACCTCACGTACCGGAGCCACCTACGTGTGAAACCGGCCTTACCGTGACAGGATGTAACAGGCAGGATATCATGTGCTGGTGCGGGTTGCTGTGAGGATGCTCATGGTAAGGGCACTGGAGGTAATAGTCTGGACCTCACTTGTATTGATTGCAGGTAGGGGGACGTTGTTATCCCCTGGATAGTAACGTCCTGGTGGGCGCACGCCTGCTAGTGCTAGCTGCTACTGGCAGAGGATGCTGCTAGTCAGTGGAGAGCCAGGGACGTCCCGGCCGGAGGCGTCCCTGGTTACACAGAGGAAAGATGGCTGACGCTGACAAGCAGAGTGTGACGTCACAGGCCTACGTAGCCTTGCTGGGACAAGAAGCTAACCAATTCTACAATTGTTTTTTTATTTTTTTTTACAATGTTCACTAAATACTAAAACTGACCTGCCATTGTGCATTATGATTCTCCAGGTTGTTACAAGTTCGTAGACACCAAACATGTCTAGGTTCTTTTTTATTTAAGTGGTGAAAAAAATCAAAAATTTGTCAACAAAAAAATGGCACCGTTTTTCAAGACCCAGAGCATCTCTGTTTTTTGGGATCTGGGGCCGGGTGAGGACTTATTTTTAACTCACCGAACTGATGTTTTTATTGATACCATTTTAGGATAGATTTCATTGCAGTGTTGCAGAGACCAAAAAACCATAATTCTGGCATTTTGATTTTTTTCTCGTTACACCGTTTACCATTCGGATGAAATTTTTGAATATCTTGCTAGATCAGATGTTTCTGAACGCAGCGATACCTAATATGTGTAATTTTTTTATTGTTTTGTTTTGAATGGGGCAAAAGGGGGGTGATTTGAACTTTTATTTTATTGTTTTGTAATATTTTTTAAAACTTTTTTTCTACTTGCTTTAATAGTCTTCATGGAAGACTAGAAGCTGCGATCATCTGATCGCTTGTGTTACACATAGCAGGGCTGACGGGTACCGATGGTCGGAGCTAAGACTTGTATCTGGCTGGCGCTGTCAGAGACTGACAGACGCATTTCACTAGTGAAAAGTAGCGGGTGGATCGCGATTCCACCCACAGATATTAGGGGCACATGACAGCTGATCAGATGTTGCCAGAGACCACACCAAAGAGAGTGAGGCGAACTATGACGAATATACATGTCATAGGTCGTTAAGGGGTTAAAGGTGCATTTTAAAAAAAATTTTGTTAAATGAACGCAATTGGGGCTAAAAATCATTTTTGCAGTTCGGTTTCATTAACAGTTATGCCCCATTTGCCTCTTACAGCCTCTGTATAAGGGCTCATGCCCATCACCGTAAAATAACTGTCCGATATTCAGGGGCTGACTGGCAAATTTTGGCCTGGGGGGCAAGCACACAGCAGTGGTCCATGAGTAGCGGCTCATCCTTAAAGGGGTTGTCGGATCTTATGCTACATGTCTACAGACACTATGTGTGAATCCTCATATTGTGCGCTGTGAAGATTCTCTGGTGCCGGCAACAGGTGGTTTTGTGACTGCAAGCATGCAATATATATATATTCCCAGCCACATTTCGACTAGAATGTTTTGGGCCTTGTTCAATACAGTTGCATTAGGCCATGCAAGTCTAGTCGGCATGTGACCGCATGTATGCAAATCACAAACTTACAGCCACACACCCGCCAAATGACCACAGCACTGCCAGCAATGTGAGAAGCACAAGTCTGCAGTCCAAAGAATGACAGAGTGAATGCACCAATGACACACACACACACACACACGCACAGCCCCACTGTATAATGACACACACGCACAGCCCCACTGTATAATGAGACACACACAGCCCCACTGTATAATGACACACACACACAGCCACTGTATTATGACACACACACACAGCCCCACTGTATAATGACACACACACACACACAGCCACTGTATAATGACACACACACACAGCCCCACTGTATAATGACACACACACACACACGCACAGCCCCACTGTATAATTACAGGCACATGCACAGCCCCACTGTATGACAGGCACACGCACAGCCCCACTGTATAATGACACACACACACACAGCCACTGTATAATGACACACACACACACAGCCCCACTGTATAATGACACACACACACACGCACAGCCCCACTGAATAATGACAGGCACATGCACAGCCCCACTGTATGACAGGCACACGCACAGCCCCACTGTATGACACACACACAGCCCCACTGTATAATGACACACACACGAACAGCCCCACTGTATAATGACACACACACACAGCCCCACTGTATAATGACACACACAGCCACTGTATAATGACACACATGCACAGCCCCACTGTATAATGACACACACGCACAGCCCCACTGTATAATGACAGGCACATGCACAGCCCCACTGTATGACAGGCACACGCAGAGCCCCACTGTATGACACACACACAGCCCCACTGTATAATGACTCACACACGCACAGCCCCTATGTATAATGACACACACACGCACAGCCACTGTATAATAACACACACACGCACAGCCCCACTGTATAATGACACACACACGCACGGCCCCACTGTATGACACGCACACGCACGCAGCTCACACACACGCAGCTCACACACACACGCAGCTCACACACACACATCCCCACTGTATAATGACACACACGCACAGCCCCACTGTATAATGACACACACGTACAGCCCCACTGTATAATGACACACACACACGCACGGCCCCACTGTATGACACGCACGCAGCTCACACACACACACGCAGCTCACACACACGCTGCTCACACACACACGCACAGCCCCACTGTATAATGACATACCCACACAGCCCCACTGTATAATGACAGGTACGCGCACAACCCCACTGTATAATGACAGGCACACGCACAAGCCCACTGTATAATGACATACAAATGCAGCTCACACACACACACACACACGCACGCAGCTCTCACACACACACGCACGCAGCTCACACACACACACGCAGCTCACACACACACGCACATAGCTCACACACAAACACGCCCGCAGCTCACACACACACGCACACGCAGCTCTCACACACACGCACGCAGCTCTCACACGCACGCAGCTCACACATACACGCACGCAGCTCACACACACACGCACACAGCTCACACACACACGCAGCTCACACACAGGCACGCAGCTCACACATATGCACGCATGCAGCTCACACACGCACGCAGCTCACACACACACGCACGCAGCTCACACACACACGCACGCAGCTCACACACGCACGCAGCTCACACACACGCTCACGCAGCTCACACACGCGCTCACGCAGCTCAAACACACGCACGCAGCTCACACACACACACGCAGCTCACACACACACGCACGCAGCTCACACACACGCACGCAGCTCACACACACGCACAGCCCCACTGTATAATGACATACCCACACAGCCCCACTGTATAATGACAGGCACACGCACAACCCCACTGTATGACACACACATGCAGCTCACACACACACGCACGCAGCTCTCACACACACACGCACGCAGCTCACACTCACACGCACGCAGCTCACACACACACGCGTTACCTCATACACACATCACACACCAGTTACCTCATACACACATCACACACTCTCCTCATACACACATCACACACTCTCCTCTGTGGTGCAGGGTCGGCTGATGTCCATGTGCAGCTCTTCAGTTTCTCCTGCTCATAGCTCTGCACTGTCCCGGCACCTCCCCCGTCTCTCCTTCTCTGCCGGGATAGCAGATAAGAGCAGGAGAAGCCGGAGCTCCGTACACACACAGGCCGGTATGCTGACCTTTCATATTGGCTGCTGGCTCTCTCCATCTGAGTGGCAGTGGCGCATAGGAGCTTGCTCATCACATACCCCTGCAGCCTGCATGTCAGGGCTGCTGGTGGGATGACACCACCGTGCACTACAGGTGCGCTATGTATTAGTCACTGCCAGTCCTCCAGTGGCCCTGTGCAGCTGCTTAGACACTGGCCCGGGGGGCACATGCATTTCTGCCACCCGGCCCAGCCCGCCCCTGCCGATATTGTTCCTGAAAAGTCGGATGAGTATCATGCAAGTGTCATGCGATTTTCATGTGAGTACAATATGATTTTTCTAACCTAGCATCCGATTTACATTCAAATGACATGAGAATGTAATTTGTATGCAGCGCGATTTTAACATGAGCTTTTACGTAGAGTAATTATGTATGTCATTTAAACATAGTTTTCCAGCTGTCTACTAAGCCTTTACTGGATATTAAAATGGGGAACCACAAAATAAAAATGACGCAGGATCTCCCTATAATTAATAACCAGCAAAGGCTAGGATGACAGCTGCAGGCTGATTTTTATTTATATACAGTCGGTACGGAAAGTATTCAGACCCCTTTAAATTTTTCACTCTTTGTTTTATTGCAGCCATTTGGTAAATTCAAAAAAGTTCATTTTTTTCTCATTAATGTACATTCTGCACCCCATCTTGACTGAAAAAAACAAAACAAAATGAAGACATTTTTGCAAATTTAATAAAAAAGAAAAAGTGAAATATCACACGGTCATAAGTATTCAGATCCTTTGCTCAGACACTCATACTTAAGTCACACGCTGTCCATTTCCTTGTGATCCTCCTTGAGATCGTTCTACTCCCTCCTTGGAGTCCAGCTGTATTTAATTAAACTGATAGGACTTGATTTGAAAAGGCACACATCTGTCTACATAAGACCTCACAGTGCATGTCAGACCAATTGAGAATCATGAGGTCAAAGGAACGGGCCAAGGAGCTCAGAGACAGAATTGTGGCAAGGCACAGATCTGGCCAAGATTACAACAGAATTTCTGCAGTACTCAAGATTCCTAAGAGCACAGTGGCCTCTATAATGCTTAATTGGAAGAAGCTTGAGACCACCAGAAGTCTTCCTAGACCTGGCTGTCCAGCCAAACTGAGCCATCGTGGGAGAAGAGCCTTGGTGAGAGAGATAAAGAAGAACCCCAAGATCACTGTGGCTGATATCCAGAGATGCAGTAGGGAGATGGGAGAAAGTTCCACAAAGTCAACTATCACTGCAGCCCTCCACCAGTCAGGCCTTTATGGCAGAGTGGCCCGACGGAAGCCCCTCCTCAGTGCAAGACATATGAAAGCCCTCATAGAGTTTGCTAAAAAAAAACACATGAAGGACTCCCAGACTATGAGAAATAAGATTCTCTGGTCTGATGAGAGGAAGAGAGACCTTTTTTGGTGATAATTCTAAGCGGTATGTGTGGAGAAAACCAGGCACTGCTCATAACCTGCCCAATACAATCCCAACAGTGAAACATGGTGGTGGCGGCATCATGCTATGGGGGTGTTTTTCAGCTGCAGGGACAGGATGACTGGGTGTCATTGAAGAAAATATGAATGCGGCCAAGTACAGAGATATCCTGGATGAAAACCTCTTCCAGAGTGCTCTAGACCGCAGACTTGGCCAAAGGTTCACCTTCCAACAAGACAACTAAGCACACAGCTAAAATAACAAAGGAATGGCTTCAGAACAATTCTGTGACCATTCTTCACTGGCTCAGCCAGAGCCCTGACCTAAACCCAATTGCGCATCTCTGGAGAAACCTGAAAATGACTGCCCAGTGCCCACCAATGTTCACCATCCAACCTGATGGAACTGGAGAGGAGCTGCAAGGAAGAATGGCAGAGGATCCCCAAATCCTGGTGTGAAAAACTTGTTGCATCATTCCCAAGAATACTCATCAAAAGGGTGTTTGTACTCAATACTGAGTAAAGGGTCCGAATACTGTCGACCATGTGATATTTCAGTTTTCTCTTTTTTAATAAATTTGCAAAAATTACTATATTTCTGTTTTTTTCAGTCAAGATGGGGTGCAAAGTGTACATTAATGAGAAAAAAATGAACTTTTTTGAATTTACCAAATGGCTGCAGTGAAGCAAGGAGTTAAAAATTTTAAAGTGGCATATACTGTATATATATATATATATATATATATATATATATATATTTATATAGTATAGACCAAAAGTTTGGACACACCTTCTCATTTAAAGATTCTTCTGTATTTTCATGACTATGAAAATTGTACATTCACACTGAAGGCATCAAAACTATGAATTAACACATGTGGAATTATATACTTAACAAAAAAGTGTGAAACTAAGGAAATTATGTCTTATATTCTAGGTTCTTCAAAGTACCCACCTTTTGCTTTGATGACTGCTTTGCACACTCTTGGCATTCTCTTGATGAGCGTCAAGAGGTAGTCATCGGGAATGGTCTTCCAACAATCTTGAAGGACTTCCCAGAGTTGCTTAGCACTTGTTGGCCCTTTTGCCTTCACTCTGCAGTCCCATAGTTTTTAACATCTCATGTACATTTAAAGGGAACCTGTCTTCGGAAATAACGCTATTAACCTTCAGATGTGTGGTTAATCTGCAGGTCAACAGCACTATTATGCTGTCCTGCACCTGCACATTGCCGAATGCAGTAGGGAGAAAATGCACTTTATTCTTCACGCCAGCATTTGGTTTTCAGTCATGGAGATGAGGGTGCCACTGGTTCAGTAACCACTCTCTGAATACAGAACGGCCGCTGTAACCGCGTCCCCTACCTTGACTGACAGCTGAGCCCCAATGCAGAGGGAATGTCCATCAGGGCCGGGGGCGCGGTAACAGTGGCCGCTCTGTATACTCAGAGCTATGACAACCAGCGGCGCCCCCGCCCCTATGACTGAAAACAAATGCTGGAAGGGAGAGTAAAGTTAATTTTCTCCCCGCTGCATTCAACTGCATGCATGCATTCGCCGGAAAGCATAATAAAGCTGTTAACTAGTACATTAACTAAATATGTACAGGTTAAAAGCATTATTTCTGGTGACAGGTTCCCTATATGAAAAACTTGGATTTCTATGTAATAATAATAATCTTTCTATAACCTGCATGCCTATGTACATGCCGTAGGAGAGTTGATCCTTTCAATAGATTCCATTTAAGTTCTGTTGTGTATAAATACGTATATTATAGTAAACTACCTGCTAAAAAGGCTTAAAGGGAACTTGACATCTGCGACATGCTGCCTGATCCTCGACAGGGAGCGATGAGAAGTCACTTTTAAACTATGTTTTTCTCTGAAACACCTTGGCATTTCAGAGTTAAACATACAGTATATGGCTGGAATCCTGCGGCCACTGTCTGATACATGCTGTTCTTGGATCGGGCAACATGTATCAGCTGTCAGGTTCACTTTATATAGTCTAAAAAACTAAAGACTCAATTTTTTTATCATGAGAGTCTGGCAGTGACTGTATGACACAACGCTTACATGGACAGCATAATAACTCAATGTACACTCTTCACCATTTAAATTGCAACATCAAAAAGGATAATTTGCATAATTACAAAAATCAAGGACTAAAAAGATGTGCTAATCACATGCGAATGGTGGGAAAAGGGAAAACAAAATTATGAAAACATCTTCGGTATTGAGTATGAGTGCATAGAAATCATCAAAATGAGCTGCTCGGAGCAACCTTTAAAGTGGCCAAACAATGTTGTCATTAGCTATTACAAAAGGAGCTGTCAGCAGCAGATCTTGATGATTTGTGTGCACCAGTATATGGCAGGACATTCCTCAGCATGCCATCATTGAGGTTAATAATGGTTGTCTAAGGCTGGTTTCACATTTGCGTTTTTTGCCGCTGCGTTTGTAACGCATATAAATGCATGCATTCAATTTTCCTATATTTATCATTAAAAACGCATGCGTTTTTTTTGTACGCATTTTGCTGCGTTTGACAACGCATGCGTCGTTTCGATGCTTGCGTCTTGGCGCAGAAACGCAACATGTAGTAATTTCTAGAGGCGTTGTCTTGCCGCAAAAAACGCATGCATTCGATTGCGTCAAAAAACGTATTGCTGTCTATGTAAACGCATGCGTTTTTAACACATGCGTTTGGTTGCGTTTTTTAACGCATGCGTTTCCATAGAGAAAATCAAGTCTAGACACTGATAAGCCACCCCCCACCATCAAGGTGATAAAGGGATCCAAACCCTAGCCCTAACCCTAACCCTAAGCCACCATCAAGATGAAAAAGGGTCCAAACCCTAACCCCAAAGGGATCCAAACCCTAACCCTAGCCCTAACCCTAGCCCTAACCCTAACCCCAAAGGGATCCTAACCCTAACCCTAACCCTAATGGGAAAATGGAAATAAAAACATTTTTTTAATTTTTTAATTTTTCCCTAACTAAGGAGTTGATGAAGGGGGTTTGATTTCTATTTATAAGGGGTTTTCTAGTGGATTTTTATGATTGGCAGCTGTCACACACTGAAATGCGCTTTTTATTCCAAAAAATAATTTTTGCGTTACCACATTTTGAGAGCTACAATGTTTCCATATTTTGGTTCACAGAGTCATGTGAGGTCTTGTTTTTTGCGGGACATTTTTATTGGTAACATTTTCAGGCACGTGACATTTTTGATTGCTTTTTATTCCGATTTTTGTAAAGCAGAATGAACAAAAACCAGCTTGTGAAATTTCTCATCATGCGTACCAAAAGTGCAAACACAGGAAAAAACGCATGTAAACGCGTACAAACGTGGCGTTTTTTTAACCGCATGCAAAAACGCATGAGTCTAAAAAACGCAGCATTTGTACGCGTTTACATGCGGATTTAAACGCAAATGTGAAACCAGCCTAAGGCATGTAAGTGCTTGTATTTCTGCATGTGGTGCTCAGACTTGATGCTGAATACATTTAGATACTTTGGAAATCTTGTTTGTTTTTTTACTATTTGCATATTTCTAGAATTGCTAAATATCACCTAATACCAAAAGTACGAGTGTCACAAATGGCCCCTTACGGGACCCAATTTTATAGAAAAAAAAACTGAACTTTTGAGTTGTGGGATCTCTGCATACACACAACCCTCCACGGCCCCTATTGAAGTAAAATAACACTGAGATCTTGTGCTTTGAGCTAATCCAGAGCTGCTACATCCTTCACTGAGCAGTTACTGATTGATAACTGCCCTAATGAGGTTACTCGTCGGTAAACGTCTTAGTAAAGGATGTAATAGCGCTAGCAAAACCCAAAGTGCGAGACCTCTCGATGACAAGTAAGATCTTGCACTTATACTGCCAGGGGTAAATCAAAGAGGTGTAGGATCATCCTCTGCTTGCTAGAATCCCCCAACCCTGAAGTTCAGACGGACTGGAGTGTTGCTAGAAAGTCAGGTCCTGCTATTTAGGACACTTGTCAACATTTTGGTAATAGGAACTTTTTGCTAAAATCATAAGTATTGTACTGTTTTCTTAAATGGAAAGTGCATTCACTGACTGGTGATAGGTGCTCTTTAACCCCTTCAAGACCCAGCCTATTTTGACCTTAAAGACCTTGCCGTTTTTTGCAATTCTGACCAGTGTCCCTTTATGAGGTAATAACTCAGGAACGCTTCAACGGATCCTAGCGGTTCTGAGATTGTTTTTTCGTGACATATTGGGCTTCATGTTAGTGGTAAATTTAGGTCAATAAATTCTGCATTTATTTGTGATAAACACGGAAATTTGGCGAAAATTTTGAAAATTTCGCAATTTTCACATTTTGAATTTTTATTCTGTTAAACCAGAGAGATATGTGACACAAAATAGTTAATAAATAACATTTCCCACATGTTTACTTTACATCAGCACAATTTTGGAAACAAAATTTTTTTTTGTTAGGAAGTTATAAGGGTTAAAATTCGACCAGCGATTTGTCATTTTTACAACGAAATTTACAAAACCATTTTTTTTAGGGACCAGCTCACATTTGAAGTCAGTTTGAGGGGTCTATATGGCTGAAAATACCCAAAAGTGACACCATTCTAAAAACTGCACCCCTCAAGGTACTCAAAACCACATTCAAGAAGTTTATTAACCCTTCAGGTGCTTCACAGCAGCAGAAGCAACATGGAAGGAAAAAATGAACATTTAACTTTTTAGTCACAAAAATTATCTTTTAGCAACAATTTTTTTATTTTCCCAATGGTAAAAGGAGAAACTGAACCACGAAAGTTGTTGTCCAATTTGTCCTGAGTATGCTGATACCTCATATGTGGGGGTAAACCACTGTTTTGGCGCACGGCAGGGCTTGGAAGGGAAGGAGCGCCATTTGACTTTTTGAATCAAAAATTGGCTCCACTCTTTAGCGGACACCATGTCACGTTTGGAGAGCCCCCGTGTGCCTAAAAATTGGAGCTCCCCCACAAGTGACCCCATTTTGGAAACTAGACGCCCCAAGGAACTTATCTAGATGCATATTGAGCACTTTAAACCCCCAGGTGCTTCACAGAAGTTTATAACGCAGAGCCATGAAAATAAAAAATAATTTTTCTTTCCTCAAAAATGATTTTTTAGCCTGGAATTTCCTATTTTGCCAAGGATAATAGGAGAAATTGGACCCCAAATATTGTTGTCCAGTTTGTCCTGAGTACGCTGATACCCCATATGTGGGGGTAAACCACTGTTTGGGCGCACGGCAGGGCTCGGAAGGGATGGCACGCCATTTGGCTTTTTAAATGGAAAATTAGCTCCAATCATTAGCGGACACCATGTCACGTTTGGAGAGCCCCTGTGTGCCTAAACATTGGAGATCCCCCAGAAATGACACCATTTTAGAAACTAGACCCCCAAAGAACTAATCTAGATGTGTGGTGAGGACTTTGAACCCCCAAGTGCTTCACAGAAGTTTATAACTAAGAGCCATGAAAATAAAAAAAAAAATTATTTTCTCAAAAATGATCTTTTAGCCTGCAATTTTTTATTTTCCCAAGGGTAACAGGAGAAATTTTACCCCAAAAGTTGTTGTCCAGTTTCTCCTGAGTACGCTGACACCCCATATGTGGGGGTAAATCACTGTTTGGGCACATGCCGGGGCTCGGAAGTGAAGTAGTGACGTTTTGAAATGCAGACTTTGATGGAATGCTCTGTGGGCGTCACGTTGCGTTTGCAGAGCCCCTGATGTGGCTTAACAGTAGAAACCCCCCACAAGTGACCCCATTTTGGAAACTAGACCCCCAAAGGAACTTATCTAGATGTGTGGTGAGCACTTTGAACCCCCAAGTGCTTCATAGAAGTTTATAATGCAGAGCCGTGAAAATAATAAATACGTTTTCTTTCCTCAAAAATAATTATTTAGCCCAGAATTTTTTAATTTTCCCAAGGGTAACAGGAGAAATTTGACCCCAATATTTGTTGTCCAGTTTCTCCTGAGTACGGTGATACCCCATATGTGGGGGTAAACTACTGTTTGGGCACATGCCGGGGCTTGGAATTGAAGTAGTGACGTTTTGAAATGCAGACTTTGATGGAATGGTCTGCGGGTGTCACGTTGCGTTTGCAGAGCCCCTGGTGTGCCTAAACAGTAGAAACCCCCCACAAGTGACCCCATTTTAGAAACTAGACCCCCCAAGGAACTTATCTAGATATGTGGTGAGCACTTTGAACCCCCAAGTGCTTCACAGACGTTTACAACGCAGCGCCGTGAAAATAAAAAATCATTTTTCTTTCCTCAAAAATTATGTTTTAGCAAGCATTTTTTTAGATTCACAAGGGTAACAGGAGAAATTGGACCCCAGTAATTGTTGCGCAGTTTGTCCTGAGTATGCTGGTACCCCATATGTGGGGGTAAACCACTGTTTGGGCACACGTCAGGGCTCGGAAGTGAGGGAGCACCATTTGACTTTTTGAATACGAGATTGGCTGGAATCAATGGTGGCGCCATGTTGCGTTTGGAGACCCCTGATGTGCCTAAACAGTGGTAACCCCTCAATTCTAACTCCAACACTAACCCCAACACACCCCTAACCCTAATCCCAACTGTAGCCATAATCCTAATCACAACCCTAACCCCAACACACCCCTAACCATAACACTAACCCCAACACACCCCTAACCCTAACCACAACCCTAATTCCAACCCTAACCCTAAGGCTATGTGCCCACGTTGCGGATTCGTGTGAGATATTTCCGCACCATTTTTGAAAAATCTGCGGGTAAAAGGCACTGTGTTTTACCTGCGGATTTTCCGCGGATTTCCAGTGTTTTTTGTGCGGATTTCACCTGCGGATTCCTATTGAGGAACAGGTGTAAAACGCTGCGGAATCCGCACAAAGAATTGACATGCTGCGGAAAATACAACGCAGCGTTCCCGCGCGGTATTTTCCGCACCACGGGCACAGCGGATTTGGTTTTTCATATGTTTACATGGTACTGTAAACCTGATGGAACACTGCTGCGAATCCGCAGCCAAATCCGCACCGTGTGCACATAGCCTAATTCTAAAGGTATGTGCACACGCTTCGGAAAACGCTGCGGATCCGCAGCAGTTTCCCATGAGTGTACAGTTCAATGTAAACCTATGGGAAACAAAAATCGCTGTACACATGCTGCGGAAAAACTGCACGGAAACGCAGCGGTTTACATTCCGCAGCATGTCACTTCTTTGTGCGGATTCCGCAGCGGTTTTACAACTGCTCCAATAGAAAATCGCAATTGTAAAACCGCAGTGAAATGCGCAGAAAAAAACGCGGTAAATCCGCCATAAATCCGCAGCGGTTTAGCACTGCGGATTTATCAAATCCGCAGCGGAAAAATCCGCAGAGGACCAGAATACGTGTGCACATTCCTAACCCTAACCCTAGCCCTAACCCTAGCCCTAACCCTAGCCCTAACCCTACCCCTACCCCTAACCCTACCCCTAGCCCTACCCCTAACCCTACCCCTAACCCTACCCCTAACCCTAACCCTACCCCTAACCCTAACCCTACCCCTAACCCTAACCCTATTCTAACATTAGTGGAAAAAAAAAATTTCTTTATTTTTTTATTGTCCCTACCTATGGGGGTGACAAAGGGGGGGGGGGGGGTCATTTATTATTTTTTTTATTTTGATCACTGAGATAGATTATATCTCAGTGATCAAAATGCACTTTGGAACGAATCTGGCGGCCGGCAGATTCGGCGGGCGCACTGCGCATGCGCCCGCCATTTTGAAAGATGGCGGCGCCCGGGAGAAGACGGACGGGACCACGGCTGGATCGGTAAGTATGATAGGGTGGGGGGAACCACGGGGGGGGGATCGGAGCACGGGGGGGGGGAATCGGAGCGCGGGAGGGGTGGAACGGAGCGCGGGGGGCGTGGAACGGAGCACGGGGGGGCTGGAACGGAGCACGGGGGGGTGGAACGGAGCACGGGGGGGTGGATCGGAGTGCAGGGGGGGTGATTGGAGCACGGGGGGGTGATTGGAGCACGGGGGGAGCGGACACGAGCACGGGGGGGAGCGGAGCACAGGGCGGAGGGGAGCCGGAGCAGTGTACCGGCCAGATCGGGGGGGTGGGGGGGCGATCGGAGGGGTGGGGTGGGGGCACACTAGTATTTCCAGCCATGGCCGATGGTATTTCAGCATCGGCCATGGCTGGATTGTAATATTTCACCCGTTATAATGGGTGAAATATTACAAATCGCTCTGATTGGCAGTTTCACTTTCAACAGCCAATCAGAGCGATCGTAGCCACGAGGGGGTGAAGCCAACCCCCCTGGGCTAAACTACCACTCCCCCTGTCCCTGCAGATCGGGTGAAATGGGAGTTAACCCTTTCACCCGATCTGCAGGGACGCGATCTTTCCATGACGCCGCATAGGCGTCATGGGTCGGATTGGCACCGACTTTCATGACGCCTACGTGGCGTCAAAGGTCGGGAAGGGGTTAAAGGGAACCTGTCACCCCCAAAATCGATGGTGAGGTAAGCTCACCATCATCAGGGGCTTATCTACAGCATTCTGTAATGCTGTTGATAAGCCGCCGATGTTACCTGAAAGAGGAGAAAAAGAGGTTAGATTATACTCACCCAGGGGTGGTCCTGCTCCGATGGGTGTCTCAGGTCCGGAACAGCACCTCCCATCTTCATTCCATGACGTCCTCTTCTGGTCTTCACGCCGCGGCTCCGGCACAGGCGTACTTTGTCTGCCTTGTTGAGGGCAGAGCAAAGTACTGCAGTGCGCAGGCGCCGGAAAGGTCAGAGAGGTCCGGCGCCTGCGCACTGCAGTACTTTGCTCTGCCCTCAACAGGGCAGACAAAGTACGCCTGCGCCGGAGCCACGGCGTGAAGACCAGAAGAGGACGTCATGGAAAAAAGATGGGAGGCGCTGGAGCGGACCTGAGACACCCATTTGACCGGACCGCAGCGGGACCGCCCCTGGGTGAGTATAATCTAACTGCTTTTTCTCCTCTTTCAGAAAACATCGGGGGCTTATCTACAGCATTACAGAATGCTGTAGATAAGCCCCTGATGACAGTGATCTTACCTCACCATCGATTTTGGGGGTTACAGGTTCCCTTTAACTGTATCATCTCTGCTTTATTAGAATTTTACTTGTCTTTTTAGTGATTATCTTAATTTAAAATTCTATATTGATCTTTGTTTCTATGAATAATGATATTATTATTAGAACAGTGACAGTTTAGCATTTGATGTATTTCAATAACCAATATTTGCTTTTCCCTTTTTTCCATCAAGTTAATATTATTATTCTTTTTAAAGAGTTTTTATTATTATTTAGTATTTCCACTAATAGACCTACTTTTACCTTACTTTTACTGAGGATTTTGTTTTCTTTTTTAGATTTTGAGTGACATATAGTTGTAATTTTTTTTCCTTGGTGGTTGAAGCGGCTCAGAATCAATAAGGAAAGTATTAAAATTAATATTTGTAAATTGAAGAAGACTCTTTAAATTCCGATCAATTATGTTAGCATCTTCTGGGCAGAAACATTGTAGCAATGTAGGGCATCAATGCATGATATTACATTAAATGGGTTTTCCCACAAACAAAGTACATTTTAATTAATCTTGGAATAACTATTGGATGTGTTAGAAAATGTTCCTGTGAGGAGATGACCTGGAAAATGTGCCCCTACTGTGTACTGTGTAATGGCTGTGACTGACCGTGCAGAGCTGCTCCAGTTCATGGTCTGAACATACCTCAGCCCCATGGCCAGGTGGGGGTAGCAAAAGAGTATACAGTCAGGATAACATGGGATCACTGTTGATTCTTTCAATAAGGTAAAACATTTCCCTGCCTATTCAAAAACAGGCAGGGAAATGTTTTACATCAAAGAAAGCAGTATCTGCTTCCTCTGCTGCGAAGGAGCTGTAATATGATCAGACCATGTTGCTGTATGGTGAGACACGGCCATTACACAGTACACTTACTTGTAAAATTCATGCCATAATGGCTGAATAATTTGTTTTTTGATGTTAAAGTTAAATAATTTACTTTGTATTTTGAATGAACACATTTCTACTAAATTCAATATGATTATTTTATTATGTCTATGTATTTAATTTTGTGTGTGTATGTATCTCGGGCCGCGCGTGCACACAGGCACAGTAAACAAGACATCAAGTGATGTCAGTTGTCAGGCAGCGCGAACTGCGCATGCCCAAGGCAGAATATGACCGCGCAGGCGCCTGGACAACTGAATAACGCCGAGGAGGTGGCGCCCTTCTCGCAGAGTGACGGCTGGGAGGTGTTTGGATGAGGGGGAAAGACCTGCCTCCCTGACGATTTCACAGGTATGAGGGACCAAATTCAAAAGTGATTATTTCTGCAGTGCAACGAACAATAACTAAAAGAGCCACTTTGTCAGAATGCAGCATTAGTGCTGCACAAGCTGGCTCTTTTAGTTACAAACACCTGGGGGGGGGGGGGGTGAGGGTGACAGGTTCCTTTTAAAGATTTTCCTGTGGTTTCATGACTATGAAAATTGTACATTCACACTGAAGGCATAAAAACTATGAATTAACACATGGAATTATATGCTTAATAAAAAAGTGTGAAACAACTGAAATTATGTCTTATATTCTAGGTTCTTCAAAGTGGCCACCCTTTGCTTTGATGACTGCTTTGCACACCCTTGGCATTCTCTTGATCAGCTTCAAGAGGTAGTCACCAGGAATGGTCTTCCAACAATCTTGGAGAAGTTCCCAGAGTTGCTTAGCACTTGTTGGCTCTTTTGCCTTCACTCTGCGGTCCAGCTCACCCCAAACCAGCTCGATTAGGTTCAGGTCTGGTGACTGTGGAGGCCAGGTCATCTGGCGTAGCACCCCATCACTCTCCTCCTTGGTCAGATAGCCCTTACACAGCTTGGAGGTGTGTTTGGAGTCATTGACCTGTTGAAAAATAAATGATAGTTCAACTAAACGCAAACCGGATGGAATAGCATGCCGCTGCAAGATGCTGTGGTAGCCATGCTGGTTCAGTATGCCTTCAATTTTGAATAAATCCCCAACAGTGTCACCAGCAAAGCACCCCCACACCATCACACCTCCTCCTCCATGCTTCACAGTGGGAACCAGGCATGTAGAGTCAATCCGTTCAAAGTCTCCTCTTAACAGTTGTTGTAGAGATGTGTCTGCTGCTAGAACTCTGTGTGGCATTGACCTGGTCTCTAATCTGAGCTGCTGTTAACCTGCGATTTCTGAGGCTGTTGATTCGGGTAAACTTATCCTCAGAAGCAGAGGTGACTCTTGTCTTCCTTTCCTGGGGTGGTCCTCATGTGAGCCAGTTTCTTTGTAGCACTTGATGGTTTTTGCAACTGCACTTGGGGACACTTTCAAAGTTTTCCCAATTTTTCGGACTGACTGACCTTCATTTCTCAAAGTAATGATGGCCACTCGTTTTTCTTTACTTAGCGGCTTTTTTCTTGCCATAATACAAATTCTAACAGTCTATTCAGTAGGACTATCAGTTGGGTATCCACCAGACTTCTGCTCAACACAACTAATGGTCCCAACCCCATTTATAAGGCAAGAAATCCCATTTATTAAACCTGACTGACAGGGCACACCTGTGAAGTGAAAACCATTTCCGGTGACTACCTCTTGAAGCTGATCAAGAGAATGCCAAGAGTGTGCAAAGCAGTCATCAAAGCAAAAGCTGGCTACTTTGAAGAACCTGGAATATAAGACATATTTTCTTTTTTTTCACACTGTTTTATTAAGTATATAATTCCACATGTGTTAATTCATAGTTTTGATGTCTTCAGTGTGAATGTACAATTTTCATAGTCATGAAAATACAGAAAAATCTTTAAATGAGATGAGTGTCCAAACTTTTGCTCTGTACTGTATATAGACAAAAAACAACAACCATCACTCCTAATGTGGACACGTGCACGCTGCAAAACTGTATTATATAGACAAAAAAGAACACAGCAGCACATGTGCATGAATCTAGGCCATGTGAAAACACAGAAAAACATTAAAAACATTCAAAATAGATTATTCTTCTCAAAAACATTTAAACCCTCTCTGACTTTAGATGTACTATCCCGTCGAGGTGACCTGGGCCTATCTGACCCTCGACGGGATAGTACGTCATAGCGATCGGCCGCGCTCACGGGGGGAGCGCTGCCAATCGAGGCTGGGTGTCAGCTGCCTATCGCAGCTGACATCCGGCACTATGTGCCAGGAGCAGTCACGGACCGCCCCCGGCACACCGCGATCAAACATGACCGCGGTGTGCCGACGGTATATGGAAGCATCGCGCAGGGAGGGGGCTCCCTGCGGGCTTCCCTGAGAGCCCCGCAGCAACGCGATGTGATCGCGTTGCTGCGAGGGTCTCTTACCTCTCCTCCCTGCAGCAGGCCCGGATCCAAGATGGCCGCGGCATCCGCGTCCTGCAGGGAGGGAGGTGGCTTACCAAGTGCCTGCTCAGAGCAGGCGCTTGGTATGCCTGCAGCACTGTAAGTCAGATCTGAGTGCTGTGCAAACTGTCAGATCAGCGATCTGTGATGTCCCCCCCGGGACAAAGTAAAAAAGTTTAAAAAAAAAAGTTGCCACATGTGTTAAAAAAAAAAAAAATTCCAGATAAAGAAAAAAAGAGAAATTTTATTCCCATAAATACATTTCTTTATCTAAATAAAAAAAAAACAATAAAAGTACACATATTTAGTATTGCCACGTCCGTAACGACCCCACCTATAAAGCTATATCACTAGTTAACCTCTACAGTGAACACCGTAAAAAAAAAAAAAAAGAGGCACAAAACGACGCTTTATTCTCATACCGCCAAACAAAAAGTGGGATAACACGCAATCAAAAAGACGGATATAAATAACCATGGTGCAGCTGAAAGCGGCATCTTGTCCCGCAAAAAAACGAGCTGCACAGCATCATCAGCGAAAAAATAAAAAAGTTATAGTCCTCAGAATAAAGCGATGCAAAAATAATTATTTTTTAAATAAAATAGTTTTTATCGTATAAAAGCGCCAAAACATAAAAAAATGATATAAATGAGGTATCGCTGTAATCGTACTGACCCGAAGAATAAAACTGTTTTAGCAATTTTACCAATCGCGGACCGGTATAAACGCCTCCCCCAAAAGAAATTCATGAATAGCTGTTTTTTTGTCATTCTGCCTCACAAAAATTGGAATAAAAAGCGATCAAAAAATGTCACGTGCCCGAAAATGTTACCAATAAAAACGTCAACTCGTCCCACAAAAAAACAAGACCTAACATGACTCTGTGGACTCAAATATGGAAAAATTATAGCTCTCAAAATGTGACAAAAAAGAACACAGCAGCACATGTGCATAAATCTAGGCCATGTGAAAACACAGAAAAACATTAAAAACATTCAAAATAGATTATTCTTCTCAAAAACATTTAAACCCTCTCTGACTTTAGATGTACTATCCCGTCGAGGTGACCTGGGCCTATCTGACCCTCGACGGGATAGTACGTCATAGCGATCGGCCGCGTTCACGGGGGGAGCGCTGCCGATCGAGGCCGGGTGTCAGCTGCCTATCGCAGCTGACATCCGGCACTATGTGCCAGGAGCAGTCACGGACCGCCCCCGGCACACCGCGATCAAACATGACCGCGGTGTGCCGACGGTATATGGAAGCATCGCGCAGGGAGGGGGCTCCCTGCGGGCTTCCCTGAGACCCCCGCAGCAACGCGATGTGATCGCGTTGCTGCGAGGGTCTCTTACC
Organism: Ranitomeya imitator; assembly: GCF_032444005.1. Classification (NCBI taxonomy): domain Eukaryota; kingdom Metazoa; phylum Chordata; class Amphibia; order Anura; family Dendrobatidae; genus Ranitomeya; species Ranitomeya imitator. Next base: position 330,515,575 of record NC_091286.1, on the reverse strand, counting down.
TCTCCTCCCTGCAGCAGGCCCGGATCCAAGATGGCCGCGGCATCCGCGTCCTGCAGGGAGGGAGGTGGCTTACCAAGTGCCTGCTCAGAGCAGGCGCTTGGTATGCCTGCAGCACTGTAAGTCAGATCTGAGTGCTGTGCAAACTGTCAGATCAGCGATCTGTGATGTCCCCCCCCCGGGACAAAGTAAAAACGTTTAAAAAAAAAACTTTCCACATGTGTTAAAAAAAAAAAAAAATTCCAGATAAAGAAAAAAAAAGAAATTTTATTCCCATAAATACATTTCTTTATCTAAATTAAAAAAAACAATAAAAGTACACATATTTAGTATTGCCACGTCCGTAACGACCCCACCTATAAAGCTATATCACTAGTTAACCTCTACAGTGAACACCGTAAAAAAAAAAAAAAGAGGCACAAAACGACGCTTTATTCTCATACCGCCAAACAAAAAGTGGGATAACACGCAATCAAAAAGACGGATATAAATAACCATGTTACCGCTGAAAACGTCATCTTGTCCCGTAAAAAAACGAGCTGCACAGCATCATCAGCGAAAAAATAAAAAAGTTATAGTCCTCAGAATAAAGCGATGCAAAAATAATTATTTTTTCTATAAAATAGTTTTTATCGTATAAAAGCGCCAAAACATAAAAAAATGATATAAATGAGGTATCGCTGTAATCGTACTGACCCGAAGAATAAAACTGTTTTAGCAATTTTACCAATCGCGGACCGGTATAAACGCCTCCCCCAAAAGAAATTCATGAATAGCTGTTTTTTTGTCATTCTGCCTCACAAAAATTGGAATAAAAAGCGATCAAAAAATGTCACGTGCCCGAAAATGTTACCAATAAAAACGTCAACTCGTCCCACAAAAAAACAAGACCTAACATGACTCTGTGGACTCAAATATGGAAAAATTATAGCTCTCAAAATGTGACAAAAAAGAACACAGCAGCACATGTGCATAAATCTAGGCCATGTGAAAACACAGAAAAACATTAAAAACATTCAAAATAGATTATTCTTCTCAAAAACATTTAAACCCTCTCTGACTTTAGATGTACTATCCCGTCGAGGTGACCTGGGCCTATCTGACCCTCGACGGGATAGTACGTCACAGCGATCGGCCGCGTTCACGGGGGGAGCGCTGCCGATCGAGGCCGGGTGTCAGCTGCCTATCGCAGCTGACATCCGGCACTATGTGCCAGGAGCAGTCACGGACCGCCCCCGGCACACCGCGATCAAACATGACCGCGGTGTGCCGACGGTATATGGAAGCATCGCGCAGGGAGGGGGCTCCCTGCGGGCTTCCCTGAGACCCCCGCAGCAACGCGATGTGATCGCGTTGCTGCGAGGGTCTCTTACCTCTCCTCCCTGCAGCAGGCCCGGATCCAAGATGGCCGCGGCATCCGCGTCCTGCAGGGAGGGAGGTGGCTTACCAAGTGCCTGCTCAGAGCAGGCGCTTGGTATGCCTGCAGCACTGTAAGTCAGATCTGAGTGCTGTGCAAACTGTCAGATCAGCGATCTGTGATGTCCCCCCCCGGGACAAAGTAAAAACGTTTAAAAAAAAAACTTTCCACATGTGTTAAAAAAAAAAAAAAATTCCAGATAAAGAAAAAAAAAGAAATTTTATTCCCATAAATACATTTCTTTATCTAAATTAAAAAAAACAATAAAAGTACACATATTTAGTATTGCCACGTCCGTAACGACCCCACCTATAAAGCTATATCACTAGTTAACCTCTACAGTGAACACCGTAAAAAAAAAAAAAAGAGGCACAAAACGACGCTTTATTCTCATACCGCCAAACAAAAAGTGGGATAACACGCAATCAAAAAGACGGATATAAATAACCATGTTACCGCTGAAAACGTCATCTTGTCCCGTAAAAAAACGAGCTGCACAGCATCATCAGCGAAAAAATAAAAAAGTTATAGTCCTCAGAATAAAGCGATGCAAAAATAATTATTTTTTCTATAAAATAGTTTTTATCGTATAAAAGCGCCAAAACATAAAAAAATGATATAAATGAGGTATCGCTGTAATCGTACTGACCCGAAGAATAAAACTGTTTTAGCAATTTTACCAATCGCGGACCGGTATAAACGCCTCCCCCAAAAGAAATTCATGAATAGCTGTTTTTTTGTCATTCTGCCTCACAAAAATTGGAATAAAAAGCGATCAAAAAATGTCACGTGCCCGAAAATGTTACCAATAAAAACGTCAACTCGTCCCACAAAAAACAAGACCTAACATGACTCTGTGGACTCAAATATGGAAAAATTATAGCTCTCAAAATGTGGTAACGCAAAAAATATTTTTGTAATAAAAAGCGTCTTTCAGTGTGTGACGGCTGCCAATCATAAAAATCCGCTAAATAACCCGTTATAAAAGTAAATCAAACCCCCATTCATCACCCCCTTAGTTAGGGAAAAATTTAAAAAATGTATTTATTTCCATTTTCCCATTAGGGTTAGGGCTAGTGTAAAGGTTAGGGCTAGGGTTAGGGCTAGGGTTAGGGCTAGGGTTGGGCTAGGGTTAGGGCTAGGGTTAGGGCTAGTTTTAGGGTTAGGGCCAGTGTTTGGGTTAGGGCTAGGGTTAGGGCTATGGTTAGGGCTAGGGTTAGGGCTAGGGTTAAGGCTACAGTTAGGGTTGGGGCTAAAGTTAGGGTTAGGGTTGGGGCTAAAGTTAGGGTTAGGGTTTGGATTACATTTACGGTTGGGAATAGGGTTGGGATTAGGGCTAGGGGTGTGTCAGGGTTAGGGGTGTGGTTAAGGTTACCATTGGGATTAGGGTTAGGGATGTGTTTGGATTAGGGTTTCAGTTATAATTGGGGGTTTCCACTGTTTAGGCACATCAGGGGCTCTCCAAATTCGACATGGCGTCCGATCTCAATTCCTGCCAATTCTGCGTTGAAAAAGTAAAACAGTGCTCCTTCCCTTCCGAGCTCTTCCGTGTGCCCAAACAGGGATTTATCCCAACATATGGGGTATCAGCGTACTCAGGACAAATTGTACAACAACTTTTGGGGTCCAATTTCTCCTGTTACCCTTGGGAAAATACAAAACTGGGGGCTAAAAAAATAATTTTTGTGGGAAAAAAATATTTTTTATTTTCAAGGATCTACGTTATAAACTGTAGTGAAACACTTGGGGGTTCAAAGTTCTCACGACACATGTAGATAAGTTCCATGGGGGGTCTAGTTTCCAATATGGGGTCTCTTGTGGGGGGTTTCTACTGTTTAGGTACATTAGGGGCTCTGCAAACGCAATGTGACGCCTGCAGACCAATCCATCTAAGTCTGCATTCCAAATTATGCTCCTTCCCTTCCGAGCTCTGCCATGCGCTCAAACGGTGGTTCCCCCCCACATGTTGGGTATCAGCGTACTCAGGACAAATTGGACAACAAAATTCAGGGTCCAATTTCTCCTGTTACCCTTGGAAATATACAAAACTGGGGGCTAAAAAATAATTTTTGTGAAAAAAAATATATTTTTATTTGCACGCTCTGCGTTATAAACTGTAGTGAAACATTTTGGGGTTCAAAGCTCTCAGACATCTAGATGAGTTCCTTAGGGGGTCTACTTTCCAAAATGGTGTCACTTGTGGGGGGTTTCTACTGTTTAGGTACATTAGGGGCTCTGCAAATGCAATGTGACGCCTGCAGACCATTCCATCTAAGTCTGCATTCCAAATGGCGCTCCTTCCCTTCCGAGCCCTCCCATGCGCCCAAACGATGGTTCCCCCCCACATATGGCATATCAACGTACTCAGGACAAATTGGACAACAACTTTTGGGGTCCAATTTCTCCTGTTACCCTCGAGAAAATACAAAACTGGGGGCTAAAAATAATTTTTGTGGGAAAAATTTTTTGTTTTATTTTTACGGCTCTACATTATAAACTTCTGTGAAGCCCTTGGTGGGTCAAAGTGCTCACCACACATCCAGATAAGTTCCTTAGGGGGTCTACTTTCCAAAATGGTGTCAATTGTGGGGGGTTTCAATGTTTAGGCACATCAGTGGCTCTCCAAATGCAACATGGCGTCCCATCTCAATTCCTGTCAATTTTGCATTGAAAAGTCAAACGGCGCTCCTTCCCTTCTGAGCTCTCCCATGCGCCCAAACAGTGGTTTACCCCCACATATGGGGTATCAGCGTCAATAAAGAGATGAAAAGAGGAACGACACCATAGAAGTACAAACTCTAATGGACTTGGACTCTTATGAAAGACCCATCTGCAGGTGTCACAAAGTCTATGGGTATATGGTGCTTAGCACTTATGGCATATAGCTGAATGATATTCCAGGCAAAAAAGATAAAAATATGCAGCACTCTGTTGTGAATTCTGTTGTCGGGCTCCCTCCTGTGGTCATGAATGGTACTTCGGCTGGTTCTGTCCATGGACTTTCTCTGGTGGCTGTGGGTGTTTCTGAGTTTCCTTCCACAGGTGACGAGGTTAATTCGTTAGCTGGCTGCTCTATTTAACTCCACTTAGATCTTTGCTCCATGCCACCTGTCAATGTTCCAGTATTGGTCTAGTTCACTCCTGGATCGTTCTTGTGACCTGTCTTCCCAGCAGAAGCTAAGTGACTGCTTGTTTTTCTCTGGTTTGCTATTTTTCTGTCCAGCTTGCTATTTGGATTGTTGTCTTGCTTGCTGGAAGCTCTGGGACGCAGAGGGAGCGCCTCCGCACCGTGAGTCGATGCGGAGGGTCTTTTTGCGCCCTCTGCGTGGTCTTTTTGTAGGTTTTTGTGCTGACCGCAAAGCTACCTTTCCTATCCTCAGTCTGTTCAGTAAGTCGGGCCTCACTTTGCTTAATCTATTTCATCTCTGTGTTTGTATTTTCATCTTTACTCACAGTCATTATATGTGGGGGGCTGCCTTTTCCTTTGGGGAATTTCTTTGAGGCAAGGTAGGCTTTATTTTTCTATCTTTAGGGCTAGCTAGTTCCTTAGGCTGTGCCGAGTTGCATAGGGAGCGTTAGGAGCAATCCACGGCTATTTCTAGTGTGGTTGATAGGATTGGGGATTGCGGTCAGCAGAGTTCCCACGTCCCAGAGCTCGTCCTATATTATCAGTAACTATCAGGTCATTCCGTGTACTCTTAACCACCAGGTCCATTATTGTCCTGACCACCAGGTCATAACAGCACTCACCCTTCTTTTGCTGTGCATTCGTGTTCTTTATTAGGATAAAATAGTTGAATGCTCATACATCCACTAAGACAACAGGTGTACAGGAGGGTGCGGTATTGGAGAGAGGACGACGGCTGTTTCGCACAGTGAGTGCTTCGACGGGTCCAGGTGATTGATTACCACTACGTCATTTCCTTTTAAAGGATTTCTGACGTACATGTAACTATATACATACAACAAAATTCAGTGAAAACATACGTGAATTGTGCATTAATAACAAGTAATCATCTCTAAAATGCAGACTTATAACTCTAAATGTTGTTACAGACCTTTTTTATATATCTAACCTTTTTAGCCATTAACCTTTTCATCCTTTTTTCTTTTATTACAAAAATACCGACATATCAAGCCTATCATTTAGGCCAATAGGACCTTGCGTACTCAGGACAAATTGTACAACAACTTTTGGGGTCCAATTTCTTCTCTTACCCTTGGGAAAATAAAAAATTGGGGGCAAAAATATAATTTTTGTGAAAAAATATGATTTTTTATTTTACGGTTCTGCATTATAAACGTCTGTGAAGCACTTGGTGGGTCAAAGTGCTCACCACACCTCTAGATAAGTTCCTTAGGGGGTCTACTTTCCAAAATGGTGTCACTTGTGGGGGGTTTCAATGTTTAGGCACATCAGTGGCTCTCCAAACGCAACGTGGCGTCCCATCTCAATTCCTGTCAATTTTGCATTGAAACGTCAAACGGCACTCCATCACCTCCGAGCGCTCCCATGCACCCAAACAGTGGTTTGCCCCCACATATGGGGTATCAGCGTACTCAGGACAAATTGTACAACAACTTTTGGTGTCCAATTTCTTCTCTTACCCTTGGGAAAATAAAAAATTGGGGGTGAAATATAATTTTTGTGAAAAAATATGATTTTTTATTTTTACGGTTCTACATTATAAACTTCTGTGAAGCACTTGGTGGGTCAAAGTGCTCACCACACCTCTAGATAAGTTACTTAGGGGGTCTACTTTCCAAAATGGTGTCACTTGTGGGGGGTTTCAATGTTTAGGCACATCAGTGGCTCTCCAAACGCAACATGGCGTCTCATCTCAATTCCTGTCAATTTTGCATTGAAAAGTCAAATTTCCCTCCTTCGCTTCCGAGCTCTGTCATGCGCCCAAACAGTGGTTTACCCCCACATATGGGGTATCGGCGTACTCAGGACAAATTGTACAACAACTTTTGGGGTCCATTTTCAACTGTTACCCTTGGTAAAATAAAACAAATTGGAGCTGAAGTCAATTTTTTGTGAAAAAAAGTTAAATGTTAATTTTGATTTAAACATTCCAAAAATTCCTGTGAAACACCTGAAGGGTTAATAAACTTCTTGAATGTGGTTTTGAGCACCTTGAGGGGTGCAGTTTTTAGAATGGTGTCACACTTGGGTATTTTCTATCATATAGACCCCTCAGAATGACTTCAAATGAGATGTGGTCCCTAAAAAAAATGGTGTTGTAAAAATGAGAAATTGCTGGTCAACTTTTAACCCTTATAACTCCCTAACAAAAAACAATTTTGGTTCCAAAATTGTGCTGATGTAAAGTAGACATGTGAGAAATGTTACTTATTAAGTATTTTGTGTGACATATCTCTGTGATTAAATTGCATAAAAATTCAAATTTAGAAAATTGCAAAATTTTCAATATTTTCGCCAAATTTCCATTTTTTTCACAAATAAACACAAGTAATATCAAAGAAATGTTACCACTATTATGAAGTACAATATGTCATGAGAAAACAGTGTCAGAATCACTGGGATCCGTTGAAGCATTCCAGAGTTATAACCTCATAAAGGGACAGTGGTCAGAATTGTAAAAATTGGCCTAGTCATTGACGTGCAAACCACCCCTGGGGGTAAAGGGGTTAAAAAATAAAAAAATATATATTTTTTAATAAACATACAGTAATAGATGAAAATGAAGCTTCTTAGGGCATAAACTGGCCAGTTCATGTATGCCCATCCACCACAGCAAGGTGACCTCCCTCTGATGGGTCCTACTCTACTGTACATGTCACTTTTAGGCCACCAGCCTACCACTATGGACAAAACATGTCACTCTCAAGCTAAGCCTACAATTTATGGGCAGGTAGAGCTGATTACGGCCACCTGCAAGGTCAATGGGATTTCAAAATGTTCAAATGACGGATCCTGTGCAGATTGTAAAAAATGGGTGCACTGGGCCCATTTTTCTGACGGACTCGTCGAGTCTATGTGCACCTGTTGTGTATGCGTCTGTGCGAAAACACATACACAACCCAGGTTAAAAATAATTTTTAAAAAAATCGCAATATTCTCACCTTCCGGCGTCCCGCGCAGCATTACCGATGCTCCTGTCAGCTAGCGTTCCAAGTAATGCCTTGCGTGCAATGACCTCTGATGATGTCGCAGTCTCATGGGTTTTTTTGCAATGCATCCATGGGAACGCTATCTGCCGGGAGCATCGGTAATGCTGCGCGGGACGCTGGAAGGTGAGAATATTGCGATTTTTCTTTATTTTTAACATTATATCTTGTTACTATTGATGCTGCATAGGCAGCATCAGTAGTAAAAAGAGAGAGAGAGCAAGCGAGAGAGAATTTCCCTGACTGGAAATTCTTCCACGCATGCTCAGTTTCAAAAGACGGAACGCGTTGCTGGATTCCTGCTTTTGACAGTCAGTGACAGATCCTGTGCCCATAGGCTTCCATTATAGCCAACGACGGGCATCGCAGGTCCCGTCACTGAGCGATTTTCCAACTTGCAGAAAAAACGTTCCTCTGAACATTTTCTCCGCCTGACGGACAGCGATTTTCCGACAGATCCAGTGCACGACGGATGAAATGGATGGCCATCCGTCACAATCCGTCGCTAATACAAGTCTATGGGAAAAAACAGGATCCAGCAGAAAAATTTGCTGGATCCTGTTTTTTAAAAAATCAACGGATTTCGACGGGAGCTAAAAGACGGAAATGTGAAAGAGGCCTAAATCGGACGAATTCAATCGGATTAAAAATCAGATTGCATTCGTACCAGTTTAATCTTATGGTTCTGTTCTCAATTGCGGTTTTTTCATGCTGCAATTGGATCACAATACGTCAGGAAAAAAATCGCTCCATGCTGCTATTACATGCTGACTTTGGATTGCACACACCCATGCAAGTCTATGGGTGTGTGTGAAACATCCGAGTGCAGTGCGATCCGAGTGCAGTGCAATTCCCGCCGACGCCAACTCTGCTAATACCACATTCATTTGCTTGAGAATGGTGATTGATTACCAGGCTTTTTATGTGGACTTAACCTCTTTACCCTGAGTGTGGTGTACAGTAAAATCACACTGACAGCTTACAGTAGAATAGGTAGAATAAATGTGTTCACATAGAATAGGTATATATATATATATATGTCATTGAGACACATATATATATATTAATATTTCATCCAGTGCGAGATAGCTTTAAAGCCGGTAATTCAATTGCCGGCTTTTGCTATCTTCTTCCTAAACCCGACATGATATGAGACATGGTTTACATACAGTAAACCATCTCATAACCCCATTTTTTTTGCATTTTCCACACTACTAATGTTCGTAGTGTGTATATGCAAAATTTGGCTGTTCTAGCTATTAAATTAAGGGGTTAAATGGCGGAATAAATTGGCGTGGGCTCCCGCACAATTTTCTCCACCAGAGTAGTAAAGCCAGTGACTGAGGGCAGATATTAATAGCCTGGAGAGGGTCCATGGTTATTGCCCCCCCCCCACCCCCTGGCTAAAAACATCTGCCCCCAGCCAACCCAGAAAAGGCACATCTGGAAGATGCGCCTATTCTAGCACTTGGCCACTCTCTTCCCATTCCCGTGTAGCGGTGGGATAGGGGTAATGAAGGGTTAATGTCACCTTGCTATTGTAAGGTGACATTAAGTCAAATTAATAATGGAGAGGCGTCAATTATGACACCTATCCATTATTAATTCAATAGTAGTAAAGGGTTAAAAAAAAACACAAACACATTATTTAAAAGTATTTTAATGAAATAAACACAAAGGTTGTTGTAATATTTTATTCTACGCTCAATCCATCTGAAGACCCTAGCTCTGTAACAAAGAAAAAATATTAAACCAACAATATACATATCTTCCGAAAATCTGTAACGTCCCACGATGTAAATCCATCTGAAGGGGTTAAATTATTTTACAGCCAGGAGCTCTGCTAATGCAGCGGTGCTCGTGGCTGCGAAACCCCGGGGAATGAAGGTAAAGTAGGTCAATGACCTATATTTACCTTCATTCGCGGTGAGGCGCCCTCTGCTGGTTGTCCTCATATGAACTCGAGCCTGGGAGCTTTCTAGGAAAGTTCCCACGCTCGAGGGACAACCAGCAGAGGTCTATATATATATAGACAGTATATATGTTTTTATGTTTTTTTTTAACACATGGATCCCTTGTATATCCGTATGTCGGTTTTGCAAGCCTGCGAGAAAAACACGCAGTACGGATGCCATACGGATTACATACGGAGGATGCCATGCGCAAAATACGCTGACACACCCTGCCTACGGAGGAGCTACGGACCACTATTTTGGGGACTTTTCTGCGTATTACAGCCTTAATATACGGACCGTATTGTCTTACGCCGAGTGTGACGCCGGCCTGAAAGTGATTTTCATCTTCATGACTAGACCAAATTTTAAAATTATGACATTTGTCACTTTATGAGGTAATAACTCTGGAATGCTTCAGCGGATCCCGGTGATTCTGAGACTGTATTTTCATGACATATTGTACTTCATGATAATGATAACATTTCTTTGATATGACTTGCGTTTGTTTGAAAAAAAACTTTGAATGCCATTAATTCAGAGAGTTATGTCACACAAAATTGATAATAAATAACATTTCCCACATGTCTACTTTACAAAAGCAACATTTTTGAACAACATTTTTTCTAGTCAGGAAGTTATAAGGGAAAAATGTTTACCAGCAATTTCTTATTTTTCCAACAACATTTACAAAACCATTTTTTTATGGACCGCATCACATTTGAAGTCACTTTGAGGGGTCTATTTGACAGAAAATACCCAAAAGTGACACCATTCTAAAAACTGCCCCCCTCAAAATGCTCAAAACTAGGGTTGAGCGAAACGGATCGTTCATTTTCAAAAGTCGCCGACTTTTGGCAAAGTCGGGTTTCATGAAACCCGACCCGATCCCTGTGTGGGGTCGGCCATGCGGTACGCGACTTTCACGCCAAAGTCGCGTGTCGTATGACGCGCTTGGCGCCATTTTTTCAGCCAATGAAGGAGCGTGGGCAGAGTGATGACATAGGTCTTAGGGGCGTGGACGCCTATCGTCATCTTGTCGCTTGTGCGCTGTAGCGATTTGCAATGTGTAACACCAGCTTTTCTGTTCAGGGACGGAGGGGGGAGAGAGAGAGAGAGAGAGAGAAAAAAAAAAAAAATTCCCATTGACTTTGCATTGGGTTTCGTGTTTCGGTCGATCCTCGACTTTTTGCCATAATCGGCCGATTTCACTCGACTCGACTTTTGAGATAGTCGGGTTTCGCGAAACCCGACTCGACCCTAAAAAAGTAAAAGTCGCTCAACCCTACTCAAAACCACATTCAAGGAGTTTATTAACTCTTCAGGTGCTTCACAGGAACTGAAGCAATGTGAAAGAAAAAAATGAACAGTTAACTTTTTTTCACTAAAATATTACTTTAGAACCATTTTTTTTTGCAAGGGTAACAGGAAGAAATGGACCCCAAAATGTGTAGTGCAATTTCTCCTGAACATGCCGATACTCCATATGTGGGTGAAAACCACTGTTTGGGCACAAGGCAGGGTTCGGAAAGGAAGGTGGGTCATTTGACTTTTTAAATGCAAAATTTGCGGACGCCATGTCGTGTTTGGAGAGCCCCTGATGTGCCTAAACAGTGGAAATCCCCCATAAGTGACTCCATTTTGGAAACTAGAAGACCTCCCAAGGAAATAAAGGAATTTATTTAGATATGTAGTGAGCACCGTGAACCCCCAAGTGTCTCACAGAAAATTATAACTTTACGTTGTGAAGATAAAAAAATAAAGTTTTTTTTCCCCAAAAAGATCTTTTAACACAATTTTTTTTATTTTTACAAGCTTAACAGGAGAAAATGGACATCAAAATCTGTTGGGCAATTTCTTCTATGTGTTTGGATATACCATATGTGGGAGAAAACCTCTTTGGGCGCACGTCAGGGTTCAGAAGGGAAGGAGTGATGTTTTGGGATTTGGACTTTGATGGGAATAGTCTGCCGGCATCATGTCACTTTTGCAGAGTCCCTGATGTGCCTAAAAAGTAGAAACCCCCCCAAAAGTGACCCTATATTGGAATTCATGAACTGTTTTCCTGGTATGTGAATTTTATGTGGTGGCATATAGGTAAACTGTGTAGAGTGCAGCAGATTGGCATACATAAGTTGTGTAGTGTACTGCAGGTTGGCATATGTAAGTTGCATAGTGTATGTCAGGTTGTCATATGCAAGTTGTCTTAGTCGGTGTAACAACCCTGCCGGCATCATTACATGGCCGTCCATTCCCCACCTGCCTATTACATCTACTCACTCACCCTGTGCCATGCTGTGAGATCTGTCTGCCGCCGGCTCCATGCCATGTGCTCCATGGCCGCTTGCTCTGTGTACACTTCCTGGCTGTGTGCATAGGGGGGCGGCGCCAGCAACTCCGGATTCTTATTGAGACTGTGCACCTCCCTAAGGTGCTCCTGGCCAATAGCCTTGAGGCCTCTGATACTTAAGACATCCTCGCCCATTGGAGGATGCCGGAGCAAACTATTTCCCTCAGTTAGCATTTGCTACTGAGCTGCCAGGTCATGTCTGTTTCCTGTCTCTGAGGGCTGCAATTGCAGGCCTTAATCTGTGTTCTGTTTCTATGTCCGTTCCTGTCTGAACTCTGGTCTATGTCCATTCCTGCTCCTCCTTTGTCATTAGTCATTTCCCACACTGCTGTATGTACCTCCGCCTTATCTTTCTGCTCTGTTCGCCACTGTCTGTGGCTCTGCTTCTCTCTGCTCAGTTCTACCACAACCTGTGGTTCTGTATCTCTCGGCTTTTCTCTCTGTAACCTTGCTCTGCACTCTGTGGCTTTGCTCTGCGGCTCTGCTCAGCTCTCGCTCTGCGGTTCCGCTCCTTGCGGTTCTACGTCTCTTGTTCTTGGCTCCGCCTCCTGCGTTTCTGCATGTGGCTCCGCCTCCTGCATTTCTGCACATGGCTCCGCCTCCAGCTCTTAGCTCTGCCTTCTCCTTCTCTGCTCTTAGCTCTGCCTTCTCTTTCTCTGCTCTTAGCTCTGCCTTCTCCTTCTCTGCTCTTAGCTCTGCCTTCTCCTTCTCTGCTCTTAGCTCTGCCTTCTCCTTCTCTGCTCTTAGCTCTGCCTTCTCCTTCTCTGCTCTTAGCTCTGCCTTCTCCTTCTCTGCTCTTAGCTCTGCCTTCTCCTTCTCTGCTCTTCGCTCTGCCCTCTCTTTCTCTGCTCTTAGCTCTGCCTTCTCCTTCTCTGGTCTTAGCTCTGCCTTCTTCCCTGCGCTTAGCTCTGCCTTCTCCTTCCTGCTCTTTCTCCGCTTCCTGTGGTTCTGCTTTGTATCCGCTCTCGCTCTATCTCTGTTCAGCAACTTGCCGTACAGGTCTCTACCTGTTTCCATATACTCTCCAGTCTGAACAGGTTCTTACCTGTTTTCATACACCCGCCTGTATACCAGTTCCTACCAGAGTTTCAACCCTGTCTGTCTGAGTGCCAGCCATGCCCGCCTGTGTGCTTGAGTGCCAGCCGTGCCCGTCTGTCTGCCTTTATCTCCGTCAAGCCAGTCTGCCCGTCAGGGCCTCTGCCGTACCCATCCATCAGCTAGTGTCACAGTGGTGCCTGCCTGCCTGTATCTCGTCCCCGGTGGGATCAGCATCCACAGTCAGACTCCACCCTGGAGTGGCACCTGGTAGCTTCCTATTGCACAAGTCTGACCTCACCATCAGAGGCTCCAGCGAACACTTAGGAAGCTACTTCTAGTCTCGGCGCAAGCGTTACAGATTGCTCAGGACATGGTCCCCGCTGAGTCCCATGAGCCGTCGCTCTTGGAGCAAGATGAATATTTTCCTAGCCAGTATTGGCCCCCGGAAGGTTTTTATACTCAGTTGAAAGACCTGCCTACACCTACTCCAGTTGGTCAATTCGTAGTCTCTGATGAGTTGTATAATTACCTTGCTTATAAAGAACTCCTTCCGAAGCTTCCGCCAAGATACTATGGGGATCCGGAGGAGTGCATGGACTTTCTGAAGCATGGTTTGTTGTATATTGAATCGAATGCTTCTGAATTTCCCTCCGATCGGTGCAAGGTGGGATTCCTGATGTCCTACCTAGCAGGAGATGCATTGAATTGGTTTAACCCTCTCTGGGAAGCAAGGGATCCTATCCTCTCAAACCTTGACGCCTTTCTGATGGCCTTCCTTAAAGCCTTCAAAGCGCCTGAGCCAGCTCCTCCTGCAAAGTCTTCCCTCACCAGATCCCAGAGGCGGTATAGACGAGCGAATCCTCCAAAGAAACTGCCACGTCTGACTAAGTCTGTCCAAAACCCGCCTGTTCCTCTACCTGTCCCAGCAGCTACCCAAGCAAAACCCCAGAAGGCTGATAAAAGTGGGCTGGCAAAGCAGCAGCCCAAATCCAGCCGCAAGAAGGGAACGCGGTATCGCTACGGTTGCAAGGAACATCCAGACGGTCTTTGCCGTGTAGATCTAAAACTCCAAAACCCTGGGCCGGCAGGAGAGGCTGCCCTAGGTGAGAGTACTTCCTCTCCATCAAAATCAAAGACTGTGTCTCTGTTTTCCGGGAGCTTTGGTGTGGTAAAGTCGCCTGCCAGATGGAGTCGGGGTATGGTCTCTGTTCTACAGCTCCAGAACCCGGTGAGGGCGTTGTCTGATAATGGCCAAGCCCTGCTAAAGAGCAGTCTAGTCCTGGAAGGACAACTACAACTCCAAGTTGGAGACTTATACACGAAGAAGTTTGTCTTCCGTATGCTGTCTGTTATGCCCATGGGTCATTCTGAGCCTAGGACTCTACCACCCGCTGAGGTCAAGAGTTCCTGCAAAATGCTTCGTTTGAATTTACCCAGCCATGAGAGGTGTCTGGTCCCCATGCGTCAAAGACAGTCAATTATGTTGTCTTCTTCTTCTGCTGGTCTGCTAGTCGTCGAGTCAAGGTGTGCTGACATCACCAAAAATGGAGAAGCGGTGACTATCTCTCCACACGTCTCTAATGACTATACCTGTAACCTGTTCATGGAAGCATCCCCGCCTTTTGGACGTTTTCTTCTGGATAACAGGCAGAAGTTGGTTCCTATGTGGGTACCTTCATCGTCCATATGGCCGGTTGGTGAAGATTCCGAAACAGAAGTTTTTTCCTCTCAGATTTTTCCTGATTTGGTGGAGTTGTTGTTCTCCACCCTCAGCTCCAATGATTTTTCCTGTGTTCAGTACTCTAGAACATCTCTGCTACCTGAAAGTTTGTCTCTGGATATCGGGCGGAAGATGTATCCTGTGAGTGTTCCTTCGGCTTCCATGTGGCCGGCTGGTGAAGATATCAAGTCAGTAGCATCCAAGTCCCTGCTTCTTGTCTACCCGGAGGAAATGGTCCAGTCCATTGAGGAAGCCAACCCCACTGGGTACAAAGAGACTTCGCTTTCTGAGATTCCTGGTGAAGCTAACCCTGTTGAGCACAAATAGACTTTGATTTCTGAGATTCCTGGTGACCCGTTTGCCTTATCCTACTTTGAAGATGTTCTGATGGCTTGGACTGTGAGTGGTCTCTTTCTTCTTCTACAGATCATTCTGGTGGGTTTGAAGAAGAGGGGGCGTAAAGGAGGGGGTACTGTAACAACCCTGCCGGCATCATTGCATGGCCTTCCATTCCCCACCTGCCTATTACATCTACTCAGTCACTCTGTGCCATGCTGTGAGATCTGTTATGATCCGGTGACCTTGGAGCAGCATGAAAACTTTCACTGGAGTAGGTGGTAACTATACTGACCGCAAATCCTGATCTTAACACCGCAACTAGAAGTAGCCGTGGGGTGTACCTAACAAGCCCCAGACACCTCGTCACAGCCGGAGGACTAAATACCCCTAAAGATGGAAATAGGAATTCTACCTTGCCTCAGAGCAGAACCCCAAAGGATAGGCAGCCCCCCACAAATATTGGCTGTGAGTAGAAGAGGAAAGACACACACAGTCTGAAAACAGGATTTAGCACAAGAGGCCGCTCTAGCTAAAATAGGAAAGGATAGGACAGAGTTCTGTGCGGTCAGTATTAAAACCCTTCCAAAAATATCCACAGCACCTTATACAAAAATTCCTCCATCTAACTAAAGACGTGGAATGTATATCTGCAACTCCAGAGACTACTAAACTCAGAGCAGGAATACAATCAAAAACAAGCACACAGCTTGCGTGCCATAGAAAAAGAAACAGACACTTATCTTTGCTGAATTGGCAGCTAAGCAGGAGAAGCCAGAAAGAGATCAAATCCTTCCCAAGAAACATTGACAACTGGCAAGGACTAATGAGTCCTGCAAACCTAAATACTCCAGTCAGAACTGCAATCAGTAGATACACCTGTCCAGGACTGCAGTCCAGAGACAACTGCATTACCACCTACAACCACCAGAGGGAGCCCAAAAGCAGAATTCACAACAGTACCCCCCTTGAGGAGGGGTCACCGAACCCTCACCAGAGCCCCCAGGCCGATCAGGATGAGCCAGATGAAAGGCACGAACCAAATCAGCGGCATGGACATAAAGGGAAAAACCCAAGAATTATCCTCCTGGCCATAGCCCTTCCATTTGACAAGGTACTGAAGCTTCCGCCTCGAAAAACGAGAACAAAAATCTTCTCAACAACATTTTCCAACTCCCCATCAACCAACACAGGGGCCGGAGGATCAACAGAGGGAACAACGTGCTCCACATATTTCCGCAATAAATATCTATGGAAGACATTATGGATAGCAAAAGAGGCTGGAAGCACCAGTCGAAAAGACACCGGATTAATAATCTCAGAAATCCTATAAGGACCAATAAACCGAGGCTTAAACTTAGGAGAAGAAACCTTCATAGGAACATGACGGGAAGACAACCAGACCAGATCCCCAACCCGAAGCCGGGAACCAACATACCGACGACGGTTAGCAAAACGTTGAGCCTCCTCCTGAGACAACACCAAATTGTCCACCACATGAGCCCAAATCTGCTGCAACCTGTCAACCACAGAATCCACACCAGGACAGTCAGAAGGCTCAACCTGCCCAGAAGAAAAACGAGGATGAAAACCAAAATTACAAAAGAAAGGCGAAACCAAAGTAGCCGAACTAGCACGATTATTAAGGGCAAACTCGGCCAATGGCAAGAAAGCCACCCAATCATCCTGATCAGCAGACACAAAGCATCTCAAATAAGTCTCCAAAGTCTGATTAGTTCGCTCGGTCTGACCATTTGTCTGAGGATGAAACGCAGAAGAAAAAGACAAATCAATGCCCGGCCTAGCACAAAAGGCCCGCCAAAATCTAGAAACAAACTGGGAAACTCTGTCGGACACAATATTCTCCGGAATACCATGCAAACGGACCACATGTGTTATGATCAGGTGGCCTTTGAGCAGCATGAAATGACCTTCGCTGGAGCAGTGGTAACTATACTGACCGCAAACCCTGATCCTATCACCGCAACTAGAAGTAGCCGTGGGGTGTGCCTAACCAGACCTAGACACCTCGACACAGCCAGAGAACTAAATATCCCTAAAGATGGAAATAGGAAAACTCTCTTGCCTCAGAGTAGACCCCCAAAGGATAGACAGCCCCCCACAAATAATGACTGTGAGTAGGAGAGGAAAAGACACACGCAGACTGAAAACAGGGATAAGCAAAGGAGGCCACTTCTACCTAGAAAGGAAAGGAAAGTACAGGATACTATGCGGTTAGCATAAAACACTGCAAAATATCCACAGCAGAAAAATACAAAAACTCCACCACCTAACTAAAGATGTGGAGAGTATATCTGCTACTCCAGCGAATCCAACTAGACTGAGAAAAACATCAGGCACAGTCTAGCAAGAACAAAATAGAAACAAGATAGCACAGAAAATAAACACACAGCAGTGTGTCTAAAACAAAATGAAGCAAAACTTAACTTTGCTGAATTGGCAGCAAGCAGGAGAGGCCAGGCAGGACCAACACTTCCAAAGGAACAATGGACAACTGGCAGGGACTAAAGAGTCCTTCAAAGCTATATACCCCTGTTAGCTTTGCAATTAGCAGATACACCTGTCCAATCCTGCAGTCCAGGCACAACTGCATTACCCTCTACAACCACCGGAGGGAGCCCAAAAGCAGAATTCACAACACACATGCTGAAAAAACAACGGAACCAAATCCGAAGAGGAAGGCAATTTAGGCAAAGGCACCAAATGAACCATCTTAGAGAACCGATCACAAACAACCCAGATAACCGACATCCTCTGGGAAACCGGAAGATCGGAAATAAAATCCATAGAAATATGCGTCCAGGGCCTCTCAGGGACCGGCAATGGCAAAAGCAACCCACTAGCACGGGAACAAAAAGGCTTGGCCCGCGCACAAGTCCCACAGGACTGCACAAAAGAACGAACATCACGCGACAAAGAAGGCCACCAAAAGGACCTACCAACCAAGTCTCTGGTACCAAAAATGCCAGGATGACCAGCCAACACGGAACAGTGAACCTCAGAAATCACTCTACTAGTCCATCTGTCAGGAACAAACAGTTTCCCCACAGGACAGCGGTCAGGTTTGTCAGCCTAAAATTCCTGAAGAACCCGTTGTAAATCAGGGGAAATGGCAGAAAGGACCACCCAATCTTTCAGAATACCGACCGGTTCTAAGACCTCAGGAGAATCAGGCGAAAAACTCCTAGAGAGGGCATCAGCCTTAATGTTCTTAGAACCCGGAAGGTACGAGACCACAAAATCAAAACGGGAAAAAAACAAGGACCATCGAGCCTGTCTAGGATTCAGCCTTTTGGCAGACTCGAGGTAAATCAAATTCTTATGATCGGTCAAGACCA
The DNA here is from genome assembly GCF_032444005.1 of Ranitomeya imitator. Classification (NCBI taxonomy): domain Eukaryota; kingdom Metazoa; phylum Chordata; class Amphibia; order Anura; family Dendrobatidae; genus Ranitomeya; species Ranitomeya imitator. The sequence continues at coordinate 330,497,271 of NC_091286.1, read as the reverse complement.
CAATACGGTGCTTAGCTCCCTCAAGCCAATGTCGCCACTCCTCAAACGCCCACTTCATAGCCAACAACTCCCGATTGCCGACATCATAATTGCGTTCAGCAGGCGAAAACCTACGGGAAAAGAAGGCACACGGTTTCATTAAGGAACCAACAGGATCCCTCTGAGACAAAACGGCCCCTGCCCCAATCTCATAAGCGTCAACCTCAACCTGAAACGGAAGAGAAACATCCGGTTGGCGCAACACCGGAGCAGAAGTAAATCGACGTTTAAGCTCCTGAATTGCAGAGACAACCGCAGAGGACCAATTCGCCACATCAGCGCCTTTCTTCGTCAAATCGGTCAAGGGTTTAACCACGCTGGAAAAATTAGCAATGAAACGGCGATAAAAATTTGCAAAACCGCAAAATTTCTGAAGGCTCTTCACGGATGTGGGCTGAATCCAATCATGAATGTCCTGAACCTTAACCGGATCCATCTCTATAGACGAGGGAGAAAAAATAAAGCCCAAAAAAGAAACCTTCTGCACCCCAAAGAGACACTTAGACCCTTTCACAAACAGGGCATTGTCACAAAGGATCTGAAATACCATCCTGACCTGTTCCACATGAGACTCCCAATCATTGGAAAAAAATCAAAATATCGTCCAAATATACAATCAAGAACTTATCAATATAAGTCCGGAAAATATCATGCATGAAGGACTGAAAAACAGATGGAGCATTAGTGAGCCCGAATGGCATCACAAGGTATTCAAAATGGCCTTCGGGCGTATTAAATGCAGTTTTCCATTCATCACCCTGCTTAATACGAACAAGATTATATGCCCCTCGAAGGTCAATCTTCGTAAACCAACTAGCTCCCTTAATCCTAGCAAACAAATCGGTAAGCAAAGGTAAAGGGTATTGAAACTTGACCGTGATTTTATTCAAGAGGCGATAATCAATACAGGGTCTCAAGGAATCATCTTTTTTAGCAACATAAAAGAACCCCGCTCCCAACGGTGAAGAAGATGGCCAAATATGCCCTTTCTCCAAAGACTCCTTAATATAGCTCCGCATGGCGGTATGTTCAGGCACAGACAGGTTGAAAAGTCGACCCTTAGGAAACTTACAGCCTGGAATCAAGTCAATAGCACAATCGCAGTCCCTGTGCAGTGGAAGGAAACTGGACTTGGGCTCATCGAATACATCCTGAAAATCAGACAAAAACTCTGGAATTTCAGAAGAGGAAGAAGAGGAGATTGACATCAAAGGAACATCATTATGAACCCCCTGACAAGCCCAACTAGTCACAGACATGGACTTCGAATCCAACACAGGATTATGTACCTGCAACCACGGAAAACCCAGCACGATAGCATCATGCAAATTATGCAACACCAGAAATCGACAATCTTCCTGATGGGCTGGCGCCATGCGCATGCTCACCTGTGTCCAAAACTGGGGCTTATTTTTAGCCAAGGGTGTAGCATCAATGCCCCTTAAAGGAATAAGGTTCTGCAAAGGCTGCAAGGGAAAACCACAACGCCTGGCAAACTCAAAGTCCATTAAGTTCAAGGCGGCGCCTGAATCCACAAACGCCATGACAGAAAATGATGACAATGAGCAGATCAAGGACACAGATAACAGAAATTTAGGTTGTACAGTACTGATGGTAAATGAACTAGCGATCCTCTTTGTCCACTTAGGGCAGACTGAAATGACATGAGAAGCGTTGCCACAATAATAACACAACCTATTCTGACGTCTGAATCCTTGTCCTTCCATTTTAGACAGAATCCTATCACACTGCATTGGCTCAGGAGTCTGCTCTGAGAACAACGCCACAGCGCGCACAGTTCTGCGCTCCCACAAGCGCCGGTCAATCTGAATGGCCAGAGACATAGAATCACTCAGACCGGAAGGCATGGGAAACCCCACCATAACATCTTTAACGGATTCAGAAAGACCCTTTCTGAAAATTGCCGCCAAAGCATCATTATTCCATTTAGTCAACACAGACCATTTTCTGAATTTCTGACAATACAATTCTGCCGCCTCTTGACCCTGAGACAGGGCCAACGAGGTCTTCTCAGCTTGATCCACAGAATTAGGTTCATCATATAATAATCCTAAAGCCTGAAAAAAGGAGTCTACATTAAGCAAAGCCGGATTCCCAGATTCGAGGGAAAACGCCCAATCCTGCGGGTCGCCACGCAGCAGGGAGATAACGATTTTAACCTGCTGAATGGAATCACCAGAGGATCGAGGTCTCAGAGCAAAAAATAGTTTACAGTTGTTTTTAAAACTCAAAAATTTGGACCTGTCTCCAAAAAACAAATCAGGAGTAGGAATCTTCGGCTCTAAAACAGGAGTTTGAACAATATAATCAGAAATACCCTGTACCCTAGCAGCAAGCTGGTCTACACGAGAAACTAATTCCTGAATATCCATGCTTGCACAAGGCTCCTCAGCCACCCAGAGATAAAGAGGGAAGAGAATATAAAGCAGACTGAAGAAAAAAAAAATGGCTCAACACCATTCTTCCCTTCTTCTGAGATGCATTTAACTCATTATTGGCCAGTTGTACTGTTATGATCCGGTGATCTTGGAGCAGCATGAAAACTTTCACTGGAGTAGGTGGTAACTATACTGACTGCAAATCCTGATCTTAACACCGCAACTAGAAGTAGCCGTGGGGTGTACCTAACAAGCGCTAGACACCTTGTCACAGCCGGAGGACTAAATACCCCTAAAGATGGAAATAGGAATTCTACCTTGCCTCAGAGCAGAACCCCAAAGGATAGGCAGCCCCCTACAAATATTGGCTGTGAGTAGAAGAGGAAAGACACACACAGTCAGAAAACAGGATTTAGCACAAGAGGCCGCTCTAGCTAAAATAGGAAAGGATAGGACAGAGTTCTGTGCGTTCAGTATTAAAACCCTACCAAAAATATCCATAGCAGATTATACAAAAATTCCTCCATCTAACTAAAGACGTGGAATGTATATCTGCAACTCCAGAGACTACTAACCTCAGAGCAGGAATACAATCAAAAACAAGCACACAGCTTGTGTGCCATAGAAAAAGAAACATACACTTATCTTTGCTGAATTGGCAGCTAAGCAGGAGAAGCCAGAAAGAGATCAAATCCTTCCCAAGAAACATTGACAACTGGCAAGGACTAATGAGTCCTGCAAACCTAAATACTCCAGTCAGAACTGCAATCAGTAGATACACCTGTCCAGGACTGCAGCCCAGAGACAACTGCATTACCACCTACAACCACCTGAGGGAGCCCAAAAGCAGAATTCACAACAGAGATCTGTCTGCCACCGGCTCCATGCCATGTGCTCCATGGCCTCTTGCTCTGTGTACACTTCCTGGCTGTGTGCATAGGGGGGCGGCACCAGCAACTCCGGATTCTTATTGAGACTGTGTGCACCTCCCTAAGGTGCTCCTGGCTAATAGCCTTGAGGCCTCATACTTAAGGCATCCTCGCCCATTGGAGGATGCCTGAGCAAACTATTTCCCTCAGTTAGCATTTGCTACTGAGCTGCCAGGTCGTGTCTGTTTCCTGTCTCTGAGGGCTGCAATTGCAGGCCTTAATCTGTGTTCTGTTTCTATGTCCGTTCCTGTCTGAACTCTGGTCTATGTCCGTTCCTGCTCCTCCTTTGTCATTAGTCATTTCCCACTCTGCTGTGTGTACCTCTGCCTTATCTTTCTGCTCTGTTCGCCACTGTCTGTGGCTCTGCTTCTCTCTGCTCAGTTCTACCACAACCTGTGGTTCTGTATCTCTCGGCTTTTCTCTCTGTAACCTTGCTCTGCACTCTGTGGCTTTGCTCTGCGGCTCTGCTCAGCTCTCGCTCTGCGGTTCCGCTCCTTGCGGTTCTACGTCTCTTGTTCTTGGCTCCGCCTCCTGCGTTTCTGCATGTGGCTCCTCCTCCTGCATTTCTGCATGTGGCTCCGCCTCCAGCTCTTAGCTCTGCCTTCTCCTTCTCTGCTCTTAGCTCTGCCTTCTCCTTCTCTGCTCTTAGCTCTGCCTTCTCTTTCTCTGCTCTTAGCTCTGCCTTCTCCTTCTCTGCTCTTAGCTCTGCCTTCTCCTTCTCTGCTCTTAGCTCTGCCTTCTCCTTCTCTGCTCTTAGCTCTGCCCTCTCTTTCTCTGCTCTTAGCTCTGCCCTCTCTTTCTCTGCTCTTAGCTCTGCATTCTCCTTCTCTGCTCTCAGCTCTGCCTTCTCCTTCTCTGCTCTTAGCTCTGCCTTCTCCTTCTCTGCTCTTAGCTCTGCCTTCTCCTTCTTTGCTCTTAGCTCTGCCTTCTCCTTCTCTGCTCTTAGCTCTGCCTTCTCCTTCTCTGCTCTTAGCTCTGCCTTCTCCTTCTCTGCTCTTAGCTCTGCCTTCTCCTTCTTTGCTCTGCTTTGTATCCGCTCTCGCTCTATCTCTGTTCAGCAACTTGCCGTACAGGTCTCTACCTGTTTCCATATACTCTCCAGTCTGAACAGGTTCTTACCTGTTTTCATACACCCACCTGTATACCAGTTCCTACCAGAGTTTAAACCCTGTCTGCCTGAGTGCCAGCCGTGCCTGCCTGCCTGTCTGCCTGAGTGCCAGCCGTGCACATCTGTCTGCCTGTATCTCCGTCAAGCCAGTCTGCCCATCAGGGCCTCTGCCGTACCCATCCATCAGCCAGTGTCACAGTTGTGCTTGCCTGCCTGTGTCTCGTCCCCGGTGGGATCAGCATCCACAGTCAGACTCCACCCTGGAGTGGCACCTGGTAGCTTCCTATTACACAAGTCTGACCTCACCATCAGAGGCTCCAGCGAACACTTAGGAAGCTACTTCTAGTCTCAGCGCAAGCATTACAGATTGCTCAGGACATGGTCCCCGCTGAGTCCCATGAGCCGTCGCTCTTGGAGCAAGATGAATATTTTCCTAGCCAGTATTGGCCCCCGGAAGGTTTTTATACTCAGTTGAAAGACCTGCCTACACCTACTCCAGGTGGTCAATTCGTAGTCTCTGATGAGTTGTATAATTACCTTATAAAGAACTCCTTCCGAAGCTTCCGCCAAGATACTATGGGGATCCGGAGGAGTGCATGGACTTTCTGAAGCATGGTTTGTTGTATATTGAATCGAATGCTTCTGAATTTCCCTCCGATCGGTGCAAGGTGGGATTCCTGATGTCCTACCTAGCAGGAGATGCATTGAATTGGTTTAACCCTCTCTGGGAAGCAAGGGATCCTATCCTCTCAAACCTTGACGCCTTTCTGATGGCCTTCCTTAAAGCCTTCAAAGCGCCTGAGCCAGCTCCTCCTGCAAAGTCTTCCCTCACCAGATCCCAGAGGAGCGCGAGCGTTACAATCGGAAATTAACTTAGTAGTCCATTGATGTCTGGTACAGTCTGAAGCATTCTTTTATACCCAGGACAGGTTTGTTGGGGCAGGTGTCACATTTCCAAATGGCGTCCTTGCGAATTCCCCTTTTGTAACAGACTGGGCACCTTTTTTGCGACCTTCCTTTTTTTGCGGTTTGAGGGACCTCACTGACAAAATATTAGCCTGTTATGATGCAAGCACCTTCTGTATCGGAAGTACCGGGGCCCGGTCCTTCCTCACTGACAAATATCAGGGTCTTAATCACGACCTCCTAGAACTGAAGGTACGTCGTGATAGCAAGAAAGTGTTGTACATTGTCATCTGTATGATGTGCACGGCCAGCTTCTTGTACCACACCTTGGCTTTTCTCATAGCATTGTATGAGAGTATTGTATCAAAGAGATCAACTACCCCCATGTTCTTGTTGTACCCTAGTACACAGTTTGGGTTGTGGACCTGTGTACAGGTACCTTGTACAATGGTGGGGGTGCTGCCATCACGATCCCTCTTGCCTTTGTACTTGACCACCAGCTTGTTGTCGCTACATTGGGCTCTGCTTTAGCCATTTCTGAGAAGCTGCCCAATTAGCATCTAGGAAGTCCTCTCTGATTTTTGCGGACAGTACCGTAACCTGCGGCACCTCTCACAGGGAATGACTTGAAGAGTAGGATCATGGTATAAAAGATATCTGCGTAAAGATGATAACCATGATCCAGCAGTGAGTGCACCAAATCCCACACAATTTTCCTACTCACTCTCAGGACAAGGGAGCATTCAGGGGTTTAATTTGGGAGTTCATCCCTTCAAAAACCCTCAAATCATTTACGGGTCATGCCCGTAGGGAACATTGGAGTGTTATACAAAACGTCAACACTACAATATTGCCGAAATTCTGTCTTCCTCACTAACCCCATGTGAAGAACCAGGCCCGAAAACATCATTATTTCTACTGTGTCTACAGGAGGGCAGTTAAAAAAACTATAAAGGGCTGTTCGGTGACCGAAAATGCTGGGCATACCAATTTGTTTGAGCCACCATGAGGTTTACAAAATCCTCAGAGAAAAAGACTTTGAAAAAGTCTATTTCTGTGAGTCCGGATGTGTCCAATTTGATTCCTGATTGCACTACAAAATCAGGAATCTGTGGCTCATAGCCTTCATGGGGTGAGATCCATATGGGGTCAGCAACAATGGCTGCTGGTTCATTTTCTGCCCTGGGGTGTCTACGTGACGGTTTGATATAACTTGAGCAAGCGAATGAGACGGAAAAATAAAGGAAGGTGGGATCCTCTCCCTCACTGTCATTGCAGTACCCGTTTTACATTATTATACTTAATAAGTCTATTCATATAAATGTTGTTTTTTTTGCTCACTGATGGTCTGCATAAAGACTTGTCCTACTTTGAGCCAATTTAGGGACCAAACTCAGCCATTCAGGCCACATGGGGTCAGTGGGAAAAAAGGACAGCACACTTATGCCACCTGAGTTGTATCCATGTGTTGTCCAATTTTAATTGACTGGCTGCTAGAAGAAACTTACGAGAACAATATCTTTTTTTTTGCTATACAAAAAAAAACATGACACATGGCTGGCTAAAATGGGCACAAACATTAAAAACAATGAAAATTGGATTCAGCACATTGTTGTTACGTCTGTCAGAGGCCAGTAGCTCAAAAAAGGCTATCTTTTCCAGGTGAAACACCGCTCTTCACCTGTAAATCTCTATAAAGGACTCTGATATGCAAATTGCCTCTTCAGCGAAAAAGAGGACTTGAACTCTATAGCGCTGCCATTTGGAAGTAGCGATCCTACAAGTCACAATCAACCCTTTAACGAGTCTTGCAATATGACTTAGGATAAAAGCCAAATCAGTATCTCAATTTGCAGACACGGTGTTTCGGGCTCTTGGCCCTTGTCAGTGCAAATATCGGGTATCGGCCGATATTCACTGTATCAGAATTCCGATACTGAGTTCCGATACTTTTGCGATATTGGATACTGGAATCGGAAGTTCCTATAGTGCAATGATGCACTATAATGGTGTGTGGGCGGTGCGTGGGCGGAGACTGCGTGTGTGTGTGCGGTCAGGGTCTGTGCGTGACCATGGGGGACTGTGTGTGCCTGCCGGGGCTCTGTGCGGCGTGCCAGGGCTCTGTGTGGCGTGCCGGGGCTCTGCATGCATGCCGAGGCTCTGTGCGGGCATGCTGGGGCTCTGTGTGTGTGTGCCGGGGCTCTGTGCGTGTGTGCCGGGGCTCTGTGCGTGTGTGCCGGGGCTCTGTGCGTGTGTGCCGGGGCTCTGTGTGGGCCTGCCAGGGCTCTGTGCGGCGTGCCGGGGCTCTGTGCGGCGTGCGGGGGCTCTGTGCGTGTGTGCCGGGGCTCTGTGTGACGTGCAGGGCTCTGTGCACCGTGGCAGGGCTCTGTGCAGCATGTCGGGGCTCTGTGCGGTGTGCGGGGCTCTGTGTGGCGTGCCGGGGCTCTGTGCGGCCTGCCGGGGCTCTGTGCGGCCTGCTGGGGCTCTGTGCGGTGTGCCAGGGCTCTGTGCGGCCTGCCGGGGCTCTGTGCGGCCTGCCGGGGCTCTGTGCTGCGCTCTGTGCGTGTGTGCAGGGGCTCTGTGCGGTGTGCGGGGCTCTATGCCTGTGTGCAGGGGATCTGTGCGGCGTATCGGGGCTCTGTGCTGTGTGCCGGGGCTCTGTGCGGCATGCGGGGCTCTGTGCCTGTGTGCAGGCATCATCCGATGGGACTTGTAGTAGTTGGAGGCATGTGATGGAGCATTGTCCTGCATGAAAATCATGTTTTTCTTGAACGATACCGACTTCTTCCTGTACCACTGCTTGAAGAAGTTGTCTTCCAAAAACTGGCAGTTGGTCTGGTAGTTGAGCTTCACTCCAACCTCAACCCGAAAAAGTCCCACAAGTTCATCTTTGATGATGCCAGCCCATACCAGTACCCCACCTCCACCTTGCTGGCGTCTGAGTCAGAGTGGAGCCCCAAATGATGTGGAGTCCCCCTATATTTTATAGCCAGAAAGGCTACGCAGACAGCTGCGGTCTGATATGTTTATAGCCTAGAGAGGGGCCATGGATATTGGCCTCCCCCGGCTACAAATACCAGTCCGCAGCCGCCCCAGAAATGGCGCATCTATAAGATGCGCCAATTCCGGCACTTAGCCCCTCTCTTCCCACTCCCATGTAGTGGTGGGATATGGGGTAATAAGGGGTTAATGTCACCTTGCTATTGTAAGGTGACATTAAGCCGGGTTAATAACGGAGAGGCGTCAATAAGATGCTTATCCATTATTAATCCAATAGTAATAAAGGGTTAATAAAACACACACACACATTAGGAAAAAAAGTACTTTAATATTCTTCATTTAACCATACTTACCATGCTTCAGCGCCTGCAAAAAGCATAAAATAATACATCGTATACTACCTGTCCGCCGTAGTCCAATTAATAGCGAGTGTCCCATGACGATCTCCCCTATAGAACAGTGACATCGGGTGATATCACTGCTCTATAGGGTCCTTAGTGACACACTGACAGGAGACAATGGCTCCTGCAGTGCATCACTGAGGTTACCTTAGGACATGCGCTTCTACCTTAGGACAAAGTCTCACTTTATGGCAATTGCTGCATGGGAAAATTTCTCATACAGCAATGCCAAAAGTGAGACTAAGGACTATTTTTTTTTACAGCGGCGGAGGAATACAGGGCGGAAGGATACCTTCCTCCCGTCATTATGTTCCTGGAGCCCCTAGAGAGCGGTCGCATCAGCTGGTGCTGCCGTTCTCTACGGGAGATCGTCGTGGGACACTCGTGGATTTTTGCGGACAGGGAGTATATTGGTTGTTTGTTATTTTCATTTTTTTTTACAGATGACACTGGCTTCGGGGAACAAAGTGACAAGTAATGGTGAGTATGAACTCTATGTTTAATGTACTGTATGTCTGTATGTATGTAATTGTATGTGATGTATGAATGTACTGTATGTACACCGCACAGAGCCCCGCACGCCGCATAGAGCCCCGGCACGCCACACAGAGCCTCGGCACACACGCACAGAGCCCCACACGCCGCACAGAGCCCAGGCATGCTGCACAGAGCCCCGGCACACACGCACAGAACCACGCACAGAACCACGCACGCCACACGGAGCCCCGCACGCCGCACAGAGCCCCGGCATGCTGCACAGAGCCCCAGCAGGCCTGCACAGACCCCCGGCAGGCCTGCACAGACCCCCGGCAGGCCCGCACAGACCCCTGACAGGCACGCACAGACCCCCGAGAGGCCCATACAGATCCCCGGCCGGCCCGCACAGACCCTGCCCACACACACAGACATGCACAGTGTCCGCCCACGCACCACCCACACTCTTCCCCCCTCCGGAACAGAATATAGAAGGAAAGAAAGGTCTTATTTACATTCCGATATTTGTGTCCCATTGACTTGCATTGGTATCGATATCGGCGATATCCGATATTTTTGGGATATCGGCCGATCCAATCTGATACCGATACTTCTGGATATCGGAAGGTATCGCTCAACACTAATGAGAACTGATTTGGCTAGGTGAGGGGCTCTGGACTGAGGTCTAAGAAGGTAAGGTTTCTCCTTGTGGGGAGTTACATACCAGCTCTGGCTTGTCAAGGTAAGGAGGTTTATTCGCCGTGTAATGCTCCTCTGAGAAATTTAATATGCAAATTGCCTCTTCAGAGAAATCTGAACTTACATCGGAGTCACCTTGGTTGTTTCCAAGGATTGGCTGCTGAATGGAGGAACAAGTCTGAGTCAAGAATAGTCAAACAAAGCTGGGTCGATATCAATACAGACAAAACAAGAAACAGAGCAGCAGACAAAAGTCAGAGGTGAAGTAAGGGTCAGATACTAGAAGGTCAGTCCAGAGAAAAGTCAGACAAGCTGAGGTTAGAACCACTAGGTAACACAGAATGAACCAAAGTCAGTGGGCAAGGCAGGTCTAGATCTGTAGTAGCAAATAAGCAAATTGCTCATTTCTAGGGAGCTTTATTGCACAGAATCTGGAAACTAAAGTAGAAAACTTAGAGGCTATATACGGTGTGCTAGACTGCTGGACAGCACATACACCCATTAGCTTGACAGAGAAGAACCACTGGACCTAGCCAGACTAAGCCACGATATAGAGATACTAATTTCAATATCTCCATGAATACAGCGACGCCTGGTAACTGAAGCAGACATAGCTGGAGCACATTCAGATCGAGATTTGACAATTGTACAGAGCTGGAAAAAGCTTGTGAATAAGAACTGATATCCTGTATCAAGGAGCCGATCAATGGAGGTGTAGTGTGTCAAACCCTCACGATCTGATATTGATGACCTAGCCTATGTATACCTAGCCTATGTATGAGTACATTAGTCCTGGATAATCTCTTTAACATATAAACTATATTAAAGTAGGTTTAATAGTTTTTGTTATACTTAATGCTTATTATTAACACAAGCTGATATGAGGGCATGGTATAACTGCTAGAGTGTAGTTTCTCAGCCTAGCCCAAGCTTAGTCAGTGTCTAATAGGCATGCTCTACGCATAACTGCAAGTCTTTTAAATAGGTTCATTGGTAACATGTACCTAGTGTGATGCAGTGACCCCTGTAACAACAGGTAGGGGGCGCTGCATAGTCTCCCCAGTATGCGCACAGAGGTGTATTGAGGCCGTGAGAGTGCATGGGAATCACAGCCATGGATGTGATGATGTGACAAAATCTGGCATTGTGGTGAATGGCCGATATATGTGTCGCAGAGGAGGGGACTCTGCGCTGCCAGTCTGAAGTTTGGTTGGTGTGCTGGGACCTGTAGTCCCACAAGTAAATGTATAAGTTCTAATGGGAGATTGGCAGGGCTAGTCATGAGAGATGGGCGGGTCAGACTAGCCACACACACCCACACTCCCTCCCAGGGGAGTTGTTCAAGGTATATAATGTGACCAGGGTGTGGGTCACATGGTCCCTGTGTATGGGTCACATGTTCCTGTGTATGGTCGCTGTGAGTGACCTGTGTGGTTCCAGTGGAAGGTCCTGGAGAGCCTGTGTGTTGGGAGGTCTTGGGAGTAGGACCGGATCCCTGAATAGCACACTGAACCACCTGTGTTGGACGAGGTCCTGAATAGCACATGGTGGGGCTTTGGACCTGGTGAGCCGGGTGTGTTGAATTTCCTGGGAGTAGGAGTTCTGAAGAGCACATGGTGGGCTTTGGACTTGCTGGTGGCCTGGGGTGTTGGACGAGGTCCTGAATAGCACCTGGACAGGTCACATGTGCGGTTCATGTGGGGAAGCAACCGTCCTTCGGTGGGTCTGGACTGACTAAGATATGCTGCAAAGGCAAGTTGGTGATTCCCGTGAGGCAGCTTTCCCAGAGGACTGACAAGGAGTCAGCAGGTGGAGCAGGAGCTCCCGTCAGGTACTTGTACAGACTTCTGGTACTTGTGAAATGAACTGTGTGGTAACCCACGGCAACTGGTCAGGGGAGGACCAGCGTGTTTAGTTGCTGCAAACCTGTGATGTCGTATGTTGGTGCCTGTTGTGCTCAATGGACATTGGTGAAGTGTACGGCATACGGACACCTATGATACTGGGCGAAGTGAGAGGCCCAGCATGTTTAGTGTCCGTGAAACAAAGCCGTAAAAGAAGTGTTTAACCCCTTAGCGACCGCCGATACGCCTTTTAACGGCGGCCGCTAAGGGTACTTAAACCACAGCGCCGTTAATTAACGGCGCTGTGGAAAAAGTAAATAGCGCCCCCCAGAGGCCGATTTTCTCCGGGGTCTCGGCTGCCGGTTTAGCCGAGACCCCAGAGAACATGATTCGGGTTTTTTTTAACCCACCCCGCATTTGCGATCGCCGGTAATTAACCGTTTACCGGCGATCGCAAAAAATACAAACAAAAAAAAACGCGATCTCTTTTTAATTTCTCTGTCCTCCGATGTGATCGCACATCGGAGGACAGAGAAAAGGGGTCCCAGGTGGCCCCCCAATACTCACCTAGCTCCCCCGATGCTCCTCGTGGCTCCCGGTGGGCTCCACCATCTTCAAAATGGCGGGCGCATGCGCAGTGCGCCCGCCGGCCGGCCCCGCGAGAATCTTTGGGGTCTCGGCTGCCGGGGGTAGCCGAGACCCCAAAAAGCATGATCGGGGTCGGTTTTACCGACCCCTGTTTTGCGATCGCCGGTAATTAACTGTTTACCGGTGACCGCAAAAAAAAAAAAAAAAAAGTAAAGTGTAATTCTCTCTCCTCTGATGTGATCGCACATCAGAGGACAGAGAAATAGGGGGATTCGGGGACCCTACAATACTCACCTGTGTCCCTGGATCCTCTTGCTGCTCCTCCTGGCCGCCGGCAGAAGAAAATGGCGGGCGCATGCGCAGTGCGCCAGCCATCTGTCTCCATCTGCCGGCCGGCAGGAGAACAGCAGTTGGGGCTAAAATTAGGGTTAGGGGTAGGGTTAGGGTTAGGGGTAGGGTTAGGGGTAGGGTTAGGGTTAGGGGTAGGGGTAGGGTTAGGGGTAGGGGTAGGGTTAGGGCTAGGGTTGGGGCTAAATTAAGGGTTAGGGTTGGGGCTACATTTAGGGTTAGGGTTGGGGCTAAATTTAGGGTTAGGCTTCTTTCACACTTACGTCGGTATGGGGCCGTCGCAGTGCGTCGGCCCAACATACCGACGCACGTTGTGAAAATTGTGCACAACGTGGGCAGCAGCTGTAGTTTTTCAATGCATCCGCTGCCCAATCTATGTCCTGGGGAGGAGGGGGCGGAGTTACGGCCACGCATGCGCAGTCAGAAATGGCGGATGCGACGTACAAAAAAATGTTTTATTGAACTTTTTTTGTGCCCACGGTCCGCCAAAACACAACTGATCCAGTGCACGATGGACGCGACGTGTGGCCATCCGTCACGATCCGTCGGCAATACAAGTCTATGGGCAAAAAACGCATCCTGCGGGCACATTTGCAGGATCCGTTTCTTGTCCAAAACGACGGATTGCGACGGAATGCCAAACGACGCAAGTGTGAAAGTAGCCTTAGGGCTAGGGTTAGGGTTGGGGCTAAAGTTAGGGCTAGGGTTGGGGCTAAAGTTAGGGTTAGAGCTGGGATTAGGGTTAGGGTTTGGATTAGGGTTGGTATTAGGGTTAGGGTTGGCATTAGGGTTACGCTTGGGTTTAGGGTTAGGTTTGGGATTAGGGTTAAGTTTAGAGTTGTGATTAGGGGTGTATTGGGATTAGGGTTAGGTTTGAGGTTAGGGTTGAGATTAGGATTAGGGGTGTGTTGTATTTAGGGTTTTGATTAGGGTTATGGTTAGGGTTGACATTAGGGTTGTTTTGGGGTAAGGGTTGTGATTATGGTTAGGGTTAGTGATTAGGATTATGGATCAGGTTGGGATTAGGGTTAGGGGTGTGTTGGGGTTAGGGTTGGAGCTAGAATTGGGGGGTTTCCACTGTTTAGATACATCAGGGGGTCTCCAAACACGACAGCCAATTTTGCGCTCAAAAAGTCAAATGGTGCTCCCTCCCTTCTGAGCTCTGCCGTGCGCCCAAACAGTGGGTTACCCCCACATATGGGGCATCAGCGTACTCGGGATAAATTGGACAACAACTTCTGGGGTCCAATTTCTCTTGTTACCCTTGTGAAAATAAAAACTTGGGGGCTACAATATCTTTTTTGTGAAAAAAAAAAAAATTTTTTATTTTCACGACTCTGCATTCTAAACTTCTGTGAAGCACTTGGGCATTCAAAGTTCTCACCACACATCTAGATAAGTTCCTTGGGGGGTCTAGTTTCCAAAATGGGGTCACTTGTGGGGGATTACTACAGTTTAGGTACATCAGGGGCTCTGCAATCGCAACATAATGCCCACAGACCATTCTATCAAAGTCTGCATTCCAAAAAGGCGCTCCTTCCCTTCCGAGCTCTGCCGTGCACCCAAACAGTGGTTTACCCCCACATATGGGGCATCAGCGTACTCGGGATAAATTGGACAACAACTTCTGGGGTCCAATTTCTCTTGTTACCCTTGTAAAAATAAAAACTTGGGGGCTACAATATCTTTTTTGTGAAAAAAAAAATATTTTTTATTTTCACGACTCTGCATTCTAAACTTTTGTGAAGCACTTGGGCATTCAAAGTTCTCACCACACATCTAGATAAGTTCCTTGGGGGGTCTAGTTTCCAAAGTGGGGTCACTTGTGGGGGGTTACTACAGTTTAGGTACATCAGGGGCTCTGCAATCGCAACATAATGCCCACAGACCATTCTATCAAAGTCTGCATTCCAAAAAGGCGCTCCTTCCCTTCCGAGCTCTGCCGTGCGCCCAAACAGTGGTTTACCCCCACATATGGTGCATCAGCGTACTCGGGAAAAATTAGACAACAACTATTGCAGTCCAATTTCTCCTGTTCCCATTGTGAAAATAAAAACTTGGAGGCTACAATATCTTTTTTGTGGAAAAAAAAATATTTTTTATTTTCACGACTCTGCATTCTAAACTTCTGTGAAGCACTTGGGCATTCAAAGTTCTCACCACACATCTAGATAAGTTCCTTGGGGGGTCTAGTTTCCAAAATGGGGTCACTTGTGGAGGGTTTCTACTGGTTAGGTACATCAGGGGCTCTGCAAACGCAACATAATACCCGCAGACCATTCTATCAAAGTCTGCATTCCAAAACGGCGCTCCTTCCTTCCGAGCTCTGCCGTGCGCCCAAACAGTGGTTTACCCCCACATATGGGGTACCAGCATACTCAGGACAAATTGGACAACAACTTTTGGGGTCCAATTTCTCTTGTTACCCTTGTGAAAATAAAAACTTGGGGGCTAAAAAATCTTTTTTGTGGAAAAAAAAATATTTTTTATTTTCACGGCTCTGCATTATAAACTTCTGTGAAGCACTTGGGCATTCAAGGTTCTCACCACACATCTAGATAAGTTCCATGGGGGGTCTAGTTTCCAAAATGCGGTCACTTGTCGGGGATTTCTACTGTTTAGGCACATCAGGGGCTCTCCAAACGCGACATGGTGTCCGATCTCAATTCCAGCCAATTCTACATTGAAAAAGTAAAACGGCACTCTTTCTCTTCCAAGCTCTGCGGTACGCCCAAACAGTGGTTTACCCCCACATATTGGGTATCAGCGTACTCAGGAGAAATTGCACAACAACTTTTGTGGTCTAATTTCTCCTGTTACCCTTTTGAAAATAAA
Source organism: Ranitomeya imitator (assembly GCF_032444005.1). NCBI lineage: Eukaryota > Metazoa > Chordata > Amphibia > Anura > Dendrobatidae > Ranitomeya > Ranitomeya imitator. Next base: position 330,481,701 of record NC_091286.1, on the reverse strand, counting down.
AATTTGTGGGCAAAAAGATCATTTTTGTAGAAAAAATGCGATTTTCTTTTTTTCACGGCTCTACATTATAAACTTCTGTGAAGCACATGGGGGTTCAAAGTGCTCACCACACATCTAGATATGTTCCTTAAGGGGTCTAGTTTCCAAAATGGGGTCACTTGTGGGGGGTTTCCACTGTTTAGGCACATCAGAGGCTCTCCAAACGCGACATGGCGTCCAATCTCAATTCCAGCCAATTCTACATTGAAAAAGTAAAACGGCGCTCCTTCACTTCCAAGCTCTGCGGTGCGCCCAAACAGTGGTTTACCCTCACATATGGGGTATCGACGTATTCAGGAGAAATTGCACAACAACTTTTGTGGTCTAATTTCTCCTGTTACCCTTGTGAAAATAAAAATTTGTGGGCGAAAAGATCATTTTTGTGTAAACAAAAGCGATTTTTTATTTTCACGGCTCTACGTTATAAACTTCTGTGAAGCACTTGGGGGTTCAAAGTGCTCACCACACATCTAGATAAGTTCCTTAAGGGGTCTAGTTTCCAAAATGGTGTCACTTGTGGGGAGTTTCCACTGTTTAGGCACATTAGGGGCTCTCTAAACGTGACATGGTGTCCGATCTCAATTCCAGCCAATTCTGCATTGAAAAAGTCAAACGGCGCTCCTTCACTTCTAAGTTCTGCGGTGCGCCCAAAAAGTGGTTTACCCCCACATATGGGGTATTGGCGTATTCAGGAGAAATTGCATAACAAAATTTATGGTTACATTTCTGCTTTTACACTTGTGAAAATAAAAAAAATGGTTCTGAATTAAGATGTTTGCAAAAAAAAGTTAAATGTTCATTTTTTCCTTCCACATTGTTTCAGTTCCTGTGAAGCACGTAAAGGGTTAATAAACTTCTTGAATGTGGTTTTGAGAACCTTGAGGGGTGTAGTTTTTAGAATGGTGTCACACTTCATTATTTTCTATCATATAGACCCCTCAAAATGACTTCAAATGTGATGTGGTCCCTAAAAAAAAATGGTGTTGTAAAAATGAGAAATTGCTGGTCAACTTTTAACCCTTATAACTCCCTAACAAAAAAAATGTTGTTTCCAAAATTGTGCTGATGTAAAGTAGACATGTGGCAAATGTTATTTATTAACTATTTTTCATGACATATCTCTCTGATTTAAGGGCATAAAAATACAAATTTTGAAAATTGCAGAATTTAAAAAATTTTCGCCATATTTCCGTTTTTTTCATAAATAATCGCAAGTAATATCGAAGAAATGTTACCACTAACATGAAGTACAATATGTCACGAAAAAACAATCTCAGAATCAGCGGGATCCGTTGAAGCGTTCCAGAGTTATAACCTCATAAAGTGACAGTGGTCAGAATTGCAAAAATTGGCCTGGTCATTAAGTACCAAATTGGCTCTGTCACTAAGGGGTTAAGTCAAAGCTGCAAGTTAATATCACCAGTTGGTGCCTATTGTGTTTGATGAATGTATAATATGAACTGTGCATAACCCGGTTTATGACCCTTTAATAAACCGTATGGACTGTTTTGTGTTCAAAAATCGTGCCTGACTGCGTCAATCCCGTGCCAAGCGAGTGTCCCCCAATACACTTAGTGAGAGCAATCTTACACTAGCTACGAGCCCATCATAGTTGAGTTAGGAAAACTTTACTATTTTTATGTTAATTTCAGCTACTGCCCCTTGATATGCATAATGCATACTATATTTTAGTAATATAGTTGTGTATGGAGGCTGCACGATGGCTCACAGAGACCCTGCTGCTTGTAAGAATTGTAGGCACTCTGTGTGGTGCCGTATGACCTGCTGTGTACTTTCACATGGCATCATATAGTTTGTAAGCTGCGAGCTGTTTTGAACTGTGATTTCTGTTATGCTGTAATGTCTATTGTCTGTACAAATCCCCTCTATAATTTGTAAAGTGCTGCGGAATATGTTGGTGCTATATAAAATTATTATTATTATTATTATTACCATGAGGGAGACAACGAAGACATGCTTTTTCTAATGATCATCGAGGGTCCCAGGGTTGGAGTCTTATTATTTTGTAAGTGTTTGCTTAGGCTGAATAACTCCTTTAAGTTTTTAAGACACTTGAGTCATCCTTAGTGAATTTTTTTCTGCTATTTGGGAATCTAGTCCTCTAGTATGTTGTAGTACTTTCAAAATGTACCTCACTGCTTGAGTAAAGTAATCTTCATTCAGGAGGAACATATTACTGCTCCTAATTATCTTGCAATCATAATTGTAAGTTGTGATTTCAGAAAAACCCTATCAGGGATGACAGCAGAATTTTAGATTGAATAAATTAGAAAGATTTCTACTCTAAGTATGGTTCCAATCCTAACAAAATATTCCAATGTGTAAAAAGGCCGCTCAGACTGAGTACTAATATTGATGTTGGCCTCACTGGGGGGTGCCCAGTTCTGGCAAAACCAGGTTTAGCTATGTCTATCATAAATACTAGAATTATTATTACACATATTTTTTCTACACGTCAAAGCCACGTAGGTTGATTTCGCTTAACTGTATAACACAAATTGTGGTGAGAGTCTAAAATGAAAGCACTTACATGCAAGTTAAATCAATAAAATATATAATTGATCTGCACTTGTTTTATCCTTGTATCTTGCATATAATAAAACAAGATACTGCAGACAGGAAGAGCTTTAGCTAGATAAGAGTTTGTAATCAGTTACCTTGATAATAGCTATATACATAAGGACTAAAGGTACCTTCACACTAAACGATATCGCTAGCGATCCGTGACGTTGCAGCGTCCTGGCTAGCGATATCGTTCAGTTTGACACGCAGCAGCGATCAGAATCCTGCTGTGATGTCGTTGGTCGGGGCTAGAGGGCCAGCACTTTATTTGGTCGCAGGCTCTCCCGCTGACATCGCTGAATCGGCGTGTGTGACACCGATTTAGCGATGTCTTCGCTGGTAACCAGGGTAAACATCGGGTTACTAAGCGCAGGGCCGCGCTTAGTAACCCGATGTTTACCCTGGTTACCATTCTAAAAGTAAAAAAAAACAAACGCTTCATACTTACCTTCCGCTGTCTGTCCTCCGGCGCTGTGCTTTCCTGCACTCACTGTGAGCACAGCGGCCGGAAAGCACAGCGGTGACGTCACCGCTCTGCTTTCCGGCCGCTGTGCTCACAGCCAGTACAGAGAAGCAGAGCGCCGGGGACAGACAGCGGAAGGTAAGTATGAAGCGTTTGTTTTTTTTTTACTTTTAGGATGGTAACCAGGGTAAACATCGGGTTACTAAGCGCGGCCCTGCGCTTAGTAACCCGATGTTTACCCTGGTTACCGGCATCGTTGGTCGCTGAAGAGCTGTCTGTGTGACAGCTCTCCAGCGACCAAACAGCGACGCTGCAGCGATCCGGATCGTTGTCTGGATTGCTGCAGCGTCGTTTAGTGTGAAGGTACCTTAAGAGTCATACAGTATAACGGTCAGAGCAGCGGAAAGAGAGTGGACCCTCTGGACCGTGGAAAGACCTACCCCTGGGCGAGCAGACCTAGTGATGAACCGACCCCTATACAGGGACTGTCAGGGGCAGGCCCAGAGGTCATTTACCCATTGTGGAAGTACCAAGAGGGACGGCTCCAAGAAGGAAGGAAGGAAGGAGTGACAGAGGGCTCTGAGAGTAGGTTCCAACGGGGGACCCGGGTAGACTGAGGACTGATCAGAGAGCAGGAAAGCCGGAATGGAGTGAGGCTGTGGAAAACAAAAGTTGACGTTAGAAACAAGAAAAGGGAATAATAGAAAACTGGAGGAGGATCCTAAAGAGACAAAAAGGAACAAAAACGGAGGAAGTGAAGCCAAGCACAGAACCAGACGGAACTGAGTACAAAGCACAAGCACAGGAAGGAAGGGCCAGAAGCACTAGCAAGGCTATGACAATCAGGCACCTAGATGCAGGGGAGACGGCTTCTTTAGCAGAGGCAAAAGCAGGATTGGCTGCTGGAATTACTGACCTTGGTGACCCCAGGAAGAAGAAATAGAAAAGATGAGCCTGCGCCCTCTGAAGAATCCAGAGCGCCTGCGCAGACACAGCATTCCCCCAAGGGAACAAGGCACCGGAAGTGAAGGGGAGGCATTGGCGCGCCCAGACCCGGAAGTAGAGCACCGGAAATACGCCGCTGCAGGGAAGGCGAGAGCGGCGCGCCCAGACCCAGCAACAGAGCGGCTGGAGCGCGCAGCAGCGGCAGCAGACACCACTGCAGCGGTAACATACAGTACTTGTAGTTACTTCCATTTGATCAGTGTAACTTAAAAGTGAATCATAATAATCTATATAGTTTTACAGCCTGGTAGATTCGCTGTTATGCGGCACCCTAATATTATAACTAGTATACATACCGTATATACTCGAGTATAAGCCGACCTGAGTATAAGGCGACCCCCCTAATTTTGCCACAAAAAACTAGGAAAACTTAATGACTCGACTATAAGCCTTGGGTGGAAAATGCAGCAGCTACTGGAAAATTTAAAAATAAAAATAGATACCAATAAAAGTAAAATTAATTGAGACATCAGTAGTTTAAGTGTTTTTGAATATCCATATTGAATCAGGAGCCCCATATAATGCTCCATACAGTTCATGATGACCCCATATAATGCTCCATACAGTGTATAATGGGCTCCATAAGATGCTCCATATTAAAATATGCCTCATATAATGCTGCACAAATGTTGATTATGACCCCATAAGATGCGCTATTGCTCTATACAGACATTTGCCCCATGCAATGCTGCACGAATGTTGATTATGGCCACATAAGATGCTCCATACAGACATTTGCCCCATACAATGCTGCACAAATGCTGATTATGGCCCCTTAAGATGCTCCATAGACACATTTGCCCCCTATAATGCTCCACAAAAGCGGATTATGGCCCCATAAGATGCTCCATAGAGATATTTGCCCCATATAATGCTGCACATGGCCCAATACAGATATTTGCCCCATATAATGCTGCACATGGCCCCATAAGATGCTCCATACAGATATTTGCCCCATATAATGCTGCACATGACCCCATACAGATATTTGCCCCATATAATGCTGCACATGGCCACATAAGATGCTCCATACAGATATTTGCCTCATATAATGCTGCACAAGGCCCCATAAGATGCTTCATACAGATATTTGCCTCATATAATGCTGCACATGGCCCCATAAGATGCTCCATACAGATATTTGCCCCATATAATGCTGCACATGGCCCCATACAGATATTTGCCCCATATACAGTAATGCTGCACATGGCCCCATACAGATATTTGCCCCATATAGTGCTGCACATGGCCCCATACAGATATTTGCCCCATATAATGCTGCACATGGCCCCATAAGATGCTCCATACAGATATTTGCCCCCATATAATGCTGCACATGGCCCATAAAATGCTCCATACAGATATTTGCCCCATATAATGCTGCACATGGCCCCATAAGATGCTCCATACAGATATTTGGCCCATATAATGCTGCACATGGCCCCATAAGATGCTCCATACAGATATTTGCCCCATATGCTGTTGCTGCGATTAAAAAAATAAAAAAATCACATACTCACCTCTCAGGCCCCCGGCACTTGCTATACTCACCATTCCCGTCCCACCAACAGCCGCTGCTGTTTCTTCCCCATCCTCTGAACTGACTGTTCAGGCATAGGGCGGCGCGCACTAATTGCGTCATCGCGCCCTCTGACCTGAGCGTCACTGCAGAGGATGCAGAAGACACAGCGGCACCGATGGTGGAACGGGGAGCAGGTGAATATCGCGCACTGCATTATACTCACCTGCTCCTGGCGCGGTCCCTGCACGTCTGTTCCCTGGTGCCGGCAGCTTGTTCCTGTAGTGAATGGTCACACGGTACCGCTCATTACAATAATGAAGAAAACCAAGAAAAATGGGCACTTGAGCTAAAAATATAGAAATGTTTTTGGAATAATTCTAAAAAATGTCAAACAGCAATAATAAATAGACAATAATAAAAGATACAAAAGATACGTGAAGGCAACACAATAGTGCCACGTACAGATAGCCACAAAGATACTACACAATAAATAGATTAACAAAATGACGATGAAGACTATTACTATCACATAAAGTCTATAGAGCCAATAAATAGACAATTTAGTATATCTTGTAAGAAGACTACCAAATGTGTGAAGAAACAATGATAACCAGTAGTTGTATATAGAAGGTCAAATCAGGGTAATAGATAAAGAAATACAAATATAACAATTATCCTTACAAGAAATCAATCTCTCGTGGAATGAAAAAGGCTCATAAAGCAAGATTAAATTAAAGGGAGGATAATAATAATATGCAAAATAAAACTATGGTAAAGTGCAAAGTGCAGCATCTAAATAAATATAAAGGGGAAAATCCCATACAATAAAAACGCTATAATAACCATAATAATAATGAATTAACCAAACTGCTGCTGTACATGGGAAGAGGCCCTCACGCGCGTTTCGCAAATTTGCTTCCTCGGGGGACATTGGGAGTGGACTCCATATTCATTACTGTAATGAGCGGTACCATGTGACTGCTCACTACAGGAAGAAGTGCCCGGAGAACCAGAGATCTGCAAGGACCGCGCCAGGAGCAGGTGAGTATTATTAAACAGCTGCTGCTCCCCCTTCCCTGCGACCCGAGTATGACTCGAGTATAAGCCGAGAGGGACAATTTCAGCCTAAAAAAATGGGCTGAAATTCTCAGCTTATACTCGAGTATATACGGTAATTATTTTCTAAATATTTGTGTCCATAGATTTAAAATGTACAACTACATTTGACATAGCAGAGCTTTGTAAAGAGGGTTATTTTTGCACTTGATGCAGAGCTCTTTTGTCATTACTGCAAAACTACGTTTAGAAATTTGTCACACATTATTTAGCATGTGGAGCGCCTCGCTAAGGGCCTAGGGGTACTACCGGGTACGGTCATCATTAAAGGGGTGGTCACGGTGGCAGCGACCCGGTCCGTGGTCCTGGGCATCCAAATCAAAGGAAATGTCTTTAAAGGGTTTTTACAAATAAGAATGTTCATGACGCCACCTGTGGTATTCGATCAGGGGTGACCGACGCTGCTTAAAGGGGTCCTCTGGGGAGTGATGGCACTGCAGCAAGGATGGTATAGCTTCCCAAAGGTGAAGCTGTGTCCCTAGGGCTCCCAGTGTATTTAGCAAAGATGGTGTGGTGCCAGAAATAATCAAAGGACACAGGGTTGCAGTCTCTTTATCTGTTTACTGGTGGTTACAGCCACAGTCTAGGGTACCGGTAACAGGTGTTGATGAGGTCCCGTCGGCCTGGAAGCAATTATTGATCCCTTTCTCAGGTGAGGTTAGAAAGCCTTCCTTCTTGCGCTTTGAGGTGAGTCCCTTGCTGCCTATGGCTTCACACAACGTCCTCTCTTCCCTGTCCTAATACAGTACCCGCATGGTTGGCAACGCAAGCCTTTTTACAGGGTCTCTATCACGACTCCGGGCTCTGTATATTGCTGTACCTTTGGGTGCGGTGTTATGGACCTGGTGGTTAGGAGCACCCGGAATGACCTGATGGTTAAACTAACACAGGACAAGCTCTGGGAAGTGGGAGCTCTGCTGACCGCAACCCCTAATCCTATCACACACACTAGAAATAGCCGTGGAGCGTACCTAACTCTGCCTAGACGCCTCTTCACAGCCTAAGAGCTAACTAGCCCTAGAGATACAAAATTAAGCCTACCTTGCCTCAGAGAAATTCCCCAAAGGAAAAGGCAGCCCCCCACATATATTGACTGTGAGTTAAGATGAAAGTCACAAACACAGAAATGAAACAGGTTTCAGCAAAGGGAGGCCAGACTTACTAAACAGACTGAGGATAGAAAAGGTATCTTTGCGGTCAGCACAAAAAACTACAAAAGACCACACAGAGTGTGCAAAAAGACCCCTGCACCGACTCACGGTGCGGAGGTGCCACTCTGCATCCCAGAGCTTCCAGCTAGCAAGGCAAAATCATGATAGCAAGCTGGACAAGAAAACAAGGAACAAATAATTAACTAGCAGGGACTTAGCTTCTGCTGGAGTAGACAGGTCACCAGAAAGATCCAAGAGCGAACTGAACCAGTACAAGAACATTGACAGCTGGCATGGAGTAACGATCTGAGTGGAGTTAAATAGAGCAGCCAGCCAAAGAATAAACTAAGTCACCTGTGGAAGGAACCTCAGAAGCAGCAGCTCCACTCACAGCCACCAGAGGGAGTCCATGGACAGAACTCGCCGAAGTACCATTCATGACCACAGGAGGGAGTTCGATAACAGAATTCACAACAGTACCCCCCCTTGAGGAGGGGTCACCAAACCCTCACCAGAGCCCCCAGGCCGATCAGGACGAGCCAAATGAAAGGCACGAACTAGATCGGCAGCATGAACATCAGAGGCAAAAACCCAGGAATTATCTTCCTGACCATAACCCTTCCACTTGACCAGTTACTGGAGTTTCCGTCTCGAAATACGAGAATCCAAAATCTTCTCCACCACATACTCCAACTCCCCCTCGACCAACACCGTGGCAGGAGGATCAACAGAGGGAACCATAGGCGCCACGTATCTCCGCAATAACGACCTATGGAACACATTATGGATGGCAAAAGAAGCTGGAAGGGCCAAACGAAATGACACAGGATTGAGAACTTCAGAAATCTTATACGGACCAATGAAACGAGGCTTAAACTTAGGAGAGGAAACCTTCATAGGAACATAACGAGACGACAACCAAACCAAATCCCCAACACGAAGTCGGGGACCAACACAGCGCCGGCGGTTAGCGAAACGTTGAGCCTTCTCCTGGGACAATGTCAAATTGTCCACCACATGAGTCCAAATCTGCTGCAACCTGTCCACCACAGTATCCACACCAGGACAGTCCAAAGGCTCAACCTGCCCTGAAGAGAAACGAGGATGGAAACCAGAATTACAGAAAAAAGGCGAAACCAAAGTAGCCGAGCTGGCCCGATTATTAAGGGCGAACTCAGCCAAAGGCAAGAAGGACACCCAATCATCCTGATCAGCAGAAACAAAGCATCTCAGATATGTTTCCAAAGTCTGATTAGTTCTTTCGGTTTGGCCATTTGTCTGAGGATGGAAAGCCGAAGAAAAAGACATATCAATGCCCATCTTAGCACAAAAGGACCGCCAAAACCTCGAAACAAACTGGGAACCTCTGTCCGAGACGATGTTCTCCGGAATACCATGCAAACGAACCACATGCTGGAAAAACAATGGCACCAAATCAGAGGAGGAAGGCAATTTGGAAAAGGGTACCAAATGGACCATCTTAGAGAAGCGATCACAAACCACCCAAATGACCGACATCCTTTGAGAGACAGGGAGATCTGAAATAAAATCCATGGAAATATGCGTCCAGGGCCTCTTCGGGATCGGCAAGGGCAAAAGCAACCCACTGGCATGAGAACAGCAGGGCTTAGTCTGAGTACAAGTCCCACAGGACTGCACAAAAGAACGCACATCCCGTGACAAAGAAGGCCACCAAAAGGATCTAGCCACCAAATCTCTGGTACCAAAGATTCCAGGATGACCAGCCAACACCGAACAATGAACCTCAGAGATAACTCTACTAGTCCATCTATCAGGGACAAACAGTTTCTCCGCTGGACAACGGTCAGGTCTATCAGCCTGAAACTTCTGCAGCACCCGCCGCAAATCAGGGGAGATGGCAGACAAAATTACCCCCTCTTTGAGAATACCCGCCGGCTCAGGAACACCCGGAGAGTCAGGCACAAAACTCCTTGACAGGGCATCAGCCTTCACATTCTTAGAGCCCGGAAGGTACGAAACCACAAAATCAAAACGGGAGAAAAACAGCGACCATCGAGCCTGTCTAGGATTCAACCGTTTGGCAGACTCGAGATAAGTCAAATTCTTGTGATCCGTCAAGACCACCACACGATGCTTGGCTCCTTCAAGCCAATGTCGCCACTCCTCGAATGCCCACTTCATGGCCAACAACTCTCGATTGCCAACATCATAATTGTGCTCAGCAGGCGAGAACTTTCTAGAAAAGAAGGCACATGGTTTCATCACCGAGCCATCAGAACTTCTTTGCGACAAAACAGCCCCTGCTCCAATCTCAGAAGCATCAACCTCGACCTGAAACGGGAGCGAAACATCTGGCTGGCACAACAAAGGAGCAGAAGAAAAACGACGCTTCAACTCCTGAAAAGCCTCTACAGCCGCAGAGGACCAATTGACCACATCAGCACCTTTCTTGGTCAAATCAGTCAACGGTTTAGCAACACTAGAAAAATTAGCGATGAAGCGACGGTAAAAATTAGCAAAGCCCAGGAACTTCTACAGGCTCTTCACAGATGTCGGCTGAGTCCAATCATAAATGGCCTGAACTTTAACAGGGTCCATCTCGATAGTAGAAGGGGAAAAAATGAAACCCAAAAATGAAACCTTCTGAACTCCAAAGAGACATTTTGACCCCTTCACAAACACGGAATTCGCACGAAGGACCTGGAACACCATTCTGACCTGCTTTACATGAGACTCCCAATCATCCGAAAAGACCAAAATATCATCCAAATATACAATCATGAATCTATCCAGGTACTTTCGGAAGATGTCATGCATAAAGGACTGAAATACAGATGGAGCATTAGAAAGCCCGAATGGCATTACCAGGTACTCAAAATGGCCCTCGGGCGTATTAAATGCTGTTTTCCATTCATCGCCCTGTTTAATACGCACAAGATTATACGCCCCTCGAAGATCTATCTTGGTGAACCAACTAGCCCCCTTAATCCGAGCAAACAAATCAGACAGCAGCGGCAAAGGGTACTGAAATTTGACTGTGATCTTATTAAGAAGGCGGTAATCAATACAAGGTCTCAAAGAACCATCCTTCTTGGCCACAAAAAAGAACCCTGCTCCCAACGGTGATGACGACGGGCGAATATGACCTTTCTCCAAGGATTCCTTTATATAACTCCGCATAGCGGCGTGCTCTGGCACAGATAAATTGAACAGTCGGCCCTTAGGAAACTTACTACCAGGAATCAAATTAATTGCACAATCGCAATCCCTATGAGGAGGTAGGGCACTGGATTTGGGCTCATCAAATACATCCCGGTAATCTGACAAAAACTCAGGGACTTCAGAAGGAGTGGAAGGCGAAATTGACAGCAATGGAACATCACCATGTACCCCTTGACAACCCGAGCTGGACACAGACATAGATTTCCAATCCAATACTGGATTATGGACCTGTAGCCATGGCAACCCCAAAACGACCACATCATGCAGATTATGCAACACCAAAAAGCGAATATCCTCCTGATGTGCAGGAGCCATGCACATGGTCAATTGAGTCCAGTACTGAGGCTTATTCTTGGCGAAAGGCGTAGCATCAATTCCTCTCAATGGAATAGGATACTGCAAGGGCTCCAAGAAAAAACCACAGCACCTGGCAAACTCCAAGTCCATCAAATTCAGGGCAGCGCCTGAATCCACAAATGCCATAACAGAATAGGACGACAAAGAGCAAATCAGAGTAACGGACAAAAGAAATTTAGACAGTACCGTACCAATGGTGGCAGACCTAGCGAACTGCTTAGTGCGCTTAGGACAATCGGAGATAGCATGAGTGGATTCACCACAGTAAAAACACAGCCCATTCCGACGTCTGTGTTCTTGCCGTTCAGCTCTGGTCAAAGTCCTATCACATTGCATAGGCTCAGGCCTATGCTCAAAGAATACCGCCAAATGGTGCACAGATTTGCGCTCACGCAAGCGCCGATCGATCTGAATGGCCAAGGACATAGACTCATTCAGACCAGCAGGTGTGGGAAATCCCACCATGACATCCTTAAGGGCTTCAGAAAGACCCTTTCTGAAAATTGCCGCCAGGGCACACTCATTCCACTGAGTAAGCACAGACCACTTTCTGAACTTCTGACAATATACCTCCGCTTCATCCTGACCCTGACATAAAGCCAGCAAGATTTTCTCTGCCTGATCCACTGAATTTGATTCATCATAAAGCAATCCAAGCGCCAGAAAAAACGCATCTACATCACGCAATGCAGGATCTCCTGGCGCAAGGGAAAATGCCCAGTCTTGAGGGTCGCCACGCAACAACGAAATCATGATTTTTACTTGTTGAACGGGGTTACCAGAGGAGCGGGGTTTCAAAGCAAGAAACAGTTTACAATTATTTTTGAAATTCAGGAACTTAGATCTATCCCCAGAAAACAAATAAGGAATTGGAATTCTAGGCTCTAACATCGGATTCTGAACCACAAAATCTTGAATGTTTTGTACCCTTGCAGTGAGATGATCCACAGAAGAGGACAGACCTTGAATGTCCATATCTACACCTGTGTCCTCAACCACCCAGAGGTTAAGGGGAAAAGAGACAAAACACACTGCAGAGAAAAAAAAATGGTCTCAGAACTTCTCTTATCCCTCTATTGAGATGGATTAACACTTTGGGCCAGCTGTACTGTTATGGACCTGGTGGTTAGGAGCACCCGGAATGACCTGATGGTTAAACTAACACAGGACAAGCTCTGGGAAGTGGGAGCTCTGCTGACCGCAACCCCTAATCCTATCACACACACTAGAAATAGCCGTGGAGCGTACCTAACTCAGCCTAGACGCCTCTTCACAGCCTAAGAGCTAACTAGCCCTAGAAATAGAAAATTAAGCCTACCTTGCCTCAGAGAAATTCCTCAAAGAAAAAGGCAGCCCCCCACATACATTGACTGTGAGTTAAGATGAAAGTCACAAACACAGAAATGAAACAGGTTTCAGCAAAGGGAGGCCAGACTTACTAAACAGACTGAGGATAGAAAAGGTATCTTTGCGGTCAGCACAAAAAACTACAAAAGACCACACAGAGTGTGCAAAAAGACCCCTGCACCGACTCACGGTGCGGAGGTGCCACTCTGCATCCCAGAGCTTCCAGCTAGCAAGGCAAAATCATGATAGCAAGCTGGACAAGAAAACAAGGAACAAATAATTAACTAGCAGGGACTTAGCTTCTGCTGGAGTAGACAGGTCACCAGAAAGATCCAAGAGCGAACTGAACCAGTACAAGAACATTGACAGCTGGCATGGAGTAACGATCTGAGTGGAGTTAAATAGAGCAGCCAGCCAAAGAATAAACTAAGTCACCTGTGGAAGGAACCTCAGAAGCAGCAGCTCCACTCACAGCCACCAGAGGGAGTCCATGGACAGAACTCGCCGAAGTACCATTCATGACCACAGGAGGGAGTTCGATAACAGAATTCACAACAGTGCGGGCAGACAACTTAGAATCTTCTGCCCTCTAGTTCTGCTGTGGGACATGCAGTTCCACACAGCCTCGGGTTCCCAGTGCCCGATTCCTTCGCTTCAGCTTGGAAGGAGCCAAGTCACAGCTCCCTTCCAGCTTCTTAATTCTCCAATGCTACTCGCCTCTGGCACTTGTTACCAATGCAACACTCCTGCTTCTCCACGCTATCCTGAAGCTGCAGTACCACGTGGCTGCACAGCCCCAACCCCCTTGCTCTTGCTCTCTCCTTCACTGTCTGCTCAAAAACGCCTAACTCCTCCTCCAAGCCAGAATGCATATATCTCTAAGGAAGCTCCCCTGAAACCAGGTTTAGAGCTCCCCCTTCTGGCCTGGCATCAGAACGTGTTGCATGTATGGGTACCACTTGTTAAAGGGATCTTCCTTGCTTCAGGCATGGCATCACCCTCTCAGAAGGGAAGGCAACATCACTGTAACAACCAGTTTCCTGGTGTGTTACACATACTCTTCCTCCGTCTATAAAAATATTCTTGATCTTGCAACAAAGCTTTTAAGGGGAGCCTAACAATAGGATTAACTTTCCTACCAACTATAGTTGCAGTGGATGCCCCCGGAAGACGCTGGTGGCGAAAACGTGCTTCGAGCTGAGGGGACACCTACAGCACATTTTCCGTGGCTGATTCTCCTCATACAGGTAACATTCATTCCATCATAGTACTCATACTTTTGGTGCCAGGCTTATAAATAGGACATGTTGTGGCTACTATGAGAATAACTGTTTAACTCCATATCAGCATGGGTTTATGAGAAATCGCTCCTGTCAAACCAATCTAATCAGTTTTTATGAAGAGGTAAGCTATAGGCTGGACCACGGTGAGTCATTGGACGTGGTATATCTCGATTTTTCCAAAGCGTTTGATACCGTGCCGCACAAGAGGTTGGTACACAAAATGAGAATGCTTGGTCTGGGGGAAAATGTGTGTAAATGGGTTAGTAACTGGCTTAGTGATAGAAAGCAGAGGGTGGTTATAAATGGTATAGTCTCTAACTGGGTCGCTGTGACCAGTGGGGTACCGCAGGGGTCAGTATTGGGACCTGTTCTCTTCAACATATTCATTAATGATCTGGTAGAAGGTTTACACAGTAAAATATCGATATTTGCAGATGATGCAAAACTATGTAAAGCAGTTAATACAAGAGAAGATAGTATTCTGCTACAGATGGATCTGGATAAGTTGGAAACTTGGGCTGAAAGGTGGCAGATGAGGTTTAACAATGATAAATGTAAGGTTATACACATGGGAAGAGGGAATCAATATCACCATTACACACTGAACGGGAAACCACTGGGTAAATCTGACAGGGAGAAGGACTTGGGGATCCTAGTTAATGATAAACTTACCTGGAGCAGCCAGTGCCAGGCAGCAGCTGCCAAGGCAAACAGGATCATGGGGTGCATTAAAAGAGGTCTGGATACACATGATGAGAGCATTATACTGCCTCTGTACAAATCCCTAGTTAGACCGCACATGGAGTACTGTGTCCAGTTTTGGGCACCGATGCTCAGGAAGGATATAATGGAACTAGAGAGAGTACAAAGGAGGGCAACAAAATTAATAAAGGGGATGGGAGAACTACAATACCCAGATAGATTAGCGAAATTAGGATTATTTAGTCTAGAAAAAAGACGACTGAGGGGCGATCTAATAACCATGTATAAGTATATAAGGGGACAATACAAATATCTCGCTGAGGATCTGTTTATACCAAGGAAGGTGACGGGCACAAGGGGGCATTCTTTGCGTCTGGAGGAGAGAAGGTTTTTCCACCAACATAGAAGAGGATTCTTTACTGTTAGGGCAGTGAGAATCTGGAATTGCTTGCCTGAGGAGGTGGTGATGGCGAACTCAGTCGAGGGGTTCAAGAGAGGCCTGGATGTCTTCCTGGAGCAGAACAATATTGTATCATACAATTATTAGGTTCTGTAGAAGGACGTAGATCTGGGTATTTATTATGATGGAATATAGGCTGAACTGGATGGACAAATGTCTTTTTTCGGCCTTACTAACTATGTTACTATGTTACTATGTTACTATCAGCACCTATCTTCTAACTTAGCCAGCCCTTGTTCATTCTGTTAAGAGGGAACTTATGCACTAATGATGTACATGCCTGGTTACTAGCTTAGTTTCCTGTAGCATTGCCACTATAGTGAGGGTCATTGATGTTGATTAATATAGATTTATGAATTGTGGTCAGTTACCTGTTTTAAGGGAGTCACTGTACTATTATTTACCCCTTTCGGGTACCCACTCCAAACCTTATGTGATATCCTCCTTGTCCCTCACCTTCACCTTTTGCTTGGCATCCCCTAACGGCATTTCTGCTTTTTTCCAAATTTGTGCTTTTAATATTAATGAATAAAATTAATTATTTTATTTTGAAGTTATTTTTGGATCTCTTCTTGCCTTCCCATATTTATTTGCATATGGGATTTTGTTGTCATGCAATGCAGAGCAGTCTGGATGGTTGATAAGCAACCCAAATCATGTTCCAAAGAAATGCAAGCTGTCCTGCAGGGTCAGGGTGCATCACTATCAGCATGAACTGTCTGTTATCATTTGAATGAATTAAACACTATGGCAGGAGACCCAGGAGGACCCCACTGCTGACACAAAGACATACAAATGCTAGACTGCAGTCTACCAAAATGTACATGAAGATGGCTTATAAATAACATTGGTTATACTTAGGTGAAATCATCTAGAGCTTAGTGTATAGCAAATAATACCAATGTATTAATAGGACATAATACAGACAAATCGTCAACTTACACAAGAAGAGAAAAAAAGGGAAAGACTAAGTGTTTTAACATCCATGTGTGTGCTTCACGGTAGTTGCAAATTCCCTTTATATTTTGTATAATAAAGGTAATATAATTGTTTTCACTATTTTGGACTTCTGGCTTGTCTTTCCCTTTTTTTCTTTTAAAATGTACATGAGTAAGCCAAAATCCTTCTGGGAAAGCATCTTATGGAGAGATGAGACTAAGATAGAGCTTTTTGATAAAGCACATCATTCTACTGTTTACCAAAAATGGAATGAGGCCTACAAAGAAAAGAACACAGTACCTACAGTCAAACATGGTGGAGGTTCAAAGTTGTTTTGGGGCTGTCTTGCTGACTTTGGCACTGGGTGTCTTGACTGTGTGCATCATGAAGGCATCATGAAATCTGGAGATTACTAAAGGATTTTGGGACGCAATGTAGTGCTAAGTGTCAGAAAGCGGCGTTTGCATCCTAGGGCATAGGTTTTCCAGCAGACGATTTTCTGTTTGCTCATTTTCATTTTTCCTCCACTTTTTCCAAAACATACTTCAAGAAACACAGAGGAATAGATTGAAACAAAGAGCTGGAGAGTTCTGAAGCAGACAACAATGAGTCCGGATCTAAATACCATTGAACACCTGTGGAGAGATCTTAAAATTGCTGTTAGGAAAACGCAACCTTTAAATATGAGAAACCTGGAGCAGTTTGCAAAAGAAAAGTGGTCCAAAATTCCAGTTGAGAGGTGTAAAAAACTTGTTGATGGTTATAGGAAGTGATTGGTTGCAGCTATACAAATACAAAGGGTGTGCAACAAAATATTAATTTGAGGGTGTCAATTTTTTGTATGAAATTATGTCCCATTTGCCCTATTTCTTAGTTTTTTGTTGTTCCAATACACAGAAAGGAAAATGCATAATGGCAATAATTTTCTGGGAGAAATACTTAATTTTCTGGAACAATTTCAGCCATGGCTGGAGTTGTGTTACAATACAAAAGTAAAAAAAACTAAAAACCCTGTCATTTTTATTATGCTTTTTCTAATTACATAAGGTTTTTGCTATATAAACTTGTGGTGAAATATGTAATATGACGTAATTACAATTTGGGGACTTCTGCACACGATCATATTATGCCTCTGTTTTGTACACTGTCATAATGGGGGTGTAATTGAGGTAGAGGATGGATATACTGTACCTGCTATACCTACGATTTCATAGTTTTTTTTTTCCTGTTGAATTCTGCATCAGTTGGTAATAAAGAAAATTGTGCCATGCTCGATAGAACTTTGTATGTCCACAGGTGTATGGCTTCTACGGGACAATAATATCTCTGTACTTAAAGAATCCAACTGAGCCTTTCCTCCACCCAGTCATCAAACTGGATTCCAAATGAGACTGCGGTTATACCCATAGCTTAAACATAACCTTTCCCTCTTATTCAATCCAATTAAACACCAACAATGTAATCGTTTGTGGATGGGGTCGGCCACGGCTTTTATTATTATCTTTGTTTATCAACAAACTTTTAACTGTTCTCTCATATTTCCATCAATTTTTAAACTTTCCAACACGGTATGTAACTCTGGACTCCCAGAGGCCAAGTATGTCGTTGGAACAAACTCTGAACTTGTAATTCACCGCCAGCCGTGACTTCACATTTTCTCCTTCTCTTCCTTCTTTATTATTTTCAAAATTGAAACAGAAGAAATGAATCAAAGGAAAAATCGTAACTTGTCAAAATCTTACAGGGAGGGTGCAAGGGAAACGATGTCAGCGGTAACCGGTGAAGAGGGAAAAACACAGGGATGGGATGAACTTTATACCCCAAACTATTCCATATAACTTAAAATGAGCAGGGAGGAATGAAAGGGGAGGAGAAACAAAAGGGGCATTGATCCTATAATAACATACCACCCAGTAATCCTGTCTCCTCCCCCAACTTTATCCACAGATGAGATTACCCAACTTAACTCATGGCATACCTACACTTACCAGGACCCTGAGGGAAAGAAATGCCTTATACATCATCCTTATACAGCTCGTGGTCCAACAGGTATGGCTTTAACACATTAACCCCTTTGCGATTTTGTTTTTCATTTTTGTTTTGTCCTCCACTTCCTTCAAGAGCCATAATTTTTATATTTTTCCATCCTCATAGCCCTATGAGGGCTTGTTTTTTGCAGGACGAGTTGTACTTTTAAGTGACACTGTTCATTTTATCATGTGATGCACTGGAAAGTGGGAAAAGAATTTCAAGATTTTTCCCGTGTATCCCCCCTACTCTGTAAGGCCCCTTTCACAGATCAGTTTTTTGCCATCAGTCACAATCCGTTGGCTCAACGGATTGACCGATCCATCACAGATTGTGAAAAACTGATGCGATGGATCCGACTAGTGGATCTGGCTAATTGGATCGGAGCATGCTCAGATAAAAAAATGGAGTCAGTTGCCGGATTCTATCATTTTGATCCGGTGCCCTAGGATTCCATTCTAGCAAACGATGGATCCGGCGCTTTGACGTACACAAAAAAGTTTCTTTGTCCGTTGTCTCCGGCCGCTGGACAAACAATTTTCGATGGAACCGGCGAACGACGGATGAAACGTGAGGCCACCTGTCACAATCCGTCGCTAATACAAGTTTATGAGAAAAATGGATCCGGCGGCATCAGTCGCCGGATCTTTTTTTTTTTTCAAAATTCGACGGATTGCGACTGATGGCAAAAAACTGATGTGTGAAAGGGGTGTAACTCTCTTCCTGAACATATCAGACTCTTACCTACTGTGGAAACCTTCAAAAGGAACCTGAATACCTACCTCTTCTGACAAGCATACAAACTGCAGAACCCGCATTCCACCATACCGCTGCATGACTAGCTTTACCCACACCTACTGTATTCTCACCCATCCCTTGTAGATGGTGAGCCATCACGGGCAGGGTCCTCTCTCCTACTGTACCAGTCGTGACTTGCATTGTTTAAGATTATTGTACTTGTTTTTTATTGTGTATACCTTTTTCACATGTAAAGCGCCATAGAATAAATGGCGCAATAATAATAAATATTAATGAGATTATCCACATTGAAAGTTAGGGTTTTGAATTAGGGGGAGGTGGGTGCAATAGTTAGAGAGTAATGACAACAATTGTCTGGTCTTCTGCTCTGTTCTCCAGGTTGATGTTAATAAAGGATTAATTCGGAAGTTATCAGACAGTTGGGAAAATGGCAGCCAGCCTCTCATCAGTCCAAGGAGAGAGACCAAATTATAAAATTTTATGTTGGGGACATTTATGCCACCATTTTACCTAGGTTGAGATAGCATATGAAAATGGATTTGAGGACCCCCCCCCCCAAATAAAGGATGGATACAGATAATTGATTTGCTTTATTATATCTTTTAGCTTTAGGTATATGGGTAGGGATTAGAGTAGGTAGACCAATTTTGGAAATTCTACCAAATTAAATAAATTTGCTCTACCTTAATAAGAGAGGGTATAATGGTTTGATGTCTTTGGAGGGAGTTTAGTGACTACATTTAAGGATTAATATTAGGTGAATATAAGGATCTAGTGATTGTGACCCCTAAATAGATAAGAGTTTGTTTTCCAAGTTATCGGTATATTTGTTGACCAAAATGAGACCTTTTAGGAAGAGAGCCTCGGACTTGTCCACGTTTTAAGTATATATAGTTAAGGATACAATTCAAAGTACTTGTTCTCACCCACAAAGCTCTCCACAGTGTGGCACCCCCATACATCTCCCTCATTTCTGTCTATCGGCCGACCGACCGCTGCGCTCTGCAAATGACTTTCGACTAACCTCTGCACTAATCCGTACCTCCCACTCCCGACTCCAAGATTTCTCCCATGCTGCGCCAATCCTCTGGAATGCTCTACCCCAAGATATTAGGACCATCCACAATTTGCATAGTTTTAGGCGCTTGCTCAAAACACATTTGTTCAGAGCGGCCTATCACATTCAGTAATCAAAATCATTTTATGTTTGTGTGTGTGTAGCCCATTCACTATCTCCATCTATCCCCCACCCCCTGAAGATGGCTGGACCATCATTGTAAATACATTATTGTAAATACACACCTGGACTTTGTATCTCCCCCACCTCATTGTAGATTGTAAGCTCTCACGAGCAGGGCCGTTTTATTTCACTTTAACCCCTTACCGGCATCGGACGTACTATACCGTCCGATGCCGGCTCCCCTGCTTTGATGCAGGGCTCCGCGGTGAGCCCGCACCAAAGTCGGGACATGTCAGCTGTTTTGAACAGCTGACATGTGCCCGTAATAGGCGCGGGCAGAATCGCCATCTGCCCGCACCTATTAACTAGTTAAATGCCGCTGTCAAACGCAGACAGCGGCATTTAACTACCGCTTCCGGCCGGGCGGCCGGAAATGACGTCATCGCCGACCCCCGTCACATGATCGGGGGTCGGCGATGCTTGTGAATGGTAACCATAGAGGTCCTTGAGACCTCTATGGTTACTGATTGCCCGTCGCTGTGAGCGCCACCCTGTGGTCAGCGCTCACAGCACACGTGCAATTCTGCTACATAGCAGCGATCAGCAGATCGCTGCTATGTAGCAGAGCCGATCGTGCTATGCCTGCTTCTAGCCTCTCATGGAGGCTATTGAAGCATGGCAAAAGTTAAAAAAAAAAGTTTAAAAAAATGTGAAAAAAATAAAAAAAACATAAAAGTTTAAATCACCCCCCTTTCGCCCCAATCAAAATAAATCAATAAAAAAAATATCAAATCTACGCATATTTGGTATCGCCGCGCTCAGAATCGCCCGATCTATCAATTAAAAAAAAGTATTAACCTGATCGCTAAACAGCGTAGCGGGAAAAAAATTCGAAACGCCAGAATTACGTTTTTTTGGTCGCCGCGACATTGCATTAAAATGCAATAACGGGCGATCAAAAGAACGTATCTGCACCGAAATGCTATCATTAAAAACGTCATCTCGGCACGCAAAAAATAAGCCCTCAACCGACCCCAGATGATGAAAAATGGAGACGCTACGAGTATCGGAAAATGGCGCAATTTTTTTTTTTAGCAAAGTTTGGAATTTTTTTTCACCACTTAGATAAAAAATAACCTAGTCATGTTTGGTGTCTATGAACTCGTAATGACCTGGAGAATCATAATGGCAGGTCAGTTTTAGCATTTAGTGAACCTAGCAAAAAAACCAAACAAAAAACCAATGTGGGATTGCACTTTTTTTTGCAATTTCACCGCACTTGGAATTTTTTTCCCGTTTTCTAGTACACGACATGCTAAAACCAATGATGTCGTTCAAAAGTACAACTCGTCCCGCAAAAAATAAGCCCTCACATGGCCAAATTGACAGAAAAATAAAAAAGTTATGGCTCTGGGAAGGAGGGGAGCGAAAAACGAACACGGAAAAACGAAAAATCCCCCGGTCATGAAGGGGTTAATTATTGTATTGTTAATTTTGTTGCTGGTTGTGTTTGAAACTGTTAAACTGTAAAGCGCTGCGGAATATGTTGGCGCTATATAAATAAAGATTATTATTATTAAGGCTTCCACACTCTTAAGATGATCTAGCAGATTCATTAAGGAATGCAAAAGATGCAATCTGAAATTCTGCCTCACCAATTTTAACACCTCGAAAACTTGAGGTGTGCTGAAGATGGTACAATAATGGGTCGAGGGATAAATTAAATAAAAGAGGAGATTGGGGACAAACCTGGCGGGCTCCTCTAAACATGTTGAGGTATGGAGTATTAAGGCCATTCACTGTTATCTGGGTCACCACCTCCTGTTGAATATATGTGAGGAGGTTACAGAAAGTAGCCCAAAACATTGTTGTGCATGTGGCATGCAGGAATGGTCAGGACACTTTGTCAAACTCCTTCTCAGCATCAAGACCGAACAACATTGAAGTCAGATGCAACTGATCCTGAGCATACAGTTAGGGCCAGAAATATTTGGACAGTGACACAAGTTTTGTTATTTTAGCTGTTTACAAAAACATGTTCAGAAATACAATTATATATATAATATGGGCTGAAAGTGCACACTCCCAGCTGCAATATGATAGTTTCCACATCCAAATCGGAGAAAGGGTTTAGGAATCATAGCTCTGTAATGCATAGCGTCCTCTTTTTCAAGGGACCAAAAGTAATTGGACAATGGACTCTAAGGGCTGCAATTAACTCTGAAGGCGTCTCCCTCGTTAACCTGTAATCAATGAAGTAGTTAAAAGGTCAGGGGTGGATTCCAGGTGTGTGGTTTTGCATTTGGAAGCTGTTGCTGTGAGCAGACAACATGCGGTCAAAGGAACTCTCAATTGAGGTGAAGCAGAACATCCTGAGGCTGAAAAAAAAAGAAAAAATCCATCAGAGAGATAGCAGACATGCTTGGAGTAGCAAAATCAACAGTTGGGTACATTCTGAGAAAAAAGGAATTGACTGGTGAGCTTGGGAACTCAAAAAGGCCTGGGCGTCAACGGATGACAACAGTGGTGGATGATCGCCGCATACTTAATTTGGTGAAGAAGAACCCGTTCACAACATCAACTGAAGTCCAGAACACTCTCAGTGAAGTAGGTGTATCTGTCTCTAAGTCAACAGTAAAGAGAAGACTCCATGACAGTAAATACAAAGGGTTCACATCTCGATGCAAACCATTCATCAATAACAAAAATAGACAGGCCAGAGTTAAATTTGCAGAAAAACACCTCAAGAAGCCAGCTCAGTTCTGGAAAAGTATTCTATGGACAGATGAGACAAAGATCAACCTGTACCAGAATGATGGGAAGAAAAAAGTTTGGAGAAGAAAGGGAACGGCACATGATCCAAGGCACACCACATCCTCTGTAAAACATGGTGGAGGCAACGTGATGGCATGGGCATGCATGGCTTTCAATGGCACTGGGTCACTTGTGTTTATTGATGACATAAAAGCAGACAAGAGTAGCCGGATGAATTCTGAAGTGTACCGGGATATACTTTCAGCCCAGATTCAGCCAAATGCTGCAAAGTTGATTGGACGGCGCTTCATAGTACAGATGGACAATGACCCCAAGCATACAGCCAAAGCTACCCAGGAGTTCATGAGTGCCAAAAAGTGGAACATTCTGCAATGGCCAAGTCAATCTCCAGATCTAAACCCAATTGAGCATGCATTTCACTTGCTCAAATCCAGACTTAAGACGGAAAGACCCACAAACAAGCAAGACCTGAAGGCTGCGGCTGTAAAGGCCTGGCAAAGCATTAAGAAGGAGGAAACCCAGCGTTTGGTGATGTCCATGGGTTCCAGACTTAAGGCAGTGATTGCCTCCAAAGGATTTGCAACAAAATATTGAAAATAAAAATATTTTGTTTGGGTTATGTTTATTTGTCCAATTACTTTTGACCTCCTAAAATGTGGAGTGTTTGTAAAGAAATGTGTACAATTCCTACATTTTCTATCAGATTTTTTTGTTCAACCCTTCAAATTCAACTTTACAATCTGCACTTGAATTCTGTTGTAGAGGTTTCATTTCAAATCCAATGTGGTGGCATGCAGAGCCCAACTCGCGAAAATTGTGTCACTGTCCAAATATTTCTGGCCCTAACTGTATTTAGTGTATGCTATGATCTTTCGTACATTATTTAGCAACATGTCTATATACTGTGAAGCCTTGTTGAGCTGGATTGAAGAGTAGCTTTGAAGCCGAGTTGTAAGAATTTTTGCTAGAAATCTATAATCTTCATTTAAGAGAAGAATGGGGCAGTAAGAAAGATTGAGACAGTGTGATCTTTACTTGGTTTGGGGAGTAATATTAAATCGATCAACTTGTTGATTATCAATATACACTGAGTTAAGGAGACTGGTAAGTGTTGGAACAATATCAGGCCGTAGAAATCTATAATAATCGGCGGAATAGCCATGTGGACCTGGTGATTTATTGTTTAATCCAGAATATATTCCCAGTTTCACTACTTTTTCTATTATTGGAGCAGAAAAATAATTTGCTTGGTCTGTAGATAATTGAGATAGAGCTTGGGCAGTAAGAAATTAATTGATGGACTCTAGATCAGTAGGAGTAGCTCTATAATAGTCCTCAAAATAATTAATTAGTAGTTTGCTAATTTCTTCTGTTTTGGTATGTAGTTTTTGAGTGTTTGGATCTGGCAGGGCAAGTATTGGTTTGTGTGTAGAATAAGGGTGAGTCAGTTTGGCCAACACTGAACTTGGTCTATATCCGCAACAATTATATTTGTTCTGGCTCCATTTTCTAATAATTGCACCAACAGTTGTTGCCTTCTCACTAAACTGCTTGTCTTTTGTCCTGTAGCCCATCCCAGCCTTGTGCCAGTGTACAATTTTGTCTCTGGTGTCCTTATAGAGCTCTTTTTGTCTTGGCAATGGTGAAGAGGTTGGAGTGATATTGAGTGTGTGGACACGTATCTTTCATACAGTTAACGAGTTCAAACAGGTGCAATTAATACAGGTAATGAGTGCAGAGTAGGAGGGCTTCTTAAAGTAAAATTATCAGGTCTGTGAGAGCCAGAATTCTTGCTGGTTGGTAGGTGATCAAACTTATTTCATGCAATAAAATGCAATTTAATTATTTAAAAAACATACAATGTGATTTTCATTTTTTTATTTTTTTTATTTTTAGATTGTCTCTCACAGTTGGAGTGTACCTTTGATAATAATGACAGATCTCCACATTCTTTGTATGTTGGAAAACTTGCAAAATCAGCAGTGTATTAAATACTTATTTTCCCCACTGTATGTCGGAGTCACCAGGGATCACATAGGGACAATGCATTCAACATCTGGGAGAGCTATTGAGCAGTCAATGGGGATTGAGTACCACTATTTTATCAGTCCATTTGTAGATCAATTACAGAATGTAAATCACCTCTTAGAATTATGTTTTGAGGGTTTCTCTGTTGTGGAATGGCTAGACGATTAGGGAGAAAGATAGGATCAGGCTGATTATAGGCATATACATTTAATAACATGTAATGTGGTCAGCAATGTCCACAGATAACATATTAAATCTGCCATGAGGATCAATTAATTTGTCCTGAATTGTGTAAGGAAGACCCTTGCAAAATAGGATAGCCTCCTCTCTAGTTTTTAACGAATAATCTGCCAAGCAGCAGGCGTCCAACCAAGTGGCTGTCAGTGTGGAATTTTTCCCTTTATAATTAACAGTTTGCCATGAGGCAACAAATCCTTTAACTGTAAAGACCTAAAATTTAACTTTTATTATTAACGCCTGAAGGAAGCAAAATATTAAAATTCACACAAAATCAGTACCACTGGCGTCATCAGGGGGATTGAGTTATAAAAGTATAGCCTCAATCCCCAGATGATGCCAGTGGTACTGGTGAAACATGTTAGGGAGGCTTAGGGCAGATTTTAACAGCACGTCAGTAATTTCTTGGGGAATAGATGTGGTATAGAGGTAGCGGCCGCACCTTGATCCGCAAACCTGTTCCGCAGGACTGGCGCATAGCAAATGTGGTGCCAATATTCAAAAAGGGCTCTAAAAGTGAACCTGGAAATTATAGGCCAGTAAGTCTAACCTCTATTGTTGGTAAAATATTTGAAGGGTTTCTGAGGGATGTTATTCTGGATTATCTCAATGAGAATAACTGTTTAACTCCATATCAGCATGGG
Source organism: Ranitomeya imitator (assembly GCF_032444005.1). Lineage (NCBI taxonomy): Eukaryota > Metazoa > Chordata > Amphibia > Anura > Dendrobatidae > Ranitomeya > Ranitomeya imitator. The sequence continues at coordinate 330,455,879 of NC_091286.1, read as the reverse complement.
TTTATGAGAAATCGCTCCTGTCAAACCAATCTAATCAGTTTTTATGAAGAGGTAAGCTATAGGCTGGACCACGGTGAGTCATTGGACATGGTATATCTCGATTTTTCCAAAGCGTTTGATACCGTGCCGCACGAGAGGTTGGTACACAAAATGAGAATGCTTGGTCTGGGGGAAAATGTGTGTAAATGGGTTAGTAACTGGCTTAGTGATAGAAAGCAGAGGGTGGTTATAAATGGTATAGTCTCTAACTGGGTCGCTGTGACCAGTGGGGTACCGCAGGGGTCAGTATTGGGACCTGTTCTCTTCAACATATTCATTAATGATCTGGTAGAAGGTTTACACAGTAAAATATCGATATTTGCAGATGATACAAAACTATGTAAAGCAGTTAATTCAAGAGAAGATAGTATTCTGCTACAGATGGATCTGGATAAGTTGGAAACTTGGGCTGAAAGGTGGCAGATGAGGTTTAACAATGATAAATGTAAGGTTATACACATGGGAAGAAGGAATCAATATCACCATTACACACTGAATGGGAAACCACTGGGTAAATCTGACAGGGAGAAGGACTTGGGGATCCTAGTTAATGATAAACTTACCCGGAGCAGCCAGTGCCAGGCAGCAGCTGCCAAGGCAAACAGGATCATGGGGTGCATTAAAAGAGGTCTGGATACACATGATGAGAGCATTATACTGCCTCTGTACAAATCCCTAGTTAGACCGCACATGGAGTACTGTGTCCAGTTTTGGGCACCGGTGCTCAGGAAGGAAATAATGGAACTAGAGAGAGTACAAAGGAGGGCAACAAAATTAATAAAGGGGATGGGAGAACTACAATACCCAGATAGATTAGCGAAATTAGGATTATTTAGTCTAGAAAAAAGACGACTGAGGGGCGATCTAATAACCATGTATAAGTATATAAGGGGACAATACAAATATCTCACTGAGGATCTGTTTATACCAAGGAAGGTGACGTGTTATGGCTGGCAATCAGGCAACACAGCGTGCAGTAATCAGCGCACATACAGAGATCTGGCAATAACCAAAAACAATAGGACGAGCTCTGAGACGTGGAATCTCTGTAGACTGCAGTACCTGATCTATCCTCACACAACTATAAGCAGCAGTGGATTGCGCCTAACAACTACCTATGCAACTCGGCACTGCCTGAGGAGCTGACTAGCCTGAAGATAGAAATACAAGCCTGACTTACCTCAGAGAAATACCCCAAAGGAATAGGCAGCCCCCCACATATAATGACTGTTAGCAAGATGAAAAGACAAACGTAGGAATGAAATAGATTCAGCAAAGTGAGGCCCGATATTCTAGACAGAGCGAGGATAGCAAAGAGAACTATGCAGTCTACAAAAAACCCTAAAACGAAAACCACGCAAAGGGGCAAAAAGACCCACCGTGCCGAACTAACAGCACGGCGGTGCACCCCTCTGCTTCTCAGAGCTTCCAGCAAAAGACAATAGCAAGCTGGACAGAAAAAAACAGAAAACAAACTAGAAGCACTTATCTAGCAGAGCAGCAGGCCCAAGGAAAGATGCAGTAGCTCAGATCCAACACTGGAACATTGACAAGGAGCAAGGAAGACAGACTCAGGTGGAGCTAAATAGCAAGGCAGCCAACGAGCTCACCAAAACACCTGAGGGAGGAAGCCCAGAGACTGCAATACCACTTGTGACCACAGAAGTGAACTCAGCCACAGAATTCACAACAGTACCCCCCCCTTGAGGAGGGGTCACCGAACCCTCACCAGAACCCCCAGGCCGACCAGGATGAGCCACATGAAAGGCACGAACAAGATCTGGGGCATGGACATCAGAGGCAAAAACCCAGGAATTATCTTCCTGAGCATAACCCTTCCATTTGACCAGATACTGGAGTTTCCGTCTAGAGACACGAGAATCCAAAATCTTCTCCACAATATACTCCAATTCCCCCTCCACCAAAACAGGGGCAGGAGGCTCCACAGATGGAACCATAGGTGCCACGTATCTCCTCAACAACGACCTATGGAATACATTATGTATGGAAAAGGAGTCTGGGAGGGTCAGACGAAAAGACACCGGATTGAGAATCTCAGAAATCCTATACGGACCAATAAAACGAGGTTTAAATTTAGGAGAGGAAACCTTCATAGGAATATGACGAGAAGATAACCAAACCAAATCCCCAACACGAAGTCGGGGTCCCACACGGCGTCTGCGATTAGCGAAAAGCTGAGCCTTCTCCTGGGACAAGGTCAAATTGTCCACTATCTGAGTCCAGATCTGCTGCAAACTGTCCACCACAGAATCCACACCAGGACAGTCCGAAGACTCAACCTGTCCTGAAGAGAAACGAGGATGGAACCCAGAATTGCAGAAAAATGGAGAGACCAAGGTAGCCGAGCTGGCCCGATTATTAAGGGCGAACTCAGCCAACGGCAAAAATGACACCCAATCATCCTGGTCAGCGGAAATAAAACATCTCAGATATGTTTCCAAGGTCTGATTGGTTCGTTCGGTCTGGCCATTAGTCTGAGGATGGAAGGCCGAGGAGAAAGATAGGTCAATGCCCATCCTACCACAAAAGGCTCGCCAGAACCTCGAGACAAACTGGGAACCTCTGTCAGAAACAATATTCTCAGGAATGCCATGTAAACGAACCACATGCTGGAAGAACAAAGGCACCAAATCAGAGGAGGAAGGCAATTTAACCAAGGGCACCAGATGGACCATTTTAGAAAAGCGATCACAGACCACCCAAATGACCGACATTTTTTGAGAAACGGGAAGGTCAGAAATGAAATCCATCGAAATATGTGTCCAAGGCCTCTTCGGGACCGGCAAGGGCAAAAGCAACCCACTGGCACGTGAACAGCAGGGCTTAGCCCTAGCACAAATTCCACAGGACTGCACAAAAGCACGCACATCCCGTGACAGAGATGGCCACCAGAAGGATCTAGCAACCAACTCCCTGGTACCAAAGATTCCTGGATGACCGGCCAGCACCGAACAATGAAGTTCAGAGATAACTTTACTAGTCCACCTATCAGGGACGAACAGTTTCTCGGCCGGACAACGATCAGGTTTATTAGCCTGAAATTTCTGCAACACTCTCCGCAAATCAGGGGAGATGGCAGACACAATGACTCCTTCCTTGAGGATACTCGCCGGCTCAGATAACCCCGGAGAGTCGGGCACAAAACTCCTAGACAGAGCATCCGCCTTCACATTTTTAGAGCCCGGAAGGTATGAAATCACAAAATCAAAACGAGCAAAAAATAACGACCAACGGGCCTGTCTAGGATTCAAGCGCTTGGCAGACTCGAGATAAGTCAAGTTCTTATGATCAGTCAATACCACCACGCGATGCTTAGCACCCTCAAGCCAATGACGCCACTCCTCGAATGCCCACTTCATGGCCAGCAACTCTCGGTTGCCCACATCATAATTACGCTCAGCAGCAGAAAATTTCCTGGAAAAGAAAGCACATGGTTTGAACACTGAGCAACCAGAACCTCTCTGTGACAAAACCGCCCCTGCACCAATCTCAGAAGCATCAACCTCGACCTGGAACGGAAGAGAAACATCAGGTTGACACAACACAGGGGCACAGCAAAAACGATGCTTCAACTCCTGAAAAGCTTCCACGGCAGCAGAAGACCAATTAACCAAATCAGCACCCTTCTTGGTCAAATCGGTCAATGGTCTGGCAATGCTAGAAAAATTACAGATGAAGCGACGATAAAAATTAGCAAAGCCCAGGAATTTCTGCAGACTTTTTAGAGATGTCGGCTGAGTCCAATGCTGGATGGCCTGAACCTTAACCGGATCCATCTCGATAGTAGAAGGGGAAAAGATGAACCCCAAAAATGAAACTTTCTGCACACCGAAGAGACACTTTGATCCCTTCACGAACAAGGAATTAGCACGCAGTACCTGGAAAACCATTCTGACTTGCTTCACATGAGACTCCCAATCATCTGAGAAGATCAAAATGTCATCCAAGTAAACAATCAAGAATTTATCCAGATACTCACGGAAAATGTCATGCATAAAAGACTGAAAAACAGATGGAGCATTGGCAAGTCCGAACGGCATCACCAGATACTCAAAATGACCCTCGGGCGTATTAAATGCCGTTTTCCATTCATCTTCCTGCCTGATTCTCACCAGATTATACGCACCACGAAGATCAATCTTAGTAAACCAACTAGCCCCCTTAATCCGAGCAAACAAGTCAGAAATCAATGGCAAGGGATACTGAAACTTAACAGTGATCTTATTAAGAAGGCGGTAATCAATACACGGTCTTAGCGAACCATCCTTCTTGGCTACAAAAAAGAACCCTGCTCCCAATGGTGACGACGATGGGCGAATATGTCCCTTCTCCAGGGACTCCTTCACATAACTGCGCATAGCGGTGTGTTCAGGTACGGACAAATTAAATAAACGACCCTTAGGGAATTTACTACCAGGAATCAAATCGATAGCACAATCACAATTCCTATGCGGAGGTAGGGCATCAGACTTGGACTCTTCAAATACATCCTGAAAGTCCGACAAGAACTCTGGGATGTCAGAAGGAATGGATGACGAAATAGACAAAAATGGAACATCACCATGTACTCCCTGACAACCCCAGCTGGTTACCGACATAGAGTTCCAATCCAATACTGGATTATGGGTTTGTAGCCATGGCAACCCCAACACGATCACATCATGCAAATTATGCAGTACCAGAAAGCGAATAACTTCCTGATGTGCAGGAGCCATGCACATGGTCAGCTGGGCCCAGTACTGAGGCTTATTCTTGGCCAAAGGTGTAGCATCAATTCCTCTCAACGGAATAGGACACCGCAAAGGCTCCAAGAAAAATCCACAACGTTTAGCATAATCCAAATCCATCAGATTCAGGGCAGCGCCTGAATCCACAAACGCCATGACAGAATACGATGACAAAGAGCACATTAAGGTAATGGACAAAAGGAATTTGGACTGTACAGTACCAATAACGGCAGAGCTATCGAACCGCCTAGTGCGTTTAGGACAATTAGAAATAGAATGAGTAGAATCACCACAATAGAAACACAGTCTGTTCAGACGTCTGTGTTCTTGCCGTTCTACTTTAGTCATAGTCCTGTCGCACTGCATAGGCTCAGGTTTACTCTCAGGCAGTACCGCCAGATGGTGCACAGATTTACGCTCGCGCAAGCGACGACCGATCTGAATGGCCAAGGACATAGACTCATTCAAACCAGCAGGCATAGGAAATCCCACCATTACATCCTTAAGAGCTTCAGAGAGACCCTTTCTGAACAAAGCCGCTAGTGCAGATTCATTCCACAGAGTGAGTACTGACCATTTCCTAAATTTCTGACAATATACTTCTACATCATCCTGACCCTGGCATAAAGCCAGCAGATTTTTCTCAGCCTGATCCACTGAATTAGGCTCATCGTAAAGCAATCCGAGCGCCAGGAAAAATGCATCAACATTACTCAATGCAGAATCTCCTGGTGCAAGAGAAAACGCCCAGTCCTGTGGGTCGCCGCGCAAAAAAGAAATAATAATCAAAACCTGTTGAATAGGATTACCAGAAGAATGAGGTTTCAAGGCCAAAAATAGCTTACAATTATTTCTGAAGCTCAGGAACTTAGTTCTGTCACCAAAAAACAAATCAGGAATCGGAATTCTTGGTTCTAGCATCGATTTCTGATCAATAGTATCTTGAATCTTTTGTACATTTACAACGAGATTATCCATTGAGGAGCACAGAGCCTGAATATCCATGTCCACAGCTGTGTCCTGAAGCACTCTAATGTCTAGGGGAAAAAAAAGACTGAAGACAGAGCTAAGAAAAAAAAATGATGTCAGGATTTCTTTTTTCCCTCTATTGGGAATCATTGGTGAGGCTCCTTGTACTGTTATGGCTGGCAATCAGGCAACACAGCGTGCAGTAATCAGCGCACATACAGAGATCTGGCAATAACCAAAAACAATAGGACGAGCTCTGAGACGTGGAATCTCTGTAGACTGCAGTACCTGATCTATCCTCACACAACTATAAGCAGCAGTGGATTGCGCCTAACAACTACCTATGCAACTCGGCACTGCCTGAGGAGCTGACTAGCCTGAAGATAGAAATACAAGCCTGACTTACCTCAGAGAAATACCCCAAAGGAATAGGCAGCCCCCCACATATAATGACTGTTAGCAAGATGAAAAGACAAACGTAGGAATGAAATAGATTCAGCAAAGTGAGGCCCGATATTCTAGACAGAGCGAGGATAGCAAAGAGAACTATGCAGTCTACAAAAAACCCTAAAACGAAAACCACGCAAAGGGGCAAAAAGACCCACCGTGCCGAACTAACAGCACGGCGGTGCACCCCTCTGCTTCTCAGAGCTTCCAGCAAAAGACAATAGCAAGCTGGACAGAAAAAAACAGAAAACAAACTAGAAGCACTTATCTAGCAGAGCAGCAGGCCCAAGGAAAGATGCAGTAGCTCAGATCCAACACTGGAACATTGACAAGGAGCAAGGAAGACAGACTCAGGTGGAGCTAAATAGCAAGGCAGCCAACGAGCTCACCAAAACACCTGAGGGAGGAAGCCCAGAGACTGCAATACCACTTGTGACCACAGAAGTGAACTCAGCCACAGAATTCACAACAGTGACGGGCACAAGGGTGCATTCTTTGCGTCTGGAGGAGAGAAGGTTTTTCCACCAACATAGAAGAGGATTCTTTACTGTTAGGGCAGTGAGAATCTGGAATTGCTTGCCTGAGGAGGTGGTGATGGTGAACTCAGTTGAGGGGTTCAAGAGAGGCCTGGATGTCTTCCTGGAGCAGAACAATATTGTATCATACAATTATTAGGTTCTGTAGAAGGACGTAGATCTGGGGATTTATTATGATGGAATATAGGCTGAACTGGATGGACAAATGTCTTTTTTCGGCCTTACTAACTATGTTACTATGTTACTATGTAAACCTGAATGAATAATATAAATACTGTATATAGGCAGGACTATTAGCACTCAAAATATGCTGGACGTTTATTCCAATACTAGCACACTGGTGTCCACCAATTGAAAGTGATCTTGTGTGATATTTTGTTTCCTTTAGTCGTTAATAATAAAAGCTACATTTTAGGTCTTTAGTTAAGGAATTTGTTGCCTCATGGCAAGCTGTTAATTACATTTGTTACCATATGCTGACCTTGGACAGCAATTAGTGTATTAATGAATTTTTTCCTTTCACTCAGTGTGTCTCTTGTAGGTAGATGATGTCAGGGGTCATATGTTTTAAATATATAAGGACCTTTCTACACTTAACGGGGCTATTCTGGCCTGCTGTTTTTCCACTATATAAACTTAAGATCAGTAGAGGTTGTATAATGTGGTGATGTATTGGTGTTGGATATACTCATGTTTGATGTCTTGACAAAACGTTTGATCTGCAAAGGGTAAATACATTCGGTCAGGATTCTTCATCCCAGCAAGCAAAGAAAACCTGGGCTTTGTTTAAAGTCTTCAAAGAAGGAAAGCCAAACACCACTAGAGAGCGTGTGAAAATCAAGAATGGGAATAATTAAATGAATAAAAAAACACATGTAAAGAGAACAATATCCGGTAACTATAATTATATCAGGCCTGTAGCCCTTAAAAGTGTAGATAAAGTCATGAAAGTCAGTTATACTCTCCCACTGACATAATAATGATCATCGTTCATTTGGCAACCGGAAACGGATCATCAAAGATGTGGGTGTGGCTATTGTCTTGGATTTTTAGTTTAGCTGGATATAACAGCCAGAACCTAATAGAATTGTTATGAAGGTATCGACAAATGGATGACAAGACCGTGACTGAAGAAGAAAAGTCCTGAAAGATGAGGATACAGTTGTTTTTAACTGTCAGTGAGTTCATACAACGTTATGCTCTCAAAATTTGTTCTTTAATGGACCAGTTTAGGAATCTAGCGATGACCAGATGGGGACAACCTCATCCATGCTCCCTCAGAGGACCTATACAATGTGCGCTCTCAACCATCAGTGAGTTTGGAGTGATAGGAAGTTGCAATGCTTGTATTAGATCAGGAGTGAGAAAGGTGGTTGATTAGATTATCTTCATAAATATTTTCTGGGACACCTATGAATCGGAGATTATTCCTCCTCTCTATATTTTCTAAGTCCTATAACTTGCCACAGAGGGAAATTTCTTCTGATTTTTGGTGGATGCCTGAGCCAAAGAGGTGATGGTAGTTTCACAATCACTGACCCTGTTTACCAGTTTGGCAATTATTTGTGCATTTTTCATAATGTGGGCTAGAGCCAAATTGATAAATGCTTGGAGAGCAATTAATCTCTCATGCACTATTGCTTTTACTTATTTAATTACTGAAGGGTATTTGTTCATTTTGTTTCTGTCTTGGGTTTTGTCTGTTTGATGGCCAGTGTGAACATGCTCCTATTTTGCATGCATAACACCTGGTAATCCAGTCCATTTTTTTTGTTTCTGCATTATGTGCAGGTGAGGGTGTGGACACCGATCCTTTCAGCTGGACAGTCTATTTAAAAAGCTCCCTACTTGCTGGGTGTCCATGTTTGGGACCCAGTCCTGCTCAGCTCTTATTTACACATGACTTTACTATGATGCATGGTAAGATTTTAATTATAGAGTTTAGGACCATCCCGAATTTTGGTACATCTTGACATTGGGGAGATGGCTTTTATGCATTTTTTTTAAATAAAAAATGGTGTTTACTAGGTACCTAATTTATTTGTATGCACTATTGCTTTTATTTATTTAATTACAGCAGGGCATTTATTCACTTTGTTTCTGTCTTGGTTTTTGTCTGTTTGATGGCCAGTGTGAACATGCTTCTATTTTGCATGCATACCAACTTGTACTCCAGTTCATGTTTTTTTGTTCAGTTTCAAGTTTACGCACTATATGTATGACAGGCCTTGAAGCAGAGAATTCAAACGTTCTGAGGTCAGTACAAAGAGAGCACATAGTAAACTAAGGGAAAAAACTAAGGTATAGTCAGAATACCAGGGGTCAGAATACCAGAAAAATAGCCGATTTAAGCAAAGGTGCAAAAACAAATGGGTAGTCAGAATAATGTCCAAAGATCAGGCAGCATCAGGCAGCATTAGATCAGAACTAACAGCACAGGAATTAGGCAAACACAAATCAGGGAGCAAATCTTTGATTGGCATTGATCTGGGCCAGACAGCTCACCTAAATAATTGGGCAATTACTAAGCTTAGGGAGCACCTGGAGAACTCTCTACACCTCCCAGTCTCAGATAGGTCAACTGAGCTGTCAATCAAAGCACCGACAGCTCAGCATGCCCCAGCTCAGGATAAGATGACAGAGCTGTCCATCACTGAGACCCAGACACACTGAGGGGAGGTACCGTGACAATGTGCAGATGAGGGTGTGGACTCCCTTCCTTTGAGCTGGATTTTAAAAGATATTTACACTGGACCCCACTATAAAGCGTGGTAGGGTTTTAATAAAAGAGGCTAAGACCATCCCAAATTTGGGTACACCTTGACATTGGTGGAATGGCTTTTATGCTTTTTTTTTAATAAAAAAAAGTGTTTACTAAATACCCAATTTATTTGTATGCATTATTATTATTATTTATTATTATAGCGCCATTTATTCCATGGCACTTTACATGTGAGGAGGGGTATACATAATAAAAGCAAGTACAATAATCTTTAACAATACAGGTCACAACTGGTACAGGAGGAGAGAGGACCCTGCCCGCGAAGGCTCACAATCTGCAAGGGATGGGTATACAGTAGGCGAGGGTAGAGCTGTTCGTGCAGCGGTTTGGTCGATCGATGGTTACTGCAGGTTGTAGATTATTGTTTTTAATTACAGCAGGGTATATGCTCATTTTGTTTCTGTCTAGTTTATATTGGTCAGCTAAAGAACAAAAAAAAAACGCTCTTTCAGCTGATTTAAATTATTCAGCAAGGAATGACCTGAAATTAGACTGCAAGTCTACATGTGAATGGAGGAGGAGAAATAAATGAAAATTTTGTTTTTAGCCCAGTCTATCTTGCCAGAACCGTGTCCCTGAAAGAGATGGTCAGTAGGTCCTATAATGTATAAAATTGTTGGGTATTTGTTATATAGTTCCTATGTGTCAACTATATAGGAATTGAAACAATGATCTCTGTAAAAATATACTAAGACATCTACTTCAGTTATTAACTGTGAAGGGTCAGTACATTTTTCACATGTAACAAGTGTACTATTTTTGCCGATGGCACCTGCAAAGAATTTGATATTGTGCCCTGGTATCTATTGTCTTTTGCAATGTCGTAGCAGTTTGTAATAAATAGTAGTGTGTGTGTGTTTTTTGTTTGTGCTATGAACACGATTTGTGCATAAAATAATGATGTAACTATTTTTTTCCATTGCAAAATTAGTTGCATTGTTCAAACAGGTTCTAAACAGAGGAAACATGCCCAGAATGCATTCATTAAATGAAACTGCTGAAACATTGAAGTGACTAATACAGCGTTTTGGAAAAAATATTCATCCCCTCCTACTCCAGATGTCCCAATTATGGCATAATTGTTATACTGGTCTTCAAACAAATGTAATATTAGATGAAGGAAACCAGTCCAAACCTATGAGACAGATATAGGATTAATATTGCTAATTAATCCTATACTTCAACTTTGAAATAAAAAAGTAGCTTCCCTTATTATGCAAAAAGCAAAAAACTTATGAGAATCATACCACCACATTGTGGTTATTATGGATTAAATCTTCAAATATACTATTAATCCTTTCAGTGGCTCCTTTGAGTGAGAAGAGTACTAATGTTAACATTGCTGTGTGTTCTGTTACTGACAAGTAATGTGATACTTCCAAATTCAATCTAAAGATTCACATACAGTTCACACCTTTAGGAAATAGCATGCATAACACAACAGGAAGGGCAAAAGAGAAGGAGGAAAACATGTAAACAGAAATGTAAATATAACTTATATTTATGCTGTATTGAAAGCATTAGCTGTGCATTTTATATCATGTTAATTCACTTAAAGGGAAACTTTCAGAAACTTTACCCGCTACCCTTCCAAATCATTAATATGACTGTGTAGATCTTTAAAAGATAAGCAGGTTAATCAGTTCTGTCCCTATGTATGGGGGTGGTATGGTACCTGTTCTTCTCTTGCTACTCATCCTCACATGTGTTGTACATGTGAGTGAATGTTGTGACAGGACGGTCACTAGGTGGCAGCAGCAGATGACACTAGAAGGTGAGCAGTGGTAGACCACAAGCAGGCATGGGTTAACTTGGAGAGAGGAGCAAGGAGATAAGGGAACAGCAGCAGCAGGAAGTCAGGGAGCAAAGCCCCATCAAGGAGTGAATAGAGTGCACTGCCTGGGTGGCCATGCCCAGGGGAAGGAGTAGATAGAAGCTGTGTTGCAGAGACAGGGCAAGAGTAGAAAGATTCCAGACCTCTGGGACCAGAGTCAGTTGCTGGGAGTATCATCCTGAGGACACTCCGTTTAGGCAAAGCAGCACTACAGACAGAAACAGTGTGGACCAGTGATGGTGTAAGTTCTCTCAGACAAGAGGCCAGTACACGTTGAGTCAAGGGTCGACATGAGTATAAGAGCAGGCAGTCTGAGACCAATACAGGGTCAAGACGGTGCGCGGACTGGTGCACAAGAAGACAGTCAGCAGCTGAGACTGAAGACTGAATAGAGGCTGTGGAGAAGGGATAGAATTAGTGATGAGCGAGCATGCTCGCCACTACTCGGTACTTGCCCGAGCATCTCACTGCTCGAGATGCTCGGAGCTCGCCGAGTATTTCCGGGGCTGCTCGGCGGGAACTCCAGTCCCTGCCCTGCATGTTTGATGCTTTTTAGAGAGCCAATGAACATGCGAGGATTGTCTGCCACACACTGTAATGCCGCAACCATATTAGTTACACAGGCAAAGCTCGCCACAGTCTACTTCGTATTCAGGCAGTGTAGGGAGAGTTGCTGCTGAGCTAGGGAGAGATTTGCTTGTGGCTTAGTTAGTGTAGGTATACCACAATATATTAGACACATATCCATCTCAACCAACAGTCCTTCTTAGGACTAATCTAGCTGCGTACATATCAGTGCTAGGCACAGGGCTGCCACTAGAAATTTCGGGGCCCCATACTGGCAAAATTTTCGGGGCCCCCTTGAGACTCCACCCAGGCTCCACGCCAGCCCCGCCTCCAGGCTCCACCCCTCGAACTGTCCACAGTCCCACCGCTCTCTCTTGGAAAATCTCCACTTCTCACCTATCACACATTAACAGTTCCCATCACCAGATCACACATATAGCCGGCAGCTTTTGTTTTGGCCAAAAGATTTTTTAAGCCGCCACCAGAACACGGTTGACACTTTTGGCCGGGCCCTTCTGTACTGCAACCTACTAAATATTTGTTAAAATATGCAATACAATTTAGGTATATTTTTATTTTTCAATTTTTAAAATGACCTATAATACTACATACAAGGAACAAATACCACAGCACTATGACCAGATGACATATTACCACCACAGTGACCGAATAATATCAAACACAAGGAACAAATACCACAACACCATGACCAGACCACATATTACCACCACATAGTGACTGAATACTACAATACTGATCAGTAATAAAAAAAAACAAAACACAATACTATCACCATCAGTGCCATTATACACAGGAGATCTGTAATTAGTAAGCAGTGTCTACAGGTAATACAGTGATCACCGGTGACATTATACACAGGAGCTCTGTATATAGTATACAGTGTATAGTGTCAGTGTATGGTTAACACTGACTCACCAGTGACGTCTCTAGGTGAAGTCCTTCATCTTTCATCCAGCACAGACCGCCATCATTTCTTCCAGCCAGGACTCGTCTCTGCAGGAAATAACACAGTTATCTCGAGTTCCACTTGCAGAATACATTACTTAATTTTCACAGCCTCTACATTACACCACATAAAGAAGGTGACATAGTATCACTCTGCACAGTAACAGGACCTCCCCCCATTTAAAACAGTATACTCAAAAAATAAAATAAATACATCACTGCAATAATAATATCCCTTAATTAGCCCCTATGGTAATATTCGCCATCCTAGCCCCCGTGTGTCTCATTGCAGGCTCCAGCCATATGTTCTCCCATCCTGCCCTCATGAGTATCCATTCTGTCCCATATGATCTCCCCATCCTGCCCCATCTGTCTCCATCGTATCCATCCTGCCCCATCTGTCTCCAATCCTGCCCCATCTGTCTCCATTCTGCCCCATCTGTTTCCAATCCTGCCCCATCTGTGTCCAGCACTCTGCCCCATCTGTGTCCAGCACTCTGCCCCATCTGTTTCCAATCCTGCCCCATCTGTGTCCAGCACTCTGCCCCATCTTGTCCAGCACTCTGCCCCATCTGTGTCCAATCCTGCCCCATCTATGTCCAGCACTCTGCCCCATCTGTGTCCAATCCTGCCCCATCTGTGTCCAGCACTCTGCCCCATCTGTGTCCAATCCTGCCCCATCTGTGTCCAGCACTCTGCCCCATCTGTGTCCAATCCTGCCCCATCTGTGTCCAGCACTCTGCCCCATCTGTGTCCAATCCTGCCCCATCTGTGTCCAGCACTCTGCCCCATCTGTGTCCAATCCTGCCCCATCTGTGTCCAGCACTCTGCCCCATCTGTGTCCAGCACTCTGCCCCATCTGTGTCCAATCCTGCCCCATCTGTGTCCAGCACTCTGCCCCATCTCTGTCTAGCACTCTGCCCCATCTGTGTCCAGCACTCCGCCCCATCTGTGTCCAGCATATCTGCCCCATCTGTGTCCAGCACTCTGCCCCATCTGTGTCCAGCACTCTGCCCCATCTGTGTCCAATCCTGCCCCATCTGTGTCCAGCACTCTGCCCCATCTGTGTCCAATCCTGCCCCATCTGTGTCCAGCACTCTGCCCCATCTGTGTCCAATCCTGCCCCATCTGTGTCCAGCACTCTGCCCCATCTGTGTCCAGCACTCTGCCCCATCTGTTTCCAATCCTGCCCCATCTGTGTCCAGCACTCTGCCCCATCTTGTCCAGCACTCTGCCCCATCTGTGTCCAATCCTGCCCCATCTGTGTCCAGCACTCTGCCCCATCTGTGTCCAATCCTGCCCCATCTGTGTCCAGCACTCTGCCCCATCTGTGTCCAATCCTGCCCCATCTGTGTCCAGCACTCTGCCCCATCTGTGTCCAGCACTCTGCCCCATCTGTGTCCAATCCTGCCCCATCTGTGTCCAGCACTCTGCCCCATCTCTGTCCAGCACTCTGCCCCATCTGTGTCCAGCACTCTGCCCCATCTGTGTCCAGCATATCTGCCCCATCTGTGTCCAGCACTCTGCCCCATCTGTGTCCAGCACTCTGCCCCATCTGTGTCCAATCCTGCCCCATCTGTGTCCAGCACTCTGCCCCATCTGTGTCCAATCCTGCCCCATCTGTGTCCAGCACTCTGCCCCATCTGTGTCCAATCCTGCCCCATCTGTGTCCAGCACTCTGCCCCATCTCTGTCCAGCACTCTGCCCAGCACTCTGCCCCATCTCTTCCCAGCACTCTGCCCCATCTCTTCCCAGCACTCTGCCCCATCTCTTCCCAGCACTCTGCCCCATCTCTTCCCAGCACTCTGCCCCATCTCTGTCCAGCACTCTGCCCCATCTCTGTCCAGCACTCTGCCCCATCTCTGTCCAGCACTCTGCCCAGCACTCTGCCCCATCTCTTCCCAGCACTCTGCCCCATCTCTTCCCAGCACTCTGCCCCATCTCTTCCCAGCACTCTGCCCCATCTCTTCCCAGCACTCTGCCCCATCTCTGTCCAGCACTCTGCCCCATCTCTGTCCAGCGCTCTGCCCCATCTCTGTCCAGCACTCTGCCCCATCTCTGTCCAGCACTCTGCCCCATCTCTGTCCAGCACTCTGCCCCATCTCTGTCCAGCACTCTGCCCCATCTCTGTCCAGCACTCTGCCCCATCTCTGTCCAGCACTCTGCCCCATCTCTGTCCAGCACTCTGCCCAGCACTCTGCCCCATCTCTTCCCAGCACTCTGTCCAGCGCTCTGCCCCATCTCTGTCCAGCGCTCTGCCCCATCTCTGTCCAGCGCTCTGCCCCATCTCTGTCCAGCGCTCTGCCCCATCTCTGTCCAGCGCTCTGCCCCATCTCTTCCCAGCACTCTGCCCCATCTCTGTCCAGCACTCTGCCCCATCTCTGTCCAGCACTCTGCCCCATCTCTGTCCAGCACTCTGCCCCATCTCTGTCCAGCACTCTGCCCCATCCCTGTCCAGCACTCTGCCCCATCTCTGTCCAGCACTCTGCCCAGCACTCTGCCCCATCTCTTCCCAGCACTCTGTCCAGCGCTCTGCCCCATCTCTGTCCAGCGCTCTGCCCCATCTCTGTCCAGCGCTCTGCCCCATCTCTGTCCAGCGCTCTGCCCCATCTCTGTCCAGCGCTCTGCCCCATCTCTGTCCAGCGATCTGCCCCATCTCTGTCCAGCGATCTGCCCCATCTCTGTCCAGCACTCTGCCCCATCTCTGTCCAGCACTCAGCCCCATCTCTTCCCAGCACTCTGCCCCATCTCTGTCCAGCACTCTGCCCCATCTCTGTCCAGCACTCTGCCCCATCTCTGTCCAGCACTCTGTCCAGCACTCTGCCCCATCTCTTCCCAGCACTCTGCCCCATCTCTGTCCAGCGTTTTGCCCCTGTGTCCAGCGTTCTTCCCTGGGCCCCCGGATCGCCGCTCTCAAGAAAAAAAAAAAAGTTCTTCTTACCTGCCGCGCTCCTGCGGCGGGCGAAGTTTCCACGCAGCTGCAGCGTGCATGCACTCGCCGGCGACTGACAATGATGTCAGACACCGGCGACATGCACGCACGCTGCGGCTGACGTCAGCACCTGCCAGCCTCAGATTGGCTGGCGGCGCCGCGGCTGTTAACTATTGACGTGCGGGCCCGCGCCCGCACGTCAATAGCTTTAAACAGCTGCAGCGTCGGCGCTAAGGGCCCGGTTCAGCCTGCGGCTGCCGGTAGGGGCCCGGTGAGCAGATAAGACGGGGCCCGATGCGGGCCCCCTCTGCTCACCGGGCCCCATACGCCAGTCACGGCCGTCATGCCCTGATGGCGGCCTTGGCTAGGCAGACAGGCAGTGTATGTGGCAGACTGCAGTGCATATTGCAATGGGGTCCATTCCAGTTCTGTCTGCTGCTGCTTTGACAGATATTTCTGGAAATAGCCCCAGGTATCAGGGGCCAGGAATCATTTTTTATTGGATCTTAATCCTGATTATTTGCTTAAGCAATCCAGAGAATGCCGTTTTTCTGCTCCATTTGCTTATCGGCACTGCAGAATACAACCAGATTCTTTCCATATTGCAGCTCTAAAAATCCATTTATTTAAAACTGTGGTTTTTCAGTCAGACAGATCGCATATAATTACGTTCAAAATTCTGCCATTTCTGGCCTCCATTTAAATTTTGTTGCAGTGTGTTAGCAAGGTTATTGACACCAGTTTGCTGGTAAAAATAGTTACCTATAGGCCAGCTATTTAAAACTGTGGTTTGTCCGTCACATGAATCACATATACTGTAAGTTCACTCCAAATTCAGCCATTTGTAGTGAACGTGGAAAACATTGTTCTCCATTTAAAATGGGCAAGGTGCGTGGCAAGGTACGGGGAACTTGACTTGATGGTGCATGCAGAAGCTGAGGCCGTGGGCAAGCTGAAATTGTGCCACAAAAACTCGCCCGACCTTCCTATCCCAATTACAAGGGGCCACAGCACACCACTATTGAACCCAGAGCAGTGTCAAAAGGTAGTTGGTTAGATAGTGGATGTTTCCAGTCACTTTGCCACCACCCTGTCTTCCACACGTCAAGTCTCAGTAGCCGTGAGTCTGGACCGCATATTCCTCACCCTGATCCTCCTTCCTCCCATGTCGAGTGCCAGGAGACAACTGATCCCACACTTGAACACTCCAAAGAGCTGTTCACCTTTCCATTTATAGATTTGGGCCTCTCGCCCAGTCCACTTGAAGCGGGGCTACAGGAGATCGCATGTAGCGATGACCAAATATTTGAACAGCCATGGTCACACGAAGGCGATGGTGGGAAAGTGTCACAAGAGTTGGAAGATGATGAGACACAATTGTCAGAAAGTCAGGAAGAGGACCAGGGTGCTGAAGTGGAAGACGAGGTGGTGGATGATATAGTTACTAACCCAAGCTGGCAGGAGGACATGCAGAGTGAGGACAGCAGCACACAGGGGGAGGGAGGTGTAGCACCCCAACAGGCAGTAAGAAACAGTGTGGTGGCTGCAGACAGAAGGTTGCCAACCCTTCCCCGTAACACCAACACAATTGAAGTTGCCAGTCCAACTGTTAGGTTTTCCCTAGTCTGGTTGTTTTTTAAAGGCTCTGCGGATAACCCCAAAAAGGCCATTTGCACCAACTGCTAGGCCAGCATCAGCAGGGGTAGCAAAACTACCAGCCTGACCACCATCAGCATGATCAGGCACATGACAGCAAAACACATGACTTTGTGGGCCGAACTCCAGGGTCCAGGAAAAGTGTCTGCGGGTCACACCACTGCTTCTTCCGCTGTTGTGCATGCAAACCAATCCCCTGTCCATGGTGGATGCTAAGATGCCTTCTGCCCTGCACCTGTCATTGCATACACTCAACTAGCACCATCAGCAAGTACGTCCATGTCTTTGTCCCAGCACAGCATTTAAATGTCCATACCCAGTCCTTGGAACGCAAGCGCAAATGTGCATCCAACGTCCCACAGGCCACACTACTATAAACCCACATTTTGCGACTGCTTGTTCTCGAAATGTTGCCTTTTAAGCTCATTCAGATGGAAGCTTTCCACAACCTGATTGCAGATGTCTCTTTTTACTTGGTCCCCAGCCGCCTTTATTTCTCCCAGTGTGCCATCCCCACATTACACAACCATATGTCCCACAACATTAGCTGTGCTCCTCAAAAATGCAGTTACTGGGAAACTTCACCTAACCATGGATATGTGGACAAGTGCTTATGGGCAGGAATGGTACATCTCGCTGACGGCACACTGGGTTAACATAGTGGAAGCCGGGACCCAGTCGGACCTTGGGATGGAACACATCCTCTCAATTCCGAGGATTGCGGGCCCTAGATCAATCAGGGTTGTCCCAACAGTCTACAGCTCCTGCACCTCATCCTCCTCTTCCTCCTCCTCTTCAGCCTCCATCTCTGAAATGACCACATCAGTCACAAGCTGGAAGCACTGCCTCAGCCAAGCGGCAACAGGCTGTGCTGAAGCTAATATGCTTAGGTGACAAACCGCACAATGCTGAAGAGTTTTGACCTGAGAGGCACTTGGAACATTAGTAGTGAGGAATATGTAAAAAAAATAAGGGATATGAAATGGTTTACTGTATGTAAACCATGTCTCATATCATGTCGGGTTTAATAAGGAGATACTGTAGCAAAAGCCATCAATTGAATTACCGGCTTTTCTGCTATCTAGCGCTGTATGAAATATACATATATATATGTGTCTCACTGACATATATATAAAACATATACAGTCTATATATATAGACCCCAAAGCACTGCTGCAGGGGCAAGAAGTCATGTTTTGCAGTTGTCTTGAAGTGCTTTGGGATGTGATGATGCACTTACAGCTTCTCAACCTCACACTGTATTTCCTATCTATGGCCGGGGTCACACTCAGCGTAGGGAAATACGGTCCGATGTTTACGGCCGTAATATGCAGAAATGTTCCCAAAATAGTGATCCGTATGTCATCCGTAGGCAGGGTGTGGCAGCGTATTTTGCGCATGTCATCCTCCGTATGTAATCCGTATGGCATCCGTACAGCGAGATTTTCTCGCAGGCTTGCAAAACGGACATACAATGGATCCATGGGCTCAAATATTCGTTAAAACATATATACAGTATATATATATATATATATATATATATATATATATATATATATATATATATATATATATAGTTGTGGGTCAAGTCAACATTTTTGAAAGCTTTCTTTAAACTACTGCACATAACCCTGACCTACAGTTACCAAAAATTGTTTTCTAAATAACGTTGACCTCACTAGTAAGGCATCCTCCTAGTAAATTTCATAGAAGATATCATATGCTGCACTTTCCTTCCTATAACTGCAGAATTATATAGTTTTAAACACAATTTAATAATTTTGTATTTTCCTATGCTATATTTTTGAAGAAAATGAGAAAAAAGAAGAATGGAAGAATGTTGAAAGAGATTTTTCATTTTAGATTGGACTTTCACTACAGATAGTGAGCCATAAATATAATCTTTGTCTTGTCTGCTTGATGAGATCACAAAAGAAAAAAAATTGAGAAGCCCTGCTATAGAGTACAAGTGATCAGACCCAAACTTCAGAATGCTTGCTTTATTCTCTAGTTCTATAGTACTGTGTCTGAGCCTGAACAGTCCCTGGTCTTGGTGCGCCAAGTCCTGAATCTGAAGGCCCGTAGTCCTGGTGCAGCCAGTGTCCTGTTCTCAAAGTCCCCTGGTTCTAGTGCGGCCAGCATCTCAATATTGTCCCCAATCCATGTGCAGCAATTCCCTGACGCAGTATCCTAAACCAGTGCGTCTAAACATAGCCCTAGTCAGTGTCAGTGAACCTGGGGTCAGCAGCTGCAGCATCGGAATCTGCCTAGACGTGGTACCTGGTAGGTACCTGCAGCCCAGTCTCCACCATCAGGAGCTCCAGTGAACACCTGGAAGCTGCTTAGCTACACCCCTTCCTAGGCAGGCCTGACCCTGTGGCGCAAATCCATGTGCGCATAACATCTTAACAGAGAAATTTGCTTATTTTGCCTGCTAGATTGATCTTTTATTCTGAAATCATGGGTAAAATGTGTAAAAGAGGGATTTTTGGTACTCACCGTAAAATCTCTTTCTTTGAGCCTTTCTTTCAGTTTTTTTTGTGTTGTTCCAATAGACACACAGGTAATAAACATGTGTATAACAAAATACGTGTAATTGCAATAATTATCTGGGAGAAATGCTTCATTTTCTGAAACAATTTATGGGAATAAAAATAAAGCAAAGGTTACTCTTTAACCCCTTCGCGACACGTGCCGTACTAGTACTGCGCTGCCGGCACTGCATTAGTGCCAGCAGCAGTACTAGTACGGCGCACCGATCACCGCGGTCTCGCGCTGAGCGCCGCGGTGATCGGGTGCGGGTGTCAGCTGTATATGACAGCTGACACCCCGCAGCAATGCCCACGATCGGCGCTATCGCCGATCGCGGGCATTTAACCCCTCTGATGCCGCTGTCAGTAGTGACAGCGGCATAGAGGGGGATCGCGCAGGGACGGGGGCTCCCTGCGCTCTCCCACCGGAGCAACGCAATGAGATCGCGTTGCTCCGGTGACCCGGAAGGAGTCCCCAGATCCAAGATGGCCGCCGGACTCCTTCCGGGTCATGAAGTGACCTGGCTAGCCGGTGCCTGCTGAGAGCAGGCGCTGGAAGCCAGCTAAGCTGCCTGTCAGATCGTTGATCTGACAGTGTGCTATGCACAGTGTCAGATCAACGATCTGATCTAATACAGTGGTGTCCCACCCTGGGACAATGTTAGAAAGTAAAAAAAAAAAAAAAAAATAGAATGTGTAAAAAAAAATAAAAAAAAATCCCCAAATAAAAAAAAAAAAACATTTCCCAATAAATCCATTTATTTATGTAAAAAAAAAAAAATCAATAAATGTACACATATTTGGTATCGCCGCGTCCGTAACGACCCGCTCTATAAAACTATCCCACTAGTTAACCCCTTTAGTGAACACCGCAAAAAAAAAAAAAAAACAAGGCAAAAAACAACGCTTTATTATCATACAGGCGAACAAAAAGTGGAATAACACGCGATCAAAACGACGGATATAAATAACCATGGTACCGCTGAAAATGTCATCTTGTCCCGCAAAAAAAAAGCCGCCACACAGCATCATCAGCAGAAAAATAAAAAAGTTATAGCTCTCAGAATAATGCGATGCAAAAACAATTATTTTTTTATATAAAATAGTTTTTATTGTGTAAAAGCGCCAAAACATAAAAAAAATTACATAAATGAGGTATCGCTGTAATCGTACTGACCTGAAGAATAAAACTGCTTTATCCATTTTACCACACGTGGAACGGTATAAACGCCCCCCCCAAAAGAAATTCAGGAATTGCTGGTTTTTGTTCATTCCGCCTCCCAAAAATCGGAATAAAAAGCGATCAAAAAATGTCATCTGCCCGAAAATGTTACCAATAAAACGTCAACTCGTCCCGCAAAAAACAAGACCTCATATGACTCTGTGGGTCAAAATATGGATAAATTATAGCTCTCAAAATGTGGTGATGCAAAAACTATTTTTTGCAATAAAAAGCGTCTTTTAGTGTGTGACGGCTGCCAATCATAAAAATCCGCCAAAAAAACGCTATAAAAGTAAATCAAACCCCCCTTCATCACCCCCTTAGTTAGGGAAAAATAATAAAATGTAAAAAAATGTATTTATTTCCATTTTCCCATTAGTGCTAGGGTTAGGGCTAGGGTTAGGGCTAGGGTTAGGGCTAGGGTTAGGGCTAGGGCTAGGGTTAGGGTTAGGGTTAGGGTTGGGGTTAGGGTTTCAGTTATAATTGGGGGTTTCCACTGTTTAGGCACATCAGGGGCTCTCCAAACGCGACATGGCGTCCGATCTCAATTCCAGCCAATTCTGCTTTGAAAAAGTAAAACAGGGCTCCTTCCCTTCCGAGTTCTCCTGTGTGCCCAAACAGTGGTTCCCCCCAACATATGGGGTATCAGCGTTCTCAGGACAAGTTGGACAACAACTTTTGGGGTCCAATTTGTCCTGTTACCCTTGGGAAAATAAAAACATAGGGGATAAAATATCATTTTCGTGGAAAAAAAAATATTTTTTATTTTCACGGCTCTGCGTTATAAACTGTAGTGAAACACTTGTTGGTTCAAAGCTCTCACAACACATCTAGATAAGTTCCTTTGGGGGTCTAGTTTCCAATACGGGGTCACTTGTGGGGGGTTTCTACTGTTTAGGTACATCAGGGGCTCTGCAAATGCAACATGACGCCTGCAGACCAATCCATCTAAGTCTGCATTTCAAATGGCGCTCCTTCCCTTTCGAGCTCTGCCGTGCACCCAAACAGTGGTTCCCCCCAACATATGGGGTATCAGCGTTCTCAGGACAAGTTGGACAACAACTTTTGGGGTCCAATTTGTCCTGTTACCCTTGGGAAAATAAAAACATAGGGGATAAAATATCATTTTCATGGAAAAAAAAATATTTTTTATTTTCACGGCTCTGCGTTATAAACTGTAGTGAAACACTTGTTGGTTCAAAGCTCTCACAACACATCTAGATAAGTTCCTTGGGGGGTCTAGTTTCCAATATGGGGTCACTTGTGGTGGGTTTCTACTGTTTAGGTACATCAGGGGCTCTGCAAATGCAACATGACACTTGCAGTCCATTCCATCTAAGTCTGCATTTCAAACGGTGCTCCTTCCCTTCCGAGCTCTGCCATGCACTCAAACGGTGGTTCCCCCCCACATGTGGGGTATCAGCGTACTCAGGACAAATTGGACAATAACATTTGTGGTCCAATTTCTCCTGTTACCCTTGGGAAAAAAAAAATTGCGGGCTAAAACATCATTTTGTGGAAAGAAAAAATGATTTTTTAATTTTCACAATGCTACATTCTAAACTTTAGTGAAACAATTGGGGGTTAAAAGTGCTCACCACACATCTAGATAAGTTCCTTAGGGGGTCTTCTTTCCAAAATGGGGTCACTTGTGGGGGGTTTCCACTGTTAAGGCACGTCAGGGGCTCTCCAAATGCGACATGGCGTCCGATCTCAATTCCAGCCAATTTTGCATTGAAAAGTCAAATGGCACTCCTTCCCTTCCGAGCTCTGCCATGCGCTCAAACAGTGGTTTATCCCCATATATGAAGTATCGACGTACTCAGGACAAATTGCACAACAACTTTTGGGGTACAATTTATCCTTTTACCCTTGGGAAAATAAAAAATTTGGGGCAAAAATATAATTTTTTGTGAAAATTAATAAAAAAAATTTTTTACGGCTCTACATTATTAACTTCTGTGAAGCACTTGGAGGTTCAAAGTGCTCACCACACATCTAGATTAGTTCCTTAGGGGGTCTACTTTCCAAAATGGTGTCACCTGTGGGGGTTTCCACTGTTTAGGCACATCAGGGGCTCTCCAATCGTGACATGGGCTCCGATCTCAATTCCAGCAAATCTTGCATTGAAAAGTCAAATAGCGCTCCTTCCCTTCCGAGCTCTGCCATGTGCCCAAACAGTGGTTTACCCCCACATATGGGGTATCGGCGTACTCAGGACAAATTGTACAACGACTTTTGTGGTCCAATTTCTCCTGTTACCCTTGGTAAAATGAAACAAATTGGACCTGAAGTAAAAATTTTGTGAAAAAAAAGTTAAATGTTCAATTTTTTTAAACATTCAAAAAATTCCTGTGAAGCACCTGAAGGGTTAATAAACTTTTTGAATGTGGTTTTGAGTACCTTGAGGGGTGCAGTTTTTAGAATGGTGTCACTTTTGGGCATTTTCTGTCATATAGACCCCTCAAAGTCACTTCAAGTGTGAGGTGGTCCGTAAAAAAATGGTTTTGCAAATTTTGTTGCAAAAATGAGAAATCGCTGGTCAACTTTTAACCCTTATAACGTCCTAACAAAAAAAAATTATGTTTCCAAAATTGTGCTGATGTAAAGCAGACATGTGGGAAATGTTGTTTATTAACTATATTATGTGATATAACTCACTAATTTAAGGGCATAAAAACTAAGAGTTTGAAAATTGCTAAATTTTCATAATTTCCGACAAATTTTTGTTTTTTTCACAAATAAATGCAAGTCATATCGAAGAAGTTTTACCACTATCATGAAGTACAATATGTCACGAGAAAACAATGTCAGAATCACCAGGATCCGTTGAAGCGTTTCAGAGTTATAACCTCATAAAGTGACAGTGGTCAGAATTGTAAAAATTGGCCCTGTCACTTAGGTGAAAACAGGCTTTGGGGTGAAGGGGTTAAAGATTAAACGCTGAGATAAAATGTACAATCAGATATAAACATAGGGAGGAGTAATTTTCCCAACACTACTACAGTAGTCTTTTTCACAGCAATTGTATATATTACATCAGTCATGTTAAACCAGCATACTTTCAGTTATACACTTTCCATCATTCTATATGTATTACACGTAATTGTGCATTATTTGTGGGTTCATGCTAGAACTTTCCGCAATTATATTCATGGCACATTATGCCTATTCATTTCAGCAACAAAAGGAATCTTGATAGTAAATGACTGCCATCTAAATAAGAAAAACTGTGCAGAAAAGAAATTGAACAGTTTACCATTTTTATTTCCATAAATACCTAATAATTCATTACATGAGAACTCCAGCGACCCCAAATTTCTTTCATGATATTTCTTAGTCCTGAGACTTTTCTGTCTGATACAGTGCTAGCATCGCCAAGAGCAAAGTCGTTATGCTCCTCAGGACATTATTAACCCAGTGGCGTAGGAAAAGGGGGGTGCGGGGGGGGCGGTCCGCCCCGGGCGGCACAATGCGGGGGGCGGCCGGCGCTGCAGAAGAAAAAAAAAAGACGCCCCTTTAAATCTTCGGGCGGCGCCGTCCGCCGCCACGACCAGGGCCAGCTCCCCCCACCCCCGGGTCCCGCCCCCGCCCCCCGCTCTATACTCACCTCTCCTGGTTCCTGCGGCGCCGGCAGCTGCAGCGTCCTCTGACTCTGCGACGTCTCAGAGCAGAGGGCGCGATGACGTCACTACTGTGCGCGCCGCTCTGCCTCTCTGTCCTGAGCGTCGCAGAGCCGGAGAGACGCTGACTGCACCGGACCTGCGCTAGGAACGGGAGAGGTGAGGATTTTACTTTTTTTTTTTTTCTTTATGTCTGACTGTCTGGGGCTGGGGCAATGCTGGAGACCATGGGGCAGATTGCTGGACACACTGGGGCAATACATGAGACCATGGGGCAGATTGCTGGACACACTGGGGCAATACATGAGACCATGGGGCAGATTGCTGGACACACTGGGGCAATACAGGAGACTATGGGGCAGATTGCTGGACACACTGGGGCAATACAGGAGACCATGTGGCAGAATGCTGGACACACTGGGGCAATACAGGAGACCATGGGGCAGATTGCTGGACACACTGGGGCAATACAGGAGACCATGGGGCAGATTGCTGGACACACTGGGGCAATACTGGAGACCATGGGGCAGAATGCTGGACACACTGGGGCAATGCTGGACACTGGGGGTAATATGCTGGACACACTGGGGCAGACTGCTGGACACACTGGGGAAAGGCTGGACACTGGGGCAGATTGCTGGACACACTGGGGGCAGTGCTGGACATACTGGGGCAGATTGCTGGACACACTGGGGGTAATATGCTGGACACACTGGGGCAGATTGCTGGACAACATGGGGGTAATATGCTGGACACACTGGGGCAGATTGCTGGACAACATGGGGGTAATATGCTGGACACACTGGGGCAGATTGCTGGACAACATGGGGGTAATATGCTGGACACACTGGGGGCAGGACTTGAGGCATGGGCAGAATGTAGATACGGGGCATGATTGGAGACACGGGGCAGGATTGGATCATGGGGCAGGACGGATACGATGGAGGCTGGTGGGGCAGGATGTGGAGATCATATGGGGTAGAATGGATACTCATGAGGGCAGGATGCGAGAACATATGGCTGGAGCCAGGAATGAGAAACGGGGCCAGGGTGGGGAATATTATTACCATAGGGGCTAATTAAGGGATATTATTACTGCAGTGATGTATTTATTTTATTTTTTGAGTGTACTGTTTTAAATGGGGGGGCGGTCCTGTTACTGTGCAGAGTGACACTATATCACCTTTTTTTCTTCATGTGGTGTAATGTAGAAGTTGTGAAAAATTAAGTAATGTGTTCTGCAAGCGGGGCTCGAGATAACTGTGTTATTTCCTGCAGAAACGAGTCCTGGCTGGAAGGAATGATGGCGGTCTGTGCTGGATGAAAGATGAAGGACTTCACCTAGAGACGTCACTGGTTAGTCAGTGTTACCTATACACTGACACTATACACTGTATACTATATAGAGGTCCTGTGTATAATGTCACCAGTGATCTCTGTATTACCTCTACACAGACACTGCATACTAAGTACAGATCTCCTGTGAATACTGGCACTTATGGTGATAGTATTGTGTTTTTTTTTTTATTACTGATCAGTATTGTAGTATTCAGTCACTATGTGGTGGTAATATGTGGTCTGGAAATGGTGTTGTGGTATTTGTCCCTTGTATGTAGTATTATTCGGTCACTATGTGGCCTGGTCATGGTGTGGTGGTATTAAGTCACAGGTGTGGCATGTGGGGGTGACACCATTAGGCCCAGTTTAAGTTCTACAAAACAGGAAAACCGTTTTTGGTAACCTTTGTGTGTATTGAGCCGGGGGGGGGGGGGGGGGGGGCGCCAAACTCGGGAACAGCCCCGGGCGGCAAAAGCTCTAGCTACGCCTCTGTATTAACCCCTTTCCAACATTGGGAATAATAGTACGCCCACGTCGGACCCCCTCCTTTTGATGTGGGCTCCGGCGGTGATGTTTTGAACAGCTGACGTGCCCGGAATGGCCGCGGGTGGAATTGCGATTTTAAATCGCGGCTTTTTAAAAAAAAGTTTTAAAAAATATAAAAAAATGAAAAAAATATAAAAGTTCAAGTCACCACCCCCCCTTCGCCCCATTCAAAATAAATAAAAAAAAAAATCAAACATAAACATATTTGGTATTGCCGCATTCAAAATTGCCCAATCTATCAATAAAGAAACCTGATTGTTAAACGGTGTAGCGAGAAAAAAGTAAAAGCGCCAGAATCACGTTTTTTTGGTCGCAAAAAAAATGCAACAAACGATCAAAAGATCGTATCTGCACCAAAATGGTATCATTAAAAACGTCAGCTCAGCACGCAAAAAATAAGCCCTCACCCAACCCAAGATCACGTAAAATGGAGACGCTATGGGTATCGGAAAATGGCACAATTTTTTTAATTGTTTTAACAAAGTTTGCAATTTTTTTTCACCACTTAGATAAAAAAAGAACCTAGACATGTTTGGTGTCTATGAACTTGTAATGACCTGGAATCATAATGGCAGCTCAGTTTTAGCATTTAGTGAACCTAGTAAAAAAAGCCAAACAAAAAACAAGTGTGGGATTGCACTTTTTTTGCAATTTCACCACACTTGGAATTTTTTTCCTGTTTTCGAGTACATGACATGGTAAAACCAATGGTGTTGTTCAAAAGTACAACATGTCCCACAAAAAACAAGCCCTCACATGGCCATTTTTGCCAAAAAATAAAAAAGTTATGGCTCTGGGAAGAAAGGGAGCAAAAAATGAAAATGCAAAACCAAAAATACCTCTGGTTGTTAAGGGGTTAAATGTAGAGTGGGCACTTATTGTCATAGGGGAACTCAGGTTACTGTGACTGTAAGGCCGGGGACACACACAACATATAAAAAAACGGTCCATTTTTGATGGACGAGAATCACACAAATGGTACCAAAACATTAATCCGTGTGCAGTGCGAGGATGCGATTTTATCGCATCAAATGATCCGTTTGACATCCGTGTGACATCCGTGTGACATCCGTATGGCATCCGTATGGTGAGATTTTCTCACACACTTGCAAAATGAGCAAATAATGGCTGAGCCTTTCCTGTCACCTGCCCAATGCCTGAGAATTTCTCGCAAGTCACACTGATGGTCCGTGTGCTGTGCTATTTTTTCTCGCTCCCATAGACTTTCATTGGCGATTCTCGGCCGAGATACGCTGACAATCGCAGCATGCTGCGATTTGACTCGGATCCTGAATACGGCCGAGAAAATATCGGATGATGGGAGCTGCCCCATAGACTAACATTGGGACGAGCGCTATGCAATTTTTTTATCGCATTGCACTCGTCCGTATTACGGTCTAGTGTGACCCCGGCCTAAGAGGGGCATACAGAGGTCCATATTACTTTTTAGGGGACAAAATGTGGGCACTGTTTTCTAGGGCACTTGCACCTGGCATTACTGTATTCTAGAGGGTTGTTTTAGAATTTAGAGGGCACAGAGAACCACACAGCAGGTGCAGTAATAGGGTCACATACAGCAGCAGCGGCTCAGTATTGGGGTATAAGGTGCAGTAATAGGGACACATACAGCAGCAGCTCAGTATTGGGGTATCAGCTGGATGAGTAGTTTGTGCAGGTTGTGAATAATCCCATTGGGGACAGTGCTGAAAATGTGAGAAGTGAAATTTGTCTTTGTTGAATTCTCTGTAGCCGAGTCCTGGTTGGAAGAAGTTGTCATGTCGGTCTGGGCCAGAAGGAAAAGAAGTGAAAAGTGAGCGACTCCATCAGAAAGAATGTCAGCGGTAAGTCACTATCTGTAACTGTGCTGTGATCTCTTATATATTCTGTAGGACTGGTATTTACTACTGACCATATGGCGGTAATATCAATATTGGTCTTTATATAGAGATTATTTTCAGCAACAGCGCAGTCATCTTCTGAGGTTCTCATCCACTATTAGGGTGCATCACCCAGTTGTAATCAAGGTTAGCTGGTTAGGGGCCCACTGAGAAGTTTCGCCCTCCAAACCAAAACCCTAGCTACACCTCTGCTCCTGAGCACCCTGTTTACATTGTAAGGCTGGGGTCACACTTGTGAGTGCAATGCGAGAAACTCACGTGAGTGTCTCGCATCAATACCCGGCACTGCCACCGGCACTCAGGACCGGAGCATTCATCGGCATGTATTTCTATGCAGCTGAATGCTCTGGTCCCAAGTGCTGGTGGCAGTGCCGGGTATTGATGCGAGTTTCTCGCTTGTGTGACTCCGGCCTAAAAGAGACTTCCGGCTTATGCATAGAGCATGGAGTGAGCCGGCTAGTCGCTGATGCAAAGGAGATCAGCTCTGGGCATCGGAGAAATATACTCACACTACATTACATGCACATATACACACATTTAATATAAAAATATATATGGTAAGGTTTCTTTAAGTTCCCAGTGTTTCTTGATTTCTTTCATAGACTCCCAATTACTGACCCTGATTTTACTGTATTCCAGTGGTCTCTAAATTCTAACTGTTATGCCTCACTAGTCAAGGAGTGCCACTTATACAACATTGCTGTACCCAGCTGCCTATATGCTGCCGCTATTATACTTTACCAGACTGTGAGTCCTATTCCTGTGTGCCAGTAGCCGCTGTTTGCCAATTCCCTTCTGACATCTGACAACCTACGACAAACACAAAATGAGCAAATACCCTGCAGTAAGTAAATAAATAAAAAATATAGTAATTGTGCAAGAAAGTAGCATGAGGTACTTAGTTAGCCCCTTTACGATGAATGAAGGACATTGCATGTCATGTGCAGGTGTCAGTATCATGACGTGCTTTGTCCGTCATGACTTTAAAGCTTTAAAGGAGTTGTCCACTACTAGAACAACCCTTTCTTTATATAAATGTTTGGCCCTGGTAAAATAAAAAAGGCAATACCCATCTCCCATGCTGGCACCGTTCCAGCGTTATCGGTACTCGCAGTCCTGGGGCTCTCTCGTGTGGTAGTATGACATCTGGTAACCCAATGCTCAGTCAGCGCTAGCGTCACTGTCTCCATACGAGTTGAACATGAACAGGAATTCAGTGTCACAGTTCCATCCCTGAGCGTGTCTGCGATGCAGTGCAGTTACTGACATCTCAGCCTTCCAATCTGGTACAGGTGCATGCTAAAGTTGTCAGTACTTTGAAAGCTCAGTGATCCAGTCTGGTGCGGGGGCATGCTGAGCTGTCAGTGTGTTGATTGACAGCTTGACTATCCAGTATGAGACTGGGAGGTGCTGGCTGTCTCCAGGTGTTCATTATCCCAGGTGATTGCCATACTACTTAACTGGGCTGTTACTACCAAACCTCTGCCATACATACATTCAGCTGCTGCTTGGTTTGTCTCTCTGTGCCTTGCATTTTGTTTGTAAATCATTCATTGCCTGACTGTGAAGAATATTGGAGATATAATTTAATGTCAATCATTTGTATCATATTTGGCATGAGATTATAGAGCAGCTGTAACAGGACACCTAGCTCTGCAGGTGGTCAAGCCTCAAAAGGCTGTGAATGACTGATCTCACACCCTGAGCCAGCTAAGCTCAGGACAAAAGGGTTGCTTGCAATATGGAATCCAAGCAGTGTAACTGCTTTGGCC
Source organism: Ranitomeya imitator (assembly GCF_032444005.1). Lineage (NCBI taxonomy): Eukaryota > Metazoa > Chordata > Amphibia > Anura > Dendrobatidae > Ranitomeya > Ranitomeya imitator. The sequence goes on along the minus strand of NC_091286.1, from coordinate 330,425,473 downwards.
AGACAGCTAAGATTACATAAGGAGAATATGGACTTATCGCACATCGTAGCCACAGACCGGTTACAATTTTGAAATCTCTGGAACAGGCCGAATGCCATCTAGGTTTTTGAACCACTCTAGCATCCCAGGGTGGGGAGATATGTAGAATGGCTAGAAGGTACCAGGTAGCAAAGCTGTGTCTGGTTTAAATGCATAGCAGGGACATGACCGGATCCGATAGCCAAAACCATCTCCCTAGGACCGTCCATTAAGGTGTTATGACCCATCTTAGGTTTTGGCGTTTTTAGCTGCCAGAGGCAATGGGAGGGGATTTAGGCTTAGCCAAGAGGGCAGGAGGGGAATGACGCAAAGGGTTTAAATGCTCGTGTAAAGCATTGCCTATTGCTTTTTCTCTCAGGAGGTTACGACCACACATCGTGTGTGGAGAATTCAAGGAACAGAGGGGACCGCCAGCCTCACATGGGCAGCCTCTCCCCCATATGCCAGGCCGGTAACTGACTCTTATATTCTGCATACTTTGCCCTACCACTATTTTCTTAGCATATCTGACCATTGTATATGTATAACCATTGGGTATATAGTGTTTTGTCTAGTATGCCCTTAAGGCGATTAAATATATAATTTAACCTGCTCTTTTATCTAGATTCACAAATCTATATTTTTGGTTTAACTGTCCATGGTTCCGGGGCCCAAAATAATCATGTTAATGGACCGGGATTATATCTGGTGGCCATCCTACTGGGCTGACCAGGCACTTTTCACTGATGTTAGTGAAATGTGCAACCAAAGAAAAACAAAGAAGCAGCACCAACAGCTGATTAAATCATTCACACCCGCTCGCTTGTTTTCCTATCAGCGCTGAAAAGCCCTTTTCTGATGTGTGGTGCTCTAGCTTGAAAAACTCCAATCGTGCATGCAAAAACTTGTATAAGAACAGCGAGCACTCACCATCTTCTTATGTCCAAACTTTATTGTGGCATATTGACAATAGCAGGTATGGTCAGGGAGAAATGTGCTAGCCCAAGACGACTGCCGTTTCACCCTCCTGCGCTTCCACGGGTCTTGATCAAAGATTGTCTGGGTAAACTGTGCCGAGCTGACCTTATGTATCCCCATGGGAGTACAGAACATCACATAAATCCAAGTGGCGAGACCACACTACTTGATCCTTCTGATGTAATAGGGAGGTCAGGCGGGGTGGCAAGGTGCATGTTCACCACATTAACCTTGGACCTTGTTCTGACCATCCTTTTTTAACCCCTTCAGCTCTGATATGCTGATCTCGTGGTATTCTGACCTTGGAACGTTACCTGAGTACACCTTTGTTTCTTCCTATTGCTTATGATGTACCCTCCTGGTTTTTTACCTCGGACTCCTGAGTATCCTGTCTCATATCTTGGCCATTAGAAGTGACTCAGCATCACATTACTTCTGGCCAATACATTTTTCTTTTTCACCAGTATGTTCGCCTGTTCACATGCTCTGTGACCAAGTGGCAAATTTGACGCAGATGACTCAGGATCTGGCTAAAGTATGCCAGAGTTTGTAGTCATCACAATATCAGTTGCAGGGTCAGATAATGAACTTGATGAAGACCTCTTATATCCCTCCACTGCTGGCAGTGGCTCAGACGTCAGTACCCTCTGATGCACAGTTGGTCTCTCCCAAACCTGTAATGGCCGTCACTGATAAATTTTCGAAAGAGAAAAAACGGTTTAGGGAATTCAGGGAGAGCTGTAGGTTAATTTTTACCTTGCATCCTGGGTCATTATGAGAGGAGTTCCCGTGGGAATAATCATGTCTCTATTGTGAGGGGGTCCTCAGACCTTGGAATTTTCTTTGTCCCCACAAGCCCCAGAACGGTTTTCTGTTGATACTTTTTCTGACAGTTTAGGTCAAATATATGAAGAACCCAACAGGAAACAGGTCCCTGAGGCTAAAATCATGAACCTGACACAGATGGGTCGTACAGCTGAGAACTTCTGTACTGAGTTCCGGCAGTGGTCCACTGAAATTCTGTAGCAAAATGCAGCTCTCAAGTGCCAGTTCTACAAGGGCCTTTCTGAAATGATTAAGGATGCTCTGGTCCTGACTCAGGTGATACAAATGGATCACAGAATCAGTGAGAGATGTAGTGAACAGCAAACTGCCCATTATACTTCCCTGGAGCAGATCCATTTACTGTAGGTGGAGCCATTGGAGGTTAGAGTTGCTAATCTTCGTGTAGTGGAAAAAAGATGTAGACAAGATCTTGGAGTGTCTGTATTGTGGTCTCTTTGGACATTTTCTGAAGAAATGCCAACCTCATTCTTAGGCTAGCAAACCATAGGGAGAACGTCTGAGTCTGGGTGATGGCCGGGGAAGTCACCCAGTCTCTCAGGCAATGCAGTACATGTATGTCATTGTGATCACCTGCGCACAGGGGGCTGGGTGCTGGCGATTGCAGCCAGGAGTCAGTTGATTCTGACAGCTGACACACAGCTCTCAGTGCGAGCAGTACCCACACCGCTCTCAGCTTTTTAACCCCCTAAATGCTGCAATTGGTGAGATCACATCATTTAGAGGGCAGACAAAGGGAGACCCCGCGACATAATCGCAGGGTCCTAATCATTGCCATGGTAACCTGGATGTTTTTTATTTTTTATTTATTTATTTTTTATTGTATTTTTCCGGCTATGAATAATTTTTCATTATCATTTCCATTTGTGAATTCTTTCTGTATTTCCCAATGCTATTAACATAATTTTCCACCTGCTTCTGTGAGTCTCCAGGTACTCTCTTAAGTCTCCTTGATTAACATTCCACATATATTCCTACCCCTTTCCGGGGGTCCATTCATCTTTTTCAGTTCCTTACCTTTCCATTTCTGCCCATGCGTACACTCCTACTTTCGCATCTGAGCTTCCACCCTCACTGCAGCCATAACGTACTTCCAGTTTTTGCCGGACGGCATCTTCTTGTTTGACTGCACGTGCGCTGAGCTGTGGCGCTCCTTATCCAGGCGGCAACAATGACACACCGCCGGCTTCCTACTGGGTGCAATCTCTTCTAACTGCATGTGTGCCTGTCTATGGCGCTTCCGGATAGACACACGTGATTATTCCTGATCACTACTGGGTTGCTATGGTCTTCAGCCAGACTTTCTGCCATGACCAAATGGATGCTTCTGCCACAGCGGTAAATGATTTACTTTAATTGCACTTTTGATTTATAAGTGCTATGTTTTGGATCCGAGGACACACTTTCCCTGATGAAGCTGTCTCGTACAGCGATACGCGTGGACTCTCTTCCGCACCCCTCTCTCTATTTTGACTGCCCACTATGGCAGCTTACCGGCATCTTCCATGTGTTTCCAGGTAATATACCTGAGGATACCTCTTTCCAGCTCATTGGCTCTTTTCCATCAAGGTCTTCAGCCTCCTGTTTTGTTATCATCTAACAGATATATATATATATATATATATATATATATTTTTTTTTTTATTATTATTATTTTTAGCCCTGATTTTTTGATTGTGACCTCCATACCATGCAATTCTATGTGTAATCTGCTTATACATATGATAATGTTATAGAAAGTATGACCCAAATGGATCCCTGTATCTATAAGGTATAGCTTGCATTGGATTGTATATGATATGGACTTTCTTCTGTAGGGGGGCTTCCTATATTTTTCTATCTTTATGATAGCTTTTACACACCATTCTCTGACCTTGTCATGATTTATTGATTGCCAATTGTTTATTGCTGGTTTTAACACACATTTGTGAAACCTGACAGGGTTGTCGTCTTTTACATTTTAGGGGTGTTGGTTGATTACCATATTGTATACTAAGGCCGGCCTCACACTCAGCGTTGAAAAATACGGTCCGTATATTATGGCCGTAATATGCTGAAAAGTCCCCAAAATAGTGGTCCGTAGCTCCTCCGTAGGAAGGGTGTTTCAGCGTTTTTTGCGCATGGCATCCTCCGTATGTAATCCGTATGGCATCCGTACTGCGTGTTTTTCTCGCAGGCTTTTAAAACCAACATACGGCTATACAAGGGATCCATGTGTAAAAAAAAAACAAAAAAACATATATACTGTATATATATATATATATATATATATATATATATAATGTGTGTCAGCAGCCACATATATGTATATATATTCTTACTTCATACAGCGCTAGATAGCTAGAAAGCTCCCAGGCTCGAGTTCATAAGAGGCGCCCTCTGCTGGTTGTCCAGCAGAGGGCGCCTCACTGCAAATGAAGGTAAATATAGGTCATTGACCTACTTTACCTTCATTCTCTGGGGTTTTGCAGCAAGGAGCAGCGTTGCATTAGCAGAGCTCCTGGCTGCAAAATATTTTAACCCCTTCAGATGGATTTACATCGTTGGACGTTACAGATCTGCGGAAGGTATGGATATTGTTGGTTTATTTTTTTTTTTTGTTACAGATCGAGGGTCTTCAGTGATTGGATTGAGCGTAGAATAAATTATTACAACAACCTTTGTTTTTATTTCATTCAAATAATTTTTAATAATGTGTTTGTGTATTTTTTAACCCTTTACTACTATTGGATTAATAATGGATAGGTGTCATAATTGACACCTCTCCATTATTAATCTGGCTTAATGTCACCTTACAATAGCAAGGTGGCATTAACCCTTCATTACCCCATATCCCACCGCTACACGGGAATGGGAAGAGAGTGGCCAAGTGCCAGAATAGGCGCATCTTCCAGATGTGCCTTTTCTGTGGTGGCTGGGGGCAGATGATTTTAGCCAGGGGGGGGGCCAATAACCGTGGACCCTCTCCAGGCTATTAATATCTGCCCTCAGTCACTGGCTTTACTACTCTGGCGGAGAAAATTGCACGGGAGCCCACGCCAATTTTTTCCGCCATTTAACCCTTTAATTTAATAGCTAGAACGGCCAAATTTTGCATATACACACTACTAGCATTAGTAGTGTGGAATATGCAAAAAAAATGGGGATATGAGATGGTTTACTGTATGTAAACCATGTCTCATATCATGTCGGGTTTAGGAAGGAGATAGCAAAAGCCGGCAATTGAATTACCGGCTTTAAAGCTATCTAGCGCTGTATGAAGTAATAATATATATACATATATGTGTCTCACTGACATATATATATATATATATATATATATATATATATACTAGCTGAAGAGCCCGGCGTTGCCTGGGCATAGTAAATATCTGTGGTTAGTTATAGCACCTCACTTCTCTTATTTTCCCATCACGCCTCTCATTTTCCCAATCACATCTTTCATTTTCCCCCTCACATCTCTCATTTTCTCCCTCACACCTCTCATTTTCTCCCTCACTCCTCTCATCCCCCCCTAACACTTGTCATTTCAACCTCACATCTGTCATTTTCTGATCACTCCACTATTTTTCCTCACTCCTCTCATTTTGCACTCACACCTTTTCATTTTCACCTCACACCTCTCATTTTCACCTCATCACCTCAGTATATACATGTTTGTCATCTCCCTTATATATAGTATACATCTGTATGTCATCTCCTGTATATAGTATATACCTGTATGTCATCTCCCCTGTATATAGTATATACCTGCTGTGTGTCATCTCCCCTATATATAGTATATACCTGAATGTCATCTCCTTCTATATATAGTATATACCTGTATGTCATCTCCTCCTGTATATAGTATATACCTGTGTGTCATCTCCCCTGTATATAGTATATATCTGAGTGTCATCTCCTCCTGCATATAGTATATACCTGCATGTCATCTTCTATATATAGCATATACCTGTATGTCATCTCCTCCTGTATACAGTATATACCTGTGTGTCATCTCCCCGGTATATAGTATATATCTGAGTGTCATCTCCTCCTGCATATAGTATATACCTGCATGTCATCTTCTATATATAGCATATACCTGTATGTCATCTCCTCCTGTATATAGTATATACCTGTATGTCATCTCCTCCTGTATATATATGTACCTATATGTCATCTCCTCTATATAGTATATACCTGTGTGTCATCTCTCCTGTATATAGTATATATCTGTGTGTCATCTCCCCTGTATATAGTATATACCTGTGTGTCATCTCCTCCTGTATTAGACCTCGTTCACACGTTATTTGCTCAGTATTTTTACCTCAGTATTTGTAAGCTAAATTGGCAGCCTGATAAATCCCCAGCCAACAGGAAGCCCTCCCCCTGGCAGTATATATTAGCTCACACATACACATAATAGACAGGTCATGTGACTGACAGCTGCCGTATTTCCTATATGGTGCAATTGTTGTAGTTTGTCTGCTTATTAATCAGATTTTTATTTTTGAAGGATAATACCAGACTTGTGTGTGTTTTAGGGCGAGTTTCGTTTGTCAAGTTGTGTGTGTTGAGTTGCGTGTGCCAACATGCATGTAGCGACTTTTGTGAGATGAGTTTTGTGTAGCAACATGCGTGTAGCAATTTTTTGTGTGTCGAGTTGCATGTGACAGGTTAGTGTAGCAAGTTGTGTGCAGCAAGTTTTGCGCATGGCGAGTTTTGCGCGTTGCGAGTATTATGTGTGGTGCCTTTTGAGTATGTGCAAGTTTTGTGTGAGGCAACTTTTGCATGTGTTGCAACTTTTGTGCATGTGGCAATTTTTCCGCGTGTGCAAGTTTTGCGTGTGGCGAGTTTTTCATGAGGAGAATTTTGCACTTGTGGCGAGTTTTGCAAGAGCCTAGTTTTTGCATGTGGCGAGTTCTGCGCGTGGCGAGTTTTGAGTGGCGACTTTTGTGTTTTGACTTTTATGTGGCGAGGTTGGTGTATTTGTGGTGAAATGTGTGCTGAGGGTAATATGTGTTCAAGCACGTGGTAGTGTATGGCGCATTTTGTGTGTGTTCATATCCCCGTGTATGGTGAGTATCCCATGTCGAGGCCCCACCTTAGCAACTGTACGGTATATACTCTTTGGCGCCATCGCTCTCATTCTTTAAGTCCCCCTTGTTCACATCTGGCAGCTGTCAATTTGCCTCCTACACTTTTCCTTTCATTTTTTCCCATTATGTAGATAGGGGCAAAATTGTTTGGTGAATTGGAAAGCGCGGGGTTAAAATTTCACCTCACAACATAGCCTATGACGCTCTCGGGGTCCAGACGTGTGACTGTCCAAAATTTTGTTGCTGTAGCTGCGACGCTTCCAACACTTTTCCTTTCACTTTTTTCCCCATTATGTAGATAGGGGCAAAATTGTTTGGTGAATTGGAACGCGCGGGGTTAAAATTTCGCCTCACAATATAGCCTATGACGCTCTCGGGGTCCAGACGTGTGACTGTGCAAAATTTTGTGGCTGTAGCTGCGACAGTGCAGATGCCAATCCCGGACATACACACACACATACACACACACACATTCAGCTTTATATAGTAGATATATATATATATATATATATATATATATATATACCTATTCTATGTGTACACATTTATTCTACCTATTCTACTGTAAGCTGTCAGTGTGATTTTATTGTACACCGCACTGAATTGCCGGCTTTTCTCTCTAACACCGCTGCGTATTTCTCGCAAGTCACACTGCTGGTCCGTGTGTAATCCGTATTTTTCTGGCTTCCATAGACTTTCATTGGCTTTTTTTTGCGCAATACGGTGACAAATGCAGCATGCTGCGATTTTCTACGGCCGTAGAAAGCCGTATGATACTGATCAGTAAAATACGGCAGATAGGAGCAGGGGCATAGAGAATAATTGTGCCATTTGTTTTGCGAGTTTTACGGACGTATTTTCTGCGCTCTTACGTCCGTAAAACTCGCTAGTGTGAGGCCGGCCTAATTGTTTTTATGTGTTTGTGGTTTTGTATGTCCAAGTGTTCTAATAAAGTTGCAGATTTCATACTATTACTGTTAGGATATTGACTCAGGTGTCCATACCAACTCATGTGTTTGGTCTTTTCTGCTTTTTCCCCTGTGACCCGGATGTTGTCATGACATCACTAGGCATTAGCAAGTTAGTTAGATCATGCGCAGTGCATGTTCGAACTAACTTGTGTCTGCAGCACTGACAGGTTATAAGGTAACTGCAATCAGACTGCAGAAAGTGAAAATCCCATAGAGGAAATAAGTAAAAAAGTTAAAAAAAAAGTTGGAAAAATATTTTTTAACCCCTTTACCCCCAAGGGTGGTTTGCATGTTAATGACCAGGCCAATTTTTACAATTCTGACCACTGACCCTTAATGAGGTTATAACTCTGGAAGGCTTCAACGAATCCTGGTGATTCTGACATTTCTTGTGACATATTGTACTTCATGATAGTGGTAACATTTATTTGATATTACCTGCGTTTATTTGTGGAAAAAACGGAAATTTGGCAATGAGATCGCGTTGCTCCGGTGACCCGGAAGGAGTCCCCGGATCCAAGATGGCCGCCGGACTCCTTCCGGGTCATGAAGTGACCTGGCTAGCCGGTGCCTGCTGAGAGCAGGCGCTGGAAGCCAGCTAAGCTGCCTGTCAGATCGTTGATCTGACAGTGTGCTATGCACAGTGTCAGATCAACGATCTGATCTAATACAGTGATGTCCCACCCTGGGACAATGTTAGAAAGTAAAAAAAAAAAAAAATAGAATGTGTAAAAAAAAAAAAAAAAAAAAATCCCCCCCCCCCAAAAAAAACATTTCCCAATAAATCCATTTATTTATGTAAAAAAAAAAAAAAAACAATAAATGTACACATATTTGGTATCGCCGCGTCCGTAACGACCCGCTCTATAAAACTATCCCACTAGTTAACCCCTTCAGTGAACACCGCAAAAAAAAAAAAAAAAACAAGGCAAAAAACAACGCTTTATTATCATACAGGCGAACAAAAAGTGGAATAACACGCGATAAAAACGACGGATATAAATAACCATGGTACCGCTGAAAATGTCATCTTGTCCCGCAAAAAAAAAGCCGCCATACAGCATCATCAGCAGAAAAATAAAAAAGTTATAGCTCTCAGAATAATGCGATGCAAAAACAATTATTTTTTTATATAAAATAGTTTTTATTGTGTAAAAGCGCCAAAACATAAAAAAAATTACATAAATGAGGTATCGCTGTAATCCTACTGACCTAAAGAATAAAACTGCTTTATCCATTTTACCACACGTGGAACGGTATAAACGCCCCCCCCTAAAAGAAATTCAGGAATTGCTGGTTTTTGTTCATTCCGCCTCCCAAAAATCGGAATAAAAAGCGATCAAAAAATGTCATCTGCCCGAAAATGTTACCAATAAAAACGTCAACTCGTCCCGCAAAAAACAAGATCTCACATGACTCTGTGGGCCAAAATATGGATAAATTATAGCTCTCAAAATGTGGTGATGCAAAAACTATTTTTTGCAATAAAAAGCGTCTTTTAGTGTGTGACGGCTGCCAATCATAAAAATCCGCCAAAAAAACGCTATAAAAGTAAATCAAACCCCCCTTCATCACCCCCTTAGTTAGGGAAAAATAATAAAATGTAAAAAAATGTATTTATTTCCATTTTCCCATTAGTGCTAGGGTTAGGGCTAGGGTTAGGGCTAGGGTTAGGGCTAGGGCTAGGGTTAGGGCTAGGGTTAGGGCTAGGGTTAGGGCTAGGGCTAGGGTTAGGGTTAGGGTTAGGGTTGGGGTTAGGGTTTCAGTTATAATTGGGGGTTTCCACTGTTTAGGCACATCAGGGGCTCTCCAAACGCGACATGGCGTCCGATCTCAATTCCAGCCAATTCTGCTTTGAAAAAGTAAAACAGGGCTCCTTCCCTTCCGAGTTCTCCTGTGTGCCCAAACAGTGGTTCCCCCAACATATGGGGTATCAGCGTTCTCAGGACAAGTTGGACAACAACTTTTGGGGTCCAATTTGTCCTGTTACCCTTGGGAAAATAAAAACATAGGGGATAAAATATCATTTTCGTGGAAAAAAAATTTTTTTTTATTTTCACGGCTCTGCGTTATAAACTGTAGTGAAACACTTGTTGGTTCAAAGCTCTCACAACACATCTAGATAAGTTCCTTTGGGGGTCTAGTTTCCAATACGGGGTCACTTGTGGGGGGTTTCTACTGTTTAGGTACATCAGGGGCTCTGCAAATGCAACATGACACCTGCAGTCCATTCCATCTAAGTCTGCATTTCAAACGGTGCTCCTTCCCTTCCGAGCTCTGCCATGCACTCAAACGGTGGTTCCCCCCCACATGTGGGGTATCAGCGTACTCAGGACAAATTGGACAATAACATTTGTGGTCCAATTTCTCCTGTTACCCTTGGGAAAAAAAAATTGCGGGCTAAAACATCATTTTGTGGAAAGAAAAAATGATTTTTTAATTTTCACAATGCTACATTCTAAACTTTAGTGAAACAATTGGGGGTTAAAAGTGCTCACCACACATCTAGATAAGTTCCTTAGGGGGTCTTCTTTCCAAAATGGGGTCACTTGTAGGGGGTTTCCACTGTTAAGGCACGTCAGGGGCTCTCCAAATGCGACATGGCGTCCGATCTCAATTCCAGCCAATTTTGCATTGAAAAGTCAAATGGCACTCCTTCCCTTCCGAGCTCTGCCATGCGCTCAAACAGTGGTTTATCCCCATATATGAAGTATCGACGTACTCAGGACAAATTGCACAACAACTTTTGGGGTACAATTTATCCTTTTACCCTTGGGAAAATAAAAAATTTGGGGCAAAAAGATCATTTTTTGTGAAAATTAATAAAAAAATTTTTTTTACGGCTATACATTATAAACTTCTGTGAAGCACTTGGAGGTTCAAAGTGCTCACCACACATCTAGATTAGTTCCTTAGGGGGTCTACTTTCCAAAATGGTGTCACCTGTGGGGGTTTCCACTGTTTAGGCACATCAGGGGCTCTCCAATCGTGACATGGGCTCCGATCTCAATTCCAGCAAATCTTGCATTGAAAAGTCAAATAGCGCTCCTTCCCTTCCAAGCTCTGCCATGTGCCCAAACAGTGGTTTACCCCCACATATGGGGTATCGGCGTACTCAGGACAAATTGTACAACGACTTTTGTGGTCCAATTTCTCCTGTTACCCTTGGTAAAATGAAACAAATTGGACCTGAAGTAAAAATTTTGTGAAAAAAAAGTTAAATGTTCAATTTTTTTAAACATTCAAAAAATTCCTGTGAAGCACCTGAAGGGTTAATAAACTTTTTGAATGTGGTTTTGAGTACCTTGAGGGGTGCAGTTTTTAGAATGGTGTCACTTTTGGGCATTTTCTGTCATATAGACCCCTCAAAGTCACTTCAAGTGTGAGGTGGTCCGTAAAAAAATGGTTTTGCAAATTTTGTTGCAAAAATGAGAAATCGCTGGTCAACTTTTAACCCTTATAACGTCCTAACAAAAAAAAATTATGTTTCCAAAATTGTGCTGATGTAAAGCAGACATGTGGGAAATGTTGTTTATTAACTATATTATGTGATATAACTCTCTAATTTAAGGGCATAAAAACTAAGAGTTTGAAAATTGCTAAATTTTCATAATTTCCGACAAATTTTTGTTTTTTTCACAAATAAATGCAAGTCATATCGAAGAAGTTTTACCACTATCATGAAGTACAATATGTCACGAGAAAACACTGTCAGAATCACCAGGATCCGTTGAAGCGTTTCAGAGTTATAACCTCATAAAGTGACAGTGGTCAGAATTGTAAAAATTGGCCCTGTCACTTAGGTGAAAACAGGCTTTGGGGTGAAGGGGTTAAATCACACAGATATGCAGGGCCGGACTGGCCCACCGGAGAACCAAAGGATTCTCCGGTAGGCCCAGGCAAATACACCTGCTGACATATTGGCCAGCAGCTGCCTAGGGCCCCCACTGCTCCAGGGGCCACCCAGCCAGTGGCGTGTCGCTAATAGCGGCACATCCAGCTGCTATGGGGCCCCTAAGTCAAGGGGGGCCAGAGAGTAGCAGCTGGAGACAGGAGCCTGTTCCCCTGCTAAAGAGAAATGAATATTCACGCTTCCCCACACCCACATGGGCGTGAAGAGGAGTGAATACTATTTCACTTTAATAGCGGGCAGCGTTAGCCGCAGGGAGGAGATGATGGTGGTGGGGGAGGCAATGATGATGATGGTGGTGGGGGAGGCAATGATGATGATGATGATGGTGGTGGAGAGGCGATGTTGGTGACGGAGGCAATGATGATAGTGGTGGGGGAGGCAATGATGGTGGTGGGGGGAGGCAGTGATGCTGGTGGGGGAGGCGATGATGATGGTGGTGGGGAGGCAATGATGGGGTGGTGGGGGAGAAGGCAATGATGGCTGTGGTGGAAAGGACAATGATGATGGTGGTGGTGAGGAGGCAATGATAGAGATGTTGGAATGGGCAATGATGGGGGTGGTGGTGGAGGAAGCAAAGATGGTTGTGGTGTAAAGGAGAAAGATGGTGGTGGTGGGGGGAGGAGGCAGTGATGAAGGTGTTGGGTGAAAAGGCAATGATGAGATGGTGATGAGTACAATGATGGGGTGGGGGGAGAACAATGATGGTGGTGGAGGGAGGCTGCATTATACCCTATGAGGGGCTACATTATAATTCTGTGGGGGGCGGCATTCTCTCAGGGGGCTACATCACACTATATTAGGGGAGCTGCATAATGCCCTACGAGGGGGCTATAGCATATTCTATGGGGGGCTGCCCTATGAGGGGGTTGCATTATACTCTGAGGGAGCTACAATATATTCTGTAGAGGGGCTGTATTATATTATATGTGGGGGCTGCATTATTCTGAGGGGGCTACATCATACTACACTGTGTGCAGAATTATTAGGCAAGTTGTATTTTAGATGATTATTTTTATTATTGATCAACAACTATGTTCTCAATCAACCCCAAAGACTCAAACATCAAAGCTTAATATTTTTGGAAGTTGGAGTGTTTTTTTTTTAGATTTGGCTATCTTAGTAGGATAACTGAATAAAAACCAAATATATTCACATCTCTCTTGTTTATTTTCACCAGGTAAACCAATATAACTGCACAAAATTTAGAAATAAACATTTCTGACATGCAAAAACAACCCCCCCAAAAAATAGTGACCAATATAGCCACATTTCTTTATGATGACACTCAACAGCCTTCCATCCATAGATTATGTCAGTTGCTTGATCTGTTTACGATCAACATTGCGTGCAGCAGCCACCACAGCCTCCCAGACACTGTTCCGAGAGGTGTACTGTTTTCCCTCCCTGTAGATCTCACATTTTATGAGGGACCACAGGTTCTCTGTAGGGTTCAGATCAGGTGAACAAGGGGGCCATGTCATTATTTTTTCTTCTTTGAGACCTTTTTTGGCCAGCCACGCTGTGGAGTAGTTGGAGGCGTGTGATGGAGCATTGTCCTGCATGAAAATCATGTTTTTCTTGAACGATACCGACTTCTTCCTGTACCACTGCTTGAAGAAGTTGTCTTCCAAAAACTGGCAGTTGGTCTGGTAGTTGAGCTTCACTCCATCCTCAACCCGAAAAGGTCCCACAAGTTCATCTTTGATGATGTCAGCCCATACCAGTACCCACCTCTACCTTGCTGGTGTCTGAGTCAGAGTGGAGCTCTCTGCACTTTACTGATCCAGTCTCTGGCCCATCCATCTGGTCCATCAAGAGTCACTCTCATTTCATCAGTCCATAAAACCTTTGAAAAGTCAGTCTTAAGATATTTCTTGGCCCAGTCTTGACGTTTTTTCTTATGTTTCTTGTTCAAAGGTGGTCGTTTTTCAGCCAACCTTGGCCATGTCCCTGAGTATCGCACACCTTGTGCTTTTTGTTACTCCAGTAACGTTGCAGCTCTGAAATATGGCAAAACTGGTGGCAAATAACATCTTGGCAGCTTCACGCTTGCGACCCTGTTGGCTATTTGCCATGAAACACTTGATTTGTTCGGTGATCACGCTTCAAAAGTTTGGCAATTTCAAGACTGCTGCATCCCTCTGCAAGACATCTCACAATTTTGGACTTTACAGAGCCCGTCAAATCTCTCTTCTGATCCATTTTGCCAAAGGAAAGGAAGTTGCCTTATAATTAAGCACACCTTATATAGGGTTTTGATGTCAGTAGACAACACCCCTCCTCATTACAGATATGCCCATCACCTGACTTACTTAATTGGTGCTGTGGCACACACCTGTAATCCTAGCTACCATGGGAGGCTTGGGCTGTGGGATCACTGGAGCTTGTCAGTTCTGGTCCATTCTGTGCTATGTGGATCAGGGGTCTTCTCTGTCCTCAGCATCAATATGGTGACTCTGAGCCAGCTGCTTGGAGACACTAAGTTGATGGAGGATGGGGTTTCCTTGGTCAAAAAAAAACTACACACAAATCATAAAGTATCAAAGCACTATAAAAAAAAACCCATTACTTAATTGGTAGTTGGCTCTTAAGCCTGACCAGCTTGGAGTAGGACAACATGTATAAAAAGTATCATGTGATCAAAATACAACTTGCCTAATAATTCTGCACACAGTGTATCTAAGGGGAGCTGCATTATGCCCTATGAGGGGGCTACAGTATATTCTATGGGTGGCTGCCTTATGAGTGGGTTGCATTATACTCTGAGGAGGCTACATTATATTCTGTGGAGGGGCTGCATTATACTATATGAGGGGGGCTTTATTATGCCATATGAGGGTGCTACATTATATTCTATGGGGGGGCTGCATTATATTTTGTGGGGTGCTGTATTATACCCTATGAGGGGGACTGTTATGACCTGGTGGTGAGGACAATAATGGACCTGGTGGTTAAGAGCACACGGAATGACCTGATAGTTACTAATAATACAGGACAAGCTCTGAGATGTGGGAACTATGCTGACCGCAATCCCTAATCCTATCACACACACTAGAAATAGCCGTGGAGCGCTCCTGACGCTCCCTAGGCGCCTCGTCACAGCCTAAGGAACTAGCTAGCCCTAAAGATAGAAAAATAAGCCTACCTTGCCTCAGAGAAATTCCCCAAAGGAACAGGCAGCCCCCCACATATAATGACTGTGAGTAAAGATGAAAATTACAAACACAGAGATGAAATAGATTTAGCAAAGTGAGGCCCGACTTACTGAACAGACAGAGGATAGGAAAGGTAACTTTGCGGTCAGCACAAAAAACTACAAAAAGACCACGCAGAGGGCGCAAAAAGACCCTCCGCACCGACTCACGGTGCGGAGGCGCTCCCTCTGCGTCCCAGAGCTTCCAGCAAGCAAGACAAAAATCAAAATAGCAAGCTGGACAGAAAAAATAGCAAACAGAGAAAAACAAGCAGGAACTTAGCTTCTGCTGGGAAGATAGGTCACAAGAACGATCCAGGAGCGAACTAGACCAATACTGGAACATTGACAGGTGGCATGGAGCAAAGATCTAAGTGGAGTTAAATAGAGCAGCCAGCTAACGAATTAACCTCGTCACCTGTGGAAGGAACCTCAGGAGCCGCAGCCCCACTCACAACCACCAGAGGAAGCCCATGGACAGAACCAGCCGAAGTACCATTCATGACCACAGGAGGGAGCTTAACAACAGAATTCACAACAGGGGACTGCATTATATTCCATGAGGGAGGCTACATTATATTCTATGAGGGGGCTACTTTATATTCTATGAGGGGGCTACCCCAACCCCTGCTACATAATTAAGATGTGTACTTCCTTATATTACACCCTGATATTAGCGTGTTTTACCACTAGTGTTGAGCATTCCGATACTGCAAATATCGGGTATCGATATTCGCTGTATAGGAATTCCGATACCGAGATCCGATACTTTTGCGATATCGGATTCTGGAATCGGAAGTTCCTATAGTGCAATTATGCACTATAATGAAGTGTGGGAGGAGACTGCATGTGTGTGTGCGGGCGGTGTCTGTGCATGACCGTGGGGCTCTGTACGTGTGTGCCGGGGCTCTGTGCGTGTCTGCCGGGGCTCTGTGCGGGCTGCGGGGCTCTGTGCGGGCTGCCCTGGCTCTGTGCGGGATGGTGTGGCTCTGTGCGGGCTGCCGTGGCTCTGTGCGGGTTGCCATGGCTCTGTGTGTGTGTGACGGGGCTCTCCGCGTGTGTGCAGGCATAGTCTACAAGTCCCATCAGATGATGCCTGCCTGCTACACTGACAGTGATTGACACATTAGCCAATGATGGGAGAGTAGTAGTCCCATCATCCGGCTAATGTGTTGAATGAAAAAAAAAAATACTCCATACATACTCCATACATACTCCATACAAACTCCATACTACATACATACTACATACATACATACTACATACAACATACTACATACATGCTACATACATACATACATACATACTACATACAACATACATACTACATACATACTATATACATACTACATACATACTACATACATACATACTACATGCATACATACTACATACATACATACTACATACATGCTACATACATACATACTACATACATACTATATACATACTACATACATACATACATACTACATACACTACATTCATACATTACATACATGACATACATATAGACACTCAGTACATTAAACATAAATTACATACTCACCATTACTTGTCATTTTGATCCCCGAAGCCAGTGTCAACCTGTAAAAAATATGAAAATAACAAACAACCAATATACTCCCTGTCTGCAGAAATCCACGAGTGTCCCACGACGATCTCCCGTGGAGAACAGCAGCAACAGCTGTTGCGACCGCTCTCCAGGGGCCCCAGAAACACAATGACGGGAGGAAGGTATTCCTCCGCTGCTGTAAAAAAATAGTCCCTAGTCTCACTTATGGCATTGCTGGGTGAGACATTTTCCCACGCAGCAATTGCCATAAAGTAAGACTTTGAACTTTAGTAACCTCAGTGATGCACTGCAGGAGCCATTGTCTCCTGTCAGTGTGTCACTGAGGGTCCTATAGAGCAGTGACATCACCCGATATCACTGTTCTATAGGGGAGATCATCGTGGCACACTCGCTATTAATTGGACCACAGCGGACAGGTAGTATACGGTTTATTATTTTACGTTTTTTGCAGGCGCCGAAGTATGGTAAGTATGGTTAAATGAAGAATATTAAAATACTTTTTTCCTAATGTGTGCGTGTTTTATTAACCCTTTCTTACTATTGGATTAATAATGGATATGAGTCTTATTGATGCCTCTCCGTTATTAACCCGGCTTAATGTCACCTTACAATAGCAAGGTGACATTAACCCCTTATTACCCCATATCCCACCGCCACATGGGATTGAAAGACGCTTTTTATTGCAAAAAATATTTTTTGGGTTACCACATTTTGAGAGCTATAATTTTTCCAAATTTGAGTCCACAGAGTCATGTGAGGTCTTGTTTTTTGCGGGACGAGTTGATGTTTTTATTGGTAACATTTTCAGGCATGTGACATATTTTGATCGCTTTTTATTCCAATTTTTGTGAGGCAGAATGACCAAAAACCAGGTATTCATGAATTTCTTTTGGAAGAGGCGTTTATACCATTACGCGTTTGGTAAAATTGATAAAGCAGTTTTATTCTTCGGGTCAGTACGATTACAGTGATACCTCATCTATATTTTTTTTTTCTTTTGGCGCTTTTATACGATAAAAACTATTTTATAGAAAAAGTAATTATTTTTGCATCGCTTTATTCTGAGGACTATAACTTTTTTATTTTTTCGCTGATGATGCTGTATGGCAGCTCGATTTTTGTGGTACTATGGTTATTTATATCTGTCTTTTTGATCGCGTGTTATTCCACTTTTTGTTTGGCTGTATGATAATAAAGCGTTGTTTTTTGCCTCGTTTTTCTAATTTTTTCTTACGGTGTTTACTGAAGGGGTTAACTAGTGGGACAGTTTTATAGGTTGGGTCGTCACGGATGTGGCGATACTAAATATGTGTAATTTTATTGTTTTTTTTTTTATTTAGATAAAGAAATGTATTTTTTTTTTTTCTTTATTTAAGATTTTTTTTTTTTTTTACACATGTGGAATTTTTTTTAAAACCTTTTTTACTTTGTCCCAGAGGGGGACATCACAGATTGCTGATCTGACAGTTTGCACAGCACTCTGTCAGATCAGCGATCAGACTTACAGCGCTGCAGGCTTACTAAGCGCCTGCTCTGAGCAGGCACTTGGTAAGCCACCTCCCTCCCTGCAGGACCTGGATGCCGCGGCCATTTTGGATCCGGGCCTGCAGCGAGGAAGGAGGTAGGAGACCCTCGGAGCAACGCGATCACATTGCGTTGCTGCGGGGGTCTCAGGGAAGCCCGCAGGGAGCCCCTCCCTGCGCGATGCATCTCTATAGCGCCGGCACACCGCGATCATGATTGCGGTGTGCAGGGGGTTAATGTGCCGGGGGCGGTCCGTGACCGCTCCTGGCACATAGTGCCGGATGTCAGCTGTGATAGGCAGCTGACACTCGTCCGCGATCGGCCGCGCTCTCCCCGTGAGCGCGGCCGATCACGCTGGACGTACTATTCCGTCCTTGAGAATTAAGGCCCACCCCACATGGACGAAATAGTACGTCCAATGACAGAAAGGGGTTAAGCAAGTTGGGCCCTTAGAATGATTTACTCTGATGGGCCCAAACTACTCCAGTCCGGCACTGTGTGTTGAGGACTTTGAACCCCCAAGTGCTTCACAGAAGTTTATATTGTAGAGATGTAAAAATAAAAAATAAAAAATCATATTTTTTTCACAAAAATGATTTTTCGCCCCCAATTTTTTATTTTCCCAAGGGTAACAGAAGAACTTGGACCCTAAAAGTTGTTGGGCAATTTGTCCTGAGTATGCTGATACCCCATACAGTACATATCAAAATTTTAGACACACCTTCTCATTTAAAGATTTTTCTGTATTTTCAAGACTATGAAAATTGTACATTCACACTGAAGGAATCAAAACTATGAATTAACACATGTGGAATTATATACTTAACAAAAAAGTGTGAAACAACTGAAATTATGTCTTATATTCTAGGTTCTTCAAAGTAGTCACCTTTTGCTTTGATGACTGCTTTGCACACTCTTGGCATTCTCTAGATGAGATTTAAGAGATAGTCATCTGGAATGGTCTTCCAACAATCTTGAAGGAGTTTCCAGAGATGCTTAGCACTTGTTGGTCCTTTTGCCTTCACTCTGCAGTCCAGTTCACCCCAAACCATCTCGATTGGGTTCAGGTCTGGTGACTGTGGAGGCCAGGTCATCTGGCGTAGCACCTCATCACTCTCCTTCTTGGTCAAATAGCCCTTACACAGCCTGGAGTTGTGTTTGGAGTCATTGTCCTGTTGAAAAATAAATGATGGTCCAACTAAACGCAAACCAGATGGAATAGCATCCCACTGCAAGATGCTGTGGTTGCCATGCTGGTTCACTATGCCTTCAGTTTTGAATAAATGCCCAACAGTGTCACCAGCAAAGCATCCCCACACCATCACACCTCCTCCTCCATGTTTCACGGTGGAAACTAGGCATGTAGAGTCCATCCGTTCACCTTTTCTGCGTCGCACAAAGACACGGTGGTTGGAACCAAAGATATCAAAATTGGACTCATCAGACCAAAGCACAGATTTCCACTGGTCTAATGTCCATTCTTTGTATTCTTTAGCCCAAAGCAAGTCTCTTCTGCTTGTTGCCTGTCCTTAGCAGTGGTTTCCTAGAAGCTATTTTACCATGAAGGCCTGCTGCACAAAGTCTCCTCTTAACAGTTGTTGTAGAGATGTGTCTGCTGCTAGAACTCTGTGTGGCATTGACCTGGTCTCTAATCTGAGCTGCTGTTAACCTGCGATTTCTGAGGCTTGTGACTCGGATAAACTTATCCTCAGAAGCAGAGGTGACTCTTGGTCTTCCTTTCCTGGGGCGGTTCTCATGTGAGCCAGTTTCTTTGTAGCACTTGATCGTTTTTGGCACTGCACTTGGGGACACTTTCAAAGTTGGCCCAATTTTTCGGACTGACTGACCTTCATTTCTTAAAGTAATGATGGCCACTAGTTTTTCCACCAGACTTCTGCTCAACACAACTGATGGTCCCAACCCCATTTATAAGGCAAGTAATCCCACTTATTAAACCTGACAGGGCAGACCTGTGAAGTGAAAACCATTCCCGGTGACTACCTCTTGAAGCTGATCAAGAGAATGCCAAGAGTGTGCAAAGCAGTCATCAAAGCAAAAGGTGGCTACTTTGAAGAACCTAGAATATAAGACATAATTTCAGTTGTTTTACTTCAGATCCAATTTGTTTTATTTTACCAAGGGTATTAGAAGAAATTGAACTCCAAAAGTTGTTGTGCAATTTGTTCTGAGTATGCTGACACCCCCTATGTGGGGGTAAACCACTGTTTGAGTACATGGCAGAGCTCGGAAGGAAGAGAAGGAGTGCCATTTGACGACACAAGGCTGCAGTCTCTTTACCTCTTTACTGAAGACTTCAGGATCCTCAATCCAGAGCACGTTTAACAGGGCTATCAGAGACAGGCCGGCCTGATGGGCACTTCCAGAGTTTCCCTCGCAGATGGAAATCGTTGCCCACCACTAGCGCCTGTGTGTTGTAGTCAGGGCCGTATTTAGAGTTTCTGCTGCCCTAGGCACTTTTAGTGCTGCCTCCCCCTTTGGTGAGTATGACACTATCGGCAGTGACTTTGGCAAAAATCGCTGATGTGAAAGTCGCCTTTTGCAGCAGATCCGACAGTTTTTCCGCATCTGCCGCGTAATGGATCACTTAGGGCAACACTGCGTTCGGCCTCATTCATTCCCTATGGGACTTACAGACATGTGCGGCTCTTGCGGTTTTGCCGCCATCCGGCAAATGCGGTACTTGCAGCAATGAGAAAAAACACTACTAGCAGTGTTTTATGTATCATCGTAAGTGCAAAACCGCAATTGCCGCACATGTTCGCAAGTAGCCATCACTACCTGTCCTTGCACCTTGCTAGCTCATCCCTATCCAACCCTCCCTGACCTAAAACTACACTATAAAGCTTCAGAAAAGCAATTTATTAACTGCCATATTCCTATGATAATGAGGGCTCTAGGCTACGGCGTAGACTGGGACGGGCAGTCTCCGGGTCTCCATCCTCTCTGTGCACACCCTCAGTCCCTGCCTCACTGCCTGTGCACAGACCTCCCTCCACCGCACCCGGTAATCACCGCTCGCAGTAGCATACCAGCAGAGGTGTATCTAGGGTTTCTGGCACCCGGGGAAAGAATTCATTTTGGTGCCCCCCCTCCGCCAAGGACATATGTGATTTGCACACTCAGTCATGTGCCCACGAGCTCCTCTCCCTAATGCTCTCAATGTTCAGTGAAAAACTAAGAGAAGCAGAAGAGAAGCTCGATGTCGCAGGACCATAAGAGTATGTGTCCACGTTCAGGATTGCATCAGGATTTGGTCAGGATTTTTGATCAGTATTTGTAGCCAAAACCAGGAGTGGAACAATTAGAGGAAAACTATAATAGAACCATATGCTCCACTTCTGTATTTATCACCCACTCCTGGTTTTGGCTACAAATACTGATGTAAAATACTGACCAAATCCTGATGCAATCCTGAACGTGGACACACACCCTAAGTCTGAAAAATCGCATATGAGTGACGTGTCCATGTGACGACTACTGGAATTTGCAGAGCTGAATCCTGACATCGCAGCTTCTGAATTCTCACAACGCATGCACTGCACTTTTAGGATTCTCCCTTGCCGGTGGACGGTCATGTCAGCACAAGTATGTGATTTGTAGACTTCTGACCACATTCTGACTAGATGTGCCCGGCCTCGCTCAGTTCATTTTCATTGACGGAGGTCACGCATGTCTAGTCAGCACGTGATCGCATTAATGTAAATCCCCAGCATGAGAGAATCCTGACAGCGTGCAGTGTGCACTGTGAGAACTCAGAAGTCTGCAGTCACAAAGAATGACTGCAGACTCATCACAAGCCTGGACATCCCCTTTAAAAGGGACTCTGTCACCTGAATTTGGAGGGAACAATTTTCAGCCATAGGGGCGGGGCTTTCGGGTGTTTGATTCACCCTTTCCTTACCCGCTGGCTGCATGCTGGCTGCAATATTGGATTGAAGCTCATTCTCTGTCCTCCATAGTACACGCCTGCGCAAGGCAAGATTGCAGATTGTGCAGGTACAGTATGTACTACGGAGGACAGAGAATGAGCTTCAATCCAATATTGCAGCCAGCATGCAGCCAGCGGGTATGGAAAGGGTGAATCAAACACCCGAAAACCCCACCCCTATGGCTGAAAATTGTTCCCTCCAAATTCAGGTGACAGTGTCCCTTTAAATCTCCTAACATATATAAAAACATGAGAGTAAGCATCACAAATAACATTTACATCCAGGTACCTGATAGATGACGTCGCCTCTGGAGCCGTTCTCCTTTTCTTCATCTTGTCCAGATCCCATGATGAGTTTTCTCATCCACAGCCGTCTCTGCAGACTTCCATCTTCTCCGCTCTTTTGCAGAAAGTCTCCACATGACGCCCTTAAAGATACAAGTGTCATTATAATGCTCCCAAATAAAAAATTGCCCCTCACTATATTGTCTGCACAAAGTATGACCCCCACACTGTCCCTCTTATGGTACATGCTCTTCACACTGTCCTCTCCTTTCTATACCAGTCCCCTCTTCACACTGTCCTCTCACACTGTGTCCCCCTTATAGGGCCCAGTATTTATACTCCATATTTATACTCCATCCTCCCACACTGCGTTCATGCCTCCCCCATCCTCCCACCCTGCGTTCATGGCTCCCCCATCCTTCTCCCCTGCAAGCATGGCTCCCCCATCCTCCCACTCTGCGTTCATGGCTCCCCATCCTTCTCCCCTGCGTTCATGGCTCCCCCATCCTTCTCCCCTGCGTTCATGGCTCCCCCATCCTCCCACTCTGCGTTCATGGCTCCCCCATCCTCCCACTCTGCGTTCATGGCTCCCCCATCCTCCCACTCTGCGTTCATGGCTCCCCATCCTTCTCCCCTGCGTTCATGGCTCCCCATCCTTCTCCCCTGTATGCACGGCTCCCCATCCTTCTCCCCTGTATGCACGGCTCCCCATCCTTCTCCCCTGTGTGCACGGCTCCCCATCCTTCTCCCCTGTGTGCACGGCTCCCCATCCTTCTCCCCTGTGTACATGGCTCCCCATCCTTCTCCCCTGTGTGCACGGCTCCCCATCATTCTCCCCTGTATGCACGACTCCCCATCCTTCTCCCCTGTATGCACGGCTCCCCATCCTTCTCCCCTGTATGCACGGCTCCCCATCCTTCTCCCCTGTGTGCACGGCTCCCCATCCTTCTCCCCTGTATGCACGACTCCCCATCCTTCTCCCCTGTATGCACGGCTCCCCATCCTTCTCCCCTGTATGCATGGCTCCCCATCCTCCTCCCCTGTGTGCACGGCACCCCACTTTTTTTCCCTGTCATACTTACCTCTCACCGGCGCGCAGCACAGAACTTCCTGGCATCTCAGCGTCTTCCTTCCTGTCTTCAGCGGTCACATGGTAGCGCTAATTAAGGGTGATGAATATGCGCATATTCATCACCCTTAATGATCGGTACCATGTGACCGCTGAAGACAGGACGGCGCTGAGACGCAGTTGCAGCCACCGCTGGAGGAAGGTGAGTATTACGTCTTCAGGGAGGGAGGGAGGGGGGCGGGAAGGAGGGAGGAGGGGGGTCAGGAAGGGGGGAGGGAGGAGGGGGGCGGAAACTTGACCCCGGAGTTTTATAAAATAAAAAAAAAAAAAAAAAAAGAAAAAACCTAGCTCAAGGGCGCCCCCCCGCATCCCGCCGCCCTAGGCACGTGCCCTCAAGTGCCTAGTGGCAAATACGGCCCTGGTTGTAGTCCTACCCTGCTGAGCATTCGGAATAGTCCTCACAACTGCTGTTCTCGTTCGTTCGTTCTCTACAGCTCTCTCTCTTTAGTTCCAGATGTTGCTAGTTTCTCGTCCCCCAGTATGTTTTGGCTAGGATGCACCTGTATGACGGGAAGGCCTGGAGGTCTCCCGGGACCCTAGAGACGCCCTCTCCCACTGTTGCCACCTATGTCTTCTTAGGAAATTTAAGGTAGACAGCCAACCTATAATTAACTGTCCTGCGGAGTTTGAAGTAAGGCCCAAAGTCAGTTACTCCCGCGGTGTTCCGGCCACCGGCTACGCGCCTCAGTAGGATATTGCCTCGGTCTCACGGCACGACTCCTACTGGTACTCCTTTTTGCTTGATCTCGTTTACACTGTTCCACAATATCCTTCGCTTCTTGTCTCTTTCTTAGGATACCGCTGCAAGGTAGTGCAGGCGTGGTTCCGTAACGTTCTGTTCTGTTCACTAGGCACCTGCCAGGTTCCCATACCTGACAGGGACCCCCCTGTGCCTTCTCCCTGCAACACCCCCTGCCACGGGATGTTGCCTGAATCCAACCCAGTCAGCTTCTGAATAACTTTCTATTCAACCCCTAGTTTTACCAGTGTGAGGATGGGCCCAATAAATAAAGCCTTTTGCTCCCCCTAGTGGCTGGAGTGTGAAGTGTAATGTGTGCTGGTGATACCTGGTCAGGAGAATTCCTTCAGTGCCATCAGACGTACCATCACTCCCCTTATTGGCAGAGTGTCATACTGCAACGACCAGGTCTCTGGGGCGCTGCATATACAGTACAGACCAAAAGTTTGGACACACCTTCTCATTTAAAATTTTTTCTGTATTTTCATGACTATGAAAATTGTAAATTCACACTGAAGGCATCAAAACTATGAATTAACACATGTGGAATTATATACTTAATAAAAAAGTGTGAAACAACTGAAAATATGTCTTATATTCTAGGTTCTTCAAAGTAGCCACCTTTAGCTTTGATGACTGCTTTGCACGCTCATGGCATTCTCTTGATGAGCTTCAAGAGGTAGTCACCGGGAATGGTTTTCACTTCACAGGTGTGCCCTGTCAGGTTTAATAAGTGGGATTTCTTGCTTTATAAATGGTGTTGGGACCATCAGTTGTGTTGTGCAGAAGTCTGATGGATACGCAGCTAATAGTCCTACTGAATAGACTGTTAGAATTTGTATTATGGCAAGAAAAAAGCAGCTAAGTAAAGTAATACGAGTGACCATCATTACTTTAAGAAATGAAGGCCAGTCAGTCCGAAAAATTGGGAAAACTTTGAAAGTGTCCCCAAGTGCAGTTGCAAAAACCATCAAGCGCTACAAAGAAACTGGCTCACATGAGGACCGCCCCAGGAAAGGAAGACCAAGAGTCAACTCTGCTTCTGAGGATAAGTTTATCCGAGTCACCAACCTCAGAAATCGCAGGTTAACAGCAGCTCAGATTAGAGACCACGTCAATGCCACACAGAGTTCTAGCAGCAGACACATCTCTACAACAACTGTTAAGAGGAGACTTTGTGCAGCAAGCCTTCATGGTTAAATAGCTGCTAGGAAACCACTGCTAAGGACAGACAACAAGCAGAAGAGACTTGTTTGGGCTAAAGAACACAAGGAATGGACATTAGACCAGTGGAAATCTGTGCTTTGGTCTGATGAGTCCAAATTTAAGATTTTTGGTTCCAACCACCGTGTCTTTGTGCGACGCAGAAAAGGTGAACGGATGGACTCTACATGCCTGGTTCCCACCGTGAAGCATGGAGGAGGAGGTGTGATGGTGTGGGGGTGCTTTGCTGGTGACACTGTTGGGGATTTATTCAAAATTGAAGACATACTGAACCAGCATGGCTACCACAGCATCTTGCAGTGGTATGCTATTCCATCCGGTTTGCGTTTAGTTGGACCATCATTTATTTTTCAACAGGACAATGACTCCAAATGCACCTCCAAGCTGTGTAAGGGCTATTTGACCAAGGAGGAGAGTGATGGGGGTGCTACGCCAGACCTGAACCCAATCGAGATGGTTTGGGGTGAGCTGGACCGCAGAGTGAAGGCAAAAGGGCCAACAAGTGCTAAGCATCTCTGGGAACTCCTTCAAGATTGTTGGAAGACCATTTCCGGTGACTACCTCTTGAAGCTCATCAATAAAATGCCAAGAGTGTTCAAAGCAGTCATCAAAGCAAAAGGTGGCTACTTTGAAGAACCTAGAATATAAGACATATTTTCAGTTGTTTCACACTTTTTTGTTAAGAATATAATTCCACATGTGTTAATTCATAGTCTTGATGCCTTCAGTGTGAATGTACAATTTTCATAGTCATGAAAATACAGAAAAATCTTTAAATGAGAAGGTGTGTCCAAACTTTTGGTCTGTACTGTTTATATATGACACACATATACAAGTATATATACATATATATTTATATCTTTATATTTCATAGAGAGATAGATAGCAGAATAGCCGATAATTCATTTGTCGGCTTCTGTGAAATAATTGCAGAAGCCGACAGGATAGGAGATATACAGTAAACCATTGCAGAACAGTTAGATTTATATACAGTATGTCAGTGTCTAATACTGTTAGTAGTATGTGTGTGAAAAATTTGGGACCTGTATGTTTTTTTTTACTTTCACTGCTCAATGTTATAAATTTCTGTGAAGCAACTGGGGGTTCAAGGTGCTCACCACACATCTAGATAAGTTCCCTGAGGGGTCTAGTTTCCAAAATGGTGTCACTTGTGGGGCATTTCAACTGTTTAGGCACATCAGGGGTTCTCCAAATGCAACATGGCGTCCGCTAATTAATCCAGCAATTTTTACGTTCAAAAAGTCAAATGGCGCTCCTTTCCTCCCGAGCCCTACCGTGTACCGAAACAGTGTTTTTTCCCCACATATAGGGTATTAGCATGCTCAGGAGAAATTGCACAACACATTTTGGGGTCCATTTTTTCCTGTTACCTTTGTGAAAATAAAAAAGTTTTTGTCTAGAGTAATATTTTTGTGCCAGAATGTTAAATGTTCATTTTTTCTTTCCTCATTCCAAAAATTCCTGTGAAGCACCTGAAGGGTTAATAAACTTATTGAATATGGTTTTGAGCACCTTTAGGGGTGCAGTTTTTTAGAACGGTGTAAGTTTAGGGTATTTTCTATCATATAGACCCCTCAAAGTCACTTCAAATGTAATGTGGTCCCTAAAAAAATGGTTTTGTAAATTTTGCTGAAAAAATGAGAAATTGCTGGTCAACTTTGAACCCTTTTGGGTATGTGCACACGTATTTTG
The DNA here is from genome assembly GCF_032444005.1 of Ranitomeya imitator. Taxonomy (NCBI): domain Eukaryota; kingdom Metazoa; phylum Chordata; class Amphibia; order Anura; family Dendrobatidae; genus Ranitomeya; species Ranitomeya imitator. The sequence continues at coordinate 330,398,337 of NC_091286.1, read as the reverse complement.
GAGCTCTGCGGATTTTTCTGCAGCGGATTTGAGAAAAAGGCACTGCGTTTTACCTGTGGATTTTGTGCGGATTTACCTTGGATTTTGTGCGGATTCCACCTGCGGTTTTACACCTGCGGATTCCTATTGTGGAGCAGGTGTAAACCGCAGCGGAATCCCCACAAAGAATTGACATGTTGCGGATTGTAACCCACAGCGTTTCCTCGCGCTTTTTTCTGCAGCATGGGCACTGCGGATTGCGGTTTCCATAAGTTTACATTGTACTGTAAATGCATGGAATGCTGCTGCGGACCCGCAGCTGCAGATCCGCTGCGGATCCGCAGCAAAATCCGCAACGTGTGCACATAGCCTATAACTTCCAATCAGAAAAAAACTGTGTCTAAAAAATTGTGCTGATGTAAAGTAGACATTTGGGAAATGTTATTTATTGTTCAATATATTTTTATTGAGCAAAAAGGTAATATTCACAAACATTATAATTGTAACCATTCACATTAATAAGGAAACAGAAGAAAAAACAACATTTAACCCTCTTCCTCCTCATCAGCAATACCGCCACCACCAAGATTGATCCTACAACAATATATATGTTTTAATTGCATAAATCATGAGAAGAGGTAAAATGGGCCGAATGGGCAAGAAAAAGAGAATAAAGAGTAAAAGAGAATGTTAAGAAAAAGAAAGAAGAGAAATCAAAAGAAAAGAACGGAGATCAGTACAAGTATAGTAATAGGACTTCAGTAACCTAAGGCCTGGCAAATTTTCCACTATAGGAGATGGGGCAATGTACCTTGAGTTATCCAGAGTCGTAAATGTTGAGCCTCGTTAAATTGAATCCACTGATGCGACACCGCATGCCAGCTGACACCCGACCTGTCATCAAAAGCCCTCATCTCCTCCATTCTGCACAGGACATCTAATGCCTCCACTCAGTCAATCCGCCTCGGAGCAACTGGGGATCTCCAAAGTCTGAGGATGATTTGACGCATTGCATATATATAATTGCCTAAGGGTTTTTCCGTCTGTCTGTCTGTCTGTCCTGGAAATCCCACGTCCCTGATTGGTCGATGCCGCCAGGCCTCGACCAATCAGCGACGGGCACAGTATCGACGTAGAAATCCCGCATCCCTGATTGGTCGATGCCGCCAGGCCTCGACCAATCAGCGACGGGCACAGCGACGATGATGTCATAATGGTTGCCATGGCGACGATGATGTCATAAAGGTTGCCTCGACCAATCAGTGACGAGGACAGTTTGCCACAAATTCTGGAATCATCATTGTTCATATATTACGGGGATATGCATATTCTAGAATACCCGATGCGTTAGAATCGGGCCACAATCTAGTGGTAGTATATTCTTCTTATTTTTGAACACAGAGCCCGGGAATATTGATAATAAGGCTATCTCTGGAGTCGCCTCTGCTTGCTTATTAGTAATGTGATTATATAGCGCAAATATTTCATTCCAGAGGGGTCTGATACCACAACAGCTCCACCATATATGCAGCATGGATACCACCGCCCCGTTATATCTTCAGAAGACATCCGGGATTGTCGGACTAATTCTATGTAACCTAACGGGTGTTCTATACCATTGGGTCAATATTTTATAATTCAGCTCCTGGATTCTGCAAGATACCGACAACCTATGTGCAGATGTAAAGGCCTTGATCCACAGTTCAGGCGCAATCTCCCTGTTCAATTCTTTATGCCATTGTATCGTACATCTGAGAGGCCCATCTCCCATTTCCCCGGACACTATCAAACCGTATATCAAGGAAACAGCATGTGTCGGACCCTGTGACAGAAAACAAAGTTGCTCGAAAGAGGTGGACATGCGGTATGAGCCCCCCAAGGCCAGAGACCTGATGTAACTCTGAAGTTGTAAATATTGTAACCAATGCCCCGTCATCTGCCTCCTTTCTCCCAAAATTTCTCCCAATGATAAAATACCCGTCTGGCTAGTCACATCTCTAATGTGTGGAACAGATCCCTGAGTCATAGGGGATACTATAGAGGCTGCATGTTGTAGTTCAAGGGGGAGTCCAGGATTACCAACCAAGGGGGTTAACGGTCCCGGTATGTTTGCCAATCGGAAACGCTCCGCACAATAGTGTACAATGTAGGAGAAATATCCACCCTCCCCAGATTAACACCATAAGGAAGCCAAATTACTCCCAAACATAGGCCAGAGGATAGTTCGTGTTCAATGTCCACCCAAAGTTTGAATGTCCTATTATGAAACAAATCTAGAATACAATTTCCAATGGTCGCTGCATGATATGCGCGCAGCTCAGGTAAACCTGCACCTCCATTTTCTTTACGTCGAATTAACTGGGCGTGACTAATACGTGAGCGCTCATTATGCCAAACAAATTTTCTCATTATTTTACGTAAACCCATGAAGAAGGATCCCTCCATGTCCCACGGGATAGTCTGGAAGAGGTATAGTATCTTAGGCAAAATATCCATCTTAAGGGCATTAATTCTCCCAAACCATGACAGTGGTAAGCAATGCCAGGCCCTCATCTCCTTCTCTATCAAACCCCGAAGCGGGAGGAAATTAAGCTTAAATAATTTCTGGGGATCTGCCGGAATATGAATACCCAAGTATTTAATGAAATGTTTATTCCAGCATAAAGAGAAACAGGATCTAAGCTGCTCTACCTCGCTTTCCGGTAAATTTATATTAAGTAATTCCGATTTCTGCAGGTTGACCTTAAAATTACTCAACCCCCCAAATGTTTCAAATTCCTTTAGTATAGATGGTAAACTAATGCTAGGTGAGGAGACATTTAATAAAAGGTCGTCCGCAAATAGAGCTAGCTTATGTTCTATGTGACCCACTTGAATCCCTTTAATAGATTGATTTTGCCTAAGAGCATTAGCCAATGTCTCCATTACCAGGATATATAGATATGGGGAGAGCGGACAACCCTGTCGCGTCCCATTTTTTATTGAGAACGGCGCTGACAACTGTCCATTTATTCGCACTCTAACTGATGGATCATGATATAAAGCCATAATCCAGTTCCTCATTCTCTGCCGCATTCCTATTGCCTCTAATGTAGCTTCCAAGAATCCCCAGTGGACCCTTTCAAAAGCCTTCTCGGCATCCACTGATAACAGACATAAAGTAATCCCCCCAGCCTGGGCCCTCGAAATCAAGGACACTGTCTTGATAGTATTGTCCCTTGCTTCTCTACCAGGGACAAAGCCCACCTGTTCTCGAAGTATTAGATGCGGAATATATGGGTTAAGTCTAAGTGCTATCATTTTAGAATACAATTTAATATCTACATTAATTAAAGAGATCGGACAAAAATTGGAACATATTGAATGATCCTTGCCTTCCTTAGGTATCATGGTAATGAGAGCTTGTGTGGAATGGAACGGGAAATGGCATGTCTGTGATATACTGTTAAACGCTGTCCCCATGAGTGGGACACATAGGTCTTGGCACGTTTTGTAGAACTTGGGTGTAAACCCATCTGGTCCCGGACTCTTTCCTATTTTTATGTTCTGAATAGCTTCCTTTAATTCTAATTCTGAAAAGTCCTGTTCCAAATAGTCTAACGTTTCCTCTTGCAAGGTTCCTGGGGAATGTTTCTCCAAGTATTCCATTATATGTTGTCTTGGTGTTGATGTATTATTCCCTTGTTGGGTTAGATTATATAGATTAGCGTAGTACTTTCTAAATTCCTCTAGAATTTCTGAAGTAGAATGCACTAGAGTTCCAACTGAGGAGTTTATGCTAAAAATTGGGGTTTGCGCGAGTCTAGGATGTAGGGATCTTGCCATTAAACGTCCACTTTTATCCCCAAACTCAAAGTAATGCTTACGTATCTTATCTCTTACACACAGGGACTTTTGCTCCAGTATAGCTAGTGCTTGTTGTCTCAAGGAAGAAATTTGAGCCCTGAGTATGTCACTTGAAGCTGCCTTGTTGGCTGTCTCTTCAATTCCCAGTAATGCAAGGATGTCCATCAGTTTTTGGGCCCTTTCCCTTTTCAGACTAGCCCCATGGGCTATGAAAATTCCCCTTAGTATACATTTAAGAGCTTCCCATTTAATAGGCTCTGGTGTGGGATCTTGGGCATGATCTATCGGGAAAGAATTAACTGCATCCTTAATAGCTGACATACAGATCTCGTCTTTGAAAAGGTTGTCATTTAGTCTTCATGTATAACCCCTATTCCCTCCTCTCCTCTGTACCCCCAGTTCCCCAAATACTGGTGCATGGTCTGACCATAAGATAGTATCTATTGAACAACCAGGATTATTATCCAACAGATCGTGAGAGATAAACAGATGGTCCAGTCTGGAGTGAGGCCATGTGCACACGTTCAGGTTTTTTCGCGTTTTTTTCGCATTTTTTCGTGCTAAAAACGCTATAAAAACTCATTAAAACCGCATACATTATGCATTCTATCATTTAGAATGCATTCTGCATGTTTTGTGCACATGGATGCGTTTTTTTCGGCGAAAAAAAATGTAAAAAAATGAGCATGTTCATTATTTTTGCGGATTTTCTGCATTTTCCCCGCAATTCTATGCATTTGGGGAAAAACGCACAAAAAACACACAAACGCGTCAAAAACGCATCAAAAACGCATAAAAAAACGCGAAAAAAACACATGCGGATTTCTGGCAGAAATGTCTGGTTTTTGTCAGGAAAATTTCTGCAAGAAATCCTGACGTGTGCACATACCCTAACTGTTATGGACCACAGAGTAATAACTATAGTCTCTGACTCCTGGGTGAAGAATCCGCCACATGTCCACCAGTTTGAGGGCCAACAACCCCTTCCTCAATCTATGCAGCGCCGGGAGAGAGGTTGAGGACCTACCTGACGACTAGTCCAACGAAGGATCCAAGGTAAGGTTGAAATCTCCACTCAGTATGATGCGTGAACCATCTGCGAACTCTGCCAGCAGATGCAGGACCCCGGAGCTGAAGTTCACCTGTCCCTGATTTGGGAAATATATATTAGCCAACGTATATACAGAATCATGTATGGTAACTTTGAGAAATATATACCCACCCTCTGGGTCCATCTTTATATCCACCATCCCAAGTTGGAATGATCTATGCAAAGCTATGGACACCCCGCATGCCTTACGTTAGGGATGAGGACAGTGATACCAGGCCAGGTAAAATTTTGACACACATTTGGGTGTATTAGTGGCTACAAAATGCGTCTCTTGAAACATAACTATCTTTATTTTTTTCTTGTGAAAACGATACAACACCTGCCTTTTTTTTCAGGTTTATTTAAGCCCCTAGCATTATAAGTACAAAATGTTAGCTCTGACATCCAATCAAGAGAGTAGAACAAATGGACAGAATAAGCAAAGAGACAAAGAAAATAAAAAAGAAAAGAATAAGAGAATGAACACAGTAGGTTACCCTAGGATGACAACCTCAATAGAGTACTTAATGTAGACGTATGTCTAAAGCAGTACTAAAACTGCAATCCCTAGGTGGGGTAACGAAGCCGCATATGGCAGACGACGAGCTCCTCGCGGCCCAGTGTATGAGAATGAGACCTCTCGGGTTCTCTAGTAACAGAGACTTAGATGAATGCATAGGATTGAACCTGACAACGTTTTAAACAGAGCATAAATCGAATATTATATATTCCCGGAGTAAACTATAAATCCCCCCAAAGCCAAAGCAGACAAAACCATTATTATCAATGCTAAATCTCCACTATTATTGGGAGTTGGTTCTTCGAAGAAGTGTCTCTATCAGATGGGACGTAAGTTTCCAATTGTTCCTTCCACATTCATGGCACTGTCGATGAGAGACCATTCCCTGTCTGCCCCAGCCTCGCAGGGACTGACTGCCACTGTTCCATGGTGGGCAGGGGCCTCAAGTTGTTTAGTACTGGCCAATCTGGTAGTCTTATCTTAGGAATTACCAATATTTCAAGAAACTTTGGAAGGTCTCCCATGTGGCGAAATTTGCTGTCTTTCCCCTTTTCTTAGCTATAAGTTGGAATGGATAGCCCCAATGATACTGGATATCATTGTCTATAAGCACCTTTAATAAAGATTTCAGGGCTCGGCGGAGCTGTAATGTTCTGCGAGACAAGTCTGGTAACACAATGAGAGGAGAATCTTCATACAATAGGGAGCCTTTGTCTCTAATTCCTTTAAGAATTGCCTCTTTGTCCTTTAAAAAATGGATCCTACAAATGACATCTCTAAGTCTGACTGGATCAGTGGGTTTTGGTCCCAGAGCCCGATGTAAACGATCAATTTCAATCCTATCTCATTCCTTATGTTGTAAAATGTCCCCCAAAAATTTCTGGGCCCATTTTTCCAGATGCATAGGTTCAATATCATCCAAATGGGTAAGGATATCATTTATCTGTAATGAATGATCCTGTAAGACTTGGCGATGTGAGTGCAAATGCTGATAAAGCTGCTCCTACGTGACTTTCATATCAGCAATACGGTGTCCAATTTGTTGAATCTCCTCTCTGAGAGAGCCCATATCCTGCTTATGGGACGCCTCCAATTTACTCAGCAGGACATCCATCTCTTGTTTAGTTGGTATGGCTCTAATATGGGCTTTCCAATCCCAGTCCTCATCCATCAGGGATGCTGCAGATGCTAAACCGCCCCCAGAAGGAACAGTGCGGGAGGATGATGGTGGTGAGGAGCGCCCCTTAAGGTGGACAGGACGCTGGGTGTTATGATCTGGTAATTCAGTACCACAATGGACATAGAAGTCAGAGCACATACAGTGACCTGACAATAACCCAAAAACATAGAACGAGCTCCGAGACGTGGGAACTCTGCTGACCGCAATCCCCAATCCTCTCCAACCACACCAGAGGCAGCCGTGGATTGCGCCTAACGCTCCCTATGCAACTCGGCACAGCCTGAGAAACTAGCTAGCCTGAAGATAGAAAATAAGCCTACCTTGCCTCAGAGAAATACCCCAAAGGAAAAGGCAGCCCCCACACATAATGACTGTGAGTTAAGATGAAAAGACAAATGTAGAGATGAAATAGATTTAGCAAAGTGAGGCCCGACTTTCTGAACAGAGCGAGGATAGGAAAGGTAACCCTGCGATCAACACAAAACCCTACAAACAACCACGCAAAGGGGCAAAAAGACCCTCCGCACCGAACTAACGGCACGGAGGTACACCCTCTGTGTCCCAGAGCTTCCAGGAAGCAAGAAAAAACAAATAGCAAGCTGGACAGAAAAAAACAGCAAACAAATAGCAAAAGTGGAACTTAGCTGTGCAGAGCAGCAGGCCACAGGAACGATCCAGGAGGAAACAGGTCCAATACTAGAACATTGACTGGAACGCCAGGATCAAAGCATTAGGTGGAGTCAAATAGAGCAGCACCCAACGACTTCACCACATCACCTGAGGAAGGAAACTCAGAAGCCGCAGTACCACTCTCCTCCACCAATGGAAGCTCACAGAGAGAATCAGCCGAAGTACCACTTGTGACCACAGGAGGGAGCTCTGCCACAGAATTCACAACAGTACCCCCCCTTGAGGAGGGGTCATCGAACCCTCACCAGAGCCCCCAGGACGACCAGGATGAGCCGTATGAAAGGCACGAACAAGATCGGGAGCATGGACATCAGAGGCAAAGACCCAGGAATTATCTTCCTGAGCATAACCCTTCCACTTAACCAGATACTGGAGTTTCCGTCTTGAAACACGAGAATCCAAAATCTTCTCCACAATATACTCCAACTCCCCCTCCACCAAAACCGGGGCAGGAGGATCAACAGATGGAACCATAGGTGCCACGTATCTCTGAAACAATGACCTATGGAATACGTTATGAATGGAAAAAGAATCTGGAAGGGTCAGACGAAAAGACACAGGATTAAGAACCTCAGAAATCCTATACGGACCAATGAAACGAGGTTTAAACTTAGGAGAGGAAACCTTCATAGGAATATGACGAGAAGATAACCAAACCAAATCCCCAACACGAAGTCGGGGACCCACACAGCGTCTGCGATTAGCGAAACGTTGAGCCTTCTCCTGGGACAAGGTCAAATTGTCCACTACATGAGTCCAAATCTGCTGCAACCTGTCCACCACAGTATCCACACCAGGACAGTCCAAAGACTCAACCTGCCCTGAAGAGAAACGAGGATGGAACCCAGAGTTGCAGAAAAACGGCGAAACCAAGGTAGCCGAGCTGGCCCGATTATTAAGGGCGAACTCAGCCAAAGGCAAAAAGGACACCCAGTCATCCTAATCAGCAGAAACAAAGCATCTCAGATATGTTTCCAAGGTCTGATTGGTTCGTTCGGTCTGGCCATTAGTCTGAGGATGGAAAGCCGAGGAAAAAGACAAGTCAATGCCCATCCTAGCACAAAAGGCTCGCCAAAACCTCGAAACAAACTGGGAACCTCTGTCAGAAACGATATTCTCTGGAATGCCATGTAAACGAACCACATGCTGGAAGAACAATGGCACCAAATCAGAGGAGGAAGGTAATTTAGACAAGGGTACCAAATGGACCATCTTAGAGAAGCGATCACAAACCACCCAAATGACTGACATTTTTTGAGAGACGGGAAGATCTGAAATAAAATCCATAGAGATATGTGTCCAAGGCCTCTTCGGGACTGGCAAGGGCAAAAGCAACCCACTGGCACGAGAACAGCAGGGCTTAGCCCGAGCACAAATCCCACAGGACTGCACAAAAGAACGCACATCCCGCGACAGAGATGGCCACCAAAAGGATCTAGCCACTAACTCTCTGGTACCAAAGATTCCAGGATGACCAGCCAACACCGAACAATGAACCTCAGAGTTAACCTTATTCGTCCACCTATCAGGGACATACAGTTTCTCCGCTGGGCAACGATCAGGTTTATTAGCCTGAAATTTTTGCAGCACCCGCCGCAAATCAGGGGAGATGGCAGACATAATTACTCCCTCTTTGAGAATACCCGCCGGCTCAGATAAACCCGGAGAGTCGGGCACAAAACTCCTAGACAGAGCATCCGCCTTCACATTTTTAGAGCCCGGAAGGTACGAAATCACAAAGTCAAAACGGGCAAAAAACAGCGACCAACGAGCCTGTCTAGGATTCAACCGCTTGGCAGACTCGAGATAAGTCAAGTTCTTATGATCAGTCAAGACCACCACGCGATGCTTAGCTCCTTCAAGCCAATGACGCCACTCCTCGAATGCCCACTTCATGGCCAGCAACTCTCGATTGCCAACATCATAATTTCGCTCGGCAGGCGAAAACTTCCTGGAAAAGAAGGCGCATGGTTTCATCACTGAGCAATCAGAACTTCTCTGCGACAAAACAGCCCCTGCTCCAATCTCAGAAGCATCAACCTCGACCTGGAATGGAAGCAAAACATCTGGTTGACACAACACACGGGCAGAAGAAAAATGACGCTTCAACTCTTGAAAAGCTTCCACAGCACCAGAAGACCAATTGACCACATCAGCACCCTTCTTGGTCAAATCGGTCAATGGTTTAGCAATACTAGAAAAATTGCAGATGAAGCGACGATAAAAATTAGCAAAGCCCAGGAACTTTTGCAGACTTTTCAGAGATGTCGGCTGAGTCCAATCATGGATGGCTTGGACCTTAACAGGGTCCATCTCGATAGTAGAAGGGGAAAAGATGAACCCCAAAAATGAAACCTTCTGAACACCAAAGAGACACTTTGATCCCTTCACAAACAAAGAATTAGCACGCAGGACCTGAAACACTGTTCTGACCTGCTTCACATGAGACTCCCAATCATCCGAGAAGATCAAAATGTCATCCAAGTACACAATCAGGAATTTATCCAAGTACTCTCGGAAGATGTCATGCATAAAGGACTGAAACACTGATGGAGCATTGGCAAGTCCGAATGGCATTACTAGATACTCAAAATGGCCCTCGGGCGTATTAAATGCAGTTTTCCATTCATCGCCTCGCTTAATACGCACAAGATTATACGCACCACGAAGATCTATCTTGGTGAACCAACTAGCCCCCTTAATCCGAGCAAACAAATCAGATAACAACAGCAAGGGGTACTGAAATTTAACAGTGATCTTATTTAGAAGGCGGTAATCTATACAAGGTCTCAGTGAACCATCCTTCTTGGCCACAAAAAAGAACCCTGCTCCTAATGGCGACGATGACGGGCGAATATGTCCCTTCTCCAAGGACTCCTTAACGTAACTCCGCATAGCGGCGTGCTCAGGCACAGATAAATTAAACAGTCGACCCTTTGGGAATTTACTACCAGGAATCAAATCGATAGCACAATCACAATCCCTATGCGGAGGTAGGGCATTGGACTTGGGCTCATCGAATACATCCCGGTAATCAGACAAGAACTCTGTGACCTCAGAAGGGGTGGATGATGAAATTGACAGAAATGGAACATCACCATGTACCCCCTGACAACCCCAGCTGGACACAGACATGGATTTCCAATCTAATACTGGATTATGGACTTGTAGCCATGGCAACCCCAACATGACCACATCATGCAGATTATGCAACACCAGAAAGCGAATAACCTCCTGATGTGCAGGAGCCATGCACATGGTCAGCTGGGTCCAATACTGAGGCTTATTCTTGGCCAAAGGCGTAGCATCAATTCCTCTCAATGGAATAGGACACTGCAGGGGCTCCAAGAAAAACCCACAACGCTTAGCATACTCCAAGTCCATCAAATTCAGGGCAGCGCCTGAATCCACAAATGCCATGACAGAATAAGATGACAAAGAGCAGATCAAGGTAACGGACAAAAGAAATTTTGACTGTACCGTACCAATGGTGGCAGACCTAGCGAACCGCTTAGTGCGCTTAGGACAATCAGAGATAGCATGAGTGGAATCACCACAGTAGAAACACAGCCCGTTCAGGCGTCTGTGTTCTTGCCGTTCAACTCTGGTCAAAGTCCTATCGCACTGCATAGGCTCAGGTTTATGCTCAGATAATACCGCCAAATGGTGCACAGATTTACGCTCACGCAAGCGTCGACCGATCTGAATGGCCAAAGAAATAGACTCATTCAGACCAGCAGGCATAGGAAATCCCACCATGACATCTTTAAGGGCTTCAGAGAGACCCTTTCTGAAAATAGCTGCGAGCGCACCTTCATTCCATTGAGTGAGTACGGATAACTTTCTAAATTTCTGACAATATACCTCTATCTCATCCTGACCCTGACACAGAGCCAGCAAATTTTTCTCTGCCTGATCCACTGAATTAGGTTCATCGTACAGCAATCCGAGCGCCAGGAAAAAAGCATCGATATTACTTAATGCAGGATCTCCTGACGCAAGAGAAAATGCCCAGTCCTGAGGGTTGCCACGTAAAAAAGAAATAATGATCCTAACTTGTTGAACTGGATCACCAGAGGAGCGAGGTTTCAAAGCAAGAAATAGTTTACAATTATTTTTGAAACTCAGAAATTTAGTTCTATCTCCAAAAAACAAATCAGGAATAGGAATTCTCGGTTCTAGCATAGAATTCTGAACCACAAAGTCTTGAATATTTTGTACTCTTGCCGTGAGCTGATCCACACATGAAGACAGACCTTTAATGTCCATCGCTACACCTGTGTCCTGAACCACCCAAATGTCTAGGGGAAAAAAAAGGCAAAACACAGTGCAGAGAAAAAAAAATGGTCTCAGAACTTCTTTTTTCCCTCTATTGAGAATCATTAGTACTTTGGGCCTCCAGTACTGTTATGATCTGGTAATTCAGTACCACAATGGACATAGAAGTCAGAGCACATACAGTGACCTGACAATAACCCAAAAACATAGAACGAGCTCCGAGACGTGGGAACTCCGCTGACCGCAATCCCCAATCCTCTCCAACCACACCAGAGGCAGCCGTGGATTGCGCCTAACGCTCCCTATGCAACTCGGCACAGCCTGAGAAACTAGCTAGCCTGAAGATAGAAAATAAGCCTACCTTGCCTCAGAGAAATACCCCAAAGGAAAAGGCAGCCCCCACACATAATGACTGTGAGTAAGATGAAAAGACAAACGTAGAGATGAAATAGATTTAACAAAGTGAGGCCCGACTTTCTGAACAGAGCGAGGATAGGAAAGGTAACCCTGCGATCAACACAAAACCCTACAAACAACCACGCAAAGGGGCAAAAAGACCCTCCGCACCGAACTAACGGCACGGAGGTACACCCTCTGCGTCCCAGAGCTTCCAGCAAGCAAGAAAAAACAAATAGCAAGCTGGACAGAAAAAAACAGCAAACAAATAGCAAAAGCGGAACTTAGCTATGCAGAGCAGCAGGCCACAGGAACGATCCAGGAGGAAACAGGTCCAATACTAGAACATTGACTGGAGGCCAGGATCAAAGCACTAGGTGGAGTCAAATAGAGCAGCACCCAACGACTTCACCACATCACCTGAGGAAGGAAACTCAGAAGCCGCAGTACCACTCTCCTCCAGCAACGGAAGCTCACAGAGAGAATCAGCCGAAGTACCACTTGTGACCACAGGAGGGAGCTCTGCCACAGAATACACAACAGCTGGGCTCCCTCCCCATGTCGGGGTGGGATGGCTTCCTGGACAGGGTCTTCTCTCATGGCACCCCCTCCCTTCTTCTGCCCAGTACCTGCCGCCTCCCTGTTGTCCCGGGCCTCCATCTCGTTCCCTGCTGCGCGTGTGAAACACTGGCCAGCGCCATCTTGGCAGTTTTGTCCCCGACTTGCTGGTGCATGGAATGTTCCAGGATGGGCAATTTCACCTCCATCTCTGTTCACAGGTGCCAAGACCGATGATGACCTCTTCACCCACACCATCCTGAGTTTATCGGGGTCAGTATTATGCCTCTGAAGGTTATGTGTGTCCTATCCCGCCATAGCCAAGCCATGCCCCCCAGAAATGTTATTTATTAACTATTTTGTGTGAAATAACTCTCTGATTTAAGGGTTTTATGTATTTTTTTGTATTAAATATTGGGAAATACAATATTTTCTAATTTTTTGCCAAACTTCAGGTTTTTTTTTTCCACAAATAATCGCAAGTTATATAGAATAATTTTTACCATTATCATAAAGTACAATATGTCATAAAAACAGACTCAGAATCTGTGTGACCCGTTGAAGCTTTCCAGAGTTATTACCACATAAAATGAACCTGGTCAGAATTGTAAAATTTGGCCTGGTCATGAAGGTGAAAACAGGTTCCAGGGATGAAGGGGTAATATTATATATTACACACAGGATTCTCAGAGTGTGTGTTTAGGCCAAATTCAGAAATCACGATCTAAGTACAGACCACTATGTATGGACTAATAGTGGATCTCCTGTATGACAGATTTAAAAAACAAATAAACAGAATACTCAGTAGCACAACGGGACTAAAAGAAGAGCAAAAACTGACCACTTTTGATCTGAGTACAAATCCTCTTTAGATAAAAATTTGAAGAAATACATGGTTTATTTTGTATGTCAAATTCATGTTCCTGTATCATCAAACAAATCCATCAAGATACATTGAAGTTGACAATGAAAAACCTTGCTAGTTCAAGAAAATGAAAAAACAAAACAAAAACAAGATAATACAAGAATCCAAAAAAAAAGAAGCTAAAATAGAGACGTGTAAAACATTCAAATTACTAGAACTAGCGAGCAGTTTATACTAAACTGTGCTTGAATACATGACCCTGTGCAATGTATATGGGTGCAGATTGTAAGCGATCTCATCATATCTACCAAAGAGTAGTTTTTTCTTTGTTACCATAGGCACAGCTGCGGATGTTTCTGCAAGGCCCACGCTTATGGTACTTACCGAGAAAAAGAATTCAGCTGTCAAGTTCTCATCAACTTTCAGATAATGCACATTTCTAAAAGTACTAAAAGTATTATTGATATTCTGGCTGACTATGAGTAATTATAGGCTTCTTAGTACGTATGCAGAATACACACTTTACAGTACAAGTTCAAGCATTTGTTGTTGTATTTAGTAACAGGGAACTAAAGCTGAACAAGTTACAGCCCCCAAAGTGTTATATTTGAGCTAATGAAATTGTATGACACCTGAAACGATAACATGCTTGCACTCTATGTGCCTCGTCTTCAAGTAGGTTGGTGACTAATTTATTGAGACATTTCCAAATGTTTTAGCTGGTTTCAGATTTTGGTGCAATAGTGGCACGCAAATTTACTTTTGTGGGCCACAAAAATGATTAGGTGCTATTTATGAGATTCAATCATGACAAAACATTTTGCGTATCCAAACTCTGCTGAAATCCTATCCTTTATGATTCTAGTTATACATTTACTTTGGGAGTTCAGGAGAATACTATTTTTTATGATGAAATAACATTTGTGCTAGCCATGGTATACGTTTTTATATATAGCACACTTATGGTGGAGGATATTATTTGCTTTATCTCTAGATGTAAAGATTTATTTTAATTCTAATTGTGTCTATTTCATGTATAAGCTCATCTCTAATATACTTTAATTCTAAAGGCCCTATTGTTCCCTCACTACTCTATCTAACTTCTCTATTTTTCAACCTTTTTCTTGTTTGATAATGCTTTGTTTGAGAACCCCAGGGCATGCTGGGATACGCAAATGAGATGTCATCAGGGAGCAGAGGCTGGGGTCATGGCTCAGTCTCTTCTCCCACCCCGAAGAGAAGCTTCATCAGTGACATCACTTGCAGAGGCGGGACGTTTCTTGGCTTTCTGGGTAATCTCCTTACAATGCACACTGACAGTGCGCTCTTTTTCCGGATCACCAATACATATCAGAGTCGGAGAAGTGTGCATTAAAAATAATATTCCACAGTGATCAAATCATTCTGGGCATCTGTCGGAAACAATCAATGCATATTCGGTAGAGTAGGGACTAGCCCAATCCCTGAAGCGGAAGTCCCCGATGATGCTTCATATCAGGGTGGGGGCAGAGGCTGCAGCAGTGATCGCATCCTCTTCCCATGATGATGTGAAAAAAGGGTTATCAAACAGGAAGTAGGTAAAAAAAAAGTTGTCAGAGAGTAGAGGGAACAATAAAGACTTATTAATTACTAGATTGTGGCCCGATTCTAACGCATCGGGTATTCTAGAATATGCATGTCCCTGTAATATATGGACAATGATGATTCCAGAATTCGCGGCAGACTGTGCCCGTTGCTGATTGGTCGAGGCAACCTTTATGACATCATCGTCGCCATGGCAACCATTATGACATCATCGTCGCTGTGCCCGTTGCTGATTGGTCGAGGCCTGGCGGCCTCGACCAATCAGAGACGCAGGATGTCTACGTCCTTTATGACATCATCGTCGCTGTGCCCGTTGCTGATTGGTCGAGGCCTGGTGGCCTCGACCAATCAGAGACGCGGGATTTCTACGTCGATGCTGTGCCAGTCTCTGATTGATCGAGGCCTGGCGGCCTCGACCAATCAGAGAGCCGGGATTTCCAGGACAGACAGACAGAAAGACAGACAGACGGAAAAACCCTTAGACAATTACATATATAGAAGGTATATTAGAAAAGCGATTAGATTATGACCTTAAATAGACATTTAAGATAAAAATAAATGTTAGTTTCGGATCACCCCTTTAAGGGGCTGTCTCGAGTTCTTAAATAGCAAAGTGCTTTTAAAAATGAGCAAATTTAATATTTAAGGACATGCATTTTCCTGAAGTGACTTCACCTGGGAAAACTTGGCCATGCCCACATGTAAAAGACACATCTGCAGATAGCCCCTCCATTCAAGAATGGAGGGTTTATTCATTCTATAGCACACAGCCAACATTCCCAGCCAACCTGCATCACAGAGTGGCTGGTTACCGAGGCAAGGAGCATGTGATACTTTCAGGCTGTATTCTTTAAAGGCTGCTCACGGAACAATGACGATGGCTTGATCATTGGCTCTGGCTAGCTTCAGTCCTCCTGCTCTTCTCCCACACACAGCTGCCTCAGCTTCCAGCCTGAGAAAGTGCTCAGTTTGGACTAACGACCCAATCATGCCAGTTGTCCAACCTGTCAATCGTCAGGAGCGATCAACCCCTGACGGGCAGGAAAGCAAAAGAGTGAACAAAATGAGAAAACCGCTTTAAATATGGCGTTGAAAAATATATCTGACTCCAGAACTTGAGCAACTTTAATACTTCACTACTAGACTTAGAGTCAGTGTGGTCTGAGCTCTAAGTAGGACAAGTCACACCAGGAAAACTGTTAATTTTGCCATTATGCTGAATAAGTGATTTCATCAGACTATAAACCTGGACTGACTCTAAGGAATATGGTGTTCTGGTAAGTGTGCTAGGAATTTTTCAGCTAATGAGAGAATGGAAAAAAAATCATCAGTGAAATAAAATAAACTATAAATCCTTCCGAAGTTGTAGAAAGCATGCACTGGTCAAAGAATTAGATTACTGCATCGATGATGATTCAGGCTGAAACTATGCAGTGTTTGTGGTCTGAAGAGATGTGCCAGTGAATGACTCAGACTTGGCCTGCACTCTACAAAGAGGATTACTAAGAAAATGAGTGAGTATGCAAGAATCCCTTGTGTTTTTCAAGGTAAAAGCATCTTATTTGCTTACATGGGTGAAAAATATGTGGATGAAAAATTGTTTTAATGAAACGTAGAATTAAGTAAATGCATATATAATTATCCAAAACTAACATTGATTTCATCCTAAATGTCTCTCTATTTATTTTAATAATATAAGTTTTTCTAATATAATTTAATTAAAAAGTGTCTACCTTTCCCTCTCTAATCTAACTGCTTAATTTGTTATTTTTTTTAACCTATTTTACATTTAATGATGCTTTAATTGAGAATCCCCAGTGCATGCTGGGATACACAAACGTGATGTCATCAGGGGGCAGAAACTGAAGCCATTGCGACAACCTATGTCCCCTCCCTGAAAGAAACCTCCGGAGAATAGATGGGGGTGGACATGACTTGGGGATGGGTGGACCGAGAACTCCTGCAGCTTTTGTTTGTTTTGCGATGTAGATTTTAAACAAGTGTTGTTGCTTTAAGAGGAAGGAGTTTAGATGTTTGTGTCTGGTGTATTACTGTGAGGAGGATGGGGCTTATATAGGGGAGGCAACTCTGGCTCTCCCTCTTTCTCTCACAGGATGGACAGGAGGAAACACCTTGCGCAGGCGTGTACTACAGACGACATAGAATGAACTTCAATCCAATATTGCGGCCAGCATTCAGCCAGCGGGTAAGGAAAGGGTGAATCAAACACCCGAAAACTCCGCCCATATGACCGAAAACCGGTCCCGCCAAATTCAGGTGACAGGTTCCCTTTAAACACAGCAGAATTCTCAGCAAAAAAAGTTCAGCAGAAAAAACACAACATTTACTCTACATGTGAACACAACCTAAATGTTAAGCAAAGTGGATGTGATTTCATGAAAACTACTGCCCTTGGTGCATCTAAAGATTCTGTTGTATTGTGCAGCTTAGGTGCATTTCTTCATTGCAGGCTTTTATGTTGTGCCTGAAAAAAAACACATGTGAAAAAAAAGTGTGGAATCAAAACTTTTTTTTTACTATTAGGCCGGCTTCACACTCAGCGTATGAAAATACGGTCCGTATATTACGGCCGTAATACGCTGAAATGTCCCGAAAATAGTGGTCCGTAGCTCCTCCGTAGGCAGGGTGTGTCAGCGTTTTTTGCGCATGGCATCCTCCGTATGTAATCCGTATGGCATCCGTACTGCGTGGTTTTCTCGCAGGCTTGCAAAACCAACATACCGCTATAGAAGTGATCCATGTGTCCCAAAAAGAAAAAAATACATATATATATACTGTCTATATACAGTATATATATATATATATATATATATATATATATATATATATATATATATATATATATATGTCAGTAGACACATATATGTATATATATTAATATTTTTTCCAGCGCTATACAGCTTGAAAGCCGGTAATTCAATTACCGGCTTTTTCCTTCTCCTTCCTAAAACCCGACATGATTTGAGACATGGTTTACATGCAGTAAACCATGTCTTCTCTCCATTTTTTTGGCAGATTCCACACTACTAATGTCAGTAGAGTGTATCTGCAAAATTTGGCCGTTCTAGCTCTTAAAATAAAGGGTTAAATGGCGGAAAAAATTGGCGTGGGCTCCCGCGCAATTTTCTCCGCCAGAGTAGTAAAGCCAGTGACTGAGGGCAGATATTAATAGCCTGGAGAGGGTCCACGGTTATTGGCCCCCCCCTGGCTAAAAACATCTGCCCCCAGCCACCCCAGAAAAGGCACATCTGGAAGATGCGCCTATTCTGGCACTTGGCCACTCTCTTCCCATTCCCGTGTAGCGGTGGGATATGGGGTAATGAAGGGTTAATGCCACCTTGCTATTGTAAGGTGACATTAAGCCTAATTAATAATGGAGAGGCGTCAATTATGACACCTATCCATTATTAATCCAATTGTAGTAAAGGGTTAAATAAAACACAAACACATTATTTAAAATTATTTTACTGAAATAAAAACAATGGTTGTTTGAGTATTTTATTCTACGCCCAATCCAGTCACTGAAGACCCTCGTTCTGTGAAAGAAAAAACATAATAAACCAACAATATACTTACCCTCCGCAGATCTGTAACGTCCAACGATGTAAATCCTTCTGAAGGGGTTAAAACATTTTGCAGCAAGGAGCTTTGCTAATGCAATGCTACTCCTCGCTGCAAAACCCCGGGGAATGAGTCTAAATATAGATCAATGAGCTATATTTAGCTTCATTTGCGGTGAGGCGCCCTCTGCTGGATGTTCATAGATCGTGGGAAATTACCTAGAAAGCTCCCAGGCTTTCTAGGTAATTTCCCACGATGTATGAACATCCAGCAGAGGGCGCCTCACCGCAAATGAAGCTAAATATAGCTCATTGATCTATATTTAGACTCATTCCCCGGGGTTTTGCAGCGAGGAGTAGCATTGCATTAGCAAAGCTCCTTGCTGCAAAATGTTTTAACCCCTTCAGAACGATTTACATCGTTGGACGTTACAGATCTGCGGAGGGTAAGTATATTGTTGGTTTATTATGTTATTTCTTTCACAGAACGAGGGTCTTCAGTGACTGGATTGGGCGTAGAATAAAATACTCAAACAACCATTGTTTTTATTTCATTAAAATAATTTTAAATAATGTGTTTGTGTTTTATTTAACCCTTTACTACAATTGGATTAATAATGGATAGGTGTCATAATTGACGCCTCTCCATTATTAATTAGGCTTAATGTCACCTTACAATAGCAAGGTGGCATTAACCCTTCATTACCCCATATCCCACCGCTACACGGGAATGGGAAGAGAGTGGCCAAGTGCCAGAATAGGCGCATCTTCCAGATGTGCCTTTTCTGGGGTGGCTGGGGGCAGATGTTTTTAGCCAGGGGGGGGCCAATAACCGTGGACCCTCTCCAGGCTATTAATATCTGCCCTCAGTCACTGGCTTTACTACTCTGGCGGAGAAAATTGCGCGGGAGCCCACGCCAATTTTTTCCGCCATTTAACCCTTTATTTTAAGAGCTAGAACGGCCAAATTTTGCAGATACACTCTACTGACATTAGTAGTGTGGAATCTGCCAAAAAAATGGAGAGAAGACATGGTTTACTGTATGTAAACCATGTCTCAAATCATGTCGGGTTTTAGGAAGGAGAAGGAAAAAGCCGGTAATTGAATTACCGGCTTTCAAGCTGTATAGCGCTGGAAAAAATATTAATATATACAGTGGGGCAAAAAAGTATTTAGTCAGTCAGCAATAGTGCAAGTTCCACCACTTAAAAAGATGAGAGGCATCTGTAATTTACATCATAGGTAGACCTCAACTATGGGAGACAAACTGAGAAAAAAAAATCCAGAAAATCACATTGTCTGTTTTTTTATCATTTTATTTGCATATTATGGTGGAAAATAAGTATTTGGTCAGAAACAAACAATCAAGATTTCTGGCTCTCATAGACCTGTAACTTTTTCTTTAAGAGTCTCCTCTTTCCTCCACTCATTACCTGTAGTAATGGCACCTGTTTAAACTTGTTATCAGTATAAAAAGACACCTGTGCACACCCTCAAACAGTCTGACTCCAAACTCCACTATCGTGAAGACCAAAGAGCTGTCAAAGGACACCAGAAACAAAATTGTAGCCCTGCACCAGGCTGGGAAGACTGAATCTGCAATAGCCAACCAGCTTGGAGTGAAGAAATCAACAGTGGGAGCAATAATTAGAAAATGGAAGACATACAAGACCATTGATAATCTCCCTCGATCTGGGGCTCCACGCAAAATCCCACCCCGTGGGGTCAGAATGATTACAAGAACGGTGAGCAAAAATCCCAGAACCACGCGGGGGGACCTAGTGAATGAACTGCAGAGAGCTGGGACCAATGTAACAAGGCCTACCATAAGTAACACACTACGCCACCATGGACTCAGATCCTGCAGTGCCAGACGTGTCCCACTGCTTAAGCCAGTACATGTCCGGGCCAGTCTGAAGTTTGCTAGAGAGCATTTGGATGATCCAGAGGAGTTTTGGGAGAATGTCCTATGGTCTGATGAAACCAAACTGGAACTGTTTGGTAGAAACACAACTTGTCGTGTTTGGAGGAAAAAGAATACTGAGTTGCATCCATCAAACACCATACCTACTGTAAAGCATGGTGGTGGAAACATCATGCTTTGGGGCTGTTTCTCTGCAAAGGGGCCAGGACGACTGATCCGGGTACATGAAAGAATGAATGGGGCCATGTATCGTGAGATTTTGAGTGCAAGCCTCCTTCCATCAGCAAGGGCATTGAGGATGAAACGTGGCTGGGTCTTTCAACATGACAATGATCCAAAGCACACCGCCAGGGCAACGAAGGAGTGGCTTCGTAAGAAGCATTTCAAGGTCCTGGAGTGGCCTAGCCAGTCTCCAGATCTCAACCCTATAGAAAACCTTTGGAGGGAGTTGAAAGTCCGTGTTGCCAAGCGAAAAGCCAAAAACATCACTCCTCTAGAGGAGATCTGCATGGAGGAATGGGCCAACATACCAACAACAGTGTGTGGCAACCTTGTGAAGACTTACAGAAAACGTTTGACCTCTGTCATTGCCAACAAAGGATATATTACAAAGTATTGAGATGAAATTTTGTTTCTGACCAAATACTTATTTTCCACCATAATATGCAAATAAAATGTTAAAAAAACAGACAATGTGATTTTCTGGATTTTTTTTTCTCAGTTTGTCTCCCATAGTTGAGGTCTACCTATGATGTAAATTACAGACGCCTCTCATCTTTTTAAGTGGTGGAACTTGCACTATTGCTGACTGACTAAATACTTTTTTGCCCCACTGTATACATATATGTGTCTCACTGACATATATATATATATATACCTATTCTATGTGTACACATTTATTCTACCTATTCTACTGTAAGCTGTCAGTGTGATTTTACTGTACACCGCACTGAATTGCCGGCTTTTCTCTCTAACAGCGCTGCGTATTTCTCGCAAGTCACACTGCTTGTCCGTGTGTAATCCGTATTTTTCACGCTTCCATAGACTTTCATTGGCGTATTTCTTGCGCAGTACGGTGACAAACGCAGCATGCTGCGATTTTGTACGGCCGTAGAAAGCCGTATAATACTGATCAGTAAAATACGGCAGATAGGAGCAGGGGCATAGAGAATAATTGTGCCGTATTTTTTGCGAGTTTTACGGACGTAGTTTCTGCGCTCTTACGTCCGTAAAACTCGCAAGTGTGAAGCCGGCCTTAAAAAAGCATTAAAACACTACTTCATATCTGCACCAAAAAGCATAAAGTAAGGGGGAGAACGCATTAAAAATATACAGCAAGCATACAGTAAGTGAAGATTGTTATTGCGTTGTTTGGTGCGGACACCTGCAGAAAATGTGCATAAAAAAGATGGTAATTCATCTGCCGAGTACAATAAAATCACAGAGTGACAGGTTAGAATAGAATCGATAGAATAGATATATACACATAGAATACATAGATGACACACATATATATGTACAGTATGTACTGTATATTACACCTAGTGTAAAATCACAGCAGGAGCTGACAGGATAGATGAGGAGGATTACACACAGTAAATACATATAGAATAGGTAGATATACACAGCGTCGGACTGGAGCTCCTTGGGCCCACCAGAGAAAATCATTCCTTGGGCCCACTATGTAGCTACGTAGAAATAAATACAAGACCACTAATTGTGCCGTAAAACACACTAATATCAGGGTATAATATAAGGTAGTACACGTTTTAATGATATAACAGGGGTTGGGGTAGCCCCACCTCATAGAATATAATGCAGCCCCCTCATAGAGTATAATTCCCCCCCATAGATTATAATGCAGCCCTCATATAATGTGATGCAGCCCCCTCATAGAGTATAATGCAGCCCACCTCATAGGGTATAATGCAGCCCCATCATAGAGTATAATGTAGCCCCCCATAGAATACAATGCAGCCCCCTCAAAAAGTATAGCACAGCCCTCCCCCATAGAATATAATGTAACCCCCTATAGAATATAATGCAGCCCCCCATAGAATATAATATAGCCCACCTCATATAGTATAACACAGCCCTCCCCATAGAATATAATGCAGCCCCCCATAGAATATAATGCAGCTTACCTCATGTAGTATAACACAGCCCTCCCCCATAGAATATAATGTGGCCCCTCAGAAAATATAATGCAGCCCACCTCATAGAATATAATGGAGTCTTTCAGAATTATGGCCACCATGTTGGGGATGGGACTGTGGCTTGTCCCCTGATGTTGTTGCAAATGCGGTGAAACATGTTGGGGGAACTAGTTAGATAAATTTGTATGTCCTATTCTGCCAAATAAGTGTTAGCACTCCATGGTGTTACCCATTAAGTATAAGATATCGAGCATCGAGCACTTTACTGACAACAAATTTAGGCAGATTAGGAACCTTTAATTTTTAACATTAATATAATAAAAGTTAAATTTTAGGGCTTCATAGTGAGTGTTTAGTTGGAGTTCTCCCCAATTTGTTAATAATGCTTCCCTCCAAAGCCTTTTTCAATCCTCAAATTTAGAACTTGTCATCTAAGACGTTGTCCGTGTGCAGTCCGTGTGCCATGCAATATACAGCGCTATAGTAAGCGCTGTCCCCCCCACTGGTGCTAAAGCCCCATTCATATCTTCCCTGCAGCAGCGTTTGCTGTAGAGAAGATATGAATAATCCTTTTTTTTTTGTTTCTCGTGTTTAAAATAAAGCTCCATGTCCCCACCCCCCTCCCACCCCCTGTGCGCCCGCCCGCTGTTCTTAAAATACTCACCCGGCTCACTCCCTCGCTGGCGCTGCTTCCTGTCCTGGCCGCACCATCTACTGTATGAGCGGTCACGTGGGGCCGCCGATTACAGTCATGAATATGCGGCTACACCTCCCATAGGGGTGTAGCCGCATATTCATTACTGTAAATGAGCGGCCCCAAGTGACCGCTCATACAGTAGAAGGTGCGGCCAGGACAGGAAGCAGCGCCAGCGAGGGAGACGAGTGAGTATTTTAAGAACAGCGGGCGGGCGCACAGGGGGTGGGAGGGGGGTGGGGACATGGAGCTTTATTTTAAACATGAGAAACAAAAAAAAAAGGATTATTCATATCTTCTCTACAACAAATGCTGCTGCAGGGAAGATATGAATGGCGGCTTCAGCACCAGATGCAGGGGACAGCGCTAAACTGCACGGTGCGTGTGGTACACAGTGGGCACACGGGCGGCACACGTGTGCCGCACGTGTGCCACACTGATGTGCCACAAAAACGCACGGGCACACGGACACGGATAATTCCGGTACCGATTTTTCCGGTACTGGAATTATCTAGACGTGTTAGACTGCCTTAAAGGAGCTGTCTGCTCAAAACACAGTGATGAGCGATTCATCAATATTATGTTGTTTGTGGTCAGATTCCCACGCTGACCAACTGTTGGTGGCAATATGTAAACACTTTCCATAGACCTGCAAAGTGTGGGATCTGCTGTGTAGCAGGCGCTGACGGGTACTGCAGAACGGCTGCAGCTATAAGAGCTGGTCTGTTGTACCCAGCAGTGGCAGCTACACATTCATTGGAATGACTATTGCAGCTACATTCATCACTATAGCTGACCCAAATAACAGCAGATCGGTGGTGTGGGGCTCTATGTTGGACGCCAATGATCACATTATTATAATTGGACCCCTGGATAGGTTATCAATCAAGTTTTGACTGTCAAACACCAATTAATTATACAATTTCTCACATAAAAGTTAGATAGAGAACACAATCACCCTTTAGAAAACTTTCCATTGAATCCATGGCAATTTTGCTGTTCTGGAAGCGACTGGACAAGGCTTCCTGGCCACATGTTCTGCTTATCTGAGAGAGGGTTGAAGGATTTATGGCTCCATCCTTCTCAGTCTGAACATAGCTGCTCTCCTCCTCAGGGCACTGCAGTGTGTAGTGAGGTGCTGCCAGACACAGGAGGGACAGAAACAAACAAGGTTTCCTTACAGCAGGTCTGTACTTTTCCGACTGCTAGTAATGGCGCACAGGCACCGGGCTGCTCTCCAGCAGTAACAGACGTCATGAACTACATCAGCCTATCACCACTGATGAGCAGTCTCCCTGCCTGTGAGGCCATTACTACCACTGACTAAGAAAGCAGTGGATATAGTAACACGTAAGCAGTTTTCTCACCTCTCTTTAGTCTGCTGCTCCCAGTTACTGCTCTGCTGGAATGTTAGTGATCCTGATGTCTCCCAGGCGCTCTTCTCATGCCAGCAGTGTGAGAGAGGCCTGTCTTCTGTAGAGGTCAGCCTGGGTGGCAGGGCGGCACCAGGTTTTTATGGGCCCTGGGCGAAAGAGTCCCAGTGGGCCCCTTTAACACATACCACAATTCATAATGCACAGATACGGCAGAGAAATAAAGGTATGGTACAATGCCAAAGATTTCACTTACTTCTTACATTACTTGAGTGGTATCTATTGTACATTGTACATTAGCTCAGAAACCGGACAGTATAATCATCTATACAGAATAATGAGCCCTGTTATGATCTGGTGGTTTAGGAACAACATGAGACAAGCTCTGAAGGAGGTGGTATCTGTACTGACCGCAGACCCTGAACCTAGCAGCGCAACTAGAAATAGCCGTGGGGGGTACCTGACGCTCCCTAGACCCCTCGGCACAGCCTAAGATCTAACTTCCCCTAAAGATGGAAACAGGAAACCTATCTTGCCTCAGAGAAAATCCCCAAAGGAAAGATAGCCCCCCACAAATATTGACGGTGAGAGGAGGGGAAAATAACATACGCAGAGATGAAATCAGATTTTAGCATAGGAGGCCAGTCTAGCTTGATAGATAGGACAGGAAAGGATACTGTGCGGTCAGTATAAAAACTACAAAACAATCCACACAGAGTTTACAAAATCACCACACCTGACTAAAGATGTGGAGGGTAAATCTGCTTCCCAGAGCTTCCAGCTAACAGAAAAAATCCATAATGACAAGCTGGACAAAATTAGAATGCACAGAACAATAAGTCCACAACATGTGGACTGAAATGAGCAAAGCCAGAACTTATCTTTGCAGAACTGGTCAGGAAACCAGGAGAATCCAAGCAAAGATGTGAATCCAGCCAGAGAACATTGACAAGTGGCATAGGCTGAAGACTAGAGCCAGGTTAAATAGCAGAGCCAGGAGAGATGATTAGTGAAAGAAGCTGCTAAAGCTAAACCCAAGGAGCAGCAGTTCCACTCAAAACCACCAGAGGGAGCCCAAGGGCAGAATTCACAAAAGTGCCATTTACAACCACCGGAGGGAGCCCAAGAACGGAATTCACAACAGTACCCCCCCCCTTGAGGAGGGGTCACCGAACCCTCACCAGAGCCTCCAGGCCGATCAGGACGAGCCAAGTGAAAAGCACGAGCCAAATCGGTAGCATGGACATCGGAGGCCACAACCCAAGAATTAACCTCCTGGCCATAACCCTTCCACTTGACAAGATACTGGAGCCTCCGCCTCGAAAAACGAGAATCCAAAATCTTTTCAACCTCATATTCCAACTCTCCCTCAACCAACACCGGGGCAGGAGGGTCAACCGAGGGAACAACGGGCACCACATATCTCCGCAACAAAGATCTATGGAAAACATTATGAATGGCAAAAGAGGCTGGAAGAGCCAAACGAAAAGAGACCGGATTAATAATTTCAGAAATTTTATAAGGACCAATAAACCGAGGCTTAAACTTAGGAGAAGAAACCTTCATAGGAACATGACGAGAAGACAACCAAACCAAATCCCCCACATGAAGCCGGGGACCAACACGCCAACGGCGGTTAGCAAAACGTTGAGCCCTTTCCTGAGACAACGTCAAATTGTCCACCACGAGTCCAAATCTGCTGCAGCCTGTCCACCACAGAATCAACACCAGGACAATCAGAAGGCTCAACCTGCCCAGAAGAAAAACGAGGATGAAAACCAAAATTACAAAAGAAAGGTGAAACCAAAGTAGCCGAACTAGCCCGATTATTAAGGGCAAACTCGGCCAACGGCAAGAAAGACACCCAATCATCCTGATCAGCAGACACAAAGCATCTCAAATAGGTCTCCAAGGTCTGATTAGTTCGCTCAGTTTGGCCATTAGTCTGAGGATGAAACGCCGAAGAAAAAGACAAATCAATGCCCATCCTAGCACAAAAGGCCCGCCAAAATCTAGAGACAAACTGAGAACCTCTGTCAGACACAATATTCTCCGGAATGCCATGCAAACGAACCACATGCTGAAAAAACAATGGAACCAGATCTGAGGAGGAAGGCAACTTAGGCAAAGGTACCAAATGGACCATTTTAGAGAACCGGTCACAAACAACCCAGATAACAGACATCTTCTGGGAAACAGGAAGATCTGAAATAAAATCCATGGAAATATGCGTCCAGGGCCTCTCAGGGACCGGCAAAGGCAAAAAGCAACCCACTAGCGCGGGAACAGCAAGGCTTGGCCCGGGCGCAAGTCCCACAGGACTGCACAAAAGCACGCACATCGCGAGACAAGGAAGGCCACCAAAAGGACCTAGCAACCAAATCTCTGGTACCAAAAATTCCAGGATGACCAGCCAACACTGAACAATGAACCTCAGAAATTACCTTACTTGTCCATCTATCAGGAACAAACAGCTTCCCCACTGGACAGCGGTCAGGCCTATCAGCCTGAAATTCCTGAAGCACCCGGCGCAAATCAGGGGAGATAGCAGAAAGAATCACCCCCTCCTTAAGAATGCCAACTGGCTCAAGGACTCCAGGAGAATAAGGCGAAAAACTCCTAGAGAGGGCATCAGCCTTAACATTCTTAGATCCCGGAAGATACGAGACTACAAAATCAAAACGGGAGAAAAACAGGGACCATCGAGCCTGTCTAGGATTCAGCCGCTTGGCCGACTCGAGGTAAATCAGATTCTTATGATCGGTCAGGACCACAACACGGTGTTTAGCTCCCTCAAGCCAACGTCGCCACTCCTCAAATGCCCACTTCATAGCCAACAACTCCCGATGCCGACATCATAATTGTGTTCCGCAGGCGAAAACTTTCTGGAAAAAAAAGCACACGGTTTCATCAAAGAACCATCAGACTCCCTCTGAGACAAGACGGCCCCTGCCCCAATCTCAGAAGCGTCGACCTCAACCTGAAAAGGAAGAGAAACATCCGGTTGATGCAACACAGGGGTAGAAGTAAATCGGCGTTTAAGCTCCTGAAAGGCCTCAACAGCCTCAGAGGACCAATTCGTCACATCAGCGCCTTTCTTCGTCAAATCAGTAAGGGGCTTAACCACACTGGAAAAGTTGGCAATGAAACGGCAATAGAAATTAGCAAAGCCCAAAAATTTTTGAAGACCCTTCACAGATGTGGGTTGGATCCAGTCATGAATAGCTTGGACCTTAACAGGATCCATTTCTATAGACGAGGGAGAAAAAACAAAACCCAAAAAAGAGACCTTCTGAACTCCAAATAGGCACTTAGACCCCTTCACAAATAAAGCATTATCACGAAGGATCTGGAACACCATCCTGACCTGCTTCACATGAGACTCCCAATCATTGGAAAAAATCAAAATATCATCCAAATATACGACCATGAATTTATCAAGAAAATTGCGGAAAATATCATGCATGAAAGACTGGAACACAGATGGAGCATTAGAGAGCCCAAATGGCATCACAAGGTATTCAAAATGGCCTTCGGGCGTATTAAATGCAGTTTTTCATTCGTCACCCTGTTTAATACGAACAAGATTATATGCCCCTCGGAGGTCAATCTTAGTAAACCAACTAGCCCCCTTAATCTGAGCAAACAAATCAGTAAGCAAAGGCAAGGGGTATTGGAATTTGACCGTGATCTTATTAAGAAGACGATGATCAATACAGGGTCTCAAGGAGCCATCCTTCTTAGCAACAAAAAAGAAACCCACTCCCAATGGTGACGAAGAGGGCCGAATATGCCCTTTCTCCAAAGATTCCTTAACATAACTCCGCATGGCGGCATGCTCTGGTACAGACAGATTGAAAAGTCGGCCCTTAGGGAACTTGCAACCAGGAATCAAGTTAATAGCACAATCACAGTCCCTATGCGGTGGAAGGGAACTGGATTTGGGCTCATCAAATACATCCTGGAAATCCGACAAAAACTCAGGGACCTCAGAAGAGGGGGAAGAGGAAATTGACATCAAAGGAACGTCACTATGTACCCCTTGACAACCCCAACTAGTCACAGACATAGTTTTCCAATCCAGCACCGGATTATGTTCCTGTAACCATGGAAATCCCAGCACAACAACATCATGCAGGTTATGCAACACCAGAAAACGGCAATCTTCCTGATGTGCAGGAGCCATGTACATAGTCATCTGTGTCCAGTACTGAGGTTTATCCTTGGTCAAGGGTGTAGCATCAATGCCCCTCAAAGGAATAGGGCTCTGCAAAGGCTGCAAGGAAAAACCATAGCGCCTGGCGAATTCTAAGTCCATTAAGTTCAGGGCAGCGCCTGAATCCACAAATGCCATGACAGAAAAGGACGACAATGGGCAAATCAGGGTCACAGATAAGAGAAATTTAGGCTGTATAGTACTAATGGTAACAGACCTAGCGACTCTCTTAGTACGCTTAGGGCAATCAGAGATAGCATGAGCCGAATCACCACAGTAAAAACACAGCCTATTCTGACGTCTGAATTCCTGCCGTTCTATTCTAGTCAAAATCCTATCACATTGCATAGGTTCAGGACTATGCTCAGAGGATACTGCCATATGGTGCACAGCTTTGCGCTCGCGCAGACGCCGATCAATCTGAATGGCTAGAGACATAGATTCGTTCAAACCGGCAGGCGTAGGAAAGCCCACCATAACATCTTTAAGGGTTTCAGAAAGACCTTTTCTGAAAATAGCAGCCAGAGCCTCTTCATTCCATTTAGTGAGCACAGACCATTTTCTAAATTTCTGGCAGTATAACTCTGCCGCTTCCTGACCTTGACACAGGGCCAACAGTGTTTTCTCAGCATGCTCTACAGAGTTAGGTTCGTCATATTGCGTCTACATTCAATAATGCCGGATCCCCTGTTTCAAGAGAAAAAGCCCAGTCTTGCGGATCACCACGCAGCAAGGATATGATGATTTTCACCTGCTGAATGGGATCACCTGAAGAACGGGGTTTCAAAGCAAAAAACAATTTGCAGTTATTTTTAAAGTTCAAAACCTTGGATCTGTCCCCAAAGAACAAATCCGGAGTAGGAATTCTGGGCTCTAAAGCCGGAGTCTGGACAACATAGTCCTGGATACTCTGCACTCTTGCTGCCAGTTGATCCACACGAGAAAACAAACCCTGAGCATCCATGCCAGAGCATATATCCTGCACCACCCAGATATCAAGAGGAAAAAAGAGGCAAACCAGAGCACAGAAAAAAAAAATGGTTCAGAACTTTCTTTTCCTTCTTTTGCGATACATTTAATTCATTTTTGGGCCACTTGTACTGTTATGATCTGGTGGTTTAGGAACAACATGAGACAAGCTCTGAAGGAGGTGGTATCTGTACTGACCGCAGACCCTGAACCTAGCAGCGCAACTAGAAATAGCCGTGGGGGGTACCTGACGCTCCCTAGACCCCTCGGCACAGCCTAAGATCTAACTTCCCCTAAAGATGGAAACAGGAAACCTATCTTGCCTCAGACAAAATCCCCAAAGGAAAGATAGCCCCCCACAAATATTGATGGTGAGAGGAGGGGAAAATAACATACGCAGAGATGAAATCAGATTTTAGCATAGGAGCCCAGTCTAGCTTGATAGATAGGACAGGAAAGGATACTGTGCGGTCAGTATAAAAACTGCAAAACAATCCACACAGAGTTTATAAAATCTCCACACCTGACTGGTAAATCTGCTTCCCAGAGCTTCCAGCTAACAGAAAAAATCCATAATGACAAGCTGGACAAAGATAGAATGCACAGAACAATAAGTCCACAACATGTGGACTGAAATGAGCAAAGCCAGAACTTATCTTAGCAGAACTGGTCAGGAAACCAGGAGAATCCAAGCAGAGATGTGAATCCAGCCAGAGAACATTGACAAGTGGCATAGGCTTAAGACTAGAGCCAGGTTAAATAGCAGAGCCAGGAGAGACGATTAGTGAAAGCAGCTGCTAAAGCTAAACCCAAGGAGCAGCAGTTCCACTCAAAACCACCAGAGGTAGCCCAAGGGCAGAATTCACAAAAGTGCCATTTACAAACACCGGAGGGAGCCCAAGAACGGAATTCACAACAGAGCCCCATATATTACTCCAAACAGAATAATGAGCCCCATATATTGCCCAATACAGTATAATGGCCCCATATAGTGCTCCATGCAGTATAATTGGCACCACATAGTCCTCTATACAGAATAATGAGCCCCATATATTGCTCCAAACAGAATAACGAGTCCAATATTATGCTCCATACAGAATAATGAGCCTCTTATAATGCTCCATACAGTATAATGGGCACCAGAGTGCTCCATACAGAATGAGCCGCATATATTGCTCCATACGGAATTGACCCCATATAATTCTCCATTCAGTATATGATGGGCCCCATCTATTTTTCCATATATAATGGGCCTCATATAATGCTCCATACAGTATATGAACATACAGTATACTGAGTCCCATATATTGCTCCATACAGAATAGGCCCCATATGATGCTCCATACAGATTGGGCCCATATAATCCTTTAAAATAATTGGCCCCATAAGATGCTCCATGTATAATGGGCCCCATATAATGCTCCATATATAATTGGCCATATGAAATGCTCCATATATAATTAGTCCCATAAGATGATTCATATATTATTGGCCCCATTTACTGCTCCCTATGTAATTGGCCCCATATACTGCTCCATATTGAATTGGCCCCATAAGATGCTCCATATTTAATCGGCCCCATATAATGCTACCTATAGAATGGGCAGTATAAGATGCTCCCTATATTATTGGCCCCATAAGATGCTCCATATAGATTTAGCCCCATATAATGCTCCATATATGGGCCCCTTCTGATGGTCACCATACATTGCGCCAAATATATAAAAAAAAAAAAAAAAATGAAATACTCACCTCTCGTTGCTTGATGCCGCTTTGCTCTAGACTCCTCACCGTCGGCGTCTTCCTGCTCTTTGTGCTGCGACTGCTCAGGCAGAGGGCGCGCACTGGTGATGTCATCGTGCCCTCTGATCTGAACTTCACAGTCAGAGGATGGAAGACGCTGCAGCACTGAAACCAGGAGAGGTAAGTATCGCAAGTGCCGGGGCCCGGAGCAGGCGGGGAGTCCACTCGCGGGGGCCAGCACTATAGCGCGCCAGTGTCCCCAATGGCAAGTGGGCCCCCTGCCTACTCAGGGCCCCGGCACTTGCCCGTGTGCGCCGGATGCTGACGGTGGCCCTGCTGGGTGGCAGTGAGTATTCTTTTTCTTTAATAGCAGGCAGTGTTAGCCGGCTTCCAAAGGCTGATCAGGTGTGCTGCTGCTAAAGAGAAATGGGCGTGGAAAGCAGTGAATATTCATTTCTCTTTAGCAGCGGGCACAGATTTAGCCTCAGCAGCAGCTCCTGCCTCTGTGATCCGCTGCTCCCCCTTCCCTCACTCACGGGTTGCTAAGTGTGCCGCTGGGACCCTTGAGGTAGCAGGGGCCCAAGGTAGCTGCCAACCCTGTGTGCCAGCAAGGGTCAGTGCCTGGACCCACCGGAGGATCCTCCAGTTCTCCGGTCGTCTAGTCCGACCCTGGATATACAGATGTCATAACAAATATACTGCTCAAAAAAATAAAGGGAACACTAAAATCCCACATCCTAGATATCACTGAATGAAATATTCCAGTTGTAAATCTTTATTCATTATATAGTGGAATGTGTTGAGAACAATAAAACCTAAAAATTATCAGCGTAAATCACAACTAATATCCCACAGATGCTCAAAATCAAAGTGGAAAATTAAGTTACAGGCTGATCCAACTTCAGTGGAAATGCCTCAAGACAAGAAAATTATGCTCAGTAGTATGTGTGGCCTCCATGTGCCTGTATGACCTCCCTACAACGCCTGGGCATGCTCCTGATGAGGCGGCGTATGGTCTCCTGAGAGATCTCCCAGACCTGGACTAAAGCATCTCCTGGACAGTCTGGTGCAACGTGACGTTGGTGGATAGTGGGAGACATGATGTCCCAGATGTGTTCAATTGGATTCAGGTCTGGGGAATGGGAGGGCCAGTCCATAGCTTCAATGCCTTCATCTTGCAGAAACTGCTGACACACTCCAGCCACATGAGGTCTGGCATTGTCCTGCATTAGGAGAAACCCAGGGCCAACCGCACCAGCATATGGTCTCACAAAGGGACTGAGGATCTCATCTCGGCACCTAATGGCTGCCAGGCTACCTCTGGTGAGCACATGGAGGGCTGTGTGGCCCTCCAAAGAAATGTTACCCCACACCATTACTGACCCACTGCCAAACCGGTCATGCTGAAGGATGTTGCAGGCAGCAGATCGCTCTCCAAGGCATCTCCAGACTCTGCCACGTCTGTCACATGTGCTCAGTGTGAACCTGCTTTCATCTGTGAAGAGCACAGGGCGCCAGTGGTGAATTTGCAAATCCAGGTGTTCTGTGGCAAATGCCAAGCGTCCTGCACGGTGTTGGGCTGTGACCACAACCCCCATCTGTGGACGTTGGGCACTCAGACCATCCTCATGGAGTCGGTTTCTAATCGTTTGTGCAGAAACATGCACATTTGTGGCCTGCTGGAGGTCATTTTGCAGGGCTCTAAAGTATAAAAGTCTCACACTCAACTTCAGTCTCATTGATTAGTGAATTTTATTGGTGCAAGGTAGCACTGGATACCAGTGCTAGCTTGCACCAATAAAATTCACTAATCAATGAGACTGAAGTTGAGTGCGAGACTTTTATACTTTATTGCTGATGGTTCGGGAACCTAGTCTCTGCACCACATATATAGCAGTGCACACGGTGTTTATTAGTATTTTGCAGGGCTCTGGCAGTGCTCCTCCTCTTCCTCCATGCACAAAGGCTGAGGTAGCGGTCCTGCTGCTGGGTTGTTGCCCTCCTATGGCCCCCTCTTCATCTCCTGGTGTACTGGCCTGTCTCATGGTTGCACCTCCAGCTTCTGGACACTACACAGCAAACCTTCTTGCCACAGCTTGCATTGATGTGCCATCCTGGATGAGCTGCACTGCCTGAGCCACTTGTGTGGGTGGTAGAGTCTGTCTCATGTTACCACGAGTGTGAAAACACAACCAACTTTCAAAAGTGACCAAAACATCAGCCAGAAAGCATTGGTACTGAGATGTGGTCTGTGATCCCCATCTGCAGACCACTTATTGAGTGTGTCTTGATAATTGTGAATAATTTACATCCGTTGTGTATTCCATTTGCACAAAAGCACGTGAAATGGATTGTCATACAGTAATGCTTCCTAAGTGGACAGTTTGATTTAAAGGGAACCTGTCACCCCGTTTTTTCAGATTGAGATAAAAATACTGTTAAATAGGGCCTGCGCTGTGCGTTACAATAGTGTATGTAGTGTACCCTGATTCCCCACCTATGCTGCGAAATACATTACCAAAGTCGCCGTTTTCGCCTGTCAATCAGGCTGGTCAGGTCAGGTGGGCGTGGTGACATCACTGTTTCTTCCCCAGCTTTCCGTTGGTGGCGTAGTGGTGTGCACATGTCCAAGTGCCGAATCCACTACGCGCAGGTGAAGTAAAAGCACGCGATCTGCGCTATTACCCTTGTCATCGGTGGGGGCGGCCATCTTCCTGAGGCCGCGCGTGCGCAGATGGAGTGCTCTGCTGCACGGGGCTTCAGGAAAATGGCCACGGGATGCCGCACGTGCGCAGATAGAGATCGCGGCGGCCATTTTCCCAAAACCGAGTTTGCATCTCGGCTTCAGAAGATTGATTTACTTGGAGTTATATTCTGTTTTTTATGTGCTCCCTTTATTTTTTTGAGCAGTGTACAATTAGTACAATGTGTGTGCAACTTACTGTACATGTATTTAATAAAAGATAATTTTTCTGAAAGAAAATGGCAAGGGCTCCCTCCCGCGTAATTTTCAGAACCAGTAGAGGGAAAGCCGATGGCTGGGGGCTGATGTTTATAGCCTGGGAAGGGGGTAATATCCATGGAGCTACCCAGGCTATTAATATCAGCTCAGATCTGTATACTTAGCCTTTACCAGCTAAGATGCCCTAGTTACTAACCCCATAGTCACACTGTATGAAAACACAGACACCCAGAATAAAGTCCTTTAATTGAAAGAATGACACAGACATCTTTAATAAATCTTAATTAAACCATACTTATGATCTCGCCCATTCCACCGATGCCCTTGTTATCAGCAAAACAGTTAAAAATAAAAAACAACAATATCCTTACCTTTCCACAGAGATGCTGCTAATCCATTTTTCCCATGACAGGTCTAGATCTGCTGCATCTAGATGCCAGATTGCATAGTTGCATGATGCGACCATACAGCCTGTCATTTTGTCATCCAGCAGAAACACTCAGCACCATGTTCTGAGGGCAATGTGAGCGCACATGGTCATAAGTATTCAGACTCTTTGCTCAGACGCATATTTAAGTCACATGCTGTCCATTTCCTTGTGATACTCCTTGAGATGGTTCTACTCTGTCATTGAAGTCCAGCTGTGTTTAATTAAACTGATAGGACTTGATTTGGAAAGGCACACACCTGTCTACATAAGACCTCACAGCTCACAGTGCATGTCAGACCAAATGAGAATCATGAGGTCAAAGGAACTGGCCAAGAAGCTCATCGACAGAATTGTGGCAAGTCACAGATCTTGCCAAGTATACAAAAGAATGTCTGCAGTACTCAAGGTTCCTAAGAGCACAGTGGCCTCCATAATCATTAAATGGAAGAAGTTTGGGATCACCAAAAGTCTTCCTAGACCTGGTTGTCCAGCCAAACTGAGCAATCAAGGGAGAAGAGCCATGGTGAGAGAGCTAAAGAAGACCCCCAAGATCACTGTGGCTAAGCTCCAGAGATGCATTGGAGAGATGGGAAAAGTTCCACAAAGTCAACTATCACTGCAGCCCTCCACCAGTCAGACTTTTATGGTAGAGTGGCCTGAAGGAAGCCTCTCCTCAATGCAAGACATATGAAAGCCCACATAGAATTTGCTAAAAAACATATGAAGGACTCCCAGACTATGAGAACTAAGATTCTCTGGTCTGATGAGACAAAGATAGACCTTTTTGTTGATAATTCTAAACGGTATGTGTGAAGAAAACCAGGCACTGCTCATCACTTGCACAATACAATCCCAACAGTGAAACATGGTGGTGGCAGCATCATGCTATGGGGGTGTTTTTCAGCTGCAGGGACAGGATGACTTGTTGTCATTGAAAGAAACATGAATGTGGCCAACAAGACAATGACCCTAAGCACACAGCTGAAATAACAAAGGAGTGGCTTCAGAACAACTCTCTGACCATTCTTGACTGGCCCAGCAAGAGCCCTGGCCTAAACCCGATTGAGCATCTCTGGAGAGACCTGAAAATAGCTGTCCACCAATGTTCACCATCCAACCTGACAGAACTGGAGAGGATCTGCCAGGAAGAATTGCAGAGGATCCCCAAATCCAGGCGTGAAAAACTTGCTGCATCATTCCCAAGAAGACTCATGGCTGTACTAGCTCAAAAGGGTGTTTCTACTGAATACTGAGCAAAGGATCTGAATACTTATGACCATGTGATACTTCAGTTTTTCTTTTTTAATAAATTTGCAAACATTTCTACATTTCTGTTTTTTTCAGTCAAGATGGGGTGCAGAGTGAACATTAATGAGAAAAAAGAACTTTTTTGAATTTACCAAATGGCTGCAATGAAACAAAGAGTGAAAAATATAAAGGGGTCTGCATATTTTCCGTACGCACTGTATATACACAGTGGGGAAAATAAGTATTTGATTCCTTGATGATTTTGTAAGTTGCCCACTGTCAAAGACATGAACAGTCTATAATTTTAAGGGTAGGTTCATTTTAATTTTAATATTTAGAGATAGAATATCAAAAATAAAGTCCAGAAAATCGCATTGTATAAATTATATAAATGTATTTGCATTTTGCAGTGAGTAATAAGTATTTGATCCCCTACCAACTATTAACCCCTTACCGGCATCGGACGTACTATACCGTCCGATGCCGGCTCCCCTGCTTTGATGCAGGGCTCCGCGGTGAGCCCGCACCAAAGCCGGGACATGTCAGCTGTTTTGAACAGCTGACATGTGCCCGTAATAGGCGCGGGCAGAATCGCGATCTGCCCGCACCTATTAACTAGTTAAATGCCGCTGTCAAACGCAGACAGCGGCATTTAACTACCGCTTCCGGCTGGGCGGCTGGAAATGACGTCATCGCCGACCCCCGTCACATGATCGGGGGTCGGCGATGCTTGTGAATGGTAACCATAGAGGTCCTTGAGACCTCTATGGTTACTGATTGCCCGTCGCTGTGAGCGCCACCCTGTGGTCGGCGCTCACAGCACACGTGCAATTCTGCTACATAGCAGCGATCAGCAGATCGCTGCTATGTAGCAGAGCCGATCGGGTTGTGCCTGCTTCTAGCCTCTCATGGAGGCTATTGAAGCATGGCAAAAGTTAAAAAAAAAAGTTTAAAAAAATGTGAAAAAAATAAAAAAAAACATAAAAGTTTAAATCACCCCCCTTTCGCCCCAATCAAAATAAATCAATAAAAAAAATATGAAATCTACGCATATTTGGTATCGCCGCGCTCAGAATCGCCCGATCTATCAAATAAAAAAAAGTATTAACCTGATCGCTAAACAGCGTAGCGGGAAAAAAACTCGAAACGCCAGAATTACGTTTTTTTGGTCGCCGCGACATTGCATTAAAATGCAATAACGGGCGATCAAAAGAACGTATCTGCACCGAAATGCTATCATTAAAAACGTCATCTCGGCACGCAAAAAATAAGCCCTCAACCGACCCCAGATGATGAAATATGGAGACGCTACGAGTATCGGAAAATGGCGCAATTTTTTTTTTTTTTTTTTTGCAAAGTTTGGAATTTTTTTTCACCACTTAGATAAAAAATAACCTAGTCATGTTTGGTGTCTATGAACTCGTAATGACCTGGAGAATCATAATGGCAGGTCATTTTTAGCATTTAGTGAACCTAGCAAAAAAGCCAAACAAAAAACCATTGTGGGATTGCACTTTTTTTGCAATTTCACCGCACTTGGAAATTTTTTCCCGTTTTCTAGTACACGACATGCTAAAACCAATGATGTCGTTCAAAAGTACAACTCGTCCCGCAAAAAATAAGCCCTCACATGGCCAAATTGACGGAAAAATAAAAACTTATGGCTCTGGGAAGGAGGGGAGCGAAAAACGAACACGGAAAAACGAAAAATCCCCCGGTCATGAAGGGGTTAAGAGTTCTGGCTCCTACAGACCACTTAGGCTGCCATCACACTAGCAGTATTTGGTCAGTATTTTACATCAGTATTTGCAAGCTAAAACCAGGAGTAGGTGATAAATACAGAAGTGGTGCATATGTTTTTATTATGCTTTTCCTCTAATTGTTCCACTCCTGGTTTTGGCTTACAAATACTGATGTAAATACTGACCAAATACTGCTAGTGTGACGGCAGCCTCAGACACTCCTAATCAACTCATTACCTGCATTGCGTGGTTTGCACGTTAATGACCTGGCCAATTTTTACAATTCTGACCACTGTCCCTTTATGAGGTTATAACTCTGGAACGCTTCAACGGATCCTGGTGATTCTAACAATGTTTTCTCGTGACATATTGTACTTCATGATACTAGTAAAATATCTTTGATATTACCTGCGTTTATTTGTGAAAAAAATGGAAATTTGGCGAAAATTTTGAAAATTTCGCAATTTTCCAACTTTGAATTTTTATGCAATTAAATCACAGAGATATGTCACACAAAATACTTCATAAGTAACATTTCCCACATGTCTACTTTGCATCAGCACAATCTTGGAACCAAAATTTTTTTTTTGTTAGGGAGTTATAAGGGTTAAACGTTGACCAGCAATTTCTCATTTTTACAACACCATTTTTTTTAGGGACTGTGACAAAACACTCTGGGATCGCCTTTGCTGGGGTCAAATTACACGTGGTTTGTGCATTGAATCTGAGGCGTACAGCAGGTTTCTGAGCAGGCTGACCTCAGGTCAGATTTATTAACGTGAAAGCAACACAAAAAACAAAACATAAAAATAAATCCTAGCCTGTCCGGCACTAACTAAACAAATACGTTGCTATCTCAACAACTGGGGGGGCTTCTCCCACCCAGCTAACATCTCACAGATCTTGAGCAGAGCTCTTCACTCACGTTTGTCCCACACAGGCAGGCAATCTGTGTGCCCCAGGCAGACACTGGAAACACCCAGCTGGTCATCTTTTATTCCTGCAATCATTAACCCATTAGCACCCTGAAGATACTGAGTGGCCTAATTCACATAGGACAAACACCTGGGCGAGATATACCTGCCTCCATCTACCACACCAGCATGAGTCTTACATATCCCCCCCCCCTTGCTCAGACCACTCCGGTCGAGCAAGAACACTTTTGAAACAGTGCACTCGGGATAGGGCATCGGCGTTCCCCATCTGCACCCCAGGTCGGTGCTCCACCGTAAAAGAGTAAGCCTGCAGGGCAAGGAACCACCGGGTTACCCGACTATTACGGTCCTTGTGGAGGTGCATCCACTTGAGAGGGGCATGGTCGGTGACCAGCCTAAACTTCCTACCAGCCAGGTAATACTTGAGGGAGTCGAGAGCCCATTTAATGGCTAGGCACTCTTTTTCAACCACCGCATATCTCTGCTCATGTACATTCAGTTTCCGACTGAGATAGAGGACCGGGTGTTCGACTCCGTCCCTCACCTGGGAAAGTACAGCTCCGACACCAGTATCAGAGGCATCAGTTTGTACCACAAACTCGCTGCTGAAATCAGGAGTTACTAGTACGGGCTGAGAGCACAAAGCCCGTTTCAGGCTGTGGAAGGCCTCTTCAGCAGCTGAGGTCCATTTTACCATGACGGAACCCTTCCCCTTGGTAAGATCCGTCAAGGGAGTAGCCATGGCTGCAAAATTGGGTATGAACCGGCGATAATAGCCGGCAATCCCCAGGAAAGCCTGCACTTGTTTCTTGTTCACTGGTTGTGGCCAGCCCTGAATTGCCTGTATTTTGTCGATCTGGGGTTTAACCACTCCTCGGCCAATCACGTAGCCCAAGTATCGGGCTTCTTCAAGCCAGATGTGGCATTTCTTGGGGTTTGCCGTTAAACCTGCATCTCGCAGGTCATCAATCACCGCTTGTACCTTCTGGAGATGAGTTTCCCAGTCCATGCTGTAAATTACGATGTCATCCAGGTAGGCAGAAGCGTACTGTCTGTGAGGCCTCAAGACTCGATCCATCAATCTCTGGAACGTTGCGGGAGCTCCGTGAAGTCCAAACGGCATATAGACATACTGGAACAGACCTTCCGGTGTAGCAAATGCCGTCTTCTCTCTGGCCGCCTCGGCCAGAGGAATCTGCCAGTACCCCTTTGTTAAATCCAGGGTCGTAATGTATCGGGCTTTACCAAGCCGGTCGATCAACTCATCGACCCGGGGCATAGGGTACGCATCAAATTTAGAAACTGCATTCAGTTTCCTAAAGTCATTACAAAACCGGATGGAGCCATCCGGTTTAGGTATCAACACAATTGGACTGGACCAGGCGCTGTGTGACTCCTCAATGACTCCTAAGTCCAACATTGCCATCACTTCCCGGGAGACGGCTTCACGGCGGGCTTCCGGAATCCGGTAGGGCTTCACATGAACAGTGACGCCAGGCTCTGTGACAATCTCATGTTTCACCAACTTAGTCCGGCCAGGTTTTTCGGAGAAAAACTGTCGGTTCTGTAACAAAAATTGCTTAACCTCAGATTTTTGTCGTTCTGAGAGAGTCTCAGCAACCTGCACCTCTGGTACAGTAGGTGAACAAACCGGACGGGGCAGATCCGCCGTTAGGGCAGAGCGGTCTTTCCAGGATTTTATCAGATTCACATGATAAATCTGTTCCGGTTTTCTCTTACCCGGCTGGTACACTTTATAGTTCACTTCACCAACTCTTTCTCGGACCTCAAATGGGCCCTGCCATTTCGCCAGGAATTTACTATCCACCGTAGGGATTAGGACCAACACCCTATCGCCGGGTGCAAATGTACGGACCTTAGCGCCTCTATCATAACTTTGCCTCTGGGCTCCCTGGGCCTGTAACATATGGTCCCTAACAATGGGCATGACAGCGGCAATACGATCCTGCATTTGTGTTACATGGTCGATCACCGTTTTAAAGGGAGTGACTTGACCTTCCCAGGTTTCTTTTGCGACGTCCAGCAGTCCCCGGGGACGACGGGCGTACAACAGTTCGAAAGGCGAAAATCCTGTGGAAGACTGGGGAACTTCCCTAATGGCAAACAGCAAATAGGGCAACAAGTAATCCCAGTTCTTCCCATCTTTGTCTATCGCCTTCCGGAGCATCTGTTTTAAGGTTTTGTTGAAGCGCTCAACCAGGCCATCTGTTTGAGGGTGATAGACAGACGTACGCAACGGGTCTATTTGTAAGAGCCTGCAGAGCTCCTTCATTACCCTCGACATAAAGAGAGTCCCCTGGTCGGTGAGTATCTGTTTTGGAATTCCCACCCGACTAAACACTTGTACCAATTCCTTGGCGATCGTCTTGGTAGCTGTGTTACGCAAAGGGACGGCTTCCGGGTAACGAGTGGCATAGTCCACGATGACGAGGATATGTTGGTGCCCACGTGCGGATCGGGGAAGGGGCCCAACCAAATCCATCCCAATTCTCTCAAAAGGGACCCCGATGATAGGAAGGGGTACCAAAGGGCTACGGAACTGAGATTTAGGGGCCGCGATTTGGCACTCTGGACAGGACTCACAATAGTTACGCACATCACAATGTATTCCAGGCCACACAAAACAATGCAATATCCTTTCTGTGGTTTTCTGTACCCCCAGATGTCCCCCCATTATATGTCCGTGGGCCAAATCCAGTACCTTCCGCCGATAAGGTTTGGGTACCACTAACCGTTGCACTGTCTTCCCTTTTTTTTCTACCTGGTAGAGCAAATCATTTTCAAGAACCATATACGGGTACGCTAGCCTAGTGTCAGGTTCTACGGGTACCCCATCTATCATTTTTACATTTTTCCTAGCCGGAGTCAGGGTAGGATCTTTCATTTGCTCGCTGTGGAAGTCATCCACCTGGACTCCCAAATCTGGCAGGCAGGGTGCCGGATGGCTGTCTGCCTCCGCCTCTCGCTGAAGTTCCTCAGTTTCCTCTGTTTCCCCCGCCATGACGGAGAAGGGGTACTGAAGGTTAGATTCACTAACCTCCCCAGCAACATCTTCCTGTGGGGTCTCCTCTAGGGACTCGGGACCTCCAGATGGCATGGGAGAAGATTCACGGGTACAGCTACCGTGAAGGAGCAACTGATTCTCCCACAACTGCCAGAAATAGGGAAAATCCCTGCCCAGGATTACATCATGTAACAATGCAGGAACGAGTCCCACTTTGTGCTGCACTGACCCATAGGGAGTAGAAATCCATATGACCGCTGTTAAGTACGAGCGGGTGTCACCATGCACACACGTCACAGAAAACTTGTCAGACGGACCAGACGGAAGTGCCACTAGACTAGCTTTCACCAGAGTCACCACACTTCCAGAGTCTAGTAATGCCACAACATTTTCCCCATCAACAGATAATTCACACAGGTGTTTCACTGTATCATTTTGACCCGCATTCACACTCACTAGCTGTGTAACCAAAGACATGTGTTTTCTAGAGTCTATAACGTCGCACTGCATGGGTTCAGCGGTACCAGGACAGTTCGCAGAAACATGACCCTTCTCATGGCAGCGGAAACACCTAACAGGTCC
This sequence comes from Ranitomeya imitator, assembly GCF_032444005.1. Taxonomy (NCBI): domain Eukaryota; kingdom Metazoa; phylum Chordata; class Amphibia; order Anura; family Dendrobatidae; genus Ranitomeya; species Ranitomeya imitator. Next base: position 330,355,770 of record NC_091286.1, on the reverse strand, counting down.
CCTACTGAGACCACCGTCCAATACTCTTGGTCTCGGAGTGCGAGCAGTCCCGGACTCCTCCCCCACAGTTTTAAGCGATTTTCCTTCACCCGTGGTCCCTGGAACAGTCTTACCGGTTCCACGAGGAGGAGGCACAGACCGGGGTTTGGCGGTGTCGTCGGGAAGTCCTTCTGCCACGGAATAACGCTCGACCAACTCCACAAGTTGATCCGCTGTCGTGGGATTTCCTTGGCTTACCCACCTTTTCAGCGCTGGGGGTAGTACTCTCATGTACTCGTCCAGGACAACCCGCTGGATTATTTCGGGTATTGTCAGTACCTCGGGTTGCAGCCATTTCTTTGTCAAGTAGATCAGGTCGAACATCTGAGACCGCGCCGGTTTATCTTGCTGGTATGTCCACTGATGTACCCTCTGTGCACGGACAGCCGTCGTCACACCCAGCCGGGCCAGGATCTCAGCTTTCAGTTTCTCAAAGTCCTGAGCGACCTCCGGGTCCAAATCATGGTAAGCTTTTTGGGCCTCGCCGGAGAGAAACGGGGCAATCAAATCGGCCCATCGTGCCTTCGGCCACTTCTCTCTCAATGCCGTCCGCTCAAACGTTGTCAGGTATGCCTCGACGTCATCTTCTGCAGTCAGCTTTTGCCAGTATCGACTCACATGGATCCTTCTGGACTCTGCTTCCGGGACAGCGTCAGGCATGCTCACCAGGCGCTGCGCCACCTGTTGGAGAAGTTGGCGGTCTGCAACCGTCATGTCCAGTAACTCCTTCAGCTGTGCGGCCATCAAGCGATTAGCTTCGTGCTGTGCGGCAGTGGCCTGCTGCTGTACGGCAGTGGACTGTACTAAGGCTTTCACCACGTCTTCCATGCTGTCGCCTGTGCCACGGTATGCCCGCGTTCTCCACCACAATGTGACAAAACACTCTGGGATCGCCTTTGCTGGGGTCAAAGGACACGTGGTTTGTGCATTGAATCTGAGGCGTACAGCAGGTTTCTGAGCAGGCTGACCTCAGGTCAGATTTATTAACGTGAAAGCAACACAAAAAACAAAACATAAAAATAAATCCTAGCCTGTCCGGCACTAACTAAACAAATACGTTGCTATCTCAACAACTGGGGGGGCTTCTCCCACCCAGCTAACATCTCACAGATCTTGAGCAGAGCTCTTCACTCACGTTTGTCCCACACAGGCAGGCAATCTGTGTGCCCCAGGCAGACACTGGAAACACCCAGCTGGTCATCTTTTATTCCTGCAATCATTAACCCATTAGCACCCTGAAGATACTGAGTGGCCTAATTCACATAGGACAAACACCTGGGTGAGATATACCTGCCTCCATCTACCACACCAGCATGAGTCTTACAGGACCAAATCTCATTTGAAGTCATTTTGAGGGGTCTATATGATAGAAAATACCAAAGTGTGACACCATTCTAAAAACTGCACCCCTCAAGGTGCTCAAATCCACATTTAAGAAGTTTATTAACCCTTCAGGTGTTTCACAGGAATTTTTTGGAATGTTTAAATAATAATGAACATTTAACTTTTTTTCACAAAAAATTTACTTCAGCTCCAATTTGTTTTATTTGCCCAAGGGTAACAGGAGAAAATGGACCCCAAAAGTTGTTGTACAATTTGTCCTGAGTACGCCGATACCCCATATGTGGGGGTAAACCACTGTTTGGGCACATGACAGAGCTCGAAAGCGAAGGAGGGCAATTTGACTTTTCAATGCAAAATTGACAGGAATTGAGATGGGACGCCATGTTGCGTTTGGAGAGCCACTGATGTGCCTAAACATTGAAACCCCCCTCAAGTGACACCATTTTGGAAAGTAGACCTCCCTAAGGAACTTATCTAGAGGTGTGGTGAGCACTTTGACCCACCAAGTGCTTCACAGAAGTTTATAATGCAGAACCGTAAAAATAAAAAATCATATTTTTTCACAAAAATTATCTTTTCGCCCCCAATTTTTTATTTTCTCAAAGGTAAGAGAAGAAATTGGATCCCAAAAGTTGTTGTACAATTTGTCCTGAGTACGCTGATACCCCATATGTGGCAGTAAACCACTGTTTGGGCGGATGGGAGAGCTCGGAAGGGAAGGAGCGCCGTTTGACTTTTCAATGCAAAATTGACAGGAATTGAGATGGGACGCCATGTTGCGTCTGGAGAGCCACTGATGTGCCTAAACATTGAAACCCCCCACAAGTGACACCATTTTGGAAAGTAGACCCCCTAAGGAACTTATCTAGAGGTGTGGTGAGGACTTTGACCCACCAAGTGCTTCACAGAAGTTTATAATGCAGAACCATAAAAATAAAAAATCATATTTTTTCACAAAAATTATCTTTTTGCCCCCAATTTTTTATTTTCCCAAGAGTCGCTGTTAGGTTGCTGTAGAGATGTCAAACACAGCAACTCCAGAACGATGCAGGAGTGATCCAGTGACATACTTATCGTTCTCACTGGTTGTTAGCTCTGTGAAAAAACATTGCAGGCATCGTTGCTTTTGCTGTCAAACATGACGAATCACGCCGACCTGACGACCAAATAAAGTTCTGGACTTTCAGCTATGACCAGCGATGTCACAGCAGGATCCTGATCTCTGCTGCATGTCAAACACAACGAGATCGCTATCCAGGATGCTGCAACGTCACAGATCGTTGTCGTTCTCGTAAAGTTGCTCAGTGTGAAGGTACCTTTAGATGGATTGGTCTGCAGGCGTCACATTGCGTTTGCAGAGCCCCTAATGTACCTAAACAGTAGAAACCCCCCACAAGTGACCCCATATTGGAAACTAGACCCCTCAAGGAATTTATCTAGATGTGTTGTGAGAACTTTGAACCCCCAAGTGTTTCACAACAGTTTATAACGCAGAGCCATGAAAAAAAAAAATTTCCCCACAAAATTATTTTTTAGCCCGCAGTTTTGTATTTTTCCAAGGGTAACAGGAGAAATTGGACCCTAAATGTTGTTGTCCAATTTGTCCTGAGTACGCTGATACCCGATATGTGTGAGGGAACCACCGTTTGAGTGCATGGCAGAGCTCGGAAGAGAAGGAGCATCATTTGGAATGTAGACTTAGATGGATTGGTCTGCAGGCGTCACATTGCGTTTGCAGAGCCCCTAATGTACCTAAACAGTAGAAACCCCCCACAAGTGACCCCATATTGGAAACTAGACCCCTCAAGGAACTTATCTAGATGTGTTGTGAGAACTTTGAACCCCCAAGTGTTTCACTAGTTTATAACGCAGAGCTGTGAAAATAAAAAATCTTTTTTTTCCCACAAAAATTATTATTTAGCCCCCAGTTTTGTATTTTCCCAAGGGTAATAGGAGAAATTGGACCCAAAAAGTTGTTGTCCAATTTGTCCTGAGTACGCTGATACCCCATATGTTGGGGTAAACCCCTGTTTGGGCACACCGGAGAGCTCGGAAGGGAAGTAGCACTGTTTTACATTTTCAACGTGGAATTGGCTGGAATTGAGATCGGACGCCATGTCGCATTTGGAGAGCCCCTAATGTGCCTAAACAGTGGAAACCCCCCAATTATAACTGAAACCCTAATGCAAACACACCCCTAACCCTAATCCCAAGGGTAACCCTAACGACACCTCTAACCCAGACACACCCCTAACCCTAATCCCAACCCTATTCCCAACCGTAAATGTAATCCAAACCCTAACCCTAACTTTTGCCCCAACCCGAACTGTAGCCTTAAGCCTAACCCTAGCCCTAACCCTAACCCTAACCCTAGTCCTAACCCTAGCCCTAACCCTAGCCCTAACCCTAGCCCTAACCCTAACCCTAGCCCTAACCCTAACCCTAGCCCTAACCCTAATGGGAAAATGGAAATAAATACATTTTTTTTTATTTTTTTATTTTTCCCTAGCTAAGGGCGTTATGAAGGGGGGTTTGATTTTCTTTTATAGCGAGTTATTTAGCGGATTTATATGATTGGCAGCCGTCACACACTGAAAGACGCTTTTTATTGCAAAAAATATTTTTTGTGTTACCACATTTTGAGAGCTATAATTTTTCCATATTTGAGTCCACAGTATCATGTGAGGTCTTGTTTTTTGTGGGACGAGTTAACGTTTTTATTGGTAACATTTTCGGGCACGTGATATTTTTTGATCGCTTTTTATTCCGATTTTTGTGAGGCAGAATGACCGAAAACCAGCTATTCATGAACTTCTTTTGGGGGAGGCGTTTATACCGTTCTTCATTTGGTAAAATTGATAAAGCAGTTTTATTCTTTGGGTCAGTACATTTACAGCGATACCTCATTTATATTATTTTTTTATGCTTTGGCGCTTTTCTACGATAAAAACTATTTATTAGAAAAAAAATTAATTTTGCATCGCTTTATTATGAGTACTATAACTTTTTTTTTTTTTTGCTGATGATGCTGTTTTGCAGCTCGTTTTTTGCGGGACAAGATTATGCTTTCAGTGGTACCATGGTTATTTATATCTATCTTTTCGATCGCGTGTTATTCCACTTTTTGTTCGGCGGTATGATAATAAAGCGTTGTTTTTTGCCTCGTTTTTTTTTTCTTACGGTGTTTATTGAAGGGGTTAACTAGTGGGACAGTTTTATAGGTTGGGTCGTTACGGACGCGGTGATACTAAATATGTGTACTTTTATTGTTTGTTTTATTAATTTAGATAAAGAAATGTATTTATGGGAATAATATATATATATATATATTTTATTTTTTTTTTTTCATTATTTAGGATTTTTTTTTTTTTACACATATGGAAATTTTTTTTTTTACTTTTTTCCAATGTCCCAGGGGGAGACATCACAGATCATTGATCTGACAGTTTGCACAACACTTTGTCAGATCAGTGATCTGACTTACAGCACTGCAGGCTTATGAAGCGCCTGCTCTGAGCAGGCACTTAGTAAGCCACCTCCCTCCCTGCAGGACCCGGATGCCGCGGCCATCTTGGATCCGGCCCTGCTACAGGGAGGGAGGTAAGAAGACCCTCGCAGCAACACGATCACATCGCGTTGCTTCGGGGGTCTCAGGGAAGCCCTCAGGGAGCCCCCTCCTTGCGCGACGCTTCCCTATACCGCCGGCACACCGCTATCATGTTTGATTGCGGTGTTCCGGGGGTTATTGTGCTGGGGGCGGTCCGTGACTGCTCCTGGCACATAGCGCTGGATGTCAGCTGCGATAGGCAGCTGACACCCGGCCGCGATCGGCCGCGCTCCCCCCGTGAGCGCAGCCGATCGCTATGACGTACTATCCCATCGAGGGTCAGATAGGCCCAGGGCACCTCGACGGGATAGTATGTCTAAGGTCAGAGAGGGGTTAACCCCTTCATGGGATTTTCCATTTTTCAGTGTTCATTTTTCGCTCCCCTCCTTCCCAGAGCCATAACTTTTTTATTTTTCCATCAATATGGCCATGTGAGGGCTTATTTTTTGCGGGACGAGTTGTACTTTTGAAAAACATTATTGGTTTTACCATGTCGTGTACTAGAAAATGGGAAAAAAGTTCCAAGTGCTGTGAAATTGCAAAAAAAGTGCAATCCTATGCGTGTTTTTTGTTTGGCTTTTTTTCTAGCTTCACTAAATGCTAAAACTTACCTTCCATTATGATTCTCCATGTCATTACGAGTTCATAGACACCAAATATGTTTAGGTTCTTTTTTATCTAAGTGGTGAAAAAAAATTCCAAACTTTGCTGAAAAAAAAAATTGCGCCATTTTCTGATACCCGTAGCGTCTCCATTTTTCGTGATCTGGGGTCGGGTAAGGGCTTATTTTTTGCGTGCCGAGCTGACATTTTTAATGATATCATTTTGGTGCAGATATGTTCTTTTGATCGCCCGTTATTGCATTTTAGTGCAATGTTGCGGCGACCAAAAAATCATAATTTTGGCGTTTTGAATTTTTTTCTCGCTACGCCATTTAGCGATCAGGTTAATCCTTTTATTTTATTGATATATTGGGTGATTCTGAACGCGGTGATACCAAATATGTATATATTTGATTTTATTTTTATTGTTTTATTTTGAATGGGGCGAAAGGGGGGTGATTTAAACTTTAATTTTTTTTTATTTATTTCATATTTTTTTAAACATTTTTTTTTAACTTTTGCCATGCTTCAATAGCCTTCATGGGAGGCTAGAAGCTGGCATAGCCTGATCGGCTCTGCTACATAGCAGCGATCATCAGATCACTCCTATGTAGCCTTATTACAGGCTTGCTATGAGCGCTGACCACAGGGTGGCCCTCACAGCAAGCCGCCGTCAGTAACCATAGAGGTCTCAAGGATCTCTATGGTTACTATCCGGTCACATCACTGACCCCAGATCAGCGTCGGACTGGAGCACCTTGGGCCCACCAGAGAAAATCATTCTTGGGGCCCACTATGTAGCTACATAGAAATAGATACAAGACCACCAATTGTGCGGTAAAAAGCGCTAATATCAGGGTATAATATAAGGTAGTTCACGTCTTAATAATGTAGCAAGGGTTGGGGTAGCCCCCTCACAGAATATAATGTAGCCCCCTCATAAAATATAATGCAGTCCCCTCTCATAGAATATAATTCAGCACCCCACAAAATATAATGCAACCCTCTCAGGTATGACGCAGTCCCCACCATAGAATATAATGTAGCACCCCATAGGATATAATGCAGCCCCCCCATATAGTATAATGCCACCCACCACAGAATATAATGTAGTCCCGAGAGAATGCAGTTCCACCACAGAATATAATGCAGCCCCCCCATAGAGTATACTGTAGCCCCCTCATATAGTATGATGTAGCCCCCATAATATTATGTAGTACCTTGAGTATAATGCAGTCCCCCCACAGAATATAATGTAGCCCCCCAGGGCCGTATTTAGAGTTTCTGCTGCCCTAGGCACTTTTAGTGCTGCCTCCCCCTTTGGTGAGTATGACACTATCGGCATAGACTTTGGCAAGAATCGCTGATGTGAAAGTCGCCTTTTGCAGCAGATCCTACAGTTTTTCTGCATCTGCCGCGTAACGGATTACTTACGGCAACACTGCGTTCGGCCTCATTCATTCCCTATGGGATTTGCGGCACTTGCCGTGATCTGGCAAATGTGGTACCATACCTCCCAACTTTTGAAGAAGGGAAGGAGGTATAACGTTTGCGGCGCGCGTAGTGCGCCGCAGCAAATTTTAGGCCACGCCTCTGACCAGACCCATTTCACAACTAGTCACACCCATATCCACGTCCCAACCGCAGCCGTTTAGCACTGCTGATCACACTGTTTGCTTATAATTATTGTATATAAAACAAAAGTATGGCCACACAGTGCTCCATACTGTATAATGGCCACACATGATGCTCAATACTGTATAACGGCCACCACACATGATGCTCCATACTGTATAATGGCCACACATGATGCTGCATACTGTATAATGGCCACACACAGTTCTTCATACTGTATAATGGCCACACATGATGCTCCATAGTGTATAATGGCCACACATTGCTCCATACTGTATAATGGCCAGACAGTGCTCCATACTGTATAATGATCCCACATAATGCTCAATACTGTATAATGGCCACAAATGATGCTCCATACTGTATAACGGCCACACATGATGCTCCATACTGTATTATGTCCATTGGCCACACATGATGCTCCATACTGTATAACGGCCACACATGATGCTCCATACTGTATTATGTCCATTGGCCACACATGATGCTCCATACTGTATAACGGCCACACATGATGCTGAATACTGTATAATGACCCCCCTCCTGTATGCATGGCTCATCTCCCTCCTATCCCATATACATAGCTCATATTACCCCCCCTTCCTGTATGCATGGCTTATATTCCCCCTGCATGGCTCATATTCCCCCCTGTATGGCTTATATTCCCCCCTGTATGGCTTATATTCCCCCCTGTATGGCTCATATTCCCCCCCCGTATGCATGGCTTATATTCCCCCCTGCATGGCTTATATTCCCCCCTGTATGGCTTATATTCCCCCCTGCATGGCTTATATTCCCCCCTGTATGGCTTATATTCCCCCCTGTATGGCTTATATTCCCCCTGCATGGCTTATATTCCCCCCTGTATGGCTCATATTTCCCCCTGCATGGCTTATATTCCCCCCTGCATGGCGGCTTATCTCTCTGCACCAGCACCCGCTCCTGCTCCTGCTCGGCGCGCCGGCTTATGTCCTCCTTCATCCCCTCCGTCCCCCCCGTCCCTCATACTCACCTGTTCCACTGCACGGCCGTGCCGACATCCCTCGCGCTCTGTCCCGACTCCAGGCGGCGGCGCCGGTGCAGCAGCTTCTTCCTGCTTGAGCGGTCATGTGACACCGTTCATTAAGATCATGAATATGCGCATATTCATGATCTTAATGAGAGGTGTCACGTGACCGCTCGTTCAGGATGAGCTGCAGTGCAGACGCCGAGACCATCGCTGGAACAGGGTGAGTATTCAAGGCGGGCGGCGGGGGGGGCCCTGGAGCGGGGGGTGGCCCTGGAGCAGTGGGGGCCCTGCCAGTAGGTGTCAGTCCGAGCCTGCCCCAGATCATGTGACGGGGTCGGCTATTGCGTGCATGTCGCGGCTTTGATGTGGGCTCACCGCCAGGAGTTCACATCAAAGCAGGAGATCTGACCTGAGACGTACTATCCCGTCCAAGGTCAGAAAGGGGTTAAAGACAGCTGTCTTACATAGTCACCTTTATAAAAGACTCCTGTGCGCAGAATCAATTAATCAGTCAGGCTCTAACCTCTATAACATGGGCAAGACCAAAGAGCTTTATAAGGATGTCAAGGACAAGATCATAGACCTGCACAAAGCTGGAATGGACCACAAAACCATAAGTAAGACGCTGGGTAAGAAATAGGCAACTGTTGGTGCAATAGTAAAAAAGTGGAAGAAATACAAAATCACTGTCAATCGACATCAATCTGGGGCGCCATGCAAAATCTCACCTCGTGGGGTATCTGTGATCATGAGGAATGTGAGAGATCAGCCTAAAACTACACATGGGGGAACTTGTTAATGATCTCAAGGCAGCTGGGACCACAGTCACCAAGAAAACAATTGGTAAAACATTACCAGGAAGAGGTTCCAAATCCTGCAGTGCCAGCAAGGTCCCCCTGCTCAAGAAGGCATAGGTGCAGGCCAATCTGAAATTTGCCAATGAACACCTAGATGATTCTGTGAGTGATTGGGAGAAGGTGCTATGGTCAGATGAGACAAAAATTGAGGTCTTTGGCATTAACTCAACTTGCCGTGTTTGGATGAAGAGAAATTCTGCCTATGAGAACACCATCCCCACTGTCAAGCATGAAGATGGAAACATGTTTTGGGGGTGTTTCTCTGCTAAGGGCACAGGACTACTTCCCCGCATCAATGGGAGAATGGATGAAGCCATGTACTGTAAAATCCTGAGTGACAACCTTCTTCCCTCCACCAGAACATTAAAAATGGGTCGTGGCTGGGTCTTCCAGCAAGACAATTACTGAAAACATACAGCCAAGGCAACAAAGGAGTGGCTCAAAAAGAAGCACATTAAGGCCATAGAGTTGCCTAGCCAGTCTCCAGACCTTAATCCCATAGAAAACTTATGGAGGGAGTTGAAGCTCAGCGTTGCCATGTGACAGCCTCAAAATCTTATTGACTTAGAGATGATCTGCAAAGATAAGTAGACCAAAATTCCTACTGACCTGTGCGCAAACCTCATCATCAACTACAAAAAAATGTCTGAATGCTGTGCTTGCCAACTAGAGTTTTGCCACCAAGTATTAAGTCTTGTTTGTCAGAGGGATCAAATACTTATTTCTCATTGCAAGATGCAACTAAATTTATATAATTTATACAATGTGATTTTCTGGATTTTATTTTTGATATTCAATCTCTCAATGCTAAAATTAACCTACCCTTAATATTATAGAGTGTTTATATCTTTGTCAGTGGGCAAACTTACAAAATCAGCAAGGGATCAAATACTTATTTCCCCCACTGTATATATAAATATATACACAGACACATACATGTATATATCTTATATAGTCTCCTTTATTATGTATATTACCGACCCTTATACAGTGCCCTCTCTTGTTATGTGCAGCACAATCCATTACGTATCGACTAATATAGAGCCCTGTCTTTATTACATGCCGTCCTCTCTTGTTAGATATGTAATGCAATGATGGCTGATGGAGCATGCGAAAGCTTCTTTTCTAATAAAGGAGCAGATGGACTGGTCGTCTGGTCACCGGCTCCATCATCAGCAGTGATTTTATATATATATTAAGAGAGGCGATTATGTAATAAAAGAGGATGATGTGAATAACAAATATAACAAGATTACGCTATGTAAGGGACAGCACTGTACACAACAGCAGAGAAAGCTTTAGAATATGGGATGGCACCATATATAACTAGGGAAGATGGTACATAATAAGGGACATTGTTATACATAATAAAAGAAGAAACTATGTAACTAAGGACGGAGCTATACATAATAAGTGAGAACACTATATACTGAGGGACTGTGCTATACATAATAAGTGAGTACACCATATGCTAAGAGATTATGCAATACATAATAAGGCTACATTCCTGGATACGGATATAGTGCAGTGTCGGGGTGCTACCCGCTCAAATTCGGACCAGAACAGAACATTCTCTGACCCTCACGGATCTCATTCTCAGACCTGTGATTTTCATGTATGTGTGAATGGACCTGTAAAACTGTACGAGTGTCATCCGATAAAAAAACCTGGAAGCACATGGACAATTCACACAAATGTGAGAATGTAGAATAGGGGATTTTGCAAAAAAACATTATCACTTCATGTCACACAGTGCAGATACAGAATAATATTTACATCCAGGCACTGAACCACTGACGTCTCGTCTTATTAGAGCTGCTTTCTCCTGTTTCTTCTCCATCTGGTCAGACCTTCATGTTGACATCTCCCAGCCATGACTCGTCTTGTCACGATTAGTGTTGAGCATTCCGATACCGCAAGTATCGGGTATCGGCCGATATTTGCGGTATCGGAATTCCGATACCGAGTTCCGATATTTTTGCGATATCGGGAATCGGGATCAGGATGAATATTTATGTGTAAAATAAAGAATAAAAATAAAAAATATGAATATACTCACCCTCGGACGCGCCCTGGTTGTAACCGCTGTAACCGGCAGTCTCCGTTCCTAAGAATGAGCGAGTTAAGGACCTGCGATGACGTTGCGGCTTGTGATTAGTCGCGTGAGCGGTCACATGAGCGGTCACGCGACCAATCACAAGACGCGACGTCATCGAAGGTCCTTCACCCGCTCATTCTTAGGAACGGAGGCTGCCGGTTACACCGCTAAGGTCCAGGGTCCGCCGGAGGGGTGAGTATATCCATATTTTTTATTTTTATTCTTTATTTTTTACATGAATATGGATCCCAGGGCCTGAAGGAGAGTTTCCTCTCCTTCAGACCCTGGAAACCATTTCAGGATACATTCCGATATTTGTGTCCCATTGACTTGTATTGGTATCGGGTATCGGTATCGGCGATATCCGATATTTTTCGGATATTGGCTGATACAATCTGATACTGATACTTTCAAATATCGGAAGGTATCGCTCAACACTAGTCACGATGATTGTGCAGCGCCCCAGAGATCTGGTCGTTGCAGTATGACACTCTGCCACTAAGGGGAGTGATGGTACGTCTGATGGCACTGAAGGAATTCTACTGACCAGGTATCACCAGCACACATTACACTTCACACTCCGGCCACTAGGGGGAGCAAAAGGCTTTATTTATTGGGCCCCTCCTCACACTGGTAAAACTAGGGGTTGGATAGAAAGTTAGTCAAAAGCTGACTGGGTTGGATTCAGGCAACATCCCGTGGCAGGGGGTGTTGCAGGGAGAAGGCACAGGGGGGTTCCTGTCAGGCGTGGGAACCTGGCAGGTACCTAGCGACCAGAATAGAACGTTACGGAACCGCGCCTGCACACCCCGCGGCGGTATCCTAAGAAAGAGACACGAAGCAAAGGATATTGTGAGACAGTGAGAAACGAGATCAAGCACAAAGGAGAGCCAGTAGGAGTCGTGCCGTGAGACCGAGGCAACATCCCACTGAGGCGCGTAGCCGGTGGCCGGAACACCGAGGGAGTAACCAACTCTACGCCTTACTCCAAACTCCACAGGACAGTTAATTATAGGTTGGCTGTCTAACCTAAACACCTAGGAAGACATAAGGGGCAACAGTGGGAGAGGGGCGACTCTAGGGTCCCGGAAGACCTCCAGGCCTTCCCGTCATACGGGTGCGTCCTAGCCATAACATACCTGTGGGACGTTGAACTAGAAACATCTGGAACTAAAGAAAGAGAGAGCTGTAAAGAACGAACGAATGAGAACAGCAGTTGTGAGGACTATTCCGAATGCTCAGCAGGGTAGCACTACAACACACAGGCGCTATTGGTGGGCAACGATTTCCACCTGCAAAGGGAATTCTGGAAGTGCCCATTGGACCGGCCGGTCTCAGATAGCCCTGTTAAGCGTGCTCTGGATTGCGGATCCTGAAGTCTTCAGTAAAGAGGTAAAGAGACTGCAACCCTGTGTCCTCGTTATTGTCTGCACCTCACACCATCACCATCCACCTTACTGGGAAGCCCTGGGGACATACTTCACCTGTGGGAAGGTATACCATCCAGCTGCCATTCCATCACCCCAGCGGACCCCACAGCATCGTCGGTCACCCTGACCGAACACCACAGGTGGCGTCAAGAACCTCTGACAGACTGTACCACCTTTATTGGACGCCCCTTAGCAGGGTCGCGGACCGGGTCTAGCCACCGTGACAGCTTCAGAACCGAACCAGAGAGGCCCAGTACCGAGAACGCGTGGCCCTGTGTCTGGGGGCGCTCCAACTGTCACAGGCCTGAAAATAACAAGGTCATATACATTGTATATAAACATGTGTCTCCCCCCTATATACAGATATGTACCCCACCATTAATATACTATTAGCCATGTACCATTAAAAATATAAAGTGATAAGCAGCTCCGTGCCCCCCATTAACTATAATATCTGACTGCCAATAATATAAATTATTCAGTCTGTGACTCTCCCCAATTATCTGTTAGGCTACTTGCACATGGAATATATGTAAGGTTTTACAGTGCAGGAAAAGTGAATGAGAAGTCTCATGCACACGCTGCTTATTTTTTCCTTGCAGATTTCCAGTAGATTAAAATATGCATAGGAAAGAATACATAACAAAAGCATGGAAAAAATTTGGAAAAACATTAATGTATTTTACGCAACTTTCTTCCTGCCAACACATTAGGATATGCAGCAGAATATTCTCCTGCAAATCCTGAACGTATGTACATAGCCTTAGTCCCTCTCCTGTGTCCCCATCATTCATTATAAATACTTGATAGCATCATAATGAATTTGGGGGTGGGATGCCATCAGGTACTGAACGTTCTCCGCCACCTCCTAATTCATTACAAGTTCATGACAGCGTCTTCTCCCTCCTTTTAGTTCATTATAAAGTGTCCTTTGCACCTTACTGCCTGCTCTCCCACTCACCAATACATTTTAAGTCCCAGATAGCATCACAATGAATTGTGAGATGGGGAGGACACTATCAGGGGCTTAGCACCCTCCTCCACCACCCAATTCATTTTACACCCATATCTAATGTCCTCCTCCCCTCCTCCTGTTCATAAGTCCATTACACGCCCTCCTTCTTCTCATCCCAATCCCCCACATTCTTCATTGTCCTCCTCCCCCCGCATCCCATCATTGTCCTCTCCCCCACCTCTATCATTGCCCTCTCCATCACCTCCATCATTGCCTTATCACCCACCACGCCCATCATTGACCTTTCCACCTCCTCTATCATTGCATTCTCCCCCACCACCCCATCATTGCACTTTCCACCTCTAGCATTGCTTTCTCCCCTACTACTTCCATCATTGCCCTATCCACCACCTCTATCATTGCTTTCTCCACCACCCCTATCATTGCCCATTCCACGACTTCCTTCATTGCCTCCTCCCCACCACTCCCATCATTGCCCTTTCCACCACCATCATCATTGCTTTCGCCCCCACCAACTATCATTGCCCTCTCCATCACCCCCATCATTGCCCTCTCCACCACCTACACACACACAAACCACTCACCTCTCTGCACGTTATATACACAAACATCTCCATCACCTACAAACATATACACACATACAAGTATACACACACACATCGCTCACCTCTCCGCACGTTCCCCCAAAGCATCTTCGTCACCTGCAGCTTTCTCTCTGACACAGCCGTGCGCTGAATGCTGACGTCATCCAGCTGCGCTGTTCTGTCAGACAGGAAGTGCGGGCAGGAAGCAGGATGGATACCTGCAGCTCCGCTCTGCTGCCATTTTCTCCTGTAGGCAGTGGAGGACACATGAGGGCAATCTGATCAGGGGTCCCCCGGAGACTCGGGGCTGGATAAACAGGCCATATTGCCCTCAGTGTTAGTCATATTGCAGGGCCCCCCTCCACCATCGGCCTCGGTGCAGTGCGGCTGCACATGCGCTATGTGCTCCCACGTGTGTGTTTTGACGAATATTTCCTTTGAAGGCTCATGTTAAAAGCGCATTGCAATCGCATAGCAATCTCACTGCATTCGGATGTAAATCGTATGCTAGGTGTGAAAAATTGGATTGTGCTCTCATTACACTTGCATGAATCTCACATTACACTCGTGCGACTCTCAGCAGTGACACTTGGACTGATTTTGTTTGTCTTAATAAATAAGAGGTCTAACTTAAAAAAAAATTCCTGACAACTTAAAAAATTCTGTTGTAATATACTTTTTACAGTTTATTTACAATAGTAAACTTTAATGCATCTTTCGTGCAACCGGTAATAAATGTAGAAACAAGTCTGTGTAAATCCATATTTTGGCCTTTGGCATGTAACTGGAAAAGCATTAAAATAGCCTTGTGTTACCAAGGTAACACTGCATAGATCACTATATATTTTTTTATCAAATGATGTAACACTTGTCATCTAACATTTTTTTCATATTACACCAAATTGTACATTAATTGTGTGCGACATTGTATCAGCACAGTAAGGCACAATTAGAAGACCGTACTATTCTGGCTGCTTCTTATAAACTCATCTGTGTATTAACTGTCTATATAAGTCTTGTTGCCTGTACAGAAAATCAAGTGAAAGTGAAAAATAAGTCTGTAAGACGGATTCATCTTAGGCTCTCTCCATGCACCTGGGAAAACATCCATGGCAAGTTTATAGCACAGACAAATACAACTGTATACAGTTCATTTGCATACTTCTGCCATTGACGCCAATTACATTAGTACCTTCATGACAGGGCCAATCTCTGTTTTTGCTTTTTCAATTTTTCCTCCCCTTCTTCCCAGAACTTGTTTTTCTGTCCACATAGACATATGCTGGACGAATTGCACTTTTGAAAGACCCCATTCATTTTACCACCTAATGTACTGGAAAATGGGAAAAAATTCCAAGTGGGGAAAAAATCTGCAAACCCCCCACAATTCTGACATTGCGTTTTGGGAATTGTTTTTACCTTGTACATTTCATGGTAAAAATGACCTTGGAACATGATTTTGCTCAACAATATGATTATGCCAATATGACAAATCTCCAATATTTTTAATGGTGAAGAAAAATCAGAAGTTTGCAAAAAAACAATTTTTTCGAGTTGTGTTGCCATTTTCCGAGCCCCTTAATGTTTTCTTTTTTTGGGTGATGGAGCTGTGTGATGGCTTATTTTTTGTGGGGCAAGACAACAATTATATTGATCTTATTTTTGGATAAATGTGACTTTTTGATTGCATATTACAGCACTTTTTGTGGAATTGCATCAATCAAAAATAACTTACCGTATTTTTCGGACTATAAGACGCACCGGACCATAAGGCGCACCCCAAATTTGGGGTGAAAATTGCAGAAAAAAAGATTTTTTATAAGATGGGGGTCCGTCTTATTGTCCGAATTTACAGTATCTTACCTGAGGGCTGGCGGTGGCAGAGCAGGGTCACAGGAGGCAAGGTGTCGGCAGAGGTGGGGTGATGCTGGGATGAGAAGGTGCTGGGATGAGGAGGTGCTGGGATGAGGAGGTGCTGGGATCAGGAGGTGCTGGGATCAGGAGGTGCTGGGATCAGGAGGTGCAGTGAGAGGTATGGCGTGAGAGGGGTCCCAGGCTTACCGTGCAGGCAATGCAGGCTTACCGCAGTAAGCGGGGTCCCTTTCTCCGGTGAGGTAATGCAGCAGCCCGGTAAGCAGCAGAGCCGGGTGAATCCTGTTGTTATCGGTGGGGGCGGCCATCTTCCTGAGGCCGCGCGTGTGCAGATGAAGCGCTCTGCTTCCCGGGGCTTCAGGAAAATGGCCGCGGGAGGCCGCGCGTGCGCAGATGGAGATCGCGGCGGCCATTTTCCTGAAGCCCCGGGAAGCAGAGCGCTCCATCTGCGCACGCGCGACCTCAGGAAAATGGCCGCCACCACCGATAACAACAGGATTCACCCGGCTCTGCTGCATACCGGGCTGCTGCATCACCTGACCGGAGAAAGGGACCCCGCTTACTGCGCCTCCTCTGCCGCCACACCTCTGCCGCCGCACCTCTGCCGCCGCACCTCTGCCGCCACGGTAAGCCTGCATTGCGACTATTAGACGCACCCCCCATTTTCCCCCCTTTTTTTGGGGGGAAAAAGTGCATCTTGTAGTCCGAAAAATACGGTAATTTTGGCTTTTTTGATTTTCTTTTCATTTACGGTGTTGAGTAAATGGGTTAATTATTTTTATATTTTGATTTTGATAAATTGGACATTTCTGTGATACCAAATACAGTGGGGGAAAAAGTATTTAGTCAGCCACCAATTGTGCAAGTTCTCCCACTTAAAAAGATGAGAGAGGCCTGTAATTGACATCATAGGTAGACCACAACTATGAGAGTCAAAATTGAGAAAACAAATCCAGAAAATCACCTTGTCTGATTTGGCAAGGTTTATTTTGCAGATTATGGTGGGAAACAAGTATTTGGTCATTAACAAAAGTTAATCTCAACATTTTGTTATATATCCTTTGTTGGCAATGACAGAGGTCAAACGTTTTCTGTAAAGGTACCGTCACACTAAACGATATCGCTAGCGATCCGTGACGTTGCAGCGTCCTGGCTAGGGATATCGTTCAGTTTGACACACAGCAGCGATCAGAATCCTGCTGTGATGTCGTTGGTCGCTGCAGAAAGTCCAGCACTTTATTTCGTCGCTGGACTTCCTGCTGACATCGCTGAATCGGCGTGTGTGACGCCGATTCAGCGATGTCTTCGCTGGTAACCAGGGTAAACATCGGGTTACTAAGCGCAGGGCCGCGCTTAGTAACCCGATGTTTACCCTGGTTACCAGCGTAAAAGTAAAAAAAAAACCAAACACTATATACTTACCTTCCGCTGTCTGTCCCTCGGCGCTCTGCTTCTCTGCCCTGTGTAAGCACAGCGGCCGGAAAGCAGAGCGGTGACGTCACCGCTGTACTTTCCGGCCGCTGTGCTTACACAGGGCAGAGAAGCAGAGCGCCGAGGGACAGACAGCGGAAGGTAAGTATGTAGTGTTTTTTTTTTTTTACTTTTACGCTTGTAACCAGGGTAAACATCGGGTTACTAAGCGCGGCCCTGCGCTTAGTAACCCGATGTTTACCCTGGCTACCGGCATAGTTGGTCGCTGGAGAGCTGTCTGTGTGACTGGACGAGCAGTGGATGCCGCGTCCACACAGCACAGCACCGGCTCCAAGTGTAGCCTGCTATTTATAGCTGTTCCAGCCACAATCAGAGGGATTAATCTCCTATTAGAACGTCAATCTGTGATATACTCTAAGAGAGGTACATTGATGAAGGTCTAACCTGAGACCGAAACGTCAATATTGTATGTTCTCTCTTTCAATTAAATCTCACTTTCATTTGACCACGTGTGTGCCAAGTTTATCTACAACATAAGTACGGTTTGGGCACCTACTTGTGCACCACAATTTATAGTAGTGCCTACGGCTATCTTCCAGGTGCTACCAAATTGTCCCATGCTGATTTGCAACTGGTCATTGATGATAACATATTCCAGTGTGCAGAGAATGAGAATTGTAAAATTTCACCATTATCATGACATTAAGGCTATGTGCACATGTTCAGGATTTCTTGCAGAAAATTCCTGAGAAAAACCTGAAATTTTCTGCAAGAAATCTGCACGCGTTTTTTGTGCGTTTTTGCCGCATTTTAGGTGCGTTTTTGATGCGCTTTTTCCGGACATTTTCCAATGCATTTTATAGTGGGAAATCCGCAAAAAAACCCGCAAAATTAATGAACATGCTGCGTTTTTTACCGCGATGCGTTTTTTTCGCGGAAAAAAACGCATCATGTGCACAAAACATGCGGAATTCATTCTAAATTGATGGGATGCTTATTGTATGCTTTTTTTGTGATTTTATAGCAGTTTTATCATGAAAAAAATGTGAAAAATCAGCAACGTGTGCACACAGTCTAATAGGCAAATCTACAAATGTTGGGCTGATTCAACCTTTGGAATATTTACGGCTCAGAACATGCCTTGTCCCAGAACCAGGAAACAATATATAAATATACACTGCTAAAAAAAATAAAGGGAACACTAAAATACCACATCCCAGATATCACTGAATAAAATATTCCAGTTGCAAATCTTTATTTGTTACATGGTGGAATGCATTTAGAACAATAAAACATAAAAATGATCAACCTAAATCCAAATTAATATCCCACGGAGATCTGGATTTGGAATGATACTCAAAATCAAAGTGGAAAATCAAATTATAGGCTGATCCACCTTCAGTGGAAATGCCTCAAGACAAAGAAATGATGCTCAGTAATGTAAATGCTCTCACTCCTAGAGGTACAGTATCATGAGGCAGTGTCTACAAACCACAGAAGTTTCTCCGTTAGAGCAGCTAATCCAGAATGGCATGTCAGTGCAAGCTGTGGGAATAAGGGCAGCAGGTACCAGGAGACAGGCCAGTACACCAGGAGACATGAAAGGGGCTGTAGGAGGGCAACAACCCAGCAGCAGGATTGCTACCTCCTCCTTTGAGCAAGGAGGAACAGGAGGAGCAGTGCCATGGTACTGCAAGATGACCTCCAGCAGGCCACTAACATCCATGTGTCTGCTTAAACTGTCTGAAACAAACTCAAAGAGGGTAGTATGAGGGCCTACAGCCCTTACAACCCAACACCATGCTGAGCGATTGGGATTTGCCAGAGAACACCAAGTGTCAACAAAACCATGGATGAGAGCAGGTTCACACTGAGCACATGTTACAGATGTCATAGTCTGGAGACGCCGTGGAGAACATTCTGCTGCCTGCAATATCCTCCAGCATGACCGATTTGGCAATGGGTCAGTAATGGTGTGGAGAGGCATTTCTTTGGAGGGCCACACAACCCTGCATGTGCTAGCCAAAGGTACTCTGACTGCCATTAAGTACTGGGATGAGATCCTCAGATCCATTGTGAGACAATATGCAGATGTACTGGGCCCTGGGTTCCTTCTGATGCATGGCAATTCTAGGCCTCATGTGGCTGAAGTGTGTCAGCAATTCCTGCATGATGAAGGCATTGATGCTATGGATTGGCCTGCTCGTTCCCCAGATCTGAATCCAATCGAGCACATCTGGGACATCATGTCTCGTTGCATCCCCCAATGCCACATTGCACCATCAGGAGCAGCAGCAGCGGTGGTGTCTGACTGCTGGATCCAGGTTTCAGTAAGAGCCTGGAGGTTAAGAGAATTAGAAAGGAACAAGTCATGGATGAAGGAGAGTTTATTATCAGGAGAAGTGTATAATTGGGTGTCAATAGCATAGAGATGGTACTGAAAACCAAATCTACTGATTGTTTGTCCAATAGGGGCAGTATACGAAGAGGAGGGGGCCTAGGACTGATCCTTGAGGAACCCCAACAGTAAGGGGAAGGTGAGAGGAGGAGGAACCAGCAAAAGATACAGTCAAGGAGCGGTCAGAGAGATAGGAGGAGAACCAGGAGAGAACGGTGTCCTTGAGGCCGATGGAGTGTAGCATAGTGAGCAGGAGCTGATGAACCACAGTATCGAATGCTGGGGAGAGATCCAAGAGAATTAGCATGGAGTAGTGACCATTAGATTTAGCTGTTAGTAGATCATTAGAGACTTTAGTGAGGGCAGTTTCAGTAGAGTGTAAAGAGCGGAAACCAGATTGAAGAGGATCGAGAAGAGAGTTATCTGAGAGATAGTGGATAAGGCGGGAGTGGACCAGGCGTTTGAGGAATTTATAGATGAATGGAAGATTGGAAACAGGTCTATAATTAGCGGCACAGTTTTGTCGAGGGATGGTTTTTTAAACAATGGATGTATGATGGCATGATTAAATGAGGAGAGGAAAAATACCGGAAGAGAGAGAAAGGTTGAATATTTTTGTTAGGTGAGAGGTGACAGCCGGGGAAAGGGACTGGAGGAGATGTGACGGAATGGGATCACTGGTGCAAGTGGTCGGGCAAGAAGATGCAAGGAGCCTGATTACTTCCTCTTCTGTAACTGGTTCAAAGTCAGAGAGTGAACTAGATGCAGTGGGGGAGGAAAGATGATGCATGGTATGAAGGGATTGGGAGATAATTTCCTGTCGGAAGTGGTCAATTTTTTCTTTGAAGTAATTGGCCAGATCGTCAGCGCGGAGGTCCGTGGTTGGGGCCTGCACTCTTGGGTTGAGTAGGGAATGGAAAGTGTCAAAGAGATGTTTAGGGTTATTGGATAGTGAGGTGATGAGGGTGTTAAAATATGTTTGTTTGGAGGGTGAAGAGCAGAGTTGTATATTTTAAGCATGAACTTATAATGGAGGAAATCTTCGGGAAAATTAGATTTTCTCCACAGACGTTCGGCGCATCTGGAGCACCACTGCAGGAAACATGCTTGCAGCGTGTGCCACGGTTGTCGTTGTCTGTGCCAAATTGTTCTATGTATGGGAGGTGCAATTTCATCCAGGGCACTTTTCACGATTTCATTGTAATGCTTTAGTGCGGAATCAGGACTTGAGATGGAGGAGATAGGGGCCAATGAGGACTTCAAGTTCTTTGTAAGTTTCTGGTTGTTAATGGCCTGTATGTTTCTATAACTGTGGAAAGTGGGGTTGACCTGAGCGGGATGGCAGTTCTTGATAAAGAATGAAAGAAGTTTGTGGTCAGAGAGCAGGAGAGGGGAGTTTGTGAAATTGTCCACTGAGCAAAGCCAGGAGAAGACCAAGTCGAGGGAGTTTCCGTCTTCATGCGTATGATAGTATGCTGTGAGAAGCCGAAAGAGGAGGTTAGAGATAAAAGGTGAGAAGCAGATGGGGAAAGGGGAAAAGCAATGGGGATATTGAAATCACCCATTATGAGGGTAGGGATGTCACAGGAGAGAAAGTGTGTAAGCCAGGTGGCAAAGTGATCCAGGAACTGATGAGAGGTGCCGGGAGGACGATACACCACCGCCACTCACATGGAGAAGGGGATGTAGAGTTTGAGAGCATGGACTTCAAAAGAAGGGAAGACAAGTGAGGGTACTTGAGGGATAACCTGGAAAGTACATTTGGGTGACAGGAGCAGACCAACGCCTCCACCTGCTCTGTTGTCCGATCTTTGGGTATGAGAAAAGTGTAGTCCACTATATGAAAGAGCAGCAGCAGCGGTGGTGTCGACCTGCTGGATCCAGGTTTCTGTAAGAGCCAGGAGGTTAAGAGAATTAGAAATGAAGAAATCATGGATGAAAGGAAGTTTATTACACACAGAGCGAGAATTCCAAAGGGCACAATTGAAAGAGGCAGAAGGCATGCGGGGAATATTAATAAGGTTAGAGGGGTTTCTGAGTGTAGAAGTTAGGAGGTTTGACTGGCTATAACATGGGGGGGCCGGGGTTGGGAGAGATGTCTCCAGCGACTAGGAGGAGGATAGAAAGAGAGAGCAGATGGTTAAGTGATTTGTGAGAGTGTCTCTTGTGTTGGATGGTGGGACTGAATGAATCTGTGATGTTTAGCAATGTGAACAGAGCATGAGTGCTATACATAGGAGAGGAAAGGACAGAGGGGCCGATATGGAAGTGTAAAGAGTTAATGCAAGGGCAGTGAATGTGAGTGAATGCATCAGCCAGGATATAGATTATACAAATGCATATGGTGAATATTTGTTCTGTTCCAAATGTACAGGGAATAAATTTAGATTGTCTTACCCTGTCTCCTGCCCTGTCTAACTGACAGTACTTTGAAAAAAGTACTTTGAATAAATGTACACGAATAATAGTGCATGAATGCTCCCCTGCCCCCATATGTCTCCATTCTGCCCCCCTATGTCTCCATCCTGCCTTCCATATGTCTCCATCCTGTCCCCATATAGGTCCTCTCATCCTGATCCCCATATGTCTCCAAACTGCCCCCCCATATTGCGGATTCCAGTACAAAAGCAAAAAAAGTTTCTCCTTACCTGGCTGTGGTCTAGCGGCATCCTCTTCCTCAACCATTTGAGATGCGGACAGACACGCCATTGCATTACAGTGACATTATACGCTGGCGATGTGCTCGCTGAAGTCAGCTGCCAGCCTCTGATTGGCTGGCGACTCCTATTGCAGTGCAGGAAGCGGACGCACCTTCACTTGCTGAGGGAACGGCATAATCCTACCCCCTCTTCACAGGGCCCCATACACCAGTAAGGGCAGTAATGACCTCATGGCAGCCCTGCCTCCGTGTATGAATATTCAAATTTCCAAGCTGTGCATATTTAGTGATAAAAGCTTAAAAGGAGTCTGTCAGCCCAAAATTACAGTAATAACCAAGAATATAGCATTGTAGAGAAAATAGCCCCTATAAAAATCTCACTTTTAGTGTTCTAAATTCTGCTTCCATTACGAAGAAACTAAAGTTTTCATCAAACATGTCACTTAGGGTGCTCACTGTATCCCTGATAGAATAGATAGAGTGGATATATACACATAGAAGAGATAAATATAAAGTTGTCACTGACACACACATAGATATATACATATATATATATATATATATATATATATACACATATATATATATATATATATATATATACAGTACAGACCAAAAGTTTGGACACACTTTCTCATTTAAAGATTTTTATGTATTTTCATGACTATGAAAATTGTACATTCACACTGAAGGCATCAAAACTATGAATTAACACATGTGGAATTATATAAAAGTGTGAAACAAGTGAAATTATATCTTATATTCCAGGTTCTTCAAAGTAGCCACCTTTTGCTTTGATGCCTGCTTTGCACACTCTTGGTATTCTCTTGATAAGCTTCAAGAGGTAGTCATCGGGAATGGTTTTCAATAAACAGGTGTGCCCTGTCAGGTTTAATAAGTGGGATTTCTTGCCTTAGAAATGGGGTTGGGACCATCAGTTGTGTTGTGCAGAAGTCTGGTGGATTCACAGCTGATAGTCCTACTGAATAGACTGTTAGAATTTTTCATTATGGCAAGAAAACAGCAGCTAAGAAAAGAAAAATGAGTGGCCATCATTATTTTAAGAAATGAAGGTCAATCAGTCTGAAAAATTGGGAAAACTTTGAAAGTGTCCCCAAGTGCAGTGGCAAAAACCATCAAACGCTACAAAGAAACTGGCTCACATGGTGACCGCCCCTGGAAAGGAAGACCAAGAGTCGCCTCTGCTTCTGAGGATAGGTTTATCCGAGTCACCAGCCTCAGAAATCGCAGGTTAACAGCAGCTCAGATTAGAGACCAGGTCAACGCCACACAGAGTTCTAGCAGCAGACCCATCTCTACAACAACTGTTAAGAGGAGACTTTGTGCAGCAGGCCTTCATGGTAAAATAGCTGCTTGGAAAACACTGCTAAGGACAGACAACAAGCAGAAGGGACTTGTTTGGGTTAAAGAACACAAGGAATGGACATTAGACCAGTGGAAATCTGTGCTTTGGTCTGATACAGTAAGTCCAAATTTGACATCTTTGGTTCCAACCACCGTGTCTTTGTGCGATGCAGAAAAGGTGAATGGATGGACTCTACATGCCTGGTTCCCATCGTGAAGCATGGAGGAGGAGGAGTGATGCTGTGGAGGTGCTTTGCTGGTGACACTGTTGGGGATTTATTCAAAATTGAAGGCATACTGACCCAGCATGGCTACCACAGCATCTTGCAGCGGCATTCTATTCCATCCGGTTTGCGTTTAGTTGGACCATCATTTATTTTTCAACAGGACAATGACCCCAAACACACCTCTAGGCTGTGTAAGGGCTATTTGACCAAGAAGGAGAGTGATGGGGTGCTACGCCAGATGACCTGGCCTCCACAGTCATCAGACCTGAACCCGAGATGGTTTGGGGTGAGCTGGACCGCAGAGTGAAGGCAAAAGGGCCAACAAGTGCTAAGCATCTCTGGGAACTCTTTCAAGATTGTTGTAAGACTATTCCCAGTGACTACCTCTTGAAGATCATCAAGAGAATGCCAAGAGTGTGCAAAGTGTTGTGAATTCTGTGGCCAAGCTCCCTCCTGTGGTCGTGAGTGGTACTTCGGCTGGTTCTGTCTATGAGCTTCCTTTGGTGGATGAGAGTGGTACTGTGGCTTCTGAGTTTCCTTCCTCAGGTGATGAGGTTAAGTCGTTAGGTGCTGCTCTATTTAACTCCACCTAGTGCTTTGATCCTGGCCTCCAGTCAATGTTCTAGTATTGGTCTTGCTTCCTCCTGGATCGTTCCTGTGGCCTGTCTATCCTGCATAAGCTAAGTTTTGCTTGTGTCATTTTTGTTTGCTATTTTTTCTGTCCAGCTTGCTATATTGGTTTTTCTTGCTTGCTGGAAGCTCTGGGACGCAGAGGGAGCACCTCCGTACCGTTAGTCGGGTCTTTTTGCCCCCTCTGCGTGGTTGTTTGTAGGGTTTTGTGTTGACCGCAAAGCTATCTTTCCTATCTTCGGTCTGTTCAGTAAGTTGGGCCTCACTTTGCTAAATCTATTTAATCTCTGCGTTTGTATTTTCATCTCAACTCACAGTCATTATATGTGGGGGGCTGCCTTTTCCTTTGGGGTATTTCTCTGAGGCAAGGTAGGCTTATTTTTCTTTCTTAGGGCTAGCTAGTTTCTCAGGCTGTGCTCGAGGCGCATAGGACTGGTCAGGAGCGCTCCACGGCTACCTTTAGTGTGGTTGGATAGGATTAGGGATTGCGGTCAGCAGAGTTCCCATGTCTCAGAGCTCGTCCTATGTTTTTGGTAATTGTCAGGTCACTTTGTGTGCTCTGAACTTCAAGGTCCATTGTGGTTCTGACTTACCTGTTCATAACAGCAAAGCAGTCATCAAAGCAAAAGGTGCCTACTTTGAAGGACCTAGAATCTGACGTCAGCACGAGTGTGGTGGAAAAATTTCTAACGCCGCCCATGCTGACGTCAGTTAGCTGAGGTAAGTTCATTGGCTGTGAACTCCCAGGACCTTTCTGATGGCACCACGAGCATGAGCCTTCACAGGGAGACACTGTGCCACCCTGCTACAATTCAGGTATGTGCAGACTCCACTAGGGGGAGTGGGTGAGAGAAAAAAGGTTGCACTTGCCGCACCGCAGCACAGTGCACACTACACCGCGCCACCACGTGCTGACAGAGAATGGTCAAAACAAGCCAAGTCAGTAACGGTCGGTAAGTGTAGAGTTTTAAGGGGAAAACAGAACTCATGGTCAAATGCAAGCCGAGTTTCAGAACCAGCCGGGAGCAGAGGTACCGAAGATGTGAGACATAGAACAGAGTCAGAGTTAAGCCAGTAGGTCAAAAGCCGGACAGATGTGTGGTAACAAAGACGGGAGACAGGAGATGAAGTCAGAGTTCAAGCCGCGTCAAGACATGGAGGGGATACACACCAGAGTCACACTAGGTCAAGTACAGGAGACAGGTCAGACACCGGTACGGAAGGTCAGAGGCAAAAGGAACACTGGGGTTTAACAGGGCAGCAGCCCTAGCAAGCTCAAAATTATCACTGACACAAGCTGCCAGCAAGAGCACCAAGAAATAGCCACTCTCAAATCAAAGAGAGGCAGAAATAGTTAGCCCCATCATGACCAGGCTGGAGTAGGAGAAACAAAATGCAAACTCCGACCCGGATCATGACACCCGGATCATGACACTGAGCACACGCTGCTCAGTGTCTATGCTGGATGACAGGCTGTATGGTTGCATAATGCAACCATGCAGCCTGTCATCTAGATGTAGCAGAGCTAGACCCATCATGGGACAAATTAATTATCATCTTCTCTGAGGACAGGTGAGGAATATTGTTGCTTCTTATTTTAATTCTCTTGCAGGAGACAATGGCATCTTTGGAATGGGCGCTGTCATAAATATGGTTTAATTAAGGTTTATTAAAGGAGTATGTGTCATTCTTTCAGTTAAAGGACTTTATTTTGGGTGTTTGTGTTTTTATGCAATATGACTATGGGGTTAGTAATGGGGGCGTCTTATAGACGCCTTTCCATTACTAACTGCTGGGCTTGATATCACCTGACAAACCAAAGATTACATCAGTCCCCCAACTAGCACCCCACTTGCCACCGCCACAGGGCAAGTGGGAAGAGCGAGGCTAAGTGCCAAAATTGGCACATCTTATAGATGCGCTTTTTTTGGAGCGACTGAGAGCTGATGTTTTTAGCCGTGGGGGGGGGGGGGGGGCGGGGGGACTTGACAGTATATGTATATACATGTATTTGTATATATATGTATAATTTGTGAAAAATGTAATTGTACTCGCATGAAAAACACATGACACTTGCATTAAGCTTGTGGTGCAACTCACGGTAGTGAGGATTGGACAAATTTTTTTATACGTTTAGTGTGATTCCAGCCTTAGGCCTTTCTCAGCGTATAAATTGGATGAGTTGTAATCCAATATAAGGGCGCTGTCTCACCGGATATAGTATAAAATTCTGTTTGGTGAATAAGGAAAGTTTCTGGATTTTCAAATTGTCCACATTAGTTCCTGAAAGATTGAATGATTGTATAGACCATACAGACTAAATAAGAATACATTGATATCTGTTTACTAATCGCTCTGTTAACCCCTTAGGCTGCAGTCACACTAGCAGTATTTGGTCAGTATTTTACATCAGTATTTGTAAGCCAAAACCAGGATTGGGTGATAAATGCAGAAGTGGTGCATATGCTTCTATTATACTTTTCCTCTATTTGTTCCACTCCTGGTTTTGGCTTACAAATACTAATGTAAAATACTGACCAAATACTGATAGTGTGACGGCAGCCTTAACGGCCATGGATACGCCTCTTAATGACGGCGGTTAAGGGACCTTTTTAACAGCGCTGAGAAATACGCCCAGGAGACCGGGGTACCCAGCACCGGACCAATGGGGTCTGTCTCTTGAGGGGGATGTCACGGGTGGCTTGACCCGGTGCTGTGGCCTCAGGCAATGCACAGTGTAAGGGTATCGTGAGGGAACAGGCACTTACTCGATCAGCAGCATGTTCTCCCAGCGGTGATGATCCCGATCCTGGATAGATGGCTATTGTCCAAATGAAAGACTGAGGCACTGAAACATTTAACCAGTTTACTTCAACATAAAGGGATTTACAACCAGTCCTGACACCGGAGTCTGTATGGGAACTCTGAGTTACTTTGACCCTGCCGGGGTCTTCGCCTCTTATTGTAAGCAGTTTCTGTGTGGCCCTGCTGCTGTATGTGAACTGGCTGCCGGCCCAATCTGTCCCCTCCGGGCCCTGGTTCGACGGGCAACCCGAGTCCTTTTATCGGCTTACCCCCTCCGGGAGTACCGCTGAACTCTGTGTCTGTTGCTGCGTCCGGCCCTAGTGAAGCTGATATCACCTCACGTTTTTCCGGTTGCTGTATTATATATAATGAATACAGCTGCGGATCCGGTATCCGTCTTTGCGCCTGTTCTGGGTAGTGATTAATGCTACCCGGTTCTCACAATGTCCTTTTTCTCTGTCCCTCTTCTCCTCAGGCCGGTGATTTGGGCCTGGAAACTGTCATAGGGCTGTTAGAAAATCAGCTGTATGACCTCTCACTTTCAACTCCTTAGCCCAACTGCCAGTTCTTTACTCAGACCAGAATGGATCAAGGGGAGTCTCTGGAGCTCCCCCTTCTGGCCGGAGGTCGCAGTGCAGTCTTGCTATTTTAGTATTTGTATTTAGTGTCAGTAACTGTTTTTGTGGCAAATACCCCTAGGGGTGCCACATTCCCCCTTAGTTAAGAACAGTACTCCGGGACTGTGGGACGATAACATTTTGAAATAACAATTAATATATACAGAGTCTTAAAAATGAAAAGTTACAAAAACCACTCAAAGAAACAAAAATAGAGTTCTGTAAAAAGTCACTTCAAATAGCGTCCATTAATACAGTTCTATCCTTGAAGGTACTAGGAAAGGCACTGCACTTTGTGTCCAAGAATTTAGTTCCATTTTTCCAACGGAGTTACCAATATA
Source organism: Ranitomeya imitator (assembly GCF_032444005.1). NCBI lineage: Eukaryota > Metazoa > Chordata > Amphibia > Anura > Dendrobatidae > Ranitomeya > Ranitomeya imitator. Next base: position 330,327,244 of record NC_091286.1, on the reverse strand, counting down.
AAGTCTAAAGAAAGTTCAAAAAGAGCAAAAAGCAAAGTTCAAAAAGCAGTCTTTCCGGAGCTTTGATTTAGTGCCTCCGGGCTGATAAAAAGTTCAAGAATATGCAATTAGTTCATACAGACAAGCCTCTGTAGGTACTGGGCTTAAACGTTGCATAATGCTAACAATGACTATAGTTTTATAGTTGGTAATCCGCATACCTGGCCGGTAATTGACCCTGGGTACTACGCTGTGATCTACGTAATAGCGGTGTCTCTTCATGTGGTATACTACTGTCTACTGCGGATGTAGTATCTGCCCGCTCTGCTAAAGATAATTCCACGACTATGGAGTTGGCAAGTCCACCGTGAATGGGATTACTCTGATCAGGAATCTGTTCTTCCTGGCCTGGAACCTCCCGTAGTACGGGGTCAGCTTCTTCCTGTCTTGGGACTTCTGGTATTGGGTTCGGTGTTGGGTAAAAGGCCACCATGGGAACCACTACTGCACCATGGTATGTTAGTAGAGTTTTGGGAAAGTCTCCTATACAGGTGTGATACATTTCCTCTTCTTTTTCCTTTACTGGTTGAACCTGCATGGGTTGAATAACTTCTGGTTCTGGCTGGACAACTTCTGGCTCTTTCAATGCTTCCGGACATAATTTAAGATTGTCTCTTGACACTAGTACAGATGTTAAGCCTCCGTTTTTGCTAATGAGACACATTTTAGGATTATCCATTCTTGTTGGTAAAACTGTGTAGGGTACGGCTTCCCACTGATTGTCTAGTTTATTGGTTCGATGATTTCTCTTGAGCACTTGGTCACCCGGTCTAAATGGGGTCGCTAGAGCATTCTGGTTGAAAGTTCGCTCTTGTCTTTCTCTAGTTTGCTGAAGGCTTCTTTCCACACTCTCTTGCACTTGGCGATACTGCTTTTGCCGTATGATATCCCAATTGGAGTCTTGAACTTCTGCGTCTGGTTTCAGAATTCCCATTTCTAGATCGATTGGTAATTGGCCGGGTCTTGCACGCATAAGGTAAGCTGGGGTGCAGTTGGTGGAGCTCACCGGGACATGATTATACAGATCCACCAAGTCAGGCAATTTCTCTGGCCATTGATTCCTTTCTGTCTCAGGTAAAGTCTTTAGTAGGTCTATTACAATATGGTTCATCTTCTCGCATAAGCCGTTTGTTTGTGGATGATAGGCCGTCGTCCGGATCTTTTTGCAACCATACATATTACAGAATTCTCTGAAGATCTCTGATTCAAAGGCTGTACCTTGGTCGGTGAGAACCTGTTCCGGATATCCATGGGGTCTACAAAAGTACGTTTGGAACGCTTTGGCTGCGGTTTTTGCTGTCAGATCTTTTACGGGTACTACTACCAAGAAGCGTGAATAATGGTCCACGATGGTCAAGGCATAGACATAGCCGGACCGGCTTGGTGTCAACTTCACGTGGTCTATGGCTACAAGTTCAAGTGGTTGTTTGGTGATAATGGGCTGCAGTGGTGCTCTTTGGTTCTTTTGATCGTTTCTTCTGAGGTTGCACGGGCCACAGTTTCTGCACCACTGTTCGATTGATTTTCTCATCCCGACCCAATAAAATCTTTCTCTTAGAAGTACTTCTAACGTTTTCCAACCGAAGTGACCAGCACCATTATGGTAAGCTTCGAGGACCATCTTCACATCTTGTTTAGGCACGATAATCTGCCAAACCAATTCATGTGTTTTCGGATTGGTGTACCTTCTACAGAGCTTCCCTTGATACAGGAACATTTTGCCTCTCTCTTTCCAGAGTTGATGTGTCTCTTCTGGGGCATCCTCATCGGGATATGCACTTTGCTCAGTCAGCAGTTCCTTCACCAACTTCACAGCCGGATTGCTGTCTTGGGTGTCAGCCTATCTATGGTGTGCTAACGGATTAAAATTCACCTCTTGTTGTTTCTGATAGGTACTTGACTGATGATGTTTTGCCTTGGGATGATGGAAGGCTGGTAGTTCAATTTCTTCAAGCTCCCCCGTTTCTTCTTCTACATCTCTCAAGTGTGGCATCCGGGATAGGGCATCGGCATTTCCATTCTTGCGACCTGCTCGATACTTGATTATGAAGTTGTAATTAGATAACCGGGCTATCCATCGCTGTTCTAACGCACCTAATTTGGCTGTGTCCAGATGGGTCAACGGATTGTTGTCAGTATAGACAATAAATTCTGCAGCGGCCAGATAGTGTTTGAAACGTTCAGTCACAGCCCAAACTACTGCCAGTAGTTCCAATTTGAAGGAGCTGTAATTTTCTGAATTTCTTTCAGTAGGCCGGAGCGTTCTACTTGCAAAGGCGATGACTTTCTCCCGACCTTCTTGCTTTTGTGACAGCACCGCTCCTAGTCCCACATTACTGGCATCGGTGTAGAGGATGAAAGGTTGATGGTAATGTGGGTATGCCAGAACCTCTTCTCCAGTTAGTGCCTTCTTTAGTTGTTCAAAGGAGTCTTCCCTTTCGTCGTTCCACTGAAAAGGAGGGTTTCGGTTTGAAGGTTTCTTCGTCTGCCCTACCAAGGTGTCTTGCAAGGGTGCTGCCAACTTGGTAAATCCTTTTATAAATCTGCGATAGTAACCCACCAATCCCAGGAATTGTCTCACTTCTTTTGCGCTGGTAGGTCTCGGCCAATCCCTTATGGCGCTTATTTTCTCGGGATCTGGTGCTACTCCCTCCGAACTCACGATGTGTCCCAGGTACTGTACCTTTGGCTTGAGAAGGTGACATTTGGATGGCTTGACTTTCATGCCATACCTGGATAAGGCTTCAAACACTTCTGCCAGGTCTATTAAGTGTTGTTCGTAAGTCTTTGAGTAGACGATCACATCATCTAGGTACAGGAGGACGGTCTCGAAGTTCTTGTGTCCGAGGCAGCATTCCATCAGCCGCTGGCAGGTACCGGATGCGTTGCAGAGTCCGAACGGCATGCGATTAAATTCACATAGACCCATTGGTGTGGTGAATGCCGTCTTTTCCTTATCTCTCTCAGCCACAGGGACTTGCCAATACCCGCTTGTTAAGTCTAAGGTGAAAAAATAATTACCAGATTTCAAAGCAGTTAAGGACTCTTCTATCCTAGGCAAGGGGTAGGCGTCTTTATGGGTGATATAATTAATCTTCCGGTAGTCTACGCACATTCTCATGGTTCCGTCCTTTTTTTTGACAATCACTAGAGGGGCCGCCCAGGGGCTACAGCTGTCTCTTATTACCCCGGCCTGTTTCATCTCCCTCAGCATATCTTTTGCACACTGATAGTGAGCGGGCGGTATGGGTCTATATCTTTCTATTATTGGGGGATGGTCACCGGTGGGGATTGTGTGTTCTACCCCTTCTATCCGTCCGAAGTCCAATGGGTGTTTACTGAAGACTTGATCATATTCCGTCACTAGCCTATACACCCCTTGTTTTTGATGGGTAGGTGTTGAATTTATGCCCATGTGTAGCTGTTGGCACCAATCCTCCAATTCTCCGTCTGAGCCGTTGCCTTCCACCTGACAGGTTGGTTCTAAGGGCTCAATGGTTGTGATGGCATTGTTGTCAACAGTATATAGCTTTGCCACTGTAGCATACCTTGGCAAAGTGACCTCTTCCTCTCCACAGTTCAAAAGTCGTACCGGCACTCGTCCCCGGTGTACCTCGACTACCCCTCGTGCTGTGAGTATAGTGGGCCTGCTGTCGGTGTACACTGGTTCTATTAAGGCTTGATAATCTCGTCCCTTAGTACCAATGGCTGCTCTACACCATACCAGCATTTCTGTTTTTGGTGGGATTACAATAGATGTCGGATCACTTACCCTCACACTGCCGATTTCTCCACCTGCAACTTCTACCTGTTGCCTTAACATCAATACTTTTATTTCCCTTCGGAGAACTCTCTGCTGGCAGGATTGGGCAGTTTCAGCAATTTGCTGTAAGACAGAAATAACTTCGGAAAAGCAGTTCTCTAACACATTCTATCAATACAGTGGGTTCACAATTCCGTCGGTCAACATCAACAACAATTATACCCTGTTTCTTCAATTCTACTTTACCAATCTTTATGGTCATCTCCCTGAATCCTAGTTTCGGTACCAACTTACCATTACTGGCCCATATATCTAGTTCAACATCAGAGGGCCCTTTATCAATATCTGCATCAGCCCAGTACCTCTTATAAAGGATATACGGTATAGATGAAATCTGGGAGCCTGTGTCCAGCAAAGCGTTGAGGGGAATTCCGTCCAGCACGATAGGGATAATGGGTCGTCCTCCGATGTACCTGTCGTGCCAGGGTGTTGGGCCTTGAAAGTTCATTCCTGCGAAGCGGCCCGCATTCCCAGGGGATTCCCGTTTAAATCACAATCTCGTGCAAAGTGGCCTGGCTGCTGGCAACGGCGGCAAATGGGCTGTCCGTCCGGTTGGTAGCGGTCGCGGGGTCGTCCTCTCCATGTCGGGTATCTCCGGGGTCTCATCCATGGAACATCCTCTCTACAGTTTGCCAACTCCATCTTGTGTCCTCTCATCTCCTGCATGGTTTTAGCCATTGAAGCAACAACATCAGCTAAAGAGTCAAGCTTTTGTTGAAGAGCCTCATTAGTAGTGGGCCCCAGGGGCTTAGCAATGGCCCCAGACATAGCTGATGTCACAGGCACTCCCTGTTGTTGAGGTGCCTCTGCCATGGGTTGCACAGGATCCTGATCCCGAGGTGCCTCTGCCAGCTGGAGACGTATAGCGCTCTCCTTTAATTGGGCAAATGTCAATTCAGGGTTCTTAAAAACAAGCATGCTCACATGCCCCCGGTGAGAAGGGGTGTAGAGTCCCTCAATAAATTGATCTCTTAGCAGTTTATCCGCTCCGGTGTTAAAAATGGGTTCAACCAGTGTAAGTGATTTAAGGGCTTCCTGCAGGTTTAAGGCAAAGTCTCTCACGCCCTCATTAGCTTTTCGTTTGCAATTAAAGAATCGTATTTTAGCTTTGCTGCTGGCCGTGGTTTCAAATGTAGCTTTTAATCCAGCAAATATGCGTTCAACAGTGCCTTTTAGATCAGCTGCCCATGCTGTGACTTCTCGCTTAGCATGGCCACCTAACTGCATCATCAGGAGACTAACACGCTGAACTTCACCCACGGGGAACATGTCAAAATGGGCCAGCATCTTTTCTCTGAAATTGTCAAGGGTATTAGGCTCACCTTCATACATTGGAAGCCACGGGCCACCCGTGGTATATGGCATCAGCACCGGCATGATGGGCGCCACTCCTTGCACCGCTGCACTGCTGGACTCTCTATTGACACTCTGTCTTTCAGCTGCATTAGCGTCGCCGGGTGCTGCGACGTCTCCGTGCTGCGACATACTGTGCCCCCTTAGTTAATCCGGACCCTTCCGGTCTTCCGCTTCCGTCGGGAGAGTGTAGATTCGTTCCGCTGTGCAGCAGGATTGGTTTTCCCCTTGCTCTGACGTCAGAGCGCTCAGCTTAATGCCGCCCACAATGACACGCCCCCTGCTTCTCCCGCCCGCCGCGCGCTCCGTAATGGCGGATTATGAAGTTTTTCAGTTAGACTGGGGCTCAAGTAATGGCGTAGCCCAATTAACAGTCTCGTGCCTAACGGTTACGAGGTGATGGCGGCCATCTTTACTCCATTATAACCAATGGGGAAAAGTCACTTTCAATAGTTTTCAATGGCGAACGGAATTTTCTTTAATAAAGTCAATTTTCAAGATTTTTCATCCAAGTTTTCACAGTTTTGGGCTCCAATCATGGCACACAATACCCGGTATACGGGCTGGCTCGATCCTGTTCGTGACGCCAATTGTGACGCCCAGTAGACCGGGGTACCCAGCACCGGACCAATGGGGTCTGTCTCTTGAGGGGGATGTCACGGGTGGCTTGACCCGGTGCTGTGGCCTCAGGCAATGCACAGTGTAAGGGTATCGTGAGGGAACAGGGACTTACTCGATCAGCAGCATGTTCTCCCAGCGGTGATGATCCCGATCCTGGATAGATGGCTATTGTCCAAATGAAAGACTGAGGCACTGAAACATTTAACCAGTTTACTTCAACATAAAGGGATTTACAACCAGTCCTGACACCGGAGTCTGTATGGGAACTCTGAGTTACTTTGACCCTGCCGGGGTCTTCGCCTCTTATTGTAAGCAGTTTCTGTGTGGCCCTGCTGCTGTATGTGAACTGGCTGCCGGCCCAATCTGTCCCCTCCGGGCCCTGGTTCGACGGGCAACCCGAGTCCTTTTATCGGCTTACCCCCTCCGGGAGTACCGCTGAACTCTGTGTCTGTTGCTGCGTCCGGCCCTAGTGAAGCTGATATCACCTCACGTTTTTCCGGTTGCTGTATTATATATAATGAATACAGCTGCGGATCCGGTATCCGTCTTTGCGCCTGTTCTGGGTAGTGATTAATGCTACCCGGTTCTCACAATGTCCTTTTTCTCTGTCCCTCTTCTCCTCAGGCCGGTGATTTGGGCCTGGAAACTGTCATAGGGCTGTTAGAAATTCAGCTGTATGACCTCTCACTTTCAACTCCTTAGCCCAACTGCCAGTTCTTTACTCAGACCAGAATGGATCAAGGGGAGTCTCTGGAGCTCCCCCTTCTGGCCGGAGGTGGCAGTGCAGTCTTGCTATTTTAGTATTTGTATTTAGTGTCAGTAACTGTTTTTGTGGCAAATACCCCTAGGGGTGCCACATAAGGGTATAGCCCCCCCAGCGTCGTAAAATCTCTGGGGTCTCGGCTACCAGGGGTAGCCAAGACCCCAGCGAATATGTCTCGGGTTTGTTTTTTTTACATCCCCAGTGATGTGATCAACCATTATTCACCGAATAATGGCGACTGCAAAAAAAGTCTGATTTCCCATTTATTTATCTCTTCTGATATGATCTAGCATACCAGAGGAGCAAGAAATGGGGTCACCTGAGCCCCCCCCCAGTACCTCTGGTGCCCCAGACCCTCCAGCTCTGTCCCATGGCCCTGCACATCATCTTCCCGGAAGAAAATGGTGCCTGCTGAGATCTGCTGGCCGGCACTCGGCAACAATAGGAGATTTTTCCTATTGGATCATTTTGATCACTGTGATATACCCTATCACAGTGATCAAAATAAAAAATTAATAAATCAAACCCACCTTTATCACCCCTTAGTTAGGTAAAAATAATAAAATTAAAAAAAATATTTTTTTTTTTCCGTTAGGGTTAGGGCTAGGGTTAGGGTTGGGGATAGAACTAGGGTTAGGGTGGGTGCAAGAGCTAGGGTTAGGGTTGGGGCTAGGGTTAGGGTTGGGGTTAGGATTGTGTTGGTGTTAGGGTTGCATTGAGGTTAGAGTTGTGTTGGGGTCAGAGTTGTGATGTTGGGGTTAGGGTGGTGTTGGGGTTAAGGTTGTGGTTAGGGTTATGTTTGGGGTTGGGATTAGGGGTGTTGGGGTTAGCACTGGGGTTTGGGCTGTGGTCGAGTGGCAGTTAAAATTGGGGGGTTCCACTGTTTAGGTACATCAGGTGGTCTCCAAATGCGACATGACATCCACCATTGATTGCAGCCAATTTTGCATTCAAAAAGTAAAATGGTGCTCCCTTCCTTCTGAGCCCTGCCATGCGCCCAAACAGTGGCTTTCCCCCACATACAGGATATCGGCATACTCAGGAGAAATTACATAACAAATTTTTTGGTCCATTTTCTCCTGTTACACTTGTAAAAATAAAAAAGTTTGGGTCTAAAGTAATTTTTTTGTGAAAAAAGTAAAATGTTAATTTTTTCCCCCACATTTCTTTAGTTCTCGTGAAGCACCTGAAAGGTTAATAAACTTCTTGAGTGTGGTTTTGAGCACCTTGGGTACAGTTTTTAGAATGGTGTCACTTTTGGGTATTTTCTGTCATTTTGACCCCCCCAAATTCACTTCAAATGTGAGATGGTCCTTAACAAAAAATGGTTTTGTAAATTTTGTTGGAAAAATGAGAAATCGCCGGTCAACTTTAGTTCTTATAATGTCCTAACAAAAATAAATTATGCTTACAAAATAGAAAATTGTGCTGATGTAAAGTTGACATATGGGAAATGTTATTTATTAACTATTTTTTGTGACATGACTATCTGATTTAAGGGCACAAAAATTCAAAGTTTGAACATTTTAAAAATTTTCACCAAATTTCTTTTTTTTTCATAAGTAAACACAAGTCATATCAAAGAAATGTTACCACTAACATGAAGTGCAATATATCATGAAAAACAATCTCAGAATCAGTGGAATCCTTTGAAGCGTTCCAGAGCTATAACCTCATAAAGTGACAGTGGTCAGAATTGTAAAAATGGGCTTGGTCATTAAGTACAAAATTGGCTCGGTCCCTAAGGGGTTAAAAATCTGGGAGTATATGTTTATATTGATATATGGTAAGGGTTAAATAATTAATTAATCAAACTACCTGGTCTATATGCATATAAGAATTCAATTCACTTTGTATGTATGTTTTCATCTTTATTTGTACCAAATGGAGAGAGTGGTCTGCTCTAGAAACGTGTAGTTTTATTAATAAAAACAGAATTTTGCGTTATATCCGGTGAGACATCGGCTTCAGAAAATTTTCTTCTTCCTATTCTATAGAAAAATCTATGCTGTCTGGTTTTTCTCACACACACAACTCAAAGGAAACAAGAAATATCATGAACCAGGCACTCCAGTAAATTTATAGCCAGAACCCTCAGGATAGATAGAACATATAGTTGTCCTGTAGATATCTAATGTCCTAGGCCCAGGCCCCCTACACATTATAAAACTTGCACCCTTTAGAGCCTTTCAGTACCCCAATTGCCAATGCACCAGGGCAATTGGGAAGAACCTGGCAAAGTGCCAGAAATGGTGCATCTCATGTGATGCGCCAATTCTGGGGTGGCTTTGGGCTTGTGTTTTAGGCCGGGGTCACACTAGAGAGAAATGCGGATGAGGGAGAGGCGCAAAAACAACGCATTGCACATGGACCAATGTTTCTCTATGGGGCAGCTTCCATCAGCCGTATATTTCTCGGCCGTATTTTACAGGCTGAGAAAATCACAGCATGCTGCAATTGTCAGCGTATTCCTACAAAAATATGACAATGAAAGTCTATGGGGGCGAGAAAAATACGGATTACACACGGACCATGCGTGTGACTTGCGAGAAATATGCAGCGGTGTTCTATAGAAAAGCCGGTAATTCAGTGCGGTGTACAGTAAAATCACACTGACAGGTTAGAATAGAATAGATAAAATTAATGTGTACACATAGAATAGGTAGATATATGTCATTGACACAAACACATACAGTTAGGTCCATACATATTTGGACAGAGACAACATTTTTCTAATTTTGGTTACAGACATTACCACAATTAATTTTAAACAAAACAATTCAGATGCAGTTGAAGTTCAGACTTTCAGCTTTCATTTGAGGGTATCCACATTGTGAAGAGCAGAACAAAAATGATTACCTCAATGAACAAAAATAAAAAAAAAGAATTTGTGATAAATATTGACCTGTCCATTTAAGGACATTTTAGCTATAGTATGAAATCCTGTTTTTCTTGTCTGTGGAATTGCCTTTGTACTGTTTGTTGTGAAACTGCCGCCCACGAAACTATTGTCTTTTTTTTTCTTTCTTTCCTGTTTTGTCTCTTTGTTTAAACATGCAAAACTTGTATAACCACTAAACCTACTGAAACAACTATATAAAGAAGGGATAGCACATTGAAGGCAGGCGTGCTTCAGAGACTTCCCAGTGATACACTATACAAGACGTGTCTTGTGTATTATTTCTGGTGATTCTCCACTTCCAAAGGCTGCTCCGACTGAGTGTGATCCCGACATTTCCTGGCGCCTGAACAGGGACCCGAGGTCTGTGTATTCCTTCAAGAACACCGGCAGAATACGAACGAAAAGAGAATCTGGGATAATGGACGGCAGATGAACAAAAACCTGGCCAGGTAAGAGACACTGTTAGATCTCTTATATCTGCCCTGCACTGTCCGTAAGATTTTCTGTGTCGTGTTCTTTAGCGGGTAGTTCTAGTAGAGGAGGATACCTATAGCTCGGGTTCTTGAACTATTTAGGAATTGATCACCTCACGGAGTACGGCATTGAATGAGAGTGAATGTGAATAGAAGGTGTGTGGAAGTTGGGAATAGCCCTATAAGCCGCCCAGGGGGTTGAAACAGAAGAAGTGACTGTCCCACTGGGCAACGTGGTTGCGTCCTTTCGGGGAGACCTCCGCGCCTATGTTCAATCTCTGATCCTGTCTTTGACAAAAACCTGGTGACGGATAAGTGTATGATAGTATGAGCCCAGGACAGATAAATTAGCCTGGGACAAGAATACGTTGTATGTGATAGTATAAGCCCAGGACAGATAAATTAGCCTGGGACAAGATACGTTGTATGTTCTTTTTCTGTCTGGTTGCATTTGTGTTGTTTGCTATAGGTGTAGGAATCAGGATTTTCTTACATCAACACAGTTTAAACATCCTAGCTCCTTAGGAAGAAGGTAACGAGGTATTCTCATACCCAAACGCCACCTAGGGCAAGAAAAAGACATCCTAGCTCCTTAGGAAGAAGGTAACGAGGTATTCTCATACCCAAACGCCACCTAGGGCAAGAAAGCTCAGGATAAGAAAATGGGGAATAAGCAAACAAAGTCGGAACCAGAAGAATTAGATATCTATACTATCATAAAGGAGAGAAGTGGTGAAGATGCCACTAAGGTGCTGAAAAAGATTTTTAGTAAGTTTGGAGTTACTAGGGCAGAAGCTTTTAGTAGAAAACTATGGGAAGGAATTCAGGAAAGGAAAAAAGGCATAATCAGAGACAAGAAATGGATAGATCAGATCCAAGCATTGATTGATGTCTCTAGGGTAGCAGAAAATGAGGGATGGACATATAATCAACAGAGTAAAAAGTGGTGTATTAGACCCACAGGCTGTGGAGAAAAACAAAATGTGGAATCTAAAAATACCCCACCCCCATACCTTAACCCACATGCCCCATCTTTTCTCCAAACACCACCTCAAAGTTTAGCCGGACCAGGAGGATGGGTATGTCCGCACTGTGGACAACAAAATCCAGACTGGAGAAATGATTGCCTAGCCTGTGGTACACCTAGACATGGCGCTGTACTTGCCCCTGTTAGGGTAGTACCAAGACCCTTTAGGGAACCTGGTGCTGACGGAGTAATGGGAACTAGATATCACCAAACTCGACAATATTTCCCTTGGTCCCCCGCTGAAGGCATGTCTCTCTTGCATAACGCACCAGATCCCACCCAGTGTCCAGTTAGATTTGCACAATATATACAGCAAATTATGCAGACTCACGCTGGAGTTTGGGCAGATGGAGAAGAATTATGTAGAATGAAAATGACTCCTGGACTCTTCCAGGAGCTATTAGCAAATCTACAGGTACATAGGCCCCAAGCAGGAGATGGTGCCTTACAAACGATAGAATCAGGTACACAATTTGTAGATCACTTAATGGTTTTCATGAGGGAGAGACAGAGGCAGAGAGGAACAACGGGAGTGGTGGCTCAGAAATCTGGACAATCAGTAGACGAATATTATCTAAGTGTAGAAAATAATTTCAGAGATGAAGGCATGGATCTAACCGCTCCAGGAATGATGAGGTTAGTTACAAAAACCTTTATAGATGGATTGTCTCCAAAAGTGAAGGAAAAGCTTAAGGCCGCAACCCCTGATTGGAGAACCTTGGAAGACCCACACCTGGCTAGACAGAAAGCTGTAGGGATAGAAATGGACTTAAGAGAAAATTCTAAGCCAGTAAGAATTGCACAGGCTAATACTGGCTCTGCTAATCAAAAGTTTACTTGTCATTACTGTAAGAAGCCAGGACATTTCCAAAGGGAATGTAGGAAGAGAAAAGCAGATATAGATTCAGGAACCTTTGTACCCAAAAATAGGATAAATAACCCAGTGCCTGATCAAACAGACAGCTCAGAATGACTGAAAGTTATGCAGGTCTCTCTTCCCTCTAGAAGACCAATAATACAAGTTGAAGTTGAGGGTAAAAATGTACCTTTTCTGATAGATTCGGGAGCAACATCCTCCATTTTAAATCAGGACTTTTTACCATATCCTGACAATATATCCTCAAAGGTTACATATGCAGAAGGGTATGATGGTAAAATTCAGGCGTTGCCCTTTACAAAACCTTTAAATGTGAGCTTTGGCCCTAAAACTTTTGTATCCAAATTTTTATTTGCTAAAGGTGCACCTACCTGCTTGTTGGGTACTGATGTCTTAAGTAAAATGCATGCAAACATCCATTTTAGAGAAGATGGCACAGTTATGCTGACCATCCCTGAAGATGCAGAAACTCTGGAACCATATGTTAGAATACAGGCAATGGAGGATTTTCCCGAAATTTACACTCAACAAGCAAAAATTGACTTGTCTCGGGTTCCTGACAGCCTATGGGCAAAAGGAGACACTGATGTAGGATTTTTATCAGTAGCTCCTATACTGTTAGAAACTGCCCCGGGAACCATATTACCTCAGCTTAGGCAATACCCCATCAGCGCCCAGCAAGAACAGGCGATTTCTCAACAAATTCAGGATTATGTGTTACAAGGTGTTTTGGTAGAAATCAGGTCACCCGCCAATACACCCTTATATCCTGTTAAAAAGAAAGTGTCCTCCAAAGAAACTATGGTGAAATATCGCATGGTGCACGACTTACGGGAAATCAATAAGGTTTTGGCACCGGTCACCCCTGTGGTACCGAATCCTCATACCTTACTGTCTCAAATTCCCAGCACTGCTGCATATTTTACGGTAATTGACTTATCAAACGCATTTTTTTCTGTGCCACTACATAAGAACTGTTGGCATTTGTTTGCCTTTACATTCAAGGGTAAACAATTAGCATGGACAAGATTGCCACAAGGTATGGTACACTCACCAACTTTGTACTCTGAAGCAATGCAGACCGTGCTAAAAAATTTCATCCCAGAACCAGGAGTAGTCATTCTACAGTATGTAGATGACTTACTTATTTGTTGCCCTGATGAGCAGACGGCAGTTACCTCAACTGTTAATTTCTTAATTTTCCTAGCGCAAGAAGGCTGTAAAGTAAATAGACAGAAACTCCAGGCTTGTCAACAAACAGTCGTGTTTTTAGGTCACTGCATATCACAGGGCATCAGACACCTCACACCTCAACGTACGGAAGCCATACGTAACATGCTTGAACCCAGGAATCACAAACAGCTGCGTGCTTTCCTAGGTATTGTTTCACACTGTAGACAGTGGATCATACATGCAAGTCAACTCATGCAGCCTTTATATGACTGTATTGCCAACACACCATATTCACTCAGTGAAGAGGCTAAACAGTCATTTTCCTCTTTGAAAACAGCACTGGTATCAGCTCCGGCTTTGGGACTCCCAGACTACACTAAACCTTTTCAATTGATGGCAGCTGAGATATCCTCACATGCTACAGGGGTGCTCACATAAAAACATGGAAACAAACAGAGACCTGTGGCATACATATCAGCTCATCTGGACCCTGTAGCTAGAGCCGCACCTTCTTGTGTAAGAGTAGTAGCCGCAATGTTATTAGATAAAGCTTCTGAGATTGTTCTTGATCACCCACTTCTAGTTCAGACCACTCATGATGTACATGGCATTCTTAACCAGGTCCAACCTAAACATATTTCAATGGCCAGACACCTCCGTCTCCAATGTTCCCTACTACTGCCGCCCAACATTTCCTTTGCCAGGATTCAGACTCTTAATCTCGCGTCTTTGCTCCCTTTAGAGTCTGAGGGGGGTACCATACCTGAGGAAACTGCACTCTCCAACTCCTTTGAAACTGTATAAGTATATAAGGGGACAATACAAATATCTCGCTGAGGATCTGTTTATACCAAGGAAGGTGACGGGCACAAGGGGGCATTCTTTGCGTCTGGGGGAGAGAAGGTTTTTCCACCAACATAGAAGAGGATTCTTTACTGTTAGGGCAGTGAGAATCTGGAATTGCTTGCCTGAGGAGGTGGTGATGGCGAACTCAGTCGAGGGGTTCAAGAGAGGCCTGGATGTCTTCCTGGAGCAGAACAATATTGTATCATACAATTATTAGGTTCTGTAGAAGGACGTAGATCTGGGGATTTATTATGATGGAATATAGGCTGAACTGGATGGACAAATGTCTTTTTTCGGCCTTACTAACTATGTTACTATGTTACTATGTTACTGCACTCTCCAACTCCTTTGACCCATCAAAGTCAATGCATGATTGTGTACAATTAATGGAACAAGAGACTCAGGGCTTATGTAATGTACGTGACAAGCCACTCTGTAATGCTACATTTGAACTTTTCATAGATGGCAGTAGATATGCAGATATGAATGGACAATTTCATACAGGTTATGTGGTAGTAACTCAGCATGAAGTGCTGAAAGCAGAACCTCTCCCTGCTAATCAGTCTGCACAAGAAGCAGAACTTACGGCATTAGTTGAAGCTCTAAAAATAGCCAAAGATCAGACAGCAAACATATACACTGATTCTAGATATGCACATGGCATTATTTTCGATTTTGGCGTAGTATGGAGAGCCAGAGGTTATATGACTGCTTCAGGCCAACCTGTTAAACATGCCTCCCTCATTAGACAGATTCTGGAGGCAGCACAAGAAACTAAAGAAATAGCGGTGATAAAGGTAGCTGCACATGTGAGACTCGACACCGAGGAAGCCAGGGGTAACGATAAAGCCGATAAGGCAGCAAAACAGGCAGCACGTAAACCCTTACATCATGCCCACACACTAGATAGCTCTGAAGATGATGAGGAAAGATTGAAGGAAGCTCAGAAACAGGTAGACGACGAAGAACGAGGGCAGTGGCAGAAAAAAGGGGCAGAAGATCAGCAAGGATTATGGAAAAAAGGAACTTTGTTGTGTTTACCCAGAGCCTGGTACCCCGCAGTGGCAAGTGACCTCCACCTACCCACGCATGTGTCGGCAAATGGTATGACGCTCAAGGTAAAAGAAAGGTGGTTGGCTCCAGGCTTTGGTAATTTTGCTCGGAACATGTGTGCTGCATGCGCTATATGCCTGGCACACAATCCAGGTCAGGCCATTAAAACCCCAACCAAGCATCATGTAAGACCACTGTATCCCTTTCAAAGACTCCAGATCGACTACATCCAACTTCCTAGGTACAATGGATACGAATATGTGCTTGTGTGTGTGGACATGTTCTCAGGGTGGCCAGAGGCTTATCCAGTTCGTAAAGCCTCAGCAAAAACTACTGCCATTAAAATAGCACATGAACTGATACCCCGTTACGGCATGCCTGAGGTGATCGAGTCAGATAGGGGTACCCATTTTACTGGGGAAATACTCCAGAATGTTATGAAAATGTTGGGAGTAGAAAACCAGTTTCACACTCCATATCATCCACAGAGTTCAGGTAAAGTGGAAAGATTAAATGGGACAATAAAATTAAAAATCCAGAAGGCCATGGCAGAAACAGGAAAGCCTTGGACCGAGTGTCTACCACTTGCCCTGTATTCCATCCGAAACACCCCAAGGGGGAAGGCTAAGCTGTCACCACATGAGATTCTTTTTGATAGAGCAGCAAATTTGGGTTGTTATTTTCCACAACAACTGATGTTGAATACTGAGACTTTAACTGCTTATGTACAAGAATTACAAAAACGTTTAACTAAAGTGCATTCGCAAGTTTTTGCTTCCCTTCCAGATCCAGAAAATCTCGAAGGAGGCCACAAGTTGGAACCTGGTGATCAAGTCTACGTGAAAAGACACACCAGAAAGACTCTGGAACCGAGATTTGACGGACCTTTCCAAGTCCTGTTAACAACTCCAACAGCAGTCAAGCTTGAAGGAAAGGCATCATGGATACATGCAAGCCATTGCAAAAAAGCAGTATAAGACTCATGATATTGATGTTAATAATGTTAACCTCAACGGAGGCATGGGAAAGACTGAATTCTCTAGCCCCTTTGAACAATAGATTCGTACAACATCATAGAAAATTAGTGCATGACTTGTTAAATAATACGCAACCCCTGGCAGATTGTTGGATCTGTACCCATTCACCAGTATCAGCCACAAGTATACCTTTTCTAGCAGTTCCCGTGTCAGCTGAAGAAATATTCGCTTGGCCTAATTGTTCAGACAACCTGGCCAACAACCAACCTGGCAATACTAGACTATGGAATACTACAATCGCCATACCAAATGTGGGATAAATTAGTTAGAGCCACGGATTATCTAGATGATCAGATTTGGGATATATTGGACATATTAAATACTAGTATAGCTGTACAGAATCAGCTTATAATAGTCACTAACCAACATACCCTGGTATTGGATTACCTAACTGCCTCACAAGGGGGTATGTGTCAAATCATCGGACCCACCTGCTGTCATTATATAGACCCGAATAGTACTATGAGTATGAGATTTAAATTAAAAGACGTACAACGACTCAGGGATCAGTATGACAAAGACAATGACCAAAATAAGGATAGCTGGTGGTCAGATACCTTTTCTTTTCTTAACCCGGCCAATTGGTTCAGAGGGATCGGTGGGTGGGTTACCGGGATTATGCAAAGCCTAATACATACAGTTATGGTTATTGTAATTATATATGTATTATTCAAGGTTGTACTCAAGGGTATCTCGGTATGCACAAATAAATTTTGTGTAATGGATGCGAGAATATAAAGTTTTTTTTGTAATATCACAAAAAGAATGACTAAAATGATCGACAAGGTTTTGAATGGAATATGTCAAAGGGGGGATTGTGAAGAGCAGAACAAAAATGATTACCTCAATGAACAAAAATAAAAAAAAAGAATTTGTGATAAATATTGACCTGTCCATTCAAGGACATTTTAGCTATAGTATGAAATCCTGTTTTTCTTGTCTGTGGAATTGCCTTTGTACTGTTTGTTGTGAAACTGCCGCCCACGAAACTGTTTTCTTTTCTTTTCTTTCTTTCCTGTTTTGTCTCTTTGTTTAAACATGCAAAACTTGTATAACCACTAAACCTACTGAAACAACTATATAAAGAAGGGATAGCACATTGAAGGCAGGCGTGCTTCAGAGACTTCCCAGTGATACACTATACAAGACGTGTCTTGTGTATTATTTCTGGTGATTCTCCACTTCCAAAGGCTGCTCCGACTGAGTGTGATCCCGACAACATCAAAATTGGATGAAGGGTTTAGGAGTTTCAGCTCTTTAACATGTGCCACCCTGTTTTTAAAGGGACCAAAAGTAATTGGACAGATTCAATAATTTTAAATAAAATGTTCATTTTTAGTACTTGGTTGAAAACCCTTTGTTGGCAATGACTGCCTGAAGTCTTGAACTCATGGACATCACCAGACGCTGTGTTTCCTCATTTTTGATGTTCTGCCAGGCCTTTACTGCGGTGGTTTTCAGTTGCTGTTTGTGGGACTTTCTGTCTGAAGTTTAGTCTTTAACAAGTGAAATGCATGCTCAATTGGGTTGAGATCAGGTGACTGACTTGGCCATTCAAGAATATTCCACTTCTTTGCTTTAATAAACTCCTGGGTGGCCTTGGTTTATGTTTTGGGTCATTGTTCATCTGCAGTATGAAACGACGACCAATCAGTTTGGCTGCATTTGGCTAGATCTGAGCACACAGTATGGCTCTGAATCACTCAGAATTCATTCGGCTGCTTCTGTCCTGTGTCACATCATCAATAAACACTAGTGACCCAGTGCCACTGGCTGCCATGCATGCCCAAGCCATCACACTGCCTCCACCGTGTTTTACAGATGATGTGGTATGCTTTGGATCATGAGCTGTACCACGCCTTCGCCATACTTTTCTCTTTCCATCATTCTGGTAGAGGTTGATCTTGGTTTCTTCTGTCCAAAGAATGTTCTTCCAGAACTGTGCTGGCTTTTTTAGATGTTTTTTAGCATAGTCCAGTCTAGTCTTTTTATTCTTGATGCTTATAAGTGGCTTGCACCGTGCAGTGAACCCTCTGTATTTACTTTCATGCAGTCTTCTCTTTATGGTAGATTTGGATATTGATACACCGACCTCCTGGAGAGTGTTGTTCACTTGGTTGGCTGTTGTGAAGGGGTTTCTCTTCACCATGGATATTATTCTGCGACCATCCACCACTGTTGTCTTCCGTGGGCTCCTGGTCTTTTTGCAGTGATGAGTTCACCAGTGCTTTCTTTCTCAGGATGTACCAAATTGTAGATGTAGATTTTGCCACTCCTAATATTGTAGCAATTTCTCGGATGGGTTTTTCTGTTATCACAACTTAAGGATGGCTTGTTTCACCTGCATGGAAAGCTCCTTTGACCGCATGTTTACTTCACAGCAAAACCTTCCAAATGCAAGCACCACACCTCAAATCAACTCCAGGCCTTTTATCTGCTTAATTGAGAATGACATAACGAATGGATTGCCCACACCTGTCCATGAAATAGCCTTGGAGTCAATTGTCCAATTACTTTTGGTCCCTTTAAAAACAGGGTGGCACATGTTAAAGAGCTGAAACTCCTAAACCCTTCATCCAATTTTAATGTGGATACCCTCAAATGAAAGCTGAAAGTCTGAACTTCAACTGCATCTGAATTGTATTGTTTAAAATTAATTGTGGTAATGTCTGTAACCAAAATTAGAAAAATGTTGTCTCTGTCCAAATATATATGGACCTAACTGTATATATATATTTTTTCAATACAGAGCTAGAGAGCATAAAAACCGGTAATTCAATTGCCCGACAGGATATGAGACATGGTTTACATACAGTAAAACATTTCATATCTGTTATATTTTACATATTCCTCACTAATAATGTTAGTAGTGTGTGTGTGCGTAATTTGGGAGCTCTAGGTGTTAAAATAAATGGTTAAATCACGGAAAAAACTGGCGTGGGCTCCCAAACAATTTTCTCCGCCAGAGTGGGAAAGCCAGTGACTGAGGGCAGATATTAATAGCCTAGAGAGCGACCATGGTTATTGGCCCCCCTGGCTAAAAACATCTGCCCCAGCCACCCCAGAAAAGGCACATCTGTAAAATGCACCTATTCTGGCACTTAGCCACTCTCGAGTAGCGGTGGTATATGGGGTAGTAATCTAATGTAAGGTGACATTAAGCCTGGTTAATAATGGAGAGATGTCAATAAGACACCTATCCATTATTAATTAAATAGTAATAAAGGGTTAAAAAACACACACATACATTATGAATAAAGTATTTTTATGAAATAAATAAACACATGGGTTTTTTTTCGGGCATGCACAGTTGCGCTGTCCTTCAAACTTGCAGCACAGGCGCCAGGGACGCTAATGAAGGAAGAGGAGGCAGCGCCCGCTGCGCAGAGGCCCTGAGTGACGGCTGTGGTGCGTCTGTGTCAGGGGGGAAAGACCTGCCCCCTGACAAATTCGTGGTATGAGGGGCACATTACAAAAGCGATTATTGCAGCATTGGCAGGGACCAGAACTAAAAGAGCCACCTTGGCAGAATGCAGCATTAGTGCTGCACAAGGTGACTCTTTTAGCTAAAAATGCCTGGGGGGGGTGACAGGTTCCCTTTAATATCTGCCCTCAGTCACTGGCTTTTCCACTCTGGTGGAGAAAATTGCGCGGGAGCCCATGCCAGTTTTTCCTTGATTGAACACTTTATTTTAACACCTAGAGCTCCCAAATTTTGCACACACACACTACCATTATTAGTGAGGAATATGCAAAAATATAACGGATATGGAATGGTTTACTGTATGTAAACCATGTCTCATATCCTGTCATGTTTGGTAAGGAGATAGCAAAAGCCGGCAATTGAATTACCAGCTTTTCTGCTGTCTAGCTCTGTATGTATATATATGTGTCTCACTGTCTAGACAGTGTATATGTTTTCATGAATATTTGAGCCCATGGATCCATTCTAAGTCCATTTTGCAAGCCAGCGAGAAAATCTCGCCGTATGGATGCCATACTCATTCACACACGGATAACTTTGGGAGAAAAAAATCGCATCCTCACATTGAATAGATCACTGTTCAGGAACTTTTTTGCATATCTCTACCATAAAAAACGGACCGTATTTTTATACGTTAGGTCTGAGCCTGGCCTTAGGCTGGGAAAGGTCCAATAACCAGGGACCTTCCCAACCCGATAATATACAGTTGTGCTCAAACGTTTACATACCCAGGCAGAATTTTTGCTTACTTGGCCTTGTTTCAGAGAATATGAATGATAACACCAAAACTTTTTCTCCACTCAAAGTTAGTGGTTGGGTGAAGCCATTTATTGTCAAACTACTGTGTTTTCTCTTTTTAAATCATAATGACAACCAAAAACATTCAAATGTCCCTGATCAAAAGTTTCCATACCCCATTTCTTAATACCATGCATTGCCCCCTCTAACATCAATGACAGCTTGAAGTCTTTTGTGGTAGTTGTGGATGAGGTCCTTTATTTTCTCAGATGGCAAAGCTGCCCACTCTTCTTGGCAAAAAGCCTCCAGTTCCTGTAAATTCCTGTGTTGTCTGGCATGAACTGTGCGCTTGAGATCTCCCCAGAGTGTCTCAATGATATTGAGGTCAGGAGACTGAGATGGTCACTCCAGAACCTTCACTTTGTTCTGCTGTAGCCAATGACAAGTCGACTTGTCCGTGTGTTTTGGATCATTGTCATGATTTTATCTATCTAATATATATTCAATACCCTTCTATCATCTATCTTCCTTATCTACTGTATATAAGATTGCTTTATTAGGTTTGTAAACTAGATTTAAAATACATTATTTAAAAGATGTTGAAAACCCATTGCATACGCGTGTCATACGGATGTCATAGGATGCTAGTTGAGAAAAATCGCATTGTTCTCGCATGACACTCACATTAGACTCGTCCTACTTTTTTGGATCAACATCAGAGCAATTTTTTAATGTAGATCTGAGCAAGTCTTTAGCTTACTTGGGCTTTATCTGCAGACAGTGCTCAATCCAGGCATGTCAGAACTGTTAATTAGAGATGAGCGAATATGTTTGGAAACAATCGCCATACCCCAAATTTGCCATATTCTTGCCATATTGGTACCCTATTTGTGCCGAATTTACGTCTGACAATCGTTTCCGAATATATTTCGAACAGGGGCAGCACGGTGGCGTAGTGTTTAGCACTGCAGCCTTGCAGCGCTGGAGTCCTGGGTTCAAACTCCACCAAGGACAACATCTGCAAAGAGTTTGACTGTTCTCCCTGAGTTTGCGTGGGTTTCCTCTGCGTTCTCCGGTTTCCTCCCACATTCCAAAGACATACTGATAGGGAATTCAGATTGTGAGCCCCAACGGGGACAGCGATGATAATGTGTGCAGAAACTGTAAAGCGCTGCGGAATATGTTAACTCTATATAAAAATAAAGATTATTATTATATTTGCTCATTTCTACTCCCATTGACTCCAATGACGTTCGACTATGTTATTATTATTATTATTATTATTTATTATTATAGCGCCATTTATTCCATGGCGCTTTACATGTGAGGAGGGGTATACATAATAAAACAAGTACAATAATCTTGAAAAATACAAGTCACAACTGGTACAGGAGGAGAGAGGACCCTGCCCGCGAGGGCTCACAATCTACAAGGGATGGGTGAGGATACAGTAGGTGAGGGTAGAGCTGGCCGTGCAGCGGTTTTGTCAATCGGTGGTTACTGCAGGTTGTAGGCTTGTCGGAAGAGGTGGGTCTTCAGGTTCTTTTTGAAGGTTTCGATGGTAGGCGAGAGTCTGATATGTTGTGGTAGAGCATTCCAGAGTAGGGGGGATGCACGAGAGAAATCTTGTATGCGATTGTGGGAAGAGGAGATAATAGGGGAGTAGAGAAGGAGATCTTGTGAGGATCGGAGGTTGCGTGCTGGAAAGTACCGGGAGATGAGGTCACAGATGTATGGAGGAGACAGGTTGTGGATGGCTTTATATGTCATGGTTAGGCTTTTGTACTGGAGTCTCTGGGTGATGGGGAGCCAGTGCAGGGATTGACAGAGGGGAGAGGCCGGGGAATAGCGGGGGGACAGGTGGATTAGTCGGGCAGCAGAGTTTAGAATAGATTGGAGGGGTGCAAGAGTGTTAGAGGGGAGGCCACAGAGCAGGAGGTTACAGTAGTCAAGGCGGGAGATGATGAGGGCACGGACTAGGGTTTTTGCAGATTCTTGGTTTAGGAATGTGCGGATCCGTGAAATATTTTTGAGTTGGAGGCGGCAGGAAGTGGAAAGGGTTTGGATATGTGGTTTAAAGGAGAGATCAGTGTCAAGGATTACCCCAAGACAGCGGGCTTGTGGGACTGGGGAGAGTGGGCAGCCGTTTACTGTAATGGATAGGTTCGTTGGGGAGATCGCGTGAGATGGGGGAAAGATGATGAATTCTGTTTTGTCCATGTTAAGTTTTAGAAATCTAGTGGAGAAGAAGGATGAAATAGCAGACAGACATTGAGGGATTCTGGTTAGTAGGGTTAGTATGTTCAGCGAATATTGCAAAATCAATATTTGCGGTGATCGTAATCACCAGTGACAGAGGCCGGAACACATAAAACCGGTGAGCAGAATGGTGCTCAAAGCCTCCTAGCCACACCAAGGGTGCATGGAGCTGCCTGATTAGCAGATTTGATTGAGTTTCTGTAGAACAGAGACAGCAATAATAACAATAGAGGTGGGAATTTTAGAGCGGCTGTATTTAGTTTCTACTGTCAGTTTGGGATAAGAAAATCTCTCTAAATGGTTTAACACTCACTGATGTCTTAAAGGTAGCGAAGTGTGCAATTATATGGTTTGCATGTTATTTGCTAATATTTAAGAACATGTTCTCAGAAAAAGAATTACAGTGAGCGTTCCACTTTCTAAGCTGTGGCCACATACTAAAAGTCAAATTAGATGTATCAGCGTGATTCAAGCCCAGATAACATAACAAGATACATTTAAAACCACCGGAGTCAGATCACAGTGGGATTGAAAGTAGCGGTTGCTAAGTTGCTTGGCATATCCATGTCGTAGTCAAGACTTAACTCCTTTGTTACTGTGGAAATGGCTTCCATTAGAGAATAAGGAGAACACAATTCTTTTACAAGCTATCTTTAAACTCCTTAAGATATTGATGCAATTGGAATGAAAATACTATTAATTGTGCTTAAAAAAAGTTATATGCTATTACACTTAAAGGGAAGGTGCCGCTTTTTATATTATAAAAAAAAAATTACAAAGAATGTTGTTTTAACCAATGTTGTACTGCAATGGATTTCTCTTTTTTCTTTTTTATAATATTTTATTGCAGTCAGTGGAGGCTGCCATTTTACTTTGCAGGTGTGCAAAAGTTGCTGCACGACGTTTACAAGCTGCAAATACGGCAGCCCACAAGCACTGGAGACAGCGGTTAGACGGCAACCCTATCTCCAACACTGTAGTTGCATCAGTTGTGACTTGGACACTCTTGGGCTGTCGGCTGCCCAATTCACAGTTGTAGGTGAGGTTGGGGGCCATTTTACAATAGTCCTGCGTTTCCGCTGGGCTTCACTTATCATCTATCACAGGACCTGTAACCACAAGCTGTATGGTACATGTCTGGCATAACAGGTCCTGTGTTGAGAAGAGGACAAGCTGCTGGGGCCACTCAAGATGCGGAGGCCGGAGGAGGTGGACAGAAGATTGTGGACCTGAGGAGCGGCGAGTACTGGGAGCAGTATGGACCAGAGGAGCAGCGACGACAACAAGAGCAGTGACATCAGCAGGGGCCGTGGCGGTGACGTTACCTTTCGAGAACAGGATGTAGCTGGCTTTCATGCCGAAATGATACCTATCGGACCAGACTGACAGGATTAGCATACTACGCGGGAGAACTTCAAAAGGTTTTTTGGTGGGTATACAGGGGGAATAAGGGGGTTATATTGTAAGGGTGGGATATGGTATGTGGGGATCATTTTGTTTGCATTCATATTTTACTGATTTTCATGGTGTTCTTTTGTAGGGTGAGTTGTTATTTGCTAATTGATGAATAGCTGTTGTTTCCAAATGATATCAGGCCCCCACAGTACTATACTGTTATCTTTCCACAGGGTCAGTGAATAATGCTGTTTGCTAAAATGCTAATGAAATATTGAACTAGCTTGTTGAAAAAATGAGCCCCTGCAACCTTTGCCCCCTGATCTGTGAATGAGGAGGGGGACTTTTAAAATATCAAGGAGGTGAGACAGCAGATCAGGCATACCTCCCAACTTTTGAAGCTGGGAAAGGGGGACAAAGTTAGCGCAACGCGCGCCGCGGCAAATTTTAGGCCATGCCTCTGACCACACCCATTCACTAGTCACACCCATATCCACGTCTCAACCACACCCATTTAGCACTGCTGATCACACTGTTCATAAAGAATAATTATAAACAAAAAAATATGGCCACACAGTGCTCCATACTGTATAATGGCCACACATGATGCCCCATACTGTATAATGGCCACACATGATGCTCAATACTGTATAATGGCCACACAGTGCTCCATACTGTATAACGGCCACACATGATGCTCAATACTGTATAATGGCCGCACTTGATGCTCAATACTGTATAACGGCCACACAGTGCTCCATACTGTATAATGGCCGCACATGATGCTCCATACTGTATAATGGCCACACAGTGCTCCATACTGTATAATGACTGCACATGATGCTCCATACTGTATAATGGCCACACATGATGCTCAATACTGTATAATGGCCACACATGATGCTCCATACTGTATAATGGCCGCACATGATGCTCAATACTGTATAACGACCCCACATGATGCTCAATACTGTATAACGGCCACACATAATGCTCAATACTGTATAACGGCCACACATAATGCTCCATACTGTATAATTGCCGCACATGATGCTCAATACTGTATAATGACCCCACATGATGCTCAATACTGTATAATGACCCCACATGATGCTCAATACTGTATAACGGCCCCACATGATGCTCCATACTGTATAACAGCCACACATGATGCTACATACTGTATAACGGCCACACATGATGCTACATACTGTATAATGGCCGCACATGATGCTCCATACTGTATAATAGCCACACATGATGCTCCATACTGTATAACGGCCACACATGATGCTACATACTGTATAACGGCCACACATGATGCTCCATACTGTATAATAGCCACACATGATGCTCCATACTGTATAATGGCCACACATGATGCTCCATACTGTATAACGGCCACACATGATGCTACATACTGTATAACGGCCACACATGATGCTCCATACTGTATAATGGCCCCACATGATGCTCCATACTGTATAATGGCCCCACATGATGCTCAATACTGTATAATGGCCACACATGATGCTCCATACTGTATAATGACCCCACATGATGCTCAATACTGTATAACAGCCGCACATGATGCTCCATACTGTATATTGGCCGCACATGATACTTCGTACCGTATAATGGCCACACATAGCTACTCCTACACACGCGGCTGCGCTCCGTACACTTTGCATACACGGCTCCGCTCCATACACACGGCTCCACTCCATACATCTCAAACACACACGGCTCCATTCCGTTCACCTCGTACACATTCAGCTCCGCTCCATACACCTCATACACACACGGCTCCGCTCCATACATCTCGTACACATGGCACTACGTACACCTCATACACACACCGCTCCGCTCCAAACACATTGCAGAAGCTACTCCGCTCCGTATACCTTGCACACACGGCTCCGCTGCGTACACCTCATACACATACGGCTCCTCTCCATACATCTCGTACACACACGGCACTACTCCGTACATCTCGTACACACACGGCTCCGCTCTATACACATTGCACACACTGCTCCGCTCCGTATACCTTGCACACACATGGCTCTGCTCCGCACACCTCGTACACACGTGGCTCTGCTCTGTACACCTCGTACACACGTGGCTCCGCTCTGTACACCTTTCACACTCTGCTCTCATCCGAACACCTCTTACACGACTCCGCTCCGTACACCTCGTACACACGTGGCTGTGCTCCGTACACCTCGTACACACGACTCCGCTCCGTACACCTTTCACATGCTGCTCCGCTCCGTACACCTTGTACACTCGCAGCTGTGCTCCATACACCTCGTACACATGGCTCCGTACACCTCTTACACACGACTCCGCTCCGTACACCTTTCACACGCTGCTCCGCTCCGCACACCTCGTACACACGCGGCTGTGCTCCGTACACCTCGTACACACGCGGCTGTGCTCCGTACATCTCGTAACACACGCGGCTGTGCTCCATACACCTCTTACACACGACTCCGCTCCGTACACCTTTCACATGCTGCTCCGCTCCGTACACTTTGTACACACGCGGCTGTGCTCCGTACACCTCGTACACACGCGGCTGTGCTTCATACACCTCATACACACGCGGCTGTGCTCTGTCACCCCTTACACGCACGGCTCCGCTCCGTACACCTTTCACATGCTGCTCTGCTCCGTACACCTCGTACACACGCGGCTACGCTCCGTACACCTCATGCACACGGCTCCGTACACCTTGTACACACGCGGCTGCGCTCCGTACACCTCATGCACACGGCTCCGTACACCTCGTACACACTCGGCTGCGCTCCGTACACCTCATGCACACGGCTCCGTACACCTCATGCACACGGCTCCGTACACCTCATGCACACGGCTCCGTACACCCCTTACACACACGGCTCCGCTCCGTACACCTTTCACATGCTGTTCTGCTCCGTACACCTCGTACACACGCGGCTGCGCTCCGTACACCTCATGCACACGGCTCCGTACACCTCGTACACACTCGGCTGCGCTCCGTACATCTCATGCAGACGGCTCCGTACACCCCTTACACACACGGCTCAGCTCCATACACCTCGTACACACACGGCTCTGCTACATCCACCCTGTAAACACCTCCTGACCTCACACATACGCTGCCTTACCCTCCTCCGGCGCCATGGCAACCAGCAAAGTCCTGTACATGGAGGTCCTCCTCCCGAATCCGATCATGTGACCCCTGACTACTCCCATCCTGCGACCTCATCACAGGTCCTGTGCACAGAGCAGCCATTATGTGCTTCTGTGCTGGCCGGGTGCAGGGAGCTCTCAGCTGACCGACCAGGTGATTCACATACCTCCCAACCAGTGCGGGACAATTAATGTCCCGCCCGGGATCGCAGGGCTGACTGTCAAAATCAGGACAGTCCCGCTGGATCCGGGACGGTTGGGAGGTATGGATCAGGTCCTGTGTGGAACCATGATGTGAATGAACACAGCACCTTAGAGAGAAAGAGAGGACTATGTTATCCTCTGCCTGCTGGATTGTTGGACTCTCATCTCCCCAGGCTTTTATCCTGTTACTGAACTGCATTCGGGTTCTGGACTATCTTATCCTTTGTGTGATTTTATATGGACCTTTTGGATTTTTGCCTAAATAAGGTCATGGAATTGTTCACTATGCTCTTGCTCCATTAATTGTGTGATACCGGAGAAGGACCCCATGACATATATGACTATTGATGGCCTGCACCACAAGCACTGATTAAGGCAGGGCCGCCATCAGGGCATGACAGCCGTGACTGGCGTATGGGGCCCGGTGAGCAGAGGGGGCCCGCATCGGGCCCCGTCTCATCTGGTCACCGGGCCCCCCCTGCAGGCGCTGCGGCAGCGGCACACTATTGACGTGTGGGCCCGCGCCCGCACGTCAATAGTTAACAGCCGCCAGCCAGTCTGAGGCTGGCGGCTGAATAGGGCCGCAGTGCGCACTCGCCGCCGCCGGCGTCTGACGTCATTGTCAGCCGCCGGGCCCGGCGGCGAGTGCGTCTGTGTGGAGCCTGGAGAGGGAGCTTCACCCGGCGCTGGAGCTTGGCCAGGTAAGAAGTTGAGTTTTTTTTTTTTCTTTGAGAGCTGCTGCGATCCAGGGGAGCCCGGGGGGCAGGATGATGGACACACAGGGGCAGAAATGCTGGACACACAGGGGCAGAATGGTGGACACACAGGGGCAGAAATGCTGGACACAGTGGGGCAGAATGGTGGACACAGTGGGGCAGAATGGTGGACACACAGGGGCAGAAATGCTGGACACAGTGGGGCAGAATGGTGGACACAGTGGGGCAGTATGGTGGACACACAGGGGCAGAAATGCTGGACACAGTGGGGCAGAATGGTGGACACACAGGGGCAGAATGGTGGACACACAGGGGCAGAATGGTGGACACAGTGGGGCAGAATGCTGGACACACAGGGGCAGAAATGCTGGACACAGTGGGGCAGAAATGCTGGACACAGTGGGGCAGAAATGCTGGACACAGTGGGGCAGAAATGCTGGACACAGTGGGGCAGAATGCTGGACACAGTGGGGCAGGATGCTGGACACAATGGGGGCAGGATGCTGGACACAGTGGGGCAGAAATGCTGGACACAGTGGGGCAGAAATGCTGGACACAGGGGCAGAAATGCTGGACACAGTGGGGCAGAAATGCTGGACACAGTGGGGCAGGATGCTGGACACAATGGGGGCAGGATGCTGGACACAGTGGGGCAGAAATGCTGGACACAGTGGGGCAGAAATGCTGGACACAGGGGCAGAAATGCTGGACACAGTGGGACAGAATGGTGGACACACACAGGGGCAGAAATGCTGGACACACAGTGGGGCAGAAATGCTGGAAACAGTGGGGCAGAATGCTGGACACACAGGGGCAGAAATGCTGGACACAGTGGGGCAGAAATGCTGGACACAGTGGGGCAAAAATGCTGGACACAGGGGCAGAAATGCTGGACACAGTGGGACAGAATGGTGGACACACACAGGGGCAGAAATGCTGGACACACAGTGGGGCAGAATGCTGGACACAGTGGGGCAGAATGCTGGACACACAGGGGCAGAAATGCTGGACACAGGGGCAGAAATGCTGGACACAGGGGCAGAAATGCTGGACACAGTGGGGCAGAATGGTGGACACACAGGGGCAGAATGGTGGACACACAGGGGCAGAATGGTGGACACAGTGGGGCAGAATGCTGGACACACAGGGGCAGAAATGCTGGACACAGTGGGGCAGAAATGCTGGACACAGTGGGGCAGAAATGCTGGACACAGTGGGGCAGAAATGCTGGACACAGTGGGGCAGAATGCTGGACACAGTGGGGCAGGATGCTGGACACAATGGGGGCAGGATGCTGGACACAGTGGGGCAGAAATGCTGGACACAGTGGGGCAGAAATGCTGGACACAGGGGCAGAAATGCTGGACACAGTGGGGCAGAAATGCTGGACACAGTGGGGCAGGATGCTGGACACAATGGGGGCAGGATGCTGGACACAGTGGGGCAGAAATGCTGGACACAGTGGGGCAGAAATGCTGGACACAGGGGCAGAAATGCTGGACACAGTGGGACAGAATGGTGGACACACACAGGGGCAGAAATGCTGGACACACAGTGGGGCAGAAATGCTGGAAACAGTGGGGCAGAATGCTGGACACACAGGGGCAGAAATGCTGGACACAGTGGGGCAGAAATGCTGGACACAGTGGGGCAAAAATGCTGGACACAGGGGCAGAAATGCTGGACACAGTGGGACAGAATGGTGGACACACACAGGGGCAGAAATGCTGGACACACAGTGGGGCAGAATGCTGGACACAGTGGGGCAGAATGCTGGACACACAGGGGCAGAAATGCTGGACACAGGGGCAGAAATGCTGGACACAGGGGCAGAAATGCTGGACACAGTGGGGCAGAATGCTGGACACACAGTGGGGCAGAATGCTGGAGACAGGGGCAGAAATGCTGGACACACAGTGGGGCAGAATGCTGGACACAGTGGGGCAGAATGCTGGACACACAGGGGCAGAAATGCTGGACACAGTGGGGCAGAAATGCTGGACACAGTGGGGCAAAAATGCTGGACACAGGGGCAGAAATGCTGGACACAGTGGGACAGAATGGTGGACACACACAGGGGCAGAAATGCTGGACACACAGTGGGGCAGAATGCTGGACACAGTGGGGCAGAATGCTGGACACACAGGGGCAGAAATGCTGGACACAGGGGCAGAAATGCTGGACACAGGGGCAGAAATGCTGGACACAGTGGGGCAGAATGCTGGACACACAGTGGGGCAGAATGCTGGACACACAGTGGGGCAGAATGCTGGACACACAGTGGGGCAGAATGCTGGACACACAGGGGCAGAAATGCTGGACACAGTGACAGGGGCAGAATGCTGGACATTGGGGCAGAATGCTGGACACAGTGGGGCAGAAATGCTGGACACAGTGACAGGGGCAGAATGCTGGACACAGTGACAGGTGCAGAATGCTGGACACAGGGGCAGACAGTGAGACCCAGGGGCAGAATGCGAGACACGGGGCAGAATGGAGATACGGGGCATGATTGGAGACACGGGGCAGGATGAAAGACATGGGGGCATGACTGGAGACAGATGGGGCAGGATTGGAGACAGATGGGGCAGAATGGAGACACAGGGGGCATGATTGGAGACAAGTGTCAGGATTGCAGACATGGGGGCATGGTTGGAGACATAGGGGGCAGAATGGAGACATGGGGCATGATTGGAGACACTGGGGGCAGAATTGGAGACAGATCGTGCAGGATCATGGGGCAGGATGGATATGATGGAGACAGATGGGGCAGGATGGAGAGATCACATGGGGCGATCATATGGGGCAGGATAAGGAGATCATATGGGGCAGAATGGATACTCATGAGGGCAGGATGGGAGAATATCTGGCTGACGCCAGGAATGAGACACACGGGGCCAGGCTGGGTGATATTATTAATACCATAGGGGCTAATTTAGGGATATTATTACTGCAGTGATGTATTTATTTTATTTTTTGAGTATACTGTTTTAAATGGGGGGCGGTCCTGTTACTGTATAGAGTGATACTATGTCGCCTTCTTCATGTGGTGTAATGTAGAAGTTGTGAAAAATTAAGTAATGTGTTCTGCAAGCGGAGCTCGAGATAACTGTGTTATTTCCTGCAGAGAGAAGTCCTGGCTGGATGAAATGATGGCGGTCTGTGCTGGATGAAAGATGAAGGACTTCACCTAGAGACGTCACTGGTGAGTCAGTGTGTTACCTATACACTGACACTATACACTGTATACAGAGCTCCTGTGTATAATTTCACTAGTGATCACTATATTATCTGTACACAGACACTGCATACTAAGTACAGATCTCCTGTGTATAATGGCACTTATGGTGATAGTATGGTGCTTTTTTAAAAATTACTGATCAGAATTGTAGTATTCAGTCACTATGTGGTGGTAATATGTGGTCTGGACATGGTGTTGTGGTATTTGTTCCTTGTATGTGATATTATTCGATCACTGTGGTGGTAATATGTGGTCTGGTCATGGTGTTGTGGTATTTGTTCCTTGTATGTGATATTATTCGATCACTGTGGTGGTAATATGTCATCTGGTCATGGTGTTGTGGTATTTGTTCCTTCTATGTGATATTATTGGGCATTTTAAAAATTGAAAAATAAATAAAAATATACCTAAATTGTATTGCATATTTTAACAAATATTTAATAGGTTACAGCAGAGTAGGGCCCGGCCAAAAGTGTCTACCGTGTTATGGTGGCGGCTTAAAAAATCTTTTGGCCAAAACAAAAGCTGCCTGCTATATGTGTGATCTGGTGATGGGAACTGTTAATGTGTGATTGGTGAGAAGTGGAGTTTTTCCAAGAGAGAGCGGTGGGACTGTGGACAGTTCGAGGGGTGGAGCCTGGAGGCGGGGCTGGGGTGGAGCCTGGGCGGAGTCTCAAGGGGGCCCCGAAAATTTTGCCAGTATGGGGCCCCGAAATTTCTAGTGGCAGCCCTGGATTAAGGTCATAATTTTAGCTGATGCACGACAAAACTGGTGACAGGTTCCCTTTAAATAATGATTTCTAGCAACCCCAATGTTAAGGGAAAGTTGCTAGCATAAATGTAAATCAGCATTTTAATCTTGTGTTGCTGCATATGCTAATTAGCTTGACTAGTCACAATGGCGTGCACTTTGTGCTGAGCAGTCCAGGTCAGCCAGCCGATATTATGCCCATACAGATGTGGATATAGTATCTACAGCATAGTGCTTCTCTATTTCTTCCCTGCGTATTAAATCACACAAATTCCTTGAGGTCGCTGTGACTTTGGGTATACACAGTGATCTGCCTATGTGCCACTGCCATGGCGTCACATTGTGCAGACCTGAAGTATTAAAGGTAAAGCACATCCATCTGCAATCTGTTG
Source organism: Ranitomeya imitator (assembly GCF_032444005.1). NCBI lineage: Eukaryota > Metazoa > Chordata > Amphibia > Anura > Dendrobatidae > Ranitomeya > Ranitomeya imitator. The sequence goes on along the minus strand of NC_091286.1, from coordinate 330,294,900 downwards.
CTGAACCGGGAGGTAGTAGCATGTACAGTGAAATTCTGCTTAAAGGGAACCTGTCACCAGAAATATGCTGTTAATGCAGGTTAACAGCATTATTATGCTGTCCAGAGTTTGCACGCAGCCGAATGCAGTGGGGAGAAAATTAACTTTATTCTCCCTGCCAGCATTCGGTATTCAATCATGGGGGGAGGGGGCGGCACGGGTTCAGTCACGCTCTGAGTATACAGAGTGGCTGCTATAACCGCTCCCCCATCCCTGACAGCTGGCTGTAATGTAGAGCCAATGTCAGTCAAGGGAGCGGAGACTCTGTATTCTCAGAGCGGTGACTGAACCTGCGCCGCCCCCACCCCTATCACTGAAAACCGAATGCTCTTTCTCAAGCATGATTGAGAAAGACCCTTTGGGTTGAAACGTCGCATTTATGGCTCAATAAAGAGAGATATTTTTCACCTGGATTGGATGCTGTCCTTCACTTCAATTTATGGTATGTACTTTTCCACTTGGGTCCAGTGGAAATAGGATGAGCGTCTGTTTTGTCAGTTGTGCCGTCAGCTGCCATTTTTGTATTTTTGAAAACCGAATGCTGGAGGGGAGAATAAAGATCATTTTCTCCCTGTTGCATTTGGCTGCATGCAGGAAGCGAGCATCATCATAACACTGTTAATCTACAGATTAACTGCATATCTGCAGGTTAACAGCGTTATTTCTGGTGACAGGTTCCCTTTAAGTGCCAACTCAGCACTGTACGCTAGTGCAGTGGAACTTAGGTAGAAGATCACAGCGTAGACCTGAACCAAGCTCTTCTTTCTGCAATCTCACAACAGATATGCTGCACTCTTGCCTACATATGTATGTCTGTGACGGGGTTTGTGACAGAGCAGAAAGAGACACCAGGCCGATAGACAATCCAACAAGATTTATTGGAACTGGGATAACACAAATGAAAGTAGTTCTGCAGCATCTGTAAGTAGTCCACAATGAGTCCACAATGAATCCACACAAAGGGAGCAGATCCTGGGGCACCACCTGGCAATCTGACCCCAGGGAAATAGAAATAGTCCTTTAGTGAATTCAATGGCTCCAGCAGATGAGGGACACAACACAGTCCAACGTGGCAGCTTTTTACCCTCCACACTCTGGCACCAGGATCTCGCCTCAGCATAAGATCCCAGCCCTTCCCAAGTCCCCTCACAACTGAATCAGCCAACACATGAGTCTATTGTTTGGTGTCCTGTGATCCACCCTTCCATGGGGGAGGGCTCCCCCCACTGGTTGTTGACTCATGCCTTATTATATGGCAGTCTAGGGACACAGGTTGGGGGAGGGAGACGGTGTTACAACCCCTTCCCCCCTCAATTTGTGTACGGACTAGTGACCTCTACAGGTCGCTTGTCAAGTACACGTAATCATAGCTGACCTGACTCATGGTTCCTCCTGCCTGGATAACCCATCTGCATTTTGGTGTTGGCTGCCTCTTCTATATTGTACTGTAAAGTTATAAGGTTGCAGAGCCAGGCTCCATCGTACTAAACGTCCATTGTCCCCGGAGACTCTGTTCAGCCAGGTGAGGGGATTGTGATCCGTAACAACAGTGAATTCTCGCCCATACAGATATGGCTTTAGTTTCCTGAGGGCCCATACTACAGCCAGGCATTCCTTTTCAACGGTTGCATAGGCCACTTCCCGGTCCAGCGGTTTCCTGCTGAGGTAGGCAATGGGATGCTCCTCCCCAGCAGCATTCACCTGGCTGAGTACAGCTCCAGTCCATACGAAGAGGCATCCGTCTGCACAATAAATCTCCTCTTGTAGTCTGGAGCAGCCAGAACAGGGTCGCCAATCAGAGCGTCCTTCAGCAGATTAAAAGCCTCATCACAGGCTGGAGTCCAGGTCACCACCCGGGGCATCACTTTCTTGGTGAGATCTGTAAGAGGCTTGGCCATAGTGCTGAAATGAGAAATACATTTTCGGTAATAACTAGCAGTTCCCAAAAAAGCCATAACCTGTTTCTTGGTTTGGGGTATAGGCCAGTCTTTAATAGCCTGGATTTTGGCAGGTTCAGGATGGAGCTTTCCCCCTCCTACTCTATGCCCTAGGTACTGGACTTCACCCATCCCCACTTGGCATTTATCTGGTCGAATGGTTAGGCCTGCTGCAAGAATCCGGTCAAGAACAACTGCTACTTGATTCAAATGTTCCTCCCACGTCTGGCTGAAGATAGCAATATCATCTAAGTTCTAAGTAGGCACAAGCAAAGCCATCACATCCCCGGAGGATCTGGTCTACCATTCTCTGAAAGGTTGCAGGGGCATTCTATATTCTGAAAGGCATGCTTAGAAATTCCTACAGCCCAAAGGGGGTTATAAAGGCTGACCTTTCTCTCCCTCCATTAGAGGAGTTTGCCAGTATCTCTTACTGAGATCCAAGGTGGTGACATATCGGGCCCCAGCTAGCCGGTCTAGAAGTTCATCAATACGAGGCATTGGGTAATTATCACTGATAGTATGGTCATTTTGCCGCTGGTAGTCCACACAGAATCGAGTACTCCCATCATTCTTGGGTACTAACACCACAGGAGAGGCCCAAGAGCTATGCGAGGCCTGAATTACACCGAGCTGTATCATCTCCTCCAGTTCGTGCTGCATGGTGTTTCTAACCGATTCTGGTACTCGGAAAGGGGCCTGCTGTATGGGACGTATGCCTGGAGTGTCTACATGATGTTGGGTTACTGTGGTTTGACCAGGTCCAGATGAGAAAGCAGCCTTTCTTTGATGGAGCACTCCCAGCATTTAGTTTCTCTGTAAGAAATCCAGGTGATCTTTCAGAGGAACCTGTTCCACAGTGGATGGGGCTCTCGCTGCTGCCACAAGATCAGGTAGTGAGTACTCTTCCTCCTGACTGTCCTCTGAAGCAATCAAACAGCTTGCTATCACTGGTAGTGACCGGTCATGGTACTCCTTAATCATATTCACATGGACAGTTTTTTGTCTTAAACCCTGGTCATCTAAAGCAAAGCGGTAATTGGTGTCATTAAGTTTTCTGAGAACCCGGAATGGACCCTTCCATGTTGTCCGCAGTTTATTTTGCCAATGGAGAACAATCATTAAGACTTGTTGTCCTTCTGCGAACTCCCAATAGCGTGCTTTGTGGTCGTACCACGTCTTCTGTCTGGTTTGAGCCATCCGTACATGATACCGAGCAAAACTAGCAAGTTGGGCCAGAGTCTCCCAAAGCTTTAGGACATATGGAACCACAGGGGTTCCTGTATCTTCAATTTGCCCCTCCCAATATTCCTTTAGCAGGTTTAAAGATCATCTGACCTTTCTTCCATAGAGAAGCTCAAAGGGGGAAAACCCTGTGGACTCCTGGGGGACTTCCCGATAGGCGAACAGGAGATGGGGTAGGTACTTCTCCCAGTCTCAATCCCTGTCAGTGAAGGCTCTTAGGATATTCTTCAAAGTATATTCTTTGAATTCTTTATATTCTTCAAAGTGCCATTGAATCTTTCACAGAGTCCATTTCTTTGAGGATGATAAGGTGTCGTTCGGATAGCTCGTACTCCACAAGTGCAACACAGACACTGTACCAGCTCCGACATGAATTGTGAGCTTTGGTCTGACAGGGTCTCACTTGGGAATCCTGCTCTGGTGAAAATGATAACCAGGGCCTCGGCCACCTTGGCTGCAGAAATACTGGACAGGGCCACAGCTTCTGGATATCGGGTGGCATAATCCACAACAGTGAGGATATACTGCTTTTCAGATTTACTAGGTTTATCCTATGATATCGACAGCTACTCTTTGAAAGGGTTCTTCTATTATAGGGAGCGGTTGCAAGGGTGCCTTTGGGTGATCTCCTGGTCACCCTCTACACTGACAGATGTCGCAGGTTCGACAGAAATGCGCCACGGCTTGAGAAATCCCAGGCCAATAGAAAATTTGAGTCAATCGTCTCTCAGTGCGGGTTTTCCCTTGATGGCCAGCAGTAGGAATGTCATGAGCAAGGTGCAATAGAGAAACCCTGTATTTCTGAGGAACAATCAGCTGTTTGCTATATGTCCAGGGTTTACCTAGGGAGTCAGGGTCGGTAACCCGTTATAGAAGCCCATTTTCTCTGATAATTTTTCCCTGTTTTCCCCTAACTGCCGTATTTCAGCACGAGCTCTAAAACTAGCTAGGGTAGGGTCTGTCTCTACCTCGTGTCTAAACCAAACTTTATCCCAAGTGACACTTATATGATCCCCCATAAGACGAGTCACTCACCGGCTATGATGGCAGTTCTGGTGGCATTTCTTCCATTGATGGTGTATTCTCGTCCACATCTGCTACTCTCTTTGCTTGACTTCGAGTTAACGCACCGACAAAGTGACGTTGCAGATTACCCACATTGTTTCCTAGAAGAACGTCTGCAGGAAGGCTGCTCATCACACCAATTATGCATTGTTTGGCCCCAAAGCCATAATCCAGGGCCACATTCGCTATTGGAATATATCTCTGAGTACCTCCAGCCAATTTAATGGCAATTCCTGGCCCCTTTTGAATTGCTCCTGGTTGAATAACTCGGGGCTCGGCTATAGTGAGAAAAGCCCCAATGTCATGAAAACCAACCACTTTTTGCCCATCTAGCACGACCTCCTGTAGATGTTTGTGCTGAAGATAAAATGAACAGGTGGCGGTGGCTCGCACCCCATAAACTTCTGGTAGGGGAGCCACTATATCAGAGTCACTTGGCAAATCATCAGGGGGTGAATCCAGCTCTTCTCCAGTTGAGGGTGTCTGTAGATAATGGACAGGCAAAGGTGGTTTGTAGCAGTTCTGCCTCCGAACATCTGGACAGGTGGCTTGCAGATGACCAGGTTTCCCACATCCATAACATCTGCGCTCTATGATTCTGAGTCCACGTCGTATTCCCAAAGATGAGGCAGTAGTGCTGGAGGGTACATTCACATGGGCTTCGCAATGAGTTGGTAGTCTGGTGGGACAGTGAACATTGGAGGCCGCCAAGGCTGGGGGGCTGTTAGTATTTTTCTCACCGACTATTAGGTTTTTCCACTGAGGTTTGATGGTGAGAACCTCATCAGCTAGAGCAGCAGCTTGCTCCACTGTTGCTGATCTCCTCTCACGCACCCATTCCCGGATCTCTGCGGGGCATTTGGTGTAGAACTGTTCTTTTAGGATGACCTGGAGGAAGGCCTCCCAAGTTAAGGCCCCCTCTCCCTCCAGCCAGCGGTGACATACTTGTTTGAGCCTGTGGGTATATATTTTGAAAGACAATTCCCCCTCACAGGCTAAGGAGCGGAACTGCGCTCTGTAAAGGTACGTTCACACATAACGATATTGTTAACGATATCGTTGCTATTTGTGACGTAGCAACGATATCGTTAATGAAATCGTTCTGTGTGACAGCGACCAACGATCAGGCCCCTGCTGGGAGATCGTTGGTCGCTGAATAAAGTCCAGAACTTTATTTCGTCGCTGGACTCCTGCTGACATCGCTGGATCGGCGTGTGTGACACCGATCCAGCGATGTCTTCACTGGTAACCAGGGTAAACATCGGGTAACTAAGCGCAGGGCCGCGCTTAGTAACCCGATGTTTACCCTGGTTACCATGCTAAAAGTAAAAAAAAACAAACACTAGATACTTACCTACCGCTGTCTGTCCTCCAGCGCTGTGCTCTGCTCTCCTCCTGTACTGGCTGTGAGCCGGAAAGCAGAGCGGTGACGTCACCGCTCTGCTTTCCGGCTCACAGCCAGTACAGGAGGAGAGCAGAGAAGCAGAGCGCAGCGCTGGAGGACAGACAGCGGTAGGTAAGTATCTAGTGTTTGTTTTTTTTTATTTTTAGCATGGTAACCAGGGTAAACATCGGGTTACTAAGCGCGGCCCTGCGCTTAGTAACCCGATGTTTACCCTGGTTACCGGCATCGTTGGTCGCTGGAGAGCGGTCTGTGTGACAGCTCTCCAGCGACCAAACAGCGACGCTGCAGCGATCCGGATCGTTGTCGGTATCGCTGCAGCGTCGCTAAGTGTGAAGGGGCCTTAAGTGTCTGGAGTTACAGCATAATGTTCCAAGATGGTGTCTTTAATATTCCCATAATCGCAGTTCCACTGAGGGTCCATAGCTCTATAGGCTTCAGCAGCTCCACCCTCTAAGAGCCCCACTAGTTGTCTGACTCGCTCCCTTTCCGGGACTTCCATTAATCGACATTGATGTTTGAAGTCCTGGAAGAAGCCCTCACTGTCTCCTGCAGCCTCGTTAAGCAGCTTAAAGTCCTTACGGCACACCCTTGGAAATTCCCTCATGGTGTGTGCTGTAGTTACACTCTGTCTGGAGCTTCTAGCTGCTTCCACCATGCGCTGCCTCTCCTTAGCTGTACGAATGGCCTCTCTCTTATCTTCTAGGGTGGCCTCATCCCCAAGCAATGCCATCTCCTCCTCGTACCACACAACCCACTGACTTTTTGGGGTATTTACCTGCAGCTCATGTCTTTCCTCCCTTTGCTGTGGGAATCCTGCAGTGCCATCTTGCAGGCAAGCTCCTTCCAAAGTCTTAATTAGTTGGTCCTTCGTCAGTCCTTTGTAGCAGACTCCTAATTTACGGGCCTCTGTTTGTAGGCTCCCCACAGTACAATTCTTGTATCCTGAGGTTCCGGTTCCAGACATTGATGGGTCGCTGTCCTCCATTCCCTCTGCTCTGACCCCACTGCTTACCACCAGTTTGTGATGGGGTTTGCGACAGAGCAGAAAGAGACACCAGGCCGATAGACAATCCAACAAGATTTATTGGAACAGCGAACTGGGATAACACAAATGAAAGTAGTTCTGCAGCGTCTGTAAGTAGTCCACAATGAGTCCACAATGAATCCACACAAAGGGAGCAGATCCAGGGGCACCACCCGGCAATCTGACGCCAGGGAAATAGAAATAGTCCTTTAGTGAATTCAATGGCTCCAGCAGATGAGGGACACAACACAGTCCAATGTGGCAGCTTTTTACCCTCCACACTCTGGCACCACACTCTTGCCTCAGCATAAGATCCCAGCCCTTCCTAAGGGTACTGTCTCACAGTGGCACTTTGGTCGCTACGATGGCACGATCTGTGACGTTGCAGCGATATCCATACGATATCGCTGTGTCTGACACGAAGCAGCGATCCGGGACCCCGCTGAGAATCGTACGCCGTAGCATATCGTTTGAAACTTTCTTTCGTCGTCAAGTGTCCCGCTGTGGCGGCATGATCGCATCGTGTGACAAAGGTGTGTACGATATTGAATACGATGCAATGGGTGGGGAAGCTTGTTACGTAGGAGCGCCAAATTCTCCACCTCCTGTGTGCTGATTGGGCGGTACAATACTGTGCGCTCATTCGACAGACGTAGTACCATTGTTCCCTGCCGATAAAAACCGGAGCTGTCGAGCGCTGTGTCTTTTCTCTCTGGAGCACGTTCTTTGAACCAGAACTCTAGTACTTTTGTTCCCTGCCGATAAAACCGGAGCTGTCGAGCGCTGTATTCTGGAGCACGTTCTTTGAACTAACCAGAACTCCTAAATCCCCTGGATTCCCTGGACTTTAAAATATACTTTTACGGCAAGAGGTATGTACAACGCTACAGCGTAGCAGATAGTGTCTTTCAACGAGGATGTTACCTCGTGTTTACCGCTGGAGCGTGGACGATTGTTCCTTATTGGAGAGTAGGGTAGGCCAGAGCGTCTCAAGTTGAGAGTTGTAGCGTGGCCTATTTTATCCTTTTACAGATCTAGCTGTTGCGTGGTGGACTGCCCAGTTTATGCCGGTAGCACCATATATATTTTGATAAATGGTCAAAACATTTTGTTTGTTAGCACGTGTATTAATTGTACGTTTGCTTTCCTTTTAGCAAGTATGCTGACTTCCGGTGAGAGGTCTGTCGTTGCTGCTGCCCTGGTCTTTGAGGCAGCACGGCTCCTAGAGGAGAGACGTCCAAAACGAAAACGTCGCTTGTGGACCAGGAGCTGGCTGCTGAAAAGGTCTACATTGTCACACATGGGTCTCATAAGAGAGCTATGTGATAACAACCCTCATTATTTCTGAAACTACCTTAGGATGTCAGAGGAATCCTTCAAGTTAATACTTGCTGCTGTTACGCCACTCATACAAAGGCGGGATACGCCAATGTGTGCAGCCGTGCCCGTGGATGAAAGGTTGGCGGTGACACTGCGGTTTCTGGTCACAGGAAGGTCTCTGCAGGATTTGCAATTTTCCGCTGCTGTTTCCAGGCCTTTACTGAGTGTAATGATTCCGGAGACATGCGAGGCCATTGTGCAGAGCTTGAGGCATTATATGGAGGTGACTATTTTTTTTCTACTATTGGTTTTGAATGCTGTGTTATGTTATGTCGATATAGTGTTCAGCTACCCTCTCAGTCAGTGAAGCAGTCTGATATAATGGCTGCCTGCGTACTCTGGATTGTTCACTTTGTTTGACTACTCCATACTGTGCGTCAATCAGTCTATTTATTAATATATTATTCCTAATTTGTACATGTTTCCTTTTCATCTTGCAGTTTCCCAAGATGGCGGATGACTGGAAGAAGATTGCTTGTGATTTTGAGCAGCTGTGGCAGTTTCCAAACTGTGGTGGCACCTTGGATGGAAAGCATGTGCGCATCACGCAACCAGCCAACTCTGGATCCTTTTTCTATAACTACAAAGGATATTTCAGTGTTATCCTCATGGCCCTTGTCAATGCGAACTATGAGTTCGTGGATGTGGATGTTGGCATGAATGGTCGAGTCTCCGATGGTGGTGTTTTTGACCACACTTCATTTGGGGAAGCCTTGAGGAACAATCAACTACAGTTGCCACGAAATGAAGACACAAAGGGAAACCTCAATTTTGTTTTCATCACTGATGAAGCTTTCCCTCTTCATCCACATCTGCTGAAGCCATTTGCGCAGAGAACACTCACAGCGGAGCGGAGAATCTTTAACTACCGGTTGTCTAGGGCCCGTCTTGTGGTCGAAAATGCCTTTGGGATTATGGCGAATCGGTTTAGAGTTTTCCACACAGCTATCAACTTGAAGCTGCCATCTATAGACTTTGTCGTTTTGGCATGCTGTGTGCTGCATAACTTCCTGAGACGCCATGACACCAGCTCCTACTCTCCTCCTTCATTTATTGATTCTGTGGACCCAATAACCGGAGATATTGTGCCCGGGGAATGGCAGACACAAGAAGAAAATTTAGTAGGTCTTCAAGCGCTGGGATCTGGCAGACAGGCAGACGATGCAAGGGACTGTAGAGAAAAATACTGCCTGTACTTTAATGGTTCTGGAGCTGTGCCCTGGCAGGATCACGCCGTATAAAAACAAACTTGTATGTTTAGCGTAAACTGAACAATCTATATTTTAAGCTTTGGTTTCCACAATGCCATTGTTTTAATAGGCAACTCTCTTTTGTTTAATAAAATTGTATTGCATTACTCCCGTTAATAATCACGGTTGTTCTTTTTATATAAAGTGGTTAACTCCTTAATCCCATATGACGTACTATCACGTCAAAGTGACCTGGGACTTAATTACCTGTGACGGGATAGTATGTCATGGCGAACGATCAATTTTGCATTTAAAAGTCAAATGGCGCTCCATCCCTTCTGTGCTCTGCCATGCACCCAAACAATGGTTTATCCACACATATGGGGTATCGGCGTACTCAGGACAATTGTACAACATATTTTGGGGTCCTATTTATCCTGTAACCCTTGGTAAAAGTAAACAAATTGGAGCAGACTTTTTATGTGGAAAAAAGGTCAATGTTCATTTTTATGTAAACACTCCAAAAATTACAGTGAAACACCGGAAGGGTAAACTAGTTGAACCAAAAAAGAGAATTGGTTCCCAAACTGTGCTGATGTTAAGTAGACATGTGTGAAATGATACTAATTAAGTGTTTTGTGAGACGTATCTCTGTGATTGAAGGGCATAAAAATTCAAAGTAAATTTTTTGCCACATTTTCGGTTTTGTCCAAAAACACACCCAAGTTTTTTCAAATACATTTAACCACTAATAACATGGAGTACAATATCTCACGAGAAAACAATGTCAGAATCACCAAGATCCTTTGAAGCTTCCTGATTTTTAACCTCATAAAGAGACAGTGGTCAGAATTATAAAAATTAGCCCAGTCATTGACGTGCAAACCATCCTTGGGGCCTAGGGATTAATTTAACCTCGCCAGAACGACACGGTATGAACGCTAATTATAAGTGCCGGTTCGTGTTCATTTTATTACGCCTGAGCGGCACGGAAGGAACGCCCAGAGTCAATGCCGTTCGATGGATGTCTACATAACGCCGGAGCGGCACGTAATGTGCGCTCTTTGTCTATGACGGCGTGATGACGAACGTACGTTATAGGGTGCGTGCGTTCCTGCCCTGCCTTCCTTTGGTTCCCAGATATGCTGAACATGGCTGCCAGACGACGTGATCCACCAATGGGCATCCCTGAGCTAAAGTTCTTGATTGCCACAATGGATCAGCTGCAGTACCATACCACTGGGCTGGAGCTGCACCGCAATCAGCACAAGGAGGAAGTCGTGCGTGCGGTGTCTGAGGGCCTCAGGAAGCAGTTTGGAATGACCAGAAGCAAGGCCCAGATCGTTAAAAAATGGGGCGATCTGAAGTCGAAATGGCCTGGCCGCCTGCAGGACCTTCGTCGCGAGATACGCAGAGGTGAGTACGCAGGTATCGGAGAGTATGGTACGCCAAAGGGTGAATTTGGTCATTCCTGTAAATGTGAGGTACGCTTCAGGGACTTTTATAGGGCAGTTTTATTAGCCTGTCGTAGTGGGAGCGGTACTACATACGCTTTTTTTTTTTTTTTTTTCATTCGAAGACCCAGACAGACAGCGCCGCTGCCACGTGGCATCCCACACCACCTATGATATACAAATGCATTTTTTTTTAATATTTATTTTTTGGAAAACAATTACCAAACAATTGTACAAACAATGACAAAAACACATTATGTCCTCCCACGGCCCAACAGGTGTCGCAGCGTGCGCCCATGCTGCTCTACTTGAGCCAGTAGGAATGCTGCTGTCCGCTCCAGGCGCTCTAGCTTCGCCAGCAGCTCTCTCACGGTGGCCGGTTCTGTGGATAAAAGAGGTTGGAGAACGGACGGTGATTACGCTGCAAATACAGCACGTGTGAACATACCCTGACAATTACAACACACTCAATTTGGTCCTGTCACAGAGGGTGAAAAAATTTTTTTTAATTTATTTTTTTTTTCAAATGTGACCTCACACCGATAACCCCTCCCACTGTATACTTACGCAGAATGGGCGCCGGTTGTTCTTCGGCGGCACTAGAGCTACTAATTTCCCAGCCCCTCGATCTGGCCACAGATGACGCTGCTAAAAGGAAACAATATCTGCTTAACAATGGAACACGGCGTTGGGAAGCGCTCGCACTTTTGGTCACTTATGAATGGTCGCTTCTGGTGAGAAGGCCGCCGACCCGGGGGAGGAAGATGAGTGGCGGAAGGGAGGTGTTGAGGATGGTGAAGGGGTGCGAGGGAGCCAGGTCCGAAGTGATGTTGGAGGGGTGGTAGGGCGCCTGCTCCTTACTGCGCCTGTAATGTATACAATATTTCCGCTACACTCTTATGTCACCTATGCAGTAATAAAATTGCAATGAATGATGGTACACTTACGTGACGTCCCGGGCTGTGGGCTGCCGCTGGTGGCGGACGAAGGAGAGCTGGTGGCAATGGCAGGTGCCTGTTGCCGGCGCCTTCTCTCTACACATAAATGAAAGAAACGCAATGGTTAGACATTCCTATACTGTATGTTCAAAACCAAGTGCAGAGCAAAGGGAAGCATTGCAACCAATCAGGTTCCTGCTTTAATTTTTCCAAAAATTGTTAGGGAATGAAAGCTGTGTTCTGATGTTTTTGCAGCAGCATTTGGACAAGTTGTAACTGAGAAGCTTGTATTTTATATGTGTAGTACAGTGTGTGCTCCGTATTGTGTGCTCCGTACGGTGTGTACGTCGTACTGTGTGCGGCACGGTGTGTACGTCGTAGTGTGTGCGGCGCTGTGTCTGCTCCGTATTGTGTGCGGCACGGTGTGTATGCCGTAGTACTAGAAGCGCATCACGGCTGTGCGCGTCTACTGATTACCCCTCCTGGCAGTGCGCACTGGATAATGTATACAATATTTCCGCTACACTGTTATGTCACCTATGCAGTAATAAAATTGCTATGAATGATGGTACACTTACGTGAGGTCCCGGGCTGTGGGCTGCTGCTGGTGGCGGACAAAGGAGGGCTGGTGGCAATGGCAGGCGCCTGTTGCCGGCGCCTTCTCTCTACACATAAATGAAAGAAACGCAATGGTTAGACATTCCTATACTGTATGTTCAAAACCAAGTGCAGAGCAAAGGGAAGCATTGCAACCAATCAGGTTCCTGCTTTAAACACATAAATGAAAGAAACGCAATGTTTAGACACCAAAGTACAGGGCTCCAGACCCCCACAAAAATAAAAGAAAAACTTGCGCGCAGGGTTGCCAACCTCCTCCTAAAAGCGTGCATCGCCCAATTCCCCCATACTGGTACTTGCCTCGCCTTGTCTCCGCATGCAACTCTGCCAGAAGGTGTGGATTTTTGTGGCGGAGGTCAGCCCATTTCTTCCGCAGCTGCAGTGCACTGCGGCGGACGCCAAACCTCCTATCCAGCATGTGCCCAATGCGATGGAGCACCTCCTGCTTGTGTAGGTTCGGGTGGGCTGGGCGAGTCTCCTGGCACTCGTAATCCAGGGCATTTTATGTACAAAAAAGCGGAGCTCGGTCTGCCCCAGAGGAGCACATCTTTGTCTTGCCGCCATTTTAGGTGGAAAGACGCTATACAGCACCGCCTAACAACGCCCAGAGGAGGTCCTTAACTCTGCCATGCTCCCGCGCGATCCACATCGCTATAGCGTCTCTGTTTATGCGCAGCATCGCGGTTGTGACGCCGGTATGCACAGCGTCGCGGTTGTGCCGCCGGCTCCAGAAATGCACCTTCGGCATTCCCGTTTTGTAGCTCATGAACGGTATGACATGTTTAAGTAGTTGTTTGTTAATTTTGTATATAATGTATGGCTATGCAGCAATGCTTATCTATGCACTAGGTAAAATGATGTATAAAACATCTCTGGCTGCCATCTTGTGCATCTGCCAAGCGGATGCACAAAATGGAGGCACTTTAGGATGTGGTTTGCAAACTCTGTTGTTATGGCTGCCATTTTGTGCGCACACTACATGTAAAGTTTAACCTACTCTTCAGTGTCGGCCAGGCCTGCTCCACTATTTAATTAACCCAGCACACAACATAACGGTTAAAAAAACCTCTTTTTTGGCCCAAGAGGGGCTGATCCAGCTGTGCCCTCCGGGTCAACGCCTTCACATTCTAGTAGGTTTCCACAATAATGTGATTGGGATTTGGTTGCAGGTATGCCCCCCCCCCCCGCAGCCACTGTTGCCATGTATGCTGACAGCACCTTTTTTTTTTTCATTCAAAGAGGCAAAGACACAGCGCCGCCACCACGAGGCATCCCACACCGCCTCTGATCTAGCTGTGCCCTCCGGGTCAACGCTTCCACATTCTAGTAGGTTTCCACAATAATATGATTGGGATTTGGTTGCAGGTATGCCCCCTCCCCCCCCCCCCCCGCAGCCACTGTTGCCATGTATGCTGACAGCACCTTTTTTTTCATTCAAAGAAGCAAAGACACAGCGCCGCCACCACGAGGCATCCCACACCGCCTCTGATATAGCCAGTGGCGTAGGAAGGGGGGTGCGGGGGGGGCGGTCCGCCCCGGGCGGCACAATGCTGCGGGCGGCCGGCGCTGCAGGAGAAGAAGATTAAAAAAAAAAAAGACGCCCCTTTAAATCTTCGTGCGGCGCCGTCCGCCGCCACGACCAGGGCCAGCTCCCCCCACCCCCGGGTCCCGCCCCCGCCCCCGCCCCCCGCTCTAATACTCACCTCTCCTGGTTCCTGCGGCTTCAGCGTCCTCTGACTCTGCGACGTCTCAGAGCAGAGGGCGCGATGACGTCACTACTGTGCGCGCCGCTCTGCCTCTCTGTCCTGAGCGTCGCAGAGCCGGAGAGACGCTGACTGCACCGGACCTGCGCTGGGAACGGGAGAGGTGAGGATTTTACTTTTTTTTTTTTTTTCTTTGTCTGACTGTCTGGGGCTGGGGCAATGCTGGAGACCATGGGGCAGATTGCTGGACACACTGGGGCAATACTGGAGACCATGGGGCAGAATGCTGGACACACTGGGGCAATACTGGAGACCATGGGGCAGAATGCTGGACACACTGGGGCAATACAGGAGACCATGGGGCAGATTGCTGGACACACTGGGGCAATACAGGAGACTATGGGGCAGATTGCTGGACACACTGGGGCAATACAGGAGACCATGGGGCAGATTGCTGGACACACTGGGGCAATACAGGAGACCATGGGGCAGATTGCTGGACACACTGGGGCAATACAGGAGACCATGGGGCAGATTGCTGGACACACTGGGGCAATACTGGAGACCATGGGGCAGAATGCTGGACACACTGGGGCAATACTGGAGACCATGGGGCAGAATGCTGGACACACTGGGGCAATACTGGAGACCATGGGGCAGAATGCTGGACACACTGGGGCAATACTGGAGACCATGGGGCAGAATGCTGGACATACTGGGGCAATACTGGAGACCATGGGGCAGATTGCTGGACACACCGGGGCAATACTGGAGACCATGGGGCAGAATGCTGGACACACTGGGGCAATACAGGAGACCATGGGGCAGATTGCTGGACACACTGGGCAATACTGGAGACCATGGGGCAGAATGCTGGACACACTGGGGCAGTACAGGAGACTATGGGGCAGAATGCTGGACACACTGAATACTGGAGACCATGGGGCAGATTTCAGGACACATTGAGGCAATGCTGGAGACCCTGGGGCAGACTTCTGGACATACTGGGGCAATACTGGAGACCATGGGGCAGATTGCTGGACACACCGGGGCAATACTGGAGACCATGGGGCAGAATGCTGGACACACTGGGGCAATACAGGAGACCATGGGGCAGATTGCTGGACACACTGGGGCAATACTGGAGACCCTGGGGCAGATTGCTGGACACACTGGGGCAATACTGGAGACCCTGGGGCAGATTTCTGGACACATTGAGGCAATGCTGGAGACCCTGGGGCAGACTTCTGGACACACGGGGGCAGACTTCTGGACACACTGGGGCAATGCTGGACACTGGGGCAGATTGCTGGACACACTGGGGGTAATATACTGGACACACTGGGGCAATGCTGGACACTGGGGGTAATATGCTGGACACACTGGGGCAGACTGCTGGACACACTGGGGAAAGGCTGGACACTGGGGCAGATTGCTGGACACACTGAGGGCAGATTGCTGGACACACTGGGGGTAATATGCTGGACATACTGGGGCAGATTGCTGGACACACTGGGGGTAATATGCTGGACACACTGGGGCAGATTGCTGGACAACATGGGGGTAATATGCTGGACACACTGGGGCAGATTGCTGGACAACATGGGGGTAATATGCTGGACACACTGGGGGCAGGACTTGAGGCATGGGCAGAATGTAGATACGGGGCATGATTGGATCATGGGGCAGGACGGATACGATGGAGGCTGGTGGGGCAGGATGGGGAGATCATATGGGGTAGAATGGATACTCATGAGGGCAGGATACGACAACATATGGCTGGAGCCAGGAATGAGATAAACGGGGCCAGGGTGGGGAATATTATTACCATAGGGGATAATTAAGGGATATTGTTACTGCAGTGATGTATTTATTTTATTTTTTGAGTATACTGTTTTAAATGGGGGGGCGGTCCTGTTACTGTGCAGAGTGACACTATATCACCTTTTTTTCTTCATGTGGTGTAATGTAGAAGTTGTGAAAAATTAAGTAATGTGTTCTGCAAGCGGAGCTCGAGATAACTGTGTTATTTCCTGCAGAAACGAGTCCTGGCTGGAAGGAATGATGGCGGTCTGTGCTGGATGAAAGATGAAGGACTTCACCTAGAGACGTCACTGGTGAGTCAGTGTTACCTATACACTGACACTATACACTGTATACTATATAGAGGTCCTGTGTATAATGTCCCCAGTGATCTCTGTATTACCTGTACACACACTGCATACTAAGTACAGATCTCCTGTGAATACTGGCACTTATGGTGATAGTATTGTGGTTTTTTTTTTATTACTGATCAGTATTGTAGTATTCAGTCACTATGTGGTGGTAATATGTGGTCTGGAAATGGTGCGGTGGTATTTGTCCCTTGTATGTAGTATTATTCGATCACTGTGGCCTGGTCATGGTGTGGTGGTACTAAGTCACAGGTGTGGCATGTGGGGGTGACACCATTAGGCCCAGTTTAAGTTCTACAAAACAGGAAAACCATTTTTGGTAACCTTTGTGTGTATTGAGCTGGGGGGGGGGGCGCCAAACTCGGGATCAGCCCCGGGCGGCAAAAGCTCTAGCTACGCCTCTGGATATAGCTGTGCCCTCCGGGCCAACGCCTCCACATTCTAGTAGGTTTCCACAATAATGTGATTGGGATTTGGTTGCAGGTATGCCCCTCCCCGCAGCCACTGTTGCCATGTATGCTGACAGCACCTTTTTTTTTCATTCAAAGAAGCAAAGACACAGCACCGCCACCACGAGGCATCCCACACCGCCTCTGATATAGCTGTGCCCTCTGGGCCAACGCCTCCACATTCTAGTAGGTTTCCACAATTATGTGATTGGGATTTGGTTGCAGGTATGCCCCCCCCCCGCAGCCACTGTTGCCATGTATGCTGACAGCACCTTTTTTTTCATTCAAAGAAGCAAAGACACAGCGCCTCCACCATGAGGCATCCCACACCGCCTCTGATCTAGCTGTGCCCTCCGGGTCAACGCCTCCACATTCTAGTAGGTTTCCACAATAATGTGATTGGGATTTGGTTGCAGGTATGCCCCCCCCCCGCAGCTACTGTTGCCATGTATGCTGACAGCACCTTTTTTTTTCATTCAAAGAGGCAAAGACACAGCGCCGTCACCACGAGACATCCCACACCGCCTCTGATCTAGCTGTGCCTTCCGGGTCAATGCCTCCACATTCTAGTAGGTTTCCACAATAATGTGATTGGGATTTGGTTGCAGGTATGCCTCCCCCCGCCCCCCCCCCGCAGCCACTGTTGCCATGTATGCTGACAGCACCTTTTTTTTTCATTCAAAGAGGCAAAGACAAAGCGCCGCCACCACGAGGCATCCCAGTCCGCGCAGTACTGGCCCCCTCATTCACTTCCGGTCTTCTCTCCTTCGGACAATATGTCTCCAGACGAGGTCTTGCCATGTAAGTTTTTTTAAACACGCTTAAGATTGTCACTCACTGCCACTCTCTATGTAACCCTGGACAGCAAGGGCAGTTTCAGAGCCTTCCGCCGCCTCAGAGATGTTTCATTCATCCTAAACGCTATTATGGGGATGTGATCCCAGCCCACTATCGGGAGACTACTGTGTTATTAATGTTATGTTTTTTGACCCACAGCTGCCGGCAGTGTGACCATGGAGGATCTAGAAGCCGGAATTGAAAGGCTGATAGACACAAAGGCGCGGATTCAGGAGCAGCAGAATGTGGCAATGGGGGAGCTGCAGAAGCTTCGGGACATGTACCAACTGTTGGAGGCGGGGCCAAAATAAAAACCAAGTGTCTGCTTGTACAGTTTAGGTTGTTTAAAAATATACATATATATATATATATATATATAGACTTTTATTCCATTCTCTATTTTTTGGTTTGTTAAAAGTACATTTCTTTGTAAAGTTCATTTCTGCCGTCATACTGTGCTGTGGACCCATTTTGTCTCTGTGATCGAGAGCCACCAATCAAGCTGTCGAGATTGAAGTTCAATAAAAAGTTTTTATTAAAAACAAATTATTAACAAAATTACAATTTAAAAATCTTTAAGAAACCAAACTATCACAAATCGTTATACACCGAATCTTCATTGCGAACATGAAGGTGCCTGATGGGCGAAGCAATGTGAGACGGCATGGTCGGGTAGGAGTTTTGGGGTGACGGGCCAAAGTGGGACACGGGAAAATTGGGGCGTACTGGTGTTTGTGGCCAATATGGTGGACAATATGCGGACTCTGGCCGCTCCATTGGCCGTGAACAAACCAACCGTGTGTGTTCATCCAAAGTGCCATCCGAACCCTTATTAACAGCCTCAAAAATAAGACGCTCCGTTAGAGTTCTTTGCCTCTCGTCCATTTTAGAAAGTTTGTCGACGATGTAGTGTCCAAAACCCTCCAACGCTGGGCTGGCATTGTTCATCAACGCCTTTTTGGCCAGGGTCAACAGTTCAAGGGAGACGTCTGAGGTGGCTTTACACTTCCTTGAACCTTGCCTCCATTGACTCCTTGCAGGTGCAGCCTCCACTATTTGACTCGTGGAGCAGTCCTGTGCATTGTCCTGTGCACTGTCCTGTGCACTGTCCTGTCCACTGTCCTGTGCACTGTCCTCCTGGGGAGAATGAAAAAGGAAGTTATTAAAAAAAAAAAGAAAACGATGTACACCACCCTAACCGCATTAAAAATATATATTCGTATACATGCGAAAAAGTTGCTATATATTATTTTATTAGTAATATTTATCATTCACATTTATTTATAACTTTGCACTCCACTGTTCAGGCTAGTAGGGCAACCTGATTACCAATTTTGGGTCTGAATAGTTACAGCAAGAATACTTTTCTCTAGCTGAAACCGATACTATTTTCAATAAGTTTAGATGGTATGGGTTATGAAGGTCGCCATGTAATACTTTTCTGCAACAGGGTTACTTATCTGTACAGAAAAATGTTAAAACTTCTAATTGATGGTACAATCAGATGGATAACACAGAAAATGCAGATAAATTATATATAATTATAGGCCACATTGGTGAACCAGTGGTGCAAAGAGGTACTTACTTGTTGCCCTTGTGAGTCCAGCTCGACGTGGTTCTGAGATACTGTAGGTTCCACAGGTGCCAACGAGCGCAAACACGTAGATGACCGTGGCACCTCTTGGTCCCGAAGAAAATTAAGATGATCAAAATACCAGAACTTCGGCACGTACACCTCTTCAGTTGAAGCCCCGGACTTGGAAGTGTGCAGGACCTTATTGAGCTCCTTCCTCCACACCGTGCGCAGCGCCTGAATTTTCTTCTTAACTACTGCTCCGGTGGCTTGCTCTTCAGGTGCATGGAGATTGTAAAATTCTATCAGCTTCGAATATCCGGCCTTACGCTTTTCCCTGTTGGAATACTCTGGCGATTTTATCTTCCAAAGGCAGGGAAAAGACTGGTATATCTCAAGGAACTCGCGGATAAACTCAATACGATTTGACATCTGTTAAAATAAAAAAAATTAAAGTTAGGCGTTTGATAAATAGTACATTAAAATAGCAACAGCGAAAGGGGGACAAAAAAAAAAAGGTTCACAGAGGTGCAAACGCCACTTTAAAAAACAGCAGTCATTTTCCCATCTGCCACGCCCTAGGCCACCATAACCCAAAACAGCGTACCACCCGCTTCACTACAGCAGCCGCACAAAGCGCTCATGCCGACCATACATTGTTCCATCTGCCACGCCCTAGGCCACCATAACCCAAATCAGCGTACCACCCGCTTCACTACAGCAGCCGCACAAAGCGCTCATGCCGACCATACATTGTGCCATCTGCCACACCCTAGGCCATCATAACCCAAAACAGCGTACCACCACATACATACAAGCAGCAGTGCAAATCCCATCCACCACGCCCCAGCCCATCATAACCCAAAACAGCGTACCACCCGCTTCACTACAGCAGCCGCACAAAGCGTTCATGCCGACCATACATTGTTCCATCTGCCACGCCATAGCCCACCATTACCCTAAACAGCGTACCACCCGCTTCACTACAGCAGCCGCACAAAGCGCTCATGCCAACCATACATTGTTCCATCTGCCACGCCCTAGGCCATCATAACCCAAAACAGCGTACCACCCGCTTCACTACAGCAGCCGCACAAAGCGCTCATGCCGACCATACATTGTTCCATCTGCCACACCCTAGGCCATCATAACCCAAAACAGCCTACCACCACATACATACAAGCAGCGGTGCAAATCCCATCCACCACGCCCCAGCCCATCAGAACACAAAACAGCGTTCCATCCGCTTCCCTACAGCGGCGTCACGAATTGCTCATGTGATCATACAGCGTTCCATCCACCACGCCCAAGCGCTTTTACATACCTCGAAGCAGCGGTGCAAAACGTGGAATAGTCTGGGAAATACAAAATCAGACGTCCAGGTCCACCAAGTGTCCAAGTACAAAGTGAAGAAGGTGAGGTGTCGTCGGGAACAATAGCGCTCAGGTGACAATTTTCCCAACCAATGTGTGCACAGTAACCAATGACCAATCAGCACACTACAGGTATAGTTAGCTAGCAGCACAACACGCCCCTTGTTAACAACGTCACGCATAGATTATGCAAATGTGCTCTGAATTGTGAGAGCACCTCCTGTGTGACATGCCCGTACGACTGTCCCGTACGACTTGTACATCGCAAATACGTCATGAAATTATCGCTCCAGTGCCGTGTATTGCAAAGTGTGACCGCAGTCTACGACGCTGGAGCGATAATCAAGCGACGCTGCAACGTCACAGATCGTGCCGTCGTAGCGACCAAAGTGCCACTGTGAGGCAGTACCCTAAGTCACCTCACAACTGAATCAGCCAACACATGAGTCTATTGTTCGGTGTTCTGGGATCCACCCTTCCATGGAGGAGGGCTCCCCCCACTGGTTGTTGACTCATGCCTGATTATATGGCAGTCCAGGGACACAGATCGGGGGAGGGACACGCTGTTACGATATCTATTAGTGATGAGTGAGTGTACTCTTTGCTCGGGTTTTCCCAAGCACGCTCGAGTGACCTCCGAGTATTTATGACTGCTCGGAGATTTAGTTTTCATCTCGGCAGTTGAATGATTTACAGCTACTACCCAGCCTGAGTTCATGTGGGGGTTGCCTGGTTGCTAGGGAATCCCCACAAGTAATCAAGCTGGCTAATAGCTATAAATCATTCAGCTGCCGGGATGAAAACTAAATCTCCAAGCAGTCATAAATACTCAGAGGTCACCCGAGTGTGCTCTGGAAAACCCGAGCAACGAGTACACTCGCTCATCACTAATATCTATATCTGTACATTATTGTATACATATATTGCACACTTCTCAAGATAGAAATTGCAACACCAAGAAGGAAAAGTCAGGTAATTATGGAAATTACAGGATTGATAGACACTGAAATGCATATAATGAAAAAATAGAAAGATAACAAACATTCAAACATCTCAATTTATTCAGTGTTGAATATGAGTGCGATGTGAAGAAATACATGTATTTGTTGTAATTGAAATTATTAATGGTTGTCTGACTAAAGTTCTGCCAGGCTGAATGCACTTGGACATGCAAATCATCAAGATCCGCTTTTACCAGTTCACTTTGCAATTCTCAACAAATGACGTCCCATATGTGGTTAATGGGACACTAGTCTGGAGAGGCTGCAGGCCATGGTGGCACATTTAGGTCACCCAGGTTGCTCACAGCAGCACGAGCAACATGTGGCCTGGCATTCTATCCAGATTAATCTCATATTGAGCACATCTTGGACATTCAAAGGGAGCTGTCAGCAGCAGATTTTGATGATCTTCATTTCTACGTGCATTCAGAGTGGCAGAACATTCCTAAGACAACCATTTAAAACCTTGATCCATGCACTTATATGCCTTGGCATGTTATTTTTGAATGTAGCAGTCAGACTTGACACTGAAGAAATCAAGATGTTTTAAAAAATTTGTTTCCACTTCTTCATCATTTACATTTCTATCAATCCTTTCATTTAACAACTCCTTGACTTTTCCTTCATGGTGTTGCAGTTTTATTGTTGAGGCATGACTATAGTGTGGAGCTGTGTATAAAGTATGTATTGTAAAGCTGTGCCAGTGTGATGAATATATTTTGTGTGGCGTCCATGCCACATAATGTATATACATCTATACAGTGAACACTGCTCCACAGTACCTTGCTTGCTGAGTGAGCGCGGGATGGAACCCATCACAAATCATCAGAGACAGGTGGAGTTGGAGCTGCTGCTAGAGGAATGGAGTCTTTACAAAGGCCCCACACTCACCGCTGACTGACGGACACAAAGACTGCTGCTTCCTCTCTCAATTATCTGTAGGTGACTGGCTCTGTAATGGGGCTTTTTTTTTTCCGGAAGACATTACGGATGTCAGGAAAAAGCACCTGTTTGTAAATTTACAAATGCTTGGCAACGTACTTTCACCCAAAGCGGTTACGCTGTGGCAAAAAACCATAACAGCCCTGTGTCACTGTGGTCTACGTGCTATGTCTCTGCACAATCACTGAATCTTGCAGCTGTTTTTCAGCAAGATTTAGTGATCGTGCTGTGAAACAGTGGCAAGACTGCAGTGGCACAGGGCTGTTGCGGGTTTAACCACTGAACACTGCCTGAATCTTTCTTTGCTTTAATTGTTGGTGGTGTAATTGGGTCAGACCAATACAAATAAATGAACTCATTCATATTTTAACTTATGAAGAAAAATGCTTGTTGAACAATTTCATGCCAGTAACCTCAGTTCATTTCACAACAGGAATAAAGTAATGCGTTAGGAACAGTCTATTTAAAGACAAGCTTTTATTTTCCTCACGGTTTAATAGATATTGCTGAAAGTAGCACGATAGCAGGATACTGTTTGAACTGTGTTGCTTGGCAACAGACACTATACACTAACATCTAAAACCGATGTTGCACAAGTATTTCCATTGTCAGCATATTTTTACTGATAACATTTGCATATTTTTGAATAAAAATATCTTAACTGTTGACACCCTAAATATACACTAAAAATATTGTGCTCGACTTTACTACTACATGGCAGTTATGTAATCTGTATTGTGCACAGTAGTACATTAGAAATGTTTGCATCTACAATTCAATCAGTAACTGAATATGAATCATTCTACAGTACTAGTCACACTATCTACTATATAATTGTCTAAGGGTCACTTCCGTCTTTCTGTCTGTCCTTCTGTCTGTCTGACTGTCACGGATATTCATTGGTCACGGCCTCTGTCTGTCATGGAAATCCAAGTCGCTGATTGGTCTCGCCAGCTGCCTGTCGTGGCTGCCGCGACCAATCAGCGACGGCCACAGTCCGATTAATCCCTCCCTACTCCCCTGCAGTCAGTGCCTGGCGCCCGCTCCATACTCCCCACAGTCAGTGCCCGCACCATACTCCCCTCCAGTCACCGCTCACATAGGGTTAATGCCAGCGGTAACGGACCAAGTTATGCCGCGGGTAACCCACTCCGTTACCGCCGCTATTAACCCTGTGTGACCAAGTTTTTACTATTGATGCTGCCTATGCAGCATCAATAGTAAAAAGATCTAATGTTAAAAATAATAATAAAAAAACTTGCTATTCTCACCTTCCGTAGTCCGACGATGCGCTCGCCCCTGCCGCCAGCTTCCGTTCCCAGAGATGCATTGCGAAATTACTCAGAAGACTTAGCGGTCTCGCAAGACTGCTAAGTGATCTGGGTAATTTTGTAATGCATCCTGGGAACAAAAGATGGTGGCAGCCGCGCGCGCATGGCCAGAGGATCGCTGGATCTACGCTGGATCCTGCCGAGTGAGTATATAACTATTTTTTATTTTAATTATTTTTTTTAACAGGGATATGGTGCCCACACTGCTAAATACTACGTGGGCTGTTTTAGATACCACGTGGCTGCTATATACTACCTGGCCAGAGTTAGATACTATGTGGGCTGTGTTCTATACTGCGTGGGCTGCGTTATATACTACATGGCTGCTATATACTACGTGGGCAGTGTTATATACTACGTGGCTGTGTTATATACTGCGTGCTAAATGGCAAAATTAGTCAAGGGAGGGCACCACACCATAACACAGGGATGCACCCGTGGTCAACACAACACATACAAGATATATGAAGACACAAAAGAGAGTAGTAAAACCAAAAACACTCAGTTTGAAAAAATGTTGCAGTAATCCGCAAGTGCTAGTAAAAGATGTAAAAAACAGGGTATTTGGTTGATACGTTTTTTGCAAAAAATGTATACTAAGCTGCTCTACCAATCTTCACGGTATACCCTTATCAGAGCAGTCCTAACTAATGTATGCAATCCCTATCTGATGTATTTAAAAACCTGATCATCTGTATATAACCTGTGTGAACAGGGTTCAGAGAGGAAAAATCCATGTGTGCATACAGAGTAGAACAGCTTTTGTGCAGATAGCCCAAGAGGAGTGGTGGGTAGCTCCCCAGTCTTGTAGACACAAGAGAACAATTATGGAAACATGAACACATGAGCTACTTGCACAGTGAACAAGTCTGTAGGATCATGTTCACACACCACCAAGAAACCTGAAGACACAAAAGAGAATAGTAAAACCAAAAACACTCAGTTTGAAAAAAATGTTGCAGTAATCCGCAAGTGCTAGTAAAAGATGTAAAAAACAGGGTATTTGGTTGATACGTTTTTTGGTGGTGTGTGAACATGATCCTACAGACTTGTTCACTGTGCAAGTAGCTCATGTGTTCATGTTTCCATAATTGTTCTCTTGTGTCTACAAGACTGGGGAGCTACCCACCACTCCTCTTGGGCTATCTGCACAAAAGCTGTTCTACTCTGTATGCACACATGGATTTTTCCTCTCTGAACCCTATTCACACAGGTTATATACAGATGATCAGGTTTTTAAATACATCAGATAGGGATTGCATACATTAGTTAGGACTGCTCTGATAAGGGTATACCGTGAAGATTGGTAGAGCAGCTTAGTATACATTTTTTGCAAAAAACGTATCAACCAAATACCCTGTTTTTTACATCTTTTACTAGCACTTGCGGATTACTGCAACATTTTTTCAAACTGAGTGTTTTTGGTTTTACTACTCTCTTTTGTGTCTTCAGGTTTCTTGGTGGTGTGTGAACATGATCATACAGACTTGTTCACTGTGCAAGTAGCCCATGTGTTCCTGTTTACATACAAGATATAGACAAATAAAGAAAAAAGCTGCTGACCAATACCAGGGATCACCATAAATAATTGAAATATTTTATTGATACAGAACAGACCAAACACATAAAAACATTTAAAAAGTCACTAACGTGACATAATCACAACACATATGGCTCATAATGAAGCCAAAAGGGCCCCCACCCTAGGTGTCAAAGTATCAAAGTACAAACAAAGGCAATACAGCAACATGCAAAAATGTATATATGAATGATTGAATAATATTGTAAACCATACAATGTAGTGAGGAAGAAACCACCTGAGACTAGACGGAGGTGGACATGACTTGGGGATGGGTGGACTGAGAACTCCTGCAGCCTTTGCTTGTATTGCGGTGTAGATTTTAAAGAAGAGAGTTGTTGCTTTAAGAGGATGTTTAGATGTTTGTGCCTGGTGTATTACTGTGAGGAGGGTGGGGCTTATATAGGGGAGGCAACTCTGGCTCTCCCTCTTTCTCTCACAGGATGGACAGGAGGAAACATGTCTTCAGTTTCAGGGAGTAGAATACTGGGGCTATCACCTCACATTATAGCTGATAGGAGCACATTCACTTCACACATCATGTATTAGTGTAGTCTCAGCTCCTACATCATATATGGGATCAATTTTACCTCAGAAATTCATGTAGCCACCATGTTCCCTCATGTGTACCTCCCCTCAGACATGGCTGATATACTACTCCACATTCATCATGTATTAGTGTAGTCTCAGCTCTTACATCTTATTTGGGAGTAATATTACCTCAGAGATACATGTAGCTGCCATGTTCCCTTATGGGTCTGTTACAAGTTGCCTCACACACTGCAGAGACAGCTCCTGGGTGACCTCCCTACAGACATGGCTATTGTATCACATTTCTGCTGTACTATACAGAGTCTTCATGAGTTTTGGGTATCTGTATTATGGGTCAGAGCATTGACACATACAGTGTCTGCTATTGCTAGCGTGGAGCTGGGCAGTTACAGGGACTAGTCACTGGTGAGAGGGAGCAGTAATGGAATGGTATATATATACCATATATATATGATGGTAAGAGGCTGCACTTCATGTCTGTGCATTGCATGCTGCTGTGTGCTGATTCCCCCCTTCCCATTTATGGAGTCTGGTGACCTGTATGTTACCTCATCTCTGCTACAGTACAGTCTGATGATGCTGGGTGTACAGATCCAGCATAACCAGGTTACTATCACTATATATATATGTGATATATGAGTAAAGGCTCCATATCTGCACAGCATGCTTATCATGTATACAGACTTTGAGTACATGTTAGAGCCCGGGTCTCCAGGTTATTTTCCTTGCTGCACATATAATCTGTGCATGACTTCCAAATCCATGCTTTAGTCCTATTATGTTGCATGCTATCCTGCCTGACATAACCACCCCTTTTTCTGTATATTGTCCCCTTCATATGTTTGCAGGATTGGGTTATACCCACTGAGCTCTTATTTATGTTACCTAAGATGGTGGATAGCACAAGCCTGAGTGGATTACCTGGAGCCTTACTATATATATTTTATCAGGTGTCAATAATTATTCAGGGAGTAATTCAGCACATGGCGGGGTGGTGAGTGGCACTAATAACGCAGCATATGGCAGGCAATGAGTGGGCACTAATAACTCAGCACATGGTGGGTAATAAGTGGGCACTAATAGCTCAGCACATGGCGGGCAGTGAGTGGGCACTAATAGCTCAGCACATGGCGGGGGCAGTAAGTGGGCACTCCTAGTGTGATGCTGCACCTTGCTCTAGAGAACACATCATGGGCCCAGTTTTCAGCCCCGTCTCGCGTCTATTGTAGCATGACTGACTGGGGACACAGACCTTGCAGTTTTCTGCACATACACTTATGGCTGCAGGCAGCTTATACTAGACCTACATATTATATTTTCTTACGATGTATGTGCAGCTGGTGATTAGAGAGCCTGTCTGTAACTGCTGTAGAGGAGCAGGCAGCTTCTCCTTTATTGTTACAGCATATAACACAGCATTGCCCATCATCAAATGTATCTGACCTTATGATGGGACATTTTCCAGTATCAACCTGTAATATACCTTGGTTGTAAACTTACATGGTGTTTTCATCTTCACTTATCCCACATCTTGTGCAGTTGGGGGGTCCTTGAAGTTGGTTATAAATTGGTCTGGGGGATCCATTGGGATATGGATTCCTCTTTTTGGAATTTAATTTGGTTCTTGATCTGGTGAATTGTAGAGGGGATTTTCAGCAAGGGTTTTTTGAATCCTCAGGAAGTTCAAGTGAACATTGGAACCCTGTGGTTGTGGTGCTCCCGAGCTAGTGGGGTAACGGCTGGGAGTAATTGTTGGTACATTTTATGTTCACTTTTTGTTTGATAATTACCAGATCTTATGAGCTTCAAGGACTCCTCCCAGCATGTTAATGTTCTTTATGCTTTAATGTTTTATTGTATGCTGTTTTAATTCTTATAGTGTCCCCTTCATATATTTGCAGGAATGGTGTATATCCACCGAGTGCTTAATTTTATATTACCTAAGATGGTGGATAGCACAGACTGAGTGGATTACCTGGAGCCGGGCAGTTGGGGGGGGGTCCTTGAAGTTGGTTACAAATTGGTCTGGGGGATCCATTGGGATATGGATTCTTCCTTTTGGTTTTAAATATGGTTCTGGATCTGGTGAAATGTGGAGGGGAGTTTCAGCAAAGGTTTGTCGGATTCTCAGGAAGTTCAAGTGAACATTGGAAGTGTGGTTATGGTGCTCCCGAGTCAGTGGGGTAATGGCTGGGAGTAATTGTTGGTACATTTTATGTTCACTTTATGCTTGGTAATCTCCAGATCTTATGAGTTTCAAGGACTTCTCCCAGCTAGCTAAGGTTATTTATGCTTTGTTGGGTTATTGTATGTTTGTTTTAATAAAGGTGTGTATTAAAAAAAACAAAAACGTATTTGTTTCTTTTTTAGTGTGTCCTTGAAGCTAATTATAATTTGGTCAGTAGGGGTAACCATCTCAGGTATGGACCCTCTGTTTAGGGGGGTGTTCATCATAGTATCACCCCTTGTGTGGAGGAGTAAACATCTCGGGTGTGGCCCCTGGATGGAGGGGTGTACATCATAGTATGACCCCCTGTTATGGAGGGGTAACCATCTTTGGTATGGCCCCCTGGTGTGGAGGAGTGACCATCACGGTATGGCCCCCTGGTCTGCAGAAGCATTTATATCTTACAAGACCCTGTTAGGGTAAAGTCCCTGTGGTCATGGCAATCATATTCTACATGAATACAAATTAAATTGGGTCCTATGAGCTAGGAACCATAGCTAAATAAAAAGAAGGTAGGCATGAATTTCAATATAACCTGTAGCTTCAAGGACGCTCTCTTTTTTCATGTGACTTGAGAATGCTAAGGCACAGATTTTGACTGTTTATATTGACCAACTCCTATTTCTTTCAAGGTTGTTGTCTGGACAATGCAATGATCTGGGGCATTAAACTGAAGGGCAATGTACCTAATATGGGTGCCCTGGAGTCAGTGGGAGTGACTAAGGGAAAAGTAATAAAGTGCATCCCGATGCCCTTGAACCAGTGGGAGCGACTAAGGGTGAAGAAATCAAGTGCATTAACACGAAGGGCGATGTGCCTATTCCCAATGCCTTTGTCCCAGTTGGAGAGGGTTAATGGTATATGTTATCAAGTGCCTGTAAAGCAATTAACAATGGCGTGGCAAGGTTATTAATAATGCCTTTGTAGACTTTCTGCTATAGGCTTATTTCATTTACTATGTCGAAATATTACAGAGATTATTTAAATTATTTAATGATCGGTTATAATGTCGATATTATATTGTGTATGGCTTTTAATTACTCCTTCTTTATAGTATCTTTCTCTTTATATACACTCATCACTTTTTGGGTAGTAATAGTAAGTGGGCTTAAGAATTGGTTACTGCACAGCCCAGCTACTGTATGTAATGGTGGTTTCTTGAACTAAAATCTGTGAGTTATTAGAGCTGGCTACAATACATGCGGTATAATACCGTAGTTTTTGAGGCATCACAGATGTCATTATACAGGTAGTCAGACTGTGGCTATCCCTTTATTATGGTTTAGTTTCCGCATTCCCCATTATAGGATCCACATTGCAGGATGTTTAGCAGCTGGTATTTTGCTGTAGTTACCGTATTATCGATCATAATTTGGTAGTGTTGCATTGTTAAAATTAATGTGTTGTAGTCCTGGAATTTTGTTGCTTATATGCACAGTCTTTCCATAGCATGCAGAACTGGTTGATGACTTTATTAGACATGGGTGATCGGGGTCGAGTCCATTCAAGGTGTCAAATGGCTTCGCTGGTGGCGGTTTAGGAGTCAGGTGGAAGTTGCAGACAAGTTAAGGTGGACTCATTTTAACTAATAGAGGATGTAAAACCTTATGGTGGTGAGCAGGCTCGGCTTTGGTGGCCAGCCTCAAGGACGTTGTAATGGTAACATCAATCAGGGGCGGGCACAGTGGTTAAGCACAGGAGTGAGGATAATAGGGTCATTGGTGCCCTGAAAGTTTACTGGCTCTGCTTGAATGGCAAGCCAGTGCGTGCCGCCCCTTTATGGCTGTCTGTCCTGGTGCTGTATGTCAGACAGCTGGGGATATCGCTGTATTTGTGAATCCCAATGTACTAGCACTCCACCTGACTCCTACTGTGATTATTTAATCCTGTGATTTGAATAAAAGCTGTGGCCATTTTGACAACCAAAATAATGTTTTTTGTGTATTTATTTTAGTACCTAGGTTTACAGTAGTTATGGTGGTTTTAAGAAGGAGTGGGGTCCATCTCATATCCAAAAGTCATGAATAATCTGTATGCCTCTAATACGGCAAACAAAGAAAGAGAGAGCTCACAAACAAATTGCAGATGAAAAGCATATGCATGAAATAAAGTGAAAATCAAAAAAGGCCTAATAAGGATGAACATACCCAAGTTCGAAAGACAGGCCTAGATGAATAAAGAGGGCTTCAATATAGAGGGAATCCTTAGGGCTGAAATAGAGCAAAATCCTAGAAGAGAGTCCTAGCCAAAGAGTAGATGGGCAAGGTACCGCAAATATCTAAAGAAGCATACCCAGAGGCCAGCAAAGAAAGGACCAGTGTGATGATACTTAGACAACCATGTGGTGAGGGAGCCTGTGGAGATGCCCGACGCGCGTCGCCACCGCTAGGTGGCTTCGTCAAGGGCTGAAGATCTGATCCGTTTGGTAACCTTTAAATATACAAATCAATCAGAGCAAATATGATACAGCTGTAGTAATTTTACCTGAGAGGCGAGAACACCAGCTTCCGGGATGCCGAGGCGAGCAGCATGGGCTGCATGTGAGTACGTAACCATGGTGGACAAAGAAAGAAGTGGTACACATAAAAATGCACATGTGCAAGTACAGAGTGAGGAAATCGCGCCTGCGACATAATAGTTACCGTTACCATGGGAAAAAGACACACTTCCTGGGTGCCGGAAAGCTGCACAAGCAAAGTGTAAAACTACGCATGTGCATGCGAGGGTATAAAACATGACGTCTGCACAGTGGAGGTTGCCATGGTGGTGGCAAGCAATAACCTTCTAATGCACCAAAGAGGCAGCGATGCACAAAACTAAAGCAGTCATAAGTTAGACAACATCAATATAAATATATTGTTTGTGCGGAAGCAAAGTTAAAAATATTTAGTTCACATTCATATAATAAAAGAGAAGTGATGAATAACGCTACCATGGCACAGGAAAACACTTCCTGAATGCCAGATGGCTGCACAGACAAGATTTCAGCTGCGCATGCCCATATAGAGAATAGTTATAAAGGCACAGATGATTGGCCTCGGGGAGACCAAAACATCCAACACCGCGGAGACACCATCACGTGTTTCTCGACGCAGTGATTCCAGAACACTGCTCCCATCCCTTATGGGGAATATGCAGATGCATGTAAAGAAGCTGCGGAGACACCATCATGTGTTTCTCTGTTGTGAATTCTGTGGCAGAGCTCCCTCCTGTGGTCACAAGTGGTACTTCGGCTGGTTCTCTCTGTGAGCTTCCGTTGGTGGAGGAAAGTGGTACTGCGGCTTCTGAGTTTCCTTCCTCAGGTGATGTGGTGAAGTCGTTAGGTGCTGCTCTATTTAACTCCACCTAGTGCTTTGATCCTGGCCTCCAGTCAATGTTCTAGTATTGGACCTTTTTCCTCCTGGATCGTTCCTGTGGCCTGCTGCTCTGCATAGCTAAGTTCCTCTTTGCTATTTGTTTGCTGTTTTTTTCTGTCCAGCTTGTCTATTTGTTTTTTTCTGCTTGCTGGAAGCTCTGGGACGCAGAGGATGTACCTCCGTGCCGTTAGTTCAGTACGGAGGGTCTTTTTGCTCCCTTTGCGTGGTTTTTGTAGGGTTTTGTGGAAGGGCAGCATCCTATGAAGGAAAGCCACCTATGCCAAGCATGGTGTCCATCCACAGACAGCTGTTTGAGGGTTTTTGCCCCTCATCAGTGTGGAGTAGGAATCTGACTATTAGGAGCAGTGCCTAATAAAAACAGCTGTCTGTGGATGGATACCATGCTTGGCATAGGTGGCTTTCCTTCATAGGATGCTGCCCTTCCCGTGGTTGTTCCTTCCCGGGGAAAGGCCTGGCTATTCATTGCTTGCGTCGAGAAACACGTGATGGTGTCTCCGCAGCTTCTTTACATGCATCTGCATATTTCCCATAAGGGATGGGAGCAGTGTTCTGGAATCACTGCGTCGAGAAACACGTGATGGTGTCTCCGCGGTGTTGGATGTTTTGGTCTCCCCGAGGCCAATCATCTGTGCCTTTATAGCCTTTTTACTAGGCACTGCTCCTAATAGCCAGATTCCTACTCCACACTGATGAGGGGCAAAAACCCTGAAACAGCTGTCTGTGGATGGATACCATGCTTGGCATAGGTGGCTTTCCTTCATAGGATGCTGCCCTTCCCGTGGTTGTTCCTTCCCGGGGAAAGGCCTGGCTATTCATTGCTTGCGTCGAGAAACACGTGATGGTGTCTCCGCAGCTTCTTTACATGCATCTGCATATTTCCCATAAGGGATGGGAGCAGTGTTCTGGAATCACTGCGTCGAGAAACACGTGATGGTGTCTCCGCGGTGTTGGATGTTTTGGTCTCCCCGAGGCCAATCATCTGTGCCTTTATAGCCTTTTTACTAGGCACTGCTCCTAATAGCCAGATTCCTTCTCCACACTGATGAGGGGCAAAAACCCTGAAACAGCTGTCTGTGGATGGATACCATGCTTGGCATAGGTGGCTTTCCTTCATAGGATGCTGCCCTTCCCGTGGTTGTTCCTTCCCGGGGAAAGGCCTGGCTATTCATTGCTTGCATCGAGAAACACGTGATGGTGTCTCCACAGCTTCTTTACATGCATATAGAGAATAGTATCTGCACTATAGTGGTTGCAAAAAGTGGAAGCCTGGTACAATACTGAAATTTGGTGGTACAAACGCATGGTCAGAATATATCTTAATCGCAACCATATGATAGAAGACCACTGTAACCCCAAAAGCCCCTACGACGCATAACCACGATATTTGCTGCACATACGAAACAGTGAGTCCTCGGATGAACATTTACCAAATGGCATACATCACTAACATGGAAACATGAGCAAAAAAGCGTCAAATGAGAGGTAGAGGCATAAGACGCTAAATTAACATAGCGTCTATACAATGAAAATTACCATAATCGTAACCGGAGGATGAAAGTCACCCGAGACGCTAAAGGGACAAAAGTGCCCGCGCATGCAAGACCTGTAATAAGAACATAGTGAGTTGTTGGTATACGATTGTACCAGCGCATAAACAGGTATTATGCAATACACTCATGAGAAACACTTACAAGATAAGAGCCACAACGACCATAGAGGCCCCCCACGGCGCCCCCCCACGGCGCGTAGCCACAGAAAGTGGTTGTATACCAACGCATGCGCAAAAAAAAACTTGAAAAAACGTTACCTGGTGTGATGAACTGTCATCATGGGAACAAAAGACATAGTATGTCATGGAGACCAAAAAAGACAAGAACAGAAGTCATGTCAAACAGTGGTCACATAAGGTTCAGGACCAGTGCTGGAGAGAAACCCCAGTGGAAAAAGAGAATAATACTTGTGCAGCGCGTGACTGACATCCCAATCATATAATAGAAATAGAACAATAGTGCATGCGAAGAACACATCACCATATAGGACCAAGACTGGCATGTCAACGCGCCCAGCCAGTTGAATATATAATTATTTATTTACGCAGATGCTATAAATGAGCAATGATGACAAGAACATAGTAGCCACTTTGTGAAAAGGATAGAAAGAGGTGGCCATGGAGAGAAAGCCACCAATCTTTGCACACCCACACTGTGGTTTAAGACAATATAATTGACGGCACAATATTAAAGCAGTAGACAAACTAGTTGGTTTGAAAGCTTGACATTAAAAACTGCTGGGGAAGAAAACAAAAAAGAATCCAGAACCTGGCCCACGTGTGTACTAAGGATAGGGAATAATCCTTATACACTGTTCTCCACAGACCCCCCCCCCCCAAAAAAAAAAAAAAAAAAAAGGGGGAGGGAGGAAAGGGGAAGACTCGACAGACTAACCCACCACTAAAGGCCATAGAATAATTGGGAGATGGAATACCTGTCATCAGAAAATGGACTGCCAACTGGCGCAAAGAATAGTGGTTCGAGGGGGTTTCCAACAATATTCCTAGTTTTAAATCCCCAAATCAAATACTTAAATAAATATCCCAAATATATCCCAAAATTAGTTAGTCCAGATATGAAAGCGTGGACAGGGTAGAAGTACCAAATAGGAACGATGCAGAAAGTCAAAAGGACAATACAATCTCTAAGAAATCACAATTGTGTGTAAAAGCTGGTAAAAAGTAAGTCTTCATTAAGTCCAAACGGAAAGAGACGATGTAGGTCAAAAATCCATTTGGATTCATGGCGAAGTAGTTCCAATGTAATGTTGCCACCTCTGATGTTGGTTGAGATGGCCTCCAAACCCATCACTTTGATACCAATGCTTTTGCCATCATGTACTTGCAAGAAGTGTAACGCCACAGGGGTCACACTGGTTTCACATTTGCATTTTTTTTGTGTGTTTTTGTGCAAAAAAGCGCAAAAAAGGCATGCGTTTTTTCCCTATACTTAACATCTTTCTCTGCATACGTTGTGTTGCAGAAATGCAACATGTAGCAATTTTTTGCGGCCTTTTTTTGCGGCAAAAAAAACGTATTGATGTCTATGTAAACGCATGCGTTTTTAAGCACATGCGTTTGCATGCGTTTTTAAATGCGTGCGTTTTTATAGAAAAACACAAGAATACACACTGATAAGCCACCCCCCAACCCTAACTCTAACCCTAACCCTAAGGGATCCTAACCCTAACCCCAACCCTAACCCTAACCCCAAGGGTTAGGGTTAGGATCCCTAGGGTTAGGGTTAGGATCCCTAGGGTTAGGGTTAGGGCTAGGGTTAGAGTTTGTGTTAGGGTTAGAATTTGTGTTAGGGTTAGAGTTTGTGTTAGTGTTAGAGTTTGTGTTAGGGTTAGAGTTTGTGTTAGGGTTAGGGTTAGAGTTTGTGTTAGAGTTTGTGTTAGGGTTAGGGTTTGGGTTAGAGTTTGTGTTTTAGGGTTAGGGTTAGAGTTTGTGTTAGGGTTAGGGTTAGAGTTTGGGTTAGGGTTAGAGTTTGTGCTAGAGTTTGTGTTAGAGTTTGTGTTAGGGTTAGAGTTTGGGTTAGGGTTAGAGTTTGTGTTTTAGGGTTAGGGTTAGAATTTGTGTTAGGGTTAGGTTTAGGGTTAGAGTTTGTGTTAGGGTTAGGGTTAAAGTTTGTGTTAGGGTTAGAGTTTGTGTTAGGGTTAGAGTTTGTGTTAGGGTTAGGGTTAGCATTTGTGTTAGGGTTAGAGTTTGTGTTAGGGTTAGAGTTTGTGTTAGGGTTAGAGTTTGTGTTAGGGTTAGAGTTTGTGTTAGGGTTAGGTTTAGAGTTTGTGTTAGGGTTAGAGTTTGTGTTAGGATTAGCATTTGTGTTAGGGTTAGGGTTAGAGTTTGTGTTAGGGTTAGAGTTTGTGTTAGGGTTAGGGTTAGAGTTTGTGTTAGAGTTTGTATTAGGGTTAGAGTTTGGGTTAGGGTTAGGGTTAGAGTTTGTGTTTTAGGGTTAGGATTAGAATTTGTGTTAGGGTTAGGTTTAGGGTTAGAGTTTGTGTTAGGGTTAGGGTTAAAGTTTGTGTTAGGGTTAGAGTTTGTGTTAGGGTTAGAGTTTGGGTTAGAGTTTGTGTTTTAGGGTTAAGGTTAGGGTTAGAGTTTGTGTTAGGGTTAGAGTTTGTGTTAGGGTTAGGGTTAGAGTTTGGGTTAGGGTTAGAGTTTGTGTAAGGGTTAGAGTTTGGGTTAGGGTTAGAGTTTGTGTTTTAGGGTTAGGGTTAGAGTTTGTGTTAGGGTTAAGGTTAGAGTTTGTGTTAGGGTTAGGGTTAGAGTTTGGGTTAGGGTTAGAGTTTGTGTTAGGGTTAGTGTTAGAGTTTGGGCTAGGGTTAGGGTTAGAGTTTGTGTTTTAGGGTTAGGGTTAGAGTTTTTGTTAGGTTTAGTGTTAGAGTTTGTGTTAGGGTTAGAGTTTGGGTTAGGGTTAGAGTTTGTATTAGAGTTTGTGTTAGGGTTAGAGTTTGGGTTAGGGTTAGAGTTTGTGTTAGGGTTAAAGTTTGTGTTAGAGTTTGTGTTAGGGTTAGTGTTAGAGTTTGGGTTTTAGGGTTAGGGTTAGGGTTAGAGTTTGTGTTAGGGTTAGGGTTAGAGTTTGTGTTAGGGTTAGGGTTAGAGTTTGGGTTAGGGTTAGAGTTTGTGTAAGGGTTAGAGTTTGGGTTAGGGTTAGAGTTTGTGTTTTAGGGTTAGGGTTAGAGTTTGTGTTAGGGTTAGAGTTTGTGTTAGGGTTAGAGTTTGTGTTAGGGTTAGGGTTAGAGTTTGGGCTAGGGTTAGGGTTAGAGTTTGTGTTTTAGGGTTAGGGTTAGAGTTTCTGTTAGGGTTAGGGTTAGAGTTTGTGTTAGGGTTAGAGTTTGTATTAGAGTTTGTGTTAGGGTTAGAGTTTGGGTTAGGGTTAGAGTTTGTGTTAGGGTTAGAGTTTGTGTTAGAGTTTGTGTTAGGGTTAGTGTTAGAGTTTGGGTTTTAGGGTTAGGGTTAGAGTTTGTGTTAGGGTTAAAGTTTGTGTTAGGGTTAGGGTTAGAGTTTGGGTTAGGGTTAGAGTTTGTGTAAGGGTTAGAGTTTGGGTTAGGGTTAGAGTTTGTGTTTTAGGGTTAGGGTTAGAGTTTGTGTTAGGGTTAGGGTTAGAGTTTGGGTTAGGGTTAGAGTTTGGGTTAGAGTTTGGGCTAGGGTTAGGGTTAGAGTTTGTGTTTTAGGGTTAGGGTTAGAGTTTCTGTTAGGGTTAGGGTTAGAGTTTGTGTTAGGGTTAGAGTTTGTATTAGAGTTTGTGTTAGGGTTAGAGTTTGGGTTAGGGTTAGAGTTTGTGTTAGGGTTAGAGTTTGTGTTAGAGTTTGTGTTAGGGTTAGTGTTAGAGTTTGTGTTTTAGGGTTAGAGTTTGTGTTAGGGTTAGAGTTTGTGTTAGTCTTAGAGTTTGTGTTAGGGTTAGAGTTTGTGTTAGGGTTAGGGTTAGAGTTTGTGTTAGAGTTTGTGTTAGGGTTAGGGTTTGGGTTAGAGTTTGTGTTTTAGGGTTAGGGTTAGAGTTTGTGTTAGGGTTAGGGTTAGAGTTTGGGTTAGGGTTAGAGTTTGTGCTAGAGTTTGTGTTAGAGTTTGTGTTAGGGTTAGAGTTTGGGTTAGGGTTAGAGTTTGTGTTTTAGGGTTAGGGTTAGAATTTGTGTTAGGGTTAGGTTTAGGGTTAGAGTTTGTGTTAGGGTTAGGGTTAAAGTTTGTGTTAGGGTTAGAGTTTGTGTTAGGGTTAGAGTTTGTGTTAGGGTTAGGGTTAGCATTTGTGTTAGGGTTAGAGTTTGTGTTAGGGTTAGAGTTTGTGTTAGGGTTAGAGTTTGTGTTAGGGTTAGAGTTTGTGTTAGGGTTAGGTTTAGAGTTTGTGTTAGGGTTAGAGTTTGTGTTAGGATTAGCATTTGTGTTAGGGTTAGGGTTAGAGTTTGTGTTAGGGTTAGAGTTTGTGTTAGGGTTAGGGTTAGAGTTTGTGTTAGAGTTTGTATTAGGGTTAGAGTTTGGGTTAGGGTTAGGGTTAGAGTTTGTGTTTTAGGGTTAGGATTAGAATTTGTGTTAGGGTTAGGTTTAGGGTTAGAGTTTGTGTTAGGGTTAGGGTTAAAGTTTGTGTTAGGGTTAGAGTTTGTGTTAGGGTTAGAGTTTGGGTTAGAGTTTGTGTTTTAGGGTTAAGGTTAGGGTTAGAGTTTGTGTTAGGGTTAGAGTTTGTGTTAGGGTTAGGGTTAGAGTTTGGGTTAGGGTTAGAGTTTGTGTAAGGGTTAGAGTTTGGGTTAGGGTTAGAGTTTGTGTTTTAGGGTTAGGGTTAGAGTTTGTGTTAGGGTTAAGGTTAGAGTTTGTGTTAGGGTTAGGGTTAGAGTTTGGGTTAGGGTTAGAGTTTGTGTTAGGGTTAGTGTTAGAGTTTGGGCTAGGGTTAGGGTTAGAGTTTGTGTTTTAGGGTTAGGGTTAGAGTTTTTGTTAGGTTTAGTGTTAGAGTTTGTGTTAGGGTTAGAGTTTGGGTTAGGGTTAGAGTTTGTATTAGAGTTTGTGTTAGGGTTAGAGTTTGGGTTAGGGTTAGAGTTTGTGTTAGGGTTAAAGTTTGTGTTAGAGTTTGTGTTAGGGTTAGTGTTAGAGTTTGGGTTTTAGGGTTAGGGTTAGGGTTAGAGTTTGTGTTAGGGTTAGGGTTAGAGTTTGTGTTAGGGTTAGGGTTAGAGTTTGGGTTAGGGTTAGAGTTTGTGTAAGGGTTAGAGTTTGGGTTAGGGTTAGAGTTTGTGTTTTAGGGTTAGGGTTAGAGTTTGTGTTAGGGTTAGAGTTTGTGTTAGGGTTAGAGTTTGTGTTAGGGTTAGGGTTAGAGTTTGGGCTAGGGTTAGGGTTAGAGTTTGTGTTTTAGGGTTAGGGTTAGAGTTTCTGTTAGGGTTAGGGTTAGAGTTTGTGTTAGGGTTAGAGTTTGTATTAGAGTTTGTGTTAGGGTTAGAGTTTGGGTTAGGGTTAGAGTTTGTGTTAGGGTTAGAGTTTGTGTTAGAGTTTGTGTTAGGGTTAGTGTTAGAGTTTGGGTTTTAGGGTTAGGGTTAGAGTTTGTGTTAGGGTTAAAGTTTGTGTTAGGGTTAGGGTTAGAGTTTGGGTTAGGGTTAGAGTTTGTGTAAGGGTTAGAGTTTGGGTTAGGGTTAGAGTTTGTGTTTTAGGGTTAGGGTTAGAGTTTGTGTTAGGGTTAGGGTTAGAGTTTGGGTTAGGGTTAGAGTTTGGGTTAGAGTTTGGGCTAGGGTTAGGGTTAGAGTTTGTGTTTTAGGGTTAGGGTTAGAGTTTCTGTTAGGGTTAGGGTTAGAGTTTGTGTTAGGGTTAGAGTTTGTATTAGAGTTTGTGTTAGGGTTAGAGTTTGGGTTAGGGTTAGAGTTTGTGTTAGGGTTAGAGTTTGTGTTAGAGTTTGTGTTAGGGTTAGTGTTAGAGTTTGTGTTTTAGGGTTAGGGTTAGAGTTTGTGTTAGGGTTAAAGTTTGTGTTAGGGTTAGGGTTAGAGTTTGGGTTAGGGTTAGAGTTTGTGTAAGGGTTAGCGTTTGGGTTAGGGTTAGAGTTTGTGTTTTAGGGTTAGGGTTAGAGTTTGTGTTAGGGTTAGGGTTAGAGTTTGTGTTAGGGTTAGAGTTTGGGTTAGGGTTAGAGTTTGGGTTAGAGTTTGGGCTAGGGTTAGGGTTAGAGTTTGTGTTTTAGGGTTAGGGTTAGAGTTTTGGTTAGGGTTAGGGTTAGAGTTTGTGTTAGGGTTAGAGTTTGGGTTAGGGTTAGAGTTTGTATTAGAGTTTGTGTTAGGGTTAGAGTTTGAGTTAGGGTTAGAGTTTGTGTTAGGGTTAGAGTTTGTGTTAGAGTTTGGGTTAGGGTTAGGGTTAGTGTTAGAGTTTGGGTTTTAGGGTTAGGGTAGAGTTTGTGTTAGGGTTAGGGTCAGAGTTTGTGTTAGGGTTAGGGTTAGGGTTAGAGTTTGGGTTAGAGTTTGGGTTAGGGTTAGAGTTTGTGTTTTAGGGTTAGGGTTAGGATGCCTAGGGTTACTAGGGATCCTAACCCTAACCATAACCCTAACCCTAACCCTAGGTATTTCTGTTTATAGTGGGTTTTCTAGTTGATTTTGATGATTTGCAGTTGTCACTTCTCATCATGCGTTTCAAAAACACAAACGCAGTAAAAAACGCATGTAAATGCGTTAAAACGCCGCGTTTATGTTAAAACATGCAAAAACGCATGCGTCTAACCATGTGAAACCAGCCTTAGGGTTTTCCCTTTAGCCAGATCTGTCTTTGCTGTGTTGATACTGGAAAGGTGTTGTATCCGCCGTTTTAGTTCCTGTGTGGTCTGACCGACATAGATCTTTGGACATCTGCAGATCAAACCGTACACCATGTTTTTAGACCTGCAATTGAAAAAAGTCTTTGAAAAGATTTTCGAAGTAACAGAAGGAAGAGACACTCCTTCACTGCCCACAGTAAGATGGCAAATGTTATATCTGCCACATGCAAATGTACCACAAAGTCGCGTACCTCGATTAAGACTAATGGTGAGCCTTTTGAAATGACTGTGGCAAAGAGAGTCCTTTAAGGACTGGGCCTTCCTGGCAATAAGGGTCGGTGTAGGGGCTATATGGGGCAACAGTTTGGGTTCATTAACCAGTATCCTCCAATACTTAGAAAGAATGCCACGTACGTGCTGCCACTGATTATTATAGGCCGTAATCCCCCAAAGGTCTAGCCTTGTTGAGCGACTGATGTTAGGGGGTGTAAAAGTGGTCAGAGTCCTTAGCTGTAACAAACGCCTTCGAAATTACCTTCCTCGGGTATCCTCTGTTTTTGAACGGTTCAGTCAAGTCCTTTGCTTGGGTCAAGAAGTCTTCATGATTTGAACAATTTCTTTTCAGACGAAAGAACTGTCCTTTTGGGATGCCATTTTTCAGGTGTTCCGGGTGAAAACTTGAATAGTGTGGAATACTGTTCATAGAGGTTGGCTTATGATAAAGTGTTGTCCTCACAAATGAATCCTCAATATTAAGATGGAGGTCTAGAAATTCCGCGACTGTACCGGAGAGGCTGGCTGTAAGATGAATATTCAACAGGTTGTTATTTAGGTCATCAATAAAGGTTTTACATTCATCGAGAGGCCCAGTCCAGAGAAGAAGGACATCGTCGATGTACCTGAACCATTTGTAGTCATGCTTTTGAAATTCAGATAACACAAAAACATGGGTCAATACCCACCACCCTAAAAACAAATTGGCATACAAGGGTGCACAACGGCACCCATTGCAGTGCCTGATACCTGCCTGAAAAATACTCGGTCAAACACGAAGTAATTTTTATCCAAGACGAAATGCAGGAGATCCAGGACAAAGTAATCGTGTTGTCGATCACGAGTGGAGTGTTGTTCAAGGAAGTAGGCAACGGCTTGGATCCCCAAGTCATGTCAAATACACATGTACAACGATTCAACGTCCAAGGTTACTGGAGAGTTAGGAGGAATAGTGAGATCCTTAAGAATACTCAACAAATGAGAGGTATCCTTAACATAAGACTTTAAGGTGACCACAAGAGGCTGTAAAAAAAGTCAACATAGATGCAAGGTTTTTCAAAGATACCCCCTATGCCCGACACTATAGGCCTACCTGGAGGTTCTTTTAAGCACTTATGCACTTTCGGCAGCATATAGAAAGTCGGGATTCTTGGATGTTTTGTAGTCAAAAAGTATTTTTCTTTTTTCCCAATAGTGTTATGGGAATAGGCTGTATTGACCAAGTTCTCAAGTTTAGAGTTGAAAACAGTAGTAGGGTCTGAGGGAAGTATCTGGTAAAAGAGCGAGTTGTTAAGTTGTCGTTTGGCTTCTTTGACATACAGATCTACTCGCGAAATGACGATATTCCCCCTTTGTCTGCTTCCCTAATGACAAGATTTTTATTATTATTCAAATTATGGAGGGCTGCCCTTTCTGACTTACTGACATTATTCAACCAATTGGATTTTGTGTCCAACCTCTGTATATCTCTACATACCGCATCAAAGATCTGTATGGCTGGAAAGAGTGAGAAGCTGGGTGTGGCCTGAGAGGGTAGTCTACCAGAGAACCGCATTCTGGCTGAGGGATTCTCATTTTCTTCCAATAGGAAAATGAGATCTCTAAAAGTCTGTCTCTCCTCCATAAGCAGGCTGTCAACAATGGAAGGTTGGTGATACATCAACTTGAAAGTAAGCTGTCTGCAAAATAAGTAGAGATCTTTCACAAAAGTAAATTTATCTAACATATTCATGGGGCAGAACGAAAGCCCTCTTTTCAATAGGGACAGTTCAATAGAAGATAGTTCATAGTCGGACAGGTTGATAATTTGAAGCTTACCAGCACCTTCATTTGACGCATTGGAAGAGGAGTAGATCCCAATCTGTGTGGCCGCTATCGCTTCCGGTTCTGCTGAGTCTCCCTTCGATACCTGGGAGACCATTGCCGATAGCTTCTGGTTTTCTTTTTGGACTTGCCTACCACGTCTGCCCCTCCTGTGGCGCCTTCTGCATCGCTCTGCTCAGAGGATAAAAAATCACTTGACTGTGTCTCGGCCAGGGAGGGGTGATCCTTGTGGAAACTGTTCTCTGGTGTCAAGTGCCTCTTATTTCCTCTGTGGACCCACCTATAAGCTTTGCCATTTTTAAAGTCCAATTGGTCACGTTTAAATTTTCATTTTTTTCCCCCAATAATGTCTTTTTCATATTGGTCAATTGTGGTCTTAAGCCGTATCTGAAACGGCTCCACCTTGGTCTTGGTATCAAATGTATGTAGCCTTTGTTCACAATTCTTGATTTTTTCTT
The DNA here is from genome assembly GCF_032444005.1 of Ranitomeya imitator. Lineage (NCBI taxonomy): Eukaryota > Metazoa > Chordata > Amphibia > Anura > Dendrobatidae > Ranitomeya > Ranitomeya imitator. The sequence goes on along the minus strand of NC_091286.1, from coordinate 330,252,674 downwards.
TAATATCAGTTAATAAAGACCGGTCATGTTCACTAAGAAGATTCATAGTGATAGAATAACACTGAAATAAACCATTTTCCCAGGTTTTCTGAAATGAACAGTCAGCCTCCCAATACCGGGAAAATCTGGACCCTAAGGCCCCTAGGAACCAGACCAAATCGCTTATATTCCTCAAGACTTTTAATGTTTCACCACATTTTCGTGAGTGACTTGTGCAGATCCAACAAGTCTCTAGAAATAACATCAAAATCGGTATGTTTATCAATGTCCACAAGGGAGGAACCACCTGCCGCCACATCCTCAAAAATCCCTTGGCCTGATTATTCCATGCTGCCTCTCTAGCTGCTAAATCCATAATGAGACAATGATAATATTAAGTATGTGCCAACACTCCCAAACAAGAATCGTGGATATACAATCCACCTGCAAGGAACCAAATGGCAAAATTAGTCAAGGGAGGGCACCACACCATAACACAGGGATACGCCCGTGGTCAACACAACACATACAAGATATAGACAAAAAAAAAGAAAAAAGCTGCTGACCAATACCAGGGATCACCATAAACAATTTAAATATTTTTTTGATACAGAACAGACCAAACACATGAAAACATTTAAAAAGTCACTAACGTGACATAATCACAACACATATGGCTCATAATGAAGCCAAAAGGGCCCCTGTTGTGAATTCTGTGGCAGAGCTCCCTCCTGTGGTCACAAGTGGTACTTCGGCTGATTCTCTCTGGGAGCTTCCGTTTGTGGAGGAAAGTGGTACTGCGGCTTCTGAGTTTCCTCCCTCAGGTGATCTGGTGAGGTCGTTAGGTGCTTCTCTACTTAACTCCACCTAATGCTTTGATCCATGCTTCCTGTCAATGTTCCAGTGTTGGACTTGTTTTTCCCTGGATCATTCCTGTGGCCTGCTGCTCTGCATAGCTAAGTTCTTCTTTGCTATTTGTTTGCTATTTTTTCTGTCCAGCTTGTCTAATTGTTTTGCTGGAAGCTCTGGGACGCAAAGGGTGTACCTCCATGCCGTTAGTTCGGTACGGAGGGTCTTTTTGCCCCCTTTGCGTGGTTTTCTTTAGGGTTTTGTGTAGACCACAAAGTTATCTTTCCTATCCTCGCTCTCTTAAGAAAGTCGGGCCTCACTTTGCTGAATCTATTTCATCCCTACGTTTGTCTTTTCATCTTAACTCACAGTCATTATATGTGGGGGGCTGCCTTTTCCTTTGGGGTATTTCTCTGAGGCAAGGTAGGCTTATTTTCTATCTTCAGGCTAGTTAGTTTCTCAGGCTGTGCCGAGTTGCATAGGCAGAGTTAGGCGCAATCCACGGCAGCCTCTAGTGTTGTTTGGAGAGGAGTAGGGATTGCGGTCTGCAGAGTTCCCACGTCTCAGAGCTCGTTCTATGATTTTGGGTTATTGCCAGGTCACTGTATGTGCGCTGACCTCTATGTCCATTGTGATACTGAATTGCCTTTCATAACAGTACAGGAAGCCAAAAGTACTAATGATTCTCAATAGAGGGAAAAAAGAAGTTCTGAGACCATTTTTTTTTCTTTGCACTGTGTTTTGCCTTTTTTTTCCCCTAGACATTTGGGTGGTTCAGTACACAGGTGTAGCGATGGAAATTAGAAGTCTGTCTTCATTTGTGGATCAGCTCTCGGCAAGAGTACAAAAGATTCAAGACACTATTGATCAGAAATCTATGTTAGAACCAAGAATTCCTATTCCTGATTTGTTTTTTGGAGATAGAACTAAGTTTCTGAGTTTCAAAAATAATTGTAAGCTATTTCTGGCCTTGAAACCTCGTTCCTCTGGTGATCCAGTTCAACAGGTTTTGATTATTATTTCTTTTTTGCGCGGCGACCCTCAGGACTGGGCATTTTCTCTTGCGCCAGGAGATCCTGCATTAAGTAATATCGATGCGTTTTTCCTGGCGCTCGGATTGCTGTATGATGAGCCTAATTCAGTGGATCAGGCAGAAAAGAATTTGCTGGCTCTTTGTCAGGGTCAGGATGAGATAGAGGTATATTGTCAGAAATTTAGAAAGTGGTCAGTGCTCACTCAATGGAATGAATCTGCGCTGGCAGCTATGTTCAGAAAGGGTCTCTCTGAAGCCGTTAAGGATGTCATGGTGGGATTTCCTATGCCTGCTGGTTTGAATGAGTCTATGTCTTTGGCCATTCAGATCGGTCGACGCTTGCGTGAGCGTAAATCTGTGCACCATTTGGCGGTATTACCTGAGCTTAAACCTGAGCCTATGCAGTGCGATAGGACTTTGACCAGAGTTAAACGGCAAGAACACAGACGTCTGAATGGGCTATGTTTCTACTGTGGTGATTCCGCTCATGCTATCTCTGATTGTCCTAAGCGCACTAAGCGGTTCGCTAGGTCTGCCACCATTGGTACGGTACAGTCAAAATTTCTTCTGTCCGTTACCTTGATCTGCTCTTTGTCATCGTATTCTGTCATGGCGTTTGTGGATTCAGGCGCTGCTCTGAATTTGATGGACTTGGAGTTTGCTAAGCGTTGTGGGTTTTTCTTGGAGCCCTTGCAGTGTCCTATTCCATTGAGAGGAATTGATGCCACGCCTTTGGCCATGAATAAGCCTCAATACTGGACCCAACTGACCATGTGCATGGCTCCTGCACATCAGGAGGTTATTCGCTTTCTGGTGTTGCATAATCTGCATGATGTGGTCGTGTTGGGGTTGCCATGGCTACAAGCCCATAATCCAGTATTGGATTGGAAATCCATGTCGGTGTCCAGCTGGGGTTGTCAGGGGGTACATGGTGATGTTCCATTTCTCTCAATTTCATCATCCACCCCTTCTGAGGTTCCAGAGTTCTTGTCTGATTTCCGGGATGTATTTGATGAGCCCAAGTCCGATGCCCTACCTCCGCATAGGGATTGTGATTGTGCTATCAATTTGATTCCTGGTAGTAAATTCCCAAAAGGTCGACTGTTTAATTTATCCGTGCCTGAGCACACCGCTATGCGCAGTTATGTGAAGGAATCCCTGGAGAAGGGGCATATTCGCCCGTCATCGTCGCCATTAGGAGCAGGGTTTTTTTTTGTAGCCAAGAAGGATGGTTCGCTGAGACCTTGTATAGATTATCGCCTTCTTAATAAGATCACTGTTAAATTTCAGTACCCCTTGCCATTGTTATCTGATTTGTTTGCTCGGATTAAGGGGGCTAGTTGGTTCACCAAGATAGATCTTCGTGGTGCGTATAATCTGGTGCGAATCAGGCGAGGCAATGAATGGAAAACTGCATTTAATACGCCCGAGGGTCATTTTGAGTATCTAGTGATGCCATTCGGACTTGCCAATGCTCCATCAGTGTTTCAGTCCTTTATGCATGACATCTTCCGAGAGTACCTGGATAAATTCCTGATTGTGTACTTGGATGACATTTTGATCTTCTCGGATGATTGGGAGTCTCATGTGAAGCAGGTCAGAACGGTTTTTCAGGTCCTGCGTGCTAATTCTTTGTTTGTGAAGGGATCAAAGTGTCTCTTTGGTGTGCAGAAGGTTTCATTTTTGGGGTTCATCTTTTCCCCTTCTACTATCAAGATGGATCCTGTTAAGGTCCAAGCCATCCATGATTGGACTCAGCCGACATCTCTGAAAAGTCTGCAAAAGTTCCTGGGCTTTGCTAATTTTTATCGTCGCTTCATCTGCAATTTTTCTAGTATTGCCAAACCATTGACCGATTTGACCAAGAAGGGTGCTGATTTGGTCAATTGGTCTTCTGCTGCTGTGGAAGCTTTTCAGGAGTTGAAGCGTCGTTTTTCTTCTGCCCCTGTGTTGTGTCAACCAGATGTTTCTCTTCCGTTCCAGGTCGAGGTTGATGCTTCTGAGATTGGAGCAGGGGCTGTTTTGTCGCAGAGAGGTTCTGATTGCTCAGTGATGAAACCATGCGCTTTTTTTTCCAGGAAGTTTTCGCCTGCTGAGCGAAATTATGATGTGGGCAACCGAGAGTTGCTGGCCATGAAGTGGGCGTTCGAGGAGTGGCGTCATTGGCTTGAAGGAGCTAAGCATCGCGTGGTGGTATTGACTGATCATAAGAACTTGACTTATCTCGAGTCTGCTAAGCGTTTGAATCCTAGACAGGCTCGTTGGTCGCTGTTTTTGCCCGTTTTGACTTTGTGATTTCGTACCTTCCGGGCTCTAAAAATGTGAAGGCGGATGCTCTGTCTAGGAGTTTTGTGCCCGACTCTCCGGGTTTATCTGAGCCGGCGGGTATCCTCAAGGAAGGAGTAATTGTGTCTGCCATCTCCCCTGATTTGCGGCGGGTGCTGCAAAAATTTCAGGCTAATAAACCTGATCGTTGTCCAGCGGAGAAACTGTTTGTCCCGGATAGGTGGACGAATAAAGTTATCTCTGAGGTTCATTGTTCGGTGTTGGCTGGTCATCCTGGAATCTTTGGTACCAGAGAGTTAGTGGCTAGATCCTTTTGGTGGCCATCTCTGTCGCGGGATGTGCGTGCTTTTGTGCAGTCCTGTGGGATTTGTGCTCGGGCTAAGCCCTGCTGTTCTCGTGCCAGTGGGTTGCTTTTGCCCTTGCCGGTCCTGAAGAGGCCTTGGACACATATCTCTATGGATTTTATTTCAGATCTTCCCGTTTCTCAAAAGATGTCAGTCATTTGGGTGGTCTGTGATCGCTTTTCTAAGATGGTCCATCTGGTACCCTTGTCTAAATTGCCTTCCTCCTCTGATTTGGTGCCATTGTTCTTCCAGCATGTGGTTCGTTTGCATGGCATTCCAGAGAATATCGTTTCTGACAGAGGTTCCCAGTTTGTTTCGAGGTTTTGGCGAGCCTTTTGTGGTTGGATGGGCATTGACTTGTCTTTTTCCTCGGCTTTTCATCCTCAGACTAATGGCCAGACCGAACGAACCAATCAGACCTTGGAAACCTATCTGAGATGCTTTGTTTCTGCCGATCAGGATGACTGGGTGTCCTTTTTGCCTTTGGCTGAGTTCGCCCTTAATAATCGGGCCAGCTCGGCTACTTTGGTTTCGCCATTTTTCTGCAATTCTGGGTTCCATCCTCGTTTCTCTTCAGGACAGTTTGAGTCTTCAGACTGTCCTGGTGTGGATACTGTGGTGGACAGGTTGCAGCAGATTTGGACTCATGTAGTGGACAATTTGACCTTGTCCCAGGAGAAGGCTCAACGTTTCGTTAATCGCAGACGCCGTGTGGGTCCCCGACTTCGTGTTGGGGATCTGGTTTGGTTATCTTCTCGTCATATTCCTATGAAGGTTTCCTCTCCTAAGTTTAAACCTCGTTTCATTGGTCCGTATAGGATTTCTGAGGTTCTTAATCCTGTGTCTTTTCGTCTGACCCTCCCAGATTCTTTTTCCATACATAACGTATTCCATAGGTCATTGTTGCGGAGATACGTGGCACCTATGGTTCCATGTGTTGACCCTCCTGCCCCGGTTTTGGTGGAGGGGGAATTGGAGTATATTGTGGAGAAGATTTTGGATTCTCGTGTTTCAAGACGGAAACTCCAGTATCTGGTTAAATGGAAGGGTTATGCTCAGGAAGATAATTCCTGGGTTTTTGCCTCTGATGTCCATGCTCCCGATCTTGTTCGTGCCTTTCATGTGGCTCATCCTGGTCGGCCTGGGGGCTCTGGTGAGGGTTCGGTGACCCCTCCTCAAGGGGGGGGTACTGTTGTGAATTCTGTGGCAGAGCTCCCTCCTGTGGTCACAAGTGGTACTTCGGCTGATTCTCTCTGGGAGCTGTTATGTTTGCTAATGACAGGTGTTATGAAGGCAATCCAGAAACACAGTGTGCTTAGCGATCAGAGCGCACACAGTGATCTGACAAATACCCAAAAATACAAGAACGAGCTCTGAGACGTGGAAACTCTGTAGACTGCACACCTGATCCTATCCTAAACACAACTAAAAGCGGCCGTGGATTGCGCCTAACAACTACCTAGGCAACTCGGCACAGCCTAAAAAACTAGCTAGCCTGAAGATAGAAAAATAGGCCTGACTTGCCCCAGAGAAATTCCCCAAAGGAAAAGGCAGCCCCCCACATATAATGACTGTGAGTAAGATGAAAAGACAAAACGTAGGGATGAAATAGATTCAGCAAAGTGGGGCCCGATATTCTAGGACAGAGCGAGGATAGTAAAGCGAACTTTGCAGTCTACAAAAAACCCTAAAGCAAAACCACGCAAAGGGGGCAAAAAAAACCCACCGTGCCGAACTAACGGCACGGCGGTACACCCTTTGCGTCTCAGAGCTTCCAGCAAAACAAAAGACAAGCTGGACAGAAAAAAAGCAACAAAAAAAGCAAAAAGCACTTAGCTATACAGAGCAGCAGGTCACAGGAACAATCAGGAGAAGCTCAGATCCAACACTGAAACATTGAAAAGGAGCAAGGATAGCAGCATCAGGCGGAGTTAAGTAATGAAGCAGTTAACGAGCTCACCAGAACACCTGAGGGAGGAAGCTCAGAAGCTGCAGTACCACTTGTGACCACAGGAGTGAATTCAGCCACAGAATTCACAACAGTACCCCCCCCCCTTGAGGAGGGGTCACCGAACCTTCACCAGAGCCCCCAGGCCGACCAGGATGAGCCGCATGAAAGGCACGAACAAGATCGGAAGCATGAACATCAGAGGCAAAAACCCAGGAATTATCTTCCTGAGCATAACCCTTCCATTTAACCAGATACTGGAGTTTCCGTCTAGAAACACGAGAATCCAAAATCTTCTCCACAATATACTCCAATTCCCCCTCCACCAAAACCGGGGCAGGAGGCTCAACAGATGGAACCATAGGTGCCACGTATCTCCGCAACAACGACCTATGGAATACATTATGTATGGAAAAGGAGTCTGGGAGGGTCAAACGAAAAGACACAGGATTGAGAACCTCAGAAATCCTATACGGACCAATAAAACGAGGCTTAAATTTAGGAGAGGAAACCTTCATAGGAATATGACGAGAAGATAACCAAACCAGATCCCCAACACGAAGTCGGGGACCCACACGGCGTCTGCGATTAGCGAAAAGTTGAGCTTTCTCCTGGGACAAGATCAAATTGTCCACTACCTGAGTCCAGATCTGCTGCAACCTATCCACCACAGAATCCACACCAGGACAGTCCGAAGACTCAACCTGTCCTGAAGATAAACGAGGATGGAAACCAGAATTGCAAAAAAATGGAGAAACCAAGGTAGCCAAGCTGGCCCGATTATTAAGGGCGAACTCAGCCAACGGCAAAAAGGACACCCAATCATCCTGGTCTGCAGAAACAAAACATCTCAGATATGTTTCCAAGGTCTGATTGGTTCGTTCGGTCTGGCCATTAGTCTGAGGATGGAAAGCCGAGGAAAAGGATAGGTCAATGCCCATCCTACCACAAAAGGCTCGCCAGAACCTTGAAACAAACTGGGAACCTCTGTCAGAAACAATATTCTCAGGAATGCCATGCAACCGAACCACATGCTGAAAGAACAAAGGTACCAAATCAGAGGAGGAAGGCAATTTAGCCAAGGGCACCAGATGGACCATCTTAGAAAAGCGATCACAGACCACCCAAATGACTGACATCTTTTGAGAAACGGGAAGGTCAGAAATGAAATCCATCGAAATATGTGTCCAAGGCCTCTTTGGGACCGGCAAGGGCAAAAGCAACCCACTGGCACGAGAACAGCAGGGCTTAGCCCGAGCACAAATCCCACAGGACTGCACAAAAGCACGCACATCCCGCGACAGAGATGGCCACCAAAAGGATCTAGCCACTAACTCTCTGGTACCAAAGATTCCAGGATGACCAGCCAACACCGAACAATGAACCTCAGAGATAAGTTTATTAGTCCACCTATCAGGGACGAACAGTTTCTCTGCTGGACAACGATCAGGTTTATTCGCCTGAAATTTTTGCAGCACCCGCCGCAAATCAGGGGAGATGGCAGACACAATGACTCCTTCCTTGAGGATACCCGCTGGCTCAGATAAACCCGGAGAGTCGGGCACAAAACTCCTAGACAGAGCATCCGCCTTCACATTTTTAGAGCCCGGAAGGTACGAAATCACAAAGTCGAAGCGGGCAAAAAATAACGACCAACGGGCCTGTCTAGGATTCAAGCGCTTGGCAGACTCGAGATAAGTCAAGTTCTTATGATCAGTCAATACCACCACGCGATGCTTAGCTCCTTCAAGCCAATGACGCCACTCCTCGAACGCCCACTTCATGGCCAGCAACTCTCGATTGCCCACATCATAATTACGCTCAGCGGGCGAAAACTTCCTGGAAAAGAAAGCACATGGTTTCATCACTGAGCAATCAGAACCTCTCTGTGACAAAACCGCCCCTGCTCCAATCTCAGAAGCATCAACCTCGACCTGGAACGGAAGAGAAACATCTGGCTGACACAACACAGGGGCAGAACAAAAACGACGCTTCAACTCCTGAAAAGCTTCCACAGCAGCAGAAGACCAATTAACCAAATCAGCACCCTTCTTGGTCAAATCGGTCAATGGTTTGGCAATGCTAGAAAAATTACAGATGAAGCGACGATAAAAATTAGCAAAGCCCAGGAACTTTTGCAGACTTTTCAGAGATGTCGGCTGAATCCAATCCTGGATGGCTTGGACCTTAACTGGATCCATCTCGATAGTAGAAGGGGTAAAGATGAACCCCAAAAATGAAACTTTCTGCACACCGGAGAGACACTTTGATCCCTTCACAAACAAAGAGTTAGCACGCAGGACCTGAAAAACCATTCTGACCTGCTTCACATGAGACTCCCAATCATCTGAGAAGATCAAAATGTCATCCAAGTAAACAATCAGGAATTTATCCAGATACTCACGGAAGATGTCATGCATAAAAGACTGAAACACAGATGGAGCATTGGCAAGTCCGAACGGCATCACTAGATACTCAAAATAACCCTCGGGCGTATTGAATGCAGTTTTCCATTCATCTCCTTGCCTGATTCTCACCAGATTATACGCACCACGAAGATCTATCTTAGTGAACCAACTAGCCCCCTTAATCCGAGCAAACAAGTCAGATAACAATGGCAAGGGATACTGAAATTTAACAGTGATCTTATTAAGAAGGCGGTAATCAATACACGGTCTCAGCGAACCATCCTTCTTGGCTACAAAGAAGAACCCTGCTCCCAGTGGTGATGACGATGGGCAAATATGTCCCTTCTCCAGGGATTCCTTCACATAACTGCGCATAGCGGCGTGTTCGGGCACGGATAAATTAAATAATCGACCTTTAGGGAATTTACTACCAGGAATCAAATTGATAGCACAATCACAATCCCTATGCGGAGGTAGAGCATCGGACTTGGGCTCTTCAAATACATCCTGATAATCAGACAAGAACTCTGGGACCTCAGAAGGGGTGGATGACGAAATCGACAAAAATGGAAAATCACCATGTACCCCCTGACAACCCCAGCTGGATACCGACATGGAATTCCAATCCAATACTGGATTATGGGTTTGTAGCCATGGCAACCCCAACACGACCACATCATGCAGATTATGCAACACCAGAAAGCGAATAACTTCCTGATGTGCAGGAGCCATGCACATGGTCAGCTGGGCCCAGTATTGAGGTTTATTCTTGGCCAAAGGTGTAGCATCAATTCCTCTCAATGGAATAGGACACCGCAAAGGCTCCAAGAAAAACCCACAACGTTTAGCATAATCCAAATCCATCAGATTCAGGGCAGCGCCCGAATCCACAAACGCCATGACAGAAAACGACGACAAAGAGCATATCAAGGTAATGGACAGAAGGAATTTGGACTGTACAGTACCAATGACGGCAGACCTAACGGACCGCTTAGTGCGCTTAGGACAATCAGAAATAGCATGAGTGGAATCACCACAGTATAAACACAGACCATTCAGACGTCTGTATTCCTGCCGTTCAACTCTAGTCATAGTCCTATCGCACTGCATAGGCTCAGGTTTAACCTCAGGCAGTACCGCCAAATGGTGCACAGATTTACGCTCGCGCAAGCGTCGACCGATCTGAATGGCCAAAGACAAAGACTCATTCAAACCAGCAGGCATAGGAAATCCCACCATGACATCCTTAAGAGCCTCAGAGAGACCCTTTCTGAACAAAGCTGCCAGCGCAGATTCATTCCACTGAGTGAGTACTGACCATTTCCTAAATTTCTGACAATATACTTCTATATCATCCTGACCCTGGCACAAAGCCAGCAAATTTTTCTCAGCCTGATCCACTGAATTAGGCTCATCGTACAGCAATCCGAGCGCCAGGAAAAACGCATCGACACTACTCAATGCAGGGTCTCCTGGCGCAAGAGAAAATGCCCAGTCTTGAGGGTCGCCACGCAAAAAAGAAATAATAATCAAAACCTGTTGAATAGGATTACCAGAAGAATGAGGTTTCAAGGCCAGAAATAGCTTACAATTATTTTTGAAACTTAGAAACTTAGTTCTATCTCCAAAAAACAAATCAGTAATAGGAATTCTTGGTTCTAACATAGATTTCTGATCAATAGTATCTTGAATTTTTTGTACATTTATAACGAGATTATCCATTGAAGAGCACAGACCCTGAATATCCATGTCCACACCTGTGTCCAGAATCACCCAAATGTCTAGGGGAAAAAAAAAAGTGAACACAGAGCAGAAAAAAAAAAAAATGATGTCAGAACTTTTTCTTTCCCTCTATTGAGAATCATTAGTTTGGCTCCTTGTACTGTTATGTTTGCTAATGACAGGTGTTATGAAGGCAATCCAGAAACACAGTGTGCTTAGCGATCAGAGCGCACACAGTGATCTGACAAATACCCAAAAATACAAGAACGAGCTCTGAGACGTGGAAACTCTGTAGACTGCACACCTGATCCTATCCTAAACACAACTAAAAGCGGCTGTGGATTGCGCCTAACAACTACCTAGGCAACTCGGCACAGCCTAAGAAACTAGCTAGCCTGAAGATAGAAAAATAGGCCTGACTTGCCCCAGAGAAATTCCCCAAAGGAAAAGGCAGCCCCCCACATATAATGACTGTGAGTAAGATGAAAAGACAAAACGTAGGGATGAAATAGATTCAGCAAAGTGGGGCCCGATATTCTAGAACAGAGCGAGGATAGTAAAGCGAACTTTGCAGTCTACAAAAAACCCTAAAGCAAAACCACGCAAAGGGGGCAAAAAAAACCCACCGTGCCGAACTAACGGCACGGCGGTACACCCTTTGCGTCTCAGAGCTTCCAGCAAAACAAAAGACAAGCTGGACAGAAAAAAAGCAACAAAAAAAGCAAAAAGCACTTAGCTATACAGAGCAGCAGGTCACAGGAACAATCAGGAGAAGCTCAGATCCAACACTGAAACATTGAAAAGGAGCAAGGATAGCAGCATCAGGCGGAGTTAAGTAATGAAGCAGTTAACGAGCTCACCAGAACACCTGAGGGAGGAAGCTCAGAAGCTGCAGTACCACTTGTGACCACAGGAGTGAATTCAGCCACAGAATTCACAACAGGGAGCTTCCGTTTGTGGAGGAAAGTGGTACTGCGGCTTCTGAGTTTCCTCCCTCAGGTGATCTGGTGAGGTCGTTAGGTGCTTCTCTGCTTAACTCCACCTAATGCTTTGATCCATGCTTCCTATCAATGTTCCAGTGTTGGACTTGTTTTTCCCTGGATCATTCCTGTGGCCTGCTGCTCTGCATAGCTAAGTTCTTCTTTGCTATTTGTTTGCTATTTTTTCTGTCCAGCTTGTCTAATTGTTTTGCTGGAAGCTCTGGGACGCAAAGGGTGTACCTCCATGCCGTTAGTTCGGTACGGAGGGTCTTTTTGCCCCCTTTGCGTGGTTTTCTTTAGGGTTTTGTGTAGACCGCAAAGTTATCTTTCCTATCCTCGCTCTCTTAAGAAAGTCGGGCCTCACTTTGCTGAATCTATTTCATCCCTACGTTTGTCTTTTCATCTTAACTCACAGTCATTATATGTGGGGGGCTGCCTTTTCCTTTGGGGTATTTCTCTGAGGCAAGGTAGGCTTATTTTCTATCTTCAGGCTAGTTAGTTTCTCAGGCTGTGCCGAGTTGCATAGGCAGAGTTAGGCGCAATCCACGGCTGCCTCTAGTGTTGTTTGGAGAGGATTAGGGATTGCGGTCTGCAGAGTTCCCACGTCTCAGAGCTCGTTCTATGATTTTGGGTTATTGCCAGGTCACTGTATGTGCGCTGACCTCTATGTCCATTGTGATACTGAATTGCCTTTCATAACAGGCCCCCACCCTAGGTGTCAAAGTATCAAAGTACAAACAAAGGCAATACAGTAACATGCAAAAATGTATATATGAATGATTGAATAATATTGTAAACCATACAATGTAATGAGGATGAATAATCTGTATGCCTCTAATACGGCAAACAAAGAAAAACAGAGCTCACAAACAAATAGCAGATGAAAAGCATATGCATGAAATAAAGTGAAAATCAAAAAAGGCCTAATAAGGATGAACATACCCAAGTTCGAAAGACGGGCCTAGATGAATGAAGAGGGCTTCAATATAGAGGGAATCCTTAGGGCTGAAATAGAGCAAAATCCTAGAAGGGAGTCCTAGCCATTAAAGAGTAGATGGGCAAGGTACCACAAATATTTAAAGAAGCATACCCAGAGGCCAGCAAAGAAAGAACCGGTGTAATGATACTTAGAAAACCATGTTGTTCTGTCCATTTTAATAAGGACAATGTAGCTCGTTTCATGCATTAAAGTTTTGGTACTATAGTGTTGGTTTGCTGTGTTATAGCACCACCCCGTGGTGGTTAAATTTATAACCTGTGTTTTAGTAATAATTAGAGTGTTGCATTGTGGGATTGTACTAAGGTATGCTGGGAGAGAGACTCCATTACTTTCCTGTGTACTGCCTGGGACACACGTGTTCATGTGCTGTGCTGAATTATCTCACTTGCTTGCCATCCTGGTTAAGTTTATCCAGTAAGATTGTTACCTCTGTTCTTGCAATATAGTGTTCTACAGAATGTGATTTACTGTATAGCAGCTAGTACTTGGGAAATCTATTATCAGTCACTTGCTGTATGTAGTTATATGTAGAAGTTGCATCATCCTGTATATTTGTCCTGCTGGTTGTAAAGTATCAGCTGTGCTGTTATTTGGCTCAATACTTATCCGTATCATTTGTATTCTTATAGTTTTACCGCATTTTCAATACCTGTTACCAATAAACAAGTTAGACTACAGAGAACAGTCAGTTGGATCACACACCGTATCAACGTGTATGAAGACAGAATAGTAAAACGCATGCTAGACACCAGCGGAGGCCAGTAAAACGGATGCTAGATGCCAGCGGAGGCCAGTACAACGTAGACTAGATGCCAGCGATAGCAAATAACACTTAAGGAGCCGCTTGTACCACACTGTACTGCCTGCAGATACTGCAGCGGCCGCCATACAGTCACAAGTACCGAGAGTGCAGCCCATCAACCGCTACACGTCTCAGTCCACGCTGAAGTTCATTTCTACCCGCTCTGAGACGTCCTACAGTCTGTAAACGGACACGAAATGTCTGCAAGTCGAGCATCTTCACTCGGGACGAGGTCCCAAACAAGCCGCTCTAGCAAGTCGTCATCGAAAAAGTCTATCGCTCTCGCTCGTGCAGAAGTTGAGGCGGCGAAAGTAAGATCCTCCTTCGCTGCACAAGAGTTGCAGTTAACGTTAAGACAAGCAGAGCAAGAAGCAGAAAGAGCCCACCTGCAGGCAGATAGAGAAGCAGAAAGAGCCCGTCTGCAGGCAGAACAAGAAGCAGAAAGAGCCCGCTTGCAAGCCGATAGAGACGCAGATACAGCACGCCTGCGAGCGACTTTGGAAAGGCTTTCCGCTGAAAAGGAAGCAGCAGCCACAATAGCCAAAGCTGAGCTCTTAGAAGCCATGGAGTTTCCTGAATCTGAGCGAGACAGCGACGTACGTGGACCAGACTTTGGTCGACAGGACCCAGCTCAACGCGTCTCAGAATATGTCCACCAACATCCCAAAATAGACGATAACTCTGACCCGTTACACCATCCAGCCTATACAGATTACTAGAGATCCTTCCTCCAAATGCCGTACTGGAAGCAGGAAGGTATACTGCAAAATGACGTTGACCACCATGACCATCTTACAGAGCAGAAGGTACGGCCTCCTCCCAGACTGACAGGGACACCCTTCGCTTCGGAACGGTTTTATACAGACTTTCCTAAGCCAGAAGCTCCTACCAGGTATGAGGACGCACCACACACACCGCATGACAACAGCACACCAGCTCATGTTGGCACTGACTCAGCCACTATGAACTTTGCAAGGTTCTTTACCCGCCAGGAGCTGGTGACCAAGGGACTTGTAAAGTTCACTGATCGAGCTGAGAGCTATGTCGAGCCTCCTTCCAGAATGCCATCAGAGACTTGGAACTTTCCAGTAGTGAAGATTTAGATTTACTGGTAAAGTGGCTTAGGAACGAGTCAGCTGAACACGCCAAAAGAATCAGGAACATTAACATAAAGTACCCACACACAGGACTTCGTATGGTGTGGGAAAGACTCGAAGAATGTTATGGGTCAATAGAAGCTATAGAAAACGCTTTGTATAAAAGAATTGATGATTTCCCCAAGATAGCAAATAAGGGTTATCAAAAGCTCAGGGAACTGAGCAACTTGTTAATGGAGGTATATGCTGCTCAGGCAGAAGGTGACCTACCAGGGTTGGCATTCCTGGACACGCCAGAGGTGTCAACCCAATTGTCCAAAAGCTCCCTTACAACTTACAAGAAAACTGGGTCAGTCACGGGTCCCGTTAAAAATAGGCTCATAAGGTACCATTTCCTCCTTTCAGACTGTTTGTAGACTTTGTTGCTCAGCAGGTTAAAGTTAGAAATGACCCCAGTTTCAATTTCACTATGTCATGTACCACTGCCTCCGGTGTAAAACCCAGTAAAACACCAGTGGCAGTCCACAAAAGTAATTACCTCCACAGGTTTTCCTTACAGGAAAAGAAAGTCCTCTCCAGAAGAGGACAAACCACAGGATCTCAGCAAACACTGCCCCTACACAAGAAACCTCATCCTCTACTAAAATGTAGAGCCTTCAGTGATAAGTCTCTAGAAGACCATAAGAGTTTCATAAAGGAAAACAAGATATGCTTCAGATGCTGCGCGACAACCTCACACTTCGCCAAGAGCTGTGAAACCAGTGTGAAATGCGCAGAATGTAGTAGTGTAGAGCACAACACGGCCTTACACCCTGGACCACCCTCAGGGGTATCTGTTCTGATCCGGTGACCTTGGAGCCGCATGGAACTTTCTCTGAGTTGGTGGAACCTGTACTGACCGCAAATCCTGAACTTAACTGTTATGTTTGCTAATGACAGGTGTTATGAAGGCAATTCAGAAACACAGTGTGCTTAGCGATCAGAGCGCACACAGTGATCTGACAAATACCCAAAAATACAAGAACGAGCTCTGAGACGTGGAAACTCTGTAGACTGCACACCTGATCCTATCCTAAACACAACTAAAAGCGGCTGTGGATTGCGCCTAACAACTACCTAGGCAACTCGGCACAGCCTAAGAAACTAGCTAGCCTGAAGATAGAAAAATAGGCCTGACTTGCCCCAGAGAAATTCCCCAAAGGAAAAGGCAGCCCCCCACATATAATGACTGTGAGTAAGATGAAAAGACAAAACGTAGGGATGAAATAGATTCAGCAAAGTGGGGCCCGATATTCTAGGACAGAGCGAGGACAGTAAAGCGAACTTTGCAGTCTACAAAAAACCCTAAAGCAAAACCACGCAAAGGGGGCAAAAAAAACCCACCGTGCCGAACTAACGGCACGGCGGTACACCCTTTGCGTCTCAGAGCTTCCAGCAAAACAAAAGACAAGCTGGACAGAAAAAAAGCAACAAAAAAGCAAAAAGCACTTAGCTATACAGAGCAGCAGGTCACAGGAACAATCAGGAGAAGCTCAGATCCAACACTGACACATTGACAAGGAGCAAGGATAGCAGCATCAGGCGGAGTTAAGTAATGAAGCAGTTAACGAGCTCACCAGAACACCTGAGGGAGGAAGCTCAGAAGCTGCAGTACCACTTGTGACCACAGGAGTGAATTCAGCCACAGAATTCACAACAGTACCCCCCCCTTGAGGAGGGGTCACCGAACCCTCACCAGAGCCCCCAGGCCGACCAGGATGAGCCGCATGAAAGGCACGAACAAGATCGGAAGCATGAACATCAGAGGCAAAAACCCAGGAATTATCTTCCTGAGCATAACCCTTCCATTTAACCAGATACTGGAGTTTCCGTCTAGAAACACGAGAATCCAAAATCTTCTCCACAATATACTCCAATTCCCCCTCCACCAAAACCGGGGCAGGAGGCTCAACAGATGGAACCATAGGTGCCACGTATCTCCGCAACAACGACCTATGGAATACATTATGTATGGAAAAGGAGTCTGGGAGGGTCAAACGAAAAGACACAGTATTGAGAACCTCAGAAATCCTATACGGACCAATAAAACGAGGTTTAAATTTAGGAGAGGAAACCTTCATAGGAATATGACGAGAAGATAACCAAACCAGATCCCCAACACGAAGTCGGGGACCCACACGGCGTCTGCGATTAGCGAAAAGTTGAGCTTTCTCCTGGGACAAGATCAAATTGTCCACTACCTGAGTCCAGATCTGCTGCAACCTATCCACCACAGAATCCACACCAGGACAGTCCGAAGACTCAACCTGTCCTGAAGAGAAACGAGGATGGAACCCAGAATTGCAAAAAAATGGAGAAACCAAGGTAGCCGAGCTGGCCCGATTATTAAGGGCGAACTCAGCCAACGGCAAAAAGGACACCCAATCATCCTGGTCTGCAGAAACAAAACATCTCAGATATGTTTCCAAGGTCTGATTGGTTCGTTCGGTCTGGCCATTAGTCTGAGGATGGAAAGCCGAGGAAAAGGATAGGTCAATGCCCATCCTACCACAAAAGGCTCGCCAAAACCTTGAAACAAACTGGGAACCTCTGTCAGAAACAATATTCTCAGGAATGCCATGCAACCGAATCACATGCTGAAAGAACAAAGGTACCAAATCAGAGGAGGAAGGCAATTTAGCCAAGGGCACCAGATGGACCATTTTAGAAAAGCGATCACAGACCACCCAAATGACTGACATCTTTTGAGAAACGGGAAGGTCAGAAATGAAATCCATCGAAATATGTGTCCAAGGCCTCTTTGGGACCGGCAAGGGCAAAAGCAACCCACTGGCACGAGAACAGCAGGGCTTAGCCCTAGCACAAATCCCACAGGACTGCACAAAAGTACGTACATCCCGTGACAGAGATGGCCACCAGAAGGATCTAGCCACTAACTCTCTGGTACCAAAGATTCCAGGATGACCAGCCAACACCGAACAATGAAGTTCAGAGATAAGTTTATTAGTCCACCTATCAGGGACGAACAGTTTCTCTGCTGGACAACGATCAGGTTTATTCGCCTGAAATTTTTGCAGCACCCGCCGCAAATCAGGGGAGATGGCAGACACAATGACTCCTTCCTTGAGGATACCCGCTGGCTCAGATAAACCCGGAGAGTCGTGCACAAAACTCCTAGACAGAGCATCCGCCTTCACATTTTTAGAGCCCGGAAGGTACGAAATCACAAAGTCGAAGCGGGCAAAAAATAACGACCAACGGGCCTGTCTAGGATTCAAGCGCTTGGCAGACTCGAGATAAGTCAAGTTCTTATGATCAGTCAATACCACTACGCGATGCTTAGCTCCTTCAAGCCAATGACGCCACTCCTCGAATGCCCACTTCATGGCCAGCAACTCTCGATTGCCCACATCATAATTACGCTCAGCGGGCGAAAACTTCCTGGAAAAGAAAGCACATGGTTTCATCACTGAGCAATCAGAACCTCTCTGTGACAAAACCGCCCCTGCTCCAATCTCAGAAGCATCAACCTCGACCTGGAACGGAAGAGAAACATCTGGCTGACACAACACAGGGGCAGAACAAAAACGACGCTTCAACTCCTGAAAAGCTTCCACAGCAGCAGAAGACCAATTAACCAAATCAGCACCCTTCTTGGTCAAATCGGTCAATGGTTTGGCAATGCTAGAAAAATTACAGATGAAGCGACGATAAAAATTAGCAAAGCCCAGGAACTTTTGCAGACTTTTCAGAGATGTCGGCTGAATCCAATCCTGGATGGCTTGGACCTTAACTGGATCCATCTCGATAGTAGAAGGGATAAAGATGAACCCCAAAAATGAAACTTTCTGCACACCGAAGAGACACTTTGATCCCTTCACAAACAAAGAGTTAGCACGCAGGACCTGAAAAACCATTCTGACCTGCTTCACATGAGACTCCCAATCATCTGAGAAGATCAAAATGTCATCCAAGTAAACAATCAGGAATTTATCCAGATACTCACGGAAGATGTCATGCATAAAAGACTGAAACACAGATGGAGCATTGGCAAGTCCGAACGGCATCACTAGATACTCAAAATGACCCTCGGGCGTATTGAATGCAGTTTTCCATTCATCTCCTTGCCTGATTCTCACCAGATTATACGCACCACGAAGATCTATCTTAGTGAACCAACTAGCCCCCTTAATCCGAGCAAACAAGTCAGATAACAATGGCAAGGGATACTGAAATTTAACAGTGATCTTATTAAGAAGGCGGTAATCAATACACGGTCTCAGCGAACCATCCTTCTTGGCTACAAAGAAGAACCCTGCTCCCAGTGGTGATGACGATGGGCGAATATGTCCCTTCTCCAGGGATTCCTTCACATAACTGCGCATAGCGGCGTATTCGGGCATGGATAAATTAAATAATCGACCTTTAGGGAATTTACTACCAGGAATCAAATTGATAGTACAATCACAATCCCTATGCGGAGGTAGAGCATCGGACTTGGGCTCTTCAAATACATCCTGATAATCAGACAAGAACTCTGGGACCTCAGAAGGGGTGGATGACGAAATCGACAAAAATGGAACATCACCATGTACCCCCTGACAACCCCAGCTGGACATGGAATTCCAATCCAATACTGGATTATCGGTTTGTAGCCATGGCAACCCCAACACGACCACATCATGCAGATTATGCAACACCAGAAAGCGAATAACTTCCTGATGTGCAGGAGCCATGCACATGGTCAGCTGAGCCCAGTATTGAGGTTTATTCTTGGCCAAAGGTGTAGCATCAATTCCTCTCAATGGAATAGGACACCGCAAAGGCTCCAAGAAAAACCCACAACGTTTAGCATAATCCAAATCCATCAGATTCAGGGCAGCGCCCGAATCCACAAACGCCATGACAGAAAACGACGACAAAGAGCATATCAAGGTAATGGACAGAAGGAATTTGGACTGTACAGTACCAATGACGGCAGACCTAGCGGACCGCTTAGTGCGCTTAGGACAATCAGAAATAGCATGAGTGGAATCACCACAGTAGAAACACAGACCATTCAGACGTCTGTATTCCTGCCGTTCAACTCTAGTCATAGTCCTATCGCACTGCATAGGCTCAGGTTTAACCTCAGGCAGTACCGCCAAATGGTGCACAGATTTACGCTCGCGCAAGCGTCGACCGATCTGAATGGCCAAAGACAAAGACTCATTCAAACCAGCAGGCATAGGAAATCCCACCATGACATCCTTAAGAGCCTCAGAGAGACCCTTTCTGAACAAAGCTGCCAGCGCAGATTCATTCCACTGAGTGAGTACTGACCATTTCCTAAATTTCTGACAATATACTTCTATATCATCCTGACCCTGGCACAAAGCCAGCAAATTTTTCTCAGCCTGATCCACTGAATTAGGCTCATCGTACAGCAATCCGAGCGCCAGGAAAAACGCATCTACACTACTCAATGCAGGGTCTCCTGGCGCAAGAGAAAATGCCCAGTCTTGAGGGTCGCCGCGCAAAAAAGAAATAATAATCAAAACCTGTTGAATAGGATTACCAGAAGAATGAGGTTTCAAGGCCAGAAATAGCTTACAATTATTTTTGAAACTTAGAAACTTAGTTCTATCTCCAAAAAACAAATCAGGAATAGGAATTCTTGGTTCTAACATAGATTTCTGATCAATAGTATCTTGAATTTTTTGTACATTTATAACGAGATTATCCATTAAAGAGCACAGACCCTGAATATCCATGTCCACACCTGTGTCCAGAATACCCAAATGTCTAGGGGGAAAAAAAAAAAAAAGTGAACACAGAGCAGAAAAAAAAAAAAAATGATGTCAGAACTTTTTCTTTCCCTCTATTGAGAATCATTAGTTTGGCTCCTTGTACTGTTATGTTTGCTAATGACAGGTGTAATGAAGGCAATCCAGAAACACAGTGTGCTTAGCGATCAGAGCGCACACAGTGATCTGACAAATACCCAAAAATACAAGAACGAGCTCTGAGACGTGGAAACTCTGTAGACTGCACACCTGATCCTATCCTAAACACAACTAAAAGCGGCTGTGGATTGCGCCTAACAACTACCTAGGCAACTCGGCACAGCCTAAGAAACTAGCTAGCCTGAAGATAGAAAAATAGGCCTGACTTGCCCCAGAGAAATTCCCCAAAGGAAAAGGCAGCCCCCACATATAATGACTGTGAGTAAGATGAAAAGACAAAACGTAGGGATGAAATAGATTCAGCAAAGTGGGGCCCGATATTCTAGGACAGAGCGAGGACAGTAAAGCGAACTTTACAGTCTACAAAAAACCCTAAAGCAAAACCACGCAAAGGGGGCAAAAAAAACCCACCGTGCCGAACTAACGGCACGGCGGTACACCCTTTGCGTCTCAGAGCTTCCAGCAAAACAAAAGACAAGCTGGACAGAAAAAAAGCAACAAAAAAGCAAAAAGCACTTAGCTATACAGAGCAGCAGGTCACAGGAACAATCAGGAGAAGCTCAGATCCAACACTGACACATTGACAAGGAGCAAGGATAGCAGCATCAGGCGGAGTTAAGTAATGAAGCAGTTAACGAGCTCACCAGAACACCTGAGGGAGGAAGCTCAGAAGCTGCAGTACCACTTGTGACCACAGGAGTGAATTCAGCCACAGAATTCACAACACTTAACGCCGCAACTAGAAGTAGCCGTGGGGTGTGCCTAACAAATCCTAGACACCTCGACACAGCCGGAGGACTAAATACCCCTACAGATGGAAATAGGAAATCTACCTTGCCTCAGAGCAGAACCCCAAAGAATAGGCAGCCTCCCACAAATATTGACTGTGAGTAGTAGAGGAAAAGACACACGCAGGCAGGAAACCAGATTTAGCAAAAGAGGCCACTCTAGCTAAAATAGGAAAGGATAGGACAGAATACTAAACGGTCAGTATTAAAACTCTTCCAAAAATATCCACAGCAGAAAATACAAAAAATTCCATCATCTAACTAAAGATGTGGAGCGTATATCTGCAACTCCAGAGAATCCAACAAGACTGAGAAAACACTGACACAATCTAAGCTGGACAAGAGAAAACAAATGAATAGCACAGAATTATTAAGCACACAGCATGTGTGCCACAGAAACAAAAACCAGACACTTATCTTTGCTAAATTGGCAGCAAGGCAGGAGGAACCAGACAAAGATCTAAAACCTCCCAGAACCATGGACAACTGCCAAGGACTAATGAATCCTGCACACCTAAATATCCCAGTCAGAACTGCAATCAGCAGATACACCTGGCCAGGACTGCAACTCAGGGACAACTGCATTCCCACCTACAACCACTGGAGGGAACCCAAAAGCAGAATTCACAACAGGTATCGTCACGAGTAGAAGAGTCTGCCGAAAAACAAATGGACACTGACATAGACACCCCAGTGGTCACTTCTCAGTGTACAGAGATCTGCAAGGAACTTGTAGCAGGAAGATCCTGCTCGAAGATCTGTCTTGCCAGAGTGTTCCCAACGAGCCAACGGGATAAGGCAATCAAGGTATATGCAATCTTGGACGATCAGAGCAACAGGTCTCTAGCTAAGTCGTTTTTCTTCGACACCTTCAACATTGCTGGTCCCGGGTCTCCGTACTGCTTGAAGACATGTGCAGGTACTGTCGAGACGGCGGGAGAAAAGTGACCGGATTCAAAGTAGTCTATGGACGGTCAAACCTGCTTATTCTTGCCATCAATACTGGAGTGCAACCAGATTCCCGACAACAGGTCGGAAATACCTACACCAGAGGTAGCAGCTCATCATACCCACTTGAAACGTATAGGTCACCTGATACCGGAACTGGACCAAGGAGCTCCAATCGTCTTACTCCTCGGAAGAGACATACTACGGGTCCACAAGGCTAGAGGACAGATTAACGGCCCACAAAACGCCCCATATGCTCAGAGACTTGACCTAGGATGGATCATCGTTGGAGACGTCTGTTTGTGTGGAGCACACAGGCCGACATCAGTCAACAATATGCTCACCAATACTCTTGAAAATGGACTTCCGTCTCTCTTCCAGCCATGCGAGAGCAGTTTCCTGATTAAAGAATTGCCACACTACACCCCTCCACCTTGTCCATTAGCTGATCCTTCCTGTGAAGACCATGCATGCGACGGTGAGCAAGATCATATAGGGTGAACAGTTTTCCACAGAACAAGAGAAGACAACCAGGTAGCAACATCCATAGAGGACAGACTTTTCTTGGACATCATGGAGCGAGAGATAGTAAGAGATGAATCAAAGAGTTGGGTCGCACCTTTACCATTCAAACCACAGAGGCAACGCTTACCCAACAACAGAGAACTTGTCTACAGTCGATTTGTCTCCCTTACATGCAAACTGCAGAAGACACCAGAAACAAGAGAACACTTCTTTACTTTCATGGAGAGAATATTCCAGCGTGGCCACACGGAAATTGCACCTGTACTTCAAGATTCCGAGGAATGTTGGTACTTACCAATTTTCGGCGTGTATCATCCAAAGAAACCAGGTCAGATAAGAGTGGTATTTGACTCAAGTGCCAGATACGAAGGTGTTTCTTTAAACGACGTCTTCCTGTCTTATCCAGACCTCAACAACAGACTTCTGGGAGTACTTCTTCGTTGCCGCAAAGATGCAGTAGCATTTATGGCCGACATACAACAGATGTTCCACTGCTTCCTTGTTAAGGAAGAACACAGAAACTACTTGAGGTTCTTCTGGTACCGCGATAATGACCCCTACAAGGACATTGTGGAATATCGTATGAAGGTACATATCTTCGGGAACAGCCCCTCCCCTGCTGTCACTATCTATGGCCTTAGACATTCAGCCAGAGAGGGTGAAGCAAAGTATGGATCGGATGTAGGATCGTTTGTAGAAAAGGATTTCTACGTAGATGACTGCCTGAAATCCACACCCACAAATGAGTCGGCAGTCAGTCTCCTAAGAAGGGCACAAGAAATGCTCGCTTCGTCCAATTTGAGGTTGCACAAAATTGTCTCCAACAGCCAAAAACTAATGGCAGCCTTTCCCTCTCAAGATTAGTCAACCGATTTAAAAGACTTGGATTTAAGCATGGGCAATTGCAGCAGTAGCGTATATGAAAACTACTGACATCAACGAACAGTGCCATGTAAGGCTTGTTATGAGCCGGACAAAACTGGCCCCACTTCGTGAACACACAGTACCCAGACTGGAACTCTGTGCAGCTGTGCTAGCAGTAGAGTTAGCTGAACTTATCTCGAAAGAAATTGACCTAGAAGTCGAAGAAGTCGAATTCTACACTGACAGTAAGGTAGTGCTGGGGTACATTTGCAATGAAACTCGTCACTTTTATGTCTATGTCAGCAATCGGGTGCTAAGGATCAGGAGATCCACCGAACCTAAACAGTGGTACTATGTGTCCACAAGCCACAATCCTGTGGACCACGCAACCAGATCCGTTGAAGCAAGACACCTTGAGGACACAACCTGGTTTACTGGCCCTACATTCTTATACCGTTCGACGCCATACATTGACGGGTCAAACACCTTTGAACTGGTAGATCCAGAGGCAGATGAGGAAAACCGTCCTCAGGTATCCGTTTTACGTACGGTGACTAAAGACAATCACCTCAAATCCCACCATTTCAGCAAGTTTTCAACTTGGAACTCGCTTGTTCGTGCCCTCGTTTGTTTGATTCACGTGGCTCGATCCTATAAGTCAACATCATCCGCCATTCAGAAACCTTGCAAGGATTGGCATCACTGCAAGCTTGCCTTTACCGTTCCAAACGTGGAAAATGCCAATAACGTTATAATTCGCACCATACAATGTGAATGTTATGCCAAAGAATTAGATTACCTCAATAAAGGCCAACCTGTTCCTAGAGACAGTGTTTTAAAGAAGCTTGATCCAATCATCGATCACGATGGGCTGTTAAGAATTGGAGGTCGTCTTCAAGAAGCTGAAGTGGAATTTGGGGAGAAACACCCTATAATAATTCCCGGACATCATCATGTCAGGACCTTGCTTGCTCAACACCACTACGTTTTAGTGAAACATCAGGGCCGACTGTTCACCAAAGGAAATCTATGAACTGCTGGACTATGGATAGTTGGAGCAAAGAGATGTGTGAGTAAACTCATTTACAATTGTGTGATTTGTCGCAAACTCCGTGGCGGGACTCAAAAGCCAAAGATGGCCAATCTCCCATCGGACAGACTTAGTACAGAACCTCCCTTTACCAACGTCGGACTGGATGTGTTCGGGCCATGGTCTGTGGTTGCACGGAACACTAGGAGAGTCCAAGCCAACGTCAAACGCTGGTCACCTGCATGTCCATCAGAGCAGTCCACATCGAAGTATTTGAGTCTATGGACACTTCAGGGTTTATAAATGCACTCCAACGTTTCATCGCCATCAGAGGCCCCGTGAAGCACATATGCTCCGATAGAGGTACCAACTTTGTAAGAGCAGTGAAAGAACTTCAAATTCCTTCCAACCTAGACACCACCAGTGTGGAAAGATACTTGAATGAGCAGGGATGCACCTGGACTTTCAATCTGCCACACTCTTCTCACATGGGAGGTGCTTGGGAGAGGATGATAGGAATGGCAAGCAGAATCCTTGACTCCATTTTCTTGCAAGCAGGTAGCGCAAGACTCACACATGAAAGTTTGACCACATTCTTGGCAGAAATTTCAGCCATCATTAATGCTAGACCATTGACTTCACTTTCTAGTGACTCTGGGGATCCAACCATTCTCACTCCAGCAATGTTACTTACTCAGAAAGCCAGCGTTCTCAGCGCTCCACCTGGAGAATTTAGCAACAAGGACCTCTACAGATGACAATGGAGACAAGTACAAAGTCTCTCCAATACCTTTTGGGACAGATGGAGGAAGCAGTACCTCTCCACCTTACAACCAAGGAAGAAGTGGCAGACCAACAAACCAAACATCAATGTTGTTCTCATGAAAGACAGCCAGTCTCACCGCAATGAGTGGCCAATAGGCCTCATCACTAAAATATTCCCAAGCAAAGATGGGAGGTGTTACAGAACCCCCAGCACCAAGAATATGTTATGCTATATATATATTCTGTATAATAGTTTACATGTGAAATGCATCAGTCCTCAGGCTGCGCCCCTGGACAAGATATTCTCTTTCTGACCTCCCCCACCTTTGTAATTCCCACAGTAAATACCAGCAGGCTCCGGCCCCCTGCGGCTATTGTAATATATGTCTGGCCTGTTTTTTTCTATTGGCCTGCCCTGTGAATCTGTGTTATATATTCTGTGTGTTGTAAATAAAGTGTGTTCTTTAGACTGGAAATACATAGTAACATAGTAACATAGTTAGTAAGGCCGAAAAAAGACATTTGTCCATCCAGTTCAGCCTATATTCCATCATAATAAATCCCCAGATCTACGTCCTTCTACAGAACCTAATAATTGTATGATACAATATTGTTCTGCTCCAGGAAGACATCCAGGCCTCTCTTGAACCCCTCGACTGAGTTCGCCATCACCACCTCCTCAGGCAAGCAATTCCAGATTCTCACTGCCCTAACAGTAAAGAATCCTCTTCTATGTTGGTGGAAAAACCTTCTCTCCTCCAGACGCAAAGAATGCCCCCTTGTGCCCGTCACCTTCCTTGGTATAAACAGATCCTCAGCGAGATATTTGTATTGTCCCCTTATATACTTATACATGGTTATTAGATCGCCCCTCAGTCGTCTTTTTTCTAGACTAAATAATCCTAATTTCGCTAATCTATCTGGGTATTGTAGTTCTCCCATCCCCTTTATTAATTTTGTTGCCCTCCTTTGTACTCTCTCTAGTTCCATTATATCCTTCCTGAGCACCGGTGCCCAAAACTGGACACAGTACTCCATGTGCGGTCTAACTAGGGATTTGTACAGAGGCAGTATAATGCTCTCATCATGTGTATCCAGACCTCTTTTAATGCACCCCATGATCCTGTTTGCCTTGGCAGCTGCTGCCTGGCACTGGCTGCTCCAGGTAAGTTTATCATTAACTAGGATCCCCAAGTCCTTCTCCCTGTCAGATTTACCCAGTGGTTTCCCGTTCAGTGTGTAATGGTGATATTGATTCCCTCTTCCCATGTGTATAACCTTACATTTATCATTGTTAAACCTCATCTGCCACCTTTCAGCCCAAGTTTCCAACTTATCCAGATCCATCTGTAGCAGAATACTATCTTCTCTTGTATTAACTGCTTTACATAGTTTTGTATCATCTGCAAATATCGATATTTTACTGTGTAAACCTTCTACCAGATCATTAATGAATATGTTGAAGAGAACAGGTCCCAATACTGACCCCTGCGGTACCCCACTGGTCACAGCGACCCAGTTAGAGACTGTACCATTTATAACCACCCTCTGCTTTCTATCACTAAGCCAGTTACTAACCCATTTACACACATTTTCCCCCAGACCAAGCATTCTCATTTTGTGTACCAACCTCTTGTGCGGCACGGTATCAAACGCTTTGGAAAAATCGAGATATACCACGTCCAATGACTCACCGTGGTCCAGTCTATAGCTTACCTCTTCATAAAAACTGATTAGATTGGTTTGACAGGAGCGATTTCTCATAAACCCATGCTGATATGGAGTTAAACAGTTATTCTCATTGAGATAATCCAGAATAACATCCCTCAGAAACCCTTCAAATATTTTACCAACAATAGAGGTTAGACTTACTGGCCTATAATTTCCAGGTTCACTTTTAGAGCCCTTTTTGAATATTGGCACCACATTTGCTATGCGCCAGTCCTGCGGAACAGACCCTGTCGCTATAGAGTCCCTAAAAATAAGAAATAATGGTTTATCTATTACATTACTTAGTTCTCTTAGTACTCGTGGGTGTATGCCATCTGGACCCGGAGATTTATCTATTTTAATCTTATTTAGCCGGTTTCGCACCTCTTCTTGGGTTAGATTGGTGACCCTTAATATAGGGTTTTCATTGTTTCTTGGGATTTCACCTAGCATTTCGTTTTCCACCGTGGAGAAGCAGTCAGCTTTTATATGCTCTCATGTAATCAAGAAATTCCTGCCAGTGTCATTCATTCAGAATCTAGCAAAAGCAGAGTGGACCTCCTGAAACACAGGGGGGAGGTTCTGAAAGAGGTACTACAGCACAGTAGACCCCGTTACACTGGTGGCAGACAGCGGGATGTGATACCCCTTCTACAGGAGGAAAGGAATGAATGGAAGACAACTACCAGAAGTTAAAGAGGACTACATTAAAAGATCTGGTGGAAGCCCGAGGGTTAATCGCCAGCAACAAAACAAAAGCAGATTTTATAGCAGCCATCATGGAACACGACAGTACAGCGCCCCCCAATGTGAACGTGGAGGACGTAATTTGGCCTTGCATCGATCCCCCCTCTTGCCAATGCGCTGGCAACTGTCACAGGTCTGGCAGTATTGACGAACATCATAGGTTACCCCCGGCCAAAAGAAGTTTTGTGTCAGACGATGCCTGGTGCGACTGATGCCGAAGTGCCCGGCCAAGGGTATGTCATGAGAGATTCGCAGTAACTCCTGCCTATACTTCTTGGGAACTACCAGCTGTCGTTTTATAGTGGGGCTCGTCCCTGTGTGGTGCTGCTCTGTGATCCGGTAGAGGAGTCCCTGCTTCCATATAAACTGTTCCCCTTCCAGTCCCCCTCTCCCCTCCTGTGCCTTCCTGCGATATCCCTCCAATGAAGGATCCTCAAGTAACTCCCTCTTAAATTCATCTGGGGTGGCCCAAGAAATGTGTCTGGCTATGGGAATACGTGTAGGGCTGGGATGTCTTACCTGGGCCTCCTCTGAGTGTGATTCCGCCTCCGCAGCTCGAGCTTGTCTCCAGGTGGTCACAGGATATGTCTCAGCCAGAGGGGCAACCGAGAAGGCAGACAACATGGGCCTCAAGTAATTTCCCAGCAAAACATCTGCAGGCAAATCCTCCATCAAGCTGACCTCAACAAGGCCATCTCCAACTCCCCAGTTCAGGTGAATCCTGGCAGTGGGCAGTCGATGTATGGCTCCCCCTGCTACAAGGACTGCCACTGTCCGGTCCGTCTTCTCTTGGTCCCTGATGAGATGAGGCTTCACAAGGGTCAAAGTTTCTCCGGAATCTCTTAGTCCCTGCATGCGTTTCCCATTAACCCACACAACCTGTCAATGCTGTTGTCGATTATCTGCCCGGGCTGCCTGCACGGGGTCTACTTCATGCAGCACTTCCTCCATGTCTTCCACCCCTTGATTAGTTGTAGCCCCCAATGCTGGGTCAGCTTCGCCTTGGTAGCAGTGTACAGCGGCCCGGCGGGATGTAGCTGTTCTCACCTTTGGCCACTGGGTATGCTGAGTCCGGTTGGGACATTGTCTTTGCAGGTGGCCCAGCTGACGGCAGGTGTGGCATCGCGCCCCAGGGGAACTGTGGTAGGCCGGGTTTCTAGCTGGTCCCCCTAAAATCTTCGTGGTTTGGGGCCCTCCAGGTCCATGGGAGGACCCCTGGTGACCATCTTTGATCCGGACAACTGAGGCCTCCTGGCGTCATGATGTTCATCGGCCAGATGAGCGACTTTCTCAAGAGTCATTGGCCGCCTGTCCCGAAGCCATTCCTGTGTCTCGGGGTTTAGTCCATTAAAGAATCGTTCTAACAAGAAGAGCTGGAGGACGTCCTCCTTAGTGGTTGCTTGGCTCCCTTGTACCCACTGTAGCAGTGACCGCCGTAATTTACAGGCCCATTCAGCGTGGGTATCGGTTACTCGTTTTATAAGTCCGTGGAACTTTTGGCGGTATGCCTCCGGTGTCAGCGCATATGGGGCCATGATCACTTCTTTGATCCGCTCATAGTCCATACAGTCCTCATCAGGTACCGTGCGATAGGCGTCCGCTGCCCGGCCTGTCAGCTTGCTGGCCAGAATCTGAACCCGTTCCTCCGGCTTCACTTGATGAAGAACACACTGCCGCTCAAAGTCCTGCAGAAAGCCATCAATGTCTTCCTCTGCCTCCCCCAACTGTCGGAAGGCATTATATTGGATCTTTTGGTGGCTTACTGTTGAAGGTACCTGGGCGGAGGCCAGAGCTCCCCTTGCTCGCTGACTCTCCTCTCTCCGCTCTGCCATCTCTGTTGTGAATTCTGTGGCTGAATTCACTCCTGTGGTCACAAGTGGTACTGCAGCTTCTGAGCTTCCTCCCTCAGGTGTTCTGGTGAGCTCGTTAACTGCTTCATTACTTAACTCCGCCTGATGCTGCTATCCTTGCTCCTTGTCAATGTTTCAGTGTTGGATCTGAGCTTCTCCTGATTGTTCCTGTGACCTGCTGCTCTGTATAGCTAAGTGCTTTTTGCTTTTTGTTGCTTTTTTTCTGTCCAGCTTGTCTTTTGTTTTGCTGGAAGCTCTGAGACGCAAAGGGTGTACCGCCGTGCCGTTAGTTCGGCACGGTGGGTTTTTTTGCTCCCTTTGCGTGGTTTTGCTTTAGGGTTTTTTGTAGACTGCAAAGTTCGCTTTACTGTCCTCGCTCTGTCCTAGAATATCGGGCCCCACTTTGCTGAATCTATTTCATCCCTACGTTTTGTCTTTTCATCTTACTCACAGTCGTTATATGTGGGGGGCTGCCTTTTCCTTTGGGGAATTTCTCTGGGGCAAGTCAGGCCTATTTTTCTATCTTCAGGCTAGCTAGTTTCTTAGGCTGTGCCGAGTTGCCTAGGTAGTTGTTAGGCGCAATCCACAGCCGCTTTTAGTTGTGTTTAGGATAGGATCAGGTGTGCAGTCTACAGAGTTTCCACGTCTCAGAGCTCGTTCTTGTATTTTTGGGTATTTGTCAGATCACTGTTTGCGCTCTGATCGCTAAGCACACTGTGTTTCTGGATTGCCTTCATAACACCTGTCATTAGCAAACATAACAGTACAAGGAGCCACCCAACTAATGATTCTCAATAGAGGGAAAGAAAAAGTTCTGACATCATTTTTTTTTTTTTTTTCTGCTCTGTGTTCACTTTTTTTTTTCCCCTAGACATTTGGGCGATTCTGGACACAGGTGTGGACATGGATATTCAGGGTCTGTGCTCTTCAATGGATAATCTCGTTATAAATGTACAAAAAATTCAAGATACTATTGATCAGAAATCTATGTTAGAACCAAGAATTCCTATTCCTGATTTGTTTTTTGGAGATAGAACTAAGTTTCTAAGTTTCAAAAATAATTGTAAGCTATTTCTGGCCTTGAAACCTCATTCTTCTGGTAATCCTATTCAACAGGTTTTGATTATTATTTCTTTTTTGCGCGGCGACCCTCAAGACTGGGCATTTTCTCTTGCGCCAGGAGACCCTGCATTGAGTAGTATCGATGCGTTTTTCCTGGCGCTCGGATTGCTGTACGATGAGCCTAATTCAGTGGATCAGGCTGAGAAAAATTTGCTGGCTTTGTGCCAGGGTCAGGATGATATAGAAGTATATTGTCAGAAATTTAGGAAATGGTCAGTACTCACTCAGTGGAATGAATCTGCGCTGGCAGCTTTGTTCAGAAAGGGTCTCTCTGAGGCTCTTAAGGATGTCATGGTGGGATTTCCTATGCCTGCTGGTTTGAATGAGTCTTTGTCTTTGGCCATTCAGATCGGTCGACGCTTGCGCGAGCGTAAATCTGTGCACCATTTGGCGGTACTGCCTGAGGTTAAACCTGAGCCTATGCAGTGCGATAGGACTATGACTAGAGTTGAACGGCAGGAATACAGACGTCTGAATGGTCTGTGTTTCTACTGTGGTAATTCCACTCATGCTATTTCTGATTGTCCTAAGCGCACTAAGCGGTCCGTTAGGTCTGCCGTCATTGGTACTGTACAGTCCAAATTCCTTCTGTCCATTACCTTGATATGATCTTTGTCGTCGTTTTCTGTCATGGCGTTTGTGGATTCGGGCGCTGCCCTGAATCTGATGGATTTGGATTATGCTAAACGTTGTGGGTTTTTCTTGGAGCCTTTGCGGTGTCCTATTCCATTGAGAGGAATTGATGCTACACCTTTGGCCAAGAATAAACCTCAATACTGGGCCCAGCTGACCATGTGCATGGCTCCTGCACATCAGGAAGTTATTCGCTTTCTGGTGTTGCATAATCTGCATGATGTGGTCGTGTTGGGGTTGCCATGGCTACAAACCCATAATCCAGTATTGGATTGGAATTCCATGTCGGTATCCAGCTGGGGTTGTCAGGGGGTACATGGTGATGTTCCATTTTTGTCGATTTCGTCATCCACCCCTTCTGAGGTCTCAGAGTTCTTGTCTGATTATCAGGATGTATTTGAAGAGCCCAAGTCCGATGCTCTACCTCCGCATAGGGATTGTGATTGTGCTATCAATTTGATTCCTGGTAGTAAATTCCCTAAAGGTCGATTATTTAATTTATCCGTGCCTGAACACGCCGCTATGCGCAGTTATGTGAAGGAATCCCTGGAGAAGGGACATATTCGCCCATCGTCATCGCCACTGGGAGCAGGGTTCTTCTTTGTAGCCAAGAAGGATGGTTCGCTGAGACCGTGTATTGATTACCGCCTTCTTAATAAGATCACTGTT
The DNA here is from genome assembly GCF_032444005.1 of Ranitomeya imitator. Taxonomy (NCBI): domain Eukaryota; kingdom Metazoa; phylum Chordata; class Amphibia; order Anura; family Dendrobatidae; genus Ranitomeya; species Ranitomeya imitator. Next base: position 330,220,630 of record NC_091286.1, on the reverse strand, counting down.
AAATTTCAGTATCCCTTGCCATTGTTATCTGACTTGTTTGCTCGGATTAAGGGGGCTAGTTGGTTCACTAAGATAGATCTTCGTGGTGCGTATAATCTGGTGAGAATCAGGCAAGGAGATGAATTGAAAACTGCATTCAATACGCCCGAGGGTCATTTTGAGTATCTAGTGATGCCGTTCGGACTTGCCAATGCTCCATCTGTGTTTCAGTCTTTTATGCATGACATCTTCCGTGAGTATCTGGATAAATTCCTGATTGTTTACTTGGATGACATTTTGATCTTCTCAGATGATTGGGAGTCTCATGTGAAGCAGGTCAGAATGGTTTTTCAGGTCCTGCGTGCTAACTCTTTGTTTGTGAAGGGATCAAAGTGTCTCTTCGGTGTGCAGAAAGTTTCATTTTTGGGGTTCATCTTTACCCCTTCTACTATCGAGATGGATCCAGTTAAGGTCCAAGCCATCCAGGATTGGATTCAGCCGACATCTCTGAAAAGTCTGCAAAAGTTCCTGGGCTTTGCTAATTTTTATCGTCGCTTCATCTGTAATTTTTCTAGCATTGCCAAACCATTGACCGATTTGACCAAGAAGGGTGCTGATTTGGTTAATTGGTCTTCTGCTGCTGTGGAAGCTTTTCAGGAGTTGAAGCGTCGTTTTTGTTCTGCCCCTGTGTTGTGTCAGCCAGATGTTTCTCTTCCGTTCCAGGTCGAGGTTGATGCTTCTGAGATTGGAGCAGGGGCGGTTTTGTCACAGAGAGGTTCTGATTGCTCAGTGATGAAACCATGTGCTTTCTTTTCCAGGAAGTTTTCGCCCGCTGAGCGTAATTATGATGTGGGCAATCGAGAGTTGCTGGCCATGAAGTGGGCATTCGAGGAGTGGCGTCATTGGCTTGAAGGAGCTAAGCATCGCGTGGTGGTATTGACTGATCATAAGAACTTGACTTATCTCGAGTCTGCCAAGCGCTTGAATCCTAGACAGGCCCGTTGGTCGTTATTTTTTGCCCGCTTCGACTTTGTGATTTCGTACCTTCCGGGCTCTAAAAATGTGAAGGCGGATGCTCTGTCTAGGAGTTTTGTGCCCGACTCTCCGGGTTTATCTGAGCCAGCGGGTATCCTCAAGGAAGGAGTCATTGTGTCTGCCATCTCCCCTGATTTGCGGCGGGTGCTGCAAAAATTTCAGGCGAATAAACCTGATCGTTGTCCAGCAGAGAAACTGTTCGTCCCTGATAGGTGGACTAATAAACTTATCTCTGAACTTCATTGTTCGGTGTTGGCTGGTCATCCTGGAATCTTTGGTACCAGAGAGTTAGTGGCTAGATCCTTCTGGTGGCCATCTCTGTCACGGGATGTACGTACTTTTGTGCAGTCCTGTGGGATTTGTGCTAGGGCTAAGCCCTGCTGTTCTTGTGCCAGTGGGTTGCTTTTGCCCTTGCCGGTCCCAAAGAGGCCTTGGACACATATTTCGATGGATTTCATTTCTGACCTTCCCGTTTCTCAAAAGATGTCAGTCATTTGGGTGGTCTGTGATCGCTTTTCTAAAATGGTCCATCTGGTGCCCTTGGCTAAATTGCCTTCCTCCTCTGATTTGGTACCTTTGTTCTTTCAGCATGTGGTTCGGTTGCATGGCATTCCTGAGAATATTGTTTCTGACAGAGGTTCCCAGTTTGTTTCAAGGTTCTGGCGAGCCTTTTGTGGTAGGATGGGCATTGACCTATCCTTTTCCTCGGCTTTCCATCCTCAGACTAATGGCCAGACCGAACGAACCAATCAGACCTTGGAAACATATCTGAGATGTTTTGTTTCTGCAGACCAGGATGATTGGGTGTCCTTTTTGCCGTTGGCTGAGTTCGCCCTTAATAATCGGGCCAGCTCGGCTACCTTGGTTTCTCCATTTTTTTTGCAATTCTGGGTTCCATCCTCGTTTCTCTTCAGGACAGGTTGAGTCTTCGGATTGTCCTGGTGTGGTTTCTGTGGTGGATAGGTTGCAGCAGATCTGGACTCAGGTAGTGGACAATTTGATCTTGTCCCAGGAGAAAGCTCAACTTTTCGCTAATCGCAGACGCCGTGTGGGTCCCCGACTTCGTGTTGGGGATCTGGTTTGGTTATCTTCTCGTCATATTCCTATGAAGGTTTCCTCTCCTAAATTTAAACCTCGTTTTATTGGTCCGTATAGGATTTCTGAGGTTCTCAATCCTGTGTCTTTTCGTTTGACCCTCCCAGACTCCTTTTCCATACATAATGTATTCCATAGGTCGTTGTTGCGGAGATACGTGGCACCTATGGTTCCATCTGTTGAGCCTCCTGCCCCGGTTTTGGTGGAGGGGGAATTGGAGTATATTGTGGAGAAGATTTTGGATTCTCGTGTTTCTAGACGGAAACTCCAGTATCTGGTTAAATGGAAGGGTTATGCTCAGGAAGATAATTCCTGGGTTTTTGCCTCTGATGTTCATGCTTCCGATCTTGTTCGTGCCTTTCATGCGGCTCATCCTGGTCGGCCTGGGGGCTCTGGTGAGGGTTCGGTGACCCCTCCTCAAGGGGGGGGTACTGTTGTGAATTCTGTGGCTGAATTCACTCCTGTGGTCACAAGTGGTACTGCAGCTTCTGAGCTTCCTCCCTCAGGTGTTCTGGTGAGCTCGTTAACTGCTTCATTACTTAACTCCGCCTGATGCTGCTATCCTTGCTCCTTGTCAATGTTTCAGTGTTGGATCTGAGCTTCTCCTGATTGTTCCTGTGACCTGCTGCTCTGTATAGCTAAGTGCTTTTTGCTTTTTGTTGCTTTTTTTCTGTCCAGCTTGTCTTTTGTTTTGCTGGAAGCTCTGAGACGCAAAGGGTGTACCGCCGTGCCGTTAGTTCGGCACGGTGGGTTTTTTTGCCCCCTTTGCGTGGTTTTGCTTTAGGGTTTTTTGTAGACTGCAAAGTTCGCTTTACTGTCCTCGCTCTGTCCTAGAATATCGGGCCCCACTTTGCTGAATCTATTTCATCCCTACGTTTTGTCTTTTCATCTTACTCACAGTCATTATATGTGGGGGGCTGCCTTTTCCTTTGGGGAATTTCTCTGGGGCAAGTCAGGCCTATTTTTCTATCTTCAGGCTAGCTAGTTTCTTAGGCTGTGCCGAGTTGCCTAGGTAGTTGTTAGGCGCAATCCACAGCCGCTTTTAGTTGTGTTTAGGATAGGATCAGGTGTGCAGTCTACAGAGTTTCCACGTCTCAGAGCTCGTTCTTGTATTTTTGGGTATTTGTCAGATCACTGTTTGCGCTCTGATCGCTAAGCACACTGTGTTTCTGGATTGCCTTCATAACACCTGTCATTAGCAAACATAACACATCTCCATCTTGGCCAGCTCCACTTTGGTCCGCTCGGACAACTCCATCTTGGTGAGCTCTATCCTGGTCTGCTCGGCCATCTCTTCCTTCAGATCAGTACGCACATCAGCCATCAACTCTCGTATGATCTCTACTGCAGGGTTTGGGCCATAGAATGCCAGTCTGTTCTTTACCTCCCTCTGGAATTCAGTATCCTTCACGTTCACATTGGGGGGTTCTGCACTGTCGTGTTCCATGATGGCTGCTATCAAATCCGCTTTTGTTTTGTTGCTGGCGATTAACCCTCGGGCTTCCACCAGATCTTTTAATGTAGTCCTCTTTAACTTCTGGTAGTTGTCTTCCATTCATTCCTTTCCTCCTGTAGAAGGGGTATCACATCCCGCTGTCTGCCACCAGTATAACGGGGTCTACTGTGCTGTAGTACCTCTTTCAGCACCCCCCGTGTTTCAGGAGGTCCACTCTGCTTTTGCTAGATTCTGAATGAATGACACTGGCAGGAATTTCTTGATTACATGAGAGCATGTAAAAGCTGACTGCTTCTCCACGTATTTCCAGTCTAAAGAACACACTTTATTTACAACACACAGAATATACAGTTAGGGCCAGAAATATTTGGACAGTGACACAAGTTTTGTTATTTTAGCTGTTTACAAAAACATGTTCAGAAATACAATTATATATATAATATGGGCTGAAAGTGCACACTCCCAGCTTCAATATGATAGTTTCCACATCCAAATCGGAGAAAGGGTTTAGGAATCATAGCTCTGTAATGCATAGCGTCCTCTTTTTCAAGGGACCAAAATTAATTGGACAATGGACTCTAAGGGCTGCAATTAACTCTGAAGGCGTCTCCCTCGTTAACCTGTAATCAATGAAGTAGTTAAAAGGTCAGGGGTGGATTCCAGGTGTGTGGTTTTGCATTTGGAAGCTGTTGCTGTGAGCAGACAACATGCGGTCAAAGGAACTCTCAATTGAGGTGAAGCAGAACATCCTGAGGCTGAAAAAAAAGAAAAAATCCATCAGAGAGATAGCAGACATGCTTGGAGTAGCAAAATCAACAGTTGGGTACATTCTGAGAAAAAAGGAATTGACTGGTGAGCTTGGGAACTCAAAAAGGCCTGGGCGTCCACGGATGACAACAGTGGTGGATGATCGCCGCATACTTAATTTGGTGAAGAAGAACCCGTTCACAACATCAACTGAAGTCCAGAACACTCTCAGTGAAGTAGGTGTATCTGTCTCTAAGTCAACAGTAAAGAGAAGACGCCATGACAGTAAATACAAAGGGTTCACATCTAGATGCAAACCATTCATCAATACCAAAAATAGACAGGCTAGAGTTAAATTTGCAGAAAAACACCTCAAGAAGCCAGCTCAGTTCTGGAAAAGTATTCTATGGACAGATGAGACAAAGATCAACCTGTACCAGAATGATGGGAAGAAAAAAGTTTGGAGAAGAAAGAGAACGGCACATGATCCAAGGCACGCCACATCCTCTGTAAAACATGGTGGAGGCAACGTGATGGCATGGGCATGCATGGCTTTCAATGGCACTGGGTCACTTGTGTTTATTGATGACATAAGAGCAGACAAGAGTAGCCGGATGAATTCTGAAGTGTACCGGGATATACTTTCAGCCCAGATTCAGCCAAATACTGCAAAGTTGATTGGACGGCGCTTCATAGTACAGATGGACAATGACCCCAAGCATACAGCCAAAGCTACCCAGGAGTTCATGAGTGCCAAAAAGTGGAACATTCTGCAATGGCCAAGTCAATCTCCAGATCTAAACCCAATTGAGCATGCATTTCACTTGCTCAAATCCAGACTTAAGACGGAAAGACCCACAAACAAGTAAGACCTGAAGGCTGCGGCTGTAAAGGCCTGGCAAAGCATTAAGAAGGAGGAAACCCAGCGTTTGGTGATGTCCATGGGTTCCAGACTTAAGGCAGTGATTGCCTCCAAAGGATTTGCAACAAAATATTGAAAATAAAAATATTTTGTTTGGGTTATGTTTATTTGTCCAATTACTTTTGACCTCCTAAAATGTGGAGTGTTTGTAAAGAAATGTGTACAATTCCTACATTTTCTATCAGATATTTTTGTTCAACCCTTCAAATTAAACGTTACAATCTGCACTTGAATTCTGTTGTAGAGGTTTCATTTCAAATCCAAAGTGGTGGCATGCAGAGCCCAACTCGCGAAAATTGTGTCACTGTCCAAATATTTCTGGCCCTAACTGTATAACACAGATTCACAGGGCAGGCCAATAGAAAAAAACAGGCCAGACATACATTACAATAGCCGCAGGGGGCCGGAGCCTGCTGGTATTTACTGTGGGAATTACAAAGGTGGGGGAGGTCAGAAAGAGAATATCTTGTCCAGGGGCGCAGCCTGTGGACTGATGCATTTCACATGGAAACTATTATACGGAATATATATATAGCATAACATATTCTTGGTGCTGGGGGTTCTGTAACAGGAGGGTAGGTAAGGTCGAGGTCAAAGTAGGCAAGTCCTGGGAGAGTAGATTATTCATTAGACCAGTTGCAAAACTTGTCTTACTGTATTCGCCAAAAGAGCCTGTAGGTGGCATCGGTTGATGCCAAGTGGGGAGTGTTCTGTCCATTTTAAAAAGGACAGTGTAGCTAATTTCATGCATTAAAGTTTTGGTACTAGAGTGTTGGTTTGCTGTGTTATAGCACCACCCCGTGGTGGTTAAATTTATGACCGGTGTTTTAGTAATAATTAGAGTGTTGCATTGTGGGATTGTACCATGGTATGCTGGGAGAGAGACTTCATTACTTTTCTGTGTACTGCCTGGGACACACGTGTTCATGTGCTATGCTGAATTATCTCACTTGCTTGCCATCCTGGTTAAGTTTATCCGGTAAGATTGTTGCCTCTGTTCTTGCAATATAGTGTTCTACAGAATGTGATTTACTGTATAGAAGCTAGTACTTGGGAAATCTATTATCAGTCACTTGCTGTATGTAGTTATATGTAGAAGTTGCATCATCCTGTATATTTGTCCTGCTAGTTGTAAAGTATCAGCTGTGCTGTTATTTGGCTCAATACTTATCCGTATCATTTGTATTCTCATAGTTTTACCACATTTCAATACCTGTTAACAATAAACAAGTTAGACTACAGAGAACAGTCTGCTTATTTGGAAGACAGAAGTGGTTTATGCTGTATGTTGGATCACACACCGTATCAACGTGTATGAAGACAGAACACATGTGGTGGGGGAGCCTGGGGAGATGCCCGACGCGTGTCGCCACCGCTAGGTGGCTTCGTCATGGGCTGAAGATCTGATCCGTTCGGTAATCGTTAAATAGACAAATCAATCAGAGTAAATATGATACAGCTGTAGTAATATTACCTGAGAGGCGAGAACACCAGCTTCCCGGACGCCAAGGCGAGCAGCATGGGCTGCATGTGAGTACTTAACCTTCAACCTCAGTCGTGCCACAAGGCTTGACCTTTGGGGGTAATTATGGCCTATAATAATCAGTGGCAGCACGTACGTGGCATTCTTTCTAAGTATTGGGGGATACTGGTTAATGAACCCAAACTGATACCCCATATAGCCCCTACACCGACCCTTATTGCCAGGAAGGCCCAGTCCTTAAAAGACTCTCTTTGCCACAGTCATTTCAAAAGGCCCACCATTAGTCTTAACCCCTTCCCGACCTTTGACGCCACATAGGCGTCATGAAAGTCGGTGCCAATCCGACCCATGATGCCTATGTGGCGTCATGGAAAGATCGCGTCCCTGCAGGCCGGGTGAAAGGGTTAACTCCCATTTCACCCGATCTGCAGGGACAGGGGGAGTGGTAGTTTAGCCCAGGGGGGGTGGCTTCACCCCCCCGTGGCTACGATCGCTCTGATTGGCTGTTGAAAGTGAAACTGCCAATCAGAGCGATTTGTAATATTTCACCTATTATAACTGGTGAAATATTACAATCCAGCCATGGCCGATGCTGCAATATGATCGGCCATGGCTGGAAACAATAATGTGCCCCCACCCCAACCCCCCGTGCTTTTGTCCGCTCCCCCCGTGCTCCAATCACCCTCCCCGTGCTCCAATCACCCCCTCTGCACTCCGATCCACCCCCCCGTGCTCCGTTCCACCCCCATGCTCCGTTCCACCCCCCGTGCTCCGTTCCACCCCTCCCGCGCTCCGATCCACCCCCCATGCTCCGATCCCCCCCCCCGTGCTCACCCCCACCCCATCATACTTACCGATCCTGCCGGGGTCCATCCGTCTTCTCCCCGGGCGCCGCCATCTTCCAAAATGGCGGGCGCATGCGCAGTGCGCCCGCCGAATCTGCCGGCCGGCAGATTCGTTCCAAAGTGCATTTTGATCACTGAGATAGATTATATCTCAGTGATCAAAATAAAAAAAATAATAAATGACCCCCCCCCCTTTGTCACCCCCATAGGTAGGAACAATAGAAAATAAAGATTTTTTTTTCCACTAATGTTAGAATAGGGTTAGGGTTAGGGCTAGGGTTAGGGTTAGGGCTAGGGTTAGGGTTAGGGGTAGGGGTAGGGTTAGGGTTAGGGCTAGGGCTAGGGTTAGGGCTAGGGTTAGGGGTAGGGTTAGGGCTAGGGGTAGAGTTAGGGGTAGGGTTAGGGCTAGGTTTAGGGGTAGGGTTAGGGTTAGGGTTAGGGGTAGGGTTTGGGCTAGGGGTAGGGTTAGGGTTTCGGTATGTGCACACGTATTCTGGTCCTCTGCAGATTTTTCCGCTGCGGATTTGATAAATCCGCAGTGCTAAACCGCTGCGTATTTATGGCGGATTTACCGCGTTTTTTCTGCGCATTTCACTGCGGTTTTACAACTGCGATTTTCTATTTGAGCAGTTGTAAAACCGCTGCGGAATCCGCACAAAGAAGTGACATGCTGCGGAATGTAAACCGCTGCGTTTCCGTGCAGTTTTTCTGCAGCATGTGTACAGCGATTTTTGTTTCCCATAGGTTTACATTGAACTGTAAACTCATGGGAAATTGTTGCGGATCCGCAGCGTTTTCCGCAGCGTGTGCACATACCTTTAGAATTAGGCTATGTGCACACGGTGCGGATTTGGCTGCGGATCCGCAGCAGTGTTCCATCAGGTTTACAGTTCCATGTAAACATATGGAAACCAAATCCGCTGTGCCCATGGTGCGGAAAATACCGCGCGGAAACGCTGCGTTGTATTTTCCGCAGCATGTCAATTCTTTGTGCGGATTCCGCAGCGTTTTACACCTGTTCCTCAATAGGAATCCGCAGGTGAAATCCACACAAAAAATACTGGAAATCCGCGGGAAATCCGCAGGTAAAACGCAGTGCCTTTTACCCGCGGATTTTTCAAAAATGATGCTGAAAAATCTCACACGAATCCGCAACGTGGGCACATAGCCTTAGGGTTAGGGTTGGAATTAGGGTTGTGGTTAGGGGTGTGATCAGGGTTATGGCTACAGTTGGGATTAGAGTTAGGGGTGTGTTGGGGTTAGTGTTGGAGGTAGAATTGAGGGGTTACCACTGTTTAGGCACATCAGGGGTCTCCAAACGCAACATGGCGCCACCATTGATTCCAGCCAATCTCGTATTCAAAAAGTCAAATGGTGCTCCCTCACTTCCGAGCCCCGACGTGTGCCCAAACAGTGGTTTACCCCCACATATGGGGTACCAGCATACTCAGGATAAACTGCGCAACAATTACTGGGGTCCAATTTCTCCTGTTACCCTTGTGAAAATAAAAAAATGCTTGCTAAAACATCATTTTTGAGGAAAGAAAAATGATTTTTTATTTTCATGGCTCTGCGTTGTAAACGTCTGTGAAGCACTTGGGGGTTCAAAGTGCTCACCACATATCTAGATAAGTTCCTTGGGGGGTCTAGTTTCTAAAATGGGGTCATTTGTGGGGGGTTTCTACTGTTTAGGCACACCATGGGCTCTGCAAACGCAACGTGACGCCCGCAGACCATTCCATCAAAGTCTGCATTTCAAAAGTCACTACTTCCCTTCTGAGCCCCGACGTGTGCCCAAACAGTGGTTTACCTCCACACATGGGGTATCAGCGTACTCAGGAGAAACTAGACAACAACTTTTGGGGTCCAATTTCTCCTGTAACCCTTGGGAAAATAAAAAATTCTGGGCTAAATAATTATTTTTGAGGAAAGAAAACAATATTATTTTCACGGCTCTGCATTATAAACTTCTATGAAGCACTTGGGGGTTCAAAGTGCTCACCACACATCTAGATAAGTTCCTTTCGGGTCTAGTTTCCAAAATGGGGTCACTTTTGGGGGGTTTCTACTGTTTAGCCACATCAGGGGCTCTGCAAACGCAACGTGACGCCCGCAGAGCATTCCATCAAAGTCTGCATTTCAAAACGTCACTACTTCACTTCCGTGCCCCGACATGTGCCCAAACAGTGGTTTACCCCCACATATGGGGTATCAGCGTACTCAGGAGAAATTGGACAACAACTTTTGGGGTCAAATTTCTCCTGTTACCCTTGGGGAAATAAAAAATTGCAGGCTAAAACATCATTTTTGAGAAAATAATTTTTTATTTTTATTTTCATGGCTCTGCGTTATAAACTTCTGTGAAGCACTTGGGGGTTCAAAGTCCTCACCACACATCTAGATTAGTTCCTTTGGTGGACTAGTTTCCAAAATGGGGTCATTTCTGGGGGATCTCCAATGTTTAGGCACACAGGGGCTCTCCAAACGTGACATGGTGTCCGCTAATGATTGGAGCTAATTTTCCATTTAAAAAGCCAAATGGCGTGCCTTCCCTTCCGAGCCCTGCCGTGCGCCCAAACAGTGGTTTACCCCCACATATGGGGTATAAGCGTACTCAGGACAAACTGGACAACAACATTTATGGTCCAATTTCTCCTATTACCCTTGCCAAAATAGGAAATTCCAGGCTAAAATATCATTTTTGAGGAAAGAAAAATTATTTTTTATTTTCATGGCTCTGCGTTATAAACTTCTGTGAAGCACCTGGGGGTTTAAAGTGCTCAATATGCATCTAGATAAGTTCCTTGGGGGGTCTAGTTTCCAAAATAGGGTCACTTGTGGGGGAGCTCCAATGTTTAGGCACACAGGGGCTCTCCAAACGCAACATGGTGTCCGCTAACAATTGGAGCTAATTTTCCATTCAAAAAGTCAAATGGCGCGCCTTCCCTTCCGAGCCCTGCCGAGTGCCCAAACAGTGGTTTACCCCCACATATGAGGTATCGCCGTACTCGGGAGAAATTGCCCAACAAATTTTATGATCCATTTTATCCTATTGCCCATGTGAAAATGAAAAAATTGAGGCGAAAAGAATTTTTTTGTGAAAAAAAAGTACTTTTTCATTTTTACGGATCAATTTGTGAAGCACCTGGGGGTTCAAAGTGCTCACTAAGCATCTAGATAAGTTCCTTGGGGCGTCTAGTTTCCAAAATGGGGTCACTTGTGGTGGAGCTCCAATTTTTAGGCACACGGGGGCTCTCCAAACGTCACATGGTGTCCGCTAACGATGGAGATAATTTTTCATTCAAAAAGTCAAATGGCGCTCCTTCCCTTCCGAGCCTTACCATGTGCCCAAACAGTGGTTTACCCCCACATATGAGGTATCAGTGTACTCAGGAGAAATTGCCCAACAAATTTTAGGATCCATTTTATCCTGTTGCCCATGTGAAAATGAAAAAATTGAGGCTAAAAGAATTTTTTTGTGAAAAAAAAGTACTTTTTCATTTTTACGGATCAATTTGTGAAGCACCTGGGGGTTCAAAGTGCTCACTATGCATCTAGATAAGTTCCTTGGGGCGTCTAGTTTCCAAAATTGGGTCACTTGTGGGGGAGCTCCAATTTTTAGGCACACGGGGGCTCTCCAAACGTGACATGGTGTCCACTAAAGAGTGGAGCCAATATTTGATTCAAAAAGTCAAGTGGCGCTCCTTCCCTTCCAAGCCCTGCCGTGCGCCCAAACAGTGGTTTACCCCCACATATGAGGTATCTGCGTACTCAGGACAAATTGGACAACAACTTTCGTGGTTCAGTTTCTCCTTTTACCATTGGGAAAATAAAAAAATTGTTGCTAATAGATAATTTTTGTGACTAAAAAGTTAAATGTTCATTTTTTCCTTCCATGTTGCTTCTGCTGCTGTGAAGCACCTGAAGGGTTAATAAACTTCTTGAATGTGGTTTTGAATACCTTGAAGGGTGCAGTTTTTAGAATGGTGTCACTTTTGGGTAATGTGAGGTGGTCCCTAAAAAAAATGGTTTTGTAAATTTCGTTGTAAAAATGAGAAATCGCTGGTCAAATTTTAACCCTTATAACTTCCTAGCAAAAAAAAATTTTGTTTCCAAAATTGTGCTGATGTAAAGTAAACATGTGGGAAATGTTATTTATTAACTATTTTGTGTCACATAACTCTCTGGTTTAACAGAATAAAAATTCAAAATGTGAAAATTGCGAAATTTTCAAAATTTTCGCCAAATTTCCGTTTTTATCATGAATAAACGCAGAATTTATTGACCTAAATTTACCACTAACATGAAGTCCAATATGTCACGAAAAAACAATCTCAGAACCGCTAGGATCCGTTGAAGCGTTCCTGAGTTATTACCTCATAAAGGGACACTGGTCAGAATTGCAAAAAACGGCAAGGTCTTTAAGGTCAAAATAGGCTGGGTCATGAAGGGGTTAATCAAGGTACGCGACTTTGTGGTACATTTGCATGTGGCAGATGTAACATTTGCCATCTCACTGTGGGCAGTGAAGGAGTGTCTCTTCCGTCTGTTACTTCGAAAATCTTTTCAAAGACTTTTTTCAATTGCAGGTCTAAAAACATGGTGTACGGTTTGATCTGCGGATGTCCAAAGATCTATATCAGTCAGACCACACAGGAACTAAGATGGCGGATACAACAACACATTTCTAGTATCAACACAACAAAGACAGATCTGGCTAAAGGGAAAACCCTGACCCCTGTGGCATCACACTTCTTGCAAGTACATGATGGCAAAAGCATTGGTATCAAAGTGATGAGTTTGGAGGCCATCTCAACCAACATCAGAGGTGGCAATTAGGGTTGAGCGAAACGGATCGGACAAATTCAAAAATAGCCGACTTTCAGCAAAGTCAGGTGTCATGAAACCCGACCCGATCCTAGTGTGGGATCGCCATGAGGTCGGCGATCTGCGCGTAAAAGTCGCGTTTCTTATGACGCTTTCAGCGCCATTTTTCAGCCAATGAAGGAGGACGCAGAGTGTGGGCAGCGTGATGACATAGGTCTTGGTCCCCACCATCTTAGAGAAGGGCATAACAGTGATTGGCTTGCTTTCTGCGGCGTCACAGGGGCTATAAAGGGGCGTGCACGCCGTCCGCCATCTTACTTCTGCTGATCTTAGCATAGGGAGAGGTTGCTGCAGCTTCATCAGAAGAAGGGATATAGTTAGGGAGGGAAGATTAACACCCAAACTGCTTGTGCTGTAGCGATTTCCACTGTCCAACACCACCATTTTTTTGCAGGGACAGTGGAGGCTATATTTTTGTGCATCATCTCTGTAGCTTATTAGGCTGCCTTAGGGTAGTTTCACACTAGCGTTCCCCTGAGGTGCGGCGGGCTGCGGACTTCCTCCGTGAAGCTCCGCCCTCGGCTGCACCTCCGCTGTTATCTCCGCCTACATCTGTATGCGGCCCGCATGCGACCTGCGTACCTATATTTAACATTGCAAAAATCAGCAAATGAAGGCAGCACTCCAAGTCCTTATAAAGGTGAAAAAATGTGACTTTTATTGAACCCACATCTCTGTGGGTGCCGCATGCGTCGTTTTGACGATGTGGAAAAAAGAGCTACATGGCTGCGTCTCCGCTGGTCGCCGCATCGTCAAAATGACGCATGCGGCACCATCCGCATACAGCCGCACGTCCTGCGTACCTAATGTAAAATATAGGTATGCAGGTCGCATGCGGGGAGGTGCGGCCAAGGGTGGGGCTTCACGGAGGAAGTCCGCAGCCCGCCGCACATCAGGGGAACGCTAGTGTGAAACCAGCCTTACAAGGCTCCCTGATAGCTGCATTGCTGTTTGCACGCTGCTGTGCAAACCAACTGCTTTTTTAAAAGCAAAAATCCTGTTGCTCCTTTCTGCACAGTTACTACATTGCCCTCGCAGTGTACTGAGCCAGAATCTGACCCTGCTGAGACTATGGTGCCCGGTCCCGAACACTATAGCACCTTATATGGTGACACAGAGGAAGGTGCACATGACATTGAAGAGGAGGTGATAGATGACCCAGTTGTTGACCCAGATTGGCAGCCATTGGGGGAAGAGGGTGCCACTGCCAGTAGCTCAGAAGCGAAGGAGGATGATCCGCAGCAGCCATCTACATCACAACAGCTGTCATCTGGCAGGCCCGTATCAGGCCAAAAACGTTTGTCAAAAACAAAAACAGTTTTAGGACAGCGTGGCCATCCAGTGAAAGTAGCACAGCGTGCAATTCCTGAAAAAGTATTCCATAGTAGGAAGAGTGTAGTGTGGCCATTTTTTAACCAAGATCCGAATGATCAGTGCAAAGGTATCTGTAATAAATGCTCAAAGACCTTTAGCAGAGGGAAGAATCTTCAAAATTTAAATACAATGTGCATGCTTAGACATTTAACCAGCATGCACTTGCAAGCCTAGACTAACTACCAAACGTCCCGTACCGTTGGTGCACCTGCTCAGAATGAAGGTAGTCAGCAACACTACATTGCTTTCCTCACTGTAAACCCACCGGTTAGGACACCACCAGCAGCAAATGTGGAGGTATCATCGCAAGGCCAAAGCAGTCAGGGAATCACAAGGTTATTGGTAGGAAGCACTGTATGTAGGCCAACATCAAGAATACCATCACCAACCCTCTCTCAATCTGCCATGTCCACCACCACCACCGCTAGTTCCACCATATGCAGCTCTCCAGTCCAGCTCACCCTACAAGAGACTCTCGTTAGGAAAAGAAAGTACTCATCCTCTCATCCGCGTACACAGGGTTTGAACGCCCACATTGCTATACTAATCTCGATAGAGATGATGCTCTACCGGTTGGTTGAAAGCGAAGCTTTCAAAGACCTGACGGCCTACGCAGTACCACACTATGACCTACCCAGTCGGCACTTCTTTGCAAGAAAAGCCATCCCAGCCCTCCACCAGCATGTCAAAGACCGCATTGTCCATGCACTGAGGCAATCAGTCAGTGGAAAGGTGCACCTCACAACAGATGCATGGTCCAGTAGGCATGGCCAGGGATATAACGTGTCTATCACGGCGCACTGGGTTAATGTGGTGGATGCAGAGTCCACAGGGGACAGCCATAGTGGGACAGTTCTGCCTAGCCCACGGTCTAGGAAACAGTTGGCTGTAGGCTTTTGCCACCCCTCCTCCTCCTCCTCCAGAAGCGAAAGCTCGTCCACAGAGCGCAGTCGCACGACCACTCTATCCGCAGCTGCCAGTGTTGCACACGAGGTGTCCCATTATCGAACAGCTAGTGGTAAGCGTCAGCAGGCTGTGTTACAAATGAAGTGTTTGGGCGACAACAGACACACCGCGGAAGTACTGGCCGAGTACTTGCAACAACAAACTCAGTCATGGCTGGGCAGTGTACATCTTGAGGCAGGCAAGGTAGTCAGTGATAACGGAAGGAATTTTATGGCTGCCATAGCCCTTTCAGAACTTAAACACATACCTTGCCTGGCTCACACCTTGAACCTTGTGGTGCAGTGCTTCCTCAAAAATTATCCGGAGTTACCAGCCCTGCTCCTGAAGGTGCGAAGACTTTGCTCGCATATCTGCCGGTCGCACGTACACTCCAGCCGTACGCTGAACTATCAGCGATCGCTGAATCTTCCCCAGCACCGCCTAATAATCAACGTTGCAACAAAGTGAAACTCCACACTGCACATGGTTCAGAGGCTGTGCAAACAGAGGCATGCTGTAATTAATTTGTGGGAGGATACAAATACACGGGCAGACACTGGATAGCAGACATGGAGTTGTCTGGTGTGCAGTGGTTGAAGCTACAAGACCTCTGTCAAGTCCTTCAGTGTTTTGAGGAATGCACACAGCTGGTAAGTGCAGACGACGCCATCATAAGCATGAGCATTCCACTAATGCTGATGCAAAGTTTGATGCACATTAAGGAGCTGGCATCTGCAGCCGAGGAGGAGGGAAGCCTTGATGACAGTCAGCCATTGTCTGCTCAGGGAACTCTCCTGAACGAGATGGCGGACGAAGAGGAGGAGGATGATGGGGATGAATATTTATTGGAGGAGGATGCTTCTCAGGGGGCAATACAAACTGGTGGCATTGCAAGGTCAGATACAGGGTTTTTGCGGGACACAAGTGATGCTGATTTGCAAGAAAGTGCTCATCAACCCAGCACAAGCAGTGAATTGACACCTGGAACATTGGCCCACATGGCTGAGTATGCCTTGCGTATACTAAAAGGGACCCCCGCATTATCAAAATGATGACCGATGACGATTACTGGTTAGCCTGCCTCCTGGATCCACGATATAAAGGAAAATTACAAAATATCATGGCACATGAGAACCTTGAGCAAATATTGGCTGCCAAACAAGCAACTCTTGTAGACCGTTTGGTTCAGGCATTCCCAGCACACAGCGGCGGTGATGGCTCTCACACGAGCCGTAGGGGGCAACATGGCAGAGGTGTTAGAGGTGCACAAATCCGAAGTGGCGTTGGACAGAGCGGATTTTATGACCAGTTTGTGGAGTGATTTTGCAATGACCGCTGACACGACAGGTACTGCTGCATCGATTCAAAGTGGAACAGAAAAAGGTCAAATTTAAATATTTAACAAATTTCTCTACCATGCTCACAACCCTAGTGGGGGAGCCTCACAGAGAGAACCACAATTACAAATTGGACACTCCACAATACAGAAATAACCATGAAGAATCGGAGTAAATGTCCATAGATATTCTTCAAATTTTTATTAAATTATCAACAAATACAGCTACAAAATATTAATATTAACAGATCAATACATAAAACAAAGATAGAAAAATGAGGGATGATGGTAACAAAAAGATGGAAAAACACAGCGTGGATATACCTAATGCCAAAATACTTTCCTAAAGTGCATAGTGCAACTACTAACTGGGCCAGGATCAAGGCACTGTAAGGTTACCACGTGAGTCATAACAATAGCTTAATCAGGTACGCAGAGCCATGCGCATTGGCTCAAAAACCCTCTAATAAGAGTATATTCATGCATATAAATGTGCTCAAATAACCTTACCCAGATACTGGCAATTAGGACGCTCCACGCTGTGGCCCCAACACGCGTTTCGCGTCAGCTTCGTCAGGGGGCGGTGCTGCTACATGTCCTGCGTGTGTCTTATAAAGGCCGCTCTAATTACCTGCATTAAGCCCACATGTATCGGCGCATGTCACTCCCGTCCGGCAGGGAATTACATCCCGGGCGGCCCCCAAGATGGCGCCGCGGTCAATTCCGCCGGAAGTGGCGTCATTGGACCGCACGCGTCATAACACGGCGCCGCCCACAATGTCCCACAATCCAGACGCAAGCGGACATGCGCACTGTGGGCCAAGGCATCTGAACTGTCGGTCATATCGTCATGGAGACAAAGACAGGGAGGGAGGGAAGGGGGGCGGTGTCAGCGAGCTCCACAAATGCAACGCCAGCCACTATACTATGGATACGAAGGTTAAGCCGCTGAGGGAGCTCACTTCCAATTTGTGCCACAAAGTGTAAAGAAGTGTGATACCCCATAATGTTGCAGTGACAATCATAAAAGACATAACCACAAAAATATGCATAAATACAATACTTGCATATCTCTACGCAGTGATAAATATACCATAAGGAAAACATGGGAGAAAGAAACTGAAAATATACATAATAACGCTAGAGCCATAGTCAGTAAATATGTGACGCACCATTCTAGCAAGAATTTTTTAAAATGTTTGTTATACCTAAGCTTAATAAAATGACAATATATCTCAAAACTCTCAATCAATGTGAGGCATAAAAAGTGAACACACCCATAAAGTTACATACAAACATGCATGTTAACAATACAATAATAGAATGCTTAATATGAAAAATAAGGGATATAACGATCTGTCTCCTTTTCTCCATAGTTGCTGTCCATTCAAAAACACCACCAAGGAGCTGACTCGACCGAAGAACCAGCCCCTTGGTAAGTACAATTAGAGCGACATACTAATATAAATGCAGAAAGAAAGAAAAATTAGTAAAACACAAAAACACAAAGCAACACCAAAATAAAAACAGATTAAAAGCCGAAGACATGTACTACAAAAAGGAACTAAAACTCAGTTGCTCATTGAGACCCGCTGGGGCAAGCGTATTCAATACAGTAATCCAGCGGCATTCTCTTTGAGCCAATTTCCATTTGGCATCACCACCTCTGATTCCCATATGAATTTTTTCGATTCCCCATACTTGGAGTTCTTTGGGGTTACAATTATGGCACTTCCGAAAATGTTTCAGGATTGGTTTAAGATTTTCCACATCTTCCACCTCTCTTGCCGCCTTAATATCTCGTACGTGTTCACGTACACGGATTCGCAACTTTCTTGATGTTAAGCCGATATAAATGAGTTTACATGTACATATCGCAAAGTATATGACATAAGTCGTACTACATGTGATATGATCCATTATTTTAAACTCGCGCTTACCATCAGATGAGCAGAAAGTGGAAGATCTAACCATATTTCTGCAGGCCATACAGTCACCACATGGAAAGAAACCATTCTTTGGTTTACCAGCTTTAAATGGATCATGTTTCTTTGCCACGTAGTGACTGTGCACAAGTATGTCTTTGATGTTATTACTACGGCGTGATGTCATTAGAGGTCGTTCGGAAAGACAATTCTTGAGTAAGGGGTCAGTTTTCAAAATGGGCCAGTGTTTGTTTAGAACACATCTCATCTCGTCCCACCTGTGATTAAAGGTGGATATAAATCTAGGTTGGTTATCCCCAATCTTATCTCTAGCTTTCCTGTTATCACTCAAAAGATCATTTCTGCATGTCTGTTTTGCTCTTATATACCCCTTCTTAATGGTACGTCTACTATATCCACGTTGGTGAAATCGTTCCCCAAGGTCCACAGCCTGCCTCTCAAACAAGATGTCAGAGGCACAGATCCTTCGAGCCCGAAGGAACTGTCCAATGGGGATGGCTCTTATCGTGGAGGGTGGATGGGAAGAGGAAGAATGCAGGAGCGCATTTTCTGAGGTTTCTTTCCTATACATATCAGTGTAAATTTCGCCACTTCCTTGGACCCTTAATGTAATGTCTAAAAATGAAATTTCATCATGATGGTACGTATATGTGAGCTTAATGTTGGAGCCGTTATCATTCAATCCCACCATAAACTTATGTAACTCCAGGGCAGGGCCCTGCCATATAAATAAGATATCATCAATATATCTGTACCAACCAAGAATTTGGTGGACATAGGACATACGGTGCGGACTGTGCGCCGCCCTGAAAGATCTCACGCTCCCAAAAGCCTAAAAATAAATTTGCATAGGACGGCGCACAGGCCTCCCCCATGGCAGTGCCCTGCCGCTGGAGAAAAAAACGATCTTTAAAAATAAAAAAGTTATGCGTAAGGATGAATTCCAACAGCTCCAACACCAGCTCACGTAAATCCGGGTCCAAGTTACTTGCCTCCAGAAAAAATCTTGTGGCTCTCAACCCATCCACATGTCGAATACTCGTGCATAACTATTCGACATCAGCCGCAACCAAAAGCATGTTTTCCTCCACGATAAGGCCATCTACCCTACGCAGGACGTCTGTAGTGTTCCTGACATACGAGGGCAGCGTTTCGACCTGTGGTTTTAGATAATGTTCAATAAATATGCATGTTGTATCGCATAGCCCTCCTATGCCAGAGACAATCGGACGCCCTGGCGGAGAGAGGAGGTCTTTGTGGACCTTGGGGAATAAGTAAAAGGTGGGTATCACCGGGCATTGGGTAAGCAGACCACCCAAAGTTTTTTTATTAATAATACCTCTTTCACAGGCTATTTCTAAAATTGTTTAAAGTTGTTTCTGAAAAATCAATAGAGGATTTTGTGTTAAAGGGGTATATGTGTCTCTATTCCTCAGCTGCCTAAATGCTTCCTTTTCGTACCTCTCCACTGGCCAAATGACCACATTTCCCCCCTTATCGGCTGGTTTAACAACCACATCATCCCACATCTTAATCTCTTGCAGAGCCTCTCTCTGCTTAGGTGTGAGATTATCTCTTTTCTTGTAATTGCTAATTTTACTGAGGTCCTCCGCCACTAATCTAGTAAAAATTTCCACCTGTGGACAGAGAGATAAGGGAGGAAATGTGGTACATCTGGCCGAAATGTGAGGTGGAGAGGTACTTACCCCCATGTCAAGGGACTCTCGTTCCAGATCTTCATGATCCCTTAAGGTTTCCAGTTCAATGGGATCCTTAATATCAGCATATCCCGAGGAGCGTAGGTGAAGCCTTTTGAGGATGATCTTCCAGGCAAATAGATGTAAGTCTTTCAGTGCTACAAAGAAGTCAAAATTATTGCATGGGGAAAACTACAAACCTAGACCCAACACCTCCCTCTGTGATTCTGAGAGAACATGAAATTAATTACCTCCAATACATTAGATTTCATTTTTTTATCCTTCACAGGAGATATATCCATTTTACGCTTATTTCTCAATCGTCCATTTCTCCACTCATTTCTCTCCTGATCTTTTTTGGTCCAGAATG
Organism: Ranitomeya imitator; assembly: GCF_032444005.1. Taxonomy (NCBI): domain Eukaryota; kingdom Metazoa; phylum Chordata; class Amphibia; order Anura; family Dendrobatidae; genus Ranitomeya; species Ranitomeya imitator. Next base: position 330,200,513 of record NC_091286.1, on the reverse strand, counting down.
GTCGACTATTTTCAGCTCTTGATCCTCTTTCCTCAGACGAGGATACAGAGGAGAAAGAAATAGACCGGCTCCTTGGGACTGACTTATTGAATGTACGTCTATTATACCACTTATATACATGACCTTGTTGTCAGTCAGTTACATCTCGCTGATATTTTTTAGTTTTGTTTTGTACTACTTCTGTCTCCCATTTCTTAAGAGCCAAATCTATTTCATCCTTAAATTTAGATTTTGCTTCACTCGTCAAGCATTTATTAATTTCTTCTTGTACTACATTCAATTCATCGTCTAGTTCTTTCAGCTGTTTTTCATTATGTTTGGCCAATAATTCCATAAATTTTTTTGAACATGCTGATGCCGCATCTTCCCATTGTTGAACAAAATCGTTATCATTTACCACAAAGGATGGGAACACTTAATAATAATCTTTATTTTTATATAGCGCTAACATATTCCGCAGCGCTTTACAGTTTGCACACATTATCATCATTGTCCCTGATGGGGCTCACAATCTAGAATCCCTATCAGTATGTCTTTGGAATGTGGGAGGAAACCGGAGTACCCGGAGGAAACCCACGCAAACACGGAGAGAACATACAAACTCTTTGCAGATGTTGTCCTGGGTGGGATTAGAACCCAGGACCCCAGCGCTGCAAGGCTGCAGTGCTAACCACTGCGCCACCGTGCTGCAACACTTGTACCCGTAAGCCCCTAGGGACCAAATCGCATCCCATATACCGCTCAATAAAGGCTTTATTCCACCACAGACGAGTACGTCTGTGGAGTAGTTCCTTATATTTGTTGGTCAAAATACTAGTGTCTCCGGATCTAAAATCAGCTGTGCTACCAGCACCCTCATTAAACACTTGATCAAGCTGATTTAGCCACGCTTTTTCGCGTTCACGAAAGTCCATATCTTCAAATTTGGTTACTGTGAAAACACAGATAATAGCATAACAGAAAAAGGCCAAATTTAAATATTTAACAAATTTCTCTACCATGCTCACAACCCTAGTGGGGGAGCCTCACAGAGAGAACCACAATTACAAATTGGACACTCCACAATACAGAAATAACCATGAAGAATCGGAGTAAATGTCCATAGATATTCTTCAAATTTTTATTAAATTATCAACAAATACAGCTACAAAATATTAATATTAACAGATCAATACATAATACTAAGACAGCAAAATGAGGGATGATGGTAGCAAAAAGATGGAAAAACACAGCGTGGATATACCTAATGCCAAAATACTTTCCTAAAGTGCATAGTGCAACTACTAACTGGGCCAGGATCAAGGCACTGTAAGGTTACCACGTGAGTCATAACAATAGCTTAATCAGGTACGCAGAGCCATGCGCATTGGCTCAAAGACCCTCTAATAAGAGTATATTCATGCATATAAATGTGCTCAAATAACCTTACCCAGATACTGGCAATTAGGACGCTCCACGCTGTGGCCCCAACGCGCGTTTCGCGTCAGCTTCGTCAGGGGGCGGTGCTGCTACATGTCCTGCGTGTGTCTTATAAAGGCCGCTCTAATTACCTGCATTAAGCCCACATGTATCGGCGCATGTCACTCCCGTCCGGCAGGGAATTACATCCCGGGCGGCCCCCAAGATGGCGCCACGGTCAATTCGGGCGGAAGTGGCGTCATTGGACCGCACGCGTCATAACACGGCGCCGCCCACAATGTCCCACAATCCAGACGCAAGCGGACATGCGCACTGTGGGCCAAGGCATCTGAACTGTCGGTCATATCGTCATGGAGACAAAGACAGGGAGGGAGGGAAGGGGGGCGGTGTCAGCGAGCTCCACAAATGCAACGCCAGCCACTATACTATGGATACGAAGGTTAAGCCGCTGAGGGAGCTCACTTCCAATTTGTGCCACAAAGTGTAAAGAAGTGTGATACCCCATAATGTTGCAGTGACAATCATAAAAGACATAACCACAAAAATATGCATAAATACAATACTTGCATATCTCTACGCAGTGATAAATATACCATAAGGAAAACATGGGAGAAAGAAACTGAAAATATACATAATAACGCTAGAGCCATAGTCAGTAAATATGTGACGCACCATTCTAGCAAGAATTTTTTAAAATGTTTGTTATACCTAAGCTTAATAAAATGACAATATATCTCAAAACTCTCAATCAATGTGAGGCATAAAAAGTGAACACACCCATAAAGTTACATACAAACATGCATGTTAACAATACAATAATAGAATGCTTAATATGAAAAATAAGGGATATAACGATCTGTCTCCTTTTCTCCATAGTTGCTGTCCATTCAAAAACACCACCAAGGAGACTACAGGATGATTGAAGACACTGCATCTCAGAAGATACGCTTCACCGTGACAATATAGTCCTGACTCGACCGAAGAACCAGCCCCTTGGTAAGTACAATTAGAGCGACATACTAATATAAATGCAGAAAGAAAGAAAAATTAGTAAAACACAAAAACACAAAGCAACACCAAAATAAAAACAGATTAAAAGCCGAAGACATGTACTACAAAAAGGAACTAAAACTCAGTTGCTCATTGAGACCCGCTGGGGCAAGCGTATTCAATACAGTAATCCAGCGGCATTCTCTTTGAGCCAATTTCCGTTTGGCATCACCACCTCTGATTCCCATATGAATTTTTTCGATTCCCCATACTTGGAGTTCTTTGGGGTTACAATTATGGCACTTACGAAAATGTTTTGGGATTGGTTTAAGATTTTCCACATCTTCCACCTCTCTTGCCGCCTTAATATCTCGTACATGTTCACGTACACGGATTCGCAACTCTCTTGATGTTAAGCCGATATAAATGAGTTTACATGTACATATCGCAAAGTATACGACATAAGTCGTACTACATGTGATATGATCCATTATTTTAAACTCGCGCTTACCATCAGATGAGCAGAAAGTGGAAGATCTAACCATATTTCTGCAGGCCATACAGTCACCACATGGAAAGAAACCATTCTTTGGTTTACCAGCTTTAAATGGATCATGTTTCTTTGCCACGTAGTGACTGTGCACAAGTATGTCTTTGATGTTATTACTACGGCGTGATGTCATTAGAGGTCGTTCGGAAAGACAATTCTTGAGTAAGGGGTCAGTTTTCAAAATGGGCCAGTGTTTGTTTAGAACACATCTCATCTCGTCCCACCTGTGATTAAAGGTGGATATAAATCTAGGTTGGTTATCCCCAATCTTATCTCTAGCTTTCCTGTTATCACTCAAAAGATCATTTCTGCATGTCTGTTTTGCTCTTATATACCCCTTCTTAATGGTACGTCTACTATATCCACGTTGGTGAAATCGTTCCCCAAGGTCCACAGCCTGCCTCTCAAACAAGATGTCAGAGGCACAGATCCTTCGAGCCCGAAGGAACTGTCCAATGGGGATGGCTCTTATCGTGGAGGGTGGATGGGAAGAGGAAGAATGCAGGAGCGCATTTTCTGAGGTTTCTTTCCTATACATATCAGTGTAAATTTCGCCACTTCCTTGGACCCTTAATGTAATGTCTAAAAATGAAATTTCATCATGATGGTACGTATATGTGAGCTTAATGTTGGAGCCGTTATCATTCAATCCCACCATAAACTTATGTAACTCCAGGGCAGGGCCCTGCCATATAAATAAGATATCATCAATATATCTGTACCAACCAAGAATTTGGTGGACATAGGACATACGGTGCGGACTGTGCGCCGCCCTGAAAGATCTCACGCTCCCAAAAGCCTAAAAATAAATTTGCATAGGACGGCGCACAGGCCTCCCCCATGGCAGTGCCCTGCCGCTGGAGAAAAAAACGATCTTTAAAAATAAAAACGTTATGCGTAAGGATGAATTCCAACAGCTCCAACACCAGCTCACGTAAATCCGGGTCCAAGTTACTTGCCTCCAGAAAAAATCTTGTGGCTCTCAACCCATCCACATGTCGAATACTCGTGTATAACTATTCGACATCAGCCGCAACCAAAAGCATGTTTTCCTCCACGATAAGGCCATCTACCCTACGCAGGACGTCTGTAGTGTTCCTGACATACGAGGGCAGCGTTTCGACCTGTGGTTTTAGATAATGTTCAATAAATTTGCATGTTGTATCGCATAGCCCTCCTATGCCAGAGACAATCGGACGCCCTGGCGGAGAGAGGAGGTCTTTGTGGACCTTGGGGAATAAGTAAAAGGTGGGTATCACCGGGCATTGGGTAAGCAGACCACCCAAAGTTTTTTTATTAATAATACCTCTTTCACAGGCTATTTCTAAAATTGTTTGAAGTTGTTTCTGAAAAATCAATAGAGGATTTTGTGTTAAAGGGGTATATGTGTCTCTATTCCTCAGCTGCCTAAATGCTTCCTTTTCGTACCTCTCCACTGGCCAAATGACCACATTTCCCCCCTTATCGGCTGGTTTAACAACCACATCATCCCACATCTTAATCTCTTGCAGAGCCTCTCTCTGCTTAGGTGTGAGATTATCTCTTTTCTTGTAATTGCTAATTTTACTGAGGTCCTCCGCCACTAATCTAGTAAAAATTTCCACCTGTGGACAGAGAGATAAGGGAGGAAATGTGGTACATCTGGCCGAAATGTGAGGTGGAGAGGTACTTACCCCCATGTCAAGGGACTCTCGTTCCAGATCTTCATGATCCCTTAAGGTTTCCAGTTCAATGGGATCCTTAATATCAGCATATCCCGAGGAGCGTAGGTGAAGCCTTTTGAGGATGATCTTCCAGGCAAATAGATGTAAGTCTTTCAGTGCTACAAAGAAGTCAAAATTATAGCATGGGGAAAACTACAAACCTAGACCCAACACCTCCCTCTGTGATTCTGAGAGAACATGAAATTAATTACCTCCAATACATTAGATTTCATTTTTTTATCCTTCACAGGAGATATATCCATTTTACGCTTATTTCTCAATCGTCCATTTCTCCACTCATTTCTCTCCTGATCTTTTTTGGTCCAGAATGGTCGACTATTTTCAGCTCTTGATCCTCTTTCCTCAGACGAGGATACAGAGGAGAAAGAAATAGACCGGCTCCTTGGGACTGACTTATTGAATGTACGTCTATTATACCACTTATATACATGACCTTGTTGTCAGTCAGTTACATCTCGCTGATATTTTTTAGTTTTGTTTTGTACTACTTCTGTCTCCCATTTCTTAAGAGCCAAATCTATTTCATCCTTAAATTTAGATTTTGCTTCACTCGTCAAACATTTATTAATTTCTTCTTGTACTACATTCAATTCATCGTCTAGTTCTTTCAGCTGTTTTTCATTATGTTTGGCCAATAATTCCATAAATTTTTTTGAACATGCTGATGCCGCATCTTCCCATTGTTGAACAAAATCGTTATCATTTACCACAAAGGATGGGAACACTTAATAATAATCTTTATTTTTATATAGCGCTAACATATTCCGCAGCGCTTTACAGTTTGCACACATTATCATCATTGTCCCTGATGGGGCTCACAATCTAGAATCCCTATCAGTATGTCTTTGGAATGTGGGAGGAAACCGGAGTACCCGGAGGAAACCCACGCAAACACGGAGAGAACATACAAACTCTTTGCAGATGTTGTCCTGGGTGGGATTAGAACCCAGGACCCCAGCGCTGCAAGGCTGCAGTGCTAACCACTGCGCCACCGTGCTGCAACACTTGTACCCGTAAGCCCCTAGGGACCAAATCGCATCCCATATACCGCTCAATAAAGGCTTTATTCCACCACAGACGAGTACGTCTGTGGAGAAGTTCCTTATATTTGTTGGTCAAAATACTAGTGTCTCCGGATCTAAAATCAGCTGTGCTACCAGCACCCTCATTAAACACTTGATCAAGCTGATTTAGCCACGCTTTTTCGCGTTCATGAAAGTCCATATCTTCAAATTTGGTTACTGTGAAAACACAGATAATAGCATAACAGAAAAAGGCCAAATTTAAATATTTAACAAATTTCTCTACCATGCTCACAACCCTAGTGGGGGAGCCTCACAGAGAGAACCACAATTACAAATTGGACACTCCACAATACAGAAATAACCATGAAGAATCGGAGTAAATGTCCATAGATATTCTTCAAATTTTTATTAAATTATCAACAAATACAGCTACAAAATATTAATATTAACAGATCAATACATAATACTAAGACAGCAAAATGAGGGATGATGGTAGCAAAAAGATGGAAAAACACAGCGTGGATATACCTAATGCCAAAATACTTTCCTAAAGTGCATAGTGCAACTACTAACTGGGCCAGGATCAAGGCACTGTAAGGTTACCACGTGAGTCATAACAATAGCTTAATCAGGTACGCAGAGCCATGCGCATTGGCTCAAAGACCCTCTAATAAGAGTATATTCATGCATATAAATGTGCTCAAATAACCTTACCCAGATACTGGCAATTAGGACGCTCCACGCTGTGGCCCCAACGCGCGTTTCGCGTCAGCTTCGTCAGGGGGCGGTGCTGCTACATGTCCTGCGTGTGTCTTATAAAGGCCGCTCTAATTACCTGCATTAAGCCCACATGTATCGGCGCATGTCACTCCCGTCCGGCAGGGAATTACATCCCGGGCGGCCCCCAAGATGGCGCCACGGTCAATTCGGGCGGAAGTGGCGTCATTGGACCGCACGCGTCATAACACGGCGCCGCCCACAATGTCCCACAATCCAGACGCAAGCGGACATGCGCACTGTGGGCCAAGGCATCTGAACTGTCGGTCATATCGTCATGGAGACAAAGACAGGGAGGGAGGGAAGGGGGGCGGTGTCAGCGAGCTCCACAAATGCAACGCCAGCCACTATACTATGGATACGAAGGTTAAGCCGCTGAGGGAGCTCACTTCCAATTTGTGCCACAAAGTGTAAAGAAGTGTGATACCCCATAATGTTGCAGTGACAATCATAAAAGACATAACCACAAAAATATGCATAAATACAATACTTGCATATCTCTACGCAGTGATAAATATACCATAAGGAAAACATGGGAGAAAGAAACTGAAAATATACATAATAACGCTAGAGCCATAGTCAGTAAATATGTGACGCACCATTCTAGCAAGAATTTTTTAAAATGTTTGTTATACCTAAGCTTAATAAAATGACAATATATCTCAAAACTCTCAATCAATGTGAGGCATAAAAAGTGAACACACCCATAAAGTTACATACAAACATGCATGTTAACAATACAATAATAGAATGCTTAATATGAAAAATAAGGGATATAACGATCTGTCTCCTTTTCTCCATAGTTGCTGTCCATTCAAAAACACCACCAAGGAGACTACAGGATGATTGAAGACACTGCATCTCAGAAGAAACGCTTCACCGTTACAATATAGTCCTGACTCGACCGAAGAACCAGCCCCTTGGTAAGTACAATTAGAGCGACATACTAATATAAATGCAGAAAGAAAGAAAAATTAGTAAAACACAAAAACACAAAGCAACACCAAAATAAAAACAGATTAAAGGCCGAAGACATGTACTACAAAAAGGAACTAAAACTCAGTTGCTCATTGAGACCCGCTGGGGCAAGCGTATTCAATACAGTAATCCAGCGGCATTCTCTTTGAGCCAATTTCCGTTTGGCATCACCACCTCTGATTCCCATTTGAATTTTTTCGATTCCCCATACTTGGAGTTCTTTGGGGTTACAATTATGGCACTTCCGAAAATGTTTCGGGATTGGTTTAAGATTTTCCACATCTTCCACCTCTCTTGCCGCCTTAATATCTCGTACATGTTCACGTACACGGATTCGCAACTCTCTTGATGTTAAGCCGATATAAATGAGTTTACATGTACATATCGCAAAGTATACGACATAAGTCGTACTACATGTGATATGATCCATTATTTTAAACTCGCGCTTACCATCAGATGAGCAGAAAGTGGAAGATCTAACCATATTTCTGCAGGCCATACAGTCACCACATGGAAAGAAACCATTCTTTGGTTTACCAGCTTTAAATGGATCATGTTTCTTTGCCACGTAGTGACTGTGCACAAGTATGTCTTTGATGTTATTACTACGGCGTGATGTCATTAGAGGTCGTTCGGAAAGACAATTCTTGAGTAAGGGGTCAGTTTTCAAAATGGGCCAGTGTTTGTTTAGAACACATCTCATCTCGTCCCACCTGTGATTAAAGGTGGATATAAATCTAGGTTGGTTATCCCCAATCTTATCTCTAGCTTTCCTGTTATCACTCAAAAGATCATTTCTGCATGTCTGTTTTGCTCTTATATACCCCTTCTTAATGGTACGTCTACTATATCCACGTTGGTGAAATCGTTCCCCAAGGTCCACAGCCTGCCTCTCAAACAAGATGTCAGAGGCACAGATCCTTCGAGCCCGAAGGAACTGTCCAATGGGGATGGCTCTTATCGTGGAGGGTGGATGGGAAGAGGAAGAATGCAGGAGCGCATTTACTGAGGTTTCTTTCCTATACATATCAGTGTAAATTTCGCCACTTCCTTGGACCCTTAATGCAATGTCTAAAAATGAAATTTCATCATGATGGTACGTATATGTGAGCTTGATGTTGGAGCCGTTATCATTCAATCCCACCATAAACTTATGTAACTCCAGGGCAGGGCCCTGCCATATAAATAAGATATCATCAATATATCTGTACCAACCAAGAATTTGGTGGACATAGGGTGCGGACTGTGCGCCGCCCTGAAAGATCTCATGCTCCCAAAAGCCTAAAAATAAATTTGCATAGGACGGCGCACAGGCCGCCCCCATGGCAGTGCCCTGCCGCTGGAGAAAAAAAACGATCTTTAAAAATAAAAAAGTTATGCGTAAGGATAAATTCCAACAGCTCCAACACCAGCTCACGTAAATCCGGGTCCAAGTTACTTGCCTCCAGAAAAAATCTTGTGGCTCTCAACTCATCCACATGTCGAATACTCGTGTATAACTGTTCGACATCAGCCGCAACCAAAAGCATGTTTTCCTCCACGATAAGGCCATCTACCCTACGCAGGATGTCCGTAGTGTCCCTGACATACGAGGGCAGCATTTCGACCTGTGGTTTTAGATAATGTTCAATAAATTTGCATGTTGTATCGCATAGCCCTCCTATGCCAGAGACAATCGGATGCCCTGGCGGAGAGAGGAGGTCTTTGTGGACCTTGGGGAGTAAGTAAAAGGTGGGTATCACCGGGCATTGGGTAAGCAGACCACCCAAAGTTTTTTTTATTAATAATACCTCTTTCACAGGCTATTTCTAAAATTGTTTGAAGTTGTTTCTGAAAAATCAATAGAGGATTTTGTGTTAAAGGGGTATATGTGTCTCTATTCCTCAGCTGCCTAAACGCTTCCTTTTCGTACCTCTCCACTGGCCAAATGACCACATTTCCCCCCTTATCGGCTGGTTTAACAACCACATCATCCCACATCTTAATCTCTTGCAGAGCCTCTCTCTGCTTAGGTGTGAGATTATCTCTTTTCTTGTAATTGCTAATTTTACTGAGGTCCTCTGCCACTAATCTAGTAAAAATTTCCACCTGTGGACAGAGAGATAAGGGAGGAAATGTGGTACATCTGGCCGAAATGTGAGGTGGAGAGGTACTTACCCCCATGTCAAGGGACTCTCGTTCCAGATCTTCAAGATCCCTTAAGGTTTCCAGTTCAATGGGATCCTTAATATCAGCATATCCCGAGGAGCGTAGGTGAAGCCTTTTGAGGATGATCTTCCGGGCAAATAGATGTAAGTCTTTCAGTGCTACAAAGAAGTCAAAATTATTGCATGGGGAAAACTACAAACCTAGACCCAACACCTCCCTCTGTGATTCTGAGAGAACATGAGTGGATAAATTAATTACCTCCAATACATTAGATTTCATTTTTTTATCCTTCACAGGAGATATATCCATTTTACGCTTATTTCTCAATCGTCCATTTCTCCACTCATTTATCTCCTGATCTTTTTTGGTCCAGAATGGTCGACTATTTTCAGCTCTTGATCCTCTTTCCTCAGACGAGGATACAGAGGAGAAAGAAATAGACCGGCTCCTTGGGACTGACTTATTGAATGTACGTCTATTATACCACTTATATACATGACCTTGTTGTCGGTCAGTTACATCTCGCTGATATTTTTTAGTTTTGTTTTGTACTACTTCTGTCTCCCATTTCTTAAGAGCCAAATCTATTTCATCCTTAAATTTAGATTTTGCTTCACTCGTCAAGCATTTATTAATTTCTTCTTGTACTACATTCAATTCATCGTCTAGTTCTTTCAGCTGTTTTTCATTATGTTTGGCCAATAATTCCATAAATTTTTTTGAACATGCTGATGCCGCATCTTCCCATTGTTGAACAAAATCGTTATCATTTACCACAAAGGATGGGAACACTTGTACCCGTAAGCCCCTAGGGACCAAATCGCATCCCATATACCGCTCAAGAAAGGCTTTATTCCACCACAGACGAGTACGTCTGTGGAGTAGTTCCTTATATTTGTTGGTCAAAATACTAGTGTCTCCGGATCTAAAATCAGCTGTGCTACCAGCACCCTCATTAAACACTTGATCAAGCTGATTTAGCCACGCTTTTTCGCGTTCATGAAAGTCCATATCTTCAAATTTGGTAACTGTGAAAACACAGATAATAGCATAACAGAAAAAGGCCAAATTTAAATATTTAACAAATTTCTCTACCATGCTCACAACCCTAGTGGGGGAGCCTCACAGAGAGAACCACAATTACAAATTGGACACTCCACAATACAGAAATAACCATGAAGAATCGGAGTAAATGTCCATAGATATGCTTCAAATTTTTATTAAATTATCAACAAATACAGCTACAAAATATTAATATTAACAGATCAATACATAAAACTAAGACAGCAAAATGAGGGATGATGGAAGCAAAAAGATGGAAAAACACAGCGTGGATATACCTAATGCCAAAATACTTTCCTAAAGTGCATAGTGCAACTACTAACTGGGCCAGGATCAAGGCACTGTAAGGTTACCACGTGAGTCATAACAATAGCTTAATCAGGTACGCAGAGCCATGCGCATTGGCTCAAAGACCCTCTAATAAGAGTATATTCATGCATATAAATGTGCTCAAATAACCTTACCCAGATACTGGCAATTAGAATGCTCCACGCTGTGGCCCCAACGCGCGTTTCGCGTCAGCTTCGTCAGGGGGCGGTGCTGCTACATGTCCTGCGTGTGTCTTATAAAGGCCGCTCTAATTACCTGCATTAAGCCCACATGTATCGGCGCATGTCACTCCCGTCCGGCAGGGAATTACATCCCGGGCGGCCCCCAAGATGGCGCCGCGGTCAATTCCGCCGGAAGTGGCGTCATTGGACCGCACGCGTCATAACACGGCGCCGCCCACAATGTCCCACAATCCAGACGCAAGCGGACATGCGCACTGTGGGCCAAGGCATCTGAACTGTCGGTCATATCGTCATGGAGACAAAGACAGGGAGGGAGGGAAGGGGGGCGGTGTCAGCGAGCTCCACAAATGCAACGCCAGCCACTATACTATGGATACGAAGGTTAAGCCGCTGAGGGAGCTCACTTCCAATTTGTGCCACAAAGTGTAAAGATGTAATTCCCTGCCAGATGGGAGTGACATGCGCCGATACATGTGAGCTTAATGCAGGTAATTAGAGCGGCCTTTATAAGACACACGCAGGACATGTAGCAGCACCGCCCCCTGATGAAGCTGACGCGAAACGCGCGTTGGGGCCACAGCGTGGAGCGTCCTAATTGCCAGTATCTGGGTAAGGTTATTTGAGCACATTTATATGCATGAATATACTCCTATTAGAGGGTCTTTGAGCCAATGCGCATGGCTCTGCGTACCTGATTAAGCTATTGTTATGACTCACGTGGTAACCTTACAGTGCCTTGATCCTGGCCCAGTTAGTAGTTGCACTATGCACTTTAGGAAAGTATTTTGGCATTAGGTATATCCACGCTGTGTTTTTCCATCTTTTTGCTACCATCATCCCTCATTTTGCTGTCTTAGTTTTATGTATTGATCTGTTAATATTAATATTTTGTAGCTGTATTTGTTGATAATTTAATAAAAATTTGAAGAATATCTATGGACATTTACTCCGATTCTTCATGGTTATTTATCGATTCAAAGTGACAGGAGACAGCATTTGTCCAGTATGGTTACAAACTGCTTTTCCTCCCTTATCGATGTTCTCCCTCACAGGTCATTCCCCTTTGATTACTGGGCATCTAAAATAGACACTTGGCCTGAATTGGCAGAATATGCATTACAGGAGTTCGCTTGCCCTGCTGCTAGTGTGCTATCAGAAAGAGTCTTCAGTGCTGCTGGTTCAATACTGACCGAAAAAAGGACACGTCTGGCTACCCAGAATGTTGATGATCTAACCTTCATTAAAATGAACCAATCATGGATTTCAAATTATTTTGCCCCACCTTCCTCTGCTGACACGTAGCTTGCCGGAAAAATGTCTTGCTTTTGGCCTCCTCTTACTGACTTCTCCAATTCCTCCATTTGCAGCTGCTGAATGTCCACCAAAAGCCATTTTTATATCTCCCTAAATGGGCTGACTCCCCCCACAGGGCCGTGGTCACCACCTGGCGTAAGCACCCGTGCCAGTGCCGTTTGCCTGGACAGGTGGGTGGGCCCATTTTTGGGTGACGGCACTGGCACAGGGTCCCTCATAGTACAATGAAGTGTCTCTGACGGTGATGGTGCAAAACCAACGTCAGACACACCGTCGTAATATGAGGGGCCCTGTGCCAGTACCGCCGCCCACAAGAGAGTGTTCCCCCCAGCTCGAACAGTGCTCTACCACTTGCAATACTTACCTCTCCCTGCTCCACCACTATGTAGTCTGTGCTGTTAAATCCTTCGATGGCACTGCCAATTCAAATTAGTTGAAATGATAGATGATAGTTAAAATATACAGGGGCCCTGGCCTCCATTTAGATCAGTTAAGACTAGGTTCACATTGTGTTAGTGCAGTCCGTTTAGCGCATACGCTAGTGGACTGCGTTAACGCAATGTCCAATAAGGATCGCGTTTAGCGATCGCGCTAGCGCAGATGCCCGATCTGTGCTAGCGATAACGGATCAAAAAATGCTGCAGACAGCGTTTGAGGTCCATCACAAAATAACGGAACATCGCTAACGCATGCCAAAAATGGCATGCGTTAGGGATGCGTTACATACATTGCGGTCAATGGGTGCGCTAAGGTATCCGTCACATTACGTTAGTGGCGCTATGTAACGGATTCCGTTAGCGGATACCCACTAACGCAATGTGAATCTAGCCTAATACTTTGCGCCTACTACCACTGTCTGCTACTCAGCAGAGGAGCCCACCCCTGTACCTAGCTATGCCACCTGTTTAGCCTTGTTACCAATTTTGAACTGCATTTAACCTACTTTATTATTTGGGCCTACTAACTGTGTCTGCCACTCATTACAGTTGTCCTCCACTGAACAAAACAATGCCGCCTGTTTAGTCCTGTTACCAATTTTGAACTGCATTTAGCCTACTTTATTATTTGGGCCTACTAACTGTGTCTGCCACTCATTACAGTTGTCCTCCACTGAACAAAGCAATGCCGCCCGTTTAGTCCTGTTACCAATTTTGAACTGCATTTAGCCTACTTTATTATTTGGGCCTACTAACTGTGTCTGCCACTCATTACAGTTGTGCTCCACTGAACAAAGCAATGACTCCCGTTTAGTCCTGTTACCAATTTTGAACTGCATTTAGCCTACTTTATTATTTGGGCCTATATCTGTGTTTCCTCCTCATCCTGCCCATTGCCCAGCCACTGCTAGATTTGTCTGCTGGTACATTGACCCAGACCAATACATTCCCCTTGCACTCTATACAGCCAGAATCTGACCCTGCTGAAAGTCAGGTTCCCCTTCCTGCATACTATACCACCTTACATGGGAACAAAGAGGAAGGTGCAGATGAAAGTGCAGGTTTCTTCATCAGGTGGGGGGGCATACTCGTAGGCGTCGTCACTGGCACAGGGCCCCTCATAGTACACAAAATTGTCTCTGCCAGTAGGAGGCGCCACCCGCCATCAAACACACCGCCGTACTATGAGGGGCCCTGTGCCAGTGCCAATGAGTGGGCCCCCCCCTGCTTGCTCAGGATCACAGCACTTGCAAAGTTGAAATACTTACCTGTCCCTGCTCCACCGCCGTGACGTAGTCTGCGTTTCCTGGGCCCACGAAAACCTTGAGCCAGCCCTACCCCCCACAACTTTAGCCAAATGACCCCCAGTTTTCAATGCCTAACTATTATTATAAAGTAAATTAAGATTGACAAGCTTAAGTAATAAGAATTGATGTTTTTGGCATTAAAATGGGCACTGTAGGTGTTTTCCTGTCCTCCACTCACTGCCGACTTTGATTCCCCTTTGACTTGCATTGAGTTTTGTGTTTTAGTCGGCCCCCGACTTTTCGCAATAATTGGCCGATTTCACCCGACCCAACCTTTGACAAAGTCAGGTTTTGCGAAACCTGACTCGATCCGAAAAAAGTAAAAGTCGCTCAACTCTAGTGGCAACATTACATTGGAACTGCCAGTTGTCAGTCCATTTTCTGATGACAGGTATTCCATCTCCCAATTATTCTATGGCCTTTAGTGGTGGGTTAGTCTGTCGAGTCTTCCCTTTCCCCCCCCTCCCCTTTTATTTTAATTTTTTTTTGGGAGGGGGTCTGTGGAGAACAGTGTATAAGGATTATTCACTATCCTTAGTACACACGTGGGCCAGGTTCTGGATTCTTTTTTGTTTTCTTCCCCAGCAGTTTTTGATGTCATGCTTTCAAACCAACTAGTTTGTCTACTGCTTTAATATTGTGCCGTCAATTATATTTTCTTAAACCACGGTGTGGGTGTGCAAAGATTGGTGGCTTTCTCTCCAGGGCCACTTCTTTGTATCCTTTTCACAAAGTGGCTACTATGTTCTTGTCATCATTGCTCATTTATAGCATCTGCGTAAATAAATAATTATATATTCAACTGGCTGGGTGCTTTGACACGTCAGTCTTGGTCCTATATGGTGATGTGTTCTTTGCATGCACCATTGTTCTATTTCTATTATATGATTGGGATGTCAGTCACGCGCTGTACAAGTATTATTCTCTTTTTCCACTGGGGCTTCTCTCCAGCACTGGTCCTGAACCTTATGTGACCACTGTTTGACATGACTTCTGTTCTTGTCTTTTTTGGTCTCCATGACATACTATGTCTTTTGTTCCCATGGTGACAGTTCATCACACCAGGTAACGTTTTTCGAGTTCTTTTTTGCGCATGCCTTGGTGTACAACCACTTTCTGTGGCTACGCACCGTGTGGGGGCCTCTATGGTCGTTGTGGCTCTTATCTTGTAAGTGTTTCTCGTGAGTGTATTGCATAATACCTGTTTATGCGCTGGTACAATCGTATACCAACAACTCACTATGCTCTTATTACAGGTCTTGCATGTGCTGGCACTTTTGTCCCTTTAGCTTCTCAGGTGACTTTCATCCTCCAGTTACGATTATGGTAATTTTCATTGTATAGACGCTATGCTATTTTAGCGTCTTATGCCTCTACCTCTCATTTGACGCTTTTTTGCTCATGTTTCCATGTTAGTGATGTATGCCATTTGGTAAATGTTCATCCGAGAACTGTTGTGAATTCTGTTGTCGAACTCCCTCCTGTGGTCGTGAATGGTATTTCGGCGAGTTCTGTCCATGGACTCCCTCTGGTGGCTGTGAGTGAAGCTGCTGCTTCTGAGGTTCCTTACACAGGTGACATGGTTTATCCTTTGGTTGGCTGCTCTATTTAACTCCACTTAGATCGTTACTCCATGCCAGCTGTCAATGTTCCTGCATTGGTTCAGTTCGCTCTTGGAGCTTTCTGGTGACCTGTCTTCTCCAGCAGAAGCTAAGTTCCTGATAGTTATTATTTGTTCATTGTTTCCTTGTCCAGCTGGTTATCATGATTTTGTCTTGCTAGCTGGAAGCTCTGGGATGCAGAGTGGCATCTCCGCACTGTTAGTCGGTGTGGAGGTCTTTTTGCACACTCTGCGTGGTCTTTTGTAGTTTTTTGTGCTGACCGCAAAGATACCTTTCCTATCCTCTGTCTGTTTAGTAAGTCTGGCCTCCCTTTGCTGAAACCTGTTTCATTTCTGCGTTTGTGACTTTCATCTTTACTCACAGTCAATATATGTGGGGGGCTGCCTTTTCCTTTGGGGAATTTCTCTGAGGCAAGGTAGGCTTTATTTTCTATCTCTAGGGCTAGCTAGCTCTTAGGCTGTGAAGAGGCGTCTAGGGAGTGTCAGGAACGCTCCACGGCTATTTCTAGTTGTTGTGATAGGATTAGGGCCTGCGGTCAGCAGAGCTCCCACATCCCAGAGCTTGTCCTGTGTGAGTTTAACTATCAGGTCGTGCCGGGTGCTCCTAACCACCAGGTCTATAACAGTACAGCTGGCCCAAAGTATTAATGCATCTCAATAGAGGGATAAGAGAAGTTCTGAGACCATTTTTTTTTCTTTGCACTGTGTTTTGTCTTTCTTTTCCCCTAATCCTTTGGGTGGTTCAGGACACAGGTGTAGATATAGACGTTCAAGGTCTGTCCTCTTGTGTGGATCATCTCACTGCAAGGGTACAAAACATTCAAGATTTTGTGGTTCAGAATCCTATGTTAGAGCCTAGAATTCCTATTCCTGATTTATTTTCTGGGGATAGATCTAAGTTTCTGAATTTCAAAAATAATTGTAAACTGTTTCTATCTTTGAAACCCCGCTCCTCTGGTGACCCCGTTCAACAAGTAAAAATCATTATTTCTTTGTTGCGTGGTGACCCTCAAGACTGGGCATTTTCCCTTGCGCCATGAGATCCTGCATTGCGTGATGTTGATGCGTTTTTTCTGGCGCTTGGATTGCTTTATGATGAACCAAATTCAGTGGATCAGGCAGAGAAAATCTTGCTGGCTTTGTGTCAGGGTCAGGATGAAGCGGAGGTGTACTGTCAGAAGTTTAGAAAGTGGTCTGTGCTTACTCAGTGGAATGAGTGTGCCCTGGCGGCAATTTTCAGAAAGGGTCTTTCTGAAGCCCATAAGGATGTCATGGTGGGATTTCCCACGCCTGCTGGTCTGAATGAGTCTATGTCCTTGGCCATTCAGATCGATCGGCGCTTGCGTGAGCGCAAAGCTGTGCACCATCTGGCGGTATTCTCTGAGCATAGGCCTGAGCCTATGCAGTGTGATAGGACTTTGACCAGAGCTGAACGGCAAGAACACAGACGTCGGAATGGGCTGTGTTTTTACTGTGGTGAATCGACTCATGCTATCTCCGATTGTCCTAAGCGCACAAAGCGGTTCGCTAGGTCTGCCACCATTGGTACAGTACAGTCTAAATTTCTTTTGTCCGTTACTCTGATTTGCTCTCTGTCATCCTATTCTGTTATGGCATTTGTGGATTCAGGCGCTGCCCTGAATTTGATGGACTTGGAGTTTGCCAGGCGCTGTGTTTTTTTCTTGGAGCCCTTGCAGTATCCTATTCCATTGAGAGGAATTGATGCTACGCCTTTGGCCAAGAATAAGCCTCAGTACTAGACTCAATTGACCATGTGCATGGCTCCTGCACATCAGGAGGATATTCGCTTTTTGGTGTTGCATAATCTGCATGATGTGGTCGTTTTGGGGTTGCCATGGCTACAGGTCCATAATCCAGTGTTGGATTGGAAATCTATGTCTGTGTCCGGCTGGGGTTGTCAGGGGGTACATGGTGATGTTCCATTGTTGTCAATTTCGCCTTCCACTCCTTCTGAAGTCCCTGAGTTTTTATCAGATTACCGGGATGTATTTGAAGAGCCCAAATCCGGTGCCCTACCTCCTCATAGGGATTGCGATTGTGCTATTAATTTGATTCCTGGTAGTAAGTTTCCTAAGGGCCGTCTGTTTAATTTATCTGTGCCAGAGCACGCCGCTATGCGGAGTTATATAAAGGAATCCTTGGAGAAGGGTCATATTCGCCCGTCGTCGTCACCATTGGGAGCAGCGTTCTTTTTTGTGGCCAAGAAGGATGGCTCTTTGAGACCTTGTATTGATTACCGCCTTCTTAATAAGATCACAGTCAAATTTCAGTATCCTTTGCCGCTGCTGTCTGATTTGTTTGCTCGGATTAAGGGGGCTAGTTGGTTCACCAAGATAGATCTTCGAGCGGCGTGTAATCTTGTGCGAATTAAACAGGGCGATGAATGGAAAACAGCATTTAATACGCCCGAGGGCCATTTTGAGTACCTGGTTATGCCATTCGGGCTTTCTAATGCTCCATCTGTGTTTCAGTCCTTTATGCATGACATCTTCCGAGAGTACCTGGACAGATTCATGATTGTATATTTGGATGACATTTTGGTATTTTCGGATGATTGGGAGTCTCATGTGAAGCAGGTCAGAATGGTGTTCCAGGTCCTTCGTGCGAATTCCTTGTTTGTGAAGGGGTCAAAGTGTCTCTTTGGAGTTCAGAAGGTTTCATTTTTGGGTTTCATTTTTTCCCCTTCTACTATCGAGATGGACCCTGTTAAAGTTCAGGCCATTTATGATTGGACTCAGCCGACATCTGTGAAGAGCCTGCAGAAGTTCCTGGGCTTTGCTAATTTTTACCGTTGCTTCATCGCTAATTTTTCTAGTATTGCTAAACCGTTGACTGATTTGACCAAGAAAGGTGCTGATGTGGTCAATTGGTCCTCTGCAGCTGTAGAGGCTTTTCAGGAGTTGAACATCGTCTCGGACAGAGGTTCCCAGTTTGTTTCGAGGTTTTGGCCGTCCTTTTGTGCTAAGATGGGCATTGATTTGTCTTTTTCTTCGGCTTTCCAGCCTCAGACTAATGGCCAAACTGAACGAACTAATCAGACTTTGGAAACATATCTGAGATGCTTTGTTTCTGCTGATCAGGATGATTGGGTGTCTGTTATGACCTGGTGGTAAGGACAATAATGGACCTGGTGGTTAAGAGCACACGGAATGACCTGATAGTTACTAATAATATAGGACGAGCTCTGAGACGTGGGAACTCTGCTGACCGCAATCCCTAATCATATCACACACACTAGAAATAGCCGTGGATTGCTCCTAACGCTCCCTATGCAACTCGACACAGCCTAAGAAACTAGCTAGCCCTAGAGATAGAAAAATAAAGCCTACCTTGCCTCAGAATAATTCCCCAAAGGAAAAGGCAGCCCCCCACATATAATGACTGTGAGTAAAGATGAAAATTACAAACACAGAGATGAAATAGATTTAGCAAAGTGAGGCCCGACTTACTGAACAGACAGAGGATAGGAAAGGTAACTTTGCGGTCAGCACAAAAACTACAAAAAGACCATGCAGAGGGCGCAAAAAGACCCTCCGCACCGACTCACGGTGCGGAGGCGCTCCCTCTGCGTCCCAGAGCTTCCAGCAAGCAAGACAAAAATCAAAATAGCAAGCTGGACAGAAAAATAGCAAACCAGAGAAAAACAAGCAGGAACTTAGCTTCTGCTGGGAAGACAGGTCACAAGAACGATCCAGGAGAGAACTAGACCAATACTGGAACATTGACAGGTGGCATGGAGCAATGATCTAAGTGGAGTTAAATAGAGCAGCCAGCTAATGAATTAACCTCGTCACCTGTGGAAGGAAACTCAGAAGCCGCAGCTCCACTCACAACCACCAGAGGAAGCCCATGGACAGAACCAGCCGAAGTACCATTCATGACCACAGGAGGGAGCTTGACAACAGAATTCACAACAGGTGTCCTTCTTGCCTTTGGCTGAGTTCGCCCTTAATAATCGGGCCAGCTCAGCTACTTTAGTTTCTCCTTTTTTCTGTAATTCTGGTTTAGATCCTCGTTTCTCTTCAGGGCAGGTTGAGCCTTCGGACTGTCCTGGTGTGGATACGGTGGTGGACAGGTTGCAGCAGATTTGGACTCATGTGATGGACAATTTGACATTGTCCCAGGAGAAGGCTCAACGTTTCGCTAACCGCCGGCGCTGTGTTGGTCCCCGACTTCGTGTTGGTGATTTGGTTTGGTTGTCATCTCATCATGTTCCTATGAAGGTTTCCTCTCCTAAGTTTAAGCCTCGTTTCATTGGGCCATATAAGATTTCTGAAGTTCTTAATCCTGTGTCATTTCATTTGGACCTTCCAGCTTCTTTTGCCATCCATAATGTGTTCCATAGGTTGTTGTTGCGGAGATACGTGGCGCCTATGGTTCCGTCCGTTGATTTTCCTGCCCCGGTGTTGGTCGAGGGGGAGTTGGAGTATGTGGTGGAGAAGATTTTGGATTCTCGTGTTTCGAGACTGAAACTCCAGTACCTGGTCAAGTGGAAGGGTTAGGGTCAGGAAGATAATTCCTGGGTTTTTGCCTCTGATGTTCATGCTGCCGATCTAGTTCGTGCCTTTCATTTGGCTCGTCCTGATCGGCCTGGGGGCTCTGGTGAGGGTTCGGTGACCCCTCCTCAAGGGGGGGGGGTTACTGTTGTGAATTCTGTTGTCGAACTCCTTCCTGTGGTTGTGAATGGTACTTCGGCGAGTTCTGTCCATGGACTCCCTCTGGTGGCTGTGAGTGAAGCTGCTGCTTCTGAGGTTCCTTACACAGGTGACGTGGTTTATCCTTTGGTTGGCTGCTCTATTTAACTCCACTTAGATCGTTACTCCATGCCAGCTGTCAATGTTCCTGCATTGGTTCAGTTCGCTCTTGGATCTTTCTGGTGACCTGTCTTCTCCAGCAGAAGCTAAGTTCCTGATAGTTATTATTTGTTCATTATTTCCTTGTCCAGCTGGTTATCATGATTTTGTCTTGCTAGCTGGAAGCTCTGGGATGCAGAGTGGCATCTCCGCACCGTTAGTCGGTGCGGAGGTCTTTTTGCACACTCTGCGTGGTCTTTTGTAGTTTTTTGTGCTGACCGCAAAGATACCTTTCCTATCCTCTGTCTGTTTAGTAAGTCTGGCCTCCCTTTGCTGAAACCTGTTTCATTTCTGCGTTTGTGACTTTCATCTTTACTCACAGTCAATATATGTGGGGGGCTGCCTTTTCCTTTGGGGAATTTCTCTGAGGCAAGGTAGGCTTTATTTTCTATCTCTAGGGCTAGCTAGCTCTTAGGCTGTGAAGAGGCGTCTAGGGAGTGTCAGGAACGCTCCACGGCTATTTCTACTTGTTGTGATAGGATTAGGGCCTGCGGTCAGCAGAGCTCCCACATCCCAGAGCTTGTCCTGTGTGAGTTTAACTATCAGGTCGTGCCGGGTGCTCCTAACCACCAGGTCCATAACAGAGAACTCACTGTTTCATATGTGCAGCGAATATCGTGGTTATGCGCCGTGGGGGCTTTTGGGGTTACGGTGGTCTTCTATCATATGGTTGCGTTTAAGATATATTCTAACAATTGCATTTGTACCACCATATTTCAGTATTGTACCAGGCTTCCACTTTTGGCAACCACTATAGTGCAGATACTATTCTCTGTATGGGCATGCGCAGCTGAAATCTTGTCTGTGAAGCCGTCTGGCATTCAGAAAGTGTTTCCCTGTGCCATGGTAACAGCAACTATCAGTGCGCCAGCGTTATTCGTCACTTCTCTTTTATCATACGATTGTGAACTAAATATATTTAACTTCGCTTCTGCACAAACAATATATTTATATCGATGTTGTCTAACTTATGACTGCTTTAGTTTTGTGCATCGCTGCCTCTTTGGTGCATTAGAAGGTTAATGCTTGTCGTCACCATGGCAACTTCCACTGTGCAAACGTCATATTTTATACCCTCGCATGCGCATGCGTAGTTTTACACTTTGCTTGTGCAGCTTTCCGGCACCCAGGAAGCGTGTCTTTTTGCCATGGTAACGGTAACTATTAGCGTGCAGGCACGATTTCCTCACTCTGTACTTGCACATGCGCATTTTTATGTGTAGCACTTCCTTCTTTGTCCACCATGGTTACGTACTCACATGCAGCCCAGTGTTTTGAGGAATGCACACGGCTGGTAAGTGCAGACGACGCCATCATAAGCATGAGCATTCCACTAATGCGTCTGCTGAGGCAAAGTTTGATGCACATTAAGGAGCTGGCGTCTGCAGCCGAGGAGGAGGGAAGCCTTGATGACAGTCAGCCATTGTCTGCTCAGGGAACTCTCCTGAACGAGGTGGCGGACAAAGAGGAGGAGGAGGAGGATGATGGGGATGAATATTTATTGGAGGAGGATGCTTCTCAGGGGGCAATACAAACTGGTGGCGTTGCAAGGTCAGGTACAGGGTTTTTGCGGGACACAAGTGATGTTGATTTGCAAGAAAGTGCTCCTCAACCCAGCACAAGCAGTGAATTGACACCTGGAACATTGGCCCACATGGCTGAGTATGCCTTGCGTATACTAAAAAGGGACCCCCGCATTATCAAAATGATGACCGATGACGATTACTGGTTGGCCTGCCTCCTGGATCCACGATATTAAGGAAAATTACAAAATATCATGCCACATGAGAGCCTTGAGCAAATATTGGCTACCAAACAAGCAACTCTTGTAGACCGTTTGGTTCAGGCATTCCCAGCACACAGCGGCGGTGATGGTTCTCACATGAGCCGTAGGGGGCAACATGGCAGAGGTGTTAGAGGTGCACAAATCCGAAGTGGCGTTGGACAGAGCGGTTTTTATGACCAGTTTGTGGAGTGATTTCGCAAAGACTGATTCAAAGTGACAGGAGACAGCATTTGTCCAGTATGGTTACAAACTACTTTTCCTCCCTTATCGATGTTCTCCCTCACAGGTCATTCCCCTTTGATTACTGGGCATCTAAAATAGACACCTGGCCTGAATTGGCAGAATATGCATTACAAGAGTTCGCTTGCCCTGCTGCTAGTGTGCTATCAGAAAGAGTATTCAGTGCTGCTGGTTCAATATTGACCGAAAAAAGGACACGTCTGGCTACCCAGAATGTTGATGATCTAACCTTCATTAAAGTGAACCAATCATGGATTTCAAATTATTTTGCCCCACCTTCCTCTGCTGACACGTAGCTTGCCAGAAAAATGTCTTGCTTTTGGCCTCCTCTTACTGACTTCTCCAATTCCTCCATTTGCAGCTGCTGAATGTCCACCATTAGCCATTTTTATATCTCCCTAAATGGGCTGACTCCCCCCACAGGGCCGTGGTCACCACCTGGCGCAAGCACCCATGCCAGTGCAGTTTGCCTGGACAGGTGGGTGGGCCCATTTTTGGGCGACGGCACTGGCACAGGGTCCCTCATAGTACAATGAAGTGTATCTGATGGTGATGGTGCAAAACCAACGTCAGACACACCGTCGTAATATGAGGGGCCCTGCGCCAGTACCGCCGCCCACGAGAGAGTGTTCCCCCCAGCTCAAACAGTGCTCTGCCACTTGCAATACTTACCTCTCCCTGCTCCACCACTGTGTAGTCTGTGCTGTTAAATCCTTCAATGGCACTGCCAATTCAAATTTGTTGAAATGATAGATGATAGTTAAAATATACAGGGGCCCTGGCCTCCATTTAAACCAGTTAAGGCTAGGTTCACATTGTGTTAGTGCAGTCCGTTTAGCGCATATGCTAATGGACTGCGTTAACGCAATGTCCAAAAAGGGATCGCGTTTAGCGATCGCGCTAGCGCAGATGCCCGATCTGTGCTAGCGATAACGGACCCAAAAACGCTGCAGACAGCGTTTGAGGTCCATCACAAAATAACAGAACATCGCTAACGCATGCCAAAAATGGCATGCGTTAGGCATGCGTTACACACATTGCGGTCAATGGGTGCGCTAAGGGATCTGTTACATTACGTTAGTGGCGCTATGTAACGGATTCCGTTAGCGGATACCCACTAACGCAATGTGAATCTAGTCTAATACTTTGCGCCTACTACCACTGTCTGCTACTCAGCAGAGGAGCCCACCCCTGTACCTAGCTATGCCACCTGTTTAGCCTTGTTACCAATTTTGAACTGCATTTAGCCTACTTTATTATTTGGGCCTACTAACTGTGTCTGCCACTCATTACAGTTGTCCTCCACTGAACAAAACAATGCCGCCCGTTTAGTCCTGTTACCAATTTTGAACTGCATTTAGCCTACTTTATTATTTGGGCCTACTGACTGTGTCTGCCACTCATTACAGTTGTCCTCCACTGAACAAAGCAATGACTCCCGTTTAGTCCTGTTACCAATTTTGAACTGCATTTAGCCTACTTTATTATTTGGGCCTATATCTGTGTTTCCTCCTCATCCTGCCCATTGCCCAGCCACTGCTAGATTTGTCTGCTGGTACATTGACCCAGACCACTACATTCCCCTTGCACTCTATACAGCCAGAATCTGACCATGCAGATAGTCAGGTTCCCCTTCCTGCATACTATACCACCTTACATGGGGACAAAGAGGAAGGTGCAGATGAAAGTGCAGGTTTCTTCATCAGGTGGGGGGGCATACTCATTGGTGACGTCACTGGCACAGGGCCCCTCATAGTACACAAAATTGTCTCTGCCAGTAGGAGGCGCCACCCGCCATCAAACACACCGCCGTACTATGAGGGGCCCTGTGCCAGTGCCAATGAGTGGGCCCCCCCTGCTTGCTCAGGATCACAGCACTTGCAAAGTTGAAATACTTACCTGTCCCTGCTCCACCGCCGTGACGTAGTCCGCGTTTCCTGGGCCCACCAAAACCTTGAGCCAGCCCTACCCCCCACAACTTTAGCCAAATGACCCCCAGTTTTCAATGCCTAACTATTATTATAAAGTAAATTAAGATTGACAAGCTTAAGTAATAAGAATTGATGTTTTTGGCATTAAAATGGGCACTGTAGGTGTTTTCCTGTCCTCCACTCACTGCCGACTTTGAATCCCCATTGACTTTCATTGGGTTTCGTGTTTTAGTCGGCCCCCGACTTTTCGCAATAATCGGCCGATTTCACCCGACCCAACCTTTGACAAAGTCGGGTTTTGCAAAACCTGACTCGATCCGAAAAAAGTAAAAGTCGCTCAACTCTAGTGGCAACATTACATTGGAACTGCCAGTTGGCAGTCCATTTTCTGACGACAGGTATTCCATCTCCCAATTATTCTATGGCCTTTAGTGGTGGGTTAGTCTGTCGAGTCTTCCCCTTCCCCCCCTCCCCTTTTATTTTAATTTTTTTTTGGGAGGGGGTCTGTGGAGAACAGTTTATAAGGATTATTCCCTGTCCTTAGTACACACGTGGGCCAGGTTCTGGATTCTTTTTTGTTTTCTTCCCCAGCAGTTTTTGATGTCATGCTTTCAAACCAACTAGTTTGTCTACTGCTTTAATATTGTGCCGTCAATTACAGTGTCTTAAACCACGGCGTGGGTGTGCAAAGATTGGTGGCTTTCTCTCCATGGCCACCTCTTTCTATCCTTTTCACAAAGTGGCTACTATGTTCTTGTCATCATTGCTCATTTATAGCATCTGCGTAAATAAATAATTATATATTCAACTGGCTGGGCGCTTTGACACGTCAGTCTTGGTCCTATATGGTGATGTGTTCTTTGCATGCACCATTGTTCTATTTCTATTATATGATTGGGATGTCAGTCACGCGCTGTACAAGTATTATTCTCTTTTTCCACTGGGGCTTCTCTCCAGCACTGGTCCTGAACCTTATGTGACCACTGTTTGACATGACTTCTGTTCTTGTCTTTTTGGTCTCCATGACATACTATGTCTTTTGTTCCCATGGTGACAGTTCATCACACCAGGTAACGTTTTTCGAGTTCTTTTTTGCGCATGCCTTGGTATACAACCACTTTCTGTGGCTACGCACCGTGCGGGGGCCTCTATGGTCGTTGTGGCTCTTATCTTGTAAGTGTTTCTCGTGAGTGTATTGCATAATACCTGTTTATGCGCTGGTACAATCGTATACCAAGAACTCACTATGTTCTTATTACAGGTCTTGCATGTCCCTTTAGCGTCTCGGGTGACTTTCATCCTCCAGTTACGATTATGGTAATTATCATTGTATAGACGCTATGCTATTTTAGAGTCTTATGCCTCTACCTCTCATTTGACGCTTTTTTGCTCATGTTTCCATGTTAGTGATGTATGCCATTTGGTAAATGTTCATCCGAGAACTCACTGTTTCATATGTGCAGCGAATATCGTGGTTATGCGCCATGGGGGCTTTTGGGGTTACGGTGGTCTTCTATCATATGGTTGCGATTAAGATATATTCTAACCATGCGTTTGTACCACCATATTTCAGTATTGTACCAGGCTTCCACTTTTGGCAACCACTATAGTGCAGATACTATTCTCTGTATGGGCATGCGCAGCTGAAATCTTGTCTGTGCAGCCGTCTGGCGTTCAGAAAGTGTTTCCCTGTGCCATGGTAACAGCAACTATCAGTGCGCCAGCGTTATTCGTCACTTCTCTTTTATTATATGATTGTGAACTAAATATATTTAACTTCGCTTCTGCACAAACAATATATTTATATCGATTTTGTCTAACTTATGACTGCTTTAGTTTTGTGCATCGCTGCCTCTTTGGTGCATTAGAAGGTTAATGCTTGTCGTCACCATGGCAACTTCCACTGTGCAAACATCATGTTTTATACCCTCGCATGCGCATGCGTAGTTTTACACTTTGCTTGTGCAGCTTTCCGGCACCCAGGAAGCGTGTCTTTTTGCCATGGTAACGGTAACTATTAGCGTGCAGGTACGATTTCCTCACTCTGTACTTGTGCATGCGCAATTTTATGTGTACCACTTCCTTCTTTGTCCACCATGGTTACGTACTCACATGCAGCCCATGCTGGTCGCCTCGGCGTCCCGGAAGCTGGTGTTCTCGCCCCTCAGGTAATATTACTACAGCTGTATCATATTTACTCTGATTTATTTGTATATTTAACGGTTACCGAACGGATCAGATCTTCAGCCCCTGACGAAGCCACCTAGCGGTGGCGACACGTGTCGGGCATCTCCACAGGCTCCCCCACCACATGGTTGTCTAAGTATCATCACACCGGTTCTTTCTTTGCTGGCCTCTGGGTATGCTTCTTTAGATATTTGCGGTACCTTGCCCATCTACTCTTTAATCGCTAGGACTCCCATCTAGGATTTTGCTCTATTTCAGCCCTAAGGATTCCCTCTATATTGAAGCCCTCTTTATTCATCTAGGCCCGTCTTTCAAACTTGGGTATGTTCATCCTTATTAGGCCTTTTTTGATTTTCACTTTATTTCATGCATATGCTTTTCATCTGCAATTTGTTTGTGAGCTCTGTTTTTCTTTGTTTGCCGTATTAGAGGCATACATATTATTCATCCTCACTACATTGTATGGTTTACAATATTATTCAGTCATTCATATATACATTTTTGCATGTTACTGTATTGCCTTTGTTTGTACTTTGATACTTTGACACCTAGGGTGGGGGCCCTTTTGGCTTCATTATGAGCCACATGTGTTGTGATTATGTCACGTTAGTGACTTTTTAAATGTTTTTATGTGTTTGGTCTGTTCTGTATCAATAAAATATTTCAATTGTTTATGGTGATCTTTGGTATTGGTCAGCAGCTTTTTTCTTTTTTTTGTCTATATCCTATACTGCTTGCTATATACTACGTGGCCACTATGTGGGCTGTGCTATATATTACATGGGCTGTGTTATATATTATGTGGCCAGTGTTACATACTATGTGGGCTGTGTTATATACTGCATGGCTGCTATATACTGCGTGGCTGCTATATACTGTGTGGGCTGTGTTATATACTACATGGGCTGTGTTATTTAGTGCATGGCCTATATTAACGCATCGCGTATTCTACAATATGTATGTATGTATGTATATAGCAGCCACATGGTATATACCACAGGCCACATAGTACTCCTATATACTACGTGGCCTGTGCTATATACTATGTGGCTGCTATATACATACATACATATTCTAGAATACCCGATGCTTTAGAATCTGGCCACCATCTAGTGTTATTATATTTACCATACCCCATTACACTTTGGGGTTCATATCACATTGATGCAAATGTACTTTAAGATAATAATTGATAATAAAGCCTCTTGATTTGTGGCAATCTTACTGCAAGTGTGTGTGTTTTATGAAGCATGCACCTACATGACATGCAGGTTCCAGCTAAGAACAGAAGATGTGGAAATACAAGATGGAACTGTCTTTGCAACTGGAAGTCAACTTATGTGATCGGCAGCACACTTCTGCACAGTCTCGGCAGCACACTGCTGCACAGACGCCTTCACTTCCTTGTTGCTGGGAGGGCGGGCACTTCTCCTTGAATGACAGTTCTGGTTCAGTAGCTTTGTCCTATTGCTGAGTTTCTAATTGCTACTTTTACATATTTATGGTCTGGTAGTGGCTTGTTCTAAAGTCTACACTATTATCACCATTTGCATATAGAACAATCAATAGTTTGGATAATGGCTAGAAGTATGAAGGAGACCAAAATATAAGCGTGCCTTGGTATAATGAGTTTAAAAATATAAGTCGAAAAAATATGTATATTTTTGAATTCAGTCTTTTTCCAAAAATTGTATCTTTGTGCAAGAGGAGTTGCTTGTTGAGAGACGATCTGCTTTAATTCTCACAACGATATTGTGTGTAGTTAATTTTTGAGGAATCTGCAGAATCATTTGCTGTGGAGACCAGCTGACAGAGCAATGATGTAAAAACACACACAAAGCTATTCTGATGAAGATGGCAGAACTTAAAATTGGCCCCTCAGTGTAGTGTACAGGAGCAGACTGGGCACTGAACATAGAGTATCTTTTTAGTATATGTGAGATGGTCAAAAAGATGAGTTCTTTTAATGGAAATGGCTTCAGAAAACATTTTTTTTTGTGATTTTTTGAAGGAGTTTTTCATTTTCTAAAATATTTCCTGAAGCGATTATGAAAAGTTTTTCAAGCTTTTTTGAAGATTTTTTTTTTTTTTAAATCGTCTTGACTATAAATTACCTTGTTTGGAACAACTGAATAAATTTGTGTGTAACGTTTTATAAAACCACATTATAATATATTATATAGAAATTATTAGTAAGGTGGGAAAGAGTACATAAGTAAGATGGAAAGGAAGTGTCTCAACTAGACAACTGCTTCTCAGAATGAAGTTGTCGTAATAAGATGGTTTTATATTTGCGAGTACATGCAGATACGTGTACTTAGTACATAAAGTAAGCAATTCTTCTGCACTAGATGGTGGCCCGATTCTAATGCATCGGGTATTCTAGAATATGTATGTCCACGTAGTATATTGCCTAACCACGTAGTATATTGCCCAGCCACGTAGTATATTGCCCAGCCACATAGTATATTGCGCAGCCACGTAGTATACTGCCCAGCCACGTAGTATACTGCACAGCCCACGTAGTATATTGCCCAGCCACATAGTATATTGCCCAACCACGTAGTATATTGCCCAGTGACGTAGAATATTGCCCAGTCACGTAGTATATCGCCCAGCCACATAGTATATTGCCCAACCACGTAGTATATTGCCCAGTCACGTAGTATATTGCCCAACCACGTAGTATATTGCCCAGCCACGTAGTATATTGCCCAGGCACGTAGTATATTGCCCAGTCATGTAGTATATTGCCCAGTGACATAGTATACAGCACATAGCCACATAGTATATTGCACAGCGACGTAGTATACAGCAGAGCCATGTAGTATACAGCACAGAGCCACGTAGTATATTGCCCAGTCACGTAGTATATTGCCCAGTCAAGTAGTATATTGCCTAGCTACGTAGTATATTGCCCAGTCACATAGTATATTGCCCAGTCACGTAGTATATTGCCCAGCCACGTAGTATATTGCCCAGTCACGTAGTATATTGCCCAGTCACGTAGTATATTGCCCAGTCACGTAGTATATTGCCCAGCCACATAGTATATTGCGCAGCCACATAGTATACTGCCCAGCCACGTAGTATACTGCACAGCCCACGTAGTATATTACCCAGCCACATAGTATATTGCCCAACCACGTAGTATATTGCCCAGTGACGTAGAATATTGCCCAGTCACGTAGTATATCGCCCAGCCACGTAGTATATCGCCCAACCACGTAGTATATTGCCCAGTCACGTAGTATATTGCCCAGCCACATAGTATATTGCCCAACCACGTAGTATATTGCCCAGCCACATAGTATATTGCCCAACCACGTAGTATATTGCCCAGTCACGTAGTATATTGCCCAACCACGTAGTATATTGCCCAGCCACGTAGTATATTGCCCAGTCACGTAGTATATTGCCCAGCCACATAGTATATTGCCCAACCACGTAGCATATTGCCCAGCCACGTAGTATATTGCCCAACTACGTAGTATATTGCCCAGCCACGTAGTATATTGCCCAACCACGTAGTATATTGCCCAGCCACATAGTATATTGCCCAACCACGTAGTATATTGCCCAGTCACGTAGTATATTGCCCAGCCACATAGTATATTGCCCAACCACGTAGCATATTGCCCAGCCACGTAGTATATTGCCCAACTACGTAGTATATTGCCCAGCCACGTAGTATATTGCCCAGGCACGTAGTATATTGCCCAGTCACATAGTATATTGCCCAGTGACATAGTATACAGCACATAGCCACGTAGTATATTGCACAGCGACGTAGTATACAGCAGAGCCATGTAGTATACAGCACAGAGCCACGTAGTATATTGCCCAGTCACGTAGTATACTGCACAGCCCACGTAGTATATTGCCCAACCACGTAGTATATTGCCCAGTGACGTAGAATATTGCCCAGTCACGTAGTATATCGCCCAGCCACATAGTATATTGCCCAACCACGTAGTATATTGCCCAGTCACGTAGTATATTGCCCAACCACGTAGTATATTGCCCAGCCACGTAGTATATTGCCCAGGCACGTAGTATATTGCCCAGTCACGTAGTATATTGCCCAGTGACATAGTATACAGCACATAGCCACATAGTATATTGCACAGCGACGTAGTATACAGCAGAGCCATGTAGTATACAGCACAGAGCCACGTAGTATATTGCCCAGTCACATAGTATATTGCCCAGTCACATAGTATATTGCCCAGCCACGTAGTATATTGCCCAGTCACGTAGTATATTGCCCAGTCACATAGTATATTGCCCAGTGGCGTAGTATATTGCCAAGCCACATAGTATATTGCCTAGCCACATAGTATATTGCACAGCGACGTAGTATACAGCACAGAGCCACGTAGTATACAGCACAGAGCCACGTAGTATACAGCCAGTGGCGTAACTACAAAGTGAGGGGCCCCGATGCGAACTTTCAAATGGGGACTCCCCCGCGCCAAAATATTTCCCACCGAAACTCACATTTTCCCTATTCATTTCGCACACTATAGTTGTGTTGCAATGTTGTATAGTCTGCCCAGCTACGTAGTATACTGCACAGCCCACGTAGTATATTGCCCAGCCACATAGTATATTGCCCAACCACGTAGTATATTGCCCAGTGACGTAGAATATTGCCCAGTCATGTAGTATATCGCCCAGCCACGTAGTATATTGCCCAACCACGTAGTATATTGCCCAGTCACGTAGTATATTGCCCAACCACGTAGTATATTGCCCAGCCACGTAGTATATTGCCCAACCACGTAGTATATTGCCCAGCCACATAGTATATTGCCCAACCACGTAGTATATTGCCCAGTCACGTAGTATATTGCCCAACCACGTAGTATATTGCCCAGCCACGTAGTATATTGCCCAGCCACATAGTATATTGCCCAACCACGTAGCATATTTCCCAGCCACGTAGTATATTGCCCAACTACGTAGTATATTGCCCATCCACGTAGTATATTGCCCAGGCACGTAGTATATTGCCCAGTCACATAGTATATTGCCCAGTGACATAGTATACAGCACATAGCCACGTAGTATATTGCACAGCGACGTAGTATACAGCAGAGCCATGTAGTATACAGCACAGAGCCACGTAGTATATTGCCCAGTCACGTAGTATATTGCCCAGTCACGTAGTATATTGCCTAGCTACGTAGTATATTGCCCAGTCACATAGTATATTGCCCAGTCACGTAGTATATTGCCCAGCCACGTAGTATATTGCCCAGTCACGTAGTATATTGCCCAGTCACGTAGTATATTGCCCAGTCACATAGTATATTGCCCAGTGGCGTAGTATATTGCCAAGCCACATAGTATATTGCCCAACTACGTAGTATATTGCCCAGCCACGTAGTATATTGCCCAGCCACATAGTATATTGCCCAACCACGTAGCATATTGCCCAGCCACGTAGTATATTGCCCAACTACGTAGTATATTGCCCAGCCACGTAGTATATTGCCTAGGCACATAGTATATTGCCCAGTCACATAGTATATTGCCCAGTGACATAGTATACAGCACATAGCCACGTAGTATATTGCACAGCGACGTAGTATACAGCAGAGCCATGTAGTATACAGCACAGAGCCACGTAGTATATTGCCCAGTCACGTAGTATACTGCACAGCCCACGTAGTATATTGCCCAACCACGTAGTATATTGCCCAGTGACGTAGAATATTGCCCAGTCACGTAGTATATCGCCCAGCCACATAGTATATTGCCCAACCACGTAGTATATTGCCCAGTCACGTAGTATATTGCCCAACCACGTAGTATATTGCCCAGCCACGTAGTATATTGCCCAGGCACGTAGTATATTGCCCAGTCACGTAGTATATTGCCCAGTGACATAGTATACAGCACATAGCCACATAGTATATTGCACAGCGACTTAGTATACAGCAGAGCCATGTAGTATACAGCACAGAGCCACGTAGTATATTGCCCAGTCACGTAGTATATTGCCCAGTCACGTAGTATATTGCCTAGCTACGTAGTATATTGCCCAGTCACATAGTATATTGCCCAGTCACATAGTATATTGCCCAGCCACGTAGTATATTGCCCAGTCACGTAGTATATTGCCCAGTCACATAGTATATTGCCAAAATTATATTGGGAAAAATAAATGATGGTCCAACTAAACGCAAACCGGATGGAATAGCATGCCACTGCAAGATGCTGTGGTATGCCTTCAATTTTGAATAAATCCCCAACATTATCACCAGCAAAGCACCCCCACACATCACACCTCCTCCATGCTTCACGGTGGGAACCAGGCATGTAGAGTCCATCCGTTCACCTTTTCTGCATCGCACAAAGACACGGTGGTTGGAACTAAAGATCTCAAATTTGGACTCAACAGACCAAAGCACAGATTTCCACTGGTCTAATGTCCATTCCTTATGTTCTTTAGCCCAAATAAGTCTCTTCTGCTTGTTGCCTGTCCTTAGCAGTGGTTTCCTAGCAGCTATTTTACCATGAAGGCCTGCTGCACAAAGTCTCCTCTTAACAGTTGTAGAGATGTGTCTGCTGCTAGAACTCTGTGTGGCATTGACCTGGTCTCTAATCGGAGCTGCTGTTAACCTGCGATTTCTAAGGCTGGTGACTCGGATAAACTTATCCTCAGAATCAGAGGTGACTCTTGGTCTACCTTTCCTGGGGCGGTCCTCGTGGAGCCAGTTTCTTTGTAGCGCTTGATGGTTTTTGCCACTGCACTTGGGGACACTTTAAAAGTTTTCCTTTTTTGGGGGGACTGACTGACCACTGATGGTCACTCATTTTTCTTTACTTAGCTGTTTTTTTCTTGCCATAATGCAAATTCTAACAGTCTATTCAGTAGGACTATCAGCTGTGTATCCACCAGACTTCTGCACAACACAACTGATGGTCCCAACCCCATTTATAAGGCAAGAAATCCCACTTATTAAACCTGACAGGGCATATCTGTGAATTGAAAACCTATCCCTGTGACTACCTCTTGAAGCTCATCAAGAGAATGCCAAGAGTGTGTGTGGCGCCCCAGGGTCCTGGTCATTACAGTAATGTCGCTTTCCTCCCCGGGAAGAGTGATGCTACGTTCAGATGCAAGGAAGGATAACTGCATCCAGGTATCACAAACATGCAACACATTTCATACTCAAGGCCACCAGGGGGAGCTTCTGATCCTATTTATTAGGTGACTCCCCATATATATACAGTATAACTGGCAGTCTGTAGGGAAAGTCAGTTCCTGTCAGAGAGACAGAGGGGAAGGAAGTAGAAAGATGTGCTAGAGAGAGAGATTGCAAGAAGTGAGCTTGTTGCGGAAAATCAGCTAGGCGGAGCTGGTAGGAGAGTAGCTGAGCAGACGTGGGGGTCTGCAGCTCCTGGCAGAAAAAAGAAACTCAGAAGGAAAGAACATCAGCAGAGTTAGTTCCAGACATCAGTCTGAGGAGGAGAGAGGATCCAGGGAGCTATGCATGCCCTCAGAGCTGCAGCTCCCAGAAAGATACATTTTGAAGGTAGAACTGTATTGCAGAGAGTGTAAAGGAAGGCAAAGCAAAGGAGAGGATACCAGAAGGGGACCAGTCCCAAACAGGCTGCCTCCTTCTGAGGCGCAGAACACCAGTAGCCGGGACACCGAGGTAGTAAGGACCTCTACGCCTTACTTCAGAGACCGGCAGGACAGCTAATTGCACGTTACCTGTCCGCACCTACACCCAGTAGGCACGGTGACACCCCACAGAGCCGGGTTATCTAAGAGACCCTTTAAATAGGCTCAAGTCACCAGTCATATGGGTTTTGTCCTATATTATACGGGGACAGAGAGAGAGACACTACATCTGTGAGGACCTTATTTGAAGCTTATGCAGTAAGGGACTACACCACTACAGCGCAAGGGAATGCTATTGATTTCCACCTGGACAAGGGGACTTTGGACTTGCCTCCGAACCAGCCGGACTCTGCTTGCCCTGTGGTCTGGTGCCCTGGACTGTGAATGCTGGAGTCTTAATAATAATAATCTTTATTTTTGTATAGCGCTAACATATTCCGCAGCGCTTTACAGTTTGTACACATTATCATCGCTGTCCCCGACGAGGCTCACAATCTAAATTCCCTATCTGTATGTCTTCAGTAAAGGTAAAGAGACTGCAACCTTGTGTCCTCATTCCTCACTTTGCCATTCACCATTCACCATCTACATACTGGGGAGCCCTGGGGATATACTTCACCTGTGGGAAGGTATACCATGTAGCTGCCATAACATCACCCCAGCAGACCCCTTAAAGCAGCGTCGGTCACCCTGACCGAATACCACAGGTGGTGTCACAAACACAAACTTTATCCCTTTTAAGACCTTTCCCTTTTATATGGACGTCCCATGGCCACGGACCGGGTCAGGCACCATGACATCCCCCTTTGAGCCGAACGGACCCGGAACGGAGTACCTGGAGCACCCCCAGACGCAGGGCCGTGGGTTATTCGGTACCGGTCCTCTCTGTCTCAGTTCTAAGGTTGTCACAGTGGCTGGACCCGGTCCGTGAGCCTGCTAAGGGGCGTCCAATAAAAGAGGTGATGAAAGTCGGCTAAAGTTTCATGACGCCACCTGTGGTATTCGGCCAGGTCGACCGACGCTGCTTGGGGTCCACTGGGGTGATGTGATGGCAGCTAGATGGTATACCTTCCCACAGGTGAAGTATATCCCCAGGGCTTCCCAGTAATGTAGGTGGCGATGGTGTGAGGTGCAGTCAATAACGAGGACACAGGGTTGCAATCTCTTTACCTTTTACTGAAGACTTTGGGATCTGCAATCCAGAGCACTGTCAATAGGGCTGTCTGAGACCGGCCGGTTTCTCACTTTCCACAATATCTTTCTCTTCGTGTCCTTTCTTAGGATACCGCTGCAAGGTAGTGCAGGCGCGGTTCCGTTGCTTTCTATTCGTTCTGCTAGGCCCCTGTTAGGAACCCACCCCTGACAGGTCCTCCCTGGACTCTCCCAGGCTGCGTTCTCTTCTAACTTCCTATCCGACCCCTAGTTTTACCAGTGTGAGGAGTGGCCTAATACATAGTGCCTTTTGCTCCCCCTAGTGGCCAGAGTGTGAAGTGTAATGTGTGCTTGTGATACCTGGTCAGGTGAACTCCTTTAGTGCAATCAGACATAACATTGCTCCCCTTAGTGGCAGAGCGACATTACTGCAATGACCAGGACTCTGGGGCGCTGCATACCCCCTTGCCCTGATGGGGTGCTCCATGTGCAAAGCAGTCATCAAAGCAAAAGGTGGCTACTTTGAAAAACCTAGAATATAAGACATAATTTCAGTTGTTTCACACTTTTTTGTTAAGTATATAATTCCATATTTGTTAATTCATAGTTTTGATGCCTTCAGTGTGAATGTACAATTTTCATAGTCATGAAAATACAGAAAAATCTTTAAATTAGTAGGTGTGTCCAAACTTTTGGTCTGTACTGTGTATGTATATATATATATATATATATATATTTAAACTTTTTAATCTAACACACTTTATGATTTTATTCAGTTTTTCTCACTGTAGGTCCAATCAGGATGAGGCATTACTCTAACTCATTGATGTTCAATTGGAAATAAAGGCAATTAGCATGTTAACTATCATCTTTAAAATTCTTTAATCTAATGGTGTTTCCTTTATCTGCACCTCTGTTGCTATACATTCTCGTTGTAATGCACAGTCAGTACCAGGACACAGTGGGAGGGCGCAGGTCTTTTTATAAATATGGCCAGGTTCAGCAAGGGTCAGGAGCCCTGACGAAAAAGATCCTAGCACTTTTGAAATGCATTGGCGTATTGACCCCTCTGAGCCTGCGTCCTTTTTGGTGATGTCATCCAGACCACGCCCCCTCCAAACACCACCACTGCTTGGTGGCGCCTCAGATTGAATTAGTAATCCATACAGTATTGGGTGCTTTCTGTTAATTTTCGTTGGTACATAACACTTAGAAAAAGCATTGAAAAATTGGTTTGGATTCAATTACTCATCCATACAGTATTCGGTGCTTTCTGTTAAACTTCAGTGGTTTATGCCACTCTAAAAAAGCATTAACATTTTTGTCTGGATTCAATTAGTCTTCCATAGAGTATTAGGTGCTCTCTGTTAAATTTTGGTGGTATGTAACACTCAAAAAAATAGTTGAAAAATTTGTCTGGATTCAATGAATCTTTCGTACAGTAGTATTAGGTGCTTTCTGTTACATTTTGCTGGTACAGTGGGTACGGAAAGTATTCAGATCCCTTTAAATTTTTCACTTTTGGTTTCATTGCAGCCATTTGATAAATTCTAAAAAGTTCATTTTTCTATTCATTAATGTATACTCTGCACCCTATCTTGAGTAAAAAAACAGAAATGTAGACATTTTTGCAAATGTATTATATACAGCTCTGGCAAAAATTAAAAGACCACCACATCAAATCCCTGTCAAGGGCAGCCCAATCCCCAATCTTGAACCCCATTGAAAACCTCTGGAATGTAATCAAGAGGATGATGGATAGCCATAAGCCATCAAACAAAGAAGAACTGTTTACATTTTTGCACCAGAAGCAGTGTGAAAAACTGGTGGAAAGCATGCCAAGACGCATGAAAGCTGTGATTAAAAATCATGGTTATTCCACAAAATATTGATTTCTGAACTCTTCCTGAGTTAAAACATTAGTATGATTGTATTCTAAATGATTATGAACTTGTTTTCTTTGCATTATATGAGGTCTGAAAGCATTGTTTTTTTTTTTAATTTTGACCATTTTTCTTTGTCTGAAAAAAATACAAAATTTCTTGCTTGGAAATTTGGAGACATGTTGTCAGAAGTTTAAGGAATAAAAGAACAATTTACATTTTACTCAAAAATATACCTATAAAGAGAAAAATCAGACAAACTGAACATTTTGCAGTGGTTTCTTATTTTTTGCCATAGCTTTATATTCAGAAAAAAATGAAATATCACATGGTCATAAGTATTCAGACCCTTTGCTCAGACACTCATATTTAAGTCATATGCTGTCCATTTCCTTGTGATCCTCCCTGAAATGGTTCTACTCCTTCATTGGAGTCCAGCTGTTTTTAATTAAACTGATAGGACTTGATTTGGAAAGGCACACACCTGTCTATATAAGACCTCACAGCTCACAGTGCATGTCAGACCAAATGAGAATCATGGGGTCAAAGGAACTGGCCAAGGAGCTCAGAGACAAAATTGTGGCAAGGCACAGATCTGGCCAATGTTACTGTTCTGTTTGATGAATCCTGTCATAAATCACACTCTGTGAGTATCTCCAGGCTCTTTATTCACATCATGTCTCAACCTCCATTACATGAATTCCGAGTACAACAACATCCAACAAGTTCCAAACAAAGAATATAGAACACACATGAAAGTAGTGAGACCCCTAGAGGCCACATGAACATATAACATATTGCTACATCCTTTCTCTTTTAACTAGAGGAACAATAAAAGATACTAAACTAATGTATACTATGACAAAGTTAGAAATTAACCTAGTACGTCCAGTTAGATATAATCTTTGAGGTGCGCCGGCTTTTTGCTAATTCTGCCAGCTCTGGTAATATAAGATGTGTCACTTTCTACATCTGGTACATCTGGTAGTTCTTCTGATATTGTCTGTCTCTGGCCAGAGTCCTCACCCTGATGGTCAGCTGTCACTGTTGGTGCCTGACTTGTACTTGCTGCCTTGTTGTCTTGGGTGTCTGGATACTGTTCAAAAGGCCATGAATCATCTCTTTCTTGCGTTTTCCTCAAATATCTTCGATTCCTCCTTAGTCTTCTTCCGTCGTATGTTAGAATTTTGTAAGACCGCGGTCCCAGTTTCTGGACAACCTTTGCCTTTTGCCAGTGTTTGTCAAATGTGGTGCTTGGCTGCAGCCGAATGTTGTCATTTCTCTGGAGCTCCGGTAGATCCTTTGCAGATTTATTGTAATAGAAAGCTTGCCTAGCTTGATTCTTCTGTAATTTAGCTTCGATGTTTCCCAGCAGCTTTGGCTCTAACAGAGGACACGCAGTTGGTACTAGTGTCTTTGTACGCCTACTCATGAGCCTCTGTGCCGGACTGCTGTCTAGGCCTTGGGTGGGTGTGTTTCTATGATCCAGTATAGACAGATATACATCAGCACCCACCTGGTTTGCTTTCTGCATGAGTCTTTTGGCCGTTTTTACTGCTGACTCTGCTTTCCCATTACTCTGAGGATATCTTGGAGAAGACATCTGGTGTTCAAATTCCCATTTCTTACTGAAAGTTTTGAATTCTTCCGACGTAAACTGTGCCGCATTGTCAGAGAAAACGATATCTGGAATGCCATACCTGGCAAAATGGGCATTGAGTTTTTTA
Source organism: Ranitomeya imitator (assembly GCF_032444005.1). Lineage (NCBI taxonomy): Eukaryota > Metazoa > Chordata > Amphibia > Anura > Dendrobatidae > Ranitomeya > Ranitomeya imitator. The sequence continues at coordinate 330,161,230 of NC_091286.1, read as the reverse complement.
ATCACTGTTCTCGCCCTTGTGTCCTGCACCAAATCAACCTCCCAGAAGTTAGAGAAATAGTCCACTGTAATCAGGTATTCTTTGTCATTCCATGTGAACAAGTCTGTTCCTATTTTTGACCAAGGCCTATGTGGAATTTCATGAGGTTGCAATGTCTCCTTTGGTTGCTTATCATTGCAGGATGCACATATTTCACATTGTGCTATGTAATTTTTTATGTGGTCATTCATTCCTGGCCAATAAACTGACTCTCGTGCACGACGTAGGCATGCTTCCATGCCTAAGTGAGAAGAGTGCAATGTCTTCAATATGCCTCTTCTGAGAACTTCAGGTATAACAGCCCTGTCTCCTTTAAAGATGATTCCTTGCTGCACTGACAATTCATCTCTTATGTGGAAGAATGGTGAGACTTCCCTCGGAGCATGCTGCTTGTATTTTGGCCAGCCCTGCAAGATGACAGTCTTTAAACTCTGGAGACTTTTATCCTTCTCTGTAAAAGTCTGGATTTGCTTGACCTTTTTTTTTGACACTGCAAGGTAGTTACACATATTGATGGTTTCAATGTCTTCCTCCTCATCATTTGTGATAGGAAGGTAAGCTCTGCTTAGCGTATCTGCAATCAGTAAGTCTCTTCCTGGACAGTACCCGATGTCAACATCATATTTCTGAAGTCGCAACAGCATGCGCTGTAGTCTCTTTGGGGCATTTAGTAATGGTTTCTTTGTAATGCTCTCCAATGGTTTGTGATCCGACTGCACTGTTACCCGTCGACCGTAGGTGTACTGGTGAAACTTCTCCATCCCAAATACCACAGCCAGTAGTTCCTTCTCAATCTGCGCATATCCCTGCTCTGTTGTTGTAAGGGCTCTGCTTGCAAATGTAATTGGCTGTTTGTTCTGCATTAATGTGGCTCCAAGGCCTTTTTCCGAAGCATCACATTGTACCACCACTTCTCGATCTGGATCGAAATACTTTAGGGTTGCTGTATCTGCAGTGGCATTCTTTACTGCTCGGAAAGCAGTCTCCTGGCTTTCTGTCCATTCCCAGCGCACATCTTTGTTGGTTAGCTGTCTCAGTGGCTCACACATGTCTGACAGATGTCTGCAAAATTTTGAGAGATAATTCACCATGCCCAAAAATCGTTGTACTCCAGAAACATCAGTAGGGGTAGGCAAATCTTGTATTGCTCTCACCTTTTCAGGATCCACTTTGACCCCAGTTGAAGTCAGTCGATGACCAATATAGGCCACTTCTGTCATTTTCAATTTGAATTTGTCCAAATTCAGCTTTATGTTTTTTTCTCTGCATCTGTCCAAAAATTGTATCATCTTCTGATCGTGATCCTTGATTGCAGATTCCATATTTTCACCTTCTCCCACTACTAGGATATCATCCGCTATTGTCTTCACTCCAGTAAGTCCTTCCAAAGCCTGCATCAATTTCTGCTGGAATATCTCTGGAGCAGGTTTTAGTCCCATGGGCATTTTCAGCCATTTAAAGCGTCCAAATGGTGAAGAAAATTTTGTCAATAAACTTGAATCTTCAGTCAGGGCCACATGCCAGAATCCATTTTTTACATCACATACAGAAAATATTTTAGCCTTTGATAAATCTGGTAGAACATCATCTAATGTTGGCATTGGGTAATGATTTCGTTTCAGCGCCTTGTTGAGTGGCTTAGGATCAATACATATTCTTAACTTGCCCGATGGTTTCTGCACTATGACCAAACTGCTGATCCAATCTGTGCTCTTATGGACTGGTGCTATCATGCCTCTTCTCTGTAATCTTGCAGTTCTACTTTCAGCGGTTGCATTAACGCTACAGGCACTTTTCTTGTAGGTAATCTGGTGGGCTGCACTGTGTTGTCAATTTCTAGCCTATATTTACCTTCAAAGCATCCATCACCTTCAAATACATCAGCATACTCTGCTTTTATTTTCTGCATGTCCAAGTTGTGCTCTGCATTTAGTTTTGGATTTTGTATATCCTGGGCAACTTCAACAGACATAATGTTCTGAGACTGTACTTTTATTAAGTCCATTGCCTAAACTGCTTTTACTCCCAGTAATGGTACCTGGTTACCACCCCGTAACACGGTAAATTCAACTCTATAACTCTTTCTGTTACATGGGTTTCGTATTTTTAGCTTACATGTCCCCATTGGTTTCAGAACACTTTTGCTGTACATCACCAGAACCTTGTCAGTTGGCTCAATAGAAACCTGTTTGTTTAGCAGATCAAATGAAATTACATTGCAGCTTGCTCCACAATCCAGCTGAAATCTAATGGGCTTCTCATCCAACAAGAATGTTGCATAAAGCTGCTTGGCTTCCTTCACTACCTACTGCCCGACTACATTGACTTTCTCTGTTGTAGACTGCATTTGTAGCCATGTAATGTCCTCTGCACTGTCAGTGTCTGGTGTCACAGTGTGGAGCTGTCTATACTGTTTGCCTCTTCCTTGCCTGCAGACAGCAGAGGAATGATTCTTCTTGCCACATGACCTGCAGGTTTCCCCATATGCTGGACACATGGTTTTGTCTCTCTCATGTCTTTTCCCACAATACTTGCAGTGGACAGTATTTATAGGGTAGTCTGGTCCTGTCTTTCCTTTCATAGATACTGCATGTACCTTGTCATCATCATTCTCACTGGTGCCTGCCATCATCTTCAGGCTGTGCTTTGTGAGCTCAGCAGCCCTGCAGATTTGCATACATTTCTCTAAAGTCATGCCTTCCTCTCTCAGTAATCTTTCTTTGAGATGATTGTCCTTTATGCCACACACCATTCTGCCCTTGATTAGACTGTCCCTGATCTCTCCAAAGCCACATGTTTCTGCAAGTCTCCTCAGCTCTGTCAGATATCTGTCCACATTTTCACCATCCTCCTGATGTCTTGTGAAAAACTTATATCTTTCCACTGTCTCATTCTTCTTTGGGTTACAGTGTTTATCAAATGCCTGCACAATGTCTGCTAGGAGGAGGTTGTCTGTGTCTGGGAGCAAGGTGTGGGCTAATTCTCTGCCATTTTCCCCAATTAGGTAATAAAACAGCTTTACTTTCCGTTTGTCATCAGTGGGGCCCACAGTCAGATCCACATACAGTGTAAACTCTTCCTTCCAATGTCTCCAAGTCTGGGACAGATTACATGAAGTGACATCCAGTCTCTGAGGGGGCTTCAGACCAGTCTCCATTTTTCTGTACTGTCAGGGAATCTGTACTTACAGTTGCAGTGATCTGTGCAGTTCCAGTCTCATATAAGCTCTAAGAATTTGCAGGTTCTGTGCCCGGCTGCCACCATGTTCTGTTTGATGAATCCTGTCATAAATCACACTCTGTGAGTATCTCCAGGCTCTTTATTCACATCATGTCTCAACCTCCATTACATGAATTCCGAGTACAACATCCAACAAGTTCCAAACAAAGAATATAGAACACACATAAAAGTAGTGAGACCCCTAGAGGCCACATGAACATATAACATATTGCTACAGTTACACAAAGAATTTCTGCAGTACTCTAGGTTCCTAAGAGCACAGTGGCCTCCATAATCCTTTAACCCCTTCATGATCCAGCCTATTTTGACCTTAATTTCCTGGCCGATTTTTGCAATTCTGACCAGTGTCCCTTTATGAGGTAATAACTCAGGAACGCTTCAACGGATCCTAGCGGTTCTGAGATTGTTTTTTCATGACATATTGGGCTCCACATTAGTGGTAAATTTAGGTCAATAATTTTTGCATTTACCGTATATACTCGAGTATAAGCCGAGATTTTCAGCCCAAAATTTTGGGCTGAAAGTGCCCCTCTCAGCTTATACTCGAGTCACGGTGGGCGGCAGGGTCGGTGGGTGAGGGGGAGAGGGCGCTGAGGCATACTCACCTAGTCCCGGCGCTCCTGACGCTGCCCCTGCCTGTCACACTGTCTCCGGGTGCCGCAGCTCTTCCCCTGTTCAGCGGTCACGTGGGACCGCTGATTAGAGAAATGAATATGTGGCTCCACCTTCCATAGGGGTGGAGCCGCATATTCATTTCTCTAATCAGCGGTGCCGGTGACCGCTGATAGAGGAAGAGGCTGCGGCACCGAAGACCGTGTGACAGGCAGAGGGAGCGGGACGCCGGGAGCAGGTAAGTATTACATATTCACCTGTCCGCATTCCACACGCCGGGCGCCGCTCTGTCTTCCCGTCCTCTGGCTCTGACTGTTCAGGTCAGAGGGCGCGATGACGCATATAGTGTGCGCGCCGCCCTCTGCCTGAACAGTCAGTGCGGAGAGACGCCGGGACGAGACGCTGGGAGCTGCAAGCAGCGAGGTGAGTATGGCATTTTTTTTTAATTGCAGCAGCAATGACACAGCTTTATATGGCACAGCTATGGGGCAATAATGAACGGCGCAGAGCACTATATGGCACAGCTATGGGGCAATAATGAACGGTGCAGAGCACTATATGGCACATCTATGGGGCAAGAATGAACGGTGCAGAGCACTATATGGCACAGCTATGGGGCAATAATGAACAGTGCAGAGCACTATATGGCACAGCTATGGGGCAATAATGAACGGTGCAGAGCACTATATGGCACAGCTATGGGGCAATAATTAACGGCGCAGAGCACAATATGGCAGCTATTGGGCAATAATGAACGGCGCAGAACACTATATGGCAGCTATGGGGCAATAATGAATGGCGCAGAGCACTATATGGCACAGCTATGGGGCAATAATGAACAGCGCAGAGTACTATATGGCAGCTATGGGGCAATAATGAACGGTGCAGAGCACTATATGGCAGCTATGGGGCAATAATGAACGGTGCAGAGCACTATATGGCACAGCTATGGGGCAATAATGAACAGTGTAGAGCACTATATGGCACAGCTATGGGGCAATAATGAACGGCGCAGAGTACTATATGGCACAGCTATGGGGCAATAATGAACGGCGCAGAGCACTATATGGCACAGCTATGGGGCAATAATGAACGGTGCAGAGCACTATATGGCACAGCTATGGGGCAATAATGAACGGTGCAGAGCACTATATGGCACAGCTATGGGGCCATAATGAACAGTATGGAGCATCTATTTTTATTTTTGAAATTCACCGGTAGCTGCTGCATTTTCCACCCTAGGCTTATACTCAAGTCAATAAGTTTTCCCAGTTTTTTGTGGCAAAATTACGGGGGTCGGCTTATACTCGGGTCGGCTTATACTCGAGTATATACGGTATTTGTGAAAAAATAGAAATTTGGCTAAAATTTTGAAAATTTTGCAATTTTCAAATTTTGAATTTTTATTCTGTTAAACGAGAGAGTTATGTGACACAAAATAGTTAATAAATAACATTACCCACATGTCTACTTTACATCAGCACAATTTTGGAAACTAAATTTTTTTTTGCTAGGAAGTTATACGGGATAAAATTTGACCAGCAATTTCTCATTTTTACAACTAAATTTGCAAAACCATTTTTTTAGGGACCACCTCATATTTGAAGTCAGTTTGAGGGGTCTATATAGCTGAAAATACCCAAAAGTGACACCATTCTAAAAACCACCCCTGAAGGTGCTCAAAACCACATTCAAGAAGTTAATTAACCCTTCAGGTGCTTCACAGCAGCAGAAGCAACATGGAAAGAAAAAAATGAACATTTAACTTTTTTGTCACAAACTTTTTAGACACCAAAAGTTATTGTACAATTTGTCCTGAGTACGCTGATACCCCATATGTGGGGGGGAACCACTGTTTGGGCGCACGACAGGGCTCGGAAGGGAAGGAGTGCCATTTGACTTTTTCAATGAAAAATTGGCTCCAATCTTTAGCGGACACCATGTCGCGTTTGGAGAGCCCCTGTGTGCCTAAACATTGGAGCTCCCCCACAAGTGACCCCATTTTGGAAACTATACCCCCCAAGGAACTTATATAGATGAATATATATGAATGAACCCCCAGGTGCTTTACAAATTGATCCGTAAAAATGAAAAAGTACTTTTTTTTTTTTTAAATTCCTTTTAGCCTCAATTTATTCTTTTCCACATGGGCAACAGGATAAAATGGATCCGAAAATGTGTTGGGCAATTGCTCCTGAGTACACCGATACCTCATATGTGGTCAGAAACCACTGTTTGTGCACATGGCAAGGCTCGGAAGGGAAAGAGCGCCATTTGACTTTTGAATGAAAAATTAGCTCCAATTGTTAGCGGACACCATGTCACGTTTGGAGAGCCCCTGTGTGCCTAAACATTGGAGCTCCCCCACATGTGATCCAATTTTGGAAACTAGACCCCCAAGGAACTTATCTAGATGCATAGTGAGCACTTTCAACCCCCAGGTGCTTCACAAATTGATCCGTAAAAATGAAAAAGTATTTTTTTTCACAAAAAATTTATTTTAGTCTCAATTTGTTCATTTCCACATGGGAAACAGGATAAAATGGATCCTAAAGTTTATTGGGCAATTTCTCCTGAGTACACTGATACCTCACATGTGGGGGTAAAAAAAATGAACATTTAACTTTTTAGTCACAAACTTTTTAGACACCAAAAGTTATTGTACAATTTGTCCTGAGTACGCTGATACCCCATATGTGGGGGGGGGAACCACTGTTTGGGCGCACGACAGGGCTCGGAAGGGAAGGAGTGCCATTTGACTTTTTCAATGAAAAATTGGCTCCAATCTTTAGCGGACACCATGTCGCGTTTGGAGAGCCCCTGTGTGCCTAAACATTGGAGCTCCCCCACAAGTGACCCCATTTTGGAAACTATACCCCCCAAGGAACTTATATAGATGAATATATATGAATGAACCCCCAGGTGCTTTACAAATTGATCCGTAAAAATGAAAAAGTACTTTTTTTTTTTTTAAATTCCTTTTAGCCTCAATTTATTCTTTTCCACATGGGCAACCATGTCGCGTTTGGAGAGCCCCTCTCTGCCTAAACATTGGAGCTCCCCCACATGTGACCCCATTTTGGAAACTAGACCTCCCATGGAACTAATCTAGATGTGCGGTGGCCACTTTAAACCCCCAAGTGCTTCACAGAAGTTTATAACGCAGAGCCGTGAAAATAAAAAATCATTTTTCTTTCCTCAAAAATTATATTGTAGCCCGCAATTTTTTATTTTCACAAGAGTAACAGGAGAAATTGGACCCCAAAAGTTGTTGTCCAGTTTATCCTGAGTATGCTGATACCCCATAAGTGGGGGGGAACCACTGTTTGGGCACACGTCGGGGCTCGGAAGGGAAGTAGTGACGTTTTGGAATGCAGACTTTGATGGAATGGTCTGCGGGTATCATGTCACGTTTGCAGAGCCCCTGATGTGCCTACACAGTAGAAACCCCCACAAGTGACACCATTTTGGAAACTAGACCCCCCAAGGAACTTATCTAGATGGTGGTGAGCACTTTGTGAAGTGCTTCACAGAAGTTTACAACGCAGAGCCATGAAAATAAAAAAATATTTTTCTTTCCTCAAAAATGATGTTTTAACAAGCAAGTTTTTATTTTCACAGGGGTAATAGGAGAAATTGGACCCCAATAGTTGTTGCCCAGTTTGTCCTGAGTATGCTGGTACCCCATATGTGGGGGTAAACCACTGTTTGGGCACACGTCAGGGCTCGGAAGGGAAGTAGTGACGTTTTGAAATGCAGACTTTGATTGAATGGTCTGCGGGCGTCACGTTGCATTTGCAGAGCACCTGATGTGCCTAAACAGTAGAAAGCCACCACAAGTGACCCCATTTTGGAAACTAGACCACCCCCAAGGAACTTATCTAGATATGTGGTGAGCACTTTGAACACCCAAGTGCTTCACAGAAGTTTACAATGCAGAGCCATGAAAATAAAAATTTTTGGGCGCACGTCTGGGCTCGGAAGGGAAGAAGCACCATTTGACTTTTTGAAAGCAAGATTGGCTGGAATCAATGGTGGCGCCATGTTGCGTTTGGAGACCCCTGATGTGCCTAATCAGTGGAAACCCCTCAATTCTAACTCCAACACTAACCCCAACACACCCCTAACCCTAATCCCAACTCTAGCCATAACCCTAATCACAACCCTAACCTCAACACACCCCTAACCACAACCCTAACCCCAACACACCCCTAACCTTAATCCCAACCCTAACCCTAATCCTAACCCTAACCCCAACACACCCCTAACCCTAACCATAACCCTAACCGCAAGCCTAATCTTAACCCTATTTCCAACCCTAGCCCTAATTCCAACCCTAACTCTAATTCCAACCCTAACCCTAAGGCCATGTGCCCATGTTGCGGATTCGTGTGAGATTTTTCCGCACCATTTTTGAAAAATCCGCAGGTAAAAGGCACTGCGATTTACCGTGGATTTCCAGTGTTTTTTATGTGGATTTCACCTGCAGATTCGTATTGAGGAGCAAGTGTAAAACACTGCAGAATCCGCACAAAGAATTGACATGCTGTGGAAAATACAACGCAGCGTTTCCACTCGGTATTTTCTGCACCATGGGCACAGCGGATTTGGTTTTCCATAGGTTTACATGGTACTGTAAACCTGATGGAACACTGCTACGAATCTGCAGTGGCCAATCCGCTGCGGATCCGCAGCCAAATCCACACCGTGCGCACATAGCCTAATTCTAAGGGTATGTGCACACGCTGCGGAAAACGCTGTGGATCCGCAGCGTTTCCGCAGCTGTGTGTCCGCAGCAGTTTCCCATGAGTTTACAGTTCAATGTAAACCTGTGGGAAACAAAAAACACTGTGCACATGCTACGGAAAAAACTGTGTGGAAACGCAGCGGTTTACATTCCGCAGCATGCCACTTTCTGCGGATTCTGCAACGGTTTTACAACTGCTCCAATAGAAAACCGCACTTGTAAAACCGCAGTGAAATCCGCAGAAAAACCGCGGTAAATCCACGATAAATCTGCAGCGGTTTTGCACTGCGGATTTACCTAACCCTAACCCTAGCCCTAACCCTAACCCTAACCCTAGTTCTAACCCTAACCCAAGTGGAAAAATAAATGTCAATATATTTTCTTTATTTTATTATTGTCCCTACCTATGGGGGTGATAAAGGGGGGGTTAATTTACTATTTTTTTATTTTGATCACTGTGAGGGGAGCGGACCACAGAACGGAGGACTGGGGAGGAGATTGGTGGTGGTGGCGGGGGCAGATCAGGGTTGCTAGCCATGGCCAATGATATTGTAACATTGGCCATGGCTGGATTGGAATATTTCACCACTTTTCATATGTGAAATATTACAAATTGCTCTGATTGGCTGTTGCACTTTCAACAGCCAATCAGAGCGATTGTAGCCACGTGGGGGCAAAGCCACCCCCCCCCGGGCTAAAGTACCACTCCCCCCTGTCCCTGCAGATCGGGTGAAATCGGAGTTAACCCTTTCACCCAATCTGCAGGGACGCGATCCCTCCATGACACCCCAATAGAAGTTCCAACTTTTTTTATGGATTCAATTAGTCATCCATACAGTTTAACGCCGCTCTTGTTACATTATGGTGGTATATAAAACTCCCCAAAACCCTTCCAAAACTCTTCATGTTTTCAATTATTCATCCATATAATTTAATGCAGTTGTTGTTACATTATGGTGGTACATAAAACTCCCAAAAACCTTTCCCAAATTTTGCATGGATTCAATTAGTCACCCATACAGTTTAATGTGCTTTGTGTAAAATTACGGTGGGTTAAAATTTGTATAAACCACTTGACCTGGTACTGGTCATAAAATATTTTTGCTGAAAAAATGTACTATTTTCATATATACTGTAGAACCTTATTTGTGTGAAATTTTAATGGTTTGAAATAAAAAACAAAATTGGCCCACTACAGGTGTGCAAATTTGGTTGTTCAAAAATTGACTATTATCATATATACTATGGAACTTGGTTTGTGTGCAATTTTGCTTGCTTTAAATAAAAGATTAAATTGGCCTGCTACAGGTGTACAAATTTGGTCCCTTGGTACTCGGTCCCCAGCTGCCACTATTTCTCCTGATGTGGCATCCCTGCCTTTTAGCAACACGTGTCCAGGAACATCTCCTGTGTCCTTACCAACGCAGGTGCTGGGATTGTCCACTTAATCTTTTCATGACATGCGCCATACATATACTGCGCATGTTGTAAACAGGGGTATGCAGCGGGCTCACGGAGCATGTCCGCCCCATACCCTGCAGGTGATGGCTGTGAATTACTCTGACAACGACATTAAACTTGTGCCGATGGGCGTGCCTTTTCTTACCTCCACCCATCAGCACAGCCTTGATGTGATTGGGGAATGCAGGATTTTCATGTCTGTCATTATGACCTGTGGCAGAGCTTCAAATGATACTGTGATTTTTGTTATATGCAGCAATGCCGAGGCATCACTGCATATAGCACAAGTGAGCAAATGATTGCATCTTCAAGCCCCCTAAGGGGGCTAACAAAATCAGTAAAACGTTAAAAAAAATTAAAAAAAATAATAAAAGTTCAAATTCCAGTTGTGCTCAAAAGTTTACATACCCTGGCAGAAGTTTTGCTTTCTTGGCCTTTTTTTCAGAGAATATGATTAATAACACCAAAACTTTCTCCACTCATGGGCGGTTGGGTGAAGCTATTTATTGACAAACTACTGTGTTTTCTCTTTTCAAATCATAATGACATCCCAAAACATCCAAATGACCCTGATTAAAAGTTTACATACCTCATTTCTTAATACCGTGTATTGCCCCCTCTAACATCAATGACAGCTTGAAGTCTTTTGTGGTAGCTGTGGATGAAGTTTTTTATTTTCTCAGATTGTAAAGCTGCCCATTCTTCTCGGCAAAAAGCCTCCAGTTTCTGTAAATTCCTGGGCTGTCTAGCATGAACTGTGCACTTGAGATCTCCTGAAAGTGGCTCAATGATATTGAGGTCAGGAGACTCAGATGGCCACTCTAGAACTTTCACTTTGTTCTGCTGTAGCCAATGACAAGTCGACTTGGCCTTGTGTTTTGGATCATTGTGATGTTGAAACGTCCAAGTATGTCCCATGCGCAGCTTCCGGGCTGATGAGTGCAAATTTGCCTCCAGTATTTGCTGATAGCGTGCTGCATTCATCAATCCTTCAACTATGACCAAGTTTCCTGTGCCTTTCTAGCTCACACATCTCCAAAACATCAGCGATCCACCTCTGTGCTTTACAGTAGGAATGGTGTTCCTTTCATCATAGCCCTTGTTAACCTCTCTCCTGAAGTAACGTTTATGGTTGTGGCCAAAAGGTTCATTTTTGGTGTCATCACTCCAAATGACCTTTTTCCAGAAGTTTTGCGGCTTGTCTCTGTGCTGTTTTGCATATTGTAGGCTAGATAGTTTGTGGCATTCGCTCAGTAATAGCTTTCTTCTGGTGACTTGACCATGCAGCCAATTTTTCTTCAAATGCCTCCTTATTGTGCATCTTGAAACAGCCACACCGCCAGTTTTCAGAGAGTCCTATATTTCAGCTGATGTTATTTGTGGGTTTTTATTTGCATCCTGAACAATTTTCCTGAGAGTTGTAGACAACATCTTTGTTGGTCTACCTGACCCAGGTTTTGTTTTTATAGAGCCTCTGATTATCCATTTGTTAATCACAGTTTGAAAGCTGCTGACTGGCATTATCAATTCCTTTGATATCTTTTTGTATCCCTTTCCTGTTTTATACAGTTCAACTTCCTTTTCCCATAGATCCGTTGACAATTATTTTGCTTTCCCTGTGACTCACTATCCAGAAATGTCAGTGGCTGGATGGAATATGCAGAAGTCTGTCTGGATCCCAGAAACTCACTCAGCTTTTATTCACACACTGATTACAAGCAAACAGGTCACAGGTAAGGATACTACCTTTAGTAGCCATTCAAACCCATTGTGTCAACTTCTGTGCATGTTATCAGGCCAAAATCCCCAGGGTATGTAAACTTTTGATCATGGTCATTTGGGTGTTTTGGGTTGTCATTATGATTTAAATAGAGAAAGCACAGTAGTTTGACAATAAATGGCTTCGCCCAACCTCTAACCATGAGTGGAGAGAAAGTTTTGGTGTTATCATTCTTATTCTCTGAAAAAAGGCCAAGAAAGCAAAAATTCTGCAGGGGTATGAAAACTTTTGAGCACAATTATACCTCCTCTTTTTCCCCAGTGAAAATATAAATGGAAAAAAAATACACATATTTGGTATCTCCGTGTTCAGAAAAGTAAAATTTGTCAAAATATAAAACCAATTAACTCAATAGGTAAACACCGTAAAAGGAAAAAATTCAAGAACCTCAAAATTACTTTTTTTTGGTCTCCACAATTCCCCAAAAATGCTGTAACAAGCGATAAAAAAGTCACATCTATCCCAAAAAGATACTAATAAAAATGTCAACTCACCATGCAAAAAATAAGCTATCGCTCTGCTTCATCAGGTGAAGAATAAAAATGTTACGGGTCTCGGAAAATGGCAACACAACTCCAAAATTTTTTGGCAAACTTCAGATTTTTTGTTACTAAAATAATAAAAAGAACTGGACATGTTTGGTATCACCTTAATTGTATTTTTTTACCACAAAATGTACACCACAAAAGCAATTCCCAAAAAACCAATGTGAGAATTGTATTTTTTTCACAATTTCACCACACTTGGAATATTTTTTCCCGTTTTGGAGTACACTATGTGTTAAAATGAATGGAGCCACTCGAAAGTACAACTCGTCCTGCAGAAATCAAGCCCTCATAAGTCTATGTGGAGGAAAAATGAAAGAGTTATGGCTCTGGGAAAAAGGAGAGGGAAAAACCTTATCAAAAAAATTAAATTATTGACCGACATGTGGACAAGCGCTTGTGGCAAGCGAAGCTACATTTACTGACCGCACACTGGGTGAACATTGTGAGGCCAGGGCTCAGTCTCACCCTGGCACAGCACATGTGCTACTGATGCCGATGATTGATGGCCCTTCTTCTATCAGGGTTTCCTCCACCCCCTACACCAGTCCTTGCACCCCCTCCTGTTCCTGCTCATCCTCCATCTTCGACATGCTATATTAGAATACACATCAGCTGGAAGCTCTGCAGCACTGCCTCAGCAAAGTGGCAACAGGCTCTGCTGAAGCTAAATTGTCTAGGAGACAAACCGCGCACCATGGCACAAGAATAACAGACCATACAGATCTATGGCTCTCACCACTGAATCTGCAACCAGGCATGGTTGTGTGTGATAATGGCCATTACCTGGTGGCGGCTGTGAACTATTGCTGATCACATTATACCTGATCACACTATACCTGATCACACTATGTCTGATCACACTATCCCTGATCACACTATGCACGATCACACTGTACCTGATCACACTACGTCTGGTCATACTATACATGATCACACTATGCCTAATCACACTCTGCCTGATCACACTACACCTGATCACATTACACCTGATCTGTTGTGAATTCTGTTGTCGGGCTCCCTCCTGTGGTCATGAATGGTACTTCGGCTGGTTCTGTCCATGGACTTCCTCTGGTGGCTGTGGGTGTTTCTGAGTTTCCTTCCACAGGTGACGAGGCTAAGTCGTTAGTGGGCTGCTCTATTTAACTCCACTTGGATCTTTGCTCCATGCCAGCTGTCAATGTTGTACTATTGGTCTAGTTCGCTCCTGGATCGTTCTGGTTACCTGTTATTTCCAGCAGAAGCTAAGTTCCTCTTTGCTATTTTCTTGTTTGCTATTTTTTCTGTCCAGCTTGCTATTGTGAATATTGCCTTGCTTGCTGGAAGCTCTGGGACGCAGAGGGGCGCCTCCGCACCGTGAGTCAGTGTGTCAGGTTTTTTTTTCCCTGCACTCTCTGCGTGGCTTTTTGTAGGTTTTTGTGCTGACCGCAAAGTTGCCTTTCCTATCCTCTGTCTGTTCAGTAAGTCGGGCCTCACTTTGCTATATCTATTTCATCTCTGTGTTTGTGATTTCATCTTACTCACAGTCAATATATGTGGGGGCTGCCTTTTCCTTTGGGGAATTTCTCTGAGGCAAGGTAGGCTTTATTTTCCTATCTTTAGGGCTAGCTAGTTTCTTAGGCTGTGTCGAGTTGCATAGGGAGCGTTAGGAGCAATCCACGGCTATTTCTAGTGTGTGTGATAGGATTAGGGATTGCGGTCAGCAGAGTTTCCACTTCCCAGAGCTTGTCCTGTATTTTTGTAGCTATCAGGTCTTTCCGGGTGCTCTTGACCATCAGGTCCATTCTTGTCCTAACCACCAGGTCATAACACTGATCACACTATACCTGATCACACTATAACTGATCACACTATAACTGATCACACTATGCCTGATCACACCATGCCTGATCACACTATGCCTGATCACACTATGCCTGATCACTATACCCACACTATACCTGATCACACTATGCCTGTTCACACTATGCCTGATTACACTATGCCTGATCACACTATGCCTGATCACACTATGCCTGATCACACCATGCCTGATCATACTATGCCTGTTCACACTATGCCTGATTACACTATACCTGATCACACAATACCTGATCATACTATGTCTCATCATACTATACATGATCTCACTATGTCTGATCACACCATGCTTGATGAAGAGACCTGAGTTGTATGTAAAGTGTTCAATTTATTACCATCTTTTCAGTTAGCCATTAAAAGGTATCAGCCGGTCAGTACCCTCAAATTGTAATTTTTTACAAAATAGATACTGTATTTATATGAAGTATCTTCTTGTGTTTCAACTCTTGTCTGTTTTGCGTCACATAAGACTGTTTTTCAGCATCAGAATATGCAAATTCATGGTTTTGAAACAGTGTGTATGATATAAATGCTTAATAATCATGTGCCACATAATCGTTTCATGCTCTGATATCTATGCTATGACTTATTATTTAGCAAATGCGAAAATTAACCTTTAAAATGCATCTTCAATGAATATTTTAAGCACTTGCTTCCTGAGCTCGAGTTTTGAAGCTTATTCATCTTTATGGCACTGACACTCTGCAAAGTGGCTAGAATGCCTCAGGCGGTCCGTGTATTTATAGAAAAGATGCTCCACCGGAAAATACAGATCTGCTTCTTTTTTCAATCTAATTTAATGATTCTGTCTTTCACCACCTAATGTATCTTCTTATTTCTCGCTATTTCTACAGAACATATTAAAAGCAGATGAAAATATATTTTAATAATGTATGCTTTTTTGAACGTTTGAAACATTATGTTAATAGGAAGTCTGTATGGTTTAAAGATGCAGACAGTTTCTTGAAATTGATATAAGGTGGGTGGCATGTGACAGAAGCTTGAGGACTTGTTCTCACTTTGCGTTTGTTTCTGCTTCGAAAATGTAGCATTTGACAGTACCAGCAAAGAGAGTGAGATTTATGAAATCTGATGCACACAGTGCTTATTTTTTCCTTGCAGATTTGAAGCAAATTACCAACTGAAGCATGTTAATTCTTTCAGTGTTTTGGGAGCATTTTTCACTTACTCAAATGATAAGGAAAAAATGCATCAAAACACAAAAAGGCCAGGAGGAATAGACTGTTACCTACAGCTCTGGCAAAAATTAAGAGACCACCGCATCAAACCCCTGTCATGGGCAGCACAATCTTCAGACCTGAACCCCATTGAAAACCTCTGGAATGTAATCAGGAGGATGATGGATAAGTCACAAGCCATCAAACAAAGAAGAACTGCTTACATTTTTGCGCCAGGAGCAGTGTGAAAGACTCGTGGAAAGCATGCCAATACGCATGAAATCTGTGATTAAAAATCATGGTTATTCCATAAAATATTGATTTCTGAACTCTACTTGAGTTAAAACAAAAGTATTGTTGTTTCTAAATGATTATGAACTTGTTTTCTTTGCATTATTTGAGGTCTGAAAGCATTGTTGTTTTTTTTTCTATTTTGACCATTTTCTTTGTCAGAAAAAAATACAAAATTTATTGCTTGGAAATTCGGAGACATGTTGTCAGATCTTTAACCCCTTCATGACCGGGGGATTTTTCGTTTTTCCGTGTTCGTTTTTCGCTCCCCTCCTTCCCAGAGCCATAACTTTTTTATTTTTCCGTCAATTTGGCCATGTAATTATTTTTGCGGGACGAGTTGTATTTTTGCGGGACGAGTTGTACTTTTGAACGACATCATTGGTTTTAGCATGTCGTGTACTAGAAAACGGGAAAAAAATTCCAAGTGCGGTGAAATTGCAAAAAAAGTGCAATCCCACATTGGTTTTTTGTTTGGCTTTTTTGCTAGGTTCACTAAATGCTAAAAATGACCTGCCATTATGATTCTCCAGGTCATTACGAGTTCATAGACACCAAACATGACTAGGTTATTTTTTATCTAAGTGGTGAAAAAAAATTCCAAACTTTGCTAAAAAAAAAAAAAAAAAATGGCGCCATTTTCCGATACTCGTAGCGTCTCCAATTTTCATCATCTGGGGTCGGTTGAGGGCTTATTTTTTGCGTGCCGAGATGACGTTTTTAATGATAGCATTTCGGTGCAGATACGTTCTTTTGATCGCCCGTTATTGCATTTTAATGCAATGTCGCGGCGACCAAAAAAACGTAATTCTGGCGTTTCGAATTTTTTTCCCGCTACGCTGTTTAGCGATCAGGTTAATACTTTTTTTTAATTGATAGATTGGGCGATTCTGAGCGTGACGATACCAAATATGCGTAGATTTGATTTTTTTTTATTGATTTATTTTGATAGGGGCGAAAGGGGGGTGATTTAAACTTTTATGTTTTTTTTATTTTTTTCACATTTTTTTAAACTTTTTTTTTAAACTTTTGCCATGCTTCAATAGCCTCCATGAGAGGCTAGAAGCAGGCACAACTCGATCGGCTCTGCTACATAGCAGCGATCTGCTGATCGCTGCTATGTAGCAGAATTGCACGTGTGCTGTGAGCGCCAACCACAGGGTGGCGCTCACAGCGACGGGCAATCAGTAACCATGGAGGTCTCAAGGACCTCTATGGTTACCATTCACAAGCATCGCCGACCCCCGATCATGTGACGGGGGTCGGCGATGACGTCATTTCCGGCCGCCCGGCCGGAAGCGGTAGTTAAATGCCGCTGTCTGCGTTTGACAGCGGCATTTAACTAGTTAATAGGTGCGGGCAGATCGCGATTCTGCCCGCGCCTATTACGGGCACATGTCAGCTGTTCAAAACAGCTGACTTGTCCCGGCTTTGGTGCGGGCTCACCGCGGAGCCCTGCATCAAAGCAGGGGAGCCGGCATCGGACGGTATAGTACGTCCGATGCCGGTAAGGGGTTAAGGAATAAAAGAACAATTTACATTTCACTCAATAATATACCTATAAAGAGAAAAATAAGACAAACTGAATGTTTTGCAGTGGTCTCTTATTTTTTGCCAGAGCTGTATATGTTGACTTTTGAATTTATTTGTTTCTTTCTTGTTGGTCAAGAAAACACAGACTTTTGTATGGATAAGCCTGTAATATTGACTCGTAAGTTGACATTTGATATAACATATTGTGCTGTTATCCTGGATGACTAGTGATACAGAGTCATTGAACAATGATGTTTGCTGATATGTCGATTACACATTGTCCAAGCCAGCCTATTGGTTGACTTTCAAAACAGAGGAGGAAAAACTATGAAAATAGATTAGATAATCAAATAATGCAAGTTTATCGCGTCACCATTCTTCCCCTTTTCCTGTGGGTGCCGGATTGAAGGATACTTATTAACTATAAAAAGAGGTTTTATGCATCTGTAATATCAGACAGATATTCAGCCAAAACATCCAGACATTCAAACATCCAAAGAACCAAAGACAGAAGCCAAGACATCATGGCTCCATCACACGAGACAAGATTTGTAATTCTACTAGATGCTAGCTTAAGGGACCACAGTCCTGGCTGAAATAATGCAGATCTGCTCCATTGACATTGCTGAACCATGGATATGTTTGGGGTGTCAGGATTTGGACCCAAGGGTCACCTGGCACCATGGAGATGTTAGGGGAAGGCCGATCGTGACCCTCCGGTCAACTGGCCTTTTATCTCAATGGACTGTCATTTTCCTAAACTTGTTGTGACCTCCTGTCTGTGCATGTCACTGGTGGGGTAGTCGGCCCTGGAAGCTCTGAAGTCACAGCTGCTCTTATCCCAGCAAGTCAGCAGAACGGTGAGACTCTGTAGTGTGCACAATCTTGGGTATATTGCTGGGACTTCTATGTGTTATTTGCCTGTTTTGTGGTTCCATAAAGTATTGCCACAAGTGCGGGCATTCGGTGGGATGATCTCTGGTCCATGTGGTTTCGGCTAGCGGACTAGGGCTCTCGGTGACCCCTGTGTCTCCACATATGTACATACCCTTATAGTTCAACAATTATTGAAAGGAACAACACACTTGATGGTGTCAATAAACACTAGTGGCACCAAAGCTCCATGTTTTTTTTGCCCAGAATAGATGCATAACACTGACATAACTATTAACCCTGTCACAACCTTGGGGCTTTCCTTTGTGCGTTGCTGCTTTTTATTCCTCTTCCACCCAGAGCGGTAACTTTTTTATTTTTCAGTCAATATGGCCATGTGAGGGCTTGTTTTTTGCAGGATAAGTTGTACTTTTGAAAAACACAATAGATTTTACCACATAGTGCAACAGAAAATGGGAAAACAATTCCAAGTGTCCTGAAATTGCAAAAAAAATGCAATTCCACAATTGTTTTTTCTTTTTACCATGTTTACTAAATGCTAAAACTAAGCTGGCAGTATGATTCTCCGGATCATTACGCATTCGCAGATACCAAACATGTATAGGTTCTTTTTTTATTTAAATGGTGAAAAAAATGTAAAATTTGAAAAAAAAGGTGCCATTTTTGAGGCCTTTAGTGTCTCTACCTTTTGGTATATGGGGCTGGGTGGGGGCTTATTTTTTGCATGCCAAGCTGTCATTTTTATTAATACAATTTTGGGGTAGATACGATGTTTTGATCACCTGTTATTCTATTTCATTGCAATGTTGCCGTAACTGAAAACACGTAATTCTGGTGCTTTGTTGTTTGTGTTACAATGTTTACCGATTGGATTAATTTAGTTTATATTTTGATAGAATGGGTGTTTCTAAATGCAGAGATATCAAATATGTGTATTTTTTAGTGTTTTATTTTGAAAGAGGCAAAAGGGTGGTGATTTGAACTCTTATACTTTTTTTTTTTTAATATTTAAAATTTTTTTTTTAACTTTTTACTTGCTTTACTAGTCTCCTCAGGAGATTTGAAGCTGCGATCTTCTGATCGCTTGTGCTTCACATACCAGGGTTTCAGCCCTGGTCGTTATGGACACCGGAATGCTATGAGGTCCGTGAGTCGGGGAGCATAGTGCCAGCGCTGGCATCAACCCCCCTCAAGTATTTACCTCTCCTTTTTTCCTGCAGCTCCAGTGTCTTCAGCATCTTCTATCTCTCTGTGACACCTCAGGGCAGAGGGCATGATGATGTCCCTACAGCACACCCTGAGAACTGCAGAGAGTCAGAAGATGCTGAAGAGACTGGAGCTGCGGGGAACGGGAGAGGTGAATATTTTACTTTTTCATGTATGGAGCATTATATGGGGCCCATTATACTGTATGGATCATTATATGGAGCCTATTATACTGTATGGAGCATTATATGTGTCCCATTTTACTGTATGAGTCATTATATGGAGCCCATTATACTGTATGGAGCAATATATGGAGCCATTGTATACTGTATGGAACAATATATGTGGCCCATTATACTGTATGGAGAAATATATGGGGCGCATTATACCATATGGAGCAAAATATGGGTGTTATGCTATAATGGTCTTCGGTAAGGAAGGGGGGTTTCAAACTGTCCCTGGAACTGTGACTCTAGCTATCTCTGTCCCAGGGGTACTCTTGAAGGTTAAGAGGCCCAAGCCCCTGACCTTGCTATGCTCCTGTAAAACCCTGCTCTGTCCTCTACCCCTTCCCATGAAGCCTCGGACAGAAATATAAGGTAAACAAGACACAAAGACAAAACAGGTATAACAGAAAGCAACAAACATTTACTAAAGTAAAGAGGTATATAGGGAAGGATAGGAGTGTACCAACTAAAAGGGAATAGGACAATGAGGAAAGTATACACCCAAAAACAACATGCAGCAATCTCCAGTAGCAACAAGCACATCGTCTCCAAGGAGCAAGAAGCAAAGCTTTAACAAGAAAAGCAAAAAAACATAATATAGGAGTTCAAAAAATATATATAATACATATGTAGATATATAATAAAACAATGTATACAAAATAAGTATAATAAAAAATGCCTTTATTATGTGATAAAGGCAAACAATGACACGAAACAATGTGCACATACTTGGAAGTAATGAATAATATCATAAAAATCATAAAAACAGAAAGATAAATGGGAAGATGAATATAATATACTAGATGGTGGCCTGATTCTAACGCATCGGGTATTCTAGAATATGCATGTCCACGTAGTATATTGCCCAGTGACGCAGTGTATTGCAAAGCCCGCGTAGTATATTGCACAGCCCACATAGTATATTGCCCAGCCCGCGTAGTATATTGCCCAGCGCGCGTAGTATATTGCACAGCCCGCGTAGTACATTGCCCAGCACGCGTAGTATATTGCCCAGCCCGCGTAGTATATTGCACAGCCCACGTATTATATGGCAATGTGGGCATCATATCCCTGTTAAAAGAAAGAATTAAAATAAAAAATAGTTGTATACTCACCCTCCATTTGCCCCTGGATCCAGGAAGCGTTTACCGACGCTCCTCGCGCACTCCGGTCTCAAGAGTGCATTGCGGTCTCGCGAGATGATGACGTAGCGGTCTCGCGAGATCGCTACGTCATCATCTCGCGAGATCGTAATGCATGGACTGGTCACCGGAGCGTTGCAAGGAGCGGGAAAGGCGCCGGAAGGTGAGTGTATTATGATTTTTAATTTTTTTTTTATTATTTTTAACATTAGATCTTTTTACTATTGATGCTGCATAGGCAGCATCAATAGTAAAACAGTTTGTCACACAGTGTTAATAGCAGCGTTAATGGAGTGCGTTACACTGCGGCATATTGCGGACCATTAGCGCTGCCATTAACCCTGTGTGAGCGCTGACTGGAGAGGAGTATGGAGCGGGCACTGACTGCAGGGAGGAAGGAACGGCCATGTTGCTGCCGGACTGCGCCCGTCGCTGATTGGTCGTGGCAATGGTCGTGGGCGTTTTGCCACGACCAATCAGTGACTTGGATTTCCATGACAGACAGAGGCCACGACCAATGAATATCCGTGACAGAAAGACAGACAGACAGACGGAAGTGACCCTTAGACAATTATATAGTAGATTTTATATTCATCTTCCCCTTTTTCTGTCCGTTTTTGTGATTTTTATGGTATTCATTACTTCCAAGAATGTGCACATTGTTTCGTGCCATTGTTTGCCATTAACATATAATAAAGGCATTTTTTATTATACTTATTTTGTATATATTGTTTTATTATATATCTACACTAGCTGTTTCCAGCCAGCTAACGCTCGGCACGCTCATTGCTATCTAATTAACGCTGCTGGTGATTAAACTAAAGTAAATAATGACAACATTCAATAGCGCTTACACAGGTGGTAAATTAACTTAAAATGAAGTTAATAAAAATAATAATCATTAAAATTCTGAGTAATACTAATAATACATTTTATTCACAGTGTAAAATCAAAAACAAACTGGATTCAGTAAGATGTGCGTTTTTTATTCATTCCAGCATCTAAACAAATTTCATAACGAAACATAAATTAAGTTAAAATTTCTCTGTAAACACAATTAAATGTATAGTCATTTTCGTCATTTTCAAAGATCTTTCCTTGACTTCTACCAGGTACAATTTGAACTGAAAGACCTTTACAACTTGTTACTCTAGAGAATGCAGTGTATAATTGACCATGTGTGAATACAGGATCAGGTAGGAGAACGCCAATCTTATCGAATGTTTGTCCTTGCGATTTTGTAATTGTCATGGAATAAGCTAGTCGAAGTGGGAATTAATTTCTTGTTAGCTTAAACGGGATATCGCAATTTTAGCTAGTATCCAATGGTATTCTTGGTAATGTGTGGGGGCGAGGCCTCGTGTGGTAATGTGGAGGGACGGAGCCTCATGTGTTAATGTGTGAGGACGGAGCCTCGTGTGGTAATGTGCCGGAACGGAGCCTCATGTGGTAATGTGTGAGGACGGAGCCTCACGTGGTAATGTGTGGGGACGGAGCCTCGTGTGGTAATATGTGAGGACGGAGCCTCGTGTGGTAATGTGGGGGGACAGAGCCTCGTGTGGTAATGTGTGGGGACGGAGCCTCATGTGGTAATGTGTGGGGACGGAGCCTCGTGGTAATGTGTGGGGATGGAGCCTCGTGTGGTAATGTGTGGGGACGGAGCCTCGTGTGGTAATGTGTGGGGACGGAGCTTCGTGTGGTAATGTGGGGGGATAGAGCATTGCGTGGTAATGTGTGGGGATGGAGCCTCTTGTGGTAATGTGCGGGGAATGGAGCCTTGTATGGTAATGTGGGGGAAAGGAGCCTCGTGTGGTAATGTGTGGGGACGGACCCTCATGTTGTAATGTGGGGGGACAGGATTATGTGTGGTAATGTGGTGGGGGCAGGATTATGTGTGGTGATGTGGGGGGGTGGGATTGTGTGGTAATGTGGTGTGGGGCAGGATTATCTGTGGTGATGGTGTGGGGGGGCGGAATTATGTGTGGTGATGTGGTGGGGGGTGGGATTTTGTGTGGTGATGTGGTGGGGAGGTGGGATTATGTGTAGTGATGTGGTGGGGGCAGGATTATGTGTGGTGATGTGGTGGGGGAGGGATTATGTGTGGTGATGTGGTGGGATTAGGTGTGGTGATGTGGTGGGGGGCGGGATTATGTGTGGTGATGTGGTGGGGGGGCGGGATTACTGTATGTGTGGTGATGTTGTGGGGGGCGGGATTATGTGTGGTGATGTGGTGGGGGCGGGATTATGTGTGGTGATGTGGTGGGGGGGCGGGATTATGTGTGGTGATGTGGTGGGGGGGATTATCTCTAGTGATGTGGTGGGGGGCGGGATTATGTGTGGTGATGTGGTGGGGGGAGGGATTATGTGTGGTGATGTGGCGGGGGGGCGGGATTATGTGTGGTGATGTGGTGGGGGGAGGGATTATGTGTGGTGATGTGGTGGGGGGGCGGGATTATGTGTGGTGATGTGGTGGGGGGCAGGATTATGTGTAGTGATGTGGGGGCGGGATTATGTGTGGCAATGTGGTGGGGGGAGGGATTAAGTGTGGTGATGTGGTGGGGGGGCAGGATTATGTGTGGTGATGTGGTGGGGGGTGGGATTATGTGTGGTGATGTGGTGGAGGGGCGGGATTATGTGTGGTGATGTGGTGGGCGGGTGGCATTATGTGTAGTGATGTGGTGGGGGGGCAGAATTGTGTGTGGTAATGTGGTGGGGGCGGGATTGTGTGTGGTAATGTGGTGGGGGGTGGGATTGTGTGTAGTAATGTGGTGGGGGTGCGGGATTTTGTGTGGTAATGGGGTGGGGGGTAGGGATTATGTGTAATGATGTGGTGGGTGGAGCTACTGTGCAGGGGGCGGGATTAGAAAGTAATCACGATGCCTCTTATATATATATAGATATACATTATATATATTTTTTAACTCCTATATTGTGTTTTTTTGTTTTTCTACGCCCTATAAAATCAGGCCAGACCCTCTTTGCCTTGCCAGTTAAAGCTTTGCTACTTGCTCCTTGGAGACGATGTGTTTGTTGCTACTGGAGATTGTTGCATGTTGTTTTTGGGTGTATACTTTCCTCATTATCCTATTTCCTTTTAGTTGGTACACTCCTATCCTTCCCTATACGATTCTATACTATTCGTATACCTCTTTACTTTAGTAAATGTTTGTTGCTTTCTGTTATACCTGTTTTGTCTTTGTGTCTTGTTTACCTTATATTTCTGTCCAAGGCTTCATGGGAAGGGGTAGAGGACAGAGCAGGGTTTTACAGGAGCATAGCAAGGTCAGGGGCTTGGGCCCAGTACTCCTGGGACAGAGATAGCTAGTGTCACAGTGTCACAGTTCCAGGGACAGTTTGAGATCCCCCTTCCTTACCGAAGACCATTATAGCATAACACCCATATTTTATGGTATAATGCGCCCCATATATTTCTCCATACAGTATAATGGGCCACATGTATCGTTCCATACAGTATATAATGGCTCCATATATTGCTCCATACAGTATAATGGGCTCCATATAATGACTCATACAGTAAAATGGGCCCCATATAATGCTCCATACAGTATAATAGGCCCCATATAATGATCCATACAGTATAATGGGCCCCGTATAATGCTCCATACAGTATAATAGGCCCCATATAATGATCCATACAGTATAATGGGCCCCATATAATGCTCCATATATAAAAAAGTAAAATATCTCTCCCCAGGGCTGCCACTAGAAATTTCGGGGCCCCATACTGGCAAA
The DNA here is from genome assembly GCF_032444005.1 of Ranitomeya imitator. Taxonomy (NCBI): domain Eukaryota; kingdom Metazoa; phylum Chordata; class Amphibia; order Anura; family Dendrobatidae; genus Ranitomeya; species Ranitomeya imitator. Next base: position 330,136,722 of record NC_091286.1, on the reverse strand, counting down.
ATTTTCGGGGCCCCCTTGAAACTCCGCCCAGGCTCCACCCCAGCCCCGCCTCCAGGCTCCACCCCACGAACTGTCCACAGTCCCACCACTCTCTCTTGGAAAATCTCCACTTCTCACCTATCACACATTGACAGTTCCCATCACCAGATCACACATATAGCCGGCAGCTTTTGTTTTGGCCAAAAGATTTTTTAAGCCGCCACCACAACAAGGTAGACACTTTTGGCCGGGCCCTACTCTACTGTAACCTACTAAATATTTGTTAAAATATGCAATACAATTTAGGTATATTTTTATTTATTTTTCAATTTTTAAAATGACCTATAATACTACATACAAGGAACAAATACCACAACACTATGACCAGATGACATATTACCACCACAGTGATCGAATAATATAAAATACAAGGAACAAATACCGCTACACCATGACCAGACCACATATTACCTCCACATCATGACCAGACCACATATTACCAACAATGACTGAATACTACAATACTGATCAGTAATACAAAAAAAACCCACAATACTATCACCATCAGTGCCATTATGCACAGGAGATCTGTAATTAGTAAGCAGTGTCTGTGTACAGGTAATACAGTGATCACTGGTGACATTACACACAGGACCTCTGTATATAGTATACAGTGTATAGTGTAAGTGTATAGGTAACACTGACTCACCAGTGACGTCTCTAGGTGAAGTCCTTCATCTTTCATCCAGCACAGACCGCCATCACTTTATCCAGCCAGGACTCGTCTCTGCAGGAAATAAAACAGTTATCTCGAGTTCCGCTTGTAGAACACATTACTTAATTTTCCCAACTTCTACATTACACCACATGAAGAAGGCAACATAGTATCACTCTACACAGTAACAGGACCGCCCCCCCCATTTAAAACAGTATACTCAAAAAATAAAATAAATACATCACTGCAATAATAATATCCCTTAATTAGCCCCTATGGTAATATTCGCCATCCTGGCCACCGTGTGTCTCATTTCAGGCTCCAGCCATATGTTCTCTCATCCTGCCCTCATGAGTATCCATTCTACCCCATATGATCTCCCCATCCTGCCCCATCTGTCTCCATCGTATCCATCCTGCCCCATCTGTTTCCAATCCTGCACCATCTCTGTCCAGCACTCTGCCCCATCTCTGTCCAGCACTCTGCCCCATCTCTGTCCAGCACTCTGCCCCATCTCTGTCCAGCACTCTGCCCCATCTCTGTCCAGCACTCTGCCCCATCTCTGTCCAGCACTCTGCCCCATCTCTGTCCAGCACTCTGCCCCATCTCTGTCCAGCACTCTGCCCCATCTCTGTCCAGCACTCTGCCCAGCACTCTGCCCCATCTCTGTCCAGCACTCTGCCCCATCTCTGTCCAGCACTCTGCCCCATCTCTGTCCAGCACTCTGCCCCATCTCTGTCCAGCACTCTGCCCCATTTCTGTCCAGCACTCTGCCCCATCTCTGTCCAGCACTCTGCCCCATCTCTGTCCAGCACTCTGCCCCGTGTCCAGCTTTCTGCCCCCCATGTGTCCAGCTTTCTGCCCCCCATGTGTCCAGCTTTCTGCCCCCCATGTGTCCAGCTTTCTGCCCCCCCCGTGTCCAGCTTTCTGCCCCGCCCCCCCCTGTCCAGCTTTCTGCCCCCCCGTGTCCAGCTTTCTGCCCCCCCCGTGTCCAGCTTTCTGCCCCCCCGTGTCCAGCTTTCTGCCCCCCCCCGTGTCCAGCTTTCTGCCCCCCCCGTGTCCAGCTTTCTGCCCCCCCCCGTGTCCAGCTTTACTGCCCCCTCTGTGTCCAGCTTTACTGCCCCCTCTGTGTCCAGCTTTACTGCCCCCTCTGTGTCCAGCTTTACTGCCCCCTCTGTGTCCAGATTTACTGCCCCCTCTGTGTCCAGATTTACTGCCCCCTCTGTGTCCAGATTTACTGCCCCCTCTGTGTCCAGATTTACTGCCCCCTCTGTGTCCAGATTTACTGCCCCCTCTGTGTCCAGATTTACTGCCCCCTCTGTGTCCAGATTTACTGCCCCCTCTGTGTCCAGATTTACTGCCCCCTCTGTGTCCAGATTTACTGCCCCCTCTGTGTCCAGATTTACTGCCCCCTCTGTGTCCAGATTTACTGCCCCCTCTGTGTCCAGATTTACTGCCCCCTCTGTGTCCAGCTTTACTGCCCCCTCTGTGTCCAGCTTTACTGCCCCCTGTGTCCAGCTTTACTGCCCCCTCTGTGTCCAGATTTACTGCCCCCTCTGTGTCCAGATTTACTGCCCCCTCTGTGTCCAGATTTACTGCCCCCTCTGTGTCCAGATTTACTGCCCCCTCTGTGTCCAGCTTTACTGCCCCCTCTGTGTCCAGCTTTACTGCCCCCTGTGTCCAGCTTTACTCCCCCTCTGTGTCCAGCCTTCTGCCCCCCCCGTGTCCAGCCTTCTGCCCCCCGTGTCCAGCTTTACTGCCCTTCTGTGTCCAGCGGCCTTCTGCCCCCCCCCCGTGTCCAGCTTTACTGCCCCCGTGTCCAGCGGCCTTCTGCCCCCTCTGTGTCCAGCTGCCTTCTGCCCCCTCTGTGTCCAGCTGCCTTCTGCCCCCTCTGTGTCCAGCTGCCTTCTGCCCCCTCTGTGTCCAGCTGCCTTCTGCCCGCTCTGTGTCCAGCTGCCTTCTGCCCCCTCTGTGTCCAGCTGCCTTCTGCCCCGTGTCCAGCTGCCTTCTGCCCCCCTGTGTCCAGCTGCCTTCTGCCCCCTCTGTGTCCAGCTGCCTTCTGCCCCATCTGTGTCCAGCTGCCTTCTGCCCCCCTGTGTCCAGCTGCCTTCTGCCCCCTCTGTGTCCAGCTGCCTTCTGCCCCCCTGTGTCCAGCTGCCTTCTGCCCCCTCTGTGTCCAGCTGCCTTCTGCCCCCGTGTCCAGCTGCCTTCTGCCCCCTCTGTGTCCAGCTGCCTTCTGCCCCCGTGTCCAGCTGCCTTCTGCCCCCGTGTCCAGCTGCCTTCTGCCCCCTCTGTGTCCAGCTGCCTTCTGCCCCCTCTGTGTCCAGCTGCCTTCTGCCCCATCTGTGTCCAGCTGCCTTCTGCCCCCTCTGTGTCCAGCTGCCTTCTGCCCCATCTGTGTCCAGCTGCCTTCTGCCCCCCTGTGTCCAGCTGCCTTCTGCCCCCTCTGTGTCCAGCTGCCTTCTGCCCCCCTGTGTCCAGCTGCCTTCTGCCTCCTCTGTGTCCAGCTGCCTTCTGCCCCCCTGTGTCCAGCTGCCTTCTGCCCCCTCTGTGTCCAGCTGCCTTCTGCCCCCGTGTCCAGCTGCCTTCTGCCCCCTCTGTGTCCAGCTGCCTTCTGCCCCCCTGTGTCCAGCTGCCTTCTGCCCCCTCTGTGTCCAGCTGCCTTCTGCCCCCCTGTGTCCAGCTGCCTTCTGCCCCCTCTGTGTCCAGCTGCCTTCTGCCCCCGTGTCCAGCTGCCTTCTGCCCCCTCTGTGTCCAGCTGCCTTCTGCCCCCCTGTGTCCAGCTGCCTTCTGCCCCCTCTGTGTCCAGCTGCCTTCTGCCCCCCTGTGTCCAGCTGCCTTCTGCCCCCTCTGTGTCCAGCTGCCTTCTGCCCCCCTGTGTCCAGCTGCCTTCTGCCCCCTCTGTGTCCAGCTGCCTTCTGCCCCCCTGTGTCCAGCTGCCTTCTGCCCCCTCTGTGTCCAGCTGCCTTCTGCCCCCGTGTCCAGCTGCCTTCTGCCCCCGTGTCCAGCTGCCTTCTGCCCCCTCTGTGTCCAGCTGCCTTCTGCCCCATCTGTGTCCAGCTGCCTTCTGCCCCCCTGTGTCCAGCTGCCTTCTGCCCCCTCTGTGTCCAGCTGCCTTCTGCCCCCCTGTGTCCAGCTGCCTTCTGCCCCCTCTGTGTCCAGCTGCCTTCTGCCCCCGTGTCCAGCTGCCTTCTGCCCCCGTGTCCAGCTGCCTTCTGCCCCCTCTGTGTCCAGCTGCCTTCTGCCCCCGTGTCCAGCTGCCTTCTGCCCCCCTGTGTCCAGCTGCCTTCTGCCCCCTCTGTGTCCAGCTGCCTTCTGCCCCCCTGTGTCCAGCTGCCTTCTGCCCCCTCTGTGTCCAGCTGCCTTCTGCCCCCGTGTCCAGCTGCCTTCTGCCCCCGTGTCCAGCTGCCTTCTGCCCCCTCTGTGTCCAGCTGCCTTCTGCCCCCTCTGTGTCCAGCTGCCTTCTGCCCCCCCTGTGTCCAGCTGCCTTCTGCCCCCTCTGTGTCCAGCTTTACTGCCCCCCTGTGTCCAGCTGCCTTCTGCCCCCTCTGTGTCCAGCTGCCTTCTGCCCCCCTGTGTCCAGCTGCCTTCTGCCCCCCTGTGTCCAGCTGCCTTCTGCCCCCTCTGTGTCCAGCTGCCTTCTGCCCCCCTGTGTCCAGCTGCCTTCTGCCCCCTCTGTGTCCAGCTGCCTTCTGCCCCCCTATGTCCAGCTGCCTTCTGCCCCCTCTGTGTCCAGCTGCCTTCTGCCCCCCTGTGTCCAGCTGCCTTCTGCCCCCTCTGTGTCCAGCTGCCTTCTGCCCCCCTGTGTCCAGCTTTACTGCCCCCCTGTGTCCAGCTGCCTTCTGCCCCCGTGTCCAGCTGCCTTCTGCCCCCTCTGTGTCCAGCTGCCTTCTGCCCCCTCTGTGTCCAGCTTTACTGCCCCCGTGTCCAGCTGCCTTCTGCCCCCTCTGTGTCCAGCTGCCTTCTGCCCCCCTGTGTCCAGCTGCCTTCTGCCCCCCTGTGTCCAGCGGCCTTCTGCCCCCTCTGTTTCCAGCGGCCTTCTGCCCCCCTGTGTCCAGCTGCCTTCTGCCCCCCTGTGTCCAGCGGCCTTCTGCCCCCCTGTGTCCAGCGGCCTTCTGCCCCCTCTGTGTCCAGCGGCCTTCTGCCCCCTCTGTGTCCAGCCTTCTGCCCAAACCCCCCCCCCCCCCGATCGCCGCTCTCCGCTCTTAATAGAAAAAAAAAAGTTCTACTTACCTGCCGCGCTCCTCTCTCCACGCAGCTGCACTGTGCACTCGCCGGCGACTGACAATGACGTCAGACGCCGGCGACCTGCACGCTGCGGCTGGCGGCTGTTAACTATTGACGTGCGGGCGCGGGCCCGCATGTCAATAGCGTACAGCTGCAGCGTCGGCCGCCGCTAAGGGCCCGGTTCAGCCTGCGGCTGCCGGTAGGGGCCCGGTGAGCAGGTAAGAGGGGGCCCGATGCGGGCCCCCTCTGCTCACCGGGCCCCTTACGCCAGTCACGGCTGTAATGCCCTGATGGCGGCCCTGTCTCTCCCGTTCCCCGCAGCTCCAGTCTCTTCAGCATCTTCTGACTCTCTGCAGTTCTCAGGGTGTGCTGTAGGGACATCATCGTGCCCTCTGCCCTGAGGTGTCACAGAAAGTCAGAAGTTGCTGGATACACTGGAGCTGCAGGAAACAAGGAGAGGTAAATACTTGAGGGGGGTTGGTGCCAGCGCTGGCACTATGCTCCCCGACTCACGGACCCCATAGCATTCCGGTGTTCATAACGACCAGGGCTGAAACCTTGGTATGTGAAGCACAAGCGATCAGATTATCGCACATTTAAGTCTCCTGAGGAGACTAGTAAAACAAGTAAAAAGTTTAAAAAAAAGTTTTTAAAAATGTTAAAAAAAAGTATAAGTTCAAATCACCACCCTTTTGCCTCATTCAAAATATGCATCTTCCCCTTTTTCTGTCCGTTTTTGTAATTTTTATGGTATTCATTACTTCCAAGTACGTGCACAATTTTTTATGCCATTGTTTGCCATTAACATATAATAAAGGCATTTTTATTATACTTATTTTGTATATATTGTTTTATTATATATCTACATATACATATCTACTATACAATTGTCTAAGGGTCACTTCCATCTGTCTGTCTTTCTGTCACGGATGTTCATTGGTTGTGGCCTCTGTCTGTCATGGAAATCCAAGTCGCTGATTGGTCGTGGCAAAACACCCACGACCACTGCCACGACTAATCAGTGACGTGCGCAGTCCGGTGCCAACATGGCCGCTCTTTCCTCCCCGCAGTCAGTGCCCGCTCCATACTCCCCTCCAGTCAGCGCTCACACAGGGTTAATGGCAGCGCTAATGGACCGCGTTATGCCGCGGTGTAACGCACTCCATTAATGCTGCTATTAACCCTGTGTGACCAACTGTTTTACTATTGATGCTTTCTATGCAGCATCAATAGTAAAAAAGATCTAATGTTAAAAATAATACAAAAAAAATAAAATATCATCATACACTCACCTTCCGGCGCCTTTCCCGCTCCTTGCGACACTCCGGTGACCAGTCCATACATTGCGGTCTCGCGAGACCGCTACGTCATCATCTCGCGAGACCGCAATGCACTCTTGAGACTGGAGCGCGCGAGGAGCGTCGGTAAACGCTTCCTGGATCCAGGGGCAAACGGAGGGTGAGTATACAACTATTTTTTATTTTAATTCTTTTTTTTAACAGGGATATGATGCCCACATTGCTATATAATACGTGGGCTGTGTAATATACTACGCGGGCTGGGCAATATACTACGCGGGCTGGGCAATGTACTACACGGGCTGTGCAATATACTATGCGCGCTGGGCAATATACTACGCGGGCTGGGCAATATACTACGTGGACTGGGCAATATACTACGTGGGCTGTGCAATATACTACGCGGGCTGTGCAATATACTACGTGACTGTACAATATACTACGTGACTGGGCAATATACTACGTGACTGGGCAATATACTACGTGGCTGGGCAATATACTATGTGGCAGGGAAATATATTATGTGGCAGGGCAATATAGTACATGACTGGGCAATATAGTACGTGACTGGGCAATATTCTACATGACTGGGCAATATACTATGGCTGGGCAATATACTATGTGGCTGGGCAATATACTACGTGACTGGGCAATATAGTACGTGACTGGGCAATATACTACGTGGTTGGGCAATATAGTACGTGACTAGGCAATATACTATGTGGCTGGGCAATATACTATGTGGCTGAGCAATATACTATGTGGCTGGGCAATATACTATGTGACTGGGCAATATAGTACGTGACTGGGCAATATAGTACACGGTTGGGCAATATACTATGTGGCTGGGCAATATACTACGTGGGCTGTTCAATATAGTACGTGACTGGGCAATATACAGTTAGGTCTATATATATTTGGACAGAGACAACATTTTTCTAATTTTGGTTATAGACATTACAATAATGAATTTTAAACAAAACAATTCAGATGCAGTTGAAGTTCAGATTATCACCTTTCATTTAAGGGTATCCACATTAAAATTGGATGAAGGGTTTAGGAGTTTCAGCTCCTTAACCTGTGCCACCCTGTTTTTAAAGGGACCTAAAGTAATATTTTGGGCCCATTAAACTGTATGGGGCAATATATGGGCCCATTATACTGTATGGAGCACAATATGATGCCCATAATTCTGAAGGACAATGTGGTGCCTATAATACTGTTTGGAGGACTAAGTGGTGCCCATAATACTGTAGGGAGGACTATGTGGTGCCTATAATACTGTATGGAGGACTATGTGGTGCCCCTATTACTGTTTGCAGTACTATGTGGTGCCCATAACACTGTATGGAAGACTAGTTGATGCCCATGATACTGTTTGGAGTACCCAATTGTGGTGCCCATAATTCTGTATGGAGGATTATGTGGTGCCCATAATACTGTTTGGAGGACTATGTGGTGCCCATAGTACTATTTGAAGGACTATGCAGTGCCCATAATACTGTATAAAGGATTATGTGGTGCCCATAATACTGTATGGAGGACTACACTATCTGCTCTAAAATGATAAGTCTGCATTCACTCTGTGTGCTGTGCACTGTGAGGATTTGCTGGTTTCTGAGCCATTGTAGAATTTACAATAGATATCACTCATGTAATGTAAGAAGTAAGTGAAATCTTTGGCATTCTACTATACCCATTGCAAGCGTTAGGTGCAGGCAGACATGGCAGCTGCCTAGGGTTCCCGCTCCTCCAGGGGCCCCCACCAGCCAGTGGCATGCCGCTAATAGTGGCACACCACGCTGCTGCTATGGGACCCTTGAGTAAGAGGGGCCCAGCGCCGCCCCTCCCTGCATTCAACTTATTGTCATCATAGATGCGATACAGTTGAAAGCAGTGATGGAGGAGAGAGTGTCATGTGATGCTCCCTCTCCCATCACTTCCCTCTGCCTCTGACACAGCAGCATGTGCCATCAGTGGAGCTGATGAGATGCTGAGACTCTCTGCAGAAGCCAGAGCAGCAGGGGAATGAGAAGGAGAGGTGTGTATTGGGTGTGTGTCTGCTGCACTATACTGTAGTGTGTGTCTGCTGCACTATACTGTAGTGTGTGTGTCTGCTGCACCATACTGTGTGAGGGGGACTACACTATACTGTATTGTGTGTGTGGGAACTGCAATTTACCTTTGTGTTTGGGGCTGCATTATACTATGTGTGGGGGACTGCACTATACTGTGTATGTAGGGGGCTATAAAATACTGAGTCCAAGGCTGCATTATAATTTGTGTGGGGATGGTGCTATCCTGTGTGTAGGGGACTGCACTATACTGTGTGTGGGGGGGGGGGGGGGGCTGCATTATACTGTGAGTTGGGGGGTTGCATGTTATGGACCTGGTGGTTAGGAGCACCCGGCACGACCTGATAGTTAAACTCACACAGGACAAGCTCTGGGATGTGGGAGCTCTGCTGACCGCAACCCCTAATCCTATCACAACAACTAGAAATAGCCGTGGAGCGTTCCTGACACTCCCTAGACTCCTCTTCACAGCCTAAGAGCTAGCTAGCCCTAGAGATAGAAAACAAAGCCTACCTTGCCTCAGAGAAATTCCCCAAAGGAAAAGGCAGCCCACCACATATATTGACTGTGAGTAAAGATGAAAGTCACAAACGCAGAAATGAAACAGGTTTCAGCAAAGGGAGGCCAGACTTACTAAACAGACAGAGGATAGGAAAGGTATCTTTGCGGTCAGCACAAAAAAACTACAAAAGACCACACAGAGTGTGCAAAAAGACCTCCGCACCGACTAACGGTGCAGAGATGCCACTCTGCATCCCAGAGCTTCCAGCTAGCAAGGCAAAATCATGATATCCAGCTGGACAAGGAAACAATGAACAAATAATAACTAGCAGGAACTTAGCTTCTGCTGGGGTAGACAGGTCACCAGAAAGATCCAAGAGCGAACTGAACCAATGCAGGAACATTGACAGCTGGCATGGAGTAACGATCTGAGTGGAGTTAAATAGAGCAGCCAACCAAAGGATAAACCACGTCACCTGTGTAAGGAACCTCAGAAGCAGCAGCTCCACTCACAGCCACCAGAGGTAGTCCATGGACAGAACTCGCCGAAGTACCATTCACGACCACAGGAGGGAGTTCAACAACAGAATTCACAACAGTTGCACTAAACTGTGTTGTGGACTGCACTATACTGTGTGTGTGGGGGCTGCACTATACTGTGTGTGGGGGGCTTCATTATACAATGTGTGAGGGTCATGCACTATACTTTGTATGTTGGGGCTGCATTATACTGTATTGGAGCTGCACTAAACTGTGTGTGGGGCTGCACTATACTGTGTGTGGGGGGCTGCATTATACTGTGTGTGAGGGGCCTGCACTATACTGTTTATGAAGACACAAAAGAGAATAGTAAAACCAAAAACACTCAGTTTGAAAAAAATGTTGCAGTAATCCGCAAGTGCTAGTAAAAGATGTAAAAAACAGGGTATTTGGTTGATACGTTTTTTGCAAAAAATGTATACTAAGCTGCTCTACCAATCTTCACGGTATACCCTTATCAGAGCAGTCCTAACTAATGTATGCAATCCCTATCTGATGTATTTAAAAACCTGATCATCTGTATATTACCTGTGTGAACAGGGTTCAGAGAGGAAAAATCCATGTGTGCATACAGAGTAGAACAGCTTTTGTGCAGATAGCCCAAGAGGAGTGGTGGGTAGCTCCCCAGTCTTGTAGACACAAGAGAACAATTATGGAAACATGAACACATGGGCTACTTGCACAGTGAACAAGTCTGTAGGATCATGTTCACACACCACCAAGAAACCTGAAGACACAAAAGAGAATAGTAAAACCAAAAACACTCAGTTTGAAAAAAATGTTGCAGTAATCCGCAAGTGCTAGTAAAAGATGTAAAAAACAGGGTATTTGGTTGATACGTTTTTTGCAAAAAATGTATACTAAGCTGCTCTACCAATCTTCACGGTATACCCTTATCAGAGCAGTCTGCACAAAAGCTGTTCTACTCTGTATGCACACATGGATTTTTCCTCTCTGAACCCTGTTCACACAGGTAATATACAGATGATCAGGTTTTTAAATACATCAGATAGGGATTGCATACATTAGTTAGGACTGCTCTGATAAGGGTATACCGTGAAGATTGGTAGAGCAGCTTAGTATACATTTTTTGCAAAAAACGTATCAACCAAATACCCTGTTTTTTACATCTTTTACTAGCACTTGCGGATTACTGCAACATTTTTTTCAAACTGAGTGTTTTTGGTTTTACTATTCTCTTTTGTGTCTTCAGGTTTCTTGGTGGTGTGTGAACATGATCCTACAGACTTGTTCACTGTGCAAGTAGCCCATGTGTTCATGTTTCCATAATTGTTCTCTTGTGTCTACAAGACTGGGGAGCTACCCACCACTCCTCTTGGGCTATCTGCACAAAAGCTGTTCTACTCTGTATGCACACATGGATTTTTCCTCTCTGAACCCTGTTCACACAGGTAATATACAGATGATCAGGTTTTTAAATACATCAGATAGGGATTGCATACATTAGTTAGGACTGCTCTGATAAGGGTATACCGTGAAGATTGGTAGAGCAGCTTAGTATACATTTTTTGCAAAAAACGTATCAACCAAATACCCTGTTTTTTACATCTTTTACTAGCACTTGCGGATTACTGCAACATTTTTTTCAAACTGAGTGTTTTTGGTTTTACTATTCTCTTTTGTGTCTTCAGGTTTCTTGGTGGTGTGTGAACATGATCCTACAGACTTGTTCACTGTGCAAGTAGCCCATGTGTTCATGTTTCCACTATACTGTTTATGTGGGGGGCTGCATTATACTGTTTTGGGGCTGCACTATACTGTGTGGGGCTGCATTGTACTGTGTGGGAACTTCACTATACTGTGTGTGGGGACTGCATTATACTGTGAGTGGGGGCTGCACTAAACTGTGTGGGTGTACTGAACTCTACTGTGTGTGGGGAGGTCACACTATACTGTGTGTGTGGGGCTGCAATATACTGTGTGTGGGGCTGCACTATACTGTGTGTGAGGTGGCTACATTATACTGTGTGTGGGGGCTGCACTATACTGTGTGTTTGTGGGGGCAGCATTATACTGTGTTTGGGGCTGCATTAAACTCTGAAGGGTCTGCGTTACACTCTCAGGGGTCTACATTACACTCTGAGGGGGTTGCATTATACTCTGAGGGTACTGCATTATACTGTGTGTGGGGGACTGCATTATACTGTGTGTGAAGGGGCTGCACTATACTGTGTGTTTGTGGGGGGGTTGAATTATACTGTGTGGGGGGTTGAATTATACTGTGCGTGTGGGGGGCTGCATTATACTGTGTGTGGGGCTGCATTATTCTCTGAGGGGACTTCATTATACTCTGAAAGGGCTGAATTTATACTCTGAAGGGGCTGCAATATACAGGACTGCATTATACTCTGAGGTGGGCTACATTATACTCTGAAGGGTGCTGCATTATACTCTTTCAAGGAACGTGGGGAGTGCATGTTACTATATGTACTATATTGGACCTGCCTTATACTGTATCAAGGACTGTCTGTTCCAATCATTCTTCCTCAGCCGCAGTAAGGGTAGGTGCACATGGTCAGTAAACAATGCGGGTTGGATACTGCGTACTTTATTTGTAGAAATCCCATGTCCACTTTGCCAGCGGCTCCCCTGAGGAGACAGACATGCGGTGCGTCTCTCCAGACTGCAGCATGTCTATTCATGCGGAGATGCAAGCCTATGTGTGCAATAATGTGTGCAAAAAAACTGTAAAGCGCTGCGGAATATGTTAGCGCTATGTAAAAATAAAGATTATTATTATAAGACTAGATGGTGGCCCGATTCTAACACAACGGGTATTCTAGAATATGCATGTCCACATAGTATATTGCACAGCCCACATAGTATATTGCCCAGTCACGTAGTATATTGCCCAGCTACGTAGTATATTGCCCAGCCACTTACTATATTGCCCAGCCACGTGGCATATTGCCCAGTCACGTAGTATATTGCCCAGTCACGTAGTATATTGCCCAGTCACGTAGTATATCGCCCAGCCACATAGTATGTTGCCCAGCCACGTAGTATATTGCCCAGCTACGTAGTATATTGCCCAGCCACGTAGTATATTGCCCAGCTACGTAGTATACTGCCCAGCCATATAGTATATTGCCCAGCTACATAGTACATAGTATATTGCCCAGTCACGTAGTATATTGCCCATTCACGTAGTATATTGCCCAGTCACGTAGTATATTGCCCAGCGACGTAGTATACAGCACAGAGCCACGTAGTATATTGGCCAGCCACGTAGTATATTGCCCAGTGACGTAGTATACAGCACAGAGCCAGGTAGTATACAGCACAGAGCCATGTAGTATACAGCACAGAGCCACGTACTATATTGCTCAGTCACGTAGTATATTGTCCAGTCACGTGGTATATAACACTGCCCACACAGTATATAACAGTGGCCACGTAATATCTAGCACAGCCCACGGAGTATATCACGCAGCCCACATAGTATATAACACTGCCTATGTAGTACATAGCAGCCACGCGGTATCTAACACAGCCCATGCAGTATTTAGCAATGTGGGCACCATATCCCTGTTAAAAAAATAATTAAAATAAAAAATACCGTATTTTCCAGCGTATAAGACGACCCCCAGCTTTTCCAGTTAAAATATAAAATCTTCTCAAAAGTTGGGGGTTGTCTTATATGCCAGGTGTCGTCTTATAGGGTGGGTGCAGAGCAATCTGCGGTCGACGTGTATAGTGGGGGGAAGTGGTCCCGATGACGAGGTGAGGGAGCGCCTCACCAGAAAGGTGTAAGTGAAGCAAACTGTCAACGTCTGGGATGCCAGGGGTATGCAAAAAAGAGAGAGAGAGAGCGGTGCTGTGCCTAGAAAAACACTCCTCTTTCACTCATCTGGCTCGCCCTTGTATCCTATTATCTCCTTCTCTGCCTCTGCTTCACTTACACCTTCCCGGTGAGGCGACCCCTCACCTTGTCATTGGGATCGCTCCCCCCACAATATGCGGCGACCGCAGATTACTCCGCATCTGCCCTATAAGACGACACCTGGCGTATAAGACGACACTCGACTTTTGATAGAATTTTCAGGGGTTAAAAAGTAGTCTTATACACCAGAAAATACAGTAGTTATATACTCATCCCTGGGATCCACCAAAGCCTCGCCGAGCCGCTCACGCCTGCCACCATCTTCCGTTCCCAGGATGCATTGCAAAATTACCCAGATGACTTAGCGGTCTCGCGACTACGCGGACTACGGAGGGTGAGTATAGCAGGTTATTTTGTTTTTTTTATTATTTTTAACATTACATTTTTTTAATCTTGATGCCGCATAGGCAGCATCAATAGTAAAAAGTTGGGGACACACAGGGTTAATAGCGGTGGTAACGGAGTGCGTTACCTGCGGCATAACGCGGTCCGTTACCGCCGGCATTAACCCTGTGTGAGCGGTGACCGGAGGGGAGTATGCGGGCGCCGGGCAGTGACTGCGGGGAGTAAGGAGTGGCCATTTTCTTCTGGACTGTGCCCGTCGCTGATTGGTCATGGCTGTTTTGCCGGCTGCCAATCAGCGACTTGGATTTCCATGACAGACAGAGGCCGCGACCAATGAATATCCGTGACAGACAGACAGACAGACGGAAGTGACCCTTAGACAATTACAGTGGGGCAAAAAAGTATTTAGTCAGTCAGCAATAGTGCAAGTTCCACCACTTAAAAAGATGAGAGGCGTCTGTAATTTACATCATAGGTAGACCTCATCTATGGGAGACAAATTGAGAAAAAAAAATCCAGAAAATCATATTGTCTGTTTTTTTAACATTTTATTTGCATATTATGGTGGAAAATAAGTATTTGGTCAGAAACAAACAATCAAGATTTCTGGCTCTCACAGACCTGTAACTTCTTCTTTAAGAGTCTCCTCTTTCCTCCACTCATTACCTGTAGTAATGGCACCTGTTTAAACTTGTTATCAGTATAAAAAGACACCTGTGCACACCCTCAAACAGTATGACTCCAAACTCCACTATGGTGAACACCAAAGAGCTGTCAAAGGACACCAGAAACAAAATTGTAGCCCTGCACCAGGCTGGGAAGACTGAATCTGCAATAGCCAACCAGCTTGGAGTGAAGAAATCAACAGTGGGAGCAATAATTAGAAAATGGAAGACATACAAGACCACTGATAATCTCCCTCGATCTGGGGTTCCACGCAAAATCCCACCCCGTGGGGTCAAAATGATCACAAGAACGGTGAGCAAAAATCCCAGAACCACGCGGGGGGACCTAGTGAATGAACTGCAGAGAGGTGGGACCAATGTAACAAGGCCTACCATAAGTAACACACTACGCCACCATGGACTCAGATCCTGCAGTGCCAGACGTGTCCCACTGCTTAAGCCAGTGCATGTCCGGGCCCGTCTGAAGTTTTCTAGAGAGCATTTGGATGATCCAGAGGAGTTTTGGGAGAATGTCCTATGGTCTGATGAAACCAAACTGGAACTGTTTGGTAGAAACACAACTTGTCGTGTTTGGAGGAAAAAGAATACTGAGTTGCATCCATCAAACACCATACCTACTGTAAAGCATGGTGGTGGAAACATCATGCTTTGGGGCTGTTTCTCTGCAAAGGGGCCAGGACGACTGATCCGGGTACATGAAAGAATGAATGGGGCCATGTATCGTGAGATTATGAGTGCAAACCTCCTTCCATCAGCAAGGGCATTGAAGATGAAATGTGGCTGGGTCTTTCAACATGACAATGATCCAAAGCACACCGCCAGGGCAACGAAGGAGTGGGTTCGTAAGAAGCATTTCAAGGTCCTGGAGTGGCCTAGCCAGTCTCCAGATCTCAACCCTATAGAAAACCTTTGGAGGGAGTTGAAAGTCCGTGTTGCCAAGCGAAAAGCCAAAAACATCACTGCTCTAGAGGAGATCTGCATGGAGGAATGGGCCAACATACCAACAACAGTGTGTGGCAACCTTGTGAAGACTTACAGAAAACGTTTGACCTCTGTCATTGCCAACAAAGGATATATTACAAAGTATTGAGATGAAATTTTGTTTCTGACCAAATACTTATTTTCCACCATAATATGCAAATAAAATGTTAAAAAAACAGACAATGTGATTTTCTGGATTTTTTTTTCTCAGTTTGTCTCCCATAGTTGACGTCTACCTATGATGTAAATAACAGACGCCTCTCATCTTTTTAAGTGGTGGAACTTGCACTATTGCTGACTGACTAAATACTTTTTTGCCCCACTGTATATAGTAGATAAATTTCACTCGTACAATGTATTGGGTGCGGTGAATCCGCACAGTACAATAAACACATGTGGATTCGCCTGCGTTCAATAGCTGGCAGCACTTTGTACGCAGCAGACATGTGCTGCATCCAAAGCGCTGCCAATTACTGAACGTGTGCACCTACCCTAAAGGGGCTGGGAAACAAGCATCGAATGACTTCAATATTGTCAATCTCGCTCGTTTAGCGGCCTCAACTCAGTGCAAGTAAATGCACCATCAGACAGAAACATTTTTGTTACAATATGTGAGCATTTTGGGCCCCACTTTAAACTTTTGCCCAGGGCCCCACTTTATCTAAAACTGGCCCTGACTGTACCTTTATTTCGTATCATCATGAATCGTATGTATTAAAGGGGCCCACTGAGACTCCTTAGCCTTGGGCCCATGAAAACCTGGAGCCGACCCTGCTTTTGACAATAAGACAAATTCTTCTCACATTTAGTGCAGGACCTAACAAGGGGGAAGGGGGCTTTTAGGCGTAATTTTGATTCCAAAGACATACTGATCGGGAATTTAGATTGTGAGCCCCATCGGGGACAGTGATGATAATGTGTGCAAAGCTGTAAAGCGCTGCGGAATATGTTAGCGCTATATAAAAATAAAGATTATTATTATTATTATTATTATTATTAAATAAAGATTATTATCAGTAGGCCAGACTGTATCAAATATACAGGTTGGGGGGTCACTTAGGTAATATTGACAATAAAATGATAAGTTAACTTTTACCCAGTAGTGCATTGTTTAGTAGAGGGGTAACCAAAGGACTAAAGATCAGTAATGCTACGGTCTCCTACATACGAACGTGTACATACAATTTTTAACTACGGTAATTTGCATCCATTTTTCACCCATATGTCCAGTTTTTACATCCGTGTGACATCCGTTTACTGTATGTTTACGTTCGTGTGCAATCCATTTTCATACATCTACACTAAAAATATATGTGAACAAATACAGTTTCCTAGATTTATAATAAAAATGTATCTGTAAAAATTGGATGCCACTTGGATGTTTCTTAACTTTTTTACACACCCAAAGACTGGAATGGGTGAGCATCATCATCATAACTTGGAGAAAAGTAGAGCATGCTGCTTTCTTTTTCTCACAGACAGTAGAGCTGAGAGAAATATCGTTCATCTGAACAGCCTTATGGAATAACATGGGTCAGTGTCAGTGTGCTGTCCATGTGCTATCTGATCAAATATCTGATAGTACATGCGATTTATACGCTCGTCTTCATGAGCCTTACATCTCAGGAAAAAGGATCATCTATATGTAATAAACTGGAATAATGTCCTCTAAACAGATGTTCTCAAAGAAAACTAATAGGTCATTTTATAAGCATCCTGAAACAAAAAACAGGTAAGGAATTTTCAGAGGGAAAAATAAAGTGCGTAAATACTAAATAAGGCAGTGCAGATTGAGACAGAGAGACTCATTGCCAAAAAAACAATAATCTAAAAATATTCTTCAATTATATAAACAGTAAGAGACTTAAAAATTATGGTATTGGCCCCCTCAAAAATAATTAATCTGAGTTAAGGGTGGTTTCACACTTGCGTTTTTGTCTGCAGCGTTTTTTGCAAAAAAAGCATGCGTTTTTTTTCCTATATTTAACATTGAAAACGCATGCGTTTTTTGGTGTACGCGTTTGCATGCGTTTTTGAACGCATGCGTTTTTTTACTGCATGCGTTCATTTTCAGAAATGCAATGGGGGTCAAAAAATACATTGGAGTCAATGGGGACGCATGCGTTTTTTTGTGCATGCGTTTTTTTGCGTTAAAATAACAGAAAACACACTGATATGCCACCCCCCAACATAAAGGTGATAAAGGGATCCTAACCCTAACCCTACCCCTACCCCTAACCCTAACCTTACCCCTAACCCTAAACCCTAAGGGATACTAACCCTAACCCTAACCCTAACCTTACCCCTAACCCTAACCCTAAGGGATCCTAACCCTACCCCTAACCCTACCCCTAACCCTACCCCTAACCCTACCCCTAACCCTAATCCCTAACCCTAAACCCTTTAGGGTTAGGGGTAGGGTTAGGGGTAGGGTTAGGGTTAGGATCCCTTAGGGTTAGAGGTAGCGTTAGGGGTAGGGTTAGGGTTAGGATCCCTTAGGGTTAGAGGTAGGGTTAGGGTTAGGGGTAGGGTTAGGGTTAGGATCCCTTAGGGTTAGGGGTAGGGTTAGGGGTAGGGTTAGGGTTAGGATCCCTTAGGGTTAGGGTTAGCGGTAGGGTTAGGGTTAGGATCCCTTTAGGGTTAGGTTTAGGGTTATGATCCCTACCCCTAACCCTACCCCTAACCCTAACCCTAACTATTTCTGTTTATAGTGGGTTTTTTACTTTATTTTGATGATTGGCAGCTGTCACACATTTCTCAGCATGCGTTTTAAAAACGCAAACGCATGAAAAAACGCATGTAAGCGTGTCAAAACGCCGCGTTTTTTCACCACATGCAAAAACGCATGCGTCAAAAAAACGCAGCGTTTGCACGCGTTTACATGCGTTTTTTCACCATGCTTTTTTTGCGTTTTTTACCGCAAAAGCGCACCCAAAAAAACGCAAATGTGAAACCAGCCTTAAATAGTGGAATGGAGTGGAGGATGACAGAAAAATGTATTAAGAAACTTCCTCTATAGTATTTGCATGGGAAAATGGCATCATAGATGACGTGTTTAGAGATAAGATAAGTTCTCAATTACCGTATATGTTATGGATCTGCAACACAGGACTAAGGTTGAAGGGGTAAAACTGACCCTGCACTAGGCTGAAACCCTACGATGGAGTGGGCGACCCATTCCTTGCGAATAGACCCACCGACGATCCTAGGTTAATCTCAAGCGAAGACCTATAGATAAGGGGTTCCCTAACAGAACTAAGGACTGGGTACAAAAACAGGTCACCTCCTAGTAGAGAACACAGAGAAGGTTGCAGAAACCAATAGAAAACAGAAACTAAGGCTAGCAGAACCAGAGGTACCAGCACTGCACAAATAACACACACAGAACACAAAGCAAAGCACCACGCTAGAGCTCAAGCAGATTAACACTGTTATCCAGCAAGGACTGGGAGGCAGGTGCTGGTTAATAAAGAGTGATACAAACACCTGACCCAAGACAAACCCAGCACCAGAGGAAAAAGACCAGCAGCCAGAACTCCACAAGAAAATGGCGGATAGTCACAAACTAAACAGATTCTAACAGTATATAGTCGAGTATAAGCTGAGTTTTTCAGCATATTTTTTGTGCTGAAAATGCTCCCCTCGGCTTATGCTCGAGTCATTGTCATTGAAGATGGAGGGGGAGAGGCAGCGGGGCACAGGCGGCAGAAGCCGGATAATGCGGCTAACACCTGTGCCCGCTGCTAAAGAGAAATACATATTTACTGTGCTGGCAGTGAACATTCATTTCTCTGTAATAGCATGCACAGTGTCAGCAACAGCTGAAAATTTCCTGCAGTGTCTGGGCAATCACGGGTGCGCGCTAGTTATGAGAACTGAATGTTCACCTCTCTCCACTCCCTTAGATATGGAGTGCAGTGAATATTCATTCCCTTAAGTAGCAGGCACACGTGATCGCTCGGCTGCTGCAGCTGTTGGCACTAGAACAAGATGCTGTGAGTCAGCGCAGGGCCGGTAAGTAGGATGGATTATTATTTTTTTTATGATTTTCTGATGGGGACCATATGTTACAACGACTGTTGTGCGCCCCAAACCTGTCCCAGTTAAGTACTAGTGCTGTACATATTATTATGCATATTTATGTGATATTCTGTCAAGTGTACATAAGTATAGTATTCTGCTGCTGCACTACGTATATTGTTGGCATCATAATTTATGGGGACAATTAAAGATTAATTTAGGACTTCAGCAGGAGGAAAATTACTATGTAAAGGCTGAAAAGTTATGAGATATGAGTTCTGTGACCCTGACAATTATTTATTAAGTTATTGATTTGGGGTGGGGGAGAATTAGAACTTCTGTTATGAAGCCCCATGATTTCTATATATTCCCATGGCTCCACCCTAAGCTAAAAAAAAAAAATCTGTAAAAATGTGAAATCACACAAAACACACACAAAAAATAATGGAAATCTATTTTACCACTAAAAATGCACTTTTTGTGTAAAAATAAAAATCAACAAAAAATACTCATAATTGGTATTGGCACACTTTGAATGGCTGTAGCTATAAAACTGTCACATCATTTATCTCATATGGTGAACAGTGCAAAAAAGTAGCTATTTCATTGTGCTGACACACAAAAAATGAAATAAACAGCAATAAAAAAAGAAAAATTGTCATCAGTGAAAACTTCAACTCAACTCGCAAAAAAATAATAAAAAAGTAACAGCTCTCAGAATATGCCAAAAATGATTAAAAAAAATATAAATCTGGTATCCCTATAATCAGATTAATTTAAAGAATAAATCTGTCTTATCACTTTTATTACATGGTGAATGGTATAAATAGAAATGCAATTCTTGACCTGCTGTTTATATGTTCATTTTGCTTACCAAAAATCGGAATGAGGCACAATTCACATTTATTCCATGGTCTACGCTGAGCACATGCTTTCGGGTTTCCACGTAAATTTCCAAAAATGTGATTCAAACGAAACCCCCTTCAGAACCATTCACTATAATACCTAAAATGCAGATCCAAAATGAAGTCCAAAGTGACTAACTGACTCATTATAGTGAGTGGTTTCATTGGGGGTTTTGTCTGAACCACATTCAACATAGGAAAATTGTGAACATGACCTTATAGTGAAAGTGATCAAGAAAGATATGTACCCCAAAATGCTACCAATAAAAACCTTAACAAAAAACAAGCCCTACTCAAGTCCAGGGCTGCCACTAGAAATTTCGGGGCCCCATACTGGCAAAATTTTCGGGGCCCCCTTGAAACTCCGCCCAGGCTCCACCCCAGCCCCGCCTCCAGGCTCCACCCCACGAACTGTCCACAGTCCCACCACTCTCTCTTGGAAAATCTCCACTTCTCACCTATCACACATTGACAGTTCCCATCACCAGATCACACATATAGCCGGCAGCTTTTGTTTTGGCCAAAAGATTTTTTAAGCCGCCACCACAACAAGGTAGACACTTTTGGCCGGGCCCTACTCTACTGTAACCTACTAAATATTTGTTAAAATATGCAATACAATTTAGGTATATTTTTATTTATTTTTCAATTTTTAAAATGACCTATAATACTACATACAAGGAACAAATACCACAACACTATGACCAGATGACATATTACCACCACAGTGATCGAATAATATAAAATACAAGGAACAAATACCGCTACACCATGACCAGACCACATATTACCTCCACATCATGACCAGACCACATATTACCAACAATGACTGAATACTACAATACTGATCAGTAATACAAAAAAAACCCACAATACTATCACCATCAGTGCCATTATGCACAGGAGATCTGTAATTAGTAAGCAGTGTCTGTGTACAGGTAATACAGTGATCACTGGTGACATTACACACAGGACCTCTGTATATAGTATACAGTGTATAGTGTAAGTGTATAGGTAACACTGACTCACCAGTGACGTCTCTAGGTGAAGTCCTTCATCTTTCATCCAGCACAGACCGCCATCACTTTATCCAGCCAGGACTCGTCTCTGCAGGAAATAAAACAGTTATCTCAAGTTCCGCTTGTAGAACACATTACTTAATTTTCCCAACTTCTACATTACACCACATGAAGAAGGCAACATAGTATCACTCTACACAGTAACAGGACCGCCCCCCCCATTTATACTTTTGAGTATACTCAAAAAATAAAATAAATACATCACTGCAATAATAATATCCCTTAATTAGCCCCTATGGTAATATTCGCCATCCTGGCCACCGTGTGTCTCATTTCAGGCTCCAGCCATATGTTCTCTCATCCTGCCCTCATGAGTATCCATTCTACCCCATATGATCTCCCCATCCTGCCCCATCTGTCTCCATCGTATCCATCCTGCCCCATCTGTTTCCAATCCTGCACCATCTCTGTCCAGCACTCTGCCCCATCTCTGTCCAGCACTCTGCCCCATCTCTGTCCAGCACTCTGCCCCATCTCTGTCCAGCACTCTGCCCCATCTCTGTCCAGCACTCTGCCCCATCTCTGTCCAGCACTCTGCCCAGCACTCTGCCCCATCTCTGTCCAGCACTCTGCCCCATCTCTGTCCAGCACTCTGCCCCATCTCTGTCCAGCACTCTGCCCCATCTCTGTCCAGCACTCTGCCCCATCTCTGTCCAGCACTCTGCCCCATCTCTGTCCAGCACTCTGCCCCATCTCTGTCCAGCACTCTGCCCCGTGTCCAGCTTTCTGCCCCCCATGTGTCCAGCTTTCTGCCCCCCATGTGTCCAGCTTTCTGCCCCCCATGTGTCCAGCTTTCTGCCCCCCGCCGTGTCCAGCTTTCTGCCCCGCCCCCCCTGTCCAGCTTTCTGCCCCCCCCCGTGTCCAGCTTTCTGCCCCCCCCGTGTCCAGCTTTCTGCCCCCCCCCGTGTCCAGCTTTCTGCCCCCCCCCATGTCCAGCTTTCTGCCCCCCCCCGTGTCCAGCTTTCTGCCCCCCCCCGTGTCCAGCTTTACTGCCCCCTCTGTGTCCAGCTTTACTGCCCCCTCTGTGTCCAGCTTTACTGCCCCCTCTGTGTCCAGATTTACTACCCCCTCTGCGTCCAGATTTACTGCCCCCTCTGCGTCCAGATTTACTGCCCCCTCTGTGTCCAGATTTACTGCCCCCTCTGTGTCCAGATTTACTGCCCCCTCTGTGTCCAGATTTACTGCCCCTCTGTGTCCAGATTTACTGCCCCCTCTGTGTCCAGATTTACTGCCCCCTCTGTGTCCAGATTTACTGCCCCCTCTGTGTCCAGATTTACTGCCCCCTCTGTGTCCAGATTTACTGCCCCCTCTGTGTCCAGATTTACTGCCCCCTCTGTGTCCAGCTTTACTGCCCCCTCTGTGTCCAGCTTTACTGCCCCCTGTGTCCAGCTTTACTGCCCCCTCTGTGTCCAGCCTTCTGCCCCCCGTGTCCAGCTTTACTGCCCCCCTGTGTCCAGCCTTCTGCCCCCCGTGTCCAGCCTTCTGCCCCCCGTGTCCAGCTTTACTGCCCTTCTGTGTCCAGCGGCCTTCTGCCCCCCCCCCCGTGTCCAGCTTTACTGCCCCCGTGTCCAGCGGCCTTCTGCCCCCTCTGTGTCCAGCTGCCTTCTGCCCCCTCTGTGTCCAGCTGCCTTCTGCCCCCTCTGTGTCCAGCTGCCTTCTGCCCCCTCTGTGTCCAGCTGCCTTCTGCCCGCTCTGTGTCCAGCTGCCTTCTGCCCCCTCTGTGTCCAGCTGCCTTCTGCCCCGTGTCCAGCTGCCTTCTGCCCCCCTGTGTCCAGCTGCCTTCTGCCCCCTCTGTGTCCAGCTGCCTTCTGCCCCATCTGTGTCCAGCTGCCTTCTGCCCCCCTGTGTCCAGCTGCCTTCTGCCCCCTCTGTGTCCAGCTGCCTTCTGCCCCCCTGTGTCCAGCTGCCTTCTGCCCCCTCTGTGTCCAGCTGCCTTCTGCCCCCCTGTGTCCAGCTGCCTTCTGCCCCCTCTGTGTCCAGCTGCCTTCTGCCCCCGTGTCCAGCTGCCTTCTGCCCCCGTGTCCAGCTGCCTTCTGCCCCCTCTGTGTCCAGCTGCCTTCTGCCCCATCTGTGTCCAGCTGCCTTCTGCCCCATCTGTGTCCAGCTGCCTTCTGCCCCCCTGTGTCCAGCTGCCTTCTGCCCCCTCTGTGTCCAGCTGCCTTCTGCCCCCCTGTGTCCAGCTGCCTTCTGCCCCCTCTGTGTCCAGCTGCCTTCTGCCCCCCTGTGTCCAGCTGCCTTCTGCCCCCTCTGTGTCCAGCTGCCTTCTGCCCCCGTGTCCAGCTGCCTTCTGCCCCCGTGTCCAGCTGCCTTCTGCCCCCTCTGTGTCCAGCTGCCTTCTGCCCCATCTGTGTCCAGCTGCCTTCTGCCCCCCTGTGTCCAGCTGCCTTCTGCCCCCTCTGTGTCCAGCTGCCTTCTGCCCCCCTGTGTCCAGCTGCCTTCTGCCCCCTCTGTGTCCAGCTGCCTTCTGCCCCCGTGTCCAGCTGCCTTCTGCCCCCGTGTCCAGCTGCCTTCTGCCCCCTCTGTGTCCAGCTGCCTTCTGCCCCCGTGTCCAGCTGCCTTCTGCCCCCTCTGTGTCCAGCTGCCTTCTGCCCCCCTGTGTCCAGCTGCCTTCTGCCCCCTCTGTGTCCAGCTTTACTGCCCCCCTGTGTCCAGCTGCCTTCTGCCCCCTCTGTGTCCAGCTGCCTTCTGCCCCCCTGTGTCCAGCTGCCTTCTGCCCCCCTGTGTCCAGCTGCCTTCTGCCCCCTCTGTGTCCAGCTGCCTTCTGCCCCCCTGTGTCCAGCTGCCTTCTGCCCCCTCTGTGTCCAGCTGCCTTCTGCCCCCCTGTGTCCAGCTGCCTTCTGCCCCCTCTGTGTCCAGCTGCCTTCTGCCCCCCTGTGTCCAGCTGCCTTCTGCCCCCTCTGTGTCCAGCTGCCTTCTGCCCCCCTGTGTCCAGCTTTACTGCCCCCCTGTGTCCAGCTGCCTTCTGCCCCCGTGTCCAGCTGCCTTCTGCCCCCTCTGTGTCCAGCTTTACTGCCCCCCTGTGTCCAGCTGCCTTCTGCCCCCTCTGTGTCCAGCTGCCTTCTGCCCCCCTGTGTCCAGCTGCCTTCTGCCCCCTCTGTGTCCAGCTGCCTTCTGCCCCCTCTGTGTCCAGCTTTACTGCCCCCCTGTGTCCAGCTGCCTTCTGCCCCCCTGTGTCCAGCTGCCTTCTGCCCCCCTGTGTCCAGCGGCCTTCTGCCCCCCTGTGTCCAGCGGCCTTCTGCCCCCCTGTGTCCAGCGGCCTTCTGCCCCCTCTGTGTCCAGCGGCCTTCTGCCCCCTCTGTGTCCAGCCTTCTGCCCAAACCCCCCCCCCCGATCGTCGCTCTCCGCTCTTAATAGAAAAAAAAAAAGTTCTACTTACCTGCCGCGCTCCTCTCTCCACGCAGCTGCACTGTGCACTCGCCGGCGACTGACAATGACGTCAGACGCCGGCGACCTGCACGCTGCGGCTGGCGGCTGTTAACTATTGACGTGCGGGCGCGGGCCCGCATGTCAATAGCGTACAGCTGCAGCGCCGGCCGCCGCTAAGGGCCCGGTTCAGCCTGCGGCTGCCGGTAGGGGCCCGGTGAGCAGGTAAGAGGGGGCCCGATGCGGGCCCCCTCTGCTCACCGGGCCCCTTACGCCAGTCACGGCTGTAATGCCCTGATGGCGGCCCTGCTCAAGTCCATAATCTGTGAATAGAAATATAAAGTGTTTCTACATGAATGGTAGCACAAATGCTCCAGAAGAGCGACATGTCCCCTCCCTCCAGTGAAATCCACGCTCCCAAATTCAAATAATCCCTTCTCTCTGAGTCCTACAGTGTGTCTAAACTGCAGTTAATATCCACATGTTTGATATTACTGTAGTGGAAAGAGCTCTCTTAACAATGTATGGATTGCATGTAGTCAGAAGATCAAGCTAGGCACAAAGTATTTGCATAAAATTGGCATATTTGCAATTTTCCAGAAAAAAACATGGTGTGGTCAAATAGTAGTAATCCAACAACATATGGGGTACCACAGCATTTGGAACAAATAGACGGAACCTGAAAACCCACCTCTTCAGGAAAGCCTACAGCCTGCACTGACCCCGCTGCCTCCTCACGAATAGCGAAGCTACCACCTCACCAACATCGGAGCTCCTGCAACCCTCAACCTATTGTCTCCTTCCCAGTGGCGTAGGAAGAGGGGTGCGGGGGGGGGAGGTCCGCCCCGGGCGGCACAATGCGGGGGGCGGCCGGCGCTGCAGGAGAAGAAGAAAAAAAAAAAAAAAAGACGCCCCTTTAAATCTTCGGGCGGCGCCGTCCGCCGCCACGACCAGGGCCAGCTCCCCCCACCCCCGGGCCCCGCCCCCGCCCCCGCCCCCCGCTCTAATACTCACCTCTCCTGGTTCCTGCGGCTTCAGCGTCCTCTGACTCTGCGACGTCTCAGAGCAGAGGGCGCGATGACGTCACTACTGTGCGCGCCGCTCTGCCTCTCTGTCCTGAGCGTCGCAGAGCCAGAGAGACGCTGACTGGCTGCACCGGACCAGCACTAGGAACGGGAGAGGTGAGGATTTTACTTTTTTTTTTTTTTTCTTTATGTCTGACTGTCTGCAATACTGGAGACCATGGGGCAGATTGCTGGACACACTGGGGCAATACTGGAGACCATGGGGCAGAATGCTGGACACACTGGGGCAATACAGGAGACCATGGGGCAGAATGCTGGACACACTGGGGCAATACAGGAGACCATGGGACAGATTGCTGGACACACTGGGGCAATACAGGAGACTATGGGGCAGATTGCTGGACACACTGGGGCAATACAGGAGACCATGGGGCAGATTGCTGGACACACTGGGGCAATACAGGAGACCATGTGGCAGAATGCTGGACACACTGAGGCAATACAGGAGACCATGGGGCAGATTGCTGGACACACTGGGGCAATACAGGAGACTATGGGGCAGATTGCTGGACACACTGGGGCAATACTGGAGACCATGGGGCAGAATGCTGGACACACTGGGGCAATACAGGAGACCATGTGGCAGAATGCTGGACACACTGGGGCAATACAGGAGACCATGGGGCAGATTGCTGGACACACTGGGGCAATACTGGAGACCATGGGGCAGAATGCTGGACACACTGGGGCAATACTGGAGATCATGGGGCAGAATGCTGGACACACTGGGGCAATACAGGAGACTATGGGGCAGATTGCTGGACACACTGAATACTGGAGACCATGGGGCAGATTTCAGGACACATTGAGGCAATGCTGCAGACCCTGGGGCAGACTTCTGGACATACTGGGGCAATACTGGAGACCATGGGGCAGATTGCTGGACACACCGGGGCAATACTGGAGACCATGGGGCAGAATGCTGGACACACTGGGGCAATACTGGAGACCATGGGGCAGAATTCTGGACACACTGGGGCAATACAGGAGACTATGGGGCAGATTGCTGGACACACTGAATACTGGAGACCATGGGGCAGATTTCAGGACACATTGAGGCAATGCTGGAGACCCTGGGGCAGACTTCTGGACATACTGGGGCAATACTGGAGACCATGGGGCAGATTGCTGGACACACCGGGGCAATACTGGAGACCATGGGGCAGATTGCTGGACACACCGGGGCAATACTGGAGACCATGGGGCAGAATGCTGGACACACTGGGGCAATACTGGAGACCCTGGGGAAGATTTCTGGACACATTGAGGCAATGCTGGAGACCCTGGGGCAGACTTCTGGACACACTGGGGCAATGCTGGACACTGGGGCAGATTGCTGGACACACTGGGGGTAATATGCTGGACACACTGGGGCAATGCTGGACACTGGGGGTAATATGCTGGACACACTGGGGCAGACTGCTGGACACACTGGGGAAAGGCTGGACACTGGGGCAGATTGCTGGACACACTGGGGGCAGTGCTGGACATACTGGGGCAGATTGCTGGACACACTGGGGGTAATATGCTGGACACACTGGGGCAGATTGCTGGACAACATGGGGGTAATATGCTGGACACACTGGGGGCAGGACTTGAGGCATGGGCAGAATGTAGATACGGGGCATGATTGGAGACACGGGGCAGGATTGGATCATGGGGCAGGACGGATACGATGGAGGCTGGTGGGGCAGGATGGGGAGATCATATGGGGTAGAATGGATACTCATGAGGGCAGGATGCGAGAACATATGGCTGGAGCCAGGAATGAGATAAACGGGGCCAGGGTGGGGAATAGTGTTACCATAGGGGATAATTAAGGGATATTATTACTGCAGTGATGTATTTATTTTATTTTTTGAGTATACTGTTTTAAATGGGGGGGCGGTCCTGTTACTGTGCAGAGTGACACTATATCGCCTTTTTATCTTCATGTGGTGTAATGTAGAAGTTGTGAAAAATTAAGTAATGTGTTCTGCCCCCTCTGTGTCCAGCTGCCTTCTGCCCCCGTGTCCAGCTGCCTTCTGCCCCCGTGTCCAGCTGCCTTCTGCCCCCTCTGTGTCCAGCTGCCTTCTGCCCCCGTGTCCAGCTGCCTTCTGCCCCCTCTGTGTCCAGCTGCCTTCTGCCCCCCTGTGTCCAGCTGCCTTCTGCCCCCTCTGTGTCCAGCTTTACTGCCCCCCTGTGTCCAGCTGCCTTCTGCCCCCTCTGTGTCCAGCTGCCTTCTGCCCCCCTGTGTCCAGCTGCCTTCTGCCCCCCTGCGTCCAGCTGCCTTCTGCCTCCTCTGTGTCCAGCTGCCTTCTGCCCCCCTGTGTCCAGCTGCCTTCTGCCCCCTCTGTGTCCAGCTGCCTTCTGCCCCCCTGTGTCCAGCTGCCTTCTGCCCCCTCTGTGTCCAGCTGCCTTCTGCCCCCCTGTGTCCAGCTGCCTTCTGCCCCCTCTGTGTCCAGCTGCCTTCTGCCCCCCTGTGTCCAGCTTTACTGCCCCCCTGTGTCCAGCTGCCTTCTGCCCCCGTGTCCAGCTGCCTTCTGCCCCCTCTGTGTCCAGCTGCCTTCTGCCCCCTCTGTGTCCAGCTTTACTGCCCCCCTGTGTCCAGCTGCCTTCTGCCCCCTCTGTGTCCAGCTGCCTTCTGCCCCCCTGTGTCCAGCTGCCTTCTGCCCCCTCTGTGTCCAGCTGCCTTCTGCCCCCTCTGTGTCCAGCTTTACTGCCCCCCTGTGTCCAGCTGCCTTCTGCCCCCCTGTGTCCAGCTGCCTTCTGCCCCCCTGTGTCCAGCTGCCTTCTGCCCCCCTGTGTCCAGCGGCCTTCTGCCCCCCTGTGTCCAGCGGCCTTCTGCCCCCTCTGTGTCCAGCGGCCTTCTGCCCCCTCTGTGTCCAGCCTTCTGCCCAAACCCCCCCCCCGATCGCCGCTCTCCGCTCTTAATAGAAAAAAAAAAGTTCTACTTACCTGCCGCGCTCCTCTCTCCACGCAGCTGCACTGTGCACTCGCCGGCGACTGACAATGACGTCAGACGCCGGCGACCTGCACGCTGCGGCTGGTGGCTGTTAACTATTGACGTGCGGGCGCGGGCCCGCATGTCAATAGCGTACAGCTGCAGCGCCGGCCGATTGCTGGACACACTGGGGGTAATATGCTGGACACACTGGGGCAGATTGCTGGACAACATGGGGGTAATATGCTGGACACACTGGGGGCAGGACTTGAGGCATGGGCAGAATGTAGATACGGGGCATGATTGGAGACACGGGGCAGGATTGGATCATGGGGCAGGACGGATACGATGGAGGCTGGTGGGGCAGGATGGGGAGATCATATGGGGTAGAATGGATACTCATGAGGGCAGGATGCGAGAACATATGGCTGGAGCCAGGAATGAGATAAACGGGGCCAGGGTGGGGAATAGTGTTACCATAGGGGATAATTAAGGGATATTATTACTGCAGTGATGTATTTATTTTATTTTTTGAGTATACTGTTTTAAATGGGGGGGCGGTCCTGTTACTGTGCAGAGTGACACTATATCGCCTTTTTATCTTCATGTGGTGTAATGTAGAAGTTGTGAAAAATTAAGTAATGTGTTCTGCAAGCGGAGCTCAAGATAACTGTGTTATTTCCTGCAGAAACGAGTCCTGGCTGGAAGGAATGATGGCGGTCTGTGCTGGATGAAAGATGAAGGACTTCACCTAGAGACGTCACTGGTGAGTCAGTGTTACCTATACACTGACACTATACACTGTATACTATATAGAGTAGAGTTGAGCGACCTTGACCTTTTTAGAGTCGAGCCGGGTTTTGCGAAACCCGACTATGTCCAAAGTCGGGTCGAGTGAAATCGGCCGATTATGACGTAAAGTCGGGATCGACCGAAACACGAAACCCAATGCAAGTCAATGGGGCAGCATAGTCGGCAGTGAGTGGGGGCCAGGAAAACACCTAGAGTGCCCATTTTAATGTCAAAACCATCCATTCTTCTTAATGAAGCTTGTCAAGCGTAATTTACCTTATAATAATTGGAAGGCATTTGAAATTGGGGGTCATTTGGCTAAAGTTGTGGGGGGTAGGGCTGGTTCAAGTAATTAGTGGGCCCAGGAAATCTGGACCACGTCACGGCAGTGGAGCAGGGAGAGGTAAGTATTTCAACTTTGCAAGTGCTGTGAACCTGAGCAAGCAGGGGGGGCCCACTCGTTGGCATTGGCACTGGCACAGGGCCCCTCAAAGTACAGCGGTGTGTTTGCACGGCGGGGGCGCCTCCCACCGGCAGCAACACTTTTGCGTACTATGAGAGGCCCTGTGCCAGTGACGTCGCCAACTAGTATTACTCCCCCCACCTGATGAAGGAACCTGCACTTTCATCTGCACCTTCCTCTTTGTCCCCGTGTAAGGTGGTATGGTATGCGGGAAGAGCAACCTGACTTTCAGCAGGGTCACAATGTTGTTGTGTAGCGTGCACGGGGAATGTTGCGTTATGGGTCAATGTACCAGCAGACTCATCTATCACTGGCTGGGCAATGGGCACGATGAAGTGGAAACACAGATATAGGCCCAAAGAAGAAAGTGGGCTAAATGCAGTTCAAAATTGGTAACACAGGAATAACCAGGGGGCATTGCAGTGGAGGACAACTGGAATGAGAGGCTGACACAGAGAGTAGGGCCAAATCAGTAAGTAGTCGAAATGCAGTTCAAAATTGGCAACCGTAGTAAACAGGCGGCACAGCTTTGTTCAGTGGAGGAGAACAGCAAGGAGTGGCAGACACCGATAGTAGGCCCCAACCCAACTAGTAGGCCAAATGCAGTCTAACATTAACAACTACTTAACGAGAGGCTGAAAATGGTATTTCAGGACAGGAAACCAGGAGAACAGCAAGGAGTGGCAGACACCGATAGTAGGCCCCAAACCAACTAGTACGCCAAATGCAGTTGTTCCATTTAACCACAATTTAATGAGAGCCTGAAGATAGAAGCTCAGGAAAGGCAACCTGGGGAACACCTTGGAGTGTAACACACCATCTCTCTCCACCCCATACCCATTTTGTAGGCCTAATGCTGTGTACTTTTCTACAACTACTAAACGAGAGTCGGAAGACCGAAGCAATGGCAAGGAAACCTGGGGAACACCTTGGAGTGTAACACACCATCTCTCTCCACCCCATACCCAATTTGTAGGCCTAATGCAGCCTACTTTCCGACACCTACTAAACGAGAGCATGAAGATCGAAGCTCAGGAAAGGCAACCTGGGGAACACCTTGGAGTGTAACACACCATCTCTCTCCACCCCATACCCATTTTTTAGGCCTAATGCAGTGTACTTTTCTACAACTACTAAACGAGAGTCGGAAGACCGAAGCAATGGCAAGGAAACCTGGGGAACACCTTGGAGTGTAACACACCATCTCTCTCCACCCCATTCCCCATTTTTTAGGCCTAATGCAGCCTACTTTCCGACACCTACTAAACGAGAGCATGAAGATCGAAGCTCAGGAAAGGCAACCTGGGGAACACCTTGGAGTGTAACACACCATCTCTCTCCACCCCATACCCATTTTGTAGGCCTAATGCTGTGTACTTTTCTACAACTACTAAACGAGAGTCGGAAGACCGAAGCAATGGCAAGGAAACCTGGGGAACACCTTGGAGTGTAACACACCATCTCTCTCCACCCCATACCCAATTTGTAGGCCTAATGCAGCCTACTTTCCGACACCTACTAAACGAGAGCATGAAGATCGAAGCTCAGGAAAGGCAACCTGGGGAACACCTTGGAGTGTAACACACCATCTCTCTCCACCCCATACCCATTTTGTAGGCCTAATGCTGTGTACTTTTCTACAACTACTAAACGAGAGTCGGAAGACCGAAGCAATGGCAAGGAAACCTGGGGAACACCTTGGAGTGTAACACACCATCTCTCTCCACCCCATACCCAATTTGTAGGCCTAATGCAGCCTACTTTCCGACACCTACTAAACGAGAGCATGAAGATCGAAGCTCAGGAAAGGCAACCTGGGGAACACCTTGGAGTGTAACACACCATCTCTCTCCACCCCATACCCATTTTGTAGGCCTAATGCTGTGTACTTTTCTACAACTACTAAACGAGAGTCGGAAGACCGAAGCAATGGCAAGGAAACCTGGGGAACACCTTGGAGTGTAACACACCATCTCTCTCCACCCCATACCCAATTTGTAGGCCTAATGCAGCCTACTTTCCGACACCTACTAAACGAGAGCATGAAGATCGAAGCTCAGGAAAGGCTACCTGGTGAAAACCTTGGAGTGTAACACAACCTGTCTCTACACCCCATACCAAATTTGTAGGCCTAATGCAGCGTAGTTTCCACCAACTACTAAACGAGAGCCGGAAGATCGAAGCTCATGAAAGGCAACCCGGGGAACACCTTGGAGTGTAACACAACCTCTCTCTACACCACGAAAGGGCTGATTCTTAGGAAGGAAGGCTGTTGTAAATAAGCATTGCGCGTCCGAGGGTGATTATATTCTTATTCGGTATCTACTCACCCTCGGACGCGCCATGCTTCTTGATTTGTAATTAATGTTTATTTGCAATGTGCTTTTGACTTACTCAATTATTTTTTTAATTATTGATTTTATTAAATTAATAGTTTAACATCTTATTGGAAATAATTTAAAGGAGACGCGACAGGACAACACTCGGTGGATGCCATATCTGTGTTAACAACTCCAAAAAACTTTCAGTTAACTTCTTGCAGGAGAAAGAAATTGTAGCTGTTGGACCTTTGTAGTACAGTTCCAGATATTTGTTGTGTTTGTTTTGATTGTTAAAATGTCTGCATTTGAGATCTCAACACGATCTTATTTTTTATAATCAAATTAATTTTTTAAATATTTTATTAGGTTGGTTCAAGGGGTACACGGGCCGCAGTAGACAGGTCAGTGGAGGCCTAGTGGAAGGAGGGACCGCAGATGCGCCACTGTTTCACCCATACACAATTAGTAGGCCTAATGCAGCGTAGTTTCCAACAGCTACTAAACGAGAGCCGGAAGATCGAAGCTCAGGAAAGGCAACCTGGGGAACACCTTGGAGTGTAACACAACCTCTCTCTACACCACGGAAGGGCTGATTCTTAGGAAGGAAGGCTGTTGTAAATAAGCATTGCGCGTCCGAGGGTGATTATATTCTTATTCGGTATCTACTCACCCTCGGACGCGCCATGCTTCTTGATTTGTAATTAATGTTTATTTGCAATGTGCTTTTGACTTACTCAATTATTTTTTTAATTATTGATTTTATTAAATTAATAGTTTAACATCTTATTGGAAATAATTTAAAGGAGACGCGACAGGACAACACTCGGTGGATGCCATATCTGTGTTAACAACTCCAAAAAACTTTCAGTTAACTTCTTGCAGGAGAAAGAAATTGTAGCTGTTGGACCTTTGTAGTACAGTTCCAGATATTTGTTGTGTGTTTGTTTTGATTGTTAAAATGTCTGCATTTGAGATCTCAACACGATCTTATTTTTTATAATCAAATTAATTTTTTTTATATTTAATGATGTTGGTTCAAGGGGTACACGGGCAGCAATAGACAGGTCAGTGGAGGCCTAGTGGAAGGAGTGACGGCAGACAGGCATCAAAGGCCTAACATTGGGCTGGCTGTAGGCAAGTTAAAATTGGTTCCAGGGGAACACGGCCATCAGTGGCCTGGTCAGTGTAGTTGTAGTTGAAAGAACGGGACGCAGACAGGCTTCGAAGGCCTAACATAACAAACTTGGGCTGGCTGTAGGCACTTTTAAATTGGTTCCAGGGGTACATGGGCAGCAGTGTATGGTCAGTGGAAGTCTAGTGGAAGGAGTGACGGCAGACAGTCTTCCAAGGCCTAACATAACAAAATTGGGCTGACTGTAGGCACTTTTAAATTGGTTCCAGGGTAACACGGCCAGCAGTGGCCTGGTCAGTGTAGTAGTTGTAGAAAGAAGGGACCGCAGACAGGCTTCGAAGGCCTAACATAACAAAAATGTCAAAACAATGGTATTGTCAGTGCCAGGCATTGAAGGATGTCAGCACCTAGACTACACATTGGTGAAGCTGTGAGAGATAATTTTGCTAGTGGTAGAGCACTGTTTGAGCTGGGGGGGAGAACTGTCTTGTGGCCGGCGGTACAGGCACAGGGCCCCTCATATTACAACGGTGTGTCTGACGTTGGGTGCGCACCACCACCGCCAGAGACACTTTATTGTACTATGAGGGACCCAGTGGCAGTGCCGTCGACCAAAAGCGGCCACACCCACCTCTTCAGACAAACAGCACTCTCAAGGGTCCAAGCGCAAAGTGGCGATAGCACGGCCCCGTGTGGGGAGTTTGGCCATTTCGTGAGGTGGAAACATGTCGTATGCTGGACAATCAGGTGAAGAAAATTACGAGATTGGAAAAGTCATTCAGAATAGTCCACAGGCAAGACCTTTTCATAGGAAAGCTAGGTGTCAGCCGGGCAGGGTGGGGCAAAAGATTTTGAAATCCAGTTGTGGTTCATTTTAATGAAGGTTAGATCATCTACATTTTGGGTAGCCAGACGAGTCCTTTTTTCTGTTAGTATTGAACCTGCAGCACTGAATACTCTTTCTGATAGGACACTAGCTGCCGGGCAAGCAAGCTCCTGCAATGCATATTCTGCCAATTCTGGCCAGGTGTCTAATTTGGATGCCCAGTAATCAAATGGGAATGACGGTTGAGGGAGAACGTCGATAAGGGATGAAAAATAGTTTGTAACCATACTGGACAAATGTTGTCTCCTGTCACTTTGAATTGATGCTGCAGTACCTGTCCTGTCTGCGGTCATAGAAAAATCACTCCACAACCTGGTCAGAAAACCCCTCTGGCCAACGCCACTTCTGATTTCTGCCCCTCTAACACCTCTGGTCTGCTGGCCCCTGGAGCTCGTGTGAGAACGATCACGGGCGCTGTGTGCAGGGAATGCCAGAAGCAAACGGTCAACAAGAGTTGATTGTTTTGTTGCTAATATTAGTTCCAAGTTCTCATGTGGCATAATATTTTGCAATTTGCCTTTATAGCGAGGATCAAGGAGGCAGGACAACCAGTAATCGTCATCGTTCATCATTTTTGTAATGCGTGTGTCCCTTTTGAGGATACGCAAGGCATAATCCGCCATGTGGGCCAAAGTTCCCGTTGTCAAATCTGCGGTTGTGCTTGGTTGAGGGGCAGTTGCAGGCAAATCTACGTCACTTGTGTCCCTCAAAAAACCAGAACCCGGCCTTGCCACGCCACCAATTTCCCGTGCCCCCGGGAAAGCTTCCTCATTAAAAATATACTCATCCCCATCATCCTCCTCATCCTCCACCTCCTCTTCGCCCGGTACCTCGTCATGTACACTGCCCTGACCAGACAATCGCTGACTGTCATCAAGGCTTTCCTCTTCCTCTGGTGCAGACGCCTGATCCTTTATGTGCGTCAAACTTTGCATCAGCAGACGCATTAGGGGGATGCTCATGCTTATTATGGCGTTGTCTGCACTAACCAGCCGTGTGCATTCCTCAAAACACTGAAGGACTTGACACATGTCTTGAATCTTCGACCACTGCACACCTGACAACTCCATGTCTGCCATCCTACTGCCTGCCCGTGTATGTGTATCCTCCCACAAAAACATAACAGCCCGCCTCTGTTCGCACAGTCTCTGAAGCATGTGCAGTGTTGAGTTCCACCTTGTTGCAACGTCTATGATTAGGCGATGCTGGGGAAGGTTCAAAGAACGCTGATAGGTCTGCATACGGCTGGAGTGTACAGGCGAACGGCGGATATGTGCGCAAAGTCCACGTACTTTGAGGAGCAGGTCGGATAACCCCGGATAACTTTTCAGGAAGCACTGCACCACCAGGTTTAAGGTGTGAGCCAGGCAAAGAATGTGTTTCAGTTGGGAAAGGGAGATGGCAGCCATGAAATTCCTTCCGTTATCACTCACTACCTTGCCTGCCTCAAGATCTACAGTGCCCAGCCACGACTGCGTTTCTTGCTGCAAGAACTCGGACAGAACTTCCGCGGTGTGTCTATTGTCGCCCAAACACTTCATAGCCAATACAGCCTGCTGACGTATGCAAGTAGCTGCCCCATAATGGGAGACCTGGTGTGCAACAGTGGCAGGTGCGGATGGAGTGTTTGTGCGACTGCGGTCTGTGGACGAGCTCTTGCTTCTGCAGGAGGACGAGGAGGAGGAGGAGGAGGAGGAGGGGGTGCGAACGGCTACAGACAACTGTTTACTAGACCGTGGGCTAGGCAGAACTGTCCCAAACTTGCTGTCCCCTGTGGACCCTGAATCCACCACATTTACCCAGTGTGCCGTGATGGACACGTAACGTCCCTGGCCATGCCTACTGGTCCATGCATCTGTTGTCAGGTGCACCTTTGTGCTCACAGATTGCCTGAGTGCATGGACGATGCGCTCTTTAACATGCTGGTGGAGGGCTGGGATGGCTTTTCTGGAAAAAAAGTGTCGACTGGGTAGCTCGTAGCGTGGTACAGCGTAGTCCATCAGGTCTTTGAAAGCTTCGCTTTCAACTAACCGGTAGGGCATCATCTCTAACGAGATTAGTCTAGCTATGTGGGCGTTCAAACCCTGTGTACGCGGATGCGAGGCTAAGTATTTCCTTTTTCTAACCATAGTCTCATGTAGGGTGAGCTGGACTGGAGAGCTGGAGATCGTGGAACTAGCGGGGGTGCCGGTGGACATGGCAGACTGAGAGACGGTGGGAGATGGTATTGTTGCCGCCGGTGCCCTAGATGCAGTGTTTCCTACTACGAAACTGGTGATTCCCTGACCCTGACTGCTTTGGCCTGGCAAAGATACCTGCACAGATACAGCAGGTGGTGCGCTAAATGGTGGTCCTACACTGCCGGAAGGGATGTTGCGTTGATGACTAGCTTCATTGGCCGAGGGTGCAACAACCTTAAGGGACGTTTGGTAGTTAGTCCAAGCTTTCAAATGCATGGTGGTTAAATGTCTATGCATGCAACTAGTATTGAGACTTTTCAGATTCTGACCTCTGCTTAAGGAAGTAGAACATTTTTGACAGATGACTTTGCGCTGATCAATTGGATGTTGTTTAAAAAAATGCCAGACTGCACTCTTTCTAGCATCGGATACCTTTTCAGGCATTGCAGACTGAGCTTTAACCGGATGGCCACGCTGTCCTCCACCAGGTTTTGGCTTTGCCACGCGTTTTGGGCAAGATACGGGCCCGGCAGATGGAACCTGTGGCGATGTTGATGCCTGCTGCGGCCCCTCCTCCTCCTCTGCTTCAGAACTGCTGCCGCCTGCACCCTGTTCCCCCAATGGCTGCCAATCGGGGTCAAGAACTGGGTCATCTAATAACTCTTCTTGTACCTCCTGCGCAACTTCGTCTGTGTCACCGTGTCGTTCGGTGGTATAGCGTTCGTGATGGGGCAACATAGTCTCATCAGGGTCTGATTCTTGATCAGCACCCTGCGAGGGCAATGTTGTGGTCTGAGTCAAAGGACCAGCATAGTAGTCTGGCTGTGGCTGTGCGTCAGTGCACTCCATGTCAGATTCAATTTGTAATGGGCATGGACTGTTAACTGCTTCACTTTCTAAGCCAGGGACGGTATGTGTAAAGAGCTCCATGGAGTAACCCGTTGTGTCGCCTGCTGCATTCTTCTCTGTTGTTGTTTTTGCTGAAGAGGACAAGGAAGTGACTTGTCCCTGACCGTGAACATCCACTAACGACGCGCTGCTTTTACTTTTACCAGTTTCACGAGAGGAGGCAAAAGAGCTAGAGGCTGAGTCAGCAAGATAAGCCAAAACTTGCTCTTGCTGCTCCGGCTTTAAAAGCGGTTTTCCTAATCCCAGAAAAGGGAGCGTTCGAGGCCTTGTGTAGCCGGACGACGAACCTGGCTCCACAGCTCCAGACTTAGGTGCAATATTTTTTTCCCCACGACCACCTGATGCTCCACCACTACCACTACCCTCATTACCAGCTGACAATGAACTCCCCCGGCCACGACCTCTTCCACTAGACTTCCTCATTGTTTTAAAAACGTAACCAAACTAACGTTATTTGTTGCAGTCACACAACTTACACGGTGAGCTATAACTTCAGTATGATTTAGCTACCCCTTTACAGGTTGGTGAGACCACAGCGAAAATCAGGCCCAATGTTACACACTCTTTTTTTGGTGGCTGCAAATTAGAGAGATGCCCCACACGCAGGACTGTCACTGAAGCACAAATGTTAATATTAATGTCACACTATTATTTTTTTTTTATTTTTTTTTTTTTCAGGAACACTTTAGAAACCCCCCAAAAAAAAAAAATAGATTTTTGCAGGGAGAATTTAGAAAACAAATGTAACAAACTATATGCTTTCTATGGGCCACTGAGTGAGAGATGACGCACACAGGAATCAGGAGTGGCACACAAGCCCAGAGGCCAATATTTTTCTACCAATGATTGATGGAGTTATTTTCTCTGGTAGATTTTGGAACCCAAATCAAGGAAAAAAAATATAGGCTTTCTATGGACCACAATTGGAGAGAGAGAGAGAGAGAGAGAGAGAGATGGCACACCCAGGAGTCAAGACTGGCACACAAGCAGAAAGGCCAATATTAATCTCCCATTTTTTTGGGGGGTTTGTTGTTTTTTTTTTTTTTTTTTTTTTTTCAGGGAGACTTTAGAAAAAAAAATAATAAAAAAAATATGATTTTATCAGGAAGAATTTAGAAACCAAATAAAATAAAATTATTTTTTCAGGGAGAATTTATAAAACAAATAAAAACAAAAATAGGCGTTCTATGGCCCACTGACTGAGAGATGACGCACACAGGAGTCAGGAGTGGCACACAAGCCCAGAGGCCAATATTTTTCTACCAATGATTGATGTAGTTATTTTCTCTGGTAGATTTTGGAACCCAAATCAAGGAAAAAAAATATAGGCTTTCTAT
Source organism: Ranitomeya imitator (assembly GCF_032444005.1). NCBI lineage: Eukaryota > Metazoa > Chordata > Amphibia > Anura > Dendrobatidae > Ranitomeya > Ranitomeya imitator. Next base: position 330,098,076 of record NC_091286.1, on the reverse strand, counting down.
GGACCACAATTGGAGAGAGAGAGAGAGAGAGAGAGAGAGATGGCACACCCAGGAGTCAAGACTGGCACACAAGCAGAAAGGCCAATATTAATCTCCCACTGTTTTTTTTGTTTGTTTTTTTTTTTTTTTTTTCAGGGAGACTTTAGAAAAAAAAATAATAAAAAAAATATGATTTTATCAGGAAGAATTTAGAAACCAAATAAAATAAAATGATTTTTTCAGGGAGAATTTATAAAACAAATAAAAACAAAAATAGGCGTTCTATGGCCCACTGACTGAGAGATGACGCACCCAGGAGTCAGGAGTGGCACACAAACCCAGAGGCCAATATTTTTCTACCAATGATTGATGTAGTTATTTTCTCTGGTAGATTTTAGAACCCAAATCAAGGAAAAAAAATATAGGCTTTCTATGGACCACAATTGGAGAGAGAGAGAGAGAGAGAGAGAGAGAGAGATGGCACACCCAGGAGTCAAGACTGGCACACAAGCAGAAAGGCCAATATTAATCTCCCACTGTTTTTTTGTTTGTTTTTTTTTTTTTTTTTTCAGGGAGACTTTAGAAAAAAAAATAATAAAAAAAATATGATTTTATCAGGAAGAATTTAGAAACCAAATAAAATAAAATGATTTTTTCAGGGAGAATTTATAAAACAAATAAAACCAAAAATAGGCGTTCTATGGCCCACTGACTGAGAGATGACGCACCCAGGAGTCAAGACTGGCACACAAGCAGAAAGGCCAATATTAATCTCCCACTGTTTTTTTTTTTTTTTTTCAGGGAGACTTTAGAAAAAAAAATAATAAAAAAAATATGATTTTATCAGGAAGAATTTAGAAACCAAATAAAATAAAATGATTTTTTCAGGGAGAATTTAGAAAACAAATAAAACCAAAAATAGGCGTTCTATGGCCCACTGACTGAGAGAGAGAGAGAGATGGAATGCTTAGTACTGGCACACAAGCCCAAAGGGCAATATTAATCTCCCTTTTTTTTTCCAGGGAGAATTTCTAAAACCCAAAAAAAAAAAAAATAGGCTTTCTATGGCCCACTATTTGTGAGAGAGATGGGACGCTCAGGACTGGCACAGATGGCACGCTCAGGACTGGCACAGAAGCCCAGAGGCCAATATTAATCTCCCTTTTTTTCTGGGAGAATTTATAAAACCAAAAAAATATTTAAATAGGCTTTCTATGGCCCACTATTTGTGAGAGAGATGGCACGCTCAGGACTGGCACAGATGGCACGCTCACAACTGGCACACAAGCCCAGAGGCCAATATTAATCTCCCTTTTTTCAGGGAAAATTTATAAAACCAAAAAAAAAATTAAATAGGCTTTCTATGGCCCACTATTTGTGAGAGAGATGGCACGCTCAGGACTGGCACAGATGGCACGCTCACAACTGGCACACAAGCCCAGAGGCCAATATTAATCTCCCTTTTTTCAGGGAAAATTTATAAAACAAAAAAAAAAATTAAATAGGCTTTCTATGGCCCACTATTTGTGAGAGAGATGGCACGCTCAGGGCTGGCACAGATGGCACGCTCAGGACTGGCACACAAGCCCAGAGGCCAATATTAATCTCCCTTTTTTTCAGGGAGAATTTATAAAACCAAAAAAAAAAATAAATAGGCTTTCTATGGCCCACTATTTGTGAGAGAGATGGCACGCTCAGGGCTGGCACAGATGGCACGCTCAGGACTGGCACACAAGCCCAGAGGCCAATATTAATCTCCCTTTTTTTCAGGGAGAATTTATAAAACCCAAAAAAAAATAAAATAGGCTTTCTATGGCCCACTATTTGTGAGAGAGATGGCACACTCAGGACTGGCACACAAGCCCAAAGGCCAATATTAATCTCCCACTGTATTTTTATCAGGGAGAATTTATACACCCCACAAAAAAAAAATACAGAAAAATGAAAAGGCTTTCTATGGCCCACTATGTGAGAGAGATGGCACACACAGGGATGGCACTCTAGCAGAAATGCCAAATTGCCAATCTTAATCTCCCACCAAAAAAAAAAAAAAAAAAAAAACAGGGAATGTCCTACAATTACTATCTCCCTGCCTGCAGTAATCTCAGCCAGGTATGGCAGGCAGCTACTATCTCCCTGCCTGCAGTAATCTCAGCCAGGTATGGCAGGCAGCAATAAGGAGTGGACTGATGCACAAATGAAATAAAAAGTGTGGACAAACAAAAAAGATAGCTGTGCAGAAAGGAAGGAACAAGAGGATTTGTGCTTTGAAAAAAGCAGTTGGTTTGCACAGCGGCGTACACACAGCAATGCAGCTATCAGGGAGCCTTCTAGGGCAGCCCAATGAGCTACAGCGCTGAGGGGAAAAAAAAAAAAAAAAAAACTTCCACTGTCCCTGCACACCGAGGGTGGTGTTGGACAGTGCAAATCGCTGCAGCACAAGCGGTTTTGTGGTTAATGGACCCTGCCTAACGCTATCCCTGCTTCTGACAAAGCGGCAGCAACCTCTCCCTAAGCTCAGATCAGCAGCAGTAAGATGGCGGTCGGCGGGAACGCCTCTTTATAGCCCCTGTGACGTCGCAGACAGCAAGCCAATCACTGCAATGCCCTTCTCTAAGATGGTGGGGACCAGGACCTATGTCATCACGCTGCCCACACTCTGCGTTTACCTTCATTGGCTGAGAAATGGCGCTTTTCGCGTCATTGAAACGCGACTTTGGCGCGAAAGTCGCGTACCGCATGGCCGACCCCGCACAGGGGTCGGATCGGGTTTCATGAAACCCCGACTTAGCCAAAAGTCGGCGACTTTTGAAAATGTTCGACCCGTTTCGCTCAACCCTAATATAGAGGTCCTGTGTATAATGTCACCAGTGATCTCTGTATTACCTCTACACAGACACTGCATACTAAGTACAGATCTCCTGTGAATACTGGCACTTATGGTGATAGTATTGTGGGTTTTTTTTTATTACTGATCAGTATTGTAGTATTCAGTCACTATGTGGTGGTAATATGTGGTCTGGAAATGGTGTTGTGGTATTTGTCCCTTGTATGTAGTATTATTCGGTCACTATGTGGCCTGGTCATGGTGTGGTGGTATTAAGTCACAGGTGTGGCATGTGGGGGTGACACCATTAGGCCCAGTTTAAGTTCTACAAAACAGGAAAACCATTTTTGGTAACCTTTGTGTGTATTGAGCGGGGGGGGGGGAGAAGCCAAACTCGGGAACAGCCCCGGGCGGCAAAAGCTCTAGCTACGCCTCTGCTCCTTCCCCACCATCCTGTAGAATGTAAGCCCGCAGGGGCAGGGTCTTCACCCCTCTGTTCCAGTCTGTCATTGTTAGTTTGTTTACTGTAAGTGATATCTGTAATTTGTATGTAACTGTATGTAGTATGGAATCAATAGTGCTATATAAATAAATAATAATAAAAAAATAATAAAATTGCATAACAGGTTGTGAAAACATTTTATACTATTACATTTATTCAAATAGACAATTTACAGTTAATAAAAAAAAATTACCATAAAATGTTATATTTCTATGGCCCAATAGGAAAAAATTCTGTGATATACTTAACTCTAGAGGAATTCTTATTTCTTTGAGCAGTGAAGTCTAAAACCAGGGCCACTTGGGGCTTCTGCTGATCTGGCACCTCATGCACTCAGCTAATGGCACCTATAGTCTATACTAGGGTTGAGCGAAACGGGTCGAACATTTTCAAAAGTCGCCGACTTTTGGCTAAGTCGGGGTTTCATGAAACCCGATCCGACCCCTGTGCGGGGTCGGCCATGCGGTACGCGACTTTCGCGCCAAAGTCGCGTTTCAATGACGCGAAAAGCGCCATTTCTCAGCCAATGAAGGTAAACGCAGAGTGTGGGCAGCGTGATGACATAGGTCCTGGTCCCCACCATCTTAGAGAAGGGCATTGCAGTGATTGGCTTGCTGTCTGCGACGTCACAGGGGCTATAAAGAGGCGTTCCCGCCGACCGCCATCTTACTGCTGCTGATCTGAGCTTAGGGAGAGGTTGCTGCCGCTTTGTCAGAAGCAGGGATAGCGTTAGGCAGGGTCCATTAACCACAAAACCGCTTGTGCTGCAGCGATTTGCACTGTCCAACACCACCCTCGGTGTGCAGGGACAGTGGAATTTTTTTTTTTTTTTTTTTCCCCTCAGCGCTGTAGCTCATTGGGCTGCCCTAGAAGGCTCCCTGATAGCTGCATTGCTGTGTGTACGCCGCTGTGCAAACCAACTGCTTTTTTCAAAGCACAAATCCTCTTGTTCCTTCCTTTCTGCACAGCTATCTTTTTTGTTTGTCCACACTTTTTATTTCATTTGTGCATCAGTCCACTCCTTATTGCTGCCTGCCATACCTGGCTGAGATTACTGCAGGCAGGGAGATAGTAGCTGCCTGCCATACCTGGCTGAGATTACTGCAGGCAGGGAGATAGTAATTGTAGGACATTCCCTGTTTTTTTTTTTTTTTTTTTTTTTGGTGTTAGATTAAGATTGGCAATTTGGCATTTCTGCTAGAGTGCCATCCCTGTGTGTGCCATCTCTCTCACATAGTGGGCCATAGAAAGCCTTTTCATTTTTCTGTATTTTTTTTTGTGGGGTGTATAAATTCTCCCTGATAAAAATACAGTGGGAGATTAATATTGGCCTTTGGGCTTGTGTGCCAGTCCTGAGTGTGCCATCTCTCTCACAAATAGTGGGCCATAGAAAGCCTATTTTATTTTTTTTTGGGTTTTATAAATTCTCCCTGAAAAAAAGGGAGATTAATATTGGCCTCTGGGCTTGTGTGCCAGTCCTGAGCGTGCCATCTGTGCCAGCCCTGAGCGTGCCATCTCTCTCACAAATAGTGGGCCATAGAAAGCCTATTTATTTTTTTTTTTGGTTTTATAAATTCTCCCTGAAAAAAAGGGAGATTAATATTGGCCTCTGGGCTTGTGTGCCAGTCCTGAGCGTGCCATCTGTGCCAGCCCTGAGCGTGCCATCTCTCTCACAAATAGTGGGCCATAGAAAGCCTATTTATTTTTTTTTTTGGTTTTATAAATTCTCCCTGAAAAAAAGGGAGATTAATATTGGCCTCTGGGCTTGTGTGCCAGTCCTGAGCGTGCCATCTGTGCCAGCCCTGAGCGTGCCATCTCTCTCACAAATAGTGGGCCATAGAAAGCCTATTTAATTTTTTTTTTTGTTTTATAAATTTTCCCTGAAAAAAGGGAGATTAATATTGGCCTCTGGGCTTGTGTGCCAGTTGTGAGCGTGCCATCTGTGCCAGTCCTGAGCGTGCCATCTCTCTCACAAATAGTGGGCCATAGAAAGCCTATTTAATTTTTTTTTTGGTTTTATAAATTTTCCCTGAAAAAAGGGAGATTAATATTGGCCTCTGGGCTTGTGTGCCAGTTGTGAGCGTGCCATCTGTGCCAGTCCTGAGCGTGCCATCTCTCTCACAAATAGTGGGCCATAGAAAGCCTATTTAAATATTTTTTTGGTTTTATAAATTCTCCCAGAAAAAAAGGGAGATTAATATTGGCCTCTGGGCTTCTGTGCCAGTCCTGAGCGTGCCATCTGTGCCAGTCCTGAGCGTCCCATCTCTCTCACAAATAGTGGGCCATAGAAAGCCTATTTTTTTTTTTTTTGGGTTTTAGAAATTCTCCCTGGAAAAAAAAAGGGAGATTAATATTGCCCTTTGGGCTTGTGTGCCAGTACTAAGCATTCCATCTCTCTCTCTCTCTCAGTCAGTGGGCCATAGAACGCCTATTTTTGGTTTTATTTGTTTTCTAAATTCTCCCTGAAAAAATCATTTTATTTTATTTGGTTTCTAAATTCTTCCTGATAAAATCATATTTTTTTTATTATTTTTTTTTCTAAAGTCTCCCTGAAAAAAAAAAAAAAAAACAGTGGGAGATTAATATTGGCCTTTCTGCTTGTGTGCCAGTCTTGACTCCTGGGTGCGTCATCTCTCAGTCAGTGGGCCATAGAACGCCTATTTTTGGTTTTATTTGTTTTCTAAATTCTCCCTGAAAAAATCATTTTATTTTATTTGGTTTCTAAATTCTTCCTGATAAAATCATATTTTTTTTATTATTTTTTTTTCTAAAGTCTCCCTGAAAAAAAAAAAAAAAAAAAACAAACAAAAAAAACAGTGGGAGATTAATATTGGCCTTTCTGCTTGTGTGCCAGTCTTGACTCCTGGGTGCGTCATCTCTCAGTCAGTGGGCCATAGAACGCCTATTTTTGGTTTTATTTGTTTTCTAAATTCTCCCTGAAAAAATCATTTTATTTTATTTGGTTTCTAAATTCTTCCTGATAAAATCATATTTTTTTTATTATTTTTTTTTCTAAAGTCTCCCTGAAAAAAAAAAAAAACAAACAAACAAAAAAAACAGTGGGAGATTAATATTGGCCTTTCTGCTTGTGTGCCAGTCTTGACTCCTGGGTGTGCCATCTCTCTCTCTCTCTCTCTCTCTCTCTCTCTCTCTCCAATTGTGGTCCTTAGAAAGCCTATATTTTTTTTCCTTGATTTGGGTTCTAAAATCTACCAGAGAAAATAACTACATCAATCATTGGTAGAAAAATATTGGCCTCTGGGCTTGTGTGCCACTCCTGACTCCTGTGTGCGTCATCTCTCAGTCAGTGGGCCATAGAACGCCTATTTTTGTTTTTATTTGTTTTATAAATTCTCCCTGAAAAAATCATTTTATTTTATTTGGTTTCTAAATTCTTCCTGATAAAATCATATTTTTTTTATTATTTTTTTTTCTAAAGTCTCCCTGAAAAAAAAAAAAAACAAAAAAAAAAAACAAAACCCCCCAAAAAATGGGAGATTAATATTGGCCTTTCTGCTTGTGTGCCAGTCTTGACTCCTGGGTGTGCCATCTCTCTCTCTCTCTCTCTCTCTCTCCAATTGTGGTCCATAGAAAGCCTACATTTTTTTTCCTTGATTTGGGTTCCAAAATCTACCAGAGAAAATAACTCCATCAATCATTGGTAGAAAAATATTGGCCTCTGGGCTTGTGTGCCACTCCTGATTCCTGTGTGCGTCATCTCTCACTCAGTGGCCCATAGAAAGCATATAGTTTGTTACATTTGTTTTCTAAATTCTCCCTGCAAAAATCTATTTTTTTTTGGGGGGGGGGTTTCTAAAGTGTTCCTGAAAAAAAAAAAAAAAAAAAAAAAATAATAGTGTGACATTAATATTAACATTTGTGCTTCAGTGACAGTCCTGCGTGTGGGGCATCTCTCTAATTTGCAGCCACCAAAAAAAGAGTGTGTAACATTGGGCCTGATTTTCGCTGTGGTCTCACCAACCTGTAAAGGGGTAGCTAAATCATACTGAAGTTATAGCTCACCGTGTAAGTTGTGTGACTGCAACAAATAACGTTAGTTTGGTTACGTTTTTAAAACAATGAGGAAGTCTAGTGGAAGAGGTCGTGGCCGGGGGCGTTCATTGTCAGCTGGTAATGAGGGTAGTGGTAGTGGTGGAGCATCAGGTGGTCGTGGGGAAAAAAATATTGCACCTAAGTCTGGAGCTGTGGAGCCAGGTTCGTCGTCCGGCTACACAAGGCCTCGAACGCTCCCTTTTCTGGGATTAGGAAAACCGCTTTTAAAGCCGGAGCAGCAAGAGCAAGTTTTGGCTTATCTTGCTGACTCAGCCTCTAGCTCTTTTGCCTCATCTCGTGAAACTGGTAAAAGTAAAAGCAGCGCGTCGTTAGTGGATGTTCACGGTCAGGGACAAGTCACTTCCTTGTCCTCTTCAGCAAAAACAACAACAGAGAAGAATGCAGCAGGCGACACAACGGGTTACTCCATGGAGCTCTTTACACATACCGTCCCTGGCTTAGAAAGTGAAGCAGTTAACAGTCCATGCCCATTACAAATTGAATCTGACATGGAGTGCACTGACGCACAGCCACAGCCAGACTACTATGCTGGTCCTTTGACTCAGACCACAACATTGCCCTCGCAGGGTGCTGATCAAGAATCAGACCCTGATGAGACTATGTTGCCCCATCACGAACGCTATACCACCGAACGACACGGTGACACAGACGAAGTTGCGCAGGAGGTACAAGAAGAGTTATTAGATGACCCAGTTCTTGACCCCGATTGGCAGCCATTGGGGGAACAGGGTGCAGGCGGCAGCAGTTCTGAAGCAGAGGAGGAGGAGGGGCCGCAGCAGGCATCAACATCGCCACAGGTTCCATCTGCCGGGCCCGTATCTTGCCCAAAACGCGTGGCAAAGCCAAAACCTGGTGGAGGACAGCGTGGCCATCCGGTTAAAGCTCAGTCTGCAATGCCTGAAAAGGTATCCGATGCTAGAAAGAGTGCAGTCTGGCATTTTTTTAAACAACATCCAATTGATCAGCGCAAAGTCATCTGTCAAAAATGTTCTACTTCCTTAAGCAGAGGTCAGAATCTGAAAAGTCTCAATACTAGTTGCATGCATAGACATTTAACCACCATGCATTTGAAAGCTTGGACTAACTACCAAACGTCCCTTAAGGTTGTTGCACCCTCGGCCAATGAAGCTAGTCATCAACGCAACATCCCTTCCGGCAGTGTAGGACCACCATTTAGCGCACCACCTGCTGTATCTGTGCAGGTATCTTTGCCAGGCCAAAGCAGTCAGGGTCAGGGAATCACCAGTTTCGTAGTAGGAAACACTGCATCTAGGGCACCGGCGGCAACAATACCATCTCCCACCGTCTCTCAGTCTGCCATGTCCACCGGCACCCCCGCTAGTTCCACGATCTCCAGCTCTCCAGTCCAGCTCACCCTACATGAGACTATGGTTAGAAAAAGGAAATACTTAGCCTCGCATCCGCGTACACAGGGTTTGAACGCCCACATAGCTAGACTAATCTCGTTAGAGATGATGCCCTACCGGTTAGTTGAAAGCAAAGCTTTCAAAGACCTGATGGACTACGCTGTACCACGCTACGAGCTACCCAGTCGACACTTTTTTTCCAGAAAAGCCATCCCAGCCCTCCACCAGCATGTTAAAGAGCGCATCGTCCATGCACTCAGGCAATCTGTGAGCACAAAGGTGCACCTGACAACAGATGCATGGACCAGTAGGCATGGCCAGGGACGTTACGTGTCCATCACGGCACACTGGGTAAATGTGGTGGATTCAGGGTCCACAGGGGACAGCAAGTTTGGGACAGTTCTGCCTAGCCCACGGTCTAGTAAACAGTTGTCTGTAGCCGTTCGCACCCCCTCCTCCTCCTCCTCCTCCTCGTCCTCCTGCAGAAGCAAGAGCTCGTCCACAGACCGCAGTCGCACAAACACTCCATCCGCACCTGCCACTGTTGCACACCAGGTCTCCCATTATGGGGCAGCTACTGGCATACGTCAGCAGGCTGTATTGGCTATGAAGTGTTTGGGCGACAATAGACACACCGCGGAAGTTCTGTCCGAGTTCTTGCAGCAAGAAACGCAGTCGTGGCTGGGCACTGTAGATCTTGAGGCAGGCAAGGTAGTGAGTGATAACGGAAGGAATTTCATGGCTGCCATCTCCTTTTCCCAACTGAAACACATTCCTTGCCTGGCTCACACCTTAAACCTGGTGGTGCAGTGCTTCCTGAAAAGTTATCCGGGGTTATCCGACCTGCTCCTCAAAGTGCGTGGACTTTGCGCACATATCCGCCGTTCGCCTGTACACTCCAGCCGTATGCAGACCTATCAGCGTTCTTTGAACCTTCCCCAGCATCGCCTAATCATAGACGTTGCAACAAGGTGGAACTCAACACTGCACATGCTTCAGAGACTGTGCGAACAGAGGCGGGCTGTTATGTTTTTGTGGGAGGATACACATACACGGGCAGGCAGTAGGATGGCAGACATGGAGTTGTCAGGTGTGCAGTGGTCGAAGATTCAAGACATGTGTCAAGTCCTTCAGTGTTTTGAGGAATGCACACGGCTGGTTAGTGCAGACAACGCCATAATAAGCATGAGCATCCCCCTAATGCGTCTGCTGATGCAAAGTTTGACGCACATAAAGGATCAGGCGTCTGCACCAGAGGAAGAGGAAAGCCTTGATGACAGTCAGCGATTGTCTGGTCAGGGCAGTGTACATGACGAGGTACCGGGCGAAGAGGAGGTGGAGGATGAGGAGGATGATGGGGATGAGTATATTTTTAATGAGGAAGCTTTCCCGGGGGCACGGGAAATTGGTGGCGTGGCAAGGCCGGGTTCTGGTTTTTTGAGGGACACAAGTGACGTAGATTTGCCTGCAACTGCCCCTCAACCAAGCACAACCGCAGATTTGACAACGGGAACTTTGGCCCACATGGCGGATTATGCCTTGCGTATCCTCAAAAGGGACACACGCATTACAAAAATGATGAACGATGACGATTACTGGTTGTCCTGCCTCCTTGATCCTCGCTATAAAGGCAAATTGCAAAATATTATGCCACATGAGAACTTGGAACTAATATTAGCAACAAAACAATCAACTCTTGTTGACCGTTTGCTTCTGGCATTCCCTGCACACAGCGCCCGTGATCGTTCTCACACGAGCTCCAGGGGCCAGCAGACCAGAGGTGTTAGAGGGGCAGAAATCAGAAGTGGCGTTGGCCAGAGGGGTTTTCTGACCAGGTTGTGGAGTGATTTTTCTATGACCGCAGACAGGACAGGTACTGCAGCATCAATTCAAAGTGACAGGAGACAACATTTGTCCAGTATGGTTACAAACTATTTTTCATCCCTTATCGACGTTCTCCCTCAACCGTCATTCCCATTTGATTACTGGGCATCCAAATTAGACACCTGGCCAGAATTGGCAGAATATGCATTGCAGGAGCTTGCTTGCCCGGCAGCTAGTGTCCTATCAGAAAGAGTATTCAGTGCTGCAGGTTCAATACTAACAGAAAAAAGGACTCGTCTGGCTACCCAAAATGTAGATGATCTAACCTTCATTAAAATGAACCACAACTGGATTTCAAAATCTTTTGCCCCACCCTGCCCGGCTGACACCTAGCTTTCCTATGAAAAGGTCTTGCTTGTGGACTATTCTGAATGACTTTTCCAATCTCGTAATTTTCTTCACCTGATTGTCCAGCATACGACATGTTTCCACCTCACGAAATGGCCAAACTCCCCACACGGGGCCGTGCTATCGCCACTTTGCGCTTGGACCCTTGAGAGTGCTGTTTGTCTGAAGAGGTGGGTGTGGCCGCTTTTGGTCGACGGCACTGCCACTGGGTCCCTCATAGTACAATAAAGTGTCTCTGGCGGTGGTGGTGCGCACCCAACGTCAGACACACCGTTGTAATATGAGGGGCCCTGTGCCTGTACCGCCGGCCACAAGACAGTTCCCCCCCCCAGCTCAAACAGTGCTCTACCACTAGCAAAATTATCTCTCACAGCTTCACCAATGTGTAGTCTAGGCGCTGACATCCTTCAATGCCTGGCACTGACAATACCATTGTTTTGACATTTTTGTTATGTTAGGCCTTCGAAGCCTGTCTGCGGTCCCTTCTTTCTACAACTACTACACTGACCAGGCCACTGCTGGCCGTGTTACCCTGGAACCAATTTAAAAGTGCCTACAGTCAGCCCAATTTTGTTATGTTAGGCCTTCGAAGACTGTCTGCCGTCACTCCTTCCACTAGACTTCCACTGACCATACACTGCTGCCCATGTACCCCTGGAACCAATTTAAAGTGCCTACAGCCAGCCCAATTTTGTTATGTTAGGCCTTCGAAGCCTGTCTGCGGTCACTCCTTCCACTAGACTTCCACTGACCAGACCACTGCTGCCCGTGTACCCCTGCAACCAATTTAAAAGTGCCTACAGCCAGCCCAAGTTTGTTATGTTAGGCCTTGGAAGCCTGTCTGCGGTCACTCCTTCCACTAGACTTCCACAGACCAGACCACTGCTGCCCGTGTACCCCTGGAACCAATTTAAAAGTGCCTACAGCCAGCCCAAGTTTGTTATGTTAGGCCTTGGAAGCCTGTCTGCGGTCACTCCTTCCACTAGACTTCCACAGACCAGACCACTGCTGCCCGTGTACCCTTGGAACCAATTTAAAAGTGCCTACAGCCAGCCCAAGTTTGTTATGTTAGGCCTTCGAAGCCTGTCTGCGGTCACTCCTTCCACTAGACTTCCACAGACCAGACCACTGCTGCCCGTGTACCCCTGGAACCAATTTAAAAGTGCCTACAGCCAGCCCAAGTTTGTTATGTTAGGCCTTGGAAGCCTGTCTGCGGTCACTCCTTCCACTAGACTTCCACAGACCAGACCACTGCTGCCCGTGTACCCCTGGAACCAATTTAAAAGTGCCTACAGCCAGCCCAAGTTTGTTATGTTAGGCCTTCGAAGCCTGTCTGCGGTCACTCCTTCCACTAGACTTCCACAGACCAGACCACTGCTGCCCGTGTACCCCTGGAACCAATTTAAAAGTGCCTACAGCCAGCCCAAGTTTGTTATGTTAGGCCTTGGAAGCCTGTCTGCGGTCACTCCTTCCACTAGACTTCCACAGACCAGACCACTGCTGCCCGTGTACCCCTGGAACCAATTTAAAAGTGCCTACAGCCAGCCCAAGTTTGTTATGTTAGGCCTTCAAAGCCTGTCTGCGGTCACTCCTTCCACTAGACTTCCACAGACCAGACCACTGCTGCCCGTGTACCCCTGGAACCAATTTAAAAGTGCCTACAGCCAGCCCAAGTTTGTTATGTTAGGCCTTGGAAGCCTGTCTGCGGTCACTCCTTCCACTAGACTTCCACAGACCAGACCACTGCTGCCCGTGTACCCCTGGAACCAATTTAAAAGTGCCTACAGCCAGCCCAAGTTTGTTATGTTAGGCCTTGGAAGCCTGTCTGCGGTCACTCCTTCCACTAGACTTCCACTGACCATACACTGCTGCCCATGTACCCCTGGAACAAATTTAAAAGTGCCTACAGCCAGCCCAAGTTTGTTATGTTAGGCCTTCGAAGCCTGTCTGCGTCCCGTTCTTTCAACTACAACTACACTGACCAGGCCACTGATGGCCGTGTTCCCCTGGAACCAATTTTAACTTGCCTACAGCCAGCCCAATGTTAGGCCTTTGATGCCTGTCTGCCGTCACTCCTTCCACTAGGCCTCCACTGACCTGTCTATTGCTGCCCGTGTACCCCTTGAACCAACCTAATAAAATATTTAAAAAATTAATTTGATTATAAAAAATAAGATCGTGTTGAGATCTCAAATGCAGACATTTTAACAATCAAAACAAACACACAACAAATATCTGGAACTGTACTACAAAGGTCCAACAGCTACAATTTCTTTCTCCTGCAAGAAGTTAACTGAAAGTTTTTTGGAGTTGTTAACACAGATATGGCATCCACCGAGTGTTGTCCTGTCGCGTCTCCTTTAAATTATTTCCAATAAGATGTTAAACTATTAATTTAATAAAATCAATAATTAAAAAAATAATTGAGTAAGTCAAAAGCACATTGCAAATAAACATTAATTACAAATCAAGAAGCATGGCGCGTCCGAGGGTGAGTAGATACCGAATAAGAATATAATCACCCTCGGACGCGCAATGCTTATTTACAACAGCCTTCCTTCCTAAGAATCAGCCCTTTCGTGGTGTAGAGAGAGGTTGTGTTACACTCCAAGGTGTTCCCCGGGTTGCCTTTCATGAGCTTCGATCTTCCGGCTCTCGTTTAGTAGTTGGTGGAAAAGTACACAGCATTAGGCCTACAAAATGGGTATGGGGTGGAGAGAGATGGTGTGTTACACTCCAAGGTGTTCCCCAGGTTGCCTTTCCTGAGCTTCGATCTTCATGCTCTCGTTTAGTAGGTGTCGGAAAGTAGGCTGCATTAGGCCTACAAATTGGGTATGGGGTGGAGAGAGATGGTGTGTTACACTCCAAGGTGTTCCCCAGGTTTCCTTGCCATTGCTTCGGTCTTCCGACTCTCGTTTAGTAGTTGTAGAAAAGTACACAGCATTAGGCCTACAAAATGGGTATGGGGTGGAGAGAGATGGTGTGTTACACTCCAAGGTGTTCCCCAGGTTGCCTTTCCTGAGCTTCTATCTTCAGGCTCTCATTAAATTGTGGTTAAATGGAACAACTGCATTTGGCGTACTAGTTGGTTTGGGGCCTACTATCGGTGTCTGCCACTCCTTGCTGTTCTCCTGGTTTCCTGTCCTGAAATACCATTTTCAGCCTCTCGTTAAGTAGTTGTTAATGTTAGACTGCATTTGGCCTACTAGTTGGGTTGGGGCCTACTATCGGTGTCTGCCACTCCTTGCTGTTCTCCTCCACTGAACAAAGCTGTGCCGCCTGTTTACTACGGTTGCCAATTTTGAACTGCATTTCGACTACTTACTGATTTGGCCCTACTCTCTGTGTCAGCCTCTCATTCCAGTTGTCCTCCACTGCAATGCCCCCTGGTTATTCCTGTGTTACCAATTTTGAACTGCATTTAGCCCACTTTCTTCTTTGGGCCTATATCTGTGTTTCCACTTCATCGTGCCCATTGCCCAGCCAGTGATAGATGAGTCTGCTGGTACATTGACCCATAACGCAACATTCCCCGTGCACGCTACACAACAACATTGTGACCCTGCTGAAAGTCAGGTTGCTCTTCCCGCATACCATACCACCTTACACGGGGACAAAGAGGAAGGTGCAGATGAAAGTGCAGGTTCCTTCATCAGGTGGGGGGAGGAATACTAGTTGGCGACGTCACTGGCACAGGGCCTCTCATAGTACGCAAAAGTGTTGCTGCCGGTGGGAGGCGCCCCCGCCGTGCAAACACACCGCTGTACTTTGAGGGGCCCTGTGCCAGTGCCAATGCCAACGAGTGGGCCCCCCCTGCTTGCTCAGGTTCACAGCACTTGCAAAGTTGAAATACTTACCTCTCCCTGCTCCACTGCCGTGACGTGGTCCAGATTTCCTGGGCCCACTAATTACTTGAACCAGCCCTACCCCCCACAACTTTAGCCAAATGACCCCCAATTTCAAATGCCTTCCAATTATTATAAGGTAAATTACGCTTGACAAGCTTCATTAAGAAGAATGGATGGTTTTGACATTAAAATGGCCACTCTAGGTGTTTTCCTGGCCCCCACTCACTGCCGACTATGCTGCCCCATTGACTTGCATTGGGTTTCGTGTTTCGGTCGATCCCGACTTTACGTAATAATCGGCCGATTTCACTCGACCCGACTTTGGACATAGTCGGGTTTCGCAAAACCCGGCTCGACTCTAAAAAGGTCAAGGTCGCTCAACTCTAGTCTATACAAACAAAATTTCAAAAGCCAACTCGCTTTCCTTTCGATCCCTACCATGTGCTCAAACAGCAATGTTGTGACCACTTATGGTGTATTAACAAGTTTGGTAAAAATTAAATAACAAATTATGTAGTCCAATTTCTCTTAATACTTCTTGTGTAAATTAAAACTTTGAGGTTAAAGTAATATTTTAGTGGACATACAACTTCATCAAGACCATGATGCAATGGTAGGCCATGAAATGGAATGAGGTTAAATAAACCAGTATATCTGGTATTTAAGGATTCCATAATGACAATATCTTATTTTCTTGAAGCCAAGTTCGCATCTCGGCTTCATGAAAATGGCCGCCGTGATCTCCATCTGCGCACGCGCGGCATCCCGCGGCCATTTTCATGAAGCCCCGGGAAGCCAAGCACTACCATCTGCGCACGTGCGGCCTCAAGAAGATGGCCGCCGCCAGCGATAATCCGTTGAATAGCGCAGATCGCGCTCTTTTTCTTCAGCTGCGCAGTGGATTCGGCTGTTGGGCATGCGCAAACCACTGCGCCACCAACAGAAAGAGAAGCAAGATCTGGGGGAAATACAGCGATTTCACCACGCCCATTTGACCAGACCACCTTGATTGACAGGCGAAACTGCGACTTTGGTAAGGTATTTCGGCAGCATAGGTGGGGAATCAGGGTACACAAAATACATTATTGTAAAGCACAGCTCAGGTCCTATTTAACGGTATTTTTATCTCATACTGAAAAAACGGGGCGACAGGTTCCCTTTAACACCCTGGAGTTTCCCAATCAAAGGCAAAAACTCCTAACAAAGCATCAACACATGCACAAGTCTTATACAAACTATAATTTGCAGATTTTTAATCTATTCCTGCTGCTTACAACACTGTTCAAAAAAGTAGTTGGAGACTAAAGCATGGGCAGGGACCCATATACTGTAGGTTGTCATTTATTATAGTTTATAGTAGTATAAACTTTAATGTGAATTTGTGGCGGGCAGAGATTTGTATTTCTGCTGAATGCATCATGTAATGCATCATGTGATTTATTAAGATGCATATAAAACTTAATAATTTTCCATTAATCAGTACAATTTTGGGCCCCAGTATAGAAGTACATAGCTGAACTACAGCAGGAGAAGAGGAGAGCAACTAAGGTTATTAAGAGACTATGTAGGACAGCTTCTGGGCTATTGTGTAAGCCGAGGAGTCATTCTACAGAAATGAATAAGAATGAGAAAAGTGGCCAGGATTAAAAGTCAGAACTCACGCGTGCTGCCGAGCTCACTGCCAACCTCAGGGCAGCAACTATACTTCTGCCACCACTCCTAGGCAGCAGCGGTGGGCAGTCCCCTCGAGAAGGAGCAGTTAAAAATACAAAAGAAGACATAGCATGTAAATAAAGCAAATATAAAAAGCAAGTACCGGTAAATTGCAAACTTTCTTATTTTCACATTGCCAACCTGCATATAGTTCTTTAATCAAATGGGAATAAAACTTTAATAAGGATGTAAAATAATGAAGTATGCAGGAAAATAATTAAAGTATAATAAAAATGACTTTGTTGAGTATACTCTGCAGCTAATTAAGCAAATTGTCATTTGACAGCTTCATATACAATGACAACATATTGAAGTGGCAAGAAAGGTTGCATAGGGCATTAAGCAAGCATGAAGAAGCCCTAGCGATGTTCAGTCTAACTATAATGCGTGGGTGGTAAATGCTTTCACAACTCTTGCAAAACCTTCTCATGGCTGTTAAAGTTTCTTGACATACAAAGCATCATGTAAAATTCAGTTATGTTCTATTTTAATCTTCAAATTGTTAACAGATAAGAGGATGCAATAACACAAACAATGAGGAGACAGTGATTTTTAACAAACAACTATTTATTTAGCCATTCTCCAGACCTGAACCCCATTGAAAACCTCTGGAATAAACTCAAGAGGATGATGGATAGTCACAAGCCATCAAACAAAGAAGAACTGCTTACATTTTTGCGCCAGAAGCAGTGTGAAAGACTGGTGGAAAGCATGCCAAGATGCATGAAAGCTGTGATTAAAAATCATGGTTATTCCATAAAATATTGATTTCTGAACTCTACTTGAGTTAAAACAAAAGTATTCTTGTTTCTAAATGATTATGAACTTGTTTTCTTTGCATTATTTGAGGTCTGAAAGCACTGTTATTTTTTTTATTTTGACCACTTTTCTTTGTCAGAAAAAAAATGTAAAATGTATTGCTTGGAAATTCGGAGACATGTCAGAAGTTTATAGAATAAAATAACAATTTACATTTTACTCAAAAATATATCTATAAAGAGAAAAATCAGACAAACTGAACATTTTGAAGTGGTCTCTTAAAGGGACTCTGTCACCTGAATTTGGCGGGCTCTGTTAATGGTCAGATAGGCGGTGTTTTCTGTTCTTTCATGCACCCCTTCCTTTCCCGCTGGCCGCAATATTGTCTTGAATTTGATTAGGTTTCCTCCATAGTACATGCGTGCGCAAAGCAGTCTCGCCTTGCGCACGCGCAGTATGCTTTGCCCAACTGCGGGCAAAGCCGAAAAGCATTAGTGCACATGTTCCAGCGCACTATGTCCCGGAAGTATTTCGCTGTGTTCCGGGACATAGTGCGCCGGCACATGCGCATTAATGCTTTTTGGCTTTGCCCGCAGTAGGGCAAAGCATACTGCGCGTGTACTACGGAGGAAACCTAATCAAATTCAAGACAATATTGCGGCCACGGGAAAGGAAGGGGTGCATGAAAGAACAGAAAACACCGCCCATCTGACCATTAACAGAGCCCGCCAAATTCAGGTGACAGAGTCCCTTTAATTTTTGCCAGAGCCGTATGTATATATGCACAGTATATAATGACAATACAGTACAATATGGAAAATAACAGATTTGCGGTCTCTGGGGAGTGCTGAAGATGAGGCCAGAGAGATTGGATAGATTAAGTTAGCGGTAAGCCGCAGCAGCTCCAGCCGTGAAATTGAAATTTCTCAACTGATGTCTGCAATAGGGTTGAGCGAAACGGATTGGACAAATTCAAAAATCGCCCACTTTCGGCAAAGTCGGGTTTCATGAAACCCGACCTGATCCTAGTGTGGGATTGGCAATGAGGACGGCGATCTTCACGCCAAAGTCGCGTTTCGTATGATACTTTCAGCGCTTTTTTTCAGCAAATGAAGGAGGACGCAGAGTGTGGGCAGCGTGATGACATAGGTCTCGGTCCCCACCATCTTAGAGAAGGGCATGACAGTGATTGGCTTGCTTTCTGCGGCATCACAGGGGCTATAAAGGGGCGTGCACGCCAACCGCCATCTTACTTCTGCCGATCGTAGCATACGGAGGGGTTGCCGCAGCTGCATCAGAAGAAGGGGTATAGTTAGGGAGGGAAGATTACGCCCCGAAACTGCTTGTGCTGTAGCAATTTCCACTGTCCAACAACACCATTTATTTGCAGGGACAGTGGAGGCTATATTTTTGTGCATCTGCTCTGTAGCTTATTAGGCTGCCTTATAAGGCTCCCTGATAGCTGCATTGCTGTTTGCACGCCGCTGTGCAAACCAACTGCTTTTTTAAAAGCAAAAATCCTGTTGCTCCTTTCTGCACAGTTATCTTGTTTATTTGTTCACACTTTTGTGTGCAGCAGTCCTTCTTATTGGTGCCATACTTTTCCTGAGATCATTGTAGGGAGATTGAAATTGTACTACAGTCCTTGTATTTTTTCATATATCTTCCAGTCACTTTTTGCCACTTAGATTGCATTGTTTTATACACTGGGCTTGAGTTTTGGGTCAGTCTCCCCCCCAAAAAGGGAGTTTCAAATTCTCACAAAGTGAATCTACTCCAGTCCTGTTAGTTTGGTGTATGTGAGCCAGCCACTTTCTGCCACTTAAATTGCGTTGTTTTATACACTGGGCCTGAGTTTTGGTCAGTCTCCCCCCAAAAAAGGGAGTTTCAAATTCTCACAAAGTGGATCTACTGCAGTCCTGTTAGTTTGGTGTATGTCAGCCAGCCACTTTCTGCCACTTAGATTGCGTTGTTTTATACACTGGGCCTGAGTTTTGGGTCAGTCTCCCCCCAAAAAAGGGAGTTTCAAATTCTCACAAAGTGGATCTACTGCAGTCCTGTTAGTTTGGTGTATGTCAGCCAGCCACTTTCTGCCACTTAGATTTAGTTGTTTTATACACTGGGCCTGAGTTTTGGGTCAGTCTCCCAAAAAAAACGGAGATTCAAATTCTCAACAAGTTTATATACACCTTCTACCTTGTTTTACAGTACCATATAACGGTTGTTATTTTGGTTAGATTCTCCAAAAAATGAGGAAGTCTCGTGGAAGAGGCCGTGGACGTTGGTTGCCAGCTGGTACTGATGGTGGTGGTGGTGGTGCATCTGGTGGTAGTGGCAAAAGCACAATAGCACCTAAGGCTGGAGGTGTTGAGCCAGCGTCATCATCTGGCTACACAAGGCCTCGAAGGCACCCTTTGCTGGGAGCAGGAAAACGGCTTTTAAAGCAGGAGCAGCAGGAAAAAGTTTTGTCTTTCATTGCTGACTCAGCCTCTAGCTCTTTCGCCTCCTCTTCAGAAAGTTCCAAATATAAAAGCAGCGAGTCGTCAGTGGATGCTTCCGGTCAGGAACAAGATGTTTCCTTGTGTCCTTCACCCAAACCAAAAGTGAAGGATGCATCAGGTGACACTACAGGTTACTCCATGGAGCTCTTTACACATACCTTGCCGGGGTAAAACGGGAAATTGTTAACTGCCCATTACAAGATGAATCGGACATGGAGTGCACTGATAATAATATAATATATAATAATAATAATAATAATTTTATTTATATAGCGCCAACATATTCCGCAGCGCTTTACAAATTATAGAGGGGACTTGTACAGACAATAAACATTACAGCATAACAGAAATACAGTTCAAAACAGATACCAGGAGGAGTGAGGGCCCTGCTCGCAAGCTTACAAACTATGGGGAAAAGGGGAGACACGAGAGGTGGATGGTAACAATTGCTTTAGTTATTCGGACCAGCTATAGTGTAAGGCTCAGGTGTTCATGTAAAGCTGCATGAACCAGTTACCTGCCTAAGTATGTAGCAGTACAGACACAGAGGGCTAATACTGCATAAAGTGTATGAGAACATGATGCGAGGAACCTTTTTTTTTTTTTATTTTTTTTATTATAAATAGGCCACACAGGGATCGTTAGGTTAATGCATTGAGGCGGTAGGCCAGTCTGAACAAATGAGTTTTTAGGGCACGCTTAAAACTGTGGGGATTGGGGATTAATCGTATTAACCTAGGTAGTGCATTCCAAAGAATCGGCGCAGCACGTGTAAAGTCTTGGAGACGGGAGTGGGAGGTTCTGATTATTGAGGATGCTAACCTGAGGTCATTAGCGGAGCGGAGGGCACGGGTAGGGTGGTAGACTGATACCAGGGAGGAGATGTAGGGTGGTGCTGAGCCATGGAGTGCTTTGTGGATGAGGGTAGTAGTTTTGTACTGGATTCTGGAGTGGATGGGTAGCCAGTGTAATGACTGGCACAGGGTAGAGGCATCGGTGTAACGGTTGGTGAGGAATATGATCCTGGCTGCAGCATTCAGGACAGATTGGAGCGGGGAGAGTTTTGCAAGAGGGAGACCGATTAGTAGAGAGTTACAATAGTCCAGACGAGAATGAATAAGTGAAACAGTCAGAGTTTTTGCAGAGTCGAAATTAAGAAAAGGGTGAATTCTAGAAATGTTTTTGAGATGCAGGTAAGAAGAGCGAGCCAGTGATCGGATGTAGGGGGTGAATGAAAGGTCAGAATCAAGGATGACCCCAAGGCAGCGGGCATGTTGCTTTGGAGTAATGGTGGAACCGCACACGGAGATGGCAATGTCAGGCAAAGGTAGGTTAGTAGAGGGAGAGAACACGAGGAGTTCAGTTTTTGACAGGTTTAGTTTCAGATAGAGGGAGGACATGATGTTAGAGACAGCGGTAAGACAATCACTGGTGTTTTCTAAAAAGGTCGGTGTGATATCGGGAGCAGAAGTGTATAATTGGGTGTCGTCAGCATAGAGATGGTACTGGAAACCAAATCTACTGATTGTTTGTCCAATAGGGGCAGTATACAACGAGAAGAGTAGGGGGCCTAGGACTGATCCTTGAGGAACCCCAACAGTAAGGGGAAGGTGAGAGGATCTGAGTCAATGATGCACAGCCACAGCTAGATTAGCCACAGTTCCATTGACTCAGATCACTACATTGCCCTCGCAGTGTACTGAGCCAGAATCTGACCCTGATGAGACTATGGTGCCCCGTCCCGAACGCTGTAGCACCTTACACAGTGACACAGAGGAAGGTGCACATGACATTGAAGAGGAGGTGATAGATGACCCAGTTGTTGACCCAGATTGGCAGCCATTGGGGGAAGAGGGTGCCGCTGCCAGTAGCTCTGAAGCGGAGAAGGATGATCCGCAGCAGCCATCTACATCGCCACAGCTGTCATCTGGCAGGCCCTTATCAGGCCAAAAACGTTTGTCAAAAACAAAAACAGTTTTAGGACAGCATGGCCATCCGGTGAAAGTAGCACAGTGTGCAATGCCTGAAAAGGTATTCCATAGTAGGAAGAGTGCAGTGTGGCAATTTTTTAACCAAGATCCGAATGATCAGTCAAAAGTTATCTGTAAGAAATGCTCAAAGACCTTTAGCAGAGGGAAGAATCTTCAAAATTTAAATACAACGTGCATGCTTAGACATTTAACCAGCATGCACTTGCAAGCCTGGACTAACTACCAAATGTCCCGTTGGTGCACCTGCTCAGAATGAAGGATGTCAGCAACGCTACATTGCTTCCCTCACTATAAGCCCACCGGTTAGGACACCATCAGCAGCAAATGTGGAGGTATCGTGGCAAGGCCAAAGCAGTCAGGGAATCACAAGGTTATTGGTAGGAAACACTGTATGTAGGCCAACATCCAGAATACCATCACCAACCCTCTCTCAATCCGCCATGTCCACCGTCACCATCGCTAGTTCCACCATATGCACCACTCCAGTCCAGCTCACCCTACAAGAGACTCTCGTTAGGAAAATAAAGTACTCATCCTCTCATCTGCGTACACAGGGTTTGAATGCCCACATTGCTAGACTAATCTCGTTAGAGATGATCCCCTACCGTTTGGTTGTAAGCGAAGCTTTCAAAGCCCTGATGGCCTATGCAGTACCACGCTATGACCTACCCAGTCGGCACTTCTTTGCAAGAAAAGCCATTCCAGCCCTCCACCAGCATGTCAAAGACCACATTGTCCATGCACTGAGGCAATCAGTCAGTAGAAAATTGCACCTCACAACAGATGCATGGACCAGTAGGCATGGCCAGGGACGTTACATGTCCATCACGGCACACTTAGTTAATGTGGTGGATGCAGGGTCCACAGGGGACAGCCATAGTGGAACAGTTCTGCCTAGCCCATGGTCTGGGAAACAGTTGGCTGTAGGCGTTCGCAACCCCTCCTTCTCCTCCTCCTCCAGAAGTGAAAGCTCATCCACAGAGCACATGACCACTCCATCCGCAGCTGCCAGTGTTGCACACGAGGTGTCCCATTATCGAACAGCTGGTGGTAAAAGTCAGCATGCTGTGTTAGAAATGAAGTGTTTGGGCAACAACAGACACACCGCGGAAGTACTGGCCGAGTACTTGCAGAAACAAACTCAGTCATGGCTGGGCAGTGTACATCTTGAGGCAGGCAAGGTAGTGAGTGATAACGGAAGGAATTTTATGGCTGCCATAGCCCTTTCAGAACTTAAACACATACCTTGCCTGGCTCACACCTTGAACCTGGTGGTGCAGTGCTTCCTCAAAAATTATCCGGAGTTACCAGCCCTGCTCCTGAAGGTGCAAAGACTTTGCTCGCACATCCGCCGGTCGCCCGTACACTCCAGCCATATGCTGAACCATCAGCGATCGCTGAATCTTCCCCAGCACCGCCTAATAATCGATGTTGCAACAAGGTGGAACTCCACACTGCACATGGTTCAGAGGCTGTGTGAGCAGAGGCGTGCTGTGATTAATTTGTGGGAGGATACACATGCACGGGCAGGCAGTTGGATGGCAGACATGGAGTTGTCTGGTGTGCAGTGGTCGAAGCTCCAAGACATCTGTCAAGTCCTTCAGTGTTTTGAGGAATGCACACGGCTGGTAAGTGCAGACGACACCATCATAAGCATGAGCATTCCACTAATGCGTCTGCTGATGCAAAGTTTGATGCACATTAAGGAGCTGGCATCTGCAGCTGAGGAGAGGGAAGCCTTAATGACTGTCAGCCATTGTCTGGTCAGGGAACTCTACTTGACGAGGTGGCGGACGAAGAGGAGGATGATGGGGATGAATATTTATGGGAGGAGGATGCTTCTCAGGGGGCAGTAGAAACTGGTAGCGTTGGTCAGGTACAGGGTTTTTGCGGGACACAAGTGATGTCGATTTGCAAGAAAGTGCTCCTCAACTCAGCACAAGCAGTGAATTGACACCTGGAACATTGGCCCACATGGCTGAGTATGCCTTGCGTGTCCTAAAAAGGGACCACCGCATTATCAAAATGATGACTGATGACGATTACTGGTTGGCCTGCCTCCTGGATCCACAATATAAAGGAAAATTACAAAATATCATGCCACATGAGAACCTTGAGCAAATATTGGATACCAAACACGCAACTGTTGTAGACCGTTTGGTTCAGGCATTCCCAGCACACAGCGGCGGTGATGGTTCTCACACGAGCCATAGGGGGCAACATGGCAGAGGTGTTAGAGGTGCACAAATCCGAAGTGGCATTGGACAGAGGGGTTTTATGACCAGGTTGTGGAGTGATTTCGCAATGACCGCTGACACGACAGGTAGTGCTGCATCGATTCAAAGTGACAGGAGACAGCATTTGTCCAGTATGGTTACAAACTACTTTTCCTCCCTTATCGATGTTCTCCCTCACAGGTCATTCCCCTTTGATTACTGGGCATCTAAAATAGACACCTGGCCTGAATTGGCAGAATATGCATTATAGGAACTCACTTGCCCTGCTTCTAGTGTGCTATCAGAAAGAGTCTTCAGTGCTGCTGGTTCAATACTGACTGAAAAAAGGACACGTCTGGCTACCCAGAATGTTGATGATCTAACCTTCATTTAAATGAACCAATCATGGATTTCAAATTATTTTGCCCCACCTTCTCCTGCTGACACGTAGCTTGCCTGAAAAATGTCTTGCTTTTTGCCTCCTCTTACTGACTTCTCCAATTCCTCCATTTGCAGCTACTGAATGTCCACCATTTTTATACCTCCCTAAATGAGCTGACTCCCCCACAGGGCCATGGTCACTACCTGGCGCAAGCACCCGTGCGAGTGCCGTTTGCCTGGACAGGTGGGTGCTCCCACTCTTGGGCGATGGCACTGGCACAGGGTCCCTCATAGTACAATGAAGTGTCTCTGACGGTGGTGGTGCACAACCAATGTCAGACACACTGTCGTAATATCAGGGGCCCTGTGCCAGTACCGCCACCCACAAGAGAGTGTTCCCCCCCAGCTCGAACAGTGCTCTACCACTTGCAATACTTACTTCTCCCTGCTCCACCACTGTGCAGTCTGTGCTGTTAAATCCTTCAATGGCACTGCCAATACAAATTTGTTGAAATGATAGATGATAGTTAAAATATATAGGGGCTCTGGCCTCCATTTAGACCAGTTAATACTTTGTGCCTACTACCACTGTCTGCTACTCAGCAGAAGAGCCCACCCCAGTACCTAGCTATGCCGCCTGTTTAGTCCTGTTACCAATTTTGAACTGCTTTTAGCCTACTTTTGTATTTGGGCCTACTACCTGTGTCTGCGCCACTCACTACAATTGTCCTCCTCTGAACAAAGCTATGCCGCCTGTTTAGTCCTGTTACCGATTTTGAACTGCATTTAGCTTACTTTTTTATTTTGGGCCTACTAACTGTGTTTGCGCCACTCGTTACAATTGTCCTCCACTGAACAAAGCAATGCCGCCTGTTTAGTCCTGTTACCAATTTTGAACTGCTTTTAGCCTACTTTTGTATTTGGGCCTACTACCTGTGTGTGAACATAAATTGCCATAAAATTAAATCTTTAACCCCTTCATGACCCAGCCTATTTTGACCTTAAAGACCTTGCCGTTTTTTGCAATTCTGACCAGTGTCCCTTTATGAGGTAATAACTCAGGAACGCTTCAACGGATCCTAGCGGTTCTGAGATTGTTTTTTCGTGACATATTGGGCTTCATGTTAGTGGTAAATTTAGGTCAATAAATTCTGCGTTTATTTGTGATAAAAACAGAAATTTGGCGAAAATTTAGAAAATTTCGCAATTTTCACATTTTTAATTTTTATTCTGTTAAACCAGAGAGTTATGTGACACAAAATAGTTAATAAATACCATTTCCCACATGTATACTTTACATCAGCACAATTTTGGAAACAAAATTTTTTTTTGCTAGGAAGTTATAAGGGTTAAAATTTGACCAGCGATTTCTCATTTTTACAACGAAATTTACAAAACCATTTTTCTTAGGGACCACCTCACATTTGAAGTCAGTTTGAGGGGTCTATATGGCTGAAAATACCCAAAAGTGACACCATTCTAAAAACTGCACCCTTCAAGGTATTCAAAACCACATTCAAGAAGTTTATTAACCCTTCAGGTGCTTCACAGCAGCAGAAGCAACATGGAAGGAAAAAATGAACATTTAACTTTTTAGTCACAAAAATTATCTATTAGGAACAATATTTTTATTTTCCCAATGGTAAAAGGAGAAACTGAATCACGAAAGTTGTTGTCCAATTTGTCCTGAGTACGCTGATACCTCATATGTGGGGGTAAACCACTGTTTGGGCGCACGGCAGGGCTTGGAAGGGAAGGAGCGCCATTTGACTTTTTGAATGAAAAATTGGCTCCACTCTTTAGCGGACACCATGTCACGTTTGGAGAGCCCCCGTGTGCCTAAAAATTGGAGCTCCCCTACAAGTGACCCCATTTTGGAAACTAGACGCCCCAAGGAACTTGTCTAGATGCATAGTGAGCACTTTGAACCCCCAGGTGCTTCACAAATTGATTTGTAAAAATGAAAAAGTACTTTTTTTTCACGAAAAAAAATTCTCTTAGCCTCAATTTTTTCATTTTCACATGGGCAACAGGATAAAATGGATCCTAAAATTTGTTGGGCAATATCTCCTGAGTACACCAATACCCCATATGTGGGGGTAAACCACTGTTTGGGCACATGGTAAGGCTCGGAAGGGAAGGAGCGCCATTTGACTTTTTGAATGGAAAATTAGCTCCAATTGTTAGCGGACACCATGTCGCGTTTGGAGAGCCCCTGTGTGCCTAAACATTGGAGTTCCCCCACAAGTGACCCCATTTTGGAAACTAGACCCCCCAAGGAACTTATCTAGATGCATATTGAGCACTTTAAACCCCCAGGTGCTTCACAGAAGTTTATAACGCAGAGCCATGAAAATAAAAAATAATTTTTCTTTCCTCCAAAATGATTTTTAGCCTGGAATTTCCTATTTTGCCAAGGGTAATAGGAGAAATTGGACCCCAAATGTTGTTGTCCAGTTTGTCCTGAGTACGCTGATACCCCATATGTGGGGGTAAACCACTGTTTGGGCGCGCGACAGGGCTCGGAAGGGAAGGCACGCCATTTGGCTTTTTAAATGGAAAAATTAGCTCCAATCATTAGCGGACACCATGTCACGTTTGGAGAGCCCCTGTGTGCCTAAACATTGGAGATCCCCCAGAAATGACCCCATTTTGGAAACTAGACCCCCAAAGGAACTAATCTAGATGTGTGGTGAGGACTTTGAACCTCCAAGTGCGTCACAGAAGTTTATAACGCAGAGCCATGAAAATAAAATAAAAAAATTATTTTCTCAAAAATGATCTTTTAGCCTGCAATTTTTTATTTTCCCAAGGGTAACAGGAGAAATTTGACCCCAAAAGTTGTTGTCCAGTTTCTCCTGAGTATGCTGATACCCCATATGTGGGGGTAAACTACTGTTTGGGCACATGCCGGGGCTCGGAAGTGAAGTAGTGACATTTTGAAATGCAGACTTTGATGGAATGCTCTGCGGGCGTCACGTTGAGTTTGCAGAGCCCCTGATGTGGCTTAACAGTAGAAACCCCCCACAAGTAACCCCATTTTGGAAACTAGACCCCGAAAGGAACTTATCTAGATGTGTGGTGAGCACTTTGAACCCCCAAGTGCTTCACAGAAGTTTATAATGCAGAGCCGTGAAAATAATAAATACGTTTTCTTTCCTCAAAAATAATTATTTAGCCCAGAATTTTTTAATTTTCCCAAGGGTAACAGGAGAAATTTGACCCCAATATTTGTTGTCCAGTTTCTCCTGAGTACGGTGATACCCCATATGTGGGGGTAAACTACTGTTTGGGCACATGCCGGGGCTCGGAATTGAAGTAGTGACGTTTTGAAATGCAGACTTTGATGGAATGCTCTGCGGGCGTCACGTTGCGTTTGCAGAGCCCCTGATGTGGCTAAACAGTAGAAACCCCCCACAAGTGACCCCATTTTGGAAACTAGACCCCGAAAGGAACTTATCTAGATGTGTGGTGAGCACTATGAACCCCCAAATGCTTCATAGAAGTTTATAATGCAGAGCAGTGAAAATAATAAATACGTTTTCTTTCCTCAAAAATAATTATTTAGCCCAGAATTTTTTTATTTTCCCAAGGGTTACAGGAGAAATTGGACCCCAAAAGTTGTTGTCCAGTTTCTCCTGAGTATGCTGATACCCCATGTGTGGAGGTAAACCACTGTTTGGGCACACGTCGGGGCTCAGAAGGGAAGTAGTGACTTTTGAAATGCAGACTTTGATGGAATGGTCTGCGGGCGTCACGTTGCGTTTGCAGAGCCCCTGGTGTGCCTAAACAGTAGAAACCCCCCACAAGTGACCCCATTTTAGAAACTAGACCCCCCAAGGAACTTATCTAGATATGTGGTGAGCACTTTGAACCCCCAAGTGCTTCACAGACGTTTACAACGCAGAGCCGTGAAAATAAAAAATCATTTTTCTTTCCTCAAAAATGATGTTTTAGCAAGCATTTTTTTATTTTCACAAGGGTAACAGGAGAAATTGGACCCCAGTAATTGTTGCGCAGTTTATCCTGAGTATGCTGGTACTCCATATGTGGGGGTAAACCACTGTTTGGGCACACGTCGGGGCTCAGAAGTGAGGGAGCACCATTTGGCTTTTTGAATACAAGATTGGCTGGAATCAATGGTGGCGCCATGTTGCGTTTGGAGACCCCTGATGTGCCTAAACAGTGGTAACCCCTCAATTCTACCTCCAACACTAACCCCAACACACCCCTAACCCTAATCCCAACTGTAGCCATAACCCTAATCACAACCCTAACCACAATCCTAATTCCAACCCAACCCTAACCCTAAGGCTATGTGCCCACGTTGCGGATTCGTGTGAGATTTTTCAGCATCATTTTTGAAAAATCCGCGGATAAAAGGCACTGCGTTTTACCTGCGGATTTTCCGCGGATTTTTAGTGTTTTTTGTGCGGATTTCACCTGCGGATTCCTATTGAGGAACAGGTGTAAAACGCTGCGGAATCCGCACAAAGAATTGACATGCTGCGGAAAATACAACGCAGCGTTTCCGCGTGGTATTTTCTGCACCATGGGCACAGCGGATTTGGTTTTCCATATGTTTACATGGTACTGTAAACCTGATGGAACACTGCTGCGAATCCGCAGCGGCCAATCCGCACCGTGTGCACATAGCCTAATTCTAAAGGTATGTGCACACGCTGCTGAAAACGCTGCGGGTCCGCAGCAGTTTCCCATGAGTTTACAGTTCAATGTAAACCTATGGGAAACAAAAATCGCTGTACACATGCTGCGGAAAAACTGCACGGAAACGCAGCGGTTTACATTCCGCAGCATGTCACTTCTTTGTGCGGATTCCGCAGAGGTTTTACAACTGCTCAAATAGAAAATCGCAGTTGTAAAACCGCAGTGAAATGCGCAGAAAAAACGCGGTAAATCCGCCATGAATCCGCAGCGGTTTAGCACTGCGGATTTATCAAATCCACAGCGGAAAAATCCGCAGAGGACCAGAATACGTGTGCACATTCCTAACCCTAGCCCTAACCCTACCCCTGACCCTAGCCCTAACCCTACCCCTACCCCTAACCCTACCCCTAACCCTAACCCTACCCCTAACCCTACCCCTAACCCTAACCCTAGCCCTAAGCCTACCCCTAACGCTACCCCTAACCCTATTCTAACATTAGTGGAAAAAAAAAAATTCTTTATTTTTTATTGTCCCTACCTATGGGGGTGACAAAGGGGGGGGTCATTTATTATTTTTTTTATTTTGATCACTGAGATATAATCTATCTCAGTGATCAAAATGTATTTTGGAACGAATCTGCCGGCCGGCAGATTCGGCGGGCGCACTGCGCATGCGCCCGCCATTTTGGAAGATGGCGGCGCCCAGGGAGAAGACAGACGGACCCCGGCAGGATCGGTAAGTATGATGGGGTGGGGGGGGAGCACGGGGGGGGGAATCGGAGCATGGGGGGGTGGATCAGTGCGCGGGAGGGGTGAAACGGAGCACGGGGGGGGTGCATTGGAGCATCGGGGGGTGGATCGGACTGCAGGGGGGGTGGATCGGACTGCAGGGGGGGTGGATCGTACTGCAGGGGGGGTGGATCGGAGTGCAGGGGGGGTGGTTGGAGCACGGGGGAGGGTGACTGGACCACGGGGGGAGCGGACAAGAGCACGGGGGGAGCGGAGCACAGGACGGAGGGGAGCCGGAGCAGTGTACCGGACAGATCGGGGGGCTGGGGGGGCGATCGGTGGGGTGGGGTGGGGGCACATTAGTGTTTCCAGCCATGGCCGATGATATTGCAGCATCGGCCATGGCTGGATTGTAATATTTCACCCGTTATAATAGGTGAAATATTACAAATCGCTCTGATTGGCAGTTTCACTTTCAACAGCCAATCAGAGCGATCGTAGCCACGGGGGGGGTGAAGCCACCCCCCCTGGGCTAAACTACCACTCCCCCTGTCCCTGCAGATCGGGTGAAATGGGAGTTAACCCTTTCACCCGATCTGCAGGGACGCGATCTTTCCATGATGCCACATAGGCGTCATGGGTCGGATTGGCACCGACTTTCATGACGCCTACGTGGCGTCAAAGGTCGGGAAGTGGTTAATAATACATATATAAAAAAAACACCCACCCAGTGAAAAAAAGTATGATACCAAAAAATATTAAATTGACCAAAAAACACAATTTGCCTATAGATTCCCTGTAGTAGGCCTCAGTATATCCCTGCCTGTCTGTGGAGGTTGGCACCCTATAGAGCGATCTGGCGCCCCCACTCAACATGGTCTATCCCTCACTCTCCTATTACAGCCCTCTTAATAAAGGTGGGAAAACAATTTCTCATAGAGTAGGGATGAAGAGAGCCTTTTTGATAAACATAATCTGTACAAATTCTTTACAGGTATCTTATATGGCAACTAAATTCTAAAAAAACACATCCGTATTCACAACTCGTACTCCACAATTAAACACATAATAAAGTCCTTTTGGCACATAAATTAAATAGAAGTATATGCCTGGATAAATAGCATTAACCATGATAGAAAATAAGGAGTAAAAATTATGCATGGGTTAAATACCCCCTGCTAATCCTCCACAATCCAACATATCATATAGCATATTTGGCACCAAGATTGAACATAAAGATAAAGCGCAGGCCAAAAAGGACCATAATAATTGTAAATTATTAAGAGTCAACTTAGCATGAGACAGATGCACCCTGAAGCGTTTCCTCGTCAACCCGGTTTATCAGGAGGTAGTATAGATGTAAGAGAAGCTGGATGCCATGATGATTAGTGACCTGTGGCAGCGGTCAAAAGGAGGACGTAAATAGCCTTCATGATTCCTGTTAATAAAGTGCGCTCTGCCCCAAATAGTCGGTGGTTAGAATTACCGGGTCATGAACTTATTACTCCATTGAATTGATAGACCCTTACTCATCTCAGTGTGCGTTCCAGTAATAGGAAATGATCAAGCTTCTGGCCTCCAGAGGGAATATGCGTTCCACTGTCCACTGTTCCACCTCATTTCCGGCTGCGGCTCCTAATTTCCAGGTGGCCGTATGTGTTCCAGAGTGCATTCCAGCATGTGGGATGTACACGTCATTAATATGCATCCTGCCAGGCCCCCAACTCTACGCATACAAATATGCGTTCCACTGCGTGGAGCGCAAACGTAATTTCCAGTTTGCAATTCCTGATTTACGGGCTGCCGTATGTAATCCCTGCCTGATCCTGGTGATAAACCCTGCATTGGTAAGGACAGGATTAGCGCTAGTCAATCCCTACCACCACTAAAGGCAGATGGAAAAAACACAAATGCAGCGCCCCAGAGTCCTGGTCGTTGCAGCAATGTTATTCTTCCACCAGGGGGAGTGATGTTACGTCTGATGGCACTAAAGGAGTTCACCTTGCCAGGTATCACTAACCATACACTATGCTTCACACTCCAGTCCACCAGGGGGAGCCTTGCTCCTATCTACTAGGGCACTCCTCACTGGTGGGTTGGATAGAGAGTTAGGAGAAGCTGACTGGGCTCGGCTCAGGCAGACAGGAGAAGGAGGAACATCTGAGCTGCAGACAGAGGGCCCTTGTCAGGGGTGGGATCCTGACAGAGGCCTAGCACGAGACAGAGGGGCACGGAGCTGCGCCTGCCCCATGTGCAGCAGCATCCTAGGAAGGGACAGGAAAGGAATTGTGTTGTAGAGAGTGAGAGGCGAAGTCACAGCACAAGGAGACAAAACCAGAAGGAGTTCTGCCCTGAGAGAGGCTGCCTCCTTCTGAGGCGCGTAGCCGGTGGCCGGAACACCGAGGGAATAATAGACTCTACGCTTTACTTCAGAGACCGGCAGGACAGTCAATTCCAAGTTGGCTGCCCAACCTTAATACCTAAAAAGACACGGTAGCAAATTGTGGGGGTCGGGGCATCTCTAGGGTCCCTATAAACAAGCCTCAGGCCATCAGTCATACGGGTTGTCCTATCCACACCATCTGGGGGACAGAGAGGAAGAAATAACATCTAGAACATCTACAAAGGTTGTGAGGACTATCACGAGTTGCTCAGCAGGGAGGTACTACAACACCCAGGCGCTAGTAGGAAGGCTACTGATTTTCACCGGGATCAGGGAACTCTGGATTTGCCTTCAGACCGGCTGGACTCTGCCTACCCTGTGGTCCCTACCCTGGACTGTGGATGCTGAAGCCTTCAGTAAAGGTAAAGAGACTGCAACCTTGTGTCCTCGTTATTCATTGCGCCTTACATCAGCCACCATCCACCATCTACACTCTGGGAAGCCCTGGGGACATACGTCACCTGTGGGAAGGTATACCAACTAGCTGCCATAACATCACCCCAGCAGACCCCTAAGCAGTAGGGTTGAGCAAAACGGATCGTTCATTTTCAAAAGTCGCCGACTTTTGGCAAAGTCGGGTTTCATGAAACCCGATCCGACCCCTGTGCGGGGTCGGCCATGCGGTACACGACTTTTGCGCCAAAGTCGCGTTTCAATGACGCGAAAAGCGCCATTTCTCAGCCAATGATGGTAAACGCAGAGTGTGGGCAGCGTGATGACATAGGTCCTGGTCCCCACCATCTTAGAGAAGGGCATTGCAGTGATTGGCTTGCTGTCTGCGGCGTCACAGGGGCTATAAAGGGGCGTTCCCGCCGACCGCCATGTTACTGCTGCTGATCTGAGCTTAGGGAGAGGTTGCTGCCGCTTCGTCAGAAGCAGGGATAGCGTTAGGCAGGGTCCATTAACCACCAAACCGCTTGTGCTGTAGCGATTTCCACTGTCCAACACCACCTTCGGTGTGCAGGGACAGTGGAAGCTACATTTTTTTTTTTCTCAGCGCTGTAGCTCATTGGGCTGCCCTAGAAGGCTCCCTGATAGCTGCATTGCTGTGTGTACGCCGCTGTGCAAACCAACTGCTTTTTTCAAAGCACAAATCCTCTTGTTCCTTCCTTTCTGCACAGCTATCTTGTTTGTTTGTCCACACTTTTTATTTAATTTGTGCATCAGTCCACTCCTTATTGCTGCCTGCCATACCTGGCTGAGATTACTGCAGGGAGATAGTAATTGAAGGACAGTTCCTTTTTTTTTTTTTTTTTGGGAGATTAAGATTGGCATTTCTGCTAGAGTGCCATCCCTGTCTGTGCCATCTCTCACTCAGTGGGCCATAGAAAGCCTATTTATTTTTTTGCTTGATTTGGGTTCTAAAATCTACCTGAAAAAATCACTACATCAATCAGTGGGAGAAAAATATTGGCCTCAGGGCTTGTGTGCCACTCCTGACTCCTGTGTGTGCCATCTCTCACTCAGTGGGCCATAGAAAGCCTATTTATTTTTTTGCTTGATTTGGGTTCCAAAATCTACCTGAAAAAATCACTACATCAATCAGTGGGAGAAAAATATTGGCCTCAGGGCTTGTGTGCCACTCCTGACTCCTGTGTGCATCATCACTCACTCAGTGGGCCATAGAAAGCCTTTTTTTTTTTTTGCTTTATTTGGGTTCTAAATTCTACCTGAAAAAATCAATAAATCAATCAGTGGGAGATTAATATTGGCCTTTGGGCTTGTGTGCCAGTCCTAAGCGTGCCATCTCTCTCTCTCGGATAGTGGGCCATAGAAAGCCTATTTATTTTTTTTATTGGGTTTGTAAATTTTCCCTGAAAAAAAAAAAAAAAAAGTGGGAGATTAATATTGGCCTCTGGGCTTGTGTGCCAGTCCTGAGCGTGCCATCTCTCTCACAAATAGTGGGCCATAGAAAGCCTATTTATTTTTTTTTTTTTTGGTTTTATAAATTCTCCCTGAAAAAAAAAAGGGAGATTAATATTGGCCTTTGGGCTTGTGTGCCAGTCCTAAGCGTGCCATCTCTCTCTCTCAGATAGTGGGCCATAGAAAGCCTATTTATTATTTTTTTTATTGGGTTTAGAAATTTTCCCTGAAAAAAAAAGAAAAAAGTGAGAGATTAATATTGGCCTCTGGGCTTGTGTGCCAGTCCTGAGCGTGCCATCTCTCTCACAAATAGTGGGCCATAGAAAGCCTATTTATTTATTTTTTTTTGGTTTTATAAATTCTCCCTGAAAAAAAAAGGGAGATTAATATTGGCCTTTGGGCTTGTGTGCCAGTCCTAATCGTGCCATCTCTCTCTCTCAGATAGTGGGCCATAGAAAGCCTATGTATTATTTATTTTATTGGGTTTATAAATTTTCCCTGAAAAAAAAAAAAAAGTGGGAGATTAATATTGGCCTCTGGGCTTGTGTGCCAGTCCTGAGCGTGCCATCTCTCTCACAAATGGTGGGCCATAGAAAGCCTATTTATTTTTTTGGTTGATTTGGGTTCTAAATTCTACCTGAAAAAATCAATAAATCAATCAGTGGGAGATAAATATTGGCCTCTGGGCTTGTGTGCCACTCCTGACTCCTGTGTGCGTCATCTCTCACTCAGTGGGCCATAGAAAGCCTATTTTTTGTTTTATTTGTTTTCTAAATTCTCCCTGAAAAAATCATTTTATTTTATTTGGTTTCTAAATTCTTCCTGAAAAAATCATTTTTTTTTTATTATTTTTTTTTCTAAAGTCTCCCTGAAAAAAAACTAAATAAGTAAAATCAGTGGGAGATTAATATTGCCCTTTCTGCTTGTGTGCCAGTCTTGACTCCTGGGTGTGCCATCTCTCTCTCTCTCTCTCCAATTGTGGGCCATAGAAAGCCTATTATTTTTTTTGCTTGATTTGGGTTCCAAAATCTACCTGAAAAAATCACTACATCAATCAGTGGGAGATAAATATTGGCCTCTGGGCTTGTGTGCCACTCCTGACTCCTGTGTGCGTCATCTCTCACTCAGTGGGCCATAGAAAGCCTATTTTTTGTTTTATTTGTTTTCTAAATTCTCCCTGAAAAAATCATTTTATTTTATTTGGTTTCTAAATTCTTCCTGAAAAAATCATTTTTTTTAATAATTTTTTTTTTCTAAAGTCTCCCTGAAAAACAAAAACAAAAAAACAAATCAGTGGGAGATTAATATTGCCCTTTCTGCTTGTGTGCCAGTCTTGACTCCTGGGTGTGCCATCTCTCTCTCCCTCTCCAATTGTGGGCCATAGAAAGCCTATTATTTTTTTTGCTTGATTTGGGTTCCAAAATCTACCTGAAAAAATCACTAAATCAATCAGTGGGAGATAAATATTGGCCTCTGGGCTTGTGTGCCACTCCTGACTCCTGTGTGCGTCATCTCTCACTCAGTGGGCCATAGAAAGCCTATTTTTTGTTTTATTTGTTTTCTAAATTCTCCCTGAAAAAATCGTTTTATCTTATTTGGTTTCTAAATTCTTCCTGAAAAAATCATTTTTTTTTTATTATTTTGTTTTTCTAAAGTCTCCCTGAAAAAAAAAAAAATCAAATCAGTGGGAGATTAATATTGCCCTTTCTGCTTGTGTGCCAGTCTTGACTCCTGGGTGTGCCATCTCTCTCTCTCTCTCCAATTGTGGGTCATAGAAAGCCTATTATTTTTTTAGCTTGATTTGGGTTCCAAAATCTACCTGAGAAAATCACTACATCAATCATTGGGAGAACAATATTGGCCTCTGGGCTTGTGTGCCACTCCTGACTCCTGTGTGCGTCATCTCTCACTCAGTGGGCCATAGAAAGCCTATTTTTTGTTTTATTTGTTTTCTAAATTCTCCCTGAAAAAATCATTTTATTTTATTTGGTTTCTAAATTCTTCCTGAAAAAATCATTTTTTTTTTATTATTTTTTTTTCTAAAGTCTCCCTGAAAAAAAACTAAATAAGTAAAATCAGTGGGAGATTAATATTGCCCTTTCTGCTTGTGTGCCAGTCTTGACTCCTGGGTGTGCCATCTCTCTCTCTCTCTCTCCAATTGTGGGCCATAGAAAGCCTATTATTTTTTTTGCTTGATTTGGGTTCCAAAATCTACCTGAAAAAATCACTACATCAATCAGTGGGAGATAAATATTGGCCTCTGGGCTTGTGTGCCACTCCTGACTCCTGTGTGCGTCATCTCTCACTCAGTGGGCCATAGAAAGCCTATTTTTTGTTTTATTTGTTTTCTAAATTCTCCCTGAAAAAATCATTTTATTTTATTTGGTTTCTAAATTCTTCCTGAAAAAATCATTTTTTTTAATAATTTTTTTTTTCTAAAGTCTCCCTGAAAAACAAAAACAAAAAAACAAATCAGTGGGAGATTAATATTGCCCTTTCTGCTTGTGTGCCAGTCTTGACTCCTGGGTGTGCCATCTCTCTCTCCCTCTCCAATTGTGGGCCATAGAAAGCCTATTATTTTTTTTGCTTGATTTGGGTTCCAAAATCTACCTGAAAAAATCACTAAATCAATCAGTGGGAGATAAATATTGGCCTCTGGGCTTGTGTGCCACTCCTGACTCCTGTGTGCGTCATCTCTCACTCAGTGGGCCATAGAAAGCCTATTTTTTGTTTTATTTGTTTTCTAAATTCTCCCTGAAAAAATCGTTTTATCTTATTTGGTTTCTAAATTCTTCCTGAAAAAATCATTTTTTTTTTATTATTTTGTTTTTCTAAAGTCTCCCTGAAAAAAAAAAAAATCAAATCAGTGGGAGATTAATATTGCCCTTTCTGCTTGTGTGCCAGTCTTGACTCCTGGGTGTGCCATCTCTCTCTCTCTCTCCAATTGTGGGTCATAGAAAGCCTATTATTTTTTTAGCTTGATTTGGGTTCCAAAATCTACCTGAGAAAATCACTACATCAATCATTGGGAGAACAATATTGGCCTCTGGGCTTGTGTGCCACTCCTGACTCCTGTGTGCGTCATCTCTCACTCAGTGGGCCATAGAAAGCCTATTTTTTGTTTTATTTGTTTTCTAAATTCTCCCTGAAAAAATCATTTTATTTTATTTGGTTTCTAAATTCTTCCTGAAAAAATCATTTTTTTTAATAATTTTTTTTTTCTAAAGTCTCCCTGAAAAACAAAAACAAAAAAACAAATCAGTGGGAGATTAATATTGCCCTTTCTGCTTGTGTGCCAGTCTTGACTCCTGGGTGTGCCATCTCTCTCTCCCTCTCCAATTGTGGGCCATAGAAAGCCTATTATTTTTTTTGCTTGATTTGGGTTCCAAAATCTACCTGAAAAAATCACTAAATCAATCAGTGGGAGATAAATATTGGCCTCTGGGCTTGTGTGCCACTCCTGACTCCTGTGTGCGTCATCTCTCACTCAGTGGGCCATAGAAAGCCTATTTTTTGTTTTATTTGTTTTCTAAATTCTCCCTGAAAAAATCGTTTTATCTTATTTGGTTTCTAAATTCTTCCTGAAAAAATCATTTTTTTTTTATTATTTTGTTTTTCTAAAGTCTCCCTGAAAAAAAAAAAAATCAAATCAGTGGGAGATTAATATTGCCCTTTCTGCTTGTGTGCCAGTCTTGACTCCTGGGTGTGCCATCTCTCTCTCTCTCTCCAATTGTGGGTCATAGAAAGCCTATTATTTTTTTAGCTTGATTTGGGTTCCAAAATCTACCTGAGAAAATCACTACATCAATCATTGGGAGAACAATATTGGCCTCTGGGCTTGTGTGCCACTCCTGACTCCTGTGTGCGTCATCTCTCACTCAGTGGGCCATAGAAAGCCTATTTTTTGTTTTATTTGTTTTCTAAATTCTCCCTGAAGAAATCATTTCTTTTTATTATTTTTTTTTTCTAAAGTCTCCCTGAAAAAAAAAACAAAAAAAAACAAATCAGTGGGAGATAGGGTTGAGCGAAACGGGTCGTTCATTTTCAAAAGTCGCCGACTTTTGGCAAAGTCGGGTTTCATGAAACCCGATCCGACCCCTGTGCGGGGTCGGCCATGCGGTACGCGACTTTCGCGCCAAAGTCGCGTTTCAATGACGCGAAAAGCGCCATTTCTCAGCCAATGAAGGTAAACGCAGAGTGTGGGCAGCGTGATGACATAGGTCCTGGTCCCCACCATCTTAGAGAAGGGCATTGCAGTGATTGGCTTGCTGTCTGCGGCGTCACAGGGGCTATAAAGGGGCGTTCCACCGACCGCCATGTTACTGCTGCTGATCTGAGCTTAGGGAGAGGTTGCTGCCGCTTCGTCAGAAGCAGGGATAGCGTTAGGCAGGGTCCATTAACCACCAAACCGCTTGTGCTGTAGCGATTTCCACTGCCCAACACCACCTTCGGTGTGCAGGGACAGTGGAAGCTACATTTTTTTTTTTTCCCCTCAGCACTGTAGCTCATTGGGCTGCCCTAGAAGGCTCCCTGATAGCTGCATTGCTGTGTGTACGCCGCTGTGCAAACCAACTGCTTTTTTCAAAGCACAAATCCTCTTGTTCCTTCCTTTCTGCACAGCTATCTTGTTTGTTTGTACACACTTTTTATTTAATTTGTGCATCAGTCCACTCCTTATTGCTGCCTGCCATACCTGGCTGAGATTACTGCAGGGAGATAGTAATTGAAGGACACTCCCTGTTTTTTTTTTTTGTGGGAGATTAAGATTGACATTTCTGCTAGAGTGCCATCCCTGTGTGTGCCATCTCTCACTCAGTGGGCCATAGAAAGCCTATTTATTTTTTTGCTTGATTTGGGTTATAAAATCTACCTGAAAAAATCACTACATCAATCAGTGGGAGAAAAATATTGGCCTCAGGGCTTGTGTGCCACTCTTGACTCCTGTGTGTGCCATCTCACAGTCAGTGGGCCATAGAAAGCCTATTTATTTTTTTGCTTGATTTTGGTACTAAAATCTACCTGAAAAAATCACTACATCAATCAGTGGGAGAAAAATATTGGCCTCAGGGCTTGTGTGCCACTCCTGACTCCTGTGTGCATCATCACTCACTCAGTGGGCCATAGAAAGCCCATTTTTTTTTTTTTTTTGCTTTATTTGGGTTCTAAATTCTACCTGAAAAAATCAATAAATCAATCAGTGGGAGATTAATATTGGCCTTTGGGCTTGTGTGCCAGTCCTAAGCGTGCCATCTCTCTCTCTCAGATAGTGGGCCATAGAAAGCCTATTTATTATTTTTTTTATTGGGTTTATAAATTTTCCCTGGAACAAAAAAAAAAAAAGTGGGAGATTAATATTGGCCTCTGGGCTTGTGTGCCAGTCCTGAGCGTGCCATCTCTCTCACAAATAGTGGGCCATAGAAAGCCTATTTATTTTTTTGCTTGATTTGGGTTCTAAAATCTACCTGAAAAAATCACTACATCAATCAGTGGGAGAAAAATATTGGCCTCAGGGCTTGTGTGCCACTCCTGACTCCTGTGTGCATCATCACTCACTCAGTGGGCCATAGAAAGCCCTTTTTTTTTTTTTTTTGCTTTATTTGGGTTCTAAATTCTACCTGAAAAAATCAATAAATCAATCAGTGGGAGATTAATATTGGCCTTTGGGCTTGTGTGCCAGTCCTAAGCGTGCCATCTCTCTCTCTCAGATAGTGGGCCATAGAAAGCCTATTTATTATTTTTTTTATTGGGTTTATAAATTTTCCCTGGAACAAAAAAAAAAAAAGTGGGAGATTAATATTGGCCTCTGGGCTTGTGTGCCAGTCCTGAGCGTGCCATCTCTCTCACAAATAGTGGGCCATAGAAAGCCTATTTATTTATTTTTTTTTGGTTTTATAAATTCTCCCTGAAAAAAAAAAGGGAGATTAATATTGGCCTTTGGGCTTGTGTGCCAGTCCTAAGCGTGCCATCTCTCTCTCTCTCTCTCTCAGATAGTGGGCCATAGAAAGCCTATTTATTATTTTTTTTATTGGGTTTATAAATTTTCCCTGGAACAAAAAAAAAAAGTGGGAGATAAATATTGGCCTCTGGGCTTGTGTGCCACTCCTGACTCCTGTGTGCGTCATCTCTCACTCAGTGGGCCATAGAAAGCCTTTTTTGTTTTATTTGTTTTCTAAATTCTCCCTGAAAAAATCATTTTATTTTATTTGGTTTCTAAATTCTTCCTGAAAAAATCATTTTATTCTATTTTTTTTTTCCTAAAGTCTCCCTGAAAAAACAAACAAAAACAAATCAGTGGGAGATTAATATTGCCCTTTCTGCTTGTGTGCCAGTCTTGACTCCTGGGTGTGCCATCTCTCTCTCTCTCTCCAATTGTGGGCCATAGAAAGCCTATTATTTCTTTAGCTTGATTTGGGTTCCAAAATCTACCTGAAAAAATCACTACATCAATCAGTGGGAGATAAATATTGGCCTCTGGGCTTGTGTGCCACTCCTGACTCCTGTGTGCGTCATCTCTCACTCAGTGGGCCATAGAAAGCCTTTTTTTGTTTTATTTGTTTTCTAAATTCTCCCTGAAAAAATCA
This sequence comes from Ranitomeya imitator, assembly GCF_032444005.1. Lineage (NCBI taxonomy): Eukaryota > Metazoa > Chordata > Amphibia > Anura > Dendrobatidae > Ranitomeya > Ranitomeya imitator. Next base: position 330,057,402 of record NC_091286.1, on the reverse strand, counting down.
TTTTATTGTATTTGGTTTCTAAATTCTTCCTGAAAAAATCATTGTATTCTATTTTTTTTTTTCCTAAAGTCTCCCTGAAAAAAAAAAAAATCAAATCAGTGGGAGATTAATATTTACATTTGTGCTTCAGTGACAGTCCTGCGTGTGTGGCATCTCTCTCATTTGTTGCCACCAACAACAGAGTGTGTAACATTGTGCCTGATTTTCATTGTGGTCTCACTCACCTGTAAAGGGGTAGCTAAATCATACTGAAGTTATAGCTCACCGTGTAATTTGTGTGACAGCAACAAATACCGTTAGTTTGTTTACGTTTTTAAAACAATGAGGAAGTCTGGTGGAAGAGGTCGTGGCCGGGGGCGTTCATTGTCAGCTGGTAATGAGAGTAGTGGTAGTGGTGGAGCATCAGCTGGTCGTGGGAAAAAAAATATTGCACCTAAGTCTGGAGCTGTGGAGCCAGGTTCGTCGTCTGGCTACACAAGGCCTCGAACGCTCCCTTTTCTGGGAGTAGGAAAACCGCTTTTAAAGCCGGAGCAGCAAGAGCAAGTTTTGGCTTATCTTGCTGACTCAGCCTCTAGCTCTTTTGCCTCCTCTCGTGAAACTGGTAAATGTCAAAGCAGCGCGTCGTTAGTGGATGTTCACGGTCAGGGACAAGTCGCTTCCTTATCCTCTTCAGCAAAAACAACAACAGAGAAGAATGCAGCAGGCGACACAACGGGTTACTCCATGGAGCTCTTTACACATACCATCCCTGGCTTAGAAAGTGAAGCAGTTAACAGTCCATGCCCATTACAAGTTGAATCTGACATGGAGTGCACTGATGCACAGCCACAGCCAGACTACTATGCTGGTCCTTTGACTCAGACCACAACATTGCCCTCGCAGGGTAATGATCAAGAATCAGACCCTGATGAGACTATGTTGCCCCATCACGAACGCTATACCACCGACCGACACGGTGACACAGACGAAGTTGCACACGAGCTACAAGAAGAGGTAATAGATGACCCAGTTCTTGACCCCGATTGGCAGCCATTGGGGGAACAGGGTGCAGGCGGCAGCAGTTCTGAAGCGGAGGAGGAGGGGCCGCAGCAGGCATCAACATCGCAACAGGTTCCATCTGCCGGGCCCGTATCTTGCCCAAAACGCGTGGCAAAGCCAAAACCTGTTGGAGGACAGCGTGGCCATCCGGTTAAAGCTCAGTCTGCAATGCCTGAAAAGGCATCCGATGCTAGAAAGAGTGCAGTCTGGCATTTTTTTAAACAACATCCAATTGATCAGCGCAAAGTCATCTGTCAAAAATGTTCAACTACCTTAAGCAGAGGACAGAATCTGAAAAGTCTGAATACAAGTTGCATGCATAGACATGTAACCACCATGCATTTGCAAGCCTGGACTAACTACCAAACGTCCCTTAAGGTTGTAGCACCCTCGGCCAATGAAGCTAGTCAGCAACGCAACATCCCTTCCAGCAGTGTAGGGCCACCATTTTCCGCACCACCTGCAGTATCTGTGCAGGTTTCTTTGCCAGGCCAAAGCAGTTAGGGTCAGGGAATCACCAGTTTCGTAGTAGGAAACACTGCATCTAGGACACCGGCGGCAACAATACCATCTGCCACCGTCTCTCAGTCTGCCATGTCCACCGGCACCCCCGCTAGTTCCACGATCTCCAGCTCTCCAGTCCAGCTCACCCTACATGAGACTATGGTTAGAAAAAGGAAGTACTTAGCCTCGCATCCGCGTACACAGGGTTTGAACGCCCACATAGCTAGACTAATCTCGTTAGAGATGATGCCCTACCGGTTAGTTGAAAGCGAAGCTTTCAAAGCCCTGATGGACTACGCTGTACCACGCTACGAGCTACCCAGTCGACACTTTTTTTCCAGAAAAGCCATCCCAGCCCTCCACCAGCATGTTAAAGAGCGCATCGTCCATGCACTCAGGCAATCTGTGAGCACAAAGGTGCACCTGACAACAGATGCATGGACCAGTAGGCATGGCCAGGGACGTTACGTGTCCATCACGGCACACTGGGTAAATGTGGTGGATGCAGGGTCCACAGGGGACAGCAAGTTTGGGACAGTTCTGCCTAGCCCACGGTCTAGAAAACAGTTGGCTGTAGCCGTTCGCACCCCCTCCTCCTCCTCTTCGTCCTCCTGCAGAAGCGAGAGCTCGTCCACAGACCGCAGTCACACAACCACTCCATCCGCAGCTGCCACTGTTGCACACCAGGTCTCCCATTATGGGGCAGCTACTGGCAAACGTCAGCAGGCTGTATTGGCTATGAAGTGTTTGGGCGACAACAGACACACCGCGGAAGTTCTGTCCGAGTTCTTGCAGAAAGAAACGCAGTCGTGGCTGGGCACTGTAGATCTTGAGGCAGGCAAGGTAGTGAGTGATAACGGAAGGAATTTCATGGCTGCCATCTCCCTTTCCCAACTGAAACACATTCCTTGCCTGGCTCACACCTTAAACCTGGTGGTGCAGTGCTTCTTGAAAAGTTATCCGGGGTTATCCGACCTGCTCCTCAAAGTGCGTGGACTTTGCTCACATATCCGCCGTTCGCCCGTACACTCCAGCCGTATGCAGACCTATCAGCGTTCTTTGAACCTTCCCCAGCATCGCCTAATCATAGACGTTGCAACAAGGTGGAACTCAACACTGCACATGCTTCAGAGACTGTGCGAACAGAGGCGGGCTGTTATGTTTTTGTGGGAGGATACACATACACGGGCAGGCAGTAGGATGGCAGACATGGAGTTGTCAGGTGTGCAGTGGTCGAAGATTCAAGACATGTGTCAAGTCCTTCAGTGTTTTGAGGAATGCACACGGCTGGTTAGTGCAGACAACGCCATAATAAGCATGAGCATCCCCCTAATGCGTCTGCTGATGCAAAGTTTGACGCACATAAAGGATCAGGCGTCTGCAGCTGAGGAAGAGGAAAGCCTTGATGACAGTCAGCCATTGTCTGGCCAGGGCAGTGTACAGGACGAGTTAGCGGGCGAAGAGGAGGAGGAGGACGAGGAGGATGATGGGGATGATTATATTTGTAATGAGGAAGCTTTTCCGGGGCCACTGGAAATTGGTGGCGCGGCAAGGCCGGGTTCTGGTTTTTGGAGGGACACAAGTGACGTGGATTTGCCTGAAACTGCCCCTCAACCAAGCACAACCGGAGATTTGAGAACTGGAACTTTGGCCCACATGGCCACATTATGCCTTACGTATCCTCAAACGGGACACACGCATTACTAAAATGATGAACGATGACGATTACTGGTTGGCCTGCCTCCTTGATCCTCGCTATAAAGGCAAATTGCAAAATATAATGCCACATGAGAACTTGGAACTAATATTAGCAACCAAACAATCAAGTCTTGTTGACCGTTTGCTTCTGGCATTCCCTGCACACAGCGCCCGTGATCGTTCTCACACGAGCTGCAGGGGCCAGCAGACCAGAGGAGTTAGAGGGGCAGAAATCAGAAGTGGCGTTGGCCAGAGGGGTTTTCTGACCGGGTTGTGGAGTGATTTTGCTATGACCGCAGACAGGACAGGTACTGCAGCATCAATTCAAAGTGACAGGAGACAACATTTGTCCAGTATGGTTACAAACTATTTTTCATCCCTTATCGATGTTCTCCCTCAACCGTCATTCCCATTTGATTACTGGGCATCAAAATTAGACACCTGGCCAGAATTGGCAGAATATGCATTGCAGGAGCTTGCTTGCCCGGCAGCTAGTGTCCTATCAGAAAGAGTATTCAGTGCTGCAGGTTCAATACTAACAGAAAAAAGGACTCGTCTGGCTACCCAAAATGTAGATGATCTAACCTTCATTAAAATGAACCACAACTGGATTTCGAAATCTTTTGCCCCACCTTGCCCGGCTGACACCTAGCTTTCCTATGTAAAGGTCTTGCCTGTGGACTATTCTGAACGACTTTTCCAATCTCGTAATTTGCAGCACCTGATTGTCCAGCATCCGACATGTTAAAACCTCCCTAAATGGCCAAACTCCCCACACGGGGCCGTGGTATCGCCACTTGGTGCCAGCACCCGTGAGAGTACTGTTTGTCTGAAGAGGTGGGTGTGCCCGCTTTTGGTCGACGGCACTGCCACTAGGTCCCTCATAGTACAGTAAAGTGTCTGGCGGTGGTGGTGCGCACCCAACGTCAGACACACCGTTGTAATATGAGGGGCCCTGGGCCTGTACCGCCGGCAACAAGACAGTCCCCCCCCCCAGGTCAAACAGTGCTCTACGACTTGCAAAATTTTCTCTCACAGCTCCACCAATGTTTAGTCTATGCGCTGACATCCTTCAATGCCTGGCACTGTCAATACCATTGTATTGACATTTTTCTTATGTTAGGCCTTCGAAGCCTGTCTGCGGTCCCTCCTTCCACTAGGCCTCCACTGACCTGTCTACTGCCACCCGTGTTCCCCTGGAACCAATTTTAAATTGCCTACAGCCAGCCCAATTTATTATATTAGGGCTTCGAAGCCTGTCTGCGGTCCCTCCTTCCACTAGGCCTCCACTGACCTGTCTACTGCTGCCCGTGTTCCCCTGGAACCAATTTTAAATTGCCTACAGCCAGCCCAATTTATTATGTTAGGGCTTCGAAGCCTGTCTGCGGTCCCTCCTTCCACTAGGCCTCCACTGACCTGTCTACTGCTGCCCGTGTTCCCCTGGAACCAATTTTAAATTGCCTACAGCCAGCCCAATTTATTATGTTAGGGCTTCGAAGCCTGTCTGCGGTCCCTCCTTCCACTAGGCCTCCACTGACCTGTCTACTGCTGCCCGTGTTCCCCTGGAACCAATTTTAAATTGCCTACAGCCAGCCCAATTTATTATGTTAGGGCTTCGAAGCCTGTCTGCGGTCCCTCCTTCCACTGGGCCTCCACTGACCTGTCTACTGCCGCCCGTGTTCCCCTGGAACCAATTTTAAATTTCCTACAGCCAGCCCAATTTATTATGTTAGGGCTTCGAAGCCTGTCTGTGGTCCCTCCTTCCACTAGGCCTCCACTGACCTGTCTACTGCTGCCCGTGTTCCCCTGGAACCAATTTTAAATTGCCTACAGCCAGCCCAATTTATTATGTTAGGGCTTCGAAGCCTGTCTGCGGTCCCTCCTTCCACTAGGCCTCCACTGACCTGTCTACTGCCGCCCGTGTTCCCCTGGAACCAATTTTAAATTGCCTACAGCCAGCCCAATTTATTATGTTAGGGCTTCGAAGCCTGTCTGCGGTCCCTCCTTCCACTAGGCCTCCACTGACCTGTCTACTGCCGCCCGTGTTCCCCTGGAACCAATTTTAAATTGCCTACAGCCAGCCCAATTTATTATGTTAGGGCTTCGAAGCCTGTCTGCGGTCCCTCCTTCCACTAGGCCTCCACTGACCTGTCTACTGTTGCCCGTGTTCCCCTGGAACCAATTTTAAATTGCCTACAGCCAGCCCAATTTATTATGTTAGGGCTTCGAAGCCTGTCTGCGGTCCCTCCTTCCACTAGGCCTCCACTGACCTGTCTACTGCTGCCCGTGTTCCCCTGGAACCAATTTTAAATTGCCTACAGCCAGCCCAATTTATTATGTTAGGGCTTCGAAGCCTGTCTGCGGTCCCTCCTTCCACTAGGCCTCCACTGACCTGTCTACTGCTGCCCGTGTTCCCCTGGAACCAATTTTAAATTGCCTACAGCCAGCCCAATTTATTATGTTAGGGCTTCGAAGCCTGTCTGCGGTCCCTCCTTCCACTAGGCCTCCACTGACCTGTCTACTGCCGCCCGTGTTCCCCTGGAACCAATTTTAAATTGCCTACAGCCAGCCCAATTTATTATGTTAGGGCTTCGAAGCCTGTCTGCGGTCCCTCCTTCCACTAGGCCTCCACTGACCTGTCTACTGCCGCCCGTGTTCCCCTGGAACCAATTTTAAATTGCCTACAGCCCAATTTTTGTTATTTTAGGCCTTCGAAGCCTGTCTGCGGCCCGTTCTTTCCACTACTACTACACTGACCTGGCTACTGCCGCCCGTGTTCCCCTGGAACCAATTTTAAATTGCCTACAGCCCAATTTTTGTTATGTTAGGCCTTTGAAGCCTGTCTGCGGCCCGTTCTTTCCACTACTACTACACTGACCTGTCTACTGCCGCCCGTGTTCCCCTGGAACCAATTTTAAATTGCCTACAGCCAGCCCAATTTATTATGTTAGGGCTTTGAAGCCTGTCTGCGGTCCCTCCTTCCACTAGGCCTCCACTGACCTGTCTACTGCTGCCCGTGTACCCCTTGAACCAACATCAGAAAATATAAAAATAAGTATTTTGCTTATAAAAAAGAAAATACTGGAGAGATATCAAATGCAGACATTTTAACATTAAAAACAAACACATACAACAAAAATCTGGTACAGTACTAAAAATGGCCACCAGCTACAAAAACTTTCTCCTGCAAGTAGTTAACTGAAAGTTTTTTTCAATTTAAAACACAGATATGGCATCCACCGAGTGTTGTCCTGTCGCGTCTTCTTTATATTATTGCCAAGAAGATGCAAAACAATGAAAATAATAAAATCATTATTTACCAAAAAAATAGAGTAAGTCAAAACCACATTGCAAATAAACATTCATTACAAATAAAGAAGCAGGGCGCGTCCGAGGGTGAGTATATACCTAATAAGAATATAATCACCCTCGGACGCGCCCTGCTTCTTTCCGACAGCCTTCCTTCCTAAGAATCAGCCCTTCCGTGGTGTAGAGAGAGGGTTTGTTACACTCCAAGGTGTTCCCCAGGTTGCCTTTCCTGAGCTTCGATCTTCATGCTCTCGTTTAGTAGTTGTCGGAAAGTAGGCTGCATTAGGCCTACAAATTGGGTATGGGGTGGAGAGAGATGGTGTGTTACACTCCAAGGTGTTCCCCAGGCTTCCTTGCCATTGCTTCGGTCTTCCGACTCTCGTTTAGTAGTTGTAGAAAACTACACTGCATTAGGCCTACAAAATGGGTATCGGGTGGAGAGAGATGGTGTGTTACACTCCAAGGTGTTCCCCAGGTTGCCTTTCCTGAGCTTCGATCTTCCGGCTCTCGTTTAGTAGTTGTTGGAAACTACACTGCATTAGGCCTACAAATTGGGTATGGGGTGTAGAGAGATGGTGTGTTCCACTCCAAGGTGTTCTCCAGGTTGCCTTTCCTGAGCTTCGATCTTCCGGCTCTCGTTTAGTAGTTGTTGGAAACTACACTGCATTAGGCCTACAAATTGGGTATGGGGTGTAGAGAGATGGTGTGTTCCACTCCAAGGTGTTCTCCAGGTTGCCTTTCCTGAGCTTCGATCTTCCGGCTCTCGTTTAGTAGTTCTTGGAAACTACACTGCATTAGGCCTACAAATTGGGTATGGGGTGTAGAGAGATGGTGTGTTCCACTCCAAGGTGTTCTCCAGGTTGCCTTTCCTGAGCTTCGATCTTCCGGCTCTAGTTTAGTAGTTGTTGGAAACTACACTGCATTAGGCCTACAAATTGGGTATGGGGTGTAGAGCGATGGTGTGCTCCACTCCAAGGTGTTCTCCAGGTTGCCTTTCCTGAGCTTCGATCTTCCGGCTCTCGTTTAGTAGTTCTTGGAAACTACACTGCATTAGGCCTACAAATTGGGTATGGGGTGTAGAGAGATGGTGTGTTCCACTCCAAGGTGTTCTCCAGGTTGCCTTTCCTGAGCTTCGATCTTCCGGCTCTCGTTTAGTAGTTCTTGGAAACGACACTGCATTAGGCCTACAAATTGGGTATTGGGTGTAAAGAGATGGTGTTTTCCACTCCAAGGTGTTCTCCAGGTTGCCTTTCCTGAGCTTCGATCTTCCGGCTCTCGTTTAGTAGTTCTTGGAAACTACACTGCATTAGGCCTACAAATTGGGTATGGGGTGTAGAGAGATGGTGTGTTCCACTCCAAGGTGTTCTCCAGGTTGCCTTTCCTGAGCTTCGATCTTCCGGCTCTCGTTTAGTAGTTGTTGGAAACTACACTGCATTAGGCCTACAAATTGGGTATGGGGTGTAGAGAGATGGTGTGTTCCACTCCAAGGTGTTCTCTAGGTTGCCTTTCCTGAGCTTCGATCTTCCGGCTCTCGTTTAGTAGTTCTTGGAAACTACACTGCATTAGGCCTACAAATTGGGTATGGGGTGTAGAGAGATGGTGTTTTCCACTCCAAGGTGTTCTCCAGGTTGCCTTTCCTGAGCTTCGATCTTCCGGCTCTCGTTCAGTAGTTGTTGGAAACTACGCTGCATTAGGCCTACAAATTGGGTATGGGGTGTAGAGAGATGGTGTGTTCCACTCCAAGGTGTTCCCCAGGTTTCCTCGCCAATGCTTCGATCTTCATGCTCTCGTTTAGTAGTTGTTGGAAACTACGCTGCATTAGGCCTACAAATTGGGTATGGGGTGTAGAGAGATGGTGTGTTCCACTCCAAGGTGTTCTCCAGGTTGCCTTTCCTGAGCTTCGATCTTCCGGCTCTCGTTTAGTAGTTGTTGGAAACTACACTGCATTAGGCCTACAAATTGGGTATGGGGTGTAGAGAGATGGTGTGTTCCACTCCAAGGTGTTTTCCAGGTTGCCTTTCCTGAGCTTCGATCTTCCGGCTCTCGTTTAGTAGTTGTTGGAAACTACGCTGCATTAGGCCTACAAATTGGGTATGGGGTGTAGAGAGATGGTGTGTTCCACTCCAAGGTGTTCCCCAGGTTTCCTCGCCAATGCTTCGATCTTCATGCTCTCGTTTTGTAGTTGTTGGAAACTACGCTGCATTAGGCCTACAAATTGGGTATGGGGTGTAGAGAGATGGTGTGTTCCACTCCAAGGTGTTCTCCAGGTTGCCTTTCCTGAGCTTCGATCTTCCGGCTCTCGTTTAGTAGTTCTTGGAAACTACACTGCATTAGGCCTACAAATTGGGTATGGGGTGTAGAGAGATGGTGTGTTCCACTCCAAGGTGTTCTCCAGGTTGCCTTTCCTGAGCTTCGATCTTCCGGCTCTCGTTTAGTAGTTGTTGGAAACTACGCTGCATTAGGCCTACAAATTGGGTATGGGGTGTAGAGAGATGGTGTGTTCCACTCCAAGGTGTTCTCCAGGTTGCCTTTCCTGAGCTTCGATCTTCCGGCTCTCGTTTAGTAGTTCTTGGAAACTACACTGCATTAGGCCTACAAATTGGGTATGGGGTGTAGAGAGATGGTGTGTTCCACTCCAAGGTGTTCTCCAGGTTGCCTTTCCTGAGCTTCGATCTTCCGGCTCTCGTTTAGTAGTTGTTGGAAACTACACTGCATTAGGCCTACAAATTGGGTATGGGGTGTAGAGAGATGGTGTGTTCCACTCCAAGGTGTTCTCCAGGTTGCCTTTCCTGAGCTTCGATCTTCCGGCTCTCGTTTAGTAGTTCTTGGAAACTACACTGCATTAGGCCTACAAATTGGGTATGGGGTGTAGAGAGATGGTGTGTTCCACTCCAAGGTGTTCTCCAGGTTGCCTTTCCTGAACTTCTATCTTCAGGCTCTCATTAAATTGTGGTTAAACGGAACAACTGCATTTGGCGTACTAGTTGGTTTGGGGCCTACTATCGGTGTCTGCCACTCCTTGCTGTTCTCCTGGTTTCCTGTCCTGAAATTCCGCTTTCAGGCGCTCGTTAAGTAGTTGTTAATGTTAGACTGCATTTGGCCTACTAGTTGGGTTGGGGCCTACTATCGGTCTCTGCCACTCCTTGCTGTTCTCCTCCACTGAACAAAGCTGTGCCGCCTGTTTACTACGGTTGCCAATTTTGAACTGCATTTCGACTACTTACTGATTTGGGCCTACTCTCTGTGTCAGCCTCTCATTCCAGTTGTCCTCCACTGCAATGCCCCCTGGTTATTCCTGTGTTACCAATTTTGAACTGCATTTAGCCAACTTTATTCTTTGGGCCTATATCTGTGTTTCCTCCTCATCCTGCCCATTGCCCAGCCAGTGATAGATGAGTCTGCTGGTACATTGACCCATAACGCAACATTCCCCGTGCACGCTACACAACAACATTGTGACCCTGCTGAAAGTCAGGTTCCTCTTCCCGCATACCATACCACCTTACACGGGGACAAAGAGGAAGGTGCAGATGAAAGTGCAGGTTCCTTCATCAGGTGGGGGGAGGAATACTAGTTGGCGACGTCACTGGCACAGGGCCTCTCATAGTATGCAAAAGTGTTGCTGCCGGTGGGAGGCGCCCCCACCGTGCAAACACACCGCTGTACTTTGAGGGGCCCTGTGCCAGTGCCAATGCCAACGAGTGGGGCCCCCCTGCTTGCTCAGGTTCACAGCACTTGCAAAGTTGAAATACTTACCTCTCCCTGCTCCACTGCCGTGACGTGGTCCAGATTTCCTGGGCCCACTAATTACTTGAACCAGCCCTACCCACCAAAACTTTAGCCAAATGACCCCCAATTTCAAATGCCTTCCAATTATTATAAGGTAAATTACGCTTGACAAGCTTCATTAAGAAGAATGGATGGTTTTGACATTAAAATGGGCACTCTAGGTGTTTTCCTGGCCCCCACTCACTGCCGACTATGCTGCCCCATTGACTTGCATTGGGTTTCGTGTTTCGGTCGATCCCGACCTTACGTCATAATCGGCCGATTTCACTCGACCCGACTTTTGAGATAGTTGGGTTTCGCGAAACCCGGCTCGACTCTAAAAAGGTCAAGGTCGCTCAACTCTAGTGGGAGATTAATATTGCCCTTTCTGCTTGTGTGCCAGTCTTGACTCCTGGGTGTGCCATCTCTCTCTCTCTCTCCAATTGTGGGCCATAGAAAGCCTATTATTTTTTTAGCTTGATTTGGGTTCCAAAATCTACCTGAAAAAATCACTACATCAATCATTGGGAGAACAATATTGGCCTCTGGGCTTGTGTGCCACTCCTGACTCCTGTGTGCGTCATCTCTCACTCAGTGGGCCATAGAAAGCCTATTTTTTGTTTTATTTGTTTTCTAAATTCTCCCTGAAAAAATCATTTTATTTTATTTGGTTTCTAAATTCTTCCTGAAAAAATCATTTTTTATTATTATTTTTTTTTCTAAAGTCTCCCTGAAAAAAACAACAAAAAAAAACAAATCAGTGGGAGATTAATATTGCCCTTTCTGCTTGTGTGCCAGTCTTGACTCCTGGGTGTGCCATCTCTCTCTCTCTCTCCAATTGTGGGCCATAGAAAGCCTATTATTTTTTTTGCTTGATTTGGGTTCCAAAATCTACCTGAAAAAATCACTACATCAATCAGTGGGAGATAAATATTGGCCTCTGGGCTTGTGTGCCACTCCTGACTCCTGTGTGCGTCATCTCTCACTCAGTGGGCGATAGAAAGCCTATTTTTTGTTTTATTTGTTTTCTAAATTCTCCCTGAAAAAATCGTTTTATTTTATTTGGTTTCTAAATTCTTCCTGAAAAAATCATTTTTTTAAATTATTTTTTCTTTTTCTAAAGTCTCCCTGAAAAAAAAAAAATCAAATCAGTGGGAGATTAATATTGCCCTTTCTGCTTGTGTGCCAGTCTTGACTCCTGGGTGTGCCATCTCTCTCTCTCTCTCCAATTGTGGGCCATAGACAGCCTATTATTTTTTTAGCTTGATTTGGGTTCCAAAATCTACCTGAAAAAATCATTACATCAATCATTGGGAGAACAATATTGGCCTCTGGGCTTGTGTGCCACTCCTGACTCCTGTGTGCGTCATCTCTCACTCAGTGGGCCATAGAAAGCCTATTTTTTGTTTTATTTGTTTTCTAAATTTTCCCTGAAGAAATCATTTTATTTTATTTGGTTTCTAAATTCTTCCTTAAAAAATCATTTTATTCTATTATTTTTTAATAAAGTCTCACTGAGAAAAAAACCAAAAAACAAATCAGTGGGAGATTAATATTTACATTTGTGCTTCAGTGACAGTCCTGCGTGTGTGGCATCTCTCTCATTTGTCGCCACCAAAAACAGAGTGTGTAACATTGTGCCTGATTTTCCTTGCGGTCTCACCCACCTGTAAAGGGGTAGCTAAATCATACTGAAGTTATAGCTCACCGTGTAAGTTGTGTGACAGCAACAAATACCGTTAGTTTGGTTACGTTTTTAAAACAATGAGGAAGTCTGGTGGAAGAGGTCGTGGCCGGGGGCGTTCATTGTCAGCTGGTAATGAGGGTAGTGGTAGTGGTGGAGCATCAGGTGGTCGTGGGAAAAAAAATATTGCACCTAAGTCTGGAGCTGTGGAGCCAGGTTCGTCGTCTGGCTACACAAGGCCTCGAACGCTCCCTTTTCTGGGAGTAGGAAAACCGCTTTTAAAGCCGGAGCAGCAAGAGCAAGTTTTGGCTTATCTTGCTGACTCAGCCTCTAGCTCTTTTGCCTCCTCTCGTGAAACTGGTAAATGTCAAAGCAGCGCGTCGTTAGTGGATGTTCACGGTCAGGGACAAGTCGCTTCCTTGTCCTCTTCAGCAAAAACAACAACAGAGAAGAATGCAGCAGGCGACACAATGGGTTACTCCATGGAGCTCTTTACACATACCGTCCCTGGCTTAGAAAGTGAAGCAGTTAACAGTCCATGCCCATTACAAGTTGAATCTGACATGGAGTGCACTGATGCACAGCCACAGCCAGACTACTATGCTGGTCCTTTGACTCCGACCACAACATTGCCCTCGCAGGGTAATGATCAAGAATCAGACCCTGATGAGACTATGTTGCCCCATCACGAACGCTATACCACCGACCGACACGGTGACACAGACGAAGTTGCACACGAGCTACAAGAAGAGGTAATAGATGACCCAGTTCTTGACCCCGATTGGCAGCCATTGGGGGAACAGGGTGCAGGCGGCAGCAGTTCTGAAGCGGAGGAGGAGGGGCCGCAGCAGGCATCAACATCGCAACAGGTTCCATCTGCCGGGCCCGTATCTTGCCCAAAATGCGTGGCAAAGCCAAAACCTGTTGGAGGACAGCGTGGCCATCCGGTTAAAGCTCAGTCTGCAATGCCTGAAAAGGTATCCGATGCTAGAAAGAGTGCAGTCTAACATTTTTTTAAACAACATCCAATTGATCAGCGCAAAGTCATCTGTCAAAAATGTTCAACTACCTTAAGCAGAGGGCAGAATCTGAAAAGTCTCAATACAAGTTGCATGCATAGACATTTAACCACCATGCATTTTCAAGCTTGGACTAACTACCAAACGTCCCTTAAGGTTGTAGCACCCTCGGCCAATGAAGCTAGTCATCAACGCAACATCCCTTCCGGCAGTGTAGGGCCACCATTTTCCGCACCACCTGCAGTATCTGTGCAGGTTTCTTTGCCAGGCCAAAGCAGTCAGGGTCAGGGAATCACCAGTTTCGTAGTAGGAAACACTGCATCTAGGGCACCGGCGGCAACAATACCATCTCCCACCGTCTCTCAGTCTGCCATGTCCACCGGCACCCCCGCTAGTTCCACGATCTCCAGCTCTCCAGTCCAGCTCACCCTACATGAGACTATGGTTAGAAAAAGGAAGTACTTAGCCTCGCATCCGCGTACACAGGGTTTGAACGCCTACATAGCTAGACTAATCTCGTTAGAGATGATGCCCTACCGGTTAGTTGAAAGCGAAGCTTTCAAAGCCCTGATGGACTACGCTGTACCACGCTACGAGCTACCCAGTCGACACTTTTTTTCCAGAAAAGCCATCCCAGCCCTCCACCAGCATGTTAAAGAGCGCATCGTCCATGCACTCAGGCAATCTGTGAGCACAAAGGTGCACCTGACAACAGATGCATGGACCAGTAGGCATGGCCAGGGACGTTACGTGTCCATCACGGCACACTGGGTGAATGTTGTGGATGCAGGGTCCACAGGGGACAGCAATTTTGGGACAGTTCTGCCTAGCCCACGGTCTAGGAAACAGTTGGCTGTAGCCGTTCGCACCCCCTCCTCCTCCTCCTCGTCCTCCTGCAGAAGCGAGAGCTCGTCCACAGACCGCAGTCGCACAACCACTCCATCCGCAGCTGCCACTGTTGCACACCAGGTCTCCCATTATGGGGCAGCTACTGGCAAACGTCAGCAGGCTGTATTGGCTATGAAGTGTTTGGGCGACAACAGACACACCGCGGAAGTTCTGTCCGAGTTCTTGCAGAAAGAAACGCAGTCGTGGCTGGGCACTGTAGATCTTGAGGCAGGCAAGGTAGTGAGTGATAACGGAAGGAATTTCATGGCTGCCATCTCCCTTTCCCAACTGAAACACATTCCTTGCCTGGCTCACACCTTAAACCTGGTGGTGCAGTGCTTCCTGAAAAGTTATCCGGGGTTATCCGACCTGCTCCTCAAAGTGCGTGGACTTTGCTCACATATCCGCCGTTCGCCCGTACACTCCAGCCGTATGCAGACCTATCAGCGTTCTTTGAACCTTCCCCAGCATCGCCTAATCATAGACGTTGCAACAAGGTGGAACTCAACACTGCACATGCTTCAGAGACTGTGCGAACAGAGGCGGGCTGTTATGTTTTTGTGGGAGGATACACATACACGGGCAGGCAGTAGGATGGCAGACATGGAGTTGTCAGGTGTGCAGTGGTCGAAGATTCAAGACATGTGTCAAGTCCTTCAGTGTTTTGAGGAATGCACATGGCTGGTTAGTGCAGACAACGCCACAATAAGCATGAGCATCCCCCTAATGCATCTGCTGATGCAAAGTTTGACGCACATAAAGGATCAGGCGTCTGCAGCTGAGGAAGAGGAAAGCCTTGATGACAGTCAGCCATTGTCTGGCCAGGGCAGTGTACAGGACGAGGTAGCGGGCGAAGAGGAGGAGGAGGACGAGGAGGATGATGGGGATGATTATATTTTTAATGAGGAAGCTTTTCCGGGGCCACTGGAAATTGTTGGCGCGGCAAGGCCGGGTTCTGGTTTTTGGAGGGACACAAGTGATGTGGATTTGCCTGAAACTGCCCCTCAACCAAGCACAACCGCAGATTTGAGAACTGGAACTTTGGCCCACATGGCGGATTATGCCTTACGTATCCTCAAAAGGGACACACGCATTACTAAAATGATGAACGATGACGATTACTGGTTGGCCTGCCTCCTTGATCCTCGCTATAAAGGCAAATTGCAAAATATAATGCCACATGAGAACTTGGAAATAATATTAGCAACCAAACAATCAACTCTTGTTGACCGTTTGCTTCTGGCATTCCCTGCACACAGCGCCCGTGATCGTTCTCACACGAGCTGCAGGGGCCAGCAGACCAGAGGTGTTAGAGGGGCAGAAATCAGAAGTGGCGTTGGCCAGAGGGGTTTTCTGACCAGGTTGTGGAGTGATTTTGCTATGACCGCAGACAGGACAGGTACTGCAGCATCAATTCAAAGTGACAGGAGACAACATTTGTCCAGTATGGTTACAAACTATTTTTCATCCCTTATCGACGTTCTCCCTCAACCGTCATTCCCATTTGATTACTGGGCATCCAAATTAGACACCTGGCCAGAATTGGCAGAATATGCATTGCAGGAGCTTGCTTGCCCGGCAGCTAGTGTCCTATCAGAAAGAGTATTCAGTGCTGCAGGTTCAATACTAACAGAAAAAAGGACTCGTCTGGCTACCCAAAATGTAGATGATCTAACCTTCATTAAAATGAACCACAACTGGATTTCGAAATCTTTTGCCCCACCTTGCCCAGCTGACACCTAGCTTTCCTATGAAAAGGTCTTGCCTGTGGACTATTATGAATGACTTTTCCAATATCGTAATTTGCTGCACCTGATTGTCCAGCATACGACATGTTTACACCTCCCTAAATGGCCAAACTCCCCACACGGGGCCGTGGTATCGCCACTTGGCGCCAGCACCCGTGAGAGTGCTGTTTTTTTTTCTGAAGAGGTGGGTGTGCCCACTTTTGGTCGACGGCACTGCCACTGGGTCCCTCATAGTACAATAAAGTGTCTCTGGCGGTGGTGGTGCGCACCCAACGTCAGACACACCGTTGTAATATGAGGGGCCCTGGGCCTGTACCGCCGGCCACAAGACAGTTCCCCCCCCCCCAGCTCAAACAGTGCTCTACCACTTGCAAAATTATCTCTCACAGCTCCACCAATGTTTATTCTATGCGCTGACATCCTTCAATGCCTGGCACTGACAATACCATTGTATTGACATTTTTGTTATGTTAGGCCTTCGAAGCCTGTCTGCGGTCCCTCCTTCCACTAGGCCTCCACTGACCATTGTACTGCTGCCCGTGTACCCCTGGAACCAATTTTAAATTGCCAACAGCCCAATTTTGTTATGTTAGGCCTTCTAAGCCTGTCTGCAGTCCCATCTTTCTACTACTACTACACTGACCAGACCACTGCTGCCCGTGTACCCCTGGAACCAATTTTAAATTGCCAACAGCCCTATTTTTTTATGTTAGGCCTTCGAAGCCTGTCTGCGGTCCCTCCTTCCACTAGGCCTCCACTGACCACACCACTGCTGCCCGTGTACCCACGGAACCAATTTAAAATTGCCTACAGCCAGCCCAATTTTTTTATTTTAGGCCTTCGATGCCTGTCTGCGGTCCGTTCTTTCTACTACTACTACACTGACCAGGCCACTGCTGCCCGTGTTCCCCTGGAACCAATTTAAAATTGCCAACAGGAATGTGTTATTATGTTAGGCCTTCGATGCCTGTCTGCGGTCCCTCCTTCCACTAGGCCTCCACTGACCACACCACTGCTGCCCGTGTACCCACGGAACCAATTTAAAATTGCCTACAGCCATGTGTTATTATGTTAGGCCTTCGATGCCTGTCTGCGGTCCCTCCTTCCACTAGGCCTCCACTGACCATTGTACTGCTGCCCTTGTACCACTGGAACCAATTTTAAATTGCCAACAGCCCTATTTTTTTATGTTAGGCCTTCGAAGCCTGTCTGCGGTCCCTCCTTCCACTAGGCCTCCACTAACCACACCACTGCTGCCCGTGTACCCACGGAACCAATTTAAAATTGCCTACAGCCATGTGTTATTATGTTAGGCCTTCGATGCCTGTCTGCGGTCACTCCTTCCACTAGGCCTCCACTGACCACACCACTGCTGCCCGTCTACCCCTGGAACCAATTTAAAATTGCCTACAGCCAGCCCAATTTTTTTATTTTAGGCCTTCGATGCCTGTCTGCGGTCCGTTCTTTCTACTACTACTACACTGACCAGGCCACTGCTGCCCGTGTTCCCCTGGAACCAATTTAAAATTGCCAACAGCAATGTGTTATTATGTTAGGCCTTCGATGCCTGTCTGCGGTCCCTCCTTCCACTAGGCCTCCACTGACCACACCACTGCTGCCCGTGTACCCCTGGAACCAATTTAAAATTGCCTACAGCTATCTGTTATTATGTTAGGCCTTCGAAGCGTGTCTGCGGTCCTTCCTTCCAATAGTTCTCCACTGACCAGACCAATGCTGGCCGTGTACCCCTGGAACCCAGCTGAAAGTGCATGTAGCCTCCTTTTTTTCTTTGTTTTATATTTAGAAAGCCCAGATGAACTACGCTGTGCAACGGTTCAAGCTACCCAGTCGACATTTCTTTTGCGAGAAAAGCCATCCCAGCCCTCCACCGGCATGAAAAAGTCTGCATTGTCATAGCACTCAGGCAATCAAACAGTAGAAAGGTGCACCTGACAAGAGACGCATGGACCAGTAGGCATGTCCACAAAAAGTTACGTGTCCATTACGGCGCACTGGGTTAATGTGTTGGATGCATGGTCCACAGGGGACAGCCTACAAAGTCTGTCTGCAGTCCCTAATTCCAATTTTCCTCCGCTGACCACACCACTGCTGCCCGTGTACCCCTGGAACCAATTTTACAGTGTCTACAGCCTAATTTTGTTATGTTAGGCCTACTACGCCTGTCTGCGGTCCCTCCTTCCAATACTCGTCCACTGACCACACCACTGCTGCCCGTGGACCCCTGGAACCTATTTTTAATTGCATAGAGCATCCTTTTTTAATAGTAGGCGTACAAAGTCTGTCTGCGGTCCACTATTGAAATTGTCCTCCACTGCCCAGAGCACTGCTGCTTGTGTACCCCTGTAACTTTTTTAAGCTGCAGTGAGCCACATTTTTGGGTTAAGTCCTACTACCTGTGTCTGTCTGCGCCACTCAATTCAGCTGTGTTCCTTTGAAAAAAGCTGAGCGTCAATAGTCTTGTTTTCAGCCTCTAGGAATTTTAAAACTGCATTGGGGTACAA
Source organism: Ranitomeya imitator (assembly GCF_032444005.1). Taxonomy (NCBI): domain Eukaryota; kingdom Metazoa; phylum Chordata; class Amphibia; order Anura; family Dendrobatidae; genus Ranitomeya; species Ranitomeya imitator. The sequence continues at coordinate 330,039,224 of NC_091286.1, read as the reverse complement.
CTTTGGTAGGGCCTACTAACGGTGTCTGCCTCCCCAAGGTGTGCCCCAGGTTTGCTCGCCATTGCTTCGATCTTAATGCTCTCGTTTAGTAGTTGTTGGAAACTACACTGCATTAGGCCTACAAATTGGGTATGGGGTGTAGAGAGATGGTGTGTTCCACTCCAAGGTGTTCTCCAGGTTGCCTTTCCTGAGCTTCGATCTTCCGGCTCTCGTTTAGTAGTTCTTGGAAACTACACTGCATTAGGCCTACAAATTGGGTATGGGGTGTAGAGAGATGGTGTGTTCCACTCCAAGGTGTTCCCCAGGTTTCCTCTCCATTGCTTCGATCTTCATGCTCTCGTTTAGTAGTTGTTGGAAACTACGCTGCATTAGGCCTACAAACTGGGTATGGGGTGTAGAGAGATGGTGTGTTCCACTCCAAGGTGTTCTCCAGGTTGCCTTTCCTGAGCTTCGATCTTCATGCTCTCATTTAGTAGTTGTTGGAAACTACGCTGCATTAGGCCTACAAATTGGGTATGGGGTGTAGAGAGATGGTGTGTTCCACTCCAAGGTGTTCCCCAGGTTTCCTCTCCATTGCTTCGATCTTCATGCTCTCGTTTAGAAGTTGTTTGAAACTACGCTGCATTAGACCTACAAATTGGGTATGGGGTGTAGAGAGATGGTGTGTTCCACTCCAAGGTGTTCTCCAGGTTGCCTTTCCTGAGCTTCGATCTTCCGGCTCTCGTTTAGTAGTTCTTGGAAACTACACTGCATTAGGCCTACAAATTGGGTATGGGGTGTAGAGAGATGGTGTGTTCCACTCCAAGGTGTTCTCCAGGTTGCCTTTCCTGAGCTTCGATCTTCCGGCTCTCGTTTAGTAGTTCTTGGAAACTACACTGCATTAGGCCTACAAATTGGGTATGGGGTGTAGAGAGATGGTGTGTTCCACTCCAAGGTGTTCTCCAGGTTGCCTTTCCTGAGCTTCAATCTTCCGACTCTCGTTTAGTAGTTCTTGGAAACTACACTGCATTAGGCCTACAAATTGGGTATGGGGTGTAGAGAGATGGTGTGTTCCACTCCAAGGTGTTCTCCAGGTTGCCTTTCCTGAGCTTCGATCTTCCGGCTCTCGTTTAGTAGTTGTTGGAAACTACGCTGCATTAGGCCTACAAATTGGGTATGGGGTGTAGAGAGATGGTGTGTTCCACTCCAAGGTGTTCCCCAGGTTGCCTTTCCTGAGCTTCGATCTTCCGGCTCTCGTTTAGTAGTTCTTGGAAACTACACTGCATTAGGCCTACAAATTGGGTATGGGGTGTAGAGAGATGGTGTGTTCCACTCCAAGGTGTTCTCCAGGTTGCCTTTCCTGAGCTTCGATCTTCCGGCTCTCGTTTAGTAGTTGTTGGAAACTACGCTGCATTAGGCCTACAAATTGGGTATGGGGTGTAGAGAGATGGTGTGTTCCACTCCAAGGTGTTCCCCAGGTTTCCTCTCCATTGCTTCGATCTTCATGCTCTCGTTTAGTAGTTGTTGGAAACTACGCTGCATTAGGCCTACAAATTGGGTATGGGGTGTAGAGAGATGGTGTGTTCCACTCCAAGGTGTTCTCCAGGTTGCCTTTCCTGAGCTTCGATCTTCCGGCTCTCGTTTAGTAGTTGTTGGAAACTACGCTGCATTAGGCCTACAAATTGGGTATGGGGTGTAGAGAGATGGTGTGTTCCACTCCAAGGTGTTCCCCAGGTTGCCTTTCCTGAGCTTCGATCTTCCGGCTCTCGTTTAGTAGTTCTTGGAAACTACACTGCATTAGGCCTACAAATTGGGTATGGGGTGTAGAGAGATGGTGTGTTCCACTCCAAGGTGTTCTCCAGGTTGCCTTTCCTGAGCTTCGATCTTCCGGCTCTCGTTTAGTAGTTGTTGGAAACTACGCTGCATTAGGCCTACAAATTGGGTATGGGGTGTAGAGAGATGGTGTGTTCCACTCCAAGGTGTTCCCCAGGTTTCCTCGCCAATGCTTCGATCTTCATGCTCTCATTTAGTAGTTGTTGGAAACTACACTGCATTAGGCCTACAAATTGGGTATGGGGTGTAGAGAGATGGTGTGTTCCACTCCAAGGTGTTCTCCAGGTTGCCTTTCCTGAGCTTCGATCTTCCGGCTCTCGTTTAGTAGTTGTTGGAAACTATGCTGCATTAGGCCTACAAATTGGGTATGGGGTGTAGAGAGATGGAGTGTTCCACTCCAAGGTGTTCCCCAGGTTTCCTCGCCAAAGCTTCGATCTTCATGCTCTCGTTTAGTAGTTGTTGGAAACTACACTGCATTAGGCCTACAAATTGGGTATGGGGTGTAGAGAGATGGTGTGTTCCACTCCAAGGTGTTCTCCAGGTTGCCTTTCCTGAGCTTCGATCTTCCGGCTCTCGTTTAGTAGTTGTTGGAAACTACACTGCATTAGGCCTACAAATTGGGTATGGGGTGTGGAGAGATGGTGTGTTCCACTCCAAGGTGTTCTCCAGGTTGCCTTTCCTGAGCTTCAATCTTCTGGCTCTCGTTTAGTAGTTGTTGGAAACTACGCTGCATTAGGCCTACAAATTGGGTATGGGGTGTAGAGAGATGGTGTGTTCCACTCCAAGGTGTTCCCCAGGTTTCCTCTCCATTGCTTCGAGCTTCATGCTCTCGTTTAGTAGTTGTTGGAAACTACGCTGCATTAGACCTACAAATTGGGTATGGGGTGTAGAGAGATGGTGTGTTCCACTCCAAGGTGTTCTCCAGGTTGCCTTTCCTGAGCTTCGATCTTCCGGCTCTCGTTTAGTAGTTCTTGGAAACTACACTGCATTAGGCCTACAAATTGGGTATGGGGTGTAGAGAGATGGTGTGTTCCACTCCAAGGTGTTCTCCAGGTTGCCTTTCCTGAGCTTCGATCTTCCGGCTCTCGTTTAGTTGTTCCTGGAAACTACACTGCATTAGGCCTACAAATTGGGTATGGGGTGTGGAGAGATGGTGTGTTCCACTCCAAGGTGTTCTCCAGGTTGCCTTTCCTGAGCTTCAATCTTCTGGCTCTCGTTTAGTAGTTGTTGGAAACTACACTGCATTAGGCCTACAAATTGGGTATGGGGTGTAGAGAGATGGTGTGTTCCACTCCAAGGTGTTCTCCAGGTTGCCTATTATGAGCTTCAATCTTCTGGCTCTCGTTTAGCAGTTGTTGGAAACTACGCTGCATTAGGCCTACAAATTGGGTATGGGGTGTAGAGAGATGGTGTGTTCCACTACAAGGTGTTCCCCAGGTTTCCTCTCCATTGCTTCGATCTTCATGCTCTCGTTTAGTAGTTGTTGGAAACTACGCTGCATTAGGCCTACAAATTGGGTATGGGGTGTAGAGAGATGGTGTGTTCCACTCCAAGGTGTTCTCCAGGTTGCCTTTCCTGAGCTTCGATCTTCCGGCTCTCGTTTAGTAGTTGTTGGAAACTACGCTGCATTAGGCCTATAAATTGGGTATGGGGTGTAGAGAGATGGTGTGTTCCACTCCAAGGTGTTCCCCAGGTTGCCTTTCCTGAGCTTCGCTCTTCCGGCTCTCGTTTAGTAGTTCTTGGAAACTACACTGCATTAGGCCTACAAATTGGGTATGGGGTGTAGAGAGATGGTGTGTTCCACTCCAAGGTGTTCTCCAGGTTGCCTTTCCTGAGCTTCGATCTTCCGGCTCTCGTTTAGTAGTTGTTGGAAACTACGCTGCATTAGGCCTACAAATTGGGTATGGGGTGTAGAGAGATGGTGTGTTCCACTCCAAGGTGTTCCCCAGGTTTCCTCGCCAATGCTTCGATCTTCATGCTCTCGTTTAGTAGTTGTTGGAAACTACACTGCATTAGGCCTACAAATTGGGTATGGGGTGTAGAGAGATGGTCTGTTCCACTCCAAGGTGTTCTCCAGGTTGCCTTTCCTGAGCTTCGATCTTCCGGCTCTCGTTTAGTAGTTGTTGGAAACTACGCTGCATTAGGCCTACAAATTGGGTATGGGGTGTAGAGAGATGGTGTGTTCCACTCCAAGGTGTTCTCCAGGTTGCCTTTCCTGAGCTTCGATCTTCCGGCTCTCGTTTAGTAGTTGTTGGAAACTACGCTGCATTAGGCCTATAAATTGGGTATGGGGTGTAGAGAGATGGTGTGTTCCACTCCAAGGTGTTCCCCAGGTTGCCTTTCCTGAGCTTCGATCTTCCGGCTCTCGTTTAGTAGTTCTTGGAAACTACACTGCATTAGGCCTACAAATTGGGTATGGGGTGTAGAGAGATGGTGTGTTCCACTCCAAGGTGTTCTCCAGGTTGCCTTTCCTGAGCTTCGATCTTCCGGCTCTCGTTTAGTAGTTGTTGGAAACTACACTGCATTAGGCCTACAAATTGGGTATGGGGTGTAGAGAGATGGTGTGTTCCACTCCAAGGTGTTCCCCAGGTTTCCTCTCCATTGCTTCGATCTTCATGCTCTCGTTTAGTAGTTGTTGGAAACTACGCTGCATTAGACCTACAAATTGGGTATGGGGTGTAGAGAGATGGTGTGTTCCACTCCAAGGTGTTCTCCAGGTTGCCTTTCCTGAGCTTCGATCTTCCGGCTCTCGTTTAGTAGTTCTTGGAAACTACACTGCATTAGGCCTACAAATTGGGTATGGGGTGTAGAGAGATGGTGTGTTCCACTCCAAGGTGTTCTCCAGGTTGCCTTTCCTGAGCTTCGATCTTCCGGCTCTCGTTTAGTAGTTCTTGGAAACTACACTGCATTAGGCCTACAAATTGGGTATGGGGTGTGGAGAGATGGTGTGTTCCACTCCAAGGTGTTCTCCAGGTTGCCTTTCCTGAGCTTCAATCTTCTGGCTTTCCTTTAGTAGTTGTTGGAAACTACGCTGCATTAGGCCTACAAATTGGGTATGGGGTGTAGAGAGATGGTGTGTTCCACTCCAAGGTGTTCTCCAGGTTGCCTTTCCTGAGCTTCAATCTTCTGGCTCTCGTTTAGTAGTTGTTGGAAACTACGCTGCATTAGGCCTACAAATTGGGTATGGGGTGTAGAGAGATGGTGTGTTCCACTCCAAGGTGTTCTCCAGGTTGCCTTTCCTGAGCTTCGATCTTCCGGCTCTCGTTTAGTAGTTGTTCGAAACTACGCTGCATTAGGCCTACAAATTGGGTATGGGGTGTAGAGAGATGGTGTCTTCCACTCCAAGGTGTTCCCCAGGTTTCCTCACCAATGCTTCGATCTTCATGCTCTTGTTTAGTAGTTGTTGGAAACTACACTGCATTAGGCCTACAAATTGGGTATGGGGTGTAGAGAGATGGTGTGTTCCACTCCAAGGTGTTCTCCAGGTTGCCTTTCCTGAGCTTCGATCTTCCGGCTCTCGTTTAGTAGTTGTTGGAAACTACACTGCATTAGGCCTACAAATTGGGTATGGGGTGTAGAGAGATGGTGTGTTCCACTCCAAGGTGTTCCCCAGGTTTCCTCTCCATTGCTTCGATCTTCATGCTCTCGTTTAGTAGTTGTTGGAAACTACGCTGCATTAGACCTACAAATTGGGTATGGGGTGTAGAGAGATGGTGTGTTCCACTCCAAGGTGTTCTCCAGGTTGCCTTTCCTGAGCTTCGATCTTCCGGCTCTCGTTTAGTAGTTCTTGGAAACTACACTGCATTAGGCCTACAAATTGGGTATGGGGTGTAGAGAGATGGTGTGTTCCACTCCAAGGTGTTCTCCAGGTTGCCTTTCCTGAGCTTCGATCTTCCGGCTCTCGTTTAGTAGTTCTTGGAAACAACACTGCATTAGGCCTACAAATTGGGTATGGGGTGTAGAGAGATGGTGTGTTCCACTCCAAGGTGTTCTCCAGGTTGCCTTTCCTGAGCTTCAATCTTCTGGCTCTCGTTTAGTAGTTGTTGGAAACTACGCTGCATTAGGCCTACAAATTGGGTATGGGGTGTAGAGAGATGGTGTGTTCCACTCCAAGATGTTCCCCAGGTTTCCTCTCCATTGCTTCGATCTTCATGCTCTCGTTTAGTAGTTGTTGGAAACTACACTGCATTAGGCCTACAAATTGGGTATGGGGTGTAGAGAGATGGTGTGTTCCACTCCAAGGTGTTCCCCAGGTTTCCTCTCCATTGCTTCGATCTTCATGCTCTCGTTTAGTAGTTGTTGGAAACTACGCTGCATTAGGCCTACAAATTGGGTATGGGGTGTAGAGAGATGGTGTGTTCCACTCCAAGGTGTTCCCCAGGTTTCCTCTCCATTGCTTCGATCTTCATGCTCTCGTTTAGTAGTTGTTGGAAACTACGCTGCATTAGGCCTACAAATTGGGTATGGGGTGTAGAGAGATGGTGTGTTCCACTCTAAGGTGTTCTCCAGGTTGCCTTTCCTGAGCTTCGATCTTCCGGCTCTCGTTTAGTAGTTCTTGGAAACTACACTGCATTAGGCCTACAAATTGGGTATGGGGTGTAGAGAGATGGTGTGTTCCACTCCAAGGTGTTCCCCAGGTTTCCTCGCCAATGCTTCGATCTTCCGGCTCTCGTTTAGTAGTTGTTGGAAACTACGCTGCATTAGGCCTACAAATTGGGTATGGGGTGTAGAGAGATGGTGTGTTACACTCCAAGGTGTTCTCCAGGTTGCCTTTCCTGAACTTCTATCTTCAGGCTCTCATTAAATTGTCGTTAAATGGAACAACTGCATTTGGCGTACTAGTTGGTTTGGGGCCTACTATCGGTGTCTGCCACTCCTTGCTGTTCTCCTGGTTTCCTGTCCTGAAATTCCATTTTCAGGCTCTCGTTAAGTAGTTGTTAATGTTAGACTGCATTTGGCCTACTAGTTGGGTTGGGGCCTACTATCGGTGTCTGCCACTTCTTGCTGTTCTCCTCCACTGAACAAAGCTGTGCCGCCTGTTTACTACGGTTGCCAATTTTGAACTGCATTTCGACTACTTTCTGATTTGGGCCAACTCTCTGTGTCAGCCTCTCATTCCAGTTGTCCTCCTCTGCAATGCCCCCTGGTTAGTCCTGTGTTACCAATTTTGAACTGCATTTAGCCAACTTTATTCTTTGGGCCTATATCTGTGTTTCCTCCTCATCCTGCCCATTGCCCAGCCAGTGATAGATGAGTCTGCTGGTACATTGACCCATAACGCAAAATTCCCCGTGCACGCTACACAGCAAGATTGTGACCCTGCTGAAAGTCAGGTTCCTCTTCCCGCATACCATACCACCTTACACGGGGACAAAGAGGAAGGTGCAGATGAAAGTGCAGGTTCCTTCATCAGGTGGGGGGAGGAATACTAGTTGGCGATGTCACTGGCACAGGGCCTCTCATAGTACGCAAAAGTGTTGCTGCCGGTGGGAGGCGCCCCCGCCGTGCAAACACACCGCTGTACTTTGAGGGGCCCTGTGCCAGTGCCAATGCCAACGAGTGGGCCCCCCCTGCTTGCTCAGGATCACAGCACTTGCAAAGTTGAAATACTTACCTCTCCCTGCTTCACTGCCGTGATGTGGTCCAGATTTACTGGGCCCACTAATTACTTGAACCAGCCCTACCCCCCACAACTTTAGCCAAATGACCCCCAATTTAAAATGCCTTCCAATTATTATAAGCTAAATTACGATTGACAAGCTTCTGTAACAAGAATGGATGTTTTTGCCATTAAAATGGGCAGTGTAGCTGTTTTCCTGGCCTCCACTCACTGCCGACTATGCTCCCCCATTGACTTGCATTGGGTTTCGTGTTTCGGGCGATACCCGACTTTTCGCCATAATCGGCCGATTCCACTCGACTCGACTTCTAAGATAGTCGGGTTTCGCGAAACACGACTCGACTCTAAAAAGGTCAAGGTCGCTCAACCCTACTAAGCAGCATCGGTCACCCTGACCGAATACCACAGATGGCGTCACGAACATTATCCTATAAACTTTTGTCCTTTTATTGGACGCCCCTCAAAGAGCCACGGACCGGGTCAGCCACCGTGACCTCCCTACTGAGAGCAGAAGGGCCCGGTACCGAGTACCCCATTGCCCTACACGTGGGGGCGCATCACAAACAAGGGGGAACACTTAGTTTGAGTAGACTCAGAGAGAAGCACAGACGTCCTCCAGAAACACCAAGGAGAAAGATAACCGACTGCAATAGCTTTAGGCCGCAACAGGGAACTGGAAATATATCAACTGCAACTTCCAGCAGGAAGCTGGGAGTTATATTCACCCCCGGTCAAGGTGTGTCAACTAGAGCCGAGGGAGGTTGCCACTGGGTCCTAAAGTCAAAAGAATTAGGAAAGAGTATGCAAAGCCAACCGCTGAGACCTTCTTCAGCTAGACGCAGTGGGACTGTCTGCAGCCTCTGGCCCACTTGTGACAGTACCACCCCCCATTCATCCTCATTATCCGCAAACCTCCTTGATGTACAGTTCTGCTGTTCTTTCAGGGGTTTAGGCACTCTCTCCACTTTGAAAACATAGGGACGCAACATATTGTGATATAACACTCATCCTGGTGTCTCTTCTTCTTCATCTGGTTGAACCTTGTACACCGGATTCTTAAAGTGTACTCTTCTCGTAATATGGTGGAGGTTCATCCCCCATCTGTAATCCAACTTGTCCCCTGGGTGCTTTGCTCATATCAGTACTCAATCTCCGGGTTGTAGTGGTGCCTCCTGCACCGGAGTCACGAGTCACATCTGGATGTCCCCTTTCCTTTCATTTCTGTTCCATGATCCGTCTCAGCATTTGCTGCCGATGTTCCCACACCTAGGTAGACGTGCTCATCTTGGTGCAATCTTCCTCTGGGTCAAGCTCTAGCTCAGTTATTTCACAGTTCTTATGGCCAATCAGCAACGTGTAGGGCGTGAACTCGGTTGCTGTAAACCCACATCAGTTCTGGAACAAATTCAGGCTACATCGTCTTCTGATCCTCAGCATTTGCAACAAAGTACTCACAGTCCCCATTCGCAGGCCCCATTTTATTGAATGTGATAGGGCATTGTTTTGGACTTCTCAATGGCATAAAGTTGATGCAGTTCTTCCATGACACAAAGCAGGAGGGGTGGAGGGCACCATCATAATTATACCAAACTGGGATCAACCCGGGGTATGTCCAACAAGAAACAAGAGAAAGAAGACATACAGAAAACCGGGGATCACCAAAAAAGGACAACAATAATCCTAATACGAACAAGTAATCAATTTTTATTATGGTCAAACAGAGACACAACACATGATTAAAAACATAATTAAAAACAGTGACAGTACATCCCCAAAAGGGGAATACCCCCAAAACCGGAAAAAAGGTTAATGCTGAAATAAATATGTATAAATACACCATCTAGATAATATACAGAGTGCATATACAGACTTAATAATTTTTATATATAAATACACAGCTGCTCAAAAAGGACAAGGCAAAAAAATTTAAGTACGCCCTAAAGGTATATATTTGTTATGGCCATAACAAAATAAACAAAAAATTACAACTATAACACTCACAGGATTGTCATAATCAATATCAAAATGCCACTGAATATTCATAAATATAGGAAAAACATGGCTAAATATATGAATGCCAATAGTATAGATTCGGGTATAATGAAATAGATATAAACAACCATATCAAATAGCTGGACCAGCTGATATAGGTATAAATGGGTGTATCATGTATGTTGCAAAGACCCTAGATCAATATGAAGTGCTAAATGCAAGAATGCAAACAATTCCACGTCCATAAAGAGGTCTAAGGAGGATACCCAAACCCCACAAATAGGCGAAGTAATACCTATAAGCCTAAAAATAAGAGGCGTATCAATATAACACCTGCCCAAGGGTAGTGGTTATAGATAGATGAAGAGGCATACAGGTATACACCCAAGGGGCAGAGAAAATGAGCCAAAAGATAGCAATATAACCTGTCCAGAGCTGAAAACAGCACTCAGAAAAACATAGCACCGGTCATGGGGGCAAAAGGAGCCCAACGCGTGTCGCCACAGCATGGCTTCGTCAGGAGCAAGGGTACTGGTGTCCACATGTTAAGTCCTATTTATACCTCTAAATAAACCAGAGTTGTTACATACCAGCTGCGTGGATCTTCCACGAGGGGAGAAGGAGGAGTATCGTAGTAAACGCTGCGGCGCCATGTTTGGAACCGGAAATGTCTCAGCGTCATAGACACCTGACCGGCGAGGTGTACCAAGATAGTGGGTGAAGTCGCAACTGCGCATGCGCCGAGACCGCTTATAGGTCCATCAATATTCATACAAGGAGTACCAAGATGGAGACATGCCGAACAAGCGCTGGGGCTATATATATAGATCCCAAAGGGGAAAGTCAATTGAATCTATAACATACACCTTGGCGCACATGATGGCTAGAAGATACAGCGGCAGAGCGCCACGATATGTAATGGAGGATGACAAGAAATGTGGTGCAGCAAAGAGATTGCTCCCAGAGTGCATTGCACATATAAACATGTTAAGCAGACTCAATATGCTGCATGTAAGCCAATGAGAGATGGCTACCCCGTGATGAAAAAGGTCATGACACAATGCCTAATTAGTCCAGCACCCCCACACATATACCAATAAGAGACTGGATGTGAGAATGGTTTGTGATACATCCAATTTACAATGATCTCATTTAGGAGGGCATAAATGTTATGCCAACGCCATCACAAAATATCGGAAAACAATACTGTGTGCAAGATGGTCATGAAAAATAAATAAAAAATAAATTAAAAGATTTTTAATTTATTAATAGAGTATTAATGCCATGACAAAGGAGCCTGATAGAGGTACAACAGAGGTGTATATTTATATATGAGAGATTTTGTCAACATGGCGGCCCGTGCCGCCAGAGACCAGAGGAGTCAAAAGTATACTAGCACCCCAAAAAGGCGACAAGATGAAAGAAAATATATATGTGAATATATATATATATAAACATATAAATATGAGTACACGCATGAATATATAAAGAGCATCGCAAGAAGCAGTTCTTCCATGACTCACCCCTGGAAGCATGTCCCTTGATTGGAGTGGACTCTCTTCGGGGCACCCATACACAAAGATGAAGTCTAGGCAGAAAGCTAGGGCCACTGACTCGACTGTCTGATCCTCGATCGGTGAGTCAAAAGACGTGGGCACTGCTACTCAGGTGCACGGGTAGGTTCCCAAGCCGTGTACATATAGATAAGAAGAACCCAGCACTCAACTTAAGTCAAAACTGGTGATTTTTATTTCGTAGTACGAAAAACGTTTCGGCCTGGTCTGGCCTTCGTCAGTTACGTACTAGGTGGTATCTGGACAAATGAAGGAATGCTTCAATGAGCGTAATAGACTCCAGGGAGATCCCTTAGAAAATATAAGTCCCTGGTCAGAGATGCGGCTGCAGACGCTGCTGCAGGCTGGAAGCGAGACGGTGTCAGGACGCGGTGTCCACCGCTGTCAGAGGAGAAAGCCCGATCCTCGATCGGTGTCGCATCTGTAAATTTCATGAAATGGTCTGTGTTCAACAAGCAATATTCACAACCGCTATGGGATGGGCCGATCATAAGTTAGTCCACCATTAACACTTCCAACGGTACATAGATCCTTTTCACCTGAGTGGCTGCCCTCTGTTCTGGAGGCTTAGTCAATTCACACTGTCGGCACTTCCGATAATCTTCTTCCACCACTTGCTTTACTTGTGGCCAATACACAAGTCGCTGTAGCCATTGGAAGGTCCTCTCAATTCCGAAGTGCGCATCCCTCTCATGGGCTTTACCAAACGTGGCACCATCCCTTCTGGAATCACTCTTTGCCACGTAGTCCCAAAGTCTCTAGGCAACTATAGCCGCTTGTTTAACAGGCCATTCTTCAAAGAGAGTGATTCCCGTTGCCCTAGTGTCTATAAGGCACCAATTAGACAAAACTGCTCTCTCTTCCTTGTTGGCCTTCTGGCCTTGGGAACCAACTTCTGGAACTTTGATATTTCTGGATCTGACTGTTGCAGCTGTACTCAATCATCTCATTGGGTATCTTAACACTTGATTTGGTGGGTATACTGTTATGATGCGGTGGTCTAGGATCAACATGGAACGAGCTCTGAAGGAAGTGGTAACTGTACTGACCGCAGTCCCTAAGCTCAACACAACACTAGAAGTAGCCGTGGAATGCTCCTAACTCTCCCTAGGCATCTCGTCACAGCCTAAGAGCTAACTACCCCTAAAGACAGAAGCAGGAAAACTATCTAGCCTCAGAGAAAATCCCCAAAGGATAGATTAGCCCCCCACAAATAATGACTGTGAGTGGAGAGGAAAAAGACATACACAGAATGAAACCAGGATGAGCACAGGAGGCCCGTCTAGCTTGATAGATAGGACAGGATGGAATACTGTGCGGTCAGTATAAAACACTACAAAAATCCACGCAGAGTTTACAAAAAAATCTCCACACCTGACTAAAGGTGTGGAGGGTAAATCTGCTTCCCAGAGCTTCCAGCAAGACAGAATTAATTCATACTGCTAACGCTGGACAAACATAGAAAGCACTGAACGGATAAGTCCACAATCTGTGAACAGAAAAGCGCAAGCAAAAACTTAGCTTTGCTGAACTGGTCAGGATAACAGGGAATTCCAAAGAGATGTGAATCCAACCAGGAACCATTTACTAGTGGCACTGGCTGAAGGAACAGCCAGGCCTAAATAGCCGAGCAGAAGAGACGATAAGTGGAGGCAGCTGATGACAGCTAACTCCAAGGAGCAGCCATACCACTTGAAACCACAAGAGGGAGCCCAAGAGCAGAACTCACAACAGTACCCCCCCCTTGAGGAGGGGTCACCGAACCCTCACCAGAGCCCCCAGGCCGATCAGGACGAGCCAAATGAAAAGCACGAACCAAATCGGTGGCATGGACATCGGAGGCAACAACCCAAGAATTATCCTCCTGGCCATAACCCTTCCACTTGACAAGATACTGAAGCCTCCTCCTCGAAAAACGAGAATCTAAAATCTTCTCAACCTCATATTCCAACTCTCCCTCGACCAACACCGGGGCAGGAGGGTCAACCGAGGGAACAACGGGCACCACATATCTCCGCAACAAAGATCTATGGAAAACATTATGAATGGCAAAAGAGGCTGGAAGAGCCAAACGAAAAGACACCGGATTAATAATTTTAGAAATTTTATAAGGACCAATAAACCAAGGCTTAAACTTAGGGGAAGAAACCTTCATAGGAACATGAGGAGAAGACAACCAAACCAAATCCCCAACACGAAGCCGGGGACCAACACACCGACGGCGGTTAGCAAAACGTTGAGCCCTTTCCTGAGACAACGTCAAATTGTCCACCACATGAGTCCAAATCTGCTGCAGCCTGTCCACGACAGAATCAACACCAGGACAATCAGAAGGCTCAACCTGCCCAGAAGAAAAACGAGGATGAAAACCAAAATTACAAAAAAAAGTGAAACCAAAGTAGCCGAACTAGCCCGATTATTAAGGGCAAACTCGGCCAATGGCAAGAAAGACACCCAATCATCCTGATCAGCAGACACAAAGCATCTCAAATAGGTCTCCAAGGTCTGATTAGTTCGCTCAGTTTGGCCATTAGTCTGAGGATGAAACGCCGAAGAAAAAGACAAATCAATGCCCATCCTAGCACAAAAGGCCCGCCAAAATCTAGAGACAAACTGAGAACCTCTGTCAGAGACAATATTCTCCGGAATGCCATGCAAACGAACCACATGCTGAAAAAATAATGGAACCAGATCTGAGGAGGAAGGCAACTTAGGCAAAGGTACCAGATAGACCATTTTAGAGAACCGGTCACCAACAACCCAGATAACAGACATATTCTGGGAAACAGGAAGATCCGAAATAAAATCCATGGAAATATGCGTCCAGGGCCTCTCAGGGACCGGCAAAGGCAAAAGCAACCCACTAGCGCGGGAACAGCAAGGCTTGGCCCGGGCGCAAGTCCCACAGGACTGCACAAAAGCACGCACATCGCGCGACAAGGAATGCCACCAAAAGGACCTAGCAACCAAATCTCTGGTACCAAAAATCCCAGGATGACCAGCCAACACTGAACAATGAACCTCAGAAATAACCTTACTTGTCCATCTATCAGGAACAAACAGCTTCCCCACTGGACAGTGGTCAGTCCTATCAGCCTGAAATTCCTGAAGCACCCGCTGCAAATCAGGGGAGATAGCAGAAAGAATCACCCCCTCCTTAAGAATGCCAACCGGCTCAAGGACTCCAGGAGAATCAGGCGAAAAACTCCTAGAGAGGGCATCAGCCTTAACATTCTTAGATCCCGGAAGATACGAGACCACAAAATCAAAACGGGAGAAAAACAGGGACCATCGAGCCTGTCTAGGATTCAGCCGCTTGGCCGACTCAAGGTAAATCAGATTCTTATGATCAGTCAAGACCACAACGCGGTGTTTAGCTCCCTCAAGCCAATGTCGCCACTCCTCAAACGCCCACTTCATAGCCAACAACTCCCGATTGCCGACATCATAATTGCGTTCCGCAGGCGAAAACTTTCTGGAAAAAAAAGCACACGGTTTCATCAAAGAACCATCAGACTCCCTCTGAGACAAAACGGCCCCTGCCCCAATCTCAGAAGCGTCGACCTCAACCTGAAAAGGAAGAGAAACATCCGGCTGACGCAACACAGGGGCAGAGGTAAATCGGCGTTTGAGCTCCTGAAAGGCCTCAACAGCCTCAGAGGACCAATTCGTCACATCAGCACCTTTCTTCATCAAATCAGTAAGGGGCTTAACCACACTGGAAAAGTTGGCAATGAAATGGCGATAGAAATTAGCAAAGCCCAAAAATTTTTGAAGGCCCTTCACAGATGTGGGTTTGATCCAGTCATGAATAGCTTGGACCTTAACAGGATCCATTTCTATAGACGAGGGAGAAAAAATAAAACCCAAAAAAGAGACCTTCTGAACTCCGAATAGGCACTTAGACCCCTTCACAAACAAAGCATTATCACGAAGGATCTGGAACACCATCCTGACCTGCTTCACATGAGACTCCCAATCATCGGAAAAAATCAAAATATCATCCAAATATACGACCATGAATTTATCAAGATAATTGCGGAAAATATGATGCATGAAAGACTGGAACACAGATGGAGCATTAGAGAGCCCAAATGGCATCACAAGATATTCAAAATGGCCTTCGGGCGTATTAAATGCAGTTTTCCATTCGTCACCCTGTTTAATACGAACAAGATTATATGCCCCTCGGAGGTCAATCTTAGTAAACCAACCAGCCCCCTTAATCTGAGCAAACAAATCAGTAAACAAAGGCAAGGGGTATTAGAATTTGACCGTGATCTTATTAAGAAGACGATAATCAATACAGGGTCTCAAGGAGCCATCCTTCTTAGCAACAAAAAAGAAACCCACTCCCAATGGTGACGAAGAGGGACGAATATGCCCCTTCTCCAAAGACTCCTTAACATAACTCCGCATGGCGGCATGCTCTGGCACAGACAAATTGAAAAGTCGGCCCTTAGGGAACTTGCAACCAGGAATCAAGTTAATAGCACAATCACAGTCCCTGTGCGGAGGAAGGGTACTGGACTTGGGCTCATCAAATACATCCTGGAAATCCGACTAAAACTCAGGGACCTCAGAAGAGGGGGAAGAGGAAATTGACATCAAAGGAACGTCACTATGTACCCCTTGACAACCCCAACTAGTCACCGACATAGTTTTCCAATCCAGCACCGGATTATGTTCCTGTAACCATGGAAAACCCAGTACAACAACATCATGCAGGTTATGCAACACCAGAAAACGGCAATCTTCCTGATGTGCTGGAGCCATGTACATAGTCATCTGTGTCCAGTACTGAGGTTTATCCTTGGACAAGGGTGTAGCATCAATACCCCTCAAAGGAATAGGGCTCTGCAAAGGCTGCAAGGAAAAACCACAGCGCCTGGCAAATTCTAAGTCCATTAAGTTCAGGGCAGCGCCTGAATCCACAAATGCCATGACAGAGAAGGACGACAATGAGCAAATCAGGGTCACAGATAAGAGAAATTTAGGCTGTATAGTACTAATGGTAACAGACCTAGCGACTCTCTTAGTACGCTTAGGGCAATCAGAGATAACATGAGCAGAATCACCACAGTAAAAACACAGCCTATTCTGACGTCTGAATTCCTGCCGTTCTGTTCTAGTCAAAATCCTATCACATTGCATAGGTTCTGGACTCTGCTCAGAGGATACTGCCATATGGTGCACAGCTTTGCGCTCGCGCAGACGCCGATCGATCTGAATGGCTAGAGACATAGATTCGCTCAAACCGGCAGGCGTAGGAAAGCCCACCATAACATCTTTAAGGGCTTCAGAAAGACCTTTTCTGAAAATAGCAGCCAGAGCCTCTTCATTCCATTTAGTGAGCACAGACCATTTTCTAAATTTCTGGCAGTATAACTCTGCCGCTTCCTGACCTTGACACAAGGCCAATAGGGTTTTTTAAGCATGATCCACAGAATTAGGTTCGTCACACAATAATCCGAGCGCTTGAAAAAATGCATCAACATTCAATAATGCCGGATCCCCTGTTTCAAGAGAAAAAGCCCAGTCTTGAGGGTCACCACGCAGCAAGGATATGATGATTTTTACTTGCTGAATGGGATCTGCAGTTATTTTTAAAGTTCAAAAACTTGGATCTGTCCCCAAAAAACAAATCAGGAGTAGGAATTCTAGGCTCTAATGCCGGAGTCTGGACAACATAGTCCTGGATACTCTGTACTCTTGCAGCAAGTTGATCCACACGAGAAAACAAACCCTGAACATCCATGCCAAAGCATATATCCTGAACCACCCAGATATCAAGAGGAAAAAAAAGACAAACGAGAGCACAGAAAAAAAATGGTTCAGAACTTTCTTTTCCTTCTTTTGAGATGCATTTAATTCATTTTTGGCCACTTGTACTGTTATGATGCGGTGGTCTAGGAGCAACATGGAACGAGCTCTGAAGGAAGTGGTAACTGTACTGACCGCAGTCCCTAAGCTCAACACAACACTAGAAGTAGCCGTGGAATGCTCCTAACTCTCCCTAGGCATCTCGTCACAGCCTAAGAGCTAACTACCCCTAAAGACAGAAGCAGAAAACTATCTTGCCTCAGAGAAAATCCCCAAAGGATAGATTAGCCCCCCACAAATAATGACTGTGAGTGGAGAGGAAAAAGACATACACAGAATGAAACCAGGATGAGCACAGGAGGCCAGTCTAGCTTGATAGATAGGACAGGATGGAATACTGTGCGGTCAGTATAAAACACTACAAAAATCCACGCAGAGTTTACAAAAAAATCTCCACACCTGACTAAAGGTGTGGAGGGTATATCTGCTTCCCAGAGCTTCCAGCAAGACAGAATTAATTCATACTGATAACGCTGGACAAACATAGAAAGCACTGAACGGATAAGTCCACAATCTGTGAACAGAAAAGCGCAAGCAAAAACTTAGCTTTGCTGAACTGGTCAGGATAACAGGGAAATCCAAAGAGATGTGAATTCAACCAGGAACCATTTACAAGTGGCACTGGCTGAAGGAACAGCCAGGCCTAAATAGCCGAGCAGAAGAGACGATAAGTGGAGGCAGCTGATGACAGCTAACTCCAAGGAGCAGCCATACCATTTGAAACCACGAGAGGGAGCCCAAGAGCAGAACTCACAAAAGTGCCACTTACAACCACCGGAGGGAGCCCAAGAGCGGAATTCACAACAGTATACTTCTTCTGATTCCTGACAGGCCCCAAGAGCTATTACCAAGCATGTGAAATCTGGGGTGTCAGCACCCTCCAACTCGTCCACATCCTGGGCTGGTGGCTTATGGGACATTCTGGATAGTGCGTCCATATGAGTATTTTTGGCCTATGCCTGATAGGTACCTTGTACCGCTACTTAGACATCTTTGCAAAACACTGTTGTTTCATGTTTTCTAAGTGGACCAGTGGATTGTAGTCAGTCCCCACATTAACTTCAGACCCTGACAAATATTCTGCAAACTTTTCTTTCATGGCCCAAACCAGGGCTAACAATTGTATTTTGAATGAGCTATAATTTTCAGGATTTCACTCACTAGCAGGGGCGATCACTCATTCTTGTCCTTTTTGTACCTGGGCCAGCACCATTCTTAGACTGAATAGATTTCCATCCATGTGTAACACAAAAGGTAGAGACAAGTCAGCATAGGCCAGGATATGGGCATTTGTCAGTGAGAGCTTCAGCACCTCGTAGGCATCTTCTTGTCTTGGCCGCACTGGATCAGCCAACTCTTGGAACTTCCTGCTGTTCCCCTCAGCAGCTCATGCAGTGGTGCTGCAGTCTTTGCGAAATCCTTGATGAACCTTCTATATTACCCTGACAGGATCGGCAGTGCTCTCAATTCTCTCAACGTCTTGGTCATAGACCACTTTTGCATGGCAGCTACTTTCTCTTTTGTTGAACACAAATTTTCACTGAAGACTGTATGTCTGTACTGGAGACTGTATCCCTATCAATTCTAACATACTTGCGGTCATCAACCGCCTAACCAGGATTCTTTCTGAGCATCACATTTTCTGGGTCTTCTTCTGGGAATCAGAATCCAGTTTCCATTCAATACAGTATGTACATTCCCATGTATTTGGTTTTCTCATGAACTATTTGGACTTTTATTCAAATTACATGTCTGCTCTGCTTATACACTGGATTACTGATGATGTTTAATTCCATTTAACTTGTGCTTGCAAATGCGGATAGTAATTGCTTTGAACTTTGTTATATTCCCTAGCTATAGTGAATGTGTTTCTTTGAAACTCTTCTAAACAATCTCTTACAGTTGTTTGCACTTTGAATTTAGGTTTGACCAATATTTAGTACCTACAGTGGGTATGGAAAGTATTCAGACCCCTTTAAATTTTTCACTCTTTGTTCCATTGCAGCCATCTGGTAAATTCTAAAAAGTTATTTTTTTCTCATTAATGTTCACTCTCCACTCCATCTAGACTGAAAAAACCCCAGAAATGTAGACATTTTTGCAAATTTATTAAAAAGGAAAAACCGAAATATCACATGGTCATAAGTGTTCAGACCCTTTGCTCAGTAGTGAATAGAAGTACCCTTTTGAGCTAATACAGCCATGACTCTTCTTGGGAATGATGCAACAAGTTTTCACAACTGGAATGGGAATCCTCTGCCATTCTTCCGTGCAAATCCTCTCCAGTTCTGTCAGGTTGGATGGTGAACGTTGGTGGACAGCCATTTTCAGGTCTCTCCAGAGATGCTCAATTGGGTTTAGGTCAGGGCTCTGGCTGGGCCAGTCAAGAATGGTCACAGAGTTGTTCTGAAGCCACTCCTTTGTTATTTTAGCTGTGTAATTAGGGTCATTGTCTTGTTGGAAGGTAGACCTTCAGCCAAGTCTGAGGTCCAGAGTACTCAGGAAGCGTTTTCATCCAGGGTGTTTCTGTACTTGGCCGCATTCATGTTTCCTTCAATTACAACCAGTCGTCCTATCCCTGCAGCTGAAAAACATCCCGTAGCATGATGCTGCCAACACCATGTTTCACTGTTGAGACTGTATTGGGCAGGTGATGAGCAGTGCCTGGTTTTCTCCACACATACCGCTTAGAATTATCACCAAAAAGGTCTATATTTGTCTCATCAAACCAGAAAATCTTATTTCTCATAGTGTGGGAGTCCTTAATGTGTTTTTTAGCAAACTCTATGCGGGCTTTCATATGTCTTGCACTGAGGAGAGGCTTCTGGAGCACCCGCCAGGGCCTTGGGGATACTCGGTACTGGGCCGGTTCTTAAAGGGGATGTGTCATGACAGCAATGACCCAAGCCGTGGCCCTGGGCATTCAATAAAATATGAAAAAGGGGAATAATGTTTATGAGATTAAATGTTTGTGATGCCACCTGTGCTACTCTGCAAATAAGGTGTTAGCCGAAGCTGCAGATTCACTCCACTGGGGTAGTTGTTGATGCAGCAGAGTTGGTTCAGCTCTCCACAGGCAGAGCTATTCCCCAGGGCAGTTATGGTGTAATAGATGGTGATGATGGAGGCTGTAGTGCATGAAAAGTGACACAGGAATAAATTGGAGGACACAGCAGTGTGAAGTCCTCACATGTTTTACTCACGATTCAGATGTTACAATCCCCAGCTGGGGTGCTGTGTCCTTAGGGTCCGTGGTCCAGCCAGCTCCCAAGTAAATTAGGGTGCACGTTGCCAGGGCTCCATTTTATGTTCCTTCCTTGGCTGTCTCACTGCGCTGGCTCTCACCCTTCTGCCTTGCAACTTCCCACACAGTGTCACAAGCCAGCAGGCTCAGATCTTGTCGTGCGACGTGGGTCAGACCCCTGGATCCTATATGCCTATCTTTTCGGCAAAGTATGGGCAAATGTGGCTGTAGCACTTGCAATGCCTACCGCCTCCGGGTTGCTAGCTGAGTCCTTAGTTTTTCTACTAGCTGGGGCTGGTTGCCTAACTGCGACCTGGTCCCTCCACCGACCACGCTGGCAGATGCGGGCCCCACGGATGGATCTCTCACTATCCGTGGCCCTAAGACCTCTTCTTCCTCTCCTCTGAAGTCTCTCTCTCTCCTTCTTCACTTCTCTCTCTGCAGTCTGGAGATCAGCTCCTCACAGCTTCAGCCCCCCTTCTAGACTGTCCCTCTGGTCTCTCAGACCACTGCCTACCATTCTCTGACTCCTCTCCCTTCTCTACTTCCTCCACCCACACCCACTACACAGTCGACTGAGAGATCTAATGTTGGATGCAAGTGTTAGAACCCTCAAAAGTTACCCCTCCTTACCTGAGAGCGGGGTCCCACACCTCTGGGTGAGGTGCATTACCTCTGTGGTGACTGAACCACAGGGGCGCCACACTTCCATCTGGCCACTCTGCCATAAAAGCCCGACTGATGGAGGGCTGCAGTGATAGTTGACTTTATGGAACTTTCTCCCATCTCCCTACTGCATCTCTGTAGCTCAGCCACAGTGATCTTGGGGTTCTTCTTTACCTCTCTCACCAAGGCTCTTCTCCCATGATTGCTCAGTTTGTCTGGATGGCCAGGTCTAGGAAGACTTCTGGTGGTCCCAAACTTCTTCCATTTAAGGATTATGGAGGACACTGTGCTCTTAGGAACCTTGAGTACTGCAGAAATTCTTTTGTAACCTTAGCCAGATCTGTGCCTTGCCACAATTCTGTCTCTGAGCTCCTTGGCAAGTTCCTTTGACCTCATGATTCTCATTTGGTCTGACATGCCCTGTGAGCTGTGAGGTCCTATATAGACAAGTGTGTACCTTTCCAAATCAAGTCCTATCAGTTTAATTAAACAAAGCTAGACTCCAATGAATGAGTAGAACCATCTCAAGGAGGATAACAAGGAAATGGACAGCAAGTGACTTAAATATGCGTGCCTGAGCATAGGGTCTGAATACTTATGACCATGTGATATTTCAGTTTTTCATTTTTAATAAATTTGTAAAAATTTCTACATTTCTGTTTTTTTTCAGTCAAGATGGGGTGCAGAGTGTACATTAATGTGAAAAATGATGTAGGAGAAAGAGGTCTGGGAGCTGTCAACGTAATCCAAACATCATCCAAATTAGGCTGGGTCCAATTAGAAAAACAGGTAGGTGCCAGTTCCGCTGGTGCGCACAGTCATAGCAAAGCAAAAGGAAGGAACAAGTACGGCACTTTAACCTGTAAAATAAAATTTCAAAATTTTATTAAGGCATGTCAAGCCATAATTAAAAACATGAAAAACACCTGACGTGTTTCTGGCACGTTAAAAAGCGCCTTTAGTCATAGGATACAACTAACATGGTGAAATGGTCTTAAATACAAATAAAGAACCAATCCGGAGCATAAAATTAATTGCATTGATTATGCACAAGGTGTAGCAAAGTGAAAAACCTGAAAACAAGAAAACTCTAAATAACTTAATATTAATAAATATAAAACAAATCATTTCTTAAATTCATGCTTTTAGGAATTTTTGTATCAAGTTTTAAAATCCAAAAGGCTTCCCGTATAGTTAATATTTTTTGATTGGTACCTCCCTAATTGGACAGCGTATTTTTTCAAAACCACAAAAAGCAAAATTCGAAACATCCCCCTTATGCACATTCACAAAATATTTTGAAGCACCGGAATAGGCTGCATTATTACTAGCTATATTAGATAAATGTTCCGCTATTCTTTTTTTTAATTTGCGAATAGTGCTGCCTATATAAATAAATAAATGTTAACTATACGGGAAGCCTTTTGAATTTTAAAACTTGATACAAAAATTCCTAAAGGAATGAATTTAAGAAATGATTTGTTTTATAGTTCTTAATATTATGCTATTTGGAGTGTCTTCTTGTTTTTCAGGTTTTTCACTTTGCTACACCTTGTGCATAATCACTGCATTCAATGTTATGCTGTGGATTGGTTCTTTATTTGTATTTAAGATCATGTCACTAGTTGTATCCCATGACTAAGGCTGGTTTCACACTTGCGTTTTGATCTGCAGCGTTTTTAACGCAAACGCATTTAAGCGCATTTGGTGCAAAAACGCGTTTAAACGCTGCAGTTTTTAGGCGCATGCGTTTTTGCATGTTTTTTACGCAAATGCAGCGTTTTGACGCGTTTACAAGCGTTTTTTCCTGCATTTGCGTTTTTGAAACGCATGATGAGAAGTGTGTGACAGCTGCCAATCATCAAAATCAACTAGAAAACCCACTATAAACAGGAATACCTAGGGTTAGGGTTAGGGTTTGGATCCCTAGTAACCCTAGGGATCCTAACCCTAACCCTAAAACACAAACTCTAACCCTAACCCTAACCCTAAAACACAAACTCTAACCCTTAGGGTTAGGGTTAGGATCCCTAGGGTTAGGGTTAGGGTTTGTGTTAGAGTTTGTGTTAGAGTTTGTGTTAGAGTTTGGGTTAGGGTTTGTGTTAGGGTTTGTGTTAGGGTTAGGGTTTGTGTTAGAGTTTGTGTTAGAGTTTGTGTTAGGGTTTGTGTTAGGGTTTGTGTTAGGGTTTGTGTTAGGGTTAGAGTTTGTGTTAGAGTTTGGGTTAGGGTTAGGGTGTTTTCTCGTGTTTTTCTATAAAAACGCATGCAAACGCATGTGCTTAAAAACATATGCGTTTACATAGACATCAATACGTTTTTGTGCCGTGAAAAAACGCATGCGTTTTTTTGTGGCAAAAAAAACGCCGCAAAAATTACTACATGTTGCATTTCTGCAACACAACGCATGCAGAGAAAAAACGCATGCATTGCAATAACGCGTCAAAACGCATGCAAAAAACGAATGCGTTTTTAATATTAAATATAGGGAAAAAAACGCATGCATTTTTTTTTGCGTTTTTTACCGCAAAAACGCAAAAAAAAAAAACGCAAATGTGAAACCAGCCTAAGGGAGCTTTTTAACGCACCAGAAATGCGTCAGGTGTTTTTCATGTTTTAATTATGGCTTGACATGCCTTAATAAAATGTTGATATTTTATTTTACGGGTTGGAGTGCAATACTTGTTCTTTCCTTTTGCTTTGAAAAAAATGATGTTTTTTGAATTTACCAAATGGCTGCAATGAAACAAAGAGTGAAAATTTTAAAGGGGTCTGAATACTTTCCGTACCCACTGTATGTTGTATTTTGAATAATGTATTTTAATTGATTCTGATTTGTTTAAGACTGTTTAAATAGTATACCTATAATTCCTTGTTGTATCCTATGACTATGGGCACTTGGATGCCAGGAACGCATCAGATTTTTTTATAGTCTTGGACTCCATGTTTTTAATGAATCTTTTTAAAACATCGTTGGATGGAGGTGCCGAATTTTTCCCTTCCATTACTCTGAAACTTGGCTGAACTTCACCAGCAGGACAGGAACCTGACACACATATTGTAACATCCAGCATCAGACTGCACGGTGTGGTAAGATCATAATCCCCCTCTCCTTTACTGTGTCCCATTTGCTCAATTTCCTTCTGGAACAGATGACACTTTCAAGGCTTTATCTTTACTCTTTGTTTATGAAGCCGCTCTGGCACCTGACCGAGGCTACCAAGATGCTCTTCAAACATGGTGGAGTATGTGATGATGATATTTATGTATATTAGCATCACTTCAAAGTTCAAGTCTCCACTGCACTTCTCCATTAACTGCTGGTACGTCCCCATTAGTTTACTCGAATGCCATCCGACTGAACTAGCATAGTTCCATAGGGAGAATGAAAGCTGTCTTCAGCCTTTCCTGCCAGTGGGACTCTCAGAAATAACATCTTTGGAGCCTCCATTCCTTTTTACAGAGCGACCTACTCCCTAATCGCAGGGCGTTTTAATTTAGTTACTATTCTGAATTCATCGAATAGTGCTCAAATTATAAATAATCATATAAAACATAATGTTTAATGTAAATATAAATAAATATAAAATTATTACACAACAAAAAAATCTTTATACTATATTGTCATCACCCTATATAATATGGGTTTGCAAATTAATGGGGACCAAAGAAGGGAAGAGAGATCACCATAATAGGTTACTATAGACTACCTACCTAACAGTGGAGATTGGCACCCTTTAATCCTGCGCAGAGGTGCCCCCACTCAACGACGGCTCTCCCTCCCTTTCCCTAAATGACACTCTAAAAGATAGGGTGCACAGAAAGATAGCAGTAATGTACCATATGTTTAATAATCAGGTAAACATGGTACCCTACTTTTGATATACCATATGGTATGTGTAATATATCAGAGAGGGAGGTATATTGAGGCCCAGAACAGACACCAAAATCATAAAACAAGAGAAGTTAGAGAATATAGGCAGATATTCAGATTGCACATATTCCCAGATCTCATTTACAAAGTGATGCCAAAGAGATAAATGGATGGCACCTTAATATATGCTCCATAGCTCCACCCTAATCTCTTGTATTACTTGCCGTAACTCACGAGCCCAATCGGGTTCAACATTCGACGACCCCGAAGCGGTTACTTCATGGCTTTGGACCAGACCAGCCACAGTATGGGACTTTTGTTCTCTCACTCTATCTTTCACACCAACCTTGAGGAAGGTCATGTTGGGATTGTAGAGCAGATGTTATTTTAGGGCCTGTCTCAGGTAACTGTTTCTTAAGCATGCAACCAACTGGTCCCTCAATTTTTAACCTGAGAGAACAGTCCCCTGTATTCACCTTAGGTTTTCATAGTGATATGAGCAGTTGCTTCTTGCAGAGTGTTCATGTATTGAGCCACCGTTTCTCCTTCTTTCTGAACCCGATGAAACAGGCGAATAGGCAGATTACCTAAATTGGTCATATCGCCGTGCATGACCTCAGGAATCTTTATAACTAGTGTTGAGCATTCCGATACTGCAAATATCGGGTATCGACCGAGTTCTGATACTTTCAATATTGGATACTGGAATCGGAAGTTCCCATAATGCTATGAGCCAGTTTCATTTAATTCGGCCAATGAGAATTCCTAAGAAGTGTGGGCACATCCTGTTATGCATGTTAGTCATGTAACTACTGGCATGGCTGTAATTGGCTGCTGAAATGATGTCATGAATGATGCACTAAAAAAGTCGCCGCCACCATTTTGGGTTCACTCTGCTGTGAATTCAGTTAGGGACAGGACGCTGTGTTCTGACTGAGGGCCAGTTTGAGATAGCCATTTGCTTCATTGTGCTTTACCCAGGCTAATTTAGCAACCACTGTGTGAGAACCTTGTTTTTGCCTTGCAGCGCTGTTCACGGCTGTCTGCAAGGTCTCTGTGTGAGTGCAGCTCACTCTGTAGTCTGTTCTGCAGCCACAGCTGGTTGTAGACTGTGGTTTGCCACTGCCTCATACTGTTCCATTGTCCTTTTTTGAATTAGTGCTGCTGCACATTTTGTCCTGATTTATCCTATTAGTGGGTTTCCATCCGTATCCTGCTAGATTGTGGAAAAACACTATATAGGTGTACCTAGAGGAGCTTTTTTTGGCCTTGCAGCGCCGTTCACGGCTGTCTGCAAGGTCTCTGTGTGAGTGCAGCTCACTCTGTAGTCTGTTCTGCGAAAAAAACAAAAAGTTAATAAAGTTCACCAAACACTCCACTTTACAGTTGTGTAGGCCACATTAGCGCATATTAAAGTCTAATCCACTCTTGATAAAATTAGTGTTTCTTATACCTGTTAGCAGCTGTTCAGGAATAAGCACACGTAGTTGTAGTTTTCTGCCTATCTTTATCAGTCTCCCAAGATGAAGAAAGCAGGGAGTAAGGCACGTGGTCGTGGGCGTGGAGGTGGAGCAGGGAGAGAACGTTGGGATTCTGTGCCTGCTGCGGGCACCGGTGACTCATCATTCCCCAGTTTTAGCAGGGAACAGTCCTTCATGCGCAGCTTTGTAGGAGCTCGCCGAACCCCACTGCTGCGGGACGAACAAATTTAAGCCGTTGTTGGATGGATGGCAGCTAACGCATCGACTTCAATTAGTGCCACATCCTCTCAGGCACAGAGCACTGAAGAGCACTCATCTGTCTCTTCACCACCTGCCAAATTGCCCAGGCAGTCAGAGAGCCCAGGACAGGAGCCATCTCTTCTTCTGTTCTCTGAATCTCTTGGCTTGGAAGAGGGGGCCAGCCAAGCAGCATTCTAGAAACTGAAGAAGAGGCAGTATACAGTGATGCGCAACTGCTTTGTCTCTCTCAATCTGAAGAGGCGGGTGGGCCAGTGATCATGGTCAGCACACCTCAGTACGCATCTGATGATGAGACTCAGGTGCCACTTTCTGGTGCATACTGTGCTGCCGAGTCTACACAGGAGAAGCAGTTGTTGGAAAAGGATAGTGTAGATGATGAGGTCCTTGACCCATTATGGTATGAGGTACAGGAAGGTGGTGGGAGCAGCTCTGAGGAAGAGATTCCCCGAACGGCCCAAAGAGGGAGAGGGAGGGGGAAGACTGCGGAGCCTGTAGCCTCCACTTCGGCACCCATTAGAAGAATGCCTCTTCCAAAAGCCAAAACGGGTGCTCCAAAGACTTGCAGTGCCTGGTCCTTTTTTGACACAGTTGCAGATGACATTTGCTTTGTCAAATGCAAGCTGCGTCATCAGAAAGTGAAAAGAAGGAAAAGTGTTAGCAATCTCAATACCACAAATATCTGGAAACATGTGCGGACCAAGCAAGTGTTGAAGTTACAAAAACACACTGAAGACCTAGGCCAGCCTACAGCGGCACCTACCACCTCTTCAGCTCGTGTTGTTGCCTCTTCCTTCAGCTCACACACAGCTGGTTCGGCTTCCTCGCAGGATTGCCATGGAAGAACCTCTGGCACTGTTGTACAGAGACCCAGTGTAATTCCACCCACAGCACCACGTTCCCTGTCATCCTCACACTCCCAGTCTAGTCTACAGCCATCGGTAGCACAGGCATGGGAGAATAGGCGGCCATTCTCGGAAAACCACCCCCGAGCACAGGCTCTGAATGCTGGCATTGCAAAACTACTGTCCCTTGAAATGCTGTCATTCAGGCTGTTGGAGACTGACAGCTTCCGTGACTTGATGGCATTGGCAGTCCCACAAGCCATCCCTGCTCTGCAAAAGCATGTGGAGGGAAACATTAAACATGCGTTACTAAACGCCATCAGTAGTAAGGTCCACCTGGACCAGTCACCATGGACAGGGACGATAGCTTTCCCAGACTGCCCATTGAGTAAATGTTGTGGAGCCGGGTACAGATCTTGAGAGTGCCGCTGTACGTGTTCTGCCAACTCCAAGGATTGCAGGAATCCTGTCTGTACACGTTGACTCCTCCTCATACTCCAGTTCCTCTGAATCATCGCTGCAGGAGCCATCACAGTCCACCTCCACATGGACCCGTGAACACTTACCTGTTACAACTGATATGAGCACAGCCATGGCCAAATATCAACAGGCCGTATTGAAATTAATTTCCTTGGGGAATCGAAGCCACACAGCACAGCAGCTCTGGAATGCCATCAAGCAGGAGAGTGACGTGTGGTTTGTGCCAGCAAATCTCCAGCCAGGCATGGTAGTGTGTGACAATGACCAAAATCTGGTGGCAGCTCTGGGCCTAGGCAACCTCACTCACATCCCATGTCTGGCACATGTGCTCAACTTGGTCGTGCAGAGTTTTTCGAAGAACTATCCGTTTCTTGAGGCACTGCTTCACAACGTCCACCTACAGTGTGCTCACTTGCGGCGTTCCAGCATGGCAAGATCGCGCATTGCAACTCTGCAGTGCTGAGTCCACCTTTCGGAACATCACATCATATGTGACCTACCCACCAGGTGGAATTCAACGTTACATATGTTGGAGCGGTTGTGTGAGCAGCAGCTAGCAGTAATGGAGTACCAGCTGCATCAGGCGCAAAAAAGCCGCACTGCGTGCCATTCAGACTTCACAATCACTGAATGGGCCACTATGAAGGACATCTGCCAGGTTTTGCGTGCCTTCGATGATTCCATGTGGATGGCGAGTGCAGATGATGCACTAGTCAGCATGACTGTCCCCCTTATCTGCCTGCTTGAAAAAACACTGCAAGCTCTGAGGGATGAGGTTGTGGAAGAGGTGGAGGAAAAGGAGCCACAAATGCCATCTGCTTCTGGACAGTCTGCGCAATGTGGTTCCTCACAAACGCCTAGGCAGGGGACACTTTGTGAGGAGGATGAGGAGGAGTCACTGGAGGAGGAAGACATCTGTCCAGAGGAGGGAGTTACACAATACTCCAGTAGTCAGTATGTAGAGCGAGGGTGGGGTGATGCAGGGCAGGTAGAGATCATGCCTCAAGCAGGGGACAGCGTTTCTTGCAGTTGGCAGTCTGCAGCACATGGTTGATTTCATGCTGCAGTGCCTGAGAAACGACCACTGCATCGCCCACATTCTCAACACGGCTGATTATTGGGTGTACACCCTCCTAGATCCTCACTACCGGGACAACGTACAAAGCCTCATAACACCATTGAACCGGGAGCGTAAAATGCGGGAGTACCAAGACACACTGGTGCATTCGATCATCTTCTCCAGTCCAACCGAGATCAGTGCTGCTAGTGCTTTACAAAGCAGCTCAGTGCGTCGAGGCAGTGGAGGAAGCTCTGCACAAAGAGGGAGCAGAAGCAGTGCCTCAGCACAAGGCAAGACCAGTATGGCCCAACTGTGGCAAAGTTTTGTTTGCCCGCCACAAATGTCTACACCATCACAGACGGCTCCAGTCAGCAGGAGGCAACGTTTCTGTCAGATGGTGACAGACTACATGTCTTGCCCTCTCAGTTTACTCCCAGACGGCTCTTCCCCCTTCAAGTTTTGGGTCTCTAAGCTGGATACATGGCCAGAGCTTAGCCAGTATGCATTGGAGGTGCTGGCTTGCCCTGCTGCTAGTGTATTATCGGAACGCGTCTTTAGTGCCGCAGGTGGTGTACTAACAGACCCCTCGCATGCGACTATCCTCCGATAACGTTGACCGGCTTACTTGTCTGAAAATAAACAAGGCCTGGATCTTGCAGGAATTTGCCACTCCTCTTCTAGATTAAATACTTGGTTGGCAACAGTATCCAGGTCTCCTGTTGTGTTCATGTTTCTACCACCTGAACTGTAATCCCTGGGCTCCAACACCGCCAGTTGCTGCTCAGAAGTGTCATCTGCACAGTCAACACATGACCCAGTGTTATTGGGTTTCAGTAACGTCAGCTGATCCCCAGCTGTGTATCCGGCAATTTGTCCTGCTCCGTCCATGCTCACACTACAACAGATATTAAACTGCCTCAAGTGTAGGCCTCAGCCTACACTCTGCTTCTACTGGATTCCCTGGGCTCCAACACCGCCAGTTGCTGCTCGGAAGTGCCGTCTGCAGTCAACACTTCGCTGCTGTGTTATTGGGTTTCAGAAACGTCAGCTGATCCCCAGCTGTGTATCCGGCAATTTGTCCTGCTGCCTCCACACTCACACTACTTCAGATCTTAAACTTGCTCCAATTAGGCCTCGGCCTACACCCTGATTGAGTCTGGGCTCCAACACCGCCAGTTGCTGCTCGGAAGTGCCGTCTGCACAGTCAACACTTGCTGCCATGCTATTGGGTTTCAGTAACGTCAGCTGATCTCCAGCTGTGTATCCGGCAATTTGTCCTGCTACCTCCACACTCACACTATTTCAGATATTAAACTTGCTCCAATTAGGCCTCGGCCTACACCGTGATTGACCCTGCACTCCAACACCGCCAGTTGCTGCTCGGAAGTGCCATCTGCACAGTTAACACTTGCTGCTGTGTTATTGGGGTTCAGTAATGTCAGCTGATCCCCTTCTGTGTATCCGGCAATTTCTCCTGCTCCCTCCACACTCAAACTACTACAGAAATTAAAGGGAACCTGTCCCCCCTGCCAGGCGTTTGTAACTAAAAGAGCCACTTTGTGCAGCACTAATGCTGCATAAGGAAAAGGTGGCTCTTTTAGTTATGCTCCTTGCACACGTTGAACTAAGCACTTACAAAATGTGTCCCCTCATACCAGGAAAGTCCCGGAGGGGGCACTTTCCTTCCTAATCAGACGCAGCACAGCCGTCATTCATACCCCCTTGGCGGCGGGTGCCGCCTCCTGAGCGTTGTTTGAATCTGTCCCGAAGCCTGCGCCATTATGTTATCCCTTGGCCATGCGCAGTTAGCGCTGCCCGTCTTCTGACATCATTTGTTGTCAGGCTGACTGTGCCTGTGCAGCCACGCTGCCTGAGATCCCACCCCGCAGTGTCTTCTTATTCACACTGCGGGGCTGGGATACATGGACATGCGCAGTGCATATCTTCGCCTCTCACTCATTTCCCTCCGCCTTCTTCAGATTGTGCGGCGTCAGCTGATCCCTAATCGCCGAGGCATGCGCTTAGTGATCAGCTGACGCCGCACAGTCTGAAGAAGGCGGAAGGAGATGAGTGAGAGGCGAAGATATGCACAGCACATGCCCATGAATCCCAGCCCCGCAGTGTGAATAAATCAGAAGACATTGTGAGGTGGGATCTCGGGCAGGGCGGCCGCACAGGCACAGTCAGCGTAACAACAAATGATGTCAGAAGATGGGCTGCGCTAACTGCGCATGCCCAAGGGATAACATAACAGCGCAGGCTCTGGGACAGATTCAAACAACGCTGAGGAGGCGGCGCTTGGCGCCAAAGGGGCATGAATGATGGCTGCGCTGCATCTCATTACGAAGGAAAGTCCCGCCTTTGGGACGGTTTCACGGTATGAGGGGGCACATTTTATAAGTGTTAACTTCAGCGTGTGCAAGGAGCATAAGTAAAAGAGCCACCTTTTCCTTGTGCAGCATTAGTGCTGCACAAGGTGGCTCTTTTAGTTACAAACGCCTGGGGGTGGGGTTACAGGTTCCCTTTCAACTTGCTCCAATTAGGCCTCAGCCTACACTCTGTTTCTCATGTAATTCCTGGGCTCCAACACTGCCAGTTGCTGCTCAGAAGTGTCTTTGGCACGGGTACTCCCTCCTGCCCAGCCTGGTTCCAGCACGCCAGCTGTTTCCGGGTAGTGTCTTGGTCACTTTGCCTCCAATACATTGTCTTGTCAGCTTGCGGTCGGGTTAGCCAACTCTATGGTGACTGCAGTTTAGGTGCTTTCTATGTGGGCTGCGGGAACTGGCAATCAAGGCTGGTTCCGTAGTGCCAATAGGACAAGCTCCCCCTGTAGGACTGTGGGTTTTCGGTAACTCCGGCCGGCTCGCGGCCTAGCAATTTTATTTTCATGTGGACTTTCTGCTGCCTATCTGAGTTCCAGCACCATTAGCTGGTTCTTTGGAAGACAATCTTGAATAGGTCCCCCTGGTTCCAGTACCGTCAGCTGGTTCCAGGCAGAGCCTTTGGCTTAGGTGCCTCCTTCTGGGTATCCGCGTTCCACCAATGTCTGGTGGTCCTTGGTAGAGTTTTCTGGCATGGGTACCTCCTGCTTAATAACCGGGTTCCAGTACCGTCAGCTGTTGTAAATCTTTTGTGACAGGCAGAACGGAAGGTGTAATCTTCAAATGCCTGTCACAAATAGGAATATTATGAAGAAGAAGAATATGAAGAAGATGGAGAAGTAGAATATGAAGAATAATAGTTGAATAAAAAGAATATGAAGAATGTAAAAAAAAATAATAGGAAGAAGGTGAAGAAGAAGAAGATGAATAAGGTGAAGAAGAAGTTGATGAAAAAGATGCTGCTGCTGAGGATGATGAAGAAAGTGTGGGAGAAGTAAAAAAGAAGGTGAAGAGCATGGAAGTAGTGAAACATAAATATCTGACAAAATATAAAAAATCTTAACATAGTCAATATCTTTGTATCTCCGAACGTCTTAAAAAAAAAAAATCCTGCTATTCCATTTGATTGGGCTAAACCTCTATGCCTTTAGTGTCTCCTCCACTTACCCCAATACATCCTACATTATTCTTAGTTGTTTTCCTTCATGTAGAATTAACCTACAAGGAAAGAAAGGGTTTATTTTAATTCCGATATTTTTGTCCCATTGACTTGCATTGGTATCGGGTATCGGTATAGGCTTATAACTTTAACTACAGCATTATGGTCTATTGGCTGTCTAAACAGGACTATCTGTAGGGTTTCTCCATCCAAAGTTAGCAGGGCTATCTCCGCGTGTGAGGCAAGTGTCATAGGGTGCATATCTAACATTGTTTTTAGTCATTCAACCAAATTCCACATCATTACATTGTCACCCATAAGTTTTGCTATTTGGCTGAGCACAGCTTCAAGGGAGAGGCCGCCCCTTGTGTACTTGGCTACCGACAGATGCGCCATTTCTTTGCCTGCAAGTCCAAACAAGTACAAGCATGCAACAGTTTGAAGCAGTGTTACTTTACAAACAGCTATTTATCACAATGCAAGGAGAAAAAACAGAGCATAGATGAACATATCATAAAACAAACTTTATTCAAAAAGTAGTACAAAGACATATACTTTAATATTTAAGTGTTTTAAATTAGTAATGAGAGCACAACGATTAATGCTTGAAATATGCTGTAAAAACGGCCCCCCTGCCGCCCCCCCCCCCCCCCACAAAGCTGTAACTGCCAATACAGGAGCACAAAAAGGACCCCTACACCACCCCCCCCAAAAAAAAAAATAGAGGGGAGAGGGGAAAATGGTAAATAGCCCAACACTATTGACAGGCAGGTATGTATGTATGTCAGTATGCCTAACCTGGAAGGCAAGCAGTCATACATGCAGCAGAACAAGTGTCCATACTAAGATGCCATAATGGCATAAAAAGTCATAATAACATGGGGGTACAAACTTACCAGGTGTGAGGGCAGGGTGGGGAAGCAGTCAGGAGGTGGTCCCCAACGCGCGTTTCGCGGCCGCACAGTGCCGCTTCCTCAAACAGCTATTTATGTAGCTAACACAATGGATACAGTATATAGGCACGGATAAAAGTAAACAATGACAGTACAGTACAATATGGCACAATCAGAACACATTATTAAAATCAAACAAGATATTTGTACAGCAATATACAGTTGAAATTAGAAGTTTACATACGCTATATAAAAAACACATATGCATGTTTTTCTCGATACCTGACATGAAATTAGAATAAACTTTTCCCGTTTTAGGTTAATTAGGATTACAATAATTATTAATATTTGCCAAATGCCAAAATAATGAGAGATATTATGCTTTTAGCAATTTTTATTCCTTATTGCAAAGTCAAAAGTTTACATACATTTCTTTAGTATTTGGTACCATTGCCCTTAAACTGAATGACCTGGGTTAAACCTTTGGGATATCCTTCCACAAGCTTCTCACAATAGTTGGTCGGAATTTGGGCCCATTCCTCCTAACAACACTGGTGTAACTGATCCAGGTTTGCAGGTTGCCTTGCTCGCAGTGGCCTATTCAGCTTTGCCCATACATTTTCAATAGGATTGAGATCAGTAATTTGTGATGGCCACTAGTGATGAGCGAATATACTCAGTACTCGAGATTTCCTGAGCACGCTCGAGTGTCCTCCGAGTATTTGTAAATACTCGGAGATTTAGTTTTCAGTGCCGCAGCAGAATGATTTACATCTGTTAGCCAGCATAAATACATGTGGGGATTCCCTAGCAACCAGGCAACCCCCACATGTACTTATGCAGGCTAACAGATGTAAATCATTCTACTTTAGCACCCGAAATCTAATTCTCTAAGTACTTACAAATACTCAGAGGACACCCGAGCGTGCTCTGGAAATCTTGTGTACCGAGTATATTCACTCATCACTAATGGCCACTCCAAAACATTGACTTTGTTATCCTTAAGCCACTTTGTTACCATTTTGGCAGTATGCTTCGGATCATTGTCCATTTGGAAGACCCATTTCCAAACAAGCTTTAACTTTCTGGCTGATGTCTTGAGATGTTGCTTCAGTGCTGCCAACATAATCTTCTTTTCTCGTGATGCTATCTATTTTGTGAAGTGCACCAGTCTCTCCTGAAGCAAAACAACCCCACAACATGATGCTGCCACACCATGTTTCGCAGTTGGGTTGGTGTTCTTAGGCTTTCATGCTTCTCCCATTTTCCTTTGAACGTAATGATGGTCATTATGCCCAAAAAGTTACATTTTAGTTTGATCGGACCAAATGACATGTTTCCAAAAATTGATGTCTGTCCTCCTATGTGCATTTGCAAACATTAATCCCTTAGAAGAGGTGGAAGCAGAGGAGGATGCAGAAAGGATAACAATATCACAAATTTCCGGACTGTTGTCGCACAGGTGGGTGCCATGGAAAGGTTGCTTAAAGCGTTCAAGGTTGGCTCATGGCACCAGATAATAT
This sequence comes from Ranitomeya imitator, assembly GCF_032444005.1. Lineage (NCBI taxonomy): Eukaryota > Metazoa > Chordata > Amphibia > Anura > Dendrobatidae > Ranitomeya > Ranitomeya imitator. Next base: position 330,004,482 of record NC_091286.1, on the reverse strand, counting down.
GTTTGTCAAGGTGCTGGAGCCGAGGAATAAATGGAAGAGGATGAGGTCATGGATGTGCAACAGTTAAGAGATGAAGAGGATAATGATCCCCTCTCTGTTGTCCGTGATTGGCGGGAGGGGTTGGACGAAGCAACCTTGAGCGCTACCAACCAACACAGCATGGACTTTGACCTCATGGAATCTCCTGACTCGTGAGGGCTTTCTTGCTACATTATCTCCAACATGATGCCTGTATTCTTAGGGTTAGAAATAGTGCTGACTATTGGGTTGCCACTCTGTTAGATCCACGATACAAGAGTAAATTTAGCCAGATTTCTCCATGGACGCTCCCATGTTGTAGTATTGAAACACGCTGGTAGACAATCTTAAGAGTGGTTTTCCTAAAGACAGTTTTGAGGCACACAGTGTGCATTCCAGTTCTAGACATAATCAAATATGAACAATTTGTATAGGTTAGTAAATATACAAGAGTATTAAATAAATATTGGACAAAGAGAGGTCATGCAGTATAACAATTGAGGAATCATAAAAAATGGTGCAAAAATGACCATATCACAAAGAGAATTATTAAAATATAGAAATCTCTATTAACAAATAAATATAATATTCACAAGTAAAAAACAGCCTGACCATAAGATAAAAAGGCAGTAATAGCATAGGGGGTACAGATAAATACATTGCATCCATATCTGTGCACTTTGCACAACGAATAGGTATATGACCTAGATCAAGAGAAAACAAAAATAACATGATAACAAAAGATTAATAAGTTTTCAAATGTAAATATGTGGGCAAAAATATTGTGCATAAAATCTACATAGGTAATATAAATATAGAGATCTAATTATAAAGTATATTAGCTAGTGGGCACAGTGCAAATGCAAATGAAAGCAATCTTGAGTGAAAGGTGTAATTATTACCCAAGCTGAGAGAGTATGCCGGGTCCCCTAAGCGTGTTTTGGCGCTTGCCTTCTTCTGGGGGCCTGGTTATAGTGTGACAGGCATTGGTGTTTTATATATGCAGATGACCAATAGTTATCGGCTTGTGTGAATGTTAATAAGTAACGCCAGTGTTCGTTGGCACATGCGATAAATGGTCCCATGCTAGTTACATCCTCAGAAGCATTACGGTGACGCCGTGAGCACATGACCCGGATGTGCCCCCCAATTGAGTCACATGAGCAGAGCGGTCACATTGGCGAGAAAGATGTGACCAAGAATGCGAGCTGGGAGGGGAACAACTCACATGCGCACTGCTGGTGTGTATTGATCTTCATACTAAGGAGAGAGCCACGAACAAGATTCTTTGGTATTATATGGAATTTTGACATGACTGATATACAGTGGGGCAAAAAAGTATTTAGTCAGTCAGCAATAGTGCAAGTTCCACCACTTAAAAAGATGAGAGGAGTCTGTAATTTACATCATAGGTAGACCTCAACTATGGGAGACAAACTGAGAAAAAAAAAATCCAGAAAATCACATTGTCTGTTTTTTTAACATTTTATTTGCATAATATGGTGGAAAATAAGTATTTGGTCAGAAACAAAATTTCATCTCAATACTTTGTAATATATCCTTTGTTGGCAATGGCAGAGGTCAAACGTTTTCTGTAAGTCTTCACAAGGTTGCCACACACTGTTGTTGGTATGTTGGCCCATTCCTCCATGCAGATCTCCTCTAGAGCAGTGATGTTTTTGGCTTTTCGCTTGGCAACACGGACTTTCAACTCCCTCCAAAGGTTTTCTATAGGGTTGAGATCTGGAGACTGGCTAGGCCACTCCAGGACCTTGAAATGCTTCTTACGAAGCCACTCCTTCGTTGCCCTGGCGGTGTGCTTTGGATCATTGTCATGTTGAAAGACCCAGCCACGTTTCATCTTCAATGCCCTTGCTGATGGAAGGAGGTTTGCACTCAAAATCTCACGATACATGGCCCCATTCATTCTTTCATGTACCCGGATCAGTCGTCCTGGCCCCTTTGCAGAGAAACAGCCCCAAAGCATGATGTTTCCACCACCATGCTTTACAGTAGGTATGGTGTTTGATGGATGCAACTCAGTATTCTTTTTCCTCCAAACACGACAAGTTGTGTTTCTACCAAACAGTTCCAGTTTGGTTTCATTAGACCATAGGACATTCTCCCAAAACTCCTCTGGATCATCGAAATGCTCTCTAGCAAACTTCAGACGGGCCAGGACATGTACTGGCTTAAGCAGTGGGACACGTCTGGCACTGCAGGATCTGAGTCCATGGTGGCATAGTGTGTTACTTATGGTAGGCCTTGTTACATTGGTCCCAGCTCTCTGCAGTTCATTCACTAGGTCCCCCCGCGTGGTTCTGGGATTTTTGCTCACCGTTCTTGTGATCATTCTGACCCCACGGGGTGGGATTTTGCGTGGAGCCCCAGATCGAGGGAGATTATCAGTGGTCTTGTATGTCTTCCATTTTCTAATTATTGCTCCCACTGTTGATTTCTTCACTCCAAGCTGGTTGGCTATTGCAGATTCAGTCTTCCCAGCCTGGTGCAGGGCTACAATTTTGTTTCTGGTGTCCTTTGACAGCTCTTTGGTCTTCACCATAGTGGAGTTTGGAGTCAGACTGTTTGAGGGTGTGCACAGGTGTCTTATTATACTGATAACAAGTTTAAACAGGTGCCATTACTACAGGTAATGAGTGGAGGAAAGAGGAGACTCTTAAAGAAGAAGTTACAGGTCTGTGAGAGGCAGAAATCTTGATTGTTTGTTTCTGACCAAATACTTATTTTCCACCATAATATGCAAAAAAAATGTTAAAAAAACAGACAATGTGATTTTCTGGATTTTTTTTTCTCAGTTTGTCTCCCATAGTTGAGGTCTACCTATGATGTAAATTACAGACGCCTCTCATCTTTTTAAGTGGTGGAACTTGCACTATTGCTGACTGACTAAATACTTTTTTGCCCCACTGTATGTCAAACCTACACGTGGAAACGTACCTAAATAATGAATTAGAATATGTGACGTGTGTATTATAATAAGGCAGATGATAAATATGTATATATATGAAGTGAATAAAGGGATGTGTGAAAAAACAAAATTTGGGAACAGAGATGGGCGGACAACTCGATATTTGGATTCAGAGGGTTCGGCCGAACAGTTACAAAAGTTTGAGTTCGGGTTCCAGAACAGTACCCGGACACGAACCTGAACCCCATTCACTTGAATGGGGGGCCCAAACATCCACTGTTTGTCATGTTGTAATGTGCATGACATCACGGTAAACACTGCTTCTGATCGACGGTGAAATCATAATCATCACAGCCAGTCATACAGCCACGGTTCCCACATTGTCAAAAGACAGCTTTAGCGTGCAGCTGTGATCGGAGGTATAAAGTGTCAGCTGATGGGGCTACTGCCGATGTCTGCTACCGCTTATAACAGTGAGAGCAGGAGCGGCTGATGGGAGTGTTCATCAGCCGCCTCCTGCGCTGTAAATAAATGAGTAAAAAAAAACCTAGCTTGGGTTCCGCTTTATTTTTGATAACCAGCCATGCAAAACTCACAGCTGGGGGCTGCAAAGCTCAGCTGTCAGCTTCAGCAAGGCTGGTTATCAAGAATAGAGGGGTCCCCATGCCATATTTTTTAGTTATTTAAGCAGTGAGAAATTTGTCTGGATTCAATGATTTATCCATAAAGTTTTACCATCTTTCGGTGTTATGTATAACTAGAAAAAAATAATCAAATAATTTAAAAAAAGTGTGGGATCCCCCATTTTTGACAACCAGCCAACACAGAGCAGACAGCTGGGGGCTAGTATTCTCAGCCTGGTAAGTGGTCATGGATATGGCCCCCCCAGCCTAAAAAGAGCAGCCCGCAGCCGTCTAGAAAAGGCGTATATATTAGATGCGCCAATTCTGGTGCTTTGCCCGACTCTTCCCACTGGCCCTGTAGTGGTGTCAATTGGGGTTAATATTTGTGGGCTTGATGTCACCTTTGTATTGTCAGGTGACAACAAGCCCACGGATTACTAATGGAGAGCAGTCTATAAGACACCCATCCATTACTAATCCTATAGTTGTACTGTAAATAAAGACATAGCCAGTATAAAGCCTTTTATTTGAAATAAAACAAAATACACTTTTCCCTTTTTATTTAACCCCTTCATGACCCAGCCTATTTTGACCTTAAAGACCTTGCCGTTTTTTGCAATTCTGACCAGTGTCCCTTTATGAGGTAATAAGTCAGGAACGCTTCAACGGATCCTAGCGGTTCTGAGAATGTTTTTTCGTGACATATTGGGCTTCATGTTAGTGGTAATTTTAGGTCAATAAATTCTGCGTTTATTTGTGATAAAAACGGAAATTTGGCGAAAATTTTGAAAATTTCGCAATTTTCACATTTTCAATTTTTATTCTGTTAAACCAGAGAGTTATGTGACACAAAATAGTTAATAAATAACATTTCCCACATGTATACTTTACATCAGCACAACATTTTTTTTTGCTAGGAAGTTATAAGGGTTAAAATTTGACCAGCGATTTCTCATTTTTACAACGAAATTTACAAAACCATTTTTTTTAGGGACCACCTCACATTTGAAGTCAGTTTGAGGGGTCTATATGGCTGAAAATACACAAAATTGACACCATTCTAAAAACTGCACCCCTCAAGGTACTCAAAACCACATTCAAGAAGTTTATTAACCCTTCAGGTACTTCACAGCAGCAGAAGCAACATGGAAGGAAAAAATGAACATTTAACTTTTTAGTCACAAAAATTATCTTTTAGCAACAATTTTTTTATTTTCCCAATGGTAAAAGGAGAAACTGAACCACGAAAGTTGTTGTCCAATTTGTCCTGAGTACGCTGATACCTCATATGTGGGGGTAAACCACTGTTTGGGCACACGGCAGGGCTTGGAAGGGAAGGAGCGCCATTTGACTTTTTGAATGAAAAATTGGCTCCACTCTTTAGCGGACACCATGTCGCGTTTGGAGAGCCCCTGTGTGCCTAAACATTGGAGCTCCCCCACAAGTGACCCCATTTTGGAAACTAGACCCCCCAAGGAACTTATCTAGATGCATATTGAGCACTTTACACCCCCAAGTGCTTCACAGAAGTTTATAACGCAGAGCCATGAAAATAAAAAATAATTTTTCTTTCCTCAAAAATGATTTTTTAGCCTGGAATTTCCTATTTTGCCAAGGGTAATAGGAGAAATTGGACCCCAAATGTTGTTGTCTAGTTTGTCCTGAGTACGCTGATACCCCATATGTGGGGGTAAACCACTGTTTGGGCACACGGCAGGGCTCGAAAGGGAAGGCATGCCATTTGGCTTTTTAAATGGAAAATTAGCTCCAATCATTAGCGGACACCATGTCGCGTTTGGAGAGCCCCTGTGTGCCTAAACATTGGAGATCCCCCACAAATGACCCCATTTTGGAAACTAGACCCCCAAAGGAACTAATCTAGATGTGTGGTGAGGACTTTGAACCCCCAAGTGCTTCACAGAAGTTTATAACGCAGAGCCATGAAAATTAAAAAAAAAAATTTATTTTCTCAAAAATGATCTTTTAGCCTGCAATTTTTTATTTTCCCAAGGGTAACAGGAGAAATTTGACCCCAAAAGTTGTTGTCCAGTTTCTCCTGAGTACGCTGATACCCCATATGTGGGGGTAAACCACTGTTTGGGCACATGCCGGGGCTCGGAAGTGAAGTAGTGACGTTTTGAAATGCAGACTTTGATGGAATGCTCTGCGGGCGTCACGTTGTGTTTGCAGAGCCCCTGATGTGGCTAAACAGTAGAAACCCCCCCACAAGTGACCCCATTTTGGAAACTAGACCCTGCAAGGAACTTATCTAGATGTGTGGTAAGCACTTTGAACCCCCAAGTGCTTCACAGAAGTTTATAATGCAGAGCCGTGAAAATAATAAATACGTTTTCTTTCCTCAAAAATAATTATTTAGCCCAGAATTTTTTAATTTTCCCAAGGGTAACAGGAGAAATTTGACCCCAATATTTGTTGTCCAGTTTCTCCTGAGTACAATGATACCCCATATGTGGGGGTAAACTACTGTTTGGGCACATGCCGGGGCTCGGAATTGAAGTAGTGACGTTTTGAAATGCAGACTTTGATGGAATGCTCTGCGGGCGTCACGTTGTGTTTGCAGAGCCCCTGATGTGGCTAAACAGTAGAAACCCTCTACAAGTGACCCCATTTTGGAAACTAGACCCCGAAAGAAACTTATCTAGATGTGTGGTAAGCACTTTGAACCCCCAAATGCTTCACAGAAGTTTATAATGCAGAGCCGTGAAAATAATAAATACGTTTTCTTTCCTCAAAAATAATTATTTAGCCCAGAATTTTTTATTTTCCCAACGGTTACAGGAGAAATTGGACCCCAAAAGTTGTTGTCCAGTTTCTCCTGAGTACGCTGATACCCCATGTGTGGGGGTAAACCACTGTTTGGGCACACGTCGGGCTCAGAAGGGAAGTAGTGACTTTTGAAATGCAGACTTTGATGGAATGGTCTGCGAGCATCACGTTGCGTTTGCAGAGCCCCTGGTGTGCCTAAACAGTAGAAACCATCCACAAGTGACCCCATTTTAGAAACTAGACCCGCAAGGAACTTATCTAGATATGTGTTGAGCACTTTGAACCCCCAAGTGCTTCACAGACGTTTACAACGCAGAGCCGTGAAAATAAAAAATCATTTTTCTTTCCTCAAAAATGATGTTTTAGCAAGCAATTTTTTATTTTCACAAGGGTAACAGGAGAAATTGGACCCCAGTAATTGTTGCGCAGTTTGTCCTGAGTACACTGATACCCCATATGTGGGGGTAAACCACTGATTGGGCGCACGTCGGGGCTCGGAAGTGAGGGAGCACCATTTGACTTTTTGAATACAAGATTGGCTGGAATCAATGGTGGCGCCATGTTGCGTTTGGAGACCCCTGATGTGCCTAAACAGTGGAAACCCCTCAATTCTACCTCCAACACTAACCCCCCCACACCCCTAACCCTAATCCCAACTGTAGCCATAACCCTAATCACAACCCTAACCACAACCCTAATTCCAACTCTAACCCTAAGGCTATGTGCCCACGTTGCGGATTCGTGTGAGATTTTTCAGCATCATTTTTGAAAAATCCGCGGGTAAAAGGCACTGCGTTTTACCTGCGGATTTACCGTGGATTTCCAGTGTTTTTTGTGCAGATTTCACCTGTGGATTCCTATTGAGGAACAGGTGTAAAACGCTGCGGAATCCGCACAAAGAATTGACATGCTGCGGAAAATACAACGCCGCGTTTCCGCGCTGTATTTTCCGCACCATGGGCACAGCGAATTTGGTTTTCCATAGGTTTACTTGGTACTGTAAACCTGATGGAACTCTGCTGCGAATCCGCAGCCAAATCCGCACCGTGTGCTTATAGCCTAATTCTAAAGGTATGTGCACACGCTGCGGAAAATGCTGCGGATCCGCAGCAGTTTCCCATGAGTTTACAGTTCAATGTAAACCTATGGGAAACAATAATCGCTGTACACATGCTGCGGAAAAACTGCACGGAAACGCAGGGGTTTACATTCTGCAGCATGTCACTTCTTTCTGCGGATTCCGCAGTGGTTTTACAACTGCTCCAATAGAAAATCGCAGTTGTAAAACCGCAGTGAAATGCGCAGAAAAACCGCGGTAAATCCGCCATAAATCCGCAGCGGTTTAAATCCACAGAGGAACAGAATACGTGTGCACATACCAAAACCCTAACCCTAACCCTAACCCTATTCTAACCTTAGTGGAGAAAAAAATAAAAATTCTTTATTTTTTTATTGTCCCTACCTGTGGGGGTGACAAAGGGGGGGGGGTCATTTATTATTTTTTTTATTTTGATCACTGTGATAGATTATATCTCAGTGATCAAAATGCACTTTGGAACGAATCTGCCGGCCGGCAGATTCGGCGGGCGCACTGCGCATTTTGGAAGATGGCGGCGCCCAGGGAGAAGACAGACGGACCCCGGCCGGATCGGTAAGTATGATGGGGTGGGGGGGAACACGGGGGGGATCGGAGCATGGAGGGTGGATCGGAGTGCGGGGGGGTGGAACGGAGCACGGGGGTGGAACGGAGCATGGGTGGGGAGGATCGGAGCATGGGGGGGGTGGATCGGAGCACGGGGGGGGGTGGATCGGAGTGCAGGGTGGTTGGATCGGAGCACGGGGGGATGATTGGAGCACGGGGGGGCGGACAAGAGCACGGGGGGAGCGGAGCACAGGACGGAGCGGTGCATAGCACTGATCGGAGGACTGGGGGGGCGATCAGTGGGGTGGGGTGGGGGCACATTAGTGTTTCCAGCCATGGCCGATGATATTGCAGCATCGGCCATGGCTGGATTGTAATATTTCACCAGTTTTAATAGGTGAAATATTACAAATCGCTCTGATTGGCAGTTTCACTTTCAACAGCCAATCAGAGTGATCGTAGCCACGGGGGGGGGGGGGTGAAGCCACCCCCCCTGGGCTAAACTACCACTCCCCCTGTCCCTGCAGATCGGGTGAAATGGGAGTTAACCCTTTCACCGGATCTGCAGGGACGCGATCTTTCCATGACGCCACATAGGCGTCACAGGTCGGATTGGCACCGACTTTCATGACGCCTACGTGGCGTCATGGGTCGTGAAGGGGTTAAAAATAGCAAACACAATTATACTCACCTAATGCCTAATTCCACTGAATCCCTCATCTTCTGTTAGAAAACAAAAATTAAAAACAATATCCTTCACCTGTCCGTCGATCAGTCCCACGCTGGGGAACAAACAGTTTTCAACCTGGACGGTGCCAAGATGCGACCATCCAGGCTGAGAACCACTGGTGAATGAGCTACTGTGAGGTTTCTTAATTTAATTTAGAATTAAATTAAGAAATGAACAAAAAACAAAAATTCACTTATGGTATTTGGTATCAATGCATTTGTAAAAGTCCAATCAGTCAAAATATAAAATTAATTGATTTGATCAGTAAACGGCGTAATGAGATCAAAAAATCAAAACTCCAGAATTTTGGATTCTCCGCCACCACAACATTGCAATAAAATGTAATAAGAAGCGATCAAAACATCGTATCTACCCCAAAATGGTATCCATAAAAACATCAGCTCAGGGCACAAAAATTAAGCAATCACCCAGCCACAGATTCCAAAAGTGGAACACATTATGGTTCCAAGAAAAGGGAATCCCAAGTGAAATGTTTATTTTTATTTTTTTGTTACAACTTTCTGTATTTCTTAAGGCTTGAGAAAGGCTCATTCAGAGCCGAAACGTCACCCAGACATGCGGGTTGAATAAATCCTGCACGTTTTTCACCAAGGATATGGAGTGCTGCATTCTTTTTTTAATTTAATCCCATCATGCAAGATATGCCCAGACCAAGGTATCTAATCCTATCATGTGTGATATGCACCAGACCAGTGTATCTAATCCCATCATGTGAAACAATACACTGAGCCCTGAATCTAGATATGTGGAGTAATTAATTGCAGCACGTGATACACTCCACGTACAGTTAGGGCCAGAAATATTTGGACAGTGACACAAGTTTTGTTATTTTAGCTGTTTACAAAAACATGTTCAGAAATACAATTATATATATAATATGGGCTGAAAGTGCACACTCCCAGCTGCAATATGATAGTTTCCACATCCAAATCGGAGAAAGGGTTTAGGAATCATAGCTCTGTAATGCATAGCGTCCTCTTTTTCAAGGGACCAAAAGTAATTGGACAATGGACTCTAAGGGCTGCAATTAACTCTGAAGGCGTCTCCCTCGTTAACCTGTAATCAATGAAGTAGTTAAAAGGTCAGGGGTGGATTCCAGGTGTGTGGTTTTGCATTTGGAAGCTGTTGCTGTGAGCAGACAACATGCGGTCAAAGGAACTCTCAATTGAGGTGAAGCAGAACATCCTGAGGCTGAAAAAAAAGAAAAAATCCATCAGAGAGATAGCAGACATGCTTGGAGTAGCAAAATCAACAGTTGGGTACATTCTGAGAAAAAAGGAATTGACTGGTGAGCTTGGGAACTCAAAAAGGCCTGGGCGTCCACGGATGACAACAGTGGTGGATGATCGCCGCATACTTAATTTGGTGAAGAAGAACCCGTTCACAACATCAACTGAAGTCCAGAACACTCTCAGTGAAGTAGGTGTATCTGTCTCTAAGTCAACAGTAAAGAGAAGACTCCATGACAGTAAATACATCTAGATGCAAACCATTCATCAATACCAAAAATAGACAGGCCAGAGTTAAATTTGCAGAAAAACACCTCAAGAAGCCAGCTCAGTTCTGGAAAAGTATTCTATGGACAGATGAGACAAAGATCAACCTGTACCAGAATGATGGGAAGAAAAAAGTTTGGAGAAGAAAGGGAACGGCACATGATCCAAGGCACACCACATCCTCTGTAAAACATGGTGGAGGCAACGTGATGGCATGGGCATGCATGGCTTTCAATGGCACTGGGTCACTTGTGTTTATTGATGACATAAGAGCAGACAAGAGTAGCCGGATGAATTCTGAAGTGTACCGGGATATACTTTCAGCCCAGATTCAGCCAAATGCTGCAAAGTTGATTGGACCGCGCTTCATAGTACAGATGGACAATGACCCCAAGCATACAGCCAAAGCTACCCAGGAGTTCATGAGTGCCAAAAAGTGGAACATTCTGCAATGGCCAAGTCAATCTCCAGATCTAAACCCAATTGAGCATGCATTTCACTTGCTCAAATCCAGACTTAAGACGGAAAGACCCACAAACAAGCAAGACCTGAAGGCTGCGACTGTAAAGGCCTGGCAAAGCATTAAGAAGGAGGAAACCCAGCGTTTGGTGATGTCCATGGGTTCCAGACTTAAGGCAGTGATTGCCTCCAAAGGATTTGCAACAAAATATTGAAAATAAAAATATTTTGTTTGGGTTATGTTTATTTGTCCAATTACTTTTGACCTCCTAAAATGTGGAGTGTTTGTAAAGAAATGTGTACAATTCCTACATTTTCTATCAGATATTTTTGTTCAACCCTTCAAATTAAACGTTACAATCTGCACTTGAATTCTGTTGTAGAGGTTTCATTTCAAATCCAATGTGGTGGCATGCAGAGCCCAACTCGCGAAAATTGTGTCACTGTCCAAATATTTCTGGCCCTAACTGTATCTAACCCCAGTTTATGATACAGCGAGCAGCAACAACTAACAGAATCAGTGCTGCCTGCCATCCTCGGTGACACTTTACTTGTCAGTTTCACTTTGCAGTCACCAACAAAATGACTCCTCACTGTGATCCAAAAGTCCATCCTTTCTTATCCATTTGCAAACACCCAGAATGGGAGGAGAGGAGTGACATCACACACATGTGAGCAGATCCAGCCCACATTTACTGCAGTTGTAATGTGAGCTACACTAGGTTGTCAATTACAACAGCAGTTCCCCTAGTTTTTAAAAGGGGAAACTATTAAACTTTTGCAAATAATTTTTCATATTTTCCCCAATTAAAAAAAATATTTTATTAAAATTAAAACGTTAATACTTTACATGTTTTCAATTGTTGAAAATGTATTTTTTTAAAGCACCATCCTTTTAAGGATATGTGCAAACGTATTATTTTGTAATCACTTTAACCCAAGTGACCCCACCAACTCGTATATTTGATATGCGGTTTGGCCTATTGGTTAGTATTAGATCTAGAAGTGCCCCCATCTTACTGGGCCCTGAAATAGTTGTGAAAGATAATTGTATTTCATTGTTGTAAAAAACCTACTTCCTTTGTTGGACCTGCAGGTTTCTTCTCCCCAATTTATATCACAGTAATTGAAGTCCCTCATGGTAATTGCTTCTTCCCTATTCGATTTATGAGGATATTTTCCACCATTTTCATTAAATTTGGAGACATATAGCACATCTTACCAGTATTTTATTATTCATTCTCCCTCCCCTTATCTCCATCCACAGGGACTCTGCATCGTCATTGGCCTCACATACTGTATGTTTTCACCATTGATTGTGGAAATTTTTGATAGTCTTGACAATGAAAAGTAAACTATAAAATAAAAAATCCCTCTGTTCTTGAGAATGGAGAGAATTTAGACCCATTTAAAAAGTTTTGAAGAATTCACCCATTTAAAAAGATGAGACAAACTATGTAAGGGTAGTTTGCCCATATATACGGTGGGTTTGACACACAACTCAACACAATAACATTTTTTTCTCAGATCTTTTTGGCACTAAACCCACATCTGTGGGTGCGACTTTGTGCATGTTTGTCGACTATTTTTAGTCTCCAACCCACGGCAGGGGTGCAAGTAAATATGTCTACAAGAAGTGCACAGTGATCTAGAGATAATTAGCATCCTTAAAATAGTGGTTTCACATTTAAAGGTCCACTAAACCTAGGCCACAGCTTGACATACAAAAGGTGTATTAATATATTCACTAACTTGCAAGTAAATGATATAGAATGTGTCTGCACAGATGCTATGTAAGTGTGGGGACAGACGTCTTGTACCACACATCAGACTTCCTGTAAATAATCCCAGCCGGTGGAAACAGCAAGCAAGCTCTTTTAGCCTACACTGGAAAAAAAAGGCCTAAAAACAGATAAAATATCTCATATTCAGCTGCAGTGTACAAGCACGACTTGAAATATTTCATCTTCAGTCGGAAGCTATTTTTGTACCTAACTACCTTTAAGCTTGTATTATTCTTCAACCATAATATGAATTTATGTAATATTAATTTCTGGTGGTCCTAAAGGAAAAAAAACACAGTTGAAGTTTAAATAATGTCTGCATGGGAAAGTATCATCAGAAAATAACTATTTTAATCTAAACATTTTTCTACATATTTTTGTGTAGTGTATGTTAATGTGAATGTACAATTAAGAAAAATGTGAAATATTAATAGTTTTCTCTCTGGATGCTATATTTCACATCTGAGCTTTGATGTATAGGTGGGTAGGGGTATGGAGAATCATCTAAATATCATTTAATGGGTTGTCTTATCTTTTCTTTGTAGCTCCCGGTCCCTTGCTTCCTTCTTTGCAGGATGCAATGCATTCCTGAAGATTGACAATTCATAACCAGCAGCTCGGTCTCATACAGCTTCAGAGCAGCATGAGCAGGATGTAAAGCATAGCACCTGCTAGCTCCTTACCTGGACAACTCTGAGATCACAGCGGGTGGCCGTTAACTTAGGCCATGAGCTGTACAGTGCAAAATTAAAAATCCTTCTGCTCTTGAGACAGGTTAATAAGAAGTTAATTTCAAAGTTGACTATTTGTACAAGCACTTTGCTATTTTAATCACAAAAGAACTTGAAGCAATCCCTTTAAAGGTTAGGCAACTTAATGACAGATCAGATGTACCATACACCAGGGGTGTCAAACTGCATTCCTCGAGGGCTGCAAACAGGTCATGTTTTCAGGATTTCCTTGCATTGCACAGGTGATAATTTAATCACCTGCAGAGAATGATTCCAGCACCTTGTGCAATGCTAAGGAAATCTTGAAAACACGCATGGTTTGAGGCCCTCGAGGAATGCAGTTTGACATCCCTGCCATACACTATATATGCCAACCGGTAACTCTACATGCATCTCCCCTTTCGCTCTTTGGCTCGGAGACAATACTCAGTCATCTTCTGGAGAATGTAGTGACATTTCAGTCAATTGACTAGTTTCAATTTAAAATGTTGTAAAACATACTGTATATTGTGCTGCACTTTTTACACAGACAATACAGAAAGTATGTGTATCTACAATATGGTCATCCTTAAAGAGTTTTTTTAAACACAAAATACACAGTCAAAGTGTTGAGTTATCACCGCTGCACAGGGGGAATCTCAAACCACGTCCACGTCCATGTCCATGTCTCCCATTCTTCTCCAGCCGCAGTGGAGCCTGCTTAGCAGAGACATCAGTCCCAGCATCTGGCTCAGGCAGATACTGTGCACTTGGTTACTGCTGTCCTTCCAGGTCCAGCCATTGTAACCAGCACTGATCAGCCGCGAGCAGACGCTCCTGGGACTAAGTCCTTCTTTTCCTCTACTGAGCATGCCCAAGGGACGACCTCTCATTGGAGGTCAGGGTTTACATGCTCAGGTCCTGTAACAGCTCTTATTGGATCACTAGGAAGCCACCGAGGGTCAGAGAGAGTCCAATCACCAGTTTAGTGGGGGGTGATTGATAGGGATCTCAATAGTGTCTTGCAGGTGCACCCTGTGATTGCTAACAAGGCGCAGCGTATTTTGGCGACTCTGTGAAGCAACAGAGTTCACTTCCATACACACTGGGTGAAGTCTAACCCATGTGTGAGCAACTGTCCATCCGCCATTACTCAGCAGCAGGTACCATCTCTGCATGGTGGACCCCAGGCTGCGAACGCACCTCATATCTACCTCTTTATTATTTGGTGCATTACGCTAGCCCTAACATTATACTAGTGCCAGGGTCTGGCTACTAATGTCAGATGAACAGTGACTGCAGTGGTACATCCAGCAGCTGGAGGGCAGGTTGGCGGCTCTCGAGCGCACAACCTCAGCTGATGTTACAGCAGTAGCTGTTCAGGCTGCTAGCGTGGCTGCAGCTAGTTTGTCCATTGCCACCTCTGTTCCGACTTTATCCCCCCTCCCGCTGCCAGATAGGTACTCTGGCGATAGCATGTCATGCAGGGGATTCGTGAACCAGTGTGCGATACACCTTGAGCTCCTGGCTGCACATTTCCCCTCAGAGCAGGGTAAAGTGGGATTCATTATATCCCTCTTGTCGGACAGGGCGTTGGAGTGGGCTACGCGTGATAATCATGTGGTGCAGAGTGCTCTCCGGTTCCTGAGCACTCTGAAACAGGTCTTTTTGGGACCTCAAGTCACTCATGATACGGCGCTTCAACTGCTTGCATTGACACAGGGCTCATCCTTGGTCAGCCATTTTTCCATCCACTTCCAGACTTTAGCATCTGAGCTGGAGTGGCCGGATAAAGCCCTCATCCCTGTATTTTGGAGGGGGCTGGCTGACCATATAAAGGACGCTTTGGCCACTAGGGAGATTCCCGCCACACTGCAGGAGCTAATAGCTGTTTCAACTCACATCGACCTTCATTTTAACGAGCGAAGGTTAGAGCGAGCCCAGTGTAGCCAGAGGTTTCGGCTGGCTCCCACCTTCGCCATACCTCTGGAATCTCCGGTTCAGGCGTCTAAGCCTCATAAGGCCAAGGAGGTGTCACGAACGGGATCTAAGTTCGGACCACTCATGCACTCAAGGTCTGTTATGTCTGCCGGCGGTCAGGACATCTTGCCTCCAGATGTTCCCAGTGGTCGGGAGAACGTCAGCGTCTAGTGAATGTAGGAGGTGGTACACTAGACAAGGCAACATTTTCCTCCAAACTGTCATTCAAAGGGACAATCACTTTAGGCCCAACCACTCTTACAGTCGAACTTTGCTTGAATTCTGGAGCGGAGGGGAATTTTATGTCCTCTGCCTTCGCCCAACACCACGCAATACCCCTGGTGATGCTCGCCAAGCCGGTGACTGTACGAGTGGTGAATGGGTCGACTCTGCCCTCGCAAATAACACATCAGACCATCCCATTTAGTTTGTCCATATCTCCATCCCATCAGGAGATTATCTCCCTGCTAGTCATTCCCGAGGGAATTGATGAGGTCCTGTTAGGGATACCATGGCTACGCTACCACTCTCCTCATATAGAGTGGTCCTCTTAGAGAATTCTGGGAAGGAGTGAGTCTTGTGAGGGTAGATGTCTGAGAGAGTGCGTTCAGGTTGCCACAACTGAAGTACCTGCAGATCTTTCCTCTGTTACCAAGCACTATTGGCTCTATGCGGACATGTTCTCCAAGATGGCTGAGGAGACCCTTCCACCCCATCGCCCCTATGACTGTCCTATTGACCTCTTGCCTGGTGAAGAGCCTCCCCGGGGTCGAGTCTATCCCCTTTCTCTCCTGGACATGGAGTTGATGACCCAATACATTCAGGAGAATCTGGCAAGAGGATTCATTAGGAAGTCAGTGTCACCTGGATGATATTCTCATCTACTCTCCAGATATAGACTGCCACCGGAGAGATGTTTGCAAAGTCTTCGACCTCCTACGGGCAAACTCCCTCTATGCCAAGTTGGAGAAGTGTGTGTTTGAGCAGGAATCCTTGCCTTTCCTGGGTTATATCATCTCCGCCCGGGGATTGGCCATGGACCCTGCCAAGCTACAGGCTGTGATGGACTGGCAGGAACCCCATTCTCTTAAAGCGGTGCAGTGCTTTATGTAGCTCATTAATTATCGCCAGATCATTCCCCACTTCTCAACATTGGTAGCTCCCTTGGTTGCCCTCACCAAGAAGGGAGCAAATGCCAAATTGTGGTTGGAGGAGGTCTCCAAGGCCTTTCTCTCTATCAAGTCACCAATATTGCTAAACATTTATCATGGAGGTGGATGCCTCTTCCGTCGGTGCTGGAGCAGTCCTCTTCCAGAAGGATACTCAAGGTCAAAAGCATCCTTGCTTCTTCTTCTTCTTCAAGACCTTCACACCAGTGGAGAGGAATTATTCCATCGGGGACAGGGAGTTGCTAGTCATGAAGTTGGCTTTCTCGGAGTCAAGACACCTCCTGGAGGTTGCTCGCTTTCCCTTCCAAGTTTACACCGACCACAAACATTTGGTGTATATACAGACTGCCCAGCGGCTAAATTCTCGCCAGGCTAGATGGTCTGTTATGATCTGGTGGTTTAGGAACAACATGAGACAAGCTCTGAAGGAGGTGGTATCTGTACTGACCGCAGACCCTGAACCTAGCAGTGCAACTAGAAATAGCCGTGGGGGGTACCTGACGCTCCCTAGACCCCTCGGCACAGCCTAAGATCTAACTTCCCCTAAAGATGGAAACAGGAAACCTATCTTGCCTCAGAGAAAATCCCCAAAGGAAAGATAGCCCCCCACAAATATTGACGCTGAGAGGAGGGGAAAATAACATTCGCAGAGATGAAATCAGATTTTAGCATAGGAGGCCAGTCTAGCTTGATAGATAGGACAGGAAAGGATACTATGCGGTCAGTATAAAAACTACAAAACAATCCACACAGAGTTTACAAAATCTCCACACCTGACTAAAGGTGTGGAGGGTAAATCTGCTTCCCAGAGCTTCCAGCTAACAGAAAAAATCCATAATGACAAGCTGGACAAAAATAGAATGCACAGAACAATAAGTCCACAACATGTAGACTGAAATGAGCAAAGCCAGAACTTATCTTTGCAGAACTGGTCAGGAAACCAGGAGAATCCAAGCAGAGATGTGAATCCAGCCAGAGAACATTGACAAGTGGCATAGGCTGAAGACTAGAGCCAGGTTAAATAGCAGAGCCAGGAGAGACGATTAGTGAAAGCAGCTGCTAAAGCTAAACCCAAGGAGTGGCAGTTCCACTCAAAACCACCAGAGGGAGCCCAAGGGCAGAATTCACAAAAGTGCCATTTACAACCACCGGAGGGAGCCCAAGAACAGAATTCACAACAATGGTCCCTGTTCTTTTCCCTGTTCCATTTCACTCTCCATTTTCTCTCCAGGGAGTAGAACATTCATGCCGACGCTCTCTCCTGCTGCTTAGTGTCATCAGAGGAGGAGGAGGAGCCTCGACTTATTGTCCCTTCTGAGAGCTTGAGAACCGTGGCCCCGGTTTCGCTAGAGTCTGTGCCCCCGAGCAAGACTTTTGTGCCTTCTAATTTGCGACCAGAGGTTCTCTCTTGGGCTCACTTGTCCAGGGTGGATAGACACTTTGGGACCAAAAGGACATCTGAGCTTCTGGCGAAGATGTACTGGTAGCCGCATATGGCCCATGACATCAGAGACTATATTCCGGCTTGTGTCTCCTGCGCCAAGAATAAGTCTCGTCGACACTGGCCTGCTGATCTACTTTACCCCCTGCCGGTGGCAGACAGGCCCTGGGAAATGGTCGGGATGGGCTTCGTGGAGGGCTTACCCAAGTCCCGTAGCTGCACCATTATTTGGGTAGTCACCGACTATTTTTCCAAAATGGTGCACTTGGTGCCTCTTCCATGGCTACCTTCTGCACGGGCCTTGGCGGCGTTGTTTAATAAGCACGTTTTCTGCCTACACGGTATGCCTGACAAAATTGTCAGTGACCGGGGTCCCCAGTTTGCATCTCGGTCCTGGAGAGAGCCTTGTCATCTTCTCAGCATCGAGCTGAATCTCTCTTCAGCATACCATCCCGAGACAAATGGGTTGGTAGAGAGGGCCAACCAGACCCTGGTCACATACCTGCGACATTTTGTCTCAGCCAGGCAGGATGACTAGGCATCAGCGCTATCGTGGGTGGAGTTTGCGCTGAACAATGCCGTAGCCGATTCCACTGGGCAGACCCCATTCCTCCTTAATTACGGCCAGCATCCGCGGATTTCTGTGCCTATGCCCTTGTCTTCTGCCGACTCTAGGGTGACAGACTGGGCTGTGGAGGCACGTGACATTTGGGACTGCACTCAGGATGCCATCCGGGCCTCCAAGGAGAGAATGAGGGTCTCCGCTGATGCACATCGGCGCCCCACTCCGACCTTTGCTCCTGGCGATTTAGTGTCGCTCTCCGCCCGTAACATCAGGCTGCAAGTTGAGTCCACTAAGTTTGCACCTCGCTACTTGGGTCCCTTCAAGGTCCTGGAACAGGTTCACGCTGTGGTCTACCGTCTGGCCCTTCCTCTACGCCTAGGCATCTCCGACACCTTTCATGTTTTCCTCTTAAAGCCCGTTCACATGTCCCAGTTTTCCCAGTCTTCTGCCGATACATCGGGTTCGTTTACGGATGATTAAGAGGTGAATGCAATCATGGGGTATAAGGTGGTACGTGGCAAAAAAAACCTATCTGGTAGACTGGAAGGGTCATGGCTTAGAGGACAGAACCTGGGAACCTGTGGAGCACATTCGGGCTCCACTGCTCATTGCAGCCTTCGAACGCAGTGAGGCCCAAGGAGGGGGGTAATGTTAGGTGTCGAGTTCCCACCGCTGCACAGGGGGAATCTCGAACCATGTATGCTGCGGTCTCCCATTCTTCTCCAGCTGCAGTGGAGCCTGCTCAGCAGAGACGTCGGTCCCAGCGTCTAGCTCAGGCAGATACTGTGCGCTTGGTTACTGCTGATCTTCCAGGCTCAGCCACTGAAACCAGCACTGTTCAGCGGCGAGCAGACGGCCGCACGGCCATGCGCTAGTATAAACTTGATAACGTGTGTGTGTGTAGATGAATGACTGTCGCTGGATGAAAGCTCCTTATTCATTTCCATTCCTTGTGTTGTTGACTGCTCGTGAATGGTGGAAGCTATCTAGCACCCGACAGTGCTACCTGCACATGTAGCACACGTTACAGTGCCTTTTTGAAGTGCCCATCTGTACTGCACCATGCTCTATCAGTTTGCTTTCCTGACAGCCTGTCAGTGTAGGGTGGGAATTCCCGCTTGGACTCTGCATCTGACACGGACCTCCTCAGGCACGGGCTCAAAAGCCACCGAGGGTCAGAGCGAGTCCAATCACCAGTTTAGTGGGGGTAATTCATAGGGATCCCACTAATGTCTTGCAGCTGCACCCTGTGACTGCTAACAGGGTGCAGTGTATTTTGCTAGCCCTAAGGGTATGTGTCCACGTGCAGTAAACGCTGCGTGTTTGATGCTGCATAGGGACGCAGCGTCAAACACGCAGCGTCCAGATGTTACAGCATAGTGGAGGGGATTTAATGAAATCCCGTCTCCACTATGCGTGGTAACACGCACGCGGCGGCCCTGCGACTCCGGACATGCTGCGCGTCTTTTCAGATCGCAGCATGTCCGTATATCTTGCGGCGACGCTGCGTCGCCGCAAGATATAGCACAGGGCCCTATGGTGGGGAGCGATGATGCCGGATGTGTGCTGTGAACACATCCGGCATCATCGCGTCCCAGAAAGGGGGCGGGGCTTAGCACAGAGCGGCTAAGCCGCTCCGGCGATACCGCCAGCCATCCTGAAAGTGGACACATACCCTTACACAAAGCATTTGAAAATAATTTATAGAAACACATTTACGAAACTGCAAAATTTTGTAAAATTGGGCAAAAATCTGTCATCATGACTCACACCATATTTATTGTGTTTTATATACTTTGTTATACCTTATTGTGGTGAGGTGACTTTTATAATTTTTTTTATCAAAACAGTGCTAACCCTTTCGCACCACAGCCTGTTTTTGCCTTCGTGACCAGGTCAATTTTTACAATACTGACCCCTTGTATTGTACTTCATGATAGTGGTAAAAAATTTTCAATATGACTTGCGTTTATTTCAGAAAACATCGGAAATTTGGCGAAACTTTTAAAAATTTCACAATTTTCTAATTTTTAATCTTTATGCACTTAAACCCGAGAGCTATGTCACACAAAATAGTTAATAAATAACATTTCTCACATGTCTACTTTACATAAGCCCAATTTTGGAAACATAATATTTTGTTACAAAGTTATAAGGGTTAAAAGTTGTTCAGCAATTTCTCATTTTTCCCTAAAATTTACAAAACCAATTTTTTTAGAGACCAAATCACATTTAAAGTGACTTTGAGGGTTCCATATGACATAAAATACCCCAAAGTGACACTATTCTAAAAATGGCACCCCTCAAGGTGCTCAAAATCAAAACCACATTCAATAAGTTTCTTAACTCTTCAGGCGCTTCCCAAAAATTAATGGAATGTGGAAGGAAAAAATTAACATTTCACTTTTTCTCACAAAAATGTTTCTTCATCACCATATTTTTAATTTTCACAAGGGTAACAGAAAAAAATTCACCATAAAATTTGCTGCGCAATTTCTCCTGAGTACTACATATGTGGAGGAATACCACATATGTGGAGGAATACTTTTGTTTGGGTGCACGGCAGGGCTTGGAAGGGAAGCAGCGCCATTTATCTTTTGGAATACAAAATTGGCTTGAATCAATAACCAAAGCCATGTTGCGTTTGGAGAGCCCCTGATGTGCCTAAACAGTAGAAACCCCCCACAAATGACCCCATTTTGGAAACTAGTCCCCTCAAGGACTTTATCTAGATGTGTGGTGAGCACCTTGAAATCTCAAGGGCTTCACAGAATTTTATAATGTTGAGCCGTGAAAATTAAAAAACACATTTTTTTCCACAAAAATTTTATTTTAGCCTCAATTTTTTTATTTTCATGAGGGTAGCAAAAAATGGTCCCCTAAATTTGTTGTACAATTTCTCCACAGTATGCCAAAACCACATCTGTGGAGGAAAACTATTGTTTGAACACATGGCAGTGCTTGGAAGGGAAGGAGCTCCATTTGACTTTTGGAATACAAAAAATTGGCTTGAATCAATAACCGACGCTATGTTGCACTTGAAGAGCCCTTGAAGTGCCTAAACAGTAGAAACCCTCCACAAATGACCCCATTTTGGAAACTAGACCCCTCAAGGACTTTATCTAGTGTGGTGAGCACCTTAAAACCTCAGGGGCGTCACAGAATTTGAATTTGAACCATGCAAATCAAAAAACACATTTTCCCAATAAAAATGTTGTTTCAGCAACATTTTTTAAATTTCCACAATGGTAACAGGAGAAAAGGGATGCCAAAATGTGTTGTGCAATGTTTCCAAAGTATGTAGGTGCCCCATATTTGTTGAAAAACAACTGCTTGAGCGCATGGTAGGGCTGGAAAGAGAATGACCGCTATTTTGGCTGCAATAGGTTGCGGATGTCATGTCACATTTGATGTGCCCCTGACATGCCCAAACAGCAGAAACTCCCACAGGCAGTAGCGTAGCTACTGGAGGGGTAGAGGGGCCATCGTTCGGGCCTGGTGCTCAGAGGGGGCTTAGCTGGAGCTACGCTACTGTACAGTTACCTTCTGCCGATACAGTTACCTTCTGCGGCAGAGCAGGGAGAATCGATCTTCCTGCTCTGCCTCCCTCTATGGGACCCCTGAGCAGGCCGGGGGGGCCTGGTGCCAATCGTGCACCCCCCGCCCGTCACCACACTGATAAGGGAAGGATCGCTGCACTACGCTCCTTCTCCCATCATCCCACTGTCAGCGTCTGGCGTCACCGAAGCCAATGCTGACAGTGGGCACCATGATGTCACCACCCGGTGCCCGCTGTCATAAGATGAGTGGGAGGTCGGAGCACTGCTGGAACAAGGAGGGAGAGAGGTGAGTATTTATTGTTATGGGGGCTGCCTTATACTTCAAGATCTGCCTATAGGGGGGCTGCCTTATACTTCAGGATCTGCCTATAGGGGGCATGCCTTATACTTTAGGATCTGCCTATAGGGGGACTGCCTTATACTTTAGGATCTGCCTATAGGGGGGCTGCCTTATACTTCAGGATCTGCCTATAGGGGAACTGCCTTATACTTCAGGATCTGCCTATATGGGTGCTGCCTTATACTTCAGGATCTGCCTATAGGGGGGCTGCCTTATACTTTAGGATCTGCCTATAGGGGGCTGCCTTATACTTCAAGATCTGCCTATAGGGGGGCTGACTTATACTTCAGGATCTGCCTATAGGGGGCCTGCCTTATACTTCAGGATCTGCCTATAGGGGGACTGCCTTATACTTCAGGATCTGCCTATAAGGGGGCTGCCTTATACTTCAGGATCTGCTTATAGGGGGGCTGCCTTATACTTCAGGATCTGTCTATAGGGGGCTGCCTTATACTTCAGGATCTGCCCATAGGGGGGCTGTCTTATACTTCAGGATCTGCCTATAGGGGGGCTGTCTTATACTTCAGGATCTGCCTATGGGGTGCTGCCTTATACTTCAAGATCTGCCTATAGGGGGGCTGCCTTATACTTCAGGATCTGCCTATAAGGGAGCTGCCTTATACTTCAGGATCTGCTTATAGGTGGGCTGCCTTATACTTCAGGATCTGTCTATAGGGGGCTGCCTTATACTTCAGGATCTGCCCATAGGGGGGCTGTCTTATACTTCAGGATCTGCCTATAGGGGGCCTGTCTTATACTTCAGGATCTGCCTATGGGGTGCTGCCTTATACTTCAGGATCTGCCTATAGAGGGGCTGCCTTATACTTCAGGATCTGCCTATGGGGGGCTGCCTGATACTTCAGGATCTGCCTATATGGGTGCTGCCTTATACTTCAGAATCTGCCTATGGCGGTACTGCCTTTTACTACAGGGTCTGCTATGGGGTGTGTCATGAACAGGTAATTCAGAACCACAATGGACCTTGAAGTTCAGAGCACACAAGGTGACCTGACATTTACCAAAAACATAGGACGAGCTCTGAGACGTGGAAACTCTGCTGACCGCAATCCCTAATCCTATCACACCACACTAGAGGTAGCCGTGGATTGCGCCTAACGCTCCCTATGCAACTCGGCACAGCCTGAGAAACTAACTAGCCCTGAAGATAGAAAAATAAGCCTACC
Organism: Ranitomeya imitator; assembly: GCF_032444005.1. Classification (NCBI taxonomy): domain Eukaryota; kingdom Metazoa; phylum Chordata; class Amphibia; order Anura; family Dendrobatidae; genus Ranitomeya; species Ranitomeya imitator. The sequence continues at coordinate 329,981,044 of NC_091286.1, read as the reverse complement.
TTGCCTCAGAGAAATTCCCCAAAGGAAAAGGCAGCCCCCCACATATAATGACTGTGAGTAAAGATGAAATACAAACACAGAGATGAAATAGATTTAGCAAAGTGAGGCCCGACTTACTGAATAGACCGAGGATAGGAAAGATAGCTTTGCGGTCAACACAAAAACCTACAAACAACCACGCAGAGGGGCAAAAAGACCCTCCGCACTGACTAACGGTACGGAGGTGCTCCCTCTGCGTCTCAGAGCTTCCAGCAAGCAAGAAAAACCAATATAGCAAGCTGGACAGAAAATATAGCAAACAAAAATAACACAAGCAGAACTTAGCTTATGCAGGATAGAGAGGCCACAGGAACGATCCAGGAGGAAGCAAGACCAATACTAGAACATTGACTGGAGGCCAGGATCAAAGCACCAGGTGGAGTTAAATAGAGCAGCACCTAACGACTTAACCTCATCACCTGAGGAAGGAAACTCAGAAGCCGCAGAACCACTCTCATCCACCAAAGGAAGCTTATAGACAGAACCAGCCGCAGTACCACTCACGACCACAGGAGGGAGCTTGGCCACAGAATTCACAACAGTACCCCCCCCTTGAGGAGGGGTCACCGAACCCTCACCAGAGCCCCCAGGCCGACCAGGATGAGCCACATGAAAGGCACGAACCAGATCGGCAGCATGGACATCAGAGGCAAAGACCCAGGAATTATCTTCCTGACCATAACCTTTCCACTTAACCAGATACTGGAGTTTCCGTCTCGAAACACGAGAATCCAAAATCTTCTCCACTATATACTCCAATTCCCCTTCAACCAAAACCGGAGCAGGAGGATCAATAGATGGAACCACAGGTGCCACGTATCTCCGCAACAATGACCTATGGAACACGTTATGGATGGAAAAAGAAGCCGGAAGAGTCAAACGAAAAGACACCGGATTAAGAACCTCAGAAATCCTATATGGACCAATGAAACGAGGCTTAAATTTAGGAGAGGAAACCTTCATAGGAATATAACGAGATGACAACCAAACCAAATCCCCAACACGAAGTCGGGGACCCACACAGCGCCTGTGGTTAGCGAAACGTTGAGCCTTCTCCTGGGACAAAGTCAGATTGTCCACTACATGAGTCCAAATCTGCTGCAACCTATCCACCACAGTATCCACACCAGGACAGTCCGAAGACTCAACCTGCCCTGAAGAGAAACGAGGGTGGAACCCAGAATTGCAGAAAAACGGCGAAACCAAAGTAGCCGAGCTGGCCCGATTATTAAGGGCGAACTCAGCCAAAGGCAAAAAGGACACCCAATCATCCGGATCAGCAGAAACAAAACATCTCAGATATGTTTCCAAGGTCTGATTGGTTCGTTCAGTCTGGCCATTTGTCTGAGGATGGAAAGCCGAGGAAAAAGACAAATCAATGCCCATCCTAGCACAAAAGGCTCGCCAAAACCTCGAAACAAACTGGGAACCTTTGTCAGAAACGATGTTCTCTGGAATGCCATGTAAACGAACCACATGCTGAAAAAACAATGGCACCAAATCAGAGGAGGAAGGCAATTTAGACAAGGGCACCAAATGGACCGTCTTTGAGAGACGGGGAGATCCGAAATAAAATCCATAGAGATATGCGTCCAAGGCCTCTTCGGGACCGGCAAGGGCAAAAGCAACCCACTGGCACGAGAACAGCAGGGCTTAGCCTGGGCACAAATCCCACAGGACTGCACAAAAGAACGCACATCCCGCGACAGAGACGGCCACCAAAAGGATCTAGCCACCAAATCTCTGGTACCAAAGATTCCAGGATGACCAGCCAACACCGAACAATGAACCTCAGAGATAACTTTATTCGTCCACCTATCAGGGACAAACAGTTTCTCCGCTGGGCAACGGTAAGGTCTATTAGCCTGAAATTTTTGCAGCACCCGCCGCAAATCAGGGGAGATGGCAGACAAAATTACCCCCTCTTTGAGAATACCCGCCGGCTCAGACAAACCCGGAGAATCGGGCACAAAACTCCTAGACAGGGCATCCGCCTTCACATTTTTAGAGCCCGGAAGGTACGAAACCACAAAGTCAAAACGGGAGAAAAACAGCGACTAACGAGCCTGTCTAGGATTCAACCGTTTGGCAGACTCAAGATAAGTCAAGTTTTTGTGATCAGTCAAGACCACCACGCGATGCTTAGCTCCTTCAAGCCAATGACGCCACTCCTCGAATGCCCACTTCATGGCTAGCAACTCTCGATTGCCAACATCATAATTTCGCTCAGCAGGCGAAAATTTCCTGGAAAAGAAGGCGCATGGTTTCATCACCGAGCAATCAGAACATCTCTGCGACAAAACAGCCCCTGCTCCAATTTCGGAAGCATCAACCTCGACCTGGAACGGAAGCGAAACATCTGGTTGGCACAACACAGGGGCAGAAGAAAAACGACGCTTCAACTCCTGAAAAGCTTCCACAGCAGCAGAAGGCCAATTGACCACATCAGCACCCTTCTTGGTTAAATCAGTCAACGGTTTAGCAATGCTAGAAAAATTAGCGATGAAGCGACGATAAAAATTAGCAAAGCCCAGGAACTTCTGCAGACTCTTCAGATATGTTGGCTGAGTCCAATCATAAATGGCCTGAACTTTAATAGGGTCCATCTCGATAGTAGAAGGAGAAAAAATGAACCCCAAAAATGAAATCTTCTGAACACCAAAGAGACACTTTGACCCCTTCACAAACAAAGAATTAGCACGCAGGACCTGGAACACCATTCTGACCTGCTTCACATGAGACTCCCAATCATCCGAGAAGACCAAAATATCATCCAAGTATACAATCAGGAATTTATCCAGGTACTCTCGGAAGATGTCATGCATAAAGGACTGAAACACTGATGGAGCATTAAAAAGTCCGAATGGCATAACCAGGTACTCAAAATGGCCTTCGGGCGTATTAAATGCTGTTTTCCATTCATCGCCTCGTTTGATACGCACAAGATTAAACGCACCACGAAGATCTATCTTGGTGAACCAACTAGCCCCCTTAATCCGAGCAAACAAATCAGACAGCAGCGGCAAGGGGTACTGAAATTTGACCGTAATTTTATTTAGAAGGCGGTAATCAATACAAGGTCTCAGCGAACCATCCTTCTTGGCCACAAAAAAGAAACCCACTCCCAATGGCGACGATGACGGGCGAATATGACCCTTCTCCAAAGACTCCTTCACGTAACTCCGCATAGCGGCGTGCTCAGGTACAGATAAATTAAACAGTCGACCCTTAGGAAACTTAGTACCAGGAATCAAATCGATAGCACAATCACAATCCCTATGCGGAGGTAGGGCATTGGACTTGGGCTCATCGAATACATCCCGGTAATCAGACAAGATCTCTAAAGAGCAGAAAGGCGGGCACCGCACAAAAGAATATATACTTGAGAGGATCAGCCACGTGCATATGTAAGATCCATAGAACAAAAAAAAAAGAAAAAGACTATGCACACAGTGGGATCAACTGCATATAATAAATTTTATTGTACAAAACACCTCACTCCGCACAAAGGCACAGTAGGGAAAAACACACATTAAAAACAATTAAAACAGAGACAACCTATCCACATCCCCCTCAAAAATAATCCCAAGGATCCACATAGTCATATATAAATCATATAACAGACATTCAAAAGTTTAGGCAGAATAACATCAACATAGATGATTATTTAATTCCTAATACTGCCCACTAAATAAGTCTGAATAAAGAGAATATCTCAGTTAAATCCTGCATGCAACCAGTATGACCTAGTCACATCACTGGCCCGTGATAAGTGTATAATATTGTCCAAAAGGACGTCAGACACTGAACCAGAAAAACTCACTGACATGACCCATAGATACCATGCCCCTAATCTGGCACCTCATCCAATACGTTACCAAGTCTGGCAAAGCCTGTTACGGAAGAATAAATCCCTCATGAATATCCAGGGGGGAAAAGGAATAAATGTGCCTTAAAGGAAAATATGGGCACAACAGACTGGCACTGACCGGTACTATCCAATAAAGCTGGGTGATCCAGAAAACGGAGCTGGAATGAGAGGAGTCCAAAGCATATATATATGGGAGGAGGGGGGGAGCGGATAGGAACCCAACGCGTGTCGACGCTGCTAAGGCGTCTTCGTCAGGGGAAGATATTGAACCTGGCCTCCAAACAGGCCTTTTATGCACGGTGTATAATATAAATGATCTACATCACCTGTGTGGCTGCTGGCGATTTCTCAGAGACCGGCAATTCCGTGACGCTGAGTAGACACTACCGGGCCTGCGCACTACAAGCGCAACCCATACCCTCCAGCGTGGCAGCCAATCAGCTCTAGCGTGCCATATCATGTTACCGGAGGGCTAAACACCAATAGGAGGTGTGCTACCGTGGGATGAATGCGCACGCGCACTGATCCCACACATCGGGGATAGTGGCATCCATCTGCGCTCGCTCGGCTTCCCAAACGAGGGAGACCCTGACATGCGCAATGGTAGTGGCACGCAGATGCATTAACAGTGCGCGCGCACGCCGATGTACTGTATCACATAAGATCTGTGTCCTACAATTGCCATCCAATCACGGATAAGTGTACCATGCCTAAATAAGTCCATACATGTCCGATAGTAAGAATATTAATACACACTCGCCTGAGGTAATATATAGCGAGCGCTAAGAGAAAAAAACAACAACAGAGATGTCAAGGAGATAAACATTTAATGCTCATCCAAGAGTGTCCATATAGGAATTAACCCTGTGTGTGTACACATAACTTGGTTAGAAGGGTCCAGAAACGTATCAAAGGCCCATATACAGGAGCCAGTACCCATTTTGTATACGGTAATAGTGTTGCTTATGCACACACATACTTATTGTACTATTTTCCCTAAAAAATGTATAAGCAAAAAACACAGAGATATGCCCATACTGGGTATACAGAGTATGGAATAACAATTGTTACACAGGCAATCTGGTACCACAATCATGCCACACATACCCGTCATGCTTCAAATAAAACTCATACTTCGTACCTTGACATCCAGCTACCCCTATAAGAAGTAGCAGGACCCAGAGCATAGGCCAATATGACATGAAAGGGGTGCGTATAAAAAAAAAAAAAGGATAATCCAAAGTGGGCACATATGATGAAATAGGTCCATATGGGGCAAGGCGATCTATGTAAATGAAAGGATAATCCAAAGTGGGCACATGAGCTAGAAGGGGCCCATATGGGGCGAGGCGATCTATGTATGGAGTGTTGGTGATCAAACGAGACCGTCAACATGATGCACTATGGTGGGTAAATATATCACCACCTGAACTGGTAACATAAACTTCACCAGTCTCCACACTTCGGGGCTAGACCTGTTTGTAAAAGCCGGTAAATAACAGTTCCTCGTTGATCCCTACAGGAGCCCGACTATCCAGATTGTAAATCCACTTGGACTCTCTCCTAAGTAGGTCCAACACAATGTTACCACCCCGAATATCCATTTTAATTCCCTCCAACCCCATAACCTTCAAGCTCGCCGCAGAACCACCATGAATCTGCAGGAAATGTCCTGCTACTGATAAGAGCTGTTTACCTTTCTCCCGATCTCTTTTAGCAGTATTAATGCTAGACAAATGCTGTTGCACCCGGCGCCTAAGCTCGTGTGTCGTATACCCCACATAAAGTTTTGGGCACCCACACACCAGGGCATACACCAGATTCCTGGTACGGCAGTTGAAATACGCCAAGGGTTCAATCTTTTTTGATAAGTGTGGAAGCGATATACCCGTATCTGATATCATGAAGCCGCATATATTGCATCCACCACATGGATAGGACCCAAAGATGCGACCACAGCTGCCACTTCTAGCCGATGCCCGTTTAAAGTGGCTAGATACCAGCTCGTCCTTAAGGTTCCGTGACCTTCTGGCCACCATTCTTGGTGCAGGAGCAAGCCAGGGGTGAAGTTTGGGTTCTGTGAGTAGGATATTCCAATTATTCTTAAGAATCCCATACACATCCCCCCATTGATTATGGTACACAGTAATCAGATCTATTGTCCGTGCATCCTTCTTCTGTTTAGGTTTAAGTATCTCCTCCCGTTCACACTGCTGGGAGTGCTGGAATGACTAGGTCATACTGGTTGCATGCAGGATTTAACTGAGATATTCTCTTTATTCAGACTTATTTAGTGGGCAGTATTAGGAATTAAATAATCATCTATGTTGATGTTATTCTGCCTAAACTTTTGAATGTCTGTTATATGATTTATATATGACTATGTGGATCCTTGGGATTATTTTTGAGGGGGATGTGGATAGGTTGTCTCTGTTTTAATTGTTTTTAATGTGTGTTTTTCCCTACTGTGCCTTTGTGCGGAGTGAGGTGTTTTGTACAATAAAATTTATTATATGCAGTTGATCCCACTGTGTGCATAGTCTTTTTCTTTTTTTTTTGTTCTTCAGACAAGATCTCTGTGACCTCAGAAGGGGTGGATGATGAGATAGACAGAAATGGAACATCACCATGTACCCCCTGACAACCCCAGCTGGACACAGACATCGATTTCCAATCCAATACTGGGTTATGGACTTGTAGCCATGGCAACCCCAACACGACCACATCATGCAGATTATGCAACACCAGAAAGCGAATATCCTCCTGGTGCGCAGGAGCCATGCACATGGTCAGCTGGGTCCAATACTGAGGCTTATTCTTGGCCAAAGGCGTAGCATCAATTCCTCTCAATGGAATAGGACACTGCAAGGGCTCCAAGACAAACCCACAGCGCCTAGCAAACTCCAAATCCATCAAATTCAGGGCAGCGCCTGAATCCACAAATGCCATGACAGAATAGGAAGACAAAGAGCAGATCAAAGTAACAGACAAAAGAAATTTCGACTGTACCGTACCAATGGTGGCAGACCTAGCGAACCGCTTAGTGCGCTTAGGACAATCGGAGATAGCATGAGTGGAATCACCACAGTAGAAACACAGCCCATTCTGACGTCTGTGTTCTTGCCTTTCAGCTCTGGTCAAAGTCCTATCGCACTGCATAGGCCCAGGTCTATGCCCAGATAATACCGCCAAATGGTGCACAGACTTACGCTCGCGCAAGTGTCGACCGATCTGAATGGCCAAAGACATAGACTCATTCAGACCAGCAGGCATATGAAATCCCACCATGACATCCTTAAGGGCTTCAGAGAGACCCTTTCTGAAAATAGTTGCCAGCGCACATTCATTCCATTGAGTGAGCACGGACCACTTTCTAAACTTCTGACAATAAATCTCTATCTCATCCTGACCCTGACACAGAGCCAGCAAATTTTTCTCTGCCTGATCCACTGAATTAGGTTCGTCGTACAGCAATCCGAGCGCCAGAAAAAACGCATCAATATTACATAATGCAGGATCTCCTGGCGCAAGGGAAAATGCTCAGTCTTGAGGGTCTCCACGTAATAAAGAAATAATGATTTTAACTTGTTGAACTGGGTCACCAGAGGAGCGGGGTTTCAAAGCCAGAAACAGTTTACAATTATTTTTAAAATTCAAAAACTTAGCTCTATCTCCAGAAAATAACTCAGGAATAGGAATTTTAGGTTCTAACATAGGATTCTGAACCACTAAATCTTGAATGTTCTGTACTCTTATAGTGAGATTATCCATCAAAGAGGACAGACCCTGAATGTCCATGTCCACACCTGTGTTCTGAACCACCCTGATGTAAAGGGGAAAAGAAAGACAGAACACAGTGCAAAGAAAAAAAAATGGTCTCAGAACTTCTCTTTTCCCTCTATTGAGAAGCATTAGTACTTTGGGCCTCCAGTACTGTCATGAACAGGTAATTCAGAACTACGATGGACCTTGAAGTTCAGAGCACACAAGGTGACCTGACATTTACCAAAAACATAGGACGAGCTCTGAGACGTGGAAACTCTGCTGACCGCAATCCCTAATCCTATCACACCACACTAGAGGTAGCCGTGGATTGCGCCTAACGCTCCCTATGCAACTCGGCACAGCCTGAGAAACTAACTAGCCCTGAAGATAGAAAAATAAGCCTACCTTGCCTCAGAGAAATTCCCCAAAGGAAAAGGCAGCCCCCCACATATAATGACTGTGAGTAAAGATGAAATACAAACACAGAGATGAAATAGATTTAGCAAAGTGAGGCCCGACTTACTGAATAGACCGAGGATAGGAAAGATAGCTTTGCGGTCAACACAAAAACCTACAAACAACCACGAAGAGGGGCAAAAAGACCCTCCGCACCGACTAACGGTACGGAGGTGCTCCCTCTGCGTCTCAGAGCTTCCAGCAAGCAAGAAAAAACAATATAGCAAGCTGGACAGAAAATATAGCAAACAAAAATAACACAAGCAGAACTTAGCTTATGCAGGATAGAGAGGCCACAGGAACGATCCAGGAGGAAGCAAGACCAATACTAGAACATTGACTGGAGGCCAGGATCAAAGCACCAGGTGGAGTTAAATAGAGCAGCACCTAACGACTTAACCTCATCACCTGAGGAAGGAAACTCAGAAGCCGCAGTACCACTCTCATCCACCAAAGGAAGCTTATAGACAGAACCAGCCGCAGTACCACTCACGACCACAGGAGGGAGCTTGGCCACAGAATTCACAACAGGGGTGCTGTCTTATACTACAGGGTCTGCCTATGGGGTGCTGCCTTTTACTAGAGTCTGCCTATGGGGTGCTGCCTTATACTACAGGGTCTGCCTATATGGGTGCTGCCTTATACTTCAGAATCTGCCTATATGGGTGCTGCCTTATACTTCAGAATCTGCCTATGGGGTGCTGCCTTATACTACAGGATCTGCCTATGGGGTGCTGCCTTATACTACAGGGTCTGCCTATGGGGTTCTGCCTTATACTACAGGGTCTGCCTATGGGGTGCTGCCTTATACTTCAGAATCTGCCTATGGGATACTGCTTTTTACTACAGGGTCTGCCTATATGGGTGCTGCCTTATACTTCAGAATCTGCCTATATGGGTGCTGCCTTATACTTCAGAATCTGCCTATGGGGTGCTGCCTTATACTACAGGATCTGCGTATGGGGTGCTGTCTTATTACTACAGGGTCTACCTATGGGGTGCTTTCTTATACTACAGGGTCTGCCTATGGGGATGCTGTCTTATGCCATAGAGTCTGCCTATGGGTGCTGCCTTGTGCTATAGAGTAGGCCTATGGGGAGTGCATTATTCTATATGGAGGCTTATGGGGAGTGCATTATACTATATTTAGGATGATATGGTGCATTATACTATATGGAGGCCATCTAGTAGGCCATCATACAGTGTGGAGATTACAGTGAAGGGGCCATCATACAGTGTTGGAGCCATCAAACAGTTTGGGGGCTACTAAGGGGTCAGTATACTGTGTGGATGGTACTATACGGTGAGGGGGCATTATACTGTAAAGGGGTTCTGTACAGGGGGAGACTCGGGAAATTATTATATGTAAAGTGGGCACTTCTTGTTATAGGGGATCTCAGGTTACTGTGACTATCAAAGGGGTACACATGGCAGTATTACTTTCTAGGGAGCAAAATGTGAGCACTGTTTTCTAGGGCACTTGTACCCAGCATCACTATATTATAGAGGGGTTCTTTAGAATTTAGAAGGCACAGAGAACCACACAGCAGGTGCAGTAATAGGGTCACATACTGCAGCAGCGGCTCAGTATTGGGGTATCAGGAGGATGAGGAGTTTATGCAGGATGGAAATAGATGGTGATGGGGCTGGAATATGAGAAGTGAAACATGTCTTTGTTGTATTCTTTGCAGACGATTCCTGGCTGGAAGAAGTTGTCATGTCTGTGCCAGATGGAAAAGACGGGAAAAGTGAACGATTCCATCCGAAAGGAAGTCAGCGGTACGACATTATCTGTAACTGTGCTGTGATCACTTATATGTTCTGTAGGACTGGTATCCACCACTGACCATATGGCGGTAATATCCATGTTGGTCTTTGTATAGAGATTATCTTCAGTAATAGCGCGGTCATCTGTTGAGGTTCTCCTCCACTATTAGGGCGTGTCGCTGAATTGTAATGAAGGTTACCTGGTTAGGGGCCCACTCAGAAGCATCGCCTCCCCTGAACCAAAACCCTAGCTATGCCTCTGCCCACAGGTGATCATATTTTGGAAACTATACCTCTCAAAGAATTAATCTAGGGGAGTAGTGAGTATGTTTATCCCTCAGGCGATTCACAAACTTGTATAAAACTGGGCTGAGTGAATTAAATATTACTATTTTTTTCCACTAAAATGTCGCTTTGACTCCAAGTTTGCAGTTTTCAGAAGGGGTAATAGGAGTAAAAGAACAGTACAATTTGTTATGCAATTTCTCCTGAGTACATAAATACCCCTTAAGTGGTTGAAAACTACTTTTGAGGCACAGTGCAAAGCTCAAAAGGGAAGGAGCGCCATATTACAGTGCAGGCTTTGCTGCATTGGTTTGAGGGGACCATGTCATGTTGGCAGAGCACCTGAGGTGCCAGAACAGCAGAAACCCCCCATAAGTGACCCCATTTTACAAACTACACCTCTCAATGAGTTCATCTAGGGGTGCAGTGATCATATTGACACCACAAATGTGTCACAGAATTTGTTACCATTGGGCAGTGAAGAAAAAATAATTACATTTTTATCACAAAAAAATTGTTTTAGCCCCAGATTTTACATTTTCACACTGGAAAATGGGTAAAAATTGTGCCAAAATGTGTCACACAATTTATACTGAACTTGACAATACCCCATATGTTGCTGTACAGTACTGCTTAGCCACACAGCAAGACTCTGGAGGGACGGAGAGCTATTTGACTCTTGGAGAACAGATTACTATAGAATAGTTTGTTTCCGGACTCTATATAAAAAGCGCCTAAAAGCCAGAAAAGCAGACCCCCCTTGAAGTTGGGAAATTACACCCCTTTGGGAATTTATCTACCAGTGTAGTGAGGATTTTGATTACATGAGTATTTTCCAGAAACAGGCAGCAGTGGATGTTGCTGAGCGAAAAATGCAAATGACGCTGTAGTGACCAGTTCGTTGCAGTCACCAGCCCGTACTTCTTGATACATGCACCCATAAATTAGGCAGGCTTTCATCACTACAGAAATGCCAAATATGTCGATGATATATGTGGTTTAGGTACACTGTGGAGCTCAGAAGGGAGGGGGCATTTGGATTTGTGAGCTGAGAATTTTCTGAATTTCTATTAGTGAGTGAGGAGCCATAATGCTTTTCCAGAGCCTTTATAGTAGGAGTAACATGAAAGCCCCCATTATTTCCGTTAACAGATGGCGGACCTGAGTGAGGACTTGCTTTTTTTATGGATTGAGTTGAAGCTTTTATTGGGAACATTTTACATAACGTTAAGGATTACATTTATCTGGCGCTCTATGCTGAGCACTTACTTTGGGGTTTCCATCTAAATCTCTGTGTGACGTGACAGATGAAACCCCCGACCCATTCACTATAATGAGGCAGCAAAGTTACTATGGACTTCGTCTGTCCTCTGTTCAGCGGTGTTCTTCTTTTCAGAGGTGCACAAAACTGGCTGACTGAGCTTTTATGTATGACTAAAAAAGACGGACACCGCCGGATCACAGGTCTTATGGCGTCCACAGTGCCTCCATCTGCCTTATTTTGGGGAATCTTCTGCCGGGGGTTGCGCCTGCATCACCTATTTCAGAGATTTACATGGAAACTCCGATGTAAGTGCTCAGCGCAGTGTGCTGGATAAATGTGTTCTCAGCCTTACTGCGGTCTTTGGGAGGCAGAATGAAAAAATCAACACCATGTGAAGAATTGGTTTTATTTATTTTTTACACCATTCCTCATGCAGTATAAGTGATTAGGTGACTTTATTCTTTTGGTCAATGCAATTACAGAGATACCAGATTTATTTGGGGTTTTTATGTTGGCTGCTGTCACACGCTAAAAGACGCTTTTTATTGCAAAAACAAGTTTTTGCATCACTATATTTTGAGAGCTATAATTTTTCCATATTTCTTCTGTCAGAGTCATGTCAGGGCTTGTTTTTTGCGGGTCAAACTGATTTTTTTTATTGCTACCATTTCCGGGCACAAGACATTTTTTGATAATTTTCTATTCTGATTTTTGGGAGACAGAATGATCAAACACCAGGAACTCAGGATTTGTTTTTGTTTTTTAATGACGTTCCGTGTGTAGTAAAATTGGTAAGGCAACTTTATTCTTCAGGTCAGTACAATTACAATGACATGACATTTATATTTGTTTTAATGTTTTGCTACTTTTTCACAATAAAAACTATTTCATAGAAAAAATAATAGTTTTTGCATCGCTTTATTCTGAAAGCTATAACTATTTTATTTTTTCGCTGTTAGAGCTGTATGATGGCTTGCTTTTTGCGGAACAAGATGATGTTTTCATTGCTACCATTTTTATTTTGATTTGATTTTTTTATCTTGTTGTATTCAACTTTTTGTTTGGTGGCATGATGAAAAAGCAAAGGTTTTTGCTGCTTTTTTTATGGTGCGCACTGAGGGAGTTAACAAGCGTGACTGTTTTGTAGGTGGGCTGGTTCCAGACGCGGCAATACCAAATATGTGTACTTCAGTCGGGAAGTGGTTATCTAAGTATCTTATGTTATTTATATGTGCTATTGCTATATATTTACTTACTAGAGGGTATTTGCTCATTTTGTTTTTATCTTAGGTTCTGCCTGTTAAATAGCCACAGTGTGAATGCACACCTTTGCATTCCATTTATAAGAAGATATGCTGTGGCTCAATTTTGGGGGGGCTGTTCATTTTGTTTACATAGTTTTCCACTGGCAGGTGTCTATTTTTATGTCTGCTGACTAGTGATTATTGAACACTAAATCGAGTAGGTCGAATGCTCAGACGGGATCGACTTGAGTAACGAGTATACTGGAAGTCAATGCGGAGCTTGAGCATTTTTCCGGAAGACCCTACCAGGAGGTCTAGGGGGGCAGGAAAATCGCTGAAATGGATGGAAACATTGCTCAAATGGAAGGGGAGCAGCATTGGGCGACGACACATATATGAGTCTCTGACTGCTAAATTAATAATTTTAAAAAATGACATTGGGTCCCCCCATTTTTGTTAACCAGCCAAGGTAAAGCAGACATCTGGGGGTTGACATTATCAGGCTGGGAAGATCCATGATTATTTGGCCCTTCCCAGCCTAAAAGTACCAGCCCACAGCTGCCCCAGAATTGGCGCATCACATTAGATGCTCTAACTCTAGTGCTTATGCGGCTCTTCCCGATTGCCCTGGTTTGGTGGCGTACAGAGTAATATTTTTAAGCTTGATATCAGCTGTGTAATGTCAGCTGGCATCAAGCCAAGGGCTAAGTAATGGAGATGTGCACATCAGACACCCCCATTACTAACCCAGTAATCCAAAGAAAACACACACATAGAATAAAATACTTTATTTGAATAAAGACTCACACTATTCCTCGTTCACCAATTCATTATAAAAATGTTCCAGTGAAGCTCCTCTGATGTAATCGACATTGCCTGATGTTTCCATCATCTGTGAATAACAGTAAAGTACTGCTATTCATAGGCACCGAGTATTGACCACAACTCTCATCATAGCCGCTGGCTCAACGCTGTGCTCATCAAGAGCCAGAGGCACTGATAAGAGTTGTCCTTACTACCCGGTGCCTGTAAATAGCAGTACTTTAATGCAATTCACAGAAACCAGAATGTCTCGAGCAACGTGGACGACATAAGAGGTGCTTCCCAATAACATTTTTTAAATAAATTGGTGAACAAGGGATAGTGTGGGGAAATCTTTATTCAAATAAAGCATTTTTGTGTATGTGCTTTTTTTATTACTGGGTTAGTAATGAGGGAGTCTGATAGACACCTCTCCATTACTACCCCCTGGGCCTGATGCCGGCTGACATTACACAACTGACATCAACCCCCCAAAATATTACTACAATTGCCACTGCACCAGGGCAATCAGGAAGAGCCTGGCAAAGCACCAGAATTGGCACATCTAGCAGATGTGTCAACTCTGGAGCTGCGGGGGCTCATACTTTTAGGCTGAGAAGAGGAAAATATGCATTGGCCTTCCCAGCCTGATAATATCAACCCCAAGCTGTCTGCTATACCTTTGCTGGTTAATTAAAGTTATTTAAAATGTTTTTTTTCATTCATTTATTTATTAAGAATTTTGTAATTAAAAAAATGAAAAAATTTGGTTGAAATTAAAGCAATTGAATTTTTTTCTTATCTTCACAGCTCATGCAACATTGACACATTTGTATACAGTACTTTCCACCATGAACCTATCAAGATTTCAGGTTATGATAGTGAAATACTGCTGAATTTTAAAACTTTCCCAGCTGTAAAAAAAAGGAAAGTTTATGATTCAAGATTGACTACATGCATTATATTATAAAAGTTTGAAATCCTGTTTTTTTAATCCAAAAATTGATCTAACTTATGGTAAGTATTAAGCACTTAATTTATTTTACTTACTCTATTTATAGTACTGTTACAGTAAATCATTACAAATTATATACTTTCAATTTTTTTGCACATTTTTACTATGCTAAAATCTTTGAAAATTGTTCCAATCCAAAGGATGCCCTTCAAAGGATGCTCTAATAGTGTAATGGCTGTAGCTGAGTGAAAAACAACAACCACTTTATTGATGGAAACAAAACATAGTTACGTTGTAAAAGAAAATTGTGACCAGTCTTAATTAAGACAATTAATAGCGGTATTCTAAATCCAGAGATTTACAATTATTTAGTTTCTGGTGGTGTGTAATTCATGTGCAGGTCAGAAAAAAAAATGTAGTCACGGCATTTTCACTTTTATCAACATTACCCACGCACAGTGACCCACAACGTCAGTGGCTGGATGAAAGATGCAAGAGTCTGTCTGGATCCCAGAAATTCACTCAGCTTTTATGCACACATGCTGATTATAAGCAAACAGGTCACAGGTGATGATGTTACCTTTAGTAGCCATTCAAACCCATTTGTGTGAACTTCTGTGCATGTTATCAGGCCAAAATCACCAGGTTATGTGAACTTTTGATCAGGGTCATTCGGATGTTTTGGGTTGTCATTATGATTTAAAAAGAGAAAACATAGTAGTTTAATAATAAATGGCTTCACCCAACTACTAACCATGAGTAGAGAAAAAGGTTTGGTGTTATCATTTATATTCTCTGAAAATAGGCCAAGATGGCAAAAATCCTGCTGGGGTATGTAAACTTTTGAGCACAACTGTATATGGAGCGCCCCCAAGGGCTAGGGGTACTCGGCACCTGGCCCTTCGGTTCTCAAATGGGATGTCACGGTGGCTGACCCGGTCCGTGGCCCTTGGGAGGTCCGTTGTAAACGGGGGGATAGGTCTTTAAAGGGGAAATGTTCGTGGTATTCGGTTAGGGTGACCGACGCTGCTTAGGGGTCCGTTGGGGTGATGTTATGGCAGCTGGTTGGTATACCTTCCCACAGGTGAAGTATGTCCCCAGGGCTTCCCAGAGGTGTAGATGGTGAATGATGGCGCAGTGAAGAACAAGGACACAAGGATGCAGTCTCTTTACCTTTTTAATGAAGGCTTCAGCATCCACAGTCCAGAGCACCAGATCACAGGGCAGGCAGAGTCCGGCCGGTCTGAAGGCAAATCCAGTCCCCTATCCAAGTGGAAATCAGTAGCCTTCTCCAAGCACCTGGATGTTGTAGTACCTTACTGCTGTGCTTATCATAAGGTCCTCACAACTGTTGGTGCTGTTCTAGATGTTATGTCTTTCTCTCTGTCCCCCAGATGGATAGGAACAACCCGTATGACTGATGGCCTGAGACTTTTTACAGGGACTCTAGCATGCCCCGGCCCCCACAGTTGCCAGAGTGACTCCTGGGTAAAAGGTCGGGTAACTAATATGGAATTAGCTGTCCTGCCGGTCTCTGGAGCCAGGCTTGGAGACGATGACTCCCTTGGTGTTCCGGCTACCGGCTTCTGCGCCTCAGAAGGAGGCAGCCTTTTACAGGGCAGATCTTCTTCTGGTTTCCTCTCCTTTTGCTATGACTTAGTTTCTCACTCTCTGCAACGCAATCCCCTTAAATGTCTCTTTCTTAGGATGCTGCCGCATCGGTAAGCAGGTGCAGCTCCGTGTCCTTCTGTCTAGGCCTCTGACAGGATCCCACCCCTGTCAGGGACCCACTACCTGAGCTCAGATAGCAGCTCACTGGGTGAAGCCCAGCCAGCTTCCGCCAGACTGGTGTTGCCTGGGTGAAACCCAGTCAGCTTCTGTCTAACTTCCTATCCAGACCACCAGTTTTACCTAATTGTGAAGAGTGCTCTACTAAATAGGAGCATAGCTCCCCCTGGTGGACCGGAGTGTGAAGTGTGCTGTGTGGTTTGTAATACCTGGCAAAGTGATCTCCTTTATTGCCTTCAGACGTAACATCACTCCCCCTGGTGGAAGAATGACATTACTGCAACGACCAGGACCCTGGGGCGCTGCATATATATTGCTGTTTCATTGCTATGCAATAAGTTTTTTTGCTCTTTTGAAGTTTGTCATTCCTCTCTCCCTGTGTCTCTCTGATGTAGCTTTGGATGTCAGTAACTCTTCCCTTCTTCCTCATTTTTCATCCTCATTCACTATCTTAGAAGCTCATGTGTTGCAGGCCTGTTTCTGAGAATATTTTTTAGCTGCTGTATGTGTGAATATCTTCTTCAAGAATTTAGCCGGAAAATAAACTTTATTCTGGAATTTACATAAAGTCGAGTCAAAACTATTTGAGGACATCACTATGTGTGAGTACGGTTTAAAAGAGGAAGCCTAGAAATGGTGTCTCACAGCAACCTACACTTTCAGTTTAGTCATGGAGTCAGAATAGCGTCAACTTATTCCGCAACACTTATCAAATCAGTGGAGACACGTACAAACAATATACAGACATTACAAAGTAACACAAAATTCAACAGTTCATACAATAGGAGTGAAGGACCTGCTCACAATTTGTCAGTCTATATCGAAACAGGGGTGACATAAAAGGGAAAAGTGCTTGTCGTGTGGGCCAGCCATTTTTTATATTAAAGGGAACCTGTCACCTGAATTTGGCGGGACCGGTTTTGGGTCATAAGGGCGGGGTTTTTTAGGTTTTTGATTCATCCTTTCCTTACCCGCTGTCTGCATGCTGGCTGCAATATTGGATTGAAGGTCATTCTCTATCCTCCGTAGTACACGCCTGCGCATAATGGGGCTAGCCGGACATGTTAGCAGCTGACATAGTGGTGGAGAGACATTGCAGCTGGGTTGCCACCACCATGATGGTCCTGACACTTAAGCTGTGAGTGGACTTCCTCGAATAACACTTTTACTGTCGCCTTGGAGTTCCTGGGTTCAGACATGTCAGCACGGTCCATGACTCGAATGTACTGTAAAGATGGTGGATGTGGACCCACTTTGCTACTTGCTGTGCTTACCAGGGTATGCATGACTAAGTAACTAACTGGAACTCACTAAAGCCTCTGGTGATGTGGTTAGGCTTAGCCGCAGGTAGTTACCAAGTACCACTGCAGTGCAGTCCTTGGGTTTGCAGCAACTGAACAGAGGGTTAGAGGCACGAGTATGCAGTAGGTAAAGACAAAACATGGTCAGTCAGTCTGAGGGCAGGGCAGGCAGCACAGGAACATTAGAAATAGCCGGGGTCAGGAGCAGAGAGGTCAGACAATATGGAAAACTATCCGTGTCAGTAACAAGAAGCGAAATACAGAGGTAAGCATGTATATGAACAAACAGGGTAGGAACTGTAAAGGGCTGGATGGTGAAACCACTGTGCTGAAGCCCAAGAAAGACCTGGAGGGGCGTGACTATGAGCCTCATCCAATCTGACCACAGATACGCAGCAGCTAATGACACCGAGATCTGAGAAGAGACAAGAGATGGTCCAAGTGCTACTTCAGGACTGACTTTGGGTAGATGGCAGCTGACCCCTAGGAATGGGTAGCTGGGGCGGCCAGAGGTAATGTCCAACAAATGCAGGCAGGCAGAGAAAGATGACAGGAACCACAGATCCTGACAGGACCAGCTGACGGAGAGATGAGCACTGGCAGGTGCAACTGGAGCAGTTGCCATTGGGATGAGCATTGCAGGTGCAGCGGGAGTGGCTGCCACTGAGAAGAACACTGGCAGGAACAACAAGACCGGCTGTCATTGAGGTAAGCACTGGCTAGTGCAATTGGACAAGCTGCCATTGAGAAGAGCACTGTCGGGTGCAGCGGGACCAGCTGCCGTTGATATGAGCACTGGCAGGTGCAGCAGGACTGGCTGCCATTTATGTGAGACCTGGGGGGTGCAACTGGACTGGCTGCCGTTGAGAAAAACACTGGCGTTTTTCCGTGATACCAGCTGCCATTGAGATGAGCACTGGCGGGTGCAGCAGGCTGAGATATGAGCACTGGGACCTGAGAACTCACAAGAGTGTTAGGAAAATAAAACTCACAACATTGCACAAGCACCTCCATGTTGGAGGAGGTGCTTTAAACAGTAAGTGTCCTCCAGCTACTGGCTGGAGACACTTTAGAAGAATGTGCACGGCCCCTTTTAAGAAAGAGGAAGTGTGCACCCTAAGCAAAGTGTATGCACCTCGGGCAGCAGCAGACCCTGAAGGAGCAGGACGGGGACCGCATTGGTGAGTACGCTGGTGTCTCTGCAGGGAGAGAGGGACTGCAGGCAGAGACACGGGTGCTACAGGAACCAAACGTTCGAGCAAAGAATAGTGGGAGGAGCTGCCTTATATGGAGCCTGCTCAAATCGGATACGGCAGGGAACATAATCTCTGCAGGACATTGCTGTAGAGACCGGCCACACACCCCTAAGGCCAAATGGAAGCAGATTGCCTCAGTAGAAGTGCAGAGGAGTGCAGGAGAAAACAAACTCAGTGGAATAGCCTACTGCGAGGAGAAGCCGTACAATGAGTAGCACGCTGGGGAGGCATGTGAGTTACCACCATGAAAAGACTTTCCTGGGAATTTCCAGGCACCATTTGCAAAGCCCCTGAGATGCCAATTCAGAATTCTTCATAATTTACTCCATTTTGAAAATTATTCCCCTATAGGAATTCATCTATTGACACAATTACTTTTTGACCCACTGGAGTTTTATGGTCATTAGCACACAATGTACATTGTATAGTAAAAATTGCAAGTAGGCAAGTTTGTTTCCAATAAGTTGTGCCCAGATTACATATCTGGAGCGATGTACCCTGTAAAACTGTAAAAACTGTAAAAAATTTGTGCAACACCGAGTTCCGCCAAAATGTTGCAAATTTTGGCATTTTCACACCACTTTGGATCAGCTCTTCTAAAATAGGAGGGGCCGAGGAGGAGTTGGGACAGGATGGGAGAGGGGACGCACCTCTTTTACCCCTCTATTTAATTCATTAAATGTGCTGATGTACTGGAATAGCACTTCTAGCTCAGTGCACAGAGGCTCACACTACTTGCAAGAGGCTCTGAATTCATTAAATGCCATTTGCCTCTTTCAGAATTCATCACTATTTACTCTATCAAGACTGGAATAGTGTGAGCCCATATATAATGTTCTAACTCCAGATGTAATTTCTATGTCACGTTACCTACATTACAAATACATTTTATGGTCCAATACATGGCTTCAAATATACAAACTAGTAAACCCAAAGTAACAAAAAATGTGCATTGACAAATTTTATAATCTTACCATTTATGTAGGCTTATATTGCCACTATGTGGCCACAGCTGATATAACTCTATCTATCTATCTATCTATCTATCTATCTATCTATCTATCTATCTATCTATCTATCTATCTATCTATCTATCTATCTATCTATCTATCTATAGAGGGGCAGCACGGTGGCGCAGTGGTTAGCACTACAGCCTTGCAGCGCTGGGGTCCTGGGTTCTAATCCCACCCAGGACAACATCTGCAAAGAGTTTGTATGTTCTCTCCGTGTTTGCGTGGGTTTCCTCCGGGCACTCCGGTTTCCTCCCACATTCCAAAGACATACTGATAGGAATTCTAGATTGTGAGCCCAATCGGGGACAGTGATGATAATGTGTGCAAAAAACTGTAAAGCGCTGCGGAATTTGTTAGCGCTATATAAAAAAAAAAAAAAAAAAAAATAAAGATTATCTATCAGAGTTCTTTATATCTGATTTCCTTAAACGTTAACAAACAATTGATGGTGAATGACAAGCTTTTGAAACCATAGGGTTTGTCCCATGCACAACATTTGTCACCAATAATGCAATAATGTTATATGAATGTGATAAATGATTGATCAACTTTCTGATGTCTTGGACCGTCACCAATAAGGAGTATGGAAGATCATTGTCTCCCATCCGAATGGAGTGGCAGTGTGCATGTGTCATAAGAGCTGAATCTACTATATAATTGTCTAAGGGTCACTTCCGTCTTTCTGTCCTTCTGTCTGTCTGTCACGGATATTCATTGGTCGCGGCCTCTGTCTGTCATGGAATCCAAGTTGCTGATTGGTCTCGCCAGCTACCTGTCATGGCTGCCACGACCAATCAGCGACGGCCACAGTCTGATTAGTCCCTCCCTACTCCCCTGCAGTCGGCGCCCGCTCCATACTCCCCGCAGTCACCGCTCACACAGGGTTAATGCCAGCTGTAACGGACCGCGTTATGCCGCGGGTAACTCACTCCAGCAATTCTTGGGATCAGTGAGGACCAATTGTTGGGAGGTAAGTTACTGGACATGGGTTGCTGATCCAGGAATTGATTCTGATTGACATATTTTGAGTCATGAAAGATTTTTTCTCTTTTAGATGAGGAAAATTGCCTTTTGCCTCATTGGGAGTATTGCCTTCCTCTGTAATCAGAAAACTTTACTAAATCAATTTACCGTATATATGTAAGGGGAAGAAACCAATTAGGCATGTCTCCTCCTCAGTAACGGGTCCAGAACCATCAGGGCTGTCAACTAATTTATAGGGGGGAAATTGGAGCGCCCCCAAGGGCTAGGGGTTACTCGGTACCGGGCCCTTCGGTTCTCAAGGGGGATGTCACGGTGGTCCGTGGCCCTAGGGACGTCCATTGTAAAAGGGGAAAGGTCTTTAAAGGGATAATGTTCATGACGCTACCTGTGGTATTCAGTCAGGGTGACCGACGCTGCTTAGGGGTCCACTGGGGGTATGTTATGGCAGCTAGATGGTATACCTTCCCACAGGTGAAGTATGTCCCCAGGGCTTCCCAGTGGTGGATGGTGAAAGGCGCAGTGAAGAACGAGGACACAAGGTTACAGTCTCTTTACCTTTACTGAAGGCTTCAGCGTCCACAGTCCAGAGCACCAGATCACAGGGCATGCAGAGTCCGGCCGGTCTGAAGGCAAATCCAGAGTCCCCTTATCCAGGTGGAAATCAGTAGCCTTCTCCAAGCACCTGGATGTTGTAGTACATTACTGCTAAGCTTCTCATAAGGTCCTCACAACGGATGTTGGTGTTCTAGATGTTATGTCTTTCTCTCTGTCCCCCAGATGGATAGGAACAACCCATATGACTGGTGGCTTGAGGCTTTTTACAGGAGCTCTTAGATACCCCGGCCTCCCATCGCTGCCACCGTGCCTCTTGGGTAAAGGTCGGGCAACAAATATGGAATTAGCTGTCCTGCCGGTCTCTGGAGCCAGGCTTGGAGAAGATGACTCCCTCGGTGTTCCGGCTACCGGATCCTGCGCCTCAGAAAGGAGGCAGCCATTTACAGGGCAGAACTCCTTCTGGTTTCCTCTCCTTTTGCTATGACTTCGTTTCTCACTCTCTGCAACACAATTCTCCTTCAGTGTCTGTTTCTTAGGATGCTGCTGCACATTGGGCCGACGCAGCTCCGTGGCCTTCTGTCTAGGCCTCTGACAGGATCAGAACCCTGTCAGGGACCCACTACCTGAGTGGAGCTCAGATAGCAGCTCATTGGGTGAAGCCCAGCCTGATTCTGCCTAACTTCCTATCCAGACCACAAGTTTTACCTAATTGTGAAGAGTGCCCTACTAAATAGGAGCACAGCTCCCCCTGGTGGGCTGGAGTGTGAAGTGTGTTGTCATACCACTGGTATGTGATACCTGGTAAAGTGATCTCCTTTATTGCCTTCAGACGTAACATCACTCCCCCTGGTGGAAGAATGACATTACTGCAATGACCAGGACCCTGGGGTGCTGCAGAAGCTTTAAGTGCAGGACCGCTCCCTGTACTCAAGAAAAGGGGGCGTGGTCAAGCTGAGAGAATGTTCGCATGAGGATTCAAACAGTTTGGGCTGGAACGTCGAGCGCGCGAGACGCCTATGAGGTAAAATCAGCTGTGAGGCAACTGGGCAGAGTAGAGCAGAGCCTTGGATGGAAAAGTGCTTCGACAGGAGACTACCAACGGAGTACCGCTCAGACACTGTTGTCCCCACTGCCATCGCTGCCATCGCTGAGACTGCTGCCACAGCCACCCCCGCTGACAGTACTGACCGTGAGAGACAAGGTCTGTGAACAGGACTTAGGAATGCAACGATACGACATAGCAAACCGGGCTGTCCCTTGTAAACTGTGCTTAGGCAGTGCTGAAGGTCTCTGTAGTGTTGGGGCACTACCCGCTGTGGATAAGGACATTTCCCCCTTCGTCTCCTCATCTGCTGGACCAAAGACCAGCGTCAGGATCTCAAAGAGTCGCCGCCATCGTCAGGACCACGAGCGGGCACCAACATCAGGAGATATTACCCCATCTTCCTCAGGACTGTGATAGACTCCCACTGCAACGCTATCTAAGCAGCCCTAGTCACAGACAGGAGTTTGACTGTGACTGGCGTCTGAGTGATAAGTTATTAATAATTGAATTGCCTGTTTATTTCTCCTCGTTCTTTAAGTTATCCCCATTAGCCATTTACTGTATTGGGGAATATTATCCCTCCGTTTTCTCCCTGTGTAGAGTTTCTATTGTTTAACCCCTTCATGACCTTGGGATTTTCTGTTTTTCCGTGTTCGTTTTTCGCTCCCCTCCTTCCCAGAGCCATAACTTTTTTATTTTTCCGTCAATATGGCCATGTGAGGGCTTATTTTTTGTGAAACAAATTGTACTTTTGAATGACATCTTTGGTTTTAGCATGTCGTGTACTAGAAAACAGGAAAAATATTCCAAGTGCGGTGAAATTGCAAAAAAAGTGCAGTCCCACACTTGTTTTTTGTTTGGCTTTTTTGCTAGGTTCACTAAATGCTAAAACTGACATGCCATTATGATTTGTCAGGTCATTATGAGTTCATAGACACCTAACATGACTAGGTTATTTTTTATCTAAGCGGTGAAAACAAATTTCAAACTTTGCAAAAAAAATTTGCGCCATTTTCCGATACCCGTAACGTCTCCATTTTTCATGATCTGGGGTTGGTTGAGGGCTTATTTTTTGCGTGCCGAGCTGTCATTTTTAATGATATCATTTTGGTGTAGATACGTTCTTTTGATTGCCCGTTATTGCATTTTAATGCAATGTCGCGGCGACCCAAAAAAACGTAATTCTGGCGTTTCTTAATTTTTTCTCGCTACGCTGTTCAGCGATCAAGTTAATGCTTTTTTTTATTGATAGATCGAGCGATTCTGAACGTGGCAATACCAAATATGTGTAGGTTTGATTTTTTTTATTGATTTATTTTGAATGGGGCAAAAGGGGGTGATTTAAACTTTTATATTTTTTTATTTTTTTTCACATTTTTTTTTACTTTTATTTTTTACTTTTGCCATGCTTCAACAGCCTACACAGGGGGCTAGAAGCTGGCACAACTCGATCGCCTCTGCTACATAGCAGCGCTCATCAGATCGCTGCTATGCAGCTGAAATGCAGGTGTGCTATGAGTGCCGACCACAGGGTGGCGCTCATAGCTACCGGGGATCAGTAACCATAGAGGTCTCAAGGACCTCTATGGTTACTAAACAGAAGCATCGCTGACCCCCGATCATGTGACGGGGTTGGCGATGCGCTCATTTCCGGCCGCCCGGCCGGAAGCGCCGGTTAAATGCCGCTGTCAGCGTTTGACAGTGGCATTTAACTAGTTAATAGCGGTGGGGGAATCACGATTTCACCCGCCGCTATTGCGGGCACATGTCAGCTGTTCAAAACAGCTGACATGTCTCGGCTTTGATGCGGGCACACCGCCAAGTCCGCATCAAAGCGGGGGTTCTGACCTCGGATGTACTATCCCGTCCGGGGTCAGAAAGGGGTTAATAAATCCTTACCCCCTTTGTCTGTGTATAGTCCGTTATTGCATCCTCCATACCTGCAGTCTCCTTATATATACTCGAGTATAAGCCGAGGCACCTACTTTTGACACGGAAAACTGAGTAAGCTTATTGACTCGAATATAAGCCGAGTGTGCATTGTCTCCTCATCCCTGTCCTGCTATGTTTGGCTCCCCCTTCCCTGTCCTGGTATGAATGCCTCCCTGTCCCTGCCCCTCTCTGCATGCCTCCCCTCTCCCTGTCATTGTATGCATGCCTCCCCCATCCCTGTCCCTGTCTGCATGCCTCCCCTGTTCCTGTCATTGTATGCATGCCTCCCCCTTCCCTGTCCTGGTCTGCATGCCTCCACTGTCCCTGTTATTGTATGCATACCTCCCCCTTCCCTGTTTTGGTATGAATGCCTCCCCATCCCTGTCCCTGTCTGCATGCCTCCCCTCTTCCTGTCATTGTATGCATGCCTTCCCCTTTCCTGTCCGGGTATGAATGCCTCCCCCATTCTGTCCCTGTATGCATGTCTCCCCCGTTCTATCCCTGTATGCATGCCTCCTTATCCCCTATCCCTGTGTGCATGTTTCCTTTTGAAAAACAAAAAAAAACATCATACTCACCTACCTGCGCACCCTGGGTGCTGGCACAGCATCTCGTTCCGGCTGCCTGCGCCGACTGGCAGCTCTTCCTGTACTCAGCGGTCACGTGGTACCGTTCATTAAGATGATGAATATGCGCTCCATGCCTATGGGAGTGGAGATGCGTCCATATTCATCACCTTATTGAACAGTACCATGTGTCCGCTGAGCACAGGAAGACCTGCAGGCAGGCCCGGGTGGCCGGAATGAGATGTAGTGCCAGCACCGAGTGCGTTCAGGTAGGTGAGTATGCTGTGTGCACCGGCTCTTGGCACCCGCTGCTCCATTGCCCCCCCTCCCCCACGACTTTCTGTACCGTGACTCGTGTATAAGCCGAGGGGGGCATTTTCAGCACAAAAAATGTGCTGAAAAACTCAGCTTATACACGGGTATATACGGTATGTGTTTTTTCTTCAGCATTACAAATGCTGCTACTACAAGTGCTTCTCGCTAAATTAAAATATAATCAAAAAGTTAATTTATTTCAGTTCTTCAATACAAAAAGTGAAACTCATATATTATATAGAGTCAATACAAACAGAGTGATCTCTTTCTGTTAATGATGATTAGTGTTGAGCGATACCGTCCGATACTTGAAAGTATCGGTATCGGATAGTATCGGCCGATACCCGAAAAATATCGGATATCGCCGATACCGATATCCGATACCAATACAAGTCAATGGGACATCAAGTATCGGAAGGTATTCTCATGGTTCCCAGGGTCTGAAGGAGAGGAAACTCTCCTTCAGGCCCTGGGATCCATAGGGAGGTGTAAAATAAAGAATAAAAAAAAAAAATATTGATATATTTACCTCTCCGGCGGCCCCTGAACTCAGCGCGGGTAACCGGCAGGCTTCTTTGTTCAAAATCAGCGCTTTTAGGACCTGAGAAACACGTCCCGGCTTCTGATTGGTCGCGGGCCGCCCATGTGACCGCCATGCGACCAATCACAAGCCGCGACGTCACCGCAAGCTATTAGCGCGCTCATTTTTAAAAATGAGCGCGTTAATGGCTTTGAAAGACATAGCGGCTTGTGATTGGTCGCGTGGCCGCGACCAATCACAAGCCGCGACGTCACCGCAAGCTATTGACGCGCTCATTTTTAAAAATGAGCGCGTTAATGGCTTTGAAAGACATAGCGGCTTGTGATTGGTCGCGTGGCCGCGACCAATCACAAGCCGCGACGTCACCGCAAGCTATTGACGCGCTCATTTTTAAAAATGAGCGCGTTAATGGCTTTGAAAGACATAGCGGCTTGTGATTGGTCGCGTGGCCGCGACCAATCACAAGCCGCGACGTCACCGCAAGCTATTGACGCGCTCATTTTTAAAAATGAGCGCGTTAATGGCTTTGAAAGACATAGCGGCTTGTGATTGGTCGCGTGGCCGCGACCAATCACAAGCCGCGACGTCACCGCAAGCTATTGACGCGCTCATTTTTAAAAATGAGCGCGTTAATGGCTTTGAAAGACATAGCGGCTTGTGATTGGTCGCGTGGCCGCGACCAATCACAAGCCGCGACGTCACCGCAAGCTATTAGCGCGCTCATTTTTGAAAAATGAGCGCGTTAATGACTTTCAAAGACGTAGCGGCTTGTGATTGGTCGCGGCCACGCGACCAATCACAAGCCGCTATGTCTTTCAAAGCCATTAACGCGCTCATTTTTAAAAATGAGCGCGTCAATAGCTTGCGGTAACGTCGCGGCTTGTGATTGGTCGCGTGGCCGCGACCAATCACATGCCGCAACGTCTTTGAAAGTCATTAACGCGCTCATTTTTCAAAAATGAGCGCGCTAATAGCTTGCGGTGACGTCGCGGCTTGTGATTGGTCGCGTGGCGGTCACATGGGCGGCCCGCGACCAATCAGAAGCCGGGACGTGTTTCTCAGGTCCTAAAAGCGCTGATTTTGAACAACGAAGCCTGCCGGTTACCCGCGGACTCACCAGGGGCCGCCGGAGAGGTAAATATATCAATATTTTTTATTTTAATTCTTTATTTTACACATCTCTATGTATCCGATACCGATACCCGATACCACAAAAGTATCGGATCTCGGTATCAGAATTCCGATACCGCAAGTATCGGCCGATACCCGATACTTGCGGTATCGGAATGCTCAACACTAATGATGATTATTATCTCAGTAAATTAGAATTAACAAAAACACCTGCAAAAGCTTCCTAAACATCCTAAAAAGGTCCCTCAGTCTATTTCCGTAGGGTCCACAATCATGGAGAAGACTGCTGACTTGACAGATGTCCAGAAGGCAGTCATTGACACACTCCACAAGGAAGGTCGGCCACAAAAGGTCATTGTTAAAGAAGCTGGCTGTTCACAGAGTGCTGTATCCAAGCATATTAATGGAAAGTTGAGTGGAAGCAAACAGTGTAGTAGAAAAAGGTGCACAAGCAACTGGGATAACCGCAGCCTTGAAAGGATTGTTAAGAAAAGGTCATTCAAAATTTGGGGGAGATTAACAAAGAGTGAACTGCTGCTGGAGTCATTGCTTCAAGAGCCACCACACACAGACATATCCAGGACATGGGCTACAAGTGTTGCATTCCTTGTGTCAAGCCCATCATGACCAATAGACAACTGAAGAAGTATCTTAACTGGGCTAAGGAGAAAAAGAACTGGAACTGTTGCTCAGTGGTCCAAGGTGTTGTTTTCAAATGAAAGAAAATATTGTATTTCATTTGGAAATCAATGTTCCAGAGTCTGAAGGAAGAGTTGAGAGGCACACAATCCAAGCTGCTTGAGGTCTAGTGTGAAGTTTCCACCATCAGTGATGGTTTCGGGAGCCATGTCATTTGCTAGTCTAGGTCCACTGTGTTTTATCAAGACCAAAGTCAGCATAGCCGTCTCCCAGGAAATTTTAGAGCACTTCCTGCTTCCCTCTGCCAACAAGCTTTTTGGAGAAGGAAATTTCATTCTCCAGAAGGACTTGGCACCTGTCCACATTGCCAAAAGTACCAATAACTGGTTAAAAAACAATGGCATCTCTGTGCTCGATTGGCCAGTAAACTCGCCTAACCTTAACCACATAGTGAATCTATGTGGTATTGACAAGAGGAAGGTGAGAGACAACAGACCCAACAATGCAGACAAGCTGAAGACCTGTGCTTTCATAACACCTCAGCAATGCCACAGGCTGATCGCCTCCATGCCACACCGCATTTATGCAGTAATTGATGCAAAAGGAGCCCCGACCAAGTATTGAGTACTTTTGCTGGTCATATATTTCAGTAGGCCAACATTTGCGATGTTAAAATCATTTTTCTTGCTAGTGTTATAACGTATTCTAATTTACTGAGATAATGACTTTTGTCACGACTCCCGGGTAATACTCTTGTGGAAAACGCTGCACACAGCAGCAAGGGAGCTGAGCAAAGCGCCAAATTACTAACCAGGTAGCAACCAGGACCCGAATCATGTGACAGAGTAGGAGGTGGTCGGGGGCGCAGCCAGATGCCGGGGTGCAGAGAAGGGATAAACACAAGAGAGTGGTCAAAGAAGCTAAGATCGGAGCAAGGAGATCACGAAGTACCAAAGGGGTGTGACAGGGAATTGTCAGAAGTGAAGTCAGAGGTCAGAAATCCAGAAGAACAAACAAACAGAGTAACACACGGAGAGCAAGGAAATCAATTGCATACCGGGTACACACTCCAGGGCTCAGGCACACAGACTAGAACAGAAAGTATAGCTGACAGCGAATCCTAGTCTGGAGTGAGTATAAATACCCCTCCCAGATCAAAAGGGATGCCAGCAAAATTAACCCTGAGAGAACAGGACATTAACCATGTCCTAATCATGACACTTTTGGATTTTTATTGGCTGTAAGCCATAATCATCTACATTAACAGAACTAAAACACATGAAATGGATCACTCTGTTTGTAATGACTCTATATAATATATGAGTTTCACTTTTTGTATGGAAGAACTTAAATAAATTTACTTTTTGATGATATTCTAATTTAGTGAGAAGCACTTGCATGTTAGGTCTCTCTTATTATTTATGGTGTGCCATACCATTTTTAGAGTCGCATATTTATGCATAGGAAAATGTGATTGTATTTTGGTTTATATGTCTGATAATATTAAATATTGATGTTCCATATGTTCTGAAATAATGGTGCTAATTGTACTAACCATTCATCTTTAAAATATATTACATAAATTGTGTAACATTTTTAGAATATAGAGTATGAAACTATTGTAGGAACAGAGTTGTAACAACTGAAATATGAAATACACGATTGTGTTTAGAGAACAATGCATTCATCTGTGCAATAAATAAAATAACACATTCTAAGATTGCAATCCATACAAAATAATCCTGTAATTTGTGCAATGGGTAATTCTGCCATCTAGTGGTCTTGGTTGATAAATTCAGCAACTTTCTACAGGATATTCTAGAAGCAAAAATTATTTCATAATAGTGTTGGAACTAGCCCTCAATACAGAGATAATATTTGTTTCCATGTTTTATAGTTTGTCTAAAATGTCTTACATCTTCATTTTTTTGCCATTTTTATATGCTGCTTTTAACTATTTATTACATGTTGTACAATGTGATATATTTTATTGCAACAATATTTTTCCCAACATATTCCTCATCTCTGCATACAGAATATTTTTAATATATTTAATATAAATATCAATTACAATATATTTATTTTCACTGGTCTCTAAACCAGGGAGCTCATAATCTATTTTCCCTATCAAATGCAAGGCAAGTATGCTATTCACTAAGACTTTTATTTAGAAAAAATGCTTAAAAGCAGCATTACAGGTGCGGCAACGCATTTCG
Organism: Ranitomeya imitator; assembly: GCF_032444005.1. Lineage (NCBI taxonomy): Eukaryota > Metazoa > Chordata > Amphibia > Anura > Dendrobatidae > Ranitomeya > Ranitomeya imitator. The sequence goes on along the minus strand of NC_091286.1, from coordinate 329,951,315 downwards.
TACACACGCTGCATTCTTTATCAGAGCTCTGATCCCTGTGAACCCTTCAGAATTTTTGATATTATTGCATAAATTTGACCTAAAACTTCAATTGATTCTTACACAGGTCCTAAAAGTAGAACAAAACAAAAATGTTAAAAATATTACATTTTTTTTTCCAAGAGGAAAATTATTCAGTATAACATGTCTGTGAGTAGCAAAAGTATGTGAACCTTTAGGGTTAGCAAATAATTTGGAGGTGAAATTCGTGTCTGGAGTTTTCATTCAATGGGATGACAATCAGGTGTGAGTAGGCAATCTGTTTTAGTTAAGGAACAAGGATATTTCAAAATCTGATCTTCACAACACGTTTGTGGAAGTGTATCATGACATGAACAAAAATGTTTGAAGACCTTAGAAGAATGTTTGATGCTCATCAAGCCGAAAAAGTTTACAAAACCATCCCTAAAGAGATTGAACTCCACCAATCCACAGTAAGCCAGATTGTGTACAAATGGAAGAAATTCAATAATAATAATAATCTTTATTTTTATATAGCGCTAACATATTCCGCAGCGCTTTACAGGTTGCACACATTATCATTGCTGTCCCCGATGGGGCTCACAATCTAAATTCCCTATCAGTATGTCTTTGGACTATTATTGCCCTTCCTAGCAGTTCTCAACCCACAAAGATCTCTCCAAGAGGAAAAACCTATAATTTAATGTTCATGAGGTCACAAAGGAACCCAAGGTAACTTCGAAGCAACTAAAGACCTCCTCACATTAGCTAATGTTAGTGTGCATGAATCAACCATCAGGAGGACAATAAACAACAATTGTGTAAATGGCAGGATTGCAGTATGCTAAAGATCATCTGGACAAGTCAGAAGACTATTGGGCACAGTGGTGATAGTATCATGGCTGGGGCCCGTTTAGCTGCTTCAGGGCCAGGATGGCTTGCCATCATTGGCAGAACAATGAATTCTGAACAAAATTCATTGGAAATTCTTTTCTAAAGGAAAATGTCTGGACGTCTGTCTTCTATGAGTTGAATTTCAAGAGAACATGTCATAGATCATAAAAGTGACCAAAAGCAGTTGTTCTACAAAAGAATTGTTAAAGAAGAATAATGTTAAAGGGAACCTGTCACCTTTGAAAGCACTATTAACCTACATTTTTATTGGCCATCGCAGCATAAAATGCCATAAAAACATCATATCTCCCCCAAAATGGTATCACTAAAAACGTCAACACAGGACACAAAAAAACATATCCCCATAGCCCCAAAAATTAAAATGCTACAGGTTTTGGAGAATAGTGACAAAGCAACATATTGTCACGGGTTTACCGCGACAGAGAGGAGCCAGAAGACAGCAGCATCTGATTTCTCTTACTGCTGCACTGATTAGAAGTGCTTCACCTTCCTATTAAACGGTGTAAATTTCATTGGGCAGTGCAGGGGTTGATCTGCTTTGTTGAGAGCTCCTAGAGCTAAGGCTCTCAGCTGTGCACTGTTAGCCACTCTTATCTCCTATATAATCTGGGCCCTGGCTAGCACTCATTGTCAGAGAAAGCTTTTGCTGCATGGCTGGAGGTTGTTAGTTGTTATTATTAGAGAAAAGTATTTGGTAGATTTATCTGTTACTGTTGCTAGGTTTTTAGTGTATGATAATTTCCTTTCTTCTCCTACTTTGGTTTAACCCCATTCTCCACTGCCTGGTGCATTCTTCTATTACGTGTGTGAGTATATTTGTATGATTGGTATTTTTCTTTACCCCTGTTCGTACTACCTAATTAGTCTGGCTGGTGTACTACTGTATACTACTACTCCCCTCTTGGCACATGGCCCCGGCATCTTCATCGTCAGAAGTAATCTGGGGAGCAGGGCGAGCTAGCGTGCCCCTAGCATTAGGGACATGGAAGGTTTCCCTGGTCCCGAGACACTAGACAGCTGAGTCATATTTTTTTTCAATGTGTATATATAGATATATACAGTACAGACCAAAGGTTTGGACACACCTTATCATTTAAAGATTTTTCTGTATTTTCATGACTATGAAAATTGTACATTCACACTGAAGTCATCAAAACTATGAATTAACACATGTGGAATTATGTACTTAACAAAAAAGTGTGACAACTGAAATTATGACTTATACGAGTATTCTAGGTTCTTCAAAATAGCCACCTTTTGCTTTGATGACTGCTTTGCACATGCGGCGCGCCCCCACGTAAGGGCAATGGGGTACTCGGCACCGGGTCCTTCAGTTCCCTCAGCTGGGATGTCACGGTGGCCCGACCCAGACCGTGGGCCTATGAGGGGCGCCTAAATAAAAGGGGAGAACAGTTTGTTTGGTAGATAATGGTAGTGTTCATGACGCCACCTGTGGTATTTGGTCAGGGTGACCGACGCTGCTTAGGGGTCCGCTGGGGTGATGGAATGGCAGCTAGATGGTATACCTTCCCTCAGGTGAAGTATATCCCCAGGGCTTCCCAGAAGTGTAGATGTTGATGATGGATGGTGCAGGGTGCAGTGAATAACGAGGACACAATGGGTGCAGTCTCTTTACCTTTACTGAAGGCTTCAGCATCCACAGTCCAGAATGCCGGATGACAAGGTAGGCAGAGTCTGGCCGGTCTGATGGCAATTCCAGAGTCCCCTTATCCAGGTGGAAATCAGTAGCCTTCCCCTTGCGCACAGTAACGTAGTAGGTCCCTACTTGCATTAGCTCCCATAAGGTCCTCGCTCTTGTTACTCTTCTCTCTGTCACTCAGATGGATAGGACAAACCCGTATGACGGTGGTGGCCTGAGGCTATTTTATAGGGACCCTAGCGTCACCCCTTCTCCGCATTGCCACCTTGTCTGCTTAGGTTCTTAGGTCGGACAGCCAACTTGGATTCGACTGTCCTGCCGGTCTCTGAAGTAAAGCGTAGAGTCTATTACTCCCTCGGTGTTCCGGCTACCGGATCTGCGCTCAGTGGGAGGCAGCCTGCTTCTAGCTGGTCTCCCACTGGTGTTTCACTCCTGTTGCTACGACTTCAGTGCTCACTCACTACGGCACACTTCCTTTCTTGTTCTTTCTTAGGAGACTGCCGCATGGGTTGCAGGCGCAGCTCCGTGTCCATCTTTCCCTTTCCTGGGCCGAGCCCAGTCTGCTTCTCTCCTCTCCTGCTGACTATCTCCTTCTCCCTCCAGTCAGAACTTCCTAACTTCCTAACCAAACCCCCAGTTTTACCCAAGTGTGAGGAGTGGCCTAATAGATAGAACCTTTTGCTCCCCCTGGTGGCCGGCGTGTGAAGTGTGTGTGTGGCTGTGATACCTGGTAGGGTGAACTCCTTTGGTGCTTTCAGACGTAACATGCCCCCCCCCGGTGGAAGAACGACATTACTGCAACGACCAGGACTCTGGGGCGCTACACACACTCTTGGCATTCTCTTGATGAGCTTCAAGAGGTAGTCACCGGGAAAGGTTTTCAATTAACAGGTGTGCCTTGTCAGGTTTAATAAGTTGAATTTCTTGCCTTATAAATGGGGTTGGGGCAATCAGTTGTGTTGTGCAGAAGTCTGGTGGATACACAGCTGAATAGACTTAGAATTTTTATTATGGCAAGAAAAAAGCAGCTAAGTAAACAAAAGCGAGTGACCATCATAACTTTAAGAAATGAAGGTCAGTCAGTCAGAAAAATTGGGCAAACTTTGAAAGTGTCCCCAGTTGCAGTGGCAAAAACTATCAAGCACTACAAAGAAACTGGCTCACATGAAGACCGCCCCGGGAAGGGAAGTCCAAGAGTCACCTCTGCTTCTGAGGATAAGTTTATTCGAGTCACCAGCCTCAGAAAAACGATCATAGCAGGTTAACATCAGCACAGATTAGAGACCAGGTCAATGCCACACAGAGTTCTAGCAGCAGACACATCTCTACAACAACTGTTAAGAGGAGACTTTGTGCAGCAGGCCTTCATGGTAAAATAGCTGTTAGGAAACCACTGCTAGGGAGAGGCAACAAGCAGAAGCAACTTGTTTGGGCTAAAGAACACAAGGAATGGACATTAGACAAGTGGAAATCTGTGTTTTGGTCTGATGAGTCCAAATTTGAGATTTTTTGGTTCCAACCACCGTGTCTTTGTGCGACGCAGAAAAGGTGAACGGATGGACTCTACATGCCTCGTTCCCACCGTGAAGCATGGAGGAGGAGGTGTGATGGTGTGGGGGTGCTTTGCTGGTGACACTGTTGGTGATTTATTCAAAATTGAAGGCATATTGAACCATCATGACTACCACAGCATCTTGCAGCGGCATGCTATTCCAGCCAGTTGGACCATCATTTATTTTCAACAGGACAATGACCCCAAACACACCTCCAGGCTGTGTAAGGGCTATTTGACCAAGAAGGAGAGTGATGGGGTGCTACAAAAGAGGACCTGGACTCCACAGTCACCAGACCTGAACCCAATCGAGATGGTTTGGGGTGAGCTGGACCGCAGAGTGAAGGCAAAAGGGCCAACAAGTACTAAGCATCTCTGGGAACTCCTTCAAGATTGTTGGAAGACCATTCCTGGTGACTACCTCTTGAAGCTCATCAAGAGAATGCCAAGAGTGTGTCATCATAGCAAAAGGTGGCTACTTTGAAGAACCTAGAATATAAGACATAATATCAGTTGTTTCACACTTTTTTGTTAAGTATATAATTCCACATGTGTTAATTCATAGTTTTGATGCCTTCGGTGTGAATGTACAATTTTCATAGTCATGAAAATACAGAAAAATCTTTAAATGAGAGATGTGTCCAAACTTTTGGTCTGTACTGTACATACACACAGTGGGAAAAAGTATTTAGTCAGCCACCAGTTGTGCAAATTCTCCCACTTAAAAAGATGAGAGAGGCCTGTAATTGCCATAAAAGGTAGACCATAACTATGAGAGTCAAAATGAGAAAACAAATCTAGAAAATCACCTTGTCTGATTTGGCAAGATTTATTTTGCAAATTATGGTGGAAAATTAGTATTTGGTCACTTAAAAACATGCAAGATTTCTGTCTCTCACAGACCTGTAACTTCTTCTTTAAGAGGCTCCTCTGTCCTCCACTCATTACCTGTAGTAATGGCACCTGTTTGAACTTGTAATCAGTATAAAAGACACCTGTCCACAACCTCAAACAGTCACACTCCAAACTCCACTATGGTGAAGACCAAAGAGTCGTTGAAGGACACCAGAAACAAAATTGTAGCCCTGCAACAGGCTGGGGAGACTGAATCTGCAATAGGCAAGCACCTTGGTGTGATAAAATCAACTGTGGGAGCAATAATAAGAAAATGGAAGACATACAAGACCACTGATAATCTCCCTAGATCTGGGGCTCCACGCAAGATCTCACCCCATGGGGTCAAAATGATCACAAGAACGGTGAGCAAAAATCCCAGAACCACTCGGGGGGGGCCCAGTGAATGACCTGCATAGAGCTGGGACCACCATAACAAAGGCTACCATCAGTAACACACCACAACACCAGGGACTCAGATCTTGCAGTGCCAGTCTAAAGTTTGCTAGAGAGCATTTGGATTATCCGGAAGAGTATTGGGAGAATGTCATATGGTCTGATGAAACCAAAGTAAAAGTATTTGGTAGAAACAAAGCTTGTCGTGTTTTGAGGAGACAGAATGCTGAGTTGCATCCAAAGAACACCATACCTACTGTGAAGAATGGGGCTGTTTCTCTGCAAAGGGACCAGGACGGCTGATCCGTGTACATGAAAGAATGAATGGAGCCACGTATTGTGAGATTTTGAGTGCAAACCTCCTTCCATCAGCAAGGACTTTGAAGACTAAATGTGGATAGGTCTTTCAGCATGATAATGATCCCAAGCACACCGCTAGGGCAATGAAGGAGTGGCTTCGTAAGAAGCATATGAAGGTCCTGGAGTGGCCTAGCTAGTCTCCAGATCTCAACCCCATAAAAAACCTTTGGAGGAATTTGAAAGTCCGTGTTGCCCAGCGACAGGCCCAAAACATCACTGCTCTAGAGGAGATCTGCATGGAGGAATGGGCCAACATACCACCGACAGTGTGTGTCAACCTTGAGAAGACTAATAGAAAACGTTTGACCACTGTCATTGCCAACAAAGGATATATAACAAAATATTGAGATGAACTTTTGTTAATGACCAAATACTTATTTTTCAACATAATTTGCAAAATAAATCTTACCAAATCAGACAAGGTGATTTTCTGGATTTGTTTTCTCATTTTACTCTCATAGTTGTGGTCTACCTATGATGTCAATTACAGGCCTCTCTCATCTTTTTAAGTGTGAGAACTTTCACAATTAGTGACTGACTAAATACTTTTCTTCCCCCACTGTATACAGAATATATATATATATATATATATATATATATATATATATATATATATACACATACACACACCTATACATTTTTGGTATGTATAAACTCGTACTGACCTGGAGAAGCATATTGCTCAGCTCAGTTAGTTTTATCATATTGTGAACATGGTAAATAAAACACCCCCAAAGAATTGTACTTTTTTTTGCAATTTCAACGCATTTGAAATTTTTGTCCCATTTTCCAGTACACTATAGGGTAAAATTAAAGATGGCATTCCAAAGTACAACTCGTTCTGCAAAAAAACATGCCTTCATAAGGCTATGCAGATGGAAAAATATGGCTCTTCGAAGAATAGGAGGGAAAAAACCCTGAAAAAATGGAAAATCACCTCTTTGTGAAAGGGTTAAAATCCTTGTAATAGCCATATAATGGCAGCACGAGTACACTCTGCATGCTTGTTTCTTTGGATGTTCATGATGGGTTTATTAACAAACTAAAAAAACATAATATCTATACCTCCAGCAGCGTAGCTACCAGGGGGGCAGAGGGGGCCATCGCCCCGGGCCCCGCACTCTGAGGGGGCCCACCCCGAGCTACGCTACTGTAACTGCATCGGCGCGCACCGATACAGTTATATTCTGCGGCAGAGCAGGGAGAATCAATCTTGCTGCTCTGCCACTATGGGGCCCCTGAGCAGGTGGGGGGCCCGGTGCCAGCAGTGGGCCCCCCGCCGTCATCGCAAGGTCAGCTGGTCATTGTGGTCAGCTGACCGCAATGATGGAGGGAAGGAGCGCTGGTCTGCACTCCTTCTCCCATCATCCCCCACATCGTCTGACAGCGGGCGTGATGACGTCACCGCCCGACGCTCGCTGTCAGGAGATGAGTGGGAGCATGGAGCGCCGCTGGAACAAGGAGGAAGAGAGGTGAGTATTATGTTTTTTTTATGGGGGTGCTGTCTTATATACTGGATCTGTCTTGGGGGGTGCTGCCTTACATACAGGATCTGCCTATGGGGGGCTGCCTTATATACAGGATCTGCCTACGGGGGGTGTGCTGCCTTATATATAGGATCTGCCTATGGGGGGCTGCCTTATATACAGGATCTGCCTATGGGGGGCTGCCTTACATACAGGATCTGCCTATGGGGGGCTGCCTTATATACAGGATCTGCCTATGGGGGGTGCTGCCTTATATATAGGAGCTGCCTTACATACAGGATCTGCCTATGGGGGGCTGCCTTATATACAGGATCTGCTTATGGGGGTGCTGCCTTAAATACAGGATCTGCCTATGGGGGGCTGCCTTATATACAAGATCTGCCTATGGGGGGTGCTGCCTTATATATAGGATCTGCCTATGGAGGGGGTGCTTCCTTATATACAGGATCTGCCTATGGGGCGTGCTGCCTTATATACAGGATCTGCCTATGGGGGGTGCTGCCTTATATATAGGAGCTGCCTTACATACAGGATCTGCCTATGGGGGGCTGCCTTATTTACAGGATCTGCCTATGGGGGCTGCTGTCTTATACATAGGATCTGCCTATGGGGGTGCTGCCTTATATACAGGATGTGCCTTAGGGGAGTGCTGCCTTATGTACAGGATCTGCCTATGGGGGGTACTGCCTTATATATAGGAGCTGCCTTACATACAGGATCTGCCTATGGGGTGCTGCCTTATATACAGGATCTGCCTATGGGGGTGCTGCCTTATATATAGGAGCTGCCTCACATACGGGAACTGCCTATGGGGGCTGCCTTATATACAGGATCTGCCTATGGGGGTGCTGCCTTACATACAGGATCTGCCTATGGGGGCTGCCTTATATACAGGATCTGCCTATGGGAGGGTGCTGCCTTTCATATAGGGTCTGCCTATGGGGGGGGGTGCTGCCTTATATACAGGATCTGCCTATGGGGGGGTGCTGCCTTATATACAGGATCTGCCTATGGGGTGGGGTGCTGCCTTATACTGCAGGATCTGCATATCATATGGGGGGGTTCTGTCTTATACTACAGGGTCTGCCTATGGGGGTGCTGCCTTGTATTATATTGAGGACTATCTGGCACAATATACTATATGGAGGTTATCTATGGGGGCCATCATACAGTGCAGATTACAGTGAAGGGGCCATTATACAGTGTTGGAGTCATCAAACAGTTTGGAGGCTACTAAGGGGTCAGTATACTGTGTGGGTGGTACTATACAGTGAGGGGGCATTATACTGTGTATAAGAGAACATCATGCTGTGTATAGGGGAGCTGCACAGGGTGGAGACTCTGGACATTATTAAATGTAAAGTGGGCACTTATTGTTATAGGGGAACTCAGGTTACTGTGACTATCAAAGGGGCACACACAGGACATTATTACTTTCTAGGGGGCAAAATGTGGGCACTGTTTTCTAGGGCACTTGCACCCAGCATTACTATATTATAGAAGGGTGCTTTAGAATTTAGAGGGCACAGAGAACCACACAGCAGGTGCAGTAATAGGGTCACATAGGGCAGCAGCAGCGGCTCAGTATTGGGGTATCAGGGGCAGTAATGGGGACACATACGGCAGCAGCGGCTCAGTATTGGGGTATCAGGGGCAGTAATAGTGACATATACGGCAGCAGTGGCTCAGTATTGGGGTATCAGCAGGATGAGGAGTTTGTGCAGGTTGGGAATAGATGGTGATAGGGCTGGAATGTGAGAAGTGAAATGTGTCTTTGTTGTATTCTCTGCAGACGAGTCCTGGCTGGAAGAAGGTGTCATAGTAACATAGTAACATAGTAACATAGTTAGTAAGGCCGAAAAAAGACATTTGTCCATCCAGTTCAGCCTATATTCCATCATAATAAATCCCCAGATATACGTCCTTCTACAGAACCTAATAATTGTATGATACAATATTGTTCTGCTCCAGGAAGACATCCAGGCCTCTCTTGAACCCCTCGACTGAGTTCGCCATCACCACCTCCTCAGGCAAGCAATTCCAGATTCTCACTGCCCTAACAGTAAAGAATCCTCTTCTATGTTGGTGGAAAAACCTTCTCTCCTCCAGACGCAAAGAATGCCCCCTTGTGCCCGTCACCTTCCTTGGTATAAACAGATCCTCAGCGAGATATTTGTATTGTCCCCTTATATACTTATACATGGTTATTAGATTGCCCCTCAGTCGTCTTTTTTCTAGACTAAATAATCCTAATTTCGCTAATCTATCTGGGTATTGTAGTTCTCCCATCCCCTTTATTAATTTTGTTGCCCTCCTTTGTACTCTCTCTAGTTCCATTATATCCTTCCTGAGCACCGGTGCCCAAAACTGGACACAGTACTCCATGTGCGGTCTAACTAGGGATTTGTACAGAGGCAGTATAATGCTCTCATCATGTGTATCCAGACCTCTTTTAATGCACCCCATGATCCGGTTTGCCTTGGCAGCTGCTGCCTGGCACTGGCTGCTCCAGGTAAGTTTATCATTAACTAGGATCCCCAAGTCCTTCTCCCTGTCAGATTTACCCAGTGGTTTCCCATTCAGTGTGTAATGGTGATATTGATTCCTTCTTCCCATGTGTATAACCTTACATTTATCATTGTTAAACCTCATCTGCCACCTTTCAGCCCAAGTTTCCAACTTATCCAGATCCATCTGTAGCAGAATACTATCTTCTCTTGTATTAACTGCTTTACATAGTTTTGTATCATCTGCAAATATCAATATTTTACTGTGTAAACCTTCTACCAGATCATTAATGAATATGTTGAAGAGAACAGGTCCCAATACTGACCCCTGCGGTACCCCACTGGTCACAGTGACCCAGTTAGAGACTATACCATTTATAACCACCCTCTGCTTTCTATCACTAAGCCAGTTACTAACCCATTTACACACATTTTCCCCCAGACCAAGCATTCTCATTTTGTGTACCAACCTCTTGTGCGGCACGGTATCAAACGCTTTGGAAAAATCGAGATATACCACGTCCAATGACTCACCGTGGTCCAGTCTATAGCTTACCTCTTCATAAAAACTGATTAGATTGGTTTGACAGGAGCGATATCTCATAAACCCATGCTGATATGGAGTTAAACAGTTATTCTCATTGAGATAATCCAGAATAACATCCCTCAGAAACCCTTCAAATATTTTACCAACAATAGAGGTTAGACTTACTGGCCTATAATTTCCAGGTTCACTTTTAGAGCCCTTTTTGAATATTGGCACCACATTTGCTATGCGCCAGTCCTGCGGAACAGACCCTGTCGCTATAGAGTCCCTAAAAATAAGAAATAATGGTTTATCTATTACATTACTTAGTTCTCTTAGTACTCGTGGGTGTATGCCATCCAGACCCGGAGATTTATCTATTTTAATCTTATTTAGCCGGTTTCGCACCTCTTCTTGGGTTAGATTGGTGACCCTTAATATAGGGTTTTCATTGTTTCTTGGGATTTCACCTAGCATTTCATTTTCCACCGTGAATACCGTGGAGAAGAAGGTGTTTAATATGTTAGCTTTTTCCTCGTCATCTACAACCATTCTTTCCTCACTATTTTTTAAGGGGCCTACATTTTCAGTTTTTATTCTTTTACTATTGATATAGTTGAAGAACAGTTTGGGATTAGTTTTACTCTCCTTAGCAATGTGCTTCTCTGTTTCCTTTTTGGCAGCTTTAATTAGTTTTTTAGATAAAGTATTTTTCTCCCTATAGTTTTTTAGAGCTTCAGCGGTGCCATCCTGCTTTAGTAGTGCAAATGCTTTCTTTTTACTGTTAATTGCCTGTCTTACTTCTTTGTTTAGCCACATTGGGTTTTTCCTATTTCTAGTCCTTTTATTCCCACAAGGTATAAACCGCTTACACTGCCTATTTAGGATGTTCTTAAACATTTCCCATTTATTATCTGTATTCTTATTTCTGAGGATATTGTCCCAGTCTACCAGATTAAGGGCATCTCTAAGCTGGTCAAACTTTGCCTTCCTAAAGTTCAGTGTTTTTGTGACTCCCTGACAAGTCCCCCTAGTGAAAGACAGGTGAAACTGCACAATATTGTGGTCGCTATTTCCTAGATGCCCAACCACCTGCAGATTTGTTATTCTGTCAGGTCTATTAGATAGTATTAGGTCTAAAAGTGCTGCTCCTCTGGTTGGATTCTGCACCAATTGTGAAAGATAATTTTTCTTGGTTATTAGCAGAAACCTGTTGCCTTTATGGGTTTCACAGGTTTCTGCTTCCCAGTTAATATCCGGGTAGTTAAAGTCACCCATAACCAGGACCTCATTATGGGTTGCAGCTTCATCTATCTGCTTTAGAAGTAGACTTTCCATGGTTTCTGTTATATTTGGGGGTTTGTAACAGACCCCAATGAGAATTTTGTTACCATTTTTCCCTCCATGAATTTCGACCCATATGGACTCGACATCCTCATTTCCTTTGCTAATGTCCTCCCTTAAAGTGGACTTTAGACAAGACTTTACATAGAGACAAACCCCTCCTCCTCTCCGATTTTTACGATCCTTTCTAAACAGACTTTAACCCTGTAAGTTAACTGCCCAGTCATAGCTTTCATCTAACCATGTCTCGGTTATTCCCACTATGTCAAAGTTACCTGTAGATATTTCTGCTTCTAGTTCTTCCATCTTGTTTGTCAGGCTTCTGGCGTTTGCGAGCATGCAGTTTAGAGGATTTTGTTTTGTTCCAATCTCCTCGCTGTGGATTGTTTTAGAAATGTTCTTACCTCCCATCTGAGTATGTTTTCCTGGGTCTTCTTTGTTCAAGTCTAATGTTTTTCTTCCCGTCCCCTCTTACATAGTAACATAGTAACATAGTAACATAGTTAGTAAGGCCGAAAAAAGACATTTGTCCATCCAGTTCAGCCTATATTCCATCATAATAAATACCCAGATCTACGTCCTTCTACAGAACCTAATAATTGTATGATACAATATTGTTCTGCTCCAGGAAGACATCCAGGCCTCTCTTGAACCCCTCGACTGAGTTCGCCATCACCACCTCCTCAGGCAAGCAATTCCAGATTCTCACTGCCCTAACAGTAAAGAATCCTCTTCTATGTTGGTGGAAAAACCTTCTCTCCTCCAGACGCAAAGAATGCCCCCTTGTGCCCGTCACCTTCCTTGGTATAAACAGATCCTCAGCGAGATATTTGTATTGTCCCCTTATATACTTATACATGGTTATTAGATCGCCCCTCAGTCGTCTTTTTTCTAGACTAAATAATCCTAATTTCGCTAATCTATCTGGGTATTGTAGTTCTCCCATCCCCTTTATTAATTTTGTTGCCCTCCTTTGTACTCTCTCTAGTTCCATTATATCCTTCCTGAGCACCGGTGCCCAAAACTGGACACAGTACTCCATGTGCGGTCTAACTAGGGATTTGTACAGAGGCAGTATAATGCTCTCATCATGTGTATCCAGACCTCTTTTAATGCACCCCATGATCCGGTTTGCCTTGGCAGCTGCTGCCTGGCACTGGCTGCTCCAGGTAAGTTTATCATTAACTAGGATCCCCAAGTCCTTCTCCCTGTCAGATTTACCCAGTGGTTTCCCATTCAGTGTGTAATGGTGATATTGATTCCTTCTTCCCATGTGTATAACCTTACATTTATCATTGTTAAACCTCATCTGCCACCTTTCAGCCCAAGTTTCCAACTTATCCAGATCCATCTGTAGCAGAATACTATCTTCTCTTGTATTAACTGCTTTACATAGTTTTGTATCATCTGCAAATATCAATATTTTACTGTGTAAACCTTCTACCAGATCATTAATGAATATGTTGAAGAGAACAGGTCCCAATACTGACCCCTGCGGTACCCCACTGGTCACAGCGACCCAGTTAGAGACTATACCATTTATAACCACCCTCTGCTTTCTATCACTAAGCCAGTTACTAACCCATTTACACACATTTTCCCCCAGACCAAGCATTCTCATTTTGTGTACCAACCTCTTGTGCGGCACGGTATCAAACGCTTTGGAAAAATCGAGATATACCACGTCCAATGACTCACCGTGGTCCAGTCTATAGCTTACCTCTTCATAAAAACTGATTAGATTGGTTTGACAGGAGCGATATCTCATAAACCCATGCTGATATGGAGTTAAACAGTTATTCTCATTGAGATAATCCAGAATAACATCCCTCAGAAACCCTTCAAATATTTTACCAACAATAGAGGTTAGACTTACTAGCCTATAATTTCCAGGTTCACTTTTAGAGCCCTTTTTGAATATTGGCACCACATTTGCTATGCGCCAGTCCTGCGGAACAGACCCTGTCGCTATAGAGTCACTAAAAATAAGAAATAATGGTTTATCTATTACATTACTTAGTTCTCTTAGTACTCGTGGGTGTATGCCATCCGGACCCGGAGATTTATCTATTTTAATCTTATTTAGCCGGTTTCGCACCTCTTCTTGGGTTAGATTGGTGACCCTTAATATAGGGTTTTCATTGTTTCTTGGGATTTCACCTAGCATTTCATTTTCCACCGTGAATACCGTGGAGAAGAAGGTGTTTAATATGTTAGCTTTTTCCTCGTCATCTACAACCATTCTTTCGTCACTATTTTTTAAGGGGCCTACATTTTCAGTTTTTATTCTTTTACTATTGATATAGTTGAAGAACAGTTTGGGATTAGTTTTACTCTCCTTAGCAATGTGCTTCTCTGTTTCCTTTTTGGCAGCTTTAATTAGTTTTTTAGATAAAGTATTTTTCTCCCTATAGTTTTTTAGAGCTTCAATGGTGCCATCCTGCTTTAGTAGTGCAAATGCTTTCTTTTTACTGTTAATTGCCTGTCTTACTTCTTTGTTTAGCCACATTGGGTTTTTCCTATTTCTAGTCCTTTTATTCCCACAAGGTATAAACCGCTTACACTGCCTATTTAGGATGTTCTTAAACATTTCCCATTTATTATCTGTATTCTCATTTCTGAGGATATTGTCCCAGTCTACCAGATTAAGGGCATCTCTAAGCTGGTCAAACTTTGCCTTCCTAAAGTTCAATGTTTTTGTGACTCCCTGACAAGTCCCCCTAGTGAAAGACAGGTGAAACTGCACAATATTGTGGTCGCTATTTCCTAAATGCCCAACCACCTGCAGATTTGTTATTCTGTCAGGTCTATTAGATAGTATTAGGTCTAAAAGTGCTGCTCCTCTGGTTGGATTCTGCACCAATTGTGAAAGATAATTTTTCTTGGTTATTAGCAGAAACCTGTTGCCTTTATGGGTTTCACAGGTTTCAGTTTCCAAGTTAATATCCGGGTAGTTAAAGTCCCCCATAACCAGGACCTCATTATGGGTTGCAGCTTCATCTATCTGCTTTAGAAGTAGCCTTTCCATGCTTTCTGTTATATTTGGGGGTTTGTAACAGACCCCAATGAGAATTTTGTTTCCATTTTTCCCTCCATGAATTTCAACCCATATGGACTCGACATCCTCATTCCCTTCGCTAATATCCTCCCTTAAAGTGGACTTTAGACAAGACTTTACATAGAGACAAACCCCTCCTCCTCTCCGATTTTTACGATCCTTTCTAAACAGACTGTAACCCTGTAAGTTAACTGCCCAGTCATAGCTTTCATCTAACCATGTCTCGGTTATTCCCACTATGTCAAAGTTACCTGTAGATATTTCTGCTTCTAGTTCTTCCATCTTGTTTGTCAGGCTTCTGGCGTTTGCGAGCATGCAGTTTAGAGGATTTTGTTTTGTTCCAATCTCCTCACTGTGGATTGTTTTAGAAATGTTCTTACCTCCCTTCTGAGTATGTTTTCCTGGGTCGTCTTTGTTCGAGTCTAATGTTTTTCTTCCCGTCCCCTCTTCTTCTAGTTTAACGCCCTCCTGATGAGTGTAGCGAGTCTTCTGGCGAATGTGTGTTTCCCAGGTTTGTTGAGGTGTAGTCCGTCTCTGGCGAGGAGTCCATCATACCAGTAATTCACACCGTGGTCCAGGAATCCAAATCCTTGTTGTCTGCACCATCGTCTTAGCCAGTTGTTTGCATCAAGGATCCTGTTCCATCTCCTGGTGCCATGCCCGTCTACTGGAAGGATAGAAGAAAAAACTACCTGTGCATCCAGTTCCTTTACTTTCTTCCCCAACTCTTCAAAGTCCTTGCAGATTGTCGGTAGGTCCTTCCTTGCCGTGTCATTGGTGCCAACATGTATCAGAAGAAATGGGTGGACGTCCTTGGAGCTGAAGAGCTTTGGTATCCTATCGGTCACATCCTTGATCATCGCACCTGGAAGGCAGCATACTTCTCTTGCAGTTATGTCCGGTCTGCAGATGGCTGCTTCGGTGCCTCTCAGTAGTGAGTCTCCCACCACCACCACTCTTCGTTGCTTCTTGGCTGTACTTTTTGCTGTCACTTGTTGCTGTGTGCCCTTTTCTTTTTTGCTTGCTGGTATTGCTTCATTCTTAGGTGTGCCATCTTCATCCTCTACAAAGATTTGATATCGGTTCTTCAGTTGTGTGGTTGGTGATTTCTCCATGGTCTTCTTGCTTCTTTTGGTCACATGCTTCCACTCATCTGCTTTTGGAGGTTCTCTGACACTTTTTGCACCTTCTGTGACCAGTAGAGATGCTTCTGTTCTGTCTAGAAAGTCTTCATTCTCTTTGATGAGTTTCAAAGTTGCTATTCTTTCTTCCAGACCCCGCACCTTTTCTTCTAAAAGGGCCACTAGTCTACACTTCTGACAGGTGAAATTGGATTCTTCTTCTGGTCGATCTGTGAACATGTAGCACATGCTGCAGCTCACCATGTAGGTTGTCACATCTGCCATGTTGCTCCTAGATCCTGCTGACTTGCTGTGTGTTTTCCTTCTTGTGTAATCTACTCAGCCAAGCTCTCTTGCAATAATGTCCTACAGGCAAAAATTTGGTTTGGTGATGCTTTCGAAGCAGCTGGTCCCGGCTGTACCCAACGATCTTCTAGCTTAGGGAGACTTCGCTTCTCCCAGAAGGCACCTGGAATATGCAAATTAGCCTCCTGAAGCTTGAATCCCTGGTTTGGTGATGCTTTCGAAGCAGCTGGTCCCGGCTGTACCCAACGATCTTCTAGCTTAGGGAGACTTCGCTTCTCCCAGAAGGCACCTGGAATATGCAAATTAGCCTCCTGAAGCTTGAATCCCTGGTTTGGTGATGCTTTCGAAGCAGCTGGTCCCGGCTGTACCCAACGATCTTCTAGCTTAGGGAGACTTCGCTTCTCCCAGAAGGCACCTGGAATATGCAAATTAGCCTCCTGAAGCTTGAATCCCTGGTTTGGTGATGCTTTCGAAGCAGCTGGTCCCGGCTGTACCCAACGATCTTCTAGCTTAGGGAGACTTCGCTTCTCCCAGAAGGCACCTGGAATATGCAAATTAGCCTCCTGAAGCTTGAATCCCTGGTTTGGTGATGCTTTCGAAGCAGCTGGTCCCGGCTGTACCCAACGATCTTCTAGCTTAGGGAGACTTCGCTTCTCCCAGAAGGCACCTGGAATATGCAAATTAGCCTCCTGAAGCTTGAATCCCTGGTTTGGTGATGCTTTCGAAGCAGCTGGTCCCGGCTGTACCCAACGATCTTCTAGCTTAGGGAGACTTCGCTTCTCCCAGAAGGCACCTGGAATATGCAAATTAGCCTCCTGAAGCTTGAATCCCTCTTCTTCTAGTTTAACGCCCTCCTGATGAGTGTAGCGAGTCTTCTGGCGAATGTGTGTTTCCCAGGTTTGTTGAGGTGTAGTCCGTCTCTGGCGAGGAGTCTATCGTACCAGTAATTCACACCGTGGTCCAGGAATCCGAATCCTTGTTGTCTGCACCATCGTCTTAGCCAGTTGTTTGCATCAAGGATCCTGTTCCATCTCCTGGTGCCATGCCCGTCTACTGGAAGGATAGAAGAAAAAACTACCTGTGCATCCAGTTCCTTTACTTTCTTCCCCAACTCTTCAAAGTCTTTGCAGATTGTCGGTAGGTCCTTCCTTGCCGTGTCATTGGTGCCAACATGTATCAGAAGAAATGGGTGGACGTCCTTGGAGCTGAAGAGCTTTGGTATCCTATCGGTCACATCCTTGATCATCGCACCTGGAAGGCAGCATACTTCTCTTGCAGTTATGTCCGGTCTGCAGATGGCTGCTTCTGTGCCTCTCAGTAGTGAGTCTCCCACCACCACCACTCTTCGTTGCTTCTTGGCTGTACTTTTTGCTGTCACTTGTTGCTGTGTGCCCTTTTCTTTTTTGCTTGCTGGTATTGCTTCATCCTTAGGTGTGCCATCTTCATCCTCTACAAAGATTTGATATCATGTCGTGTCATGTCGGTCTGGGCCAGATGGAAAAGACGGGAAAAATGAACGATTCCATCAGAAAGGACTTCAGCTGTAAGACATTATCTGTAACCGTGCAGTGATCTCTTATATGTTCTGTAGGGCTGGTATCTACCACTGACCATATGGCGGTAATATTCATGTTGGTCGTTATATATGCCTCGGGGTGATCCTCGACTCTGCCCTCTCTTTCAAGCCACATATCCAAGCCCTTGCCTCCTCCTGTCGTCTCAAACTCAAAAATATTTCCTGGATCCGTGCTTTCCTTGACCGCAACACTGCGAAAACGCTAGTGCATGCCCTTATCATCTCCCGCCTCGACTACTGCAACCTCCTACTCTCTGGACTCCCCTCTAGCACTCTGGCACCACTCCAATCCATCCTACACTCTGCTGCCCGACTAATCCACCTGTCCCCCCGCTATTCCCCAGCCTCTCCCCTGTGTCAAGCCCTTCACTGGCTTCCTATCGCCCAGAGACTCCAGTTCAAAACCCTCACACTGGCATACAAAGCCATCCACAACCTGTCTCCTCCATACATCTGTGACATGGTCTCCCGGTACCTACCTACACGCAACCTCCGATCCTCCCAAGACCTCCTTCTCTACTCCCCTCTCATCTCTTCTTCCCATAACCACATCCAAGACTTCTCCCGTGCTTCCCCCATACTCTGGAACTCTCTACCCCAACACATCAGACTCGCGCCTACCATAGAAACCTTCAAAAAGAACCTGAAGACTCATCTCTTCCGACAAGCCTACAGCCTGCAGTGATCCTCAACCTACTGAACAGCCGCATAGCCAGCTCTTCCCTCTCCTAGTGTATCCTCACCCACCCCCTGCAGACTGTGAGCCCTCGCGGGCAGGGTCCTCCCTCCTTATGTACTCGTGTGCCTTGTTATCTGCTCATGTTTAATGTATTTGTCTATATCTGCCCCGTATTCACATGTAAAGCGCCATGGAATAAATGGCGCTATAAAAATGCATAATAATAATAATAATATATAGAGATTATCTTCAGTAACAGCGAGGTTATCTGCTGAGGTTCTCCTCCGCTATTAGGGGGCGTCACCGAGTTGTTATCAAGGCTACCTGGTTAGGGGCCCACTCAGAAGCTTCACCCCCCCTGAACTAAAACCCTAGCTACGCCTCTGGGTACCTCCTTAATTTCTAAATGTATAGACAGTTATCAGGCAGAACTTAAGTTGCTAGGCATAATGTTCAACATTTCCACTAAAGACTACACTAGTGACCCCATAACAACACGATACATGAAATGTTGTCATTGGGACTTTTGGAACACCAGAATAGTGCTTAATAATTGGAATTACATTTTTTTGTGTGTTAAATAGACTTTAGTATGAAGTATACAGGAGCTATTTGTTAAAAATGATATTTAAGTAGATGATCCTAGGTAAACATTTTTCTTACTGACTCTCCAGTTTGTAAAACCCATTTTATTAAACATTTTTCGGTCATTCTTAATTAATATAAGGAGTCCTATGTTCAGAATCATCATCTCTTAGACCAGAGTTTAAGTGGTTACAAAGAGCAGCTCTCTCTGGAGGACCCATCCTGTATGACACAGACAGACCAATAATGTGAATGTGTGTCTGTCTGTCTGTCTGTCTCTGTGTGTGGCTGATCCTAGAATGTATAGGCTCCTGGTGGGGTATATATATGTGTATGTGTGAAGACATATATGTCTGTATGTGCTTGGTGTATACATGTGTGTGTGTGTGTGTGTGTGTGTGTGTGTGTATATATATACATATATACTTATTTGTGTGTAACATATAGTGTTTTTGTCACATACTGTGCATGTATGTATGGAGCATCCACATTTATAAATATCACCAGAGTAGATGAGAGTGAGAGCAGAAGCTAGAGTGTGAGAACAAGAGACCCCAACAGGCGGGTCTGGTCCGAAGCCATGAAGTAACTGCTTCAGGGGCTCTGAATCTTGAACCAGACTGGGCCCGTGAGTTACGTCAAGAAATGCGAGAGATCAGTGGTGAGCTATGGAGCATAAGAAAAACCCCTGCAGCTACCCCAGAACCAAATCCTGTACCCCGGTATGAAGTCTGATTAGAGAGGGGGTATTCCCCTGCTGGAGAACAGTGATACAGACATAGGTACCCACCAAACGAGCACAGAACCGAGTTTTGGACCTGTGGAGGAATGGGATACATGTCGAGGAAATGTCCACGTGAGAGAGCCAACAACTTTGTCTTTGCGGTCAAGGAGCATACCAAGGGGCTAGCTCCCACTCTAAGAAGGATTGAAGGCTCCGAGAGACATTTTTTTAGAGTCCTACTATGTGGGCTGAACTGAACAGGCAAACAATTTGTTGCCTAATGGTTACTGGCTCTCAGGTGACCACAATGCCAGAGGTTTATTTTCGACAGCACTTCCAAAACATTACCTAATCAAGAGGGAATCTGACCATTCGGCTGATCGCTGCCAATCAGTTACTTATCGCAGTAGCAGGGTTGGTACAGATGCAGATACGAGAATGGGGACAGAACCTAGGAAAGGAGGTAATCATGCTAGTGAAGGGCCCCATTGGGAGTGTGTCCATTGTAACATTAGGGATGAATATCCTAAAGGAAGTAGGACAGCTCCTGGTGGGTGGCTGTCAAGGAAGTGATTTGAGGCTTATGACCTAATATAAGAGTATTCCAACAACTAATCCATACTACTAAAATCTAGAAGTCACCAGATGCCTCCTAAGCCTTTTGAAAAGTGATTATACCCACTACAAGCTCCCTGACTTTGCCACATGGTCAGGCAGTGCTCACTATGCCGGTTTGGGTCTTGAATGTCCTTGGAAAGAGTGTGGTACGAGTTGAACCCTTGGGGAAGGAGAAGTGATGTCGAGACTACTGGTTACCCACACTCTGATGACAATGCACCAAAGATAACTGATGGTGAGGTGCCTTAATTTCAACAGAATGAGGCTACAGCTGGCTCCCAGGAAGGAATTGGCACGAGTCTACTTGATGCAGGAAAACCTCGCAAAACATGAGGCAGTGAACGTGACCCAGGTGGATGGGGACTTGTGGATGCTGTCGGTGTCCATACATCAGAAGAAAATAGAGTACAAAAAAATGGATGGCTGTGATAAATTAGAGCAGGTTGAAGCAAGTGGGACAAGTTCTCCTTCAATGCAAGTATTCAAATAGGCTGGACAGATATCTGTTTGAGATGGTTTAGTGAATCCTGCATTGAGCAGGAGGTTGGACACGATGATCCTGGAGGCACCGTTGAATTCTATGAATACCAGGAGGTGTTCGCCAGACATGACGAAGACTTTGCATGAACAGAGGCCATTTGGCAGCACAAAATCCCTATGGGAAATACAGGCTCCATACAAGAAATATATTGTTAGATTCCACCCCAGATGTATCAAGAAGTGAAGGATCTGCTGGCCCACATAGTACAAAATGGGGTGATACGAGAAAGTCAGAGCCCCTGGGCTGTGCCCATCATGTTGTTCCAGAACAAGAAGAATGGGAAACAGAGTGAGATCCTGAAAATTATAGCTCATTCAAACTAGAATTGTTAACCCTGGTATGGGCCATGACTATAATATTTGTCTGGGTCTGAAGTCAATGTGCAAACTGACAACAACCCACTTGCCCAATGTGAAATTTTGAGCATTGAAACAATGATGGATCACAAGGAAGCTGAAGTACCGGTACAAGATAGGCTATCGGGCAAAGACTGAAAGCAACTACGTGGACGTGCTGTCCACAGTGTTCCATGAGTGACTGGCCCAGGATGTGGACTAAGAGTTGAAGGGTGATGATACCCCAGATTGCAGATGCTTTGCAACATCTCTTGTGGCCTCTCAAGAATTGGAAGAAGTATACTGACCAAATTGAATGGGTACAGCTGCAACAGTTAGATCCAGGGCTTTTGAAGTTACAGAAGTTACAGAAGTGGGTGACAGTAGGCCAAGAGCTCAACAGAGAAGATACAGTAGCCTTATCTATTAATGCCTTACAGATGTTAGGACAATGGGAGCAGCAGAAAAACTTGGCACTCAAAGTCCTGTAGATGAAAATGAATATATAACACTGGTCTACAAAAAAAAATTCTGGCATGGACTTAAAGAATAGTTTTAGACTAATTTGAGGGTGCTGAATTCAAATCTGATCTTATAATTTCTCTATCACATCATGTTTTTTGCGCTATAGGTATATAGCCCATTTTCATGAATTCCATGATAAATATAAGTAGTGTATGAAAAGTGTCGGTTTATACGGTTCACTAAGGTAAATTTAATTTTCATTTAGTCTCCCAATAAATGTGAGAATACCTTTGTTTTCTTTGAACATGTATAATTCCCATTTGTTATAACACCCTTGTTTTCTGTGCTACTGGGACAGTAGAGCTACAGCAGAGCTTTGGGTGAAAACTGAATGGCCTCAGCGACAGAGTTTGGCATCTGGCGATAAGAATGTCATCCATGATCCTCTAGTGGATAGGAAGGACATTGTCTTTCCTCCCTTACACATAAAACTTGGATTGATGAAGCAGTTCGTCAAAGCTCTCAATCACAGTGGAGAATGCTTTAACTATATATGTTCAACTTTTCCTGGTCTTAGTGAAGAGAAGAAAAAGGCTGGAATATTTGATGGACCTCAAATAAGAAAACTTACAAGAGACCCAAATTTTATCACATCAATGAATGAGACAGAAGAGCTTGGAATGCATTTTGTAATGTGGTGCAGAATTTTCTAGGGAATAAGAAAGCAGACAACTATGAAGAGATTGTGGAAAAGCTACTAATGAGTCTGCTAAATCTTGGATGTAGAATGAGTATCAAGATTCACTATTTACACAGCCATTTGGACTTGTTTCCAGAGAACCTTGAGGATGTGAGCGAGGAACAAGGGGAGCGTTTTCATCAGGACATTAAAACAATGGAAGAACGGTGTCATGGCCGGTGGGACTCACATATGATGGCTGACTATTGCTGGAGCTTGATGAGAGACAACCCAGAAGCTGTACATCACAGATCAGCCAAGAAAAGAAAGTTCAAATAACTGCCATTTGTCATTCATCTGTGTGCCATATATATGTGTTTTTATATTTTGTAGTTTAATTCTGTAAGTATATTTGATTTGCTGTACATAGACTTTGTAATCTTTGTTATTCCTTGATTAAAAATATACAAAATGTAGTACCGAAAATCATGTGTTTTTATCATAAAACATTAGGAGTAATTTTCATCAAAAATTGAAAATATCTCGAAATCCTGATATGATAGCCAAAAACGGAGTTCATATTCGTAATCAGCAGCCAACATTGACTTAAAATAGGTTTTGAAACCTTTTGCCAGAAAAATTGCGTTGACCAGTGTAATTTAATATGCAATCCAAAATAGAGTTCACAAAGGTTTCATCCATATTAGATCTTCCTCAGTGTACTGCATGAAGAGAAAAAATATTTTTACAATAAGACAAACTTCAATATAAATATATACAAAGTCATTAGATTAGTTCTATTTTCCACAACCACATCCTAATTCCTTTTTTCTAAGGTACCTTTCTTTTACAGACTTTTTTGTTACACAGATGGATCTTAGGGTATGTTTATAAACATATATACGATTGAGATTTTATGATGCCAACATGTTGTTTTCTGCATTGATGATAATGATGAACTCTATCTAATGACTTTGTATATATTTATGTTGAAGTTTGCCTTATTGTAAAAATATTTTGTTGTCTTCATGCAGTACACTGAAAAAGGTCTAATATAGACCAAAATGTTTATTAACCTTATTTTGGATTACATATTAAATCATATATTCATTTTAATCTACTGAGTGGCAAGTTTTTCTGCTACTTTTACTAATGTGATTGGACCCTACTTGTATTCCTTTAAACACTAGTGCTGTGGTCATCTTCATATAATGTATAAAGGAAAGCCTGTTAAACGGGAATGCCCTCTTATATAGGTGGATACTAGTGATGAGCGAGTGTACTCGTTGCTCGGGTTTTCCCGAGCATGCTCGGGTGACCTACGAGTATTTGTTAGTGATCGGAGATTAACTTTTCATCGCGGTAGCTGAATGATTTGCAGCTACTAGACAGCTTGATTACATGTGAGGATTCCCTAGCAACCAGGAAACCCCCACATGTACTCAGCCTGGCTAATAGCTGTAAATCATTCAGCTGAGGCGATGAAAACTTAATCTCCAAACACTAACAAATACTCGAAGATCACCCGAGCGTGCTCGGGAAATCACGAGCAACGAGTACAATCGCTCATCACTAGTTGGATACAGTTGCTTGTAGAGTTCAGAACTACGTGTCAAGTAGTGATTCCAGAAGGGATGGTGCCGAAGGAAGCACATTAGAGGGGTGAGTACTTCAGAACAGAGAGGACCTTCCAATAGCTGTAATACCACGCTTATTGGCCACAACTATATCAGGTGGTGGAAGAAATTTGTCAGAAGTGCCAGCAGTTTGAATTAGCTAAGCATCCAGAAAAGAGGTCACCCATGCAAGTGATAATCTGACCCATTGGAAGTGTTAATGGTGGATTACCTCATGGTCGGCTCATCTCATAATGGTTGTAAATTTTTCCTGGTGATGACAGACCACTTCACGAAGTTCCCAGTCATAACCCGGACCTGGGATCAGACGGCTGAGTCAGTGGCCCATGCCATCTGCCGAGACTTCACCTGAGTATATAGGTGGCTTCGGAGGATCCACTCCGACACAAGGGACATGCCTCCAAGGGAGAAGAATGGAAGAACTGCACCGACTCCACGGCATTAAAACATCCAGAACAATGCCCTATCACCCTCAAGGAAATTAAGCTTGGTAATGTTTCATCAGAACATTGTTATAGATGCTGAGGACATTGGAAAAGGATCAGAAGATGAAGTGGCCTTCATTTGTTCTGTAATTGGTGTGAGTGCAATAATCGAGCTCATGCCACAACCAGGTACAAGCACTACACATTGCTGTTTGGCCATAATGACCATGAAATAACTGAGCTAGAGCTATACCAGAGGAAGATTGCACCAGGATGAGCACATCCACCTGGGTGCAAGAACATCGGCATCAGCTGCAGAAGCTAAGAAGGCTTGTCCAACAGAAATTACAGGAGATGAGCCATCCGGACGTGACCCCAGTGCAGAAAACACCACTACAACCTGGACATTGAGAGCTGATACGAGCAAAGCATCCTGAGGCAAGTTGGATTACAGATGGGAGACAACTCCCCATCGGGTTACAAGTAGAGTAAATCCCAAGAATGCAGTGTATGAGGTTCAACCAGAGAGAGAAAGGGTATGAGGAAGAGTGCTTCATCGCAACATGCTTCAACCCTGTGTGTCTGAGGGGGAGAGAGTGCCTGAACCTCTGAAAGAGCAAAAGAACTCTGCATCAAGGAGGCTTGCAGAGGATGAGGATGAATGGTGGGTGGTAGCTGCAGTACCAAGAGAATCAACACTACAACTCCTGGCTGATCCAGAGAATAGGTCAGAGGCTGAACCTGCAAGAGAAGTACAGGAAGGCCCCAGTGTTTCTGAAGAGACAACCCAAGAGGGGCCTCACAGAACTGAGTGTCCAAATGTTGGTGTCCCACCCAGAAGGTACACATAGGATTACTTAATTTGGCCCAAGAACTGCCAGTTTAAAAGAGAGGAGGAATGTTAGAAGATAGACAAGTGAGAAAACGCACACATTTAATGCCTAACAGTGTGGTTTGCAAGCGAAAACCACCATCTGCTAGTTAAAGACAAAAGAAAAAGAAAAAGCAGAGAGAAATGCATTAGTGAGAACCCAAAAGTAAAGTGTATGTTCCCTCAGGTAAGCAATTGGAGAAGATACCAGGTCAGGTGACACCTGTATCTCAGTTAGTAATTATAAAAGGCACAGGGGGGCAGAGAAAGGGTGGAGTTGCGCCTGAAACTGTAGAAGGACGGACATGCAGTTCAGTGGAGTTGGCTTATAGCCACCATTACAAGTAATCAGATCCAAGTGAAGGACTGAGTAACCAGATGCAAGTGAAGGAACGAATAACTAGATTCGAGTGAAGGACGAGTAATCAGATTCGAGTGAAGATCCAATTAGCCAGATACGAGTGAAGGACAGAGTAACCAGATCTGAGTGAAGGACTGAGTAACTACATTCGAATGAAATACAAGTAACCAGATACAAGTGAAGGACCGAGTAACCAGATGTGAGTGAAGGACCGAGTAACCAAATACAGGTGACCAGAGCCAGAGACAAAAACCAGATATAGGAGAGCTAAATAGAATCAGAGCCGAGAGAAAGATGACTAGGCTCCAGCAGAGGTATGTTCTTATGAGCCGTCAATTCCAGTGTAGACATATGGTACAAAGTGGGGACTGGGGCCGTGCTTCAGTGAAAGAAAGCAGCCAGTGTGGCATTTTGCATTACCTAGAGTGTGACATAAATGACGGGCCCAGTAGTGACAGACACGCTTTTTAGGTAGTGGTATTAGGACCAAAACATCACTGACGTTAGCAGTTATTTAGTGGTAATAATAGAACGATAGTGTGTAAAAAGTATTGTGTGTCAATATCCTGTTAATCTGAACTATTGTATTCTTTTTGTAACATAGCTTGTTTCATTTTCACTGATTGCGCCATCCTTTGTTATTGTACTGAAGGCACCTCTTTTATTGCATTAATCGAATAAATAGTTGTTGGTTCAAGTACCACTATCCATGGCCGCCATCAGGGAATTACTGCCTTTACTGGAATATGAAGCCTTGTGAGCAGAGGGGACCCAGAGCGGCCCCTCTCTTCTGCTCACAAGGCCCCAGCGGCATGTCTCTACTAGTGATGAGCGAGTGTACTTGTTGCTTGGGTTTTCCTGAGCACACTCGGGTGACCTCCGAGTATTTATGACTACTCGGAGATTTAGTTTTCATCACGGCAGTTGAATGATTTACAGCTACTAGCCAGGCTGAGTACATGTGGGGGTTGCCTGTTTGCTAGGGAATCCCTACATGTTATCAAGCAGGCTGGTAGGTGTAAATCATTCAGCTGCCACGATGAAAACTAAATCTACGAGCAGTCATAAATACTCGGAGGTCACCCGACCACGCTCAGGAAAACCCGAGCAACGAGTACACTCGCTCATCACTAGTCTCTACCTGTTCAGTAACTGAACGTGCACCCTTGGACATACGTTCAGTTAAAACCTATGTTGCTGTGTGGGAAGGCTTCCTGCAAGTCGACAGGTAACAGCCGCTGGCCAATCACAGGCCGGCAGCTGACATCAGCGCACACTGGCGTATGACATCACTGCCATACTCTGAGACGTCCGCACCTCAGATGAATTGAGAAGAAGACACCACTGGGCCTCAGCAATATAATGAGAAACATTTTTGTTGTAAAGCCGCAATATGGGGGCACTGTGGAGAGACCTGGGGGGCAGTGTGGAGAGACACTGGGGCAGTATGCAGAGACATGGGGCAGTATGCAGAGACATGGGGCAGTATAAAGAGACATGGAGCAGTATTGAGAGACATGGCGCAGTGTGGAGAGACATGAGGCAGTATGAAGAGACATCGGGCAGTGTGGAGAGACATGGAGCAGTATGGAGAGACATGGTGCAGTATGTAGAGACATGGAGCATTATGCAGAGACATTGGGCAGTAAAGAGAAACACTGGGGGTGGAATGGAGAGACATGGGGCAGTATGGAGAGACATGGGGCAGTATGCAGAGACACTGAGTCAGAGTGGAAAGATGCTGAAGCAGGGTGGAGAGATGCTGGGGTAGAGTGGAGAGACATGGGGCCAGGAATGAGACTCATTGGGTCCAGAATTGAGTACATATGGGAGCAGGATGTAGGACATTTTTTTTATATTTTTGAGGATACTGTTTTCATTGTGGGAGGAGGTCCTGTTACTGTGCAGGGTGACACTGTTGCTTTTTTTCTTCATCTAGCGTAGTGTAGAAGTTGAAGATAAATTGGGGTTTGTGCTTTAGATAACTATTTGTTATTTTCTGTATAGATGAGTCCTGGCTGGAAAAAGTGATGGCGGTGTGCGCTGGATGAAGATGAAGGACTTCAGCTAGAGACGTCATTGGTTAGTCAGTGTGTTACCTGTACACTGACACTATACATTATATACTATATACAGAGGTTCTGTGTATAATGTCAATGGTGATCACTGTATTACCTGTACACTGACACTATATACAAAGCTCCTGTGTATAATGTCACTGGTGATCCCTGTATTACCTGTACACTGACACTATATACAGAGCTTCTGTGTATAATATCACCAGTGATCCCTTTACTACATGTACACTGACACTGTATAGAGAGCTCCTGTGTATAATTATTATTATTTATTATTTATTGTTATAGCGCCATTTATTCCATGGCGTTTTACATGTAAGGAGGGGTATACATAACAAAAACAAGCACAATAATCTTAAACAATACAAGTCATAACTGGTACAGGAGTTGTCACTGGTGATCACTGTGTTACCTGTACACTCTCACTGTTCACTGTTTACTATAGACCGAGATCCTGTGTATAATGACACTTATGGTAATAATATTATTGTGTTTTTTTATTAATGATCGGTATTGTAGTATTCGGTCACTATGTGGTGGCAATATGTGGTCTGGTCGTGTTGTGGTGGTATTTGTCCCTTGTATATGGTATTATTGTTAATTTAAAAAAAAGTATGTGATGTGACACATTCCCTTAAAGAAATCTAAAAAAAAACCTAAATAGAGTATTGGATATTGTAATAAATGTTTAATAGGTTAGAGTAGAGAAGGGCCCAGCCAAAAGAGTCTACCTTGTCATTGTGGCAGCTGAAAAAAATCTTTTTGCCCAAACAAAAGCTGCTGGCTATGTATGAGATCTGGTGTTAGATGGGAACTGATAATGTGTTATTGGTGAGGATGTGGTGTAGAAGTGGAGTTTTTCTATGAGTGGGCAGTGGGACTGTGGAAGGTTCAAGGGTTGGAGGCAGAGCTGGGGTGGAGCCTGGGTGGATTCTCAAGGGGGCCCAAAAATTTTGCCAGTATGGGGCCCTGAAATTCTTGGTGGAAGCCCTGCCACTATCTTCACATTGTCTATGCTGTAGCGTAACATAACCACGCCCCCACTACTGGTTAACAGCTTTCTGCCTATGCGCAGTATAAACATAAAGTTGCTAATCAGTGGTTTGGGTGGGGTTATACAGAGCTCAATAATCAGAGTACTAGTAACATAGTAACATAGTAACATAGTTAGTAAGGCCGAAAAAAGACATTTGTCCATCCAGTTCAGCCTATATTCCATCATAATAAATCCCCAGATCTACGTCCTTCTACAGAACCTAATTGTATGATACAATATTGTTCTGCTCCAGGAAGACATCCAGGCCTCTCTTGAACCCCTCGACTGAGTTCGCCATCACCACCTCCTCAGGCAAGCAATTCCAGATTCTCACTGCCCTAACAGTAAAGAATCCTCTTCTATGTTGGTGGAAAAACCTTCTCTCCTCCAGACGCAAAGAATGCCCCCTTGTGCCTGTCATCTTCCTTGGTATAAACAGATCCTCAGCGAGATATTTGTATTGTCCCCTTATATACTTATATATGGTTATTAGATCGCCCCTCAGTCGTCTTTTTTCTAGACTAAATAATCCTAATTTCGCTAATCTATCTGGGTATTGTAGTTCTCCCATCCCCTTTATTAATTTTGTTGCCCTCCTTTGTACTCTCTCTAGTTCCATTATATCCTTCCTGAGCACCGGTGCCCAAAACTGGACACAGTACTCCATGTGCGGTCTAACTAGGGATTTCTACAGAGGCAGTATAATGCTCTCATCATGTGTATCCAGACCTCTTTTAATGCACCCCATAATCCTGTTTGCCTTGGCAGCTGCTGCCTGGCACTGGCTGCTCCAGGTAAGTTTATCATTAACTAGGATCCCCAAGTCCTTCTCCCTGTCAGATTTACCCAGTGGTTTCCCATTCAGTGTGTAATGGTGATATTGATTCCTTCTTCCCATGTGTATAACCTTACATTTATCATTGTTAAACCTCATCTGCCACCTTTCAGCCCAAGTTTCCAACTTGTCCAGATCCATCTGTAGCAGAATACTATCTTTTCTTGTATTAACTGCTTTACATAGTTTTGTATCATCTGCAAATATCGATATTTTACTGTGTAAACCTTCTACCAGATCATTAATGAATATGTTGAAGAGAACAGGTCC
The DNA here is from genome assembly GCF_032444005.1 of Ranitomeya imitator. NCBI lineage: Eukaryota > Metazoa > Chordata > Amphibia > Anura > Dendrobatidae > Ranitomeya > Ranitomeya imitator. The sequence continues at coordinate 329,921,474 of NC_091286.1, read as the reverse complement.
CAATACTGACCCCTGCGGTACCCCACTGGTCACAGCGACCCAGTTAGAGACTATACCATTTATAACCACCCTCTGCTTTCTATCACTAAGCCAGTTACTAACCCATTTACACACATTTTCCCCCAGACCAAGCATTCTCATTTTGTGTACCAACCTCTTGTGCGGCACGGTATCAAACGCTTTGGAAAAATCGAGATATACCACGTCCAATGACTCACCGTGGTCCAGTCTATAGCTTACCTCTTCATAAAAACTGATTAGATTGGTTTGACAGGAGCGATTTCTCATAAACCCATGCTGATATGGAGTTAAACAGTTATTCTCATTGAGATAATCCAGAATAACATCCCTCAGAAACCCTTCAAATATTTTACCAACAATAGAGGTTAGACTTACTGGCCTATAATTTCCAGGTTCACTTTTAAAGCCCTTTTTGAATATTGGCACCACATTTGCTATGCGCCAGTCCTGCGGAACAGACCCTGTCGCTATAGAGTCCCTAAAAATAAGAAATAATGGTTTATCTATTACATTACTTAGTTCTCTTAGTACTCGTGGGTGTATGCCATCCGGACCCGGAGATTTATCTAAACCCTTCAAATATTTTACCAACAATCTAGTAGATCTACAGCAAGGATAATACCAAAACTGCAGCAAGAGGCCTATTAAGTGAATCATCACTGGAATTTGTCCCTACATCATGCTGCTTTCAGATTGGTAAGCAATAAACCTAATGACAGATTCCCTTTGAAAGATTATTCTCAAACATAGAATATGCTGTAAATGCCTGACAGATGCAGGGCCTTATTATGGGACCCTCACCTTTGGAAGAACCATGTCTGATGGGTGTACCTATTCGAGGCCACATCATTCACAATACACTAACAATTTTGTTAATAACCTACCTAATTTAAATTAAGCAATAAATCATGATCTCCACAAAGGCATGAAGATATACAGGAGCTACTATTAATAAATGGCCAATTAATTTTTAGACTTCTGTCTTGCAAGTAGTCATAACAAAAAGATATTAGAGAAAATGAAAAACCTAATTATCACTTCTAATGGGAACCCATTTTTTGTACAAGTTTCTTATGCTCAGTTTCCACCAAGCTAAAGAAACGTGTGTAAAACCCAACGTTGCTCCAAAAGTCCCAAAATGTAAGCAGAGGCTGTGAAATGCATCCTTTAATTTGCTTGCCCAATTTATTCTCTGCACCAAGTTTACGAAAGCGATTACCCTATTAAGTGCCAGCAGTAGCTGAGGTTTTCAACATCTCTCTCCGAGCATTAACACTCGGAGGGAATAAACTTTACTTAACCTAATTAATTTTAATCACTGTATTCCAGTCTCATACTGAGCAAACAGATGCAAATTTCAACACATTAATAAATTTACAGATTCCATTGTGGGCTACTCATGCATTGAACATTTGCTGGTCCAACATTAGGAGAACAGGGACTGTGGAATCACAAAATGTATAAGAAATCTATACTTGGCAATATCCATGGGTCCTGGTGTAAGTATTCCTATAGCAACACAGTGCAAAAATAGCACATTAAGAAGTTCATGAAAAGTTCCTCTGCAATTCTCATTAATTCCTAAGTATGTTTGCCAGAAATTAAAAGTAGATGAATATACTTAGGTTTTTTTTTTTTCTTTTACGCTATACATTTTCCGACATGAAGATGGAGCTATTGTATTACCTTTATACAAAACTTGCTAGAAGTATACAGGGACATATAACTGACAAATGAATATTACTCCTGAGATGGCCATACTAACCGAATTTGACCCAGCTTTCGAATTGTCTAATTTCTTAAAATATGTTTGTGTTTATTGAATACATAAAGTTGATAATTAAGCAGGGCACATTGAGTTATAGGTCCTATAACAGAAGCTAATCTGCATATTCGAGGAACAGTATTGCAGAAAAAAAACAAATAAAACCATGTTATTTCTTCAGTGGGAGTAGAATTTTACATTATAACAGGAGATAACTACAGCCCTATTGATGGCATACTATGCAGTACTCTGCAAGACTTATTTACATCATAGTCAATTTACAGTAAGTGCTTTTTAATGCCTCCGCATTAGTTTAGATAGTAATAACTAGATTTTTAGTGGTCTACCTACAATGTCTACTGGGCCCTGTTGTAAGGGAACAGTAGAAGAAATATCAGGGTTAATAAATTAGACTTCAAAGGTGTCTTAGATCATGAAAGAAAAGGTTCCCAAATACTATAGTTCCTTTGTTAGCAACTAGTGGAACTGAACTGTATCTGAACTCTGAGTTCACTTTTAAAAAATAGTGATAAAATGAAGATATTGCTTTTCATTGCTTACATGGTGTTTGGTAACACAAAGATTTGAAAATTAAAGAAAGACTTTTACTACAATGTATTGGAGTATAACAATATAACATTAATTAGTGGCGTATCTTCCATTGAGGAAAATTATGCAACTGTTATTACTGTGGAAATTAACTTAATTAAAAATGTTCTACCTTTGTCAAAGCACTAAGCTTAGGTCTAAGTTCATTGGAAAGCAGGCTGCACACATCAGATAGCTGTCAGCGAAACACTTATTTAACCGACAGCAATCTCTCACCCCTTCATACACATGCATGCTTGCTTGGCCATGCTTGTATGTGTCTTCTATGTAGAGTGGATAGTAAATAGTGATAAGCGGACCCGATCATCTTCGGGTTTGTCGGGTTCGACGAAGTTACAGTGAAAAGTTTAGTTCGGGACCCGTTTGACCCCGAAATCAGTAGAAATCAATAGGGGAACTTTGGTGCTTTAAAATGGCTGTAAAATGGTCATAGGAAGGGATAGGGGGTCTGCAAAAGGAAGCCAAATGGGGGTGAGAGCAGGACAGTTGCCCTACAAACAAATGTGGATAGGAATCTTGCCTTGCACAGGTGTGTACTATGGAGGACAGAGAATGAACTTCAATCCAATATTGCAGCCAGCATGCAGCCAGCGGGTAAGGAAAGGGTGAATCAAAAACCCCAAAACCCCACCTCCATGGCTGAAGATTGTTCCCTCCAAATTCAGGTGACAGTGTCCCTTTAAGTTAACATTCAATAAAAGAAAAGAAAAAAAATTATAATCTTGAACCAGGATACGAAGGTCCAAGTGGAGCAGGAGGTTGAGGGACACTATTTTATTTTTAGGGTACTCTGAAAACATGCAGTGTAATAATCTGCTGGCTACCCTCTCTCTGTGTGTACAGGCCGTGTAATACTCTGCAAGTTTTTGGGTTGAAAATACTGAGAAAAGCATCAAATAGGAGATGTGGCCATGTCTCTGGTGGTGGTGATGTAGCTACTGCAGGGAGAGAGTGGGTATGGTGTATGCTACATGCCCAAATGAAACACCTTGCTCTTGTGCAAGCAGGCAACAGGACGTTCTGTAAAATTTCATAGACCTGAGTACCAGTGGATGAATGGTGATGCCAAAACAAGCAGAGGTGTTTTTAGATTGGTTGGTTTAGAGTGGTTTCAGTCCTTTTGCTTTGTCTTCCACCCAGTACTCTGCTGAAAGTGTAGATATGGCACTTGCAAGTCATGGGAATCTGTTCTCTGTTGTGAATTCTGTGGCAGAGCTCCCTCCTGTGGTCACAAGTGGTACTTCGGCTGATTCTCTCTGTGAGCTTCCGTTGGTGGAGGAAAGTGGTACTGCGGCTTCTGAGTTTCCTTCCTCAGGTGATGTGGTGAAGTCGTTAGGTGCTGCTCTATTTAACTCCACCTAGTGCTTTGATCCTGGCCTCCAGTCAATGTTCTAGTATTGGACCTGTTTCCTCCTGGATCGTTCCTGTGGCCTGCTGCTCTGCATAGCTAAGTTCTGCTTTGCTATTTTGTTTGCTGTTTTTTCTGTCCAGCTTGTCTATTTGTTTTTTCCTGCTTGCTGGAAGCTCTGGGACGCAAAGGGTGTACCTCCGTGCCGTTAGTTCGGTACGGAGGGTCTTTTTGCCCCCTTTGCGTGGTTTTTGTAGGGTTTTGTGTTGACCGCAAAGTTACCTTTCCTATCCTCGCTCTGTTCAGAAAGTCGGGCCTCACTTTGCTAAATCTATTTCATCTCTACGTTTGTCTTTTCATCTTAACTCACAGTCATTATATGTGGGGGCTGCCTTTTCCTTTGGGGTATTTCTCTGAGGCAAGGTAGGCTTATTTTCTATCTTCAGGCTACCTAGTTTCTCAGGCTGTGCCGAGTTGCATAGGGAGCGTTAGGCGCAATCCACGGCTGCCTCTAGTGTGGTTGGAGAGGATTAGGGATTGCGGTCAGCGGATTGCGGTCACAGAATTCTACAGGATGGGGAATGCTCGAGAGAAGTCTTGCAGGCTATTGGATGAGGAAAATACAATTGTGGAGGAGAGAAGGAGGACTTGGGAGGGCCAGGGGTTACGTGGTGGGAGATATCGAGAGACAGATTATGGATGGATTTGTAGGTCAGTGTTACTAGCTTGAAGTGGATATGTTGTGGTATTGGGAGACAATGAAGGGATTTGCATAGGGTGGAGTAGTGAGGACAGAAGTAGATTAGTCGGGAAACAGAGTTATGGACAGACTGGAGAGCAAGGGAGCAGGGTGCAAAAGCCCCTAGCCATTAAATTGGCTGCTATTGCACACTACATCTGGCCCCTAGCCTTTTCTCTGTCCATGTTGCCTACTCCTCCTACTCTGCTTCTTCCACCATTCCCTCAGAAAGTGCCAGCAGTGTGTGTGTGCAGTTGGCATTCTCACCCTGCTTCTTGCCTGTTTGTGGTGCAGTCTCACTTCTGCTTTTTAGCACCCGCCTCATATGCGACGTACCCACAGGCTGGAACTCCACCTTGAATATGCATTTTTATAAAAGTTATCTGGTATTGCAATGGGGAGCAAAATTGTATCTATACATTTGTTGAGTATTATCACCTGGTTCAGAGTAAGATTTGTACATATCAATCCATTGTAGTTAAAACAAGTGGAAATTATTCATGTGTTTCTTGAGTGCCATTGGGTGATTGCTAATCTTATTACACATAAATTGGAGGGACTGAAATGGGTACTATCCAATCTCTGCAGGACTTGTGCTCTAAGTTAGCCTTGCAGAAGAAAAATCAGATAAGTCATCAAGCTATTTGATAAGAGAGGTAATATCTTCCTAACTGTCTACTGGGTAAATGTGGTGGCAGATGGACCTGAGGCATAAAGCATTTTGGCGCATGTCCTAACACCACAGAAGATTGCTGGATATTTTTCTGTCCATGTCACCTACTCTTTCCTCCACTGCCTCCTCTTTCGCCTCCTCATCTGGTCAATGGATCGCCCCCAGGGTAAGGGCAATGGGGTACTCTGTACCGGGCCCCTTTCTGCAGTCGATGGGGATGTCACGGTGGCTGGACCCGGTCCGTGGCCCTTTGCGGGGAGCATCCAATAAAAGGTGGACAGTAGTTTATAGGATAGTGTTCGTGACGCCACCTGTGGTATTCGGTCAGGGTGACCGACGCTGCTTAGGGGTCCGCTGGGATGATGTTATGGCAGCTAGATGGTATATCTTCCCACAGGTGAAGTGTACCCCCAGGGCTTCCCAAAGTGGAATTGGTGGACGGTGCAAGGCGCAGTGAATAACGAGGAATTCAATAGCCTTCCCCTAGCTTGCAGTAATGTAGTAGGTCCCTACTTGCATAAGCTACCATAAGGTCCTCACTGTTGTTACTCCTCTCTGTCCCCCAGATGGTACTGATAGAACAAAACCCATATGACTGATGGCCTGAGGCTTGTTTATAGGGACCCTAGAGACGCCCCGACCCCCACAAGTTGCCACTGTGTCTTCTTAGGTATAAAGGTCGGACAGCCAACTTGGAATTAACTGTCCTGCCAGTCTCTGAAGTAACGGCATAGAGCTCTTTACTCCCTCGGTATTCTGGCCATCGGATCTGCGCTTCAGATGGAGGCAGCCTGCTTCTAGCTGGTCTCCCGCTGATGTTTCACTCCTGTTGCTATGACTTCTTTTCTTACTCACTACAGCACAATTCCTTTCTTGTCCTTTCTTAGGATGCTGCCGCATGGGTTGCAGGCGCAGCTCCATGTCCTTCTTCCTCCTCAGACTGTAGTCTGGATCTGACTAGAGATCACCCTAGCCAGCTCGACCGGGAGACCTTTCCTCGTCGGTCCCCAGCCAGGAACTCTCCTGAGACTTCTCCTTCTGATACTGACTGACTTCCTCACCAACCCCCCAGTTTTACCCGAATGTGAGGAGTGGCCTAAAAGATAGAACCCTTAGCTCCCCCTGGTGGACTGGTGTGTGAAGTGTGTGTGTGGCTGTGATACCTGGACAGCAGATCTCCTTCATTGCCTTCAGATGTAACATCACTCCCCCTGGTGGAAGAATAACATTACTGCAACGAACCAGGACTCTGGGGAGCTGCATCAACATAACACCTGCTTGACCAACTTCAGCACAGCCAGGGGGAAACTACAGCAGGCTGTGTTGAAAATCATATGTTTGTGGGAAAAATCCCACACTGCGCAGAAGCTGCGAATGGGGATCAAACAGCCGACAGATGTGTGGTTGGTGCTGATAAATCTTAAGCCCGGCTTAGTGGTGTGCGATAATGGGTGAAATCTCGCAGCAGCTCTGGGCCTTGCTGGTTTCATATAATTGGCATGGCTATAATGGCCCTGCAAGTGCCCAGATTCTAAAAACTTGTTGATTAGCTGCGCTGCAGCCTTTCAACAAGCTTTATTATACTGGAACAGGAAACGTACATTAAAAAGACCATGTTCGGGGTTTGGTAACGGACACTAGGTGTCCATTACGGACACCGAACTTTACTTTACGGACTTTACCGTTCGAATTCGCTCATCCCTGGTCAAGGATATAGTTGTTCTATTTCGTCCAGTGTATTTTCAAGAGGCTTTATTAACACTAAAGTTCAAAGCTGTCCTTACCTTTCATGTTTCTCATCTTTATTGTCCAGCTTTTAGATTAATAAAGAGATACAGGGAATAACCGATTCTTTGCACTTACTGTCACATCACTGCACTAAATTTTTTTTTTGGTAGGTCTTTCATCCTTACATGAAAAGTAATTCGGATGCTTCTTCATTTTTAAAACTTCAAGATATAATATCAGAGAAAATCGTAGATTGAATTATACTTTACTAATACATTTATGAACATAATGGTTTTGTAAAAGGAACCTCTAAGCTGATTGATGCTGCCCAATCCATGGGCAAAACCAAAAAACTGAGCTCAATTATAAATTGGTATACAGGTAAAGTGTTAGAGCACATTCACAATGTGGCCATTTTAGAGACGAAACTCCCGAAAAAAAGGAAAAAAGGAGCATTTACTGTACAGCAAACAAATCATTAAATGGTGACAGTACATGTAAATAACATAGGGTACTTAGCTAATGTCATTTTGATCGATAAAGCATAAGCCATCCCATTACGTCAAGGTGTATCATTGGGAAGGTCCTAGCCTGTCTCTGGCATCAAAACCTTACCATGTGTCAAACGACATCAATGGGCAGAGGAAGACAGCTAGACCAAGACACCCATCCATGGGAAGCTACACAGATGGAATGTTTATAGCTCAGAAAGTGGAGCCACGCAGCCTATTTGTATAAAATACAAGCGATAACAACAAAACTAAAAAACTGAGCTGGAGTATAAGTTGGTATACATGCAAAGTATAAGAGCATGTTCACACTGTAGCCATTTCATAGACAAAACTCAAGGAAAAAAATAGCATATATTTTACAGCACGCAAATCAGTAAAGTACTAAGTACCCTATGCTATTTACATGTACTGTTACCATTTACTGATTTGCTTTTTGTAGGGCGTATTCTCATTTTTGTTTTTTTCTTGGGTTTTTCCAAATCAAGGGCAATATCAATCAGAGCAGCCAGGGATATTTTTCTCTGAAACTCCACAGCATTTCAGAGAAAATATAGTTACTGTATATATCCAGCTGCTCATTCAGTTATATATCCAGATGGGGTCCCATAGTCCGGTGCTGCATTCAGCTGGTTTCTCCCCCCACAGCTAGAGGTGATTGACAGCCTCCCACTATAGAAGAAACCTGTTAATCACCTGATCATTGAGCTGAAAGAAAGAGCTGGACTAGTCTAGTCGCCAGCTATAGTTCGCAGCCAGATCTTCTAACTATATTAGCTCTGAAACTGCATATTGTAATAGGAGTATTATAATGTGTTGTTTGGACAGAACAAGGGTCCAGACTACAGGTACAGTAACTTGATCCAAACAATCACCATGAAATTTACAGAATTAACATAAAGCTGGCATCACCTCTACAGGCAACCATGTGGATTTTGTAATCTTCTTTGCAAGGATACATATAAAGAATACACTTTTATCTCATATTGAGGTGCTGGTGTATTTTTTTTTTAACTTCAGTCTTTGCATTAAAATAGCCATTAATGATGCTGAATGACCACCGATACCAAGGCGTTGTGGAGGATGAAGATGGCACACCTAAGGATGAGGCACTACCAGCAAGCAAAGAAGAAAAGGGCACACAGCAACATCCAGAAGTGACAATAAAAAGTACAGCCAAAAGAGAAGAAGAGTGGTAGTGGTGGGAGACTCACTACTGAGAGGCACAGAAGCAGCCATCTGCAGACCAGCCATAACCGCAAGAGAAGTATGCTGACTCTCAGGTGCGAAGATCAAGGATCTGACCAATAGGATATCAAAGCTCATCAGTTCCAAGGACGTCCACCCATTTCTTCTGATACATGTTGGCACCAATGACACAGCAAGGAAGGACCTACCGACAATCTGCAAGGACTTTGAGGAGTTGGGGAAGAAAGTAAAGGAGCTGGATGCACAGGTAGTTTTTGTTCTATCCTTCCAGCAGACGGGCATGGCAGCAGGAGATGGAACAGGATCCTTGATGTGAACAACTGGCTAAGATGATGGTGCAGGCAGGATTCAGATTCCTGGAGCATGGTGTGAATTACCTGTATGACGGACTCCTCACCAGAGACGGACTATACCTCAACAAACCTGGGCAACAAACATTCACCAGATGACTCGCTACACTCATCAGGAGGGCGTTAAACTAGAAGAGGGAATGGGAAGAAAATGTTAGACATGAACATGAAGCTACAAATTATCCTGATAAAGGATATGAGGTGCGGCAAAGAAGACCCAAGACAACGTACTCGGAAGGGAGGTAAGAAAATTTATAAAACAATCCACAGGGAGGAGATTAGAACAAAACAAAATCCTCTAAACTGCATGCTGGCAAACACCAGAAGCCTGACAAACAAGATGGAAGAATTGGAGGCAGAAATATCTACACGTAAATATGACATAGTGGGAATAACTGAGACATGGTTGGATAAAAGCGATCGTAAAAATCGGAGAGGAGGAGGGGTTTGTCTTTATGTAAAGTCTTGTCTAAAGTCCACTTTAAGGGAGGATATTAGCGAAGGGAATGAGGATGTCAAGTCCATATGGGTCAAAATACATGGAGGGAAAAATGGTAACAAAATTCTCATTGGGGTCTGTTACAAACCCCCAAATATAACAGAAATCATGGAAAGTCTACTTCTAAAGCAGATAGATGAAGCTGCAACCCATAATGAGGTCCTGGTTATGGGGGACTTTAACTACCCGGATATTAACTGGGAAACAGAAACCTGTGAAACCCATAAAGGCAACAGGTTTCTGCTAATAACCAGGAAAAATTATCTTTAACAATTGGAGCAGTATCCAACCAGAGGAGCAGCACTTTTAGACCTAATACTATCTAATAGACCTGACAGAATAACAAATCTGCAGGTGGTCGGGCATCTAGGAAATAGCGACCACAATATTGTACAGTTTCACCTGTCTTTCACTAGGGGGACTTGTCAGTGAGTCACAAAAACACTGAACTTTAGGAAGGCAAAGTTTGACCAGCTTAGAGATGCCCTTAATCTGGTTAACTGGGACAATGTCCTCAGAAATAAGAATACAGATAGTAAATTGGAAATGTTTAAGAACATCCTAAATAGGCACTGTAAGCGGTTTATACCTTGTGGGAATAAAAGGACAAGAAATAGGAAAAATCCAATGTGGCTAAACAAAGAAGTAAAAGGGGCAAATAACAGTAAAAAGAAAGCATTTAAACTACTTGTTAGGGCTAGCGGAATGCACCAAATAATAAGACAGATAGAGTATGGTGCGTTCGCAGCCCGGGGTCCACCGTGCAGAGATGGAACCTGCTGCCAAGTAATGACGGACTATATGGCGGTACTCATAAGTATATACACGTGGGTTAAACTTCACCCAGCGTGAAGGAAGCGATCCTGTTGCGTCACAGGACCGCGGTACCGCACATAGAGCACGAGCAAGTAGTCAGCGAACTCAACCCCAACTAGGATTGAAGTCCGATTAGACCCTTGCTGGCACAACACCGCAACTGGGTGTGTAAGGAAACTGAATAACAATATTAAGGCACAAGAGTGCATGCGGTGCCGCACTGACGAACGCCACTAACCACCCAGGCTTGGGTAAGGAAAGCACAGAGGAAGTGCACGGCGCCGTACTGGCGGTCACAGCAACTGGACGCTGTAATGTGTGATTCGTGCTGTAGGATAAGTTGGGCACTAGATAGCAACCATACACCTTCCGCGAATAGACATTCAATAGGGTAGGGGTATCCAAGGACGATTTGCACTCACAACATACACACATTAACAATTGTACACTAGCGCATGGCCGTGCGGTCATGCGCAGTTTATATAGTTGCAGCACAGGAAGTGGCCACAGAAACTTTTCCCTTCCAAGACCTGCCAAGAGGACCAATGGAATGTGCTGCAGAGCCTGAGCACATGACCCTCGATCTCCAACGGGAGATCTTGCCCTGGGCATGCTCAGTGTGTGCAGACAAGGACTTAGTCCCAGAGAAGTCCGCTCGCTGCTGACCAGCACTGGCTTTAATGGCAGAAGCTGAAGAAGCAGCAGTAACTCTCTGTACAGAGTGAGACTGAGCAAGACGCTGGGACCGACGTCCCTGCTGAGCAGACTCCACTGCGGCTGGATAAGAATGGGAGACCGCAGCGGAGATGGCTCGAGATTCCCCCTGTGCAGAAGCGGGAACTCGAGACCTAACATTGCCCCCCCCTCCTTGGGCCTCGCTACGCTCGAAGGCAGCAATGAGCTGTGGGGCCCGAATGTTTTCAGCAGGCTCCCATGACCTGTCCTCTGGGCCATAACCCTTCCAATCCACCAGATAGAACTTTTTGCCGCGTACCACCTTGCACCCCAAAATAGCGTTCACCTCGTAATCGTCCGTAGATGAACCCGATGTCCCGGCAGATGACTCGGAAAACAGGGACATGTATACGGGTTTCAAGAGGGACACATGAAAGGTGTCGGTGATACCCAAGCGTGGAGGAAGAGCCAAACGGTAGACCACAGGATTAACCCGTTCGAGAACCTTGAAGGGACCCAAGTAGCGAGGAGCAAACTTAGTGGACTCAACTCGCAGCCTGATGTTACGGGCGGAGAGCCACACCAAGTCGCCAGGAGCAAAGGTCGGAGCGGGGCGCCGATGAACATCGGCGGAGGACCTCATTCTCTCCTTGGAGGCCCGAATGGCATCCTGCGTGCGGTCCCAAATGTCCCGTGCCTCCACAGCCCAGTCTGCCACCCTGGAGTCAGCAGAAGACACAGGCATGGGCACAGGAACACGCGGATGCTGGCCGTAATTTAGGAGGAATGGAGTCTGACCGGTGGAGTCAGCTACGGCGTTGTTAAGCGCAAACTCTGCCCACAGTAGCAAGGATGCCCAGTCATCCTGCCTGGCAGAAACAAAATGTCGTAAATATGTGACCAAGGTCTGGTTGGCCCTCTCTACCAACCCATTCGTCTCGGGATGATATGCCGAAGAGAGATTCAACTCAATACTGAGTAGACGACAAAGCTCTCTCCAGAATCGAGACGCAAACTGGGGACCCCGGTCACTAACAATTTTGTCTGGCATACCGTGTAGGCGAAAGATATGCTTGACGAACAAGACAGCCAATGCCCGTGCAGAAGGTAGCCGTGGAAGAGGCACCAAGTGCACCATTTTGGAAAAATGGTCGGTGATCACCCAGATAATGGTGCAGTTACGAGACTTGGGTAAGCCCACCACAAAGTCCATCCCGACCATCTCCCAGGGCCTGTCCGCCACCGGCAGAGGATAAAGCAAACCAGCTGGCCGTTGCCGAGGAGTCTTGTTCTTGGCGCAAGAGACACACGCCCGAACATACTCTGCGACATCTCGAGCCATATGCGGCCACCAGTATGTCCTCGCCAGTAACTCAGATGTCCTTTTGGTACCAAAATGTCCACCCACCCTGGACGAGTGTGCCCAAGAGAGAACCTCCGGTCGCAAACTGGATGGAACAAAAGTCTTGCCCGGGGGCACAGACTCTAGCGAAACCGGGGCCACAGTTCTCAAGCTCTTGGTGGGGACAATAAGCCGAGGCTCCTCCTCCTCCGCAGATGACACAACGGAGCGAGAGAGAGCGTCGGCCCGAATATTCTTCTCCCCAGAAAGAAAATGGAGGGTGAAATGAAACCGGGAGAAGAATAAGGACCATCTGGCTTGGCGAGAATTCAACCGCTGGGCTGTCTGCAGGTACACCAAATTTTTATGGTCTGTGAAGACTTGGAAGGGAAAACGTGCTCCCTCCAAGAGATGTCTCCACTCCGAGAAAGCCAACTTCATGGCTCGCAACTCCCTGTCCCCGATGGAATAATTCCTCTCTGCTGGTGAGAAGGTCTTGGAGAAAAAGAAGCAAGGATGCTTCCGACCTTGAGCATCCTTTTGGAAGAGGACTGCTCCAGCACCAACAGAAGAGGCATCCACCTCCATGATAAATGGCTTATCAACATCGGGGCGATGTAGGATGGGAGCGCTAGCGAAGTGTGACTTTATAGAGTTAAAGGCCTTGGAGACCTCCTCAGACCACAATTTGGGATTCGCCCCCTTCTTGGTGAGGGCAACCAAGGGAGCTACCAAAGTTGAGAAGTGCGGAATGAACTGACGATAATAATTAATGAACCCCATAAAGCGCTGCACCGCTTTAAGAGAATAGGGTTCTTGCCAGTCCATCACAGCCTGTAGTTTGGCAGGATCCATAGCCAATCCCTGGGCAGAGATGATGTAGCCCAGGAAAGGTAAGGACTCCTGCTCAAACATACACTTCTCCAACTTGGCATAGAGGGAGTTTGCCCGTAGGAGGTCGAAGACTTTGCAAACATCTCTCCGGTGGGAGTCAATATCTGGAGAGTAGATGAGAATATCATCCAGATAGACTACGACCGAGGTGGAAAGCATATCCCGGAAGATATCGTTCACAAAGTCTTGGAAAACGGCTGGGGCATTACAGAGCCCGAAGGGCATCACCAGATATTCATAGTGCCCATCCCTGGTGTTAAAAGCCGTCTTCCATTCGTCCCCCTCACGGATGCGAATCAGGTTGTAAGCACCCCGCAGATCTAGTTTAGTAAATACCCTTGCTCCCCGAAGCCTATCGAAGAGCTCAGATATCAAGGGCAAAGGATACTTATTTTTAACGGTGATGGCATTAAGACCCCTGTAGTCTATGCATGGACGCAATTCCCCATTCTTCTTCTGCACGAAGAAGAACCCTGCCCCAGCAGGTGACACTGACTTCCTAATGAATCCTCTTGCCAGATTTTCCTGGATGTACTGTGACATTGCCTCCGTCTCCGGGAGAGATAGCGGATAGACTCGACCCCGGGGAGGCTCAGCACCAGGCAAGAGATCAATAGGACAGTCATAGGGGCGATGGGGCGGAAGGATCTCCGCCGCCTTTTTGGAGAACACGTCTGCATAAGACCAATACTGCTTGGGGAGAGAAGAAAGATCTGCGGGTACCTCTGTAGTAGCAACCTGAACGCACTCCCTCTGACACGTACCCCCACAAGATTCGCCCCATCCCAGGATTCTGCCAGAGGACCACTCGATATGAGGAGAGTGGTACCGTAGCCAAGGTATTCCCAACAGGACCTCATCAATTACCTCAGGAATGACGAGCAGAGATATAATCTCCTGATGAGATGGCGACATAGACAGAGTAAAAGGGATGGTCTGGTGTGTTATCTGTGAGGGCAGTGTCGACCCATTCACCACTCGTACCGTTACTGGTTGAGCTAGCATAACCAGGGGTATTGCGTGACGTTGGGCGAAGGCAGAAGACATAAAATTGCCCTCCGCCCCAGAATCCACGCAGAGCTCTACCGAGTGGGAGAATGAGCCTATAGTAATTGTCCCCTTAAAGTACAATTTAGAGGCAAACGTCGCCGTGTCTAGTGTACCTCCACCTACTACCACTAGACGCTGACGTTTCCTCGACCGCTGAGAACATCTGGTGGCTAGATGTCCTGACTGCTGGCAAACATGACAGACCTTGAGTGCACAAGCGGTCCGGGACTTAGATCCCGCTTGTGACACTTCCCTGGCCTCATGTGACTCTGGAACCAGGACCGGAGATTCCAGAGGTTTGGCGAAGGTAGGAGCCAGCCGAAACCTCTGCCTACACTGGGCTCGCTCTAACCTCCGCTCGTTAAAACGGAGGTCAATTCGAGTGGAGACAGTTATTAACTCCTCCAGTGTGGCAGGAACCTCCCTAGTGGCCAGAGCGTCCTTAACGTGGTCAGCCAGGCCCCTCCAAAATATGGGGATAAGAGCTTTATCCGACCAATCCAGCTCAGAATATAAAGTGCGGAATTGGACGGCAAAATGACTGACCAAGGACTCACCCTGAGTTAATGCCAGCAGTTGGAGCGCAGTATCATGGGTGACTTGAGGTTCCAAAAAGACCTGTTTCAGAGTGCTCAGAAACAGCGGAGCACTCTGCACCACATGATCGCCACACTCCCACAGCGGCGTAGCCCATTCCAACGCCCTGTCCGACAAGAGAGACACTATAAATCCCACCTTAGCCCGCTCTGAGGGAAAACGTGCAGCCAGGAGCTCGAGGTGAATTGAGCACTGACTCACAAATCCCCTACAAAACTTGCTATCACCAGAAAATTTTTCTGGCAGCGGGAGGCGAGAAAATGTCGGAGCAGGGGTGGCAATGGACAAGGTTGCTGCAGCCACGCTAGCAGCCTGTACAGCAACTGCGGTAACATCCACAGCTGAGGTTGCGCTCTCAAGAGCCGCCAACCTACCCTCCAGCTGCTGGATATACCGCAAGGATTGCTGTTTGTCCGTCATTACTAGCCAGACCCTGGCGCTAGTGTAATGTTAGGGCTAGCGGAACGCACCAAATAATAAGACAGATAGAGTATGGTGCGTTCGCAGCCCGGGGTCCACCGTGCAGAGATGGAACCTGCTGCCAAGTAATGACGGACTATATGGCGGTACTCATAAGTATACACACGTGGGTTAAACTTCACCCAGCGTGAAGGAAGCGATCCTGTTGCGTCACAGGACCGCGGTTCCGCACATAGAGCGCGAGCAAGTAGTCAGCGAACTCAACCCCAACTAGGATTGAAGTCCGATTAGACCCTTGCTGGCACAACACCGCAACTGGGTGTGTAAGGAAACTGAATAACAATATTAAGGCACAAGAGTGCATGCGGTGCCGCACTGACGAACGCCACTAACCACCCAGGCTTGGGTAAGGAAAGCACAGAGGAAGTGCACGGCGCCGTACTGGCGGTCACAGCAACTGGACGCTGTAATGTGTGATTCGTGCTGTAGGATAAGTCGGGCGCTAGATAGCAACCATACACCTTCCGCGAACAGACATTCAATAGGGTAGGGGTATCCAAGGACGACTTGCACTCACAACATACACACATTAACAATTGTACACTAGCGCATGGCCGTGCGGTCATGCGCAGTTTATATAGTTGCAGCACAGGAAGTGGCCACAGAAACTTTGCCCTTCCAAGACCTGCCAAGAGGACCAATGGAATGTGCTGCAGAGCCTGAGCACATGACCCTCGATCTCCAACGGGAGATCTTGCACTGGGCATGCTCAGTGTGTGCAGACAAGGACTTAGTCCCAGAGAAGTCCGCTCGCTGCTGACCAGCACTGGCTTTAATGGCAGAAGCTGAAGAAGCAGCAGTAACTCTCTGTACAGAGTGAGACTGAGCAAGACGCTGGGACCGACGTCCCTGCTGAGCAGACTCCACTGCGGCTGGATAAGAATGGGAGACCGCAGCGGAGATGGCTCGAGATTCCCCCTGTGCAGAAGCGGGAACTCGAGACCTAACACTACTAAAGCAGGATGGCACCATTGAAGCTCAAAAAAACTTCAGGGAGAAAAATACTTTATCTAAAAAACTAATTAAAGCTGCCAAAAAGGAAACAGAGAAGCACATTGCTAAGGAGAGTAAAACTAATCCCAAACTGTTTTTCAACTATATCAATAGTGAAAGAAACAAAAGTGAAAGTGTAGGCCCCTTAAAAAATTGTGAGGAAAGAATGGTTGTAGATGGCAAAGAAAAAGCTAATATATTAAACACCTTCTTCTCCACGGTATTCATGGTAAAAATTAAAATGCTAGGTGAAATGCCAAGAGACAAAGAAAACCCTATATTAAGGGTCGCCAATCTAACCCAAGATGGTGCGAAACCAGCTAAATAAGATTAAAATAGATAACTCTCCGGGTCCGGATGGCATACACCCACAAGTAACTAAGAGAACTAAGTAATGTAATAGACAAGCCATTATTTCCTATATTTAGGGACTCTATAGCGACGGGCCCTGTTCCACAGGACTGGGGCATAACAAATGTGGTACCAATATTAAAAAAGAGCTCTAAAAGTGAACCTGGCAATTATTGGCCAGTAAGTCTAACCTCTATTGTTGGTAAAATATTTGAAGGGTTTCTGATGGATGTTATTCTGGATTCAGTATGGGATTATGAGGAATAGTTCATGTCAAACCCATCAAATCAGTTTTTAGAAAGATGTAAGCTATAGGCTGGACCACGGTGAGTCATTGGACGTGGTATATCTTGATTTTTCCAAAGTGTTTGATACCGTGCCACGCAAGAGGTTGGTACACAAAATGAGAATGCTGGGTCTGGGGGAAAATGTGTGTAAATGGGTAAGTAACTGACTTAGTGATAGAAAGCAGAGGGTGGTTATAAATGGTATTTCTCTAACTGGGTCGCTGTGACCAGTGGGGTACCGCAGGGGTAAATGTTGGGACCTATTCTCTTCAACATATTTATTAACAATCTGGTAGAAGGTTTACACTGTAAAATATCAATATTTGCAGATGATACAAAACTATGTAAAGCAGTTAATACAAGAGAAGATAGTGTTCTGCTACAGATGGATCTGGATAAGTTGGAAACTTGGGCTGAAAAGTGGCAGATGCGGTTTAATAATGATAAATTTAAGGTTATACACAGGGGAAGATGTAATGAATAGCACCATTACACACTGAACGGGAAACCACTGGGTAAACATGACATGGAGAAGGACTTGGGGGATACTAGTTAATGATAAACTTACTTGGAGCAGCCAGTGCCAGGCAGTGGCTGCCAAGGCAAACAGGATCATGAGGTGCATTAAAAGAGGTCTGGATACACATGAGGAGAGCATTATACTGCCTCTGTACAAATCCCTGGTTAGACCGCACATGGACTACTGTGTACAGTTTTGGGCACCGGTGCTCAGGAAGGATATAATGCAAGTACAAAGGAGGGCAACAAAATTAATAAAGGGGATGGGGGAACTAAATTACCCAGAAAGGCTGCTTTCTGGAGGAGAGAAGGTTTTTACACCAACATTAGAAGATGATTCTTTACTGTTAGGGCAGCGAGAATCTGGAATTCCTTGGTGGTGATAGCAAACTCAATCGAGGGGTTCAAGAGAGGCCTCGATGTCTTCCTGGAGCGTAATAATATTGTATCTTACAGTTATTAGGTTCTTTAGAAGGTCGTAGATCTGGGGATTTATTGTGATGGAATACAGGTTGAACTGGATGGACAAAATGTCTTTTTTCGGCCTTGCTAACTATGTTAATATGTTACTATGTCACATAACCTTGATGATCTGTGTATGAGATAAGTCTTCAATATCAGACTAGTGGGGATCTGACACCCAGCACCCCCACTGAACAACTGTTATTTTATCCAAGGACCACTAGATGTGAACATTTTGAATGGAGCTACAAAGCACAGCTATGTTCAATGTGTAGCAGCCTCAGCTTCAATTAAAAAAATGGAGTTGTTCTGCATTACCTGGCTGCAGATGATACAAACTGAATGAAGCAACACTTTGCAGTTTTGCTCAAACTATTTACAACTACCAGAGTAAGTAACGGCTAATTAATGTTTGCTGGATGTTGAACTCCCACCGATGTACTGTATCTTCGTCCTGTAAACTGAGTTGCTCTGGCCAGTAGTGTTGCTCCAGGAGTGAAAGCATAGGACTCACTGTTTCTTTATGTGATGTCACACCTAGTACAGAAAGTACATATGGACACACTTCCAATACGTTTCAGAAGATTTGTCCCCTTTATCAGGGATGAGGGTTGCTAGAAAATTGCTTTTTAAGTAGAAGCCTATAGCTTAGGTACAGTCACTAGTCTGGGATTTATTGTGCCACCAACTATATTAGTTTGAACAAACTTACCATCTTCTAATTACTGTTTCTACTGACACAATATGTAATTAGTGGGACCCTATTGGTCTTATATTGATGATACCAACATAGAGAAATTATGAAAATTATGTAGATGAAGTATAAAGAATTAAATTACAATTATGCAAATGTTTTGGATCTTATGCAAATTTTTTGTCATTATGCAGATTCTTCAATAAACTTATCCAGATGCAAAATCTCACTGTTTAACCAATAGTGAATTAAACTGTTCAATCTATTTAATTTCCATATGGGACAAATTGTTTATATAACTTCTCCCCCCCTTTACTTTTTCAGTACCATTAAAATTGGCCTTTATGCGTCTCTCGGTACTGACGTGACAATTGTGTTACGTCTTTTTTATGCTATTTTTGCCATGCTCTGACAAAATAGGTAGAGCTGTAGTGGGAACGCATGAGAACCCCTGCTAGCCGAATTCATGACGAGTGGTAGTGTCTCTTATGCCCCAAATCTTACTCAAGTCACTGACTAAAGTAAGGTTTGTTGTGAGGTGCACATGGAAGCTCACATCACTTTGCACCTCACTTTATTTAATAAGAGGCATGTGCTTCTTAATGAATTAAGCGCCTCTCCATCCACATCGCCATGTCATCAAGATCATTGTTTTTGCTGAATTGGGGTCTTCGTGGTATGACTGATCAGTCTATGTGAAGTATGAAAGATAGTATACCTGTTTTGAAGGGAAACAGCAAAAAATCAATAGAACATCTACTATATAATTGTCTAAGGGTCACTTCCGTCTTTCTGTCCTTCTGTCTGTCCCGGATATTCATTGGTCGTGGCCTCTGTTTGTCATGGAATCCAAGTCGCTGATTGGTCTCACCAGCTGCCTGTCATGGCTGCCGCGACCAATCAGCGATGGCCACAGTCCGATTAGTCCCTCCCTACTCCCCTGCAGTCAGTTCCCGGCGCCCGCTCCATACTCCCCTCCGGTCACCGCTCACACAGTAATGCTAGCGGTAGCGGACCGCGTTATGCCGCGGGTAACTCACTCCGTTACCGCCGCTATTAACGCTGTGTGACCAAGTTTTTACTATTGATGCTGCCTATGCAGCATCAATAGTGACAGGATCTAGTGGTAAAAATAATAAAAAAAATAAAAAATCATTATATACTCACCTTCCGCTGCCTTTCCCGCTCCTCGCGATGCTCTGGTAACCGCTCCATGCAAGCGGCAGGTTCCAGTGGCAAGGATGGTATGCGACAAGGAACTGCCATGACGTCACGGTCATGTGACCGCGACCTCATCACAGGTCCTGCGCACCTGCGCGAGAAGGACCTGCCATGACGTCACGGTCATGTGACTACGACGTCATCACGGGTCCTGCACTACCAACCCTGGGACCAGAAGCTGCCGAATGCACCGCACACAGGCGACATGACTACAAGGGCTCCCTCGGAAGGTGAGTATATGTTTATTTTTTATTTTTTAACCTGTGACATACGTGGCTGGGCAATATACTACGTGACTGGCCAATATATTACGTGGCTGGGCAATATACAACCTGGCTCTGTGCTGTATATTACGTTGCTGTGCAATATACTACGTGGCTCTGTGCTGTATACTACGCCACTGGGCAATATACTACATAACTGGGCAATATACTATGTGGCTGGGCAATATACTACGTCACTGGGCAATATACTACGTGACTGGGCAATATACTACGTGGCTGGGCAATATACTATATGGCTGGGCAATATACTACGTCGCTGGGCAATATACTACGTGACTGGGCAATATACTACCTGGCTGGGCAATATACTACATGGCTGGGCAATATACTATGTGGCGGGGCAATATACCACGTGGCTGGGCAATATACTACGTAGGCTGTGCAATATACTACGTGGACATGCATATTCTAGAATACCCGATGCGTTAGAATCGGGCCACCATCTAGTGAGTATGATAAATGTCATTTTTTGTCATTACAAGCAAAAACATAGAATAGTTCAGTTTTCTAGAGCATTTCCTTGAACCAGTACTTCTTGTTTTCTAGAAGTTACTTCTCAATTGTTATCTTATAAACCTTATCATGCTCAGGGTAGGATTATAATGAAGGGTAGCACCTTTATAATAAAGATCCAGTAGATAACACAAAATCCACCTTTGAAATGAAGGTAGTAGGGACAGATTACCACCACCACCTCCTTGGACCTCTGCACAGGTCATAGAGCATGATCAGAACTAGAGATGAGCGAATATTTCAATATTCAGTTTGGATTACAATCATCTTATTTGCAATATTTGCAGAAAAGAGCCGAACGCCATTGGAGTTAATGTTATTACAGATGAGCGAATATGTTAGGAAACAATCATCAAAAATATGGCACGAATATGGCACATTTGGATTTGGCAATCGTTTTTCTGAACATATTTGCTCATCTCTACTCAGAACATTCCCCCCCAAAAAATAAAATAAAAATATGCAAATGAAATTCTTTTGAGAACCCTGATTGAAAATAGAAGAGCAAGGGAAACGACTACAAACTAAAAGTGTCTATACAAATGCACAGAGCTTGGGAAACAAACAAGGAGAATTGAAGCTGCTAACAGAGGAAGAGATGTAGGATGATACGCATGATTGGAATACATCCATGAACTTATTTATTAGAAATAGGATTAACAAGAGGGTAGAAGGTGTTTCATTGTATTTTAGGAAAACGTATATCTCCACAGAGATCCAAGCTTCAGAGACTGGTAGTTTTGTTGAAACTGTTTGAGTAAGAATACAAGGAGAGAAGAACAGCAAGGACTCTATTGTAGGTGTTTACTATAGGCCAACTGCACAGACTGAAGATATGGATGAACTCTTTTCACATCAAATGTCTCTGTACTCAAAAAGGACGACATAGTGATCATTGGGTATTTTATCTAGATATTTGTTGGGAATCTCTCTCAGGCTAAAGTAATGGGTCCAGAAAATTTTTATCTTCTTTTGCTGAAGATGTTTCAAAAGGTAGAAGAGAGAGCAAGAGGATCTGCAATCTTGGACCTAATTCTTACCAACAGGGAGAAAAAGGTTGTAGAAGTAAAGGTGGCTGTGAGTTTAGGAGGCAGTGATCATGCTATCCTCAAATTTTAGATTACAAGAGGTGGAAGACCAGCAAGGGCTAAGATTTTAAAGTTGGATTTCAAAAAGGCAGATTTTAATGGACTCAGAAAGAGGGTAGGAAAGGTCCAGTGGCTGGATGTTCTAAAGGACGGAAATGTCCAAGAACGATGGGATATTTAGCAAAATGAAATTCTCACTGCACCGTCTGTAACAATATGATATCCAAAAAGCGGACTTAGATCAACTTTGCCGCAAGAAGAGAAACATAAATAAAATTACCAATCTTTATTTGTATTAAATATGTAAAATTCACAAGACAAGAAGAATATCACAAGAACAGAGTGTACAGAGGGACAAAGAGATCGGGCTCCCAGAAGAAGCTTAGGGCGAAATGCACATCGGGGTGCACAAGTGTGGATTGATCAGCTCGCACTCTGCACTTTTCGCGGCCTGCTCTGGTGACCATTGGCTTAAGGTATTAGATTGCATCTATATAGGTATATTGTATTTGATTTATGATAGCATTTCTCTATTTAGGGATAAGGGGAATTTGGTATGGTGTATTTACACCCTGGTATATTTACAATATTAACTACTTTATTAACCTCTAATGGTGCTCAAGCCTTATATTATATTGTATTATACTACCACATGTGGCTGATGAATGATGCATATGGGTAATGAAATGCCATAGCAAGATATATATGTAGCAGTGTGATCTCTTTGTCCTTCTGTACACTCTGTTCTTGTGATATTCTTCTTGTCTTGTGAATTTTACATATTTAATACAAATAAAGATTGGTAATTTTATTTATGGTTCTCTTCTTGCGGCAAAGTTGATCTAAGTCCGCTTTTTGGATATCATATGCTTTTGTAGTGCAATAGTATTTGATTTAGGACAGTACATTGGAGTTTACAGTCTGTAACAATCCTGAAAAGGAAGAATTGGAAGCATTTAAAGAGACCAGGATCGGTATCTGGTAAAGCTAGAGAACAATGAGACTCCCGAGATTCTGGTGGTATATTAGACTGAACCCTGAGATACACGGTACTCTCATAATTCATCTCTATGTGTCGGTGCCTAACCGTTTATACCTTCCATTGATAGCTGATTGATGTTGACCACCTTGTACAAAAGACAGCAGGAAGCCCCAGCTCTTTTCCTCCTCGCCTTAATTAACACGTGGCCTCTAATTTTCTTGCCATATGGCATGTTCCTGTTCTTTTGGGAATTTGTGTACTTATCTCATGGGTGGTGGCCACAGTCCTGGGAGCAGAAAGAGATCTCTGGATAATATATTGGGCCTGAATTAGTAAATGCAAAATTAAGTCTCCCTCATCCCTCACAAGCAGTAAAAAAAAAATTTGGGGGGTATGTCAAAAACAAAAGATAAACAAGATGCTAAAGGATTTTTACAGGATAAAAAGGGTGAAGTGATCAAAATGATGCTGAGAAGGCCAAACTTTTAAATTCATATTTTGCATCTGAGTTTTATGAGAAAGCAATTGTAACATCATGTGATCTTCACAGTTCCATCCAAGAAATAAAAAAATCCACACTATCTATAAACAAAGATGATGAGGGAACACATAGTTAATGTAAATGAATTTAAATCTCCTGATCTTGATGAATGACATCATAGGGTACTAATTATGCAAATTGTCTCTTCAGAGAGGAAGAGAACTAGAACTCTAATGCCACCAATTGGAAGGTAGCAATCCTTCAAGTCAATGTTGACCCTTTAACGAGCCTTATATGACTTAGGATAATAGCCAAAGCAGAATCTCAATTTACAGACACTGTGTTTCAGGGTACTGCCCCTTGTCAGTGCAAAGTGGTTTGGCTGGATGAGAGGCGTCTGACCGATATCCAAGAAGTATCGTTTCTCCTTGCGGAGATTGACATGCTAAGCATGCCGAGATGAGGAGACTTAAAGCCACAATACTCCTCTGGGAAATATGTGAATTATGCAAATTCTCTCTTCAGAGGGGAAGAGAACTAGGACTCTAATGCCATCTTAGCATACAAAGGGGAAGGCAATGAAGCCAGAAAAAAATGACCAAAAAAGTCCATTTGTGCAATAATATAAAAAGTTCTTTTTGCATACTTCTATATAAGATGCAACTAAATGAAGCTATCAGAAGCAGCATTGGTCCCATTGATCCTCTAGGAATGTCCTGAAGTTGCTCAGGTACTGTGGCAGCTCCCATTGGTCCTCTAGGAAAGTCCTGAAGTTGGTGCAGCTATAAAAAGTTTACATGGCCTCATGGTCATGCGCTAGTATCAATATGTGTATGAGCTTTGCTATTGTGGTCACGGCTGTATATGGACAGGGTTTGGATTAAATAAGCCCCTAGAATACCGGCACCTCCGGTGAGTTTTGTATGAATGTATTCAGGGCTGGCTCATAGCCTCTAGAATTCCAGTTCCACCGGAGAGGAGTGTTTTGTGTGCTTCTCTGAGTGTGTGACCACTGACTGCCATCAGCTCAGCAGTTGCCTGTGACAGGGCACAGCGTCTTCTTTCTGTGCGACTCTGTAAGAGTTCACTTATACCACCATATAGTGCCATCATTTGCTAGCAGCAGGTTCCTCCTGCATGGTGGACCCCGGGCTGTGAACGCACCAATAATAACATCTATATTTACTGGGTGCGTTCTGCTAGCCCTAACAGTGTAGATAAGAAAAATATGGTAGATATACAGTACAGACCAAAAGTTTGGAAACATCTTCTCATTTAGAGATGTTTCTGTATTTTCATGACTATGAAAATTGTACATTCACACTGAAGGCATCAAAACTATGAATTAACACATGTGGAATTATACACCTAACAAAAAAGTGGGAAACAACTGAAATTGTCTTATATTCTAGGTTCTTCAAAGTAGTCACCTTTTTCTTTGATGACTGCTTTGCACACTCTTGGCATGCTCTTGATGAGCTTCAAGAGGTAGTCACCAGGAATGGATTTCACTTCACAGGTGTGCCGTCAGGTTTAATAAGTGGGATTTCTTGCCTTATAAATGTATAAATGGGGTTGGGACCATCAGTTGTGTTGTGCAGTAGTCTGGTGGATGCACAGCTGATAGTCCTACTGAATATACTGTTAGAATTTGTATTATAGCAAGAACAGAGTTTTAGCAGCAGACACATCTCTAAAACAACTGTTAAGAGGAGACTTTGTGCAGCAGGCTTTCATGGTAAAATAGCTGCTAGGAAACCACTGCTAAGGACAGGCAACAAGCAGAAGAGACTTGTTTGGGTTAAAGAACACAAGGAATGGACATTAGACCAGAGGAAATCTGTGCTTTGGTCTGATGAGTCCAAATTTGAGATCTTTGGTTCCAACCACCGTGTATTTGTGCGACGCAGAAAAGGTGAACGGATGGACTCTACATGCCTGGTTCCCACCATGAAGCATGGAGGAGGATGTGTGATGGTGTGGGGGTGCTTTGCTGGTGACACTGTTGGGGATTTATTCAAAATTGAAGGCATACTGAACCAGCATGGCTACCACAGCATCTTGCAGCGGCATGCTATTCCATCTGGTTTGCGTTTAATTGGACCATCATTTATTTTTCAACAGGACAATGACCCAAAACACACCTCCAGGCTGTGTAAGGGCTATTTGACCAAGCTGGAGAGTGATGGGGTGCTACGCTAGAGGACCTGGCATCCATAGTCACCAGACCTGAACCCAATCGAGATGGTTTGGTGTGAGCTGGACCGCAGAGTGAAGGCAAAAGGCCAACAAGTGCTAAGCATCTCTGGGAACTCCTCCAAGATTGTTGGAAGACAATTCCTGGTGACTACCTCTTGAAGCTCATCTAGAGAATGCCAAGAGTGTGCAAAGCAGTCATCAAAGCAAAAGGTGACTACTTTGAAGAACCTAGAATATAAGACATAATTTCAGTTGTTTCACACTTTTTTGTTAAGTATATAATTCCACATGTGTTAATTCATAGTTTTGATGCCTTCAGTGTGAATGTACAATTTTCATAGTCATGAAAATACAGAAACATCTTTAAAAGAGAAGGTGTCCAAACTTTGTAAATATAGATGTTATTATTGGTGCGTTCACAGCCCGTGGTCCACCGTGCAGGAGGAACCTGCTGCTAGCAAATGATGGCACTATATGGCGGTATAAGCAAACTCTGTTACTTCACAGAGTCGCACAGAAAGAAGACGCTGTGCCCTGTTAACGTCACAGGGGAGCACAGGTAACTGCTGAGCTGATGGCAGTCAGTGGTCACGCACTCAGAGAAGCACACAAAACACTCCTCTCCGGTGGAACCACTAAACCATTACACCGCATCGGGACACATGACATCTTAAAATCAAGCCTCCTGATGAGCCCAATGGGGCGAAACGCGTTGAGGCGTTTAAAATCTACTTGGCAAATGGCGGGTGAAGGAAGATAAGTGTTCACATTCAACTGATGTGCTTATGAAATACCTCTTGGTTCTTTATGTGATGTGTGAACTTTGTTCAATTTTTGGGACATAGAAATCGGTGTGGCCGGAGAAATCTATACAGTTAAGGGGCATATGAATTTAATTGCCCTTGCACTTTGTCTGGGATACTAATAATTATATCTTGGGTGTCACAGAGAAAAAGGAGATAAGATGGTTGGAATATGTTAATCTTTTTGTTAAGTCAACCTGGTGTTTATCAAATTAATCTACTTACATTAGGTGCTGTGCATACAAGAGGTTATTTGTGTATTGACTCATTCACCAGGTTTCCATGAATATGCCTTATGTGTTCTACATATATTATTGTTTTTAATGTGTTGGAGCCTAGGGTTCCTTTAGCACAGGAAATATCTTTGTTTATTGCTAGTGGTACCTTGAGATTGTGGGTAGGGGGACTCCCTAGTGGTGGTAGGGTGCAATAGAGTCCCTAGGGATAGCCATCGTGGAACGGGGGCACCACAACGCTCCCCCTAGGGTGCCAACCTCCGCAGTTAGGCAGGTGTGAGTTCAGTGAACACACCAGGGACACCTAGTACACCCCATTTTTAATAAGTGTTTATGTGTGAGCACAATTTTTTCGTGTGTATTTAGTCAATTTTGTGGTGTGAACCAATTATGGGTTCTGTTTATCAATAAATATTTGTTTAAACAGGGATTATTATGAGAATGATTTGAGACCCTGATTATATATATATTTACTCTAAGTTTTTGCAAGTACAGAGAAGAGCTATCAGGATGGTGAGTGGACTGCAAAGTGTGTCCTACGAGGAACAGTTAAAGGATCTGGGAATGTTTAGCTTGCAAAAACGAAGGCTAAGAAGAGACTTACAGTTGAAACCAGAAGTTTACATAAAACATATAAATAGACACATATGCATGTTTTTCTAAATATCTGACATGGAATCAGAATGAACCTTTCCCATTTAGGCTATGTGCACACGTCAGGATTTTATGCGGAAATTTCTTGAGCAAAACCGCAGATTTTCCGCATAAAATCCGCACACGTTTTTACATTTTTTTTTTGTGTGGATTTTTCATGTTTTTTTCCGGAGCTTCCTACTTCAATAACATAGTGGGAAATCTGCCAAAAATCCACAAAATTAATGAACATGTTGAGTATTTTTCCGCAAGCGTTTTTTTTGCGGAAAAATCCGCAATATGTGCACAACAATTGTGGAATGCATTGGAAATGATGGGATGCATAATGTATGCGTTTTTTTTATGCGTTTTGCGGCAGAATACCACCGGAAAAACGTGCAAAAACGCGAAAAATCCGTGAATAATCCGGAACGTGTGCACATACCCTTAAAATCAATTAGGATTACCATAATTATTGATATTTGCCAAATGCCAGAAAAATGAAAGAGAATGTTTTTAAGTCATTTTTATTACTTAATGCAAAGTCAAAAGCATAGACTCACTAAGATTACCATGCCTTTAAACTATTGTGCACTGCCCATATGATGTTATCATGTGTTTGGAAACTTCCGATTAGAAGATAGACCTGTGGATGTATTTTAATGCATTAATTAGAAACACCTGTGAATGTATTCTAATGCACACCTGAAACAGATCGCTTCTTTGTGTAGCATGGGAAAGTCTCAAGCAATCAGCCAAGATATCAGGAAGAGAATTGTGGTCTTGCACAAGTTTGGCTCATCCTTGGGTACAATTTCAAGATACCTGAAGGTGCCTCGATCATCTGTACAAACAATTATACGCAAGTACTAACAAGATGGGAATGTCCAGCCATCATACCGCTCAGGAAGGAGACAAGTTCTGTGTCCCAGAGATGAACGTGCTTTGGTCTGACATGTGCATATCAACCCAAGGATAACAGCAAAAGACCTTGTCAAGATGATGGCGGAAGCTGGTAAGATTGTGTCAATATCCACAGTGAAATGAGTACTATAGCAACATGGGCTGAATGCCACTCTGCCTGGAAGAAAATCTTACTCCAAAGGAAACATAAAAAAAAGCCAGATTAATGTTTGCAAATGCACCCAGGAACAAAGACCTAATTTTTGAAGACATGTCCTGTGGTCTGATTAAAATTGAACTTTTTAGGCATAATTACCATCGTTACATTTGGAGGAAAAAGGGAGACTCTTGGGAGCCTAAAAACACCTTCCAAACTGTGAAACACAGGGGTGGCAGCATCACATTGTGGAGTTGTTTTGCTCCAGTAGGGACTGGTGCACTTCACAAAATAGATGGCATGATGAGAAAAGAAGATTATGTGGCAATACTGAAGCAACATCTCAAGACATCAATCAACCAGGAAGCTAAAGCTTTCTGTGGAAATGGGTCTTCCAAATGGACAATGACTCAAATCGTACTGGTAACAAAGTGGCTTAAGGATAACAAAGTCAATGTTTTCATGTGGCCATCACAAAGCCCTGATCGCTATCCTGCTGAAAATTTATTGGCAAAGCTGAAAAGGCAGGTGAGAGCAAGGTGACCTACAAACCTGGATCAGTTACACCAGTTTTTTCAGGAGGAATGGTCACAAATTCTGACTAAGGCTATGTGCACACGTTCAGGTTTTCTTGCAGAAAATTCCTGAGAATTCCGGACATTTTCTGCAAGAAATCCGCAAGAAAACCGCATGCGTTTTTGCTGCGATTTTGCCGCGGTTTTGACACGTTTTGCCGCGGTTTTGACGCGTTTTTTTCCGGACACTTCCCAATGCATTTTGGAGTGGGAAATCCGCAAAAAAAATGGAAAATTAATGAACATGCTGCGTTTTTTGCCGCGATGCGTTTTTTTCGCGGAACAAAAAAGCATTATGTGCACAAAACACGCGGAATTCATTCTAAATGATGGGATGCTTATTGTATGCGTTTTTTTTGCGGTTTTATAGCATTTTTATCGGGAAAAACCGCGAAAAAAACGCAACGTGTGAACACAGCCTTACTTAGTATTTGGTACCTTTGCCCTTAAACTGAATAACTTAGTGTTAGGGACTGGCGGAACGCACCAAGAATCAGATGTTATGGTATTAGGTGCGTTCGCAGTCCGAGGTCCACCGTGCAGGTAAAAGACGCTGCTGCTAGTAAGACGGACTATATGGCGGTACTAAGTATACACACATGTGTTAACTTCACCCTGCGTGAAGGAAGCGATCCTGTTGCGTCACAGGACCACAGTACCGCACATAAAGCGTGAGCAAGAAGTCAGCGGACTCAACCCCTACACAGGATTGAAGTCCGATTAGACACTTGCTGGCACAACACCGCAACTGGGTGTGTCAGAGGAACATAAATAATAATATTAAGGCACAAGAGTGCGTGCGGTGCCGCACTGACGGACGCCACTAACCACCCAGGCTTGGGTCAGGAAAGCGCAGAGCAAGCGCACAGCGCCGTACTGGCGGACACAGCAACTGGTAGCTGTAATGTGTGTTTCGTGCTGTTGGATAAGTTGGGCGCTAGATAGCAAACATACACCTTCCGCGAACAGACATTCAATAGGGAGGGTTATTTAAAGAGTGACTTTCACTCACAACACACACACATATTTACAAGACAATACTAGCGCATGGCCGTGCGGTCATGCGCAGTTTATATAGCTGCAGCACAGGAAACAGCTACAGAAGTTTTGCCCTTTCAGGACCTGCCAAAAGGACCAATGGGATGTGCTGCAGTACCTGAGCATGTGACCCTCGATCTCCAACGGGAGATCCTGCCCTGGGCATGCTCAGACAGAGAAAAGCAGGACTTAGATCCAGAAACGTCCACTCGCCGCTGCCCAGCAATGGCTTCAATGGCAGAAGCAGGAAAAGCAGCAGTAACTCTTCGCACAGAGTCAGACTGAGCGAGATGCTGGGATCGACGTCCCTGCTGAGCAGACTCCACTGCGGCTGGAGAAGAATGGGAGACCGCAGCGGAGACGGATCGAGATTCCCCCTGTGCAGCAGAGGAAACTCGACTCCTAACATTACCCCCCCTCCTTGGGCCTCGCTATGTTCGAAGGCAGCAATGAGCTGCAGGGCCCGAATGTGCTCAACAGGCTCCCAGTACCTGTCCTCGGGGCCATAACCCTTCCAGTCCACCAAATAAAATTTTTTGCCACGTACCACCTTGAACCCCAAAATAGCGTTCACCTCATAATCGTCCGTAGACGAACCCGATGTCCCAGCAGATGACTCGGAAAACCGGGACATATACACGGGTTTCAAGAGGGACACATGAAAGGTGTCGGTGATACCGAGGCGTGGCGGAAGGGCCAAACGATAGACCACAGGATTAACCTGCTCGAGGACCTTGAATGGGCCCAAGTAGCGAGGAGCAAATTTAGTGGACTCAACTCGCAGCCTGATGTTACGGGCGGAGAGCCACACTAAATCGCCAGGAGCAAAGGTCGGGGCAGGGCGTCGATGTGCATCGGCGGAGGACCTCATTCTCTCCTTCGAGGCCCGAATGGCATCCTGAGTGCGGTCCCAAATGTCCCGTGCCTCCACTGCCCAGTCTGCCACCCTGGAGTCAGCAGAGGACACGGGCATAGGCACAGGAACCCACGGATGCTGGCCGTAATTAAGGAGGAAAGGAGTCTGACCGGTGGAGTCGGCTACAGCGTTATTAAGGGTGAACTCTGCCCATGGTAATAAAGATGCCCAGTCATCCTGCCTGGCAGAAACAAAATGTCGTAGATATGTGACCAGAGTCTGATTGGCCCTCTCTACCAACCCATTCGTCTCGGGATGATATGCGGAAGAGAGATTTAACTCAATGCTGAGAAGACGACAAAGCTCTCTCCAGAACCGAGACGCAAACTGGGGACCCCGGTCACTGACAATTTTGTCTGGCATGCCGTGTAGGCGGAAGATGTGTCTTATGAACAACGCTGCCAAGGCCCGTGCAGAAGGTAACCGTGGGAGCGGCACCAAATGCACCATTTTCGAGAAATGATCGGTAATAACCCAAATGATGGTACAGCCGTGAGACTTGGGCAAACCCACTACAAAGTCCATCCCGACCATTTCCCAGGGCCTGTCTGCCACCGGCAAGGGATAGAGTAACCCAGACGGCCGTTGTCGAGGAGACTTATTTTTGGCGCATGAGACACACGCCAGAACGTAATCTCTGACATCTCAGAGCATATGCGGCCACCAATACGTCCTCGCCAGCAGCTCAGATGTCCTTTTTGTCCCAAAGTGTCCACCCACCCTGGAGGAATGAGCCCAAGAGAGAACCTCCGGTCGCAAATTTATGGGCCCAAAAGTCTTGCCCGGAGGCACAGACTCAAGCGACACCGGAGCCACGGTTCTCAAGCTCTCAGAAGGAACAATAAGCCGAGGCTCTCCTTCCTCCTCCTCAGATGACACAACAGAGCGAGAAAGAGCATCAGCTCGAATATTCTTCTCCCCAGCGAGATAATGGAGGGTGAAGTGGAATCGGGAGAAGAATAAGGACCATCTGGCCTGGCGAGAATTTAGCCGCTGGGCTGTTTGCAAATAGAACAAATTTTTGTGGTCTGTAAAAACTTGAAAGGGAAAACGAGCCCCCTCCAAGAGATGTCTCCACTCTGAGAAAGCCAATTTCATCGCTAGCAACTCCCTGTCCCCGATGGAATAATTCCTCTCCGCTGGTGTGAAGGTCTTGGAGAAGAAGAAGCACGGATGCTTCCGACCTTGAGCATCCTTTTGGAAGAGGACTGCTCCAGCACCAACGGAAGAGGCATCCACCTCCATTATAAACGGCTTATCGACATCGGGACGATGTAGGATGGGAGCGCTAGCAAAATGAGACTTAGTAGAAGAAAAGGCCTTGGAGACCTCTTCAGACCACACTTTGGGATTTGCTCCCTTCTTGGTGAGGGCTACCAAGAGAGCTACCAAAGTTGAAAAATGGGGAATGAACTGGCGGTAATAATTAATGAACCCCATAAAGCGCTGCACCGCTTTAAGTGAATGGGGTTCTTGCCAGTCCATCACAGCCTGTAGTTTGGCAGGATCCATAGCCAATGCCTGGGCAGAGATGATATAGCCCAGGAAAGGTAAAGACTCCTGCTCAAACACACACTTCTCCAACTTTGCGTAAAGAGAGTTTGCCCGTAAGAGGTCGAAGACTCTGCCAACATCTCTCCGGTGGGAGTCAATATCTGGAGAGAAGATGAGAATATCATCCAGATAGACTACGACCAAGGTGGAAAGCATATCCCGGAAGATGTCGTTGACAAAGTCTTGGAAAACGGCCGGGGCATTACAGAGCCCGAAGGGCATCACCAGATACTCATAGTGCCCATCTCTGGTGTTAAATGCCGTCTTCCATTCGTCCCCCTCACGGATGCGAATCAGGTTATAAGTTCCCCGCAGGTCTAATTTGGTAAATACCTTAGCTCCCCGTAGCCTATCAAAAAGCTCAGAAATCAGGGGCAGCGGGTACTTATTCTTAACGGTGATGGCGTTAAGACCCCTGTAGTCTATGCAAGGACGCAACTCTCCATTCTTCTTCTGTACGAAGAAGAACCCTGCCCCTGCTGGTGACACTGACTTCCTAATAAACCCTCTTGCCAAATTCTCCTGGATGTACTGGGACATAGCCTCCGTTTCCGGGAGAGAGAGGGAATAGACACGTCCCCGAGGAGGTTCTGCTCCAGGCAAGAGATCTATAGGACAGTCATAGGGACGGTGAGGCGGAAGGGTCTCCGTGGCCTTTTTGGAGAAGACGTCTGCATAAGACCAATAGTATTTGGGGAGAGTAGAGAGATCTGCGGGCATCTCAGTGGTGGAAACCTGAACGCACTCTTTCACACATCTGCCCTTACAGGATTCACTCCAACCCAATATCCTCCCAGAGGTCCACTTAATATGTGGGGAGTGGAAACGGAGCCAGGGTATTCCCAGCAGAATCTCATCCATTCCCTCGGGAAGGACAAGAAGGGAAAGATCTCCTGGTGGGATGGGGACATGGCTAACGTGAAAGGGACAGTCTGATGTGTGATCTGTAGCGGAAGTGTCGACCCATTCACCACTCTAACGGTTACTGGTTTGGCAAGCATAACCAGAGATACTGCGTTGCGCAGATCAAAAGCAGAAGACATAAAATTTCCTTCTGCTCCTGAATCCACACAAAGCTCTACTGTAAGAGTGGATGTGCCTAACAGGATTGTCCCTTTAAAGGACAATTTGGAGGAAAATGCCGCTGTGTCCAGTGAACCTCCTCCAATGGTCACTAGACGCGATCGTTTTCCCGACCGCCGTGGACATTTATTAGCGTAATGTCCCGGTTGCTGGCAATTTTTACACACCACAGGTACTCGAGCGGTCTGAGACCTAGGTCCCGCTCGAGAAACCTCCATGGCCTCATGGGAGTCAGACGCCATAACAGGAGATTCTAGAGGTTTGGCTAAGGTGGGAGCCAGCCGAAACCTCTGCCTACACTGGGTCCACTCCAACCTCCGCTCGTTAAAACGGAGATCGATGCGGGTAGCTATAGTAATATGCTCCTCCAGTGTGGCGGGAATCTCCCTGGTGGCCAAGGCATCCTTTACATGATCTGCCAGTCCTTTCCAGAACACCGGAATAAGGACTTTATCCGGCCATTCCAGCTCAGAAGCTAGAGTCCGGAATAGGATGGCGAACTGGCTGACCATGGACGAAGCCTGAGTAATTGCCAACAATTGGAGCGCGGTATCGTGGGTGACACGGGGTCCCAAAAAGACCTGCCTCAGATCGTCCAGGAAGATAGGAGCACTCTGTGCCACACGATCACCACGTTCCCAAAGCGGCGTTGCCCACTCCAACGCCCTGCCCGACAAAAGAGACAAGATGAATCCCACCCTCGCCCGTTCCGTAGGAAAACGTGCAGCCAGCAGCTCGAGATGTATGGAGCACTGGCTCACGAATCCCCGACATAGCTTACTGTCACCAGCAAACTTGTCTGGAAGCGGGAGATGGGAAAAGGTCGGAGCAGGGGTGGCAGCGGACAAACTGGCTGCAACTGCACTTGCAGCCTGAACAGCGACAGCAGTAACATCCACAGCTGAGGTTGCACGCTCTAGAGCCGCCAACATACCCTCCAGCTGTTGGATGTACCGCTGTGAACGCTGATCGTCCGTCATTACTAGCCAGACCTTGGCGCTAGTATTCTGTTAGGGACTGGCGGAACGCACCAAGAATCAGATGTTATGGTATTAGGTGCGTTCGCAGTCCGAGGTCCACCGTGCAGGTAAAAAACCCTGCTGCTAGTAAGACGGACTATATGGCGGTACTAAGTATACACACATGGGTTAACTTCACCCTGCGTGAAGGAAGCGATCCTGTGGCGTCACAGGACCGCAGTACCGCACATAAAGTGCGAGCAAGAAGTCAGCGGACTCAACCCCTACACAGGATTGAAGTCCGATTAGACACTTGCTGGCACAACACCGCAACTGGGTGTGTCAGAGGAACATAAATAATAATATTAAGGCACAAGAGTGCGTGCGGTGCCGCACTGACGGACGCCACTAACCACCCAGGCTTGGGTCAGGAAAGCGCAGAGCAAGCGCACAGCGCCGTACTGGCGGACACAGCAACTGGTAGCTGTAATGTGTGTTTCGTGCTGTTGGATAAGTCGGGCGCTAGATAGCAAACATACACCTTCCGCGAACAGACATTCAATAGGGAGGGTTATTTAAAGAGCGACTTTCACTCACAACACACACACATATTTACAAGACAATACTAGCGCATGGCCGTGCGGTCATGCGCAGTTTATATAGCTGCAGCACAGGAAACAGCTACAGAAGTTTTGCCCTTTCAGGACCTGCCAAAAGGACCAATGGGATGTGCTGCAGTACCTGAGCATGTGACCCTCGATCTCCAACGGGAGATCCTGCCCTGGGCATGCTCAGACAGAGAAAAGCAGGACTTAGATCCAGAAACGTCCACTCGCCGCTGCCCAGCACTGGCTTCAATGGCAGAAGCAGGAAAAGCAGCAGTAACTCTTCGCACAGAGTCAGACTGAGCGAGACGCTGGGATCGATGTCCCTGCTGAGCAGACTCCACTGCGGCTGGAGAAGAATGGGAGACCGCAGCGGAGACGGATCGAGATTCCCCCTGTGCAGCAGAGGAAACTCGACTCCTAACACTTAGGTCAAACGTTTGGGATATCTTTCCACAAGCTTCTCACAATATAGAATGTTCAGATTAGATAATACAAACAACTTTTTGAGAGTGATCAATGAGTGAAACAGGCTGCCATGAGAGGTGGTGAGTTCTCCTTCAATGGAAGTCTTCAAACATAGGCTGGACAAACATCTGTCCGAGATGGTTTAGTGAATCCTGCATTGAGGAGAGGGTTAGGCACAATGACCCTTGAGTTCCCTTCCAACTCTAACATTCTATGATTCAATGAATCAATCAGAGAATAAAAGAGATTAAAAGAAAAAATAAATAATCATGTTTCAGTATGTGGTTTTAATTAATAAATAGGTGATATAACCTTTAAAATCATTATAAAATTGATTTAAAACGAAATAAGAAAAAAAAATGTGTGTACTTGTATTATACTATTTAATACCTCTCAAGAATCATCGCTGAAACATCTAGACATTTATATTAAATAGGCAGAAAAATTGGAGACTGTTTCTAATGAGCATGAACCATGTGAACCATGCAGGACAGACTAATTTACATGGCATAGGAAATCACGATGTAATTATATTAAAATCAGCATGACCTTTTTATTCAAAAAACTGTGTTCCGGAAAAAGGATTAACAAAAAAAATGCATCTATAAAACCAATGTAATTTTTGTAATGTCAAATGAGAACTAAATGTCATCATAACAACTAAATGATTTGATGCTAAGTACTTTATTACAGCAGTTTCTAATCCTTCTGTAGTTGTCGGGGGTTCACTTTATAGGGACTTCTAACAATTTGCACTAATTAATTTTAGAATCAGAGTGAAGAAATATAAAGTAAAGGGCTGATGGAGGTGAGTTCCACAAACGGAACACCTTTAAAACTCATAAGTTCTGTAATAGGATATTATTAAAAATTAGGTCCGTTATCAGCCCATGTGGACAGAGCTTTAACCACTTATTGGTACGTCTTATGCCAGCTTCAGGATTTTGATGCGGGCTCAGGAACCCTTTGCCGGCAGATGATGCCTGTGACATTCAGCAATGCCTCTGACAGTTGCATGTGGAGCAGAGCTCTTCCAGCTGCTGTTAACCTGTTAAATGCCACTGTCATCCTCAGATAGGGCATTTAACCCTGACCTACAGCGCGCTGGAAGGATGTGCGTCATTCTACATCTGTAAAAGTCTCATCTATTAAAATATAAAATTAATAACCAGATCAATAAACAAAATAATGAGAAAACAAATCCAAATGCCAGAATTACAGTTCTTCAACCATCGCAACACTGCAAAATAATGCAATAAAGTGCTGAAAACATCAAGTCTACCCCCAAAATGGTATAAACAAAAACATTGGCCTAAGATGTAAAAATAAGCCTTCACACAGCCCCATCGACCGAAAATTATAAACGTTATGGGTCTTGGAAAACATCGACACAAGCAAAAATTTTTTTCATTACTTAAATAGAAAAAAATATAGGTGTGGTATTTCTGTAATAGTTCTTACCTAGAGAAACATTGTCGAGTAATTTGCACTCTACAGTATAGGGAACACTGTAAATAAATAAAAAAACAATTGTGGAATAGACTTGATTTTCGAATTTCACTGCACTTGGAATTTTTTTCCTGCTTTCCAATACATCAAATGATAAAATGAATGGTGTAATTCAAAAGTACAACTCGTCCCACAAAAAAACACGTCTTGTATGGCTGTCGACAAAGGAAAACAAAAAGTTATGGCTCTTGGAAATATGGTACGTGAGGTGTGTTTGTTAAATGCAAAGAGAGCTGCCAGCAACGGATCTTGATGATTTGTGTGTCCAAGTGCACTCAGCATGGCAGAAAATTCCTCAGGGCCTGTGCACACGTTGCGGATTTGGCTGCGGATTCGCAGTAGTTTTCCATGCGTTTTACAGTACCATATAAATGTATGGAAAACCAAATCCGCAGTGCACATGCTGCGGAAAATACAGCGCTGGAATGCTGCGGTGTATTTTCTGCAGCATGTCAATTCTTTGTGCGGATTCCACGTTTTACACCTGCTCCTCAATAGGAATCCACAGGTGTAAAACCAAAGGTGAAATCCGCACAAAAACCACGATAAATCCGCAGGTAAAACGCAGGGCGTTTTACCTGCGTATTTTTCAGATTCTGCGAGGAAAAATCCGCACACGAATACGCAACGTGTGCACATAGCCTCAGACATCCACAAATAGCCTCATTGATAGCATGCCAAGGCAGCTAACTGTATACATTTCTGCATGTGCTGCTCAGAATAGATACTAAATCATTTGAGATGTTTTGAAAATTTTGTTCCCATGTTTTCATAATTTGCATATCAGTAACATGTCTATAGATCCTTTGATTTCAATAATTATAAGACTTTTTCTTCTTTGTGTGCAATGTGACTGTGCACATCTCAGCATTGAAATTGCAACACCAACAGTACATGCATTGTATGCAGGATAAGCTCACCTATATACAGTACAGAGAAACATTTTATACATGCAGTACACACATACACTATGGGCAGTGAGCAGTCTCAGACCTGATCAAGCAGCAGGAGTGAGAGCCTCAGCCCTGCAGGAATTCTCCTCTGTCCTGGTCCTGATTCACAGCTTATTGATTGGTAAATCACAACAGGAATAATGCAGATCACTTTTGAAATGTAAAAAAACAGGAATTGCTTCAGGATAAAATGGGAGATGACAGATGTTAAAATTGCAAATTCGTTGAAATTGCGAAAAAATAAAAAAATAAAAAACAAATTCCACTATTGTTATTTGGGTGTTATATTTACTATGTTTACTATATGCTAAAGCAGGCAGCATGGTGGCTCAGTGGTTAGCACCGTTGCTTTGCAGCTCTGGGGTCTTGGATTTGAATCCAACCAAGGAAAACATCTTCAAAGAGTTTCTATGATTCCCCCGTGCCTGTGTGGGTTTAATCCCACACTCCAAAGACTTACTGATAGGGAATGTAGATTGTGAGCCCCAATGGGGACAGTGATTTTGATGTCTGTAAAGCGCTTATGAATATGATAGTGCTATATAAGCAATGCATAATAAATAACAGACATGGCAATATGATTCACCAGGTCAGTAAAGGTACCTTCACACTGAACGATATCGCTAGCGATCCGTGACGTTGCAGCGTCCTGGCTAGCGATATCGTTGAGTTTGACAGGCAGCAGCGATCAGGATCCTGCTGTGCCATCGTTGGTCGGCGCAGAAAGTCCAGAACTTTATTTCGTCGCTGGATTTCCCTGCAGACATCGCTGAATCGGCGTGTGTGACATTCCAGTGTCTGTCCTCCGGCGCTCTGCTTCTCTGCACTGTGTAAGCGCAGCGGCCGGAAAGCACAGCGGTGACGTCACCGCTGTGCTCTGCTTTCCGGCTGGCGCTTAGTGCAGAGAAGCAGAGCGCCGGAGAGGACAGACACCGGAATGTAAGTATGTAGTGTTTTTTTTTTTTTTTACGTTTACGCTGGTAACCAGGGTAAACATCGGGTTACTAAGCGCAGCCCTGCGCTTAGCAACCCGATGTTTACCCTGGTCACCAGGGGACTTCACATAGTTGGTCGCTGGAGAGCTGTCTGTGTGACAGCTCTCCAGCGACCACACAGCGACGCTGCAGCGATCGGGATCATTGTCTAGATCGCTGCAGCGTCGCTTAATGTGACGGTACCTTTAGAGTACAAATTTAGCAAACATGTATGGCTTTTGTTTATTTAAAGGGGTTTTACAAAGAACAAAAGTTAATTTTAATCAGTAGATTTCTGAATAATAATAAGTTCCAAAATTGGATGTGTTTAACCCTTTCACGACATGCGCCGTACTATTACTGCGCATGCCGTGTCACCCCCTTTGATGTGGGCTCTGGCGGTGAGCCCACATCAAAGTCGCGACATGTCAGCTGTTTTGTACAGCTGACATGTGCGCGCAATAGCGGCAAGTAAAATCGCTATTCACCCGCCGCTATTAACCTGTTAAATGCCGCTGTCAAACGCAGACAGCGGCATTTAACCGGCGGGCGGAAATTATGTCATCGCCGACCCTCGTCACATGATCGGTGGTTGGCGATGCATCAGGAAGGTAACCATAGAGGTCCTTGACACCTCTATGGTTACTGATGCCGGCCAGCTGTGAGCGCCACCCTGTGGTCGGCGCTCACAGCACACCTGCATTTCAGCTACATAGCAGCGATCTGATGATCGCTGCTATGTAGCAGAGCCGATCAGGCTATTCAAGCTTCTAGCCTCCCATGGAGGCTATTGAATCATGGCACAAGTAAAAAAAAAAGTTTTTTAAAATATGAAAAAATATAAAAAATATAAAAGTTTAAATCACCCCCCTTTCGCCCCATCCTAAATAAAACAATAAAAAAAAACCCCTACACATATTTGGTATCGCCGCTTTCAGAATCGCCTGATCAATAAAAAAAAAAGCATTAACCTGATCGCTAAACAGAGTAGCGAGAAAAAAATCCGAAACGCCAGAATTACGTTTTTTTGGTCGCCGTGACATTGCATTAAAATGCAATAACGGGCGATCAAAAGAACGTATCTGCACCAAAATGCTATCATTAAAAACGTCAGCTCGGCACGCAAAAAATAAGCCCTCACCCGACCCCAGATCACGAAAACTGGAGACGCTTCGGGATTCGGAAAATTGCACTTTTTTTTTTTTTTTTAAGCAAAGTTTTGAATTTTTTTTCACCACTTAGATAAAAAATAACCTAGTCATGTTAGGTGTCTATGAACTCGTAATGACCTAGAGAATCACAGTGGCAGGTTAGTTTTAGCATTTAATGAACCTAGCAAAAAATCCAAACAAAAAACAAGTGTGGGATTGCACTTTTTTTTTTGCAATTTCACCGCACTTGGAATTTTTTTCCGTTTTCTAGTAAAAGACATGGTAAAACCAATGGTGTTTTTCAAAAGTACAACTCGTCTCGCAAAAAAAAAGCCCCCACATGACCATATTGACGGAAAAATAAAAAAAAGTTATGGCTCTGGGAAGGAGGGAAGTGAAAAATGAAAACGCAATAACGAAAAAGGGACGCGACTTGAAGGGGTCAGACACAGCCATTACACAGTACACAGCAGGGGAACATTTATAAGATTATCTCAGCACAGGGACATTTTATTTAAACACATCCAGTTGTGGAAATTATTATCATTACAAGATCTATTGTTTAAAATGAACTTGTGTTAGGCCGGCGTCACACTTGCGAGTTTTACGGACGTAAGAGCGCAGATACTACGTCCGTAAAACTCGCAAAAATACGGCACAATTATTCTCTATGCCCCTGCTCCTATCTGCCGTATTAAACTGATCAGTATTATACGGCTTTCTACGGCCGTAGAAAATCGCAGCATGCTGCGTTTGTCACCGTATTGCGCAAATAAAACGCCAATGAAAGTCTATGGAAGCCCCAAAAATACGGATTACACACGGACCAGCAGTGTGACTTGCGAGGAATACGCAGCGGTGTTAGAGAGAAAAGCCGGTAATTCAGTGCGGTGTACAGTAAAATCACACTGACAGCTGACATTAGAACAGGTAGAATAAATATGTACACATAGAATAGGTATATATATATATATATATATATATATATATGTCAGTGAGACACATATATGTATATATATTCATACTTCATACAGCCGCAATATAGCAAAAAGACGGTAATTCAATTACCGGCTTTTTCTTTCTCCTTCTTAAAACCCGACATGATTTGAGACATGGTTTACATACAGTAAACCATGTCTTCTCTCCTTTTTTTTTTGCAGATTCCACACTACTAATGTCAGTAGTGTGTATCTGCAAAATTTGGCCGTTCTAGCTCTTAAAATAAAGGGTTAAATAGCGGAAAAAATTGGCGTGGGCTCACGCGCAATTTTCTCCGCCAGAGTAGTAAAGCCAGTGACTGAGGGCAGATATTAATAGCCTGGAGAGGGTCCACGGTTATTGCCCCCCCCAGGCTAAAAACATATGCCCCCAGCCACCCCAGAAAAGGCACATCTGGAAGATGCGCCTATTCTGGCACTTGGCCACTCTCTTCCCATTCCTGTGTAGCGGTGGGATATGGGGTAATGAAGGGTTAATGCCACCTTGCTATTGTAAGGTGACATTAAGCCTAATTAATAA
This sequence comes from Ranitomeya imitator, assembly GCF_032444005.1. NCBI lineage: Eukaryota > Metazoa > Chordata > Amphibia > Anura > Dendrobatidae > Ranitomeya > Ranitomeya imitator. Next base: position 329,880,061 of record NC_091286.1, on the reverse strand, counting down.
TGGAGAGGCGTCAATTATGACACCTATCCATTATTAATCCAATTGTAGTAAAGGGTTAAATAAAACACAAACACATTATTTAAAATTATTTTAATGAAATAAAAACAATGGTTGTTGGAGTATTTTATTCTACGCCCAATCCAGTCACTGAAGACCCTCGTTCTGTAAGTAAAAAAACATAATAAACCAACAATATACTTACCCTCCGCAGATCTGTAACGTCCAACGATGTAAATCCTTCTGAAGGGGTTAAAACATTTTGCAGCAAGGAGTTCCGCTAAGGCTACGTTCACATTAGCGTCGCGTCGCTGTTGCGTCGGCGACGCAGCGGCGACGCGCCACTATGTTTAACATAGGGGACGCGTGCGTCTTTTTGCACGCGTTTTCCGACACGTGCGTCGTTTTAGACGCTAGCGTCGGACGCAAGAAAACGCTACAAGTTGCATTTTTCTTGCGTCCGATTTCGTCAAAAAACGACGCACGCGTCGCAAAACGCACGCGTTTTTGCGCGCGTTTTTCCGTGCGTCGTGCGTTGCGTCGCCGACGCAGGACGGCGCAACGCTAGTGTGAACGTAGCCTAATGCAGGCTGCTCCTTGCTGCAAAACCCCGGGGAATGAGGCTAAATATAGATCAATGATCTATATTTAGCTTCATTTGCGGTGAGGCGCCCTCTGCTGGCTGTTCATAGATCGTGGGAACTTACCTAGAAAGCCTGGGAGCCTGGGAGCTTTCTAGGTAAGTTCCCACGATCTATGAACAGCCAGCAGAGGGCGCCTCACCGCAAATGAAGCTAAATATAGAACATTGATCTATATTTAGCCTCATTCCCCGGGGTTTTGCAGCAAGGAGCAGCCTGCATTAGCGGAACTCCTTGCTGCAAAATGTTTTAACCCCTTCAGAAGGATTTACATCGTTGGACGTTACAGATCTGCGGAGGGTAAGGATATTGTTGGTTTATTATGTTTTTTTACTTACAGAACGAGGGTCTTCAGTGACTGGATTGGGCGTAGAATAGAATACTCCAACAACCATTGTTTTTATTTCATTAAAATAATTTTAAATAATGTGTTCGTGTTTTATTTAACCCTTTACTACAATTGGATTAATAATGGATAGGTGTCATAATTGACGCCTCTCCATTATTAATTAGGCTTAATGTCACCTTACAATAGCAAGGTGGCATTAACCCTTCATTACCCCATATCCCACCGCTACACGGGAATGGGAAGAGAGTGGCCAAGTGCCAGAATAGGCGCATCTTCCAGATGTGCCTTTTCTGGGGTGGCTGGGGGCATATGTTTTTAGCCTGGGGGGGGGGCCAATAACCGTGGACCCTCTCCAGGCTATTAATATCTGCCCTCAGTCACTGGCTTTACTACTCTGGCGGAGAAAATTGCGCGGGAGCCCACACCAATTTTTTCCGCCATTTAACCCTTTAATTTACTAGCTAGAACGGCCATATTTTGCAGATACACACTACTGACATTAGTAGTGTGGAATCTGCAAAAAAAAGGAGAGAAGACATGGTTTACTGTATGTAAACCATGTCTCAAATCATGTCGGGTTTTAGGAAGGAGAAAGAAAAAGCCGGTAATTGAATTACCGGCTTTCAAGCTGTATAGCGCTGGAAAAAATATTAATATATATACATATATGTGTCTACTGACATATATATATATATATATATATATATATATATAGACAGTATATATACAGTGGGGCAAAAAAGTATTTAGTCAGTCAGCAATAGTGCAAGTTCCACCACTTAAAAAGATGAGAGGCGTCTGTAATTTACATCATAGGTAGACCTCAACTATGGGAGACAAACTGAGAAAAAAAAATCCAGAAAATCACATTGTCTGTTTTTTTAACATTTTATTTGCATATTATGGTGGAAAATAAGTATTTGGTCAGAAACAAAATTTCATCTCAATACTTTGTAATATATCCTTTGTTGGCAATGACAGAGGTCAAACGTTTTCTGTAAGTCTTCACAAGGTTGCCACACACTGTTGTTGGTAAGTTGGCCCATTCCTCCATGCAGATCTCCTCTAGAGCAGTGATGTTTTTGGCTTTTCGCTTGGCAACACGGACTTTCAACTCCCTCCAAAGGTTTTCTATAGGGTTGAGATCTGGAGACTGGCTAGGCCACTCCAGGACCTTGAAATGCTTCTTACGAAGCCACTCCTTCGTTGCCCTGGCGGTGTGCTTTGGATCATTGTCATGTTGAAAGACCCAGCCACGCTTCATCTTCAATGCCCTTGCTGATGGAAGGAGGTTTGCACTCAAAATCTCACGATACATGGCCCCATTCATTCTTTCATGTACCCGGATCAGTCGTCTGGGCCCCTTGGCAGAGAAACAGCCCCAAAGCATGATGTTTCCACCACCATGCTTTACAGTAGGTATGGTGTTTGATGGATGCAACTCAGTATTCTTTTTCCTCCAAACACGACAAGTTGTGTTTCTACCAAACAGTTCCAGTTTGGTTTCATCAGACGATAGGACATTCTCCCAAAACTCCTCTGGATCATCCAAATGCTCTCTAGCAAACTTCAGACGGGCCCAGACATGTACTGGCTTAAGCAGTGGGACACGTCTGGCACTGCAGGATCTGAGTCCATGGTGGCGTAGTGTGTTACTTATGGTAGGCCTTGTTACATTGGTCCCAGCTCTCTGCAGTTCATTCACTAGGTCCCCCCGCGTGGTTCTGGGATTTTTGCTCACCGTTCTTGTGATCATTCTGACCCCACGGGGAGGGATTTTGCGTGGAGCCCCAGATCGAGGGAGATTATCAGTGGTCTTGTATGTCTTCCATTTTCTAATTATTGCTCCCACTGTTGATTTCTTCACTCCAAGCTGGTTGGATATTGCAGATTCAGTCTTCCCAGCCTGGTGCAGGGCTACAATTTTGTTTCTGGTGTCCTTTAACAGCTCTTTGGTCTTCACCATAGTGGAGTTTTGAGTCAGACTGTTTGAGGGTGTGCACAGGTGTCTTTTTATACTGATAACAAGTTTAAACAGGTGCCATTACTACAGGTAATGAGTGGAGGAAAGAGGAGACTCTTAAAGAAGAAGTTACAGGTCTGTGAGAGCCAGAAATCTTGATTGTTTGTTTCTGACCAAATACTTATTTTCCACCATAATATGCAAATAAATTGTTAAAAAAACAGACAATGTGATTTTCTGGATTTTTTTTTCTCAGTTTGTCTCCCATAGTTGAGGTCTACCTATGATGTAAATTACAGACGCCTCTCATCTTTTTAAGTGGTGGAACTTGCACTATTGCTGACTGACTAAATACTTTTTTGCCCCACTGTATATATTTTTTTCTTTTTGGGACACATGGATCACTTCTATAGCGGTATGTTGGTTTTGCAAGCCTGCGAGAAAACCACGCAGTACGGATGCCATACGGATTACATACGGAGGATGCCATGCGCAAAAAACGCTGACACACCCTGCCTACGGAGGAGCTACGGACCACTATTTTCGGGACTTTTCAGCGTATTACGGCCGTAATATACGGACCGTATTGTTTTACGCTGTGTGTGACGCCGGCCTTAGTGGGAAAATCCATTAAAGTGGTGAAAAAAAATGCAGAAATTTTGAAAAAAAATTGTTTTGCTTTTGTGGCCATTCTCTGAGACTTGTAATGTTTTTATTTTTCAGGATAAGGGGCTGTGTGAAGGCTTATTTTTTGCACTTAGAGCGGACTTTTCACCGATACCATTTTGGGGTGGATAGGCTGTTTTAATCTATTATTGCATTTTATTGCAATGTTATGGAGGCCATTGCAATTTTGGTATTACGATTTTTTTTTTACACCGTTTACCGATTGGATTAATTTCATTTATTTTATATTTTGATAGATTAGACTATTTTGAAAGCGGCAATACCAATAAGTGTTTATTTTATTTTTAACCCCTTTCTGACCCAGGCCCTAATTCCCAATGGACGGAATAGTACGTCTAATGGAATCAGCCACGCTTACGGGGGGAGTGTGCCCGATTGCGGCCGGGTGTCGGCTGAGTATCACGGGACCGCTCCTGGCACTTTAACCCCCAGAACACTGCAATCAAGCATGATCACAGCGTTCCGGCGGCATAGGGAAGCATCATGCAGGGAGGGGGCTCACTGTGTGCTTCCGAGACCCTCGGAGCAACGCGATGTGATCGCGTTGCTCTGAGCATCTCCTCCGTCCTCCTCCCTGCAGGCCCCGGATCCAAGATGGCTGCGGGGCTCCTTCCGGGTCCTGCAGGGAGGTGGCTTGCAAGCGCCTGCTAACAGCAGGCTCCGTCAAGCCTCCTGCAGTGCCTGTCAGATCGCTGATCTGACACAGTGCATTGCAAAGTGTCAGATCAGCGATCTGACACTATAGCATGATGTCCCACCCTGGGACAAAGTAAAAAAAAAAATATTTACATGTGTAAAAAAAAATCCTAAAAAAAAAAATATTGTTCCAATAAATACATTTCTTTATGTAAATAAAAAAAAAACAAGTAAAAGTACGGATGTTTAGTATCAGCCCGCCCGTAAGGACCCAACCTATAAAACTGTCCCACTTGTTAACCCCTTCAGTGAACACTGTAAGAAAAAAAACTAAGCAAAAAACAATGCTTTATCATCATACTGCCGAACAAAAAGTGGAATAACACGCGATCAAAAAGACGGATAAACATTGTACCGCCGAAGACGTAATCTTTTCCTGCAAAAAACGAGCTGCCATACAGCATCATCAGCGAAAAAATAAAAAAGCTATAGCCCTCAGAATAAAGCTATGCAAAAATAATTATATTTTCTATAAAATAGTTTTTATTGTATAAAAGCGCCAAAACATAAAAAAATGATATAAATGAGGTATCGCTGTAATAGTACTGACCCAAAGAATAAAACTGCTTCATCAATTTTACCAAACATGGAGTGGTATAAGCACCCCCCCCCCCCCAAAGAAATTCACGAATTGCTGGTTTTTGTTCATTCTGCCTAACAAAAATCAGAATAAAAGCGATCAAAAAATGTCATACGCCCGAAAATTATACCAATAAAAACGTCAACTCGTCCCACAAAAAACAAGACCTTACATGACTCTCTGGACCACAATATGGAAAAATTATAGCTCTCAGAATGTGGTAACGCAAAAATTATTTTTTGCAATAAAAAGCGTCTTTTAATGTGTGACAGCTGCCAAACATAAAAACCCTCTATAAAAACTTGTTTAAATAGTAAATCAAACCCCCCTTCATCAGCCCCTTAGTTAGGGAAAAATAGTAAAATAAAAAAAATTATTTATTTCCATTTTCCCATTAGAGTTGGGGCTAAAGTTAGGGTTCGGATTGGGGCTAAAGTTAGGGTTCGGATTGGGGCTAAACTTAGGGTTAGGGTTGGGGCTAAAGTTAGGGTTGCGGCTAAAGTTAGGGTTGAGGCTAGAGTTGGGGTTAGGGTTTGGATTACGTTTACGGTAGGGTTAGGGGTGTGTCGGGGTTAAAGGTATGGTTAGGGATGGAATTAGGGTTAGGGGTGTGTTTGGGTTAGGGGTGTGTTGGAGTTGGGATTAGGGTTAGAGGTGTGTTCAGGTTAGGGGTGTGGTTAGGGTTGGGATTAGGCTTAGGGGTGTGTTGGGGTTAGGGTTGGAGTTAGAAGGTTTCCACTGTTTAGGCACATCAGGGGCTTTGCAAACGCAACACGACTTCAGATCTCAATCCATACAATTCTGTGTTGAAAAAGTAAAAGGGTGCTCCTTCCCTTCCTAGCTCTGCCGTGCGCCCAAACAGTGGTTTACCCCCACATATGGGGTATGAACGTACTCAGGAACAAATTGAACAATAACCTTTGGGGTCCAATTTCACCTGTTACCCATGGGAAAATACAAAACTGGGGGCTAAAAATTCATTTTTGTGGAAAAAAAGATTTATTTTCACGGCTCTGCATTATAAACTTTAGCGAAACACTTGGGGGTTCAAAGTGATCACTACACATCTAGATGAGTTCCTTGGGGGTCTAGTTTCCAAAATGGGGTCACTTGTGGGGGATTTCTGTTTAGGTACATCAGGGGCTCTGCAAATGCAATGTGACACCTGCAGACCATTCCATCAAAGTCTGCATTCCAAAACGCCACTTCTTCCTTTCCAAGCTCTGCCATGTGCCCAAACAGTGGTTTACCCCCACATATGGGGTATCAGCGTACTCAGGAGAAATTGGACAATAACTTTTGGGGTACAATATCACCTGTTATCCTTGGGAAAATACAAACTTGGGGGCTAAAAAATCATTTTTGCGGAAAAAAAGATTTTTTATTTTCACGGCTCTGCGTTATAAACTTTAGTGAAACACTTGGGGATTGAAAGTGCTCAACACACATCTAGATAAGTTCCTTAGGGGGTGTACGTTCCAAAATAGGGTCACTTTTGAGGGGGTTCCACTGTTTAGGCACATCAGGGGCTCTCCAAACGAGACATGGCGTACCATCTCAATTCCAGCCAATTTTGCATTGAAAAGTCAAATGGCGCTCCTTCCCTTCCGAGCTCTGCCATGCGCCCAAACAGTGGTTTACCCCCACATATGGGGTATCGGCGTACTCAGGACAAATTGTCCAACAACTTTTGGGGTCCAATTTCTCCTGTTACCTCTTGGTAGCAAAACAACTTGGATCAGTAATACATTTTTTGTGAAAAAAGTTAAATGTTCATCATTTTTTTTTAAACATTCCAAAAATTTCTGTGAAACACCTGACGGGTTAATAGACTTCTTGAATGTGGTTTTGAGCACCTTGAAGGGTTCAGTTTTTAGACTGGTGTCACACTTGGGTATTTTCTATCATATAGACCCTTCAAAGTGACTTCAAATGTGATGTGTTCCCTAAAAAAAAATGGTGTTGTAAAAATGAGAAATTGCTGGTCAACTTTTAACCCTTAGTAGACATGTGGGAAATGTTACTTATTAAGTATTTTGTGTGACATATCTCTGTGATTTAAGGGCATGAAAATTCAAAGTTGGGAAATTGAGAAATTATTTTTTCACAAATAAACTCAAGTAATATCAAGGAAATTTTACTACTAACATGAATTACAATATGTCACGAGAAAACAATGTCAGGATCCATTGAAGCGTTCCAGAGTTATAACCTCATAAAGGCACAGTGGTCAGAATTGTAAAAATTGACCCGGTCATTAAGATGCAAACCACCCTTGGGAGTAAAGGGGTTAATGGGCAAAAGGGGGGTGATTTGAACTTGTTTTCTTTAACCTTTTTTTTTTTTTTACTGTCCCTCAGGGGACTTAATGCTGCAATCATCCCATCGCTTGTGCTATACATAGAAGTGCATCAGTTGGCCATTACTATTTGTACAAGGCCATCAGGTGGCCCTTTCTATTGCCAGAGGGCCAGGTGTCTTTGTGGACAGATAAGACCAGGATATAGTTTTTAAGTAAAGCACATAACTCTACTGTTTAGTGTAAATGGAATGAGGCTTACAAATAAAAGAACACAGTAGGTACAGTCAAATATCGTGGAGGTTCAAAGATATTTTGGGGTTGTTTTGCTGCCTCTGGCCCTGGGTGCCTTGAAATGTGAAGATTCACAAATGATTTTGGGTAATAATGTAGTGTCTGAGGTCAGAAAGCTGGGTTTTCATCATAGTAGGTCATGTGTATTCCAGCAGGACAGTGACCCCAAACATAATTCAAGAAACACACAGAAATAGATGGAAACAAAGTACTGGAGAGTTCTGAAGTGGTAATTCCAACTCCAGTATCGCAAAGTCTCCAACCACTATCCCTAACATACAGATGTTACAGAGAAACTGGGAATGGACACATTAAATATGATACGATACACTTTATTGATCCCAGGGGGAAATTACGGTATTACAGCAACAATACAAACAGCAGTACATAAAATATTAGGACACAATCTTGCACACGTATACCAACATTACGTAACAAATGTGGGTATTTCAGGTATATAAGTCACTGTTAATTGACATTAGTACACTAGCAATCAGTCATTGTTGTCTACCACTCTTAGGAAATTATTATACATTCCCATAGCAGTAGGTACAAACGATTTCCTGAATTTCTCCTTCTTACACCTTCGTAGGATTAGACGGCTGCTGAATGTGCTCTTCTGCTTCAAGAACAGCTCGTATAGTGGGTGTGTATTATTGATCATTATAGCCCTACACTTCTTCTGAATTCTATCCTCCAATACCTCCTCAAAAGAATCCAGATGGAGGCCAACAGCCGCGCTTGCTTTCTTCATAAGTTTGTTGAGCTTATTAACGTCAGATACTTGCACACTACTGCCCCAGCATATGATAGCAAAAAAAAAGGCGCTTGCCACAATGGACTGGTAGAACATTTCCAGCATTTTACTGCACACAATGAACGACCTGAGCTTCCGTAGAAATTACAGTCTGCTCATTCCCTTCTTATAAACCTTTTCTGTATGACACCTCCAATCGAGTTTACTGTCAAGGTGAACCCCCAAATATTTGTAGCTCTCAACAATCTCAACCTCCTGGCCAGCAATATTGATCGGTAAGTAATCCTCCTTTTCCTTTCTATAACTCACCACCAACTCATTGGTTTTCTTTACATTTAGTTCTAGACAGTTAGTCTGGCACCAATCCACAAAGTCAGAAACCGCCCTTCTATATTCCTCCTCTCCCCAGCCCCCCACAATCACTGAGTCATCTGAGAATTTTTGGAGGTGACAGAGATCCGATTTATACTGAAAGTCAGCTGTATACAATGTGAAGAGGAAGGGTGACAGCACTGTACCCGAAGGGGCTCCAACACTGCTCCATACACTGCCAGATACCACCTCCTCCATCCATACAAACTGTGGCCTGTCCATCAGGTAGTCGTTTATCCAGCTCATCATCCCCTCATCTACCGCCATATCAGTCAACTTATTACGTAGTAAGGGTGGTATTCAAGGTATTGAAAGCACTTGAGAAGTTAAAGAACATGGCGCGCACTACAGATTCATCATTGCTCAAGAATGAATGTACTGTATGTAGCAGAGACACTACCGCATCATCCACCCCTAATCTCTGCTGGTACGCAAACTGTAGGGGGTCAGTAAAAGCCCTCACCCTGGGGCACAAGTAAACGAGGATTATTCTCTCCAAGGACTTCATAGCATGTTAAGGTCATTGGACGATAGTCATGTAGGGTAGTTGGAAAAGTGGTCTTCGGAACCGGTGGCAGGCAGGTGGTCTTCCACAGTTCTGGTACAGCCTGTGATTGAAGGCTCCAGTTAAACAGGTGCTGGAAAACAGTACAGAGTTGGTTTGCACACGCTGTGAGGACACGTGGGCTGAGGCCATCAGGCCCAGCTGCTTTGCAAATAACAAGTCTACTAAACTGTCTTCTCACATCGCTTTGGGGGACAGTGAAAGCAGGCAGTTTATCAACCACTGTTAATGCTGCCGATCGTTTACCAGCTCCATCCCCCATTCCTGATGACGCTGTGCTTGTGTTGGTGAATCTGTTGAAAAACTCATTCATTTCATTAGCCAAGGGCAGCTCAACTTCCCCTTGCTCCGGCTTTGCCTTAAACCCAGTTAGCTGTTTCATGCCAGACCACATCTCCATGGAATTGTTGTGTAACAATTTATTTTCTAATTTAATTCGTAACACCTCACAGGCATTCTTAATTTTCCCCTATAAATCCCTTTGTATTAATTTCAGTTTCTTTGTATCCTAAATGCCAGTTTTTTTCTTGTTTAGTGTTTCAATTCCTTTGTAATCCAAGGCAAATCATTTAACTTTGCCTGCTTTGATTAATTTCTGAGTACAGAACACCATAAAAAACATGAATCAGTCAATGAGTGAATGGAAAAAACAGCACCGAGGCTTAGAATTTATAAGGCAATAATCAGTGGCTAGATGCCTGTCATACGCTATTCTTACTGCCACACCTCACCACAGACAAATTGCAGATTAGAGCGGTATTATTGTAGAATATAGAAGGGATTTGAATCGGCCCGGAAATGTTTTTTCTTCTACATGGCAACTGTGGAATAACGCAAGTAACACTGCCAGCTTTGATGAAGTTCTGCGTACAGATGACAGCGAGAAAAAAAAAAAAAAAAGAATCAGTCAATGAGTGCATGGCAAAAACCAGCAGCAAGAATTACAATTTTTAAGACAATAATCCCTGACTAAAGACTGTTATACGCTATTACTACTGCCACACCTTACTATTGACGAATTGAAGATGAGAGCAGTATTATTGTAAAATATTGAAGGGATTTGAAGTCCTGGAGTACTACAGGATGGAGCGCAAAACTTCACACCCTGACATTTTTTCTTCTTATACGTGGCAGCAAGAAACTGTGGAGTAGTGCAAGTAACACTGCCAGCTTTGATGAATTTGAGTACAGATGATCATTAAAAAAAACATGATTCAGTCAATGAGTACATGGAAAAAAAAGCAAGGCCCACAATTTATTAGGCATTAATCACTAACTAGATTCCTGTCATATGCGATTCCTACTTCCATATCTCACTGTTGACGCTTTGCCCATTTTAAATTACATAAGATAGATCCCTGTTAAGAAAACGTTGCAGACAGTATTACAATGCCAGCAAACTTTGCCCACATATATATGTATAACACTGTAGTATGCAGTACTACAGTATCTGTAGTATGCAGTATTAGCCCTCTGTGTCTGTACTGCTACATACTTAGGCAGTGAACTGGTTCATGCAGCTTTACATGAACACCTGAGCCTTACACTATGGCTGGTCCGAATAACTAAAGCAATTGCTACCATCCACCTCTCGTGTCTCCCCTTTTCCCCATAGTTTGTAAGCTTGCGAGCAGGGCCCTCACTCCTCCTGGTATGTTTTGAACTGTATTTCTGTTATGCTGTAATGTCTATTGTCTGTACAAGTCCCCTCTATAATTTGTAAAGCGCTGCGGAATATGTTGGCGCTATATAAATAAAAATTATTATTATTATTATTATTATAGTATCAATATAGCAATGTTATTTGAAACCAAAGTTTTCATGGTGTGTTTTGAGGCTCAACTCTAGCACGATTAATGGCTTCTTGATGGCTTATGTTTTTTTTTCAGATCTGGAGCAACGAAGGGCTTAATTTATTCCTATTGCCTGGCTATGTAGACTTGAAAGTCTGATTTTTATGGCGGATTACCAGTTGTTCTAATTTGTTAGAAATTTATCTTCAAATACGTTCTTTGCCTTCTAGTTTTGGCAGCTGCTTCTGCTCTATTTGCCACTTTCTTTTGACTTCTCTCTATTGGCTGACAGAGTCAAGAGTCATTGGCATGTAAAGAAAGTTCTGGAGTACTACAGGATGGAGCGCAAAACTTCACACCCTTTTAAATCTTTACCCACTTTATTCACACATGAAAAATAATTTGCCACTTTGACAAGTAACAATGTCACACTAGTGAAAAGACACAATAGGTGATGACTGGAAGTGAAGGAAACAGAGAAAAATCTTTTTTTTCATCTTTTTTCTATACTCTTCAAGCAAGTGATACTTCAAACACATTAACTAGCACTCTTTACATAGGACAGGCAAGATCACTGAGGGCCTGACTGCTGGAACTCCTACGAATCATGCAAAGTGGTGCAACGTTTCCCCTTATTAATAGGGTGATGGTTATGTACAAGCACTTCCATTCCATGGGGTGGCAGCGGAGGGGGTGGACTCGGGACCCAACCTTCTAATAATTTGGTTGCGGTTTCATCAGTTAGCCACCCACTAATCATGTCTATAAGGAATATAAATGTTATTAGTGTATAAGCCAATTTAGCACTAGTTATGTTAATTAAAATGTACAAATAAACCTTTTTCGTGATTAAAGTCCAATGTCTGTGAAGAATGGCATTTATTACTATGAGTACTCTGCTCACAAAGGCCTTTGTTCCAGAAAGGGATGTTGACCTTGAATTCTAATACTTAGGTGAAGTTGTCCAAGTAGTGGACAACTTGTTTAATAACTAGTGATGAGCGAATATACTTGTTGCCCGGGTTTTCCCGAGCACGCTCGGGTGATCTCCGAGTATTTGTTTGTGTTCGGAGATTAAGTTTTCATTGCCTCAGCTGAATGATTTACAGCTATTAGCCAGGCTGAGTACATGTGGAGGTTGCCTGGTTGCTAGGAGATCCGCACATGTAATCAAGCTGTCTAATAGCTGTAAATCATTCACCTGCCGCGATGAAAACTCCGAACACTAACAAATACTCGGAGATCACCCGAGCAACGAGTATATTCGCTCATCACTATTAATAACCCATGCTTACACTCACCTCCTGTGTCGGCACAGTTCCGGCAGTGTCGATTCTTGCATTCCTGAGGCTCTGGTGCACCTGTTACGACACATGAGCCTGGCGTCTAATCAGCGCTGGTGTTGCCGTTACTACCTTCAAACAAAGCGATCAAGAGGAAATTGAAGCTGTGGCTGCGCTCTCACTTCCTCTTGATGTTCGATTTATTCGAAGGTAAAGTGATTCCAGCACTGATTGGGCACCAGGCTCATGTGTCATAACAGCCGCATGAGAGCCCCGGGAACCCGAATGCCGACTTGGAAAAAATTACCTTATAGGGAACCGGTCACCAAATTTTCCCAACATAAACTAATGCCAACAGATTTAATGCCACACTTACTGCAGTCTAGCAGCCAGTCACCTCTACATACAGTGCCTTGCGAAAGTATTCGGCTCCCTGGAACTTTTCAACCTTTTCCCACATATCATGGTTCAAACATAAAGATACCAAATGTAAATTTTTGGTGAAGAATCAACAACAAGTGGAACACAATTGTGAAGTTGAACCAAATTTATTGGTTATTTTCAGGTTTTGATTTTCCACAAAAATTTAAAAGTGGGGCGTGCAATATTATTCGGCCCCTTTAGCTTAATACTTTGTTGTGCCACCTTTTGCTGCGATTACAGCTGCAAGTCGCTTGGGGTATGTCTCGATCAGTTTTGTACATCAAGAGACTGAAATTCTTGCTCACTCTTCCTTAGCAAACAGCTCGAGCTCAATGAGGTTTGATGGAGATTGTTGGTGATTGTTGGTGAACAGCAGTTTTCAGCTCTTTCCACAGATTCTCGATTGGATTGAGGTCTGGACTTTGACTTAGCCATTCTAACACCTGGATATGTTTATTTGTGAACCATTCCATTGTAGATTTTGCTTATGTTTGGGATCATTGTCTTGTTGGAACACAAATCTCCGTCCCAGTCTCAGATCTTTTGCAGACTCCAACAGGTTTTCTTTAAGAATGGTCCTGTATTTGGCTCCATCCATCTTCCCATCAATTTTAACCATCTTCCATGTCCCTGCTGAAGAAAAGCAGGCCCAAACCATGATGCTGCCACCACCATGTTTGACAGTGGGGATGGTGTGCTCAGGGTGAGCTGTGCTGCCTTTATGCCAAACATATCGTTTGGCATTGTTGCCAAAAAGTTTATTTTGGTTTCATCTGACCAGAGTACCTTCTTCCACATTTGGTGCGCCTCCCAGGTGCTTTGTTGCAAACGTTAAATTACACTTTTTATGGATATCTTTGAGAAATGGCTTTCTTCTTGCCACTCTTCCATGAAGGCCAGATTTGTGAAGTGTATAACTGATTGTTGTCCTATGGACAGACTGTCCCACCTCAGCTGTAGATCTCTGCAGTTCATCCAGAGTGATCATGGGCCTCTTGGCTGCATCTCTGATCAGTCTTCTCCTTGTTTGAGAAGAAAGTTTAAAGGGATGGCCAGGTCTTGGTAGATTTGCAGTGGAATGATGCTCCTTCCATTTCAATATGATAGCTTGCACAGTGCTTCTTGGGATGTTTAAAGTTTTGGAAATAATTTTGTATCCAAATCCAGCTTTAAATGTATCTAGAACAGTATCACGGACCTGCCTGTTGGGTTCCTTGGTCTTCGTGATGCTCTCTGTGCTTCAAACAGAACCCTGAGACTATCACAGAGCAGGTGCATTTATACGGAGACTTGATTACACACAGGTGGATTATATTTATCATCATTAGGCATTTAGGACAACATTGGATCATTCAGAGATCCACAATGAACTTCTGGAGTGAGTTTGCTGCACTGAAAGGGGCTGAATAATATTGCAGGCCCCACTTTTCAGTTTTTGAATGTCCACAAAAATTTAAGATAACCAATAAATTTGGTTCAACTTCACAATTGTGTTTCACTTCTTGTTGATTCTTCACCAAAAATTTACATTTGGTATCTTTATGTTTGAAGCATGATATATGGGAAAAGGTTGAAAAGTTCCAGGGAGCCGAATACTTTCACAAGGCACTGTATCTCAAAATATATACCGTATATTCTCGAGTATAAGCCAAGGCACCCCCTGTTGTATGCATGGCTCCCCCGCTCCCACATGGCTCACCCCCCCCCCCCCCGTCCTACTCACCCTCCTCACGCCGTCGCTGTATCTCTGTTGTCCCAGCACCAGCAGCTCTTCCTGTGTTCAGCGGTCACGTGGTACCGCTCATTAAGGTAATGAATATGCACTCCACGCCAATGGAGTGGAGACACATGCATATTCATTACCTTAATGAGCAGTATCACGTGACCGCTCAGCACAGGGGAAGAGCTGATAGCGCCGGGACAGAGATGCAGGGACAGAGATGCAGCGACAGCACGAGGAGGGTGATCATGATATCTTCTTGAAGCCAGCGGCTACAGCTGCAGCTGTCACTGTGCCACAGACGCCGGCTCCTGCTGCTGCTCCCACCTCCTTCGCTGGCTTTCTGGACAATAACTCGTGTATAAGCTGAGGGGGGCATTTCAGCACTAAAAAATCTGCTGAAAATCTCGGCTTATACACGAATATATACGGTAATTCACACATCGTCCCCAATTTATCTCATGTGCAGTCATACTTTGTTCTGCCGTACTGATGGCCAAGCCAAGTCTTGTAATGTGAATGAGCTGGTAGTGGCCAAAGAGCGCTGATGACATGGAATTAAGGAGGATGGCAATTGCAGGGATAGAGGAGACAGTAAGCAAGATCAACAACACCGTATAGGGATGTGGAAGGGAAATTATAAAAGGTATTTTTTGGCATAAGCAGAGGGGGCTGGGTACTTATATATAAGTTGCTAGACTACAGAAAAAAATGTATGACATTGAGCTGTGAAAATAAAAAAAAAAATATTTTTTCCACAAAAATGTTTTCGCCCCCCAATTTTTTTTTTATTTTCTCAAGGGTAACAAGAAAGAATGGACCCAAAATGTGTTGTGTAATATCTCCTGAGTATGCCGATACCCCATATGTGGGGGGAAAACTACTGTTTGGGTGCACGGCAGGCCTCGGAAGGAAAGGAGTGACGGTTTGGAGAGCAGACTTTGATGGAGTGATCTGCACGCGCCATGTTGCATTTGGAGAGCCCCTGATGTGCCTAAACAGTGTAAATCCCCCACAAGTGACCCAATTTTGGAAACTACACCCCTCAAGGAATTTATGTAGAGGCATAGGTATAGTAAAGATAATGCTTTTGGTTTTACAGGCTGTGCTGTTCTTCACAATAACAGTGTGACGTCCGCTAGTCTAATACTCTACCTTGCTATCTATGAAACTAAACTGTATTAACTTTTTTTTTCTAAAACTAGCCACTCTAGCTAAAACAACAAAGTCCCTTGGTGCAGTCTTATCAGCAGCGATACTGATCGGAGTGCTGTGTGTTATGACCTGGTGGTTAGGAGCACCCGGAATGACCTGATAGTTAAACCACATACAGGACGAGCTCTGGGATGTGGGAACTCTGCTGACCGCAAGCCCTAATCCTATCACACACACTAGAAATAGCCGTGGAGCGCTCCTGACCAGACCTAGGCGCCTCGTCACAGCCTAAGAACTATCTAGCCCTAGAGATGGAAAATAAAGCCTACCTTGCCTCAGAGAAATTCCCCAAAGGTAAAGGAAGCCTCCCACATATATTGACTGTGAGTAAAGATGAAAGTAAAAAACGCAGAAATGAAACAGGTTTCAGCAAAGGGAGGCCAGACTTACTAAATAGACAGAGGATAGGAAAGGTAACTTTGCGATCAGCACAAAAACCTACAAAAGACCACGCAGAGTGTGCAAAAAAGACCTCCGCACCGACTCACGGTGCGGAGGGGCCACTCTGCATCCCAGAGCTTCCAGCTAGCAAGACAAAATCATGATAACCAGCTGGACAAGAAAACAGTGAACAAATAAAGACTATCAGGAACTTAGCTTCTGCAGGAGAAGGCAGGTCACCAGAGAGATCCAGGAGCGAACTGAACAAATGCAAAAACATTGACAGCTGGCATGGAGTAACGATCTGAGAGGAGTTAAATAGAACAGCCAACCTTAGGATAAACCACGTCACCTGTGTAAGGAACCTCAGAAGCCGTAGCTTCACTCATAGCCACCAGAGGGAGCCCATAGACAGAACTCGCCGAAGTACCATTCACGACCACAGGAGGGAGTTCGACAACAGAATTCACAACAGCTGTGGCCACAAGAAGAGCACGAATGCTCAAGGCAGGACGCCGCGCACACGGATATAGCGCAAAAAGTTTGCAAAAATACGATTGGGAGTGGGGGAGATTGGAGAAGGAGGGGAATGGGACAGGGGAACTGCTGCTGTGATCATAGATTAGTCACACAGCAGCCAGCAGCACAGGAGATCGCAAAAGCAGGACACAAATCACAGGAGGATCGCACTGGTCACCGAGAAAATTCTCTCTCAGGTACACTGATGGGGTATACAACCACTCCGCATGCCAACTCTGAGGTAAAGAAGGCGTGCAGAGTGGCATCACCATTTTAGTTTAACACCATTTGTGATGATTGGCTGAACAATAGTTTTTGACCAATCAGCACCAAAGGGGTTAATCAGGAAAAGTGACGTCATGATCACCCAACCCATTGTGACTGCTGTGATTGGTGATCTCTCAAAGACAGCAGCAATCCTAACTTTGTCACCGCTCGATGTAGTGTGGCAACCGGAAATAGCAGCGGCGTATACGGCGCTTTGCGATAACGCATCTCGCACTGCTATATATACTGCTCATGTCGGGAAGAGGTTAAATGTGGTGGCCTAAATTTATTTTGAGAAAACCTACTGACAGGTTCTCTTTAACTGAATTACGTATCTCTACTGTTCTTTAAGCTCAAAGTGAAGAGGAATCCCAAAAGTCATTCTCAATTTACAATTTTTTTTTTTTAAACAAACCTTTTATTTCATTGTTCACCACCCCCACATTTCGTTTCTCTGCACACTGATAGTAAAACATAAATTACTGAACTAAAAGAATACAATGAGAATAGAATATGTGAAACGGCCTGAAAACAACTGGTGGAACTGGAAGTTGTATTAGCGAGAAGACTAAAATGCATTTTGTTACCAAAAAATAAATTCTTTTGAAAGCAGGATCTTTGACATTCTTTAAGAAGCAAAGGTCAGCATTACATATAACAGAAGATTAATCAAACTATTCATATCTAAAGTATTAGGACCTTCCACAGGCATGAAACATGCATACACCAATTGTTCACATCAATCCCTTAATGGCTGTATTTTATCCAGCAGTTTCACGAACTGATCCAATGAAAAGATCCATGTTCATGCTTAAAGTAACAAAGGAAAGTTTGCAAATTGTCTTTCATTGCACAGTAGCGAGACGTCATCTGGTAACGGATCCAAATCATGACGTTCCTTGCCGTTTCTGTTGCTGGCTTCGTATGACATCCAGCTGTTTCTTACATTGCTGATAATATGTTGAAAGGCTTTTGTTTTCATCTAAAAGCTTTTTGTGCTCCTGTACCAGACGAGATGTATTTTGTTGGTCTTTTTCATCCTGGTCGAGTTCTGCTATTAGTTCTTGTCTACAAAAAAATGGTAAAATAAATGTAATTTTGTATTGAAAATAGGACTTTTTGTGTACTCCCCGTAAAATCCTTTTCTCCGAGCCATTCATTGGGGGGACACAGACCGTGGTGTGTGCTGCTGACACTAACTGATACAAAAAAGGTAGCTCCTACCCTGCAGTATACACCCTCCTGCTGGCTCTCAGCTAACCAGTTCAGTGCAAAAGCAGTAGGAGATCAATAACATATGAGCGTATAGCATGTGAGATTATATATGAGAGTATAGCATGTCAAATTATAAAAACAAGCACAAGCTAATAACAGGGTGGGAGCTGTGTCCCCCAATGAATGGCTCGGAGAAAAGAATTTTACGGTGAGTACACAAAAATCCCTATTTCTCCTTCACCTCATTGGGGGACACAGACCGTGGGACGTCCCAAAGCAGTCCCTGGGTGGGGACAACAATAGATCAGGCCCTGTGTAACTGCTACTTACAAGTGCGCCACCGTGGCCTGCAGAGTCCACCTGCCCAAACTTACATCTGTGGAAGTGTGGGAATTATAGTGCTTCAAGAATGCATGCGGACTGGACGAATCCGCAAGCTTGCAGCCATGCTTGCCGACGTCTGGTGCCTAGAGCCCTCAGACAGGGAGATAGACATGTAGCATGATCCACCAAAAACAAATGCGTCAAGATCCTCAATAACCAGCAAGAACCGAACAAAAGAAAACAAGGATCTCATAAAATATAACTTTTAATATACAAAGTTTAAAAGTGTTTATCCAAAATTGAAGACAAGTAGTCAAAATGTATATACTGTACCATAGGGAAATAAATACAATTAATGTGTCCTATTGGGTCCTACAAATCAACAATAATAGCCCCTACCTAAGTTTCAGCGGTAGGCGCCCCCACTCCGCGGCGGATTGCCCTCCTGTCCTTACAAAACCCTATGATCAGCTAAAAAATGTGGTCCAACACACCCATAGCCCAAGTGAAAAAAAAAACAAAAAAATTTACAAAAAAAAAAAAAAATTTTAAGAAAAAAATGAAAAAATAAAGCGGGTAGATCCCACAGATAATTAATGCTCTATTCAGCTCCAAAAAATGGGAAATTAAAGGGGAATAATATTCCCCCCTTTTTTTTTTTTTTTTTTTTTACAACATATTCATGTCAATCTATAGGCATATCAGATAGCCATATACTCATCCGTGCTGTGATGTAAGGAGTCACTGTTGCACTGGGTCATCGGTGAGCCACATATAAACGACATCCCAAATAGTATCCAACGCGTTTATCCCCCGTGGGAATAGCGGGGGTTCATCAGGGAATGTTGGCCATAGCAATGGAATAGGGCTGGAAATGTTGGCCATAGCAATGGAATAGGGCTGGAAAAAACACTGCTCATCCCCTTCTTATATACCTTATTAAAAATGCCAACTGTCACGCCTTTTAGGATCCACTTCCGGGGGTACGACCCTATTACCTGATGACCGAAAGCTGCGCAGTGGAACGTGCGCAATAGGACAGGCATCCTGTGGAACGCATCCCGATACTAACTTCCGGGGGTACGTCCCCACACACTGGTGACAGGGAGCTGCGTAGAGAAGCTGTGCTATCGGACCTTCGTTCAGTGGAACGCATCTGCGCTCCACCGGCCGGACCGGCGCACTCACTCACGTCTATACGCCGGTGATTACGTTTCAATGAATGCAGATTCATTGTTCTTGCTTCCCCCTAATAACATTACAGAACAAATCAGACAAGTATACAATCTCACACCATATTTGCCTATAGATTGACATGAATATTTTGTAAAAAAAAAAAAAAAAAAAGGGGGGGGGGGATATTATTCCCCTTTTCTTTCCCATTTTTTGGAGCTGAATAGAGCATTAATTATCTGTGGTATCTTTATTTCATTTTTTTCTTAAATTATTTTTTTTTGTATATTTTTTTGTGCTTTTTTCACTTGGGCTATGGGTGTATTGGGACAGTTTTTAGCTGATCATAGGGTTTTATAGGGACAGGAGGGCAAGCCGCCGTGGAGTGGGGGCGCCTACCGCTGAAACTTAGGGTGCCAACCTCCACTCTCAGGTAGGGGCTATTATAGTTGATTTGTAGGGCCCAATAGGACACATTAATTGTCTTTGTTTCCTATGGTATATACATTTTGACTACTTGTCTTCAATTTTGGATAAACGCTTTTAAACTTTGTATATTAAAAGTTATATTTTATAAGATCCTTGTTTTCTTTTGTTCGGTTCTTGCTGACATCTAGCACGGAAGGACTCCTGGCTAGTGAAACGAATCCACCAGGCTAGCATGTCTGATAAAACGGCTAATCCCTTCCTGTGACCATCAGGAAGCCTACTTCTTACCGTCGGGAAGCCCAAATAAAGAGTCCAACCTTCGGAGGAACGCCGTCCTCGATACGAACCTACTCGAAGAACTCACTTCGTCCAGATTATGGAGAACCCATTCTGTTTTGTTTGGCTGGAGCCGAAAGAGATGAGAGAAGGATGATGCCCCTGTAACAGTGGGAATATAATACCACCTTGGTAACAAGGGAAGGGGATGGCCTGAGGGCAACCTTACCTTCATGGTAATAAGGAAAAAAGTCTGAAAGACCAGAGCGGCAAGCTCTGAAGACTCATCAGGATGACAAGAACGCAGAGAAAAAAGGGAGCGACTTTCCCTGCTAGTAAAGTCTGTCCGGATCAAAAAAAGGCCAATGCAAGATCCCCAGGACCATTAGGGTATGTGCACACGTCCGGATTTTTAGCGTTTTTTTTTGCGGAATTTCGCCATAAAAACGCTATAAATCCGCTAAAAAACGCTAACATTATGCATCCTATCATTTAGAATGCATTCCGCATTTTTTGTGCAGATGTTAGCGTTTTTTTCCGCAAAAAAAACGCATACCGCAAAAAATCCGGACATGCTGTATTTTTTTGCGGATTTTTTATCAAAAAGGACATTCCGGAAAATAAAAAAAAAAAAAACGCAAAAAATCCTTGCAAAAAAACGCGCAAATTCCGCGAGAAATCCGCGCGAAAAAAAGCACGCGGATTTCTGGCAGAATTCTCAGGATTATGTCAGGAAAAAATCCTGACGTGTGCACATAGCCTTAAGGTTCCAGAGATCTAACGGTATGCGGTAGGGAAGAACCACAGGTGAAGACTCCCTGCGAGGAAGTCCATATTTGCAGTTTTGTTGCAATAAGACGGAAAAATACTAGTACCGCAAGCGAGAAATCCTGACATGGTCAGTACGGGTCTCCCAGGATCACTGAGGCCCTTCCTGCTCCAAAAGATCTTGGAAGTAGTGGAAGAGGGGTTATGGAAATTGGTACCATGGAAGAACAGAGCATGCACTGCGATGCTCTTGGATCTCGAGGCCGAACCATGAACTCAAGTACATTGGTGTTCAGTTTGGACGCCATCCGACCTACATCTGGAGTACTCCAGTGAAGGCAGATCTGATGGAAGACGTCTGGGTGAAGTTCCCACTCACTTGAGGAGAAACCCTGACGGCTGAATATGCCTGCCGTCCAGTGTTCTACTCCAGGGATATGTACTGTCGAGATCACCGAATGATAGATCTCGGCCCACCAGAGAGTGTGAGGTACCGCGGCCATGGCGCTTGACTGGGGGTACCTGCTAGATGATTGACGTATGGCACAGCCGTGGCATTATCCAATTGAAGACGGATGGGGTGACCCACCTGAAGGCAGTGGACCTGCTGTAGGATTAGCCGAACCGTTCCGATCCCCAGAGCATTTCAAGTTTACATGTTTTAGCGCTGCAGTGTGCTGCCTTATTTACTTAACTATATACGAGTTGGCGACTCTAGGTTCAGCACCTGTTCACACTTAGTCTATGTTTGGATGTGCAGGTCAGGTTTTTGAAATGTATTCTTTAGCCTTCTGATCGTGCACTCCGCCTCCTAGCTTCAGGTGTTTTAATTACAGCAGGTCCAATACACCTCCACAGAGAGAGAGAATTTTAGTCTAAGAAGAGGTTTCACATGTACCCATTCAGATGGAGACGTTTATTCTCAGCGAGGTAAGGCAAGTTTAGGACCTGGTATAAGAGAGATGCCGTAAAGGGGCTACCAGGTACACATAAAATTGGCCATTTTTATGCACTAAAAGCTCTTATTTTTCATATTTCTAGTGCAGTAATGCAGTTCAAATTTCGTGTTTTCAAGTTTACATGTTTTAGCGCTGCAGTGTGCTGCCTTATTTACTTAACTGGATGAGGAAGGAGCTCAGACTACCCTTTGAAAGCCCGATTGACTTGCTGAAAACGAGCGGAGCAAAGGAAACTGCTTCTATTGTCGTCACCATTTTTTCCTCAGAACCCTCCCAGCGAATCAAATGAATTGAGGGGATGAATGATCAAGTGCGCGAGCTCCGTGTTGAAGGGCCACGACCTTGACTCGAGAGAGAGAGAGAGAGAGAATTACCATCCTAGAAAGAGCGGCTAGAAAAATCGACCAAATAGGGCAGGATGACCATGCTTCTAGGGTGCAAGAGGAACATGATAACCGCCATGACCCTTGCGAACACTCTGGGTGCGGTAGCCAGGCCGAAGGGCACAGTCGTGACATGAAAATGCTGTTCGCGAATGGGAAGGCGAATGGATTATTGTAGAGGGAAAAAAAGGAATGAGGGTAAGAATCCCGAATATCGATGGATGCCATAAACTCCACCTTTTTCTGTTGAAGTAATAGCTGAGCAGAGGAACTCCATCCGAAAAAGGAGGACCTTGTCAGAGGTTGTTAAAAGTTTGAGGTCCAGGATTGGTCTTACTTTTCATTCCCCTTTTTGGAACCAAGATCCCTTAGATCTAGACTGTCCTGGACAACACTTCCACTGCTGGTTGGGTCTGTAGAAAAGGTACGATCCCTTGTAAGTCTCCCACTCAGAAGATTTGATTGGCCAGCTGTACTGTCTTCGGGGAAAGGTTACTTGTGTGAATAGAAGTAGTTAAAGGTCTCTGACCAGGAGACTATTGCTCAAGCAACCCATGTGGCGGCTAAGGAAGGGTAGAGCGCTGAACCCGAAACCACAAGACGGGACAAACCAGATTTGCTATCTGACCGTCCGTGGTATTTTAATTGATGATAAATTGGGCAGGGATACTGGTAGGTATACCACAAGAAATTCTACTCGGTTAGTCTGCCAAGTGGCAGAATGCGGGGCTGCATAGAGCAGGTCAGGAAAAAAAACCGTCTCTTGCCATTGTCGTGCAGAGTAGAAAATTAGGAACCCTCGATCCACCATCCTCTTAACAGGGAAGTGGAGAGGAATCGTCCGCCTTCTTGCATCATCAGCTAAATAGTGGTGATGCAAAGGGAGGTGCTCGGACGCCAAAAAGGGGTGCCTTTGTACATCCCCAGAGTTGAGGTCCCCGGGTGGACAGGGCAGGTTGTCTGGCGTTAGGCCTGGATGCAGAAGAGGATACATGGAGGCGACACTCCATGTGCTCGTCTGTTGATGGTGTGGGGAGATCGGTGCCCTTTAAAGGACCCGTTGCCCTTAAAAAAAAATCATGTGCCCTTAAGACCAGGGCATACTGGTCATGTGCCTTTATGACCAGGGCATACTGGTCATGTGCCTTTATGACCAGGGCATACTGGTCATGTGCCTTTGTGACCAGGGCATACTGGTCATGTGCCTTTGTGACCAGGGCATACTGGTCATGTGCCTTTGTGACCAGGGCATACTGGTCATGTGCCTTTGTGACCAGGGCATACTGGTCATGTGCCTTTGTGACCAGGGCATACTGGTCATGTGCCTTTGTGACCAGGGCATGCTGGTCATGTGCCTTTGTGACCAGGGCATGCTGGTCATGTGCCTTTATGACCAGGGCATACTGGTCATGTGCCTTTATGACCAGGGCATACAGGTCATGTGCGTTTAGGACCAGGGCATACTGGTCATGTGCTTTTATGACCAGGGCATACAGGTCATGTGCGTTTAGGACCAGGGCATACAGGTCATGTGCCTTTAAGACCAGGGCATGCTGGTCATGTGCCTTTAAGACCAGGGTAAACTGGTCAGGTACTTCCTTACCCGGGTACTGATGTAGAGGAGTCGTGCCCTTTTAATCCAAAAACCGTCGCTCCTGTGTGAGCAGGATCAAGATGGCCACCGGGAGTTGCAGAGGTGGTAAAATATCGCAGAGAGCCAGACGCTCCAATTCGGGGTGGGGGGTGAGTTTCGGGGGCGGAGCCACAGATGATGTGGGCGGAGCCTCGAGACTTCCATGAATAGGCCCAAGCCAGGGTCTAAATTTCTGCAGCCAGCGGGTGGTAGAAGTGAGGGGCGTTGTAGTGGCCGAGAAATTTGAGCTTTTCAGTGGCAGGCGAGAAGCGCCAGAAAAGCAGTCGGAGCCGCCTTAGCGCACCATAGTGCGGGCACGGCTTCCGGGAGAGATCGGTGCCCTTGAAGGGACCCGTCACCCCTAAGAATCAGCCCAGGCCTGGCATCCCACATCGCAGGAGAGGATACGGAGAGGCGACACTCTCCGTGCTCGCCTGTTGATGGTTCGGGGAGATCTGAACCTTGAAAGGATCCGTCGCCCCATTCGTCTGCGGCCTACACATCGTCCGAAACCGGGGGCTAAATTTTTGCAGCCGGCCGGAGCGTTACCTCAGGGAGGTGGGCCACAGGGAAGCTGCAGCTGCCTGTCGGCATATGAATATCCCACTGCAGAGGCCCACCGGTGACTGAATCCACTCACCATGGGTGCACGTCCCGGCATGGAGCCGCCTTAGCGCACCATAGTGCGGGCACGGCTTCCGGGAGAGATCGGTGCCCTTGAAGAGACCCGTCGCCCCTAAGAATCAGCCCAGGCTTGGCATCCCACGTTGCAGGAGAGGATACGAAGAGGCGACACTCTCCGTGCTCGCCTGTTGATGGTTCGGGGAGATTGGAACCTTGAAAGGATCCGTCGCCCCATTCGTCCGTGGAAAAAATAAAATCTAAAATCAAAAATGTAAAAGGTAAAAATAAAATAAAGAGTTTTGGGTCTGAATAGCAGACCCGTCCGTGTGCCTCCTAAGGATACTAAGCAAGAACTGGTTAGCTGAGAGCCAGCAGGAGGGTGTATACTGTAGGGGAGATCACTTTTTTGTATCAATTAGTGTCAGCCTCCTAGTGGCAGCAGCATACACCATGGTCTGTCCCCCCCAATGAGGCGGAGAAAATAATAACGCAATGATTACAGGACTAAGGACCCCAACACTGTCAGTAAATAACTTTTTATAAAACCAGAAAATAAGCACACATTTACTAATAATTGTGGTTAGCGTATTTTTTTGATTAGAAGACACATTTTTTCCTCCAAATTGTTTTGGGGAAAATGGGGGTGCATCTTAAAATCCAAATGTAGCTTACTACCTGTGGTGAAGAGGGGTCCCAGAGTTGCTGCTGCAGTCCCAAAGCTGGCAGGAGGTGGTGGTTGGCGTTGTGGGGGCTCAGTCAATGTGTGAAAGCCCGGAGCTCCCGCACTCTCCATGCTTTTAAATACAGTGAACTCAGGGAAAGTGGCTGCCGAAAGCGGCACATGCGCAGATTGAGATATCTACACCGAGATGTGGTCTCCCGAAATCTCAATCGCGCATGCACCGCCTCTGGTGCCCATTTCCCAGAGTCCTCCGCATTAAAAAGCATAGAAAGTGCAGGGACTCGGGGCTTTCACAAAATGCTGCCAAACACCACTTTGTACCAGCCTGGGGACCACAGCATCTTCTGCCTCCACCAGCTTTCTGCAGGAAGGACCCTGCCACCTGGAACCCCGTTCCACCGCCGGCACCCCTCAGGTAAGCAACCGTAACAGAGGATTATGAAACACCACCATTTTATTCCTATTTTCCTTCCCAAAATATGTGGTGTCGTTTTATAATCTGCAAAATAGGATAAATCCTTATTTTACAGAATATCATAAAGATAGACTTATCGTAAGCTACTGACGAGTGCACACCCGTCTCAACCCCAAAACCGATGTGAGCACTTACTTTCGCTGCAGTAATAATGCAATCTCTGTTTGCACCTTCATATATTCCTGTGCCATTTTGCAGTGCTGTTCAAACACAGCCATAGATTCTTTGGAGTTTGGACATGGTGCTAAAGGCTAAACGTAACATAGAAACAAAAATAAAACAGGTTTTTCACTATTAATATGGACACTTCACATGTAATACGAGAACATAAATGTCAGATTGTATGTACAGGAATTATCTACCATGGTTTTACATCAGGGACAAACTGATCAGAAGTATTAGAAAAAGTAATAGTGTTTTTAAGTAACATTTCAGAATAAATGGTCGCGAGTGTACATGAAGCACAAGACTATTTCTGACCATTACATGACTTGTATCTTGCTTTTCCAACCAATTTTCCTTTCCATAGCCTACATCTTTAATTTACAATCCACTCTAAGCTGATGGGGGGAGACGAGCTGCTATAATGCAACCCTACACTTCATTGCTTTATTAGCACTCAAAGATAAGCAACAGCATCATGGAGAACAATATAAAGGAGCGTGAAATGAGTATCCAGATCCGGGGTGAGGTAAAAGACTTGTTAGAAAGCTCAGCACAATCTTTCTATGTCTCCATCAGCTTGTTTGCTCTCCCTGATCCTCACTTCTCTCTCCATAGAACTTAATAGGATGTGTTACATGACACGACACTGAGCTGCGGGGCCATATTGTCTGAGCAGGATGTATATGAGCTTTATTTTGTGTGTGGATCAGAAGCGCATGGGAGGGTAAGAGTTGTCTAATAAATTGGGAAAGAAGCAGATTTCTATAAGATATGTTACTATGTGCCTTATGTTTGTTTGTACTATTGAGTCATGCCACGTTTGTTGAAAGCACAGTTCAATTTTAACAATGTGTTAAAGGGGTAATAAAATAATAAAAAGAGGATCATATAACTTGAGAACCCTTATACTAACCTGTAACTGGTGATCCAGAGTAAGATATGCCATTGGTATTGAGTTATCAGAACCATTGGTATCTGAAATATATATATATGGATAGTATGGTTTATATCTATACAATGAAGAAAATACACTTCAATGTAACCATCTTTAGCAACAATCAGCTAATGGAGAGCTGCCATAGATTTATATAGACTCATTTGCTCCGATTTATGAGGGGATTTATGCCAGTTTTCTGGTGTAACACACAGCCTTACTTCTTGCAAAACCATTGCGACATTTGGAGTTTTCATACCAGTCTCTGTCAGCTTTACCAAAAAGGGCAAAGCACATCAATCTATAATTAAAAACTAAACCAACTTTAAAGATATAAATTTTGCCACAAATGTACTCCAATCCCTCACCTAGTGGCGGTGTGTGCCTCTATGAATTAGGTGCATTGTACTCCACCGGTCAGGTTCATTAAGACTTGTGTGCACAATGACATTCTGAACTGAGGCCAATAAATAAGAAGATATGTAAAAATGGAGCATGTCATTTTACAATAGTCCTCAGAAGAGGCAGCCACAGTAACTGTTGTTTACCAGCCAGATTTAGAATATACAAATTAAAATTAATTTTTCACCAGGATTTTGGTACCACATTTGAGAGCAGCATGGTGAAAGGGTACAGACCTGAATTCCAGTGATGTATCAATTACTGGGCTGCTTGCTCACGTTTTGATTAGACAGTTTTGTCTGCTACAGATCTACCAGCTCTCTGAATGCTGTGCCACGTACAGTTGAAACCAGAAGTTTACATACACTATATAAAAAAAGACATCTGCATGTTTTTCTCAATATCTGACATGAAATCAGAATAAATCTTTCCTGTTTTAGGTCAATTAGGATTACCATAATTATTCATATTTGCCAAATGCCAGAATAATGAGAGAGAGAATGTTTTCAGGCATTTTTATTACTTACTTCAAAGTCAAAAGTTTTCATTAGCATTTGGTACCATTGCCCTTAAACTGAATGACTTGGGTCAAACATTTGGGATATCCTTCCATAAGGTTCTCACAATAGTTGGTCGGAATTTGGGCCCATTCCTCCTGACAAAACTGGTGTAACTGATTCAGGTATGCAGATCGCCTTCCTCGCACCGGCCTTTTCAGCTATTTCATTAGGATTGAGATCAGTAATTTGTGATGGTCACTCCAAAACATTGACTTTGCTATCCTTAAGCCACTGTGTTACCATTTTGGCAGTATGCTTCGGATCATTGTCCATTTGGAAGACCCATTTCCACCCAAGCTTTAACTTCCTGGCTGATGTCTGGAGATGGTGCTTCAGTATTGCCACATAATCTTCTTTTCCCATGATGCCATCTATTTTGTTAAGTGCACCAGTCCCTCCTGCAGCAAAACAACCTCACAACGTGATTCTGCCACCCCCCACCGTGTTTCACAGTTGGTATGGTGTTCTTAGACTCCCAAGCTTCTACCTTTTTCCTCCAAACGTAACAAAGGTCATTATGCCCAAAAAGTTACATTTTTGTTTCATGTCTCCAAAATTTTAAGTTTTTGTTCCAGTGTGCATTAACATTAATCTGGATTTTTTATGTTTCTTTTGGAGTAATGGCTTCTTTCTGCCCTTTCAGCCCATGTTGATACAATACTTGTTTCACTGTGTATATTTACACAATCTTACCAGCTTCTGCCATCTTCACAAAGTGTTTTGCTTTTGTCCTTGGGTTGATATGCACATGCTGGACCAAAGCAAGTTCATCTGTGGGACACAGAACCCATCTCCTTCCTGAGCGGTATAATGGCTGGACGTTCCCATCTTGTTTGTACAGATGATCGAGGCACCTTAAGGTATCTTGAAATTGTACCCAAGGATGAGCCAGACTTGTGCAAGTCCACAATTCTCTTCCTGATGTCTTTGCCGATTTCTTTAGAATTTCCCATAATGTTACACAAAGAAGCAGTGTGTTACAGGTGTGCATTAAAATACATCCACAGGTGTGTCTAATTAACTCAGTCAGATGTGGCCAAAAAAACAGAAACTTCCAAACACATGACAATCATATGGGCAGTCCAGAATTGTTTAAACGCATAATAATCTTAGTGTATGTCTATATTTGAATTTGCAGTAAGTAATAAAAATGATTTAAAACTGGCATTTGGAAAATACTAGTTATGGTAACCCTAATTGACCTAAAACGAGAAAGGTATACTCTGTCAGATATTGAGAAATACATGCCTATGTGTTTTTATATAGTGTATGTAAACTTCTGGTTTTAACTGTATAACCCCACCCACATCACAGATTGGCATCTTCTTGTGTACACTGTGCAAAGGCAGAAAGCTGTGAATCAATGGTGGGGACATGGTTGGACTACCTTGCAGCAAGTTTTCTAATTCTCTAATGATAATCTCCTGCTAATAAAACAGTGACTTTATCAAAATTAAAGCAAGCAGCCCAGTATGTGAAACATCACTGGAATCAGAGTCCCGATGCCTAAATTATGCTGCTCTCATATTAGATATCAAAAACCTGGTGGCAGATTGCCTAGAAGTAGAGAAATTCATGGCACCGCACCCACCCTCTCCTGTAAATGATGGGAGAGCTCAGTGCATTTCTATTATTGTGCACACATGAAAGATTTCTGCCCTTTTACTTTAAATATACAGTACCAGACATTTTCCTTCCAAGGGAGTTTCTTCATTCTTTACAAGAGACCCCAGGGCTATCTGTACACTACACCTGCACTATATGCTGCTCTAACAAAAGCGGTGTCATTGTGACAGAGCATAACGAACTGGAATGTCACTAATGTGGATACACTGTTAGTAAGTGAAAATGTAGGAAAAGAGAAAAGATGTAATAATTAACCCCTGGAGGTATTTTAGTTTTTGTGTTTTCATTTTTCACTCCCCTTCTTCCCAGAGCCATAATTTTTTGATTTTTCCATCAATATGGCGATGTGAAGACGAGTTGTCCTTTTGATCAATACCATTGGTTTTACCATGTTGTGTACTAGAAAATGGGGAAAAAAACTACAGGTGCGATGAAATTGCAAAAAAAAAGTGCAATCCAAACAAGTTTTTTTTGTTTGGCTTTTTACTAGGTTCACTAAATGCTAAAAAAGTACCATTGTGATTCTCTAGGTCATTACGAGTTCATAGACCCCAAATATGTCTAGGTTCTTTTTTTATCTAAGCGGTGAAAAAAAATTCCAAACTTTTAATGCAATGTCGCGGAGACCAAAAAAAAAATGTAATTCTGGCGTTTTGACTTTCTCGCTATGCCGTTTAGTGATCAGATTACTCCTTTTAATAGATCGGGCGATTCTGAACGTGGCGATACCAAATATGTGTATGTTTGATTTTTTTATTGTTTTATGTACCAAACTTGATAATATTTAGATGTGAGAACAAAAAATATTTTTTTCCCTCGAAAATACTGTTTTAGCATTAAAGGGAACCTGTCACCAAGTTTGGCCGATATGAGATCTAGCCATCACCCTTTAGGGCTGATCTAGAATTTTATAATGCTGTATATCTATAACCCAACATAGAAGAACTGAAAAATAACTTTTATTATACTCACCAGCGCGGTGGTCTGCTCCGAGGAGTGTTGCTCTTCTTGGTTAGGCGCCTCCCTTCTTCTTGTGATGCCACCCTCCTCCTTGCTTTGTGTGGATGACGTGTCTCCTCAGCAGGCGCACTTCTATACGAAGGGACGCGTCATACACTCAAAGCAAGCAGGAGGACGGGGATTGTAAGAAGGGCTGTATATCAGCCCTGAAAGGGGATGGCCATAACTCGTATTAGCCAAAATTGCTGACAGGTTCACTTTAAATTTCTAATTTACACATGGGGTAATGGGAGAAATTGGACCCCACAGTTTGCTATGCAATTTCTCCCGAATGTGGCAATACCCCATATGTGGTTGTACACTACAATTTGAGCACACGCCAGGAATCGGATGGGAAGGAGCGCTATTTGGCTTTTATAACACAGATTTTGTTTGACCAGATTGTGGGCTCCATTAGCGGAGCGCCTCTGAGGTGCCAGAACAGCAGAAACCTCCCTAAGGTCACCCCATATTGGAAACTCCACTGCCTAAGGCATTCACCTGGGGGTGTAGTGAGTATTCTGATTCCTTACGTTCCTCACAGAATTTTATAACATTGATATGTGGAAATATGACATTTTTGTGGTAAAACTATCGTTTCTCCTTGCGGAGATTGACATGCTAAGCAGGCCGAGATGAGGAGACTTAAAGCCGCAGTGTGGTAACTGTAATTTTTGCATTTGCTGCAAATTTACCATGTACACAATAGTAATAGGCGAAACTGAACCCCATAATTTTTTGCTCAATTTCTCCCATTTGTTGTCAAATTACTGTTAGGCCACATGTCAGGGCTGACAAGGAACTAGAGCTATTTGGCTTTTTGAAGCACAGATTTTGCTAGACTAGTTTGCAGGTGACCTTTGCGTAGCCCCTAAGGTGTCCGAAAGGCAGAAAACCCCCAAAAGTGACCCCATTGTAGAAATTGCACCCATCAATGAATTCATCTATGGCTGTAGTGACTTTTTCAACATCCATGCCAGACTTTTTGTTTTTTTTTGAGAATTACAAATCTACCAGTTTAGTGCCCATACATTGTGGCACCCCCATATATTGTGTCCATCTTGTGCTTCTTATGACACGTACCCTGTAAATTGTTAAGTGCTCTCTCCCCACATGTAACTGCTTACTGTAGATTAGGCACAGTGGTACTCCAAAGAAGGTGGTGTGTGGTGGGGGGGAGGGGGGTAGAGCGTTGGGAAACGTAGAATTAACTGGATTTTATTTGAGGGGGTGGGAGCTGTGGTGCTTTTCCAGAGTCTTTGTTCTAGCAGTGACATAGGAAACCCTATAATTCCAGTGACAGATGAGAGATCTTAGTGGGGGCTGGTTTTGTGCGGGATAAATTATGATTTTTATTGGTAACATTTTGGGGCACATAATATTTTTTATTGCTTCCAGTATGAGGCTGGAATCACATTCTTGTATTCTAAACTTACCACTTACGTCGGAGTTTCTGTGTAAATCCCACAAATATGCGATTCAGATGAAAGCTTCAACGGAACCACCCATGAGGCAGATGGAGACAATGCATAATCCATTTGGCGTCTGCTTCAGTCGTATCAATCTTTTTAGGTGTTCATAGATCTGTGGTCATCCACACTTGATGGGCCACCACCGAAACAGAAACCAGTCCAAAGTGACTCCATCTGCCTCATAAGTGAGTGGTTCTATTGGGGGTTGTGTCTGAATTGTGGTTTTGGGGAATTTACATGGAAACCCCGACATAAGCGCTCAGCGGAGAGTGCAGGATAAATGCTTAGTAAAAACTTAATACTACCTGAATCATCAGGAACCCATGGAATACCACGTGTCGGCTTGTCAGGGGTTGGTCCTGAGGTAGTAATCATCCTTACACTAGGACTGGAGGATCTGCTGCTACTTCTACTTTCCTGAACAGTTTAGGAAAGATACAGAGTCAAACACTATCTGGTGAAGCATTAGCGCTTAGAGGTTATCAAACTAGATATTAGGAAGCATTAATTACAAAACTACTTTTGGTGTAAAGTGATGCGCACCACTAAACAATATTTTGGTTTCAGACCCAAAATGTTCTGTTTTAATTTTTTTTTTTTAACTTTTACAGAAGCTGACAAAATCAAAAAATAAAAGCAAGCATCCTAAAAATACTTTTTTCCACTACAAGAATTAGGGGACCAGTATATAATCGGAGACCTACTTTAATGCGAGTCCAGTGAAAACAAGCCTACAGTCATGGCCAATAGCTTTGAGACTGACAACTAACTTTGATTTTCACAAAGTTTGCGGCTTCAGCATTTTTAGATCTTTTAGTCAGATTTTTCCATGATTACTGAAGTACAATTATAACAATTTAATAAGGGTTTACACTTTTAATGACAAATGAAACTTATGTAAAGACTCAATATTTAAAGCTTTGACCCTTATTTTTCAGGGCTACTGCAGTTGGCCCTGGCATACTCTATATCGGCTTGTGGACCAAATCCTGGCTGATGACAACCCATTCTTTCCTAACTAGCCCTTGGAGTTTAATCAGTTTTTGTGTATTTCTCCACCCACGTCTTGATGAGGACTGATCACAGGTTCCGAATAAAATTGAGATGTGGGAAGTTCTTCAGAGCTACATAGTTATCACTTTTGCCTCGTGACATGGTGCTCCATTATGCTAGAAAAACATTGATCATTATCAGAAAAATAACTGCAGGAAGTACAAACATTGGACTGCCGTGTAGTGGGATAAAAGTAATTTTCTGACGAAGCACAGACTGTTTGGGGCATCTGGAGAAAGGATTGTCCTGAGAAAAAAAGGTGATCACTACCATAAGTCTTGTGTCATGACAACAGTAAAGCATCCTGAGACCATTCATGTGTGGGGGCGTTTTTTATCCAGTGGATGGAGTGGGCTTGCTCACAATTTTGCCTAAGAAAGCTGCCATGAATAAAGAATGAAAAGCAGTAAGGAGGTGTCATTCAATGCGTCCACTTGTGATTGGTGTCCTGCAGCAGCTGTAATATATGCTTATCTCACGTTGCTGAATTGCAACCACACCAGGTGAGTGGTCTCACTTCTCTCACTCTTCCATATCATCGGATGAGACCCAATTGCGCTGGTTTGTCTCCTAGTTCATTCCTTTCCATGAATAATGAATGGGATCTAATCATCCTACAAGATCAACCAACTTCTCCAAACGATCCAGGGACAATTTTGTGATGAACAATACTTTTTCCAGATGAGAGCACAATACCACAAGGCAAAAATGAAAAAAACATTTGGCTCAGAGAAGAAAATATTGAAATTTTGGGTTCATGGCAAGGAAACTCATTGGGAAGCCATGGTCAAGCTTCACAATGCGCATGCACAAACAAAAACTGTGATAAACTCCAAGCACTGATTAGATAAGAATGGGTTGTCATCATTCAGCATTTGACCCCAAAATTGATATTCAACATGTCAGGGCGAACTGCAGAATTCTTGTAATACAAATAGAGTCTTAATATAAACTTGATGTCATTGTATATAAAACTGTAAAAACTTATAAAATTATACTTAAGTAGCCTTATAACATCTGACTAACTACAAGATCTAAAATCACTGAAGCAAACTTTGTAAAAAAAACAAAATTTGTGTCAGTCTCAAAACCTTCGGCCAGGACTGTAAATCTCCAGCAGAACGTACACTTCAGAATGCACTGCGCCCGCTGAAATCGCACGCTCATTACCTGATTGGATTCTGTCCCGACAATACTGAGGTCCTGCACAGATCTGCGTCTTGGCTGCCCGTTCCCTGCTGGGTATCAAACAAAAATGAATTTATCAAACTCCCATATGTAGCTGAACAGACACAACTGTGGAAGCTTGGTATTTGTACAAGTATACAGGCAGAAAAGAAGGAAGGGATCCACACAAGGAATGAGAGACAGCTGCAACCTCAACTGGCCAACAGAAAGTATATACCAAGACAATCACCACTCCTATCACACAAAGTTCTGTCCTCCACCATGTTTTAATGTTTGCTGTCCAAGGCTGATGACGGCATCTATTTCCAGGGCCTGACATAATACTGTTTGATGGCTTATTAGGTCAGGAATGCTGACCTAATAAGCCATCTAGGCCCTTCAGCAACTCTGTTCTACTTTGCAATTCCCGCTTTCATGGGTGCATACAGACACGTCTCACTTCTCAAGGTCTCCGAAATTAAGTCAAGCATTATTTCAGCTCTTTAACCAGTTTTCTCTGCCGCTCCCATCATAAATGCTACATATCTAATCTTACATTAGACAGCATTGTCCTAAGTCTCTTCTAGTAACATTCACGTGAATTGTCACTATGCCTTGTGCAAAGAACCAGAATACACAGAGAGAAAACAAGCCAATTACTAAGGTCACTTTACAAGTACGGTATTTCTTGACTAAGGAATACGTAATGTTTGTATTGTGAATTAACATAAGAGATCAGCACGCCACCAGGAAACCCTGAAATTGCCTGAAGCAACAGCTGAGTAAATGCTTGAGATTCTTGGGCCGCCATACTAAATGACATAACATCTCACTGTGGCCGTTCATTACTGCATGCAAAGAACAGTTGCTGCAAGAGCCAACCCATTTTACCAGCAGTTTGTGTAGAGTCACGACTATTGCACATACTTCGATAGAGAAAATCTGCTAAACACAACCTAATTCTCCAAGTGAAATGCTACATAGAGGCAAGAAATTAGTCCTAAATTTATATGATCAAAATAGTCAGGCAGCCCCTTTCCCCATCATACAATGACAAGCTATGGGAAAGATCTATGGACAGCTTTACTAAACTTGAGCAGGCCAGGATCTAGTGTTTTCATGCATTACATGAGAGATGAAAGGCAAACACACCCAAATACTAATTCACTACCACCATCAGGTCACAAACCCTAACTGTGTCCACCACCATCACGTCACACAGCTCAGCAGTGTCCACCACCAAAGAGTCACAAACTCCAACTGCGTCCACCACCCATCAAGCTAAAGAGGAGACATGCACACTGTGCTCCATTCCAGTCAGGTATATAGAACTTCAGACCTGTCCGAACGATCTGGTATTTTCCAATAAAAACTACGCTAGGAGGTATAGCTTTGGATTATAGCTGCAGATTTTGTTGCCAAAAATATGTTGACTTTCCTCATTTCACCCATTGCAAAGCAAATTCCATTGTGATATCCACAGTATGAAAGACATGCTGCATATTTTTAGCGTGAATGAGATTTACAGAAATCTAATTTAGAATTCTGGTTCTGTACTAAAGTTAATTTTCCACATGAAAATCTGCAGATGAAAAACTATTTTGTATTCGCACCATGTATACATAAAATGCTCATCCAGCGGCTCTCACTTCGGCAACGGGAGAGGAGGCATTGCTGACATAAGCACCGGGAGTTTGCCAGATCTCGTGTACCTGTCCTAATAAATACGTCCAATGGATGGCACGTCATCAATGCGCTCACCTCCCGGTGTGTGGATATAGGTGCAGGATAACTTTTTTTTTTTTTAGAAATTCTCTGGTTACGTGACTAGCCAATGATGTTACATAAATGTAAGGAATCTTTAATGACATCACGCAATCTGATTAATACGAAAAATCAAACACTCTGGATTAATTACAAAGATAATTTATTATGAATAAGTTCATTGTTAAAATTTCAACTTTTGGGCACTCATATGATTGGTTAGGGGTTCTTATTATGCCCAGCTCACGTAAAAGATGTCCAGTTGTCCACCCATTTCAAGTGTCCATTGTTCATCATCCTGTTAGGATTGTGGCAGGCGCCCAACTTTAGTCTTGTTAAGTGTGAGCTGGGCCTCACAATAAACAGATTCATGGAATGTCGAGAGCCAGAGTAAATTCATTTTACAAGGTAGATTCATTTAACTTCCACCTCTACATTTCATTGGCATCTAAGGACACTGTCATTCTAACAAATCGCAGCAATTAAGACATCATGGCCTCTAGTGATCTAGCAAAAGTGCCTCATTCAACAACAACACTGCTCTAAAATTCTCCAGAATTAAACGTTGCGACAGAAATATATTTAGCATTCTCCGCACTTGTGCACATGCTGGAATGGTATGAGAAATGAAGTCATAACTGTTCGAGAGGGAGAAGAATAAAAACAAGCGACGACAACATGAAGAGCGGACCATGGAAGTGAAGGCGAGGACAATTAATTAGCGTGGTTAGTAGCAGAAGGTTATTTTGGAAGAGGCATGCGTGGTATTTTAAACACTCCTAAATTCCACTAATAGTAGAAGCTTGAGGGTATGTGCACACGTCAAGATTTTCTAGCAGAAATTTCCTGACAAAAACTGGACATTTCTGCCAGAAATCCGCATGCGTTTTTTTTTGGCGTTTGACGCTTTTTTTTTGCGTTTTTTCCCAATGCATAGAATAGCGGGAAAAACGCGAAAAATCCGCAAAATTAATGAACATGCTGCTTTTTTTTGCGGAAAAAAACGCATCATGTGCACAAAAATTGCAGAATGCATTCTAAATGAAAGGATGCATATGTCTGCAGTTTGTAGTGCGCTTTTTATCTAGTTTTTATCGCGAAAAAACCTGAACGTGTGCACATACCCTAAAGAATCAGCATCAAATGCTTCTCACTCCAATTACACTTCAGTCCCAAGTAGCACCATGATGGATAGAGGCCAGACGCAAGACTAAACATTTCACTGTGGTGTTAGGAGTAGATAAGGGATTTAACTTCGTCTTTTCAAAATGTGAATGGTACCAGAAAAAGTACTAAATATTATATAGTCATCTGAATGGAATGAGTCTTGCAGGGCAGTAGCAAGACTGTTGTATGACGTCAGAGTCGATGAAGACGATGAACGTCCAAACTCAATGGAACCAAGTTTGAACCCCATAAAGAATAGTACAGACACTCATCAAAAATGCCTATGATCTCATCACCACTCTAGGCTACCCCGGTATAAGGAGGGGATTGAGATTTTACACTTAACGATTACTGATCCAGTTGTGTATTTTTTGTTTATTAATATGTACTTTTATGTAGAAGTTTTTTTTTAAAAATGCAGCCTTTATACAATGTTTTTGTTTTAATATGTGCCATGCTTTAAAAAACAACAACAAATCAATAAAAGTAAAATGAACTACAATCACCTCTTCTTACCCTACAGCCCACATTGTGGTTGTCCCTCAGGTAATTATTTTCAAGGTGAAGGGGGATCTGACCGTGCAGGGACATGGCCTGATCATACCACAGCTCCTGTGCAGGGGAGGAAGCAACAGAGTATACCGATTCTTTCTGTGAGGCAAAACATTGCTTAAAATACGGTACATGTCGTGAAAAGTTTTGCCTCACAAAAAAAATTAGCTGTTATCCAATGCTGTCCTGTCTGTAGATTCTCTTTTGCTTCCTCCTCTGATCAATATTTTGGATGTGCTGCCTCATTATTATTATTATTATTTTTTTTTTTAATTCAGATATCTTTGATACCAAGCTGTGCACCCACTTAAGCACTGCTGCTGTTTTTGGATATACAGGTCCTTCTCAAAAAATTAGCATATAGTGTTAAATTTCATTATTTACCATAATGTAATGATTACAATTAAACTTTCATATATTATAGATTCATTATCCACCAACTGAAATTTGTCAGGTCTTTTATTGTTTTAATACTGATGATTTTGGCATACAACTCCTGATAACCCAAAAAACCTGTCTCAATAAATTAGCATATCAAGAAAAGGTTCTCTAAACGACCTATTACCCTAATCTTCTGAATCAACTAATTAACTCTAAACACATGCAAAAGATACCTGAGGCTTTTATAAACTCCCTGCCTGGTTCATTACTCAAAACCCCCATCATGGGTAAGACTAGCGACCTGACAGATGTCAAGAAGGCCATCATTGACACCCTCAAGCAAGAGGGTAAGACCCAGAAAGAAATTTCTCAACAAATAGGCTGTTCCCAGAGTGCTGTATCAAGGCACCTCAATGGTAAGTCTGTTGGAAGGAAACAATGTGGCAGAAAACGCTGTACAACGAGAAGAGGAGACCGGACCCTGAGGAAGATTGTGGAGAAGGACCGATTCCAGACCTTGGGGAACCTGAGGAAGCAGTGGACTGAGTCTGGTGTGCAGGAAATGGGCTACAGGTGCCGCATTCCCCAGGTAAAGCCACTTTTGAACCATAAACAGCGGCAGAGGCGCCTGACCTGGGCTACAGAGAAGCAGCACTGGACTGTTGCTAAGTGGTCCCAAGTACTTTTTTCTGATGAAAGCAAATTTTGCATGTCATTCGGAAATCAAGGTGCCAGAGTCTGGAGGAAGACTGGGGAGAAGGAAATGCCAAAATGCCTGAAGTCCAGTGTCAAGTACCCACAGTCAGTGATGGTGTGAGGTGCCATGTCAGCTGCTGGTGTTGGTCCACTGTGTTTCATCAAGGGCAGGGTCAATGCAGCTAGCTATCAGGAGATTTTGGAGCACTTCATGCTTCCATCGGCTGAAATGCTTTATGGAGATGAAGATTTCATTTTTCAGCACGACCTGGCACCTGCTCACAGTGCCAAAACCACTGGTAAATGGTTTACTGACCATGGTATTACTGTGCTCAATTGGCCTGCCAACTCTCCTGACCTGAACCCCATAGAGAATCTGTGGGATATTGTGAAGAGAAAGTTGAGACGCAAGACCCAACACTCTGGATGAGCTTAAGGCCGCTATTGAAGCATCCTGGGCTTCCATAACATCTCAGCAGTGTCACAGGCTGATTGCCTCCATGCCACGCCGCATTGAAGCAGTCATTTCTGCCAAAGGATTCCCGACCAAGTATTGAGTGCATAACTGAACATTATTATTTGATGGTTTTTTTGTTTGTTATTAAAAAACACTTTTATTTGATTGGATGGGTGAAATATGCTAATTTATTGAGACAGGTTTTTTGGGTTATCAGGAGTTGTATGCCAAAATCATCAGTATTTAAACAATAAAAGACCTGACAAATTTCAGTTGGTGGATAATGAATCTATAATATATGAAAGTTTAATTGTAATCATTACATTATGGTAAATAATGAAATTTAACACTATATGCTAATTTTTTTAGAAGGACCTGTATATTGTGTTCACTTTGCAAGACTTTTGCAAGGTGAACATTTCCAAGTGGATTTCAAATGATAGTGGAATGTGTGTTGCCCTCAGGCATGATAGATTTTATTTTTTCCTCAACTTTATCATCATCTATTCCGTCAATGTAGTTGGATTTTTTTTTCAAACTGTGTAAAAAAAAAATTATGGAAATGTGAGAATGTCTATGGGTAAATTACACGTACTACATAAAATTCTGATGTTAAATACAGGGCACGACTGCCGCACTACTGAGCATGTCCTTAAAGTGCAGCACAGATTCATGTCACCTACGACGCCACAGCACTGGTCAATACTGAGCATGTACTTAAAGTGCAGCACAGATTCATCTCAGCTAAAAGCCGAGATCCTTAGATCAGGAACAGAACAAACATGTATAGGACATTTCAGAACATTCCCAAATTATGAAAACATTTACAGCACATCCTGCATTGGACTACTGGACCCAATTTATTATATACTTTAGGAGTTGGTCTATTTTATACCGACCGACTCCACAGCCCTGGTTAAATTGTTGAAAACTACCCAGACAAAAAAATTGGAGTGAGAAGCGTTTGTATGATTTGCCTTCATTAATCGTTGGCTTACAAAAAGGGTATTATCGTCCTGTAGTACCTGTTATGATGATCTCAGGGACATCCAGAATATTGCCAAATGAAGCAGTTTTACGGTGGCCTCGTTTAGGCTTGGTATAGGCTGCAAAAACACATACACAATACACATGCAAAGGACTACAAGTGGTACAGGGCACAATTCACAAAAGCATGAAAGTGTACAGCACAATGTTACACAATGGAAGTACATGCGGGAAAACAACCATGCACGTAAGAGGACAATGGAAGCAAAACTGAACATGCAGAAAAAAAAACAAGTTGTTGGAGGCAAGAAGATGAATGGAAACCATGTATTGTCTATTTAGAAGGGGTTAAATGATTACTAACTGCATGCTGCTTATTGAAAAGAGTATTATCTGTGGGTTACAGCAGAATTGGCTGAGGAAGATTTTTTTTTTTTTTCAGAAAAGAGGTCTTACTCTGACTTTATGAATGTGTGTATGGGGGCCTCCTGATTCTTCCACAATGGATGACCCCAGGGGAAGAGAAAGATACGAAACGTTGGATCGCCATCAGCTGATCTTTTTGTTTTCTGGAGATCATTTGCCAACATAGGTGCCATTACAGAGAGCTCTCATGAACACAGGCCGAGCTTGGCATTTCTGTGTATGGAGGAGCTGGGGGACTTCGCTGTCAGATCGTGAAACCGTATTTTTGGTACAAGGGTTGAAAAAACTGACATCATAAGGATAGCACTAGTACCAATTTTATTCTATAAGGCAGCACATATGTGCGTTTATTTATTATTATTATTATTATTACAGATCCAATCTGCGCAAGAACAAAAAAACCAACGCAGCATGCACTAGTTTCTTATGCATTTCGGATCAAATGAGCCTATTTAAACATACGAGTGTGCAAAATAACCCCAAGTAAAACAGATCCCAATATGGATCACTGTACATCATCTGATTTTTATGGATACATTGCAATTCTTAACAGAGGAAACTGTTTTGGTCTAATAAATGTTAAACCACCAATACAGGGTTTTATTTCCCTTCATTTCACTGCCAGTGTGGTATCACTAACGCATGTTCCCTTCCCCCTAGTGATATACTTACCAGCTGCCATCTTGTGCTCTTCCTGGCCCCATTCCGCCATCTTGTGACTGCGGCTTCTGACTGACCAGAAGTCAGAGGTAATGGTCACAGGCTCTCAGTGTAAGTCTAGGAGAACCTCGTTCTGCCTCTCACAGACTTACATTGAGAACTGACCTCCATCCGCCCAGCAAACACTGGAGCAATCAGCAGGGCACAGACTGCTGGAGACCGACTGACGCTCCTCCAAGAACAGAAGACAGCGGCTGCTAAGTATATTACTAAGGG
The DNA here is from genome assembly GCF_032444005.1 of Ranitomeya imitator. Lineage (NCBI taxonomy): Eukaryota > Metazoa > Chordata > Amphibia > Anura > Dendrobatidae > Ranitomeya > Ranitomeya imitator. Next base: position 329,838,575 of record NC_091286.1, on the reverse strand, counting down.
CAGGGGGTATGAATCAGTGATGCCACTCTGGTGGTGAAACAAAAAAAACAGAATGCTGGAGTGGTGCTTTAATAACTGCTAATGTAAAAAAAACAGATTCCATACGGATTGCAAATAGACCATATGGATGAATTGTGTTTGCCTGGAATAACCTAGACAAGGTTTTACACTCTTGTGTGAACTTAACCTAATGTGTATGGGTAGGGGGGTTTTATAAAGAGAAATGGTAACACCCAGTTGACAATTTATTCACATATTTCCATGAGGAGCAACAAAGGAACCGCATAAAGCAGAAGCCTAAGGCAGTGTGTTCCAGATTATTTAAAGGGAACCCGTCAGCAGGATTGTGCACAGTAACCTACAGACAGTGTCAGGTCGGCGCCGTTATTCTGATTACAATGATACCTTGGTTGATGAAATCCGTCTTGTGGTTGTTGTTTAATCTTTATTTTCAGTTTTGAGTTAATGATATGCCCGTGTTTCGGGGGCGGCTTCATGTGGTCTTCTGATTAGGTATTCACCAGCATGGCTTATGACAGGTCACCGACTCGTGTTTTAGAGTGTGATTGTGAGTGTGTGTGTGTGTGTGTGTGTGTGTGTGTGTGTGTGTGTGTGTGTGTGTGTGTGTGTGTGTGTGTGTGTGTGTGTGTGTGTATATATATATATATATATATATATATATATATATATATATATATATATATATATATATATATATATATATATATATACACACACACACAATATATATATATATATATATATATATATATATATATATATATATATATAATTGCCTAAGGGTTTTTCCGTCTGTCTGCCTGTCTTTCTGTCCTGGAAATCCCGCGTCTCTGATTGGTCGAGGCCGCCAGGCCTCGACCAATCAGCGACGGGCACAGCATGGCTATGATGATGTCATAAAGGTTGCCTCGACCAATCAGCGACGGGCACAGTCTGCCGCGAATTCGCTTCGACCAATCAGCGACGGGCACAGTATCGACGTAGGTGTCATAATGGTTGCCATGGTGACGATGATGTCATAAAGGTTGCCTCGACCAATCAGCGACGGGCACAGTCTGCCGCGAATTCTGGAATCATCATTGTCCATATACTACGGGGACATGCATATTCTAGAATACCCGATGCGTTAGAATCGGGCCACAATCTAGTATATATATAATTGTCTAAGGGTTTTTCCATCTGTCTGTCTTTCTGTCTGTCTGTCTGTCCTGGAAATCCCGGCTCTCTGATTGGTCGAGGCCGCCAGGCCTCGACCAATCAGCAACGGGCACAGCGACGATGATGTCATAAAGGACGTAGACATCTCACGTTTCTGATTCAGCGACGGGCACAGTATCGACGTAGATGTCATAATGGTTGCCATGGCGACGATGATGTCATAAAGGTTGCCTCGACCAATCAGCGACGGGCACAGTGTGCCGCGAATTCTGGAATCATCATTGTCCATATACTACGGGGACATGCATATTCTAGAATACCCGATGCGTTAGAATCGGGCCACAATCTAGTATATATATATATACACTTCATATATGCATTTTCATTATGTAAAATATTGGGGCAGGTCACTGAGGAATCGGTGACCTGTCGGAAGCCATGCTGGCGCATTAACTCAAAACTGAAAATAAGGATTAAACAGTAACAACCAACAACCAACACAAGACTAATTTCATCAACCAAGGTATCAGTATAATGGCGCCAACCTGACACTGTCTGTAGGTTGCTGTGCACAATCCTGCTGACAGGTTCCCTTTAACCCCTTCAAGACCCAGCCTATTTTGACCTTAAAGACCTTGCCGTTTTTTGCAATTCTGACCAGTGTCCCTTTATGAGGTAATAACTCAGGAACGCTTCAACGGATCCTAGCGGTTCTGAGATTGTTTTTTCGTGACATATTGGGCTTCATGTTAGTGGTAAATTTAGGTCAATAAATTCTGCATTTATTTGTGATAAACACGGAAATTTGGCGAAAATTTTGAAAATTTCGCAATTTTCACATTTTGAATTTTTATTCTGTTAAACCAGAGAGATATGTGACACAAAATAGTTAATAAATAACATTTCCCACATGTTTACTTTACATCAGCACAATTTTGGAAACAAAATTTTTTTTTGTTAGGAAGTTATAAGGGTTAAAATTCGACCAGCGATTTGTCATTTTTACAACGAAATTTACAAAACCATTTTTTTTAGGGACCACCTCACATTTGAAGTCAGTTTGAGGGGTCTATTTGGCTGAAAATACCCAAAAGTGACACCATTCTAAAAACTGCACCCCTCAAGGTACTCAAAACCACATTCAAGAAGTTTATTAACCCTTCAGGTGCTTCACAGCAGCAGAAGCAACATGGAAGGAAAAAATGAACATTTAACTTTTTAGTCACAAAAATTATCTTTTAGCAACAATTTTTTTATTTTCCCAATGGTAAAAGGAGAAACTGAACCACGAAAGTTGTTGTCCAATTTGTCCTGAGTACGCTGATACCTCATATGTGGGGGTAAACCACTGTTTTGGCGCACGGCAGGGCTTGGAAGGGAAGGAGCGCCATTTGACTTTTTGAATCAAAAATTGGCTCCACTCTTTAGCGGACACCATGTCACGTTTGGAGAGCCCCCGTGTGCCTAAAAATTGGAGCTCCCCCACAAGTGACCCCATTTTGGAAACTAGACGCCCCAAGGAACTTATCTAGATGCATAGTGAGCACTTTGAACCCCCAGGTGCTTCACAAATTGATCCGTAAAAATGAAAAAGTACTTTTTTTTTTCACAAAAAAATTCTTTTAACCTCAATTTTTTCATTTTCACATGGGCAACAGGATAAAATGGATCCTAAAATGTGTTGGGCAATTTCTCCTGAGTACACCAATACCTCACATGTGGAGGTAAACCACTGTTTGGGCACATGGTAAGGCTCGGAAGGGAAGGAGCGCCATTTGACTTTTTGAATGAAAAATTATTTCCATCGTTAGCGGACACCATGTCGCGTTTGGATAGCTCCTGTGTGCCTAAACATTGGCGCTCCCCCACAAGTGACCCCATTTTGGAAACTAGACCCCCCAAGGAACTAATTTAGATGCCTAGTGAGCACTTTAAACCCTCAGGTGCTTCACAAATTGATCTGTAAAAATGAAAAAGTAATTTTTTTTCACAAAAAAATTCTTTTCGCCTCAATTTTTTCATTTTCACATGGGCAGTAGGATAAAATGGATCATAAAATTTGTTGGGCAATTTCTCCCGAGTACGCCGATACCTCATATGTGGGGGTAAACCACTGTTTGGGCACTCGGCAGGGCTCGGAAGAGAAGGCGCGCCATTTGACTTTTTGAATGGAAAATTAGCTCCAATTGTTAGCGGACACCATGTCGCGTTTGGAGAGCCCCTGTGTGCCTAAACATTGGAGCTCCCGCACAAGTGACCCCATTTTGGAAACTAGACCCCCCAGGGAACTTATCTAGATGCATATTGAGCACTTTAAACCCCCAGGTGCTTCACAGAAGTTTATAACGCAGAGCCATGAAAATAAAAAATAATTTTTCTTTCCTCAAAAATGATTTTTTAGCCTGGAATTTCCTATTTTGCCAAGGATAATAGGAGAAATTGGACCCCAAATATTGTTGTCCAGTTTGTCCTGAGTACGCTGATACCCCATATGTGGGGGTAAACCACTGTTTGGGCGCACGGCAGGGCTCGGAAGGGATGGCACGCCATTTGGCTTTTTAAATGGAAAATTAGCTCCAATCATTAGCGGACACCATGTCACGTTTGGAGAGCCCCTGTGTGCCTAAACATTGGAGATCCCCCAGAAATGACACCATTTTAGAAACTAGACCCCCAAAGGAACTAATCTAGATGTGTGGTGAGGACTTTGAACCCCCAAGTGCTTCACAGAAGTTTATAACGCAGAGCCATGAAAATAAAAAAAAAAATTATTTTCTCAAAAATGATCTTTTAGCCTGCAATTTTTTATTTTCCCAAGGGTAACAGGAGAAATTTGACCCCAAAAGTTGTTGTCCAGTTTCTCCTGAGTACGCTGATACCCCATATGTGGGGGTAAATCACTGTTTGGGCACATGCCGGGGCTCGGAAGTGAAGTAGTGACGTTTTGAAATGCAGACTTTGATGGAATGCTCTGTGGGCGTCACGTTGCGTTTGCAGAGCCCCTGATGTGGCTTAACAGTAGAAACCCCCCACAAGTGACCCCATTTTGGAAACTAGACCCCCAAAGGAACTTATCTAGATGTGTGGTGAGCACTTTGAACCCCCAAGTGCTTCACAGACGTTTACAACGCAGAGCCGTGAAAATAAAAAATCATTTTTCTTTCCTCAAAAATTATGTTTTAGCAAGCATTTTTTTAGATTCACAAGGGTAACAGGAGAAATTGGACCCCAGTAATTGTTGCGCAGTTTGTCCTGAGTATGCTGGTACCCCATATGTGGGGGTAAACCACTGTTTGGGCACACGTCAGGGCTCAGAAGTGAGGGAGCACCATTTGACTTTTTGAATACGAGATTGGCTGGACTCAATGGTGGCGCCATGTTGCGTTTGGAGACCCCTGATGTGCCTAAACAGTGGTAACCCCTCAATTCTAACTCCAACACTAACCCCAACACACCCCTAACCCTAATCCCAACTGTAGCCATAATCCTAATCACAACCCTAACCCCAACACACCCCTAACCACAACACTAACCCCAACACACCCCTAACCCTAACCACAACCCTAATTCCAACCCTAACCCTAAGGCTATGTGCCCACGTTGCGGATTCGTGTGAGATATTTCCGCACCATTTTTGAAAAATCTGCGGGTAAAAGGCACTGTGTTTTACCTGCGGATTTTCCGCGGATTTCCAGTGTTTTTTGTGCGGATTTCACCTGCGGATTCCTATTGAGGAACAGGTGTAAAACGCTGCGGAATCCGCACAAAGAATTGACATGCTGCGGAAAATACAACGCAGCGTTCCCGCGCGGTATTTTCCGCACCATGGGCACAGCGGATTTGGTTTTTCATATGTTTACATGGTACTGTAAACCTGATGGAACACTGCTGCGAATCCGCAGCCAAATCAGCACCGTGTGCACATAGCCTAATTCTAAAGGTATGTGCACACGCTGCGGAAAACGCTGCGGATCCGCAGCAGTTTCCCATGAGTGTACAGTTCAATGTAAACCTATGGGAAACAAAAATCGCTGTACACATGCTGCGGAAAAACTGCACGGAAACGCAGCGGTTTACATTCCGCAGCATGTCACTTCTTTGTGCGGATTCCGCAGCGGTTTTACAACTGCTCCAATAGAAAATCGCAATTGTAAAACCGCAGTGAAATGCGCAGAAAAAAACGCGGTAAATCCGCCATAAATCCGCAGCGGTTTAGCACTGTGGATTTATCAAATCCGCAGCGGAAAAATCCGCAGAGGACCAGAATACGTGTGCACATTCCTAACCCTAACCCTAACCCTAGCCCTAACCCTACCCCTAACCCTAACCCTACCCCTACCCCTAACCCTACCCCTATTCTAACATTAGTGGAAAAAAAAAAATTTCTTTATTTTTTTATTGTCCCTACCTATGGGGGTGACAAAGGGGGGGGGTCATTTATTATTTTTTTTATTTTGATCACTGAGATAGATTATATCTCAGTGATCAAAATGCACTTTGGAACGAATCTGCCGGCCGGCAGATTCGGCGGGCGCACTGCGCATGCGCCCGCCATTTTGGAAGATGGCGGCGCCCGGGAGAAGACGGACGGGACCACGGCTGGATCGGTAAGTATGATAGGGTGGGGGGGGGACCACGGGGGGGGGGGGGATCGGAGCACGGGGGGGGAATCGGAGCGCGGGAGGGGTGGAACGGAGCGCGGGGGCGTGGAACGGAGCACGGGGGGGCTGGAATGGAGCACGGGGGTGGAACGGAGCACGGGGGGGGTGGATCGGAGTGCAGGGGGGGTGATTGGAGCACGGGGGGGTGATTGGAGCACGGGGGGAGCGGACACGAGCACGGGGGGGAGCGGAGCACTGGACGGAGGGGAGCCGGAGCAGTGTACCGGCCAGATCGGGGGGGTGGGGGGGCGATCGGAGGGGTGGGGTGGGGGCACACTAGTATTTCCAGCCATGGCCGATGATATTGCAGCATCGGCCATGGCTGGATTGTAATATTTCACCCGTTATAATGGGTGAAATATTACAAATCGCTCTGATTGGCAGTTTCACTTTCAACAGCCAATCAGAGCGATCGTAGCCACGAGGGGGTGAAGCCACCCCCCCTGGGCTAAACTACCACTCCCCCTGTCCCTGCAGATCGGGTGAAATGGAAGTTAACCCTTTCACCCGGTCTGCAGGGACGCGATCTTTCCATGACGCCGCATAGGCGTCATGGGTCGGATTGGCACCGACTTTCATGACGCCTACGTGGCGTCAAAGGTCGGGAAGGGGTTAATGGAAAATACGTGATAAAAACAGGCTAAAATAGACATGACCAGAGAGCTGACAGGTTCTCTCCATGGAGAAAGGAAGAGCATCACATGGATCAGAATAGCAGCCTTATGTCAAAATCACAGACGTGTATGGATTGGATTGCTGTGAACATGCATTAACCCCTTAGTGACCGAGCCAAATTTTTGAAATCTGACCAGTGTCACTTTATGTGGTAATAACTCTGCAACGCTTCAACAAATCCCAGTGATTTTGAGATTGTTTTTTCGTGACACATTATACTTTATGATAATGGTAAATTTAGTTCAACATTTTTTGTGTTTATTTATAAAAAATATAAAAAATTTGAGAAAAATTTTAAAAAATTAGCAATTTTCTAAATTTGAATGATTATCCCTTTAATCCAGATAGTCATACAACAGCAAACCATTAATAAATAACATTCCCCACATGTCTGCTTTACATCAGCACCATTTGTAAAATGTTATTTTATTTTGTTAGCATTTTAGGAGGTTTAAAAATGTAGCAGCAATTTTTCATTTTTTCAAAGAAATTTACCACATTTATTTTTTTAGGGACTTATCCATGTTTAAAGTGACTTTAGGGGTCCCATATATTGGGAAACCCCCAAACGTGATACCATTTTAAAAACAGCACCCCTAAACATATTGAAAACTGCTGTCAGGTAGTTTATTAACCCTTCAGGTGCTTTACAGGAATTATTGCAAAATGGCATGACAGAAATGAAAATGTGTATTTTTACCACCTAAATGTTGCTAACTTCTAAACAGGTTACTATAGCCGGCAGACTCTAAGGCCGCTATTTGGTCATGAATTGCCATCGCAAACATCAGTAAAACAAAATCATGATCTGAGGGCACCAATTGGGATAAAGAAGAAGCCCCCACACTCTGTTAACCATTTATAATGATGTAGTCACTATTGACAGCAGCATCTAAGGGGTTAAACAGATTTAGGGTATGTTCACACGTTCAGGATTTCCATCCTTTTTTTTTCCTGACTGTTTTTTAAAAAACTGCAGCTCTTGGCAGAAAACGCAGGTCCTTTTTTTGGTCCTTTTTTGGTCCGTTTTTGATGCGTTTTTTGATGCGTTTTTTTGATGCAGTTTTCTAGCCAGAGTCTGTGTGTTTTCTAGGAATTTTTTTAGGGTTAAAATGGCTGAAAATACCCTACCCCTAACCCTACCCCTACCCCTACCCCTACCCCTACCCTACCCCTACCCCTAACCCTAACCCTAACCCTACCCCTACCCCTACCCCTAACCCTACCCCTAACCCTAACCCTAACCCTACCCCTAACCCTACCCCTACCCCTATTCTAACCTTAGTGAAAAAAAAAAAAAAAAAAATTCTTTATTTTTTTTATTGTCCCTACCTATGGGGGTGACAAAGGGGGGGGGTGTCATTTACTATTTTTTTATTTTGATCACTGAGATAGGTTATATCTCAGTGATCAAAATGCACTTTGGAACGAATCTGCCGGCCGGCAGATTCGGCGGGCGCACTGCGCATGCGCCCGCCATTTTGCAAGATGGCGGCGCCCAGGGAGAAGACGGCCGGACGGACACCGGGACGCCGGGTGAGTATAAGGGGGGGAGATTAGGGCACGGGGGGGGGGCATCAGAGCACTGGGGGGGGGGCATCGGAGCACTGGGGGGGGGCATCGGAGCACGGGGGGGCGGGATCGGAACACGGGGGGGGCAGCCACACTCCGCCCACGCACTTCCGCCCGCTCCCCGCACTTCCTGCTGCAGCGGTTCTGCACATCAAACCGCAGTAAGACCCGCAGATATATTTTTGATCTGCGGGTTTTACTGCGGTTTGGACCTCACAATGGAGGTCTATGGGTGCAGAACCGCTGCGGCTCCGGAAAAAGAATTGACATGCTCCTTCTTTTTTCCGGGAGCTATTCAGCGCGTCTTTTTTTTTACAATTTCCGGACCATGTGCACAGTGTGTCCTGTTTTCCATAGGGTACAGTGTACTGTACCCTGCATGGAAAACAGCTGCGGAACCGCAGCGGCAAAACCGCCGCGGTTCCGCGGTAAAAAACGCACTGTGTGAACATGGCCTTAGAAGGCGCAAATACTGATCGTGGCTGATACAGCAAGTTGTCAGCTATAGTGTACAACCAACAGATGCTGGATTGTCATCTGTATGGGGAGGCTATTCTCTTATATCTCAGGTCAGTTAAAAGACGTATTGGCGGTCATTAAGGGGTTAAACAAGTACATAAGGTTAAATCACTAGTCCTATCCTTATTGTAAGAAATGCTGAAAGTGGCACAGACGAGTTGCAACAGAAGGGTATATTTAGCACTATGTTGCAAAATGCTTTAAAGGCATCAAAAACTAATAAAAGGCTTCTAGAATAAAATTATGGGACCTATTTACATCACGTACATTCTTGCGGAATCTCAGAGCCTGGTTTACGGCATTACACCCTAGAAAACCTTGTCAGCCGCTTCCTATTTTAAGCTTTGCACTGTTGCCATTTTCACCTTTCATTGAACTTTGCAGAATTTATATTATAATATTATGCTGCTATTACGCTCAATGTTTCTCTCGGTGGGTTTATTTTTTATGGCAAATTAATGGCACTTAAGTGATACTTGTTTGCCCTAACAGCTCCTTTGTGTGTTATATCTGCTTTATTTTATTCTTCTGTTATGGGATCTGTGTCTTTTTCATTAGATGTGTGTATGTGCTCCGCTGCACCACCCTCCTGCCAGTGCCAATGGGTATATAACACTTCAAATTGTGAATGATAAAAATTAATAGCTTGGTAAAGTTAACTACAAGTAATAAAATAATAGGCATTAACTCCTTCCCGCTATAGCCAATTTTCATCTTTCTTCCCCCTTCTTGCAAGAGCTAGAACTTTATAATTTTTCTGTTGACCTCACCATATGAAGGCGTGTATTGTTTTTTTTCCTTAGGAGGAGTTGTAGTTTTGAACACCACCATCCAAATGTGGTGAAATGGTGAAGAGTTACATTTGTGCTGTTTCTTATTGCGTTTTATTTTTAAGTCATTCATTGTATGGTTAAAATAACCTGGCAACATAGTACAGCCAACCTGTAGGATTATGGCGATATGATTCAAAGATATTGTATAGGTTATTTTATGTAAGTGGTGTTACTAAATAGCCTTTTTTTTTAAATTTCTTTATGATATAAGTGGAGAACGCCATTTACTTTGCAGGCTCAAGTCCCCTAAATGGACTAAAGGACAATCTGTCCTGCAGTGTATAGAGATAATAAAGTTCTATTTTAATGGCCAGACACACAAAGGCTAAAATGGCAGCTATCGGGGGCCATAACAAGCTTCGAACTGCCTTGACAAACTACCGACACTCCGTGCTTTAATCGTTGGCGGAAAGATAGCAGCCAAAGCGACATGCAGAAGTAGTATTCTTATCTTAAATACAAATGTCCGTGACCAATATCGGCATGTCAATGACTTAACTGCAGATATCAGAGCAAGCACTATGTTGGGAAGGGGTTAAGTGCAAATTAATGAACTGCTAAAAAACAAAATATATATATCCATTTTATGAATATCAGAAACTCAATTTCTCTAATCACTGATCTAAATGAGTGTTACTATATTACGATGGTTTACGCACAACTTCTTCTACCTTATCGCCAACCAATTATGCTGCCAGCAAAGTTAGATGTAGGTTTAAAGGTTCCCTTGGACCGTCAACCATTTTTGGGCTGTCCATACGTTTTACCTGTACTTGCAGAAATCCTTGCTTCCAATTCCGACATATCGGCGCTCATACGCTTGTTCTCTGATGTGCCCAGTATTGATGAGGGCTTCCCTCGCGTATCTGACAGGCTTTCTACGCTGCTACCTCGGGAAGGTGGCAAACTCAAACGGCCTGGTTCGCCCTACAGAAAAAGTAGACAACCGAGGTTTACTAAGCGGTAAGAAAAACAAGAAATAAAGAAACCAGAGACTTTTCCGTTACCTTCACTGCTGTTTGTAACACAATACGTGCATAAATAGGATTCCTAATTTACTTTGGCCCCAATTAATCATTTATATTTTTGTTAAGTTACTTTTTAATTGTATTCAGGCAACGGCTAACCTCTATTGAGCCAAAAGTCATCAAAAAGACACATTCTGTTCTTGGATTTGGTGCAAAGTTGGGAAAAAAAAATGTTTCGGTCATCATTAACGCATTTTTTGCAAAATGATGCGAAAAGATGCAACTGTTGAAAACTACACTGGAGAGAGGGGGTGGCACTGAAGTAGAGTTGCGTCAAATTTAGCGTATTTTTAAACCGACAATTGATAATTCATGCGAACAAAACCAATAATACTCAATGTGGAAAACATAACAAAAAAAGATGGACGCATATAAAACAGACAAAAAAAAAAAAAAAAAGGAAAGGCAGTAATTAGGTGCCAAAAAAAAAGCACAAAACTAGACAAAAAACAGGCGAAAGGGCGAATAGGGGCCCTTGTGCCCCAATTTACAACCATGAACTAGAGAGCTCTGCTTCCAGCCAGTCAATGGAAAGAGAAGCAGGGGCTGGAAACCTATACTGATAATTTCAGATCACACAGAAGCATGGCTTAGGTGTCCGGATGCAAGCTACATTGGCTCTGACAGTAAGTATACACTGTGTGTAGAATTATTAGGCAAGTTGTATGTTGATCACATGATACTTTTTATACATGTTGTCCTACTCCAAGCTGTTCAGGCTTGAGAGCCAACTACCAATTAAGTAAATCAGGTGATGTGCATCTCTGTAATGAGGAGTGTTGTCTAATGACATCAAACCCTATATAAGGTGTGTTTAATTATTAGGCAACTTCCTTTGGCAAGATGGGTCAGAAGAGAGACTTGACGGGCTCTGAAAAGTCCAAAATTGTGAGATGTCTTGCAGAGGGATGCAGCAGTCTTGAAATTGCCAAACTTTTGAAGCGTGATCACCGAACAATCAAGTGTTTCATGGCAAATAGCCAACAGGGTCGCAAGAAGCATGTTGGGCAAAAAAGGCGCAAAATAACTGCCCATGAATTGAGGAAAATCAAGCGTGAAGATGCCAAGATGCCATTTGCCACCAGTTTTGCCATATTTCAGAGCTGCAACGTTACTGGAGTAACAAAAAGCACAAGGTGTGCGATACTCAGGGACATGGCCAAGGTAAGGAAGGCTGAAAAACGACCACCTTTGAATAAGAAACATAAGATAAAACGTCAAGACTGGGCCAAGAAATATCTTAAGACTGACTTTTCAAAGGTTTTATGGACTGATGAAATGAGAATGACTCTTGATGGGCCAGATGGATGGGCCAGAGGCTGGGTCAGTAAAGGACAGAGAGCTCCACTCTGACTCAGACGCCAGCAAGGTGGTGGTGGGGTACTGGTATGGGGTCGTATCATCAAAGATGAACTTGTGGGACCTTTTCGGGTTGAGGAAGGAGTGAAGCTCAACTCCCAGACCTACTGCCAGTTTCTGGAAGACAACTTCTTCAAGCAGTGGTACAGGAAGAAGTCTGTATTGTTCAAGAAAAACATGATTTTCATGCAGGACAATGCTCCATCATATGCCTCCAATTACTCCACAGTGTGGCTGGCCAGTAAAGGTCTCAAAGAAGAAAAAATAGTTACATGGCCCCCTTGCTCACCTTATCGGATGGAACCCCATAGAGAACCTGTGGTCCCTCATAAAATGTGAGATCTACAGGGAAGGAAAACAGTACACCTCTCGGAACAGTGTCTGGGAGGCTGTGGTGGCTGCTGCACGCGATGTTGATTGTAAACAGATCAAGCAACTGTCAGAATCTATGGATGGAAGGCTGTTCGTGTCATCTTAAAGAAAGGTGGATATATTGGTCACTAATTTATTGGGGTTTTGTTTTTACATGTCAGAAATGTCTATTTCTAAATTTTGTGCAGTTATATTGGTTTACCTGATGAAAATAAACAAGTGAGATGGGAATATAATTGGTTTTTATTACGTTGCCTAATAATTCTGCACAGTAATAGTTACAGTACCTGCACAAACAGATATCCTCCTAAGATAGCCAAATCTAAAAAAAAAACCCACTCCAACCTCCAAAAATATTAAGCTTTGATATTTATGAGTCTTTTGGGTTGATTGAGAACAGTTGTTGATCAATAATAAAAATCATCATCTAAAATACAACTTGCCTAATAATTCTGCACACAGTGTACAGCTTGGAAATTGTGAGGACTTTACAGAAAATAGGAAAGTTTCAGAACTTTACATACAAAGTTACTTACAAAAGGTTTGTTTTTTACCCACATAAAACCTAGACCATCCCACTAAAACATTTTAGTGTCCAAGTCCAAAAACACATTAGTGTGTCACAATTACTTACACCCTGCTTGGACTGGTTTTTCAAATGTGCCAATTTGGACTCTATTCGTTTAATGGTATCGTCAGCGCTGGCTTGGATGTCGTCACTCTTATTGCTGGTATTTGTAGAGGTGATATCAATGCAAGATCCTGTATGGAAAAAAAAACAACCAAAACATTGAAGTCATATTTGGCTGTAACAGTTGATATTTATCACGAAAAAGCAAAATCTTTAAGTAATGAGATCTTATTTTTAATAATGATACCTCCAATCAACAATTGACAGCACAGTACAAATAACTGTCCAGTAGCCTCCACCAAGAACGGCTGCTCAGCTCTTACTCATTTTAATAGGAGCTGAGCCAGCTAACTCAGGGGCTCAGTGTTGGACACCAACCGATATGATACTGATGATCTCACCTTAGAATATCCCATATATGAGAAGCCTGCACAATCCCCTTAAAGGAGCACTCCCATCAAAGCTTTTATCCTTTTAATATATTGCAATCATCATATCATTTTACCTTTCCACCCAGTATCAGGCAATCCTTGTGGAGTTCTAATTGCCGCCAAACATGTTCCAGTCCCCACCGCAACATGTCAGTCTAGCACCTAGGGGACTTGAACATTTTACTCCAGCACCCCAAGGCAAATTCGAGTAATGAGCACTTGCACTCATCACTATTTGTGCCCAGAAATTCTTCTCTCTGCTTTATTTAGAAAAGGGAAGTTTCTGGTCCCTGCATAAATCATTACCCTCTTCAACTTCTGACCCAACTGCTTTTATCCTCCCCGTACAGGGAAAATTGACCTTCTGTTTCTACATAGAGCTTAGAAGCATTCAGCTAGTCAGTTTATAATCAAGTGATGTCCCAGACCTAATGGAAAACAGAATAATTAGCTGGGTAGAAGGGCAAAATGAGCAATTGTAAGTACACTGTGCCATTAGTGATGAGTCAACGTGCTCAAATAACGTGTTGTCCGAGCATGCTCAGGTGTTCTCCAAGTATCTTGGGCGTGCTCAAATAACATGTTCAAGTCCTTGCGGCTGTCAAGACACATGCAGCGATTGCTTGTTTGTTAGGCAATCCAAGAATTGTTGCAGCTAACCACTGCAAATCATGCAGCCTCAGGGGCTCGAACATATTATTCCAGCACGCCCAAGATACTCCGAGAACACCCGAGCATGCTCTGACAACACGTTATTTGAGCACGTTCACTCATCACTAAGTGTTATATAATATGATGATTATTAAGAGGATACAAATTTTGATGAGCGTTTATTTAAATTTGCAGACTGTGTGATGACAATAAGTGCTACCCAACATTTCCGAAAAAAAAAAAAAACAACCATGAGAGTTTACAAGCTGTTCATACTGCTTATTAAACAGGCTAAAAACCGTCTCACATTAAAGAGAGCCGGTCAACTTCTTCATGCTGCGCAATGCTTTATTCCACTTTTAGTGAGTCTCAAGGAACTTAACATTTGCTGCTGGTCCCCCAGTATACCCAATTGCTTGGGTGGTCTAGGGTCCTAGCTGTGGGATAACGCTAATGTTTTTTTTTTTTTAGTTTTAATTGGGGACAATTTCTTCCATCTCCTATCCATTGCTCTCAGTCTTGGAACTGGAGTGGGAGGAAGCAGATGCTTGCAGGAAAACAAAGAAGATAAAGGCACCGGATTCATCAAAATGTTTATAAAATGCCTTCAAAAAGTTGCAATGTGCAATATTTTGCATGTAATGGGAAGAGAAAGCTGCAAGGGAAAAATTGTGCGCACTCATAATACCAATAAAGTTTATTGAAACTTATACCAGAAATAGGACAAACTTAAAATCAATTAAAAACAATGTAATATTATGGGGGTGGATATAATGATCCCAGAAATATTACCCCTTCATCAGGCATGTGCAGATGCAGCAGAAAGATCGCCCTGGCTAGACAATCCAAAAGGAAATCTGCATATCTCAAGGATTCTTGTATGAGGCCCACACAAGGGGTTAAGGATAGTTATTTGAACCAGTAATATACATATGCAGAAATATATAGTAAATATTAATTGATATATAAAGAATGGTAAACAAGAATAAATAATAAAAGGAAACAAAGAGAAAGTCTGATAAGTAAATTAATACCGGGGAGAAAGGTAATGCCTGAAGCTGAAGATCCCCACGTGTATTCCTGCTATCTAGCAGCTTCGTCAGGGGTCATATTTTTTCTGGGGCAATGTTTTTAACCCCTTCACAACCAGAGGTATTTTCATTTTTGCTTTTTTGTCATTTGCTCCCCCTCTTCCCAGGGCCATAACTTTTTTTATTTTTCGGTTAATATGGCCATGTGAGGGCTTTTTTTTTGTTGGGACAAGTTGTACTTTTGAAAGACACCATTGGTTTTTAACATGTCGTGTACTGGAAATCGGGAAGAAAATCCAAGTGTGGTGAAATTGCAAAAAAAGTGCAAATCCACAGTTTTATTTTTTTTTTTTACCATGTTCACTAAATGCTATAACTGACCTGCCATTATGATTCTCCAGGTCATTACGAGTTCATAGACACCAAACATGCCTAGGTTCTTTTTTCATTTAAGCGGTGAAAAAAAAAGTTTGGTAAATAAAAAATGGCGCGATTTTCTGAGACCTGACGCATTTATTGATACCACTTTGGTGTAGATACGATCTTTTGATCGCCCGTTATTGCATTTTATTGCAATGTAGCGGCGACCAAAAAAACTTGACGTTTTGAATTTTCTTTTTTCTCGTTGCACCGTTTAGCGATTGGGTTAATTATTTTTTATATTGATAGATCGGGCGATTGCAAATTTGTATATTTGATTTTTTTTATTGTTTTATTTTGAATGGGGCAAATGGGGAGTGATTTGAACTTTTATATTTTTAAAATATTTTTTAAAAAAACTTTTATTTTTACTTTTTGCATGCTTTAATAGTCTCCATTTCAGACTAGAAGCTGCAGTACTTTGATCGCCTCTGCTGCACACACGTGATGATTAGATCGCCTGGGTGTAGCAGAAATGTTCACTTGCTATGATCGCCGACCATTGGGCAGCACTCATAGCAATCTGGCAATGATGACCACCGAAATATCGGTGACCCGCGATCATGTGTTGGGGGTCATCGATAGGTGGGATTTACAACGTGCTTCCGGTAATTAGTTAATGATTCCACCCACAGCTGTGGCGGGCACATGTCAGCTGTATATATCAGCTGACATGTGCCCAGAGAGGTACGGGCTCAGCACCGGACCCTGCACTAAACAGGGGGAGTCAGACATCGGGGTAGCTTTACGCCCGATGTCAGAAAGGGGTTAAGAAACACCAGTTTTTGGCAGGTCCACTAAAATGGGTGGAGTTAGAGAGGAACCAGGGTGCGGAAAAACCCGCCCATCAAATTCACCAATAGTAATGGCATTCCTTTTATGCCAGTTTGGTACATTGTAATCCAAACAACCCTTTATTAAAACTAGTGAGAACACCGATAGTCTTAATAAATTGGGCTCAAACTTTAAATTATTTTTTTTTATCCATTAGCTTTCACCTTGAAACATTAGTGTTTCTTTATTTTAGAACTTTTGTGTTCCTTAAAAATGTCTGAACAGCCTTGGTGGAGTTAAAGCTCTTTCTACAATCCAGCACATATTTGCAGTCATATCATCCATCAATATCTAGAGAATTGTCTTTGTTTTGTAAGAAATCATCTCGCAATATGCACTCACTTGCAGCATGGCCATACCTGAAGGAAGCAGTTACTAACCTGTACTCGTGGCAGAATTGCTTTGTCCCCCATCAGAGTACTGGCATGGATACTGTAAAGATTCATCTGCTCCAGGAAAATACTGCAGAAAAATTTCAAGTGATGAAATAGCACTCATAACACTGATGATAGATCAAGAAACGGGATTCTGAGCAGACTTAATTCATGCCGATGGATCACCTCATTTTCATTAATACATGTTAACCCCTTCACCCCAAGCCTTTTTCACCTTCCTAAGCCAAATTTGACAATTCTGACCAGCGTCACTTTATGTGGCAATAGCTCAGGAACAAGTCAATGAATCCCACTGATTCGGAGACTGTTTTCTCATGACGGTAAAATTTGTTCAATGTGATTAGCATTTATTTGTGGGTGGAGGGGGGTAACGGAAATTTGGCAAAAATTTAGAAAATTTGGCAATTTTCAAACTTAAATTTTATGCCTTTAAACAGGTTGTCCACTATAAGTGTAGTGGGCAGCTTGATTTAAACCTTGGAAATAAGTGTTTCTTCAAATACCCTGCGTTTCCAACTATGCCTGTGAGCGGCACCATCACTGTTCGCTCATCCCAATCACGTGAACCCCCGCTACAGCTGCCTCTGATGTCTGGTGATGTGATGTCAACTTCCAGATTTGGAAGCTGACCAGGTATCTCCGCGGCGGGACCCAATCTACCTGAGTGACCAGTACAAAGATCAAAAGGGAAGAGGCGCCATACTGGAGTCCAGATTTTGAAGAAACCATGTCACATTGGCAGAGGCCCTGAGGTGCGGCAACAGCAGAACCCCACCATAACGTGACCTCATTTTACAAACTACACTTCTCAAGGAATTCATCTAAGGGTGCAGTGATCATACCACAGGTCTCACAGAATTTTATACCATTGGGTAGTGAAGAAAAAAATAATTTACCACCAGGAGCAATCTGTTCGTATATTTTTTTGTGTGGACACACACTGAAGCCGCTTTTACATGTGCTATTTCAATGCGGTTTTTGAAGCCAAAACAAATTCACTCCAAATTTTACCTTCACAAAAAAATTCAATAATACGGCAAATTGGAAAAGCCTTCAAAAATTGAGCTTTGTTCACGTTCACCCTAGATTTGGCCAAGTGACCAGTGTATAGGACACCACAAACACATTAAGGGACTGTAACAGCAATTTACAAGATGAAAAGAAAAGAAACACCTTGCCTGCATAAGATGTGTCATTATCTTGACAATCTCTTCCATTGAAGGTCGTTGAGGTGGATCTTTTGACCAGCAGTGGGTCATTAAGCTTTCAATAGGCTTAGGTAAATTTTTAATTAGAGGAGGCCGAGTACCTGGGAATTCATAAGAGAAGGCAAATAAGTAAATGGATTAAACAACTAGCTTCACCATACTAAGAAAACAGAAAGTAGTTTCATTTTCAGCAAAGCAAATTGAACAAACTTGTAACAACAACAACAAAAAAAATGAACAAAACCATAGGGAGCACGACAAAGAAAGGAATTGCTACAAGTTCTTATGTTAAAAAGTACATTTACGGATTATTTCTTAAGTGTTAATTTGTTAGTGACATTATTAGAGCTTTATATCTTAATTAGGGTACACAAAAGGAAAATAGAAAAACCAACTAAAATTAAAAGGTATGGTCATGATATTAGGTTTAATTTAGCTTTAGTTAGTCGGGGAGTATGAAAATAATAAAGTTTACAATTCATTTGCTTTTGCTATCTGGTGTGGTTCTAGCTTTTATCTTTCATAATGCACAGCTGCTTCTATGGACCTTGGCCATTTTAGTGCCTGCGCAAACCCTGGTGAAGAGTGGGCAGCAGTCACATTCCAGGAGAGAGGTTAACTTAATATCCCAGTCACCTCTCTCCAGCCCATTGATTTCTAAATGACAGTCATCTGCTCACCTCTCAGCTCCTGAGAACTTCTATAATAAATCTTGCAAAATTACCAGACCCAGCATTGGCTTCTCCCAGATCATGCCTCCTAATTACAACACTCACTGTCTAAAGGTACCTTCACACATAACGATATCGTTAACGATATCGTTGCTTTTTGTGACGTAGCAACAATATCGTTAAGGAAATCGTTCTGGGTGACAGCGACCAACGATCAGGCCCCTGCTGGGAGATCGTTGGTCGCTGAGGAAAGTCCAGAACTTTATTTGGTCGCTGGACTCCCTGCAGACATCGCTGGATCGGCGTGTGTGACACCGATCCAGCGATGTCTTCACTGGTAACCAGGGTAAACATCGGGTTACTGAGCGCAGGGCCGCGCTTAGTAACCCGATGTTTACCCTGGTTACCAGCGTAAAAGTAAAAAAAACAAACAGTACATACTTACCTACCGCTGTCTGTCCCCGGCGCTCTGCTTCTCTGCACTCCTCCTGCACTGGCTGTGAGCGTCGGTCAGCCGGAAAGCAGAGCGGTGACGTCACCGCTCTGCTTTCCGGCCGCTGTGCTCACAGTGAGTGCAGAGGAGTGCAGAGAAGCAGAGCGCCGGAGACAGACAGCGGTAGGTAAGTATGTACTGTTTTTTTTTTTTTACTTTTACGCTGGTAACCAGGGTAAACATCGGGTTACTAAGCGCGGCCCTGCGCTTAGTAACCCGATGTTTACCCTGGTTACCCGGGGACCTCGGGATCGTTGGTCGCTGGAGAGCTGTCTGTGTGACAGCTCTCCAGCGACCAAACAGCGACGCTGCAGCGATCGACATCGTTGTCGGTATCGCTGCAGCGTCGCTGAGTGTGAAGGTACCTTAATGCAATGTTCTTGTTCAAGTGCCCTGTTATCTCAGTACGCAAATACAGCAAAACCATTGTAGACTCAGAATAAAACACTGAAAGCTAGCGGCGTGTGTTACAGCAGAACTTGTGCTGAGCTTTACTACATTTACTTTACTACTATTAATACTACAGTTCTGTTACTCACCAGAACTGTCACTCCAAGGAGGTGGAGAGCCCAGCCTGCCAGAAACGAGAACTAAAAGCTCTGTGCTGCTCAAGTGACAATTTGAGAATAGCCCCTAAGGGCAAGATTTATAATTGTGATTGTTTTTTTTGTCAAGTTTTAATGCTTTGCACTTTTTTGCCTGCACCATATTGCTCATTCCATTTGTGCTTTATTTCAAGTCTATGGGTCCAATACATCAACAATGGCGTAGTTCACATGGTCATGATGAGGAAATATGCTAGAGTCACACAGTCCTGATTCAAGAAGAGGTGTAGGCCTCTTCATAAATCAGGAGCGTAGGAGTCACGTACACTTGTGTGTGCCTTGCCACAAATCTTACTTCAGTAACATTTGTGGCAGAGCGAATACCACCACTCATCATGAATTTAATGAGTGGCGGTTGCATGCTCTAGTCCGAACATTCGCCATTGAGAGTGGACTTTAGGATTTTCACCCAATGCATCATTTGCATTTTTTTCCTTCCAAAAATTGAAAATATTTTGTTCTAAAAGTACTGCAGTATTGCTCTAGAGTGATTTTTTGTATGCCAGATAATTTGCTACAATTTGAGCCATTGTTTCCAAAGGAGTTATATTTGCACTAAAAAGGATCAAAAGGCAAAAATAAAGATTGTATTTGACTGTGTAAAATGTGTACGCCATTTTGAAAAATTTGGCACAAGAAAGCAGCAATCCCAGCTTGGTATTTTAGGCTCATCTGCACGCTGGTACATAATGAAGTTGGTATATCTTCATCTATCTGTGCAAGACATCCTAATCTTATCTACAATTCGCCTTCAGCATTGGCCCACGATCAGCAATGTAAGACAGTACAATATAGTCAGACGAGAGCCCTCACCATTATGGACAGCCCACATTATACGAAAAGCAGGACCTCCAATTTCATCAAACGGCTTCCGCCTGGTAATTACTTCCCAAAGAATGATGCCCCAGCTAAACACATCACATTTTTCACTGTAGTTGCTACCTGAAAATGCAAAAACATAATTACACATATCTTGTAAACCTAATAGATAATGTACATTTTTTTTTAATGAAAAACATACCACATTAAAGAAGTGGTCCACTACTTTTTCAATGATGACCTAGCCTTAGGATAGGTCATCAATGTCTGATCGGCTAGGGTGAGACACCAGGCACCCCCGCCGATCAGTTGTTAACCTTTTAAGTCTCTGTATATACTAGAGTTCAAGCCCAAAATGTATAGTGACGAAATGACTATTTCTATCAAATCTAAAATAAAATAATGCGTCTCATTCAGTAATGTTAATTCAAACAGGATTCCCAGAAGTTTTAGGCTTGGTACCCCACAATGAGCATTTGATGAGTTTGATTTTCTGTACCTATTAGGTAAATTAGTTTGCTTGCATTTCTTCATTGTTTGAGTGCATTTTTTTCTTACTTGCATTTTCAACACAGTTTTTTGTCTCTTTTGGGAATGTTTTCTTTTTTATACTAACTAGTCACAAAACTTTATTGTTACAGTTGTGAGGAACACATGCGTTTAGAGTGTTTCCACAGCAGAAATGCACTAAATACGCATATGGTTTTTTTTCACCTGTGGATTTGCCATATCTGATGCAATTCTATGTGAAAATCTGCACATAAACTCAGCATACTCACAAGAGAAATTGACATGTTATGTATTTCAAAACACGCACCGCAGTTCAGCTTATACACAGTGGCCATGAGATTTCTATAAATCTATTTTGCTGGAACTGTAAAGAGCTGCATTTTTTGCCCAGTGAAACTACACAGCGTTAAGGAAAGGGGTTAAAAAAAAAAAAAAGCAAAGTAACTTTCTGATTGGTGAGTGTTCCATCTCAATTTTATTTAACTTTTCTCTCTGTCACAAAATGGCATGGCAGGTCGAATGACAGACTTCGGCTCCATTCAATTTCAATGAGGCTACTGGAAGAGTAAGGCGTAGCGCTATGCAGCCTCATAGGGAATGAAGAGAGTGGCGCTTACTGGCGCTTCATGCTAATGGGATAAAAGCTCCTCATTCTGCCGATAGGTGGGTCCAAGTTATAACCTATGCTACAGATTGGAACATATTTGATTTAGCCCCTTTAACCCCTTAAAACCCAAGGGTGGTTTGCATGTTAATGACCAGGCCAATTTTTACAATTCTGACCACTGTCCATTTATGAGGTTATAACTCTGGAACGCTTCAAAAGGATTCTGATGATTCTGACAATGTTTTCTCGTGACATATTGTACTTCATGACAGTGGTAAAATTTATTAGATATTACCTGCGTTTATTTGTGAAAAATGGAAATTTGGCAAAAATTTTGAAAATTTCGCAATTTTCCAACTTTGAATTTTCATGCCCTTAAATCACAGAGATCTGTCACACAAAATACTCAATAAGTAACTTTCCCACATGTCTACTTTACATCAGCACCATTTTGGAACCAAATTTTTTTTTCTTAGGGAGTTAAGGGTTAAAAAGCAATCAGCAATTTCTCATTTTTAGTCACTTTGAGGGGTCTATATGATAGAAAATACCAAAAAGGGACACCCTTCTAAAACCTGCACCCCTCAAGGTGATCAAAACCACAGTTTTGTTAAGTTTATTAACCCTTCAGGTGCTTCACAGGAATTTTTGGAATGTTTTAAAAAAAATGAACATTTAACTTTTTTTTCACAAAAATTACTTCAGATCCAATTTGTTTTATTTTACCAAGGGTAATAGGAGAAATTGGACCCAAAATATTGTTGTGCAATTTGTCCTGAGTACGCTGATACTTCATATGTGGGGGTAAACCACTGTTTGGGCGCATGGCAGAGCTCAGAAGAGAAGGAGTGCCGTTTGACTTTTTCAATGCAGAATTGGATGGAAATGAGATCAGATGCCATGTCGCATTTGGAGAGCCCCAGATGTGCCTAAACAGTGGAAACCCCCCAATTCTAACTCCAACCCTAACCACACCCCTAACCCTAATCCCAACCCACCCCTAACCATAATCACAACCCTAACCACACCCCTACCCCTGACACACTCCTAACCAAACCGTAAACGTAATCCAAACTCTAACCCCAACCTGAATGGGAAAATGGAAATAAATACATTTAATTTTTTTATTTTTCCCCAAACTAAGGCGGTGATAAAGGGGAATTTGATTTACTATTTATAGTGGGTTTCTATATTTGGCACCTGTCACACACTAAAAGACGCTTTTTATTGCAAAAAATAGTTTTTGCATCACCACATTTTTGAGAGCTATAATTTTTTCCATATTTTGGTCCACAGAGTCATGTGAGTTCTTATTTTTTGCGGGACGAGTTGACGTTTTTATTGGTACCATTTTCGGGAACATGACATTTTTTGATCGCTTTTTGTTCTGATTTTTGTTAGGCGGGGGGGGCCTTTATACCGTTAAGCATTTGGTAAAATTGATAAAGCAGTTTTATTCTTCGGGTCAGTACGATTATAGCGATACCTCATTTATATCATATTTTTATGTTTGGCGCTTTTATACAATAAAAAATATTTTATATAAAAATTAATTATTTTTGCATCGCTTTATTCTAAGGGCTATAACTTTTTTCTGCTGATGACGCTGTATGGCGGCTAATTTTTTGTGGGTCAAGATGACGTTTTCAATGGTACCATGTTTATTTATATCCGTCTTTTTGTTCGGTGGTATGATGATAAAGCATTGTTTTTTGCCTCGTTTTTTATATTTTTTTATGGTGTTCACTGAAGGGGTTAACTAGTGGGACAGTGTTACAGGTCGGGTTGTTACGGACGCGGCGATAGATATATACACTAGATGGTTGCCCGATTCTAACGCGTCGGGTATTCTAGAATATGCATGTCCACATAGTATATTGCCCAGAGCCACGTAGTATATTGCCCAAAGCCACGTAGTATATTGCCTAAAGCCACGTAGTATATTGCCGAGAGCCACGTAGCATATTGCCCAGTCACGTAGCATATTGCCCAGTCACGTAGCATATTGCCCAGTCACGTAGCATATTGCCCAGTCGCGTAGCATATTGCCCAGTCGCGTAGCATATTGCCCAGTCGCGTAGCATATTGCCCAGTCGCGTAGCATATTGCCCAGTCGCGTAGCATATTGCCCAGTCACGTAGCATATTGCCCAGTCACGTAGCATATTGCCCAGTCACGTAGCATATTGCCCAGTCGCATAAGCAGCATCAATAGTAAAAAGTTGGGGACACACAGGGTTAATAGCAGCGGTTACGGAGTGCATTACCCGCGGCATAACGCGGTTCGTTAACGCCGGCATTAACCCTGTGTGAGCGGTGACGGGAGGGGAGTATGCGGGCGCCAGGCACTGACTACGGGGAGTAAGGAGCGGCCTTTTCTTCCGGACTGTGCCCGTCGCTGATTGGTCGTGGCTGTTTTGCCACGATCAATCATCGACTTGGATTTCCATGACAGACAGAGGCCGCGACCAATGAATATCCGTGACAGACAGACAGAATGACAGACAGAAAGACGGAAGTGATCCTTAGACAATTATATAGTAGATATATATATATTTTTTTTCTTTATTTAGGAATTTTTTTTTTATATAGTGTAATTTTTTTTTTTTTTACTTTGTCCCAAGGTGGGACATCACTGTATAGTGTCAGATTGCTGATTTAACACTTTGCAGACCACTGTGTCAGATCAGCGATCTGACATGCAGTGCTAGAGACATGCGGGCGCCTGCTCTCAGCAGGCACTCAAGCCATCTCTGTGCAGAACCCAGAAGGCCCCTGCAGCCATCTTGGATCCGGGGCCTGCAGGGAGGAGGACGGAAGAGACGCTCAGAACAAAGCAATCACATCCCGTTGTTCTGAGGGTCTCAGGGAATCACGCAGGGAGCCCCCTCCCTGCGCGATGCTTCCTATGCCACCGGAACTATGCAATCATGTTTGATCGCAGTGTTCCGGGGGTTAATGTACCAGAAGCGGTCCTGTGATAATCAGCTGACACCCGGCCGCGCTCCCCCGTGAGCACGGCTGATCGCCTATGACTTATTATCCCGTCCATGGGAATTAAGTCCCAGTTCACATGGACGGGATAATACGTCCAATGGAAGAAAGGGGTTAATGCTAAGATCAGGACAATGCATGAAAGGTGGGGTCTATGCCATGGGGCCTCCCACTTGCTTTGTTTCTGCACTGAAGGTATCAGACACTGTTCACTTGTTAAAGTAATTTGTTCCTTAAGCTTATTTTACCTTCAAAAACTTCAGGAGCCATCCAGGCAGCGCTTCCTTTGTTGTTCGTCATATGAGTCTGAATATCACAGGCTGTACCAAAGTCGCATATCTTCAGAACAGTGCCCCCCGCTACCAGGAGCAGGCTGCAAGGCAAAGGAATTGCACAACCTGTGAGATATATTACACTTCTTCTCTAAAACGAAATAAGCATTGTATAGTTATCAACCATAAGAATAAAAATATAAAACTTTGGATACCACGATGTCAAACTACTTAGCTTGCAAGAAAGGCTTTTTAACGATTCTTGTTGGACATTTTCTATGGACTGTGGACCCATCACAGGGGTCTTTTTTTTATTACGTAAGTGAATATTTGGGGCCTAAGAAAATCAATCTTTCATTTGGTTTCATTTAACATTTTGCATCGCTTGGCTTTTACAGGCGCTTTGCGCATTCAATTTTCACATGGTCGGGGGTCATAAGCGTATGTTCATAAGTGGAGCTTTTCCATGCATTTTTCGAGTGGAAAAAATAATAGGGATTTTTGTGTACTCACGGTAAAATCCTTTTCTCCGAGCCATTCATTGGGGGACACAGACAGTGGATGTAAGCTGCTGCCTCTAGGAGGCTGACACTAAGTGATACAAAGAAAGTTAGCTCCTCCCCTGCAGTAAACACCCTCCTGCTGGCTCTCAGCTAACCAGTTCGGTGCAAAAGCAGTAGGAGATCAATAACAATATATGAGCGTATAGCATGAAAACAAGCACAAGCTAATAATAGGGTGGGAGCTGTGTCCCCCAATGAATGGCTCGGAGAAAAGGATTTTATGGTGAGTACACAAAAATCCCTATTTCTCCTTCGCCTCATTGGGGACACAGACCGTGGGACATCCCAAAGCAGTCCCTGGGTGGGGACAACATCAGATCAGGCCCTGTGTAACCGCTACTACTTGCAAGTGCGCCACCACGGCCTGCAGAGTCCGCCTGCCCAGACCCACATCTGTGGAAGTGGGGGAATTATCGTGCTTCAAGAATGGTTGCGGACTGGACGAATCCGCAAGCCTGCAGGCGTGCTTTGCCGATGCCTGGTGCCTAGAACCCTCGATCGACAGGGAGATAGGCTGACATTTAACACGGAAGTACTCCTGGATGGTGAAAAGAATCCACCAGGCTAACATGGCCAATGAAATGGCTAAACCCTTCCTGTAAACATCAGGAAGCATTCTGCTTGCCGTCAGGAAGCCCAAATAAAGCGCCCAACCTTCGGAAGGACGCAGTCCTCAACACGTACCTACTCAGAGCTCTCACTTTGTCCAGAATATGGGGAACTCATTCCATTTTGTGGACTGGTACCGAAAGAGATGAGGGAAGATCGATGCCCTCATAACAGTGGTAATACAATACCACCTTGGTAACAAGGGACGGGGATGGCCTGAGGACAACCTTGCCTTGAAAGTAATAAAGGAAAAAAGTCTGAAAGAACAGAATAGCTAGCTCCAAAGACTCGTCAGGAGGAGGATATCGCAGAGAAAA
This sequence comes from Ranitomeya imitator, assembly GCF_032444005.1. Lineage (NCBI taxonomy): Eukaryota > Metazoa > Chordata > Amphibia > Anura > Dendrobatidae > Ranitomeya > Ranitomeya imitator. The sequence continues at coordinate 329,812,317 of NC_091286.1, read as the reverse complement.
AAGGGCAACCTTCCCTGATAGTAAAGTCTGTCCGGATCAAAAGGAGTCTACTGTAAGACTCCCAGGACCATTAAGGTCCCAATGATCTAACGATAGTTCTTCCCTATGTGTGAAAACTCCCTGCGAGAAAGTCCCTACTTGCAGTTTTGTTGCAATAAGGCGGAAAGATACAAGCTGCGCAAACAAAAAACTGACGTGGTCAGTGCGGATCCCCGAGGATCACTGGGGCCCTTTCTGCTTTGGAAAGGCTTTTGGAAGTAGTGGTAAGGGAGTTATGGAAACTGGTGCCACGGAAGAACCAGAGCATGCAGTGCGTTGGCTCTTGGATCACGAGGCCGAACCACAAACTCGAGTACATTGGTGTTCAGTCTGGACGCCATCCGATATACAACTGGAGAGCTCAAGTGAAGGCAGATCTCATGGAAGACTTCCGGGTGAAGTTCCCACTCACTTGAGGCGGAACCCTGACGGCTGAATAGGTTAGCCGCCCAGAGTTATACTCAAAAAGGATATCTGCTGGGCTGGAAATGAGGAACACTTGTCTAAGTTTAGCTGCCAGCCCAGGTGAGAAGGTATCGCAAGTGATATAGACGACTCAGCGTAGTCCTGGAAGAGCGGCTAGACAGTCGACCAAACAGGGCAGGACGACCACGCCTCCAGGGTGCAAGAGGAACATGACAGCCACCATGACCCTTGAGAACACTCTGGGTGCGGTAGCAAGGCCGAAAGACAAGGTTGTGACTTGAAAATGCTTTTCACGAATGGAAAAGCGAAGGAATTTTTGAAGAGGGGTAAGCATCCCGAATGTCGATGGAAGCCAGAAACTCCACCCTTTTCTGTTGAAGTAATGGCTGAGCGGAGGAACTCCATCCGAAGACAGAGGACCTTGTCAAAGGTTGCTAGAAGTTTGAGGTCCAGGATTGGTCTTACTTTTCATTCCCCTTTTTGGAACCAAGATCTAGACTGTCCTGGACAACCCTTCCACTGCTGGTTGGGTCTTTAGGAAACATAAGATCCTTTGTTAGTCTCCCACTCAAAAGATTTGATAGCCGAGTTGTACTGTCTTCATGAAAGGGTTACTGGTGTGAATCAAAGTAGTTAAGGTCTCCAGCCAGGAGACCATTGCTCTAGCAATCCATGCGGCGGCTAAGGAGCGTAGAGCGCTGAACCCAAAGCCACAAGACGTAACAAACCAGATTTGCTATCTGACAGTCGGTGGTATTTTTAATTGATGATATATTGGGGCAGGGATACTGGTAGAAATGCCACAGGAGATTCTACCCGGTTAAAGGGAACCTGTCACCCCGTTTTTTGAGATTGAGCTATAAATACTGTTAAATAGGGCCTGCGCTGTGTGTTCCTATAGTGTATGTAGTGTACCCCGATTCCCCACCTATGCTGAGAAATAACTTACCAAAGTCGCCGTTTTCGCCTGTCAATCAGGCTGGTCAGGTCGGGAGGGCGTGGTGACATCGCTGGTTCTTCCTCAGCTTTACGTTGGTGGCGTAGTGGTGAACAAGCAGCACGCGATCTGCGCTGTAATCCCTTGCATCGGTGGGGGCGGCCATCTTCCTGGGGCCGCGCGTGCGCAGATCGAGTGCTCTGCTGCACGGGGCTTCAGGAAAATGGCCGCGGGATGCCGCGCGTGCGCATTAGAGATCGCGGCGGCCATTTTCCCAAAGCCGAGATGCAAACTCGGCTTTGGGAAGATGGCCGCCGCGATCTCTAATGCGCACGCGCGGCATCCCGCGGCCATTTTCCTGAAGCCCCGTGCAGCAGAGCACTCGATCTGCGCACGCGCGGCCCCAGGAAGATGGCCGCCCCCACCGATGCAAGGGATTACAGCGCAGATCGCGCGCTGCTTGTTCACCACTACGCCACCAACGTAAAGCTGAGGAAGAACCAGCGATGTCACCACGCCCTCCCGACCTGACCAGCCTGATTGACAGGCGAAAACGGCGACTTTGGTAAGTTATTTCTCAGCATAGGTGGGGAATCGGGGTACACTACATACACTATAGGAACACACAGCGCAGGCCCTATTTAACAGTATTTATAGCTCAATCTCAAAAAACGGGGTGACAGGTTCCCTTTAATCTGCCAAGTGGCAGAATGCGCGGCTGCATCCAGCAGGTCATCGTCTCTTGCCATCGCCGCTCTCTTTTGAGGGTGCAGAGTTAAAAATTAGGAACCCTCGATCCACCATCCTCTTTACAGGGAAGTGGAAAGGGATTGTCTGCCTTATTGCATTATCTGCTAAATAGTGGTGATGCAGAGGGGGGTGCTCGGACACCAAAAAAGGTGCCTCTGTACATCCACAGAGTTCAGGTCTCCAGGTGGACAGGACAGGTTGTCTGGCGTTAGGGCTGGATGCAGAAGAGGATACATGGAGGCAACACTCCGTGTGCTCGTCTGTTGATGGTGTGGGGAGATCGGTGCCCTTTAAAGGACCCGATGCCCTTAAAAATCAGACTAGGCATGGCATCCCACATAGAGGCTTCTGTCCAGTGAATCGCTTATCCGAACTGCATGGCAAATGCTCTACGAGGGAGTTTAGTCTCCTTATGAGGGACACTGCGCAGTCTAGAGCAGGACCGGAGTCCTCGTCAATGTACAGAGATGATAAAAATAGGCGAGTTCATTCTTTTCTGAAGCTCTGGCAAGTCTAGATCCAAGGCAATATACGCTCAATATTCAGAGCCTTGTTCTCAGCAAATCATTGGGGAGAGAGATCAGGAAATGAAAACTTCAGTTTTCTAAATGCCTGTACGTTTCTAGAATACTTGCGACCCCGCTAGCCGACGGCTCCCATGTAGGAGAGGGACCATGTATATTGGTCCTGCGAGCACTCCAAGCCACAGAGGGATAACAGAGGGATTCAATCTCTTGGTCAGAAAAACCATGGATTGCGGTCAGAGACGAAGTCCACTGAGGGAACTAGGTACTCTGGGATCTGCGGCGCAGGGCTCCTGAGCTTATTTAGAATGACCGTCTTCGGATTGGTCATGTGCTTTTAAGACCAGGGAATACTGGTCACGAGCCTTTAAGACCAGGGAATACTGGTCACGTGCCTTTAAGACCAGAGAATACTGGTCACGTGCCTTTAAGACCAGGGAATACTGGTCACGTGCCTTTAAAACCAGGAAATACTGGTCACGTGCCTTTAAGACCAGAGAATTGTTGCTGAGTCGTTGTGCCCCTTAATGCAAAGTCGTCGCCCCTGTGTGAGCCGGCTGGCCGGCCCAAGATGGCCACCGGGTGTTGCAGAGGTGATAAAATCTCGCAGAGCGAGAAGCGCCAATTCGGAGGGCGGAGCTACAGGCACGATGTGGGCGGAGCCACAAAACTTCCATAAATAGGCCCAAGCCGGGGCCTAAATTTCTGCAGCCGGTGGGAGCGATATCAGGGGTAGAAGTGAGGGGCGTTGTAGTGGGCGAGAAAAACTGAGCGCTTCCGTGCCAGGTGAGGAGCACCAGAAAGGCGGGCAGAGCTGCCTTAGGGCGCCATAGTGCGGGTTTCAGGGTGCAGCCTACACATCGGCCGAAGCCGGGTGCTAAATTTTTGCAGCCGGCTGGAGCGTTACCTCAGGGAGGTGGGCCACAGGGAAGCCTGAGGCTGCCTGTGAGCATGTGAATATCCCGCTGCAGAGGCCCACCGCTGACTGGATCCACTCACCATCGGTGCGCGTCCCGGCTTGGAGCTGCCGCGGATGACTGAGTTTCTGTTCTGCTGCAGGTCAGGTTTTGCAGCGTGAACGGTGCAGGGATAGAGGGATAAACCTCAATCCATCATCGCTTTGTTAGGGAGGTGTCGAGGAACCATCCGCCTCCTTGTGCCATCCGCTTTAACAGTGGTGGGACAGTGGGGGCTGCTCGGACGCCAAATAGATGGGCCTCTGTACATCCATGGAGATCAGTCCCCGGGTGGACAGGGCCAGTTGTCCGGCATTAGGCCTGGCTGCAGAAGAGGGTACGTGGAGGAGACACTCCATGTGCTCGTCTGTTGATGGTGCGGGGAGATTGGTGCCCTTGAAGGGACCCTTCGCCCCTAATAATCAGCCCAGGCTTAACATCCCACGTCGCAGGAGTGGGTACGGAGAGGCGACACTCTCACTGTTCGCCTGTTGATGGTTCGGGAAGATTGGAACCTTGAAAGGGTCCGTCGCCCCATTTGTCCGTGGAATAAATAAAATCAAAAATGTAAAAGGTAAAAATAAAATAAAGAGTTTTGGGTCTGAATACCACAATCCCCACAGTTTTAAGCGTACCCTAAAAACTCATTTGTTCAGACTGGCCTACCGCCTCAATGCATTAACCTAACGATCCCTGTGTGGCCTATTTATAAAAAAAAAAAACAATCAGGTTCCTCGCATCATGTTCTCATTCACTTTATGCAGTTAATAGCCCTCTGTGTCTGTACTGCTACATACTTAGGCAGGTAACTGGTTCATGCAGCTTTACATGAACACCCGAGCCTTACACTATGGCCGGTCCGAATAACTAAAGCAATTGTTACCATCCACCTCTCGTGTCTCCCCTTTTCCTCATAGTTTGTAAGCTTGCGAGCAGGGCCCTCATTCCTCCTGGTATCTGTTTTGAACTGTATTTCTGTTATGCTGTAATGTCTATTGTCTGTACAAGTCCCCTCTATAATTTGTAAAGCGCTGCGGAATATGTTGGCGCTATATAAATAAAAATTATTATTATTATTATTATATTTCCCATAAGGGATGGGGGCAGTGTTCTGGATCACTGCGTTGAGAAACACGTGATGGTGTCTCCGCGGTGTTGGATGTTTTGATCTCCCAGAGGTCATTCATCCTTAGGTTTATAGTCCTTTTACTAGGGACTGCTCCTAATAGCCAGTTTCCTACTCCACACTGATGAGGGGCAAATACCCCAAAACAGCTGTCTGTGGATGGATAGCATTAAGCTACTTACTGGTAGCGGCATTTCTCGGAGGCCCATGACAGCACGACGAGAGAGGGGATCCGCCCATTAGGAACAGGAAACCTACAGATACAAAAGGGCGGTACCTCTCCCTTGCCTCAGCTGTATTTCAGAGTCTTGAGAGGACTACCACGGTTAGTGGCACAAAAAATATACACTATATACAAATTATATACAGATTATATACAAATCTCCAGCTATATATTTGAAACTGGTATCATGTGTGAGATATATACATCTATAGGAAGTGCAACCCCCACGTGAATAGGGAGGGAACTAAGGGTGCTGTCATGGGCCTCCGAGAAATGCCGCTACCAGTAAGTAGCTTAATGCTTTACTCGGACTCCCATGACAGCACGACGAGAGAATTACAGAGATGTAAAACTACCTTAGGGAGGGACTATGGCTTGTAGCACCCTTAACCCGAATGTGAGATCAGAGGAAGCCCCCAAATCCAACCTATAGTGCTTAAAGAAGGTGGACGGGGATGACCATGTGGCCGCCTTACATATCTGGTCGATTGATACTCCAGATTTTTCCGCCCAGGATGTAGCCATGGACCTGGTGGAATGCGCCCTCAGATTCTGTGGAGCCGGACCCCCACCTGCAGTATAAGCCAAAGAGATAGCCTCACTAATCCACTTTGCTAGTGTGTATTTTGATACCCTGAGTCCCTTTCTAGGATTTTGGAAAGATAAAAATAATGCATCATCTTTCTTCCATGTGTCGGTAACAGAGATATATTCTAGCAGGCATCTCCTAACATCTAATGTATGGAGTAGTTCTTCCTTAGGGTTAGCAGGATTAGGGAGCAAGGATGGTAAAATTATCTCTTGTGACCTGTGAAACCGTGATGACACTTTTGGTAAATAGGCTGGGTCCGGTCTGAGGATTACTCTGTCTGGTAGAAACTCTGTATAAGGGGATACCCTGGAGAGAGCTTGTATGTCTCCTATTCTACGGGCAGATGTAATTGCTACCAGAAAAGCTGTCTTAAGGGATAGGGCCTTAATTGAAGCGGATTGTAAAGGTTCAAATGGCTCTTTAGTCAATGCTGATAGGACTAAGTTGAGATCCCAAGGCATAGATCTATCCTTCTGAATGGGTCTAGATCTACTGGATGCCTTAATGAACCTTGAGATCCAGTAATTATTGGCGATGTTACAGGAGAATAGAGCCCCTAGGGCCAAGACCTGTACCTTTAGAGTACTAGTGGATAGACCTAGCTCTAAGCCTTTTTGCAGGAATTCTAAAATTTGTTTTACAGGTATTCCTTCTTCTAATTTGAAATCAGAAGAGGCCAGAAACTTTCGCCAGGTCCTAGCATAGATTGTTGTGGTTATTTGTTTCCTACTTTTCTTAAGGGTTTCAATCAAACTCGGGGAGAACCCTTTGTTTTTCAGTAACGCCCTTTCAAAATCCATGCCGTTAAATGAAGGTTCTTTACTTGCGGATGACTGATCGGACCCTGGTAGAGCAAATCCGGAATCTCCGGAAGCACCCAGGGATCCTCCACTGACATGATCCTGAGCCAAGTGAACCAGGCCCTTCTGGGCCAGAATGGGGCAATCAATATAACCCTGGCTCGATCTTCTCTTATCTTCCTGACTACTAAGGGTAATAGGCCTAGTGGAGGAAATGCATATGCCAGCTGAAAATCCCAATTGATCAGAAAAGCGTCTACGGCTAGAGGATTCTCCCTGGGATTTAGGGAACAGAATTTTGTTGTCTTCCGGTTGTCCCTGGTAGCAAATAGATCTACATCTGGATGTCCCCATTTGTGGACAATCTGATCGAACACACGATTGTTTAGGGACCACTCCCCTTGCTTCAAGGTGTTGCGGCTTAGAAAGTCCGCTTTGACGTTTTCCTTTCCTCTTATGTGTAGAGCGGATAGGGATAAAAAGTGATTCTCTGCTGTCTGGAACAGACTATCCGCCACTCTCATCAGTGACTCGGAATGAGTTCCACCCTGATGATTTATGTACGCGACCGTCACCCGGTTGTCCGATAGGATCTTGACATGATGACCCTGCAGATATGAGAGGAATTTTTTCACTGAAAGCTCTACTGCCATTAACTCTTTCTGGTTGGAGGAGGCTGATATTAGGGGAGGGGGCCATAGACCCTGAACCATCATGTCATCCATGTGTGCTCCCCAACCCGCAGGGCTAGCATCAGTTGTTACCACACGTGTTACCTGAGACACCCAGGGAACCCCCGCCGATAAATTTTCACTGACTAGCCACCACTTAAGAGATGTGAATGCTTTTGGACCTAAAGTAACCTGACTCTGCAGGGACCCCTGTAAGATTTTGTCATTAACCAGCACCTCAGATTGTAATGGTCTTGTGTGGAATTGGGCCCAACGGACAGCGGGAATGCAAGAGGTTAAGGAACCCAATAGTGACATAGCCTGTCTAAGGGTCATGGATGGTTTGTCAATTGCCTTAGACACCTGTTGCTGGATATGTAATGATTTGTCGGGTGGAAGACAACACTGTTGGGATTCTGAGTTTAATAACAGTCCTAAGAATCTTTGTATTTTTTGAGGCTGTAAACGAGATTTCTCATAATTTATGATCCACCCCAGACGCTCCAGTCTGGATCTGGCTGTTTCTAGCTGGGACAGGCAATGGTCTGCTGAGCTCCCTACTATAAGGAAGTCATCCAAGTAGGGAATTATCAGGATGTCGGACTCTCGTAAGTGCGCCATGACCTCGGCCACTAGTTTTGTGAACACCCTAGAAGCCGCTGATAAGCCAAAGGGGAGAGCTCTGAACTGGAAATGGCGAATGCTACCCTCCATTGACACCGCTACTCTCAGGAACTTCTGGAAATCTTCATGTATTGGAACATGATAGTATGCATCTTTAAGATCTACAACTACCATGAAACAGTGATTAAACAATATCTTTATTGCTGAATTAATCGTTTCCATTTTGAAGGATTCATTAACCAGGAACTCATTAAGACACTTTAGATTAATGATCGTTCTAAATGATCCATCCGGCTTCTTGATCAGAAAAAGAGGAGAATAAAATCCCCTTCCTTTTTCTGAATCTGGAATTTCCACCAATACATTCTTGGCGCATAAGTTCACGACTTCAGCCTCTAGGGCTGCTTGCTCCAGGGGGGAGGAACGATAAGGGGTTAATTTGAATTTATCCCGAGGCCAATGATTGAAGTCCAGCTTTAGACCTTTAGTAACAATGCCTCTGACCCATCTACTGTTCGTTATGTCAAGCCATGCTGAGGAGAATGCTGACAGTCTACCCCCCACAGGGATTGCTAGTCATTGGTCTGGTTTTTTCTGATCCTTTGAGGAACGGCGAAACATATATCCCGTACCTCTACCGCGTCTGTCTTCCCATCTGAAACTCTCTCTAGTGGGAGAGGACCCGCGTTTCTTCCCACGACCAAATCTTCTTCGACTGAAGGGTCGGCGGTAGGATGCCGAGTACAGGCTTGGAAACTTCTTTTTATCATCGCCTGCCTTTTCCAGCAACTCGTCCAGCGTTGGACCAAAGAGATACTGTCCCTCGCACGGAATGGCGCAGAGCTTAGTTCTGGACTGGATGTCACCTGACCAGCACTTTAACCATAGGGCCCTGCGAGCCGCGTTAGATAGACCTGCCGCTCTGGCCGCCATCCTGACAGAGTCCACAGAAGCATCCGATAGGAAGGCTGCAGCATTCTGGATTGTCGGAAGCGCTTTCAGAATAGAATCTCTGGATGCTCCATCCTTCAGCTGAGACTCTAATTGATCTAGCCAGACCATTAATGACCTGGCTGTGGACGTTGCGGCCACTGCTGGTCTGAGGGCTCCGGCCGCCATCTCCCAGGTACCTTTTAGAAAGATATCCGCCTTTCTGTCTAGGGGATCTTTGAGGGACCCCATATCCTCAAAGGGTAATGAGGCTTTCTTTGACGCCTTTGCTACTGCCGCGTCCAACCTCGGAGCTTTATCCCATGTCTCCACCACCGGATCATCAAAGGGATACCTGCGTTTTAAAGCTGGCGGTAAGGCCCCCTTTTTTTCCGGTTTCTTCCATTCTCGGAGTATCAATTCTTGGATTTTCTCATTTACCGGAAAAGATCTATGTTTCTTACGATCTAAACCACTAAACATTAACTCCTGTTTTGAGGGCTGTGATTTGGGTTCCTCTATACCCATCGTGCCTCTAACTGATTTGACTACCTTGTCAATTTTATCCAAGGGTAGACAAAATCGTCCAGACTCCTCATCTGATGAAGAGGAGAAAGGACTAGAGAGATAGATACTTTCTTCTCTTTCCTCTTCTGACGAATTAGAGTCCAGAGGGGTCCTATGCTTCGGGCCTTCGGCTTGGGATAGGGATCGTAATGACTCCCTTACTTCTAGCCGGATCATTTCTTTTAAATTTGCCGTACTCACGGACTCTTCTGCTACCTGGGGGAGGACAATATAGGTGATAACCACTATCTGACCTAAGGTCACTTCCACCCAACCACTCCTGTAGACCTCACCGTCTGTTGTATACAGGGGGCACATAACTTTTTTTAGTACAAGAGTCGGGTAAGGGGACTCCACAGAGGGCACACTCCTTATGCTTGGATTTTTCCGTACTTTTCTTCCCCTGGAAAGATAAAGTATAAGGGGCCCGCGTCACAGAGTGAACTTTCACGTAGGTCACTTACCCGTGCGCCCAAGTCAAGTACCGGAATCCGAGGGGGTTCTTTCCTAGTCGAAGCTCTGGATCCCTGTTCGGATGAGCTTTTTCGACTGGGTTGGTCGCCTCTATCCTTTTTGGGCTTCTGACGCATCTCGTCTGACAGCTGCTGCTGCTGCTGCTGCTCACCACCACTCTCCATGACGGATTACGACCAAAAGCAGGGTTCTGGCATTGTAACCTGCTTATGTCCCCCTTGGATCCGGTCAGCAGATAGGCCAGCGCTATCCCTATTGGTTCTGGACACAGCAAGGAGGGCAGAGGGCTGTTGGACGAACCGGCGTTCAGATGCGATGGGCGCCGCCATCTTGGATCGTCCGCGCATGCGCAGACGTCCGGCGACCCGGAAGCGGCTACCAAACTCCGCCCCCCCACGTCACCGCACCCGGAAACGCTCCAGCACATGCTGAGAGTGGTGCAGGACGCCGGGGGCGGACCGGCAGCGCTCCGGAGCTCCCCACACATCCGAGCCCGGCACTCGCAGCCATGCCGCACCGCTGCACCACCAATGGGAATACTTACCTGCGCCAACGCTGATGGATGCAGGAAATCCTCCGGACTCCGCTCCCTGCTGCGAACGCCACTGCCGTGAAGTCCAGCAAGGACCACCGTGGCGTCTCCAGGGATCTCCGCACCAGCCGAGGTAGGAGACCCCCCCCCGCTACCGTAATCGGCCGGCCTGGGCCTTCTCTCTGTAGGCACCCGTCCCCTCAGGAACAGGAAACCAACTGAGGCAAGGGAGAGGTACCGCCCTTTTGTATCTGTAGGTTTCCTGTTCCTAATGGGCGGATCCCCTCTCTCGTCGTGCTGTCATGGGAGTCCGAGTAAACCATGTTTTGGAATAGGTGGTTTTCCCTTTTGGGATGCTGCCCTTCCCGTGGTTGTTCCTTCCCGGTGAAAGACCTGGCTATTTATTGCTTGCGTTGAGAAACATGTGATGGTGTCTCTGCTGCTTTTCTACATGCATTTGCATATTTCCCATAAGGGATGGGGGCAGTGTTCTGGATCACTGCGTTGAGAAACACGTGATGGTGTCTCCGCGGTGTTGGATGTTTTGATCTCCCCGAGGTCATTCATCCTTATGTTTATAGTCCTTTTACTAGGCACTGCTCCTAAAAGCCAGTTTCCTACTCCACACTGATGAGGGGCAAATACCCCGAAACAGCTGTCTGTGGATGGATACCATGTTTTGGCATAGGTGGTTTTCCCTTTTGGGATGCTGCTCTTTCCGTGGTTGTTCCTTCCCGGTGAAAGACCTGGCTATTTATTGCTTGCGTTGAGAAACACGTGATGGTGTCTCCGCGGCTTTTGTACATGAACAGCAGACCCGTCCATGTGCATCCTACGGACACTAAGCAAGAACTGGTTAGCTGAGAGCCAGCAGTAGGGTGTATACTACAGAGGAGGAGATCACTTTCTTTGTATCACTTACTGTCAGCCTCCTAGTGGCAGCAGCATACACCCACGGTCTGTGTCCCCCAATGAGGCGAAGAAGAAAAAAGTTACATTTTACAGCAGTACCAAATAAATGAGATTTCCTAAAAACTCATTCAAAAGCATTAAAAATGCAGGTATTGAACACAGCAATTTTCCTGTGGACACTCGGCTTTTTGGTGCAGAATAATTAGCTGCAAATACTCAACGTGTGAACATAGCCTAACTCAGCTGAGAAGGGCTCAGAGAAAGACAGAATTACAAATGTTCCCCTCAGACTGAGCTCATTGACTGATTTGATAATGGACAGTACAACACAGAGGCTATAGTGCAACATTTTAAATTAAACCCAATGGCAAAACTCATTGTCCCCAAAAGTGGACAACCCCTTTATATATAGTTTATTTCTACAGAAATGTGTAGTCAATAAGCAAGAAATACAGAAGGAATGTTCACTTACTTGGGTGGTTTAAGGTCTCTGTGAATAAGAGCCTTTGGTTTCATGCTGTGCAAATACGCTACCCCTTGGGCACATTGTAAACACCAACTCATGGCATGAGCAGCTGTGTAGTAAGGCAGGGGCTCGGCACCGTGCAGTACTGCAAAACAAAAGTGACACATGTACATAGTGTCAAAGTCTCGCAAAGTGGAATTAGAAACCAGCTTCACTTCTAGATCACAAGCTGCCTGGGTGTTCAATATGGCAGAGTGACATGCGCATGCGCAGGTCGCAGATTTCACTGTGCAGGCACAAGACCGAGCCCTGTGTGGAAGGGACTGGGGCAGCGCTGATCACTGGACTGGACCATGTAATCTACATGCAGATCTAAGACAATTGCAGTTACACAAACTACAAATCAGTTGAATAAGTCATAAATGTTCCACACAAAACATCCCTTTTAAGATCTGTTCACATTTATTTTTTTTCTGCATGAGGGATCTATTGGGAAACTCTCCCAAATTGAATGGCTTACAGTAAGGTACCATCAAAAATGCCTACACATATAATCCTTACTGGGTAAGTACACTCTCGAGTCAGAGAGTCAGGCGAATGAGCATAGGTGCTGGGAGTTTTATGATTACATATGCATAATCTAAAGAAGCAAAATGTGAATTTACACTGTATTACCAATTTCAGCATTATAACAAAGCTAGAAGCAATATAACACTCAGGCATCAGTAAAGTTCTCGTTGCAATGAAATATATTGACTAATTTTTCCACCAAGGTGACTTGCCACATTGCACTGGATTACATATTTTGCATCTAAACTTCTAACTCTTGCTCCTCAGCATCTGGCAACCAACTTTATTGGTCATTTAGAGACAACTTGTCTAAAAATCCCTAACCCCTTAGTGACAGAGCCAATTTTGTACTTAATGACTGACCAATTTTTACAATTCCGACCAGTGTCACTTTATGAGGTTATAGCTCTGGAAGGCTTAGAACAAGTCCCACCGATTCTGAGAATCTTTTTTCGTGACATATTGTACTTAATATTAGTGGTAAACTTCTTTGATATGACTTGCGCTTATTTATGAAAAAAATGTAAATTTGGAAAAAAAATTTTGAAAATTTTGCAATTTTCAAACTTTTAATTTTTGTGCCCTTAAAGGGAACCTGTCACCCCTAAAATCATTCTGTAATGCTGTAGATAAGCCCCTGATGTAACCTGAAAGATGAGAAAAAGAGATTAGATTATACTCACCCAGGGGTGTTTCCGCTGCGGTCCGGGGCCTCTCATCTTCTTACGATGACGTCCTCTTCTTGTCTTCACGCTGCGGCTCCGGCGTACTTTGTCTGCCCTGTTGAGGGCAAAGCAAAGTACTGCAATGCGCAGGTGCTGGGCCTCTCTGACCTTTCCCGGCACCTGCGCATTGCAGTACTTTGCTCTGTCCTCAACAGGGCAGACAAAATACACCTGCGCCAGAGCCGCAGCATGTAGACAAGAAGAGGACCACATCGTATGAAGCTAGGAGGCCCCGGACCGCAGCGGGACCACCCCTGGGTGAGTATAATCTAACCTCTTTTTCTCATCGTTGAGGTAACATCGGGGGGCTTATCTACAGCATTCCAGAATGCTGTAGATAAGCCCCTGATGCCAGTGGGCTTAGCTCAACCTCCATTTTTGGGGTGACAGGTTCCCTTTAAATCAGATAGTCATATCGCACAAAATAGTTAATAAACGACATTTTCCACATATCTACTTTACATCAGCACAATTTTGGAAACTTTTTTTTTTTGTTAGGACGTTATAAGGGTGAAATAGGGATTTGTGTGTTACTCACCGTAAAATCCTTTTCTCCGAGATGCTCATTGGGGGACACAGGACTGTGGGTGTATGCTACTGCCAATAGGAGGCTTAGGCTATGTGCACACGTAGGAAATGTGGTGCAGAATTTTCTGCACTAAATCTGCATCTCCTGGCAGAATCCGCAGGTGCGTTTTTTATGCGTTTTTGTGCAGATTTTACTGCTGTGGATTTCTATAATGGAGGGGTGCAGAATCACTACAGAACTGCACAAAAGAAGTGACATGCACTTCTTTGAAATCTGCAGCGTTTCTGCGCGGATTTTTCTGCACCATGTGCACAGCTTTTTTTCACATTGATTTACATTGTACTGTGAATCACAGTGCAGTTTTGCAGCGTTTCTGCTGCAGAAAAATCTGCTGCAGTTCTGCACTAAATTTGCATCGTGTGCACATACCCTAACACTAAGTGATAAAAAAAAAAAGTTAGCTCCTCCCCTGCAGCATATACCTTCCTGCTGGCTCTCAGCTAACCAATTCGGTGCAAAAGCAGTAGGAGATCAATAACAACATAAAGTATAGTATTATATATGAGAGTATAACATGTCAAACTATAAAACAAGCAGAAGCTAATAACAGCTGTGTCCCCCAATGAGCGTCTCGGAGAAAAAGATTTTATAGTGAGTAACACAAAAATCCCTATTTCTCCTTCGCCTCATTGCGGGACACAGGACTGTGGGATGTCCTAAAGCAGCCCCTGGGTGGGAAATTTACTCACCGGAGTAATATCCAGGCATCTGCCACCTATAGGTGCGCTACCGCTGCCTGAAGAACCCTTCTACACAGACTTGCATCCGCAGAAGTCTGAGCATGGACACTATAGTGTTTGGAAAAAGTATGCAAACCAGACCAGGTTGCTGCCTTGCAAACCTGTTCAGCTGAAGCCTGGTGCCGAAGCACCCAGGAAGCCCCCACTGCCCGAGTGGAGTGTGCTCTGATCCCGGCCAGAACGACCATGCCCTTGACGCGGTAGGCAAATAGCCGATCGAATCCACCAGGCAATGGTCGATCCTGATGCAGTGAATCCCTTCCCGCGACCCTCAGTGAGGATGAACAACGCATCCGTCTGCCGAAAAGGTGCTGTCCGTGAAATGTACCTTCTGAGCGCTCTCACTAGGTCTAGCTTATGGAGAGCTTTTTCCACACGGTGTGTTGGTGCTGGGCAAAAAGAAGGTAAAACAATGTCCTCGTTAATGTGGAACGAGGAAACCACCTTTGGTTAAAAAAATAAAATAAAATAAGAATGCTGGCATGAGCACCACCTTATCCTGATGGAACCGTAAATACAGAGCCCGGCAGGACAAGACGCCAGTTCCGAGACCCGCCTAATGGGAGTTATGGCCACCAAGAGCACGACTTTCCAGGAAAGGTAGAATAAAGAGACATCCTGAAGAGGTTCGAAAGGAATTTCCTGCAAGGCACTTAAGACTAGGTTAAAGTCCCAAGCATCCAGGGAGGCTTTGTAAGGCGGCACCATGTGAATGACTCCCTGTAAGAAAGTCTTCACCTGTAGATTGGTAGCGATCTTGCGCTGAACAAGAACTGACAAGGCTGATATTTGTCTCCTTAGGGTACCTGGTGCAAGTCCGGAATCTAGACTGACTTGGAGAAAAGCTAGAATGTTAGGGATAGAGAAACGCAGTGGTGGAAGCTCACACTTTCTGCACCATGAAAGAAAACCTTAAAGGTGTGATGATAAAATACGTGCTGAGATGGATTTCTGGGTGCTGATCATGGTAGAAGCTACCTTTCGGGAAAACTCGGCCTGTCTCAGAATCCAAGATTCAATGGCCAGGCCGTCAAACACAGGGCCCCTAAGTTCTGGTGGAAGATTGGGCCCTGAGACAGTAGATCGTTACGCTCTGGAAGCCGCCAAGGAACTTCGGCGAGCAGCTGCACTAGGTCTGCGTACCATGACCAACGAAGCCAATCTGAGGCGACACGGATAGCTGGAACTCCTTCTGTCTTGACCTTTCTGATTACCTTGGGGAGCAGTGCTAGAGGGGGAAACATATGGGAGATGAAACTGGCCACAACGCAAAACTAACGAGTCCACAGCAATCGCCTGTGGATCTCGATACCGGGCGACAAACCTGGGTACTTTGGCATTTCTCACGGAAGCCAGATGAAAAACGCGCAGCCCAGTTTTTCTCGCCCGGGATGTGGACTGCTGAAATCACCGAGTGATTCCTCTTGGCCCAGCAGAGGACCTGTTTTACCTCGTGCATGGCCGCCCTGCTGCGGGTAATCCCTTGAAGATTTATGTATGCCAACGCTGTGGCATTGTCCGATTGAATCTGGACAGGGCGGCCTGCCAGGAGATGATGAAAATGCGGCAACGCCAGCCGAATTGCCCGAATCTCCAACAGGTTGATCGAGAGGGTTGACTCCTGCGAGTACCAGCATCCCTGGGCTGTGTGGCGTTAAAATACTGCTCCCCAACCTAGAAGGCTGGTGTCTGTTGTGACAACCAGCCAATGGACTGGAGGAAAAAGTTTCCCCTGTTGTAGAGATGGGCTCGTTGACCACCATGAGAGAGCCTGTCTGACCTGGAAAGACAGACGGCACCTGAGGTTGAGAGAGAATGGATTCCTGTCCCATGCTGATAAAGCATGTTGGAGAGGGCAAAGATGGGAGTTGCGCAAATGGCACTGCTTCAATTGCCGCCACCATCCTTCCTAAGACCCCCATGCAAAACCGGATTGTATGATAGACAGGCCGGCGAACGGTCCTCACCTCTTGCCGAAGCTTCAGGACCTTGTCCTGAGGTAGGATTGTCATGCCTCGTAAGATGTCGAAGATGATCCCTAGAAAACAAATTCTCCGGGATGGTACAAGATGATTTTTCTCTGTTCACCAGCCACCCTAGACGAGAAAGTGTCTAGAGTACTGCTGACATTTTCTTTGCAGGCCCCTTGATGAGGAGATCGTCTAAATAAGATAAAACGAGTATGCCCCGGGAATGCAGGATGGACACAACAACCGCCATGACCTTTGTGAACACTCTGGTGGCTGTGGCTAGCCCGAAAGGTAAGGCCGTGAACTGAAAATGCAGATTGCCTACGGTGAAATGTAGGAATCTTTGATGCGCAGGAAATATAGGAATGTGCAGATACGCATCTTGAATATCTATTGAAGCTAAGAACTCTCCCTTTTCCATTGACGCAATGACTGATCGAAGAGATTCCATTCGAAAGCGACGAATGTTGACAAACCTGTTTAAATGTTTCAGGTCCAAAATGGGCCTTACCGATCCGTCCTTCTTGGGAACTAAGAACAGGTTAGAATAGAACCCTTGAAATCTTTCTTCCTTTGGAATAATAACCCCGCGGAGCCGAAGAGACTTTATAGAATTGAACAGGGCCTGTACCCGGGATATTGAGCTGGGAAGGCGGGAAGGAAAGAACCAGCACGGGGGGAGGTTGACAAACTATCTTGTATCCTGAAGACACCAGTTCTCTTACCCATCTGTCGTGAACTACAGTGAGCCAGGACTGATGAAAAAAAGAGTAGGCAGCAGTCTACTTTGTCGGCGGAAACCAGAGACTGACTCCAGTCATTTGTCCGAAAACCTATGGGACCTAGATCCCCTCCCCCTCCCTTGAGATTGCATTCTTCCCAACGGGTTAGCCCTGTAGGAGATCTGATGATCTCTGTCCTGATTGGGTCGCCCTGGAGCCGCGGGATCTGACGTTGGGGTCCACCTGGTATTGCGAAAGGGCTTAGACTGGAACTGGTGACGAAAAGGCTGCTTAATCCTCTGCTGTGGAAGAAAATTGCTTTTCCCTCCTGTTGTATCAGAAATGAGCTGATCCAATTTTTCTCCAAATAATCGCCCTTCCCTGATAAGGAAGGGTTGTAAGAGATTTCTTAGAGGTAGAATATGCTCGCCATGTTCTCAACCAAAGAGCCCTTCTGATGGCAATAGCGTTTGCTGCCGCTGAAGCCGCACAGTTCGCTGCGTCTAAAGACGCATTGATCAGGTAGCTCCCAGCTAGAGCCATTTGATTTGACATCTCAGTCAATTCCACTGGAAGATCCCTCTCCTGAAGAGCTTTGGTCAAAGATTCTGACCAGGACATCATGGCCTTAGCTACCCACGTCGCCGCAAAAGAGGGCGAGAGAGAGCTGAACCTGAAGCCTCAAAGACTGAACGAGCCAAACTATCAATAAGCCGATCAGTAGGATCCTTAATAGAGGAGTCATTGGGAAGGGATAACAGTGTATTAGAGGCCAAACGAGAAACCGGAGGATCTACCGAAGGGGATTCTGCCCATTTCTTACGCAGTTCAGGAGAAAAAGGGTATCTAGCATTCAGAGCCTTTTGTCTCACAAAACGTCTGTCTGGGTGCTCCCTGTGATGTTGGACCAAGTCCTCAAACTGGGGGTGAGAAGCAAACACCCTATGAGACCGCTTGACCCTCTTGAATGATACCTTATGACCAGAGGTCAAGGTAGATTCGTCCTCTATACCCAGGGTTTGGTTGACAGCCTCAATTAGACTGTGTACTGACTCCTGGTAATCAGGCGCCTCTAGATTGAGGGATCCCTCGGAATCGTAGTCCGAACCGAGTTCACCGCTCTCCACTGGAGAAAGTGAACGAGAGGCGGAATTCCAGGACGCAGATGCTCCTGATGGACCGGGAGACGCTGTGTGGGTTCGCTTTCCCCGCGTCTGCCTAGTGCGAGCACGGCCCCTGCAGGCCGAAGGCTCCTGAGAGTCGGAAGACCTCTCAACGGCAGGTGAACCGCTGTCCCTGGCCCCAGCCGGGGTCTGTAGGGACTCCATTGCCTTAGTTAGGGAAGCCATAGACTGACAAGGACGTGACCCATTCCGGGGGAGAAACCACGGCATCTACCCGAGTCGCAGGGGAGGGCTCCTGAGCGCGTTCGGAGTCGCAGGGCTCACAGCATGCGGAAAAGCGGACCGACAGACTACATATGCGGTATATAGTACTGTGTCAGTTTTGGCCCTTCTAGACATGGTGCCCTGCAATGCTATAATCAGGAAGATCTAGATAGGCCGTAGCAATGCAGAGCTTAATGCTGTCAGGCTGGGGGGGAGTAGCACTTACCCCAGTCCTGTGTCCCTGTTTGTCTTGTGGAACCTGTCCCAGAGCGAAGAATCCGAGCTGCCTTTTGAAAAAGAGCACCCTCACTACGGAACGGAAACGGCAGCTTCTGTGGCCTACATTTTGCTTTTTCCAGCGCTCAGCGAGGAAAGGGAGGGGGCGGAGCCACCGGAAAATGATGCGGTCGGAAGGGGCGGGACCTCCATCCGCAGCCTACTTCCTGACAGAAGCCGGGGACTAAATTATCGGCTGCCCCAGAAGTGACGCCGGCGGTCCGCAGTGCGGCGCCGCCAGTAATACACAGGCCACGGTGCCGCCAGAAAAAAGGAGACCGCGGCGCCACTGGCAGAAAAAAACCTCCGTCCGCCAGTCGCAGCATCATCCAAGAAAGCGAGGAGCCCGCAGAGCAGTCCTGCCCTCCAGACCCCTGGTATGATGCGCGCCTCAGGAGCCCTCATAGCCCCCCCACAGGCAGCCCTCTTGAATGCCGGTGCCCACGTGAGGGGGCTGTGTGTAACCAAAGGACGGTGCAGGCACCCTAACTCCATCTTCCTTTCCATAGGATGAGAGGGACCGTCCGCCCCCCTTTATCACCGCTGTCTAGCATTGGTGATGGAGTGGGGGCCGCACGGACAATCCGTATGCACCTGTACAGCCTAGGGTTCCATTACCTTAGGGTGGTCAGGGCTTAGTCCGGCAAGTCCCACGTTGTGGAGGAGGATACGTGGAGGCGACACTCCACGTGCTCGCCCGTTGATGGTTTGGGGAGATCGGACCCCTTCAATAGGGTCCGTCACCCCTGTCTCACTTCCAAAAAAGGGTCCAAAAGGTCTGGGAACCAAACGTTTGCCTCCTTCAGACACTAAGCATGAACTGGTTAGCTGAGAGCCAGCAGGCAGGTATATGCTGCAGGGGAGGAGCTAACTTTTGTATCACTTAGTGTCAGCCTCCTATTGGCAGCAGCATACACCCACAGTCCTGTGTCCCCAATGAGGCGAAGGAGAAAAGTTGACAAGCAATTTCTCATTATTCCAACAAAATTTACAAATCCATTTTTTTTTTTAGGGACCACCTCACATTTGAAGTGAATTTGGGGGGTCAAAATGACAGAAAATACCCAAAAGTGACACCATTCTAAAAACTACACCCCTCAAGGTGCTCAAAACCACATTCAAGATGTTTATTAACCCTACAGGTGGTGCTTCACAAGAACTAAAGCAATGTGGAAGGAAAAAATGAACATTTTAGTTTAAAAAAAAAATTACTTTAGGCCCAAACTTTTTTATTTTCACAAGGGTAACAAGAGAAAATGGAAAACAAAATTTTTTGTGCAATTTCTCCTGAGTACACCAATACCCTGTCTGTGGGGGAAAGCCACTGTTTGGGTGCATGGCAGGGCTCAGAAGGGAGGGAGCGCCGTTTGACTTTTTGAACTCAAAATTGGCTGAACAATGGCGGGCGCCATGTCACGTTTGGAAACCCCCTGATGTACCTAAACAGTGGAAACCCCCCCAATTCAAACTTCAACCCTAACACAGCCCTAATCCCAACAAACCCCACAACCCCAGCGGAAAAAAAGCACATTTATTTTAGCTAATGAAGATGGTGATAAGGGGGAATTTGATTTACTAGTTTTTTTTAATTTTGATCACTGTGATGGACCCCATCACAGTGATCAAAATGAACCAATAGAAAAAACAGTAATTAGACCTACTGGCTATTGTATTTCCAGGAATCCATCCTGACAGCACACTGGAGGACGTCCTTCTTATCCTTGATGGGACAGGAAACACGAGAGGTTAAAAGGACCCTCCCCCTACCACCCTTCAGTGCTTTTCCAAAGTAACACATCTGGATGGATGCAAAAACAAAGGTTTATTCCAACAAAATAATCAATCATACAAATGTTACATCACATGAGTATAAAGATCATACATTAGGGAGGGAACTAATAGTGCTGTCAGGATGGATTCCTGGAAATACAATTACCAAGAGGTCTAATTACTGTTTTCCAGGTCACCACCTGACAGCACACTGGAGAAATACCAAAGGAGACTGGTATTTAGGGAGGGACCACTGCTTGAAGTACCTTTCTACCGAAAGCCAACTGAGGTGACACTACATCTAACTTATAGTGTTTAGAAAAGGTACTAAGGCTAGACCATGATGCAGCTCTGATCTGTCGTCACCCCCCCCTTTCTCTGCCCATGACGTGGCCATGGCCCTAGATGAATGGGCTTTGATGTTGACCGGGGAATTTTGCCCTCTAGCTTTATAAGCTAAACTGATTGTGGATTTTATCCACCGTGCGATAGTCGCTTTAGACGCTTTTTTCCCTTTATTTGGACCCCTGAACTGGACGAACAAATTGTTGTCCCGTCTCCAGGGTCTAGATAAATCAAGGTACCTAAGTACCGAGTCTCTTACGTCTAAGTTGTGGTAAAATCTTTCCTTTTGGTTTTTAGGGAACTGGCAAAACGACGGTAAAACAATCTCCTGATTCATATTCGTATCTGAAACGACCTTAGGGAGAAAAGCCGGATCGAGTCTAAGTACTAATTTATCCTCGAAGATCTGCAAATATGGATTCTGCACCGATAGAGGCTGTAGTTCCCCCAATCTTTTAGCCGACGTGATCGCAACTAAAAATACGGTTTTAAGGGAAAGTTTGTTGATTTCTATATCACCTGTTACATCCCCCGCCTGTTCACATAGGAAATTTAGAACCAAGTTCAGATCCCACGGCGGGACTGATCTTCTAATCAATGGTTTTAATCTCTAGACTGCTCTAGAGAAACGACTAATCCAAGGATGGGCAGATAGGGAAGAATCGAAGAATACACTCAGGGCCGCTATTTGGACCCTTAATGTACTCGGTCTCAGACCTTTTTGAAACCCTGATTGCAAAAAGTCAAGAATTTTGGGGATATTTGGATGGTCAGTATCAACTGTCATCTCTCCGCAAAACACACAGAATCGCTTCCATATTTTTGTATAGATAGCCGATGTCACCGGCTTCCTGCTGGCTTGAAGGGTAGAAATGACGTCA
This sequence comes from Ranitomeya imitator, assembly GCF_032444005.1. NCBI lineage: Eukaryota > Metazoa > Chordata > Amphibia > Anura > Dendrobatidae > Ranitomeya > Ranitomeya imitator. Next base: position 329,790,792 of record NC_091286.1, on the reverse strand, counting down.
TCTGAAAGCCCTTTTGCCCTCAAGACCTTCCGTTCAGGATCCAGGCCGCCAGCTGAAGTGCTCTTGGATTCTGGTGTAGAACTGGACCCTGTAGAAGATCCTCTCTTTCTGGCAACAGGAGGGGTTTTTCAACTGACAGTTTCCTTAACAATGGAAACCAACTTCATTTCGGCCAGTGAGGAGCTATGAGGATGACTTTGGCCTCGTCCTCACAGATCTTCCTGAGCGTCCTCGGGATCATTGCTAGAGGAGGGAATGCATACAGAAAACCGCGGTTCCAGGGTTGTGAGAAGGCATCGATCGCGGCTGGATTTTCCCAGGGGTTTAGGGAGTAGAAGATCTTGACCTTTGCATTTTCTTTTGTAGCAAATAGGTCCACCGTTGGCTTCCCCCAACGTTAACACAGATCTCTGAACACCTCATTGTTCAGTTCCCACTCCGTAGGGGATACGCTTTTCCTGCTGAGGAAATCTGCCAACTGGTTCTTGGAACCCTCCAGGTGGACCGCCGAGATTGACAGAACCGACCTTTCTGCCTACCTGAAGATCTGTTCCGCCAGGTCCTGTAATGCCAGATGTCTTGGGCCCCCTTGATGCCGCAGGAAGGCTACCGTTGTCGTGTTGTCTGATAAGACCTTCACGTGTTTGTTCTGCAGCAGATGCTGCGCTGCCGTTAAGACTTTCCAAACCGCATGTAGTTCTTTGTGGTTCGATGACTGGTTGCTGTCTTTCCTTTCCCAGCGACCTTGAAAATATCTTCCTTGGACATGACCTCCCCAACCGAGCTGACTGGCATCTGTCGTAACTGATACGCTCGGTATTTGAAGCCATGGCACCCCCAGTCGGAGGTTTCTGGAAAGAGTCCACCACACCAGAGATCTTTTGACCTGAGAAGTAAGGTTCAGGGTCCGGTTCAGTGAGTTCTGCCTTCTGTTCCAGCTCCTGAGAACTCCCTGCTGAAGCTGTCGGGAGTGAAATTGGCTCCATCTTACGCAAGGGATACAGGCCGTCATCAGACCTAGTACTTTCATCCCGTCTCTTATCGTATTTCGGCCTCGAGAAAAGTGACAGGTCTTCTTTATTATACCCTCTTGCCTGTCTTCTGGAAGAAAGGACATTCTTGCTTGCGAATCGAGCATGACTCCCAAGAATTTTATTCTGGGTTTTGGAATTAGATCTGATTTTTCCCAATTTATAATCCATCCCAGATTCTCTAGTGTTGAGATGAGGGACTGACAGTTGATCCTGAGCTGGACTTCTGAGTCTGCCGCTACTAAAAAGTCGTCTAAGTAGGGAATCACCATTATATCCTGATTCCTCAGGTAAGCGACTACTTCCACCATAAGTTTTGTAGAAACCCTGGGAGCGGAAGCCAGGCCGAAGGGAAGACAGCGGAATTGGAAATGGTAGATCTTTCCTTCCAAGTTTACCGCGAACCGCAGGAACCTCTGATGACTTAGGTAAATGGGTACATGGTAATATGCACTCTTTAAATCTAGAGTGCACATTACCATGTCTCTTCCCAACAGAGGGATGGTAGACCGAATCGACTCCATCTTGAACCTTTTGTAAAGGACCCAATTGTTCAGATGTTTCAAATTTATAATTGTCCTTGATTCTCCCGACGGTTTTGTTATCGACAAGAGATTGGAGTAGTGACCCCTGCACTCTTGCCGCGGGGGTACCGGAACAATAGCCGCCATTTTTAAGAGGTCTTGAATATCTGACCACATGGGGGATGAAAATTTTAGATGGGAGCTGGACACCAGGAATCTTTCGGGAGGAAGGGATGTAAATTCTATTTTGTACCCCTGGGATACTATCTGTAAGACCCATGGACTTGTTGTAAACTCCCTCCATCCTCCCAGGAATCCGGCCAGACGACCCCCTACTCTGATGGCGTCATTTCCTGCGGTAGCTAGACCCTGATCCCGAGTAGCTCGCTTCTTTGTTTTTAGGCCTGTTATCCCCTCCTTTCTGGTAGCTCCATCTACCCTGTTTTCCCTTAACCCTGTAATCGGGTTTTTGATTATAGCGGGGTCTCCGAAAGGGCTGGAATTTTTTTAGGTTTTTCTTCCGGAAACCCTCTGCGGCTTTTTCTAAAATATCGTCGAGGACCGGTCCGAAGACCCTGCCCCCGGAAAAGGGAATAGAACACAATTTGTTTTTTGTTTTTCGAATGCATGTCACCTGACCAGCTTTTGAGCCAAATAGCTCTTCAGGCTGCATTAGATAGGGATTGACCCCTAGCCGCAAACCTAACAGACTCTGCAGACGCGTCTGCCAAAAAGGTGGTTGCTAACTTTAGCAAAGGTAGGGATTTCAGGATAGTTTCCCTGGGAGTTTTGGCTATCAGTTGATCTCGAAGATCATTTAACCAAAGGTCCACGGAGCGAGCCACTGATGTCGCTGCAATATTAGCCCCAATAATCGCCGAAGAACTTTCCCAGGCCCTTTTTAAAAAGCCGTCTGCCTTCCTGTCCATGGGCTCTTTTAGATTGGAAGAGTCTTCAAAAGGAATTGCAGTCCTTCTGGATACTTTAGCCAAAGGTATGTCTATCTTCGGTATATCGACCCACTCTTTGACTTCGTCTGGATCAAATGGCAAGCGAAGTCTGAAGTCCTTAGGGATAGTCAGTCTTTTCTTGGCTTCCTCCCATTCCTCCAGAATCATGGATCCGATATGGGAGTTTACAGGGAAGACTTTAGAGGTCTGTGAGCGCAAGCCCCCGAACATCTCATCCTGGACCGAACAAGACGGCTGAGGCTCCTCGATCTGCATGGTATGCCGCACTGCCTCCAACAGTTCTCCTGTGTCTGCGGCGGAGAACAAATATCTTCTCCCTTTCTCCGTAGGATCTCTACTCTCATCTTCCTCCTCTACCTCCGACCCACAGGATGATGAGTCTTCAGAAGAGTAATCGACCCTCGGCCTTTTCCTTGGCCTCTCAGAAGGTGAAGGAGAGACTTGAGGGAGTACCAGACTTGAAACTGAAGCCTGAACTTCCTCCCTTATCATGGCTCTCATATTTGTCATAAGAGACGCCTGTTCCTCTCCTATGATTTTGCAGGTGCATGCTTCACATAGGGGTTTCTGCCAGGAATCCTTTAGTTTAACCGCACAGATAGGACACTTATTATTCCTACCGGGCTTCTTTACCGATTTCTCTCTCTAACTATATATATATATATATATATATATATATATATATATATATATATATATACACACACACATACATATACATACATACATATATATATATATATACATATATATATATATATATATATACACACATACATATATATATATATATATATATATATATATATATATATATATATATATATATATATATATATATATATATATATATATATATATATACACACATTATATATATATATATATATATATATATATATATATATATATATATCAAACACTAGCGTCCCCTATTTTTTTTTCCCAGGGCTTCCCTACTTACTAGCACTGCCGACTCCTGCCCCTCTGCTCTAGCTGCGTCCTCCATGATGCTCTGGAGATCGCTACTGCCCCTGCACTATACCTTTTTATTCTGTTCCTCTGTTCAAATCAGCGCTCCACCGCTCTCTATCTGCACTTCCTGTTGCAGAGACGCCGTCCGTCTCCCTCAGCCGCAAACCGGAAGTGACGCGCGGCCGGAAAGAGAGGAAGGTGCGGCGAGGATCTGGTTCCCCCGGCATCTGCAGAGGCCGCCGCTGGGATCGCTCGCACCAGGGGATGCGACGGAGGGATCGAGAGCCCCCGCCAGGGAGAAGCGATCCTCATACCAGGAGCAGCGCTACACTGGTAGGCCGAGGGACCCTCGGGCAGGTGTCAGCTAGCGGGTGTCTCATGGAGGGAAGGGTGAGGCAGAGCCCCCCGATCCACCCCCCCCCCCCCCCGCACAGAACGGTAGATCCTCTCGTCCGTTCCTATCCATGAGGGGACAGGAAAAACACTGAAGGGTGGTAGGGGGAGGGTCCTTTTAACCTCTCGTGTTTCCTGTCCCATCAAGGATAAGAAGGACGTCCTCCAGTGTGCTTGTCAGGTGGTGACCTGGAAAATATCCTATTGTTGCCGACGCCAGCCGGCAGATCTCGGCAGGAGCACTGCGCATATGCCTACCATTTTCTTCCTGGAAGACGATGCCAAGGGCCGGGGGACAGAGCCGGAGGTACATGTTTCCCTTTAAAAGAGTTTCACACTTTCAGGAATGCTGAAAAACTCCTAAAGCAAACAGAACAGGTACTCACTCTCCCCAGATCCAGCACCAGTGTATTGGCTGAAGCAGTGGTGGCATGTTGACAGCACACATCACTGCTGTAGCCAATCGTTGAGATCAGCGGCTTTGCTGAGGCGCCATCACGTGGACAGCGCTTATCACTGTTGTATCCTATTACTGAGCTCTGCATTTACCTCTTTAGACACCAAATTCAGCGACTGGCTACAGCGGTCAAGCTCACTGTCGACGTGATGTAAATTCAGTACAGCCATTGAGCTCAGCGATTGTAAGATCACTGATGCAGCCAATGACAGAACGCATCGCACCTGTAGCCAAAATATTGCGACCATAGATTGTAAGCTTGCGAGCAAAGCCCTCACTCTTTTTGAGATCTGTTGAGTTGTGTGTTATTCTGTAATGTCTTCCATTGACTGTACAAGTCCCCTCTAACATGTAAAGTGCTGCAGAATATGTCTATAATAATATTTATTTCGATTATAAACCAGAGCAGAGGCGGGGAGCTGGTGCTCAACCCGGAGAAAGAGTTCCTGCTGTTTTACAGCATTTGGAGTCCACTTTCCTGAAAGTGGATAATGCCTTTAATACAACAGCAACAACAGTAGGTAACGGCTTTCTAATGTTAAGCAGAGCTCTACAATCAAACACTTCAGCATCAGAAAAAGGTCCTTGAAAGTGAAATAGTTATGTTAAGAAAAAAAATACGAACTTCTATCATTTAGAAAAATAAAGTTCATGCAATTACCATTATACAAGGAGCCTCCTTCCGCATATTCCATAACTAGACATACCTAAAAATAAGAGTACAAATAATACAGTGTATAAATACTGAGACAAGCAAATAAGGATAAATAAGACAGATTTTTATTGCATGGGGGAGGGGTAGTATATGAGGAAGATCTGGAAGCTTGTCTTGACTCCCTTAGGCTCCTGCAGATCAGATAGAAATTCTCATTTTAAGTACTGAAATTTGTTAAATTGGGGGTTATAAAATCTTATCTTCCCATTAAAGCTCCATTTATGGGGAAAAAACAGGATTTTTGGTTGCTTACCGTAAAATCTGTTTCTCGGAGCCTTCATTGGGGAACACAGGAACCATGGGTGTATGCTGCTGTCACTAGGAGGCTGACACTATGCAAATAAAAAAGTTAGCTCCTCCTCTGCAGTGTACATCCCACCGACAGGAAGTAGGATATTCAGTTTAGCTTAGTGTCAGTAGGAGGTGGACGCTGGTCTTTCATTGGACCCATATCTACCTCCGTGTGCGTCGTTCCTTTTCAGGTACCACGGAGGGATACAGTGTGAACAGTCACAACTGTACTCCCACAGAGAGACTGAGTACGGCGTGTACTGCCACCCCGTATCCTCATACGTCTAGTCGGCAGGACTCCAGCCCCTAACACAGAAGCGTGTTCAGGTGATTCGGACCCGGGCCTGCCTCTGTCTCCCACCCACTCGCCCACCAGAGCCGGTCAGTTCGAGGAGACGCGGACGTCCCACTATGCTGGATTATTAGACGTCCGATCTTGGATGGGGAGGTACTCTCTCTCTCGGGCCTAACTGCAGGGCTGGCTCCGCCACCTCTTCCTGCTTTTCGGGCGGACTTTTTTCCCGCCTATCTCTTAGTCAGCTCCTTCCTGCTGGGACTTAGCTCTGCCCCGGCACTTGGCTCCGCCCCCTGGTCCCGCTGCTTAGCTCCGCCCCCTTTTTCCTGTCTCAGGGCAGGCTTTTCAGCATGTGTCCCTGCAGTGTACGCTTTTTCACTCCTGGACCCGAATACCCTCTTGTGACTGCCATTTTTCCTCTTGGTGGATCCAGATTGTACCTTTTTCCTGTGGAGCCTCCTCTTCCTGGTACAGCAGCCCTATAGTCAGGAGCTGAATACAGGATGACTGCACGTATTGTGAGTAGCTGCTCTGCAGCCTGACATTCTCCACGGCTCTCCTGTCCCCTAATGTTTTAGCATCAGTTAATGGGTCTGCTCATCATGAACCCACTGTCCAGGAGTTCCTATCCCGGGTGAGACAGAGGCCCCTATCCCTGGGTGGGCTTTCCTTTTGTCTCAGTCTGTGGCGGACCTCACCAGGATGTCACGACCCTGGTGTCCGTGCTTGACAGATTGTCCCTCCCAGCCCCCCGCAGTTGCCAGTGGGTCACAGGATTCTCCGTCCGGCCTTTTCAACACAGGCCACAAGAGATCCAGACAGGAGCGAAATTCTATGTCCTTTTCCGGCTCCATCTCACCCTCCGGTCTGGCACGGTGAGATCCCTCTTCCAGATCCTCCTCTCCCGAGTCAGACGGGCGTCCTCGGTCATGTTTTCAGAGGAAGATTCAGACTTGGTTTCACTCACTACAGGCCTCTAGCATGAGTGATAGGGTACAAAGCCTTATTGTTGCAGTCAACCAGACCTTAGGCATCATGAATACCTCTACGGAACCCGCAGAATAGGCGGTTTCGTTTAGACGGTCAAAACCAACTTCCAAGGTCTTTGCCCCACACACTGAATTTGTTGTGGTACTTGCCAGGGGAAAGGTGAACCATACCAGATGCTTTCAGACAGGGAAGCGTCTCGGCATCCTATATCCCTTCTCCCCTGAGCTCATCGCTAACTGGACTGATTCCTCGGCAGCAGACTCGTCAGTCCCCAGACTGTCCGCCAACATGGTCCTTCCACTTTCTAATGCAGCATCCCTTATGGATTCCAAGGATACAATTATAGAATCGCTGGAAAAATCAGCCTTTGAAGTGGCTGCTTCTGCTTTGTGCCTCGGCCATTGCCTCTACCTGGGTCTCAAGGACCACAGCTAGATGGACCAAACAGCCTTGTAAGGGCACCCCGGCTGGAGCTCTTCCGGGGGAGCTAGCCGACCTGACAGACCAGATTTCCTATGCAGGGAAATATTTGGTATCTGTCTCCCTAGATGCGCGTCTTGTGCAGCTCAGGCATCCAGCAATATGGTGACCATCTGGCGGTATATTTGGCTCAAGACATGGCAGGTGGACTTGTCTTCAAAGAATTCCCTCACCAGCCTCCCTTTCCAGGGGGCCCGTCTTTGACTACATGCTGGAACAAAATATTAAGGACGCCACGGGAGGCACGAGTTCCCTCCAAGCCTTGCCAGCCTCCCCTGATATGGCAGTTCAGCTCCTTTTTGTCCTTTCGCTGTTTCGTGGCGTCGGAAGATTCCTCTGGCTAGTACACCCATGGTTCCTGTGTCCCCCAATGAGGCGATAGAGAAAAGCAATTAAAGATCTCGACTGGCTAAAAAAAATGACAGGTCTTGTTCCACTTTGATTAGTACACACATATGGGATACAAGACTACGGAAACTCACCGGATTTAGGCAAGCTCCATAGAGCTTTACAATATTTGGATGATTCACACGTGATAACTGGCGAAGCTGGAAGAAAGAAGAAAAACAATGAACCAATTAAAGTGGACTGAAAAGGCTCCGTCACACTTAGCGACGCTAAAGCGATCCTGACAACGATACGACCTGTCGGGGATCGTTGCTGCGTCGCTATGTGGTCGCTGGTGAGATGTCAAACAGTGAGATCTTCCCAACGACGCAGCAGCGATGCGGCGACCTGTACAACGATGTCGTTGTGACCCTGTCACATGGCAGCTATTATGACGATTCAGACCTCGATGAGGGACATCCTGTGTGACGTTGTAGTCACACAGGCGTGCATTTGCGTTGCCTTTTCTGCGCCCATTCAGTTCCGATTGGTGGTCGCTACTGCGTTCGGATTAGTGGCGGCCTTGCCTTATGAGGCGACACAATAGCCCTTCCGTCCTTTGTTCCTGACCGCGTGGTGGTTTGCAGATCGCTGTAGAGTTCTCCGGCCTGCGACTCCTCTTCGATTTATCTATTCTTCAACGGTTCTTCTGACACCTAGGATGGAAGCGCTACTATGTCGCCTTCTGTTGAAGGCATGACCGCCAATCAGAACGCAGTAGCGACCACCAATCGGAGCGGAGGGGTGCGGAAAAGGCAACGCAAATGCACGCCTATGTGTCGGTGTCTGAGTCGTCAACGAGGTCGTTGGTAAGGTGTCAAACACAGCGATGTGTGCTACCCAGCGGGACCTCAACGATCAAAAAAAGGTCCAGGCCATTCCGACACGACCAGCGATCTCACAGCAGGGGCCTGGTCGCTGCTACGTGTCAAACATAGCGAGATCGCTACTGAGGTCGCTGTTGCGTCACAAAACTTGCGACTCAGCAGCGATCTCGCTAGCGACCTCGCTTAGTGTGAAGGTACCTAAAGAAAAGCCCTTACGATTGCTCATTGGTTGGAGTATAGCCTAAAAAATAACTAAAAAAAACTATAAAAAAAAAATTGAAGAACTCATTAAGTGTTAACAATTTACATTACTTTGCAACTAAAAAAAAATGTAGAAGCCAAAGAAACTAGAAAACATTGTTATTAGCTCAGGGTTGACATGTAATTCCACATGCATATTTCATATTCTAGGCAGTATTCTGCAGTGGATCTGTCACAATCGTGGCTCAGTGGTTAGTACTGTTGGTTTGTAGTCCTGAGGTAGTATATTCTCCTTGTGTTGTGTGGGTTTCCCACTAAACATACAGATATTGAATTTAGATTGTAAGCCCCAATGGGGACAGGGATGATGCTTTCTTTAAAGTGCTGTGGACTATAATGCCGCTAGTTGTCGGGCTACTTTAATAATGCATTGTGGTGTTCTGCGCTGGAATGCAACCAATGTTAATAAATATGGACAGCCTGCTCCTCTATAGTGCAGTGCTCTATATCATCAGCGTAGCATGTGACAGTCATCAAGATTAGATCCGTACTTGGAAGCCAAAGCCAGGAGTGAAACCTACAAAAACTATAAGGCCGGGTACACGAGAATCTTTCATGGTCCATACACAAACCACAATGCCACACCTGGCAGCGGGTTTCTCAACCTGAGCTTACAGCCTGTTATGTGTCCATGACGCTCTAATGTTGGGTCAGGGCCGTGCATTGCAGTCCACATATGGACCATGAAGTCTGCTCATGCGTACCTGGCCTTGTGGACAGATTCACACCTCTTCTGTGTTTTGCAGCCACTTCTGATTTTGGCATACAAATACTGGTGAAAGAGACCGAAAAGGTAAATTCCTCGAGACCCCGATCCAGAGGTGGTCCTACTGCTGCACTGATCTGTTAGGAAAGCTCTGGCCGGTCCCACGGGACAGAACAGAGGCACTGGAAGTCAAATACACAGTTAGGCTATGTGCACACGCTGTGGATTCACAGCTATTTTCCATGTGATTACAGTACCATGTAAACCTATGGAAAACAAAATCAGCAGTGCACATGCTGCAGAAGAAAGAGAGCGGAAACGCTGCGTTGTTTATTCCGCATGTCAATTCTTTGTGCGAATTCCGCTGCGGTTTACACCTGCTCCATAATAGGAATCCGCAGGTGTTAAACAGCAGGTGGAATCCACACAAAAACCGCGGTAAATCCGCTGTAATTCTGCAGGAAATCCTCAGTGCGGTTTACCTGCAGATTTACAAAAACAGGTGCGGAAAAATTCGCAGAGATCCAACCTACGTGTGCACATACCCTGATAGGAAGGAGGCTACTGAAGACATGTCCACTTGTCAATTATGTTTTTCCTCTCGATTCTGCAGAGGTTCTTATTCATTGGGCCCCAACTAGCATTAGTGGGGTTTAATCTGATCTAAAAGGCTAAATGAGGCTTGGGTAACACAATGTGAATGAAGGGGCTGGGGTCAGGGTGTTATGCAGATCACCCCATTTTCATATCAAACACAGGAAAGCAGTTATTGCACTTTCCATCATGACCTATACAGTGCCTTGCGAGAGTATTCGGCCCCCTGGAACTTTTCAACCTTTTCCCACATATGCTTCAAACAAAGATACCAAATGTAAATTTTTGGTGAAGAACCAACAAGTGGAACACAATTGTGAAGTTGAACAAAATTTATTGTTTTTTTTTGTGGAAATTCAAAAACTGAAAAGTAGGGCGTGCAATATTATTCGGCCCCTTTAACTTAATACTTTAATGCGCCACCTGCAAGTCGCTTGGGGTATGTCTCTATCAGTTTTGTACATCGAGAGACTGAAACTCTTGCCCATTCTTCCTTGGCAAACAGCTCGAGCTCAGTGAGGTTTGATGGAGATCGTTTGTGAACAGCAGTTTTCAGCTCTTTCCACAGATTCACGAATGGATTGAGGTATGGACTTTGACTTGGCCATTCTAACACCTGGATACATTTATTTGTGAACCATTTCATTGTAGATTTTGTTTTATGCTTGGGTTCATTGTCTTGTTGGAAGACAAATATCCATCCCAGTCTCAGGTCTTTTGCAGACTCCAACAGGTTTTCTTCAAGAATGGTCCTGTATTTGGCTCCATCCATCTTCCCATCAATTTTAACTATCTTCCCTGTCCCTGCTGAAGAAAAGCAGGCCCAAACCATGATGCTGCCACCACCATGTTTGATAGTGGGGATGGTGTGTTCAGGGTGATGAGCTGTGTTGCCTTTACGCCAAACATATCGTTGGCATTGTTGCCAAAAAGATCTATTTTGGTTTCATCTGATCAGAGCACTTTCTTCCACATGTTTGGTGTGTCTCCCAGGTGGCTTGTTGCAAACTTTAAACAACACTCTTTATGGATATCTTTGAGAAATGGCTTTCTTCTTGCCACTCTTCCATAAAGGCCTGATTTGTGCAGTGTACGACTGATTGTTGTCCCATGGACAGACTGTCCCACCTCAGCTGTAGATCTTTGCAGTTCATCCAGAGTGAACATGGGCCTCTTGGCTGCATCTCTGATCAGTCTTCTCCTTGTTTGAGAAGAAAGTGTAGAGGGACGGCCGGGTCTTGGTAGATTTGCAGTGGTATGATACTCCTTCCATTGCAATATGATCACTTGCACAGTGCTTCTTGGGATGTTTAAAGTTGTGGAAATCATTTTGTATCCAAATCCGGCTTTAAACTTCTCCACAACAGTATCACGGACCTGCCTCTTGTGTTCCTTGGTCTTAATGATGCTCCATGTGCTTCAAACAGAACCCTGAGACTATCACAGAGCAGGTACATTTATACAGAGACTTGATTACACACAAGTGGATTATATTTATCAGCATTAGGCATTTAGGACAACATTGGATCATTCAGAGATCCACAATGAACTTCTGGAGTGAGTTTGCTGCACTGAAAGTAAAGGGGCGGAATAATATTGCAGGCCCCACTTTTCAGTTTTTGAATTTCCACAAAAATTTAAAATAACCAATAAATTTGGTTCAACTTTACAATTGTGTTCCACTTGTTGATTCTTCACCAAAAATTTGGTATCTTTATGTTTGAAGCATACGTGGGAAAAGGTTGAAAAGTTCCAGGGGGCCGAAAACTTGCGCCTGGTACTATACCTGCCAATATTGGGCCCCTATGGTGCCTTCATGCCATGGCACGGGGGGGGCACAATGGCTATTCACAGGTAATAAGATCTCTCTAATTTGTCTTTTGTATTGGATATAAGCTTTAATAATAGCATTACGACTTATACCTCTACGATAAAGGCTTTCCTCTCAGATTCACTTTCAATCTGCTTGATAGCCACATCTTTTCCACGCCATTTTGCTTTGCAGACAACACCAAATGTGCCTCTTCCTACGACCTGTTAATAAAGAAGACACATTCATGTAATTTATAGGACAACAGTGCAATCAATAAATGGTTACCCAGAAAGCAAACCCCCCTAGTAAGAAAACAGCCCATGTTCAATAATACATAGACCATAACTATTGGGTGGAGGTGTACTAGGGAAGACTTATGCCAAGTTCACGAGTTGCTGATGTGTCATCCGGATTCAACAACACAAACCCGTAGTAATAAAAGTACGGTATATGGGGAGTTGAACATCCCCATCACACGTAATGGAAAAAAATCTGCCAAAAACAAAACCCGGCGCATATTTCAATCCTGCAGCATGCTCTTTCTTGTGCAGATTTCATCCTATTCAAGGCTTTGCGATGAAATCTGCAATAAAATTTGCACGTAACACATTCGGATTATGTCTGAACGTGGGCTTTAATTCTGTAAATTTGCAATTATATGATGGATGTTATATTTCTATGAACACTGCAATTCACACACTACACAATATGGCTCTACAACTGGGAAATGTCCCTAAAAGAATTTAGGGTTTCAGCAAATAAATCATCATGCAACAAAAATCTAATGATGGGGGAATACTGTGTGCACATCACCCAAGCATGACACCCATTACTACTGAATTACACGTAGCAGCTGCACAGAAAGCTGAAGCTTCCCTGGTGCCCCAGAGCATGGCTTGGCATTTCCTATTGATTAGTATGGAACACCATGATGATTGTGGGTATGTGCAGATGGTCAGTAAACGCTGCGGGTGGGATGTGGCGTATTTATGCAGCATCCAGACTTTACAGCACAGTAGATGGGATTTCAAGAAATGGCCACTATACGTCCAGTGGCTCACTCGCAGAGAGGGACATACGGTGCGTCTCTCCAGACAGCAGCATGTCAATTTCTTTTGCAGAGATGCGATTCTCAAGAGAAGTTTCACCAATAGAATGTATTGGAAGCGATGAATCCACACGATTCAGTGAACACCTGTGGATTCACCTGCATTAAATAGACGGCAGCGCTTTGAACGCAGCAAACATGCGAGGCGTCCAAAGTGCTGTAACTTCCGGATCATCAGCACATATCCTGTCACTTGTATGCAGGATTACAGGACACCATGTGTTTGGATTTGTGTAGTCCACCATTATCTTCCATACCTACCTTCTGCTGTATATTGACATATCACGGGTAAACAGCAGATAAATAAGTTGTCAACTATTGGACAATTTCTCGTCATACCCCTCGGTTGTCCCCAATAAAATAATAAAATCTATACTCACCTACTGCACCGATGTCGTTCCTGCGGTGTCAGCTGTCGCTCTCTAGCGGTGTTGTGACATGTGACGCCGGCGCCCAATCAGCACTAGTGTCACTGTCTCCGCCTTCGGACAAACTGAACATGAACAGGAAGCCAAGGATCAGCTGCAGCCCAAACTTCCTCTTCATGATAGTTATGTCCGAAGGCGGAGACAGTGACTGATCGGGAGCCGGCGTAACAATACCGCATGATAGCCGAGAGACTGCTGACATCGTGGGAACAGCGCTGGCATGGGAGGAGAGTATAGGCTTTATTATTTTATGGGGGCCAAACATTTGGATCAAGAAAGTTGTCCTGGTAGTGGACAATCCCTTTAATAGAAAGCTCTAAGGCGGCTTGCCTACAATCAGGAATAGTAGTGCTTTGGATGCACTGCATTTACGCAGAGTCCAAAACGCTGCATTCTACATTACAATATTTCTATAAATCCCACCCACTGTGCTTCTATTTAACGATGCGTAAATTCACCTGCGGTGCGGGTTTATAAACCACAGCATGTTAACTATCTGCAGTGAAGACACTAGTCTGCGCTGTGTAGTCTCACCCGTAGCCATTCACTAGATGCGGTAATTCTGCATGGTTCACGGAACACATGAGGATTTAAGTGCGTGATTAGAACACTGCGATTTGGAGACAGCGAAAATACACTGTGTCTAAAACGCTGCTATTCCTGATCGTGGGCACATAGGCTTAAGTCTTGTTATAGAGCCCTATAGACACACAAAAGAGCCAATTAGTCCCAAAAAAAAAAATAAAAAAAAAAAAAATAAAAAAAAAATAGCCTTGCACAATGGTAAACAGGTCCTTCAAAGATATGGTATTAAGGATTGCCGAACACTGTCGAAGTTGTATTGAACCATCGCTAGGATACGGATTGCTATGGGAACTGGCAAAAGTGACCTGAACCTCTCGTGTGATATGGATTGCTTGGGGAAAAAAAATTTGAACTGAATCACCGGTGTGTACCACTTCCAAAATGTTAAGACTAGATGTAGCAGATTTAGGGTATTCTGCGAATTCATGGTATAAATCTGACATATATTTATTTTCTTTACATGCAAACTCAATGATTGTGGCTTCCCAAGCTGTAAAGTGTAACATGGCAAATATCCTCTAGAAGAAAACAAATAAGGCTCCAACTGATAGAAAGCTTGAAAATCATGAGCAATTGCAACAAAGTTTATTACAGAGCAGCACAAGTGACAAAACGATGCCATAGACATGTTTTTTACTAAATCTGATGTACATAAAAGGAATGCTCATACACAAATACACAATGAAGTGTGCCAAATTAGTGTTTTAGGTGAGCGGGTCATCAGATTCAGGCTGCACGATTTACTCTGAAAAGTCACAGCGTATGTAGCACCCCACCAGAAAAGTGACATTAATATTTAGTAGATCCTCCTTTTGCAAAAATAACAGCCTCTAGTCGCTTCCTGTAGCTTTTAATGAGTTCCTGGATCCTGGATGAAGGTATTTTTGACCATTCCTCTTTACAAAACAATTCCAGTTCAGCTAAGTTTGATGGTCGCCGAGCATGGACAGCCCTCTTCAAATGATCCCACAGATGTTCAATGATATTCAGGTCTGGGGACTGAGATGGCCATTCCAGAACAGTGTAATTGTTCCTCTGCATGAATGCCTGAGTAGATTTGGAGCGGTGTTTTGGATCATTGTCTTGCTGAAAGATCCATCCCCTGCATAACTTCTATTTTGTCACTGATTCATGAACATTATTGTCAAGAATCTGCTGATACTGAGAGGAATCCATGCGTCCCTCAACTTTAACAAGATTCCCGGTGCCGGCATTGGCCACACAGCCCCAAAGCATGATGGAACCTCCACCAAATTTTACTGTGGGTAGCAAGTGTTTTTCTTGGAATGTTGTGTTTTTTGGCTGCCATGCATAACGCCTTTTTATATGACCAAACAACTCAAACTTGGTTTCATCAGTCCACTGGACCTTCTTCCAAAAAGAAATTGTCTTCTCCAAATGTGCTTTTGCATACCTCAGCCGACTCTGTTTGTGGTGTGCTTGCAGAAACGGCTTCTTTCGCATCACTCTCCCATACAGCTTCTCCTTGTGCAAAGTTCGTTGTATAGTTGACCGATGCACAGTGACACCATCTGCAGCAAGTTGATGCTGCAGCTCTCTGGAGGTGGTCTGAGGATTGTCCTTGACTGATCTCACCATTATTCTTCTCTGCGTTTCTGATGTTTTTCTTGGCCTGCCACTTCTGGCCTTAACAAGAACTGTACCTGTGTTCTTCCATTTCCTTACTATGTTCCTCACAGTGGAAATTGACAGGTTAAATCTCTGAGACAGCTTTTTGTATCCTTCCCCTGAACAACTATGTTGAATAATCTTTGTTTTCAGATCATTAGACAGTTGTTTTGAGGAGCCCATGATGCCACTCTTCAGAGGAGATTCAAACAGGAGAACAACTTGCAAGTGGCCACTTTAAGTAGCTTTTCTCATGATTACATACACCTGGCTATGAAGTTCAAAGCTCAATGAGGTTAGAAAACCAAAAATAGTGCTTTAGTAAGTCAGTAAAAAGTAGGTAGGAGTATTTAAAACAAGAAAATGATAAGGGTGCCCATACTTATGCACCTGCCACATTTTGTTTGAATGCAGATTGCACATTTTCTGTTAGTACAATAAACCTCATTTCAAGGCAGAAACATTACTGTATCCAACAGTTATTAGCTATATATGAAACTGAAATAGCTGTTGCAAAAAAAAACAATTTTTATAAAACATTAAGCTTAAGATTAATAGGGGTGCCCAAACTTTTTCATATAACTGTATATTATTTAAAATAATCTGTGTAATATGAGAGCAGCCTGATGTAGAGGCTGAGACCCTGATTCCTCCAACGTATTATTTACTGGTTTGCATGCAGTCATTTTGATACAATCTCTTGCAGATCTCTAAATGCTGAGCCCTGAATAATCTTGCCAATACCACCGATTAGCAGATTTATATCAATGTTCACATAAAATTGCCAATGGTGGAGGTGGCGTTACACCGAGCAGTTGACTAGGAGGCAGAAGACACCTATTCCCGTGGTCATAATATCCTGCTGATTTTATTGAAGCAGCAAGAGAGCCTAGGAAGTGACACATTGCTGGAATCAGACGATCATGCTGCTCTCAGATTACATAACAAAAACCTGCTGACTGATTCCCTTTAATGTGCTGAATGGGATGACGGGAACAAGGTTTACAATTTAAAGCACACCTTTAATTTCAGGTGATTGTTTAGAAAAAGTTATCAAATTTTGGTATATGTTGCATAACACCGTCTGGGCATTGTATGATGTGTATACTGCATTTTCCACCAGTTTCCCATTCACAAGCTGGGGGTTGGAGAACAGCTGCAATGATGTTTTCCATACCTGGTAATCCTGCTCCCCTGTATGTAGCACACTCAGAAGCAGCATAGAGGACCTTATACAACAGTACTGAAGGTGTAACTATAACAGCAGCGCTGGGGTGAAATACAGACATTCCAGAAAGCAGCAGCATAGGTCCATGCCCTTCTATCACTATCCTTCTCCCTCCTACAGACTTCAATAGGCGGCTGTAATCAGGTACCTCAGTTAGCTGGCAGTCCATCTTATTTACACCAAGATTCATTTTGTAAGCTTTTCACAGTGATTGAGGCATTGCCATAGAGGGGAAGGAAGAAGTGGCTCATAAGTGGAGCACGAGGCATATTTTACAGTATATATATATATACACACAAAACAGTAAGTTTCTCATCTTCAGTTGTACTATTGATTTATATAAAGTGTAATAAACTCGGTGACCAATTATTTATTGCACTTGGTAATATACGGTAATTCGATATGGTAATCATTGGGAACATACCTGTGCATGGAGGCATTTGGATTTGCACCCTGTATGGTGGCTGATAAAATTGTGTTCACACTATCAGTATGTGTTACCCAAAACCAGGAGTGGGTGATAAATACAGAAGTGGTGCATATGTTTCTATTATACTTTTCTCTGATTGTTCCACTCCTGGTTTTGGCTTAGAAATACTGATGTAAAATACTGACCAAATACTGAAGGTGAGAACGTGGCCTGATATTGAGCCTTCATGCTGCACATACCATGGTCCTGACTAGTGCCACACTGGATACATAAGCATAATATGACTGGAATTTATTAACAATCTGTTAATAGCTGAAAGTTGCAACAAAAGTAAACTAAAGTTAACTTAACCCCTTAGCGACCACTAAGGGTACTTAAACCACAGCGCCGTTAATTAATGGCGCTGTGGAAAAACTAAATAGCGCCCCACAGAGTCGGATTTTCTCCGGGGTCTCGGCTGCCGGGGGTAGCCGAGACCCCAGAGAACATGATTCGGGGTTTTTTTTTACCGACCCCGCTTTTGCGATCACCGGTAATTAACCGTTTACCGGCGATCGCAAAAAAAAAAAAAAAACCCGCGATTTCTTTTTAATTTCTCTGTCCTCCAATGTGATCGCACATCAGAGGACAGAGAAAAGGGGTCCCAGGTAGCCCCCCAATACTCACCTATCTCCCCCGGTGCTCCTCGTGGCTCCCGGTGGGCGCCGCCATCTTCAAAATGGCGGGCGCATGCGCAGTGCGCCCGCCCCCAGGAGAATCTTTGGGGTCTCGGCTACCGGGGGTAGCCGAGACCCCAAAGAGCATGATCGGAGTCGGTTTTACCGACCCCTGTTTTGCGATCGCCGGTAATTAACTGTTTACCGGCAACCGCAAAAAAAAAAAAAAAAAAAAAAAGCAAAGTGTAATTCTCTGTCCTCTGATGTGATCGCACATCAGAGGACAGAGAAATAGGGGGTTTCGGGGACCCTATTATACTTACCGGTGTCCCTGGGTCCTCCTGCTGCTCCTCCTGGCCGCCGGCGTCTTCTGGGGAAAAGAAAATGGCGGGCGCATGCGCAGTGCGCCCGCCATCTGTCTCCATCTGCTGGCCGGCAGGAGAAGAGCAGTTGGGGCTAAAATTAGGGCTAGGGTTAGGGCTAGGGTTAGGGCTAGGGTTAGGGCTAGGGTTAGAGTTGGGGCTAAATTTAGGGTTAGTGTTGGCGCTAAATTTAGGGTTAGGCTTCTTTCACACTTACGTCGGTACGGGGCCGTCGCAATGCATTGGCCCGAAATACCGATGCACGTTGTGAAAATTGTGCACAACGTGGGCAGCGGATGTAGTTTTTCAACGCATCCGCTGCCCAATCTATGTCCTGGGGAGGAGGGGGCGGAGTTACGGCCACACATGCGCGGTCAGAAATGGCGGATGCGACGTACAAAAAAACGTTACATTGAACGTTTTTTTGTGCTGACGGTCCGCCAAAACACTGATCCAGTGCACAACGGACGCGACGTGTGGCCATCCGTCACGATCCATCGGCAATACAAGTCTATGGGCAAAAAACGCATCCTGCGGGCACATTTGCAGGATCCGTTTCTTGTCCAAAACGACGGATTGCGACGGATGCCAAACGACGCAAGTGTGAAAGTAGCCTTAGGGCTAGGGTTAGGGTTGGGGCTAAAGTTAGGGTTAGAGTTGGGATTAGGGTTAGGGTTTGGATTAGGGTTAGTATTGGGGTTAGGGTTGGCATTAGGGTTACGCTTGGGATTAGGGTTAGGTTTGGGATTAGGGTTAGGGTTGTGATTAGGGGTGTATTGGGATTAGGGTTAGGTTTGAGGTTAGGGTTGAGATTAGGATTAGGGGTGTGTTGGATTTAGGGTTTTGATTAGGGTTATGGTTAGGGTTGACATTAGGGTTGTTTTGGCGTAAAAGTTGTGATTATCGTTAGGGTTAGTGATTAGGATTATGGATCAGGTTCGGATTAGGGTTAGGGGTGTGTTGGAGTTAGAATTGGGGGGTTTCCACTGTTTAGGTACATCAGGGGGTCTCCAAACACGACAGCCAATTTTGCGCTCAAAAAGTCAAATGGTGCTCCCTCCCTTCTGAGCTCTGCCGTACGCCCAAACAGTGGGTTACCCCCACATATGGGGCATCAGCGTACTCGGGATAAATTGGACAACAACTTCTGGGGTCCAATTTCTCCTGTTACCCTTGTGAAAATAAAAACTTAGGGGCTACAAAATCTTTTTTGTGGAAAAAAAAATAAATTTATTTTTATGACTCTGCATTATAAACTTCTGTGAAGCACTTGGGCATTCAAAATTCTCACCACACATCTAGATAAGTTCCTTGGGGGGTCTAGTTTCCAAAATGGGGTCACTTGTGGAGGGTTTCTACTGGTTAGGTACATCAGGGGCTCTGCAAATGCAACATAACGCCCGCAGACCATTCTATCAAAGTCTGCATTCCAAAACGGCCTTCCTTCCTTCCGAGCTCTGCCGTGCGCCCAAACAGTGGTTTACCCCCACATATGGGGTACCAGAATACTCAGGACAAATTGGACAACAACTTTTGGGGTCCAATTTCTCGTTACCCTTGTGAAAATAAAAACTTGGGGGCTAAAAAATCTTTTTTGTGGAAAAAAAAAATATTTTTTATTTTCACGACTCTGCATTCTAAACTTCTGTGAAGCACTTGGGCATTCAAAGTGCTCGCCACACATCTAGATAAGTTCCATGGGGGTCTAGTTTCCAAAATGGGGTCACTTGTGGGGGGTTTCCAGTGTTTAGGCACATCAGGGGCTCTCCAAACGCGACATGGCGTCCGATCTAAATTCCAGACAATTCTACATTGAAAAAGTAAAACGGCACTCCTTCTCTTCCAAGCTCTGCGGTGCGCCCAAACAGTGGTTTACCCCCACATATTGGGTATCGACGTACTCAGGAGAAATCGCACAACAACTTTTGTGGTCTAATTTCTCCTGTTACCCTTGTGAAAATAAGAATTTGTGGGCGAAAAGATCATTTTTGTGTAAACAAAAGCGATTTTTTATTTTCACGGCTCTACGTTATAAACTTCTGTGAAGCACTTGGGCGTTCAAAGTGCTCACCACACATCTAGATAAGTTCCTTAAGGGGTCTAGTTTCCAAAATGGGGTCACTTGTGGGGAGTTTCCACTGTTTAGGTACATCAGGGGCTCTCTAAACGTGACATGGCGTCCGGTCTCAATTCCAGCCAATTCTGCATTAAAAAAGTCAAACGGCGCTCCTTCACTACCAAGTTCTGCGGTGCACCCAAAAAGTGGTTTACCCCCACATATGGGGTATTGGCGTATTCAGGAGAAATTGCATAACAAAATTTATGGTTACATTTCTGTTCTTACACATGTGAAAATAAAAAAAATGGTTCTGAATTAAGATGTTTGCAAAAAAAAGTTAAATGTTAATTTTTTCCTTCCACATTGTTTCAGTTCCTGTGAAGCACGTAAAGGGTTAATAAACTTCTTGAATGTGGTTTTGAGAACCTTGAGGGGTGTAGTTTTTAGAATGGTGTCACACTTCATTATTTTCTATCATATAGACTCCTCAAAATTACTTCAAATGTGATGCGGTCCCTAAAAAAAAATGGTGTTGTAAAAATGAGAAATTGCTGGTCAACTTTTAACCCTTATAACTCCCTAACAAAAAAAAAATTTTGTTTCCAAAATTGTGCTGATGTAAAGTAGACATGTGGGAAATGTTATTTATTAACTATTTTTCGTGACATATCTCTCTCTGATTTAAGGGCATAAAAATACAAAGTTTGAAAATTGCAAAATTTTAAAAATTTTCGCCATATTTCCATTTTTTTCATAAATAATCGCAAGTAATATCGAAGAAATGTTACCACTAACATGAAGTACAATATGTGACGAAAAAACAATCTCAGAATCAGCGGGATCCGTTGAAGCGTTCCAGAGTTATAACCTCAAAGTGACAGTGGTCAGAATTGTAAAAATTGGCTCGGTCATTAAGTACCAAATTGGCTCTGTCACTAAGGGGTTAAAAAAGTACATGTTTAAAAAAAAAAAAAAAAGAAATACACCCCTCCAACAAACCAACTACAATGAATAAATAATCTAGCAGAGGTCCCCAACTCCAGTCCTCAAGGCCCACCAACAGGTCATGTTTTCAGGATTTCCTTTGCATTGCACAGGTGATGCAATTATTACCTGGGCAAGACTAAGGAAATCCTGAAAACATGACATGTTGGTGGGCCTTGAGGACTGGAGTTGGGGACCTCTGATCTAGAGGATATGGGACACCCCAAAAATAACTCATGGCAAATAAGGTATAACACAAACAATCAGCTGTCCGTGTAGTTTTAAGGGCCAGTATTGGACATCATGCATTTGTGCACACAAGGAGGTAAGGCAGAACATACGCTCTTCAACCCCCAATGGCGTTTTGCCCAAAGTTCCCAATTTGTCATCCCCCAGATTGCTGTAGGATGCAGTCCCTAGGTGTGTAGTCTGTTGCTGCTGTTCTGAAATCTAGCAGATTTATCGCACCTCCTGGTAACCCTGTCACAGAAGTCTGACATTTGCCTGACGTGATCACTCCACAGGGAAACATTGTTGTCTTGTTTTATGTAGATTACGGGTTACGACATAATAAATGATTCCCTCCTGGTGCAGCATTTCCATTAGTCCATTACTAACACACTGGTTGTAGCTGAACACAGAAGACATCAGTCATTTACCATCTCACAGGACAGGAAGATTCCACACAGCAGGTGAAGAGAGCCTCAGCTCAGACACAGGCCACTCAGGAGAAGAACATTCTTAGTTCCCATACTGAACACTTGCTGAAATATCTCTTCGGCCACGTTCCCACAGCATCATTTCTGAGGTTTTTCAGAAGCAGTTTGTGTGCAGTAACTCTGCTGAGTTTAACTGTCCAAGCAAAGTGTGTTTTTGTCTCATGCTTTCTTCTACAAAAAATAAAAGGCTTCTTTGAGGAGCAGCTGAGTTTTTAAAGGGCACCTGTCAGCAGATTTTGCTGCTATAAAGGTACCTTCACACATAACGATATTGATAACGATATCGTTGCTTTTTGTGACGTAGCAACGATATCGTTAATGAAATCATTATGTGTGACAGCGACCAACGATCAGGCCCCTGCTGGGAGATCATTGGTCGCTGAACAAAGTCCAGAACTTTATTTCGTCGCTGGATCTCCCGTGGACGTCGCTGGATCGGCGTGTGTGACACCGATCCAGCGATGTCTTCACTGGTAACCAGGGTAAACATCGGGTAACTAAGCGCAGGGCCGCGCTTAGTAACCCGATGTTTACCCTAGTTACCATCCTAAAAGTAAAAAAAAAACAAACAGTACATACTTACATACCGCTGTCTGTCCCCGGCGCTGTGCTCTGCACTCCTCCTGTACTGGCTGTGAGCGTCGGTCAGCCGGAAAGCAGAGCGGTGACGTCTACGCTCTGCTTTCCGGCCGCTGTGCTCACAGCCAGTACAGGAGTGCAGAGAAGCTGAGCGCCGGGGACAGACAGCGGTAGGTAAGTATGTAGTGTTTGTTTTTTTTTTACTTTTAGGATGGTAACCAGGGTAAACATCGGGTTACTAAGCGCGGCCCTGCGCTTAGTTACCCGATGTTTACTCTGGTTACCGGCATCGTTGGTCGCTGGAGAGCTGTCTGTGTGATAGCTCTCCAGCGACCAAACAGCGACGCTGCAGCGATCCGGATCGTTGTCGGTATCGCTGCAGCGTCGCTTAATGTGAAGGGGTCTTAAGATGCGGCCACTGCCTTTCAGGGCTTATCTACAGCATTCAGGCGACCTGAAAGATAAGAAAATAGAATTATTCTTACCGTTAATTCGGTTTCTAGGAACCTTCCACGACGGCATATGGAGGTTGTCTCTTTGCCCTAATGGGGAACAGGAAACACAGAGGTTTAAAAGGACCTCCCACCTCCCAGTGACTTACAACTGAAACCATAGCACCAGTTTACCTTCTGAATCACAGAACTAGTCCAGGAATATGTATCGGGTGGGAAATTAGTGCCGTCGTGGAAGGTTCCTAGAAACCGAATTAACGGTAAGAATAATTCTATTTTCTCTAGTCACCTTCCACGACGGCATATGGAGGAATACCAACTAATTTGGCACTAGGGAGGGACAACGGCCTGCAGAACTTTACGGCCGAAGACTAAGTCCTTATTGGACAATACATCTAATCTGTAATGTTTAGAGAAGGTATGAAGTGAAGACCACGTTGCTGCCCTGCAGATCTGCTCTGGGGATGCACCTGCTCTTTCTGCCCAGGAGACTGACGTAGATCTTGTTGAATGGGCCTTGATTCCTACTGGAGGTATTTTGTTTTGAGCAAGGTAGGCTTCCGTTATAGCCTTTTTGATCCATGTAGCAATGGTACTTTTAGCTACTTTTTTACCCTTATTTTGCCCAGAGAGATGGACAAAGAGGTTATGATCGATTCTGAAAGCACGGGTCTGATCTAAGTATTGCAGCAGAATACGTCGGACATCCAGAGTGTTAAATCTTCTTTCTTCCGAGTTTGCAGGATTATGGCAAAAGGTTGGTAGAACAATCTCTTGGGAACGATGAAAGTCAGAGACTACCTTCGGAAGAAAAGAAGGATCTAGACGAAGTACTATTGAGTCATCTCTCACTAGAAGATAAGGCTCTCTTATAGATAAGGCTTGTAGTTCACCCACTCTTCTAGCCGAAGTTATGGCTACCAAAAACACAGTTTTATAGGCAAGATTTTGAAGAGAGCAGGAGGACAAAGGTTCAAAAGGCGGGCCTGTAAGACCTTGGAGCACCACATTAAGATCCCATGGGGGAACTATGATCTGTTTTCTAGGATTCATCCTAGTTGCTGATGTTAAGAACCTTTTGATCCAGCGATGACCTGCTAGATCTTGATCAAAAAAGGAACTAAGTGCCGAGACCTGGACCTTGAGAGTACTGGGTCTAAGACCCATTTCTAAGCCTTTTTGTAAAAAATCTAAGATGTTAGGTATATTGGGCTTGAGAGGGTCTGGAAAGCTAGGCAAACAAAACGACGAAAACTTTTTCCAGATTTTGTTGTAAATGGCGTTGGTTACTGGCTTTCTCGATTTTTGGAGAGTAGCTATGACAGGGTCCGATAGTCCTTTTGCTTTCAAGACTTGGGCTTCAGTAACCATGCCGCTAAGTTCCATTTCTGAGGGTCTGCTTGGAGAATAGGACCCTGAGAGAGGAGATTGTTTTTTAGAGGTAACATTACCGGTCCATCCACTTGTAGTTGGATGATCAAGTTGAACCAACTTCTTTTGGGCCAAAAAGGAGCTATCAGGATAGTCGGAGTCCCTTCTATTCGTATCTTCCTTAGAACCTTTGCAAGGATTGGGATTGGCGGAAACGCATAGGCAAGCTGGAAGTGCCAATCTTGGACTAGGGCATCCACTCCTCTGGGATTGCCTCTTGGGTTCAAGGAAAAAAAGGTTTTGACTTTTGCGTTCTGGTGAGAGGCAAAGAGGTCAACCTCTGGAAGACCTCACTTTTTTACTAGCATGTTGAACGTTTGAAGATCCAGGCTCCATTCGCCAGGATGAATGTCCTGGCGACTCAGGTAGTCTGCTTGAATATTTGTAGTCCCTTTTAGGTGAATTGCCGTCAGGGACAGTAAGTGTTTTTCGGCCCAATAAAAAATTCGAGCGGAGATCTTTTTCAAACTGAGGAATTTTGTACTGCCCTGGTGCTTGATATGAGCCACCGTGGTCATATTGTCTGAATAGATCTGGACATGTTGACCAGAAATCTGATGGCTTGCTGCTAGCAGGGCCTCTTCCACAGCTTTGAGCTCTCTGAAATTTGACGATTTCTCGCTGATTGACTGGTTCCAAAGACCTTGGTAAGGAACATGATTTATTATGGCTCCCCAGCCCCTCCTGCTGGCATCTGTCTTGATCGTGGTTAGCGGAAGCTGAATCCAGCTCACACCCTTCAGGAGGTTTCTGGAATTCATCCACCATGTTAAGGATGCTTTCACTCGACCGGGTGTGTGAATCCTTTTTGTTAGAGTGCCAGGTCGACCATCCCACCTGTCTAGAATGTGGGTTTGGAGAATTCTGGAGTGAGCTTGAGCCCAAGCCACCGATTGTATGCAGGCTGTCATGGAGCCTAAGAGAGACATTCCTTCTCGAAGAGTAGGCAATCTCGTCTCCTTGAATTTTCTGACTTTTGCTACTAATGGTAGCCTGTGATCGTCTGGGAGAAAGGACATCTGTCTTGCTGAGTCCAGAGCCACACCCAAGAACTTTCTGGTTTTTGAGGGTTGAAGCTGAGACTTCTTCATGCTTGGAATCCAACCCAGAGACTTCAATATCTCCAAAGTGGTTGACACATGGGACATCAGGGTCATCTCGGTGGGGGCTACTATCAGGAGATCGTCCAGGTAGGGCACTATACAGACACCTTGGCTCCGGATAAATGACACTGCCTCTGCCATGATCTTGGAGAATACTCTTGGTGCTGAGGAAATGCCGAAGGGAAGGACTCCAAACTGATAGTGCTCCACTCGATGACTCCCCTGTATCGCAAACCTGAGGTATTTTCTGTGTCTCGGGTGGATAGGAATGTGAAAATATGCATCCTTTAGATCGATGGTTGCCATAAAGGAGTGATGTCCTATCAGAGGAATTGCAGATCTTACAGACTCCATCTTGAACTTGCGATATTTCACATGTTGGTTTAGACCTTTTAGGTTTATAATAATTCGTACATCCCCTGAGGGTTTGGGTACTAAGAATAGCCGGGAATAATGTCCTTTCCCCTGTTCCAGATGTGGAACTGGGGAGATCACATTTGATTCCATAAGATCCCTGAGACCCAATGTCAACAAATTGTAATCTCTTGAGGTCGGAAGGGTAGTAACTTTTAGACCCTGAGGGGGGGAAGAGATTAACTCGATCAATAGGCCCTCCTTGATGACATTGAGGACCCAGTGGGAACTGGTGATATTTTCCCACTGACCCACATATTTTGAGAGTCTCCCCCCTACCGGATCAGAGTCATTGTTTGTCCTGTTGGGACTGTTGCTGCTGCTGCTGGAGGACAAAAATATTTTTCCCTCTACCCTTTGCGTAACTCCACCTGCCGGTTTTGCCTTTCCCACTTGCTTGAGGAGGCTGAGACTGTGGGGCACGAAAAAAACGTTTCCTCGGTTGTTTTTGCTCCGGGAGTGCCTTTTTCTTGTCAGTAGCCTTGTCAAGAATATCGTCTAAGGCCGGACCGAAAACATAATCTCCCTTAAAGGGTATAGCACACAACTTGGCCTTTGAGGTGATATCACCGCTCCACATTTTAAGCCAGAGGGCTCTTCTAGCAGAGTTGGAGAGTACGAGAGATCTGGCGGCCACTCTAACGGATTCTAGAGAAGCATCAGCCAGAAACCCAGAGGCTCTATGCAGGATGGGAAGTGACTCTAATAATTCACCTCTTGGGGTACCCCGAGATATATGAGACTCTAATTTCTCCAACCAGCAGGAGAGGGCCCGGGCAACACAAGTGGAAGCGACATTGGCCTTAAGGATAGACGTAGAAGTTTCCCAAGACTTTTTTTCAATCTTTCTGTCCATAGGATCCTTTAATTGTGAGGAATCCTCAAAAGGGAGTGCTGTTCTTTTGGCGACTCTAGCCACCTGCACATCAACCTCAGGAATGTCCAATTTGATTGTTTCACCCTCTAGAGGAAATCTGTGCTTCATCTCTGAAGGGGTACTGAGGCGTTTCTCAGGCTGTTCCCATTCCTGATCAATCATACTAACAATGTTAGCGTGCACCGGGAACCCCACTCTCTTCTCCGATCTGAGCCCACCAAACATCTGATCCTGTACAGACTGCGGTTCATATTCCTCTTCTAGGCCCATAGTATTACGGACAGCAGAAACTAGATCCTCAATGTAATCTGAGGAAAAGAGGTATTTCCTGACCTCAGCTTTAGGTGATACAGGATCTTCCCAGTCCACAGATGAAGTATGGGAGAGGTCTGAATCAGAGTCCGATTCAACCACCTGAATTTTTCTCTTTTTAGCTGGGGAATGTGGTGGCGGAGGCGGAGGTGGAGGTGGAGGAGTAAAAGCTGCTAACGAAGATTGCACTTCCTGTTTTACTAAGGAGCGAATTTCATCCAGCAGAGATGGTTGCTCAGCTTTTACAATCCTGTCAGTACATGGCTGGCAGAGCTTTTTGTCCCAGTTAGGAGGGAATTTAGTAGAACAGACTGGGCACTTCTTTTTAATAGCGGCTTTAGGGGCAGACTTTTCTCCCTGAAATGGAAGGGGAGAGAGGAGTGAGGACACTAAACCCCCTATAGGTACTACCTCCCGGATCCTATCCCTGCAAAACACTCACTGTAGCAGGGGTAGCGCTGGGCTCCGCAGACGCAGGGCACAAGGAACCATCCATACTGGGGAAATAGCCTTACCTCAGTGGTGGTTCAGCAGGGTTTAAGAACGCTGTCCTGCACCTGCCTCCAGCAATCAAAAGTTCCCCCTCCCCCTCCAGGATCCATGTGAGGGGACGCCATTAGTCCGACACGCCGGCCGGCGATCCCGGAAGAACCGGCTTCCAGAGGAATGAAGGACCGGAAGTGACGCGCGAGACCGCCGACGTCACATCCGGAACGCCGAGCCGTCGATGGAGGGGGAGAACGCCGGGCAGCTCATGGAGGAGCCCGGTGAGTGATCCCAGGCTTGCTTTGCCCTCGTGGGGGCGCGGGAAGGCCGGGAGGGGGTCCCGAGGAACCTGCACAGCAGGACGACGGGAGCAGCAAAAGGAGGAGGCGGAACGCGACCACATCTGCCCGGCTCTGACAGGCAAAGCCTGCATAAAGGTACCGCAGTCGCCGGCCACTACAGCACCTGGAGACCTCTCCCTGTCCCATGGGGAACAGGAAAGACACTGGCAGGTGGGAGGTCCTTTTAAACCTCTCTGTGTTTCCTGTTCCCCATTAGGGCAAAGAGACAACCTCCATATGCCGTCGTGGAAGGTGACTAGAGAAAAATAAGTTTTATTATACTCACCTGTGGGGCGGTCTGGTCTGATGGGCGTCGCATGTCCTTGTCCGGCGCCTCCCATCTTCTTGTGATGCCGCCCTCCTGCTTCTTCATGGCGCTCCGGTGCAGGCGTACTTATCTGCCCTGTTGTTCCCTCAATAGGGCAGATAAGTACGCCTGCACAGGAGCGTGATGCCGAGGAGCCATGAAGAAGCAGGAGGGCGGCATCGCAAGAAGATGGGAGGCGCCGAACCCGGACCTGCGACACCCATCAGACCAGACCACCCCACAGGTGAGTATTATAAAACTTATTTTACTTCTCTTGCAGGTCAGTCCGGGGGCAGATATACAGCATTATAGAATGCTGTACATAAGCCCTGAAAGGCAGTGGCCGCATCTTATAGCGGCAAAACCTGCTGACAGGTGCCCTTTAAATGCAGAAACAGAACTATTCTGTACTAAATACCGCATTAAAAATATTGCTTCAAGTCTGCACCAAAAACGCATCGAATAAAAGGAGGAAAAGCATAAAAAAAAACAAAAAAAAAAACAGAAAAACGCAATAATCAAAGATTGTTATCGTAATATGATGTGGGCAATTGCAGAAAATATGCGGATAAGAAGCCGCAGGAAAAAAAATACAGTATTTATGCTACGAACAGCAAGGGAGGAGGACTGGGACTGAAAATGGAGGCAGATCCTACATACTGTAATGTCTACACTTGCAGATTCTCCCTTCCGGAGAAGAGCTAATTTACATACAAAACATTACGCATTAGAATACATATGCCAGCTGTATTAGTGTAAAGGAGAAATGGCACTTTCTAAAAGCTTCAGCTCTAATCCCCAGTTTGTTGTCATCCTTTCTGACAAGGGAAACAGTGGGCAGCCACTAACTGATGATTTTACTTTGGCTACTTTCCCTCTATCGTCGGGCTCGGACTGTCGCAGTGCGTCGGGCCGAGGTTACAGACGCTGGCAGTGAATGCGCCGCACAACGGGGGCAGCAGATGCATTTTTCCAGCGCATCCGCTGCCCCATTGTGAGGTGCGGGGAGGAGTTCCGGCCGCGCATGCGGGGTCGGAAATGGCGGACTGTCGGAAGCAAAAAACGTTACAACACGACGGTTGCGACGTGTGTCAATGCGTCGCTAATGTTAGTCTATGGGGCAAAAACGCATCCTGCAGACAACTTTGCAGGATGCGTTTTTCCCCTTAGACGACGCATTGCGACGTATTGAAAAAAACGCTAGTGTGAAAGTAGCCTAATTATAACTTTGCAAATATGTCCAGTACACTCCTTTTCTAGCAAAACTTGGGTCTGACCGGCCAGATAGTGAAAGTCTGGTATGCTGAGGGTGATCCCACGACCCTCTGCATTGTCAAATTACAAGAAGTCACACTATTGTACTATACCAGCGCTGCCACATCCTTTACTAAGCAGTTACTGACCAACAATATCATTCAAGCGATTACTGAACGGTAACTGGTCAGGAAACGATGCCGCAGCACAGGTTTAGCACAAAGTGCGAGTTCTCGGGATAACACTCACTTTGTGCTTTTTCAGTGACGAGGACACAGGATAGTGGTGGATCTTGCTCTACAGTCCAGAATTCCTCAACCTAAGGCTATGTTCACACTATGCGGTTTTTACCGCGGAACCGCCGCGATTTTGCCGCTGCGGGTCCGCAGCAGTTTTTCATGCAGGGTACAGTACAATGTTACCGTATGGAAAACAAAAACCGCTGTGCCCACATTGCGGAAAATCACGGAAAAAACCGCGCGGAATTGCTGCGGAAAAAAAGAAGGAGCATGTCACTTCTTTGTGCAGAATCGCAGCGATTCTGCACCCATAGAAATGCATTGATCCGCTTACTTCCCGCATGGGGCTGTGCACACCATGCAGGAAGTAAGCGGATAATGTGCGGGTTATACCCGGGGTGGAGGAGAGGAGACTCTCCTCCAGGCCCCGGGAACCATATTTGAGTAAAAAAAAAAAAAAAATTAAAATAAAAAATAATGCTATACTCACCTCTGAAGTCTCAGCGCTGCACGCGGCCGTCCGGTCTCAGGTTTGCTATGCGACCAGGACCTGCGGTGACGTCGCGGTCACATGACCGTGACGTCACGAAGGTCCTGGTCGCACAGCATCTTTGGAACCGGACCGCCGCCTGCAGCGCAGAGGAGATCGGGACGTCAGAGGGTGAGTATATCATGATTTTATTATTTTTAACACTACTATTGATGCTGCATATTGCTGCATATGCAGCATCAATAGTAGGGGTAAAATCCCGCAGCGGAACCCGCAGGACAAACCGCGATAAATCTGCAGGGATAACCGCAGTGGGTTTGCCCTGCAGATTTATCAAATCCGCTGCGGGAGAACCCGCAGGACAGGATGCAACGTGTGAATGTGGCCTAAAGGTTCGTACTTGACTTTTGCAAAAAAAAAAAAGCTGGGTCTTTTACCTTGGCATTAGAGACAGTTCTGGCCATATTGACTAGTCTATATAATTGCCTTGTAATGTTTACATTTCCTGTTCTGTCCAGATGTCACCGTATCCCAGAATTCTAAGCGGAGGAAGTTCACCGACCGCCATATTGGTACACCCAAGTGATGCGTCTCTCAATATGGAAACTGCTACGGGTACCACCAGCGGAACACTGTTGCACCACACACGCACTCTATACGCACCACACACACACTTTATTTTCTGTACGCAGCCTCTTGCGCGGTACCACCAGCGGAACAGCGTCGCGAACACGCCACCGCCGAGATCAGCCGAATGATTCACTGACCGCCTACAACTTTGTACAGGAGGAGCACACGCGCAGTTTTAATGTGACCGCCGCTATCTGTCTGCACAAAGATGGTGGCGGTCTGATTTACTGCACCTGAGCGAATTCCGCGCAGGTTCAGTGAATCATTCAGCTGATCCCGGCAGCAGATGCGCGACGTGTCTACAGGCAGAGGAAGCCGGTCACATTAACGCGGTTTTCCCACAAACGAAAATTCATTTTAAAAATTGTCTATGTGACCATGTACAGAGCTTACCACAGCTCCTGAGCAGGGGAGGAAGCAAAAGACAATACTGACATTACAGCAGGGGATCACAGTGGATTAATTTTGTGAGGTAAAATATTTCACCTACTGCTTTTAAAAAATATTTTACATCACAAAATGTATCCTCTGCGATCCCCAGCTGTAATGCCAGTATTGTCTTGAGGGGAGAACACAGCACAGGAAGGAGAGAGACAGGGGTGGGATAGCACATGGGTAGACAGGTCAAAGAAGAGAGCACAGATGGGAGAAGTCAGCACATGGGGAAAGAGAGAGTGGATAGACGGGTGAGCAGATGGGGGGGGGGGGGGGGGGAAGAGTTTCTCAACGCGGCAAAGCCTGCCCCCATTGTGACGTTACCGCCCTCCCGATGCGATAGCATCAGGCCTCCATCTAGTAAATTATATTTAGGAAAACCCATCTGCCTCTGGCTGCCCAGTGGTTTCCTTAATAAAAAAGGCAGCTACAGATGGTGAAAGTAGTGGTGGGGGGGAGCATACAGTAAAGTTTGAGGTCCGTACCGAACACCTAGTGTTTTGGCACGCACCTTTCTGGGAGCATGTCAGCTTATATATACAGTTCACATGTGCCCGAAACAGCTGCGGGTGGAATCGCAACACACCCGTGGCTGTTAACTAGTTAAATGCCACCAGAATTACGTTTTTTTGGTCGCCGCAGCATTTCATTAAAATGCAATAATGGGGTGATCAAAAGAACTTATCTGCACCAAAATGTTTCATTAGAAAGGTCACCTTGGGGCGCAAAATATAAGCCCTCACCCAAACCAAGATCACAAAAAAAAAAAAATGGAGATGCTATGGGTAATGGAAAATTTTGCTATTTTGTTGTTTTTTTTTTAACAAATTTAGCAATTTTTTTCACCACTTAAAAAAGAACCTATACATGTTTGGGGTCTCAGTAATCAGTTTCTCAGTACTGTGCAGCCACATTCAGAAAAAAATTGTGGGACAAAGTTTGGTGCCATTTTTACCCACTTGTGTGAAAATGTAAAATCTGGGCTAAAACTAAATTTTGACGGTAAAAATGTAGTTACCGTATATACTCGTGCATGTTTTTCAGCACATTTTTTTGTGCTGAAAACGCCCCCCCTCAGCTTATACACGAGACAACTGTCCCAGAAAGCCTGTGGGGGAGAGGGAGCGGCGGAGCAGCGGGTCACAGAGGCCGGAGCAGGCAGCTATGGCTAGAGCCTGTGTCGCTGCCTGCAACAGAGAAATGGTGTTGTAAAAATGAGAAATCACTGATCAATTTTAACCCCTTGACATCCGACGTACTATTCTGTCCATGTGACCTGGGCCTGTCTGACCATGGACGGGATAGTACGTCATCGCGATCGCCCACGCACATTGGGGGAATTCTCACAGTTGATATTCGGCACTAGGTCGCAGCATTCTGGGAGCAGGCACAGCCCCTCTGACTTGGGATCAGAGACCCCGCGGTGGGACGCAGGGTCCCGATCGCTGCCGTGGTAACCCGATGTCGTCATGACAACATCCGGATTACCAGAGCTAAGAAACTTCCTGGTCATGTGCAGTACATATCAGGAAGTCTCCCAGGTTAACTGTGCAGAAAGTACAGCACTGAGCTTCTATAGCATGCAGATGCTGCTTCACCTGCACGCTATAGAAGCCATCAGGCTGCAAAACATGAGTGTCCCATAGTGGGACAAGGTGTAAAGTTTAGAATAAAGTAAAAATGTTTAAAAAAAAATAAATACTATTTATTCTATCACTAAATAAATATTTGAATTAAAAGAAAAATCTAGACAATTAAAGTACACATATTAGGTATCGCCACATCTGTAATGACCCGACCTATAAAACTGTCCCACTAGTTAACCCCTTTAGTGAACACCATGAAAAAAAAAAAACAATGCTTCATACTGCTGAACAAAAAGTGGAATTACACGCGATAAAGAAGATGGATATAAATCAACGTGGTACCGTTGAAAACGTCTTGTCCCGCAAGAAATGAGACGCCATATAGCATCCTCAGAGGGGAGGGGGGGGGGGAAAGTATAGCTGTCAGAATAAAGTGCTGCAAAAACAATTATTTTTTCTATAAAAGTTTTTTACTATATAAAAGCGCCAAAACATAAAAAAAAAACTATATAATTGAGGTATCGCTGTAATCATACTGACCTGAAGAATAAAACTGCCTTATCAATTTTACCACACGCGGAATGGTATAAACGCACCCCCCAAAAGAAATTCACGAATTGCTGGTTTTTGCTCATTCTGTCTCCCAAAAATAAGAATGGAAAGTGATCGAAAAGTGTCATGCACCCGAAAATTATATCAATAAAATTGTCAGCTCTTCCCGCAAAAAACAAGCCCTCACATGACTCTGTGGGCCAAAATATGGAAAAATTATAGCTCTCAAAATGTGGTGATGCAAGAACTATTTTTTGCAATAAAAAAAAGCATCTTTTAGAGTGCGACAGCTGCCAATCATAAAAACCCGCTATAACACCTCTTTCACACGTCCTGATATTTCCGGTACCGGAGATGTCATTGTCCGTGTGATATTTGGGGCACACGTGTGGCATGTGTGTGCTGCATCAGTACCACGCGGAGGGGCGCCAGGGAAGAAGCGTTGCAGTAAGCGCTGTTCCCCGACGCTGAACGCGGCTCTCATCATTCTCCCCTGCTCTGCCGCCGATCTGCGCGAGCAGGAGAGAATGATGAGTTACATTTAACCCCTTAACGACTGTAGATACGCCTTTTAACGGTGGCAGTTGAGGGTACTTAAACCACAGTGCCGCTTTTTAACGGCGCTGAGCCTTAAGGTTATAGCACCCCCCAGCGTCAGAATTTCTCTGAGGTCTTGGCTGCCAGGGCCTCATCATTAACATGCAAACCACCCTTGGGGGGGTAAAGGGGTTAAACAAATCCAATTATGGAACTTATTTTTATTCCAAGATCTATTGAGTAAAAGCAAAACCCCTTTAAGCAAAAGGCAACACTAAGCAAACACCATGAAGACCAAGGAGATTTCCAGACAAGTCAGGGACAAAGTTGTTCAGAAGTGCAAGTAAGGGTTGGGTTATAAATAAATACGGTATCTCAATCTCTGAAGATCCCCCAGAGCGCCATCTAATTCATTATCATCAAATGCAAAGAACATGGTACCCCAACAAACCTGTCAAGAGAGAGGGCTGCCCACCAAAACTCTCAGCCCGGGCAAGGAGAACATTAATCAGAGGCAGGACAGAGACCAAAGGTAACCCTGACGGAACTGCAGAGTTCCCATGCAGAGACTGGAGTTTCTGTCCGTACGACCACAATAAGCCGTACACTCCATAATGGTGGCCTTTATGGGAGAGTGGTCAGAAAAAAGCCTTTACTTTACTTACACAAAAATTCTAAGGCCGGGATCACACATGCGAGAAACACGTCCGTGTCTCGCATGTGAAATCCAAGCTCTGGCGCCGGCACTTGGGAGCGGAGCGTGCGGCTCCATGTGTTGCTATGCGGCCACACGCTCCGCTCTGGAGTGCCGGCGCCAGAGCTTGGATTTCACATGCGAGACACGGACGTGTTTCTCGCATGTGTGATCCCGGCCTAAGGCTAGGGTCACATTGCGTTAGTGCAATCCGTTTAGCGCTAGCGGATTGCGCTAACGCAATGTTTTTAAAGGGTCGCGTTTCGGGGTCGCGTTAACGTCCCCGCTCTCGCAGATCCCCGATCTGCGAGAGCGGGGAACGGACCTCGGGCGGGCCGCGGACGCTGCAAGCAGCGTCCGAGGCGCGCTACAAAAGACCGGCACGTCGCTAGCGCGTGCCGAAAATGACACGCGCTAGCAATGCGCTGGTACATTGCGGGCAATGGGAGCGCTAACGGACGCGTTGCATCGCGTTAATTTCGCCGTGCAACGCTGTCCGTTAGCGCTCTGACCAAAACGCAATGTGACCCCAGCCTTAGACTCGTTTTGAGTTAACTAAAAGACATGTAGAAGACTCCCCAAATGTATGGAGGAAGGTGCTGTGGTCAGAGGAGACCAAAATTAAACTTTTTGGCTAACAGGGTAAACACTATGTCTGGCACCAACAACACAGCTCATCGCCCCAACAACACCATCCCCATAGGGAAACAAGTGGGTGGCAGCATCATGCTGTGTGGATGTTTTTCGGCCGCAGGAATAGGGAAAATGGAACTAGTTGAGGGGAAGATGGATAGTGCGAAATACAAGGATATTCTTGAACAAAATGTGTTTCAGTCTGTCAGTGATTTAAGACTGGGACGGAGGCTCACCTTCCAAGAAGACAATGACCAAAAGCATACTGCTAAAGCAACACTGGAGTGGTTTAAGGGGAAACGTAAATGTTTTGGAGTGGTCTAGTCAGAGCCCAGATCTTAATCCAATTGAGAATCTGTGGTCAGACTAAAGGTACCGTTACACTAAACGA
The DNA here is from genome assembly GCF_032444005.1 of Ranitomeya imitator. NCBI lineage: Eukaryota > Metazoa > Chordata > Amphibia > Anura > Dendrobatidae > Ranitomeya > Ranitomeya imitator. The sequence goes on along the minus strand of NC_091286.1, from coordinate 329,755,151 downwards.
CTTACCAACGATCACGACCAGCGATACGACCTGGCCGTGATCGTTGGTAAGTCGTTGTGTGGTCGCTGGGGAGCTGTCACTCCAGCGACCAACGATCAGGGGAAAGACTTCGGCATCGTTGAAACTGTCTTCAACGATGCCGAAGCCCCCCTGCAGCACCCGGTTAGCCAGGGTAAACATCGGGTTACTAAGTGCAGGGCCACGCTTAGTAACCCGATATTTACCCTGGTTACCATTGTAAAAGTAAAAAAAAAAAAAAAAAACACTACATACTCACATTCTGATGCCTGTCACGTCCCCCGCCTGCGTCCACAGGGTTAAAACTGCTTTTTGCCGAGAGCTTCCCTGCACTGACTGTCACCGCTGGCAGTAACAGCATTGACATCACCGCTGTGCTCTGCTTTACGGCCGGCGCTTATACAGTGCAGGGAAGCTGACGCCGGTGGACGTGACAGACATCAGAATGTAAGTATGTAGTGTTTTTTTTTTAACTTTTACAATGGTAACCAGGGTAAATATCGGGTTACTAAGCGCGGCCCTGCGCTTAGTAACCCGATATTTACCCTGGTTACAAGTGAACACATCGCTGGATCGGCGTCACACACGCCGATCCAGCGATGACAGCGGGTGATCCAGCGACCAAAAAAAGGTCCTGATCATTCCCCAGCGACCAACGATCTCCCAGCAGGGGCCTGATCGTTGGTCGCTGTCACACATAACGAGATCGTAAGCGGGATCGTTGCTACGTCACCAAAAGCGTGACGTTACAACGATATCGTTAACGATATCGTTATGCGTGACGGTACCTTAAGATTGCTGTTCACCAGAGGAAATCATCTATTTTTTTTAATCAGATATTTTTATTGAACAGTAAGGATAATACATGGAAATTGCATTACTGTAAACAGTAAACATAGATAATTTTACTTTTTGAAAAACATTTTAACCCCAAGGGAAATCATCTAACTTGAAGGAGCTGGAGCAGTTTTGCCTTGAGGAATGGGGAACAATCCCAGTGGCAAGATGTGGAAAGTTCAGAGACTTATCCAAAGGGACTTACAGCTGTAATTGCCACAAAAGGAGGCTCTACAAAGTACTGACTTTAGGGGGTGAATAGTTATACACACTAAAGTTTTCAGTTATTTTGTCCTATTTGTTGTTTGCGTCACTTTAAGAAGATAACCAAATTTCCATAGTTGTAGGTATGCTGTTTACATAAACTGATGAAAACTCTCTAAAAAAAAAAATCCAGTGAAATTCCTTGTTGTAAAAATGGCAAGGGGGGGGAGGGGGACTTGTTTTATGTGGGATACGTTGTTTTGACCATTCATTTAACTGTATAATGGACAGAAAGTGGGTGAAAAAAATCAAAGTGAAATAAAATGGTGAAATAAAACGCCATTCCATCGTTTTTGGGGTATTATTTTGACACCATCCACTGTATAGTAAAAATTACTTTGCAGTGAGATTGTTCAGGTCAGTAGGATCTTTTATGTTATTGGTTATTCACCGGCGCTGGGTAGGGACTGCAATGCTCAGAGCCGATAGGTCTCACAGCGGTGAGCAACGATGATGAGCGTTGTCCTCAGTCCCCGGCAACTGGATATAGCAGGAACTTGTCTGCTATTCACAGAAGCCAGAGCTGGGGGAACGTGGACTACATCGGAGCTTCGTGGGAACATTTTGGGTAATAAATGTATGAACAAGGGACTGTCTGGTGTTTATTTCTGTATTTTTATGTGTTTCAGGTATGTATTTCTATTAGGGATGAGCGAATAACTTCAGATAAGTCCTTATCCGAACAGCTGCGTCAGGAACCCGGATACCTGGAGCGCTCCTGATAACCAGATGTTCGGCTCCGCAGCTGCATGTGTCGCGGCTGTGTGACAGTCACAGCACACAGGCTCTCCATACAGGTGTTGTGACGGTCACACAGCCGCGACACCGAACAGCCGGAGCGATCCAGCTAACCGATAAGCCCTCATTTCTATTCATCGGATAGCACCTTCATGGGATAGTGTGGGGGAGTCTTTACTCAAATGAAGTTTTTCTTTTCTGTGTTTTTTTCATTACCGGGTTAGTAGTGGGGTATCCACCTCTTCATTACTAACCCCAACGCTTAATGCCAGCTATGATTATTGACCAATCACAGCTGTCAACCCAACTACCATTACCATGACCAAGAGCAATCGGAAAGGCGCATCTAACGTAAAGCATTCATTCTGGGGTGGCTGCGGGCTTGTAATTTTAGGCTAGGAAGGGCCAAATAACCAGGGCCCTTCCCAGGCTGATTATATGAGCCCAGCGCGGTCTGCTTTACCTTGGCTGGGAGGACTCTCCACCTCTCCTGGGTGACTCCGCCATGCAGAGGGACATCGCAGCGCAAATAACCATACAGAAGTCGAGCAGTGGCGGTTTATCACCGAATAAGTGGCGACCACCGAATATCAGGACTATCGGCTATGCGGAGCCTGCACTCGCTGCCTGTAGAATTACGCTGCTGCGGAGGCACGGATGTATGCAGAACTGAGAAAGAGAACGGTCGAGAGCGATCCCTGCCCTCCCTGAGGGGCGATCCCTGCTCTCCCTGAGGGGCGATCCCTGCCCTCCCTGAGGGGCGATCCCTGCCCTCCCTGAGGGGCGATCCCTGCCCTCCCTGAGGGGCGATCCCTGCCCTCCCTGAGGGGCGATCCCTGCCCTCCCTGAGGGGCGATCCCTGCCCTCCCTGAGGGGCGATCCCTGCCCTCCCTGAGGGGCGATCCCTGCCCTCCCTGAGGGGCGATCCCTGCTCTCCCTGAGGGGCGATCCCTGCCCTCCCTGAGGGGCGATCCCTGCCCTCCCTGAGGGGCGATCCCTGCCCTCCCTGAGGGGCGATCCCTGCCCTCCCTGAGGGGCGATCCCTGCCCTCCCTGAGGGGCGATCCCTGCCCTCCCTGAGGGGCGATCCCTGCCCTCCCTGAGGGGCGATCCCTGCCCTCCCTGAGGGGCGATCCCTGCCCTCCCTGAGGGGCGATCCCTGCCCTCCCTGAGGGGCGATCCCTGCCCTCCCTGAGGGGCGATCCCTGCCCTCCCTGAGCGGCGATCCCTGCCCTCCCTGAGGGGCGATCCCTGCCCTCCCTGAGGGGCGATCCCTGCCCTCCCTGAGGGGCGATCCCTGCTCTCCCTGAGGAGCGATCCCTGCTCTCCCTGAGGGGCGATCCCTGCCCTCCCTGAGGGGCGATCCCTGCCCTCCCTGAGGGGCGATCCCTGCCCTCCCTGAGCGGCGATCCCTGCCCTCCCTGAGGGGCGATCCCTGCCCTCCCTGAGGAGCGATCCCTGCCCTCCCTGAGGGGCGATCCCTGCTCTCCCTGAGGGGCGATCCCTGCTCTCCCTGAGGGGCGATCCCTGCTCTCCCTGAGCGGCGATCCCTGCTCTCCCTGAGGGGCGATCCCTGCTCTCCCTGAGGGGCGATCCCTGCTCCGCACAGGTAAAGCCTGTGAGGACCCCACTAGGAGGCGCTGCATGCAGGAGTCAGCCATACAGCACCAGTGACAGCTCGCCCCCTGCACAGTCTCCAGCCCCCAGTCTCCGGACCGCCCCCCACGGCTCACCTCTTCCACCTCGATCTCCTTGAAGTCGATCTCCTCAAAGTTGAGCACTGGAGGGGTTTCAATCATGTCAGCGGAAGAGGCAGACATGCTAAATCCTAGTACGTTGAAGGACCCCTGCTGACGTCATGCCCATGTGACCAGACTCCTGTGTGGGAGGAGCTCACATAGTTTGCGGGAAGGCCCGTGTTGTCCCACCGACCCCATGCAAGGAAAGACGGGAGTGCATGGGCTCCGTGGCTATGACGTCACTCGGTAACGCGTCTCTGCGGTCACGTGATCGTTTACGGACGTCTTCCGGCTTCTGCCGAGCGCACTGGAGGCGGTCTGTGTTGTGAACCCCAGCGTAGAGCGCGAGCAGGGCGACGTGCGCGCACACTGGTGACAACGAGGAGCTGCGCATGCGCCGCCTAGTGTACAACATAGGACTAGCTAAATGAATGGTCCGGGTGTGCGGCGTGCTGAAAGTGGTCGTGGGTCTGTGGGAGTGGATAGTACAGTACTCGGTACAAGTAGTGCTGATTATATGGAGTGGGAGTCTGCATAGTGTGTCTGTGGAAGTGATCTCTGGGAGTGTATAACACCTGGGCGATATGGGCCCGGGGATTGTAGTGGGGGCTCTGCATTAACATGGTCTGGACTGTTCTGAGAGGGGCTGACATTAGGGCCTCTCTGCCAGCATGATCCCGCAGGGCTGTGACCGACAGTACCAGCCGTAGCATTACCGTCCGCGGGTGACAGTTCCAGCTGCGCGGTCACGCTGACATCTGAAAGCATGATCCCGAAGCACTCTGACCAACAGTCTTACCGGCTGTAGTGTTACCACCGATATGAACTACCGTGCCACATGGAAGACGGCAAACCGCAAAATGAAAACTCAGCAAATCTGCAAACATTTTTACACCTGCGTTTTTGCTGCGGATTTGACTGGATTGAAGTAAATGGGTGAAAAACTGCAGAAACGCACAAAGAATTGACATGCTGCAGAAAACAACACACTGCAAATATGCGCTGAAATTTACATGTGCACAACACTTCATGATCGTCATTGAATTAGCTTGCATAAGGATTCCATAGCGTTTTTGGCCCATTTCCGGGCGGAAAAAATGCACTGTGCTCACATAGCGTAACAATAGGGACAAAGGCATGGGGCACCTCCTAAACAACAACCTGTGCCTATCCCTAAGCTCCCCTAACACCCTATGCTGGTCCTTCCCCCCATCACCGTCATGTGCCTAGCTCCTAGCTGTCGCCTCACAATACCCTGGCTAGTGCACTGGCCAGCAAGGATGCTAGCCTCACCACTGCAGATGGTACAAACATAGGGAATAGTGACAAGCACAAGACAGACAAGGTAAGGAAAAAAGTAACTGAGCTGCAGGCTCCACTGCCAAGCTCCACACCACTGAGTATACGGAAACAGGACCCCAAATTCCACATATGTTGGCACACGGAAGCCTGACCGGTCGCACATGTGCAGTGTTGGGACCACCCGCTGACACAGAGAATCCTTATAGATCGCACATGTGCAATGTAGGGTCCGCCTGCTGGCACAGAGAATCATGACAGATTACACATGTGCAATGTTGGGACCGCCTGCTTCCACAGAGAATCCTGACAAACTGCACATGTGTAGTGTTGGGACCGCCCGATAGCACATAGAATCCTGACAGATTGCACATGTGCAGTGTTGGGACAGCCTGCTGGCACAGAGGATCATGACAGATTGCACATGTGCAGTGTTGGGACCGCCCGCTGGCACAGAGGATCATGACAGATTGCACATATGCGATGTTAGGACCACCCGATAGCACAGAGAATCATGACAGATTGCACATGTACAATGTTGGGACCGCCCGCTGGCACAGAGAATCCTGACAGATTGCACATGTACGATGTTGGGACCGCCCGCTGGCACAGAGGATCATGACAGATTTCACATGTACGATGTTGGGACCACCCGATAGCACAGAGAATCATGACAGATTGCACACGTACGATGTTGGGACCGCCCGCTGGCACAGAAAATCCTGACAGATTGCACATGTACGATGTTGGGACCGCCTGATGGCACAGAGGATCATGACAGATTGCACATGTACGATGTTGGGACCACCTGATGGCACAGAGGATCATGACAGATTGCACATGTGCAATGTTGGGACCGCCTGATGACACAGAGGATCATGACAGATTGCACATGTGCGATGTTGGGACCACCCGATGCACAGAGGATCATGACAGATTGCACATGTGCGATGTTGGGACCGCCCGATGCACAGAGGATCATGACAGATTGCACATGTACGATGTTGGGACCGCCCGATGGCACAGAGGATCATGACAGATTGCACATGTGCGATGTTGGGACCGCCTGATGGCACAGAGGATCATGACAGATTGCACATGTACGATGTTGGGACCACCCGATGCACAGAGGATCATGACAGATTGCACATGTACAATGTTGGGACCGCCCGCTGGCACAGAGAATCCTGACAGATTGCACATGTACGATGTTGGGACCGCCCGCTGGCACAGAGGATCATGACAGATTTCACATGTACGATGTTGGGACCGCCCGATGCACAGAGGATCATGACAGATTGCACATGTACGATGTTGGGACCGCCCGCTGGCACAGAAAATCCTGACAGATTGCACATGTACGATGTTGGGACCGCCTGATGGCACAGAGGATCATGACAGATTGCACATGTACGATGTTGGGACCACCTGATGGCACAGAGGATCATGACAGATTGCACATGTGCAATGTTGGGACCGCCTGATGACACAGAGGATCATGACAGATTGCACATGTGCGATGTTGGGACCACCCGATGCACAGAGGATCATGACAGATTGCACATGTGCGATGTTGGGACCGCCCGATGCACAGAGGATCATGACAGATTGCACATGTACGATGTTGGGACCGCCCGATGGCACAGAGGATCATGACAGATTGCACATGTGCGATGTTGGGACCGCCTGATGGCACAGAGGATCATGACAGATTGCACATGTACGATGTTGGGACCACCCGATGCACAGAGGATCATGACAGATTGCACATGTACGATGTTGGGACCGCCCGATGGCACAGAGAATCCTGACAGATTGCACATGTACGATGTTGGGACCGCCTGATGGCACAGAGGATCATGACAGATTGCACATGTGCGATGTTGGGACCACCCGATGCACAGAGGATCATGACAGATTGCACATGTGCGATGTTGGGACCACCCGATGCACAGAGGATCATGACAGATTGCACATGTACGATGTTGGGACCGCCCGATGGCACAGAGAATCCTGACAGATTGCACATGTACGATGTTGGGACCGCCCGATGGCACAGAGGATCATGACAGATTGCACATGTGCGATGTTGGGACCGCCCGATGGCACAGAGAATCCTGACAGATTGCACATGTGCGATGTTGGGACCACCCGATGCACAGAGGATCATGACAGATTGCACATGTACGATGTTGGGACCGCCCGATGGCACAGAGAATCCTGACAGATTGCACATGTGCGATGTTGGGACCACCCGATAGCACAGAGAATCATGACAGATTGCACATGTACGATGTTGGGACCGCCCGCTGGCACAGAAAATCCTGACAGATTGCACATGTATGATGTTGGGACCACCCGATAGCACAGAGAATCCTGACAGATTGCACATGTGCGATGTTGGGACCGCCCGCTGGCACAGAAAATCCTGACAGATTGCACATGTGCAATGTTGGGACCGCCTGATGGCACAGAAGATCATGACAGATTGCACATGTGCGATGTTGGGACCGCCCGCTGGCACAGAAAATCCTGACAGATTGCACATGTGCAATGTTGGGACCGCCTGATGGCACAGAGGATCATGACAGATTGCACATGTGCGATGTTGGGACCGCCTGATGGCACAGAGGATCATGACAGATTGCACATGTGCGATGTTGGGACCACCCGATGCACAGAGGATCATGACAGATTGCACATGTGCGATGTTGGGACCGCCCGATGGCACAGAGAATCCTGACAGATTGCACATGTACGATGTTGGGACCGCCCGCTGGCACAGAGAATCCTGACAGATTGCACATGTACGATGTTGGGACCGCCCGATGGCACAGAGGATCATGACAGATTGCACATGTGCAATGTTGGGACCGCCTGATGGCACAGAGGATTATGACAGATTGCACATGTACGATGTTGGGACCGCCCGATGGCACAGAGGATCATGACAGATTGCACATGTGCGATGTTGGGACCGCCCGATGGCACAGAGAATCCTGACAGATTGCACATGTGCGATGTTGGGACCACCCGATGCACAGAGGATCATGACAGATTGCACATGTGCGATGTTGGGACCACCCGATGCACAGAGGATCATGACAGATTGCACATGTGCGATGTTGGGACCACCCGATGCACAGAGGATCATGACAGATTGCACATGTACGATGTTGGGACCGCCCGATGGCACAGAGAATCCTGACAGATTGCACATGTACGATGTTGGGACCGCCCGATGGCACAGAGGATCATGACAGATTGCACATGTGCGATGTTGGGACCGCCCGATGGCACAGAGAATCCTGACAGATTGCACATGTGCGATGTTGGGACCACCCGATGCACAGAGGATCATGACAGATTGCACATGTACGATGTTGGGACCGCCCGATGGCACAGAGAATCCTGACAGATTGCACATGTGCGATGTTGGGACCACCCGATAGCACAGAGAATCATGACAGATTGCACATGTACGATGTTGGGACCGCCCGCTGGCACAGAAAATCCTGACAGATTGCACATGTATGATGTTGGGACCACCCGATAGCACAGAGAATCCTGACAGATTGCACATGTGCGATGTTGGGACCGCCCGCTGGCACAGAAAATCCTGACAGATTGCACATGTGCAATGTTGGGACCGCCTGATGGCACAGAGGATCATGACAGATTGCACATGTGCGATGTTGGGACCGCCCGCTGGCACAGAAAATCCTGACATTGCACATGTGCAATGTTGGGACCGCCTGATGGCACAGAGGATCATGACAGATTGCACATGTGCGATGTTGGGACCGCCTGATGGCACAGAGGATCATGACAGATTGCACATGTGCGATGTTGGGACCACCCGATGCACAGAGGATCATGACAGATTGCACATGTGCGATGTTGGGACCGCCCGATGGCACAGAGAATCCTGACAGATTGCACATGTACGATGTTGGGACCGCCCGCTGGCACAGAAAATCCTGACAGATTGCACATGTACGATGTTGGGACCGCCCGATGGCACAGAGGATCATGACAGATTGCACATGTGCGATGTTGGGACCGCCTGATGGCACAGAGGATTATGACAGATTGCACATGTACGATGTTGGGACCACCCGATGCACAGAGGATCATGACAGATTGCACATGTACGATGTTGGGACCGCCCGATGGCACAGAGAATCCTGACAGATTGCACATGTACGATGTTGGGACCGCCTGATGGCACAGAGGATCATGACAGATTGCACATGTGCGATGTTGGGACCACCCGATGCACAGAGGATCATGACAGATTGCACATGTGCGATGTTGGGACCACCCGATGCACAGAGGATCATGACAGATTGCACATGTACGATGTTGGGACCGCCCGATGGCACAGAGAATCCTGACAGATTGCACATGTACGATGTTGGGACCGCCTGATGGCACAGAGGATCATGACAGATTGCACATGTGCGATGTTGGGACCACCCGATGCACAGAGGATCATGACAGATTGCACATGTGCGATGTTGGGACCACCCGATGCACAGAGGATCATGACAGATTGCACATGTACGATGTTGGGACCGCCCGATGGCACAGAGAATCCTGACAGATTGCACATGTACGATGTTGGGACCGCCAGATGGCACAGAGGATCATCACAGATTGCACATGTGTGATGTTGGGACCGCCTGATGGCACAGAGGATCATGACAGATTGCACATGTACGATGTTGGGACCACCCGATGCACAGAGGATCATGACAGATTGCACATGTACGATGTTGGGACCGCCCGATGGCACAGAGGATCATGACAGATTGCACATGTGCAATGTTGGGACCGCCTGATGGCACAGAGGATCATGACAGATTGCACATGTGCGATGTTGGGACCACCCGATGCACAGAGGATCATGACAGATTGCACATGTGCGATGTTGGGACCACCCGATGCACAGAGGATCATGACAGATTGCACATGTACGATGTTGGGACCGCCCCATGGCACAGAGAATCATGACAGATTGCACATGTACGATGTTGGGACCGCCTGATGGCACAGAGGATCATGACAGATTGCACATGTGCAATGTTGGGACCGCCTGATGACACAGAGGATCATGACAGATTGCACATGTGCGATGTTGGGACCACCCGATGCACAGAGGATCATGACAGATTGCACATGTACGATGTTGGGACCGCCCGATGGCACAGAGAATCCTGACAGATTGCACATGTACGATGTTGGGACCGCCCGATGGCACAGAGGATCATGACAGATTGCACATGTGCGATGTTGGGACCGCCTGATGGCACAGAGGATCATGACAGATTGCACATGTACGATGTTGGGACCACCCGATGCACAGAGGATCATGACAGATTGCACATGTACGATGTTGGGACCGCCCGATGGCACAGAGAATCCTGACAGATTGCACATGTACGATGTTGGGACCGCCTGATGGCACAGAGGATCATGACAGATTGCACATGTGCGATGTTGGGACCACCCGATGCACAGAGGATCATGACAGATTGCACATGTGCGATGTTGGGACCACCCGATGCACAGAGGATCATGACAGATTGCACATGTGCGATGTTGGGACCACCCGATGCACAGAGGATCATGACAGATTGCACATGTACGATGTTGGGACCGCCCGATGGCACAGAGAATCCTGACAGATTGCACATGTACGATGTTGGGACCGCCCGATGGCACAGAGGATCATGACAGATTGCACATGTGCGATGTTGGGACCGCCTGATGGCACAGAGGATCATGACAGATTGCACATGTACGATGTTGGGACCACCCGATGCACAGAGGATCATGACAGATTGCACATGTGCGATGTTGGGACCACCCGATGCACAGAGGATCATGACAGATTGCACATGTGCGATGTTGGGACCACCCGATGCACAGAGGATCATGACAGATTGCACATGTACGATGTTGGGACCGCCCGATGGCACAGAGAATCCTGACAGATTGCACATGTACGATGTTGGGACCGCCTGATGGCACAGAGGATCATGACAGATTGCACATGTGCGATGTTGGGACCACCCGATGCACAGAGGATCATGACAGATTGCACATGTGCGATGTTGGGACCACCCGATGCACAGAGGATCATGACAGATTGCACATGTGCAATGTTGGGACCGCCTGATGACACAGAGGATCATGACAGATTGCACATGTACGATGTTGGGACCGCCCGCTGGTACAGAGAATCATGACAGATTGCACATGTGTAGTGTTGGGACCGCCCGCTGGCACAGAGAATCCTGACAGATTGCACATGTGCAGTGTTGGGACCGCCCGAGGGCACAGAGGATCATGACAGATTGCACATGTGTGATGTTGGGACCACCCGATGGCACAGAGAATCCTGACAGATTGCACATGTGTAGTGTTGGGACCACCCGAAGTCACAGAGAATCCTGACAGATCGCACATGTGCAGTGTTGGGACCGCACGATGGTACAGAGAATCCTGACAGATCGCACATGCGCAGTGTTGGGACCGCCCGCTGGCACAAAGGATCATGACAGATTGCACATGTGCGATGTTGGGACCACCTGAAGTCACAGAGAATCCTGACTGATTGCAGATGTGTAGTGTTGGGACCACCCGAAGTCACAGAGAATCATGACAGGTTGCACATGTGTAGTGTTGGGTAGGGTTGAGCGACTTTTACTTTTTTAGGGTCGAGTCGGGTTTCGCAAAACCCAACTATCTCAAAAGTCGAGTCGAGTGAAATCGGCCGATTATGGCGAAAAGTCGGGGATCGACCGAAACACGAAACCCAATGCACAGTCAATGGGAAATCTAACTTTTTTTTTCTCTCTCTCTCTCTCTCTCTCTCCTCCATCCCTGAACAGAAAAGCTGGTGTTACACATTGCAAATCGCTACAGCGCACAAGCGACAAGATGGCGATAGGCGTCCACGCCCCTAAGACCTATGTCATCACTCTGCCCACGCTCCTTCATTGGCTGAAAAAATGGCGCCAAACACGTCATACGAAACGCGACTTTGGCGCGAAGATCGCCGACCGCATGGCCGATCCCACACTAGGATCAAGTCGGGTTTCATGATACCCGACTTTGCCAAAAGTCGGGGACTTTTGAATTTGTCCGATCCGTTTCGCTCAAGCCTAGTGTTGGGAGCACCCGAAGTCACAGAGAATCCTGACAGATTGCACATGCGCAGTGTTGGGACCTCCCGAAGTCACAAAGGATCATGACAGATTGCACATGTGTAGTGTTAGGACCACCCATAGGCACAGAGACTCCATTCCAGTGCACATTGTGTAGGAAATATTTCTCAGACAACCTTTAATAACCTCATTGATAGCATGCCAAGGCATGTAAGTTTTAAAGGGACACTGTCACCTGAATTTGGAGGGAACAATCTTCAGCCATGGAGGCGGGGTTTTTGGGTGTTTGATTCACCCTTTCCTTACCCGCTGGCTGCAATATTGGATTGAAGTTCATTCTCTGTCCTCCGTAGTACATGCCCGCACAAGGCAATCTTGCCTTGCGCAGGCGTGTACTATGGAGGACAGAGAATGAACTTCAATCCAATATTGCAGCCAGCATGCAGCCAGCGGGTAAGGAAAGGGTGAATCAAACACCCAAAAACCCCGCCTCCATGGCTGAAGATTGTTCCCTCCAAATTCAGGTGACAGTGTCCCTTTAAATAGAAAAGACCAAAATCTTGTCATGTGAATGATAGATTTTATTATGAAACAATAAAAATTGTCTCCATCTGCCTCATTATGTTGGGTGATTCTGTTGGGGGTTTAATCTGAATCGCATATTTGTGGGATTTATATGGAAACACAGACATATGTTAGCGTAGAACACAAGAATTTAATCCCAGCCTTATTCCGGAAGCAATAAAAAAAATGTGTACCCCAAAATGTTACCAATAAAAACCCTAATTTATCCCACATAAAACCATCCCGCACTCAGGTCCATCATCTGTCACTGGAACTATAGGGGGTTCCCAAGTTACTGGTACAACAAAGACTCTAGAAAACTGACATGGCTCCCACCCCCATAAATGAAATCCAATGAATTCTGTGCTCCAAAATCCAAATGCCCTCTCCTGAGTCACCTGTGCCTAAACCACAGTAAGTGGCCACATATTTGGCATTATTGTAAAAGAGAGAAGGCAGTTAATTTATGGGTGCGTATCGCCAGAAGCACAATCTGGGCTCAATGTATGGGGCGCTACAATAAATGAGGCCTCTACACTGGGGACACAATGACTGGCGGATTTGTAATTCTCCAGAAAAAAATCTGACATGGATGTTATAAAATAGTTACTGCAGCCAGAGGTGGGTTAATTGAGTGGTGCAGTTTCTACATTGAGGACACTTTTGTTTGTTTTCTGCTGTTCTGGCACCTTAGCGGCTCTGGAAATGTCACCCACAAACTATTCTAGCAAAATCTGTGCTCCAAAAGCCAAATAGCGCTCCTTCCTTCTCAGCCCTGACATGTGGCCGAACAGTAATTTGTGACAACATATGGGGCAGCACCATGTTCGGGAGAAATTGCGCAATAAATTGTGGGGTCTAGTTACACCTATCAACCCTTGTGTACCTGAAATATTTCCAGCACTTACAAAAATTACATTTTTACAACTGAAATATCATATTTCCATGTCTCAATGTTATATAATTCTGTAAGGCACCTATGGGTTCAAAATACTCATTGGGTGTCTGTTTTCACCTATTATTCATTGTAAAAATTATAAATTTCTGGCAAAAGCAACATTTTCGTGAAAAAAAATGAAAATTTTCAGTATGACAAACTAGTGTTTTGAAATTGTGCGTAGTACTTGTGAGTTCAAAATGCACACTATACCCCTGGATAAAATCATGGAGGGGTGTAGTTTCCAAAATGGTGTAAGTTGTGTTTTTTTTTTCACTGTTTAGGCACATCAAGGGCTCTCCAGAGGCGACATGATGCCTGCAGACCATTCCATGAAAGTCTGAGTAACAAAATGTCACCCTTTCTTTTCCAAGCCCTGCCATGCACCCAAGCTGTAGTTTTCCGCCACATATGGGGTTTCGTCATACTCAGGAGAAATTGCACAAATTTTGGGGTCCATTTTCTCCTGTTATCCTTGTGAAAATCTAAAATAAAAATGGGACTTAAAGGGAGGGTGCCGTGATTTTAGTTTTTGTATTAATAATTATTGATTATATAATCAATTATTTTTAATACAAAAGTAAATGTACTACTTTAATACTTTTTTATTTATTCATTTTTACTTTTGCCACTGGAGGCCGCCATTTTCATTAGTGTGGGTGTAAGTGTCTGGGCACGACACTTGCACACCTCACTTACGGCAGCCATGGGCATAGGAGCCAACAGTCGGACTCCGACCGCTCCTCCTGCCTCTCAGCTGTGACTTGGGCACGCCCACTGGGCTGCTACGTCACAGCTGTGAGAGGAGATTGCGGCCATTTTGTTTTTTATTTTCCTCTGTCATGGCATACACAGCTCAGTGTGTGCGATCATAGCAGGAGCTGCCAGGGAGAAGCTGCTGCTGGGAAGCGAGGGTCGGGGTGAGTATCTGCAGCCAGGAGCCGTGATTGCAGCCTGTACTTATTATTACAGCACAGGCTGCAATCACTGCTCACTGCCGACCTGTTCTGAGCAGGGAGATCGTCACACTGCTCTGCCCTGAACATGACTCAGCACTTCCTGGAAGAGGACTGAAGGTAAGTACAGAGTTTTTATTTTCTTATGCATCTACCACTGCTACCTGTCCCTATATACCACTGCTACCAGCCCTTATATACCACTGCTACCTGCCCCTATATACCACTGCTACCAGCCCTTATATACCACTGCTACCTGCTTCTATATACCACTGCTACCTGCCCCTGTATACCACTGCTACCTGCCCCTATATACCACTGCTACCAGCCCCTATATACCACTGCTACCTGCCCCTATATACCACTGCTACCTGCCCCTATATACCACTGCTACCTGCCCCTATACACCACTGCTACCTGCCCCTATATACCACTGCTACCTGCTCCTATATACCACTGCTACCTGCCCCTATATACCACTGCTACCTGCCCCTGTATACCACTGCTACCTGCCCCTATATACCACTGCTACCTGCCCCTGTATACCACTGCTACCTGCCTCTGTATACCACTGCAACCTGCCCCTATATACCACTGCTACCTGCCCCTATATACCACTGCTACATACCCCTATATACCACTGCTACCTGCCTCTATATACCACTGCTACCTGCCCCTATATATCACTGCAACCTGCCCCTATATACCACTGCTACCTGCCCCTATATACCACTGCTACCTACCCCTATATACCACTGCTACCTGCCTCTATATACCACTGCTACCTACCCCTATATACCACTGCTACCTGCCTCTATATACCACTGCTACCTGCCCCTATATATCACTGCAACCTGCCCCTATATACCACTGCTACCTGCCCCTATATACCACTGCTACCTGCCCCTATATACCACTGCTACCTGCTCCTATATACCACTGCTACCTGCCCCTATATACCACTGCTACCTGCCCCTATATACCACTGCTACCTGCCCCTATATACCACAGCTACCTGCCGCTATATACCACTGCAACCAGCCCCTATATACCACTGTTACCTGCTCCTATATACCACTGCTACCTGCTCCTATATACCACTGCTACCTGCCCCTATATACCACTGCTACCTGCCCCTTTATACCAGTGCTACCTGCCTCTGTATACCACTGCTACCTGCCCCTATATACCACTGCTACCTGCCCCTATATACCACTGCTACCTGCCCCTGTATACCACTGCTACCTGCCTCTTTATACCACTGCTACCTGCCCCTATATACCACTGCTACCTGCCCCTATATACCACTGCTACCTGCCCCTATATACCACTGCTACCTGCCCCTATATACCACAGCTACCTGCCGCTATATACCACTGCAACCAGCCCCTATATACCACTGTTACCTGCTCCTATATACCACTGCTACCTGCCCCTGTATACCACTGCTACCTGCCCCTGTATACCACTGCTACCTGCCTCTGTATACCACTGCTACCTGCCCCTATATACCACTGCTACCTGCCCCTGTATACCACTGCTACCTGCCTCTGTATACCACTGCTACCTGCCCCTATATACCACTGCTACCTGCCCCTATATACCACTGCAACCTGCCCCTATATACCACTACCTGCCCCTATATACCACTGCTACCTGCACCTATATACCACTGCTACCTGCCCCTATATACCACTGCTACCTGCCCTTATATACCACTGCTACCTGCTCCTATATACCACTGCTACCTGCTCCTATATACCACTGCTACCTGCCCCTATATACCACTGCTACCTGCTCCTATATACCACTGCTACCTGCCCCTATATACCACTGCTACCTGCCCCTATATACCACTGCTACCTGCCCCTATATACCACAGCTACCTGCCGCTATATACCACTGCAACCAGCCCCTATATACCACTGTTACCTGCTCCTATATACCACTGCTACCTGCTCCTATATACCACTGCTACCTGCCCCTATATACCACTGCTACCTGCCCCTTTATACCAGTGCTACCTGCCTCTGTATACCACTGCTACCTGCCCCTATATACCACTGCTACCTGCCCCTATATACCACTGCTACCTGCCCCTGTATACCACTGCTACCTGCCTCTTTATACCACTGCTACCTGCCCCTATATACCACTGCTACCTGCCCCTATATACCACTGCTACCTGCCCCTATATACCACTGCTACCTGCCCCTATATACCACTGCTACCTGCCCCTATATACCACAGCTACCTGCCGCTATATACCACTGCAACCAGCCCCTATATACCACTGTTACCTGCTCCTATATACCACTGCTACCTGCCCCTGTATACCACTGCTACCTGCCCCTGTATACCACTGCTACCTGCCTCTGTATACCACTGCTACCTGCCCCTATATACCACTGCTACCTGCCCCTGTATACCACTGCTACCTGCCTCTGTATACCACTGCTACCTGCCCCTATATACCACTGCTACCTGCCCCTATATACCACTGCAACCTGCCCCTATATACCACTACCTGCCCCTATATACCACTGCTACCTGCACCTATATACCACTGCTACCTGCCCCTATATACCACTGCTACCTGCCCTTATATACCACTGCTACCTGCTCCTATATACCACTGCTACCTGCCCTTATATACCACTGCTACCTGCTCCTATATACCACTGCTACCTGCCCCTATATACCACTGCTACCTGCCCCTGTATACCACTGCTACCTGCCCCTATATACCACTGCTACCTGCCCCTATATACCACTGCTACCTGCCCTTATATACCACTGCTACCTGCCCCTATATACCACTGCTACCTGCCCCTATAACCACTGCTACCTGCTCCTATATACCACTGCTACCTGCCCCTATATACCACTGCTACCTGCTCCTATATACCACTGCTACCTGCCCCTGTATAGCACTGCTACCTGCCCCTATATACCACTGCTACCTGCTCCTATATACCACTGCTACCTGCCCCTATATACCACTGCTACCTGCCCTTATATACCACTGCTACCTGCCCTTATATACCACTGCTACCTGCCCCTATATACTACTGCTACCTGCCCCTATAACCACTGCTACCTGCTCCTATATACCACTGCTACCTGCCCCTATAACCACTGCTACCTGCCCCTATATACCACTGCTACCTGCTCCTATATACCACTGCTACCTGCCCCTGTATACCACTGCTACCTGCCCCTATATACCACTGCTACCTGCCCCTATATACCACTGCTACCTGCTCCTATATACCACTGCTACCTGCCCCTGTATACCACCGCTACCTGCCTCTGTATACCACCGCTACCTGCCTCTGTATACCACCACTACCTGCCTCTGTATACCACCGCTACCTGCCTCTGTATACCACCGCTACCTGCCTCTATATACCACCGCTACGTGCCTCTGTATACCACCGCTACCTGCCTCTGTATACCACCTACCACTGCTGCCTGCCTCTATATACCATCTACTACTGCTGCCTGCCTCTATATACCATCTACTACTGCTGCCTGCCTCTGTATAGCACCGCTACCTGCCTCTGTATACCACCTACCACTGCTGCCTGCCTCTATATACCATCTACCACTGCTGCCTGCCTCTATATACCATCTACCACTGCTACCTCTGTCCTGTGTAGCTAATCTAGTCCTGTGTACAGTATCACACAAGATAGGATTAGATACACGGCGCAGCACAGTATCACACAGGACAGGATTAGATACACGGCTCAGCAGTCAGTATCTAATCCTCTCCTATGCACTCCTCTCCCCCCTGCGTGTCTTTCCCCATTGTGGTTTATTATTTTTGTTGTGGGAGATGAGGGAGTCGAGGATTATACGTTCGGTATGGTATAAAAAAGATTAATAAAGGACTTTATTCTGGCCGAGTATTTACAATACATGTGAGATCTATGTGGCGGCATTATGGGTGATCTATATGGTGGTATTATGTGAGAAGCATATGGCGATATGTGAGAACACTGACGGTATTATGTGTGATCTATATGGCGGTATGTGAGAACACTGGCGGTATTATGTGTGATCTATATGGTGGTATGTGAGAACACTGGCGGTATTATGTGTGATCTATATGGCGGTATGTGAGAACACTGGCGGTATTCTGTGTGATCTATATGTTGGTATTATGTGAGAACTGTATGACAGTATTGTGTGATCTATTTGATAGTATTGTGTGTGATCTATATGGCGGTATTATGTGAGAACACTATGGCAGTATTATCTTCAGAAAGCGGACCCATTCTATGGTGGTTCTGGCTGAGCACCTGCACGCGGGTCTGGGGTAATAGAGGGGACAGCATGACCTCCAGTTAGGTGCCGTCAGGGGAAGGCTGGTGAGGCAGCTGAAGAGAGGCGTCTCATTTTTATCGTTACTATATGGCTACATTACCTTCCCAGCATCACCCCAACTGCGCCTGTCACCTCGCTTTCACACATTGCCAGGACAGAATGGAGAAGACAGGATCTGAGGAGGGGAATGGGGTCTGTATGCAAAGTCTGGATCAGAACAGGCCATCAATCTGCAGAAATGTTTCCTGGATTTCTGTGGAGCAGACAAGCAGATGGTCCATCCATGTGTATAAAAGACAGCGCTCTATGTACAATCCCTGGCTGCTCCGCGCACCGAACAGGGGGCCCCCATAGACCAGCACACTGCTCTCCTGAAATACTCTGTGCTGCTGTCACCCTGCTCCCTCCACCACATATCTCCCAGAATCCTTGCTGCCTGCCATCCTTGGTGACCGTCTACTTGTCAGTATAAGGCTGCCTTCACACTATCAGTATTTGGTCAGTATTTTACCTCAGTATTTGTAGCCAAAACCAGGAGTGGGTGATAAATGCAGGAGTGTATATGTTTCTATTATACTTTTCCTCTATTTGTTCCACTCCTGGTTTTGGCTACAAATACTGATGTAAAATACTGACCACATACTGCTAGTGTGACGGCAGCCATACTCTGCAGTCACCAACAAAATGGCTGCTCACTGGGTTCCTGAAAATCATCCTCTCTAATCCCTTAGCAAACACGCAGAAGGGGAGGAGAGGAGACATCACACACGTCAGCAGACTCCGCCCATAATTACTGCAGTGCAGTAATGTGAGCTAGTTGTACACTAGGTTTTTCTGAAATTTCAGCAGCTGCTCCCCCTAGTGTTTAAAAGTGGAAATTCCAAAACTTTTCAAATTATTTTTCATATTTTACTAAATTATAAACAAATGATAATATTTTTTAAGAAAATGTATGTTAGGGCTAGCGGAACGCACCAAATAATAGGACAGATAGAGTATGGTGCGTTCGCAGCCCGGGGTCCACCGTGCAGAGATGGAACCTGCTGCCAAGTAATGACGGACTATATGGCGGTACTCATAAGTATACCCACGTGGGTTAAACTTCACCCAGCGTGAAGGAAGCGATCCTGTTGCGTCACAGGACCGCGGTACCGCACATAGAGCGCGAGCAAGTAGTCAGCGAACTCAACCCCAACTAGGATTGAAGTCCGATTAGACCCTTGCTGGCACAACACCGCAACTGGGTGTGTAAGGAAACTGAATAACAATTTTAAGGCACAAGAGTGCATGCGGTGCCGCACTGACGAACGCCACTAACCACCCAGGCTTGGGTAAGGAAAGCACAGAGGAAGTGCACGGCGCCGTACTGGCGGTCACAGCAACTGGACGCTGTAATGTGTTATTCGTGCTGTAGGATAAGTCGGGCGCTAGATAGCAACCATACACCTTCTGCGAACAGGCATTCAATAGGGAAGGGGTATCCAAGGACGACTTGCACTCACAACATACACACATTAACAATTGTACACTAGCGCATGGCCGTGCGGTCATGCGCAGTTTATATAGTTGCAGCACAGGAAGTGGCCACAGAAACTTTGCCCTTCCAAGACCTGCCAAGAGGACCAATGGAATGTGCTGCAGAGCCTGAGCACATGACCCTCGCTCTCCAACGGGAGATCTTGCTCTGGGCATGCTCAGTGTGTGCAGACAAGGACTTAGTCCCAGAGAAGTCCGCTCGCTGCTGACCAGCACTGGCTTTAATGGCAGAAGCTGAAGAAGCAGCAGTAACTCTCTGTACAGAGTGAGACTGAGCAAGACGCTGGGACCGACGTCCCTGCTGAGCAGACTCCACTGCGGCTGGATAAGAATGGGAGACCGCAGTGGAGATGGCTCGAGATTCCCCCTGTGCAGAAGCGGGAACTCGAGACCTAACATTACCCCCCCTCCTAGGGCCCCCCCCTCCTTGGGCCTCGCTACGCTCGAAGGCAGCAATGAGCTGTGGGGCCCGAATGTTTTCAGCAGGCTCCCATGACCTATCCTCTGGGCCATAACCCTTCCAATCCACCAGATAGAACTTTTTGCCGCGTACCACCTTGCACCCCAAAATAGCGTTCACCTCGTAATCGTCCGTAGACGAACCCGATGTCCCGGCAGATGACTCGGAAAACCGGGACATGTATACGGGTTTCAAGAGGGACACATGAAAGGTGTCGGTGATACCCAAGCGTGGAGGAAGAGCCAAACGGTAGACCACAGGATTAACCCGTTCGAGAACCTTGAAGGGACCCAAGTAGCGAGGAGCAAACTTAGTGGACTCAACTCGCAGCCTGATGTTACGGGCGGAGAGCCACACCAAGTCGCCAGGAGCAAAGGTCGGAGCGGGGCGCCGATGAACATCGGCAGAGAACCTCATTCTCTCCTTGGAGGCCCGAATAGCATCCTGCGTGCGGTCCCAAATGTCCCGTGTCTCCACAGCCCAGTCTGCCACCCTGGAGTCAGCAGAAGACACAGGCATGGGCACAGGAACACGCGGATGCTGGCCGTAATTTAGGAGGAATGGAGTCTGACCGGTGGAGTCGGCTACGGCATTGTTAAGTGCAAACTCTGCCCACGGTAGCAAGGATGCCCAGTCATCCTGCCTGGCTGAGACAAAGTGTCGCAGATATGTGACCAAGGTCTGGTTGGCCCTACCAACCCGTTCGTCTCGGGATGATATGCAGAAGAGAGATATAACTCAATGCAGAGAAGACGACAAAGCTCTCTCCAGAACCGAGACGCAAACTGGGGACCCCGGTCACTGACAATTTTGTCCGGCATACCGTGTAAGCGGAAGATGTGTTTTATGAACAACGCTGCCAAGGCCCGTGCAGAAGGTAACCGTGGAAGCGGGACCAAATGCACCATTTTAGAAAAATGATCGGTGACAACCCAAATGATGGTACAGCCACGAGACTTGGGCAAACCCACCACAAAGTCCATCCCGACCATCTCCCAGGGCCTGTCTGCCACCGGCAAGGGATAGAGTAACCCTGCTGGCCGTTGTCGAGGAGATTTATTTTTGGCACAGGAGACACATGCCTGAATGTAATCTCTGACATCACGGACCATATGTGGCCACCAGTACGACCTCGCCAGCAGCTCAGATGTCCTTTTTGTCCCAAAGTGTCCACCCACCCTGGACGAATGAGCCCAAGAGAGAACCTCCGGTCGCAAATTAATGGGTACAAAAGTCTTGCCCGGAGGCACAGACTCTAGCGAAACCGGAGCTACGGTTCTCAGGCTCTCAGAAGGGACAATAAGCCGAGGCTCCCCTTCCTCCTCCTCAGATGACACAACAGAGCGAGAGAGGGCGTCAGCACGAATGTTCTTCTCCCCAGCGAGATAATGGAGGGTGAAGTGGAACCGGGAGAAGAACAAGGACCATCTGGCCTGGCGAGAATTTAGCCACTGGGCTGTTTGCAAATATAACAAATTTTTGTGGTCCGTGAAGACTTGAAAGGGAAAGCAAGCCCCCTCCAAGAGATGTCTCCACTCCGAGAAAGCCAACTTCATCGCTAGCAACTCCCTGTCCCCGATGGAATAATTCCTCTCCGTTGGTGTGAAGGTCTTGGAGTAGAAGAAGCAAGGATGCTTCCGACCTTGAGCATCCTTTTGGAAGAGGACTGCTCCTGCACCAACGGATGAGGCATCCACCTCCATTATAAACGGCTTATCCACATCGGGACGATGTAGGATGGGAGCGCTAGCAAAATGAGACTTAATAGAAGAGAAGGCTTTGGAGACCTCTTCAGACCACAATTTGGGATTTGCTGCCTTCTTGGTGAGGGCTACCAGGGGAGCTACCAAAGTTGAGAAGTGTGGAATGAACTGGCGGTAATAATTAATAAACCCCATAAAGCGCTGCACCGCTTTAAGAGAATGGGGTTCTTGCCAGTCCATCACAGCCTGTAGTTTGGCAGGATCCATAGCCAATCCCTGGGCGGAAATGATATAGCCCAGGAAAGGTAAAGACTCCTGCTCAAACATACACTTCTCCAACTTTGCATAGAGGGAGTTTGCCCGTAGGAGGTCGAAGACTTTGCAAACATCTCTCCGGTGGGAGTCAATATCTGGAGAGTAGATGAAAATATCATCCAGATAGACTACGACCGAGGTGGAAAGCATATCCCGGAAGATATCGTTCACAAAGTCTTGGAAAATGGCTGGGGCATTACAGAGCCCAAAGGGCATCACCAGATATTCATAGTGCCCATCCCTGGTGTTAAAAGCCGTCTTCCATTCGTCCCCCTCACGGATGCGAATCAGGTTGTAAGCACCCCGCAGATCTAGTTTAGTAAATACCCTTGCTCCCCGAAGCCTATCGAAGAGCTCAGATATCAAGGGCAAAGGATACTTATTTTTAACGGTGATGGCATTAAGACCCCTGTAGTCTATGCATGGACGCAATTCCCCATTCTTCTTCTGCACGAAGAAGAACCCTGCCCCAGCAGGTGACACTGACTTCCTAATGAATCCTCTTGCCAGATTCTCCTGGATGTACTGTGACATTGCCTCCGTCTCCGGGAGAGATAGCGGATAGACTCGACCCCGGGGAGGCTCAGCACCAGGCAAGAGATCAATAGGACAGTCATAGGGGCGATGGGGCGGAAGGATCTCCGCCGCCTTTTTGGAGAACACGTCTGCATAAGACCAATACTGCTTGGGGAGAGAGGAAAGATATGCGGGTACCTCTGTAGTAGCAACCTGAACGCACTCTCGGTGACACCTACCCCAACAAGATTCACCCCATCCCAGAATTCTGCCTGAGGACCACTCGATGTGAGGAGAGTGGTACCGTAGCCAAGGTATTCCCAACAGGACCTCATCAATTCCCTCAAGAATGACGAGCAGAGATATAATCTCCTGATGAGATGGCGACATGGACAGAGTAAAAGGGATGGTCTGGTGTGTTATCTGTGAGGGCAGTGTCGACCCATTCACCACTCGTACCGTTACTGGTTGAGCTAGCATAACGAAGGGTATTGCGTGACGATGGGCGAAGGCAGAAGACATAAAATTGCCCTCCGCCCCAGAATCCACGCAGAGCTCTACCGAGTGGGAGAATAAGCCTATAGTAATTGTCCCCTTAAAGGACAATTTAGAGGCAAACGTCGCCGTGTCTAGTGTACCTCCACCTACTACCACTAGACGCTGACGTTTCCTCGACCGCTGAGAACATCTGGTGGCTAGATGTCCTGACTGCTGGCAAACATGACAGACCTTGAGTGCACAAGCGATCCGGGACTTAGATCCCACTTGTGACACTTCCCTGGCCTCATGTGACTCAGGAACCCGGACCGGAGATTCCAGAGGTTTGGCGAAGGTAGGAGCCAGCCGAAACCTCTGCCTACACTGGGCTCGCTCTAACCTCCGCTCGTTAAAACGGAGGTCAATTCGAGTGGAGACAGTTATTAACTCCTCCAGTGTGGCAGGAATCTCCCTAGTGGCCAGAGCGTCCTTAATGTGGTCAGCCAGGCCCCTCCAAAATATGGGGATAAGAGCTTTATCCGACCAATCCAGCTCAGAAGCTAAAGTGCGGAATTGGACGGCAAAATGACTGACCAAGGACTCACCCTGAGTTAATTCCAGCAGTTGGAGCGCAGTATCATGGGTGACTTGAGGTCCTAAAAAGACCTGTTTCAGAGTGCTCAGAAACAGCGGAGCACTCTGCACCACATGATCACCACGCTCCCACAGCGGCGTAGCCCATTCCAACGCCCTGTCCGACAAGAGAGACACTATAAATCCCACCTTAGCCCGCTCTGTGGGAAAACGTGCAGCCAGGAGCTTGAGGTGAATAGAGCACTGACTCACGAATCCCCTACAAAATTTGCTGTCACCAGAAAATTTTTCTGGCAGCGGGAGGCGAGAAAATGTCGGAGCAGGGGTGGCAATGGACAGGGTTGCTGCAGCCACGCTAGCAGCCTGTACAGCAACTGCGGTAACATCCACAGCTGAGGTTGCGCTCTCAAGAGCCGCCAACCTACCCTCCAGCTGCTGGATATACCGCAAGGATTGCTGTTTGTCCGTCATTACTAGCCAGACCCTGGCGCTAGTGTAATGTTAGGTCTAGCGGAACGCACCAAATAATAGGACAGATAGAGTATGGTGCGTTCGCAGCCCGGGGTCCACCGTGCAGAGATGGAACCTGCTGCCAAGTAATGACGGACTATATGACGGTACTCATAAGTATACCCACGTGGGTTAAACTTCACCCAGCGTGAAGGAAGCGATCCTGTTGCATCACAGGACCGCGGTACCGCACATAGAGCGCGAGCGTAGTCAGCGAACTCAACCCCAACTAGGATTGAAGTCCGATTAGACCCTTGCTGGCACAACACCGCAACTGGGTGTGTAAGGAAACTGAATAACAATTTTAAGGCACAAGAGTGCATGCGGTGCCGCACTGACGAACGCCACTAACCACCCAGGCTTGGGTAAGGAAAGCACAGAGGAAGTGCACGGCGCCGTACTGGCGGTCACAGCAACTGGACCCTGTAATGTGTGATTCGTGCTGTAGGATAAGTCGGGCGCTAGATAGCAACCATACACCTTCCGCGAACAGGCATTCAATAGGGAAGGGGTATCCAAGGACGACTTGCACTCACAACATACACACATTAACAATTGTACACTAGCGCATGGCCGTGCGGTCATGCGCAGTTTATATAGTTGCAGCACAGGAAGTGGCCACAGAAACTTTGCCCTTCCAAGACCTGCCAAGAGGACCAATGGAATGTGCTGCAGAGGCTGAGCACGTGACCCTCGATCTCCAACGGGAGATCTTGCTCTGGGCATGCTCA
This sequence comes from Ranitomeya imitator, assembly GCF_032444005.1. Lineage (NCBI taxonomy): Eukaryota > Metazoa > Chordata > Amphibia > Anura > Dendrobatidae > Ranitomeya > Ranitomeya imitator. The sequence continues at coordinate 329,729,451 of NC_091286.1, read as the reverse complement.
GTGTGTGCAGACAAGGACTTAGTCCCAGAGAAGTCCGCTCGCTGCTGACCAGCACTGGCTTTAAAGGCAGAAGCTGAAGAAGCAGCAGTAACTCTCTGTACAGAGTGAGACTGAGCAAGATGCTGGGACCGACGTCCCTGCTGAGCAGACTCCACTGCGGCTGGATAAGAATGGGAGACCGCAGTGGAGATGGCTCGAGATTCCCTCTGTGCAGAAGCGGGAGCTCGAGACCTAACAATGTAATCCTTAATTCTTTACAATTTCTGAAAAAAAAATTTTTTTGATGGCACCTTCCCTTTAAAGTACATTTTTGTGTGTTAAAATATGATTATTTTCTTTTTAGTTTTACAGCTCTATGTTATAAACTTCTGTGATGCACCTGGGGATTCAAGGTGCTCGCCACACATCTAGATACATTCCTTAAGGGGTCTTATTTATGAAATGGAATAACTTGTGGGGGTTTCCACTGTTTAAGGCACATCAGTGGCTCTCTTAACGCAATATAGCTTTCGCTCTTGATTCCAGCAATTTTTGTGTTCAAAAAGTCAAACTGTGCTACTTCCCTTCCGAGGCTTGTCATGCATCCAAACAGATGATTTGTCTCGCATATAGGGGATCTGTATACTTAAGAGAAATTTCACAATGAGTTTTAGGGTCCATTTTTTCTTGTTACCCTTTTAAAAATAACAAATTTGGAGCTAAAATTAAATTTTTGTGAAAAAACATTAAATATTCATTTTATCCTTCCACTTTGCTTTAGTTCCTGTGAAGCACCAGAAGGGTTAATACATTTCTTGACTCTGGTTTGAGCACTTTGAGGTGTGCAGTTTTTATAATGGTGTCACTTATGGGTATTTGCTGTCATATAGGCCCCCCAAAGTCACTTAAAATGTGATGTGGTCCATCAAAAAATGGTTTTGTAAATATTGTTGGAAAAATGAGAAATCGCTGGTCAACTTTTAACCCTTATAACTTCCTAACAAAAAATTATGTTTCCAAAATTGTGCTGATGTAAAGTAGACATGTTAGAAATGTTATTTCTGAACTATTTTGTGTGACTTAACTCTTGATTTAATGGCAAAAAAATAAAAAGGTTGAAAATTGCAAAATTTTTGCCAAATTTCTGTTTTTTTCATAAATAAACGCAAGTCATATCGAATACATTTTATCACTATCATGAAGTACAAAATGTCATGAAAAAAACATTGTCAGAGCCAGTGGGATCCGTTGAAGAGTTTCAGCTTTATTACCACATAAATTGGTCAGAATTGTAAAATTTGTCTTGGTCATTATGGTCAAAATTGTCTCGGTCACTAATGGGTTAAAATGGCTTTGATGACAGCTTAATACACATGAGTGAAATGAGGAATGCCGGTATAAAGATATAAAAGTAGATTTATTTACTTACCATCAGTATAATTATCTTGAAGGTAAAAGCAATTCTCATGTTATGTATATTTTTTGAGATTGAGAAGTGTGTGAGTCATTCGTGTTACACATATATGCAGACATTTTCTTACAGGATATTATTTATCTTTGCAAAATATATGTTTCTAAGATAATACATTTTTCATTTTGTGTAAAACTTACATTAGCAGGAGTATGGGACAATGTGACTGATAAATGGGGTTTCACAAGAGCCAGGGGCAGACACCAGGTTTCCTTATTTTGCACTCAATTAGGATTTGCTTTATCGGGTCACTAAACAGAAAGGGGAAGTATTAGAGCAGCTGTTAGTACTGGGTCTCTGTAGACGTAGGGTACTAGACGTGGTCCATTCTTATGTCTTCGTGGTGAGCATATGGGGTAGGCAAAACCCAGAGCGAGTCCTTCAAAAGTTCTGCTGGCCTGAGTGTCCCCGAAAGACTGTTAATTACTGTCGATCCTGTCCTACGTTTTAACTATCTGCTCCAGTTTCCCACTTTTTCTTGTAGAGGTCCCATTTGACGTGATTACCATGGACCTTTTGGGGCACCTGGGTAAGTCCACCAGAGGGCACCAATAGATCTTGATGATCATGGACTATGCAATACGATACCCAAACATGGTATATTGAGAAACTCCTCCACCAGAAGTATAGCTCGAGATCTGGTCCATATTTTCTCCAAGGGAGATCCTGACTGACCAATTAACACTGTTCATGTCCAAAGTAATGAGAGCGTTATGTGAGGCTCTCCAGATTACACAACTCAGGATGTCAGTGTACTATCCACAGAGGGACGGTCTGGTAGAGAGGTTCAACAAGACCCTATAGTCCATGCTTAAGAAGGTCGTGGAGAAGGATGATCGAGACTGGATTGCCTACTCCCGTACCTATTATTCTCTATTAGAGAAGTTCCACAGGCCTCTACCAGTTTTCACTGTTCGAGCTGCTATACCGACGGCACCCTCAGGGACTTCTGGACACTGCGAAGGAGACCTGTGACGCAGAGGTCGAACATGTGACCCAGATGCAGGACAGGATTAAGAAGATGATACCGACTGTGAGGAAAAGCCTTGGTCAAGCACAAGAGGCTCAGTCAAGGGTCTAAAATCGGTTGGCAAGACTGAGACAATTTAACCCTGGAGATCGGGTGTTAGTGCTGATCCCCATGATTTAAAGTACATTTCTGGCCAAGTGGCAAGGGCCATATGAGGTGGTCAAAAAGCTGAGTGATGTCAACTACAAGGTCCACCAGTCAGGAAAAGGAAAGCCCTACCAGGTGTACCACATTATCCTGCTTAAACTGTAGCAAAACAGGGAACCGATGGAAGCTACGTGCCTGCGGGACATTCCTGAAGCCAAGGTCGAGGATGTCACAGTAGCAGAGACACTGTCACCGACCCAGAAACAACACTGCCTCAGCAGAATCAAGACCTGTTTTCAGAGTTACCAGGACATATGTTGAGCATGAGATCTTGATGGAACTGCATATACAGGTGAAGCAAAAGCCATATCGAATCCCTCAAGCCTGCCTCACAGTGATTTAGAAGGAAGTGAAGAGATTGTTGAGCCTGGACATCGAGGAGTGCAAGGCAGTGACAGGTATTATATGCAAGGGTCGCTATGTATCTCCCAGGATGTACATAAAAGAGTATTAAACCTGCTGGAGTGCAGTGCATATTGAAAGTAAGTGTGGACCTAGTTGAGTTATTTGATCAAGGCAAAGTTCAGGAAAACCCGTTAAGGGCTTTTATTTTTGGAGTGAACTACAGGATGGTAGTGGGGCAGTTCACTCCCTCCAAGCCGGGTCTTAAATGTGGCCCATGGCCACACATTCCAATTAATACCCTGCAGTAAAGGGTTTTAGTGTGTCAGTGCTTGTTTGCAAGTGGCAGAGCAGGTAGCTCTGCAGCGTCTAGCCTGTGTGAGGTAACACAGAGCCAAGAGCAGCGAACGCCTGGCACCCCACAGCGTGGTACGGTGGTGCAGTCGCCCTCGGCAACAAGTCTCATATACAGACTGTTGTGATGCCCTGGCTGTGATCCAGAGGATATCGTGTGCTGTTCACTGTAAGAGTTGTTTGGACATTAAACACGTTTGCTGTGAACTTTCCTCTTCTCCCTGCCTTTCTGTCACACAGCACCAATCTCGCCGCACTACAGGAGTCAAAGATCAGCTCAGAGGTTGTTTTGGGAGTCGTGTTGTCCCAAGAAGTAAACGGACATCTCATCCTGTATCTAAGCAGAAAACTCTCTGCCTGTGAAAAAAACTACGCCATTGTGGAAAAAGAGTGCTTAGCCATCAAGTGGGCAACTGACTCCCTGCGGTATTATTTGTAAGGCTAGAAGTTCAGACTAATGTCAGATTATGCGCCTTTGAGATGGATGAGGTAAAGGAAGGGAAAAATGCTGAGTGACTAGGTGGTTTTTAGGACTGCAAGACTTCAACTCGTGGAGCACAGGCCTGGGAAGCTACACAGTAATGCAGATACCGTGTCTTGACTTCCCTGTTTGGTAACTGAATGTGCCAAAACCCCTGGATTTGGGAAGGGGGGTATATGTGACAAAGTTACTGTCAAAGTACTGGAGGGAGATATGTTTCACTGAGGCTATTAGCTTCAGTGATTTGAAACCTAGAAGTTTGCTGCAGCATGTTGTGTGCTGAGAGGGGTTAATTGGTAATGTTAAGGGCTGGGCTTTTGTGGACAACTATAGAGTGGGTGGGAGTTTGTCCACCATATCTGCACCCCAGGTTGGGGTCCAGAGGGTAAATACACAGCCCTCATTCGGTGTTCTGTGTGACTCAAGGCAAGAGCTCTAGAACTCTGTTTATAGTATAGGCTAATTACTGAACCTTGTTGTGTTTCTGAGTGGGCAGATCACCGTGGCATGCTCGGGTGTTATCTGAGAATCTTGGGCGTGCTCGGATAATATATTTGAATCCCTGAGGCTGCATGTTTTGCGGTGGTAGACAGCCGCAACACATGCACGGATTGCCTGTTTGGAAATCACCGCATGTGTTGCGGCTGTCTACCGCTGCAAATCATGCAGCTGCAAGAACATTAATATAATATCTGAGCACACCCAAGATACTCGGATAACACCCGAGCATTCTCTGATAACACATCTGAGCATGTTCACTCATCACTAGCCCCCACACTGTATTTTTTAATTATTTAAATAAATAATTCAAAAATTGACAACAAGCCATGCTGCACCAGATAGCTGGGAGCTGGTATTCTCAGACTGGGAAGGGGCTATGGGTATTGGCCTTCCCCATCCTTTATATAGCAGCCTACAGCTGCCCCATAAAAGGTGCTTTGCCCGGCTGTTTACATTTACACTGGTGCGGTGGTAAGTCGGGTTATTTGTGGCATTGATGTCAGCTGACATCAAGCCCATAGGTTAGTAATGGAGAGACATCTGTAAGGCTACCCCTTTACAAACTCCACAGTCAGATTGTAATAAGTACACAGTCAGAATACAGTAATTTAGTTGAAAGACAGACTCCTTTTTTTTAAATAAAAACTCGCCATTCTCTTTTACCCATTTATTCACAAAAAATAGAAAAGCAAAGTTATACTCACCTTTCCACCTATAATCCATTGATGCCTATGTCTCACTGTAAAAGACAAAAAATAATAAAACTCCATATTCCGCACATATTTATTGCACAGGCGCTGGCTGATGAATACTCTCATCAGCCTTGCCTTCCCTCGTTGCTATCGGCGAGAGCAGGTGTAGGATGATGAGTGTAGTACTCTCACCAGCTGGTGCTTGTGTCCAGTAGTAACCTTGTTACAGCCAGTCACAGCTGCTGGCTCACATGCCATCATCTGACAGCGTGGGAACCACAGCGTTCTAACTGGTGGTAACAATCTTCGCACGGATCAGAGCCCGTGATTTTCGCGCTGTCACGCAGATGACAGCATGGGAAACAACAAAAGTTTGGGCCCCCCATTTATCTGAATGGGGTCTGTGCTCGGGTTCGAATTCAGGTACTGTTCTGGTACTCGAACCAAACGTTTTTTTAAATGTTAGGCTGAACCCACTGGTCCCGAACATACACGGGTTCGCCCATCACTAGAAATCAGCAATCAATTTAATGACACGGAGTAAACTCTCCTTATAGTTTGTAAGGGTTTCCATATTACCCCCTTCCTGACATGCGCCATACTAGTACTGCTCTGCGGGAACTGAGTTCCCGCAAACCACAGTACTAGTACGGCGGCACGATCGCGCGACCTCACAGTGAGCACCGCGGCGATCGCGTGCAGGTGTCAGCTGTATATGACAGCTGACACCCCGCAGCAATGCCCACGATTGGCGCTAGCGCCGATCGTGGCATTTAACCCCTCTGATGCCGCTGTCAATAGTGACAGCAACATAGAGGGGCATCGCGCAGGGACGGGGGCTACCTGCACTCTCCCACCGGAACAACGCAATGCGATCGCGTTGTTCCGGTGATCCGGAAGGAGTCTCCGGATCCAAGATGTCCGTGGGACTCCTTCCGGGTCATGAAGTGAGGTGGCTAGCCGGCGCCTGCTCAGAGCAGGCGCCGGAGACCCTCCTGCACTGCCTGTCAGATTGCTGATCTGACACAGTGCTATGCACAGTGTCAGATCAGCGATCCGATCTAATATAGTGATGTCCCAAATAAAGAAGAAAAAAAATTCCCAATAAATTCATTTATTAATGTAAAAAGTACACATATTTGGTATCGCTGCGTCCGTAACGACCCGCTCTATAAATCTGTCCTACTAGTTAACCCCTTCAGTGAACACCGCAAAAAAAAAAACGAGGCAAAAAACAATGCTTTATTATCATACTGGTGAACAAAAAGTGGAATAGCACGCAATCAAAAAGACAGATATAAATAAACAGTACCGCTGATAACGTCAACTCGTCCCGCAAAAAACAAGACCTCACATGTTATGATCTGGTGGCCTAGGAGCAGCATGAGACAGACTCTGGAGAAGGTGGTCCCTGTACTGACCGCAAACCCTGAACCTAGCAGCGCAACTAGAAGTAGCTGTGGGGGGTACCTAACACTCCCTAGACCCCTCGACACAGCCTAAGATCTAACTACCCCTAAAGAAGGAAACAGGAAACCTATCTTGCCTCTGAGAAAATCCCCAAAGGACAGATAGCCCCCACAAATATTGACTGTGAGAGGAGAGGGAAATGACAAACGCAGATATGAAATCAGATTTTAGCATAGGAGGCCATACTAGCTAAAAAGAAAGAATAGAACAGAGTACTATGTGGTCAGTTTTAAAACACTAGAAAAATATCCACCACAGAAAATACAAATCACCACATCTGACTAAAGACATGGAGGGTATATCTGCATCTCCAGAGACACAGCTTGGCTGCAAAAAATCCTTCACAGACAAAGCTGGACAAGACAAAAACATGAATATGCACAGAACTATAAGGTCCACAGCAGGTGGACAGCAAAAACAAAACCAGGACTTATCTTTGTAGAAAAGCACAGCAAACTGGAGAGACCAGCAGGAAGTGAATCCTCCAAAAACAATGGACAACTGGCAGGGACTAAAGAGTCCTGCAAAGCTATATACCCCAGTCAGTTTTGCAATTAGTAGATACACCTGTCCAATCCTGCAGTCCAGGCACAACTGCATTACCCTCTACAACCACCGGAGGGAGCTCAAAAGCTGAATTCACAACACTCACATGACTCTGTGGGCCAAAATATGGGTAAATTATAGCTCTCAAAATGTGGTGATGCAAAAACTATTTAAATGTGATGCAAAAACTATTTTTGCAATAAGAAGCGTCTTTTAGTGTGTGACGGCTGCCAATCTTAAAAATCCGCCAAAAAAACGCTATGAAAGTAAATCAAACCCCCCTTCATCACCCCCTTAGTTAGGGAAAAATAACAGAATTTAAAAAAATGTATTTATTTCCATTTTCCCGTTAGGGCTAGGGTTAGGGCTAGGGTTAGGGATGGGGTTAGGGTTATGGTTGGGGCTAAAGTTAGGGTTTGGATTATATTTACGGTTGGGATAAGGGTTGGGATAAGGGTTAGGGGTGTAGTTAGGGTTATAGTTGGGATTAGGATTAGGGGTATGTTTGGGTTAGGGTTTCAGTTAGAATTGGGGGGTTTCCACTGTTTAGGCACATCAGGGGCTCTCCAAATGCGACATGGCGTCCGATCTCAATTCCAGCCAATTCTTCGTTGAAAAACTAAAACAGTGCTCCTTCCCTTCCGAGCTCTCCTGTGCACCCAAACAGGGGTTTACCCCCACATATGGAGTATCAGCGTACTCAGGACAAATTGCACAACAAATTTTGGGGTCCAATTTCTCCTGTTACCCTTGGGAAAATACAAAACTGGGGGCTAAAAAATAATTTTTGTGGAAAAAAAAAAGATTTTCTATTTTCATGGCTTTGCGTTACAAACTGTAGTGAAACATTTGGGGGTTCAAAGTTCTCACAATACATCTAGATAAGTTCCTTGGGGGGTCTAGTTTCCAATATGGTGTCACTTGTGGGGGTTTCTACTGTTTAGGTATATCAGGGGCTCTGCAAATGCAACGTGATGCCTGCAGACCAATCCATCTAAGTCTGCATTCCAAACGGCGCTCCTTCCCTTCCGAGCTCTGCCGTGCACCCAAACAGTGGTTCCCCCCCTCCACATTTATGGGGTATCAGCGTACTCGGTAGAAATTAGACAACAACTTTAGTGGTCCAATTTCTCCTGTTACCCTTGGGGAAAAAAATTGTGGGCTAAAAGATCATTTTGTGGAAAGAAAAAATGATTTTTTAATTTTCACGACTCTATATTCTAAACTTTAATGAAACAATTGGGTGGTAAAAGTGCTCACCACACATCTAGATAAGTTCCTTAGGGGGTCTTCTTTCCAAAATGGGGTCACTTGCGGGGGGTTTCCACTGTTTAGGCACATCAGGGGCTCTACAAACGCGACATGGGTTCCAATCTCAAGTCCAGCCAATTTTGCATTTAAAATTCAAACGGCACTCCTTCCCTTCTGAGCTCTGCCGTGCGCTCAAACAGTGGTTTACCCCCATATATGGGGTATCAGCGTACTCAGGACAAATTTAACAACAACTTTTGGGGCCAATTTGTCCTGTTACCATTGGGAAAATAAAAAATTTGGGCGGGAAGTTCATTTTTGTGAAAAAAAAAGATTTTTGTTTTTACGGCTCTACATTATAAATTTCTGTGAAGTACTTGGGGGTTCAAAGTGCTCACCACACATCTAGATTAGTTCCCTGGGGGTTTGCTTTCCAAAATGGTGTCACTTGTGTTTTTTTTTACTGTTTAGGTACATCAGGGGCTCTCCAAACGCGATGGTGTCCGATCTCAATTCCAGCCAATTTAGCATTGAAAAGTCAAACTGTGCTCCTTCCCTTCCGAGCTCTGCCGTGTGCCCAAACAGTGGTTTACCCCCACACTCGGGGTATCAGCGTACTCAGGACAAATTGCACAACAACTTTGGGGGTCCAATTTGTCCTGTTACCCTTGGGAAAATAAAAAAGATCATTTTTGTGAAAAAAATATGATTTTTCTTTTACGGCTCTACATTATAAACTTCTGTGAAGCACTTGGAGGTTCAAAGTGCTCACCACACATCTACATTAGTTCTTTAGGGGGTCTACTTTCCAAAATGATGTCACTTGTGGGGGGTTTCCACTGTTTAGGCACATCAGGGGCTCTCCAAACGCAACATGGTGTCCGATCTCAATTCCAGCAAATTTTGCATTGAAAAGTCAAATGGCGCTCCTTCCCTTCCGAGCTCTGCCATGTGCCCAAACAATGGTTTACCCCAACATATGGGGTATCAGCGTACTCCGGACAAATTGTACAACGACTTTTGTGGTCCAATGTCTCCTGTTACCCTTGGTAAAATAAAACAAATTGGATCTGAAGTAAAAATTTTGTGAAAAAAGTTAAATGTTCAATTTTTTTTAAACATTCCAAAAATTTCTGTGAAGCACCTGAAGGGTTAATAAACTTCTTGAATGTGGTTTTGAGTACCTTGAAGGGTGCAGTTTTTAGAATGGTGTAACTTTTGGGCATTTTCTGTCATATAGACCCCTCAAAGTCACTTCAAGTGTGAGGTGGTCCCTAAAAAAATGGTTTTGTAAATTTTGTTGTAAAAATGAGAAATCGCTGGTCAATTTTTAACCCTTATAACTTCCTAACAAAAAAAAAATTATGTTTCCAAAATTGTGCTAATGTAAAGCAGACATGTAGGTAATGTTATTTATTAACTATTTTGAATGATATGACTCTCTAATTTAAGGGCATAAAAACTAAAAATTTTAAAAACTACAAAATTTTCACCAAATTTCCTTTTTTTTCCTCAAATAAACGCAAGTCAAATCGAAGAAATTTTACCACTGTCATAAAGTACAATATGTCACACGAAAACATTCTCAGAGTCACCAGGATCCGTTGAAGCGTTTCAGAGTTATGACCTCATAAAGTGACAGTGGTCAGAATTGAAAAAAATGGCCTGGTCAGGAAGTTGAAAACAGGCTTCGGGGTGAAGGGCTTAAAGAGGACATGTCACCAAATTTGTAATGTTGAACTGGATAAAGGCTGAAAAACAAAATAAAACTTTTTTTTATTTCACCTCTCTGTTATAGATATGTTAGCAATCAAAGTATTTGTCACCTAATAAGTTAACTTGTTTTAAGTCCAAGTGAGTGATGCTAACCAATCATATGCAGGCAGCACAGACCAGTCACAGATTGAGAATTTTTTTCTATACTTTCTTTTGAGTATTGCTGCCTGCTTATGATTGGTCAGCATCACACAGGTAGAATAAATACACATCCCCAGTGAAAACTCTAATATCCACTTGCCGTATTTTTCAGACTATAAGGGTGGTTTCACATTTGCGTTTTTGCGGTAAAAAAACGCATGCGTTATTTTCCCTATATTTAACATTAAAAACGCATGCGTTTTTTGTATGCGTTTTGATGCGTTTTAGCAACTCATGCGTTTTTTTTCTGCATGCGCTATGTTGCAGAAATGCAACATGTAGTATTTTTAGCGACGTTTTTTTGCCGCAAAAAAACGCATGCTTTTTTTTTGCGGCAAAAAAATGCATTGCTGTCTATGTAAACGCATGCGTTTTTAACCACATGTGTTTGCATGCGTTAAAAACGCATGCGTTTTTTTAAAAAACAAAACAAACACACTGATAAACCACCCCACACCATAAAATTGATAAAGGGATCCTACCCCTAACCCTACCCCTAACCCTACCCCTAACCTTAACCTTAACCCTACCCCTAACCCTACCTCTAACCCTACCCCTAATCCCTTTAAGGGTAGGGTTAGGGGTAGGGTTAGGGGTAGGGTTAGGATCCCTTTAGGGTTAGGGGTAGGGTTAGGGTTAGGATCCCTTTAGGGTTAGGGTTAGGATCCCTAACCCTACCCCTAACCATAACCCCAGCTCTTTCTGTTTATAGTGGGTTTTTTGCTTTATTTTGATGATTGGCAGCTGTCACACATTTATCTGCATGCGTTTAAAAAACGCAAACGCATGAAAAAACGCATGTAAACGCGTCAAAACGCCACGTTTTTTTCACCACATGCAAAAACACATGCGTCAAAAAAACGCAGCGTTTGCATGCGTTTACATGCGTTTTTTCACCATTCGTTTTTTTTTTTAAACGCATGCGTTTTGAAGCGCAAGTGTGAAACCAGCCTAAGACGCACTGGACCATAAGACGCATCCCAAATTTTCAGAAGGAAAATGAGAACAAAATTAATGCGTCAAATGGGGGTCCATCTTACAGACCTGAATTCAGCTTACCTGGGGGGGATCGGCAGTGCTGGTGGAGCGCAGTCACAGGGGGTGTTTGGTGGTCCGGCGATGATATGCGCAGGTTCGGCAGTGGCCTCAGGGAAAATGGCCGCCGAAGACGGATCATGCTCAGATTGAGATCTCGGCAATGAGATCTCATCACGAGATCTTGGAAGACGAGATCTTGGAGCCGAGATCTCAATCTGCGCATGCAGCCATTTTCCCAGAGGCCACAGCATCGAGTGTTATGAGGCGGTGGTTTAGGAGCAACATGGAACGAGCTCTGTAGGAAGTGGTAACTGTACTGTTCGCAGTCCCTAAGCTCAACACAACACTAGAAGTAGCCGTGGAATGATCCTAACTCTCCCTAGGCATCTCGTCACAGCCTAAGAGCTAACTACCCCTAAAGATAGAAGCAGGAAAACTATCTTGCCTCAGAGAAAATCCCCAAAGGATAGATTAGCCCCCCACAAATAATGACTGTGAGTGGAGAGGAAAAAGACATACACAGAATGAAACCAGGATGAGCACAGGAGGCCAGTCTAGCTTGATAGATAGGACAGGATGAAATATTGTGCGGTCAGTATTAAACACTACAAAAATCCACGCAGAGTTTACAAAAAATCTCCACACCTGACTAAAGGTGTGGAGGGTAAATCTGCTTCCCAGAGCTTCCAGCAAGACAGAATTAATTCATACTGATAAGCTGGACAAACATAGAAAGCACTGAACGGATAAGTCCACAATCTGTGAACAGAACAGAGCAAGCAAGAACTTAGCTTTGCTGAACTGGTCAGGAAAACAGGGAAATCCAAAGAGATGTGAATCCAACCAGAAACAATTTACAAGTGGCACTGGCTGAAGGAACAGCCAGGCCTAAATAGCCGAGCAGAAGAGACGATAAGTGAAGGCAGCTGATGACAGCTAACTCCAAGGAGCAGCCATACCACTTGAAACCACAAGAGGGAGCCCAAGAGCAGAACTCACAAAAGTGCCACTTACAACCACCGGAGGGAGCCCAAGAGCGGAATTCACAACAGTACCCCCCCCCTTGAGGAGGGGTCACCGAACCCTCACCAGAGCCCCCAGGCCGATCAGGATGAGCCAAATGAAAAGCATGAACCAAATCGGTGGCATAGACATCGGAGGCAACAACCCAAGAATTATCCTCCTGGCCATAACCCTTCCACTTGACAAGATACTGAAGCCTCCGCCTCGAAAAACGAGAATCCAAAATCTTCTCAACCTCATATTCCAACTCTCCCTCAACCAACACCGGGGCAGGAGGGTCAACTGAGGGAACAACGGGCACCACATATCTCCGCAACAAAGATCTATGTAAAACATTATGAATGGCAAAAGAGGCTGGAAGAGCCAAACGAAATGACACCGGATTAATAATTTCAGAAATTTTATAAGGACCAATAAACCGAGGCTTAAACTTAGGGGACGAAACCTTCATAGGAACATGACGAGAAGACAACCAAACCAAATCCCCCACACGAGGACCAACACACCGACGGCGGTTAGCAAAACGTTGAGCCCTCTCCTGAGACAACGTCAAATTGTCCACCACATGAGTCCAAATCTGCTGCAGCCTGTCCACCACAGAATCAACACCAGGACAATCAGAAGGCTCAACCTGCCCAGAAGAAAAGCGAGGATGAAAACCAAAATTACAAAAGAAAGGAGAAACCAAAGTAGCCGAACTAGCCCGATTATTAAGGGCAAACTCGGCCAACGGCAAGAAAGACACCCAATCATCCTGATCAGCAGACACAAAGCATCTCAAATAGGTCTCCAAGGTCTGATTAGTTCGCTCAGTTTGGCCATTAGTCTGAGGATGAAACGCCGAAGAAAAAGACAAATCAATGCCCATCCTAGCACAAAAGGCCCGCCAAAATCTAGAGACAAACTGAGAACCTCTGTCAGACACAATATTCTCCGGAATGCCATGCAAACAAACCACATGCTGAAAAAACAATGGAACCAGATCTGAGGAGGAAGGCAACTTAGGCAAAGGTACCAGATGGACCATTTTAGAGAACCGGTCACAAACAACTCAGATAACAGACATCTTCTGGGAAACAGGAAGATCCGAAATAAAATCCATGGAAATATGCGTCCAGGGCCTCTCAGGGACCGGCAAAGGCAAAAGCAACCCACTAGCGCGGGAACAGCAAGGCTTGGCTCGGGCGCAAGTCCCACAGGATTGCACAAAAGCACGGACATCACGCGACAAGGACGGCCACCAAAAGGACCTAGCAACCAAATCTCTGGTACCAAAAATCCCAGGATGACCAGCTAACACTGAACAATGAACCTCAGAAATCACCTTACTTGTCCATCTATCAGGAACAAACAGCTTCCCCACAGGACAGCGGTCAGGCCTATCAGCCTGAAATTCCTAAAGCACCCGCCGCAAATCAGGAGAGATGGCAGAAAGAATCACCCCTTCCTTAAGAATGCCAACTGGCTCAAGGACTCCAGGAGAATCAGGCGAAAAACTCCTAGAGAGGGCATCAGCCTTAACATTCTTAGATCCCGGAAGATACAAGACCACAAAATCAAAACGGGAGAAAAACAGGGACCATCGAGCCTGTCTAGGATTAAGCCGCTTGGCCGACTCGAGGTAAATCAGATTCTTATGATCAGTCAGGACCACAACGCGGTGCTTAGCTACCTCAAGCCAATGTCGCCACTCCTCAAGCGCCCACTTCATAGCCAACAACTCCCGATTGCCAACATCATAATTGCGTTCCGCAGGCGAAAACTTTCCGGAAAAAAAGCACACGGTTTCATCAAAGGACCATCAGACTCCCTCTGAGACAAAACGGCCCCTGCCCCAATCTCAGAAGCGTCGACCTTAACCTGAAAAGGAAGAGAAACATCCGGCTGACGCAACACAGGGGCAGAAGTAAATCGACGTTTAAGCTCCTGAAAGGCCTCAACAGCCGCAGAGGACCAATTCGTCACATCCGCGCCTTTCTTCATCAAATCAGTAAGGGGCTTAACTACACTGGAAAAGTTGGCAATGAAACGGCGATAGAAATTAGCAAAGCCCAAAAATTTTTGAAGGCCCTTCACAGATGTGGGTTGAATCCAGTCATGAATAGCTTGGACCTTAACAGGATCCATTTCTATAGACGAGGGAGAAAAAATAAACCCCCCCCCAAAAAAAAGAGACCTTCTCAACTCCGAATAGGCACTTAGAGCCCTTCACAAACAAAGCATTATCACGAAGGATCTGGAACACCATCCTGACCTGCTTCACATGAGACTCCCAATCATCGGAAAAAATCAAAATATCATCCAAATATACGACCATGAATTTATCAAGATAATTGCGGAAAATATCATGCATGAAAGACTGGAACACAGATGGAGCATTAGAGAGCCCAAATGGCATCACAAGGTATTCGAAATGGCCTTCGGGCGTATTAAATGCAGTTTTCCATTCGTCACCCTGTTTAATACGAACAAGATTATATGCCCCTCGGAGGTCAATCTTAGTAAACCAACTAGCCCCCTTAATCTGAGCAAACAAATCAGTAAGCAAAGGCAAGGGGTATTGGAATTTGACCGTGATCTTATTAAGAAGACGATAATCAATACAGGGTCTCAAGGAGCCATCCTTCTTAGCAACAAAAAAGAAACCCGCTCCCAATGGTGACGAAGAGGGCCGAATATGCCCCTTCTCCAAAGACTCCTTAACATAACTCCGCATGGCGGCATGCTCTGGTACAGACAGATTGAAAAGTCGACCCTTAGGGAACTTGCAACCAGGAATCAAGTTAATAGCACAATCACAGTCCCGGTGCGGTGGAAGGGAACTGGACTTGGGCTCATCAAATACATCCTGGAAATCCGACAAAAACTCAGGGACCTCAGAAGAGGGGAAAGAGGAAATTGACATCAAAGGAATGTCACTATGTACCCCCTGACAACCCCAACTAGTCACAGACATAGTCTTCCAATCCAGCACCGGATTATGTTCCTGCAACCATGGAAAACCCAGCACAACAACATCATGCAGGTTATGCAACACCAGAAAACGGCAATCTTCCTGATGTGCTGGAGCCATGTACATAGTCATCTGCGTCCAGTACTGAGGTTTATCCTTGGCCAAGGGTGTAGCATCAATACCCCTCAAAGGAATAGGACTCTGCAAAGGCTTCAAGGAAAAACCACAGCGCCTGGCGAATTCTAAGTCCATTAAGTTCAGGGCAGCGCCTGAATCCACAAATGCCATGACAGAAAAGGACGACAATGTGCAAATCAGGGTCACAGATAAGAGAAATTTAGGCTGTATAGTACTAATGGTAACAGACCTAGCGACTCTCTTAGTATGCTTAGGGCAATCAGAGATAACATGAGCCAAATCACCACAGTAAAAACACAGCCTATTCTGACGTCTGAATTCCTGCCGTTCTGTTCTAGTCAAAATCCTATCACATTGCATAGGTTCAGGACTTTGCTCAGAGGACACTGCCATATGCTCGCGCAGACGCCGATCAATCTGAATGGCTAGAGACATAGATTCGCTCAAACCGGCAGGCGTAGGAAAGCCCACCATAACATCTTTAAGGGCTTCAGAAAGACCTTTTCTGAAAATAGCAGCCAGAGCCTCCTCATTCCATTTAGTGAGCACAGACCATTTTCTAAATTTCTGGCAGTATAATTCTGCCACTTCCTGACCTTGACACAAGGCCAACAGGGTTTTTTCAGCATGATCCACAGAATTAGGTTCGTCATACAATAATCTGAGCGCTTGAAAAAATGCGTCTACATTCAATAATCCCCTGTTTCAAGAGAAAAAGCCCAGTCTTGAGGGTCACCACGCAGCAAGGATATGATGATTTTTACTTGTTGAATGGGATCACCAGAAGAACGGTTTCAAAGCAATAAACAATTTGCAGTTATTTTTAAAGTTCAAAAACTTGGATCTGTCCCCAAAAAACAAATCAGGAATAGGAATTCTAGGCTCTAAAGCCAGAGTCTGGACAACATAATCTTGGATATTCTGTACTCTTGCAGCAAGTTGATCCACATGAGAAAACAAACCCTGAACATCCATGCCAGAGCATACATCCTGAACCACCCAGATATCAAGAGGAAAAAAGAGACAAACTAGAGCACAGAAAAAAAAATGGTTCAGAACTTTCTTTTCCTTCTTTTGAGCTGCATTTAATTCATTTTTGGCCACTTGTACTGTTATGAGGCGGTGGTTTAGGAGCAACATGGAACGAGCTCTGTAGGAAGTGGTAACTGTACTGACCGCAGTCCCTAAGCTCAACACAACACTGGAAGTAGCCGTGGAATGCTCCTAACTCTCCCTAGGCATCTCGTCACAGCCTGTGAACAGAACAGAGCAAGCAAGAACTTAGCTTTGCTGAACTGGTCAGGAAAACAGGGAAATCCAAAGAGATGTGAATCCAACCAGAAACCATTTACAAGTGGCACTGGCTGAAGGAACAGCCAGGCCTAAATAGCCGAGCAGAAGAGACGATAAGTGAAGGCAGCTGATGACAGCTAACTCCAAGGAGCAGCCATACCACTTGAAACCACAAGAGGGAGCCCAAGAGCAGAACTCACAAAAGTGCCACTTACAACCACCGGAGGGAGCCCAAGAGCGGAATTCACAACAATCGAGACAATAAAAGTGGGGAGGCTCCGGGCTTTCACAAAATGTAGCCGGAGCCCCCCACACCACCGAATACTGCCGAACCTGCCGCATCAGGCTAAAATGGGAGTGAGATCATCACCCTGCATCGACGAACCACCAGAAGAATCGCCCAACTCCTGCTTCCACCATGCTATCTGTATGTACATTCCAACTATAAGACGCACCCCCGTTTACCCCCCAAATTTTTAAAGTACGTCTTATAGTCCGAAAAATATGGTATCTCATTAGGTCCTAAATAATTTTATTGTTAATATCTCCACAAAGTAGAGGCAAAAAAGCATGTTTTATTCTACAGCCACGATTGCATGTTGTGTTTAGTTCAACCTGAAAATTTTCGTGAATGATCCTCTTTAATTCTGTAGATGAGAAAATTCTGAATATGAGCCTGTTTACCTCGTCCTTTAAAGTCATTAGCTATTCTATCATAATTAGCCGAATCTAATTATAATGTTTGGAATTATTTTACAAAAAACATTAATCGCCCAAACTCTGGCTCACCAACCTTCCATTTATAACACTTATTGTATGGTAGCCATTCATTAATATTAAGGAGTGGGCAGAAGTGGGCAAGGTTTGTAAAACGAGCCTGTTAATTATTATTTGTAGTGAAGATGCCAGCCTCTACATCTTATTTTCTGTCATGGTTAATTATAATACCTCTTTATTCTTACTCAAGTGTATGCCTAAGAGGAGAGGTGAGATTGGCCACATTTATAAATCAGAGTTATTCTTATATATTGATTTATACAATAACAACACACTCAAAGAATATTGTAATGCTGCATCTGGACTAATGAAGGTCAGCCGAGAACAGAGTGAAATATTGTACTGTCATTTGGGAAACAACACATTTAAGAAGCCAATTCATCATCTACAATTTCTACACTAAAAGAAAATGTGCTATTCCCTCTCATGCTAAATTAGGAGAAAATGTACTTTGTAGACACTAAAAGAAACTATAATGGATATTTGATAAAAGTCATTATTATGAATCGGTGTCTCCATGACAACTAGAGAAATAAATGCCAACAGCATGCCTGTGCTCAATAATGAATAAGCATTCTGGCGTTTTTTGACACTTGGAAGACATATTATGTACTTTGCTATGTATTTTTTTTTTTAAGATTTTTTTTCCACCACTTAGCATTGTAGACTATGCTTACGGTGTAACTCCACACACAATGGTCACAGGCACATGATAAAGAATGCAAAAAACACAAGCAGAATGTAGCACTTAGATAATTTACAGCATTTATTGGAAAACACTACATGATTCCAGTGAATTAACCCGAGATTAGAATCAATACATTGACAATGTCATAACATATCATTTCATGTAATTGTACTATTTATCAAAGTTTACAGTCATCCACAGCCATTATAACTCTGCGGATACTTGACATGTTAGTTGTCAATTTCTTATTATATTGAGGGGAAATTTTATACCCGTACACTTGAAACTAGCTGTTATTGGCTTTCTGGACATTTTCCAATAACCTTTGCTTCAGTGATGATGGGATTGCATGGTAATAAATTAGTATAGTAACAATTCTGAGCCATTTTTCTAATTTCTTTAAATCTCTTCTTACCCATGCAAAAGCCTAGTCTTCTCGTTTCTTCCTTCAATACACAGCACATGCATACTGCAGAGATTACTGTGCAGCATCAATAGTAAAAAGATCTAATGTTAAAAATAATTAAAAAACCTGCTATTCTCACCTTCCGTCGTCCATCGATGTGCGCGCGGCAGCCGCCACCTTCCGTTCCCGGGGATGCATTGCAAAATTACCCAGAAGACATAGCGGTCTCGCGAGACCGCTAAGTCATCTGGGTAATTTCTAAATGCATCGCTGGGAACAGAAGCTGGCGGCAGCAGCGCGCATCGGGACAGCTTCGCTGGACACCGGCAGTTGAGTATATAACTTCTTTATTTGACATATTTTTTTTTAACAGGGATATGGAGCCCACACTGCTATATACTACGTGGGCTGTGTTATATACTGCATGGGCTGTGTTATATACTGCGTGGACTGTGCTATATATTATGTGGGCTGTGTTATATACTGCGTGGCCTGTGCTATATATTACGTGGGCTGTGCTATATATTACATAGGCTGTGTTATATACTGCATGGGCTGTGCTATATATTATGTGGGCTGTATTATATACTGTGTGGCTGCTATATACTACGTGGGCTGTGTTATATACTGCATGGGCTGTGTTATATACTGCGTGGGCTGTGCTATATATTACGTGGGCTGTGTTACAGTGGGGCAAAAAAGTATTTAGTCAGTCAGCAATAGTGCAAGTTCCACCACTTAAAAAGATGAGAGGCGTCTGTAATTTACATCATAGGTAGACCTCAACTATGGGAGACAAACTGAGAAAAAAAAATCCCGAAAATCACATTGTCTGTTTTTTTAACATTTTATTTGCATATTATGGTGGAAAATAAGTATTTGGTCAG
This sequence comes from Ranitomeya imitator, assembly GCF_032444005.1. Classification (NCBI taxonomy): domain Eukaryota; kingdom Metazoa; phylum Chordata; class Amphibia; order Anura; family Dendrobatidae; genus Ranitomeya; species Ranitomeya imitator. Next base: position 329,710,067 of record NC_091286.1, on the reverse strand, counting down.
AAACAAAATTTCATCTCAATACTTTGTAATATATCCTTTGTTGGCAATGACAGAGGTCAAACGTTTTCTGTAAGTCTTCACAAGATTGCCACACACTGTTGTTGGTATGTTGGCCCATTCCTCCATGCAGATCTCCTCTAGAGCAGTGATGTTTTTGGCTTTTCGCTTGGCAACACGGACTTTCAACTCCCTCCAAAGGTTTTCTATAGGGTTGAGATCTGGAGACTGGCTAGGCCACTCCAGGACCTTGAAATGCTTCTTACGAAGCCACTCCTTCGTTGCCCTGGCGGTGTGCTTTGGATCATTGTCATGTTGAAAGACCCATCCACGTTTCATCTTCAATGCCCTTGCTGATGGAAGGAGGTTTGCACTCAAAATCTCACGATACATGGCCCCATTCATTCTTTCATGTACCCGGATCAGTCGTCCTGGCCCCTTTGCAGAGAAACAGCCCCAAAGCATGATGTTTCCACCACCATGCTTTACAGTAGGTATGGTGTTTGATGGATGCAACTCAGTATTCTTTTTCCTCCAAACACGACAAGTTGTATTTCTACCAAACAGTTTCAGTTTGGTTTCATCAGACCATAGGACATTCTCCCAAAACTCCTCTGGATCATCCAAATGCTCTCTAGCAAACTTCAGACGGGCCCGGACATGTACTGGCTTAAGCAGTGTGACACGTCTGGCACTGCAGGATCTGAGTCCATGGTGGCGTAGTGTGTTACTTATGGTAGGCCTTGTTACATTGGTCCCAGCTCTCTGCAGTTCATTCACTAGGTCCCCCCGCGTGGTTCTGGGATTTTTGCTCACCGTTCTTGTGATCATTCTGACCCCACGGGGTGGGATTTTGCGTGGAGCCCCAGATCGAGGGAGATTATCAGTGGTCTTGTATGTCTTCCATTTTCTAATTACTGCTCCCACTGTTGATTTCTTCACTCCAAGCTGGTTGGCTATTGCAGATTCAGTCTTCCCAGCCTGGTGCAGGGCTACAATTTTGTTTCTGGTGTCCTTTGACAGCTCTTTGGTCTTCACCATAGTGGAGTTTGGAGTCAGACTGTTTGAGGGTGTGCACAGGTGTCTTTTTATACTGGTAACAAGTTTAAACAGGTGCCATTACTACAGGTAATGAGTGGAGGAAAGAGGAGACTCTTAAAGAAGAAGTTACAGGTCTGTGAGAGCCAGAAATTTTGATTGTTTGTTTCTGACCAAATACTTATTTTCCACCATAGTATGCAAAAAAAAATGATAAAAAAAACAGACAATGTGATTTTCTGGATTTTTTTGTCTCAGTTTGTCTCCCATAGTTGAGGTCTACCTATGATGTAAATTACAGACGCCTCTCATCTTTTTAAGTGGTGGAACTTGCACTATTGCTGACTGACTAAATACTTTTTTGCCCCACTGTATATACTACATGGCTGTGTTATATACTACGTGGCTGTGTTATATACTGCGTGTCTGCTATATACTACATGGCTCCTATATACTACGTGGCCTCTGCTATATACTATGTGGCTGCACATAGATATTCTAGAATACCCGATGCGTTAGAATCGGGCCACCATCTAGTACTCGATAAATGGTTAAAGGGGTTTTCCAGGGCAATGTTTTTTGTTGATTTTTAACCCACTGAATGATAATTCCTACAGTTTGATATTTACTCACTGTTAGAGCAGTGTCACACGAGTGTTTAAAAAAATAGTTCAGAGTGTCATCCACAAAAGTGGGACGATATTCTTCTCACTTTTCAACCATGTGCAGTCTGTATACAATCTGTTTTTATACAGCAACAACTATCAATAATTTACATTTTCATGTTACAGAATTCCAATGTATTTGTAATAAACGGATGTTACACTGTAGCTCCGTATAGCATCCGATTTTTTTTTTTTGCACATCCACAGATTTGAATAGACGAGTCACATCCAGTTTACAGAAGAAACTAGTGTCCGCTGCAATTTTCCACACATAGATTTGGTCAGTGAAAATATAGTTAACTAGCTATTGAACCCGTTCTACGCCCGGGTGGCGAGCATTTATATTGGTATATGGTCTCCATCCTGGTATGTGCTGCTCCATCCTGCGTCCCCATCCTGTCATGCGCTGCTCCCATCCTGCGTCCCCATCCTGTCATGCGCTGCTCCCATCCTGTGTCCCCATCCTGTCATGCGCTGCTCCCATCCTGCGTCCCCATCCTGTCATGCGCTGCACCCATCCTGCGTCCCCATCCTTATGTGCTGCTCCATCCTGCGTCCCCATCCTGTCATGTGCTGCTCCCATCCTGCGTCCCCATCCTGTCATGCGCTGCTCCCATCCTGCGTCCCCATCCTGTCATGTGCTGCTCCATCCTGCGTCCCCATCCTGTCATGTGCTGCTCCATCCTGCATCCCCATCCTGTCATGTGCTGCTCCATCCTGCGTCCCCATCCTGTTATGTGCTGCTCCATCCTGCGTCCCCATCCTTATGTGCTGCTGCATCCTGCGTCCCCATCCTTATGTGCTGCTCCATCCTGCGTCCCCATCCTTTCATGTGCTGCTCCATCCTGCGTCCCCATCCTGTAATGTGCTGCTCCCATCCTGCGTCCCCATCCTTATGTGCTGCTCCATCCTGCGTCCCCATCCTGTTATGTGCTGCTCCATCCTGCGTCCCCATCCTTATGTGCTGCTGCATCCTGCGTCCCCATCCTTATGTGCTGCTCCATCCTGCGTCCCCATCCTTTCATGTGCTGCTCCATCCTGCGTCCCCATCCTGTTATGTGCTGCTCCCATCCTGCGTCCCCATCCTTATGTGCTGCTCCCATCCTGCGTCCCCATCCTTATGTGCTGCTCCATCCTGCGTCCCCATCCTGTTATGTGCTGCTCCATCCTGCGTCCCCATCCTTATGTGCTGCTGCATCCTGCGTCCCCATCCTTATGTGCTGCTCCATCCTGCGTCCCCATCCTGTTATGTGCTGCTCCATCCTGCGTCCCCATCCTTATGTGCTGCTGCATCCTGCGTCCCCATCCTTATGTGCTGCTCCATCCTGCGTCCCCATCCTTTCATGTGCTGCTCCATCCTGCGTCCCATCCTGTTATGTGCTGCTCCCATCCTGCGTCCCCATCCTTATGTGCGGCTCCCATCCTGCGTCCCCATCCTTATGTGCTGCTCCCATCCTGCGTCCCCATCCTTATGTGCTGCTCCATCCTGCGTCCCCATCCTGTTATGTGCTGCTCCATTCTGCATCCCCATCCTGTTATGTGCTGCTGCATCCTGCGTCCCCATCCTTATGTGCTGCTGCATCCTGCGTCCCCATCCTTATGTGCTGCTGCATCCTGCGTCCCCATCCTTATGTGCTGCTCCATCCTGCGTCCCCATCCTTATGTGCTGCTCCATCCTGCGTCCCCATCCTTATGTGCTGCTCCATCCTGCGTCCCCATCCTTATGTGCTGCTCCATCCTGCGTCCCCATCCTTATGTGCTGCTCCATCCTGCGTCCCCATCCTTATGTGCTGCTCCATCCTGCGTCCCCATCCTTTCATGTGCTGCTCCATCCTGCGTCCCCATCCTTATGTGCTGCTCCATCCTCCGTCCCCATCCTTATGTGCTGCTCCCATCCTGCGTCCCCATCCTTATGTGCTGCTCCATCCTGCGTCCCCATCCTTATGTGCTGCTCCATCCTGCGACCCCATCCTTTCATGTGCTGCTCCATCCTGCGTCCCCATCCTGTTATGTGCTGCTCCCGTCCTGCGTCCCCATCCTTATGTGCTGCTCCCATCCTGCGTCCCCATCCTTATGTGCTGCTCCCATCCTGCGTCCCCATCCTTATGTGCTGCTCCATCCTGCGTCCCCATCCTGTTATGTGCTGCTCCATCCTGCGTCCCCATCCTGTTATGTGCTGCTGCATCCTGCGTCCCCATCCTTATGTGCTGCTGCATCCTGCGTCCCCATCCTTATGTGCTGCTGCATCCTGCGTCCCCATCCTTATGTGCTGCTCCATCCTGCGTCCCCATCCTTATGTGCTGCTCCATCCTGCGTCCCCATCCTTATGTGCTGCTCCATCCTGCGTCCCCATTCTTATGTGCTGCTCCATCCTGCGTCCCCATCCTCATGTGCTGCTCCATCCTGCGTCCCCATCCTTATGTGCTGCTCCATCCTGCGTCCCCATCCTTTCATGTGCTGCTCCATCCTGCGTCCCCATCCTTATGTGCTGCTCCATCCTGCGTCCCCATCCTTATGTGCTGCTCCCATCCTGCGTCCCCATCCTTATGTGCTGCTCCATCCTGCGTCCCCATCCTTATGTGCTGCTCCATCCTGCGTCCCCATCCTTTCATGTGCTGCTCCATCCTGCGTCCCCATCCTGTTATGTGCTGCTCCCGTCCTGCGTCCCCATCCTTATGTGCTGCTCCCATCCTGCGTCCCCATCCTTATGTGCTGCTCCCATCCTGCGTCCCCATCCTTATGTGCTGCTCCATCCTGCGTCCCCATCCTGTTATGTGCTGCTCCATCCTGCGTCCCCATCCTGTTATGTGCTGCTGCATCCTGCGTCCCCATCCTTATGTGCTGCTGCATCCTGCGTCCCCATCCTTATGTGCTGCTGCATCCTGCGTCCCCATCCTTATGTGCTGCTCCATCCTGCGTCCCCATCCTTATGTGCTGCTCCATCCTGCGTTCCCATCCTTATGTGCTGCTCCATCCTGCGTCCCCATCCTTATGTGCTGCTCCATCCTGCGTCCCCATCCTTATGTGCTGCTCCATCCTGCGTCCCCATCCTTATGTGCTGCTCCATCCTGCGTCCCCATCTTTTCATGTGCTGCTCCATCCTGCGTCCCCATCCTTATGTGCTGCTCCATCCTGCGTCCCCATCCTTATGTGCTGCTCCCATCCTGCGTCCCCATCCTTATGTGCTGCTCCATCCTGCGTCCCCATCCTTATGTGCTGCTCCATCCTGCGTCCCCATCCTTATGTGCTGCTCCATCCTGCGTCCCCATCCTTATGTGCTGCTCCATCCTGCGTCCCCATCCTTATGTGCTGCTCCATCCTGCGTCCCCATCCTTATGTGCTGCTCCATCCTGCGTCCCCATACTGCCTCTGACCCGCTCGGCGCCGAGTGCTGGGGGACCTGAGCAGGCGGGGATACCGGCGCGCTGTGGGGGTCAGGTGCCGGTATCGCCGCCAGCTCAGGCCCCCCAGCACTTACTATATTCACCTGTCCTGCGTTCCATCGCTGAGCGCCGCCATCTTCCCGGTCTCCTGGCCGTGACTGTTCAGTCAGAGGGCGGCGCCGGCGCGCATTAAGAGCGTCATTGAGCCCTCTGAACTGAAGGTCACAGGCCGAAGACCGGGAAGATGGCGGCGCTCAGCGATGGAACGCAGGACAGGTGAATATAGCCGATACTCACCCTCCTGGCGGTCCCTGCTTCTCTGTTGGAGATCGCGGTGTGCGTTCAGTGTGAACGCACACCGCGATCTCCCGGGAGCGTCATTCTGTGAGGCCCAGACTGCGCCGGCGCTTGCGCCTGCGCAGTCTATAAAGGCTTTGGACAGAGTGACGCTCCCAGCGTTATATTATAGATCTTCACCACCCTATTAAATGTTTTTTCACTGTTTGTACTCGGACCAAAAACACTGTCTTGTTAACGAGCTCTTAGAATTCCGCTCATACAGCGCATCACGAGACAATCCAAATTCATACAGCGCATCACGTGACAATCCGAATTCATACAGTGCATCACATGACAATCCGAATTCATACAGCGCATCACATGACAAACGTAATTCACACAGCGCATCATGTGACAATCAGAATTCATACGGCACATCACCTAACAATCCGAATTCATTCGGAGTATCATGTGACAATCCGAATTCACACAGCGCATCACACGACAATCCGAATTCACACAGCGCATCACGTGACAATCCGAATTCACACAGCGCATCACATGACAATCCAAATTCATACAGCGCATCACGTGACAAACGTAATTCACACAGCGCATCACATGACAATCCAAATTCATACAGCGCATCACGTGACAATCCGAATTCATACAGTGCATCACATGACAATCCGAATTCATACAGCGCATCACGTGACAAACGTAATTCACACAGCGCATCATGTGACAATCAGAATTCATACGGCACATCACCTAACAATCCGAATTCATTCGGAGTATCATGTGACAATCCGAATTCACACAGCGCATCACATGACAATCCGAATTCACACAGCGCATCACATGACAATCCGAATTCACACAGCGCATCACATGACAATCCAAATTCATACAGCGCATCACGTGACAAACGTAATTCACACAGCGCATCACATGACAATCCAAATTCATACAGCGCATCACGTGACAAACGTAATTCACACAGCGCATCATGTGACAATCAGAATTCATACGGCACATCACCTAACAATCCGAATTCATACAGCGCATCACATGACAATCCGAATTCACACAGCGCATCACATGACAATCCAAATTCATACAGCGCATCACGTGACAATCCGAATTCATACAGCGCATCACGTGACAATCGGAATTAATACGGCGCATCACATGACAATCGGAATTCATACAGCACATCACGTGACAATCGGAATTCATACAGCACATCACGTGACAATCGGAATTCATACAGCACATCACGTGACAATCGGAATTCATACAGCACATCACATGACAATCGGAATTCATACAGCACATCACGTGACAATCGGAATTCATACAGCGCATCACGTGACAATCCGAATTCATACAGCGCATCACGTGACAATCGGAATTAATACGCCGCATCACGTGACAATCCGAATTCATACAGCACATCACGTGACAATCGGAATTCATACAGCGTACCACATGACAATCAGAATTCATACAGCGCATCACGTGACAATCCGAATTCATACAGCGCATCACATGACAATCCGAATTCATTCAGCGCATCGCATGACAATCCAAATTCATACAGCGCATCGCCTGACAATCCGAATTCATACAGCGCATCACGTGACAATTCGAATTCATACAGTGCATCAGGTTACAATCGGAATTCTTCATACAGTGCATCACGTGACAATTCAAATTCATACAGTGCATCAGGTGACAATCCGAATTCATACAGCGCATCACATGACAATCCAAATTCATACAGCGCATCAGGTGACAATCCGTATTCATACAGTGCATCACGTGACAATCTGAATTTATACAGCACATCACGTGACAATCCGAATTCATACAGCGCATCACGTGACAATCTGAATACATACAGCGCCTCACGTGACAATCGGAATTCATACGGCGCATCACGTGACAATCTTCCTTCGAGTTTGCACAGACCATTCTGCACAGTCTTCTCTTCCTGTTCTCTCGACAAGTGACGTCACCATTGTTGGGGTGTGGATTTATTCATCTGCCAGCATTTTATTTCAGCTCCATGACAATTAAGAGCAGCAGGTCTCATTTTATGATAGAGTGTGAGTGTGAAAAAGAAGAAGCACTCACTTTGAAAATATTATTACTAATGTGATATAACTTCTCCGCAAATCAAATTTCCCTGGAAAAAAAGGGTGAACAAGCGAATTTGCATTTTGCCTGATCTGATCTCTACTCCCAACCAAAGAATCACTTTATTCACTGCCACTTCCCAGGAGCACAGGGCGCCATCAGCTTGTGGACTCTGCTCTTCTCTACCATACCTGAACATTGCATGTGATTAGCCACAATTACCTGAAAACCTGAAGGCTAAATGGAGCAGGGAAAACACACAATTCCCTGCTGCTAAACCCCCTAGCGCATTTATTTACACATTATAAGCCAGGAACCTAGGGGAGATATACATACCATCAAATGCTCATCCCTCGCTCCTGTTACTACGTATAGATGTAGGAATAAACTGTAGGAGAGATTAGCGCAATAGGGTCTTATCTGATGGACACAAATTTCATTTCATTCCGATTGCACTAACCTGATAGGTCTATTGGTAAGGCATAAAGATCTCAATGAGGATTCCAGCTGCACCAGATCCACGGGTCCACAAGAGACCATATCAATATGACAAGATTTAGTCCGTGCTGCCAATAATGATATAAAATCAAGGTGTTCAAGAGAAAAGTGATTTAAACTACTTTTGTCTATTTGAACACCTTGATTTTATATCATCAGCAGCGTGGACTAAGTCCACAAAATCCTCTTATCTTGTGATATATAGATTTAAATATATGTACAGAATAAGAGCAAATACGGAGAATTCTATCCATTATTCAGGACAGGTGAAGTGTTACTGTGCTGTGTCCTTAGTATCTGTTCTTATTCTGTATATGACAATGACTCTGATACGGGGGGGGGGTGCAGACACATATACTCACCTTTACACTAGTCACATGTTGAAGTAGTATCATCATACAATTATTAGGTTCTGTAGAAGGACGTAGATCTGGGGATTTATTATGATGGAATATAGGCTGAACTGGATGGACAAATGTCTTTTTTCGGCCTTACTAACTATGTATGTTACCAGCACAAAGCAGGTTAACACAAAAGACAACCTGACTGTCATGATGAATTACACAGTTCTGGGAGCAACCTGAGCCTGTACTTGTTGTCTCTGCTTGTTTCTGTGACTTTACCCTTTATAATATCACAGGTATAGACAGAGAAAGGCAGTCTCGCCCTTAACATTCACTATTAACCCATTCATTGAAAAGAAGTGGTCTGCAACCATAGTGAAACTACTACTCTCAGTATTGCACATTTTTAGAATTGTAGTTTCTTAACAGAAGACGTTATGGCCTGTGCAGGATGTGCACGTACGCAACGCATTTCTGGTAACGATTGCTTGATTTTCCATACATCACGTTACAAGTCAGCAGCAATGCAATCAGCTTTGCTTATCTGTGCATAACCATCAGTGAACATAACGCAGATCTTTTTTCATCAATCTGAAAGCTATTTGCTAACTGTAACATGTCCAGATGGAAGCCCATCAAACGCCTAATTAACATAGATGCCATGTCAGCTGCAGGTCCAGTCTGTTGTGACATGAAACATGGAGTGTAAAGCGAGATAAAGAAAACAGGGCTGCAAGTGCTGACATTGTCACACAGTCACTGCCTTTGTCATACAAGAGACGACTGCATTCACACTCAGAAAGATTCTGTATCTGTCAAGGGTTAAAACTTGGGAGTGGAGGATGAATCGGGGCAGGTGGTTAATGTTGGAAAGAAACCCATGCGTAGCTGTGACTGATAGAACATGGAGTACCTCCTCCTAGTCTTTCCATTCCAATTCAGGACCCTTTTGTTCTACGCAGGATTTTTAGTGCAGGCATGGAACAAACTACGGAAATGATTTAAAGAACTACTCCCATCAAAGTTTTTATCCTCTAAGGGTAGGTTCACACAGGGTGTAATTGCTCCTTTTTTAATGCTAATTTTCAGTTGCTTTTACAGTACCAGCAAAGCTTATGAGATTTCAGAAATCTCATGCACACACATTGGGTTTTTGTTTGCTCAGTATTTTGTGCTTTGCAGCGTTTTTTTTTTACATAGGGTATATCACTTCTTTCAGCATTTTTTCAGCATTTTTCACCCATTGACTTGAATGGGTGGTGAAAAAAACGCTGCAAATACGCAAGGTTGTCTTTTCTTGCAGCGTATTTGCTGCAGAAAAGTCAAGGAGAGCCGGATGTGACATCATCACAGCCGGCTCTGCTACATCTAGATGACAGACTGCATGATGTATTCATACAGCCTGTCATCCAGCAGCGGACTGCCCCGCCCGACAGTGTTTGCCACGCTGTCATAAGCATGACAGCGCCGCAAACACCGCTTCTGATTGGTGGGGTAATCATCCCTGTTGGTCAGAGAGCCGCGGCTCCCCGCTGTCAGAAAACAGCGTGAGCGCTCAACTGTGATCGGAGGTGTAAACTTCACCTCCGATCACTGGTGTCAGATGATGGGACTACTGCTCCAATCATCTGACACCTACTGACACTAATTACAGTGACTACAGGAGTGGCGGATGGGAGTTTTCATCTGCCGCTACTGCACTATAAATAAATAATAATAAAAAAAAAAACGGCGTGGGCTTCCCCCTAATTTTGATAACCCGTCAGACAAAACTCACAGCTGGGGCTGCAACCCCCAGCTGTCAGCTTCAGCAAGGCTAGTTATCAAGAATAGAGGGGTCCTCACGCTTTTTCTTTTAATTGGTTAAATAAATAATTTAAAAAAACGGCGTGGGGTCCCCCCCATTTTTGACAACCAGCCTTGCTAAAGCTCACAGCTGGGGGCTGATATTCTCAGACTGGTAACGGGCCATCGATATTGGCCCCCCCAGCATAAAAATAGCAGCCCACAGCTGCCCAGAAAAGGCACATCTATTAAATGTGCCAATTCTGGCGCTTTGCCCATCTCTTCCCACTTGCCCTGTAGCAGCGGAAAGCAGGGTAATAAGGGGTTAATGTCACCTTCCTATTGTAAGGTGACATTAAGCCGGCTTAGTAATGGAGAGGCGTCAATCCATTACTCATCCTATGTTAATTAAAGGGTTAACCAAACACACGCAGTAAGAAAAAAGTCTTTTAATGAAATAAAACACCACACAGTTTTGACCATATTTTTATTGTTCTGCCATTCCAAAGCAAAGCCCTCGATCTTCTGTAAGAAAAATAAAATAAAAAAGCCAAAGTATACTGCCTGATCCGTCGCAGTCCAATATACCGAGTGTCCCACACAGTATCTGGGGGAAGATAAAGCTTACAACCGGGAGTGATGCTAAAGCGACTGCTCCTAGCTGTAAGCAACTGGGGAATGAAGGAGACGGAGCGGGCACAGGCTCAGTAACGAGCGGTGATGTCACTGAGCCTGCGTTCCCTCACAGCCTGACCTGGAGTTACCTCTAGACCGTGGGAAAATTCCGGGGAAGAGGATACTGCAGGTAATGTATCTATTCTATTCTATCTATTCATTCTATCTATCCATTCTATCTATTCTATTATATTCTATCTATTCCTTCTATCTATCTATTCTATCTATTCATTCTATTCTTTCTATCTATTCTATCTATGTATTCTATCTATCTCTTCTATCTATCTATTCTATCTATTTATCTATTCATTCTATCTATTCTTTCTATTTATCTATTTATTCTATCTATACTATCTATTTATTTATCTATCCATTCTATCTATTTATCTATTCTATCTATCTATCTATTCTATCTATTCATTCTATTTATTCTATCAATCTATTCATTCTATCTATTCTATCAATCTATCTATTCTATGTATTCATTCTATCTATTCTATCAATCTATCCTACCTATTCATTCTATCTACAGGAAGTTGTTTTTTTTCCCTGTGTGCACTCAACTTTATTGGCATGCACAAAGAGAAAAAAAAAAACGCATGTAAAAAACGCACCAAAAAACAGGCAAAAAACGCTGCAGAAAACACACCAAAAACGCACCTAAACCTACGTTTTTGGCGCAGCTTATTTCCTGCCAAGATGATCCTTTTTTCCTGCAGAAAAAAGCAGCAAAAACGCCCTGTGTGAACTTGCCCTTAATATTTTGCAATCATCATATTATATACCACTATGTATTTACAATTGCTCATTTTGCCTTTCTACCCCATTAATTCTTGTTTTATCTGCTCTGTGTAGAAACAGGAAGCCTCTTTTGCCTGTATTTATCATCCCCCTCTTCAACTCCTGACCTAGGGACTCCCCCTCCCCTTGCAAGGGACTTTTGCAGTGACTTATGAGTCATACAGGGAAAATTGACCTCCTGTTTCTACATAGAGCTTAGAAGTAAATTTTTAATCATATGATGTCATAGACCTAATGGAAAAGAGAAGAGTTAACTGGGTAGAAAAGCAAAATGAGCAAGTGTAAGAGCTTGATTAGAGATGAGCAAACTTGAATAAGAAAGTTCGGCGTCCGAACTGAACACCTACTGTTTGGGCATAGACCCCGGTCAGACAGCAGCTGTTCCCATGCTGTCAACTGACAGCGTGAGCCCGCAGCTGTGATCAGAGGTAAAAAGCTTACCTCCCATCACTGGCGTCGGCTGATACTACCGCTTCCATCAGCCTACTCGTGCTACTGCTAATAACAGCAACAGCAGGCTGTGACTGATGAAAGTATTCATCAGCTGGTGCCTGCGCTCTAAATAAATAATTTAAAAAAAAGGGTGTTTTGCTGATAAGCAAAAGTGACAGCTGGGGGCTGCAGTCCTCAGTTGTCAGATTTAGCAAGGTTGTTTTTCAAGAATACAGTGGTTCCACTTTATTTTGTCTCAGTGTGCTAGCGGTGATCACACTGGAGGTCACCGCAGTTCAGGGGCCCGGCTGGGAACGCAGCCTCGGTGACTGTCGGTAAGCTCGATGACATCACCACTAGTCTGTTTATCCCCAGATATGGATTACGACATGGGACAGAACAATGGACACATGAAGGATATGGTTGTTTTTATTTTTGTTTTATTACAGGAGACTAGGGCTTCAATGGAATGGGTGTTACAGTAGGTGAGTATTACTATGTTTGTTATTTATAAATAAAAAGGAAAATTGTGCTTTTTTATATCAAATAAAAGACTTTTTTCTGGCTGTGTGTTTATTCACAATGCAAATTTCTAGGTTCAGGTCCGGGTACTGTTCTGCTACCCAAACCTGAACTTTTTTAGCTGTTCGGCTGAACTCGAACATCCAGGGGTCCACCCATCTCTAAGCTTGATATGTTTGCCTTAGAGATTGTCAGATCTTTTGGAACTCCTAAAGTGAACCCGCAGAACCACGACAACGAACCTCCCAAGGGTTAGATGGCCTGGTGGACCACCCCCAATACAGGGAGTGTTAGGGGCTGGCCCGAGGGAGACTATTGCCGCAGAAGCTGTTACCCGGGGACAGGAAGTTGGAGCGGAAAAGGCGCAGAACTGGCTATAACGGAGACACAGGACAGACTGGCAATGACTGAGACTAAGAATAGGCAGGATATGGCGAATGCCCAGGACAGACTGGATATGGCGGACACCCAGGACGCACTGGATATGGCGGAAACACAGGACAGGCAGGGTATGGCGGAAACACAGGGCAGGCGGGGTATGGTGGAAACACAGGACAGGCAGGGTATGACGGACGCACAGGACAGAGCAAGGTATGGCGGACGCACAGGACAGAGCAAGGTATGGCGGACACACAGGACAGAGCAAGGTATGGCGGACGCACAGGACAGAGCAAGGTATGACGGACGCACAGGACAGAGCAAGGTGCAGAGGGACCTGGGTCAAATGAGGACAAATGACAATCAGGCATGGAGCAGAGGAAGGAGTTACCTTAAATAGACCAAGAGCTGCAGAACTTCCGGGTCAAGATCCTCCAGAATCATAGAGTGGAGGAACGGAGCGTCTGCAGACCAGAGAGAGGAAGTGCATGTGCGCAGTGAGAGGCGCGCACGTGCACCCGATGAGAGCCAGGGACCAGCGGCGAGTCAGGAGAAGAGATCGGAAGGCGCGCGCACACCGCTGGAGCCGGACGGGTAAGTATGTCGGCGCGCAGAGTGAGCGGCAGGTGGCGCCGTGACAGAGATAAACAGATTGGCAGTGGTGACATTAAAAATGTCAGGAAGGACAGATAAAATTAAATTTTTTGATCTGGAGGTCATTTTTCAGTCACTGCAGAATTGTTTTCGGTGTTTTCAGAAAATGATTATAGTGTAAGAAAACCCCTTTAAATTGATAAAGCAATTTCCTGTAAAAGTCCCAATACTATAGTGATGTTCTTCAAACAAACAGATTAATTAAACAAATGTTGTCTCACCAAGCATTACTTTTTTTGTATTCAATTTATTAGTTAAAATTGATAAGGTGATTAGATCCTAATACACTATTCTCGGACTTCTAGCTATGCTTGAATGAAACCAACAGTTTAATGCAATAGTAATCTATACAATTGCCTTATGATGCTGTAGTAGGGAAACCAGTAGTGGCTAGGCAGCATTATTATTTATGTGGTGATTCTCACTTAATGTGTTGTATGCCCTCATTGCTTTGGAACTTTTTATCCTGTAGGATAACTTAACGTGTGCTGAACTTTTTATGCAGTGTCGGCATCTTCTATACATATTCCTGTTGGTATAAGGCAGGGGTGGGGAACCTCAGGCCCCAGGGCCATTTACAGCCCTCGATGACCTTTTATCAGGCCCCCGAGCAGATTCTCAGGGACCGCATTCTTGGGCTAGGAGTTGTGTTTTGATTGCCACAAGCCCATTAATTTCTTCTTGTTCTGTTAGCACACACACACAGTGATCACTACTGAACTTTGAAGGGCATGCAATGAAAGATTACGTCCTGAAATCAGTGCCAGAGTCAGGATGTACTTTGTGGGCGGAGTTTGTACGGCCCTTGAAGGATGGTATAAATATCCAAATGGCCCTTCGCAGAAAAAAGAGAGAGCTCCTGGAAATGTACACTTAATGATTTCCCTATTATCCCAGTGAGAAGGATTCATCTGAATAGTACTGCGAAAAATAGCGTTTTAGGATTTATTCCAATAATTGGGTTGAACTTATATAAAAAAAGGAGTGATATATTAATCTGGAATAATATTATAGCCCCTAGGATAATCACCAGTTACTAGTATTAGGATTCCCAGGCCATTTCAAATTCTGTTCTATCATTAGTAAAGTTTGGCACTGAGCTAGAAAGGCCGGCTTATTGTTATTGTAACAACCCTGCTGGCATCACTGCATGGCCTCCCATCCCCCACCTGCATTACACTCAAACTAACTTCTCTGGGCCTTGTTGTGACTTCTCTCTGCTGCCAGCTCCATGCTGTGTGCCTCATGTCTGCTGCTTGCTCTGTGCATGCTCTGTCTGTGTGCATAGGTGGTGGCGCCGGCAACTCCTGTGTCTTATTGAGTCTGTGTGCACCTTGCTAAGGTGTCCCGGGCCAATCGCCATGAGGCTTCCTGTATTTAAGACTTCTCCACCCTTTGGTGGGGGCCTGTGCAATTACTCCCTCTGTCAGTTCTTAGTAGCTGAGTTGCCAGGCCCTGTCTCTGTTACTCTTATGTCCGCCACCCAGGGGGGTGTTGTACCCTGGTCTGAGTCCTGTGTTTGCCATCCAGTGGGGCCTCGTACCCTGGCCTATGTCCGTCTCCCAGAGGGGCGTCGTACCCTGGCTTGTGTCCATGTCTCTGTGCCTTGTCCTGTTCCTGTGTCTGTTTATATCCCTGCCTTGGTTTCCTTTCCCTGCTGTGCATACTCTGTGTCTTGCTTTGCTCTGCTTTTGGCTCTGCTCTCTGCGTCCTTGCTTTGCTCCTTGCTCTGCATTCTGTGACCTTGCTCTGCTCTCTGTGGTTTTTCTCTGTACTCTGTGTCTTGCTCTGCACTCTGACTTTGGTCTGCTCTCAGCTCTGCACTCTGTGGAATTGCTCTCAGCTCTGCACTCTGTGGAATTGCTCTGACTTTGTTCTGCTCTCAGCTCTGCACTCTGTGGCTTTGCTCTCAGCTCTGCTCTCTGTAACTTTGCTCTGCACTCTGACCTTGCTCTGCACTCTGTGGCTTTGCTCTGTGGCTCCGCTTAGCTCTCGCTCTGCGGCTCCGCTCCTTGCGGTTCTACCTGGCTCTGCTCATTGCGGTTCTACGTTTCTTGCTCTTGGCTCCGCCTCCTGCATTTCTGCACTTGGCTCCGCCTCCTGCTCTTGGCTCTGCCTTCTGTGTTTCTGCACTTGGCTCCTGCTCTTGGCTCCGCCTCCTGCATTTCTGCACTTGGCTCCGCCTCCTTCTCTTGGTTCTGCCTCCTGCGTTTCTGCACTTGGCTCCTGCTCTTGGCTCCGCCTCCTGCATTTCTGTTCTTGGCTGTAGCTCCTGTGCTTTCGCTCTGTATCCACTCTTGCTGTCTTTCTCTACCTATTTTTAAGTCCTCCTGTCTGACCAGGTTCTTACCTGTTTTACATACCTGCCTGCAGACCGGTCCCTACCGGTTCTTCCAGTGTACCAGCCTTGTCCGCCTGTCCTGCCAGGGAGCCAGCTGTACCTGCCTGCCTACCAGAGTGCCAGCCGTGCCCACTTGCCTGTCTATGTTTCGTTCTCCGGTGGGATCAGCAGCCACAGCCAGACAACACCCTGGAATAGCACCTGGTAGCTTCCTGCTGGACAAGCATGACCTCACCATCAGAGGCTCCAGCGAATACCAAGGAAGCTACTTAGTTACGCCCCTTCCAGGGAAGTCTGGTCTGTGGTCCAGTGGGGCCACACCCCCGTGCAAACCAGTCTGAGCGTGAGCATGACAGTTATGACATTATGTCTACTTGGCCAATAAGCTAAATACCAAAATAAGATAAATCGTGGAATTACGGAAATAAAATTACAGGATTGATAGACATGTTAATGTTATGCAAATTATGAAAAAAAGGAAGCAAAATATCCAAGATGCGCTTGATGGGATACTTTGGAGAAACGGTTGTACCACTGGTTTCACTACCCAATCAATGTAACGCTGGGCTGGTAGTGTAAGTGGAATGAAGATTAGAGGGGTCTTGCTTCTTCCCATTCCTTCCCCTTCTATTATCCTAGAAGTGGGACCAGTGTGATGATCGTTTGTCAAGGCCTCTTCATGGCATTGCCGTTGCCCATGTGGTTTTGAGATTGAGACCGGAGTCTGGAATGGTACGATTATCTTTCATGATGAATCCTGCTTTTGTCTTGAATGCAATGATAGCCAGAGATTGGTCTATTAATGCAGATTATTTGCAATTTATTAAGCTAAGTTTCTATGGAACATGCCCCTTCTTGTAAGCACACATACTGAACAAAAGCTCATTGAATTCAACAATCCAATAGCTCTGGTTACTTAGGTTCTTAAATCTATGTTTGATGCTGTAACCTTGCTCATCTATCTATAGGCTACATTAGGTTGCAATGTTGAGATGTACCATACAAATTAAATAGATATAGCTGAAAATTTGGAATAACAAAAGAACCATATTTATAAATTCGAGATAATCTCCAAAATATACAGTCAGATAATGAATCGTACTTTGTATATTACCCTATATATTCTTGTGACCCTATTTACTCCCTAATACGCTATATGCCTATCGCATTGCTCCATGGTTGTATTGTTGCTCGCCTGTTTTTATAGTAACGAATTTTTCTATATGGTGATTTGTACATTTTTGACTTGTCTTGTTTGTATAATTTTGAATAAAACTATTGTGTAATTTTTTGCAAAAACAAGGCCTAGAAACTACTTGATGTCACATACAAATATTTGAATGTCCTTCATTCTCTAACCATAAAAATTATCTTGCTTGGCCTCTAAAACAATATGGTGTATGTGGAGTGCCCCCAGACACAGGGCCACGAGTTCTCGGTACCGGGCCTCTCTGGTTCGGTTCTGAGGCTGTCACGGTGGCTAGACCCGGTCCGCGACCCTGCTAAGGCGCGTCCAATAAAGGTGGTGCAGTCTGTCAGGGGTTCGTGACGCCACCGGTGGTGTTCGGTCAGGGTGACCGACGCTGCTGTGGGGTCCGCTGGGGTGATGGAATGGCAGCTGGATGGTATACCTTCCCACAGGTGAAATATGTCCCCAGGGCTTCCCTGTAAGGTGGATGGTAATGGTGTAGGGTGCAATCAATAATGAGGACACAGGGTTGCAGTCTCTTTACCTCTTTACTGAAGACTTCAGGATCCTCAATCCAGAGCACGCTTAACAGGGCTATCTGAGACCGGCCGGTCCGATGGGCACATCCAGAGTTTCCTTCGCAGATGGAAATCGTTGCCTACCACTAGTGCCTGTGTGTTGTAGTCCTACCCTGCTGAGCATTCGGAATAGTCCTCACAACTGCTGTTCTCGTTCGTTCGTTCTCTACAGCTCTCTCTCTCTCTTTGGTTCCAGATGTTACTAGTTTCTCGTCCCCAAGGAATGTTATGGCTAGGACGCACCCGTATGACGGGAAGGCTCGGAGCTCTTCCTTGGACCCTAGAGACGCCCCTCTCCACGCATTGCCCCCTATGTCTTCGTAGGTGTAGTAAGGTAGACAGCCACCCTATGATTAACTGTCCTGCAGAGTTCGAAGTAAGGCCTAGAGTCAGTTACTCCCGCGGTGTTCCGGCCACCGGCTACGCGCCTCAGTAGGATGTTGCCTCGGTCTCACGGCACGACTCCTACTGGTACTCCTTTGTGCTTGATCTCATTTACACTGTTCCACAATATCCTTCCCTTCGTGTCTCTCTCTTGGATACCGCCACGGGGTGTGCAGGTGCAGTTCCGTTACGTTTTGCTCTGTTCGCTAGGCACCTGCCAGGTTCCCACGCCTGACAGGGACCCCCCTGTGTCTTCTCCCTGCAACACCCCCTGCCACGGGATGTTGCCTGAATCCAACCCAGTCAGCTTCTGACTAACTTCCTCCCCAACCCCTAGTTTTACCAGTGTGAGGAGTGGCCCAATAAATAAAGCCTTTTTCTCCCCCTAGTGGCCGGAGTGTGAAGTGTAATGTGTTCTGGTGATACCTGGTCAGGAGAACTCCTTTAGTGCCATCAGACGTACCATCACTCCCCTTAGTGGCAGAGCATCATACTGCAACGACCAGGTCTCTGGGGCGCTGCACTCCCCCCAGTTAAATCCAGTACTCCTGGACTGGGAAGAAGAACAACAATACATTGCAGCAAAAGACATACAAAATTTTAAAATGCTTAAAACAGGTAATTAAAATAATGCTTCCCTTTATGGGAGGTGAGAACACTTGAACTTTACAAACAAAAACAAGGTTAAATATTTTTAAATAACATTCTGACTATAAATAACTCTCAGTACCCAGCCGGGTATTCTACCAAGTGCAAACTCTGAACAATAATTTAACTTTTCCTTTAAGGGCGTATAAGCTGAACCCACTAAAGGCCTACTATAAAATACTATATAAATAACTCAACTTTTCTTTCCGTTCTAGCTTCACCAATGCAGGACCGCCTAGCTCCTTGGCTGGGCCTACTGTCATTGTACCGACCATCATTCTACGGTTCTCAGGAGGACTCACTTCAAGCTTTCCTGTCCTTAATCTTTATTAACATTATCAAACTTTACTAACTTTCAACATTATTAACGTTTCGATCTTTTCCAAAGCAACATGTCAACATTCCCTTTAAGAGGGAACCAAGTCTCTAGGAAGTAGTGCAGATTCTCTCTGTCTCCAAGTCCACTGAAAGCAAGACCTTCTGCGTCATGTCCAGAAGCATTATCTTCGCAAAGTCTTCTTTCGCTTGTAAAACCAGTAGGGAGCACCTTTAAGAAGGTGCAAACTATATACAAAACAGTTTTGAATCATTCACTGTTCATGATCCGGCAGTCTTTTAAACAATGATGAACTTGTGCAATAATAGAAAAAGAAATATAAACAATAGGGATCCCGGGTAAACAAAGGGACCCCTTCTAAGAATAACCCTGGATGGGTTTTAAGCAGCAGCAACAAACAGTTAACTATGTACATATTCGGGTCTTCGAGGTTTAGTTCTATAATAGGTTGCAAGGCATCCATCGGTAACGAACATTTCCCGGCCGTGGAAGCCCTGGTTCCGTGTTCTCGCCTGATGCGGTGTCAGTGTCGTGGGTTCGTCTCTCAGGTGCAGCCAGGTCACCCGGTGTCTGGATCCGAATGTCAGCTTTGGTTGCAAGTTCAGTAGCGGCGATAATGCACACTGTGGTGACAGGGGTGGAGTTCTTCAAATCAGGGTTAGTCGTAGTTAGGACAGCAGGTGG
This sequence comes from Ranitomeya imitator, assembly GCF_032444005.1. Taxonomy (NCBI): domain Eukaryota; kingdom Metazoa; phylum Chordata; class Amphibia; order Anura; family Dendrobatidae; genus Ranitomeya; species Ranitomeya imitator. The sequence goes on along the minus strand of NC_091286.1, from coordinate 329,690,313 downwards.
CGCCATTACCGACTCGCATCGGTAGACATTTTGAGCGCACCACCCTTGCGCACTCCGATGGCGGGTGTACGTCACCTGGTCCCCTCTGTTTAGCAGCTGTCCATCACCTCTATCGCGGTGCGGGGCCTTCACATTGTAGCTAGTAAAGAAGATTTCCGTCGGTAGCCCCGGTTCCTGTATATAGCCCCAACCCCGCTTCGGGTAAAAGGCCAGCACAGTTCCCCGCTTTACCTGACTCCCTTTACTGTGTTCTGTCTTTGGTCCTTGTACTTTCGGTGGGTCACTTTGTTCTGTCTCTTTTCGGTCTTTCCAGTGTAAAATTAGACATTGTTTATATTGTTCCCAAGTAAGCGCAGCGATGCTGAGGCCCTCCTGTCTAGTCCCGTCTGGCCCCATCCTTGGGGTGTCCCATTGGAAGATCACCCCCTCTAAGCTTACTCCCAGTGGTATCCCCATAGTCGTCGGTAGCGGGGGCACCAGCTTCTCCATGGTGCCGGGGGCTATAACAACCTGCTCAGGAGCAGGGAGTCGGTCGCTGTCAGGACGGGGAGCGGTCACGGGAGCCGGATTGATCAGGAGGGCAGGGGCGTTTTCCATACCTTCGTCTGATGTTGTTCCACCGATGCCGATCGGTTCCATTGATGAGGACGCTGGAGTCGGCTGCAGCTCGGACCGCGGTTCTCCCGGTGCGGCCCTCAGTGACGGCTCCGATCTCCATTGCTTCACATCGGCTGGCTCCACGCTCGGGATAGGCTGACTCGGCTCCTCCGCCCGCGGCTCCAAGAAATCCGAGCCCTCCAGCCGCGGCAGATTCGAGTTCCAGTCTACCTCCGGCTGACGGGGACAGGCCAGGATCGCTCCTTCGTCGTTCAGGCACCCGCTGGTCGTCATCCCCTCTCCGGGGTCTGCAATGGCACTCACACGCTGCTCCTCCATTTCCTGGGGGTGTGGCTCCTTCTTGTCTTGGTTCCCGCCGCTGCAAGTCAGGGGGCGGTTCTCCTCTGCTTTGGGGCAGATCATCCCCTCGCAACAGTAATCCGAGGGGGCGGTCAGCACTTCTGGCGCCACTTTGATAGTCTCCTCCCATGGCATGCCCTCCTTCTCCTGCACTCCTCATGGCGTGGCAATGGCGGCGGTTTTGGCGGGAATCTTGTGGCAGATAGCAATACACAGTCTTTGCAATAAATCACAGTCCAACACGTTTCATTCACAGTTCCAAGGCACACATGACCTGCTTCTCAGGCTTAAGTAGGATCCTGTTCGTGACGCCAAGTTGGAGCGCCCCCAGACACAGGGCCACGAGTTCTCGGTACCGGGCCTCTCTGGTTCGGTTCTGAGGCTGTCATGGTGGCTAGACCCGGTCCGCGACCCTGCTAAGGGGCGTCCAATAAAGGTGATGCAGTCTGTCAGGGGTTCGTGACGCCACCTGTGGTGTTCGGTCAGGGTGACCGACGCTGCTGTGGGGTCCGCTGGGGTGATGGAATGGCAGCTGGATGGTATACCTTCCCACATGTGAAGTATGTCCCCAGGGCTTCCCAGTAAGGTGGATGGTAATGGTGTAGGGTGCAGTCAATAATGAGGACACAGGGTTGCAGTCTCTTTACCTCTTTACTGAAGACTTCAGGATCCTCAATCCAGAGCACGCTTAACAGGGCTATCTGAGACCGGCCGGTCCGATGGGCACATCCAGAGTTTCCTTTGCAGATGGAAATCGTTGCCTACCACTAGCATCTGTGTGTTGTAGTCCTACCCTGCTGAGCATTCGGAATAGTCCTCACAACTGCTGTTCTCGTTCGTTCATTCTCTATAGCTCTCTCTCTCTTTGGTTCCAGATGTTACTAGTTTCTCGTCCCCCAGGAATGTTATGGCTGGGACGCACCCGTATGACGGGAAGGCTCGGAGCTCTTCCGGGACCCTAGAGACGCCCCTCTCCATGCGTTGCCCCCTATGTCTTCGTAGGTGTAGTAAGGTAGACAGCCAACCTATGATTAACTGTCCTGCGGAGTTCGCAGTAAGGCCTAGCGTCAGTTACTCCCGCGGTGTTCTGGCCACCGGCTACGCGCCTCAGTAGGATGTTGCCTCGGTCTCACGGCACGACTCCTACTGGTACTCCTTTGTGCTTGATCTCGTTTACACTGTTCCACAATAACCTTCCCTTCGTGTCTCTCTCTTGGATACCGCCGCGGGGTGTGCAGGCGCGGTTCCGTTACATTCTGCTCTGTTCGCTAGGCACCTGCCAGGTTCCCACGCCTGACAGGGACCCCCCTGTGTCTTCTCCCTGCAACACCCCCTGCCACGGGATGTTGCCTGAATCCAACCCAGTCAGCTTCTGACTAACTTCCTCCCCAACCCCTAGTTTTACCAGTGTGAGGAGTGGCCCAATAAATAAAGCCTTTTTCTCCCCCTGGTGGCCAGAGTGTGAAGTGTAATGTGTTCTGGTGATACCTGGTCAGGAGAACTCCTTTAGTGCCATCAGACGTACCATCACTCCCCTTAATGGCAGAGCGTCATACTGCAACGACCAGGTCTCTGGGGCGCTGCATATGCAAGTATGAAATTACCTGCAAACTTCAGTAAATGGCTAACCGGAGTGTATGCCCCTAGTTGAACCACCACCATTAAAAAAGTTATGGCATTTCTTAAGAAGAAGTCATCAGTTTTGAAAGGCTGGATATCCCCTTTAAGAAAGACAGAATTGAAGCCGTATTCAATAATCTCTCTACACATGAATGACAAATTAAACATCCTCCTGCATCTGTTCTGTTGGATTGTAATATCTTTCTGTCAGTTCTATGTTAGCTTACTGACTGAGCACTCCTCCCTTCACCATGTGGTTTTTAATTACATCTAATCACACTTTGTTCCGGCCAACCCATATGCAGGCTTTACTGAGAGAGGTGTCCATATTCACCCAAGCATACAGACATTAGCCTTCGGTAAGTGTTCACATTTGGACAGGGAGGTCAGGGACCCATCAGATTAATGAGACCACCTTGATGATGGTTGATGGGCTCACACTATTTGGCCAAATTCTGTGCAAAGCATCTCTCAAATATTTTTCCTAATGTTCAAAAGCCATTTTGCTATTCATATTTCATGTATTTCACATTCGACATGCTTTGGCACGATAGAGTGCAACCTTTTTTTTTTGTATATTTCTTAAGAAGAAGTCATCAGTTTTGAAAGGCTGGATATCCCCTTTAAGAAAGACAGGATTCACGCCGTATTCAATAATCTCTCTACACATGAATGACAAATTAAACATCCTCCTGCATCTGTTCTGTTGGATAGTAATGTTGTAATGATTAATTAAGAAAGGTACTACGAAACCATCAAATTGAGTTTTCATACATGGAAGGATTGCTATGTTTAAATCATCATTTCCTGACAAATGTGCAATGGTTTGCATTTATTGAACCTTGCTCAATCTGCACATTGCTTCCTGGTGAATTTCAGGAAGGGTACATGCTTGGATGCTTTTGTTCAGCGATACTTAAGCTGCTAAGTAGTGTCAGAAGGATAACATTATCATACTTATGCTTAACAAAGAATATGTATCATTCGCAAGGAAAATTAAATGGGATTTTAAGAGTTTGCAGAATAATAGGATCAACTGCAGATACAGTTCAATGCCTTAAAGGGACTCTGTCACCTGAATTTGGCGGGACTGGTTTTGGGTCATATGGGCGGAGTTTTTGGGTGTTTGATTCACCATTTCCTTACCCGCTGGCTGCATGCTGGCTGCAATATTGGATTGAAGTTCATTCTCTGTCCTCCATAGTACACGCCTGCGCAAGGAAAGATTACCTTGTGCAGGCATGTACTACAGAAGACAGAGAATGAACTTCAATCCAATATTGCAGCCAGCATGCAGCCAGCAGGTAAGGAAAGGGTGAATCAAACACCCGAAAACTCCGCCCATATGACCCAAAACCAGTCCCACCAAATTCAGGTGACAGGTTCCCTTTAATCTGAGCGTTGTGAAAGAGCCATATATATGGGATAAATAGAAGGAAATTCACAAGGTTTTATATCAAAAGGTTATTCTATAAAATAAGGAAGATTAAAGACAGTTTGAGCCATTCGTTCTCTTAATTTATATATAAGAATAGAATATGTGTATATACATTCTGGACAGTACTGTGCAAAAGTTTTAAGCAGGTGTGGCGAAAATGCTGCAAAGTAAGAAAGCTTTAAAAAAATTATATTTTAATAGTATATTTTTATCAAATAGCAAAATGCAAAGTGAATATTTTATTTTATAATGTATTATTTGATGCTGTTTTGGATCACCGTGCTAAGGGGTAACCGTGCCTAGGCCCATCTTGCTAATTATCTAATATGAGGGACATTGCTATCTCTAATTAAGAGCTTTGAGTTGTAGCTCGAAACAAGAAGAACATGCTGTCAATTTATCTTCTATTTAGAAATAAAGCTACATTTTAAAGGCTATCTGGAAAGCTGGACATTTTCATGTTTAACATTGCTGTATACCTTGACTCTTTTAGGGTTAGAAATCTGTAAAATGTAGAACTCATTTATTGTTCTTTATACAGATATAAATGACTAATTTCATAAAAACATAAATGATTAAACCAACACTTGGAAATCAGAGCTCTAGTCCTATAGATAGGCAGTGTGTAGTGATTCTGTCAACTTAAAAAGCCTACTGTGGACAGAAATGGCGCAAGCGAATCCACTATTCATTCTTTCACTCCTGTACAGGTATTTGACATTCGCTGCAGAGACCCCAGGGTTGCTTCCATGGAATAGCTTCTGTAGGTTAGTCAGGGGAATAGCCGTGTTCAAGTCTGGGGAGTGAAGCAGGGATGGAAAATTAACCAGTCAAATGTAAGATCCAGAAAGGCATCCAAGGAGTTAATCAGCAAAGTAATCAAAATTGGTGTTAAAGTAATCAAAATACAGAGACTTGGTCAAAACATAAAGCGTCACTCCAATAATGAGCATTACAGTGTAACTACAGATAAACTGTCGAGGAACAATTGGTGGCTAAGGCCTCACTCAGACATGCAAGTTTCATGTACTAGTGCTATCCATATTTTTCACGGATAGCACTCGTGCATATGAAAGTCTATGGGGTCAGTCACATGTCCAATTTTTTCTCTGCACCGAGTTGTCCTTGGAAAATATCAGAGATATGTTCCATTGTGATCCGAGGGTATGATCAAAATCACCTCTGTGGGTCAATGGGTCCGTAAAAAAAAAAATGGACTGCACTCGGATTATATCTGAGTGTCGTCCGATTTTTACAGATAGTCAGAAAGGAGGTGGATAATTTTTTTTTAAATTTCTCCACATACAAGAAAATCGTATGACACTGACACCACACTCTGATCAAACTCTGATAAGAAAAATTGGTCCGATTTTCTCGTACACGACAAAGTGGACATCTGCATGAGGCCTAAGCCAGACCTTTAATAATATGAACATTGCCTTTTATTCATTCAGGGGGGCTGTAGTGTACATTAATTTGCGCTGGGTGATGAACAAGTCATGGCGCTTCTCCAGCTATCAGTGCCGTCCACAGAACAGGAAGAGTGGTACCTGACAGCAGAGGCTGTGGGACCAAGGACAGGTATGTTTGTAACACAGCCATGTTCCTCTTTTGCAGCACAGTTGGCAAAGTGCAGTGGGCAAACTAATCAATACTCATCAGTATTCCTTCTGATGTTGGTGACAAAATCTTCACCGAATTGTACGACTCAAAAGCCATGCAAAATAGCCTTCATGACCGGTGAGTCTGGTGCACTCGTGAGCTCACTGTACTGTTCAAGAAAGTCCAGCAGTTCAACTACATTAACCCCTCTGTGACCTTAGGCGTACTATCCCGTCGAGGTGCCCTGGGCTTATCTGACCCTGGACGGGATAGTACGTCATAGCCGATCGGCCGCGCTCACGGGGGGAGCGCGGCCGATCGCGGCCGGGTGTCAGCTGCTTATCGCAGCTGACATCCGGCACTATGTGCCAGGAGCGGTCACGGACCGCCCCCGGCACATTAACCCCTGGCACACCGCGATCAAAGATGATCGCGATGTGCCGGCGGTGCAGGGAAGCACCGCGCAGGGAGGGGGCTCCCTGCGGGCTTCCCTGAGCCCCCCGCAGCAACGCGATGTGATCGCGTTGCTGCGAGGGTCTCCTCACCTCCCTCCCTGCTCGAGCCCTGGATCCAAGATGGCCGCGGATCCGGGTCCTGCAGGGAGGGAGGTGGCTTCACAGAGCCTGCTCAGAGCAGGCACTGTGAAGCAGCCTGCACTCCTATCAGATCAGTAATCTGACAGAGTGCTGTGCAAACTGTCAGATCACTGATCTGTGATGTCCCCCCCTGGGACAAAGTAAAAAAGTAAAAAAAAAATTTTCCAAATGTGTAAAAAAAATAAAAAAAAATATTCCAAAATAATGAAAAAAAAAAATATATTATTCCCATAAATACATTTCTTCATCTAAATAAAAAAAAACAACCAATAAAAGTACACATATTTAGTATCGCCGCGTCCGTAACGACCCGACCTATAAAACTGTCCCACTAGTTAACCCCTTCAGTAAACACCGTAAGAAAAAAAAAAAAAAAACGAGGCAAAAAACAACGCTTTATTATCATACCGCCGAACAAAAAGTGGAATAACACGCGATCAAAAGGACAGATATAAATAACCATGGTACCGCTGAAAGCGTCATATTGTCCCGCAAAAAAAGAGCCGCCATACAGCATCATCAGCAAAAAAATAAAAAAGTTATAGTCCTGAGAACAAAGCGATGCAAAAATAATTATTTTTTCTGTAAAATAGTTTTTATCGTATAAAAGCACCAAACCATAAAAAAATGATATAAATGAGGTATCGCTGTAATCGTACTGACCCGAAGAATAAAACTGATTTATCAATTTTACCAAACGCGGAACGGTATAAACGCCTCCCCCAATAGAAATTCATGAATAGCTGGCTTTTGGTCATTCTTCCTCACAAAAATCGGAATAAAAAGCGATAAAAAAATGTCACGTGCCCAAAAATGTTTTCAATAAAAACGTCAACTCGTCCCGCAAAAAACAAGACCTCACATGACTCTGTGGACCAAAATATGGAAAAATTATAGCTCTCAAAATGTGGTATTGCAAAAAATATTTTTTGCAATAAAAAGGGTCTTTCAGTGTGTGATGGCTGCCAATCATAAAAATCCGCTAAAAAACTCGCTATAAAAGTAAATCAAACCCCCCTTCATCACCCCCTTAGTTAGGGAAAAATAAAAAAAAATGTATTTATTTCCATTTTCCCATTAGGGCTAGGGTTAGGGCTAGGGTTAGGGCTAGGGCTAGGGTTAGGGCTAGGGTTAGGGCTAGGGTTAGGGCTAGGGCTAGGGTTAGGGCTAGGGTTAGGGCTAGGGTTAGGGCTAGGGTTAGGGTTAGGGCTAGGGTTAGGGCTAGGGTTAGGGCTAGGGTTAGGGCTAGGGCTAGGGTTAGGGCTAGGGTTAGGGCTAGGGTTAGGGCTAGGGTTAGGGCTAGGGTTAGGGCTAGGGTTAGGGCTAGGGTTAGGGCTAGGGCTAGGATTAGGGTTAGGGTTGGGGCTACAGTTAGGGTTGGGGCTAAAGTTAGGGTTAGGGTTTAGATTACATTTACAGTTGGGAATAGGGTTGGGATTAGGGTTAGGGGTGTGTCAGGGTTAGAGGTGTGGTTAGGGTTACCGTTGGAATTAGGGTTAGGGGTGTGTTTAGATTAGGGTTTCAGTTATAATTGGGGGGTTTCCACTGTTTCGGCACATCAGGGGCTCTCCAAACACGACATGGCGTCCGATCTCAATTCCAGCCAATTCTGCGTTGAAAAAGTAAAACAGTGCTCCTTCCCTTCCGAGCTCTCCTGTGTGCCCAAACAGGGGTTTACCCCAACATATGGGGTATCAGCGTACTCAGGACAAATTGGACAACAACTTTTGTGGACCAATTTCTCCTGTTACCCTTGGGAAAATACAAAACTGGGGGCTAAAAAATAATTTTTGTGGGAAAACAAAAAGATTTTTTATTTTCACGGCTCTGCGTTATAAACTGTAGTGAAACACTTGGGGGTTCAAAGTTCTCACAACACATCTAGATAAGTTCATTGAGGGGTCTAGTTTCCAATATGGGGTCACTTGTGGGGGGTTTCTACTGTTTAGGTACATTAGGGGCTCTGCAAACGCAATGTGACGCCTGCAGACCAATCCATCTAAGTCTGCATTCCAAATGATGCTCCTTCCCTTCCGAGCCCTCCCATGCGCCCAAACGGTGGTTCCCCCCCACATATCGGGTATCAGCGTACTCAGGACAAATTGGACAACAACATTTAGGGTCCAATTTCTCCTGCTAACCTTGGAAAAATACAAAACTGGGGGCTAAAATATAATTTTTGTGGAAAAAAAAAATTTTTTTATTTGCATGGCTCTGCGTTATAAACTGTAGTGAAATACTTGGGGGTTCAAAGCTCTCACAACACATCAAGATGAGTTCCTTAGGGGGTCTACTTTCCAAAATGGTGTCACTTGTGGGGGGTTTCTACTGTTTAGGTACATTAGGGGCTCTGCAAACGCAATGTGACGCCTGCAGACCATTCCATCTAAGTCTGCATTCCAAATGGCGCTCCTTCCCTTCCGAACCCTCCCATGCGCCCAAACGGTGGTTCCCCCCCACATATGGGGTATCAGCGTACTCAGGACAAATTGGACAACAACTTTTGTGGTCCAATTTCTCCTGTTACCCTAGGGAAAATACAAAACTGGGGGCTAAAAAATAATTTTTGTGGGAAAAAAATTTTGTTTTATTTTTATGGCTCTGCATTATAAACTTCTGTGAAGCTCTTGGTGGGTCAAAGTGCTCACCACACATCCAGATAAGTTCCTTAGGGGGTCTACTTTCCAAAATGGTGTCACTTGGGGGGGGTTTCAATGTTTAGGCACATCAGTGGCTCTCCAAACGCAACATGGCGTCCCATCTCAATTCCTGTCAATTTTGCATTGAAAAGTCAAACGGCGCTCCTTCCCTTCCGAGCTCTCCCATGCGCCCAAACAGTGGTTTACTGCCACATATGGGGTATCAGCGTACTCGGGACAAATTGACAACAACTTTTGAGGTCCAATTTCTTCTCTTACCCTTGGAAAAATAAAAAATTGGGGGCAAAAATATAATTTTTGTGAAAAAATATGATTTTTTATTTTTACGGTTCTGCATTATAAACTTCTGTGAAGCACTTGGTGGGTCAAAGTGCTCACCACACCTCTAGATAAGTTCCTTAGGGGGTCTACTTTCCAAAATGGTGTCACTTGTGGGGGGTTTCAATGTTTAGGCACATCAGTGGCTCTCCAAACGCAACATGGCGTCCCATCTCAATTTCTGTCAATTTTGCATTGAAAAGTCAAACTGCGCTCCTTCCCTTCCGAGCTCTCCCATGCGCCCAAACAGTGGTTTACTGCCACATATGGGGTATCAGCGTACTCAGGACAAATTGGACAACAACTTTTGAGGTCCAATTTCTTCTCTTACCCTTGGAAAAATAAAAAATTGGGGGCAAAAATATAATTTTTGTGAAAAAATATGATTTTTTATTTTTACGGTTCTGCATTATAAACTTCTGTGAAGCACTTGGTGGGTCAAAGTGCTCACCACACCTCTAGATAAGTTCCTTAGGGGGTCTACTTTCCAAAATGGTGTCACTTGTGGGGGGTTTCAATGTTTAGGCACATCAGTGGCTCTCCAAACGCAACATGGCGTCCCATCTCAATTTCTGTCAATTTTGCATTGAAAAGTCAAACTGCGCTCCTTCCCTTCCGAGCTCTCCCATGCGCCCAAACAGTGGTTTACTGCCACATATGGGGTATCAGCGTACTCAGGACAAATTGGACAACAACTTTTGAGGTCCAATTTCTTCTCTTACCCTTGGAAAAATAAAAAATTGGGGGCAAAAATATAATTTTTGTGAAAAAATATGATTTTTTATTTTTACGGTTCTGCATTATAAACTTCTGTGAAGCACTTGGTGGGTCAAAGTGCTCACCACACATCCAGATAAGTTCCTTAGGGGGTCTACTTTCCAAAATGGTGTCACTTGTGGGGGGTTTCAATGTTTAGGCACATCAGTGGCTCTCCAAACGCAACATGGCGTCCCATCTCAATTCCTGTCAATTTTGCATTGAAAAGTCAAATAGCGCTCCTTCCCTTCCGAGCTCTCCCATGCGCCCAAACAGTGGTTTACTGCCACATATGGGGTATCGGCGTACTCAGGACAAATTGGACAACAACTTTTTGGGTCCAATTTCTCCTGTTACCCTTGGTAAAATAAAACAAATTGGAGCTGAAGTAAATTTTTTGTGTAAAAAAGTTAAATGTTCATTTTTATTTAAACATTCCAAAAATTCCTATTAAACACCTGAAGGGTTAATAAACTTCTTGAATGTGGTTTTGAGCACCTTGAGGGGTGCAGTTTTTAGAATGGTGTCACACTTGGGCATTTTCTATCATATAGACCCCTCAAAATGACTTCAAATGAGACGTGGTCCCTAAAAAAAAATGGTGTTGTAAAAATGAGAAATTGCTGGTCAACTTTTAACCCTTATAACTCCCTAACAAAAAAAAAAATTGGTTCCAAAATTATGCTGATGTAAAGGAGACATGTGGGAAATGTTACTTATTAAGTATTTTGTGTGACATATCTCTGTGATTTAATTGCATAAAAATTCAAAGTTTGAAAATTGCGAAATTTTCAAAATTTTCGCCAAATTTCCGTTTTTTTCACAAATAAACGCAGGTACTATCAAAGAAATTTTACCACTATCATGAAGTACAATATGTCACGAGAAAACAATGTCAGAATCACCAGGATCCGTTGAAGCGTTTCGGAGTTATAACCTCATAAAGGGACAGTGGTCAGAATTGTAAAAATTGGCCTGGTCATTAACGTGCAAACCACCCTTGGGGGTAAAGGGGTTAAAGTGTGGCACCCCTAGGGGTATTTGCCACAAAAATAGTTACTGACAGTAAGTACAAATACTAAAATAGCAAGACTGCACTACCACCTCCGGCCAGAAGGGGGAGCTCCAGAGACTCCCCTTGATCCATTCTGGTCTGAGAGAAGAAATAGCAGTTGGGCCAAGGAGCTGATAGTGAGAGGTCATACAGTTGAATCTCTAACAGCCCTGTGACTGTTACCAGGCCTAAATCACCGGCCTGAGGAGAAGAGGGATAGAGAAAAAGGACATTGTGAGAACCGGGTAGCATTAATCACTACCCAGAACAGGCACAAAGACGGATACCGGATCCGTGGCTGTATTCATTATATATAATACAGCAACCGGAAAAACGTGAGGTGATATCAGCTTCACTAGGGTCGGATGCAGCAACAGACACAGAGTTCAGCGGTACTCCCAGAGGGGGTAAACCGATAAAAGGACTCGGGTTGCCCGTCGAACCAGGATCCGGAGGGGACAGATTGGGCCGGCAGCCAGTTCACATACAGCAGCAGGGCCACACAGAAATTGCGCACAATAAGAGGCGAAGACCCCGGCAGGGTCAAAGTAACTCAGAGTTCCCATACAGACTCCGGTGACAGGACTGGTTGTAAATCCTTTTATGTTAAAGTAAACTGGTTAAACGTTTCAGTGCCTCAGTCTTTCATTTGGACAATAGCCATCTATCCAGGATCAGGATCGTCACCGCTGGGAGAACCTGCTGCTGATCAAGTAAGTGCCTGTCCCCTCATGATACCCCTTACACTGTGCATTGCCTGAGGCCACAGCACCGGGTCAAGCCACCCGTGACATCCCCCTCAAGAGACAGACTCCATTGGTCCGGTGCTGGGTATCCCGGTCTCCTGGGCGTCACAATTGGCGTCACGAACAGGATCTAGCCAGCCCGTATACCGGGTATTGTGTGCCGTGATTGGAGCCCAAAACTGTGAAAACTGGGATGAAAAATCTTGAAAATTGACTTTATTAAAGAAAAATCCATTCCCCATTGAAAACTATTGAAAGTGACTTTTCCCCATTGGTTATAATGGAGTAAAGATGGCCGCCATCCCCTGAGGTAATCACTTCATAACCGTTAGGCACGAGACTGTTAATTGAGCTACGCCATCACCTGAGCCCCAGTCTAACTGAAAAACTTCAGAATCCGCCATTACAGAGCGCGGTGGGTGGGAGCAGCAGGGGGCGTGTCATTGTGGGCGGCACCAAGCTGAGCGCTCTGACATCAGAGCAAGGGGAAAATCGATCCTGCTGCACAGCGGAACGAATCTACACTATCCCGACGGAAGCGGAGGACCGGAAGGGTCCGGATTAACTAAGGGGGCACAGTATGTCGCAGCACGGAGACGCCGCAGCACTCGGCAACGCTAATGCAGCTGAAAGACAGAGTGTCAATAGAGAGTCCGGCAGCGCAGCGGTGCAAGGAGTGGCGCCCATCATGCCGGTGCTGATGCCATATACCCCGGGTGGCCCATGGCTTCCAATGTATGAAGGTGAGCCTAATACCCTTGACGATTTCAGAGAAAAGATGCTGGCCCATTTTGACATGTTCCCTGTGGGTGAAGTTCAGCGTGTTAGTCTCCTGATGATGCAGTTAAGTGGCCATGCTAAGCGAGAAGTCACAGCATGGGCAGCTGATCTAAAAGGCACTGTTGAACGCATATTTGCTGGATTAAAAGCTACATTTGAAACCACGGCCAGCAGCAAAGCTAAAATACGATTCTTTAGTTGCAAACAAAAAGCTAATGAGGGCGTGAGAGACTTTGCCTTAAACCTGCAGGAAGCCCTTAAATCACTTACACTGGCTGAACCCATTTTTAACACCGGAGCGGATAAACTGCTAAGAGATCAATTTATTGAGGGACTCTACACCCCTTCTCACCGGGGGCATGTGAGCATGCTTGTTTTTAAGAACCCTGAATTGACATTTGCCCAATTAAAGGAGAGCGCTATACGTCTCCAGCTGGCAGAGGCACCTCGGGATCAGGATCCTGCGCAACCCATGGCAGAGGCACCTCAACAACAGGGAGTGCCAGTGACATCAGCTATGTCTGGGGCCATTGCTAAGCCCCTGGGGCCCAGTACTAATGAGGCTCTTCAACAAAAGCTTGACTCTTTAGCTGATGTTGTTGCTTCAATGGCTAAAACCATGCAGGAGATGAGAGGACACAAGATGGAGTTGGCAAACTGTAGAGAGGATGTTCCATGGATGAGACCCCGGAGATACCGCCCATTTGGACAGCCCATTTGCCGCCGTTGCCAGCAGCCGGGCCACTTTGCACGAGATTGTGATTTAAACGGGAATCCCCTGGGAATGCGGGCCGCTTCGCAGGAATGAACTTTCAAGGCCCAACACCCTGGCACGACAGGTACATCGGAGGACGACCCATTATCCCTATCGTGCTGGACGGAATTCCCCTCAACGCTTTGCTGGACACAGGTTCCCAGATTTCATCTATACCGTATATCCTTTATAAGAGGTACTGGGCTGATGCAGATATTGATAAAGGGCCCTCTGATGTTGAACTAGATATATGGGCCAGTAATGGTAAGTTGGTACCGAAACTAGGATTCAGGGAGATGACCATAAAGATTGGTAAAGTAGAACTGAAGAAACAGGGTATAATTGTTGTTGATGTTGACCGGCGGAACTGTGAACCAACTGTATTGATAGGAATGAATGTGTTAGAGAACTGCTTTTCCGAAGTCATTTCTGTCTTACAGCAAATTGCTGAAACTGCCCAATCCTGCCAGCAGAAAGTTCTCCGGAGGGAAATAAAAGTATTGATGTTAAGGCAACAGGTAGAAGTTGCAGGTGGAGAAATCGGCAGTGTGAGGGTAAGTGATCCAACGTCTATTGTAATCCCACCAAAAACAGAAATGCTGGTATGGTGTAGAGCAGCCATTGGTACTAAGGGACGAGATTATCAAGCCTTAATAGAACCAGTGTACACCGACAGCAGGCCCACTATACTCACAGCACGAGGGATAGTCGAGGTACACCGGGGACGAGTGCCGGTACGACTTTTGAACTGTGGAGAGGAAGAGGTCACTTTGCCAAGGTATGCTACAATGGCAAAGCTATATACTGTTGACAACAATGCCATCACAACCATTGAGCCCTTAGAACCAACCTGTCAGGTGGAAGGCAATGGCTCAGATGGAGAAATGGAGGATTGGTGCCAACAGCTACACGTGGGCATAAATTCAACACCTACCCATCAAAAACAAGGGGTGTATAGGCTAGTGACGGAATATGAACAAGTCTTCAGTAAACACCCATTGGACTTCGGACGGATAGAAGGGGTAGAACACACAATCCCCACAGGTGACCATCCCCCAATAAAAGAAAGATATAGACCCATACCGCCCGCTCACTATCAATGTGCAAAAGATATGCTGAGGGAAATGAAACAGGCCGGGGTAATAAGAGACAGCTGTAGCCCCTGGGCGGCCCCTCTAGTGATTGTCAAAAAAAAGGACGGAACCATGAGAATGTGCGTAGACTACCGGAAGATTAATAACATCACCCATAAAGACGCCTACCCCTTGCCTAGGATAGAAGAGTCCTTAACTGCTTTGAAATCTGCTAATTATTTTTCCACCTTAGACTTAACAAGCGGGTATTGGCAAGTCCCTGTGGCTGAGAGAGATAAGGAAAAGACGGCATTCACCACACCAATGGGTCTATGTGAATTTAATCGCATGCCGTTCGGACTCTGCAACGCATCCGGTACCTTCCAGCGGCTGATGGAATGCTGCCTCGGACACAAGAACTTCGAGACCGTCCTCCTGTACCTAGATGATGTGATCGTCTACTCAAAGACTTACGAACAACACTTAATAGACCTGGCAGAAGTGTTCGAAGCCTTATCCAGGTATGGCATGAAAGTCAAGCCATCCAAATGTCACCTTCTCAAGCCAAAGGTACAGTACCTGGGACACATCGTGAGTTCGGAGGGAGTAGCACCAGATCCCGAGAAAATAAGCGCCATAAGGGATTGGCCAAGACCTACCAGCGCAAAAGAAGTGAGACAATTCCTGGGATTGGTGGGTTACTATCGCAGATTTATAAAAGGATTTACCAAGTTGGCAGCACCCTTGCAAGACACCTTGGTAGGGCAGACGAAGAAACCTTCAAACCGAAACCCTCCTTTTCAGTGGAACGACGAAAGGGAAGACTCCTTTGAACAACTAAAGAAGGCACTAACCGGAGAAGAGGTTCTGGCATACCCAGATTACCATAAACCTTTCATCCTCTACACCGATGCCAGTAATGTGGGACTAGGAGCGGTGCTGTCACAAAAGCAAGAAGGTCGGGAGAAAGTCATCGCCTTTGCAAGTAGAAAGCTCCGGCCTACTGAAAGAAATTCAGAAAATTACAGCTCCTTCAAATTGGAACTACTGGCAGTAGTTTGGGCTGTGACGGAGCGTTTCAAACACTATCTGGCCGCTGCAGAATTTATTGTCTATACTGACAACAATCCGTTGACCCACCTGGACACAGCCAAATTAGGTGCGTTAGAACAGCGATGGATAGCCCGGTTATCTAATTACAACTTCATAATCAAGTATCGAGCAGGTCGCAAGAATGGAAATGCCGATGCCCTATCCCGGATGCCACACTTGAGAGATGTAGAAGAGGAAACGGGGGAGCTTGAAGAAATTGAACTACCAGCCTTCCATCGTCCCAAGGCAAAACATCATCAGTCAAGTACCTATCAGAAACAACAAGAGGTGAATTTTAATCCGTTAGCACACCATAGATGGGCTGACACCCAAGACAGCAATCCGGCTGTGAAGCTGGTGAAGGAACTGTTGACTGAGCAAAGTGCATATCCCTATGAGGATGCCCCAGAGGAGACGCATCAACTCTGGAAAGAGAGAGGCAAAATGTTCCTGTATCAAGGGAAGCTCTGTAGAAGATACACCAATCCGAAAACACATGAATTGGTTTGGCAGATTATTGTGCCTAAACAAGATGTGAAGATGGTCCTCGAAGCTTACCATAATGGTGCTGGTCACTTCGGTTGGAAAAAGTTAGAAGTACTTCTAAGAGAAAGATTTTATTGGGTCGGGATGAGAAAATCAATCGAACAGTGGTGCAGAAATTGTGGCCCGTGTAACCTCAGAAGAAACGATCAAAAGAACCAAAGAGCACCACTGCAGCCCATAATCACCAAACAACCACTTGAACTTGTAGCCATGGACCACGTGAAGTTGACACCAAGCCGGTCCGGCTATGTCTATGCCTTGACCATCGTGGACCATTATTCACGTTTCTTGGTAGTAGTACCCGTAAAAGATCTGACAGCAAAAACAGCAGCCAAAGCATTCCAAACGTACTTTTGTAGACCCCATGGATATCCGGAACAGGTTCTCACCGACCAAGGTACAGCCTTTGAATCAGAGATCTTCAGAGAATTCTGTAATATGTATGGTTGCAAAAAGATCCGGACGACGGCCTATCATCCACAAACAAACGGCTTATGCGAGAAGATGAACCATATTGTAATAGACCTACTAAAGACTTTACCTGAGACAGAAAGGAATCAATGGCCAGAGAAATTGCCTGACTTGGTGGATCTGTATAATCATGTCCCGGTGAGCTCCACCAACTGCACCCCAGCTTACCTTATGCGTGCAAGACCCGGCCAATTACCAATCGATCTAGAAATGGGAATTCTGAAACCAGACGCAGAAGTTCAAGACTCCAATTGGGATATCATACGGCAAAAGCAGTATCGCCAAGTGCAAGAGAGTGTGGAAAGAAGCCTTCAGCAAACTAGAGAAAGACAAGAGCGAACTTTCAACCAGAATGCTCTAGCGACCCCATTAAGACCGGGTGACCAAGTGCTCAAGAGAAATCGTCGAACCAATAAACTGGACAATCAGTGGGAAGCCGTACCCTACACAGTTTTACCAACAAGAGTGGATAATCCTAAAATGTGTCTCATTAGCAAAAACGGAGGCTTAACATCTGTACTAGTGTCACGAGACAATCTTAAATTATGTCCGGAAGCATTGAAAGAGCCAGACGTTGTCCAGCCAGAACCAGAAGTTATTCAACCCATACAGGTTCAACCAGTAAAGGAAAAAGAAGAGGAAGTGTATCACACCTGTATAGGAGACTTTCCCAAAACCCTACTAACATACCATGGTGCAGTAGTGGTTCCCATGGTGGCCTTTTACCCAACACCGAACCCAATACCAGAAGTCCCAAGACAGGAAGAGGCTGACCCCGTACTACAGGAGGTTCCAGGCCAGGAAGAACAGATTCCTGGTCAGAGTAATCCCATTCACGGTGGACTTGCCAACTCCATAGTCGTGGAATTATCTTTAGCAGAGCGGGCAGATACTACATCCGCAGTAGACAGTAGTACACCACATGAAGAGACACCGCTATTACGTAGATCACAGCGTAGTACCCAGGGTCAATTACCGGCCAGGTATGCAGATTACCAACTATAAAGCTCATAATGTGAATTGTATATATGTTATGCCGTATATAGTTAAACAGAAAATGTAGTATAGTCATTGCTATCAGTCTGCAACGTTTAAGCCCAGTGCCTACAGAGACTTGTCTGTATGAACTTATTGCATATTCTTGAACTTTTTATCAGCCCGGAGGCACTAAATCAAAGCTCCGGAAAGACTGCTTTTTGAACTTTGCTTTTTGCTCTTTTTGAACTTTCTTTAGACTTTATATTGATAACTCCGTTGGAAAAATGGAACTAAATTCCTGGACACTAAGTACAGTGCCGTTCCTAATACCTTCAAGGATAGAACTGTATTAATGGACGCTATTTGAAGTGACTTTTTATAGAACTCTATTTTTGTTTCCTTGAGTGGTTTTTGTAACTTTTCATTTTTAAGACTCTGTACATATTAATTGTTATTTCAAAATGTTATTGTCCCACAGTCCCGGAGTACTGTTCTTAACTAAGGGGGAATGTGGCACCCCTAGGGGTATTTGCCACAAAAATAGTAACTGACAGTAAGTACAAATACTAAAATAGCAAGACTGCACTACCACCTCCGGCCAGAAGGGGGAGCTCCAGAGACTCCCCTTGATCCATTCTGGTCTGAGAGAAGAAATAGCAGTTGGGCCAAGGAGCTGATAGTGAGAGGTCATACAGTTGAATCTCTAACAGCCCTGTGACTGTTACCAGGCCTAAATCACCGGCCTGAGGAGAAGAGGGATAGAGAAAAAGGACATTGTGAGAACCGGGTAGCATTAATCACTACCCAGAACAGGCGCAAAGACGGATACCGGATCCGTGGCTGTATTCATTATATATAATACAGCAACTGGAAAAACGTGAGGTGATATCAGCTTCACTAGGGTCGGATGCAGCAACAGACACAGAGTTCAGCGGTACTCCCAGAGGGGGTAAACCGATAAAAGGACTCGGGTTGCCCGTCGAACCAGGACCCGGAGGGGACAGATTGGGCCGGCAGCCAGTTCACATACAGCAGCAGGGCCACACAGAAATTGCGCACAATAAGAGGCAAAGACCCCGGCAGGGTCAAAGTAACTCAGAGTTCCCATACAGACTCCGGTGACAGGACTGGTTGTAAATCCTTTTATGTTAAAGTAAACTGGTTAAACGTTTCAGTGCCTCAGTCTTTCATTTGGACAATAGCCATCTATCCAGGATCAGGATCGTCACCGCTGGGAGAACCTGCTGCTGATCAAGTAAGTGCCTGTCCCCTCATGATACCCCTTACACTGTGCATTGCCTGAGGCCACAGCACCGGGTCAAGCCACCCGTGACATCCCCCTCAAGAGACAGACTCCATTGGTCCGGTGCTGGGTATCCCGGTCTCCTGGGCGTCACAAAAGGGAACCTGTCACCTGAATTTGGCGGCACCAGTTTTGGGTCATATGGGCGGAGTTTTCAGGTGTTTGATTCACCCTTTCCTTACCCGCTGGCTGCATGCTGGCCGCAATATTGGATTGAAGTTCATTCTCTGTCCTCTGTAGTACACGCCTGCGAAAGGTAATCTTGCATTGCGCAGGCGTGTACTACGGAGGACAGAGAATGAACTTCAATCCACTATTTCAGCCAGCATGCAGCCAGCGGGTAAGGAAAGGGTGAATCAAACACCTGAAAACTCCGCCCATCTGACCCAAAACTGGTCCCGCCAAATTCAGGTGACAGGTTCCCTTTAACTATAGTCTCTATTGAGTTTTAAAATAGTTTTTTTTCTTGTCATTGTGAATATGATATCTTAATCTTCTGTGGTGGGACCAGATGCTGATAGTCCCTGGAAGGATGAACATTATTTAAAATGCAGTGCAATCTCATTTCTGGCTACACTTTCAAACAGAAATGTGCGTCTTTGATAGATTCCCGAGGCAAGTGAATTCAAACAGTGCGAGTGGCTGGCTAAAACACTGAAAACCTAATTGGTAGTTACTCATGGCTTATTGATGAATGGTTGCTGCTCAGCACAAGATGTTACATGAATTATAGAGCTGGCACTGGGGAATACCGTATACCCATGTTTCCAAAACAGACAGGCACTGACTGCTATGCAGACTTCTTAAAGTATATAGATGATGCTGAGTAATCTGATCAGCACGATCGTAGGGCTCTGACAAGGGCATTCTGCTCATAATAGATTCAGAAAGGAGAATGTTAAATTGGCAAAAACAATAATGGGTACATAAATATGAATTTTAATTTAGGAAAAGCAATCTGCTGTGACAAGTCTGTAGCAGTATCATCACAATAATACTGTAATGTAGGTTCGGTCAGTAAGATAATATTTACTTACAGAAAGTGTAATCTTATATTTCATTTTAATTAAATGCACTCCCATTAACATCTTTATGGGTTAAACCTGTGTGGATGTATGTTTAATGTTGGTGTGTTAATATATTGTATTCTTTGGATTATAAAACGCATTTTTTTCCCAAATTTGGAGGAAAATGTGAGTGCCTCTTATAATCCAAATGTAGCTTACCGGTGGGCGGCTGCGGTGGAACAGGGTCACAAGAGGTTTGGTCACAGGAGGCACTGTAGCTGCTGCAGGAGGCCAGTGGCAGGAGTGGGGAGGGAGTATCCCGATGCTCTGAGGCTGTGAGCCCTAGGCTGTCAGAAAATGTCGGCGTTGAGCAGAGTCCCCATAGTTTCCCATTGATTTATCTGCGACGGGCTTCTGGAAAATGGCCGCCGGAGTTGGCACTTGGCGCATGCGCAGATTGAGATGTCATCTCCTGTAGAGTGAGTACATGTTGTCTGACCACATCAGACACAAGTGTGATACTGACACATCTCTGGTTGGGCACTGTGGGTGATGGGCAGTACAGCAGAGGTGACCTTGCTATGAAAGGAGGAGAGTTGATAGGAGGGTTTGTAATGTGATTAAACTCATTAGGGCACAAAAGTTTGATTGCTACTTTATCTGCGGCAAAGTAGTAAAAAAAAAATTATATTTCGCCCTGCAGCCAATATAACATCTTATGTCTAGTTCAACATGAAACATTTGGTAAAAGGTCCTCATTAAAAATAATTTGCCATTTACAATCAATTAATATAATAGAAGTATAAAAGAATTTTAAAAGGAACCTGACAGCTGACACATGCTGACTGATCCCCAGGCAGCATGTATCAGATAACTAAATGAAAAAGTCTTTTTTAGCTCGCCTGTCCACTTTGTGCATGGCTGCTATCCCAGGAACATCTGATACGTAAGTCCAGCACCAAAAGGTTACACTCCAACAAACTTTATTTCAAAATCTTCATATAATAACATAGACAACCGACAATAGGAACAAAGGCAAAAATAGCAGAGGTCACAGACACTGGTTTACGCGTTTCAGGGTCAAATATGTTCCTTACTCATAACCACCCTTAGGGTACTTTCACTCTAGCGTCGGAATCTCCCCGTCGCAATGCGTCGGGCAGAGATTCCGACGCTAGCGTTTAACGCACTGCACAACGGAGGCAGCGGATGCATTTCTCCGGCGCATCTACTGCCTCATTGTGAGGTGCGGAGAGGTGGGGGCGGAGTTCCGGCCGCGCATGCGCGGTCGGAAAAAGCGGTCCGTCAGGAGCAAAAAACGTTACATGTAGCGTTTTTTGCTCCCGACGGTCCGCCAAAGCACGACGCATCCGTCGCACGACAGATGCGACGTGTGGCAATCCGTCGCAATGCGTCGTCAATACAAGTCTATGGGGAAAAAAAACGCATCCTGCAAGCACTTTTGCAGGCTGCGTTTTTTTCTGCAAAACGACGCATTGTGACAGATTGCAGTTAATGCTAGTGTGAAAGTAGCCTTAGCTATGACTAAGGGTTATCTTCCAGGCACTATCTGCCCCAGAGTCTTGAAGAGGTTATTTATATAAAGTGATAAAAGATGATTCTCAGCAACAACACAGCTGATAATAGGCACACAGGGAGACTGTTTTCAGCATTCTATAGTCTGTATGTCCATAAAAATAGTTTAGATAGGTCAAATGTGGTGACAGATTCCCTTTAAACATATACCGTATTTTTTGGATTATAAGGCGCACTTTTTTCCTCCAAATTTTGGGGGAAGTCTTATAATGCGAATATACATTACTGGCCGCAGGCTGGGATGAGGGGGTGTTCAGATGTGCGGCGCGGCGCAGCGCTGCGGGTATTACCATGTCATTCCTTTGCGGTGGACTGGACTCAGGGAAAAATCCTGCTGGCCGGGGGTGGCACATGCGTAGATGGAGATCTCGGCACCAAGATCTTGGGAGATGAGATCTCAGCACCGAGATCTCATCTCCCGAGATCTTGGTGACGAGATCTCCATCTGGCATGCGCTGTCCCCGGCCGGCAGACATTTTCCCGGAGTACAGTCCACTGCATAGGAAACCATGTCACTGCAGGCACTCTGGGCTTTCACAAGATGTTGGCAGAGCCCCCGCAGCACCTGACACCCTAATATTGCATGAAAGTTCATTTGAAAACCCAGGGTGTTTATATTAGAGACACATTCTCCTAGTTCATACATTCTGTCTACCAAAGAGTTTATAGAAAAACAAATTAAAAAGTTTCTCAAAGTTCTTGGCTTTTGTTTGCTAAATGATAAACTGTACCTGTTTGTATGTATTCTGTGTATATAATCTTCCACACTTTTCTTGATTAAATCACTTAAAACAACATAGAAAAACAAATAAAAGAAACTCAGAGCAAGTATTGGAAATTGTTTAAAAGACTGATGAATAATGTGGGTGTGCTTTCTGGCTGTCTTTTACATTGTGATTGCTAACTTATTAAATGGAATATCTATATCAACATAAAAGCTGAACAGAATTCAACAGAACTTGCAAAATGTTCCACTAATTGCTTATTTGAGGCCAAACAGCATCTGCGGCTTGGCAGACTCCTTCACCACTGAAAACATATGGATTTATCGCCACTCCAAGCTGCAAACGTCATTCTAATTAAGTTGTATAATTTGTTAAATACTCGCAATGCCTTGTCCTATCTGTATGATGCGCTTGACGTGTGAGTCTGCACACTCTTTCTACAATTCTGCACTTCGCCTTCTTTTTAAGTGACATTTCATCAATTTGTGTTTAAAGGGGAAATTTACTTAAGGGGGATCTTGCTGACATAACTATGGCATCTCTCCAATTAAAGGGTATTTGTTAAAAATATGTATACCACACAGAACACATTATTTGCAGTCGTCTACCATTGCAGAAGTCCAGTCTATGTATCTAAAGAAAGTGGAACAAGTGCTAATGTGAAAGATTTATTTTAAAAATTCATTTAAGCCTCCGCCATACTAGAGGCTTCTACGGTATAATTGTGCCCTATTATCTCTATCCCCGCTGAACTGGGCTGACCTGTGCTGGCATTAAAGAATACTCGGCATTCAATCGACAGCGCTGAAAATATTGCCTATGGCAAATATATTCCTGATAACTTTTAGAAAAGATGGAGGGCATGTGCATGCCAAAAGAACAATACAGAGAAAACAATTTTTTTTTCTTATTCTCTGTAGCAGTAAAGTATGTTTTTTTTCACATATAATTTTGTAAAATGGCTTTTTTTGCTCTCTGAACAAAAATGAAATATTATGTTAAAAATGAAATATCTTTCTCAATTCCATCTCAAGATACATTTCTCAAAATATAGCAAACAGACAAATAATGATTAGCTGTGTTTTTGCAGCCGTCTTTGCAAGGTAATGCTGGTATGAAAGCATTCCTCCAGCCAAGAATGCAATCTTGCCTATATTTCAGAATCCTTGTGTGAAGACTTTATTTAGAAGCTCTGTTGTCCTGACTCCGAGCCTGGAAGTGATGATCTGACAGCATCTTCATCCATGCTGGCCGTAAGGCTGCAATCACTCGTGCAGTTTTTGTGGTGGTTTTGAGCCAAACACAGAATTCAATCCATGCAGGAAAAAATATGAACTAAAGGCTGATACTTTTCCTCTCTGTCCATTTTCTATGTCTGGCTCAAGAACTTGCAGTGTGATTTCAGCCGAAAAGGCTATGTGAGGCGTATAGAGTGAAACAGGCGCAGCTGCATTAGTGTGTCCTCGGACTGAGTCGCTAACAGCCAGGAGGGGCGGAGATGCTGTTATAAAGTTCTCATAGATCATATTTTCCTATAAAGCAAGTGCCGCAAATATAACTGTGCATATGACCAATCGCTGCGGATGCGCTCAAGAGCCTAAATCATACTTCTTTATTTGGTGGTCTCATGATAAAAAAACTACTTGTCTGATATTGTCTGGAATGCACCGTAGATCCAAAATTGGCCCCTATGTGACCACAGAAATTTGCCTCTTACATCTATTACCTTATGGTATCTCTTAGCCCAAACTCCTTCTGATCAGATTTTTGCTTCCTCCGACTTACTGGAAATCTGAAATGCCACCAACATGAAAAAGAACGTTCTACCAAATTTTTCATGTTGAACTGGACACACGATGTAACAGTGAATACAGAGCAGAATAAAACTTTTTTTGATTTCTTTATATTGTCTATCCATTGCAGAGATATTAGCAATCAATGTATTAGCACATAATAAGTGAACTGTTTCAAGTCCAAGTGGGTGTTATCAGATAACACCTCATTTAGGGTATAAGATGTGTATGCCCCCCGTGAAAAGTCTTTAATAATGCCAACTTAAGTGCCTAATAATTTGATTGTTAATATTTTTGCAACGGATAGGCGAAATAAAAAGCAAACAAGAAGTTTGTTTCTGCAGCCACTAGTGTGTTGTGTGTCCAGCTCACCCTGAAATATTTTGTGAAAGATCCTCTTCAAACAAGTGGAGACAAAAAGCAGATCATGTGTTCAGCTTAGGAGAACTAGCCAGTAGATAATTGGGAAGCTATCAGAAAAGGACCGATTGCTTAAATGAAGGCACAAAGCTATGGCTATGGTGTTATGTCTTGGCATATGTTGAGCAAAGAGAAAAGATGACCAAGGACACATCTGTATCACTAAAATATGCCGCAAATGTCTAATCAGCTGTAGTCCAACATCTACAACTCTACAACAAAGTGACACCAGTTTGCTTTTATCAGATGCCCATTGGCCAGCCCTTATAGACGTATATGCAGATGAGCATATGAAAAAAATCGTCCAAGCTTGATCATGAGAACTCAGACACTGCTTTCGTAATTTTCATCCATGTGCCCATTTTGATGTCTTTGTGACATGCGTGTGATGTACATGTGCAATCCGCATTCATACAACTATATTAAAAAATGTACATGATCAAATACAGTTTCCTAGGTTTATGATAGAAATGTATCCATAAACATCAGATTCCACATGGATGGTCAGTGTGGGATCCGTTTTTTTTGTTTACACACCCATAGTCTTGAATGGGTGAGTCTCATCCGAGAGTGTGAAGAAAGTAGTTCATATTGCGATTGCTTTTTTTCACACACCAAGGGAAAAATCGTTCACCTGAAACCGTGGGCTGTAGGACGGTGTGCTATCCCATTAAAAGCCGGACCGCTCGCATCCAACTTATACACTCGTCTGCATGAGCCTTTGAGTGGCTCAGTGGTTAGCACAGCAGCCTTGCAGCACTGTAGTCCTGGGTTTAAATCCCACCAAGGACAACATCTGCCTGGAGTTTGTATGCCAAAGACATACTGATAGGGAACTTAGACTGTGAGCCCCATCGGGAACAGTAATGATAATGTGTGCAGACTGTAAAGCGCTGCGGAATATGTTAGCGCTATATAAAAATAAATATGATTATCTGCTCAACGACATATGATAATAGGTTTATGTATTATTGAGAGCACGTTTGGAAAAAAAATTGGAATTATTTCCAAAATGTCAAATTGCACAGAAAAGTAAAATGTAAAACAACCTTTATAATTGTCACGATTCCCCCTGACCGCTGTCACCAATGGGTCAGGATTCACACCGTGACCGTCACCCCTACGTCACGGATTGAGGTGACTTTAGGCCAACAGACGGCTATCACATGTGCAGGGGGGCTTATCTTAGTTATCCCTCCACTGCTAACAATGTGATGAAAAAACCACACACAAGGCTATTGACCTCTTGCTTACAGCAGGGGCTTATTCTAGGTATCCCACTGCTTTTCTATATACCACGAACTGCAGGGATTTATGTATATCCCGCTTACAGTTCCACTTAACACTTGCAGCTCTCTGGCGCCCCCCTTACTCTCAGGTCAGATTAGGTACTGCACCCTGGGTAATTAGTCGCCAGACAGACTGCCTGCTATGTACTGGCTATTGGGCACGCTGCAGCGACGCGATAACTACTCCCACTCAGGCAGGAACAATAATTATTAACGTCGCAGCCGCTACAACATAACCCAAAAGTCTGCACACTTCTCGCTGCCACCAGATTCGATTAAACGGGTCCGAAGCTAACCCAACACAACAGTAACAGTAGCGTATTTCCCTTCAGAGACTTAGGGTACGGTTTAGAACAGGAGAACGAACTAATATATAATAGTATATCCCATTAAAAATAATTAGGCAATGCTTTATCAAAAATAGTTTATAAAGAGGTTATAAATAATAATAATGTATAATAATAATAATAATTTGCAACCTTACATGATAATCTATGCTAGGAAAACCTGTATGTGCGAAGTAAATATTTTATATAGCAATTATACTGACTTTTCCGAGTCTTTTGCCTTTTCTTATTTTACAGTCAACTTTTTCTTATCATCTGAATGTATAGTAAGATCTGTGCTTCTGAAACCTTCCATTTCACAAAATAGTTTTTGCACTGTAGCATGCCTTCTGGATGTGTGCTGATATTTGTCTAGCTGTTTATTAAATCCTAACACTCTGTGTTTAGACTAATAACATTTAGTCTGCTTCTACTTTTCCCATTTATTTTGTTCCCTCTTACATTTATCTTGCTGACTTTAAATCCAATGGTGCTTTTTTTAAGTCGTGCAATATGTATATTCCGATTATTTCTTTTATATTGTTGTAAAACTTTTTTGCTACTTGTCTTTTTTGTGAAACTTTAGCCAGAACCTACAAATTTATATTCCCCAGAGAAAATGTAACATTTATTTAAGATAAAACTAAAGATTTTATATAGATAAAATATTTTTCTTAATCGCTTTCTTCACATCTTTTAAACAAAATAAGTTTGTTCATGCCAGGTTTTCACTTGGGAATCCACATAATTACAGATTTACACGATATAGAAAAGAACTCTTAGTAAATTATTGGCTAGAAATAAAGTGAAGAATTGTAATTATTGCTCACCTCAAATCTGGCTTTTATGGTCAAACTTGGCACTGGCCATCATATTTAGCAGAGTCTTAGGGGTTCCCTGGTTTTCACACTTAAACCCCCATATAGGGATTTAATCACACAGTTACTGCAGCGGTCTCCAAGTTGCATCTAAAGTAGCTGGAGCAAGTTGAGGAAAAAAGTGTCCTTTCCAAAGTCAGAATCGGAAAATCAATAATATTGACCAGATTGGTTCCAAAGACACAGTCAAATTGCAAAGTCAGATTCTAGAATATCTTTCAGAATAAATGGACAAGGAGCAAGAAGTCAGAAATGTCCAGGTCAAATTAAAATGGACATCTAGGGGTTAATTTAGATGAGTGGCCAAGGAAAAAGCTGGGCCAGAATGCTAATATATCAATCCAATAAGCCCAAGAGGGAAATATAAGGACATAATAATTAGCATAGTGTAATAAACTGAGAAAAGGCAAATAGGGCACGATGAATCCTGATTGGCAGCGAACCAATCCTAGTGGCCTACTGACTGGCTACCCAGACTGGCTAGTTAGACAGATCGTCCGATTGGCCACAAATACTGTTAGTGGTACCGGTTGGCACATGCACCACGTAGACTCACTGCTAATGACAATGCCTCATGGCCCACTATGAGAGATTCTTAATTACAGAACAAATAAATGTGGCAGCAAATCCTGATGTTCTGAACGTTGATTTTAGCAATAAAAGTGACCTGAAATAGTCAATATTCCTATCTATCTAACTATAGGCTCTATCTCAGCCTTGATTATTTTGCTGCTGGAATGTAGTGAAGTGTGTGCATGGCTAACTACTTCAGCGGTGCAGTGGACCTTCGTTTTCTTACCGACCTGAGTCTACTCTGGACAAACAATCGGTGTATACAGATGGATGCGAGGTCTCTCCAACAGGTAAATGGTATTGTTGATGACGATGTCCAACACCTCTCATGATAGGCCCCAGCCTTTTCTGTCTTTCAGCAGCAACCCTGGCATAAATCTCCTCACAATCTGGACCGATTCTGGTCATGGACATGACCAGCTCCACTCTGTCTCTACTCTGGTCTTGATGGGATGCTTCCACGAGGGGATGTCATTGGATTCCCCTCCGGCATGTCCTCTACTTGATCTAAGTAACAGCAGACTGTCATTAAGATGGCCGCATGTCCACTTCCTGTGTTTCACATAATTTCAGATTGTAGCTCCATCTCTGACATTCATTTTGCATCTTTTACAGTCTTTCAGTAATGTTAAGGCAACAGCGATATGATATGACATGACCAAATAACAACATTACTACAAAGAATCCAACCTATTTACAACAGGTTCAGTATTATACTGCATTATACTGATGCGGACACAGATACGCACATTTATATCATCCTGGTGAGCTGACACACATCTCACCTTTACTAATATTACTGCCATTTTGTTCTGATACAAGACCCCCCACTAATTAGGTATTAATGACATATTCAAGATCTGTACTAAGACAATCTTTTTAAATGCTCATTTTATCAACAAGCTGAGACAAAAGCTAGGTTCTACTTTTGCCTAATTCTGTATCCAGTACCCCATGCTCTTAATCTGTGTTTTATTTTTGTATATATATATATATATATATATATATATATATTGTAGGGGTTCCACTCACTCAGCTGCGACGGCTGACACTCAGGAGGCAGGTTCCTTTAAAGTTCACTGGGTTTATTGCTCCATAAACCATATGACAAAACAACAGAAAGCAAATAGCCTTTGGGTCAGGCAAAGAAAAACAAGGGTCCAGTTCATCCGGCTCAGTCCTGAAGCCGTAACACACTCAGGAGGGTCTCACCTCCACACATATCTCCCTGTGTTAAGCATTAGGCTTTCTTTTATATGTCTAACCACACCCAGAACCCATCACATGACCAGACATGTGGTTGTGACATCACCACAGGTCCTGAAACACATATAGGTAGCTATGGTTACATCACAGTAGCAAGCCATCTATAAGGGACATATCTCCCATCGATTAGACACCCTTTAGCCACGCTACATACCTCCCCCCTCTGCCTAAAGCCGTGGGGCTTGGCACTTTCTCCCACTAGACAAGGGATTCTTGACAGGGCATCAGCATTACCGTGCAGCTTTCCGGCCCTATGTTCCACATGGAAACAGAAGTCCTGCAGGGCTAAGAACCAACGGGTGACCCTAGCATTTCTACCCTTCGTTTCCCTCATCCACCTAAGTGGGGCATGGTCGGATATCAGTCTAAATTTACGTCCCAGCAAATAGTATCGTAATGTGTCGACTGCCCATTTTATGGCCAAGCACTCCTTTTCAACGACTGAGTAGTTCTTTTCAGACGAGGACAGCTTCCTACTCAGATAGAGAACAGGATGCTCCTCTCCATGTAGTTCTTGGGAAAGGACTGCTCCCACCCCAACATCTGAGGCATCTGTTTGAAGAATAAACTCTTTCTTGAAGTTTGGGGCCATCAGAACGGGTTGCTTACATAAAGCCTCTTTCATTTCTTGGAAGGCTGAATCTGTTTCTTCGGACCACTTAACCATTACTGATTTTGTCCCTTTTAGCAGGTCAGTCAGAGGCGCCGCCATTGTGGCGAAGTTTGGGATGAACCTCCTGTAATATCCCACGATTCCCAGGAAGGCTTTAACTTGCTTCTTGGAAACTGGTTTTGGCCATGTTTGAATTGCCTCCACTTTACTGATTTGGGGTTTTATTTCTCCATGACCCACTATGTATCCAAGGTACTTAGCTTCTTCTTTACCCAATGCACACTTCTTCGGGTTTATTGTAAATCCGGCCTCTCTTATAGCATCAAACACCGCTTGGACTTTCTCCAGATGACTCTCCCAGTCCGGGCTAAAGATGACGATATCATCTAGGTACGCAGCAGCGTATGCCTTGTGGGGTGCAAGGACTCTATCCATAGCCCTTTGGAAGGTGGCCGGAGCTCCCTGTAGGCCAAATGGCATCCGGACATACTGGAAGCACCCATCTGGTGTAGAAAACGCCGTCTTCTCCTTGGCTTCCTGTGCCATGGGGATCTGCCAATACCCCTTCGTCAAATCCAAGGTGGTTATGTACCTGGCGGGCCCAAGCCTTTCGATGAGCTCATCAACGCGGGGCATGGGATATGCGTCGAACTTAGAGACCTCATTCAACTTCCTATAGTCGTTGCAAAATCTCCACTCCCCATCAGGTTTTGGGACCAGGACAATTGGGCTCGACCAACCGCTCTTGGATTCCTCAATGACTCCAAGCCTCAACATACGCTCCACTTCCTTGGAGATAACTTCTCGACGAGCCTCAGGAATACGATAAGGTTTCACATTCACCCGCACATGTGGCTCTGTTAGGACCTCGTGCTCTATGACCTTCGTGTATCCTGGCAATTCTGAAAACAGGTCCCTGTTTTTCTGGAGTAACTCCCGGCACTGCTGTTTCTGGGTCTTTGATAGCGTCTCTGCTATAGTAACCGCTCCAACCTCACCTTCTGGGTTGCTTAACAATGACGGAGTTACTGTCGGCTCTCTATCTTGCCATGGCTTGATGAGGTTGACATGGTAAACTTGGAATGGTTTCCGTCTTCCTGGTTGATGAATTTTATAATTTACCTCACCAAGTTTCTCGACAACTTCATATGGCCCTTGCCATTTGGCCAAGAACTTGCTTTCCACCGTTGGAACTAACACAAGAACTCGGTCTCCCGGATTGAACTGCCTCACTCTTGCAGACCGGTTGTAGACCCTGGCTTGAGCTTCTTGTGCTTGGAGAAGGTGTTCTTTCACGATCGGCATCACCTTTGCAATCCTCTGCTGCATCAGGGCCACATGCTCAATGACGCTTCTGTGGGGCGTGACTTCGGCCTCCCAGGTTTCCTTGGCTATATCCAGGAGTCCTCGTGGATGTCGGCCATATAGAAGCTCAAACGGTGAGAACCCTGTGGAGGCCTGTGGAACTTCACGAATGGAAAACATCAGATAGGGTAAGAGACAATCCCAGTCTCTACCGTCTTTCTCTATAGCTTTTCTCAGCATGCTCTTTAGTGTCTTGTTAAACCTCTCAACAAGGCCATCTGACTGGGGATGGTACACCGAGGTCCTCAACTGGGAGATCTTCAGGGCTTTGCACAACTCCCTCATCACCTTGCTCATGAAAGGTGTACCCTGGTCAGTCAGGATCTCCTTTGGCAGACCTGTCCGGGAAAAGACATGGACCAACTCGCGGGCTATGCTTTTTGAGGAAGAATTTCTCAAGGGAATTGCCTCAGGATAGCGTGTGGCATAGTCCAGGATGACTAATATATACTGATGGCCCCGAGCTGATTTAACTAAGGGACCGACCAAGTCCATGGCAATTCTCTCGAACGGTACCTCAATAATGGGCAGTGGCACAAGGGGGTTCCGGAAATGAGGAGTGGGAGCAGTTAACTGACATGTAGGGCAGGACCTGCAATAGTTCACTATTTCCCGGTGACACCCAGGCCAATAGAACCTCTGCACAACCCGTTCCTGCGTTTTTTCCACCTCCAGGTGTCCACCCAAGATGTGTGAATGGGCCATGTCCAACACTTTCCGTCTATACGGACCCGGCACTATCAACTGCTCTACCAACTCCTCCCTTATTTTCGTGACCCGGTACAACAACTCCCCCTTCAACAGAAAATGGGGAAATCTTGTGTCTGCCCCCGGCTCCTGTACCACCCCGTCAATAACTGTGACATTATTAAAGGCTTCCCTCAGAGTGGGGTCCCTATGTTGGGCAGTCCCAAAATTTTCACCGGTAACTTCTAACTCCAAAATGTCAGATGTAGGGGATACTTCCTCCTCATCCCCAACCAGAACACAAAAAGGAAAGCTGTCTGCCTCTGGGTGTGGCGATACCCTTCCAGGGTTCACTGGTTCCCTGCCAGGGAGCTCAGAACCTTTTCCCCACAAATCCCAAAACAAACAGAAATCCCGGCCAATAATTATAGGGTGCAACAAGTCCTGAACTACGCCGACTATGTGGGACTCAGTGCCACATGCCGTTTCAATGTCCACCCTGGCCATAGGGTAGTCCTTTGCATCACCATGTATGCACCGCACTCCGACCTTCTTTCCTGGGAGCAGGTGGAGAGGAAAAGTGGCCCTCACCAGGGTCACTAGGCTCCCCGAGTCTAACAGTGCCGTTACTGCTCGACCGTTCACCTTTACGGGACACGCTTCAGGTCCCTCGTTGGATGGAGAGTTCACACTACAGGCTGGATACGCATAGTATGAACAACGGCGTCCCATGCTGCAGTCCATCTGCTCAGTGGTTTGGGAACAACGGGCAGCTATATGTCCTGGCTTGTGGCACCTCCAACAAATAATATCACCCGTGGGGACCTTGGGCACCACCTCCCCCGCCCTTTGTGACCTTGGACGCACCACCCCTTTTTGGGACTCAGCTGCCTTCTGGGACCCCCAGTACGGCATGGGCTGCCTCCCGAAGGAGCCTTCCAACCCTTGGTATCTCTCAACCAGTCCGATCAGCTCGTCGGCATTCTGGGGATCACCCTGGGCAACCCAAGACTGTATAGGCCTCGGGAGGGAATGGACAAACCGATCCATCATCACCCGTTCTACCATCTGTGCAGGCGCAGAGGATTCTGGCTGCAGCCATTTCTGGACCAGGTGCAACAGATCAAACATTTGGGAACGAGGTGGTTTGTCCTGGTGATAGCCCCAGGAGTGAACTCGCTGTGCCCTGACAGTCAGTGTCACCCCCAAACGTGCGAGAATCTCGGCTTTCAATTTGTGATACTCTTTGGCATCCTGCAAGGTCAAATCATAGTACGCCTTCTGGGGTTCTCCTGTCAGGTATGGCGCAAGTACCTCTGCCCACTGCTCTGGCGGAAGTTTTTCCCTCTCAGCGACCCTCTCAAACACCGTCAGGAAGGCCTCAACATCATCCCCGGGAGTCATTTTCTGCAATGCGCGTCTTACCGTCTTTCGGACGTGGGTGTCATCAGCCAAACCTGGGGTTGGGGCGCTCGCCTTGCCCTGGATGGCGGTTGCCAGAAGCTGCATCTGCTGCTGGCTCTGTTGTACCTGCTGCATCAACAGCCTGTTGGTCTCTTGCTGCCTTTGCTCCTGCTGGACCAAGTGTTTCAGCAAGTCCTCCATTTTCTCCGGCAATGCTTGCTGGCTTGCAACAGCCTTGACCCAGGACATTCAAAAAATAAACTCACTTCTCCGCTGGGAACGCTGCTCGCATGTCTACCACCAATTGTAGGGGTTCCACTCACTCAGCTGCGACGGCTGACACTCAGGAGGCAGGTTCCTTTAAAGTTCACTGGGTTTATTGCTCCATAAACCATATGACAAAACAACAGAAAGCAAATAGCCTTTGGGTCAGGCAAAGAAAAACAAGGGTCCAGTTCATCCGGCTCAGTCCTGAAGCCGTAACACACTCAGGAGGGTCTCACCTCCACACATATCTCCCTGTGTTAAGCATTAGGCTTTCTTTTATATGTCTAACCACACCCAGAACCCATCACATGACCAGACATGTGGTTGTGACATCACCACAGGTCCTGAAACACATATAGGTAGCTATGGTTACATCACAGTAGCAAGCCATCTATAAGGGACATATCTCCCATCGATTAGACACCCTTTAGCCACGCTACAATATATATATATAATTGTCTCTCTGTAACGGAAATCCTGCGTAGCTGATTGGCCGCGGCCGGCTGGGCGCGACCAATTAGCGACAAGCACAGTCCGGCCACGAATTGGCCCCTCCCTACTACCCTCCAGTCAGTGCCCCCTCCATACTCCCCTCCAGTCAGCACCCACATAGCGTAACACGGTGTAACACAGTCCGTTAATGCTGCTATTAACCCTGTATGTGTGACGACCTTTTTGTTATTGATGCTGCCTATGCAGCATCAATAGTAAAAACATATAATGTTAAAAATAATAATAAAAAAAAAATCATTATATTCTCACATTCTGGCATTCGCGGCAACCTTTCCCGCTCCTCGCAGCGCTCCAGTCCCAAGAATGTATTGTGGCAATGACCGGAGATGACGTAGTGGTCTCGCAAGATCGCTACATCAACATGGGTTATTGCCGCAAGGCATTACTGGGAATGGAGCATCGCGAGGACCTAGAGACCTGAGCTGGATCCAGGGGCCACCAGAAGGTGAGTATATAACTATTTTTTATTTTAATTCTTTTTTTAACAGGGATATGATGCCCACATTGCTATATACTACGTGGGCTGTGTTATACACTACGTGGGCTGTGTAATATACTGCGTGGGCTGTGTTATATTATGCATGGCCTGTGTTATATACTACATCGCTGTGCTATATACTACGTGGGCTATGCTATATACTATGTGGCTATGCAATATACTACGTGGCTGTGCTATATACTACGTGGCTGTGTTATATACTACGTGGGTTGTTTCATATACTGCGTGGGCTGTGCTATATACTACATGGGCTATGCTATATACTACGTGGGCTGTGTTATATACTGCGTGGGCTGTGCTTTATACTACGTGGGCTGTGCTATATACTATGTGGGCTGTTATATGTTGCATGGGCTGTTCTATATACTATGTGGCTGTGCAATATACTACGTGGCTGGGCAATATACTACGTGGCTCTGTGTAGTACGTCACTGGGCAATATACTACGTAACTGGGCAATATACTACGTAACTAGGCAATATACTATGTGGCTGGGCAATATGCTCTGTGCTGTATACTACATGGCTGGGCAATATGCTACGTGGCTGGGCAATATAGTACGTGACTGGGCAATATACTACATGGGCTTTGCAATATACTACGTGACTGGGCAATGTACTACGTGGGCTGTGCAATATACTATGTGGTTGGGCAATATACTACGTGACTGGGCAATATACTACGTAGCTGGGCAATATAGTACGTGACTGGGCAATATACTATGTGGCTCTGTGCTGTATACTACGTGACTGAGCAATATACTACGTGGCTGGGCAATATACTACGTGACTGGGCAATATACTACGTCGTTGGGCAATATACTACGTCGCTGGGCAATATACTACGTGACTGGGCAATATACTACATGGCTCTGTGCTGTATACTACGTCACTGGGCAATATACTACGTTGCTGGGCAATATACTACTTGGCTGGGCAATATACTACGTGGACATGCATATTCTAGAACAGAGGTCCCCAACTCCAGTCCTCAAGGCCCACCAACAGGTCATGTTTTCAGGATTTCCTTAGTATTGCCCAGGTAATAATTGCATCACCTGTGCAATGCAAAGGAAATCCTGAAAACATGACCTGTTGGTGGGCCTTGAGGACTGGAGTTGGGGACCTCTGTTCTAGAATACCCGATGCGTTAGAATCGGGCCACCATCTAGTCTACTATATAATTGTCTAAGGGTCACTTCCGTCTTTCTGTCTGTCCTTCTGTCTGTCACGGATATTCATTGGTCGCGGTCAGAGATGCATTGCGAAATTACCCAGAAAACTTAGCGGTCTCGCGAGACCACTAAGTGATCTGGGTAATTTCGCAATACATCCTAGGAACGAAAGATGGCGGCAGCCGCGCGCGCATCGCCAGAGGTTCGCTGGATCTACGCTGGATCCCGCCGGGTGAGTATATAACTATTTTTTAATTTAATTTTTTTTTTAACAGGGATATGGTGCCCACACTGCTAAATACTACGTGAGCTGTGTTAGATACCGCGTGGCTGCTATATACTACCTGGCCCGTGTTAGATACTATGTGGGCTGTGTTCTATACTGCGTGGGCTGCGTTATATACTACATGGCAGCTATATACTACGTGGGCAGTGTTATATACTACGTGGCTGTGTTCTATACTGCGTGCTATATACTACGTGGCCACTGTTAGATACTATGTGGGCTGTGCTATATATTATGTGACCAGTGTTGCATACTACGTGGGCTGTGTTATATACTGCGTGGCTGCTATACTGTACACTGCGTGGCTGCTATATACTGTGTGGGCTGTGTTATATACTATGTGGGCTGTGTTATTTACTGTGTGGCCTATATTAACGCATCGGGTATTCCACAATATGTATTTATGTATTTAGCAGCCACATGGTATATACCACAGGCCACGTAGTACTCCTATATACTACGTGGCCTGTGCTATATACTATGTGGCTGCTATACACATACATATTCTAAAATACCTGATGCATTAGAATCGGGCCACCATCTTGTATATATATATATATATATATATATATATATATATATACTCGTATATTATATATACATACACAACTTTTCTTACCATGATGATGTGGGAGTAATATTTTTTATCTAATATATCTAAATATAATGGAATTAGAAAACCTACAATGGAGAAAATTGGGCAACTTGTAGTGAGTGGTAAAGTACCCAAACTGTGTCAGATTATGCAAAAAAACCCAGTTAATGTATAAAAAATACATCAATATAAAATGGTGTGATGTGGCATCAGCGCTGCGGATAATAATAGACACTGGGAGCAGCAGCAGAGACTTAGCACTGGAAGAGCTTTCCAGGAAAGTTCACACGCTCGAGTTCATATGAGGACAACCAGCAGAGGGTGCATCACCGCGAATGAAGGTAACTACAGGTCATTGACCTACATTACCTTCATTCCCTGGGGTTTTACATGCACGAGCACAGCTGCATTATAATAGAGCTCCTGCCTGTAAAATATTTTAACCCCTTCAGATGGATTTACATCGTGGGACGTTACAGATCATCGGAAGGTATGTATATTGTTGGTTTATTTTTTTTTCCTTTGTTACAGAGCGAGGGTCTTCAGGTG
The DNA here is from genome assembly GCF_032444005.1 of Ranitomeya imitator. Classification (NCBI taxonomy): domain Eukaryota; kingdom Metazoa; phylum Chordata; class Amphibia; order Anura; family Dendrobatidae; genus Ranitomeya; species Ranitomeya imitator. The sequence continues at coordinate 329,653,744 of NC_091286.1, read as the reverse complement.
GATTGAGAGAACAATAAAATATTCAAACAAACTGTGTGTTCATTTCATTAAAATAATTTTTAATAATGTGTGTGTGTTTTTTTTAACCATTTCATGCTATTGGATTAATAATGGATAGGTGTCATAATTGACGCTTCTCCATTATTAATCTGCCTTAATGTCACCTTACAATAGCAAGGTGACATTAACCCTTCATTACCCCATATCCCACCACTACACGGGAATGGGAAGAGAGTGGCCAAGTGCCAGAATAGGCGCATCTTCCAGATGTGCCTTTTCTGGGGTGACTGGGGGCAGATGTTTTTAGCCAGGGGTGGGCCAAAAACCGTGGACCCTCTCCAGGCTATTAATATCTGCCCTCAGTCACTGGCTTTACTACTCTGGCGGAGAAAATTGCGTGGGAGCTCATGCCAATTTTTTCCGCCATTTAACCCTTAAATTTAATAGCTAGAGCGCCAAAATTTTGCACATACACACTACTAACATTAGTAGTGTGGAATATGCAAAAAAATGGGGATATGAGATGGTTTACTGTATGTAAACCATGTCTCATATCATGTCGGGTTTAGGAAGGAGATGGCAAAAGCCGGCAATTGAATTATAGGCTTTAAAGCTATCTAGCACTATGAAATATTAATATATATATACATATATGTGTCTTAATGACATATATATATATATATATATACCTATTCTATGTGTACACATTTATTCTACGTATTCTACTGTAACCTGTCAGTGTGATTTTACTGTACACCGCGCTGAATTGCCGGCTTTTCTCTCTAACACTGCTGCGTATTTCTCGCAAGTCACACTGCTGGTCCATGTGTAATCCGTATTTTTCTGGCCCCCATCGACTTTCATTGGCGGATTTTTTGCACAATACGGTGACAAACGCAGCATGCTGCGATTTTCTACGGCCGTAGAAGACCGTATAATACGGATCAGTAGAATACAGCTGATAGGAGCAGGGGCATAGAGAAGTATTGTACCGTATGCAATCCGTATTTTCAGCACCCCTCTTACATCCGTGAAACACGGTAGTGTGACGCCGGCCTCACTCTAGTGCAGCAGTGGTTGATATTTTAAGGATTTTAGAACAAGAGTTTTTAACTAAAATTGCAATATTTCCAAGAGTGTTATTAATTACTGTTATATTATTACATTATTTTATTTTAATATGACAAATAATGTGTGCTGTTTTTCCCTTGCTTCAATTTGCTAGGAAATATCACATTTAAAACATATAAGAGTAAGCGCGTTATTATTTTTTAAGTATGGAATAATAAAAAATAAAATATCCTATTCTATTAATGACCAGAACAATGAAATTGAAGTTTAAGCCTTTTTTCAAAAAAGCAATACAACTAAGACTCTGTTGTTCCTCTGGGAGCTATTAAAGTGTTAATGAGAACATAAATTAACCGTACTTTATAAATCAATTGTTTAATACCTTTAGAGCCACAAATGACAAAACATTAGTAGTTTGTTTTGTGAAATACCTATTTATAAAACCCGAGAAGTCAGTTGTGCTGTCACAGGCCGTTTTTCTGACCATAATTACTAATATTCTCTTCCCCTAGAATTATACAGGCCAATAATTAATTGGGAATTTGCACTCATGACCTTCACTCTGCTAGTTTCTGTGGAAAAACTAAAATCTAGCTGTATTTCCAAACCATACAAAGAATAAGATGAGTATATTCAGTGAGTATTAAGCTTGATTTATTACATTACATAGGGGTCTTTTAATGGGGTCATTTGATCACTTAACTGGCATAAAAGTGCACAAGTAATGGTATCGGCACAGATAAAGTTTTCTTCATTACTTCACTATATAATGACCTTTTATGAATACGTATGGCGGTCCACTCCCCTTTCTTTATTATATATTAGTTATTATCTGATGTTTTCTCACTGGGGATTTGTTTTCTTGCTGTAACCATGCACTAATATTGGCGGTATATTGTGAAATTTCATTAGGCAACATATTATCAGCCTGTCATTTTGATAATTTCAAAGCCGAATTTCTGAAATTGAATTACTTATAGCGCTGACATAATGAAGCGACACGCAAATGTACTGTAAAAGTTAATAAAATGATGACTGTAAGGGTATACGTGCAGTCTTTTGAAGAGTCGCTTGGAGTGGGTTCGCTCCAAAAGTCACCTCAAAAATTGCTAAAAACTCTTGAAAGAATCTATTAATTTCTATTGTAAAATTATCTACTGGTCATATGTTCACTAAAGATGAGGAAATATTTTTGAAATTAAAATGTATTGACTTTGCTTAATTTTCCCCTAAAAACTGATTAGCAAATAATTAAATTCAAGCAAATCTCTATACTGGAAATCTGTAATTGGTTGGAAAATACATGTGGGGGAGAGTAGAGAAAGAAAGAAAGAGAAAACCCTGTGACCCCTTGGGGGAGACACTGAACATGAGACACTCAGGGACTTGTGGTCAGTCAGAAGTTGCAGTCGCAAGATGGAGATGTAGGGCTGGAACAGCAGCACTGGGAACAGCTGAAGACAGGGAGTGGTAAGTGTAACACTAGGGTCGGGGATCTTACGTTAGTGGCATCACTCCAGCACTGAAATAAAAAAAAACGCCAGAATGGTGCTTTAAGGGTGGAACCTATTTTGGCCTCTAGAATACAATGATTGTTTCATGTTTCTTATCTACTCTTTTCAAAAGTGCCCCCTGGGGAAGCGGTAATAATTGAACGCGAAACGCGCGTTGGGGTACGTGACCAGGATCCAGACGGGACCTTCACTACATATGGGTAATTAACCTTCCCCCTTATTTTATCTGTTGCACTTCTTTGTACACAGGTATATGGCGACTTTATTAGCACTACCAATGTGCTTACACTATCGGCAGATACCAATATTCAGATGTTGGCAGCATGTTCATGTTATATTTATTAAAATTGGTAATGCCCGTTACTGTCCCAGACTGTGTTTTTGGGTCATTGTCCGTATCTATGGATGTAGTCACAATTTATTAAATATCTACTATGTGGTTATATTGTCATGTTATATGTGAAAACTACAATTTTTCAATAAACTACATGTTTTTGTTTACTTTTTGGCCATTTTTGACTCATGGTTCTCTTGCTTAGTAATATTGATAGTTGAGTCGCCATTTTTAGGATTTATAACTGATGCTCATTTATGTATATTTTCAAAAGCCATTGTAGTTTCATTTTTTCTATTGATGTAATTGTATGAGAGCTTGCTTTTTTTTAGGACTGTGTTTTAAATGACACAGGTGTATAAGGTGCTTGTAATGTGTCAAAAAAGCAGGCAATGTCATCCAATGGGATCCATGATTATTATTATGAGTATGTGAGTTGTTTTGAGGTGCTTGGTAGTCGGTCTTCATTATTATAACTAGCTTTGCTACGTAGTTAGAGGCCGGACACCAGGGATATGTGTTTGTTCTGTGTTCCAATTGCTGTTTAAAGTAATTGCTACATAAAGCTCTTTATGGCCAGTTTAAATGAAAATCTTTTGCTGTGACTAAATGCCTTGGTGTGCCTGCTGCCATGAGCAATCCTCTTACCTGACCCGAACATGCAACTGGAGGACATATGTTTATACAAATGTTATGTATAAACTTTTGCACAGTAATCTATATATTGTATATATACACATATACCTATATTTCGGTGCAAAAGTTTTAAGCAGGTGTGGAATAAAATCACAAAACAGTACAAATGAACAAAAGGCAAATATAAATTAAATCAATATTTAGTGTGACCAGCCTTTTAATAATCTATATATTTTTTTATAATAATCTTTATTTTTATACAGCGCTAACATATTCCGCAGCGCTTTACAGTTTGCACACATTATCATCACTCTCCCCGATGGTGCTCACAATATACGTATATACTCGAGTATAAGCCGAGATTTTCAGCCCAAAATTTTGGGCTGAAAGTGCCCCTCTCGGCTTATACTCGAGTCAAGGTGGGTGGCAGGGTCGGCGGGTGAGGGGGTGAGGGCGCTGAGGCATACTTACCTAGTCCCAGCGATCCTCGCGCTGTCCCTGCCGTCCCACGGTCTCCTGTGCTGCAGCTTCTTCCCCTCTTCAGCAGTCACGTGGGACCGCTCATTACAGAAATGAATAAGCGGCTCCACCTCCCATAGGGGTGGAGCCGCCTATTCATTCCTCTAATCAGCGGTGCCGGTGACCGCTGATAGAGAAAGAAGCTGCGGCACCGAAGACCAGGCAGAGGGACAGCGCGAGGATCGCCAGGACTAGGTAAGTATAGCATATTCACCTGTCCTCGTTCCAGCCGCCGAGCGTCGCTCCATCTTCCCGGCCGGCGCCTCCATCTTCCCGGCGTCTGCGCTCTGACTGTTCAGGCAGAGGGCGCGATGATGCATATAGTGTGAGCGGCGCCCTCTGCCTGATCAGTCAGAGCAGAGACGCCGGGAAGATGGAGGCGCCGGAACGAGACGCCGGGAGCTGCAATCAAGGGAGGTGAGTATGTGTTTTTTTTTTTTATTGCAGCGGCAGCAGCGGCGGCGGCAGAGATTTATGTGGAGCATCTATGGGGCACAGTGAACGGTGCAGAGCACAGTATATGGCACATCTATGGGGCACAGTGAACGGTGCAGAGCACCGTATATGGCACATCTATGGGGCACAGTGAACGGTGCAGAGCACCGTATATGGCACATCTATGGGGCACAGTGAACGGTGCAGAGCACCGTATATGGCACATCTATGGGGCACAGTGAACGGTGCAGAGCACCGTATATGGCACATCTATGGGGCACAGTGAACGGTGCAGGGCACCGTATATGGCACATCTATGGGGCACAGTGAACGGTGTAGAGCACCGTATATGGCACATCTATGGGGCACAGTGAACGGTGCAGAGCACCGTATATGGCACATCTATGGGGCACAGTGAACGGTGCAGAGCACCGTATATGGCACATCTATGGGGCACAGTGAACGTTGCGGAGCACCGTATATGGCACATCTATGGGGCACAGTGAACGGTGCGGAGCACCGTATATGGCACATCTATGGGGCACAGTGAACGGTGCGGAGCACCGTATATGGCACATCTATGGGGCACAGTGAACGGTGCGGAGCACCGTATATGGCACATCTATGGGGCACAGTGAACGGTGCGGAGCACCGTATATGGCACATCTATGGGGCACAGTGAACGGTGCGGAGCACCGTATATGGCACATCTATGGGGCACAGTGAACGGTGCAGAGCACCGTATATGGCACATCTATGGGGCACAGTGAACGGTGCAGAGCACCGTATATGGCACATCTATGGGGCACAATGAACGGTGCAGAGCACTGTATATGGCACAGCTATGGGGAAATATGAACGGTGCAGAGCACTGTATGGCACAGCTATGGGGAAATAATGATCTATTTTTATTATTGAAATTCACCGGTAAATGCTGCATTTCCACCCTAGGCTTATACTCGAGTCAATAAGTTTTCCCAGTTTTTTGTGGCAAAATTAGGGGGGTCGGCTTATACTCGGGTCGGCTTATACTCGCGTATATACGGTAAATTCCCTATCAGTATGTCTTTGGAGTGTGGGAGGAAACCAGAGTGCGAGGAGGAAACCCACGCAAACACGGGGAGAACATACAATCTCGAGGCAGATATTGTGCTTTGTGGGATTTGAACCCAGGACTCCAGCAAACCACTGCACTGCTAGCCTTTACTTTCAAAACAGCATCAATTCTTCTAGCTACACTTGCACACTATTTTATAAGTAATTCAACATGGAGGTTGCTCCAAACATCTTGGAAAATGGACCACAGATTTTCTATGGATGTACAGAGCTTTGAAAAAGTATTCATACCACGTGAAATTTTACACATTTTACACCTGCAAGCAAATGTATTTTATTGGGATTTTATGCAATATATCAACACAAAGTACCAAGTAATTGTGAAGTGTAAAGGAAATGATACATGGTTTTCTAATTACTTAAAAAATATAAATCTGAAAATTGTGACTTGCATTTGTATTCAGCCACGTGTAGTCTGTGTAGTGCAGCTGGGTTGGTGCAGTGTGACAGATAGGCAGGGACCACAGGAAGGTTCAAAACAAATGTCCAAAAACCTCACAAAAGAAACAGCATGCGAAATCCCCCGGATCAAAGCCGGAAATCAAGACAGTCTATATCCAAGACCGGTTGCTGTGGGTAACTGCACCACCATGCTACGCTGAGGGGTGCCAGACCTTTTGGCTCTGCTTGGCTCCGTGTTACCTCACACAAGCTGAGTTTTGCAGAGCCACCTGCTCAAGACTGACACACCCAACCCTTTGCTGCATGGTTTTTAAATGAAATCTGTGGCCATGGGCCACTTGAAAGACCACCCCACTACCATCCTCTAGTCTGCTCCAAAATTAAAATCCCAGGTTTTCTTAAATCTGCCTTGGGCATATAGCTTGCCCAAGACCAAACTTACTTTTATTTTGCACTGCAATCACAGCTATGCCTGTAACTGCAATGCACTCCAGTGGCCTCAATACGCTTCTGTGTACATCCTGGGGGACACATAGCGACCCTCGCATATAACATCTGTCGCTGCATCACATCTGATAACCCTAAATAAAATCCTGAGTGAGAAATTGCTTCCAGAAGTCACATAACTAGTAAATTGAGTCCACCTGTGAGTAATTTATTGTCAACTACAGCTTTTTAACTTACTTCTTAACAACATCTGTCCTGTGAAGGTCTCAGAGGTTTATTTGAGAACATTAGGGATCAAACAACATCATGAAAACAAAGGAACACACCAGACAGGACAGGGATAAAGTTGCAGATTAGAGTAAAGCAGGTTTAAGTTATAAAAATATAGCCCAAGCTGTGAACATCTCCCAGAGCACTGTTCAAGCCATCATCCAAAAATGGAAAGAGAATGGCACAACTGCAAACCTGTCAAGACTTGTCAGTCTACCAAAACTGCCATTTTTTTTGCTTCTAAGTTCCTTTGTTTTCGTGGACTGTTGAGTCACTTGGCCTTGTTTCCATGTCAATGGTATGGCTTTTTGGCCACAAAGAATACTTCGGACCAGACTTTTTTGAACCGTAGATGGGTATAACTGAGTCTAACTTGTTGCTGCTATTATAATATTATTGAGCTGATAACACTGCTGGACATCTTCCAATTTTGAAGGGAAGTGATATCTGTCTTTCATCTGCTATACTAACGTTTTTTGGCCGACAACTGAGTTCATGGTCCTAAATGTTGCCAATTTCTTGGCACTAAATCAGACAACTGAATTTATGGTCCTACACGTTGCATATTTCTTGGCACTAATTCAGCACATTTTCAAACCCCAGTCTGCTTTGAATTTTTTTCTCTTGCGTCTTGTTGCTATGCTATGATGTATGACCTCTGACATGAAATAAGAATGAGTCCTGGAAGTGATGATATGGTCCCTACAGAGCCCTGACCTCAACATAAAGATCGTCTGGGATTATATGAAGAGGCATAAGGATTTATGCGAGCCTAAGTCCATAGAAGATCTGTGGTTAGTTCTCCAAGGTGTTTAGAAAAACCTTCCTGTCAAGCTCCTTCAAAAACTGTGTGCAGCTGTATAGAGTTGAGCGACTTTTACTTTTTTGGGATCGAGTCGGGTTTTGCGAAACACGACTTTGTCAAAAGTCGGGTCGGGTGAAATCGGCCGATTATTGCGAAAAGTCTGGGGCAGACTGAAACACGAAACCAATGCAAGTCAGTGAGGAATTAAAGTCGGCAGTGAGTGGAGGACAGGTAACACCTACAGTGCCCATTTTAATGCCAAAAACATCAATTCTTATTACTTAAGCTTGTCAATCTCAATTTACTTTATAATAATAGTTAGGCATTGAAAACTGGGGGTCATTTGGCTAAAGTTGTGGGGGGGGGTAGGGCTGGCTCAAGATTTTCGTGGGCCCAGGAAACGCGGAATACATCACGGCGGTGGAGCAGGGAGAGGTAAGTATTTCAACTTTGCAAGTGCTGTGACCCTGAGCAAGCAGGGGGGGCCCACTCGTTGGCACTGGCACAGGGCCCCTCAATGTACGACGGTGTGTTTGATGGCGGGTGGCGCCTCCCACTGGCAGAGACACCTTTGCGTACTATGAGGGGCCCTGTGCCAGTGACGTCGCCAACGAGTATGCCCCCCCTCCTGATGAAGGAACCTGCACTTTCATCTGCACCTTCCTCTTTGTCCCGGTGTAAGGTGGTATAGTATGCGGGAAGGGGAACCTGACTTTCAGCAGGGTCAGATTTTGGCTGTGTAGCGTGCAAGGGGAATGTAGTGGTCTGGGTCAATGTACCAGCAGACTCATCTAGCAGTGGCTGGGCAATGGGCAGGATGAGGAGGAAACACAGATATAGGCCCAAATAATAAAGTAGGCTAGATGCAGTTCAAAATTGGTAACAGGACTAAACAGGCGGCATTGCTTTGTTCAGTGGAGGACAACTGTAATGAGTGGCAGACAAAGGTAGTAGGCCCAAATAATTAAGTAGGCTAAATGCAGTTCAAAATTGGTAACAGGACCAAACAGGCGGCATTGCTTTGTTCAGTGGAGGACAACTGTAATGAGTGGCAGACACAGTTAGTAGGCCCAAATAATAAAGTAGGCTAAATGCAGTTCAAAATTGGTAACAGGATTAAACAGGCGGCATTGCTTTGTTCAGTGGAGGACAACTGTAATGAGTGGCAGACACAGTTAGTAGGCCCAAATAATAAAGTAGGCTAAATGCAGTTCAAAATTGGTAACAGGACTAAACAGGCAGCATTGCTTTGTTCAGTGGAGGACAACTGTAATGAGTGGCAGACACAGTTAGTAGGCCCAAATAACAAAGTAGGCTAAATGGAGTTCAAAATTGGTAACAGGACTAAACAGGTGGCATAGCTAGGTACAGGGATGGGCTCCTCTGCTGAGTAGCAGACAGTGGTAGAAGGCGCAAAGTATTAACTGGTCTAAATGGAGGCCAGGGCCCCTGTATATTTTAACTATCATCTATCATTTCAACAAATTTGTATTGGCAGTGCCATTGAAGGATTTAACAGAACAGACTACACAGTGGTGGAGCAGGGATAGGTAAGTATTGCAAGTGGTAGAGCACTGTTTGAGCTGGGGGGGAACACTCTCTCGTGGGTGGCGGTACTGGCACAGGGTCCCTCATATTACAACGGTGTGTCTGACATTGATTGTGCACCACCACCATCAGAGACACTTCATTGTACTATGAGGGACCCTGTGCCTGTGCCGTCGCCCAAGAGTGGGCCCACCCACCTGTCCAGGCAAACGGCACTCGCACGGGTGCTTGCGCCAGGTGGTGACCACGGCCCTGTGGGGGCAGTCAGCCCATTTAGGGAGGTATAAAAATGGCCCATGGTGGACATTCAGCAGCTGCAAATGGAGGAATTGGAGAAGTCAGTAAGAGGAGGCCAAAAGCAAGACATTTTTCAGGCAAGCTACGTGTCAGCAGGGGAAGGTGGGGCAAAATAATTTGAAATCCATGATTGGTTCATTTTAATGAAGGTTAGATCATCAACATTCTGAAGAGGAGGCGAAAGAGCTAGAGGCTGAGTCAGCAAGGAAAGCCAAAACTTTTTCCTGCTGCTCCGGCTTTAAAAGCTGTTTTCCTACTCCAAGATAAGGGAGCATTTGAGGCCTTGTGTAGCCAGACGATGACGCTGGCTCAACACCTCCAGCCTTAGGTGCTATTGTGCTTTTGCCACTACCACCAGATGCACCACCACCACCCCCATCAGTACCAGCTGGCAACCACCGCCCACAGGCTCTTCCACCAGACTTCCTCATTTTTGGGAAAATCTAACCAAAATAACAACCGTTATATGGTACTGTAAAACAAGATAGAAGGTGTATATAAACTTGTTGAGAAGTTAAATCTCCCTTTTTTTGAGAGACTGAACCATAACTCAGGCCCAGTGTATAAAACAACACAATGTAAGTGGCAGAAAGTGGCTGGCTGATATACGACAAACTAACAGGACTGAAGTATATCCACTTTGTGAGAATTTGAATCTCACTTTTTTGGGGGGGAGACTGAGCCAAAACTCAAGCCCAGTGTATAAAACAACACAATGTAAGTAGCAGAAAGTGGCTGGAACATATATGAAAAAATACAAGGACTGTAGTACAATTTCAATCTCCCTACAATGATCCCAGGAAAAGTATGCCAGCAATAAAAAGGACTGCTGCACACAAAAGTGTGGACAAATAAACAAGATAACTGTGCAGAAAGGAGCAACAGGATTTTTGCTTTTAAAAAAGCAGTTGGTTTGCACAGCAGCGTGCAAACAGCAATGCAGCTATCAGGGAGCCTTCTAGGGCAGCCTAATAAGCTACAGAGCTGATGCACAAAAATATAAACTCCTCTGTCCCTGCAAAAAACTGGTGGTGTTGGACAGTGGAAATCGCTACAGCACAAGCAGTTTGGGGGTTAATCTTCCCTCCCTAACTATATCCCTTCTTCTGATGAAGCTGCTGCAACCTCTCCCTATGCTAAGATCAGCAGAAGTAAGATGGCGGACAGCGTGCACGCCCCTTTATAGCCCCTGTGACGCCGCAGAAAGCAAGCAAATCACTGTCATGCCCTTCTCTAAGATGGTGGGGACCGAGACCTATGTCATCACGCTGCCCACACTCTGCGTCCTCCTTCATTGGCTGAAAAATGGCGCTGAAAGCATCATACTAAATGCAACTTTTGCGCACAGATCGCCGACCTCATGGCCGATCCCACACTAAGATCGGGTCGGGTTTCATGAAACCCGACTTTGCCGAAAGTGGGCGATTTTTGAATTTGTCCGATCCGTTTCGCTCAATCCTACAGCTGTATTTAGAAGATTTGATCCTTTTTTGGAAGGAAAAGGGTTGTTACACCACATGTTGATTTTGTTTAGATTTCTTTTATTCATTCCCTTTGCATTTTTTTAATTGATAAAATTAAAATAACACCTTTACACTTTTATTTTTAAAGACATTCTTACTTTACAGCATTTTTTCCACACCATCCTCAATCATTTGCACAGTAATGGGGGTCTGTGTAATATGTATATACATAATGCAGACGTACACACGCATATTATATAAATACAGTTAGGGCCAGAAATATTTGGACAGTGACACAATTTTCGCGAGTTGGGCTCTGCATGCCACCACATTGGATTTGAAATGAAACCTCTACAACAGAATTCAAGTGCAGATTGTAACGTTTAATTTGAAGGGCTGAACAAAAATATCTGATAGAAAATGTAGGAATTGTACACATTTCTTTACAAACACTCCACATTTTAGGAGGTCAAAAGTAATTGGACAAATAAACATAACCCAAACAAAATATTTTTATTTTCAATATTTTGTTGCAAATCCTTTGGAGGCAATCACTGCCTTAAGTCTGGAACCCATGGACATCACCAAACGCTGGGTTTCCTCCTTCTTAATGCTTTGCCAGGCCTTTACAGCCGCAGCCTTCAGGTCTTGCTTGTTTGTGGGTCTTTCCGTCTTAAGTCTGGATTTGAGCAAGTGAAATGCATGCTCAATTGGGTTTAGATCTGGAGATTGACTTGGCCATTGCAGAATGTTCCACTTTTTGGCACTCATGAACTCCTGGGTAGCTTTGGCTGTATGCTTGGGGTCATTGTCCATCTGTACTATGAAGCGCCGTCCAATCAACTTTGCAGCATTTGGCTGAATCTGGGCTGAAAGTATATCCCGGTACACTTCAGAATTCATCCGGCTACTCTTGTCTGCTCTTATGTCATCAATAAACACAAGTGACCCAGTGCCATTGAAAGCCATGCATGCCCATGCCATCACGTTGCCTCTACCATGTTTTACAGAGGATGTGGTGTGCCTTGGATCATGTGCCGTTCCCTTTTCCAGACTTTTCCAGAACTGAGCTGGCTTCTTGAGGTGTTTTTCTGCAAATTTAACTCTGGCCTGTCTATTTTTGGTATTGATGAATGGTTTGCATCTAGATGTGAACACTTTGTATTTACTGTCATGGAGTCTTCTCTTTACTGTTGACTTAGAGACAGATACACCTACTTCACTGAGAGTGTTCTGGACTTCAGTTGATGTTGTGAACGGGTTCTTCTTCACCAAATTAAGTATGCGGCGATCATCCACCACTGTTGTCATCCGTGGACGCCCAGGCCTTTTTGAGTTCCCAAGCTCACCAGTCAATTCCTTTTTTCTCAGAATGTACCCAACTGTTGATTTTGCTACTCCAAGCATGTCTGCTATCTCTCTGATGGATTTTTTCTTTTTTTTCAGCCTCAGGATGTTCTGCTTCATCTCAATTGAGAGTTCTTGACCGCATGTTGTCTGCTCACAGCAACAGCTTCCAAACAGCTTCCAAATGCAAAACCACACACCTGGAATCCACCCCTGACCTTTTAACTACTTCATTGATTACAGGTTAACGAGGGAGACGAGGGAGTTAATTGCAGCCCTTAGAGTCCATTGTCCAATTACTTTTGGTCCCTTGAAAAAGAGGACGCTATGCATTACAGAGCTATGATTCCTAAACCCTTTCTCCGATTTGGATGTGGAAACTATCATATTGCAGCAGGGAGTGTGCACTTTCAGCACATATTATATATATAATTGTATTTCTGAACATGTTTTTGTAAACAGCTAAAATAACAAAACTTGTGTCACTGTCCAAATATTTCTGGCCCTAACTGTATATTCGTATATGTGGACATATGATAGATAGGAGACCACTGCATTTCTGTTCTAAGCATTAATGTCCTATTTTCTAAAGGGAGCAGAAAATCGCCAAACTCACCGCTCGGTTTTCACTTGCTGTGGATCAACATAGGTTAAATCTGATTTTGATTGCAGTCGCTGGCAATCCTAGCCTGGAAGTACTATCGGGGAAACCTTGAGGATAGTATCCCGCATTACGAGTCAGAAGAGTGGCAATCAATTTTCTTAGGATACACCCTACACTGACCTTTACTTTAGAAGACCGCAACCAATTATGTAGAAAAATGACTTTAGCATAACTTTCAATCAGGTTCATCTGGATTGAAAATAGTAAACTATTGTCCTTTTAATAGTTAGCGAAGCACAACATTTCTTACAGCAAGTGCTCCTAAAAGCCAGTGTGTGCTATATAAACTAGTCAGTGATTTGGGTATTAAACCTTGGTAAATATACCCCAGTGTGTTCTGATTAAGGTTTGTTTGGCTGCTGCTGACAACGCAGCAGTTTGATGACATGCTGGCGCCCTAATGATTGCAGAGAGACTGCATTTCATTCTCTAGTCTTTTTTAGCAAGTCGTTTTCTGAAGGAATTTCTCAGCACAAGCCTCGTTTCTAGAAAAACACTGTTAAATATCAGAACCAATTTAAAGGGTAGCACAGTTGCTATAAACCTGACAAACGCTGTAAAAAAAATGAGACAAATAAGGCAATGAATTATGCTCGATTCATTACCTGTGGTGACGGCAGGATGAGATTTTCGCTGGTTATTACATTTTCAGTACCTTCATGTATCAAAATTCATCCTGTGCTGCCTCTCTATGTCAGTGTTTCATTTTCTGAAGATGAGTTTATAGTGCGCTGATAGTTAAAGGGCCGGGTAATTTAATTGGAAGACGACGACGATAGACGAATTCAGCAAGTCTTGCTATTTAGCTTTAATGTTAGTGATAGGAATGAGGATACAAAGCATTGACCATTATCCTAACAGCTTTGCAGCAGACTCATCTTCTCTTGGACTAATTTGGTGCAAAAACTTTGTTGAGAATCACACTTTGGCTTTGTTCATCATTAGCCATGATCAGTTTGATTCAGGAGGGTATTACTATTTCATTTACATTCCGAGCCTTATTGCTAGTTAACCTAATGAAGCTGATCCGGTAACGTCATTGCCGCTATCTACCTTTTCCATGTCGGCCAAGTTAAGTTGTGAAGTTCGCTGATCATCTCCGTGAGAATGAGCTGCATGGCTCGGCTAGAGAACACGTAATGACTTCCTAAGAGACAGCCGAGCAGCTCAGTCCTCATAATCTATAATTGAAGGAATCAAATGCAGCAATTATCCTACTGCTATTATTGCTCACACAATTTGTGCCCTCCACAGGATTCCGGCTTTTCAGATTTATCAAATATTATCTGTAAATTCTTATGCAACTATTAAAGCCAGAGTTTCAAATGTTTCATTATTTTACAAATTAAATTGGTATTTTTTTCCATCATTATCTTCTTAAGGGAAAATGCAAACTTCCTGACTGTTATTTGAGGCACACTGAAGAAGTTAACGATCTATTTCTGTGTTCTACATTTTGGTTAAATATGCATATTTATTATGTCGGAATATCTGCAGGAAAAAAACGGAAAATAGTGATGACAGCATAATAATAATAATAATAATAATAATAAATAACACTAATAATAAATAATAATAATAATAAAAAATAATAACAATAATAATAATATTGCTTGCTTATCATACATAGCTGCTATTCGGCCTTTGTTCATTGCTGTATATAAGGTTTGTCATAACTCTGGTATAATGTGCTGTCCTAAACACATCAATGCCTTCTCAAAAAATAAGTACTAAAAAAAGAAAAGATGTTTTTATTTCCCTGCATTTTTATTTCTTTGATACATAAGCCGAGCATATTTTGTTTTTAAATACATGAAAACAATACGTTAAATTGTCTTTTCGGCTTTAAGTTCCTTGTTCCTTGTTGTAAAGCAAAAACATATTCTACTGTTCAGTTGACAAACGTTATAAAGTAAATGCCATTCATGGATCGTGTTCTCTCCTTAGAATATGTACCCATTATAGTCTATGGGCCTTTTAATATTTGGGCGAAACAAAATGAAAAACACTATATCCGATACTGATCCAATTTACGGATCAAACGCGCCCATTCAAGTGAAAAAGAAAAACTGTACAGCCCACAAATGTCGTCTGTACTGCGTTCTTATCCCGTCTTTTTCACGGACAGGTTGCTAAGGGAAGCTCAGAAATCCTCAATCATTTTTTTTTCTCAAAACAGAATAAAGGATCACACACGGGAGGTAAAAATGGCTGAATGGAACAAGAATGACTGAAAATTGGACCCAGTCCATTTTCTGTGTGCGAGAAGAGAACTGATTTGTGAAAATGGCCTCACAATGATAGGACCTGCAAAGGGTCAAGTACAAGGACCCTGGTGCAAAGTCAGCTGCCCGGGTGGGCTGGCGCAGCCTCCCAGCAAGTTAGAAACAAATCCTACAAAAGAATGCCAGTTTATTGAGTAGGACCATTACAGCAAACAGCGTTATAACGGCTTATGTCAAAAAGATAAATAGCACTACTCCTTTTCCTGAGTAGAACAACATTTCTTGAGGGGGCACTATAGCTTCAGCTTTGACTCTCTAGGCACATAAATAGATTCCGAGCTTACTGGAAGGCATACCTGCATTTCCAGGAATTCAAGATTTTAAGAGTCTATTAATAATAAATAGGCAGAGATTTACTTACATAATTATTTATATATTAATCTTTGTGTTGCTATAGCCAGAAAGACCGTTCTAAGCTCTAATAGAGCGGATTCTTCAATTCTCCGCACATGTCTATTATTGGCAGGTTTACAGAATCTCTTCATTTGTCGTGTCCATAAATCAATTCCTTCCTATAACCTGCATTTATTATTCACGCAGATGTATGCTTTTGTCAGGCCTGAAGTATACATATGACGGATAATGGGATATTCCGCGCTCATATGTTAAGTGAGATCTGTTTGGGGAATTGTTTTAATCTTAGATTGTTTCCTAGGTTTTGCAGCTGGAGATTTCAAAATGCCTTTCCACAAGATGTATTATAGGTAGAGTGGTGGTTTAGGCTGACCCCTTCTGCGGAGAGACTGCTTCTTCCATTCCTGGTCTCATTATAAAGCTGACAACCATATTGCTCTAGGGAGAGAGTGGACCTTCTCCTACATATTAGTTTCCTATACAATAATATACCCAGGACGGATTTTACAGATCACAGGAAAGTGAAATATTGTCTTTTTGTCGTTATTAAACAAGAATTTTTGACAACATGGCAACATTCCAGAACAAAACAGTATTTCAATTCTAAACTTTGTGTTTAGTATCTATCTATCTATCTATCTATCTATCTATCTATCTATCTATCTATCTATCTATCTATCTATCTATCTATGTCTGTCTGTCTGTCTATCTATCTATCTAATATCTATCTATCTATCTCATATCTATCTATCTATCCCATATCTATCTATCTATCTATCTATCTATCTATCCTCATATCTATCTATCTATCTAATATCTATCTATCTATCTATCTATCTATCTATCTATCTATCTATCTATCCCATATCTATCTATCTATCTATCCTCATATCTATCTATCTATCTATCTATCTAGATTCAAGATTCAAGATTCAAAGAAGCTTTATTGGCAGGACCAAATACACATCAGTTTTGCCAAAGCAAGTGTATAAAGGCAATAGGGATAGGGACTGTGGGGATGTTGGGTAGGAGCTGTAGGGGAGGTGGATGGGGGCAGATCCAGGGTGGGGGCTATAGTCCATGGCATAGGGGAGGTGGATGGGGCAGGTCCATTGTGGGGGCTATAGTCCATGGCATAGGGGAGGTGGATGGGGCAGGTCCATTGTGGGGGCTATAGTCCATGGCATAGGGGAGGTGGATGGGGCAGGTCCATTGTGGGGGCTATAGTCCATGGCCTAGGGGAGGTGGATGGGGCAGGTCCATTGTGGGGGCTATAGTCCATGGCCTAGGGGAGGTGGATGGGGCAGGTCCATTGTGGGGGCTATAGTCCATGGCCTAGGGGAGGTGGATGGGGCAGGTCCATTGTGGGGGCTATAGTCCATGGCATAGGGGAGGTGGATGGAGGCAGATCCAGGGTGGGGGCTATAGTCCATGGCATAGGGGAGGTGGATGGGGCAGGTCCAGGTTGGGGGCTATAGTCCATGGCATCATAGTTCTCTTTCTCGCAGTCTATGACATTCGCTCACATACCGCGCTGCTATCTCCACTGCTCTCTCTTCTTCTCCCAGCAGGATATATGTTTTCTCTTCCTCCTTCATGGTGATGAAGTCTGGGAAGAGATGTGAGAGTCTCCTGAAGTGAGTGTCCCTCACTGCTGAGTATTTGGAGCAGTGTAGCAGGAAGTGGGTTTCGTCCTCTATGGCCTCCTGATCACAGTGTTGGCACAGTCTTTCCTCCCTGGGCTTGTAGCTCTGCCTGTGTCGGCCACATTCGATGGCCAGACTATCTAATATCTATCTATCTATCTGTCTATCTATCCTCATATCTATCTATCTATCTATCTATCTATCTATCTATCTATCTATCTATCTATCTATCCTCATATCTATCTATCTATCTATCTATCTATCTATCTATCTATCTAATATCTATCTATCTATCTATCTATCCCATATCTATCTATCTATCTATCTATCTATCTATCCTCATATCTATCTATCTATCTAATATCTATCTATCTATCTTCATATCTATCTATCCTCATATCTATCTATCCTCCTATCTATCTATCTATCTATCTATCTATCTATCTATCTATCTATCTATCTATCTATCTATCTATCTATCTATCTATCTATCTCTATCTGTCTATCTATCCTCATATCTATCTATCTGTCTATCTATCTAATATCTATCTATCTATCCTCATATCTATCTATCTATCCTAATATCTATCTATCTATCCCATATCTATCTATCTATCTGTCTATCTATCCTCATATCTATCTGTCTATCTATCTATCTATCTATCTATCTATCTATCTATCTATCTATCTATCTATCTATCTATCTATCTATCTGTCTATCTATCCTCATATCTATCTATCTATCTATCTATCTATCTATCTATCTATCTATCTATCTATCTATCTATCTATCTATCTATCTATCTATCTATCTATCTATCCTCATATCTATCTATCTATCTATCTATCTATCTATCTATCTATCTATCTATCTATCTATCTATCTATCTATCTAGCACCTCCTAAGTGTGAATATGTGCAAGCTGAAAAAAGAAAGCACAGCAGCACTATGTATAAGTTAGGCCATATGAAAACACAGAAAAACATTAAAATCATAATCAAGATTTTACTACTCAAATTTTTTTCTTTTTAAACGACCTCATCAATCACATGGCCTAAACTTATTCATAGTGCTGCTGAGCTTTCTTTTTTCCATATAATGCAGTCTGGCAGCTTGCACATGTTCACACTTAAGAGGTGCTGGCAGTCGTTTTGTATATTTAACTATTGGATGTTGGCTGCATCATGAGTGTCCAAAATTGTAGGTTAATAGTCCAAGAGAATGCATGTACAGTAGAGCAGGGACCCACCAGAGGGAGGTCACCTTGCCGTGGTTGATGGGCATGCATGAATTGGCCAATTTATGTGCTAAGAACCTACATTTTCATTCATTTCTGTAAGTTTAAAAAAAAAAAATTTGAAATTTTTTTTTGAGTAGTAAAATCTAGATTGTTTTTAATGTTTTTCTGTGTTTTCACATGGTCTAAACATATACATAGTGCTGCTGTGCTTTCTTTTTTCTATCTATCTATCTATCTATCTATCTATCTATCTATCTATCTATCTATCTATCTATCTCCTATTTATCTATCTAGCTATCCTCATATCTATCTATCCTCATGTATATCTATCTATCTATCTATCTATCTATCTATCTATTTATCTATCTATCTAAATAGAAAAGACAGATAGCAGCATAAACTTGAGCAGATTTTGGGTGTAATACTTCCTGAATAATGCGGTTGTCTAACGCAAAATATAAATGGAAAAAAATCAGGCAGCACTCCAGTTCAAGGAAAAATTGTGGGCTTTAATCCAGCACCAAGTTGTGCAACTTTTCAACCTCACAGCACGGTCTTTATCAAGCATGGATGAGGTTGTGGTTTCTTCCTGACGTGCGCAATTGATCTTATAGGGCACTGGTAACAGTGTTATTAGAAATGGGGTGAGTCATGTGGCATTATAATCCTTTACAGCTTTTCAGATTACAATCAATTGACTTGTTTATTAATTTTCATATTATAGTGCACCATAGGCACTTTTGTATTTCACTTTATAGTGTTAGAAACAAAATCCTTCTGCACTTTATATATAAATATGGAATAATAGATATGAAATTGTACTGTTTTGATGCTAATTGATGTAAATTGTATTCACTGCCAGTGCAATGAATATTCATTTCTCTTTAGGAGTGGACACAGTCTTTAGCTGCAGCCGCCGGCTCCTGCCTCTGTGACCCGCTGCCAGTGACGCTGCTGCCATGAGGCGATTTGAGCTCTTTAGCTCAGGCAGCAGAAGAGAGGGGGCAGCATATTCTGTAGTAACTGGATTTGCGCTGCTAGGTTTTTTTTTTAATAAAACTCCGGGGTCAAGTGCCCGCCCCCCTCCTCCTCCCTCCCTCCTTCCTTCCCTCCCTTCTTCCTTCCCTCCTTCCCTCCTTCCCGCCCCCCTCCCTGAAGACGTAATACTCACCTTCCTCCAGCGGTGGCTGCAACTGCGTCTCAGCTAGTGATGTGTCCTTCCTGAATGGGGTAGGTGGGAAAAGAAAAACAAGGCTTCCTATTGTTAACCCTTTAGTGGCCCCAGACTGCAAGCATTAGGGTATGTGCACACGTATTCTGGGTCCACTGCGGATTTTCCTGCAGCGGATTCCAGCAGATTTGATAAATCCGCAGTGGAAAGCCGCTGCGGATTTATCGCAGATTTACCGCGGTTTTCACTGCAGTTTTACAACTGCAGTTTTCCATAAGGGCAGTTGTAAAACCGCTGCAGAAAACGCAGAAAGAAGTGACATGCTGCGGAATGTAAACCGCTGCGTTTCCGCGCATTTTTTTCTGCAGCATGTGCACAGCGTTTTTGGTTTCCCATAGATTTACATTGAACTGTAAACGCATGGGAAACTGCTGCGGATCCGCAGCAAAATCCGCATCGTGTGCACATAGCCTAAGTGTTACATCGTCCTTCAGTGCTGGAGTCAGGATCTGAGTTACCGTAGTCCCAAATAAAGCTATAGTTTACTGGCCTCATCCATGGCATTATTGTTATGATCTGGTGGCCTAGGAGCAGCATGAGACGTACTCTGGAGAAGGTGGTACCTGTACTGACCGCAAACCCTGAACTTATCAGCGCAACTAGAAGTAGCCGTGGGGGGTACCTAACACTCCCTAGACCCCTCGACACAGCCTAAGAGCTAACTTCCCCTAAAGACAGAAACGGGAAAACTATCTTGCCTCAGAGAAAATCCCCAAAGGATAGACAGCCCCCCACAAATATTGACTGTGAGAGGAGAGGGAAATAACATACGCAGACATGAATTCAGGATTTAGCATAGGAGGCCATTCTAGCTAAAAAGAAAGAATAGGACAGAGTACTATGCAGTCAGTATTAAAACACTAGAAAATATCCACCACAGAAAATACAAATCACCACATCTGACTAAAGACATGGAGGGTATATCTGCATCTCCAGAGACACAGCTTGGCTGCAAAAAATCCTTCACAGACAAAGCTGGACAAGACAAAACATGAAAATGCACAGAACTATAAGGTCCACAGCAGGTGGACAGCAAAAACAAAGCCAGAACTTATCTTTGTTGAAAAGAACAGCAAACAGGAGAGACCAGGAATGGATGTGAATCCTCCAAAAACAATGGACAACTGGCACTGACTAAAGGATAAAGCAGGACTAAATAGCCCAGCCCAAATTGCAAAAAATGGATACACCTGATAAATGCTGTGATCCAAAGACAGCAGCACTACCACTCATAACCACCGGAGGGAGCCCAAGAGCAGAATTCACAACACATTATATAGTGGTGATATTGATTTTCTGGACATCAAAATTATGAGGTGTGAGGATGGGGAGATACAGACCGACGTTTTCCGAAAGGAGACGTCGGTCAATGCTCTCCTACACTCTACCTCGGCACATACAAGGTCCACTATACGAGCTATACCGGTGGGTCAGTTCCTTAGAATGAAAAGGATCTGCTCTGTGGATGAGATATTCGAGAGGCAGGCTCGAGATCTTGCCGGACGGTTCCAGGATCGGGGCTACAGTAATAGAGTCATCAAAAAGGGATATCTAAGGGCCAGAGGATCATCCAGGAATCAGTTGCTTTGTAGACCTCCTAGATCTACCTCAGCCAAAAGAACCCAGCCGTTGAGATTTATCTCCACCTATAATAATAGGTGGGAGGATATTAGGGAGATTCTACAGAGACATTGGTCGGTATTAAAAACGGAACCAACTCTGAATAAAATTTTGCCTGATCGCCCCCTCCTTACTGCTAGAAGGGGGAAGAGTCTAAAAGATCAGTTGGTAAGGAGTCACTATGCCCCTGTCACCCCCGGTATCTTCGGATCAGGACCTCAGAGATGGGGGTGCTACCCTTGTGGGTCATGCAAGGCCTGTCACAACATCATTAGAGCTACGAACTTTTCGGCGGCAGGGGGAGGTAGGGACTTTCGCATTACGAGCTACATATCCTGCAGCACCACTTTTGTGGTGTATTATGCTACTTGTGCGTGCAATTTAATTTATATTGGCCTTACGTCCCGTGAGCTCCGTGTCAGGGTCCGGGAACACGTAAGGGGCATCATAGCAGCGAAAGATGTGCCTGAGGTATCGGAACTTAATACCATTCCGAGACACTTCAGGCTTTACCATGCTTGTAATCCGGCATCTTTTAAGGTGCGCGGGATCGATAGGGTACACGCTGGGAGTCGAGGAGGGGATCTTAAACGCATCCTGGCACAAATGGAGTGTCGTTGGATTGTTGCACCAGGCACCATGGTCCCTAATGGTTTGAATGAGCAGTTGTCCTTTGTTCCTTTTCTATAGGCGTAGGGGCTACTTCCTTTGTTCTCATATTTTTATTCTGATTGTTTTTAATTGTTTTGTTCTTTTTGTTTTTTTCAGTTTTTCTATTTTTAAATCTAGTTTATATTGATGTTACTTACATTTATGCGAGTCTGGAACAAGTGGCTGTTGTCCGATTTGCCTGCAGGATGTAACATGTGGAAGATTTGGAACATACTGCACTAGTATAACATCTCCCGACTAGTGTTGAGCATTCCGATACCGCAAGTATCGGGTATCGGCCGATATTTGCGGTATCGGAATTCCGATACCGAATTCCGATACTTCCCGCGTATCGGATACCGGAATCGGAAGTTCCCAGAACTTAAACTGAACGCAGCAGCCAATGAGGAATGATTGGAAGTGTGGGCACATCCTGTTTAGCATGGTGGGCATGTAACTACTGGCAAGGCTGTGATTGGCTGCTGAAATGATGTCACTCTGCACTATAAAAAACGCTGCCGCCATTTTGCGCTCACTCTGCTGTGATTTCAGTTAGGGACAGGACGCTGTGTTCTAACTGAGGGCCAGTTGAGATAGCTAATTGCTTTATTTTCCTTTCCCAAGGCTAATTTAGCAAAACGCTGTGTGTTCTTCACTGTTCACCTTGCTCTTGCCTTGCAGCGCTGTTTTAACAGCGTTCTGCAAGGTCTCTGTGTGTGTGTGCAGCTCACTCTGTAGTCTGTGTGCAGCCATATACCCGGTTGTATTCAGCTCAGGGGGGGTTCACACTGCCTCACACAGTTGTCCTTTTTTGCTCATAGTGCAGCCTGCTGCACATTTTTTCTCAAATTTCCTATTAGTGTTTTTCCACCCGTCTCCAGCTAAATTGTGGAAAACCACTACATAGGATAACCTAGAGGGGGGTTTTTGGGCCTTGCAGCGCCGTTTACGGCTGTCTGCACAGTCTCCGTGTGAGCCCAGCTCGCCCTGTAGTCTGTGTGCAGCCATAGCCGGTTGGATTCAGCTCAGGGTTCGTTACTGCCTCATGCCTTGAAAAAAATTTTCCTTTTTTTTCAAATAGTGCAGCCTGTTTAAAATTTAAAAAAAAAAAATCCTATTAGTGTTTTTCCACCCATCTCCAGCTAAATTGTGGAAAAACACTACATAGGATAACCTAGAGGGTTTTTTTTGGGCCTTGCAGCGCCGTTTACGGCTGTCTGCACGGTCTCTGTGTGAGCGCAGCTCGCCCTGTAGTCTGTGTGCAGCCATAGCCGGTTGGATTCAGCTCAGGGTGCGTTACTGCCTCATACCTTGAAAAAAAATTTCCTTTTTTTCAAATAGTGCAGCCTGTTTAAAATTTAAAAAAAAAAATTTCCTATTAGTGTTTTTCCACCCGTCTCCAGCTAAATTGTGGAAAAACACTACATAGGATAACCTAGAGGGTTTTTTTTGGGCCTTGCAGCGCCGTTTACGGCTGTCTGCACAGTCTCCGTGTGAGCCCAGCTCGCCCTGTAGTCTGTGTGCAGCCATAGCCGGTTGGATTCAGCTCAGGGTTCGTTACTGCCTCATGCCTTGAAAAAAATTTTCCTTTTTTTTCAAATAGTGCAGCCTGTTTAAAATTTAAAAAAAAAAAATCCTATTAGTGTTTTTCCACCCATCTCCAGCTAAATTGTGGAAAAACACTACATAGGATAACCTAGAGGGTTTTTTTTGGGCCTTGCAGCGCCGTTTACGGCTGTCTGCACGGTCTCTGTGTGAGCGCAGCTCGCCCTGTAGTCTGTGTGCAGCCATAGCCGGTTGGATTCAGCTCAGGGTGCGTTACTGCCTCATACCTTGAAAAAAAATTTCCTTTTTTTCAAATAGTGCAGCCTGTTTAAAATTTTAAAAAAAAATTTCCTATTAGTGTTTTTCCACCCGTCTCCAGCTAAATTGTGGAAAAACACTACATAGGATAACCTAGAGGGGTTTTTTTGGGCCTTGCAGCGCCGTTTACGGCTGTCTGCACGGTCTCTGTGTGAGCCCAGCTCGCCCTGTAGTCTGTGTGCAGCCATAGCCGGTTGGATTCAGCTCAGGGTTCGTTACTGCCTCATGCCTTGAAAAAAATTTTCCTTTTTTTTCAAATAGTGCAGCCTGTTTAAAATTTAAAAAAAAAAAATCCTATTAGTGTTTTTCCACCCATCTCCAGCTAAATTGTGGAAAAACACTACATAGGATAACCTAGAGGGTTTTTTTTGGGCCTTGCAGCGCCGTTTACGGCTGTCTGCACGGTCTCTGTGTGAGCGCAGCTCGCCCTGTAGTCTGTGTGCAGCCATAGCCGGTTGGATTCAGCTCAGGGTGCGTTACTGCCTCATACCTTGAAAAAAAATTTCCTTTTTTTCAAATAGTGCAGCCTGTTTAAAATTTTAAAAAAAAATTTCCTATTAGTGTTTTTCCACCCGTCTCCAGCTAAATTGTGGAAAAACACTACATAGGATAACCAAGAGGAGGGTTTTTGGGCCTTGCAGCGCCGTTTACGGCTGTCTGCACGGTCCCCGTGTGAGTTAAACTTGCTCTGTAGTCCGATCTGCAGAAAAAAAAAAAAGGAAAGTTCACCAAACACAACTTAACACTTGTGTAGGCCACATTTGAAAAATAATAAAGTTTAGTCCACACTTTACAACATTAGTGTTTCTTACACCTGTTAGGAGGAGCATTTCAGGAATAAGCACACTAAGGCCTTAGTACTTTTCTGCTTATCTTTATCTGTCAACCAAGATGAAGAGGGCAGGGAGTAAGGCACGTGGGCGTGGGAGCGGAGCAGGGAGAGGAGCAGGGAGAGGACGTGGTGATTCTGTGCAGGCACCGGTGACTCGTCATCACTCAGTTTCAGCAGGGAACAGTCCTTCATGCGCAGCTTTGTCGGAGAGCGCCGTGCACCGCTGCTGCGTGAAGACCAAATTGAAGCCGTTGTCGGGTGGATGGCAGCTAACGCCTCGGCATCGACTTCAGTTAGTGCCACATCCTCTCAGGCACAGAGCACTGGAGAGCAGCCATCTGTCTCTTCACCACCTGCCAAATTGGCCAGGCAGTCAGAGAGCCCAGGACAGGAGCCGTCTCTACTTCTGTTCTCTGAATCTCTTGGCTTGGAAACAGGGGGTCAGCCAAGCAGCATTGGAGAAATGGAAGAAGAGGCAGTGTGCAGTGATGCCCAACAGCTTTGTCTCTCTGACTCTGAAGAGGCGGGTGGGCCAGTGCCTCCGGTGACCACAGCGCAGTACGCATCTGATGATGAAACTCAGGTGACGCTTTCTGGTGCGTACTGTGCTGCCGAGACTACCCAGGAGGAGCAGTTGGTGGCAGAGGGTAGTGGAGATGATGAGGTCGTTGACCCATCGTGGCGTGAGGAACAGGAAGGTGGTGGGAGCAGCTCTGAGGAAGAGATTCCCCTTACGGGCCAAAGAGGGAGAGGGAGGGGGAAGACTGCGGAGCCTGTAGCCTCCACTTTGGCACCCGTTAGGAGCCTGTCTCTTTCCAAAGCCAAAAAGGGCGCTCCCAAGACTTGCAGTGCCTGGTCCTTTTTTGACACAGTTGCAGATGACATTTGTTTTGTCAAATGCAAGCTGTGTCATCATAAAGTAAAAAGAGGGAAAAATGTCAGCAACCTCAATACCACAAATATGTGGAAACATGTGCGGACCAGGCACGCGGTGGAGTTACAGAAACACACTGAAGATGTAGGCCAACCAACAGCGGCAGCTACCACCTCTTCAGCTCGTGTTGCCTCTTCCTCCAGCTCACGCACAGCTGGTTTGGCTTCCTCCCAGGATCGCCATGGAAGAACCTCTGGCACTGTTGTCCAGAGACCTTGTGTAATTCCACCCACAGCACCACCTTCCCAGTCATCCTCACACTCCCAGTCTACTCTACAGCCATCGGTAGTACAGGCATGGGAGAAAAGGCGGGCATTCTCGGCCAACCACCCCCGAGCACAGGCTCTGATTGCAGGCATTGCCAAACTGTTGTCCCTGGAAATGCTCTCATTCAGGCTGGTGGAGACTGACAGCTTCCGTGACTTGATGGCATTGGCAGTCCCACAGTACAAGGTGCCCAGCCGCTTTTACTTCAGCAGGCAAGCTGTCCCTGCCCTGCACAGGCATGTTGAGGGAAACATAAAACATGCGCTACTGAACGCCGTCAGTAGCAAGGTCCACCTCACCACCGATGCGTGGACCAGTCAGCATGGACAGAGGCGATACGTTTCCCTCACTGCCCATTGGGTTAATGTTGTTGAGCCAGGTACAGATCGTGCAAGTGGCGCAGGACGTGTCCTGCCCACTCCAAGGATTGCAGGAATCCAGTCTGTACGCATTGACTCCTCCTCTTACACAAGTTCCTCAGAATCATCTCTGCAGGAGCCGTCACAGTCCACCTCCACATGGACCCGTGAACGTTTACCTATGACCGACATGAGCACAGCCATGGCCAAACGTCAGCAGGCCGTCTTGAAACTAGTTTCATTGGGGAATCGAAGCCACACAGCGCAGGAGCTCTGGAATGCCATCAAGCAGGAGAGCGATGTGTGGTTACTGCCAGCGAATCTCCAGCCAGGCATGGTAGTGTGTGACAATGGCCGAAATCTGGTGGCAGCTTTGGCCCTTGGCAACCTCACTCACATCTCATGTCTGGCACATGTGCTCAATTTGGTTGTGCAGAGTTTTCTGAGGGACTATCCGGATCTTGATGCCCTGCTGCACAAGGTCCGCCTAGAGTGTGCTCACTTGCGGCGTTCCAGCTTGGCAAGATCCCACATTGCTGCTCTGCAGTGCCGATTCCGCCTTCCGGAACACCGCATCATATGTGACCTACCTACCCGGTGGAATTCCACGTTACATATGTTGGAGCGGTTGTGTGAGCAGCAGCAAGCAGTTATGGAGTACCAGCTGCATCAGGCGCAAAGAAGTCGCAGTCAGCGCCGATCAGACTTCACAACCACAGAGTGGGCCACTATGAAGGACGTCTGCCAGGTTTTGCGTCCTTTTGATTATTCCACGTGGATGGCAAGTGCAGATGATGCACTAGTCAGCATGACTGTCCCCCTTTTCTGCCTGCTTCAGCAAACTTTGCAAGGGTTAAGGGATGATGTTGTGGAAGAGGTGGAGGATGAGGAGTCACCTTTTCCATCAGCTTCTGGAGAGTCAGCGCCACGTGGTTCCTCACAAAGGGGTACGCAGGGGCCCCTTTGTGAGGAGGATGAGGAGGAGTCAATGGAGGAGGAAGAGCTCCGTCCAGAGGAGGGAGCGACACAATTGTCCAGTGGTCAGTGTGTACAGCGAGGGTGGGGTGATGACGAGCGGGCAGAGATCATGTCTCAAGCAGGGGACAGCTTTTCTGGGCCAGTTGGCAGTCTGCAGCACATGGTGGACTTCATGCTGCAGTGCCTGAGAAACGACCGCCACATCGACCACATTCTCAACATGCCTGATTATTGGGTGTTCACCCTCCTCGATCCTCGCTACCGGGACAACGTCCAAAACCTCATCCCAGCGTTGACCCGGGAGCGTAAATTGCGGGAGTACCACGACACACTGGTGAATTCCATCATCTTCTCCAGTCCAACTGAGAGGAGTGCTGCTAGTGCTTTACAAAGCAGCTCAGTGCGTCGAGGCAGTGGGGGAGGCTCTGCCCAAAGAGGGAGCAGAAGCAGTGCCTCTGCCCAAGGCAAGCCCAGTATGGCACAACTCTGGCACACTTTTGTGTGCCCGCCCCAAATGTCTACACCATCACCGGCGGCTCCAGTCAGCAGGAGGCAACGGTTCCGTCAGATGGTGACAGACTACATGGCTTGCCCTCTTACTGTACTCCCAGACGGCTCTTCCCCATTCAAGTTTTGGGTCTCTAAGCTGGATACATGGCCAGAGCTAAGCCAGTATACATTGGAGGTGCTGGCTTGCCCTGCGGCTAGTGTCTTATTGGAACGTGTCTTTAGTGCCGCAGGTGGTGTACTAACAGACCGTCGCATGCGACTATCCTCCGATAACGTTGACCGGCTTACTTTCCTGAAAATGAACCAGGCCTGGATCTCGCAGGAATTTGCCACTCCTCTGCCTGATTAAGTAATTGGGTGTCATCCAGGTCTCCTGCTGTGTTCATCTTTCTACCACCTGAACTGCTATTCCTGGGCTCCAACACCGCCAGTTGCGGCTCAGAAGTGCAGGCTGCACAGTAAAAACATACGACCCAGTGTTATTGGGTTTCAGTAACGTCAGCTGATCCCCAGCTGTGTAGCCGGCAATGTGTCCTGCGACCGCCACGCTGGCACAACAACCTAAATGTAAGGGAACCTGTCCCCCCCCCCCGTCGTTTGTTACTGAAAGAGCCATCTTGTGCAGCAGTAATGCTGCACAAGGAAAAGGTAGCTCTTTTAGTTTAGCTCCTTGCACACGCAGAACTTAACACTTATAAAATGTATTCACTGATACCGTTATACCGTCCCGGAGCTGGGACTTTCCTTCGTAATGTGACGCAGCACAGCCGTCATTCCTACCCCCTTGGTGCCATGCGCTGCCTCCTCAGCGTTGTTTTAAGCTGTCACGGAGCCTGCGCTGTTCTGTTATCCCTTGGCCATGCCCTATTTGCGCTGCCTGTCTTCTGACATAATTTGGTGTCAGGCTGGCTGCGCCTGTGCGGCCGCGCTTCCCGAGATCCCGCCTCGCAGTGTCTTCTGATTGAATCACACTGCGGGCCTGGGATCCATGGGCATGCGAAGTGCATATCTTTCCCTCGGGCTCTCGCTCATCTCCCTCCGCCTTCTTTAGACTGTGCGCCGTCAGCTGATCCCTAATAGCATGCCACGGCCATGACACCGCACAGTCTGAAGAAGAGGGAAGGAGGGGAGTGAGAGTCGAGGATATGCACTGTGCATGCCCATGGATCCAAGGCCCGCAGTGGGATTACGTTAGACGACACTGCGAGGTGGGATCTGGAGCAGCGTGGACGCACAGGCACTGACAGCCTGACACCAAATTATGTCAGAAGACAGGCAGCGCTAATTGGGCATGGCCAAGGGATAACAGAACAGCGCAGGCTCCGTGACAGCTTAAAACAACGCTGAGGAGGCAGCGCACGGCACCAAGGGGATAGGAATGACAGCTGTGCTGTGTCCCATTACGAAGGAAATTCGCACCTCCGGGACGGTTTAATGGTATAAGGGGACACATTTTTAGTGTTTACTTCTGTGTTTGCAAGGAGCATAATTAAAAGAGCAACCTTTTCCTTTTGCATCCTTAGTGCTGCACAAGATGGCTCTTTCAGCTACAAACGTCTTGGGGGGGGGGGGGTTAAAGGTTCCCTTTCAACTTGCTCCAATCAGGCTTCGGCCTACACTCTGTTCCTCTGCTCCTCCTGCTGTCCCTGGGCTCTAACACCGCCAGTTGGTGCCTGGAAGTGCTGTCTGCACAGTCAACAGTCGCTCCTCTGTTATTGGGGTTCAGTAACGTCAGCTGATCCCCAGCTGTGTGTGCGGCAATACCTCCAATCTGCTCCTCCTGCTGTCCCTGGGCTCTAACACCGCCAGTTGGTGCCTGGAAGTGCTGTCTGCACAGTCAACAGTCGCTCCTCTGTTATTGGGGTTCAGTAACGTCAGCTGATCCCCAGCTGTGTGTGCGGCAATACCTCCAATCTGCTCCTCCTGCTGTCCCTGGGCTCTAACATCGCCAGTTGGTGCCTGGAAGTGCTGTCTGCACAGTCAACAGTCGCTCCTCTGTTATTGGGGTTCAGTAACGTCAGCTGATCCCCAGCTGTGTGTGCGGCAATACCTCCAATCTGCTCCTCCTGCTGTCCCTGGGCTCTAACACCGCCAGTTGGTGCCTGGAAGTGCTGTCTGCACAGTCAACAGTCGCTCCTCTGTTATTGGGGTTCAGTAACGTCAGCTGATCCCCAGCTGTGTGTGCGGCAATACCTCCAATCTGCTCCTCCTGCTGTCCCTGGGCTCTAACACCGCCAGTTGGTGCCTGGAAGTGCTGTCTGCACAGTCAACAGTCGCTCCTCTGTTATTGGGGTTCAGTAACGTCAGCTGATCCCCAGCTGTGTATCCGGCAACGTGTCATGCGACCGCCACGCTGGCACAACTAAAATGTAAGGGGACCTGTCCCCCCCCCCCTAGGCGTTTGTTACTGAAAAAGCCACCTTGTGCAGCACTAATACTGCACAAGGAAAAGGTCGCTCTTGAAATTGTGCTCCTTGCAAACGCTGAACTACACACTCATGTAATGTGTCCCCTCACACCGTCCAACCGTCCCGGAGGTGGGACTTTCCTTTGTAATGTGACGCAGCACAGCCGTCATTGCTACCCCCTTGGCACCGTGCGCTGCCTCCTCAGCGTTGTTTGATTCCGTCATGGACCCTGCGCTGTTATGTTATCCCTTGGCCATGCACAGTTTGCGCTGCCCGTCCTCTGACATCATTTGTTGTCGTCCTGGCTGCGCCTGTGCGTCCACGCTGCCCGAAATCCCACCTCGCAGTGTCGTCTAATGTGATCCCACAGTGGGCCTGGTATCCATGGCCATGCGCAGTGCATATACTAGCCTCTCACTCCCCTTCTTCACGCTTCTTCAGACTAGGCGGCGTCAGCTGATCCCTAATAGCATGCCACGGCCGTGATGCCGCACAGTCTGAAGAAGCAGGAAGGAGGTGAGTGAGAGGCGATGATATGCACTGCGCATGCCCATGGATCCCTGGCCCGCAGTGGGATTACATTAGATGACACTGCGAGGTTGGATCTCGGGCAGCTTGGACGCACAGGCACTGCCAGCCTGACACCTAAATGATGTCAGAAGACGGGCACCGCTAACTGTGCATGGCCAAGGGATAACATTACAGCGCGGGCTCCGTGACAGAACCAAACAACGTTGAGGAGGTGGCGCACGGCACCAAGGGGGTTGGAATGACGGCTGTGCTGTGTCACATTACAAAGGAAAGTCCCACTTCCGGGACGGTTTGACGGTGTGAGGGGACACATTATATGAGTGTGTACTTCAGCGTTTGCAAGGAGCATAATTTTCGGAGCCACCATTTTCCATGTGCAGTATTACTGCTGTACAAGATGGCTCTTTCAGCAACAAATGCCTGGGGGGGGGGGGGGTTAAAGGTTCCCTTTCAACTTGCTCCACTGCAGGCTTCGGCCTACACTCTGCTCCTCTTTGATTCCCTGGGTTTCAACACTGTCAGTTGCCACCTGGAAGTGTTGTCTACACAGAAAAAACACTAGCTGATGTGTCAGTGGGGTTCAGCACCGCCAGCTGTTGCCCTGCTGTGTAGTCGGCAACGTGTCCAGCACAAGCCACGCTGGCACAACAGAACAAAAGCTGCCACCAGTGCAGGCTTCGGCCTACACTCTGCTCCTCTCCTCCTGCTGCTGCCCCTGGGCTCAAACACCGCTAGTTTTGGCCCGGAAGTGCTAGCTGCACAGAGAAAAACACCAGCCAATGTGTTAGTGGGGTTCAGCAATGCCAGCTGTTCCCCTGCTGTGTAGCCGGCAACGTGACCTGCAAACGCCACGCAGGCACATGAACTGAAATTAAAGGGACCCTGCCACCTACCCCAAGGTGTTTCTATGTATAACAGCTACCTTGTACAGCAGTAATGCTGCATTTGTACAAGGTGGCTGACTTTTTCTCCTTGCCAACGTGGAACTCAACACGTACAAAATGTGTCTCATTTAAGACCATTCCACTGTCCCTGAAGTGTGACTTTCCTTTCTAATGACACGCACCACCCCCCTTGGGAGCGCTGCCCGTCTTCTGACATTATTGGTTGGCTGCCTGTGCCTGGGCGTCC
Source organism: Ranitomeya imitator (assembly GCF_032444005.1). Taxonomy (NCBI): domain Eukaryota; kingdom Metazoa; phylum Chordata; class Amphibia; order Anura; family Dendrobatidae; genus Ranitomeya; species Ranitomeya imitator. Next base: position 329,622,035 of record NC_091286.1, on the reverse strand, counting down.
GCCCTGCCCGACACAACCCCCCTCGTTGTCTCATATATTTTGGCTGCGAGGGTGTGATTGATGGGCATGTGCAGTGCATATGTTCGCCTGTCTTAACTCATCTCCTTCCGCCTTCTTCAGACTGTGCGGCCTCATGGCCGTGGTAGGCGATAAGGGATCAGCTGAGGCCGCCCAGTCTGAAGCAGGTGTAAGGACATGTGTGAGCGGCAAACATATTTACTGCACAAGGTCACGAATCCCAGCCACGCAGTGTGATTTGTTGAAAACACACTGCGGGTCTGGGATTCATGGCCATTGCTAACCGCACCGGCCAACATGAAATGAGGTGAGAAGACAGGCAGCGCTCACAGCGCATGGCCAAGGGATCACAATAGCGCAGACTCCTGTACAGCAAATAACAACGCTCAGGAGGCTGCGCCCAGCACCAAGGCGTTATTTATGTGCACCTGTGCTGCGTCTCCTTAAAAAGACAAGTCACGCCTCCAATACAGAACTGAACTACTGTTCAATGGGCTAAATTGTGTTCGTCTTTCATTCTGCGTGTGCAATGAACAAAACTTAAAGAGCAACCTTTAACTTGTGGAGCTTTACTGCTGCACAAGGTGTGGCTCTTCAACATTGTAACACCTGAGGGTGGGTTAAAGGTTACCTTTGAAATTGGTTCAAGTAGGCTTCCGCCTACACTCTGCTCCTCCTGCAGACCCTGGGATCTAACTACGCCAGTTGGGGCCCCGAAGTGCTGGCTGCACAGAGAAAAACACCCACCATTGTGTCAGTGGGGTTCAGCACCGCCAGCTGTTCCCCTGCTGTGTAGCCGGCATCGTGTCCAGCACAAGCCACGCTGGCACTACAGACCGAAAGCTGCCACCAGTGCAGGCTTCGGCCTACACTCTGCTCCTCTCCTCCTCCTGCTGCCCCTGGGCTCAAACACCGATAGTTTTTGCCCGGAAGTGCTAGCTGCACAGAGAACAACACCAGCCAATGTGTTAGTTGGGTTCAGCAGCGCCAGCTGTTCCCCTGCTGTGTAGCCGGCATCATGTCCAGCACAAGCCACGCTGGCACTACAGACCAAAAGCTGCCACCAGTGCAGGCTTCGGCATACACTCTGCTCCTCTCCTCCTCCTGCTGACCCTGGGCTATAACACCGCCAGTTGTAGCCTGGAAGTGCTAGCTGCACAGAGAAAACCACCCGCCAATGTGTTAGTGGGGTTCAGCAACGCCAGCTGTTCCCCTGCTGTGTAGCTGGCAACGTGTCCTGCAAACGCCATGCAGGCGCATGAACTGAAATTAAAGGGACCCTGCCACCTACCCCAAGGTGTTTCTATGTATAACAGCTACCTTGTACAGCAGTAATGCTGCATTTGTACAAGGTGGCTGACTTTTTCTCCTTGCCAACGTGGAACTCAACATGTACAAAATGTGTCTCATTTAAGACCATTCCACTGTCCCTGAAGTGTGACTTTCCTTTCTAATGACACGCACCACCCCCCTTGGGAGCGCTGCCCGTCTTCTGACATTATTGGTTGGCTGCCTGTGCCTGGGCGTCCGCCCTGCCCGACACAACCCCCCTCGTTGTCTCATATATTTTGGCTGCGAGGGTGTGATTGATGGGCATGTGCAGTGCATATGTTCGCCTGTCTTAACTCATCTCCTTCCGCCTTCTTCAGACTGTGCGGCCTCATGGCCGTGGTAGGCGATAAGGGATCAGCTGAGGCCGCCCAGTCTGAAGCAGGTGTAAGGACATGTGTGAGCGGCAAACATATTTACTGCACAAGGTCACGAATCCCAGCCACGCAGTGTGATTTGTTGAAAACACACTGCGGGTCTGGGATTCATGGCCATTGCTAACCGCACCGGCCAACATGAAATGAGGTGAGAAGACAGGCAGCGCTCACAGCGCATGGCCAAGGGATCACAATAGCGCAGACTCCTGTACAGCAAATAACAACGCTCAGGAGGCTGCGCCCAGCACCAAGGCGTTATTTATGTGCACCTGTGCTGCGTCTCCTTAAAAAGACAAGTCACGCCTCCAATACAGAACTGAACTACTGTTCAATGGGCTAAATTGTGTTCGTCTTTCATTCTGCGTGTGCAATGAACAAAACTTAAAGAGCAACCTTTAACTTGTGGAGCTTTACTGCTGCACAAGGTGTGGCTCTTCAACATTGTAACACCTGAGGGTGGGTTAAAGGTTACCTTTGAAATTGGTTCAAGTAGGCTTCCGCCTACACTCTGCTCCTCCTGCAGACCCTGGGATCTAACTACGCCAGTTGGGGCCCCGAAGTGCTGGCTGCACAGAGAAAAACACCCACCATTGTGTCAGTGGGGTTCAGCACCGCCAGCTGTTCCCCTGCTGTGTAGCCGGCATCGTGTCCAGCACAAGCCACGCTGGCACTACAGACCGAAAGCTGCCACCAGTGCAGGCTTCGGCCTACACTCTGCTCCTCTCCTCCTCCTGCTGCCCCTGGGCTCAAACACCGATAGTTTTTGCCCGGAAGTGCTAGCTGCACAGAGAACAACACCAGCCAATGTGTTAGTTGGGTTCAGCAGCGCCAGCTGTTCCCCTGCTGTGTAGCCGGCATCATGTCCAGCACAAGCCACGCTGGCACTACAGACCAAAAGCTGCCACCAGTGCAGGCTTCGGCATACACTCTGCTCCTCTCCTCCTCCTGCTGACCCTGGGCTATAACACCGCCAGTTGTAGCCTGGAAGTGCTAGCTGCACAGAGAAAACCACCCGCCAATGTGTTAGTGGGGTTCAGCAACGCCAGCTGTTCCCCTGCTGTGTAGCTGGCAACGTGTCCTGCAAACGCCATGCAGGCACCTGAACTGAAATTAAAGGGAACCTGGCCCCACCCCCCAGGTCTTTCTATGTATAACAGACACCTAGTACAGCAGTACTGCTGCATTTGTACAAGGTGGCTGATTTTTTCTCCTTGCCCACGTTTAATTAAACACGTACTAAATGTGTCTCATTGAGACCATTCCACTGTCCCTGAGGTGTGACTTTCCTTTCTAATGATACGCAGCACCACCCTTGGTAGCGCTTCCCGTCTTTTGACATCATTGGTTAGCTGGCTGCGCCTGTGCGTCTGCCCTGCTCGAAACAACGCCCCTCGTCTTATTTTTTTGGACAGCGAGGGTGTGATTGATGGGCATGTGCAGTGCATATGTTCGCCTGTCTTAACTCATCTCCTTCCGCCTTCTTCAGACTGGGCGGCCTCATGGCCGTGGTAGGCGATAAGGGATCAGCTGAGGCCGCCCAGTCTGAAGCAGGTGTAAGGACATGTGTGAGCGGCAAACATATTTACTGCACAAGGCCACGAATACCAGCCACGCAGTGTGATTTGTTGAAAACCCACTGCGGGCATGGGATTCATGGCCATTGCTAACCGCACCGGCCAACATGAAATGAGGTCAGAAGACAGGCAGCGCTCACAGCGCATGGCCAAGGGATCAAAATAGTGCAGTTTCCTGTACAGCAAATAACAACGCTCAGGAATCAGCGCCCAGCACCTAGGTGTAAATTTTGACACCTGTGCTGCGTCTCCTTAAAAAGACAAGTCACGCCTCCACTACTGTTTGACAGTGTAATGGGCTAAATAGTGTACGTGTTTTATTCAGCATGTGCAAGGAGCAAAATTAATAGAGCAACCTTTGACTTGTGCAGCATTAATGCTGCACAAGGTGTGGCTCTTGTACCTTGCAACACCTGAGGGGGGGTTAAAGGTAACTTTTGAAATTGGTTCAACTAGGCTTCGGCCTACACTCGGCTCCTCTCCTCCTCCTGCTGCCCCTGGGCTATAACACCGCCAGTTGTAGCCTGAAAGTGCTAGCTGCACAGAGAAAAACACCAGCCAATGTGTTAGTGGGGTTCAGCACCGCCAGCTGTTCCCCTGCTGTGTAGCCGGCATCGTGTCCAGCACAAGCCACGCTGGCACAACAGACAAAAAGCTGCCACCAGTGCAGGCTTCGGCCTACACTCTGCTCCTCTCCTCCTCCTGCTGCCCCTGGGCTCAAACACCGATAGTTTTTGCCCGGAAGTGCTAGCAGCACAGAGAACAACACCAGCCAATGTGTTAGTGGGGTTCAGCAACGCCAGCTGTTCCCCTGCTGTGTAGCCGGCATCGTGTCCAGCACAAGCCACGCTGGCACAACAGACCAAAAGCTGCCACCAGTGCAGGCTTCGGCCTACACTTTGCTCCTCTCCTCCTCCTGCTGACCCTGGGCTCTAACACCGCCAGTTTTTGCCCGGACGTGCTAGCTGCACAGAGAAAAACACCAATCAATGTGTCAGTGGGGTTCAGCACCGCCAGCTGTTCCCCTGCTGTGTAGCTGGCAATGTGTCCTGCAAACGCCATGCAGGCACCTGAACTGAAATTAAAGGGAACCAGCCCCCACCCCCCAGGTATTTCTATGTATAACAGCCACCTTGTACAGCAGTACTGCTGCATTTGTACAAGGTGTCTGACTTTTTCTCCTTGCCCACGTTTAATTAAACACATACTAAATGTGTCTCATTGAGACCATTCCACTGTCCCTGAAGTGTGACTTTCCTTTCTAATGATACGCAGCACCACCCTTGGTAGCGCTTCCCGTCTTTTGACATCATTGGTTAGCTGGCTGCGCCTGTGCGTCTGCCCTGCTCGAAACAACGCCCCTCGGTGTCTTATTTTGTTGGACAGCGAGGGTGTGATTGATGGGCATGTGCAGTGCATGTGTTTGCCTGTGTTCACTCATCTCCTTCCGCCTTCTTCAGACTGGGCCTCATGGCCGCGGCATGCGATAAGGGATCAGATGAGGCCGCCCAGTCTGAAGCAGGTGTAAGGACATGTGTGAGCGGCAAGCATATTTACTGCACAAGGCCACGAATCCCAGCCACGCAGTGTGTTTTTTTGAAAACACACTGTGGGTCTGGGATTCATGTCTATCGCTAACCGCAACGGCCAACATGAAATGAGGTCAGAAGACAGGAAGCGCTCACAGCGCATGGCCAAGGGATAACAATAGTGCAGTCTCCTGTACAGCAAATAACAACGCTCAGGAAGCTGCGCCCATGCACCAAGGTGTTATTTTGGACACCTGTGCTGCGTCTCCTTAAAAAGACAAGTCACGCCTCCACTACTGTTTGACAGTATAATGGGCTAAATAGTGTACGTGTTTTATTCAGCGTGTGCAAGGAGCAAAGTTAATAGAGCAACCTTTTACTTGTGCAGCATTAATGCTGCACAAGGTGTGGCTCTTGCACCTTGCTACACCTGAGGGGGGGTTAAAGGTTACCTTTAAAATTGGTTCAACTAGGCTTCGGCCTACACTCTGCTCCTCTCCTCCTCCTGCTGACCCTGGGCTCTAACACCGCTAGTTTTTGCCCGGAAGTGCTAGCTGCAGAGAGATAAACACCCGCCATTGTGTTAGTGGGGTTCAGCACCGCCAGCTGTTCCCCTGTTGTGTAGCCGGCATCGTGTCCAGCACAAGCCACGCTGGCACAACAGACCAAAAGCTGCCACCAGTGCAGGCCTCGGCCTACACTTTGCTCCTCTCCTCCTCCTGCTGACCCTGGGCTCTAACACCGCCAGTTTTTGCCCAGACATGCTAGCTGCACAGAGAAGAACACCAGCCAATGTGTTAGTGGGGTTCAGCACCGCCAGCTGTTCCCCTGCTGTGTAGCCGGCAACGTGACCTGCAAACGCCACGCAGGCACATGAACTGAAATTGAAGGGAGCCTGCCCCCCACCCCCAGGTATTTCTATGTATAACAGCCACCTTGTACAGCAGTAATGCTGCATTTGTACAAGGTGGCTGACTTTTTCTACTTGCCCACGTGGAACTCAACACGTACAAAATGTGTCTCATTGAGACCATTCCACTGTCCCTGAAGTGTGACTTTCCTTTCTAATGATACGCAGCACCACCCTTGGTAGCGCTTCCCGTCTTCTGACATCATTGGTTGGCTGGCTGCGCCTGTGCATCCGCCCTGCCTTAAACAATGCTCCTTGTTGTCTTACTTATTTTGACTGCGAAGGTGTGATTGATGGGTACGAGCAGAGCATATCTTCGCCTGTCTTAACTCATCTCCTTCCGCCTTCTTCAGACTGTGCGGCCTCATGGCCGCAGCATGCGAGAAGGGATCAGCTGTGGCCGCCCAGTCTGATGCAGGTGTAAGGACATGAGTGACAGGCGATAAAATTTACTGCGCAAGGTCACGAATCCCAGCACTGTAGTGTGACTTAAACAAAAGACACTGCGTGTCTGGGTTTCATGGCCATCGCTAACCGCACCGGCCAACATGAAATGAGGTCAGAAGACAGGCAGCGCTCACAGCGCATGGCCAAGGGATAACAAGAGCGCTGACTCCTGTACAGCAAATAACAACGCTCAGGAATCTGCACCCAGCACCTAGGTGTAAATTTGGACATCTGTGCTGCGTCTACTTAAAAAGACAAGTCACGCCTCCACTACTGTTTGACAGTATAATGGGCTAAATAGTGTACGTGTTTTATTCAGCGTGTGCAAGGAGCAAAATTAATAGAGCAACCTATTACTTGTGCAGCATTACTGCTGCACAAGGTGTGGCTCTTGTACCTTGCAACACCTGAGGGGGGTTAAAAGTAACTTTTGAAATTGGTTCAACTATGCTTCGGCCTACACTCTGCTCCTCTCCTCCTCCTGCTGCCCCTGGGCTCAAACACCGCTAGTTTTTGCCCGGAAGTGCTAGCTGCACAGAGAACAACACCAGCCAATGTGTTAGTGGGGTTCAGCAACGCCAGCTGTTCCCCTGCTGTGTAGCCGGCATCGTGTCCAGCACAAGCCACGCTGGCACAACTGACCAAAAGCTGCCACCAGTGCAGGCTTCGGCCTACACTCTGCTCCTCTTCTCCTCCTGCTGACCCTGGGCTCAAACACCGCCAGTTTTTGCCCGGAAGTGCTAGCTGCACAGAGAAAAACACCAGCCAATGTGTTAGTGGGGTTCAGCAACGCCAGCTGTTCCCCTGCTGTGTAGCCGGCAACGTGACCTGCAAACGCCACGCAGGCACATGAACTGAAATTGAAGGGAGCCTGCCCCCCACCCCCAGGTGTTTCTATGTATAATAGCCACCTTGTACAGCAGTACTGCTGCATTTGTACAAGGTGGCTGACTTTTTCTCCTTGCCCACGTTTAATTAAACACATACTAAATGTGTCTCATTGAGACCATTCCACTGTCCCTGAGGTGTGACTTTCCTTTTTAATGACACGCATCACCCCCATTGTTAGCGCTGCCCGTCTTCTGACATCATTGGTTGGCTGGCTGTGCCTGTGCGTCCGCCCTGCCCGACACAACACCCCTCGTTGTCTCATATATTATGACTGCGAGGGTGTGATTGATGGGCACGAGCAGTGCATATCTTCGCCTGTCTTCACTCCCCTCCTTCCGCCTTCTTCAGACTGTGCGGCCTCATGGCCGTGGCAGGCGATAAGGGAACAGCTGAGGCAGCCCAGTCTGAAGCAGGTGTAAGGACATGTGTGAGCGGCGAACATATTTACTGCACAAGGCCACGAATCCCAGCACCGCAGTGTGACTTTATGAAAAGGCACTGTGGTTCTGGGATTTATGGCCATCGTTAACAGCACCGGCCAACATGAAATGAGGTCATAAGACGGCCTGCACTAACAGGGTATTGCCAAGGGATAACACAAGAGCGCAGTCTCCTGTACTGCAAATAACAACGGTAAGGAATCTGCGCCCAGCACCTAGGTGTAAATTTTGACACCTGTGCTGCGTCTTCTTCAAAAGAAAAGTCACGCCTCCACTAATGTTTGACAGTATAATGGGCTAAATAGTGTATGTGTTTTATTCAGCGTGTGCAAGGAGCAAAATTAATAGAGCAACCTTTGACTTGTGCAGCATTAATGCTGTTCAAGGTGTGGCTCTTGTACCTTGCAACACCTGAGGGGGGGTTAAAGGTTACTTTTGAAATTGGTTCAACTAGGCTTCGGCCTACACTCTGCTCCTCTCCTCCTCCTGCTGACCCTGGGCTCTAACACCGCTAGTTTTTGCCCTGAAGTGCTAGCTGCACAGAGAAAAACACTAGCCAATGTGTTAGTGGGGTTCAGCACCGCCAGCTGTTCCCCTGCTGTGTAGCCGGCATCGTGTCCAGCACAAGCCACGCTGGCACAACCGACCAAAAGCTGCCACCAGTGCAGGCTTCGGCCTACACTCTGCTCCTCTCCTCCTGCTGCTGCCCCTGGGCTCAAACACCGCTAGTTTTGGCCCGGAAGTGCTAGCTGCACAGAGAAAAACACCAGCCAATGTGTTAGTGGGGTTCAGCAACGCCAGCTGTTCCCCTGCTGTGTAGCCGGCAACGTGACCTGCAAACGCCACGCAGGCACATGAACTGAAATTGAAGGAAGCCTGCCCCCCACCGCCAGGTGTTTCTATGTATAACAGCCACCTTGTACAGCAGTACTGCTGCATTTGTCCAAGGTGGCTGACTTTTTCTACTTGCCCACGTGGAACTCAACACGTACAAAATGTGTCTCATTGAGACCATTCCACTGTCCCTGAGGTGTGACTTTCCTTTCTAATGATACGCAGCACCACCCTTGGTAGCGCTTCCCGTCTTTTGACATCATTGGTTAGCTGGCTGCGCCTGTGCATCTGCCCTGCTCCAAACAATGCCCCTCGGTTTCTTATTTATTTTGTCAGCGAGGGTGTGGTTTATGGGCACGAGCAGTGCATATGTTGGCCTGTCGTCACTCATCTCCTTCCGCCTTCTTCAGACTGTGCAGCCTCATGGCCGCGGCATGCGAGAAGGGATCAGCAGAGGCCGCCCAGTCTGAAGCAGGTGTAAGGATGTGTGTGAGCGGCCAAAATATTTACTGCTCAAGGCCACGAATCCCAGCACCGCAGTGTGACTTTATGAAAAGGCACTGTGGGTCTGGGATTTATGGCCATCGTTAACCGCACCGGCCAACATGAAATGAGGTCATAAGACGGGCAGCGCTAACAGGGCATTGCCAAGGGATAACACAAGAGCGCAGACTCCTGTACAGCAAATAACAACGCTCAGGAAGCTGCGCCAAGCACCAAGGCGTTATTTGGGACACCTGTGCTGCGTCTCCTTAAAAAGCCAAGTCACGCATCCACTACAGTTTGACTGTAGAATGGGCTAAATTGTGTACGTCTTTCATTCAGCGTGTGCAAGTAGACAAATTAATAGAGCAACCTTTCACTTGTGCAGCATTAATACTGCACAAGGTGTGTCTCTTGTACTTTGTAACACCTGAGGGGGGGTTAAAGGTTTCCTTTGAAATTGGTTCAACTAGGCTTCGGCCTACACTCTGCTCCTCTCCTCCTCCTCCTGCTTCACCACGGGCTCTAACATCGCTAGTTTTTGCCCGCAAGTGCTAGCTGCACAGAGAAAAACACCCGCCATTGTGTTAGTGGGGTTCAGCAACGCCAGCTGTTCCCCCACTGTGTAGCCGGCAAAGTGTCCTGCAAACGCAACGCAGACACAAACCTGCCTCCATTGCAGGCTTCGGCCTACACTCTGCTCCCCCTGCTTACCCTTTGCTCCAGCACCGCTAGTTGGGGCTCTAGGAAGACAATCTTTAATAGGCAACGCATCTGGGTTCCAGCACCGCCAGCTGGTTCTCGGCAGTGTTTTTGTCACAGGTACTCCCTCGTGCCAAACCTGGTTTCAGCACCGTCAGCTGTTTCCGGGTTGTGTCAAGCTCGCTGAGACGCCTATGCTTGCCCCGTCGTGTTGCGGTCGGGTTAGCCAACTCCAGGGTGCCTCCAGTTTAGGAGCTTCCTATGTGGGCTGCATGAATTGGTAGTCAAGGCTGGTTCTGTAGTGCCAGTAGGCCCAGCTCCCCCTGTAGGACTGTTGGGGTTCGGTAACTGCGGCTGCCTCGCGGCCTAGCTGTTCTCTCCTCTCCTGTGGGCCTTCGGGTCCACCACCTGGTTCCAGCACCGTCAGCTGGTTCCGGGCCGAGCCTTTGGCTTAGGTGCCTCCTCCTGGGTATCCGAGTTTCGCCAATGTCAGGCGGTCCTTGGTAGTGCTTTTAAGCGCAGGCACCTACAGCTTAGTAACCGGGGTCCAGCACCGTCAGCTGGTCCTCGGTCGTGCCATTGGCTCTTGCACAATGGGGCAACGCATCTGGGTTCCAGCACCGCCAGCTGGTTCTCGGCAGTGTTTTTGTCACGGGTACTCCCTCGTGCCCAGCCTGGTTCCAGCACCGTCAGCTGTTTCCGGGTACTGTCAAACTCACTGAGACACCTATGCGTTGCCCCGTCTTGTTGCGGTCGAGTTAGCAAACTCCAGGGTGCCTCCAGTTTAGGAGCTTCCTATGTGGGCTGCATGAATTGGTAGTCAAGGCTGGTTCTGTAGTGCCAGTAGGCCCAGCTCCCCCTGTAGGACTGTTGGGGTTCGGTAACTGCGGCTGCCTCGCGGCCTAGCTGTTCTCTCCTCTCCTGTGGACCTTCGGGTCCACCACCTGGTTCCAGCACCGTCAGCTGGTTCTGGGCCGAGCCTTTGGCTTAGGTGCCTCCTCCTTGGTATCCGAGTTCCGCCAACGCCAGGCGGTCCTTGGTAGTGCTTTTAAGCACGGGCACCTACAGCTTAGTAACCGGGTTCCAGCACCGTCAGCTGGTCCTCGGTCGTGCCATTGGCTCTTGCACACTGGGGCAACGCATCTGGGTTCCAGCACCGCCAGCTGGTTCTCGGCAGTGTTTTTGTCACGGGTACTCCCTCGTGCCCAGCCTGGTTCCAGCACCGTCAGCTGTTTCCGGGTACTGTCAAACTCACTGAGACACCTATGCGTTTCCCCGTCGTGTTGCGGTCGAGTTAGCCAACTCCAGGGTGCCTCCAGTTTAGGAGCTTCCTATGTGGGCTGCATGAATTGGTAGTCAAGGCTGGTTCTGTAGTGCCAGTAGGCCCAGCTCCCCCTGTAGGACTGTTGGGGTTCGGTAACTGCGGCTGCCTCGCGGCCTAGCTGTTCTCTCCTCTCCTGTGGACCTTCGGGTCCACCACCTGGTTCCAGCACCGTCAGCTGGTTCCGGGCCGAGCCTTTGGCTTAGGTGCCTCCTCCTGGGTATCCGAGTTCCGCCAACGCCAGGCGGTCCTTGGTAGTGCTTTTAAGCGCGGGCACCTACAGCTTAGTAACCGGGTTCCAGCACCGTCAGCTGGTCCTCGGTCGTGCCATTGGCTCTTGCACACTGGGGCAACGCATCTGGGTTCCAGCACCGCCAGCTGGTTCTCGGCAGTGTTTTTGTCACGGGTACTCCCTCATGCCCAGCCTGGTTCCAGCACCATCAGCTGTTTCCGGGTACTGTCAAACTCACTGAGACACCTATGCGTTGCCCCATCGTGTTGCGGTCGAGTTAGCCAACTCCAGGGTGCCTCCAGTTTAGGAGCTTCCTATGTGGGCTGCATGAATTGGTAGTCAAGGCTGGTTCTGTAGTGCCAGTAGGCCCAGCTCCCCCTGTAGGACTGTTGGGGTTCGGTAACTGCGGCTGCCTCGCGGCCTAGCTGTTCTCTCCTCTCCTGTGGGCCTTCGGGTCCACCACCTGGTTCCAGCACCGTCAGCTGGTTCCGGGCCGAGCTTTTGGCTTAGGTGCCTCCTCCTGGGTATCCGAGTTCCGCCAACGCCAGGCGGTCCTTGGTAGTGCTTTTAAGCACGGGCACCTACAGCTTAGTAACCGGGTTCCAGCACCGTCAGCTGGTCCTCGGTCGTGCCATTGGCTCTTGCACACTGGGGCAACGCATCTGGGTTCCAGCACCGCCAGCTGGTTCTCGGCAGTGTTTTTGTCACGGGTACTCCCTCATGCCCAGCCTGGTTCCAGCACCATCAGCTGTTTCCGGGTACTGTCAAACTCACTGAGACACCTATGCGTTGCCCCATCGTGTTGCGGTCGAGTTAGCCAACTCCAGGGTGCCTCCAGTTTAGGAGCTTCCTATGTGGGCTGCATGAATTGGTAGTCAAGGCTGGTTCTGTAGTGCCAGTAGGCCCAGCTCCCCCTGTAGGACTGTTGGGGTTCGGTAACTGCGGCTGCCTCGCGGCCTAGCTGTTCTCTCCTCTCCTGTGGGCCTTCGGGTCCACCACCTGGTTCCAGCACCGTCAGCTGGTTCCGGGCCGAGCTTTTGGCTTAGGTGCCTCCTCCTGGGTATCCGAGTTCCGCCAACGCCAGGCGGTCCTTGGTAGTGCTTTTAAGCACGGGCACCTACAGTTTAGTAACCGGGTTCCAGCACCGTCAGCTGGTCCTCGGTCGTGCCATTGGCTCTTGCACACTGGGGCAACGCATCTGGGTTCCAGCACCGCCAGCTGGTTCTCGGCAGTGTTTTTGTCACGGGTACTCCCTCGTGCCCAGCCTGGTTCCAGCACCGTCAGCTGTTTCCGGGTACTGTCAAACTCACTGAGACACCTATGCGTTGCCCCGTCGTGTTGCGGTCGAGTTAGCCAACTCCAGGGTGCCTCCAGTTTAGGAGCTTCCTATGTGGGCTGCATGAATTGGTAGTCAAGGCTGGTTCTGTAGTGCCAGTAGGCCCAGCTCCCCCTGTAGGACTGTTGGGGTTCGGTAACTGCGGCTGCCTCGCGGCCTAGCTGTTCTCTCTTCTCCTGTGGACCTTCGGGTCCACCACCTGGTTCCAGCACCGTCAGCTGGTTCCGGGCCGAGCCTTTGGCTTAGGTGCCTCCTCCTGGGTATCCGAGTTCCGCCAACATCAGGCGGTCCTTGGTAGTGCTTTTAAGCGCAGGCACCTACAGCTTAGTAACCGGGTTCCAGCACCGTCAGCTGGTCCTCGGTCGTGCCATTGGCTCTTGCACACTGGAGCAACGCATCTGGGTTCCAGCACCGCCAGCTGGTTCTCGGCAGTGTTTTTGTCACGGGTACTCCCTCGTGCCCAGCCTGGTTCCAGCACCATCAGCTGTTTCCGGGTACTGTCAAACTCACTGAGACACCTATGCGTTGCCCCGTCGTGTTGCGGTCGAGTTAGCCAACTCCAGGGTGCCTCCAGTTTAGGAGCTTCCTATGTGGGCTGCATGAATTGGTAGTCAAGGCTGGTTCTGTAGTGCCAGTAGGCCAAGCTCCCCCTGTAGGACTGTTGGGGTTCGGTAACTGCGGCTGCCTCGCGGCCTATCTGTTCTCTCCTCTCCTGTGGGCCTTCGGGTCCACCACCTGGTTCCAGCACCGTCAGCTGGTTCCGGGCCGAGCCTTTGGCTTAGGTGCCTCCTCCTGGGTATCCGAGTTCCGCCAACGCCAGGCGGTCCTTGGTAGTGCTTTTAAGCGCGGGCACTTACAGCTTAGTAACCGGGTTCCAGCACCGTCAGCTGGTCCTCGGTCGTGCCATTGGCTCTTGCACACTGGGGCAATGCATCCGGGTTCCAGCACCGCCAGCTGGTTCTCGGCAGTGTTTTTGTCACAGGTACTCCCTCGTGCCAAACCTGGTTTCAGCACCCTCAGCTGTTTCCGGGTTGTGTCAAGCTCGCTGAGACGCCTATGCTTGCCCCGTCGTGTTGCGGTCGGGTTAGCCAACTCCAGGGTGCCTCCAGTTTAGGAGCTTCCTATGTGGGCTGCGTGAATTGGTAGTCAAGGCTGGTTCTGTAGTGCCAGTAGGTCCAGCTCCCCCTGTAGGACTGTTGGGGTTCGGTAACTGCGGCTGCCTCGCGGCCTAGCTGTTCTCTCCTCTCCTGTGGGCCTTCGGGTCCACCACCTGGTTCCAGCAATGTCAGCTGGTTCTCGGCAGTGTCTTTTGCTCTTGTACCTTCTGCTCCCCATCCTGGTTCCAGTACCGTCAGCTGGTTCCGGGCAGAGCCTTTGGCTTAGGTGCCTCCTTCTGGGTATCCAAGTTCCACCAACGTCAGGTGGTCCTTGGTAGTGCTTTCAGGCACGGGTACCTCCTGCTTAGTAACCGGGTTCCAGTAACGTCAGCTGGTCCTCGGTAGTTCCATTGGCTCTTGGACCTTCGGCTACCCATCCGGGTTCCAGTACCGTCAGCTGGTTCTCGGCAGTGTCTTTTGCTCTTGTACCTTCTGCTCCCCATCCTGGTTCCAGTACCGTCAGCTGGTTCCGGGCAGAGCCTTTGGCTTAGGTGCCTCCTTCTGGGTATCCGAGTTCCGCCAACGTCAGGCGGTCCTTGGTAGTGCTTTTTAGCATGGGTACCTCCTGCTTAGTAACCGGGTTCCAGTAGCGTCAGCTGGTCCTCGGTAGTTCCATAGGCTCTTGAACCTTCGGGTAGTCATCCGAGTTCCAGTTCCATCAGCTGGTTCTTGGCATTTTCTCAGCCTTCTTTTACCTTCTGCTACATTTCCAAGTTGAAGACCCTAACGTCGACGACCCGGAAGACCACCCCGATGACGACGACGATGGCGGAGACGACGACGTCGGAGACGACGACGGCGGAGACGACAACGGCGGAGACGACGACACTGGAGACGACGACCCTGGAGACGACGACATGGAAGACCGAGAAGCAGAAGAACAAGAGGCTGCAGAACAAAGAGCAGAAGAACATTAAGCATAACACTTAATATCAGAGCAAAAGATATTATCTAAATTATATGCAGAAGAAGACTAAGCAGTGTATGGGGGTGAGTCCGTTCCTCCTCGTGGTGCCCCTGGATAAAGCCTGATGCTGCAGGCCAAACTGAACGCGGACAAAGGTAACTTTTGTGACTGGCAGAACGGAAGGTGTAATCTTCCAACTTTTATAGATAACAACTACGGGAATGCCTGTCACAAATGAGAATATGATGAAGAAGTAGAATAGGAAGAATAATAACAGTTGAATAAAATGAATATGTAGAATAGGAAGAATAATAATAGTTGAATAAAATGAATATGATGAATGTATTAAAAAAAATAAAAAGGTAAAGGATGAAGAAGAAGATGAATAAGGTGAAGAAGAAGTTGATGTCAAAGATGCTGATGATGATGAAGATGAAAGTGTGGGAAAAGTAAAAAAAAAGAAGGGGAAGGGCGTGGAATAGTGAAACATCAATATCTGACAAAATAAAAAAAAAATTTACATAGTCAATATCTTTGTCACTCCGAACGTCTTTAAAAAAAAACAAAAAACATGCTATTCTATTTGATTGGGCTAAACCTCTATGACTTTAATGTCTCCGCCACCTCCCCAGATACATCCTGCATTATTCTTAGTTGTTTTCCTTCATGTAGAATGAACCTACAAGGAAAGAAAGGGTTTATTTTAATTCCGATATTTTGGTCCCATTGACTTGCATTGGGATCGGGTATCGGCGATATCCGATATTTTTTTGAATATCGGCCGATCCTATCCGATACCGATACTTTACGATATCGGAAGGTATCGCTCAACACTACTCCCGACATGATGTGATGTGAACGCTGAAACTACAGCATTTGGAACACTCCATTAAACTCTAAATGATCGGTCATTGGTGCCAGTGATACTTTCACCCGCTTTGGGTGTAATGTTATGTCGCATGTTATCTGTTATCACGATATCTTCTGTTTGTTACCTGTAACATTCTTGTGCCAGCAAGCTCTGCCCATCTTTTAAATGGCCACCGCAGCGGTGCGCATGCGCGGTGGAATCCTAGCAGCGCCGCGCTTCTGAAGGCTTCCGTACAGCGACGCCGAGACACAGTGACGTCACGAGGGATTTCCCTCTGTTCTGGGCGCCGCTGGGAAGGCCGGAAGTTGCGTGGCGCTTGCTGCTATATCCGCCCACATGCGCCGCACATCGCTGCGGCTAATCGGCTCCAGCTGCATGAACAATATAAAAACCGGGAACTCTAGAGTGACCACACAGCCCCCCAAGGAAGCACCAAATACGCGAAACGCGCGTCGGGGCTTTCGGTAGGACACTCCACGTTGGGTATCTGCACAAAATGGGTAAGCACTAGATAGACTGCGGGTCTTTTCCTTACTGCGGTATTTTCATCTGGGCAGGTTATAACACAGATGGGTGCCGGCATGGTTAGGGTTTTATTCCCATGATAGGGATTTACGTTATATTAACCCTACTGCCTGGCACCTTCGTCTAGCACATGTACAGTTAGGGCCAGAAATATTTGGACAGTGACACAAGTTTTGTTATTTTAGCTGTTTACAAAAACATGTTCAGAAATACAATTATATATATAATATGGGCTGAAAGTGCACACTCCCAGCTGCAATATGATAGTTTCCACATCGAAATCGGAGAAAGGGTTTAGGAATCATAGCTCTGTAATGCATAGCGTCCTCTTTTTCAAGGGACCAAAAGTAATTGGACAATGGACTCTAAGGGCTGCAATTAACTCTGAAGGCGTCTCCCTCGTTAACCTGTAATCAATGAAGTAGTTAAAAGGTCAGGGGTGGATTCCAGGTGTGTGGTTTTGCATTTGGAAGCTGTTGCTGTGAGAAGACAACATGCGGTCAAAGGAACTCTCAATTGAGGTGAAGCAGAACATCCTGAGGCTGAAAAAAAAGAAAAAATCCATCAGAGAGATAGCAGACATGCTTGGAGTAGCAAAATCAACAGTTGGGTACATTCTGAGAAAAAAGGAATTGACTGGTGAGCTTGGGAACTCAAAAAGGCCTGGGCGTCCACGGATGACAACAGTGGTGGATGATCGCCGCATACTTAATTTGGTGAAGAAGAACCCGTTCACAACATCAACTGAAGTCCAGAATACTCTCAGTGAAGTAGGTGTATCTGTCTCTAAGTCAACAGTAAAGAGAAGACTCCATGACAGTAAATACAAAGGGTTCACATCTAGATGCAAACCATTCATCAATAACAAAAATAGACAGGCCAGAGTTAAATTTGCAGAAAAACACCTCAAGAAGCCAGCTCAGTTCTGGAAAAGTATTCTATGGACAGATGAGACAAAGATCAACCTGTACCAGAATGATGGGAAGAAAAAAGTTTGGAGAAGAAAGGGAACGGCACATGATCCAAGGCACACCACATCCTCTGTAAAACATGGTGGAGGCAACGTGATGGCATGGGCATGCATGGCTTTCAATGGCACTGGGTCACTTGTGTTTATTGATGACATAAGAGCAGACAAGAGTAGCCGGATGAATTCTGAAGTGTACTGGGATATACTTTCAGCCCAGATTCAGCCAAATGCTGCAAAGTTGATTGATTGGACGTCGCTTCATAGTACAGATGGACAATGACCCCAAGCATACATCCAAAGCTACCCAGGAGTTCATGAGTGCCAAAAAGTGGAACATTCTGCAATGGCCAAGTCAATCTCCAGATCTAAACCCAATTGAGCATGCATTTCACTTGCTCAAATCCAGACTTAAGACGGAAAGACCCACAAACAAGCAAGACCTGAAGGCTGCGGCTGTAAAGGCCTGGCAAAGCATTAAGAAGGAGGAAACCCAGCGTTTGGTGATGTCCATGGGTTCCAGACTTAAGGCAGTGATTGCCTCCAAAGGATTTGCAACAAAATATTGAAAATAAAAATATTTTGTTTGGGTTATGTTTATTTGTCCAATTACTTTTGACCTCCTAAAATGTGGAGTGTTTGTAAAGAAATGTGTACAATTCCTACATTTTCTATCAGATATTTTTGTTCAACCCTTCAAATTAAACGTTACAATCTGCACTTGAATTCTGTTGTAGAAGTTTCATTTCAAAATCCAATGTGGTGGCATGCAGAGCCCAAATCACTGTCCAAATATTTCTGGCCCTAACTGTATATAGATGTATTCTGTTTGTTACTATGGGTAGGCGCCTGTATTTACAGGGCCTCCCCTTTGTATTGGGCTACGCTTTTGTAGTTCTCCTGCTATCTTATAATACTGTCTAGTGTAGGTGCACACACGTGTGTGCTATTTAGCCCTAGATTTGCACTTTGCATTTACTACTCTATATGGCGCTTATTATCGCGCCTGTTTGTATGTGCACATTCCAATGTGTGTGTTCTGTTTTTTATCATACACCTTATCCTCATATTTGTAATTTTTTGTAATATATTTTTGTTTAATAAAATTTACTGATTTTTTATGGTAGTTTTGTGTATTATATTCATTTGCTATGGGGCAATATGCTCTCTTGAATTTGTAGGTTTACATTATATACTGTATATATTATGTATATGAGGAGGGACTCAGTACATTGAGGACTGAGGAGGATGGATTAGTTGTTGATGCTGCGGGTAATATAAAGTGATTTTAGGCAGAACCTGTGGTGAGATCTAGCGCAGCTCCAATCATATAGCGTTACGCTGGTTTCACACCTGCATATTCTGCAATCTGTGTGACAATGGCTGCACACGGATCTGTTTACGTCTCCATTTCCTTTCAGTGGTGACAGATGGGTCCTGCGTGTGCATCCAGTTGTCACTGTTTTCCCACGGATCCGTGTGTCTGCATATTTTACCAGACACACAAAAACGCAGCTTGCTGCAGTTTTGTGTTGTCTGAAAAACACGCAGGGACATGGACACGGATGGATCCGGGGCTACACGTCTGGAATTACCATGGAGCACGGATCCAGGACACGCACGGATCCATATGATTCCGTGTGCAGGGATCCGTTATGTGGGACTGAGCATGCTGGGAAGCAAGGGATGTGCTGTATGGGAAAGTGATGAAACTGTATGGGAACAGGATGCAGACATAATGCAGACTCTGCCTGCTGTGACCTATGTTATAGCGTGCTAATGGTAATAAAATGCATTGGGAGCATTAATATAACATGGGGGCACCTGGTTAGTGGCTGCACGGGTGGGTCTGCCTTCACACTAGCGCTTTGGTGCGTTGTGATGTGTAGCAATCCTGATGCATCCCGATCCAGATTGCATCCCTACACTTAACATAGGGACGCATGGACCTGCATTTGCATCAGGATTTTTCATGTGCTCCCAAAACGCAGCATGTTGCGAATTTTGGGTGTTAAATAAATCTGCAGACATCCTGATCAGGATGCAGTTCCTGCGTTTGCAGAAAAAATACGGATGCAGATAAATTGTGTCCAAGAGGGAATGACTACAGCAATGTACAAAACTGCCACACATCAGAGAGTAACACGTTAAGACTACAAGGAATTAGCAGGGCCCTGTTCACAAGAGCTGACAATCTGAGGAAACAGCAATGCAAAAAAACAGTCTGTACTGCTTCACTAGATACTTGTACAGGTGTATAATGAGGCCCTCACTGTGCAGGCAAACACCTGGAATGATGACAGTGTAAAACGCATTTTTATTTAAAAAATGAGCCGGTTCGTGAGCCGAAAGAGCCGGCTCTTTATGGTGAGCGGAGCCGAATGAGCCAGATCACCAAAAAGAGCCGGACTGCCCATCACTAGTCTCAGCGCCGGCAGCGCGTCCTGTCTTCAGCAGTCACATGGTACCGCTCATTAAGGACATGAATATGCGCACATTCATCACCTCAATGAGCGCTACCACGTGACCGCTCATACGGGAAGGAAGACGCTGCAGAGATACCAGGAAGTTCTGCGCCGCTGTGAGAGGTGAGTATGACAGGGAAAAAGGATGGGAAGCCATGCACACAGGGGAGAAGGATGGGGGAGCCATGCACGCAGGGTGGGAGGATGGAGCATAAATATGGAGTATAAATACTAGGCCCTATAGGGGGGACACAGTGTGAGAGGACAGTGTGTAGAGTGGGCCGGTATAGAAAGGAGAGGTCAGTGTGAAGAGCACGTACCATAAAAGGGACAGTGTGGGGGTCATATTTTGTGCAGACATATAGTGAGGGCAATTTTTTTTCAGGAGCATTATAATGACACTTGTATCTTTAAGGGCATCTTGTGGAGACTTTCTTTCAGCGGAGAAGATGGAAGTCTGCAGAGACGGCTGTGGCTGAGAAAACTCATCATGGGGTCTGGACAAGATGAAGAAAAGAAGGACGGCTCCAGAGACGACGTCATCTATAAGGTACCTGGATGTAAATGTTATTTGTGATACTAACTGACTCTCATGTTTTTATTTATGTTAGGAGCATTAAAGGGGATGTCCAGGTTTGTGATGAGTTTGCAGTCATTCTTTGTGACTGCAGACTTCTGAGTTCTCACAGTGCACCCTGCACGCTGTCAGGATTCTCTCATGCTGGGGATTTACATTAATGTGGTCACATGTTGACTAGACATGTGTGGCCCCACTCTATGAAAATGAACTGAGTGAGACTGGGCACATCTAGTTGGAATGTATACAAATCGCATGCTTGTGGTGACATGACTGTCCACCGGCAAGGGAGAATCCTAAAAGTGTGCAGAGCATTAGTTGTGAGAATTCAGAAGCTGCGTTGTCAGGATTCAGCTCTGCAGGTTCCAGTAGTCGTCACATGGACACTTCACTCATATGCGACTTTCACACTTATGGTCCTGCGACAACGAGCTTCTCTTCTGCTTCTCTCAGTTTTTCACCGAACATTGAGAGCATTGGGGAAAGGAGCTCGTCGGTACATGACTGAGTGTGCAAATCGCATATGTCCTTGGCGGAGGGGGGGGGCACCAAAATTAATTCTTGCCCCTGGTGCCAGAAACCCTAGATACACCTCTGCTACTGTGAGCGGCGATTACCAGGTCTGGTGGAGGGATGTGTGTGCACAGGCAGTGAGGCAGGGACTGTGGGGGGGCGCCATTTTTCCGTTCGCCTCAGGCAGCAGAGAGGCTAGGTTCACCCCTGCCCGCTACTCTGCCGTTCCCCCTCCACTGGTGTCTTTCTGGGACAATAACTTGTGTATAAGCCGAGGGGGGTGCTTTCAGCACAAAAAATGTGCTGAAAAACTCAACTTATACACCAGTATATACGATAACTATTTGATCCCTTGCTGATTTTGTAAGTTTGTCCACTGACAAAGACATGAACAGTCTATAATTTTACAGGTAGGTTAATTTTGACATTGAGAGAATATCAAAAATAAAATCCAGAAAATCTAATTGTATAAATTATATAAATTGATTTGCATTTTGCAGTGAGAAATAAGTTATTTGATCCCTCTGGCAAACAAGACTTCATACTTGGTGGCAAAGCCTTGTTAGCAAGCACAGCAGCAGTGGCGTAGGAAGGGGGGTGCGGGGGCGGGGGGGGGGGTGGGGGTCGCCCCGGGCGGCACAATGCGGGGGGCGGATATCAGCGCGGCTGCGCGCACTCATTCTCTGCTCCTTACTCCCTGCGTAGTGAGGACTGGAGCAGAGCGCTGGCAGTGCGCGCGGCCGTGCAGAGTTGCTGGCTGCAGTGTAGCAGGGGCACACAGTCACACACTGTGACTCACCCCCGCACCTGCAGTCAGAAGCAGAAGCATCCGATCCCTCCCCTCCAGCAGCGTCTCAGCTCTCACACTGTGAAGAGCCATGGAGGGGCGGGGCTAAATGTCGGGGGCGGAGCCACAGAGCCACGGACAAGCAGGAAAAAGAGGCAGAAGGAAATATGAAAATCAGAGCGGGAGACAGAAAAGATGTGAGAGACAGAAAACACAACAGAGAAAGAGGCAAGACACAGGTGAGAAGTATATATATATATATATATATATATATACTGTATATATATATTACATCATTGTCTAAGGGTCACACTTCCGTCTTTCTGTCTGTCCTTCTGTCTTTCTTTCTTTCACAGATATTCATTGGTCGCAGCCTCTGTCTGTCCGATTAGTCCCTCCGCTGCAGTCAGTGCCCGACGCCTGCTCCTTCCTCCCCACAATCAGTGCCCGCTCCATAATCCCCTCCAGTCACCACTCACACAGGGTTAATAGCAGCAGTAACGGGCCGCGGTGTAACGCACTCCGTTACCGCTGCTATTAACCCTGTGTGTCCCCAACTATTTACTATTGATGCTGCATAGGCAAAAATATGTAATGTTAAAAATAATAAAAAAACAAAAAACCTGCTATACTCACCCTCCATCGCCTTTCCCGCTCTTTGCCACGCTCCAGTGCCCGCTCCATGCAAGCGGCAGCTTCCGGTGCCAAGGATGGTATGTGAGAAGGACCTGCCATGACGTCACAGTCATGTGACCGCAACGTCATCACGGGTCCTGCGCTCATACCAACCCTGGGACCGGAAGCTGCCTCGTGCGGTACAGGGCCAGAACTTCATCGGAGGGTGAGTATATGTTTATTTTTTATTTTAAGTCTGTATACTACGTGACTTTGTGCTGTATACTCCGTCACTGGGCAATATACTGCATCACTGGGCAATATACTACGTGGCTGGGCAATATACTACGTGACTGGGCAATATACTACGTGGCTGGGCAATATACTAAGTGGCTGGGCAATATGCTACGTGGGCTGTGCAATATACTACATGGCTGTGTTATATACTACGTGGCTGTGTTATATGCTATGTGGGCTGTGCAATATACTACGTGGCTGTGTTATATACTACGTGGCTGTGCTATACGCTATGTGGGCTGTGTTATATACTGCGTGGGCTGTGTTATACAGTACGTGGCTATGCTATATGCTACGTGGGCTGTGTTATGTGCTACGTGGGCTGTGTTATATGCTATGTGGCTATGCTATATTTCTCTGCTGTATCTGCATCGTGAATCGTGCTATGTGTTAAAGGGGGGGGCCCACTGAGACTCTTTCGCCCGGGTCCCTCTAAAACCGCGGCCGGCGCTGCAGCTGTTTAACGCTATTGACGTGCGGGCCCGCGCCCGCACATCAATAGTTAACAACAGTTAACAACAGCCACCAGCCATTTGGAGGCTGGCAGCTGAAGTCGGCCGCAGCGCACACGTCGCCGGCTTCTGACGTCATTGTCAGTCGCCGGCGAGTGTGCGCTGCTGGAGGGAGCTCGCCGCACGGAGCGCTAGTCAGGTGAGGAGACTCTGTTTGTTTTGTTTTTTTTTGATAAGCTAACGGTGGACACACTGGGGCAATGCTGGAGACACTGGGGCAATGCTGGAGACACTGGGGCAATGCTGGAGACACTGGGGCAGATTGCTGGACACACTGGGGGCAATGCTGGAGAACACACTGGGGCAATGCTGGACACACTGGGGCAGATTGCTGGACACACTGTCTGGGGGCAATGCTGAAGACACTGGGGCAGATTGCTGGAGACACTGGGGCAGATTGCTAAAGACACTGGGGCAATGCTGGAGATACTGGGGCAGATTGCTGGACACACTGGGGGCAATGCTGGAGGACACACTGGGGCAGATGATTGCTGGAGACACTGGGGCAATGCGGACATCATTGTCAGTCGCTGGCGAATGCACGCTTCAGCTGCGTGGAGAGAGCAGGAGCGCGGTCAGGTAAGCAGAACTTGTTTTGTCCTATTTTTGGTAACCTTTGTGTGTATTGAGCCGAGGGGGGGGGGGCGCCAAACTCGGGAGCAGCCCCGGGCAGCAAAAGCTCTAGCTACGCCCCTGCACAGCAGTCTGACGTTTTTTGTAGTTGATGATGAAGTTTGCGCACATGTCAGGAGGAATTTTGGTCCACTCCTCTTTGCAGATCATCTTTAAATCATTAAGATTTTGAGGCTGTCGCTTGGCAACTCGGAGTTTCAACTCCCTCCATCAGTTTTCTATGGGATTGAGGTCTGTAGACTGGCTAAGCCCCTCCATGACCTTAATGTGCTTCTTTTCGAGCCACACCTCTCTCCACGCCCATGGAGGTGAATATTAATTTCTCTTAAGTAGCGGCACATATGACTGCCCGGCAGCTGCAGGAAGGCTTCGGCTGACACTGGGCGCACTATTGAAGAGCAATGAATACTCACTGCTCTCTGCACACACAGTCCCAATGTGCAGAGCAGTGAGTATTCCGTCAGCTGCCCTTCGGCTTGTAATCAGGGCATGACGTCCCTGCTATGCGCTGCTTACAAGCATAAAGAAGCTGCTGACATCGGAACAAGATGCTGTGAGGGAGCGCCGAGAAGGTAAGTGTAATTTTTTTTAATGTTTTCTGATGGGTCATGCATACCAGGATGAGTATATGTTTATTTTTTATTTTAAGTCTGTATACTACGTGACTTTGTGCTGTATACTCCGTCACTGGGCAATATACTGCATCACTGGGCAATATACTACGTGGCTGGGCAATATACTACGTGACTGGGCAATATACTACGTGGCTGGGCAATATACTACGTGGCTGGGCAATATGCTACGTGGGCTGTGCAATATACTACATGGCTGTGTTATATACTACGTGGCTGTGTTATATGCTATGTGGGCTGTGCAATATACTACGTGGCTTTGTTATATACTACGTGGCTGTGCCATACGCTATGTGGGCTGTGTTATATACTGCGTGGGCTGTGTTATACACTATGTGGCTATGCTATATGCTACGTGGGCTGTGTTATGTGCTACGTGGGCTGTGTTATATGCTATGTGGCTATGCTATATTTCTCTGCTGTATCTGCATCGTGAATCGTGCTATGTGTTAAAGGGGGGGCCCACTGAGACTCTTTCGCCCGGGTCCCTCTAAAACCGCGGCCGGCGCTGCAGCTGTTTAACGCTATTGACTTGCGGGCCTGCGCCCGCACGTCAATAGTTAACAACAGTTAACAACAGCCACCAGCCATTTGGAGGCTGGCAGCTGAAGTCGACCTCAGCGCACACGTTGCCGGCTTCTGACGTCATTGTCAGTCGCCGGCGAGTGTGCGCTGCTGGAGGGAGCTCGCCGCATGGAGCGCTAGTCAGGTGAGGAGACTCTGTTTGTTTGTTTTTTTTTTTGATAAGCTAACGGTGGACACACTGGGGCAATGCTGGAGACACTGGGGCAATGCTGGAGACACTGGGGCAATGCTGGAGACACTGGGGCAGATTGCTGGACACACTGGGGGCAATGCTGGAGGACACACTGGGGCAATGCTGGACACACTGGGGCAGATTGCTGGACACACTGTCTGGGGGCAATGCTGAAGACACTGGGGCAGATTGCTGGAGACACTGGGGCAGATTGCTAAAGACACTGGGGCAATGCTGGAGACACTGGGGCAGATTGCTGGACACACTGGGGGCAATGCTGGAGGACACACTGGGGCAGATGATTGCTGGAGACACTGGGGCAATGCTGACGTCATTGTCAGTCACTGGCGAGTGCACGCTTCAGCTGCGTGGAGAGAGCAGGAGCGCGGTCAGGTAAGCAGAACTTGTTTTGTCCTATTTTTGGTAACCTTTGTGTGTATTGAGTCGAGGGGGTGGGGGGGGCGCCAAACTCGGGAGCAGCCCCGGGCGGCAAAAGCTCTAGCTACGCCCCTGCACAGCAGTCAGACGTTTTTTGTAGTTGATGATGAAGTTTGCGCACATGTCAGGAGGAATTTTGGTCCACTCCTCTTTGCAGATCATCTTTAAATCATTAAGATTTTGAGGCTGTCGCTTGGCAACTCGGAGTTTCAACTCCCTCCATCAGTTTTCTATGGGATTGAGGTCTGTAGACTGGCTAAGCCCCTCCATGACCTTAATGTGCTTCTTTTCGAGCCACACCTCTCTCCACGCCCATGGAGGTGAATATTAATTTCTCTTAAGTAGCGGCACATATGACTGCCCGGCAGCTGCAGGAAGGCTTCGGCTGACACTGGGCGCACTATTGAAGAGCAATGAATACTCACTGCTCTCTGCACACAGTCCCAATGTGCAGAGCAGTGAGTATTCCGTCAGCTGCCCTTCGGCTTGCAATCAGGGCATGACGTCCCTGCTATGCGCTGCTTACAAGCATAAAGAAGCTGCTGACATCGGAACAAGATGCTGTGAGGGAGCGCCGAGAAGGTAAGTGTAATTTTTTTAATGTTTTCTGATGGGTCATGCATACCAGGATGGTGGTGGGGGCCAATCATACCAGAATAAGGATGGGGCCACACACACCAGGCCCAGGATGGGGTCCAATCATACCAGGTTAAGGATGGGGTCCTACATACAAGAATAGGGATGGGGACATGTATACTAGGACCAGATGGGGGCCCTGCATACCAGGATAGGGAGGAGGCTATGCATACTAGGATGAGATGGGGCCCTGCAAACCAGAATAGGGATGGGGGCCATGCCTACTAAGATAAGATGGGGGTCCTGCATACCAGGATAGGGAGGAGGCTATTCATACTAGGATGAGATGGGGGCCCTGCAAACCAGAATAGGGATGGAGCCATGCAAACTAGGATGAAATGAGGCCCTGCATACCAGCATAGGGATGGGGCCATGCATACTAGGACAAGATGGGGGCCCTGCATACCAGGATAGGGATGCGTGGGCCATGCATACCAGGATAGGGATGAGGGGGCCATGCATACCAGGGTAGGGATCAGGGGGCCATTATAAGGATATTAAGTGCTGCACAGAATAGACCACTTTTTTTTGCTTCAAATAATTTTTTTTCTCCTAATTTCCTTCTCTAAAACCTAAGTGCATCTTATGGTCTGGTGCGTCTTGTAGTCCAAAAAGTACAGTATATATATCTATAAAAATAAATCCTGGTGGTGGCGCCTGCACTGCAGCCTGATTGCATATGTAAAGTGGTTATAATTAATTTCTTTGCTGTTCTCCTGATATTCATAAAAGAAAAAATGTTTGAAAATGGTGCCATTCCCGCTTGTGCAGTAGCAGCTATTGGTGATCTGAAAGCTGCTACTGCGCAGTCGCCGGTGGTGCCATTTTGCTAAAAAATTTCCTCCAAGATGGCGCCACCAGTGCCTACGCTGTGTATGTATTTTATTTAATGCACATATATACCGTCTATGAGAAAATATACATTGAAGTATAACGGCGACAACCTGACACTATCTGTAGGTTACTGTGCACAATCCTGCCGACAGGTTACCTTTAAACAACACAATGTAACCCGGAGTCAATCACACTCCTGTGAAATCAACCTGTCCAGTTATGAAGCAACACTGATTTTGAATCAATTTCTCCTGCTGTTGTGCAAATGGAACAGACAACAGGTAGAAATGATTAGCAAGACAACACGAAAAATAAGTGGTTCTGCAGGTTGTGACCACAAACATTTCTCTGTTCTCATCCTTTTTGGCTGTTGTTTTGGTTACTTTTGCATTTTGTCATTGCTCTCAACCCACAAAAGTTGCTCAGGTAGTGCAGGTCATCCAGGATGGCACATCAATGCGAGCTGTGTCAAGAAGGGTAGCTGTGTGTCAGCACAGTTTCCAGAACATGTAGCGGATACCAGGAGAGAGGCCAGTACACTAGGAGATGTGGAGGAAGCAGTAGTAACACAACAACCCAGCAGCAGGACTGCTAGCTCCTCCTTTGTGCAAGGGGGAACAGGAGGAGCAGTGCCAGAGCCCTGCAAAATGGCCCCCAGCAGGCCAACATCCATGTATCTGCTCAAACTGTCAGAAACAGACTCTATGAGGGTGGTATGAGGACCCGACGTTCACCAGTGGGTGTTGTGCTTTCAGCGCAACACCATGCAGGGCAATTGTCATTTGCCAGAGAACACTAAGATTAACAGATTTGACACTGGCCCCCTGTGCTTTTCATGGATGAGAACAGGTTCACATTGAGCACATGCGACAGGTGTGACAGAGTCTGGAGATGCCGTGAAGAACATTCTGCTGCCTTCAACATTTTCTAGCATGACCGGTTTGGCAGTGGGTCAGTAAGGGTACCGTCACACATAACAATATCGTTAACGATATCGTTGCTTTTTGTGACGTAGCAACGATATCGTTAACAAAATCGTTATGTGTGACAGCGACCAACAATCAGGCCCCTGCCGGGAGATCGTTGGTCGCTGGGGAAAGTCCAGCACTTTATTTTGTCGCTGGATCTCCCGCTGACATTGCTGAATCGGCGTGTGTGACGCCGATTCAGCGATGTCGTCACTGGTAACCAGGGTAAACATCGGGTTACTAAGCGCAGGGCCGCGCTTAGTAACCCGATGTTTACCCTGGTTACCGTTGTAAATGTAAAAAAACGAACACTACATACTTACATTCCCGGTGTCTGGTCATGTCCCTCGCCTTCAGCTTCCCGCACTGACTGGTGAGCGCCGGCCAGCCGTAAAGCACAGCACAGTGGTGACGTCACCGCTGTACTTCACGGCTGGCGCTCAGTCAGTGCTGGAAGCTGAAGGCGAGGGACCTGACCAGACACCGGGAATGTAAGTATGTAGTGTTTGTTTTTTTACATGTACAACGTTAACCAGGGTAAACATCGGGTTACTAAGCGCGGCCCTGCGCTTAGTAACCCGATGTTTACCCTGGTTACCTGGGGACTTCAGGATTGTTGGTCGCTGGAGAGCTGTCTGTGTGACAGCTCTCCAGCGACCAAACAGCGACGCTGCAGCCATCGACATTGTTGTCGGTATCGCTGCAGCGTCGCTTAGTGTGACGGTACCTTAATGGTGTGGAGAAACATTTCTTTGAAGGGCCACAGAGCTCTCCATGTGCTAGCTAGAGGTGCCCTGACTGCCATTAAGTACCGGTATGAGATCTTCGAACCCATTGTGAGATCATACACAGGTGCAGTGGGCCCCGGGTTCCTTCTGATGCATGACAATGGTAGGTTTCATGTGATTGAAGTGTGTCAGCAGTTCCTGCATGATGAAGTCATTGATGCTATGGACTGGCCTGTCCATTCCCCAGACCTGAAGACAATAGACATGAATATAAATATTCCAAGCACTTTTTAAAAAAGGCAGAGTCAGGCTATATGCACACGTTGTGGATTTGACTGTGGAATTTTCTGTGCAGATTCTGCATTTCTTGGCAGAAAACGCAGGTCAGAATCTGCACAGTTTTTTTGTGGTTTGTGTGCATTTTGTTTGCGGATTTGCTGCAGATTTCTTTCTTTTTTCACCCCTGTGGATTTCTATTATGGAATGGGTGCAAAAACGCAGCAGATCCGCAAAAATAATCGACATGGTCCTTTTTTGAATCTGCTGCGTTTTCCATGCGGATTTTTCTGCACCATTAGCACAGCATTTTTTTTGGCCATTGATTTACATTGTACTGTAAATCACTTCCGGATCGCAGAATTTCTGCGTGGAAAAAAACGCCGCGGATCCGCAGGAAATCTGCAACGTGTGCACATACCCCCAGGAATAGGAAGTCTGTATAGATGGTTGATAACGAAAGCCAAAGGAGTGCAAGATATACTGTATATGTATAACTATACAGGATAAATAATGTAAAAGTGGTCGGATATAGTCATATTAAAAAAAAACTGATACAAAAAACCTAACTAATGATAACATATACTCATATGTGTGTGATCAATGGGGACAGTATAAAGTGCTTAGTGATAAAGTATATGTATATTAACAACTGTCAACCATGGATGACACGCATATGTGAAGGCAGCTGGAGATGCCCAATAAGGAGTAAATATGGTCAAACAGTCCTACTAGTAAATAGTTGGCATTCAGCAGATAAGATAGTGATCTTAATGCAAGGAGTTAGATCAATATAAGATACACGGTCCTAATTAACCCTTGTTCCCTAAATGCAGAGACACATAATGGAGCCAAGCGACCAACCTGCTGCAAACGTTGGAAAGGAAGGCCCCAATGCTTGTTTCGCGATTAGCTTCTTTGCGGGGCGCCACATAATGTCTTGTTCCATCGACCAATGCCACGTTACACCACAGCCTGTCCAGGAGTTAACTGATGCTTTAATCCAGGTCTGGGAGGAGATCCCTCAGGAGAACATCCATCGCCTCATCAGGACCATGCCCAGGCATTGTAGAGAGGTCATTCATGCATGTGGAGGCCACACACACAATTGAGCATCATTTCCTTGACTTGAGGCATTTCCACTGCAGTTGGATAAGCCTGAAATTTGATTTTACACCTTGTTTTGAGTATCATTCCAAATCCAGACCTCCATAAGATATTAATTTTGAGTTACATTTTTATGTTTTAACCCCTTTACCCCCAAGGGTGGTTTGCACGTTAATGACCGGGCCAATTTTTACAATTCTGACCACTGTCCCTTTATGAGGTTATAACTCTGGAACGCTTCAATGGATCCTGGTGATTCTGACACTGTTTTCTCATGACATATTGTACTTCATGACAATGGTAAAAATTCTTTGATAGTACCTGCGTTTATTTGTGAAAAAAACAGAAATTTGGCGAAAATTATGAAAATTTCGCAATTTTCCAACTTTGAATTTTTATGCAATTAAATCACATAGATATGTCACACAAAATACTTAATAAGTAACATTTCCCACATGTCTAATTTACATCAGCACAATTTTGGAGCCAAAATTTTTTTTTGTTAGGGAGTTATAAGGGTTAAAAGTTGACCAGCAATTTCTCATTTCTACAACACCATTTTATTTTAGGGACCACATCTCATTTGAAGTCATTTTGAGGGGTCTATATGATAGAAAATACCCAAGTGTGACACCATTCTAAAAACTACACCCCTCAAGGTGCTCAAAACCATATTCAAGAAGTTTATTAACCCTTCTGGTGCTTCACAGGAATTTTTTGAATGTTTAAATAAAAATGAACATTTAACTTTTTTTCACAAAAAATTTAATTCAGCTCCAATTTGTTTTATTTTACCAAGGGTAACAGGAGAAAATGGACCCCAAACATTGTTGTACAATTTGTCCTGAGTATGCCAATACCCCACATGTGGGGGTAAACCACTGTTTGGGCGCATGGCAGAGCTCGGAAGCGAAGGAGTGCCATTTGACTTTTCAATGCAAAATTGACTGGAATTGAGATGGGACGCCATGTTTTGTTTGGAGAGCCCCTGATGTGGCTAAACATTGAAACCCCCCACAAGTGACACCATTTTGGAAAGTAGACCCCCTAAGGAACTTATCTAGAGGTGTGGTGAGCACTTTGACCCACCAAGTGCTTCACAGAAGTTTATAATGTAGAACCGTAAAAATAAAAAATCATATTTTTTCACAAAAATTATCTTTTTGCCCCCAATTTTTTATTTTCCCAAGGGTAAGAGAAGAAATTGGACCCCAAAAGTTGTTGTACAATTTGTCCTGAGTACGCTGATACCCCATATGTGGGGGTAAACCACTGTTTGGGCGGATGGGAGAGCTCGGAAGGGAAGGAGCGCCGTTTGACTTTTCAAAGCAAAATTGACAGGAATTGAGATGGGACGCCATGTTGCGTTTGAAGAGCCACTGATGTGCCTAAACATTGAAACCCCCCACAAATGACACCATTTTGGAAAGTAGACCCCCTAAGGAACTTATCTAGAGGTGTGGTGAGCACTTTGACCCACCAAGTGCTTCACAGAAGTTTATAATGCAGAGCCGTAAAAATAAAACAAAATTTTTTTCCCACAAAAATTATTTTTTTAGCCCCCAGTTTTGTATTTTCCTGAGGGTAACAGGAGAAATTGGACCCCAAAATTTGTTGCCCAATTTGTCCTGAGTGCGATGATACACCATATGTGGGGGGAACCACTGTTTGGGCACATGGGAGAGCACAGAAGGGAAGGAGTGCCATTTGAATGCAGACTTAGATGGAATGGTCTGCAGGTGTCACATTGCGTTTGCAGAGCCCCTAATGTACCTAAACAGTAGAAACCCCCCACAAGTGACACCATTTTGGAAAGTAGACCCCCTTAGGAACTTATCTAGATGTGTGCTGAGCGCTTTGACCTACCAAGGGCTTCACAGAAGTTTATAATGGAGAGTCGTAAAAATAAAACAAAAATTTTTTCCCACAAAAATTATTTTTTAGCTCCCAGTTTTGTATTTTCCCGAGGGTAACAGGAGAAATTCGACCCCACAATTTGTTGTCCAATTTGTCCTGAGTGCGCTGATACCCCATATGTGGGGGGGAACCACTGTTTGGGCGCATGGGAGGGCTCGGAAGGGAAGGAGCTCCATTTGGAATGAGGACTTAGATGGAATGGTCTGCAGGTGTCACATTGCATTTGCAGAGACCCTAATGTACCTAAACAGTAGAAACCTCCCACAAGTGACACCATTTTGGAAACTAGACCCCCTAAGGAACTCATCTAGATGTGTTGTGATAGCTCTGAACCCCCAAGTGTTTCACTACAGTTTGTAACGCAGAGCCGTGAAAATTAAAAAAAAAAATCTTTCCCCCCAAAATTATTTTTTAGCCCCCAGTTTTGTATTTTCCCGAGGGTAAGAGGAGAAATTCGACCCCAAAAGTTGTTGTCCAATTTGTCCTGAGTACGCTGATACCCCGTATGTTGGGGGAGCGCCATTTGGAATGCAGACTTAGATGGAATGGTCTGCAGACGTCACATTGCGTTTGCAGAACACCTAATGTACCTAAACAGTAGAAACCCCCCACAAGTGACCCCATATTGGAAACTAGACCCCCCAGGGAACTAATCTAGATGTGTTGTGAGAACTTTGAACCCCCAAGTGCTTCACTACAGTTTATAATGCAGAGCCGTGAAAATAAAAAATCTTTTTTTTTTCCCACAAAAAATATGTTTTAGCCCTGAGTTTTGTATTTTCCCAAGGGTAACAGGAGAAATTGGACCCCAAAAGTTGTTGTCCTATTTGTCCTGAGTACGCTGATACCCCATATGTTGGGGTAAACCCCTGTTTGGGCACACGGGAGAGCTCGGAAGGGAAGAAGCACTGTTTTACTTTTTCAAAGCAGAATTGGCTGGAATTGAGATCGGACGCCATGTCGCGTTTGGAGAGCCCCTGATGTGCCTAAACAGTGGAAACCCCCCAATTATAACTGATACCCTAATCCAAACACATCCCTAACCCTAATCCCAACAGTAACCCTAACCACACCTCTAACCCTGACACACCCCTAACCCTAATCCCAACCCTATTCCCAACCGTAAATGTAATCTAAACCCTAACTGTAACTTTAGCCCCAACCCAAACTGTAGCCCTAGCCCTAACCCTAGCCCTAACCCTAATCCTAACCCTAGCCCTAACCCTAGCCCTAACCCTAGCCCTAACCCTAGCCCTAGCCCTAACCCTAGCCCTAACCCTAACCCTAGCACTAACCCTAGCCCTAGCCCTAA
Source organism: Ranitomeya imitator (assembly GCF_032444005.1). Taxonomy (NCBI): domain Eukaryota; kingdom Metazoa; phylum Chordata; class Amphibia; order Anura; family Dendrobatidae; genus Ranitomeya; species Ranitomeya imitator. The sequence goes on along the minus strand of NC_091286.1, from coordinate 329,589,181 downwards.
CCCTAGCCCTAACCCTAGCCCTAACCCTAGCCCTAACCCTAACCCTAGCCCTAACCCTAGCCCTAACCCTAGCCCTAGCCCTAACCCTAACCCTAGCCCTAACCCTAACCCTAGCCCTAACCCTAGCCCTAACCCTAACCCTAGCCCTAACCCTAGCCCTAGCCCTAACCCTAACCCTAGCCCTAACCCTAGCCCTAACCCTAGCCCTAACTCTAACCCTAGCCCTAATGGAAAAATAGAAATAAATACATTTTTTTAATTTTTCCCTAACTAAGGGGGTGATGAAGGGGGGTTTGATTTACTTTTATAGCGGGTTTTTTAGCGGATTTTTATGATTGGCAGCCGTCACACACTGAAAGACGCTTTTTATTGCAAAAAATATTTTTTGCGTTACCACATTTTGAGAGCTATAATTTTTCTATATTTTGGTCCACAGAGTCATGTGAGGTCTTGTTTTTTGCGGGACGAGTTGACGTTTTTATTGGTAACATTTTCGGGCACGTGACATTTTTTGATCGCTTTTTATTCCGATTTTTGTGAGGCAGAATGACCAAAAACCAGCTATTCATGAATTTCTTTTGGGGGAGGCGTTTATACCGTTCCGCGTTTGGTAAAATTGATAAAGCAGTTTTATTCTTCGGGTCAGTACGATTACAGCGACACCTCATTTATATCATTTTTTTATGTTTTGGCGCTTTTATACGATAAAAACTATTTTATAGAAAAAATAATTATTTTGGCATCGCTTTATTCTCAGGACTATAACTTTTTTATTTTTTTGCTGATGATGCTGTATGGCAGCTCGTTTTTTGCGGGACAAGATGATGCTTTCAGCGGTACCATAGTTATTTATATCTGTCCTTTTGATCGCGTGTTATTCCACTTTTTGTTGGGCGGTATGATAATAAAGCGTTGTGTTTTTTGCCTCGTTTTTTTTTTTTTCTTACGGTGTTTACTGAAGGGGTTAACTAGTGGGCCAGTTTTATAGGTCGGGCCGTTACGGACGCAGCGATACTAAATATGTGTACTTTTATTGTTTTTTTTTTTTAATTTAGATAAAGAAATGTATTTATGGGAATAATATTTTTTTTTTTTTCATTATTTTGGAATATTTTTATTAATTATTTTTTACACATTTGAAATTTTTTTTTTTTACTTTTTTACTTTGTCCCTGGGGGGGACATCACAGATCATTGATCTGACAGTTTGCACAGCACTCTGTCAGATCACTGATCTGACTTAGAGCACTGCAGCCTTCACAGTGCCTGCTCTGAGCAGGCTCTGTGAAGCCACCTCCCTCCCTGCAGGACCCAGATCCGCGGCCATCTTGGATCCGGGGCTGGAGGGAGCAGGGAGGGAGGTGAGACCCTCGCAGCAACGCGATCACATCGCGTTGCTGCGGGGGGCTCAGGGAAGCCCGCAGGGAGCCCCCTCCCTGCGGGAAGCTTCCCTGTACCGCCGGCACATCGCGATCATCTTTGATCGCGGTGTGCCGGGGGTTAATGTGCCGGGGGCGGTCCGTGACCGCTCCTGGCACATAGGGCCGGATGTCAGCTGCGATATGCAGCTGACACCCGGCTTCGATCGGCGGCGCTCCCCCCGTGAGCGCCGCCGATCGCGCTGGACGTACTATCCCGTCCATGGTCATAGGGGCCCACCCCACATGGACGGGATAGTACGTCCGATGTCAGAAAGGGGTTAATGTTCTCAACGCAATCCACTATGTAATGAATAAAGATTTGCAACTTGAATATTTCCTTCAGTGAGATCTAGGATATGATATTTTAGTGTTCTTTTTTGAGCAGTGTATATATGTATATATATACTGTATATAATCCATAAAAATATACAGTAAAGAAGAAATGTATATATACATATATATATATATATATATATATATATATACATACTGTATATATATATATATATATATATATATATATATATATATATATATATATATATATACAGTGCATTACGAAAGTATTCAGCTCCCTGGAAATTTTCAACCTTTTCCCACATATCATGCTTCAAACATAAAGATACCAAATGTAAATGTTTGGTGAAGAATAGTGTTGAGCATTCCGATACTGCAAATATCGGGTATCGGCCAATACTCACTGTGTCGGAATTCCGATACTGAGTTCTGATATTTTTGCGATATCGGATACCGGAAGTTCCTATAATGCAATGATGCACTATAATGGAGTGTAGGCGGTGCGTGGGTGGAGACTGCGTGTGTGTGCGGGCATGATCTGTGCGTGGGGCTCTGTGCGGGCTTGCCGTGGCTCTGTGCGGGCTTGCGGGGGTTCTGTGCGGGCTTGCTGGCGCTCTGTGCGGGCTTGCGGGGGCTCTGTGTGGGCTTGCCAGGGCTCTGTGCGGGCTTGCGGGGGCTCTGTGCTGCTTGCGGGGGCTCTGTGCGGGCTTGCCGGGGCTCTGTGCGGGCTTGCCCGGGCTCTGTGCGAGCTTACCGGGGCTCTGTGCGGCTTGCGGGTTCTCTGTGCAGGCTTGCCGGGGCTCTGTGCAGCTTGCGGGGGCTCTGTGCGGGCTTGCCGGGGCTCTGTGCGTGTTTGCGGGGGCTCTGTGCGGCTTGCGGGGGCTCTGTGCGGGCTTGCCGGGGCTCTGTGCGGCTTGTGGGGGCTCTGTGCGGCTTGCGGGGGTCTGTGCGACCTGCCTGGGCTCTGTGCGGGCTTGCCGGGGCTCTGTGCGGGCTTGCCGGGGCTCTATACGGGCTTGCCGGGGCTCTGTGCGGGCTTGCCGGGGCTCTGTGCAGGCTTGCCAGGGCTCTGTGCGGCTTGCGGGGGCTCTGTGCAGGCTTGCCGGGGCTCTGTGTGGGCTTGCGGGGGCTCTGTGCGGCTTGTGGGGGCTCTGTGCGGGCTTGCGGGGGCTCTGTGCAGCTTGCGGAGGCTCTGTGCGGCTTGCAGGTGCTCTGTGCGGTCTGCCTGGGCTCTGTGCGGGCTTGCCGGGGCTCTTTGCGGGCTTGCCAGGGCTCTGTGCGGGTTTGCCGGGGCTCTACGGGCTTGCCGGGGCTCTGTGCGGGCTGCCGGGACTACAAGTCCCATCGGACGATGCCTGCAACAGTGACAGTGATTGACACATTAGCCAATGATGGGAGAGTAGTAGTCCCATCATCCGGCTAATGTGTTGAATGTAAAAAAAAAAAAATACTACATACATACTACATACATACTACATACATGCTACATACATGCTACATACATGCTACATACTACATACATACTACATACAATGCATTCATACATACTACATACAATACATTCATACATTACATACAATACATACATACAGACATACAGTACATTAAACATAGAGTTCATACTCACCATTTCTTGTCACTTTGATCCCCGAAGCCAGTGTCATCTGTAAAAAAGATTAAAATAACAAACAACCAATATACTCCCTGTCCGCAGAAATCCATGAGTGTCCCACGACGATCTCACGTGGAGAACGGCAGCATCAGCTGTTGCGACCTCTCTCTAGGGGCTCCAAGAACACAATGATGGAAGGAAGGTATCCTTCCGCACTGTATTCCTCCGCCGCTGTAAAAAAAAATAGTCCCTAGTCTCACTTTTGGCATTGCTGTATGAGAAATTTTCCCACGCAGCAATTGCCATAAAGTGAGACTTTGTCCTAAGGTAACCTCTCAGTGATGCACTGCAGGAGCCATTGTCTCCTGTCAGTGTGTCACTGAGGGTGCTATAGAGCAGTGACATCACCCGATGTCACTGTTCTATAGGGGAGATCGTTGTGGGACACTCATTATTAATTGGACTACGGCGGACAGGTAGTATACGGTTTATTATTTTACGTTTTTTGCTGGCGCTGAAGTATGGTAAGTATGGTTAAATGAAGAATATTAAAATACTTTTTTCCTAATGTGTGTTTTATTAACCCTTTATTACTATTGGATTAATAATGGATAGGCGTCTTTTTGGCGCCTCTCCGTTATTAACCCGGCTTAATGTCACCTTACAATAGCAAGGTGACATTAACCCCTTATTACCCCATATCCCACCACTACACGGGAGTGGGAAGAAAGGGGCTAAGTGCCGGAATTGGTGCATCTTACAGATGCACCATTTCTGGGGCGGCTGTGGACTGGTATTTGTAGCCGGGGGGCAATATCCATGGCCCCTCTCTAGGCTATGAATATCAGCCCGCAGCTGTCTGCGTAGCCTTTCTGGCTACAAAATATAGGGGGACCCCATGTCATTTTTTGGGGGGTCCCCCTATTTAAATAGCCAGCAAAGGCTACGCAGACAGCTGCGGGCTGATATTCATAGCAGGCTACAAATATTCGCCCCCGGCTGTTGGCTTTCCCCCTCTGGCACAGAAAATTGCGTTTTTTTCCTTTTTTTTTTTTTAAATTCAACGCTCATTAAGGCTTCTTTCACACTTGCGTCGGTACGGGTCCGTCGCTATGCATTGGGCCGACGTTCCGACGCACGTTGTGATTTTTGTGCACGACGTGGGCAGCGGATGCAGTTTTTCAACACATCCGCTGCCCATTCTGAAGTCCGGGGAGGAGGTGGCGGAGTTTCAGCGGCGCATCTGCGGTAGAAAATGGTGGACGCGACAGACAAAAAAAATGCTCACTTGAACATTTTTTTCGTGCCGACGGTCCGCCAAAACACGATGGATCCATTGCACGATAATACAAGTCTGTGGGTAAAAAATGCATCCTGCGAGCACATTTGCAGGATCCATTTTTTTCTGCCGGATCCGTTTTTTTCTCATAGAGTTGTATTAGCGCCGAATTGCGCCTGATGGCCACACGTTTCATCAGTTTTTTGCCAGATCCGTCAAAAAAGCTGTTTCCTCTGGACGGAAAACACAAACAGACGAACGGTTTTTCTGTCCGGCGAAAAAGCGCATAGCGACGGATTCGGCAAAAAACGGATGAAACTGAGATGTGAAAGGATGAATCCGGCCTTTGAATCTGTTTTTTCATGCATGTTTCCATTCAAATCATGCACATTTTCCGTTTATTTATTTATTTATTTATTTCCAAAAACTGCATCAAAAACCGCATCAAAAACTGCACCAAAAACTGCATCAAAACTCCACCAAAGACTGCATCAAAAACCGCACCAAAAACTGCATCAAAACCTGCATCAAAAACTGCACCAAAAACCTGCATCAAAAACTGTGCCAAAAACTGCATCAAAACTGCACCAAAAACTGCATTAAAAACAGCGTCAAAAACTGCACCAAAAACTGCATCAAAAAATGGTGCAGTTTTGGGTGCGGTTTTTTTATGCGGTTTTTAATGCGATTTTTGATGCAGTTTTTGGTGCCGTTTTGATGCAGTTTTTGGTACAGGTTTTTGGTGTGGTTTTTGATGCTGTTTTTGATGCAGTTTTTGGTGCAGTTTTTGATGCAGGTTTTTGGTGTGGTTTTTGATGCAGTTTTTTATGCAGGTTTTTGGTGTGGTTTTTGATGCATTTTTTATGCTGTTTTTGGTGCAGTTTTGATGCAGGTTTTTGGTGTGGTTTTTGATGCATTTTTTATGCTGTTTTTGGTGCAGTTTTTGATGCAGGTTTTTGGTGTGGTTTTTGATGCTGTTTTTGGTGCAGTTTTGATGCAGGTTTTGGCGCAGTTTTTGATGCAGGCTTTTGGTGTGGTTTTGATGCTGTTTTGATGCAGTTTTTGATGCAGGTTTTTGGTGTGGTTTTTGATGCTTTTTTGATGCTGTTTTTGGTGCAGATTTTTGGTGTGGTTTTTGATGCGTTTTTTGATGCAGTTTTTGGTGCAGTTTTTGATGCAGGTTTTTGGTGTGGTTTTGATGCATTTTTTGATGCTGTTTTTGGTGCAGTTTTTGATGCAGGTTTTGGTGCAGCTTTTGCTGCAGGTTTTGGTGCAGGTTTTTGGTGTGGTTTTTGATGCTTTTTTGATGCTGTTTTTGAAAAAAACGGATCCAGTGGAAAAAAATAGATCCTGTGGAAAAAAATGGATGCGGTGAAAAAAAACGGATCGGGTGGAAAACATGGATCTCGCGGAAAAAAAGGATCCGGTGGAAAAAACGGATCCGGCGGAAAAAACGGATCTGGTGGAAAAAATCCAAAGATCCATTTTTTTCAAAACTCGCCGGATTGTGCCTGACGGCAAAAACCTGATGTGTGAAAGCAGCCAGATATATGGATAGATACATCTATGTATCTATAGATATATCTATCTATAAATATATCTATAGATAGATATATCCATAAATGTATAATAGAAAGGCCGATGTTTCTAAGGCTACTTTCACACTTGCATTTTTAGCAATCCGTCGCATTAGGAAAAAAGTATTTTAATATTCTTCATTTAACCATACTTACCATACTTCAGCGCCTGCAAAAAAACATAAAATAATAAACCGTATACTACCTGTCCACCGTAGTCCAATTAATAACGAGTGTCCCACGACGATCTCCCCTATAGAACAGTGACATTGGGTGATGTCATTGATCTATAGAACCCTCAGTGACACACTGACTCGAGACAATGGCTCCAGCAGTGCATCACTGAGGTTATCTTAGGACAAAGTCTCACTTTATGGCAATTGCTGCTTGGGAAAATTTCTCATACAGCAATGCCAAAAGAGAGACTAGGGTCTATTTTTTTTACAGCGGCGGAGGAATACAGTGCGCAACAGCTGATGGTGCAGTTCTCTATGGGAGATCGTCGTGGGACACTCGTGGATTTCTGCGGACAGGGAGTATATTGGTTGTTTGTTATTTTAATCTTTTTTACAGATGACACTGGCTTCGGGGATCAAAGTGACAAGAAATGGTGAGTATGAACTCTATGTTTAATGTACTGTATGTCTGTATGTATGTATTGTATGCAATGTATGAATGTATTGTATGTAGTATGTATGTAGTATTTTTTTTTTTTTACATTCAACACATTAGCCGGATGATGGGACTACTACTCTCCCATAATTGGCTAATGTGTCAATCACTGTCACTGTTGCAGGCATCGTCCGATGGGACTTGTAGTCCCATCGGACGATGCCTGCACAGACCCCCGGCAGCCCGCAGAGAGCCCCGGCAAGCCCGCAGAGAGCCCCGCAAGCCCACACAGAGCCCCGGCAAGCCCGCACAGAGCCCCCACAAGCCGCACAGAACCCCAGCAAGCCCGCACAGAGCCCCCGCAAGCCTTACAGAGCCCCAGCAAGCCCACACAGAGCCCCGGCAAGCCCGCACAAAGCCCCCGCAAACCGCACAGAGCCCCCGGCAAGCCCGCACAGAGCCCCGGCAAGCCCACACAGAGCCCCCGCAAGCCGCACAGAGCCCAGGCAAGCCCGCACAGAGCCCCTGCAAGCCCGCACAGAGCACCCGCAAGCCGCACAGACACAGAGCCCCGGCAAGCCCACACAGAGCCCCCGCAAGCTGCACAGAGCCCCGCCAAGCCCGCACAGAGCCCCCAAAAACCGCACAGAGCCCCGGCAAGCCCACACAGAGCCCCGGCAAGCCCACACAGAGCCTCGGCAAGTCCACACAGAGCCCCGGCAAGCATGCACAGAGCCTAGGCAAGCCGCACAGAGCCCCAAAACACCCGTACAGATCCCCGGCAGGCTCGCACAGACCCCGACCGCACACACAGACACGCACCGTGTCTGCCCACGCACCGCCCACACTCTTCCCCCTCAGGAACAGGATGTAGAAGGACAGAAAGGGCTTATTTACATTCCGATATTTGTGTCCCATTGAATTGCATTGGTATCGGGTATCGGTATTGGCGATATCTGATATTTTTTTTATATCGGCTGATCCAATCCGATACCGATACTTCTTGATATCGGAAATTATCGCTCAACACTAGTGAAGAATCAACAATAAGTGGAACACAATTGTGAAGTTGAATTTATTGGTTATTTTAAATTTTTGTGGAAATTCAAAAACTGAAAAGTGGGGCATGCGATATTATTCAGCCCCCTTAACTTAATACTTTGTTGTGCCACCTTTTGCTGCGATTACAGCTGCAAGTCGCTTGGGGTATGTCTTTATCAGTTTTGTACATCGAGAGACTGAAATTCTTGCCCATTCTTCCTTGGCAAACAGCTCAAGCTCAGTGAGGTTTGATAAAGATGGTTTGTGAACAGCAGTTTTCAGCTCTTTCCACAGATTCTCAATTGGATTGAGGTCTGGACTTTGACTTGGCCATTCTAACACCTGGGTAGGTTTATTTGTGAACCATTCCATTGTAGATTTTGCTTTTTGCTTTGGATCATTGTCTTGTTGGAAGACGAATCTCCGTCCCAGTCTCAGGTCTTTTGCAGACTCCAACAGGTTTTCTTCAAGACTGGTCCTGTATTTGGCTTCATCCATCTTCCCATCAATTTTAACCATCTTCCCTGTCTCTGCTGAAGAAATGCAGGCCCAAACAATGATGCTGCCACCACCATGTTTGACAGTGGGGATGGTGTGTTCAGGGTGATGAGCTGTGTTGTCTTTATGCCAAACATATTGTTTGGCATTGTTGCCAAAAAGTTCAATTTTGGTTTCATCTGACCAGAGCACCTTCTTTCACGTTTGGTGTGTCTCCCAGGTGGCTTGTTGCAAACTTTAAACAACACTTTTTATGGATATCTTTGAGAAATGGCTTTCTTCTTGCCACTCTTCCATAAAGGCCTGATTTGTGCAGTGTACAACTGATTGTTGTCCTATGGACAGACTGTTCCACCTCAGCTGTAGATCTCTGCATTTCGTCCAGAGTGATCATGGGCCTCTTGGCTGCATCTCTGATCAGTCTTCTCCTTGTTTGAGATGAAAGTTTAGAGGGAAGGCCGGGTCTTGGTAGATTTGCAGTGGTATGATACTCCTTCCATTTCAACATGATCACTTGCACAGTGCTCCTGGGGATGTTTAAAGTTTTGATAATCATTTTGTATCCAAATCCGGCTTTAAACTTCTCCACAAAAGTATCACGGACCTGCCTGTTGTGTTCCTTGTTCTTCATGATGTTCTCTGTGCTTCAAACAGAGCCCTGAGACTATCACAGAGCAGGTGCATTTATACGGAGACTTGATTACACACAGGTGGATTATATTTATCATCATTAGGCATTTAGGACAACATTGGATCATTCAGAGATCCACAATGAACTTCTGGAGTGAGTTTGCTGCACTGAAAGTAAAGGGGCCGAATAATATTGCACGCCCACTTTTCAGTTTTTCAATTTCCACAAAAATTTTAAATAACCAATAAATTTCGTTCAACTTCACAATTGTGTTCCACTTGTTGTTGATTCTTCACCCAAAATTTACATTTCGTATCTTTATGTTTGAAGCATGATATGTGGGAAAAGGTTGAAAAGTTCCAGGGAGCCGAATACTTCCGGAAGGCACTGTATAGATATATATATATATATATATATATATGTATACTAGATGGAGGCCTGAAGCTATAGCATTGGGAGGGCTTTAATGTCACAATGGGGTCAGGCTTTGCAGCATTGAGAATCTCTCCCCCCCATGTGCTCACTCACCTATCCTCTGTCTCTTTCCCCATGTGCTGACTTCTCAGAGGATACATTTTGTGAGGTAAAATATTGTTTCAAAACAGTCAGTGAAATATTTTACCTGGCAAAAGAAATCCTCTGTGATCCCCTGCTATAATGTCAGTATTGTCTTTTGCTTCCTCCCCTGCCCAGGAGATATGGTATGCTCTGTACACAGTGAGACACAGACGATTTTTAAAATGAACTTTCGTTCGTGGGAAAACTCCTTTAATGTGACCGTCTTCCTCTGCCTGTAGACACGTCACGCATCTGCCGCCGGGATCAGCTGAATGATTCACAGCGCCTGCGCGAAATTCGCACAGGCACAGTAAATCAGACCGCCACCCTCTTTGTGCAGACAGATAGCAGCAATCACATTAAAACTTTGCATGCGCTCCTCCTGTACGAAGATGGTGGCGGTCAGTGAATCATTCAGCTGATCCCGGCCGCGGCGGCATGTTCTTGACGGAATTCCGCTGGTGGTACTGCGCAAGAGGCTGCGTACGGCGTATACAGTGTGTGTGTGTGTGGTGTGTATGGCATATACAGTGTGTGTGTGTGTGTGTGTGTGTGTGTGTGTGTGTGTGTGTGGTGCGTGCGGTGTATACAATGTGTGTGTGTGTGGTGTGTACGGCGTATATAGTGGGTGTGTGTGGTGTGATGGTGTTCCGCTGGTGGCACCACCAGCAGTTTCCATATTGAGACACCCATCACTTGGGTGTCCCAATATGGAGGTTGGTGAACTTCCGCCACTTGGAATTCTGGGATCCGGACATATCTGGACGGAACAGGATGTGAAGAAGACATTACAAGGTCAGTATATATTATAAGATATTTATATTTATTGTACACAATGATTTTCATATTTTCATTGATTGTGAAATAATGATGTATTCACAGACTATAGATTTGCTTTAGTTCATTATTTCCTTCCGCCACGCACTGTCTGGAGCTATTTCAGATATGGCCACTAGATGTCACCTTTCTAACATGTCTAACAGGTGCTTAAATCCAAGACATTCTCTTGAAGATATCTCATTCATGTGTGCACATTTTTGTTTGCCAATGAATGCAGTTTGTCTGCAAATTGTAGAAAATCAATAGAAATCATACCATTAAACCAATTTTATTTTAATACAGTTAAAATTCTAGCGAATCTGTCGTAATTTATAAGATCTACATAATATATAATCCATGTATAGGCATCACTTCACTTCAAATATAATTGTGTTTAATTCTCAGGCAAATGTAAAAGAAAGCTATAGATGAAACAATTGTTTATGACGCTGTGTAAAACTGGAGAAAGGATATATGAATTCTATCCGAGATATCATCAATAAAAATGACACAATTCCCCATATAAACAATTAAGAGAATCAATGAAGTTCTGGTAAAAATGAAAACTTTGTGGTTACAATGTTTATATGTGAAGTTTATTACAAGTGTCTTGGACGGCAGCTTGTCCTGATGCTTACATCGTATTTTTAGTGGGGTTATAGTCATATAAAGCTGCTAGCAGGAATTTGCTGATACAGGATTTTTTTTTAGTAGAAAAGGTGCAGATAACGGAGAGGACTTAATATATATACTTGATGGTTTGGCCAAGATCTGAAAAATTAAACAAGAGGAATTGGAATTAAAAAACAAAACACTCATTGATAACTACTAAATCAAACAGAATTATGTTGCCCTATCCTGTGTCCTATGCCACATTTTATTACAATTCATATCCTCTCTCACTCCCCTAATCTAAATATATAATTGCCTAGAATACTACTTCCTGCAATTTGTGCCAACTTCCGTGGCTTTGTCCGGAGCTAATGTCCGGAGCTAATGTCCGGAGCTAATGTGCGGAGATAATGTCCGGAGCTAATGTCCGGAGCTAATGTCCGGAGATTAATTGCCTAGAATACTACTTCCTGCAATTTCTGCCAACTTTCGTGGCTTTGTCCGGAGCTAATGTCCGGAGCTAATGTCCGGAGCTAATGTGCGGAGATAATGCCCGGAGCTAATGTCCGGAGATAAGTGACGTCAACAGTGTCCAGTGTCTGATTGGTTGCCGCCTGCTGCGAGCGACCAATCAGAAACGTGCCGTACTGTGACACACTCCGCCCGCCATTTTGGTGTGATTTTTGAATTTTTACCTCACAGCAAGTTTCTACTGCGTGGAGGCGGGCCCAGTGACGTTGCTCTTCAAGCTCCTGCCGAATTTCGTCAAAAAAATGATAATACCATTTACCAAAACTATATATATTTAGTTGTGAAGTGGTTCAGTGACATTTTCACACCAATTTTGAACTTTTGTTTGGTGTTTTCTCCATATACTGCCTATTATTTTTGTTCTTTCTTACTATTATTTATTAATTGTATTATTCTTACATTTGAATAAATAAAGTATATATGGATTCTAGACTCCCGATTCTTTAGAATCGGGCTGCCATCTAGTTAATTATAATTATTATGATTTGCTTATATAGCAACATCATATTCCACAGCACTTTACAGACATCATCCCTGTCCTCATTGAGAATCACAATTTAAATTCCATATGGGTATGTCTTTGGGATATGGGAGGAAATCAGGGAACCCAAAGGTAACCCACGCAAACAATTACATGTCCTCTATCACGATCCCTGACTTCATTATTATTATTATTTATTATTATAGCGCCATTTATTCCATGGCGCTTTACATGTAAGGAGGGTGTTTTGACCTGGTGGTTAGGAGCACCCGACACGACCTGATAGTTAAACTCACACAGGACAAGCTCTGGGAATTGGAGCTCTGCTGACCGCAACCCCTAATCCTATCACACAACTAGAAATAGCCGTGGAGCGTTCCTGACTCTCCCTAGATGCCTCTTCACAGCCTAAGAGCTAGCTAGCCCTAGAGATAGAAAATAAAGCCTACCTTGCCTCAGAGAAATTCCCCAAAGGAAAAGGCAGCCCCCCACATATATTGACTGTGAGTAAAGATGAAAGTCACAAACGCAGAAATGAAACAGGTTTCAGCAAAGGGAGGCCAGACTTACTAAACAGACAGAGGATAGGAAAGGAATCTTTGCGGTCAGCACAAAAAACTACAAAAGACCACGCAGAGTGTGCAAAAAGACCCCCGCACCGACTAATGGTGCGGAGATGCCACTCTGCATCCCGGAGCTTCCAGCTAGCAAGACAAAATCATGATAACCAGCTGGACAAGGAAACAATGAACAAATAATAACTATCAGGAACTTAGCTTCTGCTGGAGAAGACAGGTCACCAGAAAGATCCAAGAGTGAACTGAACCAATGCAGGAACATTGACAGCTGGCATGGAGTAACGATCTGAGTGGAGTTAAATAGAGCGTAAGATACAAAAAATAGAGCGCACTACTAATACCAACTGAAATAAGGTATCAAAACGGGGTGCAAACAAGCAGCCAAACATGAAGAGTGCAGCAAGAGAAAAAGAAGCTGTTCCAAAGAATGCACACCCACAGAAAATAAAGCAAGGATATATATATAATAACCAAAGGAGTTTTATTAACACACAACAACTTCAAAACACATAAAACATAATTAAAAACAGTACAAAGTACAATTGGCACATATAAGCAGATAACATGTACAAAATACAAGATACAAGTCTGCAAAAACCGGCATATATATAGGAGAAGTAACCCTCTGGCTCATGGAGCTAATAACAAAAAACTGGGCAAGCGTGCAACCCTATAGCAGCCGAAATCTATCCCCCAAACTGGGAGGACCACTGTAGTATAGAAGCCCACCTACAGGGCAGAGCCAACCAAATTCAGTGGCTCGGGTAATGATAATTCATAGAGTCCCAACAAACCCCAAGTCTCTGATAGAACAAGCGGGCTGTAACATACCCAAAGTGGAAAGGGCAAGCACGCCGACTCCAGACGCAGACAGAATGTGTGCCAAAAGAGAGAACGCCCAACGCGTATCGCCCTTCTCAAGAGGGCTTCGTCAGGGGAAGGTGCCGTGTGTCGAAGAACCCCCTGTATAAATAGTAAGTATATGGCTTACCTAATGGAGCGCAGGTGGGTAGAGACGCCGGCGCAACCGGAAGTATGGTACTTAGGAGGAGAGCGCACGTCACCCAGCAGGATGAGGAATAGGCACATCCCCCCAGCCAGGCAGAGAGTGCGCGTGCGTGGACGCACCAATGAGAGCTGAGCCTCTCCTGCCGCTGGAGACGCGGCCGGCCCGTATGTGACATATGCGCGGGCGCAGATGAACGGCTGGGAGGAGCACGACTCCTCCTGTGGCCGGAGATGTGACCGGCCGAAGAAAATCTCTGAATAAAACAGTAATTCAAATAACACAAGAACTGAAGGGGCCCGGGCATGGGTACGTCAGATGATATAAAAGGAACGGCCCGAGGGGAAGGAAAAAGAAAGAAAAAAAGAAAAAAGGGGAGGGAGGCGAAGGACAAGAAGAGGGGGGGCGGGGGGGAGGGAGGGTGGAAGAGAGAGGGGCATAAACCAGGGCCGGGCGCAAAACCGGGACATAAGATCAGCCCACATAGATGTTCAAAACCGCCGCAGGAAGAATCCATCTGATACATATATGGCAGAATATCTATATAGTCCCTACGACCATATATAGACGCTACAGCCAAATAACTGCAGATCTAAACCCAAATGTGTGCTGCAGCAACAAAGCTCTAATAGATACACCTGCAGCCAGGCAAATACGGAGGGCCATATAGTAATAGCCAAACGTAGGGCAAATATATGTCCATATGGACCCCCATAAGAACATATATGGCAACACCTGTAATCATATGCCACCCCACATGCACAACACAGGTGCGTCACATGTCACACAACCCACGGGGGCACACCACCACACATATCATGCAGCATCGCAGCAACCTGGAAAGGGAGAAAATATTAACATAAAGATAATAAATAAAAATAATGTGACAATATAAATAGTTTTTATTAAATATCACAATTACATATAACAAAATATAACCTATGCATACTCCCCAGATTGCACAAAGCCCCCAGATATGGCCTCATAGTGAGACAGCAGTAAGAACGCCACACCCCCAAAGGCCAAGGTTCTTATCAGACATGGGCCCAGTGGCGATTGAATAGGAAAGCCCTCAATGGGATTCTGTAACCCATCCAAAAGCCAAGAAAATGTGGATAAAACAGCAGAAGGCCATAATCCTATAGCGCCCCATGAGCCATTAAAGGGTAGCATAATAAGCTAGATGGAAAAAAACCCCTACAGAAGAACCAATACTGATACAGGAGAAAGAATAGCGCCAAATATCCAAACTGGGGCAAGAGCCCAACAGATCCACAGAGATTCAGACCAACGGATGTGTCAGCACAAATATGTTTAATAGAGAGACCCCAAAGAAGTACTCAACGCAACAAATCATTGTTCATATAATGAATCCAGGATTTACTGATGGATGATGAGATCCTTCAAAGCAGTGTATGGACTCAGAGGTGGCTCCATCCAAGATCCAGAAGCTCTCTTCCATAGATGTATAAACTGAAGGCCCACAGGGTTTCCAAAACGTAATCTAAAATATAGCCAAAAAATAAAACATAAAAAATGAAAACGTGGGAAGTAACAAAAAAGAGAAGAGGAAGGAAAGGGGGAATAAATTAACCCAAAAAGCCCGTAAATAATAACTCCTCATTAAGCCCCCCCGGGGTCACTGATCCCAAGTGGAAAATCCACCGAGCCTCAGCCCTAAGGAGCTGAGGTACAATGGGGCCACCCCTATTCGTACGATGAATTCTTTGCAACCCTACCACCTGCGTATTGGTGGTACGCCCCCCATGATGGGACAAGAAGTGGGAAGCGACTGGGGTAAGTATTTTACCCTTGGCCCGATCCCCAGGGGCCATATGGATAGTAGAGAAATGTTTCTGTACTCTACGTCGTAATTCTTGTGTAGTTTGACCTACATATACCAAGTGGCAAGGACAAATTAGGGCGTAAATCACACAAGAAGTCCTGCAATTGATGTAAGAGCGTAGTTTATGACGTCCGCCATCAGAGGGATTGGTAAAAAAGTCCCTAGTCATGGTCATGTGAGAACAGACATTGCAGTCGCCACAGGCGAAAGAGCCCAGGAGTCTAATGCCCTGACCTATACGAGTAGTTTGTCTGGCATAATGACTCCTGGTGAGGATGTCCCTAAAATTCGGGGCCCTTCTAGCAACTATCAGGGGACGATCACCCACAATGGTTGAGGTACTGAGGTCCGTGGTAAGTATCCCCCAGTGTTTACGCAGGATACCACTCAGACCAGCCCAATTGTTGTTAAACGTCGTGATAAACCTGGGTTTATTATCACCTACCTTGGTCCTTGGGGCCAGTAGTGAATCCTGCGTATGGGCTCTAGCCCGCTGGTAGGCCCTCGAAATACTCCTGTGTGGATAATGCCGGTCCTTAAAGCGATGAGTGAGCTCCCTAGCCTCTTCCTGAAAGTCCGAATCATTAGTACAGTTCCTTCTGGCCCGAAGGAATTGGCCTATTGGGACACCCATTCGGGTGTGGCGCGGGTGGAAGCTCCTGAAATCCAATAGGCTGTTTGTAGCCGTGGGTTTTCGAAACAATTTGGTCATAACCGATCCATTATCCAGCGAGATCTCCAAGTCCAAGAATGTAACTGTAGACAGTGACATGGTATATGTTAGAAGAATGTGATGAGTGTTGTTATTTAGAGATTCAATAAACTGACAACATTCTTCTTGAGAACCCGTCCAAACAAAGAATAGGTCATCAATATACCTAGACCAATGTGAAACCTTATCCGTAAAAATCACGGATGGAAACACCTTGGTAGCTTCCCACCACCCTAGAAACAAATTTGCTAGGGCGGGCGCACATCTCGCACCCATGGCCACCCCTGAGATTTGTAAATAATAGGCCCTATCAAACAAAAAATAGTTGTGCCTGAGTATGAAATCCAACAAGTCCACTATCAGGGAGTCATGCATACGGTCAGAGTGATTGAGTTGGTCCAGAAAAAACAGAACCGCCTGGATGCCGTCCTCGTGACCGATGTTGGAGTACAAGGACTTCACATCACAAGTCACGAGCCAGGCACCAGGAGGCACCGTCAGACCCCGGCAGATCTGGATAAAATGGGCTGAATCCTTAACAAAAGAGGGTAGCGTCTTGACTAAGGGCTGGAGAAAAAAATCAACATAAATGCAGACCTTTTCACACAGGCTACCGATGCAGGCCACTATGGGCCTGCCTGGAGGCTTGAGTAGGCATTTGTGTACCTTGGGCAATAAATAAAAGGTCGCTGTAACCGGGCACTCCACCCACAAAAATTTATACTCGTGGTGGTCGATAATGCCCAAATCCCTAGCCCTATCAAGAAGACGTCTAAGCCTAGAAGCAAAAGTCAGGGTAGGATCGGAGGGTAATTTCCTATAAAATCTACAGTCACCCAATTGGCGCTGTGCCTCCTCCAAGTATAGGGTATGTGGCCACAAGACCACATTGCCCCCTTTATCCGCCTCTTTAATCAAAAACGTAGAGTTCTGACGGAGATTGGTAAGGGCCCTTTGGTCCTCCCTGCTTAAATTATTAGGGACCAATGCCCGAGGGACAAGGTTCATAATATCCCATATGTATGTTCATAATATCGCATATGTCCCATACGGGCCGGCCGCGTCTCCAGCGGCAGGAGAGGCTCAGCTCTCATTGGTGCGTCCGCGCACGCGCACTCTCTGCCTGGCTGGGGGGATGTGCCTATTCCTCATCCTGCTGGGTGACGTGCGCTCTCCTCCTAAGTACCATACTTCCGGTTGCGCCGGCGTCTCTACCCACCTGCGCTCCATTAGGTAAGCCATATACTTACTATTTATACAGGGGGTTCTTCGACACACGGCACCTTCCCCTGACGAAGCCCTCTTGAGAAGGGCGATACGCGTTGGGCGTTCTCTCTTTTGGCACACATTCTGTCTGCGTCTGGAGTCGGCGTGCTTGCCCTTTCCACTGTGGGTATGTTACAGCCCGCTTGTTCTATCAGAGACATGGGGTTTGTTGGGACTCTATGAATTATCATTACCCGAGCCACTGAATTTGGTTGGCTCTGCCCTGTAGGTGGGCTTCTATACTACAGTGGTCCTCCCAGTTTGGGGGATAGATTTCGGCTGCTATAGGGTTGCACGCTTGCCCAGTTTTTTGTTATTAGCTCCATGAGCCAGAGGGTTACTTCTCCTATATATATGCCGGTTTTTGCAGACTTGTATCTTGTATTTTGTACATGTTATCTGCTTATATGTGCCAATTGTACTTTGTACTGTTTTTAATTATGTTTTATGTGTTTTGAAGTTGTTGTGTGTTAATAAAACTCCTTTGGTTATTATATATATATCCTTGCTTTATTTTCTGTGGGTGTGCATTCTTTGGAACAGCTTCTTTTTCTCTTGCTGCACTCTTCGAGTTAAATAGAGCAGCCAACCAAAGGATAAACCACGTCACCTGTGTAAGGAACCTCAGAAGCAGCGGCTTCACTCACAGCCACCAGAGGGAGTCCATGGACAGAATTCGCCGAAGTACCATTCACGACCACAGGAGGGAGTTCGACAACAGAATTCACAACAAGAGGGGTATACATAATAAAAACAAGCACAATAATCTTAAACAATACAAGTCATAACTGGTACAGGAGGAGTGAGGACCCTGCCCACGAGGGCTCACAATCTACAAGGGATGGGTGAGGATACAGTAGGTAAGGATAGAGCTGGTCGTGCAGTGGTTTGGTCAATCGGTGGTTACTGCAGGTTGTAGGCTTGTCTGAAGAGGTGGGTCTTCAGGCTCTTTTTGAAGGTTTCGATGGTAGGCGAGAGTCTGATGTGTTGTGGTAGAGGGTTCCAGAGTAGGGGTGATGCGCAAGAGAAATCTTGTATATGATTGTGGGAAGAGGAGATAAGAGGGGAGTAGAGAAGGAGATCTTGTGAGGATCGGAGGTTGGGTGCAGGTAAGTACATTATAATTTCATGTCCTCTTTTCTACCCATCAATTCATTACAATTCTATGTCTGTTCTTCTATTCGCAACCCACCCACATTGTGCTCGCACTAATGTTTTAAAAAGAAAAAATGAATCACTTTCTTCTCCAGACAATCCCCTGCTTCCCTCAGCAATATTGGCCTCTTCTGGAGGGGTTCCTGCTAAATGATTCAGCTAGCGAAATGACGTCTTCGCTCCGCTTGAGTCATAAAGAAAGTACAGGGCAGGAAGCTGGGAATGGCTTCCTCCAGACACTCTGCATGCCACCAACGGTGCCAAAAAAGACTATAATGAGTGCAGACTGGTCATAGCCATGCCCCCGAGCCTCAGGACATGAGTGGTCACTCAGATTGCTCTCATTTTAAAATGCTCTTGGAATTGTGTTATGCTCCTGCATTCTCCTTCCGAATGTCTGCTTGATGCCTGCTTGCCCCAATTTCTTCCTCATCTGTTGGCTTGGCTCATTCCTGAACTTGTTCTCATGGTGACAACTATTGACTCTGTTCCTAACTTAGCACTACTGCCAGTACATTGTGACTATTCTGGGAATAGCCATATGGGATTTTAGAATCATTTTTCAAGCTGGTGTTATAAAGTATTCTAATTTACTGAGATAATGACTTTTGGGTTTTCATTGGCTGTAAGCCATGATCATCAACATTAACAGACATAAACACTTGAAATACATCACTCTGTTTGTAATTAATCTATATAATTTATGAGATACAGTTTTTGTATAGAAGAAGTAAACTAAATTAACTTTTTGATGATATTCTAATTTTGTGAGAAGCACTTGTACATGCTTCTGTTTATGTGACCCTCCTGGCACCACCTGCAGTTGGAGAGGTAATAGGCACTTCTGCCCTTCCCCATATTTTGTCTCCTTAGCCTATGTGCAATATAGATCAACCTACAAATGTTAGTTTTTCATCTGTGTTATACAATTCAACTATTTACCTGTGTTTTATTGACATTTTGTATTAGTGTATTTTATTGACATCATGGCCTTCTGAATCTCTGTAATGCACATATGCACATATATATCACAATATATATAAAAATGTTCTATTTTTTACTATCTAATGTGTACAGATGCTTCTCACAAAATTAGAATATCATCAAAAAGTTAATTTATTTCAATTCTTCAATACAAAAAGTAAAACTCATATATTAAATAGAGTCATTACAAACAAAATGATCTATTTCAAGTATTTATTTTTGTTTATGTTGATGATTATGGCTTACAGCCAATGAAAACCCAAAAGTCATTATCTCAATAAATTAGAATACTTAATAACCCCAGCTTCAAAAATGATTTTAAAATCCGAAATGTTGACACTTTTGGCAGTGTAGACAGGTGCCAAGTCCTGCTGGAGAATGAAATTTCCATCTCCAAAAAGCTTGTCAGCAGAGGGAAGCATGAAGTGCTCTAAAATTTCCTGGAGTAAGACTGTGCTGACTTTGGTCTTAATAAACACAGTAGACCTACACCAGCAGATGACACGGCTCCCCAAACGATTACTGACTGTGGAAACATTATACTAGACCTCAAGCAGCTTGGATTGTTTGCCTCTCCACTCTTTCTCCAGACTCTGGGACCTTGATTTCCAAATGAAATGCAAAATTTACTTTCATCTGAAAATAACACCTTGGACCACTGAGAACAGTCCAGTTATTTTTGTCCTTGGCCCAGGTAAGACGCTTCTGGCATTGTCTGTTGGTCCTGAGTGGCTTGACACAAGGAATGCGACACTTGTAGCCCATGTCCTGGATACGTCTATGTGTGGTGGCTCTTGAAGCAATGACTCCAGCAGCAGTTCACTCCTTGTGAATCACCACCGAATTTTTGAATGGCCTATTCTTAACAATCCTTTCAAGGCTGCGGTTATCCCGGTTGCTTGCGCACCTTTTTCTACCACACTTTTTCCTTACACTCAACTTTCTATTAATATGCTTGGATACAGCACTGTGAACAGCTAGCTTGTTTAGCAATGACCTTTTGTGGCTTACCCTCCTTGTGGAGTGTGTCAATGTCTGCCTTCTTGACATTTGTCAAGTCAGCAGTCTTCTCCATGATTGTGGAGCCTACTGAAACAGACTACGGGACCTTTTTAAATGGTTAGGAAGCCTTTGCAGGTGATTTTTGCTAATCTAATTTACTGAGATAATGACTTTTGGGTTTTCATTGGCTGTAAGCCATAATCATCAATATTAACAGAAATAAACACTTGAAATAGATCACTCTGTTTGTAGTGACTCTATATAATATAAGAGTTTTACTTTTTGTATTGAAGAACTGAAATTAACTTTTTGATGTCACTCTAAGGGTATGTTTCCACATTCAGGAAACACTGCGTTTTTGACGCTGCGTTGAGCCGCAGCGTCAAACACGCAGCGTCCAGATGTTACAGCATAGTGGAGGGGATTTCATGAAATCCCGTCTCCACTATGCATTAAAAGACGCATGCGACATACCCGTGAAAACGCACATGCGGCGCGTCTTTTAAGAACGCAGCATGTCCTTACATTGCAGAAACAACGCAAGGACAACGCAGGTGACCTGCCAGTGACCTCAGGTGCAGATTTGGTCAGGATTTTACCTACATAAAATCCTGACCAAATTCTGATGCAATCCTGAACGTGGACACATACCCTAATTTTGTGAGAAACACCTGTATTATTTAATTATATAAATACTGTACATTTAAATATGACGCCATAGCTTCATTTTGTATATTTGTATATAAAATAGATTGTATTATTTTTGTAGTAGAACTTTTTTATGGTCATATTTTTTAGTATTTCTTTTGCAGTATCAACTATCCTGAACGTTCAGGGTTCTGTTGCCTCTTACATATTTAATAACATTCATCCTCCTATGACTCTTATTCAGTTCTTTGACATTGCAAAGCGTTCATATATTGTACTTCTACAGTTCCCGAAATAGCTTTTAATTAATGAACTTGCAATTATAGATTTTAATCTCCTCACACTGAACACATGTTGAGTGCTTATGCCTCTGCAGATTATATAAGAATCTCAATAGTAAGCAATCTCGGGCCATACATTATACATGAGGTCATTTGGCTTTTGTGATTTGTTCTTGTTACAGTTTAGTAATAAGTACAATGTTCTGTGGTAGTTAGTTGTGATTACAGCAGCTTATAAGGGTTTTGTAAACACATCTTTGTATAATCTTAGATTTTCCAAGGCCTGCTGTGTGTCAGTAAGTACACATAAAATACTAAGTAGTGGCTCCATTCTTGTAAAAAGACCCTGTGCATGATCAATGGGGTCTCCACAGAAAGAGAAGGAGCCTAATGAGTCTAAAGACAAACATTAGATCGCAGTATAAAAACTCTGAAAGAAAATGAGCATCAAACTCCTTTCCTTATTCTTACTACCCAAGTTAATAATCTATTGTTACGGTAAAATAGGTACTGCACAAATTTAAAGTTCTCTGAAAAGGACAATTTGCTGAAAAGAACGACAAATACAAACCCATG
This sequence comes from Ranitomeya imitator, assembly GCF_032444005.1. Lineage (NCBI taxonomy): Eukaryota > Metazoa > Chordata > Amphibia > Anura > Dendrobatidae > Ranitomeya > Ranitomeya imitator. Next base: position 329,567,159 of record NC_091286.1, on the reverse strand, counting down.
ACAGAAAAAAAGAAGCTGTACTTACCAATACTTGATAACAATGCCAATATAATGTGGAGTAGCCCAGATGGAAAATGCTAAGTAACAAGAATACCAACCACGCACACACACATCACCCATGGGGGTGGCTGCTTAGTATTATACATTGATAAGATATGTTTAGCATGCCAGTCACACAGTTATTTGTAATCTGGCTTGGACTGGCCCACAGGAGAACAGGGGAATCCCCTGGTGGGCTTTTTTCCAGGAGTGGCACCCTCACCCTCCTATGTAAGCAGGAGTTACACAATATACTTGATTCACTTTGTCCAAAGGTAGCAACTACCGTATATATTCGAGTATAAGCCGACCCGACTATAAGCCAAGACCCCTAATTTTGCCACAAAAAACTGGGAAAACTTAATGACTCGAGTATAAGCCTAGGGTGGAAAATGCAGCAGCTGCTGGTAAATGTCAAAAATAAAAAGATACCAATAAAAGTAAAATGAATTGAAACATCAGTAGGTTAAGTGTTTTTGAATATCCATATTGAATCAGGAGCCCCATATAATGCTCCATACAGTTCATGATGGGCCCGATAAGATGCTCCATACAAAATACGCCCCATATAATGCTCCATAAAGTTTATGATGGGCCCCATAAGATGCTCCATATTAAAATATGCCCCATATAATTCTGCACAAATGTTGATTATGGCCCCATAAGATGCTCCATTCAGACATTTGCCCCAAATAATGCTGCACAAATGCTGATTATGGCCCCATAAGATGCTCCATAGAGACATTTGCCCCATATAATGCTCCACAAATGCTGATTATGGCCCCATAAGATGCTCCATAGACTATTTTGCCCCATATGCTGTTGCTGCGATAAAAAAATAAAAATAAAAAATGACATACTCACCTCTCGTTGCTCATGCCCCCGGCACTTGCTATAGTCACCTTTCCCTGTTCCACCACTGGGCTCCACTGTGTCTTCTCCGTTCTCCGCACTAACGCTCAGGCAGAGGGCGCGCACTAATAACGTCATCGCGCCCTCTGACCTGAGCGTCACAGGCAGATGACGCGGAAGTCGGCGCCCGGCGGTGGAACGAGGACAGGTGAATATCTCTGTGTTCCCTTCCCCATTATACTCACCTGCTCCCGGCGCGGTCCCTGGCAGCTTCTCTGATGGACTTTCCGGGCACGGCAGCTAATCCAGCTATGAGCAGTCACTGGTGCCAGGAGCAGGTGAGAATGTCACAGCTGCCTCTCCCCCTCCCCTGCCAACCCTAGGGTCAATGACTCGAGTATAAGCCGAGAGGGGCAATTTCAGCCTAAACAAATGGGCTGAAAATATTGGCTTATACTCGAGTATATACGGTAATCATTCATTTAATAAACTGCCCAGATTAATATTATATACAAGCATTTGTAAATTTGTGAAGGAGGGTAATTTAATATTTGTAGCTAAATTGGGTCCCCAGAATAAAGGTTACTGGTGGGCCTTTGGCACTCAAGACTGACAGTGTATATTGTGCAACATGAGATATTATTATATTTTTCTACAAAATATGCATGCTCACAACATGCCTAGCGAGTCCCTACACTAAAATGGAAATCAATTCACTGAAAAGTACTTTTTAGTCCATTTTGACATAGAAATCGAATGGACAAAATAAATTAAAAAAAAATGTCTCATTAATAAAAGTTCCCAGGTTTCACTATTAATGGAGAATTCACATAGCCACGGATGTATTCAAAAGGAAGTTTCCAACTTTGTGACTAGTCTCACCAGATGTGTCAGTTTCATCTTATCTTAGGCCACGTTCAGACAATCAGTATTTGTTCAGCTTTTTACCCATGTATTTGTAAGTCAAAACCAGGTGAGAAACAATCAGAGAAAAGTATAATAAAAGCAGGGGCACCACTTCAGCATTTATAAACCGATCCTGGTTTAGGCTTACAAACACAGAGGTGAAATACTGAACGTCAGAACGTGGCATTATACTAATTGAAAAGCTATTTTGCTCACTTTTTCAGAAGTCCTATAGACTTGAATAGAGAAACCTCTGACTTTAGGCAGCCATTCTACCTGGCAGAATGGGAGTCAGAGCTTCCACCTCTCAGAGACGCTTTTCATATCACGTGGATTACTAATTATTACGCTAAATGTGAAAGAATTAAGGAGAATATAGATAAAGATTTATGATTTAATTTTCAAATTTAAATTCTATAAATTAAAAAAAACAACTATGAAATCACATATTTATCACAATACAATCACAATCTGCTGTTGCTATTTTCAGACAATTTAAGGTCATTGCGAGGAAGAATATAAATATTATAAAAATAGAGTTGTTCACCTGTAGGAGAATTCTAGGGTAGGGTAATTCTTAGGCCGGCTTCACACTTGCGAGTTTTACGGACGTAAGAGCGCAGAAACTACGTCCGTAAAACTCGCAAAAAATACGGCACAATTATTCTCTATGCCTCTGCTCCTATCTGCCGTATTTTACTGATCAGTATTATACGGCTTTCTACGGCCATAGAAAATCGCAGCATGCTGCGTTTGTCACCGTACTGCGCAAGAAATACGCCAATGAAAGTCTATGGAAGCGTGAAAAATACGGATTACACACGGACAAGCAGTGTGACTTGCGAGAAATACGCAGCGCTGTTAGAGAGAAAAGCCGGCAATTCAGTGCGGTGTACAGTAAAATCACACTGACAGCTTACAGTAGAATAGGTAGAATAAATGTGGACACATAGAATAGGTATATATATATATATATATATATGTCAGTGAGACACATATATGTATATATATTAATATTTATTCCAGCGCTATACAGCTTGAAAGCCGGTAATTCAATTACCGCTTTTTCTTTCTCCTTCCTAAAACCCGACATGATTTGAGACATGGTTTACATACAGTAAACCATGTCTTCACTCCATTTTTTTTGCAGATTCCACACTACTAATGTCAGTAGAGTGTATCTGCAAAATTTGGCCGTTCTAGCTCTTAAAATAAAGGGTTAAATGGCGGAAAAAATTGGCGTGGGTTCCCGCGCAATTTTCTCCGCCAGAGTAGTAAAGCCAGTGACTGAGGGCAGATATTAATAGCCTGGAGAGGGTCCATGGTTATTGGCCCCCCCCTGGCTAAAAACATCTGCCCCCAGCCACCCCAGAAAAGGCACATCTGGAAGATGCGCCTATTCTGGCACTTGGCCACTCTCTTCCCATTCCCGTGTAGCGGTGGGATATGGGGTAATGAAGGGTTAATGCCACCTTGCTATTGTAAGGTGACATTAAGCCAGATTAATAATGGAGAGGCGTCAATTATGACACCTATCCATTATTAATCCAATTGTAGTAAAGGGTTAAATAAAACACAAACACATTATTTAAAATTATTTTAATGAAATAAAAACAATGGTTGTTGGAGTATTTTATTCTACGCCCAATCCAGTCACTGAAGACCCTCGTTCTGTGAAAGAAAAAAACATAATAAACCAACAATATACTTACCCTCCGCAGATCTGTAACGTCCAACGATGTAAATCCTTCTGAAGGGGTTAAAACATTTTGCAGCAAGGAGTTCCGCTAATGCAGGCTGCTCCTCGCTGCAAAACCCCGGGGAATGAGGCTAAAAATAGATCAATGAGCTATATTTAGCTTCATTTGCGGTGAGGCGCCCTCTGCTGGATGTTCATAGATCGTGGGAACTTACCCCTTCAGAAAGCTCCCAGGCTTTCTAGGTAAGTTCCCACGATCTATGAACATCCAGCAGAGGGCGCCTCACCGCAAATGAAGCTAAATATAGCTCATTGATCTATTTTTAGCCTCATTCCCCGGGGTTTTGCAGCGAGGAGCAGCCTGCATTAGCGGAACTCCTTGCTGCAAAATGTTTTAACCCCTTCAGAAGGATTTACATCGTTGGACGTTACAGATCTGCGGAGGGTAAGTATATTGTTGGTTTATTATGTTTTTTCTTTCACAGAACGAGGGTCTTCAGTGACTGGATTGGGCGTAGAATAAAATACTCCAACAACCATTGTTTTTATTTCATTAAAATAATTTTAAATAATGTGTTTGTGTTTTATTTAACCCTTTACTACAATTGGATTAATAATGGATAGGTGTCATAATTGACGCCTCTCCATTATTAATCTGGCTTAATGTCACCTTACAATAGCAAGGTGGCATTAACCCTTCATTACCCCATATCCCACCGCTACACGGGAATGGGAAGAGAGTGGCCAAGTGCCAGAATAGGCGTATCTTCCAGATGTGCCTTTTCTGGGGTGGCTGGGGGCAGATGTTTTTAGCCAGGGGGGGCCAATAACCATGGACCCTCTCCAGGCTATTAATATCTGCCCTCAGTCACTGGCTTTACTACTCTGGCGGAGAAAATTGCGCGGGAGCCCACGCCAATTTTTTCCGCCATTTAACCCTTTATTTTAAGAGCTAGAACGGCCAAATTTTGCAGATACACTCTACTGACATTAGTAGTGTGGAATCTGCAAAAAAAATGGAGAGAAGACATGGTTTACTGTATGTAAACCATGTCTCAAATCATGTCGGGTTTTAGGAAGGAGAAAGAAAAAGCCGGTAATTGAATTACCGGCTTTCAAGCTGTATAGCGCTGGAATAAATAGTAATATATATACATATATGTGTCTACTGACATATATATATATATATATATATATATATATATATATATATATATATATATAGACAGTATATATATATATTTTTTTCTTTTTGGGACACATGGATCATTTCTATAGCGGTATGTTGGTTTTGCAAGCCTGCGAGAAAACCACGCAGTACGGATGCCATACGGATTACATACGGAGGATGCCATGCGCAAAAAACGCTGACACACCCTGCCTACGGAGGAGCTACGGACCACTATTTTCGGGACATTTCAGCGTATTACGGCCGTAATATACGGACCGTATTTTCATACGCTGAGTGTGAAGCCGGCCTTAGGGTATGTGCACACGTCAGGATTTCTTGCAGAAATTTTCCTGACAAAAACTGGACATTTCTGCCAGAAATCCGCATGCATTTTTTTCCGCGTTTTTTCATGCGTTTTTGACGCGTTTTTGATGCGTTTTTGGTTCGTTTTTTGTGCTTTTTTTTCCCAAATGCATAGAATAACGGGAACAATGCAGAAAATCCGCAAAATTAATGAACATGCTGCTTTTTTAATGCGATGCGTTTTTTCGTGGAAAAAAAGGAATCATGTGCACAAAACATGCAGAATGCATTCTAAATGATAGGATGCATAATGTATGCGTTTTTAATGAGTTTTTATAGCGTTTTTATCGTGAAAAAAACGCAAAAAAACCTGAACGTGTGCACATAGCCTTAAAGTGTAGCTGACGTTTCAGGGGAACTTGCAGTAATGTCTCCAGCTCCTCCTCACCTCTCCAGAGAATCTTATGAGCAGCAGCTGTCATCTTCTATCTCAGTAATGGGAAAAGCTGTCTTTGATGAAATCAGATTTTACTCATGAATTGAGAATGAATCATCGGTGTAGGAGGAGAAAAAGCAGATTTCTCTGATGCAATTGTACAAAGTTTCTTCAAGTGTACTATTGATTTGGTAGGAAAAAATAACTCTTTATAGGGGCTCTCCATACATGTGATGTGACAGTCACACAGCCGCGACACATGCAGCTGCGGAGCCGAACATCTGATCAGCCGGCGTGATCCAAGAAGCCGGGTTCCCTCTGCAGCTTATTTGGCAAGTGCTATAGCTTGCCGAATAATAGGGAACCCAAGCAAATTCGCTCAACTCTAATCAAGATGCTCTTCTTTATGCCTTGACTAATTGATAAATAGTTAGATACAGGCAAAAGCAAAAAGAAAACTTCTAAAGCAATCATTAATATTTTTCTATTATCTCTATCCTAGTTTACTATAGTTTACTAGATATATTTAGCTGGTGCAGTCTTAATGTTAATATGTGTATGTTGTTTTATACTGAAGATAATAACACATAGGTACGAGTACATATTACGTATAGTAAATCTCTGGAGGATGCCATATACCTTTGCTATACCAGACTGATAAGAGGAATTGAAAGAAGAGTAGTGTAAAGAGATGATATGGCAAAAGAGCACCCAAATAAACACAATTGTAAAACTGCCATTAGTCTGTCTGGCCATTGTTTGACTGCACTAACAAGCCTGTACATGACCTGCTTGCTTGGCTGAAGATCCAACTGCTGGATAAATTCAATTTGTCCATTCAGACGTGTAGCCAAGTTGTAAAGTGATTTTGATACCTGGCAGGGTCAACAAAACAGATCTAGAAATGAGTCTGTCCAATGGCCAGTTAATTGCATTTATATGTAAAGTCAAAAAGCAAAAGTGTGAAAAACAAAAACTCAGTTTTCCATATAAAAAGGAGCTGCGGATCAGTTACAGTAAAAATCACGCAATGCAAAAAATAATAAATTACAAAGAGGCAAAACAATATACCATGATAAACATGCAAACTTCTAAATGCAGAGATACATGGCATGTATATTACAAGTTACATTACTATGTGTTTTCAGGGAGTAGAAGAAACCAATCTCGACGTGAATATTGATTCTGAAGTGTTCTCATTTGTATTCTCACATATTCACCTCTAGATCTTCAACTTCGAGATGCAAAGTCTCAAGTCAACCACATTTTGATCTGCGCTGCATAAATAGCTGCCTTCAGGGAAAATTGTGAAGAATGAACATCATAATAACATATACAATACATGTTTTACTTATGTATTATCTTATCTAATCAATTGTTACTTTAGTCAACATATTTTAAAGAACTTTTAATGTTTTTCTTTATTGTGACTAGGGTTGAGCGAAACGGATCGTTCATTTTCAAAAGTCGCCGACTTTTGGCAAAGTCGGGTTTCATGAAACCCGACCCCTGTGTGGGGTCGGCCATGCGGTACGCGACTTTCGCGCCAAAGTCGCGTTTCGTATGACGCGCTTGGCGCCATTTTTTTCAGCCAATGAAGGGGCGTGGGCAGAGTGATGACATAGGTCTTAGGGGCGTGGACGCCTATCGCCATGTTGTCGCTTGTGCGCTGTAGCGATTTGCACTGTGTAACACCAGCTTTTCAGTTCAGGGACGGACGGAGGAGAGAGAGAGATTGGTAGGATGCATATGCGGAGTATGCATAGATGTCTGTGTACAAACTGTATTGGATTGATTAACTGAACACAAGCACTTGTGTTGGACAGCTGATATGATCTATTTGTGGATCATGCATGGTTGCATCCCTAGTTGCCGGGTATTACAGTAGGCAAAGCATGCTCCTTTACATTGACCCTCACTAGAGTTGGTGTGAATCTATTCACAGGACCCAGTCCTGCGGTCACATCAGTAATCTGTGGCCATTGGGTGGGAGCCTGTGGGACCATCTCTTATCTGACAACATCCCCGTCTCCTCTTCTGATTAACCAGCATGGCGCAAAGTACTCTTTGCAGAGCGATGCACATGTGACGGTGCAGTAGACTGGCTAATCTAAAGAAGTTGGAGGCAGCTATCAAGGTTCATTGCCAGATGGATACAGATTTACTGACCTATCCGCTGGACCTTCTCCTGTAGATCAATTCACACCAATCCTCTAATTCTCACTAATATTGTCTAGGCCCTGAGAAGCTAGGATTGTGGCTTGAGCCTCTCCATCAAAAAGTCCACACAGCCTTTTCTCATTGACTATGGGTCTGAAGATGTTGGCCAGGTAAAAAACTAAATAAAAAAAAGCTGAGTAAGTATGACTTGGGATTTTGAACATTTTATGAGAAAGCATGATAAATTATTAATGAATACAGTAATAAAATTAATAATTAAAAAACATTAATCAAGACTGGTGGTCTGTGTGCCGGTCTAGATGAAGAGTCTGATTAAGTAAGAGTAACCAGCCCCAAATTCATTAAGATGTGCTTTTTTCTGAAATGTACTCTTGTCATTGACTGGAGTACATTTCTGTCTTAATCTACGCCACTTTTGTAACATAAATTATGATGAATTTGTGGGGTCGTGTTCAGCCATGATCTAAGCTCCTGACAATGTTTTACTTTGCTATTAATTATGGCCCAATCAACGTCTGCTTCTTTATTTCACTGAATAAAGGATTAATTACCCGTAAAACTTAACCTTTAAGTTGAATATTAAAAATAGAAGACACATTGAGACTGTACCCCCATGTAATTCATATTCACTTTTCCTTCTTTATAGAATATGACTATTCACTAATAAAATACCCAGAATCTCATAAAAACACTGTTCGTCATCCCTTATCAATCACTGCTAAGTGACTAGCGTTCAAAAAACATTACAGAAATAGAAACAGCATTACCAACACTAAATCAGATTGCAAATGTATTAGTAGGATGCAGCAGACCCCCATGGTAAAGGTGGGGGCAGTAGAGGTGCAAAATACTGATGCAAACAATCACAAACCTACTAATTCATGGAGGAGGTGTCTGCCTAGTATTAAAAAGGCTTTCTTAGGACGCCAGTCACACAGATACGTGTGATGCAGTGTCTGGCTTACAGCCTATTGATGTCCATACTATTAGATCAGGTGCGCAATTTGATCAAATTCCTTTTGTTTTTATCAAAAACGGTATTTATTAAATACCCAATGTTTTTTAGATGCACTATTGCTTTGACTAATTTACTTACAGCAGGTATATGCTTATCTTATTTCAGTCTTAGATTCTGTCTGTGTAATGGCCAATGTGAACATGCTTCTATTTTGCATGCATACCAAGTTATATTCAAGTTCATTTTTTTGGTTTAGTTTTAGGTTTCTACATTAAGTGCAGGTGAGGGTGTGGCCTTCCTCCCTTTGAGTTGAACATTACACTTAAATAGCTTTTCAATTGCTGTGTGACCATGTTCAGGACCCGATCCTGCTCAGCCCTTATTTACACAGACGTCACTATGATGCATGGAAAGGTTTTAATACCAAAGGTTAAGACCATCCCAAATTTGGGCACACCCTGATGCTGTTGGGATGGCTTCTACGCTGTTTTTGATCAAAAACGTTATTTACTAAGTACCCAAAGTTATTTATATGCACTATTGCACATCCCGACTATTGCACATCCCAACTTTGCAATTTCCTTGGGTGGTGCAACCACTCACTGTCTTGCAGCACGCTCACTGTCTTGGGGTCAAATTTGACTCAGAACTTTCCTTTACTCCCTATATTCAATCATTCACTCACTCGTGTCACCTGCACCTTAAAAACATGTCCAGAATCCGACCTTTTCTCACCTTTGAAATTGCAAAAACTCTTAAGCCCCCGTCACACATAGCGAGATCGCTAGCGAGATCACTGCTGAGTCACAAGTTTTGTGACGCAACAGCGACCTCAGTAGCGATCTCGCTATGTGTGACACGTAGCAGCGACCAGGCCCCTGCTGTGAGATCGCTGGTCGTGTCGGAATGGCCTGGACTGTTTTTTGATCATTGAGGTCCCGCTGGGTAGCACACATCGCTGTGTTTGACACCTTACCAACGACCTCGTTGACAGGACGTCCCATTGAATCGTCATGAAATAGCATCGTTGTACAGGTCGCTACAGGTCGCCGCATCGCTGCTGCGTCGTTGGGGAGATCTCACTGTTTGACATCTCACCAGCAACCACATAGCGACGCAGCAACGATCCCTGACAGGTCGTATCGTTGTCGGGATCGCTTAAGCGTCGCTATGTGTGACGGGGCCTTTAGTGTCACTCTTATTCACTCTCATCCTGACTACTGCAACTCTCTTCTTGTTGGTCTCCCTTTAACCAAACTTTCTGCTCTCCAATCCATCCTGAATGAGGCAGCCAGGGTCATATTTCTATCAGGCCGCTTCACCGATACCTCCACTTTGTGCCAGTCATTACACTGGTTTCCTATTCGCTACAGAATACAATATAAACTTATCTCTCTCGCCCTTAATGCTCACCACAGTTCTGCACTGCTCTATATGTTATCCCTCATTTCTGTTTCTCACCCTACCCGTGCCCTCCATTCTTCAACTGATCTAAGACTAAAGGTACCGTCACACTCAGCAACTTTACAACGAGAACGACAACGATCTGTGATGTTGCAGCGTCCTGGATAGCGATCTCATTGTGTTTGACACGCAGCAGCGATCTGGATCCCGCTGTGCCATCGCTGGTCGGAGCTAGAAGTCCAGAACTTTATTTTGTCGCCAGGTCGGCGTGTATCATCATGTTTGACATCAAAAGCAACGACGCCAGCAACGAGCATAGGGCCCCTAGATCTGTGTCGGATCGGTACACTCCGGCTGTTTGACATGGAGCTAACAACCAGCGAGAACGATAAGTGAGTTGCCGTTACGTCACTGGATCGCTCCTGCATCGTTCTGGAGCTGCTGTGTTTGACGTCTCTACAGCAACCTAAACAGCAATGCTCCAGCGATCTAGTTTAGGTTGGCTCGTTGGCTATATCACTGCAGCGTCGCTGAGTGTGACGGTACCTTTACATCCTCTGTAATCTAAACCTCATACCTCCATCTCAGAGACTTCTCACATGCTGCTCCAGTGTTCTGGAATGCACTACTCCAAATGATCCGACTAATATCTAGCATGCTTTAAAAACACATCTGTTTAGACAAGCCTATCACCTCAACTCACCAACCTAACTCTTTTTCTGTATAAATCTATTAGATAAGTGTTACAGTGCCTACAAGTAGTATTCAACCCCCTGCAGATTTAGCAGGTTTAATAAGATGCAAATAAGTTACAGCCTTCAAACTTCAAACAAGAGCAGGATTTATTAAAAGATGCATAAATCTTACAAACCAAAAAGTTTTGTTGCTCAGTTAAATTTTTATAAATTTTAAACATAAAAGTGTGGGTCAATTATTATTCAACCCCTAGGTTTAATATTTTGTGGAATAACCTTTGTTTGCAATTACAGCTAATAATCGTCTTTTATAAGACCTGATTAGGCCGGCACAGGTCTCTGGAGTTATCTTGGCCCACTCCTCCATGCAGATCTTCTCCAAGTTATCTAGGTTCTTTGGGTGTCTCATGTGGACTTTAATCTTGAGCTCCTTCCACAAGTTTTCAATTGGGTTAAGGTCAGGAGACTGCCTAGGCCACTGCAACACCTTGATTTTTTGCCTCTTGAACCAGGCCTTGGTTTTCTTGGCTGTGTGCTTTGGGTCGTTGTCTTGTTGGAAGATGAAATGACGACCCATCTTAAGATCCTTGATGGAGGAGCGGAGGTTCTTGGCCAAAATCTCCAGGTAGGCCGTGCTATCCATCTTCCCAAGGATGCGGACCAGATGGCCATGCCCCTTGGCTGAGAAACAGCCCCACAGCATGATGCTGCCACCACCATGCTTGACTGTAGGGATGGTATTCTTGGAGTCGTATGCAGTGCCATCCAGTCTCCAAACGTCACGTGTGTGGTTGGCACCAAAGATCTCGATCTTGGTCTCATCAGACCAGAGAACCTTGAACCAGTCAGTCTCAAAGTCCTCCAAGTGATCATGAGCAAACTGTAGACGAGCCTTGACATGACGCTTTGAAAGTAAAGGTACCTTACGGGCTCGTCTGGAACGGAGAACATTGCGGTGGAGTACGTTACTTATGGTATTGACTGAAACCAATGTCCCCACTGCCATGAGATCTTCCCGGAGCTCCTTCCTTGTTGTCCTTGAGTTAGCCTTGACTCTTCGGACAAGCCTGGCCTCGGCACGGGAGGAAACTTTCAAAGGCTGTCCAGGCTGTGGAAGGCTAACAGTAGTTCCATAAGCCTTCCACTTCCGGATGATGCTCCCAACAGTGGAGACAGGTAGGCCCAACTCCTTGGAAAGGGTTTTGTACCCCTTGCCAGCCTTGTGACCCTCCACGATCTTGTCTCTGATGGCCTTGGAATGCTCCTTTGTCTTTCCCATGTTGACCATGTATGAGTGCTGTTCACAAGTTTGGGGAGGGTCTTAAATAGTCAGAAAAGGCTGGAAAAAGAGATAATTAATCAAAACATGTGAAGCTCATTGTTCTTTGTGCCTGAACTACTTCTTAATACGTTAGGGGAACCAAACAGAATTCTGGTGGGTTGAGGGGTTGAATAATAAATGACCCTCTGAAAAGACTTTTCACAATTTAAAAAAAAAATAAACAAAGAAATAACATTCTTTATTGCTGCAGTGCATTTCACACTTCCAGGCTGATCTACAGTCCAAATGTCACAATGCCAAGTTAATTCCAAATGTGTAAACCTGCTAAATCTACAGGGGGTTGAATACTACTTGTAGGCACTGTACATACATTGCTGTCAGCGCTGTTGTTCACCACTCCCTGCTCCAGCGCTGTACTCCTGTGTCCTCAGTTTTGCTGAATTGTTAGGCAGTGGGCTATCCAGGCATGCTGGGAATTATAGTTTTATGACCATGTTCTAATCCAATACTGCGGGCTCTCTTCCTGGTAAAGATATTTTGAAAAGCCACTCAGGGACCATGTGTCTTGTATGATTAGTCCAGAAGGCCAGTCCTTGATGACTCCATCCTGCTTCGCTCCCTTTGTCTGACATGTTTCTCCCTATGTCTGTGAATAAAAAAAGATAATTTCCCTGTCTTGGGGACTGGGACTGGAACTGAGACAAGCATTTTTTTTTGTAATAAATAATTTTTGGTGTTAATAGATATTTCAATTGTGTTGCCATGTTTTAGGATTTTTTTTGTTTTGCTTGAATCTTCATTGGCATTACTATTCTTAGAATTTTGCGGTTCTTCTTTCTAATTAGATATTATCCTTATTAAATAGTAAAAAAAAAGCGTGATGGCAATGGATTCATTTTTGCATTGGTTATGCCATCATTTCTGATCCATTGTATTACATCAGGCAAAAAAATATTGAGCCTAAAACAACAGGTATATGTTATTCCAGCCTAAGTAGTTCCTTTCTTTATTAGAATATGTTCACCAATAGTATTTTACAGTAAACCTGTAGTTGCTGCTTTTATATATTTATTGAAAATGGCTACTTTTTCTTTTCTTTGCCTGTTAAATACGCTTGGGGTCTGTACAACAGCAAATGAGGCTTCAAACGGTGGCAGTAAGCTATATAAAATGTCCTGCAAGTAATATTTTGAAGCATATATAGGCACTGGTTACACAGTTCCCGAAAAAAGGGTCCATTGATCTCTGATCAAGAACAGAACAGTGAAATAATCTATGCAAGTCAGTTGCAGACCTGTCATTATTTCAGTCTTTGTACAGTAGCTTCATGTACCAGTAATATAAAGTCACTTTAAATGTAAATTTTTAAAGATTGATACCAGTGAGTTCAAAAACTTGGAGGAGTTTCACCATTTGATGGCACTCTTGCTAAAAATAAACCTGACATAGGCACTTTGCAAAATAATATTTTTGATTTTCCTCCTTTCTGAGCCATATGAAAAGATAGCCAGCATATTGGAATAGCTGTAAGGTTCAACATGTAAATGCTTTCCAATTTAGCAAAAATAATGCCATGTTTGTTAGTGAAATCCTCTATTTCTTCCAATAAACCAATCTGTGTACTTCCTTCACTACAGGAGATGTTTTGTCCTATGTTTTATTTTGCTTTCTATAATCCATGTAATTTTGTTATATGTATACTTAAAAAGTCTGTGAATGAGAAATAGGACCGACTCTAAAGATTAGCGATTAACATAATGTGGAGAAGCTGGTGATGTAGCATGAATTTTATGAGACGCATTTATATTCAGATGCATAGTGTGATTGTTATCGCTATGATTTGTTAAACATGAATACTCCCCAGATTATGAGAGTTAGTACAAATCTGCTCAAATATGTTTTACGACTTTGCTTTCCGTAGCAGTAGGAGATTCGATATTATTTCACCCAACCCAACTCCAAGAGTGTTAAAGCAAATCTAATTTTCATACTAGAAGTCATGTATTACTCTTTGTCCGATCTATGATGACCTAGCATGAGCTGCTTTGATTTTCATTTTACGATATGAATCTAATTGACTTTTCTCAATGATCTTGACTAATTGATTTTTAGAGCTATATTTCTTTCATAGAGAGGAAGTATAGTGTAAGATCCATCAAGGTCAGTCATAGAAAAAATAAAGTTTCTCTAAGAAAAAAATAAGAATTATGTTAAGTTGGTTGTCAGGGCAAAAGGTGATTCAGAGTCTGTAAAAATAACAAAATAAATCAAACTCACCTGCTATCACCTCTTGCATCCGGCAGAGGTTGTTAAACCAGTCACAGAACTGCTGCAACTTGAACAGAGTGTCATAATAAAAACAAGAAAAACATCCAAAAAATGCACATTCAAATTACCTGACCACTGCAGGATACCACAAGCCGCTATGATCGTGTGGATAGTAGATTGGGATAATAGGTCAAGCTAAAAAAAACTGCAACTGACCCTGCCAGTTCCTGAACAGACTAGAGATCCTGACCACACAGTCCCTATTGGTTCCTGCATGAGCTGAGATAGCCCTAACCATAAACTAAAAGATGGCAACTTGAACTTATGCTGTCTGAAAGGCCATCAAGCTCTTCACATTCCTCCTAAAGAACCGGAAGGCAGAGCAGAGTATGACTTACCCGCAAAAGGAAAAATGTGCTGAAAAAGGAAAGATCCCAGAGTGAATGCAATAAACCATGAAATGCAAAATAAAGAATAAAGTATGTACGGTTAGATAATATGCTACCTACTTCCTAAAAAGAAACAAAAGATAGGTGCAGAGAACAGTACAGAAACAGCAAAGAGATAAACCCCTTGCTGGAATTTTACTGACTAGCTTTAAACCACAGCAGAATGGCTGAACATCCAAAAGAGGCTAACACCAGCAGGATATTCCAGAAGGGGGAAAGAATATAAAGCTGCACCCGAAAGGTGATAGGGCAGACAAATGAAAACACCTGTGTAATGCTAAACAGACTGCAACAAGAATAACTGAACCTAAACACCCAGAAAAAAGATGTGTCTGCTGTGGCTTGGCAGACAGAGAAGCCAATCTCAAAACACTGGCTCACGGGTTCAAACCCAGAAGCATCACAGTTAGTTGATTGATGAAGTGATCGCCTCCAGTGCTTTGTCTGCACTGAATCAAGAAGCATGACTGAAATGTGCCATTAACTCCTCCCATCCAACTTTTGTGTTTGCATTTTTCTTCTCCTCTTCTCCCTAGAGCAATAACATTTTTATTTTTCAATCCACATAGCTATGTAATGGCTTTTTTTGTAGGATGAGTTGTAGTATTGAATCTCACCACCCATTTTACCATTTCATGTACAGATAAATTAGAAAAAAAATGCAAATGTTGTAAAATTGTGAAAAAAATGAAATTCTGCAATTATTTTGTGTCTTGTTTTTAAAGCGTACACTCTGTAGTAAAAAACACAATCGTGATTTTCCAGGTCAGTACAATTACGGGGACAAATTGTATACATTTTTTATTTATGTGAAGAAACAAATTCGGAAATTTGTAAAAAAAAAAAAAAAAAAAAAATTTGGTTTGGGTCACTATACTCTGAAACCCATAACATTTTTGTTTTTCTATTGATTGAGCTGAGTGAGAACTTGTCATTTGCATGACGTCCTGACCGTATTTTGTTAATAACATTTTTATAGCAATTTTTAAGGATTAGTAGTGATCAACACAATGCATTTCTGGCATTTTGATTATTTTTCTAGTTATAGCATTTACCGATCAGGCTAATTATTGTTATATTTTGATTGATCGTACCTTTATGAAATTACCAAATATGTTTTTTTTATATATACATTACTTATTTTCATTGGGGATAGAAGTAGTTGATATATATTTTTAGAAAGTTTTTTATTTTTTACTTTATTGTTTGTTTCCCTATGGGACATAAACCTGCAATCATTGATCGCCTTGCTGCGTACTGTAATGCCACTGTATTGCAGTACATAGTATAAATCTCATTTTTCACTGTAAGACAGCTGTCACAGTACTATTGCAGGAATTCTCGGGGAAAGAGGCTCCTTCCCTATTCCATATGCTAGAGAGCTCCCTAGTCTATCCCTGTCCCATGGATTACTCCTGAAAGTGGAGACGTCTGGGGTCACGTGCCTTGCTGTGATCCTGACTTATCCTTATCTGTTCCCTCCCCCACCCAGTGTGGTATAAAGCTGAAGTGTATAGGATTACACTAAACAAACACACAAGGGAAGACAAACAGGAATAAATGAAAACTGGAATCATAAAAAATACACTCACCAAACAACAGATTCAAACACGGGGGAGGAGAAGGTAGGTGAACCTAAGTACGAAAGGCTAAGGATGAATACGCAAACATACTCAACTCACAAATTGCCAAAACAACTCTGCAAATGCAAACTCCAAACCACAAACAACTCCTCCAACATCAAACCAGGCAGAATGAACAATCCCCAAATGCCCGTGGCATTCATATATACCGGAGGGGAGTTTCCAACACAGAACAGCAGAGGCAATCCATGATGGATAGCTCAGAAGATCAACTGAACTGATTAACCCTTGGAATGCCAGAGCAAAGAAAACCCGAACTGTTTAGTATGATGGTGAAGTAGTTCTAACCAGTGCAGGAGTTCGGGTAACCAGACACCACGATCTTCTGGCCCCTCTCTGTTGTGGTATCCCTGTGACAACAGCATTTAGCCGAGCATCAGAAGAGTACCAAGATGGCAGTAGATAGTAACTCATCAGCAACTCATGATCGCATCATAGGGTGCCGATGGAAGCTAGTAAGCATAAGCAACCTTGCAATTTCCTTTTAAATACTACTGTAAGATATTGACAACAGTGTTTAAATCGTTTACAGCCATAGCACAGAGCTTATCTCCAGCCGTGGATGTTATTGAATGATGCTGGGTATGTATTATACCTAGGAACTGCTGGGAGTGTTAATAGCTCAGTTCCTTAGCCCTCTTCACATGTGATCAGTGATCACCCCAGAAATCACCTACATGTACGTGTGTGATGGATGACACTGGAGAGATTATACATATCTCACCGCTGCCACCAATATGTGAAGGACCACACTTCACAGCTCCATCTGATATCACTAATATGTTGATTGGTCACACAGTACATTCTCCTTACTTTCACCAAGGTGACGTTCCACTCCCCTTGGGGATACGTAAGGTCAGCTTGGCACAGTTTTACACAGACACCTCCTGTTCACACGGGCACATGGAGGCATAGGGAGTGAGAAAGGGTGGCCCACCAGCTGGTGGCATGGCAAAACATTTGCTCACAACTCTGACAGACTGAGAGAGCCCTGTCAGTAGCACCAGTGAAACAGCCTTGCCAGTCTGGTAGGACTGCCATCAGTTCCTCGTTAGACTTAAACCATTAAAGTGATCATGTTGGGCCAGAAACCAGCCCCAGTAGTATGTGAAGTTAAATGAAGAACATGGACGTGTGGATCAAAGTAAAGGGCAGCCCAAAGTTAAATTAGATATTTAATCCGCTTAAGGATACACTAGACAAAACACTATATACACAGTGGATATACATATACAATAATCAGATATGCAAATACAGGTGGTAGTACAGAAGTATAAGCAGATGAAAAATAAGTCAGTTTCCAACTTAATATTGGGACTTTGAGCTGGACCACATGAGAGAGGTGGGGTGTCAGCTATTTCCGGCTTCTTCCAACATGATGCACGTTGTGACCACCCATAGGAGTGGACCTAGGGCCATATGACCTCACACAAGCACTTAATTCCCTGGATGGTCACTGCCTTTCCCACTTTTGGGATGGTCCTAGCGTCCTTCCTCTGGGCTCTGGTAGTTGAAACTCCAAGACCTATGATGAATCATAACTGCTCAATGAAACGTCATAGGGTGGGGTCTGGAAGCCATCTGATCCAGCTGAGCCCATGTTATGCTTGGAATCCAATCATGACTTCACTACCTGGCTTCTACTAGTCATTCTACGTATCTTCCTACCCTGGTGTACTAGAACGGATCAAGACTCTGGCCTGTTCCCAAGATCTTGAAAATGTAACTGGTATATGGCTAGGATGTACGATAACTCCATAATCTCCTTGTGAAATTACATCCCCTCATATTCTTCATAACATGATATTGCGTTAAGATGTTAAAGGGGTTTTCTCATTTTTATTAATGAGTACATTTGCAAAATGCATGCTAAATAAGCAACTTTCCTATTTGATTCTTACTAAAAATCTATTCCGTTCTCAACAATTAATTTTATTGTGTACAGTTTGTTGTATAGTCTCAGAGTGGCCAGTCACCCAGAGCTCACCACTTGCTAGGTCTTTGCTTTAGAGAATGCAAATACTCCTCTGAAGCTGGCTAGATCTTTGGATATGGCTAGCCTCACTGCCTATGCGTTTCTTCCGTGATGTATTGGCAAAGCTGCCTCTACTAGCAGAATAGTGGAGAGAACATTTCAGACTAGTGGAGTGCCAAGCTAATCATCTGAACTGCTAATCTTCAGGAGTACATCACTTCCTTCAAACAGTAAGTTGGGAGGAATAGGAGCTGTGCATTTTGGGGAAAAGAAGGTGAGACAAACTCTTTAAGGATGTGATGAAGCCTATTATGTGAAGGTTTTATTTGTTTTCATTTTATTTTTCTTCCATAATAAAGCAGTTTTTAAAGAGTTTGAGTTTTTTTAAAGTCAACAATGTTTTTTGACAATGTGATAATTTACTGAGCTCAAAAATATACCTTAATACTTTTGAATTTTAAAAAGTTCACACAACAGTGATTCACACAATCAGTTGTATGAATTTTATAAAGTGTTTTATATTGAGGCACCGTATTAGGCCCTGCAAGAATTGTCATTTATTTTTAGATAGGGGATTTTTATACTGTCTGGAGATGTAGATTAGAGAAAAGATGAAATTGTGGGCATAGTTTAACATTATATTTACATTTTTAACTCACTGATATGTTTTGCTTATGAGGCTGATATATTACATCTACATATCATGGCC
Source organism: Ranitomeya imitator (assembly GCF_032444005.1). Taxonomy (NCBI): domain Eukaryota; kingdom Metazoa; phylum Chordata; class Amphibia; order Anura; family Dendrobatidae; genus Ranitomeya; species Ranitomeya imitator. The sequence continues at coordinate 329,548,189 of NC_091286.1, read as the reverse complement.
TCCTGATGATCCGCTGGGGTGAAACGCGTTGAGGCGTACAAAACATCTTCCTCTGATAAGTATCACTTCTCACCCTCAGTCACCATGGTCTATGGATATTAACCTTGTCTGCAGCTGATGATCAAAGCTGGTGATTTTCTTTGAAGTGTTTGTCCTGCCTATATGTGTGGTATGGCTGCTGGCCATAAAATATCCAAGGATTTTTATTTATCTATCAGCAGGGAATCCTAGGGTCAGCCGCCGTTGAGTGGGGGCGCCATATCCACTGAAAAGTAGGGTGCCAACCTCCACTGGTAGGCAGGATATATATCAATAGGTGAGAGAGGTAGTGAGGTGTAGTTTTTAAACATGAGCACTGTTTTGTTCACACTTAGTTGTCCTTGTCCGTGTACTTCACCCTGCCACATTCAAGCCAACATAGCTATACATATGAGCATCAAATGTATACACATTATACTGCCTGTCTGGCCCTGCCTATCCACTCTGGTTCTGGTTGAGCATAAATGACTGGGTACAAGTAACACCTATATAGGGTTCATTGCAGGAGTCATAGGGTCAGCCGACGGTGAGCGGGGGCGCCAATCTCGTATTTGTGTGTAGGGTGCCAACCTCCGCTGTTAGGCAGGTGTTGGCAATAGGCTTTATCAGTAGGGTGTATTGTAGAGTGCACGGTTGTGTGTTGTTTATTTATATCTGTCTGTAGTTGTCTCATGGTTTTATGTTTGTATTTAATAAAATTTAAAGTTTTATCTGACCAATCATAGAGAATTAAGGGTTACTTGTTTAAATATATGATATATTACACCCAGAACATGAGCAATGTAGTTTGCTGAAATGGACTGCACTGCTAATCTGAGTTTGTTAAGACACAACAACTTTAGTAGCTACTTAGGGACAACATGATTGTTGTGACTGAAGTGTTAAATAGCAGGGTGGCAGGTTATTAAACTATATACAGTGGGGCAAAAAAGTATTTAGTCAGTCAGCAATAGTGCAAGTTCCACCACTTAAAAAGATGAGAGGCGTCTGTAATTTACATCATAGGTAGACCTCAACTATGGGAGACAAACTGAGAAAAAAAAATCCAGAAAATCACATTGTCTGTTTTTTTATCATTTTTTTTGCATATTATGGTGGAAAATAAGTATTTGGTCAGAAACAAAATTTCATCTCAATACTTTGTAATATATCCTTTGTTGACAATGACAGAGGTCAAACGTTTTCTGTAAGTCTTCACAAGGTTGCCACACACTGTTGTTGGTATGTTGGCCCATTCCTCCATGCAGATCTCCTCTAGAGCAGTGATGTTTTTGGCTTTTCGCTTGGCAACACGGACTTTCAACTCCCTCCAAAGGTTTTCTATAGGGTTGAGATCTGGAGACTGGCTAGGCCACTCCAGAACCTTGAAATGCTTCTTACGAAGCCACTCCTTCGTTGCTCTGGCGGTGTGCTTTGGATCATTGTCATGTTGAAAGACCCAACCACGTTTCATCTTCAATGCCCTTGCTGATGGAAGGAGGTTTGCACTCAAAATCTCAAGATACATGGCCCCATTCATTCTTTCATGTACCCGGATCAGTCGTCCTGGCCCCTTTGCAGAGAAACAGCCCCAAAGCATGATGTTTCCACCACCATGCTTTACAGTAGGTATGGTGTTTGATGGATGCAACTCAGTATTCTTTTTCCTCCAAACACGACAAGTTGTGTTTCTACCAAACAGTTCCAGTTTGGTTTCATCAGACCATAGGACATTCTCCCAATACTCCTCTGGATCATCCAAATGCTCTCTAGCAAACTTCAGACGGGCCCGGACATGTACTGGCTTAAGCAGTGGGACACGTCTGGCACTGCAGGATCTGAGTCCATGGTGGTGTAGTGTGTTACTTATGGTAGGCCTTGTTACATTGGTCCCAGCTCTCTGCAGTTCATTCACAAGCTGGTTGGCTATTGCAGATTCAGTCTTCCCAGCCTGGTGCAGGGCTACAATTTTGTTTCTGGTGTCCTTTGACAGCTCTTTGGTCTTCACCATAGTGAAGTTTGGAGTCAGACTGTTTGAGGGTGTGCACAGGTGTCTTTTTATACTGATAACAAGTTTAAACAGGTGCCATTACTACAGGTAATGAGTGGAGGAAAGAGGAGACTCTTAAAGAAGAAGTTACAGGTCTGTGAGAGCCAGAAATCTTGATTGTTTGTTTCTGACCAAATACTTATTTTCTACCATAATATGCAAATAAAATGATAAAAAAACAGACAATGTGATTTTCTGGATTTTTTTTTTCTCAGTTTGTCTCCCATAGTTGAGGTCTACCTATGATGTAAATTACAGACGCCTCTCATCTTTTTAAGTGGTGGAACTTGCACTATTGCTGACTGACTAAATACTTTTTTGCCCCACTGTATATGGTGCTCCTTGAAGAGAAAAAAAGGGAAAGGAAATAAAATACATCATCCAATGTTGCCACAAATAAAAATCATATAACTTGAATCAATCAAATTAAAAAATACAATAAATATAGGGTAAGTCAACAGACCTTAAGTTTCCTGATTTTGGAAAAAAGAGCCAATTTTGACAAGGTGAATAATAAAAAGTTATTTTATACATTTACTAGCTGAAGAGCCCGGCGTTGCCTGGGCATAGTAAATACAGTATCTGTGGTTAGTTATAGCACCTCATGTGGTTAGTTATAGCACCTCATTTCTCTTATTTTCCCATCACGCCTATCATTTTCCCCCTCACATCTCTCATTTTCTCCCTTACACCTCTCACTTTCCCCCTCACTCCTCTCATTTTCCCCCTCACTCCCCTCATTCCCCTTAACACTTGTCATTTCGACCTCACATTTGTCATTTTCCGATCACTCCACTATTTTCCCTCACTCCTCTCATTTTGCACTCACACCTATTCATTTTCACCTCACATCCCTCATTTTCACCTCACACCTCTCATTTTCGGCTCAGTATATACATGTTTGTCATCTCTCTTATATATTGTATACACCTGTATGTCATCTCCTATATATAGTATATACCTGTATGTCATCTCCCCTGTAAATAGTATATACCTGCTGTATGTCATCTCATCTTGTATATTGTATATACCTGTATGTCATCTCTTCTGTATATACTATATACCTGTATGTCATCTCCTCCTATATATAGTATATACCTGTATGTCATCTCCTGTATATAGTATGTACCTGTATGTCATCTCCCCTGTATATAGTATATACCTGCTGTATGTCATCTCCTCCTCTATATACCTATGTGTCATCTCCTCTTTTATATAGTATATGCCTGTATGTCATCTCCTCCTGTATATAGTATATACCTGTAAGTCATCTCCTCCTGTATATAGTATATACCTGTGTGTCATCTGCTCCTGTATATAGTATATACCTGTAAGTCATCTCCTCCTGTATATAGTATATACCTGTGTGTCATCTGCTCCTGTATATAGTATATACCTGTGTGTCATCTCCTCCTGTATATAGTATATACCTGTGTGTCATCTCCCCTGTATATAGTATATACCTGTGTGTCATCTCCCCTGTATATAGTATATACCTCTGTGTCATCTCCCCTGTATATAGTATGTACTGTTATGATAAGGTAATTCAGTACCACAATGGACATAAAGGTCAGAGCACATACAGTGACCTGACAATAACCCAAAAACATAGAACGAGCTCTGAGACGTGGGAACTCTGCTGACCGCAATCCCTAATCCTCTCCAACCACACTAGAGGCAGCCGTGGATTGCACCTAACGGAAGCTCACAGAGAGAATCAGGCGAAGTACCACTTGTGACCACAGGAGGGAGCTCTGCCACAGAATTCACAACAGTACCTCCCCTTGAGGAGGGGTCACCGAACCCTCACCAGAGCCCCCAGGACGACCAGGATGAGCCATATGAAAGGCACGAAGAAGATCGGGAGCATGGACGATGGACTCCTCGCCAGAGACGGACTACACCTCAACAAACCTGGGAAACACACATTCGCCAGAAGACTCGCTACACTCATCAGGAGGGCGTTAAACTAGAAGAAGAGGGGATGGGAAGAAAAACATTAGACTTGAACAAAGAAGACCCAGGAAAACATACTCATATGGGAGGTAAGAACATTTCTAAAACAATCCACAGCGAGGAGATTGGAACAAAACAAAATACTCTAAACTGCATGCTCGCAAACGCCAGAAGCCTGACAAACAAGATGGAAGAACTAGAAGCAGAAATATCTACAGGTAACTTTGACATAGTGGGAATAACCGAGACATGGTTAGATGAAAGCTATGACTGGGCAGTTAACTTACAGGGTTACAGTCTGTTTAGAGAGGATCGTAAAAATCGGAGAGGAGGAGGGGTTTGTCTCTATGTAAAGTCTTGTCTAAAGTCCACTTTAAGGGAGGATATTAGCGAAGGAAATGAGGATGTCGAGTCCATATGGGTCGAAATTCATGGAGGGAAAAATGGTAACAAAATTCTCATTGGGGTCTGTTACAAACCCCCAAATATAACAGAAACCATGGAAAGTCTACTTCTAAAGCAGATAGATGAAGCTGCAACCCATAATGAGGTCCTGATTATGGGGGACTTTGACTACCCGGATATTAACTGGGAAACAGAAACCTGTGAAACCCATAAAGGCAACAGGTTTCTGCTAATAACCAAGAAAAATTATCTTTCACAATTGGTGCAGAATCCAAACAGAGGAGCAGCACTTTTAGACCAAATACTATCTAATAGACCTGACAGAATAACAAATCTGCAGGTGGTTGGGCATCTAGGAAATAGCGACCACAATATTGTGCAGTTTCACCTGTCTTTCACTAGGGGGACTTGTCAGGGAGTCACAAAAACACTGAACTTTAGGAAGGCAAAGTTTGACCAGCTTAGAGATGCCCTTAATCTGGTAGACTGGGACAATATCCTCAGAAATAAGAATACAGATAATAAATGGGAAATGTTTAAGAACATCCTAAATAGGCAGTGTAAGCGGTTTATACCTTGTGGGAATAAAAGGACTAGAAATAGGAAAAACCCAATGTGGCTAAACAAAGAAGTAAGACAGGCAATTAACAGTAAAAAGAAAGCATTTGCAATACTAAAGCAGGATGGCACCATTGAAGCTCTAAAAAACTATAGGGAGAAAAATACTTTATCTAAAAAACTAATTAAAGCTGCCAAAAAGGAAACAGAGAAGCACATTGCTAAGGAGAGTAAAACTAATCCCAAACTGTTCTTCAACTATATCAATAGTAAAAGAATAAAAACTGAAAATGTAGGCCCCTTAAAAAATAGTGAGGAAAGAATGGTTGTAGATGACGAGGAAAAAGCTAACATATTAAACACCTTCTTCTCCACGGTATTCACGGTGGAAAATGAAATGCTAGGTGAAATCCCAAGAAACAATGAAAACCCTATATTAAGGGTCGCCAATCTAACCCAAGAAGAGGTGCGAAACCGGCTAAATAAGGTCAAAATAGATAAATCTCCGGGTCCAGATGGCATACACCCACGAGTACTAAGAGAACTAAGTAATGTAATAGATAAACCATTATTTCTTTTTTTTAGGGACTCTATAGTGACGGGGTCTGTTCCGCAGGACTGGTGCATAGCAAATGTGGTGCCAATATTCAAAAAGGGCTCTAAAAGTGACCTGGAAATTATAGGCCAGTAAGTCTAACCTCTATTGTTGGTAAAATATTTGAAGGGTTTCTGAGGGATGTTATTCTGGATTATCTCAATGAGAATAACTGTTTAACTCCATATCAGCATGGGTTTATGAGAAATCGCTCCTGTCAAACCAATCTAATCAGTTTTTATGAAGAGGTAAGCTATAGGCTGGACCACGGTGAGTCATTGGACGTGGTATATCTCGATTTTTCCAAAGCGTTTGATACCGTGTCGCACAAGAGGTTGGTACACAAAATGAGAATGCTTGGTCTGGGGGAAAATGTGTGTAAATGGGTTAGTAACTGGCTTAGTGATAGAAAGCAGAGGGTGGTTATAAATGGTATAGTCTCTAACTGGGTCGCTGTGACCAGTGGGGTACCGCAGGGGTCAGTATTGGGACCTGTTCTCTTCAACATATTCATTAATGATCTGGTAGAAGGTTTACACAGTAAAATATCGATATTTGTAGATGATACAAAACTATGTAAAGCAGTTAATACAAGAGAAGATAGTATTCTGCTACAGATGGATCTGGATAAGTTGGAAACTTGGGCTGAAAGGTGGCAGATGAGGTTTAACAATGATAAATGTAAGGTTATACACATGGGAAGAAGGAATCAATATCACCATTACACACTGAATGGTAAACCACTGGGTAAATCTGACAGGGAGAAGGACTTGGGGATCCTAGTTAATGATAAACTTACCTGGAGCAGCCAGTGCCAGGCAGCAGCTGCCAAGGCAAACAGGATCATGGGGTGCATTAAAAGAGGTCTGGATACACATGATGAGAGCATTATACTGCCTCTGTACAAATCCCTAGTTAGACCGCACATGGAGTACTGTGTCCAGTTTTGGGCACCGGTGCTCAGGAAGGATATAATGGAACTAGAGAGAGTACAAAGGAGGGCAACAAAATTAATAAAGGGGATGGGAGAACTACAATACCCAGATAGATTAGCGAAATTAGGATTATTTAGTCTAGAAAAAAGACGACTGAGGGGCGATGTAATAACCATGTATAAGTATATAAGGGGACAATACAAATATCTCGCTGAGGATCTGTTTATATCAAGGAAGGTGACGGGCACAAGGGGGCATTCTTTGCGTCTGGAGGAGAGAAGGTTTTTCCACCAACATAGAAGAGGATTCTTTACTGTTAGGGCAGTGAGAATCTGGAATTGCTTGCCTGAGGAGGTGGTGATGGCGAACTCAGTCGAGGGGTTCAAGAGAGGCCTGGATGTCTTCCTGGAGCAGAACAATATTGTATCATACAATTATTAGGTTCTGTAGAAGGACGTAGATCTGGGGATTTATTATGATGGAATATAGGCTGAACTGGATGGACAAATGTCTTTTTTCGGCCTTACTAACTATGTTACTATGTTACTATGGACATCAGAGGCAAAGACCCAGGAATTATCTTCCTGAGCATAACCCTTCCACTTAACCAGATACTGGAGTTTCCGTCTTGAAACACGAGAATCCAAAATCTTCTCCACAATATACTCCAACTCCCCCTCCACCAAAACTGGGGCAGGAGGGTCAACAGATGGAACCATAGGTGCCACGTATGTCCGCAACAATGACCTATGGAATACGTTATGTATGGAAAAAGAATCTGGAAGGGTCAGACGAAAAGACACAGGATTGAGAACCTCAGAAATCCTATACGGACCAATGAAACGAGGTTTAAACTTAGGAGAGGAAACCTTCATAGGAATATGACGAGAAGATAACCAAACCAAATCCCCAACACGAAGTCGGGGACCCACACAGCGTCTGCGATTAGCGAAACGTTGAGCCTTCTCCTGGGACAAGGTCAAATTGTCCACTACATGAGTCCAAATCTGCTGCAACCTGTCCACCACAGTATCCACACCAGGACAGTCCGAAGACTCAACCTGCCCTGAAGAGAAACGAGGATGGAACCCAGAGTTGCAGAAAAACGGCGAAACCAAAGTAGCCGAGCTGGCCCGATTATTAAGGGCGAACTCAGCCAAAGGCAAAAAGGACACCCAGTCATCCTGATTAGCAGAAACAAAGCATCTCAGATATGTTTCCAAGGTCTGATTGGTTCGTTCGGTCTGGCCATTAGTCTGAGGATGGAAAGCTGAGGAAAAAGACAAGTCAATGCCCATCCTACCACAAAAGGCTCGCCAAAACCTCGAAACAAACTGGGAACCTCTGTCAGAAACGATATTCTCTGGAATGCCATGTAAACGAACCACATGCTGGAAGAACAATGGCACCAAATCAGAGGAGGAAGGTAATTTAGACAAGGGTACCAAATGGACCATCTTAGAGAAGCGATCACAGACCACCCAAATGACTGACATCTTTTGAGAGACGGGAAGATCTGAAATAAAATCCATAGAGATATGTGTCCAAGGCCTCTTCGGGACCGGCAAGGGCAAAAGCAACCCACTGGCACGAGAACAGCAGGGCTTAGTCCGAGCACAAATCCCACAGGACTGCACAAAAGTACGCACATCCCGTGACAGAGATGGCCACCAAAAGGATCTAGCCACTAACTCTCTGGTACCAAAGATTCCAGGATGACCAGCCAACACCGAACAATGAACATCAGAGATAACTTTATTCATCCACCTATCAGGGACAAACAGTTTCTCCGCTGGGCAACGATCAGGTTTATTAGCCTGAAATTTTTGCAGCACCCGCTGCAAATCAGGGGAGATGGCAGACACAATTACTCCCTCTTTGAGGATACCCACCGGCTCAGATAAACCCGGAGAGTCGGGCACAAAACTCCTAGATAGAGCATCCGCCTTCACATTTTTAGAGCCCAGCCCGGAAGGTACGAAATCACAAAGTCAAAACAGGCAAAAAACAACGACCAACGAGCCTGTCTAGGATTCAACCGCTTGGCGGACTCGAGATAAGTCAAGTTCTTATGATCAGTCAAGACCACCACGCGATGCTTAGCTCCTTCAAGCCAATGACGCCACTCCTCGAATGCCCACTTCATGGCCAGCAACTCTCGATTGCCCACATCATAATTTCGCTCAGCAGGCGAAAACTTCCTGGAAAAGAAGGCGCATGGTTTCATCACCGAGCAATCAGAACTTCTCTGCGACAAAACAGCCCCTGCTCCAATCTCAGAAGCATCAACCTCGACCTGGAATGGAAACATCTGGTTGACACAACACAGGGGCAGAAGAAAAACGACGCTTCAACTCTTGAAAAGCTTCCACAGCAGCAGAAGACCAATTGACCACATCAGCACCCTTCTTGGTCAAATTGGTCAATGGTTTAGCAATACTAGAAAAATTGCAGATGAAGCGACGATAAAAATTAGCAAAGCCCAGGAACTTTTGCAGACTTTTCAGAGATGTCGGCTGAGTCCAATCATGGATGGCTTGGACCTTAATAGGGTCCATCTCGATAGTAGAAGGGGAAAAGATGAACCCCAAAAATGAAACCTTCTGAACACCAAAGAGACATTTTGATCCCTTCACAAACAAAGAATTAGCACGCAGGACCTGAAACACCGTTCTGACCTGCTTCACATGAGACTCCCAATCATCCGAGAAGATCAATATGTCATCCAAGTACACAATCAGGAATTTATCCAGGTACTCTCGGAAGATGTCATGCATAAAGGACTGAAACACTGATGGAGCATTGGCAAGTCCGAATGGCATTACTAGATACTCAAAATGGCCCTCGGGCGTATTAAATGCAGTTTTCCATTCATCGCCTCGCTTAATACGCACAAGATTATACGCACCACGAAGATCTATTTTGGTGAACCAACTAGCCCCCTTAATCCGAGCAAACAAATCAGATAACAATGGCAAGGGCTACTGAAATTTAACCGTGATCTTATTTAGAAGGCGGTAATCTATACAAGGTCTCAGTGAACCATCCTTCTTGGCCACAAAAAAGAACCCTGCTCCTAATGGCGACGATGACGGGCGAATATGCCCCTTCTCCAAGGACTCCTTCACATAACTCCGCATAGCGGCGTGCTCAGGCACAGATAAATTAAACAGTCGACCTTTTGGGAATTTACTACCAGGAATCAAATCGATAGCACAATCACAATCCCTATGCGGAGGTAGGGTATCGGACTTGGGCTCATCAAATACATCCCGGTAATCAGACAAGAACTCTGGAACCTCAGAAGGGGTGGATGACGAAATAGTCAGAAATGGGACATCACCATGTAACCCCTGACAACCCCAGCTGGACACAGACATGGATTTCCAATCTAATACTGGATTATGGACTTGTAGCCATGGCAACCCCAACACGACCACATCATGCAGATTATGCAACACCAGAAAGCGAATAACCTCCTGATGTGCAGGAGCCATGCACATGGTCAGCTGGGTCCAGTACTGAGGCTTATTCTTGGCCAAAGGCGTAGCATCAATTCCTCTCAATGGAATAGGACACTGCAAGGGCTCCAAGAAAAACCCACAACACCTAGCATACTCCAAGTCCATCAAATTCAGGGCAGCGCCTGAATCCACAAATGCCATGACAGAATACGATGACAAAGAGCAGATCAAGGTAACGGACAGAAGAAATTTTGACTGTACCATACCAATGGTGGCAGACCTAGCGAACCGCTTAGTGCGCTTAGGACAATCAGAGATAGCATGAGTGGAATCACCACAGTAGAAACACAGCCCATTCAGACGTCTGTGTTCTTGCCGTTCAACTCTGGTCAAAGTCCTATCGCACTGCATAGGCTCAGGTTTAAGCTCAGGTAATGCCGCCAAATGGTGCACAGATTTACGCTCACACAAGCGTCGACCGATCTGAATGGCCAAAGACATAGACTCATTCAGACCAGCAGGCATAGGAAATCCCACCATGACATCCTTAAGGGCTTCAGAGAGACCTTTTCTGAAAATAGCTGCGAGCGCACTTTCATTCCACTGAGTGAGTACGGACCACTTTCTAAATTTCTGACAATATACCTCTATCTCATCCTGACCCTGACACAGAGCCAGCAAATTCTTCTCTGCCTGATCCACTGAATTAGGCTCATCGTACAGCAATCCGAGCGCCAGGAAAAACGCATCAATATTACTTAATGCAGGATCTCCTGACGCAAGAGAAAATGCCCAGTCCTGAGGGTCGCCACGCAAAAAAGAAATAATGATCCTAACTTGTTGAACTGGGTCACCAGAGGAGCGAGGTTTCAAAGCCAGAAATTATTTTTGAAACTCAGAAATTTAGTTCTATCTCCGAAAAACAAATCAGGAATAGGAATTCTCGGTTCTAACATAGAATTCTGAACCACAAAGTCTTGAATATTTTGTACTCTTGCCGTGAGCTGATCCACACATGAAGACAGACCGTTAATGTCCATCGCTACACCTGTGTCCTGAACCACCCAAATGTCTAGGGGAAAAAAAAGGCAAAACACAGTGCAGAGAAGAAAAAATGGTCTCAGAACTTCTTTTTTCCCTCTATTGAGAATCATTAGTACTTTAGGCCTCCAGTACTGTTATGATAAGGTAATTCAGTACCACAATGGACATAAAGGTCAGAGCACATACAGTGACCTGACAATAACCCAAAAACATAGAACGAGCTCTGAGACGTGGGAACTCTGCTGACCGCAATCCCTAATCCTTTCCAACCACACTAGAGGCAGCCGTGGATTGCGCCTAACGCTCCCTATGCAACTCGGCACAGCCTGAGAAACTAGCTAGCCTGAAGATAGAAAATAAGCCTACCTTGCCTCAGAGAAATACCCCAAAGGAAAAGGCAGCCCCCACATATAATGACTGTGAGTTAAGATGAAAAGACAAACGTAGAGATGAAATAGATTTAGCAAAGTGAGGCCCGACTTTCTGAACAGAGCGAGGATAGGAAAGGTAACTTTGCGGTCAACACAAAACCCTACAAAAACCACACAAAGGGGGCAAAAAGACCATCCGTACCGAACTAACGGCACGGAGGTACACCCTCTGCGTCCCAGAGCTTCCAGCAAGCAGGAAAAAACAAATAGACAAGCTGGACAGAAAAAAACAGCAAACAAATTAGCAAAGTGGAACTTAGCTATGCAGAGCAGCAGGCCACAGGAACGATCCAGGAGGAAACAGGTCCAATACTAGAACATTGACTGGAGGCCAGGATCAAAACACTAGGTGGAGTTAAATAGAGCAGCACCTAACGACTTCACCACATCACCTGAGGAAGGAAACTCAGAAGCCGCAGTACCACTTTCCTCCACCAACGGAAGCTCACAGAGAGAATCAGGCGAAGTACTACTTGTGACCACAGGAGGGAGCTCTGCCACAGAATTCACAACAATGTACCTGTATGTCATCTCCCATGTATATAGTATATACCAGTGTGTCATCTCCTCCTGTATATAGTATATACCTGTGTGTCATCTCCCCTGTATATAGTATATAAGTGTGTGTCATCTCCTCCTGTATATAGTATATACCTGTATGTCATCTCCTCCTGCATATAGTATATACCTGTGTCATCTCCCCGGTATATAGTATATATGTGTGTGTCATCTCCCCTGCATATAGTATATACCTGTGTGTCATCTCCTCCTGTATATAGTATATATCTGTGTGTCATCTCCTCTTGTATTAGACCTCGTTCACACGTTATTTGCTCAGTATTTTTACCTCAGTATTTGTAAGCTAAATTGGCAGCCTGATAAATCCCCAGCCAACAGGAAGCCCTCCCCCCCGGCAGTATATATTAGCTCACACATACACATAATAGACAGGTCATGTGACTGACAGCTGCCATATTTCCTATATGGTACAGTTGTTGCTATTGTAGTTTGTCTGCTTATTAATTAGATTTTTATTTTTGAAGGATAATACCAGACTTGTGTGTGTTTTATGGCGAGTTTCATGTGTCAAGTTGTGTGTTGAGTTGCGTGTGGTGACATGCATGTAGCGACTTTTGTGAGATGAGTTTTGTGTGGTGACATGCGTGTAGCAACTTTTTGTGTCGAATTGCATGTGACAGGTTAGTGTAGCAAGTTGTGTGCAGCAAGTTTTGCGCATGGCGAGTGTTGCGCGTGGCGAGTTTTATGTGTGGTGCGTTTTGAGTATGTGCATGTTTTGTGTGAGGCAACTTTTGCATGTGTTGCAAGTTTTGTGCAAGTGGCAATTTTTCCGCGTGTGGCGAGTTTTCCATGAGGTGAGTTTTGCACGTGTGGCGAGTTTTGCGTGAGCCTATTTATGCACGTGGCGTGTTTTGCGCGTGGCGAGTTTTGAGCGGCGACTTTTGTGTTTCAACTTTCATGTGGCGAGGTTGGTGTATCTGTGGTGAAATGTCTGCTGAGGGTGGTATATGTGTTCAAGCACATGGTAGTGTGTGGTGCATTTTGTCCGTGTGTGTTCATATCCCCGTGTGTGGTGAGTATCCCATGTCGGGGCCCCACCTTAGCAACTGTACGGTATATACTCTTTGGCGCCATCGCTCTCATTCTTTAAGTCCCCCTTGTTCACATCTGGCAGCTGTCAATTTGCCTCCAACACTTTTCCTTTCACTTTTCCCCCATTATGTAGATAGGGGCAAAATTGTTTGGTGAATTGAAACGCGTGGGGTTAAAATTTCGCCTCACAACATAGCCTATGACGCTCTCGGAGTCCAGACGTGTGACTGTGCAAAATTTTGTGGCTGTAGCTGCGACGTGCAGATGCCAATCCCGGACATACACACACACATTCAGCTTTATATATTAGATATACCTGTAAGTCATCTCCCTTGTATATAGTGTATGCCTGTATATCATCTCCGCTGTATATAGTATACACCTGTATGTCATCTCCTCCTGGCTGTCAATTTGCCTCCAACACTTTTCCTTTCACTTTTTCCCCATTATGTAGATAGTGGCAAAATTGTTTGGTGAATTGGAACACGCAGGGTTAAAATTTTGCCTCACAACATAGCCTATGACCCTCTCGGGGTCCAGATGTGTGACTGTGCAAAATTTTGTGGCTGTAGCTGCGACGGTGCAGATGCCAATCCCGGACATACACACACACACATACATACATAAACACACACATTTAGCTTTATATATTAGACTAGCTGAAGAGCCCGGCGTTGCCTGGGCATAGTAAATATCTGTGGTTAGTTATAGCACCTCACGTCTCTTATTTTTCCATCACGCCTCTCATTTTCCCAATCACATCTTTCATTTTCTCCCTCACACCTCTCATTTTCTCCCTCACTCCTCTCATTCCCCCCTAACACTTGTCATTTCAACCTCACATCTGTCATTTTCTGATGACTCCACTATTTTTCCTCACTCCTCTCATTTTGCACTCACACCTTTTCATTTTCACCTCACACCTCTCATTTTCACCTCATCACCTCAGTATATACATGTTTGTCATCTCCCTTATATATAGTATACATCTGTATGTCATCTCCTGTATATAGTATATACCTGTATGTCATCTCCCCTGTATATAGTATATACCTGCTGTGTGTCATCTCCCCTATATATAGTATATACCTGAATGTCATCTCCTTCTATATATAGTATATACCTGTATGTCATCTCCTCCTGTATATAGTATATACCTGTGTGTCATCTTCTCCTGTATATAGTACATACCTGCATGTCATCTTCTATATATAGCATATACCTGTATGTCATCTACTCCTGTATATAGTATATACATGTAGGTCATCTGCTCCTGTATATAGTATATACCTGTGTGTCATCTCCTCCTGTATATAGTATATACCTGTATGTCATCTCCTTCTATATATAGTATATACCTGTATGTAATCTCCTCCTGTATATAGTATATACCTGTGTGTCATCTCCCCTGTATATAGTATATATCTGTGTGTCATCTCCTTCTGTATATAGTATATACCTGCATGTCATCTTCTATATATAGCATATACCTGTATGTCCTCCTGTATATAGTATATACCTGTGTGTCATCTCCTCCTGTATATAGTATATACCTGTGTGTCATCTCCCCTGTATATAGTATATATCTGTGTGTCATCTCCTGGTCAACCTTTATCCTCGCTTACCTACTCTGGCGCCATGGGGGTGACTCAGTATATGCTCCAGGTACAGCATGTTTTTAATGTGGTCTTGCATTTAGTTCATTTAGGAGGCCTTTATGGCACAGCGAATATAAAAAACGTAGTGTAGGACTGCCCCAATATGAGATTGCCGTGAAGAGGCGGGGTGGCTCAAAGAATTGATCAATTGTTTGCTAAATGTCTCATTTTGAAAATACAGTTAGAAATTAATATGTGCATTTGCACTTTATGTATTGCGTCTTAACCTTAGGCTGCGCTAGCTTCACTGTTATGGCTGGCAATCAGGCAACACAGCGTGCAGTAATCAGCGCACATACAGAGATCTGGCAATAACCAAAAACAATAGGACGAGCTCTGAGACGTGGAATCTCTGTAGACTGCAGTACCTGATCTATCCTCACACAACTATAAGCAGCAGTGGATTGCGCCTATCACTACCTATGCAACTCGGCACTGCCTGAGGAGCTGACTAGCCTGAAGATAGAAATACAAGCCTGACTTACCTCAGAGAAATACCCCAAAGGAATAGGCAGCCCCCCACATATAATGACTGTTAGCAAGATGAAAAGACAAACGTAGGAATGAAATAGATTCAGCAAAGTGAGGCCCGATATTCTAGACAGAGCGAGGATAGCAAAGAGAACTATGCAGTCTACAAAAAACCCTAAAATGAAAACCACGCAAAGGGGCAAAAAGACCCACCGTGCCGAACTAACAGCACGGCGGTGCACCCCTTTGCTTCTCAGAGCTTCCAGCAAAAGTTAATAGCAAGCTGGACAGAAAAAACAGAAAACAAACTAGAAGCACTTATCTAGCAGAGCAGCAGGCCCAAGGAAAGATGCAGTAGCTCAGATCCAACACTGGAACATTGACAAGGAGCAAGGAAGACAGACTCAGGTGGAGCTAAATAGCAAGGCAGCCAACGAGCTCACCAAAACACCTGAGGGAGGAAGCCCAGAGACTGCAATACCACTTGTGACCACAGAAGTGAACTCAGCCACAGAATTCACAACAGTACCCCCCCCTTGAGGAGGGGTCACCGAACCCTCACCAGAACCCCCAGGCCGACCAGGATGAGCCACATGAAAGGCACGAACAAGATCTGGGGCATGGACATCAGAGGCAAAAACCCAGGAATTATCTTCCTGAGCATAACCCTTCCATTTGACCAGATACTGGAGTTTCCGTCTAGAGACACGAGAATCCAAAATCTTCTCCACAATATACTCCAATTCCCCCTCCACCAAAACAGGGGCAGGAGGCTCCACAGATGGAACCATAGGTGCCACGTATCTCCTCAACAACGACCTATGGAATACATTATGTATGGAAAAGGAGTCTGGGAGGGTCAGACGAAAAGACACCGGATTGAGAATCTCAGAAATCCTATACGGACCAATAAAACGAGGTTTAAATTTAGGAGAGGAAACCTTCATAGGAATATGACGAGAAGATAACCAAACCAGATCCCCAACACGAAGTCGGGGTCCCACACGGCGTCTGCGATTAGCGAAAAGCTGAGCCTTCTCCTGGGACAAGGTCAAATTGTCCACTACCTGAGTCCAGATCTGCTGCAACCTGTCCACCACAGAATCCACACCAGGACAGTCCGAAGACTCAACCTGTCCTGAAGAGAAACGAGGATGGAACCCAGAATTGCAGAAAAATGGAGAGACCAAGGTAGCCGAGCTGGCCCGATTATTAAGGGCGAACTCAGCCAACGGCAAAAATGACACCCAATCATCCTGGTCAGCGGAAACAAAACCTCTCAGATATGTTTCCAAGGTCTGATTGGTTCGTTCGGTCTGGCCATTAGTCTGAGGATGGAAGGCCGAGGAGAAAGATAGGTCAATGCCCATCCTACCACAAAAGGCTCGCCAGAACCTCGAGACAAACTGGGAACCTCTGTCAGAAACAATATTCTCAGGAATGCCATGTAAACGAACCACATGCTGGAAGAACAAAGGCACCAAATCAGAGGAGGAAGGCAATTTAACCAAGGGCACCAGATGGACCATTTTAGAAAAGCGATCACAGACCACCCAAATGACCGACATTTTTTGAGAAACGGGAAGGTCAGAAATGAAATCCATCGAAGTATGTGTCCAAGGCCTCTTCGGGACCGGCAAGGGCAAAAGCAACCCACTGGCACGTGAACAGCAGGGCTTAGCCCTAGCACAAATTCCACAGGACTGCACAAAAGCACGCACATCCCGTGACAGAGATGGCCACCAGAAGGATCTAGCAACCAACTCCCTGGTACCAAAGATTCCTGGATGACCGGCCAGCACCGAACAATGAAGTTCAGAGATAACTTTACTAGTCCACCTATCAGGGACGAACAGTTTCTCGGCCGGACAACGATCAGGTTTATTAGCCTGAAATTTCTGCAACACTCTCCGCAAATCAGGGGAGATGGCAGACACAATGACTCCTTCCTTGAGGATACTCGCCGGCTCAGATAACCCCGGAGAGTCGGGCACAAAACTCCTAGACAGAGCATCCGCCTTCACATTTTTAGAGCCCGGAAGGTATGAAATCACAAAATCAAAACGAGCAAAAAATAACGACCAACGGGCCTGTCTAGGATTCAAGCGCTTGGCAGACTCAAGATAAGTAAGGTTCTTATGATCAGTCAAAACCACCACGCGATGCTTAGCACCCTCAAGCCAATGACGCCACTCCTCGAATGCCCACTTCATGGCCAGCAACTCTCGGTTGCCCACATCATAATTACGCTCAGCAGCAGAAAATTTCCTGGAAAAGAAAGCACATGGTTTGAACACTGAGCAACCAGAACCTCTCTGTGACAAAACCGCCCCTGCACCAATCTCAGAAGCATCAACCTCGACCTGGAACGGAAGAGAAACATCAGGTTGACACAACACAGGGGCACAGCAAAAACGACGCTTCAACTCCTGAAAAGCTTCCACGGCAGCAGAAGACCAATTAACCAAATCAGCACCCTTCTTGGTCAAATCGGTCAATGGTCTGGCAATGCTAGAAAAATTACAGATGAAGCGACGATAAAAATTAGCAAAGCCCAGGAATTTCTGCAGACTTTTTAGAGATGTCGGCTGAGTCCAATCCTGGATGGCCTGAACCTTAACCGGATCCATCTCGATAGTAGAAGGGGAAAAGATGAACCCCAAAAATGAAACTTTCTGCACACCGAAGAGACACTTTGATCCCTTCACGAACAAGGAATTAGCACGCAGTACCTGGAAAACCATTCTGACTTGCTTCACATGAGACTCCCAATCATCTGAGAAGATCAAAATGTCATCCAAGTAAACAATCAAGAATTTATCCAGATACTCACGGAAAATGTCATGCATAAAAGACTGAAAAACAGATGGAGCATTGGCAAGTCCGAACGGCATCACCAGATACTCAAAATGACCCTCGGGCGTATTAAATGCCGTTTTCCATTCATCTCCCTGCCTGATTCTCACCAGATTATACGCACCACGAAGATCAATCTTAGTAAACCAACTAGCCCCCTTAATCCGAGCAAACAAGTCAGAAATCAATGGCAAGGGATACTGAAACTTAACAGTGATCTTATTAAGAAGGCGGTAATCAATACACGGTCTTAGCGAACCATCCTTCTTGGCTACAAAAAAGAACCCTGCTCCCAATGGTGACGACGATGGGCGAATATGTCCCTTCTCCAGGGACTCCTTCACATAACTGCGCATAGCGGTGTGTTCAGGTACGGACAAATTAAATAAACGACCCTTAGGGAATTTACTACCAGGAATCAAATCGATAGCACAATCACAATTCCTATGCGGAGGTAGGGCATCAGACTTGGACTCTTCAAATACATCCTGAAAGTCCGACAAGAACTCTGGGATGTCAGAAGGAATGGATGACGAAATAGACAAAAATGGAACATCACCATGTACTCCCTGACAACCCCAGCTGGTTACCGACATAGAGTTCCAATCCAATACTGGATTATGGGTTTGTAGCCATGGCAACCCCAACACGACCACATCATGCAAATTATGCAGTACCAGAAAGCGAATAACTTCCTGATGTGCAGGAGCCATGCACATGGTCAGCTGGGCCCAGTACTGAGGCTTATTCTTGGCCAAAGGTGTAGCATCAATTCCTCTCAACGGAATAGGACACCGCAAAGGCTCCAAGAAAAATCCACAGCGTTTAGCATAATCCAAATCCATCAGATTCAGGGCAGCGCCTGAATCCACAAACGCCATGACAGAATACGATGACAAAGAGCACATTAAGGTAATGGACAAAAGGAATTTGGACTGTACAGTACCAATAACGGCAGAGCTATCGAACCGCCTAGTGCGTTTAGGACAATTAGAAATAGCATGAGTAGAATCACCACAATAGAAACACAGTCTGTTCAGACGTCTGTGTTCTTGCCGTTCTACTTTAGTCATAGTCCTGTCGCACTGCATAGGCTCAGGTTTACTCTCAGACAATACCGCCAGATGGTGCACAGATTTACGCTCGCGCAAGCGACGACCGATCTGAATGGCCAAGGACATAGACTCATTCAAACCAGCAGGCATAGGGAATCCCACCATTACATCCTTAAGAGCTTCAGAGAGACCCTTTCTGAACAAAGCCGCTAGTGCAGATTCATTCCACAGAGTGAGTACTGACCACTTCCTAAATTTCTGACAATATACTTCTACATCATCCTGACCCTGGCATAAAGCCAGCAGATTTTTCTCAGCCTGATCCACTGAATTAGGCTCATCGTAAAGCAATCCCAGCGCCTGAAAAAATGCATCAACATTACTCAATGCAGAATCTCCTGGTGCAAGAGAAAACGCCCAGTCCTGTGGGTCGCCGCGCAAAAAAGAAATAATAATCAAAACCTGTTGAACAGGATTACCAGAAGAATGAGGTTTCAAGGCCAAAAATAGCTTACAATTATTTCTGAAGCTCAGGAACTTAGTTCTGTCACCAAAAAACAAATCAGGAATCGGAATTCTTGGTTCTAGCATCGATTTCTGATCAATAGTATCTTGAATCTTTTGTACATTTACAACGAGATTATCCACTGAGGAGCACAGAGCCTGAATATCCATGTCCACAGCTGTGTCCTGAAGCACTCTAATGTCTAGGGGAAAAAAAAGACTGAAGACAGAGCTAAGAAAAAAAAATGATGTCAGGATTTCTTTTTTCCCTCTATTGGGAATCATTGGTGTGGCTCCTTGTACTGTTATGGCTGGCAATCAGGCAACACAGCGTGCAGTAATCAGCGCACATACAGAGATCTGGCAATAACCAAAAACAATAGGACGAGCTCTGAGACGTGGAATCTCTGTAGACTGCAGTACCTGATCTATCCTCACACAACTATAAGCAGCAGTGGATTGCGCCTATCACTACCTATGCAACTCGGCACTGCCTGAGGAGCTGACTAGCCTGAAGATAGAAATACAAGCCTGACTTACCTCAGAGAAATACCCCAAAGGAATAGGCAGCCCCCCACATATAATGACTGTTAGCAAGATGAAAAGACAAACGTAGGAATGAAATAGATTCAGCAAAGTGAGGCCCGATATTCTAGACAGAGCGAGGATAGCAAAGAGAACTATGCAGTCTACAAAAAACCCTAAAATGAAAACCACGCAAAGGGGCAAAAAGACCCACCGTGCCGAACTAACAGCACGGCGGTGCACCCCTTTGCTTCTCAGAGCTTCCAGCAAAAGTTAATAGCAAGCTGGACAGAAAAAACAGAAAACAAACTAGAAGCACTTATCTAGCAGAGCAGCAGGCCCAAGGAAAGATGCAGTAGCTCAGATCCAACACTGGAACATTGACAAGGAGCAAGGAAGACAGACTCAGGTGGAGCTAAATAGCAAGGCAGCCAACGAGCTCACCAAAACACCTGAGGGAGGAAGCCCAGAGACTGCAATACCACTTGTGACCACAGAAGTGAACTCAGCCACAGAATTCACAACACTTCTCCCCTTTTTTTGCTGTGTGTCATCTCCTCCTGTATATAGTATATACCTGTAGGTCATCTCCTCCTGTATATAGTATATACCTGTGTGTCATCTCCCCTGTATATAGTATATATCTGAGTGTCATCTCCTCCTGCATATAGTATATACCTGCATGTCATCTTCTATATATAGCATATACCTGTATGTCATCTCCTCCTGTATATAGTATATACCTGTGTGTCATCTCCCCTGTATACAGTATATATCTGAGTGTCATCTCCTCCTGCATATAGTATATACCTGCATGTCATCTTCTATATATAGCATATACCTGTATGTCATCTCCTCCTGTATATAGTATATACCTGTATGTCATCTCCTCCTGTATATATATGTACCTATATGTCATCTCCTCCTCTATATAGTATATACCTGTGTGTCATCTCTCCTGTATATAGTATATATCTGTGTGTCATCTCCCCTGTATATAGTATATACCTGTGTGTCATCTCCTCCTGTATTAGACCTTGTTCACACGTTATTTGCTCAGTATTTTTACCTCAGTATTTGTAAGCTAAATTGGCAGCCTGATAAATCCCCAGCCAACAGGAAGCCCTCCCCCTGGCAGTATATATTAGCTCAAACATACACATAATAGACAGGTCATGTGACTGACAGCTGCCGTATTTCCTATATGGTGCAATTGTTGTAGTTTGTCTGCTTATTAATCAGATTTTTATTTTTGAAGGATAATACCAGACTTGTGTGTGTTTTAGGGCGAGTTTCGTTTGTCAAGTTGTGTGTGTTGAGTTGCGTGTGGCGACATGCATGTAGCGACTTTTGTGAGATGAGTTTTGTGTAGCAACATGCGTGTAGCAACTTTTTGTGTGTCGAGTTACATATGACAGGTTAGTGTAGCAAGTTGTGTGCAGCAAGTTTTGCGCATGGCGAGTTTTGCGCGTTGCGAGTATTATGTGTGGTGCCTTTTGAGTATGTGCAAGTTTTGTGTGAGGCAACTTTTGCATGTGTTGCAACTTTTGTGCATGTGGCAATTTTTCCGCGTGTGCAAGTTTTGCGTGTGGCGAGTTTTTCATGAGGAGAATTTTGCACTTGTGGCGAGTTTTGCAAGAGCCTAGTTTTTGCATGTGGCGAGTTCTGCGCGTGGCGAGTTTTGAGTGGCGACTTTTGTGTTTTGACTTTTATGTGGCGAGGTTGGTGTATTTGTGGTGAAATATGTGCTGAGGGTAATATGTGTTCAAGCACGTGGTAGTGTGTGGCGCATTTTGTGTGTGTTCATATCCCCGTGTGTGGTGAGTATCCCATGTCGAGGCCCCACCTTAGCAACTGTACGGTATATACTCTTTGGCGCCATCGCTCTCATTCTTTAAGTCCCCCTTGTTCACATCTGGCAGCTGTCAATTTGCCTCCTACACTTTTCCTTTCATTTTTTCCCATTATCTAGATAGGGGCAAAATTGTTTGGTGAATTGGAAAGCGCAGGGTTAAAATTTCACCTCACAACATAGCCTATGACGCTCTCGGGGTCCAGACGTGTGACTGTGCAAAATTTTGTTGCTGTAGCTGCGACGCTTCCAACACTTTTCCTTTCACTTTTTCCCCATTATGTAGATAGGGGCAAAATTGTTTGGTGAATTGGAACGCGCGGGGTTAAAATTTCACCTTACAACGAAGCCTATGACGCTCTCAGGGTCCCGACGTGTGACTGTGCAAAATTTTGTTTCTGTAGCTGCGACGCCTCCAACACTTTTCCTTTCACTTTTTCCCCATTATGTAGATAGGGGCAAAATTGTTTGGTGAATTGGAACGCGCGGGGTTAAAATTTCAACTCACAACGTAGCCTATGACGCTCTCAGGGTCCAGACGTGTGACTGTGCAAAATTTTGTTTCTGTAGCTGCGACGCCTCCAACACTTTTCCTTTCACTTTTTTCCCCATTATGTAGATAGGGGCAAAATTGTTTGGTGAATTGGAAAGCGCGGGGTTAATATTTCACCTCAAAACGTAGCCTATGACGCTCTCAGGGTCCAGACGTGTGACTGTGCAAAATTTTGTTGCTGTAGCTGCGACGCTTCCAACAAGGTTGGTGTATTTGTGGTGAAATATGTGCTGAGGGTAATATGTGTTCAAGCACGTGGTAGTGTGTGGCGCATTTTGTGTGTGTTCATATCCCCGTGTGTGGTGAGTATCCCATGTCGAGGCCCCACCTTAGCAACTGTACGGTATATACTCTTTGGCGCCATCGCTCTCATTCTTTAAGTCCCCCTTGTTCACATCTGGCAGCTGTCAATTTGCCTCCTACACTTTTCCTTTCACTTTTTTCCCCATTATGTAGATAGGGGCAAAATTGTTTGGTGAATTGGAACGCGCGGGGTTAAAATTTCGCCTCACAATATAGCCTATGATGCTCTCGGGGTCCAGACGTGTGACTGTGCAAAATTTTGTGGCTGTAGCTGCGACGGTGCAGATGCCAATCCCGGACATACACACATACACACACACATTCAGCTTTATATAGTAGATATATCTATATAGGTGTGATTTTGGTTCATTCTTCCACACAAACTCTCTTCAAATCCTGAAGGTTCTGTGGGCTCCTATGAACTCTGAGTTTTAGTTCCTTCCATGAATTTTCTTTTGGATTCAGGAAAGGTGATTCACTGGGCCAGTCTTTCTCTGAAACCAATTGAGTGTTTCCTTGACTGTGTGTTTGGGATCATTGTCTTTATGAAATGTCCACCCTCATTTCATCTTCATCATCCTGGTAGATGGTAGCAGATATTTATCATAAATGTGTCAGTACTTTCGTCCTTCATCCTCCCTTCAATTACATGATGATTACCAGTGCCGTATGCTGAAAAACTTCCCCACACCATGATGTTCCTACCTCCAAACTTCACTGTTGTTATGGTGTTTTTAGGGTGATATGCAGTGCCCTTTGGCCTCCAAACCTGTTGTGGATTAGGGTATCCATTAGGGTCTTGTTCAGCAATAGAGTCTTGCGTGATGAGTGTGCATACAGGACATGGGGGTTGAGTGCATTACTTATAGTTTTATGTAAAACAATTGTATTTGATGATTCCAGGTATTTCTCTAGCTATCCACGGATGGTCCTTAGCTCTTGGACAACTCTTCTGATAAATCTTTTCACTCCTCTGTCTCAGATCTTACGGGGATGCCTTGTCGTGACAGCTTATAGTGAAATTATGTTCTTTCCACTTCCAGATTATGTCCCCAACAGTGCTCACTAGAACCTTAGGTAGTTTAGAAATTCTTCTGTAACCAATACTATCAGTGTGTTTTGCAACAATAAGGTTGCGAAGATGTTTCTTGTGTGTCACCTTGGTAATGAGACACTTCTTATAGGTTATCAGTTGAAACAGCTGATTTCATTCTTCACTAAGTGGCAGGATTGCTTTCTAATTACTGATAGATTTCAGCTGTCATGTCTTTCTATGACTTTTGCACCTCTCTCTCTTCATGTGTTTAATACTTTTTCCTTGTGTCATTTCTCATTATTACACATAACGTACAATACAATATGAGTCTAATTGACTTTTCTCAATGATCTCGACTAATTGATTTTTTGTGTTATATTTCTTTCATGGAGAACAAGCATAATGTAAGATCCATCAAGGTCAGTAATGGAAATAATAACATTTTTGAAAAGGAAAAAAAGAGCATTATCTTCTTAAAATGGTGGACTGGGCAAAAGATGCTCATTACATAGGAGTTAGATTCAGCAAAAATAACGATAGATACATAGCTAGACAGATTACCTAGGACTGCATTGTATCCCTTTCTATTTACTTAAAACAAATGAAGCAAATGAAGCCTTAGTAATATGAAAGTGACCTCTCTATAAACTGTCGGTAATAGGTGGTAAACAATACCCTATGCAATAATACATTTCTTTGATTTTTAATGTTTTCTTAAATACTCCCTCTGGGTGCTTGATTCAGTATGGCATTTGCAACTTTTTTGTGTAGGTTTTGGTGTTTTTCAATTTTTTGGCTCCTTATTCTTTTAATTTGCACCATTTTTAAAGTCTATTTCCTTTTTTATCTTTGTCATTGTGGGCAGAGTTTGGAGTTTCCAGTTGCTTCATCAATTGAAGCATCATCATCCAGCTCATCGTTAGTGGTTTCTTGGCCAATAAAATTGACAAACTGCATCATGTGAGTGCCATGACAGTTGGAAGAATATGAAATGAGGTCTTTTTATCCATTCAAAAGCCAAGAGGTGGATATTTAGGGAAATATCAGAGTCAACAAGTTGACTCATCACAAGGTATATCAGTTCTGGTGCGACAAAGACGGCAGTGGAAGTGGCTCATATGCTTTGTAATAGTGAGATCACAGAGGTCCATGCAAGCACTGTTTGACGCATATTATGCTAGCCTGGAATGGTGGCCTAAAAATAGGTGAAGAAGACTCAACTTCAATATTGTCATAAGACTCATCTGTTCGAGTTTGCAAAACACAGTGTCTGCAAATTGAGATTCTGGTTTGATTATTATCCTAAGTCATGTGACAAGGCTTGTTAAAGAGTCGACATTGATTTGTAGGATTGCTACCTTCCAATAGGTGGCACTAGAGTTCTAGTTCTTTTCCTCTCTGAAGAGACAATTTGCATAATTAGCAAAAAAGTATGAAAAGTGGACATTAGAAGATTGCAAATGGGTGATTTAGAACAATGAGATGAAAGTCAATAGACTAGGCTCTGTTGGGTGCAAATGGGTCTGGAAGAAACAAGGGAAAAAGAAGCTACCTAATCGAAAAATTGAAGGAACTTTCAAGTTTGGTGAAGGAAGCCTGATGGGGTTGTCTCATAGCCAAAAGCATTGGATACTTGACCAGGATCGATAGTGGTCTCAATGCTGAGCTGTATGGAAGTATCTTACAAGTTACTTCGTACACGCGAGTGCTATGGGTATGAAAAGAGCGTCATAGTATTACAGCATGACAATGAACCAAAGCATATGTCGAGTTTGCCAAAGAAATAGTTCACTAACAAAGAAGTAGAGGAATTGGATTGGCCCCCACAGTCCCCACAACGCAGCCCAATCAAAAAGTTATGGGTAGGGCTGAAGAAAAAGCTATATATATACCCAAGTGAATTGACCCGTATGCACCTATATTGGGAATGTGGAGAAGAGACCTGGGATTAGATTTTGGTCGGGACATGCTTGAATCTGATCGAGAGCATGACCAGAAGAATTCAGGCAGTGTTGAATGCCAAAGGTGGATTTACAAAATACTAACAAAATAATGAAAATAGGATTTTTAGGAGCAAAACAGTAACAGTGCAGTGACATGCCAAGACTCTGCATAACTAATCATATGCAAAATGGATGTAATTCAAATTTATGTATGAGATAGCCAAGATGATTATTTATAAAATGATGGTAATCTCACTTTTAAAGCAGTAGTGGATGGTGAAATATGGAGCAAAAGTCAAAAGTTCAAAATATTGTTACCCTTTTGCTCGTCAGTGTACGTGTCTATATATGTGTGTGTATTGGCCTGGTTACTCTTAAAAATACTTGAGCATTGCAACCTATTTCCTTGCAAATTGCCTCTTCTGAGAAAAAGAGGACTTAAACTCTATAGCACCACCTGTTGGAAGTAGCGATCCTACAAGTCACAATCAACCCTTTAACGAGTCATGCAATATGACTTAGGATAAAAGCCAAATCAAATTTGGCTTTTATCCTAAGTCATATTGCACGACTCGTTAAAGGGTTGATTGTGACTTGTAGGATCGCTACTTCCAACAGGTGGCGCTATAGAGTTTAAGTTCTCTTTTTCTCAGAAGAGGCAATTTGCATATTTAATTTCCCAGAGGAGCATTGCATGGCGAATAAGCCTCCTTACCTTGACAAGCCAGAGCTGGTATGTCACTCTTCATAAGGAGAAACGTTACCCCTTAGACCCCAACCTATTTCCTGGAAATGCATATTTAATTATTGTGTCTAGACACATTTTTGCTACGAGCATTAAAAGTAAGAATCTATTCTCCACCAGATAGAAGAAAAATTGTAAAGTTTCCCATTTTCAAACACTGCTTTTCATTTCCTGAACTAATTTAAAGATAATGAAAATGATGTTTCATTTGCATTAAGTTAATGATTTGCTTTTATCATTGAAGCAAAGTTTGCTGTTTTAGAGTAACTGCTTGAATTTCTACCAATGAAGCCTGATTTATTGATATGATCTCTGTGATAGTTACCAATCATTTGTACAGATACATATGAAAAATGTTCATACCTTAAAGGGCACTCTCATACTAAGAAATACATTAATCAAAATTTACAGTAGATTCATAGTAAAAGTTCACTATGTCAAGATGATTACAAAATCTCAGTAGTAAAGCCCACATAACTATCTTAAATAATTCAATCTTTTATATATTCTTTTTTATGTTTGAGTTCCTTTTTAGTTGTAAGCAGATCAACGGATTTTCAGTTCCTGGGACCTCCACCAATCTCTCAACTCCCCATCCTCTCCACATTAATAGTTGTTTGTGATTATGCCTATACTTATATATTGTCAAATACCTGTTAGGCCATACAAAGATATAGCAATATATTGTAATTAAAAAAGTGTGTAAAATTTAAGTCCATTAATGGGATCAAAAAATGAAAAATTAAAGGATATACAAATGGTTGAGGTTATTTTGCACTAAAAGCACATACTTTAGACTAACAGTGATAGTTGACTTTGTGGAACTTTCTCCCATCTCCCTACTGCATCTCTTTGTGTCCATCAATCTATCTATCTATCTACATATCTATCTATCTATATACAGTACAGAGCAAAAGTTTGGACACACCTTCTCATTTAAAGGGAACCTGTCACCCCCCCAGGCGTTAGTAACTAAAAGAGCCATCTAGTGCAGCACTAATGCTGCATTCTGACTAGGTGGCTCTTCTAGTTCTTGTCCGTTGCACTGCAGAAATAATCGCATTTTAAATTTGTCCCTCATACCTTCAAATTGTCCGGGGGGCAAGTCTTTCCCCCTAATCTAGACACACCATATCCGTCACTCTGCAAGCCGGGTGCCGCCTCCTCGGGGTTATTCAATTCTCCAGGCGCCTGCGCTGTCATATTCTGCCTCGGGCATGCGCAGTTTGTGCTGCCCGACCACTGACATCACTTGATGTCTTGCTTACTGCACCTGCGAGCACGCGCGGCCCGAGATCCTGCCCCACAGTCTCTTATGATTTATTCACACTGCGGGGCTGGGATTCTTCGGCTGCCTGTGCGCGCAGGCGCAGTAAGCAAGACATCAAGTGACGGATGTGGTGCGTCTGGATTAGGGGGGAAAGCCCTCCCCCCCAGACAATTTGAAGGTATGAGGGACAAATTTAAAAGGCGATTATTTCTGCAATGAACAAGAACTAAAAGAGCCACCTTGTCAGAAAGCATCATTAGTGCTGCACAAGTTGGCTCTTTTAGTTACTAACTCCTGGGGGGGGGGGGTGACAGGTTCCCTTTAAAGATTTTTCTGTGTTCTTATGACTATGAAAATTGTAAATTCAAACTGAAGGCATCAAAAATATGAATTAACACATGTGGAATTACCATATATACTCGAGTATAAGCCGAGATTTTCAGCCCAAAATTTTGGGTTGAAAGTGCCCCTCTTGGCTTATACTCGAGTCACGGTGGGCGGCAGGGTCGGCGGGTGAGGGGGAGAGGGCGCTGAGGCATACTCACCTAGTCCCGGCGGTCCTGACGCTCCCTCTGCCCGTCCCACGGTCTTCGGTGCTGCAGCTCTTCCCCTGTTCAGCGGTCACGTTGGACCGCTGATTAGAGAAATGAATATGCGGCTCCACCTCCCATAGGCGGCACCGAAGACCGTGTGACAGGCAGAGGGAGCGGGACGCCGGGAGCAGGTAAGTATGTAATATTCACCTGTCCCCGTTCCACACGCCGGGCGCCGCTCTGTCTTCGCATCCTCTTGCTCTGACTGTTCAGGTCAGAGGACGCGATGACGCATATAGTGTGCGCGCCGCCCTCTGCCTCATCAGTCAGTGCGGAGAGACGCCGGGACTGGACGCTGAGGAGCTGCAAGCAAGAGAGGTGAGTATGGCATTTTTTTTTTATTGCAGCAGCAATGGCACAACTTTGGGGCAATAATAAACGGTGCAGAGCACTATATGGCAGCTATGGGGCAATAATAAATGGCGCAGAGCACTATATGGCACAGCTATGGGGCAATAATGAACGCTGCAGAGCACTATATGGCACAGCTATGGGGCAATAATGAACGGCGCAGAGCACTATATGGCTCAGCTATGGGGCAATAATGAACGGTGCAGAGCACAATATGGCACAGCTATGGGGCAATAATGATTGGCGCATAGCACTATATGGCACAGCTATGGGGCAATAATGAACGGCGTAGAGCACTATATGGCAGCTATGGGGCAATAATGAACGGTGCAGAGCACTATATGGCACAGCTATGGGGCAATAATGAACGGCGCAGAACACTATATGGCACAGCTATGGGGCAATAATGAACGGTGTAGAGCACTATATGGCACAGCTATGGGGCAACAATGAACAGTGCAGAGCATTATATGGCACAGCTATGGGGCAATAATGAACGGTGCAGGGCACTATATGGCACAGCTATGGGGCAATAATGAATGGCGCAGAACACTATATGGCACAGCTATGGGGCAATAATGAACGGCGCAGAGCACTATATGGCACAGCTATGGGGCAATAATGAACGGCGCAGAACACTATATGGCACAGCTATGGGGCAATAATGAATGGTGCAGAGCACTATATGGCACAGCTATGGGGCAACAATGAACAGTGCAGAGCATTATATGGCACAGCTATGGGGCAATAATGAACGGTGCAGGGCACTATATGGCACAGCTATGGGGCAATAATGAACAGAGCAGAGCACTATATGGCACAGCTATGGGGCAATAATGAACGGCGCAGAGCACTATATGGCACAGCTATGGGGCAACAATGAACAGTGCAGAGCACTATATGGCACAGCTATGGGGCAATAATGAACAGCGCTGAGCACTATTTGGCACATCTATGGGGCAATAATGAACGGCGCAGAGCACTATATGGCACAGCTATGGGGCAATAATGAACGGTGCAGAGCACTATATGGCACATCTATGGGGCAATAATGAACGGTGCAGAGCATTATATGGCACAGCTATGGGGCAATAATGAACGGTGCAGAGCATATATGTGGCACAGCTATGGGACAATAATGAACGGTGCAGAGCACTATATGGCACAACTATGGGGCAATAATGAACGGTGCAGAGCATTATATGGCACAGCTATGGGACAATAATGAAGGGTGCAGAGCACTATATGGCACAGCTATGGGGCAATAATGAACGGTGCAGAGCACTATATGGCACAGCTTTCTATGGTACATCTATGGGGAAATAATGAACGGTGCAGAGCACTATATGGCACAGCTATGGGGCCATAATGAACAGTATGGAGCATCTATTTTTATTTTTGAAATTCACCGGTAGCTGCTGCATTTTCCACCCTAGGCTTACACTCGAGTCAATAAGTTTTCCCAGGTTTTTGTGGCAAAATTAGGGGGGTCGGCTTATACTCGGGTCGGCTTATACTCGAGTATATACTTAACAAAATAGTGTGAATTGACTGAAAATATGTCTTATATTCTAGGTTCTTTAAAGTAGCCACCTTTTGCTTTGATGACTGCTTTGCATACTCTTGGTATTCTCTTGATGATCTTCAAGAGGTAGTTACCGGAAATGGTTTTCACTTCACAGGTGTGCCCTGTCAGGTTTAATAAGTGGGATTTCTTGCCTTATAAATGGGGTTGGGACCATCAGTTGTGTTGTGCAGAAGTCTGGTGGATACACAGCTGATAGTCCTACTGAATAGACTGTTAGAATTTGTACTATGGCAAGAAAAAAGCAGCTAAGTAAAGAAAAATGAGTGGCCATCATTACTTTAAGAAATGAAGGTCAGTCAGTCCGAAAAATTGGGAAAACATTGAAAGTGTCCCCAAATGCAGTTGCAAAAACCATCAAGCGCTACAAAGAAACTGGCTCACATGAGGAACGCCCCATGAAAGGAAGACCAAGAGACACCTCTGCTTCTGAGAATAAGTTTATCCGAGAAACCAGCCATTAGAAATCACAGATTAACAGCAGTTCAGATTAGAGACCAGGTCAATGCCACACAGAGTTCTAGCAGCAGACACATCTCTACAACAACTGTTAAGAGGAGACTTTGTGCAGCAGGCTTCATGGTAAAATAGCTGCTTGGAAACCACTGCTAAGGACAGGCAACAAGCAGAAGAGACTTGTTTGGGCTAAAGAACACAAGGAATGGATGTTAGAGCAGTGGAAATCTGTGCTTTGGTCTGATGAGTCGAAATTTGAGATCTTTGGTTACAACTAGGGTTGAGCGACCTTGACCTTTTTAGAGTCGAGCCGTGTTTCGCGAAACCCAACTATCTTAAAAGTTGAGTCGAGTGGAATCGGCCGATTATCGCGAAAAGTCGGGTATCGACCGAAACACGAAACCCAATGCAAGTCAATGGGGGAGCATAGTCGGCAGTGAGTGGAGGCCAGGAAAACACCTACACTGCCCATTTTAATGGCAAAAACATCCATTCTTGTTACAGAAGCTTGTCAATCGTAATTTAGCTTATAATAATTGGAAGGCATTTGAAATTGGGGGTCATTTGGCTAAAGTTGTGGGGGGTAGGGCTGGTTCAAGTAATTAGTGGGCCCAGTAAATCTGGACCACGTCACGGCAGTGGAGCAGGGAGAGGTAAGTATTTCAGCTTTGCAAGTGCTGTGATCCTGAGCAAGCAGGGGGGGCCCACTCGTTGGCATTGGCACTGGCACAGGGCCCCTCAAAGTACAGCGGTGTGTTTGCACGGCGGGGGTGCCTCCCACCGGCAGCAACACTTTTGCGTACTATGAGAGGCCCTGTGCCAGTGACGTCGCCAACGAGTATTCCTCCCCCCACCTGATGAAGGAACCTGCACTTTAATCTGCACCTTCCTCTTTGTCCCCGTGTAAGGTGGTATGGTATGCGGGAAGAGGAACCTGACTTTCAGCAGGGTGACAATCTTGCTGTGTAGCGTGCACGGGGAAAGTTGCATTATGGGTCAATGTACCAGCAGACTCATCTATCACTGGCTGGGCAATGGGCAGGATGAGGAGGAAACACAGATATAGGCCCAAAGAATAAAGTGGGCTAAATGCAGTTCAAAATTGGTAACACAGGACTAACCAGGGGGCATTGCAGTGGAGGACAACTGGAATGAGAGGCTGACACAGAGAGTAGGCCCAAATCAGTAAGTAGTCGAAATGCAGTTCAAAATTGGCAACAGTAGTAAACAGGCGGCACAGCTTTGTTCAGTGGAGGAGAACAGCAAGGAGTGGCAGACACCGATAGTAGGCCCCAACCCAACTAGTAGGCCAAATGCAGTCTAACATTAACAACTACTTAACGAGAGCCTGAAAATGGAATTTCAGGACAGGAAACCAGGAGAACAGCAAGGAGCGGCAGACACTGTTAGTAGGCCCCAAACCAACTAGTACGCCAAATGCAGTTGTTCCATTTAACAACTATTTAACAAAAGCCTGAAGATAGAAGCTCAGGAAAGGCAACCTGGAGAACACCTTGGAGCGGAAGACACTGTCTCTACAACCCAGACCCAACTTGTAGGCCTAATGCAGTGTTGTTTCAACAACTACTTAACGAGAGCTAGAAGATCGAAGCTATGGAGAGGCAACCTGGAGAACACCTTGGAGCGGAAGACACCGTCTCTATGACCCAGACCCAACTTGTAGGCATAATGTAGTGTTGTTTCAACAACTACTTAACACGAGCATGAAGATTGAAGCAATGGAGAGGCAACCTGGAGAACACCTTGGAGCGGAGGACACCGTCTGTACAACCCAGACCCAACTTGTAGGCCTAATGCAGTGTAGTTTTCAACAACTACTAAACGAGAGTAGGAAGATCGAAGCAATGTGGACGAAACCTCGGGAACACCTTGGAGTGTAACACACCGTCTCTCTAAACCCCATACCCAATTTGTAGGCCTAATGCAGTGTAGTTTGCAACAACTACTAAACGAGAGTAGGAAGATCGAAGCAATGTGGACGAAACCTGGGGAACACCTTGGAGTGTAACACACCGTCTCTCTACACCCCATACCCAATTTGTAGGCCTAATGCAGTGTAGTTTGCAACAACTACTAAACGAGAGTCGGAAGACCGAAGCAATGGCGAGGAAACCTGGGGAACACCTTGGAGTGGGACACACCGTCTCTACACCCCATACCCAATTTGTAGGCCTAATGCAGTGTAGTTTGCAACAACTACTAAACGAGAGTCGGAAGACCGAAGCAATGGCGAGGAAACCTGGGGAACACCTTGGAGTGGGACACACCGTCTCTACACCCCATACCCAATTTGTAGGCCTAATGCAGTGTAGTTTGCAACAACTACTAAACGAGAGTCGGAAGACTGAAGCAATGGCGAGGAAACCTGGGGAACACCTTGGAGTGGGACACACCGTCTCTACACCCCATACCCAATTTGTAGGCCTAATGCAGTGTAGTTTGCAACAACTACTAAACGAGAGTAGGAAGATCGAAGCAATGGAGAGGAAACCTGGGGAACACCTTGGAGTGGGACACACCGTCTCTACACCCCATACCCAATTTGTAGGCCTAATGCAGTATAGTTTGCAACAACTACTAAACGAGAGTAGGAAGATCGAAGCAATGTGGACGAAACCTGGGGAACACCTTGGAGTGTAACACACCATCTCTCTACACCCCATACCCAATTTGAAGGCCTAATGCAGTGTAGTTTTCAACAACTACTAAACGAGAGTAGGAAGATCGAAGCAATGTGGACGAAACCTGGGGAACACCTTGGAGTGTAACACACCGTCTCTCTACACCCCATACCCAATTTGTAGGCCTAATGCAGTGTAGTTTTCAACAACTACTAAACGAGAGTAGGAAGATCGAAGCAATGGAGAGGAAACCTGGGGCACACCTTGGGGCGGCAGACACCATTAGTAGGCCCTACCAAAGTAGTAGCCTGTTATGATTAGGTAATTCAGTACCACAATGGACATAGAAGTCAGAGCACATACAGTGACCTGTGTCATGATCCCAATGGCAGAGGATCACTAAAGGACAAGCACAGATACAAACAAGCTCTAGGGCGATGGAACCTGAGCTGACCGCGACCCTGAACCTAACACACAAATAAAAGTAGCCGGGGAACGTGCCTACGATGATCCTAGACGTCTCGCTCCAGCCGAAGATCTAACTTCCCCTATTAGAAGAAACACAGACCTCTCTTGCCTCCAGAGAAATCCCCCACAGAAATAGCAGCCCCCCACATATAATGACGGTGAAATGAGAGGAAAGCACATACGCAGTATGAAAACAGTTTCAGCAAAATGAGGCCCGCTAAAGCTAGATAGCAGAGGATACAAAAGTGAACTGCGCGGTCAGCGAAAAACCCTTCAAAAAACCATCCTGAAATTACTTGAACTCATGTGCCAACTCATGGTACATGAGGAGCAATTTCAGCCCACTAGAGCAACCAGCAGCAAGAATCACATATCTGCAGGCTGGACTAAAAACCAAATAAAGCAAAACACCAAAACAGGAAAATCCAAACTTAGCTTGACCAGAAGGTTCTAGGAGCAGGGAGCAGAGGTAACAAGACACACTGGATACATTGATAACCGGCGAGGAAATGCCAGCAAAGCCAGGTTAAATAGGAAACTCCCATATGCTGATGGAACAGGTGGAACCCAGAAACCCAGGAAAGACAAGTCACCCAGTACCATCAGTAACCACCAGAGGGAGCCCAAAAACAGAACTCACAACAGTACCCCCCCCTTGAGGAGGGGTCACCGAACCCTCACGAGAACCACCAGGGCGACCAGGATGAGCCCTATGAAAAGCGCGAACCAAATCATCAGCATGAACATCCGAGGCAACCACCCAAGAATTATCCTCCTGACCATAACCCTTCCACTTGACCAAATATTGGAGTTTCCGTGTGGAAACACGAGAATCCAAGATCTTCTCCACAACATACTCCAATTCTCCCTCCACCAGCACTGGAGCAGGAGGCTCAAGCGAAGGAACAACAGGTACCTCATACTTCCGCAACAACGACCGATGAAACACATTATGAATAGCAAACGATGCCGGGAGATCCAAACGAAACGACACAGGGTTAAGAATTTCCAAGATCCTATAGGGACCGATGAACCGAGGCTTGAACTTAGGAGAAGAGACCTTCATAGGAACAAAACGAGAAGACAACCACACCAAGTCACCAACAAGAAGTCGAGGACCCACGCGGCGACGGCGATTAGCAAACTGCTGAGCCTTCTCCTGGGACAACTTCAAATTGTCCACCACATGACTCCAAATCCGATGCAACCTATCCACCACCATGTCCACTCCAGGACAATCAGAAGGTTCCACCTGACCAGAGGAAAAACGAGGATGAAACCCCGAATTACAAAAGAAAGGAGAAACCAAGGTAGCAGAACTAGCCCGATTATTAAGGGCAAACTCGGCCAACGGCAAAAAGGTAACCCAGTCATCCTGATCAGCAGAAACAAAACACCTTAAATAAGTTTCCAAGGTCTGATTAGTTCGTTCAGTCTGGCCATTCGTCTGAGGATGGAATGCAGACGAAAAGGACAAATCAATGCCCATCTTAGCACAGAACGTCCGCCAAAATCTAGACACAAACTGGGATCCCCTGTCAGAAACGATGTTCTCAGGAATCCCATGCAAACGAACCACATTCTGAAAAAACAGAGGGACCAACTCAGAGGAGGAAGGCAACTTAGGCAAGGGTACCAGATGAACCATTTTAGAAAAGCGATCACACACAACCCAGATGACGGACATTTTTTGAGAGACAGGGAGATCCGAAATAAAGTCCATGGAAATGTGCGTCCAAGGCCTCTTCGGGATAGGCAAAGGTGACAACAATCCACTGGCCCGAGAACAGCAAGGCTTAGCCCGAGCACAAACCTCACAAGACTGCACAAAAGAACGCACATCCCTCGACAAGGAAGACCACCAAAAAGACCTGGCCACCAAGTCTCTAGTACCAAATATTCCAGGATGACCTGCCAACGCAGAAGAATGGACCTCGGAGATGACTCTACTGGTCCAATTATCCGGAACAAACAGTCTCTCAGGCAGACAACGATCAGGTTTACCAGCCTGAAACTCCTGCAAAGCACGTCGCAAGTCTGGGGAGACAGCAGACAAAATCACCCCATCCCTAAGGATACCAGAGGGCTCAGAATTTCCAAGGGAGTCAGGCACAAAACTCCTAGAAAGAGCATCCGCCTTCACATTCTTTGAACCTGGCAGGTATGAAACCACAAAATTGAAACGAGAGAAAAACAGTGACCAACGAGCCTGTCTAGGATTCAGACGCCTGGCAGACTCAAGGTAAATCAAATTTTTGTGATCAGTCAAGACCACCACACGATGTCTAGCACCCTCTAGCCAATGACGCCACTCCTCAAATGCCCACTTCATGGCCAAAAGTTCCCGATTACCAACATCATAATTCCGCTCAGCCTGCGAAAACTTTCTAGAAAAAAACGCGCATGGCTTCATCACTGAGCCATCGGAGCTTCTCTGTGACAAAACCGCCCCCGCTCCAATCTCGGAAGCATCAACCTCAACCTGAAAAGGGAGCGAAACATCTGGCTGACGCAACACAGGAGCAGAAGAAAACCGGCGCTTAAGTTCCTGAAAGGCCTCCACAGCCGCAGGAGACCAATTAGCAACATCAGCACCCTTCTTAGTCAAATCCGTCAAAGGCTTAACAACACTAGAAAAATTAGTTATAAAACGACGATAGAAATTAGCAAAGCCCAAGAACTTCTGTAGACTCTTAAGAGATGTAGGCTGCGTCCAGTCACAAATAGCCTGAACCTTGACGGGATCCATCTCAATAGTAGAAGGGGAAAAAATATACCCCAAGAAAGAAATCTTCTGGACTCCAAAGAGACACTTTGAGCCTTTTACAAACAAGGAATTGGCCCGCAGGACCTGAAACACCTTCCTGACCTGCTGAACATGAGAATCCCAGTCATCAGAAAAAACCAAAATATCATCCAAATACACAATCATAAATTTATCCAGATATTCACAGAAAATATCGTGCATAAAGGACTGGAAGACTGAAGGAGCATTAGAAAGTCCAAAAGGCATTACCAAATACTCAAAATGGCCCTCAGGCATATTAAATGCGGTTTTCCACTCATCACCTTGCTTTATTCGTATAAGATTATACGCACCCCGAAGATCAATCTTAGTGAACCATTTAGCCCCCTTAATGCGAGCAAACAAATCAGTCAACAATGGCAAAGGATACTGATATTTTACGGTAATCTTATTCAAAAGACGATAATCTATACAAGGCCTCAAGGAACCATCTTGTTTGGCCACGAAAAAAAAACCTGCTCCCAAACGGGACAAAGATGGACGGATATGTCCCTTTTTATAAGGACTCCTTAACATAATCCCGCATAGCAGTATGCTCTGGCACTGACAGATTGAACAAATGACCTTTAGGAAATTTACTGCCTGGAATTAAATTTATAGCACAATCGCAATCCCTGTGAGGAGGAAGCGAACTGAGCTTAGGCTCCTCAAAAACATCCCGATAGTCAGACAAAAACACAGGAATCTCAGAAGGAGTAGATGAAGCGATAGAAATCGGAGGTGCATCATCATGAACCCCCTGACAACCCCAGCTTAACACAGACATTGATTTCCAGTCAAGGACTGGATTATGAGTTTGTAACCATGGCAGACCAAGTACTAGAACATCATGCAAATTATACAGTACCAGGAAGCGAATCACCTCCTGGTGAACGGGAGTCATACGCATGGTCACTTGTGTCCAGTACTGAGGTTTATTCATAGCCAAAGGTGTAGAGTCAATTCCCTTCAAAGGAATAGGGACTTCCAGAGGCTCCAGACTAAACCCACAGCGATTGGCAAATGACCAATCCATAAGACTCAGGGCAGCGCCTGAATCCACATAGGCATCGACGGAAATGGATGATAATGAACAAATCAGAGTCACAGACAGAATGAACTTAGACTGTAAAGTACTAATGGCAACAGACTTATCAACCTTTTTTGTGCGTTTAGAGCATGCTGATATAACTTGAGCTGAATCACCACAATAAAAGCACAACCCTTTTTTCCGCCTATACTTTTGCCGTTCACTTCTGGACTGAATTCTATCACATTGCATTATCTCAGGTGACGGTTCAGACGACACCGCCAAATGATGCACAGGTTTGCGCTCCCGTAAACGCCGATCAATCTGAACAGCCATAGTCATAGACTCATTCAGACCAGCAGGCGCAGGGAACCCCACCATAACATCTTTAATGGCCTCAGAAAGGCCATCTCTAAACTTTGCAGCCAGAGCGCACTCATTCCACTGAGTAAGTACCGACCACTTCCGAAATTTTTGACAAGAAATTTCTGCTTCATCTTGCCCCTGAGAGAGGGCCAACAAAGCTTTTTCAGCCTGAATCTCTTGGTTAGGTTCCTCATAGAGCAAACCTAATGCCAGAAAAAACGCATCCGCATTAAGCAACGCAGGGTCCCCTGGTGCCAATGCAAATGCCCAATCCTGAGGGTCACCCCGCAGGAAAGATATAATTATCTTGACTTGCTGAGCAGGGTCTCCAGAGGAGCGAGATTTCAAAGAAAGAAACAACTTGCAATTGTTCCTAAAATTCAAAAAACGAGATCTATCTCCAGAAAAAAACTCTGGGACAGGAATTCTAGGTTCAGACATAGGAGCATGTACAACAAAATCCTGTATATTTTGAACCTTAGTGGCAAGATTATTCAGGCTGGAAGCCAAACTCTGGACGTCCATGATAAACAGCTGGGATCAGAGCCATTCAAAGATTAAGAGGAGGAGGAAGTAGCCACGCTGCAATAAGGCTAGGCAGCAAACTCTGAGGGAAAGAGAAAAAAAAAAAAAACTTCCTCAGACTACTTATCCTCCTACTTCAGCCAATACAATTAACACTTTGTGGGCCGGTTATACTGTCATGATCCCAATGGCAGAGGATCACTAAAGGACAAGCACAGATACAAACAAGCTCTAGGGCGATGGAACCTGAGCTGACCGCGACCCTGAACCTAACACACAAATAAAAGTAGCCGGGGAACGTGCCTACGATGATCCTAGACGTCTCGCTCCAGCCGAAGATCTAACTTCCCCTATTAGAAGAAACACAGACCTCTCTTGCCTCCAGAGAAATCCCCCACAGAAATAGCAGCCCCCCACATATAATGACGGTGAAATGAGAGGAAAGCACATACGCAGTATGAAAACAGTTTCAGCAAAATGAGGCCCGCTAAAGCTAGATAGCAGAGGATACAAAAGTGAACTGCGCGGTCAGCGAAAAACCCTTCAAAAAACCATCCTGAAATTACTTGAACTCATGTGCCAACTCATGGTACATGAGGAGCAATTTCAGCCCACTAGAGCAACCAGCAGCAAGAATCACATATCTGCAGGCTGGACTAAAAACCAAATAAAGCAAAACACCAAAACAGGAAAATCCAAACTTAGCTTGACCAGAAGGTTCTAGGAGCAGGGAGCAGAGGTAACAAGACACACTGGATACATTGATAACCGGCGAGGAAATGCCAGCAAAGCCAGGTTAAATAGGAAACTCCCATATGCTGATGGAACAGGTGGAACCCAGAAACCCAGGAAAGACAAGTCACCCAGTACCATCAGTAACCACCAGAGGGAGCCCAAAAACAGAACTCACAACAGACCTGACAATAACCCAAAAACATAGAACGAGCTCTGAGACGTGGGAACTCTGCTGACCGCAATCCCTAATCCTCTCCAACCACACTAGAGGCAGCCGTGGATTGCGCCTAACGCTCCCTATGCAACTCGGCACAGCCTGAGAAACTAGCTAGCCTGAAGATAGAAAAAAAGCCTACCTTGCCTCAGAGAAATACCCCAAAGGAAAAGGCAGCCCCCCACATATAATGACTGTGAGATAAGATGAAAAGACAAACGTAGGGATGAAATAGATTTAGCAAAGTGAGGCCCAACATTCTGAATAGAGCGAGGATAGGAAAGGTAACTTTGCGGTCAACACAAAACCCTACAAACAACCACGCAAAGGGGGCAAAAAGACCCTCCGTACCGACTAACGGCACGGAGGTACACCCTCTGCGTCCCAGAGCTTCCAGCAAGCAAGAAAAACCAAATAAACAAGCTGCACAGAAAAAACAGCAAACAAAAATAACACAAGAGCAACTTAGCTATGCAGAGCAGCAGGCCACAGGATCGATCCAGGAGGAAGCAAGTCCAATACTAGAACATTGACTGGAGGCCAGGATCAAAGCACTAGGTGGAGTTAAATAGAGCAGCACCTAACGACTTCACCACATCACCTGAGGAAGGAAACTCAGAAGCCGCAGTACCACTTTCCTCCACCAACGGAAGCTCATAGAGAGAATCAGCTGAAGTACCACTTGTGACAACAGGAGGGAGCTCTGCCACAGAATTCACAACAGTACCCCCCCTTGAGGACTTTGTGCAGCAGGCTTCATGGTAAAATAGCTGCTTGGAAACCACTGCTAAGGACAGGCAACAAGCAGAAGAGACTTGTTTGGGCTAAAGAACACAAGGAATGGACGTTAGAGCAGTGGAAATCTGTGCTTTGGTCTGATGAGTCGAAATTTGAGATCTTTGGTTACAACTAGGGTTGAGCGACCTTGACCTTTTTAGAGTTGAGCCGTGTTTCGCGAAACCCGACTATCTTAAAAGTCGAGTCGAGTGGAATCGGCCGATTATCGCGAAAAGTCGGGTATCGACCGAAACACGAAACCCAATGCAAGTCAATGGGGAAGCATAGTCGGCAGTGAGTGGAGGCCAGGAAAACAACTACACTGCCCATTTTAATGGCAAAAACATCCATTCTTGTTACAGAAGCTTGTCAATCGGAATTTAGCTTATAATAATTGGAAGGCATTTGAAATTGGGGGTCATTTGGCTAAAGTTGTGGGGGGTAGGGCTGGTTCAAGTAATTAGTGGGGCCAGTAAATCTGGACCACGTCACGGCAGTGGAGCAGGGAGAGGTAAGTATTTCAACTTTGCAAGTGCTGTGATCCTGAGCAAGCACGGGGGTCCCACTCATTGGCATTGGCACTGGCACAGGGCCCCTCAAAGTACAGCGGTGTGTTTGCACGGCGGGGGCGCCTCCCACCGGCAGCAACACTTTTGCGTACTATGAGAGGCCCTGTGCCAGTGACGTCGCCAACGAGTATTCCTCCCCCCACCTGATGAAGGAACCCGCACTTTCATCTGCACCTTCCTCTTTGTCCCCGTGTAAGGTGGTATGGTATGCGGGAAGAGGAACCTGACTTTCAGCAGGGTCACAATCTTGCTGTGTAGCGTGCACGGGGAAAGTTGCATTATGGGTCAATGTACCAGCAGACTCATCTATCACTGGCTGGGCAATGGGCAGGATGAGGAGGAAACACAGATATAGGCCCAAAGAATAAAGTGGGCTAAATGCAGTTCAAAATTGGTAACACAGGACTAACCAGGGGGCATTGCAGTGGAGGACAACTGGAATGAGAGGCTGACACAGAGAGTAGGCCCAAATCAGTAAGTAGTCGAAATGCAGTTCAAAATTGGCAACAGTAGTAAACAGGCGGCACAGCTTTGTTCAGTGGAGGAGAACAGCAAGGAGTGGCAGACACCGATAGTAGGCCCCAACCCAACTAGTAGGCCAAATGCAGTCTAACATTAACAACTACTTAACGAGAGCCTGAAAATGGAATTTCAGGACAGGAAACCAGGAGAACAGCAAGGAGTGGCAGACACTGTTAGTAGGCCCCAAACCAACTAGTACGCCAAATGCAGTTGTTCCATTTAACAACTATTTAACAAGAGCCTGAAGATAGAAGCTCAGGAAAGGCAACCTGGAGAACACCTTGGAGCGGAAGACACCGTCTTTACAACCCAGAACCAACTTGTAGGCCTAATGCAGTGTTGTTTCAACAACTACTTAACGAGAGCTAGAAGATCGAAGCTATGGAGAGGCAACCTGGAGAACACCTTGGAGCGGAAGACACCATCTCTATGACCCAGACCCAACTTGTAGGCATAATGTAGTGTTGTTTCAACAACTACTTAACACGAGCATGAAGATTGAAGCAATGGAGAGGCAACCTGGAGAACACCTTGGAGCGGAGGACACCGTCTCTACAACCCAGACCCAACTTGTAGGCCTAATGCAGTGTAGTTTTCAACAACTACTAAACGAGAGTAGGAAGATCGAAGCAATGTGGACGAAACCTCGGGAACACCTTGGAGTGTAACACACCGTCTCTCTAAACCCCATACCCAATTTGTAGGCCTAATGCAGTGTAGTTTTCAACAACTACTAAACGAGAGTAGGAAGATCGAAGCAATGTGGACGAAACCTGCGGAACACCTTGGAGTGTAACACACCGTCTCTCTACACCCCATACCCAATTTGTAGGCCTAATGCAGTGTAGTTTGCAACAACTACTAAACGAGAGTCGGAAGAAAGAAGCAATGGCGAGGAAACCTGGGGAACACCTTAGAGTGGGACACACCGTCTCTACACCCCATACTCAATTTGTAGGCCTAATGCAGTGTAGTTTGCAACAACTACTAAACGAGAGTCGGAAGATCGAAGCAATGGCGAGGAAACCTGGGGAACACCTTGGAATGGGACACACCGTCTCTACACCCCATACCCAATTTGTAAGCCTAATGCAGTGTAGTTTGCAACAACTACTAAACGAGAGTAGGAAGATCGAAGCAAGGTGGACGAAACCTGGGGAACACCTTGGAGTGGGACACACCGTCTCTACACCCCATACCCAATTTGTAGGCCTAATGCAGTGTAGTTTGCAACAACTACTAAACGAGAGTAGGAAGATCGAAGCAATGTGGACGAAACCTGGGGAACACCTTGGAGTGTAACACACCGTCTCTGTACACCCCATACCCAATTTGTAGGCCTAATGCAGTGTAGTTTGCAACAACTACTAAACGAGAGTCGGAAGACTGAAGCAATGGCGAGGAAACCTGGGGAACACCTTGGAGTGGGACACACCGTCTCTACACCCCATACCCAATTTGTAGGCCTAATGCAGTGTAGTTTGCAACAACTACTAAACGAGAGTCAGAAGACCGAAGCAATGGCGAGGAAACCTGGGGAACACCTTGGAGTGGGACACACCGTCTCTACACCCCATACCCAATTTGTAGGCCTAATGCAGTATAGTTTGCAACAACTACTAAACGAGAGTAGGAAGATCGAAGCAATGTGGACGAAACCTGGGGAACACCTTGGAGTGTAACACACCATCTCTCTACACCCCATACCCAATTTGTAGGCCTAATACAGTGTAGTTTTCAACAACTACTAAACGAGAGTAGGAAGATCGAAGCAATGTGGACGAAACCTGGGGAACACCTTGGAGTGTAACACACCGTCTCTCTACACCCCATACCCAATTTGTAGGCCTAATGCAGTGTAGTTTGCAACAACTACTAAACGAGAGTCGGAAGACTGAAGCAATGGCGAGGAAACCTGGGGAACACCTTGGAGTGGGACACACCGTCTCTACACCCCATACCCAATTTGTAGGCCTAATGCAGTGTAGTTTGCAACAACTACTAAACGAGAGTCAGAAGACCGAAGCAATGGCGAGGAAACCTGGGGAACACCTTGGAGTGGGACACACCGTCTCTACACCCCATACCCAATTTGTAGGCCTAATGCAGTGTAGTTTGCAACAACTACTAAACGAGAGTAGGAAGATCGAAGCAATGGAGAGGAAACCTGGGGAACACCTTGGAGTGGGACACACCGTCTCTACACCCCATACCCAATTTGTAGGCCTAATGCAGTATAGTTTGCAACAACTACTAAACGAGAGTAGGAAGATCGAAGCAATGTGGACGAAACCTGGGGAACACCTTGGAGTGTAACACACCATCTCTCTACACCCCATACCCAATTTGTAGGCCTAATACAGTGTAGTTTTCAACAACTACTAAACGAGAGTAGGAAGATCGAAGCAATGTGGACGAAACCTGGGGAACACCTTGGAGTGTAACACACCGTCTCTCTACACCCCATACCCAATTTGTAGGCCTAATGCAGTGTAGTTTTCAACAACTACTAAACGAGAGTAGGAAGATCGAAGCAATGGAGAGGAAACCTGGGGCACACCTTGGGGCGGCAGACACCATTAGTAGGCCCTACCAAAGTAGTAGCCTGTTATGATTAGGTAATTCAGTACCACAATGGACATAGAAGTCAGAGCACATACAGTGACCTGACAATAACCCAAAAACATAGAACGAGCTCTGAGACGTGGGAACTCTGCTGACCGCAATCCCTAATTCTCTCCAACCACACTAGAGGCAGCCGTGGATTGCGCCTAACGCTCCCTATGCAACTCGGCACAGCCTGAGAAACTAGCTAGCCTGAAGATAGAAAAAAAGCCTACCTTGCCTCAGAGAAATACCCCAAAGGAAAAGGCAGCCCCCCACATATAATGACTGTGAGTTAAGATGAAAAGACAAACGTAGGGATGAAATAGATTTAGCAAAGTGAGGCCCAACATTCTGAACAGAGCGAGGATA
The DNA here is from genome assembly GCF_032444005.1 of Ranitomeya imitator. NCBI lineage: Eukaryota > Metazoa > Chordata > Amphibia > Anura > Dendrobatidae > Ranitomeya > Ranitomeya imitator. Next base: position 329,503,757 of record NC_091286.1, on the reverse strand, counting down.
GGAAAGGTAACTTTGCGGTCAACACAAAACCCTACAAACAACCACGCAAAGGGGGCAAAAAGACCCTCCGTACCGACTAACGGCACGGAGGTACACCCTCTGCGTCCCAGAGCTTCCAGCAAGCAAGAAAAACCAAATAAACAAGCTAGACAGAAAAAACAGCAAACAAAAATAACACAAGAGCAACTTAGCTATACAGAGCAGCAGGCCACAGGAACGATCCAGGAGGAAGCAAGTCCAATACTAGAACATTGACTGGAGGCCAGGATCAAAGCACTAGGTGGAGTTAAATAGAGCAGCACCTAACGACTTCACCACATCACCTGAGGAAGGAAACTCAGAAGCCGCAGTACCACTTTCCTCCACCAACGGAAGCTCATAGAGAGAATCAGCCGAAGTACCACTTGTGACCACAGGAGGGAGCTCTGCCACAGAATTCACAACAGTAGCCCCAATGCAGTTTTAAAATTCCTAGAGGCTGAAAACAAGACTATTGACGCTTTGCTTTTTTCAATGGAGGTCAGCTGTATTGAGTGGCGCAGACAGACACAGGTAGTAGGCCTTAAACCAAAAATGTGGCTCACTGCAGTTTAAAAAAGGTTACAGGGGTACACAGGCAGCATTGCTCTGGGCAGTGGAGGACAATTTCAATAGTGGACCGCAGACAGACTTTGTACGCCTACTATTAAAAAAAGGATGCTCTATGCAATTAAAAATAGGTTCCAGGGGTCCACGGGCAGCAGTGGTGTGGTCAGTGGATGAGTATTGGAAGGAGGGAACGCAGACAGGCGTAGTAGGCCTAACATAACAAAATTAGGTTGTAGGCACTTTAAAATTGGTTCCAGGGGTACACGTGCAGCAGTGGTGTGGTCAGCGGAGGACAATTTGAATTAAGGACTGCAGACAGACTTTGTAGGCTGTCCCCTGTGGACCATGCATCCAACACATTAACCCAGTGCGCCGTAATGGACACGTAACTTTTTGTGGACATGCCTACTGGTCCATACGTCTCTTGTCAGGTGTACCTTTCTACTGTTTGATTGCCTGAGTGCTATGACAATGCAGACTTTTTCATGCCGGTGGAGGGCTGGGATGGCTTTTCTCGCAAAAGAAATGTCGAGTGTGTAGCTTGAACCGTGGTACATCGTAGTTCATCTGGGCTTTCTAAATATAAAACAAAGAAAAAAAGGAGGCTCCATGCACTTTCAGCTGGGTTCCAGGGGTACACGGCCAGCATTGGTCTGGTCAGTGGAGGCCTAGTGGAAGGAGGGACCGCAGACAGGCTACGAAAACCTAACATAATAAATTAGGGCTGTGGGCACTTTAACATTGGTTCCAGGGATACATGGGCAGCAGTAGACTGGTCAGTGGAGGCCTAGTGGAAGGAGGGACCGCAGACAGGCTTCGAAGGCCTAACATAATAAATTAGGGCTGTGGGCACTTTAACATTGGTTCCAGGGATACACGGGCAGCAGTAGACTGGTCAGTGGAGGCCTAGAGGAAGGAGGGACCGCAGACAGGCTTCGAAGGCCTAACATGATAAATTAGGGCTGTAGGCACTTTAACATTGGTTCCAGGGATACACGGGCAGCAGTAGACTGGTCAGTGGAGGCCTAGTGGAAGGAGGGACCGCAGACAGGCTTCGAAGGCCTAACATAATAAATTAGGGCTGTGGGCACTTTAACATTGGTTCTAGGGGTACACGGGCAGCAGTAGACTGGTCAGTGGAGACCTAGTGGAAGGAGGGACCGCAGACAGGCTTCGAAGGCCTAACATAATAAAATTGGGCTGTAGGCACTTTGAATTCTCTTGCAGGGGTACACAGGCAGTGGGCACCATTGGTGTTGTCAGCGGCGGCCGATTGTAATGAGTGTCTGCCAGTTAGTAGTCCCAAAAAATCAATACATGTTAATGTCGCGCATTACAACAAAAAGAAAAACCAAAAGGGTGCAATCATTAGGTACAGGGTTGGGCTCCTCTACGTAGTTTCAGACCTAGTAATTTTGCACAAAGTATTTACTTGGGTAAATATAGGACACTGCCCCTGACTATGTTAAGTACCATCATACATGTCAACACAATGGTATTGTCAGTGGCAGTAATTTACGGATGTCAGCGCATAGACTAAACATAGGTGTAACTGTGAGAGATAATTGTGCAAGTGGTAGAGCAATGTTTGAGCTGGGGGTGGGTGAACTCTCTTGTGGCCGGCGGTACATGCCCAGGGCCCCTCATGTTACAACAGTGTGTCTGACGTTGGGTGCGCACCACCACCGCCAGAGACACTTTATTGTACTATGAGGGACCCAGTGGCAGTGCCATAGACCAAAAGCGGGCACACCCACCTCTTCAGACAAACAGCACTCTCACGGGTGCTTGCGCCAAGTGGCGATACCACGGCCCCATGTGGGGAGTTTGGCCATTTAGGGAGGTGTAAACATGTCGTATGCTGGACAATCAGCTGCTGCAAATTACGAGATTGGTAAAGTCATTCAGAGTAGTCCACAGGCAATACCTTTTCATAGGAAAGCTAGGTGTCGGCCGGGCAAGGTGGGGCAAAAGAATTCGAAATCCAGTTGTGGTTCATTTTAATGAAGGTTAGATCATCAACATTTTGGGTGGCCAGACGAGTCCTTTTTTCGGTTAATATTGAACCTGCAGCACTGAATACTCTTTCTGATAGGACACTAGCTTCCGTGCAAGCAAGCTCCTGCAATGCATATTCTGCCAATTCTGGCCAGGTGTCTAATTTGGATGCCCAGTAATCAAATGGGAATGACGGTTGAGGTAGAACATCGATAATTGATGAAAAATAGTTAGTAACCATACTGGACAAATGTTGTCTCCTGTCACTTTGAATTGATGCAGCAGTACCTGTCCTGTCTGCGGTCATAGCAAAATCACTCCACAACCTGGTCAGAAAACCCCTCTGTCCAACGCCACTTCGGATTTCTGCACCTCTAACACTTCTGTTCTGCTGCCCCCTGCTGCTCGTGTGAGAACGATCATGGGCGCTGTGTGCTGGGAATGCCTGAAGCAAACGGTCAACAAGAGTTGATTGTTTGGTTGCTAATATTATTTCCAAGTTGTCATGTGGCATAATATTTTGCAATTTGCCTTTATAGTGAGGATCAAGGAGGCAGGCCAACCAGTAATCGTCATCGTTCATCATTTTAGTAATGCGTGTGTCCCTTTTGAGGATACGTAAGGCATAATCCGCCATGTGGGCCAAAGTTCCAGTTGTCAAATCAGCAGTTGTGCTTGGTTGAGGGGCAGTTTCAGGCAAATCTACGTCACTTGTGTCCCTCAAAAAACCAGAACCCGGCCTTGCCACGCCACCAATTTCCAGTGGCCCCGGAAAAGCTTCCTCATTAAAAATATACTCATCCCCATCATCCTCCTCGTCCTCCTCCTCTTCGCCCGCTACCTCGTCCTGTACACTGCCCTGACCAGACAATGGCTGACTGTCATCAAGGCTTTCCTCTTCCTCTGCTGCAGACACCTGCTCCTTTATGTGCGTCAAACTTTGCATCAGCAGACGCATTAGGGGGATGCTCATGCTTATTATGGCGTTGTCTGCACTAACCAGCCGTGTGCATTCCTCAAAACACTGAAGGACTTGACACATGTCTTGTATCTTCGACCACTGCACACCTGACAACTCCATGTCTGCCATCCTACTGCCTGCCCGTGTATGCGTATCCTCCCACAAAAACATAACAGCCCGCCTCTGTTCGCACAGTCTCTGAAGCATGTGCAGTGTTGAGTTCCACCTTGTTGCAACGTCTATGATTAGGCGATGCTGGGGAAGGTTCAAAGACCGCTGATAGGTCTGCATTCGGCTGGAGTGTACGGGCGAACGGCGGATATGTGAGCAAAGTCCGCGCACTTTGAGGAGCAGGTCGGATAACCCCGGATAAGTTTTCAGGAAGCACTGCACCACCAGGTTTAAGGTGTGAGCCAGGCAAGGAATGTGTTTCAGTTGGGAAAGGGAGATGGCAGCCATGAAATTCCTTCCGTTATCACTCACTACCTTGCCTGCCTCAAGATCTACTGTGCCCAGCCACGACTGCGTTTCTTTCTGCAAGAACTCGGACAGAACTTCCGCGGTGTGTCTGTTGTCGCCCAAACACTTCATAGCTAATACAGCCTGCTCACGCTTGCCAGTAGCTGCCCCATAATGGGACAACTGGTGTGCAACAGTGGCAGCTGCGGATGGAGTGATTGGGCGACTGCGATCTGTGGACGAGCTCTCGCTTCTGCAGGAGGACGAGGAGGAGGAGGAGGGGGTGCGAACGCCTACAGCCAACTGTTTCCTAGACCGTGGGCTAGGCAGAACTGTCCCGAAATTGCTGTCCCCTGTGGACCCTGCATCCACCACATTCACCCAGTGTGCCGTGATGGACACGTAACGTCCCTGGCCATGCCTACTAGTCCATGCATCTGTTGTCAGGTGCACCTTTGTACTCACAGATTGCCTGAGTGCATGGACGATGCGCTCTTTAACATGCAGGTGGAGGGCTGGGATGGCTTTTCTCGAAAAGAAGTGTCGACTGGGTAGCTCGTAGCGTGGTACAGCGTAGTCCATCAGGGCTTTGAAAGCTTCACTTTCAACTAACTGGTAGGGCATCATCTCTAACGAGATTAGTCTAGCTATGTGGGCATTCAAACCCTGTGTACGCAGATGCGAGGATAAGTACTTCCTTTTTCTAACCAGAGTCTCATGTAGGGTGAGCTGGACTGGAGAGCTGGAGATCGTGGAACTAGCGGGTGTGCCGGTGGACATGGCAGACTGAGAGACGGTTGGAGACGGTATTGTTTCCTCCTGTGCCTTAGATGCAGTGTTTCCTACTACGAAACTGGTGATTCCCTGACCCTGACTGCTTTGGCCTGGCAAAGAAATCTGCACAGATACTGCAGGTGGTGCTGAAAATGGTGGCCTTACAGTGACGGCAGGGATGTAGCGTTGGTGAGTAGCTTCATTGGCCGAGGGTGCTACAACCTTAAGGGACGTTTGGTAGTTAGTCCAGGCTTGCAAATGCATGGTGGTTAAATGTCTATGCATGCAACTTGTATTCAGACTTTTCAGATTCTGACCTCTGCTTAAGGTAGTTGAACATTTTTGACAGATGACTTTGTGCGGATCAATTGGATGTTGTTTAAAAAAATGCCAGACTGCACTCTTTCGAGCCTCGGATCCCTTTTCAGGCATTGCAGACTGAGCTTTAACCGGATGGACACACTGTCCTCCAACAGTTTTTGGCTTTGCCACGCGTTTTGTCCCATCTACGGGCCCGGCAGATGGAACCTGTTGCGATGTTGATGCCTGCTGCGGCCCCTCCTCCTCCGCTTCAGAACTACTGCCGCCTGCACCCTGTTCCCCCAATGGCTGCCAATCGGGGTCAACAACTGTGTCATCTATAACCTCCTCTTCTAGCTCGTGCGCAACTTCGTCTGTGTCACCGTGTAAGTCGGTGGTAGAGCGTTCGTGATGGGGCAACATAGTCTCATCAGGGTCTGATTCTGGATCAGTACCCTGCGAGGGCAATGTTGTGGTCTGAGTCAAAGGACCAGCATAGTAGTCTGGCTGTGGCTGTGCATCAGTGCACTCCATGTCAGATTCAACTTGTAATGGGCATGGCCTGTTAACTGCTTCACTTTCTAAGCCAGGGACGGTATGTGTAAAGAGCTCCATGGAGTAACCCGTTGTGTCGCCTGCTGCATCCTTCTCTGTTGTTGTTTTTGCTGAAGAGGACAAGGAAGCGACTTGTCCCTGACCGTGAACATCCACTAACGACGCGCTGCTTTTACATTTACCAGTTTCAAAAGAGGAGGCAAAAGAGCTAGAGGCTGCGTCAGCAAGGTAAGCCAAAACTTGCTCTTGCTGCTCCGGCTTTAAAAGCGGTTTTCCTACTCCCAGAAAAGGGAGCGTTCGAGGCCTTCTGTAGCCAGACGACGAACCTGGCTCCACAGCTTCAGACTTAGGTGCAATATTTTTTTCCCACGACCACCTGGTGCTCCACTACCACTACCATCATTACCAGCTGACAATGAACGCCCACGGCCACGACCTCTTCCACCAGACTTCCTCATTGTTTTAAAAACGTAACCAAAGTAACGGTATTTGTTGCTGTCAAACAACTTACACGGTGAGCTATAACTTCAGTATGATTTAGATATCCCTTTACAGGTGGGTGAGACCGCAAGGAAAATCAGGCACAATGTTACACACTCTGTTTTCGGTGGCACCAAATGAGAGAGATGCCACACACGCAGGACTGTCACTCAAGCAGAAATGTCAATATTGATCTCCCACTTTTTTTTTTTATTTGTTCAGGGAGAATTTAGAAACCAAATTGAAAAAAATAGGCTTTCTATGGCCCACTATTTGAGAGAGAGAGATGGCACACCCAGGAGTCAAGACTGTCACACAAGCAGAAAGGGCAATATTAATCTCCCACTGATTTTTTTTTATTTTTTCAGGGAGACTTTAGAAACAAAATAAAATAAAATGATTTTTTCAGGAAGAATTTAGAAACCAAATAAAATAAAATGATTTCTTCAGGAAGAATTTAGAAACCAAATAAAATAAAATGATTTTTTCAGGAAGAATTTAGAAACCAAATAAAATAAAATGATTTCTTCAGGAAGAATTTAGAAACCAAATAAAATAAAATGATTTTTTAAGGGAGAATTTAGAAACACAATAAAATAAAATAGGCTTTCTATGGCCCAGTGCCCACTGTTTGAGAGAGAGAGAGATGGCACACCCAGGAGTCAAGACTGGCACACAAGCAGAAAGGGCAATATTAATCTCCCACTGATTTTTTTTTTTTCAGGGAGACTTTAGAAACAAAATAAAATAAAATGATTTTTTCAGGAAGAATTTAGAAACCAAATAAAATAAAATGATTTTTTCAGGGAGAATTTAGAAACCAAATAAAAAAAAAAATAGGCTTTCTATGGCCCACTATTTGAGAGAGATAGATGGCCCACCCAGGAGTCAGGTGTGGCACACAAGCAGAAAGGGCAATATTAATCTCCCACTGATTTCTTTTTGATTTTTTCAGGGAGAATTTAGAAACTCAATAAAAAAAAATAGTCTTTCTATGGCCCAGTGCCCACTGTTTGAGAGAGAGAGATGGCACACCCTGGAGTCAAGACTGGCACACAAGCAGAAAGGGCAATATTAATCTCCCACTGATTTTTTTTTTCAGGGAGACTTTAGAAACAAAATAAAATAAAATGATTTTTTTCAGGAAGAATTTAGAAACCAAATAAAATAAAATGATTTTTTCAGGGAGAATTTAGAAACCAAATAAAAAAAAAATAGGCTTTCTATGGCCCACTATTTGAAAGAGAGAGATGGCACACCCAGGAGTCAGGAGTGGCACACAAGCAGAAAGGGCAATATTAATCTCCCACTGATTTTTTTTTCTTTTCAGGGAGACTTTAGAAACAAAATAAAATAAAATGATTTTTTCAGGGAGAATTTAGAAACCAAATTAAAAAAAAATAGGCTTTCTATGGCCCAGTGCCCACTATTTGAAAGAGACAGATGGCACACCCAGGAGTCAGGAGTGGCACACAAGCAGAAAGGGCAATATTAATCTCCCACTGATTTCTTTTTGATTTTTTCAGGGAGAATTTAGAAACACAATAAAAAAAAAATAGGCTTTCCATGGCCCAGTGCCCACTATTTGAGAGAGAGAGATGGCACACCCAGGAGTCAAGACTGTCACACAAGCAGAAAGGGCAATATTAATCTCCCACTGATTTTTTTTTTCAGAGAGACTTTAGAAACAAAATAAAATAAAATGATTTTTTCAGGAAGAATTTAGAAACCAAATAAAATAAAATGATTTTTTTCAGGGAGAATTTAGAAACCAAATTAAAAAAAAATAGGCTTTCTATGGCCCAGTGCCCATTATTTGAAAGAGAGAGATGGCACACCCAGGAGTCAGGAGTGGCACACAAGCAGAAAGGGCAATATTAATCTCCCACTGATTTCTTTTTGATTTTTTCAGGGAGAATTTAGAAACACAATAAAAAAAAAAGGCTTTCTATGGCCCAGTGCCCACTATTTGAGAGAGAGAGATGGCACACCCAGGAGTCAAGACTGGCACACAAGCAGAAAGGGCAATATTAATCTCCCACTGATTTTTTTTTTTCAGGGAGACTTTAGAAACAAAATAAAATAAAATGATTTTTTCAGGAAGAATTTAGAAACCAAATAAAATAAAATGATTTTTTCAGGGAGAATTTAGAAACTAAATAAAAAAAAAATAGGCTTTCTATGGCCCAGTGCCCACTATTTGAAAGAGACAGATGGCACACCCAGGAGTCAGGAGTGGCACACAAGCAGAAAGGGCAATATTAATCTCCCACTGATTTCTTTTTGATTTTTTCAGGGAGAATTTAGAAACACAATAAAAAAAAATAGGCTTTCTATGGCCCAGTGCCCACTATTTGAAAGAGAGAGATGGCACACCCAGGAGTCAGGAGTGGCACACAAGCAGAAAGGGCAATATTAATCTCCCACTAATTTCTTTTTGATTTTTTCTGGGAGAATTTAGAGACACAATAAAAAAAATAGGCTTTCTATGGCCCAGTGCCCACTATTTGAGAGAGAGAGATGGCACACCCAGGAGTCAAGACTGTCACACAAGCAGAAAGGGCAATATTAATCTCCCACTGATTTTTTTTTTCAGGGAGACTTTAGAAACAAAATAAAATAAAATGATTTTTTCAGGAAGAATTTAGAAACCAAATAAAATAAAATGATTTTTTCAGGGAGAATTTAGAAACCAAATAAAATAAAATGATTTTTTCAGGAAGAATTTAGAAACCAAATAAAATAAAATGATTTTTTCAGGGAGAATTTAGAAACCAAATAAAAGAAAAATAGGCTTTCTATGGCCCAGTGCCCACTATTTGAGAGAGAGAGATGGCACACCCAGGAGTCAAGACTGTCACACAAGCAGAAAGGGCAATATTAATCTCCCACTGATTTTTTTTTATTTTTTCAGGGAGAATTTAGAAACACAATAAAAAAAAATAGGCTTTCTATGGCCCAGTGCCCACTATTTGAAAGAGAGATATGGCACACCCAGGAGTCAGGAGTGGCACACAAGCAGAAAGGGCAATATTAATCTCCCACTGATTTTGTTTTTTATTTTTTCTGGGAGTATTTAGAAACCCAATAATAAAACAAAATGAATAGGCTTTCTATGGCCCACTATTTGAGAGAGAGATGGCACACTCAGGACTGGCACAGAAGCCCAAAGGCCAATATTAATCTCCCACTGTTTTTTTTTATCAGGGAGAATTTATACACCCCACAAAAAAAAAACAGAAAAATGAAAAGGCTTTCTATGGCCCACTATGTGAGAGAGATGGCACACACAGGGATGGCACTCTAGCAGAAATGCCAATCTTAATCTCCCACAACTTATTTTTTTAGGAAGAATTAAAAAAAAAACAAAAAAAAAAAACAGGGACTGTCCTACAATTACTATCTCCCTGCAGTAATCTCAGCCAGGTATGGCAGGCAGCAATAAGGAGTGGACTGATGCACAAATTAAATAAAAAGTGTGGACAAACAAACAAGATAGCTGTGCAGAAAGGAAGGAACATCAGGATTTGTGCTTTGAAAAAAGCAGTTGGTTTGCACAGCGGCGTACACACAGCAATGCAGCTATCAGGGAGCCTTCTAGGGCAGCCCAATGAGCTACAGCGCTGAGGAAAAAAAAATGTAGCTTCCACTGTCCCTGCAAACAAAAGGTGGTGTTGGACAGTGGAAATCGCTACAGCACAAGCGGTTTGGTGGTTAATGGACCCTGCCTAACGCTATCCCTGCTTCTGACGAAGCGGCAGCAACCTCTCCCTAGGCTCAGATCAGCAGCAGTAAGATGGCGGTCGGCGGGAACACCCCTTTATAGCCCCTGTGACGCCACAGACAGCAAGCCAATCACTGCAATGCCCTTCTCTAAGATGGTGGGGACCAGGACCTATGTCATCATGCTGCCCACACTCTGCGTCCACCTTCATTGGCTGAGAAATGGCGCTTTTCGCGTCATTGAAACGCGACTTTGGCGCGAAAGTCGCGTACTGCATGGCCGACCCCACACAAGGGTCGGATCGGGTTTCATGAAACCCGACTTTGCCAAAAGTCGGCGACTTTTAAAAATGAACAATCCGTTTCGCTCAACCCTAGTTACAACCACCTTGTCTTTGTGCGACGTAGAAAAGGTGAACGGATGGACTCGACTCTACATGCCTGGTTCCCACTGTGAAGCATGGAGAAGGAAGTGTGATGGTGTGGGGGTGCTTTGCTTGTGACACTGTTGGGGATTTATTCAAAATTGAAGGCATACTGAACCAGCATGGTTACCACAGCGTCTTGCAGCGGCATGCTATTCCATCCGGTTTGCGTTTAGTTGGACCATCATTTATTTTTCAACAGGACAATTACCCCAAGCACACCTCCAGGCTGTGTAATGGCTATTTGACCAAGAAGGAGAATGATGGGGTGTTTTGCCAGATGAACTTGCCTCCACAGACACCAGACCTGAACCCAATCGAGATGGTTTGGGGTGATCTGGACCGCAGAGTGAAGGCAAAAGGGCCAACAAGTGCTAAGCATCTCTGGGAACTCCTTCAAGATTGTTGGAAGACCATTTCAGGTGACTACCTCTTGAAGCTCATCAGGAGAATGCCAAGAGTGTGCAAAGCAGTCATCAAAGCAAAAGGTGGCTACTTTGAAGAACCTAGAATATAAGACATAATATCAGTTGTTTCACACTTTTTTGTTAAGTATATAATTCCACATGTGTTGATTCATAGTTTTGATGTCTTAAGTGTGAATTTACAGTTTTCATAGTCATGAAAATACAGAAAAATCTTTAAATGAGAAGTGTGTCCAAACTTTTGCTCTGTACTGTATATCTATATATTGGCATGTTAATCTAACGATTAGAGTTGAGCGACTTTTACTTTTTTAGGATCGAGTCGGGTTTCGCGAAACCCGACTTTGTCAAAAGTCGGGTCGGGTGAAATCGGCCGATTATTTCGGAAAGTCGGGGGCTGACCGAAACACAAAATCCAATGCAAGTCAATGGGGAATCAAAGTCGGCAGTGAGTGAGGACAGGAAAACACCTACAGTGCCCATTTTAATGCCAAAAATCATCAATTCTTATTTCTTAAGCTTGTCAATCTTAATTTACTTTAAAATAATAGTTAGGCATTGAAAACAGGGGGTCATTTGGCTAAAGTTGTGGGGGGGGGGGTAAGGCTGGCTCAAGATTTTCGTGGGCCCAGGAAACGCAGAATACATCACGGCAGTGGAGCAGGGAGAGATAAGTATTTCAACTTTACAAGTGCTGTGATCCTGAGCAAGCAGGGGGGCCCACTCGTTGGCACTTGGCACTGGCACAGGGCCCCTCATAGTACGGCGGTGTGTTTGATGGCGGGTGGCGCCTCCCACTGCAGGGACACTTTTGCGTACTATGAGGGGCCCTGTGCCAGTGACGTCGCCAACGAACATGCCCCCCCACCTGATGAAGGAACCTGCACTTTCATCTGCACCTTCCTCTTTGTCCCCGTGTAAGGTGGTATAGTATGTGGGAAGGGGAACCTGACTTTCAGCAGGGTCAGATTCAGGCTGTGTAGAGTGCAAGGGGAATGTAGTGGTCTGGGTCAATGTACCAGCAGACTCATCTAGCAGTGGCTGGGCAATGGGCAGGATGAGGAGGAAACACAGATATAGGCCCAAATAATAAAGTAGGCTAAATGCAGTTCAAAATAGGTAACAGGACTAAACAGGCGGCATTGCTTTGTTCAGTGGAGGACAACTGTAATGAGTGGCGCACACACAGTTTGTAGGCCTACAATAAAAAAGTAGGCTAAATGAAGTTCAAAATTGGTAACAAGACTAAACAGGCGGCATTGCTTTGTTCAGTGGAGGACTACTGTAATGAGTGGCACAGACACAGTTTGTAGGCCCACAATAAAAAAGTAGGCTAAATGCAGTTCAAAATTGGTAACAGGACTAAACAGGCTGCATTGCTTTGTTCAGTGGAGGACAACTGTATTGAGTGGCGCAGACACAGTTTGTAGGCCCACAATAAAATAAGTAGGCTAAATGCAGTTCAAAATTGGTAACATGACTAAACAGGCGGCCTAGCTTTGTTCAGTGGAGGACAACTGTAATGAGTGGTGCAGACACGGTTAGTAGGCCCAAATACAAAAGTAGGCTAAAAGCAGTTCAAAATTGGTAACGGGACTAAACAGGCAGCATAGCTAGGTACTGGGGTGGGCTCCCCTGCTGAGTAGCAGACATTGGCAGTAGGCGCAAAGTAACTGGTCTAAATGGAGGCCAGGGCCCCTGTATATTTTAACTATCATCTATCATTTCAACAAATTTGTATTGGCAGTGCCATTGAAGGATTTAACAGCACAGACTACACAGTGGTGGAGCAGGGAGAGGTAAGTATTGCAAGTGGTAGAGCAATGTTTGAGCTGGGGGGAACACTCTCTCGTGGGTGACGGTACTGGCACGGGCCCCTCATATTATGACGGTGTGTCTGACGTTGGTTGTGCACCACCACCATCAGAGACACTTCATTGTACTATGAGGGACCCTGTGCCAGTGCCGTCGCCCAAAAGTGGGCGCACCCACCTGTCCAGGCAAAACGGCACTCGCACGGGTGCTTGCGCCAGGTGGTGACCACGGCCCTGAGGGGGGAGTCAGCCCATTTAGGGAGGTATAAAAATGGCCTATGGTGGACATTCAGCAGCTGCAAATGGCGGAATTGGAGAAGTCAGTAAGAGGAGGCCAAAAGCAAGACATTTTTCAGGCAAGCTACATGTCAGCAGGAGAAGGTGGGGCAAAATAATTTGAAATCCATGATTGGTTCATTTTAATGAAGGTTAGATCATCAACATTCTCGGTAGCCAGATGTGTCCTTTTTTTGGTCAGTATTGAACCAGCAGCACTGAAGACTCTTTCTGATAACACACTAGAAGTAGGGCAAGCGAGCTCCTGTAATGCATATTCTGCAAATTCAGGCCAGGTGTCTATTTTAGATGCACAGTAATAAAAGTGGAATGACCTGTGAGGGAGAACATCGATAAGGGAGGAAAAGTAGTTTGTAACCATACTGGACAAATGCTGTCTCCTGTCACTTTGAATCGATGCAGTGGCAGAAAGTGGCTGGAAGATATATGAAAAAATACAAGGACTGTAGTACAATTTCAATCTCCCGACAATGATCTCAGGAAAAGTATGGCAGCAATAAAAATGACTGCTGCACACAAATGTGTGGACAAATAAACAAGATAACTGCAGAAAGGAGCAACAGGATTTTTGCTTTTAAAAAAGCAGTTGGTTTGCACAGCGGCGTACAAACAGCAATGCAGCTATCAGGGAGCCTTATAAGGCAGCCTAATAAGCTACAGAGCTGATGCACAAAAATATAGCCTCCACTGTCCCTGCAATCAAATGGTGGTGTTGGAAAGTGGAAATCGCTACAGCACAAGCAGTTTCGGGGCTTAATCTTCCCTCCCTAACTATATCCCTTCTTCTGATGAAGCTGCGGCAACCTCTCCCTATGCTACGATCGGCAGAAGTAAGATGGCGGTCGGCGTGCATGCCCCTTTATAGCCCCTGTGACGCCGCAGAAAGCAAGTCAATCACTGTCATGCCCTTCTCTAAGATGTTGGGTACTGAGACCTATGTCATCACGCTGCCCACACTCTGCATCCTCCTTCATTGGATGAAAAATGGCGCTGAAAGCATCATACAAAACGTGACTTTGGCACGAAGATCGCCGACCTCATGGCTGATCCCACACTAGGATCGGGTCAAGTTTCATGGAACTGACTTTGCCGAAAGTCCGCGATTTTTGAATATGTCCGATCCGTTTTGCTCAACCCTACTAACGATTAATTTAACGATTGCTAGATGTAACATTATTTTTTTTTCTTTACCGAAGGTTTTACAACCTTAATATAGAGTAAATTATGTAAAACTCTCTATAGCCAAACATTGTGATATATTTAAATTAATATGCATTTTTACATTTACAATCCTCTAAGGCCCAACAGGGATGAGAAGCAAAGACATCAATGAAGCAACAGTTAAAAATGTTAACGATTTCAGAGATATCTAAAAAAAATGTAAAAGTGTCAAACCAAGGTTAAAGCAAAACTTCCAGTTATATATGAAATTTCTGTCCTTGAACCAAAAGTGCTTATTACTGAACTGGTAGGAGAACAAGCAATGTTAAGGAAAAGAAATAGCTGTCAATTAATGTTGGCCCCCTGTTTAGAAAAACACATTAGTCACAATTTGCAAAGAGTTTCTTTACTTTGATATATTTAATTACAAGGTTCTTCATAGTTTTAAAAATATTAGTGTCAGAACTCTGGGGTGCTGTATATAGTGAATGTCCATCACTAAATATAGTAAGTCCAAAAATTAGTGCTGACAAAATACTGAATTTTTCTTTTTAGTGATTCACAGCTTTACAGTGAAAATGTAATGCATGACTTTTCATCTTGATGAAAGTTAGGCGATCCACACTGTCAGGGGACAGCCGGATGCGCTTACCCATCAGGACACCACCAGCAGCATTGAAGACATGTTGTGAGAAAAAGCTGGCTGCCAGGCATGACAAAAACTCCAATGCATGACTGGCGAGCACAGGCCACGCTTCCAAGACCAAAATGCTAAACAGTCCATCCCCCCATGGTATTGATATTGAGATCAAGATACTCCTGCACCATCCTCTCCAGTCGTTCACTATGTGTCAGACTTGTACTCTTCTGCTGGTGCATGGGATGGTCTAAAAAATGTGTGAAATGGCTCGCATAAATTACTTTTTTCACTTACACTGCTGCTGCCACTAATGTTTTTGCATTGGTGACTCAACATTCCCGGGGTGGAAGTCTAGAACTGCGATGGACACTGTTTACCTCGCTGTTGTCTTGGGGAAAACCACACTTAAGATTATTGACAAGCGAGTTTCGATACTCCAGCATGTGCGCGTATCTTTCCAGGATAACACGCATCTGACAAAATGTAATCCTGTACCATGGATCTAACAGAATGGCAACTCAGTAGTCAACACTATTTCTACTCCTTACAATCCGAGCATCATGTTGCAGATAGTGCAGCAAGGCGCTCATGAGTCTGGCGCTTCCATGAGGTGTAAGTCCATGGTGTGTTGGTGGCGGGGTAACACTCAAGCCTTCTTCCTCCGTGCCTTCCCACCAACCATGGAATACAGAGAGTGAATCAGTATCCTTTTAATGTCTTTTCTGTTGCATGCCCATCACCTCTTCCTCCTCGTCCTCCTCCATTTGTTCCTCAGCTCCTTCGCCTTCACTAAGAGTTTGTCTGGTACCATGAGCCCCTCTCAATCACTGTAATCCACCCTCCCATGGCACTCTCTTGTGCAACGAGAGTCTGGAGCTTAGAAATGTTGTTATCCCTTCCTCATCTTCCTTGCTTCCTCTTCTTCCTCTGGGACCACCAACTCCAGCAGCAGACTATTTAAAATGTGCTCCAGCATGTACATGACTGGAATAGTGATGCTGATGATGGCATCGTTAGTGCTAACCATCTTCGTATCCATTTCAAAACTGTTTTGAAGGTTGAGCGTTCCTTCATTTGTGCCGACTTTGCAAGCGTGATTTGCACTACGTCCCTACTGCATAGGCCCAGGCTATGCAAAATACCATATTGCACCAGGGCTCAACACCGCTGCTACAGTTGCTGCAACATGTGCAGAGTGGAATTCCATCATGTCGGCACATTACATATCATCTGGTTAACCGGTGGGCCAAAAAACCTCTGTAGCGATACAAATCGATGACCTGCAGAGAGCAAACTGTGGAAGTGAGCACACAGGGCCGTACTTTCTGCAGCAGCACGTCCAGGTCTGGATAGTGGTGGAGAAATTTATGTACCACCAGGTTGAGGACATGAGCCATGCAAGGCACGTGTGTGAGGCTGCTTCAGCGTAGGGCTTCACCGGGTTCACACCGTTATTGCATACAGCCTTCCTTGGCTCCAGGTTCGGTGGAGACAGCCATTGCTCAAACTTGGTCTGGATAGCTGTCCCAGAATGATCCTAAATACATGTCAAAATCCACAATAGACTACCTCACAAAGGGAAAGCTGAAGGTTTTACAATGGCCCTCACTGTCATCTGATCTCAGCATCATTGAAAATATGTGGTTATATCACAAAATAGCAGTGTATGCAAGATGACCAAGGAATCTCACAGAACTGGAAGAATTTTCCAAGGAAGAATGGATGAAAATCCCTCAAACAAGATTTGAAAGACTTTTGTCTGGCTACAAAAAGTGTTTACAAGCTGTGATACTTTCAAAATGGGGTGCTACCAGGCACTAACCATGCAGGGTGCCCAAACTTTTGCATCAGCCCATTTTCCCTTTTGTAATTTTTAACATGTAAAAGATGAAAATTTATATATTATTTTTTTGACAAAAAAAGGAAATGTGTCATCTCTAACGTTAGGACTTTTAGGGATCATTTCATCTTCAACTTTCTTAACTGTTCACAATAACAGTAATTTTGACCAGGGGTGCCCAAACTTTTAAATGCCACTGAATAGGTATCTTCACTTCTTTATTATTTTATAGGTCACACGTTGCACAGAAGTTTTTAGAGTTATCTATTTGTTTGTAATAAATCTAGTAAGTGTATTCTTCCGACATAAGTAAACTAAATATGTTTATCAACATAAAAATTGTATATATCAAAATGGAAAGCAGATATATACCTTTCTCATTTTGCCTCTAACACATTTTCAATGATCCAGCAATTCTTTCTCTGACAAGGAAAACATGCTTTGAAAAGTAACAGTGGACCTAGTCAGCAGACCTGTCATTTTATCACTGAACCTTCATAAAATTATCCTGAAATTACAGAATACTGCTTACAAGAACTACTATTAAAACTGAATTTGTGGGCAAACTGTCAATATTGTATGTAGAACTTTCTGAAATAGTCATTATTTTCTCACTATTAAAATTACATCAATTTGAAGGGTATCTTCAAGGAAATCAAAATGTATGTAGCAGCCATTGTTTTTTCCCAAGAGAGTTGGGCAGTAATTATCATAAAAATAATCATTAAAATCTTAATTTCATCTGGTTCAAGGACTTACAATATATCCACAGTGGACATGACATCCTAAGAAAGTGTACACAGTATACGTAGCCACATTAGGGTAGGTTTTATTTTTTCATTTTTGCAGCGCTGCAACAAAATCATTTGTATAGTTTATTCTTCATTAAGTTACAATTAGTGGTATTTCCTAATTATTTCAATTTGCTGTGTAATTGAATTTCGTCTCTAAGGAAGATCATGTACTAAGCTCTTGAAGCTCATAAGATATAGAATGCAGAGGCTATTTTGCCAAGACTACCGGAATTTTGTACAATGCAGTAATCAGGACAATGTTAACTAAAGGGCATGAACTCATATATTAGAGAACATTTTACATATAATAAAAAAAAATCTTTATTTTATAATATTAAGTGCAAATTCAAAAGAATATTGAGGCAAGAATTCCCATTGGGACCAATTTATCGGTAATCTATGGAACAATTTTTTTTAACAAAAGTACGGATACTCAAGAATACCCAAATCTATTCATAAATTCTAACCTTAAATTAATCATTTACAGTATGTGCCTTAGAATAACCTGAAAAAACTGTTTAGTGTATCTGTCATAGATATTAATGCATAATACTGTTGGCAGCATTATTGAATAAAAAAAAATAGTCTAAAAATGTATTAATTGATACATGTTTATTTTTTAACCTTACAAGTGATATTCTGGTAAAAATTCTTAACGTCAAAATAAAAAAAAGATATGTAAGCTTCTTTTTTTCCAGGTTCAGAAGTATTTTTAAGGAGCAAGACATATGGTTGGCCACGTTGTTCTCATGATCCTTGGTATATATATAGGAGTGGATATCTATCTTTGCAAAGTGATTGAAAGAAAACAGAATAATCCGCATTTCTATCATCTCACCTCTGTATGGTGTATGTCCTGTGCTCGGTCCACCTCACTAACAAAACCAGCAAGAAATTAAAACCAAAATTGTCACTCTGGTTCAAAATATCAGAACTTGGTTATTATATGCTCAGCATTGGATTTTATGGGCTTAATAAACCTTTTATTTCTAAATAGCATTATCATGATTCCTCATATTCATATTTATGTAGTGGAATAAACATTTTAATCTAGTTTTCCAAACCCGATCATTTTAATATATCCATTATTGGAAAATAGTTCTTATGTTTATTTTTTTTTAAATCTTAGTTTAGCACTGGTAAGCATAGCATAGTATTTTACATATATTTAAAGGGAATGTGTGACGTCTGTTAGGGCCGTGGGGTACTCGGAACCAGGTAGGACAGTTCTTCAGGGAGTTGTCATGGCAGCGGTGACCTAATCCGTGGCCCTGGGCATGCAATAAAAATGATGAAGGCAGTTTGTAAGGGATTTAGGATAACACCACCTGTGTTGTTCGGCAATGAGTGGCCGATGCTGCTTAGGGGGACCGCTGGGGCTGCTGGTGACGTAGCTGAGATGGTTCTGCTCCCCACAGGTGGAGTGGGGCCCCAGGGCTACCGGTATAGTTTTCTAAGATATTATGGACGTTGGGGTGCAGGACTGAGAGTGCAGGAAATGACTGGAGGACACAAGGACTGTAGTTTTCCTTACCTTTACTTGGTAGTTGAAGGTTCAGTCCAGGACATGAGTAAGAGGTGATGATGGGGTCCGGGCAACCTGGAAGCAACTTAGGATCCACCTAGCCGGGTGGGTTCGGATGCATTCATGCTGCGCTCTCTCTTAGGTCCTTGCTGCTTAAAGCTCAACTCAATTCCTCTCCTATGTGTTGCTTCTAACCTGTATAGCAGACACCATGAGCCTATCACGAGCACTGCCTTTTCACTGGCAGCCCCAGGCTCCTGATCTGCTGCGGTGCCTCTGGGTGTTAGGTGTGGCCAGGGAGCTTGCAGTCCCCTGCCCTCCAGATTCGGCTGTCAGGGCTCTGTTCTGGGGTGAGCTTGGCTACAGCTCCACTCCCCAGGTTCTCCTCGACTTCTCTCCTCTCCCTCACTCTCAGACTACACTAACTAACTCAGCATCCAGGCCCAGACCGACATGACAACTTCTCCAGCCAGGACTCATCTGCACAGATTACAACAAAGGTCAATTTGACTTCTCACATTTCCAGCGCCGTCTCCATCTATTCCCAGCCTACAAAAACTCCTCACTCTGTGTGCAGCTGCAGTGTGAACCACTGACCCCAATATTTAATCAATTGTGTCATTACTAGAATTACTCTCACCCCCCAAAAATTAAAGTGTCTCACAGAAAGTATTAATGCCCCTCCTGTGCAAAGATCTCTATGGTCCTTTGAAGGCTATAATATCCCAAGTACCCCCTTCCAGCAACAAATACCATTGAGTGCTCACTTAAAGTAACAATGTCCCCCCAAAAAAGGAACCTGAGTGCCGCTATCAAAACTGATAATGTCCCCATTCATAACGAATAATGTCCCCTGAGCCCACACAGCTCTGTATATACAGAATGATGGTTCTACAGCTCTCAATACCCCTTTGCTATATATTGAGGACATCAAAACTCCCTATATATAGTAAAATGGCTACTTAGCCCCTATATACAATATGATATCCCCACTGCCTCCTATACATAGTATGAGGCTTTACAGTTTTCTATATATACTATAGCTCCCCACAGATAGTATTTCTCCCAAACCCCCTATATATAGTATGATGGTCCCCTACAGCTCTCTAATTGCGATATTATGTACCTCACAGCTTCCTATATATAGAGTATGATTGCAGCGCCCCAGAGATCTGGTCGTTGCAGTAATGTTGCTCTGCCACTAAGGGGAGTGATGGTACGTCTGATGGCACTAAAGGAGTTCTACTGACCAGGTATCACCAAGCACACACTACACTTCACACTCCGGCCACTGGGGGGAGCAAAAGGCTTATTTATTGGGCCACTTCTCACATTGGTAAAACTAGGGGTCGGACAGGAAGTTAGGAGAACGAAACCTTGATAAGAAAGAGAGGGGGCACCACAGATTCCAAGGGATCCAACCAGGTCTATATAATATGAACCATTTCAAAAAAGAAGGGAAAGAAATAGACCAAAAATCGGGGTTCACCTGGGGAGTGGAGACAGGGGGTACGCTGACCCGACGCGTGTCGCCACACTCAGTGGCTTCGTCAGTATGATAAAATAAATGTTTTTAATGTGTGCTCTATGTGGTTTTCTGTGTCCGTTTATACACTTTTGAATAAAATTTGCCTTTTTTTACTTGATCCGTGCCTCCGGTGATCCCCGATTTTTGGTCTATTTCTTTCTCTTCTTTTTTGAAAAGGAGAACGAAACCTGGGAGAGCTCCAGGGAGGACCTGTCAGAACTGGGAAATCTGGCAGGTACCTAGCGAAAGGACAGATTGTTACGGAACCGCGCCTGCACTACCTTGCGACGGTATTCTAAGAAAGAGACAAGAAAGGAAGGATATTGTGGAACAGTGAGAAACGAGATCAGCATGAAGGAGATCCAGTAGGAGTCGTGCCCCGAGAATGGCAACATCTTACTGAGGCGCATAGCCGGTGGCCGGAGCACCGAAGAAGTAACAGGCTCCACGCATTACTTCAAACAGCGGCAGGACAGTTAATTACAGGTTGGCTGTCTACCATACAACACCTAAGAAGGACATAGGAGGCAATCGTGGGAGAGGGGCAACACTAGGGTTCCAGAATAACTCCAGGCCTACCTGTCATAAAGGTGTGTCCTAGCCATAACATACCTGGGGGACGGAGAAGAGAAAGATCTAGAACGAACGAGAACAGAATTTGTGAGGACTATCCTGAATGTTCAGCAGGGAAGCACTACAACACACAGGCGCTAGAGGGTAGACACTGATTTCCACCAGCAAAGGGAACTCTGGATGTGCCTTCGGACCGGCCGGTCTCAGACAGCCCTGTTGAAAGTGCCCTGGATTGAGAATCCTGAAACCTTCAGTAAAAGGTAAAGAAACTGAACCTTGTGTCCTCGTTATTCCTCACACTACGCACCATCATCCTTTATTGGACGCCCCTTAGCAGGGTCACGGACCGGGTCCAGCCACCGTGACAACCCCAGAACTGAGACACAAAGGACCGGTACCAAGTAACCTGTGGCCCTGTGTCTGGGGGCGATCCATGATGATCCCGCATCCCCTCTATATATAGTATCATATCCCTACAGTCTCCTATATGGAATATGGTGGCCCCACAGCCCCCATATGAAGGTCCTCACAGTTTCTTTTATATATATATATATATATATATATATATATATATATATATTATATATAGTATGAAGGTATCCCACTGCCCAACATATATAGTATGATGTCCCCACAGGCCCACATATATAGTACAGTATATAGTGCAATGGCACCAGTTCCCACCATAAATATAGTAGGACGGCCCCAGTTATCCCCATATATATAGAGGGTGGGCCATTTATATGGATACGCCTAAATAAAATGGGAGTGGTTGGTGATATCAACTTCCTGTTTGTGGCACATTAGTATAAGGGAGGGGGAAAACTTTTCAAGATGTGTGGTGACCATGGTGGTATTTTGAAGTCGGCCATTTTGGATACAACTTTATTTTCTCCAATGAGAAGAGGGTCATGTGACACATCAAACGTATTGAGAATTTTACAAGAAAAACAATGGTTTGCTTGGTTTAAATGTAACTTTATTCTTTCATAAGTTATTTACAAGTTTATGACCACTTATAAAATGTGTTCAAAGTGCTGCCCATTGTGTTGGATTGTCAATGCAACCCTCTTCTCCCACTCTTGACACACTGATAGCAAAACCTCAGAAGAAATGCCAGAACAGCCTTCCAGTATCCGTTGTTTCAGATGCTGCACATCTCGCATCTTCACAGCATAGACATTTGCCTTCAGATGACCCCAAAGATAAAAGTCTAAAGGGGAAAGATCGTAAGACCTTGGTGGCCATTCAACTGGCCCATGATGACCAATCCACTTTCCAGGAAACTGTTCATGTAGGAATGCTCGGACCTGACACCCATAATGTGATGGTGCACCATCGTGCTGGAAAAACTCAGGGAAATTGCCATCTTCAAGGAACATGCCATTTTCAGTGCATCATCAGCTACTGATGTTTCTTCATTAGTGACAGTTTTCTTGCATCCACATTTTGGCAAATCCAATACTGAACCTGTTTCACGAAATTTGGCAAGCAGTTTGCTAACTGTAGCATGGGAGATGGGTGGTATTATAAGGTTTCTAGCATTGAAATCTGCTGTAATGACCCGGGAACTGCGTTCACCAGACATCAACACAATTTCTATCCGCTACTCACGTGTTAACCTCTGCGACATATCAATGGCTGTAAGCAAAGAAAAACTTGTAAATAACTCATGAAAGAATAAAGTTACGTTTAAACCAAGCACACCATTGTATTTCTTGTGAAATTCTTAGTAAGTTAGATGTGTCACATGACCCTCTTCCCATTGGAAAAAATAAAGTTGGATCCAAAATGGCCGACTTCAAAATGGCCACCATGGTCACCACCCATCTTGAAAAGTTTTCCCCCTCCCATATACTATATACATATATATATATATATATATATATATATATACAGTATATAGAGTATGATGGCTGAAGTTCTCCATAATAAAAATGATGAATTTTATACTCACCTCATCCTGATTCCTGACACTGCAGCCTCCATTTTCTTTTCCTGTCCGCAGAGCAGCATGAGGCAATAATGTCATCGTGCTGCCTGCGTGAGCACACCAAAGTCTCAGGAAGCTTTGGTCTGCAGCTTATGAGACTCGTTAAAGCTCAGGCGAAACGCGCTTCGGGCAGGTGCGGGCTACCACAGGACCACTCATGTGGTTAAGTATTCCACTATACTATATAGTTTCTTTTTCTATCTGTCTTATGGGCTCCAGATGTATCGGACATAGAATAACCACATTGTGCTGCTATACAAACAATCACATTGTGCTGCTATATTTAACTTAGTGTGTATTGTTTGCAGTGTGCTGCTACATAAACAATTGCATTGTGCTGCTATATAAATTCAGTGTGTATTGTTTACGCTGTGCTGCTATATAAATAATCGCATTGTGCTGTTATATAAATTTGTGCACACGACTTGAACTCTGACACTCTGTCTTTTATTAATCTTATCCTTATTATATGTAATGAACATTACTCTGGTACTACTGACTTTTATAATGATAGATTTTGCACATTAAATAAACACCTTGTGGCAATATAACAATTTTTGTGATAATACATAGTCTTAATACACGTTGCCCCTTTTATAGACATGATAGTCATAATCATATATATCATATATTTTGTGGATGCAAACATAGGAGTAATTGTGTGCACATAATTTAATGTTCATTGGGGATATACCCATATTTACTGTTTGACTTTAAGAGCCACAATATATATTACATTGGTCTCTGTGATACCCCGTACTTTTTTCCATCTGGTTTTTTGTTTTCCCTTTTATATATGTTATGTGATACTTTTATGATTAATAAAATTACGTCTATCTTAATTCTTTGAGTTGTACATTATGTTGTAGGTTTAGTATATTTGTTAAATGCACGCTATATATTTATTTTTGTACATATGTGTATTCATAGCTTATGAGACTGACCAGGGCTTCCACTAGGAAATTCAGGTCCCCATACTGGCAAAATTTTTGGGTTCCTTTGAGACTTCGCCCAGGCTCCACACCAGCTCCGCCTCCACCGTCCCACTGCCCACTCTTGGAAGAACTCAACTTCTCCACCACATCCTCACCGATCAGATATTAACAGTTCCCATCAAACACCAGATCACAATCATAACCAGCAGTTTTCGTTCTGACCAAAATAATTTTTAAGCTGACACCACGACATGGTAGACCCTTTCAGCTGGGCCCTACTCTATTCTAAACTATTAAAAATAAATATATTTTTATGTATTTTTCTTTAAGGGAATGAGTGACATACATTTACATTTTTTCAAACAACTATTAATACCACATACAAGGGACAAATATCATCACACCATGACCAGACCACATACAGTACAGACGAAAAGTTTGGACACACCTTCTCATTTAAAGATTTTTCTGTATTTTCATGACTATGAAAATTGTACATTCACACTGAAGGCATCAAAACTATGAATTAACACATGTGGAATTATATACTTAACAAAAAAGTGTCAAACAACTGAAATTATGTCTTATATTCCAGGTTCTCCAAAGTAGCTACTTTTTGCTTTGACAACTGCTTTGCATACTCTTGGCATTCTCTTGATGAGCTTCAAGAGGTAGTCACCAGAAATGGTTTTCGATTCACAGGTGTTTCCTGTCAGGTTTAATAAGTGGGATTTCTAGCCTTATAAATGGGGTTGGGACCATCAGTTGTGTTGTGCAGAAGTATGGTGGATACACAGCTGATTGTCCTACTGAATAGACTGTTAGAATTTGTATTATGGCAAGAAAAAAGCAGCTAAATAAAGAAAAATGAGTGGCCATCATTACTTTAAGAAATGAAGGTCAGTCAGTCTGAAAAATTGGGCAAACATTGAAAGTGTCCCCAAGTGCAGTGGCAAAAACCATCAAGCGCTACAAAGAAACTGGCTCACATGAAGACCGCCCCAGGAAAGGAAGACCAAGAGTCACCTCTGCTTCTGAGGATAAGTTTATCCGAGTCACCAGCCTCAGAAATAGCAGGTATACAGCAGCTCAGATTAGAGACCAGGTCAATGATACACAGAGGTCTAGCAGCAGACACATCTCTACAACAACTGTTAAGAGGAGACTTTGTGCAGCAGGCCTTCATGGTAAAATAGCTGCTAGGAAACCACTGCTAAGGACAGGCAACAAGCAGAAGAGACTTGTTTGGGCTAAAGAACACAAGGAATGGACATAAGACCAGTGGAAATCTGTGCTTTGGTTTGATGAGTCCAAATTTGAGATCTTTCGTTCAAACCACCATGTCTTTGTGCGATGCAGAAAAGGTGAGCGGATGGACTCTACATGCCTGGTTCCCACCGTGAAGCATGGAGGAGGAGGTGTGATGGTGTGGGGGTGCTTTGCTGGTGACACTGTTGGGGATTTATTCAAAATTGAAGGCATACTGAACCAGCATGGCTACCACAGCATCTTGCAGCGGCATGCTATTCCATCTGGTTTGCATTTAGTTGGACCATCATTTATTTTTCAACAGAACAATTACCCCAAACACACCTCCAGGCTGTGTAAGGGCTATTTGACCAAGAAGGAGATTGATGGGGTGCTATGCCAGATGATCTGGCCTCCACAGACACCAGACCTGAACCCAATCGAGATGGTTTGGGGTGAGCTGGACTGCAGAGTGAAGGCAAAAGGGCCAACAAGTGCTAAGCATCTCTGGGAACTCCTTCAAGATTGTTGGAAGACCATTCCCGGTGACGCTCATCAAGAGAATGCCAAGAGTGTGCAAAGCAGTCATCAAAGCAAAAGGTGGCTACTTTGAAGAACCTAGAATATAAGACATAATTTCAGTTGTTTCACGCTTATATTAATTCATAGTTTTAATGCTTTCAGTGTGAATGTACAATTTTCATAGTCATGAAAATACAGAAAAATCTTTAAATGTGAAGGTGTGTCCAAACTTTTGGTCTGTACTGTATATTTCAAGAATGGTGCAGATGTAAAGTAGACATATGGCAAATGTTATTTATTATTTATTTTGTGTGGTATAACTATCTGATTTAAGGTCCTAACAATTTAAATGGGGGAAATTGTAACATTTTTCATTTTTTTGTCAAACTTTCAATATTTTTTATTATTATACTCAAATCATATGGACCAAAATTTACCGCTACATGAAGTACAATATGTCATGAAAAACATTCTCAGAATCACTAGGATCCATTGAAGCGTTCCAGTGTTATTACCGCATAAATTGACACTGGTCAGATTTAACAAATGTGGCCTTGTCATTGTCAAAATTAGCTCTGTCACTAAGGGGTTAAGCACAGTGCAAAAATACAATATTTGGTTGATGGCATTTAGAAATTTTAGAGAGTCATAGTGATTTAGATCATTTAACACAGAAAAAGAGAACACGGAGAGAAGTGAAATCTGTGCTATAAATTTATCTTGCTGTAACTGTTTTATATCTTTATTTATCAGTCTATTTTACATTTCTTGGAAATCTATCATTCACCTATAAATGATCTTTGTCTTAATCTCACTGGCCTGCATAATTCAGTAGTCTGGGATATCTCTCAAGTCTGTGTTACTCTGCAGTGGATTTTCTGCTGCCTTAAACAAGTAGCAATTTAAGACATGAGAACAAGAATATATGACTCTTTTTGTGGGAAATACAACCAGAAGCTTTAGCTAGTGTCAGAAAATTATTAATAGAGAGCTCTCTCTACACATGAGTGAAGAAATCTAATATATAAATGTGCAGTACTGTGTTCTGTTTAATATACACTCCTTTTTTCATTGATATACGTATATATACATACATATGCAAAACTAAGTACTCATTCACATGTATGTGAAAAAATGGTAATGGTGTCCTCAGTGTTTTGGGTCAGTGTGTCATCAGTGTTTGGTCAGTGTGACATCGGTGTTTTTCACAGAGGGATAAAAAATAAATGACAAATCTTTTTCTATCCTTTGCAATGTTAAATACGGACAGCACACGGACTGTTCACTGATGCATCTGTTTGCTGTACGTGTAATTCATGGACCCATAGATTGCATTGGCTCTTGTGATTCGTGATACTGGAAAAACTGATACTGGAAAAACTGACTGTGTTGCGCACAGTCATAGATCTGTGACAAAATATGGACATGTTATATTTGGTACGTCTTGTATCTGTGAAAAAAAAAATACACAGAACATGTATGTGCAACACGAACGTCTGAATGAGGACTAAGATACTTATACATGGATGGATTCAGCAGGTCGACTGATCAATAGATAGACATATGGGTCGATGATGTAAGAGATCACTTTGCTTTGGTAAAAATCCTTTTACAGATTTGATAAATAGATGATAAAAAATCAGATGGTATATTATTACTCATCTGACAAATACCGTATTTTTCGGACCATAAGACGCACTTTTTTCCTCCAAATTTGGGAGGAAATGTGGGGTGCGTCTTATGGTACGCATACAATATTTTGGGAGGGGGCAGTGGTGAGTGGATTGCACTGGGATCCCACTGGTAGGAAGCAGGAAAATGTCCCCGCTGCAGGAATCCAGCACTGGGGAAACCACGTGGTCCCGATACTTAAAGTGAGGTGAATATTCATTAACCTCTTCCCCGCCAATCTGTCAGGGTCCAGCAGTGAGCTGGGAGCAGCAAATATTCCTTCACTTAAACAGCGGATACACATGGTTTCCCCAGCACCGGATTCCTGCAGCAGCTGGGGAGATGGTGTTTCCAGTGGAGGAGGCGGCAGCAGCAGGGGCCAGAGGAGACAAAATCGCTGTATACCTGACAGCACAGCCCCGCCCGGGCTGTGCTGGATGCTGAGTGCTGCGGCATACGGACCTGTGTGTGGTCATGAAGAGGCCGGGCTGGAGCATCACATGACAGTACAGAGCCCTCCCTCTTCATGTCGTCATCACAGGTCCTTCAGACATGGCACTAGAACCTGCTAGCTTCCTCTTATGACCTGTGGAGAGGCAACAAGAGGGAGAGCCTGAACAGCTAAGAATTACGTTAGTCATTACAACACACAAAAAAGCACTCTGCCACTCCGGTGGAGAACTATAACTCCCAGCATGCCATAGGATCTGCAGGACATGCTGGGAGTTATAGTTCTCCCATGGGATCTTTAAGCAGCATTCCAGCATTATTTTTCAGTGCTGGAGTGGTGCTTTAAATATAAGCCCTGTGCCCCCATTCTTATACTCACCCTCCATCATCTTCATATAGTACTTTACAGACACCACACTGGTCCCACAGCACCATCTTCTACCGTAGCTTCCAACATAATAGTCCGAAAATTACCGTAAGTAGATAGATAAACAGACAATTACTAGTAAGCTGTTATAGAGTATATAGGGATGAGTGAACATGGTTGGTGATACTCTGATATCACCTGAGTATCTGGGTGCTCGGATGTGCTCGACACTCGAAGAGCATTGGCTGATGCTCGGATTTGAAGCTTGAATCCCCAGCTCACGTTTGGCACCTAATAGGCATGGGGGATTGCATGCCAGTCACTCTTATGCCATAGTTATCTTGGTAGTGGCATTACTGTGATTGGTGGCCGCATTACCTCATCAGAGATTATTAAAGGACAGGTGCCGCCACGCTCGGCTCACTGATGCCATTACATATTTCAGTGACAGTTGTGATTGGAAGGAGAGAGCAGTTATCAAGGCATGCTGTGCACAGTTTAACTAATCAGAGTCCTCTAATTTTGATAATGGCACTGATGCTGGGCCATCATGCTAACAGTCCTTCTAAGGGCTAATCTTGTGCTAGGGACAAATGCAGGAGCAGGGAGAATGACAGAATACAGTTTTAGTTAGCGCTTAGGGCTTTGCAGTACGTATCGAAATATATAGCTTCTGCACGTGACCACATTCTTTATTTTTGGAGTGAAAATATTGACTATATAGAATATTATGTGCATTATGTTATATTTCAATGGTATATAACACTCCAAAAAAGCATTCAAAATATTTTCTGGATTCAATTAGTCATCCATAGAGTATTACATTGTTTGTGTTACATTTCGGTGGTATATAACACTCCAAAAAAGCGTTAAAATATTTTATGGATTTAGTTGTCATCTATAGAGTATTGCGTGCTTTGTGTTTCATTTCAGTGGTATATAACACTCACAAAATTTTTTTGAATTCAGTTAGTTATCCATAGAGTATTATGTGGTTTGTATTACATTTCAGTGGTATATAACACTCCAAAAAAACATTCAAAAATGTTTCTGAATTGAATTTGTCATCCATAGAGTATTATGTGTAAGGCTACTTTCACACTAGCGTTTTTTGCAATACGTCGCAATGCGTCGTTTATGCAAAAAAACGCATCCTGCAAAGTTGTTTGCAGGATGCGTTTTTGCCCCATAGATTAACATTAGCGATGCATTGCGATGCATTGACACACGTCACAACCGTCGTGCGACGGTTGCGCCATGCTGTGGCGGACCGCTGGGAGCAAAAAACGTTACAGGTAACGTTTTTTGCTGCCGACGGACCGCTTTTTCCGACCACGCATGCTTGGCCGGAACTCCACCCCCACCTCCCCGCACCTCACAATGGAGCAGCGGATGCGCTGGAAAAATGCATCCGCTGCCCCCGTTGTGCGGCGCATTCACTGCTAGCGTCGGTAACCTCGGCCTGATGCACTGCGACGGGCCGAGCCCGACGCTAGTGTGAAAGTAGCCTTAGTGTTACATTTCGGTGGTATATAACACCTCAACAAAAAGAGTTCAAATTTCTTTCCGGATTGAATTTGTCATCCATAGAGCACTAAGTGTTTTTTTGTTATATTTTGGTTATATAAAACACTCCAAAAAAGCATTCAAATTTTTTTCTGGATTCAATTAGTCATCCATAGAGTATCATTTGCTTTGTGTTACATTTCAGTGGTATATAATACTCCAAAAAAGTGTTCAGAATAATTTCTCTATTCAATTTGCCATACATAGAGTACTATGAGATTTGTGTTACATTTCAGTGGTATATAACAAGGCAAAAAGAGTACAATTTTTTTAATTTAATTAGTCATTCATGGAGTATTACATGCTTTGTATTACATTTTGATGGTATGTAACACTCCAAAAAACTGTTCATTTTTTTTTCTGGATTCAATTAGTCATCCATATAGTGTTTCGTGATTTGTGTCACATAACACTCCAAACATGATTAAATAATGTTTCTGGATTGAATTTGTCATCCATTTAGTATTATGTGCTTTCTGTTACATGGTGGTGGTTATCAACTCTCCAAAAAAGCGTTGAATTTTTTTTTCTGGATTCAATTAGTCATCCATAGAGTATTGGGTGCTTTGTGTTACATTGCGATAGTATTTAACTCTCAAAAAAAACATTAAATTTTTTTTTCTGAATTTAAGTGAGTGGGCTGTGGGGCCTAGGCTGGTGGGAAGAGAGAAGCCTAGCCGCAAGGTACCAAGAGTTGACATCCATCCTGGAGAGAGGTCATTACATACAATTGGCAGGAGAGAATGGGTTCCATAGCATAATTTGGGACCCATCATAATATCTTGTTCAACCAGCGGTTATTACGGAACATTTGCCTCGAAGGCTGCAAAAGCTGATGTCAGTAACCAGGGTCACATTTCTCAAAATGGAGGGGCAACATTGCTGGAATTCAGTGAGGATGATCCAAAAAAGAAGGGAGCAGGATGAACCCTTCCAGCGAAATGAACAGACGTGGGAGAGTTTCCTAAAGGCGGCTTGACACAGGGCTACCACCCCCAAGAGATTGGGCTATCCTTGGGGTTCTCCATCTCCTAAACAGTGGCAGGTGATGATGCAGGTGACACATGGGGCTGTTGCCCATTTCTACATGTCGGGGGCTCCGGCACTACACAGCCCAGACCAGGGCCAGCTCCAGGTTTTCATGGGCCCTGGGCGAAAGAGTCCCGGTGGGCCCCTTTAACACATACCACAATTCGTAATGCATGGATACGGCAGAGAAATGTAGGTATAGTACAATGCCAAAGATTTCACTTACTTCGTACATTACATGAGTGATATCTATTATGCATTCTACATTAGCTCAGAAACCGGACAGTATAGTCCTCTATACCGAATAATGAGCCCCATATATTGCTCCAAACAGAATAATTAGCCCCATATATTGCCCCATACAGTATAATGGCCCAATATAGTGATCCATACAGTATATTTGGCACCACTTAGTCCTCTATACAGAATAATGAGCCCCATATTGCTCCAAACAGAATAATGAGCCCAATATTATGCTGCATACAGTATAATGAGCCTCATATAATGCTCCATGCAGGATATTGGGCACCACAGAGTGATCCATACAGAATGAGCCGCATAAATTGCTCCATACGGAATTGACCCCATATAATGCTTCATGCAGTATATGATGGGCCCCATCTATTGCTCCATATATAATGGGCCTCATATAATGCTCCATACAGTAAATGATCGGCCCCATACAGTATACTGAGTCCCATATATTGCTCCATACAGAATGGGCCTCATATGATGCTCCATACAGAATGGGCCCCATATAATACTGCTTACAGAATGGGTCCCATATAATGCTCCAAAAATAATTGGCCCCAAAAGATGCTCCATGTATAATGGGCCCCACATAATGCTCCATATATAATTGGCCATATAAAATGCTCCATATATAATTAGTCCCATAAGATGCTTCATATATTATTGGCCCCATATACTGCTTCATATTAAATTGACTCCATATGATGCTCCCTGTAGAATTGGCCCCATAAGATGCTCCATATATTATGGGCCCCATAAGATACTCCATACAGAATTAGCCCCATATAATGCTCCATATATGGGCCCCTTCTGATGGTCCCCATATATTTCTCCAAATGTAAAAAAACAAACAAAATACTCACCTCTCGTTGCTTGATCTGATCTGCTCTGGACTCCTCAGCGTCGGCGTCTTCCTGCTCTCTGAGCTGTGACTGCTCAGGCAGAGGGCGCGCACTGGTAATGTCATCGCACCCTCTGACCTGAACGTATCAGTCAGAGGATGGAAGACGCTGCAGCACTGGAAACGGGAGAGGTAAGTATCGCAAGTGCAGGGGCCCGGAGCAGGCGGGGGGTCCACTCGCGGGGGCCGGCACTATAGCACCCAGTGTCCCCGATGGAGAGTGGGCCCCCTGCCTTCTCAGGGCCCCGTCACTTGCCCAGGTGTGCCGGGTGCTGACGCCGGCCCTGGCCCAGATACCTGAGAATCAGGCTCCAGGATGCAGAGGGAGGAATTCCTCACAGTCTCCCGTGGAAGGAGAAGAAGAGAATCCCTTAAAAGGATTACTGGATTCCTCTCCTTACCATTTTCGCTTAGATTTGCACTTTGTGCAAAGCCTTTATGAGTGTAGAAGTACATCAACTACACTTTTAAAATATTTGAGTCCTGCCAATTTTTGCCTTCAAGGGTCTATGGATGACCCTGCTTGTAATTTTTGGCCGGCTTTTCACTTAGAACATAGCCTTTATGTGTCTAGGAGTACCACTACTCAATACGAAAATGAAAATATGAACATAATGAGTATGAAGCCCTCCTTTATGTCTAATGCAGGGTATATCTGAGTCCATCTTGCATCTATTTTTTGGCAGTTCTTGCTTCCTTCATAAATAACACTGAAATTTCCATTTTTCCAATAAAAATTGATACAAATATAAATGTAAATAAAATTAATAAGAAATTCTATTTTGGTTTATATAAATTTTTTTTTTTTAAATCCTTTTTACATTTTGCCTTATATATGTCATTATATAGAAACGAATGTTTCTAAATTTTTCTCCCCTGAAAACTCCAATTTCTCATCAATTTTGAATGTTTTATTGTCCGTCCTGAACCCCTTCCCTTCGCAGGTCGGGTGAAAGGGCTAAGTGTAATTTCACCCGACCTGCAGGGACAGGGGGAGTGGTACTTGAGCCCAGGGGGGTGGCTTTGCCCCCCTCGTGGATACGATCGCTCTGATTGGCTGTGGAAAGTGACTGTTTCTCTTTCAATCAGAGCAATCGTAATATTTCACCAATGAAAATTGGTGAAATATTACAATCAGCCATGGCCGATGCTGCAATATCATCGGCTATGGCTGGAGACTGCGATCTGCCCCGCCACTGATCTCCTCCCCTCCGTCCTCCATCCTCCATCCTGTCCTCTGCTGTCCTCCGTTCCCCTCCGTCCTCCTGTCTGCTCCCCCTGCAGTCCGATCTCACCCCCCTATACTTACCGAGCTCTGATGTCCCTCCCGGTGTCCGTCCGTCTTCTCCATGGGCGCCGCCATCTTCCAAAATGGCGGGCGCATGTGCAGTGAGCCCGCCTAATCTGCCAGTCCGCAGATTTATTCCAGGTACATTTTGATCACTGTGATAGAACCTATCACAGTGATCAAAATAAAAAATTAGTAAATTATCCCCCCCCCCTTTATCACCCCCATAGGCAGGGAAAATAATGAAATAAAGAAAATTTATTTACTTTTATTTTTCCACTAGGGTTAGGGTTAGAACTGTGGTTAGGGTTGCAATTAGGGATAGGGTTGCAATTAGGGTTAGGTTTAGGGTTGCAATTAGGGTGAGGGTTGCAATTAGGGTTAGAATTAGGGTTAGGGTTGCAATTAGGGTTAGGCTTAGAATTAGGGTTAGGGTTGTAATTAGGGTTAGGGTTGCAATTAGGGTTAGGGTTGCAATTAGCGTTAGGGTTAGGGTTGCAATGAGGGTTAGAATTAGGGTTAGGGTTGCAATTAGGGTTGCAATTAGGGTTAGTGTTAGGGTTAGGGTTGCAATTAGGGTTAGGTTTGCAATTAGGGTTAGAATGAGGGTTAGGGTTGCAATTAGGGTTAGGGTTAGAATTAGGGTTAGGGTTAGAATTAGGCTATGTGCACACGGTGCAGATTTGGATGCGATCCGCAGTGGATTGGCTGCTGCAGATTCGTAGCAGTTTTCCATCATGTTTACAGTACCATATAAACCAATGGAAAACCAAATCTGCTGTGCCCATGGTGCGGAAAATACTGCGTGGAAACGCTGCATTGTATTTTCCGCAGCATGTCAATTCTTTGTGTGGATTCCACAGTGTTTTACACCTGTTCCTCAATAGGAATCCGCAGGTTAAATTCACATAAAAAACACTGTAAATACGCTGTAAATCCGCAGGTAAAACGCAGTGCGCTTTCCCTGTGGATTTTTCAAAAATGGTGAGGAAAAATCCTCACACGCATCCGCAACGTGGGCACATAGCCTTAGGGTTAGGGTTGGAATTAGAGTTAGGGTTGGAATTAGGATTAGGGTTGGAAATAGGGTTAAGATTAGGGTTAGGGGTGTGTTGGGGTTAGGGTTAGGCTTGTGGTTACGGTTATGGTTATAGTTGGGATTAGGGTTTGGGGTGTGTTGGCATTACGGTTGTGGTTAGGGTTAGGGTTGGGATTAGGGTTAGGGGTGTGTTGGGGTTAGGGTTGTGGTTAGGGGTTTGTTGGGGTTAGGGTTCCCTTCTGAGCCCCGACGTGCGCCCAAACAGTGGTTTACCCAAACATATGGGGCATAAGTGTAGTCAGGAAAAATTGCACAACAACTTTGGGGGTCTCATTTCTCCTGTTACCCTTGGGAAAATAAAAAAAATGGGGGCTAAAAACTTATTTTTGTGGGAAGAAAATGATTTTATATTTTCACGGCTCTGCGTTATAAACTTCTGTGAAGCACTTGGAGGTTCAAAGTTCTCATCACACATCTAGATAAGTTCCTTGGGGGTCTAGTTTCCAAAATAGGGTCACTTGTGGGGGTTTCTACTGTTTAGGCACATCAGGGGCTATCCAAACGTAACATGATGCCCGCAGACCATTCCATCAAAGTCTGTATTTCAAAACGTCACTACTTCCCTTCCGAGCCCCAACGTGTGCCCAAACAGTGGTTTACCCCCATATATGGGGTATCAGCGTACTCAGAACAAACTGGAAAACAATTATTGGGGTCCAATTTATCCTGTTACCCCTGTGAAAATAAAAAAATGCTAGCTAAAATATAATTTTTGAGGAAAAAATGATTTTTTATTTTCACGGCTCTGCGTTATAAACTTCTGTGAAGCACTTAGAGGTTCAAGGTGCTCACCACACATCTAGATAAGTTCCTGGGGGGTCTAGTTTCCAAAATGAGGTCACTTGTGGGCGTTTCTACTGTTTAGGCACATCAGGATCTCTGCAAATGTAACATGACGCCTGCAGACCATTCCATCAAAGTCTGCATTCCAAAACGTCACTACTTCCCTTTCGAGCCCCGACGTGTGCCCAAACAGTGGTTCCCCCCACATATGGGGTATCAGCCTACTGAGGACAATCTGGACAACAACTTTTGGAGTCCAATTTCTCCTGTTACCCATGGTAAAATAAAAAATT
Source organism: Ranitomeya imitator (assembly GCF_032444005.1). Taxonomy (NCBI): domain Eukaryota; kingdom Metazoa; phylum Chordata; class Amphibia; order Anura; family Dendrobatidae; genus Ranitomeya; species Ranitomeya imitator. The sequence goes on along the minus strand of NC_091286.1, from coordinate 329,468,500 downwards.
GCAGGCAAAAAAATAATTTTTGAGGAAAGAAAATGATTTTTTATTTTCACGGATCTGCATTATAAACTTCTGTGAAGCACTTGGTGATTCAAAGTACTCACCGCACATCTAGATTAGTTCCTTGGGAGGTCTAGTTTCCAAAATGGGGTCACTTGTGGGGGAGTTCCAATGTTTAGGCACACAGGGGCTCTCCAAACGTGACATGGTGTCCGCTAACAATTGGAGCAAATTTTTCATTCAAAAAGTCAAATGGCGCTCCTTCACTTCCGAGCCCTGCCGTATGCCCACACAGTGGTTTACCCCCACATGTGAGGTATCGCTGTACTCAGGAGAAACTGCCCAACAAATGTTAGGATCCAATTTATCCTATTTCCCATGTGAAAATGAAAAAATTGAGGCTAAAATATTTTTTCTGAAAAAAAAGTACTTTTTCATTTTTACGGATCAATTTATGAAGCACCTGGGGGTTCAAAGTGCTCACTATGCATCTAGATAAGTTCCTTGGGGGTCTAGTTTCCAAAATGAGGTCACTTGTGGGGGAGCTCCAATCTTTAGACACACAGGGGCTCTCCAAACGTGACATGGTGTCCGCTAAAGATTGAAGCCAATTTTTCATTCAAAAAGTCAAATGGCGCTCCCTCCTTCTGAGCCCTGTCGTGCGCCCAAACAGTGGTTCCCTCCACATCTGGGGTATCAGCGGACTCGGGACAAATTGTACAATAACTTTCAGGGTCCAGTTTCTCCTTTTACCATTGGGAAAATAAAAAAATTGTTGCTAGAAAATCATTTTTGTGACTAAAAAGTTAAATGTTCATTTTTTCCTTCCATGTTGCTTCTGTTGCTGTGAAGCACCTAAAGGGTTAATAAACTTCTTGAATGTGGTTTTGAGCACCTTTACGGGTGCAGTTTTTAGAATGGTGTCAATTTTGAGAATTTTCAGCCATATAGACCCCTCAGGCCGGCTTCACACTTGCGAGTTTTACGGACGTAAGAGCGCAGAAACTACGTCCGTAAAACTCGCAAAAAATACGGCACAATTATTCTCTATGCCCCTGCTCCTATCTGCCGTATTTTACTGATCAGTATTATACGGCTTTCTACGGCCGTACAAAATCGCAGCATGCTGCGTTTGTCACCGTACTACGCAAGAAATACGCCAATGAAAGTCTATGGAAGCGTGAAAAATACGGATTTCACACGGACAAGCAGTGTGACTTGCAAGAAATACGCAGCGGTGTTAGCGAGAAAAGCCGGCAATTCAGTGCGGTGTACAGTAAAATCACACTGACAGCTTACAGTCCAATAGGTAGAATAAATGTGTACACATAGAATAGGTATATATATATATATATATATATGTCAGTGAGACACATATATGTATATATATTAATATTCATTCCAGCGCTATACAGCTTGTAAGCCGGTAATTCAATTACCGGCTTTTTCTTTCTCCTTCCTAAAAGCCGACATGATTTGAGACATGGTTTACATACAGTAAACCATGTCTTCTCTCCATTTTTTTTTGCAGATTCCACACTACTAATGTCAGTAGAGTGTATCTGCAAAATTTGGCCGTTCTAGCTCTTAAAATAAAGGGTTAAATGGCGGAAAAAATTGGCGTGGGCTCCCGCGCAATTTTCTCCGCCAGAGTAGTAAAGCCAGTGACTGAGGGCAGATATTAATAGCCTGGAGAGGGTCCATGGTTATTGGCCCCCCCCTGGCTAAAAATATCTGCCCCCAGCCACCCCAGAAAAGGCACATCTGGAAGATGCGCCTATTCTGGCACTTGGCCACTCTCTTCCCATTCCCGTGTAGCGGTGGGATATGGGGTAATGAAGGGTTAATGCCACCTTGCTATTGTAAGGTGACATTAAGCCTAATTAATAATGGAGAGGCGTCAATTATGACACCTATCCATTATTAATCCAATTGAATGAAAGGGTTAAATAAAACACAAACACATTATTTAAAATTATTTTAATGAAATAAAAACAATGGTTGTTGGAGTATTTTATTCTACGCCCAATCCAATCACTGAAGACCCTCGTTCTGTGAAAGAAAAAACATAATAAACCAACAATATACTTACCCTCCGCAGATCTGTAACGTCCAACGATGTAAATCCTTCTGAAGGGGTTAAAACATTTTGCAGCAAGGAGCTTTGCTAATGCAGGCTGCTCCTCGCTGCAAAACCCCGGGGAATGAGTCTAAATATAGATCAATGAGCTATATTTAGCTTCATTTGCAGTGAGGCGCCCTCTGCTGGATGTTCATAGATCGTGGGAAATTTCCTAGAAAGCTCCCAGGCTTTCTAGGCAAGTTCCCACGATCTATAAACAGCCAGCAGAGGGCGCCTCACCGCAAATGAAGCTAAATATAGCTCATTGATCTATATTTAGACTCATTCCCCAGGGTTTTGCAGCGAGGAGCAGCCTGCATTAGCAAAGCTCCTTGCTGCAAAATGTTTTAACCCCTTCAGAAGGATTTACATCGTTGGACGTTACAGATCTGCGGAGGGTAAGTATATTGTTGGTTTATTATGTTTTTTCTTTCACAGAACGAGGGTCTTCAGTGATTGGATTGGGCGTAGAATAAAATACTCCAACAACCATTGTTTTTATTTCATTAAAATAATTTTAAATAATGTGTTTGTGTTTTATTTAACCCTTTCATTTAATTGGATTAATAATGGATAGGTGTCATAATTGACGCCTCTCCATTATTAATTAGGCTTAATGTCACCTTACAATAGCAAGGTGTCATTAACCCTTCATTACCCCATATCCCACCGCTACACGGGAATGGGAAGAGAGTGGCCAAGTGCCAGAATAGGCGCATCTTCCAGATGTGCCTTTTCTGGGGTGGCTGGGGGCAGATATTTTTAGCCAGGGGGGGGCCAATAACCATGGACCCTCTCCAGGCTATTAATATCTGCCCTCAGTCACTGGCTTTACTACTCTGGCGGAGAAAATTGCGCGGGAGCCCACGCCAATTTTTTCCGCCATTTAACCCTTTATTTTAAGAGCTAGAACGGCCAAATTTTGCAGATACACTCTACTGACATTAGTAGTGTGGAATCTGCAAAAAAAATGGAGAGAAGACATGGTTTACTGTATGTAAACCATCTCTCAAATCATGTCGGCTTTTAGGAAGGAGAAAGAAAAAGCCGGTAATTGAATTACCGGCTTTCAAGCTGTATAGCGCTGGAATAAATATTAATATATATACATATATGTGTCTAATGATATATATATATATATATATATATATAGACAGTATATATATATATTTTTTTCTTTTTGGGACACATGGATCATTTCTATAGCGGTATGTTGGTTTTGCAAGCCTGCGAGAAAACCACGCAGTACGGATGCCATACGGATTACATACGGAGGATGCCATGCGCAAAAAACGCTGACACACCCTGCCTACGGAGGAGCTACGGACCACTATTTTCGGGACATTTCAGCGTAATACGGCCGTAATATACGGACCGTATTTTCATACGCTGAGTGTGAAGCCGGCCTCAAACTGACTTCAAATGTGAGGTGGTCCCTAAAAAAATGGTTTTGTAAATTTTGTTGTAAAAATGAGAAATCGCTTGTCAAATTTTAACCCTTATAACTTCCTAGCAAAAAAAATGTTGTTTCCAAAATTGTCTTGATGTAAAGTAGACATGTGGGTAATGTTTTTTATTAACTAATTTGTGTCACAACTCTCTGGCTTAACAGAATAAAAATTCAAAATTTGAAAATTGTGAAATTTTCGCCAAATTTCCATTTTTTCACAAATAAACACAAAAATTATCGACCTAAATTTACCACTAACATGAAGCCTAATATGTCACTAAAAACAACCTCTGAACTGCTAGGATCCGTTGAAGCGTTCCTGAGTTATTACCTCATAAAGGGACACTGGTAAGAATTGCAAATAATGGCCAGGTCATTATAGGTTGGGTCATGAAGGGGTTAAAGTGGAGTACAACAGTGACACCATTGTTCTCAACAGCAACCTGGGAGTCAGAAATGCTTCCATTGGGCCTTCCCCATGCTGTTCTCATGCCATTCAGCACTTTTTATATCCATTTTTACTGCCCCCAGACCTCCTTGTAGGATCTGTTAGGTGCCAGGATTCTCCCACTGCACGAGGTAGATCCCAAGCCTTGTCTGCCTCTGCGATCTCCCATTCTGCTTCAGCTACAGTGGGAGCTGCTTAGCAAAAACATCGGTCTCAGCATCTTGCCCAGACTGTTTGCTTGGTTACTGTGGGCTCTCCAACCAAAGCTATAGTAACTAGCAATAGGCAGCAGCGACCAGGCCTTCCAGAGGCTAAGCTGTTGTGAATTCTGTGGCTGAATTCACTCCTGTGGTCACAAGTGGTACTGCAGCTTCTGAGCTTCCTCCCTCAGGTGTTCTGGTGAGCTCGTTAACTGCTTCATTACTTAACTCCGCCTGATGCTGCTATCCTTGCTCCTTGTCAATGTTTCAGTGTTGGATCTGAGCTTCTCCTGATTGTTCCTGTGACCTGCTGCTCTGTATAGCTAAGTGCTTTTTGCTTTTTTGTTGCTTTTTTTCTGTCCAGCTTGTCTTTTGTTTTGCTGGAAGCTCTGAGACGCAAAGGGTGTACCGCCGTGCCGTTAGTTCGGCACGGTGGGATTTTTTTGCCCCCTTTGCGTGGTTTTGCTTTAGGGTTTTTTGTAGACTGCAAAGTTCGCTTTACTGTCCTCGCTCTGTCCTAGAATATCGGGCCCCACTTTGCTGAATCTATTTCATCCCTACGTTTTGTCTTTTCATCTTACTCACAGTCATTATATGTGGGGGGCTGCCTTTTCCTTTGGGGAATTTCTCTGGGGCAAGTCAGGCCTATTTTTCTATCTTCAGGTTAGCTAGTTTCTTAGGCTGTGCCGAGTTGCCTAGGTAGTTGTTAGGCGCAATCCACAGCCGCTTTTAGTTGTGTTTAGGATAGGATCAGGTGTGCAGTCTACAGAGTTTCCACGTCTCAGAGCTCGTTCTTGTATTTTTGGGTATTTGTCAGATCACTGTGTGCGCTCTGATCGCTAAGCACACTGTGTTTCTGGATTGCCTTCATAACACCTGTCATTAGCAAACATAACAGTACAAGGAGCCTAACTAATGATTCTCAATAGAGGGAAAGAAAAAGTTCTGACATCATTATTTTTTTTTTTTTTTTCTGCTCTGTGTTCACTTTTTTTTTTTCCCCTAGACATTTGGGTGATTCTGGACACAGGTGTGGACATGGATATTCAGGGTCTGTGCTCTTCAATGGATAATCTCGTTATAAATGTACAAAAAATTCAAGATACTATTGATCAGAAATCTATGTTAGAACCAAGAATTCCTATTCCTGATTTGTTTTTTGGAGATAGAACTAAGTTTCTAAGTTTCAAAAATAATTGTAAGCTATTTCTGGCCTTGAAACCTCATTCTTCTGGTAATCCTATTCAACAGGTTTTGATTATTATTTCTTTTTTGCGCGGCGACCCTCAAGACTGGGCATTTTCTCTTGCGCCAGGAGACCCTGCATTGAGTAGTGTCGATGCGTTTTTCCTGGCGCTCGGATTGCTGTACGATGAGCCTAATTCAGTGGATCAGGCTGAGAAAAATTTGCTGGCTTTGTGCCAGGGTCAGGATGATATAGAAGTATATTGTCAGAAATTTAGGAAATGGTCAGTACTCACTCAGTGGAATGAATCTGCGCTGGCAGCTTTGTTCAGAAAGGGTCTCTCTGAGGCTCTTAAGGATGTCATGGTGGGATTTCCTATGCCTGCTGGTTTGAATGAGTCTTTGTCTTTGGCCATTCAGATCGGTCGACGCTTGCGCGAGCGTAAATCTGTGCACCATTTGGCGGTACTGCCTGAGGTTAAACCTGAGCCTATGCAGTGCGATAGGACTATGACTAGAGTTGAACGGCAGGAATACAGACGTCTGAATGGTCTGTGTTTCTACTGTGGTGATTCCACTCATGCTATTTCTGATTGTCCTAAGCGCACTAAGCGGTCCGCTAGGTCTGCCGTCATTGGTACTGTACAGTCCAAATTCCTTCTGTCCATTACCTTGATATGCTCTTTGTCGTCGTTTTCTGTCATGGCGTTTGTGGATTCGGGCGCTGCCCTGAATCTGATGGATTTGGATTATGCTAAACATTGTGGGTTTTTCTTGGAGCCTTTGCGGTGTCCTATTCCATTGAGAGGAATTGATGCTACACCTTTGGCCAAGAATAAACCTCAATACTGGGCCCAGCTGACCATGTGCATGGCTCCTGCACATCAGGAAGTTATTCGCTTTCTGGTGTTGCATAATCTGCATGATGTGGTCGTGTTGGGGTTGCCATGGCTACAAACCCATAATCCAGTATTGGATTGGAATTCCATGTCGGTATCCAGCTGGGATTGTCAGGGGGTACATGGTGATGTTCCATTTTTGTCGATTTCGTCATCCACCCCTTCTGAGGTCCCAGAGTTCTTGTCTGATTATCAGGATGTATTTGAAGAGCCCAAGTCCGATGCTCTACCTCCGCATAGGGATTGTGATTGTGCTATCAATTTGATTCCTGGTAGTAAATTCCCTAAAGGTCGATTATTTAATTTATCCGTGCCCGAACACGCCGCTATGCGCAGTTATGTGAAGGAATCCCTGGAGAAGGGACATATTCGCCCATCGTCATCACCACTGGGAGCAGGGTTCTTCTTTGTAGCCAAGAAGGATGGTTCGCTGAGACCGTGTATTGATTACCGCCTTCTTAATAAGATCACTGTTAAATTTCAGTATCCCTTGCCATTGTTATCTGACTTGTTTGCTCGGATTAAGGGGGCTAGTTGGTTCACTAAGATAGATCTTCGTGGTGCGTATAATCTGGTGAGAATCAGGCAAGGAGATGAATGGAAAACTGCATTCAATACACCCGAGGGTCATTTTGAGTATCTATTGATGCCGTTCGGACTTGCCAATGCTCCATCTGTGTTTCAGTCTTTTATGCATGACATCTTCCGTGAGTATCTGGATAAATTCCTGATTGTTTACTTGGATGACATTTTGATCTTCTCAGATGATTGGGAGTCTCATGTGAAGCAGGTCAGAATGGTTTTTCAGGTCCTGCGTGCTAACTCTTTGTTTGTGAAGGGATCAAAGTGTCTCTTCGGTGTGCAGAAAGTTTCATTTTTGGGGTTCATCTTTACCCCTTCTACTATCGAGATGGATCCAGTTAAGGTCCAAGCCATCCAGGATTGGATTCAGCCAACATCTCTGAAAAGTCTGCAAAAGTTCCTGGGCTTTGCTAATTTTTATCGTCGCTTCATCTGTAATTTTTCTAGCATTGCCAAACCATTGACCGATTTGACCAAGAAGGGTGCTGATTTGGTTAATTGGTCTTCTGCTGCTGTGGAAGCTTTTCAGGAGTTGAAGCGTCGTTTTTGTTCTGCCCCTGTGTTGTGTCAGCCAGATGTTTCTCTTCCGTTCCAGGTCGAGGTTGATGCTTCTGAGATTGGAGCAGGGGCGGTTTTGTCACAGAGAGGTTCTGATTGCTCAGTGATGAAACCATGTGCTTTCTTTTCCAGGAAGTTTTCGCCCGCTGAGCGTAATTATGATGTGGGCAATCGAGAGTTGCTGGCCATGAAGTGGGCATTCGAGGAGTGGCGTCATTGGCTTGAAGGAGCTAAGCATCGCGTGGTGGTATTGACTGATCATAAGAACTTGACTTATCTCGAGTCTGCCAAGCGCTTGAATCCTAGGCAGGCCCGTTGCTCGTTATTTTTTGCCCGCTTCGACTTTGTGATTTCGTACCTTCCGGGCTCTAAAATGTGAAGGCGGATGCTCTGTCTAGGAGTTTTGTGCCCGACTCTCCGGGTTTATCTGAGCCAGCGGGTATCCTCAAGGAAGGAGTCATTGTGTCTGCCATCTCCCCTGATTTGCGGCGGGTGCTGCAAAAATTTCAGGCGAATAAACCTGATCGTTGTCCAGCAGAGAAACTGTTCGTCCCTGATAGGTGGACTAATAAACTTATCTCTGAACTTCATTGTTCGGTGTTGGCTGGTCATCCTGGAATCTTTGGTACCAGAGAGTTAGTGGCTAGATCCTTCTGGTGGCCATCTCTGTCACGGGATGTACGTACTTTTGTGCAGTCCTGTGGGATTTGTGCTAGGGCTAAACCCTGCTGTTCTCGTGCCAGTGGGTTGCTTTTGCCCTTGCCGGTCCCAAAGAGGCCTTGGACACATATTTCGATGGATTTCATTTCTGACCTTCCCGTTTCTCAAAAGATGTCAGTCATTTGGGTGGTCTGTGATCGCTTTTCTAAAATGGTCCATCTGGTGCCCTTGGCTAAATTGCCTTCCTCCTCTGATTTGGTACCTTTGTTCTTTCAGCATGTGGTTCGGTTGCATGGCATTCCTGAGAATATTGTTTCTGACAGAGGTTCCCAGTTTGTTTTAAGGTTTTGGCGAGCCTTTTGTGGTAGGATGGGCATTGACCTATCCTTTTCCTCGGCTTTCCATCCTCAGACTAATGGCCAGACCGAACGAACCAATCAGACCTTGGAAACATATCTGAGATGTTTTGTTTCTGCAGACCAGGATGATTGGGTGTCCTTTTTGCCGTTGGCTGAGTTCGCCCTTAATAATCGGGCCAGCTCGGCTACCTTGGTTTCTCCATTTTTTTGCAATTCTGGGTTCCATCCTCGTTTCTCTTCAGGACAGGTTGAGTCTTCGGACTGTCCTGGTGTGGATTCTGTGGTGGATAGGTTGCAGCAGATCTGGACTCAGGTAGTGGACAATTTGATCTTGTCCCAGGAGAAAGCTCAACTTTTCGCTAATCGCAGACGCCGTGTGGGTCCCCGACTTCGTGTTGGGGATCTGGTTTGGTTATCTTCTCGTCATATTCCTATGAAGGTTTCCTCTCCTAAATTTAAACCTCGTTTTATTGGTCCGTATAGGATTTCTGAGGTTCTCAATCCTGTGTCTTTTCGTTTGACCCTGCCAGACTCCTTTTCCATACATAAGGTATTCCATAGGTCGTTGTTGCGGAGATACGTGGCACCTATGGTTCCATCTTTTGAGCCTCCTGCCCCGGTTTTGGTGGAGGGGGAATTGGAGTATATTGTGGAGAAGATTTTGGATTCTCGTGTTTCTAGACGGAAACTCCAGTATCTGGTTAAATGGAAGGGTTATGCTCAGGAAGATAATTCCTGGGTTTTTGCCTCTGATGTTCATGCTTCCGATCTTGTTCGTGTCTTTCATGCGGCTCATCCTGGTCGGCCTGGGGGCTCTGGTGAGGGTTTGGTGACCCCTCCTCAAGGGGGGGGTACTGTTGTGAATTCTGTGGCTGAATTCACTCCTGTGGTCACAAGTGGTACTGCAGCTTCTGAGCTTCCTCCCTCAGGTGTTCTGGTGAGCTCGTTAACTGCTTCATTACTTAACTCCGCCTGATGCTGCTATCCTTGCTCCTTGTCAATGTTTCAGTGTTGGATCTGAGCTTCTCCTGATTGTTCCTGTGACCTGCTGCTCTGTATAGCTAAGTGCTTTTTGCTTTTTTGTTGCTTTTTTTCTGTCCAGCTTGTCTTTTGTTTTGCTGGAAGCTCTGAGACGCAAAGGGTGTACCGCCGTGCCGTTAGTTCGGCACGGTGGGTTTTTTTTGCCCCCTTTGCGTGGTTTTGCTTTAGGGTTTTTTGTAGACTGCAAAGTTCGCTTTACTGTCCTCGCTCTGTCCTAGAATATCGGGCCCCACTTTGCTGAATCTATTTCATCCCTACGTTTTGTCTTTTCATCTTACTCACAGTCATTATATGTGGGGGGCTGCCTTTTCCTTTGGGGAATTTCTCTGGGGCAAGTCAGGCCTATTTTTCTATCTTCAGGCTAGCTAGTTTCTTAGGCTGTGCCGAGTTGCCTAGGTAGTTGTTAGGCGCAATCCACAGCCGCTTTTAGTTGTGTTTAGGATAGGATCAGGTGTGCAGTCTACAGAGTTTCCACGTCTCAGAGCTCGTTCTTGTATTTTTGGGTATTTGTCAGATCACTGTGTGCGCTCTGATCGCTAAGCACACTGTGTTTCTGGATTGCCTTCATAACACCTGTCATTAGCAAACATAACACTAAGCCCAGAAATCTCCCTACTGAGCATGCTCGTGAGGTTTCGACCTCTCATTGGTAGTCGGTCGTCAGCTGCTCGGGTGATGTGGCAGTTCCGGATTGGTCCACGAACAAGGTTCTGTCTGACTGGACTTGAGCAGGAACGTATAAAATGTTTCCTGGAGGGCACGCCAGCGGCTAAGATCATTTATACCTTGTGAGTGTGTGTAACATAATGGTAGTGTAGACTTGTCTGCATGTGCACAGGGCAGGTGTATAGCCTTTAAAATTCTGGCACCTCCAGAGAGGAGTTTGAGTGAATTCAGGGCAGTCGTATAGCCTTTACAATTCCAGCACCTCTGGAGAGAAGTTCAGAATACTATCTTCTCTTGTATTAACTGCTTTACATAGTTTTGTATCATCTGCAAATATCGATATTTTACTGTGTAAACCTTCTACCAGATCATTAATGAATATGTTGAAGAGAACAGGTCCCAATACCGACCCCTGCGGTACCCCACTGGTCACAGCGACCCAGTTAGAGACTATACCATTTATAACCACCCTCTGCTTTCTATCACTAAGCCAGTTACTAACCCATTTACACACATTTTCCCCCAGACCAAGCATTCTCATTTTGTGTACCAACCTCTTGTGTGGCACGGTATCAAACGCTTTGGAAAAATCGAGATATACCACGTCCAAATAAATGGCCCACCCTGTATAATTAATCCCATTAAGTATTTAGGTGTGTAAATCAACGGTGCACAACCATTTGTGGTCCAAGGGCCACATTGTCATATTGAACCAATCTGAGTACCTCACTAAAATGTTGGATTAATGCTTATTATTGTATATATATATATATATATCAATAACTACTGTTTGCTACGGTTTAATAGTTCATGTCTTTCTGTCTCCAGCAATAGTATTATATTGCCAGTAAGGCACTGCTGAAAATAAGACCAAAAAACCCGAGAAAGTTTCGGTTCACTCAATATGTGTCCGTGTAGCTGGAGCACATTTCACTTTCACCTTGCAAGCTAACAGCCAACTCCTATAAGTATCCCTAATGTACAACCATGAAGGAAAGCATATAATACACCGAAAAGACCAACCTTCACACCAAGGCCATGAGATAAAAAATGAATACAATCTTTATTGAATACAATACATATTAAAATCAGATAATAGCGAGTGAAATACCCAGGGCGCAAAAGTTCCATAAATAGCATCACTCATGAAGACAATATGAGCCAGCAAAGTGCCAATGTGCAATTACTCATGTACATACATACGTATAATAGAAGTGAACAGTAACATGTATATTTATCGACTGGAGCGCTCCTGGGGACCCACCACACCCGACGCGCGTTTCGCACCGAAATGCTTCGTCTGGGGGTGGTTAGGTGCCGGCCAGCAATCTTATTTATATCCAAATGGTCCAATAGGAATGGTACTGCCATTACAATCTAACACAGAACTGCTGTGGACGCATGCGCAATGCCGCACCAGCATATACCTGTAGGCAACGACGTGACACCGGAAGCACCGTATCTCAAACTGGCGCCAGCGTGTTACCCAATAAAGGACACAGATGTGGGACCGCAAACCGGACATTGCGAGATGCCACAACGCAACATCCGGCTCGACACTGGCATCGCTAGCAACCGCCCCTAGTAACCAGCAAGCGGCGCCTAGAGTGACGCGCACAGAAGGGGCGTGACAGACATGCTTAGTGTGGACCCATAGGAAGTAGCTGCAGCCGCCCTAACAGCTCCGGCGCGTATCACCTATAACCATGGAAACGAAGCACGCTATCACAAAGTGTGCGTAAGTAATAATGGTCGCCGTAACCCATATAAGAGGAATACGCTGTATTCCCGGCGTAGCGCAGCTAACCATATCAATCACAGCAATAGATCGTGGACCAAGGGAAATAGTTATCCCAACAACAATGCTGCATCGGCAGACCGTGCTCACATATGAGCAAAAACGCCAATTGGCCGCGGCCCAAGGCATAAGCCTACAATCCGAAAAATAAACAATATAAATAAAGAAGAAATAAATAAAAAATAAAAATTATGAGGTGCAAAGTGAAAAAAAGTGCGCAGTGTAAAAATGATTCCTATTAAGGAAAAATATATGTTAATAAACACAACATGAAACAAAAAATAACACATAACACAATGCTAAGAAATGTATAAATATTAATAAAAGTGAACATGTGTAAACATGGTATGAGGACGCAAAGCATCCAAGTAAATAAAGTACATGAATAAGTGCACATAAAGCCGATGCAGCATAGTTGATATCCATAAATCAGTTCCACATATCGACAAAATCTCCACAATCCCTGAGTTCATGAGTAATTGCACATTGGCACTTTGCTGGCTCATATTGTCTTCATGAGTGATGGTATTTATGGAACTTTTGCTCTGGGTTGCCCACCTTTTGTTCTGTGCCCTGGGTATTTCACTCGCTATTATCTGATTTTAATATGTATTGTATTCAATAAAGATTGTATTCATTTTTTATCTCATGGCCTTGCAAGCTAACAGACAAGATGCTAAGATCCTTCCTAAGCTATAAGAAATACCAGTTGTAAGCTGCTATCTTTGTTTCTGAATAAATATGTATTCACTGTTGAATCGCTGGACAGTGCAGAGAACAGCCCAGAGGAGAGAGAACAACAGTGTACTAAGAACATGAAGCAAAGATTGCTGCCAGCAGCAACTCTATGAAGTTCACAGTGCCAAATCTGACTAACCAGAAGTATCAATCCTGAAAATTCAAGGTAAAGATGTTGCTGATAAGAGAAGGTACATAGAAATACACACAGGAGTCTAGACCTGAGCCACTACCAGAAGACTGGATAGAGAAGGATCAAAAAGCACAAAGCACATCTCTCTCAGTGTAGATGATGATCAGATTATGCATGTATGTTAATGTGAAACTGCAAAATAAATGTGATAACAGCTGCAGAAAGCACATGAAACCGTGGTCTGTCTCTAGAAGGATGGCTCTAAAAGGATAACAGCAGAAATTTGCCAGAAAAATAACCAACTGCTATAGATGATTCACTATTATTATTATTACTATGCTTTATTATTGCTATCAATCTGACAATCGATCTGCTTCATCCCCAGGTATGTCTAGTGGCTGTAATATCATCACCATCACCCATCTTTCCTGATCCCTCTTGCCCTGTATCCGTCTGCTATTCCTGGTATGTCCAGTGGCTGTAATATCATCACCATCACCCATCTTTCCTGATCCCTCTTGCACTGTATCCATCTGCTATTCCTGGTATGTCCAGTGGCTGTAATATCATCACCATCACCCATCTTTCCTGATCCCTCTTGCCCAGTATCCGTCTGCTATTCCTGGTATGCCCTCTGGGTGCTAATTTTTTTTTCTTTTCCTTCCTGCATGTTTTCCCACCATAATTCTTTGATGCTAACACACAGTTGGCTTTATCTGTCCATTTGGATCTGACTATTTCCTGTTTGTGTTTTTGCTTCTGACTTCTAATTAATCCCTTGTTGTGTCTGTGATCAGTCTCCCTGCTGCCCCTCCCTCCTGATCACACCTGGCCTATTTCATGTGCACTTAGTCTGTTATAAATTCAGAGACACAGGTCTGTCTGGACCGTGGTCTGTCTCTTGAAGGACAGCTCTAAAAGGATAACAGCAAAGATGACAGCAGAAATATGCCAGAAATGAGCCAGGAGTGAACAGAAGGTAAGACTAACCACTATTAATAAATGTACTAAATTCCTTTCCCTTTCCACCACACTTACTCATCATGCTGACATACGCTCTAACAGTTTTGGCTCCTTTATTCCTCACTCTCCTTCACTATCCCCAAACCCCAGCACCCTCTAACCAAGTAATAATCTCTCCTTCCCTCCTGCCTCCCCACCTGGCCTCCTCTGCTAACCTGCTCCTCAACCTCAGAACTGTCCTAATAAAACACAAAACTCTCCTTCTCCCACCTGCTCTGTCACTCTCTGCCCATCTGTCAAATCTTGCCCACCTCAAACCTGTGCCCCTGACGCCCACACCCCCCTGCTCCCTCTCTCTGGAGCACCCTGGAATTCCCACTCCATCTGCAATAAACTCCACTTGCTTCACCATCTCTCTACCTCTTGTAATCTTCCCTCTGACACAGCCTCCCTTGCTGCGCTATGTTACGGCGGCCTCCACTTCACCCACACTCCTCGTCCTGGCAACAGACATGGTGGAGGAGTGGCCTTATCCTTTCTTCCAACTGTACCTTTAACCCAATTCCACCTCAACCCTCCCTTATCCTCCCCTCTTTTGAAGTCCACTCTGTCCGCATCTACTCTTCCTCCACTCTCCAAATGGCCGTGATATACTGACCTCCGGGCCTGACCACGGCCTTTATTGACCAATTCTCCACCTGGCTCCTTCACTTTTTGTTTGATGACTTTCCCACCATCATCATGGGTGACTTCAACATCCCGATTGACTCCTACCCGTCTGCAGCCTCCAAACTCCTGTCCCTTACTTCATCTTTTGGATTTAATCAGTGGTCCTCCTCAGCTACCCACACACACGGACACACATTAGACATAGTCTTCACCCGTTTGTGCTCCCTATCTAACTTCACCACCTCCCCTCTCCCTTATCCGAGCACCATCTGTTCACGTTCTCATCACTGTCCTCCACACCTGTCACCCATGTCCAGCAACATGCGCACCCCCGCAGAAACCTTGCAGATTTAGACCCTCGCACACTCTCTGAATCTATTCAGCCACTGTCCTCCATGGCTTCACTTCATGACACAGACACTGCCACTAGTTTCTACAATGCCAGTCTCACTTCAGCCATCGACTCGGTCGCCCCTGTCATGCATAGCAGAGTGCGACAAATTAATAGACAACCCTGGAACAATAACATCGCTAAAAAGCTTCGGCAAATATCCAGAATTGCAGAACGGTGTTAGAAGAAAATGCATTCGCAAGATGATTTCACTACACTCAAACAAGCAACACTCAAATTCAAATCAGCTCTCACCTCTGCTAAACAGGCCTATTTCACATCCTTCCTATCTTCTTTATCCCACAACCCCAAACAGTTGTTCAACACCTTTAACTCCCTCCTCCGCCCATCACTGCCCCCTCCGAATTCCTTAATCTTTGCCACACACTTCAAAAATAAGATAGACCAAACAAGGCAAGTCTTTGTTGTCCGACCACCACAACCCCTTTGTATGCCTGACCAATGCTTAACCCCATAACTTCACTCCCCAAAATCACTGAAGGACAGCTTGCTCATCTTCTCTCCAAATCACACCTCACCACTTGTGCGCTTGACCCCATCCCATCCCACCTCCTCCCCAACCTCAACACTACACTAATCCCATCCCTAACCCATCTCTTCAATCTACCACTAACTTCTGGTACGTTCCCCTCTGCTTTCAAACATGCCACAATCACACTTATCCTCAAAAAGCCTTCCCTTGACCCAAGCGCTATGTCCAGCTACTGTCCCATATCTTTACTCCCATTTGCTTCCAAACAACTTGAGCAGCATGTCCACGCTGAACTTTCCTCTCACCTTGCATCTAACTCTATCTTCGACAGCTTACAATCTGGCTTCCGTCCCCATTGTTCCACTGAGATAGCCCTGACCAAACTTACAAACGACTTACAGCCAAAGTTAACAGACAATTCTCTATACTATTTCTTCTAGACCTGTCCTCTGCCTTTGACACAGTTGACCACTGCCTCCTACTACAGATCCTCTCTTCCTTTGGTGTCAAAGACCTTGCCGTATCTTGGATCTCCTCATACCTTACCAACCGCACATTTAGCATTTCCTACTCTCATACTACCTCTTCATCTCGCCCTCTCTTTGTTGGTGTCCCTCAAGGCTCTGTCCTAGGACCTCTTCTCAATCTATACCCTTGGCCTGGGACAGTGCATAAAGTTCTACGGCTTCCAGTACTATCTATATGCCGAAGACACTCAAATCTACCTGTCTAGCCCAAATGTCCAGATGTCACCTCTCTGCTGTCTAAAATCCAAAGTGTCTATCAGCCATATCCTCCTTCTTTTCCACCTGGCTTCTTAAAACTCAATGTGGACAAAACCAAACTAATTATCTTTCCTCCATCTTGTACATCTTCCCTACCTGATCTATCTATCACAATAAATGAATTCACACCTTCCCCTGTCTAGGTATTCCGCTGCCTCTGAGAAACCCTGGACTCTGCCCTGTCCTTTAAACCGCACATCCAAGTTCTCGCCACCTCCTGTCGCCTCCAGCTCAAAAATATTTCCAGAATCCGTCCTTTCCTCAACCCTCACTCTACCAAAATGCTTGTGCGTGCCCTAATCATCTCTCGCCTCGACTACTGCAACATCCTCCTTTGTGGGCTACCCTCTAACACTCTCGCACCCCTCCTGTCCATTCTTAACTCTGCTACCCGACTAATTAAGCTCTCTCCTCGCTACACTCCTGCTTCCCCTTTGTCCACATTTACCCAAGCATACAGACATTAGCCTTCGGTAAGTGTTCACATTTGGACAGGGAGGTCAGGGACCCATCAGATTAATGAGACCACCTTGACGATTGTTGATGGGCTTACACTATTTGGCCAAATTCTGTGCAAAGCTTCTCACAAATATTTTTCCTAATGTTCAAAAAGCCATTTTTATATTCATATTTCATGTATTTCATATTCGACATGCTTTGGCATGATAGAGTGCAACCTTTTTTTGTATATTGTATATGGAGGAAGCTGCTCCGGGTATGCACCTATTCACACTAGTTTGGATGTTCCAGTCGTTTTTCTGTCATTTCTATGTTAGCTTACTGATTGAGCACTCCTCCCTTCACCATGTGGTTTTAAATTACATCTAATCACACTTGGTTCCGGCCAACCCATATGCAGGCTTTACTGAGAGAGGTGTCCACATTCACCCAAGCATACAGACATTAGCCTTCGGTAAGTGTTCACATTTGGACAGGAAGGTCAGGGACCCATCAGATTAATGAGACCACCTTGACGATGGTTGATGGGCTCACACTATTTGGCCAAATTCTGTGCAAAGCGTCTCACAAATATTTTTCCTAATGTTCAAAAAGCCATTTTGCTATTCATATTTCATGTATTTCATATTCGACATGCTTTGGCACGATAGAGTGCAACCTTTTTTTGAATATTGTATATGTAGGTAGCTGCTCCTGGTATGCACCTATTCACACTAGTTTGGATATGCCAGTAGGGTTGAGCGAAACGGATGGGACAAATTAAAAAATCGCCGACTTTTGGCAAAGTCATGACACCCGACCCGATCCTAGTGTGGGATCAGCCATGAGGTCGGCGATCTGCGCGCAAAAGTCCCGTTTCATATGACGCTTTCAGCGCCATTTTTCAGCCAATGAAGGAGGACGCAGAGTGTGGGCAGCGTGATGACATAGGTCTCTGTCCCCACCATCTTAGAGAAGGGCATGACAGTGATTGTCTTGCTTTCTGTGGCGTCACAGGGGCTATAAAGGGGCATGCACGCCGACCGCCATCTTACTTCTGCCGATCTTAGCATAGGGAGAGGTTGCTGCAGCTTCATCAGAAGGAGGGATATAGTTAGGGAGGGAAGATTAAACCCCAAACTGCTTGTGCTGTAGCGATTTCCACTGTCCAACAGCACCTTTTCTTTGCAGGGACAGTGGAGGCTATATTTTTGTGCATCAGCTCTGTAGCTTATTAGGCTGCCTTATAAGGCTCCCTGGTAGCTGCATTGCTGTTTGCACGCTGCTGTGCAAACCAACTGCTTTTTTAAAAGCAAAAATCCTGTTGCTCCTTTGTGCACAGTTGGCTAGGGTCACATTGCGTTAGTGCAATCCGTTTAGCGCTAGCGCTAGCGGATTGCGCTAACGCAATGTTTTCTATGGGGCTGCGGTCGGGGTCGCGGTAACGTCCCCGCTCTCGCAGATCCCCGATCTGCGAGAGCGGGGAACGGACCGCGGGCGCACCTCGGACGCTGCAAGCAGCGTCCGCGGCGCGCCAGGAATCACTAGTGAATCGCTAGTGAAGCACGTTCCCATTAGCGTGAATGGGCGCGTTAACGGCCGCGTTGCACGGCGTTAATTTCGCCGTGCAACGCTGTCCGTTTAACGCGGTCCCATAACGCAATGGGAACCCAGCCTTATCTTGTTTATTTGTCCACACTTTTGTGTGCAGCAGTCCTTTTTATTGCTGCCATACTTGTCCTGAGATCATTGTAGAGAGATTGAAATTGTACTACAGTCCTTGTATTTTTTCATATATCTTCCAGCCACTTTCTGCCACTTACATTGTGTTGTTTTATACACTGGGCCTGAGTTTTGGTTCAGTCTCCCCTCCAAAAAAGTGAGATTCAAATTCTCACAAAGTGGATATACTTCAGTCCTATTAGTTTGTCGTATGTCAGCCAGCCACTTTCTGCCACTTACATTGTGTTGTTTTATACACTGGGCATGAGTTTTGGTTCAGTCTCCCCCCCAAAAAAGTGAGATTCAAATTCTCACAAAGTGGATATACTTCAGTCCTGTTAGTTTGTCGTATGTCAGCCAGCCACTTTCTGCCACTTACATTGTGTTGTTTTATACACTGGGCATGAGTTTTGGTTCAGTCTCCCCCCCAAAAAAGTGAGATTCAAATTCTCACAAAGTGGATATACTTCAGTCCTGTTAGTTTGTCGTATGTCAGCCAGCCACTTTCTGCCACTTAGATTGCGTTGTTATATACACTGGGCCTGAGTTTTGGTTCAGTCTCCCCCCCAAAAAAGTGAGATTCAAATTCTCACAAAGTGGATATACTTCAGTCCTGTTAGTTTGTCGTATGTCAGCCAGCCACTTTCTGCCACTTAGATTGCGTTGTTATATACACTGGGCCTGAGTTTTGGTTCAGTCTCCCCCCCAAAAAAGTGAGATTCAAATTCTCACAAAGTGGATATACTTCAGTCCTGTTAGTTTGTCGTATGTCAGCCAGCCACTTTCTGCCACTTAGATTACGTTATATACGCTGGGCCTGAGTTTTGGTTCAGTCTCCCCCCAAAAAAGTGAGATTCAAATTCTCACAAAGTGGATATACTTCAGTCCTGTTAATTTGTCGTATATCAGCCAGCCACTTTCTGCCACTTACATTGTGTTGTTTTATGCACAGGGCCTGAGTTTTGGTTCAGTTCAGTTCAGAGGCGTAGCTAGAGCTTTTGCCGCCCGGGGCTGCTCCCGAGTTTGGCGCCCCCCCCCCCCCCCGCTCAATACACACAAAGTTTACCAAAAATAGTTTTCCTGTTTTGTAGAACTTAAACTGGGGGCCTAGTGGTGTCACGCACACATGCCAAACCTGTGACTTTTAATTAATTAATATCAGAGAGAACAAATGACCGCCATACACAACAGAATCCACTATACCAAGACCAATAATATCACATACAGGAAGAAACACCACCACACCATGACCAGACCACATAGTGACCGAATAATACTATATACAAGGGACAAATACTGCCTCACCATGACCAGATCACATATTACCACCACTTGGTGACCAAATAGCACATACAAGGGACAAATATCACAACACCATTTCCAGACCACATATTACCACCATATAGTGACTGAATACTACAATACTGATCAGTAATAAAGAAAAAAAAACACAATACTATCACCATAAGTGCCAGTATTCACAGGAGATCTGTACTTAGTATGCAGTGTCTGTGTAGAGGTAATACAAAGATCACTGGTGGTATTATACACAGGAGCTCTGTATATAATGTATAGGTAATACAGTGATCACTGGTGACATTGTACACAGGACCGCGGTATGTAGTATATAGTGTATAGTGTCAGTGTATAGGTAACACTGACTCACCAGTGACGTCTCTAGATGAAGTCCTTCATTCATCTTTCATCCAGCACAGACCGCCATCATTTCTCCCAGCCAGCACTCGTTTCTGCAGGAAATAACACAGTTATCTCGAGCTCCGCTTGTAGAACACATTACTTAATTTTTCACAACTTCTACATTACACCACATGAAGAAAAAAAGGTGATATAGTGTCACTCTGCACACTAACAGGACCGCCCCCCCATTTAAAACAGTATACTCAAAAAATAAAATAAATACATCACTGCAGTAATAACATCCCTTAATTAGCCCCTATGGTAATACTATTCCCCACCCTGGCCCCGTTTATCTCATTCCTGGCTCCAGCCATATGTTCTTGCATCCTGCCCTCATGAGTATCCATTCTACACCATATGATCTCCCCATCCTGCCCCATCAGTCTCCATCGTATCCATCCTGCCCCATGATCCAATCCTGCCCCATGTCTCCAATCATGCCCTGTATCTACATTCTGCCCATGCCTCAAGTCCTGCCCCCAGTGTGTCCAGCAATCTGCCCCAGTGTATCCAGCAATCTGCCGCAGTGTGTCCAGCATATTACCCCCAGTGTGTCCAGCATATTACCCCCAGGTTGTCCAGCAATCTGCCCCAGTGTGTCCAGCATATTACCCCCAGTGTGTCCAGCATATTACCCCCAGTGTGTCCAGCAATCTGCCCCAGTGTGTCCATCATTGCCCCCAGTGTGTCCAGAAATCTGCCCCAGGGTCTCCAGCATTGCCCCAGTGTGTCCAGCATTGCCCCCAGTGTGTCCAGCGATCTGCCCCAGTGTCCAGCATTGCCCCAGTGTGTCCAGCAATCAGCCCCAGGGTCTCCAGCATTGCCCCGGTGTGTCCAGCATTGCCCCCAGTGTGTCCAGCAATCTGCCCCAGTGTCCAGCATTGCCCCAGTGTGTCCAGCAATCTGCCCCAGTATGCCCAGCAATCTGCCCCAGGGTCTCCAGCATTGCCCCCAGTGTGTCCAGCATTGCCCCCAGTGTGTCCAGCATTGCCCCCAGTGTGTCCAGCATTGCCCCACCATGTCCAGCAATCTGCCCCAGTGTCCAGCATTGCCCCAGTGTCCAGAAATCTGCCCCAGTGTCTCCAGCATTGCCCCAGTCTGTCCAGAAATCTGCCCCAGTCTGTCCAGAAATCTGCCCCAGTCTGTCCAGAAATCTGCCCCAGTCTGTCCAGAAATCTGCCCCAGTCTGTCCAGAAGTCTGCTCCAGTCTGTCCGGAAATCTGCCCCAGTGTGCCCAGCAATCTGCCCCAGGGTCTCCAGCATTGCCCCCAGTGTGTCCAGCATTGCCCCCAGTGTGTCCAGCATTGCCCCCAGTGTGTCCAGCATTGCCCCCAGTGTGTCCAGCATTGCCCCCAGTGTGTCCAGCATTGCCCCCAGCGTGTCCAGCATTGCCCCAGCGTGTCCAGCAATCTGCCCCAGTGTCCAGCATTGCCCCAGTGTCCAGAAATCTGCCCCAGTCTGTCCAGAAATCTGCCCCAGTCTGTCCAGAAATCTGCCCCAGTCTGTCCGGAAATCTGCCCCAGTCTGTCCGGAAATCTGCCCCAGTCTGTCCGGAAATCTGCCCCAGTCTGTCCGGAAATCTGCCCCAGTCTGTCCAGAAATCTGCACCAGGGTCTCCAGCATTGCCCCCAGACAGAGTCAGACAAAGAAAAAAAAAAAGTAAAATCCTCACCTCTCCCGTTCCCAGCGCAGGTCCTGTGCACTCAACGTCTCTCCGTCACTGCGCGCTCAGGACGGAGGCTGAGCGCGCAGTGATGACGTCATCGCGCCCTCTGCCCTGAGACGTCACAGAGTCAGAGGGCGCTGAAGACGCTGCAGCTACCGCGCAGCCGCAGGAACCAGGAGAGGTGAGTATTAGCGCTGGCACGGGGGGGATGGCACCCGAAGGTTTAAAGGGCACACATCTTTTTTTTTTTCCCTTTTCCTGCAGCGCCGGCCGCGGCCCGGTGACCCGCCCCCCGCAGTGTGCCGCCCGGGGCGGCCCCCCCCCCCCCCGCACCCCCCTTCCTACGCCACTGGTTCAGTTAATGAAGGTCATTCCCCTTTGATAACTGGGCATCTAAAATAGACACCTGGCTTGAATTGGCAGAATATGCATTACAGGAGCTCGCTTGCCCTGCTGCTAGTGTATACCTCCCTAAATGGGCTGACTCCCCCCACAAGGCCGTGGTCACCACCTGGTGCAAGCACCCGTGCGAGTGCCGTTTGCCTGGACAGGTGGGTGGGCCCACTCTTGGGCGATGGCACTGGCACAGGGTCCCTCATAGTACAATGAAGTGTCTCTGACGGTGGTGGTGCATCGTCGTAATATGTGGGGCCCTGTGCCAGTACCGCCGCCCACGAGAGAGTGTTCCCCCCCAGCTCGAACAGTGCTCTACCACTTGCAATACTTACCTCTCCCTGCTCCACTGTGTAGTCTGTGCTGTTAAATCCTTCAATGGCACTGCCAATACAAATTTGTTGAAATGATAGATGATAGTTAAAATATACAGGGGCCCTGGCCTCCATTTAGACCAGTTAATACTTTGCGCCTACTACCACTGTCTGCTACTCAGCAGAGGAGCCCACCCCTGTACCTAGCTATGCCACCTGCATTTAGCCTACTTTATTATTTGGGCCTACTAACTGTGCCTGCCACTCATTACAGTTTTCCTCCACTGAGCAAAGCAATGCCGCCTGTTTAGTCCGGTTACCAATTTTGAACTGCATTTAGCCTACTTTACTATTTGGGCCTATATCTGTGTTTCCTCCTCACCCTGCCCATTGCCCAGCCACTGCTAGATGAGTCTGCTGGTACATTGACCCAGACCACTACATTCCCCTTGCACTCTACACAGCCAGAATCTGACCCTGCTGAAAGTCAGGTTCCCCTTCCTGCATACTATGCCACCGTACACAGGGACAAAGAGGAAGGTGTAGATGAAAGTGCATGTTCCTTCATCAGGTGGGGGGGCATACTCGTTGGCAACATCACTGGCTCAGGGCCGCTCATAGTACGCAAAAGTGTCTCTGCCAGTGGGAGGCGCCACCTGCCATCAAACACACCGCCGTACTATGAGGGGCCCTGTGCCAGTGCCAACGAGTGGGCCCCCTGCTTGCTCAGGATCACAGCACTTGCAAAGTTGAAATACTTACCTTTCCCTGCTCCACCGCCGTGACGTATTCCGCTTTTCCTGGGCCCACGAAAATCTTGAGCCAGCCTTACCCCCCACAACTTTAGCCAAATGACCCCCAGTTTTCAATGCATAACTATTATTATAAAGTAAATTAAGATTAACAAGCTTAAGTAATAAGAATTGATGTTTTTGGCATTAAAATGGGCACTGTAGGTGTTTTCCTGTCCTCCATTCACTGCCGACTTTGATTCCCCATTGACTTGCATTGGGTTTCGTGTTTCAGTCGGCCCCCGACTTTTCGCAATAATCGGCCGATTTCACCCGACCTGACTTTTGACAAAGTTGGGTTTCGCGAAACCCAACTCAATCTGAAAAAAGTAAAAGTTGCCCAACTCTATGTGCCAGTTATTTTTCTGTCATTCATAATTAAAGGGAAGGTACCGCGTTTGTAGATCATTAATTAATCAATGTAATGTAGCATAACATGCTGTTATAACCCAGATGTGAATGCATGTAAAACAGATTCCGTGTGTTATATGAGTTTAAAGAATGCACTGGGGGCTGACATCTTGGTTTTGCAGCAGTAGCAGGGCACTATCAGTGTCAGATTACGGCACCCCATGGACATAGGAGATAATAGACCGGCTCGGACCCTATCTGTAACATTGCAGCAGCATTAGCAGTGAGCTGGGCACGCCTCTGTGGGCTGCACAACTCACTGCTGTAGGTGTGACTAGCTGCCATTTTATTATAGTCCAGTGCTATTTGTTGAGCTCCACTTACTCTCTATCGCAGGACAGAAGAACTGACTGCTCCTCTGTACTCCAGGCACTGCAGGTTCTGGGCAGACATCCTCTGCTCTCACACGCTGCCCTGTGTGCTTCCCTCTGCTCTCTCTCCGCCTCCCCACTTGCACACAGTCCCAGTGATCTCCGGTAAACTGCACTCTCCCCCTGTGTCGCTCTCCCTCTCTGTGCGGCGTGGGGGGGTCTCTGTGCGGCGTGGGGGGGGGGTCTCTGTGCGGCGTGGGGGGGGTCTCTATGTGTGTGTAGTCCCATCGGACGATGCCTGCTACAATGACAGTGATTGACACATTAGCCAATTATGGGACAGTAATAGTCCCATCATCCGGCTAATGTGTTGAATGAAAAAAAAAAAAATACTCCATACATACTCCATACATACGTGATACATACATGCATGCTACATGCATGCTACATACATGCTACATGCATGCTACATGCATGCTACATACATGCTACATACATGCTGCATACATGCTACATACATGCTACATACATGCATGCTACATACATGCTGCATACATGCTGAATACATGCTACATACATGCTGCATATATATACGAGCTGTCACATATACGAGCTGTCACTCTGATGCAGTAACTGCTGGTGACAGCAGGTCACAGGGCAGTCACACACAAAATGGTGCTGCCCTGTGATGCTGCTCTTCATTCTTACTGTTGGAGAGCAGTAACTGCTGACATCACCAGTTCCCTCCCCTTTTGGGTGGTCTAATATCCCTGGGGCAGAGCTGCTAAATCTTACTATAGTTGCTTGAGGTCTAAAACGGAAAATGCTCCCCCTAGTGGTAAATATGTATATTTGTAGAATAATATATAATATTTTTCATATAGAAATGTTTGCAAACAGTGCAAACATTGCATTAATACATTTTAATTACTATTTTAAGCTTAATTTCACAAAAAAACAAAATACAAGACAACTGGTGGCACTTTCCCTTTAAGCTCTTGACTCGTTACACTCCTGCTTCCCCTCTTTGCGAATTCCTTCACTGGCTTCCAATTTCCCAGCGTATCCAGTTTAAACTACGAACACTGACCTACAAAGCTATCCATAACCTTTCTTCTCCGTATATTTCCGTACTAATCTCTCAATATCTTCCCTCACGTAATGTCTGGTCCTCCCAAGACCTCCTTCTCTCCTCCACACTTATTCGCTCCTCACCCAATCGTCTCCAAGACTTCTCCCGAATATCCCCATCCTCTGGAATTCTGTGCTCCAAGACACCCGGTTATCCACCACATTTGGATCCTTCAAACGGACCTTAAAAACCATCTCTTCAAAGAAGCTTACAATCTGTAATGATCCGTAAAAACGGACGTGTCTGCGTGTTTTGCACACAGACACACGGTCCATCAAAACACGCTGACATCTGCATAGACCCATTCATTTGAATGGGTCTACGTGTGTCGGTGTCTCCGGTACGTGAGAAAACTATCATTACACATTCCGGAGGCACTGATGTGTGAAACCGACCTTAAACTTTTCCTCTGATTGTTCCACTCCTGGTTTTGACTTACAAATACTGATATAAAATACTGACCAAATATTGAACATGTGAACATAGCCTAAGCCTTACTGCTTCATCTCTTTATCCGCATGGAGCACCCAACATAGAGGAAAGCACGTTTGTACTGTATTTTGGTGGACTGAGAGAGATAAGGTTGGCTTCCAGCATTAGAAATTAATTGTAGCACATATACTTTGTGATATTTATTTTACCATGCTTTGCTTACATAGTGCTATCATATTCCACAACACTTTACATACATTACATTGCTGCCACCAATGGAGCTCACTATCTAAATTCCCTACAGTATGTCTTGAAGTGGGGGAGGAAACTGGAGGAAACTCACACAAACACATGGAGAACATACAAACACCTTACAGATGTTGTCCTTGGTGAGGTTTGAACCTAGGACCCCAACACTGCAGTGCTAACCATTGAGCCTCCGTGCTGCTCCATGTGATAGTGGAAGAAGTATGCTATTTGACGCAGATTTGCCAACAACATATTGGGGTGACTGTTATGGCTGGCAATCAGGCAACACAGCGTGCAGTAATCAGCGCACATACAGAGATCTGGCAATAACCAAAAACAATAGGACGAGCTCTGAGACGTGGAATCTCTGTAGACTGCAGTACCTGATCTATCCTCACACAACTATAAGCAGCAGTGGATTGCGCCTAACAACTACCTATGCAACTCGGCACTGCCTGAGGAGCTGACTAGCCTGAAGATAGAAATACAAGCCTGACTTACCTCAGAGAAATACCCCAAAGGAATAGGCAGCCCCCCACATATAATGACTGTTAGCAAGATGAAAAGACAAACGTAGGAATGAAATAGATTCAGCAAAGTGAGGCCCGATATTCTAGACAGAGCGAGGATAGCAAAGAGAACTATGCAGTCTACAAAAAACCCTAAAACGAAAACCACGCAAAGGGGCAAAAAGACCCACCGTGCCGAACTAACAGCACGGCGGTGCACCCCTCTGCTTCTCAGAGCTTCCAGCAAAAGACAATAGCAAGCTGGACAGAAAAAAACAGAAAACAAACTAGAAGCACTTATCTAGCAGAGCAGCAGGCCCAAGGAAAGATGCAGTAGCTCAGATCCAACACTGGAACATTGACAAGGAGCAAGGAAGACAGACTCAGGTGGAGCTAAATAGCAAGGCAGCCAACGAGCTCACCAAAACACCTGAGGGAGGAAGCCCAGAGACTGCAATACCACTTGTGACCACAGAAGTGAACTCAGCCACAGAATTCACAACAGTACCCCCCCCTTGAGGAGGGGTCACCGAACCCTCACCAGAACCCCCAGGCCGACCAGGATGAGCCACATGAAAGGCACGAACAAGATCTGGGGCATGGACATCAGAGGCAAAAACCCAGGAATTATCTTCCTGAGCATAACCCTTCCATTTGACCAGATACTGGAGTTTCCGTCTAGAGACACGAGAATCCAAAATCTTCTCCACAATATACTCCAATTCCCCCTCCACCAAAACAGGGGCAGGAGGCTCCACAGATGGAACCATAGGTGCCACGTATCTCCTCAACAACGACCTATGGAATACATTATGTATGGAAAAGGAGTCTGGGAGGGTCAGACGAAAAGACACCGGGTTGAGAATCTCAGAAATCCTATACGGACCAATAAAACGAGGTTTAAATTTAGGAGAGGAAACCTTCATAGGAATATGACGAGAAGATAACCAAACCAAATCCCCAACACGAAGTCGGGGTCCCACACGGCGTCTGCGATTAGCGAAAAGCTGAGCCTTCTCCTGGGACAAGGTCAAATTGTCCACTACCTGAGTCCAGATCTGCTGCAACCTGTCCACCACAGAATCCACACCAGGACAGTCCGAAGACTCAACCTGTCCTGAAGAGAAACGAGGATGGAACCCAGAATTGCAGAAAAATGGAGAGACCAAGGTAGCCGAGCTGGCCCGATTATTAAGGGCGAACTCAGCCAACGGCAAAAATGACACCCAATCATCCTGGTCAGCGGAAACAAAACATCTCAGATATGTTTCCAAGGTCTGATTGGTTCGTTCGGTCTGGCCATTAGTCTGAGGATGGAAGGCCGAGGAGAAAGATAGGTCAATGCCCATCCTACCACAAAAGGCTC
The DNA here is from genome assembly GCF_032444005.1 of Ranitomeya imitator. Classification (NCBI taxonomy): domain Eukaryota; kingdom Metazoa; phylum Chordata; class Amphibia; order Anura; family Dendrobatidae; genus Ranitomeya; species Ranitomeya imitator. Next base: position 329,440,931 of record NC_091286.1, on the reverse strand, counting down.
GCCAGAACCTCGAGACAAACTGGGAACCTCTGTCAGAAACAATATTCTCAGGAATGCCATGTAAACGAACCACATGCTGGAAGAACAAAGGCACCAAATCAGAGGAGGAAGGCAATTTAACCAAGGGCACCAGATGGACCATTTTAGAAAAGCGATCACAGACCACCCAAATGACCGACATTTTTTGAGAAACGGGAAGGTCAGAAATGAAATCCATCGAAATATGTGTCCAAGGCCTCTTCGGGACCGGCAAGGGCAAAAGCAACCCACTGGCACGTGAACAGCAGGGCTTAGCCCTAGCACAAATTCCACAGGACTGCACAAAAGCACGCACATCCCGTGACAGAGATGGCCACCAGAAGGATCTAGCAACCAACTCCCTGGTACCAAAGATTCCTGGATGACCGGCCAGCACCGAACAATGAAGTTCAGAGATAACTTTACTAGTCCACCTATCAGGGACGAACAGTTTCTCGGCCGGACAACGATCAGGTTTATTAGCCTGAAATTTCTGCAACACTCTCCGCAAATCAGGGGAGATGGCAGACACAATGACTCCTTCCTTGAGGATACTCGCCGGCTCAGATAACCCCGGAGAGTCGGGCACAAAACTCCTAGACAGAGCATCCGCCTTCACATTTTTAGAGCCCGGAAGGTATGAAATCACAAAATCAAAACGAGCAAAAAATAACGACCAACGGGCCTGTCTAGGATTCAAGCGCTTGGCAGACTCGAGATAAGTCAAGTTCTTATGATCAGTCAATACCAACACGCGATGCTTAGCACCCTCAAGCCAATGACGCCACTCCTCGAATGCCCACTTCATGGCCAGCAACTCTCGGTTGCCCACATCATAATTACGCTCAGCAGCAGAAAATTTCCTGGAAAAGAAAGCACATGGTTTGAACACTGAGCAACCAGAACCTCTCTGTGACAAAACCGCCCCTGCACCAATCTCAGAAGCATCAACCTCGACCTGGAACGGAAGAGAAACATCAGGTTGACACAACACAGGGGCACAGCAAAAACGACGCTTCAACTCCTGAAAAGCTTCCACGGCAGCAGAAGACCAATTAACCAAATCAGCACCCTTCTTGGTCAAATCGGTCAATGGTCTGGCAATGCTAGAAAAATTACAGATGAAGCGACGATAAAAATTAGCAAAGCCCAGGAATTTCTGCAGACTTTTTAGAGATGTCGGCTGAGTCCAATCCTGGATGGCCTGAACCTTAACCGGATCCATCTCGATAGTAGAAGGGGAAAAGATGAACCCCAAAAATGAAACTTTCTGCACACCGAAGAGACACTTTGATCCCTTCACGAACAAGGAATTAGCACGCAGTACCTGGAAAACCATTCTGACTTGCTTCACATGAGACTCCCAATCATCTGAGAAGATCAAAATGTCATCCAAGTAAACAATCAAGAATTTATCCAGATACTCACGGAAAATGTCATGCATAAAAGACTGAAAAACAGATGGAGCATTGGCAAGTCCGAACGGCATCACCAGATACTCAAAATGACCCTCGGGCGTATTAAATGCCGTTTTCCATTCATCTCCCTGCCTGATTCTCACCAGATTATACGCACCACGAAGATCAATCTTAGTAAACCAACTAGCCCCCTTAATCCGAGCAAACAAGTCAGAAATCAATGGCAAGGGATACTGAAACTTAACAGTGATCTTATTAAGAAGGCGGTAATCAATACACGGTCTTAGCGAACCATCCTTCTTGGCTACAAAAAAGAACCCTGCTCCCAATGGTGACGACGATGGGCGAATATGTCCCTTCTCCAGGGACTCCTTCACATAACTGCGCATAGCGGTGTGTTCAGGTACGGACAAATTAAATAAACGACCCTTAGGGAATTTACTACCAGGAATCAAATCGATAGCACAATCACAATTCCTATGCGGAGGTAGGGCATCAGACTTGGACTCTTCAAATACATCCTGAAAGTCCGACAAGAACTCTGGGATGTCAGAAGGAATGGATGACGAAATAGACAAAAATGGAACATCACCATGTACTCCCTGACAACCCCAGCTGGTTACCGACATAGAGTTCCAATCCAATACTGGATTATGGGTTTGTAGCCATGGCAACCCCAACACGACCACATCATGCAAATTATGCAGTACCAGAAAGCGAATAACTTCCTGATGTGCAGGAGCCATGCACATGGTCAGCTGGGCCCAGTACTGAGGCTTATTCTTGGCCAAAGGTGTAGCATCAATTCCTCTCAACGGAATAGGACACCGCAAAGGCTCCAAGAAAAATCCACAACGTTTAGCATAATCCAAATCCATCAGATTCAGGGCAGCGCCTGAATCCACAAACGCCATGACAGAATACGATGACAAAGAGCACATTAAGGTAATGGACAAAAGGAATTTGGACTGTACAGTACCAATAACGGCAGAGCTATCGAACCGCCTAGTGCGTTTAGGACAATTAGAAATAGCATGAGTAGAATCACCACAATAGAAACACAGTCTGTTCAGACGTCTGTGTTCTTGCCGTTCTACTTTAGTCATAGTCCTGTCGCACTGCATAGGCTCAGGTTTACTCTCAGGCAGTACCGCCAGATGGTGCACAGATTTACGCTCGCGCAAGCGACGACCGATCTGAATGGCCAAGGACATAGACTCATTCAAACCAGCAGGCATAGGAAATCCCACCATTACATCCTTAAGAGCTTCAGAGAGACCCTTTCTGAACAAAGCCGCTAGTGCAGATTCATTCCACAGAGTGAGTACTGACCATTTCCTAAATTTCTGACAATATACTTCTACATCATCCTGACCCTGGCATAAAGCCAGCAGATTTTTCTCAGCCTGATCCACTGAATTAGGCTCATCGTAAAGCAATCCGAGCGCCAGGAAAAATGCATCAACATTACTCAATGCAGAATCTCCTGGTGCAAGAGAAAACGCCCAGTCCTGTGGGTCGCCGCGCAAAAAAGAAATAATAATCAAAACCTGTTGAATAGGATTACCAGAAGAATGAGGTTTCAAGGCCAAAAATAGCTTACAATTATTTCTGAAGCTCAGGAACTTAGTTCTGTCACCAAAAAACAAATCAGGAATCGGAATTCTTGGTTCTAGCATCGATTTCTGATCAATAGTATCTTGAATCTTTTGTACATTTACAACGAGATTATCCATTGAGGAGCACAGAGCCTGAATATCCATGTCCACAGCTGTGTCCTGAAGCACTCTAATGTCTAGGGGAAAAAAAAGACTGAAGACAGAGCTAAGAAAAAAAAATGATGTCAGGATTTCTTTTTTCCCTCTATTGGGAATCATTGGTGGGGCTCCTTGTACTGTTATGGCTGGCAATCAGGCAACACAGCGTGCAGTAATCAGCGCACATACAGAGATCTGGCAATAACCAAAAACAATAGGACGAGCTCTGAGACGTGGAATCTCTGTAGACTGCAGTACCTGATCTATCCTCACACAACTATAAGCAGCAGTGGATTGCGCCTAACAACTACCTATGCAACTCGGCACTGCCTGAGGAGCTGACTAGCCTGAAGATAGAAATACAAGCCTGACTTACCTCAGAGAAATACCCCAAAGGAATAGGCAGCCCCCCACATATAATGACTGTTAGCAAGATGAAAAGACAAACGTAGGAATGAAATAGATTCAGCAAAGTGAGGCCCGATATTCTAGACAGAGCGAGGATAGCAAAGAGAACTATGCAGTCTACAAAAAACCCTAAAACGAAAACCACGCAAAGGGGCAAAAAGACCCACCGTGCCGAACTAACAGCACGGCGGTGCACCCCTCTGCTTCTCAGAGCTTCCAGCAAAAGACAATAGCAAGCTGGACAGAAAAAAACAGAAAACAAACTAGAAGCACTTATCTAGCAGAGCAGCAGGCCCAAGGAAAGATGCAGTAGCTCAGATCCAACACTGGAACATTGACAAGGAGCAAGGAAGACAGACTCAGGTGGAGCTAAATAGCAAGGCAGCCAACGAGCTCACCAAAACACCTGAGGGAGGAAGCCCAGAGACTGCAATACCACTTGTGACCACAGAAGTGAACTCAGCCACAGAATTCACAACAGGTGACGCAATCATGGCAGCTTGCTATCTTCAAAACATTACCAAGTAAATTTACTGAGAAAACTCTATTTGAGCAATGGAACAGCAAGAAGCCTGACCTACAATTCATAAGAATATTCAGAAATAAATTATGTGTACATATTCCCAAAGAAAATTGTACCAAGCGAGAATCTCATGCAAATTAAGTTATTCTGGTGAGCTACAGTGAAACACAGAAAGGGTATAGAATCCTCCACCCAGAAACGAACAAGATCATAGTATGCATAGATGTAATGATTAGTGTTGATACCTTCCGATATTCGGAAATATCGGATATCGCCGATACCGATACCGGACACCAATGCAAGCCAATGGGACACAAATATCGGAATGAAAATAACCCCTTTCTTTCCTTGTACATCCTACTCCAGTGGGGGGAAGAGTGTAGGCGGTGCGTGGGCGGAGACTGCGTGTCTGTGTGGGACCGTAGGGGATCTGTGCGGGCCTGTCGGCGGTCTGTATGGGCCTCTCGGGGGTCTGTGCGGGCCTGCCAGGGGTCTGTACGGGCCTCTTGGGGGTCTGTGTCGCCTGCCAGGGGTCTGTGCTGTCTGCTGGGGGTCTGTACAGGCTTCTCTGGGGTCTGTGTGGCCTGCCGGAGGTCTTTGTGGCCTACCAGGGGTCTGTATGGGCCTTTCAGGGGTTTGTGCAGCCTGCCAGGGGTCTGTGCGGGCCTCTCGGGGGTCTGTGCAGCCTGCCAGGGGTCTGTATGGGCCTCTCGGGGCTCTGTGTGGCCTGCCGGGGGTCTGTGAGGCCTGCCAGGGGTCTGTACGGGCCTCTCAGGGGTCTGTGCAGGCCTGCCGGGGGTCTTTGCATCTGTGTGCAGGCATCGTCTGATGGGACTACAAGTCCCATCGGGCTATGCCTGCTGCAATGGCAGTGATTGACACATTAGCCAATGATGGGACAGTAGTAGTCCCATCATCCGGATAATGTGTTGAATGTAAAAAAAAACAAAAAAAACATACATACTACACACTACATACATACTACATACATAATGCAAACATACAACATACTACATCCATACAACATACATACAACATACTACATACATCCATACAACATCCATACAACATCCATACAACATCCATACATACAACATACTACATACATACTACATACACTAAATTCATACATTACATACAATACATACATACAGGCATACAGTACATATAACATAGAGTACATACTCACCATCACTTGTCATTTTGATCCCCGAAGCCAGTGTCATCTGTAAAAAAGATTAAAATAACAAACAAACAATATACTCCCTGATCCGCAGAAATCCACGAGTGTCCCACGACGATCTCCCATGGAGAACGGCAGCATCAGCTGATGCAACCTCTCTCTAGGGGATCCAGGAACACAATGATGGGAGGAAGGTATCCTTCCGCACTGTATTCCTCTGCCGCTGTAAATAAATAGTCCCCAGTCTCACTTTTGGCATTGCTGTGTGGGAAATTTTCCCACGCAGCAATTGCCATAAAGTGAGACTCTGAACTCTAGTAATCTCTCAGTGATACACTGCAGGAGCCATTGTCTCCTGTCAGTGTGTCACTGAAGGTCCTATAGAGCAGTGACATCACCTGATGTCACTGTTCTATAGGGGAGATCATCATGGGCCACTCGTTATTAATTTGACTACGGCGGACAGGTAGTATACGGTTTATTATTTTACGTTTTTTGCAGGCGCTGAAGTATGGTAAGTATGGTTAAATGAAGAATATTAAAATACTTTTTTCCTAATGTGTGTGTTTTATTAACCATTTACTAGTATTGGATTAATAATGGATAGGCGTCTTATTGACGCCTCTCCATTATTAACCCGACATAATGTCACCTTACAATAGCAAGGTGACATTACCCCTTATTACCACATATCCCACCGCTACATGGGAGTGGGAAGAGAGGGGCTAAGTGCTGAAATTGGCGCATCTTACAGATGCGCCATTTCTGAGGTGGCTGTGGGCTGGTATTTGTAGCCAGGGGGCCAATATCCATGACCCCTCTCTAGGCTATGAATATCAGCACACAGCTTTCTGCATAGCCTTTCTGGCTATAAAATATAGGGGGACCCCATGTCATTTTTTGGGGGGTCCCCCTATTTTAATAGATAGTAAAGGCTACGCAGACAGCTGCGGGCTGATATTCATAGCAGGCTAAAAATAATGGCCCCCGGCTGACGGCTTTCCCCTTCTGGCACAGAAAATTGCGCAGGAGCCCACGCCGTTTTTTTCCATTTTTTTTAAATTAAACGCTCATTAAGGTCTCTTTCATACTTGCATCGGTACGGGTCCATCGCTATGGGATGGGCCGACGTACCGATGCACGTTGTGAAAGTTTTGCATGACGTGGCCAGCGGATGCAGTTTTTCAATGCATCCGCTGCCCATTCTGAAGTCCGGGGAGAAGGGGGCGGAGTTTCGGCCACGCATGCGCGGTAGAAAATGGTGGATGCGATGGACAAAAAAATTTCACTTGAACATATTTTCGTGCCGACGGTCCGCCAAAACATGACGGATCCGTTGCACGACGGACGCGACGTGTGGCCTTCCGTCGCGATCCGTCGCTAATACAAGTCTATGGGTAAAAAAACGCATCCTGCGAGCACATTTGCAGGATCCGTTTTTTTCCCAAAACGATGGATTGCTAAAAACGCAAGTGTGAAAGTAGCCTTAGAAACATCGGCCTTTCTATTATATATCTATGGATATATCTATCTATAGATATATTTATAGATAGATATATCTATAGATACATAGATGTATCTATCCATATATCTGGCTGCTTTCACACATTAGGTTTCTGCCGTCAGGCACAATCCTGCGAGTTTTGAAAAAACGGATCCGTTTTTTTTTCCGCCGGATCCGTTTTTTCTCATAGAGTTGTATTAGTGCTGTATTGCGCCTGATGGCCACCCGTTTCATCTGATATTTGCCGGATCTGTCGCTGTGCGTTTTTTCACCGGACAGAAAAACCGTTTCTCTGTATGTGTTTTCTGTCCGGCGGAAATAGCTTTTTGACGGATCCGGCAAAAAACGGATGAAACATGTGGCCATCAGGCGCAATCCGGTGCTAATACAACTCTATGAGAAAAAAACAGATCCGGCGGAAAAATCAGATCCGTTTTTTTCAAAACTCGCCGGATTGTGTGTATGTATGTTGTATGGATGTATATAGTATGTATGTAGCATGTATGTAGTATGTATGTATGTTGTATGTACGTATGTTGTATGTATGTAGTATGTTGTATGCATGTAGTATGTTGTATGCATGTAGTATGTATGTTGTTAGTATGTATGTAGTATGTATGTTGGATGGATGTTGTATGGATGTATGTATGTTGTATGGATGTATGTAGTATGTATGTAGCATGTATGTAGTATGTATGTATGTAGTATGTATGTAGTATGTTGTGTGTATGTTGTATGTATGTTGTATGTATGTATGTATGTAGTATATAGTATGTTGATTGTATGTTGTATGTATGTTGTATGTATTTTGTATATGTGTATGTATGTAGTATGTATGCAGTATGTTGTATGTATGTAGTATGTATGTAGTATGTTGTATGTAGTATGTATTTTTTAATTTTTTATTTTTTACATTCAACACATTAGCCGAATGATGGGACTACTACTGTCCCATCATTGGCTAATGTGTCAATCACTGCCATTGTAGCAGGCATAGCCCGATGGGACTTGTAGCCCCATCAGACGATGCCTGCACACCCGCACAGACCCCTGGCAGGCCGCACCCACCCCCGAGAGGCCCGTACAGACCCCTGGCAGGCCGCACAGACCCCGGCAGGCCACACAGACCCCCGAGAGGCCCGTACAGACCCCCTGCAGGCCGCACAAACCCCTGGGCAGGCCACACAGACCCTTGTGAGGCCCGTACAGACCCCCGGCAGGCCGCACAGACCCCCGAGAGGCCCGTACAGACCCCCAGCAGGCCCACACAGACCCCCGGCAGGCCCGCACAGACCACCAGCAGCCCGCACAGACCCTTGGCAGCCCGCACAGACCCCCAGCAAGCCCATACAAACCCCCGGTAGGCCCACACAGACCCCCGGCAGGCCACACAGACCCCCCACAGTCACGCACAGACCCTGCCCGCACACACAGACATGCAGTCTCCACCCACGCACTGCCCACACTCCATTGTAGTGCATCATTGCACTATAGGAACTTCCGATTCCGGTATCCGATATCTTAAAAGTATCGGAATTCCAATACAGTGAATATCGGCCGATACCCGATATTTGCAGTATCGGAATGTTCAAAACTAGTAATGATTCATGAGACCAGTAGTCCAGCTAAAGCAAGAAAAATCTCAGTCATAATTTCAAAATAACAAGAAAAAGGATGTAGAAGTTTGGTTAAGTTCTTCAACCACTGAAGAAGCAACAGAAAAATCAAGTGAACTTGAAGTCAGAAGTGATACAAAATTCCAAACTTTGGTAAAAACAAAATGGAGCAGGTTTCCGAAACCTGTAGCGTCTCCATCTTTCATGACTTGGGGTTGGGTGTGGGCTTATTTTTTGCGTGCCAAGCTGACATTTTTATTGATACCAATTTCATGTAGATATGATGTTTTGATCTCCCGTTTTTGCATTTTATTGCAATGTAGCAGCGACCAAAAAACTAAAAACTAAAAAAACAAATTAAAATGCAGTAACGGGCATTCAAAAGTTCGTAACTGCACCAAAATGGCATCATTAAAAACGTCAGCTCGGCGCACAAAAAATAAGCTCTCACGCGACCCAAGATCACGAAAAATGTAGATGCTACAAGTATTGGAAAATGGCACAAATTATTATTTTTTTTATTAACAAAGTTTGGAATCTTTTTTCACCACTTAGATAAAAAAGAACCTTGACATGTTTGGTGTCTGTGAACTTTAAGGCCATGTTCACACGTTCCTGATTTCCCTGCTGTTTTTTATGCACTAAAAACCGCAGCTCTTGGCAGAAAACGCAGGTGCGTTTTTTGGTACGTTTTTGGTGCATTTTTTGATGCGATTTTTAGTGCGGTTTTTTATGCAGTTTTCTTTGCAGAGTCTGTGTGTTTTCTAGGAAGTTTTTTTAGGGTTAAAATGGCTGAAAATACCCTAACCCTACCCCTAACCCTACCCCTAACCCTAACCCTACCCCTAACCCTAACCCTACCCCTACCACTAACCCTACCCCTAACCCTAACCCTACCCCTACCCCTAACCCTACCCCTAACCCTAACCCTAGTTCTAACTGTAGTGGAGGAAAAAAAAATATTTATTTTATTATTGTTACTACCTATGGGGGTGATAAAGGGGGGGTCATTTACCTTTTTTTTAATTTTGATCACTGTGAGGTTATCACAGTGATCAAAATGTGCCTGGAATGAATCTGCCGGCTGGCAGATTCGGCGGGCGCACTGCGCATGCGCAAGCCATTTTGGAAGATGGCGGCGCCCAGGGAGAAGACGGCCGGACGGACACCGGGAGGCCCGGTAAGTATAAGGGGGGGAGATGAGGGCACGGGGGGGGCGTTGGAGCACAGGGGGGTGGCATCGGAGCATGGGGGGGTGGGATTGGAGCACGGGGGGGCAGCCACACTCCACCCACGCACTTCCTGCTGCAGCGGTTCTGCACCACAAACCGCAGAAAACTCGCAGATATTTTTTCCATCTGCGGGTTTTACTGCGGGTTTGACCTCACAATGAAGGTCTATGGGTGCAGAACCGCTGCAGTTCCGCACAAAGAAGTGACATGGTCCTTCTTTTTTACCGCGGCAATTCAGCGCGGCTTTTTTCAGTGCATTTCCGCATCATGTGCACAGTGGTTCCTGTTTTCCATAGGGTACATTGTACTGTACCCTGCATGGAAAACAGCTGCGGACCCGCAGAGGCAAAATCGCGGCGGTTCCGCAGTTAAAAACGCACTGTGTGAACATGGCCTTAATGATCTGTAGAATCATAATGATAGGTCTGCTTTAGCATTTAGTGAACATGGTGAAAAAAAAGCAAAAAACAACAGTGGAATTGCACTTTTTTTGCAATTTCACCACACTTGGATTTTTTTTCCCATTTTCTAGTACACAATATGTTAAAACTAATGGTGTCATTCAAAAGTTCAACTTGTTCCACAAAAAAAGCCCTCACATGGCCATTTTGACCAAAAAATAAAAAAGTTAAGGCTCTGGGAAGAAGGGGAGCGAAAAATGAAAACGCAGAAATGGAAAAATGGCCTGGGGGTTAAACAAAACATTTCACCTCCAATCTCAGCCACTTCCTGGACAGTTAACTCTTTCCCAACCAAAGAACAGAAATCCCTCAGTACTACTCATATGCATCTCTACAAAAATGTTTTGCTGCCCCTGAATAACTCTCTTATAATGGCAAAATTTGACAAATATTTCACTATCCTTTTTTAAAATTTACTAGCTGTGCACCCCACATATTTCATATGACATATCGCACACACTACAGTGTGGTGAATGCTGCAATTAAGGAAATCTCTACTTTTAGATCTCTTGCCCAGTGGTCCTCCTTATACATCATTTAATGTCAAACCTGCACACTTTGTGTCTACATCTTAAAAAAATATACATTTAGAAGTACATTAATAAAAATCTTTCTGTGATGATGACATTTTCTCATGATTCCTTTCCATTAATAAGTGGTATGGTAATATACCTCCTAAAGATTGACCTCTATATCTAATCTATATCCTTTATCTATGATCTTCTCCAAAATCGCATCCTGGTGTGATACAGCTAAGCAATGTTTAATCATTTTCTTTTTAATACCTTTGAACTGAAAGCTAAACGGTATCCTAAATGTAGCCAGTGAATTTCCTCTATCATTTTTATTTTTACTATCCTCATTTAAATTCATTTTTCTTGAACGGTTATTAGCCTTTTCTAACGCTGGCTGAATAATACCTTGTATATTTCCTTTTGCTCTCAACCTTTTTTGAATTAGTGAATATTCCTGTTGAAAGATAAATTCATTAGAGCAAATACATGCTGCCCTGAAGATTTCTCCATAATGCATCAACCTCACTGTGTGTGGTTGGATGACAGCTATTAGCTTTTAATACCATGTTGCTGTATATACCAATGTGTATACCAATTTTTTTGTTTGATTTCCTTCCAGTCACAACTCCAGAAATTGAACTACGGTACATTATTTGGATATGAACTATTAAACCTGAGGTTCACATCGTTATCGTTAAAGTATCTCACAACGTCCAGCGTAGCTGCAACATCTCCTGCCCACATTATGAAGAAATAATTTACAAAGCAGCTGTACCAAAAATGGATTTGTCTCTGAAAAAATATTACATTCCCTACACCATAATAAAAAAAATAATGTTGCTAAAACTGGTGAAAACTTTGCGGGAGCGTGCAGTTCAATGAAATCATGGGGCTCCATCGCAAAAGTCTTACTTTGCCAGTCCCCATTAAAACAAATGGTGGTGTAGACAGGGTCATGGTGCATAAGTGCAGTCTTTAAAAAGCATAACACCAAACTGTTAAACACAGGGACAGGAGCAAGTTTGCAGCACATACACAGTAATTTTGCCCCTATTAAAGCCCCTCAGCGTTTTAACACACTATGTTACCTCTTTCATGAGCCCTCTGGAATATGATACCTTCACAGTGATTTTTTCCATTGTGCCCTCTAAACACAAAGAATGATGACTCCCACATTGCCTAAGGCAAAGTATAGTGCCCTGACAATATCCTCAATATGCATGTACTTCTCACATAATTAGAATATCCTCTAAAAGTTAATTTATTTCAGTTCTTCAATACAAAAAGTGAAACTCATATATTATATAGAGTCATATATTTCAAGTGTTTATTTATGTTAATGTTGATAATCATGGCTTAAGGCCAATGAAAACCCAAAAGTCATTATCTCAGTAAATTACTATACTTTGTAACACCAGCTTGAAAAATGTTTTTAAAATCCAAAATATTGGCTTACTGGAATGTATGTTCAGTAAATGCACTCAATACTTGGTTGGGGCTCCTTTTGCATCAATTACTGCATCAATACGATGAGGCATGGAGGCGATCAGCTTGTAGCACTGCTGAGGTGTTATGGAAGCTCAGGTTGCTTTGATAGCAGCCTCTAGCCCATCTGCAATGTTGGGTCTGGTGTCTCTCATCTTCTTCTTGACAATACCCTATAGGTTCTCTATGGGGTTAAGGTCAGACGAGTTTGCTGGCCAATCAAGCACAGTGATGTTTTTTTTAAAACCATGTATTGGTACTTTTGGCAGTGTGGACAGGTGCCAAGTCCTGCTGTAAAATGAAATTTCCATCTCCAAAAAGCTTGTCAGCAGAGGGAAGCATGAAAGCATGAAGTGCTCTAATATATTCTAGTATTCTGTGCTGCTTTTGGCCTTTATAAAACATAGTGGACTTACACCAGCAGATGACATTACTCCCCAAACGAACACAGATTGTGGAAACTTCAAACTACACATCAAGCAGCTTGGATTGTGGCCTCTCCACTCTTCCTTCAGACTCTGGGTCCTTCATTTCCAAATGAAATGAAACTTTCATCTGGAAACAACACCTTGGACCACTGAGCAACACTCCAGTTCTTTTTCTCCTTGGCCCAGGTAAGACGCTTCTGGTGTTGTCTATTGGTCATGAGTGGCTTGGCACAAGGAATGCGACACTTGTAGCCCATGTCCTGGATAGATCTGTGTGTGGTGGCTCTTGGGGCAATGACTCCAGCAGCATTGAACTCCTTGTGAATCTCCCCCAGATTTTTGAATGGCCTTTTCTTAACAATTCTTTCAAGGCTGCAGTTATTCAGGGTTGCTTGTGCACCTTTTTCTACCATACTTTTTCCCTCCACTCATATTTCCATTAATATGCTTTGATACAGCAATCTGTGAACAGCCAGCTTCTTTAGCAATGACCTTTTGTGGCTTACCCTCCTTGTGGAGTGTGTCAATGACTGCCTTCTGGACATCTATCAAGTCAGCAGTCTTTCCCATGATTGTGGAGCATACCAAAACAGACTAAGGGACCTTTTTAAACACTTAGGAAACATTTGCAGGTGCTTTTTGTTCATTATTCTAATAAACACACAGGCTTTTTTTCTCTCAAATATTGTTCACAATTTTTTCTAAATCTGTGTTAGTGTGCACTTGTCCTTTGCAGAGATAATCCATCCATCTCAAAGATGTGGTATATCAAGATGCCGATTAGACAACATGACTATTAAGCCTTAGGCTTACCACAGTAAAAGGCCACTGTAAAACATCTATATTTATCACACAACACAATGTCTCAGGTGTCGCGAGTTTTGAGGGAGCATGCAATTGGCATGCTGACTGTAGGATTGTCCACCAGAGTTGTTGCCCATGAATCAAATGTTCATTTCTCTACCATAAGCCATCTACAAAAGTGTTTCAGAAAATTTGGTAGTACAAAACACCATACAAGAACAAGGACCTCTAAAATATAACTTTTATTAAAGCAAAGCTAAAATCATGTTCCAAATTTAAGACAAGTAAAATCAACAAGGAAAGGTTCTCAATCAGGAAAGAAAAAAATATGATAATATGTATCCTAATAATCCTTAATAGGTGCTGTACTGAGTCATGCCTCACAGTGTATGTTGGCACTGTTAGTTTCTGTGGTATGGCGCCCCCACTTGTCGGCGGCTTTCCCTGATGTCCCAATTAGTCCCTATCATGGAAAAAATGTCCCAATATACCCTGTTACCCATGAAAAAATATAATAATGAACTGGCGGAAACCCACCAATAGTGGTATCACTAGTCAGTGCGAGATAAAGAAAGTTGTCCCACTCCTAGCAAGGATAGTCTCAGATAGGAGAAGCGAAAACTGGATTAACCTGTGCAACTATACTTAAAAAGAAATACAAAATATGTGAAGATGGAAAAAATACTATTGGTAATCTGGTGGGGACCACCAATTATTCTGTACCAAATCATAAGAACAATTATCCCATTTTTGAGAGAAATTGTGTTAAATATCAAGAAGAACAGAGTGAAATGTCCTCTGTACCTATACTAATACCAGAATCCTCACATGCTCAAATAAACACGTAATCTTCGATCCTCCCAAGGCCTCCTACTCTCCTCCACACTTATTCGTTCCTCACACAACCGCCTCCAAGATTTCTCCCAAATATATCCCCCATCCTCTGGAATTCCCTTCCTCAACACGTCCGATTATCCACCACCCTCGGATCCTTCAGACGGAACCTGAAAACCCATCTCTTCAGGAAAGCCTACAGCCAACAATAACTGAGCCGCTGCCTCACCACCGCCAGAGCTGCCGCCTCACCACCGCCAGAGCCGCCGCCTCACCACCACCAGAGCCACCGCCTCACCACCGCCAGAGCCGCTGCCTCACCCCTACCTTCTGTCTCTTCCCCACTATCCCATAGAATGTAAGTCCACAAGGACAGGGTCCTCTCCCCTCTGCACCAGTCCGTCACTGTAAACCTGTTTACTGTAAACGATATCTATAACCCTGTATGTAAACCCTTTCTCATGTACAGCACCATGGAATTAATGGTGCTATATAAATAAATAATAATAATAATAAAATAACAGCCATAGATCAAAACTATAAGACAGCTCTCTGTTACTCACCATATAGTTGTGTTGTAAATAAACACACAGCCAGTATAAAGTCTTTTAGTTGTAATAAAAACAAAACACACTTTTATTTTTTTAAATAACAAACACAGTTATACTCACCCAATGCCCATTCCATTGGAGCCCTTGTCTCCTGTAATAAAACAAAAATAAAAAGCAACCATATACCTCACATGTCCGATGTGTCCCACGCCACAATCCATGTCTGAGGATAAAAAGTTTTCAAAGTGGACGGTGTCAAAATGCAACCTTCCAGGCTGAGAACCACTGGGAGAATGAGTTGCTGCGAGCTCTGCCTCAGAGACTAGTAGTGACATCATCAAGGTTACTGCTAGTCACTGAGGCTGCGTTGAATAGAGGCATGGTTGGCTGGATGGATTAATGAGGGATGGATGGATGGAGGGATGGATGGATAAAGGACGAATGGATGAGGGATGGATGGAGAGATGGCTATAGGGATGAATGAATGGAGTGATGGCTGGACAGATAGATGGAGTCATGTATGGAGGCATGGCTGGATGGATGAATGAGGAATGGATGGGTGGAAGGACGGCTGGATGGGGGATTGATGGATGAATGAATAAGGGAAGGATGGAGGGATGGCTGGATGAGGGATGGATGAGGGACTGCCTCTTTTGGACCCCGCTCCACTGCATCTGTCCCCGGGAAGCTACATTCGGATTCTAAGATGCACCCCCAAATCCCCCCAAATTGTGAGGAAAAAAGTGCATCTTAAATATGGTAATTTAATAAATGTATGAAAACTCCAAAATTTATCTTAAACGAAAACTGCCATGTAAAATAATGCTATTAGCCTGCAGATTTGGGGTTCTGACACCCTGCAGTGCCAGCAATGAGAGCCCTGTTTTCAGGAGGAAATTAACTTTATTCCTCTCAGCAGGCTCGCTCTTTCAGTCACAAGGGTGTCAACGGCACAGTTTCAGTCATCACTGAATAGAGTGTGGAGCAGCCACCGCACCCCTAAAACTGACTGAAAATTGGCCCTAATGCTGAGTTTACTGACAGTCAGTGCCGGGGGTGCGGTTACAGCCACCACTTTTTCTGCACAGAGCGGTGACTGTGACTGAAAGATCGAGCCTGCCCAGAGTAAATGAAGTTAATGTCCTCTAAGCTTTCTATGCGAGTGCTGCATGATGTCAGAATACTATTAACCTGAAGACTAACCCCATATCTGCAGGTTAATAGCATTATTTTACATGGTAGGTTCTGGTTAAGATCTATTTTGGAGTTTTCATATATTATATAAGTTAATACGATTTATCCCCAATACCCACAGTTTTAAGAGTGCCCTAAAAATGCATTTGTTGAGACTGGCCTACCGCCTCAACACATTTAACTAACTATCCCTGTGTGGCCCTTTCAATTTTTTTTTACCATAATCAGGTTCCTCGCATCATGTTTTCATACACTTTATGCAGTTAATAGCCCTCTGTGTCTGTACTGTTACATATTTAGGCAGTTAACTGGTTCATGCAGCTTTACATGAACACCAGAGCCTTACACTATGGCTGGTCCGAATAACGAAAGCAATTGTTACCATCCACCTCTCGTGTCTCCCTTTTTCCTCATAGTTTGTAAGCTTGGGAGCAGGGCCCTCACTCCTCTTGGTATCTGTTTTGATTTTTGTGTTTGTTGTTATGCTGTAATGTCTAAATGTCTATTGTATGTACAAGTCCCCTCTAAAACATAAAGTGCTGCAGAATATGTTGGCGCTATAGAAATACAATTATTATTATTATTATGTGCTCACATTTAATTGGTCATTTTGATCTAATTATTATTATTATTAATTTATATAGCACCATTGATTCCATGGTGCTGTACATGAGAAGGGGTTACATACAAGTTACAAATATCACATACAGTAAACAAACTAACAATGACAGACTGATACAGAGGGGCGAGGACCCTGCCCTTGGGGGCTTACATTCTACAGGATTATGGGGAAGGAGACAGTAGGTTGAGGGTTGCAGGAGCTCCGGTGTTGGTGAGGCGGTAGCTCCGGTGTTGGTGAGGCGGTAGATCTAATATGATTTACCCAACATACCAGTGATGACTATGATTAATGGGCCACTGTCACCCCCCTCCAGCCGTTATAAACTAAAAGAGCCACCTTGTGCAGCAGTACTGCTGCATTCTAACAAGGTGGCTCTTTTAGTTATTTGTACATGTATTCCCAAAATAAAGCGCTTTGAAATTTATCCAAAATATATCTCTTTGTCCATGGAGGCGGGTCCTCACTCCCCAGCTTGAACCGGTACTCTGCCGACACTCCAATCTTCAGGGGCTTTTGGCACCGCCCCCTCCGCGCTGTTTTCGCTTCTAAACCTGCGCCTGCGCTGTGTACAACTGTGTGGGGCAGGCGATTGCTAGGAGGAGGCACGATCAGCTGAATATACAGACGCTGTAAGGCGGGGGACCTGGGTGACAGACTGACACACGCAGTGCGCATGCCCAGGAATCCTATCCCGGCACTGTGCATAATGCATAACACACTGCGGGGCTGGGATTCCCAAGGTGGGTGGCCGCACTGCCCTCACAGGCGCAGTCTGCAAGCCTGGCTGGGACGTCAGACGGCCAGAGCTTACTGTGCCTGCCCCACACAGTTGTACACAGCGCAGGCAAAAACAGCGAAAACAGCGCGGAGGGGGCAGCACCGAAAGCCCCTGAAGATTGGAGTGATGGCAGAGTACCGGTTCAAGCTGGGGAGTGAGGACTTGCCTCCATGGACAAAGAGAGGTATTTTGGATAAATTTCAAAGCGCTTTATTTTGGGAATACATGAACAAAAAACTAAAAGAGCCACCTTGTTAGAATGCAGCATTACTGCTGCACAAGGTGGCTCTTTTAGTTTATAACGGCTGGAGGGGGGTGACAGTGGCCCTTTAAGAACACCGAGGGCAATGGAAATGCATAAGTTTTTCTATTATGTGGAGATGTTTTTTAATGCAATATGATTAAAAAATAAATAAAAACAGAGATTTTAAGGGAAATGTGGTTAGCTATGAGTATACTGTGCTATTTCATGATGTAAACTGTTCTTGTAGTAGAAGTGCTGGATGTGAGAAAAAGACAAAATTTAAGAATTTGAGCAAATAGGGAGCTAGATGACTGGGGCAGAGCATCTCCAAAATAGCAGGTCTTGGTGGGTA
This sequence comes from Ranitomeya imitator, assembly GCF_032444005.1. Lineage (NCBI taxonomy): Eukaryota > Metazoa > Chordata > Amphibia > Anura > Dendrobatidae > Ranitomeya > Ranitomeya imitator. The sequence continues at coordinate 329,423,004 of NC_091286.1, read as the reverse complement.
TTTTCAGTATGCAGTGTTCTGCCAAATTTTATTGACCGAAAGGGAGGGCTATGCAATATTAGGAACAGTATGGCTAATGCTGTGGCTAATCTCACTATAGCTTCTAGTCACGATATATATATAAGTCTATAAAGAGTTTATAAAACAAGTAAAATTTTTAAGCATTTTATAAATACGGTATATAAAATGTATTAGTCTGATTTTCCCACTTGAGCAGAAATGGGTGAATTTACCATTAGACTTTGCCGTTCCTCAGTTTAGACCTTTAAACTAGACATTTTACAAGTAATCATAGGTGTATATTAAAACACAAAGGCGTTTATTCACAGTTCTAATCTTTGAAATACATTTGTGAGCGTAGGGATTTGAAGAACAAAGTCTAGCCTCCTATCAAAAGCCCACCAGGCCTAGTTCTGAGATGTTACATTTCTCCTTTTTTTTCCCAGCAACAACACATTTGCGAAAGAATGTGAAGGCCGAGCTGATCATTTCAGTTGTGTGAACGCTGCCGTGAATTGTGTGAATTATGCCACGTTCTCCTATCTGTTTATTTCAATGTTTGCTGTTTTAGTGATCAGTAATTTATTTCACTGGGATACAAATAAAGTCGTCGATAGATCTGCTTTCAACAAGTGAAGCCCTGAAGTATAAAAAGGATTAAATCTGCATCTGTGAAAGGGATTTTGGTTCATTGGCGTACAGTGCATTATATATCAAATTTAGCTGTTCTGGAGATTTGGGTGTTGGCTGCTGTCCAGAAAAAAAACTATTGAGCAAAGTGAGGGAGTAGTTAAGATGTTTGGTCTGTGAATTGTGTGTCTATGACAAAGCAGGTTGCACTATGATTCTGCTGAACATAGTAAAATGGACATTGAGAGAAATGTCAGCGGTGCTCTCTGAATCTCGGAAATATGCAGTGTAGACAAAATATATCCCCCTCCGAAATAAAAGAGCATCAGACTTTGAGAAATGTCTTACTTTGATGTGAATATTTTACAAGCAGAAGGGGTAGCATATGAAATATTATTTGGTTGTTGATATAAGTCATTACATCAGTTTCTTTGTACTATTTATTAAAGCTTCCAGATAAAATTAATACATTTACAGAAAATATATACAGAAAATTCTTTAACGAAAATTTTGAGTTTGCACACCTTTTCCAGTAACACAATGATTTTAGTGCCACTCATGGACAGCCCTGTATTGCAATACAGGAATAATATATATATTATTATATATGTCTAAGTTTAGGAAAAAATTAAAGAACTGCAAAACAGGGCTGCCCACGAGTGGCAGGAATATCACTGCATTACCGGAAAAGGTGTGCAAGCTCAATATTTCTGTTAAAGAAGTTTTCTGTAAAATTTTTTACGTTGAATGTCTCGTGTTCCTTAAAAATAAAGTCATCGATTACTCATTTTCTCCATCATTAGCAATGCATCTCCAACGCAGTTTTTGCTGACTGGCTGCATTACTTCAACACATATTAACGCTGCAGCCAATCACTGGACTAAGTGGCAAAGCCAACGAAAATGGCACGAGCGCTGAGACCAGTAATCGGCTGCACGGGTGATGTACACTGTAGTTGTGATGTCACAAACTCTAGCTTGTCAACTTAGACTAGATTAGATGTGAAGTGATGTTGATATAGCCTGCGAGGGTGAGTAGCTGCGGAGTTTGCTATTTTCATTGTGCACAAATGGACATTGCAAAAAATTATTTCAGGAATACCCATTTAATGGAATTAATTAATGTAATAATAATGTGTAACAGACTAGTATCATAATATGTCTGTGATTCTTAGGTAACTCAAATGTTGGTGGGAAGCCCCAGCACTACAATATGCATTCATGAATTCAAGTAATATATATGATGTAAACAAAATTCCTCCTTTTTCAATATTTTATGGAGGTTGTTGCTTGACCTTAAAATTGTGCAGAAACTTTTTCACTCCTTTAAGACGATGAACAGTTGCAAATCCGCAACCAAGTCAGGGAATGCTACTAGTAGAGTACGGAGTAATTATTGTGGTAGAGGACGCTAAACCCAACTGCTTAGGGCACATGTGGACATCCATGAATCTCAGTCGGTGCACAGACAGCAATGCTCGGACCGTCCGTGGGTCTCCAGACCCGAGCTTGGCAGCTTCATGGCAATATATGAGACTGTCGCATTCAGGTTTAGAGACTTGCGGATAGTTTGTGCATTGTGGTTCTTGCTTGGGCCAAGTTTCACGGATGTATGCATGAGTTCTTATTTCATGGTGGCCACCTGCAGCTGTCACTAGTGAGAGTTTGCCACATTTGGTGGCACTAACCACAAACAGATTCATACCCGTAGAATGTAAGTCCACAAGGACAGCGTCCTTTCCCCTCTGTACCTGTCTGTTATTGTAAATTTCTTTGCTGTAAATGATATCTATAACTCTGTATGTAACCCCTTTCTCATGTACAGCACCGTGGAATTAATGATGCTATATAGATAAATAATAATAATACCAGTTGTTCTTGTTTACTGACAGAATTATATAATATATCAAATTAGAAAAAAATAGTTCTTCCATACAGATATACAGCATTACATTCATTATTATGAAAATTTACACTTTGGAAGAGAGTGGAGACAGTCACCTTTAATAAAGTCATTCTAGGGACTGAAACTCTTTCTATTTTGCTATGGGGCTATATAATTTTTGCTTATACAATACTTCAAAATAATGTAGCTAGAAGTTTGGTTTCAGTGTCACTTTACTGTAAAATTACGTAATTCCATAGCTTATAATACAAAAATGCTAGTTTTTAACTTATTTATTTAAGTTCTTGCTCAGACTACTGTTTTAATTCACATTGGTTTACACGTTTTCTCAAAGACGGCGAAGAAAAGGACTTTATTACCCATGCTGAATTTTTTTACGGCACTCTTTTGTTAAGTTTTTATGTTTTACCTATTTTTTGTTTTTGTTTTTGCATGCTCTGGGTATGGTGTTTTTTTAAATGTGCACGCTGGGCTATTTTTCAGGTAAACATCACAGAAACTGAATAGAGCTTAAAGCAAACAATTTTCATGGCATGTGATGGACACGACACAGGGTAAGCCAACAAAATCTATACTGTGTTTATATGTTCTGAATGTAGAAACAAGTCTCAAATAAGGAAAACTATTGCAACATTATGTAATTTTATGCTTCATTTGTGCAATCAGTTTCTATCCATAAGACAGAAAAAATAATGTGAATTTTCCATTGAAAGTCCTATATAAATTGATAAAGCCTCATTTGGATGTCCGTTTTTTAAAATTTTGCAAATGATAAAAAATGGACCAATTTTTGTCAATGTGCTAGCTCCGATTTTCATCCATTTTTTATTTGTAGGTCTATTTTACCAAAATAATGTCCATTGTTTTTATTCCCCCCTCCAAAAAAAAAATAAATTCCAAGCTTCTCTTACCCATAAAACAGTAAAAAATAGACAACACTCGGATTACAAATGGACGTCTCATTTTTTTTTCAGGCATCATAAAAAATTAATGTATGAATGGGGTCTTCTTAATCTGTTAGAAAATTGAAAGGCATTAATATGGAAAGAAATAATCTTAAACATAGAATTATATCCAGAAATGATTGCAAAAATTTTACAACTTTATATATTTAGATCACAAAAGACTGCAATTAAGACTGCAATTAAGGACAATAATACGTCTCTGTGTATCAGTTTGAATCCTGAAAATAAATTGAGAAACAAAAAAAAAAACAGATGCTACCAGAGTGGCCTGGATTAGAAGCAAAAAAAAAAAAAAAAAGATTAATCTACTCAAGAACAAAAAGAAATAATTTGTTAAAAAATGACAAACCGGTAAAGCATGAGAATTTTATCTAACTATATATTGTGATTTATAAGGCTACATGGAAATAATTCTGTACTGCAGGTGATGTTTTGGCTTTTTGTGATTTAGTCTTATGATTTTGCTCACCTAGGAAGTTACAGTATACGTAAGAGTAAAGACAGATATGTCAAGATGACAGTACATTTCCACAATATATTTAAGACATATGCTGACATCTGAAAGTATTCAGGGACATGGATAGCTCAGAATATCTTTTGGAAAGTTTTATTCCTCTAGAAGGATTTATGCTTTTTTCTTAACTTTATGATTAACGTTTGCATTTAATTCTGTGAACTGTAAATTGACTGACTGAAGGAAGATGAATGAGATTTATTTTCAATACTAATTCATTGCCTAAATGCACTGAAACAAAAAATAAAAGTATACCACTTGATGGCTTGAAAATAAGGGGTTATGTCATCAGGGCCAGATTTATCTCTTGCATGCATTAAGTTTGAAAAATGTAGTGTTGTAGTGTGAATGAAATTTTCTCTTTACAAAATCCAATTAATTTTATTATGTTCAAGGATTTTATAACACACTATCCAAACTAAAGCAGGCAAGGGAGGTCTTAAAAACATTAAAACACACACTTTGATTAACAGATTATTCATAGTAATAAGGTTAAAACTAGTGTTGAGCGAATATACTCGTTACTCAAGATTTCTCAAGCACGAGTATTTTTTAGTGCTCGGAGATTTAGTTTTTCTTGCCGCAGCTGAATGATTTACATCTGTTAGCCAGCATAAGTACATGGGGGGTTGCCTGATTGCTAGGGAATCCCCACATGTAATCAAGCTGGCTAGTAGCTGTAAATCATTCAGCTGAGGTGAGGAAAACTAAATCTCTGAGCACTAAAAAATACTCGGAGGACCCCCGAGCATGCTCGGGAAATCTCGAGTAACGAGTATATTCGCTCATCACTAGTTAAAACCAATTTTCCAGACTTACCTTTACTAGGACACATTTGCTGTAATGGAACTCAGCTCAGACCATCAATTTTTTGGAGATGTGTGACATCCGCCTATGGGAAAGCAAATTAGAGAAGCACTGATACACAGTATAATTTTTATCAACACTAGCCACGGAAGGTCTACGGCCCACTGGAGGAAAATAGGGGTGTCTGTCAATGATGCCTATTAGAAGTATGTCATAACAAAATTAATCCAATTTTTAGAAATATGCACTCTCTTTTATATATTTATCAAAACACTCAATTGTATGGAAGCTTTGACAATACAAAATATTACAGGGAATATGCCTGATGATGTGGAAATAACAAAGTGACATTTTGAAATACATTTTAGATGTCCAGTACATATAAAATCAAAACATTATCCAAAGGCAATTTATATATATATATATATATATATATATATATATATATATATATATATATATATATGTACACGTGATACCTGAATCAGATGAAAATTATTAGTCACTAACATACACAAGTACTACAGTGAAATAACAATGCAATTAAAGGGTCATGGGTGCAAATCCCCTTGGGGACCACTAAGTATTGTGAAAAAAAAGAAAGAATATTTTTAAGTGTTAAAAAATATTTTCAATAGAAAAAAACAAATCCCAGTTTTAATATTAAATATTGATTTAATTGTAAAAAAAATACAACTCAAACCAATTCAAAAACAATTCATACAGACTGTCTTATTATTTATTGTGCAGGGCGAATGCTGTAAAGAGGTGTATGGAAAATGTATGCCAAATTGCTACCAATACAGCTCATTCCACAAAAATCAAGCCCTCATACAATTGTATTCAGAAAAATGAAAACGTTCTTACAATATGACAATAAAAGAAAAACTTTTTTTAAATTCATTTTCTTGTGCAAAAGAGTAGTTAACAAATAAAAAAAAATTTGGTACCAATCTAATCGTATCGACACGCAAAATAAAGTTAACATGTCAATTGCACCACATGGTGAACTCCATAAAAAATAAAATTAAAAATAATTTCCCTGGTTTAATATTTTCTGTTAATACCTCTTACAAAAAACAATGAACAAAAAATCATATGTCCCCAAAAATGGTACCAGCATAAGCAACAACTTTTCCAGAAAAAAAACAACGACAACATAAGATTTCATATTGTTTTTTTTCAGTAGAAAATTATAAGTGATGGGTAGCAGAATATAATGATGATGAAATGGTAATTTAAAAAAAAATTTACATTTTATTTTGCACAAAAGTGATAAAACAAACCTATATAAATTTAGAATGGTATAAGTGTATCAACTAGTGGAATAAAGATAACATGACAATCATAACGAATGGTGAACGGTGTTTAAAAATGTATAAATAAAACAATTTAGAATTTAAATTTTTCAGAATTTTTCTTTCCAAAGGGTTTAATAAATAATGATCAAAATTTGCATGTACGAAAAAGTTGCACTGATAAAAGCTACAATTTTCCATGCAGAATATAAGCCACCATATGCTCATACATCTCTGCTGGTGTAAAATTGTATAACTTATGACTAGGAATATGGCGGCACAGAGACAAATGTTTTTTTCAAGTGCGTATTTATTGTAGAAAATAATAAAACATAAATAAAACTATTGAAATGTTATATCGCCATGTTCGTACTAATCCACAGAATAAAGTCATTCAGCACTTTATTTATGCAGCACAGAAAGAGCGTAAATTTTCAAATGTAAAATCAGCTGATAGAATTTTTGTTTTGCTTACTTTACTTCCCGTAAAAAGTTAATGAAAGTTTGTTAATAATTTATAAATACACCAAAATGAGGCTACTGGGAAATACAACTCATCCTGAAAGAAACAAGCCTTAATATGACTATGTCATTAAAAAAATAAAAAAGTTATGACTCCTTGAACACAACAATAGTAAAAAGTGAAAAAAAAATGCTCCAGCGCAAAGTTCAAAACCAGCTGTGGCACCAAGGGGTTAAAATTACATTGTCACACAGACTATTTTACTCATTTAAAATAGTATATGTAACAATAAAACTGATAAAAATACTGATCAGGCTGAGAGAAAAATGTATGGATGACACATGGTCATAGCTAGAATAGGAAAATATGGATAAACAGGGAAAACATTAAATTATTAACAAATTAAAAAATAGTGGAGGTCACAGAATCACTTTTGCAATCAACACCTATTTCAATGTTCTTGGTAAAGTTGATATGTCAATTTCATACAGTATACTGTAAAACATTCTCAAATAATTTCCTATAAGGACAAGGTAGGAGATATGTTCAGGTAGTACACAATTGAAACAAAGAATTCTTCTCTGTAAAACCGGAATGATCCCACTGTGAAAATACTGCTTCTCCACAGTTATTCTAGCTGAGCATTTCTCTGTTTTAGAATGCCTTAGATTCCTGGTCAGAAAATTGTTGTGTTCTTTAAACCCCTGTTTGACCTTGCCTTGAGGCTTTTTACAACTCTTTGTTACGTTTAGTTGACATTATAAACTCTAGGATCGTATAGAATCCATGTGTCCTTATAACAATATATTAGATATAGGTAAACCCAACAACGAAGTGCATACATGATAAAATAGGGATTTCTACGACTACTACAAGACCTGTATAATAGGTTATAATTGTTAGTGTTTATAATTTATGTATAACGTTTAGTTTCAATATGTTCACTGTGTAGATATGAACAGCTGAGAACTGACCGATTTCAAGGGTTGGAAAGGTTCTTCTTTGAAACAGAGAAACACGAGTTCTGTATAAACAGCTGCAAATTGGGAGTTTTTTCCTTAGTCTCAAAGTGCATTAAAATGTACAAATTTTATGCTTAATTTCAAGTATGTGATTTTATTTAATGTTCAATGACTCAAGACTATGAATTCATCTTTTCAAGTGCATTTAGGAGGTTCTAGATGACCATATATATCTATATTTGTATTGTTATTTTTTACTTATAGAGCCGTACAATTACAAAACAGAAAGGTTTAAATGTTGTATATAGCACGAATAATCAAGGTAAGCAAATACTATAGAGTGTGTGATCTAATGGAAAAACAGACATGAAGAGAGTTTGGGTCTAGGGAGTAGGGAGTTCTAGGGAGTAGGGAGTTGATAGTTGTTGATACATACAAAAGAGTTTTGACAATCACTTGTATTGAGGCAATTCTTAGAATGGCAGGTACACAGTGGTCGATGAAAAAGATCCTATAGAATTTCCACAAAAGAATAGTTTTGAGAAGCAGTAGAAAAAAAATAGCCATTTGTATTTTTTTGGGTCAGGAAAAGGAATGACTTCTAGTAAAGAAACTGGACACAAGTACAGAACAGTTCAAGAAGCTGGAAAATGAGCACAGTAGATTACTGGGAGTGCAACATGAGGATATTGGGGTTAAATGCCGTTTCTACAGTTTCTGTCTTGATTTATCTTTAAAAAAAATACTATGTAAAGTACTGTATTGTCATATAATGTCTACGGTTCACTAATTTTCTATAAAATTATACAAGTGAATATTTATTGATAAGATCTTGCTTGTGTATAAGATTGATAAGATCTTGATTGTATATAATAATAATCTTTATTTTTATATAGCGCTAACATATTCCGCAGCGCTTTACAAGTTGCACACATTATCATCACTGTCCCCGTTGGGGCTCACATTCTAAACTCCCTATCAGTATGTCTTTGGAATGTGGGAGGAAACCGGAGTACCCGGAGGAAACCCACGCAAACACGGAGAGAACATACAAACTCTTTGCAGATGTTGTCCTTGGTGGGGTTTTAACCCAGGACTCCAGCGCTGCAAGGCTGCAGTGCTAGCCACTGAGCCACCGTGCTGCCCTAAATTTAAGTGCCCATCAGGGGACCTGTATTCTCAAGGTAAATGTGACCCACATCTATCATTTATATCACATCTTCAGGGACTTCTATAAATGTTGGACATTGGATACCTCTTTAATTAAGATAGTATCAATAATTAAGAATTAAGACACCCGGAACTTCAGAATTAATAACTCCTTGGTAAAAATGTATTTAGTCCCCAAATTGTTTACTAAATACACAACAAATTCAAAAATGAATAAATCTGTTCAGTTTTAAAGATCAGAAATGCTTAAGAAAGAAAGAGAAAAATTAATATAGACTATACAGACCTTAGACCTTCAAAAACACATAACTAAGCATTCTGTTCTGGAATATCACACAGGCTATAACCTGGATATGTACTAAATTATTTGTGTAGATTCATTCTGTATATAAACACATACATAGTACATACTTTATTGTAGTACTACTCTACTCTTAATTTTTGATATGTATAGTGCAGATTTTTATATGTGCCAGTATTGGTTTAGATGGATAGCAAAAATGAATAAAAAACAAAAAAACTTAAAACAAAGCATAAAAGTATTGGTTAATATGAAAGGCATCACATTTGTAAATCAAGAATATATCCATGCAATTACCAATGATAGTTATTAAAATGTGAGCACTAATAACTAATTTCTTAACCGAATGAATATAGTCAGAAACTATATTTTAGCTAAGGTCCAATTCATTGAGTATGGATTTTTAATTATTTTAAGAGCTGCATTTTTTGTGTGAAAGTAAAGGCAAAATAATGTAAAGACATGCCCAACATAGCATAGTGCTACTTAAAATTCTAATGGTAACACCCGGTGCATGAATTTCATTAAATTGTGTTTTAATGTTGCTCTACTTGCCAAGTATTGTAATAACCTCTTTCCTGACCTATAGGACTGCATGATCCCATGTAATTTTAAATTTCTCTTCACTTTTTCAAAAAGTGATAGACAGCCCGTGACATTGTCTTCATTTCACCTCTTGGCGAGACAGTGTAAAATTAAACACAGCTATGGATTAATGTTTAGGACATTTCATGTGACAGTGATCCTTAAACGTAGACATGAGACTGCAGGGCAAATTAATAAGAGAAATTGACAGTCATTTATACATGCCGGCATCATCAGGCATGTGTCCAAACCTGCCACTAAAAGGTCACATCTCTTCTGCCATCAAGAGATCCAGAAGCTTAGTTAAACCATATTTATTTTCAGACATCTTCTCATTCAAGAAGCAGCAAAGTGTATTTTTTTTCCAGATACTAAAGAAATACTTTTTTTTTTTTGTCGGAAGACTCATCTACTGTAACTTAGAGATCGATGTCACAGAGAAAGTGATAAGCTGCTGGTAGAATTACAACTACCTGTCAAGTCAAAAATCACCATATTTCTGACAGCAACAAAGGGCAAATCAATTACTTTTTACATTTTAGGAAAAGAAACTTCTGCTTTAAAATTACCGTGTAACTGAATGGAGCTTGGCAGCTTAACTTAAAAAAATATTGTTGCATATTATTGATGCACCAGAAAATACATCATAATAAACACAACTTGTGATAATTGTCCAATGCGTGTTATTTGTGCTTGCAAATGTTGGATAGATCAATTACCACTTGTCAAAATATTCACATAGAAGTAATTAAAATTCAACTGATTTACAGAAAGATTTGGGCAGTGTTGTTTTTCTTTTTATTTCTGAATTCTACATAAAACATTTGCAATTATTGTTCATTATTGTTACTATAAATGTGCTAACAAAATTAACAAAAAGGAAATCTACACTGTATGTACTCTTGCGACAAAATGATGGTGTGCTTGGCATGTTACTGTGGCCGGTATAGATATCTGATAAGATAAAAATACACGCCAAATAAATTATTATCTGTTACTTTAGAGACGTACATCAGTAATACTAAGTTATAAGAAAATTAAAAAACAAAGATTCCAGTTATAATTATTCAAATGAGTGAAATATAGTCACAATGAAGTGAAGATATTAAAGTAACTCACTAAAGCAATGAACAAATGATGCAAGACATTTTAGCTTATATATAAAAATCATAAAAATCAATACTATTGTATAGACTTAATTACATAAAAATTTAAGTTTGTAGTATAAGAGCACTTATTCTTATCACAGTTCTCAATAATTATGGTAGGTCACAAGCTGTACAATCAGAACAGCTGCATAGAATAGATGGATATTTTTAACCCCAACGTAACGAAGAAAAAAAATCAAAATGTAAGAATTACATATTTTTGGTCACAGCAGCATCGTAATAAAATGCAATAAAGGACGATCTAAACATTGTATCTATCCCAAATTTGAATTAATAAAAAAGCCAGCTCAATGCACAAAAAATAAGCTTTCACCCGGCCCAAGACCACAAAAAATGGAGACGTTATTGGTCTCAGAAAATAGACCTTTAAAAAAAAAAAAAAAAACAACTTTGGTTTTTTTTTCCACCAGTTAAATAAAAAGGAACCTATTCACGTTTGGCATCTACGAACTTGTAATGACCTGGAGAATCATGATGGCAGGTCAGTTTTAGCATACAGTGAACCTGGTAAATAAGAAAAAAAACTATTGTGGAATTGCCCTTTTCTTTTGCAATTTCATCTCACTTGGAATTTTTTTTCCTGTTTTCCAGTACATTGTATGGTATTATCAATGGTTTCATTCAAAAGTATAACTCGTCCTGCAAAAAGCAATCCCTCACCAATGTATTAATTATTTTGGATTCGTCTGCTCCACCATAAGCCCCAATATCAACTATACAAAAGATGTAATCACTGTCCACTAAGGCTAACAGTACAACCATAAAATTCTGTTTATAGTTAAAATATTGGGACCCAGAGTTTGATGGCTTCTTAACCCTAATGTGATTGACATCTAGGGCCCCGATGCAGTTGGGAAATTGTGTTTTGGAATAAAACCCATGTGGCATTCACTCCCAGTCTCATTGGCCAGGCTCCGGCATAACATCAAAATGGAGTTTGAGTCGTATCTGTGCACAGGTGTTCTTGACAATTGCTAACATCATAGACTTGCCCAGGAGGAATTAGAAGTGAAAGGCTGCAAGATGAAACCTCAGTAGCTAGGAATGTAATGCACACATAACAAATTACATAATGAGAATCTGATAAATAGTAGTACAAAAACAAATTAGCCTAAAACAAAATAAAATACAATTGCTAGATTTTTTAAAAAATCTGGAGAAAAAGCACACACTTATAAACATATTTCATGAAACATTAGAGAGGGACATAAACAAAAAAATGATGGTCAAACATATTTGACATTGTACAAAACATTCAAATACTGTCTCAGCATCAAAAGAAGGTGCTCCTCAGTAAATGTACATTGTCACATCCTTGTATTCTGGTATGCCCGGCCCGAGAACCTTCAAAAGCTTGTCAAATATAGCTGCACTCATCCGAGTGTATTCGTATAACTTTTGAGGATACTTGCGTAACTCATCATGGAGTCAATGAAAGTGTCCTTTTCTTGCCCGTTTGATTAGGAGTGGATGTTTCCATTATTGACGATGCCTCCTCAGAACACCTACAATTGAGTACGGCTCACCATAGCGCCGAGTAACACTCAAGTTGAAGTACATTTTTGGCCCTAAAATACAACTAAACAAGCCGACAGGATTGTTAGGAGGGAATATCCAAAAAATATAAATGTGCTATCAATGTCAAACATGAAAAAGAGGCCTTTTATAGGTTTGGACCCAAGGATTAAGCTTAAGCTTTGTAGTGAAAACACATAAAGAAAATCACGTTGCAATTGCATGAAAAAGTAATGTTATTCGCATCACATATTCTCAGACTAGGAAAAATATTGCACAATTGCATTACAATTGCAGAGGAATCCAAATTAAAATTGCATAACACTCGTCCAACTCTCCTGCATCAACATCAAACCGATTTTAAAAATGCTAGTGTGTCTCCGGCCTTAATGTCAAGGTTTAAAAAATATCTAGAAACATTTTTTTGGAATGTTTTATCATTAATTTTGCTAAAAAAGTCCTAGCAGTTTCTCTATTTTTCAATGGAGAGAAAAAATAAACATCAGAAAACAACAGTAAAAAGACAGAGGCTTCAAAGCAAATAATGCCAAAGTTTCCTGAAGCATCTTCTGCATGAAATACTCAGCAGGTTTCCCTGAGTTTAATAGATGGTGTTTGCACATATCCTATGGTTACTAATAAGACCTTTATTTTACTTCAAGGTTAAGTTTCCACAGTGAGTTTTTTGTGTTTGATGCTGTCATTTTCTTAGAGCAAGGGCTCTTTCACAAGTCCTGATATTTCCCGTACTTGAAAAACCAGTACCAGGGAAATCCGTGTCTGTGTGTCAATTTGTACATGTGTTTCATACATGTTGCATACGCATGCAACCATAAGCGGCATCAGTATGACACGTATCTGGACCTGAGAAAAGTCACCACAGTTCAGACGGGTGCTGAAGACACCTCACATCAGTGTCCCCTGCTTTGCCTGTGATCAGTGCCATTAGGGGACACTGTTGAGAATTGTATTCAAGTGTAAAATTAAGAATAACAATAGGTCTACTTGAGTAAGTGTCTCAGGTACATGTGACTTGAGGTGCATGTTTCAAATCCGAAACCTTGCAATTTTTCCTGTGGGTACGCTGAGTTTTAAGTTCAGATTTTTCCCATAGACTTGCATTAGATGTGGAAAATCAGCAGGTAAATAATACATGTGTCTTTAGTGCGCTTCCATTGCAGAGAAGCATAACAAACACATGTTAAATGCATGTGACTATATAAACGTTTTCCAAAAGCCAAATACCAGGAGTATCAAAACAAAGCAGCTTTATTTACAACATGACACATAAATAAGAGGAAAAAAGTAGCTTAAAAAATGTGATAAAAATGTATGTAAAAAACAATCAAAAATGCAATGAAACACAAGTAACCTACATAAGTGGTGCAGAAATACACAAGTGTTTGATGCTTTTTTGATATTGAAAAATTTCTGCAGCCTTTCTGTACCAAGTAGCTAAATTAGTATACATTCTTTTTTCTTTTAATTGTGTTTGTCAGTGCATTTTTACATGAGCTTTTATCACATTTTGGCTATGTGCACATGGAAGTGAAAGTCCCATAGTGGGCCAAAGTAAAAAAGTAAAAAAAAAAACAGTGAAGAATTGTAAAAAAAAAGTAAGAATCTTTTTATAAAAATCACAAAATAATAATAATAATAATAATAATAATAATAATAATAATGTACTGTACCCATAAATAAATATTTTTATAAAAAAAAACTAAAACTAAAAAGTACACATATTTGGTTTCGCCGCATCCAGAATGACCTGGACTATAAAAGTGTCCCACTAGTTAACCTTTTAGGTGAACACCGTCAAAAAAAATAAAAATAAGAAAACTAGTCAAAAAACAATGCTTTATCATCATAGTGGAATAAAATGTGATCAAAAAGACAAATATAAATAAATATCACACAGCTCTATCAGTGTAAAAATAAAAAAAGTTATAGCTCTCAGAATAAAGTGATGCAAAATTTAATTTTTCTATAAAATAGATTTTATTGTGTAAAAGTGCCAAAACATAAAAAAAATAAATGTGGTATCACTGTAATTATACTGACCCGAGGAATAAAGTTGCCTTATCAATTTTACTAAACGTGGAATGGCATTGAACAAAAAAACAAAAAACAAAACAATTCCTGAATTGCTGCTTTTAGTTAATTCGGCCTCCCAAAATTCAGAATAGAAAGTGATTAAAAAATGTCATGTGACCAAAAATAGTACAAATTAAAACGTCAGCTCATCCTGCAAAAAACAAACCTCTGTTGACATAAATATGGAAAAATTATAGCTTCCAAAATAAGGCGATGCTAAAACTAGTTTAAAAAAAAAAGCATTTTTTAGTGTGCGACAGCAGCCAAACAGAGAAAAAAATCAATATAATTCTGGTATTACTGTTATCGTACCGAACCAAATAATAAAGTCATCTAATCAATTACACTGCATGATGAACATTTAAAATAAAAAATAAACCCAATCCTTCAACTGCTATTGATTTGGTCATTCTACCTCACCATCACAGTATGCTGTGGTCCCACTAGCGAATCACATCCGATGCGAGAGCATCGGATACGATATGCTAATGACACTCGACTCCTTCTCTGCTTTGAGCAGCATCCGAGTCAGTGCTCTGTGCTAAAATCCTCTCGCATGAGAAGATTGCATAATTTCTCTATCTCCTCTGCTGCCGGCACCGGTGGGACTCGCATTGCACTTGGGTGCAGTGGAATGCAATGTTTCAGATGGACCCATAGACTTATACGGATGCGTGTGATCTGAATTCAGCATACAATTGCAGCATGCTGAGATTTTCTTTACTCTGCGATTGAGATTCGATTGGAGCTGGAAAAAAAATGAAATTGAGAACAGAACAACATGATTAAATTGGTATGAATGCAATCTGCTTTTTAATCGGATTGCATTTGTCCGATTTCATCGCAAATGGGAGTGAGCCCTAAGACTTGGCTCACGTTTATCCTGCACTCTACACTGAGCGCTTACACCATTGTTTTCTTGTAAATCTCTGAAATACATGAATCAAACAGAACCCCGACTGAAGATTCCCTATAATGAGGTAGATGGAGGCAATGTGGAGATGCTGTCTGGCTAATGATCTGGCCATGTCCATCATTTTTGGAGTGTATTAAAGCGCTCACCGCCAAAGTTTTGTGCACTTCTGTAAAAAAGGGCAAAACTGAACAGAGGCCATATGGAGTCCAGAGTAACTCTGTGCTTATTATAGTGAGTTGCTACCTCGGGGGTTTCATCTTACGGCACTTGGATATTTAGATGGAAACCTCGATGTTAGTGCTCAGCATGTGAATCAAAATGTCCCCGCTTAGGCCTAAAGGAAATATGGGGGCTTCCACATTACTTGTAGAACAAAGACTCTGAAAAAGAGAAATGGCTCCTCACCCCTCAAAGCAAATTTAGAAAATTCTGCACTTCCAAATCCAAATGCCCACCTCTCTTCTGAGCACAACAGTGTGCCTATACTGCAGTTAACGTCTACATGTTTGGCATTTCTGTAGCGATGAGAGCCCGCCTAATTTACATGAGTTGGGCACAATGTACGGGCACTATAATTTAAATTGTACCCCACAACTAACTGGTCACTACAACATATTTGTCACTACAATGGCAGTTTGCAATTTTCATTCAGCAACATCCACTTCTGCCTGTTTCTGGAAAACACCAATGGAGTCAAAATTGTCAGTATTCCTGTCGATAAATTCCCAAAGGGGTATAATTTCCAAAAATGGGGTCATTTGAGGGGGGATTCTGCTTTTCTAGCACTTAGGAGCTCTGTATATAGATTCCACAAACTATTGTAGGAAAATCTGCGCTCCAGGAGACAAACAGCACTCAATCTCCTTCGAGTCTCACCATATGGATAAGCAGTACTGTACATCCATATATGGGGTATTTCTTTATTCAGCTGAAATTATGTAACAAATTTTGGTGACATTTTTACCCATTTCCCACTGTAAAAATGCAAAATCTGGAACTAAAACCAAATTTTGGTGGTAAAACTTTCATTTTTTTCTCCACGGTGTAAAAGTATAAAATTCTTTGTCCCACTTGGGTGTCAAAATAATCAACGTACCCCTAGATGAATTCAATGAGAGATGTAGTTTGTAAAATGATGCCTCTTATGGGGGGTTCTGCTGTTCTGGGACCTCAAGAGTTTTGCCAATATGACATGGCACCCAGCAAAATCTGAACTCCAATATGACATTTATTCCATTCTGAGCTTTGCACTGTGCCTCAAAAGTATTTTTTGCCACATATTGGTATTGGCAAACACAGGTGAAATTGCACTACCAATTTTCGGGGTCCATTTTCTCCTATCTTGGTGAAAATGAAAAAAATGGGGCTAAAACAACATTTTTGTGGGAGAAATATACATTTTTCCTATTCAGAGATCAACGTTGTAAACTTCTGTGAAGCACCCGTGGGTTCAAGGTGCTCACCACACATCTAGATAAAATTTCTTGAGGGGTCTCGTTTTCAAAATGGGGTCACTTTTGGGGGGGTTCCACTCTTTAGGCACATTAGGGTCTCTCCAAACATGAAATAATACCCACCGACTATTCCATCAAGGCCTGCGTTCCAAAATTTCACTCCTTCCTTTTGGAGCCCTGTTGTGCACCAAACAGTAGTTTTCCTCCACATATGGGGTATCTGAATATGCAAGAGAAATTTCACAACAAGCTTTAGGATCTATTTTCCCCAGTTACCCTTGTGAAAAAAAATATTTTTGTGGGAAAAATGTGATTTTATTTTCACGGCTCTATGTTATAAACTTCTGTGAAGCACCTGTGTAATCAAGGTGTACACCACACATCTAGATTTTCTGAGGAGTCTAGTTTCCAAAGTGGGGTCAATTGTGGGAGATTTCCACTGTTAAGACACATCAGACTCTGACCAAATGCGACATGGGATTCGCTAATTATTACAGCAAAATTTACATTGAATAAGTGAAATTTCGTTCCTTCCCTTCCAAGTCCTGTCGTGCGTTTAACTAGTAGTTTTTGTCCACATATTGGGTATTGGTGTACTCAGGAGAAATGGCACAACAAATGGTATGGTGAAATTTCTTCTGTTACTCTTGTTAAAATGCAAAATATGGGAATAATTTTTATTTTTTAGTGGAAACCTGATTTTTTTATTTTCAATGCTCAACATTATAATCTTCTGTGAAAGACCTGTGGGTTCATGGTTCTTACTATTCATCTAGATATGTTCCCTGAGGGGTCTACTTTCCAAAATAGTGTTACTTGTGGGGGGTTCCACTTTTTAGGCACATCAGGAGTTCTCTGAATACGACCTGGCATTAGCTAATTATTCCAGGAAATTTTACATTTAAAAAGTCAAATGGCACTCCTTTCCCCCATATATCTGGGTGTTCAGGAGAAATTGCACAACAAATTTTGAGGTCCACTTTCTCCCATTACCCTTTTGAAAATAAAAAAGTTGTGCCTAAATTAAAATTTTTGTGAAAAAAAGTTAAATGTTAATTTTTTCCAACCACATACTATTACCTCCTGTGAATCACCTGAAGGGTAAATAAACTTCTTGAATGTGGTTTAGAATGGTGTAACTTTTGGGTATTTTCTGTCATATAGACCCCCTCAAAGTCACTTCAAATGTAATGCAGTCACAAAAAAATTGTTTTTACATTTTGTTGCAAAAATTAGAAATCACTGGTCAACTTTTAACCCTTATAAATTCCTGATAAAAAATTATATTTAAAAAAATTGTAGTGATGTAAAGTAGACATGTGGGAAATGTTATTTATTAACTATTTTGTGTGACATAACTCTGCTTTAATGGCATAAACATTAAAATTTTGAAAATTGCAAAATTTTCACCAAATTAAAAATGTTTTCACAAATAAATGCAAGTGATGTTGAAGATATCTTGCCACTATCATTGTTAGGAGTCGAGTTTCCTCTGCTGCACAGGGGGAATCTCGATCCGTCTCCGCTGCGGTCTCCCATTCTTCTCCAGCCGCAGTGGAGTCTGCTCAGCAGGGACGTCGATCCCAGTGTCTCGCTCAGTCTGACTCTGTGCAAAGAGTTACTGCTGCTTTTCCTGCTTCTGCCATTGAAGCCAGTCCTGGGCAGCGGCGAGTGGACGTTTCTGGATCTAAGTCCTTATTTGCACACACTGAGCATGCCCAGGGCAAGATCTCCTGTTGGAGATCGAGGGTCACATGCTCAGGTACTGCAGCACATCCCATTGGTCCTTTTGGCAGGTCTTGAAAGGGCAAAACTTCTGTAGCTGTTTCCTGTGCTGCAGCTATATAAACTGCGCATGACCGCACGGCCATGCGCTAGTATTGTCTTGTAAATATGTGTGTGTGTTGTGAGTGAAAGTCGCTCTTTAACCCCTTAGTGACAGAGCCAATTTGGTACTTAATGACCGAGCCAATTTTTGCAATTCTGACCACTGTCACTTTATGAGGTTATAACTCTGGAACGCTTCAACGGATCCCGCTGATTCTGAGATTGTTTTTTCGTGACATATTGTACTTCATGTTAGTGGTAACATTTCTTCGATATTACTTGCGATTATTTATGAAAAAAACGGAAATATGGCGAAAATTTTTAAAATTTTGCAATTTTCAAACTTTGTATTTTTATGCCCTTAAATCAGAGAGATATGTCACGAAAAATAGTTAATAAATAACATTTCCCACATGTCTACTTTACATCAGCACAATTTTGGAAACAAAATTTTTTTTTGTTAGGGAGTTATTAGGGTTAAAAGTTGACCAGCAATTTCTCATTTTTACAACACCATTTTTTTTTAGGGACCACATCACATTTGAAGTCATTTTGAGGGGTCTATATGATAGAAAATAATGAAGTGTGACACCATTCTAAAAACTACACCCCTCAAGGTTCTCAAAACCACATTCAAGAAGTTTATTAACCCTTTACGTGCTTCACAGGAACTGAAACAATGTGGAAGGAAAAAATGAACATTTAACTTTTTTTTGCAAACATCTTAATTCAGAACCATTTTTTTTATTTTCACAAGTGTACAAACAGAAATGTAACCATAAATTTTGTTATGCAATTTCTCCTGAATACGCCAATACCCCATATGTGGGGGTAAACCACTGTTAGGGCGCACCGCAGAACTTAGGCTGGTTTCACACTAGCGTTTTTGAACGCATGCGTTTTTACAAAAAAAAACGCATGCGTTTTTTTCCCTATATTTAACATTAAAAACGCGTGCGTTTTTTGATGTCCGCGTTTGTCCGCGTTTGTGAACGCATGCGTTTTTTAACTGCATGCGTTCACTTTCTAAAATGCAACATGTAGTATTTTGCAAAGCGTTTTTTTTTTCCAAAAAAACGCATGCGTTCACATGCGTTTTTTTTTGGAAAAAAATTGCATTGGAGTCAATGGAGACGCATGCGTTTTTTTGGACATGCGTTTGCACGCGTTTTTTTTGACGCATGCGTTTTTTTGAAGCATGCGTTTTTTTTGGCACCATAGTTAAGATAAGGTTGTCTAGACACTGATAAGGCTCCCCCATAGCTGAAGGGTTATAAAAGGAAGGCTGGGGGAAGTTTCTGGTCACTTCTCATCAGACTCCAAGGAAGACAGCACCCTGCCCGGACGCATTGTTGGACAAGACACAGAGCAATGTGAGTATATCCTTGCCAATGCATTATTCTTCAATTTTTTGGATCTACATGTCCTAATTTTTTCAATGTTTTTCTTTCAACACGCATCAGAATGTCTTCTCCGGTTTCTTCGTCTGATGATGAATTCCAGCCACGGCAATCAGAAGTGGATCACGTGAGCGAGGTAATTTTTTGTTCCGTCAGCTTGGTAAGTATTGACTGTCACATCGACACGAGGCAATTATATTTTTTTTATTCTATAGAGCACTTCAACTGAGGGACAGAGAGGTACGGAGCAGCGGAGTCAAGGTCCAGGTGGAAGACGGCAGCGGGTATGTATACCAGGCAGACTGTCCTTATTTAAGTTGTCTTTCATATTTCTGCCCTTTCTCATTTTTTTTTTTTTTTTTTTTAAATGTGGTTGAGCAAACTTAATTTTTTTAAATTAAATTTTAGGTTTCACAACGGGACGATGACCACATCGATAATGACCTGCTAATCACTCTGGTACAGGAGCGAGTCCCATTGTGGGACAGCCGGGATCAACAGCACTCCGTCAATAGTGTTATCCGTCGTTTGTGGAGTGAGGTGGCCCAAGCGTTGTGGGATGGCTGGGAGAATTCAACGCCACGGGTCCGTAATGCATTTGGTAAGTATTGCACGATAGTGTGAAGAAACAGACCTTGGCCATGCTCTCTTGACTGTGTGTGATGACAGAAACTTTTCGTAGTTTCTGTCATCACACACAGTCACGAGAGCATGGCCAAAAGTCCTGATTCTGACCATTATATTTTATTGTTATTTCACAGTGGACAAAGTAAGAACACGTTGGCGTTCCATGAAGGACCGCTTCAACAAGGACCTGCGTGCAGAGAAGAGTGCAGCTAGTGGTTCCGGAGCAAGGCACCGGCTGTACAAGTACCACCGTGTGCTGGCCTTCCTGAGACCGGTCCTTCTCTTGAGAACGTAAGTATTTGTCACATGCCTCCGGTTGTATTGCATTGACATAATCTGTCATTTTTAATTCCATAGGATGTACCGTCTTGTTATCGTTTGGTATTAATTTTCTGTTTTATTTTTTCACAGCACACACTGCACGACTGTCGCCACAGGTTCTGGAGCGGTCCTTCAGCCGACAGCCACGGACCCGTCCCAGCCATCCAGCAGCGCAGCACCAGGTGGGTCTTCCACAGTCACTGGAGACCAGGGAGCTGGCCCATCAGGTCTTCCCCTTTCGCAGTCCTCTTTCGCTGCACCCATTTTTGCGGGCTCATCCCGGCAGCGACAGAGGGCTTCGGATAGGTCCCTCATGCCCGAGTTTTTGCACTTGAGCTCGGTTTTACACGAAGCTATCAAGGCTTTAAGTGACAAAATGGATGTGTCCCATAACCTGTTACAGTGCCGCATCCAGGATGTCGCTAAAAGCCTTGATCAAGTTAAAGCCGACCTCCAGAAGCCAGCTCATCATTTTTTTAATAAAATCCACCAGAGCATGTCGGAACACCTTAGCCCTGATCTCCAGCTGAGTGTGATGCAGGCCTGCAATGTTGCTTTGGGGCAGGCTATGCAGCAGAGTCAGAGTCGTAATGTGGCGGCATATCCAACTGTGCCGTCACTGTCCGAAGTAAACACCATTCCTACCTCTGCTGCATACCACTGCACGGCCACCTCTATTCCCTCAACAGGTGTTCTCCAGTACAGCGCCAACACGATGACGAGTGCTGTTGGACATCCCACCGCCACCACCGTGACGACCGCTGCTCCGGCTTGGACCTCCTCCGCTGACACCTCTATGACGCAGGACCCTGGCGTGGCTTATCGGCCCGGCAACCTCCCGATGCAGCAGGACCAATCCATGCAATATCGGACCGGCCCACCCCCGATGCAGCAGGACCCATCCATGCAATATCGGACCGGCCCACCCCCGATGCAGCAGGACAGAGGCCTGGCATATCTGACCGGACCCACCCCGATGCAGGAGGACCGAGGCCTGGCATATCGGACCGGACCAACCCCGATGCAGCAGGACCGAGGCGTTGCTTTCCGGGCAGGAAACCCCCCGATGCAGCAGGACACATCCATGGCGTATCGCACCGGGCACCCCATGATGCATGACCAAGCCATACGTTTCCGGGCAGGACCCACCCCGATGCACCAAGAACCATCCATGGCTTTATGTTCCCCCCCACCAGCAATGCAGCAGGACGCTGGTATGGGATTTGTTTCCCCCACCCCAACGATGCCCCAGGACCCTGGGAGGGTGTTAATTTCCCCCCCCCCCCCAACGAGGCACCAGGATCCTGGGAGGGTTTTTGTTTCCCCCCCCCAACGAGGCACCAGGACCCAGGCGGGAATTTATCTTTCCCCCCATTGGACTCAGAGATTGCCGAGCGCTCCACAATGGAGACTGACTGTGAAATTGTGGAGCCGGGTCCTGACGTGTCTCCCACCCAAAGTTTACACCCTAGCCCCAAAAGACTTCCCCCAACCCGGAAAACACAGAAAACTGGCAAAACCCATAAGAAACAGAAAACTTTGTTTATTCCTCCCCCATCACCTTCCGATGTGTCTCAACCGTGCAGTTTGTCTCAAGCCCCTCATGTTTTAAGCCCCATCCCGAACTTCCAGACCCTTCAAGTTTTGTTGCCCATTCTCCTGCAACCTCTGCCTCCTCCACGGTGAGCCAGGCTTCAGTTCTAAATACCCCCCAGTTACGGCACTCAACCCCAAGCCGGCGTGGTTCAACCCGGCGCGGTAAAAAAAAATAAATTTGTGTTTTTCCCCAATAAAAAAAAGTTTATTTTCAACAATTATGTTTGGTTTATTGTGTCTTTCACCGCTCTAAATACACACCAATAAACTGCGTTTACACACTTTTATTCTTTTGGCCTACACATATCTCCAGTAGTATAAAATACCAGACAACATCTATATGTGTTTCTTTAGTATACAGATATGAGTTGGCCAAAAAAATAGTAGTTATTTCCATACTCTTATTTTTAATTTTTAACTGGTGTAGTGTCACTGTACAAAGAGAAAATGGTGTAAATCAAGTTCAGAACTCAACTGAACCGGTCAGATGTCAAAATAGACACCTGACCTGTTTAGTTGATTACTGACTTGTATATTCACCATATTCTATATAGCACATTATGTGACAATGTTTGTCAAACTGATGGGACAATGGTTGGCACACGCTAACTATCTATCCTCACCTTGGCAGGTGTAAGAAATTTTGAATTCATGATCATGTTTATGTTCATCATGAATTCATTATTTCTTACACTTGACTTGACGGGAATAGAGAGCGTGCCAGTCGTGACGCAATGACGTCAAGAAGATTACCAATAAAGAAATTTAAATCTGGTTACATTATAAGTATGCGTGTTTATATCATTGTTTGTAAACCAAAATAGGGAGTGCAACAGAGGTCAATTATGATTAAAAAAATCAAATTATTACCTCATCAACTATCACCCACTCCTTGTTTTGGATTACAAATTATGATATACTACTACTGCCCATCTTTGTTCAACCTTTAGAGAGGAAAAAGACAGGAGACCTGGTGAACACAAAAAAGTTTATTAATTTGAAAAATTGGTATCAGTATTTAATATTTGGTAAACATTAACATACAACAGGACATTTAAACAACATTGTCCTGCCATGAAACCCGTCCAATATCGGACACAAAATAGGCCGCAAATTGGTCACGCATAAGACCAACGGCTGCAGTTGACCTCATCGGGTGATGATGAAAATCGGGCAATGGGTGTGAAATTGGTTCATCAAGTTCAATGTGGGGTCGCTCCTTAGCCATTATATAATTGTGTAGAACCACACAGGCTTTGACCACCTCGTCCACTGTTTCCACTTTTAGATTGATGGCTGTTGCGAGAATGCGCCATTTTGCAACCAGAATGCCAAAGCTGCACTCTACGGTTCTTCTTGCCCTTGTCAGTCTGTAGTTGAATATTCTGCGAGTATGGTCCAAGTCCCTACTAGAATATGGCTTCAGGAGATTTTCACACATCTGGAAGGCCTCATCCCCAACCATAACAAATGGCAGCGGTGACCCTTGAGTGTTGGGGAGAGGCTGTGGAGGTGGGAAATTAAAATTGTTGCCATACACACGGCGGCCCATATCAGAGCTCTTGAAGGTCTGGGAATCATTGCCACGGCCAAAAGCTCCAACGTCCACGGCGATGAAGCGACACTCCGCATCCGCTATTGCCATGAGCACTATCGAAAAATATTTTTTATAATTAAAAAACTCAGATCCGGTTCTTGCAGGTTTAACAATGCGGATGTGCTTCCCATCCACCGCCCCTAAACAGTTTGGAAAATCACACACGTTCAAAAATGTTTTGGATATTTCCCGCCACATGTCCACGGTGGGTACGGGTATAAACTCCTCACGGAGTACATTCCATAACGCACGACAGGTGTCCACAACAATTCCGGACAGGGTTGAGATTCCAAGGCGGTATTGGAAGTGCAGGGAAGATAAACTCTCTCCTGTGGCCAGAAATCTAGAAGGAAAAGAAACCAAAAAAAACATTATAAAACGGCTCTTATTTTATGTTGTTTTTCAATAAGAAAAATTTTAAAAAAACAACCCAAAATACATGTCATAACCCCAAAATTTGACTATCATTGGTTTATTTTTGGAACGTACCGTAATGTCACCAACAGACGTTCCTCGGGTGGAATTGCTCTACGGAGCCGTGTGTCCTGTCGCCGTATGGAACCTTCGACACGAGACAGTAATTCACGGAAAGAATCTTGCGACATTCTGGTGTAATCCTGGAATTTCTCCGGGTTGGCATTCAGCTCCGCATACAGGGTGTGATATGCTCCGCGGGTCTCACGCACTTCAATGATGGGGTGCCTCCAAAAACGCCGACGCTGTCTCCTTCTCCATCTTTGGCGGTTTCGGTCTTGCTCCCAAGCAAAAACACAGGCAAGGAAAATCTTGAAGCTGAACTCCAGTTGGAAATTAAAGTTCGCTATTGAAAGATCCATCGTGACACCGGAAACAGTAGCAAGCTCTGAAACTTTATGTACCCCTAGGGTCTATATATTGAGTCCCAATCATGTACGCCCTCTCTAGCCCACTCTATTCTCATTGGTTGGTTATTGTAACCTTTTTTTTTTTTTTTTTTCCCCAAAAATGCACAAAAAACGCAAACGCATGCAAAAACGCATGTAAACGCGTGTAAACGCTGCGTTTTTTTGACGCACGCGTTTAACGCGTGCGTCAAAAAACGCAGCGTTTACACGCGTTTACATGCGTTTTTGTACCATGCGTTTTTTTTTAAAAACGCATGCGTTCAAAAACGCTAGTGTGAAACCAGCCTTAGAAGTGAAGGAGCGCCGTTTGACTTTTTCAATGCAGAATTGGCTGGAATTGAGATCGGACGCCATGTCACGTTTAGAGAGCCCCTGATGTGCCTAAACAGTGGAAACCCCCCACAAGTGACACCATTTTGGAAACTAGACCCCTTAAGGAACTTATCTAGATGTGTGGCGAGCACTTTGAACCCCCAAGTGCTTCACAGAAGTTTATAACGTAGAGCCGTGAAAATAAAAAAATCGATTTTGTTTACACAAAAATGATCTTTTTGCCCACAAATTCTTATTTTCACAAGGGTAACAGGAGAAATTAGACCACAAAAGTTGTTGTGCGATTTCTCCTGAATACGTCGATACCCCATATGTGAGGGTAAACCACTGTTTGGGCGCACCGCAGAGCTTGGAAGTGAAGGAGCGCCGTTTTACTTTTTCAATGTAGAATTGGCTGGAATTGAGATTGGACGCCATGTCGCGTTTGGAGAGCCCCTGATGTGCCTAAACAGTGGAAACCCCCCACAAGTGACACCATTTTGGAAACTAGACCCCTTAAGGAACTTATCTAGATGTGTGGCGAGCACTTTGAACCCCCATGTGCTTCACAGAAGTTTATAACGTAGAGCCGTGAAAAAAAAAAAATCGCATTTTTTCTACAAAAATGATCTTTTTGCCCACAAATTTTTATTTTCACAAGGGTAACAGGAGAAATTAGACCACAAAAGTTGTTGTGCAATTTCTCCTGAGTACGCTGATACCCAATATGTGGGGGTAAACCACTGTTAGGGCGCACCGCAGAGCTTGGAAGAGAAGGAGTGCCGTTATACTTTTTCAATGTAGAATTGGCTGGAATTGAGATCGGACGCCATGTCGCGTTTGGAGAGCCCCTGATGTGCCTAAACAGTAGAAATCCCCCACAAGTGACCCCATTTTGGAAACTAGACCCCCCATGGAACTTATCTAGATGTGTGGTGAGAACCTTGAATGCCCAAGTGCTTCACAGAAGTTTATAATGCAGAGCCGTGAAAATAAAAAATATTTTTTTTTTCCACAAAAAAGATATTGTAGCCCCCAAGTTTTTATTTTTACAAGGGTAACAAGAGAAATTGGACCCCAAAAGTTGTTGTCCAATTTGTCTTGAGTATGCTGGTACCCCATATGTGGGGGTAAACCACTGTTTGGGCGCACGGCAGAGCTCGGAAGGAAGGAGCGCCGTTTTGGAATGCAGACTTTGATAGAATGGTCTGCGGGTATTATGTTGCATTTGCAGAGCCCCTGATGTACCTAACCAGTAGAAACCCTCCACAAGTGACCCCATTTTGGAAACTAGACCCCCCAAGGAACTTATCTAGATGTGTGGTGAGAACTTTGAATGCCCAAGTGCTTCACAGAAGTTTAGAATGCAGAGTCGTGAAAATAAAAAATATTTTTTTTTTCACAAAAAAGATTTTGTAGCCCCCAAGTTTTTATTTTCACAAGGGTAACAGGAGAAATTGGACTGCAATAGTTGTTGTCCAATTTATCCCGAGTACGCAGATGTGCCATATGTGGGGGTAAACCACTGTTTGGGCGCACGGCAGAGCTCGGAAGGGAAGGAGCGCCTTTTTGGAATGCAGACTTTGATAGAATGGTCTGTGGGCATTATGTTGCGATTGCAGAGCCCCTGATATACCTAAACTGTAGTAACCCCCCACAAGTGACCCCATTTTGGAAACTAGACCCCCCAAGGAACTTATCTAGATGTGTGGTGAGAACTTTGAATGCCCAAGTGCTTCACAGAAGTTTAGAATGCAGAGTCGTGAAAATAAAAAATATTTTTTTTTTTCACAAAAAAGATTTTGTAGCCCCCAAGTTTTTATTTTCACAAGGGTAACAAGAGAAATTGGACCCCAGAAGTTGTTGTCCAATTTATCCCGAGTACGCTGATACCCCATATGTGGGGGTAACCCACTGTTTGGGCGCACGGCAGAGCTCAGAAGGGAGGGAGCACCATTTGACTTTTTGAGCGCAAAATTGGCTGTCGTGTTTGGAGACCCCCTGATGTACCTAAACAGTGGAAACCCCCCAATTCTAGCTCCAACCCCTAACCCTAATCCCAACCTGATCCATAATCCTAATCACTAACCCTAACCATAATCACAACCCTTACCCCAAAACAACCCTAATGTCAACCCTAACCATAACCCTAATCAAAACCCTAAATCCAACACACCCCTAATCCTAATCTCAACCCTAACCTCAAACCTAACCCTAATCCCAATACACCCCTAATCCCAACCCTAACCTTAACCCTAATCCCAAACCTAACCCTAATCCCAAGCGTAACCCTAATGCCAACCCTAACCCTAATACCAACCCTAATCCAAACCCTAAACCTAATCCCAGCTCTAACCCTAACTTTAGCCCCAACCCTAGCCCTAACTTTAGCCCCAACCCTAACCCTAGCCCTAAGGCTACTTTCACACTTGCGTTGTTTGGCATTCCGTCGCAATCCGTCGTTTTGGACAAGAAACGGATCCTGCAAATGTGCCCGCAGGATGCGTTTTTTGCCCATAGTATTGCCGACGGATCGTGACGGATGGCCACACGTCGCGTCCGTCGTGCACTGGATCAGTTGTGTTTTGGCGGAGCGTCGGCACAAAAAAACGTTCAATGAAACGTTTTTTTGTACGTCGCATCCGCCATTTCTGACCGCGCATGCGTGGCCGTAACTCCGCCCCCTCCTCCCCAGGACATAGATTGGGCAGCGGATGCGTTGAAAAACTACAGCTGCTGCCCACGTTGTGCACAATTTTCACAACGTGCGTCGGTATGTCGGGCCGACGCATTGCGACGGCCCCGTACCGACGTAAGTGTGAAAGAAGCCTAACCCTAAATTTAGCCCCAACCCTAACCCTAAATTTAGCCCCAACCCTAACCCTAAATTTAGCCCCAACCCTACCCCTAACCTAACCCTACCCCTAACCCTAACCTAACCCTACCCCTAACCTAACCCTAGCCGTAACCCTACCCCTAACCTAACCCTACCCCTAACCTAACCCTAGCCGTAACCCTACCCCTAACCTAACCCTAGCCCTAACCCTACCCCTACCCTAACCCTACCCCTAACCCTAACCCTACCCCTAACCCTACCCCTAACCTAACCCTAGCCCTAACCCTAGCCCTACCCCTAACCCTACCCCTAACCCTACCCCTAACCCTAACCCTACCCTACCCCTAACCCTACCCCTAACCCTAACCCTACCCCTAACCCTAACCCTAACCCTAATTTTAGCCCTAACCGCTGTTCTCCTGCCGGCCGGCAGATGGAGACAGATGGCGGGCGCACTGGGCATGCGTCCGCCATGTTCTGCTGCCGGCGGCCAGGAGGAGCAGCAAGAGGATCCAGGGACCTAGGTGAGTATGCTAGGGTCCCCGAATCCCCCTATTTCTCTGTCCTCTGATGTGCGATCACATCAGAGGACAGAGAATTACACTTTACTTTTTTTTTTTTTTTTTTTTGCGGTCGCCGGTAAACAGTTAATTACCGGCGATCGCAAAACAGGGGTCGCTAAAACCGACCCCCGATCATGCTCTTTGGGGTCTCGGCTACCCCAGGCAGCCGAGACCCCAAAGATTCTCCCGGTGCCGGCCGGCGGGCGCACTGCGCATGCGCCCGCCATTTTGAAGATGGCGGCGCCCACCGGGAGACACGAGGAGCATCGGGGGAGCTAGGTGAGTATTGGGGGGCCACCTGGGACCCCTTTTCTCTGTCCTCCGATGTGCGATCACATCGGAGGACAGAGAAATTAAAAAGAGATCGCTTTTTTTTTTTTTTTTTTTTTTTTTTTGCGATCGCCGGTAAACGGTTAATTACCGGCGATCGCAAATGCGGGGAGGGTTAAAAACCCCCCGAATCGAAAATCGGCCTGTGGGGGGCGCTATACACTTTTTCCACAGCGCCGTTAATTAACGGCGCTGTGGTTTAAGTACCCTTAGCGGCCGCCGTTAAAAGGCGTATCGGCGGTCGCTAAGGGGTTAAATACCCTCCCTATTGAATGTCTGTTCGCGGAAGGTGTATGTTTGCTATCTAGCGCCCGACTTATCCAACAGCACGTAACACACATTACAGCTGCCAGTTGCTGTGTCCGCCTGTACGGCGCCGTGCGCTTGCTCTGCGCTTTCCTGACCCAAGCCTGGGTGGTTAGTGGCGTCCGTCTGTGCGGCACCGCACGCACTCTTGTGCCTTTATATTATTATTTAGTTTCCTTACACACCCAGTTGCGGTGTTGTGCCAGCAAGTGTCTAATCGGACTTCAATCCTAGTTGGGGTTGAGTTCGCTGACTTATTGCTCGCGCTCTATGTGCGGTACCGAGGTCCTGTGACGCAACAGGATCGCTTCCTTCACGCAGGGTGCAGTTAACCCGTGCGTGTATACTTGTAGTACCGCCATATAGTCCGTCTTACTAGCAGCAGGGTTTTTACCTGAACGGTGGACCTCGGACTTCGAACGCACCTAGTTCCATTTCATCTTGTACTTGGTGCGTTCCGCCAGTCCTAACATAATACTAGCGCCAAGGTCTGGCTAGTAAATGGCGGACGATCAGCGTTTACAGCGGTACATCCTGCAGCTGGAGGGAAGGTTGGCGGCTCTAGAGCGTTCAACCTCAGCTGTGGATGTCACTGCTGTCGCTGTTCAGGCTGCTAGCGTGGCTGCAGCTACCTTGTCCACTGCCACCCCTGTTCCGACTCTATCTCGCCTCCCGCTAACAGAGAAATTTTCTGGTGACAGTAAGTCTTGTAGGGGTTTCGTGAGTCAGTGCTCTATACATCTTGAGATTCTGGCCTCTCGTTTCCCTACGGAGCGGGCAAAGGTGGGGTTTATCGTGTCTCTCCTGTCGGACAGGGCGTTGCAGTGGGCTACGCCGCTGTGGGAGCGTGGCGATCATGTGGTGCAGAGTGCTCCGTTATTCCTGAGCACTCTGAAACAGGTCTATTTAGGACCTCGTGTCACCCATGATACAGCGCTTCAACTGTTGGCATTGACTCAGGGCTCGTCCTTGGTCAGCCATTTTGCCATACACTTCCGCACCCTAGCATCTGAGCTGGAGTGGTCGGATAAAGCCCTTATTCCTATATTTTGGAGGGGGCTGGCTGACCACGTTAAGGACGCTCTGGCCACTAGAGAGATTCCCGCCACACTGGAGGAATTAATAACAGTATCCACTCGTATTGACCTCCGTTTTCACGAGCGGAGGTTAGAGCGAGCCCAGTGTAGGCAGAGGTTTCGGCTGGCTCCCACCTTCGCCAAACCTTTGGAATCTCCAGTCCAGGCCCCTGAGTCCCATGAGCCTATGGTAGTGTCACGAGCGGGATCTAAGTCCCGGACCGCTCGTGCACTCCAGGTTTGTCATGTGTGCCAGCAGTCACGACATCTTGCCACCAGATGTTCCCAGCGGACGAGGAAACATCAGCGTCTAGTGGTAGTAGGTGGAGGTACACTAGACACGGCGACGTTTGCCTCCAAATTGTCCTTTAAGGGGACAATAACATTAGGCTCATCCTCCCACTCGGTAGAGCTCTGCGTGGATTCTGGGGCGGAGGGCAATTTTATGTCTTCTGCCTTCGCCCAAAGTCATGCAATACCCCTGGTTATGCTACCTCAACCAGTAACGGTACGAGTGGTGAATGGGTCGACACTGCCCTCACAGATAACACATCAGACCATCCCTTTTACTCTGTCCATGTCGCCATCCCATCAGGAGATTATATCTCTGCTCATCATTCCTGAGGGAATTGATGAGGTCCTGTTGGGGATACCTTGGCTACGGTACCACTCTCCTCACATCGAGTGGTCCTCAGGCAGAATTCTGGGATGGGGTGAATCTTGTGGGGGTAGGTGTCACCGAGAGTGCGTTCAGGTTGCTACTACAGAGGTACCCGCAGATCTATCCTCTCTCCCCAAGCAATATTGGTCTTATGCAGACGTGTTCTCCAAAAAGGCGGTGGAGACCCTTCCGCCCCATTGCCCCTATGACTGTCCTATTGATCTCTTGCCTGGTGCTGAGCCTCCCCGGGGTCGAGTCTATCCATTATCTCTCCCGGAGACAGAGGCAATGTCTCAGTACATTCAAGAGAATCTGGCAAGAGGGTTCATCAGGAAGTCGGTGTCACCTGCTGGGGCAGGGTTCTTTTTCGTGCAGAAGAAGAATGGGGAACTACGTCCATGCATAGACTACAGGGGTCTTAACGCTATCACCGTTAAGAACAAGTATCCTTTGCCCTTGATATCTGAGCTTTTCGATAGGCTTCGGGGAGCAAGGGTGTTTACTAAACTAGATCTGCGGGGTGCTTACAACCTGATTCGCATCCGTGAGGGGGACGAATGGAAAACGGCGTTTAACACCAGAGATGGGCACTATGAGTATCTGGTAATGCCCTTCGGGCTCTGTAATGCCCCAGCCGTTTTCCAAGACTTTGTCAATGACATCTTCCGGGATATGCTTTCCACCTCAGTTGTAGTCTATCTGGATGATATTCTCATCTTTTCTCCAGATATTGACTCCCACCGGAGAGATGTTGGCAGAGTCTTCGACCTCCTACGGGCAAACTCTCTTTATGCAAAGTTGGAGAAGTGTATGTTTGAGCAGGAGTCTTTACCTTTCCTGGGCTATATCATCTCCACCCAGGGATTGGCTATGGATCCTGCCAAACTACAGGCTGTGATGGACTGGCAAGAGCCCCATTCTCTTAAAGCGGTGCAGCGCTTTATGGGGTTCATAAACTATTACCGCCAGTTCATTCCCCACTTCTCAACTCTGGTAGCTCCCTTGGTAGCCCTCACCAAGAAGGGAGCGAATCCCAAATTGTGGTCGGAAGAGGTCTCCAAGGCCTTCACTTCTATTAAGTCCCACTTTGCTAGCGCTCCCATCTTACATCGTCCCGATGTGGATAAGCCATTCCTAATGGAGGTGGATGCCTCGTCCGTTGGTGCTGGAGCAGTCCTCTATCAAAAGGATGCTCAAGGTCGGAAGCATCCATGCTTTTTCTTCTCTAAGACCTTCACGCCAGCGGAGAGAAACTACTCCATCGGGGACAGGGAGTTGCTAGCAATGAAGTTGGCCTTTTCGGAGTGGAGACACCTTCTGGAAGGTGCGCGGTTTCCCTTCCAAGCTTACACGGACCACAAAAATTTGGTCTATTTGCAGACAGCACAGCGGCTAAATTCTCGCCAGGCCAGATGGTCCCTGTTCTTCTCCCGGTTCCACTTTTCCCTTCATTTTCTCGCCGGGGAGAAGAATATCCGTGCTGACGCTCTCTCTTGCTCCCTTATGTCAACTGAGGAGGAGGAAGAGGAGCCTCGGCTTATTGTCCCTTCCGAGAGCCTGAGAACCATAGCGCCGGTTTCGCTAGAGTCTGTGCCTCCGGGCAAGACTTTTGTGCCCATTAATTTGCGACCGGAGGTTCTCTCTTGGGCTCATTCGTCCAGGGTGGGTGGACACTTTGGGACAAAGAGGACATCTGAGCTACTGGCGAGGACGTACTGGTGGCCGCATATGGTCCGAGATGTCAGAGATTACGTTCTGGCGTGTCTCATGCGCCAAAAATAAGTCTCCTCGACAACGGCCATCTGGGTTACTCTATCCCTTGCCGGTGGCAGACAGGCCCTGGGAGATGGTCGGGATGGACTTTGTAGTGGGTTTGCCCAAGTCTCGCGGCTGTACCGTCATTTGGGTTATTACCGATCATTTCTCGAAAATGGTGCATTTGGTGCCGCTCCCACGGTTACCTTCTGCACGGGCCTTGGCAGCGTTGTTCATAAGACACATCTTCCGCCTACACGGCATGCCAGACAAAATTGTCAGTGACCGGGGTCCCCAGTTTGCGTCTCGGTTCTGGAGAGAGCTTTGTCGTCTTCTCAGCATTGAGTTAAATCTCTCTTCCGCATATCATCCCGAGATGAATGGTTTGGTAGAGAGGGCCAACCAGACCTTGGTCACATACCTGCGACATTTTGTTTCAGCCAGGCAGGATGACTGGGCATCCTTGCTATCATGGGCAGAGTTTGCACTGAACAACGCCGTAGCCGACTCCACTGGACAAACCCCATTCCTCCTCAACTATGGTCAGCATCCACGGGTACCTGTGCTTATGCCCGTGTCTTCCGCAGACTCCAGGGTGGCAGACTGGGCTGTGGAGGCACGGGATATTTGGGACCGCACTCAGGATGCCATTCGGGCCTCTAAGGAGAGAATGAGGTCCTCCGCCTATGCTCATCGGCGCCCCGCTCCGACCTTTGCTCCTGGCGACTTGGTGTGGCTCTCCGCCTGTAACATCAGGCTGCGAGTTGAGTCCACTAAATTTGCTCCTCGCTACTTGGGCCCATTCAAGGTCCTCGAGCAGGTTAATCCTGTGGTCTATCGTTTGGCCCTTCCGCCACGCCTGGGTATCACCGACACCTTTCATGTGTCCCTCTTGAAACCCGTGTATATGTCCCGGTTCTCCGAGTCATCTGCTGGGACATCGGGTTCGTCTACGGACGATTATGAGGTGAACGCTATTTTGGGGTGCAAGGTGGTACGTGGCAAAAAATTTTATTTGGTAGACTGGAAGGGTTATGGCCCCGAGGACAGGTCCTGGGAGCCTGTTGAGCACATTCGGGCCCCGCAGCTCATTGCTGCCTTCGAACATAGCGAGGCCCAAGGAGAGGGGGGCCATGTTAAGAGTCGAGTTTCCTCTGCTGCACAGGGGGAATCTCGATCCGTCTCCGCTGCGGTCTCCCATTCTCTTCCAGCCGCAGTGGAGTCTGCTCAGCAGGGACGTCGATCCCAGCGTCTCGCTCAGTCTGACTCTGTGCGAAGAGTTACTGCTGCATTTCCTGCTTCTGCCATTGAAACCAGTCCTGGGCAGCGGCGAGTGGACGTTTCTGGATCTAAGTCCTTATTTGCACACACTGAGCATGCCCAGGGCAAGATCTCCTGTTGGAGATCGAGGGTCACATGCTCAGGTACTGCAGCACATCCCATTGGTCCTTTTGGCAGGTCCTGAAAGGGCAAAACTTCTGTAGCTGTTTCCTGTGCTGCAGCTATATAAACTGCGCATGACCGCACGGCCATGCGCTAGTATTGTCTTGTAAATATGTGTGTGTGTTGTGAGTGAAAGTCGCTCTTTAAATACCCTCCCTATTGAATGTCTGTTCGCGGAAGGTGTATGTTTGCTATCTAGCGCCCGACTTATCCAACAGCACGTAACACACATTACAGCTGCCAGTTGCTGTGTCCGCCTGTACGGCGCCGTGCGCTTGCTCTGCGCTTTCCTGACCCAAGCCTGGGTGGTTAGTGGTGTCCGTCTGTGCGGCACCGCACGCACTCTTGTGCCTTTATATTATTATTTAGTTTCCTTAGACACCCAGTTGCGGTGTTGTGCCACAGCAAGTGTCTAATCGGACTTCAATCCTAGTTGGGGTTGAGTTCGCTGACTTATTGCTCGCGCTCTATGTGCGGTACCGCGGTCCTGTGATGCAACAGGATCGCTTCCTTCACGCAGGGTGCAGTTAACCCGTGCGTGTATACTTGTAGTACCGCCATATAGTCCGTCTTACTAGCAGCAGGGTTTTTACCTGCACGGTGGACCTCGGACTGCGAACGCACCTAGTTCCATTTCATCTTGTACTTGGTGCGTTCCGCCAGTCCTAACAATTATGAATTACAATATGTCTCAAAAACATTCTCAGAATTAATGGGATCCTTTGAAGCATTCCAGAGTTATTACCACATAAAGTGACATTGGTCAGAACTGTAGAATTTGGTCTGGTCATGAAGGTACCACATTATGCTTTTCTCTCTCTCATGTCATGGACAAGTCTGGGTACAGGTTATTAATCTGTTTAAGGCTCATTGTTGAAGAAAGCAATCTGTCACCATCAATGTGTCTATATTAATTAATTTTTTGTGAACCAAATTCAAATTAAAAATATGATGTAAAAGTTTATTTTTTATTTATGGTCTTAACTCGCGTGTATTTATTAGGAAGTGCAGCTTCATATTAGACACATTTTTGGGATTTAAGTGATGAGCCACTTCTCTCCTGTTCCTGAATGCTCTTTTTAAACTGATTACACAATGACCGCCATCTAGTGTTAACATCCTTCACTACAAGTGTAAAACAAAAATTGAAACATTTTTTGAATTTACATGTGTAACATAGAGATGAGTGAGCACTAAAATTCTTGGGAGCTCGTTGCTCGAACTGAGCAATTCCTAATACATTTTGAGTAACTAGTATAATGGGAGTCAATGAGAAAGCCAAGCTTTTTTCAGGTAGTCTCTGCAAAGAGGTCTGGGGGCAGTGAAAATGTTAAAATGGATCGGACAAGTGCTGAATGATTTGAGAACAGCGTGGGGAGACTCATGGAAGCATTTCTGACTCCCTGGTCCATGCCGAGAACAATAGTGTCACCTTTTTTACTCCACTTCAAAGAATGACACTAAAACATTTCAAGCCGAAAAGAGAAATAGCATTTTCCAAGGAAAAAAAATTCTGAAACATTTTTTCCTGTATAATGACTTGTATATAAGGCAAAATTTCAAACTGTAAAATTAAAAAAATATAGAATTTAAGCAAACCAAAATTGACTTTTTTTATTAAAAAATAGGAAACTTCAGTGTCATTTATGAAAGAAGCAAGAACTGACAAAAATAAGGGACTCAGATACACCCTGTATTAGACATAAAGGATGGCTTTGTACACATTCTGTTCAAATTGTAATGTATTTGTACTCCGAGACCCATAAACACTATGCACTTTTGAGGGTTATATACCACAGAAATGTACTCCAGACCATGGAATAGCCTATCGGTGAACAATATAATACTGATACATTTTTTAACAAGTTTTTTGAGGGTTATATACCAAAGAAATCTACTCCAGACCATGGAATACTCTGTGGGTTAGCAATATAATATCGATAAGGGTATGTGCACACGTTGAGTAAAATTTATGCACCATTTCTGGATCTCTTTGCAGGAAAGCACAGCTGAAAAAACATGCGATTTTTGTGCATTGAATTTTTATTGATTTGAGTGAAGTTAATGGTGAAAAATGCAGGGCAAAATGCACAGAGAATTGACATGCTGCAGATTATTTTAAGCACCAAATCAGCAAGTTAAAAATACTCAACGTGTGCATGACACTTTAGGTTTCTCATTCCTTTTGCTGGCATCAGGTTTTGACACAAATCTGCGCTGAAGAAAAAAACAAGACAAAAACGCACCAAATCTGCAACGTGTGCACCCAGCTTAAGTTTTTTAACAAGTTTTTTAGGGTTATGCACCAATGAAATGTACCCAAGAAGATGCAATACCCTATGAATGAGCAATACAAGACCAATA
Source organism: Ranitomeya imitator (assembly GCF_032444005.1). Lineage (NCBI taxonomy): Eukaryota > Metazoa > Chordata > Amphibia > Anura > Dendrobatidae > Ranitomeya > Ranitomeya imitator. Next base: position 329,386,358 of record NC_091286.1, on the reverse strand, counting down.
CATTTTTAACAAGTATTTTGACAGTTATATAACAACAAACTGTACAGTACTCTAGACCACGGAAAAGTCTGCGGGTGAGCAACATAATATTGATACATACAAAAAAAGAAACCCAGTTGCATTTTATATGCAAATAGTGGGGATACTAAGTAGTGTCCTACCACAATCAAAATATTTTGAACTCCATCACGTAATTCATAAATAGGAGAATTGGAGCTACCAAATAATAAAGAGTAAAAAGAGTAAAAATTTTATTAGAATATAATTTAGAAAAAGACAATCAAACTAACAATCAGGACAGACAATAGAGGGATACACTCAGGGGTAATGTGCACAAAATCATGGAATCAATAGTAGTATTGCAGCGCCCCAGAGACCTGGTCGTTGCAGTATGGCACTCTGCCGCTAAGGAGAGTGGCGGTACGTCTGATGTTACTAAGGAGTTCTCCTGACCAGGTATCACCAGAACACATTACACTTCACACTCCGGCCACTAGGGGGAGAAAAAGGCTTTATTTATTGGGCCACTCCTCACACTGGTAAAACTAGGTGCTGGGGAGGAAGTTAGTCAGAAGCTGACTGGGTTGGAACCAGGCAACATCCCGTGGCAGGGGGTGTTGCAGGGAGAAGGCACAGGGGGGTCCCTGTCAGGCGTAGGAACCTGGCAGGTGCCTAGCGAACAGAACAGAACGTAATGGAACCGCGCCTGCACACCCTGCGGCGGTATCCAGGAGAGAGACACGAAGGGAAGGATATTGTGGAACAGTGTAAACGAGATCAAGCACAAAGGAGAGCCAGTAAGAGTCGTGCTGAGAGAGAGAGGCAACATCTTACTGAGGCGCGTAGTCAGTGGCCGGAACACCGCAGGAGTAACTGACTTCAAGCCTTACTTCAAACTCCGCCGGACAGTCAATTATAGGTTGGCTGTCTACCTTAAATTTCCTAAGCAGATATAGGGGGCAACATTGGGAAAGGGGCATCTCTAGGGTCCCGGAAGACCTCCAAGCCTTCCCGTCATACGGGTGCGTCCTAGCCAAAACATACTGGGGGACGAGAAACTAGTAACATCTGGAACTGAAGAGAGAGAGAGCTGTAGAGAACGAAGGAACGAGAACAGCAGTTGTGAGAACTATTCCGAATGCTCAGCAGGGTAGGACTACAACACACAGGCGCTAGTGGTAGGCAACGATTTCCATCTGCAAAGGAAACTCTGGATGTGCCCATCGGACCGGACGGTCTCTGATAGCCCTGTTAAACGTGCTCCGGATTGAGGATCCTGAAGTCTTCAGTAAAGAGGTAAAGAGACTGCAACACTGTGTCCTCGTTATTGCCTGCACCTCACACCATCACCATCCACCTTACTGGGAAGCCCTGGGGACACACTTCACCTGTGGGAAGTTATACCATCCAGCTGCCATTCCATCACCCCAGCGGACCCCACAGCAGCGTCGGTCACCCTGACCAAACACCACAGGTAGCATCACGAACCCCTGACAGACTGTATCACCACCTTCATTGGACGCCCCTTAGCAGGGTCGCGGACCGGGCCTGGCCACCGTGACAGCCTCAGAACCGAACCAGAGAGGCCCGCTACCGAGAACCCGTGGCCCTGTGTCTGGGGGCGATCCAACTTGGCGTCACGAACAGGATCGTACTTAAGCCTGAAGAATTGGGTCATGTGTGCCTTGGAACTGTGATTGAAATGTGCTGGGCTGTGATTCATTGCAAAGACTGTGTGTTGCTATCTGCCGCAAGATTCCAGCCAAAACTGCCGCCATCATAGCGCCACGAGGAGCGCAAGAGAAGAAGAAGGGCGTGGAAGTGGGTGTGAAAGAACTGAAGAGCGCAAAAGATAATGACCGCCAAGTCTAAGTATTGTTGTATCCTGAGAGCGGGCCCGTCAGCCGCTGAGGTCCGCCTTCTCATCCTCTATGGAGGGTGGGGACAGTGGGGACGGAGCCGCCCCCGAAAAAGAGCCCGGTAAGAAGATACAGAGGAGGGGACAAAGATGGCGACTTCCAGGCCACCGCATGGAGATGACCCGGCCAGGCGCAGGCCTGCACCACCCGCAGCGACCCCGGAATCAACGCCGCTGCAGAGATCGACCGCTGTGGAGCTGCCTGAAGGAAAACCCGGCGGACGGATGCCTGATGGCTGGGTGGCCGCAGCTGAGGGTCGGTGGCTGGTGCGCTGCCTGGAGGCCCGCGCTCGGGTGAGTTCCCGGTTGGGCCACCCGACGGAGATCCGTCTCTCCCCCATGTCCCCTCCTCTACCCACTCCGGCTGTGTCAGGTCCTTGCACCCGACCAGGGAGTCGCGCCCCGCAGGAGCCGGACTTGAGAATCCTGCCAGTGATGGAACACCAGCGACGCCTAGTGGCGGCATGGAGGAAACAACCTCGATCTGTGATGATGATAGACCTCACCGAAGAGGAGAAGGTCCCACCATCGCAGTGGGGAGTGGTGGTCTTCTACAACCCCAAGGAAGGGAGGGGGGTCATCCAGGAGATTGGAGAACCCTTGCAGGTCCATGTCGATCGGAGCGAGGTGGGGCCCCACTATGGAACAGGTGAGGACGACCGCTACCTGAGACCTGGGGATGCTGTGACTTATACCCGGTGGCGGAGGGAGACCGGCTGGGTGGCCAGGAGTGTCCAGCGATGCGCAGTCCTACAGGTTGCAGCTGAGGTTCCAGAGGGAGAAGCCCCTGCTGCGGACCACCAGGCGAACCAGGCCCCGCGTGTGACTGTGGATCCCACCCTTGCTCAACGGAGAGAAGTTGTCTGTGAGGTAAGACCACAACCTTCCCAGAACTAAACCTTTGAAGACCCAACTTGTATATAGTTCACTGTTTCATGCTGCTACCTTAAACCCATCCAGGGTTAACCTCTAGGGATCCCTTTTTTTACCTGGGATCCCTATTGTTTTCTATTGTTTTCTATTGCTTGTTTACTGTTGCACAAAGTTCATCATTGTTTTAAAGACTGCCGGATCATGGATGGTGAATGATTCAGAACTGCTTTGTATATAGTTTGCACCTTCTTAAAGGTGCTCCCTACTGGTTTTACAAGCAAAAGAAGACTTTGCAAAGACATGATGCAGAAGGTCTTGCTTGCAGTGAACTTGCAGACAGAGAGAGAATCTGCACTAGAGACTTGGATCCCTCTTAAAGGGAATGTTTACACGATTGCCTTAATAAAAGTTGAAACGTTAATAATGTTGAAGATTTAGAAAGTTTGATAATGTTAACAGAGACTGAGGACAGGAAAGCTTGAAAGTGAACCCATAGGGGTTAGAGAGAGAGTCCTCCTGAGTGATGTAGAAAGATTGTCAGCACAATGACAGTAGGCCCAGCCAAGGAGCTAGGCGGTCCTGCATTGGGGAAGTTAGAACGGAAAGAAAAGCTGAGTTATTTATATAGCATTTTATAGTAGGCCTTTAGTGGGTTCAGCGTATACGCCCTTAAAGGAAAGTTAACTTATTGTTCAAAAAGTTTGCACTTAGTAGAATACCCGGCTGGGTACTGAGAGTTATTTATAGTCAAAATGTTATTTAAAAATATTTAATCTTGTTTTCTTGTTTGTAACGTTCAAGTGTCCTTACCTCCCATAAAGGGAAGCACCTTTTCTATTTACTTGTTCTAAGCATTTCAAAAATGTTGTATGTCTTTTGCTGTATTATATTGTTGTTCTTCTTCCCAGTCCAGGAGTACTGGATTTAACCGGGGGGGAGTGCAGCGCCCCAGAGACCTGGTCATTGCAGTATGGCACTCTGCCGCTAAGGAGAGTGGCGGTACGTCTGATGTTACTAAGGAGTTCTCCTGACCAGGTATCACCAGAACACATTACACTTCACACTCCGGCCACTAGGGGGAGAAAAAGGCTTTATTTATTGGGCCACTCCTCACACTGGTAAAACTAGGGGCTGGGGAGGAAGTTAGTCAGAAGCTGACTGGGTTGGAACCAGGCAACATCCCGTGGCAGGGGGTGTTGCAGGGAGAAGGCACAGGGGGGTCCCTGTCAGGCGTGGGAACCTGGCAGGTGCCTAGCGAACAGAACAGAACGTAATGGAACCGTGCCTGCACACCCTGCGGCGGTATCCAGGAGAGAGACACGAAGGGAAGGATATTGTGGAACAGTGTAAATGAGATCAAGCACAAAGGAGAGCCAGTAAGAGTCGTGCTGAGAGAGAGAGGCAACATCTTACTGAGGCGCGTAGTCAGTGGCCGAAACACCGCAGGAGTAACTGACTTCAAGCCTTACTTCAAACTCCGCCGGGCAGTCAATTATAGGTTGGCTGTCTACCTTAAATTTCCTAAGCAGACATAGGGGGCAACATTGGGAGAGGGGCGTCTCTAGGGTCCCGGAAGACCTCCAAGCCTTCCCGTCATACGGGTGCGTCCTAGCCAAAACATACTGGGGGACGAGAAACTAGTAACATCTGGAACTGAAGAGAGAGAGAGAGCTGTAGAGAACGAACAAACGAGAACAGCAGTTGTGAGGACTATTCCGAATGCTCAGCAGGGTAGGACTACAACACACAGGCACTAGTGGTAGGCAACGATTTCCATCTGCAAAGGAAACTCTGGATGTGCCCATCGGACCGGACGGTCTCTGATAGCCCTGTTAAACGTGCTCTGGATTGAGGATCCTGAAGTCTTCAGTAAAGAGGTAAAGAGACTGCAACCCTGTGTCCTCGTTATTGCCTGCACCTCACACCATCACCATCCACCTTACTGGGAAGCCCTGGGGACACACTTCACCTGTGGGAAGTTATACCATCCAGCTGCCATTCCATCACCCCAGCGGTCCCCACAGCAGCGTCGGTCACCCTGACCGAACACCACAGGTGGCGTCACGAACCCCTGATAGACTGTATCACCACCTTCATTGGACGCCCCTTAACAGGGTCGCGGACCGGGCCTAGACACCGTGACAGCCTCAGAACCGAACCAGAGAGGCCCGGTATCGAGAACCCGTGGCCCTGTGTCTGGGGGCGATCCAGTATCATGCACCCATGATGAGGATGAACTATATATATATATATATATATGTAGGAAGGAAAGCCTAGCTGCTAGAACAATATAAGGTTAAATAAAATATACAGCCACAAGACAGAGTAAATGGGCTATAGGTGAGGGCAGAGCTTACCAAAATTGTGCACCAAACCCACTACAGATAGCAGAAGCCCTGATGCGCGTTTTGTGTCTGCACTGGACCCTTTCTCAAGGGGATGTACCTTTTTAAACAAATTTTTTAAGCTTTTATAGAAATGAAATGTACCCAAGAAGATGTAATACCCTATGGGTGAGCAATATAATACTAATAACTTTTGAACAAGTTTTTTGAGAGTTATATGCCAGTAAAATGTACTCCAGTCCATGGAATAGTCTATAGGTAAGCAATATAATAGCGATAAAATTTTGCACAATTTTTTTGAGGGCTATACACCAACAGAATGCACCCAAGAACACTTAATGCTATATTGCTGAGAAAAGTAAACCAGCAAAATTTTGAAACTTTTTTTGAGTGTTATATATTGCAAAAATGTACCCCAGAACATGGAATAGTGCATGGGTAAAAAATGTGAATAAACAAGCAAAATTTTTTAATGCCTTTTCCTACTGATATATACCACCAAAATGTAACAGGAAGTAAGCAATACTGTGTGGATGAGTAATATAATCCTGAAATTTTTTATATGCTTTTTGTGTGAATATTTTTCTGCCCAATGATGACAGAAGTATTCTAGGAGTGATACCTTTATTGGCTAACCAGAAAATAATATGTTTGCAAGCTTTCAGAGCACAGTGGCTCCTTCTTCAGGCAAGATTACAAATAGATTAATAAGAAACAAGCACAATATTTAAAGAATACTACATGAGGACATTTGTTAGGGGGTGGGAAGTGTGATGAGTCCATAGATAAGCCAAGGTAATCCATGGGGAAGTGGGCAAGTGGGAATAATTATTATTATTATAATTTATTGTTATAGCGCCATTTTTTCCATGGCACTTTACATGTAAGGAGGGGTATACATAATAAAAACAAGTTCAATAATCTTAAACAATACAAGTCATAACTGGTACAGGAGGAGAGAGGACCCTGCCTGCGAAGGCTCACAATCTACAAGGGATGGGTGAGAATACAGTAGGCGAGGGTAGAGCTGGTCATGCAGCGGTTTGGTCGATCGGTGGTTATTGTAGGTTATAGGCTTGCCGGAAGAGGTAGGTCTTCAGGTTCTTTTGAAGGTTTTGATGGTAGGTGAGAGTCTGATATGTTGGGGTAGAGGGTTCCAGAGTATGGGTGATACGCGAGAGAAATCTTGTATACGATTGTGGGAAGAGGAGATAAGAGGGGAGTAGAGAAGGAGGTCTTGTGAGGATCGGAGGTTGCGTGTAGGTAAGTACCGGGAGACGAGGTCACAGATGTATGGAGGAGACAGGTTGTGGATGGCTTTGTACGTCATGGTTAGGGTTTTGTACTGAAGTCTCTGGGCAATGGGGAGCCAGTGAAGGGATTGACAGAGGGGAGAAGCTGGGAAATAGCGGGGGGACAGGTGGATTAGTTGGGCAGCAGAGTTTAGAATAGATTGGAGGGGTGCGAGAGTGTTAGAGGGGAGGCCACAGAGCAGGAGGTTGCAGTAGTCAAGGCGAGAGATGATGAGGGCATGGACTAGGGTTTTTGCAGATTCTTGGTTGAGGAATGAACAGATTCTTAGTTATCTGGAGTCCGTCTGGTGGAGGTGTGAATTGTATCCATGTAGTGACTCATAAATCCAGGTGTTAAATTGAGTCTTAGTGTCAACGAATTAAACATATTCATTAGTTTGTATTCCCAATTTTTTCTTTCCCTGTGGTCCTTTAAATTACCTTTTAGTATTAAGACTTTTAAATCTGTCATACTGTGTCCTGGTACAGAGATATGTTTTCCCACCAATGTGTCCATTTTATTCCCGATTGTGTGTCTGTGTTGATTCATCCTAGTTTGTAGTCTTTGCATAGTTTCCCCAATATAGATACTTCCAGGGCACCTTGTACATTGTATCATGTATACCACATTGGAGTTTGTACAAGAAAAGGAACCCATGACCTTATAGTCCTGATTTGTGTTTGGTACGCGGACTATATCTGTTGGTAATATGTGGGTACACGTTTTGCATTTTTTTTGTTACAGGGGAATGTGCCAGTCACTGATGGTGATGAGAGGACACTACTGACATGCCGATTCCTTAAGTTAGGGGGCTGTTTATAGGAGAGAAGTGGTAGTTCTGGGAGTATGTCTTTTAATTTGTGATCTCTATGGAATATGGGTTGGAGATCAGCACCAATTTTCCTTAGGATGCTCATGTGGGGGTTGTATGTGACCACAAGAGGAACCCTGTTGTTATCCTCTCTCAGTTTGTAATCCAGGAGGCTTTTTCTTGGGATCCTTGTAGCCCTGTGGATCTGCTCACCTATTACCAGTGGATGGTATCCTTGTTATAGGAATGTATTCCTTAGTGATCGCAGCTGTAGTTCCCTGTCTTTGCTGTCTGAACAGATCCGAATATATCTCTGAGCTTGACTGTAGATGATGGATTTTTTTGTGTGTCTTGGATGAAAGCTGTTCCATCTAAGATAAGCCGGACGTCCGATGGGCTTGTGGTAAATGGATGTCTGTATTTCGTTGTCCTTGATGTGTATGGTCATGTTCAGAAAATGTATTTGGGTGTTTGAAACGTTGAGGGTGAACTTGATGGTTGGGTGGGACTTGTTGAAGTTATCGTGGAAGGTGAGTAGATCATCTTTTGAGACTGTCCATATTATTAGCAGATCATCAATGTAGCGGAAGTATGCAAAAGGTTTAACAGAACAAGATGACAAAAATTCTTCCTCTAGTTTTCAGCATGTAAATATTTCCTTCAAAAGAACAATCTAGCCACAGAACCAACACTGCAATTTATCAGGTTTGTGCTCCATCACAATTATTTTTCTTTTGGGAACAATTTATACCAACAGGGTATGGGCAGCGCCACGGGAAGCAAAATGTCCCCACAATGTGCTAATTTATTTATGGCAAAACTAGAGGAAGAATTTTTGTCATCTTGTTCTGTGATTTAACAACAACAAGACTTAGCGACAACTGTGTTTCATCATCATCATTATCTGAAATTTGCTGTTCCCCACCATCATGATCTTGTTGCAGTGGAAGTTCTAAGGCAGTGGTCCCCAACTCGGGTCCTCAAGAGTCAACAACATGTCATGTTTTCAGAATGTCCTTGGTATTGCACAGGTGATAATTGCATCACCTGGACATGCAAGCATTCAATCACCTGTGCAATACTAAGGAAATCCTGTAAACATGACCTGTTGGTGGCTCTTGATGACCGGAGTTGGGGAACACTGCTTTAAGATTTGTGCATCATTAAACAGCATGTCCTCCTATCCCTCTTGGGGCATGCAGATTGAAAGTGCACAATCAGGAAATGATGTTGTAAAGAGCTCCTTGTAGTGTCCTAGTGTGGGATCACTAGTTTCCTGACACTCAACATAGTAAGAGGATTAAGTGATTTGACTTTAGGCTGGTGAGACTTGACCGTGTGGAAGGTTGGATGGTGCTGCAAATCCTGCTGGATGCAGTTTCTGCTATCCAACCAATCACCTTTTTCCACTGCTCTGGCTTCAGAAGTGGTGTACCGTGCCTCCCTGCCAAGTGGGACAGAAACCTATGTGTCATGGATGGACATGTTTCTTGTGCTCCAGCAATGGGCATTGTCACACCTGCCCCATGTATTTGGCATCTGCGTGCACCATCATCAGCACTTCCACTTCCCAGTCCTTTAACATACACCTTAAGCATTTTATAATTGCTGGGTCTTTTGAAACCAAATTTATTCTTAATTTAAAAAAGTGGTCACCTGCAGCAATCAAAGCAGTTTTTGGGAGTTTACTCCACCGCAATATAACAGAAAAAATGCAAAATTATATGGATGACAATCAAATTCAATCCAGAAAAATTTTTCAATGCTATTTTCAGTTTTAGAGATCACAGAAATGTTCACAAACCATGTAACACTGTATGGCTAAGAAATAGAAGCCTACAACATTTTTAAAAGCTTTTGTTAAGTTTTAGAGAGCACAGAAATGTTCCAAACCATTTAACACTCTATAGCTGATGAACGGAAGCTTGCAAAAATTCTTAAAAGCTTTTTCTCAGTTTTAGAGATCACAGAAATGTTCACAGACTGTGTAGCCCTGTATGGCTGAGAAATGGAAGCCTTCAAAAATTTTATAAGCTTTTTCTCAGTTTTAGAGATCTCAGAAATGTTCACAGACCATGTAATGCTGTATGGCTGAGAAATGTAAGTCTACAAAATATTCAAAAGTTTTTTCTCAGTTTAAGAGATCACATAAATGTTCATAGACCATGTAACACTTTATGGCTAAGAAATAGAAGCCTGTAAAATTTGAAAAAGCTTTTCCTCAGTTTTAGAGATCACAGAAATGTTAACAGATCATGATACACTGTATGGTTAAGAAATACAGCCTATAACATTTTTAAAATATGTTTCTCAGTTTTACAGATCACATAAATGTACTCCACACTACAGAATAGTGAGAATGGTGTATGGCTGAGAAATGTAGCCCAGGAAAATATTTCAACAATTTTTGGGAGTGCTACATAACACAAAAAAGACCTCAAAGTATGTAATATTTGATGGATTAAAATATATTCAATTTTTTAGCCCCCACAAAAAAAATGCAGCTATATTTTTGCCAATGGACTGCACAGGCCTAATCCCTGTCTACAGACTGGATTCTGTCACTCTCCCTGCTCCTGCAATTTGCTCTCTCCCCCAGGTTAAATGCAGATTGCATGTGATAGAAACAGCAAAGCAAATGATTAGCCCTTAGAAGGGCTGTTAGTATGATGGCTCAGTTTTATCAACAGTATCAACACTACATGCCTTTGATTCTTTATACTGTGTACAAAGGCCTGGACAAGCACTCTTCCTCCAATACAAAGTATCACAGAGATGTGCAAAGGTGTGAGTGTGCCAAGCCAGCTGGCATCTGTCCTTTTTTAAACCCTGATGATTTCAAATGGACAGCCAATCACAGTAATGCTCCATTTAAGATGTCTATGGCATTACATTGACTCACTGGCAATCCCCACCTGCTTATTGGCTGTGTCACAGGCGTCAAAGATGTGGGGTGGTGATTTGAGTTTGAACTCGACCACCGCCCATTGCTCACCGAGTCGAGTAACAAGCAAATCTGAGCAATGTGATACTCTAATGATAACCAAGTATCACTGAGAAAGTTCGCTCATCCTTAGTGTTCACTTAATGCTGTATGAGCTGGTCACCAACCAGTATGTGTACAGACACAGAGAGTTATTATTTGCATGTGTGAACAGATGATGCGAGGGTACTGGTTTTGAAGAAAATTTTGTATGGGCAAAACAAGGACAGTTAGATATGTATGCTGAGGTGACAGACCAGGCTAAAGAAATAGTTTTTTAGGGCACGCTTAAAACTGTGGGTATTGTGGGTTAATCAAAGTGTCATGATTAATGCATTCCAAATATTTAGCACAGCTAGCAAGAAGTCTTGAAGATGAGATTGGCTAGGATTATTTAGGATGCTAATCATAGGTCATTAGCAGAACGGAGGGCAAGGGTAGGATGGTAGACTGAGGCGAGGGAGGAGATGTAGGGTGGTGCTGAAGCATGGAGCACTTCATAGGTGAGAGTGATGAGTTTATATCGAACTCTATATCAGATCTGAAACCAGTGCAATGACTGGCACAGGGTAGAGGCATTGGTGTAGCAGATGGCAAGGAATATGATCCTGGATGCTGCATTCAGTGCAGATTGGAGCGGGGAGAGTTTAGTAAGAGGGAGATCGATTATTAGAGAGTTGCAATAGTCCAGACGAAAATGAATAAGAGCAACAGTAAGAATTTTTGCAGAGTCAAAAGTAAGAAAAAGTTGAATTCTAGAAATATTTTTAAGGGATAGAAGACATGAGCGGGCGAATGTTTGGGTGTGCAGAGTAATCGAAAGATCTGAATCAAGTGTGAACAGATGCAAGCTGCAATGACTGCATAACACACAAAAAAGGGGACACCGCAGCACTCTGTAAGGACCAAGATATTTTCAAGCATGGGATATAGACTACATTGTTGCTGAATAAATTGTACTAAGAAAAAAAAAGAACTTACAAAAAATCATAAAGACGAAGCTCATAAATTGGCCAATTCGTGCAAGTTTCTATCTGCCCATTTAAAATTGTAGGTTTATAACCCAAGAAAGGCATGTTGCTCATTTAAATTGTAGGCTTATAGCATGAGAGAGGCATGTTTAGGATGCTAGGACCCAGAGTCAGACTGGGGTTTCTGGCGTGCACCAGAGGAATGGACTCTAGGGGCCCACCCTACAGCTATATGCAAATATCTGTAAAGTCTTCCCCATTACAGTGGAGCATCGACTGTAAAACACAGGCGGCTACTGCACATCTACTGTGTGCCTCCATAACTGGAATGTACAATTACGGTATTTTACATTAAAGGTTCTATGGTTAAAACAAGTTATCACCGATCTATGGGCTACACAGGATAGGTGATTGTTTAGGTCCGACCTTTAGAAACTGCACCGATTGGAAGAATGGGGAAGTTTTATCAATGGAAGGACACTTATCCCCATTTTAAAATGCAGCAGCAGTTCAGATGTCTGACCACAGCTCCATTCAATCTCTGTGGGGGCTTCCAGAAAAAAATAAGAGCAGCACTCGCAGCAACAGAGTGAATGAATGGAACAGTGGTCAAGTCAAACATACCGCTTCAGTCTAATGGGGATAAAAGTTCCACCTTCTGCCGACTGGGTCCCAGCAGTCAGACCCCCCCACCACCAATCAATACGTTATCACTAATCCTTTGGAGAGGTGATTACTTTTTTCACAGAAGAACCCCTGTAAGTGCATCCCTAATGCTATGATCCAAGTACCGTATATACTCGAGTATAAGCCGACCCGAGTATAAGCCGACCCCCCTAATTTTGCCACAAAAAACTGGGAAAACTTATTGACTCGAGTATAAGCCTAGGGTGGAAATGCAGCATTTACCGGTGAATTTCAAAAATAAAAATAGATCATTATTTCCCCATTGCTGTGCCATATAGTGCTCTGCACCGTTCATATTTCCCCATAGGTGTGAACCATATAGTGCTCTGCACCGTTCATTGTGCCCCCTAGCTGTGCCATATACGGTGCTCTGCACCGTTCATTGTGCCCCATAGATGTGCCATATACGGTGCTCTGCACCGTTCACTGTGCCCCATAGCTGTGCCATATACGGTGCTCTGCACCGTTCACTGTGCCCCATAGCTGTGCTGTGCCATATACGGTGCTCTGCACCGTTCACTGTGCCCCATAGCTGTGCCATATACGGTGCTCTGCACCGTTCACTGTGCCCCATAGCTGTGCTGTGCCATATACGGTGCTCTGCACCGTTCACTGTGCCCCATAGCTGTGCTGTGCCATATACGGTGCTCTGCACCGTTCACTGTGCCCCATACATAGCTGTGCTGTGCCATATACGGTGCTCTGCACCGTTCACTGTGCCCCATAGCTGTGCTGTGCCATATACGGTGCTCTGCACCGTTCACTGTGCCCCATAGCTGTGCTGTGCCATATACGGTGCTCTGCACCGTTCACTGTGCCCCATAGCTGTGCTGTGCCATATACGGTGCTCTGCACCGTTCACTGTGCCCCATAGCTGTGCTGTGCCATATACGGTGCTCTGCACCGTTCATTGTGCCCCATACATAGCTGTGCTGTGCCATATACGGTGCTCTGCACCGTTCACTGTGCCCCATAGATGTGCTGTGCCATATACGGTGCTCTGCACCGTTCACTGTGCCCCATAGCTGTGCTGTGCCATATACGGTGCTCTGCACCGTTCACTGTGCCCCATAGCTGTGCTGTGCCATATACGGTGCTCTGCACCGTTCACTGTGCCCCATAGCTGTGCTGTGCCATATACGGTGCTCTGCACCGTTCACTGTGCCCCATAGCTGTGCTGTGCCATATACGGTGCTCTGCACCGTTCACTGTGCCCCATAGCTGTGCTGTGCCATATACGGTGCTCTGCACCGTTCACTGTGCCCCATAGCTGTGCTGTGCCATATACGGTGCTCTGCACCGTTCACTGTGCCCCATAGCTGTGCTGTGCCATATACGGTGCTCTGCACCGTTCACTGTGCCCCATACATAGCTGTGCTGTGCCATATACGGTGCTCTGCACCGTTCATTGTGCCCCATAGCTGTGCTGTGCCATATACGGTGCCCTGCACCGTTCACTGTGCCCCATAGCTGTGCTGTGCCATATACGGTGCTCTGCACCGTTCACTGTGCCCCATAGCTGTGCTGTGCCATATACGGTGCTCTGCACCGTTCATTGTGCCCCATACATAGCTGTGCTGTGCCATATACGGTGCTCTGCACCGTTCACTGTGCCCCATAGATGTGCTGTGCCATATACGGTGCTCTGCACCGTTCACTGTGCCCCATAGCTGTGCTGTGCCATATACGGTGCTCTGCACCGTTCACTGTGCCCCATAGCTGTGCTGTGCCATATACGGTGCTCTGCACCGTTCACTGTGCCCCATAGCTGTGCTGTGCCATATACGGTGCTCTGCACCGTTCACTGTGCCCCATAGCTGTGCTGTGCCATATACGGTGCTCTGCACCGTTCACTGTGCCCCATAGCTGTGCTGTGCCATATACGGTGCTCTGCACCGTTCACTGTGCCCCATAGCTGTGCTGTGCCATATACGGTGCTCTGCACCGTTCACTGTGCCCCATAGATGTTCCACATAAATTTGTGCCGCCGCTGCCGCAATAAAGAAAAAAAACCACATACTCACCTCCCTTGATTGCAGCTCCCGGCGTCTCGTTCCGGCGCCTCCATCTTCCCGGCGTCTCCGCTCTGACTGATCAGGCAGAGGGCGCCGCGCACACTGTATGCGTCATCGCGCCCTCTGCCTGAACAGTCAGAGAGCAGAGACGCCGGGAAGATGGAGGCGCCGGCCGGGAAGATGGATCGGCGCCCGGCGGCTGGAACGAGGACAGGTGAATATGACATACTCACCTAGTCCTGGCGATCCTCGCGCTGTCCCCTCCTGTCTTCGGTGCCGCAGCTTCTTTCTCTATCAGCGGTCACCGGCACCGCTGATTAGAGAAATGAATAAGCGGCTCCGCCCCTATGGGAGGTGGAGCCGCTTATTCATTTCTGTAATGAGCGGTCCCACGTGACCGCTGAAGCGAGGAAGAAACTGCAGCGCCGAAGCCCGTGGGACGGCAGGGACAGCGCGAGGATCGCTGGGACTAGGTAAGTATACCCCAGCGCCCTCACCCCCTCACCCGCCGACCCCACCGCTACCGTGACTCGAGTATAAGCCGAGGGGGGCACTTTCAGCCCAAAAATTTGGGCTGAAAATCTCGGCTTATACTCGAGTATATACGGTATCTAATCTCTAATGGAATTAAAGAATCATCTCCTAATTAATATCAGAGAGAGCAGATGACTGCCATATACAACACAATCCACTATACCAAGACCAATAACACCACATACAGGAAGAAATACCACCACACCATGAACAGATCACATAGTGACCGAATAACACCACATATTACCGGGATATAAGGACCAAATAATACCACATGCAAGAAGAAATACTGCCACACCATAACTATACTACACATTCCACCACATAGTGACCCAATAATACCACATATAGGGGATAAATACCGCCATACCATAACCAGATGACAAATTACTACCACATAGTGACCAAATAATACCAGATATAGGGGATAAATACCGCCATACTGTGACCAGACCACAAATTACTACCACATAGTGACCGAATAATACCAGTTATAGGGGATAAATACCATCACCCCACCAAAGACAAAAAACTACCCCATAACATTACTCTTTATTAATTAAGTACGGATAATACCAACATTGAAAAAAATTATTTAAAAACATCCCAAACCAAAAAGGGATTGTTAGCCAGGGAATTAGGTCAATGGCCCATCCCGGGAAAAAGTATGAAAAAGAGAAGAAAATAATATATATTTATATAGAATCTCATGGCTTTCAGTATCATCTCTATGCTGATGACACACAGATCTACATCTCTGGAACAGATATCACCTCCCTACTAGCCAGAATCCCTCAATGTCTGTCCACTATTTCATCCTTCTTCTCTGCTAGATTTCTGAAACTTAACATGGACAAAACAGAATTCATCATCTTTCCCCCATCTCACGTGACCCCCCAACGAACCTATCCATTACAGTAAATGGCTGCCCACTCTCCCCAGTCCCACAAGCTTGCTGCCTCGGGGTAATCCTTGATCTCTCTTTCAAACCACATATCCAAGCCCTTTCCACTTCCTGCAGACTTCAACTCAAAAATATTTCACAAATCCATTCATTCCTCAACCAAGAATCTGCAAAAACCCTAGTCCATGCCCTCATCATCTCTCGCCATGACTACAGCAACCTCCTGCTCTGTGGCCTCCCCTTGAATGCTCTCGCACCCCTCCAATCTATTCTAAACTCTGCTGCCCGATTAATCCACCTGTCCCCCCGCTATTCCCCAGCTTCTCCCCTCTGTCAATCCCTTCACTGGCTCCCCATTGCCAAGAGACTCTAGTACAAAACCCTAACCATGACGTACAAAGCCATCCACAACCTGTCTCCTCCATACATCTGTGACCTCGTCTCCCGGTACTTACCTACACGCAACCTCCGATCCTCACAAGACCTCCTTCTCTACTCCCCTCTTATCTCCTCTTCCCACAATCGTATACAAGATTTCTCTCGCGTATTACCCCTTCTCTGGAACCCTCTACCCCAACACATCAGACTCTCGCCTACCATCAAAACCTTCAAAAAGAGCCTGTTGACCTACCTCTTCTGACAAGCCTATAACCTGCAGTAACCACCGATCGACCAAACCACTGCATGACCAGCTCTACCCTCGCCTACTGTATCCTCACCCATCCCTTGTGGAAAGGGGGCCTTCGCGGGCAGGGTCCTCTCTCCTCATGTACCAGTTATGACTTGTATTGTTTAAGATTATTGTACTTGTTTTTATTATGTATACCCTTCCTTACATGTAAAGCACCATGGAAAAAATGGCGCTATAACAACAAATAATAATAATAATAATTTACCTTCCCTATCCCTAGTAGGCCCTAAGGTGTGATGGCCTTCCTATCAGCGGAGGTCGGCACCCTAGTTTGCAATGTGGCGCCTGGCTCCACGGCGGCTGTCCCTTCAATCCTTAGGCAGTCCCTAAATCTATCAGAATCACAGACCACAGAAAACAATAGATTATAGATCAAGTTGATCTATATCTATGTTGAAACACTATTAGCTACCATAGACAGAACTATTAATTAAATATAAATCTCCAGCTTATAATGAAAGCTCCCTGCTCCACTATAAGATTGTCTCTAACACTAATGTCAATTACAGCTTGAATGAATATGATGTATTGACAAACACTGGAGCAGGGATATAGAGAACTATGATGGTTCTAGGCTGCCATTATAAATATCACAAGAGAAAAAGAAAAAAAACATTTTTTATATATGCACAGAGTACTTAATGTCTATAGGCAACCCTGCAATTCCGGATTGTCAATGGTCAAGGTAAATTCAGATTTTCTCAAGATCATACCATAGCCCATTCACCCCTATTTATCAAAGGAAACAATATTCTCATGTGTATAATGTGCAGTTCAGATACCCAATATCATAAAGTGCTGAATGTGCAAACAAAGTGCTGAATCATAATCAGTAAATCTATACACTTAGCTCATAGCTACAGGGCCAGTCCCTTCAGTCAGCTGTGACAATGCACTAGCTCCCACTGTCCCTGTCAACTTGATCTATAATTTATTGTTTTCTGTTGTCTGTGATTCTGATAGATTAAGGGACTGCCTAGGGATTGAAGGGACAGCCGCCTGTTGAGTGGGGACACCACATCGCAAACTAGGGTGCCAACCTTCGCTGATAAGAAGGCCATCAGACCTTAGGACCTACTAGGGATAGGGAAGGTATATTATTTTCTTCTCTTTTTCATACTTTTTCCCAGAATGGGCAGTTGCCCAGATTCCCTGGCTAACAATCCCTTTTTCGTTTGGGATGTTTTTAAATAATTTTTATCATTGTTGGTATTATCTGTACTTAATTAATAAAGAGTAATGTTATAGGGGTAATTTTTTGTCTTTGGTAGTGTTGTTATTTCACTCCCCTTTGTTATCTTGAGAGATAATTTGATAAATACCACCACACCGTGACCAGACCACATATTACCATCACATAGTGACTGAATACTACAATACTGATCATGAATACAAACCACAATACTAACAACACAGTTATTACCACCAGTGACATTATACACAAGAGCTCTGTATATACTGTCAGTGTACATGTAATACAGGGATCACCAGTGACCTTATACACAGGGGCTCTGTACAGTATATTGTGTCAGTGTACAGGTAATACAGTGATCACCACCAGTGACATTATACACAGGTGCTTTATATATAGTGCATAGTGTACAGGTAATACAGTTATTACTGGTGACATTATACACAGGAGCTCTGTATATTGTGTCAGTGTACAGGTAATACAGTGATCACCAGTGACATTATACACAGGTGCTTTGTATATAGTATTCTACCAATTGCGGACTTATGTTATTTTTGCCGCATGAAGAGACCCATATACGTTTTAAAAGGTTAATTCTTTATTTACAAACAATATTACAATTTCTACAACAAAATCAGACATAAACAAATGTGTCCATGGAATAGATAAGCAAGGCTCGAACCTATGTACAATATCAATACTTTCTTGTCAAAAATGGATCAATACATATATATCACTGCCTCCTTTTAAATGATATAATGGCATCCTATAAAATTTCTAATGGTGATAAATCACCTATATTGAAGGACCATATATATCATATGACAATACAAAGGTACCACACCTATATCTGCCAGCTACCTGCACTATAACATAGTCCAAAACCTGTGATTACATTGTCTGACCCTGCTAGTAATATGCGGCTATTGCAATGTGGCACTTACTTACAGATAAACGGTATCCTCGGGAGACAGCGGTAAGAGATAGGAGCCCACCGAACCTTCCAAATGCGCCCTGACGCGCATT
Source organism: Ranitomeya imitator (assembly GCF_032444005.1). Classification (NCBI taxonomy): domain Eukaryota; kingdom Metazoa; phylum Chordata; class Amphibia; order Anura; family Dendrobatidae; genus Ranitomeya; species Ranitomeya imitator. The sequence goes on along the minus strand of NC_091286.1, from coordinate 329,368,115 downwards.
TCGTAACAACATATAGGGTACCAGCGCACTACAAATACCGTAAATCACATGAAAAGGGGTGCAGAAGAGTGGTAATATATATAACCGTAAAGAAAAAAGAAAAAAGGGACCACTCTAAAGTACTGCACACCACACTGGGTATAAGAATATACAAAAAGGCAAACTTTATTGATGCAACAATAAAAACATTTAAAACAGGTGAATGCACCGACAAATCCCCACAAAGATCCGTAAAAATAACGGTAGCCCAATAGCAGCCCGTACCATATAACAGTGACATAAGTGTAGCGTCACATAACCTACATAAATTGCACAACTAGACAGTAAATCAGTATAATAGATATAGATAAAATAAGTGCATGAAGGTAATCCTAACTAGTTATGCCTCATACAGTAAGTATAAGATTCCCTGACTGGAAGATATATGAACTGCTCATAAATGTCCAAATAAGGACAAAGACCCTATCCAAAAGGTTTGGAAACAGATGGCAATTGATCAATACCTGTATATCGGCAAAGGAAGAGGTCAATAGACCAGCGATCAAAAAAAACAGGGTCCAAATGCAAGAGGCAAATGATCCATGCGCTCTACACCTGAGGCTCCAAAAATCAATAGCCTGAAGCGTGCAAATAAATAACGGGTCCAGCTATGTAGAGCTATAGGAGCAGAGCCTTCCCCTGACAAAGCCGTCCTTGTAACGGCGATACGCGTGGGGTTCCTCCCCGCCTGAAGCACCCTTCCCCTGACGAAGCCGTCCTTGTAACGGCGATACGCATGGGGTTCCTCCCCGCCTGGATCCCTTTGCCTACGCATTGTTTCCCTGGTGGGCTCTGCTCCTATAGCTCTACATAGCTGGACCCGTTATTTATTTGCACGCTTCAGGCTATTGATTTTTGGAGCCTCAGGTGTAGAGCGCATGGATCATTTGCCTCTTGCATTTGGACCCTGTTTTTTTTGATCGCTGGTCTATTGACCTCTTCCTTTGCCGATATACAGGTATTGATCAATTGCCATCTGTTTCCAAACCTTTTGGATAGGGTCTTTGTCCTTATTTGGACATTTATGAGCAGTTCATATATCTTCCAGTCAGGGAATCTTATACTTACTGTATGAGGCATAACTAGTTAGGATTACCTTCATGCACTTATTTTATCTATATCTATTATACTGATTTACTGTCTAGTTGTGCAATTTATGTAGGTTATGTGACGCTACACTTATGTCACTGTTATATGGTACGGGCTGCTATTGGGCTACCGTTATTTTTACGGATCTTTGTGGGGATTTGTCGGTGCATTCACCTGTTTTAAATGTTTTTATTGTTGCATCAATAAAGTTTGCCTTTTTGTATATTCTTATACCCAGTGTGGTGTGCAGTACTTTAGAGTGGTCCCTATTTTCTTTTTTCTTTACTGACGCGCATTTCGCCCTTAAGCTTCTTCCGGGGGCGTGATCACCAGTGCCATTATACACAGGAGCTTTGTATATAGTGTATAGTGTACAGGTAATACAGTGATCACCAGTGACATTATACACAGGAGCTCTGTGCACAGTATATAGTGTATAGTGTGCATGTACATGTAAACACTGACTCCCAGGTGACGTCTCTAGTTGTAGTCCTTCTTTTTCATTTTTCTTCTTCAGCCAGCACAGACTGCCATCACTTCTTCCAGCCAGGACTCATCTCTGCAAAAAATAACACACAGTCATCAATAGCTGATCGCTTCCAGAGCACTTGCCCCACTTTTTCCCTGACTTCTACACTACGTCAGATGAAGAAAAAAAAGCAATGTAGTGCTTCCCTGAACAGTAACAGGACCCCTTATTGTTCCCTCCATTGAAAATAGTTTCCTAAAAAGTAATTATATTGCAATACTAATAATGTCCCTAATTGGACCCTAAAGAAATTATATTCCCCACTTGTCACCATAAACTAATATAGCATGTTCTTCATTCTGGCCTCAAACAGTAATTAAGTCTCTCATCCTGGCCCCCTTTATTTAATAATCTCGCCCAGCCTGACCGCCTTTATTTTATAATATGCCCCAGCCAGTCCCCCTATGTCCCTTGTGCAGCCTGGCCCCCAGATATCCATCCTGCCCGCAGCTATCCATACTGGCCCCCATATGTCCCTTGTCCTGCCACCCAATATATCTCTCCTGGACCCCCATATATCCATTCTGGTCCATTGCCTGGGCCTCCCCCCCATAAATCCATCCTGGCTCCCCCCATATATCCATCCTGTTCCCACTTATATATGCATCCTGGCTCCCCCATATAGCTATACTACCCCTCATATATATGCATCAGGGGTCCCCAACTCCAGGCCTCGAGGGCCGCCAACAGTGCAGGTTTTCAGGATTTCTTTAGTATTGCATCGGTGGTAATGTGATCATCTGCACGGGTGATGATTCCAACCCCTGTGCAATACTAAGGAAATCCTGAAAACCTGCACTGTTGGCGGCCCTCGAGGCCTGGAGTTGGGGACCACTGATATGCATCCTAGCTCCCCATATATAACCATCCTTGCTGTCCCATATATATGTGCATCTTGGCCCCCCATATATATCCATCCTGGCTCCCCAATATATATCCATCCTGAATCCCCCATATATATCCATCCTGGCTCCCCATATATATCCATCCTGGCTCCCCCATATATATGCAATGCATCCTGGCCCCCCATATATATGCATCCTGGTCCCTTGTCCTGCCCCGCCATAAATCTATCCTGCCCCTATATATATATATATATATATATGTATATATATATATATATATATATACATATATATATATATATATATATATATGCATCTTGACTCTACCATATATCCATCCTGGCCTCCCATATATATTCATCCTTGTCATGCCCCCCCATATATCCTTCTGCCCCCATATATATCCATTTGCCCTCCATATATATTCATCCTGTTCTCTTGTCCTGGCCCCCATAAATCCACCCTGGACCCAATATATCGATCCTGCCCCTCCCATATATATGCATCCTGGCTCTACCATATATCCATCCTAGTTCCCCATATATCTGCATCCTGGCCTCCCATATATATATGCATTCTGTTCTCTTGTCCTGTCCTCAATAAATGCACCCTGGCCCCCATATATCGATCCTAACCCCATATGTATGCATCCTGGCTCTACTATATATCTGCATCCTGGCCCCCACATATATGCATCCTCCCCCCCATATATATATCCTGTCATTCCCATATGTATCCTCCATCCTTGTTCCCAGCGCCCCATGTGTATCCATCCTGGTCCCTCATATGTATCCATCCTTTTTCTTTGTCCTGCCCCCCATATATCAATCCTGCTGCCCCCTCTTATATCCATCCTGGTCCTTTTTTCCTGCTCCCCATATATCTATCCTGCCACCCCCTTATATCCATCCTGGTCCTTTTTTCCTGCCCTCCATGTATCCATCCTGCCACCCCTGTTATATTCATCCTGTTCCTATTTTCCTGTCCCCATATATCCATCCTGCCACCTCTGTTATATCCATCCTGGTCCCTTTTTCCTGACCCCATATATCCATCCTGCTGCCACCTTATATCCATCCTGGTCCTTTTTCCTGCCCCCCCATAAATCCATCCTGCCGCCTCCCTTATATCAATCCTGGTACTTTTTTCCTGCTCCCCATATAGCCATCCTGCCACCCCGTTATATCCATTTGGGTCCTTTTTTCCTGCCCCCATATATCTATCCTGCCGCCCCCCTTATATCCATCCTGGTCGTTTTATCCTGCCCCCATATATCTATCCTGCCACCCCCCTTATATCCATCCTGGTCCTTTTTTCCTGCTCCCTATATATCCATCCTGGCCCCTTATCCTGGCTTCATGGAGACAGAGATAGAGAGACAGCCAGAGAGACAGACAGCCAAAGAAACAGCCAGAGAGACAGCCAGAGACAGACAGACAGAGAGACAGCAAGATAGACAGCCAGAGACAGACAGACAGAGAGACAGCCAGAGACAGAGACAGCCAGAGAGACAGGCAGAGAGACAGAGAGAGAGACAGAGAGACAGAGACAAAAAAGATTTCTCTTACCTTCCTGCACTCCCAGTGGCGGCATCCTCCTCCTTCTTTGCAGGTCAGTGCGCACATAGTAAAATGACTGCGAACATAGCAGAGACCAGCAGCTGATGTGCGCCCTTCGCATGACACTGACATCATACGCCGGTGATGATGGGCGCACAGTTGGCAGATAGGATCGGGACATTCACAGTGAATTTCCCTGATACCCCTCCAGGCCAGTCCAACCCTGCTAGGACCCATCAGAGAAGTTTCACTTTGCCATGGTTGATAGGCACACATGAATTGGCCATTGTATGTGCTAAGAACCGTAATTGCTTTTTGCAAGTACATTTTTTTTCTTATTACATTTTTAAGCAACAATGTAGTTTAGATCTCATGTTTGCATGTATCTTGGTCCTTACAGAGTGCTGCTGTGTCCCTTTTTTGTATGTCAAGTATGACTCCAAGACAGCAGACATGTTGCTGGAGAGTAATGGTAGAACGACACATGGAAATGGCAATATCGGCCATAAATAGGTTAGTGAATGGAGGAAATACGAGGAGTTCAGTGTTTGACAGTTTTAGTTTCAGATAGAGGAAGGACATAAAGTTCGAGACTTCAGAAAGGCAATTCCTGATGTTTTGTAACAATGCAAGCGTGATGTCAGGAGTATCGGCATAGAGATGGTGCTGAAAACCAAATCTACTGATCATTTGTCCAGTAAGGGCAGTATACATGGAGAAGAGTAGGGAGCCTAGGACTGATCCTTGAGGAACCCCAACTGTATAGGGAAAAGTAGAGGAATAGGAGCTAGCAAAAGATGCATTGAAGGACAGGTCAGAGAGATAGGAGGTGAACCAGAAGAGAATGGGGTCCTTGAGGACAATAGAGCACAGTAGAGTGAGGAAGAGCTGTGATCCACAATGTCGAATGCTGCAGAGAGATCCAGAAGAATCAGCATGGGGTAGTGACAATTAGATTTAGGTATTGGTAGATCAGTAAAGACTTTAGTGAGGGCAGTTGCAGTAGAGTTTAAAGAGCGAGAACCAGATGGTAGAGCGTCAAGAAGAGAGTTATTTGAGAGACAGCAGATCAGATGGGAGTGGACCAGGCATTCCAGGAATTTAGAGATAGGTCTATAGTCAGCAGCAAATTTTTGGTTGAGGTATGGATTTTAAAGAAATGAATGTATGTTGGTGTCTTTAAATGAGGAGGTAAACATACCAGTTGAGAGAGAGAAGTTGAATATTTTAATTAGGGGAGTGGTGACAGACGTGGAAATGGACTGGAGGAGATGTGAGGGAATAGGGTCACTGGCACAAGTAGTAGGACGAGACAATGAAAGGAACCTAATCACTTCTTCAATGACTGGTTCAAAGACAGAGAATTAGCTAAATGCAGTGGGGGAGAGAGGGCAGTGAAAGGTATTAAGGGATTGAGAGAAAATGTCCTGTCGGATATGGTCAATTTTTTCTTTTAAATAATTGTCAAGATTGTAAACGCTGAGGTTTGGGGCTTAGGTCTGTACTTTTGGATTGAGAAGGCAATGAAAGGTGTCAAAAAGAGGATTAGGATTGTTAGATAGTGAGGTAATGAAGGTGTTGAAATAGAATTGTTTAGAGAGGTGCAGGGCAGAGTTGAATGTTTTTATTAGAAACTTATGATGGATGAAATCTTCGGACAAATTGGATTTTCTTCACAGATGTTCGGAGCACCGCTGTAGGAAACGTGTTTGCAGTGTTTGCCAGGGTTGTCACCTTTTGTGCCAATTTGTGTGTGAGGTGCAACTTAATCCAGGTCACATTTCAATGCATTATAATAATGTTCAGTACAGAGTCAGGACATGAAAGGGAGGATATTTGGGCTAATGATGACTGCAAATTCTTCATGAGAGTCTGCATGTTAATAGCCCACATATTTCTATGTGTGAAAAGTGAGGGTGTCCTGAGCGGGGTGACAGTTCTTGACAGAGAATGAAAGAAGGTTGTGGTCAGGGAGCAGGCATGGGGATTTAGTAAAATCATGTACTGAGCAGAACCAGGAGAAGATCAGGTCCAGTGCATTTTCATCTTCATGTGTAGGAGAGTTAACAAGCTGTGAATGGCTGAAGCAGGAGGTTAAAGGTGAGTAGCAGATGGGGAGAGGAAATCACCAATGGGGAGGTTAAATTCCCCCATGATGAGGGTGGGGATGTCACAGGATAGAAAATGTGGATGCCAGGTTGCAAAGTTATCCAATAACAGACGTGAGGGACATAAAAGGGCAATACACAACCACCACTGCAAAGGAGAAGGGCCAGTATAGTATAACAGTGTGGACAAGCACCTCAGCCTTGTCTGCTCTCATGTCTGCAGGCATGTAAAAAAAATTGTAGACTGCTAGATTCAGGTTTCAGTGAGAGTCAGAAGATTAAGGGAATTTGAAAGGAAAAAGTCATGGATGTAGGAGGGTTTATTGCACACTGAGCGTGAATTCTAGAGGACACTGTTAAAAGAGACAGAAGAGACGGAGGGAATATTGAGATTTGCAGTGTTTCTAAGTATAGTAGGGGAGAGCTTCTTCGACTTACTATTGCAAAAAGGGCTGGGGTTGGGAGAGATGTCTCCTGCGACTAGGAGAAAGAGGATAGAGAGAGTGAGCAGATGTTTAAGTGATTTGTGATAGAGTTTCTTGTGTTGTATGGTGGGAGTGAATGGATCTGTGCAGTTTAGGATTGTGAAAAGAACGTCAGTGATGTACATAGCACGGGAGAAGAGAGAGGGGTTGATATGGATAATATGGATGGAGGGCACAGAGTTTGTTCTAATGCAAATGTTCTGGATGTAGGATTCTTTGAATGTCTTACCTGACTCCTGCCCTGTCTAAATGCCATATTTAACTGCCAGGGACTTTGAAAAAATTCACTTGGAAAATAATGCGCATAAAACCCCCCTGCATAAATGCTTAATTCACTTATTACTGTTACATGGGATAGGGATTTTCTGCAGAGTGGCTGCTCAATTTTATGGTATATTGCCTTTGTCCTTTGCAGTTTTAATATGAACAGGCTTTATTTCCATATGTCAGTCTGCTTAGATCTCAAGTGAAATTAAATGCTATTATTCAATTTTTCAATTAAAGGCCATTGACCTTAACCACTTCACCTTAAATAATACGTGGCTATTGCTAATTCTTTTATCTATTATCTTTCTTTTACATAAAAAAGCTTTCTGCCAAGGATATAATTAAAGCTTTTTCTGCTCTCCTGCATAAAGTTTAAAATATTTTATCGTACAAAAAGATATTATCCGCTGAAAAAACATCAAAGTCTGGAAACATCAAATAACTATATGTTTTGGAATATAATAGTCTATAAAAAGTAGAACTTATTATTACAAATTGTCAATTACGGCATCTTTAACCCCTTTCTGACATTAGATGTACTATCCCGTCGAGGTGGTATGGGCCCGTATGACCACCGACGGGATAGTACGTCTAATGCGATCAGCCGCACTCACGGGGGGAGCGCGGCTGATCGCGGCAAGGAATCAGCTGACTATCGTAGCTGACATCCGACACTATGTGCCAGGAGCGGTAACGGACCGCTCCTGGCACATTAACCCCAGCACACTGCGATCAAAGATGATCGCAGCATTCCGGCGGCATAGGGAAGCATCGCACAGGGAGAGGGCTTCCTGCGTGCTTCCCTGAGACCCTCGGAGCAAAACGATGTGATCGCGTTGCTCCGAGGGTCTCCTACCTCTTCCTCCCTGCAGGCCCAGATCCAAAATGGCCAAGGGGAGCCTTCCAGGTCCTGCAGGGAGGTGGCTTTTGAGCACCTGCTGATCGCTGATCTGACACAGTGCATTGCAAAGTGTCAGATCAGCAATCTGTCACTTTACTGTGAAGTCCCCCCCCGGAGCAATGTAAAAAAGTTAAAGAAAAAAATATTTGCATGTGTAAAAAAAAATTTTTTAAAAAATTCCTAAATAAAGAAAAATAAAAAAAATTTCGTTTCAATAAATACATTTCTTTATTTAAATTAAAAAAAACAATAAAAGTAAACATTTAGTATCGCCACGTCTGTAATGACCCGACCAATAAAACTGTCCCACTAGTTAACCCCTTCAGTGAACACCATAAAAAAGGCAAAAAACGACGCTTTATTATCATAGGGTTGGGGCTAAAGTTAGGGTTAGGGTAGGGGCTAAAGTTAGGGTTGGGGCTAAAGTTAGGGTTAAGGTTGAGGCTAAAGTTAGGGTTGGGTCTAAAGTTAGGGTTGGGGCTAAAGTTAGGGTTTGGATTCCATTTAAGGTTGGGATTAGCGTTGGGATTAGGGTTAGGGGTGTGGATAGGGTTATGGTTGGGATTAGGGTTAGGCGTGTGTTTGGTTTGGGGTTTCAGTTAGAATTGGGGGGTTTCCACTGTTTAGGCACATCAGGGGCTCTCCAAACACGACATGGCTTCCGATCTCAATTCCAGCCAACTCTGCATTGAAAAAGTAAAACAGTGCTCCTTCCCTTCTGAGCTCTCCCGTGCGCTGAAACAGGGGTTTACCCCAACATATGGGGCATCAGTATACTCGAGACAAATTGGACAACAACTATTGGGGTCCAATTTCTCTTGTTACCCTTGGCGCTCCTTCCCTTCTGAGCTCTGCCATGCTCCCAAAGGGTGGTTCCCACCCACAAATGGGGTATCAGTGTACTCAGGACAAATTGAACAACAACTTTTGGGGTCCAATTTTTCTTGTTACTCTTGAGAAAATACAAAACTGAGGGCTAAAAAATAATTTTTGTGGAAAATTTTTTTTTTAATTTTCACGGCTCTGCGTTATAAACTGTAGTGAAACGCTTAAAGATTCAAAGTTCTCACAACACATCTGGATAAGTTCCTTAGGGGGTCTTCTTTCCAAAATGGTGTCATTTGTGGGGGGTTTCAATGCTTAGGCACATCAGGGGCTCTCCAAATGCGACATGGTGTTCTATCTCAATTCCAGTCAATTTTGCATTGAGAAGTCAAACGGTGCTCCTTTCCTTCTGAGCTCTGCCATGCGCCCAAACAGTGGTTTACCTCCACATATGGGGTATCAGCGTACTCAGGACAAATTTTACAACAACTTTTGTGGTCCAGTTTCTTCTGTTACCCTTTGGAAAATAAAAAATTTGGGGCGAAAAGATCATTTTTTTTTTAAAAATATGATTTTTTTATGGCTCTACATTATAAACTTCTGTGAAGCACTTGATGGGTCAAAGTGCTCACCACACATCTAGATAAGTTCCTTAGGGAGTCTACTTTCCAAAATGGTGTCACTTGTGGGGTTTTCTATGTTAAGGCACATCAGGGGCTCTCCAAACTTGACATGGTGTCCCATCTCAATTCCAGTCAATTTTGCATTGAAAAGTCAAATGGCACTCCTTCCCTTCCGAGCTCTGCCATGTGCCCAAACGGTGGCTTACCCCACATATGGGGTATCAGCCTACTCAAGACAAGTTTCCCAACAACCTTTGGGGTCCAATTTCTCCTATTACCCTTGGTAAAATAAAACAAATTGGAGCTGAAAAAATTTTTTGTGAAAAATAGTTAAATGTTCATTTTTTTAAAACATTCCAAAAATTCCTGTGAAACCCCTGAAGTGTTAATAAACTTATTGAATGTGGTTTTGAGCAACTTGAGATGTGCAGTTTTTAGAATGGTGTCACACTTGGGTATTTTCTATCATATAGACCCCTCAAAGTGACTTCAAATGAGATGTGGTCCCTAAAAAAAATGGTGTAAAAATGAGAAATTGCTGGTCACCTTTTAACCCTTATAACTCCCTAACAAAAAAAATTTTGGTTCCAAAATAGTGCTGATGTAAAGTAGACATGTGGTAAATGTTACTTATTAAGTATTTTGTGTGACACATTTCTGTGATTTAAGGGTATAAAAATTCAAAGTTGGAAAATTACCATTTTTTCACAAATAATGGCAGGTAATATCAAATAAATTTTACCACTATCATGAAGTACAACATGTCATGAGAAAACATTGTCAGAATCTTCAGGATGTGTTGAAGCGTTCCAGAGTTATAACCTCATAAAGGGACAGTGGTCAGAATTGTAAAAATTGGCCTGGTCATTAACGTGCAAACCACCCTTGGGGGTAAAGGGGTTAAAAGCATAATTCAAAATATGATAGAATGCTATGCGATACCTATTTTATACCTCCAGTACACACTGACACAAATTTAAAGGGGTTGTGCCACCACAAAGAATACATTTAACTAAGCAGAAAAGATGGAAATAAATTGTTTTGTAATTTACGGTTATTACAAATTTTGCTCCATTTGAAAAATAATAAGCTTTTTAACCCTTATAATGACAGGAACTGCGCATGCTCGGCCAGCTGATCAGCCACAGAGAGGACGGATAAAACTTGCAGATTAAATAAAATGGGTATACTCGTTGCTCGGGTTTCCCCGAGCACTCTCGCGTGGTCTCCAAGTATTTGTGACTGCTCGGAGACTTAGTTTTCCTTGCCGCAGCTGCATGATTTGCTGCTACTAGACACCTTGATTACATGCGGGGATTCCCTAGCAACCAGGCACCCCACATGTACTCAGGCTGGCTAGTAGCTGTAAATCATGCAGCTGTGTCAACAAAAACTAAATCACCGAGCATTTGCAAATACTCGGAGACCACCAGAGCGTGCTCGGAAAATCCGAGCAACGAGTATACTCACTCATCACTACTCATTAAGTTTTGATAGAAAAATAAACTTGGAAAGCTTTGTGCAAAATAATATTATTTTTATCATAGTCTCTAATACACACCCTATATTTTCAACTTTAATCACAAGACAGCAACATTGCATTAAATTATAGTGAAAAATATATTTTTTTTCTTTAAAGGAAATCATATTTTTCTTATATGAAAAAAACAATAATGAAAAAGAACCAAACTTGTTTTGAGTAGGCTGAGAAAATAAATGACTGTCTGGACCAGCATATACAATTCTATATACAGCATGTGCTGATGACATATGGAGAAATACTCTATATGACACAATACACATTATTTTTTCATACTGTGAGATATTTGAAATTTTTGTCAATACCATCTTGAATACTGTGCTTTCCGCAGGTAATTACAGGATAGAATTTCTCCTGAGATCTGATTAGGCAGTACATTAAATTTGAGCAGGTCATAGTTTGTAAGCGCTCAGCAGAAATGCCGTTGGTCACATTTGTTTGCTTGCAGGTCTTTTGTGAGTGATCATAATCAGGTAAAAATGGAAGGTTACTCATACCGAGTGAAAAGGAAAGGTCATTTTTCCTCTGAATGGTTTGTTAGACTGTACACTAACTGCAAAGGCTTTTATTCCACAGATGTGTCTTAGAGATGCTTTGCGATTCCCTGTTGCTACAGTGCAGCATCACTTATTAGATGAATACAGAGACACTTTTACTTACTTTACTGAAAGTAGGGCACCAATCTCCTTCCATGAGCTAGCAATGGCTTAAACACACTGCTTATTGAAATCATCAAAGGATAGAGCCCTCGCTTCAATTGCGAGAGACTTTGGCAAAAGAAAATTGTGCTTGTCAGTAACACAAAGGATTAAAAGTAAGCTGTTATTCTGGATGTGCTTCTGTTGAAGGTAATAATTTGTCCGATAGACCATTTGTTTCACTTGAAAATTGTTGATGTGCACAACATAATACTGGGCAATTTAATATAGCCAGTTTCGTCAAAGTCGATCCCAATAAATAACCAACTTGGCACAATAGCAAAGAAAATGTCTGATACCTTTAATTGAAGGATATAAGAAAGGATGTGTAGAAGTGCAGTACTTTGTACTCCACACTCTGTCAAACCTCTCATTTCATCTTGCCATAAGGAAAGGATAGATCAATAGAAAGTAAGTTTTATCTTTTTCAGGATAGATATCAAGTGTGTTGGAACTTTTAAAGTCAATGTTATTAATGCAACGCTACAGTATAGTCACATCTGCCAAAATGCCTTTTAAATAAGTGACACTCCATGGGTTTTTCCCACTGTCAATCGTGATGGCATGTCACTAGGACAATGCTTCTCCATCTGTGAGACTGGTCAGTTAGGAACACCCTAGTTGCTTTGTGAAGCTCAGCTAGGAAGCCAATATTTGAAGTGAATTTAACCCCTTAAGCCCCAAGGGTGGTTTGCACGTTAAAGGGAACCTGTCACCTGAATTTGGCGGGACTGGTTTTGGGTCATATGGGCGGAGTTTTCTGGTGTTTGATTCACCCTTTCCTTATCTGCTGGCTGCATGCTGGCTGCAATATTGGATTGAAGTTCATTCTCTGTCCTCCATAGTACACGCCTGCACAAGGCAATCTTTCCTTGCGCAGGCGTGTACTACGGAGGACAGAGAATGAACTTCAATCCAATATTTCGGCCAGCATGCAGCCAGCGGGTAAGGAAAGGGTGAATCAAACACCCGAAAACTCCGCCCATATGACCCAAAACCAGTCCCGCCAAATTCAGGTGATAGGTTCCCTTTAATGACCGGGCCAATTTTTACAATTCTAACCACTGTCCCTTTATGAGGTTATAACTCTGGAATGCTTCAACGAATTTTGGTGATTCTGACAAAGTTTTCTCATGAGATATTGTACTTCATGATAGTGGTAAAAATTCTTAGATATAATGTGCATTTAATTGTGAAAAAAATAGAAATTTGGCAAAAATTTTGAAAATTTAGCAATTTTCCAAATTTGAATTTTATGCCCTTAACCCCTTCATGACCCAGCCTATTTTGACCTTAAAGACCTTGCCGTTTTTTGCAATTCTGACCAGTGTCCCTTTATGAGGTAATAACTCAGGAACGCTTCAATGGATCCTAGCGGTTCTGAGATTATTTTTTCGTGACATATTGGGCTTCATGTTAGCGGTAAATTTAGGTCATAAAATTCTGTGTTTAATTGTGATAAAAACGGAAATTTGGCGAAAATTTTGAAAATTTCGCAATTTTCACATTTTGAAATTTTATTCTGTTAAACCAGAGAGTTATGTGACACAAAATAGTTAATAAATAACATTTCCCACACGTCTACTTTACATCAGCACAATTTTGGAATCAAAATTTTTTTTTGCTAGGAAGTTATAAGGGTTAAAATTTGACCAGCGATTTCTCATTTTTACAACGAAATTTACAAAACCATTTTTTTTAGGGACCACCTCACATTTGAAGTCAGTTTGAGGGGTCTATATGGCTGAAAATACCCAAAAGTGACACCATTCTAAAAACTGCACCCCTCAAGGTGCGCAAAACCACATTCAAGAAGTTTATTAACCCTTCAGGTGCTTCACAGCAGCAGAAGCAACATGGAAGGAAAAAATTAACATTTAACTTTTTAGTCACAAAAATGATTTTTCAGCAACAATTTTTTTATTTTCCCAATGGTAAAAGGAGAAACTGAACAACGAAAGTTGTTGTCCAATTTGTCCTGAGTACGCTGATACCTCATATGTGGGGGTAAACCACTGTTTGGGCGCACGGCAGGGCTTGGAAGGGAAGGAGCGCCATTTGACTTTTTGAATGAAATATTGGCTGCACTCTTTAGCGGACACCATGTCACGTTTGGAGAGCCCCCGTGTGCCTAAAAATTGGAGCTCCCCCACAAGTGACCCCATTTTGGAAACTAGATGCCCCAAGGAACCTATCTAGATGCATAGTGAGCCCTTTAAACCCCCAGGTGCTTCACAAATTGATCTGTAAAAATGAAAAAGTACTTTTTTTTCACAAAAAAATTATTTTCGCCTCAATTTTTTCATTTTCAGATGGACAACAGGATAAAATGGATCCTAAAATTTGTTGGGCAATTTCTCCTGAGTACACCTATACCTCACATGTGGGGGTAAACCACTGTTTGGGCACATGGTAAGGCTCGGAGGGGAAGGAGCGCCATTTGACTTTTTGAATGAAAAATTATCTCCATCGTTAGCGGACACCATGTCGCGTTTGGAGAGACCCTGTGTGCCTAAACATTGGAGCTCCCCCACAAGTGACCCCATTTTGGAAACTGGACCCCCCAAGGAACTTATCTAGATGCCTAGTGAGCACTTTAAACCCTCAGGTGCTTCACAAATTGATCCGTAAAAATGAAAAAGTACTTTTTTTTCACAAAAAATTTATTTTCGCCTCAATTTTTTTATTTTCACATGGGCAATAGGATAAAATGGATCCTAAAATTTGTTGAGCAATTTCTCCCGAGTACGCCGATACCTCATATGTGGGGGTAAACCACTGTTTGGGCACACTGCAGGGCTCGGAAGGGAAGGCGCGCCTTTTGACTTTTTGAATGGAAAATTAGCTCCAATTGTTAGCGGACACCATGTCGCATTTGGAGAGCCCCTGTGTGCCTATGCATTGAAGCTCCCCCACAAGTGACCCCATTTTGGAAACTAGACCCCCCAAGGAACTTATCTAGATGCATACTGAGCACTTTGAACCCCCAGGTGCTTCACAGAAGTTTATAATGCAGAGCCATGAAAATAAAAAATAATTTTTCTTTTCTCAAAAATGATTTTTTAGCCTGGAATTTCCTATTTTGCCAATGGTAATAGGAGAAATTGGACCACAAATGTTGTTGTCCAGTTTGTCCTGAGTACGCAGATACCCCATATGTGGGGGTAAACCACTGTTTGGGCGCACGGCAGGGCTCAGAAGGGAAGGCACGCCATTTGGCTTTTTAAATGGAAATTTAGCTCCAATCATTAGCGGACACCATGTCGCGTTTGGAGAGCACCTATGTGCCTAAACATTGGAGATCCCCCACAAATGACCCCATTTTGGATACTAGACCCCCAAAGGAACTAATCTAGATGTGTGGTGAGCACTTTGAACCCTCAAGTGCTTCACAGAAGTTTATAACGCAGAGCCATGAAAATAAAATAAAAAATTTCTTTTCTCAAAAATGATTTTTTAGCCCGCAATTTTTTATTTTCCCAAGGGTAACAGGAGAAATTTGACCCCAAAAGTTGTTCTCCAGTTTCTCCTGAGTACGCTGATACCCCATATGTGGGGGTAAACCACTGTTTAGGCACATGCTGGGGCTCGGAAGTGAAGTAGTGACGTTTTGAAATGCAGACTTTGATGGAATGCTCTGCGGGCGTCACGTTGCGTTTGCAGAGCCCCTGATGTGGCTAAACAGTAGAAACCCCCCACAAGTGACCCCATTTTGGAAACTAGACCCCGAAAGGAACTTATCTAGATGTGAGGTGAGCACTTTGAACCCCCAAGTGCTTCACAGAAGTTCATAACACAGAGCAGTGAAAATAATAAATACGTTTTCTTTCCTCAAAAATAATTTTTTAGCCCAGAATTTTTTAATTTTCCCAAGGGTAACAGGAGAAATTTGACCCCAATATTTGTTGTCCAGTTTCTCCTGAGTACGGTGATACCCCACATGTGGGGGTAAACTACTATTTGGGCACTTGCCGGGGCTCGGAAGTGAAGTAGTGACGTTTTGAAATACAGACTTTGATGGAATGCTCTACGGGCGTCACGTTGCGTTTGCAGAGCCCCTGATGTGACTAAACAGTAGAAACCCCCCACAAGTCACCCCATTTCGGAAACTAGACCCCGAAATGAAATTATCTAGATATGTGGTGAGCACTTTCAACCCCCAAGTGCTTCACAGAAGTTCATAACACAGAGCCGTGAAAATAATAAATACGTTTTCTCTCCTCAAAAATAATTTTTTAGCCCAGAATTTTTTATTTTCCCAAGGGTTACAGGAGAAATTGGAGCCCAAAAGTTGTTGTCCAGTTTCTCCTGAGTACGCCGATACCCCATATGTGGGGGTAAACCACTGTTTGGGCGCACGTCGGGGCTCAGAAGGGATGTAGTGACTTTTGAAATGCAGACTTTGATGGAATTGTCTGCGGACGTCACGTTGCGTTTGCAGAGCCCCTGGTGTGCCTAAACAGTAGAAACCCCCCACAAGTGACCCCATTTTGGAAACTAGACCCCCCAAGGAACTTATCTAGATATGTGCTGAGCACTTTGAACCCCCAAGTGCTTCACAGACATTTACAACGCAGAGCCGTGAAAATAAAAAATCATTTTTCTTTCCTCAAAAATTATGTTTTAGCAAGCAATTTTTTATTTTCTCAAGGGTAACAGGAGAAATTGGACCCCAGTAATTGTTGCGCAGTTTATCCTGAGTATGATGGTACCCCATATGTGGGGGTAAACCACTGTTTGGGCACACGTCGGGGCTCGGAAGTGAGGGAGCACCATTTGACTTTTTGAATACAAGATTGGCTGGAATCAATGGTGGCGCCATGTTGCGTTTGGAGACCCCCTGATGTGCCTAAACAGTGGAAACCCCTCAATTCTAACTCCAACACACCCCTAAACCTTATCCCAACTGTAGCCGTATCCCTAATCACAACCCTAACCCCAACACACCCCTAACCACAACCCTAATTCCAACCCAACCCTAAGGCTATGTGCCAACGTTGCGGATTCGTATGAGATTTTTCAGCACCATTTTTGAAAAATGCGTGGGTAAAAGGCACTGCGTTTTACCTGCAGATTTACCGCGGATTGCCAGTGTTTTTTGTGCGGATTTCACCTGTGGATTCCTATTGAGGAACAGGTGTAAAACGCTGCGGAATCCGCACAAAGAATTGACATGCTGCGGAAAATACAACACAGCGTTTCCGCGCGGTATTTTCCGCACCATGGGCACAGCGGATTTGGTTTTCCATATGTTTACATGGTACTGTAAACCTGATGGAACACTGCTGCGAATCCGCAGCGGCCAATCCGCTGTGAATCCTCAGCCACCGTGTGCACATAGCCTAATTCTAAAGGTATGTGCACACGCTGCGGAAAACGCTGCGGATCCGCAGCAGTTTCCCATGAGTTTACAGTTCAATGTAAACCTATGGGAAACAAAAATCGCTGTACACATGCTGCAGAAAAACAGCACGGAAACGCAGCGGTTTACATTCTGCAGCATGTCACTTCTTTCTGCGGATTCCGCAGCGGTTTTACAACTGCTCCAATAGAAAATCGCAGTTGTAAAACCGCAGTGAAATGCGCAGAAAAACCGCGGTAAATCCACAGCGGTTTAGCACTGCGGATTTATCAAATCCTCTGCGGAAAAATCCGCAGAGGACCAGAATACGTGTGCACATCCCGAACCCTAACCCTAACCCTACCCCTAACCCTAACCCTACCCCTAACCCTACCCCTACCCCTACCCCTAACCCTACCCCTAACCCTACCCCTAACCCTAACCCTACCCCTAACCCTAACCCTACCCCTAACCCTAGTGAAAAAAAAAAATTCTTTATTTTTTTTATTGTCCCTACCTATGGGGGTGACAAAGGGGGGGGTCATTTACTATTTTTTTATTTTGATCACTGAGATAGGTTATATCTCAGTGATCAAAATTCACTCTGGAACGAATCTGCCGGCCGGCAGATTCGGCGGGCGCACTGCACATGCGCCCGCCATTTTGGAAGATGGCGGCGCCCAGGAAAGAAGACGGACACCGGCAGGCTCGGTAAGTATAAGGGGGGGGAGATCAGGGCACAGGGGGGCGTCGGAGCACGGGGGGGGCCGTCAGAGCACGGGGGGGAGGCGTCGGAGCACGGGGGGGAGGCGTCGGAGCACGGGGTGGGGGGCGTCGGAGCACGGATGAGGATCGGTGTGAGTGCGGGTGGATTGGAGCACGGGGTGGGGGATCGCTGTGCAGGGGGGGGATCGGAGCACGGGGGGATCGCTGTGCGGGGGGGGGTGATCGGAGTGCGGGGGGGGTTGACTGGAGCACGGGGGGAGCGGACAGGAGGACGGGGGAGCGGAGCACAGGACGGACGGGAGCGCTGCACAGATCGGGGGGCTGGGGGGGTGATCGGTGGGGTGGGGTGGGGCACATTAGTATTTCCAGCCATGGCCGATGATATTGCAGCATCGGCCATGGCTGGATTGTAATATTTCACCAGTTTTTTAGGTGAAATATTACAAATCGCTCTGATTGGCAGTTTCACTTTCAACAGCCAATCAGAGCGATCGTAGCCACGGGGGGGTGAAGCCACCCCCCCTGGGCTAAACTACCACTCCCCCTGTCCCTGCAGATCGGGTGAAATGGGAGTTAACCCTTTCACCCGATCTGCAGGGACGCGATCTTTCTGTGACACAGCATATGCGTCACAGGTCGGATTGGCACCGACTTTCATGACGCATACGCTGTGTCACAGGTCGGGAAGGGTTTAAATCACAGAGATATCTCACACAAAATAATTAATAAGTAACATTTCCCACATGTCTACTTTATATCAGCACAATTTTGGAACCAAAATTTTTTTTTGTTAGGGAGTTATAAGGGTTAAAAGTTGACCAGCAATTTCTCATTTTTACAGCACCAATATTTTTTAGGGACCACATCTCATTTGAAGTCATTTTGAGGAATCTATATGATAGAAAATACCCAAGTGTGACACCATTCTAAAAACTCCACCCCTCAAGGTGCTCAAAACCACATTCAAGAAGTTTATTAACCCTTCAGGTGTTTTACAGGAATTTTTGGAATGTTTTAAAAAAATGAACATTTAACTTTTTTTCACAAAAAATTTACTTCAGCTCCAATTTGTTTTATTTTACCAATGATAACAGGAGAAAATGGACCCCAAATGTTGTTGTACAATTTGTTCTGAGTACGCTGATACCCTATATGTGGGGGTAAACCACTGTTTGGGTGCATGGCAGAGCTCGGAAAGGAAGGAGCACTGTTTGACTTTTCAATGCAAAATTGACTGGAATTGAGATGGGACGCCATGTTGCATTTGGAGAGCCCCTAACGTGCCTAAACATTGAAACCCCCCACATGTGACACCAGTTTGGAAAGTAGACCCCCTAAGGAACTTATATAGATGTGTGGTGAGCACTTTTACCCACCAAGTGCTTCACAGAAGTTTATAATGGAGAGCCTTCAAAATAAAAAAAATCATGTTTTTCACAAATATGATGTTTTCGCCTCCAATTTTTTATTTTACCAAGGGTAAGAGAAGAAATTGGACCCCAAAAGTTGTTGTGCCATTTGTTTTGAGTATGCCGATACCCCATATGTAAGGGTAAACCATTGTTTGAGCGCATGGCAGAGCTCGGAAGGGAAGGAGCGCCATTTGACTTTTCAATGCAAAATTGACTGGAATTGAGATGGGACGCCATGTTGCGTTTGGAGAGCCCCTGATGTGCCTAAACATTGAAACCCCCCACAAGTGACACCATTTTGAAAAGTAGACCCCATGAGGAACTTATCTAGATGTGTGTTGAGCACTTTTACCCACCAAGTGCTTCACAAAAGTTTATAGTGCAGAGCTGTCAAAATAAGGATTTAAGCAGTCGGCCATGAGAACGGCACAAAAAAGCTCATAGCCATGTGCCCAGCCTTTAATTGATGTTATTGTCATCATACTGGTCATGGTTATTACCCCTTTTTTCCCCTCTTTGACTAATATGACTGGCTGGTCAGTCTAACTATAGGGAGGTGTTACATTGCCCCATGAGCCAGTAGGGTTAGGATATTGGTTTGGCCTCATTTCACGCGACAACTACAGCCTGAGTATTGTTTTGGTTGTTTTAAGTATGTTTTAATTGTTGGTGTGTTTTAAGATGTGTTAATAAATTATTTTTTGTTACTCTCATTATATGTGTCATGATCTGGATGGTGTGCATGTATTGCAATAATGCTTTTCTCCTATTTTTTGGCTCTGTCTTTATTACTGCTATTGCACCCTCCAAATAATATCACACTTGTACTGCGGTGCGCCTCACTTCTATCTTCTATCTAGAATTGAGATGGGACACCATGTCACGTTTGGAGAGCTTCTGATGTGCCTAATCATTGAACCCCCCACAAGTGACACCATTTTGGAAAGTAGACCCCCTAAGGAACTTATCTAGATGTGTTTTGACAGCTTTAAACCCCCAAGTGTTTCACTACAGTTTATAACGCAGAGCCGTAAAAATAAAAATTATTTTTTTTTCCACAAAAATAATATTTTTGCCCCTGGTTTGTATTTTCCCAAGGGTAACAGGAGAAATTGGACCCCAACAGTTGGAAAAATTGGACCCCAATTTGTCTTGAGTACGCTGATAGCCCTTATGTGAGGGGGAACCACCGTTTGGGCACATGGCAGAGCTCGGAAGGGAAGGAGCGCCATTTGGAATGCAGACTTAGATGGATTGGTCTGCAGGCGTCACATTGAATTTGCAGAGCCTCTGATGCACCTAAACAGTAGAAACCCCCAACAAGTGACACAATTTTAGAAACTAGACCCCCCAAGGAGCTTATCTAGATGTGTTGTGAGAACTTTGAACCCCCAAGTGTTTCACTACAGTTTATAACGCAGAGCCGTGAAAATAAAAAATAATTTTTTTCACAAAAATTAGTTTTTTAGCCCCCTGTTTTGTATTTTTCCAAGAGTAACAGGAGAAATTGGACCCCAAAAGTTGTTGTCCAATTTGTCCTGAGTACGCTGATACCCCATATGTGGGGGGAACCACCGTTTGGTCGCATAGAAGAGCTCAGAGGGGAAGGAGCGCCATTTGGAATGCAGACTTAGATGGATTGGTCTGCAGGCGTCACGTTGCATTTGCAGAGCCCCTGATCCAGCTAAACAGTAGAAATCCCCCACAAGTGACCCCATATTGGAAACTAGACCCCCAAGGAACTTATCTAGTTGTGTTGTAAGAACTTTGAACCCCCAAGTGTTTCACTACAGTTTATAACGCAGAGTCGTGAAAATAAAAATTATTTTTTTCCCCACAAAAATGTTTTTTTAGCCCCCAAAATTTTTATTTTCCCAAGGGTAACAAGAGAAATTGGATGCCAATAGTTGTTGTCCAATTTGTCTTGAGTATGCTGAACCTCTGTTTTGGCGCACGGCAGAGCTCGGAAGGGAAGGAGCACTGTTTTACTTTTTCAACGCAGTATTGGCTGGAATTGAGATCGGACGCCATGTCGCGTTTGGAGAGCCCTGATGTGCCTAAACAGTAGAAACCCCCAATTCTAACTGAAACCCCAACCCCAGCCCTAACCCTAGCCCTAACCCTAACCCTAGCCCTGACCCTAACCCTAGCCCTAAGCCTAACCCTAAGCCTAACCCTACCCCCAACCCAAATCCTAACCCTAGCCCTAACCCTAGCCCTAGCCCTAACCCTAGCCCTAACCCTAAACCTAGCCCTAATGTGAAAAGGGAAATAAATAAATTTTTAAAAATTTTTTATGTTTCCCTAACTAAGGGGGTGATGAAGGGGGGTTTGATTTACTTTTATAGCGGTTTTTTTAGCAGATGTTTATGATTGGCAGCCGTCACACACTAAAAGACGCTTTCTTTTGCAAAAAATATTTTTTTGCGTTACCACATTTTGAGACCTATAATTTTTCCATATTTTGGTTCACAAAGCCATGTGAGGTCTTGTTTTCTGCGGGACGAGTTGACGTTTTTATTGGTACCATTTTTGGGCATGTGACATATTTTGATCGCTTTTTATTCCGATTTTTTTTTTGGGGGGGCGTTTATACCGTTCCACGTTTGGTAAAATGGATAAAGCAGTTTAATTCTTCAGGTCAGTACAATTACAGCGATACCTCATTTAGATTATTTTTTTATGTTTTGGCGCTTTTATACGATAAAAACTATTTTATAGAAAAAATAATTATTTTTGCATCGCTTTATTCTGAGAAGTATAACTTTTTTATTTTTTTGCTGATGATGCTGTATGGTCGCTCTTTTTTTGCGGGACAAGATGATGTTTTCAGCGGTACCATGGTTATTTATATCCGTTTTTTTGATCGCGTGTTATTCCACTTTTTGTTCGGCGGTATTATAATAAAGCGTTTTTTGCCTCGTTTTTTCTTTTTAAGGTGTTCACTGAAGGGGTTAACTAGTGGGCCAGTTTTATAGGTCGGGTCGTTACGGACGCGGCTATACTAAATATGTGTACTTTTATTGTTTTTTTAAATTTAGATAAAGAAATGTATTTATGGGAACAATATATATTTTTTCCTCTTTATTTAGGAATTTTTTTTTTTTTACACATTTAAATTTTTTTTAAACTTTTTTATTTTGTCCCAGGGGGGACATCACTGTATAGTGACAGATCGCTGATCTGACACTTTGCAGAGCACTGTGTCAGATCAGCGATCTGACGTGCACTGCTCCTGGCTTACCAGCGCCTGCTCTGAGCAGGCACTTGGTAAGCCACCTCGCTGCAGGACCCGGAAGTAGCCCCGTGGCCATTTTGGATATGGGGCCTGCAGGGAGGATACGCTCGGTACAAGGTGAGCACATCGCCTTGTGAGGCCTGAACATGATGGGGGAAAACTGGACAAGGCTAATGAGATGAACGAGTATTTCAACAGGTTTAGCAGTACATGTGCACTGCCAACTGATAGTGGATGGGAATTGGGTGCAAATTCTGCAACATCGATATTGGAGGATGAGCAGACTAATTTTAGAGTATCCGAAAATGATGTGAGGAGGCAGTTTAAGTCACTTAACATTGGTAAATCAGCAGGACCAGATGGACTCAGCTCACGTGTCCTTAAAGTTTGTGCAGACCAGCTGTGTACCGTCTTTACACGCCTATTTAATAGAAGTATACAAACACAGAGGGTACCTGTGTTATGGAAAAATTCCTGTCTGGTGCCGGTACCCAAGACTTCTTCTCCTGCAACCCTAAATGACTATCGTCCTGTAGCCTTAACATCTCACGCCATGAAGGCCTTGGAAAGATTAGTGCTTGCTCACTTAAGATCAAGGGTCAATGCTTTTATCGATCCCCTTCAGTTTGCCTACCGACATAGATTGGGGGTGGATAATGCTATTCTTTCTCTGTTACATAGTGTACATTCATTTCTGGAGATTGACGGAACCACGGTGCGAGCGATGTTCTTCGATTTCTCGAGTGCATTTAACTCCCTGCAGCCACTTTTACTACACAAAAAGATGACTGATATGAAGGTGGAGGTGGGGATGAGAAATTGGATAACTGACTACCTATCAGATCGGCCACAGTTTGTACAGATGGGAGCAGTTGTATCAAGCAAATTACTGAGAAGTGTTGGTGCCCCCCAGGGAACGGTGCTTACGCCCTTTCTTTTCACTCTGTATACTTCAGACTTTCAGTATAAATCTGAACTTTGCCACCTTCAAAAATTTTCGGATGACTCCGTGGTTGTGGGATGCATTAGGGGAGATCAGGGGGATGAGGAATACAGAAGGGTGGTGTCGAATTTCGTGGATTGGTGCAATGGTAACTATCTACAACTAAACGTTAAGAAAACTAAGGAGTTGGTGGCCAACTATAGCAGGATAAAGATGGAGTGGTTACCGATCACTATTGCTGGTCAGGAGGTAGAGCAGGTGGAGAGTTACAAATATTTGGGGGTCCATTTGGATTGCAAACTGGACTGGAGATGCCACTCAGAGTTTGTCTACAAGAAGGGGATGAGCAGACTGCATTTACTAAGGAAACTTCAGGTCTTTTAATCTGTGTAGCAAAATGTTAGAAATGTTCTACCAATCTGTAGTGGCAAGTGCCATCTTTTTTGCAATCACATGCTGGGGTAGTAGTGTGCGGGCCTCTGATGCTAATAAGCTGAATAAGATTATTAAGAAGGCATGTTCTGCTGTGGGCTGCACCCACTTTGAAATTTGGTGGAGGATCGGTGATGATCTGGGATGCTTCAGTAAGGCTGGAATTGGGCAGGTTAATCTTTGCGAAGGACATATGAATCAAGCGACATACAATGTTATCCTGGATACACAGTTGATTCCTCCTACTCAGGTAATGTTTCCCAACTCTGAGAATGTTTCCCCACTCTGAGGACTGTTTTTTCCAGCAGGACAATGCACCATGCCACACAGCTAGGTCAATCAAGGTGTGGATGAAGGACCACCACATCAAATCCCTGTCATGCGCAGCCCAATCTCCAGACCCCAACCCCATTGAAAACCTCTGGAATGTAATCAAGAGGAAGATGGATAGTGTTATGATCTGGTGGTTTAGGAGCAACATGGAACGAGCTCTAAAGGAAGTGGTATCTGTACTGACCGCAGTCCTTAAGCTCAACACAACACTAGAAGTAGCCGTGGGATGCTCCTAACTCTCCCTAGGCACCTCGTCACAGCCTAAGAGCTAACTACCCCTAAAGATAGAAACATGAAAGCTATCTTCCCTCAGAGAAAATCCCCAAAGAATAAATTAGCCCCCCACAAATAATGACTGTGAGAGGAGAGGGAAAAAGACATACACAGAATGAAACCAGGATGAGCACAGCAGGCCAGTCTAGCTAGATAGAAAGGACAGGATGGAATACTGTGCGGTCAGTATAAAACACTACAAAAATCCACGCAGAGATTACAAAAATCTCCACACCTGACTAAAGGTGTGGAGGGTAAATCTGCTTCCCAGAGCTTCCAGCAACAGAATTAAATCATACTGACAAGCTGGACAAACATAGCAAGCACAGAACGGATAAGTCCACAACCTGTGGACAGAAAAGAGCAAGCAAGGACTTAGCTTTGCTGAACTGGTCAGGATAACAGGGAAATCCAAAGAGATGTGAATCCAACCAGGAACCATTTACAAGTAGCACTGGCTGAAGAAAGAGCCAGGCATAAATAGCCGAGCAGAAAAGACAATCAGTGGAAGCAGCTAAAGACAGCTAAATCCAAGGAGCAGCCATACCACTTGAAACCACAAGAGGGAGCCCAAGAAAGGAATTCACAACAGGATAGTCACAAGCCAACAACCAAAGAAGAACTGCATTATTTTTTGTACCAGGAGAGGCATAAGGTTACCCAAAAGCAGTGTGAAAGACTGTTGGAAGGCATGCCAAGACGCATGAAAGCTGGTATTAAAAATCATTGTTATTCCACAAAATATTGATTTCTGATCTCGTCCTGAGTTAAAGCATTAGTATTGTTGTTTCTAAATGATTATGAACTTGTTTTTTTGCATTATTTGAGGTCTGCAAGCAATGCATTTTATTGTTATTTTGACCATTTCTTATTTTCAGAAAATAAATACAAAATTTATTGCTTGGAACTTCGGAGACATTTTGTCAGTAGTTTATAGAATAAAATAACAATTTACATTTTACACAAAAATATATCTATAAATCAGACAAACTGAAAATTTTGCAGTGGTATCTTAATTTTTGTCAGAGCTGTATATATAAAAGTAAAAGAATTATTTGAATTCAGATTTCATTTATTTACAGTAATATTTGTTATAAGTAGAGATTGATGGATCAGGAAAAATTCTAATTTACATGTTCATGCATTTTTTTCCCAGGAAATTCGATTTTCACAGAAGTTCTTCTCCACAAATGTAATACCTCTTATTATGCTTGAGGGTCTTTCTAGTCTGCAGAGCATGAGAAACATGTGTATTATGCTAGAAATTGAAAAAATCCTTATACTTACTTTCCAGCTTATGACTCTGGCTCCTCTGCTATTCAATGCCATCCATCCAGTCCTCACCCGATCTACTAATCCTTCACCACCCACACTAGAATCTGTTGGGAGGACTCTGCACGAACGAGAGGAAGTCATCATGTTTTGACGTGCACAGTGACCTTTTGAGCGCATGCACAGAATCCTCCCCTACCTCATAAAAGCCAGAAATCCTAGCTATGTGTGAGGTCCTGGTAATTGCAGGGTCTGCAGCAGGAGGATCAAAAGATGCAGTGTGGAATGAATAGCTCGTATTTTTGCAAATTTCTATGTATGCTAATAGTGAAGTTAATCATAATACTCAGACAACGTCAATGTATTGTGACCATATCACAGCATTAAATTTATCAAAATAGAAAATAAAATCCCCTGACTATTGCAAGTGGTCACATGTACAGTTGCTATAAAAAGCCTACACATTCCTGCCAGGTTTCTATCATGTAAAAAAAATCATAAAAATAATATAGAATAACAATATAGAATAATTTCAAAACTTTCTCCACCTTTAATGACACCCATAACTGTACAAATCCATTGAGAAACAACCTGATTTATTTTAGGGGGGATAACAATAAATCTAAAATAATTTGGTTGCATAAGTGTGAAATCATTTTTATGTGGGGATGTGTTTGTGTTCAGAATTACATTAAGCTCATGGTTAGTGTTGAGCGATACCGTCCGATACTTGAAAGTATCGGTATCGGATAGTATCGGCCGATACCCGAAAAGTATCGGATATCGCCGATACCGATATCCGATACCAATACAAGTCAATGGGACACCAAGTATCGGAAGGTATCCTGATGGTTCCCAGGGTCTGAAGGAGAGGAAACTCTCCTTCAGGCCCTGGGATCCATATTAATGTGTAAAATAAAGAATTTAAATAAAAAATATTGATATATTCACCTCTCCGGCGGCCCCTGGACATCACCGCGGGTAACCGGCAGGCTTCTTTGTTTAAAATGAGCGCGTTTAGGACCTGAGAATGACGTCGCGGCTTCTGATTGGTCGCGTGTCGCTCATGTGACCGCCACGCGACCAATCAGAAGCCGCGACGTCATTCACAGGTCCTAAATTCCTAGATTGAGGAGTTTAGTGCCTGAGAATGACGTCGCGGCTTGTGATTGGTCGCGTGGCGGTCACATGAGCGGCACGCGACCAATCAGAAGCCGCGACATCATTCTCAGGTCCTAAATGCGCTCATTTAAAAAAAGAAGCCTGCCGGTTACCAGCGGTGATGTCCAGGGGCCGCCGGAGAGGTGAATATATCAATATTTTTTATTTTAATTCTTTATTTTACACATCACTATGGATCCGATACTGATTCCCGATACCACAAAAGTATCGGAACTCGGTATCAGAATTCCGATACCGCAAGTATCGGCCGATACCCGATACTTCCGGTATCGGAATGCTCAACACTACTCATGGTCAATAGTAGTTAGTACATAGCTGACATCATTCAAAGTGAATCTGATTAACTTCATATAAAGTTTAGTTGCTCTAGTAGGATTTTCCTAACATTCCTGACATTTTTACAGTAAAATCCATGGTCTGTAAATAGCTTACAATATACTGTTGAAAGTTGTTGAGTCAGTGGAAGGATATAAAGAGAATTACAAGTGGTTAGCACTGCAGCCTTGCAGTGCTGGGGTCCAGGGTTCTAATCCCACCCAGGACAACATCTGCAAAGAGTTTGTATGTTCTCTCCGTGTTTGCGTGGGTTTCCTCTGGGCACTCCGGTTTCCTCCCACATTCCAAAGACATACTGATAGGGATTCTAGATTGTGAGCCCCATCGGGGACAGTGATAATAATGTGTGCAAAACTGTGAAGCGCTGCGGAATATGTTAGCGCTATATAAAAATAAAGATTATTAAATAAAGATTATTATTATTTAGATATAGTATGAAACATTGCGGAGACAATCATCAAGAAGTGTCTTAAATTTGTGATAACATCTAGCACTGGATGTTCCTAAAAAAATAATGAAAAGACAAGAATTTTGTCCAGGAACCTGTTAAGAGGCCTATACCAACATTAAAGGAGTTGCAGTAATTTCTGGCAAGCACTGACTGTGTACTCTATATGACAAAGATCTACCATATTCTTCATAAAGTAAGTCTGGCATGTGGCGTAGGTGGCAAGATGGAAGCCTTTTCTTTCAAAGAAAAACATTCAAACCAGGCTATGTTTTCCTAAATTATTAATCAAGTCTGTCAAAAGCATATGGGAAAACATGTTATGGTCTGATGACATCAAAGTTCAGCTTTTTGGCCATAATTTTAAAAGAAATGTTTGGCACAAAGCTAACACTGTGCATCAGCAAAAGAACACCATACTCACAGCAAAACATGGTGGAAGTAGCAGTATGTTTTGAGGCCTCAGCTACAACTAGGACCTTAGTCAAGTAGAAAGGAAATATGAATAGTTCTAAATATCAGTCAATTTTGCAACAAAACCTTCATGCCTTTGCTAGAAAACTGAATATGAAGAGGAATTTCACCTTTTGGAACAACAGCATCCCTAAGCACACCTGCAAATCAACAAGAGAATGGCTTTAAAGATCACCATTTTGGAGTGGCCCAACCAGAGCTCAGTACCCAATTGAAAATATGTGGGTTGAACTGTAGATTACTGTACAAAGGAGATGCCATCTCAATCTAATAGATTTGGAATGTCAATTCTTTCAGTGAGATGCTGATTGATTTCTACCCAAAAGACAATGCTGTCATAAATTCAAATTGTAATTCAACAAAGTATTAGTTTAAGATAGTGCATATTTATGCAACCATATTATTTTAGTTCTTTATTTTTCTTTTTCCACCAAAAAGATTTAACTTACCGTATATACTCGAGTATAAGCCGAGATTTTCAGCCCAAATTTTTGGGCTGAAAGTGCCCCCCTCGGCTTATACTCGAGTCACGGTAGCGGTGGGGTCGGCGGGTGAGGGGGTGAGGGCGCTGAGGCATACTCACCTAGTCCCAGCGATCCTCGCGCTGTCCCTGCCGTCCCACGGGCTTCGGCGCTGCAGCTTCTTCCTCTCTTCAGCGGTCACGTGGGACCGCTCATTACAGAAATGAATAAGCGGCTCCACCTCCCATAGGGGCGGAGCCGCCTATTCATTCCTCTAATCAGCGGTGCCGGTGACCGCTGATAGAGAAAGAAGCTGCGGCACCGAAGACCAGGCAGAGGGACAGCGCGAGGATCGCCAGGACTAGGTGAGTATGTTATATTCACCTGTCCACGTTCCAGCCGCCGGGCGTCGTTCCATCTTCCCGGCGTCTCCATCTTCCCGGCGTCTGCACTCTGACTGTTCAGGTCAAAGGGCGCGATGACGCATACAGTGTGCGCGGCGCCCTCTGCCTGATCAGTCAGAGCAGAGACGCCGGGAAGATGGAGGCGCCGGAACGAGACGCCGGGAGCTGCAATCAAGGGAGGTGAGTATGTGTTTTTTTTTTTTTATTGCAGCAGTAGCAGCGGCAGAACAGATTAATGTGGAGCATCTATGGGGCACAATGAACGGTGCAGAGCACCGTATATGGAGCACATCTATGGGGCACAGTGAACGGTGCAGAGCACCGTATATGGCACATCTATGGGGCACAGTGAACGGTGCAGAGCACCGTATATGGCACATCTATGGGGCACAATGAACGGTGCAGAGCACCGTATATGGAGCACATCTATGGGGCACAGTGAACGGTGCAGAGCACCGTATATGGAGCACATCTATGGGGCACAGTGAACGGTGCAGAGCACCGTATATGGCACATCTATGGGGCACAGTGAACGGTGCAGAGCACCGTATATGGAGCACATCTATGGGGCACAGTGAACGGTGCAGAGCACCGTATATGGAGCACATCTATGGGGCACAGTGAACGGTGCAGAGCACCGTATATGGAGCACATCTATGGGGCACAGTGAACGGTGCAGAGCACCGTATATGGCACATCTATGGGGCACAATGAACGGTGCAGAGCACCGTATATGGCACACCTATGGGGCACAGTGAACGGTGCAGAGCACCGTATATGGCACATCTATGGGGCACAGTGAACGGTGCAGAGCATCGTATATGGCACACCTATGGGGCACAGTGAACGGTGCAGAGCACCGTATATGGCACAGCTAGCGGGCACAGTGAACGGTGCAGAGCACTGTATATGGCACAGCTATGGGGCACAGTGAACGGTGCAGAGCACTATATGGGGCACAGCTATGGGGAAATATGAACGGTGTAGAGCACTATATGGCACAGCTATGGGGAAATAATTATCTATTTTTATTTTTGAAATTCACCGGTAAATGCTGCATTTCCACCCTAGGCTTATACTCGAGTCAATAAGTTTTCCCAGTTTTTTGTGGCAAAATTAGGGGGGTCGGCTTATACTCGGGTCGGCTTATACTCGAGTATATACGGTAATTGTATAGATTATTGGGGACTTTAAAGATGGAAAAAGTTCTTGGTATGATTTTCTTGCAACACAGAATTTGGCATTTCATAAGGGATGCAAAAACATTTTATAGTCACTATATGTCTATATTGGTATCTGTTGAGGAAGCCAAAAGGTTTGCCTATTAAATGTAATCAGGATACCCAATTTCTTATTAATGTAAGGAAATAACAAGGTGAAAGACCATGTTAAGTAGGTGCAGACTGGGTATGACCCATGTAAGTTTTTATTTTAAGAAAAAAACATTGTAGAGTCTCAAATTGTCTATCAAAATAAAAAAAAATAATAATCTCATAGATATTTTTCTTTATTGAAATTTATATGTTTCCTGAAATATGCAAACAGCGCATTTTTATTGCATAGGTCATTGTTCTAAATCAGGGTTAACGTAATGCACCACAAATGCTTGGTTTAGCATGGAACAATGAGTTTGAAATGTGATACATTTATATATTGTACAGCTCTCCGGAAAGAATAATTAGGGAAGAATTGGATCTGCAAAAACAATTACCTTTCCTGGCTTCATTATGCAAATTAGTTGTAGGTTGTGAAAATTCTTTTTTAAAGACATGTTTCAGTTCAAGGGCACTGACATTGTGAAAAGTTGAAAGAAATCTAACAATTGAATGAATGTAAGTAAGAATTACTAAAACACTAATTGGCTATGTTTTAAAAGTTTAGTATTTTAACCCTAATAAATTTACTTATTTTAAGAGTATGCTGTTGCTCTAATTTTTGGACAGATTTTAATAAAAAAAAATTTAATTTGCATTTATAGGCAGTTTTGACTGGCCTAAGCTGCAGATAAATAGATAGAACACTATGTAACACAATTTTTGTTCCTGGCTTCCAAGTGTAATATTTCAATTTCTTATGTTTAAAGGCTATGGAAAAACAACTACATTCAGCACAAACTTTGATTTTATGACCACAGGCCAGAAAAATGTTGTATTTATTGTGACAAAAAAAGGAAATTATTACATTTTTTTCATGCGGTCTGATAAAAAAACACTTGCATGGTAAATAGACAAAGACAGTCAAAAATCACTCAAAAAGGTTCAGAAAAGTGTTGTTTTTCTAGATTTGCGAGTGTATTGCAAATCGCTTTCTCGAAGAAGCCCCCAAATGTAGTCCCCCATCATGTTTTCGTTATACTGTCCTTGGTAACGAATTCAAAGTCCAATATATCTTGATGAAAGCACTCACCTTGCTCCTCTGAGTAAGCTCCCATGTTCTCCTTGAACTTGTTAAGATGAGCATCAAGGATATAGACATTGAGAGAAATTCTGCATCCCATTATGGCGTAATTCTTTATAAGAGTCTGAACCATCTGCACATAGTTTACAGCCTTGTGATTACCCAGGAAGCCATGAACCACTGCAATGAAGCTGTTCCAAGCCGCTTTCTCCTTCCTGTTCAGCAGCTTGGTGAACTCGTCACATTCTGTGATCTTCTTGATCTGCAGTCCGACGAAGATACCAGCCTTGACCTTTGTCTCGGACAGCTTTGGAAAGAGATCTTGGAGGTGCTTGAAAGCTGCTGACTCCTTGTCAAGAGCCATGACAAATTGCTTGATGAGGCCTAACTTGATGTGCAGTGGTGGCATCAGCACCTTCAGAGGTTCTATCAGCGGCTCCCACTTGACGTTGCTCTTTCCCACAGAGAACTTGGTCTGCTGTGGCCAATCCTTTCTATGATAGTGTGCCTTAGTGTAATGGCTGTCCCAGAGGCAAAGGAAACAAGGATATTTTGTAAAACCGCCTCGAAGGCCCATCAGCAATGACACCATTTTGAAGTCTCCGATGACCTCCCATCCATAGTCATCATACTTCAAGGCACTCAGCAACATCTTGACACTGGTGTAGTCCTCTTTTAGATACACAGAGTGATCCATAGGGAGAGATGGGTATTTGTTTCCATTGTGAATCAGCACGGCTTTCAGGTTCCTGGATGAACTGTCTATGAATAGGTGCCATTCACTCGGGTACAGGTGATACTTATAGCTCAGCATTGGACTTGGTAAGACGAAGGTCTCTTATCAGATAGTTGACGTCTTTCTGGTTAGGAAAATATGGCCTTCTCTCCTCAACCTCATCTGTAAAAATCTAATCTTGATCTCCAAAATCTTCCACACTGTCTGACTTGCAGCTTTTTCCTGAAGATGGCTAATCCCTCTTCGGGGGAGTTGGAACAGGCATCTCGGGGCAGTGTGGTACTGGGGCAATGGAAGAAGGAATGTCTGAATAAATGATTTGAGGCACATTCTTGCCTGTGCGATGTGTGTCCGGCAGTTCACCATCATGCCATCATGGAACTGCCAGACGATTGAGATGAACTTGCTCAGCCTTACCACCAAGCTGAAGGTCTACTGCATGGTGATCCTCACCACACTTCTCTATTAATGATGAGTGAACATGCTCGCCACTACTCGTTACTCACCCATGTATCGCTATGCTCGGCATACTCATCGAGCAGCGAGCATTTCCGGGATTATTCGGCGGTAACTGCAGTCTCCACCCAGCAGTTTTGGCATACTTTAGAGACCCAATCACAGTGCAAGGATTGTCTGCCAGGCCATGAAACACCGAAGCCATCTTTGTTGTGGTCATGCAGTGATTGACTGGGTAGTACAGCATCATTCCAAGTGTATAAGAGACCAGGGGCCGCCCTGCTCACCGCATTCTGCTCCTGTTTCAGTGAGAGTAGGGAGAGCTGCTGCTGAGATAGGGTCAGAATTTGTGGTTATAGAGTTAGTGTAGGTCTGCAACTCCTTAGAAACCAAAAGTCAGTTTTAGAGCTAATTCATGGGTCCCAATATTTCAGTGCTAGGTAGGCAGGGCACAGCATATCCACATCAGTGCAAGGCCTGCAGGCACTGTATGTGCGTCCATTGGACCCACTGCATCCTTCCCAAAGCTCCATAACTGCCTTCTGCTGCTGCAGCTTATTTACTGTCTATCTACCAATTTTTATTTTTATTTTTCCAAACCTCCCCCCCAAAAAAAAAATACAGTCTGTTCTGTCAGACTGAGGCCTGTTGAAAAATGATAGTTTGTCAGGCATACGTAGCATAGTTGTGCGTGCTACCCTTGTGCCCCTTTGTTTTTTGGTGTTTTAAATTCACCAAAAAAGGCCTCATATATTTCTGTGCTCCAAGTTTGGTCATTGGAGGACGGTGTACTTATTTTGTGGCTGCGTGATACTCAAATTGTATACAGCGCTATCTAACATCCCAAAAAATTGAAAGGTTCAGATTTGCCAGAGTGGTATTTCCGTTACAGCCGTCATATATCTCTGTGCTCTAAGTTTGGGCATTGGAGGACGGTGTACTTACTTTGTGGCTGTGTAATACTCAAATTCTATGCAGCGCTACTTAGCATCCAAAAAAATTCAAAGGCCACAGATTTGCCAGTGTGGTATTTCCGTTACAGCCGTCATGCAGTATATCTCTGTGCTCTAAGCAGAGGCGTATCTAGGGTTTCTGGCACTCGGGGCAAGAATTCTGGCACCCTCCTGGCTGTGTCCTCACACTGTCTCTCCATGCTACACCTCCACTATTCAGTTTCTATTCTGTGCCCACTCACTTTTGTCCCCCATACTGTCTCCTCACACTATTCCCCTCCCTCCTTATACTGTCTCCTCTCACATCCCTCCTGTTCACCATACTGTCTCCTCATATATTTATCCCCTCACTTTCTATACCGCCTGCTCACCTAACTCCCCATACTGTGTCACTCTGCACACATCCCATCACCCTCACTTCCTGTACTCTGTCACACATACATTTTTCACATCGCTCTTCATACTGTGCCCTCATTCTCCCATATTGTTTCCTAATACATGCCCCCATTCCCTCATACTGTTTCCTCATACATGCCCCCAATTCCCCCATACTGTTTCCTCATACATGCCCCCATTCCCCCACACTGTTTCCTCTTACATGCCCTAATTCTCCCATACTGTTTCCTCATACATGCCCCCATTTCCCCTGTACTGTTTCCTCATATATGTCCCCCATTGCTCTTCATTTCGTGTCCTCAAGTCTCCCACACACATTAAATCCCCCATCCCCACTACAAATCTCACCCCACACATAATAAATTCCCCCATCCCCAAATTCTCCAGACACATAATAAATCCCCCTATCCCCACTCAAATTGTCCACACACATATTATTGTCCTCTACCCCACCCCATCATTGCTCTCTTCACCACCTCCATCATTGCCTTCTCCGTCATGCCCATCATTGCCCATTTCACCACCTCCAGCATT
Source organism: Ranitomeya imitator (assembly GCF_032444005.1). Classification (NCBI taxonomy): domain Eukaryota; kingdom Metazoa; phylum Chordata; class Amphibia; order Anura; family Dendrobatidae; genus Ranitomeya; species Ranitomeya imitator. Next base: position 329,333,860 of record NC_091286.1, on the reverse strand, counting down.
TCCTCCCGTGCAATCCCATCATTGCCCTTTCCACCACATCCATCATTTCCTCCTCCACCATCCCCATCCTTGCCTATTCCACCACTTCCATCATTTCCTCCTCCACCACCATCCCCATCCTTGCCCATTCCACCACTTCCATCATTTCCTCCTCCACCACCATCCCCATCCTTGCCCATTCCACCACTTCCATCATTTCCTCCTCCACCACCACCCCCATCCTTGCCCATTCCACCACTTCCATCATTTCCTCCTCCACCACCATCCCCATCATTGCCCTCTCCTCCCCCTACACACACACACCATTTACTTCTCTGCACATTCCCCTGCAGTGCGCACACACACACACGCATGCACGTGCACACGTGCACACACACACACACTTCTCCTCGTGCTCTGCCGCAGCATCTCCATCGCCTTCCTCTGACACAGCCGGCCGCTGAATGATGACGTCATCTAGCGGCACGTCTGTGTGAGAGGAAGCGTGGGCAGGAAGCAGGAAGACAGATCGCTGGAGCTCCGCTGCTATTTTCTCTTGTAGGCAGCGAAGCTGCAGGGATTTCTCCCTGCCTGCCACAGCCACCCTGCAGGGGCCCCCCTCCACCTCCGCAACTGTTGGGAGTCAGCGCTCTGCAGCTTCTCTGTGCCGGCTGTCAGCTTGAGAGTCGGCACAGAGAACAGCTGACTCCCAGACCGGGGGCGGCAGAATGCATCCACCGGGGGAGACGCTGCGGACCACCACATTATGCGGCCCGACTGCGCCCCCCTGCCGGCTACGCCCGGGGCACATGCCCCGGCTGCCCCCCCTAGATACGCCACTGGCTCTAAATTTGGGCATAGGAGGCCGGTGTACTTACTTTGTGGCTGTGTTATACTCAAATTCTATACAGCGCTATTTAGCATCCCAAAAAATTGAAAGGCCACATATTTGCCAGTGTGGTATTTCCGTTGCAGCCGTCATATAGCTCTGTGCTCCAAGTTTGGGCATTGCAGGCCGGTGTACTTATTTTTTGGCTGTGTGAAACTGAAATTCTATACAGCGCTATTCAGCCTAAAAAAAATTGTAAAGGCCATAGATTTGCCAGTGTGGTATTTCCGTTACAGCCGTTATATATCTCTGTGCTCTAAGTTAGGTCATTGGAGGCCGGTGTACTTACTTTGTGGCTGTGTGATACTCAAATTCTATACAGCGCTATTTAGCATCCAAAAAATTCAAAGGCCACAGATTTGCCAGTGTGGTATTTTTGTTACAGATAAGGTTAGGGGGTGCTCACTGCAAATGAATATGCTCTGGAGAAAAAAATAATCCAAGAAAAAAAGATAAACTCCAGCACACTTAAATAATGAAAATAGTGTTTAATTCGAAAAATCAAGATGGTAGGACTCCAATTAACAAAAATAATTATTTTTAATGTCTGTAAAGATTTCTCAGAAAATATTATTATTGTTATTTGCTGTCCTACTATCTTGATTTTTTGAATTAAACACAACTTTCATTATTTAAGTGTGCTGGAGTTTATGTATTTTTGTTACAGCCGTCATATATCTCTGCTCCAAGTTTTGGCACTGGAGGCCGGTGTACTTATTTTTTGGCTGTGTGAAACTCAAATTCTATACAGCGCTATTCAGCCTAAACAAAATTTTAAAGGCCACAGATTTGCAAGTATGGTATTTCCATTACAGCCGTCAACCGTCATATATCTCTGTGCTCCAAGTTTGGTCATTGGAGGCCAGTGTACTTACTTTGTGGCTTTGTCACACTCAAATTCTATACAGCGCTATTTAGCAACCAAAAAAATTGAAAGGCCACAGATTTGCCAGTGTGGTATTTCCGTTACAGCCGTCATATATTACTATGCTCCAAGTTTGGTCATTGGAGGCCGGTGTACTTATCTTTTGGCTGTGTGACACTCAAATTCTTTACAGCGCTATTTAGCATCCAAAAAAATTCAAAGGCCACAGATTTGCCAGTGTGGTATTTCCGTTACAGCCATCATATTTCTCTGTGCTCTACATTTGGGCACTGGAGGCCGGTGTACTTACTTTGTGGCTGTGGGATACTCAAATTCTATATAGCGCTATTTAGCCTCCCAAAAAATTCAAAGGCCACAGATTTGCCAGTGTGGTATTTCCATTGCAGAAAAGGTTAGGGGGTGCTCACTGCAAATGATTGTGCTCTGGGGACTGCTAAACGGTACTTTTACTAAGACCTCATGATCACGGTTGTTTCAATAGCTTTGAAAATGCACCCATAGAAATATATGGGTCTGTTCTCAGATATTAACATGAAGGGGGCTTGGAAATGCCTTTTCTTATAAGTGACGGTTTTAGGTAGCATGAAACTGCTTTGACCCTGCGGTACAGTATTTCACATTAAAAAATTTTTGTCAGTAATGGCACTTCTTGTGAACTTTAATTCTCAAAGTTTTAGTTGATAATTCAAATAATATAGAAAATTGCTGAGGACCTTTATAATCATAGTGTAGATACTTTATATCAATATGGATTCATTACATTTTGAAGTGAGCTTTGTAACCTGAACGATTGGCAGTTTGCCATCCTATGGCTCAAGTTCATATAATCACATTATTGTCTTTCAGAGCAATTTAAGTTCTGCTATTTAGTAGAGAATCAGCAAACAGAATGCCAATAGTCTGCAGGATTTCATAATGCATCACATGATAAAGTGTCAATGTGTACTATATTTCTACAATAATTGTGTATTGGGTTTTCTATTATTTGTTTCTTACGCTTGCCTTTTTGATTGCACTCCAAAGCTGTGGCAATCTTCTCTACAAGGTACATTTGAAAAAAAAAAAGAACCACACTGCCGAGAAATGGAGCGGAATTCTGCAGACAAGTTTTCTGACTAAAATATATATTTCACCTAGTCATTTTGATGCTTATTGAGTCTTTTTTCAAAGTTTTAATTGGAATATTTTGCTGTTTCTTGGTAGCATTCAGTCATATACCCACAAAGCAACTGGAGAGGAAATACAGACATATGGATCATTCACCAGCATCTGCCCTTATTCTTCATTCGGATTTTAAAAAATGCAAAAAGAGAATGGAACGGAGATTAAGTATGCTACTTATTTAGACTGCACCAGACACAAATGATAACTGGAAAATTATCATTCTATAAGGAAACTGTGTCATTAAATGCATGATAATAACAAGGCAAGGCTTGTTGTTTTGTGTTTTTTATCTTTTTTTGTCTCATGCACTATTGCCAATTACATTAAACACTGAGTAGATTCAATACGCTCTTTTCTTTAGGATGACTACTAAAGATCTTTTTTTCATAATTTTGTCAATATGCTTTAAGACTTTCATGCAGCTTCAGGGGCTTTTTGCTTAAATGCAACATGACATGTTTCATGTAGCACTTGGCTTCTACACCCTCTATATATCACAGTATATAGCAGACTGCAAAAAGAGACTACAGTGAAATCCACCAGTGTCCTTCTGAATCCTTCATCAGGTTGACTCCTTTAACCTGATGAAGAAGTCAACCCAACTTCAAAATGCATAGCATGAATAAAGATACTAGAGAACATACACTTTTGTCTTCACTCTGTGGCACCAACCGGGAATAACTGCTCTTTTCATGTTTGGTTTGTATACCTCTGTACCTCTGTATGGAAAATCATTCCACTTTTCAGTACAGTTAAACAAAAGGTGTGCAAATACATACCTGCCAGACAAAGGCCGAAAGACCACACCTTTGGCTTCTGCCTGATTAATTGATACCAATGGGAATAGAATGCTACAGAATACTGTAAGTCTGGAAAAGCTCCATATCTATACTGTAGGGTAAATGCACAAATGCGGTTTGCACGCTGTCTAACTGACACAATTGATGGTTAAAGGGAACCTGTCAGCAGGATTGTGCACAGTGGCTTACAGTGTCAGGTGGGCACCATTATACTGATTAAAATGATACCTTGGTTGATGAAATCCGTCTTATGGTTGTTCTTTAATTTTTATTTTCAATTTTTAGTTAATGAGATCAGTGACCTGCCAACAGTCTGCATTAAGAATACCTAATCAGAGCACCACATGAAGACCCCCCTCCAGGCCGCCCCCAGAGCATGAGCATCTCATTAACTAAAAACTGGAAATAAATATTAAAGAACAACCATAAGGCGGATTTTATCAACCAAGGTATCATTTTAATCAGTATAATGGTGCCGACCTGACACTGTCTGTAGGTTACTGTGCACAATCCTGCTGACAGGTTCCCTTTAACTTATTCCGCAGTCTGCTACGTACTGTGATACTAGAGACTGCAGAAGTCACATTTTGTATAAAAAAAAAACAAATGAAAAAATATTGAATATATGCATTAAAATGGGGTATTATCAAACTGTTTCTTGAGCGGATCATTGTGATACACTCTCCATACAGTGTTCTCATTTCCTGGTTTCTGGCAGGGCAGACTCACTACACCTTGAGTGACAGTTCTTGTGAGAGTAGATCTGTTGTATTAGAACTATAATGCTGAGCACAAGTTCTGTTGTAATGCATTAAGCTATCAGTGATTTGTTCTGTAGTGTACACTGCTATCATTATATTAACATATAGCGATAATAGGACATTTGAACAAGCACACAGCTCCAGACTGTGAGAATTAAGTGCCATCCACGACTAGGAGACCTGCTCTGAAACTGCGAGCTGGTGATTTGAAAAGATTTGTAACAGCAGATCCTCTGAGAGAGAGGAGGAGGTTGCTGAGTAGCTAACTTCTGTATAGAAATCAATGGGCTGGAAAGAGAAAACTGAGATGTTAGGAGATACCTCTTTTCCTGGATTGTAACTACTGTGCACACTTGGCCAAAGTCTAGATAGGCACTCTTGGCCAAACTCTATGGAAATAAGATGTACACTGCAAAAGATAAACGCTGTCATTGCAGAAAATAGAAACAGCAAGTCAACTGCAAACTTGCTTTTCATCCTAACTAATTAAAGCAATTTAATACCTTCAGAATACCTCTTTAAATACAAATATGTCGCTTAAAATGTCCATATCATTTGCATTTTTGTGTTGTCAGTGCTGTTCTATATAAACTTTCATTATTAAAAGGGTTTTCCAGGGTAAATGTACACTTCTGTCACCAGTCTATCTGAGCACCATGCCGAATTCAAGCAGTGTGCCATATGCGCTGTCACGCTGGGTGAGGAGGAAGCTAGGTGCACAGCAATGGGAAGAGGGTGGGGTAGCTCAAACAAAGGTGGGGAGTGGAGACCCCTATCCAGATCTGACAATACCCTGTGTTAGGAATCGAGTTTCCGCCCCTGCACAGGGGGAATCTCGAACCTTGTTCGCTGCGGTCTCCCATTCTCTTCCAGCCGCAGTGGAGCCTGCTCAGTGGAAACGTTGGTCCCAGCATCTGGCTCAAGCGGATACTATATGCTTTGTTACTGCTGCCTTTCCAGGCTCTGCCTTTGTAGCCAGCATTGATCAGCAGCAAGAAGATGTTTCAGTGACTAAGTCTTGCTTTTCCCATACTGAGCATGCCCAAGGGATGACCTCCCATTGGAGGTCGGGGTCACATGCTCAGGTCCTGTTGCAACTCCTATTGGACCATCAGGAGGGTCCCAGAGCGCTACTACTATAAAAGGTTCACTAGTGTAAACGTATTTTCATGTGTGTGTGGATGTATGCCTGTCGATGGATGTAAGCTCTGAATAATTCCCCTTCCTAGAGTTGTTGACTGCTCGCGAATGGAGGAGTTACCTAGTGCCTGACAGTGCTATCTCACACCAGAGCACGATCTGTGCAGTAATCCTTTATCCTGACAATCGGTCATTGTAGGGTGGGAACTCCCGCTTGGTCTCAGCTGCTGACTCAGGGTGTCCTCAGGCGTGGGCTGAAAAACCACCGAGGGTCAGAGTGAGACCAGGCACCAGCTTCGTGGGGGTGACTCACAGGGATCCCACTAGTGTCTTCAACTGCACCCTGTGACTGTTAACAGGGCGCAGCATTTATTTAGGCAACTCTGTGAAGCAACAGAGATTGCTCCCTTTCACACAGGGTGAGGTCTAAACCCACGTATGAGTAAGCGTCCATCCGCCATTACTCAGCAGCAGGTACCATCTCTGCATGGTGGACCTCGGGCTGTGAACACACCTCATATCTACCTCTTTATTATTTGGTGCATTCCGCTAGCCCTAAAAACCCTGTCTGTCCTACCATCCCTAAATAGGTTCTACACCTATCACTGAGCAGGAATCTAATCCCTGACTGCCCCTGGCGATAGACCCTGGATAGGTAGGGCACAGGGTGTGCTGGTCAACTCCCACTACAACTAAAGATAAAGCAGGAAGACAAATGAGGGAATACACTTAGCTTGAGACAACACATAAGAGCTCATGCCAGCAAGTCTCCAAGAGGCTCCAAGAAGAAATTAGTTGACATCTAGCACTTTCAACAGACAGAAGTAAATAGAGCTATCACTGGCACCTTGCTAAAGTGACTAAAGAGATTTAAACATCCAGCAAGGGTATGTTAATCAGCAGCAGACGGTTGAGATTACCGCTAGGTCACAGAGGGAGAAGGATATCACATGCAAGATCCAGAATGTGCCCTCATAGCCAAGCACAATGACCTTCTACAGATGGATTAAAAAAGAGTGTCTATCTCACCTGACACACTCGTGACATGCGCACTCTCAGGATTCCCCCTGTTGTCTTCTTAATCAGGCATCATGTGACCGCTCTTATGGGACTTGCATGAAAACTTTTCCTTATTCAATCAATGTTCTATAGAGAAGCAGTAAAAGTCGGCAGTCAACACGTGAAAGCCAACATGCAAATGACATATCAGTGATTGATGTATTAATGGTCCCTCACCAGATCAGGAAAAGTTGCTAGTTGGCACATGACCAATTGTTTATAAATATCATATAAGTGGTCATGTGACAACAAGGGTTGAGCGAAACGGATCGGATAAATTAAAAAATCGCAGACTTTCGACAAAGTTGGGTTTCATGAAAACCGACCCAATCCTAGTGTGGGATCGGCCATGAGGTCGGTGATCTTCACGCCAAAGTCACGTTTTGTATGACGCTTCCAGCGCCATTTTTCAGCCAATGAAGGAGGACGCAGAGTGTGGGCAGCGTGATGACATAGGTCTCGGTCCGCACCATCTTAGAGAAGGGCATGACAGTGATTGGCTTGCTTTCTGCGGCGTCACAGGGGCTATAAAGGGGCGTGCACGCCGACCGCCATCTTACTTCTGCCGATCTTAGCATAGGGAGAGGTTGCCGCAGCTTCATCAGAAGAAGGGATATAGTTAGGGAGGGAAGATTAAGCCCCGAAACTGCTTGTGCTGTAGCAATTTCCACTGTCCAACACCACCATTTTTTTGCAGGGACAGTGGAGGCTATATTTTTGTGCATCAGCTCTGTAGCTTATTAGGCTGCCTTGTAAGGCTCCCTGGTAGCTGCATTGCTATTTGCACGCCGCTGTGCAAACCAACTGCTTTTTTAAAAGTTATCTTGTTTATTTGTCCACACTTTTGTGTGCAGCAGTCCTTTTTATTGCTGCCATACTTTCCTGAGATCATTGTAGGGAGATTGAAATTGGACTACAGTCCTTGTATTTTTTCATATATCTTCCAGCCACTTTCTGCCACTTACATTGTGTTGCTTTATACACTGGGCCTGAGTTTTGGCTCAGTCTTCCCCCCAAAAAAGTGAGATTCAAATTCTCACAAAGTGGATATACTTCTAACATAGTAACATAGTTATTAAGACTAGTTCCCTGGATCAACGCCCTATCAAGGAATCTAGTATATATACCCTGCAACATTATACTTTTCAAGAAAGGTATCCAATCCCCTCTTAAATTTAAGTAATGAATCACTCATTACAACATCATACAGCAGGGAGTTCCATAGTCTCACTGCTCTTACCCGTGTCTGTTATTATGCCTAAACCTTCTTTCCTCCAGATGTAGAGGATGCCCCATTGTCCCTGTCTCAGGTCTATGTTTAAAAAGATGATTAGAAAGGTCTTTGTACTGTCCCCTCATATATTTATACATTAAAATAAGATCACCGCTTAGTCTTTGTTTTTCCAAACTAAATAGCCCCAAGTGTAATAACCTATCTTGGTATTGCAGACCCCCCAGTCCTCTAATAACCTTGGTCACTCTTCTCTGCACCCGCTCTAGTTCAGCTATGTCTTTCTTATTCACCAGAGACCAGAACTGTACACAGTATTCTAATTGTGGTTGAACTAGTGACTTGTATAGAGGTAAAATTATATTCTCCTCATGAGCATCTATGCCTCTTTTAATGCATCCCATTATTTTATTTGCCTTTGAAGCAGCTGCCTGACACTGGCCACTGAATATGAGTTTGTCATCCACCCATACACCCAGGTCTTTTTCATTGATGGTTTTGCCCAGAGTTTTAGAATTAAGTGCATAGTTATACATCTTATTACTTCTACCCAAGTGCATGACCTTACATTTATCCCCATTAAAGCTCATTTGCCATTTATCAGCCCAAGCTTCTAGTTTACATGAATCATCCTGTAATATAAAATTGTCCTCCTCTGTATTGATTACCCTCCGGGTTTTAGTGTCATCTGCAAATATTGAAATTCTGCTCTGAATGCCCCCTACAAGGTCATTAATAAATATGTTAATAAGAAGAGGGCCCAATACTGACCCCTGTGGTACCCCACTGCTAACCGCGACCCAGTCCGAGTGTGCTCCATTAATAACCACCCTTTGTTTCCTATCCCTGAGCCAGCTGTTAACCCACTTACACATATTTTCCCATATCCCCATTATTCTCATTTTATGTATCAACCTTCTGTGTGGCACCGTATCAAAAGCTTTTGAAAAGTCCATATACACTACGTCCACTGGGTTCCCTTGGTCCAGTCCGGAACTTACCTCTTCATAGCTGATCAGATTAGTCTGACATGAACGGTCCCTAGTAAACCCGTGCTGATACTGACACCTGCCTATAAGACTCAAATCAATAGTGGCCAGATAGCTGACAATTGCCATACCAAGTTTTAACTATCTATGAAAAGGTAAAATGTCAATAAAAAATAAAGTCCTGGATAACCCCTGTAGTCATATACTTTTGACTTTCCTTTTCTACAATGTTAAATAACCATGATTGGTACTAGCATCCACTGCATTCTCACATGTTGGGAGGTGATCACATGTGGAGAACGGGAGGCCATATTCTCTTTCTTTTCAAACGCCATAAAAAGGCAATGCTCAGAAAGAAGATTGCTTAATAAAACCCATAAAAAGGTACATCAACAGTCATTAAGGGATTAAACAAAAATGTATAATATTTTCAGATATTATCTACTGTATCAGTAAACATGGCTTGGAATTGTGCAGCTTAATTTAATCCATTGTTCTAAACATTGGAATCTCAAGTACAAAAAACCAGGAATATTTAATGTGATACAAAAGGACTATTAATTTATTTTTCTAAACTACAAGAATAATGACACTGCAATATTGTGTAGTGAAATGTGGAATAATTTTATAAACGTTGCCTTTCCATTAGATTAGATCAATTAATCTGATTCTAATTTGGCTAAACATCAAGATATAGTAATCCCTAGAGCCTTGCAAATAATCTCTAAACACATTGACACTCTCAGCAGACAAACATTATCCCTACTCACACTGTTTGTCCATATGGTCTCATCCCATGGTGACAGAGAGCACCCTGCTGTTTCAATCAAATAAATGTCAATTATCTTGAGATGAATTTTAAGCGCATGACTATGTAGTTCTGATCCAGCCAGCTAAAGATCATCACAAGAAGTATTCACGAAAACTAGTTCCCTTTTTTCTTAATTACACAATTTTCCCGGGGTGGTAACAAAGCTATTGAATTTGAACTTTTATCGAGTAAATGTAGTGAATTACAAATTACTGTATACTTTCCCTGACCTGTATTTGGAACACAGTACATGGCTTTTGTCTTAACATATAACTAATCTTAAGAAGAAGTGAATGCTACTTAAAGGGTCATTCTAATGTTCCTTAATTGGTAAAATGGTAAAGTACTTTTAAAAATAAGCAGCTTTGCACAAGAAATAAAAAAATCTTTTCTGATATCCATAATAGATAATTTTTGCATTTTACTATGTATTATTTGTTGACTCGGTTATCGGCCATTACTGCAGTACATTAGCAGTGGCCGGTCTCTTAGGCAAGGAGCGCATCGCTTACAAGCTCTTTGCTATCAAGCTCATAAGTGCTGCCCTGCCGCTGTATAGATAGCAGGATATGGCCAAATTCAGTAGCTCTACGCTCCTTTGATTCTTCATAGGCAAAGCTGCCTTTGTTTGCAGCATTGGAGAACTCAACATTTGGACTAATGGAGCAACTATGCCATTGGTGTGAATTGCTAATCAATCAGGCAAGCAAGAATCTGGGGTGCCGTTCGTTTCTGAAAATCAGTGATGAGAAATCCCCTGTAAACAGTTAATAAAATTAGATTTTATTCTTAGTCATTGCTGCTCCACTACAACTTGTTTTAACCACAATATATACGATGACTTGCTATGGACAATCTTTACTTGTCAGAAAAGTCACCTGACAATTAGGAAATCACCATGTTTCCTACAGTTGTTTTCTGTACGGATATTGGACAGTAAATGTTCTATTACCCTGTAGCACTACCACAGCGAACATGACACATTGCAATGCTTATTAAATTTAATGTGATAACTGTATGATGTGGTGCCAGACAGACAGGTTTGGGGTGAGCTGGACCGCAGAATGAAGGCAAAAGTGCCAACAAGTGCTAAGCATCTCTGGGAACTCCTTTAAGATTGTTCGAAGACCATTCCCGGTGACTACCTCTTGAAACTCATCAAGAGAATGCCAAGTGTGTGCAAAGCAGTCATCAAAGCAAAAGATGGCTACTTTGAAGAACCTAAAATATAAGACATAATTTCAGTTGTTTCACACTTTTTTGTTAAGTATATAATTCAACATGTGTTAGGGTACCGTCACACAGTGGCATTTTGATCGCTACGACGGCACGATCCGTGACGCTCCAGCATCGTAACAATATCGCTCCAGCGTCGTAGACTGCTGTCACACTTTGCAATGTATGACGCTGGAGCGATAATTTCATGATGTATGTGCGATATAGAAGCCGTTGGTTACTATGCGCACAATATCGTGCACACCTTTGTTACACCATGCGATCATGCCGCCACAGCGGGACATTAGATGACGAAAGAAAGTTTCAAACTATCTGCTACGACGTACGATTCTCAGCGGGGTCCCTGATCGCAGGAGCGTGTCAGACACTGCGAGATCGTAACTATATCGCTGGAACGTTACGAATCGTGCTGTCGTAGCAATCAAAATGCCACTGTGTGACGGTACCCTTAATTCATAGTTTTGATGCCTTCAGTGTGAATGTACAATTTTCATAGTCATGAAAATACAGAAAAATCTTTAAATGAGAAGGTCTGTCTGCTGCCTCAAATTTTTTTTTAATTATATACAGTTTTGCTGAAAATTTTCCTGAAAATTAAGTATTTCTCCCAGACAATTATTGCAATTGCACATGCTTTGTTATACAAAGGTTTATTTCCTTTGTGTGTGTGTTGGGACAATAAAAAAAAAACTGAAAAAAGGGCAAATTGGACATTATTTCACACAAAACTCCAAAAATGGGCCAGACAAAATTGTTGGCACCCTCAACTTAATATTTAGTTGCAAACCCTTTGGATTATATAACAGCAATCAATAGCTTCCTATAACCACCAACAAGCTTCTTACACCTCTCCACTGGAAGTTTGGACCACACTTCTTTTGCAAACTGCTCCAGATCTTTCATATTTGAATAGCATTTCAACAGCCATTTTAAGATCTCTCCACAGGGATTTAAGGGAATATAGATGTGGACTCATTGCTGGCAACGTCAGAGCTCTCCAGCCCTTTGTTTCCATCTATTTCTGGGTGCTTCTTGAAGTATGTTTAGGGTCATTGTCATGCTAGAAGACTCATAACTTAGGACGCAAACCCAACTTTCTGACACTGGACAGTACATTGTGACCCAAAAATCTTTTGGTAATCTTCAGATTTCATGATGCCTTATACACAGTCAAGGCACCCAGTGCCAGAGGCAGCAAAACAACCCAAACATCTTTGAACTGCCACTATATTTGACTATAGTTACTGTGTTCTTTTCTTTGTAGATCTCATTCAATTTTCGGTAAACAGTAGAATGATGTGCTTTAACAAAAAGATCTATCTGGGTCTCATCTGTCCACAAGATGCTTTTCCATAAGGATTTTGGCTTACTTACATACATTTTGGTAAACTGCAGCCTAACTTTTTTATGTCTCTGTGTCATATGTGGTGTCCTCTTGGGTCTTCTGCCATAGTGTTTAATTTAATTGAAAAGTCGACGGATAGTTCGCACTGACACTTATGCACCCTGAGTATGCAGGACAGTTACACCATCCAGACTATCCTGCTTTGCAACCATTCATTATTTTTTCCCTGCAGTCCACGTCAAGGAAGATTAGCTACAGTGCCATGGATTGTAATTTTCTTGATTATGTTTTTCCACCAACATAGAAGAGGATTCTTTACTGTTAGGGCAGTGAGAATCTGCAATTGCTTGCCTGAGGAGGTGGTGATGGCGAACTCAGTCGAGGGGTTCAAGAGATGCCTGGATGTCTTCCTGGAGCAGAACAATATTGTTTCATACAATTATTAGGTTCTGTAGAAGGACGTAGATCTGGGGATTAATTATGATGGAATATAGGCTGAACTGGATGGACAAATGTATTTTTTCGGCCTTACTAACTATGTTACTATGTTACTATGTTGCGCATCTCGGGCAAAGAAATATCAAGATTTCTGGAGATGAATTTGTAACCTTGAGATTGTTGATATTTTTCAACAATTTTGGTTCTCAAGTCCTCACACAGTACTTTTCTCCTCTTTCTATTCTCCATGCTTAGTGTGGCACACACAGACACACAATGAAGAGATACTATCAACGTCTCTCCTTTTCATCAAGTTTCAGTTGAAATTTTCATATTGCCCACAGATTAATTGTTAATTGCCACAGGTGAATTTTAACGAGCATCACATGCTTTAAAACAATAATGTTTACCCACAATTTTGGAAAGGTGCCAACAATATTGTCTGGCCCATTTTTGGGGCTTTGTGTAATATTATGTCCAATTTGCCTTTTTTTTCTCTGTTTTTTTTTTTCAATTGCTCCAATACACACAAAGGAAATAAACATGTGTGTTGGACATGTGTGCTGGCAAGTCTTCGCTCCCAAAGGCGGAGTGCAGACCCACCAGCCCTCCCACTTAACCACCGTCGGCTTGTACAGCCACGGACTTATACAAACCGTCAGACCACCAGAACACTAAGAGCATATGCAATCATCTACACCTTGGCTTCATTATTATCCCCATTTAACATGTTCAGCCACCATTGAACATACCAACTTGTAATTTGAGCATATGCCTCATTCTGTGTGGACATACCTATCAATATACCTCTATGCCCGATGGGAATGTACAAGTATGACTTGTTTATGCACTAATATATCACGACATTGGGATCAAGGCCACAGAGTGGCCGAAACGTCAAATTGACTGTCACTTATCACCTATAAATAAATAAATCCACTTGAAGCAAAACATTTTTTCTGGTATGAGTGCAGTGATTATTGACTTTACTTATCTATGGGATCTTTGACATCCAAATATAAGTCGTGTGCCAGCCATTCGTTTCTTCTACAGTTTTTAGGGCTAATTTGTGGGTCCCGATATTGCAGCACAAGGTAGGCAGGGCACAGCATATCCACATCAGTGCAAGGCCTGCAGTCACTGTATGTGCGTCCATTGCTCCCACTGCATCCTTCCCAAAGCTCCATAACTGTCTGCTGCTACTGCAGCTTCTTTACTATATACAGTGGGGCAAAAAAGTATTTAGTCAGTCAGCAATAGTGCAAGTTCGACCACTTAAAAAGATGAGAGGCGTCTGTAATTTACATCATAGGTAGACCTCAACTATGGGAGACAAACTAAGAAAAAAAAATCCAGAAAATCACATTGTCTGTTTTTTTAACAATTTATTTGCATATTATGGTGGAAAATAAGTATTTGGTCAGAAACAAAATTTCATCTCAATACTTTGTAATATATCCTTTGTTGGCATTGACAGAGGTCAAACGTTTTCTGTAAGTCTTCACAAGGTTGCCACACACTGTTGTTGGTATGTTGGCCCATTCCTCCATGCAGATCTCCTCTAGAGCAGTGATGTTTTTGGCTTTTCGCTTGGCAACACGGACTTTCAACTCCCTCCAAAGGTTTTCTATAGGGTTGAGATCTGGAGACTGGCTAGGCCACTCCAGGACCTTGAAATGCTTCTTACGAAGCCACTCCTTCGATGCCCTGGCGGTGTGCTTTGGATCATTGTCATGTTGAAAGACCCAGCCACGTTTCATCTTCAATGCCCTTGCTGATGGAAGGAGGTTTGCACTCACAATCTCATGATACATGGCCCCATTCATTCTTTCATGTACCCGGATCAGTCGTCCTGGCCCCTTTGCAGAGAAACAGCCCCAAAGCATGATGTTTCCACCACCATGCTTTACAGTAGGTATGGTGTTTGATGGATGCAACTCAGTATTCTTTTTCCTCCAAACACAACAAGTTGTGTTTCTACCAAACAGTGCCAGTTTGGTTTCATCAGACCATAGGACATTCTCCCAAAACTTCTCTGGATCATCCAAATGCTCTCTAGCAAACTTCAGATGGGCCCGGACATGTACTGGCTTAAGCAGTGGGACACGTCTGGCACTGCAGGATCTGAGTCCATGGTGGTGTAGTGTGTTACTTATGGTAGGCCTTGTTACATTGGTCCCAGCTCTCTGCAGTTCATTCACTAGGCCCCCCCGCGTGGTTCTGGGATTTTTGCTCACCGTTCTTGTGATCATTCTGACCCCACGGGGTGGGATTTTGCGTGGAGCCCCAGATCGAGGGAGATTATCAGTGGTCTTGTATGTCTTCCATTTTCTAATTATTGCTCCCACTGTTGATTTCTTCACTCCAAGCTGGTTGGCTATTGCAGATTCAGCCTTCCCAGCCTGGTGCAGGGCTACAATTTTGTTTCTGGTGTCCTTTGATAGCTCTTTGGTCTTTCACCATAGTGGAGTTTAGAGTCAGACTGTTTGAGGGTGTGCACAGGTGTCTTTTTATACTGATAACAAGTTTAAACAGGTGCTATTACTACAGGTAATGAGTGGAGGAAAGAGGAGACTCTTAAAGAAGAAGTGACAGGTCTGTGAGAGCCAGAAATCTTGATTGTTTGTTTCTGACCAAATACTTATTTTCCACCATAATATGCAAATAAATTGTTAAAAAAACAGACAATGTGATTTTCTGGATTTTTTTTCTCAGTTTGTCTCCCATAGTTGAGGTCTACCTATGATGTAAATTACAGACGCCTCTCATCTTTTTAAGTGGTGGAACTTGCACTATTGCTGACTGACTAAATACTTTTTTGCCCCACTGTACCTAGTTGCATTTTTTTCGAAAAATTCACCCCCAAAAAACAAAAATATACAGTCTGTTCTGTCAGACTGAGGCCTGTTGAAAAATCATAGTTTGTCAGGCATGCGTAGCATAATTGTGTGTGCTAGCCTTGTGCCACTTTTTTTTTTTGTGTTTTAAATTCACTGAAAAAGGTCTCATATATCTGCGTGCTCCAAGTTTTTGCATTTTAGGCCATTTTGCCACTGTTTTTGCTGTCTGTTACTCTAATTATATACAGCACTATTTGGCATTTTAAAAAATAGAAAAACAGGCCACATATTTGCCAGTGTGCTATTTCCGTGACAGCCCTCATATATCTACGTGCTCCAAGTTTTGCATTTTAGGCTGTTTTGCCACTGTTTCTGGTGTCTGTTACACTAATTATATACAGTACTATTTGGCATTTAAAAAAAACAAAAGGCCACATATTTGCCAGTGTGGTATTTCTGTGACAGCCCTCATATATCTGCGTGGTCCAAGTTTGGGCATTATAGGCCTGTGTACCCCTTTTTTTGCTGTCTGATACTCTAAGTCTATACAGCACTATTTTGCTTCAAAAAATACACCGTGTTCCAAATTATTATGCAAATTGTATTTAAGTGTCATAAAGATTTAATTGTTTTGTTTCTCAAATAAGCTCATGGATGTCTCAGGGCTCAACAGATCACTGAAATCAATCTTAAACACATATGACAATTAGTTTTCCAGGTGATTCTAATTAAAGGAAAACTACTTAAAAATGATGTTCCACATTATGAACCCCTTCATGACCCAGCCTATTTTGACCTTAATCACCTGGCCATTTTTTGCAGTTCTGACCAGTATCTATTTATGAAGTAATAACTCAGGAACGCTTCAACGGATCCTAGCGGTTCTGAGATAGTTTTTTCGTGACATATTGGACTTCATGTTAGTGGTAAATTAAGTACGATAATTTTTGTGTTTATTTGTGGAAAAAAATGGAAATTTGGCTAAAATTTGAAAAATTTCACAATTTTCAAATTTTGAATTTTTATTCTGTTGAACCAGAGAGTTATGTGACACAAAATAGTTAATACATAACATTACCCACATGTCTACTTTACATCAGCACAATTTTGGAAACAAATTTATTTTGCTAGGAAGTTATAAGAGTTAAAAATTGACCAGCGATTTCTCATTTTTACAACAAAATTTACAAAACCATTTTTTAAGGGACCACCTCACATTTGGAGTCAGTATGAGGGGTCTATATGGCTGAAAATACCCAAAAGTGAAACCATTCTAAAAACTGCCCCCCTCAAGGTGCTCAAAACCACATTCAAGAAGTTTATTAATACTTCACCGCATAGAAATGTAGAACAGGACAGCACTAGAATGATACTGCTTTCAGGAATCAGGACTAAAAATAGGATCCAGAGCGCTGGGCGTCACGCATGCTAAGGGGTAGTGGTGCTCTGCATATTGAATGAAAGCCAATAGTTCGTATATGCATATACAAAAGAAAATATGCGGCACTCACCCCAATTCAGCAGTGGGAAGCGTGAACTTTAATGGAAAACATAAAACAGATACAAAAATCTGTTAAGACATCAGGTGAGCAGGAGGGTGCGGCGTTGGAGCTCGGACGACGGCCGTTTCGCACACCAGGTGCTTCGACGGGTCCGTTGTCCAAGCTCCAACGCCGCACCCTCCTGCTCACCTGATGTCTTAACGGATTTTTGTATCTGTTTTATGTTTTCCATTAAAGTTCACGCTTATTAATCCTTCAAAAACAAAAGAAAAAGTGAGCTGCACAGCCTTCCTTCTTCCGGCAGATCAGCAGCAGTGAGTGGTGACGGACTGACTTCAGTATAGGGGGTGCTCGCATGGAAGATAGATGCAAACATGTAGATCAGAATAGAAAATGCGGCAGCACTCACCCACCTGTGGTCCAATTCTTTATTCAAAACATGAAAAAGTATAGCCTTGCGATCCGAGGGAGTGCAGGTGGACGGGAGGTGAGCAGGTGAACGACGACAGCTGTTTCGCGCTGATCCAAGCGCTTCTACAGGTCTGGAAGCAGGGGAAGTGACGCCGACTTAAAACAGGTGAGTGAGAGCAACCCGCCCCCACCCCGCCGCACGCCCACGACCCCTGTACCAATAAAAACAGGTGCATAACAAACTACACATAAATTATGTTAAAAACAAAATCCCTGGAAAACAAACTATAGGACGAACCTCAACAAGACCAGACGATCAGGGAAATTAAGCCTCCGGTCTGAACGCATAATCCACCCTATCAAAATTATAATAAAGTAAACGAAAATCAATTCAAGCCAGAGAAAACCTATTGCAGGGGCATATTACAGCTCTTCCTACTCACGGTGACAGACCATTCCATAAAAAAAGAAAAGAAAACAGAAAACAAAAAGACAAAAAACTAATGGGGAGAGAGGAAAAAACGCAGAAATAAGCAAAATGATAAAGAAAGAGAGAAAAAAAGAAAAAATCATCAAAACTCATGCAGCATAACCAACAGAGGGGGCTATAAAAATACAGACATGTCAATTCTGTCATTGAAGCCAGCGGGACCAGTAGCGTTAGTGCGCATGGTCCACCGCGCTTCTGCCCTTAATAGCAATTTATGTAGATCCCCCCCTCCCGCTGGTAACACAACCCGTTCTATGCCAGCAAACGTGAGAACATCCGATTTACCCTCATGCATTTCCCTTACATGATTAATAAGTCTAGGAACACCTTTCCCCGTCTGAATGGATCGGACATGTTCCCTAAATCGTACGTACATCTGGCGAATCGTTTTGCCTATATAGAACATTCTACAAGGACAAAAGATGACATACACTACGTAATCAGTCTTACAGGAAATAAACTGACTTATCGTGTGTCTAATAGGGCCTATGCTCATACTCCGTCCAATGACTTGTCGTGCGCAAAAGTGACAATGACCGCAACGGTAATTACCTCTAAGGGTCGACCGCTCCAACCAATTCCCCTGAGTTCCCAACAACCGATTGTGAACCAGAATGTCCCTAACCCGTGTACTCCTCCTATTAGAGATCAATGGACCCCCTGATGCTTTAGCTGAGAGATCCCTATTAGGGTTGAGCGAAACGGGTCGAACATTTTCAAAAGTCGCCGACTTTTGGCTAAGTCGGGGTTTCATGAAACCCGATCCGACCCCTGTGCGTGGTCGGCCATGCGGTACGCGACTTTCGCGCCAAAGTCGCGTTTCAATGACGCGAAAAGCGCCATTTCTCAGCCAATGAAGGTAAACGCAGAGTGTGGGCAGCGTGATGACATAGGTCCTGGTCCCCACCATCTTAGAGAAGGGCATTGCAGTGATTGGCTTGCTGTCTGCGACGTCACAGGGGCTATAAAGAGGCGTTCCCGCCGACCGCCATCTTACTGCTGCTGATCTGAGCTTAGGGAGAGGTTGCTGCCGCTTTGTCAGAAGCAGGGATAGCGTTAGGCAGGGTCCATTAACCACAAAACCGCTTGTGCTGCAGCGATTTGCACTGTCCAACACCACCCTCGGTGTGCAGGGACAGTGGAAGTTTTTTTTTTTCCCCTCAGCGCTGTAGCTCATTGGGCTGCCCTAGAAGGCTCCCTGATAGCTGCATTGCTGTGTGTACGCCGCTGTGCAAACCAACTGCTTTTTTCAAAGCACAAATCCTCTTGTTCCTTCCTTTCTGCACAGCTATCTTTTTTGTTTGTCCACACTTTTTATTTCATTTGTGCATCAGTCCACTCCTTATTGCTGCCTGCCATACCTGGCTGAGATTACTGCAGGCAGGGAGATAGTAGCTGCCTGCCATACCTGGCTGAGATTACTGCAGGCAGGGAGATAGTAATTGTAGGACATTCCCTGTTTTTTTTTTTTTTTTTTTTTGGTGGGAGATTAAGATTGGCAATTTGGCATTTCTGCTAGAGTGCCATCCCTGTGTGTGCCATCTCTCTCACATAGTGGGCCATAGAAAGCCTTTTCATTTTTCTGTATTTTTTTTTGTGGGGTGTATAAATTCTCCCTGATAAAAATACAGTGGGAGATTAATATTGGCCTTTGGGCTTGTGTGCCAGTCCTGAGTGTGCCATCTCTCTCACAAATAGTGGGCCATAGAAAGCCTATTTTATTTTTTTTGGGGTTTTATAAATTCTCCCTGAAAAAAGGGAGATTAATATTGGCCTCTGGGCTTGTGTGCCAGTTGTGAGCGTGCCATCTGTGCCAGTCCTGAGCGTGCCATCTCTCTCACAAATAGTGGGCCATAGAAAGCCTATTTAAATATTTTTTTGGTTTTATAAATTCTCCCAGAAAAAAAGGGAGATTAATATTGGCCTCTGGGCTTCTGTGCCAGTCCTGAGCGTGCCATCTGTGCCAGTCCTGAGCGTCCCATCTCTCTCACAAATAGTGGGCCATAGAAAGCCTATTTAATTTTTTTTTTGGTTTTATAAATTCTCCCAGAAAAAAAGGGAGATTAATATTGGCCTCTGGGCTTCTGTGCCAGTCCTGAGCGTGCCATCTGTGCCAGTCCTGAGCGTCCCATCTCTCTCACAAATAGTGGGCCATAGAAAGCCTATTTAATTTTTTTTTTGGTTTTATAAATTTTCCCTGAAAAAAGGGAGATTAATATTGGCCTCTGGGCTTGTGTGCCAGTTGTGAGCGTGCCATCTGTGCCAGTCCTGAGCGTGCCATCTCTCTCACAAATAGTGGGCCATAGAAAGCCTATTTAATTTTTTTTTTGGTTTTATAAATTCTCCCAGAAAAAAAGGGAGATTAATATTGGCCTCTGGGCTTCTGTGCCAGTCCTGAGCGTGCCATCTGTGCCAGTCCTGAGCGTCCCATCTCTCTCACAAATAGTGGGCCATAGAAAGCCTATTTTTTTTTTGGGGGGGGTTTTAGAAATTCTCCCTGGAAAAAAAAAGGGAGATTAATATTGCCCTTTGGGCTTGTGTGCCAGTACTAAGCGTTCCATCTCTCTCTCTCTCTCTTAGTCAGTGGGCCATAGAACGCCTATTTTTGGTTTTATTTGTTTTCTAAATTCTCCCTGCAAAAAATCATTTTATTTTATTTGGTTTCTAAATTCTTCCTGATAAAATCATATTTTTTTTATTATTTTTTTTTCTAAAGTCTCCCTGAAAAAAAAAAAAAAAAAAAAAAAAACAGTGGGAGATTAATATTGGCCTTTCTGCTTGTGTGCCAGTCTTGACTCCTGGGTGCGTCATCTCTCAGTCAGTGGGCCATAGAACGCCTATTTTTGGTTTTATTTGTTTTCTAAATTCTCCCTGAAAAAATCATTTTATTTTATTTGGTTTCTAAATTCTTCCTGATAAAATCATATTTTTTTTATTATTTTTTTTTCTAAAGTCTCCCTGAAAAAAAAAAAAAAAAACAACCAAAAAAAACAGTGGGAGATTAATATTGGCCTTTCTGCTTGTGTGCCAGTCTTGACTCCTGGGTGTGCCATCTCTCTCTCTCTCTCTCTCTCTCTCTCTCTCTCTCTCTCCAATTGTGGTCCATAGAAAGCCTATATTTTTTTTCCTTGATTTGGGTTCCAAAATCTACCAGAGAAAATAACTACATCAATCATTGGTAGAAAAATATTGGCCTCTGGGCTTGTGTGCCACTCCTGATTCCTGTGTGCGTCATCTCTCAGTCAGTGGGCCATAGAACGCCTATTTTTGTTTTTATTTGTTTTATAAATTCTCCCTGAAAAAATCATTTTATTTTATTTGGTTTCTAAATTCTTCCTGATAAAATCATATTTTTTTTATTATTTTTTTTTCTAAAGTCTCCCTGACAAAAAAAAAAAAAAAAAAAAAAACAGTGGGAGATTAATATTGGCCTTTCTGCTTGTGTGCCAGTCTTGACTCCTGGGTGTGCCATCTCTCTCTCTCTCTCTCTCTCTCTCTCTCTCTCTCTCTCCAATTGTGGTCCATAGAAAGCCTATATTTTTTTTCCTTGATTTGGGTTCCAAAATCTACCAGAGAAAATAACTCCATCAATCATTGGTAGAAAAATATTGGCCTCTGGGCTTGTGTGCCACTCCTGATTCCTGTGTGCGTCATCTCTCACTCAGTGGCCCATAGAAAGCATATAGTTTGTTACATTTGTTTTCTAAATTCTCCCTGCAAAAATCAAATTTCTTTTTTTTTTGGGGGGGTTTCTAAAGTGTTCCTGAAAAAAATAAAAATAAAAAACAAATAATAGTGTGACATTAATATTAACATTTGTGCTTCAGTGACAGTCCTGCGTGTGGGGCATCTCTCTAATTTGCAGCCACCAAAAAAAGAGTGTGTAACATTGTGCCTGATTTTCGCGGTGGTCTCACCAACCTGTAAAGGGGTAGCTAAATCATACTGAAGTTATAGCTCACCGTGTAAGTTGTGTGACTGCAACAAATAACGTTAGTTTGGTTACGTTTTTAAAACAATGAGGAAGTCTAGTGGAAGAGGTCGTGGCCGGGGGCGTTCATTGTCAGCTGGTAATGAGGGTAGTGGTAGTGGTGGAGCATCAGGTGGTCGTGGGGAAAAAAATATTGCACCTAAGTCTGGAGCTGTGGAGCCAGGTTCGTCGTCCGGCTACACAAGGCCTCGAACGCTCCCTTTTCTGGGATTAGGAAAACCGCTTTTAAAGCCGGAGCAGCAAGAGCAAGTTTTGGCTTATCTTGCTGACTCAGCCTCTAGCTCTTTTGCCTCCTCTCGTGAAACTGGTAAAAGTAAAAGCAGCGCGTCGTTAGTGGATGTTCACGGTCAGGGACAAGTCACTTCCTTGTCCTCTTCAGCAAAAACAACAACAGAGAAGAATGCAGCAGGCGACACAACGGGTTACTCCATGGAGCTCTTTACACATACCGTCCCTGGCTTAGAAAGTGAAGCAGTTAACAGTCCATGCCCATTACAAATTGAATCTGACATGGAGTGCAGTGACGCACAGCCACAGCCAGACTACTATGCTGGTCCTTTGACTCAGACCACAACATTGCCCTCGCAGGGTGCTGATCAAGAATCAGACCCTGATGAGACTATGTTGCCCCATCACGAACGCTATACCACCGAACGACACGGTGACACAGACGAAGTTGCGCAGGAGGTACAAGAAGAGTTATTAGATGACCCAGTTCTTGACCCCGATTGGCAGCCATTGGGGGAACAGGGTGCAGGCGGCAGCAGTTCTGAAGCAGAGGAGGAGGAGGGGCCGCAGCAGGCATCAACATCGCCACAGGTTCCATCTGCCGGGCCCGTATCTTGCCCAAAACGCGTGGCAAAGCCAAAACCTGGTGGAGGACAGCGTGGCCATCCGGTTAAAGCTCAGTCTGCAATGCCTGAAAAGGTATCCGATGCTAGAAAGAGTGCAGTCTGGCATTTTTTTAAACAACATCCAATTGATCAGCGCAAAGTCATCTGTCAAAAATGTTCTACTTCCTTAAGCAGAGGTCAGAATCTGAAAAGTCTCAATACTAGTTGCATGCATAGACATTTAACCACCATGCATTTGAAAGCTTGGACTAACTACCAAACGTCCCTTAAGGTTGTTGCACCCTCGGCCAATGAAGCTAGTCATCAACGCAACATCCCTTCCGGCAGTGTAGGACCACCATTTAGCGCACCACCTGCTGTATCTGTGCAGGTATCTTTGCCAGGCCAAAGCAGTCAGGGTCAGGGAATCACCAGTTTCGTAGTAGGAAACACTGCATCTAGGGCACCGGCGGCAACAATACCATCTCCCACCGTCTCTCAGTCTGCCATGTCCACCGGCACCCCCGCTAGTTCCACGATCTCCATCTCTCCAGTCCAGCTCACCCTACATGAGACTATGGTTAGAAAAAGGAAGTACTTAGCCTCGCATCCGCGTACACAGGGTTTGAACGCCCACATAGCTAGACTAATCTCGTTAGAGATGATGCCCTACCGGTTAGTTGAAAGCGAAGCTTTCAAAGACCTGATGGACTACGCTGTACCACGCTACGAGCTACCCAGTCGACACTTTTTTTCCAGAAAAGCCATCCCAGCCCTCCACCAGCATGTTAAAGAGCGCATCGTCCATGCACTCAGGCAATCTGTGAGCACAAAGGTGCACCTGACAACAGATGCATGGACCAGTAGGCATGGCCAGGGACGTTACGTGTCCATCACGGCACACTGGGTAAATGTGGTGGATTCAGGGTCCACAGGGGACAGCAAGTTTGGGACAGTTCTGCCTAGCCCACGGTCTAGTAAACAGTTGTCTGTAGCCGTTCGCACCCCCTCCTCCTCCTCCTCCTCCTCGTCCTCCTGCAGAAGCAAGAGCTCGTCCACAGACCGCAGTCGCACAAACACTCCATCCGCACCTGCCACTGTTGCACACCAGGTCTCCCATTATGGGGCAGCTACTGGCATACGTCAGCAGGCTGTATTGGCTATGAAGTGTTTGGGCGACAATAGACACACCGCGGAAGTTCTGTCCGAGTTCTTGCAGCAAGAAACGCAGTCGTGGCTGGGCACTGTAGATCTTGAGGCAGGCAAGGTAGTGAGTGATAACGGAAGGAATTTCATGGCTGCCATCTCCCTTTCCCAACTGAAACACATTCCTTGCCTGGCTCACACCTTAAACCTGGTGGTGCAGTGCTTCCTGAAAAGTTATCCGGGGTTATCCGACCTGCTCCTCAAAGTGCGTGGACTTTGCGCACATATCCGCCGTTCGCCTGTACACTCCAGCCGTATGCAGACCTATCAGCGTTCTTTGAACCTTCCCCAGCATCGCCTAATCATAGACGTTGCAACAAGGTGGAACTCAACACTGCACATGCTTCAGAGACTGTGCGAACAGAGGCGGGCTGTTATGTTTTTGTGGGAGGATACACATACACGGGCAGGCAGTAGGATGGCAGACATGGAGTTGTCAGGTGTGCAGTGGTCGAAGATTCAAGACATGTGTCAAGTCCTTCAGTGTTTTGAGGAATGCACACGGCTGGTTAGTGCAGACAACGCCATAATAAGCATGAGCATCCCCCTAATGCGTCTGCTGATGCAAAGTTTGACGCACATAAAGGATCAGGCGTCTGCACCAGAGGAAGAGGAAAGCCTTGATGACAGTCAGCGATTGTCTGGTCAGGGCAGTGTACATGACGAGGTACCGGGCGAAGAGGAGGTGGAGGATGAGGAGGATGATGGGGATGAGTATATTTTTAATGAGGAAGCTTTCCCGGGGGCACGGGAAATTGGTGGCGTGGCAAGGCCGGGTTCTGGTTTTTTGAGGGACACAAGTGACGTAGATTTGCCTGCAACTGCCCCTCAACCAAGCACAACCGCAGATTTGACAACGGGAACTTTGGCCCACATGGCGGATTATGCCTTGCGTATCCTCAAAAGGGACACACGCATTACAAAAATGATGAACGATGACGATTACTGGTTGGCCTGCCTCCTTGATCCTCGCTATAAAGGCAAATTGCAAAATATTATGCCACATGAGAACTTGGAACTAATATTAGCAACAAAACAATCAACTCTTGTTGACCGTTTGCTTCTGGCATTCCCTGCACACAGCGCCCGTGATCGTTCTCACACGAGCTCCAGGGGCCAGCAGACCAGAGGTGTTAGAGGGGCAGAAATCAGAAGTGGCGTTGGCCAGAGGGGTTTTCTGACCAGGTTGTGGAGTGATTTTTCTAGGACCGCAGACAGGACAGGTACTGCAGCATCAATTCAAAGTGACAGGAGACAACATTTGTCCAGTATGGTTACAAACTATTTTTCATCCCTTATCGACGTTCTCCCTCAACCGTCATTCCCATTTGATTACTGGGCATCCAAATTAGACACCTGGCCAGAATTGGCAGAATATGCATTGCAGGAGCTTGCTTGCCCGGCAGCTAGTGTCCTATCAGAAAGAGTATTCAGTGCTGCAGGTTCAATACTAACAGAAAAAAGGACTCGTCTGTCTACCCAAAATGTAGATGATCTAACCTTCATTAAAATGAACCACAACTGGATTTCAAAATCTTTTGCCCCACCCTGCCCGGCTGACACCTAGCTTTCCTATGAAAAGGTCTTGCCTGTGGACTATTCTGAATGACTTTTCCAATCTCGTAATTTTCTTCACCTGATTGTCCAGCATACGACATGTTTCCACCTCACGAAATGGCCAAACTCCCCACACGGGGTCGTGCTATCGCCACTTTGCGCTTGGACCCTTGAGAGTGCTGTTTGTCTGAAGAGGTGGGTGAGCCCGCTTTTGGTCGACGGCACTGCCACTGGGTCCCTCATAGTACAATAAAGTGTCTCTGGCGGTGGTGGTGCGCACCCAACGTCAGACTCACCGTTGTAATATGAGGGGCCCTGTGCCTGTACCGCCGGCCACAAGCCAGTTCCCCCCCCCCCCAGCTCAAACAGTGCTCTACCACTAGCAAAATTATCTCTCACAGCTTCACCAATGTGTAGTCTAGGCGCTGACATCCTTCAATGACTGGCACTGACAATACCATTGTTTTGACATTTTTGTTATGTTAGGCCTTCGAAGCCTGTCTGCGGTCACTCCTTCCACTAGACTTCCACTGACCAGACCACTGCTGCCCGTGTACCCCTGGAACCAATTTAAAATTGCCTACAGCCATGTGTGATTATTTTAGGCCGTCGATGCCTGTCTGCGGTCACTCCTTCCACTAGGCCTCCACTGACCACACCACTGCTGCCCGTGTAACCCTGGAACCAATTTAAAATTGCCTACAGCCAGCCCAATTTTTTTATTTTAGGCCTTCGATGCCTGTCTGCGGTACATTCTTTCAACTACTACTACACTGACCAGGGCACTGCTGCCCAAGTACCCCTGGAACCAATTTAAAATTGCCTACAGCCATGTGTTAATATTTTAGGCCTTCGATGCCTGTCTGCGGTCACTCCTTCCACTAGGCCTCCACTGACCACACCACTGCTGCCCGTGTAACCCTGGAACCAATTTAAAATTGCCTACAGCCATGTGTTATTATTTTAGGCCTTCGATGCCTGTCTGCGGTCACTCCTTCCACTAGGCCTCCACTGACCACACCACTGCTGCCCGTGTAACCCTGGAACCAATTTAAAATTGCCTACAGCCAGCCCAATTTTTTTATTTTAGGCCTTCGATGCCTGTCTGCGGTACATTCTTTCAACTACTACTACACTGACCAGGGCACTGCTGCCCAAGTACCCCTGGAACCAATTTAAAATTGCCTACAGCCATGTGTTAATATTTTAGGCCTTCGATGCCTGTCTGCGGTCACTCCTTCCACTAGGCCTCCACTGACCACACCACTGCTGCCCGTGTAACCCTGGAACCAATTTAAAATTGCCTACAGCCATGTGTGATTATTTTAGGCCGTCGATGCCTGTCTGCGGTCACTCCTTCCACTAGGCCTCCACTGACCACACCACTGCTGCCCGTGTAACCCTGGAACCAATTTAAAATTGCCTACAGCCATGTGTTATTATTTTAGGCCTTCGATGCCTGTCTGCGGTCACTCCTTCCACTAGGCCTCCACTGACCACACCACTGCTGCCCGTGTAACCCTGGAACCAATTTAAAATTGCCTACAGCCAGCCCAATTTTTTTATTTTAGGCCTTCGATGCCTGTCTGCGGTACATTCTTTCAACTACTACTACACTGACCAGGGCACTGCTGCCCAAGTACCCCTGGAACCAATTTAAAATTGCCTACAGCCATGTGTTAATATTTTAGGCCTTCGATGCCTGTCTGCGGTCACTCCTTCCACTAGGCCTCCACTGACCACACCACTGCTGCCCGTGTACCCCTGGAACCAATTTAAAATTGCCTACAGCCATGTGTGATTATTTTAGGCCGTCGATGCCTGTCTGCGGTCACTCCTTCCACTAGGCCTCCACTGACCACACCACTGCTGCCCGTGTAACCCTGGAACCAATTTAAAATTGCCTACAGCCATGTGTTATTATTTTAGGCCTTCGATGCCTGTCTGCGGTCACTCCTTCCACTAGGCCTCCACTGACCACACCACTGCTGCCCGTGTAACCCTGGAACCAATTTAAAATTGCCTACAGCCAGCCCAATTTTTTTATTTTAGGCCTTCGATGCCTGTCTGCGGTACATTCTTTCAACTACTACTACACTGACCAGGGCACTGCTGCCCAAGTACCCCTGGAACCAATTTAAAATTGCCTACAGCCATGTGTTAATATTTTAGGCCTTCGATGCCTGTCTGCGGTCACTCCTTCCACTAGGCCTCCACTGACCACACCACTGCTGCCCGTGTAACCCTGGAACCAATTTAAAATTGCCTACAGCCAGCCCAATTTTTTTATTTTAGGCCTTCGATGCCTGTCTGCGGTACATTCTTTCAACTACTACTACACTGACCAGGGCACTGCTGCCCAAGTACCCCTGGAACCAATTTAAAATTGCCTACAGCCATGTGTTAATATTTTAGGCCTTCGATGCCTGTCTGCGGTCACTCCTTCCACTAGGCCTCCACTGACCACACCACTGCTGCCCGTGTACCCCTGGAACCAATTTAAAATTGCCTACAGCCATGTGTGATTATTTTAGGCCGTCGATGCCTGTCTGCGGTCACTCCTTCCACTAGGCCTCCACTGACCACACCACTGCTGCCCGTGTAACCCTGGAACCAATTTAAAATTGCCTACAGCCATGTGTTATTATTTTAGGCCTTCGATGCCTGTCTGCGGTCACTCCTTCCACTAGGCCTCCACTGACCACACCACTGCTGCCCGTGTAACCCTGGAACCAATTTAAAATTGCCTACAGCCAGCCCAATTTTTTTATTTTAGGCCTTCGATGCCTGTCTGCGGTACATTCTTTCAACTACTACTACACTGACCAGGGCACTGCTGCCCAAGTACCCCTGGAACCAATTTAAAATTGCCTACAGCCATGTGTTAATATTTTAGGCCTTCGATGCCTGTCTGCGGTCACTCCTTCCACTAGGCCTCCACTGACCACACCACTGCTGCCCGTGTAACCCTGGAACCAATTTAAAATTGCCTACAGCCATGTGTTATTATTTTAGGCCTTCGATGCCTGTCTGCGGTCACTCCTTCCACTAGGCCTCCACTGACCACACCACTGCTGCCCGTGTAACCCTGGAACCAATTTAAAATTGCCTACAGCCAGCCCAATTTTTTTATTTTAGGCCTTCGATGCCTGTCTGCGGTACATTCTTTCAACTACTACTACACTGACCAGGGCACTGCTGCCCAAGTACCCCTGGAACCAATTTAAAATTGCCTACAGCCATGTGTTAATATTTTAGGCCTTCGATGCCTGTCTGCGGTCACTCCTTCCACTAGGCCTCCACTGACCACACCACTGCTGCCCGTGTAACCCTGGAACCAATTTAAAATTGCCTACAGCCATGTGTTATTATTTTAGGCCTTCGATGCCTGTCTGCGGTCACTCCTTCCACTAGGCCTCCACTGACCACACCACTGCTGCCCGTGTAACCCTGGAACCAATTTAAAATTGCCTACAGCCAGCCCAATTTTTTTATTTTAGGCCTTCGATGCCTGTCTGCGGTACATTCTTTCAACTACTACTACACTGACCAGGGCACTGCTGCCCAAGTACCCCTGGAACCAATTTAAAATTGCCTACAGCCATGTGTTAATATTTTAGGCCTTCGATGCCTGTCTGCGGTCACTCCTTCCACTAGGCCTCCACTGACCACACCACTGCTGCCCGTGTACCCCTGGAACCAATTTAAAATTGCCTACAGCCATGTGTGATTATTTTAGGCCGTCGATGCCTGTCTGCGGTCACTCCTTCCACTAGGCCTCCACTGACCACACCACTGCTGCCCGTGTAACCCTGGAACCAATTTAAAATTGCCTACAGCCATGTGTTATTATTTTAGGCCTTCGATGCCTGTCTGCGGTCACTCCTTCCACTAGGCCTCCACTGACCACACCACTGCTGCCCGTGTAACCCTGGAAACAATTTAAAATTGCCTACAGCCAGCCCAATTTTTTTATTTTAGGCCTTCGATGCCTGTCTGCGGTACATTCTTTCAACTACTACTACACTGACCAGGGCACTGCTGCCCAAGTACCCCTGGAACCAATTTAAAATTGCCTACAGCCATGTGTTAATATTTTAGGCCTTCGATGCCTGTCTGCGGTCACTCCTTCCACTAGGCCTCCACTGACCACACCACTGCTGCCCGTGTAACCCTGGAACCAATTTAAAATTGCCTACAGCCATGTGTTATTATTTTAGGCCTTCGATGCCTGTCTGCGGTCACTCCTTCCACTAGGCCTCCACTGACCTGTCTACTGCGGCCCGTGTACCCCTTGAACCAACCTAATAAAATATTTAAAAAATTAATTTGATTATAAAAAATAAGATCGTGTTGAGATCTCAAATGCAGACATTTTAACATTAAAAACAAACACACAACAAAAATCTGGAACTGTACTAAAAAGGTCCACCAGCTACAATTACTTTCTCCTGCAAGAAGTTAACTGAAAGGTTTTTTTGGAGTTGTTAACACAGATATGGCATCCACCGAGTGTTGTCCTGTCGCGTCTCCTTTAAATTATTTCCAATAAGATGTTAAACTATTAATTTAATAAAATCAATAATTAAAAAAATAATTGAGTAAGTCAAAAGCACATTGCAAATAAACATTAATTACAAATCAAGAAGCATGGCGCGTCCGAGGGTGAGTAGATACCGAATAAGAATATAATCACCCTCGGGCGCGCAATGCTTATTTACAACAGCCTTCCTTCCTAAGAATCAGCCCTTCCGTGGTGTAGAGAGAGGTTGTTGTTACACTCCAAGGTGTTCCCCAGGTTGCCTTTCCTGAGCTTCGATCTTCCGGCTCTCGTTTACTAGCTGTTGGAAACTACGCTGCATTAGGCCTACAAATTGTGTATGGGTGAAACAGTGGCGCATCTGCGGTCCCTCCTTCCACTAGGCCTCCACTGACCTGTCTACTGCTGCCCGTGTACCCCTTGAACCAACATCTTAAAATAAAAAAATAATTATTTTGATTATAAAAAATAAGATCGTGTTGAGATCTCAAATGCAGACATTTTAACATTAAAAACAAACACACAACAAAAATCTGGAACTGTACTAAAAAGGTCCACCAGCTACAATTACTTTCTCCTGCAAGAAGTTAACTGAAAGGTTTTTTTGGAGTTGTTAACACAGATATGGCATCCACCGAGTGTTGTCCTGTCGCGTCTCCTTTAAATTATTTCCAATAAGATGTTAAACTATTAATTTAATAAAATCAATAATTAAAAAAATAATTGAGTAAGTCAAAAGCACATTGCAAATAAACATTAATTACAAATCAAGAAGCATGGCGCGTCCGAGGGTGAGTAGATACCGAATAAGAATATAATCACCCTCGGGCGCGCAATGCTTATTTACAACAGCCTTCCTTCCTAAGAATCAGCCCTTCCGTGGTGTAGAGAGAGGTTGTTGTTACACTCCAAGGTGTTCCCCAGGTTGCCTTTCCTGAGCTTCGATCTTCCGGCTCTCGTTTACTAGCTGTTGGAAACTACGCTGCATTAGGCCTACAAATTGTGTATGGGTGAAACAGTGGCGCATCTGCGGTCCCTCCTTCCACTAGGCCTCCACTGACCTGTCTACTGCTGCCCGTGTACCCCTTGAACCAACATCTTAAAATAAAAAAATAATTATTTTGATTATAAAAAATAAGATCGTGTTGAGATCTCAAATGCAGACATTTTAACATTAAAAACAAACACACAACAAAAATCTGGAACTGTACTAAAAGGTCCACCAGCTACAATTACTTTCTCCTGCAAGAAGTTAACTGAAAGGTTTTTTTGGAGTTGTTAACACAGATATGGCATCCACCGAGTGTTGTCCTGTCGCGTCTCCTTTAAATTATTTCCAATAAGATGTTAAACTATTAATTTAATAAAATCAATAATTAAAAAAATAATTGAGTAAGTCAAAAGCACATTGCAAATAAACATTAATTACAAATCAAGAAGCATGGCGCGTCCGAGGGTGAGTAGATACCGAATAAGAATATAATCACCCTCGGGCGCGCAATGCTTATTTACAACAGCCTTCCTTCCTAAGAATCAGCCCTTCCGTGGTGTAGAGAGAGGTTGTTGTTACACTCCAAGGTGTTCCCCAGGTTGCCTTTCCTGAGCTTCGATCTTCATGCTCTCGTTTAGTAGGTGTCGGAAAGTAGGCTGCATTAGGCCTAAAAAATGGGGAATGGGGTGGAGAGAGATGGTGTGTTACACTCCAAGGTGTTCTCCAGGTTTCCTCGCCATTGCTTCGATCTTCCGACTCTCGTTTAGTAGTTGTAGAAAACTACACTGCATTAGGCCTACAAAATGGGTATCGGGTGGAGAGAGATGGTGTGTTACACTCCAAGGTGTTCCCCAGGTTTCCTTGCCATTGCTTCGGTCTTCCGACTCTCGTTTAGTAGTTGTAGAAAAGTACACAGCATTAGGCCTACAAAATGGGTATGGGGTGGAGAGAGATGGTGTGTTACACTCCAAGGTGTTCCCCAGGTTGCCTTTCCTGAGCTTCTATCTTCAGGCTCTCATTAAATTGTGGTTAAATGGAACAACTGCATTTGGCGTACTAGTTGGTTTGGGGCCTACTATCGGTGTCTGCCACTCCTTGCTGTTCTCCTGGTTTCCTGTCCTGAAATTCCATTTTCAGCCTCTCGTTAAGTAGTTGTTAATGTTAGACTGCATTTGGCCTACTAGTTGGGTTGGGGCCTACTATCGGTGTCTGCCACTCCTTGCTGTTCTCCTCCACTGAACAAAGCTGTGCCGCCTGTTTACTACGGTTGCCAATTTTGAACTGCATTTCGACTACTTACTGATTTGGCCCTACTCTCTGTGTCAGCCTCTCATTCCAGTTGTCCTCCACTGCAATGCCCCCTGGTTATTCCTGTGTTACCAATTTTGAACTGCATTTAGCCCACTTTCTTCTTTGGGCCTATATCTGTGTTTCCACTTCATCGTGCCCATTGCCCAGCCAGTGATAGATGAGTCTGCTGGTACATTGACCCATAACGCAACATTCCCCGTGCACGCTACACAACAACATTGTGACCCTGCTGAAAGTCAGGTTGCTCTTCCCGCATACCATACCACCTTACACGGGGACAAAGAGGAAGGTGCAGATGAAAGTGCAGGTTCCTTCATCAGGTGGGGGGAGGAATACTAGTTGGCGACGTCACTGGCACAGGGCCTCTCATAGTACGCAAAAGTGTTGCTGCCGGTGGGAGGCGCCCCCGCCGTGCAAACACACCGCTGTACTTTGAGGGGCCCTGTGCCAGTGCCAATGCCAACGAGTGGGCCCCCCCTGCTTGCTCAGGATCACAGCACTTGCAAAGTTGAAATACTTACCTCTCCCTGCTCCACTGCCGTGACGTGGTCCAGATTTACTGGGCCCACTAATTACTTGA
The DNA here is from genome assembly GCF_032444005.1 of Ranitomeya imitator. Taxonomy (NCBI): domain Eukaryota; kingdom Metazoa; phylum Chordata; class Amphibia; order Anura; family Dendrobatidae; genus Ranitomeya; species Ranitomeya imitator. The sequence continues at coordinate 329,300,880 of NC_091286.1, read as the reverse complement.
ACCAGCCCTACCCCCCACAACTTTAGCCAAATGACCCCCAATTTCAAATGCCTTCCAATTATTTTAAGGTAAATTACGCTTGACAAGCTTCATTAAGAAGAATGGATGGTTTTGACATTAAAATGGGCACTCTAGGTGTTTTCCTGGCCCCCACTCACTGCCGACTATGCTGCCCCATTGACTTGCATTGGGTTTCGTGTTTCGGTCGATCCCGACTTTACGTCATAATCGGCCGATTTCACTCGACCCGACTTTGGACATAGTCGGGTTTCGCAAAACCCGGCTCGACTCTAAAAAGGTCAAGGTCGCTCAACTCTAATCCCTATCCCTTTCTAGAACATGCCAATGGCGTCTTATCGACGCACGAATCTCCTGATCCAACGGACCTTACTTAAAGCAAAAGGTGAAACGTGGTTCAACTAGACTCTGCTCTCCTCTATTCTGCTTTTCAGTAGTAGAACCCACCCTATCCATAGCTGTATCCAGCAGGGTTTTTGGATACCCCCTCTCACCTAAACGTTGGCAGAGTTCACCAGCTTGCTGTGTAAACCCCCTCTGCGTGTTGTTCACCATCCGCGTACGTAGTAATTGACTATAGGGGAGAGAACGTTTGACATGCGCCGGATGGAAGCTATTAAAATGCCATCCCCCAAACACTGAGGTGAATGACATACCCATCTGATTAGTGGTATTCAGATAATTAACAAAACCTTCAAAATCCTCCTCCGTGCCGTCCCACACCAGGAACACGTCATCGACATATCTCAAAAATAATCTGATGTGCTTAAGGAAGGCATTACTGTCCGAATACACATAATCCTCCTCAAACACGGCCAAAAAAAGATTGGCGAAAGTGCATGCGACCGGGGTCCCCATGGCAGTCCCAGTGGTCTGATGATACCATGTATCCAAAAACGTAAAAGCGTTATGGGTAAGTACAAAACTCAACCCATCGCATACAAAATCGACAAAGGCCCGGCTCCTATCAGTAGTGCATAAAACACGCCTGATGCAGTCGACCCCAAGCGATTGTGGGATACTGGTATATAGGTTAGCCACGTCAATGGACGCCAAGGAGAACCCCGGCCGCCATACAAAATCTCGAATATGTTGCAAAAAAGACTTAGTGTCCCGGGTGTGGGACGGGACGGAGGCAAGCAAAGGATGTAGCAGCCATTCCAAATACTGCGAGAGGGGTTCGGTTAACGACCCAACCCCCGAGACAATGGGTCTACCAGGGGGCTGGGTAACCGATTTGTGCACCTTTGGAAGGTAATACCAATAGGGTTTGGTGGGAAAAGGTGGAAAAAGTTTTTCTGCTTTCGTCTGGGTAATCACTCCTTTCAACACCGAAGCCCTCAAAAATGATTGCAAATCAATCTTAAACTTATTCGTTGGATCTTTCAACAATCTCCGATATGTGCCACCATCTGAAAGCTGCCGCAACGCTTCCCTCTCATATGCCTCCCTAGATAGCAAAACCGTCTTCCCGCCTTTATCCGCCGGACGCAGAATCACATCAGACCACCCGGCCATTTCCCTCAACGCCATTCTCTCAGGGATAGCCAAATTAAAGGGAGCCTTCTTATAAATAAGGGCTTCCATGTCCCTTAAAACTAGAGTCTCAAACAAATCCGCCATATTCCCTGGTGAGACGGGTGGTATATAGGTCGACGGGACCCCCCCCAAAAAAAGGGTAGACTCCGGCGGTGCTGTCACATTAGGTAAACAATCAGAATCAGTCAGGCTCAACAACAGAGCGGCATCATCACGGTAGTCCGCCAATGCTTCTCCAGGTGAACCGGCCAAAAAGCCCAAGGGTCCAATATGGCAGGGACGTTCACCCTCCAGGGGAATCGCTGCAGCAGAACCCGATGAAAAGGCCTTATGTAGATGGATTTTCCTTATTGCTTTAAACAAATCGATCCGAAATTCCGTAAAGTCGAAGTCCTCAGGAATGCAATAGTTCAGGCCCTTGGCCAGTAGGTTGAGATGTGCTGGTTCTAAAATTCGGTTGGTTAGATTAATGACACTTTCCTCAGGTGCAGTAGAAATTAATGCCCCTGCCTCCAGGAGACATTCTTCCTCTTGTGTCCCCACCCGGGGGTGTAGCCTCTGCTTCCTCTTCCCCCTACGGGTCCTTCTCCTAAAGGGGGTGCAGCTGCTATAGATGATTCAGAGGTTGATCCCTCTGCCGGTTCAAGATTCATGCCCCCTCCTTCACTCAGACTCGAGTCAGAGTCGGTGGTTAGGTAATCACCCTGACGGCGTTGATGGCGTTTTCTAAATCTGCGTTTTTTGTTATTATTATTATTACCGGTTCTACTTCTCTCTGAACCAAATTGATGAATGTCCTTCTGCGCTTTCTGCCAAGTAAATATCTGCCCGGAATCATAGTCATTTTTATCTCTAATAAATTTGTCCCTTTTTCTCTCTTTAATTTCTGCTTGAATAGGAATGAGTCTGCTGTCAAGTTTTTTATTAAACGAAACCCATTGGCTTTCTGTGAGTCTGCTTTTTAGTTCTGACTGCGTTTTTGTGATTTCTATATTCAATGCATCATAATTTGATATATTGGACTTAAGTACCCAGGCATGCAGCTCCTGAGAACTTTTTAACATGATTTTTTCCCATTCTGATTTGAAGGACGGATCATTGCTGAAGTGCGATATGTCCTTCCAGACTCGAAGTCCCCTCGGGACTCGTCCATTATCCAGATAAGACTGGAGAGAATTGTTCGTCCAAAAGAGTCTGATTTCTCGTTCAGACAAATTCATAAGTTTATACTCCAGGGATTTGGTACTGAGCATATGTACCTGATCCACCTGCTCACACTCCCTGAAATAATTGGCTACATCCTCTCGGCCGGCTTGTAGTCCCACACAGACTGAAGGGATGTCAGGATCCATAATGTGGCAATCTCCGACAATGCAGCCGTATAATCACACACTCTCACTGTAATGACTAAACCTTTTCCCACCAAACCCTATTGGTATTACCTTCCAAAGGTGCACAAATCGGTTACCCAGCCCCCTGGTAGACCTATTGTCTCGGGGGTTGGGTCGTTAACCGAACCCCTCTCGCAGTATTTGGAATGGCTGCTACATCCTTTGCTTGCCTCCGTCCCGTCCCACACCCGGGACACTAAGTCTTTTTTGCAACATATTCGAGATTTTGCATGGCGGCCGGGGTTCTCCTTGGCGTCCATTGACGTGGCTAACCTATATACCAGTATCCCACAATCGCTTGGGGTCGACTGCATCAGGCGTGTTTTATGCACTACTGATAGGAGCCGGGCCTTTGTCGATTTTGTATGCGATGGGTTGAGTTTTGTACTTACCCATAACGCTTTTACGTTTTTGGATACATGGTATCATCAGACCACTGGGACTGCCATGGGGACCCCGGTCGCATGCACTTTCGCCAATCTTTTTTTGGCCGTGTTTGAGGAGGATTATGTGTATTCGGACAGTAATGCCTTCCTTAAGCACATCAGATTATTTTTGAGATATGTCGATGACATGTTCCTGGTGTGGGACGGCACGGAGGAGGATTTTGAAGGTTTTGTTAATTATCTGAATACCACTAATCAGATGGGTATGTCATTCACCTCAGTGTTTGGGGGATGTCGTTTAGAATTCCTGGACGTGCTGGTCACGATCGAGGAGGGCAATATTTGCACATCTGTCTATCGTAAGCCCACTGCCACCAATGCCATTCTGCATTTTAATAACTTCCATCCGGCGCATGTCAAACGTTCTCTCCCCTATAGTCAATTACTACGTACGCGGAGGGTGAACAACACGCAGAGGGGGTTTACACAGCAAGCTGGTGAACTCTGCCAACGTTTAGGTGAGAGGGGGTATCCAAAAACCCTGCTGGATACAGCTATGGATAGGGTGGGTTCTACTACTGAAAAGCAGAATAGAGGAGAGCAGAGTCTAGTTGAACCACGTTTCACCTTTTGCTTTAAGTATGGTCCGTTGGACCAGGAGATTCGTACGTCGATAAGACGCCATTGGCATGTTCTAGAAAGGGATAGGGATCTCTCAGGTAAGGCATCAGGGGGTCCATTGATCTCTAATAGGAGGAGTACACGGGTTAGGGACATTCTGGTTCGCAATCGGTTGTTGGGAACTCAGGGGAATTGGTTGGAGCGGTCGACCCTTAGAGGTAATTACCGTTGCGGTCATTGTCACTTTTGCGCACGACATGTCATTGGACGGAGTATGAGCATAGGCCCTATTAGACACACGATAAGTCAGTTTATTTCCTGTAAGAGTGATTACGTAGTGTATGTCATCTTTTGTCCTTGTAGAATGTTCTATATAGGCAAAACGATTCGCCAGATGTACGTGCGATTTAGGGAACATGTCCGATCCATTCAGACGGGGAAAGGCGTTCCTAGACTTATTAATCATGTAAGGGAAATGCATGAGGGTAAATCGGATGTTCTCACGTTTGCTGGCATAGAACGGGTTGTGTTACCAGCGGGAGGGGGGGATCTACATAAATTGCTATTAAGGGCAGAAGCGCGGTGGACCATGCGCACTAACGCTACTGGTCCCGCTGGCTTCAATGACAGAATTGACATGTCTGTATTTTTATAGCCCCCTCTGTTGGTTATGCTGCATGAGTTTTGATGATTTTTTCTTTTTTTCTCTCTTTCTTTATCATTTTGCTTATTTCTGCGTTTTTTCCTCTCTCCCCATTAGTTTTTTGTCTTTTTGTTTTCTGTTTTCTTTTCTTTTTTTATGGAATGGTCTGTCACCGTGAGTAGGAAGAGCTGTAATATGCCCCTGCAATAGGTTTTCTCTGGCTTGAATTGATTTTCGTTTACTTTATTATAATTTTGATAGGGTGGATTATGCGTTCAGACCGGAGGCTTAATTTCCCTGATCGTCTGGTCTTGTTGAGGTTCGTCCTATAGTTTGTTTTCCAGGGATTTGTTTTTAACATAATTTATGTGTAGTTTGTTATGCACCTGTTTTTATTGGTACAGGGGTCGTGGGCGTGCGGCGGGGTGGGGGCGGGTTGCTCTCACTCACCTGTTTTAAGTCGGCGTCACTTCCCCTGCTTCCAGACCTGTAGAAGCGCTTGGATCAGCGCGAAACAGCTGTCGTCGTCCACCTGCTCACCTCCCGTCCACCTGCACTCCCTCGGATCGCAAGGCTATACTTTTTCATGTTTTGAATAAAGAATTGGACCACAGATGGGTGAGTGCTGCCGCATTTTCTTTTCTGATCTACATGTTATTAATCCTTCAGGTGCTTCACAGCAGCAGAAGCAACAAGGAAGAAAAAAATGAACAATTAACTTTTTAGTCACAAAAATGATCTTTTAGCAACAATTTTTTTTTATTTTCCCAATGGTAAAAAGAGAAACTGGACACCAAAAGTTATTTTACAATTAGTCCTGAGTAGGGTTGAGCGACCTTGACTTTTTTAGAGTCGAGTCGGGTTTCGCGAAACCCGACTATCTCAAAAGTCGAGTCGAGTGGAATCGGCCGATTATCGCGAAAAGTCAGGGGTCGACCGAAACACGAAACCCAATGCAAGTCAATGGGGGAGCATAGTCGGCAGTGAGTGGAGGCCAGGACAAAATGTACAGAGGCCATTTTAATGGCAAAAACATCCATTGTTACTGATGCTTGTCAATCTTAATTTAGCTTATAATAATAGTAAGGCATTTGAAATTGGGTGTCATTTGGCTAAAGTTGTGGGGGGTAGGGCTCGTTCAAGTAATTAGTGGGCCCAGTAAATCTGGACCACGCCACGGCAGTGGAGCAGGGAGAGATAAGTATTTCAACTTTGCAAGTGCTGTGATCCTGAGCAAGCAGGGGGGGCCCACTCGTTGGCATTGGCACTGGCGCAGTACAGCGGTGTGTTTGCACGGCGGGGGCGCCTCCCACCAGCAGCAACACTTTTGCGTACTATGAGGGGCCTTGTGCCAGTGACATGGCCAACGAGTATTCCTCCCCCCACATGATGAAGGAACCTGCACCTTCATCTGCACCTTCCTCTTTGTCCCCGTGTAAGGTGGTATGGTATGCGGGAAGGGGGACCTGACTTTCAGCAGGGTCACAATCTTGCAGTGTAGCGTGCACGGGGAATGTTGCGTTATGGGTCAATGTACCAGCAGACTCATCTATCACTGGCTGGGTAATGGGCAGGATGAGGGGGAAACAGATATGGGCCCAAAGAATAAAGTGGGCTAAATGCAGTTCAAAATTGGTAACAGGACTAACCAGGGGGCATTGTTTTGTTCAGTGGAGGACAACTGGAATGAGAGGCAGACACAGAGAGTAGGCCCAAATCAGTAAGTAGTCTAAATGCAGTTCAAAATTGGCAAGAGTAGTAAACAGGCGGCACAGCTTTGTTCACTGTAAGAGAACAGCAAGGAGTGGCAGACACAGATAGAAGGCCCCAACCCAACTAGTAGGCCCACTGCAGTTTTAAAATTCCGATAGGCTGAAAACCAGATAATTGTAGGTCATTTTTTGTAAAGAGGACAGCTGTATTGAGTGGCGCAGCCAGACAATACAAGTAGGCCTTAAACTACAAAGTTGGCTCGACGCTGGTTTAAAAAAGGCTACATGGGTACACGTTCTGCATTGTTGTGCTCAGTGGAGGACAATTGGAAGGAGGGACCGCAGAAAGACTTTGTAGGCGTAAAATTACAAAATAGGCTCTATGCAGCTTCGATTATGTGGCAACCTGGAGAACACCTTGGAGCGGCAGACACCGTCTCTACGACCCAGACCCAACTTGTAGGCCTAATGTAGTGTTGTTTCAACAACTACTTAAGATGAGCATGAAGATTGAAGCAATGGAGAGGAAACCTGGAGAACACCTTGGAGTGGAAGACACCGTCTCTACAACCCAGACCCAACTTGTAGGCCTAATGCATAGGGTTGAGCGACCTTGACTTTTTGTGTTGTTTTCAACAACTACTTAAGACGAGCATGAAGATTGAAGCAATGGAGAGTAAACCTGGAGAACACCTTGGAGTGGAAGACACCGTCTCTACAACCCCAGACCCAACTTGTAGGCCTAATGCAGTGTTGTTTTCAACAACTACTTAAGAAGAGCTAGAAGATCGAAGCAATGGAGAGGAAACCTGGGGAACAAGTTGGAGCGGAAGACAACGTCTCTACAACCCAAACCCAACTTGTAGGCCGAATGCAGTGTTGTTTTCAACAACTACTAAACAAGAGCTTTAAGATTGAAGCAATGGAGAGGCAACCTGGGGAACACCTTGGAGTGGAACACACCGTCTCTACACCCCAGACCCAACTTGTAGGCCGAATGCAGTGTTGTTTTCAACAACTACTTAAGAAGAGCTAGAAGATCGAAGCAGTGGAGAGGAAACCTGGGGAACACCTTGGAGCGGAAGACACCGTCTCTACAACCCAGACCCAACTTGTAGGCCGAATGCAGTGTTGTTTTCAACAACTACTTAAGAAGAGCTAGAAGATCGAAGCAATGTAGAGGAAACCTGGAGAACACCTTGGAGTGAAACACACCGTCTCTACACCCCAGACCCAACTTGTAGGCCGAATGCAGTGTTGTTTTCAACAAATACTAAACAAGAGCTTTCAGATTGAAGCAATGGAGAGGCAACCTGGGGAACACCTTGGAGTGGAAGACACCGTCTCTACACCCCAGACCCAACTTGTAGGCCGAATGCAGTGTTGTTTGCAACAACTACTAAACGAGATCAAGAAGGTCGAAGCAATGGAGAGGCAACCTGGGGAACACCTTGGAGTGGAACACACCGTCTGTACACCCCAGACCCAACTTGTAGGCCGAATGCAGTGTTGTTTTCAACAACTACTAAACGAGAGCCAGAAGATCGAAGCAATGGAGAGGCAACCTGGGGAACACCTTGGAGTGGAACACACCGTCTCTACATGCCAGACCCAACTTGTAGGCCGAATGCAGTGTTGTTTTCAACAACTACTAAACAAGAGCTTTAAGATTGAAGCAATGGAGAGGCAACCTGGGGAACACCTTGGAGTGGAAGACACCGTCTCTACACCCCAGACCCAACTTGTAGGCCGAATGCAGTGTTGTTTTCAACAACTACTAAACGAGATCAAGAAGGTCGAAGCAATGGAGAGGCAACCTGGGGAACACCTTGGAGTGGAACACACCATCTGTACACCCCAGACCCAACGTGTAGGCCGAATGCAGTGTTGTTTTCAACAACTACTAAACAAGAGCTTTAAGATTGAAGCAATGGAGAGGCAACCTGGGGAACACTTTGGAGTGGAAGACACCGTCTCTAAAACCCCAGACCCAACTTGTAGGCCTAATGCAGTGTTGTTTTCAACAACTACTTAAGAAGAGCTAGAAGATCGAAGCAATGGAGAGGAAACATGGGGAACACCTTGGAGCGGAAGACACTGTCTCTACAACCCAGACCCAACTTGTAGGCCTAATGCAGTGTTGTTTTCAACAACTACTTAAGAAGAGCTAGAAGATCGAAGCAATGTAGTGGAAACCTGGAGAACACCTTGGAGTGGAACACACCGTCTCTACACCCCAGACCCAACTTGTAGGCCGAATGCAGTGTTGTTTTCAACAACTACTAAACAAGAGCTTTAAGATTGAAGCAATGGAGAGGCAACCTGGGGAACACCTTGGAGTGGAACACACCGTCTCTACACCCCAGACCCAACTTGTAGGCTGAATGCAGTGTTGTTTTCAACAACTACTAAACGAGAGCCAGAAGATTGAAGCAATGGAGAGGCAACCTGGGGAACACCTTGGAGTGGAACACACCGTCTCTACACCCCAGACCCAACTTGTAGGCCGAATGCAGTGTTGTTTTCAACAACTACTTAAGAAGAGCTAGAAGATCGAAGCAATGGAGAGGAAACCTGGGGAACACCTTGGAGCGGAAGACACCGTCTCTACAACCCAGACCCACTTGTAGGCCTAATGCAGTGTTGTTTTCAACAACTACTTAAGAAGAGCTAGAAGATCGAAGCAATGTAGAGGAAACCTGGAGAACACCTTGGAGTGGAACACACCGTCTCTACACCCCAGACCCAACTTGTAGGCCGAATGCAGTGTTGTTTTCAACAACTACTAAACAAGAGATTTAATATTGAAGCAATGGAGAGGCAACCTGGGGAACACCTTGGAGTGGAACACACCGTCTCTACAACCCAGACCCAACTTGTAGGCCGAATGCAGTGTTGTTTTCAACAACTACTAAACGAGAGCCAGAAGATCGAAGCAATGGAGAGGCAACCTTGGGAACACCTTGGAGTGGATCACACCGTCTCTACACGCCAGACCCAACTTGTAAGCCGAATGCAGTGTTGTTTTCAACAACTACTAAACAAGAGCTTTAAGATTGAAGCAATGGAGAGGCAACCTGGGGAACACCTTGGAGTGGAAGACACCGTCTCTACACCCCAGACCCAACTTGTAGGCCGAATGCAGTGTTGTTTTCAACAACTACTAAACGAGACCCAGAAGATCGAAGCAATGGAGAGGCAACCTGGGGAACACCTTGGAGTGGAACACACCGTCTCTACACCCCAGACCCAACTTGTAGGCCGAATGCAGTGTTGTTTTCAACAACTACTAAACAAGAGCTTTAAGATTGAAGCAATGGAGAGGCAACCTGGGGAACACCTTGGAGTGGAAGACACCGTCTCTACACCCCAGACCCAGCTTGTAGGCCGAATGCAATGTTGTTTTCAACAACTACTAAACAGGAGCTTTAAGATTGAAGCAATGGAGAGGCAACCTGGGGAACACCTTGGAGTGGAAGACACCGTCTCTACAACCCAGACCCAACTTGTAGGCCGAATGCAGTGTTGTTTTCAACAACTACTAAACAAGAGCTTTAAGATTGAAGCAATGGAGAGGCAACCTGGGGAACACCTTGGAGTGGAAGACACCGTCTCTACACCCCAGACCCAACTTGTAGGCCGAATGCAGTGTTGTTCTCAACAACTACTAAACGAGAGCCAGAAGATCGAAGCAATGGAGAGGCAACCTGGGGAACACCTTGGAGTGGAACACACCGTCTCTACACGCCAGACCCAACTTGTAGGCCGAATGCAGTGTTGTTTTCAACAACTACTAAACAAGAGCTTTAAGATTGAAGCAATGAAGAGTCAACCTGGGGAACACCTTGGAGTGGAAGACACCGTCTCTACATCCCAGACCCAACTTGTAGGCCGAATGCAGTGTTGTTTTCAACAACTACTAAACGAGAGCCAGAAGATCAAAGCAATGGAAAGGCAACCTGGGGAACTGTTGTGAATTCTGTTATCGAACTCCCTCCTGTGGTCATGAATGGTACTTCGGCGAGTTCTGTCCATGGACTCCCTCTTGTGGCTGTGAGTGGAGCTGCTGGTTCTGAGGTTCCTTCCACAGGTGACCTAGTTTAGTCTTAGGCTGGCTGCTCTATTTAACTCCACTCTGATCGTTACTCCATGCCAGCTGTCAATGTTCTTTGTTATGACCTGGTGGTAAGGACAATAATGGACCTGGTGGTTAAGAGCACACGGAATGACCTGATAGTTACTAATAATATAGGACGAGCTCTGAGACGTGGGAACTCTGCTGACCGCAATCCCTAATCCAATCACACACACTAGAAAAAGCCGTGGATTGCTCCTAACGCTCCCTATGCAACTCGACACAGCCTAAGAAACTAGCTAGCCCTAGAGATAGAAAAATAAAGCCTACCTTGCCTCAGAGAAATTCCCCAAAGGAAAAGGCAGCCCCCCACATATAATGACTGTGAGTAAAGATGAAAATTACAAACACAGAGATGAAATAGCTTTAGCAAAGTCAGCCCCGACTTACTGAACAGACAGAGGATAGGAAAGGTAACTTTGCGGTCAGCACAAAAAAGTACAAAAAGACCACGCAGAGGGCGCAAAAAGACCCTCTGCAACGACTCACGGTGCGGAGGCGCTCCCTCTGCGTCCCAGAGCTTCCAGCAAGCAAGACAAAAATCAAAATAGCAAGCTGGACAGAAAAATAGCAAACCAGAGAAAAACAAGCAGGAACTTAGCTTCTGCTGGGAAGACAGGTCACAAGAATGATCCAGGAGAGAACTAGACCAATACTGGAACATTGACAGGTGGCATGGAGCAATGATCTAAGTGGAGTTAAATAGAGCAGCCAGCTAACGAATTAACCTCGTCACCTGTGGAAGGAAAGTCAGAAGCCGCAGCTCCACTCACAACCACAAGAGGAAGCCCATGGACAGAAGCAGCCAAAGTACCATTCATGACCACAGGAGGGAGCTTGACAACAGAATTCACAACAGTACCCCCCCTTGAGGAGGGGTCACCGATCCCTCACCAGAGCCCCCAGGCCGACCAGGACGAGCCAAATGAAAGGCACGAACCAGATCGGCAGCATGAACATCGGAGGCAAATACCCAGGAATTATCTTCCTGACCATAACCCTTCCACTTGACCAGGTACTGGAGTTTCCGTCTCGAAATACGAGAATCCAAAATCTTCTCCACCACATACTCCAACTCCCCCTCAACCAACACCGGGGAAGGAGGATCAACGGATGGAACCACAGGCGCCACGTATCTCCGCAACAATGACCTATGGAATACATTATGGATGGCAAAAGAAGCTGGAAGGGTCAAACGAAACGACACAGAATTGAGAACCTCAGAAATCTTATACGGACCAATGAAACGAGGCTTAAACTTAGGAGAGGAAACCTTCATAGGAACATAACGAGACGACAACCAAACCAAATCCCCAACACGAAGTCGGGGACACACAGCGCCGGTGGTTAGCGAAACGTTGAGCCTTCTCCTGGGACAATGTCAAATTGTCCACCACATGAGTCCAAATCTGCTGCAACCTATCCACCACAGTATCTACACCAGGACAGTCCGAAGACTCAACCTGCCCTGAAGAGAAACGAGGATGGAAACCAGAATTGCAGAAAAACGGCGAAACCAAAGTAGCCGAGCTGGCCCGATTATTAAGGGCGAACTCAGCCAAAGGCAAAAAGGACACCCAATCATCCTGATCAGCAGAAACAAAGCATCTCAGATATGTTTCCAAAGTCTGATTAGTTCGTTCGGTTTGGCCATTTGTCTGAGGATGGAAAGCTGAGGAAAAAGACAAATCAATGCCCATCCTGGCACAAAAGGCTCGCCAAAACCTCGAAACAAACTGGGAACCTCTGTCCGAAACGATGTTCTCCGGAATGCCATGTAAACGAACCACATACTGGAAAAACAATGGCACCAAATCAGAGGAGGAAGGCAATTTAGACAAGGGTACCAAATGGACCATCTTAGTGAAGCGATCACAAACCACCCAAATGACCGACATCTTTTGAGAGACAGGGAGATCCGAAATAAAATCCATAGAGATATGCGTCCAGGGCCTCTTCGGGACCGGCAAGGGCAAAAGCAACCCACTGGCACGAGAACAGCAGGGCTTAGCCCGAGCACAAGTACCACAGGACTGCACAAAAGAACGCACATCCCGCGACAAAGACGGCCACCAAAAGGATCTAGCCACCAAATCTCTGGTACCAAAGATTCCAGGATGACCAGCCAACACCGAACAATGAACCTCAGAGATAACTCTACTAGTCCATTTATCAGGGACAAACAGTATCTCCGCTGGGCAACGGTCAGGTCTATCAGCCTGAAATTTTTGCAGCACCCGCCGCAAATCAGGGGAGATGGCAGACAAATTTACCCCCTCTTTGAGAATACCCGCCAGCTCAGGAACACCCGGAGAGTCGGGCACAAAACTCCTTGAAAGGGCTTCAGCCTTCACATTCTTAGAGCCTGGAAGGTACAAAACCACAAAATCAAAACGGGAGAAAAATAGCAACCAACGAGCCTGTCTAGGATTCAACCGTTTGGCAGACTCGAGATAAGTCAAATTCTTGTGATCCGTCAAGACCACCACGCGATGCTTGGCTCCTTCAAGCCAATGATGCCACTCCTCGAATGCCCACTTCATGGCCAACAACTCTCATTTGCCAACATCATAATTGCACTCAGCAGGCGAAAACTTTCTAGAAAAGAAGGCACATGGTTTCATCACCGAGCCATCAGAACTTCTTTGCGACAAAACAGCCCCTGCTCCAATCTCAGAAGCATCAACCTCGACCTGAAACGGAAGCGAAACATCTGGCTGGCACAACACAGGGGCAGAAGAAAAACGACGCTTCAACTCCTGAAAAGCTTCCACAGCAGCAGAAGACCAATTGACCACATCAGCACCCTTCTTGGTCAAATCAGTCAACGGTTTAGCAACACTAGAAAAATTACTGATGAAGTGACGATAAAAATTAGCAAAGCCCAGGAACTTTTGCAGACTCTTCACAGATGTCGGCTGAGTCCAATCATAAATGGCTTGGACTTTAACAGGGTCCATCTCGATAGTAGAAGGGGAAAAAATGAAACCCAAAAATGAAACCTTCTGAACTCCAAAGAGACACTTTGACCCCTTCACAAACAAAGAATTCGCACGAAGGACCTGGAACACCATTCTGACCTGCTTCACGTGAGACTTCCAATTATCCGAGAAGACCAAAATATCATCCAAATATACAATCAGTAATTTATCCAGGTACTCTCGGAAGATGTCATGCATAAAGGACTGAAATACTGATGGAGCATTGGAAAGCCCGAATGGCATAACCAGGTACTCAAAATGGCCCTCGGGCGTATTAAATGCTGTTTTCCATTCATCGCCCTGTTTAATACGCACAAGATTATACGCACCACGAAGATCTATCTTGGTGAACCAACTAGCCCCCTTAATCCGAGCAAATAAATCAGACAGCAGCGGCAAAGGGTACTGAAATTTGACTGTGATCTTATTAAGAAGGCGGTAATCAATACAAGGTCTCAAAGAACCATCCTTCTTGGCCACAAAAAAGAACCCTGCTCCCAATGGTGACGACGACGGGCGAATATGACCCTTCTCCAAGGATTCCTTTACATAACTCCGCATAGCGGCGTGCTCTGGCACAGATATATTGAACAGTCGGCCCTTAGGAAACTTACTACCAGGAATCAAATTGATAGCACAATCGCAATCCCTATGAGGAGGTAGGGCACTGGATTTGGGCTCATCAAATACATCCCGGTAATCCGACAAAAACTCCGGGACTTCAGAAGGGGTGGATGACGAAATAGACAAAAATGGAACATCACCATGTACCCTGTTGTGAATTCTGTGGCCAAGCTCCCTCCTGTGGTCGAGAGTGGTACTTCGGCTGGTTCTGTCTATGAGCTTCCTTTGGTGGATGAGATTGGTACTGCGGCTTCTGAGTTTCCTTCCTCAGGTGATGAGGTTAAGTCGTTAGGTGCTGCTCTATTTAACTCCACCTGGTGCTTTGATCCTGGCCTCCAGTCAATGTTCTAGTATTGGTCTTGCTTCCTCCTGTATCGTTCCTGTGGCCTGTCTTCCTGCATAAGCTAAGTTTTGCTTTTGTTATTTTTGTTTGCTATTTTTTCTGTCCAGCTTGCTATATTGGTTTTTCTTGCTTGCTGGAAGCTCTGAGACGCAGAGGGAGCACCTCCGTACCGTTAGTCGGTGCGGAGGGTCTTTTTGCCCCTCTGCGTGGTTGTTTGTAGGTTTTTGTGTTGACCGCAAAGCTATCTTTCCTATCCTCGGTCTATTCAGTTAGTCGGGCCTCACTTTGCTAAATCTATTTCATCTCTATGTTTGTATTTTCATCTTACTCACAGTCATTATATGTGGGGGGCTGCCTTTTCCTTTGGGGAATTTCTCTGAGGCAAGGTAGGCTTATTTTTCTATCTTCAGGGCTAGTTAGTTTCTCAGGCTGTGCCGAGTTGCATAGGGAGCGTTAGGCGCAATCCACGGCTACCTCTAGTGTGGTGTGTTAGGATTAGGGATTGCGGTCAGCAGAGTTCCCACGTCTCAGAGCTCGTCCTTGTTTTTGGTAATTGTCAGGTCACTTTGTGTGCTCTGAACTTCTATGTCCATTGTGATTCTGAATTACCTGTTCATAACAGTACTGGAGGCCCAAAGTACTAATGCTTCTCAATAGAGGGAAAAGAGAAGTTCTGAGACCATTTTTTTTCCTTTGCACTGTGTTCTGTCTTTCTTTTCCCCTTTACATCAGGGTGGTTCAGAACACAGGTGTGGACATGGACATTCAAGGTCTGTTCTCTTTGATGGATAATCTTGCTATAAATGTACAGAATATTCAAGATTTAGTGGTTCAGAATCCTATGTTAGAACCTAAAATTCCTATTCCTGAGTTGTTTTCTGGAGGTAGAGCTAAGTTTTTGAATTTTAAAAATAATTGTAAACTATTTCTGGCTTTGAAACCCCGCTCCTCTGGTGACCCAGTTCAACAAGTTAAGATCATTATTTCTTTATTACGTGGCAACCCTCAAGACTGGGCATTTTCCCTTGCGCCAGGAGATCGTGCATTATGTAATATTGATGCGTTTTTTCTGGCGCTCGGATTGCTGTACAACGAACCAAATTCAGTGGATCAGGCAGAGAAAAATTTGCTGGCTCTGTGTCAGGGTCAGGATGAGTTAGAGATTTATTGTCAGAAGTTTAGAAGGTGGTCCGTGCTCACTCAATGGAATGAATGTGCGCTGGCAGCTATTTTCAGAAAGGGTCTCTCTGAAGCCCTTAAGGATGTCATGGTGGGATTTCCTATGCCTGCTGGTCTGAATGAGTCTATGTCTTTGGCCATTCAGATCGGTCGACGCTTGCGCGAGCGTAAATCTGTGCACCATTTGGCGGTATTATCCGAGCATGAACCTGAGCCTATGCAGTGCGATAAGACTTTGACCAGAGCTGAAAGGCAAGAACACAGACGTCAGAATGGGCTGTGTTTCTACTGTGGTGATTCCACTCATGCTATCTCCGATTGTCCTAAGCGCACTAAGCGGTTCGCTAGGTCTGCCACCATTGGTACGGTACAGTCGAAATTTCTTTTGTCCGTTACTTTGATCTGCTCTTTGTCTTCCTATTCTGTCATGGCATTTGTGGATTCAGGCGCTGCCCTGAATTTGATGGACTTGGAGTTTGCTAGGCACTGTGGGTTTGTCTTGGAGCCCTTGCAGTGTCCTATTCCATTGAGAGGAATTGATGCTACGCCTTTGGCCAAGAATAAGCCTCAGTACTGGACCCAGCTGACCATGTGCATGGCTCCTGCGCACCAGGAGGATATTCGCTTTCTGGTGTTGCATAATCTGCATGATCTGGTCGTGTTGGGGTTGCCATGGCTACAAGTCCATAACCCAGTATTAGATTGGAAATCAATGTTTGTGTCCAGCTGGGGTTCTCAGGGGGTACATGGTGATGTTCCATTTCTGTCTATCTCATCATCCACCCATTCTGAGGTCCCAGAGTTCTTGTCTGATTACCGGGATGTATTCGATGAGCCCAAGTCCAATGCCCTACCTCCGCATAGGGATTGTGATTGTGCTATCGATTTGATTCCTGGTAGTAAGTTTCCTAAGTGTCGACTGTTTAATTTATCTGTACCTGAGCACGCCGCTATGCGGAGTTACGTGAAGGAGTCTTTGAAGAAGGGTCATATTCGCCCGTCTTCGTCGCCATTGGGAGCGGGGTTCTTTTTTGTGGCCAAGAAGGAAGGTTCGCTGAGACCTTGTATTGATTACCGCCTTCTAAATAAAATTACGGTCAAATTTCAGTACCCCTTGCCGCTGCTGTCTGATTTGTTTGCTCGGATTAAGGGGGCTAGTTGGTTCACCAAGATAGATCTTCGTGGTGCGTATAATCTTGTGCGTATTAAACGGGGCGATGAATGGAAAACAGCATTTAATACGCCCGAAGGCCATTTTGAGTACCTGGTTATGCCATTCGGACTTTCTAATGCTCCATCAGTGTTTCAGTCCTTTATGCATGACATCTTCCGAGAGTACCTGGATAAATTCCTGATTGTATACGTGGATGATATTTTGGTCTTCTCGGATGATTGGGAGTCTCATGTGAAGCAGGTCAGAATGGTGTTCCAGGTCCTGCGTGCTTAATCTTTGTTTGCGAAGGGGTCAAAGTGTCTCTTTGGTGTTAAGAAGATTTCATTTTTGGGGTTCATTTTTTCTCCTTCTACTATCGAGATGGACCCTGTTAAAGTTCAGGCCATTTATGATTGGACTCAGCCAACATCTCTGAAGAGTCTGCAGAAGTTCCTGGGCTTTGCTAATTTTTATCGTCGCTTCATCGCTAATTTTTCTAGCATTGCTAAACCGTTGACTGATTTAACCAAGAAGGGTGCTGATGTGGTCAATTGGTCTTCTGCTGCTGTGGAAGCTTTTCAGGAGTTGAAGCGTCGTTTTTCTTCTGCCCCTGTGTTGTGCCAACCAGATGTTTTGCTTCCGTTCCAGGTCGAGGTTGATGCTTCCGAAATTGGAGCAGGGGCTGTTTTGTCGCAGAGAAGTTCTGATTGCTCGGTGATGAAACCATGCGCCTTCTTTTCCATGAAATTTTCGCCTGCTGAGCGAAATTATGATGTTGGCAATCGAGAGTTGCTAGCCATGAAGTGGGCATTCGAGGAGTGGCGTCATTGGCTTGAAGGAGCTAAGCATCGCGTGGTGGTCTTCACTGATCACAAAAACTTGACTTATCTCGAGTCTGCCAAACGGTTGAATCCTAGACAGGCTCGTTGGTCGCTGTTTTTCTCCCGTTTTGACTTTGTGGTTTCGTACCTTCCGGGCCCTAAAAATGTGAAGGCGGATGCCCTGTCTAGGAGTTTTGTGCCCGATTCTCCGGGTTTGCCTGAGCCGACGGGTATTCTCAAAGAGGGGGTTATTTTGTCTGCCATCTCCCCTGATTTGCGGCGGGTGCTGCAAAAATTTCAGGCTAATAGACCTGACCGTTGCCCAGCGGAGAAACTGTTTGTCCCTGATAGGTGGACGAATAAAGTTATCTCTGCGGTTCATTGTTCGGTGTTGGCTGGTCATCCTGGAATCTTTGGTACCAGAGATTTGGTGGCTAGATCCTTTTGGTGGCCGTCTCTGTCGCGGGATGTGCGTTCTTTTGTGCAGTCCTGTGGGATTTGTGCTCGGGCTAAGCCCTGCTGTTCTCGTGCCAGTGGGTTGCTTTTGCCCTTGCCGGTCCCGAAGAGGCCTTGGACACATATCTCTATGGATTTTATTTCGGATCTCCTCGTCTCTCAAAGAATGTCGGTCATTTGGGTGGTTTGTGATCGCTTCTCTAAGATGGTCCATTTGGTGCCCTTGTCTAAATTGCCTTCCTCCTCTGATTTGGTGCCGTTGTTTTTCCAGCATGTGGTTCGTTTACATGGCATTCCAGAGAACATCGTTTCTGACAGAGGTTCCCAGTTTGTTTCGAGGTTTTGGCAAGCCTTTTGTGCTAGGATGGGCATTGATTTGTCTTTTTCCTCGGCTTTCCATCCTCAGACAAATGGCCAGACTGAACGAACCAATCAGACCTTGGAAACATATCTGAGATGTTTTGTTTCTGCTGATCAGGATGATTGGGTGTCCTTTTTGCCTTTGGCTGAGTTCGCCCTTAATAATCGGGCCAGCTCGGCTACTTTGGTTTCGCCGTTTTTCTGCAATTCTGGGTTCCACCCTCGTTTCTCTTCAGGGCAGGTTGAGTCTTCGGACTGTCCTGGTGTGGATACTGTGGTGGATAGGTTGCAGCAGATTTGGACTCATGTAGTGGACAATCTGACTTTGTCCCAGGAGAAGGCTCAACATTTCGCTAACCGCAGGCGCTGTGTGGGTCCCCGACTTCGTGTTGAGGATTTGGTTTGGTTGTCATCTCGTTATATTCCTATGAAGGTTTCCTCTCCTAAATTTAAGCCTCGTTTCATTGGTCCATATAGGATTTCGGAGGTTCTTAATCCTGTGTCTTTTCGTTTGACTCTTCCAGCTTCTTTTTCCATCCATAACGTGTTCCATAGGTCATTGTTGCGGAGATACGTGGCACCTGTGGTTCCATCTATTGATCCTCCTGCTCCGGTTTTGGTTGAAGGGGAATTGGAGTATATAGTGGAGAAGATTTTGGATTCTCGTGTTTCGAGACGGAAACTCCAGTATCTGGTTAAGTGGAAAGGTTATGGTCAGGAAGATAATTCCTGGGTCTTTGCCTCTGATGTCCATGCTGCCGATCTGGTTCGTGCCTTTCATGTGGCTCATCCTGGTCGGCCTGGGGGCTCTAGTGAGGGTTCGGTGACCCCTCCTCAAGGGGGTAGTACTGTTGTGAATTCTGTGGCCAAGCTCCCTCATGTGGTCGAGAGTGGTACTTCGGCTGGTTCTGTCTATGAGCTTCCTTTGGTGGATGAGAGTGGTACTGCGGCTTCTGAGTTTCCTTCCTCAGGTGATGAGGTTAAGTCGTTAGGTGCTGCTCTATTTAACTCCACCTGGTGCTTTGATCCTGGCCTCCAGTCAATGTTCTAGTATTGGTCTTGCTTCCTCCTGTATCGTTCCTGTGGCCTGTCTTCCTGCATAAGCTAAGTTTTGCTTGTGTTATTTTTGTTTGCTATTTTTTCTGTCCAGCTTGCTATATTGGTTTTTCTTGCTTGCTGGAAGCTCTGAGATGCAGAGGGAGCACCTCCGTACCGTTAGTCGGTGCAGAGGGTCTTTTTGCCCCTCTGCGTGGTTGTTTGTAGGTTTTTGTGTTGACCGCAAAGCTATCTTTCCTATCCTCGGTCTATTCAGTTAGTCGGGCCTCACTTTGCTAAATCTATTTCATCTCTATGTTTGTATTTTCATCTTACTCACAGTCATTATATGTGGGGGGCTGCCTTTTCCTTTGGGGAATTTCTCTGAGGCAAGGTAGGCTTATTTTTCTATCTTCAGGGCTAGTTAGTTTCTCTGGCTGTGCCGAGTTGCATAGGGAGTGTTAGGCGCAATCCACGGCTACCTCTAGTGTGGTGTGTAAGGATTAGGGATTGCGGTCAGCAGAGTTCCCACGTCTCAGAGCTCGTCCTTGTTTTTGGTAATTGTCAGGTCACTTTGTGTGCTCTGAACTTCTATGTCCATTGTGATTCTGAATTACCTGTTCATAACAGTACCCCCTGACAACCCCAGCTGGACACAGACATAGATTTCCAATCCAATACTGGATTATGGACCTGTAGCCATGGCAACCCCAAAACGACCACATCATGCAGATTATGGAACACCAAAAAGCGAATATCCTCCTGATGTGCAGGAGCCATGCGCATGGTCAATTGGGTCCAGTACTGAGGCTTATTCTTGGCCAAAGGCGTAGCATCAATTCCTCTCAATGGAATAGGATACTGCAAGGGCTCCAAGAAAAAACCACAGCGCCTAGCAAACTCCAAGTCCATCAAATTCAGGGTAGCGCCTGAATCCACAAATGCCATAACAGAATAGGATGACAAATAGCAAATCAGAGTAACGGACAAAAGAAATTTCGACTGTACCGTACCAATGGTAGCAGACCTAGCGAACCGCTTAGTGCGCTTAGGACAATCGGAGATAGCATGAGTGGAATCACCACAGTAAAAACACAGCCCATTCCGACGTCTGTGTTCTTGCCGTTCAGCTCTGGTCAAAGTCCTATCGCATTGCATAGGCTCAGGTCTATGCTCAGATAATACCGCCAAATGGTGCACAGCTTTACGCTCACGCAAGCGTCGATTGATCTGAATGGCCAAAGACATAGACTCATTCAGACCAGCAGGCATGGGAAATCCCACCATGACATCCTTAAGGGCTTCAGAGAGACCCTTTCTGAAAATTGCTGCCAGGGCACATTCATTCCACTGAATGAGTACAGACCACTTCCTAAACTTCTGACAATATATTTCTACCTCATCCTGACCCTGACACAGAGCCAGCAAGATTTTCTCTGCCTGATCCACTGAATTAGGTTCATCATAAAGCAATCCGAGCGCCAGAAAAAACGCATCAACATCACGCAATGCCGGATCTCCTGGCGCAAGGGAAAATGGCCAGTCTTGAGGGTCGCCACGTAACAAAGAAATAATGATTTTCACTTGTTGAACAGGGTCACCTGAGGAGCGAGGTTTCAAAGCAAGAAACAATTTACAATTATTTTTGAAATTCAGAAACTTAGATCTATCCCCAAAAAACAAATCAGGAATTGGAATCCTAGGCTCTAACATCGGATTCTGAACCACAAAATCTTGAATGTTTTGTACCCTTGCAGTGAGATTATCCATACAAGAGGACAGACCTTGAATGTCCATATCTACACCTGTATCCTGAACCACCCAGAGGTAAAGGGGAAAAGAGACAAAACACACTGCAAAGAAAAAAAAATGGTCTCAGAACTTCTCTTATCCCTCTATTGAGATGCATTAATACTTTGGGCCACCTGTACTGTTATGACCTGGTGGTAAGGACAATAATGGACCTGGTGGTTAAGAGCACACGGAATGACCTGATAGTTACTAATAATATAGGACGAGCTCTGAGATGTGGGAACTCTGCTGACCGCAATCCCTAATCCAATCACACACACTAGAAAAAGCCGTGGATTGCTCCTAACGCTCCCTATGCAACTCGACACAGCCTAAGAAACTAGCTAGCCCTAGAGATAGAATAATAAAGCCTACCTTGCCTCAGAGAAATTCCCCAAAGGAAAAGGCAGCCCCCCACATATAATGACTGTGAGTAAAGATGAAAATTACAAACACAGAGATGAAATAGCTATAGCAAAGTCAGGCCCGACTTACTGAACAGACAGAGGATAGGAAAGATAGCTTTGCGGTCAGCACAAAAACCTACAAAAAGACCACGCAGAGGGCGCAAAAAGACCCTCCGCAACGACTCACGGTGCGGAGGCGCTCCCTCTGCGTCCCAGAGCTTCCAGCAAGCAATACAAAAATCAAAATAGCAAGCTGGACAGAAAAATAGCAAACCAGAGAAAAACAAGCAGGAACTTAGCTTCCTGTGGGAAGACAGGTCAAAAGAACGATCCAGGAGAGAACTAGACCAATACTGGAACATTGACAGGTGGCATGGAGCAATGAACTAAGTGGAGTTAAATAGAGCAGCCAGCTAACGAATTAACCTCGTCACCTGTGGAAGGAAACTCAGAAGCCGCAGCTCCACTCACAACCACCAGAGGAAGCCCATGGACAGAACCAGCCGAAGTACCATTCATGACCACAGGAGGGAGCTTGACAACAGAATTCACAACAGTTCTTGTACTGGTTCAGTTTGCTCTTGGATCTTTCTGGTGACCTGTCTACTCCAGCAGAAGCTAAGTCCCTGCTAGTTTATTATTTGTTCATTGTTTCCTTGTCCAGCTTGCTATCATGATTTTGCCTTGCTAGCTGGAAGCTCTGGGATGCAGAGTGGCACCTCCGCACCGTGAGTCGGTGCGGAGGTCTTTTTGCACACTCTGTGTGGTCTTTTGTAGTTTTTTGTGCTGACCGCAAAGATACCTTTCCTATCCTCAGTCTGTTTAGTAAGTCTGGCCTCCCTTTGCTGAAACCTGTTTCATTTCTGTGTTTGTGACTTCATCTTTACTCACAGTCAATATATGTGGGGGACTGCCTTTTCCTTTGGGGAATTTCTCTGAGGCAAGGTAGGCTTTATTTTCTATCTCTAGGGCTAGTTAGCTCTTAGGCTGTGAAGAGGCGTCTAGGTAGAGTTAGGTACGCTCCACAGCTATTTCTAGTTGTGTGATAGGATTAGGGGTTGCGGTCAGCAGAGCTCCCACTTCCCAGAGCTTGTCCTGTGTGAGTTTAACCATCAGGTCGTTCCGGGTGCTCCTAACCACCAGGTCCATAACAGGGAACACCTTGGAGTGGAAGACACTGTCTCTACACCCCAGACCCAACTTGTAGGCCGAATGCAGTGTTGTTTTCAACAACTACTAAATGAGAGCTTTAAGATTGAAGCAATGGAGAGGAAACCTGGAGAACACCTTGGAGTGGAACACACCGTCTCTACACCCCACACCCAACTTGTAGGCCGAATGCAGTGTTGTTTTCAACAACTACTAAACAAGAGCTTTAAGATTGAAGCAATGGAGAGACAACCTGGGGAACACCTTGGAGTGGAACACACCTTCTCTGCACCCCAGACCCAACTTGTAGGCCGAATGCAGTGTTGTTTTCAACAACTACTAAACAAGAGCTTTAAGATTGAAGCAATGGAGAGGCAACCTGGGGAACACCTTGGAGTGGAACACACCGTCTCTGCACCCCAGACCCAACTTGTAGGCCGAATGCAGTGTTGTTTTCAACAACTACTAAACGAGAGCCAGAAGATCGAAGCAATGGAGACTGGAGAGGCAACCTGGGGAACACCTTGGAGTGGAACACACCGTCTCTACACGCCAGACCCAACTTGTAGGCCAAATGCAGTGTTGTTTTCATCAACTACTAAACAAGAGCTGTAAGATTGAAGCAATGGAGAGGCAACCTGGGGAACACCTTGGAGTGGAAGACACCGTCTCTACACCCCAGACCCAACTTGTAGGCCGAATGCAGTGTTGTTTTCAACAACTACTAAATGAGAGCCAGAAGATCGAAGCTATGGAGAGGCAACCTGGAGAACACCTTGGAGTGGAACACACCGTCTCTACACCCCAGACCCAAATTGTAGGCCGAATGCAGTGTTGTTTTCAACAACTACTAAACGAGAGCCAGAAGATCGAAGCAATGGAGACTGGAGAGGCAACCTGGGGAACACCTTGGAGTGGAACACACCGTCTCTACACCCCAGACCCAACTTGTAGGCCGAATGCAGTGTTGTTTTCAACAACTACTTAAGAAGAGCTAGAAGATCGAAGCAATGGAGAGGAAACCTGGGGAACACCTTGGAGCGGAAGACACCGTCTCTACAACCCATACCCAAATTGTAGGCCTAATGCAGCGTTGTTTTCAACAACTACTAAACGAGAGCTTTAAGATTGAAGCAATGGAGAGGAAACCTTGAGAACACCTTGGAGCGGAAGACACCGTCTCTACAACCCAGACCCAACTTGTAGGCCTAATGCAGTGTTGTTTTCAACAACTACTAAACGAGAGCTAGAAGCTCGAAGCTATGGAGAGGACACATGGGAAACACCTTGGAGTGGAAGACACCATCTCTACAACCCAGACCCAACTTGTAGGCCTAATGCAGCGTTGTTTTCATCAACTACTAATTGAGAGCTAGAAGCTCGAAGCTATGGAGAGGAAACATGGGGAACACCTTGGAGTGGAAGACACCGTCTCTACAACCCAGACCCAACTTGTAGGCCTAATGTAGTGTTGTTTTCAACAACTACTAAACAAGAGCTTTAAGATTGAAGCAATGGAGAGGCAACCTGGGGAACACCTTGGAGTGGAAGACACCGTCTCTCTACACCCCAGACCCAACTTGTAGGCCGAATGCAGTGTTGTTTTCAACAACTACTTAAGAAGAGCTAGAAGATCGAAGCAATGTAGAGGAAACCTGGAGAACACCTTGGAGTGGAACACACCGTCTCTACACCCCAGACCCAACTTGTAGGCCGAATGCAGTGTTGTTTTCAACAACTACTAAATGAGAGCCAGAAGATCGAAGCTATGGAGAGGCAACCTGGAGAACACCTTGGAGTGGAACACACCGTCTCTACACCCCAGACCCAACTTGTAGGCCGAATGCAGTGTTGTTTTCAACAACTACTAAACGAGAGCCAGAAGATCGAAGCAATGGAGACTGGAGAGGCAACCTGGGGAACACCTTGGAGTGGAACACACCGTCTCTACACGCCAGACCCAACTTGTAGGCCAAATGCAGTGTTGTTTTCATCAACTACTAAACAAGAGCTTTAAGATTGAAGCAATGGAGAGGCAACCTGGGGAACACCTTGGAGTGGAAAACACCGTCTCTACACCCCAGACCCAACTTGTAGGCCGAATGCAGTGTTGTTTTCAACAACTACTAAATGAGAGCCAGAAGATCGAAGCTATGGAGAGGCAACCTGGAGAACACCTTGGAGTGGAACACACCGTCTCTACACCCCAGACCCAACTTGTAGGCTGAATGCAGTGTTGTTTTCAACAACTACTAAACGAGAGCCAGAAGATCGAAGCAATGGAGACTGGAGAGGCAACCTGGGGAACACCTTGGAGTGGAACACACCGTCTCTACACCCCAGACCCAACTTGTAGGCCGAATGCAGTGTTGTTTTCAACAACTACTTAAGAAGAGCTAGAAGATCGAAGCAATGGAGAGGAAACCTGGGGAACACCTTGGAGCGGTAGACACGTCTCTACAACCCATACCCAAATTGTAGGCCTAATGCAGCGTTGTTTTCAACAACTACTAAACGAGAGCTTTAAGATTGAAGCAATGGAGAGGAATCCTGGAGAACACCTTGGAGCGGAAGACACCGTCTCTACAACCCAGACCCAACTTGTAGGCCTAATGCAGTGTTGTTTTCAACAACTACTAAACGAGAGCTAGAAGCTCGAAGCTATGGAGAGGACACATGGGAAACACCTTGGAGTGGAAGACACCATCTCTACAACCCAGACCCAACTTGTAGGCCTAATGCAGCGTTGTTTTCATCAACTACTAATTGAGAGCTAGAAGCTCGAAGCTATGGAGAGGAAACATGGGGAACACCTTGGAGTGGAAGACACCGTCTCTACAACCCAGACCCAACTTGTAGGCCTAATGCAGCGTTGTTTTCAACAACTACTAAACGAGAGCTAGAAGCTCGAAGCTATTGGAGAGGAAACCTGGGGAACACCTTGGAGTGGAAGACACCGTCTCTACAACCCAGACCCAACTTGTAGGCCTAATGTAGTGTTGTTTTAAACAACTACTAAACAAGAGCTTTAAGATTGAAGCAATGGAGAGGCAACCTGGGGAACACCTTGGAGTGGAAGACACCGTCTCTCTACACCCCAGACCCAACTTGTAGGCCGAATGCAGTGTTGTTTTCAACAACTACTTAAGAAGAGCTAGAAGATCGAAGCAATGTAGAGGAAACCTGGAGAACACCTTGGAGTGAAACACACCGTCTCTACACCCCAGACCCAACTTGTAGGCCGAATGCAGTGTTGTTTTCAACAACTACTAAATGAGAGCCAGAAGATCTAAGCTATGGAGAGGCAACCTGGAGAACACCTTGGAGTGGAACACACCGTCTCTACACCCCAGACCCAACTTGTAGGCCGAATGCAGTGTTGTTTTCAACAACTACTAAACGGGAGCCAGAAGATCGAAGCAATGGAGACTGGAGAGGCAACCTGGGGAACACCTTGGAGTGGAACACACCGTCTCTACACGCCAGACCCAACTTGTAGGCCAAATGCAGTGTTGTTTTCATCAACTACTAAACAAGAGCTTTAAGATTGAAGCAATGGAGAGGCAACCTGGGGAACACCTTGGAGTGGAAGACACCGTCTCTACACCCCAGACCCAACTTGTAGGCCGAATGCAGTGTTGTTTTCAACAACTACTAAATGAGAGCCAGAAGATCGAAGCTATGGAGAGGCAACCTGGAGAACACCTTGGAGTGGAACACACCGTCTCTACACCCCAGACCCAACTTGTAGGCCAAATGCAGTGTTGTTTTCAACAACTACTAAACGAGAGCCAGAAGATCGAAGCAATGGAGACTGGAGAGGCAACCTGGGGAACACCTTGGAGTGGAACACACCGTCTCTACACCCCAGACCCAACTTGTAGGCCGAATGCAGTGTTGTTTTCAACAACTACTTAAGAAGAGCCAGAAGATCGAAGCAATGGAGAGGAAACCTGGGGAACACCTTGGAGCGGAAGACACCGTCTCTACAACCCATACCCAAATTGTAGGCCTAATGCAGCGTTGTTTTCAACAACTACTAAACGAGAGCTTTAAGATTGAAGCAATGGAGAGGAAACCTGGAGAACACCTTGGAGCGGAAGACACCGTCTCTACAACCCAGACCCAACTTGTAGGCCTAATGCAGTGTTGTTTTCAACAACTACTAAACGAGAGCTAGAAGCTCGAAGCTATGGAGAGGACACATGGGAAACACCTTGGAGTGGAAGACACCATCTCTACAACCCAGACCCAACTTGTAGGCCTAATGCACCGTTGTTTTCATCAACTACTAATTGAGAGCTAGAAGCTCGAAGCTATGGAGAGGAAACATGGGGAACACCTTGGAGTGGAAGACACTGTC
The DNA here is from genome assembly GCF_032444005.1 of Ranitomeya imitator. Taxonomy (NCBI): domain Eukaryota; kingdom Metazoa; phylum Chordata; class Amphibia; order Anura; family Dendrobatidae; genus Ranitomeya; species Ranitomeya imitator. The sequence continues at coordinate 329,273,773 of NC_091286.1, read as the reverse complement.
TCTACAACCCATACCCAACTTGTAGGCCTAATGCAGCGTTGTTTTCAACAACTACTAAACGAGAGCTAGAAGCTCAAAGCTATTGGAGAGGAAACCTGGGGAACACCTTGGAGTGGAAGACACCATCTCTACAACCCAGACCCAACTTGTAGGCCTAATGTAGTGTTGTTTTCAACAACTACTAAACAAGAGCTTTAAGATTGAAGCAATGGAGAGGCAACCTGGGGAACAGCTTGGAGTGGAAGACACCGTCTCTCTACACCCCAGACCCAACTTGTAGGCCGAATGCAGTGTTGTTTTCAACAACTACTTAAGAAGAGCTAGAAGATCGAAGCAATGTAGAGGAAACCTGGAGAACACCTTGGAGTGGAACACACCGTCTCTACACCCCAGACCCAACTTGTAGGCCGAATGCAGTGTTGTTTTCAACAACTACTATACGAGAGCCAAAAGATCGAAGCAATGGAGAGGCAACCTGGGGAACACCTTGGAGTGGAAGACACCGTCTCTACACCCCAGAACCAACTTGTAGGCCGAATGCAGTGTTGTTTTCAACAACTACTAAACAAGAGCTTTAAGATTGAAGCAATGGAGAGGAAACCTGGAGAACACCTTGGAGCGGAAGACACCGTCTCTACAACCCAGACCCAACTTGTAGGCCTAATGCAGTGTTGTTTTCAACAACTACTAAACGAGAGCTAGAAGCTGGAAGCTATGGAGAGGAAACATGGGGAACACCTTGGAGTGGAAGACACCGTCTCTACAACCCAGACCCAACTTGTAGGCCTAATGCAGCGTTGTTTTCAACAACTACTAAACGAGAGCTAGAAGCTCGAAGCTATTGGAGAGGAAACCTGGGGAACACCTTGGAGTGGAAGACACCATCTCTACAACCCAGACCCAACTTGTAGGCCGAATGCAGTGTTGTTTTCAACAACTACTAAACGGGAGCCAGAAGATCGAAGCAATGGAGACTGGAGAGGCAACCTGGGGAACACCTTGGAGTGGAACACACCGTCTCTACACGCCAGACCCAACTTGTAGGCCAAATGCAGTGTTGTTTTCATCAACTACTAAACAAGAGCTTTAAGATTGAAGCAATGGAGAGGCAACCTGGGGAACACCTTGGAGTGGAAGACACCGTCTCTACACCCCAGACCCAACTTGTAGGCCGAATGCAGTGTTGTTTTCAACAACTACTAAATGAGAGCCAGAAGATCGAAGCTATGGAGAGGCAACCTGGAGAACACCTTGGAGTGGAACACACCGTCTCTACACCCCAGACCCAACTTGTAGGCCGAATGCAGTGTTGTTTTCAGCAACTACTAAACGAGAGCCAGAAGATCGAAGCAATGGAGACTGGAGAGGCAACCTGGGGAACACCTTGGAGTGGAACACACCGTCTCTACACCCCAGACCCAACTTGTAGGCCGAATGCAGTGTTGTTTTCAACAACTACTTAAGAAGAGCTAGAAGATCGAAGCAATGGAGAGGAAACCTGGGGAACACCTTGGAGCGGAAGACACCGTCTCTACAACCCACACCCAAATTGTAGGCCTAATGCAGCGTTGTTTTCAACAACTACTAAACGAGAGCTTTAAGATTGAAGCAATGGAGAGGAAACCTGGAGAACACCTTGGAGCGGAAGACACCGTCTCTACAACCCAGACCCAACTTGTAGGCCTAATGCAGTGTTGTTTTCAACAACTACTAAACGAGAGCTAGAAGCTCGAAGCTATGGAGAGGACACATGGGAAACACCTTGGAGTGGAAGACACCATCTCTACAACCCAGACCCAACTTGTAGGCCTAATGCAGCGTTGTTTTCATCAACTACTAATTGAGAGCTAGAAGCTCGAAGCTATGGAGAGGAAACATGGGGAACACCTTGGAGTGGAAGACACCGTCTCTACAACCCAGACCCAACTTGTAGGCCTAATGCAGCGTTGTTTTCAACAACTACTAAACGAGAGCTAGAAGCTCAAAGCTATTGGAGAGGAAACCTGGGGAACACCTTGGAGTGGAAGACACCATCTCTACAACCCAGACCCAACTTGTAGGCCTAATGTAGTGTTGTTTTCAACAACTACTAAACAAGAGCTTTAAGATTGAAGCAATGGAGAGGCAACCTGGGGAACACCTTGGAGTGGAAGACACCGTCTCTCTACACCCCAGACCCAACTTGTAGGCCGAATGCAGTGTTGTTTTCAACAACTACTTAAGAAGAACTAGAAGATCGAAGCAATGTAGAGGAAACCTGGAGAACACCTTGGAGTGGAACACACCGTCTCTACACCCCAGACCCAACTTGTAGGCCTAATGCAGTGTTGTTTTCAACAACTACTATACGAGAGCCAGAAGATCGAAGCAATGGAGAGGCAACCTGGGGAACACCTTGGAGTGGAAGACACCGTCTCTACACCCCAGAACCAACTTGTAGGCCGAATGCAGTGTTGTTTTCAACAACTACTAAACAAGAGCTTTAAGATTGAAGCAATGGAGAGGAAACCTGGAGAACACCTTGGAGCGGAAGACACCGTCTCTACAACCCAGACCCAACTTGTAGGCCTAATGCAGCGTTGTTTTCAACAACTACTAAACGAGAGCTAGAAGCTCGAAGCTATTGGAGAGGAAACCTGGGGAACACCTTGGAGTGGAAGACACCGTCTCTACACCCCAGACCCAACTTGTAGGCCGAATGCAGTGTTGTTTTCAACAACTACTTAAGAAGAGCTAGAAGATCGAAGCAATGTAGAGGAAACCTGGAGAACACTTTGGAGTGGAACACACCGTCTCTACACCCCAGACCCAACTTGTAGGCCGAATGCAGTGTTGTTTTCAACAACTACTAAACAAGAGCTTTAAGATTGAAGCAATGGAGAGGCAACCTGGGGAACACCTTGGAGTGGAAGACACCGTTAGTAGGCCCTAGCGAAGTAGTAGCCCCAATGCAATTTTCAAATTCCTATAGGCTGAAAACCAGACTATTGACGCTCAGCTTTTTTAAAAGGAGGACAGCTGTATTGAGTGGCGCAGACAGACACAGTTAGTAGGCCTTAACCAAAAAATTTGGCTCAATGCAGTTTAAAAAAGGTTACAGGGGTACACGGGCAGCAGTGGTCTGGTCAGTGGAGGAGTATTGGAAGGAGTGACCGCAGACAGGCTTAGTAGGCCTAACATAACAAAAGTTGGCTGTAGACACTTTAAAATAGCTTCCAGGGGTACACGGGCAGCAGTAGTCTGGTCAGTGGAGGACTAGTGGAAGGACGGACCGCAGACAGGCGTAGTAGGCCTAACATAACAAAAGTTGGCTGTAGGCACTTTAAAATAGCTTCCAGGGGTACACGGGCAGCAGTGGTCTGGTCAGTGGAGGACTAGTGGAAGGAGGGACCGCAGACAGGCCTAGTAGGCCTAACATAACAAAAGTTGGCTGTAGGCACTTTAAAATAGCTTCCAGGGGTACACGGGCAGCAGTGGTGTGGTCAGTGGAGGACTATTGGAAGGAGTGACCGCAGACAGGCTTAGTAGGCCTAACATAATAAAAGTTGGCTGTAGGCACTTTAAAATAGCTTCCAGGGGTACACGGGCAGCAGTGGTGTGGTCAGTGGAGGACTATTGGAAGGAGTGACCGCAGACAGGCTTAGTAGGCCTAACATAAGAAAAGTTGGCTGTAGGCACTTTAAAATAGCTTCCAGGGGTACACGGGCAGCAGTGGTGTGGTCAGTGGAGGACTATTGGAAGGAGTGACCGCAGACAGGCTTAGTAGGCCTAACATAACAAAAGTTGGCTGTAGACACTTTAAAATAGTTTCCAGGGGTACACGGGCAGCAGTGGTCTGGTCAGTGGAGGACTAGTGGAAGGAGGGACCGCAGACAGGCCTAGTAGGCCTAACATAACAAAAGTTGGCTGTAGGCACTTTAAAATAGCTTCCAGGGGTACACGGCCAGCAGTGGTCTGGTCAGTGGAGGACTAGTGGATGGAGGGACCGCAGACAGGCGTAGTAGGCCTAACATAACAAAAGTTGGCTGTAGGCACTTTAAAATAGCTTCCAGGGGTACACGGGCAGCAGTGGTGTGGTCAGTGGAGGACTATTGAAAGGAGTGACCGCAGACAGGCTTAGTAGGCCTAACATAAGAAAAGTGGAATGGAGACACTTGGAATTCTCTTGCAGGGGTACACAGGCAGCATTGGTGTTGTCAGCGGAGGCCGATTTTAATGAGTGTCTGCCAGTTAGTACTCCCAAAAAATAAATAGATGTTAATGTCTCGCATTACACCAAAACCAAAACACAAAAGGGTGGAATACTTAGGTACAGTGGTGGGCTCCTCTGCTGAGTTTCAGACCTAGTAATTTGGCGCAAAGTATGTACTGGTGTAAATATAGGACACTGCCCCTGACTATGTTAAGTACCATCATACTTGTCAACACAATGGTATTGTCAGTGCCAGGCATTGAAGGATGTCAGCGCATAGACTAAACATTGGTGGAACTGTGAGAGATAATTTTGCAAGTGGTAGAGCAATGTTTGAGCTGGGGGGAACTCTCTTGTGGCTGGCGGTACAGGCCCAGGGTCCCTCATGTTACAACGGTGTGTCTGACGTTGGGTGCGCACCACCACCGCCAGAGACACTTTATTGTACTATGAGGGACCCAGTGGCAGTGCCATCGACCAAAAGCGGGCACACCCACCTCTTCAGACAAACGGCACTCTCACGGGTGCTTGCGCCAAGTGGCGAGACCATGGCCCCGTGGGGGGAGTTTGGCCATTTAGGGTGGTGTAAACATGTCGTATGCTGGACAAACAGCTGCTGCAAATTACGAGATTGGAAAAGTCAGTCAGAGTACTCCACAAGCAAGACCTTTTCATAGGAAAGCTAGGTGTCAGCTGGGCAAGGTGGGGCAAAAGAATTCGAAATCCAGTTGTGGTTCATTTTAACCCCTTCATGACCCAGCCTATTTTGACCTTAAAGACCTTGCCGTTTTTTGCAATTCTGACCAGTGTCCCTTTATGAGGTAATAACTCAGGAACGCTTCAACGGATCCTAGCGGTTCTGAGATTGTTTTTTCGTGACATATTGGGCTTCATGTTAGTGGTAAATTTAGGTCAATAAATTCTGCATTTATTTGTGATAAAAACGGAAATTTGGCGAAAATTTTGAAAATTTCGCAATTTTCACATTTTGAATTTTTATTCTGTTAAACTAGAGAGATATGTGACACAAAATAGTTAATAAATAACATTTCCCACTAGTTTACTTTACATCAGCACAATTTTGGAAACAAAATTTTTTTTTGTTAGGAAGTTATAAGGGTTAAAATTTGATCAGCGATTTGTCATTTTTACAACGAAATTTACAAAACCATTTTTTTTAGGGACCACCTCACATTTGAAGTCAGTTTGAGGGGTCTATATGGCTGAAAATATCCAAAAGTGACACCATTCTAAAAACTGCACCCCTCAAGGTACTCAAAACCACATTCAAGAAGTTTATTAACCCTTCAGGTGCTTCACAGCAGCAGAAGCAACATGGAAGGAAAAAATGAACATTTAACTTTTTAGTCACAAAAATTATCTTTTAGCAACAATTTTTTTATTTTCCCAATGGTAAAAGGAGAAACTGAACCACGAAAGTTGTTGTCCAATTTGTCCTGAGTACGCTGATACCTCATATGTGGGGGTAAACCACTGTTTGGGCGCACGGCAGGGCTTGGAAGGGAAGGAGCGCCATTTGACTTTTTGAATAAAAAATTGGCTCCACTCTTTAGCGGACACCATGTCACGTTTGGAGAGCACCCGTGTGCCTAAAAATTGGAGCTCCCCCACAAGTGACCCCATTTTGGAAACTAGACGCCCCAAGGAACTTATCTAGATGCATAGTGAGCACTTTGAACCCCCAGGTGCTTCACAAATTGATCCGTAAAAATGAAAAAGTACTTTTTTTTCACAAAAAAATTCTTTTAGCCTCAATTTTTTCATTTTCACATGGGCAACAGGATAAAATGGATCCTAAAATATGTTGGGCAATTTCTCCTGAGTACACCAATACCTCACATGTGGGGGTAAACCACTGTTTGGGCACATGGTAAGGCTCGGAAGGGAAGGAGCGCCATTTGACTTTTTGAATGAAAAATTATTTCCATCGTTAGCGGACACCATGTCGCGTTTGGATAGCTCCTGTGTGCCTAAACATTGGCGCTCCCCCACAAGTGACCCCATTTTGGAAACTAGACCCCCCAAGGAACTTATTTAGATGCCTAGTGAGCACTTTAAACCCTCAGGTGCTTCACAAATTGATCTGTAAATATGAAAAAGTACTTTTTTTTCACAAAAAAATTCTTTTCGCCTCAATTTTTTCTTTTTCACATGGGCAGTAGGATAAAATGGATCATAAAATTTGTTGGGCAATTTCTCCCGAGTACGCCGATACCTCATATGTGGGGGTAAACCACTGTTTGGGCACTCGGCAGGGCTCGGAAGGGAAGGCGCGCCATTTGACTTTTTGAATGGAAAATTAGCTCCAATTGTTAGCGGACACCATGTCGCGTTTGGAGAGCCCCTGTGTGCCTAAACATTGGAGCTCCCCCACAAGTGACCCCATTTTGGAAACTAGACCCCCCAAGGAACTTATCTAGATGCATATTGAGCACTTTAAACCCCCAGGTGCTTCACAGAAGTTTATAACGCAGAGCCATGAAAATAAAAAATAATTTTTCTTTCCTCAAAAATGATTTTTAGCCTGGAATTTCCTATTTTGCAAAGGATAATAGGAGAAATTGGACCCCAAATATTGTTGTCCAGTTTGTCCTGAGTACGCTGATACCCCATATGTGGGGGTAAACCACTGTTTGGGTGCACGGTAGGGCTCGGAAGGGATGGCATGCCATTTGGCTTTTTAAATGGAAAATTAGCTCCAATCATTAGCGGACACCATGTCACGTTTGGAGAGCCCCTCTGTGCCTAAACATTGGAGATCCCCCAGAAATGACCCCATTTTGGAAACTAGACCCCCAAAGGAACTAATCTAGATGTGTGGTGAGGACTTTGAACCCCCAAGTGCTTCACAGAAGTTTATAACGCAGAGCCATGAAAATAAAAAAAAAAAATTATTTTCTCAAAAATGATCTTTTAGCCTGCAATTTTTTATTTTCCCAAGGGTAACAGGAGAAATTTGACCCCAAAAGTTGTTGTCCAGTTTCTCCTGAGTACGCTGATACCCCATATGTGGGGGTAAATCACTGTTTGGGCACATGCCGGGGCTCGGAAGTGAAGTAGTGACGTTTTGAAATGCAGACTTTGATGGAATGCTCTGTGGGCGTCACATTGCGTTTGCAGAGCCCCTGATGTGGCTTAACAGTAGAAACCCCCCACAAGTGACCCCATTTTGGAAACTAGACCCCCAAAGGAACTTATCTAGATGTGTGGTGAGCACTTTGAACCCCCAAGTGCTTCATAGAAGTTTATAATGCAGAGCCGTGAAAATAATAAATACGTTTTCTTTCCTCAAAAATAATTATTTAGCCCAGAATTTTTTATTTTCCCAAGGGTTACAGGAGAATTGGACCCCATAAGTTGTTGTCCAGTTTCTCCTGAGTACGCTGATACCCCATATGTGGGGGTGAACTACTGTTTGGGAACATGCCGGGGCTCGGAAGTGAAGTAGTGACGTTTTGAAATGCAGACTTTGATGGAATGCTCTGTGGGCGTCACGTTGCGTTTGCAGAGCCCCTGATGTGGCTTAACAGTAGAAACCCCCCACAAGTGACCCCATTTTGGAAACTAGACCCCAAAAGGAACTTATCTAGATGTGTGGTGAGCACTTTGAACCCCCAAGTGCTTCATAGAAGTTTATAATGCAGAGCCGTGAAAATAATAAATACGTTTTCTTTCCTCAAAAATAATTATTTAGCCCAGAATTTTTTAATTTTCCCAAGGGTAACAGGAGAAATTTGACCCCAATATTTGTTGTCCAGTTTCTCCTGAGTACGCTGATACCCCATGTGTGGGGGTAAACCACTGTTTGGGCACACGTTGGGGCTCAGAAGGGAAGTAGTGACTTTTGAAATGCAGACTTTGATGGAATGGTCTGCGGGCGTCACATTGCGTTTGCAGAGCCCCTGGTGTGCCTAAACAGTAGTAACCCCCCACAAGTGACCACATTTTAGAAACTAGACCCCCCAAGGAACTTATCTAGATATGTGGTGAGCACTTTGAACCCCCAAGTGCTTCACAGACGTTTACAACGCAGAGCCGTGAAAATAAAAAATCATTTTTCTTTCCTCAAAAATGATGTTTTAGCAAGCATTTTTTTAGATTCACAAGGGTAACAGGAGAAATTGGAACCCAGTAATTGTTGCGCAGTTTATCCTGAGTACACTGATACCCCATATGTGGGGGTAAACCACTGTTTGGGCACACGTCAGGGCTCGGAAGTGAGGGAGCACCATTTGACTTTTTGAATACGAGATTGGCTGTAATCAATGGTGGCGCCATGTTGCGTTTGGAGACCCCTGATGTGCCTAAACAGTGGTAACCCCTCAATTCTACCTCCAACACTAACCCCAACACAACCCTAACCCTAATCCCAAATGTAGCCATAACCCTAATCACAACCCTAACCCTAAGGCTATGTGCCCACGTTGCGGATTCGTGTGAGATATTTCCGCATCATTTTTGAAAAATCCGCGGGTAAAAGGCACTGCGTTTTACCTGCGGATTTTCCGCGGATTTCCAGTGTTTTTTGTGCGGATTTCACCTGCGGATTCCTATTGAGGAACAGGTGTAAAACGCAGCGGAATCCGCACAAAGAATTGACATGCTGCAAGAAAATACAACGCAGCGTTTCCGCGCGGTATTTTCTGCACCATGGGCACAGCGGATTTGGTTTTTCATATGTTTACATGGTACTGTAAACCTGATGGAATACTGCTGCGAATCCGCAGCGGCCAATCCGCAGCCAAATCCACACCGTGTGCACATAGCCTAATTCTAAAGGTATGTGCACACTGCGGAAAACGCTGCAGATCCGCAGCAGTTTCCCATGAGTTTACAGTTCAATGTAAACCTATGGGAAACAAAAATCGCTGTACATATGCTGCGGAAAAACTGCACGGAAACGCAGCGGTTTACATTCCGCAGCATGTCACTTCTTTGTGCGGATTCCGCAGCGGTTTTACAACTGCTCAAATAGAAAATCGCAATTGTAAAACCGCAGTGAAATGCGCAGAAAAAAACGCGGTAAATCCGCCATAAATCCGCAGCGGTTTAGCACTGCGGATTTATCAAATCCGCAGCGGAAAAATCCGCAGAGGACCAGAATACGTGTGCACATACCGAAACCCTAACCCTAGCCCTAACCCTAGCCCTAACCCTAACCCTACCCCTAACGCTACCCCTAGCCCTAACCCTAGCCCTACCCCTAACCCTAACCCTACCCCTAACCCTAACCCTAGCCCTACCCCTAGCCCTACCCCTAACCCTACCCCTAACCCTAACCCTACCCCTAACCCTAACCCTTCCCCTAACCCTAACCCTATTCTAACATTAGTGGAAAAAAAAATTCTTTATTTTTTTATTGACCCTACCTATGGGGGTGACAAAGGGGGGGGTCATTTATTATTTTTTTTATTTTGATCACTGAGATATAATCTATCTCAGTGATCAAAATGCACTTTGGAACTAATCTGCCGGCCGGCAGATTCGGCGGGCGCACTGCGCATGCGCCCGCCATTTTGGAAGATGGCGGCGCCCAGGGAGAAGACGGACGGGACCCCGGCAGGATCGGTAAGTATAATGGGGTGGGGGGGGACCACGGGGGGGGGATCGGAGCACGGGGAGGGGAATCGGAGCGCGGCAGGCGTGGTACGGAGCACGGGGGGCGTGGAACGGAGCACGGGAGGGCTGGAACGGAGCACGGGGGGGTGTGGAACGGAGCACGGGGGGGTGGATCGGAATGCAGGGGGGGTGATTGGAGCATGGGGGGGTGATTGGAGCACGGGGGGAGCGGACAAGAGCACGGCTGGGCGCGGAGCACTGGATGGAGGGGAGCCGTAGCAGTGTACCGGCCAGATCGGGGGGCTGGGGGGGCAATCGGTGGGGTGGGGGCACATTAGTATTTCCAGCCATGGCCGATGATATTGCAGCATCGGCCATGGCTGGATTGTAATATTTCACCCGTTATAATAGGTGAAATATTGCAAATCGCTCTGATTGGCAGTTTCACTTTCAACAGCCAATCAGAGCGATCGTAGCCATGAGGGGGTGAAGCCACCCCCCCTGGGCTAAACTACCACTTCCCCTGTCCCTGCAGATCGGGTGAAATGGGAGTTAACCCTTTCACCGGATCTGCAGGGACGTGATCTTTCCATGACGCCACATAGGCGTCATGGGTCGGATTGGCACCGACTTTCATGACGCCTACGTGGCGTCATGGGTCGGGAAGGGGTTAATGAAGGTTAGATCATCAACATTTTGGGTAGCCAGACGAGTCCATTTTTCGGTTAATATTGAACCTGCAGCACTGAATACTCTTTCTGATAGGACACTAGCTGCCGGGCAAGCAAGCTCCTGCAATGCATATTCTGCCAATTCTGGCCAGGTGTCTAATTTGGATGCCCAGTAATCAAATGGGAATGACGGTTGAGGGAGAACATCGATAAGGGATGAAAAATAGTTTGTAACCATACTGGACAAATGTTGTCTCCTGTCACTTTGAATTGATGCTGCAGTACCTGTCCTGTCTGCGGTCATAGCAAAATCACTCCACAACCTGGTCAGAAAACCCCTCTGTCCAACGCCACTTCTGATTTGTGCACCTCTAACACCTCTGGCCTGCTGACCCCTGCAGCTCGTGTGATAACGATCACCGGTGCTGTGTGCTGGGAATGCCTGAATCAAACGGTCAGCAAGAGTTGATTGTTTGGTTGCTAATATTTGTTCCAGGTTCTCATGTGGCATAATATTTTGCAATTTGCCTTTATAACCAGGATCAAGGAGGCAGGCCAACCCAGTAATCGTCATCGGCCATCATTTTATAAATGCGTGTGTCCCTTTTGAGGATACGTAAGGCATAATCCGCCATGTGGGCCAAAGTTCCAGTTGTCAAATCTGCGGTTGTGCTGGGTTGAGGTGCAGTTTCAGGGACTTCTAAGTCACTTGTCTCCCTAAAAAAACCTGACCCCGGCCTTGCAACGCCACCAGATGCTATTGGCCCCGTAGAAGCTTCCTCATTACAAAAATAATCATCCCCATCATCCTCCTCGTCCTCCTCCTCCTCCTGTTCGCCCGCTACCACGTCCTGTACACTGCCCTGACCAGACAATGGCTGACTGTCATCAAGGCTTTCCTCTTCCTCTGCTGCAGACGCCTGCTCCTTTATGTGCATCAAACTTTGCATCAGCAGACGCATTAGGGGGATGCTCATGCTTATTATGGCGTTGTCTGCACTAACCAGCCGTATGCATTCCTCAAAACACTGAAGGACTTGAAACATGTCTTTGATCTTCGACCACTGCACACCTGACAACTCCATGTCTGCCATCCTACTGCCTGCCCGTGTATGTGTATCCTCCCACAAATACATAACAGCACGCCTCTGTTCGCACAGTCTCTGTAGCATGTGCAGTGTTGAGGGGGTGCGAACGGCTACAGCCAACTGTTTCCTAGACCATGGGCTAGGCAGAACTGTCCCGAAATTGATGTCCCCTGTGGACCCTGCATCCACCACATTCACCCAGTGGGCCATGATGGACACGTAACGTCCCTGGCCATGCCTACTGGTCCATGCATCTGTTGTCAGGTGCACCTTTGTACTCACAGATTGCCTGAGTGCATGGACGATGCGCTCTTTAACATGCTGGTGGAGGGCTGGAATGGCTTTTCTCGAAAAGAAGTGTCGACTGGGTAGCTCGTAGCGTGGTACAGCGTAGTCCATCAGGGCTTTGAAAGCTTCGCTTTCAACTAACCGGTAGGGCATCATCTCTAACGAGATTAGTCTAGCTATGTGGGCGTTCAAACCCTGTGTACGCGGATGCGAGGCTAAGTACTTCCTTTTTCTAACGAGAGTCTCATGTAGGGTGAGCTGGACTGGAGAGCTGGGGATCGTGGAACTAGCGGGGGTGCCGGTGGACATGGCAGACTGAGAGACGGTTGGAGACGGTATTGTTGCCGCCGGTGCCCTAGATGCAGTGTTTCCTACTACAAAACTGGTGATTCCGTGACCCTGAGTGCTTTGGCCTGGCAACGAAACCTGCACAGATACTGCAGGTGGTGTGGAAAATGGTGGCCTTACAGTGACGGAAGGGATGTAGCGTTGCTGACTAGCTTCATTGGCCGAGGGTGCTATAACCTTAAGGGACGTTTGGTAGTTAGTCCAAGCTTGCAAATGCATGATGGTTAAATGTCTATGCATGCAAATTGTATTTAGACTTTTCAGATTCTGACCTCTGCTTAAGGTAGTTGAACATTTTTGACAGATGACTTTGTGCTGATCAATTGGATGTTGTTTAAAAAAATGCCAGACTGCACTCTTTCTAGCATCGGATCCCTTTTCAGGCATTGCAGACTGAGCTTTAACCGGATGGTCACGCTGTCCTCCAACAGATTTTGGCTTTGCCACGCGTTTTGGGCCAGATACGGGCCCGGCAGATGGAACCTGTTGCGATGTTGATGCCTGCTGCGGCCCCTCCTCCTCCGCTTCAGAACTACTGCCACCTGCACCCTGTTCCCCCAATGGCTGCCAATCGGGGTCAACAACTGGGTCATCTATAACCTCCTCTTCTATCTCGTGTGCAACTTCGTCTGTGTCACCGTGTAAGTCGGTGGTATATCGTTCGTGACGGGGCACCATAGTCTCATCAGGGTCTGATTCTGGATCAGTACCCTGTGAAGGCAATGTTGTGGTCTGAGTCAAAGGAACAGCATAGTAATCTGGCTGTGGCTGTGCATCTGTGCACTCCATGTCCGATTCAACTTGTAATGGGCATGGCCTGTTAACTGTTTCACTTTCTAAACCAGGGACGGTATGTGTAAAGAGCTCCATGGAGTAACCCATTGTGTTGCCTGCCGCATCCTTCTCTGTTGTTTTTTTGCTGAAGAGGACAAGGAAGCGACTTGTCCCTGACCGTGAACATCCACTAACGACGCGCTGCTTTTACATTTACCAGTTTCAGAAGAGGAGGCAAAAGAGCTAGAGGCTGAGTCAGCAAGGTAAGCCAAAACTTGCTCTTGCTGCTCCGGCTTTAAAAGCGGTTTTCCTACTCCCAGAAAAGGGAGCGTTCGAGGCCTTGTGTAGCCAGACGACGAACCTGGCTCCACAGCTCGAGACTTATGTGCTATATTGTTTTTCCCACGACCACCTGATGCTCCACCACCACTACCATCATTACCAGTTGGCAATGAACGCCCACGGCCACGACCTCTTCCACCAGACTTCCTCATTGTTTTAAAAACGTAACCAAAGTAACGGTATTTGTTACTTTAAAAAAACTTACAAGGTGAACTCAAACCTCTGTAGGATTTAGATATCCCTTTATAGGTGGGTGAGACTGCAAGGAAAATCAGGCACAATGTTACACACTCGGTTTTCTGTGGCACCAAATGAGAGAGATGCCACACACGCAGGACTGTCACTCAAGCACAAATGCCAATATTAATCTCCCACTGTTTATTTTTTTTTTTCAGGGAGAATTTTAAAACCCAAAACAGACACTAGGCTTTCTATGGCACACTATTTGAGAGAGATGGCACACAGGACTGGCACACAAGCACAAAGGCCAATATTAATCTCCCACTGTTTATTTTTTTTTTCAGGGAGAATTTAAAAACCAAAACTAAAAAAAAAAAAAAAACAGACACTAGGATTTCTATGGCCCTCTATTTGAGAGAGATGGCACACAGGACTGGCACACAAGCACAAAGGCCAATATTAATCTCCCACTGTTTATTTTTTTTTCAGGGAGAATTTTAAAACCCAAAACAGACACTAGGCTTTCTATGGCCCACTATTTGAGAGAGATGACACACAGGACTGGCACACAAGCACAAAGGCCAATATTAATCTCCCACTGTTTATTTTTTTTTTTCAGGGAGAATTTTAAAACCCAAAAACAGACACTAGGCTTTCTATGGCCCACTATTTGAGAGAGATGGCACACAGGACTGGCACACAAGCACAAAGGCCAATATTAATCTCCCACTGTTTATTTTTTTTTTCAGGGAGAATATAAAAACCAAAACAAAAAAAAAAACAAAAAACAGACACTAGGCTTTCTATGGCCAACTATTTGAGAGAGATGGCACACAGGACTGGCACACAAGCACAGAGGCCAATATTAATCTCCAACTGTTAATTTTTTTTTTCATGGAGAATTTAAAAACCAAATCAACAAAAAAAAAACAGACACTAGGCTTTCTATGGCCCACTATTTGAGAGAGATGGCACACAGGACTGGCACACAAGCACAAAGGCCAATATTAATCTCCCACTGTTTTTTTTTTTTTCAGGGAGAATTTTAAAACCCAAAAACAGACACTAGGCTTTCTATGGCCCACTATTTGAGAGAGATGACACAAAGGACTGGCACACAAGCACAAAGGCCAATATTAATCTCCCACTGTTTATTTTTTTTTTCAGGGAGAATTTTAAAACCCAAAAACAGACACTAGGCTTTCTATGGCCCACTATTTGAGAGAGATGGCACACAGGACTGGCACACAAGCACAAAGGCCAAAATTAATCTCCCACTGTTTATTTTTTTTTTCAGGGAGAATTTAAAAACCAAAACAAAAAAAAAACAAAAAAACAGACACTAGGCTTTCTATGGCCCACTATTTGAGAGAGATGGCACACAGGACTGGCACACAAGCACAATGGCCAATATTAATCTCCAACTGTTAATTTGTTTTTTTCATGGAGAATTTAAAAACCAAAACAACAAAAAAAAAACAGACACTAGGCTTTCTATGGCCCACTCTTTGAGAGAGATGGCACACAGGACTGGCACACAAGCACAAAGGCCAATATTAATCTCCCACTGTTTTTCTTTTTCAGGGAGAATTTTAAAACCCAAAAACAGACACTAGGCTTTCTATGGCCCACTATTTGAGAGAGATGGCACACAGGACTGGCACTCTACCAGAAATGCCAATATTAATCTCCCACTGTTTTTTTTTTCAGGGAGAATTTAAAAACCAAAACAAAAAAATACAAAAAAACAGACACTAGGCTTTCTATGGCCCACTATTTGAGAGAGATGGCACACAGGACTGGCACACAAGCACAAAGGCCAATATTAATCTCCAACTGTTAATTTTTTTTTCATGGAGAATTTAAAAACCAAAACAACAAAAAAAAAACAGACACTAGGCTTTCTATGGCCCACTCTTTGAGAGAGATGGCACACAGGACTGGCACACAAGCACAAAGGCCAATATTAATCTCCCACTGTTTATTTTTTTTTTTCAGGGAGAATTTTAAAACCCAAAAACAGACACTAGGCTTTCTATGGCCCACTATTTGAGAGAGATGGCACACAGGACTGGCACTCTACCAGAAATGCCAATATTAATCTCCCACTGTTTTTTTTTTCAGGGAGAATTTAAAAACCAAAACAAAAAAACAAAACAAAAAAACAGACACTAGGCTTTCTATGGCCCACTATTTGAGAGAGATGGCACACAGGACTGGCACACAAGCACAAAGGCCAATATTAATCTCCCACTGTTTTTTTTTTTTTTCAGGGAGAATTTTAAAACCCAAAAACAGACACTAGGCTTTCTATGGCCCACTATTTGAGAGAGATGGCACATAGGACTGGCACTCTACCAGAAATGCCAATATTAATCTCCTACTGTTTATTTTTTTTTTCAGGGAGAATTTAAAAACCAAAACAGACACTAGGCTTTCTGTGGCCCACTATTTGAGAGAGATGGCACACAGGACTGGCACTCTAGCAGAAATGCCAATCTTAATCTCCCACTACTTTTTTTTTTAGGGAGAATTAAAAAAAAAAAAAAAAACAGGGACTGTCCTACAATTACTATCTCCCTGCAGTAATCTCTGGCAGGTATGGCAGGCAGCAATAACAAGGAGTGGACTGCTGCACAAATTAAATCAAAAGTGTGGACAAACAAAAAAGATAGCTGTGCAGAAAGGAAGGAACAACAGGATTTGTGCTTTGAAAAAATCAGTTGGTTTGCACAGCGGCGTACACACAGCAATGCAGCTATCAGGGAGCCTTCTAGGGCAGCCCAATGAGCTACAGCGCTGAGAAAAAATAAAATGTAGCTTCCACTGTCCCTGCAAACAAAAGGTGGTGTTGGACAGTGGAAATCGCTACAGCACAAGCGGTTTGGGGGTTAATGGACCCTGCCTAACGCTATCCCTGCTTCTGACGAAGCTGCAGCAACCTCTCCCTATGCTCAGATCAGCAGCAGTAAGATGGCGGTCGGCGGGAACGCCTCTTTATAGCCCCTGAGATGCCACAGACAGCAAGCCAATCACTGCAATGCCCTTCTCTAAGATGGTGGGGACCAGGACCTATGTCATCACGCTGCCCACACTCTGCGTCCACCTTCATTGGCTGAGAAATGGCGCTTTTCTCGTCATTGAAACGTGACTTTGGCGCGAAAGTCGCGTACCGCATGGCCGACCCCACACAGGGATCGGGTCGGGTTTCATGAAACCCGACTGTGGCAAAAGTCAGCGACTTTTGAAAATGAACGATCCGTTTCGCTCAACCCTAGTCCTGAGTACACCGATACCCCATATGTGGGGGGGACCACTGTTTGGGTGCACGACAGGGCTCGGAAGGGAAGGAGTACCACTTGACTTTTTCAATGAAAAATTGAAAAATTTCTTTAAGCCTCAATTTCATTTTAACATGGGCAACAGGATAAAATGGATCCTAAAATGTGTTGGGCAATTTCTCTTGAGTACACCGATACCTCACATGTGGGGGTAATCCACTGTTTGGGCACACGGCAGGGCTTGGAAGGGAAGGAGCACCATTTGACTTTTTGAATGAAAAATTAGCTCTAATCGTTAGCGGACACCATGTCGCATTTGCAGAGGCCCTGATGTGCCTAAACAGTAGAAACCTCCAACAAGTGACCGCATTTTGGAAACTAGACCCCCCCAAGGAACTTATCTAGATGTGTGGCGAGCATTTTGAATCCCTACGTGCTTCACAGAAGTTTATAACGCAGGAGCGGTGAAAATAAATAATGATTTTTCTTTCCTCAAAAAATATTTTTTATCAAGCAATTTTTTATTTTCACAAGGGTAACACGAGAAATTGGACCCCAAAGGTTGTTGTCCAGTTTGTCCTGAGTATGCTGATACCCCATATGGGGGGGGACCACTGTTTGGGCACACGTCGGGGCTCGGAAGGGAAGTAGTGATGTTTTGGAATGTAGACTTTGATAGAATGGTCTGCGGGCGTCATGTAACGTTTGCAGAGCCCCTGATGTGCCTAAACAGTAGAAACCCCCACCAAGTGACCCTATTTTGGAAACTAGACCCCCCAAGGAACTTATCTAGATGTGTGGTGAGCACTTTGAACCCCCAAGTGCTTCACAGAAGTTTATAACGCAGAGCGGTGAAAATAAAAAAAATAATTTTTCTTTCCTCAAAAATTGATTTTTTAGTCCGCAATTGTTTATTTTCACAAAGGTAACAGGAGAAATTGGACCCCAAAAGTTGTTGCCCAGTGTGTCCTGAGTACGCTGGTACTTCATATGTGGAGGTAAACCACTATTTGGGCACACATCAGGACTCGGAAGGGAAGTAGTGACGTTTTGAAATGCAGACTTTGATGGAATGGTCTGTGGGCATCATGTTACATTTGGAGAGCCCCTGATGTGCCTAAACAGTAGAAACCCCCCACAAGTGACCCCATTTTGGAAAATGGACCCCCCAAGGAAATTATCTAGATTTGTGGTGAGCACTTTGAACTCCCAAGTGCTTCACAGAATTTTATAACGTAGAGCCGTGAAAATAAAAAGTAATTTTTTCCCCCACAAAAATACAATTTTAGCCCCCAATTTTTTATTTTCCCAAGGGTAACAGGAGAAATTAGACCTCCAAAGTTTTTCTGCAATTTTTCCTGAGTACGCTTATGCCCCATATGTTTGGGTAAACCACTGTTTGGGCACACGTCGGGGCTCGGAAGGGAGGGAGCACCATTTGACTTTTTGAACGCAAGATTGGCTGGGATCAATGGTGGCGCCATGTCGCGCTTGGGACCCCCTGATGTGCCTAAACAGTGGAAACCCCTCAATTCTAACTCCAACACTAACGCCAACACACCCCTAACCCTAATCCCAACCCTAACCATAACCCTAATCACAACCCTAACCCCAACACACCCCTAACCCTGATTCCAACCCTAAGCATAATCCTAACCACTACCCTAACCCCAACACACCCCTAACCCTAATTCCAACCCTAACCCTAACCACAAGCCTAACCCTAACCCCAACACACCCCTAACCCTAATCTTAACCCTAATTCCAACCTCACCTCTAATCCCAACCCTAACTCTAATTCCAACCGTAACCCTAAGGCCATGTGCCCACGTTGCGGATTTGTGTGCGGATTTTTCCGCACTGTTTTTGAAAAATCTGCAGGTAAAACACACTGCATTTTACCTGTGGATTTCCTGCGGTTTGACACCTGCAGATTCCTATTGAGGAGCAGTTGTAAAACGATGTGGAATCCGCAAAAGAATTGACATGCTGCAGAAAATACAACTCAGCATTTCCGTGTGGTATTTTCCGCACCATGGGCACAGCGGATTTAGTTTTCCATAGGTTTACATGGTACTGTACAATGCATGGAAAACTGCTGCGAATCTGCAGTGGCCAATCCGCTGCGGATCTGCAGCCAAATCCGCACCGTGTGTACATACCCTAATTCCTACACTAACCCTAATTCTAACCTTAATTCTAACCCTAGTTCTAACCCTAACCCTAGTTCTAACCCTAACCCTAGTTCTAACCCCTACCTAGTTCTAACCCTAACCTTATCCCTAACCCTAGCCCTAACCCTAACTCTATCCCTAACCCCAGCCCTAACCCTAACCCTAGTTCTAACCCTAACCCTAATAAAAAAATAAAAATAAATATATTTTCTTTATTTTATTATTTTCCCTACCTATGGGGGTGATAAGGGGGGGTTATTTACTATTTTTTTGATTTTGATCACTGTGATAGGTTGCATAACAGTGATTAAAATATACCTCGGTAATGAATGAAATGCCGGCCGGCAGATTCGGCAGGCACACTGCGTATATGCCCACCATTTTGGAAGATGGCAGCGCCCATTGCTGAAGACTGCCGGCACTGGAAGGGATGCCAGGACTCGGTAGGCACAGAGGGGTGAGATCGGACCACGGGGGACGGAGGACAGGACTGGGGGATAGAGGACAGGATGGAGGGCGGAGGACAGGATGGAGGGGAGAGGAGGGCTGATGGCAGCAGCAGATCACCGCTGTCAGTCGGTGGGGGGGTGGATCGGGATCTCCAGCCATGGCCGATGATATTGCAGCATCGGCCATGGCTGGATAGTAATATTTCAGCAAGTTTAACTGGTGAAATATTACAAATTGCTCTGATTGGCTGTTTCACTTTCAACAGCCAATCAGAGTGATCGTAGCCACGTGGGGGCAAAGCCACCCCCGCCTCGGCTGAAGTACCACTCTCCCTGTTCCTGTAGGTCGGGTGAAATTACAGTTAACACTTTCACCCGACCTGCAGGCACGCGATCATTCTGTGAAACAGCAAATGTGCACAGGTCGGATTGGCACCGACTTTCATGACCCATACGCTGTGTCACAGGTCGGAAAGTGGTTAAGAAGGCCACAGTTTTCAAGTAGCATGGGAAAGAAAAAGGATCTCTCTGCTGCCGAAAAGCATCAAATAGTGCAATGCCTTGGTCAAGGGATGAAAACATTAGATATTTCCCAAAAACGTAAGCGTGATCATCGTACTGTTAAGAGATTTGAGACTGATTCTGAGCACAGACATGTTCATGCTGATAAAAGCAGAATGAGGAAGGTTTCTGCCAGGCAAGTTCATCGGATTAAGAGAGCAGCTGCTAAAAAGCCATTACAAACCAGCAAACAGATATTTGAAGCTGCTAGAGCCTCTGGAGTCCCTCGAACCTCAATTCTTGCTGTGGTTCATAAACCTACACCTAAATGTTTACAATTTCTCCTGTGCCTAATAATATGGAACATGGTGTATAAAAAGGCCACATATTTGCCAGGGTGGTATTTCCGTGACAGACCTCATATATCTGCATGGTCCAAGTTTTGTCATTGTAGGCCGGTGTACCCCTTTTTTTGCTGTCTGATACTCTAATTCTATACAGCATTATTTCCCTTCAAAAAATATAAAAAGGCCACATATTTGCCAGTGTGGTATTTCCGTGACAGCCCTCATATATCTGCATGCTCCAAGTTTGGTCATTGTAGGCCGGTGTACCCCTTTTTTTGCTGTACGATACTCGAATTATATACAGCATTATTTAGCATGAAAAAATATAAAAAGGCCACATATTTGCCAGTGTAGTATTTCCGTGACAGCCCTCATATATCTGCGTGCTACAAGTTTGGTCATTGTAGGCTGGTGTACCCTTTTTTTTGCTGTCTGAAACTCTACTTCTATACAGCACTATTTATCATAAAAAAATATAAAAAGGCCACATATTTGACAGTGTGTTATCGCTGTCAGACGTCTGATGTATTTGTGGCATACAAAATGTGGAATTCAGGTCTACATTCAGCTTTATTTGCTGTTTGTTACCCTAGTTTGCTACACTATTTTAGTTTAAAAAATGAACAAATGCAGGCCACATATCAAACAGTGTGCTGTCTCGTTAAAAATACTTCTCTTTCAAGTTGTTAAGGCTGATTCATGATGGTGTTAAATGCCCCAACTATTACTACCACCATCACCATCATCTTCTGCCTAGAGGCAGTCACTGCGCACATAGAATGTCTGAGGAGCAGAGTGTGAACACTTGGACGGTGCTGTACTCTGTCTCTGTATTACGAAGGCGTATGCTACCGCCAATAGAAGAGTTTCTGCCATAAAGCTAGGAGCCATGTTCACAGTGACCACCAGAGGGCGAGGAACCATGCGCTCAATGACCGTGAGTACAGCGCACGTTCGCAGTAAAGAGAGAGACAGTTCATGCTCCGTGTTCAGCTTTGCAAAACAATAATTAAAGGGACTATGTTACCTGAATTTGGAGGGAACAATCTTTAGCCACAGGGGCGGGGTTTTCGGGTGTTTGATTCACCCTTTCCTTACCCGCTGGCTGCATGCTGGCTGCAATATTGGATTGAAGTTCATTCTCTGTCCTCCATAGTACACGCCTGCGCAAGGCAAGATTGTCTTGTGCAGGCATGTACTACGGAGGACAGAGAATGAACTTCAATCCAATATTGCAGCCAGCGGGTAAGGAAAGGGTGAATCAAAGACCCGAAAACCCCGCCTCTATGGCTAAAGATTGTTCACGGGAGAGCTGACAGATCCTCTATATACTACACCACACGGGAGAGCTGACAGATCCTCTATATACTACACCACACGGGAGAGCTGACAGATCCTCTATATACTACACCACACGGGAGAGATGACATATCCTCTATATACTACACCACACAGGAGAGCTGACAGATCCTCTATATACTACACCACACAGGAGAGATGACGGATCTTCTATATACTACACTACACGGGAGAGCTGACGGATCCTCTATATACTACACCACACAGGAGAGCTGACAGATCCTCTATATACTACACCACACGGGAGAGCTGACAGATCCTCTATATACTACACCACACGGGAGAGATGACATATCCTCTATATACTACACCACACAGGAGAGCTGACAGATCCTCTATATACTACACCAAAAAGGAGAGATGACGGATCTTCTATATACTACACTACACGGGAGAGCTGACGGATCCTCTATATACTACACCACACAGGAGAGCTGACAGATCCTCTATATACTACACCACACAGGAGAGCTGACAGATCCTCCATATACTACACCACACAGGACAGCTGACAGATACTCTATATACTACACCACACAGGAGAGCTGACAGATCCTCTATATACTACACCACACAGGAGAGCTGACAGATCCTCTATATACTACACCACACAGGAGAGCTGACGGATCCTCTATATACTACACCACACGGGAGAGCTGACGGATCCTCTATATACTACACCACACGGGAGAGCTGACAGATCCTCTATATACTACACCACACAGGAGAGCTGACAGATCCTCTATATACTACACCACACAGGAGAGATGACAGATCCTCTATTTACTACACCACACAGGAGAGCTGACAGATCCTCTATATACTACACCACACAGGAGAGCTGACAGATCCTCTATATACTACACCACACAGCAGAGCTGACAGATCCTCTATATTCTACACCACACAGGAGAGATGACAGATCCTCTATATACTACACCACACGGGAGAGCTGACAGATCCTCTATATACTACACCACACGGGAGAGCTGACAGATCCTCTATATACTACACCACACAGGAGAGCTGACAGATCCTCTATATACTACACCACACAGGAGAGATGACAGATCCTCTATATACTACACCACACAGGAGAGCTAACAGATCCTCTATATACTACACCACACAGGAGAGCTGACAGATCCTCTATATACTACACCACACAGGAGAGCTGACAGATCCTCTATATACTACACCACACGGGAGAGCTGACAGATCCTCTATATACTACACCACACGGGAGAGATGACAGATCCTCTATATACTACACCACACGGGAGAGCTGACAGATCCTCTACATACTACACCACACGGGAGAGCTGACAGATCCTCTATATACTACACCACACGGGAGAGCTGACAGATCCTCTATATACTACACCACACAGGAGAGATGACAGATCCTCTATATACTACACCACACAGGAGAGCTGACAGATCCTCTATATACTACACCAAACAGGAGAGATGACGGATCCTCTATATACTACACTACACGGGAGAGCTGACGGATCCTCTATATACTACACCACACAGGAGAGCTGACAGATCCTCTATATAATACACCACACAGGAGAGCTGACAGATCCTCTATATACTACACCACACAGGAGAGATGACAGATCCTCTATATACTACACCACACAGGAGAGCTGACAGATCCTCTATATACTACACCACACAGGAGAGATGACAGATCCTCTATATACTACACCACACAGGAGAGCTGACAGATCCTCTATATACTACACCACACGGGAGAGATGACAGATCCTCTATATACTAAACCACACGGGAGAGATGACAGATCCTCTATATACTACACCAAACGGGAGAGCTGACAGATCCTCTATATACTACACCACACAGGAGAGCTGACAGATCCTCTATATACTACACCACACAGGAGAGATGACAGATCCTCTATATACTACACCACACAGGAGAGCTGATAGATCCTCTATATACTACACCACACAGGAGAGATGACGGATCCTCTATATACTACACTACACAGGAGAGCTGACGGATCCTCTATATACTACACCACACAGGAGAGCTGACAGATCCTCTATATACTACACCACACAGGAGAGCTGACAGATCCTCTATATACTACACCACACAGGAGAGCTGACAGATCCTCTATATACTACACCACACAGGAGAGATGACAGATCCTCTATATACTACACCACACAGGAGAGCTGACAGATCCTCTATATACTACATTACACGGGAGAGCTGACGGATCTTCTATATACTACACCACACGGGAGAGCTGACAGATCTTCTATATACTACACCACACAGGAGAGATGACAGATCCTCTATATACTACACCACACAGGAGAGCTGACAGATCCTCTATATACTACATTACACGGGAGAGCTGACGGATCCTCTATATACTACACCACACGGGAGAGCTGACAGATCCTCTATATACTACATTACACGGGAGAGCTGACAGATCCTCTATTTACTACACCACACGGGAGAGCTGACAGATCCTCTATATGCTACATTACACGGGAGAGCTGACGGATCCTCTATATACTACACCACACGGGAGAGCTGACAGATCCTCTATATACTACATTACACGGGAGAGCTGACAGATCCTCTATATACTACACCACACGGGAGAGCTGACAGATCCTCCATATACTACACCACACGGGAGAGCTGACGGATCCTCTATATACTACACCACACGGGAGAGCTGACAGATCCTCTATATACTACATTACACGGGAGAGCTGACAGATCCTCTATATACTACACCACACAGGAGAGCTGACAGATCCTCTATATACTACACCACACAGGAGAGCTGACAGATCCTCTATATACTACATTACACGGGAGAGCTGACAGATCCTCTATATACTACACCACACAGGAGAGCTGACAGATCCTCTATATACTACACCACACTGGAGAGCTGACAGATCCTCTATATACTACATTACACGGGAGAGCTGACGGATCCTCTATATACTACACCACACGGGAGAGCTGACAGATCCTCTATATACTACATTAGACGGGAGAGCTGACAGATCCTCTATATACTACACCACACAGGAGAGCTGACAGATCCTCCATATACTACACCACACGGGAGAGCTGACGGATCCTCTATATACTACACCACACGGGAGAGCTGACAGATCCTCTATATACTACATTACACGGGAGAGCTGACAGATCCTCTATATACTACACCACACAGGAGAGCTGACAGATCCTCTATATACTACACCACACAGGAGAGCTGACAGATCCTCTATATACTACACCACACAGGAGAGCTGACAGATCCTCTATATACTACACCACACAGGAGAGCTGACAGATCCTCTATATACTACATTACACAGGAGAGCAGTAATGTAAGTCCACTGTGTGTAGTAAAATACTTACCGGTGGCCATATTCCACTGCAATGAAGAAGACAGAAGCAACGACACAGTGGCAGAAGACGGCGACTGCTGCGTATTTTATTACACAGGGAAGGTTTCTGTTGGGGGCGAGACATTGTTTTTATTAGTATGATTTTGGTATAGATGTGATTTTTTTCATCACTTGTTATAGCTTTTTTTGTGGAATTGTGGCGATCCGAAAAAAGGACATTTGGAATTTTTGAGTTGTTTCTGTTTACGGTGTTTACTGATCGAGTTAATTGTTTTTATATTTTGATAGATGTGACTTTTCTGAACCCAGCAATGCGAAATATGTGTTGTTTTTTTATTTTTTAAATATATTTATTTTCAATAGAATAAAAAGGGGTGATTTGAACTTTTAAGAATTTTTTAAATTTTGTTTTTACCTTTCACTGGTACAGATAGCCCCCTTAGAGGACATGAGGATGCGATCATCCGATCGCATGTGCTATTATATACAGTGCTGCCACAGCATCACTGCATATAGCAGAAATCACAGTCTCCTTTAAAGCCCGGCTACAGGAAGAAGACCCCAGGTTGTCATGACAACCCATCGGCGACCCACGATCACATCATGGGTGCCAATGGGTGAGAGAATGATGCGCACACATGTTGGCATGTGTTATATGCTGCTGTCAGAGATTGACACTGGCATTTAACACGCGCCATACATGTAAGGCAGATGTCGTAAAGGTGTTACCTGAGGACTCCCGTCACCACTGTGTCACCCAATATCCTGTGGGCCCCCTCCCCCACTGTGCTATCTCTATTATCCTGTGGGCCCCCTCCCCCACTGTGTCACCTCTATTTTCCTGTGGGCCCCCTCCCCCACTGTGCTATCTCTATTATCCTGTGGGCCCCCTCCCCCACTGTGTCACCTCTATTTTCCTGTGGGCCCCCTCCCCCACTGTGTCACCTCTATTTTCCTGTGGGCCCCCTCCCCCACTGTCATCTCTATTTTCCTGTGGGCCCCCTCCCCCACTGTGTCACCTCTATTTTCCTGTGGGCCCCCTCCCCCACTGTCATCTCTATTTTCCTGTGGGCCCCCTCCCCCACTGTCATCTCTATTTTCCTGTGGGCCCCCTCCCCCACTGTCATCTCTATTTTCCTGTGGGCCCCCTCCACCACTGTGTCACCTCTATTTTCCTGTGGGCCCCCTCCCCCACTGTCATCTCTATTTTCCTGTGGGCCCCCTCCCCCACTGTGTCACCTCTATTTTCCTGTGGGCCCCCTCCCCCACTGTGTCACCTCTATTTTCCTGTGCGCCCCCTCCCCCACTGTGTCACCTCTATTTTCCTGTGGGCCCCCTCCCCCACTGTCATCTCTATTTTCCTGTGGGCCCCATCCCCCACTGCGTCACCTCTATTTTCCTGTGGGCCCCCTCCCCCACTGCGTCACCTCTATTTTCCTGTGGGCCCCCTCCCCCACTGCGTCACCTCTATTTTCCTGTGGGCCCCCTCCCCCACTGTGTCATTTCTATTTTCCTGTGGGCCCCCTCCCCCAGTGCATCACCTCTATTTTCCTGTGGGCCCCCTCCCCACTGCGTCACCTCTATTTTCCTGTGGGCCCCCTCCCCCACTGAGTCACCTCTATTTTCCTGTGGGCCCCCTCCCCCACTGCGTCACCTCTATTTTCCTGTGGGCCCCCTCCCCCACTGTGTCACCTCTATTTTCCTGTGGGCCCCCTCCCCCACTGCGTCACCTCTATTTTCCTGTGGGCCCCCTCCCCCACTGTGTCACCTCTATTTTCCTGTGGGCCCCCTCCCCCACTGTGTCACCTCTATTTTCCTGTGCGCCCCCTCCCCCACTGTGTCACCTCTATTTTCCTGTGGGCCCCCTCCCCCACTGTCATCTCTATTTTCCTGTGGGCCCCATCCCCCACTGCGTCACCTCTATTTTCCTGTGGGCCCCCTCCCCCACTGCGTCACCTCTATTTTCCTGTGGGCCCCCTCCCCCACTGCGTCACCTCTATTTTCCTGTGGGCCCCCTCCCCCACTGTGTCACCTCTATTTTCCTGTGGGCCCCCTCCCCCAGTGCATCACCTCTATTTTCCTGTGGGCCCCCTCCCCACTGCGTCACCTCTATTTTCCTGTGGGCCCCCTCCCCCACTGAGTCACCTCTATTTTCCTGTGGGCCCCCTCCCCCACTGCGTCACCTCTTTTTTCCTGTGGGCCCCCTCCCCCACTGTGTCACCTCTATTTTCCTGTGGGCCCCCTCCCCCACTGCGTCACCTCTATTTTCCTGTGGGCCCCCTCCCCCACTGTGTCACCTCTATTTTCCTGTGGGCCCCCTCCCCCACTGCGTCACCTCTATTTTCCTGTGGGCCCCCTCCCCCACTGTGTCACCTCTATTTTCCTGTGGGCCTCCTCCCCCACTGTGTCACCTCTATTTTCCTGTGGGCCCCCTCCCCCACTGTGTCACCTCTATTTTCCTGTGGGCCCCCTTCCCCACTGTGTCATCTTTATTTTCCTGTGGGCCCCCTCCCCCACTGTTACCCAATATTCTGTGGGCCCCTCCCCCACTATGTCACCTCTGATTTCCTATGGGCCTAGTCAGAGAGGGAAAGGGGGGCCACAGTAAAATAGAGGTGGATGACACAATAGGGGAGGGGCCCACAAGAAAATTAGAATATCACTGTGGGCCCCCTCCCCATGTCACCTTTAGGATGCATGGGACCCCCTCTCCTAACTGCCTCTGTGGCCGGAGATCTACTCAGGTGCAGGCATCATACAGTTATTTACTTACAGTCACACTGACTGCAGCCATCAGACTCCCTCTGCTCCACTGCTGCTTGGGTAGTAGGACTGCTGACCAATCACAGCACAGCTCCTTGCCTGAGCTGTGCTGTGAGCTCACACAAAGAAAACTAACGCTGATTGGCTGAATTGCAGCCAATCAACGTTTACACTGCTGTCCAGGGCTTTGTGGATTGTGGAAGAGGAGCAGAGATAGACAGCACAGGAAACAGGTGACTGCGGGTCAGCTGCTGTGTGTGTGTCTGCTCTCAGCCTCACAGTCAGCTGTTCCTCTGACTGCTGGCTGAAGTGGGAGTCGGCACTCTGCACACAGCTCTCCTGGCAGAGTAATGGCAGCGGCAGCAGGTGATGTGAAGGAGCTGCTCCTGCACTTCCCATCACCTGTGCAGTCTGCCAGCTGTGCCGACTATACAATAAAGTGCGCACTGCTGTGCGCAAGCTATGAGCATGATGCAGGGCAGGCACAAATGAAGGAGGCAGGAGATGGGGGCGGGGCCCACCGGAGGATTCTCCGGTGTCCCGGTGTCCCAGTCCGACCCTGCTTGTAGCGTGGGTCTGGAAGTATCATCAATCAGTATTCCCTGTCTGTCACCCAAAATTTTGAGAACGCGAGGGTGATGGGAAAGGCAGAGGAACATAAACTCAGCCATGCATGCAAGACTGCTAACAGTCAATACTTCCATGTCATCACCAAGAGGACAACTCACCATGCTCTCCTCCTCCTCGTCCTCAGGCCTCCACAACTTTTGCAAAAAAACTCAGTAATATAATTGTAAATACTTCATTGTAAATGCATTCCCCTGTAGTTTTTATCTCCCCCACCTCATTGTAGATTGTAAGTTGTCACGAGCAGGATTTTTTTTTGGGGTTTAATTATTGTTATCGTTGTTACTTAGTGTAGATTGTAAGCTGTCATGCAGGGTTGTTTTATTTCTGTTTAATTATTGTATTATTGTTATCATTGTCACTTAGGACTATTGTGTTTGAAACTAAATACGTTGACACTACATAAATAAATAAATATAAATATTAATATTAGAACACAGAGA
Organism: Ranitomeya imitator; assembly: GCF_032444005.1. NCBI lineage: Eukaryota > Metazoa > Chordata > Amphibia > Anura > Dendrobatidae > Ranitomeya > Ranitomeya imitator. The sequence continues at coordinate 329,244,944 of NC_091286.1, read as the reverse complement.
AGCAGGATGGAGATGTTAATTGTGGCGTCATTGCCGCTCACCATCTTGGTGAATTCCTCAAAATTTTGGAGGATGGTACATATGTCTGACATCCATGTCCACTCCTGAGATCTTACTGTATGTGTGAAGTCAGAACTGAATACCAATGGCCTTGTTGATGCTGGTAGTCAACAGCTGCCCTCTTCTGCTCACAAATCCTTTCCAACATATGCAGTGTAGAGTTCCAATGCATGGGGAGGACATCACACACCAGTTGGTAAGCCAGAAGCTGCAAGAGCTGCAGAAGCATGGCAAGGGCAGATGAAGCTCTAGCTGACTTTCTAAAATGGGTACGCCGAGCCTTGTACTTTTCCAAGCAGATCTGGCACCTCTGGGTCGCTTTTCAGAAAATGTTGAACAATGAGGTTAAGCAGATAATCCAGGCATGGCACGTGTGTGAGCTTGCCTCGGCACAGAGCAGCCACCAGGTTCCAACCATTGTCACACATGACCATGCCTGGCTGTAGGTTCAGTTGTGTCAGCCACAGATCTGCCTGCTCTTTCAGAGCTGTTCACAACTCTTCATCATTGTGCAGTTTGTCACCTAAGCATATTAGCTTCAGCACAGCCTGTTGCCGCTTGCCTGAGGCAGTGCTGCAGTGCTTCCAGCTTGTGACTGATGTGTTACTTTCGGAGATGGAGGCCGAAGTGGATGCGGTGGAGGAGGAGTGTCATGATCCCAATGGCAGGGGATCACAAAAAGGACAAGCACAGATACAAACAAGCTCTAGGGCGATGGAACCTGAGCTGACCGCGACCCTGAACCTAACACACAAATAAAAGTAGCCGGGGAACGTGCCTACGATGATCCTAGACGTCTCGCTCCAGCCGAAGATCTAAATTCCCCTATCAGAAGAAACACAGACCTCTCTTGCCTCCAGAGAAATACCCCACAGCAAATAGCAGCCCCCCACATATAATGACGGTGAAATGAGAGGAAAGCACATACGTAGTATGAAAACAGTTTCAGCAAAATGAGGCCCGCTAAAGCTAGATAGCAGAGGATACAAAAGTGAACTGCGCGGTCAGCGAAAAACCCTTCAAAAACCCATCCTGAAATTACTTGAACTCATGTGCCAACTCATGGTACATGAAAAGCAATTTCAGCCCACTAGAGCAACCAGCAGCAGAGAATCACATATCTGCAGGCTAGACTAAAAACCAAATTAAGCAAAACACAAAAAAGGAAAATCCAAACTTAGCTTGTCCAGAAGGTTCTAGGAGCAGGGAGCAGAGGTAACAAGACACACTGGATACATTGATAACCGGCGAGGAAATGCCAGCAAAGCCAGGTTAAATAGGAAACTCCCATATGCTGATGGAACAGGTGGAACCCAGAAACCCAGGAAAGACAAGTCATCCAGTACCATCAGTAACCACCAGAGGGAGCCCAAAAACAGAACTCACAACAGTACCCCCCCCTTGAGGAGGGGTCACCGAACCCTCACGAGAACCACCAGGGCGACCAGGATGAGCCCTATGAAAAGCGCGAACCAAATCATCAGCATGAACATCCGAGGCAACCACCCAAGAATTATCCTCCTGACCATAACCCTTCCACTTGACCAAATACTGGAGTTTCCGTCTGGAAACACGAGAATCCAAGATCTTCTCCACAACATACTCCAATTCTCCCTCCACCAGCACTGGAGCAGGAGGCTCAAGAGAAGGAACAACAGGTACCTCATACTTCCGCAACAACGACCGATGAAACACATTATGAATAGCAAACGATGCCGGGAGATCCAAACGAAACGACACAGGGTTAAGAATTTCCAAGATCCTATAGGGACCGATGAAACGAGGCTTGAACTTAGGAGAAGAGACCTTCATAGGAACAAAACGAGAAGACAACCACACCAAGTCACCAACAAGAAGTCGAGGACCCACGCGGCGACGGCGATTAGCAAACTGCTGAGCCTTCTCCTGGGACAACTTCAAATTGTCCACCACATGACTCCAAATCCGATGCAACCTATCCACCACCATGTCCACTCCAGGACAATCAGAAGGTTCCACCTGACCAGAGGAAAAACGAGGATGAAACCCCGAATTACAAAAGAAAGGAGAAACCAAGGTAGCAGAACTAGCCCGATTATTAAGCGCAAACTCGGCCAGCGGCAAAAAGGTAACCCAGTCATCCTGATCAGCAGAAACAAAACACCTTAAATAAGTTTCCAAGGTCTGATTAGTTCGTTCAGTCTGGCCATTCGTCTGAGGATGGAATGCAGACGAAAAGGACAAATCAATGCCCATCTTAGCACAGAAAGTCCGCCAAAATCTAGACACAAACTGGGATCCCCTGTCAGAAACGATGTTCTCAGGAATCCCATGCAAACGAACCACATTCTGAAAAAACAGAGGGACCAACTCAGAGGAGGAAGGCAACTTAGGCAAGGGTACCAGATGAACCATTTTAGAAAAGCGATCACACACAACCCAGATGACGGACATTTTTTGAGAGACAGGGAGATCCGAAATAAAGTCCATGGAAATGTGCGTCCAAGGCCTCTTCGGGATAGGCAAAGGTGACAACAATCCACTGGCCCGAGAACAGCAAGGCTTAGCCCGAGCACAAACCTCACAAGACTGCACAAAAGAACGCACATCCCTCGACAAGGAAGGCCACCAAAAAGACCTGGCCACCAAGTCTCTAGTACCAAATATTCCAGGATGACCTGCCAACGCAGAAGAATGGACCTCGGAGATGACTCTACTGGTCCAATTATCCGGAACAAACAGTCTCTCAGGCGGACAACGATCAGGTTTAGCCACCTGAAACTCCTGCAAAGCACGTCGCAAGTCTGGGGAGACAGCAGACAAAATCACCCCATCCCTAAGGATACCAGAGGGCTCAGAATTTCCAAGGGAGTCAGGCACAAAACTCCTAGAAAGAGCATCCGCCTTCACATTCTTTGAACCTGGCAGGTATGAAACCACAAAATTGAAACGAGAGAAAAACAGTGACCAACGAGCCTGTCTAGGATTCAGACGCCTGGCAGACTCAAGGTAAATCAAATTTTTGTGATCAGTCAAGACCACCACACGATGTCTAGCACCCTCTAGCCAATGACGCCACTCCTCAAATGCCCACTTCATGGCCAAAAGTTCCCGATTACCAACATCATAATTCCGCTCAGCCGGCGAAAACTTTCTAGAAAAAAACGCGCATGGCTTCATCACTGAGCCATCGGAGCTTCTCTGTGACAAAACCGCCCCCGCTCCAATCTCGGAAGCATCAACCTCAACCTGAAAAGGGAGCGAAACATCTGGCTGACGCAACACAGGAGCAGAAGAAAACCGGCGCTTAAGTTCCTGAAAGGCCTCCACAGCTGCAGGAGACCAATTAGCAACATCAGCACCCTTCTTAGTCAAATCCGTCAAAGGCTTAACAACACTAGAAAAATTAGTTATAAAACGACGATAGAAATTAGCAAAGCCCAAGAACTTCTGTAGACTCTTAAGAGATGTAGGCTGCGTCCAGTCACAAATAGCCTGAACCTTGACGGGATCCATCTCAATAGTAGAAGGGGAAAAAATATACCCCAAGAAAGAAATCTTCTGGACTCCAAAGAGACACTTTGAGCCTTTTACAAACAAGGAATTGGCCCGCAGGACCTGAAACACCTTCCTGACCTGCTGAACATGAGACTCCCAGTCATCAGAAAAAACCAAAATATCATCCAAATACACAATCATAAATTTATCCAGATATTCACGGAAAATATCGTGCATAAAGGACTGGAAGACTGAAGGAGCATTAGAAAGTCCAAAAGACATTACCAAATACTCAAAATGGCCCTCAGGCGTATTAAATGCGGTTTTCCACTCATCACCTTGCTTTATTCGTATAAGATTATACGCACCCCGAAGATCAATCTTAGTGAACCATTTAGCCCCCTTAATGCGAGCAAACAAATCAGTCAACAATGGCAAAGGATACTGATATTTTACGGTAATCTTATTCAAAAGACGATAATCTATACAAGGCCTCAAGGAACCATCTTTCTTGGCCACGAAAAAAAAACCTGCTCCCAAAGGGGACAAAGATGGACGGATATGTCCCTTTTCCAAGGACTCCTTAACATAATCCCGCATAGCAGTATGCTCTGGCACTGACAGATTGAACAAACGACCTTTAGGAAATTTACTGCCCGGAATTAAATTTATAGCACAATCGCAATCCCTGTGAGGAGGAAGCGAACTGAGCTTAGGCTCCTCAAAAACATCCCGATAGTCAGACAAAAACACAGGAATCTCAGAAGGAGTAGATGAAGCGATAGAAATCGGAGGTGCATCATCATGAACCCCCTGACAACCCCAGCTTAACACAGACACTGATTTCCAGTCAAGGACTGGATTATGAGTTTGTAACCATGGCAGACCAAGTACTAGAACATCATGCAAATTATACAGTACCAGGAAGCGAATCACCTCCTGATGAACGGGAGTCATACGCATGGTCACTTGTGTCCAGTACTGAGGTTTATTCATAGCCAAAGGTGTAGAGTCAATTCCCTTCAAAGGAATAGGGACTTCCAGAGGCTCCAGACTAAACCCACAGCGATTGGCAAATGACCAATCCATAAGACTCAGGGCAGCGCCTGAATCCACATAGGCATCGACGGAAATGGATGATAATGAACAAATCAGAGTCACAGACAGAATGAACTTAGACTGTAAAGTACTAATGGCAACAGACTTATCAACCTTTTTTGTGCGTCTAGAGCATGCTGATATAACATGAGCTGAATCACCACAATAAAAGCACAACCCTTTTTTCCGCCGATACTTTTGCCGTTCACTTCTGGACTGAATTCTATCACATTGCATTATCTCAGGTGACGGTTCAGACGACACCGCCAAATGATGCACAGGTTTGCGCTCCCGTAAACGCCGATCAATCTGAACAGCCATAGTCATAGACTCATTCAGACCAGCAGGCGCAGGGAACCCCACCATAACATCTTTAATGGCCTCAGAAAGGCCATCTCTAAACTTTGCAGCCAGAGCACACTCATTCCACTGAGTAAGTACCGACCACTTCCGAAATTTTTGACAATAAATTTCTGCTTCATCTTGCCCCTGAGAGAGGGCCAACAAAGCTTTTTCAGCCTGAATCTCTTGGTTAGGTTCCTCATAGAGCAAACCCAATGCCAGAAAAAACGCATCTGCATTAAGCAACGCAGGGTCCCCTGGTGCCAATGCAAATGCCCAATCCTGAGGGTCACCCCGCAGGAAAGATATAATTATCTTGACTTGCTGAGCAGGGTCTCCAGAGGAGCGAGATTTCAAAGAAAGAAACAACTTGCAATTGTTCCTAAAATTCAGAAAACGAGATCTATCTCCAGAAAAAAACTCTGGGACAGGAATTCTAGGTTCAGACATAGGAGCATGTACAACAAAATCCTGTATATTTTGAACCTTAGTGGCAAGATTATTCAGGCTGGAAGCCAAACTCTGGACGTCCATGATAAACAGCTGAGATCAGAGCCATTCAAAGATTAAGAGGAGGAGGAAGTAGCCAGGCTGCAATAAGGCTAGGCAGCAAACTCTGAGGGGAAAAAAAAAAAAAAAAAAAAAAAAACTTCCTCAGACTACTTATCCTCCTACTTCAGCCAATACAATTAACACTTTGTGGGCCGGTTATACTGTCATGATCCCAATGGCAGGGGATCACAAAAAGGACAAGCACAGATACAAACAAGCTCTAGGGCGATGAAACCTGAGCTGACCGCGACCCTGAACCTAACACACAAATAAAAGTAGCCGGGGAACGTGCCTACGATGATCCTAGACGTCTCGCTCCAGCCGAAGATCTAACTTCCCCTATCAGAAGAAACACAGACCTCTCTTGCCTCCAGAGAAATACCCCACAGCAAATAGCAGCCCCCCACATATAATGACGGTGAAATGAGAGGAAAGCACATACGTAGTATGAAAACAGTTTCAGCAAAATGAGGCCCGCTAAAGCTAGATAGCAGAGGATACAAAAGTGAACTGCGCGGTCAGCGAAAAACCCTTCAAAAAACCATCCTGAAATTACTTGAACTCATGTGCCAACTCATGGTACATGAAAAGCAATTTCAGCCCACTAGAGCAACCAGCAGCAGAGAATCACATATCTGCAGGCTAGACTAAAAACCAAATTAAGCAAAACACAAAACAGGAAAATCCAAACTTAGCTTGTCCAGAAGGTTCTAGGAGCAGGGAGCAGAGGTAACAAGACACACTGGATACATTGATAACCGGCGAGGAAATGCCAGCAAAGCCAGGTTAAATAGGAAACTCCCATATGCTGATGGAACAGGTGGAACCCAGAAACCCAGGAAAGACAAGTCACCCAGTACCATCAGTAACCACCAGAGGGAGCCCAAAAACAGAACTCACAACAGAGGAGGTGCCGGAGCTGTAGACTGTGGTGGCAACCCAGATTGACGTAGGGCCTACAATGGTTGGGGTTGGGAGGACGTGCACCATCCCAAGGTCGGACTGGGTCCCGGCTTTCACTATGTTAGCCAAGTGTGCCATTAGTGAGATGTACTGTCCCTGACCACAAGCACTTGTCCACGTGTCTGTGGTTAGGTGGACTTTCCCAATAACAGCATTGTGGAGGGCATGGGTAATGTTGTGGGGCACGTGTCTATGTAATGGCGGGACGTCACACCGGTACAAATAGTCCCACATGTTCGGGGCCTCAGGGTGATCCTCGACTCTGCCCTCTCTTTCAAGATACATATCCAAGCCCTTGCCTCCTCCTGCCCACTGCAACTCAAAAACATTTCCAGGATCCGTACATTCCAAGAAACTGCAAAAATGTTTGCGCACGCCCTCATGATCTCCGCCTCCACTATTGCAACCTTTTAATCTCTGGCCTCCCATCTAGCACTCCTGCACCACTCCAATCTATCCTAAAGTCTGATGCCTGAGTAATCCAACTGTCCCTCTGTTATTACCCAGCCTCTTCTCTCTGCCAAGGCCCTTCAGTGCCTTCCAATTGCCCAGAGGCTACAGTTCAAAACCCTAAATATGATAGACAAAGCCTTCCACAACCTGTCTCCATACATCACAACATGGTCTCCCAATGTCCAACTGGGTCATGGGTTCTTCTACTCTAACCCAGTGTGCCGTCAGCGAGATGTAATATCCCTGCCCACATGCACTTGTCCAAGTTTCTGTGCACTTTCCCTGTAACAGCATTGTAGAGGGCCTAGGTAATGTTGTTAGACATGTGCTTACTTGTGTAATGTCGTGACGGCAGACGGAAAAATTGTGGCAGCTGGGTAATGAGTACCTTGTGATGGTCATCGGCATCAGGTTGCGGAAGGCTTACATCTCCCAGGGGCCTAAAATGCAACATTTTGCACGCAAGCAGATGAGAAATGTGTGAATTTAGTGCTGTGGCATTGGCTGCTTATTTCTGCTTGCGTTCCAAAGACTGGGGTATGGACAACTGAACGCTGTGCTGGGACAAGGACGTGACGTGCTTGTTGATGTTGCTAGTTGAGTTTGTGTGCAACTATGGATGCAGAGCATGAGGCATCTTTGCATGCACCATGGACAGGGGATTGGCTTGCACGCACAACATCGGAAGAAGCAGTGGTATCACCCACAGACACTGTTCATGGAGCCTTGTGTTCAACCAACAAAGTCGGGTGCTTTGCCGCCATGTGCCTGATCATGTTTGTGGGGGTTAGGATGGGAGTTTTGCTACCCCTGCTGATGCGGGCATGGCCGTTGGTGCAAATGGCCTTTTGGGGGTTATCAGCAGAGTCTTTAAAAAACAACCAGGGTGTTACGGGGACATTCAATGTCTCCCTCTCCCACACCATCTCTTCACCTCGACCATGGTCTTTTGTTGTTTCCCAAGGCTCCATTCTAGGACCCCTACTTTTCTCCAGCTACACCTTCGGCCCGAAACAGCTGATGTAATGACATGGTTTGCAATATCATCAGTATGCCGATAACATGCAGATCTACCTATCTATACCTGACATTACCTCCTTACTGACCAAAATCACACATCTTGCAGCTATTTTATACTTCTTTTATGCTCGCTTTCAAAAAGTGGACATGGGCAAAACAGAATATATCATCTTTCATCCATCTCACGCTAAATAGACATGAGGGATGTGTATGCATCATTCGGTACTACTTTAGTAAGAGGGAAAGTTTGCCCAAGAGAAAATGATTTTCCAGACATTTACGGCCTTTTTTGCACATTTTTTGCAGCTGTAATCTTCATCTTCTTGGTGTTGATGTGGTAAATTTCAAAGTCGCCATCAATACCATCATCGTCCATATCTTGTAAAGAGGAAATCTTGTGTTTCCCAGAGTCGTGGTTATCTACGTTTAGTGGCATTCCTTTATCAGTGTTTGTTACACTAAAGCAAATAATTTTCAACTGTGACATTTGGATAGTTTTGGTAATATGTGTGGGTGAAGATTAAGAAGCTTGTGCCACGGGTATGTTTATAGTTACGAACGATGCACTCATCTTTAAACTTAGTTTTTCACAAGCATCAATCACTTTGTTTGGTTTTCCTCCAACACTGATCTGCTTTCTATAATTCAGCATCTCACGAATATGTTGCACTTTGCCCTTTAGACCGACACGTGCATCTTTGGTTTGGCAACATATTTTTGACAGGCATTTTTTAGGCCGAGTCAAACAAGCACATCTATTACACCGATCTTCTGACAGGCATGAAGTACATTCTGCTAATTGGTGGTGGCTAAACGACTAATCATTGTAGGCTGTATCCTGGATCTCATACCTCCCATAGCCACTGCTGTTATTAATCATGTACGTTCCCATTCCTGTCATCACCATGCCCCTTTTCCTGATCACTTCATCCAACGATTCGTCCGCCATATTTTTAGTAAAAACCTGCACCTTCCCAGCAGCAACTGTGTAGGAAACCACTTTACAGTTTTGCAAGGTGTTTATTATGCCCCCCTCATGGGGAAATGTTTGTCAGCCCATGCACTTAGTGTATGGCCATTACAAGTCTTGGAGACCCTCTCCTTTATATTTTAATTACTTTTTAATGAGGCCTTCCTCCACCTCTCATCATTTTCCACCACTAGATCACCAGGGTTCATGTGTTCCGTGCTGCTAGAGACAGTCAATTTTTTGGAAAGGGTGTCTAGGAAGGCCATAGTATGTTTTTAATAAATGTATCCCCCTTGGGGAAATGTTTGTCAGCCCATAGGCACTTAGTGTATGGGCATTACAAGTGTAGGACACACAATACTTTACATTGGGCCTAGGTTTTAATGAGGCCTTCAGCAATGTCTCCTCATTTTCCACCACTAGATCACCAGGGTTGATGTGTTCCGTGCTGCTACAGACAGTCAATTTTTGAGAAAGGGTGTCTAGGATCCACATGAAATATTTTTAAAAAATTTACCACCCATGAGCAAATGCTTGTCAGGCCAGGCACTCCATTACAAGTCTAAGAGACCCACACCCCTACATTGGGCCTACTTCTTAATTCTGTCTCCTGCAAGGTGTCCTTTACCTGCCACTAGATCACCAGGGTGAACGTGCTCTGTACGGTGAATTTTGAGCACGGGGCTGTGATGGCACTATTTTATTTAGTAAAGAAAGGACCCCACATTGGGGAATTGGGCATTACATTACATTGGGCCTACTTCTTAACTGTGTCTCCTGAATGTTATTATTAATGTCACTTTTCTGGTGGGGTGCACCTGTCAAATTTTGTTTGAATGCAGATTGTACATTTTCTGTTAGTACAATAAACCTCATTTCAATGCAGAAACATTACTGTGTCCAACAGTTATTAGATATATGAAACTGAAATAGCTGTTGCAAAAAAAAAAACAATTTTTATAAAACATTAAGCTTAAGATTAATAGGGGTGCCCAAACTTTTTCATATAACTGTATTGTGTAAAGAAAGGACCCCACATTGGGGAATTGGGCATTACAATATATTGGGCCTACTTCTTAACTCTGTCTCCTGCAATGTCTCTTGTTTAACTGCCACTAGATCACCAGGGTGAACGTGCTTTGTACTGTTATAGGCCGGTGAAGTTTGAGCAAGGTGCCTGCGATGGCACTAGTCTATTTTTAAAAAGGGACCCCCATTGGGGAATTGTTTGGCAGCTCATGCACTGCATTACAAGTCTCAGAGACACACACCCCTTCATTGGGCCTATTCTTAACTCTGTCTCCTGCAATGTCTCTTGTTTAACTGCCACTAGATCACCAGGGTGAACGTGCTTTGTACTGTTATAGGTCGGTGAAGTTTGGGCAAGGAGCCTGCGATGGCACTAGTCTATTTTTAAAAAAGGGACACCCATTGGGAAATTGTTTGGCAGCTCATGCACTGCATTACAAGTCTTAGTGACCCACACCACTAGATTTGGCTTACTTCTTAACTCTGCCTCCTGCAATGTCTCTTGTTTAACTGATATTAGATCACCAGGGTGAATGTGCTCTGTACTGTTATAGGCCGGTGAAGTTTGGGCAAGGGGCCTGCGATGGCACTAGTCTATTTTTAAAAAGGTACCCCCATTGGAAATTGTTTGGCAGCTCATGCACTGCATTACAATTCTCAGAGACACACACCTCTACATTGGGCTTACTTCTTAACTCTGTCTCCTGCAATGTCTCTTCTTTAACAGCCACTAGATCACCAGGGTGAACGTGCTTTGTACTGTTATAGGTTGGTGAAGTTTTGGCAAGTGGAGCTTTGATGGCAATAGTATATTTTTTAAAAAAGGTACCCCACATTGGTGAAATCACATCCTTGTTGGCAAAGACTTCAAAAAATTTGTGTACCTTAAAGAGCTCCCTTATACAGCTCCTTTTGTGTTGCTTGGTTGCTCACATTGGACACAATACATTTCATATAAATTTGATAAAGCAAGGCTGTTAGTTTGGCTCAGTAATTCATTAAATATATAGCTTTGTCCACTATATTAGTTTCTCTCCTTGAGAGCCATAACTTTGGCTGCCTCAAATGTACAAATGGAGAATATACAAATGGCGATTTGTAAACAAGATTAAAATACTGTATACAGAATGCATTCAGAAAATCACATTGCTGCATTTCTTGTAAAACATTTACAGATGTGACAGACAATGCTCATAGTGACACAATCTTAATAAATGTCTATTTTTTCACTTCACAAACAGTTCTAAGCCTTTATATGTTTGCTGTTTGTCATTGAAAAGTGGCCACTTGAAGGTCTGGGTGAAACTAGAGTTAATACATAGTGTAAATCACTATATAAGACCAGAGAAACATGATTAAGACAGATGCCGAAACTGGGGTACCTGTACATGTAAAGTGTGCTGATACCTGCATAATTGGGGATGCCCATGCAGTGTACGTAATCTCCCAGGGGTTCTCTGTCCTGGTGTTGCTTCTCTGAGATTCCAGACGGATGATGTTTAAAAGCCTCTTGGTGATGGTCTAAGTATACTGTATGTAGTTAATCTTCATGTATATGTAATCACTATATTTATTTAATCCTTATATGTACTTATTAACCTTTGTATGTATGCACTCACACTATTCAATCATATTATTCCAAGAATTTTGTAGTTTGCAATAAAATTGCATTGTATTGTAAGTATTAGCCTTTTTTAAAGCCGTATCTGAACCTTAGTGTTAAAAACATGGCAAATAAAATTGCCAAATTCTCCTGTAAATAATTCTGCAAAGAGGGAACCATCATACCATTAAAAAATATGAGTGGATTTTCATGGGCCCATCCAGTATGTGGGTTCAAAGGCATAATGGGGTGCATATGACTGACTATGCAGCAGGGCTGGCCTTGCTGCCAATATGTAAAACAAAGAAGTACGGGAGTACAAAATGCATAATGTGAAGTGGATTTTCCTCGGCCCATCCAGTATGTGGGTTCCAAGGCGTAATGGGGTGTATATGACTATGCAGCAGAGCTGGCCTTGCTGCCAATGTGTAAAACAAAGGAGTATGGGAGTACAAAATGCATATTGTGAAGTGGATTTTCATGGGCCCATCCAATATGTGGGTTCCAGGGCGTAATGGGGGGCAACTGACTATGCAGCAGGGCTGGCCTGGCTGCCAATGTGTAAAACAAAGGAGTACGGGAGTACAAAATGCATATTGTGAAGTGGATTTTCATGGGCCCATCCAATATGTGGGTTCCAATGCGTAATGGAGGGCAACTGACTATGTAGCAGGGTTGGCCTTTCTGCCAATGTGTAAAACAAAGGAGTACGGGAGTGCAAAATGAATATTGTGAAGTGGATTTTCATGGGTCCATCCAGTATGTGGGTTCCAAGGTGTAATGGGGTGCAACTGACTATGCAGCAGGGCTGGCCTTGCTGCCAATGTATAAAACAAAGGAGTATGGGAGTACAAAATGCATATTGTGAAGTGGATTTTCCAGGGCCCATCCAGTATGTGGGTTCCAAGGCGTAATGGGGTGCATATGACAATGCAGCAGGGCTGGCCTTGCTGCCAATGTGTATAATAATGGAGTAGAGGAGCATAAAATGCATGTTGTGAAGTGGATTTTCATGGGCCCATCCAGTATGTGGGTTCCAAGGCATAATGGGGTGCAACTGACTATGCAGCAGGGCTAGCCTTGCTGCCAATGTGTAAAACAAAGAAGTACGGGAGTGCAAAATGCATGTTGTGAAGTGGATTTTCATGGGCCCATCCAGTATGTGGGTTCAAAGGCTTATTGGGGTGCAACTGACTATGCAGCAGGGCTGGCCTGGCTGCCAATGTGTAAAACAAAGGAGTATGGGAGTACAAAATGCATATTGTGAAGTAGATTTTCCTGGGCCCATTCACTATGTGGGTTCCAAGGCGTAATGGGGTGCATATGACAATGCAGCAGGGCTGACCTTGCTGCCAATGTATAAAACAAAGGAGTACAGGAGCACAAAATGCATATTGTGAAGTGGATTTTCATGGGCCATCCAGTATGTGGGTTCAAAGGCGTAATGGGGTGCATATGAATTGCTAGCAGGGCAGGCCTTGAATTCAATGCAACACTTTTTCAGGAGTCCCCTCTGGACATCTTATGAAAGGGGTATTGTGGTCGTAATTCTTGGCAGCCCATCCACTCACAGCATAGACTACAACAGTTTAGGAAACCCACTGTTTAATAATGGCCCTTTAAGAAGATTAATGCCGCCTGATGCACCAGTAAAAAAGGCTCTGTGACTTTAAGAGTCCCTCCTTCGTACATGAAACAAGATGGGTCTGCTTATGTGTCACACACCACATGGCCAGCTAGGGTTGTTAAATGTTACAATGACATTTCCCAGTGAATGCATTTGTAGTGGTTGAAAGCAATGTTAAAGTTGAAAAACGCTTCAAAAACATTGCGTCTGAACTAAGCCTAATTGGGAGAGCAAATTTTTCAGTCTGGGGTTAAATATTTGGCCTTACAGGCAAGTCATTAACCTGCAAAGGATGTACCTTGACATATTTCCAAGCAAAACCCGTTTTAGTTTAGTTTTCATGTGTTTTTTGTGGCACAGGGAAAAATGGCATGAATCTCTGAAAAAAAATATTAGTCAGGAATGCTTCCAGGGGTGATCTCCATGAGGTCCCTGTGTCATTTGAGCAGTGTTTCCATCATTTTCAGATGTTTTTAGACCTTAAAAGGACCTCCTGGGGGATCGCGGTAAATATACTCGTGTCTCCCATAGGCTTACATTGGGCTCGTTTTTCTGGCCGAATACCCGAGTATTCTAATCTACTCGACCCGAGCAACGAGCACCCGAGCATTTTAGTGCTCACCCATCACTAGTCTTTATTATTTGAAATGTCCATTATAATATTTGCTTTACTTTTGAAATAATTAAGGCCAGACAGACCATTAATATTTAATCCATTATGAAGTATTATCTTTATTTATATGGTCCTTATATACTCTTTTTGGCCAACCAACCACAGAAGTTCTATTCAACATAATAAGGTGCGCAGTATCTAAAATCCAACCCCAACCAAACTACTGCACAGTGTTTCTGTACGGTCTATTTTGATATCTCTGTTTTTATAAATTGTTTTTATGCTTTATTTGTGAATAAAAAATTAAAATTTTTGATGATTATTGGATTTGGAAGATCTTGTTTTCTATATAGGTGTACCTCACAAAATAGTGTGCTTTCCAAACATTTTTTTTCACACCTCTTTTACTAGTCAAATCTCTTGTTACTTCCTTTTTGGAGTAGAGAATTTAGTTAAAAAATAGCAATACATAAATATACAAATCCAGTCGTTTATCTGTACATGTATGTTTTTTGCACATATATTTTACTAGCCATTCTGCCGAAAGGTTTTCCACGGTCAGACCTGCTTCTGGTGTGATCAGCTTGTGAGCAAATGATGTCACATTTGCTGTTGATGAATGAAGCTCAATGCCACCCAAAACCTCTGGTCTTGGTAGTGGTAAGGCCTATGTGCGGTCATCTCTGGTGTGGGAATTCTTTTTCAAACTGTCAGCCAACTAATCTTTTGCAGTGCAGAAGAAAAATAAGTAATTTACATCCAGGCTTGAATAAACTAGGAATTACAACTCAAAGTGACATAATTCATTTGGGAAACACGAACTAGCTATGGTCAAGGCTCAATCTGATATCCTTCCCTTTTCCTCACTTGTCTTTCTGTAAGCCATGTTATATAGTTAAATAGTACCTGGTTGATGTCAATATCATAGTTCACAGCTACTGCTTGTCATACTCTGACTACTATTCCTCCTTCTCCAATGAACCTTCAGATATCCATCCCTGATTGTGTTGTGAGGAAAAAACTGTGTGCAAACTCAACTTTCACGTGGTTAAGTTGTCAGAGGAGCAGTCACTCTGTTCCACTTATTGGAATCCTCAGCCTTTCGAGAAACAATATAAATAGATTAAGGGGTGCTCAACTGCTTAGTTGATAAAAAAGGTGCTCAGGAGAAAAAATGATCCAAAGTCAATAAAAAATACTCCGGCACTCAAGAACGATGCAAAGAATTTTTAATTCAAACATGAAGTGTCCAAAAGATGGGACTCCTTATCCAAAAGAAATTTGTATAACCAAAAATTTCCATATGCATATGTTCCTTATAAACATAAATGATTCAGGACTCCAATTTGTCCGTGAAGCGATAATCCCCACATAAATATTTCATAGGTATAGGATTCTATATACAGACATGTAGTTCAACGTTTCGGCCAAATAGCCTTCCTCAAGAAACATCTGTAGCTGAAACATATATAAGAACAAAATATAAGTAAAAAAACATGTGTAGAAAGAAAAAAAGGAAAAAACGAAAACACAAAAAAAAGTCGGTTGGAGTTCCCAATCCAAGAAAATGATTACTATACATTAATCTAACCAGGTCTATAGGACATCTGATGTAGAGATATAAACAATAGAACATATGAAATGGGCATAACCCAAAATAACATCCTATAAAGAGAGGCCTCCTCAAAACACTAAAATAAAGTCAGATCAGCAGAGAAAAGTACGTCTACACCCGTGACTATAAGCAATACCAGAAGGTATAATGGATATATAGTGTCAATTGAATCACCCAGTATATAAAGGTCTTACTTGAAACAATTTCCTCAAGGGAAAAATATCACGCAGCGCTGTAAGTATAGAAAAAAACTTCATATAACCTCATAAAAGGGGAGGGGAAAAGGTAAAAAACAAAAGAGGGTGGAAAAAAAGGTTGGAAAAAAAACAATGTCCGAGACACCTTCAGTATATGGATGGAAAAGAACGTCGCCAAACGTGCCACCGTGTTGTGCGGTCCGAGAGCAGGAGCTGGATGTGATGACAACAGAGAGTCCTGTGGTGAGGACGCACAAGGCCGGCCTTGTGCGTCTATACACTGAAGGTAACTCCATCGCAGAGGACCGCTTGTGTATTTGAGTGCCTCGGACATTGTTTTTTTTCCACCCTTTTTTTCCACCCTCTTTTGTTTTTTACCTTTTCCCCTCCCCTTTTATGAGGTTATATGAAGTTTTTTTCTATACTTACAGCGCTGCGTGATATTTTTCCCTTGAGGAAATTGTTTCAAGTAAGACCTTTATATACTGGGTGATTCAATTGACACTATATATCCATTATACCTTCTGGTATTGCTTATAGTCACGGGTGTAGACGTACTTTTCTCTGCTGATCTGACTTTATTTTAGTGTTTTGAGGAGGCCTCTCTTTATAGGATGTTATTTTGGGTTATGCCCATTTCATATGTTCTATTGTTTATATCTCTACATCAGATGTCCTATAGACCTGGTTAGATTAATGTATAGTAATCATTTTCTTGGATTGGGAACTCCAACCGACTTTTTTTTGTGTTTTCGTTTTTTCCTTTTTTTCTTTCTACACATGTTTTTTACTTATATTTTGTTCTTATATATGTTTCAGCTACAGATGTTTCTTGAGGAAGGCTATTTGGCTGAAACGTTGAACTACATGTCTGTATATAGAATCCTATACCTATGAAATATTTATGTGGGGATTATCGCTTCACGGACAAATTGGAGTCCTGAATCATTTATGTTTATAAGGAACATATGCATATGGAAATTTTTGGTTATACAAATTTCTTTTGGATAAGGAGTCCCATCTTTTGGACACTTCATGTTTGAATTAAAAATTCTTTGCATCGTTCTTGAGTGCCGGAGTATTTTTTATTGACTTTCGAGAAACAATGTCGTGCACTCAGCCTTGCTGTAGCATTCTCAGCTTTCATGACTTATTGATTTCTCACATGAAAGGGTTTCCCCTCTGTGTTCTAAAGTGCAGGAGAACATGGACTACTTTTTTGATTTGAGCTCCAAATGCACTGTACTGTAGACACATAGAGCAACAACTATAGACAGGGACAGTATACCGTATGTCTTTTACAGCACAATAGGTGAATATTTCGAGAGAGCAAAGCACCACCACAATAGGAATGGTGGTAAAGCTTCAATGTTTAAGCAATGGGTCTGGTTTCTCTGCAATATGGCTTTTATTCATCTCCTCCTCTGCCTTTTCTTCATCCTCTTCATTGACTATAACCCTATCCCCAACAGTAACAGGGCACAGCATTGCTTTCAATCCCTGCATTGAGTCTTTTTGCTCTTGTAAGGTAATACACTGTCAGGCTGTTTTCTTTTTCCTTTTGTTCTTTTTCCCCTTGTAAAATTATTTACTTTATTATTCAATAATAAAGTAAGTCCAGTCAGAGAAGGTAATATAAAATACAAGCTAGCTTATAAAGGAGAGGCACTGTGGTACTAAGTACCATATTTTTACGACCATAAGATGCACTTTTTTTCCTCCAAATTTGGGAGGAAAGTGTGGGTGCGTCTTATGGTCGGAATGTAGCATGTGGTGAGGGGGCAGCAGTGGGATCGCACTGTGATCCCACTTGCAGGAGGCAGAAAAATATCCCCGCTGCCTGGTATCCAGGCTGCAGAAACCACATGGTCCCGATGATTAAAGTGCAGTGAATATTCATTAGCCGCTTCCCCGCCCACCTGTCAGCCTGAGCAGTGAGCAGGGAGCAGCAAATTAATGTTCCTTCACTAAAACACACATGGTTTCCCCAGCGCCGATTCCTGCAGCAGCTGGGGAGATCTGTGTCCGGTGGAGGAGGGGGCAGCAGGGGCCAGGGGAGACAGCTACATACCTGACAGCACAGCTTCTGCCTGCTGGGCTGTGCTGGATGCTGAGGCATAAGGACCTGTGTGATGTCATGAAGTGGGCGGGCTGGAGCATCACATGATGGCACAGAGCCCTCCCTCTTCTGATGTCATCACAGGTCTTTCAGACACCCACTAGAATCTGCAAACTTCCTCTTATGACCTGCACTGCGGAAAGGCAACAAGAGGGAGGGTTCTGTGCAGTTATGGGATGCTCCAGCTTTTTACCTCACCACAGTGGCTGGCTGGCTGGCACAATTAAAAGGTTAGTCTTTACAACACACAATACAGCACTCTGCCACTCCTGTGGTCAACTATAACTCCCAGCATGCCATAGGATCTGCAGGACATGCTGGGAGTTATAGTTCTCCCATGGCATCTTAAAGCAGCACTCCAGTGTTATTTTTCAGTGATGGAGTGGTGCTTTAAATATAAGCCCTGTGCCCCCATTCTTATACTCACCCTCCAGCGTCTTCCTGTAGTACTTTACAGACACTACACTGGTCCCACAGAACCTTCTTCTACCCGTAGCTTCCTACATAATAACATACTATTATATATAATAACACCACAAATAATAGTATGTTATTAAATTTTACCACTTTTTTTTTTTTCCTTCAAATATTTGTTTCCCTATTTTCCACCTCTAAAACCTGGGTGTGTCTTATAGTACCGGTGCGTCTTATAGTCCGAAAAAGAAAAAAAAACCACAAGATTGACAATAAAGCATAACAAATGTTTTGCGATGGTTATACTGTATATTTAGCTTTCATACAGCATCCAAGTATGGAAAAAAACATTGTCAATTGTTTCTTCACTTTCATTTCTTGGTATACCATTATCTTAAAGGCATTATACAAAAGCCTACCAACCCCACCCTCAGGACAGTGAACAACACCCAGACTGCTTGGGAATCTGAAAACCACGGCCCTTACGAACCCTGAATTTTCGGAACCCAGAATAGCCATGAATGCAAACTGCCATAGATAGTTATCATTGGTCCAAAAATCATACCATAGACATGTTACCGCTCTGCATCATGCAGCAAATCTCACACTGGATGGCTTTCATCAACTGCAACTGGACATTGTGGTAAGCAACAATGCATGGAACATTCAAGCTACATTACATTTGAGCAAAGTACACATGCACCCTGTATAATGTGTGGCACCCCAGGAGTCTGGTTGCCACAGAGGCATTACCTCCCTCACAGGGGGTGATGACATGCCTGGAAGCAAGGAGGGTTTCCCTGACTAGATAACACTTACATCCAACATCCTTTCTAATCCAGACCAGAAGGGGGAGCTCTAACACCTGATTTCAGAGGAGCTTCCTGATATAAGTTCTTGCCTGGAGGCAGAGTTAGTGAGTCTGGAGGGAGACTGCGAGGAGAGAGGAAGTCAAGGAAGAACCTGAGGGATTTGAGCTGCGACTGAGCTCCCCCCAGGTCAGAGCGCCAAAGAATGAACACCTGTGTCCGTGGTTGTGTGGGAACTGCAGGCCCCTCACCTAAATCCAGAGTGCAGGGGACTTTCAATTCAATGACTCTTTCATTGGATGCCCAGGGCTACGGACCGGGTCACTGCTGCTGTGACCACATCCCTTTAAGAACCAGCCCGGTACCAAGTATCCCCACGGCCCTAGCGGGTGCTCCGGATGCATGTCCTGAAATTAATTGTGCTATATTTGAAAGAGATGGTGGCTATGACCAGGGGATGTCTGGGCATTTCAACCATACTTATGTGACAAAGCACTCGATCTCTGTAAAAAGAGTCTTCATGAGATTTGCTACATCAGAATGTGATGGAATTCAATGCTGCATATGTTAAAGCAAACAAGTAGGTTAAAATGGTAGCTACCAATATCTTGCAGCAGGCAACCTGGATTAATTTGCAATCTGCTTTCAAGGAGGGTTCTAAATTTGTCACTAGGGAGAACTGTGACATCAACACTGTCACCACATCTCATATTTATATTAGAAAAAAACACTCACAAGTTTGAACCAGGAAGGTAAAAAGAGCAGTTACTTTTTCATTCATCACCTGTCTATTACTATTGGGGACCTGAAGGTCAATGTTCATGCTGCAACATGTGGAAGACGGTGTGCCTGCTAAATCCTGGAAGCAGCTAAGTATGATTCTTTTCATTTCCAGTGACCTGCTTGCCATACGAATGCACTTGCATTATTTTAATGGAGCAGTTTTATTTTATGTTCAGTTACAGTGCCATGCGAAAGTATTTGGCCCCCTGGAACTTTTCAACCTTTTCCCACATATCATGCTTCAAACATAAAGATACCAAATGTAAATGTTTGGTGAAGAATCAACAACAAGTGGAACAGAATTGTGAAGTTGAATGAAATTTATTGGTTATTTTAAATCTTTGTGGAAATTCAAAAACTAAAAAAATTGGGGCGTGCAATATTATTCCGCCCCTTTACTTTTAGTGCAGCAAACTCACTCCAGAAGTTCATTGTGGATCTCTGAATGATCCAATGTTGTCCTAAATGCCTAATGGTAATAAATGTAATCCACCTGTGTGTAATCAAGTCTCCGTATAAGTGCATCTGCTCTGTGATAGTCTCAGGGTTCTGTTTTAAGGACACAGAGCATCATGAAGACCAAGGAACACAACAGACAGGTCCGTGATACTGTTGAGAAGTTTAAAGCTGGATTTGGATACAAAAAGATTTCCAAAACTTTAAACATCCCAAGGAGCACTGTGCAAGTGATCATATTGAAATGGAAGGAGTATCATACCACTGCAAATCTACCAAGACCCAGCCATCCCTCTAAACTTTCATCTCAAACAAGGAGAAGACTGATCAGAGATGCAGCCAAGAGGCCCATGATCACTCTGGATGAATTCTGAGATCTACAGCTGAGGTGGAACAGTCTGTCCATAGGACAACAATCAGTCGAACACTGCCCAAATCTGGCCTTTATGGAAGAGTGGCAAGAAGAAAGCCATTTCTTAAAGATAGCCATAAAAAGTGTCATTTAAAGTTTGCAACAAGCCACCTGGGAGACACACCAAACATGTGGAAGTAGGTGCTCTGGTCAGATGAAACCAAAATCTAACTTTTTGGCAACAATGCCAAACGATATGTTTGGCGTAAAGGCAACACAGCTCATCACCCTGAACACACCATCCCCACTGTCAAACATGGTGGTGGCAGCATCATGGTTTGGGCCTGCTTTTCTTCAGCAGGGACAGGGAAGATGGTTAAAATTGATGGGAAGATGGATGGAGCCAAATACAGGACCATTCTTGAAGAAAACCTGTTGGAGTCTGCAAAAGACCTGAGAGTGGGATGGAGATTTGTTTTCCAACAAGACAATGATCCCAAACATAAAGCAAAATCTACAATGGAATGTTTCACAAATAAACATATCCAGGTGTTAGAATGGCCAAGTCAAAGTCCAGACCTCAATCCAATCGATAATCTGTGGAAAGAGCTGAAAACTGCTGTTCACAAACGATCTCCATCAAACCTCACTGAGCTCAAGCTGTTTGCCAAGGAAGAATGGGCAAGAATTTCAGTCTCTCGATGTACAAAACTGATAGAGACATACCCCAAGCGACTTGCAGCTGTATTCACAGCAAAAGGTGGTGCAACAAAGTATTAAGTTAAAGGGGACGAATAATATTGCACGCCCCTCTTTTTAGTTTTTGAATTTCCACAAAAATTTAAAATCACCAATAAACTTCGTTCAACTTCACAATTGTGTTCCACTTGTTGTTGGTTCTTCACCAAAAATTTACATTTGGTATCTTTATGTTTGAAGCATGATATGTGGGAAAGGGTGAAAAGTTCCAGGGGGCCGAATACTTTCACAAGGCACTGTATATGTACTGTGTAACCACTTTATAGCTTATCGTTATTATTCATGCTTTAAATCTAGGTGTATTCATGAATTGGCATCATTGTATACATCCAGCTACTGGCACATCTTGCTGCCACTACATTGTTTATCTGGATTACTGTTTAGTTGTTTATCTCTTTCCTTGAGTTACCTTGTCTTATAACATTGTATTTCTGTATTTTAATTGCTTTCAATGAAATAACTTTTAATTAACATGGGATTCATTTTTTCACTCTTATAGCCTGAGCTACGTGACATTATATCCTGCTATCATCTACTGTGATGAGTATCATTATCATCATCTCCCTAAAACTCCATATGCCTTCCTGACAAGGACCTAATTGCCAGGTCCTGTTCAGTACTTCTTTATAGTTCTCTGGGTTGATTCGTATTGATCTTAAAGAGGACTACTATTCATTGCAACTAGAAATGAGCGAATACATTTGTGCGGAATTACATTCTACTTGAATGTTACAAAAACCTTCAGTCACCAAAAAACTCTTACAGGGCCATCAAAGATTTAAAAATATACTTATACTTACCTTACCACTCACCTGTCCAGCCCCTCGACTCCTCGTTGTCACTCTTCTGGTCCTTACCACAACTTTTGATCCCTACTACTCATATAGAAATTTCCAGGCATCTCACACTGAGCCAGATGGCTTCTTGCTTTAATGACATCTGGGGTTGTTCTGCACATGAGCATGCAAAGTTGTGGCAGATGTCATGACATTATAATATAATATATAATATAATATAATATATAATATATAATATAATATATAATATTTCAGTAGAAATTAGAACAACCTCCAATCCAGCTGAAGAAATTGATAAAAAGCTTTATTTTGCCATAAAAGTACAATGTTTTGACCTGTAGCAGGTCTTTATTAAGTATACATGAATGTGCTGGGGAAGAGATGTATACGACCACAATGAATACTCATTTCCAGCAAATGATACCAATATGAAACAATTAGAAATGCAACAAGATGGCAAACATCAATGTTCATGTCCCCTGCTTGATGCTCTCATTTTTTAAAAGGTTTTTCTGCACACTACTCACAAAGAGATGGTGAAAGAGTAGATTTATTTATTTGCCACAGTATTAGAAAACACACCGCTGTCAAGAAAAAATATTCATTTGGCATACAAATGGCAATGAGAAAGCTGATGCCAATTATATATTTATCAGGCTACTAGAAAACACACAGCAGTCCAGAAAATTATTTATTTGGCCTACAAATGGCAACGAGACAGTGATGCCAATTATTTATTTCTCAGACTACTTGAGAACATACAGATGTTTAAAGGAACAGTGTCCCCACAGGCAGGGGATGCAGAGAACACACAGTGGCTAAAGACACAGTACTCCCACAGGCAGGGGGTGCAGAGTATACACAGTGGCTTTTTGTCACAGTACACCCATAGGCAGGTTGTGCAGAATACATACAGTGACTTTTTGGCATAATACTCCTACAGATATGGGTTGCAGAGTACACACAGTGACTTAAAAGCACAGTACTCTCACAGATATGGGCTGCAGAGCACACACAGTGGCTTTTGGTACAATACTCTCACAGATATGGGTTGCAGTTTACACACAGTATTGTTTTTGCAGAGTGCGCAGTCAGAATCTATCCCTCACACCAGCTGCATCCTATCCCTACAGTAATAAGAGCATAATGGCAGCAGCACTCGTGATCCAGCCTTTATACAGGCCAGGTCACGTGGTGCGCTGGTCAATCACAAAAATATATATACTTTTATTAAACAAAAAAACTATTTCAACAGCATTAATATATAAAAACAGATGCCTCTTGTGTCAAGATCAAAGAAACAATGATTCCAGCTTATGTAGGTAAGTACACAATATGTACAATGCACAGAATATCTCCTTACATACCTCAAAGTGCAACAGAGCAAGCAATAGAAATTTTTCCCCTTGAGAAATTAAAGAAGAGATAAACGTATCCCTCCACAATATAGCATTTCCTAAATGTTATCTGCACAACAAAGATTTTTGTTTGAAGTGCATTTGTGCATGAAATAAATGTATCGTTTCTCCTTATGGAGAGTGACATACCATCTCTGGCTTGTCAAGGTAAGGAGGCTTATTTGCCGTACAATGCTCCTCTGGGAAATATAATATGCAAATTGCCTCTTCTGAGAAAAAGAGGACTTAAACTCTACAGCGCCACTTATTGGAAGTAGCGATCCTACAAGTCACAATCAACTCTTTAACGAGTCGTGCAATATGACTTAGAAATAAATGTATTAATTTTCACCAGTAGGATAATGTTGTCTCTGTGGTGGGATAAAAGGTGGAGCTAGTATGAATAAAAAAGGAATTATTACCTATTTGCAAATATGTACTATGTATATGAAGGGTAGCGATAACCAGGTGCCGTACAAAATGGCAAGTGCATGTGGCTAGGGAAATTGGAAACTCTATATAGGTTCAAATACCACTGAGTCAGCCTAAAGATACCATGAAGCAGAGTGGTATAGTGCCCAGATTAATAAAAGTATATATTTTTTGCATCTGTTCATAGTGTTCCCTGTGTCCACCTAGTTCTTAGGTTTAGGAATGACACTAGGTAGCCTTTCAGCAAGCTTTATTAGTCTGGTGAACCTGAATAGAACACTGGATGCACAGTAAAAAGTCCATGTTTGGGGTTCGGTACTGGACACTTGGTGTTAAGTACAGCCCAAAACTTTACCGTTCAGGTTCCCTCATTCCTACAGACCGCCACAATAATTATTCCATTTTCTGTGTTCAGAATATGACTGAAAATTTTATAATTTTGGTAAGAATATGAAAAGGAACCTTGTAATTGTAAATGGCTGGCTGGGAATCTGGGCTTGTTATTCGGTCTATGCCTGCTTCAGATAAAAGTCTAACAAACTGAAAATCCATAAAAGGAAGACAAAAATAAGCAAGATAGAACTGTATGTCTGTAAGGACTGTTAACTGTTTCTAACTACCAAAAAAATTAGGAGAATATCAAACTTTTAGCTTTAATCTGCTTGATTTCAAAGTGATTCTCTAATCCAGACTTTTCACTTATCGGTTTTCATAATTAATTTTTATACTTTTGTAATAAATATATCTCGTAAACACTGATATTTACACTTTATAGGCTTAAATGTCATTTGTGTTTATTGCCATATCATCAGTCCCATTTTATATCATTGCTTGGATGAGCAGAACTATCAGCCTTCTCATGTTTAAAATGTCATACAGATAAGAGGCTAACCTCTGTTATGCTGTATTTCCCGAATAATGTTTCCTTGTTGATCTTTTAATGCGTATGTGAGGATTTGTGGCTCCTGCATGAGAAAGATCTTTCAAAATCTTGAACGTTGATAGCTTGCTCTTTATCTTCAAACTGTGCATTTCATTTTTGATAATAGCTTTCCCAACTAGAATGAACACATCCGTAATATTAATTTTCAAAGACCGTATGAACATATGAAAAGTCAAATATCAAAGATTGAGACTTATCAAAAGCTAGCGCTATGAATTTGACCCAACAAACACTTTTTACAGCAGTCTATCTGTTGAGAGTTTTGTGGCTATACAGTGGGGTACCCTGACTTATGATGAACTTAAAGATTTTGAATTCTATCTATTTTAACTGAAAGGAACTCACAAAATATCTAAGCAAAACAGATCAATACAGCATATTCTCTGGCTACTTCATATTAGCTTGAGGCAGCTCCTCTTTTTCCTGTCCCATTTGTTTTCGTTTTTTATTTCTTATCAAAAGCATCCCAATATTATTAGCTACAAAATCAATTAATATTGTCTTTATGTCACCATACTTAAAAAGGACATTTTAACTACTTAACCCCATCACGACCTTTGACGTATATTTACGCCAAAGTTCGTGTCTCTGTCTTTGGTGCCGGCTATTAATCTACCTTCGATGTCTGCAGCTGTTAACCTTTTAAATCTAGATGCCGATCATTAAAAGCGGGATTTAACATGACAGTTGGAAGTTTGTTGCAAATCATGCTCATCAGGTTGTGGCCGGCGTTCATAGGATATTGTGATTTTTGCAATGCACAGCAGTGCTTCAATGCTATATATATCATAGATGATTGGACGATCACAGTAAAAATTGCGATAAATAGTTTTAAAAAATATAAAAAATAAAAAAACAAAAGTTCAAATCATCCCCTTTTGCCCCATTGAAAATACAACAATTAAAAATAGTTAACCCCTTCACCCCGAAGCCTGTTTTGAACTTCCTGACAAGGCCATTTTTTTCAATTCTGACCACTGTTACTTTATGAGGTTATAAGTCTGAAACGTTTCAATGGATCCTGTTGATTCTGAGACTTTTCTCATGACATATGGTACTTTATGATAGTGGTAAAATTTCTTTGATATGACTTGTGTTTATTTGTGAAAAAAACTGAAATTTGGCAAAAATTGTGAAAATTTAGCAATTTTCAAACTTTTAGTTTTTATGCCCTTAAATCAGAGAGTCATATCACACAAAATAGCTAATAAATAACATTTCCCACAAGTCTGCTTTACATCAGCACAGTTTTGGAAACATGATTTTTTTTTGGTTAGGAAGTTATAAGGGTTAAAAGTTGACCAGCAATTTCTCATTTTTCCAACAAAATTTACAAAACCTTTTTTAGGGACCACCTCACGCTTGAAGTGCCTTTGAGGGGCCTATATAACAGAAAATGCCCAAAAGTGATACCATTCTAAAAACTGCACCCCTCAAGGTACTTAAAACCACATTCAAGAAGTTTATTAATCCTTCAGGTGCTTCACAGGAAATTTTGGAATGTTCAAAAAAAATGAACATTTAACTTTTTTCACAAAAAAATTAACTCAGATGCAATTTGTTTTATTTTCCCAAGGGTACCCCCATATGTGGGGGTAAACCACTGTTTGGGTGCATGGCAGAGTTTGGAAGGGAAGGAGCACCGTTTGAGTTTTCAATGCAAAATTGGCTGGAATTGAGATAGGATGCCATGTTGTGTTTGGAGAGCCCCTTAACAGTGGAAACCCCCACAAGTGACACCATTTTGGAAAGTAGACCCCCTAAGGAGCTTTTCTAGATCTGTGGTGAGTATTTTTAACCGTCAAGGGTTTCACAGAAGTTTATAATGTAGAGCCGTAAAAACACAAAATCTTATTTTTTTCACAAAAATGATCTTTTCACCCCAATTTTTTTATTTTTCCCAGGGTAAGAGGAGAAATTAGATCATAAAAGCTGTTGTGCAATTTGTCCTGAGTATGCTGATACCCCATATATGGGGGGTAGCTACCATTTGGGCGCATGGCAGAGCTCGGAAGGGAAGGAGTGCCGTTTTGGAATGCAGACTTTAATGGAATGGTCTGCGTGCGTCACATTGCAGATCCCCTGATGTACCTAAACAGTAGAAACCCCCTACAAGTGATGCCATATTGGAAACTAGACCCCCTAATTAACGTATCTAGATGTGCTGTGAGAATTTTGAATCCCCAAGTGTTTCACTAAAGTTTATTACACAGAGCCATGAAAATAAAAAATCATTTTTTTCCACAAAAATGATTTTTAGCCCCTAAATTTTTATTTTCACAAGAATAACATGAGAAATTGAATGACAAAAGTTGTTTTCCAATTTGTCCTGAGTACGCTGATACCCAAATGTGTGGGGGTGAACCATTGTTTGGGTGCATGGCATTTTTCAACGCAGAATTGGCTGGAATTGAGATTGGACGCCATGTTGCAATTGGAGAGCCCCTGATGAGCCTAAACAGTGGAAACCTCTCAATTCTAACTTCAACCCTAACCCCAACAAACCCCTAACCTAAGCCCAACCCTAACCACACCCCTAACCCCAACACACCCCTAATACTAATCCCAACCCTAACCACACCCCTAACCCCAACACACCCCTAACCCTAATCCCAACCCTAACCACACCCCTAACCCCAACACACCCCTAATACTAATCCCAACCCTAACCACACCCCTAACCCCAACACACCCCTAACCCTAATCCCAACCCTAACCACACCCCTAACCCCAACACATACCTAACACCAACACACCCCTAACCTTAATCCCATCCCTAACCATAACCCTAACCACACCCCTACCCCTAACACACCCATGACCCTAATCTCAACCCTAATCCCAACCCTAATCCCAATTGTAAATGTAATCCAAACCCTAACCCTAACTTTAATTCCAACCCTAACTTTAGCGCTAACCCTAATGGGAAAATGGAAATAAATACATTTTTCTTATTGTATTATTTTTCCCTAACTAAGGGGGTGATAAAGGGGGGTTTGATTTACTCTTTATATCGGGTTTTTATTGCGGGTTTTTATGTTTGGATGCTGTCACATATTAAAAGATGCTTTTTATTGCAAAAAATAGTTTTTGCATCAGCACATTTGGGATCTCTAATTTATCCATATTTTGGCCCACAGAATCATGTGAGGTCTTGTTTTTTGTGGGACGAATTGACGTTTTACTGGTACCATTTTTGGGCACATGACTTTTTTATCACTTTTTATTACGATTTTTGGGAGGCAGAATGAACAAAACCCAGCAAATCAGGAATTGCTTTTTTTAATAAATTTGTTAAATAGCGTTTCGCGTCTGGTAAAATTGATAAGTCAGCTTTATTCTTCGGGTCAGTACGATTACAGCGATATCTCATTTATATATTTTTTTCATGTTTTGGTGCTTTTACACAAAAAAAAATATTTTATAGAAAAAATAATTATTTTTGCATCGCTTTATTCTGAGAGCTATAACTTTTTTATTTTTCTGCTGATGGAGCTGTATGGTGGCTTGTTGTTTGCAGGGTAAGATGACATTTTCAGCGGTACCATTTTTATTTACATCCGTCTTTTTGATTGTGTTTTATTGCACTTTTTGTTCAGCAGTATGATGATAAAGCATTGTTTTTTTGCCTCTTTTTTAATTTATTTTTTTAGTGTTCATTGAATGGGTTAACTAGTGGCACAGTTTTATAGAGCAGGTCGTACTTTTATTGTTTTTTATTTACATAAATAAATGGATATACTGGATACATTTTTTTATTTGGGGATTTAAAAAAAATATTTTTACACATTCTAATTTTTTTTAACCTTATAATATTGTTCCAGGTTGCTGATCTTACATTTTGCATAGCTCAGTGTTTGCTCAGCAATCTGACAGGCAGTAAAGGAGGCTTGCCGGCACTTGATCTAAGCAGGCATTGACAAGCCACCTCACTGAACGACCCGGAAGGACCCCACGACCATCTTGGAGCTGGGGGTCTCCAAGGAGACTGCCGGAAAAATGTAATTGCATTGTGTTGTTTGGTGGGAGAACACAGGGAGCCCCCTACCTGCGCGATTGTTCTCTATGCCGCTGTCACTACTGACAACGGCACCAGAGGGGTTAAATTCCCACGATTGGTGCTAGCACCGATTGTGGGCATTGCTGCAGGTGTCAGCTGTCACATACAGTTGACACCCGCAAGTGATCGCCGCGGCGCTCACCGTGAGACCGTGGTGATCGTGCCATCGTACTAGTACTGCAGCTGGCAGAAATGCAGTTCCCGCAGCGCAGTACTAGTATGATACATGTCAGGAAGGGGTTAAACAGTACACAGTTTTGATATTGTCTGATCTATCAAAATATAAAGCAATTAATCTGATTGTAAACGGTGTATTATAAAAAAAAAATCAAACCGCCAGAGTTACAGTTTTTCGGCAGCTGCAACGTTGCAATAAAACTCAGAAAAAGGTGACCAAAACATCATATCTACCCCAAAATGTTAGTAATAAAAAGCTGTAAAAAATAAGCCCTCACTCAATAACTCACTGTTAGGGTTGGCGGAACGCACCAAATATATTTATTAAGTAAGATTGGTGCGTTCGCCATCCGAGATCCACCGTGCAGGAAAGAACCTAAGTGAATGGCGGTACTATATGGCAGTACAATGTGATTACACACACGGTTAACTTCACCCTGTGTGAAGGAAGCGATCCCTGTTAAGTCACAGGGTCGCGGTACCTCACAGAGAGCGCAAGCAAGGAACCACAGAACTCTATCCCAAGACACAGGATTAGAGTTAGTGTAGACCTTTTGCGATCGACCCCACAATTGGGGTATCAGAGGTAACTATTATGCACAGAAGTGCATGCTGTGCCACACTAGCGGACGCCACTAACCACCCAGACTTGGGTAAGGTAAGCGCTCTAATAGCGCACGGCGCTGCACTGGCGGTCACAGCAGTTAGATGCTGCTTCGTGTGTTAGAGCTGTGAGTTCAGCCGGGCGTTAGATTGCAGCCATACACCTTACGCGAATAGTCATACACAAGGGATGGGTTTTTTAAGGAACGACTTGCACTCATCAACACACACACGATAACAATAGTCAATACTAGCGCATGGCCGTGCGGCCATGTGGGCCTAAAATATTTGCAGCACATTTAGGACCTTTCAAAGAAGGACCAATGGAATTGCTGCAGTACCTGAGCATGTGACCCTAGATCTCCACTGAGAAATTTTGCCCTGGGCATGCTCAGAGTGCAAAGCAGGATTTAGTCCTAGCACCTACAAGGATCTTAGCTGCAGTATCTGATCATGTGACCCTCAATCTCCACTGAGAGATCTTACTCTGGGCATGCTCAGAATGTGAAAAGCAGGACGTAGTTCCAGAAGCGTCTGCTCGCCGCTGCCCATCACTGACTTCAATGGCAGAAGCAGGAAATGCAGCAGTAACTCATAGCACAGAGTCAGACTGAGCGAGACGCTGGGATCGACGTCTCCGCTGAGCAGGCTCCACTGCGGTAGGAGAAGAATGGGAGACCGCAGCGGAGATGGCCTGAGATTCCCCCTGTGCAGAGGCAGGAACTCGACCCCTAACACTCACAACCAGAAAAATTAAAATGCTACAGGTCTAGTAAAATGCTGACATTTTTCTTTTTTTTTTTTTTTTTTACATATTTGGGAATTTAGTTTCACCACTTAAATAAAAGAGAAGCAATGCATGTTTGGTATCTGCATACTCATAATGACCTGAGGAATCATTTTACCAGGTCAGTTTTACCAAATAGTGAACATAGTAAATAAAAAAAAAGTTGTGAAACTGCACTTTTTTTTGCAATTTTACCACAATTGGAATTTTTCTCCCATTTTCCAGTACATTATAAAATGAATGATGTTGTTCAAAAGTACAACTCATCTCACACAAAAAAATCACTCATATGGCTATATTGACTGAAAAATATAGTGGGGGAAATAAGTATTTGATCCCTTGTTGATTTTGTAAGTTTGCCCTTTGGCAAGGACATGAACAGTTTATAATTTTAAGGGTAGGCTAATTTTAACATTGAGAGATAGAATATCAAAAACAAAATCCAGAAAATCACATTGTAAAAATTATTTATATTTATTTGCATTTTGCAGATAGAAATAAGTATTTGATCCCTTACCAACCATTAAGAGTTCTGGCTCCTACAGACCAGTTAGACTCTCCTAATCAACTCGTTACCCGCATTAAAGACAGCTGTCTTACATAGTCACCTTTATAAAAGACTCCAGTCCATAGACTCATTTAATCAGTCAGACTGTAACCTCTACAACATGGACAAGGCCAAAGAGCTTTATAAGTATGTCAGGGACAAGATCATAGACCTGCACAAAGCTGGAATAGGCTACAAAACCATAAGTAAGACTCTGGGCGAGAAGGAAACAACTGTTGGTACATAAGTAAGAAAATGGAAGAAATACAAAATGACTGTCAATCGACATCGATTTGGGGCACCATGCAAAATCTTACCTTGTGGGGTATCTGTGATCATGAGGAATGTGAGTGATCAGCCTCAAACTACACAGGGGAACTTGTTAATGATCTCAAGGCAGCTGGGACCACAGTCACCAAGAAAATCATTGGTAACACATTACTCTGTAAAGGTATAATATGCTGCAATGTCCGCAAGGTCCCCCTGCTCAAGAAGGCATATGTGCAGGCCTGTCTGAAGTTTGCCAACGAAAACCTAGATGATTCTGTGAGTGATTGGGAGAAGGTGCTGCGATCAGATGAGACAAAAATTAAGGATATTGGCATTAACTCAACTCACTGTGCTTGGAGGAAGAGAAATGCTGCTTATGACCCAAAGAAAACCTCCCCAATATCAAGCATGGATCTGGAAACATTATGTTTTGGAGGTGTTTCTCTGCTAAGGGCAAAGAACTACATTACCTTATCAATGGGAGAATGGATGGAGCCTTGTATCGTAAAATCCTGAGTGACAACCGCCTTCCCTCCACCAGGACATTAAAAATGGGCCATGGCTGAGTCTTCCAGCAAGACAATAACCCAAAACATACAGATAAGGCAACAAAGTAGAGGCTCAAAAAGAAGCACATTAAGGTCATGGAGTAGCCTAGCCAGTCTCCAGACCTTAATCCCATAGAAAACTTATGGAGAGAATTGAAACTCTGAGTTGCCAAACGACAGATTCAAAATCTTAATGATTTAGAGATGATCTGCAAAGAGGAGTGGACCAAAATTCCTCCTGACATGTGTGCAAACATCATCATCAACTACAAAAAATGTCTGACTGCTGTGCTTGCCAAAAAAGGGTTTTGCCACCAAGTATTAAGTCTTGTTTGCCAAAGGGATCAAATAATTATTTCTTACTGCAAAATGCAAATACATTTTTGGATTTTATTTTTGATTTTCTATCTCTCAATGTTAAAATTAACCTACCCTTAAAATTATAGACTGTTGATGCCTTTGTCCGTGGGCAAAATCAGCAAGGGATCAAATACTTATTTCCACCACTTTATAGAAATAATGGTTCTGAGAAGAAGAGGAGCAAAAAATGAAAGCGCAATAACAGAAATCCTTAACATCATGCAGGGGTTCATATCGATGCTACCACTTACAGTATATGTATGCAATTTTCTACAAACGTATGTTTTCCACCATCTTTGTAAATGATAGTATCTCTTTTATAAATATTTAGTGAATGGAAAAGTAAAAAGATCACTTTTTCCAAGTTCAATATATTTTACATAGCAGACCGCAGTTAGAGACAGTGCCCTGCATTTGAAAGTAGATCTCTGAATATCAATTGGTGGCAGGATTTTTATAAATAATTTTTTTTCCACCTTTAATTTCTTGTATTTAAAAAACAGCACTGGCATAAGACAATGATGATCAGATTTTTTTTAAAATTGCTGTAGAATAAGGCCTGCTATTTGACCACCTGAATAGGACTATTGGTATTA
This sequence comes from Ranitomeya imitator, assembly GCF_032444005.1. Classification (NCBI taxonomy): domain Eukaryota; kingdom Metazoa; phylum Chordata; class Amphibia; order Anura; family Dendrobatidae; genus Ranitomeya; species Ranitomeya imitator. The sequence goes on along the minus strand of NC_091286.1, from coordinate 329,212,116 downwards.
AGAGAATTGAATTCAATAAAATGGCCAAAAATGGTGTTGATCATACCAGTCTGGATGGGATGGCATGTTGAAGTCAGGGGTACCTGATCCATCAAAAGGTTTACACCTAAGCGCACCTTAAAATTAGTATATGCATAGCCTCAAAACTCACTCCAGGGACTGCGGTAAGATTACTGGTGTGAGGCCGGGATCACACATGCGAGAAACACGTCCGTGTCTCGCATGTGAAATCCAAGTTCTGGTGCCGGCACTTGGGAGCGGAGCGTGCGGCTCCATGTGTTGCTATGCGGTCACACGCTCCGCTTCACAGTGCCGGTGCCAGAGCTTGGATTGCACATGCGAGATACGGACGTGTTTCTCGCATGTGTGATCCCGGCCTAATGCATACTTCAGCTCGTCATGAATTACATACGTAGGTGTTGCTATGCCCTGTTTTGCCCCTGGCCAGCCCCATCTCTGCCCATGTTGGGCCTTTATGTTTAACTAATTTCCAAATACTTTCGATTGTTGGTTGCAAAGACTTAATACAGTTGTGTGAAAAAGTGTTTGCCACTTCCTGGTTTCCTTTTCTTTACAATGTTTGTCACACTTGAATGTTTCAGATCACCAAACAAATTTAAATATACAAAAATAACACAAGTAAACATAAAATGAAGTTTTTAAATGAACGTCTTTATTATCAAGGTAAAAAGAAAACCAAATCTTTTTCAGGACCCCGTGGGAAAAAGTAATTCCACCTGCTTAAAACTTAAATTAACTGTGGTTTATCACATCTTTGGGTAGCTGCGTTAAAATTCTGTCTGTCCGCTATTTCATCCTTCTTCTCTGCTAGATTTCTAAAACTTAACATGGATAAACACAACTCATCATCTTTCCCCCATCTCACTCAATCCCTCCAATGGACATATCCATTAAATTAAACTGCTGCCCACTCTCCCCTGACCCCGAAGCTTGCTGTCTCAGGGTTATCCTTGACATTGATCTCTCTTTTAAACCATATATACAAGCCCTTTCCACTTCATGCCGGCTTCAACTCAAAAATATTTCACGGATCCGTACATTCCTCAACCAAGAATCTGCAAAAACCCTAGTCCATGCCCTCATCATTTCCTGCCTTGATTACTGCAACCTCCTGCTCTGTGGCCTCCCCTCTAACACTCTCGCATCCTTCCAATCTATTCTAAACTCTGCTGCCCGACTAATCCACCTGTCCTCTCGCTATTCCCTGGTCTCTCCCCTCTGTCAACCCCTGCACTGGCTCCCCATTACCCAAAGACTCCAGTTCAAAACCATAACCATGACATACAAAGCCATCCACAGCCTGTCTCCACAATACATCTGTGACCTCATCTCCCGGTACTTCTCTACTTCCCTCTTATCTCCTCTTCCCACAATCGCATACAAGATTTCTCCCGCGCTTCCCTCCTACTCTGGAACTCTCTACCACAGCATATTAAACTTTTGCCTATCATCGAAACCTTCAAAAAGAACCTGAATATCCACCTCTTCTGACAAGCCTACAACCTGCAGTAACCACCGCTCGACCAAGCCACTGCATGACCAGCTCTACCCTCGCCTACTGTATTCTCACCCATCCCTTGTAGATTGTGAGCCTTCGCGGGCAGGATCCTCTCTCCTCCTGTACCATTGTGACTTGTATTGTGCTGTACTTATTTTTATTATGAATATTCCTCCTCACATGTAAAGCGCCATGGAGTAAATGGCGCTATAATAATAATAAATAATCATAATATAATTCCTTTGCCACACGCAGGCCTGACTACTGACACTCCTGTTCTCAATCAAGAAATCACTTAAATAAGACCTGACAAAATGAAGTAGACCAAAAGATCCTCAAAAGCTAGACATCAGGCTGCAATTTATGAGAAACAAAGTAATTGAGATCTATCAGTATGGTAAAGGTTAAAAAGCTTCAGCAAACCAAAGTGAAAGCCATTATCCAACAATAGTGAAAACATAGAACGGTGGTAAACGGTGGTAAACAGAAATGGTCAGTCAACCAAAATTACCCCAAGAGCGCAGCGAAGAATCATCCATGATGTCACAAAAGGCCCCTCTACAATATCCAAAGAACTGCAGGCCTCATTTGCCTCAGTTAAAATCAGTGATTAAGACTTCACCATGAGAAAGAAACTGGGCAAAAATGGCTTTCATGGCAGGGTTCCAAGATGAAAACCACTGCTGAGCAATAGGAACATAAAGGCTTCTCTCAGTTTTGCCAGAAAATATCTTGATGATCTTCAAGACTTTTGGAAGAATACTATGTGGACTGAAAAAACAAAAGTTGAACATTTTGGAAGGTGTATGTCCCGTTAAATATGGCGTAGAAGTAACACAGCATTTCACAAACGGAACATCATACCAACAGTAAAATATGGTGGTGGTGGTGTGATATTCTGGGGCTTTTTTTGCTGCTTCAGAACCTGGAAGACATGCTGTGTTAAATGGAACCATGAGTTATGCTGTCTACCAAAAATTCTGAAGGAGAATGTTCGACCATCTGTTCATGACCTCAAGCTAAAGCGCACATGGATTATGGAGAAGGACAATGATCCAAAACACACAAGCAACCCCATCTCTGAGTGGCTTAAGAAAAAAACAAAATTAAGACTTTGGAGTGGCCTAGTCAAAGTCCTGACCTTAATCCGATTGAGATGCTATGGCATGACCTGAAAAAGGCTGTTCATGTTCAGAAATCCTCCAATGTGGCTGAATTACAACAATTCTGCAAAGATGAGTGGGCCAAAATACCTCCAGAGCATTGTAAAAGACTCATTGTTAGTTATCGCAAATGCTTGATTGCAGTTGTTGCTGCTAAGGGTGGACCAAACAGTTATTAGGTTTAGGGGCAATCACTTTTTCACATGGGGCCCTGCAAGTTTAGATTTCTTTTTTTTTAGCTTAATAATAAAGATCTTCATTTAATAACTGCACTTTGTGTTTACTTGTGTTATCTTGGTCTAATATTTTAATTTGTTTGGTGATCTGAAACATTTAAGTGTTACAAACATGCAAAAGAATAGGAAATCAGGAAGGGGCAAACACTTTTTCACACAACTGTATACCACTTTTTATGTCAATACTTTTTTAAAGATTTCTTCACCCAAGAACAAGGGATTATTCTACGAGAGCAAAGTCTTCCGTATTTGAAATATAAGCCTGGCATTATAGTTCAGTAATCAGCTATCTCTAACTGTGCAGCTTTGGAATAAAACTTCCTGTAATATTTCATGGGCTCTCTTGATCTTTCCTTTCCCCATTATCTTCAATCTTAGTCTAAAATATTTGGGACAATGTCAGCCATTAAATGCTAATTACACTAATGTTCTTTGTGAATATTATTCCCTGGGTGGCAGCCAAAGAAATAGCTGACAAGTATTTCTTCTAAAATGAAGATAGTAAAAGTGTGTTTATACCAGCATCTGTGCGATGGCAGCCATTTCTATCCAAGTAGCAAAGTTGTTTGCTCTATGTGATGAGTGTGATGAATTGCAAATGATTTTGATTATTCCAACTGGGACAGGATGTAAGCGAGTTTTAATTTTATCTCTTCTCAGGCAAAGTCACAATATCACTGTATGACATAGAAAATACCATTTCTTAAGAACTTAAGTCATTTAAACCCAGATGCTAGCCCAGCTAGATCAGATGTGAATTTTGTAGGTGATTAGTCTGTGTCATGCAATTCACCAATGTGATACATCATTGCAAATTGTTCACACTAATACACTTAATTCCTAGACAAAATAATGATATTATGTTGCCAATATTACAAGACTTTTTTAGGTTACTTGCAAGTCTAAAAACATGTAGTACATAATATAAAATTGTGATTTAATAGAAACAATTCATCATCTTATTTGATTATTGTAAACCAGGTTATGTCCACAATTAATATTTGTCATTAGCTTGGCATGACATGTTCTGACTCTTCTGCACATCTGTTAAGCCATGATGGTTATTGGAAGCATGGAACACCAGGAGTCAGAAATAAATGAGAGTGCACATTATGATAGAGCTACTTGTTTGAAAGATTAAGTTTTACAAAAGGATTCTGTTATTATTCAAGGTGTTTTGTAGAAAGAGATGTTTGCTCTCTTCAGAGATGGGAGGATCACTTCCGGTAACCTTGGTACAAGGTCATGGACAGGGCCGTATTTCTAGCTAGGCTTTGGAAGGCATATGCCTAAGGCGACTAGAAGGATGAGGCAGCACCTTTATAGGTAATAAATAATTTATTTTTCTTTTAACACAGACATATGCACTGCTGCCAGATAACTGTTTTACGATCTGGCAACAGCAGCTAAAGATGGGCAGGACCTTAGCAGGTGCTGTCACCCAGAAGAATGCCTGATCTCAGGTCAGTGTGATGCTGCTGACATGGAATGTTGGCAGGCAGTCTGGCTGTCAGCAGTAGAGCCAGAGACTTGTAAGTCAGCATGCAGCTGATAAGCAGTGACTTACAGAATGTGCATTCACAGAAGAGGAGATAATGTCTGCAGAAGTCTGCTCCACACAATGTATGCCCATCCTGAAAGAGCTACAGTACCCCCCCACCCCGTCACTCTCTTCTAGAGATGTCCTTCTACAGTCTACAGAGATTCAGACCTCAGAAGTCAGCAAGCATATTGTGTAAATAAAAATTAGGTAAATCGATGGGTGCATTATGTATATGTTAGGATAGGAATAGTAAGACTTCAGTGGAGGAGGAATGGGGGATGCAGCTCCTGCAAAATGAACATTCACAGAGTGGAGCAGACCTGTACAAAGGTTATCACCTCTTCTGTGAATCGAGGCAGAACTAAAGACACTGCTGAAGTTAGGTGCATAATTGTACAGAGATATTTTTGTTAAATACTCCGCTTGTTCACAATTCGCATTGCTTGAGAAGGGCTCAAATCTTGAGCCGAATTGTCGGAGCAGCCCATATGGGCTAATAAACAACTATATTTTTTCTAAGGAGTGCCGTCTTCATCTTTTGTACTATATTGAGGATCGTTCTATGCCTATAGAGAAAGAGAGAGAGACACACACATATTGGAGGATACTGACAGAAAAGGGTCCCTGAGCATTTGGAGGTAGACGTGGACCGATTTGACCCTTGGACACATAAAAGTGCATATATACACAAGTGGTCAAAATTGTTGGTACCCATCATTTAATGACAGAAAAGCCCACAATGGTCTCAGAAATAACTTAAATCTGACAAAAGTAATAATAAATAAAGATCTATGAAAATTAACAAATGAAAGTCAGACATTGCTTTTCAACCATGCTTCCACAGAATTAAAAAAAAAATTAAACTCATGAAATAGGCCTGGAAAGAAATGATGGTACCCCTGAAAATAATGTGACAAAAGGGACAAGTTAAATCAAGTTGTGTCCAATAACTAGCATCACAGGTGTCTACTACAATCTTGGAATCAGTGAGTGGGCCTGTACATAGGGCTACAATTACTCACAATTACTACAATTACTGTGCTGTTTGGTGACATGGTGTGTATTACACTCAACATGGACCAGAGGAAGTGAAGGAAAGAGTTGTTTTAGGAGATTAGATAGAAAATTATAGACAAACATGTTAAAGGTAAAAGTTATAAGATCATCTCCAAGCAGCTTGATGTTCCTGTGACTATAGTTGCTCATATTATTCAGAAATTTAAGATCCATGGGACTATAGCCAACCTCCCTGGATGTGGCCACAGGAGAAATATTGTTGACAAATCAGAGACAGATAATACGAATGGTAACAAAAGAGCCCAGAAAAACTTCTAAACAGATTAAAGGTGAACTTCAAGCTCAAGGAGCATCAGTGTCAGATAGCGCCATCCATCATTGTATGAGCCAAAGTGGACTTCATGGGTGTTAGGGCTGGCGGAATGCACCAAATAATTATAAGGATGGTATAAGGTGCGTTCGCAGCCCGGGGTCCACCATGCAGGGATAGAACCTGCTGCTGAGTAATGACAGACTATATGGCAGTATAATGTGGATACAAACACGGGTTAGCTTCACCCGGTATGAAGGAAGCGAACCCTGTTGCGTCACAGGGCCTTGGTACCGCACAAAGTAAAGTAAAGAGTCACAGAACTTTGTCCCAAGACTCAGGGGAAGACTTCCTCTAGACCTCTTGCGCTCAACACCACTACTGGGGTATCAGAGATAATTTAAACTAAGAATTTATTGCACAAGAGTGCGTGCAGTGTCACTCTGGCAGACGCCACTAACCACCCAAACTTGGGCCAGGAAAGCACATTATTAGCGCACGGTGCCGCTCTGGAGATCACTGCTAAGAGATGCAGTATTTTGTGCTAAATGTGTGGGATAGTACTGTCAAGCGCTAGGTAGCTTCCACCATTCATGAACAGTCAACTAGGGTTGAGCGACCTTGACCTTTTTAGAGTCGAGTCGTGTTTCACGAAACCCGACTATCTTAGAAGTCGAGTCGAGTGGAATCGGCCGATTATGGCGAAAAGTCGGGTATCGCCCGAAACAAGAAACCCAATGCAAGTCAATGGGGGAGCATAGTCGGCAGTGAGTGGAGGCCAGGAAAACACCTACACTGCCCATTTTAATGGCAAAAACATCCATTCTTGTTACAGAAGCTTGTCAATCGTAATTTAGCTTATAATAATTGGAAGGCATTTGAAATTGGGGGTCATTTGGCTAAAGTTGTGGGGGGTAGGGCTGGTTCAAGTAATTAGTGGGCCCAGTAAATCTGGACCACGTCACGGCAGTGGAGCAGGGAGAGGTAAGTATTTCAACTTTGCAAGTGCTGTGATCCTGAGCAAGCAGGGGGGGCCCACTCGTTGGCATTGGCACTGGCACAGGGCCCGTCAAAGTACAGCGGTGTGTTTGCACGGCGGGGGCGCCTCCCACCGGCAGCAACACTTTTGCGTACTATGAGAGGCCCTGTGCCAGTGACGTCGCCAACTAGTATTCCTCCCCCCACCTGATGAAGGAACCTGCACTTTCATCTGCACCTTCCTCTTTGTCCCCGTGTAAGGTGGTATGGTATGCGGGAAGAGGAACCTGACTTTCAGCAGGGTCACAATCTTGCTGTGTAGCGTGCACGGGGAATTTTGCGTTATGGGTCAATGTACCAGCAGACTCATCTATCACTGGCTGGGCAATGGGCAGGATGAGGAGGAAACACAGATATAGGCCCAAAGAATAAAGTTGGCTAAATGCAGTTCAAAATTGGTAACACAGGACTAACCAGGGGGCATTGCAGTGGAGGACAACTGCAATGAGAGGCTGACACAGAGAGTAGGCCCAAATCAGTAAGTAGTCGAAATGCAGTTCAAAATTGGCAACCGTAGTAAACAGGCGGCACAGCTTTGTTCAGTGGAGGAGAACAGCAAGAAGTGGCAGACACCGATAGTAGGCCCCAACCCAACTAGTAGGCCAAATGCAGTCTAACATTAACAACTACTTAACGAGAGCCTGAAAATGGAATTTCAGGACAGGAAACCAGGAGAACAGCAAGGAGTGGCAGACACCGATAGTAGGCCCCAAACCAACTAGTACGCCAAATGCAGTTGTTCCATTTAACCACAATTTAATGAGAGCCTGAAGATAGAAGCTCAGGAAAGGCAACCTGGAGAACACCTTGGAGTGTAACACACCATCTCTCTACACCCCATACCCAATTTGTAGGCCTAATGCAGTGTAGTTTTCAACAACTACTAAACGAGAGTCAGAAGATTGAAGCAATGTAGACGAAACCTGGGGAACACCTTGGAGTGTAACACACCGTCTCTCTACACCCCATACCCAATTTGTAGGCCTAATGCAGTGTAGTTTCCAACAACTACTAAACGAGAGCCAGAAGATCGAAGCAATGGAGAGGAAACCTGGGGAACACCTTGGAGTGGAACACACCATCTCTCTACACCATATACCCAATTTGTAGGCCTAATGAAGCGTAGTTTCCAACAACTACTAAACGAGAGCCAGAAGATCGAAGCTCAGGAAAGGCAACCTGGAGAACACCTTGGAGTGGAACACACCATCTCTCTACACCCCATACCCAATTTGTAGGCCTAATGCAGCGTAGTTTCCAACAACTACTAAACGAGAGCATGAAGATCGAAGCAATGGAGAGGAAACCTGGGGAACACCTTGGAGTGGAACACACCATCTCTCTACACCCCATACCCAATTTGTAGGCCTAATGCAGCGTAGTTTACAACAACTACTAAACGAGAGCATGAAGATCGAAGCAATGGAGAGGAAACCTGGGGAACACCTTGGAGTGGAACACACCATCTCTCTACACCCCATACCCAATTTGTAGGCCTAATGCAGCAAAGTTTCCAACAACTACTAAACGAGAGCATGAAGATCGAAGCAATGGAGAGGAAACCTGGGGAACACCTTGGAGTGGAACACACCATCTCTCTACACCCCATACCCAATTTGTAGGCCTAATGCAGCGTAGTTTACAACAACTACTAAACGAGAGCCAGAAGATCGAAGCTCAGGAAAGGCAACCTGGAGAACACCTTGGAGTGGAACACACCATCTCTCTACACCCCATACCCAATTTGTAGGCCTAATGCAGTGTAGTTTCCAACAACTACTAAACGAGAGCATGAAGATCGAAGCATTGGCGAGGAAACCTGGGGAACACCTTGGAGTGGAACACACCATCTCTCTACACCCCATACCCAATTTGTAGGCCTAATGCAGTGTAGTTTCCAACAACTACTAAACGAGAGCATGAAGATTGAAGCTCAGGAAAGGCAACCTGGAGAACACCTTGGAGTGGAACACACCATCTCTCTACACCCCATACCCAATTTGTAGGCCTAATGCAGCGTAGTTTACAACAACTACTAAACGAGAGCATGAAGATCGAAGCAATGGAGAGGAAACCTGGGGAACACCTTGGAGTGGAACACACCATATCTCTACACCCCATACCCAATTTGTAGGCCTAATGCAGTGTAGTTTCCAACAACTACTAAACGAGACCATTAAGATCGAAGCAATGGCGAGGAAACCTGGGGCACACCTTGGGGAGGCAGACACCGTTAGTAGGCCCTACCAAAGTTGTACCCCCAATGCAGTTTTAAAATTCCTAGAGGCTGAAAACAAGACTATTGACGCTCAGCTTTTTTCAAAGGAACACAGCTGAATTGAGTGGCGCAGACAGACACAGGTAGTAGGACTTAAACCAAAAATGTGGCTCACTGCAGCTTAAAAAAGTTACAGGGGTACACAAGCAGCAGTGCTCTGGGCAGTGGAGGACAATTTCAATAGTGGACCGCAGACAGACTTTGTACGCCTACTATTAAAAAAAGGATGCTCTATGCAATTAAAAATAGGTTCCAGGGGTCCACGGGCAGCAGTGGTGTGGTCAGTGGACGAGTATTGGAAGGAGGGACCGCAGACAGGCGTAGTAGGCCTAACATAACAAAATTAGGCTGTAGACACTGTAAAATTGGTTCCAGGGGTACACGGGCAGCAGTGGTGTGGTCAGCGGAGGAAAATTGGAATTAGGGACTGTAGACAGACTTTGTAGGCTGTCCCCTGTGGACCATGCATCCAACACATGAACCCAGTGCGCCGTAATGGACACGTAACTTTTTGTGGACATGCCTACTGGTCCATGCGTCTCTTGTCAGGTGCACCTTTCTACTGTTTGATTGCCTGAGTGCTATGACAATGCAGACTTTTTCATGCCGCTGGAGGGCTGGGATGGCTTTTATCGCAAAAGAAATGTCGACTGGGTAGCTTGAACCGTTGCACAGCGTAGTTCATCTGGGCTTTCTAAATATAAAACAAAGAAAAAAAGGAGGCTACATGCACTTTCAGCTGGGTTCCAGGGGTACACGGCCAGCATTGGTCTGGTCAGTGGAGAACTATTGGAAGGAAGGACCGCAGACAGGCTTCGAAGGCCTAACATAATAACAGATGGCTGTAGGCAATTTTAAATTGGTTCCAGGGGTACACGGGCAGCAGTGGTGTGGTCAGTGGAGGCCTAGTGGAAGGAGTGACCGCAGACAGGCATCGAAGGCCTAACATAATACCAGATGGCTGTAGGCAATTTTAAATTGGTTCCATGGGTACACGGGCAGCAGTGGTGTGGTCAGTGGAGGCCTAGTGGAAGGAGTGACCGCAAACAGGCATCGAAGGCCTAACATAATAACAGATGGCTGTAGGCAATTTTAAATTGGTTCTAGGGGAACACGGGCAGCAGTGGCCTGGTCAGTGTAGTAGTAGTAGAAAGAACGGACCGCAGACAGGCTTCGAAGGCCTAACATAATAAAATTGGGCTGGCTGTAGGCAATTTTAAATTGGTTCCAGGGGTACACGGGCAGCAGTGGTGTGGTCAGTGGAGGCCTAGTGGAAGGAGTGACCGCAGACAGGCATCGAAGGCCTAACATAATAACAGATGGCTGTAGGCAATTTTAAATTGGTTCTAGGGGAACACGGGCAGCAGTGGCCTGGTCAGTGTAGTAGTAGTAGAAATAACGGACCGCAGACAGGCTTCGAAGGCCTAACATAATAACATTGGGCTGGCTGTAGGCAATTTTAAATTGGTTCCAGGGGTACACGGGCAGCAGTGGTGTGGTCAGTGGAGGCCTAGTGGAAGGAGTGACCGCAGACAGGCATCGAAGGCCTAACATAATAACACATGGCTGTAGGCAATTTTAAATTGGTTCCAGGGGAACACGGGCAGCAGTGGCCTGGTCAGTGTAGTAGTAGTAGAAAGAACGGACCGCAGACAGGCATCGAAGGCCTAAAATAAAAAAATTGGGCTGGCTGTAGGCAATTTTAAATTGGTTCCAGGGGTACACGGGCAGCAGTGGTGTGGTCAGTGGAGGCTTAGTGGAAGGAGGGACCGCAGACAGGCTTCGAAGGCCTAACATAACAAAATAGGGCTGTTGGCAATTTAAAATTGGTTCCAGGGGTACACGGGCAGCAGTACAATGGTCAGTGGAGGCCTAGTGGAAGGAGTGACTGCAAACAGGCATCGAAGGCCTAACATAATAACAGATGGCTGTAGGCAATTTTAAATTGGTTCCAGGGGAACACGGGCAGCAGTGGCCTGGTCAGTGTAGTAGTAGTAGAAAGAACGGACCGCAGACAGGCATCGAAGGCCTAAAATAAAAAAATTGGGCTGGCTGTTAAATTGGTTCCAGGGGTACACGGGCAGCAGTGGTGTGGTCAGTGGAGGCTTAGTGGAAGGAGGGACCGCAGACAGGCTTCGTAGGCCTAACATAAAAAAATAGGGCTGTTGGCAATTTAAAATTGGTTCCAGGGGTACACGGGCAGCAGTACAATGGTCACTGGAGGCCTAGTGGAAGGAGGGACCGCAGACAGGCTTCGAAGGCCTAACATAACAAAAATGTCAATACAATGGTATTGTCAGGGCCAGGCATTGAAGGATGTCAGCGCATAGACTAAACATTGGTGGAGCTGTGAGAGATAATTTTGCAAGTGGTAGAGCACTGTTTGAGCTGGGGGGGGAACTGTCTTGTGGCCGGCGGTACAGGCCCAGGGCCCCTCATATTACAACGGTGTGTCTGACGTTGGGTGCGCACCACCACCGCCAGAGACACTTTATTGTACTATGAGGGACCCAGTGGCAGTGCCGTCGACCAAAAGCGGGCACACCCACCTCTTCAGACAAACAGCACTCTCACGGGTGCTGGCGCCAAGTGGCGATACCACGGCCCCGTGTGGGGAGTTTGGCCATTTAGTGAGGTGTAAACATGTCGTATGCTGGACAATCAGGTGCAGAGAATTACGAGATTGGAAAAGTCATTCAGAATAGTCCACAGGCAAGTCCTTTTCATAGGAAAGCTAGGTGTCAGCCGGGCAAGGTGGGGCAAAAGATTTCGAAATCCAGTTGTGGTTCATTTTAATGAAGGTTAGATCATCTACATTTTGGGTAGCCAGACGAGTCCTTTTTTCTGTTAGTATTGAACCTGCAGCACTGAATACTCTTTCTGATAGGACACTAGCTGCTGGGCAAGCAAGCTCCTGCAATGCATATTCTGCCAATTCTGGCCAGGTGTCTAATTTGGATGCCCAGTAATCAAATGGGAATGACGGTTGAGGGAGAACGTCGATAAGGGATGAAAAATAGTTTGTAACCATACTGGACAAATGTTGTCTCCTGTCACTTTGAATTGATGCTGCAGTACCTGTCCTGTCTGGGGTCATAGCAAAATCACTCCACAACCTGGTCAGAAAACCCCTCTGGCCAACGCCACTTCTGATTTCTGCCCCTCTAACACCTCTGGTCTGCTGGCCCCTGCAGCTCGTGTGAGAACGATCACGGGCGCTGTGTGCAGGGAATGCCAGAAGCAAACGGTCAACAAGAGTTGATTGTTTGGTTGCTAATATTATTTCCAAGTTGTCATGTGGCATTATATTTTGCAATTTGCCTTTATAGCGAGGATCAAGGAGGCAGGCCAACCAGTAATCGTCATCGTTCATCATTTTAGTAATGCGTGTGTCCCTTTTGAGGATACGTAAGGCATAATCCGCCATGTGGGCCAAAGTTCCAGTTCTCAAATCTGCGGTTGTGCTTGGTTGAGGGGCAGTTTCAGGCAAATCCACGTCACTTGTGTCCCTCCAAAAATCAGAACCCGGCCTTGCCGCGCCAACAATTTCCAGTGGCCCCGGAAAAGCTTCCTCATTAAAAATATAATCATCCCCATCATCCTCCTCATCCTCCTCCTCCTCTTCGCCCGCTACCTCGTCCTGTACACTGCCCTGGCCAGACAATGGCTGACTGTCATCAAGGCTTTCCTCTTCCTCAGCTGCAGACGCCTGATCCTTTATGTGCGTCAAACTTTGCATCAGCAGACGCATTAGGGGGATGCTCATGCTTATTATGGCGTTGTCTGCACTAACCAGCCGTGTGCATTCCTCAAAACACTGAAGGACTTTACACATGTCTTGAATCTTCGACCACTGCACACCTGACAACTCCATGTCTGCCATCCTACTGCCTGCCCGTGTATGTGTATCCTCCCACAAAAACATAACAGCCCGCCTCTGTTCGCACAGTCTCTGAAGCATGTGCAGTGTTGAGTTCCACCTTGTTGCAACGTCTATGATTAGGCGATGCTGGGGAAGGTTCAAAGAACGCTGATAGGTCTGCATATGGCTGGAGTGTATGGGCGAACGGCGGATATGTGAGCAAAGTCCACGCACTTTGAGGAGCAGGTCGGATAACCCCGGATAACTTTTCAGGAAGCACTGCACCACCAGGTTTAAGGTGTGAGCCAGGCAAGGAATGTGTTTCAGTTGGGAAAGGGATATGGCAGCCATGAAATTCCTTCCGTTATCACTCACTACCTTGCCTACCTCAAGATCTATAGTGCCCAGCCACGACTGCGTTTCTTTCTGCAAGAACTCGGACAGAACTTCCACGGTGTGTCTGTTGTCGCCCAAACACTTCATAGCCAATACAGCCTGCTGACGTTTGCCAGTAGCTGCCCCATAATGGGAGACCTGGTGTGCAACAGTGGCAGCTGCGGATGGAGTGGTTGTGCGACTGCGGTCTGTGGACGAGCTCTCGCTTCTGCAGGAGGACGAGGAGGAGGAGGAGGGGGTGCGAACGGCTACAGCCAACTGTTTCCTAGACCGTGGGCTAGGCAGAACTGTCCCAAACTTGCTGTCCCCTGTGGACCCTGCATCCACAACATTCACCCAGTGTGCCGTGATGGACACGTAACGTCCCTGGCCATGCCTACTGGTCCATGCATCTGTTGTCAGGTGCACCTTTGTGCTCACAGATTGCCTGAGTGCATGGACGATGCGCTCTTTAACATGCTGGTGGAGGGCTGGGATGGCTTTTCTGGAAAAAAAGTGTTGACTGGGTAGCTCGTAGCGTGGTACAGCGTAGTCCATCAGGGCTTTGATAGCTTCGCTTTCAACTAACCGGTAGGGCATCATCTCTAACGAGATTAGTCTAGCTATGTGGGCGTTCAAACCCTGTGTACGCGGATGCGAGGCTAAGTACTTCCTTTTTCTAACCATAGTCTCATGTAGGGTGAGCTGGACTGGAGAGCTGGAGATCGTGGAACTAGCGGGGGTGCCGGTGGACATGGCAGACTGAGAGACGGTGGGAGATGGTATTGTTTCCTCCGGTGCCCTAGATGCAGTGTTTCCTACTACGAAACTGGTGATTCCCTGACCCTGACTGCTTTGGCCTGGCAAAGAAACCTGCACAGATACTGCAGGTGGTGCGGAAAATGGTGGCCCTACACTGCCGGAAGGGATGTTGCGTTGATGACTAGCTTCATTGGCCGAGGGTGCTACAACCTTAAGGGACGTTTGGTAGTTAGTCCAAGCGTGCAAATGCATGGTGGTTAAATGTCTATGCATGCAACTTGTATTGAGACTTTTCAGATTCTGCCCTCTGCTTAAGGTAGTTGAACATTTTTGACAGATGACTTTGCGCTGATCAATTGGATGTTGTTTAAAAAAATGCCAGACTGCACTCTTTCTAGCATCGGATACCTTTTCAGGCATTGCAGACTGAGCTTTAACCGGATGGCCACGCTGTCCTCCAACAGGTTTTGGCTTTGCCACGCGTTTTGGGCAAGATACGGGCCCGGCAGATGGAACCTGTTGCGATGTTGATGCCTGCTGCGGCCCCTCCTCCTCCGCTTCAGAACTGCTGCCGCCTGCACCCTGTTCCCCCAATGGCTGCCAATCGGGGTCAAGAACTGGGTCATCTATTACCTCTTCTTGTAGCTCGTGTGCAACTTCATCTGTGTCACCGTGTTGGTCGGTGGTATAGCGTTCGTGATGGGGCAACATAGTCTCATCAGGGTCTGATTCTTGATCATTACCCTGCGAGGGCAATGTTGTGGTCTGAGTCAAAGGACCAGCATAGTAGTCTGGCTGTGGCTGAGCATCAGTGCACTCCATGTCAGATTCAACTTGTAATGGGCATGGACTCTTAACTGCTTCACTTTCTAAGCCAGGGACGGTATGTGTAAAGAGCTCCATGGAGTAACCCGTTGTGTCGCCTGCTGCATTCTTCTCTGTTTTTGTTTTTGCTGAAGAGGACAAGGAAGCGACTTGTCCCTGACCGTGAACATCCACTAACGACGCGCTGCTTTTACATTTACCAGTTTCACGAGAGGAGGCAAAAGAGCTAGAGGCTGAGTCAGCAAGATAAGCCAAAACTTGCTCTTGCTGCTCCGGCTTTAAAAGTGGTTTTCCTACTCCCAGAAAAGGGAGCGTTCGAGGCCTTGTGTAGCCAGACGACGAACCTGGCTCCACAGCTCCAGACTTAGGTGCAATATTTTTTTTCCCACGACCACCTGATGCTCCACCACTACCACTACCCTCATTACCAGCTGACAATGAACGCCCCCGGCCACGACCTCTTCCACCAGACTTCCTCATTGTTTTAAAAACGTAACCAAACTAACGGTATTTGTTGCTGTCACACAACTTACACGGTGAGCTATAACTTCAGTATGATTTAGCTACCCCTTTACAGGTGGGTGAGACCACAACGAAAATCAGGCACAAGGTTACACACTCTGTTTTTGGTGGCACCAAATGAGAGAGATGCCACACACGCAGGACTGTCACTGAAGCACAAATGTAAATATTAATCTCCCACTGTTTTTTTTTTATTTTTATTTTTTTTTTTCAGGGAGACTTTAGAAACAAAATAAAATAAAATGATTTCTTCAGGGAGAATTTAGAAAACAAATAAAACAAAAAATAGGTTTTCTATGGCCCACTGAGTGAGAGATGACGCACACAGGAGTCAGGAGTGGCACACAAGCCCAGAGGCCAATATTGTTCTCCCAATGATTGATGTAGTGATTTTTTCAGGTAGATTTTGGAACCGAAATCAAGCAAAAAAAATAATAGGCTTTCTATGGCCCACAATTGGATAGAGAGAGAGATGGCACACCCAGGAGTCAAGACTGGCACACAAGCAGAAAGGGCAATATTAATCTCCCACTGATTTGATTTTTTTTTTTTTTTCAGGGAGACTTTAGAAAAAAAAATAATAAAAAAAATGATTTTTTCAGGAATAATTTAGAAACCAAAGAAAATAAAATGATTGTTTCAGGGAGAATTTAGAAAACAAATAAAACAAAAAATAGGCTTTCTATGGCCCACTGAGTGAGAGATGACGCACACAGGAGTCAGGAGTGGCACACAAGCCCAGAGGCCAATATTTATCTCCCACTGATTGATTTATTGATTTTTTCAGGTAGAATTTAGAACCCAAATCAACCAAAAAAATAAATAGGCTTTCTATGGCCCACTATTTGTGAGAGAGATGGCACGCTCAGGACTGGCACACAAGCCCAGAGGCCAATATTAATCTCCCACTTTTTTTTTTTTTTTTCAGGGAAAATTTATAAACCCAATAAAAAAAATAATAAATAGGCTTTCTATGGCCCACTATCTGAGAGAGAGAGATGGCACGCTTAGGACTGGCACACAAGCCCAAAGGCCAATATTAATCTCCCTTTTTTTTTTCAGGGAGAATTTATAAAACCAAAAAAAAAATAAATAAATAGGCTTTCTATGGCCCACTATTTGTGAGAGAGATGGCACGCTCAGGACTGGCACACAAGCCCAGAGGCCAATATTAATCTCCCACTTTTTTTTTTTTTTTTTCAGGGAAAATTTATAAACCCAATAAAAAAAATAATAAATAGGCTTTCTATGGCCCACTATCTGAGAGAGAGAGATGGCACGCTTAGGACTGGCACACAAGCCCAAAGGCCAATATTAATCTCCCTTTTTTTTTCAGGGAGAATTTATAAAACCAAAAAAAAATAAATAAATAGGCTTTCTATGGCCCACTATTTGTGAGAGAGATGGCACGCTTAGGACTGGCACACAAGCCCAAAGGCCAATATTAATCTCCCACTGATTGATTTATTGATTTTTTCAGGTAGAATTTAGAACCCAAGTCAAGCAAAAAAATAAATAGGTTTTCTATGGCCCACTGACTGAGAGATGGCACACACAGGAGTCAGGAGTGGCACACAAGCCCTGAGGCCAATATTTTTCTCCCACTGATTGATGTAGTGATTTTTTCAGGTAGATTTTAGAACCCAAATCAAGCAAAAAAATAAATAGGCTTTCTATGGCCCACTGAGTGAGAGATGGCACAGACAGGGATGGCACTCTTGCAGAAATGCCAATCTTAATCTCCCACAAAAAAAAAAAATAAAAAATGGAACTGTCCTTCAATTACTATCTCCCTGCAGTAATCTCAGCCAGGTATGGCAGGCAGCAATAAGGAGTGGACTGATGCACAAATTAAATAAAAAGTGTGGACAAACAAACAAGATAGCTGTGCAGAAAGGAAGGAACAAGAGGATTTGTGCTTTGAAAAAAGCAGTTGGTTTGCACAGCGGCGTACACACAGCAATGCAGCTATCAGGGAGCCTTCTAGGGCAGCCCAATGAGCTACAGCGCTGAGGAAAAAAAAAAATGTAGCTTCCACTGTCCCTGCACACCAAAGGTGGTGTTGGACAGTGCAAATCGCTACAGCACAAGCGGTTTGGTGGTTAATGGACCCTGCCTAACGCTATCCCTGCTTCTGACGAAGCAGCAGCAACCTCTCCCTTAGCTCAGATCAGCAGCAGTAAGATGGCGGTCGGCGGGAACACCCCTTTATAGCCCCTGTGACGCCGCAGACAGCAAGCCAATCACTGCAATGCCCTTCTCTAAGATGGTGGGGACCAGGACCTATGTCATCACGCTGCCCACACTCTGCGTTTACCTTCATTGGCTGAGAAATGGCGCTTTTCGCGTCATTGAAACGCGACTTTGGCGCGAAAGTCGCGTACCGCATAGCCGACCCCGCAAAGGGGTCGGATCGGGTTTCATGAAACCCGACTTTGCCAAAAGTCGGCGACTTTTGAAAATGAACGACCCGTTTCGCTCAACCCTACAGTCAACAACACTAGGGATGGGAATGATTCGGAGCTTTCATCCATCAACAGGCATACATCCACACACAGACGTTTGCAAGTTTACACTAGCGCATGGCCGAGTGGCCATGCAAACCTTTTATAGTAGTAATGCTCCAGAACCTTCCTGATGGTCCAATAGGAGCCACAACAGGACCTGAGCATGTGACCCCCAACCTCCAATGAGAGGTCGTCGCGTGGGCATGCTCAGTATAAGAAAAGCAGGACTTAGTTCCTGAAAGGCCTACTCGCTGCTGATCAGTGCTGGCTACAAAGGAAGAGCCTGGAAAGGCAGCAGTAACCATGCACACAGTATCAGCTTGAGACAGACGCTGGGACCGACGTCTCTGCTGAGCAGGTTCCACTGCGGCTGGAGGAGAATGGGAGAACACAGTGGACATGGTTCGAGATTCCCCCTGTGCAGCAGCGGGAGCTCGACACCTAACAATGGGAGATGACCAAGGAGGACACCATTGTTGAAAAAAATTATAAAAACACCAGACTGTAATTTGCCAAACTACATGTTGACAAGCCACAAAGCTTTTGGGAGAATGTCCTATGGACAGATGAAACAAAAATGGAACTTTTTGGCAAGGCACATCAGCTCTATGTTCACAGATGGAAAAATGAAGCATATCAAGAAAAGAACACTGTCCCTAATGTGAAACATGGAGGAGGCTCTGTTATGTCCTGGAGCTGCTTTGCTGCATCTGGCACAGGGTGTCTGGAATCTGTGCAGGCTAGAATGAAATCTCAAGGCTATTAAGGAATTCTAGAGAGAAATGTGCTGCCCAGTGTCAGAAAGATTGGTCTCAGTCACTGGTCATGGGTCTTGCAACAGGGTAATGACCCAAAACACACAGCTAAAAACACCCAAGAATGGCTAAGAGGAAAACATTGGACTATTCTGAAGTGGCCTTCTACGAGCCCTGACCTAAATCCTATTGAGCCTCTTTGGAAAGAGCTGAAACATGCTGTCTGGAACAGGCAACCTTCAAACATGAGACAAATGGAGCAGTTTGGTCTTGAGGAGTGGGTCAAAATACCTTTCGATAGGTGCAGTAGTCTCATTGACAGTTCCAGGAATCATTTGATTGCAGTGACTGTCTCAAAAGGTTGTGCAACAAAATATTAAGTTAAGGGTACCATCATTTCTGTCCAGGCCTATTTCATGAATTTTATTTTTTATTTTTTAATTCTGTGGAAGCATCGTTGAAAAGCAATGTCTGACTTTCATTTGTTCATTTTCATAGATTTTTTTATTTATTATTAATTTTGTCAGATTAAAGTTATTTCTGTGACCGTTGTGGGTTTTACTATCATTATAGAGGGGTACCAACAATTTTGACCACGTGTGTATGTATATATGTGCATATATATTTAGTACAATTGTTTTTATGTGTGTACTGTAGCTATGTGGCATTTATTAAAGCCTATTGTTAAAAAATATACATACGCAAAATTATCAGGAAAAGGTTTACAATAAAAAATAATACAAACCAATTACTTATCTGCCTAATTCCTGCTTTTTTAGCACTGCTGTGCTATCAAAGATATTAAGGTACCTTCACACATAACAATTTTGCTAACGATATCATTGCAACGTCACGCTTTTTGTGACGTAGCAACGATCCCGCTAACGATCTCGTTATGTGTGACAGCGACCAACGATCAGGCCCCTGCTGGGAGATCGTTGGTCACTGGGGAATGATCAGGACCTTGTTTTGGTCGCTGATCACCCGATGTCATCACTGGATCGGCGTGTGTGATACCGATCCAGCGATGTGTTCACTGGTAACCAGGGTAAATATTGGGATACTAAGCACAGGGCCGCGCTTAGTAACCCGATATTTACCCTGGTTACCATTGTAAAAGTAAAAAAAAAAAAAACAGTACATACTCACATTCCGATGTCTGTCACGTCCCCCGGCGTCAGCTTCCCGCACTGACTGTCAGCGTCGGCCGTAAAGCAGAGCACAGCGGTGACGTCACCGCTGTGCTCTGCTTTATGGCCGGTGCTGACACAGAGACCTGGGCACAAATGGCAGTGGCGGTGGCATGGGGGGTGGGGTTAGAACAGTTAATAATTTAAGAAAGAATAGAGGTGCAGAGAGATACATAAAATGTATGTATACTAATGCCAGAAGCCTCGCCAACAAAATGGACGAATTAGAACTAATGTTGTTGGAGCATAATTATGACATAGTGGGACTAGCTGAGACATGGCTGGATGAGAGCCATGACTGGGCTGTTAACTTGCAGGGCTATAGCCTGTTCAGAAATGACCGTAAAGATAAGCGAGGGGGTGGGGTGTGTCTATATGTAAAATCGTCCTTAAAACCCATCCTGCGTGATAATGTAGGTGAATTTAATGAAAATGTAGAATCCCTGTGGGTGGAGATAAGGGGAGGGGGAAAAAATAATAAATTACTGATAGGGGTTTGTTATAAATCTCCAAAAAGTAATGGATGCAATGGAGAATATCTTCGTAAAGCAAATAGATGAAGCTGCAACTCAAGGAGAAGTCATTATTATGGGGGACTTCAACTACCCTGAAATAGATTGGGGAACAGAAACCTGCAGTTCCAGCAAAGGTAATCGGTTTTTGACAACTACGAGAGACAATTACCTTTCACAACTGGTTCAGGACCCAACAAGAAGGGGGGCACTGCTAGACCTAATATTAACCAACAGGCCAGACCGCATATCAAATATAAGGGTTGGGGGTCACTTGGGTAATAGCGATCACAAAATAATAAGTTTTCATGTATCCTTTAAAAAGATGTGTAATAGAGGGGTTACAAGGACACTAAACTTCAGGAGGGCAAATTTCCAACGGATGAGAGAGGATCTTGATGCAATTAACTGGGACGATATCCTGAGACACAAAAATACACAAACAAAATGGGAGACATTTATTAGCATCCTGGATAGGACCTGTGCACAGTATATACCGTATGGGAATAAACATACTAGAAATAGGAGGAAACCAATATGGCTAAATAGAGCTGTAAGGGGCGCAATAAGTGACAAAAAGAAAGCATTTAGAGAATTAAAGGAAGTAGGTAGTGATGAGGCATTAAATAAATACAGAAAATTAAATAAATTCTGTAAAAAGCAAATCAAGGCAGCAAAGATTGAGACAAAGAGACTCATTGCCAGAGAGAGTAAAAATAATCCTAAAATATTCTTTAACTACATAAATAGTAAGAAACTAAAAAATGATAGTGTTGGCCCCCTTAAAAATAGTCTGGGTGAAATGGTGGATGAGGATGAGGAAAAAGCCAATATGCTAAATGACTTTTTTTCATCAGTATTTACACAAGAAAATCCCATGGCAGACAAAATGACTAGTGATAAAAATTCCCAATTAAATGTCACCTGCTTAACCCAGCAGGAAGTGCGGCGGCGTCTAAAAATCACTAAAATTGACAAATCTCCGGGCCCGGATGGGATACACCCTCGAGTACTGCAGGAATTAAGTACAGTCATTGATAGACCATTATTTTTAATCTTTAAAGACTCCATAATAACAGCGTCTGTACCACAGGACTGGCGTATAGCAAATGTGGTGCCATTATTCAAAAAGGGGACAAAAACTGAACTCGGAAATTATAGGCCAGTAAGCTTAACCTCTACTGTGGGTAAAATCCTGGAGGGCATTCTAAGGGATGCTATACTGGAGTATCTGAAGAGGAATAACCTCATGACCCAGTATCAGCACGGGTTTACTAGGGACCGTTCATGTCAGACTAATTTGATCAGTTTCTATGAAGAGGTAAGTTCCGGATTGGACCAAGGGAACCCAGTGGATGTAGTGTATATGGACTTTTCAAAAGCTTTTGATACGGTGCCACACAAAAGGTTGATACATAAAATGAGAATAATAGGATAGGGGAAAATATGTGCAAGTGGGTTGAGAGCTGGCTCAGGGATAGGAAACAAAGTGTGTTTATTAATGGAGCACACTCGGACTGGGTAGCGGTTAGCAGTGGGGTACCACAGGGGCAGTATTGGGCCCTCTTCTTTTTAACATATTTATTAATGACCTTGTAGGGGCATTCAGAGTAGAATTTCAATATTTGCAGATGACACTAAACTCTGCAGGGTAATCAATACAGAGGAGGACAATTTTATATTACAGGATGATTTATGTAAACTAGAAGCTTGGGCTGATAAATGGCAAATGAGCTTTAATGGGGATAAATGTAAGGTCATGCACTTGGGTAGAAGTAATAAGATGTATAATTATGTGCTTAATTCTAAAACTCTGGGCAAAACCGTCAATGAAAAAGACCTGGCAGTATGGGTAGATGACAAACTCATGTTGAGTGGCCAGTGTCAGGCAGCTGCTACAAATGCAAATAAAATAATGGGATGCATTAAAAGAGGCATAGATGCTCACGAGGAGAACATAATTTTACCTCTATACAAGTCACTAGTTCGACCACACCTAGAATACTGTGCACAGTTCTGGTCTCCGGTGTATAAGAAAGACATAGCTGAACTAGAGCGGGTGCAGAGAAGAGTGACCAAGGTTATTAGAGGACTGGGGGGTCTGCAATACCAAGATAGGTTATTACACTTGGGGCTATTTAGTTTGGAAAAACGAAGACTAAGGGGTGATCTTATGTTAATGTATAAATATATGAGGGGACAGTACAAAGACCTTTCTGATGATCTTTTTAATCATAGACCTGAAACTGGGACAAGGGGGCATCCTCTGCGTTTGGAGGAAAAAAGGTTTAAGCATAATAACAGACGCGGGTTCTTTACTGTAAGAGCAGTGAGACTATGGAACTCTCTGCCGTATGATGTTGTAATGAGTGATTCATTACTTAAATTTAAGAGGGGACTGGATACCTTTCTGGAAAAGTATAATGTTGCAGGGTATATATACTAGATTCCTTGATAGGGCGTTGATCCAGGGAACTAGTCTGATTGCCGTATGTGGAGTCGGGAAGGAATTTTTTTCCCCAATGTGGAGCTTACTCTTTGCCACATGGTTTTTTTTGCCTTCCTCTGGATCAACATGTTAGGGCATGGGTTGAACTAGATGGACTTATAGTCTTCCTTCAACCTTAATAACTATGTAACTATGAAATCTCATGCACAGGCTTCTTTATTTTTCCTGACTTTAATGAAAACCTGATGCTCTTTTGAAAACTTCAGCATGTCATTTCTTACACCCTTTTTGCCGTGTTTTTTTCATTCATTCATAGAAAGCAATGAGTAAGTGCAAAAAAGCCATCAGTTGTTGTAACATTTTTAGTTAAAAAAACGTACGTCCAGAAGGATGTGAAAATCATTTATTTTTGTGATGTAATGTAATCTGTAAAAAATAAATACTGTCAATTATAATTTGCAATTGTGTATTTTTTCATGAACTAATATCAACTTTTTTGTTGAGAATAATTTAACTTTTTAGACATAAAAAAACTTTTACACTAAATAATTTGATCAAATTGACAATTTTTCCTAAAATGTTTCATGGTTTCACAGATGTCAGGCATTGGTGACCTAACCCATTGTATTGTTCATGCTTGTATGGTAGAAGCAAAGTTGAACTTTGGGATCTGGAAAAATGCAGCAAAAATGCCAATCAAACCTGATTTTTGTCTTCAGATTTTTTACTACTAAGAGATCAGGTTTTGACTGGAGAAAAAAAAAGCAGCAAAAAAGCAATGCGCGAACATAGCCTTGATGGGTAACATAAATAATTCAAATGAAACATACAGTAAATGTTCAATCTTCGTTTCAAGAGGAAAGAAAATATGCGGCACTCACCCAGCTGCCGTGACACTGTAGCCTTTAATGTACCAAGAATCCGGTTACAAACAATTCATTCAGCTCGGCAGGTAACGGTGAGGGTGCGGGGAGTGAGGAGGGGACGACGGCCATTTCGCACAATTAGCGCTTCTACGGGACCCGTACAGAAACGCTAATGTGAACCTAGCCTTAGAGAGGTGTATGTACCACTTTAAAATTTACTGCACTCTTACCCATATATGAAATATTGTACAAAAAAAGTGGGGTAAACCACTGTAATTGTATAGAAGTTCATACATTCACTTCTATATGCAGGGGCACAGCTGAGGCTGCAATGTTCCCTGGTTGCTAAGTGGGTGCCGGATGATGATGGGTCGATGAATGATAGCCCAGCAATGGCTCTGGTACATGGTATAATGTAATAAGTTTACTTTAATGTAATCCAGCAAAGTCTAATTTTCCTGGCTAAAACCATGGTTGTCAACCTTCTAAAATTAGCAATGCATAGAGGTCATGACTACAGCTCTGGCAAAAATTAAGAGACAACCACATCAAAACCCTGTCATGGGCAGCCCAATCTCCAGACCTGAACCCCATTGCAAACCTCTGGAATGTAATCAGGAGGATGTTGGATAGTCACAAGCCATCAAACAAAGAAGAACTGCTTACATTTTGTGACAGAAGCAGTGTGAAAGACTGGTGGAAAGCATGCCAAGACGCATGAAAGCTGTGATTAACCCCTCTGTGACCTTAGACGTACTATCCCGTCGAGGTGCCCTGGGCTTATCTGACCCTGGACGGGATAGTATGTCATAGCGATCGGCAGCGCTCACGGGGGGAGCGCCGCCGATCGCGGCCGGGTGTCAGCTGCTTATCGCAGCTGACATCCGGCACTATGTGCCAGGAGCGGTCACGGACCGCCCCCGGCACATTAACCCCTGGCACACCGCGATCAAACATGTGCCGGTGGTGCAGGGAAGCACCGCTCAGGGAGGGGGCTCCCTGCGGGCTTCCCTGAGCCCCCCGCAGCAACGCGATGTGATCGCGTTGCTGCGGGGGTCTTACCTCCCTCCCTCCCTGCTCTAGCCCCGGATCCAAGATGGCCGCGGATCCGGGTCCTGCAGGAAGGGAGGTGGCTTCACAGAGCCTGCTCAGAGCAGGCACTGTGAAGCCTGCAGCGCTGCTAGTCAGATCAGTGATCTGACAGAGTGCTGTGCAAACTGTCAGATCACTGATCTGTGATGTCCCCCCCGGGACAAAGTAAAAAAGTAAGAAAATTTTTTTCCAAATGTGTAAAAAAAAAAAAAAAAAAATATTCCAAAATAATGAAAAAAAAAAAATATATTATTCCCATAAATACATTTCTTCATCTAAATAAAAAAAATAAAAATAAAAGTGCACATATTTAGCATTGCCGCGTCCGTAACGACCCGACCTATAAAACTGTCCCACTAGTTAACCCCTTCAGTAAACACCGTAAGAAAAAAAAAAAAAACGAGGCAAAAAACAACGCTTTATTATCATACCGCCGAACAAAAAGTGGAATAACACGCGATCAAAAAGACAGATATAAATAACCATGGTACCGCTGAAAACATCATCTTGTCCCACAAAAAACGAGCCACCATACAGCATCATCAGCAAAAAAATAAAAAAGTTATAGTCCTGAGAATAAAGCGATGCCAAAATAATTATTTTTTCTGTTAAATAGTTTTTATCGTATAAAAGCGCCAAAACATAAAAAAAATATAAATGAGGTGTCGCTGTAATCGTACTGACCCGAAGAATAAAACTGCTTTATCAATTTTACCAAACGCGGAACGGTATAAACGCCTCCCCCAATAGAAATTCATGAATAGCTGGTTTTTGGTCATTCTTCCTCACAAAAATCGGAATAAAAAGCGATCAAAAAATGTCACGTGCCCGACAATGTTTTCAATAAAAACATCAACTCGTCCCGCAAAAAACAAGACCTCACATGACTCTGTGGACCAAAATATGGAAAAATTATAGCTCTCAAAATGTGGTATTGCAAAAAATATTTTTTGCAATAAAAAGCGTCTTTCAGTGTGTGACGGCTGCCAATCATAAATATCCGCTAAAAACTCGCTATAAAATTAAATCAAACCCCCCTTCATCACCCCCTTAGTTAGGGAAAAATAAAAAAAAGTATTTATTTCCATTTTCCCATTAGGGCTAGGGTTAGGGCTAGGGTTAGGATTAGGGCTAGGGTTAGGGCTAGAGTTAGGGCTAGGGTTAGGGCTAGGGTTAGGGCTAGGGTTAGGGTTAGGGTTAGGGCTAGGGCTAGGGTTAGGGCTAGGGTTAGGGCTAGGGTTAGGGCAAGGGTTAGGGCTAGGGTTAGGGTTAGGGCTAGGGTTAGGGCTAGGATTAGAGCTAGGATTAGGGCTAGGGTTAGGGCTAGGGTTAGGGCTAGGGTTAGGGTTAGGGCTAGGGCTAGGGCTAGGGTTAGGGCTAGGGTTAGGGCTAGGGTTAGGGCTAGGGTTAGGGTTGGGGCTACAGTTAGGGTTCGGGTTGGGGCTAAAGTTAGGGTTAGGGTTTAGATTACATTTACGGTTGGGAATAGGGTTGGGATTAGGGTTAGGGGTGTGTCAGGGTTAGAGGTGTGGTTAGGGTTACCGTTGGAATTAGGGTTAGGGGTGTGTTTAGATTAGGGTTTCAGTTATAATTGGGGGGTTTCCACTGTTTCGGCACATCAGGGGCTCTCCAAACACGACATGGCGTCCGATCTCAATTCCAGCCAATTCTGCGTTGAAAAAGTAAAACAGTGCTCCTTCCCTTCCGAGCTCTCCCGTGTGCCCAAACAGGGGTTTACCCCAACATATGGGGTATCAGCGTACTCAGGACAAATAGGACAACAACTTTTGTGGTCCAATTTCTCCTGTTACCCTTGGGAAAATACAAAACTGGGGGCTAAAAAATAATTTTTGTGGGAAAACAAAAAGATTTTTTATTTTCACGGCTCTGCATTATAAACTGTAGTGAAACACTTGGGGGTTCAAAGTTCTCACAACAAATCTAGATAAGTTCATTGAGGGGTCTAGTTTCCAATATGGGGTCACTTGTGGGGGGTTTCTACTGTTTAGGTACATTAGGGGCTCTGCAAACGCAATGTGACACCTGCAGACCAATCCATCTAAGTCTGCATTCCAAATGATGCTCCTTCCCTTCCGAGCCCTCCCATGCGCCCAGACGGTGGTTCCCCCCCACATATCGGGTATCAGCGTCCTCAGGACAAATTGGACAACAACATTTAGGGTCCAATTTCTCCTGCTAACCTTGGAAAAATACAAAACTGGGGGCTAAAATATAATTTTTGTGGAAAAAAAAAATTTTTTATTTGCACGGCTCTGCGTTATAAACTGTAGTGAAATACTTGGGGGTTCAAAGCTCTCACAACACATCAAGATGAGTTCCTTAGGGGGTCTACTTTCCAAAATGGTGTCACTTGTCGGGGGTTTCTACTGTTTAGGTACATTAGGGGCTCTGCAAATGCAATGTGACGCCTGCAGACCATTCCATCTAAGTCTGCATTCCAAATGGCGCTCCTTCCCTTCCGAGCCCTCCCATGCGACCAAACGGTGGTTCCCCCCCCCACATATGGGGTATCAGCGTACTCAGGACAAATTGGACAACAACTTTTGGGGTCCAATTTCTCCTGTTACCCTAGGGAAAATACAAAACTGGGGGCTAAAGAATAATTTTTGTGGGAAAAAAATGTTGTTTTATTTTTATGGCTCTGCATTATAAACTTCTGTGAAGCCCTTGGTGGGTCAAAGTGCTCACCACACATCCAGATAAGTTCCTTAGGGGGTCTACTTTCCAAAATGGTGTCACTTGTGGGGGGTTTCAATGTTTAGGCACATCAGTGGCTCTCCAAACGCAACATGGCGTCCCATCTCAATTCCTGTCAATTTTGCATTGAAAAGTCAAACGGCGCTCCTTCCCTTCCGAGCTCTCCCATGCGTCCAAACAGTGGTTTACTGCCACATATGGGGTATCAGCATACTCAGGACAAATTGGACAACAACTTTTGAGGTCCAATTTCTTCTCTTACCCTTGGAAAAATAAAAAATTGGGGGCAAAAATATAATTTTTGTGAAAAAATATGATTTTTTATTTTTACGGTTCTGCATCATAAACTTCTGTGAAGCACTTGGTGGGTCAAAGTGCTCACCACACCTCTAGATAAGTTCCTTAGGGGGTCTACTTTCCAAAATGGTGTCACTTGTGGGGGGTTTCAATGTTTAGGCACATCAGTGGCTCTCCAAACGCAACATGACGTCCCATCTCAATTTCTGTCAATTTTGCATTGAAAAGTCAAACGGCGCTCCTTCCCTTCCGAGCTCTCCCATGCGCCCAAACAGTGGTTTACTGCCACATATGGGGTATCAGCGTACTCAGGACAAATTGGACAACAACTTTTGAGGTCCAATTTCTTCTCTTACCCTTGGAAAAATAAAAAATTGGGGGCAAAAATATAATTTTTGTGAAAAAATATGATTTTTTATTTTTACGGTTCTGCATTATAAACTTCTGTGAAGCACTTGGTGGGTCAAAGTGCTCACCACACCTCTAGATAAGTTCCTTAGGGGGTCTACTTTCCAAAATGGTGTCACTTGTGGTGGGTTTCAATGTTTAGGCACATCAGTGGCTCTCCAAACGCAACATGGCGTCCCATCTCAATTCCTGTCAATTTTGCATTGAAAAGTCAAACGGCGCTCCTTCCCTTCCGAGCTCTCCCATGCGCCCAAACAGTGGTTTACTGCCACATATGGGGTATCAGCGTACTCAGGACAAATTGGACAACAACTTTTCGGGTCCATTTTCTCCTGTTACCCTTGGTAAAATAAAACAAATTGGAGCTGAAGTAAATTTTTTGTGTAAAAAAGTTAAATGTTCATTTTTATTTAAACATTCCAAAAATTCCTATTTAACACCTGAAGGGTCAATAAAATTCTTGAGTGTGGTTTTGAGCACCTTGAGGGGTGCAGTTTTTAGAATGGTGTCACACTTGGGTATTTTCTATCATATAGACCCCTCAAAATGACTTCAAATGAGATGTGGTCCCTAAAAAAAAAATGGTGTTGTAAAAATGAGAAATTGCTGGTCAAATTTTAACCCTTATAACTCCCTAACAAAAAAAAAATTTGGTTCCAAAATTATGCTGATGTAAAGGAGACATGTGGGAAATGTTACTTATTAAGTATTTTGTGTGACATATCTCTATGATTTAATTGCATAAAAATTCAAAGTTTTAAAAATTGCGAAATTTTCAAAATTTTCGCCAAATTTCCGTTTTTTTCACAAATAAACGCAGGTACTATCAAAGAAATTTTACCACTATCATGAAGTACAATATGTCACGAGAAAAGAATGTAAGAATCACCAGGATCCGTTGAAGCGTTCCAGAGTTATAACCTCATAAAGGGACAGTGGTCAGAATTGTAAAAATTGGCCTGGTCATTGACGTGCAAACCACCCTTGGGGGTAAAGGGGTTAAAAATCATGCTTACTCCACAAAATATTGATTTCTGAACTCTTCCTGAGTTAAAACATTAGTATTGTTGTTTCTAAATGATTATGAACTTGTTTTCTTTGCATTATTTGAGGCCTGAAAGCACTGTTTTTTTTTATTTTGACCATTTTTCTTTGTCTGAAAAAATGCAAAATTTATTGCTTGGAAATTCGGAGACATGTCAGAAGTTTATAGACTAAAAGAGCAATTCACATTTTAATCAAAAATATATCTATAAAGAGAAACATCAGACAAACTGAACATTTTGCAGTGGTCTCTTAATTTTTGCCAGAGCTGTATATGTCACTGCTTATCACTTTTGACAACTGGATGAATGTGTATTTTAGCTAACATATGGCACTCATATTTTATTGTTATTATATTTCTTAAAGTAGCATTTAAATTTAGGAAGTGTTTGGTATAATTTTGCATAAAATATAGAAACTTTTCCAACCGATTCTTGATTAAAATCTTTTGAATTGTCTACTCAGAGAGGAAGAAGACTAGAAAGCTATAGCACTATCTGTTGGAAGCAGCAATCCTACAAGTCACTATCGAGCCTTTAATGAGTCTTTCAATATGACTTAGAGTAAAAGCCAAATCAGAATCTCAAATTGCAGATACGGTGTTTCGGGGTATTGCCCCTTGTTTGTTCAAAGTTTGAGATCTGATTTGGCTAGGTGAGAGGCTCTGGACTGAGGTCTAAAGGATAACATTTTTCTTTGTGGAGAGTGCTATACCGGCCCTGGCAATTTGCATATATAATTTCCGAGAAGATCATTGCATGAAGAATAAGCCATACATTGGCATGCCAGGGCTGCTGTGAAGAATATTGGAGATATAATTTCATGCAAATTTTTAGCATCCTATTTGGCCTGGGATTATTATACCCTCTTTCCTTCAATCTTGCCTTGCGCAGGCATGTACTATGGAGGACAGAGAATGAACTTCAAACCAATATTGCAGCCAGCATGCAGCCAGCGGGTAAGGAAAGGGTGAATCAAAAACCCAAAAACTCCGCCTCCATGGCTGAAGATTGTTCCCTCCAAATTCAGGTGACAGTGTCCCTTTAAGTGGGGAGTCTGAACTGAATAATGATGGCCTTGTTGATGCTGGTAGTCAATAACTGCCCTCTTCTGCTCAGAAATCCTTTCCAACATATGCAGTGTAGAGTTCCAATGCATGGGGACATCACATACCAGTCGGTGAGCCAGAAGCTGCAAACCCTGCTGAAGCATGGCTATGGTGGTGGAAGCTGTAGCTGACTTTCTAAAATGGGCACATAGTTGGAGTACTTTCAAAAGCAGATATGGCAGCTCCAGGTAGGTTTTGAGAAAACACTGAACCACGAGGTTAAGCACATGAGCCAGGCATGGCACATGTGTGAGCTCGCCTCGCCTCAGAGCCGCCACCAGGTTCCGGCCATTGTCACACACGACCATGGCTGGCTGTAGGTTCTGCAATGTCAGACACAGATCTGACTGCTCTTTCAGAGCTATCCACAACTCTACAGCATTGTGAGATTTGTCACCTAAGCATATTAGCTTCAGCACAGCCTGTTGGCACTTGGCTGAGACAGTGCTGCAGTGCTTCCAGCTTGTGACTGATGTGCTACTTTCGGAGATGGAGACCGAAGAGGAGGCAGAAGAGGAGGTGCAGGAGCTGTAGACTGTGGGGGCAACCAAGATTGATGTAGGGCCTGCAATCCTCGGGGTTGGGAGGGCGTGCACCATCCCAAGGTCCGACTGGGTCCTCACTTCCACTATGTTAACCCTGTGTGTCATCAGTTAGATGTACCATCCCTGCCCACAAGCACTTGTCCAAGTGACAGTGGTTAGGTCGACCTTCCCAATAACAGCATTGTTGAGGGCACGGCTTATGTTGTGGGACACATACTTGTGTAATGCCGGGACGGCACACCGTGAGAAATAGTGGCGGCTGGGGACCAAATACCTTGGGATGGCTGCCACCATTAGGTTGCGTAAAGCTTCCATCTCCTCGAGCCTAAAAGGCAACATTTCGAGCTCAAGCAGATGAGAAATTTTTGAATTTAGTACTGTGGCCTGTGGGGCGTTGGAGACGTACTTCTGCTTGCATTCCAATGGCTGTGGTATGGACAACTGAAGGCAGAGCTGGGAAGTAGACGTGATCGATGATGGTACTAGTAGAGTCTGGGGAACAGCAGTTGCAGGGTAGGAGGCATCTTCACATGCACTGTGGACAGGGGATTGACTTTCATGCACAACAGTGGAAGAAGGATTGGTGTTAACTGCAGACACTGTTACTGGTGTCTGTGGTTCGGCCCACAAAGATGCGTGCTTGCTGCCATATGCTTGATCATGCTGGTGGTGGTAAGGCTGGTAGTTTTGCTACCCCTGCTGATGCGGGCATGGCAGGTGTTGCAAATGGCCTGTTTGGTGTTATCGTCAGAGTCTTTAAAAAACAACCAGACTCGTGAACTTACAGTTGGACTGGCAACTTCCGTCATGTTGCTGTTGCATGGAATGGTTGCCCGCCTTCTGTCTGCGGACACCACACTGCATCTTCCTGCCTGTTGGGGTGCTACGCCTTCATCCCCCTGTGTGCTGCTGTCCTCGCTCTGCATGTCTTCCTGCCATGTTTGGTCAGTTACTATATCATCCACCACCTCTTCTTCCACTTCCGCACCCTGGTCCTCCTCCTGAGTTTCTGGCAATTGTGTTTCATCATCGTCCACCTCTTGTGACACGTTAAAACTGTCGCCTTCTTGTGACCGTGGCTGCTCAAATACTTGGGCATCGCTACATGGAATATCATCTTGCCCCTCTTCAAGTGAACCAAGAGAGAGCCCCGAATCCATAAATGGAAAACTGAACAACTCTTCCGAGTGTCCAACTCTTTGGATCAGTTGTCTCAGGGCACTCAGCGTGCTGGGAGGAAGGAGGATCAGGGTGAGGAATATGCGGTCCAGAGTCATGGCTACTCAGACTTGACCGTGTGGAAGACAGGGTGCTGGTGGTGTTGGCAAAGTAACTAGAAGCATTATCTGCCATCCAACCAAATACCTTTTCAAGTTGCTCTGGTGTCAAGAGTGTTGTTTTCCTGTGCTCTATGAATTCTGACAGGAATCTGTTGTGAGACTCTGTTGTAAATCTGTTGTGGGTGTTTGTTGTGGCCCAGTTTCAGCTGGCCCACATCCTTGACCTCTGCACGCACCATCACGTCCACTTCCCCGTTCCTTGCCACGCACCTTGCCCATTTTAATAAAAGGTGAATGCAAGCCTCAACTCTAATCTAATAAAACAATTTGTAGGCCACAGATAGATGAGGCGTGTCACAGAGATACCGGTCTGTTCAATATGTGGCCGGTATTTTTTTATTTTTTACCCAAAAAATAGTGTATAGAACTAGGATAGCAGACAGCAAAAAAAGTGGAATGTAGGTCTGAAAAGCAACAATTTGTAGAGCCCAGATAGACCAGGAGTCTGGCGGAGATATCACACTCTTCAATATGTGGCCTGTATTTTTTTTTTACACCCCAAAATAGTGTACAAAACTAGGGTAACAGATAGCAAATACAGTGGAATGTACGCCTGAATTGTCACAATTTGTAGGGCACACATAGATCAGGCATCTGACAGTGATACCAGACTGTTAAATACATGGCATGTGTTTTTTTATTTTTTACCCCTCAAAAAAGTATAGATTTAGGGTAGCAGACAGCAAAAAAAGTGGAATGTAGTCCTGAAAAGCAACTATTTGTAGAGCATAGATCGACCAGGCGTCTGACGGAGATAACAGACTGTTCAATATGTGGCCTAGAGTTTTTTAATCTTTTTACACCAAAATACTGTATTCACCTAGGGTAACAGACAGCAAAAACAGTGGAATATAGGCCGGAAATGCCACAATTTGTAGACCACAGATAGATCTGGCGTCTGACGGAGATAGAACGCTATTAACTATGTGGCCTGGATTTTTTTTGACCCACCAAAATTGTGTCAATAACTAGGCTATGACACTAAAAAAAATTGTAGACGTACTAAAATTGTTAAATATTTAGCGCAATGATATGCGTGTGGCGTGCAAAACACAGTAATAAATATAAGAACTGTAGATAAATATTTATTGGCAAGCTAAAGATTTTTTGGTCAGCAAAATGGTGTCCAAAAATGTTGTTAGACACTCCAAAAAATAGTACAGTACCAAAAAAAGGCCAGAATTTTCTGCTCACTCACATCTGATGCCTGGGATAAAAAAAGCCGTTTTAAATTGCTAGATTTTCACGCTGTTGTATTAAAATGACCTGGCTGTAGTCTGCAGTGTGACCAAGCAAATAAATGTAGCAAAAAAAGAGGGCTTTGGATTGCTTTGTAATAAAATTAACAGGATTCAGGTGCCAAACAAAATTAATCCTAGCCACAGATATCTGCAGCTAGGTATATATAAAATAGGCAGCAGCAGACAGTAATGGACCCTAATGATGCATGCAGTGAGATTTAAATACTGACATACAGTGCCTGCATGCTTTGCACTGATGTGGATATGTGCACATAGACTCTACTGCCTACCTAGCACTGCAATCAATATACCCCCTAATTAGCCCTAAAATGGACTGTTGGTTTATCTGGGTTTGTGGATTGAACAATGGTAGACCCACACTAACTAATTAAAAAACGATTCTTACCCTATCTCAGCAGCAGCTCTCCGTATACTAGCTGAGTCCAGAGCTGATTGCACTGAGCAGGGAGGCGTCTGGTCTCTTATAGACCTGATGATGCTGTGCGGCCAGCCAATTACTGTAATACCACCACAAAGATGGCTATGGCATAACAGGGCATGGCATACAATCTCTGCATGTTTATTGGCACTCTAAAGAGCACCAAAATTGCAGGGCGGAAACCCGAGCTCCCACCGAATAATCCCAGAAATGCTTGGTGCTCGCCGAGTACACCGAGTACAGTGATACTCGGCCGAATAACGAGTAGTGGCGATCACATTTGCTCATCACTAGTCCTAGCCATACATCATGTATATTTTTGAGATTTCTGGAACAAACAGAACACCTCCACGGTTATCGATCTATTCTTAGACAGGCAGGATTGGAGACAGGGGGCAAGATGGAGACAGGTGGCAGAATGGAGACACGGGGCAGAATGGAGACAAGCGGATGAATGGAGACACAGGAGGCAGGATGGAGACAGATGAGAAGGAATATGAGGCAAGATGGAGTCATGGTGCAAGATCATGGGGCAGGATGGAGATAGATGGGGCAGAATCATGGGGCAGGATGAGACAGATGGGGAAGGATCATGGGGCAGGATGGATACAATGGAGACAGATGTGACAAGATCATGGGAAAGATGGGGCAGGATCATGGGACAGGTGGGGCTGTATGGGAGAACATATCGCTGGAGCCAGTAATGAGACATGAGGGGCCAGAATCGGGGATATTATTACCATAGGAGCTGATTAAGGTATATTATTACTGCAGTGATGTATTTATTTTATTTTTTGAGGATACTGTTTAAATGGGGAAGTGGTCCTAATACTGTGCAGAGCAAAACTGCCACCTTTTTTGCTTCATCTGGTGTAGTTTAGAATTTGAGAAAAAAATAAATAATGTGTTCTGCAATCGGTGCTCTCGATAATTTCGTGTAATTTCCTGCAGAGACGAGCCCTGGCTGGAAGAAGTGGCGGCAGTCTGTGCTGGATGAAAATGAAAGGCGAAAATGAAGGACTTCACCTAGAGACGTCACTGGTGAGTCAGTGTGTTACCTGTACACTGACACTATACACTGTATACTATATACTGTGGTCCTGTGTACAATGTCACCAGTGATCACTGTATTACCTTTACACTATATACAGAGCTCCTGTGTATAATGTCACTGGTGATCACTGTATTACAGTAATGTAGCATTCAGTCACTATGTGGTGGTAATATGTGGTCGGGTCATGGTGTGGTGGTATTTGTTCCTTGTATGTGGTATTATTGGTCACCATGTGGTGGTAATATGTGGTCTGGACATGGTGCATTGGTATTTGTCCCTTGTATATCATATTATTCGGTCACTGTAGTGGTAATATGTGGTCTGGACATTGTATGGCAGTATTTGTTCCTTGTATGTGGTATTATAAGTCACTATGTGGTGGTAATATGGTGTCTGGTCATGGTGCGGTGGTATGTGTCCCCTGTATGTGATACTATTGATCATTTTAAAAATTGAAATATAAATAAAAATATACCTAAATTTTAACAAATGTTTAATAGGTTAGCGTAGAGTAGGCCCCGGCCAAAAGATTCTACCTTGTTGTGGTGGCGCCTTAAGAAATCTTTTTGGCCAAAACAAAAGCTGCTGGCTATATCTGTGATCTGGTGATGGAACTGTTAATGTGTGATTGGTGAGAAGTTGAGTTTTTCCAAGAGAGAGCAGTGGAACTGTGGACAGTTTGAGGTGTGGAGGCAGTGCTGGGGAGGAACCTGGGCAGAGTCTCAAGGGGGCCCAAACATTTTTGCCAGTATGGGGCCCTGAAATTCCTGTGAGAAGGCGATTCTGATTGCTGCGACCTATCCTGTGGAGACTCCTCACATGAATTCGCCTATTTATGCACTAAGTATTCTCAATTTTTCATATTTTCTAGTGCAGTAATCCAATACAAATTTCATGTATTTCATGTTTGCATGCTATAGCACTACAGAGTGCTACTTTATTTTGTTGGCTATACAAGCATTATATGGACAAGCAATATATTGCAGGCCCAAATGGCTAAAATAACCAAACAGATCCATTAACCCCTTCCAGACATAGCACATAATTGCATGTTCTATGATGGCTTCCCATTATGGATCAGTAGTATCACAGTATATGCAGCAAGTGATGAAACATTCAAAGATTCAAGTGCCCTAAAATGACAAAAAAATGCAGAAAATATCAAAAAGGTTTTCTTAAAAAAATATGGATCATTCATAAAATTAAAAAAATAAGCATATTTGGTATTACTGCTAATATGGCTAATATAAAATTTATTAAACCATAGAGAAAAAACAATAAAGAGAAAAACATCAAAATATGAAATTTGCATTTTTTCGTTGGCATATCTTCCTAAAAATTAAATAAAAAGCAATCAAAATGTTGTATGTATCCCTCAAAATGATATAAATAAAAGCTTCAGTTCACTATGCAGGAAACAAGCACTCACGCCATATATGAAAAAAATAAAAATGTTATAAATTATAATTTTTGTTTTCACAATTTTTCATTTTTTTTCACTCAATTAAAAGTAAACTGCAAGTTTGATATTGCTGTAATCATACTGACCTGGGGAATCACGTTGCCAGGTAATTTGTGTAGTCTAATGATTGGCCTAAAAACAAAGCAAATGAAACAAATGCAAGATTGCAATTTTTCCATATTTCACTTTACTTAGAATTTTTCTATCCTTTTCAGTACCTTATATATTAAAATGAATGGTGTCATTCAAAACTAAAACTTTTCCAGAAAAAAAGCCTTCATATGTTTGTGTTCACAGAAAAATAAAAAAAAATGTATGGCTTTTGGAAAAGCAGGAAATAAAAAGCAAAAGCGCAAAAATGAAAATTTGCTTGAAAAGGTGGTTAAAAAATATTTTTCCCAATAATAATCAGCAAGACCAGCGGCACCAATAGTAATCAAAAGCTACTTAAATAGCTGATATGGAGAATGTAATTATAATAGCAAGGATAGGACTTTGAGGAGCAATAAACTGTGGCTACATTGCTCAATAAAACAATTAATGCCATTTGATCAAAGATGTGTCTTGTCTTGTAATTTATAGGGTCATTAACTTTAACAATGTTAATGCATTTAATTTATTGTAAAAAAAATTGCTGAAAGCCAATGTTCATTGAAACACTATTATATGGGAGAAGGTTTATTAATAGTTGGTCTGGTCTACGGAATGTATTAAGAGCAATGGGAGAGGTAAGAAAATAGGATAGGAAATCTGTACCAGTGATATAAAATATAATCTACTTTAGTTATTAAACTAAATGTGAAATAAATATATATCCCCAACTAAAATCCATATATTTCATACACTATATCTCTGAAGGGAAGTGGTAACTTCCCACACAGGCACTAAACACACTAAGCAAGAATACGAAACCTATAGTGCTGATCCATCACATCATTAAATTATGGAGCATCTGTATGCTCCCGTACAATGCAGAAAACATAATGATCAAAAAAATAATCATGAGTTAAAATTTAGTATATTAGTGGTGAATAGCATTCAAATGAACAGTTAAACAAATAAGTGAAATTGACTAGACGAACAAATAGAGGCAGCCAGGGTTAAACGGTACTGAAAGCTCACTTGGTCCTTTTTGAGGGGCCAATACACAGCAGATAGATTGTTAAAAAGTGCATACAGATTTGCATTATATTATAAAATTCAACATATGGCAGATGAAAAATGAAAAAGGGGGGCATCTTTCTTTCCCTAGATTGGAAATTAATATATAACCATAAAGATAGTGTCAGATATTGAACAGATATCATATATAACATATAATAGGATTCCAACACTATGTAACAGTTTTTAACAAGACATGAGCTATAGGCAAAGGAGTATCCACACAGTTATCTCAATTGTAATAGTGTTGATGGTTCAAAAAAGAAAGTAGTACCTGAGGCCTTAGTTGCTGTGTACAGAGCAGGAAAATACCGCAGCACCCTGCTAAGCTGCACCTCAGTGTGCATTTAGCCTGCTAGGATTCATCAGGAGGCGTGGCTTAGTTTAAAATTAGAGTTACCTTTATAGTGGTGCTAATAAACAATAAAGAACAGGTGCTCGGGATCCCCTCCAATGACGTGGCCGAAGGGTGACCTGTATGGTTCCGCCAGCAGAGGGGGCATCCCATATGCAAACATACATGCGGCATTCGCATATGGCTTAGGCCAGTGGAGGCGTGTGTGTAGGCATCACCAGTCGGCACACGTCATCGTGATGCTGCACCCCCGGAACTGATGCAGGTGACTCGCCACCCCATGTGATCGGAAGGAGGGTATATCATCCTCTCGATCACCCAGGAAACTGG
Organism: Ranitomeya imitator; assembly: GCF_032444005.1. Taxonomy (NCBI): domain Eukaryota; kingdom Metazoa; phylum Chordata; class Amphibia; order Anura; family Dendrobatidae; genus Ranitomeya; species Ranitomeya imitator. Next base: position 329,173,793 of record NC_091286.1, on the reverse strand, counting down.
ATGCCTCGCCGGACACCAGTCCGAGGCAGTGCACGAAAAAGGTGCATCTCGGTGGATTAACTTAGAGGACACCGGAACACCGTGCATGGATGTCAGATAACACAGGTTCCAGTTCAATATACCCTAGGATGCATCCTAACCATGTATAGAGCACTATGCCAGCTGGAATAATACATCAATATACCTAATTTGGACGTGTCCATGTGTGTGTGTGTGTGTGTGTGTGCAAGAGTCATCCACAGCTCAATGGTGTGTCTATGCGCAATGAGTCATCCACAGCTGAACAGTAACTTAGGTATCCATAGTTACTACCACTAGCAGCTAACTGCGTGGGCATAATCATGGATACCTAAGGAGAGGAGCTCTCCCTAGTGGCGAGTTAAGGCATAAGCCTTTTTTGAACGTTAGCCTGTGAGGCAACACTGTGAGGCAATATTGTGAGGCAACACTGTGAGGCAACAGTGTGATGCAACATTGCAAAGATGGATCAAATTGAGCGCGCTGCTGCACGTAGGAGAGCAAATTGCATACGGATGCGTAACCTGCGTCTTAATGAAACAGAAGACAAACAAAATTGTTGAAGAACTGCTAATGCAGCCCGACAGAGGACAGCCAGAGCAAGAGAAACGAATGAAGTAACTGAATCACGTATAGCATCTAATGCTGCACAACAACGAGCAACATGCAATGTACAAAGTGATACACATATTTCACAAAAAAGAGAACAAGATAGAATACGTGTCCAAAATGCAAGAGCCACTCGATGATGGCAAGTTACATTTGCTGCTAGAGGACTTCTCAATCAAATTGATAAGACACGTATTGAAGAGCACTATGCTGGCAAACTGATATTTCGATGTCAGTTCTGCCAATCTAAAAATTTCAAAGATGAAATGGCGCAGGACAAAACATTCCCTTCCTCCTGCAAGAGAGGGTGCAATCAATTACGTCCCATTTGTATGGATGATCAATTAGTCAAGTTGATGAAAGGAGAGCATCAGCACTTCAATAACTCTATGGCTAATATAAGGCAATAAAATAGCTTGCTTTGGCATCAATGGGAGCAAATGTAGCGCCACCTCCTGAGTATGGTCTATACTGTTTTCGAATTCATGGACAACTTTACCACAGAACTGCCCCATTGCATCCCGCTGTGGGTAGTACTCCCAAGTTTGCCCAGATTTATATCTTGGACAATGAAGAAGCATTAAAGGAACTCTGTCACCTGAATTTGGAGGGAACAATTTTCAGCCATAGGGGTGGGGTTTTCAGGTGTTTGATTCACCCTTTCCTTTCCCGCTGGCTGCATGCTGGCTGCAATATTGGATTGAAGTTCATTCTCTGTCCTCCGTAGTACATGCCTGCACAAGGCAATCTTGCCAAATCTGTCACTTAGCTTCACTCTTTCCACTTGCCCTGGTGTGATGGCAAGTGATATAATAGGCTTGGGGTTGATGTCAACTGTTTTATGGCTGCTGAGTCAAGCTCATGGGTAAGTAATGGAGAGGAGACACCCCCATTACTAACCCCATAGTTATATTGTAAAAAAATACACAGCCAGAATGAAGTCCTTGAATTGAAAGAAAGACACATACTCCTTTATTTGAAATAAACTCCCCCCTTTTACCTATTTATTAGTGTAAAATTTAAAATAAAAATACACCATTTTCCTCACCTGTCCAAAGATAATCCATTTGTCCCACACCAGAATCCATCTCTGCTTCATCTGGATCCCTTTGCTGAACATTGGCATAATGTGACTGTTCAACCTGCATCCGAGTGACACTGAGCTGAGCATTAGAGCGCAGCTTCAGTGACCTGCAGTGATGTCATTTGGGTTACCGTAGGTCACTGAAGCTGCAGTTCCCACGGCCTGCTCATTGAGAGAGGCCTGACAATCTGCAGTGACCTCAATGAGATCACTGCTAGCATCTTGAGAAATTTGTCAAGGTGCTAGCAGTGACATAATAAAGGTTATCGCAGTTCATCAGCTGAGGTGGTGTGTGTTTATTTCAAATGAACTTGTTAGCTTCAAGTCTTTGTTGTAAAAAAAATTCTGCTGTTTTCTGTAAATAGAGCTCTGGCAAAAGTTAAGAGAAAACTGCAAAATGTTCAGTTTGTCTGATTTTTCTCTTTATAGGTATATTTCTGAGTAAAATGTAAATTGCTCATTTATTCTATAATCTTCAGACAGGGGAACTTTTGTATAAAGAACTGCAACATAACTGCTTAGCAGGTGTTCAGGAGAATAAAATTTAGCTGGAGACACAGCACTTACCTACTGACTTAGTTCCTTTAAAATGAATTTGTTTGGACTAATAGCAGTTTTACTCCATAGATCAGAAACTTATGGCATATACTAGTAATACACCATAATTTTCTACAATATGGAAATTCACCTTCACCTTGAAATTGTTCCCGAAAACTGAGTATATCTGAAAAAAAATATTGAAATTACACATGTTTATTTCCTTTGTGTATTGGAACAACACAAAAAAAAGCTGTGTGACACTGCGACACAAAATCCATTGGTAATCTTCAGATTTCTTGATGCCTTGCACGTAGTTGAGGCACCCAGTGCCAGAGGCCGCAAAGCTATCTCAAAACAATTTTGAACCTACATCATGTAGGTTTGACTGTAGGTCCTGTGCTATTTTCTTTGTAGGCCTCATTCCTTTTTCGATAAATAGTAGAATAATGTGCTTTACCAAAAAGCTCTATATTGGTCTCATATGTCCACAAGACGCTATCCCTGAAGGATTTGGCTTACTCTCGCACATTTTGGCAAACTGCAGTCTAGCTTGTTTATGTCTCTGTTTCAGCAGTGGGGTCCTCCTGGGTCTCCTGCTATAGTATTTCATTATATTCAAATGTTGATGGATAGTCTACTGTGCCACTGATACACACTGAGCCTGCAGGACAGCTTGAATTTCTTTGGAACATGATTGGCGATGCTCATCCACCATCATGACTATGCTACATTAAAAAAGATATTCAGACGTTATATTCAGTTCAAAGGCTGGCAACTAGACTATTACAAGGGATGGAAGCCCTCTCATATGATGAAAGTTTGGAAAAGTTGGGCTACTTCAGCTCAAAAGAAAGACATCTCAGAAGAGATCTCATTTATATGTATAAATATATGTGTGGTCAATACAAAGAACTGACACAAGACATTCTTTTCATAGACAATTAACACTAGGACTACTGGACTTGTGACCCCGCCTAGAACTACTGAAAGGAGTCATTTTGACTCCTTGCTTGTTTTCGTTTATTTTTAGAGTTTCATTTGTGGTTATTTATTAATAATTATATTTTTTGTAATGTATTATTATTGTGAGATCCAACAGTAATGCTTTTGATTGTTTTTTTTCTGCTTTTCTTATTTTTCTACAGAAAATAACAATAATTATAATAGACGTTTTTCAAACATTTTTTTTATTCAAGTGCACACATATAAACAACAACTGAAGAACAAAAAGCAGAGAAAATGTAGGTGGAGGAGCATAAAAATGAAAATATGGCGCAGAATTCACCTTCTAAACATTTGGTGTTTCGCATTTTAGGCATTGCCTTTGATTTATGGCAGTACATTGCCCACACAAAGACTTACCACAAGTCTTACAATTGCCGACAGATCTATTTTTCTTGCACTTTTCTTTGATCTGGCAAAATTTGTTTGAACCATCACTTCTGAACATGTAGAAACTTGGGACGTGGAACCCTTTTCCCTATCTGTGACATAAGGACCACTCAACTCTCTCACAAGCGTTTGCAAAAATGCCTTGTGTGACATTTTTTGGTGGGTAATCTCCTTGAATATTATACATGCATTTATACCCGCTAAGTCTAAGGCATTTTCAAATGCATGAACAGGCCATCTCCTTGTGGATGTTCGTGTGGTATATTTTCGTGCCATCTGATCCACTACATCTACTCCATATTTTGCTTCATTGTAAAACTTTACCGTTTCTGGAGTTTTTTTAGCGGAATCAGACGCAACAACAACATCTGGATGGACGGAACTCAAAATGGCAACATTTTTGTTGGGCTTTCCTTGATATACTGTAAGTGTAAAATTGTCTTCATTTCTAAACACTTTAGTGTTGTACAATTCCTCTTTCATGGATTTTATTTCTTTAGGCACTTCTCGCCTTATCTTATTCAGTGTTCCCACGATGGTTGTTCCTTTGCTTTTTAGCTGTTTAGCTAATTTTACTGAAGTAAAATAATTATCGGTTGGAACATTGCGACCTTTTTTCAAAAACGGGTCCAATAACTTCATTACCACATGGTCAGCTAAACGGTCCTCAGCACGGCGTGTGTCATCTTTGCCTAGATAAGGGAAGCCATTTGCCAGATATTTGCTCTCCTTATCAACAGCTAGCCAATATTTGTGGCCATATTTATCTGGTTTGGAAGGCATGTACTGCGTGAATGGACACCTAGTTTTGCTTGGGAAAAGTTGCTCATCCACCATTATGTATGGGCCAGGTTTGTAACACGCAATACAATTTTCAATAAACCTGTCCCACACAGTGGAAAATAGAGCAAACTTGTCCGTTTGCAGTCTCTCCGATCGAGTAGATTTATCATCAAATCTGAGAAACCTCATAATTTCAACAAAGCGGTCCCTAGACATTGTCGCTTTGCAAAACGGTATTCCCCAGTCATTACACCAAATACTGCTAATCGAGTGACGGTTCGTGCCAGATATTCCACGAGCATAGAATATCGCAATGAATGCATCTAGCTCCTCATCAGATAGAGTAAACTGTAAATTATTGTTCCTGCATGCTTCTGCAAGCATACAGTTCTTTATATGTGTCAATATATATGAATCAAAAAATAAACGCCATGCGCTCAAAGGACTATCGATAATGATATTTCTTCTGGCGTATCCTGTAGGGCCAAGAATATTTTGGCTGTCGCGCCTACCAGGCAAGTGTTGTCCAATTTCAACAGGTTTCCATTGAATACCATCCGCTGAAACTAATATTCCTTCAGATTCGCCTTCTCTGGTGTTTGTTGTTGCATTACCTTCGCCGCCATCGTTATCTGTTGTTCTTTCATTTCTGGGACGTTTTGCTGATTTTTTCTGTCCACGACCAGGAGGATGGTCACGAGGCAACATAACTGCATGAGCCCGATCCCCAGTTGATGTGCTTGGAATATCTGGAAAAAAGTTGATGAATATTTAGAATTTTTGTTTTGTAAGGGTCCGTGCACACTGGCTGGATTAGCGGCGGAATATCCGACCGGATATTCTCACCACAATCCGGCCCGTACCTGCCCGCTCAGGTACAGAGCGGAGTTTCATACCTGAAGCTCCGCTCCGAACCCCGGGCTGGAGCCGCTGTCTGGGACGGAGCCGTGCTCGCGCGTAAGCAAGCGCTGCTCTGTTCCTGACAGCGGCTCCAGCCCGGGGTTCGGAGCGGAGCTTCAGGCATGAGCGGGCAGGTACGGCCTGTATTGCGGCAAGAATATCCAGATGGCTATTCAGCCAGAATTCTGCTAGTGTGCACAGGCCCTAACTCAGTGTGTGGAAGAACAAATAAATACACATAACTACTTACCTTCTGGATTTGTTCCTTCTGAGTCTTCAGATTCACTTGATATGTTCTGAGGAATGAAATCTTCATCACTGTCAGAATCAAATACATGTTCCTGCAATTCGGATTCCGATTCATCCTCCGGTATGGATTGCAAAGTAGCCAGAAAATCCTGAGGCTTTATCAAACGTCTTCTCTCCATATTCCTCACAAATCCCATAATTCTATATAGTTCCCTGCTGAAAAATAGAAATGAAATGAAAACTAAAAGAAATAATAACTGTTCTGCCACCTTCAAAAGTAGGTGGGCTGAATCAGTTGACAGACAGCTAAACTATTTCATAACAATTCATACCTGTATGAGTCTTCAGAGCTCGTATGTCTGCGTCTGTTCTCTTTGTCTCTTCAGCTGAACTGAAAGTAAAGTTACTATCCAGAATACTGTCTCCAGCTAGGACCTTAGAAAAACACCACCCTTCATTAGCATAAGATAAGAGCCTAGAGTAAACAAGCTATTTTGTTCAGCATTACACAGTAATACAAGCAGGTAAAACACAAGGAAAATGTGAAAAGTTGACATGTAAATTGAACTACATCTATATGAACATCAGGGTAAATAAGACAGAGTGAAAAAATTATGCACAAAACTTTATAGCAACATTTAGTGACAAAAGGACCTCAAAATATAGTAGGGAGTCAAAATGACTCCCTTCAGTAGTTCTTGGTAAATTTTGAAAAAAACGCGCACATTTTTTACCAAAATTATTTATTCTCACAAAATCTTTTTTCACATCATATTTGAGGAAAAGTCACCGAGTTTCAAGCCGGAATTCTGAAAAATGTAGTCACAGAAGAGAAATAAAAAACGAAAGGAGTCAAAATGACTCCATCAGTAGTTCTAGTGTTAAGGACCAGACTTATTCCTTTCAAAGACCAGGGGGCACTCATTATGGGTGGAAGACAGGCGATTCCAGCAGATAAATAGGAAAGGGTTCTTTACAGTTAGAGCAGGCAGACTGTAGAATGCTCTACCACAAGGGGTAGTAATGGCAGGCACAATAACAGCTTTTAAAAAAGGGCTGGATGATTTCCTTGGTGCCCATAATATTTTGAGTTCTAATTAATTTAGTGATAAAATGTATAATTGGTGTATAAAGGTTGAACTTGATGTACCTAAGTCTTTTTTTAACCCATGTAACTATGTGCTCGTAACTATGCAACCTTTCATCAATTATTCTCTGCTGTCCATGTGCGGTGAGATTAACTACAGTGCCATGGGTAATAAACTTCTTGATTTTGTTGTGCACTGTGGACAAAGGAATATCAAGTTCTCTGGAGACGGGCTTGTAATCTTGAAATTGTTGTTATTTTTCAACAATTTTGATTCTCTAGTCCTCAGACAGTTCTCTTTTCCACTTTCTGTTCTCCATGCTTAGTTTGGCCTATATAGACACACAATTCAATGATTGAATTGACTTCTCCCCTTTTTATCTTGTTTCAGATGTGATTTTGATATTGCTCACACCTGTTACTTGATACTTGACAGGTGAATTTGAACGAGCATCATATGCTTGAAACAAAGTTCTTTATCCACAATTTGGAAAGTTGCCAACAATTTTGTCCAGCCCATTCTTGAGGTGCTGTGTGAAATTATGTCCTATTTTCTTTTTTTCAGTTTGTTTATGTTGTTCCAAAACACACAAAGGAAATAAATATGTGTATAACAAAAACAAAATTTGTGCAATTGCATTTATTTTCTGAGAGAAATACTTCATTTTCTGGTGCTATTTCAAGAGTGCCAACACTTTCCACCCTGACTGTATTTACAGAAAAAGGTAGACAAGATGTGCATGGGAGCGGCCTCATTTTTTTAAAGTTTTGTCTCCTTTGGAAATTTGTTTTTCTTAATTCAAAGTAATGACCATATTCATTCAGTTCTTGCCAATCCAATGCAGAAAGCAATCAAAGTGAATGTTTTATTTACTTCAAAACTTTTCTTCTTTGTGACTTTTACTTTTTTTTATCTGTGAAATATAAAGCAAGCTGCCCTATGGTTATCCATTCCACAAGCTAAGTTATAGCTATGACTTAATGTGAAAAATATTAGATACTAGGTCACTTGTACAACTTTGCCTCTGAGCAATATAAATGACAGCTTGGAAAAGCATGCTGATGGCATAGTAGCAAGGAGATAGCTGTGACTAATAGTTTGGCAAATTTCTTCTTAGAATTAGTTTTGTAACTTGTTTATACAGCTCTGTCAAAAATTAAGAGTCCACTGCAAAATGTTGTTTGTCTATTTTCTCTTTAAAGGTATATTTTTGAGTAAAATGTAAATGGCTCTATTAGTCTATAAACTTCTGAAAACTCCGAATTTCCAAGCAATATATTTTGTATTTTTTTTATGACAAAGAAAAATGGTCAAAATAAAAAAAGAACTGTGCTTTCAGACCTCATATAATTCAAAGAAAACAAGTTCATAATCATTTAGAAGCAACAATACTAATGTTTTAACTCAGGAAGAGTTCAGAAATCAATATTTTGTGGAATAACCATGATTTTTATTCACAACGTTCATGTATCTTGGCATGCTTTCCAGCAATCTTTCACACAATCTTGTTTGATAGCTTGTGACTATCCATTATCCTCGTGATTACATTCCAGAGGTTTTCAATGGGGTTCAGGTCTGGAGATTGGGCTGCCCATGACAGAGTTTTGATGTGGTGGTCTTTTAATTTTTGCCAGAGTTGTATTGTTCGATTCAGAAATTATTTTTAATCCTATTCCTATCTATGTATAAAATTGAAAGTAATACTGTTTTTTTTTTGTAAAGTAATACACAGATTGATGTTCGATTCAATAAGAAAACCTACAATGAACTAATTTTATACTGCATTAAATGAACCAATTGTGGCAGGCACCTGAGTTTTACACAGTCTTTTTTCGGATGTAATGTTTCAGTTTGTAATCATTTATATATTAGATTTTCAGGAAAAAAATCCTAATGGAGTCACAAGCCCCTGTATACCATTTCTACAGTGGATAGCATTTTATAATTAAACAATTTGTTTTTTCACAGGAGCCAGCTATTACTTTCTGCTATGCGGCTGTTGAAGCTTTTCTTTCGCGGTCTCATTGGAAAGACCTTTTGCACTCGAGCTTGTTAAATATTGGATTAGCACAAAATATTCAATTTAATAGGGCAGATTAGAATTCTGTATAAATCCCATGTATGCAGGTTTCTAACATTTTGCTTTTCTGTAAATTAAAAATGCATTCCATATTTAGGAAGTGTATGCATTTAGAAAACAACAGTAAAACTTGGGCATCTAAGGAAGTCATTTACAAAGGACAAATATAATAGGACAAAATTTGTGTATTCAGGGCATTTTCTTATTGCCAGAAAAGGAAGATTGCCGAAACAAATAAAAGTTTCTGTTAGATCCACATTTGTACCAATGACCGAGATCCTTCTGAAATTAGTTTCCATCTATATATCTATCAATCTTTGTAAAGCAGTATATATTTTTCTTAAATGCATGCCTACATCTCGCTTTTCAAGGTGAATTTGCATGAGACAGATTTGTTGCAAAAATCTCTTGAACTGTTTAACCCCTTTAGCCAGAGGGTGGTTTGCACGTTAATGACAGGCCAATTTTTACAATTCTGACCACTGTCCCTTTATAAGGCAATAACTCTGGAATGCTTCATGGGATTCCAGTGATTCTGAGACTGTTTTCTTGTGACATATTGTACTTCATGATAGTGGTAAAATTTGTTTGATATGACTTGCGTTTATTTGTAAAAAAAAAAATGGAAATTTAGCGAAAATATTTAAAATTTCACAATTTTACAACTTTGAATTTTCATGCCCTTAAATCACAGAGATATGACACAGAAAAAACTTAATAGTAACATTTCCCACATGTCTACTTTACATCAGCACAATTTTTGAACCATAATTTTTTTGTGTTAGGAAGTTATAAGGGTTAAAATTTGAACAGCGATTTCTCATTTTTACAACACCATTTTTTTTAGGGACCATATAACATTTGAAGTCACTCTAAGGGGTGTACATGATAGAAAATGCCCAAAATTGACATGATTCTAAAAACTGCACCCCCCAATGTGCTCAGAATCACATTCAAGAAGATTATTAACCCTTCAAGTGCTTCATGGGAACTTTTGGAATGTTTAAAAAAAAATTAACATTTACCTTTTTTTTCACAACAAAATTATTTCAGATCCAAATTTTATTATTTTACCAAGGGTAACAGGAGAAATTGGACCTCAAAAGTTGTTGTACAATTTGTCCTGTGTACACTGATACCCCATATGTGAGGGTAAACCACTGTTTTGGCGCATGGCAGAGCTTGGAAGGGAAGAAGCGCAGTTTGACTTTTTCAATGCAAAATTAGCAGGAATTGAGATTGTACGCCATGTCGCATTTGGAGAGCCCGTGATGTGCCTAAAGAGTGGAAACCCCCACAAGTGACACCATTTTGGAAACTAGACACCCCAAGAAACTTATCTAGATGTTTGGTGAGTACTTTGAACCCCCAAGTGCTTCACAGAAGTTTATAACGTAGAGCCGTGAAAATAAAAAATCATATTTTTTCCACAAAAATAATTTTTTGCCCCCAATTTTTTACATTACCAAGGATAACAGGAGAAATTGGACCCCAAAAGTTGTTGTGCAATTTTTCTTGAGCACAGCCCCTGAGGTGCCAGAACAACAGAAATCCCCATATGTGAACTCATTTTATAAGCTACACTTCCCAATGAATTCATCTAGCGATACAGTGATCATATTAGCACCACATGTACCTTGTAGAATTTTATACCACTGACTGGTGAAGAAAGAATAAATACAATTTTTACCACTAAAATGTTTTAGCCCCAAGTTTTTAATTTTTTTCTAAGGGCTAAAAGGAAATGTTTTACAACAAACTGAGGTCCATTTTTTCCTGAGTGTGCCAATACCCTACATGTGATCGGGAAATATTTTTCAGGCACGGTGCAAAGCTCAGAAGGCAAGGAGCGCCAGATTTTACTGTTATTGTTTGCAGGTGCCATGACTGACTGGGAGAGCCCAGGAGGTGCCAGAACAGCAGAATCCCCGATAAGTGACCCTATTTTACAAACTACACTTCTCAATGAATCAATCTAGGGGTGCAGTAATCATATTGACACCATGGGTGTGTCACATAATTTTATACCATTGAGCATTGAAGACAAAACAACTACATTTTTACCACCAAACTTTTGTTTTAGCCAATGATTTTACATTTTCACACAGGAAGTTGATACAAATGGCACCATCATTTGTCCCACAATTTCTACTTAACATGGCAATACCCCATATGTGGCTGCACAGTCATGGCCAAAATTTTTGAGAATGACACCAAAATTATATTTTCACATGATCTGCTGCCCTCTGGTTTTTATTAGTGTTTGTCTGATGTTTATATCACATTCAGAAATATAATTGCAATCATATTATGAGTACCAATAGGTTATATTTCAAAAACCTGACCTGCACATCCAAACATAGACTAAGTGTGAACAGGTGCTGAACCTAGAGTCGCCAACTCGTATATAGTTAAATAAATAAGGCAGCACACTGCAGCGCTAGAACATACAAACTTGAAATACGAAATTTGAACTGCATTACTGCACTAGAAATATGAAAAATGAGAGCGTTTAGCGCATAAAAATGGCCAATTTTATGTGTACCTTCTAGCCACAGGTGTTTTAATTACAGCAGGTCCAATACCCCTCCATAGAGAGAGAGAATTTTAGTCTAGGAAGAGGTTTCACATGTATCCATTCAGATGTAGACATTTATTCTCAGCGAGGTAAGGCAAGCGTAGGACCTGGTATAAGAGAGATGCCGTAAAGTGGCTACCAGGTACACATAAAATTGGCCATTTTTATGCGCTAAACGCTCTCATTTTTCATATTTCTAGTGCAGTAATGCAGTTCAAATTTCATATTTCAAGTTTGTATGTTCTAGCACTGCAGTGTGCTGCCTTATTTATTTAACTATATACGAGTTGGCGACTCTAGGTTCAGCAGCTGTTCACACTTAGTCTATGTTTGGATATGCAGGTCAGGTTTTTAAAAAGTATTCTCTAGCCTTCTGATCGTGCACTCCGCCTTCTAGCCACAGGTGTTTTAATTACAGCAGGTCCAATACCCCTCCATAGAGAGAGAGAATTTTAGTCTAGGAAGAGGTTTCACATGTACCCATTCAGATGTAGACGTTTATTCTCAGCGAGGTAAGGCAAGCGTAGGACCTGGTATAAGAGAGATGCCGTAAAGTGGCTACCAGGTACACATAAAATTGGCCATTTTTATGTGCTAAACGCTCTCATTTTTCATATTTTTAGTGCAGTAATGCAGTTCAAATTTCGTATTTCAAGTTTGTATGTTCTAGCGCTGCAGTGTGCTGCCTTATTTATTTAACTATATACGAGTTGGCGACTCTAGGTTCAGCACCTGTTCACACTTAGTCTATGTTTGGATGTGCAGGTCAGGTTTTTGAAATGTATTCTCTAGCCTTCTGATCGTGCACTCCGCCTTCTAGCCACAGGTGTTTTAATGACAGCAGGTCCAATACCCCTCCATAGAGAGAGAGAATTTTAGTCTAGGAAGAGGTTTCACATGTACCCATTCAGATGTAGACGTTTATTCTCAGCGAGGTAAGGCAAGCGTAGGACCTGGTATAAGAGAGATGCCGTAAAGTGGCTACCAGGTACACATAAAATTGGCCATTTTTATGTGATAAACGCTCTCATTTTTCATATTTTTAGTGAAGTAATGCAGTTCAAATTTCGTATTTCAAGTTTGTATGTTCTAGCGCTGCAGTGTGCTGCCTTATTTATTTAACTATATACGAGTTGGCGACTCTAGGTTCAGCACCTGTTCACACTTAGTCTATGTTTGGATGTGCAGGTCAGGTTTTTGAAATGTATTCTCTAGCCTTCTGATCGTGCACTCCGCCTTCTAGCCACAGGTGTTTTAATGACAGCAGGTCCAATACCCCTCCATAGAGAGAGAGAATTTTAGTCTAGGAAGAGGTTTCACATGTACCCATTCAGATGTAGACGTTTATTCTCAGCGAGGTAAGGCAAGCGTAGGACCTGGTATAAGAGAGATGCCGTAAAGTGGCTACCAGGTACACATAAAATTGGCCATTTTTATGCGCTAAACGCTCTCATTTTTCATATTTCTAGTGCAGTAATACAGTTCAAATTTCGTATTTCAAGTTTGTATGTTCTAGCGCTGCAGTGTGCTGCCTTATTTATTTAACTATATACGAGTTGGCGACTCTAGGTTCAGCACCTGTTCACACTTAGTCTATGTTTGGATGTGCAGGTCAGGTTTTTGAAATGTATTCTCTAGCCTTCTGATCGTGCACTCCGCCTTCTAGCCACAGGTGTTTTAATTACAGCAGGTCCAATACCCCTCCATAGAGAGAGAGAATTTTAGTCTAGGAAGAGGTTTCACATGTACCCATTCAGATGTAGACGTTTATTCTCAGCGAGGTAAGGCAAGCGTAGGACCTGGTATAAGAGAGATGCCGTAAAGTGGCTACCAGGTACACATAAAATTGGCCATTTTTATGCGCTAAACGCTCTCATTTTTCATATTTCTAGTGCAGTAATGCAGTTCAAATTTCGTATTTCAAGTTTGTATGTTCTAGCGCTGCAGTGTGCTGCCTTATTTATTTAACTATATATGAGTTGGCGACTCTAGGTTCAGCACCTGTTCACACTTAGTCTATGTTTGGATGTGCAGGTCAGGTTTTTGAAATGTATTCTCTAGCCTTCTGATCGTGCACTCCGCCTTCTAGCCACAGGTGTTTTAATTACAGCAGGTCCAATACCCCTCCATAGAGAGAGAGAATTTTAGTCTAGGAAGAGGTTTCACATGTACCCATTCAGAAGTAGATGTTTATTCTCAGCGAGGTAAGGCAAGCGTAGGACCTGGTATAAGAGAGATGCCGTAAAGTGGCTACCAGGTACACATAAAATTGGCCATTTTTATGCGCTAAACGCTCTCATTTTTCATATTTCTAGTGCAGTAATGCAGTTCAAATTTCGTATTTCAAGTTTGTATGTTCTAGCGCTGCAGTGTGCTGCCTTATTTAACTATATACGAGTTGGCGACTCTAGGTTCAGCACCTGTTCACACTTAGTCTATGTTTGGATGTGCAGGTCAGGTTTTTGAAATGTATTCTCTAGCCTTCTGATCGTGCACTCCGCCTTCTAGCCACAGGTGTTTTAATTACAGCAGGTCCAATACCCCTCCATAGAGAGAGAGAATTTTAGTCTAGGAAGAGGTTTCACATGTACCCATTCAGAAGTAGATGTTTATTCTCAGCGAGGTAAGGCAAGCGTAGGACCTGGTATAAGAGAGATGCCGTAAAGTGGCTACCAGGTACACATAAAATTGGCCATTTTTATGCGCTAAACGCTCTAATTTTTCATATTTCTAGTGCAGTAATGCAGTTCAAATTTCGTATTTCAAGTTTGTATGTTCTAGCGCTGCAGTGTGCTGCCTTATTTATTTAACTATATACGAGTTGGCGACTCTAGGTTCAGCACCTGTTCACACTTAGTCTATGTTTGGATGTGCAGGTCAGGTTTTTGAAATGTATTCTCTAGCCTTCTGATCGTGCACTCCGCCTTCTAGCCACAGGTGTTTTAATGACAGCAGGTCCAATACCCCTCCATAGAGAGAGAGAATTTTAGTCTAGGAAGAGGTTTCACATGTACCCATTCAGATGTAGACGTTTATTCTCAGCGAGGTAAGGCAAGCGTAGGACCTGGTATAAGAGAGATGCCGTAAAGTGGCTACCAGGTACACATAAAATTGGCCATTTTTATGCGCTAAACGCTCTCATTTTTCATATTTCTAGTACAGTAATACAGTTCAAATTTCGTATTTCAAGTTTGTATGTTCTAGCGCTGCAGTGTGCTGCCTTATTTATTTAACTATATACGAGTTGGCGACTCTAGGTTCAGCACCTGTTCACACTTAGTCTATGTTTGGATGTGCAGGTCAGGTTTTTGAAATGTATTCTCTAGCCTTCTGATCGTGCACTCCGCCTTCTAGCCACAGATGTTTTAATTACAGCAGGTCCAATACCCCTCCATAGAGAGAGAGAATTTTAGTCTAGGAAGAGGTTTCACATGTACCCATTCAGAAGTAGATGTTTATTCTCAGCGAGGTAAGGCAAGCGTAGGACCTGGTATAAGAGAGATGCCGTAAAGTGGCTACCAGGTACACATAAAATTGGCCATTTTTATGCGCTAAACGCTCTCATTTTTCATGTTTCTAGTGCAGTAATGCAGTTCAAATTTCGTATTTCAAGTTTGTATGTTCTAGCGCTGCAGTGTGCTGCCTTATTTATTTAACTATATACGAGTTGGCGACTCTAGGTTCAGCACCTGTTCACACTTAGTCTATGTTTGGATGTGCAGGTCAGGTTTTTGAAATGTATTCTCTAGCCTTCTGATCGTGCACTCCGCCTTCTAGCCACAGGTGTTTTAATTACAGCAGGTCCAATACCCCTCCATAGAGAGAGAGAATTTTAGTCTAGGAAGAGGTTTCACATGTACCCATTCAGAAGTAGATGGTTATTCTCAGCGAGGTAAGGCAAGTCTAGGACCTGGTATAAGAGAGATGCCGTAAAGTGGCTACCAGGTACACATAAAATTGGCCATTTTTATGCGCTAAACGCTCTCATTTTTCATATTTCTAGTGCAGTAATGCAGTTCAAATTTCGTATTTCAAGTTTGTATGTTCTAGCGCTGCAGTGTGCTGCCTTATTTATTTAACTATATACGAGTTGGCGACTCTAGGTTCAGCACCTGTTCACACTTAGTCTATGTTTGGATGTGCAGGTCAGGTTTTTGAAATGTATTCTCTAGCCTTCTGATCGTGCACTCCGCCTTCTAGCCACAGGTGTTTTAATTACAGCAGGTCCAATACCCCTCCATAGAGAGAGAGAATTTTAGTCTAGGAAGAGGTTTCACATGTACCCATTCAGATGTAGACGTTTATTCTCAGCGAGGTAAGGCAAGCGTAGGACCTGGTATAAGAGAGATGCCGTAAAGTGGCTACCAGGTACACATAAAATTGGCCATTTTTATGCGCTAAACGCTCTCATTTTTCATATTTCTAGTGCAGTAATGCAGTTCAAATTTCGTATTTCAAGTTTGTATGTTCTAGCGCTGCAGGGTGCTGCCTTATTTATTTAACTATATACGAGTTGGCGACTCTAGGTTCAGCACCTGTTCACACTTAGTCTATGTTTGGATGTGCAGGTCAGGTTTTTGAAATGTATTCTCTAGCCTTCTGATCGTGCACTCCGCCTTCTAGCCACAGGTGTTTTAATTACAGCAGGTCCAATACCCCTCCATAGAGAGAGAGAATTTTAGTCTAGGAAGAGGTTTCACATGTACCCATTCAGATGTAGACGTTTATTCTCAGCGAGGTAAGGCAAGCGTAGGACCTGGTATAAGAGAGATGCCGTAAAGTGGCTACCAGGTACACATAAAATTGGCCATTTTTATGCGCTAAACGCTCTCATTTTTCATATTTCTAGTGCAGTAATGCAGTTCAAATTTCGTATTTCAAGTTTGTATGTTCTAGCGCTGCAGTGTGCTGCCTTATTTATTTAACTATATACGAGTTGGCGACTCTAGGTTCAGCACCTGTTCACACTTAGTCTATGTTTGGATGTGCAGGTCAGGTTTTTGAAATGTATTCTCTAGCCTTCTGATCGTGCACTCCGCCTTCTAGCCACAGGTGTTTTAATTACAGCAGGTCCAATACCCCTCCATAGAGAGAGAGAATTTTAGTCTAGGAAGAGGTTTCACATGTACCCATTCAGATGTAGACGTTTATTCTCAGCGAGGTAAGGTAAGCGTAGGACCTGGTATAAGAGAGATGCCGTAAAGTGGCTACCATGTACACATAAAATTGGCCATTTTTATGCGCTAAACGCTCTCATTTTTCATATTTCTAGTGCAGTAATGCAGTTCAAATTTCGTATTTCAAGTGTGTATGTTCTAGCGCTGCAGTGTGCTGCCTTATTTATTTAACTATATACGAGTTGGCGACTCTAGGTTCAGCACCTGTTCACACTTAGTCTATGTTTGGATGTGCAGGTCAGGTTTTTGAAATGTATTCTCTAGCCTTCTGATTGTGCACTCCGCCTTCTAGCCACAGGTGTTTTAATTACAGCAGGTCTAATACCCCTCCATAGAGAGAGAGAATTTTAGTCTAGGAAGAGGTTTCACATATACCCATCCATAGATGTAGACGTTTATTCTCAGCGAGGTAAGGCAAGCGTAGGACCTGGTATAAGAGAGATGCCGTAAAGTGGCTACCAGGTACACATAAAATTGGCCATTTTTATGCGCTAAACGCTCTCATTTTTCATATTTCTAGTACAGTAATGCAGTTCAAATTTCGTATTTCAAGTTTGTATGTTCTAGCGCTGCAGTGTGCTGCCTTATTTATTTAACTATATACGAGTTGGCGACTCTAGGTTCAGCACCTGTTCACACTTAGTCTATGTTTGGATGTGCAGGTCAGGTTTTTGAAATGTATTCTCTAGCCTTCTGATCGTGCACTCCGCCTTCTAGCCACAGGTGTTTTAATTACAGCAGGTCCAATACCCCTCCATAGAGAGAGAGAATTTTAGTCTAGGAAGAGGTTTCACATGTACCCATTCAGATGTAGACGTTTATTCTCAGCGAGGTAAGGCAAGCGTAGGACCTGGTATAAGAGAGATGCCGTAAAGTGGCTACCAGGTACACATAAAATTGGCCATTTTTATGCGCTAAACGCTCTCATTTTTCATATTTCTAGTGCAGTAATGCAGTTCAAATTTCGTATTTCAAGTTTGTATGTTCTAGCGCTGCAGTGTGCTGCCTTATTTATTTAACTATATACGAGTTGGCGACTCTAGGTTCAGCACCTGTTCACACTTAGTCTTTGTTTGGATGTGCAGGTCAGGTTTTTGAAATGTATTCTCTAGCCTTCTGATCGTGCACTCCGCCTTCTAGCCACAGGTGTTTTAATTACAGCAGGTCCAATACCCCTCCATAGAGAGAGAGAATTTTAGTCTAGGAAGAGGTTTCACATGTACCCATTCAGATGTAGACGTTTATTCTCAGCGAGGTAAGGCAAGCGTAGGACCTGGTATAAGAGAGATGCCGTAAAGTGGCTACCAGGTACACATAAAATTGGCCATTTTTATGCGCTAAACGCTCTCATTTTTCATATTTCTAGTGCAGTAATGCAGTTCAAATTTCGTATTTCAAGTTTGTATGTTCTAGCGCTGCAGTGTGCTGCCTTATTTATTTAACTATATACGAGTTGGCGACCCTAGGTTCAGCACCTGTTCACACTTAGTCTATGTTTGGATGTGCAGGTCAGGTTTTTGAAATGTATTCTCTAGCCTTCTGATCGTGCACTCCGCCTTCTAGCCACAGGTGTTTTAATTACAGCAGGTCCAATACCCCTCCATAGAGAGAGAGAATTTTAGTCTAGGAAGAGGTTTCACATGTACCCATTCAGATGTAGACGTTTATTCTCAGTGAGGTAAGGCAAGCGTAGGACCTGGTATAAGAGAGATGCCGTAAAGTGGCTACCAGGTACACATAAAATTGGCCATTTTTATGCGCTAAATGCTCTCATTTTTCATATTTTTAGTGCAGTAATGCAGTTCAAATTTCGTATTTCAAGTTTGTATGTTCTAGCGCTGCAGTGTGCTGCCTTATTTATTTAACTATATACGAGTTGGCGACTCTAGGTTCAGCACCTGTTCACACTTAGTCTATGTTTGGATGTGCAGGTCAGGTTTTTGAAATGTATTCTCTAGCCTTCTGATCGTGCACTCCGCCTTCTAGCCACAGGTGTTTTAATTACAGCAGGTCCAATACCCCTCCATAGAGAGAGAGAATTTTAGTCTAGGAAGAGGTTTCACATGTACCCATTCAGATGTAGACGTTTAATCTCAGCGAGGTAAGGCAAGCGTAGGACCTGGTATAAGAGAGATGCCGTAAAGTGGCTACCAGGTACACATAAAATTGGCCATTTTTATGCGCTAAACGCTCTCATTTTTCATATTTCTAGTGCAGTAATGCAGTTCAAATTTCGTATTTCAAGTTTGTATGTTCTAGCGCTGCAGTGTGCTGCCTTATTTATTTAACTATATACGAGTTGGCGACTCTAGGTTCAGCACCTGTTCACACTTAGTCTATGTTTGGATGTGCAGGTCAGGTTTTTGAAATGTATTCTCTAGCCTTCTGATCGTGCACTCCGCCTTCTAGCCACAGGTGTTTTAATTACAGCAGGTCCAATACCCCTCCATAGAGAGAGAGAGAGAATTTTAGTCTAGGAAGAGGTTTCACATGTACCCATTCAGATGTAGACGTTTATTCTCAGCGAGGTAAGGCAAGCGTAGGACCTGGTATAAGAGAGATGCCGTAAAGTGGCTACCAGGTACACATAAAATTGGCCATTTTTATGCGCTAAACGCTCTCATTTTTCATATTTCTAGTGCAGTAATGCAGTTCAAATTTCGTATTTCAAGTTTGTATGTTCTAGCGCTGCAGTGTGCTGCCTTATTTATTTACCAATAGGTTATATTGACAGTTAGAATGAGTTAATGCAGCAAGTCAATATTTGCAGTGTTGACCCTTCTTCTTCAAGACCTCTGCAATTCTCCCTGGCATGCTCTCAATCAACTTCTGGACCAAATCCTGACTGATAGCAGTCCATTCTTGCATAATCAATGCTTGCATTTTGCCAGAATTTGTTGGTTTTTGTTTGTCCACCCGTCTCTTGATGATTGACCACAAGTTCTCAATGGGATTAAGATCTGGGCAGTTTCCAGGCCATGGACCCAAAATCTCTATGTTTTGTTCCATGAGCAATTTAGTTATCACCTTTGCTTTATGGCAAGGTGCTCCATCATGCTGGAAAAGGCATTGTTGGGCACCAAACTGCTCTTGGACGGTTGGGAGAAGTTACTCTTGGAGGACATTCTGGTACCATTCTTTATTCATGGCTGTGTTTTTAGGCAAGACGGTGAGTGAGCCGATTCCCTTGGCTGAGAAGCAACCCCACACATGAATGGTTTCAGGATGCTTTACAGTTGGCATGAGACAAGACTGGTGGTAGCGCTCACCTCTTCTTCTCCGAATAAGCTGTTTTCCAGATGTCCCAAACAATCGAAAAGGGGATTCATCAGAGAAAATGACTTTGCCCCAGTCCTCAGCAGTCCACTCCCTGTATCTTTTGCAGAATATCAGTCGGTCCCTGATGTTTTTTCTGGAGAGAAGTGGCTTCTTTGCTGCCCTCCTTGAAACCAGGCCTTGCTCAAAGAGTCTCTGCCTCACAGTGCGTGCAGAAGCACTCACACCAGCCTGCTGCCATTGCTGAGCAAGCTCGGCACTGCTGGTAGTCCGATCCCGCAGCTGAAACAGTTTTAAGATACGGTCCTGGCGCTTGCTGGTCTTTCTTGGGCGCCCTGGAGCCTTTTTGACAACAATGGAAGCTCTCTCCTTGAAGTTCTTGATGATGCGATAGATTGTTGACTGAGGTGCAATCTTTGTAGCTGCGATACTCTTCCCTGTTAGGCCATTTTTGTGCAGTGCAATGATGGCTGCATGTGTTTCTTTAGAGATAACCATGGTTAACTGAAGATAAACAATAATACCAAGCACCAGCCTCCTTTTAAAGTGTCCAGTGATGTCATTCTTACTTAATCATGACTGACTGATCGCCAGCCCTGTCCTCATCAACACCCACACCTGTGTTAATGGATCAATCACTAAAACGATGTTAGCTGCTCCTTTTAAGGCAGGACTGCAATGATGTTGAAATGTGTTCATTTTCTGGGCAAATATTGACTTTGCAAGTACAGTAATTGCTGTTAAGCTGATCACTCTGACATTCAGGAGTATATGCAAATTGCCATTAGAAAAAATGAAGCAGTAGACTTTGGAAAAATTAATATTTGTCTCATTCTCAAAATTTTTGTCCATGACTGTACAGTACTTCTTAGCCATACAGAGAGACTCAGGAGGAACGGAGCACTATTTGCCTATTCAAATGAGTGGGCCTGTGCACATGTCAGTGTGTTTTCATGGACCGTGTGTCCGTTGTTAAAACACGCTGACATGTCCATTTTTTAATGTCCGCATGGGCCACAAAACGTCCCGCACATATGCATAGGTATAATACACATGTGCCGAGGAAGAAGCATTACAGTTACCTCTGTTCCCCAGCACTGGGTGCTGAACACGGCTCTCTTCATTCTCCCCTGCACTGCCGGCGATCAGTGCGAGCAGGGGAGAATGATGAGAGTTACATATAAGTGATAAAAGAGACAGCAGGAGGAGGCTGATGGGACTATTACTCCCATCAGCCTACCACTGCTGCTGCTAATAACAGTGACAACAGTAGCGGCTGATGGGGGTATTCATCAGCCGCCATCTGCACTATAAGTAAATTATTAAATGAAAAAAATGGCATGGGTTCCCCTGTATTTTCTATAACCAGCCAGGCAAAATGGCTGGGGGCTGCAACCCTCAGTTGTCATCTTCAGCAAGGTTGGTTATCAAGAATAGAGAGATCCCTATGCTGTTTTTTTCAAATGATTTACACAAAAAATTAAAAAAATGACGTAGGGGGTTCCCCACATTTTTGACAATCAGCCTTGCTAAAGCTCACAGCTGGGGGCTGTTATTCTCAGGCTGGTAAGGGGCCATGGCTGCTGACCTCTCCAGCCTAAAAATATCAGCCCGTAACTGTCCAGAAAAGGCACATCTATTAGATGCGTCAATTCTGGAGCTTTGCCCCGCTCTTCCCACTGCCCTGTAGCAGTGGCAAATGGAGCTCATATTTGTGGGATTGGTTGTTACCTTGGCATTGTCAGGTGACATCAAGCCCACGGCTTAGTAATGGAGAGGCACCTATAAGACACCTATTCATTACTAATCCTCTACTTACATGGTAAAGACACAGCCAGAATAAAGTCTTTTATTAGAAATAAAACAGAGCACTTTTACTTTTTTATGTAAAAATGACAAACATAGTAATACTCACCAAACGCCTATTCCACTGAAGCTCTCATTCTACTGTAATAAAACTAAAATAAAAAACAACAATATACCATACCTGTCTGTCATTCTGTGCCACACCGTCATCCATGTCTGGGGATAATTAGTTTTCAACCTGAACAGTCCAAGATGCGATCATCCAGGCTGACAACCACTGGTGAATGAGCTGCTGCGAACTCAGCATCAGTGACTGGGGGTGATGTCATAGAGGTTACGTCCGGTCACTGAGGCTCGGCTCCCAGCCGGGCTGTGCTGCAGTGAGATCCCCGCTAGCCCTGTGAGCAGCTCGGAGTGGGGCAATGCTGTGATTTTTGGGCTCTCAGAAGATGATGCTGGTGAGCGGAGTCTCCTTTGCCATAGATTTCATTGCTGTGGGCTTCAGTAAAATAGCCACAGGAGGCGGCTCATGTGAAGATTGAGATCTGGGAAATGAGATCTCGGTAGATGAGATCTCGTCTCCCGAGATCTCAATCTGTGCATGTGCCACCTCTTGCAGCCATTTTCCCAAAGCTCACTACAGGGAAATCATTGGGAAAGAGTTTCTCCATTCATCTGCGCAGATATCTTCTGAGAGTCCAGTACCCGCGGCATTGCCCAGCTCCTGCTGCCTCTGCTGGCCTCCTGAAGGAGCAGCCCTGCCTCTTGTGACCCCTCTTCACTGCAGCTGGCCCCCCAGTCAAGTTATCATTAGAACAGACTAAGACACAACACTATTTTATTTTAAAAAGTTTATTTTCCACCCCAAATTTTGGCGTGCACCTTATAGTCTGGTGTGTCTTATAATCAGAAAAATAAGGTAACTTTTTAATAATTTTTATGTCAGATCATTAATATTTTTTCATCTGCTTTTAAATTAAATAATACAAAATGTTAGTGATACGTTCTTCTTAAATTGTAAATGACATTTAAAAATGCTCTAATTTGTCACTTTTTAAATTTAGGACCAACATTTTTTGTCACTTTTCATAAAATACTTTCATTAAGACTGGATTCTTGTGTTAGTGATAAAAAGCTCCAATCCCCTCCTTCACTTCAGACAGTTAAGTTACCTAATAAATTACTGTCTGCAGTCACTACCAGGAGAAGCTGAAAAGTTAACTGCATAAATATATATTGTTGAATTCATTTGAAGATGCAAAATCCATAGTCAGTAAACATTTCATCACTTTCCACTTCTCATTTTAATTCACCACCCCCTGAAGAAGTGTGAGTGAAACATATGTTGAGTAGAAGTGAAAATGGGGTGAGTTAGGGGATACACAGCATAGGTTTAATAACATTGCCATTTTAGTCCTGCATCTGTCCAAATGAATTGCTGGAATATTTCATGCTTTATATTTATTCATGTTGGCTTGTAACAAAATACACAATTAGTGGTAGTATTATTACATTGTTCCAGAATAGATTGCCATTTATGTGGGATACTTATCATTCAGCCTATCCCAGTGATTTGGTGTACTGTAAGAAGTTTAATAATTGAATTTTGGCTAATATATAATCTTTTGTTACTGTGTTGATCCACCTCTTGCCGTTTTTATCTATGCCTTATGTGTTATATATTTTTGATGGTATTGTGTCAACTAACTCTGAATAAAATTCATTTTGGTATTATTTTTGGGCTAATTGTTCTAGCATATCTTGGGTATTATGCTGTTATATATGATTGCTTTATTGTATATGTTCCTTTTTATGAAATTCGTAGGTCTTGTCAAATTTGAACATTGTTCGATTCTGTTCACACAAATTACCCAAAAATGCAACCATTTTACACATTGCAGAAGATTGCTTCAGCCAAAGAAGACTCACATGACCTCAAGTGCGACCGTGTGGCCTTCCCCATAATGCCTTGCAGTTATTATATCAAATAGTACAGTTCAGACAATTGGGAACGACAATCATAGCTTGTATATAAGCCACAGCTCAGCGATGTAGATAGGAAGAAAAACCCTTAAACATTGGACAAATACTCAAGACAGTAATGTGTAGTGTAACTGCAGCACCGAAGAATATGAATTTAGGAGTCTACGAATAATACAGATATTCAGTTGAAAAAGGCAGTGATAGATACTATCAGAGTATGTTTTTCTTCATTCTTAATGCTCTAGAAAGGAGCAACAAGTTGAGGAAAATCATTAGGAAATGTAATTTTAACATGTTACTACCTTATCTGGCCATGTGGTGTGTGAGACATGATCAGACACATGCTGTTTAATTTATGATGGAGGGATCATGAAAGCCACAAAAAAAAATTTTCAGGGCCATCAGGAGGCCCTCAGTATTTGTAGAGGGCTATCAGGCGGCCTTTACTATTGTTAGAGGGCCAGCAGTTGGTCCTCGCTATTGTTAGAAGGCCATCAGGTGGCCTTCTCTATTGGCGTAGGGCCATCAGGCGGCCCTTACAATTTTTAGAGGGCCAGTACACGTCTTATGGTCAGATGAGACCATGATAAAGCTTTTTGGTAATAACACATCATTCTACTCTTTAGTGTAAATGGAATGAGGGCTACAAATAAAAGAGCACACTTATTACAGTCAAAATGGTAGAGATTCAAAGATATTTTGGGCATGCTTTGATGCCTCTGGCACTGGGTGCCTTGACTCTTGGCAAGGCATCATGAAATGTGAAGATTCCCAAAAGATTTTGGGTCTCAATTTAGTGCCAGGTATCAAAAAGCTGGGTTTGTATTTTAGTTCATTGGTCTTCCAGCAGGACCCAAAACATACATCAAGATGCACCCAGAAATGGATGGACACAAAGCACTGGAAAGTTCAGAAGTGGTAATTCTAGCTCCAGTTGCATAAAGTCTTCCACTACTACCTCTTACATATATATATGCTATAGAGAAATTGCGAATGAACACATTAAATCAGTTATTTTTTCTACTTTGATAAATTTATGAGTACATATCTGTTATGATCTGGTGGCCTAGGAGCAGCATGAGACGTACTCTGGAGAAGGTGGTACCTGTACTGACCGCAAACCCTGAACTTAGCAGCGCAACTAGAAGTAGCCATGGGGGGTACCTAACACTCCCTAGACCCCTCGACACAGCCTAAGAACTAACTTCCCCTAAAGACAGAAACGGGAAAACTATCTTGCCTCAGAGAAAATTCCCAAAGGATAGACAGCCCCCCACGAATATTGACTGTGAGAGGAGAGGGAAATAACATACGCAGACATGAAATCAGGATTTAGCATAGGAGGCCATTCTAGCTAAAAAGAAAGAATAGGACAGAGTACTATGCGGTCAGTATCACAACAATAGACAATATCCACCACAGAAAATACAAATCACCACATTTGACTAAAGACATGGAGGGTATATCTGCATCTCCAGAGACACAGCTTGGCTGCAAAAAAATCCTTCACAGACAAAGCTGGACAAGACAAAACATGAAAATGCACAGAACTATAAGGTCCACAGAAGGTGGACAGCAAAAACAAAGCCAGAACTTATCTTTGTAGAAATGAACAGCAAAACAGAAGAGACCAGGTATGGATGTGAATCCTCCAAAAACAATGGACAACTGGCACTGACTAAATGATAAAGCAGGAATAAATAGCCCAGCCCAAATTGCAAAAAATGGATACACCTGATAAATGCTGCGATCCAAAGACAGCAGCACTACCACTCATAACCACCGGAGGGAGCCCAAGAGCAGAATTCACAACAGTACCCCCCCTCGAGGAGGGGTCACCGAACCCTCAAAAGAGCCCCCAGGCTGATCAGGACGAGCCAAATGAAAGGCACGAACCAAATCGTCAGCATGAACATCGGAGGCAACAACCCAAGAATTATCCTCCTGGCCATAACTGTTGTGAATTCCGCTCTTGGGCTCCCTCTGGTGGTTGTAAGTGACACTTTTGTGAGTTCTGCTCTTGGGCTCCCTCTTGTGGTTTCAAGTGGTATGGCTGCTCCTTGGAGTTAGCTGTCAGCAGCTGCTTTCACTGATCATCTTTTCTGCTCGGCTACTTATGCCTGCTCTGTCCTTCAGCTAGTGCCACTTGTAAATGGTTCCTGGTTGGATTCACATCTCTTTTGGATTTCCCTGTTATCCTGACCAGTTCAGCAAAGCTAAGTTTTTTGCTTGCTCTTTTCTGTTCACAGATTGTGGACTTATCCGTTCTGTGCTTTCTTTGTTTATCCAGCGTTATCAGTATGAATTGATTCTGTCTTGCTGGAAGCTCTGGGAAGCAGATTTACCCTCCACACCTTTAGTCAGGTGTGGAGATTTTTAGTAAACTCTGCGTGGATTTTTGTAGTGTTTTATACTGACCGCACAGTATTCCATCCTGTCCTATCTATCAAGCTAGACTGGCCTCCTGTGCTCATCCTGGTTTCATTCTGTGTATGTCTTTTCCCTCTCCACTCACAGTCATTATTTGTGGGGGGCTAATCTATCCTTTGGGGATTTTCTCTGAGGCAAGATAGCTTTCCTGCTTCTTTCTTTAGGGGTAGTTAGCTCTTAGGCTGTAACGAGATGCCTAGGGAGAGTTAGGAGCATTCCACGGCTACTTCTAGTGTTGTGTTGAGCTTAGGGACTGCGGTCAGTACAGTTACCACTTCCTTCAGAGCTCGTTCCATGTTGCTCCTTAACATCCGTGTCATAACACATAACCCTTCCATTTGACCAGATACTGAAGCTTCCGCCTCGAAAAATGAGAATCCAAAATCTTCTCAACCACATACTCCAACTCCCCATCAATCAACACCGGGGCCGGAGGATCAACAGAGGGAACAACGGGCACCACATACTTCGGCAACAAAGATCTATGGAACACATTATGGATGGAAAAAGAGGCTGGAAGGGCCAAACGAAAAGACACTGGATTGATAATCTCAGAAATCCTATAAGGACCAATAAACCGAGGCTTAAAATTAGGGGAAGAAACCTTCATAGGAACATGACGGGAAGACAACCAGACCAGATCCCCAACCCGAAGCCGGGAACCAACACACCGACGACGGTTAGCAAAACGCTGAGCCTCCTCCTGAGACAACACCAAATTGTCCACCATATGAGCCCAAATCTGCTGCAACCTGTCAACCACAGAATCCACACCAGGACAATCAGAAGGCTCAACCTGCCCTGAAGAAAAACGAGGATGAAAACCAAAATTACAAAAAAAAGGTGAAACCAAGGTAGCAGAACTAGCCCGCTTATTAAGGGCAAACTCGGCCAATGGCAAGAAAGCCACCCAATCATCCTGATCAGCAGACACAAAGCATCTCAAATAAGTTTCCAAAGTCTGATTATTTCGCTCGGTTTGGCCATTTGTCTGAGGATGAAATGCAGAAGAAAAAGACAAATCAATGCCCAGCCTAGCAAAAAAGGCCTGCCAAAACCTAGAAACAAACTGGGAACCTCTATCGGACACAATATTCTCCGGAATGCCATGCAAACGAACCACATGTTGAAAAAACAACGGAACCAAATCAGAAGAGGAAGGCAATTTAGGCAAAGGTACCAAATGAACCATCTTAGAAAACCGGTCACAAACCACCCAGATCACCGACATCCTCTGGGAAACCGGAAGATCTGAAATAAAATCCATAGAAATATGCGTCCAAGGTCTCTCAGGGACCGGCAAAGGCAGAAGCAACCCACTAGCGCGGGAACAGCAAGGCTTAGCCCGCGCACAAATCCCACAGGACTGCACAAAAGAACGCACATCCCACGACAAAGAAGGCCACCAAAAGGACCTACCAACCAAATCTCTGGTACCAAAAATCCCAGGATGGCCAGCCAACACAGAACAATGAACCTCAGAAATCACTTTACTAGTCCATTTATCAGGAACAAACAGTTTCCCCACTGGACAGCGGTCAGGTTTATTAGCCTGAAATTCCTGAAGAACCCGTCGTAAATCAGGGGAGATGGCAGAAAGAATCACCCCTTCCTTCAGAATGCCGACCGGCTCAAGAACCCCAGGGGAATCAGGAAAAAAACTCCTAGAGAGGGCATCAGCCTTAACATTCTTAGAACCCGGAAGATACGAGACCACAAAATCAAAATGGGAGAAAAACAGGGACCATCGAGCCTGTCTAGGGTTCAGTCGTTTGGCAGACTCGAGGTAAATCAGATTCTTATGATCGGTCAGGACCACAATACGGTGCTTGGCCCCCTCAAGCCAATGTCGCCACTCCTCAAATGCCCACTTCATAGCCAACAACTCCCGATTGCAGACATCATAATTGCGTTCCGCAGGCGAAAACTTCCGAGAAAAGAAGGCACATGGTTTCATCAAAGAACCATCAGAATTCCTCTGAGACAAAACGGCCCCTGCCCCAATCTCAGACGCGTCAACCTCAACCTGAAATGGAAGAGAAACATCTGGCTGACGCAACACAGGGGCAGAAGTAAAACGGCATTTAAGCTCCTGAAAGGCAGAAACAGCCGCAGAGGACCAATTCGTCACATCAGCGCCTTTCTTCATCAAATCAGTCAGAGGTTTAACCACACTGGAGAAGTTGGCAATGAAACGACGATAAAAATTAGCAAAGCCCAAGAATTTCTGAAGGCTCTTCACAGATGTGGGCTGAATCCAATCACGAATGGCCTGAACCTTAAACGGATCCATTTCTATAGATGAGAGAGAAAAAATGAAGCCTAAAAAAGAAACCTTCTGCACTCCAAAGAGGCACTTCGACCCCTTCACAAATAAAGCATTATTACGGAGGATCTGAAATACCATCCTGACCTGTTTCACATGAGACTCCCAATCATCGGAAAAAATTAAAATACCATCCAAATATACAACCATGAATTTATCAAGATAACTCCGAAAGATATCATGCATGAAGGATTGGAACACAGATGGGGCATTAGAGAGTCCGAATGGCATCACAAGGTATTCAAAATGGCCTTCGGGCGTATTAAATGCAGTTTTCCATTCATCACCCTGCTTAATACGAATAAGATTATATGCCCCTCGAAGGTCAGTCTTAGTAAACCAGCTAGCCCCCTTAATCCTAGCAAACAAATCAGTCAGCAAAGGCAAAGGGTATTGAAATTTGACCGTGATCTTATTCATGAGGCGATAATCAATACACGGTCTCAAGGAGCCATCCTTCTTGGCAACAAAAAAAAAACCTGCTCCCAATGGTGAAGAAGATGGCCGAATATGCCCCTTCTCCATAGACTCCTTAATATAGCTCCGCATGGCGGCATGTTCTGGCACAGACAGGTTGAAAAGTCGGCCCTTAGGGAACTTACAACCTGGAATCAAGTCAATAGCACAATCACAGTCCCTATGTGGTGGAAAGGAACTGGATTTGGGCTCATCGAATACATCCTGGAAATCTGACAAAAACTCAGGAATTTCAGAAGAGGGGGAAGAGGAAATTGATATCAAAGGAACGTGACCATGAACCCGCTGACAACCCCAACTAGTCACAGACATAGATTTCCAATCTAACACCGGATTATGTAGCTGTAACCATGGAAAACCCAGCACAATATCATCATGCAAATTATGCAACACCAGAAAACGACAATCTTCCTGATGGGCTGGCGCCATGCGCATGGTCAGCTGTGTCCAAAACTGAGGCTTATTTTTAGCCAATGGTGTAGCATCAATCCCCCTTAAAGGAATAGGGTTCTGCAAAGGCTGCAAGGGGATACCACAACGTCTGGCAAATTCTAAGTCCATTAAATTCAGAGCGGCGCCTGAATCCACAAATGCCATGACTGAAAATGACGATAATGAGCAGATCAAGGTCACAGATAACAGAAATTTAGGTTATACAGTACTAATGGTAACAGAACTAGCAATTATCTTTGTACGCTTAGGGCAATCAGAAATAACATGAGCAGAATCGCCGCAGTAAAAACACAACCTATTCTGACGCCTAAATCCTTGTCGTTCAGCTCTAGACAAAATCCTATCACACTGCATAGGCTCAGGGCTCCGCTCGGAGGACAACGCCACAGTGTGCACAACCCTGCGCTCGCGCAAGCACCGATCAATCTGAATTGGCCAGAGACATAGAATCAGTCAGACCAGCAGGCGTGGGGAACCCCACCATAACATCTTTAACGGATTCAGAAAGACCCTTTCTGAAAATTGCCGCCAAGGCATCTTCATTCCATTTAGTCAGTACAGACCATTTTCTAAATTTCTGGCAATACGATTCTGCCGCTTCTTTACCCTGACACAAGGCCAACAAGATCTTCTCAGCTTGATCCACAGAATGAGGCTCATCATACAATAACCCCAATGCTTGAAAGAAAGAATTAACATTAAGCAAAGCAGGATTGCCAGATTCCAGGGAAAATGCCCAATCCTGTGGGTCACCACGCAGCAGGGATATGATGATTTTAACCTGCTGAATGGGAACACCAGAGGACCGGGGTCTCAATGCAAAGAACAGTTTACAGTTATTTTTGAAACTCAAAAATTTGGATCTGTCACCAAAAAATAGATCAGGAGTGGGAATCTTAGGTTCTAAGGCAGGAGTCTGAATAATATAATCTGAAATACCCTGTACCCTAGCAGCAAGCTGATCTACCCAAGAAACTAACTCCTGAACATTCATGTTATTACTAGGTTCCGTAGCCACCCAGAGATTAAGAGGGAGGAAAAGACCAAACAGGCTAAGAAAAAAAAAATGGCTCAAAACCTTTCCTCCCTTCTTCTGAGATGCAATTAACTCATTGTTGGCCAGTTGTACTGTTATGATCTGGTGGCCTAGGAGCAGCATGAGACGTACTCTGGAGAAGGTGGTACCTGTACTGACCGCAAACCCTGAACTTAGCAGCGCAACTAGAAGTAGCCGTGGGGGGTGCCGAACACTCCCTAGACCCCTCGACACAGCCTAAGAACTAACTTCCCCTAAAGACAGAAACGGGAAAACTATCTTGCCTCAGAGAAAATCACCAAAGGATAGACAGCCCCCCACAAATATTGACTGTGAGAGGAGAGGGAAATAACATACGCAGACATGAAATCAGGATTTAGCATAGGAAGCCATTCTAGCTAAAAAGAAAGAATAGGACAGAGTACTATGCGGTCAGTATCAAAACACCAGAAAATATCCACCACAGAAAATACAAATCACCACATCTGACTAAAGACATGGAGGGTATATCTGCATCTCCAGAGACACAGCTTGGCTGCAAAAAATCCTTCACAGACAAAGCTGGACAAGACAAAACATGAAAATGCACAGAACTATAAGGTCCACAGCAGGTGGACAGCAAAAACAAAGCCAGAACTTATCTTTGTAGAAATGAACAGCAAAACAGAAGAGACCAGGTATGGATGTGAATCCTCCAAAAACAATGGACAACTGGCACTGACTAAAGGATAAAGCAGGACTAAATAGCCCAGCCCAAATTGCAAAAAATGGATACACCTGATAAATGCTGCGATCCAAAGACAGCAGCACTACCACTCAACCACCGGAGGGAGCCCAAGAGCAGAATTCACAACACATATCACTGCAAAAAACACAAATCTGTCAATGCGTGTATGGTAAAAAGCAATCAAGTTATAGACTGTGGAAGAGATGTATATGAGTACACACAGCACTTGCTGTGGACTAAGAACACAGGAGAGTATTCAAAACGCGTTCTGCTTTTTCATGGATGTCCTTCTGTAAATTTTATTTTTGCTGATTTTGACATGCAGTGTTTCCATTTTAAAAAAATTTTTGGAATAACATTTTTTTATCTTTAATACTTTCTGGGCTGGATTTTCTCTTCAATTCTATTACTTCAGGAGTGCTGGGGCAACAGCTCTTTCCATGCTCAGATCCTACAAGGACTATGAGGATATGTTTTCCTGAAGGGTGAGCTGAAAAAAAAAATGTTGTTGTTGTTTCTTAGAAGCTAGGTGATCCTTGTTGTGCTGCCGTAGGCAGGGGCGTATCTAAGGAGGGCAGCTGGGGCATGTGCCCCAGGTGCAGCTGGGAGGGGGTCACAGTCGGGACGCCTAATGTGGCGGTCAGCAGTGTCTCCCCCCAGTGGCTGCATTCTTCCACCCCCGGTCTCAGAGTCAGCTGTTCTATGTGCCAACTGTCAAGCTGACAGCCGGCACAGAGAATCTGCCGAGCACCGGCTCCCAACATATGCGGAGGTGGAGGGGGGCCCCTGCAGGGTGGCTGCGGCGGGCAGGGAGAAATCCCTGCAGCTCGGCTGCCTATAAGAGAAAATAGCAGCAGAGCTGCCGTGATCTGGCTTCCTGCTTCCTGCCCACACTTCCTCTCAGAGAAGTAAATGGTGTGTGTAGGGGGAGGAGAGGGCAATGATGGGGCTGACGGGGAGAGGGCAATGATGGGCTGATGGGGAGAGGGCAGTGATGGGGATGGTGGGGAGGAGAGGGCAATAATGGGGTTGACGGGGAGAGGGCAAAGATGGGGATGGTGGGGGAGTAGAGGGCAATGATGGGGCTGATGGGGAGAGAGCAATGATGGGGATCGTGGTGGAGGAGGAAATTATGGAAGTGGTGGAATGGGAAAGGATGGGGATGGTGGGGGAGGAGGAAATGATAGAAGTGGTGGAATGGGCAAGGATGGGGATGGAGGGGGAGGAGGAAATGATGGAAGTGGTGGAATGGGCAAGGATGGGGATGGTGGAGGAGGAGGAAATTATGGAAGTTGTGGAATGGGCAAGGATGGGGATGGTGGGGGAGGAGGGAAGGATGGATGTGGTGGAAAGGGCAATGATGGGATTGGGGGAGGAAATGCTGGAGGTGGTGAAATGGGCAATGATGGGCGTGATGGAGAAGGCAATGATGGAGGTGGAGAAGAGAGCAATGATGGGGTGGTGTAGAGGACAATAATATGCCTGTGGACAATTTGAGTGGGGATAGGGGGATTTATTATGTTTGGGGAGAATTTGGGGATGGGGGAATTTATTATGTGTGGGGTGAGATTTGGAGTGGGGATGGGGGATTTAATGTGTGGGGGAAATTTGAGGACACAAAATGAAGAGGTAAGGGGAAGATGGGGCATATATGAGGAAACAGTACAGGGGAATAGGGGGCATGTATGATGAAACAGTACAGGGGAATGGGGGGCATGTATGAGGAAGCAATATGGGGGAATTGGCCGCATGTATGACGAAACAGTATTGGGGAATGGGGAGCATGTATGAGGAAACAGTATAGGGGAATGGGGGGCATATATGAGGAAACAGTATGGGGGAATGGGGGGCATGTGTTGTGAGTTCCGTTCTGGAGCTCCCTCCTGTGGTTGCTAATGGTGTGTTTGCAAGTTCTGCCCTTGGGCTCCCTCTGGTGGTTTTGAGTGGAACTGCTGCTCAGTTAGGTAGCTGTAGCAGCTGCCTTCACTAATCGCCTTGCCTGGGTTTGTTATTTAAACCTGCTCTGGGCTTTAGTCCATGCCTGCTGTCAATGTTCTTGGTTGGATTTGATTCTTCCCTTGGATATCTCATATGGCCAGTCCATGTCTGCAAAATATAAGTTTTGCTAGCTTGTTTGTCCATTTGTTTGGACTCTATTGCTTTGCATTTTGTCTCTTTTGTCCAGCTTGTCACTATGTCTTGTTTAGGCTAGGTGGAAGCTCTGGGAAAGCAGATTTGCCCCTCCACACCGTGAGTCGGTGTGGAGTTCATTTTTGTAAACTCTGCGTGGATTTTGTAGTTTTTAATACTGACCGCACAGTATCCTTTGCTCTCTGTCTATCTAGTTTAGAATTGGCCTCCCCTTTGCTGAATTCTAATTTCATTTCTGTGTTCGTCATTTCCCTCTCCTTTCACAGTCATTATTTGTGGGGGGCTATCTTTCCTTTTGGGGGTTTCTCTGAGGCAAGATAGCTTTCTATTTCCTTCTTTAGGGGTAGTTATATCTTAGGCTGTGACGAGATGTCTAGGGAGTGTCAGGAACATCCCACGGCTATTTCTAGTTGTGTTGTTAGGATTAGGGACTGTGGTCAGTAGAGATACCACCTTCTCAGAGCTCGTTCCATGTTGCGTTTTAGCCACCAGGTCATTTCAGTGTGGCCTCTTAAGCACCAGGTCATAACAGTACAGCAGGCCATGAATGAATTGAATGCATCTCAAAAGAAGGAAGAAAAAAGAGTTCTGAACCATTTTTTTTCTGTGCTCTGTTCTGTCTTTTTTTTCCTCTTGATAACTGTGTGGTGCCGGATATATGCTCTGGTATGGAGGTTCAGGGTTTGTTTTCTCATGTGGATCAACTTGCTGCAAGAGCCCAGAGTATCCAAGATTGTATTGTTCAGACTCCGGCTCTAGAGCCAAGAATTCCTACTCCTGATTTGTTTTTTGGGGATAGATCCAAGTTTTTGAACTTTAAAAATAGCTGCAAATTGTTTTTTGCTTTGAAACCCCGTTCGTCGGGTGATCCCATTCAGCAAGTGAAAATCATCATATCCTTACTGCGCGGTGATCCTCAAGACTGGGCATTTGCTCTTGAAACAGGGAATCCGGCATTATTGAATGTAGATGCATTTTTTCAGGCGCTCGGATTGTTGTATGACGAACCTAACTCTGTAGAGCATGCTGAGAAAACACTTTTGGCCCTGTGTCAGGGTCAGGAAGTGGCAGAGTTATATTGCCAGAAATTTAGAAAATGGTCTGTGCTCACTAAATGGAATGAAGAGGCGCTGGCTGCTATTTTCAGAAAAGGTCTTTCTGAAACCATTAAAGGTGTTATGGTGGGCTTTCCTGCGCCTGCCGGTTTGAGCGAGTCTATGTCTCTAGCCATTCAGATTGATCGGCGCTTGCGTGAGCGCAGGGCGGTGCACCACATGGCAGTGTCCTCTGAGCGAAGTCCTGAGCCTATGCAATGTGATAGGATTTTGACTAGAGCAGAAAGGCAGAAATTCAGACGTCAGAATGGTCTGTGTTTTTACTGTGGTGATTCAGCTCATGCTGTTTCTGAGGTGCCCTAAGCGTACTAGGAGGGTCCCTAGGTCTGTTACTATTAGTACTGTGCAGCCTAAATTTCTCTTGTCTGTTACCCTGATTTGCTCATTGTCGTCCTTTTCTGTTATGGCATTTGTGGATTCTGGCGCTGCCCTGAACTTAATGGACTTAGAGTTTGCCAGACTCTGTGGTTTTTCCTTGGAACCTTTGCAGAGTCCTATTCCCTTAAGGGGGATTGATGCTACGCCATTGGCCAAGAATAAACCTCAGTACTGGACACAGTTAACCATGTGCATGGCTCCAGCACATCAAGAAAAAATTTGTTTTTTGGTGTTGCATAATTTGCATGATGTTGTTGTGCTGGGTTTTCCATGGTTACAGGAACATAATACAGTGCTGGATTGGAGATCTATGTCTGTGACTGGTTGGGGTTGTCAGGGGATACATAGTGATATTCCTTTGATGTCCATTTCCTCGTCCCCTTCTTCTGAAGTTCCTGAGTTTCTGTCGGATTTCCAGGATGTATTTGATGAGCCCAAGTCCAGTTCCCTGCCTCCTCATAGGGACTGCGATTGCGCCATTAATTTGATTCCTGGCTGTAAGTTCCCTAAGGGCCGACTTTTCAATCTGTCTGTGCCAGAGCATGCCGCTATGCGGAGTTATGTAAAGGAGTCCTTGGAGAAAGGGCATATTTGCCCGTCTTCGTCACCGTTGGGAGCGGGATTTTTTTTTGTTGCCAAGAAGGATGGTTCCTTGAGACCCTGTATAGATTATCGCCTTCTCAATAAGATCACTGTCAAATTCCAGTATCCGTTACCTTTGCTTTCTGATTTGTTTGCTCGGATTAAGGGTGCTAGTTGGTTTACTAAAATCGACCTCCGAGGGGCGTATAATCTTGTGCGCATTAAACAAGGTGATGAATGGAAAACAGCATTTAATACGCCTGTAGGCCATTTTGAATATCTTGTGATGCCATTCGGGCTCTCTAATGCTCCATCGGCATTTCAGTCCTTTATGCATGATATTATCTGGATAAATTTATGATTGTGTATTTGGATGATATTTTGGTTTTCTCCGATGATTGGGAGTCTCATGTGAAGCAGGTTAGGATGGTGTTTCAGGCCCTTGGTACTAATGCGTTGTTTGTGAAGGGGTCTAAGTGCCTCTTTGGAGTTCAGAGGGTTTCTTTTTTTGGGTTTCATTTTTTCTCCCTCGGCTATTGAAATGGACCCTGTTAAAGTCCAGGCCATTCATGATTGGACTCAACCTACATCTGTAAAGAGTAGTGTTGAGCATTCCGATACCGCAAGTATCGGGTATCGGCCGATACTTGCGGTATCGGAATTCCGATACCGAGATCCGATATTTTTGTGATATCGGGTATCGGTATCGGAAGTGTAAAATAAAGAATTAAAATAAAAAATATTGTTATATTCACCTCTCCGGCAGCCCCTGGACATCTGCGCGAGGAACCGGCGTCCGGCACGGCTTCTTTCTTCAAAATGCGCGCCTTTAGGACCTGTGGTATGACGTCCCGGCTTCTGATTGGTCGCGTGCCGCCCATGTGACCGCCACGCGACCAATCAGAAGCCGCGACGTCATTCCTCAGCTAAAGTCCTAGAATGAGCGCCTTTTAGGACCTGAGGAATGACGTAGCGGCTTCTGATTGGTCGCGTGGCGGTCACATGGGCGGCACGCGACCAATCAGAAGCCGGGACGTCATTCCACAGGTCCTGAAGGCGCGCATTTTGAAGAAAGAAGCCGTGCCGGACGCCGGATCCTCCCGCTGATGTCCAGGGGCCGCCGGAGAGGTGAATATAACAATATTTTTTATTTTAATTCTTTATTTTACACTTTAATATGGATCCCAGGGCCTGAAGGAGAGTTTCCTCTCCTTCAGACCCTGGGATCCATGAGGATACATTCCGATACTTGATGTCCCATTGACTTGTATTGGTATCGGATATCGGTATCGGCGATATCCGATATTGTTCGGGTATCGGCCGATACTATCCGATACCGATACTTTCAAGTATCGGACGGTATCGCTCAACACTAGTAAAGAGCCTTCAGAAATTTTTGGGCTTTGCCAATTTTTATCGTCGCTTTATTGCTAATTTTTCTAGTGTGGTGAAGCCTCTAACCGATTTGACGAGGAAGGGCGCTGATGTGGTGAATTGGTCCTCTGCGGCTGTTGAGGCCTTTCAGGAGCTTAAACGTCGTTTTACTTCTGCCCCTGTGTTGCGCCAGATGTTTCTCTCCCTTTTCAGGTTGAGGTTGATGCTTCTGAGATTGGGGCAGGGGCCGTTTTGTCTCAGAGAAATTCTGATGGCTCTTTGATGAAACCATGTGCCTTCTTCTCTAGAAAATTTTCGTCTTCTGAGCGTAATTATGATGTCGGCAATCGGGAGTTGTTGGCTATGAAGTGGGCATTTGAGGAGTGGCGACATTGGCTTGAGGGAGCCAAGCATCGCGTGGTGGTCTTGACTGATCACAAGAATCTGATTTACCTCGAGTCTGCTAAGCGGTTGGATCCTAGACAGTCTCGGTGGTCTTTGTTTTTCTCACGTTTTGATTTTGTGGTCTCGTATATTCCTGGATCTAAGAATGTGAAGGCTGATGCCCTTTCTAGAAGTTTTTTGCCTGATTCTCCGGGAGTTCTTGAGCCGGCTGGGATCCTCAAGGAGGGGGTGATTCTTTCTGCCATCTCCCCTGATTTACGGCGGGTACTTCAGGAGTTTCAGGCTGATAAACCTGACCGCTGTCCTGTGGGGAAATTGTTTGTTTCTGATAGATGGACTAGTAGGGTAATTTCTGAGGTTCATTGTTCGGTGTTGGCTGGTCATCCTGGGATTTTCGGTACCAGAGATTTGGTGGCTAGGTCCTTTTGTTGGCCTTCCTTGTCACGGGATGTGCGTTCATTTGTGCAGTCCTGTGGGACCTGTGCTCGGGCTAAGCCTTGCTGTTCCCGTGCCAGCGGGTTTCTTTTGCCTTTGTCTATTCCTGAGAGGCCCTGGACACATATTGCCATGGATTTTATTTCTGATCTTCCTGTTTCTCAGAAGATGTCTGTTATCTGGGTGGTTTGTGACCGGTTTTCTAAGATGGTCCATTTGGTGCCGTTGCCTAAGTTGCCTTCCTCTTCTGATTTGGTTCCATTATTTTTTCAGCATGTGGTTCGTTTGCATGGTATTCCGGAGAATATTGTATCTGACAGAGGTTCCCAGTTCGTTTCTAGGTTTTGGCGGTCCTTTTGTGCTAGAATGGGCATTGATTTGTCTTTTTCTTCTGCATTCCATCCTCAGACAAATGGCCAAACGGAGTGAACCAATCAGACCTTGGAAACCTATTTGAGATGCTTCGTGTCTGCTGATCAGGATGATTGGGTGACCTTTTTGCCGTTGGCCGAGTTTGCCCTTAATAATCGGGCTAGTTCTGCTACCTTGGTTTCGCCTTTCTTTTGTAACTTTGGTTTTCATCCTCGTTTTTCTTCAGGGCAGCTTGAGCCTTCTGACTGTCCTGGTGTGGATTCCGTGGTGGACAGGTTGCAGCAAATTTGGACTCATGTGGTGGACAATTTGACGTTGCCTCAGGAGAAGGCTCAGCGTTTTGCTAACCGTCGTCGGTGTGTTGGTCCCCGGCTTTGTGTTGGGGATTTGGTCTGGTTGTCTTCTCGTCATGTTCCTATGAAGGTTTCTTCCCCTAAGTTCAAGCCTCGCTTTATTGCGTCTTATAAGATTTCTGAAATTATCAATCCAGTGTCTTTTCGTTTGGCCCTTCCAGCTTCCTTTTCCATTCATAATGTGTTCCATAGATCCTTGTTGCGGAGATATGTGGTACCTATGGTTCCCTCCGTTGATCCTCCTGCTCCGGTGTTGGTTGAGGGGGAATTGGAATATGTGGTAGAGAAGATTTTGGATTCTCGTTTTTCGAGGCGGAAGCTTCAGTATCTGGTCAAGTGGAAGGGTAATGGCCAGGAGGATAATTCTTGGGTGGTTGCCTCCGATGTTCATGCTCCCGATTTGGTTCATGCTTTCCATTTGGCTCGTCCTGATCGTCCTGGGAGCTCTGGTGAGGGTTCAGTGACCCCTCCTCAAGGGGGGGGGTACTGTTGTGAGTTCCGTTCTGGAGCTCCCTCCTATGGTTGCTAATGGTGTGTTTGCGAGTT
Organism: Ranitomeya imitator; assembly: GCF_032444005.1. Lineage (NCBI taxonomy): Eukaryota > Metazoa > Chordata > Amphibia > Anura > Dendrobatidae > Ranitomeya > Ranitomeya imitator. The sequence continues at coordinate 329,135,070 of NC_091286.1, read as the reverse complement.
CTGCCCTTGGGCTCCCTCTGGTGGTTTCGAGTGGAACTGCTGCTCCGTTAGGTAGCTGTAGCAGCTGCCTTCACTAATCGCCTTGCCTGGGTTTGTTATTTAACCCCTTAATGACCGCCGATACGTCTTTTAACTGACCTGAGATATAAGAGAATAGCATCCCCATACAGGTGACAATCCAGCAGCTGTCGGCTGTCCAATATAACTGACAACTTGCTTCATCAGCCATGAGCAGTATTTGCACCGTCCAAATCTATTTAACCCCTTAGATGCTGCTGTCAATAGTGACTACAGCATATAAATGGTTAACAGTGTGGGGGCTTCCTCTTTATCCCAAATGGTGCCCTCAGATCATGATTTTGTGGTCCTGATGTTTGCGATGGCAATTCATGACCAAATAGCGGCTTTAGAGTCTGGCAGCTATAGTAATCTGATCAGGAGTTAGAGACATTTTGGTGGTAAAAATACACTTTTTCATTTCTATCATGCCACTTTGCATTAATTCCTGAAAATCACCTGAAGGGTTAATAAACGACCTGACAGCAGTTTTCAATATGTCAGGGGGTGCTGTTTTTAAAATGGTATAACTTTTGGGGATTTCCCAATATATGGGACCCCTAAAGGCACTTTAAATATGGATAGGTCCCTAAAAAATAAAATTTTGTAAATTTCCTTGAAAAAATGAAAAATTGCTGCTACATTTTTAAACCTCCTAAAATGCTAACAAAATAAAAGAACATTTTACAAATGGTGCTGATGTAAAGCATACATAATGAAAATGATATTTATTAGTGTTTTTCTGCGGTATGACTATCTGGATTAAAGGGATAATCATTCAAAGTTAGAAAATTGATAATTTTTTAACATTTTTCACATATTTCTAATATTTTTTAGAAATAAACACAAAATATATCGACCTAAATTTACCATTATAATAAAGTATAATGTGTCACGAAAAAACAGTCTCAAAATCACTGGGATATGTTGAAGTGTTCCAGAATTATTATCACATAAAGTGATACTGGTCAGATTTTAAAAATTTGGCTCCGTCACTAAGGGGTTAAACCTGCTCTGGGCTTTAGTCCATGCCTGCTGTCAATGTTCTTGGTTGGATTTGATTCTTCCCTTGGATATCTCATATGGCCAGTCCTTGTCTGCAAAAGATAAGTTTTGCTAGTTTGTTTGTCCATTTGTTTGGACTCTATTGCTTTGCATTTTGTCTCTTTTGTCCAGCTTGTCACTATGTCTTGTTTAGGCTAGGTGGAAGCTCTGGGAAAGCAGATTTGCCCCTCCACACCGTGAGTCGGTGTGGAGTTCATTTTTGTAAACTCTGCGTGGATTTTGTAGTTTTTAATACTGACCGCACAGTATCCTTTGCTCTCTGTCTATCTAGTTTAGTATTGGCCTCCCCTTTGCTGAATTCTAATTTCATTTCTGTGTTCGTCATTTCCCTCTCCTTTCACAGTCATTATTTGTGGGGGGCTATCTTTCCTTTTGGGGGTTTCTCTGAGGCAAGATAGCTTTCTATTTCCTTCTTTAGGGGTAGTTATATCTTAGACTGTGACGAGGTGTCTAGGGAGTGTCAGGAACATCCCACTGCTATTTCTAGTTGTGTTGTTAGGATTAGGGACTGCGGTCAGTAGAGATACCACCTTCTCAGAGCTCGTTCCATGTTGCATTTTAGCCACCAGGTCATTTCAGTGTGGCCTCTTAACCACCAGGTCATAACAGGCATGTATGAGGAAACAGTATGGGGGAATTGGGGGCATGTATGAGGAAACAGTATGAGGGAATGGGGGGCATGTATGAGAAAAGAATATGGGAGAATGAGGGCACAGTATGAGGAGCGATGTGAAAAATGTATGTGGACAGAGTACAGGGAGTGAGGGTGATGGGTTGTGTGCAGACACAGTATAGGGAGTTAGGTGAGCAGGTAGTATAGAAAGTTAGGGGTGAATATATGAGGAGGCAATATGGTGAACAGGGGGATGAGAGAGGAGGGAGGGGAATAGTGTGAGGAGACAGTATGGGGGGACAAAAGTGAGTGGGCACAGAATAGAAACTGAATAGTGGGGGTGTAGCTTGGAGGGACAGTGTGAGGGCACAGCCAGGAGGGGACAGTGTACCAGGAAGGGGGAGTGTGATGATAGAGTACAGTATAAATACTGGGTCCTATAGGGGAACACAGTATGAGAGGACAGTGTGAAGAGGGTGCCGGTATGGAAAGGAGAGGTCAGTGTGAAGAGCATGTACCATAAGAGGGACAGTGTGTGGGTCATATTTTGTACAGACAATATAGTGAGGGGCAATTTTTTATTCAGGAGCATTTTAATGACACTTGTATCTTTAAGGGCATCATGTGGAAATTTTCTGCAAAAGAGCGGAGAAGATGAAAGTTTGCAGAGATGAGCTGTGGATGAGAAAATGCATCATGGGATCTGGACAAGATGAAGAAAAGAAGGAGGAGAACTCTTGGGAGCCGGTGGGCAATATCTGTGCTCCTCAAAAAATTACTCATCCTGAGGCCACTTCTGAGGTGGGAGTAATGTAAGGATTCTGGAGTTTCCTGGTGTCAGTTCACCCTAATCCAAGGTGGAGTCTTGGATCTCACCCTGTCATGGAACTTCCTGTCTGTCCTGATTATTTAAGTCCAGTCATGTGCTTCTTTTTCCCTCGTCCTCTCTTTCCCAGGACTGTATTCACACAATGCATGATCTGTGAATTATTGGACTCCTACTAACAAGTACTGTGCACATGTGCAATCAAGTTTTGCTGGACTTCCTCTTTTAAGTACTGTGTGCATTTGCACTAATAACCTTATTGGACTTCCTTGTTTAACCCCTTCATGACCCAGCCTATTTTGACCTTAATGACCTGGCCGTTTTTTGCAATTCTGACCAGTGTCCCTTTATGAGGTAATAACTTGGGAAAGCTTCAATGGATCCTAACGGTTCTGAGAGTGCTTTTTCATGACATATTGGGCTTCATGGTAGTGGTAAATTTAGTGTTTATTTGTGAAAAAAATGGAAATTTGGCTAAAATTTTGAAAATTTCGCAATTTTCAAATTTTGAATTTTTATTCTGTTAAACCAGAGAGTTATGTGACACAAAATAGTTAATAAATAACATTTCCCACATGTCTACTTTACATCAGCACAATTTTGGAAACAACATTTTTTTTTGCTAGGAAGTTATAAGGGTTAAAATTTGACCAGCGATTTCTCATTTTTACAACGAAATTTACAAAACCATTTTCTTTAGGGACCACCTCACATTTGAAGTCAGTTTGAGGGGTCTGTATGGCTGAAAATACCCAAAAGTGACACCATTCTAAAAACCGCACCCCTCAAGGTACTGAAAACCACATTCAAGAAGTTTATTAACCCTTCAGGTACTTCACAGCAGCAGAAGCAACATGGAAGGAAAAAATGAACATTTAACTTTTTAGTCACAAAAATAATGTTTTAGCAATATTTTTTTCATTTTCCCAAGGGTAAAAGGAGAAACTGGACCCCAAAAGTTACTGTACAATTTGTCCTGAGTACGCTGATACCTCATATGTGGAGGGGAACCACTGTCTGGGCGCACGACAGGGCTCTGAATTGAAGGAGCACCATTTCACTTTTTCAATGAAAAATTGGTTCCAATCTTTAGCGGACACCATGTCGCGTTTGGAGAGCCCCTGTGTGTCTAAACATTGGAGCTTCCCCACAAGTAACCCCATTTTGGAAACTAGACCCCCCAAGGAGCTTATCTAGATGCATAGTGAGCACTTTGAACCCCCAGGTGCTTCACAAACTGATCCGTAAAAATGAAAAAGTACTTTTTTTTTCACAAAAAATTTATTTTAGCCTCAATTTTTTCATTTTCACATGGGCAACAGGATAAAATGGATCCTAAAATGTGTTGGACAATTGCTCCTGACTACAACGATACCTCATATGTGGTCACAAACCACTGTTTGTGCACACGGCAAGGCTCGGAAGGGAAGGAGCGCCATTTGACTTTTGAATGAAAAATTAGCTCCAATCGTTAGCGGACACCATGTCGTGTTTGGAGAGCCCCTGTGTGCCTAAACATTGGAGCTCCCCCACATGTGACCCCATTTTCGAAACTAGACCCCCAAGGAACTTATCTAGATGCATAGTGAACACTTTGAACCCCCAGGTGCTTCACAAATTGATCTGAAAATATGAAAATACTTTTTTTTTGACAAAAAATTTCATTTAGCCTCAATTTGTTCATTTCCACATGGGCAACAGGATAAAATGGATCCTAAAGTTTATTGGACAATTTCTCCTAAGTACACTGATACCTCAGATGTTGGGGTAAACCACTGTTTGGGCACACGGCAGGGCTCGGAAGTGAAGGAGCGCCATTTGACTTTTTGAATGAAAAATTAGCTCCAATCGTTAGCGGTCACCATGTCGCGTTTGGAGAGCCCCTATGTGCCTAAACATTGGAGCTCCACCACATTTGACCCCATTTTGGAAACTAGACCTCCCATGGAACTAACCTAGATGTGCGTTGACCACTTTAAACCCCCAAGTGCTTCACAGAAGTTTATAAAGCAGAGCTGTGAAAATAAAAAATCATTTTTCTTTCCTCAAAAAATTATTTTTTGACCCGCAATTTTTTATTTTCACAAGAGTAACAGGAGAAATTGGACATCAAAAGTTGTTGTCCAGTTTGTCCTGAGTACGCTGGTACCCCATATGTGGGGGTAAACCACTGTTTGGGCACACATCGGGGCTCGGAAGGGAAGTAGTGATGATTTAAATGCAGACTTTGATGGAATGATCTGCGGGCGTCATGTTGCATTTGCAGAGCCCCTGATGTACCTAAACAGTAGAAACCCCCCACAAGTGACCCTATTTTGGAAACTAGACCCCCCCAAGGAACTTATCTAGATATGTGTTGAGCACTTTGAACCCCCAAGTGCTTCACATAAGTTTACAACGCAGAGCCGTGAAAATAAAAAATTAATTTTTCTTTCCTCAAAAATGATGTTTTAGCAAGCAATTTTTTATTTTCACAAGGGTAACAGGAGAAATTGGACCCCAATAATTGTTGCCCAGTTTGTCCTGAGTACGCTGATACCCCATATGTGAGGGTAAACTACTGATTGGGCACACTTCGGGGCTCGGAAGGGAAGTAGTGGCGTTTTGAAATGCAGACTTTGATGGAATGGTCTGCGGGCATCACGTTGCATTTGCAGAGCCCCTGATGTGCCTAAACAATAACCCCCCCCCACAAGTAACTCTATTTTGGAAACTAGACCCCCAAAGGAACTTATCTAGATATGTGGTGAGTAGTGTTGAGCGATACCGTCCGATACTTGAAAGTATCGGTATCGGATAGTATCGGCCGATACCCGAAAAATATCGGATATCGCCGATACCGATATCCGATACCAATACAAGTCAATGGGACATCAAGTATCGGAATGTATCCTCATGGATCCCAGGGTCTGAAGGAGAGGAAACTCTCCTTCAGGCCCTGGGATCCATATTAAAGTGTAAAATAAAGAATTAAAATAAAAAATATTGTTATATTCACCTCTCCGGCGGCCCCTGGACATCAGCGGGAGGATCCGGCGTCCGGCACGGCTTCTTTCTTCAAAATGCGCGCCTTCAGGACCTGTGGAATGACGTCCCGGCTTCTGATTGGTCGCGTGCCGCCCATGTGACCGCCACGCGACCAATCAGAAGCCGCGATGTCATTCCTCAGGTCCTAAAAGGCGCTCATTCTAGGACTTTAGCTGAGGAATGACGTCGCGGCTTCTGATTGGTCGCGTGGCGGTCACATGGGCGGCACGCGACCAATCAGAAGCCGGGACGTCATACCACAGGTCCTAAAGGCGCGCATTTTGAAGAAAGAAGCCGTGCCGGACGCCGGTTCCTCGCGCAGATGTCCAGGGGCCGCCGGAGAGGTGAATATAACAATATTTTTTATTTTAATTCTTTATTTTACACTTCCGATACCGATACCCGATATCACAAAAATATCGGATCTCGGTATCGGAATTCCGATACCGCAAGTATCGGCCGATACCCGATACTTGCGGTATCGGAATGCTCAACACTAGTGGTGAGCACTTTGAACCCCCAAGTGCTTCACAGAAGTTTATAACGCAGAGCCGTGAAAATAAAAAAATAGTTTTTCTTTCCTCAAAAATGATGTTTTAGCAAGCAGTTTTTTATTTTCACAAGGGTAGCAGGAGAAATTGGACCCCAATAGTTGTTTCCCAGTTTGTCCCGAGTATGCTGGTACCCTATATGTGGGGGTAAACCACTGTTTTGGCGCATGTCGGGGCTCGGAAGGGAGGGAGCACCATTTGACTTTTTGAACACAAGATTGGCTGGAATCAATGGTGGCGCCATGTTGTGTTTGGAGACCCCTGATGTGCCTAAACAGTGGAAACCCCTCAATTCTAACTCCAACTCTAACCCCAACACACCCTAATTCTAAGGGTATGTGCACACGATGCGGAAAACGCTGCGGATCCACAGCGTTTCCGCCACTGCGGGTCCGCTGCAGTTTCCCATGAGTTTACAAAAAACGCTGCGCACATGCTGCAGAAAAAAATGCGCGGAAACGCAGCGGTTTACATTTTGCACATTTCATTTCTTTCTGCGGATTCCGCAGCGGTTTTACAACTGCTCCAATAGAAAACCACAGTGAAATCCGCAGAAAAACCGCGGTAAATCCGCGATAAATCTGCAGCGGTTTTGCACTGCAGATTTATAAAAACCTGTTGTGAATTCCGCTCTTGGGCTCCCTCCGGTGGTTGTAAGTGGCACTTTTGTGAGTTCTGCTCTTGGGCTCCTTCTTGTGGTTTCAAGTGGTATGGCTGTTCCTTGGAGTTAGCTGTCATCAGCTGCCTCCACTTATTGTCTCTTCTGCTCTGCTATTTAGGCCTGGCTCTTTCCTTCAGCCAGTGCCACTTGTAAATGGTTCCTGGTTGGATTCACATCTCTTTGGATTTCCCTGTTATCCTGACCAGTTCAGCAAAGCTAAGTTTTTGCTTGCTCTTTTCTGTCCATAGATTGTGGACTTATCCGTTCTGTGCTTTCTTTGTTTGTCCAGCTTATCAGTATGAATTAATTCTGTCTTGCTGGAAGCTCTGGGAGGCAGATTTGCCCTCCACACCTTTAGTCAGGTGTGGAGATTTTTTGTAAACTCTGCATGGATTTTTGTAGTGTTTTATACTGATCGCACAGTATTCCATCCTGTCCTATCTATTTAGCTAGACTGGACTCCTGTGCTCATCCTGGTTTCATTCTGTGTATGTCTTTTCCCTCTCCACTCACAGTCATTATTTGTGGGGGGCTAATCTATCCTTTGGGGATTTTCTCTGAGGCAAGATAGCTTTCCTGCTTCTATCTTTAGGGGTAGTTAGCTCTTAGGCTGTGACGAGATGCCTAGGGAGAGTTAGGAGCATTCCACGGCTATTTCTAGTGTTGTGTTGAGCTTAGGGTCTGCAGTCAGTACAGTTACCAGGTCCTTCAGAGCTCGTTCCATGTTGCTCCTAAACCACCAGATCATAACAAAAACCGCTGCGGAAAAATCCGCAGAGGACCAGAATACGTGTGCACATTCCCTAACCCTAACTCTAACCCTAACCCTAGTTCTAATTGTAGTGAAAAAAAAAAAATATTTTCTTTATTTTATTATTGTTCCTACCTATGGGGGTGATAAAGGGGGGGTCATTTACTTTTTTTTATTTTGATCACTGTGATAGGTTTTATCACAGTGATCAAAATGTACATAGAACGAATCTGCCGGCCGGCAGATTCGGCGGGCGCACTGCGCATGCGCCTGCCATTTTGGAAGATGGCGGCGCCCATGAAGAAGATGGACGGCCACTGGGAGCCTCGGTCAGTTAAAGGGGGGATAGATCGGGGCACAGGGTGGCGTCGGAGCATGGGGGTGGCATCGGAGCACGGGGGGAGCGGACAGGAGGACGGGGGAGCGGAGCACAGGACGGAGGGGAGCGGACCACAGATGCGTGGCTTGGGGGGGGCGATCGGTGGGGTGGGTGGGGTACTTCAGTGTTTCCAGCCATGGCCGATGATATTGCAGCATCTGCCATGGCTGGATTGTAATATTTCACCAGTTTTTTTAGGTGAAATATTACAAATCGCTCTGATTGGCAGTTTCACTTTCAACAGCCAATCAGAGCGATCATAGCCACAGGGGGGTGGGGGGTGAAGCCACCCCCCCCTGGGCTAAAGTACCACTCCCCCTGTCCCTGCAGATCGGGTGAAATTGGAGTTAGCCCTTTCACCCGATCTGCAGGGACGCGATCTTTCCATGACGCCACATAGGCGTCATGGGTCGGATTGGCACTGACTTTCATGACGCCTACGTGGCGTCATGGGTCGGGAAGGGGTTAAATATCTGTTTGCCTCTCAGTTTGCTGTGATTTACTATATTGTGCTGAGTACCTCGTTACTATTGCAGGAATATCTGTATTATGTTCTGTTTGGTATTTACTGTATAGAGCTGATGACCTCGTTACAATTGCAAAAATATCTGTGTTAATTCTGTTTACATTTCTGTTTCGAGTAAATACATTATTTGCTGCAACTTTGCTCTCGGACTGGCTTTATCCCATGCTATCATATTCTGTAGTACCCATATAATTATTACAGTAGAGCTATGAAATACGTGATTCAGATGAAATTTCAAGTTTAAGATTCCCTATAATGAGGCAGCTGAAGACACTGTGGATGCAATCTTGCCTATAATCCAGCAGTGTCCGTATTTTAAGAACTTATAAAAGCACTAGATGGTGACCCGATTCTAACGCATCGGGTATTCTAGAATATGTATGTACTATATAGCAGCCACATACTATATAGCACAGGCCACATAGTATATAGGAGCCATGTAGTATATAGCATACAAATAGTACATGGCCTGTGTTATATAGTATGTGGCTGCTATATATATACATACATACATATTGTAGAATACCCGATGCGTTGTATATAACGCAGCCCACGCAGTATCTAACACAGGCCACGTAGTATACAGCAGCCATGAAGTATATAACACTGCCCACGTGGTATATAGCAGCCATGTAGTATATAGTACTGCCCACGTAGTATATAGCAGCCATGTGGTATATAGTACTGCCCATGTAGAATATAGCAGCCATGTAGTATATAATACTACCCATGTAGTATATAGCAGCCATGTAGTATATAGTACTGCCCACGTAGTATATAGCAGCCATGTAGTATACAGTACTGTCCATGTAGTACATAGCAGCCATGTAGTATATAGTACTACCCACGTAGTATATAGCAGCCATGTAGTATATAGTACTACCCATGTAGTATATAGCAGCCATGTAGTATATAGTACTGCCCACGTAGTATATAGCAGCCATGTAGTATATAGTACTGCCCACGTAGTATATAGCAGCCATGTAGTATATAGTACTGCCCACATAGAATATAGCAGCCATGTAGTATATAATACTACCCATGTAGTATATAGCAGCCATGTAGTATATAGTACTGCCCACGTAGTATATAGCAGCCATGTAGTATACAGTACTGTCCATGTAGTACATAGCAGCCATGTAGTATATAGTACTACCCACGTAGTATATAGCAGCCATGTAGTATATAGTACTACCCATGTAGTATATAGCAGCCATGTAGTATATAGTACTGCCCACGTAGTATATAGCAGCCATGTAGTATATAGTACTGCCCACGTAGTATATAGCAGCCATGTAGTATATAGTACTGCCCACGTAGAATATAGCAGCCATGTAGTATATAATACTACCCATGTAGTATATAGCAGCCATGTAGTATATAGTACTGCCCACGTAGTATATAGCAGCCATGTAGTATACAGTACTGTCCATGTAGTACATAGCAGCCATGTAGTATATAGTACTACCCACGTAGTATATAGCAGCCATGTAGTATATAGTACTACCCATGTAGTATATAGCAGCCATGTAGTATATAGTACTGCCCACGTAGTATATAGCAGCCATGTAGTATATAGTACTGCCCACGTAGTATATAGCAGCCATATAGTATATAGTACTGCCCACGTAGTATATAGCAGCCATGTAGTATACAGTACTGTCCATGTAGTACATAGCAGCCATGTAGTATATAGTACTACCCACGTAGTATATAGCAGCCATGTAGTATATAGTACTACCCATGTAGTATATAGCAGCCATGTAGTATATAGTACTGCCCACGTAGTATATAGCAGCCATGTAGTTTATAGTACTGCCCACGTAGTATATAGCAGCCATGTAGTATATAGTACTGCCCACGTAGTATATAGCAGCCATGTAGCCCACGCAGTATTTTGCAGTGTGGGCACATATCCCTGTTAAAAAAAGAATTAAAATAAAAAATAGTTACATACTCACCCCCTGGGATCCAATGGCGCTGTGGCGATGGGCGCGCAGCTGCCGCCATCTTCCGTTCCCAGGATACATTGTGAAATTACCCAGAAGACTTAGCGGTCTCACGAGACCGCTAAGACTTCTGGGTAATTTCGCAATGCATCACTGGGAACGGAAGATGATGGCAGGCGCGAGCGGCTCGGCGGATTACGGAGGGTGAGTATGGCAGGTTTTTTGTTTTTTTATTATTTTTAACATTACATTTTTTTTACTATTGATGCTGCATAGGCAGCATCAATAGTAAAAGGTTGGGGACACACAGGGTTAATAGCGGTGGTAACGGAGTGCATTACCCGCGGCATAACGCGGTTCGTTACCGCCGGCATTAACCCTGTGTGAGCGGTGACAGGAGGGAAGTATGCGGGCGCCGGGCACTGACTTCGGGGAGTAAGGAGCGGCCATTTTCTTCCGGAGTGTGCCCGTCGCTGATTGTTCGTGGCTGTTTTGCCGCGACCAATCAACGACTTGGATTTCCATGACAGACAGAGGCCGCGACCAATGAAAATCCGTGACAGACAGACAGACAGAAGGACAGAAAGACGGAAGTGACCCTTACACAATTATATAGTAGATGGTCAGCTACACCTTTATGCACATCTTAAATTAAGGACACCATTGAACAGAGGCCAGACAGAGTTCCAAGTAACTCTGCTGTCAAACAGTGAATGGATATCTTATGGATTTCATATGAATCATGCTATTTGTAGGTTTAGATGGAAGCCCTGCTGTAAAGAGCTCAGCGTAGAGCACAGGATTAATATGATTCAAAATGTTTTATAAACTGTTCCCAATAAGTACTTCAGCTCAATCCACAAAAAAGCAAATCCTCACTTTGGTCTGTCATTTGTCAATGAAATTAAAGGGGCTTCCACATTACTGGTAGCACAAAGGCTCTGAAAAAACTAAAAAGAAATTGAGCAAATATTATTCTCCCCAATCAAATGCCCCCCTCCCTTCTGAACCCTACAGTGAGACTAAGCCACATTTAAAGAAGCACTCCCATCCAAATTTTTATTCTTTTTATATATTAAAATCATCAAATTATATAACACTGTGTACTTACAATTTCTCATTTTGCCCCTCTACACAGCTAATTCTTTTGTTTTCCATTGGGTCTATGACATCTCGTGATTAAAAACTGACTAAATCCTTTTATAAAAACTGACTAAATCCTTCTAAACTCTATGTAGAAACAGGAGGTCAATATTCCTTGTAAGACTCACTAGTCAGTGCAAAAATCAATGGCAGAGGGAAGGGGAGAGTGTACTGTGAAGTTTTTAACACTAAAGTTCGGATATGGCTTTTAAGAAGGCTACTACTTGCAATATAACACAATTTTATTTTCAAGTACTAAATTTAAGGACTAGTATGATTGAATACTCTTTTGAATATTTTAACATACAAAGGTTAAGTAAATAAAAAGATTAAAAACATATCAACTGCTCCTTCAGCCCTATCCAATCCCCACCCTCCCTTATCCTCCCTTCATTTAAGGTTCACTCTGTCCGTATCTACTCTCCCTTTAATCTCCAAATGGCTGTCATATACCGACCAACAGGCTCAGCCACTGCCTTCATTGACCAATTCTCCACTTGGCTTCTTCAATTTCTCTCTCTGCTGACATCCCCACCATCATCATGGGTGACTTTAATATCCCTACTGACACCTGACAGCCAGCAGCCTCCAAACTCCAGTCCCTTTCCTCATCCTTTGGACTTACTCAGTGGTCTTCCACAGCCACCCACACAGATGGACATACACTAGACCTCATCTTCACCCGACTCTGTTCTCTATCTAATTTCACAACCTCTCCCTTCCCCCATCTGACCACCATCTACCTTCTCATCCTTGTCCTCCTCACCCACCCCCCATGTCCAGCCACTGGCACATCCTTGCAGAAACCTTGCATTCCTAGACATTCACAGACTCTCAAACTCTCTTCTACCTCAGTCCTCCATATCTTCACTGCACGACATGGACAGCGCCACCACTTTCTATAACTCTACCCTCACATCAGCCATAGACCCAGTTGACCCTCTCATGCATGGCAAAGTGTGACAAATCAATAGGCAACCCTGGCATAACAATCTCACCAAAAATCTTCGACAAGAATCCAGGGTCGTGGAGCGGCGTTGCAAGAAAACAATGCCTTGCCAGACTACTTCACTGCCTTAAAACAAGCTACACTTGCTTTCAAATTAGCCCACTCCTCTGCTAAACAGACCTATTTCACAAACCTTGTATCTTCATTATCCTACAACCCAAAACAACTGTTCAGCACATTCAACTCTCTCCTTCGCTCACAACTGCCACCTCCAACTCATCTCTGCTGAGGACTTTGCCACCTACTTCAAAAATAAGATCAACTAAGCAAGGCAAACCTTTACTGTTTCACCACCCAAACCACTCCATGTACCAGAATTCTGCCCTTCCCTAATAACCTCCCTCTCCAACATCACTGAAGGAGAGCTTACCATTTCCTTTCCAAATCACACCTCACCACCTGTGCACTCGACCCCATCCCTTCCCACCTGCTCTCCAAACTCACTAACACGCTCATCCCAGCCCTAACCAATCTCTTCAACCTATCACTATCTTCTTGTACCTTCCCCTCTGCCTTCAAACATGCCCCATCACACCCATCCTCAAAAAAACTAACCTTGACCCAACTGCTATGCCCAGCTATCGCCCCATATCACTGCTCCCGTTTGCTTCCAAACTCCTTGAGCAGCATGTCCATGCTCAACTTTCCTCCCACCTCTCATCTAACACTCTGACAACCTCCAATCTGGCTTCCGCCCCAACAATCCACCGAAACTGCACTGACCAAAGTTACTAATGACTTACAACCAAACCATCCTCCTCCTTCTTGTCTTGTCCTCTACATTTGACACAGTTAACCACTGCCTACTGCTACAGATTCTTTCTTCCCTTGGCATCAAAGACCTTGCCCTATCCAGGATTGCCTACTACCTTTCCAACTGCACATTTAACGCTTCCCACTGCCACACTACCTTCTAATCCCGCCCTCTCTCTGTTGGGATCCCTCAAGGCTCTGTCCTGGGGCCCTTACTTTTTTCCATCTATACCCTTGGCCTAGGACAACTCATAAAGTGCCATGGTTTCTAGTACCACCTTTATGCGGATGACAGTCATATCTACCTCTCTAGCCCAGATGTTACTTCTCTGCTGTCCAGAATCCCAAGTGTCTATCAGCCATATCCTCCTTCTTCACCTCTGATTTCCTAAAACTCAATGTAGACAAAACTGAACTCCTCATCTTTTCTCCATCTCATGTACCTCCCCTACTTTACCTAACTTTTATGGTAAACGGCATCACGCTCTCTCCCTCACCTGAATTCCACTGCCTCAGAGTAACTCTCAATTCTGCCCTGTCCTTCAAACCGCACGTCCAAACTCTTGCCACCTCCTGTTGCCTCCAACTCAAAAATATTTCCAGAATCTGTCCCTTCCTCAGCCCTCAATCTACTAAAACTCTTGTGCATGCCCTCATCATCTCCTGCCTCGATTACTGCAACACCCTCCTCTGTGGCCTCCCCGCTTCCTCTCTTGCACCACTCCAAGTCTGTCGTCAACTCTGCTACTCAACTAATCCATCTCTCTCCTCGCTACTCCCCTGTTTTTCCCCTCTGCAAATCCCTCCACTGATTCCCAATTCCCAAACAAATCCAGTTCAAACTACTAACACTGACCTACAAAACCATCCACAACCTGTCCCCTCCCTATATCTCTGAACTAATCTCCCAATATCTTCCCTCACGTAATCTTCGATTCTCCCAAGACCTCCTACTCTCCTCCACACTTATTCGTTCCTCACACAACCGCCTCCAAGATCTCTCCCGAATATCCCCCATCATCTGGAATTCCATGCCTTATCACGTCCGATTATCCACCACCCACTGTCTGTTCTTCAGACAGAACCTGAAAACTCATCTCTTCAGAAAAGCTTACAGCCTGCAATAACCATTCTGCCGCCTCACCACCACCCGAGCTGCCTCCTCATCACCACCAGAAATGCTGCACCCCCGACCTTCTGTCTCTCCCCATTATCCCAAAGAACGTAAGTCAGCAAGGACTGGTTCCTCTCCCCTCTGTACCAGTCTGTCATCATACATTTGTTCACTGTAAACGATATCTATAACTTTTTATGTAACCTGTTATGAACAGGTGATTCAGAACCACAATGGACCTTGAAGTTCAGAGCACACAAAGTGACCTGACAATTACCAAAAACATAGGACGAGCTCTGAGACGTGGGAACTCTGCTGACCGCAATCCCTAATCCTATCCAACCACACTAAAGGTAGCCGTGGAGCGCTCCTGACCAGTCCTATGCGCCTCGAGCACAGCCTGAGAAACTAGCTAGCCCTAAGAAAGAAAAATAACCCTACCTTGCCTCAGAGAAATACCCCAAAGGAAAAGGCAGCCCCCCACATATAATGACTGTGAGTTGAGATGAAAATACAAACGCAGAGATGAAATAGATTCAGCAAAGTGAGGCCCAACTTACTGAACAGACCGAAGATAGGAAAGATTGCTTTGCGGTCAACACAAAACCCTACAAACAACCACGCAGAGGGGGCAAAAAGACCCTCCGCACCGACTAACGGTACGGAGGTGCTCCCTCTGCGTCCCAGAGCTTCCAGCAAGCAAGAAAAACCAATATAGCAAGCTGGACAGAAAAAATAGCAAACAAAAATAACACAAGCAAAACTTAGCTTATGCAGGATAGACAGGCCACAGGAACGATCCAGGAGAAAGCAAGACCAATACTAGAACATTGACTGGAGGCCAGGATCAAAGCACTAGGTGGAGTTAAATAGAGCAGCACCTAACGACTTAACCTCATCACCTGAGGAAGGAAACTCAGAAGCCGCAGTACCACTCTCATCCACCAAAGGAAGCTCATAGACAGAACCAGCCGAAGTACCACTCACGACCACAGGAGGGAGCTTGGCCACAGAATTCACAACAGTACCCCCCCTTGAGGAGGGGTCACCGAACCCTCACCAGAGCCCCCAGGCCGACCAGGATGAGCCACATGAAAGGCACGAACCAGATCGGCAGCATGGTGTTGTGAATTCTGTGGCAGAGCTCCCTCCTGTGGTCACAAGTGATACTTCGGCTGATTCTCTCTGTGAGCTTCCGTTGGTGGAGGAAAGTGGTACTGCGGCTTCTGAGTTTCCTTCCTCAGGTGATGTGGTGAAGTCGTTAGGTGCTGCTCTATTTAACTCCACCTAGTGCTTTTATCCTGGCCTCCAGTCAATGTTCTAGTATTGGACCTGTTTCCTCCTGGATCGTTCCTGTGGCCTGCTGCTCTGCATAGCTAAGTTTCTCTTTGCTATTTGTTTGCTGTTTTTTTCTGTCCAGCTTGTCAATTTGTTTTTTTCTGCTTGCTGGAAGCTCTGGGACGCAGAGGGTGTACCTCCGTGCCGTTAGTTCGGTACGGAGGGTCTTTTTGCCCCCTTTGCGTGGTTTTTGTAGGGTTTTGTGTTGACCGCAAAGTTACCTTTCCTGTCCTCGCTCTGTTCAGAAAGTTGGGCCTCACTTTGCTAAATCTATTTCATCTCTACGTTTGTCTTTTCATCTTAACTCACAGTCATTATATGTGGGGGCTGCCTTTTCCTTTGGGGTATTTCTCTGAGGCAAGGTAGGCTTATTTTCTATCTTCAGGCTAGCTAGTTTCTCAGGCCGTGCCGAGTTGCATAGGGAGCGTTAGGCGCAATCCATGGCTGCCTTTAGTGTGGTTGGAGAGGATTAGGGATTGCGGTCAACAGAGTTCCCACGTCTCAGAGCTCGTTCTTGTTTTTTGGGTTATTGCCAGGTCACTGTATGTGCGCTGACCTCTATATCCATTGTGGTACTGAATTACCTTTCATAACAGTACTGGAGGCCTAAAGTACTAATGATTCTCAATAGAGGGAAAAAAGAAGTTCTGAGACCATTTTTTTTTCTCTGCACTGTGCTTTGCCTTTTTTTTCCCCTAGACATTTGGGTGGTTCAGGACACAGGTGTAGCAATGGACATTAAAGGTCTGTCTTCATGTGTGGATCAGCTCACGGCAAGAGTACAAAGTATTCAAGACGTTGTGGTTCAGAATTCTATGTTAGAACCGAGAATTCCGATTCCTGATTTGTTTTTTGGAGATAGAACTAAATTTCTGAGTTTCAAAAATAATTGTAAACTATTTCTGGCTTTGAAACCTCGCTCCTCTGGTGACCCAGTTCAACAAGTTAGGATCGTTATTTCTTTTTTGCGTGGCGACCCTCAGGACTGGGCATTTTCTCTTGCGTCAGGAGATCCTGCATTAAGTAATATCGATGCGTTTTTCCTGGCGCACGGATTGCTGTACGATGAGCCTAATTCTGTGGATCAGGCAGAGAAGAATTTGCTGGCTCTGTGTCAGGGTCAGGATGAAATAGAGGTATATTGTCAGAAATTTAGAAAGTGGTCCGTACTCACTCAGTGGAATGAAGGTGCGTTCGCAGCTATTTTCAGAAAAGGTCTCTCTGAAGCCCTTAAGGATGTCATGGTGGGATTTCCTATGCCTGCTGGTCTGAATGAGTCTATGTCTTTGGCCATTCAGATCGGTCGACGCTTGCGCGAGCGTAAATCTGTGCACCATTTGGCGGTATTACCTGAGCTTAAACCTGAGCTTATGCAGTGCGATAGGACTTTGACCAGAGTTGAACGGCAAGAACACAGACGTCTGAATGGGCTGTGTTTCTACTGTGGTGATTCCACTCATGCTATCTCTGATTGTCCTAAGCGCACTAAGCGGTTCGCTAGGTCTGCCACCATTGGTACGGTACAGTCAAAATTTCTTCTGTCCGTTACCTTGATCTGCTCTTTGTCATCGTATTCTGTCATGGCATTTGTGGACTCAGGCGCTGCTCTGAATTTGATGGACTTGGAGTATGCTAGGTGTTGTGGGTTTTTCTTGGAGCCCTTGCAGTGTCCTATTCCATTGAGAGGAATTGATGCTACGCCTTTGGCCAAGAATAAGCCTCAGTACTGGACCCAGCTGACCATGTGCATGGCTCCTGCACATCAAGAGGTTATTCGCTTTCTGGTGTTGCATAATCTGCATGATGTGGTCGTGTTGGGGTTGCCATGGCTACAAGTCCATAATCCAGTATTAGATTGGAAATCCATGTCTGTGTCCAGCTGGGGTTGTCAGGGGGTACATGGTGATGTCCCATTTCTGACTATTTCGTCATCCACCCCTTCTGAGGTTCCTGAGTTCTTGTCTGATTACCGGGATTTATTTGATGAGCCCAAGTCCGATACCCTACCTCCGCATAGGGATTGTGATTGTGCTATCGATTTGATTCCTGGTAGTAAATTCCCAAAAGGTCGACTGTTTAATTTGTCTGTGCCTGACCACGCCGCTATGCGGAGTTATGTGAAGGAGTCTTTGGAGAAGGGGCATATTCGCCCGTCATCGTCGCCATTAGGAGCAGGGTTCTTTTTTGTAGCCAAGAAGGATGGTTCACTGAGACCTTGTATAGATTACCGCCTTCTAAATAAGATCACGGTTAAATTTCAGTACCCCTTGCCATTGTTATCTGATTTGTTTGCTCGGATTAAGGGGGCTAGTTGGTTCACCAAGATAGATCTTCGTGGTGCGTATAATC
The DNA here is from genome assembly GCF_032444005.1 of Ranitomeya imitator. Lineage (NCBI taxonomy): Eukaryota > Metazoa > Chordata > Amphibia > Anura > Dendrobatidae > Ranitomeya > Ranitomeya imitator. The sequence continues at coordinate 329,116,959 of NC_091286.1, read as the reverse complement.
TTGTGCGTATTAAGCGAGGCGATGAGTGGAAAACTGCATTTAATATGCCCGAGGGCCATTTTGAGTATCTAGTATTGCCATTCGGACTTGCCAATGCTCCATCAGTGTTTCAGTCCTTTATGCATGACATCTTCCGAGAGTACCTGGATAAATTCCTGATTGTGTACTTAAATGACATTTTGATCTTCTCGGATGATTGGGAGTCTCATGTGAAGCAGGTCAGAACGGTGTTTCATGTCCTGCGTGCTAATTCTTTGTTTGTGAAGGGACCAAAGTGTCTCTTTGGTGTTCAGAAGGTTTCATTTTTGGGGTTCATCTTTTCCCCTTCTACTATCGAGTTGGACCCTGTTAAGGTCCAAGCCATCCATAATTGGACTCAGCCGACATCTCTGAAAAGTCTGCAAAAGTTCCTGGGCTTTGCTAATTTTTATCGTCGCTTCATCAATAATTTTTCTAGTATTGCTAAACCGTTGACCGATTTGACCAAGAAAGGTGCTGATGTGGTCAATTGGTCTTCTGCTGCTGTGGAAGCTTTTCAAGAGTTGAAGCGTCGTTTTTCTTCTGCCCCTGTGTTGTGTCAACCAGATGTTTCGCTTCCGTTCCAGGTCGAGGTTGATGCTTCTGAGATTGGAGCAGGGGCTGTTTTGTCGCAGAGAAGTTCTGATTGCTCGGTGATGAAACCATGCGCCTTCTTTTCCAGGAAGTTTTCGCCTGCTGAGTGAAATTATGATGTGGGCAATCGAGAGTTGCTGGCCATGAAGTGGGCATTCGAGGAGTGGCGTCATTGGCTTGAAGGAGTTAAGCATCGCGTGGTGGTCTTGACTGATCATAAGAACTTGACTTATCTCGAGTCCGCCAAGCGGTTGAATCCTAGACAAGCTCGTTGGTCATTGTTTTTTGCCCGTTTTGACTTTGTGGTTTCGTACCTTCCGGGCTCTAAAAATGCGGATGCTCTGTCTAGCAGTTTTGTGCCCGACTCTCCGGGTGTATCTGAGCCGGCGGGTATCCTCAAAGAGGGAGTAATTGTGTCTGCCATCTCCCCTGATTTGCGGCGGGTGCTGCAAAAATTTCAGGCTAATAAACCTGATCGTTGCCCAGCGGAGAAACTGTTTGTCCCTGATAGGTGGACGAATAAAGTTATCTCTGAGGTTCATTGTTCGGTGTTGGCTGGTCATCCTGGAATCTTTGGTACCAGAGAGTTAGTGGCTAGATCCTTTTGGTGGCCATCTCTGTCGCGGGATGTGCGTACTTTTGTGCAGTATTGTGGAATTTGTGCTCGGGCTAAGCCCTGCTGTTCTCGTGCCAGTGGGTTGCTTTTGCCCTTGCCGGTCCCGAAGAGGCCTTGGACACATATCTCTATGGATTTTATTTCAGATCTTCCCGTCTCTCAAAAGATGTCAGTCATTTGGGTGGTCTGTGATCGCTTTGTTTCTGCTGATCAGGATGACTGGGTGTCCTTTTTGCCTTTGGCTGAGTTCGCCCTTAATAATCGGGCCAGCTCAGCTACCTTGGTTTCACACCAGGACAGTCCGAAGACTCAACCTGCCCTGAAGAGAAACGAGGGTGGAACCCAGAATTGCAGAAAAACGGCGAATCCAAAGTAGCCGAGCTGGACCGATTATTAAGGGCGAACTCAGCCAAAGGCAAAAAGGACACCCAATCATCCTGATCAGCAGAAACAAAACATCTCAGATATGTTTCCAAGGTCTGATTGGTTCGTTCAGTCTGGCCATTTGTCTGAGGATGGAAAGCCGAGGAAAAAGACAAATCAATGCCCATCCTAGCACAAAAGGCTCGCCAAAACCTCAAAACAAACTGGGAACCTCTATCAGAAACGATGTTCTCTGGAATGCCATGTAAACGAACCACATGCTGGAAAAACAATGGCACCAAATCAGAGGAGGAAGGCAATTTAGACAAGGGCACCAAATGGACCATCTTAGAGAAGCGATCACAAACCACCCAAATGACCGACATTCTTTGAGAGACGGGGAGATCCGAAATAAAATCCATAGAGATATGTGTCCAAGGCCTCTTCGGGACCGGCAAGGGCAAAAGCAACCCACTGGCACGAGAACAGCAGGGCTTAGCCCGAGCACAAATCCCACAGGACTGCACGAAAGAACGCACATCCCGCGACAGAGATGGCCACCAAAAGGATCTAGCCACCAAATCTCTGGTACCAAAGATTCCAGGATGACCAGCCAACACCGAACAATGAACCTCAGAGATAACTTTATTCGTCCACCTATCAGGGACAAACAGTTTCTCCGCTGGGCAACGGTCAGGTCTATTAGCCTGAACTTTTTGCAGCACCCGCCGCAAATCAGGGGAGATGGCAGACAAAATTACCCCCTCTTTGACAATACCCGCCGGCTCAGGCAAACCCGGAGAATCGGGCACAAAACTCCTAGACAGGGCATCCACTTTCACATTTTTAGAGCCCGGAAGGTACGAAACCACAAAGTCAAAACGGGAGAAAAACAGCGACCAACGAGCCTGTCTAGGATTCAACCGTTTGGCAGACTCGAGATAAGTCAAGTTCTTGTGATCAGTCAAGACCACCACGCGATGCTTAGTTCCTTCAAGCCAATGACGCCACTCCTCGAATGCCCACTTCATGGCTAGCAACTCTCGATTGCCAACATCATAATTTCGCTCAGCAGGCGAAAATTTCCTGGAAAACAGCCCCTGCTCCAATTTCAGAAGCATCAACCTCGACCTGGAACGGAAGCGAAACATCTGGTTGGCACAACACAGGGGCAGAAGAAAAACGATGCTTCAACTCCTGAAAAGCTTCCTCAGCAGCAGAAGACCAATTGACCACATTGACCACATCAGCACCCTTCTTGGTTAAATCAGTCAACGGTTTAGCAATACTAGAAAAATTATTGATGAAGCGACGATAAAAATTAGCAAAGCCCAGGAACTTCTGCAGACTCTTCAGAGATGTTGGCTGAGTCCAATCATAAATGGCCTGAACTTTAACAGGGTCCATCTCGATAGTAGAAGGAGAAAAAATGAACCCCAAAAATGAAACCTTCTGAACACCAAAGAGACACTTTGACCCCTTCACAAACAAAGAATTAGCACGCAGGGCCTGGAACACCATTCTGACCTGCTTCACATGAGACTCCCAATCATCCGAGAAGACCAAAATATCATCCAAGTATAAATCAGGAATTTATGCAGGTACTCTCGGAAGATGCCATGCATAAAGGACTGAAACACTGATGGAGCATTAGAAAGCCCAAATGGCATAACCAGGTACTCAAAATGGCCTTCGGGCATATTAAATGCTGTTTTCCATCCATCGCCCCGTTTAATACGCACAAGATTATATGCACCACGAAGATCTATCTTGGTGAACCAACTAGCCCCCTTAATCCGAGCAAACAAATCAGACAGCAGCGGCAAGGGGTACTGAAATTTGACCGTAATTTTATTTAGAAGGCGGTAATCAATACAAGGTCTCAGCGAACCATCCTTCTTGGCCACAAAAAAGAACCCCGCTCCCAATGGCGACGATGACGGGTGAATGACCCTTCTCCAAAGACTCCTTCACGTAACTCCGCATAGCGGCGTGCTCAGGTACAGAAAAATTAAACAGCCGACCCTTAGGAAACTTACTACCAGGAATCAAATCGATAGCACAATCACAATCCCTATGCGGAGGTAGGGCATTGGACTTGGGCTCATCGAACACATCCCGGTAATCAGACAAGAACTCTGGGACCTCAGAAGGGGTGGATGATGAGATAGACAGAAATGGAACATCACCATGTACCCCCTGACAACCCCAGCTGGACACAGACATTGATTTCCAATCTAATACTGGATTATGGACTTGTAGCCATGGCAACCCCAACACGACCACATCATGCAGATTATGCAACACCAGAAAGCGAATATCGTCCTGGTGCGCAGGAGCCATGCACATGGTAAGCTGGGTCCAATACTGAGGCTTATTCTTGGCCAAAGGCGTAGCATCAATTCCTCTCAATGGAATAGGACACTGCAAGGGCTCCAAGACAAACCCACAGCGACTAGCATGCTCCAAGTCCATCAAATTCAGGGCAGCGCCTGAATCCACAAATGCCATGACAGAATAGGAAGACAAAGAGCAGATCAAAGTAACGGACAAAAGAAATTTCGACTGTACCGTACCAATGGTGGCAGACCTAGCGAACCGCTTAGTGCGCTTAGGACAATCGGAGATAGCATGAGTGGAATCACCACAGTAGAAACACAGCCCATTCTGACATCTGTGTGTTAGGGGTCGAGTTCCCGCTTCTGCACAGGGGGAATCTCGAGCCACCTCCGCTGCGGTCTCCCATTCTTGTCCAGCCGCAGTGGAGTCTGCTCAGCAAGGACATCGGTCCCAGCGTCTTGCTCATTCTCACTCTGTTCTGAGAGTTACTGCTGCTTCTCCAGTCTCTGCTATTAAAGTCTGTGCTGGTCAGCAGCGAGCGGACTTCTCTGGGACTAAGTCCTTGTCTGCACGTACTGAGCATGCCCAGCGTAAGGTCTCCCGTTGGAGATCGAGGGTCATGTGCTCAGGCTCTGCAGCACATTCCATTGGTCCTCTTGGCAGGTCCTAGAAGGGCAAAAGTGCTGTGGACACTTCCTGTGCTGCTGCTATATAAACTGCGCATGACCGCACGGCCATGCGCTAGTATTGTCAAACAATTGCTAATGTGTGTATGTTGTGAGTGCAAGTCGTCCTTGGATACCCCTACCCTATAGTATGACTGTTCGCGGAAGGTGTATGGCTGCTACCTAGCGCCCGACTTATCCTACAGCACTAGTCACACATTATAGCGTCCAGTTGCTGTGACCGCCAGTACGGCGCCGTGCACTTCCTCTGTGCTTTCCTTACCCAAGCCTGGGTGGTTAGTGGCGTTCGTCAGTGCGGCACTGCATGCTCTTCTGTTTTATTTCACACCCAGTTGCGGTGTTGCGCCAGCAAGGGTCTAATCGGACTTCAATCCCAGTTGGGGTTGAGTTCGCTGACTACTTGCTCGCGCTTTAGGTGCGGTACCGCGGTCCTGTGCCTTAACAGGATTGCCTCTTTCACGCTGGGTGAGGTTAACCCACGCGTGTATACTCTAGTGTACCGCCATATAGTCTCCTAATTGCTAGCAGCAGGTTTTCACCTGCACGGTGGACCCCGGACTGCGAACGCATCTATACCATCTGTCTTGGTGCGTTCCGCCAGTCCTAACACTGTGTTCTTGCCTTTCAGCTCTGGTCAAAGTCCTATCGCACTGCATAGGCTCAGGTTTATGCTCAGATAATACCGCCAAATGGTGCACAGATTTACGCTCACGCAAGCGTCGACCGATCTGTATGGCCAAAGACATAGACTCATTCAGACCAGCAGGCATAGGAAATCCCACCATGACATCCTTAAGGGCTTCAGAGAGACCCTTTCTGAAAATAGCTGCCAGCGCACATTCATTCCATTGAGTGAGCACGGACCACTTTCTAAACTTCTGACAATAAATCTCTATCTCATCCTGACCCTGACACAGAGCCAGCAAATTTTTCTCTGCCTGATCCACTGAATTAGGGTCATCGTACAGCAATCACAAAAAACGCATCAATATTACATAATGCAGGATCTCCTGGCGCAAGGGAAAATGCCCAGTCTTGAGGGTTGCCACGTAATAAAGAAATAATGATCTTAACTTGTTGAACTGGGTCACCAGAGGAGCGGGGTTTCAAAGCCAGAAATAGTTTACAATTATTTTTAAAATTCAAAAACTTAGCTCTATCTCCAGAAAATATCTCAGGAATAGGAATTTTAAGTTCTAACATAGGATTCTGAACCACTAAATCTTGAATATTCTGTACATTTATAGCGAGATTATCCATCAAAGAGAACAGACCCTGAATGTCCATGTCCACACCTGTGTTCTGAACCACCCTGATGTAAAGGGGAAAAGAAAGACAGAACACAGTGCAAAGAAAAATAAATGGTCTCAGAACTTCTCTTTTCCCTCTATTGAGAAGCATTAGTACTTTGGGCCTCCAGTACTGTTATGAACAGGTGATTCAGAACCACAATGGACCTTGAAGTTCAGAGCACACAAAGTGACCTGACAATTACCAAAAACATAGGACGAGCTCTGAGACGTGGGAACTCTGCTGACCGCAATCCCTAATCCTATCCAACCACACTAAAGGTAGCCGTGGAGCGCTCCTGACCAGTTCTATGCGCCTCGAGCACAGCCTGAGAAACTAGCTATCCCTAAGAAAGAAAAATAAGCCTACCTTGCCTCAGAGAAATACCCCAAAGGAAAAGGCAGCCCCCCACATATAATGACTGTGAGTTGAGTTGAAAATACAAACGCAGAGATGAAATAGATTTAGCAAAGTGAGGCCCAACTTACTGAACAGACCGAAGATAGCAAAGATTGCTTTGCGGTCAACACAAAACCCTACAAACAACCACGCAGAGGGGGCAAAAAGACCCTCCGCACCGACTAACGGTACGGAGGTGCTCCCTCTGCGTCCCAGAGCTTCCAGCAAGCAAGAAAAACCAATATAGCAAGCTGGACAGAAAAAATAGCAAACAAAAATAACACAAGCAAAACTTAGCTTATGCAGGATAGGCAGGCCACAGGAACGATCCAGGAGAAAGCAAGACCAATACTAGAACATTGACTGGAGGCCAGGATCAAAGCACTAGGTGGAGTTAAATAGAGCAGCACCTAATGACTTAACCTCATCACCTGAGGAAGGAAACTCAGAAGCCGCAGTACCACTCTCATCCACCAAAGGAAGCTCATAGACAGAACCAGCCGAAGTACCACTCACGACCACAGGAGGGAGCTTGGCCACAGAATTCACAACAGTAACCCCTTCTCATATACAGCACCATCGAATTAATGGTTCTATATAAATAAATAAATAATAATAATAATATAAAGATTAAGTACATATAAAGATTAAGAACATATACTCACATCATCACCAAGGAGCTTTTAAACATCATCTGTCTGGAATATCAGAGAAGCAACACCAAGACAGAGAACCCCTGGGAAATTCACAACACTGCACGGGTGTTTCTTCTTATGCAGGTATCACAACACTGAACACATATACAGTAAGTACAGGTACCCAAGTTTCTGCTTCTGTCTCAGTCATGTTTGACAGCCCCGAAGAAGCCCACGTGAAACACGCATTGGGACTGCTACCTAGCGCGCACTGACAGATACTTTTATGGGTAAGTCTAGCGGTCTTTAAAGGGATATTCCATTATATTGTGTAGTATGTCTGGCAGGTTTGAATGAGGGTTGATGGAACATCTCATGCCTGCTGCTTATATTGTTGATTAAACATGCATATTTGTCTTTGTGTTATAAAACTTCTTGGATTTGCACTATGGTAACAGGGTATATGGACTGCTTTTGTGGTCTGCTGACTAGCCCTTTCTGTTACTACAGTGGTGGTGCTCTCCCACACATGAGATTGTGTTTGTGCCTTGTTCATGTCTGTCCTTACCTATGTAATTATTATCTATTTATTTATAAAATATTCATTTTATTGATCTTGGTTTGGACTTGTACTCCTTTTTCTGTGTAGGATTCATCACATATACAGTAAGTACAGGTACCCAAGTTTCTGCTTCTATCTCAGTCATGTTTCTCTGGCCTTATATAGTGATTTACACTATGTAGTAACTCTGGTTTCACGTGACCCCTCCAGTGGCCACTGGCCAGCTTTCAAGATCAGATGAATCAGAGATACCAGTCAAACATCAAACTATGGACAATAAACCCTTAGAATATAAAAGCGCACAAGGATTACATAGCTCCACCACAGACAGGGGATAAATTAAGTTTTACAATAACAAAAAACAAACATAGAGAAAAATAGAACTGTTTGCGAGGTATAGGTTTTCATACAATAAGTAAACAGTTTTCAAGATTGTGTCCCTCTGATCATTGTCTGTCTGTAAATGTATGATCAGCAGTACTTCTCTGGCTTGGTCTGAATGCATTTAATGTGGACTCAAAATATCCATTTTTTTATTCACAGTACAGGAAGCAGCTGGATCAGGAGTTGAAAAGGGATGTGAAAATGCAGTGACAAGACACCTCCTGTTTCTACACAGGGAAGAGAAAACAGAAGTAGAAAAGCAAAATAAGCAATAATAAAAACACAGTGCCATTGTCACAGTGTGACCCGACCCAACGGGTGGTCAGTCAATGAACAGCACAACTCACAAACAAAGGGGATGGAAAATGTAGAGGAATGGGGAATGGTCAACAGTCACCACCTGAGCTCAAACCTGAGCCTGTCGCTGTACTCCCCTAATGCCCTATGCGAGTCCTTGCCCCCATTGGCATCAGGATACCTCTTCCCCAGTAGTCACCTATTACTTCCCTGGCTAGTGCACTTGCCGGCATGGAGCACTAGCCTCACCTTTGCAGATAATACACACAGGGAGAAGTGACAAACACCAAAAGGACAAGGTAACAAAAAATGCAGTTCATTTTCCCACACTCCAGAGTTCAGCACAGGTCAGGCTGTGAGGGTGCACAGCATCAGTGACGGCACTGCTAGTCACTGATGCTGTGCTGGCAGCATCTCATTCATTCACCAGTAGTTTGCAGCCATAGGCGGTCGCATCTTAGCACCGTCACGGTTGCAAACTGTATTTTCCCCAGATATGGATTACTGCATGGGACACAACGCTAGACAGGTATGGTTTATTGTTGCTTTATTATTTTATGTTTATTACACGAGAACAAGGGAGTTGCATGGATTAGCTGAATAGTAAAGATGGGAAACTGTTTAGTGTTTTATTTCATTAAAATAATTTATTCTGGCTGTGTCTTTATTTAAACCTGTAACAACTATAGGATTAGTAATGGACAGGTCTCCATTACTAAGCCTGCTTGGTGTCACCTTACAATACAAAGTGCTAAGTGTTATGAAAGGCAATTCAGTACCAAAATGGACATAGCGGTCAGAGCACATAGAGTGATACTCAGGTAATACCGCCAAATGGTGCACAGATTTACGCTCACGCAAGCGTCGACCGATCTGAATGGCCAAAGACATAGACTCATTCAAACCAGCAGGCATAGGAAATCCCACCATGACATCCTTAAGGGCTTCAGAGAGACCCTTTCTGAACATAGCTGCCAGCGCAGATTCATTCCATTGAGTGAGCACGGACCACTTTCTAAATTTCTGACAATATACCTCTATCTTATCCTGACCCTGACAAAGAGCCAGCAAATTTTTCTCTGCCTGATCCACTGAATTAGGTTCATCGTACAGCAATCCGAGCGCCAGGAAAAACGCATCGATATTACTCAATGCAGGATCTCCTGGCGCAAGAGAAAATGCCCAGTCCTGAGGGTCGCCGCGCAAAAAAGAAATAACAATCAAAACCTGTTGAACTGGATCACCAGAGGAGCGAGGTTTCAAGGCCAGAAATAATTTACAATTATTTTTGAAACTCAGAAACTTAGTTCTATCTCCAAAAAACAAATCAGGAATAGGAATTCTTGGTTCTAACATAGATTTCTGATCAATAGTGTCTTGAATCTTTTGTACTCTTGCCGAGAGCTGATCCACAGATGAAGACAGACTTCTAATGTCCATCGCTACACCTGTGTACTGAACCACCCAAATGTCTAGGGGAAAAAAAAGGCAAAACACAGTGCAAAGAAAAAAAAAATGGTCTCAGAACTTCTTTTTTCCCTCTATTGAGAATCATTAGTACTTTTGGCTTCCTGTACTGTTATGAAAGGCAATTCAGTACCAAAATGAACATAGCGGTCAGAGCACATACAGTGATCTGACAATAACCCAAAATCATAGAACGATCTCTGAGACGTGGGAACTCTGCAGACCGCAATCCCTAATCCTCTCCAAACAACATTAGAGGCAGCCGTGGATTGCGCCTAACTCTGCAACTCGGCACAGCCTGAGAAACTAACTAGCCTGAAGATAGAAAATAAGCTTACCTTGCCTCAGAGAAATACCCCAAAGGAAAAGGCAGCCCCCCACATATAATGACTGTGAGTTAAGATGAAAAGACAAACGTAGAGATGAAATAGATTCAGCAAAGTGAGGCCCGACTTTCTTAACAGAGCGAGGACAGAAAAGGTAACTTTGCGGTCTACACAAAACCCTAAAGAAAACCACGCAAAGGGGGCAAAAAGACCCTCCGTACCGAACTAACGGCACGGAGGTACACCCTTTGCGTCCCAGAGCTTCCAGCAAAAAATTAGACAAGCTGGACAGAAAAAATAGCAAACAAATAGCAAAGAAGAACTTAGCTATGCAGAGCAGCAGGCCACAGGAATGATCCAGGGAAAAGCAAGTCCAACACTGGAACATTGACAGGAAGGCAGGATCAAAGCATTAGGTGGAGTTAAGTAGAGCAGCACCTAACGACCTCACTAGATCACCTGAGGGAGGAAACTCAGAAGCCGCAGTACCAGTTCCCTCCACCAACAGAAGCTCACAGAGAGAATCAGCCGAAGTACCACTTGTGACCACAGGAGGGAGCTCTGCCACAGAATTCACAACAGTACCCCCCCCTTGAGGAGGGGTCACCGAACCCTCACCAGAGCCCCCAGGCCAACCAGGATGAGCCACATGAAAGGCACAAACAAGATCGGGAGCATGGACATCAGAGGCAAAAACCCAGGAATTATCTTCCTGAGCATAACCCTTCCATTTAACCAGATACTGGAGTTTCCGTCTAGAAACACGAGAATCCAAAATCTTCTCCACAATATACTCCAATTCCCCCTTCACCAAAACCGGGGCAGGAGGATCAACAGATGGAACCATAGGTGCCACGTATCTCCGCAACAATGACCTATGGAATACGTTATGTATGGAAAAAGAATCTGGAAGGGTCAGATGAAAAGACACAGGATTAAGAACCTCAGAAATCCTATACGGACCAATGAAACGAGGTTTAAACTTAGGAGAGGAAACCTTCATAGGAATATGACGAGAAGATAACCAAACCAGATCCCCAACACGAAGTCGGGGACCCACACGGCGTCTGCGATTAGCGAAACGTTGAGCCTTCTCCTGGGACAAGGTCAAATTGTCCACTACATGAGTCCAAATCTGCTGCAACCTGTCCACCACAGTATCCACACCAGGACAGTCTGAAGACTCAACCTGTCCTGAAGAGAAACGAGGATGGAACCCAGAATTGCAGAAAAATGGCGAAACCAAGGTAGCCGAGCTGGCCCGATTATTAAGGAAGAACTCAGCCAAAGGCAAAAAGGACACCCAGTCATCCTGATCGGCAGAAACAAAGCATCTCAGATATGTTTCCAAGGTCTGATTGGTTCGTTCGGTCTGGCCATTAGTCTGAGGATGGAAAGCCGAGGAAAAAGACAAGTCAATGCCCATCCTACCACAAAAGGCTCGCCAAAACCTTGAAACAAACTGGGAACCTCTGTCAGAAACGATATTCTCTGGAATGCCATGTAAACGAACCACATGCTGGAAGAACAATGGCACCAAATCAGAGGAGGAAGGCAATTTAGACAAGGGTACCAAATGGACCATCTTAGAAAAGTGATCACAGACCACCCAAATGACTGACATCTTTTGAGAAACGGGAAGATCAGAAATAAAATCCATATAGATATGTGTCCAAGGCCTCTTCGGGAGCGGCAAGGGCAAAAGCAACCCACTGGCACGAGAACAGCAGGGCTTAGCCCGAGCACAAATCCCACAGGACTGCACAAAAGTACGCACATCCCGCGACAGAGACGGCCACCAAAAGGATCTAGCCACTAACTCTCTGGTACCAAACATTCCAGGATGACCAGCCAACACCGAACAATGAACCTCAGAGATAACTTTATTGGTCCACTTATCAGGGACAAACAGTCTCTCCGCTGGACAACGATCAGGTTTATTAGCCTGAAATTTTTGCAGCACCCGCCGCAAATCAGGGGAGATGGCAGACACAATTACTCCTTCCTTGAGGATACCCGCCGGCTCAGACAAACCCGGAGAGTCGGGCACAAAACTCCTAGACAGAGCATCCGCCTTCACATTTTTAGAGCCCGGAAGGTACGAAATCACAAAGTCAAAACGGGCAAAAAACAGCGACCAACGAGCCTGTCTAGGATTCAACCGCTTAGCAGACTCAAGATAAGTCAAGTTCTTATGATCAGTCAATACCACCACGCGATGCTTAGCTCCTTCAAGCCAATGACGCCACTCCTCGAATGCCCACTTCATGGCCAGCAACTCTCGGTTGCCCACATCATAATTTCGCTCAGCAGGCGAAAACTTCCTGGAAAAAAAAGCGCATGGTTTCATCACTGAGCAATCACAACCTCTCTGCGACAAAACAGCCCCTGCTCCAATCTCAGAAGCATCAACCTCGACCTGGAACGGAAGAGAAACATCTGGTTGACACAACACAGGGGCAGAAGAAAAACGACGCTTCATCTCTTGAAAAGCTTCCACAGCAGCAGAAGACCAATTGACCAAATCAGCACCCTTCTTGGTCAAATCGGTCAATGGTTTGGCAATACTAGAAAAATTGCAGATGAAGCGACGATAAAAATTAGCAAAGCCCAGGAACTTTTGCAGACTTTTCAGAGATGTCGGCTGAGTCCAATCATGGATGGCTTGGACCTTAACAGGATCCATCTCGATAGTAGAAGGGGAAAAGATGAACCCCAAAAATGAAACCTTCTGCACACCAAAGAGACACTTTGATCCCTTCACAAACAAAGAATTAGCACGCAGGACCTGAAAAACTGTTCTGACTAGTGTTGAGCATTCCGATACCGCAAGTATCGGGTATCGGCCGATACTTGCGGTATCGGAATTCCGATACCGAGATCCGATACTTTTGTGGTATCGGGTATCGGTATCGGATACATAGAGATGTGTAAAATAAAGAATTAAAAAAAAAATATTGATATATTTACCTCTCCGGCGGCCCCTGGTGAGTCCGCGGGTAACCGGCAGGCTTCGTTGTTCAAAATCAGTGCTTTTAGGACCTGAGAATCACGTCCCGGCTTCTGATTGGTCGCGGGCCGCCCATGTGACCGCAACGCGACCAATCACAAGCCGCGACGTCACCGCAAGCTATTAACGCGCTCATTTTTAAAAATGAGCGCGTTAATGGCTTTCAAAGATGTAGCGGGTTGTGATTGGTCGCGGCCACGCGACCAATCACAAGCCGCTACGTCTTTGAAAGCCATTAACGCGCTCATTTTTAAAAATGAGCGCGTTAATAGCTTGCGGTGACGTCGCGGCTAGTGATTGGTCGCGGCCGCGACCAATCACAAGCCGCTGCGTCTTTGAAAGCCATTAACGCGCTCATTTTTAAAAATGAGCGCGTTAATAGCTTGCGGTGACGTCGCGGCTTGTGATTGGTCGCGTGGCCGCGACCAATCACAAGCCGCTACGTCTTTGAAAGTCATTAACGCGCTCATTTTTCAAAAATGAGCGCGCTAATAGCTTGCGGTGACGTCGCGGCTTGTGATTGGTCGCGTGGCGGTCACATGGGCGGCCTGCGACCAATCAGAAGCCGGGACGTGATTCTCAGGTCCTAAAAGCGCTGATTTTGAACAAAGAAGCCTGCCGGTTACCCGCGCTGAGTTCAGGGGCCACCGGAGAGGTAAATATATCAATATTTTTTATTTTAATTCTTTATTTTACACATCCCTATGGATCCCAGGGCCTGAAGGAGAGTTTCCTCTCCTTCAGACCCTGGGAACCATGAGAATACCTTCCGATACTTGATGTCCCATTGACTTGTATTGGTATCGGATATCGGTATCGGCGATATCCGATATTTTTCGGGTATCGGCCGATACTATCCGATACCGATACTTTCAAGTATCGGACGGTATCGCTCAACACTAGTTCTGACCTGCTTCACATGAGACTCCCAATCATCCGAGAAGATCAAAATGTCATCCAAGTACACAATCAGGAATTTATCCAGGTACTCTCGGAAGATGTCATGCATAAAGGACTGAAACACTGATGGAGCATTGGCAAGTCCGAATGGCATCACTAGATACTCAAAATGACCCTCGGGCGTATTAAATGCAGTTTTCCATACATCTCCTCGCCTGATTCGCACCAGATTATACGCACCACGAAGATCTATCTTGGTGAACCAACTAGCCCCCTTAATCCGAGCAAACAAATCAGATAACAATGGCAAGGGGTACTGAAATTTAGCTGTGATCTTATTTAGAAGGCGGTAATCTATACAAGGTCTCAGCGAACCATCCTTCTTGGCTACAAAAAAGAACCCTGCTCCTAATGGTGACGATGACGGGCGAATATGCCCCTTCTCCAGGGATTCCTTCACATAACTGCACATAGCGGCGTGCTCAGGCACGGATAAATTAAACAGTCGACCTTTTGGGAATTTACTACCAGGAATCAAATTGATTGCACAATCACAATCCCTATGCGGAGGTAGGGCATCGGACTTGGGCTCATCAAATACATCCCGGTAATCAGACAAGAACTCTGGAACCTCAGAAGGGGTGGATGATGAAATTGACAGAAATGGAACATCACCATGTACCCCCTGACAACCCCAGCTGGACACCGACATGGATTTCCAATCTAATACTGGATTATGGGCTTGTAGCCATGGCAACCCCAACACAACCACATCATGCAGATTATGCAACACCAGAAAGCAAATAACCTCCTGATGTGCAGGAGCCATGCACATGGTCAGCTGGGTCCAGTATTGAGGCTTATTCTTGGCCAAAGGCGTGGCATCAATACCTCTCAATGGAATAGGACACTGCAAGGGCTCTAAGAGAAACCCACAACGCTTAGCATACTCCAAGTCCATCAAATTCAGGGCAGCGCCTGAATCCACAAATGCCATGACAGAATACAATGACAAAGAGCAGATCAAGGTAACAGACAGAAGAAATTTTGACTGTACCGTACCAATGGTGGCAGACCTAGCGAACCGCTTAGTGCGCTTAGGACAATCAGAGATAGCATGAGTGGAATCACCACAGTAGAAACACAGGCCATTCAGACGTCTGTGTTCTTGCCGTTCAACTCTGGTCAAAGTCCTATCGCACTGCATAGGCTCAGGTTTAAGCTCAGGTAATACCGCCAAATGGTGCACAGATTTACGCTCACGCAAGCGTCGACCGATCTGAATGGCCAAAGACATAGACTCATTCAAACCAGCAGGCATAGGAAATCCCACCATGACATCCTTAAGGGCTTCAGAGAGACCCTTTCTGAACATAGCTGCCAGCGCAGATTCATTTCATTGAGTGAGCACGGACCACTTTCTAAATTTCTGACAATATACCTCTATCTCATCCTGACCCTGACAAAGAGCCAGCAAATTTTTCTCTGCCTGATCCACTGAATTAGGTTCATCGTACAGCAATCCAAGCGCCAGGAAAAACGCATCGATATTACTCAATGCAGGATCTCCTGGCGCAAGAGAAAATGCCCAGTCCTGAGGGTCGCCGCGCAAAAAAGAAATAACAATCAAAACCTGTTGAACTGGATCACCAGAGGAGCGAGGTTTCAAGGCCAGAAATAATTTACAATTATTTTTGAAACTCAGAAACTTAGTTCTATCTCCAAAAAACAAATCAGGAATCGGAATTCTTGGTTCTAACATAGATTTCTGATCAATAGTGTCTTGAATCTTTTGTACTCTTGCCGAGAGCTGATCCACAGATGAAGACAGACTTCTAATGTCCAGCGCTACACCTGTGTACTGAACCACCCAAATGTCTAGGGGAAAAAAAAGGCAAAACACAGTGCAGAGAAAAAAAAATGGTCTCAGAACTTCTTTTTTCCCTCTATTGAGAATCATTAGTACTTTTGGCTTCCTGTACTGTTATGAAAGGCAATTCAGTACCAAAATGGACATAGCGGTCAGAGCACATACAGTGATCTGACAATAACCCAAAATCATAGAACGAGCTCTGAGACGTGGGAACTCTGCAGACCGCAATCCCTAATCCTCTCCAAACAACATTAGAGGCAGCCGTGGATTGCGCCTAACTCTGCCTATGCAACTCGGCACAGCCTGAGAAACTAACTAGCCTGAAGATAGAAAATAAGCCTACCTTGCCTCAGAGAAATACCCCAAAGGAAAAGGCAGCCCCCACATATAATGACTGTGAGTTAAGATGAAAAGACAAACGTAGAGATGAAATAGATTCAGCAAAGTGAGGCCCGACTTTCTTAACAGAGCGAGGACAGAAAAGGTAACTTTGCGGTCTACACAAAACCCTAAAGAAAACCACGCAAAGGGGGCAAAAAGACCCTCCGTACCGAACTAACGGCACGGAGGTACACCCTTTGCGTCCCAGAGCTTCCAGCAAAAAATTAGACAAGCTGGACAGAAAAAATAGCAAACAAATAGCAAAGAAGAACTTAGCTATGCAGAGCAGCAGGCCACAGGAATGATCCAGGGAAAAGCAAGTCCAACACTGGAACATTGACAGGAAGCCAGGATCAAAGCATTAGGTGGAGTTAAGTAGAGAAGCACCTAACGACCTCACCAGATCACCTGAGGAGGGAAACTCAGAAGCCGCAGTACCACTTCCCTCCACCAACAGAAGCTCACAGAGAGAATCAGCCGAAGTACCACTTGTGACCACAGGAGGGAGCTCTGCCACAGAATTCACAACAGCTAAGTGCCAGAATTGGGGGGAACAATATCCATGGTTACTTCCTAGGCTATTAATATCAGCTCGCAGCTGTCTGCATAGCCTTTGCTGGTTATTAATTATGGGGGGACACTATGTCATTTTTTGGGGTTCCCCTATTTTAATAGCCAGTAAAGGCTAAGTACATAGCTGAGAGCTTATATTAGTAGCCTGGGAAGCTCCATGGGTATTACCCCCTTCCCAGGCTATAAACAGTTACCCCCAGTCGCTGGCTTTCTGTTTGCTGGTTTTGAAAATTGGGCGGGAGCCCACGCCAGTTTTGTCCCCCAAAATAATGTTTTCTTAATTACATACATGTCCCCTAATTTGCACAAACACTATACTAATTGTATTGATCACTGAAATCTATATATCTACCTATTGTGCATCTATTTACTGTATGTCTTCTATCCTGTTGGCTCCTGCAGTGATTTTACAGAAGCCGAAAAATGAATTACCAGCTAATCTTCTATCTTTCTCTCTCTCTCTATATATATGTATATATATATACACATATACTTATACAGCTCTGGAAAAAATTAAGAGACCTCTACAAAATGTTACGTTTGTCTGATATTTCTCTTTATGGGTATATTTTTGAGTAAAATGCAAATTGTTCATTTATCCTATAAACTTCTTACAAAATGTCTCAAAATTTCCAAGCAATAAATTTTGTACTTTTTTTCTGAAAAGGAGAAATAGTCAAAATTAAAAAAACAGTGCTTTCAGACCTCAAATAATGCAAAGAAAATAAGCTTATAATCATATAGAAACAACAATACTAATGTTTTAACTCAGAAATAGTTCACAATAATAATAATAATTTTTATTTACATAGCGCCATCAAATTCCGCAGCACTTTACAATAAGCGGGGACATGTACAGACAATAAATTCAGTACAAGTTAACACAATTTAAACAGTGACATTAGGGGTGAGGTCGCTGCTCGCAAGCTTACAATCTACAAGGAAATGGGGAGACACAATAGGTGAAAAGTGCTTGTTATTTCAGGTCTGGCAATTATAATAAATAGGGATTTTCATATAAAGCTGCATGATCCGGTCATCAGCCCGTGTGTTTAAGGGCAGTCTCACACGTCCAGATAATTCCGGTACCGGAAAAAATCGGTACCGGAATTATCCGTGTCCGTGTGCCCCTACGTTTTTGTGGCACATCAGTGTGGTACACGTGCGGCACACGTGTGCCGCCCGTGTGCCCACTGGGCACCACACGCACCGTGCTGGGTACCACACGTACCAGCATCTGGTGCTGAAGCCCCATTCATATCTTCCCTGCAGCAGCGTTTGCTGCAGAGAAGATATGAATAATAGTGTTTAAAATAAAGATCTATATCTAACAATATGTTGTGGAATAACCATGATTTTTAATCACAACTTTCATGCGTCTTGGCATGCCTTCCACCAGTCTTTCACACTGCTTCTGGCACAAACATTTAAGCAGTTCTTCTTTGTGTGATGGCTCGTGACTATCTATCATCCTCTTGATTACTTTCCAGAGGTTTTCAATGGGGTTCAGTTTTGGAGATTGGGCTGCCCATGTCAGGGTTTTGATGTGGTGGTCTCTTAATATTTGCCCTGTAGCGGTGGCAAGTGGAGTTAATATTTGTTGGATTGATGTCACCTTTGTATTGTCAGGTCGGTGACATCAAGCCCACCGCTTAGTAATAGAGAGGTGTCTATTAGTGATGAGCGAGTGTACTCGTTGCTCGGGTTTTCCCGAGCACGCTCGGGTGATCTCAGAGTATTTGTTAGTGTTCGGAGATTAAGTTTCCATGGCTGTAGCTGAATGATTTACAGCTATTAGCCAGCTTGATTACATGTGAGGATTCCCTAGCAACCAGGCAACCCCACATGCACTCAGGCTGGGTAGTAGCTGTAAATCACTCAGCTGAGGTGAGGCGATGAAAACGTAATCTTCGAACACTAACAAATACTCGGAGGCAACGAACACACTCGCTCATCACTAGTGTCTATAAGACACCTCTCCATTACTAATCCTATAGCTATATGTTAAATGAAGACACAGCCAGAATAAAATCCTTTCTTTGAAAAAATGACACAGGGAGCTCCTTTAATATTCTAAATTAAACCATACTTACTGCAATGCCTAATTCCAGCAAATTCCAGCAAAGACCTCGATCTTCAGTAATAAAAATAAAATAAAAAAGCAACAATATACCATACCTGTCTGTCGTTCTGTCCCACGCCGCAATCCATGTCTGGGGACTAAATAGTTTTCAACCTGGATGGTGCCAAGATGCGTAGCATCATTCACCAGCAGTGACATCATTGAGACCAGGCTGAACAGTGGTGACCTCAGGACCGTGGGAAAAAGCCAGTGATGATGTCACCACTGGTGAATGATGCTGCACTCTCTACTTTAATCAATTAAAGTATTTGTTCTTCCTCTTTTTTTCCATCATTCACCATGCAGGTTATGCATTGTGTTTTGTTTTTGCCAATCATACATTTGTGTAACTTCTAAACTATTCTGCAAAAATAAAACCATTTGTTTTTTTGGAAGTATTTACTTTTTGCTTCCCTTCTTCCCAGAGCGATAACTTTTTTATTTTGCTGTCAAAATGGCCATGTGAGGGCTTGTTTGTTGTGAGACAAGTTGTACTTTTGAATGACATCATTGGCTTCAACATATCATGAACTGGAAAACAGTAAAAAAAAAATCCAAGTACTGTGAAATTGCAAAAAAAGTGCAATTCCACACCTTTTTTTGACCATGTTCACTAAATGCTAAAACTGACCTACAATTATGATTCTTTTTTATCTAAGTGGTGAAAAAAAATCCAAACGTTGGTAAAGAAAAAATAAAATAAAAAAGGTGCCATTTTCCAAGACCTGTAGCATCTCAATTTTTCGTGATTTGAGGCTGTGTGACAGCTTATTTTTTGGTGTGCAGAGCTGTCGTTTTTATTGATACCATTTCAGTGCAGATAAAATCTTTTGATAGCTTGTTATTGCATTTTATTGCAATGTAGCGGCGACCAAAAAAATGTAATTTTGGCAGATTGAACATTTTATCTTTATGCCGTTTACCGATCGGATGAATTCTTTTTTTATATTGATAGATCGGTTGATTCTGAATGAGGCAATTCCAAATATGTGTATGTTTGATTTTTGTTTTATTGATTTATTTTGAATGGGGCAAAAAGAGATGTGATTTGAACTTTTATATTTTTTCAATTTTTTCAATTTTTTAAATACTTTTAAAAACTTTTTTTGCATTTTGCATGCTTCAATATTCTCCATGGGAGACTAGAAGCTGCAGTTGTCTGATTGGCTCTGCAACATATAGGCAATGATCAGATCGCCTGTATGTAGCAGAAATGCTCACTTGCTATTAGCGCAATCCACCGGGCAGCACTGATAGAAATCCGGCTTTAACCACCGTAGTGGTCTGCTGGAGAGCTCTGGTTATCATGCCAACTCATCAGTGACCCATGATCACATGACGGGGTCACCGATGGGCGGGATTTCCGGTGCGCTTACCGGAAGCGCGAGAAAAATGCCACTGTCAGAGATTAACAGCGGCATTTAACAGGTTAACAGCCACAGGTGGATTGCAATTCAACCCACGGCTGTTAGAGGCACATGTCAGCTTTTTAAAACAGCTGATATGCGCCGGGAAAGATGTGGGTTCAGTGCTGGAACCCACATCAAAGGGAGGGATTCCAGTGTGGGAATGCTATTAAGCCCAACGTCACAAAGGGGTTAATGTAAAATTTATTATTTTTTCATTCCCACTAAGGAACTTTACAAATGGATTATTGGATCACTTGTGTAATGTTGTAATGGACTTATGGCCATTGTCAGTATTCTGGCCTTTTGTTAACCCTCTGCTGTCATCACCAGCCATCAAACCCCTTCAATTGCATAGAGGATCACTGCTAAAGTGACAGAGGGAACCATGTTCCTTTATATATTCAATTAGCTTGAATGGCTGGGTAAGAAGTTACCTTGAATCATGTTTGCATAGATTGGTAACTTTCATCAACACTGACCCAGAGAAATTCTTAGAGCTTTTGACTTATAACACTAGGTTCAAGAGTTTGAAGACTTTTTCGGATCATCAGATATGACTCTAAAGACCACCATACTCATGAGTAGGCAGTTGGTCAAGCAATGCTATGGTCGATCACTTGACCGGCATCCACCCTGACTGTCCTTTCCATACATAGGAGCACTTGTTTTTTTTGAGTCTGAAATCAGATCTGCTGGATCCTTAACTCCCTTAACAATAAATATTTGAAGTCACGATAAACAGAGTGTCGACCGAACCTTGTCCATAACTGTGGATTCTGTATATAGGATGTATTTGTGCATTATAAAGTAAGGCTCTGATCACCCTTATGTTTACCTGCATTATCCCTGATGGTTTTTGAAGGTCAGAATTGAGCAGCATTTTTATAATTGGTTGAAAAGGTCAACTATCAGATGAACCTACAGTATTATAAATCCTTGGAGGAAAAAAATGGATAATGTTTATGTTAGGGCTAGCGGAACGCACCGAGTAGAAATAGATATTTATTATTAATGGTGCGTTCGCAGCCGGGGGTCCACCGTGCAGGAAGAACCTGCAGCTAGTGAATGGTGGCACAATATGGCGGTGTAGACTAGCTCTGTTACCTCACAGAGCAGCCGTGAGAGGAAAGCACTGCGCCCTGTTAGCCTCACAGGAGCACAAGCTTACTGCCAAGCTGATAGCATTCTGTGGTTAAGCAACACGCAATCTCCTCACCGGAGAAGCCGGTATTCTAGGGGCTTATTTCAGCCGGGTCCCTGAACACACTCATACAATCTCCTCACCGGAGGTGCCGGTATTCTAGGGGCTTATTTCAGCCGGGTCCCTGAACACACTTATGCTAACCACACTGGCGCAAAGCACATATGACTTGATACTAGCGCATGGCCGTGCGGTCATGCGCAGTTTATATAGCTGCAGCACAGGAAGTGGCTATAGAACTTTTGCCCTTCCAAGACCTGCCAAGAGGACCAATGGAATGTGCCGCAGAGCCTGAGCACATGACTCTCGATCTCCAACGGGAGATTTTGCCCTGGGCATGCTCAGTGTGTGCAGATAAGGACTTAGTCCCAGAGAAGTCCGCTCGCTGCTGACCAGTATAGGCTTTAAAGGCAGAAGCTGGAGAAGCAGCAGTAACTCTTCTCACAGAGTCAGACTGAGCGAGACGCTGGGATCGACGTCCCTGCTGAGCAGACTCCACTGCGGCTGGAGGAGAATGGGAGACCGCAGCGGAGATGGATCGAGATTGCCCCTGTGCAGCAGAGGAAACTCGACTCCTAACATTACCCCCCCCTCCTAGGGGCCCCCCCCTCCTTGGGCCTCGCTACGTTCGAAGGCAGCAATGAGCTGCGGAGCCCGAATGTGCTCAACAGGCTCCCAGGACCTGTCCTCGGGACCATAACCCTTCCAGTCCACCAAATAAAATTTTTTACCACGCACCACCTTGCACCCCAAAATAGCGTTCACCTCATAATCGTCCGAAGACGAACCCGATGTCCCAGCAGATGACTCGGAGAACCGGGACATATACACGGGTTTCAAGAGGGACACATGAAAGGTGTCGGTGATACCCAGGTGTGGCGGAAGGGCCAAATGATAGACCACAGGATTAACCTGCTCGAGGACCTTGAATGGGCCCAAGTAGCGAGGAGCAAATTTAGTGGACTCAACTCGCAGCCTGATGTTACAGGCGGAGAGCCACACCAAGTCGCCAGGAGCAAAGGTCGGGGCAGGGCGCAGATGTGCATCGGCGGAGGACCTCATTCTCTCCTTCGAGGCCCGAATGGCATCCTGAGTGCGGTCCCAAATGTCCCGTGCCTCCACTGCCCAGTCTGCCACCCTGGAGTCAGCAGAGGACACGGGCATAGGCACAGGAACCCGCGGATGCTGGCCGTAATTAAGGAGGAAAGGAGTCTGACCGGTGGAGTCGGCTACAGCGTTATTAAGGGTGAACTCTGCCCATGGTAATAAAGATGCCCAGTCATCCTGCCTGGCAGAAACAAAATGTCGTAGATATGTGACCAGAGTCTGATTGGCCCTCTCTACCAACCCATTCGTCTCGGGATGATATGCGGAAGAGAGATTTAACTCAATGCTGAGAAGACGACAAAGCTCTCTCCAGAACCGAGACGCAAACTGGGGACCCCGGTCACTGACAATTTTGTCTGGCATGCCGTGTAGGCGGAAGATGTGTCTTATGAACAACGCTGCCAAGGCCCGTGCAGAAGGTAACCGTGGGAGCGGCACCAAGTGCACCATTTTCGAGAAATGATCGGTAATAACTCAAATGACGGTACAGCCGCGAGACTTGGGCAAACCCACTACAAAGTCCATCCCGACCATCTCCCAGGGCCTGTCTGCCACCGGCAAGGGATAGAGTAACCCAGACGGCCGTTGTCGAGGAGACTTATTTTTGGCGCATGAGACACACGCCAGAACGTAATCTCTGACATCTCGCAGCATATGCGGCCACCAGTACGTCCTCGCCAGCAGCTCAGATGTCCTTTTTGTCCCAAAGTGTCCACCCACCCTGGAGGAATGAGCCCAAGAGAGAACCTCCGGTCGCAAATTTATGGGCACAAAAGTCTTGCCCGGAGGCACAGACTCAAGAGACACCGGAGCCACGGTTCTCAAGCTCTCAGAAGGAACAATAAGCCGAGGCTCTCCTTCCTCCTCCTCAGATGACACAACAGAGCGAGAAAGAGCATCAGCTCGAATGTTCTTCTCCCCAGAGACATAATGGAGGGTGAAGTGGAATCGGGAGAAGAATAAGGACCATCTGGCCTGGCGAGAATTTAGCCGCTGGGCTGTTTGCAAATATAGCAAATTTTTGTGGTCTGTAAATACTTGAAAGGGAAAACGAGCCCCTTCCAAGAGATGCCTCCACTCAGAGAAAGCCAATTTCATCGCTGCAACTCGCTGTCCCCGATGGAATAATTCCTCTCCGCTGGTGTGAAGGTCTTGGAGAAGAAGAAGCACGGATGCTTCCGACCTTGAGCATCCTTTTGGAAGAGGACTGCTCCAGCACCAACGGAAGAGGCATCCACCTCCATTATAAATGGCTTATCGACATCGGGACAATGTAGGATGGGAGCGCTAGCAAAATGAGACTTAGTAGAAGAAAAGGCCCTGGAGACCTCTTCAGACCACACTTTGGGATTTGCTCCCTTCTTGGTGAGGGCTACCAAGGGAGCTACCAAAGTTGAGAAATGGGGAATGAACTGGCGGTAATAATTAATGAACCCCATAAAGCGCTGCACCGCTTTAAGTGAATGAGGTTCTTGCCAGTCCATCACAGCCTGTAGTTTGGCAGGATCCATAGCCAATCCCTGGGCAGAGATGATATAGCCCAGGAAAGGTAAGGACTCCTGCTCAAACACACACTTCTCCAACTTTGCGTAAAGAGAGTTTGCCCGTAAGAGGTCGAACACTCTGCCAACATCTCTCCGGTGGGAGTCAATATCTGGAGAGAAGATGAGAATATCATCCAGATAGACTACGACCGAGGTGGAAAGCATATCCCGGAAGATGTCGTTGACAAAGTCTTGGAAAACGGCTGGGGTGTTACAGAGCCCGAAGGGCATCACCAGATACTCATAGTGCCCATCTCTGGTGTTAAACGCCGTCTTCCATTCGTCCCCCTCACGAATGCGAATCAGGTTATAAGCTCCCCGCAGGTCTAATTTGGTAAATACCTTAGCTCCCCGTAGCCTATCAAAAAGCTCAGAAATCAGGGGCAGCGGGTACTTATTCTTAACGGTGATGGCGTTAAGACCCCTGTAGTCTATGCAAGGACGCAATTCTCCATTCTTCTTCTGTACGAAGAAGAACCCTGCCCCTGCTGGTGACACTGACTTCCTAATAAATCCTCTTGCCAAATTCTCCTGGATGTATTGGGACATAGCCTCCGTCTCCGGGAGAGAGAGGGGATAGACACGTCCCCGAGGAGGTTCTGCTCCAGGCAAGAGATCTATAGGACAGTCATAGGGACGGTGAGGCGGAAGGGTCTCCGCGGCCTTTTTGGAGAAGACGTCTGCATAAGACCAATAGTATTTGGGGAGAGTAGAGAGATCTGCGGGTATCTCAGTGGTGGAAACCTGAACGCACTCTTTCACACATCTGCCCTTACAGGATTCACTCCAACCCAATATCCTCCCAGAGGTCCACTCAATATGTGGGGAGTGTAAACGGAGCCAGGGTATTCCCAGCAGAATCTCATCCATTCCCTCGGGAAGGACAAGAAGGGAAATAATCTCCTGGTGGGATGGGGACATGGCTAACGTGAAAGGGACAGTCTGATGTGTGATCTGTAATGGAAGTACTGCGAAGCAAAGAGATAAAGAAAGCAGCACTCACCCAGATTCTTCAGATGCAAAAAACTCCTTTAATAGGCATGGCACACAGTTCCAAACTTGGTGTACAACAGGCTACGGCATGAGAGGAGGGCGGTGCGGGAGGGTGCAGTGACGGCAGTCTGTCTCGTCACTGCACCCTCCCGCACCGCCCTCCTCTCATGCCGTAGCCTGTTGTACACCAAGTTTGGAACTGTGTGCCATGCCTATTAAAGGAGTTTTTTGCATCTGAAGAATCTGGGTGAGTGCTGCTTTCTTTATCTCTTTGCTTCGCAGTATAAACAATTCAGTTTGAGCAAGCACCTCCCCACCTTCAGTATAAGCTGAAACCCGTCTAGCCTACCACTGGGACTTCTCCCCCCGCAGCTGTGCTGTCTCACAAGTAACCCCTTCAGTGCCGATCAGCTCTATTTCTTGTCTGTAATGGAAGTGTCGACCCATTCACCACTCTAACGGTTACTGGTTTGGCAAGCATAACCAGAGGTATTGCGTGGCGCAGAGCAAAAGCAGAAGACATAAAATTTCCCTCTGCTCCTGAATCTACACAAAGCTCTACTGTAAGAGTGGATGTGCCTAACAGGATTGTCCCTTTAAAGGACAATTTTGAGGAAAATGCCGCAGTGTCCAGTGAACCTCCTCCAATGGACACTAGACGCGATCGTTTTCCCGACCGCCGTGGACATTTATTAGCGTAATGTCCCGGTTGCTGGCAATTTTTACATACCACAGGTAATCGAACGGTCTGAGACCTAGGTCCCGCTCGAGAAACCTCCATGGCCTCATGGGAGTCGGACGCCATAACAGGAGATTCTAGAGGTTTGGCAAAGGTGGGAGCCAGCCGAAACCTCTGCCTACACTGGGTCCGCTCCAACCTCCGCTCGTTAAAACGGAGATCGATGCGGGTAGCTATAGTAATAAGCTCCTCCAGTGTGGCGGGAATCTCCCTGGTGGCCAAGGCGTCCTTCACATGATCTGCCAGTCCTTTCCAGAACACCGGAATAAGGACTTTATCCGGCCATTCCAGCTCAGAAGCTAGAGTCCGGAATAGGATGGCAAACTGGCTGACCATGGACGAAGCCTGAGTAATTGCCAACAATTGGAGCGCGGTATCGTGGGTGACACGGGGCCCCAGAAAGACCTGCCTCAGAGCGTCCAGGAAGATAGGAGCACTCTGTACCACACGATCACCACGTTCCCAAAGCGGCGTTGCCCACTCCAACGCCCTGCCCGACAAGAGAGATATAATGAATCCCACTTTCGCCCGTTCCGTAGGAAAACGTGCAGCCAGCAGCTCGAGATGTATGGAGCACTGGCTCACGAATCCCCGACATAGCTTACTGTCACCAGCAAACTTGTCTGGAAGCGGGAGACGGGATAAGGTCGGAGCAGGGGTGGCAGCGGACAAACTGGCTGCAGCTACACTTGCAGCCTGAACAGCGACAGCAGTAACGTCCACAGCTGAGGTTGTGCGCTCGAGAGCCGCCAACCTACCCTCCAGCTGCTGGATGTACTGCTGTAGACGCTGACCGTCCGCCATTTACTAGCCAGACCCTGGCGCTAGTATTATGTTAGGGCTAGCGGAACGCACCGAGTAGAAATAGATATTTATTATTAATGGTGCGTTCGCAGCCCGGGGTCCACTGTGCAGGAAGAACCTGCAGCTAGTGAATGGTGGCACAATATGGCGGTGTAGACTAGCTCTGTTACCTCACAGAGCAGCCGCGAGAGGAAAGCACTGCGCCCTGTTAGCCTCACAGGAGCACAAGCTTACTGCCAAGCTGATAGCAGTCTGTGGTTAAGCAACACGCAATCTCCTCACCGGAGAAGCCGGTATTCTAGGGGCTTATTTCAGCCGGGTCCCTGAACACACTCATACAATCTCCTCACCGGAGGTGCCGGTATTCTAGGGGCTTATTTCAGCCGGGTCCCTGAACACACTTATGCTAACCACACTGGCGCAAAGCACATATGACTTGATACTAGCGCATGGCCGTGCGGTCATGCGCAGTTTATATAGCTGCAGCACAGGAAGTGGCTATAGAACTTTTGCCCTTCCAAGACCTGCCAAGAGGACCAATGGAATGTGCCGCAGAGCCTGAGCACATGACCCTCGATCTCCAACGGGAGATCTTGCCCTGGGCATGCTCAGTGTGTGCAGATAAGGACTTAGTCCCAGAGAAGTCCGCTCGCTGCTGACCAGTATAGGCTTTAAAGGCAGAAGCTGGAGAAGCAGCAGCAACTCTTCTCACAGAGTCAGACTGAGCGAGACGCTGGGATCGACGTCCCTGCTGAGCAGACTCCACTGCGGCTAGAGGAGAATGGGAGACCGCAGCGGAGATGGATCGAGATTCCCCCTGTGCAGCAGAGGTAACTCGACTCCTAACAGTTTATATATTCACAAAATGCTTTACATTGGAAGCACTGGATGATTTGTATTGTTTCTGTGTTTTATTTAGGTTTCTTTAACCTGTTTTACAATATACACTAGAGATTTTCTCCTTTAGTAATTGGAGTTTTATGCCAACTATTTGGCTTTCAAGTAAAGGAAAGGTTGTCAACCTCTTGCATAGCCCATAAATTCAATCAAACAAACTTTCTTAGGGCAAATCAATACCAAGTATATTTTGTGCTTAGCTCACATTGAGAGTGAAGATAAAATTGCTATACTTTTTATCGCTATCAGACCTTATCTGAGGAATATAATTGAATTACAATTATTTAGTCTACATGGACAAAGTTCTGATTATCTCATAAATTCCTAAATTTAGTTTGGTAAAAAAAAATATTACAAGTACAATTTGTTGCAACAGATGACTTTTTACCCTTGTAATAACATTGACATGCCAGCAATTCATCTATTAACTGTAGTTCCGGATTACCCATCCAGGTGAGGAGATCAAAAGAAAAATTATTCTGGTCTTTGCCTGGCAGAAAGTAATCAGTATGGATTGTCAATGTCCACTTCTCTTTACATAAATGGCAACGATTTCTGAATCTTTTTAATGAAAACATCATGTTCCAGTGATGTTTGCCTTACAAAGCATTTTCCAGTGTTAAATTTTAATGAAATTCTCCGAGCCTTTTTATTGTTTTTCTTTGAAGTACTATTGCTGAACGTACGAAGGACAAATGTTGAAGTTATGTGAGACAATATATTACTCTTACCTTACAGGCTTTTCCCCCTAATTCCTTTGATTTTTTTTTCAAGTAGCGCCTTAGAAATTTGTCCTGTCAGATGTATAGATAGTTCTAATTGGTGTAAAAGTTTTCACTCATTGACAGCAAACTAGGCCACATACATTCAGAATGAAAAAGGTCAATTAGGGTTTATCTGAAAATTTGATATCAGAGCTCATATACATTCACGTAGAACTACCTCCAAATTATTCCATGCCGCTAATTGTGCTTGAAAAAAATGAAACCTGAGAGATTTAAATCACTTGTTCAGGAATGAAAGATTTTGTAGCATAGTGACCCAATTTATTAGCTAAATTGAAGAAAATAAATCCATTAGCTGGGAACCGAAAAGTTATTCATGGTGAAAACTTCACACACGCCTTTGTTTTCCCTTTTCTAGTTATTATGCAATTGGGGGCAAACAAAGACCTAGCTGATGTGTTTGTATTATACCTTAAATTACATTGCTTGCAGAGATTGAGTGGATGGGAGGAAAGAAATAGAGATTTTTCATTATTCAAAGACAGAAGAACTGACAGGAAAACCGAGAGAAATGGAGCCTGTCAGTCCATCTCAAAGTCTGCCTGGGGCTTGCAAAAAAGCATGCAAACAGTGAAAGCATTCAGCTAGGAACACAAAGGGCAACCTGAGCATTGTTTTCTTATTTTGCTCGTATAATATAAATGGAAGGTTCACAAAGGGCACTTTTTTCCGATCTCATAACTATTCTCCTTTTTAGCTTCAGAGTAACCTTCATGTTTTTCTGACATTGTGTATAGTATTTGTAATGATGACAGAACTGCTGATGGGATAGGGTTCTATAATGATAAAAAAAGCTCTTTATTAACACCGATAACAGTGACATCTGATTTCTTATGACCTTGGTTTTAGTGCTTAAAGTAAATGTCTAAATAAATTACAGTACTCTACTAAAAGGCACAACCTCACTTTCCTTTAACCATTACTGGGTAAAAAGGTATGCAAAACCACCCATTTAGGAGTAATCTGGACATCTAAGAGCTGTCTGAAATATCTCTCTGTGAATCCAGGCTTTTTGTATTATAATATAAGAGATAAAAAGTGCCCTCAATATAGTGAATATTACCTTTCCATTTGTCAGAGTCATCATCTGAATTTGTTGACTAGATCAGAAAAATGTAAGTATATGGTGATCACAGTGTTTTTTGTTATTGTTAGCCATCTATGCAAATAATTGCTCATTTTTATGTTAACTAGTATCCATAACAGGTATTTATACTGGTATTTAATAATATATTTTTTGTTGACTATTCCAAAACAATGTGTTTTTCTTAAGATTAAGAAACATAACATAATATGGAGCATGTAGTGAAACCCTAAAACTTTCCTTCTTATGGGGTGGTCTTTCCAAAGAAGGTGATCAGTATACAAAGTATATGGAAGCATAAATGTGAACAAAAATATCCACTGATAAGTCATAGCATTAAAACTGCTGTCAGGTGTAGTGAATGGCATGATATACCTTGTTATAATGGCACTGGTCAAGCTGTTAGATATATTAGGCAGCAAAGCAACAGTCATCGTTTGAAGCTAATGTATTGGAAAAATGGAGAATCTTAACCCCTTTACCCCCAAGGGTGGTTTGCACGTTAATGACAGGGCCAATTTTTACAATTCTCACCACTGTACTGTTATGATGTTATAACTCTGGAACGCTTCAACAGATCCTGATGATTCTGACATTATTTTCTCGTGACATATTGTACTTCATGATAGTGGTAAAATTTCTTTGATATTACCTGCATTTATTTGTGAAAAAAATGGAAATGTTTCTATCTTACATTGCCCCAGTTGGGACATCACAGTAAAGTGACAGATTACTGATCTGACACTTTGCAATGCACTATGTCAGATCAGCGATCACACAGGCACTGCAGGGAGGCTTCCCGGCGCCTGCTCTGAGCAGGCGCTTGAAAGCCACCCCCCTGCAGGACCCAAAAGGCCCCCCGCAGCCATTTTGGATCCGGGGCCTGCAGGGAGGGGGAGGTAGGAGACCCTCAGAGCAACACGATCACATCGCGTCTCAGGGAAGCAAGCAGGGAGCCCCCTCCCTGCGCGATGCTTCCCTATGCCGCCGGAAAGCTGCAATCATCTTTGATCGCAGTGTGCCAGGGGTTAATGTGCCAGGAGCGGTCCGTGACCACTCCTGGCACATAGTGCCAGATGTCATCTGTGATAGTCAGCTGACACTCGGCCGCGATCGGCCACGTTCCCCCCGTGAGCGCGGCTGATCGCGTTAGGCATACTATCCCGTCGGTGGTTATACGGGCCCATACCACCTCAAGGGGATTTTAAATCTAATGTCAGAAAGAGGTTAGGATCTTCTTGGTTTTGACAAGGGAATTATTATGAAGGCTAAGTGAGCATCTTCAAGTTGGCTTGTCTTGTGGGAGTTTCCAGTACAAAGTGGTTTCTAACTACTAACAATGGAAGAACAAACCCCCAGCAAAGAGCAGGGTTACGGGCATCCAGAGCTTATAATTTTTTTGTGAAATGGAATGATTAACCCATTTAGTCTAATCCTACAGGAAATCTGTTTTAGCATAAATTGCTGACAAAGTCAATTCAGGCATTAAAAGGAAAAATGTCAGAGCTTGATCCATAAAGGGCTTCGTACCAATACTGTGTTAGGGTTTGGCGGGAACGCACAAAATATATATTTATAGAGTAATCGGTGCGTTCACAACCCGAGGTCCACCGTGCAGGAGTAAAACCTGCTGCTAGTAACTGATGGTACTATATGGCGGTATAAGTGAACTATGTTACTTCACAGAGTCACTAAAGACAAGAGAACGCTGTTCCCTGTTAACGTCACAGAGGAACACAGCTACCAAATAGAGAAAACAGTGGTCATGCAGTCAGAATAGCACACGCAAAACTCCTCACCGAAGGTGCCGGTGTTCTAGGGGCTTATTTCAGCTGAACCCTTAAACCACATACACATAACAACACTGGCGCAGAACACATAAGTTAGTTGATACTAGCGCATGGCCGTGCGGCCATGCAAACCTTTTGTAGCTGCAGCAACTTCATGAACCTTCCTGGAGGACCAATGGGAGCTGCTGCAGTACCTGAGCATGTGACCCCCGACCTCCAATGAGAGGTCTTACTCTGGTCATGCTCAGAAGGGGAAAAGCAGGACTTAGTCCCAGAGAAGTCTGCTCGCCGCTGACCAGTACTGGTTACAATGGCTGAACCTGGAAAGGCAGTAGTAATCATCCGCACCGTATCAGGCTGAGACAGATGCTGGGACTGAGGTGTCCACTGAGCAGGCTCCACTGCGACTGGAGAAGAATGGGAGACCGCAGCGGAGATGGTTCGAGATTCCCCCTCTGCAGAGGCGGGAACTCAACCCCTAACATTACCCCCACTCCTAGGGCCCCCTCCTTTGACCTCGCTACGCTCGAAGGTGGCAATGAGCTGCGGAGCTTGAATGTGCTCAGCAGGCTCCCAAGACCTGTCCTCTGGGCCATAACCCTTCCAGTCCACCAAATAAAATTTCTTGCCCTGTACCACCTTGCACCCCAAAATAGCGTTCACCTCGTAATCGTCCGTAGACGAACCCGATGTCCTGACAGATGACTCAGAAAACCAGGACATGTATACGGGCTTCAAGAGCGACACATGAAAGGTGTCGGTGATACCTAGATGTGGAGGAAGGGCCAGGCGGTAGACCACAGGGTTAACCTGTTTGAGGACCTTGAAGGGACCCAAGTAGTGAGGTGCAAACTTAGTGGACTCAACATTGAGCCTGATGTTACAGGCAGAGAGCCACACTACGTCACCAGGAGCAAAGGATGGAGCAGGGTGCCGGTGAGCATCGGCGAAGGACCTCATTCTCTCCTTGGAGGCCCAAATGGCATCCTGAGTGCGATCCCAAATGTCCCATGCCTCCACAGACCAGTCTGCCACCCTGGAGTTGGCGGAAGACATGGACATGGGCACAGGGACACGCGGATGCTGGCCGTATTTAAGGAGTAATGGAGTCTGACCAGTGGAGTCATATATGGTGTTGTTAAGCGCAAACTCCGCCCACAGTAGCAAGGATGCCCAGTCATCCTGCCTGGCAGAAACAAAATGATGTAAATATGTGACCAGGGTCTGGTTGGCCCTCTCTACCAACCCACTCATCTCGGGATGATATGCCGAGGAGAGATTCAACTCAATGCTGAGTAGACGACAAAGCTCTCTCCAGAATCGAGACGCAAACTGGGGACCCCGGTCACTGACAATTTTGTCCGGCATACCATGTAGGCAAAAGATATGTTTAATAAACAACGCTGCCAGCGCCCGTGCAGAAGGTAGCCGTGGAAGAGGCACCAAGTGCACCATTTTGGAAAAATGGTCGTTGATCACCCAAATAATGGTGCACCTACAAGACTTGGGTAAGCTTACCACAAAATTCATCCCGACCATCTCCCAGGGCCCAGGGGTTAATGCAACCCAGATGGCCATTGACTAGGAGACTTGTTCTTGGCGCAGGAGACACACACCCAAACATAGTCAGCGACGTCACAGGCCATATGCGGCCACCAGTATGTCCTCGCCAGTAGCTCAGATGTCCTTTTGGACCCAAAATGTCCACCCACCCTGGACGTGTGAGCCCAAGAGACAACCTCCGGATGCAGACTGGATGGTACAAAAGTCTTGCCTGGAGGCACAGACTCTAGCGAAACTGGAGTCACAGTTCTCAGACTCTTGGTAGGGACAATAAGCTGAGGCTCCTCTTCCTCCTCCTCAGATGACACAACGGAGCGAGAGAGAGCATTGGCAAGAATGTTTTTCTCCCTGGAAAGGAAATGGATGGTGAAATGGAACCGGGAGAAGAAAAAGGACAATCTGGCCTGGCGAGAATTTAACTGCTGGGCTGTCTGTAAGTAAACCAAATTCTTGTGGTCTGTGAATACTTGGAAAGGAACGCGAGCCCCCTCCAAAAGATGTCTCCACTCAGAGAAGGCCAACTTCATTGCTAGTAACTCCCTGTCCCTGATGGAATAATTCCTCTCCGCTGGTATGAAGGTCTTGGAAAAGAAGAAGCAAGGATGCTTACGACCTTGAGCATCCTTTTGAAAGAGGACTGCTCCAGCACCAACGGAAGAGGCATCCACCTCCATTATAAACGGCTTATTGACATCGGGGCAATGTAGGATGGGAGAGCTATCAAAATGGGACTTAATAGAAATGAAGGCCTTGGAGACCTCCTCAGACCACAATTTGGGATTTGCTCCCTTCTTGGTGAGGGCTACCAAGGGAGCTACCAAAGTTGAGAAATGAGGAATGAACTGGCGATAATATTAATGAACCCCATAAAGTGATGCACCGCTTTAAGAGAATGGGGTTCTTGCCAGTCCATCACAGCCTGTAGTTTGGCAGGATCCACAGCCAATCCCTCGGCGAAGATGATTTAGCCCAGGAAAGGTAAAAACTCCTGCTCAAACACACATTTCTCCAACTTGGCGTAGAGGGAATTAGCTCTTAAGAGGTCAAAGATATTGCAAACATCTCTCCGGTGGGAGTCAATATCTCGAGAGTAGATGAGGATATCATCCAGATAGACTATGACCATGGTGAAGCGCAAATCCCGGAAGATATCATTTACAAAGTCTTGGAAAGCGCTTGGGGCATTACAGAGCCCAAAGGGCATCACTAGATAATCATAGTGCCCATCCCTGGTGTTAAAAGCCGTCTTCCATTCATCTCCCTCACGGATGCAAATCAGGTTGTAAGCACCCCGCAGATCTACTTTAGTAAATACCCTTGCTCCCTGAAGCCTATCAAAGATCCTCTCCTCCTTTGGCATCAAAGACCTCGCCCTATCCTGGATCTCCTCGTACCTTTCCAACTGCACATTCAGCGTCTCCCACTCCCACACTACCTCCTGATCCCACCCTCTCTCTGTTGGAGTCCCCCAAGGCTCTGTTCCAGGACCCCTACTCTTCTCACTCTATACACTTGGCTTGGGACAACTCATAAAGTCCCATGGATTCCAGTACCACCTCTATGCTGATGACACTCAGATCTACCTCTCTGGCCCAGACGTCACCGCTCTGCTGTCCAGAATCCCAGAGTGCCTATCAGCCATATCCTCCTTCTTCTCCTCTCGCTTCCTCAAACTCAATGTGGACAAATCTGAACTCATCATCTTTCCTCCATCCCATATATCTTCCTTACCTGACCTATCTAAAGCGAATAAAGAACATCATGCTTTCCCCCGTTCCAGAAGTCTGGTGCCTCGGAGTAACCTTCGACTCTGCCCTGTCCTTCAAACCGCACATCCAAGCTCTTTCCACCTCCTGTCGCCTCCAGCTCAAAAATATCTCCAGAATCCGTCCTTTCCTCAACCGTCAATCTACTAAAATGCTTGTGCACGCCCTCATCATCTCCCGCCTTGACTACTGCAACATCCTTTTCTGCGGCCTCCCTGCTAACACCCCTGCACCTCTCCAGTCCATTCTTATCTCTGCTGCCCGACTAATTCATCTCTCTCCTCGCTAATCCTCTGCTTCCCCCTTCTGCAAATCTCTTCACTGGCTCCCATTCCCTCAGCGTATCCAGTTCAAATTACTAATACTGACCTACAAAGCCATCCATAACTTGTCTCCTTCATATATCTCTGAACTAATCTCCCGATATCTTCCCTCACGTGATCTCCGGTCCTCCCAAGACCTCCTTCTCTCCTCCACACTTATTCGCTCCTCATCCAACCGCCTCCAAGACTTCTCCCGAATATCACCCATCCTCTGGAACTCTTTGCCCCAACACGTCCGACTATCAACCACATTCGGATCCTGCAGACGGAACCTGAAAACCCATCTCTTCAGGAAAGCCTACAGCCTGCACTGACCCCGCTGCCACCTCATCACTACCAACCCAGCATAGCCAGCCACTAGACTCTAAAACTTAACATTTAATATGTATACCTCTAAAATTATGTGTACTTTAAAAACAATTTGGTGCTCATGTTTAAACGTGCACTAGACAAGAAAAATGGCATGATCTCACCCAATTGCTGTCTCTCTTCTTGTTATAGATTCTTGTGCTTATTGAGAGCACGGCATGGGACGGAGACAAATAAACCTTTTCCAATGGGGGGGCAGAAAAAAAAAAAGATATAGATAGGTGGGGGGGAAGGGTTTGAATCTATCTTCCCTGTCGTGCCCCGTGTATAAGACTCCCGCCCTAACAAGGGCAGTCCCCAAGTTTGAGCCTACTTAGTGAAGCCCTTTAGTTAGTATAACCACCCTGGATGATATGTCCTCTTTCTCTTCCCAACGCGTTTCCCTCACCGTTACGGGGGTTCATCAGGGGAATAAAATGTCCAGGTTAAATGTCCAGGTTAGTGGAGGTATTCTGCAGTGGCAGACATAACCTCATTCAGCGGCGTCCTCCATGTGAGGATAAGGCAGTCTTTTTTTTTTTTTTTCTCCCCCCCATTGGAAAAGGTCTATTGGTCTCCGTCCCATGCCGTGCTCTCAATAAGCACAAGAATCTATAACAAGAAGAGAGACAGCAATTGGGTGAGATCATGCCATTTTTCTTGTCTAGTGCACGTTTAAACATGAGCACCAAATTGTTTTTAAAGTACACATAATTTTAGAGGTATACATATTAAATGTTAAGTTTTAGAGTCTAGTGGCTGGCTATGCTGGGTTGTTAGTTAAAAGTGGTCAGACGTGATTAGGAACGATACGTTCTGGTTTCTTTCTTTTTTCCTGCTGAATTCACACCTCATCACTACCAAAGCTACCGCCTCACCAACACCGGAGCTCCTGCACCCCTCAACCTACTGTCTCCTTCCCCATAATCCTGTAGAATGTAAGCCCGCAAGAGCAGGGTCCTCGCCCTTCTGTATCAGTCACTCATTGTTAGTTTGTTTACAGTAAGTGATATCTGTAACTTGTATGTCACCCCTTCTCATGTAAAGCACCATGGAATCAATGGTGCTATATAAATAAATAAATAAATAAATAATAATAATAATAATAATTTCAGGGTCAAGGGAGATTTATTCTTAACGGTGATGGCATTAAGACCCCTGTAGTCTATACATGGACGTAGTTCCCCGTTCTTCTTCTGCACGAAGAAAAACCTGGCCCCTGCAGGTGACACTGACTTCCTAATCAATCCCCAGATTTTCCTGGATGTACTGTGACATTGCCTCCGTCTCCGGGAGAGATAACGTATAGACTCGACCCCAGGGAGGCCCAGCATCAGGCAAGAGGTCTGTAGGACAGTCATAGGGGCGGTGAGGTAGAAGCCCTTTTAGAGAACACATCCGCATAGGGCCAATATTGCATGGGGAGAGAGGATAGATCTGCGGGTACCTCAGTAGTAGCAACTTGAACGCATTCCCTCTGACATCTACCCCCACAAGATTCACCCCATCCCAAAATTCTGCCTGTGGACCACTCAATATGAGGAGAGTGGTACCGTAGCCAAGGTATCCCTAACATGACCTCATCAATTCCATCAGGACTGACGAGCAGAGATATAATCTCCTGATGAGATGGCGACATGGACACAGTGAAAGGGATGGTCTGGTGTGTTATCTGAGAGGGCAGTGTCGACCCATTCACCACTTGTAAGGTAACTGGTTGAGCAAGCATTACCAGGGGAATTGCGTGACGTTGGGAAAAGGCTGAAGACATAAAATTGCCCTCCACCCCAGAATCCACGCAAAGCTCTACCGAGTGGGAGAATGAGCCTATAGTAATTGTCCCCTTAGTGGACAATTTGGAGGCAAACATAGCCATGTCTAGTGTACCTCCACCTATTACCACTAGACACTGACGTTTCCTCGACCGCTGGGAATGTCTCGTGGCAAGATGTCCCGACTGCTGGCTAACATGACAGACCTTGAGTGTACGAGCGGTCCGGGACTTAGATCTTTCTCGCGACACCTCCATGGCCTCATGTGACTCAGGGACCAGGACCGGAGATTCCAAAAGATTGGCGAAGGTGGGAGCCAGCCGAAACCTCTGCCTACACTGGGCTCGCTCTAACCTCTGCTCGTTAAAATGGAGGTAAATACGAGTGGACACAGCTATTAAAGAGCGCCGTATCATGGGTGACTCGAGGTCCTAAAAAGACCTGTTTCAGAGTGCTCAGGAACAGCAGAGCATTCTGCACCACATGATCACCACGCTCTCACAGCAGCGTAGCCCACTCCAATGCCCTGTCCGACAGGAGAGACGCTATAAATCCCACCATTGCCGGCTCTGTGGGGAAGCGTGCGGCCAGAAGCTTGAGATATATAGAGCAGTGGCTCACAAAACCCCTACAAGATTTACTATCTCCAGAAAATTTCTCTGGCAGCGGGAGGCAAGAAAGAGTCGGAACAGGGGTGGCCGTGGACAAGGTTGCTGCAGCCACGGCAGAGGCGTAGCTAGAGCTTTTGCCGCCCGGGGCTGTTCCCGAGTTTGGCGCCCCCCCCCGGCTCAATACACACAAAGGTTACCAAAAACGGTTTTCCTGTTTTGTAGAACTTAAACTGGGCCTAATGGTGTCACCCCCACATGCCACACCTGTGACTTAATACCACCACACCATGACCAGGCCACATAGTGACTAGGGTTGAGCGAAACGGGTCGAACATTTTCAAAAGTCGCCGACTTTTGGCTAAGTCGGGGTTTCATGAAACCCGATCCGACCCCTGTGCGGGGTCGGCCATGCGGTACGCGACTTTCGCGCCAAAGTCGCGTTTCAATGACGCGAAAAGCGCCATTTCTCAGCCAATGAAGGTAAACGCAGAGTGTGGGCAGCGTGATGACATAGGTCCTGGTCCCCACCATCTTAGAGAAGGGCATTGCAGTGATTGGCTTGCTGTCTGCGGCGTCACAGGGGCTATAAAGGGGCGTTCCCGCCGACCGCCATGTTACTGCTGCTGATCTGAGCTTAGGGAGAGGTTGCTGCCGCTTCGTCAGAAGCAGGGATAGCGTTAAGCAGGGTCCATTAACCACCAAACCGCTTGTGCTGTAGCGATTTCCACTGCCCAACACCACCTTCGGTGTGCAGGGACAGTGGAAGCTACATTTTTTTTTTCCCCTCAGCGCTGTAGCTCATTGGGCTGCCCTAGAAGGCTCCCTGATAGCTGCATTGCTGTGTGTACGCCGCTGTGCAAACCAACTGCTTTTTTCAAAGCACAAATCCTCTTGTTCCTTCCTTTCTGCACAGCTATCTTTTTTGTTTGTCCACACTTTTTATTTCATTTGTGCATCAGTCCACTCCTTATTGCTGCCTGCCATACCTGGCTGAGATTACTGCAGGCAGGGAGATAGTAGCTGCCTGCCATACCTGGCTGAGATTACTGCAGGCAGGGAGATAGTAATTGTAGGACATTCCCTGTTTTTTTTTTTTTTTTTTTTTTGGTGGGAGATTAAGATTGGCAATTTGGCATTTCTGCTAGAGTGCCATCCCTGTGTGTGCCATCTCTCTCACATAGTGGGCCATAGAAAGCCTTTTCATTTTTCTGTATTTTTTTTTGTGGGGTGTATAAATTCTCCCTGATAAAAATACAGTGGGAGATTAATATTGGCCTTTGGGCTTGTGTGCCAGTCCTGAGTGTGCCATCTCTCTCACAAATAGTGGGCCATAGAAAGCCTATTTTATTTTTTTTTGGGTTTTATAAATTCTCCCTGAAAAAAAGGGAGATTAATATTGGCCTCTGGGCTTCTGTGCCAGTCCTGAGCGTGCCATCTGTGCCAGTCCTGAGCGTCCCATCTCTCTCACAAATAGTGGGCCATAGAAAGCCTATTTAATTTTTTTTTTGGTTTTATAAATTTTCCCTGAAAAAAGGGAGATTAATATTGGCCTCTGGGCTTGTGTGCCAGTTGTGAGCGTGCCATCTGTGCCAGTCCTGAGCGTGCCATCTCTCTCACAAATAGTGGGCCATAGAAAGCCTATTTAATTTTTTTTTTGGTTTTATAAATTTTCACTGAAAAAAGGGAGATTAATATTGGCCTCTGGGCTTCTGTGCCAGTCCTGAGTGTGCCATCTGTGCCAGTCCTGAGCGTCCCATCTCTCTCACAAATAGTGGGCCATAGAAAGCCTATTTTTTTTTGGGGGGGGGTTTTAGAAATTCTCCCTGGAAAAAAAAAGGGAAATTAATATTGCCCTTTGGGCTTGTGTGCCAGTACTAAGCGTTCCATCTCTCTCTCTCTCTCTTAGTCAGTGGGCCATAGAACGCCTATTTTTGGTTTTATTTGTTTTCTAAATTCTCCCTGAAAAAATCATTTTATTTTATTTGGTTTCTAAATTCTTCCTGATAAAATCATATTTTTTTTATTATTTTTTTTTCTAAAGTCTCCCTGAAAAAAAACAAAAAAAAAAAAAAACAGTGGGAGATTAATATTGGCCTTTCTGCTTGTGTGCCAGTCTTGACTCCTGGGTGTGCCATCTCTCTCTCTCTCTCTCTCTCCAATTGTGGTCCATAGAAAGCCTATATTTTTTTTCCTTGATTTGGGTTCCAAAATCTACCAGAGAAAATAACTCCATCAATCATTTGTAGAAAAATATTGGCCTCTGGGCTTGTGTGCCACTCCTGATTCCTGTGTGCGTCATCTCTCAGTCAGTGGGCCATAGAACGCCTATTTTTGGTTTTATTTGTTTTCTAAATTCTCCCTGAAAAAATCATTTTATTTTATTTGGTTTCTAAATTCTTCCTGATAAAATCATATTTTTTTTATTTATTTTTTTTCTAAAGTCTCCCTGAAAAAAAAAAAAAAAAAAAAAAACAGTGGGAGATTAATATTGGCCTTTCTGCTTGTGTGCCAGTCTTGACTCCTGGGTGTGCCATCTCTCTCTCTCTCTCTCTCTCTCTCTCTCTCTCCAATTGTGGTCCATAGAAAGCCTATATTTTTTTTCCTTGATTTGGGTTCCAAAATCTACCAGAGAAAATAACTCCATCAATCATTGGTAGAAAAATATTGGCCTCTGGGCTTGTGTGCCACTCCTGATTCCTGTGTGCGTCATCTCTCACTCAGTGGCCCATAGAAAGCATATAGTTTGTTACATTTGTTTTCTAAATTCTCCCTGCAAAAATCAATTTTTTTTTTTTGGGGGGGTTTCTAAAGTGTTCCTGAAAAAAATAAAAATAAAAAACAAATAATAGTGTGACATTAATATTAACATTTGTGCTTCAGTGACAGTCCTGCGTGTGGGGCATCTCTCTAATTTGCAGCCACCAAAAAAAGAGTGTGTAACATTGTGCCTGATTTTCGCGGTGGTCTCACCAACCTGTAAAGGGGTAGCTAAATCATACTGAAGTTATAGCTCACCGTGTAAGTTGTGTGACTGCAACAAATAACGTTAGTTTGGTTACGTTTTTAAAACAATGAGGAAGTCTAGTGGAAGAGGTCGTGGCCGGGGGCGTTCATTGTCAGCTGGTAATGAGGGTAGTGGTAGTGGTGGAGCATCAGGTGGTCGTGGGGAAAAAAATATTGCACCTAAGTCTGGAGCTGTGGAGCCAGGTTCGTCGTCCGGCTACACAAGGCCTCGAACGCTCCCTTTTCTGGGATTAGGAAAACCGCTTTTAAAGCCGGAGCAGCAAGAGCAAGTTTTGGCTTATCTTGCTGACTCAGCCTCTAGCTCTTTTGCCTCCTCTCGTGAAACTGGTAAAAGTAAAAGCAGCGCGTCGTTAGTGGATGTTCACGGTCAGGGACAAGTCACTTCCTTGTCCTCTTCAGCAAAAACAACAACAGAGAAGAATGCAGCAGGCGACACAACGGGTTACTCCATGGAGCTCTTTACACATACCGTCCCTGGCTTAGAAAGTGAAGCAGTTAACAGTCCATGCCCATTACAAATTGAATCAGACATGGAGTGCACTGACGCACAGCCACAGCCAGACTACTATGCTGGTCCTTTGACTCAGACCACAACATTGCCCTCGCAGGGTGCTGATCAAGAATCAGACCCTGATGAGACTATGTTGCCCCATCACGAACGCTATACCACCGAACGACACGGTGACACAGACGAAGTTGCGCAGGAGGTACAAGAAGAGTTATTAGATGACCCAGTTCTTGACCCCGATTGGCAGCCATTGGGGGAACAGGGTGCAGGCGGCAGCAGTTCTGAAGCAGAGGAGGAGGAGGGGCCGCAGCAGGCATCAACATCGCCACAGGTTCCATCTGCCGGGCCCGTATCTTGCCCAAAACGCGTGGCAAAGCCAAAACCTGGTGGAGGACAGCGTGGCCATCCGGTTAAAGCTCAGTCTGCAATGCCTGAAAAGGTATCCGATGCTAGAAAGAGTGCAGTCTGGCATTTTTTTAAACAACATCCAATTGATCAGCGCAAAGTCATCTGTCAAAAATGTTCTACTTCCTTAAGCAGAGGTCAGAATCTGAAAAGTCTCAATACTAGTTGCATGCATAGACATTTAACCACCATGCATTTGAAAGCTTGGACTAACTACCAAACGTCCCTTAAGGTTGTTGCACCCTCGGCCAATGAAGCTAGTCATCAACGCAACATCCCTTCCGGCAGTGTAGGACCACCATTTAGCGCACCACCTGCTGTATCTGTGCAGGTATCTTTGCCAGGCCAAAGCAGTCAGGGTCAGGGAATCACCAGTTTCGTAGTAGGAAACACTGCATCTAGGGCACCGGCGGCAACAATACCATCTCCCACCGTCTCTCAGTCTGCCATGTCCACCGGCACCCCCGCTAGTTCCACGATCTCCATCTCTCCAGTCCAGCTCACCCTACATGAGACTATGGTTAGAAAAAGGAAGTACTTAGCCTCGCATCCGCGTACACAGGGTTTGAACGCCCACATAGCTAGACTAATCTCG
Source organism: Ranitomeya imitator (assembly GCF_032444005.1). NCBI lineage: Eukaryota > Metazoa > Chordata > Amphibia > Anura > Dendrobatidae > Ranitomeya > Ranitomeya imitator. Next base: position 329,074,855 of record NC_091286.1, on the reverse strand, counting down.
TTAGAGATGATGCCCTACCGGTTAGTTGAAAGCGAAGCTTTCAAAGACCTGATGGACTACGCTGTACCACGCTACGAGCTACCCAGTCGACACTTTTTTTCCAGAAAAGCCATCCCAGCCCTCCACCAGCATGTTAAAGAGCGCATCGTCCATGCACTCAGGCAATCTGTGAGCACAAAGGTGCACCTGACAACAGATGCATGGACCAGTAGGCATGGCCAGGGACGTTACGTGTCCATCACGGCACACTGGGTAAATGTGGTGGATTCAGGGTCCACAGGGGACAGCAAGTTTGGGACAGTTCTGCCTAGCCCACGGTCTAGTAAACAGTTGTCTGTAGCCGTTCGCACCCCCTCCTCCTCCTCCTCCTCCTCGTCCTCCTGCAGAAGCAAGAGCTCGTCCACAGACCGCAGTCGCACAAACACTCCATCCGCACCTGCCACTGTTGCACACCAGGTCTCCCATTATGGGGCAGCTACTGGCATACGTCAGCAGGCTGTATTGGCTATGAAGTGTTTGGGCGACAATAGACACACCGCGGAAGTTCTGTCCGAGTTCTTGCAGCAAGAAACGCAGTCGTGGCTGGGCACTGTAGATCTTGAGGCAGGCAAGGTAGTGAGTGATAACGGAAGGAATTTCATGGCTGCCATCTCCCTTTCCCAACTGAAACACATTCCTTGCCTGGCTCACACCTTAAACCTGGTGGTGCAGTGCTTCCTGAAAAGTTATCCGGGGTTATCCGACCTGCTCCTCAAAGTGCGTGGACTTTGCGCACATATCCGCCGTTCGCCTGTACACTCCAGCCGTATGCAGACCTATCAGCGTTCTTTGAACCTTCCCCAGCATCGCCTAATCATAGACGTTGCAACAAGGTGGAACTCAACACTGCACATGCTTCAGAGACTGTGCGAACAGAGGCGGGCTGTTATGTTTTTGTGGGAGGATACACATACACGGGCAGGCAGTAGGATGGCAGACATGGAGTTGTCAGGTGTGCAGTGGTCGAAGATTCAAGACATGTGTCAAGTCCTTCAGTGTTTTGAGGAATGCACACGGCTGGTTAGTGCAGACAACGCCATAATAAGCATGAGCATCCCCCTAATGCGTCTGCTGATGCAAAGTTTGACGCACATAAAGGATCAGGCGTCTGCACCAGAGGAAGAGGAAAGCCTTGATGACAGTCAGCGATTGTCTGGTCAGGGCAGTGTACATGACGAGGTACCGGGCGAAGAGGAGGTGGAGGATGAGGAGGATGATGGGGATGAGTATATTTTTAATGAGGAAGCTTTCCCGGGGGCACGGGAAATTGGTGGCGTGGCAAGGCCGGGTTCTGGTTTTTTGAGGGACACAAGTGACGTAGATTTGCCTGCAACTGCCCCTCAACCAAGCACAACCGCAGATTTGACAATGGGAACTTTGGCCCACATGGCGGATTATGCCTTGCGTATCCTCAAAAGGGACACACGCATTACAAAAATGATGAACGATGACGATTACTGGTTGGCCTGCCTCCTTGATCCTCGCTATAAAGGCAAATTGCAAAATATTATGCCACATGAGAACTTGGAACTAATATTAGCAACAAAACAATCAACTCTTGTTGACCGTTTGCTTCTGGCATTCCCTGCACACAGCGCCCGTGATCGTTCTCACACGAGCTCCAGGGGCCAGCAGACCAGAGGTGTTAGAGGGGCAGAAATCAGAAGTGGCGTTGGCCAGAGGGGTTTTCTGACCAGGTTGTGGAGTGATTTTTCTATGACCGCAGACAGGACAGGTACTGCAGCATCAATTCAAAGTGACAGGAGACAACATTTGTCCAGTATGGTTACAAACTATTTTTCATCCCTTATCGACGTTCTCCCTCAACCGTCATTCCCATTTGATTACTGGGCATCCAAATTAGACACCTGGCCAGAATTGGCAGAATATGCATTGCAGGAGCTTGCTTGCCCGGCAGCTAGTGTCCTATCAGAAAGAGTATTCAGTGCTGCAGGTTCAATACTAACAGAAAAAAGGACTCGTCTGGCTACCCAAAATGTAGATGATCTAACCTTCATTAAAATGAACCACAACTGGATTTCAAAATCTTTTGCCCCACCCTGCCCGGCTGACACCTAGCTTTCCTATGAAAAGGTCTTGCCTGTGGACTATTCTGAATGACTTTTCCAATCTCGTAATTTTCTTCACCTGATTGTCCAGCATACGACATGTTTCCACCTCACGAAATGGCCAAACTCCCCACACGGGGTCGTGCTATCGCCACTTTGCGCTTGGACCCTTGAGAGTGCTGTTTGTCTGAAGAGGTGGGTGTGGCCGCTTTTGGTCGACGGCACTGCCACTGGGTCCCTCATAGTACAATAAAGTGTCTCTGGCGGTGGTGGTGCGCACCCAACGTCAGACTCACCGTTGTAATATGAGGGGCCCTGTGCCTGTACCGCCAGCCACAAGCCAGTTCCCCCCCCCCCAGCTCAAACAGTGCTCTACCACTAGCAAAATTATCTCTCACAGCTTCACCAATGTGTAGTCTAGGCGCTGACATCCTTCAATGCCTGGCACTGACAATACCATTGTTTTGACATTTTTGTTATGTTAGGCCTTCGAAGCCTGTCTGCGGTCACTCCTTCCACTAGACTTCCACTGACCATACACTGCTGCCCATGTACCCCTGGAACCAATTTAAAGTGCCTACAGCCAGCCCAATTTTGTTATGTTAGGCCTTCGAAGACTGTCTGCTGTCACTCCTTCCACTAGACTTCCACTGACCATACACTGCTGCCCATGTACCCCTGGAACCAATTTAAAGTGCCTACAGCCAGCCCAATTTTGTTATGTTAGGCCTTGGAAGCCTGTCTGCGGTCACTCCTTCCACTAGACTTCCACTGACCAGACCACTGCTGCCCATGTACCCCTGGAACCAATTTAAAGTGCCTACAGCCAGCCCAATTTTGTTATGTTAGGCCTTGGAAGCCTGTCTGCGGTCACTCCTTCCACTAGACTTCCACTGACCAGACCACTGCTGCCCGTGTACCCCTGGAACCAATTTAAAATTGCCTACAGCCATGTGTTAATATTTTAGGCCTTCGATGCCTGTCTGTGGTCACTCCTTCCACTAGGCCTCCACTGACCACACCACTGCTGCCCGTGTACCCCTGGAACCAATTTAAAATTGCCTACAGCCATGTGTGATTATTTTAGGCCTTCGATGCCTGTCTGCGGTCACTCCTTCCACTAGGCCTCCACTGACCACACCACTGCTGCCCGTGTAACCCTGGAACCAATTTAAAATTGCCTACAGCCATGTGTTATTATTTTAGGCCTTCGATGCCTGTCTGCGGTCACTCCTTCCACTAGGCCTCCACTGACCACACCACTGCTGCCCGTGTACCCCTGGAACCAATTTAAAATTGCCTACAGCCAGCCCAATTTTTTTATTTTAGGCCTTCGATGCCTGTCTGCGGTCCATTCTTTCAACTACTACTACACTGACCAGGGCACTGCTGCCCAAGTACCCCTGGAACCAATTTAAAATTGCCTACAGCCATGTGTTAATATTTTAGGCCTTCGATGCCTGTCTGTGGTCACTCCTTCCACTAGGCCTCCACTGACCACACCACTGCTGCCCGTGTACCCCTGGAACCAATTTAAAATTGCCTACAGCCATGTGTGATTATTTTAGGCCTTCGATGCCTGTCTGCGGTCACTCCTTCCACTAGGCCTCCACTGACCACACCACTGCTGCCCGTGTAACCCTGGAACCAATTTAAAATTGCCTACAGCCATGTGTTATTATTTTAGGCCTTCGATGCCTGTCTGCGGTCACTCCTTCCACTAGGCCTCCACTGACCACACCACTGCTGCCCGTGTACCCCTGGAACCAATTTAAAATTGCCTACAGCCAGCCCAATTTTTTTATTTTAGGCCTTCGATGCCTGTCTGCGGTCCATTCTTTCAACTACTACTACACTGACCAGGGCACTGCTGCCCAAGTACCCCTGGAACCAATTTAAAATTGCCTACAGCCATGTGTTAATATTTTAGGCCTTCGATGCCTGTCTGTGGTCACTCCTTCCACTAGGCCTCCACTGACCACACCACTGCTGCCCGTGTACCCCTGGAACCAATTTAAAATTGCCTACAGCCATGTGTGATTATTTTAGGCCTTCGATGCCTGTCTGCGGTCACTCCTTCCACTAGGCCTCCACTGACCACACCACTGCTGCCCGTGTAACCCTGGAACCAATTTAAAATTGCCTACAGCCATGTGTTATTATTTTAGGCCTTCGATGCCTGTCTGCGGTCACTCCTTCCACTAGGCCTCCACTGACCACACCACTGCTGCCCGTGTAACCCTGGAACCAATTTAAAATTGCCTACAGCCAGCCCAATTTTTTTATTTTAGGCCTTCGATGCCTGTCTGCGGTCCATTCTTTCAACTACTACTACACTGACCAGGGCACTGCTGCCCAAGTACCCCTGGAACCAATTTAAAATTGCCTACAGCCATGTGTTAATATTTTAGGCCTTCGATGCCTGTCTGTGGTCACTCCTTCCACTAGGCCTCCACTGACCACACCACTGCTGCCCGTGTACCCCTGGAACCAATTTAAAATTGCCTACAGCCATGTGTGATTATTTTAGGCCTTCGATGCCTGTCTGCGGTCCCTCCTTCCACTAGGCCTCCACTGACCTGTCTACTGCGGCCCGTGTACCCCTTGAACCAACCTAATAAAATATTTAAAAAATTAATTTGATTATAAAAAATAAGATCGTGTTGAGATCTCAAATGCAGACATTTTAACAATCAAAACAAACACACAACAAATATCTGGAACTGTACTACAAAGGTCCAACAGCTACAATTTCTTTCTCCTGCAAGAAGTTAACTGAAAGTTTTTTGGAGTTGTTAACACAGATATGGCATCCACCGAGTGTTGTCCTGTCGCGTCTCCTTTAAATTATTTCCAATAAGATGTTAAACTATTAATTTAATAAAATCAATAATTAAAAAAATAATTGAGTAAGTCAAAAGCACATTGCAAATAAACATTAATTACAAATCAAGAAGCATGGCGCGTCCGAGGGTGAGTAGATACCGAATAAGAATATAATCACCCTCGGACGCGCAATGCTTATTTACAACAGCCTTCCTTCCTAAGAATCAGCCCTTCCGTGGTGTAGAGAGAGGTTGTTGTTACACTCCAAGGTGTTCCCCAGGTTGCCTTTCCTGAGCTTCGATCTTCCGGCTCTCGTTTAGTAGCTGTTGGAAACTACGCTGCATTAGGCCTACTAATTGTGTATGGGTGAAACAGTGGCGCATCTGCGGTCCCTCCTTCCACTAGGCCTCCACTGACCTGTCTACTGCGGCCCGTGTACCCCTTGAACCAACCTAATAAAATATTTAAAAAATTAATTTGATTATAAAAAATAAGATCGTGTTGAGATCTCAAATGCAGACATTTTAACAATCAAAACAAACACACAACAAATATCTGGAACTGTACTACAAAGGTCCAACAGCTACAATTTCTTTCTCCTGCAAGAAGTTAACTGAAAGTTTTTTGGAGTTGTTAACACAGATATGGCATCCACCGAGTGTTGTCCTGTCGCGTCTCCTTTAAATTATTTCCAATAAGATGTTAAACTATTAATTTAATAAAATCAATAATTAAAAAAATAATTGAGTAAGTCAAAAGCACATTGCAAATAAACATTAATTACAAATCAAGAAGCATGGCGCGTCCGAGGGTGAGTAGATACCGAATAAGAATATAATCACCCTCGGACGCGCAATGCTTATTTACAACAGCCTTCCTTCCTAAGAATCAGCCCTTCCGTGGTGTAGAGAGAGGTTGTTGTTACACTCCAAGGTGTTCCCCAGGTTGCCTTTCCTGAGCTTCGATCTTCCGGCTCTCGTTTAGTAGCTGTTGGAAACTACGCTGCATTAGGCCTACTAATTGTGTATGGGTGAAACAGTGGCGCATCTGCGGTCCCTCCTTCCACTAGGCCTCCACTGACCTGTCTACTGCGGCCCGTGTACCCCTTGAACCAACCTAATAAAATATTTAAAAAATTAATTTGATTATAAAAAATAAGATCGTGTTGAGATCTCAAATGCAGACATTTTAACAATCAAAACAAACACACAACAAATATCTGGAACTGTACTACAAAGGTCCAACAGCTACAATTTCTTTCTCCTGCAAGAAGTTAACTGAAAGTTTTTTGGAGTTGTTAACACAGATATGGCATCCACCGAGTGTTGTCCTGTCGCGTCTCCTTTAAATTATTTCCAATAAGATGTTAAACTATTAATTTAATAAAATCAATAATTAAAAAAATAATTGAGTAAGTCAAAAGCACATTGCAAATAAACATTAATTACAAATCAAGAAGCATGGCGCGTCCGAGGGTGAGTAGATACCGAATAAGAATATAATCACCCTCGGACGCGCAATGCTTATTTACAACAGCCTTCCTTCCTAAGAATCAGCCCTTCCGTGGTGTAGAGAGAGGTTGTTGTTACACTCCAAGGTGTTCCCCAGGTTGCCTTTCCTGAGCTTCGATCTTCCGGCTCTCGTTTAGTAGCTGTTGGAAACTACGCTGCATTAGGCCTACTAATTGTGTATGGGTGAAACAGTGGCGCATCTGCGGTCCCTCCTTCCACTAGGCCTCCACTGACCTGTCTACTGCGGCCCGTGTACCCCTTGAACCAACCTAATAAAATATTAAAAAAATTAATTTGATTATAAAAAATAAGATCGTGTTGAGATCTCAAATGCAGACATTTTAACAATCAAAACAAACACACAACAAATATCTGGAACTGTACTACAAAGGTCCAACAGCTACAATTTCTTTCTCCTGCAAGAAGTTAACTGAAAGTTTTTTGGAGTTGTTAACACAGATATGGCATCCACCGAGTGTTGTCCTGTCGCGTCTCCTTTAAATTATTTCCAATAAGATGTTAAACTATTAATTTAATAAAATCAATAATTAAAAAAATAATTGAGTAAGTCAAAAGCACATTGCAAATAAACATTAATTACAAATCAAGAAGCATGGCGCGTCCGAGGGTGAGTAGATACCGAATAAGAATATAATCACCCTCGGACGCGCAATGCTTATTTACAACAGCCTTCCTTCCTAAGAATCAGCCCTTCCGTGGTGTAGAGAGAGGTTGTTGTTACACTCCAAGGTGTTCCCCAGGTTGCCTTTCCTGAGCTTCGATCTTCATGCTCTCGTTTAGTAGGTGTCGGAAAGTAGGCTGCATTAGGCCTAAAAAATGGGGAATGGGGTGGAGAGAGATGGTGTGTTACACTCCAAGGTGTTCTCCAGGTTTCCTCGCCATTGCTTCGATCTTCCGACTCTCGTTTAGTAGTTGTAGAAAACTACACTGCATTAGGCCTACAAAATGGGTATGGGGTGGAGAGAGATGGTGTGTTACACTCCAAGGTGTTCCCCAGGTTGCCTTTCCTGAGCTTCTATCTTCAGGCTCTCATTAAATTGTGGTTAAATGGAACAACTGCATTTGGCGTACTAGTTGGTTTGGGGCCTACTATCGGTGTCTGCCACTCCTTGCTGTTCTCCTGGTTTCCTGTCCTGAAATTCCATTTTCAGCCTCTCGTTAAGTAGTTGTTAATGTTAGACTGCATTTGGCCTACTAGTTGGGTTGGGGCCTACTATCGGTGTCTGCCACTCCTTGCTGTTCTCCTCCACTGAACAAAGCTGTGCCGCCTGTTTACTACGGTTGCCAATTTTGAACTGCATTTCGACTACTTACTGATTTGGCCCTACTCTCTGTGTCAGCCTCTCATTGCAGTTGTCCTCCACTGCAATGCCCCCTGGTTATTCCTGTGTTACCAATTTTGAACTGCATTTAGCCCACTTTATTCTTTGGGCCTATATCTGTGTTTCCACTTCATCGTGCCCATTGCCCAGCCAGTGATAGATGAGTCTGCTGGTACATTGACCCATAACGCAACATTCCCCGTGCACGCTACACAACAACATTGTGACCCTGCTGAAAGTCAGGTTGCTCTTCCCGCATACCATACCACCTTACACGGGGACAAAGAGGAAGGTGCAGATGAAAGTGCAGGTTCCTTCATCAGGTGGGGGGAGGAATACTAGTTGGCGACGTCACTGGCACAGGGCCTCTCATAGTACGCAAAAGTGTTGCTGCCGGTGGGAGGCGCCCCCGCCGTGCAAACACACCGCTGTACTTTGAGGGGCCCTGTGCCAGTGCCAATGCCAACGAGTGGGCCCCCCCTGCTTGCTCAGGATCACAGCACTTGCAAAGTTGAAATACTTACCTCTCCCTGCTCCACTGCCGTGACGTGGTCCAGATTTACTGGGCCCACTAATTACTTGAACCAGCCCTACCCCCCACAACTTTAGCCAAATGACCCCCAATTTCAAATGCCTTCCAATTATTTTAAGGTAAATTACGCTTGACAAGCTTCATTAAGAAGAATGGATGGTTTTGACATTAAAATGGGCACTCTAGGTGTTTTCCTGGCCCCCACTCACTGCCGACTATGCTGCCCCATTGACTTGCATTGGGTTTCGTGTTTCGGTCGATCCCGACTTTACGTCATAATCGGCCGATTTCACTCGACCCGACTTTGGACATAGTCGGGTTTCGCAAAACCCGGCTCGACTCTAAAAAGGTCAAGGTCGCTCAACTCTAATAGTGACCGAATAATACTACATACAAGGGACAAATACCACAACACCATTTCCAGACCACATATTACCACCACATAGTGACTGAATACTACAATACTGATCAGTAATAAAAAAAAAACCACAATACTATCACCATAAGTGCCAGTATTCACAGGAGATCTGTACTTAGTATGCAGTGTCTGTGTAGAGGTAATACAGAGATCACTGGTGACATTATACACAGGACCTCTATATAGTATACAGTGTATAGTGTCAGTGTATAGGTTACACTGACTCACCAGTGACGTCTCTAGGTGAAGTCCTTCATCTTTCATCCAGCACAGACCGCCATCATTCCTTCCAGCCAGGACTCGTTTCTGCAGGAAATAACACAGTTATCTCGAGCTCCGCTTGCAGAACACATTACTTAATTTTTCACAACTTCTACATTACATCACATGAAGAAAAAAAGGTGATATAGTGTCACTCTGCACAGTAACAGGACCGCCCCCCCATTTAAAACAGTATACTCAAAAAATAAAATAAATACATCACTGCAGTAATAATATCCCTTAATTAGCCCCTATGGTAATAATATTCCCCACCCTGGCCCCGTTTCTCATTCCTGGCTCCAGCCATATGTTCTCGCATCCTGCCCTCATGAGTATCCATTCTACCCCATATGATCTCCACATCCTGCCCCACCAGCCTCCATCGTATCCGTCCTGCCCCATGATCCAATCCTGCCCCGTGTCTCCAATCATGCCCCGTATCTACATTCTGCCCATGCCTCAAGTCCTGCCCCCAGTGTGTCCAGCATATTACCCCCATGTTGTCCAGCAATCTGCCCCAGTGTGTCCAGCATATTACCCCCATGTTGTCCAGCAATCTGCCCCAGTGTGTCCAGCATATTACCCCCAGTGTGTCCAGCAATCTGCCCCAGTATGTCCAGCACTGCCCCCAGTGTGTCCAGCAATCTGCCCCAGTGTCCAGCCTTTCCCCAGTGTGTCCAGCAGTCTGCCCCAGTGTGTCCAGCATATTACCCCCAGTGTCCAGCATTGCCCCAGTGTGTCCAGCATATTACCCCCAGTGTGTCCAGCAATCTGCCCCAGTGCCCAGCATTGCCCCAGTGTGTCCAGAAGTCTGCCCCAGGGTCTCCAGCATTGCCTCAATGTGTCCAGAAATCTGCCCCAGGGTCTCCAGTATTGCCCCAGTGTGTCCAGCAATCTGCCCCATGGTCTCCTGTATTGCCCCAGTGTGTCCAGCATTCTGCCACATGGTCTCCTGTATTGCCCCAGTGTGTCCAGCATTCTGCCACATGGTCTCCTGTATTGCCCCAGTGTGTCCAGCATTCTGCCACATGGTCTCCTGTATTGCCCCAGTGTGTCCAGCAATCTGCCCCATGGTCTCCAGTATTGCCCCAGTGTGTCCAGCAATCTGCCCCATAGTCTCCTGTATTGCCCCAGTGTGTCCAGCAATCTGCCCCATGGTCTCCAGTATTGCCCCAGTGTGTCCAGCAATCTGCCCCATAGTCTCCTGTATTGCCCCAGTGTGTCCAGCAATCTGCCCCATGGTCTCATGTATTGCCCCAGTGTGTCCAGCAATCTGCCCCATGGTCTCATGTATTGCCCCAGTGTGTCCAGCAATCTGCCCCATGGTCTCCAGTATTGCCCCAGTGTGTCCAGCATTGCCCCAGCCCCAGACAGTCAGACATAAAGAAAAAAAAAAAAAAGTAAAATCCTCACCTCTCCCGTTCCTAGCGCAGGTCCGGTGCAGTCAGCGTCTCTCCGGCTCTGCGACGCTCAGGACAGAGAGGCAGAGCGGCGCGCACAGTAGTGACGTCATCGCGCCCTCTGCTCTGAGACGTCGCAGAGTCAGAGGACGCTGTAGCTGCCGGCGCCGCAGGAACCAGGAGAGGTGAGTATAGAGCGGGGGGCGGGGTCCGGTGGTGGGGGGAGCTGGCCCTGGTCGTGGCGGCGGACGGCGCCGCCCGAAGATTTAAAGGGGCGTCTTTTTTTTTTTTTTTCTTCTTCTTCTGCAGCGCCGGCCGCCCCCCACATTGTGCCGCCCGGGGCGGACCGCCCCCCCCCCGCACCCCCCTTCCTACGCCACTGAGCCACGGTAGCAACTTGAACAGCAACTGCGGTAACTTCCACTGCTGAGGTTGAGTGCTCAAGAGCCACCAACCTACCCTCAAGCTGCTGGAGCAAAGATTGCTGTTTATCCACCATTTACTAGCCAGACCCTGGTGCTATTATTATGATAGGGTTTGGCGGAACACACCAAATATATATTTATAGGGTAATCGGTGCGTTCACAACCCGAGTCACTAAAGACAAGAGAATTCTGTGCCCTGTTAACCTCACAGAGGAACACAGTGACCAAATAGAGTGAACAGTGGTCATGCAGTCAGAATAGCATACGCAAAACTCCTCACCGGAGGTGCCGGTATTCTAGGGGCTTATTTAAGCCGGGCCCTGAATCCACTGACACAAAACTCCTCATCAGAGGTGTTGGTATTCTAGGGGCTAATTTCAGCTGAACACTGAAACCACATACACATGACCACACTGGCGCAGAACACATAAGTTAGTTGATACTAGCGCATAGCCGTGCGGCCATGCGAACCTTTTATAGCTGCAGCAACATCAGGACCTTCCTAGAGGACCAATGGGAGCTGCTGCGGTACCTGAGCAACTTCAGAACCTTCCTAGAGGACCAATGGGAGCTGCTGCAGTACCTGAGCATGTGACCCTCGACCTACAATGAGAGGTCTTACCCTGGGCATGCTCAGAAAGGGAAAAGCAGGACTTAGTTCCAGAGATGTCTGCTCGCCACTGACCAGTACCGGTTACAATGGCTGAACCTGGAAAGGCAGCAGTAATCATCCACACGGTATCAGGCTGAGCCAGAGGCAGGGACCAACGTCTCCGCTGAGCAGGCTCCACTGCAGCTGGAGAAGAATGGGAGACCGCAGTGGAGATGGCTCGAGATTCCCCCTGTGCAGAGGCAGAAACTTAACCCCTAACATGCTGGCCGCTGTCCAGACTACACAAGATCAGAACTAGACTATGAAGCAACAGAATATCTGGTGAATCATATTTTTTTTTTACTAGTGAACAGTCAGGTGTGTGTCCATCTTTTGTCTGAGGAATAAATTGGATGACAGATTGAAGGAGATGGGGTTATGGAAAGAATGTAAGTTTGGTGAGGTATATTGATGCTTTGAGAGAGGTTCACTGTGAAGCAGAAAAGGTGAAGCTAATGTTCAGTGATGTCTGATCATCAGTCTCTCACTTCTCTGTTGATTTTAACTGATTTTATGTGATACTATTTTTTGTAATTTAAATGATCTACAAGTTTGCAACATGCAAACAAAATTATTCAACCCCCATAAAAAATTAGGTATGTTAGCAAAATTTACATATGTTCTGCTGTTTGCAATAAGCGAATCAAACAAAAATAATTTAAAAAGCTTGACACAACTAATATAACAAGTGGTTTCTCCAAATTTACCCCCAAAAGCCAGTTTTAATAAAAACCACAGTCTCAGAATTTTCATCCGCCTTCATGACAATAGTATTTCAGCCCTTAAGGACCAAGCCATTTTGTATGTTAATGACTGAGCCTCATTTTTAAAACCTGGCATGCATAATTTTATGAGGTAATAACTCTGGAATGCTTCAACACATCCCAATAATTCTTAGTTTTTTTTTTTTTATACAATGTGCTTATTTTCTGTGGTAAATATTGGTCAATATGATTTGCGTTTATTTATGAAAATATCAAAAGTTTGACAAAAATCCCACTGAAAATAGTTAATACATAACAGTTCCCATATGTCTACTTTACATTAGAATAATTTTTGAAACAACATTTCTTGTGTTAGGAAGTTAGAAGGGTTAGGCTGCCGTTAGTGTTGAGCGACTTTTACTTTTATAGGATCGGGTCGGGTTTCACGAAACCCAACTTTTTCAAAAGTCGGGTCGAGTGAAATCGGCCGATCCTATAAAAAAGTCGGGGTCGGGGTCGGCCGAAACTCGAAACCCAATGCAGTGCATTGGGTTTCCAATGGTTCCCAGGGTCTGAAGGAGAGGAAACTCTCCTTCAGGCCCTGCAATCCATATTTAAGTGTAAAATAAAGAATAAAAATAAAAAATATTGCTATACTCACCCTCTGACGCGCCCTGGTACTAACCGGGAACCTTCCTTCCTTCGAATCAGCGCTTCCAGGACCTTGCGGTGACGTCGCGGTTTGTGATTGGTCGCGCGACCGCCCATGTGACCGCTCGCGCGACCAATCAGAAGCCGTGACGTCACTGCAAGGTCCTGCAAGAGCTGATTCTTAGGAAGGAAGGCTGCCGGAAAGAAGCAGGGCGCGTCCGAGGGTGAGTATATTCCTATTAGGTATATACTCATCCTCGGACGCGCCCTGCTTCTTTCCGGCAGCCTTCCTTCCTAAGAATCAGCGCTTGCAGGACCTTGCGGTGACGTCACGGCTTCTGATTGGTCGCGCGAGCGGTCACATGGGCGGTCGCGTGACCAATCACAAGCCGCGACGTCACCGTGACATCACCGCAAGGTCCTGGAAGCGCTGATTTGAAGGAAGGAAGGTTCTCGGTTAGTACCAGGGCGCGTCCGAGGGTGAGTATAGCGATATTTTTTATTTTTATTCTTTATTTTACACTTAAATCTGAATTCCGATACCAATTCCCAATATCTTAAACATATCGGGAATCGGTATCGGAATTCCGATTCCAGATTCAGAAGATCGCCGACTTCATGGCTGACCCCACACAGGGGTCGGGTCGGGTTTCATGAAACCCGACTTTGCCAAAAGTCGGCGATTTCTGAAAATTGCCGACCCGTTTCGCTCAACCCTAGCTGCCATCACACTAGCAGTATTTGGTCAGTATTTTACATCAGTATTTGTAAGCCAAAACCAGGAGTGGAACAATAAGAGGAAAAGTATAATAGAAACATATGCACCACTTCTGCATTTATCTCCCACTCCTGGTTTTGGCTTACAAATACTGATGTAAAATACTGACCAATTACTACTAGTGTGATGGCAGCCTTAAAATTTTATCAACAATTTTTTATTTTTCCAACAAAATGTAGTAAATAAAAACAATTACAATTTTACTTTTTCCCACAAAAATGTTGCTTTACCCTATATTTTTCATTTTCACAAGGGTAACATGAGAAAATGGACCATATAATTATTTGTCCAATTTCTCATGAGTAAAGGAGAAAGTAGTAAGGAGAAATAGGGATTTTTGTGTACTCACCGTAAAATCCTTTTCTCCGAGCCATTCATTGGGGGACATAGACCATGGGTGTATGCTGCTGCCACTAGGAGGCTGACACTAAGTGATACAAAGAAAGTTAGCTCCTCCCCTGCAGTATACAGTTGTGGCCAAAAAGTATTGACACCCCTGCAATTCTGTCAGATAATACTGAGTTTCTTCCTGAAAATTAAATGATAAAAATACCAAAGAATTTGTGATTGCAATCATTTTCACGAAGAAACTGAGTATTATCTGACAGAATTGCAGGGGTGTCAATACTTTTGGCCACAACTGTGCACCATCCTGCTGGCTCTCAGCTAACCAGTTCGGTGCAAAAGCAGTAGGAGATCAAAAACAGCATATGAGCGTATAGCATGTCATATTATATATGAGCGTATAGAATGTCTCATTATATATGAGAGTATAGCATGTCAAATTATAAAACAAGCACAAGCTAATAACAGGGTGGGAGCTGTGTCCCCCAATGAATGGCTCAGTGAAAAGGATTTTACAGTGAGTACACAAAAATCCCTATTTCTCCTTCGCCTCATTGGGGGACACAGACCGTGGGACATCCCAAAGCAGTCCCTGGGTGGGGACAACATCAGATCAGGCCCTATGTAACCGCTAATTACAAGTGCGCCACCGCGGCCTGCAGAGTCCGCCTGCCCAGACTCACTTCTATGGAAGTGTGAGAATTATAGTGCTTCAAGAATGCATGTTTACTGGATGAATCCGCAAGCTTGCAGGCATGCTTTGCCAACACCTAGTGCCTAGAACCCTTAATAGACAGGGATATCGGCTGACATCTAACATGGAAGGACTGCTGGATGGTGAAAAGATTTCACCAGGCTAATATGACCGATGAAGCGGCTAAACCCTTCCTATAAATGTCAGGAAGCCTTCCTCTTACCGTCAGGAAGCCTGAATAAAGCGTCCAACCTTTGGAAGGACGCTGTGCTCGAGACGTACCTACTCAGAGCACTCAAGTCGTCCAGAATATGGGGAACTCATTCCATTTTGTGGACTGGTGCCGAAAGAGATGAGGGAAGAACGATGCCCTCATAACAGTGGTAATATAATACCACCTTGGTAACAAGGGACGGGGATGGCCTGAGGACAACCTTGCCTTGAAGGTAATAAGGGAAAAAAAATCTGAAAGAACAGAGCAGCCAGCTCCGAAGACTCGTCAGGATGAGGATATCGCAGAGAAAAAGGGCGACCTTCCCTGATAGTAAAGTCTGTCCAGATCAAAAGGAGTCTACTGTAAGACTCCGAGGACCATTAAGGTCCTAATGATGTAATGGTATGCGATAGGGAAGAACTGCGTGTGAAAACTCCCTGCAAGAAAGTCCCTACTTGCAGTTTTGTTGCAATAAGGTGGAAAGATACTAGCTCCGCAAACAAAAAACTGACATGGTCAGTGCAGATTTCTGAGGATCACTGGGGCCCTTTCTGCTTCCGAAAGGCTTACGGAAGTAGTGGAAGGGGAGTTATGGAAATTGGTAGCACGGAAGAACCAGAGCATACAGTGCGATAGCTCTTGGATCTCAAGGCTGAACCACGAACTCGAGTACATTAGCGTTCAGTCTGGATGCCATCCGATCTACAACTGGAGAGCTCCAGTGAAGGCAGATGTGATGGAAGACTTCTGGGTGAAGTTCCCACTCACTTGAGAAGGAACCCTGATGGCTGAATATGTTTGCCACCCAGAGTTGTACTCCTGGGATATGTATTGCCGAGATCACCGAATGACAGATCTCGGCCCATCAGAGAATGTGAGGTACCTCGGACATGGTGCCTGACCATGGGTACCTGCTAGATGATTGACGTGTGGCACAGCCGTGGCATTGTCCAATTGAATTCGGATGGGCTGACCCACTAGAAGGCTGTGGACCTGCTGTAGGACTAACATTCGGATCTCCAGAGCAATGAAGAAGACTGGCATTGGTGGTTACTAATAATCAATGAACCGGGAGATGGGCCCTGGATGAAGAAGGAGCTCAGAGACTACCGTCTGAAAGTCTGTTTGACTTGCTGAAAAAGAGCGGATGGAAGGAAACTGCTTCCATTGTCGTCATCATTTTTCTTCAGAACCCTCCTAGCAAATCGAATGAAATGAAGGGATGAGTGATCAAGTGCGCGAGCTGCATGTTGAAGGGCCATGACCTTGTCTCGAGGGAGAATTACCATCCTTCTGGAAGTATGCAGGATCATCCTTTGAGGATATCTGCTGGGCTGGAAATGAGGAGAACTTGTCTAAGTTTAGCTGACAGCCCAGGTGAGAGGGTATCGCAAGTGATATAGATGACTCAGTGTAGTCCTGGAAGAGTGGCTAGACAGTCGACCAAACAGGGCAGGACGACCACACCTCTAGGGTACAAGAGGAACATGACAACCGCCATGACCCTTGCAAACACTCTGGGTGCGGTAGCAAGGCCGAAGGACAAGGTCATGACTTGAAATTGCTGCTCACGAAGGGAAAAGCGAAGGAATTTTTGAAGAGGGGAAAAATAGGAATGTGAGGGTAAGCATCCCATGTCGATGGATGCCAGAAACTCCACCTTTTCTGTTGAAGTAATGGCTGAGCGGAGGAACTCTATCCGAAGAAGGACCTGTTAAAGGTTGTTAGAAGTTTGAGGTCCAGGATGGGTCTTACTTTTTGTTCCCCTTTTTGGAGCCAAGATCCCTTAGATCTAGACTGTCCTGGACAACCCTTCCACTGCTGGTTGGGTCTGTAGGAAACATAGGATCCTTTGTTTGTCTCCCGCTCAAAAGATTTGATTGGCCAGTTGCACTGTCTTCCTGAAAAGGTTACTGGTGTGATACGAAGTAGTTAAGGTCTCCAGCCAGGAGACTATTGCTCTAGCAATCCATGCGGCGGCTAGGGAGGGTAGAGCGCTGAACCTGAAGCTGCAAGACGGAATGAACCAGATTTGCTATCTGACAGTCCATGGTATTTTTAATTGATGATACCTCAGGCAGGGATACTGGTAGGTATATAGGTATACCACAGGAGATTCTACCCAGTTAATCTGCCAAGTGGCATAATGCGCAGCTGCATCCAGCAGGTCATCGTCTCTTGCCATCGCCGCTCTCTTTTGATGGTGCAGAGTTAAAAATTAGGAACCCTCGATCCACCATCCTCTTAACAGGGAAGTGGAGAGGGACCGTCTGCCTTCTTGCATCATCTGCTAAATAGTGGTGATGCAGAGGCGGGTGCTCGGACCCCAAAAAGGGTGCCTCTGTACATCCACAGAGTTCAGGTCTCCGGGTGTACAGAACAGGTTTTCTGGCATTAGGCATCGATGCAGAAGAAGATACATGGAGGCGACACTCCGTGTGCTCATCTGTTGATGGTGTCCCTTTAAAGGACCCTTCACCCTTAAAAATCAGACCAGGCATGGCATCCCACATAGAGGCTTCTGTCCAGTGAATCGCTTATCCGGACTGAATGGCAAATGCTCTATGAGGGAGTTTAGTCTCCTTATGAGGGACACTGCATAGTCTAAAGCAGAACCGGAGTCCTCGTCAATGTACAAAGATTGATTGATGATAAAAATAGGCGAGTCCATCCTTTACTGAAGCTCTGGCAAGTCCAGGTCCAAGGTAATATCCGATCTCTATTCAGAGTCTTGTTCTCAGCAAATCCTTGGGGAGGGAGATCAGGAAATGAAAACTTCCGTTTTCTAGATGCCAGTACGTTTCTAGATGCCTGTACATTTCTAGAATATTCGCGGCCCCTGCTAGCCGTCGGCTCCCATGTAGGAGAGGAACTATGTATATCGGTCCTGCGAGCACTCCGAGTCACAGAGGGATCACGGAGGAATTCAATCACTTGGTCAGAAAAACCATGGATTACGGTCAGTGACGAAGTCCACTGAGGGAACTAGGTACTCTGGGATAAATTGGGATCAGCGGCGGAGGGCTCCTGAGCTCATTTAGGGTGACTGGCTTCGGATTGGTCATGTGCCTTTAAGACCAGGGAATGCTGGTTGTGTGCTTTTAAGACCAGGGAATACTGGTCATGCGCCTTTAGGACAAGGGAATACTGGTCATGCACGTTTAAGACCAAGGAATACTGGTCAGGCGCCTTTAAGACCAGGGAATACTGGTCATGCACCTTTAAGACCAGGGAATACTTGTCATGTGCCTTTAGGACCAGGGAATACTGGTCATGCGCGTTTTAGACCATGGAATACTGGTCATGTGCCTTTGAGACCAGGGAATACTGGTCAAGTCGTTGTGCCCCTTTAATGCAAAGTCGTCGCCCCTGTCTGAGCCGGCCGGGTGGACCAAGATGGCCACTGGGAGTTGCAGAGGTGATAAAATCTCGCAGAGAGCGAGAAGCGCCAATTCAGGGGGCGGAACCACAGGCACGATGTGGGCAGAGCCTCGAGACTTCCATGAATAAGCCCAAGACGGGGCCTAAGTTTCTGCAGCCGGCAGGAGCGATACCAGCGGTAGAAGTGAGGGGCGTTGTAGTGGCTGAGAAAACTGAGCACTTCTGTGCCAGGAGAGAAGTGCCAGAAAAGCGGGCAGAGCCGCCTTAGGGCACCATAGTGCGCTTCCAGGGTGCGGCCTACACATCGGCCGAGGCCAGGGGCTAAATTTTTGCAGTCGGCCGGAGCGTTACCTCAGGGAGGTGGGCCACAGGGAAGCTTGAGACTGTCTGTGAGCATGTGAATATCCCGCTGTAGATGTCCACCGCTGACAGGATCCACTCACCATCGGTGCGCATCCCGGCATGGAGCCGCCGCAGATGACTGCAGGTCGGGTATTGCAGTGTTGACGATGCAGGGATAGAGGGATAAGCCTCAAACCATCATCCCTTTGTTAGGCTAGGTTCACATTGCGTTAGTGCAGTCCATTCAACGCATACGTAGAACGGACTTCGCTAACGCAAGTGCCGACTTTTGCACAGCGCTAGCGCAGATGGAGCTTCTGCTAGCTCCATCTGCGCTTGCAGTGACGGACCCGGAAACACTGCAGCCCGTGTCATGTCCGTCACTCAAATGACGGCACATCGCTAGCGCATGCCCATTGTGGGCGTGCGCTAGCGATGCATCTGACATTGCAATCTATGGCGGCGTTAACGGACTACGTTACACCGCTTTATGCTGTGGTGTAACGTAGTCCGTAAAACATAGAGCCATAACGCAATGTGAACCCAGCCTTAGGGAGGTGGAGAGGAACCGTCCGCCTCCTTGTGTCCTC
Source organism: Ranitomeya imitator (assembly GCF_032444005.1). Taxonomy (NCBI): domain Eukaryota; kingdom Metazoa; phylum Chordata; class Amphibia; order Anura; family Dendrobatidae; genus Ranitomeya; species Ranitomeya imitator. The sequence goes on along the minus strand of NC_091286.1, from coordinate 329,055,680 downwards.
CGCTTTAACAGTGGTGGGACAGTGGGGGTTGCTCGGACGCCAAAGAGAGGGGCCTCTGTACATCCACAGAGTTCAGCCCCCGGGTGGACAGGGCCAGTTGTCCGGCACTAGGCCTGGCTGCAGAAGAGGGTACATGGAGGCGACACTCCATGTGCTCATCTGTTGATGGTGCGGGGAGATCGGTGCCCTTGAAGGGACCTGTTGCCCCTAAGACTCAGCTCAGGCTGGGCATCCCACATCGCAGGAGAGGATACGGAGAGGCAACACTCTCCGTGCTCACCTGTTGATGGTTCGGGGAGATCTGATCCTTGAAAGGATCCGTCGCCCCATTCGTCCATGGAAAAAATAAAATCAAAAATGTAAAAGGTAAAAATAATATAATAAAGAGTTTTGGGTCTGAATAGCAGACCCATCCGTGTGCCTCCTACGGACACTAAGCAAGAACTGGTTAGCTGAGAGCCAGCAGGAGGGTATATACTGCAGGGGAGGAGCTAACTTTCTTTCTATCACTTAGTGTCAGCCTCCTAGTGGCAGCAGCATACACCCAAGGTCTGTGTCCCCCAATGAGGCGAAGGAGAAAACTACTGCTTGAGTGCATGGGAGGGCTTGGAATGGAAGGAACATCATTTTACTCTTGGACTACAAAATTGGCTAGAATAGGGAGCGGATTTCATGATGCATTTGCAGTGCCCCTGATGTGCCTAAACAGTGTGAACCACCAGCAAGTCACCCCATTTTGGAAACTAAACCCATCAAGGAGTTTATCTATAGATGTAGTAAGCACACTGAACCCATAGGTGCTTCACAGAATTTTATAATGTTACGTCAGGAATATGAATACAGAAAATGTTGCTTTAGCTGCAAACTTTTCATTTTCACATGGGTAAGAGGAGTAAAGGGAACATAAAATGTGCTGTATAATTTCTCCCAAGTACACCAATACTGTGGAAAACTACTGAATGGGGGCACACCAGGACTCATAAAGGAAGGAGCACTATTTAACTTTTGGAGAGCAAGATTGTCTGGAATAGACAGCATACATCATGTTGCTGTGCCTACACAGTGAAAACCCTCACAATTGACCCTATTATGGAAACTACACCCCTCAATGAATTTATTTAGAGGTGTGGTGAGCACCATAAACCCATAGGTGCTTCACAGAATTATAAAGCGTTGAGCCGTGAAAATGGAAAAATACATTTTTTCCCATAAAAATGTTGCTTTAGCCCCAAATTTTTCATTTTCACAAGAGTAACAGAAGAAATTAGACCATACACTTTGTTGTGAAATTTATGCAGTACACTGATACACTATATGTGGTGGAAAACTACTGCTAGAGCACATAGCATGGCTCAGAATGGAAGGAGCATCATTTGTCTTTTGGAGCGCAAAAGTGTGTTGAACAGATAGCGGACGCCATGTCATGTTTGCAGAGTCCCTGCTGTGCCTAAAGAGAGCAAACTCCACACAAGTGACACCATTGTGGAAAATACACCCCTCATAGAATTTCTCTAGAGGTAGGGTGAGCATTTTGAACCAACAGATGCTTCACAAAATTTTAAAACATTGAACCGTGAAATTTAAAAATTATCATTTTTCCCCAATAATGTTTTCTTAACCCCAAATTAAGGTAACATGAGAAATTTGACCACATAATCTGTTTGGAAATTTCTCTTGAGTACAGTGATATCTCATAAGTGCTCAGAAAATCTTGTTTGGGCAAACGGCAGGGCTTTGAAATGAAGGAGCGCTATTTCATGGGCATGCAAAATTGTCTGTAATGGATTGTGGACACCATATCACATTTAGAGAGCAGCCAAGGTTCCAGAACATCAGAAACCCCCATAAGTGACCCCATTTTGGAAGCAACACCTCTTGAAGAACTCCTGCATGAACGTATTGAGAATTTTAAACCCACAGGCATTTCTCAGAATATAACATTGTGATGTGAAAATGAAAGTTACATTTTTTTCCTCTAAAATGTTGTTTTGGCCCCAAGTTTTTTAATTTTAATTTTCAAAAAGGATAATAGGAGAAAACGTACCACAACATTTGTCACACAGTGTCTCTTGAGTATGGCAATGCTTCAGATGTGGTCAAAAATTATTTTTAGGCACAGTGTAAAGCTCAGAAGAAAAAGAGCGCCATATTGGAATGCAGATTTGCCTGGGATATTTTGTGGGTGCCATGTCACATAGGCAGAGCATCTGAGGTGTCCAGACAGAAGTACCTATCCATAAGTGACCTCATTTTACAATGAAATCATTTAGGTTTGCAGTGAGCATATTAGCACTAGGGTTGAGCGAAACGGGTCGTTCATTTTCAAAAGTCGCCGACTTTTGGCAAAGTCGGGTTTCATGAAACCCGATCCGACCCCTGTGCGGGGTCGGCCATGCGGTACGCGACTTTCGCGCCAAAGTCGCGTTTCAATGACGCGAAAAGCGCCATTTCTCAGCCAATGAAGGTGAACGCAGAGTGTGGGCAGCGTGATGACATAGGTCCTGGTCCCCACCATCTTAGAGAAGGGCATTGCAGTGATTGGCTTGCTGTCTGCGGCGTCACAGGGGCTATAAAGGGGCGTTCCCGCCGACCGCCATCTTACTGCTGCTGATCTGAGCTTAGGGAGAGGTTGCTGCCGCTTCGTCAGAAGCAAGGATAGCGTTAGGCAGGGTCCATTAACCACCAAACCGCTTGTGCTGTAGCGATTTCCACTGTCCAACACCACCTTCGGTGTGCAGGGACAGTGGAAGCTACATTTATTTATTTTTTCTCAGCGCTGTAGCTCATTGGGCTGCCCTAGAAGGCTCCCTGATAGCTGCATTACTGTATGTACGCCGCTGTGCAAACCAACTGCTTTTTTCAAAGCACAAATCCTCTTGTTCCTTCCTTTCTGCACAGCTATCTTTTTTGTTTGTCCACACTTTTTATTTAATTTGTGCATCAGTCCACTCCTTATTGCTGCCTGCCATACCTGGCTGAGATTACTGCAGGGAGATAGTAATTGTAGGACAGTCCCTGTTTTTGTTTTTTTTTTTGTGGGAGATTAAGATTGGCATTTCTGCTAGAGTGCCATCCCTGTGTGTGCCATCTCTCACTCAGTGGGCCATAGAAAGCCTATTTATTTTTTTGCTTGATTTGGGTTCTAAAATCTACCTGAAAAAATCACTACATCAATCAGTGGGAGAAAAATATTGGCCTCTGGGCTTGTGTGCCACTCCTGACTCCTGTGTGTGCCATCTCTCACTCAGTGGGCCATAGAAAGCCTTTTTTTTTTTTTGATTCTAAATTGTCCCTGAAAAAATCATTTTATTTTATTTGGTTTCTAAATTCTTCCTGAAAAAATCATTTTATTTTATTTGGTTTCTAAAGTCTCCCTGAAAAAAAAAAAAAAAAAACAGTGGGAGATTAATATTGCCCTTTCTGCTTGTGTGCCAGTCTTGACTCCTGGGTGTGCCATCTCTCTCTCTCTCTCAAATTGTGGGCCATAGAAAGCCTATTTATTTTTTTGCTTGATTTGGGTTCTAAATTCTACCAGAAAAAATCAATAAATCAATCAGTGGGAGATTAATATTGGCCTCTGGGCTTGTTTGCCACTCCTGACTCCTGTGTGTGCCATCTCTCACTCAGTGGGCCATAGAAAGCCTTTTTTTTATTTTTTTTTATTTGGTTTCTAAATTGTCCCTGAAAAAATCATTTTATTTTATTTGGTTTCTAAATTCTTCCTGAAAAAATCATTTTATTTTATTTTGTTTCTAAAGTCTCCCTGAAAACAAAAAACAAAAAAAAAACAGTGGGAGATTAATATTGCCCTTTCTGCTTGTGTGCCAGTCTTGACTCCTGGGTGTGCCATCTCTCTCTCTCAAATTGAGGGCCATAGAAAGCCTATTTATTTTTTTGCTTGATTTGGGTTCTAAATTCTACCAGTAGTGGTGAGCATTCCGATACCGCAAGTATCGGGTATCGGCCGATATTTGCGGTATTGGAATTCCGATACCGAATTCCGATACTTCCCGCGTATCGGATACCGGAATCGGAAGTTCCCAGAATTCAAACTGAACGCAGCAGCCAATGAGGAATGATTGGAAGTGTGGGCACATCCTGTTTAGCATGGTGGGCATGTAAGTACTGGCAAGGCTGTGATTGGCTGCTGAAATGATGTCACTCTGCACTATAAAAAACGCTGCCGCCATTTTGCGCTCACTCTGCTGTGATTTCAGTTAGGGACAGGACGCTGTGTTCTAACTGAGGGCCAGTTGAGCTAGCTAATTGCTTTATATTCCTTTCCAAAGGCTAATTTAGCAAAACGCTGTGTGTTCTTCACTGTTCACCTTGCTCTTGCCTTGCAGCGCTGTTTTAACAGCGTTCTGCAAGGTCTCTGTGTGTGTGTGTGTGCAGCTCACTCTGTAGTCTGTGTGCAGCCATATACCCGGTTGTATTCAGCTCAGGGGGGGTTCACACTGCCTCACACAGTTGTCCTTTTTTGCTCATAGTGCAGCCTGCTGCACATTTTTTCTCAAATTTCCTATTAGTGTTTTTCCACCCGTCTCCAGCTAAATTGTGGAAAAACACTACATAGGATAACCTAGAGGGGGGTTTTTGGGCCTTGCAGCGCCGTTTACGGCTGTCTGCACGGTCTCCGTGTGAGCCCAGCTCGCCCTGTAGTCTGTGTGCAGCCATAGCCGGTTGGATTCAGCTCAGGGTTCGTTACTGGCTCATACCTTGAGAAAAATTTTCCTTTTTTTCAAATAGTGCAGCCTGTTTAAAATTTAAAAAAAAAAATTCCTATTAGTGTCTTTCCACCCGTCTCCAGCTAAATAGTGGAAAAACACTACATAGGATAACCTAGAGGAGGGTTTTTTGGCCTTGCAGCGCCGTTTACGGCTGTCTGCACGGTCTCCGTGTGATTTAAACTAGCTCTGTAGCCCGATCTGCACAAAAAAAAAAGTAAAGTTCACCAAACACAACTTAACACTTGTGTAGGCCACATTTGAAAAATAATAAAGTTTAGTCCACACTTTACAACATTAGTGTTTCTTACACCTGTTAGGAGGAGCATTTCAGGAATAAGCACACTAAGGCCTTAGTACTTTTCTGCTTATCTTTATCTGTCAACCAAGATGAAGAGGGCAGGGAGTAAGGCACGTGGGCGTGGGCGCGGAGCAGGGAGAGGAACAGGGAGAGGACGTGGTGATTCTGTGCCTGCTGTGGGCGCCGGTGACTCGTCGTCACTCAGTTTCAGCAGGGAACAGTCCTTCATGCGCAGCTTTGTCGGAGAGCGCCGTGCACCGCTGCTGCGTGAAGACCAAATTGAAGCCGTTGTCGGGTGGATGGCAGCTAACGCCTCGGCATCGACTTCAGTTAGTGCCACATCCTCTCAGGCACAGAGCACTGGAGAGCAGCCATCTGTCTCTTCACCACCTGCCAAATTGGCCAGGCAGTCAGAGAGCCCAGGACAGGAGCCGTCTCTACTTCTGTTCTCTGAATCTCTTGGCTTGGAAACAGGGGGCCAGCCAAGCAGCATTGGAGAAATGGAAGAAGAGGCAGTGTGCAGTGATGCCCAACAGCTTTTTCTCTCTGACTCTGAAGAGGCAGGTGGGCCAGTGCCTCCGGTGACCACAGCGCAGTACGCATCTGATGATGAAACTCAGGTGCCGCTTTCTGATGCGTACTGTGCTGCCAAGACTACCCAGGAGGAGCAGTTGGTGGCAGAGGGTAGTGGAGATGATGAGGTCCTTGACCTATCGTGGCGTGAGGAACAGGAAGGTGGTGGGAGCAGCTCTGAGGAAGAGCTTCCCCTTACGGGCCAAAGAGGGAGAGGGAGGGGGAAGACTGCGGAGCCTGTAGCCTCCACTTTGGCACCCGTTAGGAGCCTGTCTCTTTCCAAAGCCAAAAAGGGCGCTCCCAAGACTTGCAGTGCCTGGTCCTTTTTTGACACAGTTGCAGATGACATTTGTTTTGTCAAATGCAAGCTGTGTCATCAGAAAGTAAAAAGAGGGAAAAATGTCAGCAACCTCAATACCACAAATATGTGGAAACATGTGCGGACCAGGCACGCGGTGGAGTTACAGAAACAGACTGAAGATGTAGGCCAACCAACAGCGGCAGCTACTACCTCTTCAGCTCGTGTTGCCTCTTCCTCCAGCTCACGCACAGCTGGTTTGGCTTCCTCCCAGGATCGCCATGGAAGAACCTCTGGCACTGTTGTCCAGAGACCTTGTGTAATTCCACCCACAGCACCACCTTCCCAGTCATCCTCACACTCCCAGTCTACTCTACAGCCATCGGTAGTACAGGCATGGGAGAAAAGGCGGGCATTCTCGGCCAACCACCCCCGAGCACAGGCTCTGAATGCAGGCATTGCCAAACTGTTGTCCCTGGAAATGCTCTCGTTCAGGCTGGTGGAGACTGACAGCTTCCGTGACTTGATGGCATTGGCAGTCCCACAGTACAAGGTGCCCAGCCGCTTTTACTTCAGCAGGCAGGCTGTCCCTGCCCTGCACAGGCATGTTGAGGCAAACATAAAACATGCGCTACTGAACGCCGTCAGTAGCAAGGTCCACCTCACCACCGATGCGTGGACCAGTCAGCATGGACAGGGGCGATATGTTTCCCTCACTGCCCATTGGGTTAATGTTGTTGAGCCAGGTACAGATCGTGCGAGTGGCGCAGGACGTGTCCTGCCCACTCCAAGGATTGCAGGAATCCAGTCTGTACGCATTGACTCCTCCTCTTACACCAGTTCCTCAGATTCCTCTCTGCAGGATCCGTCACAGTCCACCTCCACATGGACCCGTGAACGTTTACCTATGACAGACATGAGCACAGCCGTGGCCAAACATCAGCAGGCCGTCTTGAAACTAGTTTCATTGGGGCATCGAAGCCACACAGCGCAGGAGCTCTGGAATGCCATCAAGCAGGAGAGCGATGTGTGGTTACTGCCAGCGAATCTCCAGCCAGGTATGGTAGTGTGTGACAATGGCCGAAATCTGGTGGCAGCTTTGGCCCTTGGCAACCTCACTCACATCCCATGTCTGGCACATGTGCTCAATTTGGTTGTGCAGAGTTTTCTGAGGGACTATCCGGATCTTGATGCCCTGCTGCACAAGGTCCGCCTAGAGTGTGCTCACTTGCGGCGTTCCAGCTTGGCCAGATCCCGCATTGCTGCTCTGCAGCGCCGATTCCGCCTTCCGGAACACCGCATCATATGTGACCTACCTACCCGGTGGAATTCCACGTTACATATGTTGGAGCGGTTGTGTGAGCAGCAGCAAGCAGTTATGGAGTACCAGCTGCATCAGGCGCAAAGAAGTCGCAGTCAGCGCCGATCAGACTTCACAACCACAGAGTGGGCCACTATGAAGGACTTCTGCCAGGTTTTGCGTCCTTTTGATTATTCCACGCGGATGGCAAGTGCAGATGATGCACTAGTCAGCATGACTGTCCCCCTTATCTGCCTGCTTCAGCAAACTTTGCAAGGGTTAAGGGATGATGTTGTGGAAGAGGTGGAGGATGAGGAGTCACCTTTTCCATCAGCTTCTGGAGAGTCAGCGCCACGTGGTTCCTCACAAAGGGGTACGCAGGGGCCAATTTGTGAGGAGGATGAGGAGGAGTCAATGGAGGAGGAAGAGCTCTGTCCAGAGGAGGGAGCGACACAATTGTCCAGTGGTCAGTGTGTACAGCGAGGGTGGGGTGATGACGAGCGGGCAGAGATCATGTCTCAAGCAGGGGACAGCGTTTCTGGGCCAGTTGGCACTCTGCAGCACATGGTGGATTTCATGCTGCAGTGCCTGAGAAACGACCGCCGCATCGACCACATTCTCAACATGCCTGATTATTGGGTGTTCACCCTCCTCGATCCTCGCTACCGGGACAACGTCCAAAACCTCATCCCTGCGTTGACCCGGGAGCGTAAATTGCGGGAGTACCACGACACACTGGTGAATTCCATCATCTTCTCCTGTCCAACTGAGAGGAGTGCTGCTAGTGCTTTACAAAGCAGCTCAGTGCGTCGAGGCAGTGGGGGAGGCTCTGCCCAAAGAGGGAGCAGAAGCAGTGCCTCTGCCCAAGGCAAGCCCAGTATGGCACAACTCTGGCACACTTTTGTGTGCCCGCCCCAAATGTCTACACCATCACCGGCGGCTCCAGTCAGCAGGAGGCAACGGTTCCGTCAGATGGTGACAGACTACATGGCTTTCCCTCTTACTGTACTCCCAGACGGCTCTTCCCCGTTCAAGTTTTGGGTCTCTAAGCTGGATATATGGCCAGAGCTAAGCCAGTATGCATTGGAGGTGCTGGCTTGCCCTGCGGCTAGTGTCTTATCGGAACGTGTCTTTAGTGCCGCAGGTGGTGTACTAACAGACCATCGCATGCGACTATCCTCCGATAACGTTGACCGGCTTACTTTCCTGAAAATGAACCAGGCCTGGATCTCGCAGGAATTTGCCACTCCTCTGCCTGATTAAGTAATTGGGTGTCATCCAGGTCTCCTGCTGTGTTCATCTTTCTACCACCTGAACTGCTATTCCTGGGCTCCAACACCGCCAGTTGCGGCTCAGAAGTGCAGGCTGCACAGTAAAAACATACAACGCAGTGTTATTGGGTTTCAGTAACGTCAGCTGATCCCCAGCTGTGTAGCCGGCAATGTGTCCTGCGACCGCCACGCTGGCACAACAACCTAAATGTAAGGGAACCTGTCCCCCCCCCCCGTCGTTTGTTACTGAAAGAGCCATCTTGTGCAGCAGTAATGCTGCACAAGGAAAAGGTAGCTCTTTTTTTTTAGCTCCTTGCACACGCAGAACTTAACACTTATAAAATGTGTTCACTGATACCGTTATACTGTCCCGGAGCTGGGACTTTCCTTCGCAATGTGACGCAGCACAGCCGTCATTCCTACCCCCTTGGTGCCATGCGCTGCCTCCTCAGCGTTGTTTTAAGCTGTCACGGAGCCTGCGCTGTTCTGTTATCCCTTGGGCATGCCCTATTTGCGCTGCCTGTCTTCTGACATAATTTGGTGTCAGGCTGGCTGCGCCTGTGCGGCCGCGCTGCCCGAGATCCCGCCTCGCAGTGTCTTCTGATTGAGTCACACTGCGGGCTTGGGATCCATGGGCATGCGCAGTGCATATCTTCCCCTCGGGCTCTCGCTCATTTCCCTCCGCCTTCTTTAGACTGTGCGCCGTCAGCTGATCCCTAATAGCATGCCACGGCCGTGACACCGCACAGTCTGAAGAAGAGGGAAGGAGGGGAGTGAGAGTCGAGGATATGCACTGTGCATGCCCATGGTTCCAAGGCCCGCAGTGGGATTACGTTAGACGAGACTGCGAGGTGGGATCTGGAGCAGCGTGGATGCACAGGCACTGACAGCCTGACACCAAATTATGTCAGAAGACAGGCAGCGCTAATTGGGCATGGCCAAGGGCTAACAGAACAGCGCAGGCTCCGTGACAGCTTAAAACAACGCTGAGGAGGCAGCGCACGGCACCAAGGGGATAGGAATGACAGCTGTGCTGTGTCCCATTACGAAGGAAATTCGCACCTCCGGGACGGTTTAACGGTATATGGGGACACATTTTTAGTGTTTACTTCGGTGTTTGCAAGGAGCATAATTAAAAGAACCACCTTTTCCTTTTGCATCCTTAGTGCTGCACAAGATGGCTCTTTCATCTACAAACGTCTTGGGGGGGGGGGTTAAAGGTTCCCTTTCAACTTGCTCCAATCAGGCTTCGGCCTACACTCTGTTCCTCTGCTCCTCCTGCTGTCCCTGGGCTCTAACACCGCCAGTTGGTGCCTGGAAGTGCTGTGTGCACAGTCAACAGTCGCTCCTCTGTTATTGGGGTTCAGTAACGTCAGCTGATCCCCAGCTGTGTGTGCGGCAATACCTCCAATCTGCTCCTCCTGCTGTCCCTGGGCTCTAACACCGCCAGTTGGTGCCTGGAAGTGCTGTGTGCACAGTCAACAGTCGCTCCTCTGTTATTGGGGTTCAGTAACGTCAGCTGATCCCCAGCTGTGTGTGCGACAATACCTCCAATCTGCTCCTCCTGCTGTCCCTGGGCTCTAACACCGCCAGTTGGTGCCTGGAAGTGCTGTGTGCACAGTCAACAGTCGCTCCTCTGTTATTGGGGTTCAGTAACGTCAGCTGATCCCCAGCTGTGTGTGCGGCAATACCTCCAATCTGCTCCTCCTGCTGTCCCTGGGCTCTAACACCGCCAGTTGGTGCCTGGAAGTGCTGTGTACACAGTCAACAGTCGCTCCTCTGTTATTGGGGTTCAGTAACGTCAGCTGATCCCCAGCTGTGTATCCGGCAACGTGTCATGCGACCGCCACGCTGGCACAACTAAAATGTAAGGGGACCTGTCCCCCCCCCCCTAGGCATTTGTTACTGAAAGAGCCACCATGTGCAGCACTAATACTGCACAAGGGAAAGGTCGCTCTTGAAATTATGCTCCTTGCAAACGCTGAACTACACACTCATGTAATGTGTCCCCTCACACCGTCCAACCGTCCCGGAGGTGGGACTTTCCTTTGTAATGTGACGCAGCACAGCCGTCATTGCTACCCCCTTGGCACCGTGCGCTGCCTCCTTAGCGTTGTTTGATTCCGTCATGGACCCTGCGCTGTTATGTTATCCCTTGGCCATGCACAGTTTGCGGTGCCCGTCCTCTGACATCATTTGTTGTCGTCCTGGCTGCGCCTGTGCGTCCACGCTGCCCGAAATCACACCTCGCAGTGTCGTCTAATGTGATCCCACAGTGGGCCTGGTATCCATGGCCATGCGCAGTGCATATACTAGCCTCTCACTCCCCTTCTTCACGCTTCTTCAGACTAGGCGGCGTCAGCTGATCCCTAATAGCATGCCACGGCCGTGACGCCGCACAGTCTGAAGAAGCAGGAAGGAGGTGAGTGAGAGGCGATGATATGCACTGCGCATGCCCATGGATCCCTGGCCCGCAGTGGGACTACATTAGATTACACTGCAAGGTTGGATCTCGGGCAGCTTGGACGCACAGGCACTGCCAGCCTGACACCTACATGATGTCAGAAGACGGGCACCGCTAACTGTGCATGGCCAAGGGATAACATTACAGCGCGGGCTCCGTGACAGAACCAAACAACGTTGAGGAGGTGGCGCCCGGCACCAAGGGGGTTGGAATGACGGCTGTGCTGTGTCACATTACAAAGGAAAGTCCCACTTCCGGGATGGTTTGACGGTGTGAGGGGACACATTATATGAGTGTGTACTTCAGCGTTTGCAAGGAGCATAATTTTCGGAGCCACCATTTTCCATGTGCAGTATTACTGCTGTACAAGATGGCTCTTTCAGCAACAAATGCCTGGGGGGGGAGGTTAAAGGTTCCCTTTCAACTTGCTCCACTGCAGGCTTCGGCCTACACTCTGCTCCTCTTTGATTCCCTGGGTTTCAACACTGTCAGTTGCCACCTGGAAGTGTTGTCTACACAGAAAAAACACTAGGTGATGTGTCAGTGGGGTTCAGCACCGCCAGCTGTTCCCCTGCTGTGTAGTCGGCAACGTGTCCAGCACAAGCCACGCTGGCACAACAGAACAAAAGCTGCCACCAGTGCAGGCTTCGGCCTAGACTCTGCTCCTCTCCTCCTCCTGCTGACCCTGGGCTCAAACACCGCTAGTTTTTGCCCGGAAGTGCTAGCTGCACAGAGAAAAACACCAGCCAATGTGTTAGTGGGGTTCAGCACCGCCAGCTGTTCCCCTGCTGTGTAGCCGGCAACGTGACCTGCAAACGCCACGCAGGCACATGAACTGAAATTAAAGGGAACCTGGCCCCACCCCCCCAGGTGTTTCTATGTATAACAGCCACCTAGTACAGCAGTACTGCTGCATTTGTACAAGGTGGCTGTTTTTTTATCCTTGCCCACGTAGAATTAAACACGTAAAATATGTGTCTCATTACAGACCATTACAATGTCCCTGAGGTGTGACTTTACTTTTTAATGACACGCACCACCCCCCTTGGTAGCGCTGCCCGTCTTCTGACATCATTGGTTGGCTGCCTGTGCCTGTGCGTCCGCCCTGCCCGACACAACCCCCCTCGTTTCATATATTTTGGCTGCGAGGGTGTGATTGATGGGCATGTGCAGTGCATATGTTCGCCTGTCTTAACTCATCTCCTTCCGCCTTCTTCAGACTGTGCGGCCTCCTGGCCGTGGTAGGCGATAAGGGATCAGCTGAGGCCGCCCAGTCTGAAGCAGGTGTAAGGACATGTGTGAGCGGCAAACATATTTACTGCACAAGGCCACGAATCCCAGCCACGCAGTGTGATTTTTTGAAAACACACTGTGGGCCTGGGATTCATATCCATTGCTAACCGCAACGGCCAACATGAAATGAGGTGAGAAGACAGGCAGCGCTCACAGCGCATGGCCAAGGGATCACAATAGCGCAGACTCCTGTACAGCTAATACAACGCTCAGGAATCTGCGCCCACCACCTAGGTGTAAATTTTGACACCTGTGCTGCGTCTCCTTAAAAAGACAAGTCACGCCTCCACTACTGTTTGACAGTATAATGGGCTAAATAGTGTACGTGTTTTATTCAGCGTGTGCAAGGAGCAAACTAAATAGAACAACCTTTTACTTGTGCAGCATTAATGCTGCACAAGGTGTGGCTCTTGTACCTTGCAACACCTGAGGGGGGTTAAAGGTTACCTTTGAAATTGGTTCAACTAGGCTTCGGCCTACACTCTGCTCCTCTCCTCCTCCTGCTGACCCTGGGCTCTAACACCGCTAGTTTTTGCCCGGAAATGCGAGCTTCACAGAGAAAGACAACAGCCAATGTGTTAGTGGGGTTCAGCACCGCCAGCTGTTCCCCTGCTGTGTAGCCGGCATCGTGTCCAGCACAAGCCACGCTGGCACAACCGACCAAAAGCTGCCACCAGTGCAGGCTTCGGCCTACACTTTGCTCCTCTCCTCCTCCTGCTGACCCTGGGCTCTAACACCGCCAGTTTTTGCCCGGACATGCGAGCTGCACAGAGAAAAACACCAGTCAATGTGTCATTGGGGTTCAGCAACGCCAGCTGTTCCCCTGCTGTGTAGCTGGCAACGTGTCCTGCAAACGCCACGCAGGCACATGAACTGAAATTGAAGGAAGCCTGCCCCCCACCCCCAGGTGTTTCTATGTAGAACAGCCACCTTGTACAGCAGTACTGCTGCATTTGTACAAGGTGGCAGACTTTTTCTCCTTGCCCACGTTTAATTAAACACGTACTAAATGTGTCTCATTGAGACCATTCCACTGTCCCTGAGGTGTGACTTTCCTTTCTAATGATACGCAGCACCACCCTTGTTAGCGCTGCCCGTCTTTTGACATCATTGGTTAGCTGGCTGCGCCAGTGCGTCTGCCCTGCTCGAAACAACGCCCCTCGGTGTCTTATTTTTTTGGACAACGAGGATGTGATTGATGGGCATGTGCAGTGCATATGTTTGCCTGTGTTCACTCATCTCCTTCCGCCTTCTTCAGACTGGGTGGCCTCATGACCGCGGCATGCGATAAGGGATCAGATGAGGCCGCCCAGTCTGAAGCAGGTGTAAGGACATGTGTGAGCGGCAAACATATTTACTGCACAAGGCCACGAATCCCAGCCACGCAGTGTGATTTTTAGAAAACACACTGTGGGTCTGGGATTCATGTCCATCGCTAACCGCAACAGCCGACATGAAATGAGGTCAGAAGACAGGAAGCGCTCACAGCGCATGGCCAAGGGATCACAAGAGCGCAGACTCCTGTACAGCAAATAACAACGCTCAGGAAGCTGCGCCCATGCACCAAGGTGTTATTTTCGACACCTGTGCTGCTTTTCTTTAAAAAGACAAGTCACGCCTCCACTACTGTTCTACAGTAGAATGGGCTAAATAGTGTACGTGTTTTATTCAGCGTGTGCAAGGAGCAAAATTAAGAGAGCAACCTTTTACTTGTGCAGCATTAATGATGCACAAGGTGTGGCTCTTGTACCTTGCAACACCTGAGGGGGGGTTAAAGGTTACCTTTGAAATTGGTTCAACTAGGCTTCGGCCTACACTCTGCTCCTCTCCTCCTCCTGCTGACCCTGGGCTATAACACCGCCAGTTGTAGCCTGGAAGTGCTAGCTGCACAGAGAAAAACACCCGCCAATGTGATAGTGGGGTTCAGCACCGCCAGCTGTTCCCCTGCTGTGTAGCCTGCATCGTGTCCAGCACAAGCCACGCTGGCACAACTGACCAAAAGCTGCCACCAGTGCTGGCTTCGGCCTACACTCTGCTCCTCTCCTCCTCCTGCTGACCCTGGGCTCTAACAACGCTAGTTTTTGCCCGGAATTGCTAGCTGCACAGAGAAAAACACCAGCCAATGTGTTAGTGGGGTTCAGCACCGCCAACTGTTCCCCTGCTGTTTAGCCGGCAACGTGACCTGCAAACGCCACGCAGGTACATGAACTGAAATTGAAGTGAGCCTGCCCCCCACCCCCAGGTGTTTCTATGTATAACAGCCACCTTGTACAGCAGTACTGCTGCATTTGTACAAGGTGGCTGACTTTTTCTCCTTGCCCACGTGGAACTCAACACGTACAAAATGTGTCTCATTAGAGACCATTACAATGTCCCTGAGGTGTGACTTTCCTTTTTAATGACACGCAGCACCCCCATTGTTAGCGCTGCCCGTCTTCAGACATCATTGGTTGGCTGGCTGTGCCTGTGCGTCCGCCCTGCCCGACACAACACCCCTCGTTGTCTCATATATTTTGACTGCGAGGGTGTGATTGATGGGCACGAGCAGTGCATATGTTCCCCTGTCTTCACTCCCCTCCTTCCGCCTTCTTAAGACTGTGCGGCCTCATGGCCGTGGCAGGCAATAAGGGATCAGCTGAGGCCGCCCAGTCTGAAGCAGGTGTAAGGACATGTGTGAGCGGCGAACATATTTACTGCACAAGGCCACGAATCCCAGCACCGCAGTGTGACTTTATGGAAAGGCACTGTGGGTCTGGGATTTATGGCCATCGTTAACCGCACCGGCCAACATGAAATGAGGTCATAAGACGGCCTGCACTAACAGGGTATTGCCAAGGGATAACACAAGAGCGCACTCTCCTGTACTGCAAATAACAACGGTAAGGAGTCTGCGCCCAGCACCTAGGTGTAAATTTTGACACCTGTGCTGCGTCTTCTTCAAAAGAAAAGTCACGCCTCCACTACTGTTTGACAGTATAATGGGCTAAATAGTGTACGTGTTTTATTCAGCGTGTGCAAGGAGCAAAATGAAGAGAGCAACCTTAGACTTGTGCAGCATTAATGCTGTTCAAGGTGTTGCTCTTGTACCTTGAAACACCTGAGGGGGGGTTAAAGGTTTCCTTTGAAATTGGTTCAACTAGGCTTCGGCCTACACTCTGCTCCTCTCCTCCTCCTGCTGACCGTGGGCTCTAACACCGCTAGTTTTTGCCCGGATGTGCTAGCTGCACAGAGAAAAACACCAGCTAATGTGTTAGTGGGGTTCAGCACTGCCAGCTGTTCCCCAGCTGTGTAGCCGGCAACGTGACCTGCAAACGCAACGCAGGCACAACAGAACAAAAGCTGCCACCAGTGCAGGCTTCGGCCTACACTCTGCTCCTCTCCTCCTCCTGCTGACCCTGGGCTCTAACACCGCTAGTTTTTGCCCGGAAATGCGAGCTTCACAGAGAAAAACAACAGCCAATGTGTTAGTGGGGTTCAGCACCGCCAGCTGTTCCCCTGCTGTGTAGCCGGCATCGTGTCCAGCACAAGCCACGCTGGCACAACCGACCAAAAGCTGCCACCAGTGCAGGCTTCGGCCTACACTTTGCTCCTCTCCTCCTCCTGCTGACCCTGGGCTCTAACACCGCTAGTTTTTGCCCTGAAATGCGAGCTTCACAGAGAAAAACAACAGCCAATGTGTTAGTGGGGTTCAGCACCGCCAGCTGTTCCCCTCCTGTGTAGCTGGCAACGTGTCCTGCAAACGCCACGCAGGCACATGAACTGAAATTGAAGGAAGCCTGCCCCCCACCCCCAGGTGTTTCTATGTAGAACAGCCACCTTGTACAGCAGTACTGCTGCATTTGTACAAAGTGGCTGACTTTTTCTCCTTGCCCACGTGGAACTCAACACGTACAAATTGTGTCTCATTGAGACCATTCAACTGTCCCTGAGGTGTGACTTTCCTTTCTAATGATACGCAGCACCACCCTTGGTAGCGCTGCCCGTCTTCTGACATCATTGGTTGGCTGCCTGTGCCTGTGCGTCCGCCCTGCCCAACACAACGCCCCTCGTTGTCTCATATATTTTGGCAGCGAGGGTGTTATTGATGGGCATGTGCAGTGCATATGTTCGCCTGTCTTAACTCATCTCCTTCCGCCTTCTTCAGACTGTGCGGCTTCATGGCCGCGGCATGCGATAAGGGATCAGATGAGGCCGCCCAGTCTGAAGTAGGTGTAAGGACATGTGTGAGCGGCAAACATATTAACTGCACAAGGGCACGAATCCCAGCCACGCAGTGTGATTTTTTCCAAACACACTGTGGGTCTGGGATTCATGTCCACCGCTAACCGCATCGGCCAACATGAAATGAGGTCAGAAAACAGGAAGCGCTCACAGCGCATGGCCAAGGGATAACAAGAGCGCAGACTCCTGTACAGCAAATAACAACGCTCAGGAAGCTGCGCCCATGCACCAAGGTTTTATTTTCGACACCTGTGCTGCTTTTCTTTAAAAAGACAAGTCACGCCTCCACTACTGTTTTACAGTAGAATGGGCTAAATAGTGTACGTGTTTTATTCAGCGTGTGCAAGGAGCAAAATTAATAGAGCAACCTTTTACTTGTGCAGCATTAATGCTGCACGAGGTGTGGCTCTTGTACCTTGCAACACCTGAGGGGGGGGTTAAAGATTACCTTTGAAATTGGTTCAACTAGGCTTCGGCCTACACTCTGTTCCTCTCCTCCTCCTGCTGACCCTGGGCTCTAACACCGCCAGTTTTTGCCCGGACGTGCTAGCTGCACAGAGAAAAACACCAGCCAATGTGTTAGTGGGGTTCAGCACCGCCAGCTGTTCCCCAGCTGTGTAGCCGGCAACGTGACCTGCAAACGCCACGCAGGCACAACAGAACAAAAGCTGCCACCAGTGCAGGCTTCGGCCTACACTCTGCTCCTCTCCTCCTCCTGCTGACCCTGGGCTCTAACACCGCCAGTTTTTGCCCGGACGTGCTAGCTGCACAGAGAAAAACACCAGCCAATGTGTTAGTGGGGTTCAGCACCGCCAGCTGTTCCCCAGCTGTGTAGCCGGCAACGTGACCTGCAAATGCCACGCAGGCACATGAACTGAAATTAAAGGGACCCTGCCACCCACCCCAAGGTGTTTCTATGTATAACAGCCACCTTGTACAGCAGTACTGCTGCATTTGTGCAAGGTGGCTGACTTTGTCTACTTGCCCACGTTTAATTAAACACGGAAAAAATGTGTCTCATTACAGACCATTACAATGTCCCTGAGGTGTGACTTTCCTTTTTAATGACACGCAGCACCCCCCTTGTTAGCGCTGCCCGTCTTCTGACATCTTTGGTTGGCTGGCTGCGGCTGTGCGTCCGCCCTGCCTGAAACCACGCTCCTCGTTGTCTTGCTTATTTTGACTGCGAGGGTGTGATTGATGGGCACGAGCAGTGGATATCTTCGCCTGTCTTTACTCCTCTCCTTCCGCCTTCTTCAGAAAGTGCGGCCTCATGGCCGCGGCATGCGAGAAGGGATCAGATGAGGCCGCCCAGTCTGATGCAGGTGTAAGGACATGAGGGACAGGCGACAAAATTTACTGCGCAAGGTCACGAATCCCAGCTCTGCAGTGTGACTTTATTAAAAGACACTGCGGGTCTGGGTTTCATGGCCATCGCTAACCGCACCGGCCAACATGAAATGAGGTGAGAAGACAGGCATCGCTCACAGCGCATGGCCAAGGGATAACAAGAGCGCAGACTCCTGTACAGCAAATAACTATGCTCAGGAATCTTCGCCCAGCACCTAGGTGTAAATTTTGACACCTGTGCTGCATCTCCTTAAAAAGACAAGTCACGCCTCCACTACTGTTTGACAGTATAATGGGCTAAATAGTTAACGTGTTTTATTCAGCATGTGCAAGGAGCAAACTAAATAGAGCAACCTTTTACTTGTGCAGCATTAATGCTGCACAAGGTGTGGCTCTTGTACCTTGCAACACCTGAGGGGGGGTTAAAGGTTACCTTTGAAATTGGTTCAACTAGGCTTCGACCTACACTCTGCTCCTCTCCTCCTCCTGCTGACCCTGGGCTCAAAACACCGCCAGTTTGTGCCCGGACGTGCTAGCTGCACAGAGAAAAACACCAGCCAATGTGTTAGTGGGGTTCAGCACCGCCAGCTGTTCCCCAGCTGTGTAGCCGGCAACGTGACCTGCAAACGCCACGCAGGCACAACAGAACAAAAGCTGCCACCGGTGCAGGCTTCGGCCTACACTCTGCTCCTCTCCTCTCCTCCTCCTGCTGACCCTGGGCTCATAACACCGCCAGTTTTAGCCTGGAAGTGCTAGCTGCACAGAGAAAAACACCAGCCAATGTGTTAGTGGGGTTCAGCACCGCCAGCTGTTCCCCAGCTGTGTAGCCGGCAACATGCCCTGCAAATGCCATGCAGGCACATGAATTGAAATTGAAGGGAGCCTGCCCCCCACCCCCAGGTGTTTCTATGTATAACAGCTACCTTGTTCAGCAGTACTGCTGCATTTGTACAAGGTGGCTGACTTTTTCTCCTTGCCCACGTGGAACTCAACACGTACAAAATGTGTCTCATTGAGACCATTCCACTGTCCCTGAGGTGTGACTTTCCTTTGTAATTATATGCAGCACCCCCCTTGGTAGCGCGTCCCGTCTTTTGACATCATGGTTAGCTGGCTGCGCCTGTGCATCCGCCCTGCGTGAAACAACGCCCCTCGTTATCTTATTTATTTTGTCAGCGAGGGTGTGGTTTATGGGCACGAGCAGTGCATATGTTCGCCTGTCGTCACTCATCTCCTTCCGCCTTCTTCAGACTGTGCGGCCTCCTGGCCGCGGCATGCGAAAAGGGATCAGCAGAGGCCGCCCAGTCTGAAGCAGGTGTAAGGACGTGTGTGAGCATCGAAAATATTTACTGCTCAAGGCCACGAATCCCAGCACCGCAGTGTGACTTTATGAAAAGGCAGTGTGGGTCTGGGATTTATGGCCATCGTTAACCGCAGCGGCCAACATGAAATGAGGTCATAAGACGGGCAGCGCTAACAGGGCATTGCCAAGGGATAACACAAGAGCGCAGACTCCTGTACAGCAAAAAACAACGCTCAGGAAGCAGCGCCAAGCACAAAGGCGTTATTTGGGACACCTATGCTGCGTCTCCTTAAAAATACAAGTCACGCCTCAACTACAGTTTGACTGTAGAATGGGCTAAATTGTGTACGTGTTGCATTCAGCGTGTGCAAGTAGACAAATTAATAGAGCAACCTTTTCTTGTGCAGCATTGATGCTGCACAAGGTGTGGCTCTTGTACTTTGTAACACCTGAGAGGGGGTTAAAGGTTACCTTTGAAATTGGTTCAACTAGGCTTCGGCCTACACTCTGCTCCTCTCCTCCTCCTGCTGACCCTGGGCTGTAACAACGCTAGTTTTTGCCCGGAAGTGCTAGCTGCACAGAGAAAAACACCAGCCAATGTGTTAGTGGGGTTCAGCACCGCCTGCTGTTCCCCCACTGTGTAGCCGGCAAAGTGTCCTGCAAACGCAACGCAGACACAAAGCTGACTCCAGTGCAGGCTTCGGCCTACACTCTGCTCCCCCTGCTTACCCTTTGCTCCAACACCGCTAGTTGGGGCTGTAGGAAGACTATGTTTGATAGGCAAAGCATCCGGGTTCAAGCACCGCCAGCTGGTTCTCGGCAGTGTTTTTGTCACAGGTACTCCCTCGTGCCAAATCTGGTTTCAGCACCGTCAGCTGTTTCCGGGTTGTGTCAAACTCGCTGAGACGCCTATGCTTGCCCCGTCGTGTTGCAGTCGGGTTAGCCAACTCCAGGGTGCCTCCAGTTTAGGAGCTTCCTATGTGGGCTGCATGAATTGGTAGTCAAGGCTGGTTCTGTAGTGCCAGTAGGCCCAGCTCCCCCTGTAGGACTGTTGGGGTTCGGTAACTGCGGCTGCCTCGCGGCCTAGCTGTTCTCTCCTCTCCTGTGGGCCTTGGGGTCCACCACCTGGTTCCAGCACCGTCAGCTGGTTCCGGGCCGAGCCTTTGGCTTAGGTGCCTCCTCCTGGGTATCCGAGTTCCGCCAACGCCAGGCGGTCCTTGGTAGTGCTTTTAAGCGCGGGCACCTACAGCTTAGTAACCGGGTTCCAGCACCGCCAGCTGGTCCTCGGTGCCATTGGCTCTTGCACACTGGGGCAACGCATCTGGGTTCCAGCACCGCCAGCTGGTTCTCGGCAGTGTTCTTGTCACAGGTACTCCCTCGTGCCCAGCCTGGTTTCAGCACCGTCAGCTGTTTCCGGGTTGTGTCAAGTTCACTGAGACGCCTATGCTTGCCCCGTCGTGGTGCGGTCGGGTTAGCCAACTCCAGGGTGCCTCCAGTTTAGGAGCTTCCTATGTGGGCTGCGTGAACTGGTAGTCAAGGCTGGTTCTGTAGTGCCAGTAGGCCCAGCTCCCCCTGTAGGACTGTTGGGTTTGGTAACTGCGGCTGCCTGGCGGCCTAGCTGTTCTCTCCTCTCCTGTGGACCTTCGGGTCCACCACCTGGTTCCAGCACCGTCAGCTGGTTCCGGGCCGAGCCTTTGGCTTAGGTGCCTCCTCCTGGGTATCCGAGTTCCGCCAACGCCAGGCGGTCCTTGGTAGTGCTTTTAAGCGCGGGCACATACAGCTTAGTAACCGGGTTCCAGCACCGCCAGCTGGTCCTCGGTGCCATTGGCTCTTGCACACTGGGGCTACGCATCTGGGTTCCAGCACCGCCAGCTGGTTCTCGGCAGTGTCCTTGTCACAGGTACTCCCTCGTGCCAAGCCTGGTTTCAGCACCGTCAGCTGTTTCCGGGTTGTGTCAAGTTCACTGAGACGCCTATGCTTGCCCCGTCGTGGTGCGGTCGGGTTAGCCAACTCCAGGGTGCCTCCAGTTTAGGAGCTTCCTATGTGGGCTGCGTGAACTGGTAGTTAAGGCTGGTTCTGTAGTGCCAGTAGGCCCAGCTCCCCCTGTAGGACTGTTGGGGTTCGGTAACTGCGGCTGCCTCGCGGCCTAGCTGTTCTCTCCTCTCCTCTCCTGTGGACCTTCGGGTCCACCACCTGGTTCCAGCACAGTCAGCTGGTTCCGGGCCGAGCCTTTGGCTTAGGTGCCTCCTCCTGGGTATCCGAGTTCCGCCAACGCCAGGCGGTCCTTGGTAGTGCTTTTAAGCGCGGGCACCTACAGCATAGTAACTGGGTTCCAGCACCGCCAGCTGGTCCTCGGTGCCATTGGCTCTTGCACACTGGGGCAACGCATCTGGGTTCCAGCACCGCCAGCTGGTTCTCGGCAGTGTTCTTGTCACAGGTACTCCCTCATGCCAAGCCTGGTTTCAGCACCGTCAGCTGTTTCCGGGTTGTGTCAAGCTCACTGAGACGCCTATGCTTGCCCCGTCGTGGTGCTGTCGGGTTAGCCAACTCCAGGGTGCCTCCAGTTTAGGAGCTTCCTATGTGGGCTGCGTGAACTGGTAGTCAAGGTTGGTTCTGTAGTGCCAGTAGGCCCAGCTCCCCCTGTAGGACTGTTGGGGTTCGGTAACTGCGGCTGCCTCGCGGCCTAGCTGTTCTCTCCTCTCCTGTGGGCCTTCGGGTCCACCTCCTGCTTCCATCACCGTCAGCTGGTTCCGAGCCGAGCCTTTGGCTTAGGTGCCTCCTCCTGGGTATCCGAGTTCCGCCAACGTCAGGCGGTCCTTGGTAGTGCTTTTAAGCGCGGGCACCTACAGCTTAGTAACCGGGTTCCAGCACCGTCAGCTGGCCCTCGGTCGTGCCATTGGCTCTTGCACACTGGGGCAACGCATCTGGGTTCCAGCAACGCCAGCTGGTTCTCGGCAGTGTTTTTGACACAGGTACTCCCTCGTGCCAAGCCTGGTTTCAGCACCGTCAGCTGTTTCCGGGTTGTGTTAAGCTCACTGAGACGCCTATGCTTGCCCCGTCGTGGTGCTGTCGGGTTAGCCAACTCCAGGGTGCCTCCAGTTTAGGAGCTTCCTATGTGGGCTGCGTGAACTGGTAGTCAAGGCTGGTTCTGTAGTGCCAGTAGGCCCAGCTCCCCCTGTAGGACTGTTGGGGTTCGGTAACTGCGGCTGCCTCGCGGCCTAGCTGTTTTCCTCTCCTGTGGGCCTTCGGGTCCACCTCCTGGTTCCAGCACCGTCAGCTGGTTCCAGGCCGAGCCTTTGGCTTAGGTGCCTCCTCCTGGGTATCCGAGTTCCGCCAACGCCAGGCGGTCCTTGGTAGTGCTTTTAAGCGCGGGCACCTACAGCTTAGTAACCGGGTTCCAGCACCGCCAGCTGGTCCTCGGTGCCATTGGCTCTTGCACACTGGGGCAACGCATCTGGGTTCCAGCACCGCCAGCTGTTTCTCGGCAGTGTTCTTGTCACAGGTACTCCCTCGTGCCAAGCCTGGTTTCAGCACCGTCAGCTGTTTCCGGGTTGTGTCAAGCTCACTGAGATGCCTATGCTTGCCCCGTCGTGGCGATGTCGGGTTTGCCAACTCCAGGGTGCCTCCAGTTTAGGAGCTTCCTATGTGGGCTGCGTGAACTGGTAGTCAAGGCTGGTTCTGTAGTGCCAGTAGGCCCAGCTCCCCCTGTAGGACTGTTGGGGTTCGGTAACTGCGGCTGCCTCGCGGCCTAGCTGTTCTCTCCTCTCCTGTGGGCCTTCGGGTACACCTCCTGGTTCCAGCACCGTCAGCTGGTTCCAGGCCGAGCCTTTGGCTTAGGTGCCTCCTCCTGGGTATACGAGTTCCGCCAACGCCAGGCGGTCCTTGGTAGTGCTTTTAAGCGCGGGCACCTACAGCTTAGTAACCGGGTTCCAGCACCGTCAGCTGGTCCTCGGTCGTGCCATTGGCTCTAGCACACTGGGGCAACGCATCTGGGTTCCAGCAACGCCAGCTGGTTCTCGGCAGTGTTTTTGACACAGGTACTCCCTCGTGCCAAGCCTGGTTTCAGCACCGTCAGCTGTTTCCGGGTTGTGTCAAACTTGCTGAGACGCCTATGCTTGCCCCGTCGTGGTGCGGTCGGGTTAGCCAACTCCAGGGTGCCTCCAGTTTAGCAGCTTCCTATGTGGTCTGCGTGAACTGGTAGTCAAGGCTGGTTCTGTAGTGCCAGTAGGCCCAGCTCCCCCTGTAGGACTGTTGGGGTTAGGTAACTGTGGCTGCCTCGCGGCCTAGCTGTTCTCTCCTCTCCTGTGGGCCTTCAGGTCCACCACCTGGTTCCAGCACCGTCAGCTTGTTCTCGGCAGTGTCTTTTGCTCTTGTACCTTCTGCTCCCCATCCTGGTTCCAGTACCGTCAGCTGGTTCTGGGCAGAGCCTTTGGCTTAGGTGCCTCCTTCTGGGTATCCAAGTTCCACCAACGTCAGGTGGTCCTTGGTAGTGCTTTCAGGCACGGGTACCTCCTGCTTATTAACCGGGTTCCAGTAACTTCAGCTGGTCCTCGGTAGTTCCATTGGCTCTTGGACCTTCGGCTACCCATCCGGGTTCCAGTACCGTCAGCTGGTTCTCGGCAGTGTCTTTTGCTCTTGTACCTTCTGCTCCCCATCCTGGTTCCAGTACCGTCAGCTGGTTCCGGGCAGAGCCTTTGGCTTAGGTGCCTCCTTCTGGGTATCCGAGTTCCGCCAACGTCAGGCGGTCCTTGGTAGTGCTTTTTAGCACGGGTACCTCCTGCTTAGTAACCGGGTTCCAGTAACGTCAGCTGGTCCTCGGTAGTTCCATAGGCTCTTGAACCTTCGGGTAGCCATCCGAGTTCCAGTTCCATCAGCTGGTTCTTGGCATTTTCTCAGCCTTCTTGTACCTTCTGCTACATTTCCAAGTTGAAGACCCTAAAGTCGACGACCCGGAAGACCACCCCGATGACGACGACGACGACCCGGAAGACCACCCCGATGACGACGACGACGACGACGGCGGAGACGACGGCGGAGACGACGACGGCGGAGACGACGACGGCTGAGACAACGACGGCGGAGATGACGACACTGGAGACGACGACCCTGGAGACGACGACATGGAAGACCGAGAAGCAGAAGAACAAGAGGCTGCAGAGCAAAGAGCAGAAGAACATTAAGCATAAGACTTAATATCAGAGCAAAAGATATTATCTAAATTATATGCCGAAGATGACTAAGCAGTGTATGGGGGTGAGTCCGTTCTCCTCGTGGTGCCCCTGGATAAAGCCTGATGCTGCAGGCCAAACTGAACGCGGACAAATGTAACTTTTGTGACTGGCAGAACAGAAGGTGTAATCTTCCAACTTTTATAGATAACAACTACGGGAATGCCTGTCACAAATGAGAATATGATGAAGAAGTAGAATAGGAAGAATAATAACAGTGGAATAAAAAGAATATGTAGAATAGGAAGAATAATAATGGTTGAATAAAATGAATATGAAGAATGTAATAAAAAAAAAAAAAAAGGTAAAGGATGAAGAAGAAGATGAATAAGGTGAAGAAGAAGTTGATGTCAAAAATGCTGATGATGATGAAGATGAAAGTGTGGGAAAAGAAAAAAAAAAAAGAAAAAAAAGAAGGGGAAGGGCGTGGAATAGTGAAACATCAATATCTGACAAAATAAAAAAAAAATTTACATAGTCAATATCTTTGTCACTCTGAACGTCTTAAAAAAAAACAAAAAACATGCTATTCTATTTGATTGGGATAAACCTCTATGACTTTAATGTCTCCGCCACCTCCCCAAATACATCCGGCATTATTCTTAGTTGTTTTCCTTCATGTAGAATGAACCTACAAGGCAAGAAAGGGTTTATTTTAATTCCGATATTTTGGTCCCATTGACTTGCATTGGGATCGGGTATCGGTATCGGCGATATCCGATATTTTTTGAATATCGGCCGATCCTATCCGATACCGATACTTTCCGATATCGGAAGGTATCGCTCAACACTATCTACCAGAAAAAATCAATAAATCAATCAGTGGGAGATAAATATTGGCCTCTGGGCTTGTGTGCCACTCCTGACTCCTGTGTGTGCCATCTCTCACTCAGTGGGCCATAGAAAGCCTTTTTTTTTTTTTTATTTGGTTTCTAAATTGTCCCTGAAAAAATCTTTTTATTTTATTTGGTTTCTAAATTCTTCCTGAAAAAATCATTTTATTTTATTTTGTTTCTAAAGTCTCCCTGAAAAAAAAAAAAAAAAAAAAAAACAGTGGGAGATTAATATTGCCCTATCTGCTTGTGTGCCACTCTTGACTCCTGGGTGTGCCATCTCTCTCTCTCTCTCAAATTGTGGGCCATAGAAAGCCTATTTATTTTTTTGCTTGATTTGGGTTCTAAATGCTACCTGAAAAAATCAATAAATCAATCAGTGGGAGAAAAATATTGGCCTCTGGGCTTGTGTGCCACTCCTGACTCCTGTGTGTGCCATCTCTCACTCAGTGGGCCATAGAAAGCCTTTTTTTTATTTAGTTTCTAAATTGTCCCTGAAAAAATCTTTTTATTTTATTTGGTTTCTAAATTCTTCCTGAAAAAATCATTTTATTCTATTTTGTTTTTAAAGTCTCCCTGAAAAAAAAAAAAAAAAAAAAACAGTGGGAGATTAATATTGCCCTTTCTGCTTGTGTGCCAGTCTTGACTCCTGGGTGTGCCATCTCTCTCTCTCTCTCAAATTGTGGGCCATAGAAAGCCTATTTTTTTTTTGCTTGATTTGGGTTCTAAATCCTACCTGAAAAAATCAATAAATCAATCAGTGGGAGAAAAATATTGGCCTCTGGGCTTGCGTGCCACTCCTGACTCCTGTGTGTGCCATCTCTCACTCAGTGGGCCATAGAAAGCCTTTTTTTTTATTTGGCTTCTAAATTGTCCCTGAAAAAATCTTTTTATTTTATTTGGTTTCTAAATTCTTCCTGAAAAAATCATTTTATTTTAGTTTGTTTCTAAAGTCTCCCTAAAAAAAAAAAAAAAAAAAAAACCAGTGGGAGATTAATATTGCCCTTTCTGCTTGTGTGCCAGTCTTGACTCCTGGGTGTGCCATCTCTCTCTCTATCAAATTGTGGGCCATAGAAAGCCTATTTATTTTTTTGCTTGATTTTGGTTCTAATTCCTACCTAAAAAAATCAATAAATCAATCAGTGGGAGAAAAATATTGGCCTCTGGGCTTGTGTGCCACTCCTGACTCCTGTGTGTGCCATCTCTCACTCAGTGGGCCATAGAAAGCCTTTTTTTTTTTTTTTTATTTGGTTTCTAAATTGTCCCTGAAAAAATCATTTTATTTTATTTGGTTTCTAAATTCTTCCTGAAAAAATCATTTTATTTTATTTTGTTTCTAAAGTCTCCCTGAAAAAAAAAACAAACAAAAAAAAAAACAGTGGGAGATTAATACTGCCCTTTCTGCTTGTGTGCCAGTCTTGACTCCTGGGTGTGCCATCTCTCTCTCTCTCTCTCAAATTGTGGGCCATAGAAAGCCTATTTATTTTTTTGCTTGATTTGGGTTCTAAATTCTACCAGAAAAAATCAATAAATCAATCAGTGGGAGATAAATATTGGCCTCTGGGCTTGTGTGCCACTCCTGACTCCTGTGTGTGCCATCTCTCACTCAGTGGGCCATAGAAAGCCTTTTTTTTTTTTTTTTTGGTTTCTAAATTGTCCCTGAAAAAATCTTTTTATTTTATTTGGTTTCTAAATTCTTCCTGAAAAAATCATTTTATTTTATTTTGTTTCTAAAGTCTCCCTGAAAAAAAAAAAAAAAAATCAGTGGGAGATTAATATTGACATTTGTGCTTGAGTGACAGTCCTGCGTGTGTGGCATCTCTGTGATTTGGTGCCACAGAAAACAGGGTGTGTAACATTGTGCCTGATTTTCCTTGTGGTCTCACCAACCTGTAAAGGGATATTGAAATCACACTGAAGTTATAGCTCACCGTGTAAGTTGTTTGACAGCAACAAATAAAGTTACTTTGGTTAAGTTTTTAAAACAATGAGGAAGTCTGGTGCAAGAGGTCGTGGCCGTGGGCGTTCATTGTCAGCTGGTAATGATGGTAGTGGTAGTGGAGCATCAGGTGGTCGTGGGAAAAAAAATATTCCACCTAAGTCTGGAGCTGTGGAGCCAGGTTCGTCATCTGGCTACACAAGGCCTCGAACGCTCTCTTTTCTGGGAGTAGGAAAACCGCTTTTAAAGCCGGAGCAGCAACAGCAAGTTTTGGCTTACCTTGCAGACTCAGCCTCTAGCTCTTTTGCCTCCTCTTCTGAAACTGGTAAATGTAAAAGCAGCGCGTCGCTTGTGGATGTTCATGGTCAGGGACAAGTCGCTTCCTTATCCTCTTCAGCAAAAACAACAACAAGAGAGAAGGATGCAGCAGGCGACACAACAGGTTACTCCATGGACCTCTTTACACATACCGTCCCTGGCTTAGAAAGTGAAACACTTAACAGGCCATGCCCATTACAAGTAGATTCTGACATGGAGTGCACTGATGCACAGCCACAGCCAGACTACTATGCTGGTCCTTTGACTTTGGTCTGAGGACCACAACATTGCCCTCTCAGGGTACTGATCCACAATCAGACCCTGATGAGACTATGTTGCCCCGTCACGAATGCTATACCACCGACTGACACGGTGACACAGACGAAGTTGCACACGAGCTAGAAGAGGAGGTAATAGATGACCCAGTTGTTGACCCCGATTGGCAGCCATTGGGGGAACAGGGTGCAGGCGGCAGTAGTTCAGAAGCGGAGGTGGAGGAGGGGCCGCAGCAGGCATCAACATCGCAACAGGTTCCATCTGCCGGGCCCGTATCTGGCCCAAAATGCGTGGCAAAGCCAAAACCTGTTGGAGGACAGCGTGGCCATCCGGTTAAAGCTCAGTCTGCAATCCCTGAAAAGGGATCCGATGCTAGGAAGAGTGCAGCCTGGCATTTTTTTAAACAACATCCAATTGATCAGCGCAAAGTCATCTGTCAAAAATGTTCAACTAGCTCAAGCAGAGGTCAGAATCTGAAAAGTCTCAATACAAGTTGCATGCATAGACATTTAACCACCATGCATTTTCAAGCCTGGACTAACTACCAAACGTCCCTTAAGGTTGTAGCACCCTCGGCCAATGAAGCTAGTCAGCAACACAACATCCCTTCCGTCACTGTAAGGCCACCATTTTCCGCACCACCGGCAGTATCTGTGCAGGTTTCTTTGCCAGCCAAAAGCAGTCAGGGTCAGGGAATCACCAGTTTTGTAGGAGGAAATATTGCATCTAGGGCACCGGCGGAAACAATACCGTCTCCAACCGTCTCTCAGTCTGCCATGTCCACCGGCACACCCGCTAGTTCCACGATCTCCAGCTCTCCAGTCCAGCTCACCCTACATGAGACTCTGGTTAGAAAAAGGAAGTACTTATCCTCGCATCCGCGTACACAGGGTTTTAACGCCCACATAGCTAGACTAATCTCGTTAGAGATGATGCCCTACCGGTTAGTTGAAAGCGAAGCTTTCAAAGCCCTGATGGAGTACGCTGAACCACGCTACGAGCTACCCAGTCGACACTTTTTTTCCAGAAAAGCCATCCCAGCCCTCCACCAGCATGTTAAACAGCGCATCGTCCATGCACTCAGGCAATCTGTGAGTACAAAGGTGCACCTGACTACAGATGCATAGACCAGTAGGCATGGCCAGGGACGTTACGTGTCCATCACGGCACACTGGGTGAATGTGGTGGATGCAGGGTCCACAGGGGACATCAATTTCGGGACAGTTGTGCCTAGCCCACGGTCTAGGAAACAGTTGGCTGTAGGCGTTCGCACCCCCTCCTCCTCCTCCTCGTCCTCCTGCAGAAGCGACAGCTCTTCCACAGACCGCAGTCGGCCAACCACTCCATCGGCAGCTGACACTGTTGCACACCAGTTGTCCCATTATGGGCCAGCTACTGGCAAGCGTCAGCAGGCTGTATTGGCTATGAAGTGTTTGGGCGACAAGAGACACACCGCGGAAGTTCTGTCCGAGTTCTTGCAGCAAGAAACGCAGTCGTGGCTGGGCACAGTAGATCTTGAGGCAGGCAAGGTAGTAAGTGATAACGGAAGGAATTTCATGGCTGCCATCTCCCTTTCCCATCTGAAACACATTCCTTGCCTGGCTCACACCTTAAACCTGGTGGTGCAGTGCTTATTGAAAACTTATCCTGGGTTCTCCGACCTGCTCCTCAAAGTGCGTGGACTTTGCTCACATATCCGACGTTCGCCTGTACACTCCAGCCGTATGCAGACCTATCAGCGGTCTTTGAACCTTCCCCAGCATCGCCTAATCACAGACATTGCAACAAGGTGGAACTCAACACTGCACATGCTTCAGAGATTGTGCCAACAGAGGTGGGCTGTTATGTTTTTGTGGGAGGATACACATACACGGGCAGGCAGTAGGATGGCAGACATGGAGTTGTCAGGTGTGCAGTGGTCGAAGATACAAGACATGTGTCAAGTCCTTCAGTGTTTTGAGGAATGCACACGGCTGGTTAGTGCAGACAACGCCATAATAAGCATGAGCATCCCCCTAATGTGTCTGCTGATGCAAAGTTTGATGCACATAAAGGATCAGGCGTCTGCACCAGAGGAAGAGGAAAGCCTTGATGACAGTCAGCCATTGTCTGGTCAGGGCAGTGTACAGGACGAGGTAGCGGGCAAAGAGGAGGTGGAGGACGAGGAGGATGATGGGGATGAGTATATTTTTAATGAGGAAGCTTTCCTGGGGGCACTGGAAATTGGTTGCATGGCAAGGCCGGGTTCTGGTTTTTTGAGGGACACAAGTGACGTAGATTTGCCTGAAACTGCCCCTCAACCAATCACAACCGCAGATTTGACAACTGGAACTTTGGCCCACATGGCGGATTATGCCTTATGTATCCTCAAAAGGGACACACGCATAACTAAAATGATGAACGATGACGATTACTGGTTGGCCTGCCTCCTTGATCCACGCTATAAAGGCAAATTGCAAAATATTATGCCACATGAGAACTTGGAACTAATATTAGCAACCAAACAATCAACTCTTGTTGACCGTTTGCTTCAGGCATTCCCAGCACACAGCGCACGTGATCGTTCTCACACGAGCTCCAGGGGGCAGCAGACCAGGAGTGTTAGGGGTGCACACATCAGAAGTAGCGTTGGACAGAGGGGTTTTCTGACCAGGTTGTGGAGTGATTTTGCTATGACCGCAGACAGGGCAAGTACTGCTGCATCAATTGAAAGTGACAGGAGACAACATTTGTCCAGTATGGTTACAAACTATTTTTCATCCCTTATCGATGTTCTACCTCAACCGTCATTCCCATTTGATTACTGGGCATCAAAATTAGACACCTGGCCAGAATTGGCAGAATATGCATTGCAGGAGCTTGCTTGCCCGGCAGCTAGTGTCCTATCAGAAAGAGTATTCAGTGCTGCAGGTTCAATATTAACCGAAAAAAGGACTCGTCTGGCTACCCAAAATGTTGATGATCTAACATTCATTAAAATGAACCACAACTGGATTTCGAATTCTTTTGCCCCACCTTGCCCGGCCAACACCTAGCTTTCCTATGAAAAGCTCTTGCCTGTGGACTACTGTGAATTACTTTTCTAATGTCTAATTTGCTGCAGCAGATTGTCCAGCATACGACATGTTTACACCTCCCTAAATGGCCAAACTCCCCACACGGGGCCGTGGTATCGCGACTTGGCGCAAGCACCCATGAGAGTGCTGTTTGTCTGAAGAGGTGGGTGTGCCCGCTTTTGGTCGACGGCACTGCCACTGGGTCCCTCATAGTACAATAAAGTGTCTCTGGCGGTGGTGGTGCGCACCCAACGTCAGACACACTGTTGTAACATGAGGGGCCCTGGGCCTGTACCGCCGGCCACAAGAGAGTTCATCCACCCCCAGGTCAAACATTGCTCTACCACTTCCACAGTTATCTCTCACACTTCCACCAATGTTTAGTCTATGCGTTGACATCCTTCCATTCCTGCCACTGACAATACCATTGTGTTGACATGTATGATGGTACTTAACATAGTCAGGGGCAGTATCCTCTATTTACCACAGTAAATACTTTGCGCTAAATTAGTAGGTCTGAAACTACGCAGAGGATCCCACCCCTGTACCTAATGATTGCACCCTTTAGTGTTTTCGTTTTGTTTTAATGCGAGACATTCACATTTATTTATTGTTTTGGACTACTAACTGGAAGACACTCATTACAATCGGCCTCCGCTGACCAGACCACTGCTGCCCGTGTACCCCTGGAACCAATTTTAAATTGCCTACAGCCAGCACAATTAAATTATGTTAGGCCTTCGAAGCCTGTCTGCGGCCCGTTCTTTCAACTACTACTACACTGACCTGTCTACTGCTGCCCGTGTACCCCTGGAACCAATTATAAAGTGCCTACAGCCTGTCCAATTTTATTATGTTAGGCCTTCGAAGCCTGTCTGCGGTCCCTCCTTCCACTAGGCCTCCACTGACCTGTGTACTGCTGCCCGTGTACCCCTGGAAACAATCATAAATTGCCTACAGCCAGCCCATTTTATTATGTTAGGCCTTCGAAGCCTGTCTGCGGCCCGTTCTTTCAACTACTACTACACTGACCTGTCTACTGCTGCCCGTGTACCCCTGGAACCAATCATAAAGTGGCTACAGCCTGTCCAATTTTATTATGTTAGGCCTTCGAAGCCTGTCTGCGGTCCCTCCTTCCACTAGGCCTCCACTGACCTGTGTACTGCTGCCCGTGTACCCCTGGAACCAATTTTAAATTGCCTACAGCCAGCCAAATTTATTATGTTAGGCCTTCGAAGCCTGTCTGTGGTCCCTCCTTCCACTAGGCCTCCACTGACCTGTCTACTGCTGCCCGTGTACCCCTGGAACCAATCATAAAGTGCCTACAGCCTGTCCAATTTTATTATGTTAGGCCTTCGAAGCCTGTCTGCGGTCCCTCCTTCCACTAGGCCTCCACTGACCTGTCTACTGCTGCCCGTGTACCCCTGGAACCAATCATAAAGTGCCTACAGCCTGTCCAATTTTATTATGTTAGGCCTTCGAAGCCTGTCTGCGGTCACTGCTTCCACTAAGCCTCCACTGACCAGACCACTGCTGCCCGTGTACCCTGGAACCAATTATAAAGTGCCTACAGCCTGTCCAATTTTATTATGTTAGGCCTTCGAAGCCTGTCTGCGGTCCCTCCTTCCACTAGGCCTCCACTGAACTGTCTACTGCTGCCCGTGTACCCCTGGAAACAATCATAAATTGCCTACAGCCAGCCCATTTTATTATGTTAGGCCTTCGAAGCCTGTCTGCGGCCCGTTCTTTCAACTACTACTACACTGACCTGTCTACTGCTGCCCGTGTACCCCTGGAACCAATCATAAAGTGGCTACAGCCTGTCCAATTTTATTATGTTAGGCCTTCGAAGCCTGTCTGCGGTCCCTCCTTCCACTAGGCCTCCACTGACCTGTCTACTGCTGCCCGTGTACCCCTGGAACCAATCATAAAGTGCCTACAGCCTGTCCAATTTTATTATGTTAGGCCTTCGAGGCCTGTCTGCGGTCACTCCTTCCACTAAGCCTCCACTGACCAGACCACTGCTGCCCGTGTACCCTTGGAACCAATTTTAAATTGCCTACAGCCAGCCCATTTTATTATGTTAGGCCTTCGAAGCCTGTCTGCGGTCCCTCCTTCCACTAGGCCTCCACTGACCTGTGTACTGCTGCCCGTGTACCCCTGGAACCAATTATAAAGTGCCTACAGCCTGTCCAATTTTATTATGTTAGGCCTTCGAAGCCTGTCTGCGGTCCCTCCTTCCACTAGGCCTCCACTGACCTGTCTACTGCTGCCCGTGTACCCCTGGAAACAATCATAAATTGCCTACAGCCAGCCCATTTTATTATGTTAGGCCTTCGAAGCCTGTCTGCGGCCCGTTCTTTCAACTACTACTACACTGACCTGTCTACTGCTGCCCGTGTACCCCTGGAACCAATCATAAAGTGGCTACAGCCTGTCCAATTTTATTATGTTAGGCCTTCGAAGCCTGTCTGCGGCCCGTTCTTTCTACTACTACTACACTGACCAGTCTACTGTTGCTCGTGTACCCCTGGAACCAATGTTAAAGTGCCTACAGTCCAATATTTTTTTATGTTAGGCCTTCGAAGCCTGTCTGCGGCCCGTTCTTTCTACTACTCCTACACTGACCAGACCACTGCTGCCCGTGTACCCCTGGAACCTATTTTTTATTGCATAGAGCATCCTTTTTTTAATAGTAGGCGTACAAAGTCTGTCTGCGGTCCACTATTGAAATTGTCCTCCACTGCCCAGAGCAATGCTGCCTGTGTACCCCTGTAACCTTTTTTAAGCTGCAGTGAGCCACATTTTTGGTTTAAGGCCTACTACCTGTGTCTGTCTGCGCCACTCAATTCAGCTGTGTTCCTTTGAAAAAAGCTGAGCGTCAATAGTCTTGTTTTCAGCCTCTAGGAATTTTAAAACTGCATTGGGGCTACAACTTTGGTAGGGCCTACTAACGGTGTCTGCCGCCACAAGGTGTGCCCCAGGTTTCGTCCACATTGCTTCGATCTTCCTACTCTCGTTTAGTAGTTGATGAAAACTACACTGCATAAGGCCTACAAATTGGGTATGGGGTGTAGAGACGGTGTGTTCCACTCCAAGGTGTTCCCCAGGTTTCCTTGCCATTGCTTCAATCTTAATGCTCTCGTTTAGTAGTTGTTGGAAACTACACTGCATTAGGCCTACAAATTGGGTATGGGGTGTAGAGACGGTGTGTTCCACTCCAAGGTGTTCCCCAGGTTTCCTCGCCATTGCTTCAATCTTAATGCTCTCGTTTAGTAGTTGTTGGAAACTACACTGCATTAGGCCTACAAATTGGGTATGGGGTGTAGAGACAGTGTGTTCCACTCCAAGGTGTTCCCCAGGTTTCCTCGCCATTGCTTCAATCTTAATGCTCTCGTTTAGTAGTTGTTGGAAACTACACTGCATTAGGCCTACAAATTGGGTATGGGGTGTAGAGACGGTGTGTTCCACTCCAAGGTGTTCCCCAGGTTTCCTCGCCATTGCTTCAATCTTAATGCTCTCGTTTAGTAGTTGTTGGAAACTACACTGCATTAGGCCTACAAATTGGGTATGGGGTGTAGAGACGGTGTGTTCCACTGCAAGGTGTTCCCCAGGTTTCCTCGCCATTGCTTCAATCTTAATGCTCTCGTTTAGTAGTTGTTGGAAACTACACTGCATTAGGCCTACACATTTGGTATGGGGTGTAGAGACGGTGTGTTCAACTCCAAGGTGTTCCCCAGGTTTCCTCTCCATTGCTTCAATCTTAATGCTCTCATTTAGTAGTTGTTGGAAACTACACTGCATTAGGCCTACAAATTGGGTATGGGGTGTAGAGAGATGGTGTGTTACACTCCAAGGTGTTCCCCAGGTTTCGTCCACATTGCTTCGATCTTAATGCTCTCGTTTAGTAGTTGTTGGAAACTACACTGCATTAGGCCTACAAATTGGGTATGGGGTGTAGAGACGGTGTCTTCCACTCCAAGGTGTTCTCCAGGTTGCCTTTCCTGAGCTTCTATCTTCAGGCTCTTGTTAAATAGTGGTTAAATGGAACAACTGCATTTGGCGTACTAGTTGGTTTGGGGCCTACTACCAGTGTCTGCCTCTCCTTGCTGTTCTCCTGGTTTCCTGTCCTGAAATTCCATTTTCAGGCTCTCGTTAAGTAGTTGTTAATGTTAGACTGCATTTGGCCTACTAGTTGGGTTGGGGCCTACCATCGGTGTCTGCCACTCCTTGCTGTTCTCCTCCACTGAACAAAGCTGTGCCGCCTGTTTACTACGGTTGCCAATTTTGAACTGCATTTCGACTACTTACTGATTTGGGCCTACTCTCTGTGTCAGCCTCTCATTCCAGTTGTCCTCCACTGCAATGCCCCCTGGTTAGTCCTGTGTTACCAATTTTGAACTGCATTTAGCCAACTTTATTCTTTGGGCCTATATCTGTGTTTCCTCCTCATCCTGCCCATTGCCCAGCCAGTGATAGATGAGTCTGCTGGTACATTGACCCATAACGCAAAATTCCCCGTGCACGCTACACAGCAAGATTGTGACCCTGCTGAAAGTCAGGTTCCTCTTCCCGCATACCATACCACCTTACACGGGGACAAAGAGGAAGGTGCAGATGAAAGTGCAGGTTCCTTCATCAGGTGGGGGGAGGAATACTAGTTGGCGACGTCACTGGCACAGGGCCTCTCATAGTACGCAAAAGTGTTGCTGCCGGTGGGAGGCGCCCCCGCCGTGCAAACACACCGCTGTACTTTGAGGGGCCCTGTGCCAGTGCCAATGCCAACGAGTGGGCCCCCCCTGCTTGCTCAGGATCACAGCACTTGCAAAGTTTAAATACTTACCTCTCCCTGCTCCACTGCCGTGACGTGTTCCAGATTTCCTGGGCCCACTAATTACTTGAACCAGCCCTACCCCCCACAACTTTAGCCAAATGACCCCCAATTTCAAATGCCTTCCAATTATTATAAGCTAAATTACGATTGACAAGCTTCTGTAACAAGAATGAATGTTTTTGCCATTAAAATGGGCAGTGTAGGTGTTTTCCTGGGCTCCACTCACTGCCGACTATGCTCCCCCATTGACTTGCATTGGGTTTCGTGTTTCGGGCGATACCCGACTTTTCGCGATAATCGGCCGATTCAACTCGACTCGACTTCTAAGATAGTCGGGTTTCGCGAAACACGGCTCGACTCTAAAAAGGTCAAGGTCGCTCAACCCTAATTAGCACCATATGTGTTTCACAAAATGCATTTGAGCGGTGAAGAAAAAAAATAAATTTTTACCATTATAATGTTGTTTTAGATATTGCATTTGCACAAAGGAAAATACAGTATGTAAAAAGGATCACATAATTTGTTACACTATTTCTCATGAAAGTGGCAATATCCCATATGTGGCAGTACAGTACTGTTTAGCCACACGGCGAGACTCGGGAGAGAAGGAGCGCTATTTGACTATTGGAGAACACATTTTTTTGAATAGTTTGCAGACTCCATATACAGAACCAAAATAGCAGAAACCTACCTCTATTGACCCCATTTAGGAAATGACGCCACTTTGGGAAGTTATTTACAAGTTTATATACAAGTCTAGTGGTGATTTTGACTCTATGGGTGTTTTTCAGAAACAAGCAGCAATGGATGCTGTTAAGTAAAAATATAAATATGACATTGTACTGCTCAGTACATTGTAGTGCCCATACATTGCACCCAGCTCATGCTGCTGAAGACACACACCCAGTTAATTAAATTGTCTCTCATCGCTACAGTAATGCCAAACATGTGGATGCTAACTGCAGTTTAGGCACACTGTGGAATTTGGAAGCGCAGATTTCACTAAATTTCTTTTGGGGGGAGCCATGTCACTTTTTCAAAGCCTTTGTGCTAGCATTAACGTTTACACCCCCTATATTTCTGTTAAAAGATGATGAACCTGAGTGGGGACTTGTTTTTTGCGGATTGAGTAGAAGCTTTTATTGGTGGCATTTTGAGATACAGATCATTTTGGAGCACATTTATGCTGTATTGTACAAAGAGAACTTACATCTTGGTTTCCAACTAAATCTACAAAATGCGTGATTCAGATGAAAACCTCGAGGGATCCATTCATTAATGAGGCAGCAGAGATACTCTGGACATTGTGTAGCTTCTATTTGGTGGTGTCTGGCTTTTCAGAAGTGCACTAAACCATGGTTGACTGCGTTTTTATGCTCGCCTAAAAAAATAGCTGTATGACAGCTTATTTTTTGAGGGACAATATGATATTTTTAATTATACTAATTTTGTTTATATTCATAATTTTGATCGCATTTTATTCCACTTTTTTTCCAGCGGTATGATGAAAAAGCATAGTTTTTTGGCTCTTTTTTAACAACATTCACTGTTGAGGGCAGACAAAGTACTGCAGTGCGCAGGCGCCGGGCCTCTGACCTTTCCGGCGCCTGCGCACTGCAGTACTATCCTCTGCCCTCAAGAGGGCAGAGCAAAGTACGCCTGCGCCGGAGCCGTGGCTGAAGATCAGAAGAGGACGTCATGGAAAGAAGATGGGAGGCGCCGCAGCGGACCAGAGACGCCCATCTGACCTGACCAGCAGCGGGACCGCCCCTGGGTAAGTATAATATAACGTCTTTTTCTCCTTTTTCAGGTAACATCGGGGGCTTATCTACAGCATTACAGAATGCTGTAGATAAGCCCCTGATGCCGGTGGGCTTACCTCACCCGCGATTTTTGGGGTGACAGGTTCCCTTTAATGAACTTAGCACTGGAGTAGCATTTTTGGCACAATAAATGCTTGCACTTTTGCAGAATTTGAGAGCCAGGCATAGCTATGTCCTGGTCTGCCATGGCTTTTCTGTAGTGACACTCATTTTGGCAAAGCTACTTCTAACTGGCATGAAAATATCATAAGTCACTATGTTTGCAACTTTTCAAAGTATTTTGCCTCGGTTATCTGTTGCAAAAACTTTGATAAAATGGCTCTATAGTGATCTATTGTTTTATTATTGTGCTTATTGTCACTGCTGTATGATTAAATACATATATAACCCAGCTCTCCTGCTCTCCTGCTGTATGTCTATGAAGTGCACATAGTACATCACCCAGCTTTGCACAAAGACTTTCCTCTGCTTCTAGCATTCTCATGGTATGTTCATCCACCCAGCTCTCCTGCTCTCCTGCTGTCTGTCTATGAAGTGCACATAGTACATCACCCAGCTTTGCACACAGACTTTCCTCTGCTTCTAGCATTCTCATGGTATGCCTTTCAGCTAACCCCAGCTTACCCCAGTGTTATTTATGACACTGTTTACTCAGGCTTGATTGTATGCATCTGGTCCACTCTTAATTCTCTGACCATGATGAACAGAGACCACTCCTCTCTGCTTCAAACCTGAACGCACTTAGTTTTATATATATTGCATAGCTCAAGTCTGCAATGACTTTAGTCTGCTGTGTGATTCCTATAAGTGTGTCCTAAAAGTGTAGATTACAGTAGAATTAAAACCTGAATTGAACCTGAAGGGAACTGAAGGTAAGTGGCCAGTCACTGTAAACAATGTTTCTCTTTGTTTTCATTTTCACCCCTATAATCCTTCACTTTCTGCTACCTCCCCCAATCCCCACACCAAGCAAGGAACTGTTTATCTCTGCTTCAATCCTCCCCATCCATCTCACCTCCTCCTCAGAACTGTTCCTTAACATACAATCCTCTGTCTCAAAGCACAGGCAGCCCCCTCATGCCTTCTCCTGCTCCCACCTGCTAACACTTTCTCTGCTCCTTCTCACTGCTGGTGATATCTCTCCAAATCCTGGTCCTCCTCACCATACTCCCACAGTCATTTCTACCTCCCATCCACGCTCTATCACAAACTTCTGTAACCTCTCTAACCTTATACCCATTTACCCAGCCCCCGCTTCCCCAGTCCCACTAAAAGGAGCTCTGTGGAACGCTCGCTCTGTCTGCAACAAGCTTTCCTACATCCATGATCTTTTTGTTACTACCAAACTTTTTTTCCTCGCCATCACCGAAACCTGGCTCACCCCTTCTGACACAGCCTCCCCTGCTGCACTCTCTTACGGTGGCTTCCACCTTTCTAACACACCCCACCCCAGCAGCAAACATGGTGGAGGAGTTGGTTTTCTCCTGTCAGATAACTGCTCCTTCACCCACTGCCACCCTCTGTTACCCTCCCTTCCTTTGAGGTGCACTCTGTGCACATCTACTCCCCTTCCAACCTCCAACTGGCTGTCATTTACCGCCCCCCAGGGCCAGCCACCACCTTCTTTCAACACTTCACCACCTGGCTACTTCATTTGCTTTTTGTGGACATCCCCACTATCATCATGGGTGACTTCAACATCCCCATTGACACTTCCCTCTCAGCTGCCACTAAACTTCTATCTCTCACTTCCTCCTTCAGCCTCACTCAATGGTCTTCTGCAGCAACTCACAAAGATGGTCACACACTGGACCTCATCTTCACCAGCCTCTGCTCCCTATCTAACCTCTCTAACTCACCTCTTCCACTCTCTGACAACAACCTTCTCACATTCTCATCTCTCTAAACTCCATGTCTACAATCCCCACCCCACAAACTTTCACACCCTTGCAGAAATCTTAAACATCTTGACCTACATTCATTCTCTGAATCCCTCCTCCCTCTCACAGACATAAGTTCCATACACAATGCGGATGACGCTGCCGCTCTATATAACACCACAATACCTGTAGCTTTGGAATCTGCTGCCCCACTTACACATACCAAAGCTCGCAAAATAAACAGACAGCCCTGGCACACCAGCCTGACCAAAGAACTGAGGCAAGCTTCCAGGGCTGCTGAGCGCAGATGGAAAAGATCCCACTCCAACGAGCACTTCATCGCATTCAAACAGTCCCTCACTACTTTCAAGACCACACTCGCCACAGCTAAACAAACCTACTTCTCATCTCTCATATCCTCCCTGTCTCACAACCCTAAACAGTTATTCAACACCTTCAATTCTCTCCTCCATCCCCAGCACCTCCTCCCTCCCCACTCATCTCAGCTGAAGACTTTGCCTCATTTTTCAAGCAGAAGATTGATAACATCAGAGACAGTTTTTGTCAACAACCCCCAGAGCCCTTCCTCCCGACTTCCCAGCCCTCCACCTCCAAAACCAACTTCTCCACCATTATAGAAGATCAACTCTTCACTCTACTCTCAATATTGCATCTCACCACCTGTGCACTTGACCCGCTCCCATCCCACCTCATCCCAAACCTCACCACAGTCTTCATCCCAACCCTAAACCATCTCTTCAATCTACCACTAACAATTGGTGTTTTCCCCTCAAGCTTTAAACATGCCTCCATCACACCTATCCTCAAAAAGCCCTCTCTTGACCCATCCTCTGTATCTAGCTATCGCCCTATATCACTTCTCCCTTATGCCTCCAAACTACTGGAACAACACGTTTACCTTGAACTGTCCTCCCATCTCTCTTCTTGCTCCCTCTTTGACCACTTACAATCTGGCTTCTGGTCACACCATTCCACTGAAACTGCCCTAACTAAGGTCACCAATGACCTCTTAACCGCCAGGAGCAAGCGACACTACTCTGTCCTCCTCCTCCTTGACCTATCGGCTGCATTTGACAGAGTTGACCATTCCCTATTATTACAGACCCTCTCATCCCTTGGCATCACAGACTTGGCCCTATCCTGGATCTCATCATACCTAACAGACCGGACATTCAGCGTCTCCCACTCACACACCACCTCCTCACCTCGCCCCCTATCTGTCGGAGTCCCACAAGGTTCAGTCCTTGGGCCCCTGCTCTTCTCCATTTACACCTTTGGCCTGGGACAGCTCATAGAATCTCATGGCTTTCAGTATCACCTCTATGCTGATGACACACAGATCTACATCTCTGGACCAGATATTACCTCCCTACTAACCAGAATCCCTCAATGTCTGTCCACTATTTCATCCTTCTCCGCTAGATTTCTGAAACTTAACATGGACAAAACAGAATTCATCATCTTTCCCCCATCTCACTCGACCCCCCCAACGAACCTATCCATTACAGTAAATGGCTGCCCATTCTCCCCAGTTCCACAAGCTCGCTGCCTCAGGGTAATCCTTGATGCTGATCTCTCCTTCAAACCACATATCCAAGCCCTTTCCACTTCCTGCCGACTTCAACTCAAAAATATTTCACAAATCTGTTCATTCCTCAACCAAGAATCTGCAAAAATCTTAGTCCATGCCCTCATCATCTCTCTCCTTGACTACTGCAACCTCCTGCTCTGTGGCCTCCCCTCTAACACTCTCGCACCCCTCCAATCTATTCTAAACTCTGCTGCCTGACTAATCCACCTGTCCCCCCACTATTACCCAGCCTCTCCCCTCTGTCAATCCCTTCACTGGCTCCCCATTGCCCAAAGACTCCAGTACAAAACCCTAACCATGACGTACAAAGTCATCCACAATCTGTCTCCTCCATACATCTGTGACCTCGTCTCCCGGTACTTACCTACACGCAACCTCCGATCCTCACAAGATCTCCTTCTCTACTCCCCTCTTATCTCCTCTTCCCACAATTGTATACAAGATTTATCTCGCGTATCACCCCTTCTCTGGAACCCTCTACCACAACACATCAGACTCTCGCCTACCATCGAAACCTTCAAAAAGAACCTGAAGACCCACCTCTTCAGACAAGCCTACAACCTGCAGTAACCACCGATCGACCAAACCGCTGCATGACCAGCTCTATCCTCACCTACTGTATTGTCACCCATCCCTTGTAGATTGTGAGCCTTCGCAGGCAGGGTCCTCACTCCTCCTGTACCAGTTATGACTTGTATTGTTTAAGATTATTGTACTTGTTTTTGCTATGTATACCCGTCCTCACATGTAAAGCGCCATGGAATAAATGGCGCTATAACAATAAATAATAATAATAATAATATAACTATTCTATAAAGTGAAATTCACAAGCAGTAGATTTGAAAATCACTGCTGATTCAGTTTACTAAAACTGCACTGCTTAAGGATGTCATATAGGGTTATAGTGAATATTTTTACCCCATAGTTGCCTCACAAAATTTTAAGATTGGACAGTGAAAACAGAAAAACTACCATCTCAATAAAATGTGGTGAGGCATGTATGGGTTAAAAATACTCACTATCCCAATAAAATAAATTCCGTGAGCAGTTTAGCTTCCAAAATGGAGTCACTTGTGTTTTTTTTTTGTTGTTCTGACTCCTCAGAAGCTCTTAATATTGGCACCCACAAGCTAGTCAAAAATCTGCATTCCAAAAGAAAAACAATGCTCCTTCTTTTGCAGGTATTGTTGTGTGCCCAAACATTAGTTTACTACCACATATTTAGTATCAGCACATTTAGTTGAAATTGAATAACATATTGTGGGGTTCAGGTGCATTTTGTACCTTTAGCAGGACTGCCTGATGCAAAAACACTATCTAAGTTGTTTATTGAGCACGTTGTGTGGTTGCATGGAGTGCCTTTGAGAGTGGTTTCTGATAGAGGGGTATAATTTGTGTCCAAATTTTGAAGGGCATTTTGTAAAAGATTGGGTATTTGCTTGACCTTCTCCTCGGCCTACCATCCCAAGACCACCAACGGTCAGAGGGAGTTTACCAATCATTCACTTGAACAGATTTTGCGGTGTCTTGCTAAGACTCAGCAGGATGATTGGTGTTCTTAGTTGCCCGTGGCAGAGTTTGCTTTTAATAATCGGATTAATCAACCCACTGGCACCTC
This sequence comes from Ranitomeya imitator, assembly GCF_032444005.1. NCBI lineage: Eukaryota > Metazoa > Chordata > Amphibia > Anura > Dendrobatidae > Ranitomeya > Ranitomeya imitator. Next base: position 329,013,162 of record NC_091286.1, on the reverse strand, counting down.
TCCTTTCTTCTGTAACTACGGTTTTCACCCCCATTTTGGTGAATTTTCAAGGCTGGATTCTGGATATCCAGGGGCTGATTCGGTAGTTCAACGGTTGGGGGAGGTGTGGAGGGAGGTCCAGAAGAACACTGGGGAGGCTCAGGGCAAGCATAAACATTTTGCTCATAAGCGACGTTCTCTAGGACCTAAATTCCTGGTAGGAGATAAAGTGTGGTTGTCTACCAAGAACATACAGTACAGACCAAAAGTTTGGACACACCTTCTCATTTAAAGGGAACCTGTCACCCCGTTTTTTCAGATTGAGATAAAAATACTGTTAAATAGGGCCTGCGCTGTGCATTACAATAGTGTATGTAGTGTACCCTGATTCCCCACCTATGCTGCGAAATACATTACCAAAGTCGCCGTTTTCGCCTGTCAATCAGGCTGGTCAGATCAGGTGGGTGTGGTGACATCGCTCTTTTCTTCCCCAGCTTTCCGTTGGTGGCGTAGTGGTGTGCGCATGTCCAAGGGACGAATCCACTGCGCGCACGTGAAGAAACAGCGCGTGATCTGCGCTATTACCCCTGTCATCGGTGGGGTCGGCCATCTTCCTGGGGTCGCGCGTGCGCAGATCGAGTGCTCTGCTGCACGGCGCTTCAGGAAAATGGCCGCGGGATGCCGCGCGTGCGCAGAAGAGATCGCGGCGGCCATTTTCCCAAAGCCGAGATGCAAACTCGGATTCGTCACTTGGACATGCGCACACCACTACGCCACCAACAGAAAGCTGGGGAAGAAAAGAGCGATGTCACCACGCCCACCTGACCTGACCAGCCTGATTGACAGGCGAAAACGGCGACTTTGGTAATGTATTTCGCAGCATAGGTGGGGAATCAGGGTACACTACATACACTATTGTAACGCACAGCGCAGGCCCTATTTAACAGTATTTTTATCTCAATCTGAAAAAACGGGGTGACAGGTTCCCTTTAAAGATTTTTCTGTATTTTTATGACTATGAAAATTGTACATTCACACTGAAGGCATCAAAATTATGAATTAACATGTGGAATTATATACTTAACAAAAAAGTGTGAAACAACTGAAAATATGTCTTATATTCTAGGTTCTTCAAAGTAGCCACCTTTTGCTTTGATGACTACTTTGCACACCCTTGGCATTCTCTTGATGAGCTTCAAGAGGTAGTCACTGGAAATGGTCTTCCAACAATTTTGAAGGAGTTCCCAGAGATGCTTAGCACTTGTTGGCTCTTTTGCCTTCACTCTGCCGTCCAGCTCACCCTAAACCATCTCGATTGGGCTCAGGTATGGCGTAGCACCCCATCACTCTCCTTGTTGGTCAACTAGCCCTTACACAGCCGGGAGGTGTGTTTGGGGTCATTGTCCTATTGAAAAAGAAATGATGGTCCAACTAAACGAAAACCGGATGGAATAGCATGCCACTGCAAGATGTTGTGGTAGCCATGCTGGTTCAGTATGCCTTCAGTTTTGAATAAATCCCCAACAGTGTCACCAGCAAAGCACCCCCACACCATCACACCTCCTCCTCCATGCTTCACGATGGGAACCAGGCATGTCGAGTCCATCTGTTCACTTTTTCTGCGTCACACAACGACACGGTGGTTGGAACCAAAGATCTCAAATTTGGACTCATCAGACCAAAGCACAGATTTCCACTGGTCTAATGTCCATTCCTTGTGTTCTTTAGCCCAAACAAGTCTCTTCTGCTTGTTGCCTGTCCTTAGCAGTGGTTTGCTAGCAGCTATTTTACCATGAAGGCCTGCTGCACAAAGTCCCCTCTTAACAGTTGTTGTAGGGATGTGTCTGCTGCTAGAACTCTGTGTGGCATAGACCTGGTCTCTAATCTGAGCTGCTGTTAACCTGCAAATTCTGAGGCTGGTGACTCGGATAAACTTATCCTCAGAAGCAGAGATCTTCCTTTCCTGGGGTGGTCCTCTTGTGAGCTAGTTTCTTTGTAGCGCTTGATGGTTTTTGCAACTGCACTTGCTGACACTTTCAAAGCTTTCCCAATCTGATCTTCATTTCTTAAAGTAATGATGGCCACTCGTTTTTCTTTACTTAGCTGCTTTTTTCTTGCCGTAATACAAATTCTATTAGTCTTTTCAGTAGGACTATCAGCTGTGTATCCACTAGACTTCTGCACAACACAACTGATGGACCCAACACCATTTATAAGGCAAGAAATCCCACTTATTAAACCTGACAGGGCACACCTGTGAAATGAAAACCATTCCCGGTGACTACCTCTTGAAGCTCATCACGAGAATGCCAAGAGTGTGCAAAGCAGTCATCAAAGCACAGTGTGGCTACTTTGAAGAACCTACAGTATAAGACATAATTTTAGTTGTTTCACACTTTTTTGTTAAGTATATAATTCCACATGTGTTAATTCATAGTTTTGATGCCTTCAGTGTGAATTTACAATTCATTTAGAAAAATCTTTAAATGAGAAGGTGTGTCCAAACTTTTGGTCTGTACTGTACATCTGAAAGTTCCTTCTGCTAAGCTAGGTCCCAGGTTTATTGGTCCTTACGAGATCTTTGAGGTTGTCAATCCAGTTGCCTTCCGCTTACGCCTACCTCCATCGCTTCGGATCCCCAATATGTTCCATAAGTCCCTTCTTAAGTCATTTGTATCTTCCTCTGCTGGGTCTCCATCCTCTCTGCCTCCTGTCTCTGTGGATGGTAAGACTAAGTATGAAGTGGAACGGATGTGGATTCTCACATGGTCCACAGTTCACTTCAGTATTTAGTCCATTGAAGGGGTTACGGTCCTGAGGATCAATTGTGGGTCCTGGCGCGATCTTTCCATGCTGATTGATTGATTCGGGCGTTTCATGCACGTTATCCTGGGAGACCAGGGGGTCCGGTGGCCCCCCTTGAGAGGAGAGTACTGTCATGATCCAGACCGGGTTTTGAGTCCTGTCTTCCCTTTTCCTTGTCTGATCATGTCAGGGGTAAACTTTACTCTGTCTCTGTCTGGTCTCAGGTTTGCTATTTATCTCTGCTGCATGCTGCAGGGTCTGTCAGTTATAGCTTCTGCCTACGGCGTGAGTTGCTGACTCTAGTTATATCCTGATTTCTCCTGTTGCGATCTGACTGTTCCTGTGTCTGTTCTTTCCCTTTCCACTGTTCTGAATCTGTGTTTTCCCTATGTGTTTGGACTCTCTGGTACTTGATCGGTAAGTAATCCTCGTTTTTCTTTCTATAACTCACGACCAACTCCTTGGTTTTCTTTACATTTAGTACTAGACAGTTAGTCTAGGCATGCATGACCATGTCGTAATACGTTTGCAGTTTTGCCATACCTCTTTTAATTTTGGATGATGAATTGAACATCGTTCCATGAGATGTTCAGAGCTTGGGTTATTTCATTTATAATCTAACCCTGCTTTACTTTTCTCCTTAACATTATCCCTGACCTGTCTGGTGTGTTGCTTTCTTTTTGTGATGTTGTTTAATCCCTAATGTTCTCAAACAATCCCTTCAGGCCTTCACAGAACAGCTGTAGTTATACTGAAAATAAATTACTTTTTCCCCTGACGAAGCTGTGCATGCCACAAGGATATGCATGGAGTTTTCCTTTCATCCCACACCCTGATTTCTACAACATCTCACCTTCGCCGGGCTAAATTGTATAAGTGCCATCAGGAATACCCCCTCATACTCTACTATGAGTCCTGATTTAGAGCCTTCATTTATACTCTTCTCTCTATCCTGAGATCTTTTTACCATTATCTTACTCCTGCCTTTTTCCAGCTAATCAAGTAGAGCTATATCCCGCTTTACAATCTTCACGCATATACCTTTTGGTTATGTTATTGTGTGATATTTGAGGCATGGGTTGCTTCACAATTTAATAATATCTGTATATATATATATTATTTTTTGGACAGGCTAGTTTGATGGTGTCGGATATTAATTGAAAATCCTTACTATCTCTTTGCACCATTCTGAGTACTATCTCTCTTGTCTCTTGGTTGTTTCCCTTAAATCCCTTAAATGCTATCAACATGTCTAGATGTGTATACACCTAGATATAAACAATGCGTATTCTATCAAGAGTAATTTATTTTCTAATAACTTCAGACTTATCTCCTAACCATTATTGAGGTCTTTGTATACCTTGGCCTTTGTGCATTATCAAAGAATTGTATCTCTAAATATTGGTCCATATGTAGTGCTGTATATTTAATGGGCATATTGCCCGGGGATTTCTTATGGATTACTCTTGGTTTTAAATGGTTTTAAATGTTGTCTTATTATTTCTCAATAAACTTTTGTATATTATATGCACATCCTTATATGGTGTCTTTTTCTCTTTCTGTGTTACAATTTTCGTTCTTTGGATGATGCAGCACCCATCCCTATGCCTCATTTGATTAGTGGTGCACCCTCCTCCTTCTCTTAAATCGGTGATGCCATGTTGCACGCAGTGCATCTAGAGAGAGTGTAGGGAGAGCTGCTGTTGGAGAAAGGACACTGTCTCTGCATTCCAGTACCTGCTGGTGCAAGATTAAACAAACAGTGATTTTAGAGGTTAATTCACAATACAGTTGTTAGATGTAGTTAGTGCAGGCTTAGCTGCTGGAGTAAAATTAGCTTATTTTAGGAATTTAGGCAGGGTTCATTGCACTACACTACCTGCTGGTGCAACTTTAAAACAATATTCTTTTTCAGGGCTAATTAAAATAGCTTCTATTCTCAAATAATACTGTTTTGAGCTGCAATTAGTGAAGGGAAATTTTATGAGGAATGGAGTGCGTCACAGAGGTATCTATACAGGGATTACTATTACCTTACAGTTCTTCATGCTACCACCTAAAACCAATAGTCCTTGTAAGGGATACATGTATTGTATTCTATTCCCTATTACTACTGATGTTAGCTGCATTTAGTTTAGGGATTGGTACCGGAGTAGGGATAGTTTGGAATTATAGGAGGAAGAGAACACGAAAAATAATAAACCATGAACCATATACCCTTTTGGGGTAGGAAGAGTGCATGGGAATACTCTAAAGAAAAGCAACATCTAACACTTGTAGTGGGAACATGCTGTGTGTGGTTGTTCTGGACAACAGTTATCTGACTTCTCCCTCTACCCACCCCACTGCCTCTTCCTGCCTGTTGCAGTGCTGCTGATACCACCACCTCTGCACTGCTGTGTTCGCTCTTCATGGCACCTTAGACTGGGGTCACACTGCGTTATGGCAGTCTGTTAGATGGACTGCGTTACACCGCGGCATAACCCGGTGTAACGCAGTCCGTTAACGCTGCCATTAACCCCTATTATTGGGCACATTGCCAACTCATGCCATAATCGGCATCCGCTAGCGATGTGCCGTCATTCAGTGATGGAGCCTCGGACGCGGACTGCAGTGTCTGAGGCTCCATCACTGCTAGCGCAGATGAATTATCTGCGCTAGTGGTATAGCATAACGCAATGGCGTGTATGCTATAGCGTTAACGCAGCCACTCAACGCTATGCATTGAATGGGCTGCTTTAAGGCAGTACAAACCTGGCCTTTCCAGATTGGGTCTGTGACTTCATCACTCTCCACCTCGTCTTTCACTTCCACAATCTGGTCCTCCTCCTGACTTTTTGACTTAGCAACATCACTTGTTAACGGTGTCTCATCATCATCAACCGCTTGAGACAATAAGTGATGTAGCACACTGTCGTCTCCTTCTGACCATGGCTGCACAAATATTTGCCCATCACTACACACGATCTCCTCATGTACCTCCTGAAATGCCCAAGGCCAGAGACCAGAATCAATAAATGCAAATGAAGCACTTGTTCCTTGAGGTGTTCGCGTGTGGCATCACTTGTCTCTTGGCACTTGTCATGGTGGGAGGAAGGAGGATCAGGTTGACGATTGGGTGATTGAGACTGAACCATGTAGTAGACAGGGTGGTTTGGTAAAAATAATGGAGCATTATCTGCCATACAACCGACCACCTGATTGCATGGTTCCACTTTAAAGAGTGTTGTTTCGTGCCCTCCTGCAAAGGTCTCATGGATGAGCATATTTGTAGTGCTCTAAATTATTTATTTATGAGTGAAGACTGGCTGCTGGCCCTCCAAAATTTATAAGTGAAGGACGGCTGATGGCCCTACAAATATTATAACTGAGGACAGGCTGCTTGCCCTCAAAAAATGTATGAGTGCATTTATGAGTTCTCCTTGGAGCATAGGTTGAGAAGTGTGTACAACCTGTACTTAGTGTTGTACAAAATGCATATACACTGCGTGCAGAATTATTAGGCAAGTTGTATTTTTGATCATATGATACTTTTTATACATGTTGTCCTACTCCAAGCTGTTCAGGCTTGAGAGCCAACTACCAATTAAGTAAATCAGGTGATGTGCATCTCTGTAATGAGGAGGGGTGTTGTCTAATGACATGAACACCCTTAATAAGGTGGGCTTAATTATTAGGCAACTTCCTTTCCTTTGGCAAAATGGGTCAGAAGAGAGAATTGACGGGCTCTGAAAAGTCCAAAATTGTGAGATGTTTTGCTGAGGGATGCAGCAGTCTTGAAATTGCAAAACTTTTGAAGCTTGATCACCAAACAATCAAGCTTTTCATGGCCAATAGCCAACAGGGTAGCAAGAAGCGTGTTGGGCGAAAAAAGCGCAAAATAACTGCCCATGATTTGAGGAAAATCAAGCGTGAAGCTGCCAAGATGCCATTTGCCACCAGTTTTGCCATATTTCAGAGCTGCAATGTTACTGGAGTATCAAAAAGCACAAGGTGTGCAATACGCAGGGACATGGCCAAGGTAAGGAAGGCTGAAAAATGTCGACCTTTGAACAAGAAACATAAGATAAAACGTCAAGACTGGGACAAGAAATATCTTAAGACTGACTTTTCAAAGGTTTTATGGACTGATGAAATGAGAGTGACTCTTGATGGGCCAGATGGATGGGCCAGAGGCTGGATCAGTAAAGGGCAGAGAGCTCCACTCTGACCCAGACACCAGTTTGGTGGACGTGGGGTACTCGTATGGGCTGGTATCATCAAAGATGAACTTGTGGGACCTTTTTGGGTTGAGGATGGAGTGAAGATTAACTCCCAGACCTACTGCCAGTTTCTGGAAGACAACTTCTTCAAGCAGTGGTACAGGAAGAAGTCGTTATCATTCAAGAAAAACATGATTTTCATGCTGGACAATGCTCCATCACATGCCTCCAACTACTCCACAGCGTAGCTGGCCAGTAAATGTCTCAAAGAAGAAAAAAAAATACATGGCCCCCTTGTTCACCTGATCAGAACCCCATAGCGAACCTGTGGTCCCTCATAAACTGTGAGATCTACAGGGAGGGAAAAAAGTCCACCTCTCGGAACAGTGGCTGGGAGGCTGTGGTGGCAACTGCATGCAATGTTGATCATAAACAGATAAAGCAACTGACAGAATCTATGGATGGAAGGCTGCTGAGTGTCATTATAAAGAAAGGTGGCTATATTGGTCAATAATTTTTTTTGGATTTTGTTTTTGCATGTCAGAAATGTTTATTTCTATATTTTGCGCAGTTATATTGGTTTACCTGGTGAAAATAAACACGTGAGATGTTAATATATTTGGTTTTTATTAAGTTGCCTAATAATTCTGCACAGTAATAGTTACCTGCACAAACATATATCCACCTAAGATAGCCAAATCTAAAAAAAAAACCACTCCAACTTCCAAAAATATTAAGCTTTGATATTTATGAGTCTTTTGGGTTGATTGAGAGCATAGTTGTTGATCAATAATAAAAATAATCCTCTAAAATACAACTTGCCTAATAATTCTGTACGCAATGTAATGCATGGGATACGGTAATCGCAGTGGTACATAAAGTTAGCAATGTCTGCCAGACTCCCATCAGTTAACATTGCCCTGTCCCCACAAGGAGCAGGATTCTCCATCTCCTCCTCTTAGCATTTCAGTACTGTTGCTGGGCAAAAGTTTTGAAAAATTTAGCAAAAAGCCAGTGAGGCAGATAATTTAGAATAATTGCAACATTCTCTACTGATGATCTGCTCAAAAATGATTTCTGCAGTAATTCCAGCTTTTTAAATTTTTTTTAAAAAGCCCTCCCAAAATTGATTGCCCTCACAAATTTCTGGCAGAGGGATGCCTGAGGGCCCTCTCAAATTAATGATAGAGAGCCACCTGAAGGCCTTCCCAATTATATGGTAAAAGGCCACCTGAGAGCCCTCACACATTTTTGGGCTTAAGGTAGAGGAGTACCTGGGGGCCCTCCAAAATGTATGAGTGAGGGCCACTTGACGGACCTCAGTGTCCTCACAAATTTATGGGCCAGCCAACATTCAGTGGGGTATGCCGTTGTATAAATTTAGGGTGACAACTTCAACAGTCAGGCAAAGACAAATCATGGGCAGGTTTAAGCAACTCTTAGCCTGTTTGGAGTCCTTTGATTATATCTCAACTGCTTTGTCGACTCTTGTGTGTACAAGGTTGCAGTCGTAAAAGAAACGTAGAGTCCCTGTTCACAAGCGCTTATCCACATGTCGGTTGTTAGGTGGATATTCACAGTAACTGCGTTGGTCAGGGCACAGGTGATGCTATGAGACACGTGCTGGTGCAAGGAGGAGATTGAACACTGGAAAAATAGTGGTGCATGGGGACTGAGTATTGAGGGACGTACGTTGCCATTAGATTTCAGAAACCCATAGTGTCTATAAGGCTAAATGGCAAGATTTCAAATGTAAGTCTGTAAATGTCCCTGTTTAGTGTTTGAGCCTGTGGCTGGGCATTTTATTTGCCCAAAGACCTCAATTTTTGTCTCATCTGACCACAGCACCTTCTCCTAATTACTGACAGAATCATCCAGGTGTTCATTGTGAAACTTTAGACTGGCCTGCATATGTGCCTTCTTGAGCAAGGGGACCTTGCGGGCACTGCAGGATTTTAAACCTTTATGGCATAATGTGTTACCAATGGTTTTCTTGGTGACTGTGGTCCCACCTGCCTTGAGATCATTAACAAGCTCCCCTGTGTAGTTTGAGGCTGATCTCTCACCTTTCTCATGATCAAGAATACCCCATGAGGTGAGATTTTTGATGGCACCTTTGCTCGATGTCAACTGACAGTCAATTTGTATCTCTTCCATCTTCTTACTATAGTACCAACAGTTGTCTGCTCCTCACCCAGCATCTTACTTATGGTTTTATAGCCCATTCTAGCTTTGTGCAGGACTATGATCTTGTCTCTGACATCCTTAGAAAGCTTATACTATATATATATATATATATATATATATATATATATATCTGAATGTGTGTGTGTATGTGTGTATGTCCGGGATTGGCATCTGCACCGTCGCAGCTACAGCCCCAAATTTTACACAGTCATACGTCTGGACCCCGAGAGCGTCATAGGCTATGTTGTGGGGTGAAATTTTTACCCCGCGCGTTCCAATTCACCAAACAATTTTTCCCCTATCTACGTAATGGGGAAAAAGTGAAAGGAAAAGTGTTGGAGGCAAATTGGCAGCCAGGAGGAGATGGCATACAGGTATATACTATATACAGGAGAGATGACATACAAGTACAGTTAGGGCCAGAAATATTTGGACAGTGACACAATTTTCGCGAGTTGGGCTCTGCATGCCACCACATTGGATTTGAAATGAAACCTCTACAACAGAATTCAAGTGCAGATTGTAACGTTTAATTTGAAGGGTTGAACAAAAATATCTGATAGAAAATGTAGGAATTGTACACATTTCTTTACAAACACTCCACATTTTAGGAGGTCAAAAGTAATTGGACAAATAAACATAACCCAAACAAAATATTATTATTTTCAATATTTTGTTACAAATCCTTTGGAGGCAATCACTGCCTTAAGTCTGGAACCCATGGACATCACCAAACGCTGGGTTTCCTCCTTCTTAATGCTTTGCCAGGCATTTACAGCCGCAGCCTTCAGGTCTTGCTTGTTTGTGGGTCTTTCCGTCTTAAGTCTGGATTTCAGCAAGTGAAATGCATGCTCAATTGGGTTTAGATCTGGAGATTGACTTGGCCATTGCAGAATGTTCCACTTTTTGGCACTCATGAACTCCTGGGTAGCTTTGGCTGTATGCTTGGGGTCATTGTCCATCTGTACTATGAAGCGCCGTCCAATCAACTTTGCAGCATTTGGCTGAATCTGGGCTGAAAGTATATCCCGGTACACTTCAGAATTCATCCGGCTACTCTTGTCTGCTCTTATGTCATCAATAAACACAAGTGACCCAGTGCCATTGAAAGCCATGCATGCCCATGCCATCACGTTGCCTCCACCATGTTTTACAGAGGATGTGGTGTGCCTTGGATCATGTGCCGTTCCCTTTCTTCTCCAAACTTTTTTCTTCCCATCATTCTGGTACAGGTTGATCTTTGTCTCATCTGTCCATAGAATACTTTTCCAGAACTGAGCTGGCTTCTTGAGGTGTTTTTCTGCAAATTTAACTCTGGCCTGTCTATTTTTGGTATTGATGAATGGTTTGCATCTAGATGTGAACCCTTTGTATTTACTGTCATGGAGTCTTCTCTTTACTGTTGACTTAGAGACAGATACACCTACTTCACTGAGAGTGTTCTGGACTTCAGTTGATGTTGTGAACGGGTTCTTCTTCACCAAATTAAGTATGCGGCGATCATCCACCACTGTTGTCATCCGTGGACGCCCATGCCTTTTTGAGTTCCCAAGCTCACCAGTCAATTCCTTTTTTCTCAGAATGTACCCAACTGTTGATTTAGCTACTCCAAGCATGTCTGCTATCTCTCTGATGGATTTTTTCTTTTTTTTCAGCCTCAGGATGTTCTGCTTCACCTCAATTGAGAGTTCCTTTGACCGCATGTTGTCTGCTCACAGCAACAGCTTCCAAATGCAAAACCACACACCTGAAATCAACCCCTGACCTTTTAACTACTTCATTGATTACAGGTTAACGAGGGAGACGCCTTCAGAGTTAATTGCAGCCCTTAGAGTCCATTGTCCAATTACTTTTGGTCCCTTGAAAAAGAGGACGCTATGCATTACAGAGCTATGATTCCTAAACCCTTTCTCCGATTTGGATGTGGAAACTATCATATTGCAGCTGGGAGTGTGCACTTTCAGCCTATATCTACTATATAAAGCTGAATGTGTGTATGTGTGTGTGCATGTGTGTGTGTGTGTATGTCCGGGATTGGCATCTGCACCGTCGCAGCTACAGCCACAAAATTTTGCACAGTCACACGTCTGGACCCCGAGAGCGTCATAGGCTATAATGTGAGGCGAAATTTTAACCCTGCGCGTTCCAATTCACCAAACAATTTTGCCCCTATCTACATAATGGGGAAAAAAGTGAAAGGAAAAGTGTTGGAAGCGTCGCAGCTACAGCAACAAAATTTTGCACAGTCACACGTCTGGACCCTGAGAGCGTCATTGGCTATGTTGTGAGGTGAAATTTTAACCCCGCGCTTTCCAATTCACCAAACAATTTTGCCCCTATCTACATAATGGGGAAAAAAGTGAAAGGAAAAGTGTTGGAGGCGTCGCAGCTACAGAAACAAAATTTTGCACAGTCACATGTCTGGACCCCGAGAGCGTCATAGGCTACGTTGTGAGGTGAAATTTTAACCCCGCGCATTCCAATTCACCAAACAATTTTGCCCCTATCTACATAATGGGGAAAAAGTGAAAGGAAAAGTGTTGGAGGCGTCGCAGCTACAGCCACAAAATTTTGCACAGTCACACGTCTGGACCCTGAGAGCGTCATAGGCTACGTTGTGAGGTGAAATTTTAACCCCGCGCTTTCCAATTCACCAAACAATTTTGCCCCTATCTACATAATGGGAAAAAATGAAAGGAAAAGTGTAGAAGGCAAATTGACAGCTGCCAGATGTGAACAAGGGGGACTTAAAGAATGAGAGCGATGGCGCCAAAGAGTATATACCGTACAGTTGCTAATGAGGGGCCCCAACATGGGATACTCACCACACACGGGGATATGAACACACACAAAATGTGCCACACACTACCACGTGCTTGAACACATATACCACCCTCAGCACACATTTCACCACACATACACCAACCTCGCCACATAAAAGTCGAAACACAAAAGTCGCCACTCAAAACTCGCCACGCGCATACTATATACAGGAGGAGATGACACACAGATATATACTATATACAGGGGAGATGACACAGGTATATACTATATACAGGAGGAGATGACATACAGGTATATACTATATATAGGAGGAGATGACATACAGGTATATACTATATACAGGGGAGATGACACACAGCTGGTATATTATATATACAGGGGAGATGACATACAGGTATATACTATATACAGGAGATGACATACAGGTGTATACTATATATACGGGAGATGACAAACATGTATATACTGAGGTGAAAATGAAAAGGTGTGAGTGCAAAATGAGAGGAGTGAGGGAAAATAGTGGAGTGATCGGAAAATGACAGATGTGAGGTCGAAAGAGGAGTGAGGGAAAATAGTGGAGTGATCGGAAAATGACAGATGTGAGGTCGAAATGACAAGTGTTAGGGGGGAATGAGAGGAGTGAGGGAGAAAATGAGAGGTGTGAGGGAGAAAATGAGAGCTATGAGGGGGAAAATGAAAGATGTGATTGGGAAAATGAGAGGCGTGATGGGAAAATAAGAGAAGTGAGGTGCTATAACTAACCACAGATATTTACTATGCCCAGGCAACGCCGGGCTCTTCAGCTAGTCTACTATATAAAGCTGAATGTGTGTGTGTGTGTGTGTGTGTGTATGTGTGTATGTCCGGGATTGGCATCTGCAACGTCGCAGCTACAGCCACAAAATTTTGCACAGTCACATGTCTGGACCCCGAGAGCGTCATAGGCTATATTGTGAGGCGAAATTTTAACCCCGCGCGTTCCAATTCACCAAACAATTTTGCCCCTATCTACATAATGGGGAAAAAAGTGAAAGGAAAAGTGTTGGAAGCGTCGCAGCTACAGCAACAAAATTTTGCACAGTCACACGTCTGGACCCTGAGAGCGTCATAGGCTACGTTGTGAGGTGAAATATTAACCCCGCGCTTTCCAATTCACCAAACAATTTTGCCCCTATCTACATAATGGGGAAAAAAGTGAAAGGAAAAGTGTTGGAGGCGTCGCAGCTACAGAAACAAAATTTTGCACAGTCACACGTCTGGACCCTGAGAGCGTCATAGGCTACGTTGTGAGGTGAAATTTTAACCTCGCGCTTTCCAATTCACCAAACAATTTTGCCCCTATCTACATAATGGGGAAAAAGTGAAAAAAAAGTGTTGGAGGCGTCACAGCTACAGCCACAAAATTTTGCACAGTCACATGTCTGGACCCCGAGAGCGTCATAGGCTATGTTGTGAGGTGAAATTTTAACCCCGCGCGTTCCAATTCACCAAACAATTTTGCCCCTATCTACATAATGGGGAAAAAAGTGAAAGGAAAAGTGTTGGAGGCGTCGCAGCTACAGAAACAAAATTTTGCACAGTCACACGTCTGGACCCCGAGAGCGTCATAGGCTATGTTGTGAGGTGAAATATTAACCCCGCGCTTTCCAATTCACCAAACAATTTTGCCCCTATCTACATAATGGGGGAAAAAGTGAAAGGAAAAGTGTTGGAGGCGTCGCAGCTACAGAAACAAAATTTTGCACAGTCACACGTCGGGACCCTGAGAGCGTCATAGGCTTCAATGTGAGGTGAAATTTTAACCCCGCGCGTTCCAATTCACCAAACAATTTTGCCCCTATCTACATAATGGGGAAAAAGTGAAAGGAAAAGTGTTGGAAGCGTCGCAGCTACAGCAACAAAATTTTGCACAGTCACACGTCTGGACCCCGAGAGCGTCATGGGCTATGTTGTGAGGTGAAATTTTAACCCCGCGCTTTCCAATTCACCAAACAATTTTGCCCCTATCTACATAATGGGAAAAAATGAAAGGAAAAGTGTAGGAGGCAAATTGACAGCTGCCAGATGTGAATAAGGGGGACTTAAAGAATGAGAGCGATGGCGCCAAAGAGTATATACCGTACAGTTGCTAAGGTGGGGCCTCGACATGGGATACTCACCACACACGGGGATATGAACACACACAAAATGCGCCACACACTACCACGTGCTTGAACACATATTACCCTCAGCACACATTTCACCACAAATACACCAACCTCGCCACATAAAAGTCAAAACACAAAAGTCGCCACTCAAAACTCGCCACGCGCAGAACTCGCCACATGCAAAAACTAGGCTCTTGCAAAACTCGCCACAAGTGCAAAATTCTCCTCATGAAAAACTCGCCACACGCAAAACTTGCACACGCGGAAAAATTGCCACATGCACAAAAGTTGCAACACATGCAAAAGTTGCCTCACACAAAACTTGCACATACTCAAAAGGCACCACACATAATACTCGCAACGCGCAAAACTCGCCATGCGCAAAACTTGCTGCACACAACTTGCTACACTAACCTGTCACATGTAACTCGACACACAAAAAGTTGCTACACGCATGTTGCTACACAAAACTCATCTCACAAAAGTTGCTACATGCATGTCGCCACACGCAACTCAACACACACAACTTGACAAACGAAACTCGCCCTAAAACACACACAAGTCTGGTATTATCCTTCAAAAATAAAAATCTGATTAATAAGCAGACAAACTACAACAATTGCACCATATAGGAAATACGGCAGCTGTCAGTCACATGACCTGGCTATTATGTGTATGTGTGAGCTAATATATACTGCCAGGGGGAGGGCTTCCTGTTGGCTGGGGATTTATCAGGCTGCCAATTTAGCTTACAAATACTGAGGTAAAAATACTGAGCAAATAACGTGTGAACGAGGTCTAATACAGGAGATGACGCACAGGCATATACTATATACAGGGGAGATGACACACAGATATATACTATATACAGGAGAGATGACACACAGGTATATACTATATAGAGGAGGAGATGACATATAGGTACATATATATACAGGAGGAGATGACATACAGGTATATACTATATACAGGAGGAGATGACATACAGGTATATGCTATATATAGAAGATGACATGCAGGTATATACTATATGCAGGAGGAGATGACACTCAGATATATACTATATACAGGGGAGATGACACACAGGTATATACTATATACAGGAGGAGATGACATACAGGTACAGTTAGGTCCATATATATTTGGACAGAGACAACATTTTTCTAATTTTTGTTATAGACATTACCACAATGAATTTTAAACAAAGCAATTCAGATGCAGTTGAAGTTCAGACTTTCAGCTTTCATTTGTGGGTATCCACATTAAAATTGGATGAAGGGTTTAGGAGTTGCAGCTCCTTAACATGTGCCACCTTGGTTTTAAAGGGACCAAAAGTAATTGGACAGATTCAATAATTTTAAATAAAACGTTCATTTTTAGTACTTGGTTGAAAACCCTTTGTGGGCAATGACTGCCTGAAGTCTTGAACTCATGGACATCACCAAAAGCTGTGTTTCCTCCTTTTTGATGCTCTGCCAGGCCTTCACTGCCGTGGTTTTCAGTTGCTGTTTGTTTGTGGGCCTTTATGCCTGAAGTTTAGTCTTTAACAAGTGAAATGCTGTTCAATTGGGTTGAGATCAGGTGACTGACTTGGCCATTCAAGAATATTCCACTTCTTTGCTTTAATAAACTCCTGGGTTGCTTTGGCTTTATGTTTTGTGTCATGGTCCATCTGTAGTATGAAACGACGACCAATCAGTTTGGCTACATTTGGCTGGATCTGAGCCCTCAGTATGTCTCTGAATACCACAGAATTCATTCGGCGGCTTCTGTTCTGTCCTGTGTCACATCATCAATAAACACTAGTGACCCAGTGCCACTGGCAGCCATGCATGCCCAAGCCATCACACTGCCTCCGCCATGTTTTACAGATGATGTGGTATGCTTTGGATCATGAGCTGTACCACACCTTTGCCATAATTTTCACTTTCCATCATTCTGGTAGAGGTTGATCTTGGTTTCATCTGTCCAAAGAATGTTCTTCCAGAACTGTGCTGGCTTTTTTAGATGTTTTTTAGCAAAGTTTAGTCTAGCCTTTTTATTCTTGATGCTTATGAGTGGCTTGCACCATGCAGTGAACCCTCTGTATTTACTTTCATTCAGTCTTCTCTTTATGGTAGATTTGGATAGTGATACGCCGACCTCCTGGAGAGTGTTGTTCACTTGGTTGGCTGTTGTGAAGGGGTTTCTCTTCACCATGGAGATTATTCTGCGATCATCCACCACTGTTGTCTTCCGTGGGCGCCCAGGTCTTTTTGCATTGATGAATTCACCAGTGCTTTCTTTCTTTCTCAGGATGTACCAAACTGTAGATTTTGCCACTCCTAATATTGTAGCAATTTCTCGGATGGGTTTTTTCTGTTTTCGCAGCTTTAGGATGGCTTGTTTCACCTGCATGGAGAGCTCCTTTGACCACATGTTTACTTCACAGCAAAACCTTCTAAATGTAAGCACCACACCTCAAATCAACTCCAGGCCTTTTATCTGCTTAATTGAGAATGACATAACGAAGGTATTGCCCACACCTGTCCGTGAAATAGCCTTGGAGTCAATTGTCCAATTACTTTTGGTCCCTTTAAAAACAGGGTATAACATGTCAAGGAGCTGAAACTCCTAAACCCTTCATCCAATTTTAATGTGGATACCCACAAATGAAAGCTAAAAGTCTGAACTTCAACTGTATCTGAATTGTTTTGTTTAAAATTTATTGTGGTAATGTCTATGACCAAAATTAGAAAAATGTTGTCTCTGTCCAAATATATATGGACCTAACTGTATATACTATATATAGAAGGAGATGACATTCAGGTATATACTATATATAG
This sequence comes from Ranitomeya imitator, assembly GCF_032444005.1. NCBI lineage: Eukaryota > Metazoa > Chordata > Amphibia > Anura > Dendrobatidae > Ranitomeya > Ranitomeya imitator. Next base: position 328,996,233 of record NC_091286.1, on the reverse strand, counting down.
GGGAGATGACACACAGCAGGTATATACTATATACAGGGGAGATGACATACAGGTATATACTATATACAGGAGATGACATACAGATGTATACTATATATAAGGGAGATGACAAACATGTATATACTGAGGTGATGAGGTGAAAATGAGAGGTGTGAGGTGAAAATGAAAAGGTGTGAGTGCAAAATAAGAGGAGTGAGGAAAAATAGTGGAGTGATCAGAAAATGACAGATGTGAGGTTGAAATGACAAGTGTTAGGGGGGAATGAGAGGAGTGAGGGAGAAAATGAGAGGTGTGAGGGAGAAAATGAGAGATGTGAGGGGGAAAATGAAAGATGTGATTGGGAAAATGAGAGGCGTGATGGGAAAATAAGAGAAGTGAGGTGCTATAACTAACCACAGATATTTACTATGCCCAGGCAACGCCGGGCTCTTCAGCTAGTTATATATATAATTGTATTTCTGAACATGTTTTTGTAAACAGCTAAAATAACAAAACTTGTGTCACTGTCCAAATATTTCTGGCCCTAACTGTATATACTATATACAGGAGGAGATGACATGCATCTATATATTATATACAGGAGGATATGACACACAGATATATACTATATACAGGGGAGATGACATACAGGTATATACTATATACAGGGGAGATGACTTACAGGTATATTTAATATATAAAGCTGAATGTGTGTGTGTATGTGTGTATGTCCGGGATTGGCATCTGCACCGTCGCAGCTACAGCCACAAAATTTTGCACAGTATGGACCCTGAATGCGTCATAGGCTATGTTGTGAGTCAAAATTTTAACCCCGCGCATTCCAATTCACCTAACAATTTTGCCCCTATCTACATAATGGGGGAAAAAGTGAAAGGAAAAGTGTTGGAGGCAAATTGACAGCTGCCAGATGTGAACAAGGGGGACTTAAAGAGTGACAGCGATGGCGCCAAAGAGTATATACCGTACAGTTGCTAAGGTGGGGCCCCGACATGGGATACTCACCACACACGGGGATATGAACACACACACAAAATGCGCCACACACTACCACGTGCTTGAACACATATACCACCCTCAGCACACATTTCACCACACATACACCAACCTCGCCACATAAAAGTCGAAACACAAAAGTCGCCGCTCAAACCTCACCACGCGCAAAACTCGCCACATGCAAAACTAGACACACAAAAAATTGCTACACGCATGTCGCCACACAAAACTCATCTCACAAAAGTCGCTACATGTATGTCGCCACACACAACTCAACACACACAACTTGACACATGAAACTCGCCCTAAAACACACACAAGTCTGGTATTATCCTTAAAAAATAAAAATCTGATTAATAAACAGACAAACTACAAGAGCAACAACTGTACCATAAAGGAAATACGGCAGCTGTCAGTCACATGACCTGTCTATTATGTGTATGTGTGAGCTAATATATACTGCCAGGGGGAGGGCTTCCTGTTGGCTGGGGATTTATCAGGCTGCCAATTTAGCTTACAAATACAGAGGTAAAAATACTGAGCAAATAACGTGTGAGCGAGGTCTAATACAGGAGGAGATGACACACAGATATATACTATATACAGGAGGAGATGACATACAGCAGGTATATACTATATACAGGGGAGATGACACATGTGTATATACTATATACAGGAGATGACATACAGGTATATATACTATATACAGAAGGAGATGACACACAGGTATATACTATATACAGGAGGAGATGACACACGGGTATATACTATATACAGGAGGAGATGACACACAGGTATATACTATATACAGGAGGAGATGACTTACAGGTATATACTATATACAGGAGGAGATGACACACGTATATACTATACACAGGAGGATATGACATACAGGAATATACTATATAAAAGAGGAGATGCACATAGGTATATAGAGGAAGAGATGACATACAGCAGGTATATACTATATACAGGGGAGATGACACATGGGTATATACTATAAACAGGAGATGACATACAGGTATATAAAATATACAGGAGGAGATGACATACAGCAGGTATATACTATTTACAGGGGAGATGACTTACAGGTATATACTATATACAGGAGATGACATACAGGTGTATACTATATATAAGGGAGATGACAAACATGTATATACTGAAGGGAAAATGAGGGGAGTGAGGTGAAAATGAAAAGGTGTGAGTGCAAAATGAGAGGAGTGAGGGAAAATAGTGGAGTGATCGGTAAATGACAGATCTGAGGTCAAAATGACAAGTGTTAGGGGGGAATGAGAGGAGTGAGGGTGGAATGAGAGGAGTGAGGGGGAAAATAAGAGGCGTGAGTGGGAAAATGAGAGGTGTAAGGGAGAAAATGAGAGATGTGAGGGGGAAAATGAGAGGCGTGATGGGAAAATAAGAGAAGTGAGGTGCTATAACTAACCACAGATATTTACTATGCCCAGGCAATGCCAGGCTCTTCAGCTAGTGTGTATATATATATATATATATATATATACATACACAGTACAGACCAAAAGTTTGGACACGCCTTCTCATTTAAAGATTTTTCTGTATTTTCATGACTAAATTCACACTGAAAGAATCAAAACTATGAATTACCGCATGTGGAATTATATACTTAACAAAAAAGTGTGAAAAACTGAAAATATGTCTTATATTCTAGATTCTTCAAAGTAGCCACCTTTCGATTTGATGACTGCTTTGCACACTCTTGGCATTCTCTTGATGAGCTTCAAGAGGTAGTCACCTGAAATGGTTTTCACTTCAGATGTGTGCCCTGTTAGGTTTAATAAGTGGGATTTCTTGCCTTTTAAATGGGGTTGGGACCATCAGTTGTGTTGTGCAGAAGTCTGGTGGATACACAGCTGATACTCCTACTGAATAGACTGTTAGAATTTGTCTTATGGCAAAGAAAAAAGCAGCTAAGTAAAGTAAAATGAGTGGCCATCATTACCTTAAGAAATGAAGGTCAGTCAGTCCGAAAAATTGGGAAAACTTTGAAAGTGTCCCCAGGTGCAGTTGCAAAAACCGCTACAAAGAAACTGGCTCCCATGAGGACTGCCTCAGGAAAGGAAGACCAAGAGTCACCTCTGCTTCTGAGGATAAGTTTATCCGAGTCACCAGCCTCAGAAATCGCAGGGTATCAGCAGCTCAGAATAGAGACCAGGTCAATGCCACACAGAGTTCTAGCAGCAGACACATCTCTACAACAACTGTTAAGAGGAGACTTTGTGCAGCAAACCTTCGTGGTAAAATGGCTGCTAGGAAACCACTGCTCAGGACACGTAACAAGCAGAAGAGACTTATTTGGGCCAAAGATCACAAGGAATGGACATTAGACCAGTGAAAATCTGTGCTTTGGTCTGATGAGTCCAAATTTGAGATCTTTGGTTCCAATCACCATGTCTTTGTGTGATGCAGAAAAGGTCCCTACATGCCTGGTTCCCACCGTGAAGCATGGAGGAGGAGGTGTTATGGTGTGGGGGTGCTTTGCTGGTGACACTGTTGGGGATTTATTTAAAATAGAAGACATACTGTACCAGCATGGTTACCATAGCATCTTGCAGCGGCATGCTATTCCATCCGGTTTGCGTTTAGTTAGACCATTATTTATTTTTCAACAGGACAATGACCCCAAACACACCTCAAGGCTGTGTAAGGGCTATTTGACCAAGAAGGAGAGTGATGGGGTGCTACGCCACATGACCTGGCCTCCACAGTCACCAGACCTGAACCCAATTGAGATGGTTTGGGGTGAGCTGGACCGCAGAGTGACGGCAAAAGGGCCAACAAGTGGTAAGCATCTCTGGGAACTCCTTCAAGATTGTTGGAAGACCATTCCCGGTGACTACCTCTTGAAGCTCAACAAGAGAATGCCAAGAGTGTGCAAAGCAGTCATCAAAGCAAAAGGTGGCTACTTTGAAGAACCTAGAATATAAGACATATTTTCAGTTGTTTCACACTTTTTCTTAAGTATATAATTCCACACGTGTTAATTTATAGTTTTGATGCCTTCAGTGTGAATTTACAATTTTCGTAGTCATGAAAATACAGAAGAATCCAAACTTTTAGTCTGTACTGTATATACTGTATATATATATATATATATATATATATATAAACCATAAAAATTGGAACAGCACAATGCTCACCGGTGGGTGCCTGGCCTCCTGGGCAAGATGGTCCACTCATCTGCCCACATGTATACAAAAATAAGCAAATGAAGGCAGCACTCCAACTCCTCTTGAAGGTGAAAAAATGTGACTTTATTGAACCCACATCTCTGTGCGACGTTTCGGCTCACACTGAGCCTTTCTCAAGCTTGAGAAAGGCTCAGTGTGAGCCGAAACGTCGCACAGAGATGTGGGTTCAATAAAGTCACATTTTTTCACCTTCAAGAGGAGTTGGAGTGCTGCCTTCATTTGCTTATTTTTATATATATATACAGTTAGGGCCAGAAATATTTGGACAGTGACACAAGTTTTGTTATTTTAGCTGTTTACAAAAACATGTTCAGAAATACAATTATATATATAATATGGGCTGAAAGTGCACACTCCCAGCTGCAATATGATAGTTTCCACATCCAAATCGGAGAAAGGGTTTAGGAATCATAGCTCTGTAATGCATAGCGTCCTCTTTTTCAAGGGACCAAAAGTAATTGGACAATGGACTCTAAGGGCTGCAATTAACTCTGAAGGCGTCTCCCTCGTTAACCTGTAATCAATGAAGTAGTTAAAAGGTCAGGGGTGGATTCCAGGTGTGTGGTTTTGCATTTGGAAGCTGTTGCTGTGAGCAGACAACATGCGGTCAAAGGAACTCTCAATTGAGGTGAAGCAGAACATCCTGAGGCTGAAAAAAAAGAAAAAATCCATCAGAGAGATAGCAGACATGCTTGGAGTAGCAAAATCAACAGTTGGATACATTCTGAGAAAAAAGGAATTGACTGGTGAGCTTGGGAACTCAAAAAGGCCTGGGCGTCCACGGATGACAACAGTGGTGGATGATCGCCGCATACTTAATTTGGTGAAGAAGAACCCGTTCACAACATCAACTGAAGTCCAGAACACTCTCAGTGAAGTAGGTGTATCTGTCTCTAAGTCAACAGTAAAGAGAAGACTCCATGACAGTAAATACAAAGGGTTCACATCTACATGCAAACCATTCATCAATACCAAAAATAGACAGGCCAGAGTTAAATTTGCAGAAAAACACCTCAAGAAGCCAGCTCAGTTCTGGAAAAGTATTCTATGGACAGATGAGACAAAGATCAACCTGTACCAGAATGATGGGAAGAAAAAAGTTTGGAGAAGAAAGGGAACGGCACATGATCCAAGGCACACCACATCCTCTGTAAAACATGGTGGAGGCAACGTGATGGCATGGGCATGCATGGCTTTCAATGGCACTGGGTCACTTGTGTTTATTGATGACATAAGAGCAGACAAGAGTAGCCGGATGAATTCTGAAGTGTACCGGGATATACTTTCAGCCCAGATTCAGCCAAATGCTGCAAAGTTGATTGGACGGCGCTTCATAGTACAGATGGACAATGACCCCAAGCATACAGCCAAAGCTACCCAGGAGTTCATGAGTGCCAAAAAGTGGAACATTCTGCAATGGCCAAGTCAATCTCCAGATCTAAACCCAATTGAGCATGCATTTCACTTGCTCAAATCCAGACTTAAGACGGAAAGACCCACAAACAAGCAAGACCTGAAGGCTGCGGCTGTAAAGGCCTGGCAAAGCATTAAGAAGGAGGAAACCCAGCGTTTGGTGATGTCCATGGGTTCCAGACTTAAGGCAGTGATTGCCTCCAAAGGATTTGCAACAAAATATTGAATATAAAAATATTTTGTTTGGGTTATGTTTATTTGTCCAATTACTTTTGACCTCCTAAAATGTGGAGTGTTTGTAAAGAAATGTGTACAATTCCTACATTTTCTATCAGATATTTTTGTTCAACCCTTCAAATTAAACGTTACAATCTGCACTTGAATTCTGTTGTAGAGGTTTCATTTCAAATCCAATGTGGTGGCATGCAGAGCCCAACTCGCGAAAATAGTGTCACTGTCCAAATATTTCTGGCCGTAACTGTATATATATATATATATATTTAGTAAACACTCCGAGGGGTTGCCACGATTGGTAGGGCGTTCAGGTAGACTCAGGGGCATGTGCACATAAAACAGAACAGATCACGGTTCTGCTGCAGCAGTTCTTAACATTGCTGCTAGGGTTGAGTGAAACGGATCGGTCATTTTTATAAGTCGCCGACTTTTGGCAAAGTCGGGTTTCATGAAACCCGACCCGATCCCACTGTGGGATCGGCCATGCAGCAAGCGACCTTTGCGCCAAAGTCACATTTCATATGACGCATTCAGCGCCATTTCTCAGTCAATGAAGGAGGATGCAGAGTGTAGGCAGCGTGATGACATAGGTCCTCGTCCCTACTATCTTAGAGAAGGGCATGGCAGTGATTGGCTTGCTTTCTGCGGTGTCACAGGGGCTATAAAGGGGCGTTCCCGCCGACCGCCATCTTACTGCTGCTGATCTGAGCATAGAGAGAGGTTGCTGCCGCTTCATCAGAAGCAGGGATAGCGTTAGGCAGGGTACATTAACCCCCAAACCGCTTGTGCTGTAGCAATTTCCACTGTCCAACACCACCTTTTCTTAGCAGGGACAGTGGAGGCTAGATTTTTCTTCCTCAGCTCTGTAGCTTATTGGGCTGCCCTAGAAGGCTCCCTGATAGCTGCAATGCTGTCTGTACGCCGCTGTGCAAACAAACTGCTTTTTACAAAGCACAAATCCTGTTGCTCCTTCCTTTCTGCACAGCTATCTTGTTTGTTTGTCCACACTTTTGTGTGCAGCAGTCCTTTTTATTGCTGCCTGCCACACTTTTCTGAGATTATTGTAGGGAGATAGTAATTGTAGTACAGCCCTTTTTTTTTGTTATATATCGTCAAGCCACTTTCTGCCACAGGAAATATACTCTAATTACAGTGGCCCTGATATATACACTAGTCTCCCTGAAAAAATAAGAGAGGGGCAGATTAAGATTGGCAAATCTGCATCTGTGCCAGTCCTGTCTGTGGTATGTGTCACTCATTTTCTGCCACAGAAAATATACTGCATTACAGTGGGCCTGATTTCTTCACTATTCTCCCAGAAAAAATAAAAAAGTGGGAGATTAAGATTGGCAAATCTGCATCTATGCCAGTCCTGTCTGTGGCATCTGTCTGTCATTTTCTGCCACAGAAAATATACTGTATTACAGTGGGCCCGATTTCTTCACTATTCTCCCAGAAAAAATAAAAAAGTGGGAGATTAAGATTGGCAAATCTGCATCTGTGCCAGTCCTGTCTGTGGCATCTGTCTGTCATTTTCTGCCACAGAAAATATACTGTATTACAGTGGGCCTGATTTCTTCACTATTCTCTCAGAAAAAATAAAAAAAGTGGGAGATTAAGATTGGCAAATCTGCATCTGTGCCAGTCCTGTCTGTGGCGTCTGTCTGTCATTTTCTGCCACAGAAAACATACTGTATTACAGTGGGCCTGATTTCTTCACTATTCTCCCATACCAAATAAAAAAGTGGGAGATTAAGATTGGCAAATCTGCATCTGTACCAGTCCTGTCTGTGGCATCTGTCTGTCATTTTCTGCCACAGAAAATATACTGTATTACAGTGGGCCTGATTTCTTCACTATTCTCCCATAACAAATAAAACAGTGAGAGATTAAGATTGGCAAATCTGTATCTGTGCCAGTCCTGTCTGTGGTATCTGTCTGTCATTTTCTGCCACAGAAAATATACTGTATTACAGTGGGCCTGATTTTTTCACTATTGTCCAAAAAAAAATAAAAAGGGGTAGATTTTTATTGGCAGTGTGTGCATCTGTGTCAGTCCTGTTAGTGGCATATCTGTCTGCCACTTAAGCTGTGTACTGTTATACAGTGGGCCTGATTTTCCCTGCAGTCTCACCCACCTATAAAGGGAGATTTAAATACACCACAAGTTTGAGTATACCTTGTAACTGGTTTTACAGTACCAAATACCGTTTGTTTGGTTACATTTTTCAAACAATGAGGAAGTCGGTGGAAGAGGTCGTGGCAGTGGGCGGTCATTGCCAGCTGGTAATGATGGTAGTGATGGTGGAGCATCAGGTGGTCGTGGGAAAAGCAATATAGCACCTAAGTCTCGAGTTGTTGAGCCAGCATCATCGTCTGGCTAGACAAGGCCTCGAACGCTCCCTTTTCTGGGAGTAGGAAAACCGCTTTTAAAGCCGGAGCAGCAGGAACAAGTTTTGGCTTTTCTTGCTGACTCTGCCTCTAGCTCTTTCGCCTCCTCTTTGGAAAGTGCAAAATGTAAAAGCAGGGCGTCGTCAGTGGATGTTCCCGGTCAGGGACAAGTCGCTTCCTTGTCTTCTTCACCCAGAACAACAGAGAAGGATGCGTCAGGCGACACAACGGGTTACTCCATGGAGCTCTTTACACATACCGTTCCTGGGTTAGAAAGGGAAATTGTTAATAGGCTATGCCCATTACAAGATGAATCGGACATGGAGTGCACAGATGCACAGCCACAGCCAGATTACTATGCTGTACCTTTGACTCAGATCAGAACATTGCCCTCGCAGTGTACTGATCCAGAATCTGGCCCTGATGAGACTATGGAGCCCCGTCACGAACGCTATACCACCCAATCATATACAGCAAGAAAAACAGAAACGGTCTCATAGAAGGGGATCACCACACATATGGATAAGGCACTGGTAAAGACACAACTTTATTAAGACACCATATACAAGAAGCAAAAATACAGACAGTTAAAAACATTTAAAATCATATACCTTATACAAAAGCCCATAATAAGGCTACAACCCACACACAGGACTAAACAATTAATGCTAAATACTCTCATGGACAAAGGTGGCTAATACCACCATGCCTACATAGACAGCTCTGCCCCTCTCACAAGTATATAATAATGATGTTAAAATGTACTATAACAAACTTGAGGTAACAGAGCCCTATTAGTACAAAAAGTGTCCGCATAGAAACACCCAAGCAGAGAAATAGCAAAGTATACTAAGTCCTGAAGGGCAGGCACACCTCACAATCAGTAAGAACTGACATATATAGGCTGGAAAGCTGTAAATAGTGTGAAGTAATCACAATCCCAAAGCCTTCACAGCACTGAATAAGGATAACAAAGCTGCACATAGACCTAACAAACTGAGCATACCAAGGCACGGTAACCAATGAAGCCCAGATGAGATGTGCAGAGCGGGTGTGCAAGCAGACAAAGTCCTGGTTAGGGCTGTGCAGAAGCCCAACGCGTGTCGCCACCTACAGGTGGCTTCGTCAGGGGTTGAACGCTATACCACCGGCTTACACGGTGACACAGAGGAAGGTGCACAGGACATAGAAGAGGAGGTGATAGATGACCCAGTTGTTGACCTCGATTGGCAGCCATTGGGGGAACAGGGTGCAGGCGGCAGTAGCTCTGAAGCAGAGGAGGAGGAGGAGCCGCAGCAGGCATCAACATCGCAACAGGTTCCATCTGGCAGGCCCGAATCTGGCCAAAAACGTGTGGCAAAACCAAAACCAGTGGTAGGACAGCGTGGCCATCCGGTTAAAGAAGCTCAGTCTGCAATGACTGAAAAGATATCCGATAGTAGGAAGAGTGCAGTCTGGCATTTTTTTAAACAAGATCCAAATGATCAGCGCAAAGTCATCTGTAAAAAATGCTCAAAGACCTTCAGCAGAGGTCAGAGCGTAAAAAATCTAAATACAAGTTGCATGCGTAGACATTTAACGACCATGCACTTGCAAGCCTGGACTAACTACCAAACGTCCCTTAACGTTGTAGCACCCTCTCACAATGAAGCTAGTCAGCAATGCTACATCCAATCCCTCACTGTAAGCCCACCGTTTACCACACCACCTGCAGTAAATGTGGAGGTTTCGTCATAAGGCCAAAGCAGTCAGGGAATCACCAGTTTCGTGGTAGGAAAGACTGTCTGTAGGGCACCTGCAATAATACCATCATCAACCCTCTCTCAGTCTGCCATGTCCACCGGCACCCCCGCTAGTTGCACCATATGCAGCTCTCCAGTCCAGCTCACCCTACATGAGACTCTCATTAGGAAAAGGAAGTACTCATCCTCGCATTCACGTATACAGGGTTTGAACGGCCACATTGCTAGACTAATCTCGTTAGAGATGATGCCCTACCGGTTAGTTGAAAGCAAAGCTTTCAAAGCCCTGATGGACTACGCTGTACCACGCTACGAGCTACCCAGTCGACACTTCTTTTCGAGAAAAGCCATCCCAGCCCTCCACCAGCATGTAAAAGACCGCATTGTCCATGCACTCAGGCAATCTGTGAGTACAAAGGTGCACCTGACAACAGATGCATGGACCAGTAGGCATGGCCAGGGACGTTACGTCTCCATCACGGCACACTGGGTTAATGTGGTGGATAAAGGGTCCACAGGGGACAGCAATATTGGGACAGTTCTGCCTAGCCCACGGTCTAGGAAACAGTTGGCTGTAGGCGTTCGCCCCCCTCCTCCTCCTCCTCGTCCTCCAGCAGAAGCGAGAGCTCGTCCACAGATCGCATTCACACGACCACTCCATCTGCAGCTGCCACTGTTGCACACGAGGTGTCCCATTATGGAACAGCTAGTGGCAAGCGTCAGCAGGCTGTATTGGCAATGAAGTGTTTGGGCGACAACAGACACACCGCGGAAGTTCTGTCAGAGTTCTTGCAGCAAGAAACTCAGTCATGGCTGGGCACTGTACATCTTGAGGCAGGCAAGGTAGTGAGTGATAACGGAAGGAATTTTATGGCTGCCATAGCCCTTTCACAACAGAAACACATTCCTTGCCTTGCTCACACCTTAAACCTGGTGGTGCAGTGCTTCCTGAAAAGTTATCCGGGGTTACCCGACCTGCTCCTCAAAGTGTGCAGACTTTGCTCGCACATCTGCCGTTCGCCCGTACACTCCAGCCGTATGCAGAACCATCAGCGGTCTTTGAACCTTCCCCAGAATCGCCTAATCATTGACGTTGCAACAAGGTGGAACTCCACACTGCATATGCTTCAGAGACTGTGCGAACAGAGGCGTGCTGTTATGTATTTGTGGGAGGATACACATACACGGGCAGGCAGTTGGATGGCAGGCATGGAGTTGTCAGGTGTGCAGTGGTCGAAGCTACAAGACCTGTATCAAGTTCTTCAGTGTTTTGAGGAATGCACACGGCTGGTTAGTGCAGACAACGCCATAATAAGCATGAGCATCCCCCAAATGTGTCTGCTGATGCAAAGTTTAACGCACATAAAGTAGCAGGCTGAGGACGAGGGAAGCCATGATGACAGTCAGCCATTGTCTGGTCAGGGAAGTCTACTGGACGAGGTGGCGGGCGAAGAGGAGGAGGACGAGGAGGATGATGGGGATGAGTATTTTTTGGATGAGGAAGCTTCTCAGGGGCAATAGAAACTGGTGGCGTTGCAAGGCCGGGTTCAGGGTTTTTGAGGGAGACATGTGACGTTGATTTGCCAGAAAGTGTTCCTCAACCCAGCACAAGCACAGATTTGACAACTGGAACATTGGCCCACAAGGGGAATTATGCCTTGCGTATCTTCAAAAGGGACCCACGCATTATGAAAATGATGACCGATGACGATTACTGGTTGGCCTGCCTCCTTGATCCTCGCTATGAAGGCAAATTGCAAAATATCATGCCACATGAGAACCTTGAACAAATATTGGCAACCAAACAAGCAACTCTTGTAGACCATTTGATTCAGGCATTTCCAGCACACAGCGCCGGTGACGGTTCTCACACGAGCTGCAGGGGGCAACAGGGCAGAGGTGTTAGAGGTGCACAAATCAGAAGTGGCGTTGGACAGAGGGGTTTTCTGACCAGGTTGTGGAGTGATTTCGCAATGACCACAGACAGGACAGGTACCGCAGCATCAATTCAAAGTGACAGAAGACAACATTTGTCCAGTATGGGCACTATTTTTCACCCTTATCGATGTTCTCCCTCAACCATCATTCCCATTTGATTACTGGGCATTAGTGTTGAGCATTCCGATACCGCAAGTATCGGGTATCGGCCGATATTTGCGGTATCGGAATTCCGATACCGAATTCCGATACTTCCCGCGTATCGGATACCGGAATCGGAAGTTCCCAGAATTCAAACTGAACGCAGCAGCCAATGAGGAATGATTGGAAGTGTGGGCACATCCTGTTTAGCATGGTGGGCATGTAAGTACTGGCAAGGCTGTGATTGGCTGCTGAAATGATGTCACTCTGCACTATAAAAAACGCTGCCGCCATTTTGCGCTCACTCTGCTGTGATTTCAGTTAGGGACAGGACGCTGTGTTCTAACTGAGGGCCAGTTGAGCTAGCTAATTGCTTTATTTTCCTTTCCAAAGGCTAATTTAGCAAAACGCTGTGTGTTCTTCACTGTTCACCTTGCTCTTGCCTTGCAGCGCTGTTTTAACAGCGTTCTGCAAGGTCTCTGTGTGTGTGTGTGTGTGCAGCTCACTCTGTAGTCTGTGTGCAGCCATATACCCGGTTGTATTCAGCTCAGGGGGGGTTCACACTGCCTCACACAGTTGTCCTTTTTTGCTCATAGTGCAGCCTGCTGCACATTTTTTCTCAAATTTCCTATTAGTGTTTTTCCACCCGTCTCCAGCTAAATTGTGGAAAAACACTACATAGGATAACCTAGAGGGGGGTTTTTGGGCCTTGCAGCACCGTTTATGGCTGTCTGCACGGTCTCCGTGTGAGCCCAGCTCGCCCTGTAGTCTGTGTGCAGCCATAGCCGTTTGGATTCAGCTCAGGGTTCGTTACTGGCTCATACCTTGAGAAAAATTTTCCTTTCTTTCAAATAGTGCAGCCTGTTTAAAAATTTTAAAAAAAATTCCCTATTAGTGTTTTTCCACCCGTCTCCAGCTAAATTGTGGAAAAACACTACATAGGATAACCTAGAGGGGGGTTTTTGGGCCTTGCAGCGCCGTTTACGGCTGTCTGCACGGTCTCCGTGTGAGCCCAGCTCGCCCTGTAGTCTGTGTGCAGCCATAGCCGTTTGGATTCAGCTCAGGGTTCGTTACTGGCTCATACCTTGAGAAAAATTCTCCTTTTTTTCAAATAGTGCAGCCTGTTTAAAAATTTTAAAAAAAATTCCCTATTAGTGTTTTTCCACCCGTCTCCAGCTAAATAGTGGAAAAACACTACATAGGATAACCTAGAGGGGGTTTATTGGGCCTTGCAGCGCCGTTTACGGCTGTCTGCACGGTCTCTGTGTGAGCGCAGCTCGCCCTGTAGTCTGTGTGCAGCTATAGCCGGTTGGATTCAGCTCAGGGTGCGTTACTGCCTCATACCTTGAAAAACAATTTCCTTTTTTTCAAATAGTGCAGCCTGTTTAAAATTTAAAAAAAAAAATTCCTATTAGTGTCTTTCCACCCGTCTCCAGCTAAATAGTGGAAAAACACTACATAGGATAACCTAGAGGAGGGTTTTTTGGCCTTGCAGCGCCGTTTACGGCTGTCTGCACGGTCTCTGTGTGAGCGCAGCTCGCCCTGTAGTCTGTGTGCAGCCATAGCCGGTTGGATTCAGCTCAGGGTGCGTTACTGCCTCATACCTTGAAAAACAATTTCCTTTTTTTCAAATAGTGCAGCCTGTTTAAAATTTAAAAAAAAAAAATCCTATTATTGTCTTTCCACCCGTCTCCAGCTAAATAGTGGAAAAACACTACATAGGATAACCTAGAGGAGGGTTTTTTGGCCTTGCAGCGCCGTTTACGGCTGTCTGCACGGTCTCCGTGTGATTTAAACTAGCTCTGTAGCCCGATCTGCACAAAAAAAAAAGTAAAGTTCACCAAACACAACTTAACACTTGTGTAGGCCACATTTGAAAAATAATAAAGTTTAGTCCACACTTTACAACATTAGTGTTTCTTACACCTGTTAGAAGGAGCATTTCAGGAATAAGCACGCTAAGGCCTTAGTACTTTTCTGCTTATCTTTATCTGTCAACCAAGATGAAGAGGGCAGGGAGTAAGGCACGTGGGCGTGGGCGCGGAGCAGGGAGAGGAGCAGGGAGAGGACGTGGTGATTCTGTGCCTGCTGCGGGCGCCGGTGACTCGTCGTCACTCAGTTTCAGCAGGGAACAGTCCTTCATGCGCAGCTTTGTCGGAGAGCGCCGTGCACCGCTGCTGCGTGAAGACCAAATTGAAGCCGTTGTCGGGTGGATGGCAGCTAACGCCTCGGCATCGACTTCAGTTAGTGCCACATCCTCTCAGGCACAGAGCACTGGAGAGCAACCATCTGTCTCTTCACCACCTGCCAAATTGGCCAGGCAGTCAGAGAGCCCAGGACAGGAGCCGTCTCTACTTCTGTTCTCTGAATCTCTTGGCTTGGAAACAGGGGGCCAGCCAAGCAGCATTGGAGAAATGGAAGAAGAGGCAGTGTGCAGTGATGCCCAACAGCTTTTTCTCTCTGACTCTGAAGAGGCAGGTGGGCGAGTGCCTCCGGTGACACAGCGCAGTACGCATCTGATGATGAAACTCAGGTGCCGCTTTCTGATGCGTACTGTGCTGCCGAGACTACCCAGGAGGAGCAGTTGGTGGCAGAGGGTAGTGGAGATGATGAGGTCCTTGACCCATCGTGGCGTGAGGAACAGGAAGGTGGTGGGAGCAGCTCTGAGGAAGAGCTTCCCCTTACGGGCCAAAGAGGGAGAGGGAGGGGGAAGACTGCGGAGCCTGTAGCCTCCACTTTGGCACCCGTTAGGAGCCTGTCTCTTTCCAAAGCCAAAAAGGGCGCTCCCAAGACTTGCAGTGCCTGGTCCTTTTTTGACACAGTTGCAGATGACATTTGTTTTGTCAAATGCAAGCTGTGTCATCAGAAAGTAAAAAGAGGTAAAAGTGTCAGCAACCTCAATACCACAAATATGTGGAAACATGTGCGGACCAGGCACGCGGTGGAGTTACAGAAACACAGTGAATACGTAGGCCAACCAACAGCGGCAGCTACCACCTCTTCATCTCGTGTTGCCTCTTCCTCCACTGTTGTCCAGAGACCTAGTGTAATTCCACCCACAGCACCACCTTCCCAGTCATCCTCACACTCCCAGTCTACTCTACAGCCATCGGTAGTACAGGCAAGGGAGAAAAGGCGGGCATTCTCGGCCAACCACCCCCGAGCACAGGCTCTGAATGCAAGCATTGCCAAACTGTTGTCCCTGGAAATGCTCTCGTTCAGGCTGGTGGAGACTGACAGCTTCCGTGACTTGATGGCATTGGCAGTCCCACAGTACAAGGTGCCCAGCCGCTTTTACTTCAGCAGGCAGGCTGTCCCTGCCCTGCACAGGCATGTTGAGGCAAACATAAAACATGCGCTACTGAACGCCGTCAGTAGCAAGGTCCACCTCACCACCGATGCGTGGACCAGTCAGCATGGACAGGGGCGATATGTTTCCCTCACTGCCCATTGGGTTAATGTTGTTGAGCCAGGTACAGATCGTGCGAGTGGCGCAGGACGTGTCCTGCCCACTCCAAGGATTGCAGGAATCCAGTCTGTACGCATCGACTCCTCCTCTTACACCAGTTCCTCAGATTCCTCTCTGCAGGATCCGTCACAGTCCACCTCCACATGGACCCGTGAACGTTTACCTATGACCGACATGAGCACAGCCGTGGCCAAACGTCAGCAGGCCGTCTTGAAACTAGTTTCATTGGGGCATCGAAGCCACACAGCGCAGGAGCTCTGGAATGCCATCAAGCAGGAGAGCGATGTGTGGTTACTGCCAGCGAATCTCCAGCCAGGCATGGTAGTGTGTGACAATGGCCGAAATCTGGTGGCAGCTTTGGCCCTTGGCAACCTCACTCACATCCCATGTCTGGCACATGTGCTCAATTTGGTTGTGCAGAGTTTTCTGAGGGACTATCCGGATCTTGATGCCCTGCTGCACAAGGTCCGCCTAGAGTGTGCTCACTTGCGGCGTTCCAGCTTGGCCAGATCCCGCATTGCTGCTCTGCAGCGCCGATTCCGCCTTCCGGAACACCGCATCATATGTGACCTACCTACCCGGTGGAATTCCACGTTACATATGTTGGAGCGGTTGTGTGAGCAGCAGCAAGCAGTTATGGAGTACCAGCTGCATCAGGCGCAAAGAAGTCGCAGTCAGCGCCGATCAGACTTCACAACCACAGAGTGGGCCACTATGAAGGACGTCTGCCAGGTTTTGCGTCCTTTTGATTATTCCACGCGGATGGCAAGTGCAGATGATGCACTAGTCAGCATGACTGTCCCCCTTATCTGCCTGCTTCAGCAAACTTTGCAAGGGTTAAGGGATGATGTTGTGGAAGAGGTGGAGGATGAGGAGTCACCTTTTCCATCAGCTTCTGGAGAGTCAGCGCCACGTGGTTCCTCACAAAGGGGTACGCAGGGGCCAATTTGTGAGGAGGATGAGGAGGAGTCAATGGAGGAGGAAGAGCTCCGTCCAGAGGAGGGAGCGACACAATTGTCCAGTGGTCAGTGTGTACAGCGAGGGTGGGGTGATGACGAGCGGGCAGAGATCATGTCTCAAGCAGGGGACAGCGTTTCTGGGCCAGTTGGCACTCTGCAGCACATGGTGGATTTCATGCTGCAGTGCCTGAGAAACGACCGCCGCATCGACCACATTCTCAACATGCCTGATTATTGGGTGTTCACCCTCCTCGATCCTCGCTACCGGGACAACGTCCAAAACCTCATCCCTGCGTTGACCCGGGAGCGTAAATTGCGGGAGTACCACGACACACTGGTGAATTCCATCATCTTCTCCTGTCCAACTGAGAGGAGTGCTGCTAGTGCTTTACAAAGCAGCTCAGTGCGTAGAGGCAGTGGGGGAGGCTCCGCCCAAAGAGGGAGCAGAAGCAGTGCCTCTGCCCAAGGCAAGCCCAGTATGGCACAACTCTGGCACACTTTTGTGTGCCCGCCCCAAATGTCTACACCATCACCGGCGGCTCCAGTCAGCAGGAGGCAATGGTTCCGTCAGATGGTGACAGACTACATGGCTTGCCCTCTTACTGTACTCCCAGACGGCTCTTCCCCGTTCAAGTTTTGGGTCTCTAAGCTGGGTACATGGCCAGAGCTAAGCCAGTATGCATTGGAGGTGCTGGCTTGCCCTGCCGCTAGTGTCTTATCGGAATGTGTCTTTAGTGCCGCAGGTGGTGTACTAACAGACCGTCGCATGCGACTATCCTCCGATAACGTTGACCGGCTTACTTTCCTGAAAATGAACCAGGCCTGGATCTCGCAGGAATTTGCCACTCCTCTGCCTGATTAAGTAATTGGGTGTCATCCAGGTCTCCTGCTGTGTTCAGCTTTCTACCACCTGAACTGCTATTCCTGGGCTCCAACACCGCCAGTTGCGGCTCAGAAGTGCAGGCTGCACAGTAAAAACATACGACCCAGTGTTATTAGGTTTCAGTAACGTCAGCTGATCCCCAGCTGTGTAGCCGGCAATGTGTCCTGCGACCGCCACGCTGGCACAACAACCTAAATGTAAGGGAACCTGTCCCCCCCCCCGTCGTTTGTTACTGAAAGAGCCATCTTGTGCAGCAGTAATGCTGCACAAGGAAAAGGTAGCTCTTTTTTTTTAGCTCCTTGCACACGCAGAACTTAACACTTATAAAATGTGTTCACTGATACCGTTATACTGTCCCGGAGCTGGGACTTTCCTTCGCAATGTGACGCAGCACAGCCGTCATTCCTACCCCCTTGGTGCCATGCGCTGCCTCCTCAGCGTTGTTTTAAGCTGTCACGGAGCCTGCGCTGTTCTGTTATCCCTTGGGCATGCCCTATTTGCGCTGCCTGTCTTCTGACATAATTTGGTGTCAGGCTGGCTGCGCCTGTGCGGCCGCGCTGCCCGAGATCCCGCCTCGCTGTGTCTTCTGATTGAGTCACACTGCGGGCCTGGGATCCATGGCCATGCGCAGTGCATATCTTCCCCTCGGGCTCTCGCTCATTTCCCTCCGCCTTCTTTAGACTGTGCGCCGTCAGCTGATCCCTAATTGCATGCCACGGCCGTGACACTGCACAGTCTGAAGAAGAGGGAAGGAGGGGAGTGAGAGTCGAGGATATGCACTGTGCATGTCCATGGTTCCAAGGCCCGCAGTGGGATTACGTTGGACGAGACTGCGAGGTGGGATCTGGAGCAGCGTGAACGCACAGGCAGTAACAGCCTGACACCAAATTATGTCAGAAGACAGGCAGCGCTAATTGGGCATGGCCAAGGGCTAACAGAACAGCGCAGGCTCCGTGACAGCTTAAAACAACGCTGAGGAGGCAGCGCACGGCACCAAGGGGATAGGAATGTCAGCTGTGCTGTGTCCCATTACGAAGGAAATTCGCACCTCCGGGACGGTTTAACGGTATAAGGGGACACATTTTTAGTGTTTACTTCGCTGTTTGCAAGGAGCATAATTAAAAGAACCACCTTTTCCTTTTGCATCGTTAGTGCTGCACAAGATGGCTCTTTCAGCTACAAACGTCTTGGGGGGGGGTTAAAGGTTCCCTTTCAACTTGCTCCAATCAGGCTTCGGCCTACACTCTGTTCCTCTGCTCCTCCTGCTGTCCCTGGGCTCTAACACCGCCAGTTGGTGCCTGGAAGTGCTGTGTGCACAGTCAACAGTCGCTCCTCTGTTATTGGGGTTCAGTAACGTCAGCTGATCCCCAGCTGTGTGTGCGGCAATACCTCCAATCTGCTCCTCCTGCTGTCCCTGGGCTCTAACACCGCCAGTTGGTGCCTGGAAGTGCTGTGTGCACAGTCAACAGTCGCTCCTCTGTTATTGGGGTTCAGTAACGTCAGCTGATCCCCAGCTGTGTGTGCGGCAATACCTCCAATCTGCTCCTCCTGCTGTCCCTGGGCTCTAACACCGCCAGTTGGTGCCTGGAAGTGCTGTGTGCACAGTCAACAGTCGCTCCTCTGTTATTGGGGTTCAGTAACGTCAGCTGATCCCCAGCTGTGTGTGCGGCAATACCTCCAATCTGCTCCTCCTGCTGTCCCTGGGCTCTAACACCGCCAGTTGGTGCCTGGAAGTGCTGTGTGCACAGTCAACAGTCGCTCCTCTGTTATTGGGGTTCAGTAACGTCAGCTGATCCCCAGCTGTGTATCCGGCAACGTGTCATGCGACCGCCACGCTGGCACAACTAAAATGTAAGGGGACCTGTCCCCCCCCCCCTAGGCGTTTGTTACTGAAAGAGCCACCATGTGCAGCACTAATACTGCACAAGGGAAAGGTCGCTCTTGAAATTATGCTCCTTGCAAACGCTGAACTACACACTCATGTAATGTGTCCCCTCACACCGTCCAACCGTCCCGGAGGTGGGACTTTCCTTTGTAATGTGACGCAGCACAGCCGTCATTGCTACCCCCTTGGCACCGTGCGCTGCCTCCTTAGCGTTGTTTGATTCCGTCATGGACCCTGCGCTGTTATGTTATCCCTTGGCCATGCACAGTTTGCGCTGCCCGTCCTCTGACATCATTTGTTGTCGTCCTGGCTGCGCCTGTGCGTCCACGCTGCCCGAAATCACACCTCGCAGTGTCGTCTAATGTGATCCCACAGTGGGCCTGGTATCCATGGCCATGCGCAGTGCATATACTAGCCTCTCACTCCCCTTCTTCACGCTTCTTCAGACTAGGCGGCGTCAGCTGATCCCTAATAGCATGCCACGGCCGTGACGCCGCACAGTCTGAAGAAGCAGGAAGGAGGTGAGTGAGAGGCGATGATATGCACTGCGCATGCCCATGGATCCCTGGCCCGCAGTGGGACTACATTAGATGACACTGCAAGGTTGGATCTAGGGCAGCTTGGACGCACAGGCACTGCCAGCCTGACACCTACATGATGTCAGAAGACGGGCACCGCTAACTGTGCATGGCCAAGGGATAACATTACAGCGCGGGCTCCGTGACAGAACCAAACAACGTTGAGGAGGTGGCGCCCGGCACCAAGGGGGTTGGAATGACGGCTGTGCTGTGTCACATTACAAAGGAAAGTCCCACTTCCGGGATGGTTTGACGGTGTGAGGGGACACATTATATGAGTGTGTACTTCAGCGTTTGCAAGGAGCATAATTTTCGGAGCCACCATTTTCCATGTGCAGTATTACTGCTGTACAAGATGGCTCTTTCAGCAACAAATGCCTGGGGGGGGGGTTAAAGGTTCCCTTTCAACTTGCTCCACTGCAGGCTTCGGCCTACACTCTGCTCCTCTTTGATTCCCTGGGTTTCAACACTGTCAGTTGCCACCTGGAAGTGTTGTCTACACAGAAAAAACACTAGGTGATGTGTCAGTGGGGTTCAGCACCGCCAGCTGTTCCCCTGCTGTGTAGTCGGCAACGTGTCCAGCACAAGCCACGCTGGCACAACAGAACAAAAGCTGCCACCAGTGCAGGCTTCGGCCTACACTCTGCTCCTCTCCTCCTCCTGCTGACCCTGGGCTCAAACATTGCTAGTTTTTGCCCGGAAGTGCTAGCTGCACAGAGAAAAACACCAGCCAATGTGTTAGTGGGGTTCAGCACCGCCAGCTGTTCCCCTGCTGTGTAGCCGGCAACGTGACCTGCAAACGCCACGCAGGCACATGAACTGAAATTAAAGGGAACCTGGCCCCACCCCCCCAGGTGTTTCTATGTATAACAGCCACCTAGTACAGCAGTACTGCTGCATTTGTACAAGGTGGCTGACTTTTTCTCCTTGCCCACGTGGAACTCAACACGTACAAAATGTGTCTCATTGAGACCATTCCACTGTCCCTGAGGTGTGACTTTCCTTTCTAATGATACGCAGCACCCCCCTTGGTAGCGTTTCCCGTCTTTTGTCATCATGGTTAGCTGGCTGCGCCTGTGCATCCGCCCTGCTAGAAACAACGCCCCTCGTTGTCATATTTATTTTGTCAGCGAGGGTGTGGTTTATGGGCACGAGCAGTGCATATGTTCGCCTGTCTTAACTCATCTCCTTCCGCCTTCTTCAGACTGTGCGGCCTCCTGGCCGTGGTAGGCGATAAGAGATCAGCTGAGGCCGCCCAGTCTGAAGCAGGTGTAAGGACATGTGTGAGCGGCAAACCTATTTACTGCACAAGGCCACGAATCCCAGCCACGCAGTGTGATTTTTTGAAAACACACTGTGGGTCTGGGATTCATGTCCATCGCTAACCGCAACGGCCGACATGAAATGAGGTCAGAAGACAGGAAGCGCTCACAGCGCATGGCCAAGGGATCACAATAGCGCAGACTACTGTACAGCAAATAACAACGCTCAGGAATCTGCGCCCAGTACCTAGGTGCAAATTTTGACACCTGTGCTGCGTCTCCTTAAAAAGACAAGTCACGCCTCCACAACTGTTTGACAGTATAATGGGCTAAATAGTGTACGTGTTTTATTCAGCGTGTGCAAGGAGCAAACTAAATAGAGCAACCTTTTACTTGTGCAGCATTAATGCTGCACAAGGTGTGGCTCTTGTACCTTGCAACACCTGAGGGGGGGTTAAAGGTAACCTTTGAAATTGGTTCAACTAGGCTTCGGCCTACACTCTGCTCCTCTCCTCCTCCTGCTGACCCTGGGCTCTAACACCGCCAGTTTTTGCCCAGACATGCGATCTGCACAGAGAAAAACACCAGCCAATGTGTCAGTGGGGTTCAGCAACGCCAGCTGTTCCCCTGCTGTGTAGCTTGCATCGTGTCCAGCACAAGCCACGCTGGCACAACCGACCAAAAGCTGCCAACAGTGCAGGCTTCGGCCTACACATTGCTCCTCTCCTCCTCCTGCTGACCCTGGGCTCTAACACCGCCAGTTTTTGCCCGGACATGCTAGCTGCACAGAGAAAAACACCAGTCAATGTGTCAGTGGGGTTCAGCAACGCCAGCTGTTCCCCTGCTGTGTAGCTTGCATCGTGTCCAGCACAAGCCACGCTGGCACAACCGACCAAAAGCTGCCACCAGTGCAGGCTTCGGCCTACACATTGCTCCTCTCCTCCTCCTGCTGACCCTGGGCTCTAACACCGCCAGTTTTTGCCCGGACATGCGAGCTGCACAGAGAAATACACCAGTCAATGTGTCAGTGGGGTTCAGCAACGCCAGCTGTTCCCCTGCTGTGTAGCTTGCAACGTGACCTGCAAACGCCACGCAGGCACATGAACTGAAATTGAAGGGAGCCTGCCCCCCACCCCCAGGTGTTTCTATGTATAACAGCCACCTTGTACAGCAGTACTGCTGCATTTGTACAAGGTGGCTGACTTTTTCTCCTTGCCCACGTGGAACTCAACACGTACAAAATGTGTCTCATTGAGACCATTCCACTGTCCCTGAGGTGTGACTTTCCTTTCTAATGATACGCAGCACCACCCTTGTTAGCGCTGCCCGTCTTTTGACATCATTGGTTAGCTGGCTGCGCCTGTGCGTCTGCCCTGCTCGAAACAACGCCCCTCGGTGTCTTATTTTTTTGGACAGCGAGGGTGTGATTGATGGGCATGTGCAGTGCATATGTTTGCCTGTGTTCACTCATCTCCTTCCGCCTTCTTCAGACTGGGTGTCCTCATGGCCGCAGCAGGCGATAAGGGATCAGATGAGGTCGCCCAGTCTGAAGCTGGTGTAAGGACATGTGTGAGTGTCAAACATATTTACTGCACAAGGCCACGAATCCCAGCCACGCAGTGTGATTTTTTGAAAACACACTGTGGGTCTGGGATTCATGTCCATCGCTAACCGCAACGGCCGACATGAAATGAGGTCAGAAGACAGGAAGCGCTCACAGCGCATGACCAAGGGATCACAATAGCGCAGACTCCTGTACAGCAAATAACAACGCTCAGGAATCTGCGCCCAGCAGCTAGGTGTAAATTTTGACACCTGTGCTGCATCTCCTTAAAAAGACAAGTCACGCCTCCACTACTGTTTGACAGTATAGTGGGCTAAATAGTGTACGTGTTTTATTCAGCATGTGCAAGGAGCAAATTAAATAGAGCAACCTTTTACTTGTGCAGCATTAATGCTGCACAAGGTGTGGCTCTTGTACCTTGCAACACCTAAAGGTAACCTTTGAAATTGGTTCAACTAGGCTTCGGCCTACACTCTGCTCCTCTCCTGCTGGCCCTGGGCTCAAACACCGCTAGTTTTTGCCCGGAACTGCTAGCTGCACAGAGAAAAACACCAGCCAATGTGTTAGTGGGGTTCAGCACCGCCAGCTGTTCCCCTGCTGTGTAGCCGACATCGTGTCCAGCACAAGCCACGCTGGCACAACCGACCAAAAGCTGCCACCAGTGCAGGCTTCGGCCTACACTCTGCTCCTCTCCTCCTCCTGCTGACCCTGGGCTCAAACACCTCCAGTTTCTGCCTGGAAGTGCTAGCTGCACAGAGAAAAACACCAGCCAATGTGTCAGTGGGGTTCAGCACCGCCAGCTGTTCCCCTGCTGTGCAGCCGGCAACGTGACCTGCAAACGCCACGCAGGCACATGAACTGAAATTAAAGGGAACTTGGCCCCACCCCCCCAGGTGTTTCTATGTATAACAGCCACCTTGTACAGCAGTACTGCTGCATTTGTACAAGGTGGCTGACTTTTTCTCCTTGCCCACGTGGAACTCAACACGTACAAAATGTGTCTCATTAGAGACCATTCCACTGTCCCTGAGGTGTGACTTTCCTTTCTAATGATACGCAGCACCCCCCTTGGTAGCGCTGCCCGTCTTCTGACATCATTGGTTGGCTGCCTGTGCCTGTGCGTCCGCCCTGCCTGAAACAATGCTCCTCGTTGTCTTACTTATTTTGACTGCGAGGGTGTGATTGATGGGCACGAGCAGTGCATATCTTCGCCTGTCTTAACTCATCTCCTTCCGCCTTCTTCAGACTGTGCAGCCTCATGGCCGCGGCATGCGAGAAGGGATCAGCAGAGGCCGCCCAGTCTGAAGCAGGTGTAAGGACGTGTGTGAGCGGCCAAAATATTTACTGCTCAAGGCCACGAATCCCAGCACCGCAGTGTGACTTTATGAAAAGGCACTGTGGGTCTGGGATTTATGGCCATCGTTAACCGCACCGGCCAACATGAAATGAGGTCATAAGATGGGCAGCTCTAACAGGGCATTGCCAAGGGATAACACAAGAGCGCAGACTCCTGTACAGCAAATAACAACGCTCAGGAAGCTGCGCCAAGCACCAAGGCGTTATTTGGGACACCTGTGCTGCGTCTCCTTAAAAAGCCAAGTCACGCATCCACTACAGTTTGACTGTAGAATGGGCTAAATTGTGTACGTCTTTCATTCAGCGTGTGCAAGTAGACAAATTAATAGAGCAACCTTTCACTTGTGCAGCATTAATACTGCACCAGGTGTGTCTCTTGTAGTTTGTAACACCTGAGGGGGGGTTAAAGGTTTCCTTTGAAATTGGTTCAACTAGGCTTCGGCCTACACTCTGCTCCTCTCCTCCTCCTCCTGCTTCACCACGGGCTCTAACATCGCAAGTTTTTGCCCGCAAGTGCTAGCTGCACAGAGAAAAACACCCGCCATTGTGTTAGTGGGGTTCAGCAACGCCAGCTGTTCCCACACTGTGTAGCCGGCAAAGTGTCCTGCAAACGCAACGCTGACACAAAGCTGCCCCCAGTGCAGGCTTCGGCCTACACTCTGCTCCCCCTGCTTACCCTTTGCTCCAGCACCGCTAGTTGGGGCTCTAGGAAGACAATCTTTAATAGGCAACGCATCTGGGTTCCAGCACCGCCAGCTGGTTCTCGGCAGTGTTTTTGTCACTGGTACTCCCTCGTGCCAAACCTGGTTCCAGCACCGTCAGCTGTTTCCGGGTAGTGTCAAGCTCACTGAGACGCCTATGCTTGCCCCGTCGTGGTGCGGTCGGGTTAGCCAACTCCAGGGTGCCTCCAGTTTAGGAGCTTCCTATGTGGGCTGCGTGAACTGGTAGTCAAGGCTGGTTCTGTAGTGCCAGTAGGCCCAGCTCCCCCTGTAGGACTGTTGGGGTTCGGTAACTGCGGCTGCCTCGCGGCCTAGCTGTTCTCTCCTCTCCTATGGGCCTTCGGGTCCACCTCCTGGTTCCAGCACCATCAGCTGGTTCCAGGCCGAGCCTTTGGCTTAGGTGCCTCCTCCTGGGTATCCGAGTTCCGCCAACGTCAGGCGGTCCTTGGTAGTGCTTTTAAGCGCGGGCACCTACAGCTTAGTAACCGGGTTCCAGCACCGTCAGCTGGTCCTCGGTCGTGCCATTGGCTCTTGCACACTGGGGCAACGCATCTGGGTTCCAGCACCGCCAGCTGGTTCTCGGCAGTGTTTTTGTCACAGGTACTCCCTCGTGCCAAACCTGGTTTCAGCACCGTCAGCTGTTTCCGGGTTGTGTCAAACTCGCTGAGACGCCTATGCTTGCCCCGTCGTGGTGCGGTCGGGTTAGCCAACTCCAGGGTGCCTCCAGTTTAGGAGCTTCCTATGTGGGCTGCGTGAACTGGTAGTCAAGGCTGGTTCTGTAGTGCCAGTAGGCCCAGCTCCCCCTGTAGGACTGTTGGGGTTAGGTAACTGCGGCTGCCTCGCGGCCTAGCTGTTCTCTCCTGTCCTGTGGGCCTTCGGGTCCACCACCTGGTTCCAGCACCGTCAGCTGGTTCCAGGCCGAGCCTTTGGCTTAGGTGCCTCCTCCTGGGTATCCGAGTTCCGCCAACGTCAGGCGGTCCTTGGTAGTGCTTTTAAGCGCGGGCACCTACAGCTTAGTAACCGGGTTCCAGCACCGCCAGCTGGTCCTCGGTCGTGCCATTGGCTCTTGCACACTGGGGCAACGCATCTGGGTTCCAGCACCGCCAGCTGGTTCTCGGCAGTGTTCTTGACACAGGTACTCCCTCGTGCCAAGCCTGGTTTCAGCACCGTCAGCTGTTTCCGGGTTGTGTCAAGCTCACTGAGACGCCTATGCTTGCCCCGTCGTGGTGCGGTCGGGTAGCCAACGCCAGGGTGCCTCCAGTTTAGGAGCTTCCTATGTGGGCTGCGTGAACTGGTAGTCAAGGCTGGTTCTGTAGTGCCAGTAGGCCCAGCTCCCCCTGTAGGACTGTTGGGGTTCGGTAACTGCGGCTGCCTCGCGGCCTAGCTGTTCTCTCCTCTCCTGTGGGCCTTGGGGTCCACCACCTGGTTCCAGCACCGTCAGCTGGTTCCAGGCCGAGCCTTTGGCTTAGGTGCCTCCTCCTGGGTATCCGAGTTCCGCCAACGTCAGGCGGTCCTTGGTAGTGCTTTTAAGCGCGGGCACCTACAGCTTAGTAACCGGGTTCCAGCACCGTCAGCTGGTCCTCGGTCGTGCCATTGGCTCTTGCACACTGGGGCAACGCATCTGGGTTCCAGCACCGCCAGCTGGTTCTCAGCAGTGTTTTTGTCACAGGTACTCCCTCGTGCCAAACCTGGTTTCAGCACCGTCAGCTGTTTCCGGGTAGTGTCAAACTCGCTGAGACGCCTATGCTTGCCCCGTCGTGTTGCGGTCGGGTTAGCCAACTCCAGGGTGCCTCCAGTTTAGGAGCTTCCTATGTGGGCTGCGTGAATTGGTAGTCAAGGCTGGTTCTGTAGTGCCAGTAGGCCCAGCTCCCCCTGTAGGACTGTTGGGGTTCGGTAACTGCGGCTGCCTCGCGGCCTAGCTGTTCTTTCCTCTCCTGTGGGCCTTCGGGTCCACCACCTGGTTCCAGCACCGTCAGCTGGTTCCAGGCCGAGCCTTTGGCTTAGGTGCCTCCTCCTGGGTATCCGAGTTCCGCCAACATCAGGCGGTCCTTGGTAGTGCTTTTAAGCGCGGGCACCTACAGCTTAGTAACCGGGTTCCAGCACCGCCAGCTGGTCCTCGGTCGTGCCATTGGCTCTTGCACACTGGGGCAACGCATCTGGGTTCCAGCACCGCCAGCTGGTTCTCGGCAGTGTTCTTGACACAGGTACTCCCTCGTGCCAAGCCTGGTTTCAGCACCGTCAGCTGTTTCCGGGTTGTGTCAAGCTCACTGAGACGCCTATGCTTGCCCCGTCGTGGTGCGGTCGGGTTAGCCAACTCCAGGGTGCCTCCAGTTTAGGAGCTTCCTATGTGGGCTGCGTGAATTGGTAGTCAAGGCTGGTTCTGTAGTGCCAGTAGGCCCAGCTCCCCCTGTAGGACTGTTGGGGTTCGGTAACTGCGGCTGCCACGCGGCCTAGCTGTTCTCTCCTCTCCTGTGGGCCTTCGGGTCCACCACCTGGTTCCAGCACCGTCAGCTGGTTCCAGGCCGAGCCTTTGGCTTAGGTGCCTCCTCCTGGGTATCCGAGTTCCGCCAACGTCAGGCGGTCCTTGGTAGTGCTTTTAAGCGCGGGCACCTACAGCTTAGTAACCGGGTTCCAGCACCGTCAGCTGGTCCTCGGTCGTGCCATTGGCTCTTGCACACTGGGGCAACGCATCTGGGTTCCAGCACCGCCAGCTGGTTCTCGCAGTGTTTTTGTCACAGGTACTCCCTCGTGCCAAACCTGGTTTCAGCACCGTCAGCTGTTTCCGGGTTGTGTCAAACTCGCTGAGACGCCTATGCTTGCCCCGTCGTGTTGCGGTCGGGTTAGCCAACTCCAGGGTGCCTCCAGTTTAGGAGCTTCCTATGTGGGCTGCGTGAACTGGTAGTCAAGGCTGGTTCTGTAGTGCCAGTAGGCCCAGCTCCCCCTGTAAGACTGTTGGGGTTCGGTAACTGCGGCTGCCTCGCGGCCTAGCTTTTCTCTCCTCTCCTGTGGACCTTCAGGTCCACCACCTGGTTCCAGCACCGTCAGCTGGTTCTCGGCAGTGTCTTTTGCTCTTGTACCTTCTGCTCCCCATCCTGGTTCCAGTACCGTCAGCTGGTTCCGGGCAGAGCCTTTGGCTTAGGTGCCTCCTTCTGGGTATCCGAGTTCCGCCAACGTCAGGCGGTCCTTGGTAGTGCTTTTTAGCACGGGTACCTCCTGCTTAGTAACCGGGTTCCAGTAACGTCAGCTGGTCCTCGGTAGTTCCATAGGCTCTTGAACCTTCGGGTAGCCATCCGAGTTCCAGTTCCATCATCAGGTTCTTGGCATTTTCTCAGCCTTCTTGTACCTTCTGCTACATTTCCAAGTTGAAGACCCTAAAGTCGACGACCCGGAAGACCACCCCGATGACGACGACGACGACCCGGAAGACCACCCCAATGACGACGGCGGAGACGACGACGGCTGAGACGACGACGGCGGAGATGACGACACTGGAGACGACGACCCTGGAGACGACGACATGGAAGACCGAGAAGCAGAAGAACAAGAGGCTGCAGAACAAAGAGCAGAAGAACATTAAGCATAAGACTTAATATCAGAGCAAAAGATATTATCTAAATTATATGCAGAAGAAGACTAAGCAGTGTATGGGGGTGAGTCCGTTCCTCCTCGTGGTGCCCCTGGATAAAGCCTGATGCTGCAGGCCAAACTGAACGCGGACAAATGTAACTTTTGTGACTGGCAGAACGGAAGGTGTAATCTTCCAACTTTTATAGATAACAACCACGGGAATGCCTGTCACAAATGAGAATATGATGAAGAAGTATAATAGGAAGAATAATAACAGTGGAATAAAAAGAATATGTAGAATAGGAAGAATAATAATAGTTGAATAAAATGAATATGAAGAATGTAATCAAAAAAAAAAAAAAAAGGTAAAGGATGAAGAAGAAGATGAATAAGGTGAAGAAGAAGTTGATGTCAAAGATGCTGATGATGATGAAGATGAAAGTGTGGGAAAAGAAAAAAAAAAAAGAAAAAAAAGAAGGGGAAGGGCGTGGAATAGTGAAACATCAATATCTGACAAAATAAAAAAAAAATTTACATAGTCAATATCTTTGTCACTCCGAACGTCTTAAAAAAAAACAAAAAACATGCTATTCTATTTGATTGGGATAAACCTCTATGACTTTAATGTCTCCGCCACCTCCCCAAATACATCCGGCATTATTCTTAGTTGTTTTCCTTCATGTAGAATGAACCTACAAGGCAAGAAAGGGTTTATTTTAATTCCGATATTTTGGTCCCATTGACTTGCATTGGGATCGGGTATCGGTATCGGCGATATCCGATATTTTTTGAATATCGGCCGATCCTATCCGATACCGATACTTTCCGATATCGGAAGGTATCGCTCAACACTACTGGGCATCCAAAATAGACACCTGGCCTGAATTGGCCGAATATGCATTGCAGGAGCTTGCTTGCCCAGCATCTAGTGTGCTATGAGAAAGAGTATTCAGTGCTGCTGGTTCAATACTGACCAAAAAAAGGACTCGTCTGGCTACCCAAAATGTTGATGATCTAACCTTCATTAAAATGAACCACTCATTGATTTCTAACTATTTTGCCCCACCTTTCTCGGCTGACACCTAGCTTCCCTGTTAAAAGGTCTTGCTTTTGGACTGGTCTTACTGATTGTTCCAATCTCTTAATTTGCAGCTGCTCTTTGTCCAGCATACGACATGTTTACACCTCCCTAAATTGGCTAACTCCCCCCACGGGGCCGTGGTCTCGCCACTTGGTGCAAGCACCCGTGAGAGTGCCGTTTGTCTGAAGAGGTGGGTGTGCCCACTTTTGGTTGAAGGCACTGCCACTGGGTCCCTCATAGTTCAATGAAGTGTCTCTGGCATTGGTGGTGCGCACCCAACATCAGACACACCGTTGTAAAATGAGGGGCCCTGGGCCTGTACCGCCGGCCACGAGAGAGTTTCCCCCCCAGCTCAAACAGTGCTCTACCACTTGCAAAATTATCTCTCACTGCTCCACCACTGTTTAGTCTATGCGCTGAAATCCTTCAATGCCTGGCACTGACAATACCAATTTGTTGACATGTATAATGCTATTTAAAATATTCAGGGTCCCTGTCCTACATTTACACCAGTAAATACTTTGCACCAAATTACTATGTCTGAAAGGCAGCAGAGGAGCCCACCCATGTACCTAAGTATGCCACCCTTTTTTTTTTTTTTTTGTTTTGTGAGACATTAACATCTATTTATTTTTTGGGAGTGCTGTGTCAGACACTCCTTCCAATTGTCCTCCGCTGACCACACCAATGCTGCCTGTGTACCCCTGGAACCTATTTAAAAGTGCATAGAGCCTACTTTTTTTATTTTAGGCCTACTAAGTCTGTCTGCGGTCCCTTCTTCCAATAGTCCTCCACTAACCACACCAATGCTGCCTGTGTACCCCTGCAACATCATTCTAACTGCATTAAGCCTAATTTTTTTATTTTAGGCCTACTAAGTCTGTCTGCGGTCCCTCCTTCCAATAGTCCTCCACTGACCACACCAATGCTGCCTGTGTACCCCTGCAACATAATTCCAACTGCATTGAGCCTAATTTATTTATTTTAGGCCTACTAAGGCTGTCTATTGTCCCTCTTTCCAATAGTCCTCCGCTGACCACACCAATGCTGCCTGTGTACCCCTACCACATAATCAAAGCTGCATTGAGCCTATTTTGTTATTTTAGGCCTACTAAGTCTGTCTGTGGTCCCTCCTTCTAATAGTCCTCCACTTATCACACCAATGCTGCCTGTGTACCCCTGGAACCTAATTAAAAGTGCTTAGAGCCTACTTTTTTATTTTAGGCCTACTAAGTCTGTCTGTGGTCCATCCTTCCAATTGTCATCCGCTGACCACACCAATGCTGCCTGTGTACCCATGTAACCTTTTTTAAACCTGCATCGAGCCAACTTTGTGGTATAAGGCTTACTAGCAGTGTCTGTCTGTGCCACTCAATACAGCTGTCCTCTTAAAAAAAATGACCTGCAATTGTCAGGTTTTCAGCCTATCGGAATTTTAATACTGCAGTGGGGCTACTAGTTTGGTTGTGGCCTACTAACAGTGTCTGCCGCTCCAAGGTGTTCTCCAGGTTGCCTTTCCTGACCTTCTATCTTCAGGCTCTTGTTAAATAGTTGTTAAATGGAACAAATGCGTTGGGCTCCAAGTTTGGTTGGGGCCTACTAACAGTGTCTGCCGCTCCAAGGTGTTCTCCTGGTTTCCTGTCCTGAACTTCCATTTTCAGGCTCTCGTTAAGTAGTTGTTAATATTACACTGCATTTGGCCTACTAGTGCGGTTGGGGCCTACTAACGGTGTATGCCGCTCCTTGCTGTTCTCCTGGTTTCCTGTCCTGAACTTCCATTTTCAGGCTCTCGTTAAGTATTTGTTAATATTACACTGCATTTGGCCTACTAGTGTGGTTGGGCCTGCTAACGGTGTATGCCGCTCCTTGCTGTTCTCCTGGTTTCCTGTCCTGAACTTCCATTTTCAGGCTCTCGTTAAGTAGTTGTTAATATTACACTGCATTTGGCCTACTAGTGTGGTTGGGGCCTACTAACGGTGTATGCCGCTCCTTGCTGTTCTCCTGGTTTCCTGTCCTGAACTTCCATTTTCAGGCTCTCGTTAAGTAGTTGTTAATATTACACTGCATTTGGCCTACTAGTGTGGTTGTGGCCTACTAACGGTGTCTGCCGCTCCTTGCTGTTCTCCTCCACTGAACAAAGCAGTGCCGCCTGTTTACTACTGTTACCAATTTTGAACTGCATTTAGACTACTTACTGATGTGGGCCTACTCACTGTGTCAGCCTCTCATTACAGTTGTCCTCCACTGAACAAAGCAATGCCGCCTGGTTAGTCCTGTTACCAATTTTGAAATGCATTTAGCCCACTTTATTACTTGGGCCTATGTCTGTGTTTCCTCCTCATCCTGCCCATTGCCCAGCCAGTGCTAGATGACTCTGCTGGTACTTTGACCCAGATCGCTACATTCCCCTTGCACGCTACACAGCCAGATTCTGACCCTGCTGAAAGTGAGGTTCCCCTTCCCGCATACTATACTACCTTACATGGGGACAAAGAGGAAGGTGCAGATGAAAGTGCAGGTTCCTTCATCAGGTGGGGAGGAATACTCGTAGGCAACATCACTGGCACAGGGCCCCTCATAGTACGCAAAAGTGTCGCTGCCGGTGGGAGGCGCCCCCGCCGTGCAAACACACCGCCGTACTTTGAGGGGCCCTGTGCCAGTGCCAATGCCAACGAGTGGGCCCCCCTGCTTGCTCAGGATCACAGCACTTGCAAAGTTTAAATACTTACCTCTCCTTGCTCAACTGCCGTGACGTGGTCCACGTTTCCTGGGCCCACTAAATACTTGACCCAGCCATACCCCCCACAACTTTAGCCAAATGACCCCCAATGTCCAATGCCTAACTATTATTATAAGGTAAATTAAGATTGACAAGCTTCAGTACCAAGAATGGATGTTTTTGCCATGAAAATGGGCACTGTAGGTGTTTTCCTGGCCTCCACTCACTGCCGACTATGCTTCCCCATTGACTTGCATTGGGTTTCGTGTTTCGGTCGATCCCCGACTTTTTGTGATAATCAGCTGATTTCACTCGACTCGACTTTTGAGATAGTCGGGTTTCGCGAAACCCGACTTGACCCTAAAAAACTAAAAGTTGCTCAACCCTAATTGCTGCTTCTGGGTCGGTGTTATTGTCTCTGAAATCATGACCTCCTTGACCTTGGCTTTGGAACAGGCCCCCAGGCAAGGAGTTTCCTGTGGTTCATGGTCCCACAAGGGTTTGAGCAGGTTCACAAGGTACAACTGGTGCGGCTTCCTGCGACCGGGCTGATGTACCTTATAATTCACGTCCCCGAGTTTCTCCACAAGCTCATATGGGTCTTGCCACTTGGCCAGGAACTTGCTATCCACCATTGATATGATTACTAGCACATGTTCCCCGGGCTGGAACTGCCTCAGTCTTGCTGATTGGTTGTACACCCTGGCTTGGACCTCCTGCACCTGGAGCAGATGTTTCTTCATGATAGGCATTACGTGAGCCATCCTCTCCTTCATCTGGGTGACATACTCTATCACGCTTAGGTGTGGTGTGACCTCGGCTTTCCAGGTTTCCTTGGCGATGTCCAGGAGCCCTCGTTTATGTCAGCCATACAGAAGCTCAAATGAAGAGAACCCTGTGGATGCTTGTGGAACTTCTCTAATGGAAAAGAGCAAGAACAGGAGTAGATAGTCCTAGTCTCGACTGTCCTTCTCAACGGCCCTCTTGAGAATGGACTTCAAGTTCTTGTTGAAGCGCTCCACCAGGCCATTTGTCTGCAGATGGTACATGGAGGTTCGCAGCTGGCCAATCTGGAGGCCTCTGCACAGCTCCAGCATCATTTTGCTCATAAACAACATTCCCTGATCTGTCAAAATTTCCTTGAGCAAACTGGTCCTGGCAAAGATGTGTACCAGCTCCCGGGCAAAACTCTTAGCTGAAGATTTCCTCAGTGGCACTGCTTCTGGGTATTGGGTCACATGATACATAACAACCAAGATGTTTTGATGGCTGCGTGCTGACTTAACAAGAGGACTCACCATGTCAATAGCAATTTTCTCAAAGGGAATTTCTATCACTGGCAATGGAACTAAAGGGCTTCTGAAATGAGACACAGGGCCAGTTATCTGGCAGGTAGGGCAAGACCTACATTAATCCAGAATCTCATATTAACAACCTGGCCAATACAATCTCTGCAGTACTCTCTCCTGAGTTTTCTCTACCCCTAGATGAATACCCAGTATTTGTGCATAGGCCATATCTAGAACTCTCTGCCGGTACAATGTTGGAGCTGTTCCACAATTTCTCCACCCCTCAATTTTTTCACCCGTTACAGCAGCTCGCTAGTCACTGCAAAATGAGGGTACCTGGTGTCAACCCCCGGCTCTTGAGCAACCCCATTACATACAGTGACATTTTCAAAGGCATATTTCAAAGTGAGGTCTCGAAGCTGAGCAGTCCCAAAGTTATCTCTGAGCACCTCTAAGTCAGGGAAGCGGGGCTCCTTAGCTAAAGTCTTATTCTCCTCTCTAGCAAGGATTAGTGATGAGTGATTTCCAGCTTCCAGATAAGCTGAATACATGTGGGAATTCCCTAACAAACAGGCATTCCTCACATGTATTGAGCGTATCTGGAAGCCATAAATCATGCAACTGAGGCGATGAAAACTATATCTCCGAGCAATAACAAATACTCGGAGGTCACCCGAGCGTGCTCAGGAAAACCCAAGCAACGAGTATACTCACACATCACTAGCAGGGATACAATGGGGAAACTCCTTCACCTCTGCTCCTGACAGTTACCTTCAGAGGGGCCTGGCTTTGAACCGGGACACTCGGTACAGCCCCCTTCTGCCACAAGTCACAGAATAGAGAAAAATCAAAACCCAGTATGACGGGATGGATCAAGTCTTTCAATACATCAGCCTCTTGGGTCTTATCTCCATAGTCTGTCCGCATGTTTACTCTGGTGACAGGGTAGTCCTTGGCGTCTCCATGTATGCAATGGACACCCACCAACTTATTGGGGAATAACTGGTGGGGCAGTGCAGGGCTGATTAATGTCACCAGACTTCCAGAGTCCAGTAGCCTGAGGACTCTCACCCCATTGAAGGAGATGGCACATGACTGGGGACCGTCGTGGGGTCCACACCGCAGGCCAAGTAAGCATAATACGAGCACCGTCTGCTGAGACAGCAGTCCATAGGTTCAGGGGGCATATTACTATGACTACATGCCTGGAATTGTTACACCACCAACAGGCCAAATCTTTCATCCCAGTTTTAGAGATCCCCTCAGCAGGATTGGGTCATACCCCAGTTGTGGGCCTAACCAACCTCTCGTGCTGGATGGCCGATTTCACCCAGGACATGTAGTTGTCCACAGCTTCTATGCGGGTTCCTGGATCACTGCACGCACTCGAAACACCATGTGTGAGGGGTTGTCACGCTTGGTAGAAGCCTTCAGGTAGACTCAGGAGCATGTGCACATAAAACATCAGTGCGTTTATTATATGCAGTATAAGCCATGGTGTTGAAAACAAAACACAGCCCTCCGGGCACAACATAAGAGCAAAATATAAATAATAGCATACAGCTCAGTCCTTTGTGCGAAGTCCTCTCGCACACTGTTAGGGAAAATCACTCTCAGTCCTCAACTTCTGTGGGAAGTGCAGCTTCTCCCCACAGCACCACACACAGACTGAACCACAGGTCCAGGTATATATCACATGTGCTAATCACGTGATCATGCCATCACTGCAGGTCCTCAAACACCTGCAGGTCCTGAAGGGAAAAGGGTATGATGAGCACCCTCCCTCTCGCACTGTGGGTGCTCACATGAAACCGGCACATTAAACTCTGTACATGACTTCTCGGCACCTAGTGTGCTGGAGGCACAAAAACACTTCGGTTTCACATCACTGACCACTGCATGCGCAGTGACACATACCTCCCTTCCTCTACAAAGCCAGTGACTCTGTCACATATTTCCCCCCTCTGCCCAAAGCAGGGGTTTTGGCACCAGTGACTCTGTCACAACACATATACCTTATGCTAAAACCTATTTTTCCTTGATAACTTATGGAGCCATGTTTGTATCAGGAATTTACAAATAAGTAGGCTTTGTTTTCTCAAAATATATTGATATATCTGATGATATATCCTTTTTCCATAGCAGGAAAGCAAAACCCTAATGTACTGTATCGATTTTGGTATAACACCATAAGACATGACATTTATAGTGACTTTTTTTATCTAGTTGTTCAATAAACCAAGATCTGTTATATTGCATTCCCAATGTTCCATTCATAAAGCATCTTTATGTACAGAATAGTTCTCTGCTTGACACTTCTGTACATTAACATCCTATAAAACAGGAACTTCAATAAGGTGCAAGTAAAATGCATTTTTCCTCTTTTCTACAGATTTATTCAGCTTCTCTTGTTAGAATGCAAGAAATTATGATGTTCAAACACTTTACTCACACAAAAATACAACAGGTAATTGGCTTTTATGCCAGCATTTTATTACCGCAGCAATGTTTTTCCAACTCAAGAAATTTATCAGTCTTCATGAGACTGTTTCCTCAGAGGATTAATGAAATTTTACATTTGCATGGCTGATCCTGTGCCGTAAGGAGCTATGAATTTTCTTTAAAACTGCAGTATGACATATTAGCGCATGAGTTACTTGATGTGTAATACTGCAAAGGACAGAAATATAGGTGTGTGACTTACGGTTCATTGGTGTGCACTCAAAGACAATAAATCTTTGGTTTCTCTGGGAAAGTAATACCGCTCTGCCAATGATGACACTTAACATATTAAATCTTCAATATTTAAAGGAAGACTGTCCAAAAAATAAATCGTTCCTCCCAAAGAGCATTAACCTTTTATTACTGGTGCACATGTCTCAAATTGAAAATGTAGGGAGAAAGTCTACATCATTTCCTTCAAACATCAATTATTGTAGCATAGTATACTGTATGTCTGAAAATTATTGAACTACTGTTTATTAGCTGAGAATGTTCTATATTAAAGAAGGACCCAAGACAGTTATAAATCCATGAAAACAAATGCAAAGCTTTAAATGCCTAAAAATGTGACTGAAAGATAAAATGATAAAAAAAATAAAAGCAGCAATTCGACACTGATCAGCTGCCATTGCTGTTTCGAGGTGAACAGGTCCATCACCAGTCTCTACTTCCTGCTGCAGCAGCAAATTTCTGTCTCAGGGTCATGTGACCGCTACAGGGATCACATGTGCCTGAATTAGGGTAATTGACTAATTGGGCAATGTCAAGAAAGAAATGGCACTGAATTAAAGGGAACCTGTCACCTGAATTTGGCGGGACCGGTTTTTGGTCATATGGGCGGACAGAGAATGAACTTCAATACAATATTGCGGCCAGCATGCAGCCAGTGGGTAAGGAAAGGGTGAATCAAACACCTGAATACTCCGCCCATATGACCGAAAACCAGTCCCGCCAAATTCAAGTGACAGGTTCCCTTTAAAGATGCCAGAATTGCGCCTATTATTTTTTTAATCCCATTTTGATTCTTTTGCAAAAATTTTAGCCCATAAGATAACTGTATCAGATGGTCCTTCTTAAAATGAAATATTTGTTTGTAGACGTATGAGTAATATACTGTACATAAAAGAACAAGACACTTCAGCATTCCAACAAGACTTTATTTTGATACAGGAAAGTTATATATCTTTGCACCGTGTTAACCAGTAGATATAAAATTATTTAGACGTGAGAGTACCTGTACATCATATCTAGTTTCCCTGCCTTTCATGCAGGTTCGCACACCAAACCCACATCTTTTACTGCAGATGATGGCTGATTTAATCAGCCATCATGTGCCTTTAACAGACGTTGGTGGAGCGGAGCTATGCCCTTGCCTGTTAACCTGTTACATTCCACAGTAAATCTCTGACAGAGGCATTTAACATGTGACACCAGAGGGGGAAATAATTCCATGCTCTGATTGGAGCACCCACAACATGTTTGCAGAGCGCCAATGATTCATCGTGACTAGAGATGAGTGAATATTTCAATGTTCAGTTTGGATTACGATCGCCAAATTTGCAATATTCACCGATTTATTTGTCGAATATTCGCCGAACATAACTGAACGCCATTACAGTCAATGGGAGACATAATAATAATAATAATTTTTTTTTATTTATATAACGCCAACATATTCGCAGCACTTTACAATTAGCGGGGACATGTACAGACAATAAATTCAGTACAAGTTAATTTAAACAGTGACATTAGGGGTGAGGTCCCTGCTCGCAAGCTTACAATATACAAGGAAATGGGGGGACACAATAGGTGAAAGTGCTTGTTATTTCAGCACTTTTCACCTATTGGAGACAAAACAAATGCATGCAAAACACCTTCAAATGGACCCAAAAGCTGGCAAAACACAATAAATGAGGGACAGACACCAGGAAAGTGGCCTCAATTCACCCACAGTCCAAATTGTATCATGGCACGGCAGCAGTCAGCCATGCATGAGGTATCGGGGTCTGGGCCACTATTTACAGCTTTGAACTGTACATCAAAGTAAGATGAGGTGGGTGAGAGATCGGTGTAGGCCTGCTGTACTGGGAGCCCTGATACCACATGTAACAGCTCAACCTGCTTTCATGTTCAGCCACACTTAGGTGGAACAAATATCAGTTTCGTAGACAACTCTTGTCAGAAAAATCTAAGGATAGTAACACGGGTAGTTGACTCAAAGGAAGTGGAGGCCTGACGATCTTGGAGGCCTACTGCTACAGCCAACATGCAGGATGGAGATCCAACCAGGAGTCTGTACATTTACAAAAAATAGTGGCAGGCACTAACAAAGTGGCATCAAGTTCACCACAGTAGAAATAGTATAATAGGGACCGACACATCTAACACTACAGCCAACCTAGCAGATGGAAACTGTAACAGGCAAGGTGGTGGAACCACTGTGCCGTATCCTTCGGAAAGCCTGGAAAAGTGTAACTGGATGGCCTACAAAATCCCAACTCGGATAAGTGGCAACAGGTGAAAACTGCGATCCAAGAATGGACAAGGAGGTGGCACCAGGTGCTACTCCAAGGCCGGTCTTCAGAGGGTGGCAGCTGACCCCCTAGAGCAGGAAGGCTGCTACAGTCCAAAGGAGGGATGAAGAATGCAGGCAGGCACTGTAGGTACACTGGAACCACGTGTGCAGATGAGAGTGGCTGAGGAACAGAAAAGTACTGGTAGGTGAGGGCTGAACCAGGTTTTAGATCGGTGGGCACTGGCAGGTGTGATATGGACCGGATGATGAACAGAAGAAACTGACAGGTGTGAGCAGATGGGTATAGGGTAGACAAGCAGATGGGCAGACATGAGAAACCTGATAACTAGCAAGTATGCGAGGCAAACTAGCAACCTAACTCAGGCACCTCCATCTCTTAGGTACAAGGAGACCCAATGAAAGGCCAAATCTGTAATGCCAAGAGATCAGAAAGTCTGTAGTAAGAAGAAATGGTCCACTGTGTCATAGGCAGATGCCAGGTCCAGGAGAAGGAGGAGGACAAACTAGCATTGCTTTCATTTGGCGGTTAGTAGGTCATTGGTAACTTTAATCAGGGCAGTTTCAGTAAAATGGTGTGGTCTGAAGCCAGATTGTAAGCGGTCAAAGAGGGAGCAAGAGTAAAAGTGGGATGACAGTTCAAAAATGACAAGTTGATATTAGCTTGGAGGCATAGGGGAGAAATGGGATTGGATGATCGTTAGACACAAAGGATGGGTCAGGGTTGGGCATGGATGGAGACTGTGGTAAGGTTTGAAATGAGATGGGATGTTATTGGGTCAAGTTCACAAGTGGTGAGGCAAAGTATTCAGTTGAGATGAGAGGAGATGTAGGAGGAGCTGGTGGATGGAGGAGATAAGTGAAAGTACTGAATAACTGTTTAGGGTTGTGAGACAGGTATGATATGAGAGAGGAGAAATAGGTTTGTTTTGCTGCAGTAAGCAAACATTTTTACAACTTCTGTTACTGGACGGGCTACTCCACTCCCCTTCTTTGAAAGGCACACAGTGGTATTCTTGTAGATGAGAGCCAGAAAAAGCATGTGCTCCAGTGGATGGCAAGCTCTGCATCAAGTGTCCTCTCCTCCTCTTCCTTCATCTTAACCTCACAAACAGTACAGCCCTCAGTGGTGGCACCCCAATTACCCTTGTTTTCCCCTACATCACAAATCTCCAACCACCCAACCACATATTCCATGCACTCTAATCCGGAGGTGGATAAGTCATATGCTCACTATTAGTTTTCCAAGAACTAATTATTGTGAACAGCCTGCAGCCTCCTCAGTTGATCATCACCCATTCATGTAATTATCTGGATGATAGGGGGCAGCTGAGGGCTGTTTGGTACAAAGATCCCAAGTGGTTGTTTCTGCGTAACTCATGGCCTGTGATCTCTGTGATTATTGCATGGCCATGACAATCTGCTGGCCAAGGAAATGCAGCCTTTCTGCCTTGTGATACTGACGTGAGAAAGGAAGGTCATCCACCAGTCCTGACTAACTATGGGTTAGCATTTACTTTGTTGTAATAACATGTGATGGGTTGGTATTGTAACGGGGGCCAGGGTGGTAGCCGTACCGAGGGATTGCTGCTGCTTCCTCAAAGTCCCGATTCATTTTCAATAAAACTTTACTCAATTCGTTCATCTTCATAACAGTCTTAATCCAACAATCTTCAAAAGACATAAGAACTTCTCCTCCTGCACTTTCCCTGGCCTTTTCCTTCAGCCTATCTTCTAGCACCGTGGCTTCCAGACCCGCAGTCCCCTAGGAAATTCCAGCTTTCTGATACTAGGTGCTCACCATCCACTTTTCCCATCCTGGGTGAAAAATCAGGTTGCCTCTGCAATTCCTGTTCAGACTGTAAGTCCAGGACGTCACGGGAGGTAACCCACAGACAAGCCACCGACCCTTCCAGACTGCCTCACTTTTCACGTGCTTTCAGATCTAACATCTCCAGACCTGCTTCCTTCAGTGCTTCTTCGGTCTCTTTCCACTGTATCTCACCACACAACTACTACCATTCCTTCTAGAACAATTCCTCTCACTCTGCTCTACCTCCTCCCACTACCTGAAAATTAAATCAGAAAGGCACTCTCCCTGCCACTACACTGGCTCAGCCCTCTTTCTCAACTGTCACTACTGAAACACAACACATCACAATCTCAACACAATCTAATCTCTTACTCTGCAGTGTCCCCTTTAACAATAACCCACAACTACACTGCCTTAACCCTTACTAATGCTGACCTACCACTGCCACTGACTATCCCTATTCCTGTCCCTAACACACAGATTTTAGAACAGTATCAGCCATTATCATATTAAACAGTGTCAACTATCATAAACTATACAGGGCACACAGCATACACAAAACATACCCAGTTTCATTAGGTAGACATGCACAGGAATGCAGGGCTCAAACCAGCCGCTTGCACACACCCTTGCAGTATCTAGGTGCTTAACATTATGTGATACTGTGTGAATGACATTTTTGCACCTGGATATGATTGTTTATATACAAAATACCTTGTTTGCTTTTCCAGGTCATACAATGGACTTGTGACCTCCCCTCTGTGTACCTATTTTCTTTCCTTCCTTCCTTCCCCCTTTTTTTACAATGAATTTTCAATCATGTTGTACTGTATGTGATTTTGATTATTTGTCTAATCATTTAATAAAAAAATTTCTTTATGCATTTTTTGGTGTTTACAATACTCCTTATTGTCACTAGATACATAGTCTTGGAATCCCCAGGGCTTGCGGAATAGACTTCGCTATCTAACACTTCCTCCAGTGCTTTTGCCCCCTCCACCTCCTCTAGGACCTCCACCTTCAACCTCAACCTCTACTTTAATGAAACTACAGAGAGAATCCCCCCGCCTTTGTACTGAGCAGTCAGGTTTCATTGCAGCAGTGTTTAAATTAATATGCCTTGGAGATCGCAGTAATACAGATCAAGAGTTATGGATAGCTATCTATGAAGAGTTTGAGCAATGGCTGTCTACTCTCAGTCTGGAGCCAGGGAAAGCCATGTGTGATAATGGTGCAAACTGCAAACCTTCTGGCGGCCCTATGCCAGGCCAACCTCAAACATGTGCCTTGCATGGCTCGCATCCTCAACCTGATGGTACAGCAAATCCTACACCACTGTTCCAACCTGGATGCGCTGCTGCAAAAACCACTGTTGCTGTTTGCTCACTTCCCCTATTACACCTAAGTTGGTTTGTAGATCTTTCAGACTACCAATTAACCGGTTGATACACTATGTGACCAAACCATGGAATTCAACTCTGCACATTTTGCAGCGACTGTGACAGCAGCACTAAGACCTGGTGCAGTATGAAATTTTGAATAGCTTGGCACAACGCAATATGTATGTGATTCAATTCACACTTGCACCCTTCTGCATGTTTTCAAAATAGCTGCTAAGATGGTTAGCGATGAAGATGCCATCATCAGCATTACTATTACTATCATCTACATGCTGGAGGACACTTTAAATTTTCTGGGTGAGGAGATGGTGTTGGTTCCAGCGGAAGAAGAGGAAGCAAAGGAGGATGACTTTAGGGTTAACAATATCTATAAGTTCAGGTCTGTCATTGGACAGGCGGTTGCCATGGGAGGAACAAATGGAGAAGGACCAGGAAATGGATGAGAAGGAATAGGTGATGGATGCCAAACAATTAGGAGATGAAGGCGATAATGATTATCTCTCTGTTGTCCATGGTTGCCAGGTGGCGATGGAGGAAGAAAGCTTGAGTGTTATCCCGCCACCAACACTCTGTGGATTTGGCCCTCATGAAAGAGCACCTTCTTGCAGCACTATCTGCAACATGATTGTTACCCGTATAGTTATGATTAAAAATTGCAAAATTGTGCTGACTACTGGGTAGCCAGTGTGTTCTATCCACAATACAAAAGTAAATTTTGCCTGCTGCTTCCCACCCGGAAAGGGACACGTCCATGCTACAGTATCAAAATATGCTTGAAGACAATCTTGACAGTGATTTTCCTCAAGACAGCAGTGAGGCACACAGTTTGCATCACAGTGATAGACTTCTAACCTCAGGAAAGTTGAGTCATCAACGCAAAAATATTAGCAGCCTTGCAGCGCTGGAGTACTGTCTTCCAACCCCAGAAGGACAGCATCAGCAAAGAGTATGTATGTTCTCTCCGTGTTTGCGAGGGTTTCTTCCCAGAACTTATTTTTCTATCCACACTTTAAAGACATACAGATAGCAAATTTAGATTATGAGTCCCATTGTTGACAGTGCCAGTAATGTCTGTAAAGCGAATGTTGATTTATTGGCACTATATACATTGCCTTGTGGAAGTATTCGGCAACCTGGAACTTTTCAACCTTTTCCCACATATCATGCTTCAAACATAAAGACACCAAATGTAAATTTTTGGTGAAGAATCAATAATAAGTGGAACACAATTGTGAAGTGACTTGCAGCTGTAATCGAAGCAAATGGTGGAGAAGCAAAGTATTAAGTTAAAGGGGCTGGATAATATTGCACGCCCCACTTTTCAGTTTTTGAATTTCTTCAAAAATTAAAAAAAAAACAATACATTTCGTTCAACATCACAATTGTGTTCCACTTGTGTTAGGAGTCGAGTTTCCTCTGCTGCACAGGGGGAATCTCGATCCCTGTCTGCTGCGGTCTCCCATTCTGTACCGGCCGCAGTGGGGCCTGCTCAGCGAAGGCGTCGCTCCCAGCGTATTGCTGGGACTGATTCAGTGCAAAGGGTTACTGTTGCCTTTTCTGGCTCTCCTGTTGTACCCTGCACTGATCTGCGGCGAGCGGGCTTCTCTGGGACTAAGTCCTTATTTGCACACACTGAGCATGCCCAGGGCAAGATCTCCCGTTGGAGATCGAGGGTCACATGCTCAGGTACTGCAGCACATTCCATTGGTCCTCCAGGAAGGTCCTGAAAGGGCAAAACTTCAGTAGCAGCTTCCTGTGCTGCAACTATATAAACTGCGCATGACCGCACGGCCATGCGCTAGTATTGTCTTGATAATATGTGTGTGTGTTGTGTGTGAAAGTCGCTCTTTAAAATACCCTCCCTATTGGATGACTGTTCGCGGAAGGTGTATGTTTGCTATCTAGCGCCCGACTTATCCAACAGCACGTTACACACATAACAGCGTCTAGTTGCTGTGACCGCCTGTACGGCGCCGTGCGCTTCCTCTGCGCTTTCCTTACCGAAGCCTGGGTGGTTAGTGGCGTTCGTCAGTGCGGCACTGCATGCACTCTCGTGCCTTTATATACTATTTTAATAATTTCCTTACACACCCAGTTGCGGTGTTGTGCCAGCAAGTGGTCTAATCGGACTTCAATCCTGTGTTGGAGTTGTGTTCGCTGACTTCTTGCTCGCGCTCTATGTGCAGTACCGCGGTCCTGTGACTCAACAGGATCGCTTCCTTCACGCAGGGTGAAGTTAACCCGTGCGTGTATACTTTTAGTACCGCCATATAGTCCGTCTTACTAGCAGCAGGGTTTTTACCTGCACGGTGGACCTCGGACTGCGAACGCACCTAAAGACACAAAAGAGAATAGTAAAACCAAAAACACTCAGTTTGAAAAAATGTTGCAGTAATCCGCAAGTGCTAGTAAAAGATGTAAAAAACAGGGTATTTGGTTGATACGTTTTTTGCAAAAAATGTATACTAAGCTGCTCTACCAATCTTCACGGTATACCCTTATCAGAGCAGTCCTAACTAATGTATGCAATCCCTATCTGATGTATTTAAAAACCTGATCATCTGTATATAACCTGTGTGAACAGGGTTCAGAGAGGAAAAATCCATGTGTGCATACAGGGTAGAACAGCTATTGTGCAGATAGCCCAAGAGGAGTGGTGGAACTCCCCAGTCTTGTAGACACAAGAGAACAATTATGGAAACAGGAACACATGGGCTACTTGCACAGTGAACAAGTCTGTATGATCATGTTCACACACCACCAAGAAACCTGAAGACACAAAAGAGAATAGTAAAACCAAAAACACTCAGTTTGAAAAAATGTTGCAGTAATCCGCAAGTGCTAGTAAAAGATGTAAAAAACAGGGTATTTGGTTGATACGTTTTTTGCAAAAAATGTATACTAAGCTGCTCTACCAATCTTCACGGTATACCCTTATCAGAGCAGTCCTAACTAATGTATGCAATCCCTATCTGATGTATTTAAAAACCTGATCATCTGTATATAACCTGTGTGAACAGGGTTCAGAGAGGAAAAATCCATGTGTGCATACAGGGTAGAACAGCTATTGTGCAGATAGCCCAAGAGGAGTGGTGGAACTCCCCAGTCTTGTAGACACAAGAGAACAATTATGGAAACAGGAACACATGGGCTACTTGCACAGTGAACAAGTCTGTATGATCATGTTCACACACCACCAAGAAACCTGAAGACACAAAAGAGAATAGTAAAACCAAAAACACTCAGTTTGAAAAAATGTTGCAGTAATCCGCAAGTGCTAGTAAAAGATGTAAAA
The DNA here is from genome assembly GCF_032444005.1 of Ranitomeya imitator. NCBI lineage: Eukaryota > Metazoa > Chordata > Amphibia > Anura > Dendrobatidae > Ranitomeya > Ranitomeya imitator. The sequence goes on along the minus strand of NC_091286.1, from coordinate 328,951,280 downwards.
AACAGGGTATTTGGTTGATACGTTTTTTGCAAAAAATGTATACTAAGCTGCTCTACCAATCTTCACGGTATACCCTTATCAGAGCAGTCCTAACTAATGTATGCAATCCCTATCTGATGTATTTAAAAACCTGATCATCTGTATATAACCTGTGTGAACAGGGTTCAGAGAGGAAAAATCCATGTGTGCATACAGGGTAGAACAGCTATTGTGCAGATAGCCCAAGAGGAGTGGTGGAACTCCCCAGTCTTGTAGACACAAGAGAACAATTATGGAAACAGGAACACATGGGCTACTTGCACAGTGAACAAGTCTGTATGATCATGTTCACACACCACCAAGAAACCTGAAGACACAAAAGAGAATAGTAAAACCAAAAACACTCAGTTTGAAAAAATGTTGCAGTAATCCGCAAGTGCTAGTAAAAGATGTAAAAAACAGGGTATTTGGTTGATACGTTTTTTGCAAAAAATGTATACTAAGCTGCTCTACCAATCTTCACGGTATACCCTTATCAGAGCAGTCCTAACTAATGTATGCAATCCCTATCTGATGTATTTAAAAACCTGATCATCTGTATATAACCTGTGTGAACAGGGTTCAGAGAGGAAAAATCCATGTGTGCATACAGGGTAGAACAGCTATTGTGCAGATAGCCCAAGAGGAGTGGTGGAACTCCCCAGTCTTGTAGACACAAGAGAACAATTATGGAAACAGGAACACATGGGCTACTTGCACAGTGAACAAGTCTGTATGATCATGTTCACACACCACCAAGAAACCTGAAGACACAAAAGAGAATAGTAAAACCAAAAACACTCAGTTTGAAAAAATGTTGCAGTAATCCGCAAGTGCTAGTAAAAGATGTAAAAAACAGGGTATTTGGTTGATACGTTTTTTGCAAAAAATGTATACTAAGCTGCTCTACCAATCTTCACGGTATACCCTTATCAGAGCAGTCCTAACTAATGTATGCAATCCCTATCTGATGTATTTAAAAACCTGATCATCTGTATATAACCTGTCTGAACAGGGTTCAGAGAGGAAAAATCCATGTGTGCATACAGGGTAGAACAGCTATTGTGCAGATAGCCCAAGAGGAGTGGTGGAACTCCCCAGTCTTGTAGACACAAGAGAACAATTATGGAAACAGGAACACATGGGCTACTTGCACAGTGAACAAGTCTGTATGATCATGTTCACACACCACCAAGAAACCTGAAGACACAAAAGAGAATAGTAAAACCAAAAACACTCAGTTTGAAAAAATGTTGCAGTAATCCACAAGTGCTAGTAAAAGATGTAAAAAACAGGGTATTTGGTTGATACGTTTTTTGCAAAAAATGTATACTAAGCTGCTCTACCAATCTTCACGGTATACCCTTATCAGAGCAGTCTTAACTAATGTATGCAATCCCTATCTGATGTATTTAAAAACCTGATCATCTGTATATAACCTGTGTGAACAGGGTTCAGAGAGGAAAAATCCATGTGTGCATACAGGGTAGAACAGCTATTGTGCAGATAGCCCAAGAGGAGTGGTGGAACTCCCCAGTCTTGTAGACACAAGAGAACAATTATGGAAACAGGAACACATGGGCTACTTGCACAGTGAACAAGTCTGTATGATCATGTTCACACACCACCAAGAAACCTGAAGACACAAAAGAGAATAGTAAAACCAAAAACACTCAGTTTGAAAAAATGTTGCAGTAATCCGCAAGTGCTAGTAAAAGATGTAAAAAACAGGGTATTTGGTTGATACGTTTTTTGCAAAAAATGTATACTAAGCTGCTCTACCAATCTTCACGGTATACCCTTATCAGAGCAGTCCTAACTAATGTATGCAATCCCTATCTGATGTATTTAAAAACCTGATCATCTGTATATAACCTGTGTGAACAGGGTTCAGAGAGGAAAAATCCATGTGTGCATACAGGGTAGAACAGCTATTGTGCAGATAGCCCAAGATGAGTGGTGGAACTCCCCAGTCTTGTAGACACAAGAGAACAATTATGGAAACAGGAACACATGGGCTACTTGCACAGTGAACAAGTCTGTATGATCATGTTCACACACCACCAAGAAACCTGAAGACACAAAAGAGAATAGTAAAACCAAAAACACTCAGTTTGAAAAAATGTTGCAGTAATCCGCAAGTGCTAGTAAAAGATGTAAAAAACAGGGTATTTGGTTGATACGTTTTTTGCAAAAAATGTATACTAAGCTGCTCTACCAATCTTCACGGTATACCCTTATCAGAGCAGTCCTAACTAATGTATGCAATCCCTATCTGATGTATTTAAAAACCTGATCATCTGTATATAACCTGTCTGAACAGGGTTCAGAGAGGAAAAATCCATGTGTGCATACAGGGTAGAACAGCTATTGTGCAGATAGCCCAAGAGGAGTGGTGGAACTCCCCAGTCTTGTAGACACAAGAGAACAATTATGGAAACAGGAACACATGGGCTACTTGCACAGTGAACAAGTCTATATGATCATGTTCACACACCACCAAGAAACCTGAAGACACAAAAGAGAATAGTAAAATCAAAAACACTCAGTTTGAAAAAATGTTGCAGTAATCCGCAAGTGCTAGTAAAAGATGTAAAAAACAGGGTATTTGGTTGATACGTTTTTTGCAAAAAATGTATACTAAGCTGCTCTACCAATCTTCACGGTATACCCTTATCAGAGCAGTCCTAACTAATGTATGCAATCCCTATCTGATGTATTTAAAAACCTGATCATCTGTATATAACCTGTGTGAACAGGGTTCAGAGAGGAAAAATCCATGTGTGCATACAGGGTAGAACAGCTATTGTGCAGATAGCCCAAGAGGAGTGGTGGAACTCCCCAGTCTTGTAGACACAAGAGAACAATTATGGAAACAGGAACACATGGGCTACTTGCACAGTGAACAAGTCTGTATGATCATGTTCACACACCACCAAGAAACCTGAAGACACAAAAGAGAATAGTAAAACCAAAAACACTCAGTTTGAAAAAATGTTGCAGTAATCCGCAAGTGCTAGTAAAAGATGTAAAAAACAGGGTATTTGGTTGATACGTTTTTTGCAAAAAATGTATACTAAGCTGCTCTACCAATCTTCACGGTATACCCTTATCAGAGCAGTCCTAACTAATGTATGCAATCCCTATCTGATGTATTTAAAAACCTGATCATCTGTATATAACCTGTGTGAACAGGGTTCAGAGAGGAAAAATCCATGTGTGCATACAGGGTAGAACAGCTATTGTGCAGATAGCCCAAGAGGAGTGGTGGAACTCCCCAGTCTTGTAGACACAAGAGAACAATTATGGAAACAGGAACACATGGGCTACTTGCACAGTGAACAAGTCTGTATGATCATGTTCACACACTGTTAGGACTGGCGGAACGCACCAAGACAGAAATGATAAAGGTGCGTTCGCAGTCCGGGGTCCACCGTGCAGGTGGAGACCTGCTGCTAGTAATTGGCAGACAATATGGCGGTACACTAAAGTATACACGCGTGGGTTAAACCTCACCCAGCGTGAAGAAAGCGATCCTGTTAACTCACAGGACCGCAGTACCGCACTAGAGCGCGAGCAAGTGGTCAGCGGACTTAACCCCAGAAGGGATTGAAGCCCGATTAGACCCTTGCTGGCGTAACACCGCAACTGGGTGTGTAGAGAACCTTAGGACAAATATGTGCACAAGAGTGCGAGCGATGCCGCACTAACGGACGCCACTAACCACCCAGACTCGGGTATGGAAAGCGCAAGGCAAGCGCACGGCGCCGTACTGGCAGGCACAGCTATAGGACGCTGAGATGTGTGTATCGTGTAGATGGCAAGTCGGGCGCTAGATAGCTACCATCATCCGCGAACAGTCAACAACACTAGGGAGGGATATTTAGGAGCTTTCATCCTTCGACATACATCCATCTACACACACACATAATAACAAGACAATACTAGCGCATGGCCGTGCGGTCATGCGCAGTTTATATAGGAGCAGCACAGGAAGTGGCCACAGCACTTTTGCCCTTCTAGGACCTGCCAAGAAGACCAATGGAATGTGCTGCAGAGCCTGAGCACATGACCCTCGATCTCCAACGGGAGACCTTACGCTGGGCATGCTCAGTACATGCAGACAAGGACTTAGTCCCAGAGAAGTCCGCTCGCTGCTGACCAGTACTGACTTTAATGGCAGAGACTGGAGAAGCAGCACTAACTCTCTGAACAGAGTGAGAATGAGCAAAACGCTGGGACCGACGTCCTTGCTGAGCAGGCTCCACTGCGGCTGGACAAGAATGGGAGACCGCAGCGGAAGTGGCTCGAGATTCCCCCAGTGCAGAAGCGGGAACTCGACCCCTAACATTACCCCCCTCCTAGGGCCCCCCCCTCCTTGGGCCTCGCTACGTTCAAAGGCAGCAATGAGCTGCGGAGCCCGAATGTGCTCCACAGGCTCCCAGGTTCTATCCTCTGGACCATGACCCTTCCAATCCACCAAATAAAATTTTTTGCCACGTACCACCTTGCTTCCCACAATAGCATTCACCTCAAATTCATCCGTGGATGAACCCGATGTCCCAGCAGATGACTCAGAAAACCGAGACAAACAAACGGGCTTTAAGAGGGAAACGTGAAAGGTATCGGTGATACCAAGGCGTGGAGGAATGGCCAAACGGTAAACCACAGGGTTGACCTGTTCCAGAACTTTAAACGGGCCAATGTAGCGAGGAGCAAACTTAGTGGACTCAACTCGCAGCCTGATGTTACGGGCGGAGAGCCACACTAAGTCGCCGGGAGCAAAGACCGGAGCGGGGCGCCGGTGTGTATCAGCCGAAACCCTCATTCTCTCCTTGGAGGCCCGGATAGCATCCTGTGTGCGGTCCCAGATGTCACGTGCCTCCACCGCCCAGTCTGCCACCCTAGAATCGGTGGAGGACACGGGCATGGGCACAGGGACACGCGGATGCTGGCCGTAATTAAGGAGAAAAGGAGTTTGACCAGTGGAATCGGCTACGGCGTTGTTCAGGGCAAATTCCGCCCAAGGTAGCAAAGATGCCCAGTCATCCTGCCTGGCAGAGACGAAATGTCGCAAATATGTCACCAGAGTCTGGTTGGTTCTCTCCACCAACCCATTCGTCTCGGGATGGTAAGCAGAGGAGAGGTTTAACTCTATGCTGAGTAAACGGCAGAGCTCTCTCCAAAACCGAGATGCGAACTGGGGACCCCGATCGCTGACAATTTTATCAGGCATACCATGCAAATGGAAAACGTGTTTAACGAACAACACCGCCAAGGCCCGTGCTGAGGGTAACCGAGGAAGCGGCACCAAATGCACCATCTTAGAGAAATGGTCAGTGACAACCCAAATAATGGAGCAGCCACGCGACTTGGGTAGACCCACCACAAAGTCCATCCCGACCATCTCCCAGGGCCTGTCTGCCACCGGTAGAGGGTAAAGCAACCCAGCAGGCCGTTGCCGAGGAGACCGATTCTGGGCGCAAGAAACGCACGCCTGAATGTAGTCCCTGACATCTCGGGCCATATGCGGCCACCAGTATGTTCTCGCCAAAAGCTCTGATGTCCTCTTGGTCCCAAAATGCCCCCCCACTCTGGAGGAGTGAGCCCAAGAGAGAACCTCCGGTCGCAAGTTAGCTGGCACGAAAGTCTTGCCCGGGGGCACAGACTCTAGCGAAACCGGAGCTACAGTTCTCAGGCTCTCAGAAGGGACAATAAGCCGAGGCTCCTCCTCCTCCTCCTCAGATGACACTACGGAGCGGGAGAGAGCGTCGGCACGAACGTTCTTCTCCCCGGAGAGAAAATGGAGAGTAAAATGGAACCGGGAGAAGAACAGGGACCATCTAGCCTGGCGAGAATTCAGCCGCTGGGCCGTCTGTATATACACCAAGTTCTTGTGGTCAGTGAAGACTTGGAAGGGAAAGCGAGCTCCCTCCAAGAGGTGTCTCCACTCTGAAAAAGCCAACTTCATGGCTAGCAACTCCCTGTCCCCGATGGAATAATTCCTCTCCGCTGGTGTGAAGGTCTTGGAGAAGAAGAAGCAAGGATGCTTCCGACCTTGAGCATCCTTTTGGAAAAGGACTGCTCCAGCACCAACGGATGAGGCATCCACCTCCAAGATGAATGGTTTATCTACATCGGGGCGATGTAGGATGGGAGCGCTAGCGAAGTGTGACTTAATCGAGAGAAAGGCCTTGGAGACCTCCTCTGACCACAACTTGGGATTTGCTCCCTTCTTGGTGAGGGCGACCAAGGGAGCTACCAAAGTTGAGAAGTGTGGAATGAACTGGCGATAATAATTAATGAACCCCATAAAGCGCTGCACCGCTTTAAGAGAATGGGGTTCCTGCCAGTCCATTACAGCCTGTAGCTTGGCAGGATCCATAGCCAAACCCTGGGCAGAAATGATATAACCAAGGAAAGGCAAGGACTCCTGCTCAAACACACACTTCTCCAACTTAGCGTAGAGGGAGTTTGCCCGTAAGAGGTCGAAGACTTTGCGAACATCTCTCCGATGGGAGTCTATATCTGGAGAGTAGATGAGAATGTCATCCAGATAGACTACGACCGAGGTGGTGAGCATATCCCGAAAGATGTCGTTCACAAAGTCTTGGAAAACGGCTGGGGCATTACAGAGCCCAAAGGGCATCACTAGATATTCATAGTGCCCATCCGTGGTGTTAAAAGCCGTCTTCCATTCATCCCCCTCACGGATGCGAATCAGGTTGTAAGCACCCCGCAGATCTAACTTTGTAAATACCTTTGCTCCCCGTAGCCTATCAAAGAGCTCAGATATCAGGGGTAATGGGTACTTGTTCTTAACGGTAATGGCGTTAAGACCCCTGTAGTCTATACATGGACGTAAGTCTCCAGTCTTCTTCTGTACGAAGAAGAACCCAGCCCCTGCCGGTGACACTGACTTCCTAATGAATCCTCTTGCCAGATTCTCCTGAATATACTGGGACATTGCCTCCGTCTCCGGGAGAGATAACGGGTAGACTCGACCCCGGGGAGGCTCAGCACCAGGCAAGAGGTCAATAGGACAGTCATAGGGGCGGTGAGGCGGAAGGGTCTCCGCAGCTCTTTTGGAGAACACGTCTGCATGGGACCAATAGTGCTTGGGGAGAGAGGAAAGATCTGCGGGTACCTGTGTAGTAGCAACCTGAACGCACTCCCTCTGACATCTACCCTCACAGGATTTACTCCATCCCAAAATTCTCCCAGAGGACCACTCAATATGAGGAGAATGGTAGCGAAGCCATGGCATCCCCAACAGGACCTCATCAATTCCCTCAGGAATGACTAATAGGGAGATTATCTCCTGATGTGATGGAGACACAGATAGGGTGAAAGGAATGGTTTGGTGGGTAATCTGTGAAGGTAGTGTTGACCCATTTACCACTCGAACGGTCACTGGCTGGGCGAGCATCACCAAGGGTATTGCGTGACGCTGGGCAAAGGCGGAGGACATAAAGTTACCCTCTGCCCCAGAATCCAAGCATAGCTCGACCGTGAGAGTGGATGGGCCTATGGTAATTGTCCCCTTGAAGGACAACTTTGAGGCAAACGTCGCCGTGTCTAGTGTACCTCCTCCAACTGCCACTAGACGCTGACGTTTCCCCGACCGCTGAGGACTCTTGGAGGCAAGACGTCCTGACTGCTGGCAAACATGACGAACCTTATGTGCACGAGCGGACTGAGACTTGGATCCCGCTCGTGTCACCTCCAAGGTCTCATGTGACTCAGATGCCTGGACTGGAGATTTCAAAGGTTTGGCGAAGGTAGGAGCCAGCCGAAACCTCTGCCTACACTGGGCTCGTTCCAACCTCCGCTCGTTAAAACGGAGGTCTATACGAGTAGAAATAGATATTAACTCCTCCAGTGTGGCAGGAATCTCCCTAGTGGCCAGAGCGTCCTTAACATGGTCAGCCAGGCCCCTCCAGAATATGGGGATAAGGGCTTTATCCGACCACTCCAGCTCGGAAGCTAAAGTACGGAATCGGACGGAAAAATGGCTGACCAAGGACTCACCCTGAGTTAATGCCAGTAGTTGGAGCGCTGTATCATGGGTGAGTTGAGGTCCTAGAAAGACCTTTTTCAGCGTGCCCAGAAACAACGGAGCACTCTGCACCACATGATCATCACGCTCCCACAGCGGCGTAGCCCACTCCAACGCCCTGCCCGACAACAGCGAGACAATAAATCCCACCTTAGCCCGCTCTGTAGGAAAACGTGCAGCCAGGAGCTCGAGATGGATAGAGCACTGGCTCACGAATCCACGACAATGTTTGCTCTCTCCAGCAAACTTGTCAGGTAGTGGGAGACGGGATAAAGTCGGAGCAGGGGTGGCAGTGGACAAACTGGCTGCGGCTACACTTGCAGCCTGCACAGCTACAGCGGTGACATCCACAGCTGAGGTTGTACGCTCAAGAGCCGCCAACCTTCCCTCCAGCTGCTGGATGTACCGCTGTAAACGCTGGTTGTCCGCCATTTTACTAGCCAGACCCTGGCGCTAGTATTCTGTTAGGACTGGCGGAATGCACCAAGACAGAAATGATAAAGGTGCGTTCGCAGTCCGGGGTCCACCGTGCAGGTGGAGACCTGCTGCTAGTAATTGGCAGACAATATGGCGGTACACTAAAGTATACACGCGTGGGTTAAACCTCACCCAGCGTGAAGAAAGCGATCCTGTTAACTCACAGGACCGCAGTACCGCACTAGAGCGCGAGCAAGTGGTCAGCGGACTTAACCCCAGAAGGGATTGAAGCCCGATTAGACCCTTGCTGGCGTAACACCGCAACTGGGTGTGTAGAGAACCTTAGGACAAATATGTGCACAAGAGTGCGAGCGATGCCGCACTAACGGACGCCACTAACCACCCAGACTCGGGTATGGAAAGCGCAAGGCAAGCGCACGGCGCCGTACTGGCAGGCACAGCTATAGGACGCTGAGATGTGTGTATCGTGTAGATGGCAAGTCGGGCGCTAGATAGCTACCATCATCCGCGAACAGTCAACAACACTAGGGAGGGATATTTAGGAGCTTTCATCCTTCGAGATACATCCATCTACACACACACATAATAACAAGACAATACTAGCGCATGGCCGTGCGGTCATGCGCAGTTTATATAGGAGCAGCACAGGAAGTGGCCACAGCACTTTTGCCCTTCTAGGACCTGCCAAGAGGACCAATGGAATGTGCTGCAGAGCCTGAGCACATGACCCTCGATCTCCAACGGGAGACCTTACGCTGGGCATGCTCAGTACATGCAGACAAGGACTTAGTCCCAGAGAAGTCCGCTCGCTGCTGACCAGTACTGACTTTAATGGCAGAGACTGGAGAAGCAGCACTAACTCTCTGAACAGAGTGAGAATGAGCAAGACGCTGGGACCAACGTCCTTGCTGAGCAGGCTCCACTGCGGCTGGACAAGAATGGGAGACCGCAGCGGAAGTGGCTCGAGATTCCCCCAGTGCAGAAGCGGGAACTCGACCCCTAACACACACCACCAAGAAACCTGAAGACACAAAAGAGAATAGTAAAACCAAAAACACTCAGTTTGAAAAAATGTTGCAGTAATCCGCAAGTGCTAGTAAAAGATGTAAAAAACAGGGTATTTGGTTGATACGTTTTTTGCAAAAAATGTATACTAAGCTGCTCTACCAATCTTCACAGTATACCCTTATCAGAGCAGTCCTAACTAATGTATGCAATCCCTATCTGATGTATTTAAAAACCTGATCATCTGTATATAACCTGTGTGAACAGGGTTCAGAGAGGAAAAATCCATGTGTGCATACAGGGTAGAACAGCTATTGTGCAGATAGCCCAAGAGGAGTGGTGGAACTCCCCAGTCTTGTAGACACAAGAGAACAATTATGGAAACAGGAACACATGGGCTACTTGCACAGTGAACAAGTCTGTATGATCATGTTCACACACCACCAAGAAACCTGAAGACACAAAAGAGAATAGTAAAACCAAAAACACTCAGTTTGAAAAAATGTTGCAGTAATCCGCAAGTGCTAGTAAAAGATGTAAAAAACGGTATTTGGTTGATACGTTTTTTGCAAAAAATGTATACTAAGCTGCTCTACCAATCTTCACGGTATACCCTTATCAGAGCAGTCCTAACTAATGTATGCAATCCCTATCTGATGTATTTAAAAACCTGATCATCTGTATATAACCTGTGTGAACAGGGTTCAGAGAGGAAAAATCCATGTGTGCATACAGGGTAGAACAGCTATTGTGCGTTCGCTATTGTGCGAACGCACCTAGTTTCATATCATCTATACTTGGTGCGTTCCGCCAGTCCTTAACAAATTGTTGTTGATTCTTCACCAAAAATTTACATTTAGTATCTTTATGTTTGAAGCATGATATGTGGGAAAAGGTTGAAAAGTTCCAGGGGCCAAATACTTTCACACGGCACTGTAGCTTCATATCACCACCACAAAATTACAACGTGGGATACAGCGGGCTGTATCACATTTTGCAACAGAAAAAATAATGTTTTTTAAAGTCCATGAGGATTTGCATAGTTTCTTATCACCGCCACAAAATTATAACGTGGGATATGTAGGCTGTATTACATTTTGCAACAGAAAAATTATTTTTCTTAACATGCATTAGTGTTATGAACAGGTAATTCAGAACCACAATGGACCTTGAAGTTCAGAGCACACAAAGCGACATGACATTTACAAAAAACATAGGACGAGCTCTGAGACGTGGAAACTCTGCTGACCGCAATCCCTAATCCTATCACACCACACTAGAGGTAGCCGTGGATTGCGCCTAACGCTCCCTATGCAACTCGGCACAGTCTGAGAAACTAACTAGCCCTGAAGATAGAAAAATAAGCCTACTTTGCCTCAGAGAAATTCCCCAAAGGAAAAGGCAGCCCCCCACATATAATGACTGTGAGTAAAGATGAAATACAAACACAGAGATGAAATAGATTTAGCAAAGTGAGGCCCGACTTACTGAATAGACCGAGGATAGGAAAGATAGCTTTGCGGTCAACACAAAAACCTACAAACAACCACGCAGAGGGGCAAAAAGACCCTCCGCAACGACTAACGGTACGGAGGTGCTCCCTCTGCGTCTCAGAACTTCCAGCAAGCAAGAAAAACCAATATAGCAAGCTGGACAGATAATAAAGCAAACAAAAGTAACACAAGCTGGAACTTAGCTTATGCAGGATAGACAGGCCACAGGAACGATCCAGGAGGAAGCAAGACCAATATTAGAACATTGACTGGAGGCCAGGATCAAAGCACCAGGTGGAGTTAAATAGAGCAGCACCTAACGACTTAACCTCATCACCTGAGGAAGGAAACTCAGAAGCCGCAGTACCACTCTCATCCACCAAAGGAAGCTCATAGACAGAACCAGCCGAAGTACCACTCACGACCACAGGAGGGAGCTTGGCCACAGAATTCACAACAGTACCCCCCCCCCTTGAGGAGGGGTCACCGAACCCTCACCAGAGCCCCCAGGCCGACCAGGATGAGCCACATGAAAGGCACGAACCAGATCGGCAGCATGGACATCAGAGGCAAAGTCCCAGGAATTATCTTCCTGACCATAACCTTTCCACTTAACCAGATACTGGAGTTTCCATCTCGAAACACGAGAATCCAAAATCTTCTCCACTATATACTCCAATTCCCCTTCAACCAAAACCGGAGCAGGAGGATCAATAGATGGAACCACAGGTGCCACGTATCTCCGCAACAATGACCTATGGAACACGTTATGGATGGAAAAAGAAGCCGGAAGAGTCAAACGAAAAGACACAGGATTAAGAACCTCAGAAATCCTATATGGACCAATGAAACGAGGCTTAAATTTAGGAGAGGAAACCTTCATAGGAATATAACGAGATGACAACCAAACCAAATCCCCAACACGAAGTCGGGGACCCACACAGCGCCTGCGGTTAGCGAAACGTTGAGCCTTCTCCTGGGACAAAGTCAAATTGTCCACTACATGAGTCCAAATCTGCTGCAACCTATCCACCACAGTATCCACACCAGGACAGTCCGAAGACTCAACCTGCCCTGAAGAGAAACGATGGTGGAACCCAGAATTGCAGAAAAACGGCGAAACCAAAGTAGCCGAGCTGGCCCGATTATTAAGGGCGAACTCGGCCAAAGGCAAAAAGGACACCCAATCATCCTGATCAGCAGAAACAAAACATCTCAGATATGTTTCCAAGGTCTGATTGGTTCGTTCAGTCTGGCCATTTGTCTGAGGATGGAAAGCCGAGGAAAAAGACAAATCAATGCCCATCCTAGCACAAAAGGCTCGCCAAAACCTCGAAGCAAACTGGGAACCTCTGTCAGAAACGATGTTCTCTGGAATGCCATGTAAATGAACCACATGCTGGAAAAACAATGGCACCAAATCAGAGGAGGAAGGCAATTTAGACAAGGGCACCAAATGGACCATCTTAGAGAAGCAATCACAAACCACCCAAATGACCAACATTCTTTGAGAGACGGGGAGATCCGAAATAAAATCCATAGAGATATGTGTCCAAGGCCTCTTCGGGACCGGCAAGGGCAAAAGCAACCCACTGGCACGAGAACAGCAGGGCTTAGCCCGAGCACAAATCCCACAGGACTGCACAAAAGAACGCACATCCCGCGACAGAGACGGCCACCAAAAGGATCTAGCCACCAAATCTCTGGTACCAAAGATTCCAGGATGACCAGCCAACACCGAACAATGAACCTCAGAGATAACTTTATTCGTCCACCTATCAGGGACAAACAGTTTCTCCGCTGGGCAATGGTCAGGTCTATTAGCCTGAAATTTTTGCAGCAACCGCCGCAAATCAGGGGAGATGGCAGACAAAATTACCCCCTCTTTGAGAATACCCGCCGGCTCAGGCAAACCCGGAGAATCGGCCACAAAACTCCTAGACAGGGCATCCGCCTTCACATTTTTAGAGCCCGGAAGGTACGAAACCACAAAGTCAAAACGGGAGAAAAACAGCGACCAACGAGCCTGTCTAGGATTCAACCGTTTGGCAGACTCGAGATAAGTCAAGTTCTTGTGATCAGTCAAGACCACCACGCGATGCTTAGCTCCTTCAAGCCAATGACGCCACTCCTCGAATGCCCACTTCATGGCTAGCAACTCTCGATTGCCAACATCATAATTTCGCTCAGCAGGCAAAAATTTCCTGGAAAAGAAGGCGCATGGTTTCATCACCGAGCAATCAGAACTTCTCTGCGACAAAACAGCCCCTGCTCCAATTTCAGAAGCATCAACCTTGACCTGGAACGGAAGCGAAACATCTGGTTGGCACAACACAGGGGCAGAAGAAAAACAATGCTTCAACTCCTGAAAAGCTTCCACAGCAGCAGAAGACCAATTGACCACATCAGCACCCTTCTTGGTTAAATCAGTCAACGGTTTAGCAATACTAGAAAAATTATTGATGAAGCGACGATAAAAATTAGCAAAGCCCAGGAACTTCTGCAGACTCTTCAGGGATGTAGGCTGAGTTCAATCATAAATGGCCTGAACTTTAACTGGGTCCATCTTGATAGTAGAAGGAGAAAAAATGAACCCTGTTGTGAATTCTGTGGCTGAGTTCACTTCTGTGGTCACAAGTGGTATTGCAGTCTCTGGGCTTCCTCCCTCAGGTGTTTTGGTGAGCTCGTTGGCTGCCTTGCTATTTAGCTCCACCTGAGTCTGTCTTCCTTGCTCCTTGTCAATGTTCCAGTGTTGGATCTGAGCTACTGCATCTTTCCTTGGGCCTGCTGCTCTGCTAGATAAGTGCTTCTAGTTTGTTTTCTGTTTTTTCTGTCCAGCTTGCTATTAACTTTTGCTGGAAGCTCTGAGAAGCAAAGGGGTGCACCGCCGTGCTGTTAGTTAAGCACGGTGGGTCTTTTTGCCCCTTTGCGTGGTTTTCGTTTTAGGGTTTTTTGTAGACTGCATAGTTCTCTTTGCTATCCTCGCTCTGTCTAGAATATCGGGCCTCACTTTGCTGAATCTATTTCATTCCTACGTTTGTCTTTTCATCTTGCTAACAGTCATTATATGTGGGGGGCTGCCTATTCCTTTGGGGTATTTCTCTGAGGTAAGTCAGGCTTGTATTTCTATCTTCAGGCTAGTCAGCTCCTCAGGCAGTGCCGAGTTGCATAGGTAGTTATAGGCGCAATCCACTGCTGCTTATAGTTGTGTGAGGATAGATCAGGTACTGCAGTCTACAGAGATTCCACGTCTCAGAGCTCGTCCTATTGTTTTTGGTTATTGCCAGATCTCTGTATGTGCGCTGATTACTGCACGCTGTGTTGCCTGATTGCCAGCCATAACAGTACAAGGAGCCACACCAATGATTCCCAATAGAGGGAAAAAAGAAATCCTGACATCATTTTTTTTTCTTAGCTCTGTCTTCAGTCTTTTTTTTCCCCTAGACATTAGAGTGCTTCAGGACACAGCTGTGGACATGGATATTCAGGCTCTGTGCTCCTCAATGGATAATCTCGTTGTAAATGTACAAAAGATTCAAGATACTATTGATCAGAAATCGATGCTAGAACCAAGAATTCCGATTCCTGATTTGTTTTTTGGTGACAGAACTAAGTTCCTGAGCTTCAGAAATAATTGTAAGCTATTTTTGGCCTTGAAACCTCATTCTTCTGGTAATCCTATTCAACAGGTTTTGATTATTATTTCTTTTTTGCGCGGCGACCCACAGGACTGGGCGTTTTCTCTTGCACCAGGAGATTCTGCATTGAGTAATGTTGATGCATTTTTCCAGGCGCTGGGATTGCTTTACGATGAGCCTAATTCAGTGGATCAGGCTGAGAAAAATCTGCTGGCTTTATGCCAGGGTCAGGATGATGTAGAAGTATATTGTCAGAAATTTAGAAAGTGGTCAGTACTCACTCTGTGGAATGAATCTGCACTAGCGGCTTTGTTCAGAAAGGGTCTCTCTGAAGCTCTTAAGGATGTAATGGTGGGATTTCCTATGCCTGCTGGTTTGAATGAGTCTATGTCCTTGGCCATTCAGATCGGTCGTCGCTTGCGCGAGCGTAAATCTGTGCACCATCTGGCGGTATTGTCTGAGAGTAAACCTGAGCCTATGCAGTGCGACAGGACTATGACTAAAGTAGAACGGCAAGAACACAGACGTCTGAACAGACTGTGTTTCTATTGTGGTGATTCTACTCATGCTATTTCTAATTGTCCTAAACGCACTAGGCGGTTCGATAGCTCTGCCGTTATTGGTACTGTACAGTCCAAATTCCTTTTGTCCATTACCTTAATGTGCTCTTTGTCATCGTATTCTGTCATGGCGTTTGTGGATTCAGGCGCTGCCCTGAATCTGATGGATTTGGATTATGCTAAACGTTGTGGATTTTTCTTGGAGCCTTTGCGGTGTCCTATTCCGTTGAGAGGAATTGATGCTACACCTTTGGCCAAGAATAAGCCTCAGTACTGGGCCCAGCTGACCATGTGCATGGCTCCTGCACATCAGGAAGTTATTCGCTTTCTGGTACTGCATAATTTGCATGATGTGGTCGTGTTGGGGTTGCCATGGCTACAAACCCATAATCCAGTATTGGATTGGAACTCTATGTCGGTAACCAGCTGGGGTTGTCAGGGAGTACATGGTGATGTTCCATTTTTGTCTATTTCGTCATCCATTCCTTCTGACATCCCAGAGTTCTTGTCGGACTTTCAGGATGTATTTGAAGAGTCCAAGTCTGATGCCCTACCTCCGCATAGGAATTGTGATTGTGCTATCGATTTGATTCCTGGTAGTAAATTCCCTAAGGGTCGTTTATTTAATTTGTCCGTACCTGAACACACCGCTATGCGCAGTTATGTGAAGGAGTCCCTGGAGAAGGGACATATTCGCCCATCGTCGTCACCATTGGGAGCAGGGTTCTTTTTTGTAGCCAAGAAGGATGGTTCGCTAAGACCGTGTATTGATTACCGCCTTCTTAATAAGATCACTGTTAAGTTTCAGTATCCCTTGCCATTGATTTCTGACTTGTTTGCTCGGATTAAGGGGGCTAGTTGGTTCACCAAGATAGATCTTCGTGGTGCGTATAATCTGGTGAGAATCAGGCAGGGAGATGAATGGAAAACGGCATTTAATACGCCCGAGGGTCATTTTGAGTATCTGGTGATGCCGTTCGGACTTGCCAATGCTCCATCTGTTTTTCAGTCTTTTATGCATGACATTTTCCGTGAGTATCTGGATAAATTCTTGATTGTTTACTTGGATGACATTTTGATCTTCTCAGATGATTGGGAGTCTCATGTGAAGCAAGTCAGAATGGTTTTCCAGGTACTGCGTGCTAATTCCTTGTTCGTGAAGGGATCAAAGTGTCTCTTCGGTGTGCAGAAAGTTTCATTTTTGGGGTTCATCTTTTCCCCTTCTACTATCGAGATGGATCCGGTTAAGGTTCAGGCCATCCAGGATTGGACTCAGCCGACATCTCTAAAAAGTCTGCAGAAATTCCTGGGCTTTGCTAATTTTTATCGTCGCTTCATCTGTAATTTTTCTAGCATTGCCAGACCATTGACCGATTTGACCAAGAAGGGTGCTGATTTGGTTAATTGGTCTTCTGCTGCCGTGGAAGCTTTTCAGGAGTTGAAGCGTCGTTTTTGCTGTGCCCCTGTGTTGTGTCAACCTGATGTTTCTCTTCCGTTCCAGGTCGAGGTTGATGCTTCTGAGATTGGTGCAGGGGCGGTTTTGTCACAGAGAGGTTCTGGTTGCTCAGTGTTCAAACCATGTGCTTTCTTTTCCAGGAAATTTTCTGCTGCTGAGCGTAATTATGATGTGGGCAACCGAGAGTTGCTGGCCATGAAGTGGGCATTCGAGGAGTGGCGTCATTGGCTTGAGGGTGCTAAGCATCGCGTGGTGGTTTTGACTGATCATAAGAACCTTACTTATCTTGAGTCTGCCAAGCGCTTGAATCCTAGACAGGCCCGTTGGTCGTTATTTTTTGCTCGTTTTGATTTTGTGATTTCGTACCTTCCGGGCTCTAAAAATGTGAAGGCGGATGCTCTGTCTAGGAGTTTTGTGCCCGACTCTCCGGGGTTATCTGAGCCGGCGAGTATCCTCAAGGAAGGAGTCATTGTGTCTGCCATCTCCCCTGATTTGCGGAGAGTGTTGCAGAAATTTCAGGCTAATAAACCTGATCGTTGTCCGGCCGAGAAACTGTTCGTCCCTGATAGGTGGACTAGTAAAGTTATCTCTGAACTTCATTGTTCGGTGCTGGCCGGTCATCCAGGAATCTTTGGTACCAGGGAGTTGGTTGCTAGATCCTTCTGGTGGCCATCTCTGTCACGGGATGTGCGTGCTTTTGTGCAGTCCTGTGGAATTTGTGCTAGGGCTAAGCCCTGCTGTTCACGTGCCAGTGGGTTGCTTTTGCCCTTGCCGGTCCCGAAGAGGCCTTGGACACATATTTCGATGGATTTCATTTCTGACCTTCCCGTTTCTCAAAAAATGTCGGTCATTTGGGTGGTCTGTGATCGCTTTTCTAAAATGGTCCATCTGGTGCCCTTGGTTAAATTGCCTTCCTCCTCTGATTTGGTGCCTTTGTTCTTCCAGCATGTGGTTCGTTTACATGGCATTCCTGAGAATATTGTTTCTGACAGAGGTTCCCAGTTTGTCTCGAGGTTCTGGCGAGCCTTTTGTGGTAGGATGGGCATTGACCTATCTTTCTCCTCGGCCTTCCATCCTCAGACTAATGGCCAGACCGAACGAACCAATCAGACCTTGGAAACATATCTGAGATGTTTTGTTTCCGCTGACCAGGATGATTGGGTGTCATTTTTGCCGTTGGCTGAGTTCGCCCTTAATAATCGGGCCAGCTCGGCTACCTTGGTCTCTCCATTTTTCTGCAATTCTGGGTTCCATCCTCGTTTCTCTTCAGGACAGGTTGAGTCTTCGGACTGTCCTGGTGTGGATTCTGTGGTGGACAGGTTGCAGCAGATCTGGACTCAGGTGGTGGACAATTTGACCTTGTCCCAGGAGAAGGCTCAGCTTTTCGCTAATCGCAGACGCCGTGTGGGACCCCGACTTCGTGTTGGGGATCTGGTTTGGTTATCTTCTCGTCATATTCCTATGAAGGTTTCCTCTCCTAAATTTAAACCTCGTTTTATTGGTCCGTATAGGATTTCTGAGATTCTCAATCCGGTGTCTTTTCGTCTGACCCTCCCAGACTCCTTTTCCATACATAATGTATTCCATAGGTCGTTGTTGAGGAGATACGTGGCACCTATGGTTCCATCTGTGGAGCCTCCTGCCCCTGTTTTGGTGGAGGGGGAATTGGAGTATATTGTGGAGAAGATTTTGGATTCTCGTGTCTCTAGACGGAAACTCCAGTATCTGGTCAAATGGAAGGGTTATGCTCAGGAAGATAATTCCTGGGTTTTTGCCTCTGATGTCCATGCCCCAGATCTTGTTCGTGCCTTTCATGTGGCTCATCCTGGTCGGCCTGGGGGTTCTGGTGAGGGTTCGGTGACCCCTCCTCAAGGGGGGGGTACTGTTGTGAATTCTGTGGCTGAGTTCACTTCTGTGGTCACAAGTGGTATTGCAGTCTCTGGGCTTCCTCCCTCAGGTGTTTTGGTGAGCTCGTTGGCTGCCTTGCTATTTAGCTCCACCTGAGTCTGTCTTCCTTGCTCCTTGTCAATGTTCCAGTGTTGGATCTGAGCTACTGCATCTTTCCTTGGGCCTGCTGCTCTGCTAGATAAGTGCTTCTAGTTTGTTTTCTGTTTTTTCTGTCCAGCTTGCTATTAACTTTTGCTGGAAGCTCTGAGAAGCAAAGGGGTGCACCGCCGTGCTGTTAGTTCAGCACGGTGGGTCTTTTTGCCCCTTTGCGTGGTTTTCGTTTTAGGGTTTTTTGTAGACTGCATAGTTCTCTTTGCTATCCTCGCTCTGTCTAGAATATCGGGCCTCACTTTGCTGAATCTATTTCATTCCTACGTTTGTCTTTTCATCTTGCTAACAGTCATTATATGTGGGGGGCTGCCTATTCCTTTGGGGTATTTCTCTGAGGTAAGTCAGGCTTGTATTTCTATCTTCAGGCTAGTCAGCTCCTCAGGCAGTGCCGAGTTGCATAGGTAGTTATAGGCGCAATCCACTGCTGCTTATAGTTGTGTGAGGATAGATCAGGTACTGCAGTCTACAGAGATTCCACGTCTCAGAGCTCGTCCTATTGTTTTTGGTTATTGCCAGATCTCTGTATGTGCGCTGATTACTGCACGCTGTGTTGCCTGATTGCCAGCCATAACAGAACCCCAAAAATAATACCTTCTGAACACAAAAGAGAATCACTTTGACCCCTTCACAAACAAAGAATTAGCACGCAGGACCTGGAACACCATTCTGACCTGCTTCACATGAGACTCCCAATCATCCGAGAAGACCAAAATATCATCCAAGTATACAATCAGGAATTTATCCAGGTACTCTCGGAAGATGTCATGCATAAAGGACTGAAACACTGATGGAGCATTAGAAAGCCCGAATGGCATAACCAGGTACTCAAAATGGCCTTCGGGCGTATTAAATGCTGTTTTCCATTCATCGCCCCGTTTAATACGCACAAGATTATACGCACCACGAAGATCTATCTTGGTGAACCAACTAGCCCCCTTAATCCGAGCAAACAAATCAGACAGCAGCGGCAAGGGGTACTGAAATTTGACCGTAATTTTATTTAGAAGGCGGTAATCAATACAAGGTCTCAGCGAACCATCCTTCTTGGCCACAAAAAAGAACCCCGCTCCCAATGGCGACGATGATGGGCGAATATGACCCTTCTCCAAAGACTCCTTCACGTAACTCTGCATAGCGGCGTGCTCAGGTACAGATAAATTAAACAGTCGACCCTTAGGAAACTTACTACCAGGAATCAAATCGATAGCACAATCACAATCCCTATGCGGAGGTAGGGCATTGGACTTGGGCTCATCGAATACATCCCGGTAATCAGACAAGAACTCTGGGACCTCAGAAGGGGTGGATGATGAGATAGACAGAAATGGAACATCACCATGTACCCCCTGACAACCCCAGCTGGACACATATATTGATTTCCAATCTAATACTGGGTTATGGACTTGTAGCCATGGCAACCCCAACACGACCACATCATGCAGATTATGCAACACCAGAAAGCGAATATCCTCCTGGTGCGCAGGAGCCATGCACATGGTCAGCTGTGTCCAATACTGAGGCTTATTCTTGGCCAAAGGCGTAGCATCAATTCCTCTCAATGGAATAAGACACTGCGAGGGCTCCAAGACAAACCCACAGCGCCTAGCAAACTCCAAGTCCATCAAATTCAGGGCAGCGCCTGAATCCACAAATGCCATGACAGAATAGGAAGACAAAGAGCAGATCAAAGTAACGGACAAAAGAAATTTCGACTGTACCGTACCAATGGTGGCGGACCTAGCGAACCGCTTAGTGCGCTTAGGACAATCGGAGATAGCATGAGTGGAATCACCACAGTAGAAACACAACCCATTCTGACGTCTGTGTTCTTGCCTTTCAGCTCTGGTCAAAGTCCTATCGCACTGCATAGGCTCAGGTTTATGCTCAGATAATACCGCCAAATGGTGCACAGATTTACGCTCACGCAAGCGTCGACCGATCTGAATGGCCAAAGACATAGACTCATTTAGACCAGCAGGCATAGGAAATCCCACCATGACATCCTTAAGGGCTTCAGAGAGACCTTTTCTGAAAATAGCTGCCAGCGCACATTCATTCCATTGAGTGAGCACGGACCACCTTCTAAACTTCTGACAATAAATCTCTATCTCATCCTGACCCTGACACAGAGCCAGCAAATTTTTCTCTGCCTGATCCACTGAATTAGGTTCGTCGTACAGCAATCCGAGCGCCAGAAAAATGCATCAATATTACATAATGCAGGATCTCCTGGCGCAAGGGAAAATGCCCAGTCTTGAGGGTCGCCACGTAATAAAGAAATAATGATCTTAACTTGTTGAACTGGGTCACCAGAGGAGCGGGGTTTCAAAGCCAGAAATAGTTTACAATTATTTTTAAAATTCAAAAACTTAGTTCTATCTCCAGAAAATAACTCAGGAATAGGAATTTTAGGTTCTAACATAGGATTCTGAACCACTAAATCTTGAATGTTCTGTACTCTTATAGTGAGATTATCCATCAAAGAGGACAGACCCTGAATGTCCATGTCCACACCTGTGTTCTGAACCACCCTGATGTAAAGGGGAAAAGAAAGACAGAACACAGTGCAAAGAAAAAAAATGGTCTCAGAACTTCTCTTTTCCCTCTATTGAGAAGCATTAGTACTTTTGGCCTCCAGTACTGTTATGAACAGGTAATTCAGAACTACAATGGACCTTGAAGTTCAGAGCACACAAAGTGACCTGACATTTACAAAAAACATAGGACGAGCTCTGAGACGTGGAAACTCTGCTGACCGCAATCCCTAATCCTATCACACCACACTAGAGGTAGCCGTGGATTGCGCCTAACGCTCCCTATGCAACTCGGCACAGCCTGAGAAACTAACTAGCCCTGAAGATAGAAAAATAAGCCTACCTTGCCTCAGAGAAATTCCCCAAAGGAAAAGGCAGCCCCCCACATATAATGACTGTGAGTAAAGATGAAATACAAACACAGAGATGAAATAGATTTAGCAAAGTGAGGCCCGACTTACTGAATAGACCGAGGATAGGAAAGATAGCTTTGCGGTCAACACAAAAACCTACAAACAACCACGCAGAGGGGCAAAAAGACCCTCCGCAACGACTAACGGTACGGAGGTGCTCCCTCTGCGTCTCAGAGCTTCCAGCAAGCAAGAAAAACCAATATAGCAAGCTGGACAGAAAATAAAGCAAACAAAAGTAACACAAGCAGAACTTAGCTTATGCAGGATAGACAGGCCACAGGAATGATCCAGGAGGAAGCAAGACCAATACTAGAACATTGACTGGAGGCCAGGATCAAAGCACCAGGTGGAGTTAAATAGAGCAGCACCTAACGACTTAACCTCATCACCTGAGGAAGGAAACTCAGAAGCCGCAGTACCACTCTCATCCATCAAAGGAAGCTCATAGACAGAACCAGCCGAAGTACCACTCACGACCACAGGAGGGAGCTTGGCCACAGAATTCACAACACATTAGGTCTGCAGACAACTTCATATCACCGCCACAAAATTACAATGTGGGATATGGCGGGCTGTTTCAATTTTTGCAAGAGAAAAAATATATATTTTTTAATATACGTGAGGTCTGCAATCAGCTTCATATCACCACCAGAATATCACAACATTTTGCAACAGAATTTTTTTTTAATGTGCATAAGCTTTGCAGACTGGCATGGTGAATCATGGTAGCAACTGCCCCCCCCACAATTTTTCTTTCAAGCACAACAGCTGAAATCACAGAACAATGTGACAACAACAACACCACTAATTGACAAGGTAGGACATGGCATGCTGTTTCACATTTAGCAAGTGAAAAAAGAGATTAAGAGAGGTCTACTTGTGCATGGGGCACAATAGAAGCAGTGCACAACACACTTGTATGAAATGTGCCCTGCTGTCTTTGTTTGTGAACCTCAGTAATAGCACAAAAAAAGCAAAATCTGCTGGAACATCGATTTTACAGCCACCTAGGACATTAACTATCTATAATATCTGACTAATAAACAACCTAGCTACCTAAAATCTAGCTGCTAACAGTGCCATCGTCAGGAGCTGCCTCTCTGCATTATTAGGCCGGGATCACACACAGCGAGATATGGCTGAGTCTCGCAGGTTAAAACCAAGCTCTGGCAGCTTCACTCCAAAGCGGAGCATGCGGCCGCATAGCAATACATGGAACCGCACGCTCCGCTCTGGAGTGCCAGTGCCAGAGCTTGTTTTTAACCTGCGAGACTCGGCCACATCTCGCTGTAGTGTGACTCCGGCCTTACAGTGTCAAAATGGCATTAAATCAAGATGTCCACTCTATATATGGAGAGGGACATGTGATTTTAGCAGCCAATGATACAAGACGTTGTGTCAGGACATTTTGGATGTTTCCTGTGCTCTGATTGGCTAGCCACAATAAACACACATAAAGTTAGAAAAAAAATTACAGTTTACAAGCACACCACTCCTCTGAGATCTGCAAACCTCCTACCCTCATCAAACACGTGCCCCACACCATTATCGTAGCCAAAGTGCTGAAAATACTTCAGTGGCAACGCAAATATTTTCCTGCAGTTTTTACGAAATGTTTCAGATTTTTTCAGACTTTATAAAATGTTTCTCGTGTTTCCGATCACGAATCCGAATGTGCCATATTCGTGCCAAATTTATGTTTTGCGATCATTTTTCAAACAAATTCGTTCATCACTAGTCATGACAGCTGAAGAGTCTGCTGATGATCAACGTGCCTGTCATTACGATCATGGCTGATGCTCAAAGGAGATCATGATTTTACCTATACATTGCCGTACATCAGCATATACAGTAGCATTCATAGCACGTGACCGTATGATCGACGTTTGAAGTCCTCTAAACGGATTAAAAAACATGAAAAAAAAGTTTTAAAAGATAAAATACGCAAGTTCAAATCACCTCCATTTTGCCTTAGAAAAAATGGAACAATTTAAAAAAAAAATTCACATAGTTGGTATCTCTATGTTTTCGGACTTCGATCTATCAAAATATAAAGTAAAACAATCCGATCGGTAAATGGCTTAACGAGTAAAAAAATTCAAAACCCCCAAAAAGTTTTTTTGGCCATTGCAATAAAATGCAATAAGAGGAAATTAAAGCATCATATCTACCCCAAAATTGTATCAGTAAAAACTTCAGCTTAGGTTGTTAAAATTAAGCCTTCACACAGCCCTATATCCCCAAAAAAGAAAATGTTACGAGTCTTGGAAAAAGGCATAAAAAAGAAAGTTATTTATTACAATGTTCCTAATTTTTGACACCACCTAAAAAATGTTTTTTACATGTTTGGTATAAACTCATACTGACATAGAGAATCATATTGCCATGTCAGTTTTACCATATAGCGAACATAGTGAATAAAAAAAAAATTGTGTATTTGCTATTTTTTTTGCAATTTCAACGTACTTAGAATTTTTTCCGATTTTTCAGTACAATATGTGATAGAATGAATGGTTTTATTCAAAAGTACAACTCGTTCCACAGAAAACAAGCACTCATAAAGCTATGTGTGTGACAAATAAATAAGTTATGTTTCTTGGAGGAATGGTAGGAAACAATAAAAATAAAAAAACTGAAAACCCATGTTATGAAGAGTTTAACCCCTTCATGATCGGGGGATTTTTCGTTTTTCCGTGTTCGTTTTTCGCTCCCCTCCTTCCCAGAGCCATAACTTTTTTATTTTTCTGTCAACTTGGCCATGTGAGGGCTTATTTTTTGCGGGACGAGTTGTACTTTTGAACGACATCATTGGTTTTAGCATGTCGTGTACTAGAAAACGGGAAAAAAATTCCAAGTGCGGTGAAATTGCAAAAAAAGTGCAATCCCACATTGGTTTTTTGTTTGGCTTTTTTGCTAGGTTCACTAAATGCTAAAACTGACCTGCCATTATGATTCTCCAGGTCATTAGAGTTCATAGACACCTAATATGTCTAGGTTATTTTTTATCTAAGTGGTGAAAAAAAATTCCAAACTTTGCTAAAAAAAAAATAAAAAAAATTGCGCCATTTTCCGATACTCGTAGCGTCTCCATTTTTCATCATCTGGGGTCGGTTGAGGGCTTATTTTTTGTGTGCCGAGATGACGTTTTTAATGATAGCATTTCGGTGCAGATACGTTCTATTGATCGCCCGTTATTGCATTTTAATGCAATGTCGCGGCGACCAAAAAAACGTAATTCTGGCGTTTCGAATTTTTTTCCCGCTACGCTGTTTAGTGATCAGGTTAATACTTTTTTTTAATTGATAGATCGGGCGATTCTGAGCGCGGTGATACCAAATATGCGTAGATTTGATATTTTTTTTATTGATTTATTTTGATTGGGGCAAAAGGGGGGTGATTTAAACTTTTATGTTTTTTTTATTTTTTTCACATTTTTTTAAACTTTTTTTTTAACTTTTGCCATGCTTCAATAGCCTCCATGAGAGGCTAGAAGCAGGCATAGCACGATCGGCTCTGCTACATAGCAGCGATCTGCTGATCGCTGCTATGTAGCAGAATTGCACGTGTGCTGTGAGCGCCGACCACAGGGTGGCGCTCACAGCGACGGGCAATCAGTAACCATAGAGGTCTCAAGGACCTCTATGGTTACCATTCACAAGCATCACCGACCCCCGATCATGTGACGGGGGTCGGCGATGACGTCATTTCCGGCCGCCCGGCCGGAAGCGGTAGTTAAATGCCGCTGTCTGCGTTTGACAGCTGCATTTAACTAGTTAATAGGTGCGGGCAGATCGCGATTCTGCCCGCGCCTATTACGGGCACATGTCAGCTGTTCAAAACAGCTGACATGTCCCGGCTTTGGTGCGGGCTCACCGCGGAGCCCTGCATCAAAGCAGGGGAGCCGGCATCGGACGGTATAGTACGTCCGATGCCGGTAAGGGGTTAATCAACAATTTAGTTTTTTTATTCAATCGCATTGCCACAAGTGTGTAATATACAGCACCTAGCCATGCAGTCGTCTTTACTAACATTTTTTTTTTATTTTAGGCCATTTTAAAGAGAATATTGAATTCGAGCATGGTGCTGAACAAAATGTCACTGTTGTAACATGTATTTTGATAATTGTCCTAATTATTCCTCAGAAATAATGATCAACTGTGAGTGGTTTTATTAAAATGTCAAAATGTTTAAAAACCACAGCAAGTCAGCTGCAAAGTAAAGATACAGAGCAGGGTTGCAGAGTACTGAGGCACATGCGCATAATAGTTGCCAACGCTCTACTGACTCAATAACTGCAGAGTTTTAAACTTTCTCTGGTAATAACATCAGCTCAAAAATAGTGCACTGAGCGCTTCATAGCATAGGTTTCAATGGGAAAGCAGCTGAATGCAAGCCTTACATCATGTAACAGATTACCAATAATTAAATCAAGTGTTGTTATGCACCCCATCACTAGACTCTGTTGTTCGGTGGAGTGATGAATCACACTTCTCTCCCTGACAGTCTGATGCATGAGTCTTGGTTTGGCAATGCAAGGAGAGCATTACCTGAGTATACCAATACTGCAAGTATGTGATTTGCATACTTCCAGCCACATTTTAACTACTTGTGTCTCCTTGGTCAGGCCTCATCTGGAATACTGTGTTCAGTTCTGGGCACCACATTTTAAAAAAGACATTGAAAAACTAGAGCAAGTTCAGAGACGACCTACCAGGATGGTGAGCAGACTGCAAAGTATGTCCAACGAAGAACGGTTAAAGGATCTGGGAATGTTTAGCTTGCAAAAAAAGTCTAAGAGGAGACTTAAAGGGAACCTGTCACCCCGAAAATCGCGGGTGAGGTAAGCCCACCGGCATCAGGGGCTTATCTGCAACATTCTGTAATGCTGTGGATAAGCCTCCGATGTTAACTGAAAGATGAGAAAAAGACGTTATATTATACTCACCCAGGGGCGGTCCTGCTGCTGGTCAGGTCGGATGGGTGTCTCCGGTCCGCTGCGGCGCCTCCCATCTTCATTCCAAGACGTCCTCTTCTGATCTTCAGCCACGGCTCTGGCGCAGGCGTACTTTGCTCTGCCCTGTTGAGGGCAGAGGATAGTACTGCAGTGCGCAGGCGCCGGAAAAGTAAGAGGCCCGCGGCAGAGCAAAGTATGCCTGCACCGGAGCCGTGGCTGAAGATCAGAAGAGGACGTCTTGGAATGAAGATGGGAGGCGCCGCAGCGGACCAGAGACACCCATCCGACCTGACCAGCAGCGGGACCGCCCCTGGGTGAGTATAATCTAACGTCTTTTTCTCATCTTTCAGGTAACATCGGGGGCTTATCTACAGCATTACAGAATGCTGTAGATAAGCCCCTGATGCCGGTGGGCTTAACTCACCCGCGATTTTTGGGGTGACAGGTTCCCTTTAATAGCAGTCTACAAATATCAGAAGGAATGTAGCAGTGTAGAAGGATCATCATTATTCTCATTTGCACATGGAAACATGAGAAGCAATGGAATGAAAGTGAAAGGGAGAAGAAACAGATTTGATCTTAGAAAAAACATTGACAGTGATGTGATCAAGAATGTAAGTCCGCAAGGACAGGGTCCTCTCCCCTCTGTACCAGTCTGCCACTGTATATTTGTTTACTGTTAATGATATCTATAAACCTGTATGTAACCCCCTTTTCACATGTTAGCCATGGAATTAATGGTGCTATTTAAATAAATAATAATAATAATAAGTGAATCTGGCTGCCACAAGAGGTGGTTGTTAGTTCTCATTCAATAGAAGTCTTCAAACAGAGGTTGGACAGACATCTGTCTAAGATGGCTCAGTGAATCCTGCATTGAGCATGGGGTTGGAAACGATGACCCTTGAGGTCTCTTCAAACTCTAACATTCTATGATTCTATGAAAATGCATAATTAATTGTCTATTTTTTCCTTTTAGCCATTTTGAAATGTAAAAGCTAGGGGCTAAAACATTTTGATGGAAAAAAAAATAATTTTTCATTTAATTTAAGATCAATTGAAGTCTCTTATGGGGTTGTCCATTGTTTTGCCATTTCGGGGAACACCTAATGTGACATGACATTCATAATCTATGCTAGTAAAAATTGCACAGGCTCAGAAGTGCAATGACGATCCTTCACTTCTGAGTCCTTCCATTTGCCCAAACAGTAACTCCTGAACACTTATGAATATCCCTGCACCTAGAAGAAATTGTACTACAGATTGTGTTGTCCATGTTCTCCTTTCACCCATGTGAAAATGAAAAAATTGGGGCTAAAGCATCATGTAATATTTCATTTTATGTCCTATTATGGAATTAGATGAATCACCAGTGGGTTAAAGGTGTTCAACATACCCCTAGATGAATTTCAGAAGGAGTGTAGTTTCCAAAATAGGGTCAGTTGGGAGTGAAGTATGATTTTTTTGGCACCTTGGCAGCTTTTTAAATGCAACATGACATCTTCAATTTATTAAAAAAAAAACAAATAGCGCTCAGTCCATTTCCAGGGCTGGTTTTAGGCAAAATGGGGTCTTAGGCAAAGTTTAAAATGGGGCCCCAAATGCTAATATATTGCACATCACACAGAAGCATTTCAGTTGTATTTACATGCGCTGAGTTCAGGCCGCTAAATGAGTTTGATTGACAATATTGAAATCGTTCAACACTTTTTTCCTGACATCTTTCCACCATGTGAGAAAGAATGATGGAGACAGAATGATCACTAATAGATCACTAACATATCACCATACAGTATCATGTTATCAGCAGCACATCTACAGTTTACACCGGCGATGTGCTGCTGAGAACAATGAATTTTGTTCTGCCATAAACAATCCAGTCACTCGATGAATATGCAGCATTTTGCTTATTTAGTATAATACATCTCATAGTCCTCCACAAAGTATAATGTGCACCATAGTCCTCCATATTGTGAAATGCACACCCCATAGTCCTCCATATACACGGACGTGTTTCTCGCAAATGGAGACAAGCCCTTAATGCAACATTTTTGCAGAGTTATAAAATTCTGCAAATCACCTGTTGGTTTAAAATGCTCACAACACTCCTGAATAAATTACTTGAGAGATGCAGTTTTATAAATTTGTCCATTTTTAGAGGTTTCTGTGGTTTTGGCATCTCTAGACTTTCCAATCTTATCCAAACAAAATTGCACTCCAAAGGTCAAATAGTGCTTTTTCTCTTCCGAGCCACATTGTCTGCATGTACTCAGGAAAAAATGGACCCCATATTTTACAATTTATCTTGCTACCCTTGTGAAAATGAGAATTTTTTTGTACTAAAATTAGGTTTTCTGACCAATAGGTTCTTTAAAGTCACTTCAAAAGTGAAGTGGTCCCTAAAATTATAGATTTTTTCAATTTCATACATATGAAATATTGATACTAGTGTTTTAAAGAAGTTGTTCACCACTTGGACAACTACTTCTCATACCACTGACTTGGCCCCCATAAATTAATAAATCTTATACTCACTACTCATTCTGGAGCCGTTTCCGCAGTATTGGCACTCTGACTTCCAAGGCTCTAGTGTGGTTGTTTTGACACATGCCAGTGTCCAATCACCCGTGGCGGCTGGCGTAACTGTCCCTGCCTCCTGTCAAATTGAGCAGGAAGAGAAAGTCACATATCAGCCCAGACTTCCTCTTCATGTTAAATTTGGCTGAAGGGGGGGCAGTGACACTGCTTCTGATTGGTATTGGCGTCACGTGTCACAACAACTATGCCAAAGCCCTGGGAGTGCAAGTGCAGACATCGCAGGAATGGCACCAGCATGGGAGGTGAGTATAGGTTTTATTATTTTATTTGGGGGGAAAACATTTTGATCAAGAATGGGTTGTCCTAGTAGTGGACAACTCCTTTTATCCTTCTAAAAAAAATATTTGAAAAATGATACATAAACCAATGGAAGGTGGAGATAAATGGAAAGCATATATTTGGAAAGGTGCAATGAGCTGCATCAAGGGAGCACAGAAAAATTCATTAGCATATTTAAACAATGCACAATTTAAAGCAAACACAGCAATGGATTTGAACACTAAAAGTGCGATTTTTATTAGGGCTATGTGCTTTTTTTTGAACATTTTGCGCTGCCACACTCCCTTTAAACTGTGAATGAACAGCTTGAAAGGCTAGTTATGTTAGGAAAGCCAATTTTCCTATTCCCTACTAAGGAATACAGTGGGACCCCTTTAAATTTCTCATTCCTTGTTTAATTGCAGCCATTTGGTAAATTCAAATAAGATCATTTTTTTCTCATTAATGTACACTCTGCACACAATCTTGACTGAAAAAAAACAGAAATGTAGTAATTTTTTCAAATTTAGTATAAAAGAAAAACTGAAATATCACATGGTCATAAGTAGGGTTGAGCGAAACGGATCGGTCATTTTCATAAGTCGCCGACTTTTGGCAAAGTCGGGTTTCATGAAACCTGACCCTATCCCTGTGTGGGGTCGGCCACGCGATACGCGACCTTCGCGCCAAAGTCTCATTTCATATGACGCGTTCAGTGCCATTTCTCAGCCAATGAAGGAGGACGCAGAGTGTGGGCAGCGTGATGACATAGGTCCTGGTCCCCATCATCTTAGAGAAGGGCATTACAGTGATTGGCTTTCTTTCTGCGGCATCACAGGGGCTATAAAGGGGCGTGAACGCCGACCGCCATCTTACTGCTGCTGATCTGAGCATAGGGCGAGGTTGCTGCCGCTTTGTCAGAAGCAGGGATAGCGTTAGGCAGGGAATATAAACCCCCAAACCGCTTGTGCTGTAGCGATTTCCACTGTCCAACACCACTTTTTCCTTGCAGGGACAGTGGAGGCTAGATTTTTGTGCATCAGCTCTGTAGCTTATAAGGCTGCCTTATAAGGCTCCCTGATATCTGCATTGCTGTTTGTACGCCGCTGTGCAAACCAACTGCTTTTTTCAAAGCAAAAATCCTGTTGTTCCTTCCTTTCTGCACAGTTATCTTGTTTGTTTGTCCACACTTTTGTGTGCAGCAGTCCTTTTTATTGCTGCCTGCCATACATAGTAAAATAGTAACATAGTAACATAGTTAGTAAGGCCGAAAAAAGACATTTGTCCATCCAGTTCAGCCTATATTCCATCATAATAAATACCCAGATCTACGTCCTTCTACAGAACCTAATAATTGTATGATACAATATTGTTCTGCTCCAGGAAGACATCCAGGCCTCTCTTGAACCCCTCGACTGAGTTCGCCATCACCACCTCCTCAGGCAAGCAATTCCAGATTCTCACTGCCCTAACAGTAAAGAATCCTCTTCTATGTTGGTGGAAAAACCTTCTCTCCTCCAGACGCAAAGAATGCCCCCTTGTGCCCGTCACCTTCCTTGGTATAAACAGATCCTCAGCGAGATATTTGTATTGTCCCCTTATATACTTATACATGGTTATTAGATCGCCCCTCAGTCGTCTTTTTTCTAGACTAAATAATCCTAATTTCGCTAATCTATCTGGGTATTGTAGTTCTCCCATCCCCTTTATTAATTTTGTTGCCCTCCTTTGTACTCTCTCTAGTTCCATTATATCCTTCCTGAGCACCGGTGCCCAAAACTGGACACAGTACTCCATGTGCGGTCTAACTAGGGATTTGTACAGAGGCAGTATAATGCTCTCATCATGTGTATCCAGACCTCTTTTAATGCACCCCATGATCCTGTTTGCCTTGGCAGCTGCTGCCTGGCACTGGCTGCTCCAGGTAAGTTTATCATTAACTAGGATCCCCAAGTCCTTCTCCCTGTCAGATTTACCCAGTGGTTTCCCGTTCAGTGTGTAATGGTGATATTGATTCCCTCTTCCCATGTGTATAACCTTACATTTATCATTGTTAAACCTCATCTGCCACCTTTCAGCCCAAGTTTCCAACTTATCCAGATCCATCTGTAGCAGAATACTATCTTCTCTTGTATTAACTGCTTTATATAGTTTTGTATCATCTGCAAATATCGATATTTTACTGTGTAAACCTTCTACCAGATCATTAATGAATATGTTGAAGAGAACAGGTCCCAATACTTACCCCTGCGGTACCCCACTGGTCACAGCGACCCAGTTAGAGACTATACCATTTATAACATAGTAACATAGTAACATAGTTAGTAAGGCCGAAAAAAGACATTTGTCCATCCAGTTCAGCCTATATTCCATCATAATAAATCCCCAGATCTACGTCCTTCTACAGAACCTAATAATTGTATGATACAATATTGTTCTGCTCCAGGAAGACATCCAGGCCTCTCTTGAACCCCTCGACTGAGTTCGCCATCACCACCTCCTCAGGCAAGCAATTCCAGATTCTCACTGCCCTAACAGTAAAGAATCCTCTTCTATGTTGGTGGAAAAACCTTTTCTCCTCCAGACGCAAAGAATGCCCCCTTGTGCCCGTCACCTTCCTTGGTATAAACAGATCCTCAGCGAGATATTTGTATTGTCCCCTTATATACTTATACATGGTTATTAGATCGCCCCTCAGTCGTCTTTTTTCTAGACTAAATAATCCTAATTTCGCTAATCTATCTGGGTATTGTAGTTCTCCCATCCCCTTTATTAATTTTGTTGCCCTCCTTTGTACTCTCTCTAGTTCCATTATATCCTTCCTGAGCACCGGTGCCCAAAACTGGACACAGTACTCCATGTGCGGTCTAACTAGGGATTTGTACAGAGGCAGTATAATGCTCTCATCATGTGTATCCAGACCTCTTTTAATGCACCCCATGATCCTGTTTGCCTTGGCAGCTGCTGCCTGGCACTGGCTGCTCCAGGTAAGTTTATCATTAACTAGGATCCCCAAGTCCTTCTCCCTGTCAGATTTACCCAGTGGTTTCCCGTTCAGTGTGTAATGGTGATATTGATTCCCTCTTCCCATGTGTATAACCTTACATTTATCATTGTTAAACCTCATCTGCCACCTTTCAGCCCAAGTTTCCAACTTATCCAGATCCATCTGTAGCAGAATACTATCTTCTCTTGTATTCACTGCTTTACATAGTTTTGTATCATCTGCAAATATCGATATTTTACTGTGTAAACCTTCTACCAGATCATTAATGAATATGTTGAAGAGAACAGGTCCCAATACTGACCCCTGCGGTACCCCACTGGTCACAGCGACCCAGTTAGAGACTATACCATTTATAACCACCCTCTGCTTTCTATCACTAAGCCAGTTACTAACCCATTTACACACATTTTCCCCCAGACCAAGCATTCTCATTTTGTGTACCAACCTCTTGTGCGGCACGGTATCAAACGCTTTGGAAAAATCGAGATATACCACGTCCAATGACTCACCGTGGTCCAGTCTATAGCTTACCTCTTCATAAAAACTGATTAGATTGGTTTGACAGGAGCGATTTCTCATAAACCCATGCTGATATGGAGTTAAACAGTTATTCTCATTGAGATAATCCAGAATAACATCCCTCAGAAACCCTTCAAATATTTTACCAACAATAGAGGTTAGACTTACTGGCCTATAATTTCCAGGTTCACTTTTAGAGCCCTTTTTGAATATTGGCACCACATTTGCTATGCGCCAGTCCTGCGGAACAGACCCTGTCGCTATAGAGTCACTAAAAATAAGAAATAATGGTTTATCTATTACATTACTTAGTTCTCTTAGTACTCGTGGGTGTATGCCATCCGGACCCGGAGATTTATCTATTTTAATCTTATTTAGCCGGTTTCGCACCTCTTCTTGGGTTAGATTGGTGACTCTTAATATAGGGTTTTCATTGTTTCTTGGGATTTCACCTAGCATTTCATTTTCCACCGTGAATACCGTGGAGAAGAAGGTGTTTAATATGTTAGCTTTTTCCTCGTCATCTACAACCATTCTTTCCTCACTATTTTTTAAGGGGCCTACATTTTCAGTTTTTATTCTTTTACTATTGATATAGTTGAAGAACAGTTTGGGATTAGTTTTACTCTCCTTAGCAATGTGCTTCTCTGTTTCCTTTTTGGCAGCTTTAATTAGTTTTTTAGATAAAGTATTTTTCTCCCTATAGTTTTTTAGAGCTTCAGTGGTGCCATCCTGCTTTAGTAGTGCAAATGCTTTCTTTTTACTGTTAATTGCCTGCCTTACTTCTTTGTTTAGCCACATTGGGTTTTTCCTATTTCTAGTCCTTTTATTCCCACAAGGTATAAACCGCTTACACTGCCTATTTAGGATGTTCTTAAACATTTCCCATTTATTATCTGTATTCTCATTTCTGAGGATATTGTCCCAGTCTACCAGATTAAGGGCATCTCTAAGCTGTTCAAACTTTGCCTTCCTAAAGTTCAATGTTTTTGTGACTCCCTGACAAGTCCCCCTAGTGAAAGACAGGTGAAACTGCACAATATTGTGGTCGCTATTTCCTAAATGCCCAACCACCTGCAGATTTGTTATTCTGTCAGGTCTATTAGATAGTATTAGGTCTAAAAGTGCTGCTCCTCTGGTTGGATTCTGCACCAATTGTGAAAGATAATTTTTCTTGGTTATTAGCAGAAACCTGTTGCCTTTATGGGTTTCACAGGTTTCTGTTTCCCAGTTAATATCCGGGTAGTTAAAGTCCCCCATAACCAGGACCTCATTATGGGTTGCAGCTTCATCTATCTGCTTTAGAAGTAGACTTTCCATGTTTTCTGTTATATTTGGGGGTTTGTAACAGACCCCAATGAGAATTTTGTTACCATTTTTCCCTCCATGAATTTCAACCCATATGGACTCGACATCCTCATTCCCTTCGCTAATATCCTCCCTTAAAGTGGACTTTAGACAAGACTTTACATAGAGACAAACCCCTCCTCCTCTCTGATTTTTACGATCCTTTCTAAACAGACTGTAACCCTGTAAGTTAACTGCCCAGTCATAGCTTTCATCTAACCATGTCTTGGTTATTCCCACTATGTCAAAGTTACCTGTAGATATTTCTGCTTCTAGTTCTTCCATCTTGTTTGTCAGGCTTCTGGCGTTTGCGAGCATGCAGTTTAGAGGATTTTGTTTTGTTCCAATCTCCTCACTGTGGATTGTTTTAGAAATGTTCTTACCTCCCTTCTGAGTATGTTTTCCTGGGTCGTCTTTGTTCGAGTCTAATGTTTTTCTTCCCGTCCCCTCTTCTTCTAGTTTAACGCCCTCCTGATGAGTGTAGCGAGTCTTCTGGCGAATGTGTGTTTCCCAGGTTTGTTGAGGTGTAGTCCGTCTCTGGCGAGGAGTCCATCGTACAAGTAATTCACACCGTGGTCCAGGAATCCGAATCCTTGTTGTCTGCACCATCGTCTTAGCCAGTTGTTTGCATCAAGGATCCTGTTCCATCTCCTGGTGCCATGCCCGTCTACTGGAAGGATAGAAGAAAAAACTACCTGTGCATCCAGTTCCTTTACTTTCTTCCCCAACTCTTCAAAGTCCTTGCAGATTGTCGGTAGGTCCTTCCTTGCCGTGTCATTGGTGCCAACATGTATCAGAAGAAATGGGTGGACGTCCTTGGAGCTGAAGAGCTTTGGTATCCTATCGGTCACATCCTTGATCATCGCACCTGGAAGGCAGCATACTTCTCTTGCAGTTATGTCCGGTCTGCAGATGGCTGCTTCTGTGCCTCTCAGTAGTGAGTCTCCCACCACCACCACTCTTCGTTGCTTCTTGGCTGTACTTTTTGCTGTCACTTGTTGCTGTGTGCCCTTTTCTTTTTTGCTTGCTGGTATTGCTTCATTCTTAGGTGTGCCATCTTCATCCTCTACAAAGATTTGATATCGGTTCTTCAGTTGTGTGGTTGGTGATTTCTCCATGGTCTTCTTGCTTCTTTTGGTCACATGCTTCCACTCATCTGCTTTTGGAGGTTCTCTGACACTTTTTGCACCTTCTGTGACCAGTAGAGATGCTTCTGTTCTGTCTAGAAAGTCTTCATTCTCTTTGATGAGTTTCAAAGTTGCTATTCTTTCTTCCAGACCCCGCACCTTTTCTTCTAAAAGGGCCACTAGTCTACACTTCTGACAGGTGAAATTGGATTCTTCTTCTGGTCGATCTGTGAACATGTAGCACATGCTGCAGCTCACCATGTAGGTTGTCACATCTGCCATGTTGCTCCTAGATCCTGCTGACTTGCTGTGTGTTTTCCTTCTTGTGTAATCTACTCAGCCAAGCTCTCTTGCAATAATGTCCTACAGGCAAAAATTACGGCGCGCGGTTTGGTGATGCTTTCGAAGCAGCTGGTCCCGGCTGTACCCAACGATCTTCTAGCTTAGGGAGACTTCGCTTCTCCCAGAAGGCACCTGGAATATGCAAATTAGCCTCCTGAAGCTTGAATCCCTGGTTTGGTGATGCTTTCGAAGCAGCTGGTCCCGGCTGTACCCAACGATCTTCTAGCTTAGGGAGACTTCGCTTCTCCCAGAAGGCACCTGGAATATGCAAATTAGCCTCCTGAAGCTTGAATCCCTGGTTTGGTGATGCTTTCGAAGCAGCTGGTCCCGGCTGTACCCAACGATCTTCTAGCTTAGGGAGACTTCGCTTCTCCCAGAAGGCACCTGGAATATGCAAATTAGCCTCCTGAAGCTTGAATCCCTGGTTTTGTGCAGTTTCACCTGTCTTTCACTAGGGGGACTTGTCAGGGAGTCACAAAAACATTGAACTTTAGGAAGGCAAAGTTTGAACAGCTTAGAGATGCCCTTAATTTGGGCTTCTGGGAGAAGCGAAGTCTCCCTAAGCTAGAAGATCGTTGGGTACAGCCGGGACCAGCTGCTTCGAAAGCATCACCAAACCAGGGATTCAAGCTTCAGGAGGCTAATTTGCATATTCCAGGTGCCTTCTGGGAGAAGCGAAGTCTCCCTAAGCTAGAAGATCGTTGGGTACAGCCGGGACCAGCTGCTTCGAAAGCATCACCAAACCAGGGATTCAAGCTTCAGGAGGCTAATTTGCATATTCCAGGTGCCTTCTGGGAGAAGCGAAGTCTCCCTAAGCTAGAAGATCGTTGGGTACAGCCGGGACCAGCTGCTTCGAAAGCATCACCAAACCAGGGATTCAAGCTTCAGGAGGCTAATTTGCATATTCCAGGTGCCTTCTGGGAGAAGCGAAGTCTCCCTAAGCTAGAAGATCGTTGGGTACAGCCGGGACCAGCTGCTTCGAAAGCATCACCAAACCAGGGATTCAAGCTTCAGGAGGCTAATTTGCATATTCCAGGTGCCTTCTGGGAGAAGCGAAGTCTCCCTAAGCTAGAAGATCGTTGGGTACAGCCGGGACCAGCTGCTTCGAAAGCATCACCAAACCAGGGATTCAAGCTTCAGGAGGCTAATTTGCATATTCCAGGTGCCTTCTGGGAGAAGCGAAGTCTCCCTAAGCTAGAAGATCGTTGGGTACAGCCGGGACCAGCTGCTTCGAAAGCATCACCAAACCAGGGATTCAAGCTTCAGGAGGCTAATTTGCATATTCCAGGTGCCTTCTGGGAGAAGCGAAGTCTCCCTAAGCTAGAAGATCGTTGGGTACAGCCGGGACCAGCTGCTTCGAAAGCATCACCAAACCAGGGATTCAAGCTTCAGGAGGCTAATTTGCATATTCCAGGTGCCTTCTGGGAGAAGCGAAGTCTCCCTAAGCTAGAAGATCGTTGGGTACAGCCGGGACCAGCTGCTTCGAAAGCATCACCAAACCAGGGATTCAAGCTTCAGGAGGCTAATTTGCATATTCCAGGTGCCTTCTGGGAGAAGCGAAGTCTCCCTAAGCTAGAAGATCGTTGGGTACAGCCGGGACCAGCTGCTTCGAAAGCATCACCAAACCAGGGATTCAAGCTTCAGGAGGCTAATTTGCATATTCCAGGTGCCTTCTGGGAGAAGCGAAGTCTCCCTAAGCTAGAAG
Source organism: Ranitomeya imitator (assembly GCF_032444005.1). Lineage (NCBI taxonomy): Eukaryota > Metazoa > Chordata > Amphibia > Anura > Dendrobatidae > Ranitomeya > Ranitomeya imitator. The sequence continues at coordinate 328,913,751 of NC_091286.1, read as the reverse complement.
ATCGTTGGGTACAGCCGGGACCAGCTGCTTCGAAAGCATCACCAAACCAGGGATTCAAGCTTCAGGAGGCTAATTTGCATATTCCAGGTGCCTTCTGGGAGAAGCGAAGTCTCCCTAAGCTAGAAGATCGTTGGGTACAGCCGGGACCAGCTGCTTCGAAAGCATCACCAAACCAGGGATTCAAGCTTCAGGAGGCTAATTTGCATATTCCAGGTGCCTTCTGGGAGAAGCGAAGTCTCCCTAAGCTAGAAGATCGTTGGGTACAGCCGGGACCAGCTGCTTCGAAAGCATCACCAAACCAGGGATTCAAGCTTCAGGAGGCTAATTTGCATATTCCAGGTGCCTTCTGGGAGAAGCGAAGTCTCCCTAAGCTAGAAGATCGTTGGGTACAGCCGGGACCAGCTGCTTCGAAAGCATCACCAAACCAGGGATTCAAGCTTCAGGAGGCTAATTTGCATATTCCAGGTGCCTTCTGGGAGAAGCGAAGTCTCCCTAAGCTAGAAGATCGTTGGGTACAGCCGGGACCAGCTGCTTCGAAAGCATCACCAGGTGCCATCCTGCTTTAGTAGTGCAAATGCTTTCTTTTTACTGTTAATTGCCTGCCTTACTTCTTTGTTTAGCCACATTGGGTTTTTCCTATTTCTAGTCCTTTTATTCCCACAAGGTATAAACCGCTTACACTGCCTATTTAGGATGTTCTTAAACATTTCCCATTTATTATCTGTATTCTCATTTCTGAGGATATTGTCCCAGTCTACCAGATTAAGGGCATCTCTAAGCTGTTCAAACTTTGCCTTCCTAAAGTTCAATGTTTTTGTGACTCCCTGACAAGTCCCCCTAGTGAAAGACAGGTAAAACTGCACAATATTGTGGTCGCTATTTCCTAGATGCCCAAATACCTGCAGATTTGTTATTCTGTCAGGTCTATTAGATAGTATTAGGTCTAAAAGTGCTGCTCCTCTGGTTGGATTCTGCACCAATTGTGAAAGATAATTTTTCTTGGTTATTAGCAGAAACCTGTTGCCTTTATGGGTTTCACAGGTTTCTGTTTCCCAGTTAATATCCGGGTAGTTAAAGTCCCCCATAACCAGGACCTCATTATGGGTTGCAGCTTCATCTATCTGCTTTAGAAGTAGACTTTCCATGCTTTCTGTTATATTTGGGGGTTTGTAACAGACCCCAATGAGAATTTTGTTACCATTTTTCCCTCCATGAATTTCAACCCATATGGACTCGACATCCTCATTCCCTTCGCTAATATCCTCCCTTAAAGTGGACTTTAGACAAGACTTTACATAGAGACAAACCCCTCCTCCTCTCCGATTTTTACGATCCTTTCTAAACAGACTGTAACCCTGTAAGTTAACTGCCCAGTCATAGCTTTCATCTAACCATGTCTCGGTTATTCCCACTATGTCAAAGTTACCTGTAGATATTTCTGCTTCTAGTTCTTCCATCTTGTTTGTCAGGCTTCTGGCGTTTGCGAGCATGCAGTTTAGAGGATTTTGTTTTGTTCCAATCTCCTCGCTGTGGATTGTACTTTTCTGAGATTACTGTAGGGAGATAGTAATTGTAGTACAGTCCCTTTTTTTATTTTTTATATATATCTTCAAGCCACTTTCTGCCCCTGAAACTGTGTAGTGTGAAACAGTGGGCCTGTATTTTTCTGCACTGTCCCACACCTAAAAAGGGAGATTTATATTGCCAATCAGTGCATCTGTGCCAGTCCAGTATGTTGTATCTGTCAGTCATTTTGTGCCACTGAAACAATACTGTAAAAAAGTGGGCCAGATTTATTCACTAGTCTCCCTTCACAAAAAAAAGAAGGGGAGATTAATATTGGCAAATCTGTGCATCTGTGCCAGTCCAGTCTGTGGTATCGGTCTGTCATTTTGTGCCACTGAAACAATACTGTAAAAAAGTGGGCCAGATTTATTCACTAGTCTCCCTTCACAAAAAAAAAGGGGAGATTAATATTGGCAAATCTGTGCATCTGTGCCAGTCCAGTCTGTGGTATCGGTCTGTCATTTTGTGCCACTGAAACAATACTGTAAAACAGTGGGCCAGATTGATTCACTAGTCTCCCATCAAAAAAAAATAAGGGGAGATTAATATTGGCAAATCTGTGCATCTGTGCCAGTCCAGTCTGTGGTATCGGTCTGTCATTTTGTGCCACTGAAACAATACTGTAAAACAGTGTGCCAGATTTATTCACTAGTCTTCCATATAAAAAAAAGAAGGGGAGATCAATATTGGCAAATCTGTGCATATGTGCCAGTTCAATCTGTGGTATCAGTCTGTCATTTTGTGCCACTGAAACAAGACTGTAAAACAGTGTGCCAGATTTATTCACTAGTCTCCCATTAAAAAAAGGGATATTAATATTGGCAAATCTGTGCATCTGTGCCAGTCCAGTCTGTGGTATCTGTCTGTAATTTTCTGCCACAGAAACAATACTGTAAAACAGTGGGCCAGATTTATTCACTAGTCTTCCATATAAAAAAAAGAAGGGGAGATTTTTATTTCCAGTGTGTGCATCTGCGTCAGTCCTGTTAGTGGCATATCTGTCAGCCACTGTCTGCCACTGAAACTGTGTACTGTAATACAGTGGGCCTGATTTTCCCTGCAGTCTCACACACCTTTAAAGGGAGATTTAAATTCACAACAATTTTGCGTCCACCTTGTACAGTAACTGGTTTTACAGTACCAAATACCATTTGTTAGTTTGGTTACATATTTCCAAGAATGAGGAAGTCTGGTGGAAGAGGTTGTGGCCGAAGGTGGTCATTGCCAGCTGGTAATGATGGTAGTGGTGGTGGAGCATCAGGTGGTAGTGGGAAAAGCAATATAGCACCTAAGTCTCGAGTTGTTCAGCCACCATCATCGTCTGGCTACACAAGGCCTCGAATGCTTCCTTTTCTGGGAGTAGGAAAACCGCTTTTAAAGCCGGAGCAACAGGAACAAGTTTTGGCTTTCCTTGCTGACTCTGCCTGTAGCTCTTTTGCCTCCTCTTCGGAAAGTGCAAAATGTAAAAGCAGCGCGTCATCAGTGGATGTTCCCGGTCAGGGACAAGTCGCTTCCTTGCGTTCTTCACCCAGAACAACAGAGAAGGATGCGTCAGGCGACACAACGGGTTACTCCATGGAGCTCTTTACACATACCGTTCCTGGGTTAGAAAGGGAAATTGTTAACAGGCCATGCCCATTACAAGATAAATCTGACATGGAGTGCACAGATGCACAGCCACAGCCAGATTATTATGCTGTTCCTTTGACTCAGATCACAACATTGCCCTCGCAGTGTACTGATCCAGAATCTGACCCAGATGAGACTATGGAACTAGATAGCAAACATACACCTTCCGCGAACAGACATTCAATAGGGAGGGTTATTTAAAGAGCGACTTTCACTCACAACACACACACATATTTACAAGACAATACTAGCGCATGGCCGTGCGGTCATGCGCAGTTTATATAGCTGCAGCACAGGAAACAGCTACAGAAGTTTTGCCCTTTCAGTACCTGCCAAAAGGACCAATGGGATGTGCTGCAGTACCTGAGCATGTGACCCTCGATTTCCAACAGGAGATCTTGCCCTGGGCATGCTCAGTGTGTGCAAATAAGGACTTAGATCCAGAAATGTCCACTCACCGCTGCCCAGCACTGGCTTCAATGGCAGAAGCAGGAAAAACAGCAGTAACTGAGCGAGACGCTGGGATTGGCGTCCCTGCTGAGCAGACTCCACTGCGGCTGGAGGAGAATGGGAGACCGCAGCAGAGACGGATCGAGATTCCCCCTGTGCAGCAGAGGAAACTCGACTCCTAACATTACCCCCCCCTCCTAGGGCCCCCCCCTCCTTGGGCCTCGCTACGTTCGAAGGCAGCAATGAGCTGCGGGGCCCGAATGTGCTCAACAGGCTCCCAGTTCCTGTCCTCAGGGCCATAACCCTTCCAGTCTACCAAATATAATTTTTTGCCACGTACCACCTTGCACCCCAAAATAGCGTTCACTTCATAATCGTCCGTAGACGAACCCGATGTCCCAGCAGATGACTCGGAGAACCGGGACATATACACGGGTTTCAAGAGGGACACATGAAAGGTGTCGGTGATACCCAGGCGTGGCGGAAGGGCCAAACGATAGACCACAGGATTAACCTGCTCGAGGACCTTGAATGGGCGCAAGTAGTGAGGAGCAAATTTAGTGGACTCAACTCGCAGCCTGATGTTACGGGCGGAGAGCCACACCAAGTCGCCAGGAGCAAAGGTCGGAGCCGGGCGCCGATGAGCATCGGCGGAGGACCTCATTCTCTCCTTAGAGGCCCAAATGGCATCCTGAGTGCGGTCCCAAATATCCCGTGCCTCCACAGCCCAGTCTGCCACCCTGGAGTCGGCGGAAGACACGGGCATAGGCACAGGTATCCGTGGATGCTGACCATAGTTGAGGAGGAATGGGGTTTGTCCAGTGGAGTCGGCTACGGCGTTGTTCAGTGCAAACTCTGCCCATGATTGCAAGGATGCCCAGTCATCCTGCCTGGCTGATACAAAATGTCGCAGGTATGTGACCAAGGTCTGGTTGGCCCTCTCTACCAATCTATTCGTCTCGGGATGATATGCGGAAGAGAGATTTAACTCAATGCTGAGAAGACGACAAAGCTCTCTCCAGAACCGAGACGCAAACTGGGTACCCCGGTCACTGACAATTTTGTCTGGCATGTCGTGTAGGCGGAAGATGTGTCTTATGAACAACGCTGCCAAGGCCCGTGCAGAAGGTAACCGTGGGAGCGGCACCAAATGCACCATTTTCGAGAAATGATTGGAAATAACCCAAATGACGGTACAGCCGCGAGACTTGGGCAAACCCACTACAAAGTCCATCCCGACCATCTCCCAGGGCCTGTCTGCCACCGGCAAGGGATAGAGTAAGCCAGATGGCCGTTGTTGAGGAGACTTATTTTTGGCGCATGAGACACACGCCAGAACGTAATCTCTGACATCACGAACCATATGCGGCCACCAGTACGTCCTCGCCAGTAGCTCAGATGTCCTCTTTGTCCCAAAGTGTCCACCCACCCTGGACGAATGAGCCCAAGAGAGAACCTCCGGTCGCAAATTAATGGGCACAAAAGTCTTGCCCGGAGGCACAGACTTTAGCGAAACTGGCACTACGGTTCTCAGGCTCTCGGAAGGGACAATAAGCCGAGGCTCCTCTTCCTCCTCCTCAGTTGACATAAGGGAGCGAGAGAGAGCGTCAGCACGGATATTCTTCTTCCCAGCGAGATAATGAAGGGAAAAGTGGAACCGGGAGAAGAACAGGGACCATCTGGCCTGGTGAGAATTTAGCCGCTGGGCTGTCTGCAAATAGACTAAATTTTTGTGGTCCGTGTAAACTTGGAAGGGAAACCGCGCACCTTCCAGAAGGTGTCTCCACTCCGAAAAGGCCAACTTCATTGCTAGCAACTCCCTGTCCCCGATGGAGTAGTTTCTCTCCGCTGGCGTGAAGGTCTTAGAGAAGAAGAAGCATGGATGCTTCCAACCTTGAGCATCCTTTTGATAGAGGACTGCTCCAGCACCAACGGACGAGGCATCCACCTCAATTAGGAATGGCTTATCCACATCGGGACGATGTAAGATGGGAGCGCTAGCAAAGTGGGACTTAATAGAAGTGAAGGCCTTGGAGATCTCTTCCGACCACAATTTGGGATTCGCTCCCTTCTTGGTGAGGGCTACCAAGGGAGCTACCAGAGTTGAGAAGTGGGGAATGAACTGGCGGTAATAGTTTATGAACCCCATAAAGCGCTGCACCGCTTTAAGAGAATGGGGCTCTTGCCAGTCCATCACAGCCTGTAGTTTGGCAGGATCCATAGCCAATCCCTGGGCGGAGATGATATAGCCCAGGAAAGGTAAAGACTCCTGCTCAAACATACACTTCTACAACTTTGCATAAAGAGAGTTTGGAGGTCGAAGACTCTGCCAACATCTCTCCGGTGGGAGTCAATATCTGGAGAAAAGATGAGAATATCATCCAGATAGACTACAACTGAGGTGGAAAGCATATCCCGGAAGATGTCGTTGACAAAGTCTTGGAAAATGGCTGGGGCATTACAGAGCCCGAAGGGCATTACCAGATACTCATAGTGCCCATCTCTGGTGTTAAACGCCGTTTTCCATTCGTCCCCCTCACGGATGCGAATCAGGTTGTAAGCACCCCGCAGATCTAGTTTAGTAAACACCCTTGCTCCCCGAAGCCTATCGAAAAGCTCAGATATCAAGGGCAAAGGATACTTGTTCTTAACGGTGATAGCGTTAAGACCCCTGTAGTCTATGCATGGACGTAGTTCCCCATTCTTCTTCTACACGAAAAAGAACCCTGCCCCAGCAGGTGACACCGACTTCCTGATGAACCCTCTTGCCAGATTCTCTTGAATGTACTGAGACATTGCCTCTGTCTCCGGGAGAGATAATGGATAGACTCGACCCCGGGGAGGCTCAGCACCAGGCAAGAGATCAATAGGACAGTCATAGGGGCGATGGGGCGGAAGGATCTCCGCCGCCTTTTTGGAGAACACATCTGCATAAGACCAATATTGCTTGGGGAGAGAGGATAGATCTGCGGGTACCTCTGTAGTAGCAACCTGAACGCACTCTCGGTGACACCTACCCCCACAAGATTCACCCCATCCCAGAATTCTGCATGAGGACCACTCGATGTGAGGAGAGTGGTACCGTAGCCAAGGTATCCCCAACAGGACCTCATCAATCCCCTCAGGAATGATGAGCAGAGATATAATCTACTGATGGGATGGCGACACGGACAGGGTAAAAGGGATGGTCTGATGTGTTATCTGTGAGGGCAGTGTCGACCCATTCATCACTCGTACCGTTACTGGTTGAGGTAGCATAACCAGGGGTATTGCGTGACGTTGGGCGAAGGCAGAAGACATAAAATTTCCCTCCGCCCCAGAATCCACGCAGAGCTCTACCGAGTGGGAGAATGAGCCTAATGTTATTGTCCCCTTAAAGGACAATTTGGAGGCAAACGTCGCCGTGTCTAGTGTACCTCCACCTACTACCACTAGACGCTGACGTTTCCTCGACCGCTGGGGACATCTGGTGGCAAGATGTCCTGACTGCTGGCACACATGACAAACCTGGAGTGCACGAGCGGTCCGGGACTTAAATCCCGCTCGTGACACTACCATAGGCTCATGGGACTCAGGGGCCTGGACTGGAGATTCCAAAGGTTTGGCGAAGGTGGGAGCCAGCCGAAACCTCTGCCTACACTGGGCTCGCTCTAACCTCCGCTCGTGGAAACGGAGGTCAATACGAGTGGATACTGTTATTAATTCCTCCAGTGTGGCGGGAATCTCCCTAGTGGCCAGGGCGTCCTTAACGTGGTCAGCCAGCCCCCTCCAAAATATAGGAATGAGGGCTTTATCCGACCACTCCAGCTCAGATGCTAGGGTGTGGAAGTGTACGGCAAAATGGCTGATCAAGGACAAGCCCTGAGTCAATGCCAACAGTTGGAGCGCCATATCATGGGTGACACGAGGTCCTAAAAAGACCTGTTTCAGAGTGCTCAGGAATAACGGAGCACTCTGCACCACATGATCGCCACGCTCCCACAGCGGCGTAGCCCACTGCAACGCCCTGTCCGACAGGAGAGACACAATAAACCCCACCTTTGCCCGCTCTGTAGGGAAACGAGAGGCCAGAAGCTCGAGATGTATAGAGCACTGACTCACTAAACCCCTACAAGACTTACTGTCACCAGAAAATTTCTCTGGTAGCGGGAGGCGAGATAGAGTCGGAACAGGGGTGGCAGTGGACAAGGTAGCTGCAGCCACGCTAGCAGCCTGAACAGCGACAGCAGTGACATCAACAGCTGAGGTTGAATGCTCTAGAGCCGCCAACCTTCCCTCCAGCTGCTGGATGTACCGCTGTAAACGCTGATCGTCCGCCATTTACTAGCCAGACCTTGGCGCTAGTATTATGTTAGGACTGGCGGAACGCACCAAGTACTAGATGAAATGGAACTAGGTGCGTTCGCAGTCCGAGGTCCACCGTGCAGGTAACAAACCCTGCTGCTAGTAAGACGGACTATATGGCGGTACTACAAGTATGCACGCACGGGTTAACTACACCCTGTGTGAAGGAAGTGATCCTGTTGCGTCACAGGACCGCGGTACCGCACATAGAGCGCGAGCAAGTAGTCAGCGAACTCAACCCCAACTAGGATTGAAGTCCGATTAGACACTTGCTGGCACAACACCGCAACTGGGTGTGTAAGGAAACTAAATAATAATATGAAAGGCACAAGAGTGCGTGCGGTGCCGCACAGACGGATGCCACTAACCACCCAGGCTTGGGTCAGGAAAGCGCAGAGAAAGCGCACGGCGCCGTACAGGCGGACACAGCAACTGGTAGCTGTAATGTGTGTTACGTGCTGTTGGATAAGTCGGGCGCTAGATAGCAAACATACACCTTCCGCGAACAGACATTCAATAGGGAGGGTTATTTAAAGAGCGACTTTCACTCACAACACACACACATATTTACAAGACAATACTAGCGCATGGCCGTGCGGTCATGCGCAGTTTATATAGCTGCAGCACAGGAAACAGCTACTAAAGTTTTGCCCTTTCAGGACCTGCCAAAAGGACCAATGGGATGTGCTGCAGTACCTGAGCATGTGACCCTCGATCTCCAACAGGAGATCTTGCCCTGGGCATGCTCAGTGTGTGCAAATAAGGACTTAGATCCAGAAACGTCCACTCGCCACTGCCCAGCACTGGCTTCAATGGCAGAAGCAGGAAAAGCAGCAGTAACTCTTCGCACAGAGTCAGACTGAGCGAGATGCTGGGATCGACGTCCCTGCTGAGCAGACTCCACTGCAGCTAGAGGAGAATGGGAGACCGCAGCGGAGACGGATCGAGATTCCCCCTGTGCAGCAGAGGAAACTCGACTCCTAACAAACAGTGCGCCAGATTCATTCACTAGTCTCCCATCAAAAAAAAAGAAGGGGAGATTAATATTGGCAAATCTGTGCATCTGTGCCAGTCCAGTCTGTGGTATCGGTCTGTCATTTTGTGCCACTGAAACAATACTGTAAAAAAGTGGGCCAGATTTATTCACTAGTCTCCCTTCACAAAAAAAAAAGGGGAGATTAATATTGGCAAATCTGTGCCAGTCCAGTCTGTGGTATCGGTCTGTCATTTTGTGCCACTGAAACAATACTGTAAAACAGTGGGCCAGATTGATTCACTAGTCTCCCATCAAAAAAAAAGAAGGGGAGATTAATATTGGCAAATCTGTGCATCTGTGCCAGTCCAGTCTGTGGTATCGGTCTGTCATTTTGTGCCACTGAAACAATACTGTAAAACAGTGGGCCAGATTTATTCACTAGTCTTCCATATAAAAAAAAGAAGGGGAGATTAATATTGGCAAATCTGTGCATATGTGCCAGTTCAGTCTGTGGTATTAGTCTGTCATTTTGTGCCACTGAAACAAGACTGTAAAACAGTGTGCCAGATTTATTCACTAGTCTCCCATTAAAAAAAGGGATATTAATATTGGCAAATCTGGGCATCTGTGCCAGTCCAGTCTGTGGTATCTGTCTGTAATTTTCTGCCACAGAAACAATACTGTAAAACAGTGGGCCAGATTTATTCACTAGTCTTCCATATAAAAAAAAGAAGGGGAGATTTTTATTTCCAGTGTGTGCATCTGCGTCAGTCCTGTTAGTGGCATATCTGTCAGCCACTGTCTGCCACTGAAACTGTGTACTGTAATACAGTGGGCCTGATTTTCCCTGCAGTCTCACACACCTATAAAGGGAGATTTAAATTCACAACAATTTTGCGTCCACCTTGTACAGTAACTGGTTTTACTGTACCAAATACCGTTTGTTAGTTTGGTTACATATTTCCAAGAATGAGGAAGTCTGGTGGAAGAGGTTGTGGCCGAAGGTGGTCATTGCCAGCTGGTAATGATGGTAGTGGTGGTGGAGCATCAGGTGGTAGTGGGAAAAGCAATATAGCACCTAAGTCTTGAGTTGTTCAGCCACCGTCATCGTCTGGCTACACAAGGCCTCGAATGCTTCCTTTTCTGGGAGTAGGAAAACCGCTTTTAAAGCCGGAGCAGCAGGAACAAGTTTTGGCTTTCCTTGCTGACTCTGCCTCTTGCTCTTTTGCCTCCTCTTCGGAAAGTGCAAAATGTAAAAGCAGCGCGTCGTCAGTGGATGTTCCCGGTCAGGGACAAGTCGCTTCCTTGCATTCTTCACCCAGAACAACAGAGAAGGATGCGTCAGGCGACACAACGGGTTACTCCATGGAGCTCTTTACACATACCGTTCCTGGGTTAGAAAGGGAAATTGTTAACAGGCCATGCCCATTACAAGATGAATCTGACATGGAGTGCACAGATGCACAGCCACAGCCAGATTATTATGCTGTTCCTTTGACTCAGATCACAACATTGCTCTCGCAGTGTACTGATCCAGAATCTAACCCAGATGAGGCTATGGAACCCCATCACGAACGCTATAGCACCGGCTTACACGGTGACACAGAGGAAGGTGCACAGGACATAGAAGAGAAGGTCATAGATGACCCAGTTGTTGACCCCGATTGGCAGCCATTTGGGGAACAGCGTGCAGCCAGCAGTAGCTCTGAAGCGGAGGAGGAGGAGCCGCAGCAGGCATCAACATCGCAACAGGTTCCATCTGGCAGGCCCGTATCTGGCCAAAAACGTGTGGCAAAACCAAAACCAGTTGTAGGACAGCGTGGCCATCCGGTTAAAGTAGCTCAGTGTGCAATGCCTGAAAAGGTATCCGATAGTAGGAAGAGTGCAGTCTGGCATTTTTTTAACCAACATCCAAATGATCAGTGCAAAGTCATCTGTAAGAAATGCTCAAGGACCTTCAGCAGAGGTCAGAATGTTAAAAATCTAAATACAAGTTGCATGCGTAGACATTTAAACACCATGCACTTGCAAGCCTGGACTAACTACCAAACGTCCCTTAACATTGTTGCACCCTCTCACAATGAAGCTAGTCAGCAACGCTACATCCCTTCCCTCACTGTAAGCCCAACGTTTACCACACCACCTGCAGCAAATGTGGAGGTTTAGTCACAAGGCCAAAGCAGTCAGGGAATCACCAGGTTCTTGGTAGAAAACACTGTATGTAGGTCAACAGCAAGAATACCATCACCAACCCTCTCTCAGTCTGCCATGTCCACCGGCACCCCCGCTAGTTCCACCATGTGCAGCTCTCCAGTCCAGCTCACCCTACAAGAGACTCTCGTTAGGAAAAGGAAGTACTCATCCTCTCATCCGCGTACACAGGGTTTGAACGCCCACATTGCTAGACTAATCTCATTAGAGATGATGTCCTACCGGTTAGTTGAAAGCAAAGCTTTCAAAGCCCTGATGGACTATGCTGTTCCACGCTACGAGCTACTCAGTCGACACTTCTTTTCAAGAAAAGCCATCCCAGCCCTCCACCAGCATGTAAAAGACCGCATTGTCCATGCACTCAGGCAATCTGTGAGTAGAAAGGTGCACCTGACAACAGATGCATGGACCAGTAGGCATGGCCAGGGGCGTTACGTGTCCATCACGGCACACTGGGTTAATGTGGTGGATGCAGGGTCCACAGGGGACAGCAATATTGGGACAGTTCTGCCTAGCCCACGGTTTAGGAAACAGTTGGCTGTAGGCGTTCGCCACCCCTCCTCCTCCTCCTCGTCCTCCAGCAGAAGCGACAACTCGTCAACAGACCGCAGTTGCACAACCACTCCATCTGCAGCTGCCACTGTTGCACACGAGGTGTCCCATTATGGAACAGCTAGTGGCAAGCGTCAGCAGGCTGTATTGGCAATGAAGTGTTTGGGTGACAACAGACACACCGCGGAAGTTCTGTCCGAGTTCTTGCAGCAAGAAACTCAGTCATGGCTGGGCAGTGTACATCTTTAGGCAGGCAAGGTAGTGAGTGATAACGGAAGTAAATTTATGGCTGCCATAGCCCTTTCACAACTGAAACACATTCCTTGCCTTGCTCACACCTTAAACCTGGTGGTGCAGTGCTTCCTGAAAAGTTATCTGGGGTTACCTGACCTGCTCCTGAAGGTGCGCAGACTTTGCTCGCACATCTGCCGTTCGCCCGTACACTCCAGTCGTATGCAGAACCATCAGCGATCTTTGAACCTTTCCCAGCATTGCCTAATCATCGACGTTGCAACAAAGTGGAACTCCACACTGCACATGCTCCAGAGACTGTGCGAACAGAAGCGTGCTGTTATGTATTTGTGGGAAGATACACATACACGGGCAGGCAGTTGGATGGCAGACATGGAGTTGTCAGGTGTGCAGTGGTCGAAGCTACAAGACATGTGTCAAGTCCTTCAGTGTTTTGAGGAATGCACATGGCTAGTTAGTGCAGACAACGCCATAATAAGCATGACCATCCCCCTAATGCATCTGCTGATGCAAAGTTTGATGCACATAAAAGAGCAGGCGTCTGCAGCCGAGGACGAGGGATGCCATGATGACAGTCAGCCATTGTCTGGTCAGGGAAGTCTACTGGACGAGGTGGTAGGCGAAGAGGAGGAGGACGAGGAGGATGATGGGGATGAGTATTTTTTGGATGAGGAAGCTTCTCAGGGGGCAATAGAAACTGGTGGCATTGCAAGGCCAGGTTCAGGGTTTTTGAGGGAGGCAAGTGACATTGATTTGCCCGAAAGTGCTCCTCAACCCAGCACAAGCAGTGAATTGACAACTGGAACATTGGCCCACATGGCGGATTATGCCTTGCGTATCATAAAAAGGACCAACGCATTATAAAAATGATGACCGATGACGATTACTGGTTGGCCTACCTCCTGGATCCATGCTATAAGGGGAAACTGCAAAACATCATGCCACATGAGAACCTTGAACAAATATTGGCAACCAAACAAGCAACTCTTGCTGACCGTTTGATTCAGGCATTCCCAGCACACAGCGCCGGTGATGGTTCTCACACGAGCTGCAGGGGGCAACAGGGCAGAGGTGTTAGAGGTGCACAAATCAGAAGTGGCGTTGGACAGAGGGGTTTTCTAACCAGGTTGTGGAATGATTTTGCAATGACTGCAGACAGGACAGGTACTGCAGCATCAATTCAAAGTGACAGGAGACAACATTTGTCCAGTATGGTTACTAACTATTTTTCCTCCCCTATCGATGTTCTCCCTCACCCGTCATTCCCATTTGATTACTGGGCATCCAAAATAGACACCTGGCCTGAATTGTCCGAATATGCATTGCAGGAGCTCGCTTGCCCAGCAGCTAGTGTGCTATCAGAAAGAGTATTCAGTGCTGCGGGTTCAATACTGAAAAAAGGACTCGTTTGGCTACCCAAAATGTTGATGATCTAACCTTCATTAAAATGAACCACTCATGGATTTCTAATTATTTTGCCCCAACTTTCCCGACTGACACCTAGCTTTCCAATAAAAAGGTCTTGCTTTTGGACTGGTCTTACTGAGTGTTCCAATTTCTCCATTTGCAGCTGCTGTATGTCCAGCATACGACATGTTTACACCTCACTAAATGGGCTGACTCCCCCCACGGGGCCGGGGTCTCGCTACTTGGCAAAAGCACCCGTGAGAGTGCTGTTTGTCTCAAGAGGTGGGTGTGCCCACTTTTGGTTGACGGCACTGGCACCGGGTCCCTCATAGTTCAATGAAGTGTCTCTGGCGGTGGTGGCGCGCACCCAATGTCAGACACACCGTTGTAACATGAGGGGCCTTGGGCCAGTACCGCTGGGCACGAGAGAGTGCCCCCCCAGCTCAAACTGTGCTCTACCACTTGCAAAATTATCTGTCACTGCTCCACCGCTGTTTAGTCTATGCGGTGAAATCCTTCAATGCCTGGCACTGACAATACCAATTTGTTGACATGTATGATGCTACTTAAAATATTCAGTGGCCCTGTCCTACATTTACACCAGTAAATACTTTGCGCCAAATAACAATGTCTGAAAGTCAGCAGAGGTGCCCACCCCTGTACCTAAGTATGTCACCCTTTTTTTGGGGTTTTGTTTTTATGCGACACATTAACATCTATGTATTATTTTGGAGTACTAACTGTGTCAGACACTCCTTCCAATAGTCCTCCGCTGACCACACCAATGCTGCCTGTGTACCCCTGGAACCTAATTAAAAGTGCATAGAGCCTCCTTTTTTTATTTTAGGCCTACTAAGTCTGTCTGCGGTCCCTCCTTCCAATAGTCCTTCACTGACCACACCAATGCTGCCTGTGTACCCCTGGAACCTATTTAAAAGTGCATAGAGCCTACTTTTTTATTTTAGGCCTACTAAGTCTGTCTGCGGTCCCTCCTTCCAATAGTCCTCCACTGACCACAGCAATACTGCCTGTGTACCCCTGCAAGATAATTGAAACTGCATAGAGCCTACTTTTTTATTTTAGGCCTACTAAGTCTGTCTGCGGTCCCTCCTTCTAATAGTCCTCCACTGACCACACCAATGCTGTCTGTGTACCCCTGCAAGATAATTGAAACTGCATTGAGCCTACTTTTTTATGTTAGGCCTACTAAGTCTGTCTGTGGTCCCTCCTTCCAATAGTCCTCCACTGACCACACCAATGCTGACCGTGTACCCATGTAACCTTTTTTAAACCAGCATCGAGCCAACTTTGTGGTGTAAGACCTACTAGTAGTGTCTGGCTGCGCCACTCAATACAGCTGTCCTCTTTAAAAAAATGACCTGCATAGGTTTTCAGCCTATCGGAATTTTAAAACTGCAGTGGGGCTACTAGTTTGGTTGGGGCCTACTAACAGTGTCTGCCGCTCCAAGGTGTTCTCCTGGTTGCCTTTCCTGAGCTTCTATCTTCAGGCTCTTGTTAAATAGTTGTTAAATGGAACAACTGCAGGGGGGCTACTACTTTGTTTGGGGCCTACTAACGGTGTCTGCTGCTCCTTGCTGTTCTCCTGGTTTCCTGTCCTGAACTTCCATTTTCAGGCTCTCGTTAAATAGTTGTTAATATTACACTGCATTTGGCCTGCTAGCTGGGTTGGGGCCTACTAACGGTGTCTGCCGCTCCTTGCTGTTCTGGTTTCCTGTCCTGAACTTCGATCTTCAGGCTCTCGTTAAGTACTTGTTAATATTACACTGCATTTGGCCTACTAGTTGGGTTGGGGCCTACTAACGGTGTCTGACGCTCCTTGCTGTTCTCCTCCACTGAACAAAGCAGTGCCGCCTGTTTACTACTGTTACCAATTTTGAACTGCATTTAGACTACTTACTGATGTGGGCCTACTCACTGTGTCAGCCTCTCATTACAGTTGTCCTCCACTGAACAAAGCAATGCCGCCTGGTTAGTCCTGTTACCAATTTTGAAATGCATTTAGCCCACTTTATTATTTGGGTCTATATCTGTGTTTCCTCCTCATCCTGCCCATTGCACAGCCAGTGCTAGATGACTCTGCTGGTACTTTGACCCAGACCACTACATTCCCCTTGCACGCTACACAGCCAGATTCTGACCCCGCTGAAAGTGAGGTTCCCATTCCTGCATACTATACTACCTTACACGGGGACAAAGAGGAAGGTGCAGATGAAAGTGCAGGTTCCTTCATCAGGTCGGGGGATACTCGTTGGCGACGTCACTGGCACAGGGCCCTCCATAGTACGCAAAAATGTCGCTGCCGGTGGGAGGCGCCCCGGCCGTGCAAACACACCGCCGTACTTTGAGGGGCCCTGTGCCAGTGCCAATGCGAACGAGTGAGCCCCCCCTGCTTGCTCAGGATCACAGCACTTGCAAAGTTGAAATACTTACCTCTCCCTGCTCCACTGCCGTGACGTGGTCCACGTTTCCTGGGCCCACTAAATACTTGACCCAGCCATACCCCCCACAACTTTAGCCAAATGACCCCCAATGTCCAATGCCTAACTATTATATATAAGGTAAATTAAGATTGACAAGCTTCAGTACCAAGAATGGATGTTTTTGCCATTAAAATGAGCACTGTAGGTGTTTTCCTGGCCTCCACTCACTGCCGACTATGCTTCCCCATTGACTTGCATTGGGTTTCATGTTTCGGTCGATCCCCGACTTTTCACGATAATCGGCCGATTTCACTCGACTCGACTTTTGAGATAGTCGGGTTTCGCAAAACCCGACTAGACCCTAAAAAAGTAAAAGTCGCTCAACCCTAGTAGTCATAAGTATTCAGACCCTTTGCTCAATATTGAGTAGAGGCACCATTTAGAGCTAGTACAGCCATGAGTCTTCTTGGGAATGATGCAACAAGTTTTTCACATCTGGATTTGGGGATCCTCTGCCATTCTTCCTTGCAGATCCTCTCCAGTTCCGTAAGGGTGGATGGTGAACATTGGTGGACAGCCATTTTCAGGTCTCTCCAGAGATGTTCAGTTGGGTTTAGGTCATGGTTCTGGCTGGGCCATTTAAGAATGTTGTTCTGAAGCCACTCCTTTGTTATTTTAGCTGTGTGCTTAGGGTCATTGTCTTGTTGGAAGGTGAACCTTGGGCCAAGTCTTAGGTCCAGAGCACTCTGGAAGATGTTTTCATCGAGGGTATCTCTGAACTTGGCCGCATTCATGTTTCCTTCAATGACAACCAGTCATCCTGTCCCTGCAGCTAAAAAACACCCTCATAGCATGATGCTGCCACCACCACGGTTCACTGTTGTGATTGTATTGAGATGAGCAGTGCCTGATTTCTTCCACACATACCGCTTAGAATTATCACTAAAAAGGTCTATCTTTGTCTCATCAGACCAGAGAATCTTATTTCTCATAGTCTGGGAGTCCTTCATGTGTTCTTTAGTAAACTCTATGCGGGCTTTCAGATGTCTTGCACTGAGGAGAGGCTTCCATCAGGCCACTCTGCCATAAAGGCCCAACAGGTGGAGGGCTGCAGTGATTGTTGACTTTGTGGAACTTTCTTCCATCTCCCTACTGCATCTCTGGAGCTCAGCCACAGTGATCTTTGGGTTCTTCTAAACCTCTCTCAGCAAGGCTCTTCCCCCACGATTGCTCAGTTTGGCTGGACGACCAGGTCTAGGAAGACTTCTGTTGGTCCCAAACTGAGCAATCGTTGGAGAAGAGTATTGGTGAGAGAGATTAAGAAGAACCCCAAGATCACTGTGGCTAAGCTCCAGAGATGCAGTGGGAAGATGGGAGAAAGTTCCACAAAGTCAACTATCACTGCCAATGTGCTCTTAAAAACCTTGAGTACTGCAGAAATTCTGTTGTAACCTTGGCTAGATCTGTGCCTTGCCGCAATTCTGTCTCTGAGCTCCTTGGCCAGTTCCTTTGACCTCATGATTCTCATTTGGTCTGACATGCACTGTGAGCTGTGGGGTCTTACATAGAGAGGTGTGTGCCTTTCCAAATCAAGTCCTTTCAGCTTCATTAAATACAGCTGGACTCCAATGAAGGAGTAGAACCATCTCAAGAAGGATGAAAAGTAAATGGACAGCATGTGACTTAAATATGAATGTCTGAGCAAAGGGTCTGAATACTTATGACCATGTGACATTTCAGCTTTTTTTAAAATAAATTTGCAAAAATTGCTACATTTCTGTTTTTTTCAGTCAAGATGGGGTGCAGAGTGAACATTAATGAGAAAAAAATGAACTTTTTTGAATTTACCAAATGGCTGCAATGAAACAAAGAGTGAAAAATGTTAAAGGGTATGAATACTTTCTGAACCCACTGTAGCAACATCATAAATAATGGTTCCTCTCTCTGAAATTGTTTGTTATAGGGTCATGATTTTCAATTCACTTTTGGCAAAATTTATCAGATTTGTTTCTTATCTGTTTAGATTCAACATGTGTATTCACAATGTTCTTCATATTCTGTGTGCATGATATATAGAAAAATATCCCAGAAGACATCAAAGAGCACATGACAACAAAGCATAATTGCATATGCTTTGAATGAAATTATAGATACTTTTAATCGCAGCATCTCCATGGACTGTGAAATGAATGAGATCAATATGAAATAAATTCGTGTTACTGAAGAAAAAAAGATGCTTTGAAATCATAAAACATTTCCTTTCTCATAAAATTATTGTACTTTATATTTAGGCAAGGGTTTGATCATTGATGCAGCAAATAAGATAAGCCCAACGGTACTTGCTGATTGAGTCATTAAACTGGTTAATACAGTGTAATTTATACAGGCTTAAACAAATATATTACCTCTGACAACAATGCAAATGTTCAGAATGCTAAGTAAGTTTTGTAGGAAATGAACATAATTAATTCCTCCAACCTTGTCTAAAAATGCTTACTGGTCATTTTAGAAATTGCTATTTATTTAACAATATGTAAATGTATAATATTCTGTACCAATTATATATTCATTTCTATTTCGGAGTTCATGAAAAAGCCAAGAAAACTAGTAAAGAATGTGATCTATTATCAAAATATGTGTACTACTTTGCATAAAGAAAATTAGCCTCGTTTTCTAATATCTGTGAAAAAGTGACCACATTGTCTAATTGTAGGAACCAATTACTGCTATAAATTTACTTTGAAGACGTATGAGTCTATTCACAAGGATTGGCTAGAATTGTTCTTCACAATGAGTTAATGGCTTGTTCATTAATTTCTGTCATATCAATTGCTGTCTTTTAATAATGTAGCAGTTATAATATTAGTGTAACAATCCAGTGGCGTCTGCACTGTAGCTGTGATATCATCGATGCAGCCAATTAAGACCTGCGCTCTATGATGAACTGATGTTACCCTGCTCTGTACCTCATTCTGCATGTTTCTTTATGCTGTAGGGTTCTATACTCACTCGACTGCGGTTGAGGTAGGCACAGGAAGCGGTATTGCTTAAATGTCCAAGCAAGTTTATTAAAACTGCAAAAAACTCTCTGGATAGAAAAACAAATGAACAGCCTTTTCTGGCACAAAGTGAAAAACAAACAGGAAACAAGTAGCTCATATAGTGATGCGGGTCCGCCCGCTCAGGTCAGCGCTATAAGTAACATACACTGGAGGTATCCACACCTCCAGCCCCAGACACTGAATGAGACATTCGGCCTCCATTTTATTAGCCAAGCCCCGCCCCTGAGGTGGGAATATGTGAGTCATTCCCACCCATCTCTTATGACTGCTCGTAAAACCTAGAATGGCCTAATAACTCGATAAGTGCTATAGGTGCTGGAGCATACTTCCGAGCTCTCATCACTGCAGCTAATAGCTGCGATGACATACAGTGGGGCAAAAAAGTATTTAGTCAGTCAGCAATAGTGCAAGTTCCACCACTTAAAAAGATGAGAGGCGTCTGTAATTTACATCATAGGTAGACCTCAACTATGGGAGACAAACTGAGAAAAAAAAATCCAGAAAATCACATTGTCTGTTTTTTAAACATTTTATTTGCATATTATGGTGGAAAATAAGTATTTGGTCAGAAACAAAATTTCATCTCAATACTTTGTAATATATCCTTTGTTGGCAATGACAGAGGTCAAACATTTTCTGTAAGTCTTCACAAGGTTGCCACACACTGTTGTTGGTATGTTGGCCCATTCCTCCATGCAGATCTCCTCTAGAGCAGTGATGTTTTTGGCTTTTCGCTTGGCAACACGGACTTTCAACTCCCTCCAAAGGTTTTCTATAGGGTTGAGATCTGGAGACTGGCTAGGCCACTCCAGGACCTTGAAATGCTTCTTACGAAGCCACTCCTTCGTTGCCCTGGCGGTGTGCTTTGGATCATTGTCATGTTGAAAGACCCAGCCACGTTTCATCTTCAATGCCCTTGCTGATGGAAGGAGGTTTGCACTCAAAATCTCACGATACATGGCCCCATTCATTTTTTCATGTACCCGGATCAGTCGTCCTGGCTCCTTTGCAGAGAAACAGCCCCAAAGCATGATGTTTCCACCACCATGCTTTACAGTAGGTATTGTGTTTGATGGATGCAACTCAGTATTCTTTTTCCTCCAAACACGACAAGTTGTGTTTCTACGAAACAGTTCCAGTTTGGTTTCATCAGACCATAGGACATTCTCCCAAAACTCCTCTGGATCATCCAAATGCTCTCTAGCAAACTTCAGACGGGCCCGGACATGTACTGGCTTAAGCAGTGGGACACGTCTGGCACTGCAGGATCTGAGTCCATGGTGGCGTAGTGTGTTACTTATGGTAGGCCTTGTTACATTAGTCCCAGCTCTCTGCAGTTCATTCACTAGGTCCCCCCGCGTGGTTCTGGGATTTTTGCTCACCGTTCTTGTGATCATTCTGACCCCACGGGGTTGGATTTTGCGTGGAGCCCCAGATCGAGGGAGATTATCAGTGGTCTTGTATGTCTTCCATTTTCTAATTATTGCTCCCACTGTTGATTTCTTCACTCCAAGCTGGTTGGCTATTGCAGATTCAGTCTTCCCAGCCTGGTGCAGGGCTACAATTTTGTTTCTGGTGTCCTTTGACAGCTCTTTGGTCTTCACCATAGTGGAGTTTGGAGTCAGACTGTTTGAGGGTGTGCACAGGTGTCTTTTTATACTGATAACAAGTTTAAACAGGTGCCATTACTACAGGTAATGAGTGGAGGAAAGAGGAGACTCTTAAAGAAGAAGTTACAGGTCTGTGAGAGCCAGAAATCTTGATTGTTTGTTTCTGACCAAATACTTATTTTCCACCATAATATGCAAAAAAATGATAAAAAAACAGACAATGTGATTTTCTGGATTTTTTTTTCTCAGTTTGTCTCCCATAGTTGAGGTCTACCTATGATGTAAATTACAGATGCCTCTCATCTTTTTAAGTGGTGGAACTTGCACTATTGCTGACTGACTAAATACTTTTTTGCCCCACTGTATATCTCCACTATGGAATAGTTTTTCTTTCAAGATAGCTTCTGGCTAAGATGCAATAAGGGGTGCTCTTCCCTCTTCACTTCTTAAGATAAAACAGCGCCCAGCCCGACATCCAATGTGTCCATCTGGACCACAAACTCCTTGGAGAAATTGGGTGCTACCAGCACTGGCTGTTTGCACAGAGTCAGCTTCAGATCCTGGAAGGCCATCTCAGCTTCTGGAGACCACTTAGCCATAGCTGACTTTGTCCCTTTAAGGAGGTCTATCAGCAATGCGGCTACCATGCTGAAGCTTGGGATAAACTGGCGATAATAGTCCACAATGTCCAGGAACACCCTGAACTGCTTCTTTGAGTGGGGTTGTGGCCAGCCCTGGATCGCCTCAACTTTGTTTATCTACGGCTTTATTTCGCACCTATATACAACAGAGACCAAGTATCTCCCTTCCTGCATTCCCAAGGCACACTTCTTCAGGATTATGGAAAACCACTCCTTCCGTAGAGCATCAAACATAGCCTGGACCTTGCTCTGATGGCTTTCCCAATCCTGGCTGAAGATCACTATTTCGTCAAGATAGGCCGCTGCATACCTCTTATGTGGAGTTAGGATCCGGTCCATGGCTACCTGGAATGTTGCTGGAGCGCCTTGCAGCCAAACGGCATCCATCTATATTGGAAGCATCCAACTGGCATTGAGAACTCAGTCTTCTCTTTGCCGCCTAGAGAAATTGGGATTTGCTAATACCCTTTTGTGAGGTCATGGCAGTAATGTAGCAAGCCGGACCTAGCATCTCAATTAATTCATCGACCTGGGGCATCAGGTAGGCATCGTCTTAGAAACCTCATTCAGCTTCCGATAGTCATTGCAAAATCGTCATTCCCCATCCCCGGCAATAGGACTATTGGACTGGACCAGCCACTCTTAGATACCTTGATGACTCACAGGCTCAGCATCCACTTCACCTCCTTTGAGATCACCTCTCGGCATGCTTCATGAATCTGGTGTGGCTTCAAGTTGACCCGGACATGAGGTGCAGTCAGAATAAAAGTAGATAAACACAGCACTCTGTGAGGATATGAGTTTTGGTGCTTGAGTAGGGTATCCAACCCTCAGTCACAAGTATTCAAGAATAACCCAGCACTCAAAAATTGTGAAAAGCAACAATTACAGTTTATTATTATCCAGACATAGAACCAGTTTGTTTGTTGAACATTTTCGGTCCCAGGTGGACCTTCTTCAGAACAGTTCAATTTATCTAGTGTATAGAGGTATTAAAAAGAAACAAAATTCAAGACAACATTATCGAAAATAAGGGAAAAACAAAGGGGAAACAACAACAAAATAGAACCACAAAGCCCAAGTGGGAGGTATTATTTATATGGGAGTAACCCATGAAAAGGTTGGAAAAGAGGACAACCATAGAGGGAATATGGGATAACATACTGTAAAGGATATAAGTACTCCTAATTTGAAGATGTTCAATTCCCATGGAGGTCTAATTTTGTAGAACAAACGAAATTCTTCCACATAAATATAGTCGGTGCAAAGTGCATTGTGCCTATGGAAGCAAGTACAACAGGAGTGTTAAAAGGTGCTGTAATCAACCCCTGTGGTAAGGAAAAAAAGATGATACATGGAAACAACATTGCCGTGATGGATATGGAACAGAAAATAGCTGAATGAACCCACAGTCAGTATCCCTGTATATAGGATTGTGTGTCCAAGTGAGGTGGATAGATTAGCCGGGGTTAAAATTCACCTGGAATGGAAGGATAATGCGTATGGTCAGTAGGGGGATCCCTCTGACAATATAATGGCTATCACCAAACTAAATGCTGCAATATAAGAAGCAGAACATTACTAAAATGATTGAAGGAAAACACAACTTGCCATATAGATGACCTACCAATGTGTACATCTGGGGTGTGTAGTGCACAGCGGCACTACAGAGATCCAGAGGTCAGCACTGTGTAATGTAAAGAGAATGGGGATAAGTAGAATGAGGGTGCTGGTGGCGTGCTAGGTCGCCGAGGGGAAGCGCGCTGTGTGTTTGATCAGTACTTCTGGGTTTTGAAAGCTCGGAGGACAGCGTCATATGACGCTGTATGTCACATGTGTGGAGGGGTGTGTGCTGTAACCATGGCTTTGTGGGTGGCCACTGAAAGTCCTGGCAATATGCCCAGACTATACAAGGGGGAAGCAATGCATTAAAATGAGGGACTGACTAGTGAATTATGTGTCAGGAATATGATATACAAGTGCGGAGAAGGGGAAACAGAGGGGATATAGCCTGAGAAAAAAAAAAACAATATGGTAAGAACTATGTCAGTGGCATTATGTGCGGATATTAAGAGTTCCAGGCTATAAGTCCTATCTCTGTGTAGGGGAAAACAATTAAATATATAAGCATATTATACCTGGTGTTGTGTGTCCCAATTGTGGTATATCCCTGTACACATACAGTATAGTGAATGGCCTTTTATCCAGAGGAAGCCCAGTATGGAATGAACAGAATATAAGGCACGGGAATGCCGGCAATGTTTGTATGAAAAATGGTAAATGCCATAAAAAAGGGGGAGAATATACTGAGAAAATGGTGTATACTATACCGTAGAAAGCACGGGTTGCCCAGTGAAAGACAAAGGAGAGGACTAACGATTCTAAGAGAAAAAAGGAGCATAAATTAGTTATAATCACACAATACATAGGTATGATATTAGCGTTAATGCAATGACAATATTATCAGTGTAACAAAAAAGCCTTCATGTTATTGGGAGAGAAGAATGTTATTTAGAGAAAACTAGACAAATCATAATCCCTATTAAGACCTTTCGTTCCAAAGTCTGTAGGGTGAAGATCCAATATGATTCTCGTTTCTTCAGCAACTTCGTCCTATTTTGTCCCCTTCGATTAACCCTAGAACGCATGACGTTAAAAATAGATATATTAACGTATTGGGGGCCCTTTAGGCCCCCATGCACATAATGTAGAAAAACACTCTTAAATAACTTTCACAAGTTTATTTCAAAATTGCTCAATAAAATATGAATAGTGGAAAAAATTTTAATTATAATTTTTCACAGAAAACACCAAAAAATCTTTTTTTTTCCAAATTTCACACAAAGACATGAAAACACATAAAAATGCATATAAATCTATAGCAAACTAGCTGCAGCTACATTTTTATTCTAACTTTCTTTTCTATTATATTAGTCTTCCAAACAATTCTGACATGTTATTTTTTCAGAAGAGTGTTCTTTGCAAACAGTTTCCTTACAAGTGGAACAATATCGCTCAGTTTTCCTTTCTATGTTTCTTGGACACATGAAACAGCGCTTTCTTTTTCTTTCTCCTGGCCCTGGAATCATCTGAAACTGTACGCCACACTGTTTCATTGCTTCTTTAGTTTGCTTTGGCAAGCATTTCAAGTCGCTTCGCTCTATCTTGTGAGGCATTACAAGTTCATGACAAAGGTCCTTCAAGAATATGCGTCTCCTGTCCTTCCTCTGTGCATGAAATTCCAGATGAGTTTCTGTATAAATAATGAATGAATTTAGGGCTGCTACATCAAGCATATTTGAAAATTGTACTACAGGCCATCGTTTTGTTTGCCTCTTACAGAAATATTCTCCCACCATCTCATCCATTTTATCTACACCTCCTTTTGTTGTATTGTAATGCAGGATGATTTCTGGTTTCAATTTTTTGTCATTGCTGTCAACACTGCAATCGTGATGCATGGTACTGAGTAAAATTATAGATTTCTCCTTCTTCGCCTTGTAAGATACCAAAATCGCTTTGTTAATGAATCCAAAGACACTCTCATAAAGTGCTCGCTGACGATTGTGTTTCAGTGCTTCTGGAATTTCTCATCTGTTTTGCTTTATAGTACCAACAAGTGTAATAGCTTTTGCAAGCAGAAAATTGCCTAGTTCAACATTGGTGAAATAATTGTCCATGGTAATGTTTCTACCTGAATTGTATATTGGAGCAGCAAGAATTTTGACTATTTCAGACCCCAGATCCTTCTGTACTGGTGCACCAACCTCTTTGCCACAGTAGATTACGCCATTTATGCCATAATAATTTGCAGAATCACACATCCAGAAGATTTTTATTCCGTACTTGGCTGGCTTGCTGGGCATGTATTGTATGAACTTGCAGCGTCCTCTGAACGGTACAAGTTGCTCATCTACAGTAACATTAGTACTAGGATTGTAAAGTTTTGTGCAACTTTTGATAAATATGTTCCAGATATAACTGATAGGGGCTAATTTGTCTGTTTCAAACCTCGCTGCACGAGTTTGCTTATCATCAAAGCGAATGATTCTTCTAATTTCCTCATATCTTCTAACTGACATTGTCGCCTTATAGTGTGGATCACAAAGTGGGTCCAGAAATAATTCTCGTATTGGGACATCATACGATTTTTGACTCCCTGCCAGCAGTAAAAGTCCAATATATTCATAAAGTTCATCTTTTGAGATATTTTTCCAGGACTTATTTTTTGCAGAAGCGATACGTCTTCCTTCTAGGTTTGAACATAATAGGACCTCTTCTGCAATATTGTCAGAAAAATAAGTACAGAATACATCTTTAGGAGTAAAGTAACTGGGACTTCCCATTGCTCCTTGAGCCTGTCTCACAATATTGTGTGTTGGAGTGCATCCGACTAATGTAGGATTACTGTCCCAAAAAACATTCGTTTTGGATGTTCTGCTTATCACTTCTTAAGGATCCACTAGATTCACTTCTTCATCATCAGAAGAATCACTGGATGAGGATGTTTGATTAGCTGGTGGCAGATATTCTTCATCAGACAAAGATAGTTCACTTTCATCATCGATTTGAAACATAATCGCTTAAATCTCTTGGTCAGTCAGTCACTTGGAGGAAGAGTGTGCCATTGCTGACTAGATGTTAGCAAACTAAAAAAAAAAAAAATGAACAGAATCAGGGTTGTCCACTCTTAGCTTGTGTGTGACACACTGTAAGTGTAATGTCCCCCTTCTTCCTCTCACCCTCAGCAGCTCTTACCTTTTATACTTTTAGGTGATGTACAATTCTCTGGATTTTTGTGGCTCACAAGCTCTAGCCTTTGCAAGCTTCTTAGAAACAGAAACTGAAAATGGATCAGATTTCCTCTCAACAGTTTATCTTATCACAGGTCCTTCAGCAATTAGCTCACAGTGTATACTGTCCTCAGTACTCTATACACAGTTCATTACTGTGTTCCGAAGGACCTGAGGTGATGTCATGGCCTTATCACTCCCTCCAAAAATCACATGACATCCTCACATGTTATTATCCACACCCTGGCCCCTCCACCAGCATTATTGAGTACAAATAAAGTAACTTGAGACACAAACACTACTGAGAACATGGTAAAAATAGCAGGGGCCTAAAAGGCCCCCAATTCGTACAGATGTAGTTTTCACCAAACAAGCATTGTTACACCATAATGCCTATGAAAAAAATTATATGAACAACTGGATATTATCAACAACAACATACTTGAGGAATACCTGGATTTTCAAAATTATAACGAAAGTAATTTTGCAGATAATAGCAAAAATGTAAGCATGGGGCCTAAAAGGCCCCCAATATGCGTTCTAGGGTTAAGTTCAGATTTCTGCTATTGAAAATCAACTATCGATTACTTTACCACAGGAAGAGTTCCAGGAGATCAAGTTAAGAAATCAAGAAACTTTACGAGTTCATCGACAGGAGCTGGAAAAAAAGAAGAGATCCAAGTTCTTAAGGGACACGGAAGATTATTTACCAATGGCGGGACAAACAATGTTCTTTCAGACGACGCACCTCCCAAAGCTCTTCTGGTTCAACAGACAGCAGAACCGGCTCTTCAAATCTTTCCACCACTGTTCCTTTTTAAGGGAACAGTCGAGGCCAGGCAAGAGGAAAATGAGGCGGGGGGCCAATGCCGCAGGGGACACCAGGACCCAAGTAACAACCAGATCACAGGTAGGCAACACCCTTTAGTTATAAACATCTCGTCTAAAAACTTAGACTCTCATCAACTCTCGCTATTGCAAAAGGGTCTCTCATTCTGTCCAGCATATAAATTCAACTTCTTTGAGCTCAACCTAGATTTACAAAGATTCTATTGTAACCTTAGGCTTAAGGCACACTTCCAAGGCATTCCTAGTACTGTAACCCCTCAGGATACCCCAGCCCTCCTACAACTGAAGGAACTGGGCCTACGTACACCCAGCTCGTTTATGCCACCTAGGGATAACCCCCTATTGAAACATTTATCACCCTAGTTGAGAGGGACATGGAAGCATTTAACAGTGAGGTTAATCAGGGCAGATTTCATTACCAAAGCAACTTAACAACTGAAGAAAAATTGGCGCTTGATCAGTTATCTACTGATAAATCCCTTCCCCTTTGTATAGTCTGGGCATATTGCCAGGACTTTCAGTGGCCGCCCACAAAGCCATGGTTACAGCACACACCCCTCCACACATGTGACATACAGCGTCATATGACGCTGTCCTCCGAGCTCTCAAAACCCGGAAGTCTGTTCTACAGAATTAGACCTCCATGGGAATTGCACTTCTTCAAATTAGGAGTACTTATATCCTTTACAGTATGTTATCCCATAGTCCCTATATGGTTGTCCTCTTTTCCAACCTTTTCATGGGTTACTCCCATATAAATAATACCTCCCCCTTGGGCATGTCTAGGGTTGCACAACCGTATTATGTATTGAATACGATGACATATAGACGTTATCCTTTGTATTCATAACTATAAAATGCTGGACAGGCTTTGTGGTTCTATTTTGTTGTTGTTTCCCCTTTTTTTCCCTTATTTTCCATAATGTTGTCTTTAATTTTGTTTCTGTTTAATACCTCTATACACTAGATAAATTGAACTGTTCTGAAGAAGGTCCACCTGGGACCGAAAATGTCTATGTCTGGATAATAATAAACTGCAATTGTTGCTTTTCACAATTTTTGAGTGCCGGGTTATTCTTGAATACATGAGGTTCAGTGGGGATATCATGCTCTATGACCTTCGTACAACCTGGAAGTTCTGAGAAAAGGTCTCTGTTACGCTGTAGCAACTATCGGCACTGCTGCTTCTGCGAGCGAGACAAGGTGTCTGCCACCTTAACATCCTCTGCACTGACCCTGGACTTGGCTAGCAGACAAGGCGCATCCACAGGTTACAAAAAGAAAAAAGAAAAGCAACTAAAAAAGTCAGGCATAAGTAAGACCGCTATAGGTCGAAACGCGTAGCCGTATTCTTACAATCACCTGTTTGGTCCACTTTCTGTAAGGAATATTCCTTTTTTTATTGCCACTTTGGATTAATAAAATTTACAATTTTTTACCTATCTTGCTGGAGCTGGAGTGTCTACATTGTTTGAAGTGCTGCATCCACAGGTTCTCTGTCCTGCCATGGTTCGATCAGGTTCACATGGTACATCTGGTAGGCCGTCCCCTTCCCTGGTTGGTGTACTTTGTAGTTGACCTCACCAACTTTCTCCAACACTTCAAAGGGACCCTGCCACTTGGCCAGGAATTTTGTCTCCACAGTGGGTACCAGCACAAGTTATCGATCCCCTTTTATGAACTGTCTTACCCTTGCTTACCTATTACACTTCCTGGACTGGGCTTCCTGAGTCTTGAGGAGGTGCGCCTTCAAAATGGGCATCACGTTGGCAATCCTCTCTTGCATCTGGGTGACATGCTCTACCACGCTTCTATAGGGGGTGGTTTCAGCCTCGCATGATTCCTTCACCACATCCAGGAACCCTCGAGGGTGTCATCCATTCATCCATTGACCATTTCAAATGGGGAGAAACCAGTGGAAGCAGTCTCAGCCATCCTTCTCCACTGCTTTCTTTATCATTGCCTTCAAGGTTTTGTTAAAGCTCTCCACCAGTCCATCAGTCTGGGGATGGTATACCGAGGTTCTGAGTTGGGAAATTGCAGGGTCTTACACAGCTCTCTTTTTGAGCTGGAGGCGACAGGAGGTGGAAAAAGCTTGGATGTGCGGTTTGAAGGACAGGGCAGAGTCAAGGGTTACTCCGAGGCAGCAGACTTCCGGTACGGGGGAAAGCAGGATGATGACCTTTACTGCGAGAGATAGGTCAGGTAAGGAAGATCTATGAGATGGAGGATAGATGATGAGTTCAGATTTGTCCACATTGAGTTTGAGGAAGCGAGAGGAAAAGAAGGATGATATGGCTGATAGACACTCAGGGATTCTGGACAGCAGGGAGGTGACGTCTGGGCCAGAAAGGTAGATCTGAGTATCATCAGCATAAAGGTGGTACTGGAATCCATGAGACTTTATGAGTTGTCCCAGGCCGAGTGTATTGATTGAGAAGAGTAGGGGTCCTAGAACAGAGCCTTGGAGACTCCAAGAGAGAGGGTGGGATGAGGAGGTAGTGTGGGAGTGGGAGACGGTGAATGTGTGGTTGGAAAGGTATGAGGAGATCCAGGATAGGGTGAGGTCTTTGATGCCAAATAAGGAGAGGATCTGTAGTAGGAGGCAGTGGTCAACTGTGTCAAAAGCAGGGGACAGGTCTAGGAGGAGGAGTACAGAGTATTGTTCGTTAGCTTTGGCTGTAAGTAGGTAATAAGTGATTTTGGTCAGGCTGTCTCAGTTGAGTGATGGGGGCGGAAACCAGATTGTAGATTGTCAAAGAGCAAGTTAGATGTGAGGTGAGAGGACAGTTCAGCATGGATGTGCTGCTCCAGGAGTTTGGAGGAGAATAGGAGCATTGATATTTGGCGAAAGCTGAACATAGCTGTTGGATCAAGGGTTGGCTTTTTAAGGATAGGCGTGATTGTGGCATGTTTTAAAGCAGAAGGGAAGGTGCCAGAAGTTAGTGATAAGTTGAAGAGGTGGGTTAGGGATGGGATAAGAGTGGTGGTGAGGTTGGGGAGGAGGTGGGATGGGATGGGGTCAAGCGCACAGGTGAAAAGGTGCGATTTGAAGAGGAGACAATTAAGCCCCCATTCAGTGTTGTTGGATAGGTGGGTTATGGGGTTTGGACATTGGTCTGGTATACGAAGGGGTTGTGGTGGTTGAACAAAGAAGACTTGCTTTGTTTGGTCAATCTTATTTTTAAAGTGTGTGGCAAAGTCCTCAGCAGAGATGAGGGAGGTTGGAGGGTGCAGTGTTGGGTGGAGGAGGGAGTTAAAGGTTTTGAATACCTGTTTGGGGTTGTAGGATTGGGAAGATACAAGGGTTGTGAAGTAGGCCTGTTTAGCCGTGGTGAGAGCAGATTTAAAAGCAAGTGTTGCCTGTTTGAATGCAGTGAAGTCATCTTGCAAATGTGTTTTCTTCCAATGCTGCTCTGCAACCCTGGACACTTGCCGGAGCTTTTTAGTGGTGTTATTGTGCCAGGGTTGTCTATTGATACGTCGCACTCTGTCATGAACGAGAGGGGCAACCGTGTCAATAGCTGATGAGAGAGTGGCATTGTATAAAGCAGTGGCACTGTCTGTGTCATGGAGTGAGGATATGGATGCCAGTGGTAGGATAGAGTCAGAGAGTGTGTCAGTGTCTAAGTGTGCAAGGTTTCTGCGGGGGTTTGCTGGACATGGGTGACCAGTGAGGAGGACAGGGATGAGAAGGTAAGCAGATGGTGGTCGGATTCAGGGAGAGGGGAGGTGGTGAAGTTAGATAGAGAGCAGAGACAGGTGAAGACCAGGTCTAGTGTATGTCCGTCTGTGTGGGTGGCTGCGGAGGACCACTGAGTAAGTCCAAAAGATGAAATGAGGGACAGAAGTTTGGAGGCTGTTGACTGAAGGGTATCAGTGGGGATGTTGAAGTCACCCATGATGATGGTGGGAATGTCAACAGAGAGAAAGTGAAGAAGTCAGGTGGAGAATTGGTCAATAAAGGCAGTGGCCAGGCCTGGAGGTCGGCATATGATAGCCACTTGGAGGTTGGAGGCAGAGTAGATGCATACAGAGTGGACTTCAAAAGAAGGGAGGATAAGGGAGGGTAGAGGTGGGATTGTGTTAAAGGTGCATTTTGAAGAAAGGAGAAGACCCACTCCTCCACCATGTCTGTTGCTGGGTCGAGGGGTGTGGGTGAAGTGGAGGCCACCGTAACACAGCGCAGCAGGGGAGGCAGTGTCAGAGGGTGTTAGCCATGTTTCTATGAGGCCGAGGAAGGCAAGCTTGTGAGAGAGAGAAAGGTCATGAATCACATGAAGCTTCTTGCAGATTGAGCGGGCAGATAGTAACATGGGTAGTTCCAAGGAAGTGAATGTCTGATGGTCTTGGAGGACTACTGCTACAGGCCACACGCATGAAGTAGACCCAACCTGGAGTCTACACATTTACAAAAATTAGTGGTAGACACTAACAAAGTGGAATCAAATGCAAAAGAGTAGAACTAGTATAGTGGGGACCAACACCTCTTCCACTACAGCCAACCCAGCAGATGGCGACTGTGACAAGCAAGGCGGTGGAATCACTAATTCGTATCCTTCTGAAAGCCTGGAAGGCGCGTAACTAGGTGGCCTACCAAATCCCTACTCAGACAAGTTACCACTTGTATGCGAAAACTGCGACCCAAGAAGAGACAAATAGGTGGCAGCAGGTACTACTCCATGGCTGGCCTGCAGAAGGTGACAGCTGATCCAATACAGCAGGTATGTTGCTACAGCCCGAAGGAGGGATGAAAAATGCAGGCAGGCCCTGTAGGGAATATGAAACAACAGGTGCAGATGGGACCAGATGTGGAACAGAAAAGCACTGGTATGTGCGGACTGGACCAGGTGTTAGACAAATAGGCCCTCGCAGTTGCAATCTGGTCTGGCTGATGGACAAAAGAGCACAGACAGATATGAGCAGATGGGCACAGACAGGTAAGAGCAGAGGAGTACAGAGTAGACAAGCAGACAGGCGGACCTGGGGAACCTTACAACTAGCAAGCATGCAAGGCAAACTAACAATATAGCTCAGGCACCTCCATTTTGGAGGTGAAGCCTTAGATAGAAGGTGTCTCCCAGCTATAGGCTGGGAATACCTTAAGTTGATGTGGGTGGTCCCTTTTAGAGGGAGGAAGCACGCGTGCACCCTCTAAGCATAGTTCCCAGTCCTACACCGACGTATAGGGGGCGAGATGAGGAGGTGGTGTTCGAGAGGGAGATACTGAATGTCCTATCTGTTAGGTACGAGGAAATCCAACAAAGGGACAAGTAAGTAATGTTAACAGATCAGAAAGTCTGTAGTAATAGGGAATGGTCCACTGTGTGAAAGACAAATGATAGGTCCAGGAGAAGGAGGAGGACAAACTAGCGTTTCTTTCATTTGGTAGCTAGTAGGTTGTTGGTGATTTTAGCTGGTGCAGTTTCAGTGGAATGGTGCAGTCTGAAGACAGATTGTAAGCAGTCAAAGAGGGAGCAAGAGGAGAGGTGGGAGGACAGTTCAAAATGGACGTGTCGTTCCAGTAATTTGGAGGCAAAGGGGAGAAATGAGATGGGACGATAGGTAGACACAAAGGATGGGTCAAGGGTGGGCTTTTTGAGGATGGGTGTGATCGAGGTATGTTTCAATAAGGATAGAAGACACCAGTTGTTAGTGATAGGTTGAAGAGGTGGGTTAGGCTTTTGATGAAGACTGTGGTAAAGTTTTGCATGAGGTGGAAAGTTATTGTGTCAAGTTCTCAGGTGGTGAGGCACAGTATTTAGCTGAGATGAAAATAGAGGGATGGGGAGCTGGTGGACGCAGGAAACAATTGAAAATACTGAATAGCTGTTTAGGGTTGTGAGACAGTTATGATATGAGGGATGAGAAGTTTGTTTTTATTGCTGCTGTGAGTAATTGTGCAGCACTTTTACAACTTCTGTTATTGGATGGGCAATTCTGTTCTCTTTCTTTGGCATCCATCCAATGGTACGCTTTGTAGATGAGGGCCAGAAAGAACATGTGCTCCAGTAGATGGTAAGCGCTGCATCAAGTGGCCTCTTCTCCTCTTCCTCCATCTTAACATCACACACAGTACAGTCATCAGTGGTAGCACCCCAATTACCCTTTTTTCCCCCCACATCACAACTCTCCAGGCGCCCAACTGAGTGTTGGAAAATACATATGGCTGGGTCTGCAGATCTCTTCACAAATTGTAGGTCATGGCCATAGGACATGTACTCTTAAGATTCACAGAGTAAAGAGGAGGAAATCATCTGAGCTGATGGCCAAATTTTTTCTCACTTTGATCCATGTCTGGGAGAAGTTTAGTCTGAGCAGAAACCAAACTCTTGTCAAAAGAAGTTAACCCCATTGGGTGAAGATGATCCATTTGTGATGAGATTTAGATACTTGAGGTGCCTCAGGACTATATTGTGCTGTCAAGGCAGAAAAAGGAGGAGGGTGACTCTCAGGGCAAGGAGTGGTAGAAAAGAGAGGATGACGATGAGGTAGTAGATCACAATTGTTTAAAACCAGAGGCATGTGTCACGGACACCGCATCAGACTCAACACGTGAGCCTGTGCGCGTGTCTGTGGATGTGCTGGCGGCTGCTCGTGGCTTTCTACCATGCCGTGTGGCTGCTGCTATGAGTGCGCCGTAGCTAAGCAAGACCTGTGGCACGTGACCACCGGGGAAGTGGCTGGAGGTGGATTCATGCCCCGAACCCTCGAGGACACTAGTGTGGGCCGGCAGAGATGTGAGAAGTATCAGGCAGGCCGAGGTCAGACCAGATGATGGCACGGTAACCAGAGGGAAAGACAAATAGCATAGTAAGAAGCAAGCTGGGGGTCAGAAGCCAGAGATAGCAACATGGTATCAGAGGGACAACCTAGCGGGAAGTCAGGGAGCGTAGCCGATATCAAGCCAGGAGAAACACAGTAGGTACAGGATCAGAAGGCAGATATCAAACGGGAAACAGACTGGGTCATACACAAGCAAGCATATGGAAACAGGCAGTACACACAGATATACGTGGTCAGTTGCTAAGGCGAGAACAGAAGTATCACTGATGAGGATCTCGACACAGAGGCGGATACATATAGTCCACCCTAATTCAAAGGGAGGCCACACAAAATTAACCCTCAGAAGACGGACAATGGAATCCTGTCCATGACCATGACAGCATGCAGCTGAGTAACTCAGCAGAGGAGGAAGAGGAAGGTGATGAGGTTACATAGACACAGAGTTATGCAACCACAACAACCAATGCATCCTGAGTCCCAACTTTGGCAGTGGACAGCAGCGTTCATGGTTCTGCAGTTGCAAATAAAAAAAAACGCTGTCAACTTTTTAAAAAATGATCTAGTAGAGTAAAAAAATGATATAATTTCAGTACTACATTAATGAACTGCACATGCGCTACTAACATGCGTTAATCTGGGAATGTCACTGTGCTAAAATTCAGACTAGAGGGCATTGGCAACCACTGTTCATCTCACCAACTACAACTTTTGATTCTTCCTCTTCCCTCACCGTGGAAGTGCTGTCACACACGTCTCTGGCCAAAGAACCCCCACTTGTATGTCCCGTACAGTTGGAGTGACTGAGAGCCTGTCAGCTGATACGGAAGAGGACATGCCTGCTGCTTTTGACTAATCGTACATACCAAGCATATCCCATCTTTCACAATCCACCATATCATCTCAGCCTGCAACTCTCTCACAGTCCAGTACCTTGTCATGTTCACCCTACTCCACCCTGTGTCAGCACAGCAGCAAACCCTTTTTTGTGCAGTTATGCTCACTAGTGATGAACGAATATACTCGTTACTCAAGATTTCTAGAGCATGCTCGGGGGTCCTCCGAGTATTTTTTAGTGCTCGGAGTTTTAGTTTTTCTTGCCGCAGCTGAATGATTTACATCTGATAGTCAGCATACGTACATGTGGGGGTTGCCTGGTTGCTAAGGAATCCCCACATGTACTTATACTGGCTATTAGATGTAAATCATTTAGCTGCGGCCAGAAAAACTAAAACTCCGAGCACTAAAAAACACTTGGAGGACCGAGTAACGAGTATATTCGCTCATCACTAACGCTCACGTAAAATATTATTTCCTCCTACTTATGGTGTACAAAAACAAACTGTGTTGTGGTACCATGTTAGCCAGAAAAATCGATGTAAATACTGTTCTGCCCAATGATGACAAAAGTATTCTATGAGTGATACCTTTATTGGCTAACCAGAAAATAATATGCTTGCAAGCTTTCAGAGCTCAGTGGCTCCTTCTTCAGTCAAGATTACAAATAGATTAATAAGAAAAAAGCACAACATTTAAAGAATACTACAGTAGGACATTTGTTCAGGGGGGTGGGAAGCGTGATGCCTCCTAAAGATAAGCCAAGGAAATCAAATGAGGCATTTTCTTACAAATGGAGAGGTGGTGGGAATAATGTTCTTAGTTATCTGGTGTTCATCTGGTGGAGGTGTGAATTGTATCCATGTATTCACTCATAAATCCAGGTGTAAAATTGAGTCCTAGTGTCAAAGAATTGAACATCTTAAATAGTTTGAATTCCCAAATTTTTCTTTCCCTGTTATCCTAAAATGTCCTTTTAGTATTAAGACTTTTAAATCTGTCATACTGTGTCTAGTTCCAGAGAAATGTTTTCCCATCATTCCTGATTGTGTATCAGTGTAGATTCATCCTAGTTGTAGTTTTTGCTTAGTTTCCCCAATATAGGTACTACTTCCAGGGCACCTCGTACATTGTATCATGTACACCACATTAGAGGATGTACATGAAAAGGAACTCGTGACCTTATAAACCTGATTTGTGTTTGGTACACAGACTATACTTGTTGGTAATATGTGGGTACACGTTTTGCATTTTTTATTGTTACAAGGGAATATGCCAGTCACTGATGGTGATGAGAGGACGCTTCTGACAAGGAGATTCCTTAAGTTAGGGTGCTGTTTATAGGAGAGAAGTGGTAGTTCTGGGAATATGTCTTTCAATTTGTGGTCTCTGTGGAATATGGGTTGGAGATCAAGCACCAACTTTCCTTAGGATGCTCATGTGGTGGTTGTATGTGACCACAAGAGGCACCCTGTTGTTCTCCTCTCTCAGTTTGTAATCCAGGAGGCGGTTTCTAAACCTACATATGGCAAAGCTAACAGCTTGAACTTCACCATCTTCAATCTATTAATAAAATAACCTTTATATTCACAAACACATTCTGCAAAGCTTTACCAGTCAGCAGTTCAAATAAAACAGTCAAAAGTTACCAAGTTAAAGATAATCAAACAATTAAAGCAAAAATAATGGTGACCCTGCTCTTCAAAGCTTACAATCTACAATGAGAAGGGGGTGACACAAATTACAGGTGCTTAGTCACAATGATGGCACAACCATCTTGAGGAAATAGAGGGTAGTTAAAGGCTGCATGAGCCTTCTGAGTACAGCTAAGTTTGATGGTGAATTATGTTCAGAGAAGTAGAGAATAAGCAATATATATTAAAAAGACTTTGATTAGGGAACGTGATAGGCCTCCCTAAGCAGATGTGTTTTTAGGGAGCACCTAAGTTGTGGTTATACACCTATTTTCATGGGGGACAAAGCGTAAGAGGTGAGTTATCTAGGTAGGAGATTGTACTGAGCTGGACAAAGTCCAGATGTCTTTGTGAGTCTCAGAGTTTAAAAGTTGTGAGAGGCCGCAAGAATTGGCCAGAGATAGAAGCTGGGAAGCTGTTGGGGAGGTGATGTTTCTCAGAATAAGCCATATGTTCACTATTACTTTTCTGAGAACTAATTATTGTAAACAGCCTGTGGCCTCCTCGGATGATTTGTCGCCCAATCTTGTCACTGTCTGAGTGATAGGGACCAGCTGAGAGCTATTCGCTATGGAGATCACAGTGATTGTTTCTGTATGATTTGTGGCCTGTGATATCTGTAATTATTGCATGGCCACTCCAATCTGTTAGCCATGGAAATGCAGCCTTTCCGCTTTATGGATACAGACTATTTCCGAAACCTGATGGCCATCACAATCTCCCCAGTACCAGTTGCCCAGTCACCATTACTTCTCTAAGAAAGATATGCCTGCGCTACAGCAACAAATCGCAGACAACATCACTCATTCCCTGAAAAATTCTATGTCTGCCAGGGTGAATTTCAACAATGACACCTTGACGAGCAAGCATGGACAGGGGAATTATATCTAGATGACTGGGCACTGGGTAACTCTGATGGCTTTAGGGGCAGTCGGGGAATGGGCTGCTCCACAAGTCTTGCAATCCCCAAGGCTTGCAGGGCACCTGGGGATGGAGAAATAAACCACTACACACCATAGGATGGATAACTAAACTAATAGACAACAGGGGTTGCAAAAATAAACTACTAAATAGCTATGAAAGAAATTAACACCAGAACATGGAGAACTAAACTAATAGACAACAAGGATTGGAGAACTGAACTACTAAATAGCTTGGATTGAAGAACTAAACTAGTACACGCCAGGGGATGGAGAACTGAAGCAGTAGAAACCAAGGTGTCACTAGATACCAAGTCTTGGAATCCCCAGGGCTTGCGGAACAAACCTCTGTATATAACAGTTCTTGCGGTGCTTCTGCCTCCTCCTCCTCTAGGGCCTCCACTCGCCCCCTCACACTCTGCCTTAATTAAACACACATTTCAACACTGCTGAGAGAATCCATCCACCACCTCCAAACTGCACAGCCAGAGCTCACCGCAATCAGGCAGTGATTACATTAATATGCCTTGGAGATTGCAGTCATACAGATTAACCCCTTAGTGATGGATTTGCAGTTTAATGACCGACCGGGACAATTTTTACAATTCTGACCATTGTCAATTTATGAGGTTATAACTCTGGAACACATTAACGGATCCCGCTGATTCTGAGAAAGTTTGTTTGTGACATATTGTACTTCATGATAGTGGTAATATTTCTTTGATATTACTTGCGTTTATTTATGAATAAAATGGAAATATTGCAATTTTCAAACTTTGAATTTTTATGCCCTTAAATCAAAGAGATATGTCACACAAAATAGTTAATAAATAACATTTCCCACTTGTCTACTTTACATCAGCACAATTTTTGAAACAAATTTTTTTTGTTAGGAAGTTATAAGGGTTAAAAGGTGACCATCGATTTCTCATTTTTACAACAAAATTCACAAAACCACTTTTTTAGGGACCATCTCACATTTAAAGTCACTTTGAGGGTTGTACATGACAGAAAATACCCCAAATTAACACCATTTAACCCTTTATGTGCTTCACAGAAGCTGAAGCATTGTGGAAGGAAAAAATTAACATTTAACTTTTTTTTTCAAACATTTTACGTCAGAACCAAATTTTTTTTTTATTTTCACAAGTGTGGAAAGAAAAAATAAACCACAAAATTTGTTGTGCAATTTCTCCTGAATTTGCACAACAAATATGGGATAAACTGTTGTGAATTCTGTGGCTGAATTCACTCCTGTGGTCACAAGTGGTACTGCAGCTTCTGAGCTTCCTCCCTCAGGTGTTCTGGTGAGCTCGTTAACTGCTTCATTACTTAACTCCGCCTGATGCTGCTATCCTTGCTCCTTGTCAATGTTTCAGTGTTGGATCTGAGCTTCTCCTGATTGTTCCTGTGACCTGCTGCTCTGTATAGCTAAGTGCCTTTTGCTTTTTTGTTGCTTTTTTTCTGTCCAGCTTGTCTTTTGTTTTGCTGGAAGCTCTGAGACGCAAAGGGTGTACCGCCGTGCCGCTAGTTCGGCACGGTGGTTTTTTTTTGCCCCCTTTGCGTGATTTTGCTTTAGGGTTTTTTGTAGACTGCAAAGTTCGCTTTACTGTCCTCGCTCTGTCCTAGAATATCGGGCCCCACTTTGCTGAATCTATTTCATCCCTACGTTTTGTCTTTTCATCTTACTCACAGTCATTATATGTGGGGGGCTGCCTTTTCCTTTGGGTAATTTCTCTGGGGCAAGTCAGGCCTATTTTTCTATCTTCAGGCTAGCTAGTTTCTTAGGCTGTGCCGAGTTGCCTAGGTAGTTGTTAGGCGCAATCCACAGCCGCTTTTAGTTGTGTTTAGGATAGGATCAGGTGTGCAGTCTACAGAGTTTCCATGTCTCAGAGCTCGTTCTTGTATTTTTGGGTATTTGTCAGATCACTGTGTGCGCTCTGATCGCTAAGCACACTGTGTTTCTGGATTGCCTTCATAACACCTGTCATTAGCAAACATAACAGTACAAGGAGCCAAACTAATGATTCTCAATAGAGGGAAAGAAAAAGTTCTGACATCATTTTTTTTTTTTTTTTTCTGCTCTGTGTTCACTTTTTTTTTTTCCCCTAGACATTTGGGTGATTCTGGACACAGGTGTGGACATGGATATTCAGGGTCTGTGCTCTTCAATGGATAATCTCGTTATAAATGTACAAAAAATTCAAGATACTATTGATCAGAAATCTATGTTAGAACCAAGAATTCCTATTCCTGATTTGTTTTTTGGAGATAGAACTAAGTTTCTAAGTTTCAAAAATAATTGTAAGCTATTTCTGGCCTTGAAACCTCATTCTTCTGGTAATCCTATTCAACAGGTTTTGATTATTATTTCTTTTTTGCGCGGCGACCCTCAAGACTGGGCATTTTCCCTTGCGCCAGTAGACCCTGCATTGAGTAGTGTCGATGCGTTTTTCCTGGCGCTCGGATTGCTGTACGATGAGCCTAATTCAGTGGATCAGGCTGAGAAAAATTTGCTGGCTTTGTGCCAGGGTCAGGATGATATAGAAGTATATTGTCAGAAATTTAGGAAATGGTCAGTACTCACTCAGTGGAATGAATCTGCGCTGGCAGCTTTGTTCAGAAAGGGTCTCTCTGAGGCTCTTAAGGATGTCATGGTGGGATTTCCTATGCCTGCTGGTTTGAATGAGTCTTTGTCTTTGGCCATTCAGATCGGTCGACGCTTGCGCGAGCGTAAATCTGTGCACCATTTGGCGGTACTGCCTGAGGTTAAACCTGAGCCTATGCAGTGCGATAGGACTATGACTAGAGTAGAACGGCAGGAATACAGACGTCTGAATGGTCTGTGTTTCTACTGTGGTGATTCCACTCATGCTATTTCTGATTGTCCTAAGCGCACTAAGCGGTCCGCTAGGTCTGCCGTCATTGGTACTGTACAGTCCAAATTCCTTCTGTCCATTACCTTGATATGCTCTTTGTCGTCGTTTTCTGTCATGGCGTTTGTGGATTCGGGCGCTGCCCTGAATCTGATGGATTTGGATTATGCTAAACGTTGTGGGTTTTTCTTGGAGCCTTTGCGGTGTCCTATTCCATTGAGAGGAATTGATGCTACACCTTTGGCCAAGAATAAACCTCAATACTGGGCCCAGCTGACCATGTGCATGGCTCCTGCACATCAGGAAGTTATTCGCTTTCTGGTGTTGCATAATCTGCATGATGTGGTCGTGTTGGGGTTGCCATGGCTACAAACCCATAATCCAGTATTGGATTGGAATTCCATGTCGGTATCCAGCTGGGGTTGTCAGGGGGTACATGGTGATGTTCCATTTTTGTCGATTTCGTCATCCACCCCTTCTGAGGTCCCAGAGTTCTTGTCTGATTATCAGGATGTATTTGAGGAGCCCAAGTCCGATGCCCTACCTCCGCATAGGGATTGTGATTGTGCTATCAATTTGATTCCTGGTAGTAAATTCCCTAAAGGTCGATTATTTAATTTATCCGTGCCCGAACACGCCGCTATGCGCAGTTATGTGAAGGAATCCCTGGAGAAGGGACATATTCGCCCATCGTCATCACCACTGGGAGCAGGGTTCTTCTTTGTAGCCAAGAAGGATGGTTCGCTGAGACCGTGTATTGATTACCGCCTTCTTAATAAGATCACTGTTAAATTTCAGTATCCCTTGCCATTGTTATCTGACTTGTTTGCTCGGATTAAGGGGGCTAGTTGGTTCACTAAGATAGATCTTCGTGGTGCGTATAATCTGGTGAGAATCAGGCAAGGAGATGAATGGAAAACTGCATTCAATACGCCCGAGGGTCATTTTGAGTATCTAGTGATGCCGTTCGGACTTGCCAATGCTCCATCTGTGTTTCAGTCTTT
Organism: Ranitomeya imitator; assembly: GCF_032444005.1. NCBI lineage: Eukaryota > Metazoa > Chordata > Amphibia > Anura > Dendrobatidae > Ranitomeya > Ranitomeya imitator. Next base: position 328,872,854 of record NC_091286.1, on the reverse strand, counting down.
TATGCATGACATCTTCCGTGAGTATCTGGATAAATTCCTGATTGTTTACTTGGATGACATTTTGATCTTCTCAGATGATTGGGAGTCTCATGTGAAGCAGGTCAGAATGGTTTTTCAGGTCCTGCGTGCTAACTCTTTGTTTGTGAAGGGATCAAAGTGTCTCTTCGGTGTGCAGAAAGTTTCATTTTTGGGGTTCATCTTTACCCCTTCTACTATCGAGATGGATCCAGTTAAGGTCCAAGCCATCCAGGATTGGATTAAGCCGACATCTCTGAAAAGTCTGCAAAAGTTCCTGGGCTTTGCTAATTTTTATCGTCGCTTCATCTGTAATTTTTCTAGCATTGCCAAACCATTGACCGATTTGACCAAGAAGGGTGCTGATTTGGTTAATTGGTCTTCTGCTGCTGTGGAAGCTTTTCAGGAGTTGAAGCGTCGTTTTTGTTCTGCCCCTGTGTTGTGTCAGCCAGATGTTTCTCTTCCGTTCCAGGTCGAGGTTGATGCTTCTGAGATTGGAGCAGGGGCGGTTTTGTCACAGAGAGGTTCTAATTGCTCAGTGATGAAACCATGTGCTTTCTTTTCCAGGAAGTTTTCGCCCGCTGAGCGTAATTATGATGTGGGCAATCGAGAGTTGCTGGCCATGAAGTGGGCATTCGAGGAGTGGCGTCATTGGCTTGAAGGAGCTAAGCATCGCGTGGTGGTATTGACTGATCATAAGAACTTGACTTATCTCGAGTCTGCCAAGCGCTTGAATCCTAGACAGGCCCGTTGGTCGTTATTTTTTGCCCGCTTCGACTTTGTGATTTCGTACCTTCCGGGCTCTAAAAATGTGAAGGCGGATGCTCTGTCTAGGAGTTTTGTGCCCGACTCTCCGGGTTTATCTGAGCCAGCGGGTATCCTCAAGGAAGGAGTCATTGTGTCTGCCATCTCCCCTGATTTGCGGCGGGTGCTGCAAAAATTTCAGGCGAATAAACCTGATCGTTGTCCAGCAGAGAAACTGTTCGTCCCTGATAGGTGGACTAATAAACTTATCTCTGAACTTCATTGTTCGGTGTTGGCTGGTCATCCTGGAATCTTTGGTACCAGAGAGTTAGTGGCTAGATCCTTCTGGTGGCCATCTCTGTCACGGGATGTACGTACTTTTGTGCAGTCCTGTGGGATTTGTGCTAGGGCTAAGCCCTGCTGTTCTCGTGCCAGTGGGTTGCTTTTGCCCTTGCCGGTCCCAAAGAGGCCTTGGACACATATTTCGATGGATTTCATTTCTGACCTTCCCGTTTCTCAAAAGATGTCAGTCATTTGGGTGGTCTGTGATCGCTTTTCTAAAATGGTCCATCTGGTGCCCTTGGCTAAATTGCCTTCCTCCTCTGATTTGGTACCTTTGTTCTTTCAGCATGTGGTTCGGTTGCATGGCATTCCTGAGAATATTGTTTCTGACAGAGGTTCCCAGTTTGTTTCAAGGTTTTGGCGAGCCTTTTGTGGTAGGATGGGCATTGACCTATCCTTTTCCTCGGCTTTCCATCCTCAGACTAATGGCCAGACCGAACGAACCAATCAGACCTTGGAAACATATCTGAGATGTTTTGTTTCTGCAGACCAGGATGATTGGGTGTCCTTTTTGCCGTTGGCTGAGTTCGCCCTTAATAATCGGGCCAGCTCGGCTACCTTGGTTTCTCCATTTTTTTGCAATTCTGGGTTCCATCCTCGTTTCTCTTCAGGACAGGTTGAGTCTTCGGACTGTCCTGGTGTGGATTCTGTGGTGGATAGGTTGCAGCAGATCTGGACTCAGGTAGTGGACAATTTGATCTTGTCCCAGGAGAAAGCTCAACTTGTCGCTAATCGCAGACGCCGTGTGGGTCCCCGACTTCGTGTTGGGGATCTGGTTTGGTTATCTTCTCGTCATATTCCTATGAAGGTTTCCTCTCCTAAATTTAAACCTCATTTTATTGGTCCGTATAGGATTTCTGAGGTTCTCAATCCTGTGTCTTTTCGTTTGACCCTCCCAGACTCCTTTTCCATACATAATGTATTCCATAGGTCGTTGTTGCGGAGATACGTGGCACCTATGGTTCCATCTGTTGAGCCTCCTGCCCCGGTTTTGGTGGAGGGGGAATTGGAGTATATTGTGGAGAAGATTTTGGATTCTCGTGTTTCTAGACGGAAACTCCAGTATCTGGTTAAATGGAAGGGTTATGCTCAGGAAGATAATTCCTGGGTTTTTGCCTCTGATGTTCATGCTTCCGATCTTGTTCGTGCCTTTCATGCGGCTCATCCTGGTCGGCCTGGGGGCTCTGGTGAGGGTTCGGTGACCCCTCCTCAAGGGGGGGGTACTGTTGTGAATTCTGTGGCTGAATTCACTCCTGTGGTCACAAGTGGTACTGCAGCTTCTGAGCTTCCTCCCTCAGGTGTTCTGGTGAGCTCGTTAACTGCTTCATTACTTAACTCCGCCTGATGCTGCTATCCTTGCTCCTTGTCAATGTTTCAGTGTTGGATCTGAGCTTCTCCTGATTGTTCCTGTGACCTGCTGCTCTGTATAGCTAAGTGCCTTTTGCTTTTTTGTTGCTTTTTTTCTGTCCAGCTTGTCTTTTGTTTTGCTGGAAGCTCTGAGACGCAAAGGGTGTACCGCCGTGCCGTTAGTTCGGCACGGTGGGTTTTTTTTGCCCCCTTTGCGTGGTTTTGCTTTAGGGTTTTTTGTAGACTGCAAAGTTCGCTTTACTGTCCTCGCTCTGTCCTAGAATATCGGGCCCCACTTTGCTGAATCTATTTCATCCCTACGTTTTGTCTTTTCATCTTACTCACAGTCATTATATGTGGGGGGCTGCCTTTTCCTTTGGGTAATTTCTCTGGGGCAAGTCAGGCCTATTTTTCTATCTTCAGGCTAGCTAGTTTCTTAGGCTGTGCCGAGTTGCCTAGGTAGTTGTTAGGCGCAATCCACAGCCGCTTTTAGTTGTGTTTAGGATAGGATCAGGTGTGCAGTCTACAGAGTTTCCACGTCTCAGAGCTCGTTCTTGTATTTTTGGGTATTTGTCAGATCACTGTGTGCGCTCTGATCGCTAAGCACACTGTGTTTCTGGATTGCCTTCATAACACCTGTCATTAGCAAACATAACAATAAACCACTGTTTGGGCGTGCGGCAGAGCTTGGAAGAGAAGGAGTGCCGTTTGACTTTTTCAATGCAGAATTGGCTGGAATTGAGATCGGATGTCATGTTGCGTTTGGAGAGCCCCTGATGTGCCTAAACAGTCGAAACCCCCCACAAATGACATCATTTTGGAAACTAGACCCCTTAAGGAACTTAACTAGATGTGTGGTGAGTACTTTGAACCCCAAAGTGCTTCACAGAAGTTTATAATGTAGAGCCATGAAAATAAAAAAAATTTATATTGTTTCCATAAAAATTATTTTTCCCCCCCAAAATTTTAATTTTTTCCAAGGGTAACAGGAGAAATTAGCCACCCAAAGTTGTTGTGCAATTTATTCTGAGTACGCCAATACCCCATGTGGGGTAGACCACTGTTTGGGCGCACGGCAGAGCTCGGAAGGTAAGGAGCGCTGTTTGACTTTTTCAATGCAAAATTGACTGGAATTGAGATGGGACGCCATGTTGCGTTTGGAGAATCCCTGATGTTCCTAAACAATGGTAACCCCCCATAAGTGAAACCATTTTGGAAACTAGACCCCTTAAGGATCTTATCCAGATGTTTGGTGAGCACTTTGAACCCCCCAAGTACTTCACAGAAGTTTGTAACATAGAGCCATGAAAATAAAAAATCATGCTTTTTCCTCAAAAATGATTTTTTAGCTTGCAATTTTTTATTTCCACAAGGGTAACAGGAGAAATTGGACTCCAAAAGTTGTTGTCCAGTTTGTCCTGAGTACGCTGATACCCCATATGAGGGGGTGGGGGGGGGGCACTGTTTGGGTGCATGGCAGAGCTCGGAAGGGAAGAAGTGCTGTTTTGGAATGCAGACTTTGATAGAATGGTCTGTGGGTGCCATGTTGCGAAACTTCTGTATCATTTTCCCATATAAAGTTTCCTACATGGAAATATAATGAAATATACTACTCCATTACTCTTACAATTAATTTAATCTTTAATGTAGTATTATTTTCCATCAGAGGGGTTCATGAAATTTGCAATGTCTGGAAGGAACTTACAAAAGGTACAATTTCTACATGGGTGCGACCCTTTCCTAGCTGTTGACAGCCAATTTTGACTTCTTGGTTTTGGGGTAAAGTGACTATGCACTAATTTTCCTTTTAATTCTTCCCCTTCTATTTGTAACATTAGGAAAGTTGCCAATAACTTTATTTACATCAGGGTCGGCTTTTAGAATTGGTCAGTAACCTCGCATGATGTTTACCATATTATTGGCCTTACTTTCTTTTTACCTCGCCATCTTATTTAGTAGGGCTTCCCGATTTGACTTTTTTGCTCGGTTTTAAGGCAACCCCAAGAAGAAAACCTACCAAAGAGATTATTACTTTCCTCCTTGCTCTTCGGTATTGACCAACTGGAATACCTGCTTTAATAGCCGAAACTATTCTAATGTAATAGGTTATTCGTAGATGTTTTCTTACGGTAAATATCTGTGAGCACGTTACTGCCTTATCCGATTATATTGTTAAATTAAGAAAATTAATACTCCTACCATCAACCTCGTGTGTGAAAAACATACCTATTGAGTTACGGTGAAGAATAGAAACAAATTCTCTATTGATACTGTCACTTTGTATGGCAGGCTTCCTATCATATAAACACAATATTGAAAGCTTTCGGTTAGAGACAACACAGGTATACTTTACTGATGGTACTTTCTCCCCTCAAGGAAACTTACATAGTGGGTTTGATAGTATATCTAAAACTTTTAAACCACAGACAAAGGCTGAAGGGTTGGCAAGAACTATTAACAAAAAAGTGATCTATTGACATGTGTGTATTAATATAGGATAGTGGCATTATAGCTTGGAGTGAAGGGATCCCCTTGGGTGAATCTCACCTTGAAGGGCAATACTGAAATTCCCTCTACAGCTGGAGCCAATAAGGGTAGTGCAATAAATAATAAAAATTGGACTTATATGCACTCACACTTTTGTCCCTAAATCACTCTTGTGGTACACTCACACACACATTTGTTCTGTAATTTCAAATGTGTGCTTCCTTTGCAAAATAATTAAAAGTTATGTTTTTCTTTGGGATTTTTATTAGGGATCTCTTGTTGCCTTGTGTGTTAATTTAAACCCTATGCTGAATCCAGACAGTACTGTATGTGGTAATCTGGAAGATAGGCTCAAAACAATTTCAAACCCCTTCTGTATCAAATTATTAGCCTAATTTTTTTTTAGAGCTGATGAAACCTCTATAATCTAGAAGATTGTCCGTGGCTTTGGAATGCCCTCTTTCCTACATTTGCTGCTGGTAAAGTGCAGGTTTGCCACAGAAATATGGCCGACATGCTGTTACATGAACTGATCATCAAAAGGGCCAGGACGATGGCGGGAATGGGATTGGATAACAGTTTCAATAACAGGGTGGCTATGGGAGGTGCGAGACCCAGGATCCAGCCTACAATGATTACTCCTTTACCCAACACCAATTACCAAACAGTGCTAGATGCTCATCAGCAGATAGGTGTAACAGATGCATTTCTCAAGCTAGGAAAAAAAGATGCCTGCGATAAATTGGATGCCAAAGATGCACATATTCTAGAAGATAGGCTAAAAACAATTTCAAACTCAGATCTGGCTGCTGTTTCAAGTTTGTAAAATAAAATAAAATAAATTAATAATAATGTGCAACAGCTCTGCACAAAGAACAATTTCAATGCCACTAAATGAAAAGATTGGATATAGCGGACTGTATCACATTTATCAACAGAGAAAAAATAAATACTTTCATGTACTTGAGGTGTGCAGACAGCTTCATATCACCGCCATAAAATTACAACGTGGGATATGGCGGGTTGTATCACATTCAGCAACAGAAAAAAATCATAATTTATTTTCAATGCGCATTAGGTCTGCAGACAGGTTCATATCTTGGCCAGAAAATGACAATGTGGGATACGGCAGGCTCTATCACATTCAGCAACAGAAAAAATTATATATTTTCTTAATGTGCGTTGGGTCTGCAGACAGGTTCATATCACCGCCAAAAAATGACAACGTGGTATACGGTGGGCTGTACCACATTCAGCAACAGAAAAAATTAAACAAATGTTTAATGCGTGTTAGGTCTGCAGACAGGTTCATATTACCACCATAAAATGACCACATGGGATACGGCAGGTTGTATCATATTCAGCTACAGAAAAAATTATATTTTTTTAATGTGCCTTAGGTCTGCAGACAGTTTCATATCACTACAGCACTAAATGACAAGGTGGGATACAGCAGGCTGTTTCACATTTAGTTAGTGGAAAAATAAGATTTAGAATGCTGTACTTGTGCATGGGGCACAATAGAAGCAGTGTACAACACAGTTACAGGACATGTGTCTTGCTGGCTTTGTGTGTGGATCCCAGTAATGACAAGCTATCTACACTATCTGACTGATATACAACTGCCTAGCTAACTAACTAAAATCTTGCTGCTAACAGTGCCAGCATCAGGAGAAGCCTCTCTGCGCTGGTATAGTGTTAAAATGTTGCTAAAACAAGATATCCATTCTTTATATTGAGAGGGATATGTGATTTCAGCAGCCAATGACAGAAGACGTTGTGTCAGGACACTGTGGGTGTTTCCTGCACCCTGATTGGATTGCTGCAATGTGCACACATTAAGTTAGCAAAAATTTAGTTAGAGTTAAAGTTAGAAAGTTAGTTAAAGTTAGAAAAAATGTACAAGAACACCGTGCCTCTGAGTTCTGCAAACCCCCTCCCCTCATCTAACACGTGCCAAACGCTCATGATACACCACTATTATCTTTGCTAAAGTGCTGTAAATACTAAATTTGAGGCAATGCAAATATTTTCCCGCATTTTTTACTGAATGTTACCAATTTTTTCAGAGTTTATAAAACTTTGTTCGTGCTTCCGATCACGAATCTGAATGTGTCATATTCGTGCCAAATTTATGTTTGGTGATCGTTTTTCGAACAATTTTGCTCATCACTAGTTATTACAAGAGGTAAAGATAGGGAGTTCAAGTTTCATCATTGCACAATGTGCAAAGTTTTCAAAAAATTACTCAAGGGGGCTCTATCAGACCAGCTGAAAGACACTGTGATGGGGACATCCCAATACACTTTGCAGTAATTACAAAAGAAATTAAAAGAACACTCAAAGAGGCACAGATATGAATCACTTATATTATGAAAAAATTATAAATAAATATAAATATATATATATATATACAGTATATATATATATATATATATGTACATGTGTATATCCTTTATCGTGCCAGTGAGAGGAAAGGAAAAAAGTGAGACCCACTCAACGTGTGTATATAACAGCAAATTCTGAGTAACGGATAAACAAGGGACCCAGTCAAGTGATATTTAAAAATTAAATTTTATTATAATGAAATATGGTAAGCAACAATCCACAAGAAAAATGATAAAATAATTCCTATAAATATACACAAAATGTGCACGTATGCTGGACCAAAAAAGTGCCAATCATATATATATATATATATATATATATATATATATATATAGGCAGACAATTTAAAAATCAGTGTACTGTGTTAGAAGCAACAGGTGGGGGAGAGGAAAGGTAAAAAATGTAAATACAAGGGGAATAAATTCCAAATATAGGAAAGTGAGGACTAGATAGATCTATAGCCTCAAAAAAAAGTGCACAGTGCCAGATAATTAATAAATAATACAATATAAAGTGGGGGTGTAATGGCCCCAAAATAGATCAGTACACTCTAAAAATCATAAAGTGAACAAGTGCAAGTGATAGAAAGCAACAGAATTGCTTACACAGTAAATCGGATATACCTTTAAGGGGTTAATAGGTCCAGTAGTATGTGTGCCCCGACGCACGTTTCGGAGCGAGTCCTTCATCAGGGGGCAGTCACAGCCGATGCGAAACGCGTGGTTCTCCTGTCACTGCAATATGGGTAAGGGATATCTATGATTGAGCTTATACTTTCGCTGATGGAATACTTATGTAGGGGATCTGTTTCATGGATTTTTATGTATGGTACACTAATTAAGAAGCCTCATGGTGTTCCCTTATCCTATTTACTTATATAGCACTTAGCACTTTACTTGGTATATCTTGAGGTGGTAGGCGGCCACATGGTTTGTGTCCATCTTGCTTTTCCTTCTGAGCATGACATGTGTCTTTGATGTATTATTTATGTAATTTAATTGTTTGATTTACTTTTGTAATAAATTTATAGTTATCTTTTTCACCATTTTGGATGTGTGCTCCATTTTTTCTGGTTAGACGTATAACAGAGGATACTTGTTGCTCCGGCACCCTCTCTGTGGCGAAGGGGCTAGAAATAGTAATCACTAACACGCCATTGGTCAGAAGTACTTTTTGAAAAATGTGCGCTGTCTCTTTAAGCGACTGGGAGAGCGCACACGACCTAAGCACTCTACCTGAGGACCTGCTGGCCGCGTGCCAGGAAGCAGAAGCTAGAGACTAAGCAGGGGCTGCAGCAGGACTGCGTGGGGCCAGCACAGAGCGGGAGTCCCGCCGGGGACCTTGCAAAGGTACGGGACCGGGTGTAACAGTATCCCCCTCTTTATGCCCCCTCTTTTTCAAGCCTGCATAGAATCTTTTCAGTGGAGGAGGGGCCTGAATATTCTCTTTAGGCTCCCATGACCTCTCCTTCGGACCAAAGCCCCTCCAATCCATCAAATAATAGGTCTTACCTCTTACTTTCTTAGTGGCCAAGATACTTTATACCTCAAAGACATCCTCCTCACTGATGGGATTAGGGGTATAACCTGGGTCTTTAAAGAAGGAGCTCAAAACTACTGGTTTGAGGAGGGAAAAATGGAAAGAGGTAGGCACATGTAAAGAAGCAGGCAATTTCAATTTTAATGAGACTGCATTGATCTGTTTCAAGACTTCAAAAGGACCGATGAAGCGGGGACCCAGTTTGTAGGAGGGCACATTCAGATGAATGTACCTGGAGGAGAGCCACACCTTATCTCCGGGCCGAAAGATTGTAGCATCCCGGTGTCTTTTGTACGCATGCCTCTTCATACATTGAGAGGCTTTCTCCATGGCGACCTTGGTGTCACTCCACACTTTCGAGAATTTCTCAGTAAAGATGTTAGCTGCAGGAAGGCCTGAAATCCAAGAGATGGGAAGAGGGATCCTGGGTTGGAGTCCAAACACAATATGAAAGGGAGATCTTTCTGAGGATTCACTTACCGTATATACTCGAGTATAAGCCGACCCGAGTATAAGCCGACCCCCCTAATTTTGCCACAAAAAACTGGGAAAACTTATTGACTCGAGTATAAGCCTAGGGTGGAAATGCAGCATTTACCGGTGAATTTCAAAAATAAAAATAGATCATTATTTCCCCATAGCTGTGCCATATAGTGCTCTGCACCGTTCATATTTCCCCATAGGTGTGAACCATATAGTGCTCTGCACCGTTCATTATGCCCCCTAGCTGTGCCATATACGGTGCTCTGCACCGTTCATTGTGCCCCATAGATGTGCCATATACGGTGCTCTGCACCGTTCACTGTGCCCCATAGCTGTGCCATATACGGTGCTCTGCACCGTTCACTGTGCCCCATAGCTGTGCTGTGCCATATACGGTGCTCTGCACCGTTCACTGTGCCCTATAGCTGTGCTGTGCCATATACGGTGCTCTGCACCGTTCACTGTGCCCCATAGCTGTGCTGTGCCATATACGGTGCTCTGCACCGTTCACTGTGCCCCATAGCTGTGCTGTGCCATATACGGTGCTCTGCACCGTTCACTGTGCCCCATAGCTGTGCTGTGCCATATACGGTGCTCTGCACCGTTCACTGTGCCCCATAGCTGTGCTGTGCCATATACGGTGCTCTGCACCGTTCACTGTGCCCCATAGCTGTGCTGTGCCATATACGGTGCTCTGCACCGTTCACTGTGCCCCATAGCTGTGCTGTGCCATATACGGTGCTCTGCACCGTTCACTGTGCCCCATAGCTGTGCTGTGCCATATACGGTGCTCTGCACCGTTCACTGTGCCCCATAGCTGTGCTGTGCCATATACGGTGCTCTGCACCGTTCACTGTGCCCCATACGGTGCTCTGCACCGTTCACTGTGCCCCCCCTAGCTGTGCCATATACGGTGCTCTGCACCGTTCACTGTGCCCCATAGCTGTGCTGTGCCATATACGGTGCTCTGCACCGTTCACTGTGCCCCATAGATGTTCCACATAAATTTGTGCCGCCGCTGCCGCAATAAAGAAAAAAAAACACATACTCACCTCCCTTGCTTGCAGCTCCCGGCGTCTCGTTCCGGCGCCTCCATCTTCCCGGCGTCTCTGCTCTGACTGATCAGGCAGAGGGCGCCGCGCACACTGTATGCGTCATCGCGCCCTCTGCCTGAACAGTCAGAGAGCAGAGACGCCGGGAAGATGGAGGCGCCGGCCGGGAAGATGGATCGGCGCCCGGCGGCTGGAACGTGGACAGGTGAATATAACATACTCACCTAGTCCTGGCGATCCTCGCGCTGTCCCCTCCTGTCTTCGGTGCCGCAGCTTCTTTCTCTATCAGCGGTCACCGGCACCGCTGATTAGAGAAATGAATAAGCGGCTCCGCCCCTATGGGAGGTGGAGCCGCTTATTCATTTCTGTAATGAGCGGTCCCACGTGACCGCTGAAGAGAGGAAGAAGCTGCAGCGCCGAAGCCCGTGGGACGGCAGGGACAGCGCGAGGATCGCTGGGACTAGGTAAGTATACCCCAGCGCCCTCAGCCCCTCACCCGCCGACCCCACCGCTACCGTGACTCGAGTATAAGCCGAGGGGGGCACTTTCAGCCCAAAAATTTGGGCTGAAAATCTCGGCTTATACTCGAGTATATACGGTACTTGATTATTATGTAAGAATTCTGCAGAAGGCAGCATTTTAATGCGCATTGACGAGGTGCCGCAGGAATCCGGTCAAGATTTGATTGGTACTCTCTACTTGACGTGCGCTGCTCCTTTGGATGATAATATGGTTCCTGTTAGAGACTAGCGGGCGGTCGTTTTTGGGTCTCCATGACGATACTCAGTGCATTATAGTTTATTAAAGTCATTGACATATGCAGAGTGTTTACCAGGAACTTATATGCTATGTTGTAATTTCAAGGGATGCTGACGTGCGCTGCTCCTTTGAATATAACTTGGAGGGACCGTTCTTCTAATAATAAGTCATGTGACCAGTGGGCATGCCTTTATGGTAACCATGATGACTTTTAATGCGGTTGATATATGAGAAGTTTGTATACATGCAGTGAATGTGCTTGAAATATATTGCTGTGCTGTAGTTTGTAGAGGCTGCTGATAGGTGCGATGTGTGCGGAGCCGTTTGTGATCACTAGAGAATAATTCCCAGGGCCGCCCCTCTCGGACATGTGACGGGACCATGTGACTGGTGGGCGTGTCTTGCTGGTTACCATGGTGGCGTCGCATGCATAGACGTGTGACGCGCAGCTGTGGGGCTGGTCAACATGCCCATTGCACTCAGGGGCCGTCTGAACATTGTGAGATGGGTGAGTCCCCGGATCGCCAGAGTATAACTCCCAGGGGCTGCCCCTCTTGGACGTGTGACGGGGCTAGGTGACTGGTGGGCGTGTCCTGCTGGTAACCATGGCGCCGTCACATACACAGACTTGTGACGTGTGACTGTGGGGCTGGTTGACATGCACATTGCACTCAGGGGCCGTCTGCATGCCGAGATATGGGTGAGTCACCTGTGATATGGTTGGCTGTTGTCCGACTTTGAGAGTGAACCTGGATTGGTTCTGATACACTGGGCTAGACTTATGTCGATATCTAGGATTGGGCTGACTGCAGGAGTTTTCATTTGCTGATGTGAGACTGTGAGTAACGGATTATGCCATTGGCTGGTTGCGCACATGAGTGCCTTTTTGAACATGATGTTGGTGCTGACTTGACAGGCAGTGAAGTTTGTTTATGTTTTGATTCACTACATGTGCTGAGCATTATGATTGTGGATTGTATTTTGCGTCATATGGGACATTTGGGACATTGTGATAAGCTTTTTAATGTGTATGTTTCAATGTATGTTAATTTTTATATTGTTAATATGATTATCAAGCACTCTGTATGTAGATTGTATGGGCAGTCACAGACAAGGGGATTGGTGGGTGATTATCCACTTCCTATTTAAGGCCGTCATTTTGATTGTTATGTATGCTTGAAAAAGACCCTTGAGGTTGAAACGTTGCACTTTTGGCACAATAAAGGAAAAATTTGCTTTCACCTGGATTAGATGCTGTCCTTCACTTCAACCTATGGTATGTACTTTTCCACTTGGATCCAGTAGAAGTAGGACGGGCATCTACCTTTGTCAGTAGTGCTGTCAGCCGCCATTTTTCTGTTTTGGTCCTCTCTACTTGTCCATTGGATTGAGGGTGGTATGCAGAAGAAAAGTCCAGTTCCTCTTTCACTAATTTACAACCGCTTTCCAGAACTAGAAGGTGAACTTGGCGCCCCTGTCGGACACAATGTGCAGAGGAAACCCATGAGGACAGAAGATATGCTGTATGAAATGGTCAGCGAGCTCAGGAGCAGCTGGAAGACCAGGTAATGGAATGAAGTGGGCCATCTTACAGAAGCGATCTACCACTACCCAGATAACGGAACAGCCAGAAGAGATGGGAAGGTCCGTAACTAAGTCCATCGTGATGTGCTGCTAGGGAGCTGAAGGAATAGAAAGAGGTAATAGCTGCCCAGATGGCAGATGTTTAACAGTCTTGTTGCATGCACACCAAGGACAGGCTGCAACATATTCCAGAATATCTTTGCAAATGGTGGGCCACCAGTAGTAATGGGAAATGAGTTGCAGAGTCTTTTGCTGACCGGTGTGACCTGCCAATTTGGAAGAGTGAACCCATCGGAGGACACGACTCTGGTCCGAAGTGGGCACAAAAGTCTTTCCTGGGGAAGTTGAGCAAGATTAACTGAGGCTATGGGCACCAACCTGGATGGCTCAATGATGTGCTGCGGTTCTTGCTCAGAATCAGGAGGCAGGAACGCTCTAGAGAGTTCATTGGCTTTAACATTCTTGTCAGCTGGATGAAAATGAAGGACAAAATTAAATCGGGGAAAAAACAAGGCCCAACGGGCCTGATGGGGATTCAGCCTCTGAGCGGATTGGAGATAAGCAAGGTATTTATGATCGGTGAAGATGAAAACCTGATAGACTGCTCCTTCGAGGAGGTGTCGCCAGTGTTGCAGAGAGAACTTGATTGCCAACAATTCTCAATCTCCCATAGAATAGTTCCTTTCAGCAGTGGAAAAAACCTTCGGGAAAAAACCACAGGTGACCATACGACCGGTAGACGACTTCTGGGTGAGAATCGCTCCAGCCCTTTTGGAGGAAGCATCAACCTCAAGTGAGAATTGCTTATCCGAGTCCGGTCGATGGAGTACAGGTGCAGAAGAGAAGGCCTGTTTTATAGAAACAAAAGCTTCCTCTGCCTCAGGAGTCCAATCTTTGGAGTTTGCACCTTTCCAGGTCAGATGGGTGCCCTGGGTAGAGAAGTGTGGAATGAATAGACGTTAGTAGTTGGTGAATCCCAGGAAACGTTGATTGGCTTTCAGCCTGGATGGGCGAGGCCACTTAAGGACAGCGGACACCTTCTCCAGATCCATCTTCAACCCCGTGGACGAAACTATATAACCGAGGAAAGGCAGAGGGGATTGTTCAAAGAGGCATTTTTCAAAATTGGCATAAAGTCTGTTCTCCCTAAGACTTTGTAAGACCTGACATACTTGCCTCTGGTGTGAGGCTAAGTCTGAAAAGAAGATCAGGAAATCGTCCAGGTAAACAAAAACAGAAGAAAAAAGTCGATCTTTGAAAATGCCATTAAGGCTACGTTCAGACTAGCGTTGCGCGCCGCTGCGTCGGCGACGCACCGCATGACGCACACAAAAACGCGGCAAAACGCATGCAAAACGCTGCGTTTTGCGACGCGTGCGTCGCTTTTTGCCGAAAATCGGACGCAAGAAAAATGCAACTTGTTGCGTTTTCTTGGTCCGGCGCTAGCGGCAAAAAAGACGCAAGTGTTGCAAAACGCAACACACAAAAACGCATGCGTCCCCCATGTTAAACAGGGGCGCATGACGCGTGCGTCTCCGCTGCGTCGCCCGACGCTAAGGCGACGCACACTAGCAGAACGCTAGTGTGAACGTAGCCTAACGAATTCCTGGAAAATTGTGGGTGCATTACTTAGGCCGAACAGCATTACAGGTATTCGTAGAGTCCATCCCAGGTGTTAAAAGCTGTTTTCCACTCGTCTACTTTACGTATACCAATCAGGTTGTAGGCCCCTCTAAGATCCAGTTTAGTGAAGATCTTGACCCCTCTGAGACGATCAAATAACTCTGAAATAAGAGGTAATGGGTGCCTGTTCTTTACCATGATCTGGTTCAGCACCCTGTAATCGACACAGGGCCGTAGAGATCTGTCTTTTTTCTTCACGAAGAAGAATCCTTCCCCTGTTGGCCAAGATGACTTCCGGATAAATCCTCTGGCCAGGTTCTCCTGGATGTAATCAGACATGACCTGGGTCTCTGCTTGAGAAAGAGGATAGATTCGCCCTCGAGGACGAGACGCTGCGTGGAGCCGATCAATCGGACAGTCATACGACCTGTGTGGAGGTAGTCTCTCTGCTTCCTTTTTCCCAAATGTGAACAGAGTCAGAGTAGGTGGCTTCACAGGAGCGCCAAGCTGGTGATGGTAGTTTTTTTAGTGCAGATAGCATGCTGCAGCTCCGGCCGGATGCCTCAGAAGAGGATAAGACTGGATGAAGTAAAAATGGACCTGTCATATGGAGCGCAAGCTACACAGTTCAACTGGTATTAAAAAGTCTTCATTTAATATTTCTACAACATGTTTTGATGGAATAGTTCCGTATTCTTCAGGTGGCAGTTATACATAGAGTAGGAAAGGGGAGGTATATAAAGGAAGAATAGCAAATGAAAATTAAGAAGCAATTTCTAAGAACACCCACATAATTAAAAATGCAAATTATAGCTGCACTAACATAAAAAAACAACACACACATACATATACATGGCTGCACTAGCATAAAGAAAGATAAAACCAACCTAAAAACAATTAAAACAATGTACACAAAAAATTATAGCAACGTACATATACGTACACATATTATGTGATTTTCTCAATTGTGAGGTTTAACCCCTCAGGGGCCAGAGTGCCGACTTTGAAAATCCAAAAACTCTCCCTTCTTATTAAATTATTCATTTATATACCTCCCCTGTCCTACTCTATGTATAACTGCCACCTGAAGAAGATGGAACTATTCCATTGAAAGGCATTGTGGAAATATTAAATTAAGACTTTTTAATACCAGTTGAACTGTGTCGCTTGCGCTCCATATAACTGGTCCATTTTTACATCATCCAGTCTTATCCTCTTCTGAGGCATCCGGCCAGAGCTGCAGCGTGCTATCTGCACTGAACAACTCCCATCACCAGCTTGGCGCTCCTGTGAAGCCACCTATTCTGACTCTGTTCACAATCTGTTTCCCTCATTGAGGGTGACGGCAGGAGCTATAGTGGAGCGGTGTCTCCTCACTGCCCGCAGGACCTTCCACCACATGATGGCTTGAGGCACACAGAGGCAGTGTCTGCTCTCCCTAATGCCGGCTGGTGGTCACCACGCAAACAATTCTTGTGCTACACGGCTACCATTGGATAGCCTCCTGGCTTGGACTCACCAGGTGGCATCCTTATTTTGTCAATCTCCGTTTTGCGATCCCAAGAGTGGTGTGCATGGTGCAATAACCTTAAAGGACCTTCCATCATGTGACCTGTGATCACGTGACATCTGACACTCATAGAGGCGGTACCTGTTCTCCTCATGCGTTTTTTGGTGTCCATCATGTAAAAATCCTTGTGCCACCTGGCCATCATTGGAAAACCTCCTGGCTGTGAGTCTTCAGATGGCATCCTTACTGTGGCAGGTACTGTCTTGCGCTCTCACCAGTTTTATGCATGGGTGCATAACCTCTTAACCTCTTTACCCCCAAGGGTGGTTTGCACGTTAATGACAGGCCAATTTTTACAATTCTGACCACTGTCCTTTTATGAGGTTATAACTCTGGAACGCATCATTGGATCATGGTTATTCTGACATTGTTTTCTTGAGACTTATTGTACTTCTGGATAGTGGTAAAATTTCTTTGATATTACCTGCATTTATTTGTGAAAAAAACTTTAGCAATTTTCCAAATTTGAATTTTTATGCAATTAAATTACAGAGATATGTCACACAGAATACTTAATAAGTAACATTTCACATATGTCTACTTTACATCAGCACAATTTTGGAACAAAAATGTTTTTTTTGTTAGTGAGTTATAAGGATTAAAAGTTGACCAACAATTTCTTTTTTTTACAACACCATTTTTTTTAGGGACCACATCTCATTTGAAGTCATTTTGAGGGATCTATATGATAGAAAATAACCAAGTGTGACATCATTCTAACAACTGCACCCCTCAAGGTGCTCAAAACCACATTCAAGAAGTTTATTAACCCTTCAGGTGTTTTACAGGAATTTTTGGAATGTTTAAATAAAAATGAACATTTAACTTTTTTTTCACAAAAAATGTACTTCAGCTCCAATTTGTTTTATTTTACCAAGGGTAACAGGAAAAAATGGACCACAAAAGTTGTTGTAAAATTTGTCTGGAGTATGCTGATACCCCATATGTGGGGGTAAACCACTGTTTGGATGCATGGCAGAGCTTGAAAGCAAAGGAGCGCCATTTGACTTTTCAATGCAAAATTGACAGGAATTGAGATGGGACGCCATGTTGCGTTTGGAGAGCCCCTGATGTGCCTAAACATTGAAACCCCCCACAAGTGACACCATTTTGGAAAGTAGACCCCCTATGGAACTTATCTAGATGTGTGGTGAGCACTTTGACCCATTAAGTGATTCACAGAAGCTTATAATGCAGAGCCGTAAAAATAAAAAATCATATTTTTTCACAAAAATGATCTCATTGCCCCCTATTTTTTATTTTCCCAAGGGTAAGAGAATAAATTGGACCCCAAAAGTTGTTGTACAATTTGTCTTGAGTATGATGATACCCCATATGTGGGGGTAAACCACTGTTTGGGCGCATGGGAGAGCTCGGAAGGGAAAGAGCACCATTTGACTTTTCAATGCAAAATTGACTGGAGTTGACATGGGACGCCATGTTGCATTAAGAGAGCCACTGATGTGCCAAAACATTGAAACCCCCCACAAGTGAAACCATTTTGGAAAGTAGACCCCCTAAGGAACTCATCTAGATGTGTTGTGAGAGCTTTGAATCCCCAAGTGTTTCACTACAGTTTATAACGCAGAGCCGTGAAAATAAAAAATCTTTTTTTTTTCACAAAAATTATTTTTTATCCCCCAGTTTTGTATTTTCTCAAGGGTAACAGGATAAATTGGACCCGAAAAGTTGTTGTCCATTGTGTCCTCAGTATGCTGATACCCCATATATGGGGGGAACCACCGTTTGAGCGCATAGCAGAGCTTGGAAGGGAAGGAGAACTGTTTTACTTTTTCAACGCAAAATTGGCTGGAATTGAGATCGGACGCCATGTCGCGTTTGGAGAGCACCTGATGTGCCTAAACAGTGGAATGCCCAAATAATAACTGAAACCCTAATCCAAACACATCCCTAACCCTAATCCCAACGGTAACCCTAGCCACACCCCTATCCTTGACACACCCTAACCCTAATCCCAACCCTATTCCCAACCATAAATGTAATCCAAACCCTAGCCCTAACTTTAGCCCCAACCCTAACCCAAACTTTAGCCCCAACCCTAGCTGTAGCCTTAACCCTAGCCCCAACCCTAGCCCCAACCCTAGCCCCAACCCTAGCCCTAACCCTAGCCCTAACCCTAGCCCTAACCCTAGCACTAGCCCTAACCCTAGCCCTAACCCTAGCCCTAACCCTAGCTGTAACCCTAATGGGAAAATGGAAATAAATACATGTTTTATTTTTTTTATTTTTCCCTAACTAATGGGGTGATGCAGGGTGGTTTGATTTACTTTCATAGCTGTTTTTTTTAGCAGATTTTTATGATTGGCAGCCGTCACACACTGAAAGACGCTTTTTATTGCAAAAAATATTTTTTCCGTTACCACATTTTGAGAGCTATATTTTTCCATATTTTGGTCCACAGAGTCATGTGAGGTCTTGTTCTTTGCGGGACGAGTTGACGTTTTTATTGGCAACATTTTCGGGCACGTGACTTTTTGATCGCTTTCTATTCCGATTTTTGTGAGGCAGAATGACCAAAGACCAGTTATTCATGAATTTCTTTTGGGGGAGGCGTTTATACCGTTCCGCGTTTGGTAAAATGGATAAAGCATTTTTATTCTTCGGGTCAGTATGATTACAGCGATACCTCATTTATATCTTTTTTATGTTTTGGCATTTTTATACGATAATAACTATTTTATAGAGAAAATAATTATTTTTGCATCGCTTTATTCTGAGGACTATAACTTTTTATTTTTTCACTGATGATGAGGAATGGCGACTCGTTTTTTGCAGGACAAGATGACATTTTCAGTGTACCATGATTATTTATATTGGTACCATGATTATTTATATCAGTGTTTTTGATCGCGTGTTATTCCATTTTTTGTTTGGCGGTATGTTGTTTTTTGCCTCGTTTTTTTTTTTTTTTACCGTGTTCACTGAAGGGGTTAACTAGTGGGACTGTTTTTTAGGTTGGGTCGTGACGGACATGGCGATACTAAATATGTGCACTTTTATTGTTTTTTTCATTATTTAGATAGAGAAATGTATTTATAGGAACAATATATTTTTTTGGGGGGGGGAATTTTTTAAAATTTTTTTTACACATGTGAATATTTTTTTTTACACCATAACATTGCCCCGGGAAGGAGAAATCATCATGTTATAGTGTAAGATCGCTGTGCTGTGCACTGTGTCAGATCAGCGATCTGACGTGCACTCCTGGAGACTTCCCGGCACCTGCTCTGAGCAGGCACTGTGAAGCCACCTCCCTGCAGGATTTGGGTGCCGTGACCATTTTGGATCCAGGCTTGCTGCAGGGAGGAGGAGGTAAGAGACCCTCGGAGCAATGCGATCACATCGCGTTGCTCCGGGGGTCTCAGGGAAGCATGCAGGGAGCCCCCTCCCTGCGCGATGCTTCCCTATACCACCGGAACACTGCAATCATGTTTGATCACAGTGTGCTGGGGGTTAATGTGCCGGGGGTTGTCCGTGACCGCTCGTGGCACATAGTGCCAGATGTCAGCTTCGATAGTCAGCCGACACCCAGCCTCAATCGGCTGCGCTCCCCCGTGAGCGCGGCCGATCGCTATGATGTACTATCCCGTCGAGGGTCAGATAGGCCCAGGTCACCTCGACGGGATAGTACGTCTAAGGTCAGAGAGGGGTTAAGGTTAGTTTGCACTTCACTTCCCTGGCTGATTTTTTAACTTAACCCCTTAGTGACAGCCAATTTGGTACTTAATGACCGAGCCAATTTTTGCAATACTGACCACTGTCAATTTATGAGGTTATAACTCTGGAACGCTTCAATGGATCCCGCTGATTCTGAGACTGTTTTTTCGTGACATATTGTACTTCATGATAGTGGTAACATTTCTTCGATATTACTTGCGATTATTTATGAAAAAAACGGAAATATGTCGAAAATTTTTAAAATTTTGCAATTTTCAAAATTTGTATTTTTATGCCCTTAAATCAGAGAGATATGTCACGAAAAATAGTTAATAAATAACATTTCCCACATGTCTACTTTACATCAGCACAATTTTGGAAACAAATTTTTTTTTTGTTAGGGAGTTATAAGGGTTAAAAGTTGACCAGCAATTTCTCATTTTTACAACACCATTTTTTTTAGGGACCACATCACATTTGAAGTCATTTTGAGGGGTCTATATGATAGAAAATAATGAAGTGTGACACTATTCTAAAAACTACACCCCTCAAGCTTCTCAAAACCACATTCAAGAAGTTTATTAACCCTTTACGTGCTTCACAGGAACTGAAACAATGTGGAAGGAAAAAATGAACATTTAACTTTTTTTTGCAAACATCTTAATTCAGAACCATTTTTTTTATTTTCACAAGTGTAAAAACAGAAATGTAACCATAAATTTTGTTATGCAATTTCTCCTGAATACGCCAATACCCCATATGTGGGGGTAAACCACTTTTTGGGCGCACCGCAGAACTTAGAAGTGAAGGAGCGCCGTTTGACTTTTTCAATGCAGAATTGGCTGGAATTGAGATCGGACACCATGTCACGTTTAGAGAGCCCCGATGTGCCTAAACAGTGGAAACCCCCCACAAGTGACACCATTTTCGAAACTAGACCCCTTAAGGAACTTATCAAGATGTGTGGTGAGCACTTTAAACCCCCAAGTGCTTCACAGAAGTTTATAACGTAGAGCCGTGAAAATAAAAAATCGCTTTTGTTTACACAAAAATGATTTTTTCGCCCACAAATTCTTATTTTCACAAGGGTAACAGGAGAAATTAGACCACAAAAGTTGTTGTGCGATTTCTCCTGAATACATCGATACCCCATATGTGAGGGTAAACCACTGTTTGGGTGCACCGCAGAGCTTGGAAATGAAGGAGCGCCGTTTTACTTTTTCAATGTAGAATTGGCTGGAATTGAGATTGGAAGCCATGTCACGTTTGGAGAGCCCCTGATGTGCCTAAACAGTAGAAACCCCCCACAAGTGACCCCATTTTGGAAACTAGACCCTTATCTAGATGTCTGGTGAGCACTTTGAACCCCCATGTGCTTCACAGAAGTTTATAATGTAGAGCCGTGAAAAAAAAATCGATTTTTTTCTACAAAAATGATTTTTTGCCCACAAATTTTCATTTTCACAAGGGTAACAGGAGAAATTAGACCACAAAAGTTGTTGTGCAATTTCTCCTGAGTACGCTGATACCCAATATGTGGGGGTAAACCACTGTTAAGGCGCACCGCAGAGCTTGGAAGAGAAGGAGTGCCGGTTTACTTTTTCAATGTAGAATTGGCTGGAATTGAGATTGGACGCCATGTCGCGTTTGGAGAGCCCCTGATGTGCCTTAACAGTGGAAACCCCCCACAAGTGACACCATTTTGGAAACTAGACCCCCCATGGAACTTATCTAGATGTGTGGTGAGAACTTTGAATGCCCAAGTGCTTCACAGAAGTTTATAATGCAGAGTCGTGAAAATAAAAAATATATTTTTTTCCACAAAAAGATATTGTAGCCCCCAAGTTTTTATTTTCACAAGGGTAACAGGAGAAATTGGACTACAATAGTTGTTGTCCAATTTATCCCGAGTACGCTGATGCGCAATATGTGGGGGTAAACCACTGTTTGGGCGCACGGCAGAGCTCGGAAGGGATGGAGCGCCTTTTTGGAATGCAGACTTAGATAGAATGGTCTGTGGGCGTTATGTTGCGTTTGCAGAGCCCCTGATGTACCTAAACAGTAGTAACCCCGCACAAGTGACCCTGTTTTGGAAACTAGACCCCCCAAGGAACTTATATAGATGTGTGGTGAGAACTTTGAATGCCCAAGTGCTTCACAGAAGTTTATAATGCAGAGTCATAAAAAAATATATATATATTTTTCCACAAAAAGGATTTTGTAGCCCCCAAGTTTTTATTTTCACAAGGGTAACAAGAGAAATTGGACGCTAGAAGTTGTTGTCCAATTTATCCCGAGTATGCTGATGCCCCATATGTGGGGGCAACTCACTGTTTGGGCGCACGGCAGAGCTCAGAAGGAAGGGAGCACCATTTGACTTTTTGAGCGCAAAATTGGCTGTCGTGTTTGGAGACCCCCTGATGTACCTAAACAGTGGAAACCCCCCAATTCTAGCTCCAACCCTAACCCCAACACACTCCTAACCCTAATCCCAACCTGATCCATAATCCTAATCACTAACCCTAACCATAATCACAACCCTTACCCCAAAACAACCCTAATGTCAACCCTAACCATAACCCTAATCAAAACCCTAAATCCAACACACCCCTAATCCTAATCTCAACCCTAACCTCAAACCTAACCCTAATCCCAATACACCCCTAATCACAACCCTAACCTTAACCCTAATCCCAAACCTAACCCTAATCCCAAGCGTAACCCTAATGCCAACCCTAACCCTAATACCAACCCTAATCCAAACCCTAACTCTAATCCCAACTCTAACCCTAACTTTAGCCCCAACCCTAGCCCTAACTTTAGCCCCAACCCTAACCCTAGCCCTAAGACTACATTCACACTTGCATCGTTTGGCATCCGTCACAATCTGTCGTTTTGGACAAGAAACGGATCCTGCAAATGTGCCCGCAGGATGCGTTTTTTGCCCATAGACTTGTATTGCCGACGGATTGTGACGGATGGCCACACGTCGCGTCCGTCGTGCACTGGATCAGTGTTTTGGCGGACCGTCAGCACAAAAAAACGTTCAATGTAATGTTTCTTTGTACGTCGCATCCGCCATTTCTGACCGCGCATGCGTGGCCGTAACTCCGCCCCCTCCTCCCCAGGACATAGATTGGGCAGCGGATGCGTTGAAAAACTACATCCGCTGCCCACATTGTGCACAATTTTCACAACGTGCGTCGGTATGTCGGGCCGATCCATTGCGACGGCCCCGTACCGACGTAAGTGTGAAAGAAGCCTAACCCTAAATTTAGCACCAAACCTAACTCTAAATTTAGCCCCAACCCTAACCCTAAATTTAACCCTAATCCTAGCCCTAACCCTACCCCTACCCCTAGCCCTACCCCTAACCCTACCCCTAACCCTACCCCTAGCCCTAACCCTACCCCTAGCCCTAACCCTAACCCTACCCCTAACCCTAGCCCTAACCCTACCCCTAACCCTAGCCCTAACCCTACCCCTAACCCTAGCACTAATCCTACTCCTAACCCTAGCCCTAACCCTAACCCTACCCCTAACCCTAACCCTACCCCTAACCCTACCCCTAACCCTACCCCTAACCCTAACCCTAATTTTAGCCCCAACTGCTTTTCTCCTGCCGGCCGGCAGATGGAGACAGATGGCGGGCGCACTGCGTATGCGCCCGCCATTTTCTTTTCCCCAGAAGACGCCGGCCGCCAGGAGGAGCAGCAGGAGGACCCAGGGACACCGGTAAGTATGATAGGGTCCCCGAATCCCCCTATTTCTCTGTCCTCTGATGTGCGATCGCAAAAGCGGGGTGGGTAAAAAAAAACCCGAATCATGTTCTCTGGGGTCTCGGCTACCCCCGGCAGCCGAGACCCCGGAGAAAATCCGACTCTGGGGGGCGCTATTTACGTTTAAGTACTCTTAGTGGCCGCCGTTAAAAGGTGTATCGGCGGTCGCTAAGGGGTTAAGGTACCTTCACACTCAGTGACGCTGCGGCGATACCGACAACGATGCCGATCGCTGAAGCATCGCTGTTTGGTTGCTGGAGAGCTGTCACACAGACAGCTCTCCAGCGACCAACGATCCCGAGGTCTCCGGTAACCAGGGCAAACATCGGGTTACTAAACGAAGGGCCGCGCTTAGTAACCCGATGTTTACCATGGTTACCAGCGTAAACGTTAAAAAAACAAACACTACATACTTACCTTCAGCTGTCTGTCCTCCGGCGCTCTGCTTTCCTCTGCACTGTCAGCACCGGTCAGCCGGAAAGCAGAGCGGTGACGCCACCGCTGTGCTTTCCGGCTGGCCGGCGCTGACACAGGATGCAGGAGGAGTGCAGAGAAGCACAGCACCAGGGACAGACAGCTGAAGGTAAGTATGTAGTGTTTGTTTTTTTAACGTTTACGCTGGTAACCAGGATAAACATCAGGTTACTAAGCGCGGCCCTGCGCTTAGTAACCTGATGTTTACCCTGGTTACCAGTGAAGACATCGCTGGATCGGCGTCACACACGCCGACCCAGCGATGTCAGCGGTAGATCCAGCGACGAAATAAAGTTCTGGACTTTCCTCAGGAACCAACGATCTCCCAGCAGGGGCCTGATCGTTGGTCGCCGTCACACACAACGAATTCCTTAACGATATCGTTGCTATGTCACAAAAAGCAACGATATCGTTAACTAGGGTTAAGCGACCTTGACCTTTTTAGAGTCGAGCCGTGTTTCGCGAAAACCGACTATCTTAGAAGTCGAGTCGAGTGGAATCGGCCGATTATCGGGAAAAGTCGGGTATCGCCCGAAACACGAAACCCAATGCAAGTCAATGGGGGAGCATAGTCGGCAGTGAGTGGAGGCCAGGAAAACACCTACACTGCCCATTTTAATGGCAAAAACATCCATTCTTGTTAAAGAAGCTTGTCAATCGTAATTTACCTTATAATAATTGGAAGGCATTTGAAATTGGGGGTCATTTGGCTAAAGTTGTGGGGGGTAGGGTTGGTTCAAGTAATTAGTGGGCCCAGTAAATCTGGACCACGTCACGGCAGTGGAGCAGGGAGAGGTAAGTATTTCAACTTTGCAAGTGCTGTGATCCTGAGCAAGCAGGGGGGGCCCACTCGTTGGCATTGGCACTGGCACAGGGCCCCTCAAAGTACAGCGGTGTGTTTGCACGGCGGGGGCGCCTCCCACCGGCAGCAACACTTTTGCGTACTATGAGAGGCCCTGTGCCAGTGACGTCGCCAACTAGTATTCCTCCCCCCACCTGATGAAGGAACCTGCACTTTCATCTGCACCTTCCTCTTTGTCCCCGTGTAAGGTGGTATGGTATGCGGGAAGAGGAACCTGACTTTCAGCAGGGTCACAATCTTGCTGTGTAGCGTGCACGGGGAATTTTGCGTTATGGGTCAATGTACCAGCAGACTCATCTATCACTGGCTGGGCAATGGGCAGGATGAGGAGGAAACACAGATATAGGCCCAAAGAATAAAGTGGGCTAAATGCAGTTCAAAATTGTTAACACAGGACTAATCAGGGGGCATTGCAGTGGAGGACAACTGGAATGAGAGGCTGACACAGAGAGTAGGCCCAAATCAGTAAGTAGTCGACATGCAGTTCAAAATTGGCAACCATAGTAAACAGGCAGCCCAGCTTTGTTCAGTTGAGGAGAACAGCAAGGAGTGGCAGACACCGATAGTAGGCCCCAACCCAACTAGTAGGCCAAATGCAGTCTAACATTAACAACTACTTAACGAGAGCCTGAAAATGGAATTTCAGGACAGGAAACCAGGAGAACAGCAAGGAGTGGCAGACACCGATAGTAGGCCCCAAACCAACTAGTACGCCAAATGCAGTTGTTCCATTTAACCACAATTTAATGAGAGCCTGAAGATAGAAGTTCAGGAAAGGCAACCTGGAGAACACCTTGGAGTGTAACACACCATCTCTCTACACCCCATACCCAATTTGTAGGCCTAATGCAGCGTAGTTTCCAACAACTACTAAACGAGAGCCGGAAGATCGAAGCTCAGGAAAGGCAACCTGGAGAACACCTTGGAGTGGAACACACCATCTCTCTACACCCCATACCCAATTTGTAGGCCTAATGCAGTGTAGTTTCCAAGAACTACTAAACGAGAGCCGGAAGATCGAAGCTCAGGAAAGGCAACCTGGAGAACACCTTGGAGTGGAACACACCATCTCTCTACACCCCATACCCAATTTGTAGGCCTAATGCAGTGTAGTTTCCAACAACTACTAAACGAGAGCATGAAGATCGAAGCATTGGCGAGGAAACCTGGGGAACACCTTGGAGTGGAACACACCATCTCTCTACACCCCATACCCAATTTGTAGGCCTAATGCAGCGTAGTTTCCAACAACTACTAAACGAGAGCCGGAAGATCGAAGCTCAGGAAAGGCAACCTGGAGAACACCTTGGAGTGGAACACACCATCTCTCTACACCCCATAC
Organism: Ranitomeya imitator; assembly: GCF_032444005.1. Taxonomy (NCBI): domain Eukaryota; kingdom Metazoa; phylum Chordata; class Amphibia; order Anura; family Dendrobatidae; genus Ranitomeya; species Ranitomeya imitator. Next base: position 328,846,786 of record NC_091286.1, on the reverse strand, counting down.
CCAATTTGTAGGCCTAATGCAGTGTAGTTTCCAAAAACTACTAAACGAGAGCCGGAAGATCGAAGCATTGGCGAAGAAACCTGGGGAACACCTTGGGGTGGAACACACCATCTCTCTACACCCCATACCCAATTTGTAGGCCTAATGCAGCGTAGTTTCCAACAACTACTAAACGAGAGCCGGAAGATCGAAGCTCAGGAAAGGCAACCTGGAGAACACCTTGGAGTGGAACACACCATCTCTCTACACCCCATACCCAATTTGTAGGCCTAATGCAGTGTAGTTTCCAACAACTACTAAACGAGAGCATGAAGATCGAAGCATTGGCGAGGAAACCTGGGGAACACCTTGGGGTGGAACACACCATCTCTCTACACCCCATACCCAATTTGTAGGCCTAATGCAGCGTAGTTTCCAACAACTACTAAACGAGAGCCAGAAGATCGAAGCTCAGGAAAGGCAACCTGGAGAACACCTTGGAGTGGAACACACCATCTCTCTACACCCCATACCCAATATGTAGGCCTAATGCAGTGTAGTTTCCAAGAACTACTAAACGAGAGCCGGAAGATCAAAGCTCAGGAAAGGCAACCTGGAGAACACCTTGGAGTGGAACACACCATCTCTCTACACCCCATACCCAATTTGTAGGCCTAATGCAGTGTAGTTTCCAAGAACTACTAAACAAGAGCCGGAAGATCGAAGCATTGGCGAGGAAACCTGGGGAACACCTTGGAGTGGAACACACCATCTCTCTACACCCCATACCCAATTTGTAGGCCTAATGCAGCGTAGTTTCCAACAACTACTAAACGAGAGCCGGAAGATTGAAGCTCAGGAAAGGCAACCTGGAGAACACCTTGGAGTGGAACACACCATCTCTCTACACCCCATACCCAATTTGTAGGCCTAATGCAGTGTAGTTTCCAACAACTACTAAACGAGAGCCGGAAGATCGAAGCTCAGGAAAGGCAACCTGGAGAACACCTTGGAGTGGAACACACCATCTCTCTACACCCCATACCCAATTTGTAGGCCTAATGCAGTGTAGTTTCCAACAACTACTAAACGAGAGCATGAAGATCGAAGCATTGGCGAGGAAACCTGGGGAACACCTTGGAGTGGAACACACCATCTCTCTACACCCCATACCCAATTTGTAGGCCTAATGCAGCGTAGTTTCCAACAACCACTAAACGAGAGCCGGAAGATCGAAGCTCAGGAAAGGCAACCTGGAGAACACCTTGGAGTGGAACACACCATCTCTCTACACCCCATACCCAATTTGTAGGCCTAATGCAGTGTAGTTTCCAAGAACTACTAAACGAGAGCCGGAGGATCGAAGCATTGGCGAGGAAACCTGGGGAACACCTTGGAGTGGAACACACCATCTCTCTACACCCCATACCCAATTTGTAGGCCTAATGCAGCGTAGTTTCCAACAACTACTAAACGAGAGCCGGAAGATCGAAGCTCAGGAAAGGCAACCTGGAGAACACCTTGGAGTGGAACACACCATCTCTCTACACCCCATACCCAATTTGTAGGCCTAATGCAGTGTAGTTTCCAACAACTACTAAACGAGAGCCGGAAGATCGAAGCTCAGGAAAGGCAACCTGGAGAACACCTTGGAGTGGAACACACCATCTCTCTACACCCCATACCCAATTTGTAGGCCTAATGCAGCGTAGTTTCCAACAACTACTAAACGAGAGCCGGAAGATCGAAGCTCAGGAAAGGCAACCTGGAGAACACCTTGGAGTGGAACACACCATCTCTCTACACCCCATACCCAATTTGTAGGCCTAATGCAGTGTAGTTTCCAACAACTACTAAACGAGAGCATGAAGATCGAAGCATTGGCGAGGAAACCTGGGGAACACCTTGGAGTGGAACACACCATCTCTCTACACCCCATACCCAATTTGTAGGCCTAATGCAGCGTAGTTTCCAACAACTACTAAACGAGAGCCGGAAGATCGAAGCTCAGGAAAGGCAACCTGGAGAACACCTTGGAGTGGAACACACCATCTCTCTACACCCCATACCCAATTTGTAGGCCTAATGCAGTGTAGTTTCCAACAACTACTAAACGAGAGCATGAAGATCGAAGCATTGGCGAGGAAACCTGGGGAACACCTTGGAGTGGAACACACCATCTCTCTACACCCCATACCCAATTTGTAGGCCTAATGCAGCGTAGTTTCCAACAACTACTAAACGAGAGCTGGAAGATCGAAGCTCAGGAAAGGCAACCTGGAGAACACCTTGGAGTGGAACACACCATCTCTCTACACCCCATACCCAATTTGTAGGCCTAATGCAGTGTAGTTTCCAACAACTACTAAACGAGAGCATTAAGATCAAAGCAATGGCGAGGAAACCTGGGGCACACCTTGGAGTGGAACACACCATCTCTCTACACCCCATACCCAATTTGTAGGCCTAATGCAGTGTAGTTTCCAACAACTACTAAACGAGAGCCGGAAGATTGAAGCTCAGGAAAGGCAACCTGGAGAACACTTTGGAGTGGAACACACCATCTCTCTACACCCCATACCCAATTTGTAGGCCTAATGCAGCGTAGTTTCCAACAACTACTAAACGAGAGCCGGAAGATCGAAGCTCAGGAAAGGCAACCTGGAGAACACCTTGGAGTGGAACACACCATCTCTCTACACCCCATACCCAATTTGTAGGCCTAATGCAGTGTAGTTTCCAACAACTACTAAACGAGAGCATGAAGATCGAAGCATTGGCGAGGAAACCTGGGGAACACCTTGGAGTGGAACACACCATCTCTCTACACCCCATACCCAATTTGTAGGCCTAATGCAGCGTAGTTTCCAAGAAATACTAAACGAAAGCCGGAAGATGGAAGCTCAGGAAAGGCAACCTGGAGAACACCTTGGAGTGGAACACACCATCTCTCTACACCCCATACCCAATTTGTAGGCCTAATGCAGTGTAGTTTCCAAGAACTACTAAACGAGAGCCGGAAGAACGAAGCATTGGCGAGGAAACCTGGGGAACACCTTGGAGTGGAACACACCATCTCTCTACACCCCATACCCAATTTGTAGGCCTAATGCAGCGTAGTTTCCAACAACTACTAAACGAGAGCCGGAAGATCGAAGCTCAGGAAAGGCAACCTGGAGAACACCTTGGAGTGGAACACACCATCTCTCTACACCCCATACCCAATTTGTAGGCCTAATGCAGTGTAGTTTCCAACAACTACTAAACGAGAGCCGGAAGAACGAAGCATTGGCGAGGAAACCTGGGGAACACCTTGGAGTGGAACACACCATCTCTCTACACCCCATACCCAATTTGTAGGCCTAATGCAGCGTAGTTTCCAACAACTACTAAACGAGAGCCGGAAGATCGAAGCTCAGGAAAGGCAACCTGGAGAACACCTTGGAGTGGAACACACCATCTCTCTACACCCCATACCCAATTTGTAGGCCTAAAGCAGCGTAGTTTCCAAGAACTACTAAACGAAAGCCGGAAGATGGAAGCTCAGGAAAGGCAACCTGGAGAACACCTTGGAGTGGAACACACCATCTCTCTACACCCCATACCCAATTTGTAGGCCTAATGCAGTGTAGTTTCCAACAACTACTAAACGAGAGCATGAAGATCGAAGCATTGGCGAGGAAACCTGGGGAACACCTTGGAGTGGAACACACCATCTCTCTACACCCCATACCCAATTTGTAGGCCTAATGCAGCGTAGTTTCCAACAACTACTAAACGAGAGCTGGAAGATCGAAGCTCAGGAAAGGCAACCTGGAGAACACCTTGGAGTGGAACACACCATCTCTCTACACCCCATACCCAATTTGTAGGCCTAATGCAGCGTAGTTTCCAACAACTACTAAACGAGAGCTGGAAGATCGAAGCTCAGGAAAGGCAACCTGGAGAACACCTTGGAGTGGAACACACCATCTCTCTACACCCCATACCCAATTTGTAGGCCTAATGGAGTGTAGTTTCCAACAACTACTAAACGAGAGCATTAAGATCAAAGCAATGGCAAGGAAACCTGGGGCACACCTTGGAGTGGAACACACCATCTCTCTACACCCCATACCCAATTTGTAGGCCTAATGCAGTGTAGTTTCCAACAACTACTAAACGAGAGCCGGAAGATTGAAGCTCAGGAAAGGCAACCTGGAGAACACTTTGGAGTGGAACACACCATCTCTCTACACCCCATACCCAATTTGTAGGCCTAATGCAGCGTAGTTTCCAACAACTACTAAACGAGAGCCGGAAGATCGAAGCTCAGGAAAGGCAACCTGGAGAACACCTTGGAGTGGAACACACCATCTCTCTACACCCCATACCCAATTTGTAGGCCTAATGCAGTGTAGTTTCCAACAACTACTAAACGAGAGCATGAAGATCGAAGCATTGGCGAGGAAACCTGGGGAACACCTTGGAGTGGAACACACCATCTCTCTACACCCCATACCCAATTTGTAGGCCTAATGCAGCGTAGTTTCCAAGAAATACTAAACGAAAGCCGGAAGATGGAAGCTCAGGAAAGGCAACCTGGAGAACACCTTGGAGTGGAACACACCATCTCTCTACACCCCATACCCAATTTGTAGGCCTAATGCAGTGTAGTTTCCAAGAACTACTAAACGAGAGCCGGAAGAACGAAGCATTGGCGAGGAAACCTGGGGAACACCTTGGAGTGGAACACACCATCTCTCTACACCCCATACCCAATTTGTAGGCCTAATGCAGCGTAGTTTCCAACAACTACTAAACGAGAGCCGGAAGATCGAAGCTCAGGAAAGGCAACCTGGAGAACACCTTGGAGTGGAACACACCATCTCTCTACACCCCATACCCAATTTGTAGGCCTAATGCAGTGTAGTTTCCAAGAACTACTAAACGAGAGCCGGAAGAACGAAGCATTGGCGAGGAAACCTGGGGAACACCTTGGAGTGGAACACACCATCTCTCTACACCCCATACCCAATTTGTAGGCCTAATGCAGCGTAGTTTCCAACAACTACTAAACGAGAGCCGGAAGATCGAAGCTCAGGAAAGGCAACCTGGAGAACACCTTGGAGTGGAACACACCATCTCTCTACACCCCATACCCAATTTGTAGGCCTAAAGCAGCGTAGTTTCCAAGAACTACTAAACGAAAGCCGGAAGATGGAAGCTCAGGAAAGGCAACCTGGAGAACACCTTGGAGTGGAACACACCATCTCTCTACACCCCATACCCAATTTGTAGGCCTAATGCAGTGTAGTTTCCAACAACTACTAAACGAGAGCATGAAGATCGAAGCATTGGCGAGGAAACCTGGGGAACACCTTGGAGTGGAACACACCATCTCTCTACACCCCATACCCAATTTGTAGGCCTAATGCAGCGTAGTTTCCAACAACTACTAAACGAGAGCTGGAAGATCGAAGCTCAGGAAAGGCAACCTGGAGAACACCTTGGAGTGGAACACACCATCTCTCTACACCCCATACCCAATTTGTAGGCCTAATGCAGTGTAGTTTCCAACAACTACTAAACGAGAGCATTAAGATCAAAGCAATGGCGAGGAAACCTGGGGCACACCTTGGAGTGGAACACACCATCTCTCTACACCCCATACCCAATTTGTAGGCCTAATGCAGTGTAGTTTCCAACTAGTGTTGAGCGATACCGTCCGATACTTGAAAGTATCGGTATCGGATAGTATCGGCCGATACCCGAAAAATATCGGATATCGCCGATACCGATATCCGATACCAATACAAGTCAATGGGACATCAAGTATCGGAATGTATCCTCATGGATCCCAGGGTCTGAAGGAGAGGAAACTCTCCTTCAGGCCCTGGGATCCATATTAAAGTGTAAAATAAAGAATTAAAATAAAAAATATTGTTATATTCACCTCTCCGGCGGCCCCTGGACATCAGCGGGAGGATCCGGCGTCCGGCACGGCTTCTTTCTTCAAAATGCGCGCCTTCAGGACCTGTGGAATGACGTCCCGGCTTCTGATTGGTCGCGTGCCGCCCATGTGACCGCCACGCGACCAATCAGAAGCCGCGACGTCATTCCTCAGCTAAAGTCCTAGAATGAGCGCCTTCTAGGACCTGAGGAATGACGTCGCGGCTTCTGATTGGTCGCGTGGCGGTCACATGGGCGGCACGCGACCAATCAGAAGCCGGGACGTCATTCCACAGGTCCTGAAGGCGCGCATTTTGAAGAAAGAAGCCGTGCCGGACGCCGGATCCTCCCGCTGATGTCCAGGGGCCGCCGGAGAGGTGAATATAACAATATTTTTTATTTTAATTCTTTATTTTACACTTCCGATACCGATACCCGATATCACAAAAATATCGGATCTCGGTATCGGAATTCCGATACCGCAAGTATCGGCCGATACCCGATACTTGCGGTATCGGAATGCTCAACACTATTTCCAACAACTACTAAACGAGAGCCGGAAGATTGAAGCTCAGGAAAGGCAACCTGGAGAACACTTTGGAGTGGAACACACCATCTCTCTACACCCCATACCCAATTTGTAGGCCTAATGCAGCGTAGTTTCCAACAACTACTAAACGAGAGCCGGAAGATCGAAGCTCTGGAAAGGCAACCTGGAGAACACCTTGGAGTGGAACACACCATCTCTCTACACCCCATACCCAATTTGTAGGCCTAATGCAGTGTAGTTTCCAACAACTACTAAACGAGAGCATGAAGATCGAAGCATTGGCGAGGAAACCTGGGGAACACCTTGGAGTGGAACACACCATCTCTCTACACCCCATACCCAATTTGTAGGCCTAATGCAGCGTAGTTTCCAAGAACTACTAAACGAAAGCCGGAAGATGGAAGCTCAGGAAAGGCAACCTGGAGAACACCTTGGAGTGGAACACACCATCTCTCTACACCCCATACCCAATTTGTAGGCCTAATGCAGTGTAGTTTCCAAGAACTACTAAACGAGAGCCGGAAGAACGAAGCATTGGCGAGGAAACCTGGGGAACACCTTGGAGTGGAACACACCATCTCTCTACACCCCATACCCAATTTGTAGGCCTAATGCAGCGTAGTTTCCAACAACTACTAAACGAGAGCCGGAAGATCGAAGCTCAGGAAAGGCAACCTGGAGAACACCTTGGAGTGGAACACACCATCTCTCTAAACCCCATACCCAATTTGTAGGCCTAATGCAGTGTAGTTTCCAACAACTACTAAACGAGAGCCGGAAGATCGAAGCTCAGGAAAGGCAACCTGGAGAACACCTTGGAGTGGAACACACCATCTCTCTACACCCCATACCCAATTTGTAGGCCTAATGCAGTGTAGTTTCCAACAACTACTAAACGAGAGCCGGAAGATCGAAGCTCAGGAAAGGCAACCTGGAGAACACCTTGGAGTGGAACACACCATCTCTCTACACCCCATACCCAATTTGTAGGCCTAAAGCAGCGTAGTTTCCAACAACTACTAAACGAGAGCCGGAAGATCGAAGCTCAGGAAAGGCAACCTGGAGAACACCTTGGAGTTGAACACACCATCTCTCTACACCCCATACCCAATTTGTAGGCCTAATACAGTGTAGTTTCCAACAACTAGTAAACGAGAGCATGAAGATCGAAGCATTGGCGAGGAAACCTGGGGAACACCTTGGAGTGGAACACACTATCTCTCTACACCCCATACCCAATTTGTAGGCCTAATGCAGCGTAGTTTCCAACAACTACTAAACGAGAGCCGGAAGATCGAAGCTCAGGAAAGGCAACCTGGAGAACACCTTGGAGTGGAACACACCATCTCTCTACACCCCATACCCAATTTGTAGGCCTAATGCAGCGTAGTTTCCAACAACTACTAAACGAGAGCCGGAAGATCGAAGCTCAGGAAAGGCAACCTGGAGAACACCTTGGAGTGGAACACACCATCTCTCTACACCCCATACCCAATTTGTAGGCCTAATGCAGTGTAGTTTCCAAGAACTACTAAACGAGAGCCGGAAGAACGAAGCATTGGCGAGGAAACCTGGGGAACACCTTGGAGTGGAACACACCATCTCTCTACACCCCATACCCAATTTGTAGGCCTAATGCAGCGTAGTTTCCAACAACTACTAAACGAGAGCCGGAAGATCGAAGCTCAGGAAAGGCAACCTGGAGAACACCTTGGAGTGGAACACACCATCTCTCTAAACCCCATACCCAATTTGTAGGCCTAATGCAGTGTAGTTTCCAACAACTACTAAACGAGAGCCGGAAGATCGAAGCTCAGGAAAGGCAACCTGGAGAACACCTTGGAGTGGAACACACCATCTCTCTACACCCCATACCCAATTTGTAGGCCTAATGCAGTGTAGTTTCCAACAACTACTAAACGAGAGCCGGAAGATCGAAGCTCAGGAAAGGCAACCTGGAGAACACCTTGGAGTGGAACACACCATCTCTCTACACCCCATACCCAATTTGTAGGCCTAAAGCAGCGTAGTTTCCAACAACTACTAAACGAGAGCCGGAAGATCGAAGCTCAGGAAAGGCAACCTGGAGAACACCTTGGAGTTGAACACACCATCTCTCTACACCCCATACCCAATTTGTAGGCCTAATACAGTGTAGTTTCCAACAACTAGTAAACGAGAGCATGAAGATCGAAGCATTGGCGAGGAAACCTGGGGAACACCTTGGAGTGGAACACACTATCTCTCTACACCCCATACCCAATTTGTAGGCCTAATGCAGCGTAGTTTCCAACAACTACTAAACGAGAGCCGGAAGATCGAAGCTCAGGAAAGGCAACCTGGAGAACACCTTGGAGTGGAACACACCATCTCTCTACACCCCATACCCAATTTGTAGGCCTAATGCAGCGTAGTTTCCAACAACTACTAAACGAGAGCCGGAAGATCGAAGCTCAGGAAAGGCAACCTGGAGAACACCTTGGAGTGGAACACACCATCTCTCTACACCCCATACCCAATTTGTAGGCCTAATGCAGTGTAGTTTCCAACAACTACTAAACGAGAGCATTAAGATCAAAGCAATGGCGAGGAAACCTGGGGCACACCTTGGAGTGGAACACACCATCTCTCTACACCCCATACCCAATTTGTAGGCCTAATGCAGTGTAGTTTCCAACAACTACTAAACGAGAGCATTAAGATCGAAGCAATGGCGAGGAAACCTGGGGCACACCTTGGGGAGGCAGACACCGTTAGTAGGCCCTACCAAAGTTGTACCCCCAATGCAGTTTTAAAATTCCTAGAGGCTGAAAACAAGACTATTGACGCTCAGCTTTTTTCAAAGGAACACAGCTGAATTGAGTGGCGCAGACAGACACAGGTAGTAGGACTTAACCCAAAAATGTGGCTCACTGCAGCTTAAAAAAGTTACAGGGGTACACAAGCAGCAGTGCTCTGGGCAGTGGAGGACAATTTCAATAGTGGACCGCAGACAGACTTTGTACGCCTACTATTAAAAAAAGGATGCTCTATGCAATTAAAAATAGGTTCCAGGGGTCCACGGGCAGCAGTGGTGTGGTCAGTGGAGGCCTAGTGGAAGGAGTGACCGCAGACAGGCATCGAAGGCCTAAAATAATAACACATGGCTGTAGGCAATTTTAAATTGGTTCCAGGGGTACACGGGCAGCAGTGGCCTGGTCAGTGTAGTAGTAGTAGAAAGAACGGACCGCAGACAGGCATCGAAGGCCTAAAATAAAAAAATTGGGCTGGCTGTAGGCAATTTTAAATTGGTTCCAGGGGTACACGGGCAGCAGTGGTGTGGTCAGTGGAGGCATATTGTAAGGAGTGACCACAGACAGGCATCGAAGGCCTAAAATAATAACACATGGCTGTAGGCAATTTTAAATTGGTTCCAGGGGTACACGGGCAGCAGTGGTGTGGTCAGTGGAGGCCTAGTGGAAGGAGTGACCGCAGACAGGCATCGAAGGCCTAAAATAATAACACATGGCTGTAGGCAATTTTAAATTGGTTCCAGGGGTACACGGGCAGCAGTGGTGTGGTCAGTGGAGGCATATTGTAAGGAGTGACCGCAGACAGGCATCGAAGGCCTAAAATAATAACACATGGCTGTAGGCAATTTTAAATTGGTTCCAGGGGTACACGGGCAGCAGTGGTGTGGTCAGTGGAGGCCTAGTGGAAGGAGTGACCACAGACAGGCATCGAAGGCCTAAAATAATAACACATGGCTGTAGGCAATTTTAAATTGGTTCCAGGGGTACACGGGCAGCAGTGGTGTGGTCAGTGGAGGCCTAGTGGAAGGAGTGACCGCAGACAGGCATCGAAGGCCTAAAATAATAACACATGGCTGTAGGCAATTTTAAATTGGTTCCAGGGGTACACGGGCAGCAGTGGTGTGGTCAGTGGAGGCCTAGTGGAAGGAGTGACCGCAGACAGGCATCGAAGGCCTAAAATAAAAAAATTGGGCAGGCTGTAGGCAATTTTAAATTGGTTCCAGGGGTACACGGGCAGCAGTGGTGTGGTCAGTGGAGGCCTAGTGGAAGGAGTGACCGCAGACAGGCATCGAAGGCCTAAAATAATAACACATGGCTGTAGGCAATTTTAAATTGGTTCCAGGGGTACACAGGCAGCAGTGGTGTGGTCAGTGGAGGCCTAGTGGAAGGAGTGACCGCAGACAGGCATCGAAGGCCTAAAATAATAACACATGGCTGTAGGCAATTTTAAATTGGTTCCAGGGGTACACGGGCAGCAGTGGTGTGGTCAGTGGAGGCCTAGTGGAAGGAGTGACCGCAGACAGGCTTCGAAGGCCTATCATAACAAAAATGTCAATACAATGGTATTGTCAGTGGCAGGCATTGAAGGATGTCAGCGCATAGACTAAACATTGGTGGAGCTGTGAGATAATTTTGCAAGTGGTAGAGCACTGTTTGAGCTGGGGGGGGGAACTGTCTTGTGGCCGGCGGTACAGGCCCAGGGCCCCTCATATTACAATGGTGTGTCTGACGTTGGGTGCGCACCACCACCGCCAGAGACACTTTATTGTACTAGGAGGGACCCAGTGGCAGTGCCGTCGACCAAAAGCGGGCACACCCACCTCTTCAGACAAACAGCACTCTCACGGGTGCTGTCGCCAAGTGTCGATACCACGGCCCCGTGTGGGGAGTTTGGCCATTTAGTGAGGTGTAAACATGTCGTATGCTGGACAATCAGGTGCAGAAAATTACGAGATTGGAAAAGGCATTCAGAATAGTCCACAGGCAAGACCTTTTCATAGGAAAGCTAGGTGTCGGCCGGGCAAGGTGGGGCAAAAGATTTCGAAATCCAGTTGTGGTTCATTTTAATGAAGGTTAGATCATCTACATTTTGGGTAGCCAGACGAGTCCTTTTTTCTGTTAGTATTGAACCTGCAGCACTGAATACTCTTTCTGATAGGACACTAGCTGCCGGGCAAGCAAGCTCCTGCAATGCATATTCTGCCAATTCTGGCCAGGTGTCTAATTTTGATGCCCAGTAATCAAATGGGAATGACGGTTGAGGGAGAACATCGATAAGGGATGAAAAATAGTTTGTAACCATACTGGACAAATGTTGTCTCCTGTCACTTTGAATTGATGCTGCAGTACCTGTCCTGTCTGCGGTCATAGCAAAATCACTCCACAACCTGGTCAGAAAACCCCTCTGGCCAACGCCACTTCTGATTTCTGCCCCTCTAACTCCTCTGGTCTGCTGGCCCCTGCAGCTCGTGTGAGAACGATCACGGGCGCTGTGTGCAGGGAATGCCAGAAGCAAACGGTCAACAAGAGTTGATTGTTTGGTTGCTAATATTAGTTCCAAGTTCTCATGTGGCATTATATTTTGCAATTTGCCTTTATAGCGAGGATCAAGGAGGCAGGCCAACCAGTAATCGTCATCGTTCATCATTTTAGTAATGCGTGTGTCCCTTTTGAGGATACGTAAGGCATAATCCGCCATGTGGGCCAAAGTTCCAGTTCTCAAATCTGCGGTTGTGCTTGGTTGAGGGGCAGTTTCAGGCAAATCCACGTCACTTGTGTCCCTCCAAAAACCAGAACCCGGCCTTGCCGCGCCACCAATTTCCAGTGGCCCCGGAAAAGCTTCCTCATTAAAAATATAATCATCCCCATCATCATCCTCGTCCTCCTCCTCCTCTTCGCCCGCTAACTCGTCCTGTACACTGCCCTGGCCAGACAATGGCTGACTGTCATCAAGGCTTTCCTCTTCCTCAGCTGCAGACGCCTGATCCTTTATGTGCGTCAAACTTTGCATCAGCAGACGCATTAGGGGGATGCTCATGCTTATTATGGCGTTGTCTGCACTAACCAGCCGTGTGCATTCCTCAAAACACTGAAGGACTTGACACATGTCTTGAATCTTCGACCACTGCACACCTGACAACTCCATGTCTGCCATCCTACTGCCTGCCCGTGTATGTGTATCCTCCCACAAAAACATAACAGCCCGCCTCTGTTCGCACAGTCTCTGAAGCATGTGCAGTGTTGAGTTCCACCTTGTTGCAACGTCTATGATTAGGCGATGCTGGGGAAGGTTCAAAGAACGCTGATAGGTCTGCATACGGCTGGAGTGTACGGGCGAACGGCGGATATGTGAGCAAAGTCCACGCACTTTGAGGAGCAGGTCGGATAACCCCGGATAACTTTTCAGGAAGCACTGCACCACCAGGTTTAAGGTGTGAGCCAGGCAAGGAATGTGTTTCAGTTGGGAAAGGGAGATGGCAGCCATGAAATTCCTTCCGTTATCACTCACTACCTTGCCTGCCTCAAGATCTACAGTGCCCAGCCACGACTGCGTTTCTTTCTGCAAGAACTCGGACAGAACTTCCGCGGTGTGTCTGTTGTCGCCCAAACACTTCATAGCCAATACAGCCTGCTGACGTTTGCCAGTAGCTGCCCCATAATGGGAGACCTGGTGTGCAACAGTGGCAGCTGCGGATGGAGTGGTTGTGCGACTGCGGTCTGTGGACGAGCTCTCGCTTCTGCAGGAGGACGAAGAGGAGCAGGAGGGGGTGCGAATGGCTACAGCCAACTGTTGCCTAGACCGTGGGCTAGGCAGAACTGTCCCAAACTTGCTGTCCCCTGTGGACCCTGCATCCACAACATTCACCCAGTGTGCCGTGATGGACACTGGCCATGCCTACTGGTCCATGCATCTGTTGTCAGGTGCACCTTTGTGCTCACAGATTGCCTGAGTGCATGGACGATGCGCTCTTTAACATGCTGGTGGAGGGCTGGGATGGCTTTTCTGGAAAAAAAGTGTTGACTGGGTAGCTCGTAGCGTGGTACAGCGTAGTCCATCAGGGCTTTGAAAGCTTCGCTTTCAACTAACCGGTAGGGCATCATCTCTAACGAGATTAGTCTAGCTATGTGGGCGTTCAAACCCTGTGTACGCGGATGCGAGGCTAAGTACTTCCTTTTTCTAACCATAGTCTCATGTAGGGTGAGCTGGACTGGAGAGCTGGAGATCGTGGAACTAGCGGGGGTGCCGGTGGACATGGCAGACTGAGAGACGGTGGGAGATGGTATTGTTGCCGCCGGTGCCCTAGATGCAGTGTTTCCTACTATGAAACTGGTGATTCCCTGACCCTGACTGCTTTGGCCTGGCAAAGAAACCTGCACAGATACTGCAGGTGGTGCGGAAAATGGTGGCCCTACACTGCCGGAAGGGATGTTGCGTTGCTGACTAGCTTCATTGGCCGAGGGTGCTACAACCTTAAGGGACGTTTGGTAGTTAGTCCAGGCTTGCAAATGCATGGTGGTTAAATGTCTATGCATGCAACTTGTATTGAGACTTTTCAGATTCTGTCCTCTGCTTAAGGTAGTTGAACATTTTTGACAGATGACTTTGCGCTGATCAATTGGATGTTGTTTAAAAAAATGCCAGACTGCACTCTTTCTAGCATCGGATACCTTTTCAGGCATTGCAGACTGAGCTTTAACCGGATGGCCACGCTGTCCTCCAACAGGTTTTGGCTTTGCCACGCGTTTTGGGCAAGATACGGGCCCGGCAGATGGAACCTGTTGCGATGTTGATGCCTGCTGCGGCCCCTCCTCCTCCGCTTCAGACCTGCTGCCGCCTGCACCCTGTTCCCCCAATAGCTGCCAATCGGGGTCAAGAACTGGGTCATCTATTACCTCTTCTTGTAGCTCGTGTGCAACTTCGTCTGTGTCACCGTGTCGGTCGGTGGTATAGCGTTCGTGATGGGGCAACATAGTCTCATCAGGGTCTGATTCTTGATCATTACCCTGCGAGGGCAATGTTGTGGTCTGAGTCAAAGGACCAGCATAGTAGTCTGGCTGTGGCTGTGCATCAGTGCACTCCATGTCAGATTCAACTTGTAATGGGCATGGACTGTTAACTGCTTCACTTTCTAAGCCAGGGACGGTATGTGTAAAGAGCTCCATGGAGTAACCCGTTGTGTCGCCTGCTGCATTCTTCTCTGTTGTTGTTTTTGCTGAAGAGGACAAGGAAGCGACTTGTCCCTGACCGTGAACATCCACTAACGACGCGCTGCTTTGACATTTACCAGTTTCACGAGAGGAGGTAAAAGAGCTAGAGGCTGAGTCAGCAAGATAAGCCAAAACCTACTCTTGCTGCTCCGGCTTTAAAAGCGGTTTTCCTACTCCCAGAAAAGGGAGCGTTCGAGGCCTTGTGTAGCCAGATGACGAACCTGGCTCCACAGCTCCAGACTTAGGTGCAATATTTTTTTTCCCACGACCAGCTGATGCTCCACCACTACCACTACCCTCATTACCAGCTGACAATGAACGCCCCCGGCCACGACCTCTTCCACCAGACTTCCTCATTGTTTTAAAAACGTAAACAAACTAACGGTATTTGTTGCTGTCACACAACTTACACGGTGAGCTATAACTTCAGTATGATTTAGCTACCCCTTTACAGGTGAGTGAGACCACAACGAATATCAGGCACAATGTTACACACTCTGTTGTTGGTGGCAACAAATGAGAGAGATGCCACACACGCAGGACTGTCACTGAAGCACAAATGTAAATATTAATCGCCCACTGATTTGTTTTTTTTTTTTTTTTCAGGGAGACTTTAGGAAAAAAAAATAATAGAATAAAATGATTTTTTCAGGAAGAATTAAGAAACCAAATAAAATAAAATGATTTTTTCAGGGAGAATTTAGAAAACAAATAAAACAAAAAAAGGCTTTCTATGGCCCACTGAGTGAGAGATGACGCACACAGGAGTCAGGAGTGGCACACAAGCCCAGAGGCCAATATTTATCTCCCACTGATTGATGTAGTGATTTTTTCAGGTAGATTTTGGAACCCAAATCAAGCTAAAAAAATAATAGGCTTTCTATGGCCCACAATTGGAGAGAGAGAGAGAGATGGCACACCCAGGAGTCAATACTGGCACACAAGCAGAAAGGGCAATATTAATCTCCCACTGATTTGTTTTTGTTTTTTTTTTCAGGGAGACTTTAGGAAAAAAAATAATAGAATAAAATGATTTTTTCAGGAAGAATTTAGAAACCAAATAAAATAAAATGATTTTTTCAGGGAGAATTTAGAAAACAAATAAAACAAAAAAAAGGCTTTCTATGGCCCACTGAGTGAGAGATGACGCACACAGGAGTCAGGAGTGGCACACAAGCCCAGAGGCCAATATTTATCTCCCACTGATTGATGTAGTGATTTTTTCAGGTAGATTTTGGAACCCAAATCAAGCTAAAAAAATAATAGGCTTTCGATGGCCCACAATTGGAGAGAGAGAGAGATTGATGGCACACCCAGGAGTCAAGACTGGCACACAAGCAGAAAGGGCAATATTAATCTCCCACTGATTTGTTATTTTTTTTTTTCAGGGAGACTTTAGGAAAAAAAAAAAATAGAATAAAATGATTTTTTCAGGAAGAATTTAGAAACCAAATAAAATAAAATGATTTTTTCAGGGAGAATTTAGAAAACAAATAAAACAAAAAAAGGCTTTCTATGGCCCACTGAGTGAGAGATGACGCACACAGGAGTCAGGAGTGGCACACAAGCCCAGAGGCCAATATTTATCTCCCACTGATTGATGTAGTGATTTTTTCAGGTAGATTTTGGAACCCAAATCAAGCTAAAAAAATAATAGGCTTTCTATGGCCCACAATTGGAGAGAGAGATGGCACACCCAGGAGTCAAGACTGGCACACAAGCAGAAAGGGCAATATTAATCTCCCACTGATTTGTTTTTTTTTTTTGTTTTTTCAGGGAGACTTTAGGAAAAAAAAATAATAGAATAAAATGATTTTTTCAGGAAGAATTTAGAAACCAAATAAAATAAAATGATTTTTTCAGGGAGAATTTAGAAAACAAATAAAAAAAAAGGCTTTCTATGGCCCACTGAGTGAGAGATGACGCACACAGGAGTCAGGAGTGGCACACAAGCCCAGAGGCCAATATTTATCTCCCACTGATTGATTTATTGATTTTTTCAGGTAGAATTTAGAACCCAAATCAACCAAAAACATAAATAGGCTTTCTATGGCCCACTATTTGTGAGAGAGATGGCACGCTCAGGACTGGCACACAAGCCCAGAGGCCAATATTAATCTCCCACTTTTTATTTTTTTTTCAGGGAAAATTTATAAACCCAATAAAAAAATAAATAAATAGGCTTTCTATGGCCCACTATCTGAGAGAGAGAGATGACACGCTTAGGACTGGCACACAAGCCCAAAGGCCAATATTAATCTCCCTTTTTTTTTCAGGGAGAATTTATAAAACCAAAAAAAAAAAAAAAAATAGGCTTTCTATGGCCCACTATTTGTGAGAGAGATGGCACGCTCAGGACTGGCACACAAGCCCAGAGGCCAATATTAATCTCCCACTTTTTTTTTTTTTGTTCCAGGGAAAATTTATAAACCCAATAAAAAAAATAATAAATAGGCTTTCTATGGCCCACTATCTGTGAGAGAGAGATGGCACGCTTAACTTAGGACTGGCACACAAGCCCAAAGGCCAATATTAATCTCCCACTGATTGATTTATTGATTTTTTCAGGTAGAATTTAGAACCCAAATAAAGCAAAAAAAAAAAATGGGCTTTCTATGGCCCACTGATTGAGTGATGATGCACACAGGAGTCAGGAGTGGCACACAAGCCCTGAGGCCAATATTTTTCTCCCACTGATTGATGTAGTGATTTTTTCAGGTAGATTTTAGAACCCAAATCAAGCAAAAAAATAAATAGGCTTTCTATGGCCCACTATTTGTGAGAGAGATGGCACGCTCAGGACTGGCACACAAGCCCAGAGGCCAATATTAATCTCCCACTTTTTTTTTTTTTGTTCCAGGGAAAATTTATAAACCCAATAAAAAAAATAATAAATAGGCTTTCTATGGCCCACTATCTGAGAGAGAGAGATGGCACGCTTAGGACTGGCACACAAGCCCAAAGGCCAATATTAATCTCCCACTGATTGATTTATTGATTTTTTCAGGTAGAATTTAGAACCCAAATAAAGCAAAAAAAATAAAAAATGGGCTTTCTATGGCCCACTGAGTGAGTGATGATGCACACAGGAGTCAGGAGTGGCACACAAGCCCTGAGGCCAATATTTTTCTCCCACTGATTGATGTAGTGATTTTTTCAGGTAGATTTTAGAACCCAAATCAAGCAAAAAAATAAATAGGCTTTCTATGGCCCACTGACTGAGAGATGGCACACACAGGAGTCAAGAGTGGCACACAAGCCCTGAGGCCAATATTTTTCTCCCACTGATTGATGTAGTGATTTTTTCAGGTAGATTTTATAACCCAAATCAAGCAAAAGAATAAATAGGCTTTCTATGGCCCACTGAGTGAGAGATGGCACACACAGGGATGGCACTCTAGCAGAAATGTCAATCTTAATCTCCCACAAAAAAAAAAAAAAACAGGGAGTGTCCAACAATTACTATCTCCCTGCAGTAATCTCAGCCAGGTATGGCAGGCAGCAATAAGGAGTGGACTGATGCACAAATTAAATAAAAAGTGTGGACAAACAAAAAAGATAGCTGTGCAGAAAGGAAGGAACAAGAGGATTTGTGCTTTGAAAAAAGCAGTTGGTTTGCACAGCGGCGTACACACAGCAATGCAGCTATCAGGGAGCCTTCTAGGGCAGCCCAATGAGCTACAGCGCTGAGGGGAAAAAAAAAAAAATGTAGCTTCCACTGTCCCTGCGCACCGAAGGTGGTGTTGGGCAGTGGAAATCGCTACAGCACAAGCGGTTTGGTGGTTAATGGACCCTGCTTAACGCTATCCCTGCTTCTGACGAAGCGGCAGCAACCTCTCCCTAAGCTCAGATCAGCAGCAGTAACATGGCGGTCGGCGGGAACGCCCCTTTATAGCCCCTGTGACGCCGCAGACAGCAAGCCAATCACTGCAATGCCCTTCTCTAAGATGGTGGGGACCAGGACCTATGTCATCACGCTGCCCACACTCTGCGTTTACCTTCATTGGCTGAGAAATGGCGCTTTTCGCGTCATTGAAACGCGACTTTGGCGCGAAAGTCGCGTACCGCATGGCCGACCCCGCACAGGGGTCGGATCGGGTTTCATGAAACCCGACTTTGCCAAAAGTCGGCGACTTTTGAAAATGAACGACCCGTTTCGCTCAACCCTATCGTTAACGATATCGTTATGTGTGAAGGTACCTTTAGATACCTCTCAATGTGTTTCCTTTTGGTCTCTGTTTTCTCTCCCTGTCTGATGTGAACTCCGCTGAGGACACCATTAGCCCTGTTAACCCAACTTACTGGAAGAATCTTTGAATGCTGCCTGAATGGGACTGTGCCTTCATTGTTACAAAAAGGAAAGTGTTTAAACTCACTGACTTTAACTGGTAATGCATTAAGTTCCTTACAGAAATAGACTATACCCATCCTTCAGTTGATTTTAGTATGAACATTGTTGTGCGGTGCAATAAGAACTGATTTTTTTTTTCTCCTCTCTGAATTTTTTTTTTCTCTTTGAAATTTTTATCTTTTAAATTTCGTGTGCATGTGGACATTATTCACATTTACATTAATTTCCTTGCAAATTAATAATCTGAGTTTTTTTAAGTGAGGTTAAATTGTGACTTTTGTAATTCCTTTCCTTATCTGGTTTAAAGGGACTCTGTCACCTGAATTTGGCGGGCTCTGTTTACGGTCCGATGGCTGGCGCACTATGTCCCAGAAGTATTTTGCTGTGTTCCGTCCGGGACATAGTGTATTGGCGCATAAGCACTAATGCTTTTCGGCTTTGCCCGCAGTTGCGCAAAGCATACTGCACGTGCGCAAGGCAAGAATGCATTGCGCACGCGTGTACTTCGGAGGAAACCGAATCAAATTCAAGACCATGTTGCGGCCAGCGGTAAAGGAAGTGGTGCATGAAAGGAGAGAAAACACCGCCCATCGGACCGTAAGCAGAGCCCACCAAATTCAGGTGACAGTTTCCCTTTAACATGGATTATTTTGCGTCCAAGCCAGAAACACTCAGGATTGGTAGAATTGCACAAGCTATAGGGGTATGCTCTAATCCTTCATTTCCACCTTTACCAACCATTGATTATAAATTGGATGATGATAATAGGAAAGCCATGAATAAATTGTTCTCAGAGTATGAGAACTTCAGTAAAATTGAGAGATCGCTAACCATATTCACATACTCTTTCTACAACAATATATTGTTGAAGGTCTGGTTCCTAAAGGTTTAGCGATCGCCCAGAAGTCATCCTTTTCGAATGATTAGGAGTTCACTCAAGTAAGGGACACCATCCGCTTAAAATGTTCCTCAGCTCTGATGGAACTGCTAATCTCCAAAAGGAAATCTCTGGCTAAGGCCGGCCTCACACTAGCGAGTTTTACGGACGTAAGAGAGGTGCAGAAAATACGGATTGCACACGGTACAATGCATCTCTATGGCCAAGCTTCTATCTGCCGTATTTTACGGATCTGTATTATACGGCCTTCTACGGCCGTAGAAAATCGCAGCATGCTGCGTTTGTCACCGTATTGCGCAAAAAATTCGCCAATGAAAGTCTATGGGGGCGAGAAATATGCGGATTACACATGGACCAACAGTGTGACTTGCGTAAAATACGCCAGACATCTCCAGACATCACCAGGTGCAAGGAATTGAGCCAAGCCCTCAATCATGAAACTCAGACATGCTAATTAGCTCAAAAAGCTACACAGACATCCAGGAAGTCTGGTGCTCGCCTCCACAGAGTTCCAAGCAGCATGGCAAACATCATCAATGTTGATATGCTCCTCATCCTGGTCCAAGAAAGGCCTGAAATATGGTGACCAGTGGGATCCTAACTATTCTAACCGGGCCAGGAAAGAGGCAGCTTGGAGGGCCATCTGTGGGCTACTATTCCCTGATTATGCCCAACGGCCACGTGCGGAGCAGACAAGTCTATGTAAGTACACTCATGTATTCACAAGATTTAACTTTAAAAGATGCTTTCCCTACATGATTACTTGAGCAATCCTTTTTATCTTTATATGTCATTTATGGCCTTATTTGTCATTTTCTAAAGCTGAGGAACATGCCAAAGTGTTTCTGGACATAGTTCATGTTGATCTTGCCCTGCTAAATATTTTCTTGGCCTCATACCCCGTCCAGAGGGTTGTTGTCCCTTGTCTTATTTTTACATAATTTTGAGCATTATTCTCATTATAGCACAAGTCATTTTCCTTTCCTATCCTAGCATATCTTACCTAATGTATGTTTGCAAGAACAGGGTTCTCTCCCCTCTCTACCAGTCTGATACTGTCAATTTATTACCTTTTGGCGATATATAGCCCTCTGCATGTAACCCCTTTATCATCTGACTCACCATGGAAATTATTGTGCTATAGCAACTTTTTGCTTAAAAATTACAAATATGTCTGACAACTGGACTAAGCTATGTTCAGAATGATATAGAACATTATTTGTGCCCTTGTAATTGCAGTGGATGATGTTATGACATGATGGCGCAGCATCCGGGACCAATACCGGCGGGAAAGACAGCAGCCGGCTAGGAGTGGGTCAGCAGCCCCACTGAAGAAGAGGAAGTATATATATTACAACCGTCTTTCCTTTTTGGATGCCAGTATGGATCTTAGGCAGTAAGTAAAAACCACTCTACACATTTGTAATGAAACTAAATCTTAGTATTTTTTGTGGATTAGGGTTATGACATTGCAAATTCCATGTAAGGATGTGTCAATATAGTGCAAACAATAATGTAAACAAGCATAAATTCAAAAAGGGTCCTGGAGGAGAGAGGTCCCTGGCCGCCAAGCATCCCAAGATTCAACAAGGGATGGGTGAGAATGTAGTATGCGAGTTTAGAGATGTTGAGGCAGTGTTTTGTGGTATGGGTTGTTACTGCATGTTATCTTTTTGTTTGAAGAGGTGGTTGTGCCTGGTTGTTGTGTAGCTTGAAATGGTATGCCACATTATGATGTGTCGTGATAGTGTTTGTTACATTTGTGGGGCTCTCCAAGACGAATCTTGTATATTCTTGTGTGAATATGAGATAATAGTGGAGTAGAGAAGGAGATGTTGTGCTGCTCTGTTTTTTTTTTATTTTTGTGTTAATATTGCACACCGATGTCTAATTAAACAATGTCAAAAGAATAATTTCCTTTTATTGTTTTCTTAACAGAACACAGTCAAACCTCACAGAGAGGGAAACCGGATCAGAATCAGACCCTATCATTGATCCTGTAAGTGTGGAGGAAGAGGTTGCAGGACCATCTGTGGCTGCATCAGCATCCATCATTGAGGACCCATCAGCAGTGCAGGCAGCAGCAAGTGATGAAGATGCTGCACCACCACCCTCAGCAGCACATGATGTGGCAAGGCTTGTGGAACATGGCCACAGCAGCAGCCCTACAGGCCCACTGGTATCATCCCCACAGGCAGCTGGGCCTTTACGGAGATCCCGGCGAAGGAGAGAGCTTGAAGGCAGAAGAAGTGATGTTGATGCTGGGGTCCTCAACTATTTGGCCAGGGCAGCCACAGATGATGGCGAGGAGGCCTTTGCCCGCAGCCTTGCCCGATTGTGAGCCCTCGCGGGCAGGGTCCTCATTCCTCCTGTACCAGTTATGACTTGTATTGTTTAAGATTATTGTACTTGTTTTCATTATGTATACCCCTCCTCACATGTAAAGCGCCATGGAATAAATGGCGCTATAACAATAATTAATAATAATAATAATAATAATACCTTAGACCCCTTCCCCGTGAGGTGAGGCTACGTGTGAGAGGGTGTATGCAAATCCTGATTGATTTAAGCACCCCTCCAAATAACCCCTATGAGGTTTTTGAATACCTGGAGCGAAGGTAGCTTGGCCAAACCAACCTCTTGCGCCTTCAATTCCCTCAACAGGAGCCAAATCAATCAGGATTTGCTGCACCTACTCCACGTATGCCTCCCCTTCAACCCCTCCCATCCCAAAATCTACAAAGGCCATTAGAGTACCAAATGGCAGGCTTCAACCCCCAATCCCAATATGGCCACTAGGGTTGAGTGAAACGGGTCGTTCATTTTCAAAAGTCGCTGACTTTTGGCAAAGTCGGGTTTCATGAAACCCGATCCGACCCCTGTGCGGGGTCGGCCATGCGGTACGCGACTTTCGCGCCAAAGTCGCGTTTCAATGACGCGAAAAGCACCATTTCTCAGCCAATGAAGGTAAACGCAGAGTGTGGGCAGCGTGATGACATAGGTCCTGGTCCCCACCATCTTAGAGAAGGGCATTGCAGTGATTGGCTTGCTGTCTGCGGCGTCACAGGGGCTATAAAGGGGCGTTCCCGCCGACCGCCATGTTACTGCTGCTGATCTGAGCTTAGGGAGAGGTTGCTGCCGCTTCGTCAGAAGCAGGGATAGCGTTAGGCAGGGTCTAGGGTTGAGCGAAACGGATCGTTCATTTTCAAAAGTCGCCGACTTTTGGCAAAGTCGGGTTTCATGAAACCCGACCCGATCCCTGTGTGGGGTCGGCCATGCGGTACGCGACTTTCGCGCCAAAGTCGCGTTTCGTATGACGCGCTTGGCGCCATTTTTTTCAGCCAATGAAGGGGCGTGGGCAGAGTGATGACATAGGTCTTAGGGGCGTGGAAGCCTATCGCCATGTTGTCGCTTGTGCACTGTAGCGATTTGCACTGTGTAAAGCCAGCTTTTCAGTTCAGGGACGGACGGAGGAGAGAGAGAGAGAAAAAAAAAAAAAATTCCCATTGGCTTTGCATTGGGTTTCGTGTTTCGGTCGATCCTCGACTTTTCGCCATAATCGGCCGATTTCACTCGACTCGACTTTTGAGATAGTCGGGTTTCGCGAAACCCGGCTCGACCCTAAAAAAGTCAAGGTCGCTCAACCCTAGCAGGGTCCATTAACCACCAAACCGCTTGTGCTGTAGCGATTTCCACTGCCCAACACCACCTTCGGTGTGCAGGGACAGTGGAAGCTACATTTTTTTTTTCCCCTCAGCGCTGTAGCTCATTGGGCTGCCCTAGAAGGCTCCCTGATAGCTGCATTGCTGTGTGTACGCCGCTGTGCAAACCAACTGCTTTTTTCAAAGCACAAATCCTCTTGTTCCTTCCTTTCTGCACAGCTATCTTTTTTGTTTGTCCACACTTTTTATTTAATTTGTGCATCAGTCCACTCCTTATTGCTGCCTGCCATACCTGGCTGAGATTACTGCAGGGAGATAGTAATTGTTGGACACTCCCTGTTTTTTTTTTTGTTTTTTTTTGTGGGAGATTAAGATTGACATTTCTGCTAGAGTGCCATCCCTGTGTGTGCCATCTCTCACTCAGTGGGCCATAGAAAGCCTATTTATTTTTTTGCTTGATTTGGGTTATAAAATCTACCTGAAAAAATCACTACATCAATCAGTGGGAGAAAAATATTGGCCTCAGGGCTTGTGTGCCACTCTTGACTCCTGTGTGTGCCATCTCTCAGTCAGTGGGCCATAGAAAGCCTATTTATTTTTTTGCTTGATTTGGGTTCTAAAATCTACCTGAAAAAATCACTACATCAATCAGTGGGAGAAAAATATTGGCCTCAGGGCTTGTGTGCCACTCCTGACTCCTGTGTGCATCATCACTCACTCAGTGGGCCATAGAAAGCCCATTTTTTATTTTTTTTTGCTTTATTTGGGTTCTAAATTCTACCTGAAAAAATCAATAAATCAATCAGTGGGAGATTAGTATTGGCCTTTGGGCTTGTGTGCCAGTCCTAAGCGTGCCATCTCTCTCTCTCAGATAGTGGGCCATAGAAAGCCTATTTATTATTTTTTTTATTGGGTTTATAAATTTTCCCTGGAACAAAAAAAAAAAAGTGGGAGATTAATATTGGCCTCTGGGCTTGTGTGCCAGTCCTGAGCGTGCCATCTCTCTCACAAATAGTGGGCCATAGAAAGCCTATTTATGTTTTTGGTTGATTTGGGTTCTAAATTCTACCTGAAAAAATCACTACATCAATCAGTGGGAGATTAATATTGCCCTTTCTGCTTGTGTGCCAGTCTTGACTCCTGGGTGTGCCATCTCTCTCTCTCTCTCCAATTGTGGGCCATAGAAAGCCTATTATTTTTTTTAGCTTGATTTGGGTTCCAAAATCTACCTGAAAAAATCACTACATCAATCAGTGGGAGATAAATATTGGCCTCTGGGCTTGTGTGCCACTCCTGACTCCTGTGTGCGTCATCTCTCACTCAGTGGGCCATAGAAAGCCTTTTTTTGTTTTATTTGTTTTCTAAATTCTCCCTGAAAAAATCATTTTATTTTATTTGGTTTCTAAATTCTTCCTGAAAAAATCATTTTATTCTATTATTTTTTTTTCCTAAAGTCTCCCTGAAAAAAAAAACAAAACAAATCAGTGGGAGATTAATATTTACATTTGTGCTTCAGTGACAGTCCTGCGTGTGTGGCATCTCTCTCATTTGTTGCCACCAACAACAGAGTGTGTAACATTGTGCCTGATTTTCGTTGTGGTCTCACTCACCTGTAAAGGGGTAGCTAAATCATACTGAAGTTATAGCTCACCGTGTAAGTTGTGTGACAGCAACAAATACCGTTAGTTTGTTTACGTTTTTAAAACAATGAGGAAGTCTGGTGGAAGAGGTCGTGGCCGGGGGCGTTCATTGTCAGCTGGTAATGAGGGTAGTGGTAGTGGTGGAGCATCAGCTGGTCGTGGGAAAAAAATATTGCACCTAAGTCTGGAGCTGTGGAGCCAGGTTCGTCGTCTGGCTACACAAGGCCTCGAACGCTCCCTTTTCTGGGAGTAGGAAAACCGCTTTTAAAGCCGGAGCAGCAAGAGCAAGTTTTGGCTTATCTTGCTGACTCAGCCTCTAGCTCTTTTGCCTCCTCTCGTGAAACTGGTAAATGTCAAAGCAGCGCGTCGTTAGTGGATGTTCACGGTCAGGGACAAGTCGCTTCCTTGTCCTCTTCAGCAAAAACAACAACAGAGAAGAATGCAGCAGGCGACACAACGGGTTACTCCATGGAGCTCTTTACACATACCGTCCCTGGCTTAGAAAGTGAAGCAGTTAACAGTCCATGCCCATTACAAGTTGAATCTGACATGGAGTGCACTGATGCACAGCCACAGCCAGACTACTATGCTGGTCCTTTGACTCAGACCACAACATTGCCCTCGCAGGGTAATGATCAAGAATCAGACCCTGATGAGACTATGTTGCCCCATCACGAACGCTATACCACCGACCGACACGGTGACACAGACGAAGTTGCACACGAGCTACAAGAAGAGGTAATAGATGACCCAGTTCTTGACCCCGATTGGCAGCTATTGGGGGAACAGGGTGCAGGCGGCAGCAGGTCTGAAGCGGAGGAGGAGGGGCCGCAGCAGGCATCAACATCGCAACAGGTTGTAGCACCCTCGGCCAATGAAGCTAGTCAGCAACGCAACATCCCTTCCGGCAGTGTAGGGCCACCATTTTCCGCACCACCTGCAGTATCTGTGCAGGTTTCTTTGCCAGGCCAAAGCAGTCAGGGTCAGGGAATCACCAATTTCGTAGTAGGAAACACTGCATCTAGGGCACCGGCGGCAACAATACCATCTCCCACCGTCTCTCAGTCTGCCATGTCCACCGGCACCCCCGCTAGTTTCACGATCTCCAGCTCTCCAGTCCAGCTCACCCTACATGAGACTATGGTTAGAAAAAGGAAGTACTTAGCCTCGCATCCGCGTACACAGGGTTTGAACGCCCACATAGCTAAACTAATCTCGTTAGAGATGATGCCCTACCGGTTAGTTGAAAGCGAAGCTTTCAAAGCCCTGATGGACTACGCTGTACCACGCTACGAGCTACCCAGTCAACACTTTTTTTCCAGAAAAGCCATCCCAGCCCTCCACCAGCATGTTAAAGAGCGCATCGTCCATGCACTCAGGCAATCTGTGAGCACAAAGGTGCACCTGACAACAGATGCATGGACCAGTAGGCATGGCCAGGGACGTTACGTGTCCATCACGGCACACTGGGTGAATGTTGTGGATGCAGCAAGTTTGGGACAGTTCTGCCTAGCCCACGGTCTAGGCAACAGTTGGCTGTAGCCGTTCGCACCCCCTCCTCCTCCTCTTCGTCCTCCTGCAGAAGCGAGAGCTCGTCCACAGACCGCAGTCGCACAACCACTCCATCCGCAGCTGCCACTGTTGCACACCAGGTCTCCCATTATGGGGCAGCTACTGGCAAACGTCAGCAGGCTGTATTGGCTATGAAGTGTTTGGGCGACAACAGACACACCGCGGAAGTTCTGTCCGAGTTCTTGCAGAAAGAAACGCAGTCGTGGCTGGGCACTGTAGATCTTGAGGCAGGCAAGGTAGTGAGTGATAACGGAAGGAATTTCATGGCTGCCATCTCCCTTTCCCAACTGAAACACATTCCTTGCCTGGCTCACACCTTAAACCTGGTGGTGCAGTGCTTCCTGAAAAGTTATCCGGGGTTATCCGACCTGCTCCTCAAAGTGCGTGGACTTTGCTCACATATCCGCCGTTCGCCCGTACACTCCAGCCGTATGCAGACCTATCAGCGTTCTTTGAACCTTCCCCAGCATCGCCTAATCATAGACGTTGCAACAAGGTGGAACTCAACACTGCACATGCTTCAGAGACTGTGCGAACAGAGGCGGGCTGTTATGTTTTTGTGGGAGGATACACATACACGGGCAGGCAGTAGGATGGCAGACATGGAGTTGTCAGGTGTGCAGTGATCGAAGATTCAAGACATGTGTCAAGTCCTTCAGTGTTTTGAGGAATGCACACGGCTGGTTAGTGCAGACAACGCCATAATAAGCATGAGCATCCCCCTAATGCGTCTGCTGATGCAAAGTTTGACGCACATAAAGGATCAGGCGTCTGCAGCTGAGGAAGAGGAAAGCCTTGATGACAGTCAGCCATTGTCTGGCCAGGGCAGTGTACAGGACGAGTTAGCGGGCGAAGAGGAGGAGGAGGACGAGGAGGATGATGGGGATGATTATATTTTTAATGAGGAAGCTTTTCTGGGGCCACTGGAAATTGGTGGCGCGGCAAGACCGGGTTCTGGTTTTTGGAGGGACACAAGTGACGTGGATTTGCCTGAAACTGCCCCTCAACCAAGCACAACCGCAGATTTGAGAACTGGAACTTTGGCCCACATGGCGGATTATGCCTTACGTATCCTCAAAAGGGACACACGCATAACTAAAATGATGAACGATGACGATTACTGGTTGGCCTGCCTCCTTGATCCTCGCTATAAAGGCAAATTGCAAAATATAATGCCACATGAGAACTTGGAACTAATATTAGCAACCAAACAATCAACTCTTGTTGACCGTTTGCTTCTGGCATTCCCTGCACACAGCGCCCGTGAACGTTCTCACACGAGCTGCAGGGGCCAGCAGACCAGAGGAGTTAGAGGGGCAGAAATCAGAAGTGGCGTTGGCCAGAGGGGTTTTCTGACCAGGTTGTGGAGTGATTTTGCTATGACCGCAGACAGGACAGGTACTGCAGCATCAATTCAAAGTGACAGGAGACAACATTTGTCCAGTATGGTTACAAACTATTTTTCATCCCTTATCGATGTTCTCCCTCAACCGTCATTCCCATTTGATTACTGGGCATCAAAATTAGACACCTGGCCAGAATTGGCAGAATATGCATTGCAGGAGCTTGCTTGCCCGGCAGCTAGTGTCCTATCAGAAAGAGTATTCAGTGCTGCAGGTTCAATACTAACAGAAAAAAGGTCTCGTCTGGCTACCCAAAATGTACATGATCTAACCTTCATTAAAATGAACCACAACTGGATTTCGAAATCTTTTGCCCCACCTTGCCCGGCCGACACCTAGCTTTCCTATGAAAAGGTCTTGCCTGTGGACTATTCTGAATGCCTTTTCCAATCTCGTAATTTTCTGCACCTGATTGTCCAGCATACGACATGTTTACACCTCACTAAATGGCCAAACTCCCCACACAGGGCCGTGGTTTCGACACTTGGCGACAGCACCCGTGAGAGTGCTGTTTGTCTGAAGAGGTGGGTGTGCCCGCTTTTGGTCGACGGCACTGCCACTGGGTCCCTCCTAGTACAATAAAGTGTCTCTGGCGGTGGTGGTGCGCACCCAACGTCAGACACACCGTTGTAATATGAGGGGCCCTGGGCCTGTACCGCCGGCCACAAGACAGTTCCCCCCCCCAGCTCAAACAGTGCTCTACCACTTGCAAAATTATCTCACAGCTCCACCAATGTTTAGTCTATGCGCTGACATCCTTCAATGCCTGCCACTGACAATACCATTGTATTGACATTTTTGTTATGTTAGGCCTTCGATGCCTGTCTGCGGTCACTCCTTCCACTAGGCCTCCACTGACCACACCACTGCTGCCCGTGTACCCCTGGAACCAATTTAAAATTGCCTACAGCCATGTTTTATTATTTTAGGC
Organism: Ranitomeya imitator; assembly: GCF_032444005.1. Classification (NCBI taxonomy): domain Eukaryota; kingdom Metazoa; phylum Chordata; class Amphibia; order Anura; family Dendrobatidae; genus Ranitomeya; species Ranitomeya imitator. Next base: position 328,817,869 of record NC_091286.1, on the reverse strand, counting down.
CTTCGATGCCTGTCTGCGGTGACTCCTTCCACTAGGCCTCCACTGACCACACCACTGCTGCCCGTGTACCCCTGGAACCAATTTAAAATTGCCTACAGCCATGTGTTATTATTTTAGGACTTCGATGCCTGTCTGCGGTCACTCCTTCCACTAGGCCTCCACTGACCACACCACTGCTGCCCGTGTACCCCTGGAACCAATTTAAAATTGCCTACAGCCATGTGTTATTATTTTAGGCCTTCGATGCCTGTCTGCGGTCACTCCTTCCACTAGGCCTCCACTGACCACACCACTGCTGCCCGTGGACCCCTGGAACCAATATAAAATTGCCTACAGCCATGTGTTATTATTTTAGGCCTTTGATGCCTGTCTGCGGTCACTCCTTACAATATGCCTCCACTGACCACACCACTGCTGCCCGTGTACCCCTGGAACCAATTTAAAATTGCCTACAGCCTGCCCAATTTTTTTATTTTAGGCTTTCGATGCCTGACTGCGGTCACTCCTTCCACTAGGCCTCCACTGACCACACCACTGCTGCCCGTGTACCCCTGGAACCAATTTAAAATTGCCTACAGCCATGTGTTATTATTTTAGGCCTTCGATGCCTGTCTGGGGTCACTCCTTCCACTAGGCCTCCACTGACCACACCACTGCTGCCCATGGACCCCTGGAACAAATTTAAAATTGCCTACAGCCATGTGCTATTATTTTAAGGCCTTCGATGCCTGTCTGCGGTCACTCCTTACAATATGCCTCCACTGACCACACCACTGCTGCCCGTGTACCCCTGGAACCAATTTAAAATTGCCTACAGCCTGCCCAATTTTTTTATTTTAGGCCTTCGATGCCTGTCTGCGGTCACTCCTTCCACTAGGCCTCCACTGACCACACCACTGCTGCCCGTGTACCCCTGGAACCAATTTAAAATTGCCTACAGCCATGTGTTATTATTTTAGGCCTTCGATGCCTGTCTGCGGTCACTCCTTCCACTAGGCCTCCACTGACCACACCACTGCTGCCCGTGTACCCCTGGAACCAATTTAAAATTGCCTACAGCCATGTGTTATTATTTTAGGCCTTCGATGCCTGTCTGCGGTCACTCCTTACAATATGCCTCCACTGACCACACCACTGCTGCCCGTGTACCCCTGGAACCAATTTAAAATTGCCTACAGCCATGTGTTATTATTTTAGGCCTTCGATGCCTGTCTGCGGTCACTCCTTCCACTAGGCCTCCACTGACCACACCGCTGCTGCCCGTGTACCCCTGGAACCAATTTAAAATTGCCTACAGCCATGTGTTATTATTTTAGGCCTTCGATGCCTGTCTGCGGTCACTCCTTACAATATGCCTCCACTGACCACACCACTGCTGCCCGTGTACCCCTGGAACCAATTTAAAATTGCCTACAGCCAGCCCAATTTTTTTATTTTAGGCCTTCGATGCCTGTCTGCGGTCCGTTCTTTCTACTAAAACTACACTGACCAGGCCACTGCTGCCCGTGTACCCCTGGAACCAATTTAAAATTGCCTACAGCCATGTGTTATTATTTTAGGCCTTCGATGCCTGTCTGCTGTCACTCCTTCCACTAGGCCTCCACTGACCACACCACTGCTGCCCGTGGACCCCTGGAACCTATTTTTAATTGCATAGAGCATCCATTTTTTAATAGTAGGCGTACAAAGTCTGTCTGCGGTCCACTATTGAAATTGTCCTCCACTGCCCAGAGCACTGCTGCTTGTGTACCCCTGTAACTTTTTTAAGCTGCAGTGAGCCACATTTTTGGGTTAAGTCCTACTACCTGTGTCTGTCTGCGCCACTCAATTCAGCTGTGTTCCTTTGAAAAAAGCTGAGCGTCAATAGTCTTGTTTTCAGCCTCTAGGAATTTTAAAACTGCATTGGGGGTACAACTTTGGTAGGGCCTACTAACGGTGTCTGCCTCCCCAAGGTGTGCCCCAGGTTTCCTCGCCATTGCTTAGATCTTAATGCTCTCGTTTAGTAGTTGTTGGAAACTACACTGCATTAGGCCTACAAATTGGGTATGGGGTGTAGAGAGATGGTGTGTTCCACTCCAAGGTGTGCCCCAGGTTTCCTCGCCATTGCTTCGATCTTAATGCTCTCGTTTAGTAGTTGTTGGAAACTACACTGCATTAGGCCTACAAATTGGGTATGGGGTGTAGAGAGATGGTGTGTTCCACTCCAAGGTGTTCTCCAGGTTGCCTTTCCTGAGCTTCGATCTTCCGGCTCTCGTTTAGTAGTTGTTGGAGACTACACTGCATTAGGCCTACAAATTGGGTATGGGGTGTAGAGAGATGGTGTGTTCCACTCCAAGGTGTTCTCCAGGTTGCCTTTTCTGAGCTTCGATCTTAATGCTCTCGTTTAATAGTTGTTGGAAACTACGCTGCATTAGGCCTACAAATTGGGTATGGGGTGTAGAGAGATGGTGTGTTCCACTCCAAGGTGTTCCCCAGGTTTCCTCGCCAATGCTTCGATCTTCATGCTCTCGTTTAGTAGTTGTTGGAAACTACAATGCATTAGGCCTACAAATTGGGTATGGGGTGTAGAGAGATGGTGTGTTCCACTCCAAGGTGTTCTCCAGGTTGCCTTTCCTGAGCTTCGATCTTCCGGCTCTCGTTTAGTAGTTGTTGGAAACTACGCTGCATTAGGCCTACAAATTGGGTATGGGGTGTAGAGAGATGGTGTGTTCCACTCCAAGGTGTTCTCCAGGTTGCCTTTCCTGAGCTTCGATCTTCCGGCTCTCGTTTAGTAGTTGTTGGAAACTACACTGCATTAGGCCTACAAATTGGGTATGGGGTGTAGAGAGATGGTGTGTTCCACTCCAAGGTGTTCTCCAGGTTGCCTTTCCTGAGCTTCGATCTTCCGGCTCTCGTTTAGTAGTTGTTGGAAACTACGCTGCATTAGGCCTACAAATTGGGTATGGGGTGTAGAGAGATGGTGTGTTCCACTCCAAGGTGTTCCCCAGGTTTCCTCGCCAATGCTTCGATCTTCCGGCTCTCGTTTAGTAGTTCTTGGAAACTACACTGCATTAGGCCTACAAATTGGGTATGGGGTGTAGAGAGATGGTGTGTTCCACTCCAAGGTGTTCTCCAGGTTGCCTTTCCTGAGCTTCGATCTTCCGGCTCTCGTTTAGTAGTTCTTGGAAACTACACTGCATTAGGCCTACAAATTGGGTATGGGGTGTAGAGAGATGGTGTGTTCCACTCCAAGGTGTTCTCCAGGTTGCCTTTCCTGAGCTTCGATCTTCCGGCTCTCGTTTAGTAGTTGTTTGAAACTACGCTGCATTAGGCCTACAAATTGGGTATGGGGTGTAGAGAGATGGTGTGTTCCACTCCAAGGTGTTCCCCAGGTTTCCTCGCCAATGCTTCGATCTTCATGCTCTCGTTTAGTAGTTGTTGGAAACTACACTGCATTAGGCCTACAAATTGGGTATGGGGTGTAGAGAGATGGTGTGTTCCACTCCAAGGTGTTCTCCAGGTTGCCTTTCCTGAGCTTCGATCTTCCGGCTCTCGTTTAGTAGTTGTTGGAAACTACACTGCATTAGGCCTACAAATTGGGTATGGGGTGTAGAGAGATGGTGTGTTCCACTCCAAGGTGTTCCCCAGGTTTCCTCGCCAATGCTTCGATCTTCCGGCTCTCGTTTAGTAGTTCTTGGAAACTACACTGCATTAGGCCTACTAATTGGGTATGGGGTGTAGAGAGATGGTGTGTTCCACTCCAAGGTGTTCTCCAGGTTGCCTTTCCTGAGCTTCGATCTTCCGGCTCTCGTTTAGTAGTTGTTGGAAACTACACTGCATTAGGCCTACAAATTGGGTATGGGGTGTAGAGAGATGGTGTGTTCCACTCCAAGGTATTCTCCAGGTTGCCTTTCCTGAGCTTCGATCTTCCGGCTCTCGTTTAGTAGTTGTTTGAAACTACGCTGCATTAGGCCTACAAATTGGGTATGGGGTGTAGAGAGATGGTGTGTTCCACTCCAAGGTGTTCCCCAGGTTTCCTCGCCAATGCTTCGATCTTCATGCTCTCGTTTAGTAGTTGTTGGAAACTACACTGCATTAGGCCTACAAATTGGGTATGGGGTGTAGAGAGATGGTGTGTTCCACTCCAAGGTGTTCTCCAGGTTGCCTTTCCTGAGCTTCGATCTTCCGGCTCTCGTTTAGTAGTTCTTGGAAACTATGCTGCATTAGGCCTACAAATTGGGTATGGGGTGTAGAGAGATGGTGTGTTCCACTCCAAGGTGTTCCCCAGGTTTCCTCGCCAATGCTTCGATCTTCCGGCTCTCGTTTAGTAGTTCTTGGAAACTACACTGCATTAGGCCTACAAATTGGGTATGGGGTGTAGAGAGATGGTGTGTTCCACTCCAAGGTGTTCTCCAGGTTGCCTTTCCTGAGCTTCGATCTTCCGGCTCTCGTTTAGTAGTTGTTGGAAACTACGCTGCATTAGGCCTACAAATTGGGTATGGGGTGTAGAGAGATGGTGTGTTCCACTCCAAGGTGTTCCCCAGGTTTCCTCGCCAATGCTTCGATCTTCATGCTCTCGTTTAGTAGTTGTTGGAAACTACACTGCATTAGGCCTACAAATTGGGTATGGGGTGTAGAGAGATGGTGTGTTCCACTCCAAGGTGTTCTCCAGGTTGCCTTTCCTGAGCTTCGATCTTCCGACTCTCGTTTAGTAGTTCTTGGAAGCTACACTGCATTAGGCCTACAAATTGGGTATGGGGTGTAGAGAGATGGTGTGTTCCACTCCAAGGTGTTCTCCAGGTTGCCTTTCCTGAGCTTCGATCTTCCGGCTCTCGTTTAGTAGTTGTTGGAAACTACGCTGCATTAGGCCTACAAATTGGGTATGGGGTGTAGAGAGATGGTGTGTTACACTCCAAGGTGTTCTCCAGGTTGCCTTTCCTGAACTTCTATCTTCAGGCTCTCATTAAATTGTGGTTAAATGGAACAACTGCATTTGGCGTACTAGTTGGTTTGGGGCCTACTATCGGTGTCTGCCACTCCTTGCTGTTCTCCTGGTTTCCTGTCCTGAAATTCCATTTTCAGGCTCTCGTTAAGTAGTTGTTAATGTTAGACTGCATTTGGCCTACTAGTTGGGTTGGGGCCTACTATCGGTGTCTGCCACTCCTTGCTGTTCTCCTCAACTGAACAAAGCTGGGCCGCCTGTTTACTACGGTTGCCAATTTTGAACTGCATGTCGACTACTTACTGATTTGGGCCTACTCTCTGTGTCAGCCTCTCATTCCAGTTGTCCTCCACTGCAATGCCCCCTGGTTAGTCCTGTGTTACCAATTTTGAACTGCATTTAGCCCACTTTATTCTTTGGGCCTATATCTGTGTTTCCTCCTCATCCTGCCCATTGCCCAGCCAGTGATAGATGAGTCTGCTGGTACATTGACCCATAACGCAAAATTCCCCGTGCACGCTACACAGCAAGATTGTGATCCTGCTGAAAGTCAGGTTCCTCTTCCCGCATACCATACCACCTTACACGGTGACAAAGAGGAAGGTGCAGATGAAAGTGCAGGTTCCTTCATCAGGTGGGGGGAGGAATACTAGTTGGCGACGTCACTGGCACAGGGCCTCTCATAGTACGCAAAAGTGTTGCTGCTGGTGGGAGGCGCCCCCGCCGTGCAAACACACCGCTGTACTTTGAGGGGCCCTGTGCCAGTGCCAATGCCAACGAGTGGGCCCCCCCTGCTTGCTCAGGATCACAGCACTTGCAAAGTTGAAATACTTACCTCTCCCTGCTCCACTGCCGTGACGTGGTCCAGATTTACTGGGCCCACTAATTACTTGAACCAGCCCTACCCCCCACAACTTTAGCCAAATGACCCCCAATTTCAAATGCCTTCCAATTGTTATAAGGTAAATTACGATTGACAAGCTTCTTTAACAAGAATGGATGTTTTTGCCATTAAAATGGGCAGTGTAGGTGTTTTCCTGGCCTCCACTCACTGCCGACTATGCTCCCCCATTGACTTGCATTGGGTTTCGTGTTTCGGGCGATACCCGACTTTTCGCGATAATCGGCCGATTCCACTCGACTCGACTTCTAAGATAGTCGGGTTTCGCGAAACACGGCTCGACTCTAAAAAGGTCAAGGTCGCTCAACCCTAATGGCCACTTCTCCAGACCCAGTGATGTTGGCTGGTCCCAACCTGGGTTTGGACAACATGGCCATTTTGGGTTGGGGTATGATGCAAGGCAATCTTGCACAGAGCCAAATGGCTTATGGTCAACACACATCTGGCCAATATGGACAAGGCCAGTATTCTGGCCCACAAGCCACTGCATCCTCACAGGATGAACTGCCATCTGCCCAACAAAGGCCCCCAGACCAGGACCCAGAGCTGGCAACATCTCCCCCACCAACTTACAGGGATCTGTAATTTTGTTCTGTTTTTTGGCTTTTGTTTTGGTAGCTGGCTACCATGTTAATGTTGTGTTTTCTAAACATTTCCACTTTGTTGTGGATCCTTGGTATAAAGCAACCCATAAAAAAGGCGTATAAAAACCATATGGCTACAAGATTGTGTTAAAAACCAAAAAAAAGGGTTGCAAAGATAGTAAAAAGTTTTCCAAAAAGCCAATTGATGTTTGTAGATTAATCATTTTTGCATCACACACATATTCAGAAAACAGAAACATATGGTCATTAAGTAAAAAAACACACACAGTACGTTTTCAGTGGTTGATAATAATATATTACAAAAACATATCTTTAAAAAAAAAAATCACAACTGAGAAACAGCATAATCTTGCCAGGGAGTAGAACCCTGAGGAGAAACAAAATAATTGGTCAATACATCCCTAACTTTGATGCCAGAAAGGGGACGGCGCGGAGGAGGGCCATGTGGTGTTGGATTAATGACAGTACGCAACATGTGTTCATCATTACCATCTGAGAAGCAATCATGTATGCGGGTATATTTGTGCAAAATTACTGATGCTTTGATTACTTCATTGACTGTAGCCTCACTGAGCTGCATGGCAGTCTGTATGACACGCCATTTGGCCACCAGAATACCAAAGGCGCACTCCACCAGTCTGCGCGCCCTAGAAAGGTGCAAATTAAATATCCTCCGACGGTGGTCCAGGTTGCGCCGGGGATAAGGCCTCATGACGTGTCTGGTGAGTTGGAAGGCCTCATCTCCAACCAAAAAAAAAGGCAGTGCTTCTGCAGTGGAGCCTGGGAGTTGTTGTGGTGGTGGGAGGTCTAACTGGTTTTCACGTAGCCGCCGACCCATTATAGACGAATTGAAGACCCTAGAGTCTCCAGTTCGTCCATAGGCCCCAATGTCTACAATTATAAACCTGTAGTTACTGTCAACTATGGCTAACAGAACTACAGAGAAAAACTGCTTATAGTTGTAGAATTTGGAGCCAGAGTTCGGCGGCTTACGTACCCTAATATGTTTCCCATCCACCGCTCCAATGCAGTTTGGGAAGTCACAATTGACCTTGAACCCACGGGCTATTTGGAGCCAATCAGCCTGTTTGGGCTCAGGCATCACAAGGTCCTTAAATCTATCCCATATTTGGTGACAGGTTAACCGCACAATGCCAGAAATGGTGGAGCGGCCAATCAAAAATTCAAGGTGGAGACCTGCAAAGGACAATCCAGTGGACAGAAATCTGTAAGTGAAACAAACACAATAAATTAGGTTTGTTTCAAGAGTGCACACAAAACATGAATAAGCACAATCATATTTGCATTTGTGGGCTACTAAATTAACACTGAAAAGGGAAAAATAGCCTTAAGGGGCCGAAATATAACAGTTACGTCACGTTGTCACATCTGCTTTGGCCTTAATGTACACATATTATGGGTAAAAATTTAAAAAAGAAGAAAAATTTAGAAAAAAGATCATCAACATACAGTATGTGAGGATGGAGAATACATACCGTAACGTGAGGAGAAGACGCTCCTCAGCAGAGATGGCTTTGCGCAGCCTTGTGTCCTGAAATGTTATTCTTGGGCGTAATATCTCCAACAATCTGTCAAAGGTTTGTATAGACATGCGACAGTAGAGATAAAACTTGTCTGGATGTTCCCGCAGAGCTGTATATAGCCGATGAAAATGGCCTTTAGTGAGGCGTTTAGTCAGAAGAGGATGCACCCACATTCTTCTGCTCCTCCTTCGCGGATCCACAATCACAGGGTATGGGTGCCCAAACCGACGAGACAATAGCCAGTTATACAAAACACGCTGCGTTGGGGTGAACTGCAGGTGGTCAGACATGGTCCAAATGTTACAACAACACTCCAACAGTTGCAAAACCATAAAATGACCATATGGGAGTGAGACACCTGTTGTAGAGGCCTTAAATAGGGTTGATGAGGGTAATTTAAATCAATTTCAGCCGCCAAAACCGTTATATGTCCATTTTGTCAGGTTGCGTGAAAATTATGCATTACGGTGGGCATACGGATTACATACGCAACATTACATGTGCAAAATACGCGACCACACCTTGCCTACGGAGTTCTTACGGACCACCGTATTTCTAATTTTGGAGCGTATTACGGCCGTAAAATACGGACCGTATTTTTCAACGCAGAGTGTGAGGCCGGCTTAATGCTGCAATGTCTGAGTTTCATTTGCTTAGAGCAGTCCCACACGTCCAGATAATTCCGGTACCGGAAAAAATTGGTACCGGAATTATCCGTGTCCGTGTGCCCTACGTTTCTGTGGTACATCAGGGTGGCACACGTGTGCCGCCTGTGTGCCCACTGGGTACCACACGCACGGTGCTGGGTACCACACGTACCAGCATCTGGTGCTGAAGCTGTGATTCATATGTTCCCTGCAGCAGCGTTTGCTGCAGGGAACATATGAATATTAGTGTGTAAAATGCAGATCCAGGTGCCCCCCCCCCCCCCCCGCTGTGATTAAAATACTCACCTAGCTTCCGAATCCCTCGCTGTAGCGTCCTCTCCTGGCCGCAGCGTCTCCTGTATGCGGTCACGTGGGGCCGCTCATTTACAGTACTGACTATGCGGCTCCGCCCCTTTGGGAGGCGGAGCTGCATATTCATGCTTGTAATCGGCGGCCCCACGTGACCGCATACAGGATCTGCATTTTACACACTAATATTAATATGTTCCCTGCAGCAAACGCTGCTGCAGGGAACATATGAATCGCAGCTTCAGCACCAGTGGGGGGGACAGCGCTTAATGTAGCGCTGTCTCCTGCACGGCACACGGACTGCACACGGACAATGTCTGTGTGCGGTACGTGTTTTACACGGACCCATTGACTTTAATGGGTCCGTGTAATCCGTGCACTCCCACGAACACTGACATGTCTCCGTGTTTGGCACACGGAGACACGGTCCGCAAAAAATCAATGACATCTGAAAAGATGCATTGATTTTTATGTGTCTACGTGTGTCAGTGGCTCCAGTACGTGAGGAAACTGTCACCTCACGTACCGGAGCCACTGACGTGTGAAACTGGCCTTAAACAGCGATTGCAGCATTACTCTGCTTCTTGTGACTTCCACGAGTTTGACCAAAAACTTTTTAATAGATTAAATATATTTGAAGAGGAGCTTATTAAAAAGAAAGCCGTGAAATTTCTCAGAGATAGAGGTCACGTCCAGGACGAGGACATAGTTACAACTCCATCCCTGTCACGACAAAAAGACTGGTTAACAACAAATCAAGGGATTATCCCTGTATTTTTCAAAATAAACAGCAGAAAAACTATTTACAGCAACACAAGGACACCCTCAAGGGTTGAATTAATCAACTGGGACATGACTGCAGTAAAATGACTGGGGATAAATCTGACCGTGTCCACCCCACTAATTCACTGAGTGTATCTACACTAATTACACTACGTGAACCACCCAGTAATCTCCCTTCAGAGAAATTACTTGAGAGTTTACCCATTAATCCAGTCCCAACAGAGGAACTTCCTGAGGAATTATTTGATATTCCTGGTCCTTTGACACTGAGTGAAGCTGATGACTTTCGTGGTGTTTCCCAGTTCACTGTTCATGACGACCATCCCTCCTTTCGATCCTCTACACACTCCTTAACTTTTTTGCCCTCCCTTCCACTTTGAGCAACGTTGCCTCCTCATTACCCATTATTGAGACCATAGAACCTACTAACCTATTTAGAAATAACTTAGTGGATTCTCCCCATATAAAAACTATTTCTTATGTTTCATTTAATCTGTTTTTTATTGAAAAGAATTTCAAAACAAACACAGGACAAAGGATTTAACAACATAAAAAGTATTGAGTACAAAAATAAATCTCATATACAACTGTATATCAAGACCTGTAACCAACAAGTCCCGAAATAGTATAACTTTCAGGTCAAAATCATTTTCAATCAAGTCCAACAAGATCTGAAAAGAAAAAAAAATCCATGGCAGATGTAGGTATCCCTTATCCAGGGAGACTGTATTACCTTTGGTGATACATATGAGGTATCCTCTGAAAGAGAGCGACCCAAACAGGAGGAGCTAGGTCACTCCAAGTAATAATGGTATAAACACGAATGGAAAGAATGAGACTAAGAAGAGGAATATGGGGGAGGAGAGAGCATGAAAAAAAAGGGGGAGGGGGAGGAACCATGGAGTCTGATATAGAAGGGGGCAACTTGCACCCCTATAATGATGTCCATCTAACCTGTATTGTTCAATCTATCTTCCTTATGGCTTAGAAAAGAGGGATTGAAAATCCTGAGAGCCCATATACAAAATCCAAGAACTCCAGACCTGCAGATATTTCTCCATTGAACTGTTAACCTCAGCGGACAATTCCTCCATACTTTGAAGGCTGGTCATCTCCTTGACCCATTCAGACACATTAGGAGATAGGGAGGATTTTCAATGTCTCGGAATCACAGTGCGCGCAGCAGTTAACCCCTTCCCGACCCATGACGCCACGTAGGCGTCATGAAAGTCGGTGCCAATCCGACCCATGACGCCTATGTGGCGTCATGGAAAGATCGCGTCCCTGCAGATCGGGTGAAAGGGTTAACTCCCATTTCACCCGATCTGCAGGGACAGGGGGAGTGGTAGTTTAGCCCATGGGGGGTGGCTTCACCCCCTCGTGGCTACGATCGCTCTGATTGGCTGTTGAAAGTGAAACTGCCAATCAGAGCGATTTGTAATATTTCACCTATTATAACTGGTGAAATATTACAATCCAGCCATGGCCGATGCTGAAATATCATCGGCCATGGCTGGAAATACTAATGTGCCCCCACCCCACCGATCGCCCCCCCAGCCCCCCGATCTGGCCGGTACACTGCTCCGGCTCCCCTCCGTCCAGTGCTCCGCTCCCCCCGTGCTCTTGTCCGCTCCCCCCGTGCTCCAATCACCCCCCCGTGCTCCAATCACCCCCCCTGCACTCCGATCCACACCCCCCCCTTTGCTCCGTTCCACCCCCCCGTGCTCCATTCCAGCCCCCCCGTGCTCCGTTCCACGCCCCCGTGCTCCGTTCCACCCCTCCCGCGCTCCGATTCCCCCCCGTGCTCCGATTCCCCCCCCCCCGTGGTCCCCCACCACCCCATCATACTTACCGATCCAGCCGGGGTCCCGTCCGTCTTCTCCCTGGGCGCCGCCATCTTCCAAAATGGCGGGCGCATGCGCAGTGCGCCCGCCGAATCTGCCGGCTGGCAGATTCGTTCCAAAGTGCATTTTGATCACTGAGATAGATTATATCTCAGTGATCAAAATAAAAAAAATAATAAATGACCCCCCCCCCTTTGTCATCCCCATAGGTAGGGACAATAAAAAAATAAAGACATTTTTTTTTCCACTAATGTTAGAATAGGGTTAGGGTTAGGGTTAGGGGTAGGGTTAGGGGTAGGGTTAGGGGTAGGGGTAGGGTTAGGGTTAGGGGTAGGGTTAGGGCTAGGGTTAGGGGTAGGGTTAGGGTTTCGGTATGTGCACACGTATTCTGGTCCTCTGCGGATTTTTCCGCTGCGGATTTGATAAATCCGCAGTGCTAAACCGCTGCGGATTTATGGCGGATTTACCGCGTTTTTTTCTGCGCATTTCACTGCGGTTTTACAACTGCGATTTTCTATTGGAGCAGTTGTAAAACCGATGCGGAATCCGCACAAAGAAGTGACATGCTGCGGAATGTAAACCGCTGCGTTTCCGTGCAGTTTTTCCGCAGCATGTGTACAGCGATTTTTGTTTCCCGTAGGTTTACATTGAACTGTAAACTCATGGGAAACTGCTGCGGATCCGCAGCGTTTTCCGCAGCGTGTGCACATACCTTTAGAATTAGGCTATGTGCACACTGTGTGGATTTGGCTGCGGATTGGCCGCTGCGGATTCGCAGCAGTGTTCCATCAGGTTTACAGTACCATGTAAACATATGAAAAACCAAATCCGCTGTGCCCATGGTGCAGAAAATACCACGCGGAAACGCTGCGTTGTATTTTCCGCAGCATGTCAATTCTTTGTGCGGATTCCGCAGCGTTTTACACCTGTTCCTCAATAGGAATCCGCAGGTGAAATCCGCACAAAAAACACTGGAAATCCGCGGAAAATCCGCAGGTAAAACGCAGTGCCTTTTACCTGCGGATTTTTCAAAAATGGTGCGGAAATATCTCACACGAATCGCAACGTGGGCACATAGCCTTAGGGTTAGGGTTGGAATTAGGGTTGTGGTTAGGGTTGTGATTAGGGTTATGGCTACAGTTGGGATTAGGGTTAGGGGTGTGGGGGGGTTAGTGTTGGAGGTAGAATTGAGGGGTTACCACTGTTACGGCACATCAGGGGTCTCCAAACGCAACATGGCGCCACCATTGATTCCAGCCAATCTCGTATTCAAAAAGTCAAATGGTGCTCCCTCACTTCCGAGCCCTGACGTGTGCCCAAACAGTGGTTTACCCCCACATATGGGGTACCAGCATACTCAGGACAAACTGCGCAACAATAACTGGGGTCTAATTTCTCCTGTTACCCTTGTGAATCTAAAAAAATGCTTGCTAAAACATAATTTTTGAGGAAAGAAAAATGATTTTTTATTTTCACGGCTCTGCGTTGTAAATGTCTGTGAAGCACTTGGGGGTTCAAAGTGCTCACCACATATCTAGATAAGTTCCTTGGGGGGTCTAGTTTCTAAAATGGGGTCACTTGTGGGGGTTTCTACTGTTTAGGCACACCAGGGGCTCTGCAAACGCAACGTGACACCCGCAGACCATTCCATCAAAGTCTGCATTTCAAAAATCACTACTTCCCTTCTGAGCCCCGACGTGTGCCCAAACAGTGGTTTACCCCCACTCATGGGGTGTCAGCGTACTCAGGAGAAACTGGACAACAACTTTTGGGGTCCAATTTCTCCTGTAACCCTTGGGAAAATAAAAAATTCTGGGCTAAATAATTATTTTTGAGGAAAGAAAACGTATTTATTATTTTCACGGCTCTGCATTATAAACTTCTATGAAGCACTTGGGGGTTCAAAGTGCTCACCACACATCTAGATAAGTTCCTTTCGGGGTCTAGTTTCCAAAATGGGGTCACTTGTGGGGGGTTTCTACTGTTAAGCCACATCAGGGGCTCTGCAAACGCAACGTGACGCCCACAGAGCATTCCATCAAAGTCTGCATTTCAAAACGTCACTACCTCACTTCCGAGCCTCGGCATGTGCCCAAACAGTGGTTTACCCCCACATATGGGGTATCAGCGTACTCAGGAGAAACTGGACAACAACTTTTGGGGTCCAATTTCTTCTGTAACCCTTTGGAAAATAAAAAATTCTGGGCTAAATAATTATTTTTGAGGAAAGAAAACGTATTTATTATTTTCACGGCTCTGCATTATAAACTTCTATGAAGCACTTGGGGGTTGAAAGTGCTCACCACACATCTAGATAAGTTCCTTTGGGGGTCTAGTTTCCAAAATGGGGTCACATGTGGGGGGTTTCTACTGTTAAGCCACATCAGGGGCTCTGCAAACGCAACGTGACGCCCACAGAGCATTCCATCAAAGTCTGCATTTCAAAACGTCACTACTTCACTTCCGAGCCCCGGCATGTGCCCAAACAGTGATTTACCCCCACATATGGGGTATCAGCGTACTCAGGAGAAACTGGACAACAACTTTTGGGGTCAAATTTCTCCTGTTACCCTTGGGAAAATAAAAAATTGCAGGCTAAAATATCATTTTTGAGAAAATATTTTTTTATTTTTATTTTCATGGCTCTGCGTTATAAACTTCTGTGAAGTACTTGGGGGTTCAAAGTCCTCACCACACATCTAGATTAGTTCCTTTGGGGGTCTAGTTTCCAAAATGGTGTCATTTCTGGGGGATCTCCAATGTTTAGGCACACAGGGGCTCTCCAAACGTGACATGGTGTCCGCTAATGATTGGAGCTAATTTTCCATTTAAAAAGCCAAATGGCGTGCCATCCCTTCCGAGCCCTGCCTTGCGCCCAAACAGTGGTTTACCCCCACATATGGGGTATCAGCGTACTCAGGACAAACTGGACAACAATATTTGGGGTCCAATTTCTCCTATTATCCTTGGCAAAATAGGAAATTCCAGGCTAAAAAATCATTTTTGAGGAAAGAAAAATTATTTTTTATTTTCATGGCTCTGCGTTATAAACTTCTGTGAAGCACCTGGAGGTTTAAAGTGCTCAATATGCATCTAGATAAGTTCCTTGGGGGGCATAGTTTCCAAAATGGGGTCACTTGTGGGGGAGCTCCAATGTTTAGGCACACAGGGGCTCTCCAAACGCGACATGGTGTCCGCTAACAATTGGAGCTAATTTTCCATTCAAAAAGTCAAATGGCGCGCCTTCCCTTCCGAGCCCTGCCGAGTGCCCAAACAGTGGTTTACCCCCACATATGAGGTATCGACGTACTCGGGAGAAATTGCCCAACAAATTTTATGATCCATTTTATCCTACTGCCCATGTGAAAATGAAAAAATTGAGGCGAAAAGAATTTTTTTGTGAAAAAAAAGTACTTTTTCATTTTTACAGATCAATTTGTGAAGCACCTGAGGGTTTAAAGTGCTCACTAGGCATCTAAATAAGTTCCTTGGGGAGTCTAGTTTCCAAAATGGGGTCACTTGTGGGGTAGCGCCAATGTTTAGGCACACAGGAGCTATCCAAACGCGACATGGTGTCCGCTAACGATGGAAATAATTTTTCATTCAAAAAGTCAAATGGCGCTCCTTCCCTTCCGAGCCTTACCATGTGCCCAAACAGTGGTTTACCCCCACATGTGAGGTATTGGTGTACTCAGGAGAAATTGCCCAACACATTTTAGGATCCATTTTATCCTGTTGCCCATGTGAAAATGAAAACATTGAGGCTAAAATAATTTTTTTGTGAAAAAAAAGTACTTTTTCATTTTTACGGATCAATTTGTGAAGCACCTGGGGGATCAAAGTGCTCACTATGCATCTAGATAAGTTCCTTGGGGCGTCTAGTTTCCAAAATGGGGTCACTTGTGGGGAAACTATAATTTTTAGGCACACGGGGGCTCTCCAAACATGACATGGTGTCCGCTAAAGAGTGGAGCCAATTTTTGATTCAAAAAGTCAAATGGCGCTCCTTCCTTTCCAAGCCCTGCCGTGCGCCCAAACAGTGGTTTACCCCCACATATGAGGTATCAGCGTACTCAGGACAAATTGTACAACAACTTTCGTGGTTCAGTTTCTCCTTTTACCATTGGGAAAATAAAAAAATTGTTGCTAAAAGATAATTTTTTTGACTAAAAAGTTAAATGTTCATTTTTTCCTTCCATGTTGCTTCTGCTGCTGTGAAGCACCTGAAGGGTTAATAAACTTCTTGAATGTGGTTTTGAGTACCTTGAGGGGTGCAGTTTTTAGAATGGTGTCACTTTTGGGTATTTTCAGCCATATAGACCCCTCAAACTGACTTCAAATGTGAGGTGGTCCCTAAAAAAAATGGTTTTGTAAATTTCGTTGTAAAAATGACAAATCGCTGGTCAAATTTTAACCCTTATAACTTCCTAACAAAAAAAAATTTTGTTTCCAAAATTGTGCTGATGTAAAGTAAACATGTGGGAAATGTTATTTATCAACTATTTTGTGTCACATATCTCTCTGGTTTAACAGAATAAAAATTCAAAATGTGAAAATTACGAAATTTTCAAAATTTTCGCCAAATTTCCGTTTTTATCACAAATAAACGCAGAATTTATTGACCTAAATTCACCACTAACATGAAGCCCAATATGTCTCGAAAAAACAATCTCAGAACCGCTAGGATCCGTTGAAGCGTTCCTGAGTTATTACCTCATAAAGTGACACTGGTCAGAATTGCAAAAAACGGCAAGGTCTTTAAGGTCAAAATAGGCTGGGTCATGAAGGGGTTAAGCAGAATCTTAGGAATCCCTTTTTCTGGAAGCGAAACGAGCCCAGGAGGATAGATAATAAAGCCACGCGGGGGGAGTTGGTCACCAAATGACCGCTAATGGCTTGATATGCGGAAAAGACAGAATCCCAAAATGGCTTAATATGCTTCCGCCTATCATAGCTACCTAAGTCTTTCAAAGTCTTATCCAAAAGAGGTTGGAAGTTTAAACAATATAGTTTAGTATGATCTGTCGGGCTGGTTACTCCCAAGTATCTTATGCTGTTTCCTGCCATTTAAAGGGAAAATTATCTTTAAGATGTTGAACTTCATCTCTAGATAAAGTTATATTCCGGGCCTCTGATTTAGAATAATTCACTTTAAAATTACTAAGATGGCCAAATGTCTCAAATTCTTTGACGATGGAGGGGAAGGAAATGCAAGGCTGTGATATAAACATGAGAAGGTCATCTGCATATAAGGCCGATTTACATTGACCTACCCCAACTGGAATACCGTGAATGCTGGGGTACTTTCTAATGGCTATTGCCCATGTTCCTTTATCAATACATACAAGAGAGGGGACAGAGGTCAACCCTGCCGTGTACCATTGTTGATGTGGATAGGGGAGGACAGGAACCCATTAACCCTAACCCACCTGTAGGGCCACTATATAGAGAGAGAATCTTCTCAATAAATTTGGTGCCCAGGCCCAATTGATGCAAGGAAGCCGACATGAAGCTCCAGCTGACCCGGTCGAAGGCCTTCTCTGCGTCAACCGAAAGCAAACACAATGGGAGTGATCTGGACCTCGTCTGAGCCATCAGGAGAAAAGTTTAATACGTATTATCTCTGGCCTCTCGGCCCTTGACAAATCCTACTTGATCTGTATGAATAACCCCGGGTAACAAAGGTGCCAACCTATTTGCCAGGGCCTTTGAAAATATTTTGTTGCCCATATTAATCAAAGAGATGGGCCTATAATTGGAAATTAACAATGGATCTTTCCCTGGTTTTGGTAAAATGCTGATGTGGGCCTCCAGGGACTAGGGCACGAATGGGGATCCCTCTGACACAGAACTGAAGACTTTTGTTAGGAAAGGGACAAGCTGTTCGCTAAATACCTTACAAAATTTTGTTGTGAACCCAACAGGGCCTGGGCTTTTTCCCACAGGATTTGATTTAATAATGGCAGAAATCTCTTCCTCTGAGAAGTCCTCCTCCAGAGAGTCTGCGAGTTCAGGATGAACAGCTGGAAGGGCGTTTTGTCTGATATAGTCGTTTATTTTAAGGTGAAGAGATGAAGCTGACATGTCCCTGAATGGTCCCTTAATATTATAAAGGTCACTATAATAAGCTCGAAAGGATTCGGTAATTTGGGTTGGATCCTGTGTGCGGGCCCCCCCGATCTGCATGATTTGTGGGATATAACTAGCGTCCTTTCTGGGATGTAGCACCCTAGCCAATGCCCTGCCACATTTATCTGAATGTTCATACATAAATCGATGGAATCTGATTTTTGACGGGAATATTTTTGATCCAGTAGGACCCTAAGCTCCTCCCTTGCTTTTAACAGGTTCACGTACTCAGAAGGGGATAAAGATTGTTTATGTGAGGATTCCAATGTATTAACCCCTTAACGACCGCCGATACGCCTTTTAACGGTGGCAATTAAGGGTACTTAAACCACAGCGCCGTTAATTAACGGCGCTGTGGAAAAAGTAAATAGCATCCCGCAGAGTCCGATTTTCTCCGGGGTCTCGGCTGCCGGGGGTAGCCGAGACCCCAGAGAACATGATTCGGAGTTTTTCTTACCGACCCTGCTTTTGCGATCGCCGGTAATTAACTGTTTACCGGTGATCGCAAAAAAACGCGATTTCCCTTTTAATTTCTCTGTCCTCTGATGTGATCGCACATCAGAGGACAGAGAAAAGGGGTCCCCGATAGCCCCCCGATACTCACCTGTCTCCCCCAGTGCTCCACGTGGCTCCCGATGGGCGCCGCCATCTTTTTCCGGCAAAACAATGGCGGGCGCAAGCGCAGTACGCCCGCCGGCCATCACCGGGAGGATCTTTGGGGTCTCGGCTGCCGGGGGTAGCCGAAACCCCAAAGAACATGATCGGGTCGGTTATACCGACCCCTGTTTTGCGATCGCCGGTAATTAACTGTTTACCGGCGGTCGCAAAAAAAAAAGCGATGTGTAATTCTCTGTCCTCTGATGTGATCGCACATCAGAGGACAGAGAAATAGGGGGATTCGGGGACGTTATTATACTCACCGATGTCCCTGGGTCCTCCTGCTTCTCCTGGCCGCCGGCGTCTTCTTTGGGAAACAAAATGGCGGGCGCATGCGCAGTGCGCCCGCCATCTGTCGCCATCTGCCGGCCGGCAGGAGAAAGCAGTTGGGGCTAAAATTAGGGTTAGGGTTGGGGCTAAATTTAGGGTTAGGGTTAGGGTTGGGGCTAAATTTAGGGTTAGGGTTGGGGCTAAATTTAGGGTTAGGGCTAGGGTTGGGGCTAAATATAGGGTTAGGATTGGGGCTAAATTTAGGGTTAGGCTTCTTTCACACTTGCTTCGGTACGGGGCCGTCGCAATGTGTCGGGCCAACATACCGACGCACGTTGTGAAAATTGTGCACAACGTGGGCGGCGGATGCAGTTTTTCAATGCATCCGCTGCCCAATCTCTGTCCTGGGGAGGAGGGGGCGGAGTTACGGCCACGCATGCGCGGTCGGAAATTGCGGACGCGACGTACAAAAAAACGTTACATTGAACTTTTTTGTGCCGATGGTCTGCCAAAATACATCTGATCCAGTGCACGACGGACGCGACGTGTGGCCATCTGTCGCGATCCATCGGCAATACAGGTCTATGGGCAAAAAACGCATCCTGCGGGCACATTTGCAGGATCCGTTTTTTGTCCAAAATGACGGATTGCGACGGATGCCAAACGACGCAAGTGTGAAAGTAGCCTTAGGGCTAGGGTTAGGGTTGGGCTAAAGTTAGGGCTATGGTTAGGGTTGGAGCTAAAGTTAGGGCTAGGGTTAGGGTTGGGGCTAAATTTAGGGATAGGGTTAGGACTAGGGTTGGGGCTAAAAATAGAGCTAGGGTTGCTGCTAAAGTTAGGGTTAGAGTTGGGATTAGGGTTAGGGTTTGGATTAGGGTTGGTATTAGGGTTAGGGTTGGCATTAGGGTTACGCTTGGGATTAGGGATAGGTTTGGGATTAGGGTTAAGGTTAGGGTTGGAATTAGGGGTATATTGGGATTAGGGTTAGGTTTGAGGTTAGGGTTGAGATTAGGATTAGGGGTGTGTTGGATTTAGGGTTTTGATTAGGGTTATGGTTAGGGTTGACATTAGGGTTGTTTTGGGGTAAGGGTTGTGATTATCGTTAGAGTTGTGATTAGGATTATGGATCGGGTTGGGATTAGGGTTAGGGGTGTGTTGGGGTTAGGGTTGAAGTTAGAATTGGGAGGTTTCTACTGTTTAGGTACATCAGGGGGTCTCCAAACAAGACAGCCAATTTTGCGCTCAAAAAGTCAAATGGTGCTCCCTCCCTTCTGAGCTCTCCCGTGCGCCCAAAGAGTGGGTTACCCCCACATATGGTGCATCAGCGTACTCGGGATAAATTGGACAACAACTATTGCGGTCCAATTTCTCCTGTTACCCTTGTGAAAATAAAAACTTGGGGGCTACAATATCTTTTTTGCGGAAAAACAAATATTTTTTTATTTTCACGACTCTGCATTATAATCTTCTGTGAAGCACTTGGGCATTCAAAGTTCTCACCACACATCTATATAAGTTCCTTGGGGGGTCTAGTTTCCAAAATGGGGTCACTTTTGGGGGGTTTCTACTGTTTAGGTACATCAGGGGCTCTGCAAATGCAACATAACGCCCACAGACCATTCTATCTAAGTCTGCATTCCAAAACGGCGCTCCTCCTCTTCCAAGCTCTGCGGTGCGCCCAAACAGTGGTTTACCCCCACATATGGGGTATTGACGTACTCAGGAGAAATTGCACAACAACTTTTGTGGTCTAATTTCTCCTGTTACCCTTGTGAAAATGAAAATTTGGGGGCAAAAAGATCATTTTTGTAGAAAAAATGCGATTTTTTATTTTCACGGCTCTACGTTATAAACGTCTGTGAAGCACCTGGGGGTTTAAAGTGCTCACCACACATCTAAATAAGCTCCTTAAGGGGTCTAGTTTCCAAAATGGGGTCACTTGTGGGGGGTTTCCACTGTTTAGGCACATCAGGGGCTCTCCAAATGCGACATGGCGTCCGATCTCAATTCCAGCCAATTCTACGTTGAAAAAGTAAAACGGCGCTCCTTCAATTCCAAGCTCTGTGGTGCGCCCAAACAGTGGTTTACCCCCACATATGGGGTATCGACGTACTCAGGAGAAATTGCACAACTTTTGTGGTCTAATTTCTCCTGTTACCCTTGTGAAAATAAGAATTTGGGGGCGAAAAATCATTTTTGTGTAAACAAATGCGATTTTTTTATTTTCACAGCTCTACGTTATAAACTTCTGTGAAGCACTTGGGGGTTTAAAGTGCTCACAACACATCTAGATAAGTTCCTTAAGGGGTCTAGTTTCGAAAATGGTGTCACTTGTGGGGAGTTTCAACTGTTTAGGCACATCAGGGGCTCTCTAAACGTGACATGGCGTCCGATCTCAATTCCAGCCAATTCTGCATTGAAAAAGTCAAACGGCGCTCCTTCACTTCCAAGCTCTGCGGTGCACCTAAAAAGTGGTTTACCCCCTCATATGGGGTATTGGCGTGTCCAGGAGAAATTGCATAACAAAATTTATGGTTACATTTCTGTTTTTCCACTTGTGAAAATAAAAAAAATGTTTCTGAATTAAAATGTTTACAAAAAAGTGGAAGTTCCTTCCACATTGTTTTAATTGGGTTAATAAACTTCTTGAATGTGGTTTTGAGAACCTTGAGGGGTGCAGTTTTTAGAATGATGTCACACTTCATTATTTTCTATCATATAGACCCCTCAAAATGACTTCAAATGTGATGTGGTCCCTAACAAAAATGGTGTTGTAAAAATGAGAAATTGCTGGTCAAATTTTAACCCTTATAACTCCCTATTAAAAAAAAAAATGTTTCCAAAATTGTGCTGATGCAAAGTAGACATGTGGAAAATGCTATTTATTAACTATTTTTCGTGACATATCTCTCTGATTTAAGGGCATAAAAATACAAAGTTTGAAAAATGCAAAAATTTAAATTTTTTTGCCATATTTCCATTTTTTTCATAAATAATCGCAAGTAATATCGAATAAATGTTACCACTAACATGAAGTACAATATGTCATGAAAAAACAATCTCAAAATCAGCGGGATCCATTAAAGCGTTCCAGAGTTATAACATCATAAATTGACAGTGGTCAGAATTGTAAAAATTGGCTCGGTCATTAATTACCAAATTGGCTCCGTCACTAAGGGGTTAATCCTCTGGAGCAGAATGGAAATTAGAGAGGCCCTTTCTTTTTTCAATCTAGAACCATGCTTAATCGAAAGACCCCTTATAACACACTTAAGTGTTTCCCACTGGTTAGGAAGGGACGTCTGGTCACGTTCATGGATTTCTCGAAATTCTGAGATAGACTTCCTTATCTCCATAGTGCATAGTAACATAGTAACATAGTAACATAGTTAGTAAGGCCGAAAAAAGACATTTGTCCATCCAGTTCAGCCTATATTCCATTATAATAAATACCCAGATCTACGTCCTTCTACAGAACCTAATAATTGTATGATACAATATTGTTCTGCTCCAGGAAGACATCCAGGCCTCTCTTGAACCCCTCGACTGAGTTCGCCATCACCACCTCCTCAGGCAAGCAATTCCAGATTCTCACTGCCCTAACAGTAAATAGAGGGTCTTTAAGTATGTTTTCGTTGAGACGCCATGTCCATGGTCAATGAAGGCCATTTGATGGGATAAGATGGAGAAACACCGGAGCATGGTCCGACCAGGCAATGTGACCAATAGAAGTCTGGGCTTGCCAGTCAGGTCAGGGCATGCTGGCTTATTAACAGCATATCTATGCGGCTGTATGAAGAGCGAGTTGGGGAGTAATACGTATAGTCCCTATTCGTAGGATGCAGGACTCTCCAGGCGTCTACCAGGCGTAGGCTCTGAATCCTACGTTTAAAAGCAGTGATACGTCTATGGGGCAGGAAATGACGCTGAGATGAAGTATCCATCTCCGGATCAAGGGTAAAATTGAAGTCACTGCCTGCAATCAGAATCCCCTCCCTGAAATCAGACAGGAGTGACAGAATAGCAGAACAAGCTAAAGTCGGATCTTTATTGGGTAGGTACCAATTAGCTATGGTGAATACCATTGAGTTAATGCAAAGTTTTAGGAGAATGTACTGCCTTCTGGGTCAATCCTAGAATCTAGGACTGAGTGGACCAATGACTTATGTAGGGCTATTGAGACCCCTTCTGACTTTGAGTCGGGGTTAGGGCTGTGAAACCAAGAGCAATAATATCAATCCTTCAGGATGGGGAGACAGCCAGCCTTGAAATGAGTCTCTTGGAGCAGGAGGATGTGAGTCCGCTTTTTATGCATATCATACAAGATTTGGGACCTTTTCTGAGGGACATTCATCCCTTGGGCATTGATGGATCCTATGTTGATCGGTTCCATGGTAATGGTAAAGTACTTTATAAACAAGGGAGGAAAAGGGAGAGAAAGAAGAAAAAGAGAGGCAAGAAGAAAAAGAAAAAAGGGAAAATAAATAAATAAATAAATAAAAATTATGGGAGGGGGAGGAAAAGAAGAAGGGACAGAAGCAGACACAGGAGTGAGTAGAGGGAGGAGAAAGGAAAATATAAAAGAAGAGTCAGCAGGGGAGAGAATAAAAATGTAAGGGAAGAAAACAGACAAACATACTAACTTGGTTAGAGTGAGTACACTAAGATACAAAAGATCATGTACAAAAGGATGTGCGAAGTGCACAAGTATTGTTGGGAAAATTGTTTAACGTCCAACAATGTGACATGGATTCCCGTGGGGACTATGCTCCCCTCGCCAGGCTGAGATGACACCAAAGCTAAAAGCCTCCGCCCCCCCCCCCCCATGTTAAAACCAAGGAGAACAGAGTATAGTCAAATAATCAGAATATAAGCCCCAGGACCCTCCCTCGCCCAAGACTATTATTAACCTGTTGTCTATGTCTAGGGAAGGGGGAGAAGGTCAACAAGCCCCAGGGTGAAGAAAGCATTGATAACCCAACTCCTGATGATGGTTACAAATAAAGATAACTGGAGCAACATTCCACAATCAGTATCTGAAAGCAAAACATGGACACATATTATTGCATGTCAGAATAGTGCATTAATTTTGAAAGGAAATCATCCCTAGACCACAGATCTCAAGGAGGAGGGAAAGATTCCCACCCCCTCCTGCCTCAGCATTGAGTGGCCCTCGGCAGACATTGGGATAACCCGCCAGAAGCCTCCACTGGAATAGTAGGCCAGTCCATAATTTCAATCCGAGGGAGGTTCAAGGTTGATGTAAATGATGCAATGTCCGATGGGGACCTGAGGATATGCATGCAGCCCGCATGACGGACCTGCAAACGGAATGGAAACCCCCAGCTATATGGCAAGTTATGATCTCGAAGCAAATCCAAGAGAGGTCTCAATGCTCTTCGTCTTTGCAAAGTAAGGCGGGACAGGTCCAGTAGGATTAGAATTTTTGATCCTTGGAATAGAGCTGAGGATCCATCTCTGAGCCTCTGCAGAATGGCTTCTTTTTGTACATAGTGAGGAATGCAGCATATCACGTCCCGTGGACGGTCTGGGTCAGATGCTCTGGGGCCAGGTGCTCTGTGAGCTCTGTCCAATTCAATCTCCTTCTCAGGAAGCTCACCCAGAATTCTGTTGACTCAGGTAGACCCCGTACCCTCAGATTATTGCGCCTTCCCCTGTTTTCTGCATCATCCTGGGCTGCTATCAGGTAGTGAAGCTGGCTGGAGTATATGTCTAGTGACTTCTGATGAGAAAGCATCTTCCTTTCAATATCTTGGATTCTGTTAGTATGGTCCTGGACCTGAGTATCTACTTGTTTAACTTCAGTGCGCAGAGTATTCAATTCTGACCTGCAAGCCTGCTCCAGCCGTGTTATGTATGTCTCCATGTCCTCTCTTGTAGGAATAGCTGTTAGCCTGATTCGTAGCTGAGTCAGCTCTGCTACAACTCCTGAGGCTTGTGTGGCAGAGGAATGTGTGTCCACTCCTCTGGGATGAGCAGGAGAAGCAGCAGTCTCCTCCAAAGGGGAATTAGCTCCTGCTGCATCGCTGGTGATTGTAGTGCACCATGGTGAAAGTGAGGGGGGAGGCAGTTCCTCAGAACACCCTTTCTGCCTCTGGGTCTCATCAAGGGTTACCCCTTACCCAGATTCTGCATGCCATGTCTGAGTCTGGCTAGAATGACCAGCTGCCATCAGTGTACCTTGTGCGTCCATGTCTGTGCTGTGCCAGTCCTGGTCATCATTCATGGTGAAGGGAGACAGCAGCCCATCCCCTTGTGCTGTGCTCACAGGCTGCTTTAGACGACCTCTTGTTTGAACTCCTGCAGCACTGAGTGATGGTATGGGAGCTGGAGTCTGTACAAGATCACGCTCTCCTTCTCTGGCTCTCACCTCTGTGGCGGCATAGCTGGAGGGGGCGGCAGCCATGTTTTTACAACCCTGAGGCTATGTTCACACGTTCCTGATTTCCCTCCTTTTTTTTCAGGACTAAAAACCGCAGCTCTTGGCAGAAAACGCAGGTCCTTTTTTTGGTGCTTTTTTGGTCCTTTTTTGATGCGTTTTTTGATGCGTTTTTTATGCAGTTTTCTATGCAGAGTCTGTGTGTTTTCTAGGAAGTTTTTTAGGGTTAAAATGGCTGAAAATACCCTAACCCTACCCCTAACCCTAACCCTACCCCTAACCCTACCCCTAACCCTAACCCTACCCCTAACCCTACCACTAACCCTAACCCTATTCTAACCCTAGTGGAAAAAAAAAATTCTTAATTTTTTTATTGTCCCTACCTATGGGGGTGACAAAGGGGGGGGGGGTCATTTACTATTTTTTTTACTTTGATCACTGAGATAGGTTATATCTCAGTGATCAAAATGCACTTTGGAACGAATCTGCCGGCCGGCAGATTCGGCGGGCGCACTGCGCATGCGCCCGCCATTTTGCAAGATGGCGGCGCCCAGGGAGAAGACGGCCGGACGGACACCGGGAGGCCGGGTAAGTATAAGGGGTGGAGATGAGGGCACGGGGGGGGGGCGTCGGAGCACGGGGGTGGCATCGGAGCATGGGGGGGTGGGACTGGGGCACGGGGGGGGCAGCCACACTGCAGCGGTTCTGCACCACAAACCGCAGAAAACCCGCAGATATTTTTTTCATCTGCGGGTTTTACTGCGGGTTTGACCTCACAATGGAGGTCTATGGGTGCAGAACCGCTGCAGTTCTGCAAAAAGAAGTGACATGGTACTTCTTTTTTACCGCGGCTATTCAGCGCGGCTTTTTTCGCGATTTTCCGCAATGTGGGCACAGCAGTTCCTGTTTTCTATAGGGTACATTGTAATGTACCCTGCATGGAAAACAGCTGCGGACCCGCAGCGGGAAAATCGCGGCGATTCCGCATTAAAAAAAGGATGGTGTGAACATGGCCTTACTGGCCGGGGTTCCCAGAAGAAAGTTCTGTATGCCTCTGTTGCTGAATGAGAGGCTCTTGGATCTGCTTCAGGCTGATCTCCCCTTTCTCCTATAGCTCATGTTCTGAGCAAAACGCCCCAGGGAGTTCACAATTGGCTGATTCTCGGCCCGGAGAAGAGAGCTGAGGTGAAGTTTGTCCTCACTCCTCCATAGCCAGGTCACTCCCCCTAAAAACTATTTCTTCACCTCTTAACCTCTTCGCTCCCAGGACTGTTCAGACCGCCCCCACTGATACTTCTAGAAGTACCAAAATTACACAGTTTTTTCGGGTGGCTCCGGGCCACTCGTCCAAAATAAAAAGAAAAAGAGGAGACGAGGCTGTAGAGGAAGGGGAAAAGCCAGAATTAACGTCAGAATTACCCCCAGTTCAAAAATAAAGAAACCAACACTGGCACAGGAAATTTAGTTGAGAAATCCAGCATTTTTAATCTTTCTGCTTATACACTGTCAGGTACAGAAAAATCTCTCCTTGAACGTGGTTTATCTTTTTGCCCTGATGCACCATTAAATGCCTTCAATTTATATCTCAATCTGAGTGCGGTTTTTTTAGAAACTGACCATTCAGCGCCACTTCCTCATTGAAGCAAAAAATAAGCCCCCTCCCATTGACGAATTCTCTACAGTTGAGACTGACTCCTACCTACATGTTAATCTCAAAACAAATTCCAGTAAATTTTATCCCATTGACTATAAAGGTGCTCATTTAGAAACCTTTCAACAGTTAATATTCAAAGATCTACCTTCCCTCTCTCCGGTCTCTAAAAAAATTGCCAATTTGAGTTCCGCTGAGAAATTAGCAGTGAAATCACTGAGAACTAATAATGATATAATCATAAAAAATGCTGATAAGGGGGGTGGGGTGGTTGTCATGGATAGGGAATGGTATGTCAATGAAGGTTTTAGAATATTGGATGATCCTGATTATTATGCTTATTAAGGAAGCCTGGTCCCTTGGTATTTTAAACAAAAAAGAATTCAAATTTCTTAATATCCCCAGATTTAAGCTCCCTTTCTTTTAATTGTTTACCCAAAATACATAAAGACCCTGTTAACCCCACGGCTGCCCCATCATTTCGGGCATTGACTCCATCACTAGGAATTTATCTCACTATGTTGATTTGGTTTTACAAGAATACGTTATAAAATTGGATTCCTACATTAAGGACTCCTCCCATTTGATTGATCATCTCTTAGCATTACCCAACATAGTGAATTGCTTCCTGATAACCATGGACGTTCAGGCCCTCAGACGTTCAGGTGTGTCTTAATTCTTTGCAACTGATGAGCAACTACCGCCCTTACAAATGGAGTTTTTGAAAAAAGCCATAATGTTTGTTCTTGAGAATAATGTCTTTTCTTTTGTAGGGGCTTTTTACCGCCAGGTGAGGGGCTCTGCGATGGGGCAAGATTTGCCCCCCAGTTATGCTAATTTGTTTATGGGGCATTCAAGTCTGTCTTTATCGCACAGTCCCTACTGGCATTAGGTAAAATTGCTATGTACCGTCGCTTCATTGATGACCTCTTCATCATCTGGACTGGATCTGAACGGGAAGCACTTGATTTTGCTCAATCCTTTAATTCTATTTCCTGGGGACTCAAATTCACAGTTAATATATCCAATACAATGATCCAATTTTTGGATTTAATGGTTCACGTTGATCCATCTGGTCGGTTTTCAACCTCCACTGTTGTGAATTCTGTTATCGAACTCCCTCCTGTGGTCATGAATGGTACTTCGGCGAGTTCTGTCCATGGACTCCCTCTGGTGGCTGTGAGTGGAGCTGCTGCTTCTGAGGTTCCTTCCACAGGTGACGTAGTTTATTCTTTGGCCAGCTGCTCTATTTAACTCCACTCAGATCATTACTCCATGCCAGCTGTCAATGTTCTTGTACTGGTTCAGTTCGCTCTTGGATCTTTCTGGTGAACTGTCTACTCCAGCAGAAGATAAGTCCCTGCTAGTTAATTATTTGTTCATTGTTTCCTTGTCCAGCTTGCTATCATGATTTTGCCTTGCTACCTGGAAGCTCTGGGATGCAGAGTGGCACCTCCGCACCGTGAGTCGGTGCGGAGGTCTTTTTGCACACTCTGCGTGGTCTTTTTGTAGTGTTTTGTGCTGACCGCAAAGATACCTTTCCTATCCTCAGTCTGTTTAGTAAGTCTGGCCTCCCTTTGCTGAAACCTGTTTCATTTCTGTGTTTGTGACTTTCTTCTTAACTCACAGTCATTATATGTGGGGGGCTGCCTTTTCCTTTGGGGAATTTCTCTGAGGCAAGGTAGGCTTTATTTTCTATCTCTAGGGCTAGTTAGCTCTTAGGCTGTGAAGAGGTGTCTAGGCAGAGTTAGGTACGGTCCACGGCTATTTCTAGTTGTGTGATAGGATTAGGGGTTGCGGTCAGCAGAGCTCCCACTTCCCAGAGCTTGTCCTGTGTGAGTTTAACCATCAGGTCGTTCCGGGTGCTCCTAACCACCAGGTCCATAACAGTACAGCTGGCACAAAGTATTAATGCATCTCAATAGAGGGATAAGAGAAGTTCTGAGACCATTTTTTTTCTCTGCAGTGTGTTTTGTCTTTCTTTTCCCCTTAACCTCTGGGTGGTTCAGGACACAGGTGTAGATATGGACATTCAAGGTATGTCCTCTTGTGTGCATCATCTCACTGCAAGGGTACAAAACATTCAAGATTTTGTGGTTCAGAATCCGATGTTAGAGCCTAGAATTCCTATTCCTGATTTGTTTTCTGGGGATAGATCTAAGTTCCTGAATTTCCAAAATAATTGTAAACTGTTTCTAGCTTTGAAACCCCGCTCCTCTGGTGACCCCGTTCAACAAGTAAAAATCATTATTTCTTTGTTGCGTGGTGACCCTCAAGACTGGGCATTTTCCCTTGCGCCAGGAGATCCTGCATTGCGTGATGTAGATGCGTTTTTTCTGGCACTTGGATTGCTTTATGATGAACCAAATTCAGTGGATCAGGCAGAGAAAATCTTGCTGGGTTTGTGTCAGGGTCAGGATGAAGTGGAGGTGTATTGTCAGAAGTTTAGAAAGTGGTCTGTGCTTACTCAGTGGAATGAGAGTGCCCTGGCGGCAATTTTCAGAAAGGGTCTTTCTGAAGCCCTTAAGGATGTCATGGTGGGATTTCCCACGCCTGCTGGTCTGAATGAGTCTATGTCCTTGGCCATTCAGATCGATCGGCGCTTGCGTGAGCGCAAAGCTGTGCACCATTTGGCGGTATTCTCTGAGCATAGGCCCGAGCCTATGCAATGTGATAGGACTTTGACCAGAGCTGAGCGGCAAGAACACAGACGTCGGAATGGGCTGTGTTTTTACTGTGGTGATTCCACTCAGGCTATCTCCTATTGTCCTAAGCGCACTAAGCGGTTCGCTAGGTCTGCCACCATTGGTACGGTACAGTCTAAATTTCTTTTGTCCGTTACTCTGATTTGCTCTTTGTCGTCCTATTCTATTATGGCATTTGTGGATTCAGGCGCTGCCTTGAATTTGATGGACTTGGAGTTTGCCAGGCGCTGTGGTTTTTTCTTGGAGCCCTTGCAGTATCCTATTCCATTGAGAGGAATTGATGCTACGCCTTTGGCCAAGAATAAGCCTCAGTACTGGACTCAATTGACCATGTGCATGGCTCCTGCACATCAGGAGGATATTCGCTTTTTGGTGTTGCATAATCTGCATGATGTGGTCGTTTTGGAGTTGCCATGGCTACAGGTCCAAAATCCAGTATTGGATTGGAAATCTATGTCTGTGTCCGGCTGGGGATGTCAAGGGGTACATGGTGATGTTCCATTGCTGTCAATTTCGTCTTCCACTCCTTCTGAAGCCCCTGAGGTTTTGTCAGATTACCGGGATGTATTTGATGAGCCCAAATCCAGTGCCCTACCTCCTCATAGGGATTGCGATTGTGCTATTAATTTGATTCCTGGTAGTAAGTTTCCTAAGGGCTGACTGTTTAATTTATCTGTGCCAGAGCACGCCGCTATGCGGAGTTATATAAAGGAATCCTTGGAGAAAGGTCATATTCGCCCGTCGTCATCACCGTTGGGAGCAGGGTTCTTTTTTGTGGCCAAGAAGGATGATTCTTTGAGACCTTGTATTGATTACCGCCTTCTTAATAAGATCACAGTCAAATTTCAGTACCCTTTGCCGCTGCTGTCTGATTTGTTTGCTCGGATTAAGGGGGCTAGTTGGTTCACCAAGATAGATCTTCGAGGGGCGTATAATCTTGTGCGAATTAAACAGGGCAATGAATGGAAAACAGCATTTAATACGCCCGAGGGCCATTTTGAGTACCTGGTTATGCCATTCGGGCTTTCTAATGCTCCATCTGTGTTTCAGTCCTTTATGCATGACATCTTCCGAAAGTACCTGGATAGATTCATGATTGTATATTTGGATGATATTTTGGTCTTTTCGGATGATTGGGAGTCTCATGTGAAGCAGGTCAGAATGGTGTTTCATGTCCTTTGTGTGAATTCCTTGTTTGTGAAGGGGTCAAAATGTCTCTTTGGAGTTCAGAAGGTTTCATTTTTGGGTTTCATTTTTTCCCCTTCTACTATCGAGATGGACCCTGTTAAAGTTCAGGCCATTTATGATTGGACTCAGCCGACATCTGTGAAGAGCCTGCAGAAGTTCCTGGGCTTTGCTAATTTTTACCGTCGCTTCATCGCTAATTTTTCTAGTGTTGCTAAACCGTTGACTGATTTGACCAAGAAAGGTGCTGATGTGGTCAATTGGTCCTCTGTGGCTGTAGAGGCTTTTCAGGAGTTGAAGCATCGTTTTTCTTCTGCCCCTGTGTTGTGCCAGCCAGATGTTTCGCTCCCGTTTCAGGTCGAGGTTGATGCTTCTGAGATTGGAGCAGGGGCTGTTTTGTCGCAAAGAAGTTCTGATGGCTCGGTGATGAAACCATGTGCTTTCTTTTCTAGAAAATTCTCGCCTGCTGAGCGCAATTATGATGTTGGCAATCGAGAGTTGTTGGCCATGAAGTGGGCATTCGAGGAGTGGCGACATTGGCTTGAAGGAGCCAAGCATCGCGTGGTGGTCTTGACAGATCACAAGAATTTGACTTATCTCGAGTCTGCCAAACGGTTGAATCCTAGACAGGCTCGATGGTCGCTGATTTTCTCCCGTTTTGATTTTGTGGTTTCGTACCTTCCGGGCTCTAAGAATGTGAAGGCGGATGCCCTGTCAAGGAGTTTTGTGCCTGACTCTCCGGGTGTTCCTGAGCCGGCGGGTATTCTCAAAGAGGGGGTAATTTTGTCTGCCATCTCCCCTGATTTGCGGCGGGT
The DNA here is from genome assembly GCF_032444005.1 of Ranitomeya imitator. Taxonomy (NCBI): domain Eukaryota; kingdom Metazoa; phylum Chordata; class Amphibia; order Anura; family Dendrobatidae; genus Ranitomeya; species Ranitomeya imitator. The sequence continues at coordinate 328,786,503 of NC_091286.1, read as the reverse complement.
GCTGCAGAAGTTTCAGGCTGATAGACCTGACCGTTGTCCAGCGGAGAAACTGTTTGTCCCTGATAGATGGACTAGTAGAGTTATCTCTGAGGTTCATTGTTCGGTGTTGGCTGGTCATCCTGGAATCTTTGGTACCAGAGATTTGGTGGCTAGATCCTTTTGGTGGCCTTCTTTGTCACGGGATGTGCGTTCTTTTGTGCAGTCCTGTGGGACTTGTGCTCTGGCTAAGCCCTGCTGTTCTCGTGCCAGTGGGTTGCTTTTGCCCTTGCCGGTCCTGAAGAGGCCCTGGACACATATTTCCATGGATTTTATTTCAGATCTCCCTGTCTCTCAAAGGATGTCGGTCATTTGGGTGGTTTGTGATCGCTTCTCTAAGATGGTCCATTTGGTACCCTTGTCTAAATTGCCTTCCTCCTCTGATTTGGTGCCATTGTTTTTCCAGCATGTGGTTCGTTTGCATGGCATTCCGGAGAACATCGTCTCGGACAGAGGTTCCCAGTTTGTTTCGAGGTTTTGGCGGTCCTTTTGTGCTAAGATGGGCATTGATTTGTCTTTTTCTTCGGCTTTCCATCCTCAGACAAATGGCCAAACTGAACGAACTAATCAGACTTTGGAAACATATCTGAGATGCTTTGTTTCTGCTGATCAGGATGATTGGGTGTCCTTCTTGCCTTTGGCTGAGTTCGCCCTTAATAATCGGGCCAGCTCGGCTACTTTGGTTTCGCCTTTTTTCTGTAATTCTGGTTTCCATCCTCGTTTCTCTTCAGGGCAGGTTGAGCCTTCGGACTGTCCTGGTGTGGATACTGTGGTGGACAGGTTGCAGCAGATTTGGACTCATGTGGTGGACAATTTGACATTGTCCCAGGAGAAGGCTCAACGTTTCACTAAACGCCGGCGCTGTGTTGGTCCCCGACTTCGTGTTGGGGATTTGGTTTGGTTGTCGTCTCGTCATGTTCCTATGAAGGTTTCCTCTCCTAAGTTTAAGCCTCGTTTCATTGGTCCGTATAAGATTTCTGAAGTTCTCAATCCTGTGTCATTTCGTTTGGACCTTCCAGCTTATTTTGACATCCATAATGTATTCCATAGGTCGTTTTTGTGGAGATACGTGGCGCCTATGGTTCCCTCCGTTGATCATCCTGCCTCGGTGTTGGTCGAGGGGGAGTTGGAGTATGTGGTGGAGAAGATTTTGGATTCTCGTGTTTCGAGACGGAAACTCCAGTACCTGGTCAAGTGGAAGGGTTATGGTCAGGAAGATAATTCCTGGGTTTTTGCCTCTAATGTTCATGCTGCCGATCTAGTTCGTGCCTTTCATTTGGCTCGTCCTGATCGGCCTGGGGGCTCCGGTGAGGGTTCGGTGACCCCTTCCTCAAGGGGGGGGTACTGTTGTGAATTCTGTTATCGAACCCCCTCCTGTGGTCATGAATGGTACTTCGGCGAGTTCTGTCCATGGACTCCCTCTGGTGGCTGTGAGTGGAGCTGCTGCTTTTGAGGTTCCTTCCACAGGTGACATAGTTTATTCTTTGGCCGGCTGCTCTATTTAACTCCACTCAGATCATTACTCCATGCCAGCTGTCAATGTTCTTGTACTGGTTCAGTTCGCTCTTGGATCTTTCTGGTGACCTGTCTACTCCAGCAGAAGATAAGTCCCTGCTAGTTAATTATTTGTTCATTGTTTCCTTGTCCAGCTTGCTATCATGATTTTGCCTTGCTAGCTGGAAGCTCTGGGATGCAGAGTGGCACCTCCGCACCGTGAGTCGGTGCGGAGGTCTTTTTGCACACTCTGCGTGGTCTTTTTGTAGTGTTTTGTGCTGACCCCAAAGATACCTTTCCTATCCACAGTCTGTTTAGTAAGTCTGGCCTCCCTTTGCTGAAACCTGTTTCATTTCTGTGTTTGTGACTTTCTTCTTAACTCACAGTCAATATATGTGGGGGGCTGCCTTTTCCTTTGGGGAATTTCTCTGAGGCAAGGTAGGCTTTATTTTCTATCTCTAGGGCTAGTTAGCTCTTAGGCTGTGAAGAGGCGTCTAGGCAGAGTTAGGTACGCTCCACGGCTATTTCTAGTTGTGTGATAGGATTAGTGGTTGCGGTCAGCAGAGCTCCCACTTCCCAGAGCTTGTCCTGTGTGAGTTTATCCATCAGGTCGTTCCGGGTGCTCCTAACCACCAGGTCCATAACACTCCACCCACTTCAAAAAGGTGGACATAAATAGCTACCTCAGCTTCACCAGTGGTCATCTCCCTAAGTGGATCTCAAACATCCCTTAAAGGCAATATTGGAGGATCAGAAAGAACTGTACGGAGGACACCGATGTCTTTAAGGAGTCTGAGATTCTAAAAGATCATTTCAGGAGTAAAGGCTACCCTAAGAAGTTGGTTGGTGACTTTTTGATTTTTTGTCGGAATTAAATAACATACATGAACAGCTGAAATTTACTGTCACACATTCCATGGACAGGATACAATTTCTGGATACCATGGTATACAAGCAGGAGGACAGATTGTGTACGGATCTATTTACTAAGGTAACCGATAGGAACAGTCTTTTGGAATATGGTAGTTACCATCCCAGGAGGATGATTGATTCGTTCCCGTGGAGCCAATTATTACGGGTACGCCGCATTGTCTCTGACAATGATATATGTGATACAAGGTTGGATGCTATGTGTAACAAGTTCATCTATAGAGGTTACCCTAAGGAGAAACTTATGTGTCTTAAAAATCAGGTGATTACACTTAACGATGGGGCATTACAATCCCATAGAAATAGGGATAGTGGGAAACGTGTGCCTTTTGTGTCTACCTATTGTCCGGCTAGTAACAGAATCGCGAGTATTTTGAATCGACATTGGGGCTTGTTGAATAGAGGGTTACCACAGATCCAAGATTTTCGTTCACGGCCTGTTTTGTCTTATAGACGTGGACGTAACTTGAAGGATAGATTGGTAAAATCTGATGTGGGCACGAAGAGGGTTGACATTCAGCGGACTTTGTGTCCTCCCAGGATGGGCAATTTTCCTTGCCTTAATTGTGCGTGCTGTAGCAATATGCTAAAGGGGGACAGTTTTCATCATCCCCAGACGGGGAAGAAATTTTTGATCAAAGAACGTTATACTTGTTCCTCCAGTTTTGTCATCTATCTGTTGGTCTGTCCGTGTGGACTTATGTATGTGGGAGAAACCACCATGGAGGTTAGAGCCCGCGTAAACAAACACAAGAGCACTATTAGAACTAAATTGCTGGACCTGCCAGTCCCTAAACATTTTGAGGAATGTCGTCATTCTGTCAATCAACTCCGATTCAGAGTCATTGATGGAGTCTCTATACTGAGAAGGGGAGGGAATAGGGTACAATTACTCAAACAAAAAGAATTGAGATGGATTTCTGTATTAGATACACTACAACCGAGAGGGTTGAATATTGAGTATAATTTACAGATATGTAATGTTTAATCTCTCTCCTTATAGGTATCGTCTTAGTCTGTATATTTGTTTTTAATATTGTTATTTTTGTTTTCCCCCTTTTTTTCTTTTTAGTACTCTGGTGATTTGACATCCAGGGAGATTTGGAAGTCATGGAGCTGCTCTTTCGAACGTTTTGTGCTTTTGTGTATATCATTCTGGTGTTATTCACCGTTTTCTTCCTTGTCCCCTTGTGTGTCAAATCGCTATTCTGAGATGTTGAGGTTTATATACGCTGGTTACCATGGAGGTGGTTATTTCCGCCTCTTGTCACGCATGCGGGGATTCACTGTGTCCTGTGCTGGTCAGGTGGGGTGTATGGGCGTTCTGCCTCCGCCCCCCCCGGCTCTGACGCGGCCGTGGTGATTTTCCTGCTGTGTGCGTGTGAGCTCTGTCCGGCTTGATGCCGCCGGTGCCTGCGTTGTTGGGTGGGCAGCGGCTGCGGTCATGTGACCGTGTGCTTGTTGCGCACCTACACGCTTGGTCCGGCTGCCTCTCGTCGGCGGATATGGCGTTCTGTTTACAACCTGATAGGTGTATAGCGATTGGCTGGGGGGTACAACAATGCAGGATGATCCTTTGGGATTGGATAATACCTGGGATATGGAAGATACACGTGCCTATTGGTGGATTGTCGTCATGACAGCGAGCACAACATAAACAAGACTGGAGTACAGCGTCTGTTTGGAACGATCCCTGTTGTCTATGTAATTATTGTATACCTTTTGTATAGATTGGATGTCATTACCATGTGGGCATTTATATGATTTATATGTTTTATGGTGTATTGAGGGTTTTATGCATTTATAAGATCGTTGTTTTATAAAGGCCGCCCCCTGTCAGTGATTGGTGCCTGATTTTGGCTCCACACTATTTAAGGCGGCCAGGTGTGCTGTATTTTGTACTTGACAAAGGCCACTGCAGGCCGAAACGTTGTATGATGGTGTTGGAATAAAGTCTTGATATTTTTTACCTGGAACGGATGCTGCTCCTTTTTCTATATCGTGAATCTTGGTCCAGTGGATCCGTGGACGTTGGAGCGGGCATCCTGATTGAGTGCTGCTGGTTGCTATCTTTTCCAGCCAGGGAAATCATGTCATCCAAAGGTGTAGGCATGTCCCATCCCGCCAGCTCATCCTTTACTTTTCCCGAAAGACCTTCCCAGAAGGCAGCCACCAGGGCCTCATTGTTCCAGGATAACTCAGACTAAAGGGCACAAAATTGAACAGCATATTGAGCCACTGTAAGAGTCTCCTGGCGTAGCCGAAGAAGAGCTGAAGCTGTCGATTTGGCATGACCGGGTTCGTCAAAGGTCTGGAGATTAGTAAACAGAGGATCCCCTCTCTCCCACAGTGGATTCAGCCAGGCAAGAGCCTCAACAGCAAGGTGAGACATAATAAAGTCTACCTTGGCCCTATCAGAAGTAAACATATGCCCCAGGAGTTCAAACTGCCACATGCACTGGAGAAGGAACCCCCGACACAGGATGGGGTCACCATGGAAGCAGGTGGGGGCCAACAGGCAAGGACCTTTACTTGCTGTGTTACTAGATGCCTGGATGCCAGTAGCAGAGATGGGTACAATCAAAGAAATCAGGGAATCCATGTGGGTAGACAAGTTGTGCAGATAGGTCATGATCTTGTTTTGTTGATCCCTCAGATGGGTAACCTCTTCACATTGCTCCATAGCCGGAGGTGCCTGGGATCCAGCGGGTTCCATGGCAGGAGAAATCTGTAACAAATGGAAGCGGAGGCATAGGTGGTGAAGTTCACATTTGTTCTTTTGTAATAAATCTGTGGAACCTTGGGACCACAGTCCGGGTGGCTCCAAAGGGGGTGTAACTACATGAGCCCCAGATACCCGTAGTAAGTCCCTTTGAGCGGGGTCAGAATGGAATGCCTGGAGGACACGGGTGTTACCTCCAGTTAGACCCCAGACATGTGGCAGCTGTCCCAGAAGGACAAACGGACAAGCAGAGGTAGCAGATGTTATGGAACTGACCGGTGGATTCTGGGTGTTCGGGTAGGAGCTGACATCGGTGGTACTGTGGTTGTCCAGAGGTATGGATGGCTGAATGGCGGGACATGAAGGAACTGGCATAGACAGAACAGGCGTCGTTCAGTATAGGTGGGTAGCAAGCGGATGATAGTCTGCGGAGACAAACAGTGTAAGCAGAGTACTGGCAAAACACTTCAGAAGCTAAGCACACACTAGCTGAAACCGGAAGATAGCAACAGAGGATACATGTTGCTCCGGCACCCACCCTATGGTGGATTTGCTAGAAATGATAATCACTAACACGCCATTGGTCAGAAGTACTTTTTGAAAAATGCACACTTCCTCTTTTAAGAGACCAAGAGCGCGTGCGCGATCGTGACCTATGCACTCTACCGGAGGACCTACTTGCTGCGTGTCGGGAAGCAGGAGGAAGAGAGTAATCAGGGGCTGCAGCAGGATGGCGCGGGGCCGGCACAGAGCGGTACGGGACAGGACCGGGTGTAACAGATGCCATGCCAAAACACTTAGCAGTTACTACAAGAAGTACTGTAGAGGTTTCAAAAAGTACAAAACATTACCCACGTGGGGTATACATAAATGAACACTAAGTACTTGTTCCAGAAGCAGGAGTAGGAGGAGGAGGAAGAAGTGATTTCCTGAACAAAATGGTTTTGGATGGTTAAGACAATGTTGCTGTAATCCGTAAGGCTTTCAAAGTCAGATGAAATCTAGCCCTTATTCAATTTTAGAAGAGACAGCCTGTCTACATTTTCCATTGACAGCCTATCCATTATGATTGAACCTGCCATACTAAAAACCCACTCAGACAACACACTCATGGCAGGGCATGACAGCACCTCCAAGAAATACAAGGAGTGGTCAGGCCAAGTGTGCGGCTAGGACAACCAATAGTTAAAGGGTACAGAAGAATCAGGAAGAACATTGATATGGTCACTTAAGTAGTCCTTCACCATCTTGGTCAACTTCTCCCTCCTCATCATAGTTACACCCACAGATAGCCCTTACTGATGGAACAGTCTCATGAAAATGGCCCAATTAGAGGACATTCCCCCCCTTTGTTGCACATTGTGTGCATGGCCCTCCCCTGTAATCCTTGTGGTTGAAAAGAGCCAGTACCTCTGCCACCAGCGTTGTCCGAGTGTAGTCTTTTCAGGAAGTCTTCCACTATGGCCCTCTGGCTTGCATGCACTGAAAAAGGCATGTCTGCCTCCAACATTAGAGAAACATATTCTCTTTGTACCATGGGTCAAGAAAGGTGCACAGCCAGTATTTCATGGTTAAAAAATGTGTATCAAGCAAGGGTCTTGGGAAAGGCATCTGGAAATTAACATGTGTGGCAGACTACAAAGAGTCAAACATTCAGTGTCCTCACCAGAAAGAACACTAACTCTCCTCTCCTCTTCACGATGCAGAGCCTTCTCCTACTCCTCCTCTTCAGGCCATCCATGCTGGATAGGCTTGAAGCTGAGATTGGGAGTCCCCTCTGAAGTGCAGAGCAAAAACTCTTGTTCCTTCTCATCCTCCTCCTGTTCCTCATCATCACTCAATGTGGCCTGAGAATAGTGCGTGAGTCTGGGCTGCATGGTATCAGCCACTGTACAATCTTGCTCCATATCCACTTGCTCTGAATTCAAAGCTTCCTCTTTGAGATTCTGCTGCAAGCATTATAATTGACAGAGCAGCAGGATGGCTATGCTCATAATAGCATCATCAGTAGTGTTGAGCATTCCGATACCGCAAGTATCGGGTATCGGCCGATATTTGCGGTATCGGAATTCCGATACTGAATTCCGATACTTCCCGCGTATCGGATACCGGAATCGGAAGTTCCCAGAATTCAAATTGAACGCAGCAGCCAATGAGGAATGAATGAAAGTGTGGGCACATCCTGTTTAGCATGGTGGGCATGTAAGTACTGGCAAGGCTGGGATTGGCTGCTGAAATGATGTCACTCTGCACTATAAAAAAGCGCTGCCGCCATTTTGCGCTCACTCTGCTGTGATTTCAGTTAGGGACAGGACGCTGTGTTCTAACTGAGGGCCAGTCGAGCTAGCTAATTGCTTTATTTTCCTTTCCAAAGGCTAATTTAGCAAAACGCTGTGTGTTCTTCACTGTTCACCTTGCTCTTGCCTTGCAGCGCTGTTTTAACAGCGTTCTGCAAGGTCTCTGTGTGTGTGTGTGTGTGCAGCTCACTCTGTAGTCTGTGTGCAGCCATATACCCGGTTGTATTCAGCTCAGGGGGGGTTCACACTGCCTCACACAGTTGTTCTTTTTTGCTCTTAGTGCAGCCTGCTGCACATTTTTTCTCAAATTTCCTATTAGTGTTTTTCCACCAGTCTCCAGCTCTATTGTGGAAAAACACTACATAGGATAACCTAGAGGGGGGTTTTTGGGCCTTGCAGCGCCGTTTACGGCTGTCTGCACGGTCTCCGTGTGAGCCCAGCTCGCCCTGTAGTCTGTGTGCAGCCATAGCCGGTTGGATTCAGCTCAGGGTTCGTTACTGGCTCATACCTTGAGAAAAATTTTCCTTTTTTTCAAATAGTGCAGCCTGTTTAAAATTTGAAAAAAAAAATTCCTATTAGTGTCTTTCCACTCGTATCCAGCTAAATAGTGGAAAAACACTATATAGGATAACCTAGAGGAGGGTTTTTTGGCCTTGCAGCGCCGTTTACGGCTGTCTGCACGGTCTCCGTGTGAGCCCAGCTCGCCCTGTAGTCTGTGTGCAGCCATAGCCGGTTGGATTCAGCTCAGGGTTCGTTACTGGCTCATACCTTGAGAAAAATTTCCCTTTTTTTCAAATAGTGCAGCCTGTTTAAAATCTGAAAAAAAAAATTCCTATTAGTGTCTTTCCACTCGTATCCAGCTAAATAGTGGAAAAACACTATATAGGATAACCGAGAGGAGGGTTTTTTGGCCTTGCAGCGCCGTTTACGGCTGTCTGCACGGTCTCCGTGTGAGCCCAGCTCGCCCTGTAGTCTGTGTGCAGCCATAGCCGGTTGGATTCAGCTCAGGGTTCGTTACTGGCTCATACCTTGAGAAAAATTTTCCTTTTTTTCAAATAGTGCAGCCTGTTTAAAATTTGAAAAAAAAAATTCCTATTAGTGTCTTTCCACTCGTATCCAGCTAAATAGTGGAAAAACACTATATAGGATAACCTAGAGGAGGGTTTTTTGGCCTTGCAGCGCCGTTTACGGCTGTCTGCACGGTCTCTGTGTGAGCGCAGCTCGCCCTGTAGTCTGTGTGCAGCCATAGCCGGTTGGATTCAGCTCAGGGTGCGTTACTGCCGCATACCTTGAAAAACAATTTCCTTTTTTTCAAATAGTGCAGCCAGTTTAAAATTTGAAAAAAAAAATTCCTATTAGTGTCTTTCCACTCGTATCCAGCTAAATAGTGGAAAAACACTATATAGGATAACCGAGAGGAGGGTTTCTTGGCCTTGCAGCGCCGTTTACGGCTGTCTGCACGGTCTCCGTGTGATTTAAACTAGCTCTGTAGCCCGATCTGCACCAAAAAAAAGGTTAAGTTCACCAAACACAACTTACACTTGTGTAGGCCACATTTGCAAAATAATAAAGTTTAGTCCACAATTTACAACATTAGTGTTTCTTACACCTGTTAGGAGGAGCATTACAGGAATAAGCACACTAAGGCCTTAGTACTTTTCTGCTTATCTTTATCTGTCAACCAAGATGAAGAGGGCAGGGAGTAAGGCACGTGGGCGTGGGCGCGGAGCAGGGAGAGGAGCAGGGAGAGGACGTGGTGATTCTGTGCCTGCTGCGGGCGCCGGTGACTCGTCGTCACTCAGTTTCAGCAGGGAACAGTCCTTCATGCGCAGCTTTGTCGGAGAGCGCCGTGCACCGCTGCTGCGTGAAGACCAAATTGAAGCCGTTGTCGGGTGGATGGCAGCTAACGCCTCGGCATCGACTTCAGTTAGTGCCACATCCTCTCAGGCACAGAGCACTGGAGAGCAGCCATCTGTCTCTTCACCACCTGCCAAATTGGCCAGGCAGTCAGAGAGCCCAGGACAGGAGCCGTCTCTACTTCTGTTCTCTGAATCTCTTGGCTTGGAAACAGGGGGCCAGCCAAGCAGCATTGGAGAAATGGAAGAAGAGGCAGTGTGCAGTGATGCCCAACACCTTTTTCTCTCTGACTCTGAAGAGGCAGGTGGGCCAGTGCCTCCGGTGACCACAGCGCAGTACGCATCTGATGATGAAACTCAGGTGCCGCTTTCTCGTGCGTACTGTGCTGCTGAGACTACCCAGGAGGAGCAGTTGGTGGCAGAGGGTAGTGGAGATGATGAGGTCCTTGACCCATCGTGGCGTGAGGAACAGGAAGGTGGTGGGAGCAGCTCAGAGGAAGAGCTTCCTCTTACGGGCCAAAGAGGGAGAGGGAGGGGGAAGACTGCGGAGCCTGTAGCCTCCACTTTGGCACCCGTTAGGAGCCTGTCTCTTTCCAAAGCCAAAAAGGGCGCTCCCAAGACTTGCAGTGCCTGGTCCTTTTTTGACACAGTTGCAGATGACATTTGTTTTGTCAAATGCAAGCTGTGTCATCATAAAGTAAAAAGAGGGAAAAATGTCAGCAACCTCAATACCACAAATATGTGGAAACATGTGCGGACCAGGCACGCGGTGGAGTTACAGAAACACACTGAAGATGTAGGCCAACCAACAGCGGCAGCTACCACCTCTTCAGCTCGTGTTGCCTCTTCCTCCAGCTCACGCACAGCTGGTTTGGCTTCCTCCCAGAGACCTTGTGTAATTCCACCCACAGCACCACCTTCCCAATCATCCTCACACTCCCAGTCTACTCTACAGCCATCGGTAGTACAGGCATGGGAGAAAAGGCGGGCATTCTCGGCCAACCACCCCCGAGCACAGGCTCTGAATGCAGGCATTGCCAAACTGTTGTCCCTGGAAATGCTCTCGTTCAGGCTGGTGGAGACTGACAGCTTCCGTGACTTGATGGCATTGGCAGTCCCACAGTACAAGGTGCCCAGCCGCTTTTACTTCAGCAGGCAGGCTGTCCCTGCCCTGCACAGGCATGTTGAGGCAAACATAAAACATGCGCTACTGAACGCCGTCAGTAGCAAGGTCCACCTCACCACCGATGCGTGGACCAGTCAGCATGGACAGGGGCGATATGTTTCCCTCACTGCCCATTGGGTTAATGTTGTTGAGCCAGGTACAGATCGTGCGAGTGGCGCAGGACGTGTCCTGCCCACTCCAAGGATTGCAGGAATCCAGTCTGTACGCATCGACTCCTCCTCTTACACCAGTTCCTCTGATTCCTCTCTGCAGGATCCGTCACAGTCCACCCCCACATGGACCCGTGAACGTTTACCTATGACCGACATGAGCACAGCCGTGGCCAAACGTCAGCAGGCCGTCTTGAAACTAGTTTCATTGGGGCATCGAAGCCACACAGCGCAGGAGCTCTGGAATGCTATAAAGCAGGAGAGCGATGTGTGGTTACTGCCAGCGAATCTCCAGCCAGGCATGGTAGTGTGTGACAATGGCCGAAATCTGGTGGCAGCTTTGGCCCTTGGCAACCTCACTCACATCCCATGTCTGGCACATGTGCTCAATTTGGTTGTGCAGAGTTTTCTGAGGGACTATCCGGATCTTGATGCCCTGCTGCACAAGGTCCGCCTAGAGTGTGCTCACTTGCGGCGTTCCAGCTTGGCCAGATCCCGCATTGCTGCTCTGCAGCGCCGATTCCGCCTTCCGGAACACCGCATCATATGTGACCTACCTACCCGGTGGAATTCCACGTTACATATGTTGGAGCGGTTGTGTGAGCAGCAGCAAGCAGTTATGGAGTACCAGCTGCATCAGGCGCAAAGAAGTCGCAGTCAGCGCCGATCAGACTTCACAACCACAGAGTGGGCCACTATGAAGGACGTCTGCCAGGTTTTGCGTCCTTTTGATTATTCCACGCGGATGGCAAGTGCAGATGATGCACTAGTCAGCATGACTGTCCCCCTTATCTGCCTGCTTCAGCAAACTTTGCAAGGGTTAAGGGATGATGTGGTGGAAGAGGTGGAGGATGAGGAGTCACCTTTTCCATCAGCTTCTGGAGAGTCAGCGCCACGTGGTTCCTCACAAAGGGGTACGCAGGGGCCAATTTGTGAGGAGGATGAGGAGGAGTCAATGGAGGAGGAAGAGCTCCGTCCAGAGGAGGGAGCGACACAATTGTCCAGTGGTCAGTGTGTACAGCGAGGGTGGGGTGATGACGAGCGGGCAGAGATCATGTCTCAAGCAGGGGACAGCGTTTCTGGGCCGGTTGGCACTCTGCAGCACATGGTGGATTTCATGCTGCAGTGCCTGAGAAACGACCGCCGCATCGACCACATTCTCAACATGCCTGATTATTGGGTGTTCACCCTCCTCGATCCTCGCTACCGGGACAACGTCCAAAACCTCATCCCTGCGTTGACCCGGGAGCGTAAATTGCGGGAGTACCACGACACACTGGTGAATTCCATCATCTTCTCCTGTCCAACTGAGAGGAGTGCTGCTAGTGCTTTACAAAGCAGCTCAGTGCGTCGAGGCAGTGGGGGAGGCTCTGCCCAAAGAGGGAGCAGAAGCAGTGCCTCTGCCCAAGGCAAGCCCAGTATGGCACAACTCTGGCACACTTTTGTGTGCCCGCCCCAAATGTCTACACCATCACCGGCGGCTCCAGTCAGCAGGAGGCAACGGTTCCGTCAGATGGTGACAGACTACATGGCTTGCCCTCTTACTGTACTCCCAGACGGCTCTTCCCCGTTCAAGTTTTGGGTCTCTAAGCTGGATACATGGCCAGAGCTAAGCCAGTATGCATTGGAGGTGCTGGCTTGCCCTGCGGCTAGTGTCTTATCGGAACGTGTCTTTAGTGCCGCAGGTGGTGTACTAACAGACCGTCGCATGCGACTATCCTCCGATAACGTTGACCGGCTTACTTTCCTGAAAATGAACCAGGCCTGGATCTCGCAGGAATTTGCCACTCCTCTGCCTGATTAAGTAATTGGGTGTCATCCAGGTCTCCTGCTGTGTTCATCTTTCTACCACCTGAACTGCTATTCCTGGGCTCCAACACCGCCAGTTGCGGCTCAGAAGTGCAGGCTGCACAGTAAAAACATACGACCCAGTGTTATTGGGTTTCAGTAACGTCAGCTGATCCCCAGCTGTGTAGCCGGCAATGTGTCCTGCGACCGCCACGCTGGCACAACAACCTAAATGTAAGGGAACCTGTCCCCCCCCCCCCCCCCCCCCGTCGTTTGTTACTGAAAGAGCCATCTTGTGCAGCAGTAATGCTGCACAAGGAAAAGGTAGCTCTTTTTTTTTAGCTCTTTGCACACGCAGAACTTAACACTTATAAAATGTGTTCACTGATACCGTTATACCGTCCCGGAGCTGGGACTTTCCTTCGTAATGTGACGCAGCACAGCCGTCATTCCTACCCCCTTGGTGCCATGCGCTGCCTCCTCAGCGTTGTTTTAAGCTGTCACGGAGCCTGCGCTGTTCTGTTATCCCTTGGGCATGCCCTATTTGCGCTGCCTGTCTTCTGACATAATTTGGTGTCAGGCTGGCTGCGCCTGTGCGGCCGCGGTGCCCGAGATCCCGCCTCGCAGTGTCTTCTGATTGAGTCACACTGCGGGCCTGGGATCCATGGGCATGCGCAGTGCATATCTTCCCCTCGGGCTCTCGCTCATTTCCCTCCGCCTTCTTTAGACTGTGCGCCGTCAGCTGATCCCTAGCATGCCACGGCCGTGACACCGCACAGTCTGAAGAAGAGGGAAGGAGGGGAGTGAGAGTCGAGGTTATGCACTGTGCATGCCCATGGTTCCAAGGCCCGCAGTGGGATTACGTTAGATGAGACTGCGAGGTGGGATCTGGAGCAGCGTGGACGCACAGGCACTGACAGCCTGACACCAAATTATGTCAGAAGACAGGCAGCGCTAATTGGGCATGGCCAAGGGCTAACAGAACAGCGCAGGCTCCGTGGCAGCTTAAAACAACGCTGAGGAGGCAGCGCACGGCATCAAGGGGATAGGAATGACAGCTGTGCTGTGTCCCATTACGAAGGAAATTCGCACCTCCGGAACGGTTTAACGGTATAAAGGGACACATTTTTAGTGTTTACTTCGGTGTTTGCAAGGAGCATAATTAAAAGAGCAACCTTTTCCTTTTGCATCCTTAGTGCTGCACAACATGGCTCTTTCAGCTACAAACGTCTTGGGGGGGGGGGTTAAAGGTTTCCTTTCAACTTGCTCCAATCAGGCTTCGGCCTACACTCTGTTCCTCTGCTCCTCCTGCTGTCCCTGGGCTCTAACACCGCCAGTTGGTGCCTGGAAGTGCTGTGTGCACAGTCAACAGTCGCTCCTCTGTTATTGGGGTTCAGTAACGTCAGCTGATCCCCAGCTGTGTGTGCGGCAATACCTCCAATCTGCTCCTCCTGCTGTCCCTGGGCTCTAACACCGCCAGTTGGTGCCTGGAAGTGCTGTGTGCACAGTCAACAGTCGCTCCTCTGTTATTGGGGTTCAGTAACGTCAGCTGATCCCCAGCTGTGTATCCGGCAACGTGTCATGCGACCGCCACGCTGGCACAACTAAAATGTAAGGGGACCTGTCCCCCCCCCCCCCCTAGGCGTTTGTTACTGAAAGAGCCACCATGTGCAGCACTAATACTGCACAAGGGAAAGGTCGCTCTTGAAATTATGCTCCTTGCAAACGCTGAACTACACACTCATGTAATGTGTCCCCTCACACCGTCCAACCGTCCTGGAGGTGGGACTTTCCTTTGTAATGTGACGCAGCACAGCCGTCATTGCTACCCCCTTGGCACCGTGCGCTGCCTCCTTAGCGTTGTTTGATTCCGTCATGGACCCTGCGCTGTTATGTTATCCCTTGGCCATGCACAGTTTGCGCTGCCCGTCCTCTGACATCATTTGTTGTCGTCCTGGCTGCGCCTGTGCGTCCACGCTGCCCGAAATCACACCTCGCAGTGTCGTCTAATGTGATCCCACAGTGGGCCTGGTATCCATGGCCATGCGCAGTGCATATACTAGCCTCTCACTCCCCTTCTTCACGCTTCTTCAGACTAGGCGGCGTCAGCTGATCCCTAATAGCATGCCACGGCCGTGACGCCGCACAGTCTGAAGAAGCAGGAAGGAGGTGAGTGAGAGGCGATGATATGCACTGCGCATGCCCATGGATCCCTGGCCCGCAGTGGGACTACATTAGATGACACTGCAAGGTTGGATCTCGGGCAGCTTGGACGCACAGGCACTGCCAGCCTGACACCTACATGATGTCAGAAGACGGGCACCGCTAACTGTGCATGGCCAAGGGATAACATTACAGTGCGGGCTCCGTGACAGAACCAAACAACGTTGAGGAGGTGGTGCCCGGCACCAAGGGGGTTGGAATGACGGCTGTGCTGTGTCACATTACAAAGGAAAGTCCCACTTCCGGGATGGTTTGACGGTGTGAGGGGACACATTATATGAGTGTGTACTTCAGCGTTTGCAAGGAGCATAATTTTCGGAGCCACCATTTTCCATGTGCAGTATTACTGCTGTACAAGATGGCTCTTTCAGCAACAAATGCCTGGGGGGGGGGGTTAAAGGTTCCCTTTCAACTTGCTCCACTGCAGGCTTCGGCCTACACTCTGCTCCTCTTTGATTCCCTGGGTTTCAACACTGTCAGTTGCCACCTGGAAGTGTTGTCTACACAGAAAAAAACACTAGGTGATGTGTCAGTGGGGTTCAGCACCGCCAGCTGTTCCCCTGCTGTGTAGTCGGCAACGTGTCCAGCACAAGCCACGCTGGCACAACAGAACAAAAGCTGCCACCAGTGCAGGTTTCGGCCTACACTCTGCTCCTCTCCTCCTCCTGCTGACCCTGGGCTCAAACACCGCTAGTTTTTGCCCGGAAGTGCTAGCTGCACAGAGAAAAACACCAGCCAATGTGTTAGTGGGGTTCAGCAACGCCAGCTGTTCCCCTGCTGTGTAGCCGGCAACGTGACCTGCAAACGCCATGCAGGCACAGGAACTGAAATTAAAAGGGAACCTGGCCCCACCCCCCCAGGTGTTTCTATGTATAACAGCCACCTAGTACAGCAGTACTGCTGCATTTGTACAAGGTGGCTGACTTTTTCTCCTTGCCCACGTGGAACTCAACACGTACAAAATGTGTCTCATTGAGACCATTCCACTGTCCCTGAGGTGTGACTTTCCTTTGTAATGATACGCAGCACCCCCCTTGGTAGCGTTTCCCGTCTTTTGTCATCATGGTTAGCTGGCTGCGCCTGTGCATCCGCCCTGCTAGAAACAACGCCCCTCGTTGTCATATTTATTTTGTCAGCGAGGGTGTGGTTTATGGGCACGAGCAGTGCATATGTTCGCCTGTCTTAACTCATCTCCTTCCGCCTTCTTCAGACTGTGCGGCCTCCTGGCCGTGGTAGGCGATAAGGGATCAGCTGAGGCCGCCCAGTCTGGAGCAGGTGTAAGGACATGTGTAAGCGGCAAACCTATTTACTGCACAAGGCCACGAATCCCAGCCACGCAGTGTGATTTTTGTGAAAACACACTGTGGGTCTGGGATTCATGTCCATCGCTAACCGCAACGGCCGACATGAAATGAGGTCAGAAGACAGGAAGCGCTCACAGCGCATGGCCAAGGGATCACAATAGCGCAGACTCCTGTACAGCAAATAACAACGCTCAGGAATCTGCGCCCAGTACCTAGGTGCAAATTTTGACACCTGTGCTGCGTCTCGTTAAAAAGACAAGTCACGCCTCCACAACTGTTTGACAGTATAATGGGCTAAATAGTGTACGTGTTTAATACAGCGTGTGCAAGGAGCAAAATTAAATAGAGCAACCTTTGACTTGTGCATCATTAATGCTGCACAAGGTGTGGCTCTTGTACCTTGCAACACCTGAGGGGGGGGTTAAAGGTAACCTTTGAAATTGGTTCAACTAGGCTTCGGCCTACACTCTGCTCCTCTCCTCCTCCTGCTGACCCTGGGCTCAAACACCGCTAGTTTTTGCCCGGAAATGCTAGCTGCACAGAGAAAAACACCAGCCAATGTGTTAGTGGGGTTCAGCACCGCCAGCTGTTCCCCTGCTGTGTAGTCGGCAACGTGTCCAGCACAAGCCACGCTGGCACAACCGACCAAAAGCTGCCACCAGTGCAGGCTTCGGCCTACACTTTGCTCCTCTCCTCCTCCTGCTGACCCTGGGCTCAAACAACGCCAGTTTCTGCCCGGACATGCTAGCTGCACAGAGAAAAACACCAGCCAATGTGTTAGTGGGGTTCAGCACCGCCTGCTGTTCCCCCGCTGTGTAGCCGGCATCGTGTCCAGCACAAGCCACGCTGGCACAACCGACCAAAAGCTGCCACCAGTGCAGGCTTCGGCCTACACTTTGCTCCTCTCCTCCTCCTCCTGCTGACCCTGGGCTCTAACACCGCTAGTTTTTGCCCGGACATGCAATCTGCACAGAGAAAAACACCAGTCAATGTGTCAGTGGGGTTCAGCAACGCCAGCTGTTCCCCTGCTGTGTAGCTTGCAACGTGACCTGCAAACGCCACGCAGGCACATGAACTGAAATTGAAGGGAGCCTGCCCCCCACCCACAGGTGTTTCTATGTATATCAGCCACCTTGTACAGCAGTACTGCTGCATTTGTACGAGGTGGCTGACTTTTTCTCCTTGCCCACGTGGAACTCAACACGTACAAAATGTGTCTCATTAGAGACCATTACAATGTCCCTGAGGTGTGACTTTCCTTTGTAATGACACGCAGCACCACCCTTGTTAGCGCTGCCCGTCTTTTGACATCATTGGTTAGCTGGCTGCGCCTGTGCATCTCCCCTGCTCGAAACAACGGCCCTCGGTGTCTTATTTTTTTGGACAGCGAGGGTGTGATTGATGGGCATGTGCAGTGCATATGTTTGCCTGTGTTCACTCATCTCCTTCCGCCTTCTTCAGACTGGGTGTCCTCATGGCCGCGGCAGGCGATAAGGGATCAGATGAGGCCGCCCAGTCTGAAGCAGGTGTAAGGACATGTGTGAGCGGCAAACCTATTTAGTGCACCAGGGCACGAATCCCAGCACCGCAGTGTGATTTTTTAAAAACACACTGTGGGTCTGGGATTCATGTCCATCGCTAACCGCAACGGCCGACATGAAATGAGGTCAGAAGACAGGAAGCGCTCACAGCGCATTGCCAAGGGATCACAATAGCGCAGACTCCTGTACAGCAAATAACAACGCTCAGGAATCTGCGCCCAGTACCTAGGTGCAAATTTTGACACCTGTGCTGCGTCTCGTTAAAAAGACAAGTCACGCCTCCACAACTGTTTGACAGTATAATGGGCTAAATAGTGTACGTGTTTAATTCAGCGTGTGCAAGGAGCAAAATTAAATAGAGCAACCTTTGACTTGTGCATCATTAATGCTGTTCAAGGTGTGGCTCTTGTACCTTGCAACACCTGAGGGGGGGGTTAAAGGTAACCTTTGAAATTGGTTCAACTAGGCTTCGGCCTACACTCTGCTCCTCTCCTCCTCCTGCTGACCCTGGGCTCAAACACCGCTAGTTTTTGCCCGGAAATGCTAGCTGCACAGAGAAAAACACCAGCCAATGTGTTAGTGGGGTTCAGCACCGCCAGCTGTTCCCCTGCTGTGTAGTCGGCAACGTGTCCAGCACAAGCCACGCTGGCACAACCGACCAAAAGCTGCCACCAGTGCAGGCTTCGGCCTACACTTTGCTCCTCTCCTCCTCCTGCTGACCCTGGGCTCAAACAACGCCAGTTTCTGCCCGGACATGCTAGCTGCACAGAGAAAAACACCAGTCAATGTGTCAGTGGGGTTCAGCAACGCCAGCTGTTCCCCTGCTGTGTAGCTTGCAACGTGACCTGCAAACGCCACGCAGGCACATGAACTGAAATTGAAGGGAGCCTGCCCCCCACCCCCAGGTGTTTCCATGTATATCAGCCACCTTGTACAGCAGTACTGCTGCATTTGTACGAGGTGGCTGACTTTTTCTCCTTGCCCACGTGGAACTCAACACGTACAAAATGTGTCTCATTAGAGACCATTACAATGTCCCTGAGGTGTGACTTTCCTTTGTAATGACACGCAGCACCACCCTTGTTAGCGCTGCCCGTCTTTTGACATCATTGGTTAGCTGGCTGCGCCTGTGCATCTCCCCTGCTCGAAACAACGGCCCTCGGTGTCTTATTTTTTTGGACAGCGAGGGTGTGATTGATGGGCATGTGCAGTGCATATGTTTGCCTGTGTTCACTCATCTCCTTCCGCCTTCTTCAGACTGGGTGTCCTCATGGCCGCGGCAGGCGATAAGGGATCAGATGAGGCCGCCCAGTCTGAAGCAGGTGTAAGGACATGTGTGAGCGGCAAACCTATTCAGTGCACCAGGGCACGAATCCCAGCACCGCAGTGTGATTTTTTAAAAACACACTGTGGGTCTGGGATTCATGTCCATCGCTAACCGCAACGGCCGACATGAAATGAGGTCAGAAGACAGGAAGCGCTCACAGCGCATGGCCAAGGGATCACAATAGCGCAGACTCCTGTACAGCAAATAACAACGCTCAGGAATCTGCGCCCAGTATCTAGGTGCAAATTTTGACACCTGTGCTGCGTCTCGTTAAAAAGACAAGTCACGCCTCCACAACTGTTTGACAGTATAATGGGCTAAATAGTGTACGTGTTTAATTCAGCGTGTGCAAGGAGCAAAATTAAATAGAGCAACCTTTGACTTGTGCATCATTAATGCTGTTCAAGGTGTGGCTCTTGTACCTTGCAACACCTGAGGGGGGGGTTAAAGGTAACCTTTGAAATTGGTTCAACTAGGCTTCGGCCTACACTCTGCTCCTCTCCTCCTCCTGCTGACCCTGGGCTCAAACACCGCTAGTTTTTGCCCGGAAATGCTAGCTGCACAGAGAAAAACACCAGCCAATGTGTTAGTGGGGTTCAGCACCGCCAGCTGTTCCCCTGCTGTGTAGTCGGCAACGTGTCCAGCACAAGCCACGCTGGCACAACCGACCAAAAGCTGCCACCAGTGCAGGCTTCGGCCTACACTTTGCTCCTCTCCTCCTCCTGCTGACCCTGGGCTCAAACAACGCCAGTTTCTGCCCGGACATGCTAGCTGCACAGAGAAAAACACCAGCCAATGTGTTAGTGTGGTTCAGCACCGCCAGCTGTTCCCCCGCTGTGTAGCCGGCATCGTGTCCAGCACAAGCCACGCTGGCACAACCGACCAAAAGCTGCCACCAGTGCAGGCTTCGGCCTACACTTTGCTCCTCTCCTCCTCCTCCTGCTGACCCTGGGCTCTAACACCGCTAGTTTTTGCCCGGACATGCAATCTGCACAGAGAAAAACACCAGTCAATGTGTCAGTGGGGTTCAGCAACGCCAGCTGTTCCCCTGCTGTGTAGCTTGCAACGTGACCTGCAAACGCCACGCAGGCACATGAACTGAAATTGAAGGGAGCCTGCCCCCCACCCCCCCAGGTGTTTCTATGTATAACAGCCACCTTGTACAGCAGTACTGCTGCATTTGGACAAGGTGGCTGACTTTTTCTCCTTGCACACGTGGAACTCAACAAGTACAAAATGTGTCTCATTACAGACCATTACAATGTCCCTGAGGTGTGACTTTCCTTTTTAATGACACGCAGCACCCCCATTGTTAGCGCTGCCCGTCTCCTGACATCATTGGTTGGCTGGCTGTGCCTGTGCGTCCCCCCTGCCCGACACAACGCCCCCCGTTGTCTCATATATTTTGACTGCGAGGGTGTGATTGATGGGCACGAGCAGTGCATATGTTCCCCTGTTTTCACTCCCCTCCTTCCGCCTTCTTCTGACTGTGCGGCCTCATGGCCGCGGCATGCGATAAGGGATCAGCTGAGGCCGCCCAGTCTGAAGCAGGTGTAAGGACATGTGTGAGCGGCGAACATATTTACTGCACAAGGCCACGAATCCCAGCACCGCAGTGTGACTTTAGGAAAAGCCACTGTGGGTCTGGGATTTATGGCCATCGTTAACCGCACCGGCCAACATGAAATGAGGTCATGAGACGGCCTGCACTAACAGGGTATTGCCAAGGGATAACACAAGAGCGCAGTTTCCTGTACTGGAAATAACAACGGTAAGGAATCTGCGCACAGCACCTAGGTGTAAATTTGTACACCTGTGCTGCGTCTCCTTAAAAAGACTAGTAGTCACGCCTCCACTACTGTTTGACAGTATAATGGGCTAAATAGTGTACGTGTTTAATTCAGCGTGTGCAAGGAGCAAAATTAAATAGAGCAACCTTTGACTTGTGCATCAATAATGCTGTTCAAGGTGTGGCTCTTGTACCTTGCAACACCTGAGGGGGGGGTTAAAGGTAACCTTTGAAATTGGTTCAACTAGGCTTTGGCCAACACTCTGCTCCTCTACTCCTCCTGCTGACCCTGGGCTCAAACACCGCTAGTTTTTGCCCGGAAATGCTAGCTGCACAGAGAAAAACACCAGCCAATGTGTTAGTGGGGTTCAGCACCGCCAGCTGTTCCCCTGCTGTGTAGTCGGCAACGTGTCCAGCACAAGCCACGCTGGCACAACAGAACAAAAGCTGCCACCAGTGCAGGCTTCGGCCTACACTTTGCTCCTCTCCTCCTCCTGCTGACCCTGGGCTCAAACAACGCCAGTTTCTGCCCGGACATGCTAGCTGCACAGAGAAAAACACCAGCCAATGTGTTAGTGGGGTTCAGCACCGCCAGCTGTTCCCCTGCTGTGCAGCTTGCAACGTGACCTGCAAACGCCACGCAGGCACATGAACTGAAATTGAAGGGAGCCTGCCCCCCACCCACAGGTGTTTCTATGTATATCAGCCACCTTGTACAGCAGTACTGCTGCATTTGTACGAGGTGGCTGACTTTTTCTCCTTGCCCACGTGGAACTCAACACGTAAAAAATGTGTCTCATTAGAGACCATTACAATGTCCCTGAGGTGTGACTTTCCTTTGTAATGACACGCAGCACCCCCATTGTTAGCGCTGCCCGTCTCCTGACATCATTGGTTGGCTGGCTGTGCCTGTGCGTCCCCCCTGCCCGACACAACGCCCCCCGTTGTCTCATATATTTTGACTGCGAGGGTGTGATTGATGGGCACGAGCAGTGCATATGTTCCCCTGTTTTCACTCCCCTCCTTCCGCCTTCTTCTGACTGTGCGGCCTCATGGCCGCGGCATGCGATAAGGGATCAGCTGAGGCCGCCCAGTCTGAAGCAGGTGTAAGGACATGTGTGAGCGGCGAACATATTTACTGCACAAGGCCACGAATCCCAGCACCGCAGTGTGACTTTAGGAAAAGCCACTGTGGGTCTGGGATTTATGGCCATCGTTAACCGCACCGGCCAACATGAAATGAGGTCATGAGACGGCCTGCACTAACAGGGTATTGCCAAGGGATAACACAAGAGCGCAGACTCCTGTACAGCAAATAACAACGCTCAGGAATCTGCGCCCAGTACCTAGGTGCAAATTTTGACACCTGTGCTGCGTCTCGTTAAAAAGACAAGTCACGCCTCCACAACTGTTTGACAGTATAATGGGCTAAATAGTGTACGTGTTTAATTCAGCGTGTGCAAGGAGCAAAATTAAATAGAGCAACCTTTGACTTGTGCATCATTAATGCTGTTCAAGGTGTGGCTCTTGTACCTTGCAACACCTGAGGGGGGGGTTAAAGGTAACCTTTGAAATTGGTTCAACTAGGCTTCGGCCTACACTCTGCTCCTCTACTCCTCCTGCTGACCCTGGGCTCAAACACCGCTAGTTTTTGCCCGGAAATGCTAGCTGCACAGAGAAAAACACCAGCCAATGTGTTAGTGGGGTTCAGCACCGCCAGCTGTTCCCCTGCTGTGTAGTCGGCAACGTGTCCAGCACAAGCCACGCTGGCACAACAGAACAAAAGCTGCCACCAGTGCAGGCTTCGGCCTACACTTTGCTCCTCTCCTCCTCCTGCTGACCCTGGGCTCAAACAACGCCAGTTTCTGCCCGGACATGCTAGCTGCACAGAGAAAAACACCAGCCAATGTGTTAGTGTGGTTCAGCACCGCCAGCTGTTCCCCCGCTGTGTAGCCGGCATCGTGTCCAGCACAAGCCACGCTGGCACAACCGACCAAAAGCTGCCACCAGTTCAGGCTTCGGCCTACACTTTGCTCCTCTCCTCCTCCTCCTGCTGACCCTGGGCTCTAACACCGCTAGTTTTTGCCCGGACATGCAATCTGCACAGAGAAAAACACCAGTCAATGTGTCAGTGGGGTTCAGCAACGCCAGCTGTTCCCCTGCTGTGTAGCTTGCAACGTGACCTGCAAACGCCACGCAGGCACATGAACTGAAATTGAAGGGAGCCTGCCCCCCACCCCCCCAGGTGTTTCTATGTATAACAGCCACCTTGTACAGCAGTACTGCTGCATTTGTACAAGGTGGCTGACGTTTTCTCCTTGCCCACGTGGAACTCAACACGTACAAAATGTGTCTCTTTGAGACCATTCCACTGTCCCTGAGGTGTGACTTTCCTTTCTAATGATACGCAGCACCCCCCTTGGTAGCGCTTCCCGTCTTCTGACATCATTGGTTGGCTACTTGCGCCTGTTCGTCCGCCCTGCCTGAATAAAATGCTCCTCGTTGTCTTAATTATTTTGACTGCGAGGGTGTGATTGATGGGCACGAGCAGTGCATATCTTCGCCTGTCTTAACTCATCTCCTTCCGCCTTCTTCAGACTGTGCAGCCTCATGGCCGCGGCATGCGAGAAGGGATCAGCAGAGGCCGCCCAGTCTGAAGCAGGTGTAAGGACGTGTGTGAGCGGCCAAAATATTTACTGCTCAAGGCCACGAATCCCAGCACCGCAGTGTGACTTTAGGAAAAGCCACTGTGGGTCTGGGATTTATGGCCATCGTTAACCGCACCGGCCAACATGAAATGAGGTCATAAGATGGGCAGCGCTAACAGGGCATTGCCAAGGGATAACACAAGAGCGCAGACTCCTGTACAGCAAATAACAACGCTCAGGAAGCTGCGCCAAGCACCAAGGCGTTATTTTGGACACCTGTGCTGCGTCTCATCAAAAAACCAAGTCACGCATCCACTACAGTTTTACTGTAGAATGGGGTAAATTGTGTATGTCTTTCATTCAGCGTGTGCAAGTAGAATGAAATAGAGCAACCTTTCACTTGTGCAGCATTAATACTGCACAAGGTGTGTCTCTTGTACTTTGTAACACCTGAGGGGGGGGTTAAAGGTTTCCTTTGAAATTGGTTCAACTAGGCTTCGGCCTACACTCTGCTCCTCTCCTCCTCCTCCTGCTTCAACACGGGCTCTAACATCGCAAGTTTTTGCCCGCAAGTGCTAGCTGCACAGATAAAAACACACGCCATTGTGTTAGTGGGGTTCAGCAACGCCAGCTGTTCCCCCAGTGTGTAGCCGGCAAAGTGTCCTGCAAACGCAACGCAGACACAAAGCTGCCTCCAGTGCAGGCTTCGGCCTACACTCATCTCCCCCTGCTTACCCTTTGCTCCAACACCGCTAGTTGGGGCTCTAGGAAGACAATCTTTAATAGGCAAGGCAACGCATCCGGGTTCCAGCACCGCCAGCTGGTTCTCGGCAGTGTTCTTGTCACAGGTACTCCCTCGTGCCAAGCCTGGTTTCAGCACCGTCAGCTGTTTCCGGGTTGTGTCAACTTCACTGAGACGCCTATGCTTGCCCCGTCGTGGGGCGGTCGAGTTAGCCAACTCCAGGGTGCCTCCAGTTTAGGAGCTTCCTATGTGGGCTGCGTGAACTGGTAGTCAAGGCTGGTTCTGTAGTGCCAGTAGGCCCAGCTCCCCCTGTAGGACTGTTGGGGTTCGGTAACTGCGGCTGCCTCGCGGCCTAGCTGTTCTCTCCTCTCCTGTGGGCCTTCGGGTCCACCACCTGGTTCCAGCACCGTCAGCTGGTTCCGGGCCGAGCCTTTGGCTAAGGTGCCTCCTCCTGGGTATCCGAGTTCCGCCAACGCCAGGCGGTCCTTGGTAGTGCTTTTAAGCGCGGGCACCTACAGCTTAGTAACCGGGTTCCAGCACCGTCAGCTGGTCCTCGGTCGTGCCATTGGCTCTTGCACACTGGGGCAACGCATCCGGGTTCCAGCACCGCCAGCTGGTTCTCGGCAGTGTTCTTGTCACAGGTACTCCCTCGTGCCAAGCCTGGTTTCAGCACCGTCAGCTGTTTCCGGGTTGTGTCAACTTCACTGAGACGCCTATGCTTGCCCCGTCGTGGGGCGGTCGAGTTAGCCAACTCCAGGGTGCCTCCAGTTTAGGAGCTTCCTATGTGGGCTGCGTGAACTGGTAGTCAAGGCTGGTTCTGTAGTGCCAGTAGGCCCAGCTCCCCCTGTAGGACTGTTGGGGTTCGGTAACTGCGGCTGCCTCGCGGCCTAGCTGTTCTCTCCTCTCCTGTGGGCCTTCGGGTCCACCACCTGGTTCCAGCACCGTCAGCTGGTTCCGGGCCGAGCCTTTGGCTAAGGTGCCTCCTCCTGGGTATCCGAGTTCCGCCAACGCCAGGCGGTCCTTGGTAGTGCTTTTAAGCGCGGGCACCTACAGCTTAGTAACCGGGTTCCAGCACCGTCAGCTGGTCCTCGGTCGTGCCATTGGCTCTTGCACACTGGGGCAACGCATCCGGGTTCCAGCACCGCCAGCTGGTTCTCGGCAGTGTTCTTGTCACAGGTACTCCCTCGTGCCAAGCCTGGTTTCAGCACCGTCAGCTGTTTCCGGGTTGTGTCAACTTCACTGAGACGCCTATGCTTGCCCCGTCGTGGGGCGGTCGAGTTAGCCAACTCCAGGGTGCCTCCAGTTTAGGAGCTTCCTATGTGGGCTGCGTGAACTGGTAGTCAAGGCTGGTTCTGTAGTGCCAGTAGGCCCAGCTCCCCCTGTAGGACTGTTGGGGTTCGGTAACTGCGGCTGCCTCGCGGCCTAGCTGTTCTCTCCTCTCCTGTGGGCCTTCGGGTCCACCACCTGGTTCCAGCACCGTCAGCTGGTTCCGGGCCGAGCCTTTGGCTAAGGTGCCTCCTCCTGGGTATCCGAGTTCCGCCAACGCCAGGCGGTCCTTGGTAGTGCTTTTAAGCGCGGGCACCTACAGCTTAGTAACCGGGTTCCAGCACCGTCAGCTGGTCCTCGGTCGTGCCATTGGCTCTTGCACACTGGGGCAACGCATCCGGGTTCCAGCACCGCCAGCTGGTTCTCGGCAGTGTTCTTGTCACAGGTACTCCCTCGTGCCAAGCCTGGTTTCAGCACCGTCAGCTGTTTCCGGGTTGTGTCAACTTCACTGAGACGCCTATGCTTGCCCCGTCGTGGGGCGGTCGAGTTAGCCAACTCCAGGGTGCCTCCAGTTTAGGAGCTTCCTATGTGGGCTGCGTGAACTGGTAGTCAAGGCTGGTTCTGTAGTGCCAGTAGGCCCAGCTCCCCCTGTAGGACTGTTGGGGTTCGGTAACTGCGGCTGCCTCGCGGCCTAGCTGTTCTCTCCTCTCCTGTGGGCCTTCGGGTCCACCACCTGGTTCCAGCACCGTCAGCTGGTTCCGGGCCGAGCCTTTGGCTAAGGTGCCTCCTCCTGGGTATCCGAGTTCCGCCAACGCCAGGCGGTCCTTGGTAGTGCTTTTAAGCGCGGGCACCTACAGCTTAGTAACCGGGTTCCAGCACCGTCAGCTGGTCCTCGGTCGTGCCATTGGCTCTTGCACACTGGGGCAACGCATCCGGGTTCCAGCACCGCCAGCTGGTTCTCGGCAGTGTTCTTGTCACAGGTACTCCCTCGTGCCAAGCCTGGTTTCAGCACCGTCAGCTGTTTCCGGGTTGTGTCAACTTCACTGAGACGCCTATGCTTGCCCCGTCGTGGGGCGGTCGAGTTAGCCAACTCCAGGGTGCCTCCAGTTTAGGAGCTTCCTATGTGGGCTGCGTGAACTGGTAGTCAAGGCTGGTTCTGTAGTGCCAGTAGGCCCAGCTCCCCCTGTAGGACTGTTGGGGTTCGGTAACTGCGGCTGCCTCGCGGCCTAGCTGTTCTCTCCTCTCCTGTGGGCCTTGGGGTCCACCACCTGGTTCCAGCACCGTCAGCTGGTTCCGGGCCGAGCCTTTGGCTTAGGTGCCTCCTCCTGGGTATCCGAGTTCCGCCAACGCCAGGCGGTCCTTGGTAGTGCTTTTAAGCGCGGGCACCTACAGCTTAGTAACCGGGTTCCAGCACCGTCAGCTGGTCCTCGGTCGTGCCATTGGCTCTTGCACACTGGGGCAACGCATCCGGGTTCCAGCACCGCCAGCTGGTTCTCGGCAGTGTTCTTGTCACAGGTACTCCCTCGTGCCAAGCCTGGTTTCAGCACCGTCAGCTGTTTCCGGGTTGTGTCAACTTCACTGAGACGCCTATGCTTGCCCCGTCGTGGGGCGGTCGAGTTAGCCAACTCCAGGGTGCCTCCAGTTTAGGAGCTTCCTATGTGGGCTGCGTGAACTGGTAGTCAAGGCTGGTTCTGTAGTGCCAGTAGGCCCAGCTCCCCCTGTAGGACTGTTGGGGTTCGGTAACTGCGGCTGCCTCGCGGCCTAGCTGTTCTCTCCTCTCCTGTGGGCCTTCGGGTCCACCACCTGGTTCCAGCACCGTCAGCTGGTTCCGGGCCGAGCCTTTGGCTAAGGTGCCTCCTCCTGGGTATCCGAGTTCCGCCAACGCCAGGCGGTCCTTGGTAGTGCTTTTAAGCGCGGGCACCTACAGCTTAGTAACCGGGTTCCAGCACCGTCAGCTGGTCCTCGGTCGTGCCATTGGCTCTTGCACACTGGGGCAACGCATCCGGGTTCCAGCACCGCCAGCTGGTTCTCGGCAGTGTTCTTGTCACAGGTACTCCCTCGTGCCAAGCCTGGTTTCAGCACCGTCAGCTGTTTCCGGGTTGTGTCAACTTCACTGAGACGCCTATGCTTGCCCCGTCGTGGGGCGGTCGAGTTAGCCAACTCCAGGGTGCCTCCAGTTTAGGAGCTTCCTATGTGGGCTGCGTGAACTGGTAGTCAAGGCTGGTTCTGTAGTGCCAGTAGGCCCAGCTCCCCCTGTAGGACTGTTGGGGTTCGGTAACTGCGGCTGCCTCGCGGCCTAGCTGTTCTCTCCTCTCCTGTGGGCCTTGGGGTCCACCACCTGGTTCCAGCACCGTCAGCTGGTTCCGGGCCGAGCCTTTGGCTTAGGTGCCTCCTCCTGGGTATCCGAGTTCCGCCAACGCCAGGCGGTCCTTGGTAGTGCTTTTAAGCGCGGGCACCTACAGCTTAGTAACCGGGTTCCAGCACCGTCAGCTGGTCCTCGGTCGTGCCATTGGCTCTTGCACACTGGGGCAACGCATCCGGGTTCCAGCACCGCCAGCTGGTTCTCGGCAGTGTTCTTGTCACAGGTACTCCCTCGTGCCAAGCCTGGTTTCAGCACCGTCAGCTGTTTCCGGGTTGTGTCAACTTCACTGAGACGCCTATGCTTGCCCCGTCGTGGGGCGGTCGAGTTAGCCAACTCCAGGGTGCCTCCAGTTTAGGAGCTTCCTATGTGGGCTGCGTGAACTGGTAGTCAAGGCTGGTTCTGTAGTGCCAGTAGGCCCAGCTCCCCCTGTAGGACTGTTGGGGTTCGGTAACTGCGGCTGCCTCGCGGCCTAGCTGTTCTCTCCTCTCCTGTGGGCCTTCGGGTCCACCACCTGGTTCCAGCACCGTCAGCTGGTTCCGGGCCGAGCCTTTGGCTAAGGTGCCTCCTCCTGGGTATCCGAGTTCCGCCAACGCCAGGCGGTCCTTGGTAGTGCTTTTAAGCGCGGGCACCTACAGCTTAGTAACCGGGTTCCAGCACCGTCAGCTGGTCCTCGGTCGTGCCATTGGCTCTTGCACACTGGGGCAACGCATCCGGGTTCCAGCACCGCCAGCTGGTTCTCGGCAGTGTTCTTGTCACAGGTACTCCCTCGTGCCAAGCCTGGTTTCAGCACCGTCAGCTGTTTCCGGGTTGTGTCAACTTCACTGAGACGCCTATGCTTGCCCCGTCGTGGGGCGGTCGAGTTAGCCAACTCCAGGGTGCCTCCAGTTTAGGAGCTTCCTATGTGGGCTGCGTGAACTGGTAGTCAAGGCTGGTTCTGTAGTGCCAGTAGGCCCAGCTCCCCCTGTAGGACTGTTGGGGTTCGGTAACTGCGGCTGCCTCGCGGCCTAGCTGTTCTCTCCTCTCCTGTGGGCCTTCGGGTCCACCACCTGGTTCCAGCACCGTCAGCTGGTTCCGGGCCGAGCCTTTGGCTAAGGTGCCTCCTCCTGGGTATCCGAGTTCCGCCAACGCCAGGCGGTCCTTGGTAGTGCTTTTAAGCGCGGGCACCTACAGCTTAGTAACCGGGTTCCAGCACCGTCAGCTGGTCCTCGGTCGTGCCATTGGCTCTTGCACACTGGGGCAACGCATCCGGGTTCCAGCACCGCCAGCTGGTTCTCGGCAGTGTTCTTGTCACAGGTACTCCCTCGTGCCAAGCCTGGTTTCAGCACCGTCAGCTGTTTCCGGGTTGTGTCAACTTCACTGAGACGCCTATGCTTGCCCCGTCGTGGGGCGGTCGAGTTAGCCAACTCCAGGGTGCCTCCAGTTTAGGAGCTTCCTATGTGGGCTGCGTGAACTGGTAGTCAAGGCTGGTTCTGTAGTGCCAGTAGGCCCAGCTCCCCCTGTAGGACTGTTGGGGTTCGGTAACTGCGGCTGCCTCGCGGCCTAGCTGTTCTCTCCTCTCCTGTGGGCCTTCGGGTCCACCACCTGGTTCCAGCACCGTCAGCTGGTTCTCGGCAGTGTCTTTTGCTCTTGTACCTTCTGCTCCCCATCCTGGTTCCAGTACCGTCAGCTGGTTCCGGGCAGAGCCTTTGGCTTAGGTGCCTCCTTCTGGGTATCCAAGTTCCACCAATGTCAGGTGGTCCTTGGTAGTGCTTTCAGGCACGGGTACCTCCTGCTTAGTAACCGGGTTCCAGTAACGTCAGCTGGTCCTTGGTAGTTCCATTGGCTCTTGGACATTCGGCTACCCATCCGGGTTCCAGTACCGTCAGCTGGTTCTCGGCAGTGTCTTTTGCTCTTGTACCTTCTGCTCCCCATCCTGGTTCCAGTAACGTCATCTGGTTCCGGGCAGAGCCTTTGGCTTAGGTGCCTCCTTCTGGGTATCCGAGTTCCGCCAACGTCAGGCGGTCCTTGGTAGTGCTTTTTAGCACGGGTACCTCCTGCTTAGTAACCGGGTTCCAGTAACGTCAGCTGGTCCTCGGTAGTTCCATAGGCTCTTGAACCTTCGGGTAGCCATCCGAGTTCCAGTTCCATCAGCTGGTTCTTGGCATTTTCTCAGCCTTCTTGTACCTTCTGCTACATTTCCAAGTTGAAGACCCTAACGTCGACAACCCGGAAGACCACCCCGATGACGACGACCCGGAAGACCACCCCGATGACGACGACGACGACGACGGCGGAGACGACGACGGCTGAGACGACGACGGCGGAGATGACGACACTGGAGACGAAGACCCTGGAGACGACAACATGGAAGACCGAGAAGCAGAAGAACAAGAGGCTGCAGAACAAAGAGCAGAAGAACATTAAGCATAAGACTTAATATCAGAGCAAAAGATATTATCTAAATTATATGCAGAAGAAGACTAAGCAGTGTATGGGGGTGAGTCCGTTCCTCCTCGTGGTGCCCCTGGATAAAGCCTGATGCTGCAGGCCAAACTGAACGCGGACAAATGTAACTTTTGTGACTGGCAGAACGGAAGGTGTAATCTTCCAACTTTTATAGATAACAACTACGGGAATGCCTGTCACAAATGAGAATATGATGAAGAAGTAGAATAGGAAGAATAATAACAGTGGAATAAAAAGAATATGTAGAATAGGAAGAATAATAATAGTTGAAGAAAATGAATATGAAGAATGTAATAAAAAAAAAAATAGGTAGAAGATGAAGAAGAAGATGAATAAGGTGAAGAAGTTGATGTCAAGGATGCTGATGATGATGAAGATGAAAGTGTGGGAAAAGAAAAAAAAAAAAAAGAAAAAAAAGAAGGGGAAGGGCGTGGAATAGTGAAACATCAATATCTGACAAAATAAAAAAAATTTACATACTCAATATCTTTTTCAATCCGAACTTCTTTAAAAAAAAAAAAAAAACATGCTATTCTATTTGATTGGACTAATCCTCATTGCCTTTAATGTCTCCGCCACCTCCCCCATACATCCTACATTATTCTTAGTTGTTTTCCTTCAGGTAGAATGAACCTACAAGGAAAGAAAGGGTTTATTTTAATTCCGATATTTTGGTCCCATTGACTTGCATTGGGATCGGGTATCGGTATCGGCGATATCCGATATTTTTTGAATATCGGCCGATCCAAACCGATACCGATACTTTCCGATATCGGAAGGTATCGCTCAACACTAATCATCAGTGCTCACCATCTTGGTACAGTACTCAAAGTTTTGAAGAATCTCACATAGGCCAGCGATCCACACCCACTCGGCAGTTGTTTTGTGTGGGGGCTGAGTGTTACTCTGACTGGCATTGAGAAGCTGGAATTCAGAGACTGTCCTCTGCTGCTCACTAAGCATTGCCATCATATGGAAGGTTGAATTCCAGGGTGTGGACAGGTCACAAATCAGTCGGTGACGAGCCAATGAAAGTGCTGCTGCAGAGAAGCTAGACCAGCGAAAGCCTGAGATGACTTTCGGAAATGTGCGCTGACACGGCATACTTAGCATGTAGGTCAGGCAAGTCAGGGTATTTAAAAAAAACAAAACTGCTGCACAACCAAGCTCAGCACATGGGCCATGTATGAGACGTGTACCAACTTTAAAGCTGCCACCAAATTACGCCCATTATCGCACACAACCAGACCTGGTTGGAGGTTTAGTGGGGAGAGCCAATGATTTTGTCTGTTCTTTTATTCCTTTCAACAGCTCGGCTGCATTGTAAGCTTTACCACCTAAACAGAGGAGCTTCAGCAGAGTGTGCTGCCACTTCGCCTAGACATTGCTGCGGATTTCCCAGCTGGAGACCTCAAGTCAGTGTCCTTTTGTGTCCTTGAGGTAGTGCAGCGTAACCCACGTGATGGGAATCTTGATAGGCTTCTTCTTCAAAAAGAATGTCAATGGATATTCAGATTCCGAACACTTGTGCCGGATGGCCTAAATGAGCAGCAAAATTATTGCTGCTTTATATGATTCAGTAGCTCATTATTATTAGCCAGCTCTAGTACTGGATTTTTATTCAGCAAAACTTTATCATATATCTTTTTTGTATCTTCATTCCGTATCTGTATATACCTGACATGTATGACTACATTCCTATATGATGTATATGTTTGGAAGTGTCCACCGTTGCACTGTAATCCATTGTACTTCCTGATTGCACATAATGGAACATATGTATGTTAAACATTACCATCTGCAGCCAAAGGTATATTAATATACAGGTATATTAATTACCTGTAGCACCCTCTGCTAATTCCTAATATCATCCTGCGCTATTATGGTGACAGGTGCGCACTATCTATGGCTGGTTTCACATTTGCGTTTAACAACGCAGCGATTTAAACGCAAACGCATTTGGTGAAAAAAGCGTTTAAACGCTGCGTTTTTTAGGTGCATGCGTTTTTGCATGTTTTAACACAAACGCGGCGTTTTGACGCATTTACATGCGTTTTTTCCTGCGTTTTTTCCTGCGTTTGCGTTTTTGAAACGCATGAAGAGGTGTGTGACAGCTGCCAATCATCAAAATCAACTAGAAAACCCACTATAAACAGAAATACCTAGGGTTAGGGTTAGGGTTAAGATCCCTAGTAACCCTAGGGATCCTAACCCTAACCCTAACCCTAATACACAAACTCTAACCCTAACCCTAACCCTAAAACACAAACTCTAACCCTAACCCAAACTCTAACCCTAACCCTAACACAAACTCTAACACAAACTCTAACACAAACTCTAAGCCTAACCCTAACACAAACTCTAAAACAAACTCTAACACAAACTCTAACACAAACTCTAACCCTAACACAAACTCTAACCCTAACCCAACCCTAAAACACAAACTCTAACCCTGACCCAAACTCTAACACTAACCCTAACACAAACTCTAACACAAATTATAACACAAACTCTAACCCTAACACAAACTCTAACCCTAACACAAACTCTAACCCTAACCCAACCCTTAACCCTAACCCTAGGGATCCTAACCCTAACCCTAGGGATCCTAACCCTAACCCTAGGGATCCTAACCCTAACCCTTTGGGGTTAGGGGAAAAAAACGCATGCTTTTTTTGCGCAAAAACACAAAATAAACCTGCAAATGTGAAACCAGCCTAAGTGACCTGATCTACCTTCAAGCTTTCCGGCGCCTGCGTTGTAAAGCGTCGATCATGTGATCTGTTCCTCTAGCATCTCCCATTAATATGGAGCATGCGCACTAAACTCTTGACTTCAAAAAAATGGTGCCAATGATAAATCTGTGCCGGCGCCTGCGCTGTAAAGCGCTGTTCATATTATCGATGCCTCTAGTGTCTCCCATCAATATGTAGCATGCGCACTGAATGCTAGGTGTGACTTCATGAAAATGGTGCTGATTATGAATCTATGTGCGCTGTGAGCAGACAGCGCACAGCGGCGGTGTAGCCCTTGTGTCCGCTATACAGGAAGTGGGCGTTTACATTCACCTGGTGGGATATTTAAGCAGGATCTTTTGGGCATGTAGTCACAGCCTTTTTTATGGACAACTCCACATTGCCACATTATCGCTTATCCTTTCCTGATGAACCCATGGCTGGGGGAAACGTGTTGAGAGCTTTGATTTGATCTATGTGAGGAGTCACTTTATCAGGACCCGCAACTGCCCATTCATCATGAATCCTACAGATCCAACAAATGAGTATCAGATTGCACAATGAAGGGACTTTTTGACATTTGGGGTAAATGGTGCACCTGTTGGTGTACTGAAGCGGTTGATGGGTGCAGTGACACAGCATGATATCTATATTGTGGTATTTTATATATATGATGTTTACAAACACCTTCATCCTAGTAGTACCAATTTATTTATAAAGGCCTGTGGTATATTGTTCTTGAGGTCATGATGGTGCAAAGTACCTGGATCCTGTATGTATCTGTGTTTATGGGACATGTTTGAGATGATCTTTACCTTTACTTACATCACATATCTGGGGGCCCCTGTTTTTGTCATTTTAACACTCTATACCATCATATGTTGTTACAGCCACCTGACCTTCTTTTTTCTGACTGTCTCCTTGTAGGGTATAGATAGGAGACTAGGGACAGCCATCGCACGAGCGGGGGCGCCATTCTCGTGTTTCTTAGGGTGCCAACCTCCGCATCTAGGTAGGCTTGTATACATACAGGATTTTTGATGTCCAGGGATATTTCACCTATATCTGCACATCTGGTATATTGAGCGAGTGGCAACACTATTGTATCACTTGGACTACTGTTTGTAGGTGTATTTACCTCTTGCTAGGCCATTGAGGTTGTTTTGGGCTGGATTCTCATCACTCCAGTCTTATCATTGGAGGATATCTCCTGCTAACTTTCGAATTATCAATTATTCAGGCTAGTATTTTCTCTTAGGGTATTTTTGTCAGACATTCAATAAAGTATATTTTTATGGGGGGGGTTTCTATTGTAAAATTGATGAGGAGGTTAGTCAGGCTTAGGAAGGGGAGGAGACACAGGAATTGGAATATGAGGAGACTGAAACACTGATGAGAGTTGGTGTGGGTAAGATGTGTGATGTCCCAACCTCTGACTCGGTCCTTGACTCCACCAGGTTAATCCAGTTTGCAGTCAGGAAAATGTATAGTCCCTGACCACAAGAACTTGTCGACGTGTCTGTGGTTAGGTGTACCTTCCCTGTGACTGTGTTAGCCAAAGCATGGCTGATATTGTGTAACACAAGCTTATGTAATGTGGGGACGGCACACCGGGAAAGATAGCGTCAGGTGGGAATCGAGTACTGAGGGTTTGCCACCACCAAGAGATCGCAAAAAGACTCAGTTCCCACAAGTTGAAATGGCAACATTTTCAGGGCTAGCAATCTGGCAATGTGGGTGTTTAGCGTGGGTGTTTAGCGTTTGGGCCTGTGGGTGGGTAGCTGGATATTTCTGCTTTCTGGCAAACCTCTGGGGCAGTGACAACTGGGACAACAAACTGGAAATGATTATTGACTGTTGAGTGTGTTGTATGGTCAGCAAATTGGGAAGGCCGTAATGCAGGGGAAAGGGGCAATGGTTTGACAACCAGACACAGATTTTGTACCCAGGCATTCTGCCCACTTACTGGGGTGCTTAGCTGTGATATGCTTTTGCATGCTGGTGTTGGTCAGGTTGGCAGGGTTCTTGCTTCTTATTAACTTGGTTTGGCAGATTCTGAAAATTACAGTTGGGTTCATATGTCTCCTGTGATTCTTGATGGTGGAAGGAAGAAGGACCAGGTTGAAAATTCAGAAGCCCAGCCTCTTGACTACTGAGACTGGACAGTGTGGAAGACTTCGTGGTGCTGCTTGTCAACACACTGGAGCCTTTGTCAGCCATCCAACCCACATCATCTTCACACTTGACTGGGTTCATTAGTGGTGTAGCGCACCAACCAAATTTTGACAGGAATCTAGAATGAGTATTGACAAGAATGACATTCATGTCCTTTAACATCATCCTTTCTCATATTGAATATATTATGCTTATGAAACAAAAAATACTGGCTTTATTTTTCACAAGTACCTTTACAAAGGTCTGATTATACATGGCAGCTGCAGACTTACGTAAATACAGGTAAATAGTCAAATTTGTGTATCTCTGCAACCTTTGGCTCAGTCACACAGCTGCTAGATAAAGATACACTATTTTTCAAACCAATAGAAAATTATGATTTTTTTTAAATCAAACAAAATCCAGCTCACCATACCGACATTCCCAAGAGCTCGGAGCACGGAACCGCTGTGTCAGGGCGTAGACGAACAGGAAAGAGAAGGAGATCCAGCTCAACGAAATAGTGAAAAATCCATAGTTTATTTCACTTAAAATAAAGTGAAAGGACAAAACATCAGCATACAAAAAAATATTTTAAAACCAAGGTCAACGCGTTTCCGGTGACTAAGCACCCTTAATCATGTGGGTAACGATTTGCGGGCTTGCACGTTACAATTTCCATCTGCTCAGTTGGCTGTAGTGGAAGAGGTGTCGGTCCCATTTTTACGAGTTCAAATCTGTGTTACTATCCTCATATTTTTCTGACAATAGTAGTCTATGAAACTGATACTTGTGCCACCTGAGTGTGGCTGAGCATGAAAGCAGGATGAGCTGTTGCATGTGCTATCAGGGCTCCCAGCACAGCAGGCCTACACCGATCCCTCACACACCTCATTTTAATTTTACATTTAATTTAAAACTGTAAATGCTGGCCCAGACCCGATACCTCATGCATGGCTGATTGCTGCAATGCCAAGCTAAAATTTGTACTGAGGTTAAATTTTGGCTACTTTCCAGGTGTCTACCCTGTTATGAACCTGGTGGTTAGGAGCACCCGGAACGACCTGATGGTTAAACTCACACAGGACAAGCTCTGGGAAGTGGGAGCTCTGCCGACCGCAACTCCTAATCCTATCACACAACTAGAAATAGCCGTGGAGCGTACCTAACAAGACCTAGACGCCTCTTCAAAGCCTAAGAGCTAACTAGCCCTAAAGATAGAAAATAAAGCCTACCTTGCCTCAGAGAAATTCCCCAAAGGAAAAGGCAGCCCCCCACGTATATTGACTGTGAGTTAAGATGAAAGTCACAAACACAGAAATGAAACAGGTTTCAGCAAAGGGAGGCCAGACTTACTAAACAGACTGAGGATAGGAAAGGTAACTTTGCGGTCAGCACAAAAAACTACAAAAGACCATGCAGAGTGTGCAAAAAGACCTCCGCACCGACTCACGGTGCGGAGGTGCCACTCTGCATCCCAGTGCTTCCAGCTAGCAAAGCAAAATCATGATAGCCAACTGGACAAGGAAACAATGAACAAATAATAACTAGCAGGGACTTAGCTTCTGCTGGAGTAGACAGGTCACCAGAAAGATCCAAGAGCGAACTGAACCAGTACAAGAACATTGACAGCTGGCATGGAGTAACGATCTGAGTGGAGTTAAATAGAACAGCCAGACAAAGAATAAACTACGTCACCTGTGGAAGGAACCTCAGAAGCAGCAGCTCCACTCACAGCCACCAGAGGGAGTCCATGGACAGAACTCGCCGAAGTACCATTCATGACCACAGGAGGGAGTTCGAAAACAGAATTCACAACACTACCCCTCATTTGATGTGTTTTGGCAGCTTTTTGGCCTATTTGAAGGTGATGTGTATGCATTTTTTTCCCTCACATTGATTTGAATGGCGTTCAGCTGTGTTCGTCGAATACTTGATGAATTAATCTGTGAATATTGCAAATTCGTCAATCATAATCCGAAACGAATATTGAAATATTCTCTCATCTCTACCCTTTATGCCTTGGAGGTGCTGGTTTGCACTGCAGCAAACACTTCAACTTCCCCCTAACATGGGTGAGGAAGGGGACAGATAAGTGTAGATATAGGAGCATAGCAAAGCCCAAGAACCAGGTGTCTCAACCTTCAAGAGTAATCCGGGGGACATGAATAAACTAGGATGCACCAAGATCTAGGGACTTGGTCAGCACCCAGAGACCTAAAACCATCATGACAACAATCATTTTTTTCACACATTATTCCCCAAAAATGCTGCAGAGTACATGAGTACATTTCTTGTTTTACACACACTACTTGTAAAAAAATGCTGCAGAGTGCAATAATTTTTTACACACACTACTCGTATAGGTACATTAAAATTATTTCCTTGGCTTAGAAATACCAATGGGATGGCCGATGCCAGTCATTTGTTTCAAACTAGTATAAAACACACACCGGTTCAGAAAAATTATTTATTTGGCCTATAAAGGGCAGCAATATGGCTGATGCCAGTTAGTTATTTGCAACACTAGTAGCGAACACACACCAGTCCTTAAAAAAATATTTATTTGGCTAATAAATGGTAACAAAATGGCTAATGACAGTTCATTATTTACAACACTAATAGAAAATACACACCGGTCAGGAAAAATTATTTCTTTGACCTCTAAATGGCATTGAGATGGCCGATGCTACTTATTTATTTGCGACACTACTAGAAAACACACACCAATCCTGAAAAATTAATTCTTTGGTCTATAAATGGCAATGAGACTGCTGATGCCAGTTATTAATTTGCAATACTACTAGAAAACGCGCAGCGGTCCTGAAAAATGATTTCTTTAGCAGTAAATGGCAACACAGACTATTCTTCAAAATGTTCTTCTTTGACAAATAAATGGCAATGAGATGGCTGATGCCAGTCATTTATTTACAACACTAATAAAAAAACACACATCGGTCCTGAAAAATTATTTCTTTGGCCTTTAAATGGCAAGAAATGGTTGATGTCAGTTATTTATTTGCAACACTACTAGAAAACACACATACGAGTCCTGAAAAAGTACTTCTTTGGCCTATAAATGGCAACAAGATGGCTGATGCCAGTTATTTTTTGTCAACATGACTAGGAAACACACAGCCTTTCAACATGCTTTATTAGATTGTTGAACGTGGATAGAAAACGAATGTACAGTAAAAAGTCTGTGTTTGGGGTTCGGCAACCAACACTAGGTGTCCGGTACGGACACCAAGCTTTACAGTTCAGGTTCGCTCATCCCTATTAACAAGTGTTTTAATTTACTCATTTGTTTGCCTTATCACCTTTTGTGTGCAGCTGGAATTTCCTGGTGGTGTTCTTATTCTGATGTCCAGCCATACTGTTGTAGTTTAAGCCAGTCAGTGAAAGATCAGCTAAGGTTTATCTCTTTGCTGTTTTGTTCTTTACCCTGCTCTTATCTTCTGTTTCTTTTTAAGAAGTGGGCGGCATATTCTCTAACAGTACATATTTAATCCTTTATTTTGTATTTTATGATTTTGTTTTTCTCACTCTGGGATCTCTTTTTATTTCAGCAAATGTTCTCTTCTGTATGTAATTTGCACTCTGCTCTGCCATATGGCTCTTTAGGAGGAACGTGAAGTGCTTGATGGTCTTTCAAGCAGCATACATACGAGTTGCCTTCATCTAGTCTGTGGTTAGGGCAATCTCAGCTCACACAGGAACTATTATGGACTGAAGGGTCAGGATCTCTAGTCTGTTCATGAACCAGCAGGGTTAGCTGCAATTTTTTTGTGTGTTTTTACTTTGTTTCCCACCACTATCATAACAATTATATAGCTAGTATCTGTCTCTAATAGCAATGGCCATTGGTGGGCTCTAATTCCTGCTGTTAGATGTCACTGTAAATCCCTGACAGACATTTTTAATGGAACAAGTGCAGATGCATGTGTGCCAAGCTCCTGTTTTCCCCTCTGCAACATGATCATGGGGAGCACAAGTTATCATGACAGTCTGCTATAGGCCCTTGTTGCTGCCATATTGGGACTCTTGTGATAGTCAGCCACGGGTTGAGCTTCATGGGAGACCATGACTTTTCGTAACATATTATTGCAGTACAGGTCCTTCTCAAAAAATTAGCATATAGTGTTAAATTTCATTATTTACCATAATGTAATGATTACAATTAAACTTTCATATATTATAGATTCATTATCCACCAACTGAAATTTGTCAGGTGTTTTATTGTTTTAATACTGATGATTTTGGCATACAACTCCTGATAACCCAAAAAACCTGTCTAAATAAATTAGCATATTTCACCCATCCAATCAAATAAAAGTGTTTTTTAATAACAAACAAAAAACCCAACAAATAATAATGTTCAGTTATGCAGTCAATACTTGGTCGGGAATCCTTTGGCAGAAATGACTGCTTCAATGCGGCGTGGCATGGAGGCAATCAGCCTGTGACACTGCTGAGATGTTATGGAGGCCCAGGATGCTTCAATCCAGAGTGTTGGGTCTTACATAGTAACATAGTAACATAGTTAGTAAGGCCGAAAAAAGACATTTGTCCATCCAGTTCAGCCTATATTCCATCATAATAAATACCCAGATCTACGTCCTTCTACAGAACCTAATAATTGTATGATACAATATTGTTCTGCTCCAGGAAGACATCCAGGCCTCTCTTGAACCCCTCGACTGAGTTCGCCATCACCACCTCCTCAGGCAAGCAATTCCAGATTCTCACTGCCCTAACAGTAAAGAATCCTCTTCTATGTTGGTGGAAAAACCTTCTCTCCTCCAGACGCAAAGAATGCCCCCTTGTGCCCGTCACCTTCCTTGGTATAAACAGATCCTCAGCGAGATATTTGTATTGTCCCCTTATATACTTATACATGGTTATTAGATCGCCCCTCAGTCGTCTTTTTTCTAGACTAAATAATCCTAATTTCGCTAATCTATCTGGGTATTGTAGTTCTCCCATCCCCTTTATTAATTTTGTTGCCCTCCTTTGTACTCTCTCTAGTTCCATTATATCCTTCCTGAGCACCGGTGCCCAAAACTGGACACAGTACTCCATGTGCGGTCTAACTAGGGATTTGTACAGAGGCAGTATAATGCTCTCATCATGTGTATCCAGACCTCTTTTAATGCACCCCATGATCCTGTTTGCCTTGCATCTCTCAACTTTCTCTTCACAATATCCCACAGATTCTCTATGGGGTTCAGGTCAGGAGAGTTGGCAGGCCAATTGAGCACAGTAATACCATGGTCAGTAAACCATTTACCAGTGGTTTTGGCACTGTGAGCAGGTGCCAGGTCGTGCTGAAAAATGAAATCTTCATCTCCATAAAGCATTTCAGCCGATGGAAGCATGAAGTGCTCCAAAATCTCCTGATAGCTAGCTGCATTGACCCTGCCCTTGATGAAACACAGTGGACCAACACCAGCAGCTGACATGGCACCCCACACCATCACTGACTGTGGGTACTTGACACTGGACTTCAGGCATTTTGGCATTTCCTTCTCCCCAGTCTTCCTCCAGACTCTGGCACCTTGATTTCCGAATGACATGCAAAATTTGCTTTCATCAGAAAAAAGTACTTGGGACCACTTAGCAACAGTCCAGTGCTGCTTCTCTGTAGCCCAGGTCAGGCGCCTCTGCCGCTGTTTATGGTTCAAAAGTGGCTTTACCTGGGGAATGCGGCACCTGTAGCCCATTTCCTGCACACGCCTGTGCACGGTGGCTCTGGATGTTTCCACACCAGACTCAGTCCACTGCTTCCTCAGGTTCCCCAAGGTCTGGAATCGGTCCTTCTCCACAATCTTCCTCAGGGTCCGGTCTCCTCTTCTCGTTGTACAGCGTTTTCTGCCACATTGTTTCCTTCCAACAGACTTACCATTGAGGTGCTTTGATACAGCACTCTGGGAACAGCCTATTTGTTGAGAAATTTCTTTCTGGGTCTTACCCTCTTGCTTGAGGGTGTCAATGATGGCCTTCTTGACATCTGTCAGGTCGCTAGTCTTACCCATGATGGGGGTTTTGAGTAATGAACCAGGCAGGGAGTTTATAAAAGCCTCAGGTATCTTTTGCATGTGTTTACAGTTAATTAGTTGATTCAGAAGATTAGGGTAATAGGTCGTTTAGAGAACCTTTTCTTGATATGCTAATTTATTGAGACAGGTTTTTTGGGTTATCAGGAGTTGTATGCCAAAATCATCAGTATTAAAACAATAAAAGACCTGACAAATTTCAGTTGGTGGATAATGAATCTATAATATATGAAAGTTTAATTGTAATCATTACATTATGGTAAATAATGAAATTTAACACTATATGCTAATTTTTTGAGAAGGACCTGTATATAAAGCATCCAATGAAAGTATTGAAGGTTTAAGTGACATTAGAGGACTTGAAAAATAAGGTATAAATATTAACCACTCCCTTTCTCCCCAAATAAAAATAAAGTAGTAAAAAAAATAGAAAATAGATATATGGTATAATCCAGTGTAAAAATGTTATAAGAAGAGGACTTAAAAATGAAAGCGCTAAAATAAAAAATCGCTAAGTCCTTTTAATAGTTCCAGCATTGACTTTTAAAAGGTACATCTAGACATCTACATTGGAATCAATAAATGTGTTTGCAAAGTAAAGACATCAATAGCATATAGTCTGCATATTATTATTATTATTATTTATTTATTTATATAGCACCATTAATTCCATGGTGCTTTACATTAGAAGGGGTTACATCAAAATACAAATATCACTTACAGTAAACATAACTAACAATGACAGACTGGTACAAAGGGAAGAGGACCCTGCCCATGCGGGCTTACATTCTACAGGATTATGTGGAAGGAGACAGTAGGTCAAGGGTTGCAGTAGCTCCAATGGTGTTGAGGTGGCCGTGTGGTCTTTACAGGCTGTAAGCTTCCTTGAAGAGGTGGGTTTTCAGGTTTCTTTTGAAGGATCCAAAAGTAGTGGATAACCGGATGTGTTGGGGTACTGAATTCCAGAATATGGGTGATATTCGGGAGAAGTCTTGGAGGCGATTGAGTGAGGAGCAAATAAGCATGGAGGAGAGGAGGAGGTCTTGGGAGGACCGGAAATTACATGAGGGAAGATATTGAGAGATTAATGTGGAAATATATGGAGGAGAAAGGTTATGGATGGCTTTGTAGGTCATAGTTAGTAATTTAAACTGGATACACTGGGAAAATTGGGAGCCAGTGAAGGGATTTGCAAAGAGGTGAAGCAGGAGTGTAGCGAGGAGAGAGATTAATTAGTCGGGCAGCAGAGTTAAGGATGGACTGGAGGGGTGCGAGAGTGTTAGAATGTAGGCCACAGAGGAGTATGTTGCAGTAGTCGAGGCGGGAGATGATTAGGGCATGCACAAGCATTTTGGTAGAGTGTTGGTTGAGGAAAGGACGGATTCTGGAAATATTTTTGAGCTGAAGGCGACAGGAGATGGCGAGAGCTTGGATGTTCGGTTTGAAGGACAGGGCAGAGTCAAGAGTTACTCCGAGGCAGCGGATTTTGGGGACAGGGGAAAGTGTGATTTCATTTATTTTGATAGATAGATCAGATAGGGAAGATATGTGTGATGGATGAAAGATAATGAGCTCAGATTTGTCCACATTGAGGTTGAGGAAGCGAGAGGAGAAGAAGAAGGATATGGCTGATAGACACTCTGGGATTCTGGAGAGCAGAGAGTTGACATCTGGGCCAGAGAGGTAGATCTGAGTGTCATCGGCATATAGATGGTACTGAAAGCCATAGGACCTTATGAGTTGTCCCAGGCCGAGTGTATAGATTGAGAAGAGTAAGGGTCCTAGGACAGATCCTTGGGGGACTCCAACAGAGAGTCGGCGAGATGAAGAGGTAGTATGGGAGTAGGAAACGCTAAATGTATGGTTGGCAAGGTATGAGGATATCCAAGATAGGGCAAGGTCTTTGACCCCAAAGGAAGAGAGGATCTGTAGTAGGAGGCAGTGGTCAACTGTGTCGAAGGCAGAGGACAGGTCTAGGAGGAGTATAGAGAATTGTCTGTTAGCTTTGGCTGTAACTAAGTCATTAGTGGTTTTGGTCAGGGCAGTCTCAGTGGAATGGTGGGGACAGAAGCCAGATTGTACGTCGTCGAAGAGAGAGTTACATGCAAAGTGAGAGGAAAGTTCAGCATGGACATGCTGATCAAGGAGTTTGGAAGCAAATGGGAGCAAAGATATGGAGCGATAGCTGGACATACCGCTTGGGTCAAGGGATGGCTTTATGAGGATAGGTGTGATGGTGGCATATTTGAGAGGAAGGTATCAGAAGTTAGTGAAAGGTTGAAGAGATGGGTCAGGGATGGGATTAGTGTGGTGGTGTGGTTGGGGAGGAGGTGGGATGGGATGG
Source organism: Ranitomeya imitator (assembly GCF_032444005.1). NCBI lineage: Eukaryota > Metazoa > Chordata > Amphibia > Anura > Dendrobatidae > Ranitomeya > Ranitomeya imitator. Next base: position 328,743,109 of record NC_091286.1, on the reverse strand, counting down.
GGTCAAGTGCACAAGTGGTGAGGTGTGATTTGGAGAGAAGATGAGCAAGCTCCCTTTCAGAGATTTTTGAGAGTGAAGTTATGGGGTTTGGGCATTGGTCTCTCATGCAAAGGGGTTGTGGTGGTTGGACAACAAAGACTTGCCTTGTTTAGTCTATCTTATTTTTGAAGTGTGTGGCAAAGTCCTCGGCAACGATTAGGGAACTCGGAGGGGGGGCAGTGGTGGGCGGAGGAGGGAGGTAAAAGTGTTGAACAACTACTTGGGGTTGTGGGATAAGGAAGATACGAGGGTTGTGAAGTAGGCCTGTTTAGCAGCAAGCAGACATACCAGGAAGGAATAGCACGGTGAGGAAGATCAGGAAAGTTGGGTGATGGTGATGGGATTGGGGTAGCAGCCAGTGGACATACCAGAGGATGAAGCAGATAAGTTGTCAGATTGATAGCAATAACAAAGCATAGCAAAAATAAAAATAAAATTGAAGCATCTATAGCAGGGGGTTATTTTTCTGGCAAATTTCTGCTATCATATTTGCTGTTATCCTTAGAGACATCCTTCTAGAGACAGACCATATACCATCAATTTCAAAATGAAGGAATCTAGGATTTCTGGCATTCCTCTGGTCACCGCAGTAAAAAGAAGTTGTTGGGGTTGGCGGAACGCACCAAATATATTTATTAGATGAGATAGGTGCGTTCGCAACCCGGGATCCACCGTGCAGGAAAGAACCTGCTGCTAAGTAAGGCGGTGAAGTAAATTAGTATAAACGAACTCTGTTACTTCACAGAGCCTGTAGTAAAGAGAATGTTGTGCCCTGTTTAGCTCACAGGGAACACAGCTACTGAGTAGAGCAGACAGTGGGCATGCAGTCCCAACCAAACACGCTGCTCCTCTCCGGGTGAGCCAGAATTCTAATGGCTATTAGCCAGCCCTTAATTCACTCATGAGAAACTCCTCGCCGGAGGCGCCAGCATTCTAGGGGCTTATTTCAGCCGGGTCCCTGACCACACACACGACTAGGGTTGAGTGACTTTTACTTTTATAGGATCGGGTCGGGTTTCACGAAACCCGACTTTCTCAAACGTCGGGTCGAGTGAAATCGGCCGATCCTATAGAAAAGTCGGGGTCGGGGTCGGCCGAAACACGAAACCCAATGCAGTGCAATGGGATACTATGGTTCCCAGGGTCTGAAGGAGAGGAAACTCTCCTTCAGGCCCTGGGATCCATATTTAAGTGTAAAATAAAGAATTAAAATAAAAAATATTGCTATACTTAACCTCTGAAGCGCCCTGGTACTAACCGGCAGCCTTCCTTCCTTAGAATCAGCATGTGAAAGACCTTAGGTGACGTCGCGGCTTGTGATTGGTCGCGCGACCATCCATGTGACCACTCACGCGACCAATCACAAGCCGCGACGTCACCGAAGGTCCTTCAAGCGCTGATTCTTAGGAAGGAAGGCTGCCGGAAAGGAGCAGGAATATACTCACCCTCGGACGTGCCCTGCTTCTTTCCAGCAGCCTTCCTTCCTAAGAATCAGCGCTTGAAGGACCTTCGGTGATGTCGCAGCTTGTGATTGGTCGCGTGAGCGGTCACATGGGCGGTCGCGCGACCAATCACAAGCCGCGACGTCATCTAAGGTCTTTCACGTGCTGATTCTAAGGAAGGAAGGCTGCCGGTTAGTACCAGGGTGCGTCAGAGGGTAAGTATAGCAATATTTTTTATTTTAATTCTTTATTTTACACTTAAATATGGATTCCGATACCGATTTCCGATATTGCAAACATATTGGAACTCAGTATTGGAATTCCGATACCAGATTCAGAAGATCGCCGACCTCATGGCCGACCCCACACAGGGGTCGGGTTTCATGAAACCCGACTTTGCCAAAAGTCGGCGACTTCTGAAAATGGCCGACCCGTTTCGCTCAACCCTACACATGACCACACTGGTGTTGAGCTCGTACATATTTGATACTAGCGCATGGCCATGCGGTCATGAGAACCTTTTATAGCTGCAGCAACTTCAGGACCTTCCTAGAAGGACCAATGGAATGCTGCCACAGAACTTGATCAGGTACAGGGCCTTCCTGGAGGACCAATAGAAGTTGCTGCAGTACCTGAGCATGTGACCCTAGACATCCACTGAGAGATCTTACCCTGGGCATGCCCAGTGTGTGCAAAGCAGGACTTAGTCCCAGAAAAGCCTGCTAGTCGCAGACCAGTGCAGGGTACAATAGCAGAGCCTGGAGAGGCAGCAGTAACCCTTTGCACAGTATCAGATTCAATGAGACGCTGGGACCGACGTCTCCGCTGAGCAGGCTCCACTGCGGCCGATGCAGAATGGGAGACCGCAGCAGACACGGCTCGAGATTCCCCCTGTGCAACGGCGGGAACTCGACTCCTAACAGAAGTTATGCTAGAAATGTGCTGTGATGCACTGTCTTCTGTCCACACTGCTCATCTTCTTATGGAAAGTGCTTGATTGAACCTTGAAAATAATGGGTCAACTGGATTCATCATTGCCATTTTGAATTAATGTCTGTCTTAACAGAATCCATTTAACAATCTACTTAGAAGTTAAACACCACCCTTACAAGTAAAAAGCAGTCATTTTACTGCTAAATAAAGATAAAGCACAATGACAAAATTATATAAATAACTGAGGGCAATTTAAAAAAATATTTTATCACTATGATTACTTATTAATAATAATGACAATATAGAAGTAAAGAAACCACTCCTACCCCGTGACCATAGACCTACCAGAGATTAACACCACACCAGGATCTTAATCATTAAAATACATTTTTATTATAAAATTCAAAATAGCAACATTACAACAACATATAAAATCAACTACCAGTACGCACCACAGGACAATAATATAATAATAATATAATATGCAGTATAATAGCAGCAATACCCAGAGCAATATAGATCCCTACCAATGTTATATGCAGTATCCAAATTTAATATATAGCAAAAAGAGCAATTTTTACAGAAAATATTAATATGAACCAATTTAACTGTCAAAGTATTAAAAAGAAGACTGTATATAAAAATTAAAGTGTTTATATGTTACAAAAATATTCTATCACAGAATGATCAAACCAAGGTAAAAAAATATATACACAAAAATCCGTGAAAAAAAATAAAAATCATAAAAATATATATATATAAATATATGATATATATATAAGAAAAATGTGCCCATAAGACGGTCAATACATATTCTGCCACACACTAGTGTATATATAAAAAAATAATAATAATAAATGTGCTAAAGTGCTGTAAACCAAAGAAGAAATGCCACATGCAGGAGTATGCAAGACCCAACTGATTACTATTACCAAATATTGCTTCCTCACTAAATGAGTAAAGATCACATGAAAGGTGCTATGTGCTGTGCATATGAAGACTATATATCTTTGCCACAAAAGACAGGTAATTACTCAGCTGTAGGTGATGCACTGAATGCAATAGAGCGCTGTGATATCTGGGATACAATAAAGCGCCCACTAAAGGTGCTATGTGCTGTGCATATAAAAGGTCTATGTATGTGCCACAGAAGTATTACTAAATCTAGTGCTAAAAAAGATAATCCACTCAGCTACGAGGGATGCATGGGATACAGTAGAGCACCGTGCTATCAGGGATACAAAGAGGCGCGCACAGAGAGTGCTATGTGCTATGTGTATAAAGAGTCTGTATGTGCCACAAAAGGTTCTGCTATATATAGTGCTCAGCTGCGGGGGATACACGGGATACAATAGACCGCTGTGCTACCAGGGTTACAATGAGGTACTTATATACTTATAACAAATGCAAAAGGGGATCTGAAAATATATTGCCAATGTATACCTTGGGTTGCTGAGTCCTGTGGAAAACGCACCCCGACGCGCGTTTCGGAAGAATTCCGTTCTTCTTCCGAAACGCGCGTCGGGGTGCGTTTTCCACAGGACTCAGAATATATTTTCAGATCCCCTTTTGCATTTGTTATAAGTATATAAGTACCTCATTGTAACCCTGGTAGCACAGCGGTCTATTGTATCCCGTGTATCCCGTGGGCGCTTTATTGTATCCCAGATATCACAGCGCTCTATTGCATTCAGTGCATCACCTACAGCTGAGTAATTGCCTGTCTTTTGTGGCAAAGATATATAGTCTTCATATGCACAGCACATAGCACCTTTCATGTGATCTTTACTCATTTAGTGAGGAAGCAATATTTGGTAATAGTAATCAGTTGGGTCTTGCATACTCCTGCATGTGGCATTTCTTCTTTGGTTTACAGCACTTTAGCACATTTATTATTATTATTTTTTTATATATACACTAGTGTGTGGCAGAATATGTGTTGACCGTCTTATGGGCACATTTTTCTTATATATATATCATATATTTATATATATATATATTTTTATGATTTTTAGTTTTTTTCACGGATTTTTGTGTATATATTTTTTTACCTTGGTTTTATCATTCTGTGATAGAATATTTTTGTAACATATAAACACTTTAATTTTTACATAAAGTCTTCTTTTTAATACTTTGACAGTTAAATTGGTTCATATTAATATTTTCTGTAAAAATTGCTCTTTTTGCTATATATTAAATTTGGATACTGCATATAACATTGGTAGGGATCTATATTGCTCTGGGTATTGCTGCTATTATACTGCATATTATATTATTATTATATTATTGTCCTGTGGTGCGTACTGGTAGTTGATTTTATATGTTGTTGTAATGTTGCTATTTTGAATTGTATAATAAAAAATTATTTTAATGATTAAGATCCTGGTGTGGTGTTAATCTCTGGTAGGTCTATGGTCACGGGGTAGGAGTGGTTTCTTTACTCCGTGTGGTGGTGGTAAACACACATCTTTTCACAAGAGTACCTGGAATCACTACTTTAAACAATTTATGGTATATATATATGGCATAGACATAGATTTTGTGATATTTCGTGGTAACTTCTGTGTTATATAATACAATATAGAAGTGTAGACTGTTTCATCATAATCATGTGATTTATGAAGCACAAAAAAGTCAAAGATCTTAAAATGCAGTAGTTGCTAAAGAAGTTTATCATAACTGTAAAAGCGGCGATGACAGAATTGCTTTAGTCTTGACCCCAATGCTTCTTCTCTCATAATATAAGAAACTTGAACAGTTTTAAGACTGTTAGCCAGCGACAGCACGCCTCCTTTCAAAGTGTCATTCCTAAATCCTGTTTTCTTATTGAGAATGTATTTTATTGTATATTTTTTCCCTTGAAAAATAATAACATCGTTCAAGTCAACTTCTTACGAACATGTATGCTTGCTCACAACTCACAAAAAGTCGGTAGATTATAAGTTCTTTGTACAATTACAGTTTATGTACTTTTCTGCTAGACAATGCATTCTTCATCTCAGTTTAGAAGTATATTTGAAGACCACTTTCCTAAGTAATTGCTACCCCCTTGAAAATAATCAAAAAGTGATACATCAATGTCAAGAAGAGTGTTTCTCAGCATTGCGAAATGTTGACCTTGCCTTCATTTTCTTACCTGATGTACTAGCTGTGACAAGTGGAGAGATAAAATGCATAAACAATATGTAAATAAAGTTTAGTAGGTTGCATTCTCTTCTTTTTCTTGTAGTTAAATTACAAGCAAAAATTGTCAAAAAAAGATATTTTTACTTTAATAAAATGTTATTTTTTTATTGAGTATTTGTTGTCTTAAACAGGTTATAAAGGCTTAAGAATTGATGACTTATGCTTAGGATACATCAACATCCGATCAATAGCCCCACCAATCAGCTGTTTTGAGTTATGACAGGAGTCAGAACAGTAAATGGTTTCTATTCATATAAATGGTCATTACATTTACTACTAGAGTGGAGCTGTGCTGTTGTGGCATTGTTCACTTTTTACATACTGTATGTCCCTAGAGCGTAAAATATTTAGTAAATGGGGATCCTAGGTGTTGGTCTCTCACCAACGTGATACTTAAGACCTACCCTAAGAACATCAATAAGCCTGGACAAACCCTTTAGCAAAACACTAGTGTCTTAAAGTTATTGTCTACATTAGAATAGCAACTCTTGTTATAGATCTTATATGGTTAGGTTGGAAGAAACGGAGTTGGAGAATTCTTAATCTGACTGACATGGACCCCTGTTCAATATTTGTTATTTTTAGAGCCAATCCCTGCAGTTTATGGTAAGTTGCATAGGTTTCGTGCAGATCCACAATGTGAGAGATAGTTGTTTAATCCTTGTCATGTTCTCAATGTATGCATACAGTGCATAGGCACACAATCCATTGGCTGACTTTGCCTGTCTCAGCTTGGTCCCTTTTGTCCTATCCCTCTACAGAAGGAAGTAAGGATTTCTGGGAGAAATAAATTACATTTTAAAACCTGTGCTAAGGAGAAAATAACTCTTCCATATTCCCATGTGGCTGTAAACCGAATAAGCTCCTGGACTCACTTGGCACTATTTAGCATCAGCTTCCACCAGCTACACAGACTGTAGTTTTAGTAATAAGCTGATGCATTTTTACAAATTGTAATCAGAAGACTGTCTCCCATGGGTAGATCCATGTTTTTTAACATGTTAAGGTTCATTTACACTAAAAAAATAATGTGAATGCTTGTTTCTTGATAACATTACGGTGTGGACAGGCAGTTGATCAACCAATGAATGAGCAAAACGCTTGATCATTGGGTGAAACAATTTTTAAGTGCTTGTGTAAACAGGACCTAAACTTCTGTTAACAATGGCAACCAACAGTGCCTTGTGAAAGTATTCGGCCCCCTGGAACTTTTCAACCTTTTCCCACATATCATGCTTCAAACATAAAGATACCAAATGTAAATTTTTGGTGAAGAATCAACAACAAGTGGAACACAATTGTGAAGTTGAATGAAATTTATTGGTTATTTAAAATTTTTGTGGAAATTCAAAACTGAAAAGTTGGGCATGCAATATTATTCGGCCCCTTTAACTTAATACTTTGTTGTGCCTCCTTTTGCTGCGATTACAGCTGCAAGTCGCTTGGGGTATGTCTCTATCAGTTTTGTACTTCGAGAGACTCGAAATTCTTGCCCATTCTTCCTTCGCAAACAGCTCGAGCTCAGTGAGGTTTGATGGAGATCGTTTGTGAACAGCAGTTTTCAGCTCTTTCCACAGATTCTCAATTGGATTGAGGTCTGGACTTTGACTTGGCCATTCTAACACCTGAATAAGGTTTATTTGTGAACCATTCCATTGTAGATTTTGCTTTATGTTTGGGATCATTGTCTTGTTGGAAGACAAATCTCCGTCCCAGTCTCAGGTCTTTTGCAGACTCCAACAGGTTTTTTTCAAGAATGGTCCTGTATTTAGCTCCATCCGTATTCCCATCAATTTTAACCATCTTCCCTGTCCCTGCTGAAAAAACGCAGGCCTAATCCATGATGCTGCCACCACCATGTTTGATAGTGGGGATGGCATGTTCAGGGTGATGAGCTGTGTTGCCTTTACGCCAAACATATAGTTTGGCATTGTTGCCAAAAAATTTGATTTTGGTTTCATCTGACCAGAGCACCTTCTTCCACATGTTTGGTGTGTCTCCCAGGTGGCTTGTTGCATACTTTAAATGACACTTTTTATGGATATCTTTGAGAAATGGCTTTCTTCTTGCCACTCTTCCATAAAGGCCAGATTTGTTCAGTGTGCGATTGTTGTCCTATGGACAGACTGTCCCACCTCAGCTGTAGATGTCTGCAGTTTATCCAGAGTGATCATGGGCCTCTTGGCTGCATCTCTGATCAGTCTTCTCCTCGTTTGAGATGAAAGTTTAGAGGGATGGCCGGGTCTTGGTAGGTGGTATGATACTCCTTCCATTTCAATATGATCGCTTGCACAGTGATCCTTGGGATGTTTAAAATTTTAGAAATCATTTTGTATACAAATCCAGCTTTAAACTTCTCCACAACAGTATCACAGACCTGCATGTTGTGTTCCTTGATCTTCATGATGCTCTCTGTGCTTCAAAATGAACCCTGAGACTATCACAGAGCATGTGCATTTATACAGAGACTTGATTACAGACAGGTGGATTATATTTATCATCATTAGGCATTTAGGACAACATTGGATCATTCAGAGATCCACAATAAACTTCTGGAGTGAGTTTGCTACACTGAAAGTAAAGGGGCCAAATAATATTGCACGTCCCACTTTTCAGTTTTTGAATTTCCACAAAAATTTATAAGTGATGAGCGAACGTGCTCGCCACTATTCGTTACTCACCCGAGTATCACTATGCTCGGTGTACTCAGCGAGCACCGAGGATTATTCGGTGGTAACTGGTGTCTCCACCCAGCATTATTGGCTGACTTTAGAGACCCAATCATGATGTAGCGCTAGGTAGGCAGGGCACAGCATATCCACATCAATGTAAGGCCTGCAGGCACTGTATGTGCATCCATTGCTCCCACTGCATCCCTCCCAAAGCTCCATAACTGTCTGCTGCTACTGCAGCTTCTTTACTATATACCTAGTTGCATTTTTTCCCCCAAAATACCCCCCCCAAAAAAAATATATACAGTGTGTTCTGTCAGACTGAGGTCTGTTTAAAAATTATAGTTTGTCAGGCATGCGTAGCATAGTTGTGTGTGCTAGCCTTGTGCCACTTTTTTGTTTTTGGTGTTTTAACCTTCGTCAGGCTCCATAATTTAACAACGTTAACAGGCTGCAGAGGTACAATTGTACCTTCATATATACCTGCACTGTGCTATTTGGCCAATATATTCTGGACCAAAACTGCAGAGATGTCAGGAAATTTCAGCCCTCTATGGCTTTTCGAAAAAAAGTTTGCAATTTTAAAACGGAATAGTTACAATTGTACCTAGTCAGCCGGACGAAGGTTAAATTCACCAAAAAAGGTCTCATATATCTGCGTGCTCCAAGTTTGGGCATTGTAGACCATTTTGCCACTGTTTTTGCTGTCTATTACTCTAATTATATACAGCAATATTTAGCATAAAAATATAAAAAGGCCAAATCTTTGCCAGTGTGGTATTTCCGTGACAGCCCTCATATATCTGCATGCTCCAAATTTGGTCATTGTAGGCTGGAGGACCACTTTTTTTGCTGTCTGTTACTATAATTATATACAGCACTATTTAGCCTAAAAACATATAAAAAGGCCACATAATTGCCAGTGTTGTATTTCCGTGAGAGCCCTCATATATCTGCGTGCTCCAAGTTTGGTCATTGTCGGCCGGAGGACCACTTTTTTTGCTGTCTCCTACTCTAATTATCTACAGCACTATTTGGCATTTTTTTAAAAAAAACAGGTCACATATTTGTCAGTGTGGTATTTCCGTGACAGCCCTCATATATCTGCATGCTTCAAGTTTGGGCATTGTAGGTCAGTGTACCCCTTTTTTGCTGTCTGTTACTCTGCTTATATACAACACTATTTTGCATAAATTAATTTCACAAGAAAGCCCCCCAAAATTGAACACAGTCTGTTATGTCAGGCTGAGGCCTGCCTGGAGTTTGGGTTTGAAAAATCGTAGATTTGCCGGCATACTAATCAGATATTATTTCGCTACTAATATATATTTGTGTTTAGCATTTGAAATAGTGCAGTAGTCCATTTAAAATGGGCAAGGCAAGGGACAAGGGATGGGGAAGTGGACGTGATGATGATATTTAGATAAATAAACCTCAAGGTGCGATGCACAAAATCAATATGAGGAGGAAACATATATATATCCACCGATGTACATCAATGGAAAAAATAATGGACAGATCCGGAATTAATATAGAAGAACGAAGAAAAACCGAGACAAAAGTCCAAAATAACGTGTGAAATAACAATATTTATTTATAAAATAAACAGTGGAACGGTGGGAAAAAATGCCAAAAACAGCACATCACCGGGGACATATAAATAGTACAGAAGCGTATGATAATAAATTTATACTTATAAATAAACCGTTTTGATAGACCATATAGCGGTGTAGAGAGGTAGATGAAATACTGACATACTATAAAGTGCATGTGCAAAAGTATGAACAATGGGCTGGAACAGACCAAATAGAGTGATAGCAAAAAGGATATGGGATAATGCCAGCTAATACTGTGGGCAAAGCTAATTAAGGTCCAAAAGGACCAAGAAGCCAAATAAATATAAAGCTCCTAGTGGCCAGTGCCAAAACAAAATAAGGTGCTAGTATTATGGGATAAAACCAGCCATAGATGTTACCTGCTATATGGTGAGTGTGTACCAGGGATGTGCCGAACCCCGACGCGCGTTTCGGCGTCTGCCTTCGTCAGGGGTGGCTTCATCCAAGGAAAGCTGGGTATTTATGAGAGGAGCAGCCAATGGGAGGGGGAGCGGGTGTGTAGCGACGCGCGCCGACACAAGAGGTCACCAGGAAGCGCCGGCCCACAAGCCCATGCAATCCCGGCGCCGCGATCAGCTGACGCGACTCAGGGGAACATGGGAAAGGGGGCGGAGCCACCCGGAACGCAATGCCGGCGTGCGTTCCACCCGGCCCACTGCCATTGGATAGGAAGGAACATGTGATGAAACAGGTCCTAGAGGGAAAACCCTCAATACAATAGACCGCTAAAATAAGGAAAGGACATGTGACCGCAGGTCCTGGCAGGGAAAAAATATAGCAGCTACGGAGAACTAACAAGAAAATGAAGTGTAAATGGTGGTAAATATGGAAATATACAAGAAATATGGTGTAAAATATGCATGAGTAATAATAATAGTTGTGAATATGGAAATGATTAGAAAAGTGATCGTACAATCTAATATTAATAGTGTAAGAGAAAGTGATCGGGATGTGATATAGTGAAGAAAATTAAGTGTAAAAAGACAAAAAAATACTAAAATAATGAAACAAATTGATGAAAAAAATGATAAAAAAAGAAAATAAAAAAGAAAAATGGACATAAACAAAGCCATGATAAAATAAGGGTAGATGATGCAATAATAAGATTGGGTGATAAGATCATAAAACCCAAAAATCTATAATAATAATAATACAAAAACCAAAGAAAATAAATAATGAAATTAAAGACAGACAATAAGATAATAATATTAATTATTTTCTCCACTTCGCAGCCAGGCTTTTTCAATCTTGACCTGCATCGACCAGAAAGATGATACGGCACAGCAAAGATTCAAGGACAACTGGAAAGAAGGCTCACAGCCGAAACAAACTCCAACAGTGACAATATACATGCTCGATTTATTACCAAAGGCAACTTGAATGCTGAAGAAAGGAAAAGTCTTGAAAAATTAAAAAATTTGCCCGATGTAGTGATCAAAAGTGCTGACAAAGGTGGTAACATCGTTATATGGCCTACAAACATGTACGAAGCTGAAGCATTTAAACATCTCAAGAACAAGACATGCTACAGGAAATTGACCTATAATCCTCTGTCCGCATTTACATCTGAACTTTCTAACATCCTTAATGGGGCCAATGATGCTGGTATTATATCTAAAGAACTATGTCTGGCCTTAACAATCAAAGAGCCATGTATACCCACGTTTTATCTTCTACCGAAGATACATAAGAATTCTACATCTCCCCCAGGCAGGCCTATCGTTTCTGGTAATTCCAACTACCTTGAGAATGTAGGTAAGTTTATTGATTCAAAACTCCAACCATTGGTGGAATGTCTTCCATCATTTACCCGCGATACAAGCGACTTTTTGAGGAAGTTAGATGGCCTCCATATTGATGATGACTCTTTACTGGTCACGTGCGACGTAGAGTCGCTTTATACCAACATAAAACATCTAGATGGTATACAGGCAACTAAATACTTTTTATCTATGTCTAATAACTCACCTGCTATGTCGGAATTTATTAATGAAATTCTGGAGTTCAGTTTAACACATAGTTTTTTCATTTTTAAGGGGTCCTTCTTCCTGCAGCTCCAGGGTACAGCAATGGGCGCATCCTATGCACCTGCATACGCCAATCTGTTCCTGGGGCTGTGGGAGAGGGACCTCTTCCTATCTGATAACTGTCAATCGATGTGCCGTGTTCTCGTTTGGACACGGTACATCGATGACATTTTTTTCATTTGGCAAGGCTCGGCTGAGTCTCTCCATGAATTCATGACTCAGTTCAATATCAATGATCAGAACATTCATCTCACATATCACTATGATAGCAATACCATTGAGTTTTTGGATGTTCTTATCAAACGAGATAATACCAACATTCTCCAGTCTGACATACATAGGAAGCAAACATCAACCAATGCACTACTACATGCTTCTTCCGCTCATCCATTACCACTTATCCGTTCTATATCAGTTGGCCAATTCTTACGCCTTAGACGTTTATGTTCCACCAATGAAGATTTCGAATTAAGGGCTGAGGAGTTAAAAATTAGGTTTATGGATCGTGGTTATAGCCGCCGTTGCATAAAAAAAGCATACAATCGAGCAAAGCATTCCACTAGGAATGAACTGTTATACTCATCCACAAAACCCTCAACCTCAAGACAAGTACGCTTCATCACTAAATACCACACTGAAAATTAGAAAATGCGTAACATTCTACAACAAGCATGGCCAATATTACTAGCGGACAGTACACTGTCTAAATATCTTCCAAAAGAACCAAGCATTACATACCGTCGCCCGAAAAACATTCGTGACACACTGGTGAAAAGCCACTATCAGAATGAACCTCAAACTTTCCTTTCCCAGATTACTCAAAAGAAGGGTTCGTTTCAGTGTGGTCACTGTGTGGCATGTACCAACACTGAAAGAGCAAGTACATTCACTGACTCTGCTGGACTTAAATGTTTCAACATCAATCACTTTATTAACTGTGAAACCAAGGCAGTAATCTATTATGCCACATGTCCATGCCAAAAAATCTATATAGGCCTTACCTCCCGCCAATTCAAAATACGGGTACGAGAGCACGTCAATGGCATCAAGGCTGCATCGAACGTGGAGGATGTCTCTAATCGAAGGACTATTCCGAAACACTTTAAGCTATTTCACAACTGTGATCCATCCTTATTGAAGATTAGAGGTATTGACAGAATAACATCATCTTTAAGTGGAGGTAACATCAGTCAGAAACTAGCACAAACTGAGACTAGATGGATATAGACACTTAATACTATGCATCCTCTAGGTTTGAATGAGAACATTAGTTTTGCCCCCTTTTTATAGATCTAATTTTTTTAAAGCTATTTTTTCCACCTGATAATCCAAGGTTTTAGTATCATTTTCATTGTATTTTAATTATGTGTAATAAATAATGTCTATTTATCAAGATTTTAGTGTGAGCTATAGTATTTAGCCTATTGCCTTTTTCTGGTCCTTTTTTCCTCAGGTTTTTAGTCTTGTTCATTATTTCCATATATTAGATATCGTATGTATTCACTGTTTATTTATTTGTTATTTATTGTACTTGTTTCTTCATTTTAGTCACCTTTATTCTCCGGTTGTCACTGTTGGAGTTTGTTTCGGCTGTGAGCCTTCTTTCCAGTTGTCCTTGAATCTTTGCTGTGCCGTATCATCTTTCTGGTCGATGCAGGTCAAGATTGAAAAAGCCTGGCTGCGAAGTGGAGAAAATAATTAATATTATTATCTTATTGTCTGTCTTTAATTTCATTATTTATTTTCTTTGGTTTTTGTATTATTATTAGGGTTGAGCGAAACGGGTCGTTCATTTTCAAAAGTCGCCGACTTTTGGCAAAGTCGGGTTTCATGAAACCCGATCCGACCCCTGTGCGGGGTCGGCCATGCGGTACGCGACTTTCGCGCCAAAGTCGCGTTTCAATGACGCGAAAAGCACCATTTTTCAGCCAATGAAGGTAAACGCAGAGTGTGGGCAGCGTGATGACATAGGTCCTGGTCCCCACCATCTTAGAGAAGGGCATTGCAGTGATTGGCTTGCTGTCTGCGGCGTCACAGGGGCTATAAAGGGGCGTTCCCGCCGACCGCCATGTTACTGCTGCTGATCTGAGCTTAGGGAGAGGTTGCTGCCGCTTCGTCAGAAGCAGGGATAGCGTTAGGCAGGGTCCATTAACCACCAAACCGCTTGTGCTGTAGCGATTTCCACTGTCCAACACCACTTTCGGTGTGCAGGGACAGTGGAAGCTACATTTTTTTTTTTTTTCCTCAGCGCTGTAGCTCATTGGGCTGCCCTAGAAGGCTCCCTGATAGCTGCATTGCTGTGTGTACGCCGCTGTGCAAACCAACTGCTTTTTTCAAAGCACAAATCCTCTTGTTCCTTCCTTTCTGCACAGCTATCTTGTTTGTTTGTCCACACTTTCTATTTAATTTGTGCATCAGTCCACTCCTTATTGCTGCCTGCCATACCTGGCTGAGATTACTGCAGGGAGATAGTAATTGAAGGACAGTTCCTTTTTTTTTTTTTTTGTGGGAGATTAAGATTGGCATTTCTGCTAGAGTGCCATCCCTGTCTGTGCCATCTCTCACTCAGTGGGCCATAGAAAGCCGATTTATTTTTTTGCTTGATTTGGGTTCTAAAATCTACCTGAAAAAATCACTACATCAATCAGTGGGAGAAAAATATTGGCCTCAGGGCTTGTGTGCCACTCCTGATTCCTGTGTGTGCCATCTCTCACTCAGTGGGCCATAGAAAGCCTATTTATTTTTTTGCTTGATTTGGGTTCCAAAATCTACCTGAAAAAATCACTACATCAATCAGTGGGAGAAAAATATTGGCCTCAGGGCTTGTGTGCCACTCCTGACTCCTGTGTGCATCATCACTCACTCAGTGGGCCATAGAAAGCCTATTTTTTGTTGTTGCTTTATTTGGGTTCTAAATTCTACCTGAAAAAATCAATAAATCAATCAGTGGGAGATTAATATTGGCCTTTGGGCTTGTGTGCCAGTCCTAAGCGTGCCATCTCTCTCTCTCAGATAGTGGGCCATAGAAAGCCTATTTATTTTTTTTATTGGGTTTATAAATTTTCCCTGAAAAAAAAAAAAAAAAGTGGGAGATTAATATTGGCCTCTGGGCTTGTGTGCCAGTCCTGAGCGTGCCATCTCTCTCACAAATAGTGGGCCATAGAAAGCCTATTTATTTTATTTTTTTTTGGTTTTATAAATTCTCCCTGAAAAAAAAAGGGAGATTAATATTGGCCTTTGGGCTTGTGTGCCAGTCCTAAGCGTGCCATCTCTCTCTCTCTCTCTCTCTCAGATAGTGGGCCATAGAAAGCCTATTTATTATTTATTTTATTGGGTTTATAAATTTTCCCTGAAAAAAAAAAAAAAAGTGGGAGATTAATATTGGCCTCTAGGCTTGTGTGCCAGTCCTGAGCGTGCCATCTCTCTCACAAATAGTGGGCCATAGAAAGCCTATTTATTTTTTTGGTTGATTTGGGTTCTAAATTCTACCTGAAAAAATCAATAAATCAATCAGTGGGAGATAAATATTGGCCTCTGGGCTTGTGTGCCACTCCTGACTCCTGTGTGCGTCATCTCTCACTCAGTGGGCCATAGACAGCCTATTTTTTGTTTTATTTGTTTTCTAAATTCTCCCTGAAAAAATCGTTTTATTTTATTTGGTTTCTAAATTCTTCCTGAAAAAATCTTTTTTTTTTATTATTTTTTTTTTCTAAAGTCTCCCTGAAAAAAAAAAATTCAAATCAGTGGGAGATTAATATTGCCCTTTCTGCTTGTGTGCCAGTCTTGACTCCTGGGTGTGCCATCTCTGTCTCTCTCTCCAATTGTGGGCCATAGAAAGCCTATTATTTTTTTAGCTTGATTTGGGTTCCAAAATCTACCTGAAAAAATCACTACATCAATCATTGGGAGAACAATATTGGCCTCTGGGCTTGTGTGCCACTACTGACTCCTGTGTGCGTCATCTCTCACTCAGTGGGCCATAGAAAGCCTATTTTTTGTTTTATTTGTTTTCTAAATTCTCCCTGAAAAAATCATTTTATTTTATTTGGTTTCTAAATTCTTCCTGAAAAAATCTTTTTTTTTTATTATTTTTTTTTCTAAAGTCTCCCTGAAAAAAAAAAAAAAATCAAATCAGTGGGAGATTAATATTGCCCTTTCTGCTTGTGTGCCAGTCTTGACTCCTGGGTGTGCCATCTCTCTCTCTCTCTCTCTCTCCAATTGTGGGCCATAGAAAGCCTATTATTTTTTTTAGCTTGATTTGGGTTCCAAAATCTACCTGAAAAAATCACTACATCAATCATTGGGAGACCAATATTGGCCTCTGGGCTTGTGTGCCACTCCTGACTCCTGTGTGCGTCATCTCTCACTCAGTGGGCCATAGAAAGCCTATTTTTTGTTTTATTTGTTTTCTAAATTCTCCCTGAAGAAATCATTTTATTTTATTTGGTTTCTAAATTCTTCCTTAAAAAATCATTTTATTCTATTATTTTTTTTTCTAAAGTCTCCCTGAAAAAAAACAAAACAAAACAAATCAGTGGGAGATTAATATTTACATTTGTGCTTCAGTGACAGTCCTGCGTGTGTGGCATCTCTCTCATTTGTTGCCACCAAAAACAGAGTGTGTAACATTGTGCCTGATTTTCCTTGCGGTCTCACCCACCTGTAAAGGGGTAGCTAAATCATACTGAAGTTATAGCTCACCGTGTAAGTTGTGTGACAGCAACAAATACCGTTAGTTTGGTTACGTTTTTAAAACAATGAGGAAGTCTGGTGGAAGAGGTCGTGGCCGGGGGCGTTCATTGTCAGCTGGTAATGAGGGTAGTGGTAGTGGTGGAGCATCAGGTGGTCGTGGGAAAAAAAATATTGCACCTAAGTCTGGAGCTGTGGAGCCAGGTTCGTCGTCTGGCTACACAAGGCCTCGAACGCTCCCTTTTCTGGGAGTAGGAAAACCGCTTTTAAAGCCGGAGCAGCAAGAGCAAGTTTTGGCTTATCTTGCTGACTCAGCCTCTAGCTCTTTTGCCTCCTCTCGTGAAACTGGTAAATGTAAAAGCAGCGCGTCGTTAGTGGATGTTCACGGTCAGGGACAAGTCGCTTCCTTGTCCTCTTCAGCAAAAACAACAACAGAGAAGAATGCAGCAGGCGACACAATGGATTACTCCATGGAGCTCTTTACACATACCGTCCCTGGCTTAGAAAGTGAAGCAGTTAACAGTCCATGCCCATTACAAGTTGAATCTGACATGGAGTGCACTGATGCACAGCCACAGCCAGACTACTATGCTGGTCCTTTGACTCAGACCACAACATTGCCCTCGCAGGGTAATGATCAAGAATCAGACCCTGATGAGACTATGTTGCCCCATCACGAACGCTATACCACCGACCGACACGGTGACACAGACGAAGTTGCACACGAGCTACAAGAAGAGGTAATAGATGACCCAGTTCTTGACCCCGATTGGCAGCCATTGGGGGAACAGGGTGCAGGCGGCAGCAGTTCTGAAGCGGAGGAGGAGGGGCCGCAGCAGGCATCAACATCGCAACAGGTTCCATCTGCCGGGCCCGTATCTTGCCCAAAACGCGTGGCAAAGCCAAAACCTGTTGGAGGACAGCGTGGCCATCCGGTTAAAGCTCAGTCTGCAATGCCTGAAAAGGTATCCGATGCTAGAAAGAGTGCAGTCTGGCATTTTTTTAAACAACATCCAATTGATCAGCGCAAAGTCATCTGTCAAAAATGTTCAACTACCTTAAGCAGAGGGCAGAATCTGAAAAGTCTCAATACAAGTTGCATGCATAGACATTTAACCACCATGCATTTGCAAGCTTGGACTAACTACCAAACGTCCCTTAAGGTTGTAGTACCCTCGGCCAATGAAGCTAGTCATCAACGCAACATCCCTTCCGGCAGTGTAGGGCCACCATTTTCCGCACCACCTGCAGTATCTGTGCAGGTTTCTTTGCCAGGCCAAAGCAGTCAGGGTCAGGGAATCACCAGTTTTGTAGTAGGAAACACTGCATCTAGGGCACCGGCGGCAACAATACCATCTCCCACCGTCTCTCAGTCTGCCATGTCCACCGGCACCCCCGCTAGTTCCACGATCTCCAGCTCTCCAGTCCAGCTTACCCTACATGAGACTATGGTTAGAAAAAGGAAGTACTTAGCCTCGCATCCGCGTACACAGGGTTTGAACGCCCACATAGCTAGACTAATCTCGTTAGAGATGATGCCCTACCGGTTAGTTGAAAGCGAAGCTTTCAAAGCCCTGATGGACTACGCTGTACCACGCTACGAGCTACCCAGTCGACACTTTTTTTCCAGAAAAGCCATCCCAGCCCTCCACCAGCATGTTAAAAAGCGCATCGTCCATGCACTCAGGCAATCTGTGAGCACAAAGGTGCACCTGACAACAGATGCATGGACCAGTAGGCATGGCCAGGGACGTTACGTGTCCATCACGGCACACTGGGTGAATGTTGTGGATGCAGGGTCCACAGGGGACAGCAATTTTGGGACAGTTCTGCCTAGCCCATGGTCTAGGAAACAGTTGGCTGTAGCCGTTCGCACCCCCTCCTCCTCCTCCTCGTCCTCCTGCAGAAGCGAGAGCTCGTCCACAGACCGCAGTCGCACAACCACTCCATCCGCAGCTGCCACTGTTGCACACCAGGTCTCCCATTATGGGGCAGCTACTGGCAAACGTCAGCAGGCTGTATTGGCTATGAAGTGTTTGGGCGACAACAGATACACCGCGGAAGTTCTGTCCGAGTTCTTGCAGAAAGAAACGCAGTCGTGGCTGGGCACTGTAGATCTTGAGGCAGGCAAGGTAGTGAGTGATAACGGAAGGAATTTCATGGCTGCCATCTCCCTTTCCCAACTGAAACACATTCCTTGCCTGGCTCACACCTTAAACCTGGTGGTGCAGTGCTTCCTGAAAAGTTATCCGGGGTTACCCGACCTGCTCCTCAAAGTGCGTGGACTTTGCTCACATATCCGCCGTTCGCCCGTACACTCCAGCCGTATGCAGACCTATCAGCGTTCTTTGAACCTTCCCCAGCATCGCCTAATCATAGACGTTGCAAGAAGGTGGAACTCAACACTGCACATGCTTCAGAGACTGTGCGAACAGAGGCGGGCTGTTATGTTTTTGTGGGAGGATACACATACACGGGCAGGCAGTAGGATGGCAGACATGGAGTTGTCAGGTGTGCAGTGGTCGAAGATTCAAGACATGTGTCAAGTCCTTCAGTGTTTTGAGGAATGCACACGGCTGGTTAGTGCAGACAACGCCATAATAAGCATGAGCATCCCCCTAATGCGTCTGCTGATGCAAAGTTTGACGCACATAAAGGATCAGGCGTCTGCAGCTGAGGAAGAGGAAAGCCTTGATGACAGTCAGCCATTGTCTGGCCAGGGCAGTGTACAGGACGAGGTAGCGGGCGAAGAGGAGGAGGAGGACGAGGAGGATGATGGGGATGATTATATTTTTAATGAGGAAGCTTTTCCGGGGCCACTGGAAATTGTTGGCGCGGCAAGGCCGGGTTCTGGTTTTTGGAGGGACACAAGTGACGTGGATTTGCCTGAAACTGCCCCTCAACCAAGCACAACCGCAGATTTGAGAACTGGAACTTTGGCCCACATGGCGGATTATGCCTTACGTATCCTCAAAAGGGACACACGCATTACTAAAATGATGAACGATGACGATTACTGGTTGGCCTGCCTCCTTGATCCTCGCTATAAAGGCAAATTGCAAAATATAATGCCACATGAGAACTTGGAAATAATATTAGCAACCAAACAATCAACTCTTGTTGACCGTTTGCTTCTGGCATTCCCTGCACACAGCGCCCGTGATCGTTCTCACACGAGCTGCAGGGGCCAGCAGACCAGAGGTGTTAGAGGGGCAGAAATCAGAAGTGGCGTTGGCCAGAGGGGTTTTCTGACCAGGTTGTGGAGTGATTTTGCTATGACCGCAGACAGGACAGGTACTGCAGCATCAATTCAAAGTGACAGGAGACAACATTTGTCCAGTATGGTTACAAACTATTTTTCATCCCTTATCGACGTTCTCCCTCAACCGTCATTCCCATTTGATTACTGGGCATCCAAATTAGACACCTGGCCAGAATTGGCAGAATATGCATTGCAGGAGCTTGCTTGCCCGGCAGTTAGTGTCCTATCAGAAAGAGTATTCAGTGCTGCAGGTTCAATACTAACAGAAAAAAGGACTCGTCTGGCTACCCAAAATGTAGATGATCTAACCTTCATTAAAATGAACCACAACTGGATTTCGAAATCTTTTGCCCCACCTTGCCCGGCTGACACCTAGCTTTCCTATGAAAAGGTCTTGCCTGTGGACTATTATGAATGACTTTTCCAATATCGTAATTTGCTGCACCTGATTGTCCAGCATACGACATGTTTACACCTCACTAAATGGCCAAACTCCCCACACGGGGCCGTGGTATCGCCACTTGGCGCCAGCACCCGTGAGAGTGCTGTTTTTTTTCTGAAGAGGTGGGTGTGCCCGCTTTTGGTCGACGGCACTGCCACTGGGTCCCTCATAGTACAATAAAGTGTCTCTGGCTGTGGTGGTGCGCACCCAACGTCAGACACACCGTTGTAATATGAGGGGCCCTGGGCCTGTACCGCCGGCCACAAGACAGTTCCCCCCCCAGCTCAAACAGTGCTCTACCACTTGCAAAATTATCTCTCACAGCTCCACCAATGTTTAGTCTATGCGCTGACATCCTTCAATGCCTGGCACTGACAATACCATTGTATTGACATTTTTGTTATGTTAGGCCTTCGAAGCCTGTCTGCGGTCCCTCCTTCCACTAGGCCTCCACTGACCATTGTACTGCTGCCCGTGTACCCCTGGAACCAATTTTAAATTGCCAACAGCCCAATTTTGTTATGTTAGGCCTTCGAAGCCTGTCTGCAGTCCCTTCTTTCTACTACTACTACACTGACCAGACCACTGCTGCCCGTGTACCCCTGGAACCAATTTTAAATTGCCAACAGCCCTATTTTTTTATGTTAGGCCTTCGAAGCCTGTCTGCGGTCTCTCCTTCCACTAGGCCTCCACTGACCACACCACTGCTGCCCGTGTACCCCTGGAACCAATTTAAAATTGCCTACAGCCAGCCCAATTTTTTTATTTTAGGCCTTCGATGCCTGTCTGCGGTCCGTTCTTTCTACTACTACTACACTGACCATGCCACTGCTGCCCGTGTTCCCCTGGAACCAATTTAAAATTGCCAACAGCAATGTGTTATTATGTTAGGCCTTCGATGCCTGTCTGCGGTCCATCCTTCCACTAGGCCTCCACTGACCACACCACTGCTTCCCGTGTACCCCTGGAACCAATTTTACAGTGTCTACAGCCTAATTTTGTTATGTTAGGCCTACTACGCCTGTCTGCGGTCCCTCCTTCCAATACTCGTCCACTGACCACACCACTGCTGCCCGTGGACCCCTGGAACCTATTTTTAATTGCATAGAGCATCCTTTTTTTAATAGTAGGCGTACAAAGTCTGTCTGCGGTCCACTATTGAAATTGTCCTCCACTGCCCAGAGCACTGCTGCTTGTGTACCCCTGTAACTTTTTTAAGCTGCAGTGAGCCACATTTTTGGGTTAAGTCCTACTACCTGTGTCTGTCTGCGCCACTCAATTCAGCTGTGTTCCTTTGAAAAAAGCTGAGCATCAAGTCCAGCCTCTAGGAATTTTAAAACTGCATTGGGGGTACAACTTTGGTAGGGCCTACTAACGGTGTCTGCCTCCCCAAGGTGTGCCCCAGGTTTCCTCGCCATTGCTTCGATCTTAATGCTCTCGTTTAATAGTTGTTGGAAACTACACTGCATTAGGCCTACAAATTGGGTATGGGGTGTAGAAAGATGGTGTGTTCCACTCCAAGGTGTTCCCCAGGTTGCCTTTCCTGAGCTTCGATCTTCCGGCTCTCGTTTAGTAGTTGTTGGAAACTACACTGCATTAGGCCTACAAATTGGGTATAAGGTGTAGAGAGATGGTGTGTTCCACTCCAAGGTGTTCCCCAGGTTTCCTCTCCATTGCTTCGATCTTCATGCTCTCGTTTAGCAGTTGTTGGAAACTACGCTGCATTAGACCTACAAATTGGGTATGGGGTGTAGAGAGATGGTGTGTTCCACTCCAAGGTGTTCTCCAGGTTGCCTTTCCTGAGCTTCGATCTTCCGGCTCTCGTTTAGTAGTTCTTGGAAACTACACTGCATTAGGCCTACAAATTGGGAATTGGGTGTAGAGAGATGGTGTGTTCCACTCCAAGGTGTTCTCCAGGTTGCCTTTCCTGAGCTTCGATCTTCCGGCTCTTGTTTAGTAGTTCTTGGAAACTACACTGCATTAGGCCAACAAATTGGGTATGGGGTGTAGAGAGATGGTGTGTTCCACTCCAAGGTGTTCTCCAGGTTGCCTTTCCTGAGCTTCAATCTTCTGGCTCTCGTTTAGTAGTTGTTGGAAACTACGCTGCATTAGGCCTACAAATTGGGTATGGGGTGTAGAGAGATGGTGTGTTCCACTCCAAGGTGTTCCCCAGGTTTCCTCGCCAATGCTTCGATCTTCATGCTCTCGTTTAGTAGTTGTTGGAAACTACACTGCATTAGGCCTACAAATTGGGTATGGGGTGTAGAGAGATGGTGTGTTCCACTCCAAGGTGTTCTCCAGGTTGCCTTTCCTGAGCTTCGATCTTCCGGCTCTCGTTTAGTAGTTCTTGGAAACTACACTGCATTAGGCCTACAAATTGGGTATGGGGTGTAGAGAGATGGTGTGTTCCACTCCAAGGTGTTCTCCAGGTTGCCTTTCCTGAGCTTCAATCGTCTGGCTCTCGTTTAGTAGTTGTTGGAAACTACGCTGCATTAGACCTACAAATTGGGTATGGGGTGTAGAGAGATGGTGTCTTCCACTCCAAGGTGTTCTCCAGGTTGCCTTTCCTGAGCTTCGATCTTCCGGCTCTCGTTTAGTAGTTCTTGGAAACTACACTGCATTAGGCCTACAAATTGGGAATTGGGTGTAGAGAGATGGTGTGTTCCACTCCAAGGTGTTCTCCAGGTTGCCTTTCCTGAGCTTCGATCTTCCGGCTCTCGTTTAGTAGTTCTTGGAAACTACACTGCATTAGGCCAACAAATTGGGTATGGGGTGTAGAGAGATGGTGTGTTCCACTCCAAGGTGTTCTCCAGGTTGCCTTTCCTGAGCTTCAATCTTCTGGCTCTCGTTTAGTAGTTGTTGGAAACTACGCTGCATTAGGCCTACAAATTGGGTATGGGGTGTAGAGAGATGGTGTGTTCCACTCCAAGGTGTTCCCCAGGTTTCCTCGCCAATGCTTCGATCTTCATGCTCTCGTTTAGTAGTTGTTGGAAACTACACTGCATTAGGCCTACAAATTGGGTATGGGGTGTAGAGAGATGGTGTGTTCCACTCCAAGGTGTTCTCCAGGTTGCCTTTCCTGAGCTTCGATCTTCCGGCTCTCGTTTAGTAGTTCTTGGAAACTACACTGCATTAGGCCTACAAATTGGGTATGGGGTGTAGAGAGATGGTGTGTTCCACTCCAAGGTGTTCTCCAGGTTGCCTTTCCTGAGCTTCAATCTTCTGGCTCTCGTTTAGTAGTTGTTGGAAACTACGCTGCATTAGGCCTACAAATTGGGTATGGGGTGTAGAGAGATGGTGTGTTCCACTCCAAGGTGTTCCCCAGGTTTCCTCGCCAATGCTTCGATCTTCATGCTCTCGTTTAGTAGTTGTTGGAAATTACACTGCATTAGGCCTACAAATTGGGTATGGGGTGTAGAGAGATGGTGTGTTCCACTCCAAGGTGTTCCCCAGGTTTCCTCTCCATTGCTTCGATCTTCATGCTCTCGTTTAGTAGTTGTTGGAAACTACACTGCATTAGGCCTACAAATTGGGTATGGGGTGTAGAGAGATGGTGTGTTCCACTCCAAGGTGTTCCCCAGGTTTCCTCTCCATTGCTTCGATCTTCATGGTCTCGTTTAGTAGTTGTTGGAAACTACACTGCATTAGGACTACAAATTGGGTATGGGGTGTAGAGAGATGGTGTGTTCCACTCCAAGGTGTTCTCCAGGTTGCCTTTCCTGAGCTTCGATCTTCCGGCTCTCGTTTAGTAGTTGTTGGAAACTACACTGCATTAGGCCTACAAATTGGGTATGGGGTGTAGAGAGATGGTGTGTTCCACTCCAAGGTGTTCCCCAGGTTTCCTCTCCATTGCTTCGATCTTCATGCTCTCGTTTAGTAGTTGTTGGAAACTACGCTGCATTAGACCTACAAATTGGGTATGGGGTGTAGAGAGATGGTGTGTTCCACTCCAAGGTGTTCTCCAGGTTGCCTTTCCTGAGCTTCGATCTTCCGGCTCTCGTTTAGTAGTTCTTGGAAACTACACTACATTAGGCCTACAAATTGGGTATTGGGTGTAGAGAGATGGTGTGTTCCACTCCAAGGTGTTCTCCAGGTTGCCTTTCCTGAGCTTCGATCTTCCGGCTCTCGTTTAGTAGTTCTTGGAAACTACACTGCATTAGGCCTACAAATTGTGTATGGGGTGTAGAGAGATGGTGTGTTCCACTCCAAGGTGTTCTCCAGGTTGCCTTTCCTGAGCTTCAATCTTCTGGCTCTCGTTTAGTAGTTGTTGGAAACTACGTTGCATTAGGCCTACAAATTGGGTATGGGGTGTAGAGAGATGGTGTGTTCCACTCCAAGGTGTTCCCCAGGTTTCCTCGCCAATGCTTCGATCTTCATGCTCTCGTTTAGTAGTTGTTGGAAACTACACTGCATTAGGCCTACAAATTGGGAATGGGGTGTAGAGAGATGGTGTGTTCCACTCCAAGGTGTTCCCCAGGTTTCCTCTCCATTGCTTCAATCTTCATGCTCTCGTTTAGTAGTTGTTGGAAACTACGCTGCATTAGGCCTACAAATTGGGTATGGGGTGTAGAGAGATGGTGTGTTCCACTCCAAGGTGTTCTCCAGGTTGCCTTTCCTGAGCTTCGATCTTCCGGCTCTCGTTTAGTAGTTCTTGGAAACTACACTGCATTAGGCCTACAAATTGGGTATGGGGTGTAGAGAGATGGTGTGTTCCACTTCAAGGTGTTCTCCAGGTTGCCTTTCCTGAGCTTCGATCTTCCGGCTCTCGTTTAGTAGTTCTTGGAAACTACACTGCATTAGGCCTACAAATTGGGTATGGGGTGTAGAGAGATGGTGTGTTCCACTCCAAGGTGTTCTCCAGGTTGCCTTTCCTGAGCTTCAATCTTCTGGCTCTCGTTTAGTAGTTGTTGGAAACTACGCTGCATTAGGCCTACAAATTGGGTATGGGGTGTAGAGAGATGGTGTGTTCCACTCCAAGGTGTTCCCCAGGTTTCCTCGCCAATGCTTCGATCTTCATGCTCTCGTTTAGTAGTTGTTGGAAACTACACTGCATTAGGCCTACAAATTGGGTATGGGGTGTAGAGAGATGGTGTGTTCCACTCCAAGGTGTTCTCCAGGTTGCCTTTCCTGAGCTTCGATCTTCCGGCTCTTGTTTAGTAGTTCTTGGAAACTACACTGCATTAGGCCAACAAATTGGGTATGGGGTGTAGAGAGATGGTGTGTTCCACTCCAAGGTGTTCTCCAGGTTGCCTTTCCTGAGCTTCAATCTTCTGGCTCTCGTTTAGTAGTTGTTGGAAACTACGCTGCATTAGGCCTACAAATTGGGTATGGGGTGTAGAGAGATGGTGTGTTCCACTCCAAGGTGTTCTCCAGGTTGCCTTTCCTGAGCTTCGATCTTCCGGCTCTCGTTTAGTAGTTCTTGGAAACTACACTGCATTAGGCCTACAAATTGGGTATGGGGTGTAGAGAGATGGTGTGTTCCACTCCAAGGTGTTCTCCAGGTTGCCATTCCTGAGCTTCAATCGTCTGGCTCTCGTTTAGTAGTTGTTGGAAACTACGCTGCATTAGACCTACAAATTGGGTATGGGGTGTAGAGAGATGGTGTGTTCCACTCCAAGGTGTTCTCCAGGTTGCCTTTCCTGAGCTTCGATCTTCCGGCTCTCGTTTAGTAGTTCTTGGAAACTACACTGCATTAGGCCTACAAATTGGGAATTGGGTGTAGAGAGATGGTGTGTTCCACTCCAAGGTGTTCTCCAGGTTGCCTTTCCTGAGCTTCGATCTTCCGGCTCTCGTTTAGTAGTTCTTGGAAGCTACACTGCATTAGGCCAACAAATTGGGTATTGGGTGTAGAGAGATGGTGTGTTCCACTCCAAGGTGTTCTCCAGGTTGCCTTTCCTGAGCTTCAATCTTCTGGCTCTCGTTTAGTAGTTGTTGGAAACTACGCTGCATTAGGCCTACAAATTGGGTATGGGGTGTAGAGAGATGGTGTGTTCCACTCCAAGGTGTTCCCCAGGTTTCCTCGCCAATGCTTCGATCTTCATGCTCTCGTTTAGTAGTTGTTGGAAACTACACTGCATTAGGCCTACAAATTGGGTATGGGGTGTAGAGAGATGGTGTGTTCCACTCCAAGGTGTTCTCCAGGTTGCCTTTCCTGAGCTTCGATCTTCCGGCTCTCGTTTAGTAGTTCTTGGAAACTACACTGCATTAGGCCTACAAATTGGGTATGGGGTGTAGAGAGATGGTGTGTTCCACTCCAAGGTGTTCTCCAGGTTGCCTTTCCTGAGCTTCAATCTTCTGGCTCTCGTTTAGTAGTTGTTGGAAACTACGCTGCATTAGGCCTACAAATTGGGTATGGGGTGTAGAGAGATGGTGTGTTCCACTCCAAGGTGTTCCCCAGGTTTCCTCGCCAATGCTTCGATCTTCATGCTCTTGTTTAGTAGTTGTTGGAAATTACACTGCATTAGGCCTACAAATTGGGTATGGGGTGTAGAGAGATGGTGTGTTCCACTCCAAGGTGTTCCCCAGGTTTCCTCTCCATTGCTTCGATCTTCATGCTCTCGTTTAGTAGTTGTTGGAAACTACACTGCATTAGGCCTACAAATTGGGTATGGGGTGTAGAGAGATGGTGTGTTCCACTCCAAGGTGTTCCCCAGGTTTCCTCTCCATTGCTTCGATCTTCATGCTCTCGTTTAGTAGTTGTTGGAAACTACACTGCATTAGGCCTACAAATTGGGTATGGGGTGTAGAGAGATGGTGTGTTCCACTCCAAGGTGTTCTCCAGGTTGCCTTTCCTGAGCTTCGATCTTCCGGCTCTCGTTTAGTAGTTGTTGGAAACTACACTGCATTAGGCCTACAAATTGGGTATGGGGTGTAGAGAGATGGTGTGTTCCACTCCAAGTTGTTCCCCAGGTTTCCTCTCCATTGCTTCGATCTTCATGCTCTCGTTTAGTAGTTGTTGGAAACTACGCTGCATTAGACCTACAAATTGGGTATGGGGTGTAGAGAGATGGTGTGTTCCACTCCAAGGTGTTCTCCAGGTTGCCTTTCCTGAGCTTCGATCTTCCGGCTCTCGTTTAGTAGTTCTTGGAAACTACACTACATTAGGCCTACAAATTGGGTATTGGGTGTAGAGAGATGGTGTGTTCCACTCCAAGGTGTTCTCCAGGTTGCCTTTCCTGAGCTTCGATCTTCCGGCTCTCATTTAGTAGTTCTTGGAAACTACACTGCATTAGGCCTACAAATTGGGTATGGGGTGTAGAGAGATGGTGTGTTCCACTCCAAGGTGTTCTCCAGGTTGCCTTTCCTGAGCTTCAATCTTCTGGCTCTCGTTTAGTAGTTGTTGGAAACTACGCTGCATTAGGCCTACAAATTGGGTATGGGGTGTAGAGAGATGGTGTGTTCCACTCCAAGGTGTTCCCCAGGTTTCCTCGCCAATGCTTCGATCTTCATGCTCTCGTTTAGTAGTTGTTGGAAACTACACTGCATTAGGCCTACAAATTGGGTATGGGGTGTAGAGAGATGGTGTGTTCCACTCCAAGGTGTTCCCCAGGTTTCCTCGCCAATGCTTCGATCTTCATGCTCTCGTTTAGTAGTTGTTGGAAACTACACTGCATTAGGCCTACAAATTGGGTATGGGGTGTAGAGAGATGGTGTGTTCCACTCCAAGGTGTTCTCCAGGTTGCCTTTCCTGAGCTTCGATCTTCAGGCTCTCATTAAATTGTGGTTAAATGGAACAACTGCATTTGGCGTACTAGTTGGTTTGGGGCCTACTATCGGTGTCTGCCACTCCTTGCTGTTCTCCTGGTTTCCTGTCCTGAAATTCCATTTTCAGGCTATCGTTAAGTAGTTGTTAATGTTAGACTGCATTTGGCCTACTAGTTGGGTTGGGGCCTACTATCGGTGTCTGCCACTCCTTGCTGTTCTCCTCCACTGAACAAAGCTGTGCCGCCTGTTTACTACGGTTGCCAATTTTGAACTGCATTTCGACTACTTACTGATTTGGGCCTACTCTCTGTGTCAGCCTCTCATTCCAGTTGTCCTCCACTGCAATGCCCCCTGGTTAGTCCTGTGTTACCAATTTTGAACTGCATTTAGCCAACTTTATTCTTTGGGCCTATATCTGTGTTTCCTCCTCATCCTGCCCATTGCCCAGCCAGTGATAGATGAGTCTGCTGGTACATTGACCCATAACGCAAAATTCCCCGTGCATGCTACACAGCAAGATTGTGACCCTGCTGAAAGTCAGGTTCCTCTTCCCGCATACCATACCACCTTACACGGGGACAAAGAGGAAGGTGCAGATGAAAGTGCAGGTTCCTTCATCAGGTGGGGGGAGGAATACTAGTTGGCAACGTCACTGGCACAGGGCCTCTCATAGTACGCAAAAGTGTTGCTGCCGGTGGGAGGCGCCCCCGCCGTGCAAACACACCGCTGTACTTTGAGGGGCCCTGTGCCAGTGCCAATCCAACGAGTGGGCCCCCCCTGCTTGCTCAGGATCACAGCACTTGCAAAGTTGAAATACTTACCTCTCCCTGCTCCACTGCCGTGACGTGGTCCAGATTTACTGGGCCCACTAATTACTTGAACCAGCCCTACCCCCCACAACTTTAGCCAAATGACCCCCAATTTCAAATGCCTTCCAATTATTATAAGCTAAATTACGATTGACAAGCTTCTGTAACAAGAATGGATGTTTTTGCCATTAAAATGGGCAGTGTAGGTGTTTTCCTGGCCTCCACTCACTGCCGACTATGCTTCCCCATTGACTTGCATTGGGTTTCGTGTTTCGGGCGATACCCGACTTTTCGCCATAATCGGCCGATTCCACTCGACTCGACTTCTAAGATAGTCGGGTTTCGCGAAACACGACTCGACTCTAAAAAGGTCAAGGTCGCTCAACCCTAATTATTATTATTATAGATTTTTGGGTTTTATGATCTTATCACCCAATCTTATTATTACATCATCTACCCTTATTTTATCATGGCTTTGTTTATGTCCATTTTCCTTTTTTATTTTCTTTTTTTATCATTTTTTTCATCAATTTGTTTCATTATTTTAGTATTTTTTTGTCTTTTTACACTTAATTTTCTTCACTATATCACATCCCGATCACTTTCTCTTACACTATTAATATTAGATTGTACGATCACTTTTCTAATCATTTCCATATTCACAACTATTATTATTATTACTCATGCATATTTTACACCATATTTCTTGTATATTTCCATATTTACCACCATTTACACTTCATTTTCTTGTTAGTTCTCCGTAGCTGCTATATTTTTTCCCTGCCAGGACCTGCGGTCACATGTCCTTTCCTTATTTTAGCGGTCTATTGTATTGAGGGTTTTCCCTCTAGGACCTGTTTCATCACATGTTCCTTCCTATCCAATGACAGTGGGCCGGGTGGAACGCACGCCGGCATTGCGTTCCGGGTGGCTCCGCCCCCTTTCCCATGTTCCCCTGCGTCGCGTCAGCTGATCGCGGCGCCGGGATTGCATGGGCTTGTGGGCCGGCGCTTCCTGGTGACCTCCTGTGTCGGCGCGCGTCGCTACACACCCGCTCCCCCTCCCATTGGCTGCTCCTCTCATAAATACCCAGCTTTCCTTGGATGTAGCCACCCCCTGACGAAGGCAGACGCCGAAACGCGCGTCGGGGTTCGGCACATCCCTGGGACACACTCACCATATAGCAGGTAACATCTATGGCTGGTTTTATCCCATAATACTAGCACCTTATTTTGTTTTGGCACTGGCCACTAGGAGCTTTATATTTATTTGGCTTCTTGGTCCTTTTGGACCTTAATTAGCTTTGCCCACAGTATTAGCTGGCATTATCCCATATCCTTTTTGCTATCACTCTATTTGGTCTGTTCCAGCCCATGGTTCATACTTTTGCACATGCACTTTATAGTATGTCAGTATTTCATCTACCTCTCTACACCGCTATATGGTCTATCAAAACGGTTTATTTATAAGTATAAATTTATTATCATACGCTTCTGTACTATTTATATGTCCCCGGTGATGTGCTGTTTTTGGTATTTTTTCCCACCGTTCCACTGTTTATTTTATAAATAAATATTGTTATTTCACACGTTATTTTGGACTTTTGTCTCGGTTTTTCTTCGTTCTTCTGTGATGATGATATTGCATGCAGAGGACGAGGCCGTGGCCAAGGTGAAAGTAGGCAACAACAAAGACCCACATCTTCTCGCTGGACCTTCCTGTCCCAGTTTCTAGGGGACCGCAGCACCCCACTATTGAAGCCAGAGCAGTGTGAAACGGTTGTTGGCTGGATAGGGGATAATGCTTCCAGTCACTTAGCCACCACCACCACCATGTCTTCCACATGGTCAAGTCTGAGTAGCCATGATTATGGCCTGGATATTCCTTCCTCCCACCATGCTGAGTGCCCTGAGACAACTGATCCCACACTTGGACACTCTGAAGAGCTGTTCAGTTTTCCATTTTAAGATTCAGAACTATTGGCTGGTCAACTTGAAGTGGGGACAGATGAGATTGCATGTAGAGATGCCCAAAGCTTTGACCAGCCCCGGTCACGCGAAGGCAATGGTGGGAAAGTGTTAGAAGAGGTGGATGATGATGAGACACAATTGCCGGAAAGTCAGGAGGAAGAGCAGGGTGCAAATGTCGAAGACGAGGTGGTGGATGACATAGTGACTGACCCAACCTGGCAGGAGGACATGTAGAACAAAGGCGGCTGCACACATGAGGAAGGAGGCATATCACCCCAACAGGCAGGAAGAAGCAGTGTGGTGGCCAGACAGAAGGCGTGCATCCATTCCCTGTAACACCAACATGAGAGAAGTTGCCATTCCAACTGTTAGATCTTCCTGAGTCTGGTTATAAGACTCTGCCGATAACCCCAAAGAGGCCATTTGCAGCACCTGCCATGCCAGCATCAGCAGGGGTAGCAAAACTACCAGCCTGACCACCACCAGCATGATCAGGCACATGGCAGCAAAGCACGTGTTTTTTTAGGACAAACCCCAGGCTCCAGGACCACTGTCTGCAGGTCATACCACTGCTTCTTCCACTGTTTTGCATAGAAGCCAATCCCAGTACACCGTGCATGTGAAGATGACTCTATCCATTCACCTCTTGTGGCCCACAGTCAAGCAGCACCATCATCAAGCCCATCCATGTCCTTGTCCCAGCACAGCCTTCAATTATCTATAACCCAGTCTTTGGAATGCAAGTGGAAATGCTCAGCGAACGCCACACGGGCCACAGTCTTAAATTCTAAAATTTGTCTTCTGCTTGCGCTAGAAATGCTGCCTTTTATGCTCATTGAGATGGAAGCTTTCCGCAACCTGATGGCGGCGGCTGTCCCAAGGTACTCGGTCCCCAGTCGCCACTATTTCTCTCGGTATGCCATACTGGCATTACACCAGCATGTGTCCCACAACATTACCCGCGCCCTCAGCAATGGTGTTACAGGGAAAGTCCACCTAACCACGGACACATGGAAAAGTGCTCAAGGGCAGGGATGGTATATCTCACTGACGGCACAATGGGTTAACATTATGGAAGCCAGGATCCAATCGAACCTTGGGATGGAACATATCATCCCCACACCGAAGATTGCTGGCCCAACATCAATCAGGGTTGCCCCCACAGTCTACAGCTCCTGCACCTAGTCCTCTTCATCCTCCATCTCTAAAATCAGCACATCAGTCAGAAGCTGGAAGCACTGCAGCACTGCCTCAGCCAAGGACAACAGGCTGTGCTGAAGCTAATCTGCGTAGGTGACAAACCACACAATGCAGAAGAGTTGTGGACAGCGCTGAAAGAGGAGTTAGATGTTTGGATGACACCTCTGAACCTACAGCCAGGCATAATCGTGTGTGACAATGGCTGTAACCTAGTGGCGGCTCTGAAGCAAGGTGAGCTCACACACATACCTTGCTTGGCACATATGCTTAACCTCTTGGTTCAACATTTTCTGAAAAGCTACCCGGAGCTGCCGGATCAGCTAGAGAAAGTATGCCGTCTGTCTGCCCATTTTAGAAAGCCAGCTACAGCTTCAGCCCTCCTTGCCGTGCTTCAGCAGCATTTGCAGCTCACCGGCTGGTGTGTGATATCCCCACGTGCTGGAAATCTATGCTGCATATGTTGGAAAGGATTTGTGAGCAGAAGAGGGCAGTTTTTGACTACCAACATCAACAAGGCCATCAATATTCAGTTCAAACTCCACACATAAGACCTCAGGAGTGGACATAGATGTCCGACATATGTACCATCCTCCAAAATTTGAGGACTGCACCAAGATGGTGAGAGGCGATGACACCATAATTAACATCACCAACCCTCTTCTCAGCATTCTGAAAACTTCTCTGCTTACAATTAAAGAGGATGCATTGCAGGCAGAGCACGAGGACATGGAGCAAGGAACCATACCGGGGATTACACTCAGCCCAGCCTCATGTCTTCTCAATGTGGATTGGTAGTCATTGAAGAGGAGGAGGAGGAGGAAGAACAGGAGCTACTTTAATGCACTATAGATGGTACTACAAACACAGCTGTCATACCTTCTGTTCAGTGGGGATGGCCTGAGGACAGGGAGGAGGAGGAGGATGAGAAGGACAGCATGATCAATTGTCCTGTTGGTGAAGACATGGAAGTCTTCCCTGCTAGCAGTCTGGCACGCATGGCTGTCTTTATGTTGCGCTGCGTTTCACGTGACCTTTGCAATATAAAAATTTTGGATGTCAGTCATTACTGGTTGGTGACACTTCTAGACCCACGCTACAAGGAGAACTTTCAATCTCTTCTACCAGAGGCAGAGAGGTGTACTAAATTGTTGCAGTACCAGAGGGCCATTGTAGCAGAATTACTTAGAAAATTCCCATGTGAGAACGCTGGCAGCAGACATCCGAGTTTATTGTACAACCAAGGACTCCAAACAAGAGAGACAGAAGTACAATACAGCTCAGGCAGGGGAACAATGCCAAAGTTCTGTGACAGTTCTCTCAGACCCTCCCATCGTGATGGCACAGAGGCAAGGGGTGCTGTCACAAGAAGTACAATGTTTGGGAAGATAGAAGGGAGTACCTTGCAGATCATACAAACATCCTCCGTGATTCCTCTGTGCCTTTAAATTATTGGGTATCCAAGCTGGACACGTGGTATGAACTGGCTCTCTATGCCTTGGAGATCCTGACCTGCCCTGCTGCTAGTGTTCTGTCAGAGCGGGTTTTTAGTGCTGCTGGTGGAATTATAACAGATAAGCGCATCTGCCTGTAAACTGAAAATGCTGACAGGCTGACTCTTATAAAAATGAACAAGGGCTGGATTGGGAAAGACTTCTGTACACCAGCAAGTGAAAACAGCGAAACATAACCTCAAATACATTCTCTCTTTTGAGGAGGTGTATTCTCATGCACCGCTTCACAACCACACATGGGTATACGCTTCCAGATTTGGTCTGTTTGCTGTTATCCTCATCCTCATCATCCAGAACCACTAGATGACCAGGGTGAACGTGCTCTGTACTGTTATAGGCCGGTGCATTTTGGGCAAGGGGGCTGTGATGGCACTATTTTAATTTGTAAAAAAAGGACTCCACATTGGAGAATTGAGCATGACATTACATTGGGCCTACTTCTTAATTCTGAAGGAAAATGGATTAGCGGTCTCTGGGGAGCGCTGAAGAAGAGGCAAGAGGGGTCAAATGGATTTAGATAAGCGATAAGTCTGTAGCAGCTCCAGCCGTGAGCCTTCTGAGAGGGAAGAATAATGACAAGTACTGAAGATCGCGGTCAAAGGAGCGCTGAGAATTATCGCAGGGGGTTAATCCTTTGTTCCACTTCACGTTTTTATGGTTACAATCATCTTCATCAGGTGGCAATATAATTAAAACAAACGGAAGGAGTATTTAAAGTGACAGCAACCAATAAAAATTAGGAATAGAACAGCCAATCAAATTCACTTATATAAAATGGTGGTACAAATATATATACCGTATATACTACTCGAGTATAATCCGACCCGAGTATAAGCCGACCCCCCTAATTTTGCAACAAAAAACTGGGAAAACTAATTGACTCGAGTATAAGCCTAGGGTGGAAAATGCAGCAGCTACGGGTAAATGTTAAAAATAAAAATAGATACCAATAAAAGTAAAATTAATTGAGACATCAGTAAGTTAAGTGTTTTTGAATATCCATAGTGAATCAAGAGCCCCATATAATGCTCCATACAGTTCATTGTGGCCCCATAAGATGCTCCATACAAAATACGCCCCATATAATGCTCCATACAGTTCTTTATGCCCCATAAGATGCCCCATATAATGCTACATTCAGTTCTTTATGGCCCCATAGATGCCCCATATAATGCTCCATGCAGTTCTTTATGGCCCCATAGATGCCCCATATAATGCTCCATGCAGTTATGGCCCCATAGATGTCCCATATAATGCTCCATTCAGTTATGGCCCCATATAATGCTCCATGCAGTTATGGCCCCATAGATGCCCCATATAATGCTCCATGCAGTTATGGCCCCATAGATGCCCCATATAATGCTCCATGCAGTTATGGCCCCATAGAGGCCCCATATAATGCTCCATGCAGTTATGGCCCCATAGATGCCCCATATAATGCTCCATGCAGTTATTGCCCCATAAATGCCCCATATAATGCTCCATGCAGTTATGGCCCCATATAATGCTCCATGCAGTTATGGCCCCATAGATGCCCCATATAATGCTCCATGCAGTTATGGCCCCATAGATGCCCCATATAATGCTCCATGCAGTTATGGCCCCATAGATGCCCTATATAATGCTCCATGCAGTTATGGCCCCATAGATGCCCCATATAATGCTCCATGTAGTTATGGCTCCATATAATGCTCCATGCAGTTATGGCCCCATATAATGCTCCATGCAGTTATGGCCCCATAGATGCCCCATATAATGCTCCATGCAGTTATGGCCCCATATAATGCTCCATGCAGTTATGGCCCCATAGATGCCCCATAGATGCTCCATGCAGTTCTTCCCATGCATTGTGCCACATGTAATGCTGCTGCTGCACTAAAAGAAAAAAATGACATACTCACCTCTCGTCGCTGCTCCTCAGCGTCCCGTCTCTCCGCATTGACTGTTCAGGCAGAGGGCAGCGCGCAGACTAATACGTCATCGCACCCTCTGACCTGAACAGTCACAGCAAGAGGACGGGAAGACGAGGCAGCGGTGGAACGCGGAAAGGTGAATATGACATACTTACCTGC
Organism: Ranitomeya imitator; assembly: GCF_032444005.1. Classification (NCBI taxonomy): domain Eukaryota; kingdom Metazoa; phylum Chordata; class Amphibia; order Anura; family Dendrobatidae; genus Ranitomeya; species Ranitomeya imitator. The sequence continues at coordinate 328,707,535 of NC_091286.1, read as the reverse complement.
TCCCGGCGCTCCTGACGCGGTCCCTGCATGTCCCACGGTCTTCGGGAGCAGCAGCTTCTTCCTGTAGTGAGCGGTCACATGGTACCGCTCATTACAGTAATGAATATGCGGCTCCACCCCTATGGGAGTGGAGTCCATATTCATAACTTTAATGAGCAGTACCAGTGACCGCTGAACAGGGGAAGAAGCTGCAGGCGCCCGAAGACCGTGGGACATGTAGGGAGCGCTGGGAGCAGGTGAGTATTTGACAGGCGTCGCACGCCCATACCTGCCGACCCCCCCGCCTTCCATGACTCGAGTATAAGCCGAGAGGGGCACTTTCAGCCCATTTTTTAGGCTGAAAATTTCGGCTTATACTCGAGTATATACGGTATATAAAAAAAACTACAAAAATAATTAAAACAATGAGTCCATGTGTACAATGAAACAATAAAGAATAATGATTAAAATACATGTAAATTTATTAAAAAATACATATAAAAATGTCAGTTTTTTTTCTTTTCCCTCCTTCCTTTTACCTTCTTGCATTTTCAATAGTGAGATTCAAACCGTCAGGGGCAAGTGTGCCTAATATAAATATCCAGTAACTCTCTCTGTTAATTAAGCTCCTGTACCAATTGGGGACATTATCTGATATATGGTCAATGATAGTAAGTTTTAAATGCCTCTGGTCTTTATGGTGTGTTATTGTAAAATGTTTGGAGTAGAAAACCATTTAGAATATTTTGACAGTGCTTATTCAATCTTGCATGCATGGTCTGGATGGTCCTACCTACATACTGAAGACCACAAATACATTCTATTAGGTATATCACGAATATTGATTAACAGCTTACATGGCAATTGATTTTAAAGGTCGTACCGGTGGTGTTCGATTTGAATTCCCTTGTTCCATATATAAAGGAAACACAGCAGAGACTTCAAGCAAAACAACTTGGATTCAAATCTTTAGTGGTTATAGAAAGATTGGGGTTATGAGTAATATTGCTGGGAGCAACTAAGTTACGAAGTGTACGATTTTTTCTATATACTGATTTTGGTTGGGTCGGCAAATGTTTGGAGAGTGGAGAGAATAGGATCACCTCTCAGGATAAACCAGTATTTTCTAAGGAGATCACGAATAACTGTATGAGATTCGTTGAAGGTGGTGACCAGACTCCATTTACCGATCTCTGAGGTGAGTTTATTTGTAGCTGTTTTAACTTTATTTATTTTTTTTATTTTATTGATGCAGTCCTCCTGTGAAAACTTTTTGACTTTGGAGTGGGCATCAAAAATTAATTTCTTTGGGTACCCTCTCTGTTGGAAGCGTTCCTTCAAAACAATAGCCTCTTTAGAGAAATCATTGTCATGTGTACAGTTTTTCCTTATTCTCCAATATTGTCCATAGGGAATATTCAATATCCATTTAGGAAGGTGACCACTATTGAAACCCAAGTAGCTGTTTACATCTACTTTTTTGAAATGTGTGGAGGTAGAAAACTTACCCATAGGATCTACATGTACCATTAGATTGAGGAACTGTATTGCTGTATTAGATGTTTGGGCTGAAAAAGTAAGGCCCCACGAGTTGATGTTCAAGATTTCAACAAATTCAGTGATTTCAGAGAGGGAGCCAGTCCAGACGATGAATAAATCATCAATGTAGCAGCGATACAGGGCAATCATGCCCATCGTCAGGGTAGACTGTGCGATAAAGATGGACTCAAATGCACCCATAAACAAATTTGCATAACTGGGGGAGAATTTCATCCCCAACGCACAGCCTCTGATCTGACGGAAGAATGTACTTTCAAAAGAAAAAACATTGTTCTTTAAAATGAATGTTATTGCCTTCTTTAACCCCTTCATGACTTTGGGATTTTCCGTTTTTCCATGTTCGTTTTTTGCTCCCCTCCTTCCTAGAGCCATAACTTTTTTATTTTTCCATCAATATGGCCATGTGAGGGCTTATTTTTTTGTAAAACAAGTTATACTTTTGAATAACATCCTTGGTTTTAGCGTGTCGTGTACTGGAAAACGGGAAAAAAATTCCAAGTGCGGTGAAATTGCAAAAAAAGTGCAATCCCACACTTGTTTTTTGATTGGCTTTTTTTCTAGCTTCACTAAATGCTAAAACTGACTTGACATTATGATTCTACAGGTCATTATGAGTTCATAGACACCAAACATGTCTAGGTTCTCTTTTATCTAAGTGGTGAAAACAAATCCAAATTTTGCTAAAAAAAAAAAAACAATTGCGCCATTTTCCGATACCCGTAGCGTCTCCATTTTTCCTGATCTGGGATCGGTTGAGGGCTTATTTTTTGTGTGCTGAGCTGGCATTTTTATTGATACCATATTGGTGCAGATACTTTTTTTGATTGCCCGTTATTGCATTTTAATGCAATGTCGCGGCGACCAAAAAAACGTAATTCAGGATTTTCGAATTTTTTTCTCACTATGCCGTTTAGCGATCAGGTTAATCCTTTTTTCATTGATAGACTGGGCGATTTTGAACGCGGCCATACCAAATATGTGTAGGTTTGATTTTTTTTTTATTGATTTATTTTGGATGGGGCGAAAGGGGGGGTGATTTAAACTTTTATATTTTTTTATTTTTTTCACATTTTTTTAAACTTTTTTTTCTACTTTTGCCATGCTTCAATAGCCTCCATGGGAGGCTAGAAGCTGGCACAACTCGATCGGCTCTGCTACATAGCAGCGATCATCAGATCGCTGCTATGTAGCTGAATTGCAGGTGTGCTATGAGCGCCGACCACAGGGTGGCGATCACAGCAGGCCGGGATCAGTAACCATAGAGGTCTCAAGGACCTCTATGGTTACCATTCTGATGCATCGCTGACCCCAATCATGTGACGGGGGTCAGCGATGCGCTCATTTCCGGCCGGATGGTTGGAAGCGCCGGTTAAATGCCGCTGTCAGTGTTTGACAGCGGCATTTAACTAGTTAATAGCAGCGGGTGAATCGCGATTTCACCCGCCGCTATTGCGGGCACATGTCAGCTGTTCAAAACAGCTGACTTGTCCCGGCTTTGATGCGGGCTCACCGCCGGAGCCCTGCATCAAAGAGGGGGATCTGACCTCGGACGTACTATCCCGTCCGAGGTCAGAAAAGGGTTAAAAATTATTTTTGAGAATGTGGTAAATCTTTATCTAGTGAAAGATTATGGTTAATTGCCTCCATGCCAAGGTCATGTGATATATTAGTATATAGGGCATTAATATCTATGGTGAAAAGGATACAATGCGGGATACCATGTAATGCTCAAAGAAGATCGATCAATTGGGATGAATCTCTCAAGTAGGAGTCCAAGCTCAATACATATTTTTGTAAAAAATGGTTTATGTAATGTGACAAGTTACTGGTGATGGAATCTATACCAGAAATTATAGGTCGCCCAGGGGGGTTAGAAGGATCTTTGTGAATTTTCGGTAAAAAATAAATTGGGCAGCACGGTGGCGCAGTGGTTAGCACAGCAGCCTTGCAGCGCTGGGGTCCTGGGTTCTAATCCCACCCAGGACAACATCTGCAAAGAGTTTGTATGTTCTCTCCGTGTTTGCGTGGGTTTCCTCCGGGCACTCCGGTTTCCTCCCACATTCCAAAGACATACTGATAGGGATTCTAGATTGTGAGCCCCATCGGGGACAGCGATGATAATGTGTAAAGCGCTGCGGAATATGTTAGCGCTATATAAAAATAAAGATTATTATTATAAAATAAAGGAACTATGAAACCCGAAATGTTTAGAAATTTGATCTCCTTTCTGTTAAGAAAACCTGAAGACTGTGCTTCTCTTATAAGTGTATTATAGTCCCAAAAAATTGTGGTGGAAACATCCTGTCCCAATCTCTCATAAAGTTTTTGATCCCCAAGAAGTCTAAAACCCTCATTGATAAACCAGCCCCTGTTCATGATGACAAACCCCCTACCCTTATCAGCATTTTAAATAATAATCTCCTTATTCTCCCTAAGTGTTTTAATCACCGTTTTTTCACCCAAACTTAAATTGTGCTTTTTCGTTTTAGTTATAGTTAATGACCGTACCTCATTCAAGATAAGATGCTCAAACATTTCAATATGCGAGCCTTTATGGTGGATAGGGTAGAATTGGCTACATGAGATTTTAGGGTCAACATTTAAAAACCTGTCCTCTGTGTTAGTTGTGCAACTAGAAGTTGGAGACGAAACTTTGTTTTTTTCTTCTATCAGAAAGTGCTGTTTCAAGGTCAGCTTTCGTATAAACTCATTGAGATCAAGAAATAAGTTGAAAGTATTAAGTTGGGCGTGGGGACAAAAAGAATGATGGGGGAGAATTTCATCCCCATCGCACAGCCTCTGATCTGATGGAAGAATGTACTTTCAAAAGAAAAAACATTGTTCTTTAAAATTAATGTTATTGCCTTCTTTAACCCCTTCATGACCTTGGGATTTTCCGTTTTTCCATGTTCGTTTTTTGCTCCCCTCCTTCCTAGAGCCATAACTTTTTATTTTTCCATCAATATGGCCATGTGAGGGCTTATTTTTTTGTAAAACAAGTTATACTTTTGAACAACATCCTTGGTTTTAGCGTGTCGTGTACTGGAAAACGGGAAAAAAATTCCAAGTGCGGTGAAATTGCAAAAAAAGTGCAATCCCACACTTGTTTTTTGATTGGCTTTTTTTCTAGCTTCACTAAATGCTAAAACTGATGATTCTCCAGGTCATTATGAGTTCATAGACACCAAACATGTCTAGGTTCTCTTTTATCTAAGTGGTGAAAACAAATCCAAATTTTGCTAAAAAAAAACAAACAATTGCGCCATTTTCCGATACCCGTAGCGTCTCCATTTTTCCTGATCTGGGATCGGTTGAGGGCTTATTTTTTGTGTGCTGAGCTGGCATTTTTATTGATACCATATTGGTGCAGATACTTTTTTTGATTGCCCGTTATTGCATTTTAATGCAATGTCGCGGCGACCAAAAAAACGTAATTCAGGATTTTCGAATTTTTTTCTCACTATGCCGTTTAGCGATCAGGTTAATCCTTTTTTCATTGATAGACTGGGCGATTTTGAACGCGGCCATACCAAATATGTGTAGGTTTGATTTTTTTTATTGATTTATTTTGGAGCTTTTTCATCACTAGTGAGTATATGATCAGATATATTAAAGATACTGGAGCCATTGGTGTGATAATTTAGACTGCTTTTACCTTCTTCAGAATGGGATGTGAAGTTCCCTCAGAATTTTTTGTAAGATTTTCCACCACCTCTACATCCCCGTTTTTTCTTTTTCTTTTTGATGAGTGACCCGGAACCAACTGAAAAAACTGAGTGATGTTTGTATTTCGGGAGGGGTTATCAGAATAAACGAAACTAGTGTTGCAATTAGAGGGTTTAAGGTACCGTCACACTTAGCGACGCTGCAGCAATACCGACAACGATCCGGATCGCTGCAGCGTCGCTGTTTGGTCGCTGGAGAGCTGTCACACAGACCGCTCTCCAGCGACCAACGATGCCGGTAACCAGGGTAAACATCGGGTAACTAAGCGCAGGGCCGAGCTTAGTAACCCGATGTTTACCCTGGTTACCATCCTAAAAGTAAAAAAAACAAACAGAACATACTTACCTACAGCCGTCTGTCCTCCAGCGCTGTGCTCTGCACTCCTCCTGTACTGTCTGTGTGAGCACAGCGGCCGGAAAGCAGAGCGGTGACATCACCACTCTGCTTTCCGGCTGACCGACGCTCACAGCCAGTACAGGAGGAGAGCAGAGCACAGCGCTGGAGGACAGACAGCGGTAGGTAAGTATGTAGCGGTTGTTTTTTTTACTTTAACGATGGTAACCAGGGTAAACATCGGGTTACTAAGCGCGGCCCTGCGCTTAGCTACCCGATGTTTACCCTGGTTACCAGCGAAGACATCGCTGAATCGGTGTCACACACGCCGATTCAGCGATGTCTACGGGGAGTCCAGCGACCAAATAAAGTTCTGGACTTTCTTCCCCGACCAGCGACAGCACAGCAGGGGCCTGATCGCTGCTGCCTGTCACACTGGACGATATCGCTAGCGAGGACGCTGCAACGTCACGGATCGCTAGCGATATCGTCTAGTGTGACGGTACCTTTAGGCCAGGGGGTGAGAGTGTCAATAAATGATGAATCAACTAAATTACTAATCAACGAATTCGTTGGGACAACCGTTTCCAGAACCGGTAAGGAAGAGGTAAAATCGTCCAATAATTTTGAAGTAGGTAAAATGGAAATTGTGTTCACATTTGAAGGTAATTGTGACGAAAATGATTCCTCGTGGATGGTTAGTTGAGAGAAACCTGGAAAATGGTGATCCATCTCATGGGACGTAACAACGGGTTCAAATTATTGTTCAAACTAGAGACAACATCTGAATCAAGTTGAAGATTGAAGTCTGACCATGTTGTAATATGATCAGTCTCATCACAAACTGCAGAGGTGACTTGTCCATCCTTTAATAATAATAATAATAATAATCTTTATTTTTATATAGCGCTAACATATTCCGCAGCGCTTTACATTTTGCACACATTATCATCACTGTCCCCGATGAGGCTCACAATCTAAATTCCCTATCAGTATGTCTTTGGAAGGTGGGAGGAAACCGGAGTGCCCGGAGGAAACCCACGCAAACACGGAGAGAACATACAAACTCTTTCCAGATGTTGTCCTTGGTGGGGTTTGAACCCAGGACTACAGCGCTGCAAGGCTGCAGTGCTAACCACTGCGCCACCGTGCCGCCCCAATAATAGTTGGACTAGAGGGTACAGGATTGGTGGTGCATCTCTTGAGTGTTTTTATGTGGTGGAATAAAGCTTTTGTTGTTTATTTAAAAAAAATAAAAATGAACAAGATTGGGAAAGACTTCTGTACACCACCAAGTGAAAACAGCGAAGCATAACCTCAAATACATTCTCTCTTTTGGGGAGGTGTATTCTCATGCACCTCTTCACAACCACACATGGGTATACGCTTCCAGATTTGGTCTGTTTGCTGTTATCCTCCTCTTCATCCTCATCCTCATCATACAGAACCACTAGATGACCAGGATGAATGTGCTCTGTACTGTCATAGGCTGGTGCATTTTGGGCAAGGGGGCTGTGATGGCACTATTTTAATTTGTAAAAAAAAGGACCCCACATTGGGGAATTGGGCATGACATTGCATTGGGCCTACTTCTTCATTCTGTCTCCTGCAATGTCGTCCTTGAACAGCCACAAGATCACCAGAGTGAACGTGCCGTGTACGGTGCATTTTGGGCAAGGGGGCTGTAATGGCACTATTTTAATTTGTAAAAAAAGGATCCCACATTGGGGAATTGGGCATGACATTGCGTTGGGTCTATTTCTTCATTCTGTCTCCTGCAATGTGTCCTTTAACTGCCACTAGATCACCAGGGTGCACATGCTCTGTATGGTGCATTTTGGGCAAGGGGGCTGTGACGGCACTTTTTTATTTTCCAAAAAAAGGAACCCACATTGGGGAATTGGGCATGACATTACATTGGGCCTACTTCTTCATTCTGTCTCCTGCAATGTGTCCTTTAACTGCCACTAGATCACCAGGGTGAACGTGCTCTATGCGGTGCACTTTGGGCAGGGGGCTGTGATGGCACTGTTTCAATTTGTAAAAAAATTACCCCACATTGGGGAATTAGGCATGACATTATATTGGGCCTACTTCTTAATTCTGTCTCCTGCAGTGTGTCCTTTAACTGCCACTACATCACCAGGGTGAACGTGCTCTGTATGGTGCTCCTTGGGCAAGGGGACTGTGATGGTGCTATTTTAATTTGTAAAAAAAGGACCCCACATTGGGGAAATGGGCATGACATTACATTGGGCCTACTTCTTAATTCTGTCTCCTGCAATGTGTCCTTTAACTGCCACTAGATCACCAGGGTGAGCGTGCTCTGTATGGTGCTCCTTGGGCAAGGGGGCTGTGATGGCGCTATTTTAATTTGTAAAAAAGGACCCCACATTGGGGAATTGGGCATGACATTACATTGGGCCTACTTCTTAATTCTGGCTCCTGCAATGTGTCCTTTAACTGCCACTAGATCTCCAGGGTGAACGTGCTCTGTACGGTGCATTTTCAGCAAGTAGGCTGTAATGGCACTATTTTATTTTGTAAAAAAGGAACCCACATTTGGCAATTGGGCATGAATTGGGAATTGGGCACACACCACATGACCAGCTTAGGTTGTCAAATGTTACAATGACATTTCCCAGAGAACACATTTGTAGTGGTTGAAAGCAATGTTAAAGTTGAAAAACGCTTCAAAAGCACTGCATCTGAACTAAACCTAATTGGGGAGGAAATTTTCGTTTTGGGGTTAATAATTTAGCATTACAGGCAAGTCATTAACCTGCAAAGGATGTACCTTAATATATTTCCCAACAAAATCAGTTTTGGTGTGTTTTTCGTGGCACTGGGAAATATGGCATGAATATCGCATGAATCTCGGAAAAAATTGTTTAAAGCTGTGAACTAGGAGTCAGGAATGCTTCCAGGGGCGATCCCCATGATGCTTCTGTGTCATTTAAGCAGTGTTTCCATTATCAGACGTTTTTAGACCTTATAGCGACCCCCGGGGGGGATCACGGTATAAATACTCGGGTCTCTCATAGACTTACATTGGGCTCATTGTTCTGGCCGAGTAGCCGAGCATTCCAATCTGCTCAACCCGAGCAATTAGCACTAGTGTTGAGCGATACCGTCCGATACTTGAAAGTATCGGTATCGGATAGTATCGGCCGATACCCGAAAAATATCGGATATCGCCGATACCGATATCCGATACCAATACAAGTCAATGGGACATCAAGTATCGGAATGTATCCTCATGGATCCCAGGGTCTGAAGGAGAGGAAACTCTCCTTCAGGCCCTGGGATCCATATTAAAGTGTAAAATAAAGAATTAAAATAAAAAATATTGTTATATTCACCTCTCCGGCGGCCCCTGGACATCAGCGGGAGGATCCGGCGTCCGGCACGGCTTCTTTCTTCAAAATGCGCGCCTTTAGGACCTGTGGAATGACGTCCCGGCTTCTGATTGGTCGCGTGCCGCCCATGTGACCGCCACGCGACCAATCAGAAGCCGCGACGTCATTCCTCAGGTCCTAGAAGGCGCTCATTCTAGGACTTTAGCTGAGGAATGACGTCGCGGCTTCTGATTGGTCGCGTGGCGGTCACATGGGCGGCACGCGACCAATCAGAAGCCGGGACGTCATACCACAGGTCCTAAAGGCGCGCATTTTGAAGAAAGAAGCCGTGCCGGACGCCGGATCCTCCCGCTGATGTCCAGGGGCCGCCGGAGAGGTGAATATAACAATATTTTTTATTTTAATTCTTTATTTTACACTTCCGATACCGATACCCGATATCACAAAAATATCGGATCTCGGTATCGGAATTCCGATACCGCAAGTATCGGCCGATACCCGATACTTGCGGTATCGGAATGCTCAACACTAATTAGCACCCAAGCATTTTAGTGCTCGCTCATAACTAATTTATAATACCATATATACTCGAGTATAAGCCTACCCGAGTAGAAGCCGACCCCCCTAATTTTGCCACAAAAAACTGGGAAAACTTATTGACTCGAGTATAAGCCTAGGGTAGGAAATGCATCAGCTACCGGTGAATTTCAAAAATAAAAATAGATGCTCCATACCGTTCATTATTGCCCCATAGATGCTCCATATAAAGCTGTGCCACATATAATGCTCTGCACCGTTCATTATTGCCCCATAGATGCTCCATATAAAGCTGTGCCATATAGTGCTCTGCACCGTTCATTATTGCCCCATAGAAGTGCCATAGAAAGCTGTGCCATATAGAATGCTCTGCCATATAGTGCTCTGCACCATTCATTATTGCCCCATAGATGTGCCATATAAAGCTGTGCCATATAGAATGCTCTGCACCATTCATTATTGCCCCATAGATGTGCCATATAAAAGCTGTGCCATATAGTGCTCTGCACCGTTCATTATTGCCCCATAGATGTGCCATAGAAAGCTGTGCCATATAGTGCTCTGCACCGTTCATTATGGCCCCATAGATGTGCCATATAAAGCTGTGCCATATAAAGTTGAATTCCGATACAGCGAATATCGGCCAATACCCGATATTTGCGGTATCGGAATGCTCAATACTAGTGCTAACATATTTGCAACAGAGTTTCCAAGGGTATTCTAACAATTCATTAGCCTTCTTAGGCTGCTTTCACATTTGCGTTTAAATCCGCAGCGTTTAAAACGCATCCGCAAGTGGTGAAAAAAACGCATATAAGTGCGTAAAAACGCAGCGTTTTTTAGACGCATGCGTTGTCGCATGCGGTTAAAAAAACGCCACGTTTGTACGCGTTTACATGCGTTTTTTCCTGCGTTTGCGTTTTTGGTGCGCATGATGAGAAATTTCACAATCAAGATAACCAGACACCGCCAATGGGACTACAGAGGGCGTATATGATGGGATCTCTATATATAGACCCTAGGGCTACTGAAATTTTAACAGTTTGTTACTGTATCCTGTGTCATGATGGATCTTCGCATGGAGAGCTTTTATTTCAACCTGGATTTCAGCTTCAAGCTGTTTCTTGCCTGTGCTTTTGCTTGGGAGCAAGACAGAAATCGCGACAGATGGAGAAGGAGACAACGTAAGCGTTTTTGGAGGCACCCCATTATTGAAGTACGTGAGAGCCGTGGAGCCTATCACATGCTCTATGGCGAGCTTAATGCCAACCCGGAGAAATTCCAGGAATACACACGAATGTCGTAAGAGTCGTTTCGGGATTTGCTTTCTCGTGTCCAAGGAACCATACGGCGACAGGACACCCAGCTCCATAGAGCGATTCCACCCGAGGAACGTCTGCTGGTTACATTAAGGTACGTTCAAAATCTAAACCAAAGACAGTCCAAATTTAGTTTTTTCTGACATTTATTTTTGGTATATTTTCCTTTCTTTTTTTTATCGTAACCACACCATAAAAAGAATAGATTGTAATTTTTTTTTGTGTTTGTTTTTCTTCCAGATTTCTGGCCCCCGGAGAGAGTTTATCATCCCTCCACTTCCAATACCAGCTTGGAATATCCACCCTGTCCGGAATAGTTGCGGACACCTGCCGGGCTTTGTGGAATGTACTCCCGGATTAGTTTATACCCCTACCCACCTTGGACATGTGGCTTGAAATTGCGGCTAAATTCTGGAATGTGTGTGATTTCCCCAACTGTTTAGGAGCGGTTGATGGAAAGCACATTCGCATTATCAAACCAGCCAGGACAGGATCGGAGTACTTCAATTACAAAAAATATTTTTCTGTGGTGCTCATGGCAATAGCCGATGCGAACTGTCACTTCATCGCCGTGGACATTGGAGCTTTTGGCCGTGGCAATGATTCCCAGAGTTTCAAGAACTCGGATATGGGCCGCCGTGTGTATGGGAACAATTTCAATTTTCCTCCGCCACAACCTCTCCCCAACACTCAAGGTCCACCGATGCCATTTGTTATGGTTGGGGATGAGGCCTTCCAGATGTGTGAAAACCTACTGAAGCCATATTCCAGTCGAGACTTGAACCACACTAGAAGGATCTTTAACTACAGACTGACCAGGGCCCGAAGAACAGTAGAGTGTACCTTTGGCATTCTGGTTGCTAAATGGCGCATTTTTGCATCAGCCATAAATCTAAAAGTGGAAACAGTCGACGAGGTGGTCAAAGCCTGTGTGGTTCTCCACAATTACATAATGACTAAGGAGCGACCCAACATTGAACTGGATAAACCAGTTGCACACCCACTGCCCGATTTCCAGCATCACCCGCTGCGGTCAACTGCAGCCGTTGGTCACATGCGGGACCAATTTGCTGCCTTTTTTTATTCAGATATTGGACGTGTGTCATGGCAGGACAATGTTGTGTAAATGTCATGTTGTAATTATATCTGTATCAGTAATTTTCTACAATGATAATAATATTTCTCATTGAAAAACTTTAGTTTTGGTTGTGTTGACCATCTCTCCTATCTTTTTCCTCTCCAAACCAAGGTTGTCCTAAAACTGGCAGTATTTGATCTGTATTTAATATCAGTTTTTGTAATCCAAAACCAGGAGTGGGTGATAAAGGCAGAGGTGCTAGTTATTATGCTAATATCATAATTTACCTCTAATTGTTCCACTCCTTGTTTTGGTTTACAAATACTGATGTAAAACACTGGCCACATACTGCTAGTAATGGCAGCCATGTTGCTTTATTGGTAAGCTTGTTGACGTCATTGCATCATGATTGTCTTCTCCTGTATCCAATGGACACAAACTGAAGAGACAATCACTGTCACACTATCTATACTCATCAAGTCAGGTGTCAGAAATAATGAATTCATGATAAACATATACAGGCTCATGAATTCACTATTTCTGACACCTGTGCAGGTGAGCATAGATATGTAGCTTGTGACAACCATTGTCCCCTCAATTTGTGTGTAATAGATTATGTAAAAAGAAGAGAAAATGGTGGTTATACAAGGAAGTTCTCTACTTAACAGGTCAGGTGTCATAACTAATGAGTTTTTTGACACCTGACCTGTGCAGTAGAGGTCTGCACTGTATTTCCACCATTTTCTCTTCAGACTGCCACACTAGGCACAGACAAAAAGAGATTATGGAGATACATGTAATATTCATATCTGTATACTAGAGACACACAAAGCTGCAGTCTTTTTATTTTTAACTACTGGAGATATGATGTGGCCCAAAAAGTAAGTGTGTGGCGACGTTTCTTGGCGCACGGTGTGTGTTGCCGGCGGCGATAGACACAATAAACCAAACATAATTGCGGCAAATCAAACTTTTTTTATTTTGTTAACAACTGAAAAAAATTATTTTTTACTGCGCCGGCTTGGGGTAGAGTGATGTAAACGGGGTGTGTGAAGAACTGAGGCCTGGCTAACCGTGGACAACGCAGAGGTGGCAGGAGAAGGGGCAATGAAACTAGAAGGGTCTGGAAGTTCGGGGATGGGGCTTGACACATGAGAGGCTTGAGACGCACTGGAAGGGTGAAACAAAACTGACATTACAGACACATTGATAGGTGGAGGGGGAGGAATGCTAAGAGTCCTCTGGTTTTTTTTTCTGTTTTTTGGGGTTTGTCTGGTTGGGGGACATCTTGGTGGGCTCATATGCCGTGGCGTGGTGGCAGGTGACCTGTCAGGGTCTGGCTGCACTGTGTCAGAGTCCATAGTGCTCGTCGAGCGTGCATCCATGCCAGAGTCCATAGTGCTTGGAGAGCGGAAGGTCATGCCAGGGTCCTGCTGCATCGTGGTGGGGGCGGTATGGAAAGCCATGCCAGGGTCCTGCTGCATCGTGGTGGGGGCGGTACGGAAAGCCATGCCAGGGTCCTGCTGCATCGTGGTGGTGGCAGTACGGAAAGCCATGCCAGGGTCCTGCTGCATCGTGGTGGTGGCGGAACGGAAAGCCATGCCAGGGTCCTGCTTCATCGTGGTGTCAGAGGAGGAGGTCCAAGCTGGAGCAGCGGTTGTCACGGTGGTGGCGGTGGGATGTCCAACTGCACTCGTCATTGTGCTGGCACTGTAGTGGAGTCCGCCTGTGGAAGGAATTGAGGTGGCCATGCAGTGGTATGCAGCAGAGGTCGGCATTGAGGTTAATCGTGACAGTGAAGGCACAGTTGGATATGCCGCCACTGTCTGCTGGAAATACCGACTCTGCTGCATAGCCTGCATGTAAGCAGCATTGCAGGCCTGCATGACACTCAGCTGGAGATCAGGAGTAAGGTGTTCCAACATGCCCTGCTCAATTTGGTTAAAAAAAATGATGAGCTGGCCTCTGGAGGTCGGCTTTCACTTGATCAAGGCTTTTGGTGACCTCCTGGATGCGTGCATTCAAGAGGTTATGTGAAACATCCATTCGGTCACCTAAAGCCTTGATTGCTTTGTGTAAAACCGAGCTCAAGTGCAAAAACTCGGGCATGAGTGACCTGTCCGAAGCCCTCTGCCGCTCCCGGGATGAGCCCCAAAAAAAGGGGGCAGTGGAAGAGGACTGCAAAAAGGGAAGACCTGATGGACCAGCTCCCTGGTCTCCAGTTAGTGTGGAAGGCCCACTTGCTGCTGCGCTGCTGGATGGCTGGGATGGGTCCGTGGCTGTCAGATGAAGGACCGCTCCAGAACCTGGGCCGACAGTCGTGCTGTTTGTGCTGTGAAAAAAGGAAAAATAAAATTATTTTCAAAAATTTACCAGACGCAAAATCCTGTGGAATTTAAAAATACAGATTATGGCAATACAATACAACCTAAAGCATGTGATAAATACTTACGTTCTCTGGGCAAGGACCGGTCTTAAAAATGCCAGAACATGATGGTATTTGTATGTTCGGAACCTTGCTCCTGAACCACTGGGAACACGACTCTCTTGACGCAGGTCCTTGTTGAAGCGGTCCTTCATCGAACGCCAACGTATTTTTACTTTGTCCACTGTTAAAATAAAAAACATTATGGTCAGAAAATTGACTTTTTGCCGTGCTCAGACAACTGTGTGTGATGAGAGAAACTCCGGAGAGTTTCTTTCATCACACACAGTCGAGTGAGCACGGCCAAGGTCTCTGCTGCTTCACACTGCAGTGCAATACTTACCAAATGCACTTCGGACCCGTGTCGTGGCATTGTCCCAGCCATCCCACATTGCTTGGGCCACCTCATTCCATAAACGCTGGATCGTGGTGTTGTTCGAGTGCAGTGGATCCCGGGTGTCCCACAACGAGACTTGCTCCTGGACCAGGGTGATAAGTAGGTCATTGTCTATCAGGTTATCGTCCCGTTGTGAAACCTAAAAATTAAAGAAAGTCATTAAACTTTGCTCAATTACATAAGGAAAAGAAAGAAAAAAGATGCTGAGAAATGGCATGAATAGGAAAGTCAAGATACAAAAGGATTCCAGAAGGAAAAAGTTTAGAAATACGAGTGGAAAGAAAGGAAGATTCAAGAATATTACACTGAGGACAGTTAGCCTTGTATACGTACCCGCTGCCATCTTTCCACCGGACCTTGACTCCGCTGCTCCTGCCCTGTCTGTGCCTCAGTAGAAGAGCTCTAAAAAAAAGGAAAAATCAAATTGTCACATGTGTCGATGTGACAGTGAATACTTACCATATAGAAAAAGGAGCAGCATCCGTTCCAGGTGAAAAATATCAAGACTTTATTCCAACACCATCATACAACGTTTCGGCCTGGAGTGGCCTTTGTCAAGTACAAAATACAGCACACCTGGCCACCTTAAATAGTGTGGAGCCAAAATCAGGCACCAATCACTGACGAGGGGCGGCCTTTATAAAACAACGATCTTATAAATGCATAAAACCCTCAATACACCATAAAACATATAAATCATATAAATGCCTACATGGTAATGACATCCAATCTATACAAAAGGTATACAATAATTACATAGACAACAGGGATCGTTCCAAACAGACGCTGTACTCCAGTCTTGTTTATGTTGTGCTCGCTGTCATGATGACAATCCACCAATAGGCACGTGTATCTTCCAAATCCTAGGTATTATCCAATCCCAAAGGATCTTCCTGCATTGTTGTACCCCCCAGCCAATCGCTATATACTTAACAGGCTGTAAACAGAACGCCATATCCGCCGACGAGAGGCAGCCGGACCCAGCGTGTAGGTGCGCAACAAGCACACGGTCACATGACCGCAGCCGCTGCCCTCCCAACAGCGCAGGCGCCGGCGGCATCAAGCCGGACAGAGCTCACACACACACAGCAGGGAAATCACCACGGCCGCGTCAGAGCCAGGGGGGGGCGGAGGCAGAACGCCCATACACCCCACCTGACCAGCACAGGACACAGTGAATTCCCGCATGCGCGACAAGAGCCGGAAATAACCACCTCCATGGTAACCAGCGTATATAAACCTCAACATCTCAGAATAGCGATTTGACACACCAGGGGACAAGGAAGAAAACGGTGAATAACACCAGAATAATAATATACACAAAAGCACAAAACGTTCGAAAGAGCAGCTCCATGACTTCCAAATCTCCCTGGATGTCAAATCACCAGAATACTAAAAAGAAAAAAAGGGGGAAAAACAAAAATAACAATATTAAAAACAAATATACAGACTACGACGATACCTATAAGGAGAGAGATTAAACATTACATATCTGTAAATTATACTCAATATTCAACCCTCGGTTGTAGTGTATCTAATACAGAAATCCATCTCAATTCTTTAGTGTTTGAGTAATTGTACCCTATTCCCTCCCCTTCTCAGTATAGGGACTCCATCAATGACTCTGAATCGGAGTTGATTGACAGAATGACGACATTCCTCAAAATGTTTAGGGACTGGCAGGTCCAGCAATTTAGTTCTAATAGTGCTCTTGTGTTTGCTAACGCGGGCTTGTGTTTGCTCACGCGGGCTCTAACCTCCATGGAGGTTAGAGCCCGCGTTAGCAAACACAAGAGCACTATTAGAACTAAATTGCTGGACCTGCCAGTCCCTAAACATTTTGAGGAATGTCGTCATTCTGTCAATCAACTCCGATTCAGAGTCATTGATGGAGTCCCTATACTGAGAAGGGGAGGGAATAGGGTACAATTACTCAAACAAAAAGAATTGAGATGGATTTCTTTATTAGATACACTACAACCGAGAGGGTTGAATATTGAGTATAATTTACAGATATGTAATGTTTAATCTCTCTCCTTATAGGTATCGTCGTAGTCTGTATATTTGTTTTTAATATTGTTATTTTTGTTTTTCCCCCTTTTTTTCTTTTTAGTATTCTGGTGATTTGACATCCAGGGAGATTTGGAAGTCATGGAGCTGCTCTTTTGAACGTTTTGTGCTTTTGTGTATATTATTATTCTGGTGTTATTCACCGTTTTCTTCTTTGTCCCCTGGTGAGTCAAATCGCTATTCTGAGATGTTGAGGTTTATATACGCTGGTTACCATGGAGGTGGTTATTTCCGGCTCTTGTCGCGCATGCGGGAATTCACTGTGTCCTGTGCTGGTCAGGTGGGGTGTATGGGCGTTCTGCCTCCGCCCCCCCCTGGCTCTGACGCGGCCGTGGTGATTTCCCTGCTGTGTGTGTGTGAGCTCTGTCCGGCTTGATGCCGCCGGCGCCTGCGCTGTTGGGAGGGCAGCGGCTGCGGTCATGTGACCATGTGCTTGTTGCGCACCTACACGCTGGGTCCGGCTGCCTCTCGTCGGCGGATATGGCGTTCTGTTTACAGCCTGTTAAGTATATAGCGATTGGCTGGGGGGTACAACAATGCAGGAAGATCCTTTGGGATTGGATAATACCTAGGATTTGGAAGATACACGTGCCTATTGGTGGATTGTCGTTATGACAGCGAGCACAACATAAACAAGACTGGAGTACAGCGTCTGTTTGGAACGATCCCTGTTGTCTATGTAATTATTGTATACCTTTTGTATAGATTGGATGTCATTACCATGTGGGCATTTATATGATTTATATGTTTTATGGTGTAAAACATGTGTAAAACATGGTGTAAAACATGAGTGCTGCTGGTTGCTGTCTTTTCCAGTGAATACTTACCAATCTGACGAGGCAAATACTCACCTCACTGACATGCTCCACTTCCGACTGTCGTGGCTGAAACTCCTCACTAGATGAAGAATCCGAAGAAGACATTCTGATGCATGTAGAAAGAAAGAAATGGCAGAAATTAGGACATGTAGAGACAGAAAATAGAAAATAAAGGCATTGGATATACTCACATTGTTCAGGGTCTTGTCCTCCAAGATGTCTTCGGCTTCAGAGTCTTGTGAGAAGTGACCTGCAACTGTCCACATCCTCCCTTTTATCACCTTGATGGTGGGGGGTGGCTTATCAGTGTCTAGACATGGTTATCTTAATTGAAACGTATGCATTCAAAAACGCAACCAAACGCATGTGCTTAAAAACGCATGCGTTTACATAGACAGTAATAGGTTTTTTTGACGCAAACCTTGCGCAATCGAACGCATGCGTTTCCTTGCGGCAAATAGATGCCTCTAGAAATTACTACATGTTGCATTTCCGTGCCAAGACGCAAGCATCGAAACGACGCATGCGTCGTCAAATGCGGCCTTAACGCAAACCAAAAAAACGCATGCGTTTTTAATGTTAAATATAGGAAAACACGACGCATGCGTTTATATGCGGTGCAAACGCAGCGGCAAAAAACGCAAATGTGAAACCAGCTTTACACAGTTAGCAAACACAAAGTACCATAAGAATACTGGAGTGATGGTTGCTGAAAATGGGCCTCTATACACCTATGAAGATATTGCATTACAAACCAGACTTTTGCAGTTAGAATAGTCATTTACCACATTACCAATGTATAGAGTGTATTTCTGAATCACTTAATATTAGCTTCATTGGAAAAAACTGTGCTTTTCTTTCAAAAATAAGGAAATTTCTAAGTGACCCTAAACTTTTTAACAATAGTGTAACCTTCAAAGAACTTGTTTGGAATTAATTGGTATTATATTGCTAATTCTTAGAAAATTACATATTTTTCGGTACATTTTGTTGCTATAAAACCCTGAAAAAAAATTGTTAAAAAATTTATCAGCATTGTATTGCTCACCCATAGACTATTCTGTGGTCTGGAGTACATTTCGTTGCTATACAGTGGGGAAAAAAGGATTTAGTCAGCCACCAATGGTGCAAGTTCTCTCACTTAAAAAGAATAGAGAGGCCTGTAATTTTCATCATTGGTAGACCACAACTATGAGAGTCAAAATGAGAAAACAAATAAAAAAAACACCATGTCTGTTTTGGCAAGATTATGGTGGAAAATAAGTATTTGGTGATTAACAAAAGTTCATCTCTTTTGTAATATATCTTTTTTGGCAATGACAGAGGTCAAACGTTTTCTCTAAGTCTTCACAAGGTTGCCACACACTGTTGGTGGTATGCTGGCCAATTCCTCCATGCAGATCTCCTCTAGAGCAGTGATGCTTTAGTTCTGTTGCTGGGCAACACGGACTTTCAACTTCCTTCAAAGGTTTTCTACGGGGCTGAGATCTGGAGACTGGTTAGGCCACTCCAGGACCTTCATACGCTTCTTACAAAGCTACTCCTTTGTTGCTCAGGTGATGTGCTTGCTTCATACGCTTCTTACAAAGCTACTCCTTTGTTGCTCAGGTGATGTAGCGGCCACGCGACCAATCACAAGCCGCTACGTCTTTGAAAGTCATTAACGCGCTCATTTTTAAAAATGAGCGCGTTAATAGCTTGCGGTGACGTCGCGGCTTGTGATTGGTCGCGGCCACGCGACCAATCACAAGCCGCTACGTCTTTGAAAGCCATTAACGCGCTCATTTTTAAAAATGAGCGCGTTAATAGCTTGCGGTGACGTCGCGGCTTGTGATTGGTCGCGGCCACGCGACCAATCACAAGCCGCTACGTCTTTGAAAGCCATTAACGCGCTCATTTTTAAAAATGAGCGCGTTAATAGCTTGCGGTGACGTCGCGGCTTGTGATTGGTCGCGTGGCCGCGACCAATCACAAGCCGCGACGTCACCGCAAGCTATTAACGCGCTCATTTTTAAAAATGAGCGCGTTAATGGCTTTCAAAGACGTAGCGGCTTGTGATTGGTCGCGTGGCCGCGACCAATCACAAGCCGCGACGTCACCGCAAGCTATTAACGCGCTCATTTTTCATTTTTTTTGTCCCATTGACTTGTATTGGTATCGGAACTCGGTATCGGCGAGATCCGATATTTTGCCGGTATCGGCCGATACCATCCGATACCGATACTTGCAAATATCGGAAGGTATCGCTCAACACTAGTGAAAAATAATAAAAGATTATACATAGCCTAGACCTTCTCTACTCCTGCCTTGCAGTGACAGCTCTCCACCCATTTATTTACTTCAAACCTTCTGAACTGCAGTTTTCGTATCTTCTAGGCTCCACTCTTTTGATCTCTTCTGACACTGACTGGGCCTAACTGTGTGAGCCCAGAACTTGAATTAAGCTGTGTTCCCTTGCACAGTGTGGAACCAGAGGCTGCTATGAATGTAATAAATGTGAAGGGGCTACAGTACAAATGCAGCCCCTTTATTCTTAGTGTAGGTGAAGGTCCTAGAGATCAGACTCCCAATATGATGTGCTGGTGAATCCATCACAGTCCAGAAACCCCTTGGATATTTGGCTTCAGGTTTTGTTGACCACTGAGACTGTTTTGCTGAATGGTTTCTGAGTCGCCCGCCAGGGCCGTGAGGTACCTGGCACCGGGTCCGGTGTTCACAGGGGGATGTCACAGTGGTGACCTGGTCCGTGGTGCCCATGTAAAAGGGGAAAGTCCTTAAAGGGACACTGTCACCTGAATTTGGAGGGAACAATCTTCAGCCATGGAGGCGGGGTTTTTGGGTGTTTGATTCACCCTTTCCTTACCCGCTGGCTGCAATATTGGATTGAAGTTCATTCTCTGTCCTCCATAGTGCAATCTTGCCTTGCGCAGGCGTGTACTATGGAGGACAGAGAATGAACTTCAATCCAATATTGCAGCCAGCATGCAGCCAGCGGGTAAGGAAAGGGTGAATCAAACACCCAAAAACCCCGCCTCCATGGCTGAAGATTGTTCCCTCCAAATTCAGGTGACAGTGTCCCTTTAAAGGGATTTGGTGAATAGAGTTTATGTTCGTGACACCAAGATGTGGTATTCGGTCACTGCTTTAAGGGGTCTTCTGGGGTGATGTTATGGCAGCTAGATGGTATACCTTCCCACAGGTGAAGTATATCCCCAGGGCTCCCGGAGTGTAGATGGAAGATGGTGGATGGTGCAGTAAAGAAAGCGGACACATGTTTGCAGTCTCTTTGCATTGTTTGCTGAAGACTTCAGGCAGCCACAGTCCAGGGCACTAGATCACAGGGCAGGCAGGGTCCAGCCGGCTTGAAGGCAAGTTGGGAGTCCCCTTATCCAGGTGAAGATTAAAGCCTTCCTCTAACTATATGTGTCACCGTGCCTCCTGGGTATTAAGGCGGACAGGTAACTTGCAGTTCAGCTGTCCTGCCGGTCTCTGATGTAAGTCATGGAATCCCTTACAACCTCGGTTTTCCGGCTACTGGTGTCAGCACCTCAGAAGGAGGCAGCCTGCTCTTACATAGTTATTAAGGTTGAAGGAAGACTTTAAGTCCATCTAGTTCAACCCATAGCCTAACCTAACATGCCCTAACATGTTGATCGAGAGCAAGGCAAAAAAAAACCCATGTGGCAAATAATAAGCTCCACTTTGGGGAAAAAAATTCCTTCCCGACTCCACATACGGCAATCAGACTAGTTTCCTGGATCAACGCCCTATCAATGAATCTAGTATATATACCCTGCAACATTATACTTTTCAAGAAAGGTATTCAATGCCCTCTGAAATTTAAGTAGTGAATCACTCATTACAACATCATATGGCAGAGAGTTCCATAGTCTCACTGCTCTTACAGTAAAGAACCCGCGTCTGTTATTATGCCTAAACCTTCTTTCCTCCAGATGCAGAGGATGCCCCCTTGTCCTTGTCTCAGGTCTATGATTAAAAAGATCATCAGAAAAGTCTTTGTACTGTCCCCTCATATACTTATACATTAAAATAAGATCACCCCTTAGTCTTCGTATTTCCAAACTAAATAGCCCAAAGTGTAATAACCTATCTTGTTATTGCAGACCCCAGTCCTCTAATAACCTTGGTCGCTCTTCTCTGCACCCGTTCTAGTTCAGCTATGTCTTTCTTATACACCGGAGACCTGAACTGTGCACAGTATTCTAAGTGTGGTCAAACTAGTGACTTGTATAGAGGTAAAATTATATTCTCATGTGCATCTATGCTTCTTTTAATGCATCCTATTATTTTATTTGCCTTTGTAGCAGCTGCCTGACACTGGCCACTGAATATGAGTTTGTCAATCACCCATACACCCAGGTCTTTTTCATTGATGGTTTTGCCCAGAGTTTTAGAATTAAGCGCATAGTTATACATCTTATTACTTCTCCCCAAGTGCATGACCTTACATTTATCTCCATTAAAACTCATTTGCCATTTATCAGCCCAAGCTTCTAGTTTACATAAATCATCCCGTAATATAAAATTATCCTCCTCTGTATTGATTACCCTGCAGAGTTTAGTGTCATCTGCAAATATTGAAATTCTACTCTGAATGCCCCCTACAAGGTCATTAACAAATATGTTAAAAAGAAGAGGGCCCAATACTGACCCCTGTGGTACCCCACTGCTAACTGCGACCCAGTCCGAGTGTGCTCCATTAATAACCACACTTTGTTTCCTATCCCTGAGCCTTCTCTTAACCCACTTACACATATTTTCCCCTATCCCCATTATTCTCATTTTATGTATCAATCTTTTGTGTGGCACCGTATCAAAAGCTTTTGAAAAGTCCATATACACTACGTCCACTGGGTTCCCTTGGTCCAGTCCGGAACTTACCTCTTCATAGAAGCTGATCAGATTAGTCTGACATGAACGGTCCCTAGTAAACCCGTGCTGATACTGGGTCATGAGGTTATTCCTCTTCAGATACTCCAGTATAGCATCCCTTAGAATGCCCTCCAGGATTTTACCCACAGTAGAGGTTAAGCTTACTGGCCTATAATTACCGAGTTCAGTTTTATCCCCTTTTTGACTATTGGCACCATATTTGCTATACGCCAGTCCTGTGGTACAGACCCTGTTATTATAGAGTCTTTAAAGATTAAAAATAATGGTCTATCAATGACTGTACTTAATTCCTGCAGTACTCGGGGGTGTATCCTATCCGGACCCAGAGATTTGTCAATTTTAGTGATTTTTAGACACCGCCGTACTTCCTGGGCAGCACGGTGGCGCAGTGGTTAGCACAGCAGCCTTGCAGCGCTGGGGTCCTGGGTTCTAATCCCACTCAGGACAACATCTGCAAAGAGTTTGTATGTTCTCTCCGTGTTTGCGTGGGTTTCCTCCGGGTACTCCGGTTTCCTCCCACATTCCAAAGACATACTGATAGGGAATCTAGATTGTGAGCCCCATCGGGGACAGCGATGATAATGTGTGCAAACTGTAAAGCGCTGCGGAATATGTTAGCGCTATATAAAGATATTATTATATTATATTATTCCTGCTGGGTTAAGCAGGTGACATTTAATGGGGAATTTTTATCACTAGTCATCTTGTCTGCCATGGGACTTTCTTGTGTAAATATTGATGAAAAAAAGTCATTTAGCATATTGGCTTTTTCCTCATCCTCATCCACCATTTCACCCAGACTATTTTTAAGGGGGCCAACACGATCATTTTTTAGTTTCTTACTATTTACGTAGTTAAAGAATATTTTGGGATTATTTTTACTCTCTATGGCAATGAGTCTCTCTGTCTCAAACTTTGCTGCCTTGATTTGCTTTTTACAGAATTAATGTAATTTTCTGTATTTATTTAATGCCTCATAACTAGTGTTGAGCGATACCCTCCGATATTCGGAAGCATCGGTATCGGATTGGATCGGCCGATATCGACAAAATATCAGATATCGCCGATACCGATACCCTATACTAATGCAAGTAAATGGGACAAAAATATCGGAATTAAAATAAACCCTTTCTTTCCTTGTTGTTAATTCCACATGAAGGAAAACAACTAAGAATAACGTAGAATGTATCGGGGGAGGTGGAAGAGACATTAAATGCAAAGAGGTTTAGCCCAATCAAATGGAAGAGCAGGAATTAATTTTTTTTTAAGACGTTCGGAGTTACAAAGATATTGACTATGTTTAGATTTTTTATATTTTGTCAGATATTTATGTTCCACTACTTCCATGCTCTGCACCTTTTTTTTTACTTCTCCCACACTTTCCTCTTCAACATCCTCAGCAGCACCATCTTTTTCATCAACATCTTCTTCAGCTTAGACATCTTCTTCTTCACCTTCTTTCTATTATTCTTTTTGTAAAAATTCTCCATATTCTTCTTATTCAACTCTTATTCTTCTTCATATTCTACTTCTTCATCTTCTTCATATTCTTCTTCTTCATCATATTTTTATTTGTGACAGGCATTCCGGTAGTTGTTATCTATAAAAGTTTGAAGATTACACCTTCCGTTCTGCCATTCTGCCTGTCACAAAAGATTTACTACAGTATTTGTCCGCGTTCAGTTGTGCCTGCAGGAGCAGGTATTTTCCAGGGGCACCACGAGGAGGAGGACTCACCCCCATACACTGCTTAGCCTTCTTCTGCTTATAATTTAGATAATATCTTTTGCTCTGATTTTTAGTCTTATGCTTAATGTTCTTCTGCTTTTTGTTCTGCAGCTTCTTGTTCTTTTGCTTCTCGGTCTTCAGGGTCGTCATCTTTAGGGTGTTGAACTTGGAACTGTAGCAAGAGGTACAAGAAGGCTGAGGAACTGCCGAGAACCAGCTGACGGTACTGGAACCCGGATGGCTACCCGAAGGTAGAAGAGCCAATGGCAAGACCGAGGACCAGCTGACGATACTGGAACCCGGTTACTAAGCAGGAGGTACCCGTGCCTGAAAGCACTACCAAGGACCACCTGACGTTGGTGGAACTTGGATACCCAGAAGGAGGCACCTAAGCCAAAGGCTCTGCCCGGAACCAGCTGATGGTGCTGGAACCAGGATGCGGAGCAGAAGGCAGAAGAGCAAAATACACTGCCGAGAACCAGCTGACAGTACTGGAACCCGGATGCGTTACCCAAGATGCAAGAGCCAATGGCACGACCGAGGACCAGCTGACAGTACTGGAATCCGGTTACTAAGCAGGAGGTACCCGTGCCTGAAAGCACTACCAAGGACCACCTGACATTGGTGGAACTCGGATACCCAGAAGGAGGCACCTAAGCCAAAGGCTCTGCCTGGAACCAGCTGATGGTGCTGGAACCAGGAAGGGGAGCAGAAGGCAGAAGAGCAAAAGAAATAAACCTAGAAAAATCGCACCAGACACTCAGATAATCCCTAGATCCAACAAGGATCGTATAGGGAAAGGTCACAGACCATGGGTCTGGGCATGCCAAATAGAGGTACAAAAGAAATATATATGAACATAATTTTATTAAAGTATTAAATATACAAAAAATGCTATAGAATATAACAATACAAGGACAAAACAGGTTACAGGGAGAAGCAGCTAAAAGAAAGCATGTAAAGGATGACAAAATACAATGCTAAAGACAACATGAAGGAAAAATGAGCAAACTACACTGACTGCAGACCGAAAAATACTGAATAATGCACTGGGAGAATATTCCCAAATGTGCACAAAAAATGAATGACACCACTGCGAAAATCCCCTAGAGGTGTAATAGGTGGCAGGGGATGTATAACAGAGTCAAGGCAACGTCATTGCAAATGCAAAAAGTGAGCTCAAACTAGTGTAAAGTTACCTTGGGACATGGTTACGGTGAATACCGGGGTGCTGCAGGCAGTACTCATTTTTCCTTCATGTTGTCTTTAGCATTGTATTTTGTCATCCTTCACATGCTTTCTTTTAGCTGCTTCTCCCTGTAGCCTGTTTTGTCCTTGTATTGTTATATTCCATAGCATTTTTTGTATATTTGATACTTTAATAAAATTATGTTCATATATATTTCTTTTGTACCTCTATTTGGCATGCCCAGACCCATGGTCTGTGACCTTTCCCTATACGATCCTTGTTGGATCTAGGGATTATCTGAGTGTCTGGTGCGATTTTTCTAGGTTTATTTGGTTTGGCTTAGAGGTATGCCCCCTGTTGGCCGAGAGGGCACTGCTGTTTAGAAGAGCAAAAGACACTGCCGAGAACCAGCTGACGGTACTGGAACCCGGATGGCGACCCGAAGGTACAAGAGCCAATGGCACGACTGAGGACCAGCTGACGGTACTGGAAACCAGTTACTAAGCAGGGGGTACCCGTGCCTAAAAGCACTACCAAGGACTACCTGACGTTGGTGGAACTCAGATACCCAGAAGGAGGCACCTAAGCCATAGGCTCTGCCCAGAACCAGCTGAAGGTGCTGGAGCCAGGGGGACCTAGTCAAGATTGTCTTCCCAAGAACCAGCTAACGGTGCTGGAACTCAGATAGGCAGCAGAAGGTTCACAGGAAAAGAAACAATAGCTAGGCCGCAAGCCGGCCGCAGTTACCGAAAAACCACAGTCCTACAGGGGGAGCTTGTCCTATTGGCACTACTGAGCCAGCCTTGATTGCCACTTCCCGCAGCCCACATAGGAAGAACCTAAACTGCAGGCACCATGGAGCCGGCTAACCCGACCGCAACACGACAGGACAACGTTTTGGAGTCTAAGTGACCTTGACACTACCCGGAAGCAGCAGGCGTGCTGGAACCAGGCTGGGCAGGAGGGAGTACCCGTGCCAAGGACACTTCTGAGCAGCAACTGGCGGTGTTGGAGCCCAGGGTCATTGCTAGAAACTGACTTTAAGAATTGCCGCACACACAGCTGGGGATCAGCTGACGCTACTGAACCCGAATAACAGAGGAGAAGTTGTTAACTGTGCTGACAGCACTTCCAAGCACGAACTGGCAGTGTAAATGCCCAGGGACAGCAGGAGGAGCAGAGTGTAGGTCGAAGCCTGCACTGGAGGCAGTTTAATATCTGATGTTGTGCCAGCATCGCGGTTGCATGACACATTGTCGCACATACAGCTGAGGATCAGCTGACGTTACTGAACCCCTATAACACCGCAGCAAGTGTTGACTGTGCAGACAACACTTCCGAGCATGAACTTGCAGTGTAAGTGCCCAGGAACAGCAGAGGGAACAGAGTGTAGGCTGAAGCCTGCACTGGAGGCAGTTTAATATCTGATGTTGTGCCAGCATGGCGGTCGCATGACATATTGCCACACACACAGCTGGGGATCAGCTGACGTTACTGAACCCCAATAACAGAGGAGCAGCTGTTAACTATGCTGACAGCACTTCCGAGCACGAACTGGCAGTGTAAGTGCCCAGGGACAGCAGGAGGAGTAGAGTGTAGGCCGAGGCCAGCACTGGAGGCAGGTAAATGTCTGTTGTGTCTGCGTGGCGGTCGCAGGACACATTGCTGGCTACACAGCAGGGGAACAGCTGGCATTACTGAACCCCACTGGCACATGAGCGAGTGTTTTTCTCTGTGCAGCCAGCACTTCCAAGCACCAACTGGCGGTATTGGAGCCCAGGGAATCTAGGAGGAGCAGAGTGTAGGCTGAGGCCTGCACTGGAGGCAGGTTAATGTCTGTTGTGCTGCGTGGCGGTCGCAGGACACGTTGCTGGCTACACAGCAGGGGAACAGCTGGCATTACTGAACCCCACTGACACATGAGAGTGTTTTTCTCTGTGCAGCCAGCACTTCTAAGCACCAACGGGCGGTATTGGAGCCCAGGGAATCTAGGAGGAGCAGAGTGTAGACCGAGGCCTGCAATGGAGGCAGGTTAATGTCTGTTGTGCCAGCATGGCGGTCGCTGGACACGTTGCCGGATACACAGCAGGGGAGCAGCTGGCATTACTGGACCCCACTGACACATGAGCGAGTGATTTTCTCTGTGCAGCCAGCACTTCTGGGCACCAACTGGCGGTATTGGAGCCCGGGGAATCCAGGAGGAGCAGAGTGTAGACCGAGGTCTGCAATGGAGGCAGGTTAATGTCTGTTGTTGTGCCAGTGTGGCGGTCGCTGGACACATTGCCAGATACAGAGCAGGGGAGCAGCTGGCATTACTGAACCCCACTGACACATGAGCGAGTGTTTTTCTCTGTGCAGCCAGCACTTGCGAGCACCAACTGGTGGTATTGGAGCCCAGGGAATCATGGAGGAGCAGAGTGTAGGCCAAGGCCTGCAATGGAGGCAGGTTAATGTCTGTTGTTGTGCCAGCATGGCGGTCGCTGGACACATTGCCAGATACACAGCAGGGAGCAGCTGGCGTTACTGAACCCCACTGACACATGAGCGAGTGTTTTTCTCTGTGCAGCCAGCACTTCCGGGCACCAACTGGCGGTATTAGAACCCGGGTAATCCAGGGGGAGCAGAGTGTAGGCCAAGGCCTGCAATGGAGGCAGGTTAATGTCTGTAGTTGTGCCAGCGTGGTGGTCGCTGGACACGTTGCCGGATACACAGCAGGGGAGCAGCTGGCGTTACTGAACTCCACTGACACATGAGCGAGTGTTTTTCTCTGTGCAGCCAGCACTTCCGGGCACCAACTGGCGGTATTGGTGCCCGGGGAACCCAGGAGGAGCAGAGTGTAGGCTGAGGCCTGCAATGGAGGCAGGTTAATGTCTGTTGTTGTGCCAGCGTGGCGGTCGCTGGACACGTTGCCGGATACACAGCAGGGGAGCAGCTTGCGATACTGAACCCCAATAACACTGGGTCATGTGTTGACTGTGCAGCCGGCACTTCTGAGCAGCAACTGGCGGTGTTGGAGCCCAGGGATTAAAGTTCAGATGGTAGAAACATGAACACAACAGGAGACCTGGATACTGTTGCCAACCAAGTAGTTATTCTGGAGGAGGAGTGGCAAATTCCTGCAAGATCCAGGCCTTGTTCATTTTCAGAAAAGTAAGCCGGTCGACTTTATCGGAGGATAGTCACATGCGACGGTCTGTTAGTACACCACCTGCGGCACTAAAGACACATTCCGATAATACACTAGCAGCAGGACAAGCCAGCACCTCCAATGCATACTGGCTAAGCTCTGGCCATGTATCCAGCTTAGAGACCCAAAACTTGAAGGGGGAAGAGCCATCTGGGAGTACACTGAGAGTGCAAGGCATGTAGTCTGTCACCATCTGACGGAAACGTGGCCTCCTGCTGAGTGGATCCGTCTGTGATGGTGTAGACATTTGTGACGGGCACACAAAACTTTGCCACTGTTGGGCCAGACTGGTCTTGCCTTGTGCTGAGGCACTGCTTCTGCTCCCTCTTCGTGCAGAGCTTCCTCCACTGCCTCGATGCACTGAGATGCTTTGTAAAGCACTAGCAGTACTTCTCTCGATTGGACTGGCGAAGATGATGGACTGCACCAGTGTGTCTTGGTACTCCTGCATTTTACGCTCATGCTGCAACGGTGTTATGATGGTTTGTAAGTTGTCACGGTAGTGCGGATCTAGCAGGGTGTACACCCAATAATCAGCCGTGGTAAGAATGTGGGCGATGCGGCGGTCGTTTCTCAGGCACTGCAGCATGAAATCAACCATGTGCTGCAGACTGCCAACTGGCCAAAAAACGCTGTCCCCTGCTTGAGGCGTGATCTCTGCCTGCCCTGCATCACCCCACCCTCGCTCTACATACTGACTACTGGAGATTTGTGTAACTCCCTCCTCTGGACAGATCTCTTCCTCCTCCATTGACTACTCCTCATCTTCCTCACAAAGTGTCCCCTGCCTAGGCCTTTGTGAGGAACCACGTGGTGCAGACTGTCCAGAAGCAGATGGCATTTCTATCTCTCATCCTCCACCTTTTCCACCACCTCATCCCTTAGTGCTTGCAGTGTTCTTTCAAGCAGGCAGATAAGGGGGACAGTCATGCTGACTAGTGCATCATCTGCACTTGCCATCTGCATGGAATCATCGAAGGCATGCAAAACCTGGCATACGTCCTTCATAGTGGCCCACTCAGTGGTTGTGAAGTCTGAATGGCGCGTAGTACGACTTTTTTGCGCCTGATGCAGCTGGTACTCCATTACTGCTGGCTGCTGCTCACACAACAGCTCCAACATATGTAACATTGAATTCCACCTGGTGGGGAGGTCACATATGATGCGATGTTCTGGAAGGCGGAATCGGTGCTGCAGAGTTGCAATGCGCGATCTTGCCATGCTGGAACGCCGCAAGAGAGCACACTCTAGGCGGACCTTGTGCAGCAGTGCACCAAGATCCGGATAGTCCCTCAAAAAACTCTGAATGACCTAGTTGAGCACATGTGCCAGACATGGGATGTGAGGTTGCCCAGGAACAGAGCTGCCACCAGATTTCGGCCATTTGCACATACTACCATGCCTGGCTGGAGATTCGCTGGCACATACCACATGTCGCTCTCCTGCTTGATGGCATTCCAGAGCTCCTGCGCTGTGTGGCTTTGATTCCCAAAATAAATTAATTTCAAACATTTGGCCATGGCTGTGCTCATATTGGTCAGACCAGGTAAGCGTTTACGGGTCCATGTGGAGGTGGACCGTGACGGCTCCTGCAGTGATGATTCTGAGGAACTGCAGCTGTGTCAAAAAAGGACCAGGCACTGCAAGTCTTGGGAGGGCCCGCTTTGGCTTTCGAAGAGCAATGCTCCTAATGGGTGCCGAAGTGGATGCTACAGGCACCGCAGTCTTCCCCCTCCCTCTCCCTCTTTGGGCCGTTCAGGGAATCTCTTCCTCAGAGCTGCTCCCACCACCTTCCTGTACCTCACGCCATGATGGGTCAAGGACCTCATCATCTACGCTAACCTCTTCCACCAACTGCTTCTCCTGGGTAGTCTCGGCAGCAGAGTACACACCAGAAAGTGGCACCTGAGTCTCATCATCAGATGCGTACTGAGTAGGGTTGAGCAAAACGGGTCGTTCATTTTCAAAAGTCGCAGACTTTTGGCAAAGTCGGGTTTCATGAAACCCGATCCGACCCCTGTGCGGGGTCGGCCATGCGGTACGCGACTTTCGCGCCAAAGTCGCGTTTCAATGACGTGAAAAGCGCCATTTCTCAGCCAATGAAGGTAAACGCAGAGTGTGGGCAGCGTGATGACATAGGTCCTGGTCCCCACCATCTTAGAGAAGGGCATTGCAGTGATTGGCTTGCTGTCTGCGGCGTCACAGGCGACCGCCATGTTACTGCTGCTGATCTGAGCTTAGGGAGAGGTTGCTGCCGCTTCATCAGAAGCAGGGATAGCGTTAGGCAGGGTCCATTAACCACCAAACCGCTTGTGCTGTAGCGATTTCCACTGCCCAACACCACCTTCGGTGTGCAGGGACAGTGGAAGCTACATTTTTTTTTTTCCCCCTCAGCGCTGTAGCTCATTGGGCTGCCCTAGAAGGCTCCCTGATAGCTGCATTGCTGTGTGTACGCCGCTGTGCAAACCAACTGCTTTTTTCAAAGCACAAATCCTCTTGTTCCTTCCTTTCTGCACAGCTATCTTTTTGGTTTGTACACACTTTTTATTTAATTTGTGCATCAGTCCACTCCTTATTGCTGCCTGCCATACCTGGCTGAGATTACTGCAGGGAGATAGTAATTGAAGGACACTCCCTGTTTTTTGTTTTTTTTTTGTGGGAGATTAAGATTGACATTTCTGCTAGAGTGCCATCCCTGTCTGTGTCATCTCTCACTCAGTGGGCCATAGAAAGCCTATTTATTTTTTTGCTTGATTTGGGTTATAAAATCTACCTGAAAAAATCACTACATCAATCAGTGGGAGAAAAATATTGGCCTCAGGGCTTGTGTGCCACTCTTGACTCCTGTGTGCATCATCACTCCCTCAGTGGGCCATAGAAAGCCTATTTATTTTTTTGCTTGATTTTGGTTCTAAAATCTACCTGAAAAATCACTACATCAATCAGTGGGAGAAAAATATTGGCCTCAGGGCTTGTGTGCCACTCCTGACTCCTGTGTGCATCATCACTCACTCAGTGGGCCATAGAAAGCCCTTTTTTTTTTTTTTTTGCTTTATTTGGGTTCTAAATTCTACCTGAAAAAATCAATAAATCAATCAGTGGGAGATTAATATTGGCCTTTGGGCTTGTGTGCCAGTCCTAAGCGTGCCATCTCTCTCTCTCAGATAGTGGGCCATAGAAAGCCTATTTATTTTTATTTTTTTTTATTGGGTTTATAAATTTTCCCTGGAAAAAAAAAAAAAAAAGTGGGAGATTAATATTGGCCTCTGGGCTTGTGTGCCAGTCCTGAGCGTGCCATCTCTCCCACAAATAGTGGGCCATAGAAAGCCTATTTATTTTTTTTTTTTTGTTTTATAAATTCTCCCTTAAAAAAAAAGGGAGATTAATATTGGCCTTTGGGCTTGTGTGCCCGTCCTAAGCGTGCCATCTCTCTCTGTCTCTCAGCTAGTGGGCCATAGAAAGCCTATTTATTTATTTTTTTATTGGGTTTATAAATTTTCCCTGGAACAAAAAAAAAAATTGGGAGATAAATATTGGCCTCTGGGCTTGTGTGCCACTCCTGACTCCTGTGTGCGTCATCTCTCACTCAGTGGGCCATAGAAAGCCTTTTTTTGTTTTATTTGTTTTCTAAATTCTCCCTGAAAAAATCATTTTATTTTCTTTGGTTTCTAAATTCTTCCTGAAAAAATCATTTTATTCTTTTTTTTTTTTTTTCCTAAAGTCTCCCTGAAAAACAAAAAAAACAAAAACAAATCAGTGGGAGATTAATATTGCCCTTTCTGCTTGTGTGCCAGTCTTGACTCCTGGGTGTGCCATCTCTCTCTCTCTCTCCAATTGTGGGCCATAGAAAGCCTATTATTTTTTTAGCTTGATTTGGGTTCCAAAATCTACCTGAAAAAATCACTACATCAATCAGTGGGAGATAAATATTGGCCTCTGGGCTTGTGTGCCACTCCTGACTCCTGTGTGCGTCATCTCTCACTCAGTGGGCCATAGAAAGCCTTTTTTTGTTTTATTTGTCTTCTAAATTCTCCCTGAAAAAATCATTTTATTTTATTTGGTTTCTAAATTCTTCCTGAAAAAATCATTTTATTCTATTTTTTTTTTCCTAAAGTCTCCCTGAAAAAAAAAAAACAAAAAAAACAAATCAGTGGGAGATTAATATTGCCCTTTCTGCTTGTGTGCCAGTCTTGACTCCTGGGTGTGCCATCTCTCTCTCTCTCTCTCCAATTGTGGGCCATAGAAAGCCTATTATTTTTTTTAGCTTGATTTGGGTTCCAAAATCTACCTGAAAAAATCACTACATCAATCAGTGGGAGATAAATATTGGCCTCTGGGCTTGTGTGCCACTCCTAACTCCTGTGTGCGTCATCTCTCACTCAGTGGGCCATAGAAAGCCTTTTTTTGTTTTATTTGTTTTCTAAATTCTCCCTGAAAAAATCATTTTATTTTCTTTGGTTTCTAAATTCTTCCTGAAAAAATCATTTTATTCTATTTTTTTTTTCCTAAAGTCTCCCTGACAAAAAAAAACAAAAAAACAAATCAGTGGGAGATTAATATTGCCCTTTCTGCTTGTGTGCCAGTCTTGACTCCTGGGTGTGCCATCTCTCTCTCTCTCTCCAATTGTGGGCCATAGAAAGCCTATTATTTTTTTTAGCTTGATTTGGGTTCCAAAATCTACCTGAAAAAATCACTACATCAATCAGTGGGAGATAAATATTGGCCTCTGGGCTTGTGTGCCACTCCTGACTCCTGTGTGCGTCATCTCTCACTCAGTGGGCCATAGAAAGCCTTTTTTTGTTTTATTTGTTTTCTAAATTCTCCCTGAAAAAATCATTTTATTTTCTTTGGTTTCTAAATTCTTCCTGAAAAAATCATTTTATTCTATTTTTTTTTTTTCTAAAGTCTCCCTGAAAAAAAAAAAAAATAAATCAGTGGGAGATTAATATTGCCCTTTCTGCTTGTGTGCCAGTCTTGACTCCTGGGTGTGCCATCTCTCTCTCTCTCTCCAATTGTGGGCCATAGAAAGCCTATTATTTTTTTTAGCTTGATTTGGGTTCCAAAATCTACCTGAAAAAATCACTACATCAATCAGTGGGAGATAAATATTGGCCTCTGGGCTTGTGTGCCACTCCTGACTCCTGTGTGCGTCATCTCTCACTCAGTGGGCCATAGAAAGCCTTTTTTTGTTTTATTTGTTTTCTAAATACTCCCTGAAAAAATCATTTTATTTTATTTGGTTTCTAAATTCTTCCTGAAAAAATCATTTTATTCTATTATTTTTTTTTCCTAAAGTCTCCCTTAAAAAAAAAAAAAATCAAATCAGTGGGAGATTAATATTTACATTTGTGCTTCAGTGACAGTCCTGCGTGTGTGGCATCTCTCTCATTTGTTGCCACCAACAACAGAGTGTGTAACATTGTGCCTGATTTTCGTTGTGGTCTCACTCACCTGTAAAGGGGTAGCTAAATCATACTGAAGTTATAGCTCACCATGTAATTTGTGTGACAGCAACAATTACCGTTAGTTTGTTTACGTTTTTAAAACAATGAGGAAGTATGGTGGAAGAGGTCGTGGCCGGGGGCGTTCATTGTCAGCTGGTAATGAGGGTAGTGGTAGTGGTGGAGCATCAGCTGGTCGTGGGAAAAAAAATATTGCACCTAAGTCTGGAGCTGTGGAGCCAGGTTCGTCGTCTGGCTACACAAGGCCTCGAACGCTCCCTTTTCTGGGAGTAGGAAAACCGCTTTTAAAGCCGGAGCAGCAAGAGCAAGTTTTGGCTTATCTTGCTGACTCAGCCTCTAGCTCTTTTGCCTCCTCTCGTGAAACTGGTAAATGTCAAAGCAGCGCGTCGTTAGTGGATGTTCATGGTCAGGGACAAGTCGCTTCCTTGTCCTCTTCAGCAAAAACAACAACAGAGAAGAATGCAGCAGGTGACACAACGGGTTACTCCATGGAGCTCTTTACACATACCGTCCCCGGCTTAGAAAGTGAAGCAGTTAACAGTCCATGCCCATTACAAGTTGAATCTGACATGGAGTGCACTGATGCACAGCCACAGCCAGACTACTATGCTGGTCCTTTGACTCAGACCACAACATTGCCCTCGCAGGGTAATGATCAAGAATCAGACCCTGATGAGACTATGTTGCCCCATCACGAACGCTATACCACCGACCGACACGGTGACACAGACGAAGTTGCACACGAGCTACAAGAAGAGGTAATAGATGACCCAGTTCTTGACCCCGATTGGCAGCCATTGGGGGAACAGGGTGCAGGCGGCAGCAGTTCTGAAGCGGAGGAGGAGGGGCCGCAGCAGGCATCAACATCGCAACAGGTTCCATCTGCCGGGCCCGTATCTTGCCCAAAACGCGTGGCAAAGCCAAAACCTGTTGGAGGACAGCGTGGCCATCCGGTTAAAGCTCAGTCTGCAATGCCTGAAAAGGTATCCGATGCTAGAAAGAGTGCAGTCTGGCATTTTTTTAAACAACATCCAATTGATCAGCGCAAAGTCATCTGTCAAAAATGTTCAACTACCTTAAGCAGAGGACAGAATCTGAAAAGTCTCAATACAAGTTGCATGCATAGACATTTAACCACCATGCATTTGCAAGCCTGGACTAACTACCAAACGTCCCTTAAGGTTGTAGCACCCTCGGCCAATGAAGCTAGTCAGCAACGCAACATCCCTTCCGGCAGTGTAGGGCCACCATTTTCCGCACCACCTGCAGTATCTGTGCAGGTTTCTTTGCCAGGCCAAAGCAGTCAGGGTCAGGGAATCACCAGTTTCGTAGTAGGAAACACTGCATCTAGGGCACCGGTGGCAACAATACCATCTCCCACCGTCTCTCAGTCTGCCATGTCCACCGGCACCCCCGCTAGTTCCACGATCTCCAGCTCTCCAGTCCAGCTCACCCTACATGAGACTATGGTTAGAAAAAGGAAGTACTTAGCCTCGCATCCGCGTACACAGGGTTTGAACGCACACATAGCTAGACTAATCTCGTTAGAGATGATGCCCTACCGGTTAGTTGAAAGCAAAGCTTTCAAAGCCCTGATGGACTACGCTGTACCACGCTACGAGCTACCCAGTCGACACTTTTTTTCCAGAAAAGCCATCCCAGCCCTCCACCAGCATGTTAAAGAGCGCATCGTCCATGCACTCAGGCAATCTGTGAGCACAAAGGTGCACCTGACAACAGATGCATGGACCAGTAGGCATGGCCAGGGACGTTACGTGTCCATCACGGCACACTGGGTAAATGTGGTGGATGCAGGGTCCACAGGGGACAGCAAGTTTGGGACAGTTCTGCCTAGCCCACGGTCTAGGAAACAATTGGCTGTAGCCGTTCGCACCCCCTCCTCCTCCTCTTCGTCCTCCTGCAGAAGCGAGAGCTCGTCCACAGACCGCAGTCGCACAACCACTCCATCCGCAGCTGCCACTGTTGCACACCAGGTCTCCCATTATGGGGCAGCTACTGGCAAACGTCAGCAGGCTGTATTGGCTATGAAGTGTTTGGGCGACAACAGACACACCGCGGAAGTTCTGTCCGAGTTCTTGCAGAAAGAAACGCAGTCGTGGCTGGGCACTGTAGATCTTGAGGCAGGCAAGGTAGTGAGTGATAACGGAAGGAATTTCATGGCTGCCATCTCCCTTTCCCAACTGAAACACATTCCTTGCCTGGTTCACACCTTAAACCTGGTGGTGCAGTGCTTCCTGAAAAGTTATCCGGGGTTATCCGACCTGCTCCTCAAAGTGCGTGGACTTTGCTCACATATCCGCCGTTCGCCCATACACTCCAGCCGTATGCAGACCTATCAGCGTTCTTTGAACCTTCCCCAGCATCGCCTAATCATAGACGTTGCAACAAGGTGGAACTCAACACTGCACATGCTTCAGAGACTGTGTGAACAGAGGCGGGCTGTTATGTTTTTGTGGGAGGATACACATACACGGGCAGGCAGTAGGATGGCAGACATGGAGTTGTCAGGTGTGCAGTGGTCGAAGATTCAAGACATGTGTCAAGTCCTTCAGTGTTTTGAGGAATGCACACGGCTGGTTAGTGCAGACAACGCCATAATAAGCATGAGCATCCCCCTAATGCGTCTGCTGATGCAAAGTTTGACGCACATAAAGGATCAGGCGTCTGCAGCTGAGGAAGAGGAAAGCCTTGATGACAGTCAGCCATTGTCTGGCCAGGGCAGTGTACAGGACGAGGTAGCGGGCGAAGAGGAGGAGGAGGACGAGGAGGATGATGGGGATGATTATATTTTTAATGAGGAAGCTTTTCCGGGGCCACTGGAAATTGGTGGCGCGGCAAGGCCGGGTTCTGGTTTTTTGAGGGACACAAGTGACGTGGATTTGCCTGAAACTGCCCCTCAACCAAGCACAACCGCAGATTTGAGAACTGGAACTTTGGCCCACATGGCGGATTATGCCTTACGTATCCTCAAAAGGGACACACGCATAACTAAAATGATGAATGATGACGATTACTGGTTGGCCTGCCTCCTTGATCCTCGCTATAAAGGCAAATTGCAAAATATAATGCCACATGAGAACTTGGAACTAATATTAGCAACCAAACAATCAACTCTTGTTGACCGTTTGCTTCTGGCATTCCCTGCACACAGCGCCCGTGATCGTTCTCACACGAGCTGCAGGGGCCAGCAGACCAGAGGAGTTAGAGGGGCAGAAATCAGAATTGGCGTTGGCCAGAGGGGTTTTCTGACCAGGTTGTGGAGTGATTTTGCTATGACCGCAGACAGGACAGGTACTGCAGCATCAATTCAAAGTGACAGGAGACATTTGTCCAGTATGGTTACAAACTATTTTTCATCCCTTATCGATGTTCTCCCTCAACCGTCATTCCCATTTGATTACTGGGCATCAAAATTAGACACCTGGCCAGAATTGGCAGAATATGCATTGCAGGAGCTTGCTTGCCCGGCAGCTAGTGTCCTATCAGAAAGAGTATTCAGTGCTGCAGGTTCAATACTAACAGAAAAAAGGACTCGTCTGGCTACCCAAAATGTAGATGATCTAACCTTCATTAAAATGAACCACAACTGGATTTCGAAATCTTTTGCCCCACCTTGCCCGGCTGACACCTAGCTTTCCTATGAAAAGGTCTTGCCTGTGGACTATTCTGAATGCCTTTTCCAATCTCGTAATTTTCTGCACCTGATTGTCCAGCATACGACATGTTTACACCTCACTAAATGGCCAAACTCCCCACACGGGGCCGTGGTATCGACACTTGGCGACAGCACCCGTGAGAGTGCAGTTTGTCTGAAGAGGTGGGTGAGCCCGCTTTTGGTCGACGGCACTGCCACTGGGTCCCTCCTAGTACAATAAAGTGTCTCTGGCGGTGGTGGTGCGCACCCAACGTCAGACACACCGTTGTAATATGAGGGGCCCTGGGCCTGTACCGCCGGCCACAAGACAGTTTACCCCCACCCCAGCTCAAACAGTGCTCTACCACTTGCAAAATTATCTCACAGCTCCACCAATGTTTAGTCTATGCGCTGACATCCTTCAATGCCTGCCACTGACAATACCATTGTATTGACATTTTTGTTATGTTAGGCCTTCGATGCCTGTCTGTGGTCACTCCTTCCAATAGGCCTCCACTGACCACACCACTGCTGCCCGTGTACCCCTGTAACCAATTTAAAATTGCCTACAGCCATGTGTTATTATTTTAGGCCTTCGATGCCTGTCTGCGGTGACTCCTTCCACTAGGCCTCCACTGACCACACCACTGCTGCCCGTGTACCCCTGTAACCAATTTAAAATTGCCTACAGCCATGTGTTATTATTTTAGGCCTTCGATGCCTGTCTGCGGTGACTCCTTCCACTAGGCCTCCACTGACCACACCACTGCTGCCCGTGTACCCCTGGAACCAATTTAAAATTGCCTACAGCCATGTGTTATTATTTTAGGCCTTCGATGCCTGTCTGCGGTCACTCCTTCCACTAGGCCTCCACTGACCACACCACTGCTGCCCGTGTACCCCTGGAACCAATTTAAAATTGCCTACAGCCATGTGTTATTATTTTAGGCCTTCGATGCCTGTCTGCGGTCACTCCTTCCACTAGGCCTCCACTGACCACACCACTGCTGCCCGTGTACCCCTGGAACCAATTTAAAATTGCCTACAGCCATGTGTTATTATTTTAGGCCTTCGATGCCTGTCTGAGGTCACTCCTTCCACTAGGCCTCCACTGACCACACCACTGCTGCCCGTGTACCCCTGGAACCAATTTAAAATTGCCTACAGCCATGTGTTATTATTTTAGGCCTTCGATGCCTGTCTGCGGTCACTCCTTCCACTAGGCCTCCACTGACCACACCACTGCTGCCCGTGGACCCCTGGAACCAATTTAAAATTGCCTACAGCCAGCCCAATTTTTTTATTTTAGGCCTTCGATGCCTGTCTGCGGTCCATTCTTTCTACTACTACTACACTGACCAGGGCACTGCTGCCCGTGTACCCCTGGAACCAATTTAAAATTGCCTACAGCCATGTGTTATTATTTTAGGCCTTCGATGCCTGTCTGTGGTCACTCCTTCCACTAAGCCTCCACTGACCACACCACTGCTGCCCGTGTACCCCTGTAACCAATTTAAAATTGCCTACAGCCATGTGTTATTATTTTAGGCCTTCGATGCCTGTCTGCGGTGACTCCTTCCACTAGGCCTCCACTGACCACACCACTGCTGCCCGTGTACCCCTGTAACCAATTTAAAATTGCCTACAGCCATGTGTTATTATTTTAGGCCTTCGATGCCTGTCTGCGGTGACTCCTTCCACTAGGCCTCCACTGACCACACCACTGCTGCCCGTGTACCCCTGGAACCAATTTAAAATTGCCTACAGCCATGTGTTATTATTTTAGGCCTTCGATGCCTGTCTGCGGTCACTCCTTCCACTAGGCCTCCACTGACCACACCACTGCTGCCCGTGGACCCATGGAACCAATTTAAAATTGCCTACAGCCATGTGTTATTATTTTAGGCCTTCGATGCCTGTCTGCGGTCACTCCTTCCACTAGGCCTCCACTGACCACACCACTGCTGCCCGTGTACCCCTGGAACCAATTTAAAATTGCCAACAGCCATGTGTTATTATTTTAGGCCTTCAATGCCTGTCTGCAGTCACTCCTTCCACTAGGCCTCCACTGACCACACCACTGCTGCCCGTGTACCCCTGTAACCAATTTAAAATTGCCTACAGCCATGTGTTATTATTTTAGGCCTTCGATGCCTGTCTGTGGTGACTCCTTCCACTAGGCCTCCATTGACCACACCACTGCTGCCCGTGTACCCCTGTAACCAATTTAAAATTGCCTACAGCCATGTGTTATTATTTTAGGCCTTCGATGCCTGTCTGCGGTCACTCCTTCCACTAGGCCTCCACTGACCACACCACTGCTGCCCGTGTACCCCTGGAACCAATTTAAAATTGCCTACAGCCATGTGTTATTATTTTAGGCCTTCGATGCTTGTCTGCGGTCACTCCTTCCACTAGGCCTCCACTGACCACACCACTGCTGCCCGTGTACCCCTGTAACCAATTTAAAATTGCCTACAGCCATGTGTTATTATTTTAGGCCTTCGATGCCTGTCTGCGGTCACTCCTTCCACTAGGCCTCCACTGACCACACCACTGCTGCCCGTGTACCCCTGGAACCAATTTAAAATTGCCTACAGCCATGTGTTATTATTTTAGGCCTTCGATGCCTGTCTGCGGTCACTCCTTCCACTAGGCCTCCACTGACCACACCACTGCTGCCCGTGTACCCCTGGAACCAATTTAAAATTGCCTACAGCCATGTGTTATTATTTTAGGCCTTCGATGCCTGTCTGCGGTCACTCCTTCCACTAGGCCTCCACTGACCACACCACTGCTGCCCGTGTACCCCTGGAACCAATTTAAAATTGCCTACAGCCATGTGTTATTATTTTAGGCCTTCGATGCCTGTCTGCGGTCACTCCTTCCACTAGGCCTCCACTGACCACACCACTGCTGCCCGTGTACCCCTGGAACCAATTTAAAATTGCCTACAGCCATGTGTTATTATTTTAGGCCTTCGATGCCTGTCTGCGGTCACTCCTTCCACTAGGCCTCCACTGACCACACCACTGCTGCCCGTGTACCCCTGGAACCAACATCAGAAAATATAAAAATAAGTATTTTGCTTATAAAAAAGAAAATACTGGAGAGATATCAAATGCAGACATTTTAACATTAAAAACAAACACATACAACAAAAATCTGGTACAGTACTAAAAATGGCCACCAGCTACAATAACTTTCTCCTGCAAGTAGTTAACTGAAAGGTTTTTTCAATTTTAAACACAGATATGGCATCCACCGAGTGTTGTCCTGTCGCGTCTTCTTTATATTATTGCCAAGAAGATGCAAAACAATGAAAATAATAAAATCATTATTTACCAAAAAAATAGAGTAAGTCAAAACCACATTGCAAATAAACATTCATTACAAATAAAGAAGCAGGGCGCGTCCGAGGGTGAGTATATACCTAAAAAGAATATAATCACCCTCGGACGCGCCCTGCTTCTTTCCGACAGCCTTCCTTCCAAAGAATCAGCCCTTCCGAGGTGTAGAGAGAGGGTTTGTTACACTCCAAGGTGTTCCCCAGGTTGCCTTTCCTGAGCTTCGATCTTCCAGCTCTCGTTTAGTAGTTGTTGGAAACTACGCTGCATTGGGCCTACAAATTGGGTATGGGGTGTAGAGAGATGGTGTGTTCCACTCCAAGGTGTTCCCCAGTTTGCCTTTCCTGAGCTTCGATCTTCCGGCTCTCGTTTAGTAGTTGTTGGAAACTACGCTGCATTAGGCCTACAAATTGGGTATGGGGTGTAGAGAGATGGTGTGTTCCACTGTAGAGACATGGCGTGTTCCACTCCAAGGTGTTCCCCAGGTTTCCTCGCCAATGCTTCGATCATCATGCTCTCGTTTAGTAGTTGTTGGAAACTACGCTGCATTAGGCCTACAAATTGGGTATGGGGTGTAGAGAGATGGTGTGTTCCACTCCAAGGTGTTCCCCAGGTTTCCTCTCCATTGCTTCGATCTTCCGGCTTTCGTTTAGTAGTTGTTGGAAACTACGCTGCATTAGGCCCACAAATTGGGTATGGGGTGTAGAGAGATGGTGTGTTACACTCCAAGGTGTTCCCCAGGTTTCCTCTCTATTGCTT
The DNA here is from genome assembly GCF_032444005.1 of Ranitomeya imitator. Classification (NCBI taxonomy): domain Eukaryota; kingdom Metazoa; phylum Chordata; class Amphibia; order Anura; family Dendrobatidae; genus Ranitomeya; species Ranitomeya imitator. The sequence continues at coordinate 328,665,693 of NC_091286.1, read as the reverse complement.
CGATCTTCCTGCTCTCGTTTAGTAGTTGTTGGAAACTACGCTGCATTAGGCCTACAAATTGGGTATGGGGTGTAGAGAGATGGTGTGTTACACTCCAAGGTGTTCCCCAGGTTTCCTCTCCATTGCTTTGATCTTCCGGCTCTCGTTTAGTAGTTGTTGGAATCTACGCTGCATTAGGCCTACAAATTGGGTATGGGGTGTAGAGAGATGGTGTGTTCCACTCCAAGGTGTTCCCCAGGTTGCCTTTCCTGAGCTTCGATCTTCCGGCTCTCGTTTAGTAGTTGTTGGAAACTACGCTGCATTAGGCCTACAAATTGGGTATGGGGTGTAGAGAGATGGTGTGTTCCACTGTAGAGAGATGGTGTGTTCCTCTCCAAGGTGTTCCCCAGGTTTCCTCGCCAATGCTTCGATCATCATGCTCTCGTTTAGTAGTTGTTGGAAACTACGCTGCATTAGGCCTACAAATTGGGTATGGGGTGTAGAGAGATGGTGTGTTCCACTCCAAGGTGTTCCCCAGGTTTCCTCTCCATTGCTTCGATCTTCATGCTCTCGTTTAGTAGTTGTTGGAAACTACGCTGCATTAGGCCTACAAATTGGGTATGGGGTGTAGAGAGATGGTGTGTTACACTCCAAGGTGTTCCCCAGGTTTCCTCTCCATTGCTTCGATCTTCCGGCTCTCGTTTAGTAGTTGTTGGAAACTACGCTGCATTAGGCCTACAAATTGGGTATGGGGTGTAGAGAGATGGTGTGTTACACTCCAAGGTGTTCCCCAGGTTTCCTCTCCATTGCTTCGATCTTCTGGCTCTCGTTTAGTAGTTGTTGGAAACTACGCTGCATTAGGCCTACAAATTGGGTATGGGGTGTAGAGAGATGGTGTGTTACACTCCAAGGTGTTCCCCAGGTTTCCTCTCCATTGCTTCGATCTTCCGGCTCTCGTTTAGTAGTTGTTGGAAACTACGCTGCATTAGGCCTACAAATTGGGTATGGGGTGTAGAGAGATGGTGTGTTACACTCCAAGGTGTTTCCCAGGTTTCCTCTCCATTGCTTCGATCTTCCGGCTCTCGTTTAGTAGTTGTTGGAAACTACGCTGCATTGGGCCTACAAATTGGGTATGGGGTGTAGAGAGATGGTGTGTTCCACTCCAAGGTGTTCTCCAGGTTGCCTTTCCTGAGCTTCGATCTTCCGGCTCTCGTTTAGTAGTTGTTGGAAACTACACTGCATTAGGCCTACAAATTGGGTATGGGGTGTAGAGAGATGGTGTGTTCCACTGTAGAGAGATGGTGTGTTCCACTCCAAGGTGTTCCCCAGGTTTCCTCGCCAATGCTTCGATCATCATGCTCTCGTTTAGTAGTTGTTGGAAACTACGCTGCATTAGGCCTACAAATTGGGTATGGGGTGTAGAGAGATGGTGTGTTCCACTCCAAGGTGTTCTCCAGGTTGCCTTTCCTGAACTTCGATCTTCAGGCTCTCATTAAATTGTGGTTAAACGGAACAACTGCATTTGGCATACTAGTTGGTTTGGGGCCTACTATCGGTGTCTGCCGCTCCTTGCTGTTCTCCTGGTTTCCTGTCCTGAAATTCCGTTTTCAGGCGCTCGTTAAGTAGTTGTTAATGTTAGACTGCATTTGGCCTACTATTTGGGTTGGGGCCTACTAATGGTGTCTGCCACTCCTTGCTGTTCTCCTCCACTGAACAAAGCTGTGCCGCCTGTTTACTACTGTTGCCAATTTTGAACTGCATTTCGACTACTTACTGATTTGGGCCTACTCTCTGTGTCAGCCTCTCATTCCAGTTGTCCTCCACTGCAATGCCCCCTGATTAGTCCTGTGTTACCAATTTTGAACTGCATTTAGCCCACTTTATTCTTTGGGCCTATATCTGTGTTTCCTCCTCATCCTGCCCATTGCCCAGCCAGTGATAGATGAGTCTGCTGGTACATTGACCCATAACGCAACATTTCCCGTGCACGCTACACTGCAAGATTGTGACCCTGCTGAAAGTCAGGTCCCCCTTCCCGCATACCATACCACCTTACACGGGGACAAACAGGAAGGTGCAGATGAAAGTGCAGGTTCCTTCATCAGGTGGGGGGAGGAATACTAGTTGGCGACGTCACTGGCACAGGGCCTTTCATGGTACGCAAAAGTGTTGCTGCCGGTGGGAGGCGCCCCCGCCGTGCAAACACACCGCTGTACTTTGAGGGGCCCTGTGCCAGTGCCAATGCCAACGAGTGGGCCCCCCCTGCTTGCTCAGGTTCACAGCACTTGCAAAGTTGAAATACTTACCTCTCCCTGCTCCACTGCCGTGACGTGGTCCAGATTTCCTGGGCCCACTAATTACTTGAACCAGCCCTACCCACCACAACTTTAGCCAAATGACCCCCAATTTCAAATGCCTTCCAATTATTATAAGGTAAATTACGCTTGACAAGCTTCATTAAGAAGAATGGATGGTTTTGACATTAAAATGGGCACTCTAGGTGTTTTCCTGGCCCCCACTCACTGCCAACTATGCTGCCCCATTGACTTGCATTGGGTTTCGTGTTTCGGTCGATCCCGACTTTACGTCATAATCGGCCGTTTTCACTCGACCCGACTTTTGAGATAGTCGGGTTTCGCGAAACCCGGCTCGACTCTAAAAAGGTCAAGGTCGCTCAACTCTAGTACTGAGGTGTGCTGACCGGAGGCACTGTTTCACCCGCCTCTTCAGATTCAGAGAGACAAAGCTGTTGGGCATCACTGCATACTGCCTCTTCTTCACATTCTAGAATGCTGCTTGGCTGGCCCCATATTTCCAAGCCAAGAGTTTCAGAGAACAGAAGTAGAGATGGCTCCTGTTCTGGGCTCTCTGACTGCCTGGGCAATTAGGCAGGTGGTGAAGAGACAGATGGTTGCTCTTCAGTGCTCTGTGCCTGAGAGGATGTGGCACTAATTGAAGTCAATGTTAGCTGCCATCCATCCGACAACAGCTTCAATTTGTTTGTCCTGCAGCAGTGTGGTACGGTGAGCTCCTACAAAGCTGCGCATGAAGGTCTGTTCCCTGCTAAAACTGGGGGATAATGAGTCACCGGTGCCCGCAGCAGGCACAGAATCCCCACTTCCTCTCCCTGCTCCATGCCCACGACCACGTGCCTTACTCTCTGCCTTCTTCATCTTGGTAGACTGATAAAGATAGGCAGAAAAGTACTAAGGGACTAGTGTGCTTATTCCTGAACAGCTGCTAACAGGTATAAGAAACACTAATTTTATAAACTGTGGACTACAATTTAATATGAGCTAATGTGGCCTACACAACTGTAAAGTGGAGTGTTTGGTGAACTTTATAAACTTTTGGTTTGTTTCGCAGAACAGACACTACAGAGTGAGCTGCACTCACACACAGACCGTGCAGACAGCCGAGAACGGTGCTGCAAGGCCAAGAAAAGCTCCTCTGTCTAATCCTATATAGTGTTTTTCCACAATCTAGCAGGATACGAATGGAAAGCCACTAATAGGATAAATTTGAAAAAATGTGCAGCAGGCTGCACTAATTGCAATAAAGGACAATGGATTCAGCAGTATGAGGCAGTGACGCACCCTGAGCTGAGTACCACCGACTGTGGCAAAAGAACAGACTACAGAGCGAGCTGCACTCACACACAGACCATGCAGACAGCCGAGAACGGCGCTGCAAGACCAAGAAAAGCTCCTCTATCTAATCCTATTAAGTGTTTTTCCACAATCTAGCAGGATACGGATGGAAAGCCACTAATAGGATACATTTGAAAAAATGTGCAGCAGGCTGCACTAATTGCAATGAAGGACAATGGATTGAGCGGTATGAGGCAGTGATGCACCCTGAGCTGACCACGACCGTCTGTGGCTGTGGACAGACTACAGAGTGAGCTGCACTCACACACACAGAGACCTTGCAGAGAGCTGTGAACAGCACTGCAAGGCAAAAGCAAGGTTCTCACCCAGCGGTTGCTAAATTAGCCTGGGTAAAGCACAATGAAGCAAATCGCTATCTCAAAACTGGCCCTCAGTCAGAACACAGCGTCCTGTCCCTAACTGAATTCACAGCAGAGTGAACCCAAAATGGCGGCGGCGACTTTTATAGGGCATCGTGACATAATTTCAGCAGCCAATCACAGCCATGCCAGTAGTTACATGCCCACCATGCAGAACAGGATGTGCCCACACTTGTAATCATTCCTCATTGGCTGACTTAAATAAAACCGGGACTTTGCCTTATGGGAACTTCCGATTCCGGTATCCGATATACTGAAAGTATCGGAACTCGGTAACGGAATTTCGATATCTGATACCCGATACTTGCGGTATCGGAATGCTCAACACTACTCATAACTACCTACTTCCTTTAATTCTCTAAATGCTTTCTTTTTGTCCCTTATTGCGCCCCTTACAGCTCAATTTAGCCATATTGGTTTCCTCCTATTTCTAGCATGTTTATTCCCATACAGTATATACTTTGCACAGGTCCTATCCAGGATGCTAATAAATGTGTCCCATTTTCTTTGTGTATTTTTATGTCTTAGGATATCGTCCCAGTTAATTGCACCAAGATCCTCTCTCATTCGTTGGAAATTTTCCCTTGTGAAGTTTAGTGTCCTTGTCACCTCTCTTCTACACATCTTATTAAAGGATACATGAAAACTTATTATTTTGTGATCACTATTCCCCAAGTGACCCCCGACCCTTTTATTTGATATGCGGTCTGGCCTGTTGGTTAATATTAGGTCTAGCAGTGCCCCCCTTCTTTTTGGGTCCTGAACCAGTTGTGAAAGGTAATTGTCTCTCATAGTTGTCAAAAACCGATTGCCTTTGCTGGAACTGCAGATTTCTGTTCCCCAATCTATTTCAGGGTAGTTGAAGTCCCCCATAATAATGACTTCCCCTTGAGTCGCAGCTTCATCTATTTGCTTTACGAGGATATTCTCCATTCCTTTCATTATTTTTGGAGATTTATAACAAACCCCTATCAGTAATTTAATATTTTTACCCCCTCCCCTCATCTCCACCCACAGGGACTCTACATTTTCATTAGATTCTCCTATATTATCATGCAGGATGGGTTTAAAGGATGATTTTACATATAGACACACCCCTCCCCCTCGCTTATCCAGTTGGTCATTTCTGAACAGACAATAACCCTGCAAGCTAACAGGCCAGTCATGGCTCTCATCCAGCCACATTTCAGTTATCCCCACCATTTCATACTTATGCTCCAACAACATTAATTCTAATTCGTCCATTTTGTTGGCAAGGCTTCTGGCATTAGTATACATGCACTTCATGTTCCTCTCTGTACCACTATTCTTTCTTAAATTATTAACAGTTTTAACCCCACCCCCATGCCTCCGCCACCCCCATCTTCCCAAATCCCTAGTTTAAACACTCCTCCAACCTTCTAGTCATTTTCTTCCCCATCACAGCTGCACCCTCCCCATTGATGTGCAGCCCGTCCCTAGTGTAGAGCCTGTAGCCAACAGAGAAGTTGGCCCAGTTCTGCAGGAACCCAAACCCCTCCTTCCTATACCAATTCTTGAGCCACTTATTAACCTCCCTAATCTCCCATTGCCTTTCTGGCGTGGCACGTGGTACAGACAGTATTTTGGAAAATACTACGTTAGAGGTCCTTGCTTTCAGCTTGCAGCCTAATTCCCTGAAATCATCAACCTCTAACTTTGTCATTTGTGCCAATGAGCACCATGACCGCTGGGTCCTCACCAGCCCCTCCCAGTAATCTGTCCACCTGATCAGTGATGTTTCGGACTCGAGCGCCAGGTAGACAGCACACTGTTCGACGATCCCTGTCTTTGTGACAGATTGCCCTATCTGTTCCCCTAATAATTGAGTCCCCCACTACCAGCACCTGTCTGGCCTGCCCTGCTCTCCTATTTCCCTCCTTACTGGAGCAGTCACTCCTCCGGCTTTCAGAGGACATGCCTTGCTGCAGCAGTGCTACCCCTGTACTGGCACCCCCCTCATCTGCCAACTTAGCAAACTTATTGGGGTGTGCCAGATCACGACTAGCCTCCCTGGCACTCTTCCCTCTACCCGGCCTTCTAACTGTCACCCAGCTTGCTACTTCACTGTCCTGCAGCTCCATCCTACCATCCCCCACCTCATCTATCCCATTGAGCGTCTGCTCAGTGAGCAGAAGACTCCTTTCCATGTTGTCAATGGATCTTAGTGTTGCCAGCTGCACATTTAGAACCAGAATCTGGGCTTCCAAATGTACAGCGTGCTCACATCTCGCACAGCAGTATGCACCCTCGACCGGCTGCTCAAGGACAGCATACATGTGGCAAGATGTGCACTGGATGGCATTAACAATAGTGGAGCACATTTCCTAATGGGGATTGCACCAGACAGAATCGATAAATGAAAAAACAAAAAAAACAAATGCAAAGTATTAATAAGATACAGACAGCAATTCAGTAATTCCTCCCTTGGAAACTCCCTGAATCCAAAATCACTGAATCACAAGTCACACACACACACTTACCGCCGTTCACACTTACGCTCAGGTCACACTCAGCTCGTTCACACTCGCTAAGCTGAAGATCTAAAGATTTTTTTTTCTTTTTCCCCTCAGCTGCAATCCACTTTGCTGTTCAATGCACTTCCAAAAAGGACTTGAGCCCCAAATAGCTGCCCCTTATAAACCCCCACCCTAAGTTAACCCCTTGTGAATATAGCTACTCCCAATTCAGCAATTCACACAGGTATTTGTTAAAGGCTTTCCAAATACCTCTTCACTGAATCACAAGTCACACTTACCGCCGTTCACACTTACGTTCAGGTCACACTCAGCTCGTTCACACTCGCTAAGCTGAAGATTTAAAGATTTTTTTTGTTTTTTTTCTTCCCCTCAGCTACAATACCCCTTGCTGTTCAATGCACTTCCATGCTCTTGGCTGGTCTCCCACTGGTGTTCCTCTCCTGTGCTTCGCTCTCCTACACGCTCGCTGCAATATATGTGGCTTTGTATAATCTCTTCCCAGGAGCTGCAGCACTGCGGCTACACAGCTCTGTACACCTTCTCCTACCACAGACTGCTCCAGTCTGCTCGCTGGCACAAAACTGACTAACATTCCGTTCAAACTACCATATATATGGGGAGTCACCTAGTAAATAGGATCAAAAGCTCCCCCTGGAGGCCTGGAGTGTGAACATGTTGCATGGTTGTGTTTACCTTGTGACAGTTATCCTTCCTTGCCTCCAAGCATAACATCACTCTCCCCAGGAGGAAATAAACGTTACTGTGATGACCAGGACCCTGGGGCGCCACATTTCCTTTTCCTGTAACATTATTGTAAAACTTACAAAAGTTTGGTAGTCAAACCTACCTTTATAATGCATCTTACCTGGAGGACAATTTACCATTATTGTACAGTTGGGCTGTACAGGAATTATTATTTGGAACACATTCTCTATGGCTGGCAGAATGTACCATTTATAACAGAAACATTATTTCCTCCTTATCCATAGCTGGTATATAAGGAAAACAATCTAGCAAGAGTGGCCTTTTTGTGATCATTTCCGAACACCACAGAGAAAATCAAAGTGTTTGTTGAGGTGGTTTTTGAAGTTTGATTTAGAATAGTGATTTCAATTGTATTGTTGTAACATAAATCTACTTCTTGGTTATGTACCTGGAGATACATGTCTCTTGCCAGATTAATCTAAAAAATGTGTTTGCTATGTTGTGAAAAAAAATGTTGTTTGAAAAAACAGAGTAATTTTGGATATTTGCAAATACTTTTGACAATAAAACAACTGCATAATTGTGATCATATTTTACTTTATAACTTATTTGATTATAGCATTATGATTTTTTTGATCCCATAAAAATTATCCACGACAAAATATAAAAGCCCCAGTTGATTAAGACTAGCTTTTTGTAAGCCATACTCAATGCAGGGTGAACAGGAATAAGACACACAGAATTCATTAACAACCACTGCCTTTATACACATTAACATTGTTTGATACATGGTAAGGTTTTAATACTAGAGTCAGGTTAAGACCATCCCAATGGGTACACCTATTCTTGGTAGAATGGCTTTTAAGTTTTTTTGATCAAAATAGTTTCAACTAAGTACCCTATGTTATTTACATTTACTGTTACCATTTAGTTTTTACTTGCTGTAGTGTATATGCTCATTTTATTTTTTTTTCCTTGGGTTTGTTTTTGAAGTAGCCACAGTGTGAATGTGCTCTTATACTTTGCATGTATCCCAGCTTATAGTTGAGGTCATTTCTTTGGTTTTGCTCCAGGCAGTAATTTGTAATGTTAGGTTGCCACTGTTCCTCACTTCTATGTAGCTTTACTTTTCTAATATGTTTGTGTAGCTGTATTTTACATACAACATTGAAGGAACTCGTCTCAAGTAGAGATGAGTGGATCAGGTCAAATTCAAATTCACCTGTTAATGTTTTTTTTCCAGGGAAATGTGATCCGTGTAGAAGTTATTCTCTGCTAATTTAATGTCCCATATTGTGCTCTGGATTCTCTCTGGACCCGAATGCATAATAAACTTAATATGTAAAAAATTAAAAATCCTTCTATTCACCTCACTGCTCACCTTTGTGGCCCCTGAGCTCATTGCTTTGACCTTTCACTCTAGACCAGAAATTGCTGATTTGATTGGCCCAGAAGTGTTTTGCGCATGCAATCATAAAGGTGACAGTGAGGAGCAATGAGGCCGGAGAGATAAGCATGAGGATTTGTTTATTTTTTAACAATTTAATGGCCTGCTAAAAAAAAAAAATCAGTATTTTGGCAAAAGTGGATTTTTGCAAAACTAGAGTAGAATTCAATTTCACTTGTGCAATATTTATCAACTCTAGTCTCAAAGTATTATGAAAAATGACTTTTTTTATATCTAACGTAAGTATGGTGATATTTTTGATAAACACCTATTGTGATATGACAATTCTGTTAGTTTTAAGAGTTATACAAAATGTGCTTCAATTACATATTTCTCTTAAACATTTCTAACAATTTGAAGGTATTTCAGATTTCATGATCCAAAAGAGCAGCCATTCTTATCTCATTTAACTACCCGGAATATTAAATTGCCTATTAGTAAGCCCACAAACCTATTACCTTTTGTCAAACTGGCAATCCCATTACACCAATTAATTCCACTGTAATTAAAATTCAAAGTGATTAGAACTTGGCCTTTCTGTGTTGTCTTCTTATCTTTAAACATAATTGATCCTCATCCTCTTCATTAAAATGAGCATGTTTTTAACAACTTTATAACACAGTGAAAGTTCTTTAAGAAAGAAATGGTTTCATTTCCGAGTCATCATCTCATTTTTTTATGTCACAAGTCAATTTTTTCCTAATTTAGAGAAAATGTACTAAAGTGCTGTACCAAGAATTCAAAAAGAAAAAGTGTTTTTTTAATCATTGTAGGCAGATATGTCAATACTTAATCTTTATTATACCGCAACAATACATAAGGATGAAAGAGCATTAATTGTAGAAAATGAAATTAAAATCCTGTAACAAAGTAATTTTTATAATTTAAATTATACAGTTTTGTTAGAAATGTTTCAGAATTTTTAAAAACTTGTCATTTTTTTGTTTAAAGAATTTTGGGGGGCATAAAAGAAATTTTTATAGATTACAAAATTGTGACAATTTGTAGTCCAATTTCAGGTTGAGTGGGTGGCAGGTAAGTCCTTTACATACGAAAAGTCATGGTCCTAGTAAATTCTCATCTGCTTCTCTAGATGAGTTTATTTGGCATGTGACTACAAGTATGCAAATCACATAATTATGGTCATATGACTGCCTACTCATTCTGTAAATATTTGAGAATCCTGACAGTGTTAACTATCTTCATTTCCAGATTCCCTGGCAATAAAAGCGTTCTTGTGATAAAGGAAATTGAAATTCTCATTGACTTCTAATTGCTTAGAAAGTTTGGTTTTGTACTTTGCCATCTTTGAACAGCTAGAAAATAACAAATATAGATATAATTCAAATCGCTAATTAACTCTGGCAAAAATTCATGTTTTTTGTCAGACTTTATTAAAAAAAACTTATTGTGACTTTATACTTGTTTTCAGCATTTTAAGTGCTTTATTGTCCATTGCAAAAACTGTCATGAAGTAATAAATGTCAGTTTAATAGTTTACTGAGCTTGCAATAAAGTTAAAATCCTTTAAAAGAGAGGCTGAGCAAATACGTTTTGTTTCTCTAGGGTGAGCTGAAATTTTACCTCAGGAGACGGAATCAATTTATATCATTGTGGCTAAGGCATACAGCATACAAATCACACAAGTCTTTGTAGCTGGAAAACTGACATTTTCCTGTTCAGATTCCTGAGACGTACTTTTCAGAATATTTTAACCACACAATGCTGTACTCTCTAGAACTAAATAGAAATTCTACGAAATTGGGCACAACAGTAAAGGTAATAGGAGCAATTTCACAGACTGAATGTTTGGTGAAAAGTAATCATAATTCATTCTCAGTGGAATTGATCATCACAGTTACTAGTAAGTGTACTCTGAGACAATTAAGTTTTGACCTACTTCTGGCAGGACTACGAAAGTTTTATAAAACTATTTACATTGCTAAAGTTGCATTTTGATTATCCAATGAATTATTAAAGAGGTTGTCCACTACCCTAAGTTACTGTTTTTGACATAACTGCCTAAGGGTAAGTACCCTAAAGAACCCCCATATATATTTTTTCTGCTATTTTTCATGTTGTTGTATACTTCCTGCGCCCTGGCATCAACTGTGTTATCACAGCCATCACTTCTTTTTCAGGTTCCTCTGGTGTCTTCAGACTATAATTCCCATCAGTCCTTGTGCTGGGCTTCAAACCAGAAGTGAGCAACGGCCTTGTAACGCCACCTAAACCCCTCTAACTACACCCACGGCTTCACACTAGGGATGGGCCATTTTTGGTGATCTGTATCACTTTGTACTAGACAAAAACAGAAATACACTAGTAAAGTGCACACCTAAATATTACAGAATAATTTTACTGAACAAAAACTATAAATTATATGATAAAACTGCCATAAAAACAACACAACACTCTATCCACGCTAAATACAGTACAATCTGGGCGATGCTCACTTATACAGTATATGTGATGAAATAGTATATTGCATAGGACCCAATAAAACATGAAACCATAATTGAATACCGGACTGAACCACCATGGTCATACATAGAAAAAACTATGAATTCACAATGATTCGCTCCAAAATTATTATCAATGTCCTACCCCTCAGGGGGACTTGTACCATCACGGCTACTATCTCACAAAAGGTCTAATCAACTCGCAATAAAATGACTATGACCATGCAGAGGCGTATCTAGGGTTTCTGGCACCCGGGGCAAGAATTCATTTCGGCGCCCCCCCCCCAGGACATATGTGATTTTCACACTTAGTCATGTACCCACGAGCTCCTCTCCCTAATGCTCTCAATATTCAGTGAAAAACTGAGAGAAGCAGAAGAGAAGCTCGTTGTCACAGGACCACAAGTCTGAAAGTCGCATATGAGTGAAGTGTCCATGTGACGACTACTGGAACCTGCAGAGCTGAATCCTGACATCGCAGCTTCTGAATTCTTTTAGGATTCTCCCTTGCCGGTGGACGGTCATGTCAACAAAAGCATGTGATTTGTATACTTCTGACCACATTCCGACTAGACGTGCCGGCCTCGCTCAGTTCATTTTCATTGAGTGAGGCCACACATGTCTAGTCAGCACGTGACCGCATGTATGTAAATCACCAGCACGAGAGAATCCTGACAGCGTGCAGGGCGCACTGTGAGAATTCAGAAGTCTGCAGTCACAAAGAATGACTGCAGACTCATTACAAACCTGGACAACCCCTTTAATGCTCCTAACATAAATAAAAACATGAGTTAGTCAGTATCACAATGTTATGATTAGGTAATTCAGAACCACAATGGACCTTGAAGTTCAGAGCACACAAGTGACCTGACAAAACCCACAAAACATAGGACGAGCTCTGAGACGTGGGAACTCTGCTGACCACAATCCCTAATCCTATAATACCACACTAAAGGTAGCCGTGGAGCGCTCCTGACAGACCTAGGCGCCTCGGGCACAGCCTGAGAAACTAGCTAGCCCTGAAGGTAGAAAAATAAGCCTACCTTGCCTCAGAGAAATTCCCCAAAGGAAAAGGCAGCCCCCCACATATAATGACTGTGAGTAAGATGAAAATACAAACACAGAGATGAAATAGGTTTAGCAAAGTGAGGCCCGACTTACTGAATAGATCGAGGACAGGAAAGATAGCTTTGCGGTCAACACAAAAACCTGCAAACAACCACGCAGAGGGGCAAAAAGACCCTCCGCACCGACTAACGGTACGGAGTTGCTCCCTCTGCGTCTCAGAGCTTCCAGCAAGCAAGCAAAACCCAAAAAGCAAGCTGGACAGAAAATATAGCAACAAAATAAACACAAGCAGACTTAGCTGATGCTGAGCAGACAGGCCACAGGAAAGATCCAGGAGGAAGCAAGACCAACACTAGAACATTGACTGGAGGCCAGGAGCAAAGCACTAGGTGGAGTTAAATAGAGCAACACCTTACGACTTCACCACATCACCTGAGGAAGGAAACTCAGAAGCCGCAGTACCACTTGTGACCACAGGAGGGAGCTCTGCCACAGAATTCACAACACACAAATAACATTTACATCCAGGTACCTTATAGATGTCGTCATCTCTGGAGTCGTTCTACTTCTTTTCTTCATCTTGTCCAGACCCCATGATGAGTTTTCTCATCCACAGCCGTCTCTGCAGACTTCCATCTTGTCCGCTCTTTTGCAGAAAATCTCCACATGACGCCCTTAAAGATACAAGTGTCATTATAATGCTCCTGAATAAAAAATTGCCCCTCACTATATTGTCTGCCCAAAATATGACCCCCACACTGTCCCTCTTATGGTACATACTCTTCACTCTAACCTCTCCTTTCCATACCGGTCCCCTCTTCACACTGTCCTCTCACACTGTGTCCCCCTCTATAGGGCCCAGTATTTGTACTGTACTCTGATTACACTCCCCCCTCCTTGGTATACCGTCCTCTGCTGGCTGTGCCCTTACACTGTCCCCTCATTCTACACCCCTACTGCTCAGTTTCTATTCTGTGCCCACTCACTTTTCTCCCGCATACTGTCTCCTCACACTATTCCCTTCCCTCCTCATACTGTCTCCTCTCACATCCCTCCTGTTCACCAAACTGTCTCCTCATATATTTACCCCCTCGCTTTCTATACTGCCTGCTCACCTGACTCCCTATATTGTGTCTGCACACATCCCATCACCCTCACTCCCCGTACTCTGTCCACATACATTTTTCACATTGCTACTCATACTGTGTCCACATACATTCCCCCGTTCGCTCCTCATACTGTCTGCACCCATCCCCCATACTGTTTCCTCAGATATGCCCCCCATTCTCCTGAACTGTTTCCTCATATATGCCCATTATTTTCCTCTACCCCACCCCATCATTGCTCTCTTCACCACCTCCATCTTTACTTTCTCCACCACCACTATAATTGCTTTCTCCCCCACCACCCCATAATTTCCCATTCCACCACCTCCATCATTTCCTCCTTTGCCTTTTCTACCATATCCATCATTTTCTTTTCCCCCACCATCTCCATCTTTGCCCTTTCCACCACCATCATCATTGTCCTTTCCACCATCACCATACTTGCCCATTCCACCACCTCCATCATTTTCTCCCCCTCCAATATCATCAGTGTGCTTTCCACCACCACCATCCTTGTCCATTCTACCACCTCCATCATTTCTTCCCCCCCTCATTATTGCCCATTCCACCACATCCATCATTTCCTCCTCCCCCTCCATCCCAATTATTGCCCTCTCCCCGTCAGTCCCATCATTGCCCTCGCCTCTCCTCTCCGTACACACACAAAACCATTTACGTCTCTGCACATTCACCCGCAGCGCTACGCATGCACGCACAAACACACACACACACACTGAGTACAGTAATGTAATGGCCACACCTAGTTACTCCTACACACGTGGCTGAGCTCCGTACACCTTGCACACATGGCTCCGCTCCGTACACACGTGGCTCCACTCCATACACCTCGTATACACACGGCTCAGCTCCGTACACCTTGCACACACGGCTCCGCACCGTACACCTCGTACACACACGACTCCGCTATGTACACCTCGTACACACACGGCTCCGCTATGTACACCTTGCACACACGCAGTTCAGCTCTGTACACCTCGTACACACACACACGGCTCCGCTCCGTACACACACACACGGCTCCGCTCCGTACACACACACACACGACTCCGCTCCGTACACACACACACGGCTCCGCTCCGTACACACACACACGGCTCCGCTCCGTACACACACACACGGCTCCGCTCCGTACACACACACACGGCTCCGCTCCGTACACACACACACGGCTCCGCTCCGTACACACACACAGCTCTGCTCCGTACACATATGGCTCCGCTCCGTACACACATGGCTCCGCTCCGTACACACATGGCTCCGCTCCGTACACACATGGCTCCGCTCCGTACACACATGGCCCCGCTCCGTACACATATGGCTCCGCTCCGTACACACATGGCTCCGCTCCGTACACACATGGCTCCGCTCCGTACACACACACACGGCTCTGCTCCGTACACACACACAGCTCTGCTCCGTACACACATGGCCCCGCTCCGTACACACATGGCTCCGCTCCGTACACACACACGGCTCCGCTCCGTAAACACACACACAACTCCGCTCCGTACACACACACGGCTCCGCTCCGTACACACACGGCTCCGCTCTGTACACAGACACGGCTCCGCTCCGTACACCTTGCAGACACGGCTTCCGCTCTGTACACCTAGTACACACATGGCTCTGCTACATCCACACAAACCACTCCTGACCCTTACCCTCGTCCAGCACCGAGCACCATGACAATCAGCAGAGTCCTGCACTACACAGAGGCCCTTCATCATGTGACTCCTGACTCCTCCCCCCCCGTGACCTCATCACAGGTCCTGTGAGCACAGAGCTGCACAAGCAATAGCTGTGGTGTGCGGCTCTCTGCGGTGGAGGGGCTCTGCTCAGCTGCGGGACAAGTGCAGTCCCACCCAAGCCTCCTTGGACCGCCGCATCATCAGGCGGCCCGCTGGCGCCCCCCTGTCGGCTGCGCCCGGGGCACATGCCCCGGCTGCCCCCCCCTGGATACGCCACTGTGACCATGGTACTAATATAAAACACCAGTTTATTAGAAAATAAATCTATTAAAAACAACATTCATCTACTGCAAGGAGGGTACTGGACCAAACACATGAGGGACAATAGATGCCATAGGCTAAACCCTAGACAGTGGGCCGATGTAACATAAAGATATTATATCATTATTGATAAAGCACATCACATATATGCATAACAACCTGAATAAACAGTGAGTGTGAGGAAAAACCGTTTGTGTACTAAGTACTTTTCAATACCTATACTCTTATGAGGTAAGCTAATGCTGATCCTCCAATGTAATGTATGGTTCCAAGCACAAGAAAACATATAGATGCAAAAGTATGGATGAGCTATCTGTAATTCGGCCACACGGGTGAATGCCTCGGCGTCCCTCTGCCCCGACGCGCCCCGAAGAAGCAGTAGAAACGCGCGTCGGGGCAGAGGGACGCCGAGGCATTCACCCGTGTGGCCGAATTACAGATAGCTCATCCATACTTTTGCATCTATATGTTTTCTTGTGCTTGGAACCATACATTACATTGGAGGATCAGCATTAGCTTACCTCATAAGAGTATAGGTATTGAAAAGTACTTAGTACACAAACGGTTTTTCCTCACACTCACTGTTTATTCAGGTTGTTATGCATATATGTGATGTGCTTTATCAATAATGATATAATATCTTTATGTTACATCGGCCCACTGTCTAGGGTTTAGCCTATGGCATCTATTGTCCCTCATGTGTTTGGTACAGTAACCTCCTTGCAGTAGATTAATGTTGTTTTTAATAGATTTATTTTCTAATAAACTGGTGTTTCATATTAGTACCATGGTCATAGTCATTTTATTGCGTGTTGATTAGACCTTTTGTGAGATAGAAAAAACTATGCAACAACTTAAAGAAGTTGTCCAGTACTATAATTTTTTTTTTCATAAATCTTGCTATTATGTGCCACTCAAAACATCCACTGTGTTTATTTTAGCAATATTACATTTTATCATGTTGTAGCAGCACATCCTCAGTGCTTGCTTCAGCTCTCATGAGGCTAATCGACAACTTCCTTTCTCCTGACTTATTGTGCTCTAATACTACAAGTTCCATGATGCATTGCACTGGCCTGTAAGCCAGCACCTAGCACACCCTAACCCCATCACAAGATTTGTGATGTCATTTCTGTCAACCTCCTCTTTCACATTTGTCCAACCCACACTCCATTACACACAAAGATAGTCAGATGGATAGATAGATAGGTAGGTAGAAAGAGAGATAGATAGATATGGGATAGATGGATAGATAGATATGGGATGGCTAGATAGATATATAAGGGATGGATGGATAGATAAATAGACATGGGATAGATAGATAGATATATAGATATGGGATGGATAGAAAGACAGAAACATACAGAAATATCCATACATATATCCATAGATATATCCACATCCACGTTGCTAAATGAACAATATGTTTCATTTAAAAAAAATGAAAAAAAAAATGGCATGGGAGTCCCACACAATTTTCTGAGCCAGAGGGGGAAAGCTGATGGCCGGGTCCAATATTTGTAGCCTGGAAAGGGGGTAATACCCATGAACCCTTCCCAGGATATGAATATCAGCCCTCAGGAGTCTGCATAGCCTTTACTGGCTTTTAAAATAGGGGAACACCCCAAAAAAAGTCGTGGGGTCCCCCTATATTTTATAGCCAGAAAGGCTACGCAGACAGCTGTGGGCTGATATTCATAGCCTAGGAAGGGGCCATGGATATTGGCTCCCCCCTGGCTACAAATACCAGCCCACAGCTGCCCCTGAAATGGCACATCTCTAAGATGCACCAATTCTGGCACTTAGCCCTTTTCTTCCCACTCCTGTGTAGCGGTGGGAAATGGGGTAATAATGTCACCTTGCTATTGTAAGGTGACATTAAGCCCGGTTATTAATGGAGAGGCGTCAATGAGATGCCTATCCATTATTAATCCTATAGTAGGAATGTGTTAAAAAAACAAACACACATAAAGTATTTTAATGAAATAAAACACAACACCGTTTTCATATTTTTATTGCACGCCCAGATCCAAGTGATGCCCTTGGTCTCCTATAATAAAAAGTAAAAAAATAAACCAACCGTATACTCCCTGTCTGACGCAGTCCAATTAATAATGAGTGTCCCATTACGATTTCCCCTATACAATAATGACATTATGTGATGTCACTGCTCTATAGGGCCTCCCAGTGATGAACTGACAGGAGACAATGGCTCCTGCAGTGCATCACTGAGGTTACCTGAGTTCTGGCTCTTACTTTACAGCAATGCTGCATGAGAATTAGGGTTAGGGTTATGGGACCTCTTTTCCAGCGGCAGAGGGATACACAGTGGAGGATTACCTCTGCCTGTCATTTCATCGCTGGAGCCCCTGTAGAGCATTGACATCACCCGATGTCAGTGTTCTACACAGGAGATTGTCGTGGGACCCTCGTTATTAATTGGACTATGGCAGAAAAGTAAGTATAAGTTGGTTTATTATTTTATTTTTATTAAAGGAGAAGAGGGCTTCAGGGAATTAGGTGATTGGTAAGTATGTAATCTATGTTATGTATTGTATGTTTTATATATGTTCTGTATGTTATATGTTGTATGTTCTGTATTTTTTTTTGCTTTTTTTACATTGAACACATTAGCTGGATGATGAGTCCACTACTGTCCCATCATTGGCTAATGTGTCAGTCACTGACAGTGTGGCAGGGATAGCCTGATGGGTCCCATTGGACGATGCCTGCAAACACACACACAGCCTGCAGACCCCCCGCACTGCCTGAAAAGTCCACAGACCCCCACGCACAGCCTGCAGACCCCCTGCACAGCCCGCATACCCCCGCAAGCCCCTGCTGAAGTCAGTCCATTTCCAGAGTCAGGATATTGACGTGACATTGGCGGATATTAGCAGTGGCTGCAGCCTGGGAGTCACATAACCCAGACTCAGCCACTGGCATAGCGCCGCTCACAGGCAGTATCGGCAAGAGAAGGTATTTTCAAAATTCATTAGGGGCCCTGGGGGGATACATTGTGGGTTAATTGAAAGTAATGGACAACCCCTTTAAGCTGCTGCTCAAACCAGTACAACCCGGCTTTTAATGTCTCGCCCATCTTAACTTTCTGGAAGAGATATGCACTCCGTTCAGTATTTTCCCTGCCAGCTGCCTACATATCCCCCCTTCTTTTCCAATCCAGAGGTCTGGGCATTTTGGGAGATCATACAATGAGTTCTTGATAATGTATCTGCATTCCCATGTGATTTCCCAGATCTATGTTCTGTGGAGAAATTAATTCTGCAGCAAGAGAAAACACCTTGTCACCCTAGCGTTTTTTTCCTTGTTTTGTTTCATCCACATCAGCAGGGCATGAACTGATAAAAGATTGTAATGTCCTACCCAAGATATAATACTTCAAAGATTCTAGTGCTACCTTAACAGCTAAGCATTCTTGCTCTATGATGGCATAGTTATTTTTCCGCTGGAGTCAACTATGGCCACCGCCTTTCAGGGCTTATATACAGCATTCTATAATGCTGTAGAAAAGCCCCTGATCCAACCTGCAAGAGAAGAAAAATAACTTTTATTATACTTACAGTGGGGCAGTTCCGTCTGATGGGTGTAGCAGGTCTTGGTCCAATGCCTCCCATCTTCATGCGATGCTGCCCTCCTGCTTGCTTCACAGGCTCCCCTGCATCTTGCTCCTGCGCAGGCGTACCTATCTGCGCTATTGAGGGCAGGGCAAATTTCAGCAGTGCACAGGTGCTGGGCCTCTCTGACCTTTCCCAGAGCCTGCGCAATGCAGTACTTTGCTCTGCCTTCAACAGGGCAGATAAGTATGCCTGCACAGAAGCACGGTGCCGTGGAGCTCGTTTGGATGACGCAGGGATGTGTCATCCACAAAAAGCAAGCAGGAGGGCAGCATCACATGAAAATGGGAGGTGCTGGACCAGGACCTGTGACACCTATTGGACCGGACCGCCACCCAGTGAGTATAATAAAAGTTATTTTTCTTCTCTTGCAGGTTGTATCGGGGGCTTATCTATAGCATTATAGAATGCTGTAGATAAGCTCTGAAAGGCGGTGACTGTAACTTGTATCAGCCAAACCTGGTGATAGGTTACCTTTAATTAGTAAGTCACCCCTGGAATATAATGAACCCAGTCCTATAAAACTCAGGTGTGATTACCTATGTGTATGACAGCCAGATTGAAGTAATATTGGGACCGGAAATAGAGCAAGTATGGCACGATCTCTTAGAGATCAATATGCCAAAGTTTATTAAGCTTTACAGTGGACAGATAGTTAAACACTTTCTTATACGAAGTAGCAAAGCTGAGCTGCTCAATGATACTCCCTGGACTCACAGACTCAAGCAGAAATATCCAACAAGCTTCTCTTTGAAGGATATTACTGTCCCAATCACCCAATCTTTTTGATTGGGGTAACATAGTAACATAGTAACATAGTTAGTATGGCCGAAAAAAGACATTTGTCCATCCAGTTCAGCCTATATTCCATCATAATAAATCCCCAGATCTACGTCCTTCTACAGAACCTAATAATTGTATGATACAATATTGTTCTGCTCCAGGAAGACATCCAGGCCTCTCTTGAACCCCTCAACTGAGTTCGCCATCACCACCTCCTCAGGCAAGCAATTCCAGATTCTCACAGCCCTAACAGTAAAGAATCCTCTTCTATGTTGGTGGAAAAACCTTCTCTCCTCCAGACGCAAAGAATGCCCCCTTGTGCCCGTCACCTTCCTTGGTATAAACAGATCCTCAGCGAGATATTTGTATTGTCCCCTTATATACTTATACATGGTTATTAGATCGCCCCTCAGTCGTCTTTTTTCTAGACTAAATAATCCTAATTTCGCTAATCTATCTGGGTATTGTAGTTCTCCCATCCCCTTTATTAATTTTGTTGCCCTCCTTTGTACTCTCTCTAGTTCCATTATATCCTTCCTGAGCACTGGTGCCCAAAACTGGACACAGTACTCCATGTGCGGTCTGACTAGGGATTTGTACAGAGGCAGTATAATGCTCTCATCATGTGTATCCAGACCTCTTTTGATGCACCTCATGATCCTGTTTGCCTTGGCAGTTGCTGCCTGGCACTGGCTGCTCCAGGTAAGTTTATCATTAACTAGGATCCCCAAGTCCTTCTCCCTGTCAGATTTACCCAGTGGTTTCCCATTCAGTGTGTAATGGTGATATTGATTCCTTCTTCCCATGTGTATAACCTTAGATTTATCATTGTTAAACCTCATCTGCCACCTTTCAGCCCAAGTTTCCAACTTATCCAGATCCATCTGTAGCAGAATACTATCTTCTCTTGTATTAACTGCTTTACATAGTTTTGTATCATCTGCAAATATCGATATTTTACTGTGTAAACCTTCTACCAGATCATTAATGAATATGTTGAAGAGAACAGGTCCCAATACTGACCCCTGCGGTACCCCACTGGTCACAGCGACCCAGTTAGAGACTATACCATTTATAACCACCCTCTGCTTTCTATCACTAAGCCAGTTACTAACCCATTTACACACATTTTCCCCCAGACCAAGCATTCTCATTTTGTGTACCAACCTCTTGTGCGGCACGGTATCAAACGCTTTGGAAAAATCGAGATATACCACGTCCAATGACTCACCGTGGTCCAGCCTATAGCTTACCTCTTCATAAAACCGTACCGGTACCGGTTTCAATCACACTAAATGAGAATGACTTCAGGCTTCCCTGGTGAATAGAGTTGATCGATCACCCTAAAAATCGGATCGGAAAGGATCGGTCCGATCACACTTGAATATCGGCGATCGGGAAGTCAATGGGGATAAAAAATCGGAATTCCTAAAACACCTACTTTACATTGTGGTGTTTTCTAAATAACTAAAAACGCCAAAATAACATGTAGAATTGGTAATCAGAGGCAGCGGAGCCAGAGAAATCAAATAACAATGGGCACCAGTACTGTTTTTAGTATGAAGAGCGGTTATATTGGGGCACATTTGGTCTACGGGTCAAAATAATAACGTAATGCTTGGCAAACTCTTTGGAATTTACTTTTTCTTCATTCATTTCATTGTATTCTTCAATGGTGGGCACGGCGTTGTAGATACTATTATCTCGCCTGTGGATCTCCCAGGCAGAGGTGCCTGCTTCGCTCTTTTTTCTGCTAAGATCAAGGGCAAAAACGGTTCTTAAATGATTGTCTGTCACTATGCTGCAATCTACACCTCAGATGCAGGGAGGCTATACACTGGAACCAGCAGGGAAAACCACATAATTCACTATAGATACTGATGACCTGAAATCACACTAACATCTTTCTGACCCACGTCGCACACGACAAGATGCTGGAAGGCTCTAGTCTACAGCTAATGCCCAGTCGCCACAGTCAATAAAAATGTTGAAGAGATCTAAAGCTGTGCACCACAATCCAAAATAGAGTGCGCTGTAGCAAGAGTCATGCCTACATTTTTGTCTGCACATCATTCCGCGGCAGCAGCATTGATGCCATGTTTGCTGTTCCTTGCCCTGGGTAGAATAAATGGTACCGAGTTCTAACCACTATTAATTTCAATTTTTTTTTGTTACCTTTCATCCTTTTTTAAATAGCTCATTCTGATAGCTTTTTTAAGAAAATGTGTTTATTGTTTAAAAAAAAAAAAAATTTTGCTTGCCCTATTCCTCTGTTGTGTCGGAGTAGGTTTAAATATAAGAACTTTGCATGGTTTAGCGACATTTGAAAAATACACTATCCAGGAGGCCTGTCTCAGGGGACTCTCACCGGGAGGGGTCCGCGTTCAGCTTGCCCCACAGCAGCAGGGAGTCTCCAGGGGTACCACGAGGAGGAATAGACTCACCCCCATACACTGTTTCGTCTTCTTCTGCTTAGACTTTTTTCCTGGTCTTATGGTATCTGGTTCTTCTGGTTCTGGTGTTTTGGGTACTGAGGCTTCTGGTTCTTCCATTTCTTAAACCTTTGCTTTATCTTCTTCTTCCTTTGGTTTTTCTTCTTCTTCTGGGTCTTCTTCCTCTTGAACCGATTCTTCTTCCTTTCTTCTTCTTCTAGTTCATCTTCCTCTGGTTCCGGTTCTTATTCTTCCTCTGGTTCTCCTTCCTCTGGTTCTGATTCTTCTTCTTCCTCTGGTTCTTCTTCCTTTTGTTCCGGTTGTTCTTCTTCCGGTTGTTCTTCTTCCTCTGGTTCCGGTTCTTCTTCTTCCTCTGGTTCCGGTTCTTCTTCTTCCTCTGGTTCTTCTTCCTCTGCTTCCGGTTTTTCTTCCGGTTGTTCTTTGTCTGGTTCTTCTTCTTCTAGTTCTTTTTGTTCTTCTTTTTTTGGTACTTGTATTTATAATTGTAATTTGTGAAGCATGTAGTTCAGGTGCACGGAGGAACAGCAAGAAGTACCAGTGTCTGAAAGCACATTCGTGGACCAGCTGATGTTAATGGAACCTGGATACTGTCATGGTCAGGACATGGTTAATGTCCTGTCAGGGTTAATTTTTGCTAGCCTCTTTTCTATATTGGGAGGGGTATTTATACTCGCTCCTAGCCTGGTTTCTCTGTCAGCTATAGATTCTGTTTCTGTCTGTATGCGTGACTCCTGGATTGTGTGCCTGGTTTGCATAGCGTTGTCTTGCTTTCTGTGCTTTACCCTGTTTGTGTTCCTGGCTACTGAACTCTGGCTTTGCTTCTGACGATCCTCTGTCTCTCTGTTTTGGTACCTCGTAATCTCCTGGCTACGACTTCTGCTTGTTTGATAATTCTTTAGTGCTTGTCCCTTCTCTGTTTCCCTGGCGTCTGGCTCCGCCCGCTTTTCCTCCTCCCACTCTGTCACATGGTCTAGGTCCTGTTCGTTACCTGTACACTCTGTTTCATGTCAAAGGTCCTGTGGGTTCAGGTTAGTAACTTGGCATTTTTTTCAGCTGCTGTGTGCAGCTTCCCCTGCAGCATAGATATCCAGGCACCGTGACATTATAGGTGACCTTACAGTCTTTTTCCCTGGTGCGGGGTTCTTGGTATGCCATGGATCCTGTACAGGTTCTCACGGGGCAGATTAATGAGCTCTCCCAGTTGTTGCAGAAGCTGTCTGCGGAACAGCAAGCCCTGGTCCACTCGCACCAGCAGGTGCAGAGAGATGTGGCAGGTGCTTTACAGATGTCTGCTTCCTTGCTGTCCCCGGAGGGGGGCACCACTGATGTATCCCTGGTGGACCCCGAACCACCTGTAAAGTTACCCGATTCTTTTTCTGGGGATAAAAAGTTATTCAGGGTCTTTAGGGAGGGATGCAGGTTGTTTTTTGAGTTGCGTCCCCGGGCCTCGGGAAATGAAAGGCAGAGGGTGGGGGTAGTTATGTCTTTATTAAGGGGGTCCCCTCAAGCATGGGCCTTCTCCCTCTCTCCCTCTGCTCCTGAACGCATGTCTGTGAACCTGTTTTTTGAGTCCCTGGGGCTCATTTATGATGAACCAGATAGAGTACATCTGGCGGAGGAAATGGTGATGAGTATGACACAAGGGAAGCACTCTGCTGAATGGTTCTGCTCAGAGTTTAGGCGCTGGGCAGCTGAAATTTCTTGGAATGATGCAGCCCTGAGGGGGTTGTTCCGCATGGGTCTGTCTGACCGTCTGAAGAACGCTCTGGCACTTCATCCTCCTCCTAATACCCTGGAGGATGCCATGACACAGGCAGTTCGAATGGACCGGAGACTCCGTGCTCGAGGAGTGATACAGCAAGAGACTTCCTTGTTTTCCAAATTGCGTGACGCTGCTCCTGTATCTGAACCCATGGA
Source organism: Ranitomeya imitator (assembly GCF_032444005.1). Classification (NCBI taxonomy): domain Eukaryota; kingdom Metazoa; phylum Chordata; class Amphibia; order Anura; family Dendrobatidae; genus Ranitomeya; species Ranitomeya imitator. The sequence continues at coordinate 328,641,580 of NC_091286.1, read as the reverse complement.
GATTGGGTCAGTTTCGGTTATGGAGAAAGAAAGGAGGCGCCGGAGAGACAATCAATTGTGCTTTTACTGTGGAGCCTCTGGACATTGGAAAAGCAACTGTCCACTCTGCCCTTCTTCTGTGAAACCGTCTGAGGAACGACTGAGTCTGGGCAACAATCAAGGAGGTTGTCCAGACTCCCAGGTACATGTTTTTTCACTTGCCAAAATATTGCTTCAAGTGGAATTGGAACTTGCTGGCGGTCCTGTGGTGACCACCGCCTTTGTTGACTGTGGCTCTTCTATTAATTTGATTGATGCCCAAGTTGTGACTCGTCATAAGATAGGGACAGTCAGGCTGAAAAACCCTGTTAAAGTTGTGGCTGTTGATTCATCCCCTCTTACCCGGGATGGAATTTGTTTCGGGACTGATGTTTTTTCTCTGAAGGTGGGTTCCACTCATGTGGAAAAATTAAGTTGCTTTGTAATGAATAATCTACCTGCAGGACTGGTACTGGGTATGCCTTGGCTGCAACGCCACAATCCTGTCATTGATTGGGTGGCAGGGGAAATCACTCAATGGAGATGTAAGGGTAATGGTCCGTGTTGTAACCTGGGACCTCTTGTTAACCCTATTAAGTCTGTATCTGTGTCGTCTGTCGGTCTGGAGGGTATTCCGGAGTACCTGAAGGACTTCGAAGACGTGTTTTCCGAAAGTGAGGCTGAGGCGCTTCCACCACATCGACCCGGTGATTGTGCAATTGATTTGATCCCGGGAGCCATATTACCCAAGGCTCGTCTGTACAATTTGTCTGGGCCTGAGCGCCAATCTATGAAAGAGTACATCACAGAGAGTCTCCGCAAGGGGCATATTCGGCCCTCTGTCTCACCCGTTGCTGCGGGGTTTTTCTTTGTCAAGAAAAAAGATGGTGGTTTGCGACCGTGCCTCGACTTTCGAGAACTAAATAAGATTACTGTTAAAAACATGTATCCTCTTCCTCTGATTCCTGATTTATGTAATCAACTCACTGGGGCCAAGTGGTTTTCCAAGCTTGACTTACGAGGGGCTTATAATCTGATAAGGATCCGAGAGGGGGATGAATGGAAAACAGCATTTCTGACGACCGAGGGCTTGTTTGAAAATTTGGTTGGTCTCACCAACGCTCCTGCTGTTTTCCAGAGTTTTATTAATGTTGTGTTTTCTGACCTGATTGGGCGTTATGTTGTCATTTACCTGGATGACATCTTGATATACTCAGAGGACAGTCAGTCACACTTACACCATCTTCACTCGGTTCTTGTAAGACTCAGGGAGAACCATTTATATGCTAAGCTGGAGAAGTGCTCGTTCTTTTTGCAAGAACTGTCTTTTCTGGGGTTAATTGTATCTGGGGAGGGATTCCGCATGGATCCTGGGAAGGTTCAGGCCATTTCTGATTGGGTGCAACCTCAGGACCTGAAGGGGTTGCAACGATTTCTGGGCTTCGCTAATTATTATAGGAAGTTCATTAAAGGGTTTTCGCAGGTAGTGAAACCCTTGACGGACCTCACACTCAAAGGGGCGGATGTAAAAAATTGGTCCATGGCCGCAAAAAATTCCTTTCTGACACTGAAGAAATGTTTCACTTCAGCACCCGTGTTGATACAACCCGATCCATCGAAACCTTTTATCGTGGAGGTTGACGCCTCGAAGGTGGGGGTGGGGGCAGTGTTGTCTCAGGGTCCGTCCACCCTTACTAACCTTAAACCCTGTGCCTTTTTCTCTAAAAAATTCTCTTCGGCCGAGAGAAGTTATGATGTCGGCAACAGAGAATTGTTGGCAATTAAATTGGCCTTCGAAGAATAAAGGCATTTTCTGGAGGGGGCTGTTTTTCTCGTTACGGTCATCACTGATCATAAAAATTTGGCCTATATCGAGTCCGCTAAGAGATTAACCCCCAGACAGGCTCGGTGGGCACTTTTTTTTTCTCGGTTTCATTTTACCATTACATTCCGACCAGGGTCTAAAAATGTGAAGGCGGATGCCTTATCCCGTAGTTTTGATTCTGTGTCCCCTCCAGAACCTCCTTCCTCCATTCTTCAACCTGGAGTGGTTGTGGCTGAAGTCTCATCTGAGTTACAGAGGGAGATTTTGAATGCACAAGCACAAGCTCCCAGGAATAAACCCCAAGGTAAACTGTTTGTACCCGATCACTTCCGTTTCACACTTCTGCAAGAATTTCATGATTCTGTGTTGAGTGCACACCCTGTGATTGCAGCTACCCGGGGGGGAGTAGCTAGGAACTTTTGGTGGCCTTCTATGGGTTCGGATATCAAAAAGTTTGTGAATTCTTGTGGGGTTTGTGCTCGTTCTAAGAGCTCTCTGGTCCGGCCGGCCGGGGAATTGGTACCTTTGCCAATTCCGGATAAACCCTGGACACACCTCTCCATGGATTTTACCACTAATCTTCCGTCTTCCAAGGGCAACTTTGTAGTTTGGGTTGTGGTTGATAGGTTTTCAAAGCAAGCCCATTTTGTGCCGCTACCTGCGTTGCCTTCTGCTGAAACCTTGGCTCGCTTGTTTATTCAGCATATAGTTCGGTTGCATGGGGTCCCTGTGAATGTGGTGTCTGACAGGGGTGTGCAGTTTGTGGCCAGGTTTTGGAGAGCTTTTTGTAAGAAGTTGGGGGTTACGTTGTCATTTTCCTCTGCTTATCACCCGGAATCCAACGGACAGACTGAACGCACCAACCAGTCGTTGGAACAGATTTTGAGATGCCTGGCCTCTTCCAGACAGGAGGCCTGGTGTGAGGTTTTACCCATGGCTGAGTTTGCGTTCAATTGTCGTATTAATCAGTCTACTGGCAAATCTCCCTTTGAAGTCAATTGTGGATTTGTTCCACAGTTTGGAGAATTTTCCCGCATGGATTCTGGTTGCCCTGGTGCTGAGGGTCTGGTGCAACAGTTAAGAACCCTTTGGAGGGAGGTTCAGGCGAACATCTCCAAAGCCCAAAAGAGGTACAAACATTTTGCTGACAGGAGGAGGGGGTCAGCTCCTACACTGACGGTGGGGGAGAAGGTATGGTTGTCTACTCGTAACATCAAACTTAAGATTCCCTCCATGAAGTTGGGCCCCAGGTTTATAGGTCCATACAAGATTATTGAGGTGATCAACCCGGTGGCCTATAGGTTACAGTTGCCCACCTCTTTCAAAATTTCTAATGTCTTCCACAGGTCCCTATTAAAACCTGTGGGGACGGTTAGAGAAGATTCTTCATTTGTTCCGCCAGTATTGGTAGAGGGTCAGCTGGAGTACGAGGTAGGGCGCATCATTGATTCACGGTGGGTGCATCGTAGGCTTCAGTACCTTGTACATTGGAAGGGGTTTTCTATTGAGGATAGGTCATGGGTTCCGGCCAGTTCTGTGCATGCTGATCGACTGGTGCGGGCTTTTCATGTAAGATACCCTGAGAAGCCTGGGGGTCCAGTGGCCCCCCGTTAAGGGGGGGGGTACTGTCATGGTCAGGACATGGTTAATGTCCTGTCAGGGTTAATTTTTGCTAGCCTCTTTTCTATATTGGGAGGGGTATTTATACTCGCTCCTAGCCTGGTTTCTCTGTCAGCTATAGAATCTGTTTCTGTCTGTATGCGTGACTCCTGGATTGTGTGCCTGGTTTGCATAGCGTTGTCTTGCTTTCTGTGCTTTACCCTGTTTGTGTTCCTGGCTACTGAACTCTGGCTTTGCTTCTGACGATCCTCTGTCTCTCTGTTTTGGTACCTCGTAATCTCCTGGCTACGACTTCTGCTTGTTTGATAATTCTTTAGTGCTTGTCCCTTCTCTGTTTCCATTGCGTCTGGCTCCGCCTCCTTTTCCTCCTCCCACTCTGTCACATGGTCTAGGTCCTGTTCGTTACCTGTACACTCTGTTTCATGTCAAAGGTCCTGTGGGTTCAGGTTAGTAACTTGGCATTTTGTTCAGCTGCTGTGTGCAGCTTCCCCTGCAGCATAGATATCCAGGCACCGTGACAGACACACAGTAGAAGGAACCTGTGGCAAAAACATTATCGAGAACCAGCTGGTGGTGCTGGGACTCTGTTATTAAGCAGAAGGTATAAGTGCCATTGGCACTAGCGAGAACCATCTGGTGCTGCTGGAACCCTGTTATTAACCCCTTCCCGACCTTTGATGCATACGCTGCGTAATGAAAGTCGGTGCCATTCCGACCCATGACGCAGCGTATGCGTCATGGCGGAATCGCGTTCCTGCAGGCCGGGTGAAAGGGTTAACTGTAATTTCACCGGGCGTGCAGGGACAGGAGGAGTTGTACTTTAGCCCGGGGGGGTGGCTTCACCCCCCCGTGGCTACGATCGCTCTGATTGGCTGTTGAAAGTGAAACTGCCAATCAGAGCGATTTGTAATATTTCACCTAAAAAACTGGTGAAATATTACAATCCAGCCATGGCCGATGCTGCAATATCATCGGCCATGGCTGGAAACACAAATGTGCCCCCACCCCACCCCACCGATCGCCCCCCCAGCCCTCCGATCTGTGGTCCGCTCCCCTCCGTCCTGTGCTCCGCTCCCCCGTCCTCCTGTCCGCTCCCCCCGTGCTCCAATCCCACCCCCCGTGCTCCAATCCCACACCCCTGCACTCCGATCCACCCCCCGCACTGCGATCCACCTCCCCGCACACCGATCCACCCGCCCGCACACCGATCCACCCGCCCGCACACCGATCCACTCCTCCATGCTCCGATCCCTCCCCCCCGTGCTCCGACGCCCCCCCCCCCGTGCCCTGATCTCCCCCCTTATACTTACCTAGCCTCCCGGGGTCCGTCCGTCTTCTTTCCTGGGCGCCGCCATCTTCCAAAATGGCGGGCGCATGCGGCAGATTCGTTCCAGAGTGAAATTTGATCACTGTGATAAAACCTCACAGTGATCAAAATTAAAAAAAACAGTAAATGACCCCCCCCCCTACCTTTGTCACCCCCATAGGTAGGGACAATAATAAAATAAAGAATTTTTTTTTTTTTTCCCCACTAAGGTTGGAGTTAGAACTAGGGTTAGGGTTAGGGGTAGGGTTAGGGTTAGGGTTAGGGGTAGGGTTAGGGGTAGGGTTAGGGTTAGGGGTAGGGTTAGGGTTAGGGGTAGGGTTAGGGGTAGGGTTAGGGGTTGGGTTAGGGGTAGAGTTAGGAATGTGCACATGTATTCTGGTCCTCTGCAGATTTTTCCGCAGCGGATTTCATAAATCCGCAGTGCTAAACCGCTGTGGATTTATCGCGGATTTACTGCGGTTTTTCTGCGCATTTCACTGCGGTTTTACAACTGCGATTTTCTATTGGAGCAGTTGTAAAACCGCTGTGGAATCCGCAGAAAGAAGCGACATGCCGCGGAATGTAAACCGCTGCGTTTCCATGCAGTTTTTCTGCAGCATGTGCACAGCGATTTTTGTTTCCCATAGGTATACATTGAAATGTAAACTCATAGGAAACTGCTGCGGATCCGCAGCGTTTTCCGCAGTGTGTGCACATACCTTTAGAATTAGGCTATGTGCACACGGTGCGGATTTGGCTGCGGATCCGCAGCGGATTGGCCATTGCGGATCCGCAGCAGAGTTCCATCAGGTTTACAGTACCATGTAAACATATGGAAAACCAAATCCGCTGTGCCCATGGTGCAGAAAATACCGCGCAGAAACGCTGCGTTGTATTTTCCGCAGCATGTCAATTCTTTGTGCGGATTCCGCAGCGTTTTACACCTGTTCCTCAATAGGAATCCACAGATGAAATCCGCACAAAAAACACTGGAAATCCGCGGTAAATCCACAGGTAAAACGCAGTGCCTTTTACCCGCGGATTTTTCAAAAATGGTGCTGAAAAATCTCACACGAATCCGCAACGTGGGCACATAGCCTTAGGGTTAGGGTTGGGTTGGAATTAGGGTTGTGGTTAGGGTTAGGGGTGTGTTGGGGTTAGGGTTGTGATTAGGGTTACGGCTACAGTTGGGATAAGGGTTAGGGGTGTGTTGGAGTTAGAATTGAGGGGTTTCCACTGTTTAGGCACATCAGGGGGTCTCCAAACGCAACATGGCGCCACCATTGATTCCAGCCAATCTTGTATTCAAAACGTCAAATGGTGCTCCCTCAATTCCGAGCCCCACGTGTGCCCAAACAGTGGTTTACCCCCACATATGGGGTACCAGCATACTCAGGACAAACTGCGCAACAATTACTGGGGTCCAATTTCTCCTGTTATCCTTGAGAAAATAAAAAATTGCTTGCTAAAACATCATTTTTGAGGAAAGAAAAATTATATTTTATTTTCACGGCTCTGCGTTGTAAACGTCTGTGAAGCATTTGGGGGCTCAAAGTGCTCACCACATATCTAGATAAGTTCCTTGGGGGGTCTAGTTTACAAAATGGGGTCACTTGTGGGGGGTTTCTACTGTTTAGGCATACCAGGGGCTCTGCAAACGCAACGTGATGTCCGCAGACCATTCCATCAAAGTCTGCATTTCAAAAGTCACTACTTCCCTTCTGAGCCCGACGTGTGCCCAAACAGTGGTTTACCCCCACACATTGGGTATCAGCGTACTCAGGAGAAACTGGACAACAACTTTTGGGGTCCAATTTCTCCTGTAACCCTTGGGAAAATAAAAAATTCTGGGCTAAATAATTATTTTTGAGGAAAGAAAACGTATTTATTATTTTCACGGCTCTGCGTTATAAACTTCTGTGAAGCACTTGGGGGTTGAAAGTGCTCACCACATATCTAGATAAGTTCCTTTCGGGGTCTAGTTTCCAAAATAGGGTCACTTGTGGGGGGTTTCTACTGTTTAGCCACATCAGGGGCTCTGCAAACGCAACGTGATGCCCGTAGAGCATTCCATCAAAGTCTGCATTTCAAAACGTCACTATTTCACTTCCGAGCCCCGGCATGTGCCCAAACAGTAGTTTACCCCCACATATGGGGTATCACCGTACTCAGGAGAAACTGGACAACAAATATTGGGGTCAAATTTCTCCTGTTACCCTTGGGAAAATTTAAAAATTCTGGGCTAAAAAATTATCTTTGAGGAAAGAAAACGTATTTATTATTTTCACTGCTCTGTGTTATAAACTTCTGTGAAGCACTTGGGGGTTCAAAGTGCTCACCTCACATCTAGATAAGTTCCTTTCGGGGTCTAGTTTCCAAAATGGGGTCACTTGTGGGGGGTTTCTACTGTTCAGCCACATCAGGGGCTCTGCAAATGCAACGTGACGCCCGCAGAGCATTCCATCAAAGTCTGCATTTCAAAACGTCACTATTTCCCTTCTGAGCCTGACGTGTGCCCAAACAGTGGTTTACCCCCACACATTGGGTATCAGCGTACTCAGGAGAAACTGGACAACAACTTTTGGGGTCAAATTTCTCCTGTTACCATTGGGAAAATAAAAAATTGCTCTGCGTTATAAAGTTCTGTGAAGCACTTGAGGGTTCAAAGTGCTCACCACACATCTAGATTAGTTCCTTTGGGGGTCTAGTTTCCAAAATGGGGTCATTTATGGGGGATCTCCAATGTTTAGGCACACAGGGGCTTTCCAAACGCGACATGGTGTCCGCTAATGATTGGAACTAATTTTCCATTTAAAAAGCCAAATGGCATGCCTTCCCTTCTGAGCCCTGCCATGCGCCCAAACAGTGGTTTACCCCCACATATGGGTTATCTGCGTACTCAGAACAAACTGGACAACAAAATTTGTGGTCCAATTTCTCCTATTACCGTTGGCAAAATAGGAAATTCCAGGTTAAAAATCATTTTTGAGGAAAGAAAAATTATTTTTTATTTTCATGGCTCTGCGTTATAAACTTCTGTGAAGCACCTGGGGGTTTAAAGTGCTCAGTATGTATCTAGATAAGTTCCTTGGGGGGTCTAGTTTGGAAAATGGGGTCACTTGTGGGGGAGCTCCAATGCATAGGCACACAGGGGCTCTCCAAATGCGACATGGTGTCTGCTAACAATTGGAGCTAATTTTCCATTCAAAAAGTCAAAAGGCGCGCCTTCCCTTCCGAGCCCTGCCGTGTGCCCAAACAGTGGTTTACCCCCACATATCAGGTATCGGCGTACTCGGGAGAAATTGCTCAACAAATTTTAGGATCTATTTAATCCTATTGCCCATGTGAAAATGAAAAAATTGAGGCGAAAAGAAATTTTTTGTGAAAAGAAAAGTACTTTTCATTTTTACGGATCAATTTGTGAAGCACCTGAGGGTTTAAAGTGCTCACTAGGCATCTAGATAAGTTCCTTGGGGGGTCCAGTTTCCAAAATGGGGTCACTTGTGGGGGAGCTCCAATTTTTAGGCACACGGGGGCTCTCCAAATGTGACATGGTGTCCGCTAAAGAGTGCAGCCAATTTTTCATTCAAAAAGTCAAATGGCGCTCCTTCCCTTCCAAGCCCTGCCGTGCGCCCAAACAGTGGTTTACCCCCACATATGAGGTATCAGCGTACTCAGGACAAATTGGACAACAACGTGCTGTTTCAGTTTCTCCTTTTACCATTGGGAAAATAAAAAAATTGTTGCTGAAAGATAATTTTTGTGACTAAAAAGTTAAATGTTCATTTTTTCCTTCCATGTTGTTTCTGCTGCTGTGAAGCACCTGAAGGGTTAATAAACTTCTGGAATGTGGTTTTGTGCACCTTGAGGGGTGCAGTTTTTAGAATGGTGTCACTTTTGGGTATTTTCAGCCATATAGACCCCTCAAACTGAGTTCAAATGTGAGGTGGTCCCTAAAAAAAATGGTTTTGTAAATTTCGTTGTAAAAATGAGAAATCGCTGGTCAAATTTTAACCCTTATAACTTCGTAGCAAAAAAAATTTTGTTTCCAAAATTGTGCTGATATAAATTAGACGTGTGGGAAATGTTATTTATTAACTATTTTGTGTCACATAACTCTCTGGTTTAACAGAACAAAAATTCAAAATGTGAAAATTGCAAAATTTTCAAAATTTTCGCCAAATTTCTGTTTTTATCACAAATAAACACAGAATTTATTGACCTAAATTTACCACTAACATGAAGCCCAATATGTCACGAGAAAAAATCTCAGAATCGCTAGGATCCGTTGAAGCGTTCCCGAGTTATTACCTCATAAAGGGACACTGGTCAGAATTGCAAAAAATGGCAAGGTCTTTAAGGTCAAAACAGGCTGGGTCATGAAGGGGTTAAGCAGAAGGTATAAGTGCCATTGGCACTAGCGAGAACCATCTGATGCTGCTGGAACCCTGTTACTAAGCCAAAGGTATAAGTGCCATTGGCACTATAAAGAACCATCTGGCGGTTCTGGAACTCGTATTGGACTGCAGGGTTAACATGTGTTACTAACCTCCAAAATAAAGGACAGCTTCTATTACTGGAACCCGAAGCCACAGCAGGAGCCGCCTGTACTACCTGCACTCTGGAGACCCAGCTAACTCTACTGGGGCATGGAGCAGAAGCAGATCAAGTTGTGCATCTTCCCGATTACCAGTCTACGTTACCGGAACCCGGAGCCAAGCTAGGAGGCAACTGTCCTGCCGACACTCTTGAGAACCAGCTAACAGAGGAAACAGTGCAGGGCAACAGCGGGTGTTGCTGAGGCCCAGTGGTACAGGATTCATTGTAGGTGGACAGCAGAATTTGAATTGCCAGTAGCACAGCCATAGACCAGCTTGCATGCTGAACCCAGACAACATGGCAGAGGGTGTTCACTGTGCTACTGACACTTCCGAGCAACAGCTGACGGTGCTGAAGCCCAGGTGGACTGAAGTATTTGTAGGTGGACTGGAGTATTTGTAGGTAGACTGGAGTATCTGATTTGCCAGTGGCACAGCCAGAGTAAAGCTTGTGGTGCTGAACCCCACAAACAAAGCAGCGGTTGTTCACTGTGCAACTGACACTTCCAAGCAACAGCTGACGGTGCTGAAACCCAGGTGGGGTGATCAATCTAGTGGTGCCAGAGGGCCAAGTGTGGTCCTGGAGAATGTTGCCAGACATGTGTTTATTCAGTCTCATCTGGCGCAGGGCTTGCAAAGTCTGGCGAGATCCAGGCCTGGTTCATCTTTATAAAAGTTAGGGGGTCAACGTTATTGGTGGATAGGCGTGTGCATTGGTCTATTAGGACTCCACCAGCGGCACTAAAGACACTCTCCGATAACACACTGGCAGCGGGGCAGGCCAGCACCTCCAAGGTATACTGGCTAAGCTCTGGCCATATATCAAGCTTGGAGACCCAAAACTTAACGGGGGCAGAACCATCCTGGGACACACTGACATGGCTGGACATGCAGTCTGCCACCATCTGACGGTAATGCTGCATCCTGCTGAATGGATCCATATGGGATGGTGCATGACGTGGTTGTGGGCACACAAAACTTTGCCACATTTTGGCAAGACTGAACTGTCCTTCTGCAGAGGTGCTGCTCCTGCTCTGTGGACGGCTTCCTCCCCGTCCTGGAGGCACTGAGCTGCCATGTGAAACACTCGAAGTAGTCCTCTCAGGTGAAAATGAGGACATCAACGAATGTATCAGTGTGTCTTGGCATTTTACGAACCCGGTTCAACGGTGTTATCAGGGTTTGTAGGTTGTCCCAGTAGCGAGGATCCAGGAGGCTTGCCACCCAGTAATCATCAGTGTTGAGAATGCGAGCGATACAGCAGTCGCTTCGAAGGCACTGCAGCATGAAATCACCCATGTGTTGCAGACTGCCGACTGGCCACGCCCCCACTGTCCCCTGCTTGAGGCGTGCTCTCTGTCTCCTCTGCATCCCCCCGTCCTCGCTGTAAATGATGACTACCAGTGTGTGATATACCATCCTCCTCTGGCCATACTACTTCCTCCTCCAATTCTTCCTCCTCCTCTTCATCAAAAAGTGTCCCCTGTCTGGACCTTTGTGAGTTGCTGTGTTGCCTGGCTAACAACCCACCCGTAGAGCTGTGGGTAGACTGTCCCAATATAGAAGGCATTGTCAACATTTGTTCCTCCTCCTCATCCAAAACTGCATCCCTGATCCCTAGCATAGTTTTATCAAGGAGGCATATGAGGGGTACAGTGATGCTGACTATGGCATCATCCGCACTCGACATGAGAATGGAATCATGTAAGGCCGCAAAACACAGCAGATGTCCTTCATGTAAGCCCACTCGGCACATGTGAAGTGTGGCCTGCGAGGTGTGCGACTCGTTTTCACCTGATGCAGCTGGAATTCCATTACCGCCTGTTGCTGCTCACACAACCTCTCCAGCATATGCAACATGGATTTCCACCTAGTGCGGACATCACATATGAGGCGGTGTTCAGGCAGGTTAAATCTTTGCTGCAGAGCTGCAATGCACGCATTGCATACGCTCGAACGGCGCAAGTGAGCTCCCTCGCCACGGACCTTGTGCAGAAGATCTTCAAGATCTAGATAGCTTTTAAGAAAACTCTGCATGACCAAATTTAACACATGTGCTAGGCACGGGGTGTGAGTCAGATTGGCTAGACCCAGAGCTGCCACCAGTTTTCACCCATTATCACACACCACCATACCTGGCTGGAGGTTGAGCGGCCCAAACCACTGGTTGCTCTGCTGCTTGATGGCATTCCACAGCTGCTCTGCAGTATTGCTTGAAACCCCCAAACTAATTAATTTCAACACGGCCTGTTGACGTTTGGCCACGGCAGTGCTCAACTTGGTGGTGTCAGTGGACAGTTCACCAATCCTTGTGGATGTAGATGGTGCCAACTGCTGTGCGGAGGAATCTGAGGAAGTGGAGTAGGAGGAAGAGGCAATGCAAATTGAGGAAAGTCCTGCAATCCTTGGTATCGGAAGGACCTGCGCAGTGCCACTATCCACTTCTGTACCCGGCTCCACCACATTTACCAAATGGGCAGTGAGGGAAATGTAGTGTCCCTGAGCGTGTTTACTGGTCCATACATCGGTGGTCAGGTGGACTTTGTTGCTGATGGCGTTAAGTAGCGCATGCTTGATTTTTTTCTCCACGTGCTGTTGCAGGGCAGGGACGGCTTTTCGACTAATATAGTGGTGGCTAGGAACACAGTATTGTGGGACTGCCAATGCCATGAGGTTGCGAAAGGTGTCCGTGTCCACCAGCCTGAATGATAGCATTTCCAGGGCCAGCAGTTTTGAAATGCTAGCATTGAGGGCCTGTGCTCGGGGGTGGCTTGCCGGGAATTTCCTTTTTCGAGCCCATAACTGTGGGATGGATGGCTGCAGGCTAGACTGGGACTGTGAGGATAACCGGGATTGTGAGGTTGGTAGCGGTGTGACAGTGACGATGGCTGTCTGTACACTACTGCAGGAGGATGTTCCCTCTCTCTCCTGGGAGGAACAAGCTACAATGCTAGCGGAAGAGGTGGCACATGGAGATGCAGGTCGGGCAAGATTTTTTTATGTGACTTGTCCACTCCGCAATGTGCTTGTTCCTTAAATGCCTCAACATATTGGTGGTATTGAGGTTGTGGATGTTTTTCCCTTGCTTCAGAGTTAGATGACACAGATTGCATCTGACTGTTGTAATGTCATCGAAAATGTGGTAAAATAAGGCCCAGGCACCACATCTCTTTGGAGCACCCCTTGCACTAGTTTTTGCGTTGGTCCTTCTCCTTCCGGGTGCCGAAGTGGAGGCTACAGGCAACCAACTCTCGCCTCTCACTCTACTCCCCTTTTTTGGCCCTCTGCTGCTGTACTGTTGTGGGAATCTCTTCCTCTGAGCTTCTACCACCACTTTGCTGTCCGTCACACCATGATGGATCAAGGACCTCATCAAGTGTTGGACCCTCTTCCAACACCTCAGACGATTGCTCCTCCCGGGTCACTTGTATACTGCAGGACGCACCAGCTAATGCCACCTGAGTTTCATCATCATCTGATGTGTACGGTGGTCGGCTGATTGTGTACACAGGGCTACCCACCTCTTCTTCTTCTGAGAGAAATAAAAGTCGGGCATCACTGCTTAAAAGCTCTTCTTCCTGTTGTCGAATACTGCCTGACTGACCCCCTGATCCACAGCCAACAGATTCTTCAAACAGAAGTAAAGGCGGCTCCTGTACTGGTCCCTCTAACTGTCTGGGTAATTTGGCAGGTGGTGGTGAAGAAGCAGAGCGGTGCTCTACACTGACTCTGTGCTCTGTATTTGGGAGGATGATGAGCGAATTGAAGTCGATGCCACAGCTGCCATCCATCCAACAACGGTTTCAATTTGTTCCTCCCCCAGCAATGGGAAACTACGACCTCCAACAAAGCAGCGCATGTAGTGCTGTTCCCAGGAATAGCTAGTGGCTGAGTCACTTGTGCCCACAGCAGGCAAAGATTCTCCACTTCCTCTCCCTGCAACACCTCTGGTACCGTGGCCGCGACCACGTCCCTTACTCCCTGCCTTCCTCATCTCTCTAGACTTAGATGGGCAGAAGGCCAGAAGAGTTATCCTATTTAGTGTGCTTAAACCTGTAAAGCTGCAGACAGGTGTAAGAAACACTAATTGGATCTAGTTTGGCATAAACTTTAATAGAAACTGGTGTGGCCTTAACGAATATGAACTGGTGTTGTGTGAACTGTATTTATCAAAATCTGAAAGTATCACAGAGTTTTTGTAGCAGCTGCACCATGGAGGCATAATCTACAGGGCAAAAGTGGAATCTACAAATATTCTGCGAATACTAGGTGAGAATGTGCAAGGTGGCACAATCCCACAACAAAAATACGATAGTGTGATTACACCTCGACAGCAGCACAGAGGTGTAAACCGACACTAATTGGAAGTATTGTGGTGATTCCAGTTAGAGTGCAATCACACACAAAATGCAGGTGGTAGTATTAGGAATTTTTTGTATCAGTTGCACCATGGGGGCGTAATCTACAGTGCAAAAGTGGAAGCTACAAATATTCTGCTAATACTAGGTAAGAATATTTCTCAATTCCCACACCTCTCCCCTCCCCAGTCCTCATTAAGAGGTATAGGATCACCCAACTAAATAACTTTTGTTCCCTCTATCTATCTATCCAATTCTCAACGACTGCAGTCCGAACAAAATAAAAGATTGGTGGATGGTGTGCTGAAACAGCAAAAAGACAAGCGCTGCACAGAGAATGCAGGAAGCAGACCAGTGTATGCTGCACAGTGACGCTGCTGCCTCCACAGAACTATGTGAAGGTCTTAAGAAAAAAAGCACAGGGTAGTGAAGTACAGTCAGTGAAGGTACTTTAACACAGGAGGTGTTAAAATAAATAGGGCAAAAACGCTAATAGAGACACAATATTTTCTCTCTCTCTCTCTAATGACAGAGACAAGCTCTCCCTAACTGAATTCACAGTAGAGTGAACACAAAATAGCGGTGCCAGCCTTTTATAGTGCCTGATCACAGCCAATCACAGTCATGCCAGGAGTTAAAATGCCTACTAGCGTTTGAGGATGTGCCCACACTTCACAGGCTCTTCATTGGGTGTTTCATGTGTCAATCACAAGCATTGTGCAAAAAAAATACGCACTTTCGATTTCCAATTTCCAATCACATTCAAAGATCGGAATTGCGATTCGGAATTCCGATCATAGTGAAAATTGGTTTAATTCCGATTTGACATGATTGGATCGAGCATTCCTACTGGTGAACATTGACTGTGTGGCGAGCTTGCGGCATATCCCTTCTGTGGGTGACATTACGGTCGGGTACTCTCAGAGTTCCCCAAGTATACACACCACCCAAACTTTCCATCCATTGGAGTTGTCCCCGGCAACAAGGGACCCATGGACCAGAAGTCCATGAGAGCCTCCACTTGGTACCCGTTGACGAGTACCTGGCACAGTTGGGGTTTGCTGCTGGGCATACATAGACATACGGCGAGTATACCCGCAGTCTATGGGTTCAGCTGTCAGGGACAGTTGGCAGCCACACATCTGGGCCCTTGGTACCACCAACACCAATGGCTGCAGCACGACTACACCTTGGGGCTGTTTTAGGGGAAGCGGGTCTCTTGTTACTCTCACTTCGGATTACCCACTCATTACAGGCTCGGTCCTGGTTGGCCCCATCAGATGGTTGGGGACCTTTCCCAGGTTCCTGGGCTGGCGGTGCCCAACGTGGCAGTAGAAGTGAAGCAGTGTCCCGTATAAAGTTCCGAGTGGCCGTATACTGCTCAACCAGTCCAACCACCTGGTCCAGAGTGCTCGGGTCCCCTTGACCCACCCAATGCTGTATGGCTTAGGGCAGAGCCCTCACCAGCCGGTCAACCACCATCCTTTCTACCATCTGGAATGGAGTTCTGATCTCAGGCTGAAGCTATTTTTTGACCAGCTGCAGCAAGTCATATGACTGAGTCCTGGCGGGTCCAGTCTCCACAAAGGACCATTGGAACACCCATTGTGCATGTACCTAAGTGTTAACACCCAGTCAGGCATGGATCTCACCTCACCTTAGTTTCTCATAGTCCAGAGCACCCTCCCGACTGAGGTCCAAGTAGGCCTTCTGGGCATCTCCTGTCAGAAAGGGGGCCACCACTTCAGCCCACTGGGACAGCAGCAAGCTCTCTCGCTAGGCTGTGAGCTCAAACATGGGGAGGAATGCCTCCAAATCTGCTTCAGGACTCATCTTCCTCAAGGATGACCATACATTACATCGGGCCTCCGAATGGACCATGGTCGCTGGGGAGGACATCTCTTGCAGAGCCGCAATCTGTTGCAGAATCAAATTGTTAGTTTGTTGCTGCAACTTCTGCTGTTGCGCTTGAGAGAGGGTCAACAGACAAAGCCAGCAGGGCATATGTTCTACAAGTGTGTTGTGCACTGCTTCTATTGTGCTCCATGCATGAGTATAGCATTCTAAATAACGTTTTTTCACTAGCTAAATGTGAAAAAGCCTGCTGTATCCCAGATTTTAGCTACTTAGATAGGTGGTTGTATATGAGACAGATAGTGTAGCTAGCTAGTGTCCAGTGTGGCTGTTAAATTTACCTTCCAGCATTTTTTTCCATTGCTGAGGTCCACAGTCAAAGCCAGAAGGGCACATGTCCTAAAAGTGTGTTGTGCACTCTTTGTATTGTGCTCCATGAATGAGTATAACATTCTAAATAATATTTTTTCACTAGATAAATGTGAAACAACCTGCTGTATCCCACTTTGTCATTTAGTGCTGTGGTGATATGAAACTGTCTTCAGACCTAAGGCACACTAAAAAAATATATATTTTTTTCTGTTGCTGAATATGATATGGCCCGCCATATCCCCCATTGTCATGTTGTGACGGTCATATGAACCTGTCTGCAGATCTAGCGCGCATTTAAAAAATATATAATTTTTTTGTTGCTGAATGTGATGCAGCCCTCCATATCCCACATCGTCATTTGGCTGTGGCTGTGATATGAACCTGCAGACCTCAAATACATTCAAAATATTATTTTATTATTTAATATGTAATATTTATTATTTTTTGCTGATAAACGTGATACAGCCCGCTATAGCCAAACTTTTCGTTTAGTGACATTAAAATTGTAATATGTGCAGAGTTGTTGCACATTGTTGGGGAACACTGCTCTAGATTATGTGAATCTTTGGCATCCAATTTCTCACGGGCATCTTTTATGCCTAGATTGAGATGCACATCTGTGACACCTATCTTCTGATGAGAATCAAATGCTCTCTAGTAATTGGTGTTGGGTAAATGACTAATTGTTGTAGGCTGGATCCTGGATCTCATAGTCACCGTTTTGATCCTGTTGCACGTTCCCATTCCCGGCATCGTCCTGCCCCTTTTCCTGATCAGTTCATCTAACGACACATCGGCCATATTTCTCCAGCAAACCTGTACTTTACCAGCAGAAACTGTAGGAAAGAGGGTGTTCCAACGCCACGCACAATCTTATAGACTATACAGGCCTCATCAGCACTAAATTTTTTCTTTACTTTTAGTTATTAGCCAAATACAGAAGGGGAAATCTCAGTTTGAAATTGTTTTAATCGCCTTGTCAATGTTATACAGGCTCATCTACAGGCTTAAAAAAATGCTTCTGTTACTACTGTCATACAGTAGGGGATATGTCACTTTGAAATTATTTAGACCATACAGTCAGTTATACAGGTCTAATCGACAGCCCCCCCAAATTCTTCTGTTACTAACGTAAAACAGTGGGGGATATCTCACTTAGAAATTGTCTGTAGCATCTAGTCAATGTTTACAGGCCTCATCGACAGGCCCCCCCAAAAATTCTTCTGTTACTATAGTCATACAGTAGGAGACATCTCACTTTGAAATTATTTGGCGCATGTAGTCAATTTTATACAGACCTCATTGACAGGCCTCCCAAAAATTATTCTGTTACTGATGTCATACAGTAGTGAACATCTCACTTTGCAATTTTTTGGAGCAGATATTCTTTGTCATACAGGCCTCATCGACACTGAAACACTTCTTTCTGCTGTGAGTAACGTGATTAATCAAGCCATGTTTCACCTTCTACTTTTGTGCTGCTGAAATTCAGGTGTGTGCAGAGGTTGTGCAGAGTAAAAAATCTATTTTTAGTTGCTAATAGTGTGCTACTAGCACACTATCTGAGCAATATGACTGGGAATACGCAAGGTCGTGAAGGAAGGGGGATTACGTTTGGTGTCTGAGGTGTATGTGTGGTAGGTGTTAATGTTTCGGAAAGCACTAGTGAACCACTAACATGACGTCATATCTAAAGACAACTGACAAGTTGCAACTTCTGTTACTGGGTATTGTAGTTTTTAGTGTGCTGCATTGTTCTTGCGTAATTGCAGTCTCTGTTTTCTTTAGAGAGGTTTATGTGACAGCTGTTACTGCCGATGCTTCTGGAGATGTTACCACTTATTTGGTTGTCCATCTGCTGGTTTGGGTGTAATGGAGCACCTGTCGGTCCCTGCTATACTATTTCTACAGTGGTGAAATTGATGTCACTTTGCTGGTGTGTGCAAATTTTTTTTTTAATTTGTAGATTCCATGTTGGGTCTCCTTTGTGTGCGTTGCCTGTAGCAGTAGGCCTCCATTGTCTCCAATACGAGCAGTCCTCCACTGTCTTTGAGTCAACTACCTGTGTGTTAGCACAATGCAAGATCCTTGCTCTGACAGGCAGGATCTCCATCGTGTCACTTCACTCACCCGCTCTGTGGTAAGTGCTTCCCTTGCCCATGCATGCTTCCAGAAGAGCTTGCAGCTGGGCCTCCAGCCATTTCTTTAGAGCGCGCGCGCTCCCGCCCTCTTAACCCTGCTGTGGAACCATGGGGTAATATAGACTACAGCGCTGAATAAATTGAAATATTTCTAAAACTGGTCAATCTCACACATTGGCCTTCTATGTATTTTCAAGTAACATATTTCTGCTTTTGTTGATGATATTTTCAATTTGTTTTTCAATTTTGTTTCAAAGTTATTTTCAATTTTCTGTCTTTGGGACTCTCCTGACCCCATAGTACCTTTATTGTCTGAAATTTTTTTTGAATATTTTCTGTTTATTCACAGGTTTTGTAATATAATTGTAAATAAACAATGGCTAGTCACTTCCAAGTGACACCAGCAGTGTTACAGGACAGCGCAAATGGTGCTATGTTTGTCCTCGATCGAAAGACAAGATTTGTTTGCAATCACTGCAAGAAGTTCATTTGTGAAGAACATGGCACTATGACATGCAGAGAATGCAAGGGCTAAATTTATAGCTAGATCATTTGTTGTCATTATGTTTTTACTAAAATCCACACATTTGCAGTTATTGTGCTTTTTTAATTGAATTTGAATACTTTTATTTATTAATAAAGCATTTTGGTATAAATTTCAGTTTGTGTTTGATGATGACAAATAAATTACTTCAAAGTGATTTCATAACTGTGTTCTGAAATGATGACAGAATAAAACTTGATTATTCTGAACAGCCAGCATGTTGATTTTAATGAAATATGACGATTTTGAGCCTGGGGTCATATAGACCCCATGGTACCAAAGCATTGATTTTTTTCATGGTTCCACATCAGGGTTAAAGGGTCAGCGCCTGCACTTGCTATTTCCTCCCCAGCCAATGGCTGTAGGGCATTACGTATATACAGTATTGCTTCCTTCCCACTGGGGAGGTGCCTGAGCAACCTTCCTGTTCTGCAGTCTAAGTTGTGTAAGATTGTGTAGCGGTCCTTGCTGCACTCTGGTGCAGATCCTACCTGCTGCACTCTGCTGCAGATCTTGCCCGCTGCACTCTGAGATGCATTCTGCCTGCTGCATGATATGTAATCTGCCTGCTGCACTCTGATTCAAACTCTGCTTACTGCACCTTCGAGTCTATGCTTCTGGGTCCAGCTGCTGAGTATTCATTGGTACATTGGTATGTCTTGGAGTTGCACCTGGAGTTCATCGGGAGCCAAGTCTAACCTCACCATCAGAGACTGTAGTGAACAGTCCGGTGCTCACTTAGTCACACCACTCCAGGCTCTCCACAGTCCGAGGCACAGTGGTTCCACAAACCATGTCTGTGACACTGTGTTACTATCCTTACATTTTTCTGACAATAGTAATCTACGAAACTGATTTGTGTGCCACCTGAGTGCGGCTGAGCATCACTTATATAGCTCCAATAATTCCACCTTTGCTTTACAGAGATTACTGGCACAGTCATCATTAGGACTCACAATCTAAAATGTACTATCTGTTTGTCTTTGTAGTGTGGGAAGAAAAATAACTTCTGAGAGTAAATCCCCACAAACACGGGTAAAACATACAAACTCTATGCAGATGTTGCATTTGGTGGGGTTGTAACACAGGACTACAATGCTGCAAGACTGCTAATGTTTTTGTGCTGACAACTGAATGCTTCCATGGTTGGAAGGCTATCACGGTAATTTAAACTGTGTGCCTCACTGCTGTGCTGGGCAAAACCACTGTCAAGATTGTCTTCCAGCATGGTTTCATAATGCAGCATGGGTGCATCCCTTTCCAGAGGGGAAGCAACAGGCAAAATTTACTTTTGTATTGTGGATAGAACACACTGGCAACCCAGTAGTCAGCACTATTTGGAATCATTACTATATAGGTAACAATCATGTTGCAGATAGTGCTGCAAGTAGGTGCTCATGGGTTGGTCTCTTTCTTGAGGTCCAACTTCACAATGTGTTTATGGTGGTATAACACTCAAGCTTTCTTCCTCCATGCCCTCCTGACAACCATGGACAACATAGAGGTAATATTATTTACCATTATTATCTTCATCTCCTAACTGTTGTGCATCCATCACCTCTTCCTTCTTGTCCTTTTCATGGTCCTTCTCCATTTGTTTCTCCCATGGCAAACATCTGTGAAATGACAGACCTGAACTTATAGGTATTGTTAAACCTAAAGGTATCCTCCTCTGCTTCCTCCACTTTCTCCAGGACCACCACCACCACCTGCTCACCCACACAATTGAAAGTGTGCTGCAGCTAGGGTTGAGCGAAACGGGTCGAAAATATTCAAAAGCCGCCGACTTTTGGCAAGGTCAGGTTTCATGAAACCCGACCCGACCCCTGTGTGGGGTCGGCCATGAAGTCGGCGATCTTTTGAATCTAGAATCGGAATTCCGATACCGATTCCCGATATGTTTAAGATATCGGGAATTGGTATCGGAATTCAGATTTAAGTGTAAAATAAAGAATTAAAATAAAAAATATCGCAATACTTACCCTCTGACGCGCCCTGGTACTAACCGGGAACCTTCCTTCCTTAGAATCAGCCTTCCAGGACCTTGCGGTGACGTCGCGGTGACGTCGCGGCTTGTGATTGGCCGCGCGGCCGCCCATGTGACCGCTCGCGCGACCAATCACAAGCCGCGACGTCACCGCGACGTCACCGAAGGTCCTGGAAGGGCTGATTCTTAGGAAGGAAGGCTGCCGGAAAGAAGCAGGGCGCGTCCGAGGGTGAGTATATACCTAATAGGAATATACTCACCCTCGGACGCGCCCTGCTTCTTTCCGGCAGCCTTCCTTCCTAAGAATCAGCCCTTCCAGGACCTTCGGTGACGTCGCGGTGACGTCGCGGCTTGTGATTGGTCGCGCGAGCGGTCACATGGGCGGCCGCGCGGCCAATCACAAGCCGCGACGTCACCGCGACGTCACCGCAAGGTCCTGGAAGGCTGATTCTAAGGAAGGAAGGTTCCCGGTTAGTACCAGGGCGCGTCAGAGGGTAAGTATTGCGATATTTTTTATTTTAATTCTTTATTTTACACTAAAATATGGATCGCAGGGCCTGAAGGAGAGTTTCCGCTCCTTCAGACCCTGGGAACCATGGAAACCCAATGCACTGCATTGGGTTTCAGGTTTCGCCCGACCCCGACTTTTTTATAGGATCGGCCGATTTCACTCGACCCGACTTTTGAAAAAGTCGGGTTTCGTGAAACCCGACCCGATCCTATAAAAGTAAAGGTCGCTCAACCCTAGCTGCAGCATGTAGATGACAGTAATAGGGATGCTGATGACGCCATCATCACAGCTAACCATCTTAGTAGCCTTTAAGAAAATGGACAGAGGGTGCAGAGGTCCTTCATCTGTATCCAGAACACAAGTATGAATTGCACCACATCCGTATTGAGTTGTGCCAGGCTATGAAATATATTATACTGCACCAGGTCTCAGCACTGCTGCCATAGTCGCTGCAACATGTGCAGAGTTTAATTCTATGGTGTGGTTATACTGCATATCAACCTTTTAACCAGTAGTCTGAAAGATCTCTATACCAGAAGTGGAATGGTGGAAGTCAGCACGACAGTGGTTTCTGCAACAGCGCTTCCAGGCTGGGACAGTGGTTGGGGAAATGCTTTACCATCAGGTTGAGGATATGAGCCATGCAAGGCACATATGTAAGGTTGCCCTGGTATATGGCTGCCACCAGGTTTGCACCATTATCACACATGGTCTTCCTTGGCTCCAGGTTGAGAGTAGACAGCCATTGCTCAAACTTGGCAAGGATAGCTGTCCACACATGTTGATATATACTATATGACTGCGATTTCCAAGACATATTATTGTAAACACTGCCTGATTACAGTTAGCCCTTGCTCTGTAGAATGGAGGTGGGAGAGGGATTATCTCTGCAGTGTTGGAATGTGTGTTTAATTAAGGCAGGGTTGAGGGTGCAGGTGGAGGCCCTAGAGGAGGTGGAGGAGGCAAAACCACAGCTGGAACTGTTACTGGGTATTCTAAGACTTGGTGTCTAGTGACACCTTGATGTCTACTGCTTTAGGTCTCCATCACCTGGCGTGTACTAGTTTAGTTCTCCAACCCAAGCTGTTTAGTTATCCAATCCCTGTTCTCTTTTAGTTTTGCTTTCCATATTCTGGTGTTAATCTTTTTAGTTCTGCAGTCGTTGCTGTTTATTAGTTTAGTTTTCCAACATTTGCTGTCTACATTTAGGTGTGTAGCAGCCCATTCTCCGACTGCCCCTACAGCCACCAGTCTGTTGTGAATTCTGTTGTCGAACTCTCTCCTGTGGTCGTGAATGGTACTTCAGCGAGTTCTGTCTATGGGCTCCCTCTGGTGGCTATGAGTGAAGCTGCTGCTTCTGAGGTTCCTTACACAGGTGACGTGGTTTATCGTTTGGTTGGCTTCTCTATTTAACTCCACTCAGATCGTTACTCCATGCCAGCTGTCAATGTTTTAGCATTGGTTCAGTTCGCTCCTGGATCTGCCTGGTGTCCTGTCTTCTCCTGCAGAAGCTAAGTTCCTTATTGTTATTTTTGCTCATTGTTTCTTTGTCCAGCTGGTTATCCTGATTTTGTCTTGCTAGCTGGACGCTCTGGGATGCAGAGTGGCACCCCGCACCGTGAGTCAGTGCGGAGGACCCTTTTGCACACTCTGCGTGGTCTTTTGTAGGTTTTTGTGCTGACCGCAAAGATTCCTTTCCTATCCTCTGTCTATTTAGTAAGTCTGGCCTCCCTTTGCTGAAACTTATTTCATTTCTGCGTTTGTGACTTTCATCTTTACTCACAGTCATTATATGTGGGGGGCTGCCTATTCCTTTGGGGAATTTCTCTGAGGCAAGGTAGGCTTTATTTTCTATCTCTAGGGCTAGCTAGCTCTGAGGCTGTGACGAGGCGCCTAAGGAGCGTCAGGAGCGCTCCACGGCTATTTTTAGTGTGTGCGATAGGATTAGGGCTTGCGGTCAGCAGAGCTCCCACATCCCAGAGCTCGTCCTGTATGAGTTTAACTATCAGGTCGGGTGCTCCTAACCACCAGGTCATAACAGTACAGCTGGCCCAAAGTATTAATGCATCTCAATAGAGGGATAAGAGGACTTCTGAGACCATTTTTTTTTCTTTGCACTGTGTTTTGTCTTTCTTTTCCCCTAGACCTCTGGGTGGTTCAGGACACAGGTATAGAGATGGACATTCAGGCTCTATCCTCTTGTGTGGATCATCTCACTGCAAGGGTACAAAACATTCAAGATTTTGTGGTTCAGAATCCTATGTTAGAGCCTAGAATTCCTATTCCTGATTTATTTTCTGGGGATAGATCTAGATTCTTGAATTTCAAAAATAATTGTAAACTGTTTCTAGCTTTGAAATCCCGCTCCTCTGGTGATACCGTTCAACAAGTAAAAATCATAATTTCTTTGTTGCGCCAGGAGATGCTGCATTGCGAGATGTAGATGCGTTTTTTCTGGCGCTTGGATTGCTTTATGATGAACCAAATTCAGTGGATCAGGCAGAGAAAATCTTGCTGGCTTTGTGTCAGGGTCAGGATGAAGCGGAGGTGTACTGTCAGAAGTTTAGAAAGTGGTCTGTGCTTACTCAGTGGAATGAATGTGCCCTGGCGGCAATTTTCAGAAAGGGTCTTTCTGAAGCCCTTAAGGATGTCATGGTGGGATTTCCCATGCCTGCTGGTCTGAATGAGTCTATGTCCTTGGCCATTCAGATCGATCGGCGCATGCGTGAGCGCAAAGCTATGCACAATCTGGCGGTATTCTCTGAGCATAGGCCTGAGCCTATGCAATGTGATAGGACTTTGACTAGAGCTGAACGGCAAGAACACAGACGTCGGAATGGGCTGTGTTTTTACTGTGGTGAATCCACTCATACTATCTCCGATTGTCCTAAGCGCACTAAGCGGTTCGCTAGGTCTGCCACCATTGGTACTGTACAGTCTAAATTTCTTTTGTCCGTTACTCTGATTTGCTCTCTGTCGTCCTATTCTGTAATGGCATTTGTGGATTCAGGCGCTGCCCTGAATTTGATGGACTTGGAGTTTGCCAGGCGCTGTGGTTTTTCCTTGGAGCCCTTGCAGTATCCTATTCCATTGAGAGGAATTGATGCTACGCCTTTGGCCAAGAATAAGCCTCAGTACTGGACTCAATTGACCATGTGCATGGCTCCTGCACATCAGGAGGATATTCGCTTTTTGGTGTTGCATAATCTGCATGATGTGGTCGTTTTTGGGTTGCCATGGCTACAGGTCCATAATCCAGTGTTGGATTGGAAATCTATGTCTGTGTCCACCTGGGGTTGTCAGGGGGTACATGGTGATGTTCCATTGCTGTCAATTTCGCCTTCCACTCCTTCTGAAGTCTCTGAGTTTTTATCAGATTACCGGGATGTATTTGAAGAGCCCAAATCTGGTGCCCTACCTCCTCATAAGGATTGCGACTGTGCTATTAATTTGATTCCTGGTAGTAAGTTTCCTAAGGGCCGTCTGTTTAATTTATCTGTGCCAGAGCACGCCGCTATGCGGAGTTATATAAAGGAATCCTTGGAGAAGGGTCATATTCGTCCGTCGTCGTCACCATTGGAAGCAGGGTTCTTTTTTGTGGCCAAGAAGGATGGTTCTTTGAGACCTTGTATTGATTACCGCCTTCTTAATAAGATCACAGTCAAATTTCAGTATCCTTTGCCGCTGCTGTCTGATTTATTTGCTCGGATTAAGGGGTCTAGTTGGTTCACCAAGATAGATCTTCGAGGGGCGTATAATCTTGTGCGAATTAAACAGGGTGATGAATGGAAAACATTCTTTCTGTTCTCTCACTCCATGCCCTGAGAGTTACCCTCCTTCTGCCTTGACAGCACAGTACAGTCCGCGGGTGCCTCAAGTATCTGAGTCTCGACATAAAAGGATCAACTTCATAAAATAGTTTTAACGTCTTTTGACGAGGGTTTGGTTTATGCTCGGACTAAACTTCATACAGCCATGGATGAAAGTGAGTAAAAATTTGGCCATTGGTGCAGATGATTTCCTCCACTTGACTCTGTGAATCTTTAAATACAATAGAAACAGCTGACAGCACTTCACATATCAGAATGCACATTCAGAATCCATGGGACCCAATAGGAAAAATGTATACCAGAAAATCAAGGACAACAGCATCCAATCCAGGAGGGAAAATAAAAATACCTCTTTATTTTGCCATAATGCGATGTTTCGACCAATTGTAGGTGTAGAAAAAGACCTACAATTGGTTGAAACATTGCATTATGGCAAAATAAATAGTTTTTTTTCATCTGGGTAGGATGATGTTAAGGTGGAGAAAGAGGAGCAGAGGCCACTTGACGCAGTGCTTGTCATCTACTGGAGCACATGGTTCTTTCTGGCCCTCATCTACAAAGCGTGCTATTGTACGGCTGCTAAAGAAAGGGAGCAGAGTTGCCCATCCAGTATCAGAAGTTGTAAAAATACTGCACAAGTTCTGACTGCAGGAAAACAAACCGACTTCTCGTCCTTCATATCATACCTGTCTCACAACCCTAAACAGCTATTCAGTACTTTCAATTCTTTCCTGCATCCACCAACTCCCCATCCCTCCCCTCTCATCTCAGCTGAATACTTTGCCTCACCATCTGTGAACTGGACACAATAACTTCCCACCTCATCCCAAACATTTCAATAGTCTTCATAATAAGCCTAACCCACCTCTTCAACTTGTTACAACTGGTGTCTTCCATCCTGATTGAAACATACCTCGATCACACCCATTCTCAAAAAGCCCACCCTTGACCAATCCTCTGTGTCTACCTATCACCCCATATCATTTCTCCCCTAAGCCTCCAAACTACTGGAACAACATGTCCATTTTGATCTCTCCGCCCACCTCTCCTCTTGCTCCCTCTTTTACCACTTACAATCTTGCTTCAGACTGCAACATTCTACTGAAACTGCCCTGACTAAAGTCATCAATGACCCACTGACCGTCAAATGAAAGTGATGCGAGTTTGTCCTTCTCCTTCTCCTGGACCTGGGATCTGTCTGACACAATGGACCATTCACTCTTACTACAGACTTTCTGATCTGTTGACATTACAGACTTGGCCCTTTGTTCTGTCTCTTCATACCTAACAGGCAGGATATTCAGTGCCTCTTATTCACACACCACCTACTCATCTCATCCTCTATGTGTCGGCCTCCACCAACGTTCAGTTGTTGGACCTGGAACTACGCTTAGAGGTCAGACGTGCACACTACCTCCCTCTAAAAGGGACCGCCTACATCAACCTAAGGTATTCCCAACCTATAGCTGGGCGACAGCTATTTAAGGCTTCTCCTCCAATATGGAGGTGCCTAAGGTACGTTTTTAGTTTGCCTTGCATGCTTTCAAGTTGTCTGGTTCCCCAGGTCTGCCTGTCTGCTTGTCTACCCTGTATCCATCTGCTCTTACCTGTCTATTCTCTTCTTTCAATCAGCTGGTCCAGATTGCACTTGCCAGTGCCCATCTGTCTAACACCTGGTCTAGCCCGCACCCGCCAGTGCTTTTCTGTTCCTCAGCCAGTCCCATCTGCACCCGTGGTGCCAGAGTCACTACAGTACCTGCCTGCATTTTTCATCTCAATTTCAGGCTGTAGCAGCTTACCTGCTGTAGGGGATCAGCTGCCACTGTCTGTAGGTCAGCCATGTAGTAGCATCTGGGGCCACCTCTTTGTCTCTCCTTGGGTAGCAGTTTTCGCTTGCTGCCACTTGTCCAAGTAGCAATTTGGTAGGCCACCTAGCTACTCCCCTTCCAGGCTTTCAGAGGGATGAGGAACAGTAATTCCACCACCTTGCCCGTTACAGTCTCCATCTGCTGAGTTGGCTGTAGTGGAAGAGGTGTAGGTCCCCACTATAATAGTTCTACTCTATTGCAATTGATGCCACTTTGTTGGTGTCTGCTACTAATTTTTGTGAATGAGTAGACTCTGGGTTAGGTCTCCTTCATGTGTGTTGCCTGTAGCAGTAGGCCTCCAAGACTGTCAGGCCTCCACTTCCTTGGAGTCAGCTACCCGTGTTACTATCCTAAAATTTTTCTGACAGTGGTAGTCTACAAAACTATTTGTGCCACATGAGTGTGACTCAGCATGAAAGCAGGTAGAGGTGTTTCATGTGGTATTAGGGTTCCAAGCAAATGAGGCCTACACTGATCCCACACCCACCTCCCCTTACTGTGACATTCAATTGAAAGCTGTATATGCTGTCCCAGACCCCAATACTTCATGCGTGGCTGATTGCTGCAGTGCCATGCTACAATTAGTACTGTGGGTGAATTGAGGCGTCTGGTGTCTGTACCTCATTTGATGTGTTTTGGCAGTATTTGGGGCCATTACATGCTGTTGTGCATGCATTTGTTTTTGTCTCCTATTGACCTGAATGGCATTCATTAGGGATCAGCGAGTATATTCACAAGTATTCAGTACTCGGCGAGTAATGTGGTACTAGGAACATAGCGAGTATTTCACTATTCACCTCACAATAATCGGATCTCCCGTCCAGCATGTTAGTCAATCAAAGTAATGCTGCAGCCTTCTTGGTTGTGGCATTACTATGATTGGCTGGATGCGCAGCATCATAGATCAGTCATAGAATACCCATGGATCATCCCAGGCTATGAATCTCAGCCTGCAGCTGTATATTTAGCCTTTACTGGCTATTCAAAAAGGGGGACCCCCCAAAAAATTATGAAGGGTCCCCTTTAATTAATAGCCAGAAAAGACTATGCAGACAGCTGCGGGCTGTTATTCATAGCCTAGGAAGAGACCAAGGTTATTGCCCTTTCCTTGCTAGGAACACCAGCTCACAGCCACTCCAGAAATTGAGCACTTAGCCTCTCTCTTCCCACTGCCCTGTAGCGGTGGCATATGGGGTAATAGGGGGTTAAAGTCACCTTTGTATTGTAAGGTGACATCAAGCCGGATTAGTAATGAAGAGGTGTTAATAAGACACCTATCCATTACTAATCCTTAGTTGTTAAAGAGTTAAAAAAATACACAGCCAGAAAAAAAGTTTTTTTAAGAAATAAAATAATAAACACAGTTTGCCATCTTTATTGTTCTCCTAATCCATGCAACATCTTCGATCTCCTGTAAAAAATAAAAAATAAAAAACCAACAATATACCATACCTGTCCGGCGTTCAGTCCCACGCCGTAATCCATATTTGGGGATATATAGTCTATTATTATTATTATTATTATTTATATAGCACCATTAATTCCATGGTGCTGTACATGAGAAGGGGTTACATCAAAATACAAATATCACTTACAGTAAACAAAACTAACAATGACAGACTGGTACAGAGGGAAGCCCTTGCAGGCTTACATTCTACAGGATTATGGGGAGACAGTAGGTCGAGAGTTGCAGTAGCTCCAATGGTGTTGAGGTGGCCGTGTGGTCTTTAAAGGCTGTAAGCTTCCTTGCAGAGGTGGGTTTTCAGGTTTCTTTTGAAGGATCCAAAAGTAATGGATAACCAGATGTGTTGGGGCACTGAATTCCAGAGGATGGGTGATATTCGGGAGAAATCTTGGAGGCGATTGAGTGAGGAGCGAATAAGCGTGGAGGAAAGGAAGAGGTCTTGGGTGGACCAGAGATTATGTGAGGGAAGATATGAGAGATTAGTGTGGAAATATATGGAGGCAAAAGGTTATGGATGGCTTTGTAGGTCAGTGTTAGTAAATTAAACTGGATACACTGGGAAATTGGGAGCCAAAGAGGTGAAGCAGGAGTGTAGCGAGGAGAGGGATTCATTAGTCGGGCAGCAGAGTTAAGGATGGGCTGGAGGGGAGCGAGAGTGTTATAAGGTAGGCCACAGAGGAGTATGTTGCAGTAGTCGAGGCGGGAGATGATTAGGGCATGCACAAGCATTTTGGTAGAGTGTGGGTTAAGGAAAGGATGGATTCTGGAAATATTTTTGAGCTGGAGGCGACAGGAGGTAGCGAGAGCTTGGATGTGCGGTTTGAAGGACAGGGCAGAGCCAAGGGTTACTCCGAGGCAGCGGATTTTGGGGACAGGGCAAAGTGTGATTTAATTTATTTTGATAGATAGATCAGGTAGGGAAGATATGCGTGATGGAGGAAAGACAATGAGTTCAGATTTGTCCACATTGAGCTTGAGGAAGCGAGAGGAGAAGAAGGAGGATATGGCTGATAGACACTCTGGGATTCTGGAGAGCAGAGAGGTGACATCTGGGCCAGAGAGGTAGATCTGTGTTAAGTCCGCTGCACATACTTACCCGGCTTCTTCCATCCCTCGGCGCACTCGCGATCCTGTCCCTCGCCGCTCTGCCTCCTCCTTCGCCGGCTCACGGCGTCCGGTCTCGCATGCGCGGTCGCGTCTCCACCGTCGCAGAGCCTTCTGGGAGGTCGCGACCCGATGGCTCCGCCCCAACATGGCGGCGCCCATCGGGTATTTCTTCCCAGCGTCTTTCCAGGCAAGACGCCTTTGCTTTGTAGGTGCACTGTGTGCCGTCAGTGTCCCTATGCCCTAGGCTCCCCTGTATCAGTATCTTTTCCCTGCTTAGTTTTCGCTTTGTCTCAGTGTTGTGTCCTGCCTAGTCCCGTGTTCCTGCTGTGTCCTGCCAAGTTCCGTGTTCCTGCTGTGTCCTGCCAAGTTCCGTGTTCCTGCTGTGTCCTGCCAAGTTCCGTGTTCCTGCTGTGTCCTGCCAAGTTCCGTGTTCCTGCTGTGTCCTGCCAAGTTCTGTGTTCCTGCTGTGTCCTGCCAAGTTCCGTGTTCCTGCTGTGTCCTGCCAAGTTCCGTGTTCCTGCTGTGTCCTGCCAAGTTCTGTGTTCCTGCTGTGTCCTGCCAAGTTCCGTGTTCCTGCTGTGTCCTGCCAAGTTCCGTGTTCCTGCTGTGTCCTGCCAAGTTCCACGTTCCTGCTGTTTCCTGCCAAGTTCCGTGTTCCTGCTGTGTCCTGCCAAGTTCCGTGTTCCTGCTGTGTCCTGCCAAGTTCCGTGTCCCTGCTGTGTCCTGCCAAGTTCCGTGCTCCTGCTGTGTCCTGCCAAGTTCCGTGTACCTGCCGTCTCCTGCCAAGTCCTGTGTTCCTGCCGTATCCTGCATCATCTCGTGTTCCTGTCCTTATCAGTTAAGTCCTGTTTTCCTATTATTCCCCGCCATTCCAATAGCTCTGTAGTCTCCTTCTTTATCTTGGGTCGTCCCTTTGGCTCTAGCTGTTGTGTCTCCATTCCCCCGAGGTCCTGCTCCTAACACTCCCTGTATAGGGGGTGATTCCATCTGGTCCGCTCGACCCCGGGGGCTCTAGAGTCACGACCCAGAGGGTCCACTCTCGGATTTCTGTCCGAATCCCTACAATCTGAGTGTCATCGGCATATAGATGGTACTGGAAGCCATAGAACCTTATGAGCTGTCCCAGGCCGAGTGTATAGATTGAGAAGAGTAAGGGTCCTAGGACAGAGCCTTGGGGGACTCCAACAGAGAGGGGGCGAGATGAAGAGGTCATATAGGAGTAGGAAATGATAAATGTGCGGTTGGCAAGGTATGAGGAGATCCAAGATAGGGCAACGTCTTTGACACCAAAGGAAGAGAGGATCTGTAGTAGGAGTGGTCAACTGTGTCGAAGGCAGAGGACAGGTTTAGGAGGAGGAGTATAGAGAATTGTCTGTTAGCTTTGGCTGTAAGAAAGTCGTTAGTAATTTTGGTCAGGGCAGTCTCAGTGGAATAGTGGGGACAGAAGCCAGATTGTAGGTTATCGAAGAGAGAGTTAGATGCAAAGTGAGAGGAAAGTTTAGCATGGACATGCTGCTCAAGGAGTTTGGAAGCAAATGGGAGCAAAGATATGGGGCGATAGCTGGACATAGCGCTTGGGTCAATTGATGGCTTTTTGAGGATAGGTGTGATTGTGGCATGTTTGAAGGCAGAAGGGAAGGTACCAGAAGTTAGTGAAAGGTTGAAGAAATGGGTAAGAGGATGGGATTAGTGTGGTGGTGTGGTTGGGGAGGAGGTGGGATGGGATGGGGTCAAGTGCCCAAGTGGTGAGGTGTGATTTGGAGAGAAGATGAGCAAGCTCCCCTTCAGAGATTTTGGAGAGTGAAGTTATGGGGTTTGGGCATTGGTCTGGCATACAAAGGGGTTGTGGTGGTTGGACAACAAAGACTTGCCTTGTTTGGTCTATCTTATTTTTGAAGTGCGTGGCAATGTCCTCGGCAACGATTAGGGAACTCGGAGGGGGCAGTGGTGGGCAGAGGAGGGAGTTAAAAGTGTTGAACAACTGTTTGGGGGTTGTGGGATAAGGAAGATACGAGGGTTGTGAAGTAGGTCTGTTTAGCAGAGGTGAGAGCTGATTTGAATGCCAGTGTTGCTTGTTTGAGTACAGTGAAATCATCTTGTGAATTTGTTTTCTTCCAACGCCTTTCTGCAATTCTGGATACTTGCCGAAGCCTTTTAGTGATGTTATTGTGCCAGGGTTTTCTATTGGTTCGTCGCACTCTGCTATGCATGACAGGGGCAACCGTGTCAATAGCTGATGCAAGAGTGGCATTGTAGAAAGCAGTTGCAGTGTCTGTGTCATAGAGTGAGGATATAGAGGACAGTGGTAGGATAGAGTCAGAGAGTGTGTTGGTGTCTAGGTGTGCGAGGTTCCTGCGTGGGTGCGCATGGTGCTGGACATGGGTGACAGGGGAGGAGGATAGTGATGAGAAAGTGAGTAGATAGTGGTCAGATAGAGGGAGAGGGTAGGTTGTGAAGTTAGATAAGGAGCATAAACAGGTGAAGACCAGGCCTAATGTGTGTCCGTCTGTGTGGGTGGCTGAAGAGGACCACTGAGTAAGTCCAAAGGATGAAGTAAGGGACAGGAGTTTGGAGGCTGCTGACTGGTGGGTGTCAATGGGGATGTTGATGTCACCCATGATGATGGTGGGAATGTCAGCAGAGAGAAAGTGAAGGAGCCAGGTGGAGAATTGGTCAATAAAGGCAGTGGTCAGGCGCGGAGGTCGGTATATGATGGCCATTTGGAGGTTGTAGGGGGAGTAGATACGGACAGAGTGGACTTCAAAAGAGGGGAGGATAAGGGAGGGTAGAGGTGGGATTGGGTTACAGGTACAGTTGGAAGAAACGAGAAGGCCCACTCCTCCACCATATTTGTTGCCAGGGCGAGGAGTGTGGGTGAAGTGGAGGCCTCCATAACATAGTGCAGCAGGGGAGGCTGTGTCCAAGGGTGTCAGCCATGTTTCGGTGATGCCCAGAAAGAAAAGATTACAAGAGGTAAAGAGGTTGTGAATCACGTTGAGTTTATTGCAGATGGAGAGGGCATTCCATAGTGATCCAGAGAGAGGGTGTAGGGGGGTGGGCGTCATGGGCACAGATTTGAGGAGGGCAAGATTTCGGGTGTTTATATTGGTTTGGGAGCGATAGGAGGGGGTAGTAATAGGAAGTATGAGCTGTGGGGGCCCAGGATTGGGAGATATGTTTCCAGCAGTCAGGAGAAGCAGAGAGAGACAGAGCAGGTGGGAGAAAGAGGGTGGGCGGCTAGTTTTGTGCTTTATTAGGAGAGATCTGAGGTTGAGGAGCAGGTCAGCAGAGGAGGTCAGGTGGGGAGGCAGGAGAGAAGGAGAGATTATTACTTGGTTAGGGGGTGCTGGGGTTTGAGGATAGCGAAGGAGAGTGAGGAGTAAGGCTGCGTGTCCACGATCAGGATGGCCGGCGGTATCGTCGGAGCGGCAAACCCGCTCTGCGGCAAGCCCCGCCCCCTTTCTGGGACGCGATGATGCCGGATGTGTTCATAGCACACATCCGGGATCATCGCTCCCCACCATAGGGCCCTGTGCTATATCTTGCGGCGACGCAGCGTCGCCGCAAGATGTACGGACGTGCTGAGATCTGAAAAGACGTGCAGCATGTCCGGAGTCGCAGGGCCGCCGCGTGCGTGTTACCACGCATAGTGGAGACGGGATTTCATTAAATCCCCTCCACTATGCTGTAACATCTGGACGCTGCGTGTCTGACGCTGCAGCTCTATGCAGCGTCAGACACGCAGCGTTTCCTGCACGTGAAAACATACCCTAAGGGAGCCAAAACTGTTAGAGTGTATGCCAGCATGATGAGAATAAGTGTGGCGGAAAGGGAAAGAAATTTAGGACATTTATTAACAGTGGTTAGTCTTACCTTCTGTTCACTTCTGGCTCATTTCTGGCATATTTCTGCTCTGATATTTTCTGTTATCCTTTAGAAACATCCTTCTAGAGACAGACCAAAGTCCAGACAGACTTGTGTCTCTGAATTTAGAACAGGCTAAGTGCTCATGAAATAGGCCAGGTGTGATCAGGAGGGAGGGGCAGCAGGAAAACTGGTCATAGACACAGGAGGGGATTAATTAGAAGTCAGAAGAGAAAATGCAAGGGGAAATAGATCCAAATGGAAACATAAAGCCAACTGTGTATTGGCAGGAATATTTGGGTGAGGAAGATCAGGATAGATGGGTGATGTTGATGGGATTTGGGGTGCAGCCAGCGGACATACCAGGAATATTTGGGTGAGGAAGATCAGGATAGTTGGGTGATGGTGATGGGATTTGGGGTGCAGCCAGCGGACATTCCAGGAATATTTGGGTGAGGAAGATCAGGATAATTGGGTGATTGTGATGGGATTTGGGGCGCAGCCAGCGAACATACCAGGAATATTTGGGTGAGGAAGATCAGGATAGTTGGGTGATGGTGATGGGATTTGAGGTGCAGCCAGCGGACACCAGGAATATTTGGGTGAGGAAGATCAGGATAGTTGGGTGATGGTGATGGGATTTGGGGTGCAGCCAGCGGACATACCAGGAATATTTGGGTGAGGAAGATCAGGATAGTTGGGTGATGGTGATGGGATTTGGGGTGCAGCCAGCAGTCATACCAGGAATATTTGGGTGAGGAAGATCAGGATAGTTGGGTGATGGTGATGGGATTTGAGGTGCAGCCAGTGGACATACCAGGAATATTTGGGTGAGGAAGATCAGGATAGTTGGGTGATGGTGATGGGATTTGGGGTGCAGCCAGCGGACATACCAGGAATATTTGGGTGAGGAAGATCAGGATAGTTGGGTGATGGTGATGGGATTTGGGGTGCAGCCAGCGGACATACCAGGAATATTTGGGTGAGGAAGATCAGGATAGTTGGGTGATGGTGATGGGATTTGGGGTGCAGCCAGTGGACATACCAGGAATATTTGGGTGAGGAAGATCAGGATAGTTGGGTGATGGTGATTGGATTTGGGGTGCAGCCAGTGGACATACCAGGAATATTTGGGTGAGGAAGATCAGGATAGTTGGGTGATGATGATGGGATTTGGGGTGCAGCCAGTGGACATACCAGGAATATTTGGGTGAGGAAGATCAGGATAGTTGGGTGATGGTGATGGGATTTGGGGTGCAGCCAGCGGACATACCAGGAATATTTGGGTGAGGAAGATCAGGATAGTTGGGTGATGGTGATGGGATTTGGGGTGCAGCCAGCGGACATACCAGGAATATTTGGGTGAGGAAGATCAGGATAGTTGGGTGATGGTGATGGGATTTGGGGTGCAGCCAGCGGACATACCAGGAATATTTGGGTGAGGAAGATCAGGATAGTTGGGTGATGGTGATGGGATTTGGGGTGCAGCCAGCGGACATACCAGGAATATTTGGGTGAGGAAGATCAGGATAGTTGGGTGATGGTGATGGGATTTGGTGTGCAGCCAGCGGACATACCAGGAATATTTGGGTGAGGAAGATCAGGATAGTTGGGTGATGGTGATGGGATTTGGGGAGTTTACAACCAGGAGCGGTGCTAATGCGACTGCTCAGGCTGTAAACCACTAATGAATGAATGAGGAGCTGCCGGCGGCAGCATCAGTGACTAGCACTGATGTCACTGATGCTGCGCAACCTCACAGCCTGACCAGCAGTGAACTCTGGACCGTGAGAAAATGTACTGGTCAGGCTGTGAGGCAGCACAGCTCCAGTGATGTCAGCACTAGTCACTGATGCTGCGCCAGCTGCTTCTCATTCATTCATCAGATGCACTAGCCAGTAAAAGCTAAATATACAGCTGTGAGCTGAGATTCATAGCCTGGGAAATTCCATGGGTATTAACCCCTTCCTAAGCTATAAATATCGGCCTCCAATCACTGTCTTTCCCTCTCTGGTGCAGAAAATTGCGCAGAAGCCCACACTATTTTTTCCCCGAAAAGATTACCGTATTTTATTAACTACATATAGGTCCCATAATTTGTACACACACTATACTAATTGTATTGGTCACACACATCTATATATCAAACTATTCTGCATGGATTTACTGTATGTAAACCATGCCTCCTATCCTGTTGGCTCTTGCATTGATTTACCGGCTAGTCTTGAATGAATTACCGGCTAGTCTTCTATCTATATCTCTATGCAATGTAAAGATTATACACACACCTATTCTATATGTATATGTTATGTATTCTATCTTTTATATTCTAACCTGTCAATGTGATTTACTGTAGCCGCATATGAATTGCCAGCTTTTCAAAGGACAACGGTGTGTAAAAATTGGACAGCACTCACATCCAAGTTCCCCTTGGATGTGAGTGCTGTCCAATTATTACACCCTCGCATATCACACCTGTCATCTGTCCAATTTGTTGTCCCAGAGCAACATTCAATTGTCCCTTGTGTAAGTCCTTAAGGGCAGGGTCCTCTCCCCTCTGTACCAGTCTGTCATTGTAATTTCATTTACTGTAAGCGATAGCTATAATTCTGTATGTAACCCCTTTCTCATGTACAGCACCATGGAACTAATGGTGCTATATAAATAAATATTAATAATAATATATTTCTGTTCATGAGTTGTTAGTTAGATAGGGCATACATATTTGTTAGCACTTTACATTGTCCAGTGCTGGACTAAGAACATTACTGGCTTTCCAGGCTCCTAAATGAGACTTGAATGAGGTATTTGTCATTATTTTGGCCAAAATACTTAAGCTCACAACCCACATCACGGGTCCTCATTATCTTGCGAGTCCTACACTAAACCCTTCTCTAAATTCAAAAAATTCAAAAAGGACCTTCCAGCCTCTGGAGGATCCCACATTCTTTAGGTATGTGGGATTACAGACACACCAACAACCTTAAATACCTGTTGGCTGATTTATAATGGTATTTTAGCAGCTGCTCTCTTAGTCCAATAAATTTGTTTGGAAAAACCTTCATCATTATGCCTTTATCTGCACAAACCTGTCTGTGTTCTGGTCAGCCACAATTACCTTCACAGTTTGATGATCGCGCTTAAGTTTCTGTGAAATATCTCATATATTTTCATATTTTTGTCCAAGACATTGTATTATTTGATGCTTTTTGGCATATCCTTTTTCTTTCCCACATTTCATGAAACCTGTTGCCTGCTCACTAACGGGAATGACCTTTTCATGTAGTTTTCTGTTATTTGGGCTCACCTATCAAATTAATTATCACAGGCACTTGAGATTACTTACAGTGATCCAAAGAAACCTGAGTCACAATAACATATTTTAGTTTATTTGAAAAAAAAAACCTAAATCTCCATGACGCTTAAATCTAAATTACATAATAATGTGGAACCTGTTGTATGTAAAAGAATGAAACTAATAGTAGCTACTGAGTTGAACAAGGAAATGTAGAGAATGAGCCAGAGACTCAGGTATTAGAGACAGTAACAGGAGGCAGTTCAGAGATAACTCTTTCCAGATCTAATCTCCTGGTGTGCACATGAGTCCCATCAATATAAATTTTTCTGCCTAAGTCAAAAAAGTGACATTAGCTACCTTTTGTATTGGAACGTCATATCTGCCACTATACCAACAATCCCTTGACAATAGTATCTGTGAAACCTTTTCAAAAGTGAGTGATATGGCATGAGAAAAACAGAAAATAATTTGAGAATCCTTTTGTAAACTATATAAAGGTTATAGTTGACACTCCAGGTGGATGGTGGTTTTCAGTGGTAGGATAGATTTTCCATTAATAGTCTAAGAAAGAAAATGGAACTTCTTAGTTGCGAAAGAGAAAAACTTTTTTTGATGTCTCAGTGTGTCATGTTAAGGAATGTCCAACCTGTCCAACAAGTGATTAGGCAGCATAAAAAAAAGCTAAAACAACTTGCAAAATGTATATGACTAGTCAGTAGCTGTGTGAAGAACAGCTGAAAATCTGTTATAATGTGAAAATGTGAAATATGGCGCAAGGCTACAGAGCAGGTAGGTTCACAATTATGGAGATTGCATGGAAATGTGTTTTTAAGATACTTGAGTAAGTGACTCACATTTTCCCTTGCTGTCTTAATTTTGGTTAGTACTATCGCATGTTCTTACAAAAATGGACAATTATAGCTAATTCTTCATTAAAGTAGACGCACGGTACATTTTTGTTAGTAAAAGGGTAAGCATATGTGAGATCCCTTAGGTTAAACTCATCCATATGGCAATGTTTGACATATGAATTGCAAATATCCTGCATATTTTCATTTTCTCAACAGACAACTATTTTGTTTATTGCAGCTATACATAGCTAAGATTCTGTATAAACTATATGACTTAGTTATTAGATTATGATTAAAACAAACAATACAGTCTAAGCTTATTTATAAAAAGGCATAGCAGATTTCTGCAAAAAAGTGTGTAACCTTGTTTGTTTCAGAACTATAATTTTTTAAAGGAAATGCAGGACTACACATTTTTATGGAAAAAAATACATTTTGTAACCTTGATTCCGAGAAGTAGGTTTCTTCAATCCTCACATGTTCATTGTTATTCACATCTTGTTTTTTAACCTTCCTTCATTCTAGACTGTACAAATGAGTTTGTCACATGCAAGGGCTGAATTGATATTGACTATAAGAGAATGGTGTTATTAGTACAGTACCGCAGACAAATGTAGCCAACTTAGTAAACATTTTTCCATGATAGCTTTTGAGAAAATGCAGCAAATGGTAGCATGGCAGATATTTGATTGATGAGATTCATGCTGAGGTGATAGTCAAATTTTGATAATACCTTGAAATGTGCAATGTCACAGTACAGATGTAATTTGTTTTTAATGCAAAAAAATACCCTGCAGAAAGAAAGGTCAAAATCTTTTTTGTTATAAGTAGAATTTGATGTGATTAGTATGTCTCTTTGGGGTATGTAATATCTTACCATATGTAGAAAGAATACATTTTTGTGTTGAATTGACAATTACCATTCATTCTTTCTTTATTATTAAATTGCTTAGGAAACATCACATAGACTACTTTCAGATGCCAGGTATTGGTTTGCTTCTTCACGTTAAACCCCAACAGTAATTCTAAAACAACAGAACTTCAATGCTTTGAAATTAAAAGTTTGCTTACATGATCTCACATAGCAAAGGGCTAATTAATAGATGCACAATTTTACATCATAAAGCTTTTATTGAGCATATTAACCCCGAAGCCTGTTTTCAACTTCCTGACCAGGCCATTTTTTTAAATTCTGACCACTAGGGTTGAGCGAAACGGATCGTTCATTTTCAAAAGTCGACGACTTTTGGCACAGTCAGGTTTCACGAAACCCGACCCCTGTGTGGGGTCGGCCATGCGGTACGCGACTTTCACGTCAAAGTCGCGTTTCAATGACGCTAAAAGCGCCATTTCTCAGCCAATGAAGGTGGACGCAGAGTGTGGGCAGCGTGATGACATAGGTCCTGGTCCCCACCATCTTAGAGAAGGGCATTGCAGTGATTGGCTTGCTGTCTGCGGCGTCACAGGGGCTATAAAGGGGCGTTCCCGCCGACCGCCATCTTACTGCTGCTGATCTGAGCTTAGGGAGAGGTTGCTGCCGCTTCGTCAGAAGCAGGGATAGCGTTAGGCTGGGTCCATTAACCACCAAACCGCTTGTGCTGTAGCGATTTGCACTGTGCAACACCACCTTCGGTGTGCAGGGACAGTGGAAGCTACATTTTTTTTTTTCCTCAGCGCTGTAGCTCATTGGGCTGCCCTAGAAGGCTCCCTGATAGCTGCATTGCTGTGTGTACGCCGCTGTGCAAACCAACTGCTTTTTTCAAAGCACAAATCCTGTTGTTCCTTCCTTTCTGCACAGCTATCTTGTTTGTTTGTCCACACTTTTGATTTAATTTGTGCAGCAGTCCACTCCTTGTTATTGCTGCCTGCCATACCTGGCTGAGATTACTGCAGGGAGATAGTAATTGTAGGACAGTCCCTTTTTTTTTTTTTTTAATTCTCCCTAAAAAAATAAGTTGTGGGAGATTAAGATTGGCCTTTGTGCTTGTGTGCCAGTCCTGAGTGTGCCATCTCTCTTAAATAGTGGGCCATAGAAAGCCCCGTGTTTTTTTTTTTTTTAAATTTGGTTTCTAACTTCTGCCTGAAAAAATAAAGAAAACAGTGGGAGATTAATATTGGCCTTTCTGCTTGTGTGCCAGTCCTGAGTGTGCCATCTCTCTTAAATAGTGGGCCATAGAAAGCCCCCTTTTTTCTTTTTTTTTTTAATTTGGTTTCTAAATTCTCCCTGAAAAAAAAAACAGTGGGAGATTAATATTGGCCTTTCTGCTTGTGTGCCAGTCCTGAGTGTGCCATCTCTCTTAAATAGTGGGCCATAGAAAGCCTAGTGTTTTTTTTTTTAAATTTGGTTTCTAACTTCTCCCTGGAAAAATAAAAAAAAACAGTGGGAGATTAATATTGGCCTTTCTGCTTGTGTGCCAGTCCTGAGTGTGCCATCTCTCTTAAATAGTGGGCCATAGAAAGCCTAGTTTTTTTTTTTTATTTGGTATCTAAATTCTCCCTGGAAAAATAAAAAAAACAGTGGGAGATTAATATTGGCCTTTCTGCTTGTGTGCCAGTCCTGAGTGTGCCATCTCTCTTAAATAGTGGGCCATAGAAAGCCTATTTTTTTTTTAAATTTGGTATCTAAATTCTCCCTGAAAAAAAAAAACAGTGGGATATTAATATTGGCCTTTCTGCTTGTGTGCCAGTCCTGAGTGGGCCATCTCTCTTAAATAGTGGGCCATAGAAAGCCTAGTGTTTTTTTTTAAATTTGGTTTCTAAATTCTCCCTGGAAAAATAAAAAAAACAGTGGGAGATTAATATTGGCCTTACTGCTTGTGTGCCAGTCCTGAGTGTGCCATCTCTCTTAAATAGTGGGCCATAGAAAGCCTAGTGTTTTTTTTTTTTTTAAATTTGGTTTCTAAATTCTCCCTGGAAAAATAAAAAACACAGTGGTAGATTAATATTGGCCTTTCTGCTTGTGTGCCAGTCCTGAGTGTGCCATCTCTCTTAAATAGTGGGCCATAGAAAGCCCCGTGGTTTTTTGTTTTTTTTTTAATTTGGTTTCTAACTTCTCCCTGAAAAAATGAAAAAAAAACTGTGGGAGATTAATATTGGCCTTTCTGCTTGTGTGCCAGTCCTGAGTGTGCCATCTCTCTTAAATAGTGGGCCATAGAAAGCCCCGTGTTTTTTTTTTTTAAATTTGGTATCTAAATTCTCCCTGAAAAAAAAAACAGTGGGAGATTAATATTGGCCTTTGTGCTTGAGTGACAGTCCTGCGTGTGTGGCATCTCTCTCATTTGGTGCCACAGAAAACAGAGTGTGTAACATCGTGCCTGATTTTCATTGCGGTCTCACCCACCTATTAAGGGATATCTAAATCATACAGAAGCTAGAGTTCACCTTGTAAGTTGTTTGACAGTAACAAATACCGTTAGTTTGGTGACGTTTTTAAAACAATGAGGAAGTCTGGTGGAAGAGGTCGTGGCCATGGGCGTTCATTGCCAGCTGGTAATGATGGTAGTGGTAGTGGAGCATCGGGTGGTCATGGGAAAAACAATATAGCACCTAAGTCTCGAGCTGTGGAGCCAGGTTCGTCGTCTGGCTACACAAGGCCTTCGAACGCTCCCTTTTCTGGGAGTAGGAAAACCGCTTTTGAAGCCGGAGCAGCAAGAGCAAGTTTTGGCTTACCTTGCAGACTCAGCCTCTAGCTCTTTTGCCTCCTCTTCTGAAACTGCTAAATGTAACAGCAGCGCGTCGTTAGTGGATGTTCACGGTCAGGGACAAGTCGCTTCCTTGTCCTCTTCAGCAAAAACAGCAACAGAGAAGGATGCAGCAGGCGACACAACGGGTTACTCCATGGAGCTCTTTACACATACCGTCCCTGGCTTAGAAAGTGAAACAGTTAACAGGCCATGCCCATTACAAGTTGAATCTGACATGGAGTGCACTGATGCACAGCCACAGCCAGACTACTATGCTGGTCCTTTGACTCAGACCACAACATTGCCCTCGCAGGGTACTGATCCAGTATCAGACCCTGATGAGACTATGGTGCCCCGTCACGAATGCTATACCACCGACTTACACGGTGACACAGACAAAGTTGCACACGAGCTAGAAGAGGAGGTTATAGATGACCCAGATGTTGACCCCGATTGGCAGCCATTGGGGGAACAGGGTGCAGGTGGCAGTAGTTCTGAAGCGGAGGAGGAGGGGCTGCAGAAGGCATCAACATCGCAACAGGTTCCATCTGCCGGGCCCGTATCTGGCCCAAAACGCGTGGCAAAGACAAAACCTGTTGGAGGACAGCGTGGCCATCCGGTTAAAGCTCAGTCTGCAATGCCTGAAAAGGGATCTGATGCTAGAAAGAGTGCAGTCTGGAATTTTTTTAAACAACATCCAATTGATCAGCGCAAAGTCATCTGTCAAAAATGTTCAACTACCTTAAGCAGAGGTCAGAATCTGAAAAGTCTAAATACAAGTTGCATGCATAGACATTTAACCACCATGCATATGCAAGCCTGGACTAACTACCAAACGTCCCTTTAGGTTGTAGCACC
This sequence comes from Ranitomeya imitator, assembly GCF_032444005.1. NCBI lineage: Eukaryota > Metazoa > Chordata > Amphibia > Anura > Dendrobatidae > Ranitomeya > Ranitomeya imitator. The sequence goes on along the minus strand of NC_091286.1, from coordinate 328,599,622 downwards.
CTCGGCCAATGAAGCTAGTCAGCAACGCTACATCCCTTCCGTCACTGTAAGGCCACCATTTTCCGCACCACCTGCAGTATCTGTGCAGGTTTCTTTGCCAGGCCAAAGCAGTCAGGGTCAGGGAATCACCAGTTTCGTAGTAGGAAACACTGCATCTAGGGCACAGGCGGCAACAATACCGTCTCAAACCGTCTCTCAGTCTGCCATGTCCACCGGCACACCCGCTAGTTCCACGATCTCCAGCTCTCCAGTCCAGCTCACCCTACATGAGACTCTGGTTAGAAAAAGGAAGTACTTATCCTCTCATCCGCGTACACAGGGTTTGAACGCCCACATAGCTAGACTAATCTCGTTAGAGATGATGCCCTACCGGTTAGTTGAAAGCGAAGCTTTCAAAGCCCTGATGGACTATGATGTACCACGCTAGGAGCTACCCAGTCGACACTTCTTTTCGAGAAAAGCCATCCCAGCCCTCCACCAGCATGTTAAAGAGCGCATCGTCCATGCACTCAGGCAATCTGTGAGTACAAAGGTGCACCTGACAACAGATGCATGGACCAGTAGGCATGGCCAGGGACGTTACGTGTCCATCACGGCACACTGGGTGAATGTGGTGGATGCAGGGTCCACAGGGGACAGCAATTTTGGGACAGTTATGCCTAGCCCACGGTATAGGAAACAGTTGGCTGTAGGCGTTCGCACCCCCTCCTCCTCCTCCTCCTCGTCCTCCTGCAGAAGCGAGAGCTCGTCCACAGACCGCAGTCGCCCAACCACTCCATCCGCAGCTGCCACTGTTGCACACCAGTTGTCCCATTATGGGGCAGCTACTGGCAAGCGTCAGTAGGATGTATTGGCTATGAAGTGTTTGGGCGACAACAGACACATCGCGGAAGTTCTGTCCGAGTTCTTGCAGAAAGAAACGCAGTCGTGTCTGGGCACTGTAGATCTTGAGGCAGGCAAGGTAGTGGTGATAACGGAAGGAATTTCATGGCTGCCATCTCCCTTTCCCAACTGAAACACATTCCTTGCCTGGCTCACACCTTAAACCTGGTGGTGCAGTGCTTCCTGAAAAGTTATCCAGGGTTATCCGACCTGCTCCTCAAAGTGCGCGGACTTTGCTCGCATATCCGCCGTTCGCCCGTACACTCCAGCCGTATGCAGACCTATCAGCGGTCTTTGAACCTTCCCCAGCATCGCCTAGTCATCGACGTTGCAACAAGGTGGAACTCAACACTGCACATGCTTCAGAGACTGTGCGAACAGAGGCGTGCTGTTATGTATTTGTGGGAGGATACACATACACGGGCAGGCAGTACGATGGCAGACATGGAGTTGTCAGGTGTGCAGTGGTCGAAGATACAAGACATGTGTCAAGTCCTTCAGTGCTTTGAGGAATGCACACCGCTGGTTAGTGCAGACAACGCCATAATAAGCATGAGCATCCCCCTAATGCGTCTGCTGATGCAAAGTTTGACGCACATAAAGGAGCAGGCGTCTGCAGCAGAGGAAGAGGAAAGCCTTGATGACAGTCAGCCATTGTCTGGTCAGGGCAGTGTAAAGGACGAGGTAGCGGGCGAACAGGAGGAGGAGGACAAGGAGGATGATGGGGATGAGTATTTTTTTAATGAGGAAGCTTTTCCGGGGCCACTGGAAATTGGTGGCGTGGCAAGGCCGGGTTCTGGTTTTTTGAGGGACACAAGTGACGTAGATTTGCCTGAAACAGCCCCTCAACCCAGCACAACCGCAGATTTGACAACTGGATTATGCCTTACGTATCCTCAAAAGGGACACACGCATTACTAAAATGATGAACGATGACGATTACTGGTTGGCCTGCCTCCTTGATCCTCGCTATAAAGGCAAATTGCAAAATATTATGCCACATGAGAACTTGGAACTAATATTAGCAACCAAACAATCAACTCTTGTTGACCGTTTGCTTCAGGCATTCCCATCACACAGCGCCCGTGATCGTTCTCACACGAGCTGCAGGGGGCAGCACACCAGAGATGTTAGAGATGCAGAAATCAGAAGTGGCATTGGACAGAGCGGTTTTCTGACCAGGTTGTGGAGTGATTTTGCTATGACCGCAGACAGGACAGGTACTGCAGCTTCAATTCAAAGTGACAGGAGACAACATTTGTCCAGTATGGTTACTAACTATTTTTCATCCCTTATCGATGTTCTCCCTCAACCGTCATTCTCATTTGATTACTGGGCATCCAAATTAGACACCTGGCCAGAATTGGCAGAATATGCATTGCAGGAGCTTTCTTGCCCGGCAGCTAGTGTCCTATCAGAAAGAGTATTCAGTGCTGCAGGTTCAATATTAACCGAAAAAAGGACTCGTCTGGCTACCCAAAATGTGGATGATCTAACCTTCATTAAAATGAACCACAACTGAATTTCGAATTCTTTTGCCCCACCTTGCCCGGCTGACACCTAGCTTTCCTATGAAAAGGTCTTGCTTGTGGACTACTCTGACTGATTTTTCCAATCGCGTAATTTGCAGCAGCTGATTGTCCAGCATACGACATGTTTACACCTCCCTAAATGGCCAAACTCCCCCCAAGGGGCCGTGGTCTCGCCACTTGGCGCAAGCACCCGTGAGAGTGCCGTTTGTCTGAAGAGGTGGGTGTGCCAGCTTTTGGTCGACGGCACTGCCACTGGGTCCCTCATAGTACAATAAAGTGTCTCTGGCGGTGGTGGTGTGCAACCAACGTCAGACACACTGTTGCAAGATGAGGGGCCCTGGGCCTGTACCGCCGGCCACAAGAGAGTTCCCCCCCCAGCTCAAACATTGCTCTACCACTTGCACAATAATCTCTCACAGTTCCACCAATGTTTAGCGCTGACATCATTCAATGCCTGGCACTGACAATACCATTGTGTTGACATGTATGATGGTACTTAACATAGTCAGGGGCAGTGTCCTATATTTACAACAGTAAATATTTAGCACCAAATTACTAGGTCTAAAACTCAGTAGAGTAGCTCACCCCTGTACCTAAGTATTCCACCCTTTTGTGTTTTGGTTTTGTTGTAATGCGAGACATTAACATCTATTTATTTTTTTGGAGTACTAACTGGCAGACACTCATCACAATCGGCCTCCGCTGACAACACCAATGCTGCCTGTGTACCCCTGCAAGAGAATTGCAAGTGCCTACAGCCGAATTTTGTTATGTTAGGCCTACTACGCCTGTCTGCGGTCCCTCCTTCCACTAGTCCTCCACTGACCTGTCTACTGCTGCCCGTGTACCCCTGGAACCAATTTTAAAGTGGCTACAGCCAAATTTTGTTATGTTAGGCCTACTACGCCTGTCTGCAGTCCCTCCTTCCACTAGTCCTCCACTGACCAGACCACTGCTGCCCGTGTACCCCTGGAACCAATTTAAAAGTGCCTACAGCCAAATTTTGTTATGTTAGGCCTACTACGCCTGTCTGCGGTCCCTCCTTCCACTAGTCCTCCACTGACCTGTCTACTGCTGCCCATGTACCCCAGGAACCAATTTTAAAGTGCCTACAGCCAAATTTTGTTATGTTAGGCCTACTACGCCTGTCTGCGGTCCCTCCTTCCACTAGTCCTCCACTGACCAGACCACTGCTGCCCATGTACCCCTGGAACCAATTTTAAAGTGCCTACAGCCAAGTTTTGTTATGTTAGGCCTACAACACCTGTCTGCGGTCCCTCCTTCCACTAGTCCTCCACTGACCAGACCACTGCTGCCCGTGTACCCCTGGAACCAATTTAAAAGTGCCTACAGCCAAGTTTTGTTATGTTAGGCCTACTATGCCTGTCTGCGGGCCCTCCTTCCACTAGTCCTCCACTGACCAGACCACTGCTGCCCGTGTACCCCTGGAACCAATTTAAAAGTGTCTACAGCCAAATTTTGTTATGTTAGGCCTACTACGCCTGTCTGCGGTCTCTCCTTCCACTAGTCCTCCACTGACCTGTCTACTGCTGCCCCTGGAACCAATTTTAAAGTGCCTACTGCCAAATTTTGTTATGTTAGGCCTACTACGCCTGTCTGCGGTCCTTCTTCCACTAGTCCTCCACTGACCAGACCACTGCTGCCCGTGTACCCCTGGAACCAATTTTAAAGTGTCTACAGCCAAATTTTGTTATGTTAGGCCTACTACGCCTGTCTGCGGTCCCTCCTTCCACTAGTCCTCCACTGACCAGACCACTGCTGCCCGTGTACATCTGGAACCAATTTAAAAGTGCAAACAGCCAAATTTTGTTATGTTAGGCCTACTACGCCTGTCTGCGGTCCCTCCTTCCACTAGTCCTCCACTGACCTGTCTACTGCTGCCCGTGTACCCCTGGAACCAATTTTAAGGTGCCTACAGCCAAATTTTGTTATGTTAGGCCTACTACGCCTGTCTGCGGTCCCTCCTTCCACTAGTCCTCCACTGACCAGACCACTGCTGCCCGTGTACATCTGGAACCAATTTAAAAGTGCAAACAGCCAAATTTTGTTATGTTAGGCCTACTACGCCTGTCTGCGGTCCCTCCTTCCACTAGTCCTCCACTGACCTGTCTACTGCTGCCCGTGTACCCCTGGAACCAATTTTAAAGTGCCTACAGCCAAATTTTGTTATGTTAGACCTACTACGCCTGTCTGCGGTCCCTCCTTCCACTAGTCCTCCACTGACCAGACCACTGCTGCCCGTGTACCCCTGGAACCAATTTAAAAGTGCACACAGCCAAATTTTGTTATGTTAGGCCTACTACGCCTGTCTGCGGTCCCTCCTTCCACTAGTCCTCCACTGACCAGACCACTGCTGCCCGTGTACCCCTGGAACCAATTTAAAAGTGCCTACAGCCAAATTTTGTTATGTTAGGCCTACTACGCCTGTCTGCGGTCCCTGCTTCCACTAGTCCTCCACTGACCTGTCTACTGCTGCCCGTGTACCCCTGGAACCAATTTTAAAGTGCCTACAGCCAAATTTTGTTATGTTAGGCCTACTACTAGTGTTGAGCATTCCGATACCGCAAGTATCGGGTATCGGCCGATATTTGCGGTATCGGAATTCCGATACTGAATTCCGATACTTCCCGCGTATCGGATACCGGAATCGGAAGTTCCCAGAATTCAAATTGAACGCAGCAGCCAATGAGGAATGAATGAAAGTGTGGGCACATCCTGTTTAGCATGGTGGGCATGTAAGTACTGGCAAGGCTGGGATTGGCTGCTGAAATGATGTCACTCTGCACTATAAAAAAGCGCTGCCGCCATTTTGCGCTCACTCTGCTGTGATTTCAGTTAGGGACAGGACGCTGTGTTCTAACTGAGGGCCAGTTGAGCTTGCTAATTGCTTTATTTTCCTTTCCAAAGGCTAATTTAGCAAAACGCTGTGTGTTCTTCACTGTTCACCTTGCTCTTGCCTTGCAGCGCTGTTTTAACAGCGTTCTGCAAGGTCTCTGTGTGTGTTTGTGTGCAGCTCACTCTGTAGTCTGTGTGCAGCCATATACCCGGTTGTATTCAGCTCAGGGGGGGTTCACACTGCCTCACACAGTTGTTCTTTTTTGCTCTTAGTGCAGCCTGCTGCACATTTTTTCTCAAATTTCCTATTAGTGTTTTTCCACCAGTCTCCAGCTCTATTGTGGAAAAACACTACATAGGATAACCTAGAGGGGGGTTTTTGGGCCTTGCAGCGCCGTTTACGGCTGTCTGCACGGTCTCCGTGTGAGCCCAGCTCGCCCTGTAGTCTGTGTGCAGCCATAGCCGGTTGGATTCAGCTCAGGGTTCGTTACTGGCTCATACCTTGAGAAAAATTTTCCTTTTTTTCAAATAGTGCAGCCTGTTTAAAATTTGAAAAAAAAAAATTCCTATTAGTGTCTTTCCACTCGTATCCAGCTAAATAGTGGAAAAACACTATATAGGATAACCTAGAGGAGGGTTTTTTGGCCTTGCAGCGCCGTTTACGGCTGTCTGCACGGTCTCCGTGTGAGCCCAGCTCGCCCTGTAGTCTGTGTGCAGCCATAGCCGGTTGGATTCAGCTCAGGGTTCGTTACTGGCTCATACCTTGAGAAAAATTTTCCTTTTTTTGAAATAGTGCAGCCTGTTTAAAATTTGAAAAAAAAAAAATTCCTATTAGTGTCTTTCCACTCGTATCCAGCTCAATTGTGGAAAAACACTACATAGGATAACCTAGAGGGTTTTTTTGGGGCCTTGCAGCGCCGTTTACGGCTGTCTGCACGGTCTCCGTGTGATTTAAACTAGCTCTGTAGCCCGATCTGCACCAAAAAAAAAGTTAAGTTCACCAAACACAACTTAACACTTGTGTAGGCCACATTTGAAAAATAATAAAGTTTAGTCCACAATTTACAACATTAGTGTTTCTTACACCTGTTAGGAGGAGCATTACAGGAATAAGCACACTAAGGCCTTAGTACTTTTCTGCTTATCTTTATCTGTCAACCAAGATGAAGAGGGCAGGGAGTAAGGCACGTGGGCGTGGGCGCGGAGCAGGGAGAGGAGCAGGGAGAGGACGTGGTGATTCTGTGCCTGCTGCGGGCGCCGGTGACTCGTCGTCACTCAGTTTCAGCAGGGAACAGTCCTTCATGCGCAGCTTTGTCGGAGAGCGCCGTGCACCGCTGCTGCGTGAAGACCAAATTGAAGCCGTTGTCGGGTGGATGGCAGCTAACGCCTCGGCATCGACTTCAGTTAGTGCCACATCCTCTCAGGCACAGAGCACTGGAGAGCAGCCATCTGTCTCTTCACCACCTGCCAAATTGGCCAGGCAGTCAGAGAGCCCAGGACAGGAGCCGTCTCTACTTCTGTTCTCTGAATCTCTTGGCTTGGAAACAGGGGGCCAGCCAAGCAGCATTGGAGAAATGGAAGAAGAGGCAGTGTGCAGTGATGCCCAACACCTTTTTCTCTCTGACTCTGAAGAGGCAGGTGGGCCAGTGCCTCCGGTGACCACAGCGCAGTACGCATCTGATGATGAAACTCAGGTGCCGCTTTCTCGTGCGTACTGTGCTGCTGAGACTACCCAGGAGGAGCAGTTGGTGGCAGAGGGTAGTGGAGATGATGAGGTCCTTGACCCATCGTGGCGTGAGGAACAGGAAGGTGGTGGGAGCAGCTCAGAGGAAGAGCTTCCTCTTACGGGCCAAAGAGGGAGAGGGAGGGGGAAGACTGCGGAGCCTGTAGCCTCCACTTTGGCACCCGTTAGGAGCCTGTCTCTTTCCAAAGCCAAAAAGGGCGCTCCCAAGACTTGCAGTGCCTGGTCCTTTTTTGACACAGTTGCAGATGACATTTGTTTTGTCAAATGCAAGCTGTGTCATCATAAAGTAAAAAGAGGGAAAAATGTCAGCAACCTCAATACCACAAATATGTGGAAACATGTGCGGACCAGGCACGCGGTGGAGTTACAGAAACACACTGAAGATGTAGGCCAACCAACAGCGGCAGCTACGACCTCTTCAGCTCGTGTTGCCTCTTCCTCCAGCTCACGCACAGCTGGTTTGGCTTCCTCCCAGAGACCTTGTGTAATTCCACCCACAGCACCACCTTCCCAGTCATCCTCACACTCCCAGTCTACTCTACAGCCATCGGTAGTACAGGCATGGGAGAAAAGGCGGGCATTCTCGGCCAACCACCCCCGAGCACAGGCTCTGAATGCAGGCATTGCCAAACTGTTGTCCCTGGAAATGCTCTCGTTCAGGCTGGTGGAGACTGACAGCTTCCGTGACTTGATGGCATTGGCAGTCCCACAGTACAAGGTGCCCAGCCGCTTTTACTTCAGCAGGCAGGCTGTCCCTGCCCTGCACAGGCATGTTGAGGCAAACATAAAACATGCGCTACTGAACGCCGTCAGTAGCAAGGTCCACCTCACCACCGATGCGTGGACCAGTCAGCATGGACAGGGGCGATATGTTTCCCTCACTGCCCATTGGGTTAATGTTGTTGAGCCAGGTACAGATCGTGCGAGTGTCCTGCCCACTCCAAGGATTGCAGGAATCCAGTCTGTACACATCGACTCCTCCTCTTACACCAGTTCCTCTGATTCCTCTCTGCAGGATCCGTCACAGTCCACCCCCACATGGACCCGTGAACGTTTACCTATGACCGACATGAGCACAGCCGTGGCCAAACGTCAGCAGGCCGTCTTGAAACTAGTTTCATTGGGGCATCGAAGCCACACAGCGCAGGAGCTCTGGAATGCCATAAAGCAGGAGAGCGATGTGTGGTTACTGCCAGCGAATCTCCAGCCAGGCATGGTAGTGTGTGACAATGGCCGAAATCTGGTGGCAGCTTTGGCCCTTGGCAACCTCACTCACATCCCATGTCTGGCACATGTGCTCAATTTGGTTGTGCAGAGTTTTCTGAGGGACTATCCGGATCTTGATGCCCTGCTGCACAAGGTCCGCCTAGAGTGTGCTCACTTGCGGCGTTCCAGCTTGGCCAGATCCCGCATTGCTGCTCTGCAGCGCCGATTCCGCCTTCCGGAACACCGCATCATATGTGACCTACCTACCCGGTGGAATTCCACGTTACATATGTTGGAGCGGTTGTGTGAGCAGCAGCAAGCAGTTATGGAGTACCAGCTGCATCAGGCGCAAAGAAGTCGCAGTCAGCGCCGATCAGACTTCACAACCACAGAGTGGGCCACTATGAAGGACGTCTGCCAGGTTTTGCGTCCTTTTGATTATTCCACGCGGATGGCAAGTGCAGATGATGCACTAGTCAGCATGACTGTCCCCCTTATCTGCCTGCTTCAGCAAACTTTGCAAGGGTTAAGGGATGATGTGGTGGAAGAGGTGGAGGATGAGGAGTCACCTTTTCCATCAGCTTCTGGAGAGTCAGCGCCACGTGGTTCCTCACAAAGGGGTACGCAGGGGCCAATTTGTGAGGAGGATGAGGAGGAGTCAATGGAGGAGGAAGAGCTCCGTCCAGAGGAGGGAGCGACACAATTGTCCAGTGGTCAGTGTGTACAGCGAGGGTGGGGTGATGACGAGCGGGCAGAGATCATGTCTCAAGCAGGGGACAGCGTTTCTGGGCCAGTTGGCACTCTGCAGCACATGGTGGATTTCATGCTGCAGTGCCTGAGAAACGACCGCCGCATCGACCACATTCTCAACATGCCTGATTATTGGGTGTTCACCCTCCTCGATCCTCGCTACCGGGACAACGTCCAAAACCTCATCCCTGCGTTGACCCGGGAGCGTAAATTGTGGGAGTACCACGACACACTGGTGAATTCCATCATCTTCTCCTGTCCAACTGAGAGGAGTGCTGCTAGTGCTTTACAAAGCAGCTCAGTGCGTCGAGGCAGTGGGGGAGGCTCTGCCCAAAGAGGGAGCAGAAGCAGTGCCTCTGCCCAAGGCAAGCCCAGTATGGCACAACTCTGGCACACTTTTGTGTGCCCGCCCCAAATGTCTACACCATCACCGGCGGCTCCAGTCAGCAGGAGGCAACGGTTCCGTCAGATGGTGACAGACTACATGGCTTGCCCTCTTACTGTACTCCCAGATGGCTCTTCCCCGTTCAAGTTTTGGGTCTCTAAGCTGGATACATGGCCAGAGCTAAGCCAGTATGCATTGGAGGTGCTGGCTTGCCCTGCGGCTAGTGTCTTATCGGAACGTGTCTTTAGTGCCGCAGGTGGTGTACTAACAGACCGTCGCATGCGACTATCCTCCGATAACGTTGACCGGCTTACTTTACTGAAAATGAACCAGGCCTGGATCTCGCAGGAATTTGCCACTCCTCTGCCTGATTAAGTAATTGGGTGTCATCCAGGTCTCCTGCTGTGTTCATCTTTCTACCACCTGAACTGCTATTCCTGGGCTCCAACACCGCCAGTTGCGGCTCAGAAGTGCAGGCTGCACAGTAAAAACATACGACCCAGTGTTATTGGGTTTCAGTAACGTCAGCTGATCCCCAGCTGTGTAGCCGGCAATGTGTCCTGCGACCGCCACGCTGGCACAACAACCTAAATGTAAGGGAACCTGTCCCCCCCCCCCGTCGTTTGTTACTGAAAGAGCCATCTTGTGCAGCAGTAATGCTGCACAAGGAAAAGGTAGCTCTTTTTTTTTAGCTCTTTGCACACGCAGAACTTAACACTTATAAAATGTGTTCACTGATACCGTTATACCGTCCCGGAGCTGGGACTTTCCTTCGTAATGTGACGCAGCACAGCCGTCATTCCTACCCCCTTGGTGCCATGCGCTGCCTCCTCAGCGTTGTTTTAAGCTGTCACGGAGCCTGCGCTGTTCTGTTATCCCTTGGGCATGCCCTATTTGCGCTGCCTGTCTTCTGACATAATTTGGTGTCAGGCTGGCTGCGCCTGTGCGGCCGCGGTGCCCGAGATCCCGCCTCGCAGTGTCTTCTGATTGAGTCACACTGCGGGCCTGGGATCCATGGGCATGCGCAGTGCATATCTTCCCCTCGGGCTCTTGCTCATTTCCCTCCGCCTTCTTTAGACTGTGCGCCGTCAGCTGATCCCTAGCATGCCACGGCCGTGACACCGCACAGTCTGAAGAAGAGGGAAGGAGGGAAGTGAGAGTCGAGGTTATGCACTGTGCATGCCCATGGTTCCAAGGCCCGCAGTGGGATTACGTTAGCTGAGACTGCGAGGTGGGATCTGGAGCAGCGTGGACGCACAGGCACTGACAGCCTGACACCAAATTATGTCAGAAGACAGGCAGCGCTAATTGGGCATGGCCAAGGGATAACAGAACAGCGCAGGCTCCGTGACAGCTTAAAGCAACGCTGAGGAGGCAGCGCACGGCATCAAGGGGATAGGAATAACAGCTGTGCTGTGTCCCATTACGAAGGAAATTCGCACCTCCGGAACGGTTTAACGGTATAAAGGGACACATTTTTAGTGTTTACTTCGGTGTTTGCAAGGAGCATAATTAAAAGAGCAACCTTTTCCTTTTGCATCCTTAGTGCTGCACAACATGGCTCTTTCAGCTACAAACGTCTTGGGGGGGGGGGGTTAAAGGTTTCCTTTCAACTTGCTCCAATCAGGCTTCGGCCTACACTCTGTTCCTCTGCTCCTCCTGCTGTCCCTGGGCTCTAACACCGCCAGTTGGTGCCTGGAAGTGCTGTGTGCACAGTCAACAGTCGCTCCTCTGTTATTGGGGTTCAGTAACGTCAGCTGATCCCCAGCTGTGTGTGCGGCAATACCTCCAATCTGCTCCTCCTGCTGTCCCTGGGCTCTAACACCGCCAGTTGGTGCCTGGAAGTGCTGTGTGCACAGTCAACAGTCGCTCCTCTGTTATTGGGGTTCAGTAACGTCAGCTGATCCCCAGCTGTGTGTGCGGCAATACCTCCAATCTGCTCCTCCTGCTGTCCCTGGGCTCTAACACCGCCAGTTGGTGCCTGGAAGTGCTGTGTGCACAGTCAACAATCGCTCCTCTGTTATTGGGGTTCAGTAACGTCAGCTGGTCCCCAGCTGTGTATCCGGCAACGTGTCATGCGACCGCCACGCTGGCACAACTAAAATGTAAGGGGACCTGTCCCCCCCCCCCTAGGCGTTTGTTACTGAAAGAGCCACCATGTGCAGCACTAATACTGCACAAGGGAAAGGTCGCTCTTGAAATTATGCTCCTTGCAAACGCTGAACTACACACTCATGTAATGTGTCCCCTCACACCGTCCAAACGTCCCGGAGGTGGGACTTTCCTTTGTAATGTGACGCAGCACAGCCGTCATTGCTACCCCCTTGGCACCGTGCGCTGCCTCCTTAGCGTTGTTTGATTCCGTCATGGACCCTGCGCTATGTTATCCCTTGGCCATGCACAGTTTGCGCTGCCCGTCCTCTGACATCATTTGTTGTCGTCCTGGCTGCGCCTGTGCGTCCACGCTGCCCGAAATCACACCTCGCAGTGTCGTCTAATGTGATCCCACAGTGGGCCTGGTATCCATGGCCATGCGCAGTGCATATACTAGCCTCTCACTCCCCTTCTTCACGCTTCTTCAGACTAGGCGGCGTCAGCTGATCCCTAATAGCATGCCACGGCCGTGACGCCGCACAGTCTGAAGAAGCAGGAAGGAGGTGAGTGAGAGGCGATGATATGCACTGCGCATGCCCATGGATCCCTGGCCCGCAGTGGGACTACATTAGATGACACTGCAAGGTTGGATCTCGGGCAGCTTGGACGCACAGGCACTGCCAGCCTGACACCTACATGATGTCAGAAGACGGGCACCGCTAACTGTGCATGGCCAAGGGATAACATTACAGCGCGGGCTCCGTGACAGAACCAAACAACGTTGAGGAGGTGGCGCCCGGCACCAAGGGGGTTGGAATGACGGCTGTGCTGTGTCACATTACAAAGGAAAGTCCCACTTCCGGGATGGTTTGACGGTGTGAGGGGACACATTATATGAGTGTGTACTTCAGCGTTTGCAAGGAGCATAATTTTCGGAACAACCATTTTCCATGTGCAGTATTACTGCTGTACAAGATGGCTCTTTCAGCAACAAATGCCTGGGGGGGGGGTTAAAGGTTCCCTTTCAACTTGCTCCACTGCAGGCTTTGGCCTACACTCTGCTCCTCTTTGATTCCCTGGGTTTCAACACTGTCAGTTGCCACCTGGAAGTGTTGTCTACACAGAAAAAACACTAGGTGATGTGTCAGTGGGGTTCAGCACCGCCAGCTGTTCCCCTGCTGTGTAGTCGGCAACGTGTCCAGCACAAGCCACGCTGGCACAACAGAACAAAAGCTGCCACCAGTGCAGGCTTCGGCCTACACTCTGCTCCTCTCCTCCTCCTGCTGACCCTGGGCTCAAAAACCGCTAGTTTTTGCCCGGAAGTGCTAGCTGCACAGAGAAAAACACCAGCCAATGTGTTAGTGGGGTTCAGCAACGCCAGCTGTTACCCTGCTGTGTAGCCGGCAACGTGACCTGCAAACGCCATGCAGGCACAGGAACTGAAATTAAAAGGGAACCTGGCCCCACCCCCCCAGGTGTTTCTATGTATAACAGCCACCTAGTACAGCAGTACTGCTGCATTTGTACAAGGTGGCTGACTTTTTCTCCTTGCCCACGTGGAACTCAACACGTACAAAATGTGTCTCATTGAGACCATTCCACTGTCCCTGAGGTGTGACTTTCCTTTGTAATGATACGCAGCACCCCCCTTGGTAGCGTTTCCCGTCTTTTGTCATCATGGTTAGCTGGCTGCGCCTGTGCATCCGCCCTGCTAGAAACAACGCCCCTCGTTGTCATATTTATTTTGTCAGCGAGGGTGTGGTTTATGGGCACGAGCAGTGCATATGTTCGCCTGTCTTAACTCATCTCCTTCCGCCTTCTTCAGACTGTGCGGCCTCCTGGCCGTGGTAGGCGATAAGGGATCAGCTGAGGCCGCCCAGTCTGGAGCAGGTGTAAGGACATGTGTAAGCGGCAAACCTATTTACTGCACAAGGCCACGAATCCCAGCCACGCAGTGTGATTTTTTGAAAACACACTGTGGGTCTGGGATTCATGTCCATCGCTAACCGCAACGGCCGACATGAAATGAGGTCAGAAGACAGGAAGCGCTCACAGCGCATGGCCAAGGGATCACAATAGCGCAGACTCCTGTACAGCAAATAACAACGCTCAGGAATCTGCGCCCAGTACCTAGGTGCAAATTTTGACACCTGTGCTGCGTCTCGTTAAAAAGACAAGTCACGCCTCCACAACTGTTTGACAGTATAATGGGCTAAATAGTGTACGTGTTTTAGTCAGCGTGTGCAAGGAGCAAAACAAATAGAGCAACCTTTTACTTGTGCAGCATTAATGCTGCACAAGGTGTGGCTCTTGTACCTTGCAACACCTGAGGGGGGTTAAAGGTAACCTTTGAAATTGGTTCAACTAGGCTTCGGCCTACACTCTGCTCCTCTACTCCTCCTGCTGACCCTGGGCTCAAACACCGCTAGTTTTTGCCCGGAACTGCTAGCTGCACAGAGAAAAACACCAGCCAATGTGTTAGTGGGGTTCAGCACCGCCAGCTGTTCCCCTGCTGTGTAGCCGGCAACGTGTCCAGCACAAGCCACGCTGGCACAACAGAACAAAAGCTGCCACCAGTGCAGGCTTCGGCCTACACTTTGCTCCTCTCCTCCTCCTGCTGACCCTGGGCTCAAACAACGCCAATTTCTGCCCGGACATGCTAGCTGCACAGAGAAAAACACCAGCCAATGTGTTAGTGGGGTTCAGCACCGCCAGCTGTTCCCCTGCTGTGTAGCTGGCAACGTTTCCTGCAAACGCCACGCAGGAACATGAACTGAAATTGAAGGGAGCCTGCCCCCCACCCCCCCAGGTGTTTCTATGTATAACAGCCACCTTGTACAGCAGTACTGCTGCATTTGTACAAGGTGGCTGACTTTTTCTCCTTGCACACGTGGAACTCAACAAGTACAAAACGTGTCTCATTACAGACCATTACAATGTCCCTGAGGTGTGACTTTCCTTTTTAATGACACGCAGCACCCCCATTGTTAGCGCTGCCCGTCTCCTGACATCATTGGTTGGCTGGCTGTGCCTGTGCGTCCCCCCTGCCCGACACAACGCCCCCCGTTGTCTCATATATTTTGACTGCGAGGGTGTGATTGATGGGCACGAGCAGTGCATATGTTCCCCTGTTTTAACTCCCCTCCTTCCGCCTTCTTCTGACTGTGCGGCCTCATGGCCGCGGCATGCGATAAGGGATCAGCTGAGGCCGCCCAGTCTGAAGCAGGTGTAAGGACATGTGTGAGCGGCGAACATATTTACTGCACAAGGCCACGAATCCCAGCACCGCAGTGTGACTTTAGGAAAAGCCACTGTGGGTCTGGGATTTATGGCCATCGTTAACCGCACCGGCCAACATGAAATGAGGTCATGAGACGGCCTGCACTAACAGGGTATTGCCAAGGGATAACACAAGAGCGCAGTTTCCTGTACTGCAAATAACAACGGTAAGGAATCTGCGCACAGCACCTAGGTGTAAATTTGTACACCTGTGCTGCGTCACCTTAAAAAGACTAGTAGTCACGCCTCCACTACTGTTTGACAGTATAATGGGCTAAATAGTGTACGTGTTTAATTCAGCGTGTGCAAGGAGCAAAATTAAATAGAGCAACCTTTGACTTGTGCATCATTAATGCTGTTCAAGGTGTGGCTCTTGTACCTTGCAACACCTGAGGGGGGGGTTAAAGGTTACCTTTGAAATTGGTTCAACTAGGCTTCGGCCTACACTCTGCTCCTCTACTCCTCCTGCTGACCCTGGGCTCAAACACCGCTAGTTTTTGCCCGGAAATGCTAGCTGCACAGAGAAAAACACCAGCCAATGTGTTAGTGGGGTTCAGCACCGCCAGCTGTTCCCCCGCTGTGTAGCCGGCATCGTGTCCAGCACAAGCCACGCTGGCACAACCGACCAAAAGCTGCCACCAGTGCAGGCTTCGGCCTACACTTTGCTCCTCTCCTCCTCCTCCTGCTGACCCTGGGCTCAAACACCGCTAGTTTTTGCCCGGAACTGCTAGCTGCACAGAGAAAAACACCAGCCAATGTGTTAGTGGGGTTCAGCACCGCCAGCTGTTCCCCCGCTGTGTAGCCGGCATCGTGTCCAGCACAAGCCACGCTGGCACAACCGACCAAAAGCTGCCACCAGTGCAGGCTTCGGCCTACACTTTGCTCCTCTCCTCCTCCTCCTGCTGACCCTGGGCTCTAACACCGCTAGTTTTTGCCCGGACATGCAATCTGCACAGAGAAAAACACCAGTCAATGTGTCAGTGGGGTTCAGCAACGCCAGCTGTTCCCCTGCTGTGTAGCTTGCAACGTGACCTGCAAACGCCACGCAGGCACATGAACTGAAATTGAAGGGAGCCTGCCCCCCACCCACAGGTGTTTCTATGTATAACAGCCACCTTGTACAGCAGTACTGCTGCATTTGTACAAGGTGGCTGACTTTTTCTCCTTGCCCACGTGGAACTCAACACGTACAAAATGTGTCTCATTAGAGACCATTACAATGTCCCTGAGGTGTGACTTTCCTTTGTAATGACACGCAGCACCACCCTTGTTAGCGCTGCCCGTCTTTTGACATCATTGGTTAGCTGGCTGCGCCTGTGCATCTCCCCTGCTCGAAACAACGCCCCTCGGTGTCTTATTTTTTTGGACAGCGAGGGTGTGATTGATGGGCATGTGCAGTGCATATGTTTGCCTGTGTTCACTCATCTCCTTCCGCATTCTTCAGACTGGGTGTCCTCATGGCCGCGGCAGGCGATAAGGGATCAGATGAGGCCGCCCAGTCTGAAGCAGGTGTAAGGACATGTGTGAGCGGCAAACATATTTAGTGCACCAGGGCACGAATCCCAGCACCGCAGTGTGATTTTTTAAAAACACACTGTGGGTCTGGGATTCATGTCCATCGCTAACCGCAACGGCCAACATGAAATGAGGTCATAAGACAGGAAGCGCTCACAGCGCATGGCCAAAGGATCACAAGATCGCAGACTCCTGTACAGCAACTAACAACGCTCAGGAAGCTGCGCCCATGCAAAAAGGTGTTGTTTTCGACACCTGTGCTGCTTTTCTTTAAAAAGACAAGTCACGCCTCCACTACTGATTAACAGTATAATGGGCTAAATAGTCTACGTGTTGCATTCAGCTTGTGCAAGTAGAAAAATTAATAGAGCAACCTTTTACTTGTGCAGCATTAATGCTGCAGAAGGAGTGGCTCTTGTACTTTGTAACACCTGAGGGGGGGTTAAAGGTAACCTTTGAAATTGGTTCAACTAGGCTTCGGCCTACACTCTGCTCCTCTCCTCCTCCTGCTGACCCTGGGCTCTAACAACGCTAGTTTTTGCCCGGAAATGCTAGCTGCACAGAGAAAAACACCAGCCAATGTGTTAGTGGGGTTCAGCACCGCCAGCTGTTCCCCCGCTGTGTAGCCGGCATCGTGTCCAGCACAAGCCACGCTGGCACAACCGACCAAAAGCTGCCACCAGTGCAGGCTTCGGCCTACACTTTGCTCCTCTCCTCCTCCTCCTGCTGACCTTGGGCTCAAACACCGCTAGTTTTTGCCCGGAAATGCTAGCTGCACAGAGAAAAACACCAGCCAATGTGTTAGTGGGGTTCAGCACCGCCAGCTGTTCCCCTGCTGTGCAGCTTGCAACGTGACCTGCAAACGCCACGCAGGCACATGAACTGAAATTGAAGGGAGCCTGGCCCCCACCCCCAGGTGTTTCTATGTATAACAGCCACCTTGTACAGCAGTACTGCTGCATTTGTACAAGGTGGCTGATGTTTTCTCCTTGCCCACGTGGAACTCAACACGTACAAAATGTGTCTCTTTGAGACCATTCCACTGTCCCTGAGGTGTGACTTTCCTTTCTAATGATACGCAGCACCCCCCTTGGTAGCGCTTCCCGTCTTCTGACATCATTGGTTGGCTACTTGCGCCTGTTCGTCCGCCCTGCCTGAATAAAATGCTCCTCGTTGTCTTATTTATTTTGACTGCGAGGGTGTGATTGATGGGCACGAGCAGTGCATATCTTCGCCTGTCTTAACTCATCTCCTTCCGCCTTCTTCAGACTGTGCAGCCTCATGGCCGCGGCATGCGAGAAGGGATCAGCAGAGGCCGCCCAGTCTGAAGCAGGTGTAAGGACGTGTGTGAGCGGCCAAAATATTTACTGCTCAAGGCCACGAATCCCAGCACCGCAGTGTGGCTTTATGAAAAGACACTGGGGGTCTGGGATTTATGGCCATCGTTAACCGCACGGGCCAACATGAAATGATGTCATAAGATGGGCAGCGCTAACAGGGCATTGCCAAGGGATAACACAAGAGCGCAGACTCCTGTACAGCAAATAACAACGCTCAGGAAGCTGCGCCAAGCACCAAGGCGTTATTTTGGACACCTGTGCTGCGTCTCATCAAAAAACCAAGTCACGCATCCACTACAGTTTGACTGTAGAATGGGGTAAATTGTGTATGTCTTTCATTCAGCGTGTGCAAGTAGACAAATTAATAGAGCAACCTTTCACTTGTGCAGCATTAATACTGCACAAGGTGTGTCTCTTGTACTTTGTAACACCTGAGGGGGGGGTTAAAGGTTTCCTTTGAAATTGGTTCAACTAGGCTTCGGCCTACACTCTACTCCTCTCCTCCTCCTCCTGCTTCAACACGGGCTCTAACATCGCTAGTTTTTGCCCGCAAGTGCTAGCTGCACAGAGAAAAACACACGCCATTGTGTTAGTGGGGTTCAGCAACGCCAGCTGTTCCCCCAGTGTGTAGCCGGCAAAGTGTCCTGCAAACGCAACGCAGACACAAAGCTGCCTCCAGTGCAGGCTTCGGCCTACACTCATCTCCCCCTGCTTACCCTTTGCTCCAACACCGCTAGTTGGGGCTCTAGGAAGACAATCTTTAATAGGCAAGGCAACGCATCTGGGTTCCAGCACCGCCAGCTGGTTCTCGGCAGTGTTCTTGTCACAGGTACTCCCTCGTGCCAAGCCTGGTTTCAGCACCGTCAGCTGTTTCCGGGTTGTGTCAACTTCACTGAGACGCCTATGCTTGCCCCGTCGTGGTGCGGTCGAGTTAGCCAACTCCAGGGTGCCTCCAGTTTAGGAGCTTCCTATGTGGGCTGCGTGAACTGGTAGTCAAGGCTGGTTCTGTAGTGCCAGTAGGCCCAGCTCCCCCTGTAGGACTGTTGGGGTTCGGTAACTGCGGCTGCCTCGCGGCCTAGCTGTTCTCTCCTCTCCTGTGGGCCTTGGGGTCCACCACCTGGTTCCAGCACCGTCAGCTGGTTCCGGGCCGAGCCTTTGGCTTAGGTGCCTCCTCCTGGGTATCCGAGTTCCGCCAACGCCAGGCGGTCCTTGGTAGTGCTTTTAAGCGCGGGCACCTACAGCTTAGTAACCGGGTTCCAGCACCGTCAGCTAGTCCTCGGTCGTGCCATTGGCTCTTGCACACTGGGGCAACGCATCCGGGTTCCAGCACCGCCAGCTGGTACTCGGCAGTGTTTTTGTCACAGGTACTCCCTCGTGCCAAACCTGGTTTCAGCACCGTCAGCTGTTTCCGGGTTGTGTCAAGCTCACTGAGACACCTATGCTTGCCTCGTCGTGGTGCGGTCGGGTTAGCCAACTCCAGGGTGCCTCCAGTTTAGGAGCTTCCTATGTGGGCTGCGTGAACTGGTAGTCAAGGCTGGTTCTGTAGTGCCAGTAGGCCCAGCTCCCCCTGTAGGACTGTTGGGGTTCGGTAACTGCGGCTGCCTCGCGGCCTAGCTGTTCTCTCCTCTCCTGTGGGCCTTGGGGTCCACCACCTGGTTCCAGCACCGTCAGCTGGTTCCGGGCCGAGCCTTTGGCTTAGGTGCCTCCTCCTGGGTATCCGAGTTCCGCCAACGCCAGGCGGTCCTTGGTAGTGCTTTTAAGCGCGGGCACCTACAGCTTAGTAACCGGGTTCCAGCACCGTCAGCTAGTCCTCGGTCGTGCCATTGGCTCTTGCACACTGGGGCAACGCATCCGGGTTCCAGCACCGCCAGCTGGTTCTCGGCAGTGTTTTTGTCACAGGTACTCCCTCGTGCCAAACCTGGTTTCAGCACCGTCAGCTGTTTCCGGGTTGTGTCAAGCTCACTGAGACACCTATGCTTGCCTCGTCGTGGTGCGGTCGGGTTAGCCAACTCCAGGGTGCCTCCAGTTTAGGAGCTTCCTATGTGGGCTGCGTGAACTGGTAGTCAAGGCTGGTTCTGTAGTGCCAGTAGGCCCAGCTTCCCCTGTAGGACTGTTGGGGTTCGGTAACTGCGGCTGCCTCGCGGCCTAGCTGTTCTCTCCTCTCCTGTGGGCCTTGGGGTCCACCACCTGGTTCCAGCACCGTCAGCTGGTTCCGGGCCGAGCCTTTGGCTTAGGTGCCTCCTCCTGGGTATCCGAGTTCCGCCAACGCCAGGCGGTCCTTGGTAGTGCTTTTAAGCGCGGGCACCTACAGCTTAGTAACCGGGTTCCAGCACCGTCAGCTAGTCCTCGGTCGTGCCATTGGCTCTTGCACACTGGGGCAACGCATCCGGGTTCCAGCACCGCCAGCTGGTTCTCGGCAGTGTTTTTGTCACAGGTACTCCCTCGTGCCAAACCTGGTTTCAGCACCGTCAGCTGTTTCCGGGTTGTGTCAAGCTCACTGAGACACCTATGCTTGCCTCGTCGTGGTGCGGTCGGGTTAGCCAACTCCAGGGTGCCTCCAGTTTAGGAGCTTCCTATGTGGGCTGCGTGAACTGGTAGTCAAGGCTGGTTCTGTAGTGCCAGTAGGCCCAGCTCCCCCTGTAGGACTGTTGGGGTTCGGTAACTGCGGGTGCCTCGCGGCCTAGCTGTTCTCTCCTCTCCTGTGGGCCTTGGGGTTCACCACCTGGTTCCAGCACCGTCAGCTGGTTCCGGGCCGAGCCTTTGGCTTAGGTGCCTCCTCCTGGGTATCCGAGTTCCGCCAACGCCAGGCGGTCCTTGGTAGTGCTTTTAAGCGCGGGCACCTACAGCTTAGTAACCGGGTTCCAGCACCGTCAGCTAGTCCTCGGTCGTGCCATTGGCTCTTGCACACTGGGGCAACGCATCCGGGTTCCAGCACCGCCAGCTGGTTCTCGGCAGTGTTTTTGTCACAGGTACTCCCTCATGCCAAACCTGGTTTCAGCACCGTCAGCTGTTTCCGGGTTGTGTCAAGCTCACTGAGACACCTATGCTTGCCTCGTCGTGGTGCGGTCGGGTTAGCCAACTCCAGGGTGCCTCCAGTTTAGGAGCTTCCTATGTGGGCTGCGTGAACTGGTAGTCAAGGCTGGTTCTGTAGTGCCAGTAGGCCCAGCTCCCCCTGTAGGACTGTTGGGGTTCGGTAACTGCGGCTGCCTCGCGGCCTAGCTGTTCTCTCCTCTCCTGTGGGCCTTGGGGTCCACCACCTGGTTCCAGCACCGTCAGCTGGTTCCGGGCCGAGCCTTTGGCTTAGGTGCCTCCTCCTGGGTATCCGAGTTCCGCCAACGCCAGGCGGTCCTTGGTAGTGCTTTTAAGCGCGGGCACCTACAGCTTAGTAACCGGGTTCCAGCACCGTCAGCTAGTCCTCGGTCGTGCCATTGGCTCTTGCACACTGGGGCAACGCATCCGGGTTCCAGCACCGCCAGCTGGTTCTCGGCAGTGTTTTTGTCACAGGTACTCCCTTGTGCCAAACCTGGTTTCAGCACCGTCAGCTGTTTCCGGGTTGTGTCAAGCTCACTGAGACACCTATGCTTGCCTCGTCGTGGTGCGGTCGGGTTAGCCAACTCCAGGGTGCCTCCAGTTTAGGAGCTTCCTATGTGGGCTGCGTGAACTGGTAGTCAAGGCTGGTTCTGTAGTGCCAGTAGGCCCAGCTCCCCCTGTAGGACTGTTGGGGTTCGGTAACTGCGGCTGCCTCGCGGCCTAGCTGTTCTCTCCTCTCCTGTGGGCCTTGGGGTTCACCACCTGGTTCCAGCACCGTCAGCTGGTTCCGGGCCGAGCCTTTGGCTTAGGTGCCTCCTCCTGGGTATCCGAGTTCCGCCAACGCCAGGCGGTCCTTGGTAGTGCTTTTAAGCGCGGGCACCTACAGCTTAGTAACCGGGTTCCAGCACCGTCAGCTAGTCCTCGGTCGTGCCATTGGCTCTTGCACACTGGGGCAACGCATCCGGGTTCCAGCACCGCCAGCTGGTTCTCGGCAGTGTTTTTGTCACAGGTACTCCCTCGTGCCAAACCTGGTTTCAGCACCGTCAGCTGTTTCCGGGTTGTGTCAAGCTCACTGAGACACCTATGCTTGCCTCGTCGTGGTGCGGTCGGGTTAGCCAACTCCAGGGTGCCTCCAGTTTAGGAGCTTCCTATGTGGGCTGCGTGAACTGGTAGTCAAGGCTGGTTCGGTAGTGCCAGTAGGCCCAGCTCCCCCTGTAGGACTGTTGGGGTTCGGTAACTGCGGCTGCCTCGCGGCCTAGCTGTTCTCTCCTCTCCTGTGGGCCTTGGGGTTCACCATCTGGTTCCAGCACCGTCAGCTGGTTCCGGGCCGAGCCTTTGGCTTAGGTGCCTCCTCCTGGGTATCCGAGTTCCGCCAACGCCAGGCGGTCCTTGGTAGTGCTTTTAAGCGCGGGCACCTACAGCTTAGTAACCGGGTTCCAGCACCGTCAGCTAGTCCTCGGTCGTGCCATTGGCTCTTGCACACTGGGGCAACGCATCCGGGTTCCAGCACCGCCAGCTGGTTCTCGGCAGTGTTCTTGTCACAGGTACTCCCTCGTGCCAAGCCTGGTTTCAGCACCGTCAGCTGTTTCAGGGTTGTGTCAACTTCACTGAGACGCCTATGCTTGCCCCGTCGTGGTGCGGTCGAGTTAGCCAACTCCAGGGTGCCTCCAGTTTAGGAGCTTCCTATGTGGGCTGCGTGAACTGGTAGTCAAGGCTGGTTCTGTAGTGCCAGTAGGCCCAGCTCCCCCTGTAGGACTGTTGGGGTTCGGTAACTGCGGCTGCCTCGCGGCCTAGCTGTTCTCTCCTCTCCTGTGGGCCTTCGGGTCCACCACCTGGTTCCAGCACCGTCAGCTGGTTCTCGGCAGTGTCTTTTGCTCTTGTACCTTCTGCTCCCCATCCTGGTTCCAGTACCGTCAGCTGGTTCCGGGCAGAGCCTTTGGCTTAGGTGCCTCCTTCTGGGTATCCAAGTTCCACCAATGTCAGGTGGTCCTTGGTAGTGCTTTCAGGCACGGGTACCTCCTGCTTAGTAACCGGGTTCCAGTAACGTCAGCTGGTCCTTGGTAGTTCCATTGGCTCTTGGACCTTCGGCTACCCATCCGGGTTCCAGTACCGTCAGCTGGTTCTCGGCAGTGTCTTTTGCTCTTGTACCTTCTGCTCCCCATCCTGGTTCCAGTAACGTCAGCTGGTTCCGGGCAGAGCCTTTGGCTTAGGTGCCTCCTTCTGGGTATCCGAGTTCCGCCAACGTCAGGTGGTCCTTGGTAGTGCTTTTTAGCACGGGTACCTCCTGCTTAGTAACCGGGTTCCAGTAACGTCAGTTGGTCCTCGGTAGTTCCATAGGCTCTTGAACCTTCGGGTAGCCATCCGAGTTCCAGTTCCATCAGCTGGTTCTTGGCATTTTCTCAGCCTTCTTGTACCTTCTGCTACATTTCCAAGTTGAAGACCCTAACGTCGACGACCCGGAAGACCACCCCGATGACGACGACCCGGAAGACCACCCCGATGACGACGACGACGACGGCGGAGACGACGACGGCGGAGACGACGACGGCTGAGACGACGACGGCGGAGATGACGACACTGGAGACGACGACCCTGGAGACGACAACATGGAAGACCGAGAAGCAGAAGAACAAGAGGCTGCAGAACAAAGAGCAGAAGAACATTAAGCATAAGACTTAATATCAGAGCAAAAGATATTATCTCAATTATATGCAGAAGAAGACTAAGCAGTGTATGGGGGTGAGTCCGTTCCTCCTCGTGGTGCCCCTGGATAAAGCCTGATGCTGCAGGCCAAACTGAACGCGGACAAATGTAACTTTTGTGACTGGCAGAACGGAAGGTGTAATCTTCCAACTTTTATAGATAACAACTACGGGAATGCCTGTCACAAATGAGAATATGATGAAGAAGTAGAATAGGAAGAATAATAACAGTGGAATAAAAAGAATATGTAGAATAGGAAGAATAATAATAGTTGAAGAAAATGAATATGAAGAATGTAATAAAAAAAAAAATATAGGTAGAAGATGAAGAAGAAGATGAATAAGGTGAAGAAGTTGATGTCAAAGATGCTGATGATGATGAAGATGAAAGTGTGGGAAAAGGAAAAAAAAGAAGGGGAAGGTCGTGGAATAGTGAAACATCAATATCTGACAAAATAAAAAAAATTTACATAGTCAATATCTTTTTCAATCCGAACGTCTTTAAAAAAAAAAAAAAATCATGCTATTCTATTTGATTGGACTAATCCTCATTGCCTTTAATGTCTCCGCCACCTCCCCCATACATCCTACATTATTCTTAGTTGTTTTCCTTCATGTAGAATGAACCTACAAGGAAAGAAAGGGTTTATTTTAATTCCGATATTTTGGTCCCATTGACTTGCATTGGGATCGGGTATCGGTATCGGCGATATCCGATATTTTTTGAATATCGGCCGATCCAAACCGATACCGATACTTTCCGATATCGGAAGGTATCGCTCAACACTACCTACTACGCCTGTCTGCGGTCCCTCCTTCCACTAGTCCTCCACTGACCTGTCTACTGCTGCCCGTGTACCCCTGGAACCAATTTAAAAGTGCCTACAGCCAAATTTTGTTATGTTAGGCCTACTACGCCTGTCTGAGGTCCATCCTTCCACTAGTCCTCCAGTGACCTGTCTACTGCTGCCCGTGTACACCTGGAACCTATTTTAAATTGCATAGAGCATCCTTTTTTTAATAGTAGACATACAAACTCTGTCTGTGGTCCATAATTGAAATTGTCCTCCACTGAACAGACCAATGCTGCCTGTGTACCCCTGTAACCTTTTTTAAACTGCATTGAGCCAAATGTTGTGTTTAAGGCCTACTACCTGTGTCTGTCTGCGCCACTCAATACAGCTGTCCTCCTTTTAAAAAAGCTGAGCGCCAATAGTCTGGTTTTCAGCCTATAGGAATTTGAAAACTGCATTGGGGCTACTACTACTACTTCGGTAGGGCCTACTAACGGTGTCTGCCGCTCCAAGGTGTTCCCCAGGTTTCCTCTCCATAGCTTCGAGCTTCTAGCTCTCGTTTAGTAGTTGTCGAAAACAACACTGCATTGGGCCTACAAGTTGGGTCTGGGTTGTAGAGACGGTGTCTTCCGCTCCAAGGTGTTCTCCAGGTTTCCTCTACAGGATTCCTCTCCATTGATTGAATCTTAAAGCTCTCTTTAGTAGTTGTTGAAAACAACACTGCATTAGGCCTACAAGTTGGGTCTGGGTTGTAGAGACGGTGTCTTCCGCTCCAAGGTGTTCTCCAGGTTTCCTCTCCAGGTTTCCTCTCCATTGATTGAATCTTAAAGCTCTCGTTTAGTAGTTGTTGAAAACAACACTGCATTAGGCCTACAAGTTGGGTCTGGGTTGTAGAGATGGTGTCTTCCTCTCCAAGGTGTTCTCCAGGCTTCCTCTCCATTGCTTGAATCTTAAAGCTCTCGTTTAGTAGTTGTTGAAAACAACACTGCATTAGGCCTACAAGTTGGGTCTGGGTTGTAGAGACGGTGTCTTCCGCTCCAAGGTGTTCTCCAGGTTTCCTCTCCATTGCTTCAATCTTAAAGCTCTCGTTTAGTAGTTGTTGAAAACAACACTGCATTTGGCCTACAAGTTGGGTCTGGGTTGTAGACACGGTGTCTTCCGCTCCAAGGTGTTCTCCAGGTTTCCTCTCCATTGCTTGAATCTTAAAGCTCTCGTTTAGTAGTTGTTGAAAACAACACTGCATTAAGCCTACAAGTTGGGTCTGGGTTGTAGAGACGGTGTCTTCCGCTCCAAGGTGTTCTCCAGGTTTCCTCTCTATTGCTTCAATCTTAAAGCTCTCGTTTAGTAGTTGTTGAAAACAACACTGCATTGGGCCTACAAGTTGGGTCTGGGTTGTAGAGACGGTGTCTTCCGCTCCAAGGTGTTCTCCAGGTTTCCTCTCCATTGCTTCAATCTTAAAGCTCTCGTTTAGTAGTTGTTGAAAACAACACTGCATTAGACCTACAAGTTGTGTCTGGGTTGTAGAGACGGTGTCTTCCGCTCCAAGCTGTTCTTCAGGTTTCCTCTCCATTGCTTCAATCTTAAAGCTCTCGTTTAGTAGTTGTTGAAAACAACACTGCATTAGGCCTACAAGTTGGGTCTGGGTTGTAGAGACGGTGTCTTCCGCTCCAAGGTGTTCTCCAGGTTTCCTCTCCATTGCTTGAATCTTAAAGCTCTCGTTTAGTAGTTGTTGAAAACAACACTTCCTTAGGCCTACAAGTTGGGTCTGGGTTGTAGAGACGGTGTCTTCCGCTCCAAGGTGTTCTCCAGGTTTCCTCTCCAGGTTTCCTCTCCATTGATTGAATCTTAAAGCTCTCGTTTAGTAGTTGTTGAAAACAACACTGCATTAGGCCTACAAGTTGGGTCTGGGTTGTAGAGACGGTGTCTTCCGCTCCAAGGTGTTCTCCAGGTTTCCTCTCCATTGCTTCAATCTTAAAGCTCTCGTTTAGTAGTTGTTGAAAACAGCACTGCATTAGGCCTACAAGTTGGGTCTGGGTTGTAGACACGGTGTCTTCCGCTCCAAGGTGTTCTCCAGGTTTCCTCTCCATTGCTTGAATCTTAAAGCTCTCGTTTAGTAGTTGTTGAAAACAACACTGCATTAGACCTACAAGTTGTGTCTGGGTTGTAGAGACGGTGTCTTCCACTCCAAGGTGTTCTCCAGGTTTCCTCTCCATTGCTTGAATCTTAAAGCTCTCGTTTAGTAGTTGTTGAAAACAACACTGCATTAGGCCTACAAGTTGGGTCTGGGTTGTAGAGACGGTGTCTTCCGCTCCAAGGTGTTCTCCAGGTTTCCTCTCCATTGCTTCAATCTTAAAGCTCTCGTTTAGTAGTTGTTGAAAACAACACTGCATTAGGCCTACAAGTTGGGTCTGGGTTGTAGAGACGGTGTCTTCCGCTCCAAGGTGTTCTCCAGGTTTCCTCTCCATTGCTTGAATCTTAAAGCTCTCGTTTAGTAGTTGTTGAAAACAACACTGCTTTCGGCCTACTAGTTGGGTATGGGGTGTAGAGACGGTGTGTTACACTCCAAGGTGTTCCCCAGGTTGCCTCTCCATTGCTTCAATCTCAAAGCTCTTGTTTAGTAGTTGTTGAAAACAACACTCCATTCGGCCTACAAGTTGGGTCTGGGGTGTAGAGACGGTGTGTTCCACTCCAAGGTGTTCCCCAGGTTGCCTCTCCATTGCTTCGATCTTCTGGCTCTCGTTTAGTAGTTGTTGAAAACAACACTGCATTCGGTCTACAAGTTGGGTCTGGGGTGTAGAGACGGTGTGTTCCACTCCAAGGTGTTCCCCAGGTTGCCTCTCCATTGCTTCAATCTTCTGGCTCTCGTTTAGTAGTTGTTGAAAACAACACTGCATTCGGCCTACAAGTTGGGTCTGGGGTGTAGAGACGGTGTGTTCCACTCTAAGGTGTTCCCCAGGTTTCGTCTCCATTGCTTCGATCTTCTGGCTCTCGTTTAGTAGTTGTTGAAAACAACACTGCATTCGGCCTACAAGTTGGGTCTGGGGTGTAGAGACGGTGTGTTCCACTCCAAGGTGTTCTCCAGGTTTCCTCTCCATTGCTTGAATCTTAACCCCTTCATGACCCAGCCTATTTTGACCTTAAAGACCTTGCCGTTTTTTGCAATTCTGACCAGTGTCCCTTTATGAGGTAATAACTCAGGAACGCTTCAACGGATCCTAGCGGTTCTGAGATTGTTTTTTCGTGACATATTGGGCTTCATGTTAGTGGTAAATTTAGGTCAATAAATTATGCGTTTATTTGTGATAAAAACGGAAATTTGGCGAAAATTTTGAAAATTTCGCAATTTTCACATTTTGAATTTTTATTCTGTTAAACCAGAGAGATATGTGACACAAAATAGTTAATAAATAACATTTCCCACATGTTTACTTTACATCAGCACAATTTTGGAAACAAAATTTTTTTTTGTTAGGAAGTTATAAGGGTTAAAATTTGACCAGCGATTTCTCATTTTTACAACGAAATTTACAAAACCATTTTTTTTAGGGACCACCTCACATTTGAAGTCAGTTTGAGGGGTCTATATGGCTGAAAATACCCAAAAGTGACACCATTCTAAAAACTGCACCCCTCAAGGTACTCAAAACCACATTCAAGAAGTTTATTAACCCTTCAGGTGCTTCACAGCAGCAGAAGCAACATGGAAGGAAAAAATGAACATTTAACTTTTTAGTCACAAAAATTATCTTTTAGCAACAATTTTTTTCTTTTCCCAATGGTAAAAGGAGAAACTGAACCACGAAAGTTGTTGACAATTTGTCCTGAGTACGCTGATACCTCATATGTGGGGGTAAACCACTGTTTGGGCACACGGCAGGGCTTGGAAGGGAAGGAGCGCCATTTGACTTTTTGAATCAAAAATTGGCTCCACTCTTTAGCGGACACCATGTCACGTTTGGAGAGCCCCCGTGTGCCTAAAAATTGGAGCTCCCCCACAAGTGACCCCATTTTGGAAACAAGACGCCCCAAGGAACTTATCTATATGCATAATGAGCACTTTGAACCCCCAGGTGCTTCACAAATTGATCCGTAAAAATGAAAAAGTACTTTTTTTTCACAAAAAAATTCTTTTAGCCTCAATTTTTTCATTTTCACATGGGCAACAGGATAAAATGGATCCTAAAATGTGTTGGGCAATTTCTCCTGAGTACACCAATACCTCACATGTGGGGGTAAACCACTGTTTGGGCACATGGTAAGGCTCGGAAGGGAAGGAGCGCCATTTGACTTTTTGAATGAAAAATTATTTCCATCGTTAGCGGACACCATGTCGCGTTTGGATAGCTCCTGTGTGCCTAAACATTGGCGCTCCCCCACAAGTGACCCCATTTTGGAAACTAGACCCCCCAAGGAACTTATTTAGATGCCTAGTGAGCACTTTAAACCCTCAGGTGCTTCACAAATTGATCTGTAAAAATGAAAAAGTACTTTTTTTTCACAAAAAAATTCTTTTCGCCTCAATTTTTTCATTTTCACATGGGCAGTAGGATAAAATGGATCATAAAATTTGTTGGGCAATTTCTCCCGAGTACGCCGATACCTCATATGTGGGGGTAAACCACTGTTTGGGCACTCGGCAGGGCTCGGAAGGGAAGGCGCGCCATTTGACTTTTTGAATGGAAAATTAGGTCCAATTGTTAGCGGACACCATGTCGCGTTTGGAGAGCCCCTGTGTGCCTAAACATTGGAGCTCCCCCACATGTGACCCCATTTTGGAAACTAGACCCCCCAAGGAACTTATCTAAATGCATATTGAGCACTTTAAACCCCCAGGTGCTTCACAGAAGTTTAAAATGCAGAGCCATGAAAATAAAAAATTATTTTTCTTTCCTCAAAAATGATTTTTTAGCCTGGAATTTCCTATTTTGCCAAGGATAATAGGAGAAATTGGACCCCAAATATTGTTGTCCAGTTTGTCCTGAGTAGGCTGATACCCCATATGTGGGGGTAAACCACTGTTTGGGCGCATGGCAGGGCTCGGGAGGGATGGCACGCCATTTGGCTTTTTAAATGGAAAATTAGCTCCAATCATTAGCGGACACCATGTCACGTTTGGAGAGCCCCTGTGTGCCTAAACATTGGAGATCCCCCAGAAATGACCCCATTTTGGAAACTAGACCCCCAAAGGAACTAATCTAGATGTGTGGTGAGGACTTTGAACCCCCAAGTGCTTCACAGAAGTTTATAACGCAGAGCCATGAAAATAAAAAATAAAAATTATTTTCTCAAAAATGATCTTTTAGCCTGCAATTTTTTATTTTCCCAAGGGTAACAGGAGAAATTTGACCCCAAAAGTTGTTGTCCAGTTTCTCCTGAGTACGCTGATACCCCATATGTGGGGGTAAATCAGTGTTTGGGCACATGTCAGGGCTCGGAAGTGAAGTAGCGACGTTTTGAAATGCAGACTTTGATGGAATGCTCTGTGGGCGTCACGTTGCGTTTGCAGAGCCCCTGATGTGGCTTAACAGTAGAAACCCCCCACAAGTGACCCCATTTTGGAAACTAGACCCCCAAAGGAACTTATCTAGATGTGTGGTGAGCACTTTGAACCCCCAAGTGCTTCATAGAAGTTTATAATGCAGAGCCATGAAAATAATAAATACGTTTTCTTTCCTCAAAAATAATTATTTAGCCCAGAATTTTTTATTTTCCCAAGGGTTACAGGAGAAATTGGACCCCAAAAGTTGTTGTCCAGTTTCTCCTGAGTACGCTGATACCCCATGTGTGGGGGTAAACCACTGTTTGGGCACACGTCGGGGCTCAGAAGGGAAGTAGTGACGTTTTGAAATGCAGACTTTGATGGAATGCTCTGTGGGCGTCACGTTGTGTTTGCAGAGCCCCTGATGTGCCTAAACAGTAGAAACCCCCCACAAGTGACCCCATTTTGGAAACTAGACCCCGAAAGAAACTTATCTAGATGTGTGGTGAGCACTTTGAACCCCCAAGTGCTTCATAGAAGTTTATAATGCAGAGCCGTGAAAATAATAAATACGTTTTCTTTCCTCAAAAATAATTATTTAGCCCAGAATTTTTTATTTTCCCAAGGGTTACAGGAGAAATTGGACCCCAAAAGTTGTTGTCCAGTTTCTCCTGAGTACGCTGATACCCCATGTGTGGGGGTAAACCACTGTTTGGGCACACGTCGGGGCTCAGAAGGGAAGTAGTGACTTTTGAAATTCAGACTTTGATGGAATCGTCTGCGGGCGTCACATTGCGTTTGCAGAGCCCCTGGTGTGCCTAAACAGTAGAAACCCCCCACAAGTGACCCCATTTTAGAAACTAGACCCCCCAAGGAACTTATCTAGATATGTGGTGAGCACTTTGAACCCCCAAGTGCTTCACAGACATTTACAACGCAGAGCCGTGAAAATAAAAAATAATTTTTCTTTCCTCAAAAATTTTGTTTTAGCAAGCATTTTTTTAGATTCACAAGGGTAACAGGAGAAATTGGACCCCAGTAATTGTTGCGCAGTTTATCCTGAGTATGCTGGTACCCCATATGTGGGGGTAAACCACTGTTTGGGCACACGTCAGGGCTCGGAAGTGAGGGAGCACCATTTGACTTTTTGAATACGAGATTGGCTGGAATCAATGGTGGCGCCATGTTGCGTTTGGAGACCCCTGATGTGCCTAAACAGTGGTAACCCCTCAATTCTACCTCCAACACTAACCCCAACACACCCCTAACCCTAATCCCAACTGTAGCCATAACCCTAATCACAACCCTAATCACAACCCTAATTCCAACCCTAACCCTAAGGCTATGTGCCCACGTTGCGGATTCGTGTGAGATATTTCCGCACCATTTTTGAAAAATCCGCGGGTAAAAGGCACTGCGTTTTACCTGCAGATTTTCCGCGGATTTCCAGTGTTTTTTGTGCAGATTTCACCTGCGGATTCCTATTGAGGAACAGGTGTAAAACGCTGCGGAATCCGCACAAAGAATTGACATGCTGCGGAAAATACAACGCAGCGTTTCCGCGCGGTATTTTCCGCACCATGGGCACAGCGGATTTGGTTTTTCATATGTTTACATGGTACTGTACACCTGATGGAACACTGCTGCGAATCCGCAGCGGCCAATCCGCAGCCAAATCCGCACCGTGTGCACATAGCCTAATTCTAAAGGTATGTGCACATGCTGCGGAAAAGCAGCAGTTTCCCATGAGCTTACAGTTCAATGTAAACCTACGGGAAACAAAAATCGCTGCACACATGCTGCGGAAAAACTGCACGGAAACGCAGCGGTTTACATTCTGCAGCATGTCACTTCTTTGTGCGGATTCCGCAGCGATTTTACAACTGCTCCAATAGAAAATCGCAATTGTAAAACCGCAGTGAAATGTGCAGAAAAAACGCGGTAACTCCGCCATAAATCCGCAGCGGTTTAGCACTGCGGATTTATCAAATCCGCAGCGGAAAAATCCACAGAGGACCAGAATACGTGTGCACATACCGAAACCCTAACCCTAGCCCTAACCCTTACCCTACCCCTAACCCTAACCCTAGCCCTAACCCTAGCCCTACCCCTAACCCTACCCCTAACCCTACCCCTACCCCTAACCCTACCCCTAACCCTATTCTAACATTAGTGGAAAAAAAAAAAATTTTTTATTGTCCCTACCTATGGGGGTGACAAAGGGGGGGGGGGGGGGTCATTTATTATTTTTTTTATTTTGATCACTGAGATATAATCTATCTCAGTGATCAAAATGCACTTTGGAACGAATCTGCCGGCCGGCAGATTCGACGGGCGTACTGCGCATGCGCCCGCCATTTTGGAAGATGGCGGCGCCCAGGGAGAAGACGGACGGGACCCCGGCAGGATCGGTAAGTATGATGGGGTGGGGGGGACCACGGGGGGGGGGGGGATCGGAACACGGGGGGGGGGAATCGGAGCGCGGCAGGCGTGGAACGGAGCACGGGGGGGCTGGAACGGAGCACGGGGGGGTGGAAAGGAGCACCGGGGGGTGTGGATCGGAGTGCAGGGGGGGTGATTGGAGCACGGGGGGGGTGATTGGAGCACGGGGGGAGCGGACAAGAGCACGGGGGGGAGCGGAGCACTGGACGGAGGGGAGCCGGAGCAGTGTACCGGCCAGATCGGGGGGCTGGGGGGGCGATCGGTGGGGTGGGGTGGGGGCACACTAGTATTTCCAGCCATGGCCGATGATATTGCAGCATCGGCCATGGCTGGATTGTAATATTTCACCCGTTATAATGGGTGAAATATTACAAATCGCTCTGATTGGCAGTTTCACTTTCAACAGCCAATCAGAGCGATCGTAGCCACGAGGGGGTGAAGCCACCCCCCCTGGGCTAAACTACCACTCCCCCTGTCCCTGCAGATCGGGTGAAATGGGAGTTAACCCTTTCACCCGGCCTGCAGGGACGCGATCTTTCCATGACGCCACATAGGCGTCATGGGTCGGATTGGCACCGACTTTCATGACGCCTACATGGCGTCATGGGTCGGGAAGGGGTTAAAGCTCTCGTTTAGTAGTTGTTGAAAACAACACTGCATTCGGCCTACAAGTTGGGTATGGGGTGTAGAGATGGTGTGTTACACTCCAAGGTGTTCCCCAGGTTGCCTCTCCATTGCTTCAATCTTAAAGCTCTTGTTTAGTAGTTGTTGAAAACAACACTCCATTCGGCCTACAAGTTGGGTCTGGGGTGTAGAGACGGTGTGTTCCAATCCAAGGTGTTCCCAAGGTTTCGTCTCCATTGCTTCGATCTTCTGGCTCTCGTTTAGTAGTTGTTGAAAACAACACTGCATTCGGCCTACAAGTTGGGTCTGGGGTGTAGAGACGGTGTGTTCCACTCCAAGGTGTTCTCCAGGTTTCCTCTCCATTGCTTCAATCTTAAAGCTCTCGTTTAGTAGTTGTTGAAAACAACACTGCATTAGGCCTACAAGTTGGGACTGGGTTGTAGACACGGTGTCTTCCGCTCCAAGGTGTTCTCCAGGTTTCCTCTCCATTGCTTGAATATTAAAGCTCTCGTTTAGTAGTTGTTGAAAACAACACTGCATTAGGCCTACAAGTTGGGTCTGGGTTGTAGAGACAGTGTCTTCCGCTCCAAGGTGTTCTCCAGGTTTCCTCTCCATTGCCTCAATCTTAAAGCTCTCGTTTAGTAGTTGTTGAAAACAACACTGCATTAGGCATACAAGTTGGGTCTGGGTTGTAGAGACGGTGTCTTCCGCTCCAAGGTGTTCTCCAGGTTTCCTCTCCATTGCTTCAATCTTAAAGCTCTCGTTTAGTAGTTGTTGAAAACAACACTGCATTTGACCTACAAGTTGTGTCTGGGTTGTAGAGACAGTGTCTTCCGCTCCAAGGTGTTCTCCAGGTTTCCTCTCCATTGCTTGAATCTTAAAGCTCTCGTTTAGTAGTTGTTGAAAACAACACTGCATTAGGCCTACAAGTTGGGTCTGGGTTGTAGAGACGGTGTCTTCCGCTCCAAGGTGTTCTCCAGGTTTCCTCTCCATTGCTTCAATCTTAAAGCTCTCGTTTAGTAGTTGTTGAAAACAACACTGCATTAGGCCTACAAGTTGGGTCTGGGTTGTAGAGACGGTGTCTTCCGCTCCAAGGTGTTCTCCGGGTTTCCTCTCCATTGCTTCAATCTTAAAGCTCTCGTTTAGTAGTTGTTGAAAACAACACTGCATTAGGCCTACAAGTTGGGTCTGGGTTGTAGAGACTGTGTCTTCCGCTCCAAGGTGTTCTCCAGGTTTCCTCTCCATTGCTTCAATCTTAAAGCTCTCGTTTAGTAGTTGTTGAAAACAACACTGCATTAGGCCTACAAGTTGGGTCTGGGTTGTAGAGACGGTGTCTTCCGCTCCAAGATATTCTCCAGGTTTCCTCTCCATTGCTTGAATCTTAAAGCTCTCGTTTAGTAGTTGTTGAAAACAACACTGCATTCGGCCTACTAGTTGGGTATGGGGTGTAGAGACGGTGTGTTACACTCCAAGGTGTTCCCCAGGTTGCCTCTCCATTGCTTCAATCTCAAAGCTCTTGTTTAGTAGTTGTTGAAAACAACACTCCATTCGGCCTACAAGTTGGGTCTGGGGTGTAGAGACGGTGTGTTCCACTCCAAGGTGTTCTCCAGGTTTCCTCTCCATTGCTTCAATCTTAAAGCTCTCGTTTAGTAGTTGTTGAAAACAACACTGCATTAGGCCTACAAGTTGGGACTGGGTTGTAGACACGGTGTCTTCCGCTCCAAGGTGTTCTCCAGGTTTCCTCTCCATTGCTTGAATATTAAAGCTCTCGTTTAGTAGTTGTTGAAAACAACACTGCATTAGGCCTACAAGTTGGGTCTGGGTTGTAGAGACAGTGTCTTCCGCTCCAAGGTGTTCTCCAGGTTTCCTCTCCATTGCCTCAATCTTAAAGCTCTCGTTTAGTAGTTGTTGAAAACAACACTGCATTAGGCATACAAGTTGGGTCTGGGTTGTAGAGACGGTGTCTTCCGCTCCAAGGTGTTCTCCAGGTTTCCTCTCCATTGCTTCAATCTTAAAGCTCTCGTTTAGTAGTTGTTGAAAACAACACTGCATTTGACCTACAAGTTGTGTCTGGGTTGTAGAGACGGTGTCTTCCGCTCCAAGGTGTTCTCCAGGTTTCCTCTCCATTGCTTGAATCTTAAAGCTCTCGTTTAGTAGTTGTTGAAAACAACACTGCATTAGGCCTACAAGTTGGGTCTGGGTTGTAGAGACGGTGTCTTCCGCTCCAAGGTGTTCTCCAGGTTTCCTCTCCATTGCTTCAATCTTAAAGCTCTCGTTTAGTAGTTGTTGAAAACAACACTGCATTAGGCCTACAAGTTGGGTCTGGGTTGTAGAGACGGTGTCTTCCGCTCCAAGGTGTTCTCCGGGTTTCCTCTCCATTGCTTCAATCTTAAAGCTCTCGTTTAGTAGTTGTTGAAAACAACACTGCATTAGGCCTACAAGTTGGGTCTGGGTTGTAGAGACTGTGTCTTCCGCTCCAAGGTGTTCTCCAGGTTTCCTCTCCATTGCTTCAATCTTAAAGCTCTCGTTTAGTAGTTGTTGAAAACAACACTGCATTAGGCCTACAAGTTGGGTCTGGGTTGTAGAGACGGTGTCTTCCGCTCCAAGATATTCTCCAGGTTTCCTCTCCATTGCTTGAATCTTAAAGCTCTCGTTTAGTAGTTGTTGAAAACAACACTGCATTCGGCCTACTAGTTGGGTATGGGGTGTAGAGACGGTGTGTTACACTCCAAGGTGTTCCCCAGGTTGCCTCTCCATTGCTTCAATCTCAAAGCTCTTGTTTAGTAGTTGTTGAAAACAACACTCCATTCGGCCTACAAGTTGGGTCTGGGGTGTAGAGACGGTGTGTTCCACTCCAAGGTGTTCCCCAGGTTGCCTCTACATTGCTTCGATCTTCTGGCTTTCGTTTAGTAGTTGTTGAAAACAACACTGCATTCGGTCTACAAGTTGGGTCTGGGGTGTAGAGTCGGTGTGTTCCACTCCAAGGTGTTCCCCAGGTTGCCTCTCCATTGCTTCGATCTTCTGGCTTTCGTTTAGTAGTTGTTGAAAACAACACTGCATTCGGCCTACAAGTTGGATCTGGGGTGTAGAGACGGTGTGTTCCACTCTAAGGTGTTCCCCAGGTTTCGTATCCATTGCTTCGATCTTCTGGCTCTCGTTTAGCAGTTGTTGAAAACAACACTGCATTCGGCCTACAAGTTGGGTCTGGGGTGTAGAGACGGTGTGTTCCACTCCAAGGTGTTCTCCAGGTTTCCTCTCCATTGCTTGAATCTTAAAGCTCTCGTTTAGTAGTTGTTGAAAACAACACTGCATTCGGCCTACTAGTTGGGTATGGGGTGTAGAGATGGTGTGTTACACTCCAAGGTGTTCCCCAGGTTGCCTCTCCATTGCTTCAATCTTAAAGCTCTTGTTTAGTAGTTGTTGAAAACAACACTCCATTCAGCCTACAAGTTGAGTCTGGGGTGTAGAGACGGTGTGTTCCACTCCAAGGTGTTCCCCAGGTTGCCTCTCCATTGCTTCAATCTTCTTGCTCTCGTTTAGTAGTTGTTGAAAACAACACTGCATTCGGCCTACAAGTTGGGTCTGGGGTGTAGAGACGGTGTGTTCCACTCTAAGGTGTTCCCCAGGTTTCGTCTCCATTGCTTCGATCTTCTGGCTCTCATTTAGTAGTTGTTGAAAACAACACTGCATTGAGCCTACAAGTTGGGTCTGTTGTGTAGAGACGGTGTGTTCCACTCCAAGGTGTTCCCCAGGTTGCCTCTCCATTGCTTCAATCTTCTGGCTCTCGTTTAGTAGTTGTTAAAAACAACACTGCATTCGGCCTACAAGTTGGGTCTGGGGTGCAGAGACGGTGTGTTCCACTCCAAGGTGTTCCCCAGGTTGCCTCTCCATTGCTTCAATCTTAAAGCTCTTGTTTAGTAGTTGTTGAAAACAACACTGCATTCGGCCTACAAGTTGGGTCAAGGGTGTAGAGACGGTGTGTTCCACTCCAAGGTGCTCCCCAGGTTTCGTCTCCATTGCTTCGATCTTCTGGCTCTCGTTTAGTAGTTGTTGAAAACAACACTGCATTCGGCCTACAAGTTGGGTCAGGGGTGTAGAGACGGTGTGTTCCACTCTAAGGTGTTCCCCAGGTTTCGACTCCATTGCTTCGATCTTCTGGCTCTCGTTTAGTAGTTGTTGAAAACAACACTGCATTCGGCCTACAAGTTGGGTCTGGGGTGTAGAGACAGTGTGTTCCACTCCAAGGTGTTCCCCAGGTTGCCTCTCCATTGCTTCAATCTTCTGGCTCTCGTTTAGTAGTTGTTGAAAACAACACTGCATTCGGCCTACAAGTTGGGTCTGGGGTGTAGAGACGGTGTGTTCCACTCTAAGGTGTTCCCCAGGTTTCGTCTCCATTGCTTCGATCTTCTGGCTCTCGTTTAGTAGTTGTTGAAAACAACACTGCATTCGGCCTACAAGATGGGTCTGGGGTGTAGAGACGGTGTGTTCCACTCCAAGGTGTTCCCCAGGTTGCCTCTCCATTGCTTCAATTTTCTGGCTCTCGTTTAGTAGTTGTAGAAAACAACACTGCATTCGGCCTTCAAGTTGGGTCTGGGGTGTAAAGACGGTGTGTTCCACTCCAAGGTGTTCCCCAGGTTGCCTCTCCATTGCTTCAATCTTAAAGCTCTTGTTTAGTAGTTGTTGAAAACAACACTGCATTCGGCCTACAAGTTGGGTCTGGGGTGTAGAGACGGTGTGTTCCACTCTAAGGTGTTCCCCAGGTTTCGACTCCATTGCTTCGATCTTCTGGCTCTCATTCAGTAGTTGTTGAAAACAACACTGCATTCGGCCTACAAGTTGGGTCAGGGGTGTAGAGACAGTGTGTTCCACTCTAACGTGTTCCCCAGGCTTCGTCTCCATTGCTTCGATCTTCTGGCTATCGTTTAGTAGTTGTTGAAAACAACACTGCATTAGGCCTACTAGTTGGGTATGGGGTGTAGAGACGGTGTGTTACACTCCAAGGTGTTCCCCAGGTTGCCTCTCCATTGCTTCAATCTTAAAGCTCTTGTTTAGTAGTTGTTGAAAACAACACTGCATTCGGCCTACAAGTTGGGTCTGGGGTGTAGAGACGGTGTATTCCACTCCAAGGTGTTCCCCAGGTTGCCTCTCCATTGCTTCAATCTTCTGGCTCTCGTTTAGTAGTTGTTGAAAACAACACTTATTTTGGCCTACAAGTTGGGTCTGTGGTGTAGAGATGGTGTGTTCCATTCCAAGGTGTTCCCCACGTTGCCTCTCCATTGCTTCAATCTTAAAGCTCTTGTTTAGTAGTTGTTGAAAACAACACTGCATTAGGCCTACAAGTTGGGTCTGGGTTGTAGAGACGGTGTATTCCACTCCAAGGTGTTCTCCAGGTTTCCTCTCCATTGCTTCAATCTTCATGCTCATCTTAAGTAGTTGTTGAAACAACACAACATTAGGCCTACAAGTTGGGTCTGGGTCGTAGAGACGGTGTCTGTTGCTCCAAGGTGTTCTCCAGGTTGCCACATAATCGAAGCTGCATAGAGCCTGTATTGTAATTTTACGCCTACAAAGTCTTTCTGCGGTCCCTCCTTCCAATTGTCCTCCACTGAGCACAACAATGCAGAACGTGTACCCATGTAACCTTTTTTAAACCAGCGTCGAGCCAACTTTTTGGTTTAAGGCCTACTTGTAGTGTCTGGCTGCGCCACTCAATACAGCTGTCCTCTTTACAAAAAATGACCTACAATTATCTGGTTTTCAGCCTATCGGAATTTTAAAACTGCAGTGGGCCTACTAGTTGGGTTGGGGCCTTCTATCTGTGTCTGCCGCTCCTTGCTGTTCTCCTACAGTGAACAAAGCTGTGCCGCCTGTTTACTACTCTTGCCAATTTTGAACTGCATTTAGACTACTTACAGATTTGGGCCTACTCTCTGTGTCAGCCTCTCATTCCAGTTGTCCTCCACTGAACAAAACAATGCCCCCTGGCTAGTCCTGTTACCAATTTTGAACTGCATTTAGCCCACTTTATTCTTTGGGCCTATATCTGTGTTTCCTCCTCATCCTGCCCATTGCCCAGCCAGTGATAGATGAGTCTGCTGGTACATTGACCCATAACGCAACATTCCCGTGCACGCTACACTGCAAGATTGTGACCCTGCTGAAAGTCAGGTCCCCCTTCCCGCATACCATACCACCTTACACGGGGACAAAGAGGAAGGTGCAGATGAAGGTGCAGGTTCCTTCATCAGGTGGGGGGAGGAATACTCCTTGGCGACGTCACTGGCACAGGGCCCCTCATAGTACGCAAAAGTGTTGCTGCCGGTGGGAGGCGCCCCCGCCGTGCAAACACACCGCTGTACTTTGAGGGGCCCTGTGCCAGTGCCAATGCCAACGAGGGGGCCCCCCCTGCTTGCTCAGGATCACAGCACTTGCAAAGTTGAAATACTTATCTCTCCCTGCTCCACTGCCGTGACGTGGTCCAGATTTACTGGGCCCACTAATTACTTGAACCAGCCCTACCCCCCACAACTTTAGCCAAATGACCCCCAATTTCAAATGCCTTACAATTATTATAAGCTAAATTAAGATTGACAAGCTTCAGTAACAAGAATGGATGTTTTTGCCATTAAAATGGGCTCTGTACATGTTTTCCTGGCCTCTACTCACTGCCGACTATGCTCCCCCATTGACTTGCATTGGGTTTCGTGTTTCGGTCGATCCCCGACTTTTCGCGATAATCGGCCGATTCCACTCGACTCGACTTTTGAGATAGTCGGGTTTCGCGAAACCTGACTCGACTCTAAAAAGGTCAAGGTCGCTCAACCCTACTGACCACTGTCACTTTATGAGGTCATAACTCTGAAATGCTTCAACGGATCCTGGTGACTCTGAAATTTCTTTCTTATGACATATTTTACTTTATGATAGTGGTAAAATGTCTTCAACTTGACTTGCGTTTACTTGTGAAAAAAGGAAATGTGGCGAAAATTTTGCAATTTTTTTAATTTTAGTTTTTATGCCCTTAAATTAGAGAGTCATATCATACAAAATAGTTAATAAATAACATTACCCACATGTCTGATTTACATAAGCACTATTTTGGAAACATAATTTTTTTTGTTAGGAAGTTATAAGGGTTAAAAGTTGACCAGCGATTTAGTAACATAGTTAGTAAGGCCGAAAAAAGACATTTGTCCATCCAGTTCAGCCCACATCCCATCACAACAAATCCCCAGATCTACGTCCTTCTACAGAACCCAATAATTGTATGATACAATATTGTTCTGCTCCAGGAAGACATCCAGGCCTCTCTTGAACCCCTCGACTGAGTTCGCCATCACCACCTCCTCAGGCAAGCAATTCCAGATTCTCACTGCCCTAACAGTAAAGAATCCTCTTCTATGTTGGTGGAAAAACCTTCTCTCCTCCAGACGCAAAGAATGCCCCCTTGTGCCCGTCACCTTCCTTAGTATAAACAGATCCTCAGCGAGATATTTGTATTGTCCCCTTATATACTTATACATGGTTATTAGATCGCCCCTCAGTCGTCTTTTTTCTAGACTAAATAATCCTAATTTCGCTAATCTATCTGGGTATTGTAGTTCTCCCATCCCCTTTATTAATTTTGTTGCCCTCCTTTGTACTCTCTCTAGTTCCATTATATCCTTCATGAGCACCGGTGCCCAAAACTGGACACAGTACTCCATGTGCGGTCTAACTAGGGATTTGTACAGAGGCAGTATAATGCTCTCATCATGTGTATCCAGACCTCTTTTAATGCACCCCATGATCCTGTTTGCCTTGGCAGCTGCTGCCTGGCACTGGCTGCTCCAGGTAAGTTTATCATTAACTAGGATCCCCAAGTCCTTCTCCCTGTCAGATTTACCCAGTGGTTTCCCATTCAGTGTGTAATGGTGATATTGATTCCTTCTTCCCATGTGTATAACCTTACATTTATCATTGTTAAACCTCATCTGCCACCTTTCAGCCCAAGTTTCCAACTTATCCAGATCCATCTGTAGCAGAATACTATCTTCTCTTGTATTAACTGCTTTACATAGTTTTGTATCATCTGCAAATATCGATATTTTACTGTGTAAACCTTCTACCAGATCATTAATGAATATGTTGAAGAGAACAGGTCCCAATACTGACCCCTGCGGTACCCCACTGGTCACAGCGACCCAGTTAGAGACTATACCATTTATAACCACCCTCTGCTTTCTATCACTAAGCCAGTTACTAACCCATTTACACACATTTTCCCCCAGACCAAGCATTCTCATTTTGTGTACCAACCTCTTGTGCGGCACGGTATCAAATGCTTTGGAAAAATCGAGATATACCACGTCCAATGACTCACCGTGGTCCAGCCTATAGCTTACCTCTTCATAAAAACTGATTAGATTGGTTTGACAGGAGCGATTTCTCATAAACCCATGCTGATATGGAGTTAAACAGTTATTCTCATTGAGATAATCCAGAATAACATCCCTCAGAAACCCTTCAAATATTTTACCAACAATAGAGGTTAGACTTACTGGCCTATAATTTCCAGGTTCACTTTTAGAGCCCTTTTTGAATATTGGCACCACATTTGCTACGCGCCAGATTTCTCATTTTTATAACAAAATTTGCAAAACCATTTTTTATTTGGGACCACCTCACAATTGAAGTCACTTTGAGGAATTAGATGACAGAAAATGTTCAAAAGTTACACCATTTTAAAAACTGTACCCCTCAAGGTACACAAAACCACATTCAAAAAGTTTATTAACCCTTCAGGTGCTTCATAGGAATTTTTGGAATGTTTAAAAAAAATTGAACATTTAACTTTTTTTCACAAAATGTTCACTTCAGATCCAATTTGTTTTATTTTACCAAGGGTAACAGGAGAAATTAGACCACAAAAGTCATTGTACAATTTGTCCTGAGTACACTGATACCCCATATGTGGGGGTAAACCACTGTTTGGGCGCATGACAGAGCTCGGAAGCGAAGGAGCACCATTTGACTTTTCAATGCAAAGTTGGCTGGAATTGAGATCGAACACCATGTCGCATATGAAGAGCCCCTGATGTGCCTAAACAGTGGAAACCCCCCACAAGTTACACCATTTTGGAAAGTAGACCCCCAAAGGAACTAATATAGATGTGTGTTGAGCACTTTGAACCCCCAAGTGCTTCACAGAAGTTTATACTGTAGAGCAGTAAAAAAAATCATATTTTTTTCACAAAAAATTATCTTTTCGCCCCAAATTTTTATTTTCCCAAGAGTAACAGGACAAATTGGACCCCAAAAGCTTTTGTGCAATTTTTCCTGAGTACGCTAATACCCTGTGTGTGGGGGTAAACCACTGTTTGGGCGCATGGCAGAGCTCGGAAGGCAAGGAGCGCCGTTTGACTTTTCAATGCAAAATTGGCTGGAATTAAGATCGGAACCCATGTTGCGTTTGGAGAGCCCCTAGTGTGCCTAAAGAGTGGAAACCCCCCACAAGTGACCCTATGTTGGAAACTGGACCCCCCCAAGGAACTTATATAGATGTGTGGTGAGCACTTTGAACCCCAAATTGTTTCACTAAAGTTTAGAATGTAGAGCCGTGAAAATTAAAAAATCCTTTTTTTTTCCCACAAAATGATCTTTTAGCCCCCAAATTTTTATTTTTCCAAGGGTAACAGGAGAAATTGGACCCCAAAAATTGTTGTTCAATTTGTCCTGAGAAAGCTGATAACCTATATGTGAGGGCGAACCACTGTTTGGGCACACGGCAGAGTTTGGAAGGGAAGGAGCGCCGTTTGGAATGCAGATTTAGATGGATTGTCTGCAGGCATCATGTTGCATTTGCAGAGCCCCTGATGTACCCAAACAGTAGAAAATCCCCACAAATGACCCCATATTGGAAACTAGACCCCCCAAGGAACTTATCTAGATGTGTAGTGAGAACTTTGAACCCAAAGTGTTTTGCTAAAGTTTATAACGCAGAGCCGTGAAAATAAAAAATATATTTTTTTCAAAGAAAATGAAATTTTAGCCCTCAAATTTTTATTTTCCCAAGGGTAACAGGAGAAATTGAACCCCAAACGGTGTTGTCCAATTTGTCCAGAGTACACTGATACCCCATATGTGGGGGGAACCACTGTTTGGGTGCACGGCAGAGCTCGGAAGGGAAGGAGCGCCGTTTGGAATGCAGACTAAGGCTAGTTTCACATTTGCGTTTAAAAATGCAGCGTTTAAAACGAATCCTCAGGTGGTGAAAAAAACGCATGTAAACACGTACAAAGGCTGCGTCTTTTAGACACATGCGTTTTCGTATGCAGTAAAAAAAAAAAGCTGCATTTTTACGCGTTTACATGCGTTTTTTCCTGCGTTTGCGTTTTTGATATGCATGATGAGAAATTTCACAAGAGAAAAATCAAGATCCAGACACCGCCAATGGGACTACAGAGGGCGTGTGACATGACTCTGTGGACCAAAATATGGAAAAATTGTAGCTCTCAAAATGTGGTAACGCAAAAAATATTTTTTGGAATAAAAAGCGTCTTTAGTGTGTGACAGCTGCCAATCATAAAAATCAACTAGAAAACCCACTATAAATAGAAATGGCTAGGGTTAGGGTTTGGATCCTTAGGGTTAGGGTTAAGGTTAGGGTTAGGATCCCTAGGGTTAGGGTTAGGGGTTAGGGTTAGGGCTAGGGTTAGGGCTAGTGTTAGTGTTTGGATCCCTATGGTTAGGGTTAGGGTTAGGGGTTAGGGTTAGGGGTAGGGTTAGGGCTAGGGTTAGGGTTTGGATCCCTAGGGTTAGGGTTAGGGTTAGGCGTAGCGTTAGGGTTAGGGCTAGGGTTAGGGTTAAGGTTTGGATCCCTAGAGTTAGGGTTAGGGTTTGGATCCCTTTATCACCTTGATGGTGGGGGGGGCTTATCAGTGTGTAGACTTGTTTTTTTCTATTGAAACGCATGCGTTTAAAAACACAACCAAACGCATGTGCTTAAAAATGCATGCGTTTACATAGACAGCAATACGTTTTTTTGCGGCAAAAAAACGCCTCTAGAAATTACTACATGTTACATTTCCGCAAAAAAAC
Organism: Ranitomeya imitator; assembly: GCF_032444005.1. Lineage (NCBI taxonomy): Eukaryota > Metazoa > Chordata > Amphibia > Anura > Dendrobatidae > Ranitomeya > Ranitomeya imitator. The sequence goes on along the minus strand of NC_091286.1, from coordinate 328,555,889 downwards.
TCAAGCATAGAAACGACGCATGCATCATCAAACGCGGCCAGACGCGTACAAAAAAAACGCATGCGTTTTTAATGTTAAATATAGGAAAAAAAAAACGCATGCGTTTATATGCGTTTAAACGCAGCGGCAAAAAATGCAAATGTGAAACCAGCCTTAGATGGATTGGTCTGCAGGCGTCACGTTGCATTTGCAGAGCCGCTGATGTACCTAAACAGTAGAAACCCCCACAAGTGACCCCATAATATAAACTAGACCCCCCAAGGGACTTATCTAGATGTGTTGTGAGAACTTTGAACCCCCAAGTGTTTCACTACAGTTTATAACACAGAGCCGTGAAAATAAAAAAATCCTTTTTTTTCCACAAAAATATTTTAGCCCCGGTTTTGTATTTTTCCAAGGGTAACAGAAGAAATTGGACACGAAAACTTGTTGTACAATGTGTCCTGAGTACGCTTATACCCCATATGTTGGAGTAAACCCTTGTTTTGGGCGCACGGGAGAGCTCGGAAGGGAAGGAGCACTGTTTTACTTTTTCAACGCAGAATTGGCTGGAATTCAGATCGGACGCCATGTTGCATTTGGAAAGCCCCTGATGTGCCTAAACAGTGGAAACCCCCAATTCTAACTGAAACCCTAACCCAAACACACCCATAACCCTAATCCCAACCATAACCCTAACCACACCTCTAACCCTGACACACCCCTAACCCTAATCCCAACCCTGTTCCCAACTGTAAATGTAATCCAAACCCTAACTTTAGCCCCCACCCTAACCTTAACTTTAGCCCGAACCATAACCCTAACTTTACACCCAACTCTAACCCTAACTTTAGCCCCAACCCTAACCCTGGCCCTAATGAGAAAATGGAAATAAATACATTTTTTAAAATTTTAATATTTTTCCCTAACTAAGGGGGTGATGAAGGGGGGTTTGATTTATTTTTATAGCGTTTTTTTGGCGGATTTTGGCGTCACACACTAAAAGATGCTTTTATTTCAAAAAATAGTTTTTCCATCACCACATTTTGAGAGCTATAATTTATCCATATTTTGGCCCACAGAGTCATGTGAGGTCTTGTTTTTGCGGGACCACTTGATGTTTTTATTGGCACCATTTTTGGGCACATTTTTTGATCGCTTTTTATTCTGATTTTTGAGAGGCAGAATGAACAAAAACCAGCAATTCATGAATTTCTTTTAGGGGGGGGGGGGGCGTTTATACCGTTCCGCGTGTGGTAAAATTAATAAAGCAGCTTTATTCTTCGGGTTAGCTCGAATACAGCGATACTTCATTTATATCTTTTTTATGTTTTGGCACTTTTACACAAAAAAAAACGTTTTTATATAAAAAATAATTGTTTTTGCATCGCTTTATTCTGAGAGCTATAACTTTTTTATTTTTCGCTGATGATGCTGTATGGTGGCTTTTTTTTTGCGGGACAATATGACATTTTCAGCGGTACCATGGTTATTTAAATCTGTCTTTTTATTACATTTTATTGCACTTTTTGTTTGGCAGTATGATGATAAAGCATTGTTTTTTGCCTCTTTTTTTTTTTTGCGTTGTTCACTGAAGGGGTTAACTAGTGGGATAGTTTTATAGAGCGGGACGTTACGGACGTGGCGATACCAAATATGTGTACTTTTATTGATTTTTTTATTTATATAAATAAATGGATTTATTGGAAAATATCTATTTATTTATTGTTTTCTTTATCTGGGGATTTTTTTTTTATACATTCTATTTTTTTTTTTACTTTCTAATATTGTCCCAGGGTGGGACATCACTATATTTCATCAGATCACTGATCTGACACTTGGCATAGCACTGGGTCAGATTAGTGATATGACAGGTAGGGTTGAGCGACCTTCACCTTTTTAGAGTCAAGCCGTGTTTCGCGAAACCCGACTATCTTAGAAGTCGAGTCGAGTGGAATCGGCCGATTATCGCGAAAAGTCGGGTATCGACCGAAACACGAAACCCAATGCAAGTCAATGGGGGAGCATAGTCGGCAGTGAGTGGAGGCCAGGAAAACACCTACACTGCCCATTTTAATGGCAAAACATCCATTCTTGTTACAGAAGCTTGTCAATCGTAATTTAGCTTATAATAATTGGAAGGCATTTGAAATTGGGGGTCATTTGGCTAAAGTTGTGGGGGGTAGGGCTGGTTCAAGTAATTAGTGGGCCCAGTAAATCTGGACCACGTCACGGCAGTGGAGCAGGGAGAGGTAAGTATTTCAACTTTGCAAGTGCTGTGATCCTGAGCAAGCAGGGGGGGCCCCCTCGTTGGCATTGGCACTGGCACAGGGCCCCTCAAAGTACAGCGGTGTGTTTGCACGGCGGGGGCGCCTCCCACTGGCAGCAACACTTTTGCGTACTATGAGAGGCCCTGTGCCAGTGACGTCGCCAACTAGTATTCCTCCCCCCACCTGATGAAGGAACCTGCACTTTCATCTGCACCTTCCTCTTTGTCCCCGTGTAAGGTGGTATGGTATGCGGGAAGGGGGACCTGACTTTCAGCAGGGTCACAATCTTGCAGTGTAGCGTGCACGGGAATGTTGCATTATGGGTCAATGTACCAGCAGACTCATCTATCACTGGCTGGGCAATGGGTAGGATGAGGAGGAAACACAGATATAGGCCCAAAGAATAAAGTGGGCTAAATGCAGTTCAAAATTGGTAACACAGGAGTAACCAGGGGGCATTGCAGTGGAGGACAACTGCAATGAGAGGCTGACACAGAGAGTAGGCCCAAATCAGTAAGTAGTCGAAATGCAGTTCAAAATTGGCAATAGTAGTAAACAGGAGGCACAGCTTTGTTCAGTGGAGGAGAACAGCAAGGAGTGGCTGACACCGATAGTAGTCCCCAACCCAACTAGTAGGCCAAATGCAGTCTAACATTAACAACTATTTAACGAGAGCCTGAAAATGGAATTTCAGGAAAGGAAACCAGGAGAACAGCAAGGAGCGGCAGACACTGCTAGTAGGCCCCAAACCAACTAGTACGCCAAATGCAGTTGTTCCATTTAACCACTATTTAACAAGAGCCTGAAGATAGAAGCTAAGGAAAGGCAACCTGGGGAACACCTTGGAGTGGAACACACCGTCTCTACACCCCATACCCAATTTGTAGGCCTAATGCAGTGTAGTTTTCACCAACTACTAAACGAGAGTAGGAAGATCGAAGCAATGTGGACGAAACCTGGGGAACACCTTGGAGTGTAGCACACCGTCTCTCTACACCCCATACCAAATTTGTAGGCCTAATGCAGTGTAGTTTTCACCAACTACTAAACGAGAGTAGGAAGATCGAAGCAATGTGGACGAAACCTGGGGAACACCTTGGAGTGTAACACACCGTCTCTCTACACCCCATACCAAATTTGTAGGCCTAATGCAGTGTAGTTTGCAACAACTACTAAACGAGAGTAGGAAGATCGAAGCAATGTGGACGAAACCTGGGGCACACCTTGGGGCGGCAGACACCGTTAGTAGGCCCTACCAAAGCTGTAGCCCCAATGCAGTTTTAAAATTCCTAGAGGCTGAAAACAAGACTATTGACGCTCAGCTTTTTTCAACGGAACACAGCTGTATTGAGTGGCGCAGACAGACACAGGTAGTAGGCCTTAAACCAAAAATGTGGCTCACTGCAGTTTAAAAAAGGTTACAGGGGTACACAGGCAGCATTGCTCTGGGCAGTGCAGGACAATTTCAATAGTGGACCGCAGACAGACTTTGTACGCCTACTATTAAAAAAAGGATGCTCTATGCAATTCAAAATAGGTTCCAGGGTTCCACGGGCAGCAGTGGTGTGGTCAGTGGAGGAGTAGTAGAAAGAACGGGCCGCAGACAGGCTTCGAAGGCCTAACATAAAAAAATATTGGGCTGTAGGCACTTTTAAATAGGTTCCAGGGGTACACGGGCAGCAGTGGTCTGGTCAGTGTAGGAGTAGTAGAAAGAACGGGCCGCAGACAGGCTTCGAAGGCCTAACATAATAAAATTGGGCTGTAGGCACTTTTAAATAGGTTCCAGGGGTACACGGGCAGCAGTGGTCTGGTCAGTTTAGGAGTAGTAGAAAGAACGGGCCGCAGACAGGCTTCGAAGGCCTAACATAATAAAATATTGGGCTGTAGGCACTTTTAAATAGGTTCCAGGGGTATACGGGCAGCAGTGGTCTGGTCAGTGTAGGAGTAGTAGAAAGAACGGGCCGCAGACAGGCTTCGAAGGCCTAACATAATAAAATTGGGCTGTAGGCACTTTTAAATAGGTTCCAGGGGTACACGGGCAGCAGTGGTCTGGTCAGTGGAGGAGTAGTAGAAAGAACGGGCCGCAGACAGGCTTCGAAGGCCTAACATAATAAAATATTGGGCTGTAGGCACTTTTAAATAGGTTCCAGGGGTACACGGGCAGCAGTGGTCTGGTCAGTGTAGGAGTAGTAGAAAGAACGGGCCGCAGACAGGCTTCGAAGGCCTAACATAATAAAATTGGGCTGTAGGCACTTTTAAATAGGTTCCAGGGGTACACGGGCAGCAGTGGTCTGGTCAGTGGAGGAGTAGTAGAAAGAACGGGCCGCAGACAGGCTTCGAAGGCCTAACATAATAAAATATTGGGCTGTAGGCACTTCTAAATAGGTTCCAGGGGTACACGGGCAGCAGTGGTCTGGTCAGTGTAGGAGTAGTAGAAAGAACGGGCCGCAGACAGGCTTCGAAGGCCTAACATAATAAAATTGGGCTGTAGGCACTTTTAAATAGGTTCCAGGGGTACACGGGCAGCAGTGGTCTGGTCAGTGGAGGAGTAATAGAAAGAACGGGCCGCAGACAGGCTTCGAAGGCCTAACATATTAAAATATTGGGCTGTAGACACTTTTAAATAGGTTCCAGGGGTACACGGGCAGCAGTGGTCTGGTCAGTGTAGGAGTAGTAGAAAGAAAGGGCCGCAGACAGGCTTCGAAGGCCTAACATAATAATATTGGGCTCTAGGCACTTTTAAATAGGTTCCAGGGGTACACGGGCAGCAGTGGTCTGGTCAGTGGAGGAGTAGTAGAAAGAACGGGCCGCAGACAGGCTTTGAAGGCCTATCATAATAAAATATTGGGCTGTAGGCACTTTTAAATAGGTTCCAGGGGTACACGGGCAGCAGTGGTCTGGTCAGTGTAGGAGTAGTAAAAAGAACGGGCCGCAGACAGGCTTTGAAGACCTAACATAATAAAATTGGGCTGTAGGCACTTTTAAATAGGTTCCAGGGGTACACGGGCAGCAGTGGTCTGGTCAGTGGAGGAGTAGTAGAAAGAACGGGCCGCAGACAGGCTTCGAAGGCCTAACATAATAAAATTGGGCTGTAGGCACTTTTAAATAGGTTCCAGGGGTACACGGGCAGCAGTGGTCTGGTCAGTGTAGGAGTAGTAGAAAGAACGGGCCGCAGACAGGCTTCGAAGGCCTAACATAATAAAATATTGGGCTGTAGGCACTTTTAAATAGGTTCCAGGGGTACACGGGCAGCAGTGGTCTGGTCAGTGTAGGAGTAGTAGATGGAACGGGCCGCAGACAGGCTTCGAAGGCCTAACATTATAAAATATTGGGCTGTAGGCACTTTTAAATAGGTTCCAGGGGTACACGGGCAGCAGTGGTCTGGTCAGTGTAGGAGTAGTAGAAAGAACGGGCCGCAGACAGGCTTCTAAGGCCTAACATAATAAAATTGGGCTGTAGGCACTTTTAAATAGGTTCCAGGGGTACACGGGCAGCAGTGGTCTGGTCAGTGTAGGAGTAGTAGAAAGAATGGGCCGCAGACAGGCTTTGAAGGCCTAACATAATAAAATTGGGCTGGCTGTAGGCACTTTACAATTGGTTCCAGGGGTACACGGGCAGCAGTGGTCTGGTCAGCGGAGGCCGATAGTAATGAGTGTCTGCCAGTTAGTAGTCCAAAACAATACATAAATGTGAATGTCTCGCATTAAAACAAAACGAAAACACTAAAGGGTGCAATCATTAGGTACAGGGGTGGGATCCTCTGCGTAGTTTCAGACCTACTAATTTGGCGCAAAGTATTTACTTGGGTAAAGAGAGGACACTGCCCCTGACTATGTTAAGTACCATCATACATGTCAACACAATGGTATTGTCAGTGGCAGGAATGGAAGGATGTCAGCGCATAGACTAAACATTGGTGGAAGTGTGAGAGATAATTGTGGAAGTGGTAGAGCAATGTTTGACCTGGGGGTGGATGAACTCTCTTGTGGCCAGCGGTACAGGCCCAGGGCCCCTCATGTTACAACAGTGTGTCTGACGTTGGGTGCGCACCACCACCGCCAGAGACACTTTATTGTACTATGAGGGACCCTGTGGCAGTGCTGTCGACCAAAAGCGGGCACACCCACCTCTTCAGACAAACAGCACTCTCACGGGTGCTTGCGCCAAGTCGCGATACCACGGCCCCGTGTGGGGAGTTTGGCCATTTAGGGAGGTCTAAACATGTCGTATGCTGGACAATCAGCTGCAGCAATTTAAGACATTAGAAAAGTAATTCACAGTAGTCCACAGGCAAGAGCTTTTCATAGGAAAGCTAGGTGTCGGCCGGGCAAAGTGGGGCAAAAGAATTCGAAATCCAATTGTGGTTCATTTTAATGAATGTTAGATCATCAACATTTTGGGTGTCCAGACGAGTCCTTTTTTCGGTTAATATTGAACCTGCAGCACTGAATACTCTTTCTGATAGGACACTAGCTGCCGGGCAAGCAAGCTCCTGCAATGCATATTCTGCAAATTCTGGCCAGGTGTCTAATTGGGATGCCCAGTAATCAAATGGGAATGACGGTTGAGGGAGAACATCGATAAGGGATGAAAAATAGTTTGTAACCATACTGGACAAATGTTGTCTCCTGTCACTTTGAATTGATGCAGCAGTACCTGTCCTGTCTGTGGTCATAGCAAAATCACTCCACAACCTGGTCAGAAAACCCCTCTGTCCAACGCCACTTCTGATGTGTGCAACCCTAACACTTCTGGTCTGCTGCCCCCTGCAGCTCGTGTGAGAACGATCACGGGCGCTGTGTGCTGGGAATGCCTGAAGCAAACGGTCAACAAGAGTTGATTGTTTGGTTGCTAATATTAGTTCCAAGTTCTCATGTGGCATAATATTTTGCAATTTGCCTTTATAGCGAGGATCAAGGAGGCAGGCCAACCAGTAATCATCATCGTTCATCATTTTAGTAATGCGTGTGTCCCTTTTGAGGATACGTAAGGCATAATCCGCCATGTGGGCCAAAGTTCCAGTTGTCAAATCTGCGGTTGTGATTGGTTGAGGGGCAGTTTCAGGCAAATCTACGTCACTTGTGTCCCTCCAAAAACCAGAACCCGGCCTTGCCACGCCACCAATTTCCAGTGCCCCCGGGAAAGCTTCCTCATTAAAAATATACTCATCCCCATCATCCTCTTCGTCTTCCACCTCCTCTTCGCCCGCTACCTCGTCCTGTACACTGCCCTGACCAGACAATGGCTGACTGTCAACAAGGCTTTCCTCTTCCTCTGGTGCAGACGCCAGATCCTTTATGTGCGTCAAACTTTGCATCAGCAGACACATTAGGGGGATGCTCATGCTTATTATGGCATTGTCTGCACTAACCAGCCGTGTGCATTCCTCAAAACACTGAAGGACTTGACACATGTCTTGTATCTTCGACCACTGCACACCTGACAACTCCATGTCTGCCATCCTACTGCCTGCCCGTGTATGTGTATCCTCCCACAAAAACATAACAGCCTGCCTCTGTTTGCACAGTCTCTGAAGCATGTGCAGTGTTGAGTTCCACCTTGTTGCAACATCTATGATTAGGCGATGCTGGGGAAGGTTCAAAGACCGCTGATAGGTCTGCATACGGCTGGCGTGTACAGGCGAACGGCGGATATGTGAGCAAAGTCCACGCACTTTGAGGAGCAGGTCGGAGAACCCAGGATAAGTTTTCAATAAGCACTGCACCACCAGGTTTAAGGTGTGAGCCAGGCAAGGAATGTGTTTCAGTTGGGAAAGGGAGATGGCAGCCATGAAATTCCTTCCGTTATCACTCACTACCTTGCCTGCCTCAAGATCTACTGTGCCCAGCCACGACTGCGTTTCTTGCTGCAAGAACTCGGACAGAACTTCCGCGGTGTGTCTGTTGTCGCCCAAACACTTCATAGCCAATACAGCCTGCTGACGCTTGCCAGTAGCTGGGCCATAATGGGACAACTGGTGTGCAACAGTGACAGCTGCCGATGGAGTGGTTGGGCGACTGCGGTCTGTGGAAGAGCTCTCGCTTCTGCAGGAGGACGAGGAGGAGGAGGGGGTGCAAACGCCTACAGCCAACTGTTTCCTAGACCGTGGGCTAGGCACAACTGTCCCGAAATTGATGTCCCCTGTGGACCCTGCATCCACCACATTTACCCAGTGTGCCGTGATGGACACGTAACGTCCCTGGCCATGCCTACTGGTCCATGCATCTGTAGTCAGGTGCACCTTTGTACTCACAGATTGCCTGAGTGCATGGACGATGCGCTGTTTAACATGCTGGTGCAGGGCTGGGATGGCTTTTCTCGAAAAGAAGTGTCGACTGGGTAGCTCGTAGCGTGGTTCAGCGTACTCCATCAGGGCTTTGAAAGCTTCGCTTTCAACTAACCGGTAGGGCATCATCTCTAACGAGATTAGTCTAGCTATGTGTGCGTTCAAACCCTGTGTATGCGGATGCGAGGATAAGTACTTCCTTTTTCTAACCAGAGTCTCATGTAGGGTGAGCTGGACTGGAGAGCTGGAGATCGTGGAACTAGCGGATGTGCCGGTCGACATCGCAGACTGAGAGACGGTTGGAGACGGTATTGTTTCCGCCGGTGCCCTAGATGCAGTATTTTCTCCTACGAAACTGGTGATTCCCTGACCCTGACTGCTTTGGGCTGGCAAAGAAACCTGCACAGATACTGCTGGTGGTGCGGAAAATGGTGGCCTTACAGTGACGGAAGGGATGTAGCTTTGCTGACTAGCTTCATTGGCCGAGGGTGCTACAACCTTAAGGGACGTTTGGTAGTTAGTCCAGGCTTGCAAATGCATGGTGGTTAAATGTCTATGCATGCAACTTGTATTGAGACTTTTCAGATTCTGACCTCTGCTTAAGCTAGTTGAACATTTTTGACAGATGACTTTGTGCGGATCAATTGGATGTTGTTTAAAAAAATGCCAGACTGCACTCTTTCGAGCCTCGGATCCCTTTTCAGCCATTGCAGACTGAGCTTTAACCGGATGGACACGCTGTCCTTCAACAGTTTTTGGCTTTGCCGCGCGTTTTGGGCCAGACACGGGCCCGGCAGATGGAACCTGTTGCGATGTTGATGCCTGCTGCGGCCCCTCCTCCTCCGCTTCAGAACTACTGCCGCCTGCACCCTGTTCCCCCAATGGCTGCCAATCGGGGTCAACAACTGGGTCATCTATAACCTCCTCTTCTAGCTCATGCGCAACTTCGTCTGTGTCACCGTGTAAGTCGGTGGTAGAGCGTTCGTGATGGGGCAACATAGTCTCATCAGGGTCTGATTCTGGATCAGTACCCTGCGAGGGCAATGTTGTGGTCTGAGTCAAAGGACCAGCATAGTAGTCTGGCTGTGGCTGTGCATCAGTGCACTCCATGTCAGATTCAACTTGTAATGGGCATGGCCTGTTAACTGCTTCACTTTCTAAGCCAGGGACGGTATGTGTAAAAAGCTCCATGGAGTAACCCGTTGTGTCGCCTGCTGCATCCTTCACTGTTGTTGTTTTTGCTGAAGAGGACGAGGAAGCGACTTTTCCCTGACCGTGAACATCCACTAACGATGCGCTGCTTTTACATTTAGCAGTTTCAAAAGAGGAGGCAAAAGAGCTAGAGGCTGAGTCTGCAAGGTAAGCCAAAACTTGCTCTTGCTGCTCCGGCTTTAAAAGCGGTTTTCCTACTCCCAGAAAAGGGAGCGTTCGAGGCCTTGTGTAGCCAGACGACGAACCTGGCTCCACAGCTCCAGACTTAGGTGCAATATTTCTTTTCCCACGACCACCTGATGCTCCACTACCACTACCATCATTACCAGCTGACAATGAACGCCCACGGCCACGACCTCTTCCACCAGACTTCCTCATTGTTTTAAAAACGTAACCAAAGTAACGGTATTTGTTGCTGTCAAACAACTAGTGTTGAGCGATACCGTCCGATACTTGAAAGTATCGGTATCGGATAGTATCGGCCGATACCCGAAAAATATCGGATATCGCCGATACCGATATCCGATACCAATACAAGTCAATGGGACATCAAGTATCGGAATGTATCCTCATGGATCCCAGGGTCTGAAGGAGAGGAAACTCTCCTTCAGGCCCTGGGATCCATATTAAAGTGTAAAATAAAGAATTAAAATAAAAAATATTGTTATATTCACCTCTCCGGCGGCCCCTGGACATCAGCGGGAGGATCCGGCGTCCGGCACGGCTTCTTTCTTCAAAATGCGCGCCTTCAGGACCTGTGGAATGACGTCCCGGCTTCTGATTGGTCGCGTGCCGCCCATGTGACCGCCACGCGACCAATCAGAAGCCGCGACGTCATTCCTCAGCTAAAGTCCTAGAATGAGCGCCTTCTAGGACCTGAGGAATGACGTCGCGGCTTCTGATTGGTCGCGTGGCGGTCACATGGGCGGCACGCGACCAATCAGAAGCCGGGACGTCATTCCACAGGTCCTGAAGGCGCGCATTTTGAAGAAAGAAGCCGTGCCGGACGCCGGATCCTCCCGCTGATGTCCAGGGGCCGCCGGAGAGGTGAATATAACAATATTTTTTATTTTAATTCTTTATTTTACACTTCCGATACCGATACCCGATATCACAAAAATATCGGATCTCGGTATCGGAATTCCGATACCGCAAGTATCGGCCGATACCCGATACTTGCGGTATCGGAATGCTCAACACTACAAACAACTTACACGGTGAGCTATAACTTCAGTATGATTTCGATATCCCTTTACAGGTTGGTGAGACCGCAAGGAAAATCAGGCACAATGTTACACACTCTGTTTTCTGTGGCACCAAATCAGAGAGATGCCACACACGCAGGACTGTCACTCAAGCACAAATCTCAATATTAATCTCCCACTGTATTTTTTTTTCATTTCAGGGAGAATTTAGAAAGCAAAAAAAAAAAAAAATTGCCTTTCTATGGCCCAGTGCCCACTATTTGAGAGAGAGAGATGGCACACCCAGGAGTCAAGACTGGCACACAAGCAGAAAGGGCAATATTAATCTCCCACTGATTTTTTTTTCAGGGAGACTTTAAAAACAAAATAAAATAAAATGATTTTTTCCGGGAGAATTTAGAAACCAAATAAAAAAAAAATTGCCATTCTATGGCCCAGTGCCCACTATTTGAGAGAGAGAGATGGCACACCCAGGAGTCAAGACTGGCACACAAGCAGAAAGGGCAATATTAATCTCCCACTGATTTTTTTTTTTTTCAGGGAGACTTTAGAAACAAAATAAAATAAAATGATTTTTTAACCCCTTTACCCCCAAGGGTGGTTTGCACGTTAATGACCAGGCCAATTTTTACAATTCTGACCACTGTCCCTTTATGAGGTTATAACTCCGAAACGCTTCAACGGATCCTGGTGATTCTGACATTGTTTTCTCGTGACATATTGTACTTCATGATAGTGGTAAAATTTCTTTGATAGTACCTGCGTTTATTTGTGAAAAAAACAGAAATTTGGCGAAAATTTTGAAAATTTCGCAATTTTCAAACTTTGAATTTTTATGCAATTAAATCACAGAGATATGTCACACAAAATACTTAATAAGTAACATTTCCCACATGTCTCCTTTACATCAGCATAATTTTGGAACCAATTTTTTTTTTTGTTAGGGAGTTATAAGGGTTAAAAGTTGACCAGCAATTTCTCATTTTTACAACACCATTTTTTTTTAGGGACCACGTCTCATTTGAAGTCATTTTGAGGGGTCTATATGATAGAAAATGCCCAAGTGTGACACCATTCTAAAAACTGCACCCCTCAAGGTGCTCAAAACCACATTCAAGAAGTTTATTAACCCTTCAGGTGTTTAATAGGAATTTTTGGAATGTTTAAATAAAAATGAACATTTAACTTTTTTACACAAAAAATTTACTTCAGCTCCAATTTGTTTTATTTTACCAAGGGTAACAGGAGAAATTGGACCCAAAAAGTTGTTGTCCAATTTGTCCTGAGTACGCTGATACCCCATATGTGGCAGTAAACCACTGTTTGGGCGCATGGGAGAGCTCGGAAGGGAAGGAGCGCTATTTGACTTTTCAATGCAAAATTGACAGGAATTGAGATGGGAAGCCATGTTGCGTTTGGAGAGCCACTGATGTGCCTAAACATTGAAACCCCCCACAAGTGACACCATTTTGGAAAGTAGACCCCCTAAGGAACTTATCTGGATGTGTGGTGAGCACTTTGACCCACCAAGTGCTTCACAGAAGTTTATAATGCAGAACCGTAAAAATAAAAAATCATATTTTTTCACAAAAATTATATTTTTGCCCCCAATTTTTTATTTTTCCAAGGGTAAGAGAAGAAATTGGACCTCAAAAGTTGTTGTCCAATTTGTCCTGAGTACGCTGATACCCCATATGTGGCAGTAAACCACTGTTTGGGCGCATGGGAGAGCTCGGAAGGGAAGGAGCGCAGTTTGACTTTTCAATGCAAAATTGACAGAAATTGAGATGGGACGCCATGTTGCGTTTGGAGAGCCACTGATGTGCCTAAACATTGAAACCCCCCACAAGTGACACCATTTTGGAAAGTAGACCCCCTAAGGAACTTATCTAGAGGTGTGGTGAGCACTTTGACCCACCAAGTGCTTCACAGAAGTTTATAATGCAGAACCGTAAAAATAAAAAATCATATTTTTTCACAAAAATTATATTTTTGCCCCCAATTTTTTATTTTTCCAAGGGTAAGAGAAGAAATTGGACCTCAAAAGTTGTTGTCCAATTTGTCCCGAGTACGCTGATACCCCATATGTGGCAGTAAACCACTGTTTGGGCGCATGGGAGAGCTCGGAAGGGAAGGAGCGCCGTTTGACTTTTCAATGCAAAATTGACAGGAATTGAGATGGGACGCCATGTTGCGTTTGGAGAGCCACTGATGTGCCTAAACATTGAAAACCCCCACAAGTGACACCATTTTGGAAAGTAGACCCCCTAAGGAACTTATCTGGATGTGTGGTGAGCACTTTGACCCACCAAGGGCTTCACAGAAGTTTATAATGCAGAGCCATAAAAATAAAACAAAATTTTTTTCCCACAAAAATTATTTTTTAGCCCCCAGTTTTGTATTTTCCCTAGAGTAACAGGAGAAATTGGACCACAAAAGTTGTTGTCCAATTTGTTCTGAGTACGCTGATACCCCATATGTGGGGGGGAACCACCGTTTGGGCGCATGGGAGGGTTCGGAAGGGAAGGAGCGCCATTTGGAATGCAGACTTAGATGGAATGGTCTGCAGGCGTCACATTGCGTTTGCAGAGCCCCTAATGTACCTAAACAGTAGAAACCCCCCACAAGTGACACCATTTTGGAAAGTAGACCCCCTAAGGAACTCATCTTGATGTGTTGTGAGAGCTTTGAACCCCCAAGTATTTCACTACAGTTTATAACGCAGAGCCATGCAAATAAAAAATATTTTTTTTTCCACAAAAATTATATTTTAGCCCCCAGTTTTGTATTTTTCCAAGGTTAGCAGGAGAAATTGGACCCTAAATGTTGTTGTCCAATTTGTCCTGAGTACGCTGATACCCGATATGTGGGGGGGAACCACCGTTTGGGCGCATGGGAGGGCTCGGAAGGGAAGGAGCATCATTTGGAATGCAGACTTAGATGGATTGGTCTGCAGGCGTCACATTGCGTTTGCAGAGCCCCTAATGTACCTAAACAGTAGAAACCCCCCACAAGTGACCCCATATTGGAAACTAGACCCCTCAATGAACTTATCTAGATGTGTTGTGAGAACTTTGAACCCCCAAGTGTTTCACTACAGTTTATAACGCAGAGCCGTGAAAATAAAAAATCTTTTTGTTTTCCCACAAAAATTATTTTTTAGCCCCCAGTTTTGTATTTTCCCAAGGGTAACAGGAGAAATTGGTCCACAAAAGTTGTTGTCCAATTTGTCCTGAGTACGCTGATACCCCATATGTTGGGGTAAACCCCTGTTTGGGCACACAGGAGAGCTCGGAAGGGAAGGAGCACTGTTTTACTTTTTCAACGCAGAATTGGCTGGAATTGAGATCGGACGCCATGTCGTGTTTGGAGAGCCCCTGATGTGCCGAAACAGTGGAAACCCCCCAATTATAACTGAAACCCTAATCTAAACACACCCCTAACCCTAATTCCAACGGTAACCCTAACCACACCTCTAACCCTGACACACCCCTAACCCTAATCCCAACCCTATTCCCAACTGTAAATGTAATCTAAACCCTAACCCTAACTTTAGCCCCAACCCTAACTGTAGCCCCAACCCTAACCCTAATCCTAGCCCTAACCCTAGCCCTAACCCTAACCCTAACCCTAGCCCTAACCCTAGCCCTAACCCTAGCCCTAACCCTAGCCCTAACCCTAGCCCTAACCCTAACCCTAGCCCTAGCCCTAACCCTAGCCCTAACCCTAGCCCTAACCCTAGCCCTAACCCTAACCCTAGCCCTAGCCCTAACCCTAGCCCTAACCCTAGCCCTAACCCTAGCCCTAACCCTAGCCCTAACCCTAGCCCTAGCCCTAACCCTAGCCCTAACCCTAGCCCTAATGGGAAAATGGAAATAAATACATTTTTTTTTATTTTTCCCTAACTAAGGGGGTGATGAAGGGGGGTTTGATTTACTTTTATAGCGAGTTTTTTAGCGGATTTTTATGATTGGCAGCCGTCACACACTGAAAGACCCTTTTTATTGCAAAAAATATTTTTTGCAATACCACATTTTGAGAGCTATAATTTTTCCATATTTTGGTCCACAGAGTCATGTGAGGTCTTGTTTTTTGCGGGACGAGTTGACGTTTTTATTGAAAACATTTTTGGGCACGTGACATTTTTTTATCGCTTTTTATTCCGATTTTTGTGAGGAAGAATGACCAAAAGCCAGCTATTCATGAATTTCTATTGGGGGAGGCGTTTATACCGTTCCGCGTTTGGTAAAATTGATAAATCAGTTTTATTCTTCGGGTCAGTACGATTACAGCGATACCTCATTTATATCATTTTTTTATGGTTTGGTGCTTTTATACGATAAAAACTATTTTACAGAAAAAATAATTATTTTTGCATCGCTTTATTCTCAGGACTATAACTTTTTTATTTTTTTGCTGATGATGCTGTATGGCGGCTCTTTTTTTGCGGGACAATATGACGCTTTCAGCGGTACCATGGTTATTTATATCTGTCTTTTTAATTGCGTGTTATTCCACTTTTTGTTCGGCGGTATGATAATAAAGCGTTGTTTTTTGCCTCGTTTTTTTTTTTTTTTCTTACGGTGTTTACTGAAGGGGTTAACTAGTGGGCCAGTTTTATAGGTCGGGCCGTTACGGACGCGGCGATACTAAATATGTGTACTTTTATTGGTTTTTTTTTTTTATTTAGATGAAGAAATGTATTTATGGGAATAATATTTTTTTTTTTTTTTCATTATTTTGGAATATTTTTTTTTATTTTTTTTACACATTTGGAAAAATTTTTTTTTACTTTTTTACTTTGTCCCAGGGGGGGACATCACAGATCAGTGATCTGACAGTTTGCACAGCACTCTGTCAGATCACTGATCTGATAGGAGTGCAGGCTGCTTCACAGTGCCTGCTCTGAGCAGGCTCTGTGAAGCCACCTCCCTCCCTGCAGGACCCGGATCCGCGGCCATCTTGGATCCGGGGCTCGAGCAGGGAGGGAGGTGAGGAGACCCTCGCAGCAACGCGATCACATCGCGTTGCTGCGGGGGGCTCAGGGAAGCCCGCAGGGAGCCCCCTCCCTGCGCGGTGCTTCCCTGCACCGCCGGCACATCGCGATCATCTTTGATCGCGTTGTGCCAGGGGTTAATGTGCCGGGGGCGGTCCGTGACCGCTCCTGGCACATAGTGCCGGATGTCAGCTGCGATAAGCAGCTGACACCCGGCCGCGATCGGCCGCGCTCCCCCCGTGAGCGCGGCCGATCGGCTATGACGTACTATCCCGTCCAGGGTCAGATAAGCCCAGGGCACCTCGACGGGATAGTACGTCTAAGGTCACAGAGGGGTTAAGGAAGAATTTAGAAAACAAATAAAATAAAATGATTTTTTACGGGAGAATTTAGAAACCAAATTAAAAAAAAATTGCCTTTCTATGGCCCAGTGCCCACTATTTGAGAGAGAGAGATGGCACACCCAGGAGTCAAGACTGGCACACAAGCAGAAAGGGCAATATTAATCTCCCACTGATTTTTTTTTTTTCAGGGAGACTTTAGAAACAAAATAAAATAAAATGATTTTTTAAAAACAAGAAAAAGAAGCGCACATAGAGTAATACCTTCAGGTGTCGCAATCACGTGGACCCCCACAAAACAGACTCACCTGGTCTGGTTGTGACAGGTCACAACTCCCTTGGATAAGCACGTATGGTCGCAGCAAGCTCCCGGCAGGCAGAACAAATCCACATGGAGAGAAGTAGAACCGGAGAATAGAAGCCGCGCAGACCACAATAAAGATATCAGAGTTACACACACACTCTGTTTATTAGCCACACTCCATGTGGAAATGATTTTTTAAGGAAGAATTTAGAAACCAAATAAAATAAAATGATTTTTTCCGGGAGAATTTAGAAACCAAATAAAAAAAAATTGCCTTTCTATGGCCCAGTGCCCACTATTTGAGAGAGAGAGATGGCACACCCAGTGTTAGGAATCGAGTTTCCTCTGCTGCACAGGGGGAATCTCGATCCGTGTCTGCTGCGGTCTCCCATTCGGTATCGGCCGCAGTGGGCTCTGCTCAGCGGAGACGTCGCTCCCAGCGTCTCGCTGGGGCTGATTCGGTGCAGAGGGTCACTACTGCCTTTTCTGGCTTTCCTATGGTACCCTGCACTGATCTGCGGCGAGCGAGCCTCTCTGGGACTAAGTCCTTGTTTACTCACACTGAGCATGCCCAGGGCAGGGTCTCCCATTGGAGGTCGAGGGCCACATGTTCGGTCACATGCTCAGGTGCTGCAGTACATTCCATTGGTCCTTCTGGAAGGTCCTGAAAGGGCAAAACATGCTCAGGTACGGCAGCACTTTCCATTGGTCCTTCTGAAAGGTCCTGAAAGGGCAAAAACTTCAGTAGCAGCTTCCTGTGCTGCAACTATATAAACTGCGCATGACCGCACGGCCATGCGCTAGTATCGTCTTATGCTATATGCTTTGCGCCAATGTGGTCATGTGTTTGAATGTGTTCAGGGACCCGGCTGAAATAAGCCCCTAGAATGCTGGCATCTCCGGCGAGGAGTTTTGTATGCATGCATGACCACTCACTGCTCACATCTGGGTAGTTGGCCTGTGCCTCTGTGAAAGTCTAACAGGGCACAGAGCTTTCCTCTCGCGGTTACTCTGTGAAGCTAACAGAGTTGGTATATACCGCCATATAGAGCCGCCATTATTTAGCATCAGGTGCTTTCCTGCACGGTGGATCCCGGGTTGCGAACGCACCAATTCCATTTAATAAATTATATATTTGGTGCGTTCCGCCAACCCTAACAGTATACTAGTGCCAGGATCTGGCTAAGTAATGGCGGATGAACAGCGATTGCAGGGGCACATCCAGCTGCTGGAGGGCCGGTTAGCGTCTCTTGAGCGTGCAACCTCGGCGGTGGATGTTACCGCAATAGCTGTTCAGGCTGCTAGCGTGGCTGCAGCAGCTTTACCCACTGCCACCTCTGTTCCGACCCTATCTCACCTTCCTTTGCCTGAGAGATACTCTGGGGACAGTAAGTCCTGTAGGGGTTTCGTGAGCCAATGTGGTATACACCTCGAGCTTCTGGCTGCACGTTTCCCTACTGAGCGGGCAAAGGTGGGATTCATAATCTCTCTCCTGTCGGACAGAGCGTTGGAGTGGGCTACGCCGCTGTGGGAGCGCAACGATCATGTGGTGCGGAGTGTTCCTAGGTTTCTGCACACTCTGAAACAGGTCTTTTTAGGACCTCAAGTCACCCATGATACAGCGCTCCAACTGCTGGCTTTGACTCAGGGTTCAACCATGGTCAGCCATTTTGCTGTTCACTTCCGGACATTAGCGTCTGAGTTGGAATGGCCAGATAAAACCCTCATTCCCGTATTTTGGAGGGGGCTGGCTGACCATGTGAAGGACGCTTTGGCCACTAGGGAGATTCCCGCCACACTGGAGGAGCTCATAGCCGTATCTACTCGTATTGACCTCTGTTTTAACGAGCGGAGGTTGGAGCGAGCCCAGTGTAGGCAGAGGTTTCGGCTGGCTCCCACCTTCGCCAAACCTTTGGAATCTCCAGTCCAGGCATCCGAGTCACATGAGGCCTTAGAGGTGACACGAGTGGGATCCAAGTCTCAGTCTGCCCGTGCACATAAGGTCCGTCATGTTTGCCAGCAGTCAGGACACCTTGCCTCCAAGGGTCCT
The DNA here is from genome assembly GCF_032444005.1 of Ranitomeya imitator. Classification (NCBI taxonomy): domain Eukaryota; kingdom Metazoa; phylum Chordata; class Amphibia; order Anura; family Dendrobatidae; genus Ranitomeya; species Ranitomeya imitator. Next base: position 328,537,246 of record NC_091286.1, on the reverse strand, counting down.
CAGCGGTCGGGGAAACGTCAGCGTCTAGTGGCAGTTGGAGGAGGTACACTAGACACGGCGACGTTTGCCTCAAAGTTGTCCTTCAAGGGGACAATTACCATAGGCCCATCCACTCTTATGGTCGAGCTATGCGTGGATTCTGGGGCAGAGGGTAACTTTATGTCTTCCGCTTTTGCCCAGCGTCACGCAATACCCTTGGTGATGCTCGCCAACCCGGTAACCGTTCGAGTGGTAAATGGGTCAACACTACCTTCACAGATTACCCACCAAACCATTCCTTTCACGCTATCTGTGTCTTCATCACATCAGGAGATAATCTCCCTATTAGTCATTCCTGAGGGAATTGATGAGGTCCTGTTGGGGATACCATGGCTTCGCTACCATTCTCCTCATATTGAGTGGTCTTCTGGGAGAATTTTGGGTTGGAGTAAATCTTGCGAGGGTAGATGTCTGAGGGAGTGCGTTCAGGTTGCTACTACACAGGTACCCGCAGATCTTTCCTCTCTCCCCAAGCACTATTGGCCCTATGCAGACGTGTTCTCCAAAAAAGCTGCGGAGACCCTTCCGCCTCACCGCCCCTATGACTGTCCTATTGACCTCTTGCCTGGTGCTGAGCCTCCCCGGGGTCGAGTCTATCCGCTATCTCTCCCGGAGACGGAGGCAATGTCCCAGTACATCCAGGAGAATCTGGCAAGAGGATTCATTAGGAAGTCAGTGTCACCGGCAGGGGCAGGGTTCTTCTTCGTACAGAAGAAGACTGGAGACTTACGTCCATGCATAGACTACAGGGGTCTTAACGCCATCACCGTTAAGAACAAGTACCCACTACCCCTGATATCTGAGCTGTTTGATAGGCTACGGGGAGCGAGGGTATTTACAAAGTTAGATCTGCAGGGTGCTTACAACCTGATTCGCATCCGTGAGGGGGATGAATGGAAGACGGCTTTTAACACCAGGGATGGGCACTATGAATATCTGGTGATGCCCTTCGGGCTCTGTAATGCCCCAGCCGTTTTCCAAGACTTTGTGAACGACATCTTCCGGGATATGCTCACCACCTCGGTCGTAGTCTATCTGGATGATATTCTCATCTTCTCTCCAGATATTGACTACCATCGGAGAGATGTTCGCAAAGTCTTCGACCTCTTACGGGCAAACTCCCTCTACGCCAAGTTGGAGAAGTGTGTGTTTGAGCAGGAGTCCTTGCCTTTCCTTGGTTATATCATCTCTGCCCAGGGTTTGGCTATGGATCCTGCCAAGCTACAGGCTGTAATGGACTGGCAGGAACCCCATTCTCTTAAAGCGGTGCAGCGCTTTATGGGGTTCATTAATTACTATCGCCAGTTCATTCCACACTTCTCAACTTTGGTAGCTCCCTTGGTTGCCCTCACCAAGAAGGGAGCAAATCCCAAGTTGTGGTCAGAGGAGGTCTCCAAAGCCTTTCTCTCGATCAAGTCACACTTCGCTAGCGCTCCCATCCTACATCGCCCCGATGTTGATAAGCCATTTATCTTGGAGGTGGATGCCTCATCCGTTGGTGCTGGAGCAGTCCTTTTCCAAAAGGATGCTCAAGGTCGGAAGCATCCTTGCTTCTTCTTCTCCAATACCTTCACACCAGCGGAGAGGAATTATTCCATCGGGGACAGGGAGTTGCTGGCCATGAAGTTGGCTTTTTTGGAGTGGAGACATCTCTTGGAGGGAGCTCGCTTTTCCTTCCAAGTCTTCACTGACCACAAGAACTTGGTGTATCTGCAAACGGCCCAGCGGCTGAATTCTAGCCAGGCTAGATGGTCCCTGTTCTTCTCCCGGTTCCATTTTACTCTCCATTTCCTCTCCGGGGAGAAGAACGTTCATGCTGACGCTCTCTCCCGCTCCGTGGTGTCATCGGAGGAGGAGGAGGAGGAGCCTCGGCTTATTGTCCCTTCTGAGAGCCTGAGAACTGTAGCTCCGGTTTCGCTCGAGTCTGTGCCCCCGGGCAAGACTTTCGTACCAGCTAACTTGCGACCAGAGGTTCTCTCTTGGGCTCACTCCTCCAGAGTGGGTGGGCATTTTGGGACCAAGAGGACATCTGAGCTTCTGGCGAGAACATACTGGTGGCCGCATATGGCCCGAGATGTCAAGGACTATATTCAGGCGTGCGTTTCTTGCGCCCAGAATCGGTCTCCTCGGCAACGGCCTGCTGGGTTGCTTTACCCTCTACCGGTGGCAGACAGGCCCTGGGAGATGGTCAGGATGGACTTTGTGGTGGGTCTACCCAAGTCGCGTGGCTGCTCCATTATTTGGGTTGTCACCGACCATTTCTCCAAGATGGTGCATTTGGTGCCGCTTCCTCGGTTACCCTCAGCACGGGCCTTGGCGGTGTTGTTCATTAAACACGTTTTCCGTTTGCATGGTATGCCTGATAAGATTGTTAGCGATCGGGGTCCCCAGTTCGCATCTCGGTTTTGGAGAGAGCTCTGCCGTTTACTCAGCATAGAGTTAAACCTCTCCTCTGCATACCATCCCGAGACAAATGGGTTGGTGGAGAGAACCAACCAGACTCTGGTGACATATTTGCGACATTTCGTCTCTGCTTGGCAGGATGACTGGGCATCTTTGCTACCTTGGGCGGAATTTGCCCTGAACAACGCCGTAGCCGAATCCACTGGTCAAACTCCTTTTCTCCTTAATTACGGCTAGCATCCGCGTGTCCCTGTGCCCATGCCCGTGTCATCCACCGATTCTAGGGTGGCAGACTGGGCGGTGGAGGCACGTGACATTTGGGACCGCACACAGGATGCCATCCGGGCCTCCAAGGAGAGAATGAGGGTTTCGGCTGATACACACCGGCGCCCCGCTCCGGTCTTTGCTCCTGGCGACTTAGTGTGGGTCTCCGCCCGTAACATCAGGCTGCGAGTTGAGTCCACTAAGTTTGCTCCTCGCTACATTGGTCCGTTTAAGGTTCTGGAACAGGTCAACCCTGTGGTCTACCGTTTGGCTATTCCTCCACGCCTTGGTATCACCGATACTTTCCACGTTTCCCTCTTAAAGCCCGTTCATTTGTCCTGGTTTTCCGAGTCATCTGCTGGGACATCGGGTTCATCCACGGATGAGTTTGAGGTGAATGCTATTGTGGGGTGCAAGGTGGTACGTGGCAAGAAATTTTATCTGGTGGACTGGAAGGGTCACGGCCCAGAGGATAGAACCTGGGAGCCTGTGGAGCACATTCGGGCTCCGCTGCTTATCGCAGCTTTTGAGCGTAGTGAGGCTCAAAGAGAGGGGGGGGGCCCTAGGAGGGGGGTAATGTTAGGAGTCGAGTTTCCTCTGCTGCACAGGGGGAATCTCGATCCGTGTCTGCTGCGGTCTCCCATTCGGTATCGGCCGCAGTGGGCTCTGCTCAGCGGAGACGTCGCTCCCAGCGTCTCGCTGGGGCTGATTCGGTGCATAGGGTCACTACTGCCTTTTCTGGCTTTCCTATGGTACCCTGCACTGATCTGCGGCGAGCGAGCCTCTCTGGGACTAAGTCCTTGTTTACTCACACTGAGCATGCCCAGGGCAGGGTCTCCCATTGGAGGTCGAGGGCCACATGTTCGGTCACATGCTCAGGTGCTGCAGTACATTCCATTGGTCCTTCTGGAAGGTCCTGAAAGGGCAAAACATGCTCAGGTACGGCAGCACTTTCCATTGGTCCTTCTGGAAGGTCCTGAAAGGGCAAAAACTTCAGTAGCAGCTTCCTGTGCTGCAACTATATAAACTGCGCATGACCGCACGGCCATGCGCTAGTATCGTCTTATGCTATATGCTTTGCGCCAATGTGGTCATGTGTTTGAATGTGTTCAGGAACCCGGCTGAAATAAGCCCCTAGAATGCTGGCACCTCCGGTGAGGAGATTGTGTTTAAGTGTGTTCAGGGACCCGGCTGAAATAAGCCCCTAGAATGCTGGCATCTCCGGTGAGGAGTTTTGTATGCATGCATGACCACTCACTGCTCACATCTGGGTAGTTGGCCTGTGCCTCTGTGAAAGTCTAACAGGGCACAGAGCTTTCCTCTCGCGGTTACTCTGTGAAGCTAACAGAGTTGGTATATACCGCCATATAGAGCCGCCATTATTTAGCAGCAGGTGCTTTCCTGCACGGTGGATCCCGGGTTGCGAACGCACCAATTCCATTTAATAAATTATATATTTGGTGCGTTCCGCCAACCCTAACACCCAGGAGTCAAGATTGGCACACAAGCAGAAAGGGCAATATTAATCTCCCACTGATTTTTTTTCAGGGAGACTTTAGAAACAAAATAAAATAAAATGATTTTTTCAGGAAGAATTTAGAAACAAAAAAAAAGTAAAATGATTTTTTCCGGGAGAATTTAGAAACCAAATAAAAAAAAAATTGCCTTTCTATGGCCCAGTGCCGACTATTTGAGAGAGAGAGATGGCACACCCAGGAGTCAAGAATGGCACACAAGCAGAAAGGGCAATATTAATCTCCCACTGATTTTTTTTCAGGGAGACTTTAGAAACAAAATAAAATAAAATGATTTTTTCAGGAAGAATTTAGAAACCAAAAAAAAGTAAAATGATTTTTTCCGGGAGAATTTAGAAACCAAATAAAAAAAAAAATGCCATTCTATGGCCCAGTGCCCACTATTTGAGAGAGAAAGATGGCACACCCAGGAGTCAAGACTGGCACACAAGCAGAAAGGGCAATATTAATCTCCCACTGATTTTTTTTTTTTCAGGTAGACTTTAGAAACAAAATAAAATTAAATTATTTTTTAAGGAAGAATTTAGAAACCAAATAAAATAAAATGATTTTTTCCGGGAGAATTTAGAAACCAAATAAAAAAAAATTGCCTTTCTATGGCCCAGTGCCCACTATTTGAGAGAGAGAGATGGCACACCCAGGAGTCAAGACTGGCACACAAGCAGAAAGGGCAATATTAATCTCCCACTGATTTTGTTTTTCAGGGAGACTTTAGAAACAAAATAAAATAAAATGATTTTTTAAGGAAGAATTTAGAAACCAAATAAAATAAAATGATTTTTTCCGGGAGAATTTAGAAACCAAATAAAAAAAAAATTGCCTTTCTATGGCCCAGTGCCCACTATTTGAGAGAGAGAGATGGCACACCCAGGAGTCAAGACTGGCACACAAGCAGAAAGGGCAATATTAATCTCCCACTGATTTTTTTTTTTTCAGGGAGACTTTAGAAACAAAATAAAATAAAATGATTTTTTCAGGAAGAATTTAGAAACCAAATAAAATAAAATGATTTTTTCCGGGAGAATTTAGAAACCAAATAAAAAAAAAATTGCCTTTCTATGGCCCAGTGCCCACTATTTGAGAGAGAGAGATGGCACACCCAGGAGTCAAGACTGGCACACAAGCAGAAAGGGCAATATTAATCTCCCACTGATTTTTTTTTTCAGGGAGACTTTAGAAACAAAATAAAATAAAATGATTTTTTCAGGAAGAATTTAGAAACCAAATAAATAAAATAAAAGGATTTTTACAGGGAGAATTTAGAAACCCCCCCAAAAAATATAGGCTTTCTATGGCCCACTGAGTGAGAGATGGCACACACAAGGGTCAGGAGTGGCACACAAGCCCAGAGGCCAATATTTATCTCCCACTGATTGATTTATTGATTTTTTCAGGTAGAATTTAGAAACCAAATCAACAAAAAAAATTAATAGGCTTTCTATAGCCCACTGAGTGAGAGATGGCACACACAGGAGTCAGGAGTGGCACACAAGCCCAGAGGCCAATATTTATCTCCCACTGATTGATTTATTGATTTTTTCAGGTAGAATTTAGAAACCAAATCAACAAAAAAATAAATAGGCTTTCTATGGCCCACTGAGTGAGAGATGGCACACGCAGGAGTCAGGAATGGCACACAAGCCCAGAGGCCAATATTTATCTCCCACTGATGGATTTATTGATTTTTTCAGGTAGAATTTAGAAACCAAATCAACAAAAAAATAAATAGGCTTTCTATAGCCCACTGAGTGAGAGATGGCACACACAGGAGTCAGGAGTGGCACACAAGCCCAGAGGCCAATATTTATCTCCCACTGATTGATTTATTGATTTATTCAGGTAGAATTTAGAAACCAAATCAACAGAAAAAATTAATATGCTTTCTATGGCCCACTGAGTGAGAGATGGCACACACAGGAGTCAGGAGTGGCACATAAGCCCAGAGGCCAATATTTATCTCCCACTGATTGATTTATTGATTTTTTCAGGTAGAATTTAGAAACCAAATCAACAAAAAAAATAAATAGGCTTTCTATGGCCCACTGAGTGAGAGATGGCACACACAGGAGTCAGGAATGGCACACAAGCCCAGAGGCCAATATTTATCTCCCACTGATGGATTTATTGATTTTTTCAGGTTGAATTTATAAACCAAATCAACAAAAAAAATAAATAGGCTTTCTATGGCCCACTGAGTGAGAGATGGCACACACAGGAGTCAGGAATGGCACACAAGCCCAGAGGCCAATATTTATCTCCCACTGATGGATTTATTGATTTTTTCAGGTAGAATTTAGAAACCAAATCAACAAAAAAAAATAATAGGCTTTCTATAGCCCACTGAGTGAGAGATGGCACACACAGGAGTCAGGAGTGGCACACAAGCCCAGAGGCCAATATTTATCTCCCACTGATTGATTTATTGATGTTTTCAGGTAGAATTTAGAAACCAAATCAACAAAAAAAAATTAATAGGCTTTCCATGGCCCACTGAGTGAGAGATGGCACACACAGGAGTCAGGAGTGGCACACAAGCCCAGAGGCCAATATTTATCTCCCACTGATTGATTTATTGATTTTTTCAGGTAGAATTTAGAAACCAAATCAACAAAAAAAATAAATAGGCTTTCTATGGCCCACTGAGTGAGAGATGGCACACACAGGAGTCAGGAGTGGCACACAAACCCAGAGGCCAATATTTATCTCCCACTGATTGATTTATTGATTTTTTCAGGTAGAATTTAGAAACCAAATCAACAAAAAAATTAATAGGCTTTCTATGGCCCACTGAGTGAGAGATGGCACACACAGGAGTCAGGAGTGGCACACAAGCCCAGAGGCCAATATTTATCTCCCACTGATTGATTTATTGATTTTTTCAGGTAGAATTTAGAAACCAAATCAACAAAAAAAATAAATAGGCTTTCTATGGCCCACTGAGTGAGAGATGGCACACACAGGAGTCAGGAGTGGCACACAAGCCCAGAGGCCAATATTTCACTCCCACTGATTGATTTATTGATTTTTTTCAGGTAGAATTTAGAAAACAAATCAACAAAAAAATAAATAGGCTTTCTATGGCCCACTGAGTGAGAGATGGCACACACAGGAGTCAGGAGTGGCACACAAGCCCAGAGGCCAATATTTATCTCCCACTGATGGATTTATTGATTTTTTCAGGTAGAATTTAGAAACCAAATCAACAAAAAAAATTAATAGGCTTTCTATGGCTCACTGAGTGAGAGATGGCACATACAGGAGTCAGGAGTGGCACACAAGCCCAGAGGACAATATTTATCTCCCACTGATTGATTTATTGATTTTTTCAGGTAGAATTTAGAAACCAAATCAACAAAAAAAATAGGCTTTCTATGGCCCACTGAGTAAGAGATGGCACACACAGGAGTCAGGAGTGGCACACAAGCCCAGAGGCCAATATTTATCTCCCACTGATTGATTTATTGATTTTTTCAGGTAGAATTTAGAAACCAAATCAACAAAAAAAATAAATAGGCTTTCTATGGCCCACTGAGTGAGAGATGGCACACACAGGATTCAGGAGTGGCACACAAGCCCAGAGGCCAATATTTATCTCCCACTGATTGATTTATTGATTTTTCCAGGTAGAATTTAGAAACCAAATCAACAAAAAAATTAACAGGCTTTCTATGGCCCACTGAGTGAGAGATGGCACACACAAGAGTCAGGAGTGGCACACAAGCCCAGAGGCCAATATTTATCTCCCACTGATTGATTTATTGATTTTTTCAGGTACAATTTAGAAACCAAATCAACAAAAAAAATAAATAGGCTTTCTATGGCCCACTGAGTGAGAGATGGCACACACAAGGGTCAGGAGTGGCACACAAGCCCAGAGGCCAATATTTATCTCCCACTGATTGATTTATTGATTTTTTCAGGTAGAATTTAGAAACCAAATCAACAAAAAAAATTAATAGGCTTTCTATAGCCCACTGAGTGAGAGATGGCACACACAGGAGTCAGGAGTGGCACACAAGCCCAGAGGCCAATATTTATCTCCCACTGATTGATTTATTGATTTTTTCAGGTAGAATTTAGAAACCAAATCAACAAAAAAATAAATAGGCTTTCTATGGCCCACTGAGTGAGAGATGGCACACGCAGGAGTCAGGAATGGCACACAAGCCCAGAGGCCAATATTTATCTCCCACTGATGGATTTATTGATTTTTTCAGGTAGAATTTAGAAACCAAATCAACAAAAAAATAAATAGGCTTTCTATAGCCCACTGAGTGAGAGATGGCACACACAGGAGTCAGGAGTGGCACACAAGCCCAGAGGCCAATATTTATCTCCCACTGATTGATTTATTGATTTATTCAGGTAGAATTTAGAAACCAAATCAACAGAAAAAATTAATATGCTTTCTATGGCCCACTGAGTGAGAGATGGCACACACAGGAGTCAGGAGTGGCACATAAGCCCAGAGGCCAATATTTATCTCCCACTGATTGATTTATTGATTTTTTCAGGTAGAATTTAGAAACCAAATCAACAAAAAAAATAAATAGGCTTTCTATGGCCCACTGAGTGAGAGATGGCACACACAGGAGTCAGGAATGGCACACAAGCCCAGAGGCCAATATTTATCTCCCACTGATGGATTTATTGATTTTTTCAGGTTGAATTTATAAACCAAATCAACAAAAAAAATAAATAGGCTTTCTATGGCCCACTGAGTGAGAGATGGCACACACAGGAGTCAGGAATGGCACACAAGCCCAGAGGCCAATATTTATCTCCCACTGATGGATTTATTGATTTTTTCAGGTAGAATTTAGAAACCAAATCAACAAAAAAAAATAATAGGCTTTCTATAGCCCACTGAGTGAGAGATGGCACACACAGGAGTCAGGAGTGGCACACAAGCCCAGAGGCCAATATTTATCTCCCACTGATTGATTTATTGATGTTTTCAGGTAGAATTTAGAAACCAAATCAACAAAAAAAAATTAATAGGCTTTCCATGGCCCACTGAGTGAGAGATGGCACACACAGGAGTCAGGAGTGGCACACAAGCCCAGAGGCCAATATTTATCTCCCACTGATTGATTTATTGATTTTTTCAGGTAGAATTTAGAAACCAAATCAACAAAAAAAATAAATAGGCTTTCTATGGCCCACTGAGTGAGAGATGGCACACACAGGAGTCAGGAGTGGCACACAAACCCAGAGGCCAATATTTATCTCCCACTGATTGATTTATTGATTTTTTCAGGTAGAATTTAGAAACCAAATCAACAAAAAAATTAATAGGCTTTCTATGGCCCACTGAGTGAGAGATGGCACACACAGGAGTCAGGAGTGGCACACAAGCCCAGAGGCCAATATTTATCTCCCACTGATTGATTTATTGATTTTTTCAGGTAGAATTTAGAAACCAAATCAACAAAAAAAATAAATAGGCTTTCTATGGCCCACTGAGTGAGAGATGGCACACACAGGAGTCAGGAGTGGCACACAAGCCCAGAGGCCAATATTTCACTCCCACTGATTGATTTATTGATTTTTTTCAGGTAGAATTTAGAAAACAAATCAACAAAAAAATAAATAGGCTTTCTATGGCCCACTGAGTGAGAGATGGCACACACAGGAGTCAGGAGTGGCACACAAGCCCAGAGGCCAATATTTATCTCCCACTGATGGATTTATTGATTTTTTCAGGTAGAATTTAGAAACCAAATCAACAAAAAAAATTAATAGGCTTTCTATGGCTCACTGAGTGAGAGATGGCACATACAGGAGTCAGGAGTGGCACACAAGCCCAGAGGACAATATTTATCTCCCACTGATTGATTTATTGATTTTTTCAGGTAGAATTTAGAAACCAAATCAACAAAAAAAATAGGCTTTCTATGGCCCACTGAGTAAGAGATGGCACACACAGGAGTCAGGAGTGGCACACAAGCCCAGAGGCCAATATTTATCTCCCACTGATTGATTTATTGATTTTTTCAGGTAGAATTTAGAAACCAAATCAACAAAAAAAATAAATAGGCTTTCTATGGCCCACTGAGTGAGAGATGGCACACACAGGATTCAGGAGTGGCACACAAGCCCAGAGGCCAATATTTATCTCCCACTGATTGATTTATTGATTTTTCCAGGTAGAATTTAGAAACCAAATCAACAAAAAAATTAACAGGCTTTCTATGGCCCACTGAGTGAGAGATGGCACACACAAGAGTCAGGAGTGGCACACAAGCCCAGAGGCCAATATTTATCTCCCACTGATTGATTTATTGATTTTTTCAGGTACAATTTAGAAACCAAATCAACAAAAAAAATAAATAGGCTTTCTATGGCCCACTGAGTGAGAGATGGCACACACAGGAGTCAGGAGTGGCACACAAGCCCAGAGGCCAATATTTATCTCCCACTGATTGATTTATTGATTTTTTCAGGTAGAATTTAGAAACCAAATCAACAAAAAAAATAAATAGGCTTTCTATGGCCCACTGAGTGAGAGATGGCACACACAGGAGTCAGGAGTGGCACACAAGCCCAGAGGCCAATATTTCACTCCCACTGATTGATTTATTGATTTTTTCAGGTAGAGTTTAGAAAACAAATCAACAAAAAAATAAATAGGCTTTCTATGGCCCACTGAGTGAGAGATGGCACACACAGGAGTCAGGAGTGGCACACAAGCCCAGAGGCCAATATTTATCTCCCACTGATTGATTTATTGATTTTTTCAGGTAGAATTTAGAAACCAAATCAACAAAAAAAATTAATAGGCTTTCTATGGCTCACTGAGTGAGAGATGGCACATACAGGAGTCAGGAGTGGCACACAAGCCCAGAGGACAATATTTATCTCCCACTGATTGATTTATTGATTTTTTCAGGTAGAATTTAGAAACCAAATCAACAAAAAAAAATAGGCTTTCTATGGCCCACTGAGTAAGAGATGGCACACACAGGAGTCAGGAGTGGCACACAAGCCCAGAGGCCAATATTTATCTCCCACTGATTGATTTATTGATTTTTTCAGGTAGAATTTAGAAACCAAATCAACAAAAAAAATAAATAGGCTTTCTATGGCCCACTGAGTGAGAGATGGCACACACAGGATTCAGGAGTGGCACACAAGCCCAGAGGCCAATATTTATCTCCCACTGATTGATTTATTGATTTTTCCAGGTAGAATTTAGAAACCAAATCAACAAAAAAATTAACAGGCTTTCTATGGCCCACTGAGTGAGAGATGGCACACACAAGAGTCAGGAGTGGCACACAAGCCCAGAGGCCAATATTTATCTCCCACTGATTGATTTATTGATTTTTTCAGGTAGAATTTAGAAACCAAATCAACAAAAAAAATAAATAGGCTTTCTATGGCCCACTGAGTGAGAGATGGCACACACAGGAGTCAGGAGTGGCACACAAGCCCAGAGGCCAATATTTATCTCCCACTGATTGATTTATTGATTTTTTCAGGTAGAATTTAGAAACCAAATCAACAAAAAAAAAATAGGCTTTCTATGGCCCACTATGTGAGAGAGATGGCACACACAGGGATGGCACTCTAGCAGAAATGCCAATCTTAATCTCCCACAACTTATTTTTTGTAGGGAGAATTAAAAAAATAAATAAATAAATAAAAGGGACTGTCCTACAATTACTATCTCCCTGCAGTAATCTCGGCCAGGTATGGCAGGCAGCAATAAGGAGTGGACTGATGCACAAATTAAATAAAAAGTGTGGACAAACAAAAAAGATAGCTGTGCAGAAAGGAAGGAACAAGAGGATTTGTGCTTTGAAAAAAGCAGTTGGTTTGCACAGCGGCGTACACACAGCAATGCAGCTATCAGGGAACCTTCTAGGGCAGCCCAATGAGCTACAGCGCTGAGGAAAAAAAAAATGTAGCTTCCACTATCCCTGCACACCGAAGGTGGTGTTAGACAGTGGAAATCGCTACAGCACAAGCGGTTTGGGGGTTAATGGACCCTGCCTAACGCTATCCCTGCTTCTGACGAAGCGGCAGCAACCTCTCCCTAAGCTCAGATCAGCAGCAGTATGATGGTGGTCGGCGGGAACGCCTCTTTATAGCCCCTGTGACGCCGCAGACAGCAAGCCAATCACTGCAATGCCCTTCTCTAAGATGGTGGGGACCAGGACCTATGTCATCACGCTGCCCACACTCTGCGTTCACCTTCATTGGCTGAGAAATGGCGCTTTTCGCGTCATTGAAATGCGACTTTGGCGCGAAAGTCGCGTACCGCATGGCCGACCCCGCACAGGGGTCGGGTTTCATGAAACCCGACTTTGCCAAAAGTCGGTGACTTTTGAAAATGAACGACCCGTTTCGCTCAACCCTAATGACAGGCAGTGCAGGAGGCTTTCCGGTGCCTGCTCTGAGCAGGTGCCAGCAAGCCACCTCAGCGAAGGACCCGGAAGGAGCCCCGTGGCCATTTTGGACTCCTTTCAGAACACCAGAACATCGCGATCGCATCGCTTTGTTCCGGTGGGAGAGCGCAGGGAGCTTCCGTTCCTGCGCGATGCCCCTCTATGTCGCTGCCACTACTGACAGCAGCATCAGAGGGGTTAAATGCCCACGATCGGCGCTAGCGCCAATCGTGCGTATTGCTGCGGGGTGTCAGCTGTCACACACAGCTGACACCTGCACGCGATCGCCGCAGTGCTCACTGTGAGACCGCGCGATCGTGCCGCCGTACTACTACTGCTGTTTGCGGGTACTCAGTTCCCGCAGAGCAGTACTAGTATGGCGCATGTTGGTAAGGGGTTAATATGATGTACTGTACCTTTGATTGTTTATGTGATTCTTAAACAAAAATTGTGGCCTCTATCCCATTATAACAAATTTAGACAAAAGCTATCTAGTATAGTTTAGTCTATGATTTTTACTTGTATATAATATTTCTTTGCTATTCAATATCCTCCACCCTCCTGCCACTTTAACTTTCAGTTTTAAAAACAAATTAAAGATTTTGGGCAAAATTCTTTATTGCATTTACACCTGTTTTTGATTAGTCTTTAGAGTTTTTCACCTTCCTTTCTATGCACTAAATTCCTCTTTCTATCTGTGTGTTTTTTAAAGACTATTTTATATGTGTTTGCCTGTTTGGTTTTTAGTTCGTAACTGCAGGTGGGATTTAGGTTATCCAACTATTTTGCCCTGATTCATCTGTTGCCACTTTTTAAAATGCCACAATATTTGTCACAAATATACTTACGGTAAGTTTCCCCTTGAGTGATTTCATGTGCGTCAGCAACTTTTGTGATTTTTTGTGGAACATACAACTTTTTATGCTAATAAGTCAAAAAAATAGATAAAGACAGAAAACATTTTTACTTTGTGCCAAACTCATGAACTACATGAGCCATTGTGATTAATTTGACACAAAATACGTCATCAAAGCCCACAAGTAATAAAAAGTAACTTCAATAAATTGCAAATGATCAGATCCTTGATCTTTAGACAAAAAAGTGATTCCATCTCGTATTACCAAGATTGTATTTTCAAATTGACAATCAATTTCACATGCTCTTGTGCAAGCGGAATAGACAACAGATGGAAATTATTGACAGTTATCAAGACACACTCAATAAAGGAGTGGTTCTGCAGATAGGGACCACAGACCACATCTCAGTACCAATGCTTTCTGGCTGATGTTTTGGTCACTTTTGAATGTTGGTTGTGCTTTCACACTCGTCGTAGCATGAGACGGACTCTACAACCCACACAGCTCAGGTAGTGGGAGAAGATCACTCAGGAGACCATCCACTGCCTCATCAGGAGCATGCTCAGGCATTATAGGGAGGTCATACAGGCACATGGAGGCCACAGACACTACAGAACATCATTTCCTTGTCTTGAGGGATTTCCACTGAAGTTAGATCAGCCTGTAACTTCATTTTCCACTTTGATTTTGAGCATCATTCCATCTCCAGACCTCCGTGGGATATTAGTTGTGATTTATGTTGATCATTTTTAGGTTTTATCGCTCTCAACACATTCCACTATGTAATGAATAAAGATTTACAACTGGAGTATTTCATTCAGTGATATCTAGGATGTGGGATTTTAGTGTTCCCTTTTCTTTTTGAGCACAGAATATATGTTTATATATATATATATATATATATATATACATATATATATATATACTAGCTATTGAACCCCTTCTATGCCCGGGTGGCGAGCATTTATATTGGTATATGGTCTCCATCCTGGTATGTGCTGCTCCATCCTGCGCCCCATCCTGTCATGTGCTGCTCCCATCCTGCATCCCCATCCTGTCATGTGCTGCTCCCATCCTGCACCCCCATTCTGACATGTGCTGCTCCCATCCTGCGCCCCATTCTGACATGTGCTGCTCCCATCCTGCGCCTCCATTCTGACATGTGCTGCACCCATCCTGCGTCCCCATCCTGTCATGTGCTGCTCCCATCCTGCGTCCCCATCCTGTCATGTGTTGCTCCCATCCTGTGCCCCCATTCTGACATGTGCTGCTCCCATCCTGCGCCCCCGTTCTGTCATGTGCTGCCCTATTCTGTCATGTGCTGCTCCAATCCTGCGCCCCCGTTCTGTCATGTGCTGCTCCCATCCTGCGCCACCATTCTTTAATTTGCTGCTCCCATCCATGTGCCCCATACACTGCTCTATAAAGGTTTATGGCCCCCATAAGATGCTCCATGGTATATGCCCCCATACACTGCTCATTTATGGTTTATGGCCCCATAAGATGCTCCATAGTATATGCCCCGTACACTGCTCCATTATGGTTTATGGCCCCCATAAGATGCTCCATAGTGTATGCCCCGTACGCTGTTCCATAAAGGTTTATGGCCCCCATAAGATGCTCCATGGTATATGCCCCCATACACTGCTCCATTATGGTTTATGGCCCCCATAAGATGCTCCATAGTGTATGCCCCGTACGCTGTTCCATAAAGGTTTATGGCCCCCATAAGATGCTCCATACTATATGCCCCCGTACACTGCTCCATTATGGTTTATGGCCCCATAAGATGCTCCATTATGGTTTATGGCCCCATAAGATGCTCCATTGTATATGCCCCGTATGCTGCTGCAATATGTAAAAAAAAAATACCATACTCACCTATGGTCGCTGGGCGCAGAGTGCTGGGGGGCCTGAGCAGGCGGGGACACCGGCGCGCTGTGGGGGTCAGGTGCCGGTATCGCCGCCAGCTCAGGCCCCCCCAGCACTTACTATATTCACCTGGCCCCGTTCCACCGCTGCGCGCCGCCATCTTTCCGGTCCTCTGGCTGTGACTGGTCAGTCAGAGGGCGGCGCCGGCGCGCATTAAGCACGTTATCGCGCCCTCTGAACTGAAGGTCACAGGCCGAGGACCGGGAAGATGGCGGCGCGCAGCGGTGGAACGGGGCCAGGTGACTATAGCTCATACTTACCCTCCTGGCGATCCCTGCTTCTCTGTTGGAGATCGCGGTGTGCGTTCAGTGTTTACGCATACCGCAATCTCCTGGGAGCGTCACTCTGTGAGGCCCAGACTGCGCCGGCGCTTGCGCAGTCTATAAAGGCTTCGGACAGAATGACGCTCCCAGCGTTATATATATATATATATATATATATATATATATACTAGCTGAAGAGCCCGGCGTTGCCTGGGCATAGTAAATATCTGTGGTTAGTTATAGCACCACACTTCTCTTATTTTCCCATCACGCCTCTCATTTTCCCAATCACATCTTTCATTTTCCCCCTCACATCTCTCATTTTCCCCCTCACTCCTTATTTTCCCCCTCACTCCTTATTTTCACCTTCACTCCTTATTTTCTCCCTCACTCCTTATTTTCCCCCTCACTCCTTATTTCCCCCCTCATTCCTTATTTTCCCCCTCACTCCTCTCATTCCCCCCTAACACTTGTCATTTCGACCTC
This sequence comes from Ranitomeya imitator, assembly GCF_032444005.1. Lineage (NCBI taxonomy): Eukaryota > Metazoa > Chordata > Amphibia > Anura > Dendrobatidae > Ranitomeya > Ranitomeya imitator. The sequence goes on along the minus strand of NC_091286.1, from coordinate 328,521,074 downwards.
ACATCTGTCATTTTCTGATCACTCCACTATTTTCCCTCACTCCTCTCATTTTGCACTCACACCTTTTCATTTTCACCTCACACCTCTCATTTTCACCTCAGTATATACATGTTTATCATCTCCCTTATATATAGTATACACCTGTATGTCATCTGCTGTATATAGTATTATTATTATTATTATTTATTATTATAGCGCCATTTATTCCTGTATGTCATCTGTATGTCCTGTATGTCATCTCCCCTGTATATAGTATATACCTGCTGTGTGTCATCTCCCCTGTATATAGCATATACCTGTATGTCATCTCCTCATATATAGTATATACCTGTATGTCATCTCCTTCTATATATAGTATATACCTGTATGTCATCTCCTCCTGTATATAGTATATACCTGTGTGTCATCTCCCCTGTATATAGCATATACCTGTATGTCATCTCCCCATATATAGTATATACCTGTATGTCATCTTCTATATATAGCATATACCTGTATGTCATCTCCTCCTGTATATAGTATATACCTGTAGGTCATCTGCTCCTGTATATAGTATATACGTGTATGTCATCTCCTCCTGTATATATATGTACCTGTATGTCATCTCCTCCACTATATAGTATATACCTGTATGTCATCTCTCCTGTATATAGTATATATCTGTGTGTCATCTCCCCTGTATATAGTATATACCTGTGTGTCATCTCCTCCTGTATTAGACCTCGTTCACACGTTATTTGCTCAGTATTTTTACCTCAGTATTTGTAAGCTAAATTGGCAGCCTGATAAATCCCCAGCCAACAGGAAGCCCTCCCCCTGGCAGTATATATTAGCTCACACATACACATAATAGACAGGTCATGTGACTGACAGCTGCCGTATTTCCTATATGGTACATTTGTTGCTCTTGTAGTTTGTCTGCTTATTAATCAGATTTTTATTTTTGAAGATAATACCAGACTTGTGTGTGTTTTAGGGCGAGTTTCGTTTGTCAAGTTGTGTGTGTTGAGTTGCGTGTGGCGACATGCATGTAGCGACTTTTGTGGGATGAGTTTTGTGTGGCAACATGCGTGTAGCAACTTTTTGTGTGTCAAGTTGCATGTGACAGGTTAGTGTAGCAAGTTGTGTGCAGCAAGTTTTGCGCATGGCGAGTTTTGCGCGTGGCGAGTTTTATGTGTGGTGCCTTTTGAGTATGTGCAAGTTTTGTGTGAGGCAACTTTTGCATGTGTTGCAACTTTTGTGCATGTGGCAATTTTTCCGCGTGTGCAAGTTTTGCGTGTGGTGAGTTTTCCATGAGGTGAGTTTTGCACTTGTGGCGAGTTTTGCGTGAGCCTAGTTATTGCATGTGGCGAGTTTTGCGCGTGGCGAGTTTTGAGCGGCGACTTTTGTGTTTTGACTTTTATGTGGCGAGGTTGGTGTATGTGTGGTGAAATGTGTGCTGAGGGTGGTATATGTGTTCAAGCACGTGGTAGTGTGTGGCGCATTTTGTGTGTGTTCATATCCCCGTGTGTGGTGAGTATCCCATGTCGTGGCCCCACCTTAGCAACTGTACGGTATATACTCTTTGGCGCCATCGCTCTCACTCTTTAAGTCCCCCTTCTTCACATCTGGCAGCTGTCAATTTGCCTCCAACACTTTTCCTTTCACTTTTCCCCATTATGTAGATAGGGGCAAAATTGTTTGGTGAATTGGAAAGCGCAGGGTTAAATTTCCACCTCACAACATAGCCTATGATGCTCTCAGGGTCCAGACATGTGACTGTGCAAAATTTTGTGGCTGTAGCTGTGACGCCTCCAACACTTTTCCTTTCACTTTTTTCCCCATTATGTAGATAGGGGAAAAATTGTTTGGTGAATTGGAACGCGCGGGGTTAAAATTTCGCCTCACAACGAAGCCTATGACGCTCTCGGGGTCCAGACGTGTGACTGTGCAAAATTTTGTGGCTGTAGCTGCGACGGTGCAGATGCCAATCCCGGACATACACACATACACACACACACACACACACATTCAGCTTTATATAGTAGATAAATAGTCATTTTTGAGTTTCATTTCAAAAGTTACAAAAAGGAAAATGGGGCATTTCTGACTCCTAGGTCACAGCTGTAAATAATAAATCCTACATGAGACCACAAGGGAGTAAATGTCCTACTCATTATTTATCAAATATAAATATTTTATTAATATATTCAATATTAAAACAATGTACAACAAACATGAAAGGTGAAAGACAATAACTCATGAGGGGAAGGAGCAACAAAGCTGTAGTAACAGACCGGGTAAGTGAGCATACCTGGCAGGGATATAATCCAGATTCACAAGTGTCCCCTATAATCAATGTAAGCCACAAAAGTAAAGCTGGGAACTAGTGAGAATACCCTGGCCACCCTATCCACATATAAGAAGTTGGTAGTAAATCCTCTATGGGGCCAAGTGAAAAACAAATATTAGAAGGACCCCTAAACAGGATGCTGCAACTCACCCATGATAGTATCTGTCGGTGTGCGCTCCACAGCAGCCCCAACGCGCGTTTCGCGTGGGCTTCTTCCGGGGGCTTCCGGGGGCTTCCCCGGAAGAAGCCCACGCGAAACGCGCGTTGGGGCTGCTGTGGAGCGCACACCGACAGATACTATCATGGGTGAGTTGCAGCATCCTGTTTAGGGGTCCTTCTAATATTTGTTTTTCACTTGGCCCCATAGAGGATTTACTACCAACTTCTTATATGTGGATAGGGTGGCCAGGGTATTCTCACTAGTTCCCAGCTTTACTTTTGTGGCTTACATTGATTATAGGGGACACTTGTGAATCTGGATTATATCCCTGCCAGGTATGCTCACTTACCCGGTCTGTTACTACAGTTTTGTTGCTCCTTCCCCTCATGAGTTATTGTCTTTCACCTTTCATGTTTGTTGTACATTGTTTTAATATTGAATATATTAATAAAATATTTATATTTGATAAATAATGAGTGGGACATTTACTCCCTTGTGGTCTCATAGTAACATAGTAACATAGTTAGTAAGGCCGAAAAAAGACATTTGTCCATCCAGTTCAGCCTATATTCCATCATAATAAATCCCCAGATCTACGTCCTTCTACAGAACCTAATAATTGTATGATACAATATTGTTCTGCTCCAGGAAGACATCCAGGCCTCTCTTGAACCCCTCGACTGAGTTCGCCATCACCACCTCCTCAGGCAAGCAATTCCAGATTCTCACTGCCCTAACAGTAAAGAATCCTCTTCTATGTTGGTGGAAAAACCTTCTCTCCTCCAGACGCAAAGAATGCCCCCTTGTGCCCGTCACCTTCCTTGGTATAAACAGATCCTCAGCGAGATATTTGTATTGTCCCCTTATATACTTATACATGGTTATTAGATCGCCCCTCAGTCGTCTTTTTTCTAGACTAAATAATCCTAATTTCGCTAATCTATCTGGGTATTGTAGTTCTCCCATCCCCTTTATTAATTTTGTTGCCCTCTTTTGTACTCTCTCTAGTTCCATTATATCCTTCCTGAGCACCGGTGCCCAAAACTGGACACAGTACTCCATGTGCGGTCTAACTAGGGATATGTACAGAGGCAGTATAATGCTCTCATCATGTGTATCCAGACCTCTTTTAATGCACCCCATGATCCTGTTTGCCTTGGCAGCTGCTGCCTGGCACTGGCTGCTCCAGGTAAGTTTATCATTAACTAGGATCCCCAAGTCCTTCTCCCTGTCAGATTTACCCAGTGGTTTCCCATTCAGTGTGTAATGGTGATATTGATTCCCTCTTCCCATGTGTATAACCTTATATTTATCATTGTTAAACCTCATCTGCCACCTTTCAGCCCAAGTTTCCAACTTATCCAGATCCATCTGTAGCAGAATACTATCTTCTCTTGTATTAACTGCTTTACATAGTTTTGTATCATCTGCAAATATCGATATTTTACTGTGTAAACCTTCTACCAGATCATTAATGAATATGTTGAAGAGAACAGGTCCCAATACTGACCCCTGCGGTACCCCACTGGTCACAGCGACCCAGTTAGAGACTATACCATTTATAACCACCCTCTGCTTTCTATCACTAAGCCAGTTACTAACCCATTTACACACATTTTCCCCCAGACCAAGCATTCTCATTTTGTGTACCAACCTCTTGTGCGGCACGGTATCAAACGCTTTGGAAAAATCGAGATATACCACGTCCAATGACTCACCGTGGTCCAGCCTATAGCTTACCTCTTCATAAAAACTGATTAGATTGGTTTGACAGGAGCGATTTCTCATAAACCCATGCTGATATGGAGTTAAACAGTTATTCTCATTGAGATAATCCAGAATAACATCCCTCAGAAACCCTTCAAATATTTTACCAACAATAGAGGTTAGACTTACTGGCCTATAATTTCCAGGTTCACTTTTAGAGCCCTTTTTGAATATTGGCACCACATTTGCTATGCGCCAGTCCTGCGGAACAGACCCTGTCGCTATAGAGTCACTAAAAATAAGAAATAATGGTTTATCTATTACATTACTTAGTTCTCTTAGTACTCGTGGGTGTATGCCATCCGGACCCGGAGATTTATCTATTTTAATCTTATTTAGCCGGTTTCGCACCTCTTCTTGGGTTAGATTGGTGACCCTTAATATAGGGTTTTCATTGTTTCTTGGGATTTCACCTAGCATTTCATTTTCCACCGTGAATACCGTGGAGAAGAAGGTGTTTAATATGTTAGCTTTTTCCTCGTCATCTACAACCATTCTTTCCTCACTATTTTTTAAGGGGCCTACATTTTCAGTTTTTATTCTTTTACTATTGATATAGTTGAAGAACAGTTTGGGATTAGTTTTACTCTCCTTAGCAATGTGCTTCTCTGTTTCCTTTTTGGCAGCTTTAATTAGTTTTTTAGATAAAGTATTTTTCTCCCTATAGTTTTTTAGAGCTTCAATGGTGCCATCCTGCTTTAGTAGTGCAAATGCTTTCTTTTTACTGTTAATTGCCTGTCTTACTTCTTTGTTTAGCCACATTGGGTTTTTCCTATTTCTAGTCCTTTTATTCCCACAAGGTATAAACCGCTTACACTGCCTATTTAGGATGTTCTTAAACATTTCCCATTTATTATCTGTATTCTCATTTCTGAGGATATTGTCCCAGTCTACCAGATTAAGGGCATCTCTAAGCTGTTCAAACTTTGCCTTCCTAAAGTTCAATGTTTTTGTGACTCCCTGACAAGTCCCCCTAGTGAAAGACAGGTGAAACTGCACAATATTGTGGTCGCTATTTCCTAAATGCCCAACCACCTGCAGATTTGTTATTCTGTCAGGTCTATTAGATAGTATTAGATCTAAAAGTGCTGCTCCTCTGGTTGGATTCTGCACCAATTGTGAAAGATAATTTTTCTTGGTTATTAGCAGAAACCTGTTGCCTTTATGGGTTTCACAGGTTTCTGTTTCCCAGTTAATATCCGGGTAGTTAAAGTCCCCCATAACCAGGACCTCATTATGGGTTGCAGCTTCATCTATCTGCTTTAGAAGTAGACTTTCCATGCTTTCTGTTATATTTGGGGGTTTGTAACAGACCCCAATGAGAATTTTGTTACCATTTTTCCCTCCATGAATTTCAACCCATATGGACTCGACATCCTCATTCCCTTCGCTAATATCCTCCCTTAAAGTGGACTTTAGACAAGACTTTACATAGAGACAAACCCCTCCTCCTCTCCGATTTTTACGATCCTTTCTAAACAGATTGTAACCCTGTAAGTTAACTGCCCTGTCTCATGTAGGATTTATGCTTCTTTGGAGTGTCCTGTGGTATCGATCAGTAGTCTATCATTGTGGCAGTTTGCCCTCTGGAGATATTTCTGTATATTTCAGTGGTTTCTCTTTCTGTAAATAATGTTGTCAGAGTTTCACGCCATTTTTACAGGTGCACCAAAAAACATACAAAAACAAAACTAAAATGGATTTTGCTGGGAAATATGTTAAGGTACAACCTCTTTCCAGGGTAATGACTTGTATATAAGGCAAAATAATTAACCCCAGACCAAAATGTTCCTCTACCACTTGGGATATGTTAACACGCAGCACCTTGATGCATTCACTGGGAAATGTCAGTGTAACATTTAACAACCCTAGCTGGCCATGTGGTGTGTGACACATAAGCAGACCCATCTTGTTTCATTTATGAAGGAGTGACTCTTAAAGTCACAAAGCCTATTTTTACTTGTGTATCAGGTGGCATTAATCTTCTTAAAGGGCTATTATTAAACAGTGGGTCTCCTAAACTATTGTAGCCTATGCTGTGAGTGGATGGGCTGCCAAGAATTACACTGCACCACAATACCCCTTTCATAAGATGTCCAGGAGGGCCTCCTGAAAAAATGTTGCATTGAATGCAAGGCCTGCCCTGCTCCCAATTCATATGCACACCAATAAGCCTTTGAACCCACATACTGGATGGGCCCATGCAAATCGACTTCACAATATCTATTTTGTATGCCCGTACTCCTTTGTTTTACACATTGGCAGCAAGGCCAGCCTGCTGCATAGTCAGTCATATGCACCCCATTATGCCTTGAAACCCACATACTGGATGGGCCCATGCAAATCCACTTCACAATATTCATTTTGTACTCCCGTTGTCATTTGTTTTACACTTTAGCAGCAAGGCCAGCCCTGCTGCATAGTCAGTCATATGCACCCCATTACACCTTGGAACCCACATACTGGATGGGTCCATAAAAATCCACTTCACAATATACATTTTGTACTCCCGTACTCCTTTGTTTTACACACTGGCAGCAAGGCCAGCCCTGCTGCATAGTCATATGCACCCCATTACGCTTTGGAACCCACATACTGGATGGGCACATGAAAATCCACTTGTATTTTTTAATGGTATGATGGTTCCCTCTTTGCACAATTATTTACAGGAGAATTTGGCAATTTTATTTTCCAGGTTTTTAACACTAAGGTTCAGATACGGCTTTAAATAAGGCTAATACTTGCAATATCAATACAAAGCAATTTTATTGCAAACTACAAAATTCAAGGAATAGTATGATTGAATAGTGTGAGTGCATTCAATTTTGTATATGTTAACATACAAAGGTTAATAAGTACATATAAGGATTAAATACATATAGTGATTACGTATATATATATATATATATATATATATATATATATATATATATATATATATATATATATACATATATATATATATATATATATATAAAGATTAACTACATACAGTATACTTACATCATCCACAAGAGGCTTTTAAACATCATCTCTCTGGAATATCAGAGAAGCAACACCAAGACAGAGAACCCTGAGGGCCATAAACCCCTAGAAAATAAAAGCCACAAGGATTTAGATCAAACCACCACAGGCAGAGTTTCAGTAAACCTTAATGTTTTACAATGACAAACAGCAAACCTATAGAGGCTTAGAACTGTTTGTGAAGTGAAAAAACAAACATTTCTCAAGATTGTGTCACTATGAGCATTGTCTGTCACATCTGTAAATGTTTTACAAGAAATGCAGCTATGTGATTGTCTGAATGCATCGGTATGCAGTATTTAAATTGGATTCCAAATCGCCATTTGTATATTCGTCATTTGTACATTTGAGGCAGTTAATGTTATGACTCTCAAGGAGAGAAACTATTATAGTTGACAAGGAAATATTTGTAATGAACTACAGAGCCAAACTAACAGCATTGCTTTAACAAATTTATATGAAGTGTATTGTGTCCAATGTGAGCAACCAGGCAACACAAAAAGGAGATTTTCAAGTGAGCTCTTTAAGGTACACAAATGTTATGAAGTCTTTGCCAACAAGGATGTGGTTTCACCAATGGGGGGTACAGTTTTTAAACATATACTATTGCCGTCACAGCCCCCCTTGCTCAAAATTCTGGGACCTATAAAGGTAGAGAACACGATCACTCAGGTCATGTCATCAGAGATAAGGAAGAGACATTGCAGGAAACAGAGTTAAGAAGTAGGAGGGGTGTGGGTCTCTGAGACTTGTAACATAGTAACATAGTAACATATAGTAACATAGTTAGTAAGGCCGAAAAAAGACATTTGTCCATCCAGTTGTAATGGAGGGCATGAGCTGACAAACAATTCTCCAAAGTGGGGTCCCTTTTTTACTAAATAAAATAGTGCCATCACAGTACAGGGCACATTCACCCTGGTCATCTAGTGGCAGTTAAAGGACACATTGCAGGAGACAGAGTTAAGAAGCAGGCCCAATGTAATGTAATGCCCAATTCCCCAATGTGGGGTACTTTTTTACTAAATAAAATAGTGCCATCACAGCCCCCTTGCCCAAAATTCACCATACAGAGCTTGTTAACCATGGTGATCTATTGGCAGTTAAAGGAGACATTGCAGGAGACAGAGTTAAAGACGTAGGTCCAATGTAATGTAATGCCCAATTCCCTAATGTGGGGTCCTCTTTTAACTAAATAAAATAGTGCCATCACAGCCCCCTTGCCCCAAATTCACCGTAGAGAGCACGTTCACCCTGGTCATCTAGTGGCAGTTAAAGGACACTTGCAGGAGACAGAATTAAGAAGTAGGCCGAATGTAATGTAATGCCCAATTCCCCAATGTGGGGTCCTTTTTAATAGATAAAATAGTGCCTTCACAGCCCCCTTGCCCAAAATTCACCAGCCTCTAACAGTACGGAGCACGCTCACCCTGGTCATCTAGTGGTTCTCGATGATGAGGATGAGGATAAGGAGGAGGATAAGAACAAACAGGCCAAATCTGGAAGTGTATACCCATGTGTGGCTGTGAAGAGGTGCATGAGAATACACCTCCCCAAAACAGAGAAGGTATTTGAGGTTATGCTTAGCTCTTTTCACTTGGTGATGTACAGAAGTCTTTCCCAATCCAGCCCTTGTTCATTTTTATAAGATTCAGCCTGTCAGCATTTTCAGTTGACAGGCAGATGTGCTTATCTGTTATAATTCCACCAGCGGCAGTAAAAACCTGCTCTGACAGAATGCTAACAGCAGGGTAGGCCAGGATCTCCAAGGCATAGGCCCATTCATGCCACGTGTCCAACTTGGAAACCAAAAAATTAAAAGACACAGAGAAATCAACGAGGACGTTTGTACGATCTGCAAGGTACTCCCTCACCATCTTCCCAAGCTTTGCACTTCTTGTGACAGCACCCCTTGCCTCTGTGCCGTCACGATAGGAGGGTCTGAGAAAACTGTCCCTGAACTTTGCCATTGTACCCCTGCCTGAGCTGGATTGTACTTCTGTCACACTTGGACTCCTTGAATGTACAACAAACTCTCACGTCTGCTGCCAGCGTTCTCACATGGAAGTTTTCTAAGTAATTCCGCTACAAGGGCCCTATGGTACTGCAACATTTTAGTACACCTCTCTGCCTCTGGCAGAAGAGATTGAAAGTTCTCCTTGTAGCGTGGGTCTAGAAGTGTCACCAACAAGTAGAGAGTGTCACCCAAAATTTTTATAATGTGAGAGTCACGTGAAACACAGCACAACATAAAGTCAGCCATGTGTGCCAGACTGCTAGCAGACAAGACTTCCGTGTCCTCACCAACAGGATGGCTGACCATGCTTTCCTCCTCATCATCCTCATCCTCCTCCTCCCTATCCTCAGGCCATCCACACTGAGCAGACAGTATGACAGCTCTGCTTGTAGTACCGTCTATAGTGCATAAAAGTAGCTCCTGTTCTTCCTCCTCCTCCTCATTGCCTACCAATCCACGTTGAGAAGACATGAGGCTGGGCTGAGTGTAATCCCCGTGTATGGTTCCTTGCTCCATGTCCTCGTTCTCTGTCTGCAATGCATCCTCTTTAATTGTAAGTAGAGAGGTTTTCAGAATGCTGAGTAGCAGGATAGTGACGCTAATTACAGTGTCATCACCACTCACCATCTTGGAGCAGGCCTCAAAGTTTTGGAGGATGGTACATATGTCTGACATCCATGTCCACTCCTGTGGTTTTATGTGTGGAGTCTGAACTAAATATCAACGGCCTTGTTGTTGTTGGTAGTCAACAACTGCCCTCTTCTGCTCACAAATCCTTTCCGACATATGCAGCGTAGAGTTCCAGCATGTGGGGACATCACACACCAGTCGGTGAGCTGGAAGCTGCAAACGCTGCTGAAGCACGGCAAGGGTGGCTGAAGCTGTAGCTGACTTTCTAAAATGGGAAGACCGATGGCGTACTTTCACTAGCAGATCCGACAGCCTCGGTAGCTTTTCAGAAAATGTTGAACCATGAGGCTAAGAGGGCCAAGCAAGGTACGTGTGTGAGCTCACCTTGCCTCAGAGCTGCCACCAGGTTATGGCCAGTGTCACACACAACCATGCCTGGCTGTAGGTTCAGAGGTGTCATCCAAATATCTGACTGCTCTTTCAGCGCTGTCCACAACTCTTCTGCATTGTGCGGTTTGTCACTTATGCAGATTAGCTTCAGCACAGCCTGTTGCCGCTTGACTGTGGCAGAGCTGCAGTGCTTCCAGCTTCTGACTGATGTGTTGATTTCAGAGATGGAGAATGAACAGGAGGAGGTGCAGGAGCTGTAGACTGTGGGGCAACCCTGATTGACATAGGGCCAGCAATCGTTGTCATAGGGAGGATGTGTTCAATCCCAAGGTCCAACTGGGTCCCGGCTTCCACTATGTTAACCCTTTCTGCCGTCAGTGAAATGTACCATCCCTGCCCACAAGTAACATAGTAACATAGTAACATAGTAACATAGTTAGTAAGGCCGAAAAAAGACATTTGTCCATCCAGTTCAGCCTATATTCCATTATAATAAATCCCCAGATCTACGTCCTTCTACAGAACCTAATTGTATGATACAATATTGTTCTGCTCCAGGAAGACATCCAGGCCTCTCTTGAACCCCTCGACTGAGTTCGCCATCACCACCTCCTCAGGCAAGCAATTCCAGATTCTCACTGCCCTAACAGTAAAGAATCCTCTTCTATGTTGGTGGAAAAACCTTCTCTCCTCCAGACGCAAAGAATGCCCCCTTGTGCCCGTCACCTTCCTTGGTATAAACAGATCCTCAGCGAGATATTTGTATTGTCCCCTTATATACTTATACATGGTTATTAGATCGCCCCTCAGTCGTCTTTTTTCTAGACTAAATAATCCTAATTTCGCTAATCTATCTGGGTATTGTAGTTCTCCCATCCCCTTTATTAATTTTGTTGCCCTCCTTTGTACTCTCTCTAGTTCCATTATATCCTTCCTGAGCACCGGTGACCAAAACTGGACACAGTACTCCATGTGCGGTCTAACTAGGGATTTGTACAGAGGCAGTATAATGCTCTCATCATGTGTATCCAGACCTCTTTTAATGCACCCCATGATCCTGTTTGCCTTGGCAGCTGCTGCCTGGCACTGGCTGCTCCAGGTAAGTTTATCATTAACTAGGATCCCCAAGTCCTTCTCCCTGTCAGATTTACCCAGTGGTTTCCCATTCAGTGTGTAATGGTGATATTGATTCCTTCTTCCCATGTGTATAACCTTACATTTATCATTGTTAAACCTCATCTGCCACCTTTCAGCCCAAGTTTCCAACTTATCCAGATCCATCTGTAGCAGAATACTATCTTCTCTTGTATTAACTGCTTTACATAGTTTTGTATCATCTGCAAATATCGATATTTTACTATGTAAACCTTCTACCAGATCATTAATGAATATGTTGAAGAGAACAGGTCCCAATACTGACCCCTGCGGTACCCCACTGGTCACAGCGACCCAGTTAGAGACTATACCATTTATAACCACCCTCTGCTTTCTATCACTAAGCCAGTTACTAACCCATTTACACACATTTTCCCCCAGACCAAGCATTCTCATTTTGTGTACCAACCTCTTGTGCGGCACGGTATCAAACGCTTTGGAAAAATCGAGATATACCACGTCCAATGAATCACCGTGGTCCAGCCTATAGCTTACCTCTTCATAAAAACTGATTAGATTGGTTTGACAGGAGCGATTTCTCATAAACCCATGCTGATATGGAGTTAAACAGTTATTCTCATTGAGATAATCCAGAATAACATCCCTCAGAAACCCTTCAAATATTTTACCAACAATAGAGGATAGACTTACTGGCCTATAATTTCCAGGTTTACTTTTAGAGCCCTTTTTGAATATTGGCACCACATTTGCTATGCGCCAATCCTGCGGAACAGACCCTGTCGCTATAGAGTCCCTAAAAATAAGAAATAATGGTTTATCTATTACATTACTTAGTTCTCTTAGTACTCGTGGGTGTATGCCATCTGGACCCGGAGATTTATCTATTTTAATCTTATTTAGCCGGTTTCGCACCTCTTCTTGGGTTAGATTGGTGACCCTTAATATAGGGTTTTCATTGTTTCTTGGGATTTCACCTAGCATTTCATTTTCCACCGTGAATACCGTGGAGAAGAAGGTGTTTAATATGTTAGCTTTTTCCTCGTCATCTACAACCATTCTTTCCTCACTATTTTTTAAGGGGCCTACATTTTCAGTTTTTATTCTTTTACTATTGATATAGTTGAAGAACAGTTTGGGATTAGTTTTACTCTCCTTAGCAATGTGCTTCTCTGTTTCCTTTTTGGCAGCTTTAATTAGTTTTTTAGATAAAGTATTTTTCTCCCTATAGTTTTTTAGAGCTTCAATGGTGCCATCCTGCTTTAGTAGTGCAAATGCTTTCTTTTTACTGTTAATTGCCTGTCTTACTTCTTTGTTTAGCCACATTGGGTTTTTCCTATTTCTAGTCCTTTTATTCCCACAAGGTATAAACCGCTTACACTGCCTATTTAGGATGTTCTTAAACATTTCCCATTTATTATCTGTATTCTTATTTCTGAGGATATTGTCCCAGTCTACCAGATTAAGGGCATCTCTAAGCTGGTCAAACTTTGCCTTCCTAAAGTTCAGTGTTTTTGTGACTCCCTGACAAGTCCCCCTAGTGAAAGACAGGTGAAACTGTACAATATTGTGGTCGCTATTTCCTAGATGCCCGACCACCTGCAGATTTGTTATTCTGTCAGGTCTATTAGATAGTATTAGGTCTAAAAGTGCTGCTCCTCTGGTTGGATTCTGCACCAATTGTGAAAGATAATTTTTCTTGGTTATTAGCAGAAACCTGTTGCCTTTATGGGTACTTGTCCACGTGTCCGTGGTTAGATGGACATTCCCTGTAACAGCATTGCTGAGGGCACGGGTAATGTTGTGAGACACATGCTGGTGTAATGCCAATATGGGACCCTGGGAGAAACAGTGGCGACTGGGGATCGAGTACCTTGGGATGGCCATCGCCATCAGATTGTCGAAAGCTTCCATCTCAAAAAGCCTAAAAGGCAACATTTCGAGAGCAAGCAGAAGAGAAATGTTAGAATTTAGGACCGTGGCCAGTGGAGTGTTGGCTGGGTATTTCCACTTGAGTTCCAAAGACTGGGGTATAGACAACTGAAGGCTGTGCTGGGACAAGGAGGTGAACGGGCTTGATGATGGTGCTGCTTGACTGTGGGCAACACCAGGTGCAGGGTTGGATGCATCTTCACATGCACGGTGTACTGGGGATTGGCTTCTAAGCAAAACAGTGGAAGAAGCAGTGGTGTGACCTGCAGCCAGTGGTCCTGGAGCTTGGGGTTCAGCCCACAAAGTCAGATCATTTGCTGCCATGTGCCTGATAATGCTGGTGATGGTCAGGCTGGTTGTTTTGCTACCCCTGCTGATGCGAGCATGGCAGGTGCTGCAAATTGCCTGTCTGGTGTTATAAGCAGAGTCTTTAAAAAATAACCAGACTCGGGAAGATCTAATAGTTGGAATGGCAACTTCCCTCATGTTGGTGTTTCGGGGAATGGATGCACGCCTTCTGTCTGTGGCCGCCACACTGCTTCTTCCTGCCTGGTGATGTGATATGCCTCCTTCCCATGTGTGCTGCTGCCCTCGCTCTGCATATCCTCCTGCCAGGTTGGGTTAGTCACATAAACATCCACCACCTCGTCTTCCACATCCGCACCCTGCTCCTCCTCCTGACTTTCTGGCAATTGCGTTTCATCATGGTCCACCTCTTCTGACACTTTCCCACCATTACCTTCATGTGACTGGGGCTGGTCAAAGCTTTGGGAATCTCTACATGTGATCTCAGGTGTCACCACTTCAAGTTCACCGGCTGAGAGTCCGGAATCTTGAAATGGAAAACTGAACAGCTCTTCCGAGTGTCCAAGTGTGGGAAGAGTTGTCTCAGGGCACTCGGCATAGTGGGAGGAAGAAGGAAAAGGGTGAGGAACATCCGGGCCACACTCATGACCACTCAGACTTGACCGTGTGGAAGATATGATAGTGGTGGCTAAGTGACTGGAATCATTATCCGCTATCCAACCAACAAGCATTTTACACTGCTGTGGCTTCAATAGTGGTGTGCTGCGGTCCCCTAGAAACTGGGACAGGAAGGTTGAGCGAGAAGAAGTGGTTCTTTGGTGTGGCCCACTTTCACCTTGGCCACGGCCGTGTCCTCTGCATGCACCAACAGCATCACGTCTATTTCCCCGTCCCTTGCCCCTTGCGTTGCCCATTTTAAATGGACTACTGCACTATTTCAAAAGCTCAACACAAATGTATTTATTAGGAGCAAAATAATATCTGATCAGTATGCCTGCAAATCACCGATTTTTCAAATACAAACACCAGGCAGGCCTCAGCCTGACATAACAGACTGTATTCTATTTTTGGGAGCTTTTTTGTGAATTTAATTTATGCAAAATAGTTCTGTATATAAGTAGAATAACAGACAGCAAAAACAGTGGCAAAATGGCCTGCAATGCCCAAACTTGGAGTATGCAGATATATGAGGTCTGTCACGGAAATATCACACTGCCAAATATGCATCCTGTTTTTTTTTTTAATGCAAAAAAGTGCTGTATATAATTAGAGTAACAGACAGGAAAAAAAAAAGTGGGAAACCGGCCTACAATGCCCATACTTGGAAGCATGCAGATATATGAGGCCTCTCACGGAAATAACACACTGCCAAAAATGTGGCCTGTTTTTTTAAAATGCAAAATACTGCTGTATATAAGTAGAGTAACAGACAGAAAAAAAATGATAAACCTGCCAATAATGACCAAGCTTGAAGCACGCAGATACAGTATATGAGGCCTGTCACGGAAATACCACACTGCCAAATGTGTGGCCTGCTTCTTGTAAAATGCAAAATAGTGCTGTATATAAGTAGAGTAACAGACAGCAAAAATAGTGGCAAAATGTAAATGACGAAACTTGGAGCATGCAGATTGTAGCATGGCTAAAGGGTGTGTAGTCGACGGGAGGTATGTGTAACATAGGTGGCTTGTCGCTGTGATGTAGCCCGGAGTGTTTTCTTTATTTCACATAACCATATATATAATGTGTTTCAGGACCTGTGGTGATGTCAGACCACATGTCTAATCATGTGATGGGTTCCTGGGTGTGGTTAGCTCTATATAATACAGGCTAATGCTTTACACAGCAGATATGTGTGGAGGTGAAACCCTCCTGAGTGTGTTAAGGCTCCAGGACTGAGCCTGAAGGACTGGACACTTGTTTTTCTTTCCTGAGCCAAAGGCTATTTGTTTTCTGTTATTTTTGTCATGTTTATGAAGCAATAAACCCTGTGAACTTTTAAAGGAACTGAGTATCAGCCGTTGCAACTGAGTGAGTGAAATCCCTACAATTGGTGGTAGACGTGCGGGCAGCGTTCCCAACGGAGACATAAGTCTATTTTTGAATGTCCTGGGTCAAGTCTGTTGCAAGCCAGCAAGCATTGCCGGGGAAAATGGAGGACCTGCTGAAACACTTTGTCCAGATGCAGCAAGAGTCCAACAGGCTGTTGATGCAGCAGATACAACAAGCCAGCAGGAGCAACGGCAGAGCCAGCAGGAGCAATGGCAGCTGATACAACAGAGCCAGCAGGAGCAACAGCAGCTGATACAACAGAGCCAGCAGGAGCATCAGAAGCAGATGCAGTTTCTGGCAACCGCCATCCAGAGCAAGACGAGCGCCCTAACCCCAGGTCTGGCTGATGACACCCACGTCCGGAAGACGGTAAGACGCGCATTGCAGAAAATGACCCCCGGGGATGATGTTGAGGCCTTCCTGTCGGTGTTTGAGAGGGTCGCTGAGAGAGAAAAACTTCCGTTAGAGCAGTGGGCAGAGGTACTGCTGCCATACCTGACGGGAGAACCCCAGAAGGCGTACTATGACTTGACCTTTCAGGATGCCAAGGAGTATCACAAATTGAAAGCCGAGATTCTCGCACATTTGGGGGTGACACTGACTGTCAGGGCGCAGCGAATTCACTGCTGGGCCTATCACCAGGACAAACCACCTTGCTCCCAAATGTTTGATCTGTTGCACCTGGTCCAGAAATGGCTGCAGCAAGAGTCATCTACACCTGCACAGATGGTAGAACGGGTGATGATGGATCGGTTTGTCCAGTCCCTCCCGAGGCCTATACAGTCTTGGGTTGCCCAGGGTGATCTCCAGAATGCCGGCGAACTGATCGGACTGGTTGAGAGATACCAAGGGTTGGAAGGCTCCTCCAGGAGGCAACCCATGCTATACTGGGGGTCCCAGAAGGGAATTGATATAGAAAATGCAAAGCACAGCCGAGGGGGGAGGTGCACAGTCGATAGGTGCCCAAACCTTGATATATAGAAAACAAGTGACTAGCACACTCCTAGGGATTGTGATGCAAAATGGAGGGGTTTATTTACATACAAAGTCACAAACGTTTCGGTCAACTCTAGACCTTTATCAGTGTGCTAAGTACACCTGTATGTAAGGTAGAGCCCCAAATGGAATGTAAATAAATGGCATCAAAAAATATAACTGGTAAACTCGAACCAGGGCAAACAAATTGGAGATGTCTAATGGAAAGGGTTAAGCCAAGGGGAGGGGAGAAAACCCTTATAGCTAAAGAGCTATGACGCAAATCAGCGCACAGGAGAGACCAAACTCCTGGCGGTGGACACCGCGGTCCATGTGTTTTCCCGGACAGGTCTGCCGATGGAAATCCTGACTGACCAGGGGACACCTTTCATGAGCAAGGTAATGAGGGAGTTATGCAAAGTTCTGAAAATCTCCCAGTTGAGGACCTCAGTGTACCATCCCCAGTCAGATGGCCTTGTTGAGAGATTTAACAAGACACTGAAGAGCATGCTGAGAAAAGCTATAGAGAAAGACGGTAGAGACTGGGATTGTCTCTTACCATATCTGATGTTTTCCATTCATGAAGTTCCACAGGCCTCCACAGGGTTCTCACCATTTGAGCTTCTATATGGCCGACATCCGCAAGGACTCCTGGATATTGCCAAGGAAACCTGGGAGGTCGAAGTCATGCCCCACAGAAGCGTCATTGAGCATGTGGCCCTGATGCAGCAGAGGATTGCAAAGGTGATGGCTATTGTGAAAGAACACCTCCTCCAGGCACAAGAAGCTCAGGCCAGGGTCTACAACCAGTCTGCAAGAGTTAGGCAGTTCAATCCGGGAGACCGAGTTCTTGTGTTCGTTCCGACGGTGGAAAGCAAGTTCTTGGCCAAATGGCACGGGCCATATGAGGTCGTCGAGAAACTTGGTGAGGTAAATTATAAAATTCACCCACCAGGAAGACGGAAACCATTCCAAGTTTACCATGTCAACCTCATCAAGCCATGGAAAGATAGAGAGCCGGCAGTAACTCCATCTTAGTTAAGCAACCCAGAAGGTGAGGTTGGAGCGGTTACTATAGTGGAGACGCTATCGAAGACCCAGAAACAGCAGTGCCGGGAGTTACTCCAGAAAAATAGAGACCTGTTTTCAGAGTTGCCAGGATATGCGAAGGTCATAGAGCACGAGGTCCTAACAGAACCACATGTGCGGGTGAACATGAAGCCCTATCGTCATCCTGAGGCTCGTCAAGAAGTAATCTCCAAGGAGGTGGAGCGTATGTTGAAGGTTGGAGTCATTGAGGAATCCAAGAGCGGTTGGTCGAGTCCAAATGTTCTGGTCCCAAAACCTGATGGAGAGTGGAGGTTTTGCAATGACTATAGAAAGTTGAATGAGGTCTCCAAGTTTGACGCTTATCCCATGCCCCGCGTTGATGAGCTCATCGAAAGGCTTGGGCACGCCAGATATATAACCACCTTGGATTTGACGAAGGGGTATTGGCAGATCCCCATGGCACAGGAAGCCTAGGAGAAGATGGAGTTTTCTAGACCAGATGGATGCTTCCAGTATGTCCGGATGCCATTTGGCCTACAGGGAACTCCGGCGACCTTCCAGAGGGCTATGGATAGAGTCCTTGTACCCCATAAGCCATACACTGCTGCATACCTGGATGATATCGTCATCTTTAGCCCGGGGCTGGGAGAGTCATCTGGGAAAAGTCCAAGCGGTGTTTGATGCTCTAAGAGAGGCGGGGTTTACAATAAACCCGAAGAAATGTGCCTTGGGTAAGGAAGAAGCTAAGTACCTAGGCTATATAGTGGGTCGTGGAGAAATAAAGCCTCAAATCAGGAAAGTGGAGGCAATCCAAACATGGCCAAAACCACTCTCCAAAAAGCAAGTTAAAGCCTTTCTGGGAATCGTGGGATATTACAGGAGGTTCATCCCGAACTTCACCACAGTGGCTGCGCCTCTGACCGATCTGCTAAAGGGGACAAAATCAGTGATGGTTAAATGGTCCGAAGAGACAGAATCAGCCTTCCAAGAATTGAAGGGGGCCCTGTGTAAGCAACCCGTTCTGATGGCCCCAGATTTCAAGAAAGAATTTGTTCTTCAGACAGATGCCTCAGATGTTGGGGTAGGAGCAGTCCTTTCCCAAGAGCTACATGGGGAGGAACATCCTATTCTCTATCTGAGTAGAAAGCTGTCTTCATCTGAGAAGAACTACTCAGTCATACAAAAAAAGTGTTTGGCCATAAAGTGGGCGGTGGACACGTTATGTTACTATCTGCTGGGACGTAAATTCAGACTAATATCTGACCATGCCCCACCTAAGTGGATGAGGGAAACGAAAGGTAGAAATGCTAGGGTCACCCGTTGGTTTTTAGCCCTGCAGGACTTCAGTTTGCATGTGGAACATAGGGCCAGAAAGCTGCACGGTAATGCGGATGCCCTATCAAGAATCCCTTGTTTAGTGGGAGAAAGTGCCAAGCCCCACGGCTTTAGGCAGAGGGGGGAGGTATGTAGCATGGCTAAATGGTGTGTAGTCAATGGGAGGTATGTGTCGCATAGGTGGCTTGTCGCTGTGTTGTAGCCCGGAGTGTTTTCTTTATTTCACACAACCATGTATATAATGTGTTTCAGGACCTGTGGTGATGTCAGACCACATGTCTAATCATGTGATGGGTTCCTGGGTGTGGTTAGCTCTATATAAGACAGGCTAATGCTTTACACAGCAGATATGTGTGGTGGTGAAACCCTCCTGAGTGTGTTAAGGCTCCAGGACTGAGCCTGAAGGACTGGACACTTGTTTTTCTTTCCTGAGCCAAAGGCTATTTGTTTTCTGTTATTTTTGCCATGTGGTTTATGAAGCAATAAACCCTGTGAACTTTTAAGGGAACGTGCCTCCTGAGTATCAGCCGTCGCACCTGAGTGAAATCCCTACAAGATATATGAGGCCTTTTTTTGGTGAATTTAAAACGCAAAAAAAAACAGTGGCACAAGGCTAGCAAACACAACTATGCTACGTATGCCTGACAAACTATGATTTTTAGACAGGCCTCAGTCTGACATATCACACTGTATATTTTTTTTGGGGGGTGAATTTTTTGGGGAAAAAAATGCAACTGGGTAGGTAGTAAAGAACCTGCAGCAGCTGACAGTTATGGAGCTTTGGGAGGGAAGCAGTGGGAGCAATGTATGCACATACAGTGCCTGCATGCCTTGCACTGATGTGGATATGCCGTACCCTGCCTACCTAGCGCTGCAATATCGGGACCCACAAATTAGCCCTGAAAAAGACTGTTGGTTTCTCAGGAGTTGTGGATTTAACAGTTACAGACCTACACTAACTATAAAAACCACGATTCTGACCCTATCGTGGCAGCAGCTTTCGCTACTCTTGCTGGATGCAGCGAGCAGGGCTGCGTCAGGTCTCTTATACTCGGGATGATGCTGTGTGGCCAAGCAAATCATGCATGATCACAACAAAGATGGCTGCGGTGTTTTATGGCCTGGCAGACAATCCCTGCAGCGTGATTCGGTCTCTAAAGTCCATAAAAAATGCTGGGTGGAGACACCAGTTACCACCAAATAATCCCGGAAATGTTCGGTGCTCGGCAAATACACCGAGCACACTGATACTTGGTGTTAGGACTGGCGGAACGCACCAAATAATATTTAGAGAGGACATGATGTGCGTTCGCAGTCCAGCGTCCACCGTACAGAAAGGACACCTGCTGCTCGGTAATGGCTGACTAGATAGCAGTGTAATGTGAATACACACACGGGTTAGCTTCACCTGGTGTGAAGGAAGCGAACCCTGTTGTGTCACAGGGCCGCGATACCACACAGATAGCACAAGTAAAGGGTCACAGAACTCTGTCCCAAGACACAGGGAAAGAGTTCCTCTAGACCACTTACGCTCGACACCGTTACTGTGGTGTCAGGCATAGAACTGAACTGATAATAATAATTTATCACACAAGAGTGCGTATGTGGCACCCCTAGGGGTATTTGCCACAAAAATAGTTACTGACACTAAATACAAGTACTAAGATAGCAAAACTGCACTACCACCTCCGGCCAGAAGGGGGAGCTCCAGAGACTCCCCTTGATCCATTCTGGTCTGAGAGAAGAACTGGCAGTTGGGCTAAGGAGCTGAAAGTGAGAGGTCATACAACTGAATTTCTAACAGCCCTATGACAGTTTCCAGGCCCAAATCACCGGCCTGAAGAGAAGAGGGACAGAGAAAAAGGACATTGTGAGAACCGGGTAGCATTAATCACTACCCAGAAGACGCGCAAAGACGGATACCGGATCCGTGGCTGTATTCATTATATATAACACAGCAACCGGAAAAACGTGAGGTGATATCAGCTTCACTAGGGCCGGACGCAGCAACAGACACAGAGTTTAGCGGTACTCCCGGAGGGGGAAAGCCGATAAAAGGACTCGGGTTGCCCGTCGAACCAGGACCCGGAGGGGACAGATTGGGCCGGCAGCCAGTTCACATACAGCAGCAGGGCCATACAGAAACTGCGTACAATAAGAGGCGAAGACCCCGGCAGGGTCAAAGTAACTCAGAGTTCCCATACAGACTCCGGTGACAGGACTGGTTGTAAATCCCTTTATGTTAAAGTAAACTGGTTAAACGTTTCAGTGCCTCAGTCTTTCATTTGGACAATAGCCATCTATCCAGGATCGGGATCATCACCGCTAGGAGAACCTGCTGCTGATCAAGTAAGTGCCTGTCCCCTCACGATACCCCTTACACTGTGCATTGCCTGAGGCCACAGCACCGGGTCAAGCCACCCGTGACATCCCGCTTAAGAGACAGACCCCATTGGTCCGGTGCTGGGTACCCCGGTCTCCTGGGCGTCACAATTGGCGTCACGAACAGGATTCAGCCAGCCCGTATACCGGGTATTGTGTGCCGTGATTGGAGCCCAAAACTGTGAAAACTTGGATGAAAAATCTTGAAAATTGACTTTATTAAATAAAATTCCATTTCCCATTAAAAACTATTGAAAGTGACTTTTCCCCATTGGTTATAATGGAGTAAAGATGGCCGCCATCCCCTGAGGTAATCACCTCATAACCGTTAGGCACGAGACTGTTAATTGAGCTACGCCATTACCTGAGCCCCAGTCTGACTGAAAAACTTCAGAATCCGCCATTACAGAGCGCGCGGCGGGCGGGAGCAGCAGGGGGCGTGTCATTGTGGGCGGCACCAAGCTGAGCGCTCTGACGTCAGAGCAAGGGGAAAACCAATCCTGCTGCATAGCTGAACGAATCTACACTATCCCAACGGAAGCGGAGGACCGGAAGGGTCCGGATTAACTAAGGGGGCACAGTATGTCGCAGCACGGAGACGCCGCAGCACCCGGCGACGCTAATGCAGCTGAAAGACAGAGTGTCGATAGAGAGTCCGGCAGTGCAGCGGTGCATGGAATGGCGCCCATCATGCCGGTGCTGATGCCATATACCCCGGGTGGCCCGTGGCTTCCAATGTATGAAGGTGAGCCTAATACCCTTGACGATTTCAGAGAAAAGATGCTGGCCCATTTTGACATGTTCCCCGTGGGTGAAGTTCAGCGTGTTAGTCTCCTGATGATGCAGTTAAGTGGCCATGCTAAGCGAGAAGTCACAGCATGGGCAGCTGATCTAAAAGGCACTGTTGAACGCATATTTGCTGGATTAAAAGCTACATTTGAAACAGCAGCAGCAAAGCTAAAGTACGATTCTTTAATTGCAAACAAAAAGCTAATGAGGGCGTGAGAGACTTTGCCTTAAACCTGCAGGAAGCCCTTAAATCACTTACACTGGCTGAACCCATTTTTAACACCGGAGCGGATAAACTGCTAAGAGATCAATTTATTGAGGGACTCTACACCCCTTCTCACCGGGGGCATGTGAGCATGCTTGTTTTTAAGAACCCTGAATTGACATTTGCCCAATTAAAAGAGAGCGCTATACGTCTTCAGCTGGCAGAGGCACCTCGGGATCAGGATCCTGCACAACCCATGGCAGAGGCACCTCAACAACAGGGAGTGCCAGTGACATTAGCTATGTCCGGGGCCATTGCTAAGCCCCTGGGGCCCAGTACTAATGAGGCTCTTCAACAAAAGCTTGACTCTTTAACTGATATTGTTGCTTCAATGGCTAAAACCATGCAGGAGATGAGAGGACCCAAGATGGAGTTGGCAAACCGTAGAGAGGATGTTCTATGGATGAGACCCCGGAGATACCCGACATGGAGAGGACGACCCCGCGACCGCTACCAACCGGATGGACAGCCCATTTGCCGCCGTTGCCAGCAGCCAGGCCACTTTGCACGAGATTGTGATTTAAATGGGAATCCCCTGGGAATGCGGGCCGCTTCGCAGGAATGAACTTTCAAGGCCCCACACCCTGGCACGACAGGTACATCGGAGGACGACCCATTATCTCTATCGTGCTGGACGGAATTCCCCTCAACGCTTTGCTAGACACAGGTTCCCAGATTTCATCTATACCGTATATCCTTTATAAGAGGTACTGGGCTGATGCAGATATTGATAAAGGGCCCTCTGATGTTGAACTAGATATATGGGCCAGTAATGGTAAGTTGGTACCGAAACTAGGATTCAGGGAGATGACCATAAAGATTGGTAAAGTAGAATTGAAGAAACAGGGTATAATTGTTGTTGATGTTGACCGGCGGAACTGTGAACCAACTGTATTGATAGGAATGAATGTGTTAGAGAACTGCTTTTCCGAAGTTATTTCTGTCTTACAGCAAATTGCTGAAACTGCCCAATCCTGCCAGCAGAGAGTTCTCCGGAGGGAAATAAAAGTATTGATGTTAAGGCAACAGGTAGAAGTTGCAGGTGGAGAAATCGGCAGTGTGAGGGTAAGTGATCCAACGTCTATTGTAATCCCACCAAAAACAGAAATGCTGGAAAGGTGTAGAGCAGCCATTGGTACTAAGGGACGAGATTATCAAGCCTTAATAGAACCAGTGTACACCGACAGCAGGCCCACTATACTCACAGCATGAGGGGTAGTCGAGGTACACCGTGGTACGACTTTTGAACTGTGGAGAGGAAGAGGTCACTTTGCCAAGGTATGCTACAGTGGCAAAGCTATATACTGTTGACAACAATGCCATCATAACCATTGAGCCCTTAGAACCAACCTGTCAGGTGGAAGTCAACGGCTCAGATGGAGAATTGGAGGATTGGTGCCAACAGCTACACGTGGGCATAAATTCAACACCTACCCATCAAAAACAAGGGGTGTATAGGCTAGTGATGGAATATGAACAAGTCTTCAGTAAACACCCATTGGACTTCGGACGGATAGAAGGGGTAGAACACACAATCCCCACCGGTGACCATCCCCCAATAAAAGAAAGATATAGACCCATACCGCCCGCTCACTATCAATGTGCAAAAGATATGCTGAGGGAGATGAAACAGGCCGAGGTAATAAGAGACAGCTGTAGCCCCTGGGCGGCCCCTCTAGTGATTGTCAAAAAAAAAGACGGAACCATGAGAATGTGCGTAGACTACCGGCAGATAAATAACATCACCCATAAAGACGCCTACCCCTTGCCTAGGATAGAAGAGTCCTTGACCGCTTTGAAATCTGCTAATTATTTTTCCACCTTAGACTTAACAAGCGGGTATTGGCAAGTCCCTGTGGCTGAGAGAGATAAGGAAAAGACGGCATTCACCACACCAATGGGTCTAAGTGAATTTAATTGCATGCCGTTCGGACTCTGCAATGCATCCGGTACCTTCCAGCGGCTGATGGAATGCTGCCTCGGACACAAGAACTTCGAGACCGTCCTCCTGTACCTAGATGATGTGATCGTCTACTCAAAGACTTACGAACAACACTTAAAAGACCTGGCAGAAGTGTTCGAAGCCTTATCCAGGTATGGCATGAAAATCAAGCCATCCAAATGTCACCTTCTCAAGCCAAAGGTAGCCAAGTAGCACCGGATCCCGAGAAAATAACCGCCATAAGGGATTGGCCGAGACCTACCAGCGCACAAGAAGTGAGGCAATTCCTGGGATTGGTGGGTTACTATCGCAGATTTATAAAAGGATTTACCAAGTTGGCAGCACCCTTGCAAGACGCCTTGGTAGGGCAGACGAAGAAACCTTCAAACCGAAACCCTCCTTTCCAGTGGAACGACGAAAGGGAAGACTCATTTGAACAACTAAAGAAGGCACTAACCGGTGAAGAGGTTCTGGCATACCCAGATTACCATCAACCTTTCATCCTCTACACCGATGCCAGTAATGTGGGACTAGGAGCGGTGCTGTCACAAAAGCAAGAAGGTCGGGAGAAAGTCATCGCCTTTGCAAGTAGAAAGCTCCGGCCTACTGAAAGAAATCCAGAAAATTATAGCTCCTTCAAATTGGAACTACTGGCAGTAGTTTGGGCTGTGACTGAACGTTTCAAACACTATCTGGCCGCTGCAGAATTTATTGTCTATACTGACAACAATCCGTTGACCCACCTGGACACAGCCAAATTAGGTGCGTTAGAACAGCGATGGATAGCCCGGTTATCTAATTACAACTTCAAGATCAAGTATCGAGCAGGTCCCAAGAATGGAAATGCCGATGCCCTATCCCGGATGCCACACTTGAGAGATGTAGAAGAAGAAACGGGGGAGCTTGAAGAAATTGAACTACCAGCCTTCCATCATCCCAAGGCAAAACATCATCAGTCGAGTACCTATCAGAAACAACAAGAGGTGAATTTTAATCCGTTAGCACACCATAGATGGGCTGACACCCAAGACAGCAATCCGGCTGTGAAGTTGGTGAAGGAACTGTTAACTGAGCAAAGTACATATCCCGATGAGGATGCCCCAGAAGAGACGCATCAACTCTGGAAAGAGAGAGGCAAAATGTTCCTGTATCAAGGGAAGCTCTGTAGAAGGTACACCAATCCGAAAACACATGAATTGGTTTGGCAGATTATCGTGCCTAAACAAGATGTCAAGATGGTCCTCGAAGCTTACCATAATGGTGCTGGTCACTTCGGTTGGAAAAAGTTAGAAGTACTTCTAAGAGAAAGATTTTATTGGGTCGAGATGAGAAAATCAATCGAACAGTGGTGCAGAAATTGTGGCCCGTGCAACCTCAGAAGAAACGATCAAAAGAACCAAAGAGCACCACTGCAGCCCATAATCACCAAACAACCACTTGAACTTGTAGCCATGGACCATGTGAAGTTGACACCAAGCCGGTCCGGCTATGTCTATGCCTTGACCATCGTGGACCATTATTCACGCTTCTTGGTAGTAGTACCCGTAAAAGATCTGACAGCAAAAACAGCAGCCAAAGCGTTCCAAACGTACTTTTGTAGACCCCATGGATATCCAGAACAGGTTCTCACTGACCAAGGTACAGCCTTTGAATCAGAGATCTTCAGAGAATTCTGTAATATGTACGGTTGCAAAAAGATCCGGACGACGGCCTATCATCCACAAACAAACGGCTTATGCGAGAAGATGAGCCATATTGTAATAGAACTACTAAAGACTTTACCTGAGACAGAAAGGAATCAATGGCCAGAGAAATTGCCTGACTTGGTGGATCTGTATAATCATGTCCCGGTGAGCTCCACCAACTGCACCCAACTGCACCCCAGCTTACCTTATGCGTGCAAGACCCGGCCAATTACCAATCGATCTAGAAATGGGAATTCTGAAACCAGACGCAGAAGTTCAAGACTCCAATTGGGATATCATACGGCAAAAGCAGTATCGCCAAGTGCAAGAGAGTGTGGAAAGAAGCCTTCAGCAAACTAGAGAAAGACTAGAGCAAACTTTCAACCAGAATGCTCTAGCGACCCCATTAAGACCGGGTGACCAAGTGCTCAAGAGACAATCTTAAATTATGTCCGGAAGCATTGAAAGAGCCAGAAGTTGTCCAGCCAGAACCAGAAGTTATTCAACCCATACAGGTTCAACCAGTAAAGGAAAAAGAAGAGGAAATGTATCACACCTGTATGGGAGACTTTCCCAAAACCCTACTAACATACCATGGTGCAGTAGTGGTTCCCATGGTGGCCTTTTACCCAACACCGAACCCAATACCAGAAGTCCCAAGACAGGAAGAGGCTGACCCCGTACTACGGGAGGTTCCAGGCCAGGAAGAACAGATTCCTGATCAGAGTAATCCCATTCACGGTGGACTTGCCAACTCCATAGTCGTGGAAATATCTTTAGCAGAGCGGGCAGATACTACATCCGCAGTAGACAGTAGTACACCACATGAAGAGACACCGCTATTACGTAGATTACAGCGTAGTACCCAGGGTCAATTACCGGCCAGGTATGCGGATTACCAATTATAAAACTATAGTCATTGTTATCATTCTGCAACATTTAAGCCCAGTACCTACAGAGACTTGTGTGTATGAACTTCTTGCATATTCTTGAACTTTTTATCAGCCCGGAGGCACTAAATCAAAGCTCCGGAAAGACTGCTTTTTGAACTTTGCTTTTTGCTCTTTTTGAACTTTCTTTAGACTTTATATTGGTAAATCCGTTGGAAAAATGGAGCTACATTCCTGGACACAAAGTGCAGTGCCTTTCCTAGTACCTTCAAGGATAGAACTGTATTAATGGACGCTATTTGAAGTGACTTTTTACATAACTCTATTTTTGTTTCCTTGAGTGGTTTTTGTAACTTTTCATTTTTAAGACTCTGTACATATTAGTTGTTATTTCAAAATGTTATCGTCCCACAGTCCCGGAGTACTGTTCTTAACTAAGGGGGAATGTGGCACCCCTAGGGGTATTTGCCACAAAAATAGTTACTGACACTAAATACAAGTACTAAGATAGCAAAACTGCACTACCACCTCCGGCCAGAAGGGGGAGCTCCAGAGACTCCCCTTGATCCATTCTGGTCTGAGAGAAGAACTGGCAGTTGGGCTAAGGAGCTGAAAGTGAGAGGTCATACAACTGAATTTCTAACAGCCCTATGACAGTTTCCAGGCCCAAATCACCGGCCTGAAGAGAAGAGGGACAGAGAAAAAGGACATTGTGAGAACCGGGTAGCATTAATCACTACCCAGAAGACGCGCAAAGACGGATACCGGATCCGTGGCTATATTCATTATATATAATACAGCAACCGGAAAAACGTGAGGTGATATCAGCTTCACTAGGGCCGGACGCAGCAACAGACACAGAGTTCAGCGGTACTCCCGGAGGGGGTAAGCCGATAAAAGGACTCGGGTTGCCCGTCGAACCAGGACCCGGATGGGACAGATTGGGCCGGCAGCCAGTTCACATACAGCAGCAGGGCCATACAGAAACTGCGTACAATAAGAGGCGAAGACCCCGGCAGGGTCAAAGTAACTCAGAGTTCCCATACAGACTCCGGTGACAGGACTGGTTGTAAATCCCTTTATGTTAAAGTAAACTGGTTAAACGTTTCAGTGCCTCAGTCTTTCATTTGGACAATAGCCATCTATCCAGGATCGGGATCATCACTGCTGGGAGAACCTGCTGCTGATCAAGTAAGTGCCTGTCCCCTCACGATACCCCTTACACTGTGCATTACCTGAGGCCAGAGCACCGGGTCAAGCCACCCGTGACATCCCGCTTAAGAGACAGACCCCATTGGTCCGGTGCTGGGTACCCCGGTCTCCTGGGCGTCACACGTACAACGCCACTCTTGCGGATGCCACTAACCACCCTAATTAGGGCCAGGAAAGCGCACTAAACGCATGGCGTCGCACAGGCGGTCGCTGCTGAGAGATGCTGAATTGTGTGCTAGATGTGCAGAGTAGCACTGTCTGGCGCTAGGTAGCTTCCACCATTCACGAGCAGGCAACAGCACTAGGAATGGGAATGATTCGGAGCTTTCATCTACACACACACACAAGTAAACAAGTTTACACTAGCGCGTGGCCGAGCGGCCATGCAAACCTTTTATAGCAGTACCGCTCGCTACGGGACCTTCCTGATGGTCCAATAGGAGCCACAACCGGACCTGAGCATGTAACCCCTGACCTCCAATGGGAGGTCGTCCCAAGGGCATGCTCAGTATGGGAAAAGCAGGATATAGTCCCAGAAAGGCATGCTTGCTGCTGATCAGTGCTGGCTACAAAGGCAGAGCCTGGAAAGGCAGCAGTAACCATTCGCACAGTATCAGCTTGAGCCAGACGCTGGGATCGATGTCTCTGCTGAGTAGGTTCCACTGCAGCTGGAGGAGAATGGGAGACTGCAGTGGCCATGGTTCGAGATTCCCCCCTGTGCAGTGGCAGGAACTCAACACCTAACATTCGGGTGAGTAGCGAGTATTGGCGAGCACATTCGCTCATCACTAGAAATGAGTAATAAATATTAAGAGTGAAAGTAAATTGGGACCTACAGTATATTCACCCTTTAATTTTTAAATGGTCATTTATTTCTCTGCTTTTTCTGCATTACTTTACATTTAGCTGCATTAAACCTCATTTGCCAAGTGTTTGTCCATTCATTCATCTTATCCAGATCGTTTTGCAATATTGTAAACTCTATGTCATATTTTAATATCCTATATAGATTTTGAATTCATGCGGTATCATGAATTTTAGGAACTTCAATTTGGACTTTATTCTTCATGGACCAATCCACTCAATTGTGGAATTGGTATTTGTTTTTTGTTTTCAATTTGATGTCATGTTCAATGTATTACTTTTACTGTATGGAATCCCAAAGGCAATGAAGACCCTTGATGAGGGCAGTGAACTTGCATATTTTGGCCTAAATATCAACTAATACCTCTTGTTATTATTCATATTTGCAGGATAAAACCAGGCCCCAGATTGCTAGTTGGAAAATTTGGGTATCTGACCTTGCAGTGTGCATTTATATAGTGCTGGGCAGCCCAACTGATATAACACTATGTACATGAGCAACTGGTTTTACAGGTCCTTCTCAAAAAATTAGCATATAGTGTTAAATTTCATTATTTACCATAATGTAATGATTACAATTAAACTTTCATATATTATAGATTCATTATCCACCAACTGAAATTTGTCAGGTCTTTTATTGTTTTAATACTGATGATTTTGGCATACAACTCCTGATAACCCAAAAAACCTGTCTCAATAAATTAGCATATCAAGAAAAGGTTCTCTAAACGACCTATTACCCTAATCTTCTGAATCAACTAATTAACTCTAAACACATGCAAAAGATACCTGAGGCTTTTATAAACTCCCTGCCTGGTTCATTACTCAAAACCCCCATCATGGGTAAGACTAGCGACCTGACAGATGTCAAGAAGGCCATCATTGACACCCTCAAGCAAGAGGGTAAGACCCAGAAAAAAATTTCTCAACAAATAGGCTGTTCCCAGAGTGCTGTATCAAGGCACCTCAATGGTAAGTCTGTTGGAAGGAAACAATGTGGCAGAAAACGCTGTACAACGAGAAGAGGAGACCGGACCCTGAGGAAGATTGTGGAGAAGGACCGATTCCAGACCTTGGGGAACCTGAGGAAGCAGTGGACTGAGTCTGGTGTGGAAACATCCAGAGCCACCGTGCACAGGCGTGTGCAGGAAATGGGCTACAGGTGCCGCATTCCCCAGGTAAAGCCACTTTTGAACCATAAACAGCGGCAGAGGCGCCTGACCTGGGCTACAGAGAAGCAGCACTGGACTGTTGCTAAGTGGTCCCAAGTACTTTTTTCTGATGAAAGCAAATTTTGCATGTCATTCGGAAATCAAGGTGCCAGAGTCTGGAGGAAGACTGGGGAGAAGGAAATGCCAAAATGCCTGAAGTCCAGTGTCAAGTACCCACAGTCAGTGATGGTGTGGGGTGCCATGTCAGCTGCTGGTGTTGGTCCACTGTGTTTCATCAAGGGCAGGGTCAATGCAGCTAGCTATCAGGAGATTTTGGAGCATTTCATGCTGACCTGGCACCTGCTCACAGTGCCAAAACCACTGGTAAATGGTTTACTGACCATGGTATTACTGTGCTCAATTGGCCTGCCAACTCTCCTGACCTGAACCCCATAGAGAATCTGTGGGATATTGTGAAGAGAAAGTTGAGAGACGCAAGACCCAACACTCTGGATGAGCTTAAGGCCGCTATTGAAGCATCCTGGGCCTCCATAACATCTCAGCAGTGTCACAGGCTGATTGCCTCCATGCCACGCCGCATTGAAGCAGTCATTTCTGCCAAAGGATTCCCGACCAAGTATTGAGTGCATAACTGAACATTATTATTTGATAGTTTTTTTGGTTGTTATTAAAAAACACTTTTATTTGATTGGATGGGTGAAATATGCTAATTTATTGAGACAGGTTTTTTGGGTTATCAGGAGTTGTATGCCAAAATCATCAGTATTAAAACAATAAAAGACCTGACAAATTTCAGTTGGTGGATAATGAATCTATAATATATGAAAGTTTAATTGTAATCATTACTTTATGGTAAATAATGAAATTTAACACTATATGCTAATTTTTTGAGAAGGACCTGTATGTCGACATGTTGCACTACATGTACAGGCATTTCTCACAAAAGTAGAATATCATCAAAAAGTTGATGATGTTGATGATTATGGCTTACAGCCAATGAAAACACAAAAGTCATTATCTCAGATAATTAGAATACTTTATAACACCAGCTTGAAAAACTGTTTTAAAATCCAAAATGTTGGTATGCTAATATGTATGTTCAGTAAATGCACTCAAAACTTGGTTGGGGCACTTTTTGCATTAGCTACTGCATCAATGATGCGTGGCATGGAGGCAATCAGCCTGTGGCACTGCTGAGGTATTATGGAAGCCCAGGTTGCTTTGATAGCAGCCTTCAGCTCATCTGCATTGTTGATTCTGGTGTCTCTAATCTTCCTCTTGACAATACCTCATAGTTTCTCTATGGGGTTAAGGTCAGCAGATGACATGGCTCCCAAACCATCACTGATTGTGGAAACTTCACACTAGACCTCACGCAGTTAAGATTGTGTGCCTCTCTACTCTTCCTTCAGACTCTGGGACCTTGATTTCCAAATGAAAAGCAAAATTCACTTTCATATGAAAACAACACCTTGGACCAATGAGCAACAGTCCAGTTCTTTTTCTACTTGACCCAGGTAAGACGCTTCTGGCATTGTCTTTTGGCCATGAATGGCTTGACACAAGAAATGCGTCACTTGTAGCCTATGTCCTGGATACGTCTGTGTGTGGTGGCTCTTGAAGCAATGACTCCAGCTGCAGTCCACTCCTTGTGAATCTCCCTGAAATTTTTGAATGGCCCTTTCTTAACAATCTTTTCAAGGCTGTGGTTATCCCTGTTGCTTGTGCACCTTTTTCTGCCACACGTTTTCCTTCCGCTTAACTTTCCATTAATATGCTTGGATATAACACTCTGTGACTAGCCAGCTTCTTTAGTAATTACATTTTGTGGCTTACCCTCCTTGTGGAGTGTGTCAATGACTGCTTTCTGGACATCTATCAAGTCAGCAGTTTTCCCCATGATTGTGGAGCCTACTGAAACAAACTACGGGACCTTTTTACATGCTTAGGAAGCATTTGCAGGTGATTTTTGTTAATTATTCTAATTTACTGAGATAATCACTTTTGGGTTTTTATTGTCTGTATGCCATAATCATCAACATTAACATAAATAAGCATTTGAAATAGATCACTATTTGTTATGACTCTATATAGTATATGGATTTCATTTTTTTTTTAGTGAACTGAAATAAATTAACTTTTTGATTATATTCTAATTTTGTGAGAAGCACATGTTTCTGTGTGACTGGAATCTTATTCAAGCCTTATCTGTGAGCATTTACAATACTAATCAACCACCCTCATAAATTGTATGTGTGTAAAAAATGTGCACATCTGCTGCCTCCACCATATACCACGGTTTCTGGTCTGCATCCCACAGTACATTAGCTGTTGTGAATTCTGTGGCTGAGTTCACTTCTGTGGTCACAAGTGGTATTGCAGTCTCTGGGCTTCCTCCCTCAGGTGTTTTGGTGAGCTCGTTGGCTGCCTTGCTATTTAGCTCCACCTGAGTCTGTCTTCCTTGCTCCTTGTCAATGTTCCAGTGTTGGATCTGAGCTACTGCATCTTTCCTTGGGCCTGCTGCTCTGCTAGATAAGTGCTTCTAGTTTGTTTTCTGTTTTTTCTGTCCAGCTTGCTATTAACTTTTGCTGGAAGCTCTGAGAAGCAAAGGGGTGCACCGCCGTGCTGTTAGTTCGGCACGGTGGGTCTTTTTGCCCCTTTGCGTGGTTTTCGTTTTAGGGTTTTTTGTAGACTGCATAGTTCTCTTTGCTATCCTCGCTCTGTCTAGAATATCGGGCCTCACTTTGCTGAATCTATTTCATTCCTACGTTTGTCTTTTCATCTTGCTAACAGTCATTATATGTGGGGGGCTGCCTATTCCTTTGGGGTATTTCTCTGAGGTAAGTCAGGCTTGTATTTCTATCTTCAGGCTAGTCAGCTCCTCAGGCAGTGCCGAGTTGCATAGGTAGTGATAGGCGCAATCCACTGCTGCTTATAGTTGTGTGAGGATAGATCAGGTACTGCAGTCTACAGAGATTCCACGTCTCAGAGCTCGTCCTATTGTTTTTGGTTATTGCCAGATCTCTGTATGTGCGCTGATTACTGCACGCTGTGTTGCCTGATTGCCGGTCATAACAATTAGCATTGTGACCATTGGAGATAGGCAAATATATTTGAGTGGAGTTGAATTTTCCAAAATATTCGTAGTCTCCAGAACATTAATTGTTTTTTTGCAATTCACCAACTCCAAATTCAGAAAAATGACCGCTACTGCCACCACCATTTTGCTGAACCATGCGAGGTCAGACAAATGGTTAAAAACCACCTATCCTGTAGCCCACCTTCCTGCCCTCTTCTTCTTTTCATGTTACCACATCATGCTCATCATAGTCATCCCCTTCACTCCAGGCCATGGCTTCCAGTTCAACTAAACCTCTGATGTCACTTTACATCATACTGTCAGAACACGCGTCATAACTTCACAACGTTTTGATGTGCCTCAGCAGAGTGACGGCATGGTGTGCAATAACATCTCAGGCCTAATCAAGAGAGATATCTGGGGACACCTCAAAGCATAATAATAAGAAACATTCAAATCCAATTGAATAACTCTGCTGTGAAACAATTTTCCCTATAGAAACTTTGATGAATTTTGACCTTGGAATCTGCAGTGGTCAGGTATTGGTAAACACGGTTGCTTTTTTTTCTGTCATGCACCCTTTTTGTGCCATATTTAGGAGCTTTCAGGTTGTGAAAATTATATTGGATTACGGTTTTGCTGATACAGTTAGCACTAAAGAAATTTGAAGTTCTGTAGACACAGTGTTTATTTTTCTTTTTTAGTTGTTGCATATTTAGAAGATTTTCTATGTCTTATAACAGCATTTACATTAACAATTGCAACTGTCCATGTCACCAGTCCTGCAGAATAAGATAGTGCTATATAATAAATAAACCAGTGTTGTTTTTTTTGCAGGTAAATTTTAGGTAAAAACTAATCAAACAAAAAACCCCAAAAGTTCCCTTTGCATTAAAACAAAAAACAGCCATATACTGTACTTACAGTAGGCATACACATTGGATAAATGATAGATGCGTCCATTGTTTCTTATGGGACTGTCCAATTTTGAAAATGTACACCCTGACTTCCCCTATTCTCGACATTAGGCAAACAAAATGATTGGTTGTATTGGATTTCAAGATGATATTTGTTTTTTCCTTTGGTTAAATCTGATTTCTGAAGATTCTAGAAGCCATTTATTTCTGGTCCTATGCTGCACAAAATATGCACAGTAGGACCCGGTGTAGTTAAAAGTAACAGCTATATTAGGTTTATGACCAACTTTAGATAATGTCATATATGTATTTCTATATCCGCGCTGGAAATGCCACAGAAAAATATATATATTTCTTTCAAAATGAAATATAATCCTGACTAAGATAAGCGATGACTTAATTAAAGATAAAATAAAGATGGTTACCGGATGATGGCAAGCGATTTCCTCCTGGTTCGGGTTCTCGAATGTGTGCCCGACAATGAAGGAATCTTGTGCAACTTTAAAGGTAAGTATGTGAGGGGAGGGTGTAAAAAAGCCTGTCCCGGCCGTTGACAGACACCCTCTGCCTCACGAGCGTAGTTACCTAATCTTCAGCGCTGAGCAGCGCTTCCACGCGCTGGTTGCCGGCGAGGTGCAGGAAGTTTGCAGGACCTCGCGTGACGTCACTCGCACGTGATGCTTCACGTGAGCGGCTACGGAATGCGCACTTTCCCAAAAAGATTCTTGTCCTATCCAACGCGTTTCGGAGTCTGCGGACTCCTTCCTCAGGGATGGGTCAGTGCCTGTCGATGGAGCTCTTTATAGTTTATAGTGAGTGGAAGCGCTGGATTTGATTGGTTACAAGGAAATGGTTAATAAACTGCTGTACACCTGTAAAGAGTGGAGGAGTTGGATGCTAATTGTTGAAAGCGAAAAGTTCTATCTCGCTATTGAGTCCATTCGGGATTAATGTATTTAATTCAAAAATCCATTTACTTTCCTCACGTGACATCTGGTGAATGAAGTTACCTCTCCGCCAGTTCTTTTTCACAATTTTAATTCCAGTGATTGTCATATCTTTTATAGAGCCCTGGTGGTGTTCTTCAAAGTGTTTGGATAGTGGATGACCCGCAAATTTTTTATTGATGTTGCGTAAATGTTCCGCTATGCGTGTGCTCATGGGACGGATGGTGCGCCCTATATACAATTTTCCGCACGGGCATTTTATGCCATAGATGACTCCTCGAGTTGAACAAGTAATAAAGTCCTTAATCTCTACCTCATTGTCTTTGTAGTAATTTGGGTAATATAGTAGCTCCATCAGTGCGTAAACCTATTTTTCCCACATCATCATCTATGTCACAAAATGTGTCTGGCTTTTTTCCATGTAAAAAGTGCCTTCCGTGTAGAAAATTGAAGATGGAAAAACAACGGAGTATTATCTACAAAGACAATGAGGTAGAGATTAAGGACTTTATTACTTGTTCAACTCGAGGAGTCATCTATGGCATAAAATGCCCGTGCGGAAAATTGTATATAGGGCGCACCATCCGTCCCATGAGCACACGCATAGCGGAACATTTACGCAACATCAATAAAAAATTTGCGGGTCATCCACTATCCAAACACTTTGAAGAACACCACCAGGGCTCTATAAAAGATATGACAATCACTGGAATTAAAATTGTGAAAAAGAACTGGCGGAGAGGTAACTTCATTCACCAGATGTCACGTGAGGAAAGTAAATGGATTTTTTAATTAAATACATTAATCCCGAATGGACTCAATAGCGAGATAGAACTTTTCGCTTTCAACAATTAGCATCCAACTCCTCCACTCTTTACAGGTGTACAGCAGTTTATTAACCATTTCCTTGTAACCAATCAAATCCAGCGCTTCCACTTGCTATAAACTATAAAGAGCTCCATCGACAGGCACTGACCCAACCCTGAGGAAGGAGTCCGCAGACTCCGAAACGCGTTGGATAGGACAAGAATCTTTTTGGGAAAGTGCGCATTCCGTAGCCGCTCACGTGAAGCATCACGTGCGAGTGACGTCACGCGAGGTCCTTCAAACTTCCTGCACCTCGCCGGCAACCAGCGCGTGGAAGCGCTGCTCAGCGCTGAAGATTAGGTAACTACGCTCGTGAGGCAGAGGGTGTCTGTCACCGGCCGGGACAGGCTTTTTTACACCCTCCCCTCACATACTTACCTTTAAAGTTGCACAAGATTCCTTCATTGTCGGGCACACATTCGAGAACCCGAACCAGGAGGAAATCGCTTGCCATCATCCGGTAACCATCTTTATTTTATCTTTAATTACCGTATATACTTGAGTATAAGCCGAGATTTTCAGCCCAAATTTTAGGGCTGAAAGTGCCCCCCTCGGCTTATACTCGAGTCACGGTAGTGGTGGGGTCGGCGGGTGAGGGGGAGAGGGCGCTGAGGTATACTTACCTAGTCCCAGCGATCCTCGCGCTGTCCCTGCCTTCCTCCCCGTCTTCTGCGCTGCAGCTTCTTCCCCTCTTCAGCAGTCACGTGGGACCGCTCATTACAGAAATGAATAAGCGGCTCCACCTCCCATAGGGGCGGAGCCGCTTATTCATTTCTCTAATCAGCGGTGCCGGTGACCGCTGATAGAGAAAGAAGCTGCAGCGCCGAAGACAGGAGGGGACAGCGCGAGGATCGCCAGGACTAGGTAAGTATAGCATATTCACCTGTCCTCGTTCCAGCCGCCGGGCGCCGATCCATCTTCCCGGCCGGCGCCTCCATCTTCCCGGCGTCTGCGCTCTCTGACTGATCAGGCAGAGGGCGCGATGACGCATACAGTGTGCGCGGCGCCCTCTGCCTGATCAGTCAGAGCAGAGACGCCGGGAAGATGGAGGCGCCGGAACGAGACGCTGGGAGCTGCAATCAAGGGAGGTGAGTATGTGGTTTTTTTTTTTTTATTGCAGCAGTAGCAGCGGCAGCACAGATTAATGTGGAGCATCTATGGGGCACAGTGAACGGTGCAGAGCACCGTATATGGGCACAGCAATGGGGCACAGTGAACGGTGCAGAGCACCGTATAAGGCACAGCTAGGGGGCACAGTGAACGGTGCAGAGCACCGTATAAGGCACAGCTAGGGGGCACAATGAACGGTGCAGAGCACCGTATAAGGCACAGCTAGGGGGCACAATGAACGGTGCAGAGCACCGTATAAGGCACAGCTAGGGGGCACAATGAACGGTGCAGAGCACCGTATAAGGCACAGCTAGGGGGCACAGTGAACGGTGCAGAGCACCGTATAAGGCACAGCTAGGGGGCACAATGAACGGTGCAGAGCACCGTATAAGGCACAGCTAGGGGGCACAGTGAACGGTGCAGAGCACCGTATATGGCACAGCTAGGGGGCACAATGAACGGTGCAGAGCACCGTATATGGCACAGCTAGGGGGCACAATGAACGGTGCAGAGCACCGTATAAGGCACAGCTAGGGGGCACAGTGAACGGTGCAGAGCACCGTATAAGGCACAGCTAGGGGGCACAATGAACGGTGCAGAGCACCGTATAAGGCACAGCTAGGGGGCACAGTGAACGGTGCAGAGCACTGTATATGGCACAGCTAGGGGGCACAGTGAACGGTGCAGAGCACTATATGGGGCACAGCTATGGGGAAATATGAATGGTGTAGAGCACTATATGGCACAGCTATGGGGAAATAATGATCTATTTTTATTTTTGAAATTCACCGGTAAATGCTGCATTTCCACCCTAGGCTTATACTCGAGTCAATAAGTTTTCCCAGTTTTTTGTGGCAAAATTAGGGGGGTCGGCTTATACTCGGGTCGGCTTATACTCGAGTATATACGGTAAGTCATCGCTTATCTTAGTCAGGATTATATTTCATTTTGAAAGAAATATATATATTTTTCTGTGGCATTTCCAGCGCGGATATAGAAATACATATATGACATTTGGTGTTTTTTGCACTTTACATTGGACAATTCAGATAGTTGTGTCCATATATTCGCAGCAGGAATACCACTATTATTAAGATACCACCATTATCATTAATACACATTATATGCAGCGCCCTTATCCGCTTTTATATTTAACTTTAGATAATGGCCTGATACAAGTAAAATATCTAAAAATATGTTAAAATTAATACTTATTTCTAATTCATTAAGAGTGCAATAACTTCTTCAATATCACAGATTATTGTTTATTCTAAAAAAAGTACAATTTTAATGCACTTGTTATTTCAATGTGAACATAATACCTTGAAATCCTTCTTTTTATTAATAATAAAAGGATAGAAGTTGACAGCTATGTTCTAATTAAGCTGAAGTCATTTTTAATTGATAGAGATCTCCTGTATGTTAAAACAAGATCAACACTCCTGCAAATGGATTTCTTGATTTAATATTCATAACAATGAATATTAATCCTGCATACATACGTGCTCACAAGTGATTACGAGGAAATTGGAAATTAAACAACATAATAAAACATGCACTAGATATTACTTTTACAGACATGTTTGGATTCAAAATTTTCATACCCAAGGTAATCCTCATGTATTGTCTAATAAAGAATATGATACACATATATACAAAATAATAAGAATGTTATAAATGTATTTGTGGCACAATTTTCCTATTTCAAATTAAAACATAGTAGTAGTAATTAAGAAAGGTATACAAATATTGACATCACAGGTGCCTCTCATAGTTTTATACTTTTGGATGGTGATGAAAGAATAATTATATTTCTTCCACTTAAATGTTTTAGTTCCATTTTTTTTTTAAAGTTTTATAAGGGCTAAGGCCGGCCTCACACTCTGTATTCTACGGCCGTAAAATGCCACAAAATTCCAAAAACGGTAATCCGTAAGTACTCCGTAGGCAAGGTGTGGTCGCGTATTTTGCGCATTTAATGTTGCGTATGTAATTCGTATGCCCACCGTAATGCATATTTTTAACGCAACCTGACAAAATGGACACTTAACGGTTTTGGAGGCTGAAATTGATTTAAATCACCATCATCAACTCTATTTATGGCCTCTACAACAGGTAGCTCACTCCCATATGGCCATTTTGTGGTTTTGCATCTGTTGGAGTGTTGTGGTAACTTTTGCACAACGTCTGACCTCCTGCAGTTCACCCCAACGCAGCGTGTTTTGTTTAACTGGGTCTTGTCGCATCGGTTTGGCCTGGCATATCCTGTGATTGTGGATCCACGAAGGAGGAGCAGAAGAATGTGGGTGCATCCTCTTTTGACTAAACGCCTCACTAAAGGCCATTTTCATAGGCTTTATACAGCTCTGCGGGAACATCCAGAAACATTCAATCTCTACTGTCGCATGACAATCCAAACATTTGACAGATTGTTGGAGATATTATGGCCAGGAATCACATATCAGGACACAAGGATGCGCAAAGACATATCCACCGAGGAACGTCTTCTCCTTACGTTACGGTATGTATTCTACATCCTCACATACTCTATGTTGATGATTTCTTTTTTTTATGTGTTTGTTTCAGGTATTTTCATGAACATGTGTACATTAGGTCACAAGCAGATGTTACAAAGTTTGGAAAATGTTATAGTTAAACACCCTAAGGACATTTTTCACTTTACAGCGTTAAGCATGTTTCTGAAAATGGCAAATATGATTGTGCTTATTCATGTTTTGTGTGAACTCTTGAAACCTACTTAATATTGCTTTTTTGTTCACTTTCATATTCCTGACCACTAGATTGTCATTTGCGGGACTCCACCTGGAGTTTTTGATTGGCCGATCAACAATTTCTGGCATTGTGCGATCAACCTGTAGGCAAATATGGGATAGACTCAAGGACCTTGTGATGCCTGAGCCAAAACAGGCTGATTGGCTCAAAATAGCCCATGGGTTCCAGGACAATTGTGACTTTCCAAACTGCATTGGAGTGGTGGATAGGAAACATATCAGTGTACGTAAGCCGCCGAACTCTGGCTCCCAATTCTACAATTATAAGCAGTTTTCTCTGTAGTTCTGTTAGCTGTAGTTGACAGTAACTACAGGTTTATAATTGTAGACATTGGGGCCTATGGCCGAACTGGAGACTATAGGGTCTTCAATTCATCCATTAAGGGTCGGCGACTACGTGACAACCAGTTAGACCTCCCACCACCACAAAAATTCCCAGGCTCCACTGCAGAAGCACTGCCTTTTTTTGTTGGAGATGAGGCGTTCCAACTCACCAGACATGTCATGAGGCCTTATCCCCGGTGCAACCTCGACCACCGTCGGAGGATCTTCAATTTGCGCCTTTCTAGGGCGCGGAGACTGGTGGAGTGCGCCTTTGGTATTCTGGTGGCCAAATGGCGTGTCCTACAGACTGCCATACAGCTCAGTGAGGCTACAGTCAATGAAGTTATCAAAGCCTCAGTAATTTTGCACAATTATACCCACATACATGATTGCTGGTCAGATGGTAATGATGAACACATGTTGAGTATTGTAATTAGGCCAACGCCACATGGCCCTCCTCTGCGCCGTCCCCTTTCTGGCATAAAAGTTAGGGATGTTGTGACCAATTATTTTGTTTCTCCTCAGGGTTCTACTCCCTGGCAAGATTATGCTGTTTCTCAGTTGTGATTTTCTTATTTTCTAGATATCTTTGTCAAATATAATTTTTTAAGCCACTGAAACAGTACTGTGTGTGTTGTCTTTCCTTAATGACCAAATGTTTATGTTTAGAGCATATGTGTGTGATGTAATAATGATTGGTCCACAAACATCAATTGGCTTTTGTCAAAAATTTTTACTACCATCAAAATCCTTTTTTCTTAAACTTGTCACCATATTTTAGTCATATGGTTTTTTTGGCTTTTTTTTTTTTTTAAACAAGTAACCACAACAAAGTGAAAATACTGGCCAAACAAATAAAAAACATGGTAGGCAGCTCACAAAAATAAAGAATATAAACAAACAAACAAAAAACATTACAGATCCCTGTAAG
Source organism: Ranitomeya imitator (assembly GCF_032444005.1). Taxonomy (NCBI): domain Eukaryota; kingdom Metazoa; phylum Chordata; class Amphibia; order Anura; family Dendrobatidae; genus Ranitomeya; species Ranitomeya imitator. Next base: position 328,479,823 of record NC_091286.1, on the reverse strand, counting down.
TTGGCAGGGGAGATGGCAGCTCAGGGTCGTGTCCAGGGGGCCTTTGTTGGGCCAATTGTCCTTCACCCTGTGAGGATGCTGTGGCTTGTGGTGCAGAATAGGGTTGAGCGAAACGGGTCGTTCATTTTCAAAAGTCGCCGACTTTTGACAAAGTCGGGTTTCATGAAACCCGATCCGACCCCTATGCGGGGTCGGCCATGCGGTACGCGACTTTCGCGCCAAAGTCGCGTTTCAATGACGCAAAAAGCGCCATTTCTCAGCCAATGAAGGTAAACGCAGCGTGATGACATAGGTCCTGGTCCCCACCATCTTAGAGAAGGGCATTGCAGTGATTGGCTTGCTGTCTGCGGCGTCACAGGGGCTATAAAGGGGCGTTCCCGCCGACCGCCATGTTACTGCTGCTGATCTGAGCTTAAGGAGAGGTTGCTGCCGCTTCGTCAGAAGCAGGGATAGCGTTAGGCAGGGTCCATTAACCACCAAACCGCTTGTGCTGTAGCGATTTCCACTGCCCAACACCACCTTCGGTGTGCAGGGACAGTGGAAGCTACATATTTTTTTTTTTCCCCCTCAGCGCTGTAGCTCATTGGGCTCCCCTAGAAGGCTCCCTGATAGCTGCATTGCTGTGTGTACGCCGCTGTGCAAACCAACTGCTTTTTTCAAAGCACAAATCCTCTTGTTCCTTCCTTTCTGCACAGCTATCTTTTTGGTTTGTACACACTTTTTATTTAATTTGTGCATCAGTCCACTCCTTATTGCTGCCTGCCATACCTGGCTGAGATTACTGCAGGGAGATAGTAATTGAAGGACACTCCCTGTTTTTTTTTTTTTTTTGTGGGAGATTAAGATTGACATTTCTGCTAGAGTGCCATCCCTGTCTGTGTCATCTCTCACTCAGTGGGCCATAGAGAGCCTATTTATTTTTTTGCTTGATTTGGGTTATAAAATCTACCTGAAAAAATCACTACATCAATCAGTGGGAGAAAAATATTGGCCTCAGGGCTTGTGTGCCACTCTTGACTCCTGTGTGCATCATCACTCACTCAGTGGGCCATAGAAAGCCTATTTATTTTTTTGCTTGATTTTGGTTCTAAAATCTACCTGAAAAAATCACTACATCAATCAGTGGGAGAAAAATATTGGCCTCAGGGCTTGTGTGCCACTCCTGACTCCTGTGTTCATCATCACTCACTCAGTGGGCCATAGAAAGCCCATTTTTTTTTTTTTTGCTTTATTTGGGTTCTAAATTCTACCTGAAAAAATCAATAAATCAATCAGTGGGAGATTAATATTGGCCTTTGGGCTTGTGTGCCAGTCCTAAGCGTGCCATCTCTCTCTCTCAGATAGTGGGCCATAGAAAGCCTATTTATTTATTTATTTTTTTATTGGGTTTATAAATTTTCCCTGGAAAAAAAAAAAAAAAGTGGGAGATTAATATTGGCCTCTGGGCTTGTGTGCCAGTCCTGAGCGTGCCATCTCTCTCACAAATAGTGGGCCATAGAAAGCCTATTTATTTATTTTTTTGGTTTTATAAATTCTCCCTTAAAAAAAAAGGGAGATTAATATTGGCCTTTGGGCTTGTGTGCCAGTCTTAAGCGTGCCATCTCTCTCTGTCTCTCAGATAGTGGGCCATAGAAAGCCTATTTATTATTTTTTTTATTGGGTTTATAAATTTTCCCTGGAACAAAAAAAAGAAAGTGGGAGATAAATATTGGCCTCTGGGCTTGTGTGCCACTCCTGACTCCTGTGTGCGTCATCTCTCACTCAGTGGGCCACAGAAAGCCTTTTTTTGTTTTATTTGTTTTCTAAATTCTCCCTGAAAAAATCATTTTATTTTATTTGGTTTCTAAATTCTTCCTGAAAAAATCATTTTATTCTATTTTTTTTTTCCTAAAGTCTCCCTGAAAAAAAAAAAAAAAAAAAAAATCAGTGGGAGATTAATATTGCCCTTTCTGCTTGTGTGCCAGTCTTGACTCCTGGGTGTGCCATCTCTCTCTCTCTCCAATTGTGGGCCATAGAAAGCCTATTATTTTTTTTAGCTTGATTTGGGTTCCAAAATCTACCTGAAAAAATCACTACATCAATCAGTGGGAGATAAATATTGGCCTCTGGGCTTGTGTGCCACTCCTGACTCCTGTGTGCGTCATCTCTCACTCAGTGGGCCATAGAAAGCCTTTTTTTGTTTTATTTGTTTTCTAAATTCTCCCTGAAAAAATCATTTTATTTTCTTTGGTTTCTAAATTCTTCCTGAAAAAATCATTTTATTCTATTTTTTTTTTTCCTGAAGTCTCCCTGAAAAAAAAACAAAAAAAAAACAAATCAGTGGGAGATTAATATTGCCCTTTCTGCTTGTGTGCCAGTCTTGACTCCTGGGTGTGCCATCTCTCTCTCTCTCTCCAATTGTGGGCCATAGAAAGCCTATTATTTTTTTAGCTTGATTTGGGTTCCAAAATCTACCTGAAAAAATCACTACATCAATCAGTGGGAGATAAATATTGGCCTCTGGGCTTGTGTGCCACTCCAGACTCCTGTGTGCGTCATCTCTCACTCAGTGGGCCATAGAAAGCCTTTTTTTGTTTTATTTGTTTTCTAAATTCTCCCTGAAAAAATCATTTTATTTTATTTGGTTTCTAAATTCTTCCTGAAAAAATCATTTTATTCTATTTTTTTTTTTCCTAAAGTCTCCCTGAAAAAAACAAAAAAAAACAAATCAGTGGGAGATTAATATTGCCCTTTCTGCTTGTGTGCCAGTCTTGACTCCTGGGTGTGCCATCTCTCTCTCTCTCTCCAATTGTGGGCCATAGAAAGCCTATTATTTTTTTTAGCTTGATTTGGGTTCCAAAATCTACCTGAAAAAATCACTACATCAATCAGTGGGAGATAAATATTGGCCTCTGGGCTTGTGTGCCACTCCTGACTCCTGTGTGCGTCATCTCTCACTCAGTGGGCCAAAGAAAGCCTTTTTTTGTTTTATTTGTTTTCTAAATTCTCCCTGAAAAAATCATTTTATTTTATTTGGTTTCTAAATTCTTCCTGAAAAAATCATTTTATTCTATTTTTTTTTTTTCCTAAAGTCTCCCTTAAAAAAAAAAAAATCAAATCAGTGGGAGATTAATATTTACATTTGTGCTTCAGTGACAGTCCTGCGTGTGTGGCATCTCTCTCATTTGTTGACACCAACAACAGAGTGTGTAACATTGTGCCTGATTTTCGTTAGCTCACCGTGTAATTTGTGTGACAGCAACAAATACCGTTAGTTTGTTTACGTTTTTAAAACAATGAGGAAGTATGGTGGAAGAGGTCGTGGCCGGGGGCGTTCATTGTCAGCTGGTAATGAGGGTAGTGGTAGTGGTGGCGCATCAGCTGGTCGTGGGAAAAAAAATATTGCACCTAAGTCTGGAGCTGTGGAGCCAGGTTCGTCGTCTGGCTACACAAGGCCTCGAACGCTCCCTTTTCTGGGAGTAGGAAAACCGCTTTTAAAGCCGGAGCAGCAAGAGCAAGTTTTGGCTTATCTTGCTGACTCAGCCTCTAGCTCTTTTTCCTCCTCTCGTGAAACTGGTAAATGTCAAAGCAGCGCGTCGTTAGTGGATGTTCACGGTCAGGGACAAGTCGCTTCCTTGTCCTCTTCAGCAAAAACAACAACAGAGAAGAATGCAGCAGGCGACACAACGGGTTACTCCATGGAGCTCTTTACACATACCGTCCCTGGCTTAGAAAGTGAAGCAGTTAACAGTCCATGCCCATTACAAGTTGAATCTGACATGGAGTGCACTGATGCACAGCCACAGCCAGACTACTATGCTGGTCCTTTGACTCAGACCACAACATTGCCCTCGCAGGGTGCTGATCAAGAATCAGACCCTGATGAGACTATGTTGCCCCATCACGAACGCTATACCACCGACCGACACGGTGACACAGACGAAGTTGCACACGAGCTACAAGAAGAGGTAATAGATGACCCAGTTCTTGACCCCGATTGGCAGCCATTGGGGGAACAGGGTGCAGGCGGCAGCAGTTCTGAAGCGGAGGAGGAGGGGCCGCAGCAGGCATCAACATCGCAACAGGTTCCATCTGACGGGCCCGTATCTTGCCCAAAACGCGTGGCAAAGCCAAAACCTGTTGGAGGACAGCGTGGCCATCCGGTTAAAGCTCAGTCTGCAATGCCTGAAAAGGTATCCGATGCTAGAAAGAGTGCAGTCTGGCATTTTTTTAAACAACATACAAATTGATCAGCGCAAAGTCATCTGTCAAAAATGTTCAACTACCTTAAGCAGAGGACAGAATCTGAAAAGTCTCAATACAAGTTGCATGCATAGACATTTAACCACCATGCATTTGCAAGCCTGGACTAACTACCAAACGTCCCTTAAGGTTGTAGCACCCTCGGCCAATGAAGCTAGTCAGCAACGCAACATCCCTTCCGGCAGTGTAGGGCCACCATTTTCCGCACCACCTGCAGTATCTGTGCAGGTTTCTTTGCCAGGCCAAAGCAGTCAGGGTCAGGGAATCACCAGTTTCGTAGTAGGAAACACTGCATCTAGGGCACCGGTGGCAACAATACCATCTCCCACCGTCTCTCAGTCTGCCATGTCCACCGGCACCCCCGCTAGTTCCACGATCTCCAGCTCTCCAGTCCAGCTCACCCTACATGAGACTATGGTTAGAAAAAGGAAGTACTTAGCCTCGCATCCGCGTACACAGGGTTTGAACGCACACATAGCTAGACTAATCTCGTTAGAGATGATGCCCTACCGGTTAGTTGAAAGCGAAGCTTTCAAAGCCCTGATGGACTACGCTGTACCACGCTACGAGCTACCCAGTCGACACTTTTTTTCCAGAAAAGCCATCCCAGCCCTCCACCAGCATGTTAAAGAGCGCATCGTCCATGCACTCAGGCAATCTGTGAGCACAAAGGTGCACCTGACAACAGATGCATGGACCAGTAGGCATGGCCAGGGACGTTACGTGTCCATCACGGCACACTGGGTAAATGTGATGGATGCAGGGTCCACAGGGGACAGCAAGTTTGGGACAGTTCTGCCTAGCCCACGGTCTAGGAAACAATTGGCTGTAGCCTTTTGCACCCCCTCCTCCTCCTCTTCGTCCTCCTGCAGAAGCGAGAGCTCGTCCACAGACCGCAGTCGCACAACCACTCCATCCGCAGCTGCCACTGTTGCAAACCAGGTCTCCCATTAAGGGGCAGCTACTGGCAAACGTCAGCAGGCTGTATTGGCTATGAAGTGTTTGGGCGACAACAGACACACCGCGGAAGTTCTGTCCGAGTTCTTGCAGAAAGAAATGCAGTCGTGGCTGGGCACTGTAGATCTTGAGGCAGGCAAGGTAGTGAGTGATAACGGAAGGAATTTCATGGCTGCCATCTCCCTTTCCCAACTGAAACACATTCCTTGCCTGGCTCACACCTTAAACCTGGTGGTGCAGTGCTTCCTGAAAAGTTATCCGGGGTTATCCGACCTGCTCCTCAAAGTGCGTGGACTTTGCTCACATATCCGCCGTTCGCCCGTACACTCCAGCCGTATGCAGACCTATCAGCGTTCTTTGAACCTTCCCCAGCATCGCCTAATCATAGACGTTGCAACAAGGTGGAACTCAACACTGCACATGCTTCAGAGACTGTGTGAACAGAGGCGGGCTGTTATGTTTTTGTGGGAGGATACACATACGCAGGCAGGCAGTAGGATGGCAGACATGGAGTTGTCAGTAGTGTTGAGCATTCCGATACCGCAAGTATCGGGTATCGGCCGATACTTGCGGTATCGGAATTCCGATACCGAGATCCGATATTTTTGTGATATCGGGTATCGGTATCGGAAGTGTAAAATAAAGAATTAAAATAAAAAATATTGTTATATTCACCTCTCCGGCGGCCCCTGGACATCAGCGGGAGGATCCGGCGTCCGGCACGGCTTCTTTCTTCAAAATGCGCGCCTTTAGGACCTGTGGTATGACGTCGCGGCTTCTGATTGGTCGCGTGGCGGTCACATGGGCGGCACGCGACCAATCAGAAGCCGGGACGTCATTCCACAGGTCCTAAAGGCGCGCATTTTGAAGAAAGAAGCCGTGCCGGACGCCGGATCCTCCCGCTGATGTCCAGGGGCCGCCGGAGAGGTGAATATAACAATATTTTTTATTTTAATTCTTTATTTTACACTTTAATATGGATCCCAGGGCCTGAAGGAGAGTTTCCTCTCCTTCAGACCCTGGGATCCATGAGGATACATTCCGATACTTGATGTCCCATTGACTTGTATTGGTATCGGATATCGGTATCGGCGATATCCGATATTTTTCGGGTATCGGCCGATACTATCCGATACCGATACTTTCAAGTATCGGACGGTATCGCTCAACACTAGTTGTCAGGTGTGCAGTGGTCGAAGATTCAAGACATGTGTCAAGTCCTTCAGTGTTTTGAGGAATGCACACGGCTGGTTAGTGCAGACAACGCCATAATAAGCATGAGCATCCCCCTAATGCGTCTGCTGATGCAAAGTTTGACGCACATAAAGGATCAGGCGTCTGCAGCTGAGGAAGAGGAAAGCCTTGATGACAGTCAGCCATTGTCTGGCCAGGGCAGTGTACAGGACAAGGTAGCGGGCGAAGAGGAGGAGGAGGACGAGGAGGATGATGGGGATGATTATATTTTTAATGAGGAAGCTTTTCCGGGGCCACTGGAAATTGGTGGCGCGGCAAGGCCGGGTTCTGGTTTTTTGAGGGACACAAGTGACGTGGATTTGCCTGAAACTGCCCCTCAACCAAGCACAACCGCAGATTTGAGAACTGGAACTTTGGCCCACATGGCGGATTATGCCTTACGTATCCTCAAAAGGGACACACGCATAACTAAAATGATGAATGATGACGATTACTGGTTGGCCTGCCTCCTTGATCCTCGCTATAAAGGCAAATTGCAAAATATAATGCCACATGAGAACTTGGAACTAATATTAGCAACCAAACAATCAACTCTTGTTGACCGTTTGCTTCTGGCATTCCCTGCACACAGCGCCCGTGATCGTTCTCACACGAGCTGCAGGGGCCAGCAGACCAGAGGAGTTAGAGGGGCAGAAATCAGAAGTGGTGTTGGCCAGAGGGGTTTTCTGACCAGGTTGTGGAGTGATTTTGCTATGACCGCAGACAGGACAGGTACTGCAGCATCAATTCAAAGTGACAGGAGACAACATTTGTCCAGTATGGTTACAAACTATTTTTCATCCCTTATCGATGTTCTCCCTCAACCGTCATTCCCATTTGATTACTGGGCATCAAAATTAGACACCTGGCCAGAATTGGCAGAATATGCATTGCAGGAGCTTGCTTGCCCGGCAGCTAGTGTCCTATCAGAAAGAGTATTCAGTGCTGCAGGTTCAATACTAACAGAAAAAAGGACTCGTCTGGCTACCCAAAATGTAGATGATCTAACCTTCATTAAAATGAACCACAACTGGATTTCGAAATCTTTTGCCCCACCTTGCCCGGCTGACACCTAGCTTTCCTATGAAAAGGTCTTGCCTGTGGACTATTCTGAATGCCTTTTCCAATCTCGTAATTTTCTGCACCTGATTGTCCAGCATACGACATGTTTACACCTCACTAAATGGCCAAACTCCCCACACGGGGCCGTGGTATCGACACTTGGCGACAGCACCCGTGAGAGTGCAGTTTGTCTGAAGCGGTGGGTGAGCCCGCTTTTGGTCGACGGCACTGCCACTGGGTCCCTCCTATAATAATAAATAATAATAATAATCTTTATTTTTATATAGCGCTAACAAATTCCGCAGCGCTTTACAGTTTGAACACATTACCATCACTGTCCCCGATTGGGCTCACAATCTAGAATTCCTATCAGTATGTCTTTGGAATGTGGGAGGAAACCGGAGCGCCCGGAGGAAACCCACGCAAACACGGAGAGAACATACAAACTCTTTGCAGATGTTGTCCTGGGTGGGATTAGAACCCAGGACCCCAGCGCTGCAAGGCTGTAGTGCTAACCACTGCGCCACCGTGCTGCCTTCGACAATAAAGTGTCTCTGGCGGTGGTGGTGCGCACCCAACGTCAGACACACCGTTGTAATATGAGGGGCCCTGGGCCTGTACCGCCGGCCACAAGACAGTTTCCCCCCACCTCAGCTCAAACAGTGCTCTACCACTTGCAAAATTATCTCACAGCTCCACCAATGTTTAGTCTATGCGCTGACATCCTTCAATGCCTGCCACTGACAATACCATTGTATTGACATTTTTGTTATGTTAGGCCTTCGATGCCTGTCTGTGGTCACTCCTTCCACGAGGCCTCCACTGACCACACCACTGCTGCCCGTGTACCCCTGTAACCAATTTAAAATTGCCTACAGCCATGTGTTATTATTTTAGGCCTTCGATGCCTGTCTGCGGTGACTCCTTCCACTAGGCCTCCACTGACCACACCACTGCTGCCCGTGTACCCCTGTAACCAATTTAAAATTGCCTACAGCCATGTGTTATTATTTTAGGCCTTCGATGCCTGTCTGCGGTGACTCCTTCCACTAGGCCTCCACTGACCACACCACTGCTGCCTGTGTACCCCTGGAACCAATTTAAAATTGCCTACAGCCATGTGTTATTATTTTAGGCCTTCGATGCCTGTCTGCGGTCACTCCTTCCACTAGGCCTCCACTGACCACACCACTGCTGCCCGTGTACCCCTGGAACCAATTTAAAATTGCCTACAGCCATGTGTTATTATTTTAGGCCTTCGATGCCTGTCTGCGGTTACTCCTTCCACTAGGCCTCCACTGACCACACCACTGCTGCCTGTGTACCCCTGGAACCAATTTAAAATTGCCTACAGCCATGTGTTATTATTTTAGGCCTTCGATGCCTGTCTGCGGTCACTCCTTCCACTAGGCCTCCACTGACCACACCACTGCTGCCCGTGTACCCCTGGAACCAATTTAAATTGCCTACAGCCAGCCCATTTTTTTTATTTTAGGCCTTCGATGCCTGTCTGCGGTCCATTCTTTCTACTACTACTACACTGACCAGGGCACTGCTGACCGTGTACCCCTGGAACCAATTTAAAATTGCCTACAGCCATGTGTTATTATTTTAGGCCTTCGATGCCTGTCTGCGGTCACTCCTTCCAATAGGCCTCCACTGACCACACCACTGCTGCCCGTGTACCCCTGGAACCAATTTAAAATTGCCTACAGCCAGCCCAATTTTTTTATTTTAGGCCTTCGATGCCTGTGTGCGGTCCATTCTTTCTACTACTACTACACTGACCAGGGCACTGCTGCCCGTGTACCCCTGGAACCAATTTAAAATTGCCTACAGCCATGTGTTATTATTTTAGGCCTTCGATGCCTGTCTGCGGTCACTCCTTCCACTAGGCCTCCACTGACCACACCACTGCTGCCCGTGTACCCCTGGAACCAATTTAAAATTGCCTACAGCCATGTGTTATTATTTTAGGCCTTCGATGCCTGTCTGCGGTCACTCCTTCCACTAGGCCTCCACTGACCACACCACTGCTGCCCGTGTACCCCTGGAACCAATTTAAAATTGCCTACAGCCATGTGTTATTATTTTAGGCCTTCGATGCCTGTCTGCGGTCCATTCTTTCTACTACTACTACACTGACCAGGGCACTGCTGCCCGTGTACCCCTGGAACCAATTTAAAATTGCCTACAGCCATGTGTTATTATTTTAGGCCTTCGATGCCTGTCTGCGGTCACTCCTTCCACTAGGCCTCCACTGACCACACCACTGCTGCCCGTGTACCCCTGGAACCAATTTAAAATTGCCTACAGCCAGCCCAATTTTTTTATTTTAGGCCTTCGATGCCTGTCTGCGGTCCATTCTTTCTACTACTACTACACTGACCAGGGCACTGCTGCCCGTGTACCCCTGGAACCAATTTAAAATTGCCTACAGCCATGTGTTATTATTTTAGGCCTTCGATGCCTGTCTGCGGTCACTCCTTCCACTAGGCCTCCACTGACCACACCACTGCTGCCCGTGTACCCCTGGAACCAATTTAAAATTGCCTACAGCCATGTGTTATTATTTTAGGCCTTCGATGCCTGTCTGCGGTCACTCCTTCCACTAGGCCTCCACTGACCACACCACTGCTGCCCGTGTACCCCTGGAACCAATTTAAAATTGCCTACAGCCATGTGTTATTATTTTAGGCCTTCGATGCCTGTCTGCGGTCCATTCTTTCTACTACTACTACACTGACCAGGGCACTGCTGCCCGTGTACCCCTGGAACCAATTTAAAATTGCCTACAGCCATGTGTTATTATTTTAGGCCTTCGATGCCTGTCTGTGGTCACTCCTTCCACTAGGCCTCCACTGACCACACCACTGCTGCCCGTGTACCCCTGGAACCAACATCAGAAAATATAAAAATAAGTATTTTGCTTATAAAAAAGAAAATACTGGAGAGATATCAAATGCAGACATTTTAACATTAAAAACAAACACATACAACAAAAATCTGGTACAGTACTAAAAATGGCCACCAGCTACAATAACTTTCTCCTGCAAGTAGTTAACTGAAAGGTTTTTTCAATTTTAAACACAGATATGGCATCCACCGAGTGTTGTCCTGTCGCGTCTTCTTTATATTATTGCCAAGAAGATGCAAAACAATGAAAAAAATAAAATCATTATTTACCAAAAAAATAGAGTAAGTCAAAACCACATTGCAAATAAACATTCATTACAAATAAAGAAGCAGGGCGCGTCCGAGGGTGAGTATATACCTAATAAGAATATAATCACCCTCGGACGCGCCCTGCTTCTTTCCGACAGCCTTCCTTCCTAAGAATCAGCCCTTCTGTGGTGTAGAGAGAGGGTTTGTTACACTCCAAGGTGTTCCCCAGGTTGCCTTTCCTGAGCTTCGATCTTCCGGCTCTCGTTTAGTAGTTGTTGGAAACTACGCTGCATTGGGCCTACAAATTGGGTATGGGGTGTAGAGAGATGGTGTGTTCCACTCCAAGGTGTTCCCCAGGTTGCCTTTCCTGAGCTTCGATCTTCTGGCTCTCGTTTAGTAGTTGTTGGAAACTACGCTACATTAGGCCTACAAATTGGGTATGGGGTGTAGAGAGATGGTGTGTTCCACTGTAGAGAGATGGTGTGTTCCACTCCAAGGTGTTCCCCAGGTTTCCTCGCCAATGCTTCGATCATCATGCTCTCGTTTAGTAGTTGTTGGAAACTACGCTGCATTAGGCCTACAAATTGGGTATGGGGTGTAGAGAGATGGTGTGTTACACTCCAAGGTGTTCCCCAGGTTTCCTCTCCATTGCTTCGATCTTCCGGCTCTCGCTTAGTAGTTGTTGGAACTATGCTGCATTAGGCCTACAAATTGGGTATGGGGTGTAGAGAGATGGTGTGTTACACTCCAAGGTGTTCCCCAGGTTTCCTCTCCATTGCTTCGATCTTCCGGCTCTCGTTTAGTAGTTGTTGGAAACTACGCTGCATTAGGCCTACAAATTGGGTATGGGGTTTAGAGAGATGGTGTGTTACACTCCAAGGTGTTCCCCAGGTTTCCTCTCCATTGCTTCGATCTTCCGGCTCTCGTTTAGTAGTTGTTGGAAACTACGCTGCATTAGGCCTACAAATTGGGTATGGGGTTTAGAGAGATGGTGTGTTACACTCCAAGGTGTTCCCCAGGTTTCCTCTCCATTGCTTCGATCTTCCGGCTCTCGTTTAGTAGTTGTTGGAAACTACGCTGCATTAGGCCTACAAATTGGGTATGGGGTGTAGAGAGATGGTGTGTTCCACTCCAAGGTGTTCCCCAGGTTGCCTTTCCTGAGCTTCGATCTTCCGGCTCTCGTTTAGTAGTTGTTGGAAACTACGCTGCATTAGGCCTACAAATTGGGTATGGGGTGTAGAGAGATGGTGTGTTCCACTGTAGAGAGATGGTGTGTTCCACTCCAAGGTGTTCCCCAGGCTTCCTCGCCAATGCTTCGATCATCATGCTCTCGTTTAGTAGTTGTTGGAAACTACGCTGCATTAGGCCTACAAATTGGGTATGGGGTGTAGAGAGATGGTGTGTTCCACTCCAAGGTGTTCCCCAGGTTTCCTCTCCATTGCTTCGATCTTCATGCTCTCGTTTAGTAGTTGTTGGAAACTACGCTGCATTAGGCCTACAAATTGGGTATGGGGTGTAGAGAGATGGTGTGTTCCACTGTAGAGAGATGGTGTGTTCCACTCCAAGGTGTTCCCCAGGTTTCCTCGCCAATGCTTCGATCATCATGCTCTCGTTTAGTAGTTGTTGGAAACTACGCTGCATTAGGCCTACAAATTGGGTATGGGGTGTAGAGAGATGGTGTGTTACACTCCAAGGTGTTCCCCAGGTTTCCTCTCCATTGCTTCGATCTTCCGGCTCTCGTTTAGTAGTTGTTGGAAACTACGCTGCATTAGGCCTACAAATTGGGTATGGGGTGTAGAGAGATGGTGTGTTCCACTCCAAGGTGTTCCCCAGGTTTCCTCTCCATTGCTTCGATCTTCCGGCTCTCGTTTAGTAGTTGTTGGAAACTACGCTGCATTGGGCCTACAAATTGGGTATGGGGTGTAGAGAGATGGTGTGTTCCACTCCAAGGTGTTCTCCAGGTTGCCTTTCCTGAGCTTCGATCTTCCGGCTCTCGTTTAGTAGTTGTTGGAAACTACGCTGCATTAGGCCTACAAATTGGGTATGGGGTGTAGAGAGATGGTGTGTTCCACTGTAGAGAGATGGTGTGTTCCACTCCAAGGTGTTCCCCAGGTTTCCTCGCCAATGCTTCGATCATCATGCTCTCGTTTAGTAGTTGTTGGAAACTACGCTGCATTAGGCCTACAAATTGGGTATGGGGTGTAGAGAGATGGTGTGTTCCACTCCAAGGTGTTCCCCAGGTTTTCTCGCCAATGCTTCGATCATCATGCTCTCGTTTAGTAGTTGTTGGAAACTACGCTGCATTAGACCTACAAATTGGGTATGGGGTGTAGAGAGATGGTGTGTTCCACTCCAAGGTGTTCTCCAGGTTGCCTTTCCTGAACTTCTATCTTCAGGCTCTCATTAAATTGTGGTTAAACGGAACAACTGCATTTGGCGTACTAGTTGGTTTGGGGCCTACTATCGGTGTCTGCCGCTCCTTGCTGTTCTCCTGGTTTCCTGTCCTGAAATTCCATTTTCAGGCGCTCGTTAAGTAGTTGTTAATGTTAGACTGCATTTGGCCTACTAGTTGGGTTGGGGCCTACTATCGGTGTCTGCCACTCCTTGCTGTTCTCCTCCACTGAACAAAGCTGTGCCGCCTGTTTACTACTGTTGCCAATTTTGAACTGCATTTCGACTACTTACTGATTTGGGCCTACTCTCTGTGTCAGCCTCTCATTCCAGTTGTCCTCCACTGCAATGCCCCCTGATTAGTCCTGTGTTACCAATTTTGAACTGCATTTAGCCCACTTTATTCTTTGGGCCTATATCTGTGTTTCCTCCTCATCCTGCCCATTGCCCAGCCAGTGATAGATGAGTCTGCTGGTACATTGACCCATAACGCAACATTTCCCGTGCACGCTACACTGCAAGATTGTGACCCTGCTGAAAGTCAGGTCCCCCTTCCCGCATACCATACCACCTTACACGGGGACAAACAGGAAGGTGCAGATGAAAGTGCAGGTTCCTTCATCAGGTGGGGGGAGGAATACTAGTTGGCGACGTCACTGGCACAGGGCCTCTCATGGTACGCAAAAGTGTTGCTGCCGGTGGGAGGCGCCCCCGCCGTGCAAACACACCGCTGTACTTTGAGGGGCCCTGTGCCAGTGCCAATGCCAACGAGTGGGCCCCCCCTGCTTGCTCAGGTTCACAGCACTTGCAAAGTTGAAATACTTACCTCTCCCTGCTCCACTGCCGTGACGTGGTCCAGATTTCCTGGGCCCACTAATTACTTGAACCAGCCCTACCCACCACAACTTTAGCCAAATGACCCCCAATTTCAAATGCCTTCCAATTATTATAAGGTAAATTACGCTTGACAAGCTTCATTAAGAAGAATGGATGGTTTTGACATTAAAATGGGCACTCTAGGTGTTTTCCTGGCCCCCACTCACTGCCGACTATGCTGCCCCATTGACTTGCATTGGGTTTCGTGTTTCGGTCGATCCCGACTTTACGTCATAATCGGCCGATTTCACTCGACCCGACTTTTGAGATAGTCGGGTTTCGCGAAACCCGGCTCGACTCTAAAAAGGTCAAGGTCGCTCAACTCTAGTGCAGAATACTTGCCTTGTCCATATTGGCCAGTTGTGTGTTGTCCATAAGCTAATTGTCTCTGGCCCTCATGCTGACGGACACATTGGTTCGCATCATTCCCAACCCCAAAATGGCCATGTTGTCCAAACCCAGGTTGGGAGCAGCCTACATCACTGGGTCTGAAAAAGTGGCCATTTTGGGAATGTGGGTTGTAGGCTGCCATTTGGTACAGTGCTGGCCTTTGTAGATTTTGGGGTGGGAGGGGTTGAGGTGTAAGCATATGTGGAGTAGGTGCTGCAAATCCTGATTGATCCTGCACCTGTTGAGTGAATTGAAGGTGCAAGAGGTTTGTTTGGGAAAGCTGCCTTCGCTCCAGATATTCAAACACCTCATAGGGGTTATTTGGAGGGGTGCTTAAATCAATCAGGATTTGCATACACCCTCTCACACATAGCCTACCTCACAGGGAAGGGGTCTAAGATAACGGGCAAGGCTGCAGGCAAAGGCCTCCTCTCCATCATCCGTGGCTGCTCTGGCCAAATAATTGAGGACCCCAGCATCCACATCACTCCTTGTGGCTTGCAGCTCTCTCCTTCGGCGGCCTTTACGTAAAGCCCCAGCTGCCTGTGGGGATGACACAAGTGGGCCTGTAGGGCTGCTGCTCTGGCCATGTTCCTCATGCCTTCCCTGATCATGTGCTGCTGAGAGTGGTGGTGCTGCATCTTCCTCACTTGCTGCTGCCTGCAGTGATGATGAAGCTGATGGCAATTCAAGGATGGATGTGGAAGATTCCAAAGATGGGCCTGCCACCTCTTCATCCAGACTTACGGGATCTATCACAGCCTCCGATTCAGACCCGGTCTCCCTCTCTGTGAGGTTGGACTGTGGTCTGTTATAAAACAAAAAATAAAAGAAAAATGAATTAAAAGGTTATTTAGTTGTGGCCATCCTTTTATTACACATCTGTGAGCTCTAATCACAATAATTACCTACACACAACCTCAGATCAGCAAAAGATCTCTTTCTGTACTCCCCTCTTATCACCTATTCCCACAATGGAAGGCAAGATTTATCTTGTGTATCACCCCTACTGTGGAAACCACTATCACAACACATCATACTGTCGCATACCATTGAAAGCTACACAAACAGCATGAAGACCCACCTCTTCAAACAATCAGATAACCTGCAGTCACCACCCATCGAACAAACCACTGCATGAACATCTCTAACCTTGCCTACTATATTCTCACCCATCCCTTGTTGTAGCTTGTGAGGCTTTGCGGGCAGGGTCCTCTCTCCTCCAGGACCCTTTTGTAATTTTTTGTTGTAAATAGTGTTGAGCGATACCGTCCGATACTTGAAAGTATCGGTATCGGATAGTATCGGCCGATACCCGAAAAGTATCGGATATCGCCGATACCGATACCCGATACCAATACAAGTCAATGGGACACCAAGTATCGGAAGGTATCCTGATGGTTCCGAGGTCTGAAGGAGAGGAAACTCTCCTTCAGGCCTTGGGATCCGTATTAATGTGTAAAATAAAGAATTAAAATAAAAAATATTGATATAATTACCTCTCCGGAGGCCCCTGGACATCACCGCTGGTAACCGGCAGCCTTCTTTGCTTAAAATGAGCGCGTTTAGGACCTGAGAATGACGTCGCGGCTTCTGATTGGTCGCATGCCGCTCATGTGACCACCACGCGACCAATCAGAAGCCGCGACGTCATTCTTAGGTCATAAATTCCTAGAATGAGGAGTTTAGGACCTGAGAATGATGTCGCGGCTTCTGATTGGTCGCGTGGCGGTCACATGAGCGGCACGCGACCAATCAGAAGCCGTGACGTCATGGAAGTCCCTAAACACGCTCATTTTAAACAAAGAAGGCTGCCGGTTACCAGCGGTGATGTCCAGGGGCCTCCGGAGAGGTGAGTATATCAATATTTTTTATTTTAATTCTTTATTTTACACATAATATAGATCCGATACCGATTCCCGATGCCGCAAAAGTATCGGAACTCGGTATCGGAATTCCGATACCGCAAGTATCGGCCGATACCCGATACTTGCGGTATCGGAATGCTCAACACTAGTTGTAAACATTATTGTTTGCACTAGATTTACACATCCTTACATGTAATTCGCAATGGACTAACCATAACAAATAATCTTAATAAGATATTTTTTCAGGAAAAATGTGTTGTGTAGTTATTACTTACTGTCTTAGATCCATACTGCCATCCAAAAAGGAAAGACGGTCATAATATATATATTTTTTCTTCTTCAGTGGGGCTGCTGACCCACTTCTTGCTCGCTGCTGCCTTTCCCGCCGATACTGGTCCCGGATGCTGCGCCATCGTGTCATTACATCATCCACTGCAATTACATGTTAAAACAAATATTGTTTAAGCTCATTATGCACATAGCTTAGTCCAGTTGTCAGTGATATAATATTCTTATTATTATTTATTTTTCTTGCACCATTATTTCCATGGTGCTGTAGATGATAAAGGGGTTACATGCATAGTTCTAGATATCGTTCCCAGTAAACAACTTTACAGTGACAGACTGGTACAGAGGGGAGAGAACCCTGTCCTTGCAAATATACATTAGCTAATATTTGACAGAGGATAATAAAATGCCTTGTTAACTAATTATCCTAAAGTTTAAATTCATGTAAAAACAAATACCAGAGTCAACACCCCTCTGGATGAGGTATGAGGCCAAAAAAAGATTTAGCAGCGCAACATCAAGATTAGCTATGTACATAAACATTTTATCATGTTAATCAGCTTTTTTTTGGAAAAAAATGCCCACAAACGACATAGAAAGATAAAAATGATTATTCCAGTAATCATGTAGGGAAAGCATCTTGTAAAGTAAATTATTGTGAATACATGATTGTACTTACAAAGTCTTGTCTGCTCCGCACGTGGCCGTTGGGCATAATCTGGGAATAGGATCCCACAGATGGTCCTCCAAGCTGCCTCTTTCCTGGCCCGGTTGGAATAATTAGGATCCCGCTGGTCCCATATTTCTGGCCTTTCTTGGACCAGGATGAGGAGCATATCCACATTTATTATGCTGGCCATGCTGCTTGGAACTCCGTGGAGGCGAGCGCCAGACTTCCGGGATGTCTGTGTGGCTTTTTGAGCTAATTAGCATGTCTGAGCTTCCTGATTGAGGGCTTGGCACAATTCCTTGCACCTGATGATGTCTTGAGATGTCTGGCGTATTTCTCGCAAGTCACACTGTTGGTCCGTGTGTAATCCGTATTTTTCTGGCCCCCATAGACTTTCATTGGCGTATTTTTTGTGCAATACAGTGACAAACGCAGCATGCTGCGATTTTCTACGGCCGTAGAAGACCGTATAATACGGATCAGTAAAATACGGCAGATAGGAGCTGGGCCATAGAGAATCATTGTACCATATGCAATCCGTATTTTCTGCACCTCTCATACGTCCGTAAAACACGCTAGTGTGAGGCCGGCCTAATAGGAAATAATAGACACTCTGTTTGTTGTGCAATCAGAAGGGAAGGAGCGCAATATTATTGTACAGGTTTTACTGTTATGGTTTGAGAGTGCCATGACCCACTGGCAGAGCTCCTGAGGTGTGAAAAAGTGTGTTACATAATTTTATACCAGTGGGCAGTGAAGAAAAAACAATTTAATTTTTACCACAAAAAATTTCTTTAAGCCCTAGATTTTACATTTCTACATGGGAAAATGGGTAAAAATAACCCCAAAATTTGTCCCACAATTTCTGCTGTATGTAGAAATACCCTATATATGGCTGTAAAGTATTGCATAGGCTAGGTTCATATTGCGCTAGTGCAATCTATTTAGTGCATACGCTAATGGAATGCGCTAATGCAATGTCCAAAAAGGGATTGCGTTTAGCTATCCCGCTAGCGCAGATGTCCGATCTGTGCTAGCGAAGAACGAACCCTGAACGCTGCAAGCAGCGTTCGAGGTCCGTCAGAAAATAATGGGACATCGCTGACGCATGCCAAAAATGGCATACGTTAGCGAAGCGTTAGTTACATTGCGGTCAATGGGTGCGCTAACGGATCTGTTACATAGCATTAATTATGCCAATTGCGCCATGTAACGGATTCCGTTAGCGGACACCCACTAACGCAATGTGAACCCAGCCTTAGCCACATGGCGAGACTCAGGAGGGAAGGAGTGCTATTTGCTTCCAGAAGAGCAGATTTCCCTAGAATAGTTTGCAGACTACATATACAGAGGCCCTAAGTGCTAGAAAAGCAGAATCCCCACCTAACTGATCCCAGTTTGGAAATTGTACCCCCACCAAACACGTGGGAGCTAAAGGTTGTATATGTACAATGGGGCTCAGAAGTGAGAGGGACATTTGGATATGGGAGCGCAGAAATTTTTTTTGGGGGGATGAGCTATTTAGCTTTTCCAGAAGCTTTGTGCTACCAATGCCGTGGAAGCTGCTATATTTCTGTTAACAGATGACAGAGCTGAGCAGGGACTTGCACTTTTGTAGATGGAGTTGAAACTTTTATTGTGAACATTTTGCATAAAATTTTGAATAATATTTTTATGGCACTCTAAACCGAGCACTTACTTTGGAGTTTCCATCTAAAGCTCTGAGTGATGTGATTCAGATGAAACCCCCAAGGGATCCTTTCACTATAATGAGGCAGCAAAATAACTTTAGACTCTGTCGTGTTTCTGTTCAGCAGAGTCCTTCTTTTCAAAAGTGCAAATAACTTTGGCAGACAGCACTTTTATGCACGCCTACAAAAATGGACACTGCCGGATCAGAGGCCAGTTAGTGTCGACAGTGCCTTCATCTGCCTCATTATAGGGATCTTCCTCCAGGGTTCCATCTGAATCACGTATGTAAGTGCAGCGCCCCAGGGTCCTGGTCGTTGCAGTAATGTCGTTCTTCCACCAGGGTGAGTGATGTTACTTCTGATGGCAATAAGGAGATCACCTTACCAGGTATCACAAAACACACAACACACTTCACACTACAAGCCAACAGGGGGAGCTATGCTTCTATCTAGTAGGGCACTCCTCACAGTTGGGTAAAACTGGTGGCCTGGATAGGAAGTTAGAGAGAAGCTGACTGGGCTTCAGCCAGGCAGCACCTGTCAGGCAGACAGGGAAAGGAGGAACATCAAACAGCTGCAGACAGAGTGGTCCCTGACAGGGGTGGGATCCTGTCAGAGGCCTAGATAGAAGGTTACGGAGCTGCGCCTGCCCCGAATTGCGGCAAAATCCTGAGAAAGTACACTAAGAGAATTGCGTTGCTGAGAGTGAGAAACAAAGTCATAGCACAAGGAGAGGAATCCAGAGGGAGTTCTGCCCTGCAATAGGCTGCCTCCCTCTGAGGCGCAGAAGCCAGTAGCCAGAACACCGAGGGAGTAAGGAACTCTATGCTTTACTTCAGAGACTGGCAGGACAGTTAATTCCACGTTAGCTGCCCGACCTTACACCCAGGTGGCAACTTGTGGAGGACTGGGACATTTTACAGGGACCCTAAAGAAGCCTCAGGTCATCAGTCATACGGGATTGTCCTATCCATGCCATCTGGGGGACAGAGAGAGAGAAAGAGACAGAACACCTAGAACACCGACATCAGTTTTGAGGAGCTCACCGAGAAGCTCAGCAGGGAGGTACTACAACACTCAGCCGCTAGAGGAAGGCTACTGATTTCCACCTGGATAAGGGGACTCTGGAATTGCCTTCAGACCAGCCGGACTCTGCCTGCCCTGTGATCTAGTACTCTGGACTGTGGACGCTGAAGCCTTCAGTAAAGGTAAAGAGACTGAAACCTTGTGTCCTCATTATTCACTGCACCTTACAGCATCCATCATTCTCCATCTACACTCTGGGAAGCCCTGGGGATACACTTCACCTGTGGGAAGGTATACCATCTAGCTGCCATAACATCACCCCAGCGGACCCCTAAGCAGCGTCGGTCCCCCTGACTGAATACCACAGGTGTGTCACGAACATTATCCTATTAAACTTTCGTCCTTTTATTGGACGCCCCTCAAAGGGCCACGGACTGGATCAGGCCACCGTGATATCCCTGACGAGAACCGAAGGGCCCAGTTCCGAGTACCCCATTGCCCTACACGGGGGGCGATCCTTAAGTGCTTAATCTAGAGCGCAGGATTAATGTGAGTCTCTCCTTACTGCAATCTTTGGAAGGCAGAATGAACAAATCAACTGCAGATGAATAATTGTTTGACTTTATTCTTCGGATTGGTGCGATTACAGCTATTTCAGATTTATATCTGTTTTTTTATGTTTGGCTTCTGTCACACACTAAAAGGTGCTTTTTATTGAATTGTCATATTTTGAGAGCTATAATTTTTCCACATTTCTGTCGACAGAGTCATGTGGCAGATTGTTCTTTTGCAGGATGAGTTGACGTTTTTATTGATACAATTTTCGGGCACATTATATTTTAAATCGCTTTCTATTCTGATTTTTGGGAAACAGAATGAACAAAAATCAGCAATTCAGAAATTGTTTTATGGGCATTTTTTTATGCCGCTCAGTGTGTAGTAAAAAAGGCAGCTTTACTCTTCGAGTCAGTACAATTACAGCGATACCACATTTATATATTTTTTATGTTTTAGCGCTTTTACACAATATAATGTTTTATAGAAAAAATAATTATTTTTGTATCTCTTTATTCTGACAAATATACCTTTTTTATTTTTCTGTTGATTAAGTAATGTATTGCAGCTTGTTTTGCGGAACAAGATTTTGCTTTCAGCGATACCATTTTTATTTATATTCGTCTTTTTTTTATCGTGTTTTATTCCAATTTTTCCCAGTGGTATGATGATAAAGCATAAGCTAGCTACATTTTTTATGTGTTTTTTTTTTTCTGCGTTCACAGAAGGGTTTAACTAGTGTGACACTTTCATAGATTGGGTTGTTCTGGATGCGGCAATACGAAATATGTGTAATTTTTTGTTTGTTTATTCATTTTTTCCATAAAAATGTGTATTTATTAGAGTAATATTGCTATTATTATTATGTTAATATTATTTTGCAATATTTTTTATGTACATTTACTTTTTTTTTTTTACTTTTGTTTAACTTTTTTACATAGTCCCTTTATGGAACTTTCACTTTTTTATTTTGCTCACAGGTATTATGCATTGCAGTGCATTATACCTATACTGAAAGATTCCACAACTTGGTGACCTGTGAGTCATTATGATGACTTTGGGTCACCATGGCAATGATCGGGCCCCGTGATGATGTCATGTGGGTGCCAATCTAAAGGCAGAGGGAGCTCCCCACCCTCTGCTTTTCTCCTGATTGTTGCAATTGTGCTTGATTGCTGCATTTAGGGGATTAACAGCCAGGGGCAGTGCTGAGCTCCTGATAGCTGTTGACACTGAACTGCCACTGTGTGTTTACACAGATTGACAGTTCAAAGTCATGACAGACATAGCACATCATGGTTCGGGAACTAACAGCCACTCATGACGTTCTATGTCCATTATTGGTCATAAAGGGGGTTAAAGAATCAACTGTAATCCCATGCTGTAAAGTCTGTATACCTACTTTTGCTTCCTTCCCTGCACAGGAGATGTGTTAGGTGCAGACAATGTTCCTGCACTGTCAGACACAGCCTTTAAACAAGTACTTACCAGGGGAACATTTGTAAGATTACCTGTTGTGAATTCTGTTATCAAACTCCCTCCTGTGGTCATGAATGGTACTTCGGCGAGTTCTGTCCATGGACTCCCTCTGGTGGCTGTGAGTGGTGCTGCTGCTTCTGAGGTTAGCTCCACAGGTGACGGAGTTTATTCGTTGGCTGGCTGCTCTATTTAACTCCACTCAGATCATTACTCCATGCCAGCTGTCAATGTTCTTGTACTGGTTCAGTTCGCTCTTGGATCTTTCTGGTGACCTGTCTACTCCAGCAGAAGATAAGTCCCTGCTAGTTATTATTTGTTCATTGTTTTCTGGTCCACCTTGCTATCATGATTTTGTTTTGCTAGCTGGAAGCTCTGGGATGCAGAGTGGCACCTCCGCACCGTGAGTCGGTGCGGAGGTTTTTTTTGCACACTCTGCGTGGTCTTTTTGTAGTTTTTTGTGCTGACCGCAAAGATACCTTTCCTATCCTCAGTCTGTTTAGTAAGTCGGGCCTCTCTTTGCTGAAACCTGTTTCATTTCTGTGTTTGTGACTTTC
Source organism: Ranitomeya imitator (assembly GCF_032444005.1). Lineage (NCBI taxonomy): Eukaryota > Metazoa > Chordata > Amphibia > Anura > Dendrobatidae > Ranitomeya > Ranitomeya imitator. The sequence continues at coordinate 328,457,376 of NC_091286.1, read as the reverse complement.
ATCTTTACTCACAGTCAATATATGTGGGGGGCTGCCTTTTCCTTTGGGGAATTTCTCTGAGGCAAGGTAGGCTTTAGTTTCTATTTCTAGGGCTAGTTAGCTCTTAGGCTGTGAAGAGGCGTCTAGGCCGTGTTAGGTACGCTCAACGGCTATTTCTAGTTGTGTGATAGGATTAGGGGTTGCGGTCAGCAGAGTTCCCACTTCCCAGAGCTTGTCTTGTGTGAGTTTAACCATCAGGTCATTCCTGGTGCTCCTAACCACCAGGTCCATAACAATTACCCCTGCACAGGAACATATTTATTCATAGAGTTCATAATAATGTGGCCTGCACAGAATCATGCTTTTTTGAGCTGGAGTTTTGTTAAACAGCTACTCAAGTGTTAAAGTTGTGTCAATCCATGCGTTTGATAATTAGCCGTCCTTTAACCCCCTGTAAAGAAAAATCTGTGGCTGATGTTCTTTGGAGACCATGATTTTTTAAAATAAATATTGCAATACTATAAGGCTGGAGTCACACTCAGCGTAAGACAATACGGTCCATATATTACGGCCGTAATACGCTGAAAAGTCCCCAAAATAGTGGTCCGTAGCTCCTCCGTAGGCAGGGTGTTTCAGCGTTTTTTGCACATGGCATCCTCCGTATGTAATCCGTATGGCATCCGTACTGCGTGTTTTTCTCGCAGGCTTGCAAAACCAACATACGGCTATACAAGGGATCCATGTGTAAAAAAAATAAAGAAACATATATACTGTATATATATATATATCAGTAGACACATATATTGGATTGAGCGTAGAATAAAATATTACAACAACCTTTGTTTTTATTTCATTAAAATAATTTTTAATAATGTGGTTGTGTTTTTTTTAACCCTTTACTAGTATTGGATTAATAATGGATAGGAGTCATAATTGACGACTCTCCATTATTAATTTGGCTTAATGTCACCTTACAATAGCAAGGTGGCATTAACCCTTCATTACCCCATATCCCACCGCTACACGGGAATGGGAAGAGAGTGGCCAAGTGCCAGAATAGGCGCATCTTCCAGATGTGCCTTTTCTGGGGTGGCTGGTGGCAGATGTTTTTAGCCAGAGGGGGGCCAATAACCGTGGACCCTCTCCAGGCTATTAATATCTGCCCTCAGTCACTGGCTTTACTACTCTGGCGGAGAAAATTGCGTGGGAGCCCACGCCAATTTTTACCACCATTTAACCCTTTAATTTAATAGCTAGAACGGCCAAATTTTGCAGATACACACTACTGACATTAGTAGTGTGGAATATGCAAAAAAAAGGTGATATGACATGGTTTACTGTATGTAAACCATGTCTCATATCATGTCGGGTTTAGGAAGGAGATAGCAAAAGCCGGTAATTGAATTACCGGCTTTAAAGCTATCTAGCGCTGTATGAAGTAATAATATATATACATATATGTGTCTCAATGACATATATATATATATATATATATATACCTATTATATGTGTACACATTTATTCTACCTATTCTATTGTAAGCTGTCAGTGTGATTTTACTGTACACTGCACTGAATTGCCGGCTTTTCTCTATAACACCGCTGCTTATTTCTCGCAAGTTACACTGCTGGTCCGTGTGTGATCCGTATTTTTCTGGCTTCCATAGACTTTCATTGGCGTATTTTTTGCGCAGTACGGTGACAAACGCAGCATGCTGCGATTTTCTACGGCCGTAGAAGCCAGTATAATACGGATCAGTAAAATACAGCAGATAGGAGCATTGGCATAGAGAATAATTGTGCCGTTTGTTTGGCGAGTTTTACGGACGTATTTTCTGCGCTCTTACGTCCGTAAAACTCGCTAGTGTGACTCCAGCCTAATACTGTAGTATAAGCAATGAGTATTATATTGAAGAAGCTTGTGCGAAACGGCGCTCGTCGGGCTCGGGATCACGGCACCGGCACCTCCAAGCAGTCACAGCCCTCCCTTCTCATTTACATCTATATTGCAGGTAATATTTATCACCTTTGTTCGGCTAAGCCTTTTCAATAACTACGCAGACCTACACCAGGTGTACTAACAACTCCGGTTGTATTCCCTGGTTTCCTTTGTCTTTTTTGCTCTGCACTGTTATGTAGGTATTGTTTCCTTTGGCAGCCATTATATTATTCCTCCTGCTATAGGTATATATATGAGGTCGCATCACTAATATCCTCCTTGTTCTGCTATTTTGTTCCAAGTGGCAGCTCACTTTCTAGGATATGTGCATTTCTTCACTAATATAAGCCTTATATCTATAACTATATTTTATGTTGTGGCTGTGCCGCTAATATGTTTGTTATAGCCCATATCGCTACATAGCTTTATATTTTAGGCTTCCTGCTCTTATTACATTCACTTTTTTCCTGACATGGGATTTCATGCCAGGATATGTATTTAATCACAAGTTCAAGTCACCTAAGGGCACTAAAAAATAAAGTTAAAAAAAAGTTTTTAAAAATATACCAAAAAAAACCTGCAATCAGTCTCTTTTTACTCTATTGAAAGCAAATACAAATATATACATAAATTTAAATTAATTAATCTATGTGGCATTGCTGCATCTGTAAGGCTATGTGCACACGTTGCTGATTTCCTGCAGAACTGCAGCTTTTTTTTCCACACAGAAACGCTGCAGATCTGCAAGTGATTTACAGTACAATGTAAATCAATGGCCAAAAAAAAATGCTGTGCTAATGGTGCAGAAAAATCTGCACAGAAAACGCAGCAGATCCAAAAAGGAGCATGTCACTTCTTTTGTGCAGTTCTGCTGCGTTTCTGCACCCAATCCATAATAGAAATCTGCAGGGGTAAAAAAAAGGAAGAAATCCGCACAAAAATCTGCAACGTGTGCACATACCAAAAAAAGGAGCAGATTCTGACCTGCATTTTCCTCCAGGAAATTCAGAATCTGCACGGGAAATTCCACAGGCAAATCTGCATCGTGTGCACATAGCCCAAAAGTCTGACCCATCAAAATGAAAATTAGCACCATTTGTACTGCTATGTGAATTCACCTTACTGGCATTCGGTATGATGGCGACATCCCTTGTTCTTTAACCCCTTCCCGACCTTTGACGCCACGTAGGCGTCATGAAAGTCGGTGCCATTCCGACCCATGACGCCTATGCGGCGTCATGGAAAGATCGCGTCCCTGCAGATCGGGTGAAAGGGTTAACTCCCATTTCACCCGATCTGCAGGGACAGGGGGAGTGGTAGTTTAGCCCAGGGGGGGTGGCTTCACCCCCTCGTGGCTACGATCGCTCTGATTGGCTGTTGAAAGTGAAACTGCCAATCAGAGCGATTTGTAATATTTCACCCATTATAACGGGTGAAATATTACAATCCAGCCATGGCCGATGCTGAAATATCATCGGCCATGGCTGGAAATACTAGTGTACCCCCACCCCACCCCTCCGATCGCCCCCCCACCCCCCCGATCTGGCCGGTACACTGCTCCGGCTCCCCTCCGTCCAGTGCTCCGCTCCCCCCCCGTGCTCGTGTCCGCTCCCCCCGTGCTCCAATCACCCCCCCGTGCTCCAATCACCCCCCCTGCACTCCGATCCACCCCCCCCCGTGCTCCGTTCCACCCCCCCGTGCTCCATTCCAGCCCCCCCGTGCTCCGTTCCACGCCCCCCGCGCTCCGTTCCACCCCTCCCGCGCTCCGATTCCCCCCCCCGTGCTCCGATCCCCCCCCCCGTGGTCCCCCCCCACCCTATCATACTTACCGATCCAGCCGTGGTCCCGTCCATCTTCTCCCGGGCGCCGCCATCTTCCAAAATGGCGGGCGCATGCGCAGTGCGCCCGCCGAATCTGCCGGCCGGCAGATTCGTTCCAAAGTGCATTTTGATCACTGAGATATAATCTATCTCAGTGATCAAAATAAAAAAAATAATAAATGACCCCCCCCCTTTGTCACCCCCATAGGTAGGGACAATAAAAAAATAAAGAAATTTTTTTTTTTCCACTAATGTTAGAATAGGGTTAGGGTTAGGGGTAGGGTTAGGGTTAGGGGTAGGGTTAGGGTTAAGGTTAGGGCTAGGGGTAGGGGTAGGGTTAGGGGTAGGGTTAGGGGTAGGGTTAGGGGTAGGGTTAGGGTTAGGGCTAGGGTTAGGGCTAGGGTTAGGGTTAGGAATGTGCACACGTATTCTGGTCCTCTGCGGATTTTTCCGCTGCGGATTTGATAAATCCGCAGTGCTAAACCGCTGCGGATTTATGGCGGATTTACCGCGTTTTTTTCTGCGCATTTCACTGCGGTTTTACAATTGCGATTTTCTATTGGAGCAGTTGTAAAACCGCTGCGGAATCCGCACAAAGAAGTGACATGCTGCGGAATGTAAACCGCTGCGTTTCCGTGCAGTTTTTCCGCAGCATGTGTACAGCGATTTTTGTTTCCCATAGGTTTACATTGAACTGTACACTCATGGGAAACTGCTGCGGATCTGCAGCGTTTTCCGCAGCGTGTGCACATACCTTTAGAATTAGGCTATGTGCACACGGTGCGGATTTGGCTGCGGATCCGCAGCAGTGTTCCATCAGGTTTACAGTACCATGTAAACATATGAAAAACCAAATCCGCTGTGCCCATGGTGCGGAAAATACCGCGCGGGAACGCTGCGTTGTATTTTCCGCAGCATGTCAATTCTTTGTGCGGATTCCGCAGCGTTTTACACCTGTTCCTCAATAGGAATCCGCAGGTGAAATCCGCACAAAAAACACTGGAAATCCGCGGAAAATCCGCAGATAAAACGCAGTGCCTTTTACCCGCAGATTTTTCAAAAATGGTGCGGAAATATCTCACACGAATCCGCAACGTGGGCACATAGCCTTAGGGTTAGGGTTGGAATTAGGGTTGTGGTTAGGGTTAGGGGTGTGTTGGGGTTAGGGGTGTGTTGGGGTTAGGGTTGTGATTAGGATTATGGCTACAGTTGGGATTAGGGTTAGGGGTGTGTTGGGGTTAGTGTTGGAGTTAGAATTGAGGGGTTACCACTGTTTAGGCACATCAGGGGTCTCCAAACGCAACATGGCGCCACCATTGATTCCAGCCAATCTCGTATTCAAAAAGTCAAATGGTGCTCCCTCACTTCCGAGCCCTGACGTGTGCCCAAACAGTGGTTTACCCCCACATATGGGGTACCAGCATACTCAGGACAAACTGCGCAACAATTACTGGGGTCCAATTTCTCCTGTTACCCTTGTGAATCTAAAAAAATGCTTGCTAAAACATAATTTTTGAGGAAAGAAAAATGATTTTTTATTTTCACGGCTCTGCGTTGTAAACGTCTGTGAAGCACTTGGGGGTTCAAAGTGCTCACCACATATCTAGATAAGTTCCTTGGGGGGTCTAGTTTCTAAAATGGGGTCACTTGTGGGGGGTCTCTACTGTTTAGGCACACCAGGGGCTCTGCAAACGCAACGTGACACCCGCAGACCATTCCATCAAAGTCTGCATTTCAAAAGTCACTACTTCCCTTCTGAGCCCCGACGTGTGCCCAAACAGTGGTTTACCCCCACATATGGGGTATCAGCGTACTCAGGAGAAACTGGACAACAACTTTTGGGGTCCAATTTCTCCTGTAACCCTTGGGAAAATAAAAAATTCTGGGCTAAATAATTATTTTTGAGGAAAGAAAACGTATTTATTATTTTCACGGCTCTGCATTATAAACTTCTATGAAGCACTTGGGGGTTCAAAGTGCTCACCACACATCTAGATAAGTTCCTTTCAGGGTCTAGTTTCCAAAATGGGGTCACTTGTGGGGGGTTTCTACTGTTTAGGCACATCAGGGGCTCTGCAAACGCAACGTGACGCCCGCAGAGCATTCCATCAAAGTCTGCATTTCAAAACGTCACTACTTCAATTCCAAGCCCCGGCATGTGCCCAAACAGTAGTTTACCCCCACATATGGGGTATCACCGTACTCAGGAGAAACTGGACAACAACTTTTGGGGTCAAATTTCTCCTGTTACCCTTGGGAAAATTAAAAAATTCTGGGCTAAATAATTATTTTTGAGGAAAGAAAACGTATTTATTATTTTCACGGCTCTGCATTATAAACTTCTATGAAGCACTTGGGGGTTCAAAGTGCTCACCACACATCTAGATAAGTTCCTTTGGGGGTCTAGTTTCCAAAATGGGGTCACTTGTGGGGGGTTTCTACTGTTAAGCCACATCAGGGGCTCTGCAAACGCAACGTGACGCCCACAGAGCATTCCATCAAAGTCTGCATTTCAAAACGTCACTACTTCACTTCCGAGCCCCGGCATGTGCCCAAACAGTGATTTACCCCCACATATGGGGTATCAGCGTACTCAGGAGAAACTGGACAACAACTTTTGGGGTCAAATTTCTCCTGTTACCCTTGGGAAAATAAAAAATTGCAGGCTAAAAGATCATTTTTGAGAAAATAATTTTTTTTTTTATTTTCATGGCTCTGCGTTATAAACTTCTGTGAAGCACTTGGGGGTTCAAAGTCCTCACCACACATCTAGATTAGTTCCTTTGGGGGTCTAGTTTCCAAAATGGTGTCATTTCTGGGGGATCTCCAATGTTTAAGCACACAGGGGCTCTCCAAACGTGACATGGTGTCCGCTAATGATTGGAGCTAATTTTCCATTTAAAAAGCCAAATGGCGTGCCATCCCTTCCGAGCCCTGCCGTGCGCCCAAACAGTGGTTTACCCCCACATATGGGGTATCAGCGTACTCAGGACAAACTGGACAACAATATTTGGGGTCCAATTTCTCCCATTATCCTTGGCAAAATAGGAAATTCCAGGCTAAAAAATCATTTTTGAGGAAAGAAAAATTATTTTTTATTTTCATGGCTCTGCGTTATAAACTTCTGTGAAGCACCTGGGGGTTTAAAGTGCTCAATATGCATCTAGATAAGTTCCTTGGGGGGTCTAGTTTCCAAAATGGGGTCACTTGTGGGGGAGCTCCAATGTTTAGGCACATAGGGGGCTCTCCAAACGCGACATGGTGTCCGCTAACAATTGGAGCTAATTTTCCATTCAAAAAGTCAAATGGCGCGCCTTCCCTTCCGAGCCCTGCCGTGTGCCCAAACAGTGGTTTACCCCCACATATGAGGTATCGGCGTACTCGGGAGAAATTGCCCAACAAATTTTATGATCCATTTTATCCTACTGCCCATGTGAAAATGAAAAAATTGAGGCGAAAATAATTTTTTTGTGAAAAAAAAGTACTTTTTCATTTTTACAGATCAATTTGTGAAGCACCTGAGGGTTTAAAGTGCTCACTAGGCATCTAAATAAGTTCCTTGGGGGGTCTAGTTTCCAAAATGGGGTCACTTGTGGGGGAGCGCCAATGTTTAGGCACACAGGAGCTATCCAAACGCGACATGGTGTCCGCTAACGATGGAAATAATTTTTCATTCAAAAAGTCAAATGGCGCTCCTTCCCTTCCGAGCCTTACCATGTGCCCAAACAGTGGTTTACCCCCACATGTGAGGTATTGGTGTACTCAGGAGAAATTGCCCAACACATTTTAGGATCCATTTTATCCTGTTGCCCATGTGAAAATGAAAAAATTGAGGCTAAAAGAATTTTTTTGTGAAAAAAAAGTACTTTTTCATTTTTACGGATCAATTTGTGAAGCACCTGGGGGTTCAAAGTGCTCACTATGCATCTAGATAAGTTCCTTGGGGCGTCTAGTTTCCAAAATGGGGTCATTTGTGGGGAAGCTCCAATTTTTAGGCACACGGGGGCTCTCCAAACGTGACATGGTGTCCGCTAAAGAGTGGAGCCAATTTTTGATTCAAAAAGTCAAATGGCGCTCCTTCCCTTCCAAGCCCTGCCGTGCGCCCAAACAGTGGTTTACCCCCACATATGAGGTATCAGCGTACTCAGGACAAATTGGACAACAACTTTCGTGGTTCAGTTTCTCCTTTTACCATTGGGAAAATAAAAAAATTGTTGCTAAAAGATAATTTTTGTGACTAAAAAGTTAAATGTTCATTTTTTCCTTCCATGTTGCTTCTGCTGCTGTGAAGCACCTGAAGGGTTAATAAACTTCTTGAATGTGGTTTTGAGTACCTTGAGGGGTGCAGTTTTTAGAATGGTGTCACTTTTGGGTATTTTCAGCCATATAGACCCCTCAAACTGACTTCAAATGTGAGGTGGTCCCTAAAAAAAATGGTTTTGTAAATTTCGTTGTAAAAATGACAAATCGCTGGTCAAATTTTAACCCTTATAACTTCCTAACAAAAAAAAATTTTGTTTCCAAAATTGTGCTGATGTAAAGTAAACGTGTGGGAAATGTTATTTATTAACTATTTTGTGTCACATATCTCTCTGGTTTAACAGAATAAAAATTCAAAATGTGAAAATTGCGAAATTTTCAAAATTTTCGCCAAATTTCCGTGTTTATCACAAATAAATGCAGAATTTATTGACCTAAATTTACCACTAACATGAAGCCCAATATGTCACGAAAAAACAATCTCAGAACCGCTAGGATCCGTTGAAGCGTTCCTGAGTTATTACCTCATAAAGGGACACTGGTCAGAATTGCAAAAAACGGCAAGGTCTTTAAGGTCAAAATAGGCTGGGTCATGAAGGGGTTAAGAAAATGGCCAACGATGGTGTGCATGCGCGCTGACACTTTTACTACATTTTCTCTGCAGCTGTGAGGCCGGTACAGTGCGCATGTCCATTGATGTCATCAGACGTTTGTCACCCGCATGCGCACTGTGTACGGATGACGGTAAAAGAAGTGACATCATAGTGTAGCCGGAGTCTGGGGCGCATGTACTTCATTTCATTTATAAGGCTGGCATGAGACTGTATAAGTATCTACTCCCCCTTGAAAAAGTGAAGCATGCGAAAAGCGCTTTGGGGCTACAAGGGTGGCTGAAGTGGTCAGGTCATATGATGGGTAAGCAGCTAGATGTATGTTATGATTTGCGGTGACATTGTCAAATAGGCATATTTTGCTATGTAGCCGCTTAGGGTTTAACTAGAACCATGTACTTGTGACACTTACAAACTCAGCACTCCCAGTTTATTATTTTGACCGTGAAGCCTTTCTCTGCCTACCTTCATGTCTCCTCCATTCTCATATACAGTCATGGCCAAAAGTATTGACACCCCTGCAATTCTGTCAGATAATACTCAGTTTTTTCCTGAAAATGATTGCAAACACAAATTATTTGGTAATATTATCTTCATTTAATTTGTCTTAAATGAAAAAAACACAAAAGAGAATGAAGCAAAAAGCAAGACATTGATCCTTTCACACAAAACTCCAAAAATGGGCCAGACAAAAGTATTGGCACCCTCAGCCTAATACTTGGTTGCACAACCTTTAGCCAAAATAACTGCGACCAACCACTTCCGGTAACCATCAATGAGTTACAAATGCTCTGCTGGAATTTTAGACCATTCTTCTTTGGCAAACTGCTCAAGGTCCCTGATATTTGAAGGGTGCCTTCTCCAAACTGCCATTTTTAGATCTCTCCACAGGTGTTCTATGGGATTCAGGTCTGGACTCATTGCTGGCCACCTTAGAAGTCTCCAGTGCTTTCTCTCAAACCATTTTCTAGTGCTTTTTGAAGTGTGTTTTGGGTCATTGTCCTGCTGGAAGACCCATGACCTCTGAGGGAGACCCTGCTTTCTCACACTGGGCCCTACATTATGCTGCAAAATTTGTTGGTAGACTTTTTTTCTCCTGTAAACTCTATGTTGATGTCTTTGCCCAAAAAGCTCTACTTTTGTCTCATCTGACCAGAGAACATTCTTCCAAAATGTTTTAGGCTTTTTTTCAGGTATGTTTTGGCAAACTCCAGCCTGGCTTTTTTATGCCTCGCGGTAAGAAGTGGGGTCTTCCTGGGTCTCCTACCATACAGTCCCTTTTCATTCAGACGCCGACGGATAGTGCGGGTTGACATTGTTGTACCCTCGGACTGCAGGGCAGCTTAAACTTGTTTGGATGTTAGTCGAGGTTCTTTATCCAACATCCACACATTGCATTGAAATCTCTTGTCAGTTTTTCTTTTCCATCCACATCTAGGGAGGTTAGCCACAGTGCCATGGGCTTTAAACTTCTTGATGACACTGCGCACGGTAGACACAGGAACATTCAGGTATTTGGAGATGGACTTGTAGCCTTGAGATTGCTCATGCTTCCTCACAATTTGGCTTCTCCAGTCCTCAGACAGTTCTTTGGTCTTCTTTCTTTTCTCCATGCTCAATGTGGTACACACAAGGACACAGGACAGTGGTTGAGTCAACTTTAATCCATGTCAACTGGCTGCAAGTGTGATTTAGTTATTGCCAACACCTGTTAGGTGCCACATATAAGTTACAGGTGCTGTTAATTACACAAATTAGAGAAGCATCACATGATTTTTCGAACAGTGCCAATACTTTTGTCCACCCCCTTTTTTATGTTTGGTGTAGAATTATATCCAATTTGGCTTTAGAACAATTATTTTCGTGTTTTTTCATTTAAGACAAATTAAATGAAGATAATAATACCAAAGAATTTGCGTTTGCAATCATTTTCAGGAAGAAAATGAGTATTATCTGACAGAATTGCAGGGGTATCAATACTTTTGGCTTTGACTGTATTATGTCCTTATGTATTATGTCTAATCTGATTTTATGGTGATTTGTACAATAAAGATTGTGCGTTTTATTTATTTGGTGTGGCTTGCGGTTACTCCTTTTTTTTGTGTGTTGCCGGAGATCATAATTGGAGTACTACACCTTTTCATTAAGATTCTGATCATAGTTTGGGAGAGCTTGATATGAATATGCTCTTGGCCATATTACACATTTTGTGCTTTTTAATTATTGTTCCATCTGTAAGTGATGTATAGAGAAAATAATTGAAATGCTAGAATTGTGGTTTTTCACTTGCCACAACACCAAACATCATCATCAACAAAATGCAGTAGACGTTATTAAAATGTCACATCTACTCCAACTAGTATCAATAAAACTGTCAGCTAGCCACAGAAAAAGACCCTTTCATGGCTCCACCAATGGAAAAATATAAAAATTATGAGCTTCAGAAAATAGCGGTGCAAGTGAAATTTAATGTTTTTACCAATTTCCACCAATGATTTGTCTTTTTCACCAATTAAATAAAAATCAGCCTATATACATTTGGCATTGCCATAATTGTACAGAAATGAAAAATAATTTTGCCAGGTCCCATCAACTGCACAATGAACACTATAAAAATAAAATTAAAAAAATAATGATGGAATGACGGAGTTTAGTTTTTGTCCAATCCTCAGCACTATTTTTGGACATTTTTCAGAATGTTGAATGGGAAAATGAATGGCAAAACAACAACTTTTTCTGCGAAAATCAAGCCCTCATACGGCTATATCAACAAAAATATGGAAAATGTATGAATCAAAAGAAAGGTAGAAAAATAAAAATGCAAAAATAGAAAATCATCTGGTTGGGAAGGGATTAAACAGGCCAGGCATGTAATGCTACATTACATTTGAATAGTAGTAGAAAATCTGGAGAGCAAAAAAAAAAGAGCAAATAGGGTTTGAACTGGTTAAAAGCATGGGGTGCATCAGGGAGAGGTACTCTCACCTTGTTTTGCTGCAACTAAGCAACATGTGAAAAGCATGGATCAGCTGCTGCAGGACATGGGTCCAAATACTGAGGATAATAGTGAAACCGGCATGTGTGTCCAAATCTGCGCTGCTGATAAAGATGATTGGCAGACGATATTCTTCAAAGCTTTACTTCAAAACAGGTTAATGATCAATGCATTTTGAGGTCATGCAGGACCTCTTCCTCAGTACAAAACCTAAGGTTTAGTCCTGAGGAGGAGGGCCTGCATAACTTCGAAACACATTGACAATTAACCTGTTTGGAAATAAAGCTTTGAAGACTGTCGTCTGCCATCTATCTTTATCAACAGTGCAGATTTGGACACATACACCCGGTTTCAACATTTGAATAGTAACACAAATATAGTGCAATTATGTAACTCTACAAAACTATAATTAAGCATGTTTTTTTCTGGCACCACCAAATTAAATAAAAAAAGGCTTGTCTTCATTAGTATCTTTGACTTCTTGATACAGCATATGGTAAAATTCCATGAATTTCCACTACTGTGTTAATAATTTTCTTTTTACCATTTGTAGTTAACCTAATTTAGATTTCTACCTTTATGAAAAAGATCTCCATGTACGGGCAATCTGGGGAGGTTTTAGACTAGGTGTTCTTGAGGTTACAAACAGAATCCAATCTGAACTGGCAGATGTTTCGTGAGGAGCATTTAGGTGAGACAAAGCAGCAGCCCAAACCTCTAATGAGTTGTTTATTTCATATTATTTTAGACTTCAACAAGGTAATTCAGATAAGAAACTAACCAAGGTTCCATGCTATTGATCAGCAGATTAAGCAAAATTAAATTTGCCTTATTGAGCGGATATTACCTTGTAATTTGATTTGTTATTTTACACAAATTTTAATGTCCTGTATCATGCTCTTGTTTTTATCCCTACCCCAGAGTATAATAAATATATATTATAAACTATTAAAAAATTCACCCCATCGCTCACCTCTCTATAGATGCTTCCTGCCCTCTGTCTGGTTATCCATGCTGTGTGGTATCAAACCTTTGACCCAATGTCCATCCTAGACTGGGGCATCCAGCTGCGAGTAGGCCCCGGAATTCACTGTTTTTGTAACATTTGAGAAAAGATAAATTACACTCAAATAAATTTGCCTATCTCTAGTCTATGTGTTTGGTTAAAAGTGCTATAATGTACTAATATCCCATAGAAAGTAAGTCCGCAAGGACAGGGTCCTCTCCTCTCTGTACCCGTCTGTCATTGTAAATTTGTTTACTGTAAACGATATCTATAACTCTGTACGTAATGCCTTTTATCATGTACAGCACCATGGAATTAATGGTGCTATATAAATAAATAATAATAATATGCTCAGGCATAATGCACTATAATATAGAAATATTCTAGTACATTCCATATTTTAAAAAGAATCTGTCACCAAAATCAACCCTTCTAAGCCATCTCTAAGGACATGTAGGTCATAGGAATAAAATGAAACCTTGATATCTGCAATTCAATGTCTCATTGAAGAGAAAACCATGTTTTTCTTATATGTAAATAATTTATTCAGGGTTATGGGCAGGACACTGATCCGCTTGAGAACAGATCATTTACATATAAAAAACATGGATTTCTCTGGAATTAGATATCATATTGCAGAGGTATCATTTTACTCAGCTTCGAATAACCTACATGCCCATATTGGCGGCATAGGAGGGTTGATGCTACTGGCAGATGCTCTTTAAGTGCTACAAATACTGCATTTTGTGGACCAGAAGACACCCCCCAAATTTTGGATAAAGAAAATTGTAAAGATATGTTTTTTAATTAAATGGTTATGCATATTTTATTCCAATTTTATGGTAGCTTACCAAGGTGGAAGGGCTGCTGTGGTGGGTCGGGGATAACAGGAGGCACTGCTGCAGGAAGTTGGCAGTAGTGGGGCGATGCTGCGGACCCTGGGTTGGGATGAGGGGGTGTTACGGTGTTGTGAGGCTCAGAGCCCTAAGCTGTCAGAAACCCCCATTTTCCTCCCAAATTAAGGGGGGAAAAGTTAGTCTTATAATCTAAAAAATACAGTATGTAATGCTGCTAAAATCAATACAAAAATAGAATAAAATAAGCTTGCTTATAGCAAAACGTTGCGATAATGCCAGTGGTTAAAACATGTTGTAAAGGTATTCACAGCTGGCCGTTCATCATGAATAAAATTGTTGGAATATGCACAGTTCCGTAGCCTTATTTAGATCATTTTTGTTTAACTTCTTACTATGTATTCATTGTAGGTTTAGTGTATGCACATTACCCAAAAATTCACATCATCTCTGAATTGAATATCTGCTATTATTAGCCTTGTAGCTATAAGGAATTTTCAGTAAAATTGTCTTATTATTAATATTAAAAGAAACAGCCTGTTGTTTGATATACAGGAAAATGATGGTCCTAATAAAGCAGTAATAGGATTGAAACCTTACTCATAAAAGAAGTCATTTATTTTTTAGCTGCTAATGAATAATAATGAAGGCATCCAGAGACTATAGCCCATAATCTGTACCATGACCATTAGGATTCTTAATAGTTCTTTGAATATATGAAAAGTGTTACATATCTGGCTACTTTATACATTGACATGTATAAAGTTTTCATTTTAGATAAAAAGCTAAACTCAATACAGCCAAATGTTGTTAATGAGAAGATCAGACAGAAATGGTTAAATGTGAAAAAACATTGAAACATTAAGGATTAACAAGTTTAATTAGGAAGCTCCTGCTATCTACCGCAACAACTCATAGACTCATTTATCTGTTATTATCCCAGTTAGATATCAATTTTAATACACATGATGGAGAATAATTAAAATGTCTTATGTATAGCGTGGGTAATAGATGTGGATGAGACTCATATTCTTTATGTACATAAAGTAGTTTGTTGTTATGAGCATTATCAGACCCCTAATGTCTCTGTAATTTTATTGTGGATATTGGAACAATTTACCTGAAGGCAACCTTCATTTGCAGAAAGTGCTACCTGATTAAGATCCCAGACTGCATCTTAACTGACTCTAATCAAGCAGAGGCAGCGAGATTTGCATTTTATACTTATTATGTTCATAACCAGTTATTAGTTTAAAACTTGCCTTAGATCAGATGAAATTGCACACTTACCATTCATTCTGTACTCTCTAATACCATACCCCCTGTACTACCCTAGAATGAGTGTACAGATGGGGAGGTTGAACTTTTAAGCAGTCATCATTATTATTATGCTTAAACCAACCCAGTCCTCCACTTTGTTTAACAGAAACATACAGTAGAGTAGGGCATTGCTTCAAGTAGAGAAAATCTATCCTTCGGTAACGTGATAGCCAATGTTGCACGCAGATAGCAATCACTTCCATCATGTCACGCAAATAAGCACAAATATCACCATAGAAAATAGTTGGGATTTAAAAAGAAAAAGAGGCTAGCATGACTGCTTTAGTGTCCAGTTCAGTGGATGGAATCCCCATGAATTTCTTACCTTGTGGCATCTCCGTTGTGGCATTTGATATATAATAGCTGGAACAATGTCATCTGTGCGTCATGTTGCACTGATGATGTTACGCCAGCCCTGGATAATCAGAAATCACAACACTTATGCCAGAAAGTAAGAGATTTGTAGGTCTCCCTTCCAACCGCCAAGTACCACTGACCTGGACACTAAAGCAGTCCCGATTCACTCATCTCTTGAAATAAAGAATGAAATGATGCAATCTGTGACTCCTGTTTTCGGGGAGTCGTGGGCTGCATGATCCTTTTCTGGCTAGAAGAAATCATTTTTTAGATAGTGTGATTCTACAAACAAGTAAACTATTTTGTTGAAGCCAACTTTACTCTATATATGGCTCCATGAGTAAGTTGAACTTCATGAGAACTAGTATTATATATAACATATGGTAGATGAGGGGTCTGCTACAAATTGTGAATCTTCCTACAAGTCTCATTGAGAAGCCATTGATTTCTGCTGTGGTCCTAAGTACTAAACAGTCCAAGCAGAGTAAAGGTAAAATGACTTGTTTATTGATGATTTTTACACAGCTGCTTTGCACTGCTAGATCAAATGTTGGATTTACAGAATAATGTGCTCCCTAAAATCCTCAGCCCCTCTGGCACCATTCAGAAATGTTAGTTACTGAAAACCTGATGCAACATTATAAGCAAAATCTATTGATTATCTCAAATACTCATTTTCAATAGTAGCAATTTTATTATAGTGTGCCCAATTCCATAAAATGTAATGGCTTGAAATAGCAAAAAAACATGAATGCACACATAATTTTCCGCTATTTAATTTCCTTGCATGTAAAAGTGGCAGAAAAAGCTAATAAAATGTTGTCTAAGTTGTGTAAATTAGTCTTTAACCTCAATTAAGTTTGATATTTGTAAATATGAAAACAGTTTGTATGTGAAAGAAAATGACAAAAATATTGAATGATGAGTTTTTAGATATTAATGTATTAGAAAATGATTTTTCTACATGAATAATAACTTCATCATTATGTTTCTGTTTCAACTGTATTTCATTATAAACAATTATTGTTTTCAGGAATGCACTGTGTTTAAAGGAAATAAGCCATCAAACTCTTCTGAATTAAAACAGTATTTTGTTTTTCATGATTTTACATTTTATTTATATGACTAAAATATATTGCAATTATTGTAAAGCAAATATTCTAAAAGCAACTAGCATAAAAAAGAATCTTATTATTCTGTTGCTATAATATCCCCTGTACAATAAGCTTTGAGACATTTCTTGAGAAAATATTCAGTTCACGTCCATTAAAAATTTCATATTGTTTGTATGTGTATTTAATATTTTATGAAGCAATTTGGCAATGCTTTAGATTATAATAGTTATTTTTTTTTAGAACAAACCATTTACTCAACATACTATTAAAATGAGAGCTATATAGATTATCTAATATTAAAAGCTCTGAACATTTTGGTTATGTGGAGACCTAGTACACATCTAATATAACTATATACTTTCATAATACTTCCTTTACCTTAACATTAATGTCAATCACTTCTGATTTAAAAAAAACATGTTTGATATATGCACTGCACTAATACTTTATTTTGTTCTTTTGGCTATTAAAAAAGAAAAAAATGAAATTACAATTAATTTGGACATTTGCCGATTAGCTAATTATGTATTGAAAAACAAAAAAAAATGAAGGTACAATTTGTTTCATCCATTTCAATGAAAGAACAAGGATTAAAATTGAAGAATAAATATTACATATAGTGATAAATCATAATAAAATAATACATCACTAATTGGCATTCTAAATATAACAATGTGCAAAAACATCATAAAGATAAATGGAGAAATGATGAAAAATATATAAAATACAGCAGAGAAAGGAAATATGGGAGAGCATGCACGGAGTAGAATACTAAACATTACGCCAAGTCTGCTAAAAGAACTATGGAAAAAAAAAAGGCTAAGGAAAATATTAAGATGTCATAATTGGTGGTGTTGAAGGGAAAAGATCCAAAGATTAACCCTCAAACAAAAGCAGGAGCCTTACCACAAAAGTGTAAAAGTTGTCATTATCATTACATTACACATCCAAACGTAAGTAGTCATCCAGTAAATAAAGGCTGGCCAACAAAAGGAAGGTGATTAATGATCTACATTGGAAAATTATTCAGCATCAAGAGTAAAAGAGCAAAATGCTAATTTTCCTTTTTCCATGTACATTTTTCAGTTTTTCACTTCAGTTTTTTCAACCCCTTTGTCCAAGAACAAAGCTATTTAATTTTTCATTAAGATAGACATAGGAGCTCTTTTTATTTATAGGATGAGTTGTAGATTAAAATGCCAATGTTTAAGTTACCATGTACGTACTGAAGAGCAGAAAAAGTAGTCTTTTTTTAGAGGTGGAGTAAAATCGGGTGAATGTCATAAAAAAAACAAAGTTGCGCCTTTTTTTTCCCAGATTTAGTTTTCCAAGAAAACCCAAATGAAGTGGGTGCAACCTGTATGTTGGTAGAGCGCTAATAATAATAATCTTTATTTTTATATAGCGCTAACATATTTCGCAGCGCTTTACAGACATTATAATTGCTGTCCCCAATGGGGCTCGCAATCTAAATTCCCTATCAGTTATGTCTTTGGAATGTGGGAGGAAACCTGGAAGAAACCCACACAAACACGGGGAGAACATTCAAACTCCTTGCAGATGCAAGGCTACAGTGCTAACCACTGAGCCACCGTGCTGCCCCCCTGCTAAAGAAAATATGTGTAAAATACATACAATTCAAAAAGGAGGAAAGACACAAAAGATTTGTGACACTTTATACATTTTAACAATATGAATCATGGTTCCAGAGCAAATAAAAAGCCTTAAATGGAAAAAAAAACTTTTTAAATGCGCACATTGTGTCAAAACCTGTTTTCTTAATCCAAAATCTGGCACTTAGACATTACCAATCTGACTGATAGGATAGCCGATAGAACCAAGTAAATATTACTGGTATCTGAAATAAATATAAATACATTTTTCTCCTAAAATTATGTCAAATAACACTGGTCAACACAAAACAATCATCAGCAAAGGTAATGTGTCTGTTTTATAGAGTTTAATGTGCTGATTCCAAAAATGCGCTTAGTTTTGCTCTATCACATAAAGTTTCTGAGATAGTTATTACTAGTGATGAGCGAGTGTACTCGTTGCTCGGGTTTTCCCGAGCACGCTCGGGTGGTCTCTGAGTATTTGTGACTGCTCAGAGATTTAGTTTTCGTTGCCTCCGCTGCATGATTTACTGCTGATAGACAGCTTGAATACATGTGGGGATACCCTAGCAACCAGGCAACCCCCACATGTACTCAGGCTGGCTAGCAGCCGTAAATCATGCAGCTGCCTTCAACAAAAATTAAATCTCCAAGCAGTTACAAATTCTCGGAGACCACCTGAGCTTTTTGGGGAAAACCAGAGCAATGAGTACACTCGCTCATCACTAGTTATTACGCTATTTCTGAATTTTCAATGTATGTGGTTTTTCCTATGTTATTCCAATTTCTTTGCTTGTCTTACTTAATTGTGAATTCTCTTACAGGGACAACATCTGTAAAGGTTTTAGGGAGTTTAATAGGAAGAAGTATTGACAGTGCAGTCAACCAATGACTGCTTCCCAGAAAGTCACATATTATGGGGAGGACAGGATGCTGATGGCAGCAATGGCTGGTATGTGAGACTCTGACAGGAGACAGGCCTCTACAGGGATCTGAGCCCTGCCACATGGAGATAGAAGGGAAGGCAACAGACAGCCGCCATTGTGAGAGGATTTTCAGTGCATTTCTGGGAGGTCAAGTCACCTCAGAAGGAAGAAAACAGCTCAGCCACTGAGGTGTAACTGAGTGAGGGTCTCCACAGAGAGAGAACCTGAAAGCAGCCAATATCACACTGAGAAACTGCCTGTCTGCAAATGTTCATCTGTAAGGAATAGGCTGACCCATTTACCTCACAACTGTATATAGTTATATACCAGATTACCTCTAGTAAAATCAGTTCTAGATACAAGCTGCCTCTGTCATCTCTGGGGAAATATCTACATATAGTGGGTCGGCGCATTGCATTTTTTGTAAGTTTGTTTATAGCATTTCTGTAGCACGTATAGTATCCTTTAAATGAGATGAAACAGTAGAGTTAATTCAGATCAATGGTGTTGACATGTTTAAAATAAGGACAGAAACATTATTCAGAAAAGTAAAAAGTCACCTGCGATGATTACAAAAAATATTTTTTGTAGACCTGTGTAATATTCAATAAAGATGGGGGCTGGAACAAAGCGCAGCTGGGAGGAGGCCCCCCATGACTGCTTTGAGCCGGCGGTCTTTTTGAATAATGCTCCGGCTGGGGATAGGAGAATGGAAAGGGGGGAGGGGTTCAGAAGGGGGAGGTAGTAGGGAAAGTGCGGGAAAACCGCCATTCCCTACCTTAATCCAGGAGAAGGAAGAAGTGCAGGATGGCGTCAGCGGAGTCCATGCTGGCCCAGCTCCAAGAGATGGCCAGATCCAGAAGAGGGGGCTGGCTTGAGGCACAGCTGGCCTCCATCATTGGTGCCGCAGGAGGATCCGGGCAGAGCTCACGGGGCAGGAGGACCAGGCCCCCGGAGAGACTATCTCCGGATCTCCCGGCGCGTGGCAGGCGCAGGCTCCGGAGCCCCTCCAGGGACCCTGCGGGCGGTGAGTCCAGCGGCGCTTCCCCCCCTGGTCGCTCCCGCTCCGGCAGGAATCCATGCACCCGGCCTGCGCGCGCCGGGCGGCAGACCCAGGACACCGCCGCTGCCGCCGGGAGCGTCGGACCGGAAGTGCGGCCTGCGCGATCCAGGCAGAGCGCGGCCGCAGCTTCCTCCGCTCCTGGCAGGTCCACAGCTAGCGGCGGGCGTGCGGCCGCCGCTACACCGGCTCCATCAGCTGTCCCAGCATCCAGGAGCAGAGCGGCCGTCGCTTCCCCTGTCCCCGCTTCTCCTGCCACCACCAGATCCACAGCCCCCAGGGGGCGCGCGGCGGCAGGACGAGGGAGAACAGCGCCACCAGGAAGACCAGCCCAGCCAGGCAGGGGGACACAGCCAGGAGGAGCAGCAAGAGGAGCAGCAAGTCCAGGAAGAGCAGCACGGCCAGGACGAGCAGCGGCAGCAACACCCAGGAATCCGGCCCCTTTGCCTGCGGCAGGCACCCACAGCCCATCGCCTCCCAGGGTGCCTGCTGGGATGTCCACGAGGAGTACACAGGCGGCGGACGGTCAGCGGTCAGGAGATCTGCTACGTCCTGCCTACACGGAACGGCGCAGCGGAGGGAGAGATGCAGGCAGCAGTGTCGAGCTGCCTGCTAGGGAGCGAAGATCGTTACACGACCGGGCGGGCTCGCCCGAGTTGGAACGCGGGGATCGGTCACGGTCGCCCAGGAGATCTCCGGAACATAGAGCAGCGTTTACCCGTTGCCCATCGGACGGTGAGGTGGCGGGGAATACTGACGGCGGACGGAGGAGTGGATCGGTACAGCAGCTACAGCACGCTCGGGTCCCCCCTGGTGACGAGGAGGCCAGGGGCGCGGGCCTGGGGCAGAGAGGGCTAGCAGCGCAGCAGTTCCAGCACGCTCGGGTCCCCCCTGGTGACGAGGAGGCCAGGGGCGCGGGCCCAGGGCATCGACGCGGTGAGGAGGTGTCGGAGTCCAGAGGTGATCGACAAGGGAGATCGGAGCGACAGGGATCCGGAGGTCCGGCTGGCGGGGACACAGCACCCGCGCAGCGTTGTGAGTATGATTCTACGTCTGGTTTGTCGCCCGCAGGGGCCGGGTTGCAGGAAGCTAGGGGAAGTCGGGTGGCGGTGTGTGAGGAGCGGCAGAGGAGTGGGCCGATTGTGGCAGAGGTGCCAGGCATGCAGGACTTATTGCAGGGTATGTCGCAAATTTTGCGTAGATTGGAAGGGGGGTCGGCAAATGGGGTTGCTGCATCGCCGGTGGAGGCGTGGCTGGCTGGGCGAGGGGTGGCACCCCCGTCGGGAAGTGGGTTGGTAAGCCCTAGTCGAGTATTGGAGGAAGCATCGGCAGGAGTATCAGTTTCGGTTCAGACAGAGAAGGAAAAAGGCGATTCGGTAAAATTAGATGACAGAGCAAAAGGGGAAGTTTATGTGTGCTTTGAAGGGCCGTTGGGAGCGCATTTAAAAAAGGAGGTGAAGGAGAAGATTTGGAGAGACGAGTATGTGGAAATTTTTTCCTTGCTCCCATTGGAGAAGTTTAATTTGGATAAAGGGAAAAAAGACGATAGCAAAAAGGAGGAGGAGGAAAAGCGGAGGTGGCGTTTAATTCCGCAGACATTTGTGAATTGGTTACAGGCATTCGCAATATTGGCGAGCGTAGTGGGGGAGAAGGCGCCCGAGAATTGCTCGGGTTTGTTTTGCTATCTAGACTCAATTGGGGAGGCGCATCGTACATACGGCGGTCAAACGTGGCTGCGGTACGATGAACAGTTTAGACAGAGAAAGGCGGTTAGGCCAGAAATTAGGTGGGACCAGAAGGATATAGGCCTTTGGCTGAAGGTTATGGCCCCAGCCAGACATGGGCAGTCCTTTCATGGGTCCGGGGGTGGTGGCAGCCAGCAGGCGGGACACGGAAGCAGTAGTCAGGGTGCACAGGGAGCAAAGGAGAAATCTGGAACCTGCTGGCAGTTTAATGACGGGCAGTGTAAATATGGTAGCACCTGTAAATTTAAACATGTGTGTTCCCACTGTAACGGAAGTTCACACGGGGCTTCAAAGTGTTTCAGGAAGGGAAAAGGAAAGCCAGTTGTGGGTGCCGGTCAAGGGGGAGAGCCCGGTGAGGCTTCACGAGATGGCCCCCTTTCTAAATAGGTACCCTGATCAGGTGAAGGCAGGTATTATTTTTAATGGCTTTGCGGATGGTTTTAGGATTCCTCCTCCGAGTCATGAGGTTCCTTTTTCAATTAAGAATTTGCGGTCGGCAATGTTGCATGCCGAGGTGGTTGATGTTAAAATTAGGAAAGAAGTAGAGTTGGGAAGGATGTCGGGGCCGTTTGCGAACCCGCCGACGGAGGGTATGGTGGTTTCCCCTTTGGGGGTGGTGCCTAAGAAAGAGCCGAATAAGTTTCGGCTGATTCAACATTTGTCGTATCCAAAGGGTCGGTCGGTAAATGATGGCATCGCCCAAGAGCTGTGCTCTGTGGAGTATACATCATTCGATGCAGCGGTGCAGTGGGTGAGAAGGCATGGCCCGGGGGCGCTGTTGGCAAAGACGGATATTGAATCGGCCTTCCGTTTGCTTCCGGTGCATCCGGACAGTGTTCCGTTATTAGGTTGTTTTTGGAATGGTGGTTACTATCTGGACAGATGTTTGCCAATGGGCTGCGCCATTTCTTGTTCGTTGTTTGAGACATTTAGTACGTTTCTGGAGTGGGTGGTTAGGGACGTGGCGGGAGTTCAGTCGGTTATCCATTATTTGGATGATTTTTTGTTTATTGGGCCGCCTGATTCCGCAGTGTGTCGTAATACGCTAACGGCTATGTTTTGGGTCGCAGAGCTTTTTGGAGTTCCATTAGCGGCAGATAAAACAGAAGGTCCCAGCACGGCGTTGAGTTTTTTAGGAATTTTAATTGACTCCGAAAAAATGGAGTGTCGGTTGCCGGAGGATAAGTTGGCCATTCTGCAGCAGGAGGTTGAAAGGGCTAGAAGAAAGCGGAAGTTGACTTTGAAAGAGTTGCAGTCTCTGTTGGGTAGATTGAATTTTGCATGTCGGATCATGCCCATGGGCAGGATATTTTGTCGCAGGTTGTCGGTGGCGACGGCAGGCGTGAAGGAGCCGCACCATTTTATTCGCCTGAACAAAGAGCACAAAGATGACTTGCTAGTGTGGCAACGTTTCCTGGGCAATTACAATGGGCGGTCATTGATTCAGCAGGAGGTCTTGACAAACTTTGATTGCGAGATATTCACGGATGCAGCCGGTTCGGCTGGTTACGGGGCCTATTGTGGTGGTCGTTGGTGTGCCGGACGGTGGCCAAGCCAGTGGAGAGACTTGGGCCTTACAAAAAACCTGGTCCTGTTGGAATTGTTTCCTATTGTGGTAGCGGTTTTCATTTGGGGGGAAATGTTTGCTAACAGAAGGATTCGTTTTCATTGCGATAACATGGGCGTTGTGTCGGTGATTAACAGCTTGTCGGCCTCATCTCCCCCGGTGATTAAGTTGGTGAGGGAGTTGGTTTTTCAGTGCTTGGAGCTGAACGCTTGTATTTCAGCGGTGCATGGGCCGGGTGTGCAAAACTCAATAGCGGATGCATTGTCTCGTTTCCAGTGGGACCGTTTTCGGGAATTAGCGCCGGACGCGGAGATCTCGGGAGAGGAATGCCCTTTGCATCTCTGGAGCGTGATTATGGACGAGCGGGCCGGTTGATTCAGGAGTCTGTGACGAGCCAAACATGGGCATCATATGAAGCATCTTGGCGGGTATGGCAAAGTTGGGTGTCGGTGTGGGGCCAGTTGGTGTCTGAAGAAGACAGGATGTTGGCAGTATTAT
Source organism: Ranitomeya imitator (assembly GCF_032444005.1). Classification (NCBI taxonomy): domain Eukaryota; kingdom Metazoa; phylum Chordata; class Amphibia; order Anura; family Dendrobatidae; genus Ranitomeya; species Ranitomeya imitator. Next base: position 328,433,712 of record NC_091286.1, on the reverse strand, counting down.
TCTTGATCGGGAAGGCGGCCGAAGAAGGTTGGTCAGTTTCGAAGGTTAATAAATTTGTTGCTGGATTGGCGTTTGCTTTTAAGTTGCAGGGGTTGGTGGACGTGACAAAACAATTTTTGGTCAGACAGGCACTTAGGGGTTTTAGGAGAGGTAATCACACTATTGATCGTCGCCGCCCCATTTCGTTTAGCCTTTTAGAACGGTTGGGTGGAGTCTTGGAGATTATTTGTGGTTCGGGTTTCGAATTGGCGTTGTTCCGCCTTGCCTTTTCATTAGCATTTTTTGGGGCCATGCGCGTTGGGGAACTGGTGTCTGCGTCCAAAGTTAGAGCCGGGGGTTTATTGGCGGAGGATGTGGAAGTTTGGACGGGGGGTGTTGTTTTTTGGATTCGGCGTTCAAAGACTGACCAAATTGGGAGAGGGAGACGTGTCGTGCTGGGGAGGGTTAACGGGTCTCTGATGTGTCCTAGAGGTTGTCTGGAAGCATACTGGCAGTTATGGTCAGGCAGATCTGGCCCTTTGTTATGTCACGCAGAGGGGTCATTTTTGTCACGCTTTCAGTTCATTGCAGTGTTAAGAAGGGGCTTGCAGGAGTTGGGTCTTTCTCCGGATATGTTTGGGTCGCATTCATTTCGTATCGGGGCGGCATCAGAAGCTGATAGTTTGGGTTTGGGCGCGGAAGACATTCGTAGAATTGGCAGGTGGACTTCCAATCGTTACTTAAGTTACGTCCGTCATTAATTTAATGGTGCGATTATGATTTTGTATTTGACCCCAGTGTTTTTTCTTCATGCATCTTGTTGCAGGTATGTCCCCTTACTTAGCCTGGATCTTCGGACATTCGTTCGTTCATTGGGGGGCGCTGCGGGCCGAGGTCAGGCCGGACGGTAGGCAACTGGGCTTTAGTAGGCGTCAAGTTGTCATTCGGTGGTTGGGATATAGGGGGATGGTGTGGGGCAGGGCCCTTCCTGAATTTTCTAAGGCGGTTCGGTTAGATAGACAACCTGACATTTTAATCGTGCATTTGGGGGGGAATGACTTGGGTGTGCGGCCTGTCAGGGAATTGATTAGGGACATACGGTTCGATTTGTTGAGGTTGCAGGTATCATTTCCTGGGGTGTTGATAGTGTGGTCAGATATTGTGCCCAGAAAACGGTGGAGGGGGGCTAGATCGTTGAAGGGTATTAATAGGGCTAGGGTCAAGTTGAATAGGGCAATAGCGGGTTTTGTTTCCAGGAATGGGGGGATTAGTGTTAGACATTTTGAATTGGAGGCAGGGACTGGTAACTACTGGTTGGAAGACGGAGTTCACTTGAACGCGATTGGGATTGATTTGTGGACTTTAGCATTGCAAGAAGGAGTTGAGCGGGCGTTGGTGGCATTGGGGCACTCACGAGCCTGAGGTGGTCAGGGCTGTTCGTGTGTGGTGGGGGGGTGGGGGTTCTTGGAGTTGACGCTGATTGGTTGGGGGAAGGAATTGGAGCATAATTACAGTTAATTTAAAATTTGTTGGGGTTGGATCTGGCATTTTGGTATGGGCTCTGGACGGGGTTTTTACCCTGGGAGCTGTTGGTGGTTTTTTCTCTTCCCGGAACGGGATGTACGGTGCCCTCGAGCTGGTTTTCACGGCTGAGGGTAATATGGTGGTCGAGCTTATCTTGTGGGGTTTTTGCCAGATCTTTTTAGCTCCAAGAACCCTCCCCTCGAATTTATACTGTTGTATTTATGTTATGTTATTTTGTTAATAAAGTTGGCCGCTGTGGCCAAAATATCCAAAAAGAATAAGTGGTTATGTTTTATTTAAGGAAAGGTGGGTCGGTGGGCAGTAGTTTGGTGGTTAGGCTACATACGTAAGAAAGACCGTACTCGGCATACGCGGTCAAGATGGGGGCTGGAACAAAGCGCAGCTCGGAGGAGGCCCCCCATGACTGCTTTGAGCCGGCGGTCTTTTTGAATAATGCTCCGGCTGGGGATAGGAGAATGGAAAGGGGGGAGGGGTTCAGAAGGGGGAGGTAGTAGGGAAAGTGCGGGAAAACCGCCATTCCCTACCTTAATCCAGGAGAAGGAAGACCCACCCACCCTCCCTTGTTGTTGTGTGCTTGGGGGTTTTTGTTATTGAGGGGGGGAATTGCGGGGCAGAGTTTATATGTGGATATGGCGAGGGAAGTTATTTATATATATATATAAAAAAAAAAAAAAAAAAAAAGGAGGACATTTGTGGGTTTACACTTTGTATGCGGGTGTTTGGTCATTATTTGCATTTTATTCATGTATTGTCACAGTGGCAGTGGGGGGGTGGGGGTTCTTGGAGTTGACGCTGATTGGTTGGGGGAAGGAATTGGAGCATAATTACAGTTAATTTAAAATTTGTTGGGGTTGGATCTGGCATTTTGGTATGGGCTCTGGACGGGGTTTTTACCCTGGGAGCTGTTGGTGGTTTTTTCTCTTCCCGGAACGGGATGTACGGTGCCCTCGAGCTGGTTTTCACGGCTGAGGGTAATATGGTGGTCGAGCTTATCTTGTGGGGTTTTTGCCAGATCTTTTTAGCTCCAAGAACCCTCCCCTCGAATTTATACTGTTGTATTTATGTTATGTTATTTTGTTAATAAAGTTGGCCGCTGTGGCCAAAATATCCAAAAAGAATAAGTGGTTATGTTTTATTTAAGGAAAGGTGGGTCGGTGGGCAGTAGTTTGGTGGTTAGGCTACATACGTAAGAAAGACCGTACTCGGCATACGCGGTCATGACAAAGTTTCAAAATACAGGTACATATAACAATAAGTAATTCAGTAAAGAAAGAATACTACTGAGGAAGTCACCTCCTGTGGTGATATACATGAGGTTCCCATATGTTATTTCTATTAGTCAGTTCACTCAGGTGGGTATGCACATGGTACTCTACTGCAGTGTGACTCTTTACTTATTTTATATTCTTTTGATACTGTATTATTCATATATATGTACCTTTATATTTGCTCCCTTTTTCATTTTTGAATGCTCTTTGTTATCACTTTAGAAATAGTGTATATTTATATCTTATATGAGATATTTATTATTTTTACATGGCTCTATTGAGTATCATACCAGTTATATAGGTTTTATCCCAGTACCCGTTTTTGGCCCTGGAAATAGCTTTTTTGTACAATGTGCGTACTTTTGAATGTCTTTATTTATTTTTAGGGATGAGCAGACTTGTGGATGTTCGAGTTCATCAGGTTCTGCCAAACTGTAGTTCAAAGTTTAGCTCAGCATCCAAACTTGACCCCAAACTTGACCACAAACCCAAAAGAAATCAGTAGGGACCTGAACTTTGGTGCTTTAAAATGGCTGTACAATGGTCATAGTAAGGGCTATGGGGTAGGGATAAGCAAACAAAAACTGGAAAGTTTGGAGTCTCCACATTTCAAAATATTATTGTCACACAACATTAAAGTGGCATAAATTTCCCCAGAGTAGAAATGTAGTAGTTAATTTGAACAGCTTTTTGACAACTTCTGTTTCTGGACTGGGTACTTAACTCACTTTTTTTGGCAGCCACACAGTGCTATTATTATTATTATTATTATTTATTATTATAGAGCCATTTATTCCATGGCACTTTACATGTGAAAAGGGTACACATAATAAAAACAAGTACAATAAGCTTAAACAATAAAAGTCACCAACTGGTATTGGAGGAGAGAGGACCCTACCCATGAGTGCTCACAGTCTACAAGGTTGGGTGAGGATCCAATAGGTGAGGGTAAAGATGCTTGTGTAGTCTTGTCAGAAGAGGTGACTCTTTAGGTTCTTTTTCAAGGTTCCCATGGTAGGCGAGAAAATGACATGTTGGGGTAGAGAATTCCAGAGTAGAGGGGATGTATGGGAGAAATCTTGTATGCGATTGTGGGAAGAGAAGGTAACAGAGGAGTAGGGAAAGAGATATTGTGAGGATTGGAGGTTGCGAGCAGGTAAAAACCAGGAGACTACATCACTTATGTATCCACAGGTTGTGGATGGCTTTGTATGTCATGGTTAGGGTTTTGAACTGGAGTCTTTGTGAAATTGGGAGCCAGTTAAGGGACTGACAGAGAGGAGAGGTCAGGGACTGTACTATGCTGTCAGAGCAGGAAGAGGATGAGGGTGACTCTCAGGGCGAGGAGTGGGAGAACAGAGAGGATGACTATGAGGTCGCATATCCCACTTTTTGGGATATGACAAGCACTGCATCCTCAGCCTTAATTCTAGTGGGGCCAGCAGTGGTTGTAAATCTGCAGTTCGCATGAGTGGCAATAGTCGCCTAGCCTGGGCCTTTTTTGAGACCAAAAAAAAGACCCAACTCACGTTATCTGCCAACTTTGTAAAAAAATACTCAATAGAGGCAAAAATTCAAACAATGTAACTATTGCGTGCATGAACTGGCACATGCATGATCAACATGCGATACTCTGGGAATCCCCAAAGTATGCTGGACAAACCTCTGTATCTAACACTTCCTCCACTACTTCTGTCTCCGCCACCTTTTCCAGGGCCTCCACTTGTGACCTCTCCCTTAAGAGACACACGATCTGACAATGCAGATTGAGATAATCTCCCATCTCCATACTGCGCAGCCAGGGCTTGCCACAATGAGTCAGTGTTTAAATAAATTTGCACAGGAGATTGCAGTCACAGAGCTCAAGAGTTGTAGACAGGTATCCAGGCTGAGTTAGAGCAATGGCTGTCTCCACTAAACCTGGATGCAGGGAAGGGAGCGTGCAGTAAAGGTATGAACTTAGTGGCAGCTCTACGCTGGGGCAATCTCATACACGTGCCTTGCATGGCTCACATCCTCAGCCTCATGGTCCAGCAATTTCTCCGCCACTCTCCCGGCTTAGATGCACTGCTGCAGAAAGCCCAGTCACTGTGTGGTCACTTCCACCATTAGCACCCTGTGGGTCATCGACTTGTATTGCTATAGAGGTCTTTTGGGATACCGGTTAACTATTTCTTATGCGATGTGCTGACACTTTGGAAATCCACTCTGCACATATTGCAGCGACTGTGGCAGCAGTGACAATTGCTGGAGCAGAATGTCCTTTTTCACAGCTTAGGACAATGCAGTACGGACATGGTGCAAATCACGCTTGTGGAGTCAGCACAGATGAAGGACTTCTGCACCCTTCTGCACAATTTCCAAATGGCTAATAAGATGGTTAGCATTGATAATGCCATCATCAGCAGCACTACTTCAATCATCTACATGCTGGAGCACACTTAGAATAGTCTGCAGGAGTAGCTAGTCATACCAGAAGAAGAGTTGGAAGCCGAGAAGGATGTGAAAGGGATAACAATATCTCAAAGCTCAGGACTGCACAAGCGGATTCAATGGGAGGGTGTATTACATCAATCGAGGGTGTGGTCATGGTACCAGACAAATTGTTAGTAAAGGTACAGGTGTCAAGGAACAAATGGAGGAGGATGAGGAGGAATAGGTAATGGACACGCAGTCTCAGGGGATGAAGAAGATAATGATCCCCTCTCTGTTGTCCACGGTTGGCAGGAGGATATGTTGGATACAAGCTTGAGTGTTACCCCACCACCAATGTACCATGGACTTGGACCTCACAGAAGTGCTCCACATATGATCACCTTCTTGCTACAGTATCTTCAACATGATGCCCGAGTTGGTATAATTAGAAATAGTGCTGACTATTGGGTTGCCACTGTGTTAGATCCACTGTACAAGAGTAAACTTTGAGAAATGATTCCCCTCCTTGAAAGGGACACACACATGCTGTAATATTGAAACACGCTTGTATACAATCTTAAGAGTGGTTTCCCCAAGACAGCAGTCAGGCATACAGGATGCATCACAGTTATAGACTTCCAACACTGGAAATGTTGATTCGTCAATGGAAAAACATTAGCAGTATCAGCAGTGTAAGTGTCATAAGCAATTTCTGTCTTTTTAAACATATTTTAGACAAACTTGTGCACCAGCAGAACAGAGTATGAGTCTGACACATAGTGAATGACTTGAAAGGATGATTCAGGAGTATCTTGAGCTCAATATCGATGGGGGGTTTGACCCTTTTGCATTTTGGTCTTCAAAAATGTAAGAGTGTCCTGAGTTCACCTGTCAAGCCTTGGAGATTTTGTCATATCCGGCAGCAAACTTTCTCTCAGAGCATGTCTTCAACGCTGCTGGTTGCATCCTGATGGATAAGCATATGCAGCTGCCCCTGAAAATGTAGACTGCCTAACTTTCATCAAGGTGAACAAGTCATATATCTCCAACGACTTTTGCACCCCATTCGCAGACTGGGCAGGCTAGCCAATCTTGTAGTTTTTAGTCTCATGCAATGATCATGTGTTTATGCAGTTTGTGACACCTTTGTCATGGCTTTTGTGCCTGCTGTTGATACTGCTGCTGATGCTGCTAACAATTTTCTGAAATGTGGAGACTACAAGTTGTCTCCATCTGGTGGCCTGCCTGCAGTGGAAGGAGTGTTAAAGTCCCATTTTACTATTTCTACTCTTGGGAAATTGATGACACTTTAATGCTGTCTGCCCCTAATTTTTTGTAAATGTTTGTAATTCAAGTTGAGTCTCTTTCATATGTGTTGCCTGGACTCTCAGGGCACCAGGCCTACAACTGTCACTTATCCACCTGTTACTGATCAATGCTTCAGGTAGAAATGCTGGTCAAAGACTTGTCCCAGACCCTTCCCCTTACATCCATGCTGTGCAGTGTCAATTGGACTGTACTGTGTGTCATGTTAAGGTGGAGGAAGGGGAGGAGAGGTCAATTGATGCAGTGCTTGTCACCCACTGGAGCATATGCTGTTTATCCTAAATTATGTGGATTATGAAATGAGGTCCAGTGCCTGCAAAAAAGTATTATCAGAAACAATTTGGATTATAAAATGAGGCATGATGCCAGAATCAGAGCATTATCCCAAATGATTTGCATCATAAAATGAGGTCTGGTGCATGCACCAGACTATAATCCCAAACAATTTTGATTATAAAATGAGGCCTGCTGCCTGAACCAGAGTATTATCTAAGAAAATTTGGATTATGAAATAAGACCTGGTGTCTGCACCAGAGTATTACCCAAACAATCTGAATTATAAAATGAGGTCTGGTTCCTGCAACAAAGTATAAACACAAAAGATTTATATTATGAGATGTGGGCTGGTGCCTGCACCAGACTGTTGTCCCAAATTATTTGGATAATGAAATGAGGCCTGGTGCATGCACCAGAGTATTATCCCAAATGATTTGAATAATGAAATGAGGTCTGATGCCTGCACAAAAGTATTTTCCCAAATAATTTGGATTATGAAATGAGGCCTAGTGCCTGCAGCTCAGTATTTGTACAAAGGATTTAGTTTATGAAATGTGGGATGGTGCCTGCACCAGAGTATTCTCACAAATGATTTTGATTATGTAATGAGGCCTGGTTCCTGCAACAGCATAGAATCGCAACTGATTTTGACTTTGAAATGAAGCTTGGTGCCTGCACCAGAGTATTATCCCAAACAATTTGGATAATGAAATGAGGCCTGGTTCTTATAACAGAGTATACCCACAAAGGATTTTTATTATGAAATGTGGGCTGGTGCCTGCACCAGACTATTGTCCCAAATGATTTGGGTAATGATATATCCCAAACAATTTGGATTATGAAATGAAGCCTGGTGCCTGCAACACCGAATTAACACAAAGGATTTATACTAAGAAATGTGGCCTGATGCCTGCACCAGAGTATTATCCCAAATGACTTGCATCATGAAATGAGGTCTGAGGCCTGCAACAGACTATTGTCCCAAATAATTTGGATCATGAAATGAGGGCTTGTGCATTGGCGTGGAATGCAGTGAATATTAATTCCCTTTGGTAGCGGCACACATGACCGCCGGCAGTTGCTGGAGGGCGTGCACACAGTCTCGGCATGCAGAGCAGCGCATATTCTGTCAGCTGCCTTTTGGCTTGCAAGCAACGCATGATGACTCTGCCATGCACTGCTTACAAGCATAAAGCAGCTGCTGGCAATGGAGCAGGACAGTACAAGGGAGCGCCAGGAAGGTAAGTGTAATTTTTTTGTTAATGTTTTCTGATGGGGCCATGCATACCAGAATGCTATAGAGAAATTAATATTTATTGCCATCTACACCCATGGGTGTGGGATGTAGTGAATATTCATTAATCCTTAGGAGCGGGCACAGGAGTTCCTCTGTCCTATACAACCCCCTTCTCTCATAAAACACGTACCGCCGCTCATCATATAAAACTACTATCCTAGTAGTCCTAATAAAAGAATTAGTGGAAATGCAGTCAATTACAGAACTGTGACAACATTTTGTAGACTTTGAGGAAAAATGCTTGGAAAAACCGAACATGAATCTAAATGTGCTATGTTCGTGCCGAATTTGAGATTGGCAAATGATTTTCAAACAAGTTTACTCATCTTTGTCTACAAGACATCCCCCATTACTAACCCCATAGTCAGATTGTAAAAAATACACAGCCAGAATAAAGCCCTTTAATTTAAAGAAAGACACAGACTCCTTTATTTTGAATACATACTCCCTGTCCCTCTTTTCCCATCTATTATTGTAAAATAAAAAATATTAAAGCATCACGTTCCTCACATGTCTGCCAGGAATCCCTTTGTCATGCTTTTCCACAAAGAACTCCAGCTCTGCTACATCTGGGTGGTTTATTGAGCACTTGCATGATGTGATTCCTCAGCTGTTAGAGGAGTATAATAACGCTCCTGCAGTGTGTAGCACTAACGTGAGAAAGGTCACCGGAATTCCTAGCTAATGAACCCTTGTCACCTCACTGACGTCACCGGTACGATCATAGGAAAGATCACACACAGCAAGCGGTGTTGTCATTTAGGCTACTTTCACACTAGTGCCATGTGACGGATGTCGCAATGCATCGTTTTGGAGAAAAAACGCATCCTGCAAAGTTGCCCGCAGGATGCGTATTTTCTCCATAGACTTGCATTAGCGACGCATTGCGACGTATGGCCACACATCGCATCTGTCGTGTGACAGATGCGTCGTGTTTTTGGCGGCCACGACGCACAAAAAAAATGTTCAATGTAACGTTTTTTGTGCGTCGGGTCCACCATTTTTGACCGCGCATGCGCAGCTGAAACTCCGCCCCCTCCTCCCCGGAACTCACAATTGGCAGCAGTTGCGTTGTAAAACTGCATCCGCTGCCCATGTTGTGCTATATTAACACACTGTCCATCGGTACGTCGGGTCGACGGTTTGTGATGGCCCGTACCGACGGACTGGTGTGAAAGTAGTCTAAGATGACAGGGGTTTATCAGCTATGAACTCTGGTGACCTTTCTCACGTCAGTGATACACACTACAGGAGCATAATGGCGCTCTTGTCTCAGTGTGTTCTGACTTGCTTGTTGTAGCGGTCGCATCCTGCCAGCACTCAACAAACCACCCAGATGTAGCAAAGCTCCATCTCCAATATCATATTCCAATGTCTAGTGGGTGTAATAATAATAATATTAGCAAATACCTCCAATTAGAAATGTAGCATAGTTCCACTGATAACCTATGTTGCATTGCAGTAGCTTATATATCCATGGTTACGATCACTAGCAACTAACTGTCACTGTATGAGTGGTTGCAACCATAGATACCGAAGTATGGCTTGCACATGAGGTAAGTGACATAGGTTATCAGTAGAACTATGCTACCTTTCTAATTGATGGTATTTGCTAATATCATTATTATTACACCTACTACATATTGGGATTGACTTAAAGGGGTGTTACTATCTCCAAGATTCAAGTGTTTTTTCCTGGTCAATCTGTGAATTGATGAAGGTCTGGTATTTGGACCAAAATGTCTTTCTCAGTCTTGTTTGCATTTAATAAATAAAATGTATTTTTCCTCATTATACCTGAATGCCAAGTTTCATATCCACTATATTGCGAGACAGGATCCTACATGTGCACCTACTTGCCAAAAGTGCTGTGCTCTTTATTGACATTTCTGATCTATAAAAGATACTGTCTAAAAGTCCCAGATGGGCCAACTAAAGTTCTATAAGTTTAAGAAGTAGGCATCTGTAAATTTTATTAAAAATACATAGGAATATGATGAGAAATGCACGGAGATGCTTGGGACCTCCGTATTTGTGAAGGTAACATAAAAAATGAAAGCTGAGCGGACCCGTTTTTGAATTTTTAATAAGAATATTAAAATTCATATGCACAACAATTTTCTATTTGGAGTGCAATTTATATGAATGGTCTATGATCTAGGAGAAATTGATGTTTGATTATTTGATTGCAAACGTGTGACAATTACAACTAACAGCAAAAATACAAAAATATTCAAATTGCATAAATCGTGTCAATGTCCTCATTCATAGTTATACTAAGGGTTAAGGAGTAGGACATCATCATTTGAAAAATAATGTGACCACTATATTCATATTCTAAGATTCCTTCCTTTGCTTTTTTGTCTTTCATCATTGTCCAAGTCTGCGATCGGATCTGTGAGGTAAAAGCCCCCTTTATGGCTCTAATTACTATGTCTGTTTCAACTTTTAGGCTCTGCAGACAAATCACGATGATTTGCATTTATTGCCAGCTATGCCTTATTTAAATTAAATACATGTATCTTTTCTATTGTACTTCCAGGCTATGATGCTATTTGTTCAGTATTTTTCTAGTGATTAAAAAGAAGCTGTTTTATTGCCTTATTACTTGCTTTTATTGGCTATAAAAAATTGTGAGCCAATTTATAGCAGGACTATCCATAAGCTGTAAATGACAAAATGACGAGAAAAAAAGTCCACCTTATGTGGTTGCTTGTTTTTTTAACAAAAAATATCTGATTAGATCACGTGTAAGTATATTCTAAATATTCTCCTTTGTGACTAGGCTTATTGATAAATAACTCGATACAGATGTATGCTTTTATAGCACAATTTTAATGCTTCTTTAGTACCTTTAAAAGTACAATATAAAAGCAGATTTAAACCAAAGAAATAAGCATTCATTTCTAAGCACATTAAAAAGCTTTTAAAGGACATTTATATTGTTTGTCAATGTAATGACATACGGTAGCAATATAAACACTTTGCACGTGACAGTGACAATACTGTCACTTAGTTCCTGAAAAGGTTATTGCCGAATTTCTTTGAATACTATACATTTGTTATTACAGTATTATACAAATAAACTTAAATGTGTGGACAAACCTAAATGACATAAAAACTAATATTTAAAATGCGCTATAACTTTTTTTAAGTCTTAGTGATACAACTTCTTTCCTTTCACTATAACAGAATATATCAACATAAAAAAAATCACTGAAAAACAAAAAGCAGCCATACCATGTCCAGACACAAATGCACAAACAGGATGCAGCAGGTCCCCCATGATAAAGATGGGGGCTGCACAGGTGAAAAATACTGAAAACAAACACTAACCCACCAAACATTGGTGGGGTGGCTGCCTATTATTCTAATTGTACAAAGGTCTGCATAGGGTGTCATTCACACCATTATGTAAGAAGGAACTCTAAAGGTACTGTCACACTAGACGATATCGCTAGCGATCCGTGACGTTGCAGCGTCCTCGCTAGCGATATCGTCCAGTGTGACAGGCAGCAGCGATCAGGCCCCTGCTGGGAGATCGCTGGTCGGGGAAGAAAGTCCAGAACTTTATTTCGTCGCTGGACTCCCCGTAGACATCGCTGAATCGGCGTGTGTGACACCGATTCAGCGATGTCTTTGCTGGTAACCAGGGTAAACATCGGGTAACTAAGCGCAGGGCCGCGCTTAGTAACCCGATGTTTACCCTGGTTACCATCCTAAAAGTAAAAAAACAAACACTAGATACTTACCTACAGCCGTCTGTCCTCCAGCGCTGTGCTCTGCTCTCCTCCTGCTCTGGCTGTGAGCGTCGGTCAGCCGGAAAGCAGAGCGGTGACGTCACCGCTCTGCTTTCTGGCTGCCCGGCGCTCACAGCCAGACCAGAGAAGCAGAGCGCCGAGGACAGACAGCGGTAGGTAAGTATGTAGCGTTTGTTTTTTTACTTTTTAGGATGGTAACCAGGGTAAACATCGGGTTACTAAGCGCGGCCCTGCGCTTAGTTACCCGATGTTTACCATGGTTACCGGGGACCTCGGGATCGTTGGTCGCTGGAGAGCTGTCTGTGTGACAGCTCTCCAGCGACCAAACAGCGACGCTGCAGCGATCCGGATCGTTGTCGGTATCGCTGCAGCGTCGCTATGTGTGACGGTACCTTAACCACTACTATTACATCAGGCACACTGCCAATACCATATGTGCACCCACAGGCCAGACACCCCACATTACCCAGCCACCACTGGAAAAACACGACTAACTTACTACCTGGTAATCAATGCCATTGCATGAAATTGTCACCAGTTGTCCATAACAACCCATCCAATCACGGTTGAAAATATGTACCACATATGTGCACAAAGGTGACAAAGTATTACATCCATGTGCCGTCCGTGTGACATGTAAGGGAATAGAATGTTGAATAGAAATTAGAGATGCTTAGATGTTAAAGATGTGCAAATACAGTAGATAGATAGATAGATAGATAGATAGATAGATAGATAGATAGATAGATAGATAGATAGATAGATAGAATAAAAAATGAAGCAGCACCAGACAAAATAAATTGTTGTTTTTTTGAGTAACAAGTCCCCAGGTAATTACCAAACCTTAATATGCTGACTCCATTTTTTCAGTTTAGATAGATACATATGGGGTAAATAGATGATAGATAAATAGTGAAATAAATAGATAGATATGCTGTAGATAGCTAGATAGATAGATATATGTGAGATATATAATTAGTGCCTTTAATATGTTACTGTACATGTTAAGCTAATAAATAAATAAATGAATGAATAAATGGAAAAATGATGTGGGGACCCATCATTTTTGATAATCAGCCAGGATAGAACAGACAACTGTGGGCTTATATTATCAGTCTGAGAAGGTCCCTCATTATTAGTCTCTTCCCAGCATTAAAATACCAACCTCCAGACACCCCAGAAGTGGCGTACCACTTTATATTGCCCAATTCTTGCACTTCACCTTTGCCCTTCTCGATTGCCCTGGAGCTTTGGCAATCTTAGTAATAGGGCTTGGGTTTGATGTCAGCTTTGATTTGTCAACAATCACAGCTGACATCAAGCCCTGGTGTTAGTAATTGAGAGATGTCTATCAGACACCCCAATTACTAACCAAGTAATAAAAAAAAATGCACACACAAAAAATACTTTATTTGAATAAACTCTCTCAATATTTTCCCTCGTTCCTCAATTTATTAAATAAAAAACTAGAGATGTCTGACAAGGTTCAGGGAATATGACTTTCAATATTCCAGGGAATTATACTTCTTGTGTGGTGTAGAGAGGGGTGTGTTTACTACAGCTTAAGGCATTTTAAGATTTTTATGTGTTTTTATGACTATGAAAATTGTACATTCACACTGAAGGCATCAAAACTATGGATTAACACATGTGGAATTATATACTTAACAAAAAAGTGTGAAACAACTGAAAATATGTCTTATATTCTAGGTTCTTCCAAGTAACCACCTTCTGCTTTGATGACTGCTTTGCACACCTATTGTGGGCACATGTCAGCTATTCAAAACAGCTGACATGTCCCAGCTTTGATGTGGGCTCACCGCCGGAGCCCACATCAAAGCTGGGGTAATTTCAATTTATAGAGGCTTTTAGAGAGTGTACTCTGATACACCAAATAGGACTTGCTGTATTAGCTACTGTTTCTACCTATAGGCAGTGGATATCCATCTCATCCAACAAGTCCTTTAGATTCTGTTCAAGTGACAGTTGGAATTTTATTTTTTTATGCTTTTCTCATGGGGGCCATACATACAAGGATGAGAAAAAGGAGCCATACAGACAAGGATGGGAATAAGGAGCCATGCATACAAGGATGGGAATAAGGAGCCATGCATACAAGGATGGCGATAAGGAGCCATGCATACAAGGATGGGAATAAGGAGCCATGCATACAAGGTTGGGGGGAATAAGGAGCCAAGCATACAAGGATGGGAATAAGGAGCCATGCATACAAGGTTGGGGGGAATAAGGAGCCAAGCATACAAGGATGGCGATAAGGAGCCATGCATACAAGGATGGCGATAAGGAGCCATGCATACAAGGATGGGAATAAGGAGACATAGATGCCAGGATGGAAATAAGGAGGCATGCATACAAGGATGGAATAAGGAATCGTGCATACAAGGATGGGAATTAAGGAGCCATGCATACAAGGATGGGGATAAGGAGCCATGCATAAAAGAATGGGAATATTGAGCCATGCAGACAAGGATGAGGATGAAGAACCATACATACCAGAATAGGGATAAGGGGACAATGCATACCCAACTTACACTCGAGTCAATACGTTATCCCAGTTTTTTTAGGCAAATATAGGTGCCTCGGCTTATACTCGGGTCAACTTATACACGAGTATATACAGTATATTCTATATAGCAGTAATGCAGTTCATGTTTCATATATGCAATGTTTTCATATCATAGCGATCACAGAGTGCAGCTATATTCTTTTATTTGTACAGCATAAGAAGTATCAGTCCAATATATATCTATATTGACATTAAAATTAAAAATAAAAGTTTTCTTGTGACAGAGCCTCCTTAGCACCTCAGTGGAGAAATCTGGAATACATAATATGAAAGCTACAAACAATATTTTAAAAAGATTTACTACTTTAATATAGCAAATAAAAATTGCCATAATATGGCTATAAGGGTCACATTGCTAACAAAGATATCTGGGCATAGGGGCCCAAGACAGCATGTATACTCCTCTGCCACAGAGACACTAAAATACACCAGTATTGTACTTGGCACACGGTTGGTATTTTTGGTATTTGTAGACCTGTAGATAGTAGGCAAAAATACAAAAAATGACTGATAAATCTGAAAACCCTAATTTAAAGTAATTATAAAACATGAATAATCAATTAATGTGCTGAAAAGCATATTTTTTTTAAATCAATGAATATTGCAGTTATTATGGGTAGTGGTCAAAGAGGGCTAACAATTTGCTTGTGTGTATAGTCTCACAAAGTATGACAATGCTGTCATGAATGTGTTACATGATTAATGATCAGATTGCATCAATTATAGAGCTGTTATTAAAATGCAATTATGTGCAAGTGAATAGTTAACTGTTTTATTTGCAGTAATGCTGTACACATAAAGCCTAATGTGCATTTCAGACACTATAATAAAAGTCATTTGCGCTTTCAAGCCAATATAGGAAATCTCCAGTTGCTGACATTAATAGTAAAGTAAGTGCATACCTATTATAATTACCTCCACTATATGTGCATATTCAACATCTTGCATTTGGCATGCTGGGCATTGCTAATGCAATTCCAAAATAAACAGGAAAATAATAAAAACAAAAATATCATCTGTAAGCACAATTCACAATGAATAGAAACTATATAATTTCCCACATGAATGAAATGGTAATTTTACCATTTTAGAATTGCTTTTCAAGTGTTGAGGTGTTAAATATTGTTTATTCTGCCCCCTCACGATATTTAAGCATAATTATGTTTTTATTTTGTTGAGTTAACTTTTACAATAAATACTTACAATAAATGTCAGTAATTATATTACCTAGAAAAATAAACACCTCTCTATTTTTGTTTTTGCAGCACCTTTAAGTATTTTTCTTTAACATTCTATATGCACTACAAGCTTAAGGCTTCCTTCACATAGTTTATTTGCATTTTGTTCTTGCTTGTAAAATTACCATTTGTTTAACTCTTTTTACAAATGTTTTTGTCTTTATTTTTTTAACTATTTTATTATTTATTTTTTTATTAAAAATTGTTAAAAATCATTTGCTTTCCTTACTGGAAAATGCTTAAATATTGCCACAGCTAGAACTACGGACCCAAAGAATACAATAGCATTTTTGCTGCACAATAAAAAAAAAAGTCTGCAAAAAATCTGTGTATGAATCCATCCAAAACTGCTGTTTTTAGGTCATTCTGAAAAAAAAAATAGAAAATTGTCTTGTTCTATCAGCTTGACCTCTGTACATGTTTACAATGGTAATACACGTTCATCCTCTTTTTATTAAAGAATGACGGTTTTGTAGGGAAAAAGAACTGTAAGGTCAGTATGGATTTCTCTGTTTAACGCACTATCTACACCTATTCTTTTAGAAAACTTGACCGGATATACAGAATAAAGCTTGATGTATTTTCTCACTCATTCATTGCATTTATCACTGCATTATGATATATGTTTGAACCCAATGAAATGTATTACTACATATTTAGATTTGGCGTATGTAGATCCCAAATATGCTTGTGCTTTTATAGCATCAAATAGGCATATCCACTCATGTTGAAGCTAGAAAGAATGCATCAGTGAAGTATTGGTGATGATTAATCAATTTAAAAAAAACTGAAAATTAAAGGACAATAGGCATAATCATAGTTTCTTTTGATTATTGTTTCATTTCATCTCTGTATTGTAAATTTAAGCTAATCAAATTAAAGGGATGTAGATTTCTTGAGATGCAGCTAAAGGTAAAAAAGTATTCTCTGTGGTAACATATGGATGCAAAACATGGACCATGAAAAATCAAGACAAAACAAGAATTGATGTCTTTAAAATGTGGTGGTGGAGAAGGATGTTATCAATACCATGAATGACAAGAAGAACAAACAAATCAATTTTGGAACAAATCAAGCCAGACATGTAACTGGAAGCAAGGATCGCCAAGCTAATACTCGCCTACATTGTACACAGCATAGAAAGAGAGCAATCACTAGAGATAAACATCATGGTCAGAAGAATAAAAAACAAGGCAAAAAAGAAAACTAGCAACTCAATGGCTTGATACTGTGAAGATAAAGGAGAAAACCCTGGTGGACCTATTTAGACTTGCACAATCGATCTTCCTATAGATCATTCATCCATCGAGTCACCATGGCTTGAGATTGAGCCAAAGGCCACTGCAAGAAAATAATTGTAAGAACTATCTAATGACTTTATGATCACTTTCAATTAAAAAGCAAATAAGTAAGGTTTCATTGGTTGATTATGGTGCTTTAAAGGCTTTAATAAATGTTTTCAAAATTAAAAAATTGTGCATATAGATATTACAGTCTTACCATATTTAGAACTTTCCATACATTGTTCCGAATCAGGACAAATATATTTAATTTTATTTCTGTGATTGCTTGAATAACTATATTTACTTGTTGAACGGTAAATCTCATCATATTAAATAATTAAAATTGCAAAGTGCTTGTAAAAACAAACAATTTTGCAATTGACTTTTTATTAAAAAAGCTCTTGAAGTATGAATAATTTTTAATTTTACCATTTACTGGCCAGCTTGTTGCTCATTATTTATTTAGATTATTTGTACAGCGCCATTAATTCCACAGCACTTTGCTGACATTATCATAACTATCCCCATTGAGGTTCACAATTTAAATTTCCAATCATTATGTCTTTGGAGTGTGGGAGGACACCAGAGTACCTGCAGGCAACCCACACAAACACAGGGAGAACATACAAACCCCTTGGAGATGTCCTTGGCTGAAATTTAAACCCATGGACCTCAGTGCTGCAAAGCAACAATGCTAACCACTGAGCCACGATGCTGCCCATGACATGTTTGTGTATTATTGAATATGGTCTAGCACTGATGGCCGAACATGAACTTCAAAGCTGCAAAGGCAAAACTACTTCTGCTTGAAGCATCTGAAAATACACAGTTCCAGCTGCACAACGATGCTGATGGTCCAAACTGTCAATCATGGAGTGCTTCGCCTCACAGTAAGCAGGAAACAGTGGGACCGGAAGCTATGCTCTCCTACTGAGAAGATGAGACAATCCCTTTTTTCTGTTGATTTGCAGAGAAAGTGTTAATAATTGTAATAAATGCCACTATAAATATTCAAAAGTTCAATGTCTAGTGAAGCTTCTGAAACATTTTTGTTACTTCAAACTGAATTGTCTAAATAGTCATGCCACAGGCTTGGAGATATTTTATTTTAGCTTTTATAAAAAAAAGTTTTACATTTCAGAATGGGATCTGGATATAAAAATGTATTTTCCAACTTTCACTAAAGTAAATGTTTAGCCTAAATGTCAGAACTCTAGAGAAGACAGACATGAATATTATGTTTTCACTTTCACTGATGCTATAAATTAGAGGATTTTCTTTGGTTAGCTCTCCATTGGGGGCTTTTATATATCTGGTTTTACAATCAGTAAAATAATCCTTTTATTTTTCTGGAAGAACATTTCTATATTTCTATGTCAAAATGTTATCTTTAGTGTTATGTAGCAGCAATACACATATAAATGTGAATCCGGTTGCATACAAATATTATTAGCAAAACATCTTTAAAATGTCGTACAAATTTACATGTAGGTGCCCCTATAGGAATGCAACTACAATTATGTTTCAGCAATGTTCTCTTTTTCATGGAAGATATTTTACTGAATCAACATCTTGCCCAAGTGATATGGCTCTTCATAACCTAAAAGTAATATAATTTTTACCCTAAGCTTTAAATTCAGTTTTCTTAGGAAATGTATTATTGACATAAAATTGCATAGCATCACAAAAGGAACACATTTTGTAATCTTGAATATGACTATTCTAGTTTAAATTTTAATATCCATACAAATAATAAATTGGCATTTCAAGAAATGAGAAGCAATATACAATGATGTCTATAAATAGAGTACGTACATTTCCCAAATGTAATAAAAAAATAGAAACTAAAAGCTGTTACCAGAAATTAATATATTCAAAGTTATGGTGTGACTATCCTACAAAAAAAATTGCTCTAGTATTTAATCGATTAATCACCGCCAATACGTCTTTTAACTGACCTGAGATATAAGAGAATAGCCTCCCCATACAGGTGACAATCCAGCAGCTGTCGGCTGTACACTATAGCTGACAACTTGCTGCATCAGCCATGATCAGTTTTTGCATCGTCCATATCTGTTTAGTTAGTTGCTGCTGTGAAAAGTGACTACATCATATAAATGGTTAACAGAGTGTGGGGGCTTCCTCTTTATCCCATTTGGTGCTCTCAGATCATGATTCCAGATGTGCCTTTTCTGGGGTGGCTGGGGGCAGATGTTTTTAGCCGGGGGGGGGGCAGTAACCATGGACCCTCTCCAGGCTATTAATATCTGCCCTCAGTCACTGGATTTACCATTCTGGCGGAGAAAATTGCGCGGGAGTCGATGCCAATCTTTTCCGCGATTTAACCCTTTAAATTAATAGCTAGAGCGCCCAAATTTTGCACATACACACTACTAACATTAGTAGTGTGGAATATGCATAAAGAAAGGGTTATGAGATGGTTTACTGTATGTAAACCATGTCTCATATCATGTTGGGTTTGTGAAGGAGATAGGAAAAGCCGTCAATTGAATTACTGGCTTTTAAGCTATCTAGCGCTGTATGATATATTAATATATATACAGTTAGGTCCATATATATTTGGACAGAGACAACATTTTTCTAATTTTGGTTATAGACATCACCACAATGAATTTTAAACAAAACAATTCAGATGCAGTTGAAGTTCAGACGTTCAGCTTTCATTTGAGGGTATCCACATTAAAATTGAATGAAGGGTTTAGGAGTTTCAGCTCCTTAACATGTGCCACCCTGTTTTTAAAGGGACCAAAAGTAATTGGACAGATTCAATAATTTTAAATAAAATGTTCATTTCTAGTACTTGGTTGAAAACCCTTTGTTGGCAATGACTGCCTGAAATCTTGAACACAAGGACATCACCAGACGCTGTGTTTCCTCATTTTTGATGCTCTGCCAGGCCTTCACTGCGGTGGTTTTCAGTTGCTGTTTGTTTGTGGGCCTTTCTGTCTGAAGTTTAGTCTTTAACAAGTGAAATGCATGCTCAATTGGGTGGAGATCAGGTGACTGACTTGGCCAATCAAGAATATTGCACTTCTTTGCTTTAATAAACTCCTGGGTTGCTTTGGCTTTACGTTTTGGGTCATTGTTCATCTGTAGTATGAAGCGACGACCAATCAGTTTGGCTGCATTTGGCTGGATCTGAGCACACAGTATGTCTCTGAATACCTCAGAATTCATTCGGCTGCTTCTGTCCTGTGTCACGCCATCAATAAACACTAGTGACCCAGTGCCACCGGCAGCCATGCATGCCCAAGCCATCACACTGCCTCCACCGTGTTTTACAGTTGATGTGGTATGCTTTGGATCATGAGCTGTACCATGCCTTCACCATACTTTTCTCTTTCCATCATTCTGGTAGAGGTTGATCTTGGTTTCATCTGTCCAAAGAATGTTCTTCCAGAACTGTGCTGGCTTTTTTAGATGTTTTTTAGCAAAGTCCAGTCTAGCCTTTTTATTCTTGATGCTTATGAGTGGCTTGCACCGTTCAATAAACCCTCTGTCTTTACTTTCATGCAGTCTTCTCTTTATGGTAGATTTGGATATTGATACGCCAACCCCCTGGAGAGTGTTGTTCACTTGGTTGGCTGTTGTGAAGGGATTTCTCTTCACCATGGAGATTATTCTGCGATCATCCACCACTGTTGCCTTCCGTGGGCGCCCAGGTCTTTTTGCATTGATGAGTTCCCCAGTGCTTTCTTTCTTTCTCAGTATGTATCAAACTGTAAATTTTGCCATTCCTAATATTGTAGCAAATTCTCGGATGGGTTTTTTCTGTTTTCGCAGCTTAAGGATGGCTTGTTTCACCTGCATGGAGAGCCCCTTTGACCTCATGTTTACTTCACAGCAAAACCTTCCAAATGCAAGCACCACACCTCAAATCAACTCCAAACCTTTTATCTGCTTAATTGAGAATGAAATAACGAAGGGATTGCCCACACGTGTCCATGAAATAGCCTTGGAGTCAATTGTCCACTTACTTTTGGTCCCTTTAAAAACAGGATGGCACGTGTTAAGGAGCTGATACTCCTAAACCCTTCATCCAATTTTAATGTGGATACCCTCAAATGAAAGCTGAACGTCTGAACTTCAACTGCATCTGAATTGTTTTGTTTAAAATTCATTGTGGTAATGTCTATAACCAAAATTAGAAAAATGTTGTCTCTGTCCAAATATATATGGACCTAACTGTATATGTGTCTCACTGACATATATATATATATGTATATATATATATATAGACAGTATTTATGTTTTTACGATTTTTTGAGAACATGGATCCATTGTATGTCCGTATGTCGGTTTTGCAAGCCTGCGAGAAAATCTCGCAGTACGGATGCCATACGGATTACATGCGGAGGATGCCATGCGCAAAGTACGCTGACACGCCCTGCCCTGGATGAGATACGGACCACTATTTTGGGGACTTTTCTGCGTATTACGGCCGTAAATTACGGACCGTATTTTTATTCGCTGAGTGTGACGCTGGCCTTAGAGTCTGACGGCTGTTGTAACCTGTTCAGAAGTTAGCGACATTTAGGTGGTAAAAATACACATTTTCATTTATGTCATGCCACTTTGCATTAATTCCTGAAAATTACATGAAGGGTTAATAAACTACCTAACAGCAGTTTTCAGTATGTCAGGGGGTGCCGTTTTTAACCCATTACTTGCCAAATTAGCAATTTTCATTTTTTTTTTAAATGACAGATTTTTAATGATTTGGGTCCTAATGAATCAGAAACATAATCTGCCAAAGTACAGATTTTTCAGAAAAGGGTGTCCCAATTTTGGGACAATGGCAGAAAGTAATAGCAAAAACTCAGAAAAGATAGAAATTATTCAACTTTATTTGTTTGCATTTTTTGCTTACAAACTATTATGCAAACAATATGTTTATGCACTTTTTTTCAAAATATTATATTACAAAATTGTCCAAATAACTTAGTTAGGGGAATGGAATACAGCAAAACGCTTAGCATGAAGTGGAACATCACACCGTTTGCAAATTCTGGTTGTTTTTTTCTTACATAAAGCACATCTTCTTTGTGTAGCAATTGGCTCTATCAAATGATTACCAGGATCAAATCTGACGTCATCACTAACTCGGCCACCTAATTGTTTACTCCGTTGAGGTCCACATCGCTTTGGGGTTGATTGTGTTCTTTTACTTAGAAAGGCCAATGCAATCCTCCTCCTTACACTTAGCAGTGGCACACTTTCTTCTGGATTTGCCTTTTGATATGCCCTCCATGTGTTGACAACTTCAGTATCTATCATTTGAGTGAAAACGGGCCACCACCACTTTTTGGAATGGATTCTGACACGGTACAGGGAGATTTGTTTGTCCAATAAATCAACTCCTCCAATGTGGGAATTATATTCCTGAACCATCAGCAGCATTGAGATTTGGACATGTTTTTTCTGTTTTTGAGAGTACCTACAAGTTGTTGACAAAGGCTCTATTGTGATGAAGTTCTTGCCAAATGTGACAACCTTATTATCCTTCCATTTCACCACAAGAATGTTATTTGCTTTATCAAACTGGTAATCACAAAATCCTCTTTCCTTTTGTTTTTCAATCTCCTTGCTTGGCATAAGAGGTCACTGTTTTGTGCGATTTCTCTCATAGTGCCAGTAGCTTGGATGTTTTTGATTTTCAGCACCACCAGAGCATCAATACTTGTAAAGAAATTGTCAAAAAATAACTTGTAACTAAATGACTGGGAATTAGAAATTACATTTGTAAGTTGTGAAATTACTCTCAAGTCTAACGGTCCTTCCTCTTTGTCAGACTTACCACAGTATGGCACAAATTTGTAGAGTTAGCCATGGGAACTGCACAAATAGCAAATTTTGTAGCCAAATTTTATTGGCTTACCTCGCATGTACATTTTTGTAGGGTGTTTGCCATAGTAGCAGATCATCATTTAATGTAAGGAAAGTTCCTGGTGGAATACACCGAATTTCAGGACCCACCCTGCCTACGGATGACATACGGATCACTATTTTGGGAACATTTCTGCGTATTATGGCAGTAAAAAACGGACCGTATTTTCATACGCCTAGGGTGACGCCAGCCTAAGTCCTTTTTTATATCGATATGCCATGTTCTTTCTGCTGATACAACAAAAACAAAAATTAGCATAGTAACATTTAGAAAACTATAGATAAAAATATATATTATTTTAAATATACAGTGGGGCAAAAAAGTATTTAGTCAGTCAGCAATAGTGCAAGTTCCACCACTTAAAAAGATGAGAGGCGTCTGTAATTTACATCATAGGTAGACCTCAACTATGGGAGACAAACTGAGAAAAAAAAAATCCAGAAAATCACATTGTCTGTTTTTTTAACAATTTATTTGCATATTATGGTGGAAAATAAGTATTTGGTCAGAAACAAACAATCAAGATTTCTGGCTCTCACAGACCTATAACTTCTTCTTTAAGAGTCTCCTCTTTCCTCCACTCATTACCTGTAATAATGGCACCTGTTTAAACTTGTTATCAGTATAAAAAGACACCTGTGCACACCCTCAAACAGTCTGACTCCAAACTCCACTATGGTGAAGACCAAAGAGCTGTCAAAGGACACCAGAAACAAAATTGTAGCCCTGCACCAGGCTGGGAAGACTGAATCTGCAATAGCCAACCAGCTTGGAGTGAAGAAATCAACAGTGGGAGCAATAATTAGAAAATGGAAGACATACAAGACCACTGATAATCTCCCTCGATCTGGGGCTCCATGCAAAATCCCACCCCGTGGGGTCAGAATGATCACAAGAACGGTGAGCAAAAATCCCAGAACCCCGCGGGGAGACCTAGTGAATGAACTGCAGAGAGCTGGGACCAATGTAACAAGGCCTACCATAAGTAACACACTACGCCACCATGGACTCAGATCCTGCAGTGCCAGACGTGTCCCACTGCTTAAGCCAGTACATGTCCGGGCCCGTCTGAAGTTTGCTAGAGAGCATTTGGATGATCCAGAGGAGTTTTGGGAGAATGTCCTATGGTCTGATGAAACCAAACTGGAACTGTTTGGTAGAAACACAACTTGTCGTGTTTGGAGGAAAAAGAATACTGAGTTGCATCCATCAAACACCATACCTACTGTAAAGCATGTTGGTGGAAACATCATGCTTTGGGGCTGTTTCTCTGCAAAGGGGCCAGGACGACTGATCCGGGTACATGAAAGAATGAATGGGGCCATGTATCATGAGATTTTGAGTGCAAACCTCCTTCCATCAGCAAGGGCATTGAAGATGAAACGTGGCTGGGTCTTTCAACATGACAATGATCCAAAGCACACCGCCAGGGCAACGAAGGAGTGGCTTCGTAAGAAGCATTTCAAGGTCCTGGAGTGGCCTAGCCAGTCTCCAGATCTCAACCCTATAGAAAACCTTTGCAGGGAGATGAAAGTCCGTGTTGCCAAGCGAAAAGCCAAAAACATCACTGCTCTAGAGGAGATCTGCATGGAGGAATGGGCCAACATACCAACAACAGTGTGTGGCAACCTTGTGAAGACTTACAGAAAACGTTTGACCTCTGTCATTGCCAACAAAGGATATATTACCAAGTATTGAGATGAAATTTTGTTTCTGACCAAATACTTATTTTCCACCATAATATGCTAATAAAATGTTAAAAAAACAGACAATGTGATTTTCTGGATTTTTTTTTCTCAGTTTGTCTCCCATAGTTGAGGTCTACCTATGATGTAAATTACAGACGCCTCTCATCTTTTTAAGTGGTGGAACTTGCACTATTGCTGACTGACTAAATACTTTTTTGCCCCACTGTATATATATATATATATATTTCACATTTCACTATCCATTCATAAAACTAGCTAAATAAACAATTGTGAGTAATAAAAACATAAAATACCAACCTTATATACTATGATGTGATCGTAAACAATGTCTGACAAGCCAGCAAGTTACAGGGTCTGTTCTCCTGAGTGTCTCCAGTACAGCTGAGATATCAGGTTTCACAAAGCATATATAGTCAGAAAGGTACTGGAGAAGGGGGGTGGAGGGGTGAGGGATTTCCAGACTATCTGGTAAGAAGGAAGAAATGAAACTAAAAGACCTCTGCCTGCCATATCAGTTGTAAATGATTTAGGGTTATGTATACAAACTAGTGAATCAAACAAAAATTTCCATGTAAAAAAAAAAATTGAAAATAGATAGTGCATTCTGCCAATTTTCCAAAAATGGGACGGAAATTTCACTTGAATATAACTCTGGTCTTTGTAAATCTACGCCAATGCCATTGCATTATATACCTTCCTTCAAGTATAAACAATAGTTCTAATAACTTTGTGATCACAGAACTGTGATTTTAAATAATAATTTCAGCTTATGATCCTAATTTTGAAAAAACCTCGAAAATAGGTGCTTTGAAAGCTCTCTGAGTGGAAGAATATTCAATTAAAAATGACTATGACATGATTTCCTGTTTTGAAAACATTCATTTTACAAACACACCTAATTATAAAATCTGAGTTGCTAGAAGCAAAAGATTAAGCGTCCCCAAAAAAGGACATTGGTAGATAATGGGTTAAAATGGTATCACTTTTGGGGGTTTTATCAATATATGGGACCCCTAAGGGCACTTCAAACATAGATAGATCCCTAAAAAAAAAAAATTTGGTAAATTTCCTTGAAAAAATTAAAAATTACTGCTTCATTTTTAAACCTCCTAAAATGCTAACAAAATAAAAGTACATTTTATAAATGGTGCTGATGTAAAGCAGACATGTGGGAAATGTTATTTATTAAGGTTTTCCTGTGGTATGTGTTAGGACTGGCGGAACGCACCAAATAATAATTAGAGAGGATATGAGGTGTGTTCGCCGTCCAGGGTCCACCGTGCATAAAGGACACCTGCTGCTTGGTAATGGCGGACTAGATGGTGGTATAATGTGAATATACACATGGGTTAGCTTCACCCAGTATGAAGGAAGCAAACCCTGTTGCTTCACAGGGCCACGATACCGCACAGAGCGCAAGTAAAGAGTCACAGAACTCTGTCCCAAGACGCGGGGAAAGAGTTCCTCTAGGCCTCGTACGCTCGATACCGCTACTGTGGTGTCAGGGATAGAACTGAACTAATAATTAATCACACAAGAGTGCGTACAGCGCCGCTCTGGTGAATGCCACTAACCACCCTAACAAGGGCCGGGAAAGCGCACTAAGCGCACGGCACCGCACTGGCGGTCGCTGCTGAGAGACGCTGATTTGTGTGCTGAATGTGCAGAGTAGCACTGTCTGGCACTAGGTAGCTTCCACCATTCGCGAGCAGGCAACAACACTAGGGATGGGAATGATTTGGAGCTTTCATCCATCGACAGGCATACATCCACAGACACACATTAGCAAGTTTACACTAGCGTCCAATAGGAGCTGCAACAGGACCTGAGCATGTGACCCCTGACCTCCAATGATAAGTTGTCCCATGGGCATGCTCAGTATGGGAAAAGCAGGACTTAGTCCCAGAAAGGCCTGCTCGCTGCTGATCAGTGCTGGCTACAAAGGCAGAGCCTGGAAAGTCAGCAGTAACCATTCGCACAGTATCAGCTTGAGCCAGAAGCTGGGACCAACATCTCTGCTGAGCAGGTTCTGTTGCGGCTGGAGGAGAATGGGAGACCACAGCAAACATGGTTTGAGATTCAACCTGTTCAGAAGTGGGAACTCGACACCTAAGGCCTCTTTCACGCTCCCGTCGAAATCCGTTGATTTTTGACAAAACAGGATCCTGCAAATTTTTCTGCAGGATCCTGTTTTTTCCCCATAGACTTGTATTAGTGACAGATTGTGAAGGATGGCCATCCGTTTCATCCATCATGCACTGGATCCGTCGGAAAATAGCTGTCTGTCGAGAGGAATGTTTTTTTCTGCACTTCGGAAAACTGGTCAGCGATGGGTCCTGCACTGCCCGTCGTCGGCTATAATTGAAGCCTATGAACGCAGAATCCGTCGCTGACCATCAAAAACAGGAATCCAGTGACGTATCCCGTTTTTCTATTCTGAGCATACCTGGAAGGATTCTCTCTCTCTCTCAGAATTTTCTACATTCAAATTCAGGCAGCGCCGGCTTCAATGCATCCGTCAAAAAACTGGATACGTTGCATCCATTTTCCACTATTTTTAACCCCTTCATGACCGTGTGATTTTTCGTTTTTCCGTGTTCGTTTTTCACTCCCCTCCTTCCCAGAGCCATAACTTTTTTATTTTTCCGTCAATTTGGCCATGTGAGGGCTTATTTTTTGCGGGACGAGTTGTGCTTTTGAACTGCGTCATTAGTTTTTAGCATGTCGTGTACTAGAAAACGGGAAAAAAATTCCAAGTGTGGTGAAATTGCAAAAAAAGTGCAGTCCCACACTTGTTTTTTGTTTGGCTTTTTTGCTAGGTTCACTAAATGCTAAAACTGACTTGACATTATGATTCTCCAGGTCAGTACGAGTTCGTAGACACCAAACATGACTAGGTTATTTTTTATCTAAGTGGTGAAAAAAAATTCCAAACATTGCTAAAAAAAAAAAAAAAAAAAAAAAAATTGTGCCATTTTCCGATACTTGTAGCGTCTCCATTTTTCGTGATCTGGGGTCGGTTGAGGGCTTATTTTTTGCATGCCGAGATGACGTTTTTAATGATAGCATTTCGGTGCAGATAAGTTCTTTTGATCGCCCGTTATTGCATTTTAATGCAATGTCGCGGCGACCAAAAAAACGTAATTCTGGTGTTTCGAATTTTTTTCCCGCTACGCTGTTTAGCGATCAGGTTAATGCTTTTTTTTAATTGATAGATCGGGCGATTCTGAGCGCGGCGATACCAAATATGTGTAGATTTGATATTTTTTTAATTGATTTATTTTGATTGGGGCGAAAGGGGGGTGATTTAAACTTTTATATTTTTTTATTTTTTTAACATTTTTAAAAAATTTTTTTTTTTTTACCTTTGCCATGCTTCAATAGCCTCCATGGGAGGCTAGAAGCAGGCACAACGCGATCGGCTCTGCTACATAGCAGCAATCTGCTGATCGCTGCTATGTAGCAGAAATGGAGGTGTGCTGTGAGCGCCGACCACAGGGTGGCGCTCACAGCTACCGGTGATCAGTAACCATAGAGGTCTCAAGGACCTCTATGGTTACAATGGAGACGCATCGCCGACCCCCGATCATGTGACGGGGGTCGGCGAAGTTGTCATTTCCGGCCGCCCGGCCGGATGCGGTAGTTAAATGCCGCTGTCTGCGTTTGACAGCGGCATTTAACTAGTTAATAGGTGCGGGCAGATCGCGATTCTGCCCGCGCCTATTACGGGCGCATGTCAGCTGTTCAAAACAGCTGACATGTCCTGGCTTTGATGCGGGCTCACCGCGGAGCCCTGCATCAAAGCAGGGGATCTGACCTTGGACGTACTATCCCGTCCAAGGTCAGAAGGGGGTTAAGACGTCTGTCGATACGTCGCAGTGACGCATTCTAACGGCCGCCAGCCGACGGAAGTGTGAAAGAAGCCTAACAGTTATGACTATCTGGATTAAAGGGATAATCATTCAAAGTTTGAAAATTGCTAATGTTTTAACATTTTTCTCAAATTTCTGATATTTTTTATAAATAAACATAAAACATATCGACTAGTGATGAGCAAGTGTACTCGTTGCTCGGGTCCAAGTGGTGAGATGTGATCTTGGCAGGAGGGTGGAGAGCTGATCTTCTGTCATGGTGGAGAATCTGGTTTTGGAAGAGCAAGGCTGAGCAGCTAAGAGGGGCATTGGGGGCTGCGGGCCAAAGCTTTCTCTGATTGCATAAATTTTCTGCTTATAGAAGGAGGCAAAGTCTTCAGCAGAAATGAGAGGAGAGGGAGGAGGAGCTGGGAGATGGAGAAGAGAATTGAAAGTGTTGAAAAGTTGTTTAGGGTTGTGAGACAGCGAGGATATGAGAGATGAGAAGTAAGATTGTTTTGCGGCAGTAAGTGTGGACTTGAAGCTGTCGAGGGACTGCTTGTATGCGATGAAGTGTTTGGTAGAGCAGGATCTCTTCCATCTCCGCTCAGCAACCCTAGAAGCCCGTCTCAGTTCTTTGGTCAGGATGGTCAGCCAGACACACCCCTAACTCTAATCCCAACCCTAACCACACCCCTAATCCCAACCCTAACCACACCCCTAACTCTAATCCTAACCCTAACCCCAACCCTAACTCCAACACAGGGGCAGGGGGTGATCACCGGATCAGGGGGCAGATCAGCAGGGCAGAGGGCAGATCAGCCTGGAAGGGGGCAGATCAGTGGGGCAGGAGGGAGATCAGCAGGGCAGGGGGAAGATCAGCGGGGCGAGGGGTGATCACCAGGGCAAGGGGGCACATAGTGCTGGATGTCAGCTGCGCTGGATGTACTATTCCATCCTTGGGAATTAGGGCCCACCTCACATGGACGCAATAGTACGTCCAATGTCAGAAAGGGGTTAATAACTATGTAAACTATGAAGACATTCAGGAGCCAGGGAGTAGGGTTGAGCAAAACGGATCGGACATATTCAAAAATCGCCGACTTTCGGCAAAGTTGGGTTTCATGAAACCCGACCCGATCCTAGTGTGGGATTGGCCATGAGGTCGGCGATCTTCGCGCCAAAGTCGCGTTTCATATGACGCTTTCAGCGCCATTTTTCAGTCAATGAAGGAGGACGCAGAGTGTGGGCAGCGTGTTGACATAGGTCTCGGTCCCCACCATCTTAGAGAAGGGCATGACAGTGATTGGCTTGCTTTCTGCAGCGTGCACACCGCCCACCATCTTACTTCTGCCGACCGTAGCATAGGTTTGGATAGGTTGCCGCAGCTTCATCAGAAGAAGGGATATAGTTAGGGAGGGACGACTAAGCCCCAAAACTGCGTGTGCTGTAGCGATATCCACTGTCCAACACCACCATTTGTTTGCAGGGACAGCGGAGGCTATATTTTTGTGCATCAGCTCTGTAGCTTATTACGCTGCCTTATAAGGCTCCCTGATAGCTGCATTGCTGTTTGCACGCTGCTGCGCAAACCAACTGCTTTTTTAAAAGCAAAAATCCTGTTGTTCCTTTCTGCACAGATATCTTGTTTAATTGTCCACACTTTTGTGTGCAGCAGTCCTTTTTATTGCTGCCATACTTTTCCTGAGATCATTGTAGGGAGATTGAAATTGTACTACAGTCCTTGTATTTTTTCATATATCCTTCAGCCACTTTTTGCCACTTACATTGTGTTGCTTTATACACTGGGCCTGAGTTTTGGTTCAGTCTTCCCCAAAAAAAAGTGAGATTCAAATTCTCACAAAGTGTATATATACACTGGGTGTAAGTTGTGGTTCAGTCTCCCAAAAAAAGAGGGAAATTCAAATTCTCAAAAAGTGGATATACTTCTGTCCTGTTAGTTTGTCGTATATCAGCCAGCCACTTTCTGCCACTTAGATTGCGTTGTTATATACACTGGGCCTAAGTTGTGGTTCAGTCTCCCAAAAAAAAGGGGAGATTCAAATTCTCACAAAGCGGATATACTTCTGTCCTGTTAGTTTGTCGTATATCAGCCAGCCACTTTCTGCCACTTAGATTGCGTTGTTATATACACTGGGCCTAAGTTGTGGTTCAGTCTCCCAAACAAAAGGGGAGATTCAAATTCTCACAAAGTGGATATACTTCTGTCCTGTTAGTTTGTCGTATATCAGCCAGCCACTTTCAGCCACTTACATTGTGTTGTTTTTTGCACAGGGCCTGATTTTTTGTTCAGTCTCCCCCCAAAAAAGGGAGATTCAAAATCTCAACACGTTTATATACACCTTCTACCTTGTTTTACAGTACCATATAATGGTTGTTATTTTGGTTAGATTTTCCAAAAAATGAGGGAGGCAGGTGGAAGAGGCCGTGGGCGATGGTTGCGAGCTGGTACTGATGGTGGTGGTGGTGCATCTGGTGGTAGTGGCAAAAGCACAATAGCACCTAAGACTGAAGGTGTTGAGCCAGCATCATCATCTGGCTACACAAGGCCTCGAAGGCTTCCTTATCTGGGAGTAGGAAAACAGCTTTTAAAGCCGGAACAGCAGGAAAAAGTTTTGGCTTTTCTTGCTGACTCAGCCTCTAGCTCATTTGCCTCCTGTTCAGAAAGTTCCAAATATAAAAGCAGCGAGTCGTCAGTGGATGCTCCCGGTTAGGAACAAGACGTTTCCTTGTGTCCTTCACTAAAACCCAAAGTGAAGGATGCGTCAGGTGACACTATAGGTTACTCCATGGAGCTCTTTACACATACCGTGCCTGGGTTAGAACGGGAAATTGTTAACTGCAAATTACAAGATGAATCGGACATGGAGTGCACTGATGCACAGCCACAGCTAGATTATAATGCTGTTCCATTGACTCAGATCACTACATTGCCCTCGCAGTGTACTGAGTCAGAATCTGACCCGGATGAGACTATGGTGCCCCGTCCCGAACGCTATAGCACCTTACACGGTGACACAGAGGACGGTGAACATGACATTGAAGAGGAGGTGATAGATGACCCAGTTGTTGACCCAGATTGGCAGCCATTGGGGAAGAGGGTGCCGCTGACAGTAGCTCAGAAGCAGAGGAGGATGATCCGCAGCAGCCATCTGCATCGCAACAGCTGTCATCTGGCAGGCCCGTATCAGGCCAAAAACGTTTGTCAAAAACAAAAAACAGTTTTAGTACAGCGTGGCCATCCGGTGAAAGTAGCACAGCGTGCAATGCCTGAAAAGGTATTCCATAGTAGGAAGAGTGCAGTGTGGCAATTTTTTAACCAAGATCCAAATGATCAGTCAAAAGTTATCTGTAAGAAATGCTCAAAGACCTTTAGCAGAGGGAAGAATCTTCAAAATTTAAATACAACATGCATGCTTAGACATTTAACCAGCATGCACTTGCAAGCCTGGACTAACTACCTAATGTCCTGTACCATTGGTGCACCTACTCAGAATGAAGGTAGTCAGCAAAGCTACATTGCTTCCCTCACTGGAAGCCCACCGGTTAGGACACCACCAGAAGCAAATGTGGAGGTATCGTCGCAAGGCCAAAGCAATCAGGGAATCACAAGGTTATTGGTAGGAAACACTGTATGTAGGCCAACATTGAGAATACCATCACCAACCCTTTCTCAATCCGCCATGTCCACCACCACCACCACCGCTAGTTCCACCATATGCCCCTCTCCAGTCCAGCTCACCCTACAAGAGACTCTCGTTAGGAAAAGAAAGTACTCATCCTCTCATCCGCGTACACAGGGTTTGAACGCCCACATTGCTAGACTAATCTCGTTAGAGATGATGCCCTACCGGTTGGTTGAAAGCGAAGTTTCAAAGCCCTGATGGCCTACGCAGTACCACGTTATGACCCAGTCGACACTTCTTTGCAAGAAAAGCCATCCCAGCCCTCCACCAGCATGTCAAAGACCGCATTGTCCATGCACTGAGGCAGTCAGACAGTAGAAAGGTGCACCTCACAACAGATGCATGGACCAGTAGGCATGGCCAGGGATGTTACGTGTCCATCATGGCACACTGGGTTAATGTGGTGGATACAAGGTCCACAGGGGACAGCCATAGTGGGACAGTTCTGCCTAGCCCATGGTCTAGGAAACAGTTGGCTGTAGGCATTCACCACCTCTCCTCCTCCTCCTCCTCCAGAAGCGAAGGCTCGTCCACAGACCGCAGGCGCATGACCACTCCATCCGCAGCTGCCAGTGTTGCACACGAGGTGTCCCATTATCGAACAGCTAGTGGTAAGCGTCAGCAGGCTGTGTTAGAAATGAAGTGTTTGGGCGACAACAGACACACAGCGGAAGTACTGGCCGAGTACTTGCAGCAACAAACTCAGTCATGGCTGGGCAGTGTACATCTTGAGGCAGGCAAGGTAGTCAGTGATAACGGAAGGAATTTTATGGCGGCCATAGCCCTTTCAGAACTGAAACACATACCTTGCCTGGATCACACCTTGACCTGGTAGTGCAGTGCTTCCTCAAAAATTATCCAGAGTTACCAGCCCTGCTCCTGAAGGTGCGAAGTCTTTGCTCGCACATCCGCCAGTCGCCCGTACACTCCAGCCGTATGCTGAACCATCAGCGATCGCTGAATCGTCCCCAGAACTGCCTAATAATTGACATTGCAACAAGGTGGAACTCCACACTGCACATGGTTCAGAGGCTGTGCAAACAGAGGCGTGCTGTAATTAATTTGTGGGAGGATACACATACACGGGCAGGCAGTTAGATGGCAGACATTGAGTTGTCTGGTATGCAGTGGTCGAAGCTCCAAGACCTCTGTCAAGTTCTTCAGTGTTTTGAGGAATGCACACGGCTGGTAAGTGCAGACGATGCCGTCATAAGCATGTATCATAAGCATGAGCATCCCACTAATGCATCTGCTGATGCAAAGTTTGACGCATATTAAAGAGGTGGCATCTGCAGCCGAGGAGGGAAGCCTTGATGACAGTCAGCCATTTTCTGCTTAGGGAACTCTCCTGGATGAGGTGGTGGACAAAGAGGAGGAGGAGGATGATGGGCATGAATATTAATGGGAGGAGGATGCTTATCAGGGGCAATAGAAACTGGTGGCGTTGCAAGGTCAGGTACATGGTTTTTGCGGGACACAAGTGATGTTGATTTACAAGGAAATGCTCCTCAACCCAGTACAAGCAGTGACTTGATACCTGGAACATTGGCCCACATGGCTGAGTATGCCTTGCGTATCCTAAAAAGGGACCCCCGCATTATCAAAATGATGACCGATGACGATTAGTGGTTGGCCTGCCTCCTGGATCCACGATATAAAGGAAAATTACAAAATATCATGCCACATGAGAACCTTGAGCAAATATTGGCTACCAAACAAGCAACTTTTGTAGACCGTTTGGTTCAGGCATTCCAAGCACACAGCAGCGGTGATGGTTCTCACACGAGCCATAGGGGGCAACATGGCAGAGGTGTTAGAGGTGCACAAATCCGAAGTGGCGTTGGACAGAGAGGTTTTATGACAAAGTTGTGGAGTGATTTCGCAATGACCACATACACGACAGGTACTGCTGCATCGATTCAAAGTGACAGGAGACAGCATTTGTTCAGTTTGGTTACCAACTATTTTTTCTCCCTTATCAATGTTCTCCCTCACAGGTCATGCCCCTTTGATTACTGGGCATCTAAACTAGACACCTGGCCCAAATTGCCAGAATATGCATTACAGGAGCTTGCATGCCCAGCTGCTAGTGTGCTATCAGAAACAGTCTTCAGTGCTGCTGGTTCAATACTGACCAAAAAAAGGACACATCTGGCTCACCGAAATGTTGATGATCTAACCTTCATTAAAATGAACCAATCATGGATTTTGAATTATTTTGCACCACCTTCCCCTGCTGACACATAGCTTGCCTGAAAAATGTCTTGCTTTTGGCCTCCTCTTACTGACTTCTCCAATTCCTCCATTTGCAGCTGCTGAATGTCTACCATAGGTCATTTTTATACCTCCCTAAATGGGCTGACTCCCCCCACAGGGCCGTGGTCACCATCTGGCGCAAGCCCCAGTGCGAGTGCCATTTGCCAAGACAGGTGGGTGTGCCCACTCTTGGGCTACGGCACTGGCACAGGGTCCCACATAGAAAAATGAAGTGTCTCTGATGGTGGTGGTGCACAACCAACATCAGACACACTGTCGTAATATGAGGGGCCCTGTGCCAGTACCGCAGCCCACGAGAGAGTGTTCCCCCCAGCTCGAACTGTGCTCTACCACTTGCAAAACTTACCTCTCCCTGCTCCACCACTGTGTAGTCTGTGCTGTTAAATCCTTAAATGGCACTGCCATTACAAATTTGTTGCAATGATAGAGGATAGTTAAATATACAGGGGCCCTGGCCTCCATTTAGACCCCTTAATGCTTTGCGCCAACTACCACTGTCTGCAACTCTGCAGAGGAGCCCACCCCTGTACCTCGCTATGCCACCAGTTTATGTATGACCAATTCATTGGCTGACATTTAGCCAACTTTAGTATTTTGGCCTACTAACTGTGTCACCCACTTATAACAGTTGTCCTCCCACGCTGAACCAAGGTAGGCCGCCTGGTTAGTCCTGCTAGCAGTTTTGAACTGCATGAAGCCGCCTTTTTTATGTTAGGCCTCTGTCTGTCTGTCTGTCCGATCCACACATTACAACTGTCCCTGTTATGATGCGGTGGTCTAGGAGCAACATGGAACGAGCTCTGAAGGAAGTGGTAACTGTACTGACCGCAGTCCCTAAGCTCAACACAACACTAGAAGTAGCCGTGGAATGCTCCTAACTCTCCCTAGGCATCTCGTCACAGCCTAAGACCTAACTACCCCTAAAGACAGAAGCAGGAAAACTATCTTGCCTCAGAGAAAATCCCCAAAGGATAGATTAGCCCCCCACAAATAATGACTGTGAGTGGAGAGAGAAAAGACATACACAGAATGAAACCAGGATGAGCACAGGAGGCCAGTCTAGCTTGATAGATAGGACAGGATGGAATACTGTGCGGTCAGTATAAAACACTACAAAAATCCACGCAGAGTTTACAAAAAAAATCTCCACACCTGACTAAAGGTGTGGAGGGTAAATCTGCTTCCCAGAGCTTCCAGCAAGACAAAATTAATTCATACTGATAACGCTGGACAAACATAGAAAGCACTGAACGGATAAGTCCACAATTTGTGAACAAAAAAGCGCAAGCAAAAACTTAGCTTTGCAGAACTGGTCAGGATAACAGGGAAATCCAAAGAGATGTGAATCCAACCAGGAACAATTTACAAGTGGCACTGGCTGAAGAAAGAGCCAGGCTTAAATAGCCGATCAGAAGAGACGATAAGTGGAGGCAGCTGATGACAGCTAATTCCAAGGAGCAGCCATACCACTTGAAACCACAAGAGGGAGCCCAAGAGCAGAACTCACAAAATTGCCACTTACAACCACCGGAGGGAGCCCAAGAGTGGAATTCACAACAGTACCCCCCTTAAGGAGGGGTCACCGAACCCTCAGCAGAGCCCCCAGGCCGATCAGGACGAGCCAAATGAAAAGCACGAACCAAATCGGTGGCATGGACATCGGAGTCAACAACCCAAGAATTATCCTCCTGGCCATAACCCTTCCACTTGACAAGATACTGAAGCCTCCGCCTCAAAAAACGAGAATCCAAAATCTTCTCAACCTCATATTCCAACTCTCCCTCAACCAACACCGGGGCAGGAGGGTCAACCGAGGGAACAACGGGCACCACATATCTCTGCAACAAAGATCTATGGAAAACATTATGAATGGCAAAAGAGGCTGGAAGAGCCAACCGAAAAGACACCGGAATAATAATTTCAGAAATTTTATAAGGACCAATAAACCGAGGCTTAAACTTAGGGGAAGAAACCTTCATAGGAACATGACGAGAAGAGAACCAAACCAAATCCCCCACACGAAGCCAGGGACCAACACACCGACGGCGGTTAGCAAAACGTTGAGCCCTTTCCTGAGACAACGTCAAATTGTCCACCACATGAGTCCAAATCTGCTGCAGCCTGTCCACCACAGAATCAACACCAGGACAATCAGAAGGCTCAACCTGCCCAGAAGAAAAACGAGGATGAAAACCAAAATTACAAAAGAAAGGTGAAACCAAAGTAGCCGAACTAGCCCGATTATTAAGGGCAAACTCGGCCAACGGCAAGAAAGACACCCAATCATCCTGATCAGCAGACCAAAGCATCTCAAATAGGTCTCCAAGGTCTGATTAGTTCACTCAGTTTGGCCATTAGTCTGAGGATGAAACGCCGAAGAAAAAGACAAATCAATGCCCATCCTAGCACAAAAGGCCCGACAAAATCTAGAGACAAACTGAGAACCTCTGTCAGACACAATATTCTCCGGAATGCCATGC
Source organism: Ranitomeya imitator (assembly GCF_032444005.1). NCBI lineage: Eukaryota > Metazoa > Chordata > Amphibia > Anura > Dendrobatidae > Ranitomeya > Ranitomeya imitator. Next base: position 328,396,805 of record NC_091286.1, on the reverse strand, counting down.
AAACGAACCACATGCTGAAAAAATAATGGAACCAGATCTGAGGAGGAAGGCAACTTAGGCAAAGGTACCAGATGGACCATTTTAGAGAACCGGTCACAAACAACCCAGATAACAGACATCTTCTGGGAAACAGGAAGATCCGAAATAAAATCCATGGAAATATGCGTCCAGGGCCTCTCAGGGACCGGCAAAGGCAAAAGCAACCCACTAGCGCGGGAACAGCAAGGCTTGGCCCGGGCGCAAGTTCCACAGGACTGCACAAAAGCACGCACATCGCGCGACAAGGAAGGCCACCAAAAGGACCTGGCAACCAAGTCTCTGGTACCAAAAATCCCAGGATGACCAGCCAACACTGAACAATGAACCTCAGAAATTACCTTACTTGTCCATCTAATAGGAACAAACAGCTTCTCCACTGGACAGCGGTCAGGCCTATCAGCCTGAAATTCCTGAAGCACCCGCCGCAAATCAGGGGAGATAGCAGAAAGAATCATGCCCTCCTTAAGAATGCCAACCGGCTCAAGGACTCCAGGAGAATCAGGCGAAAAACTCCTAGAGAGGGCATCAGCCTTAACATTCGTAGATCCCGGAAGATACGAGACCACAAAATCAAAACGGGAGAAAAACAGGGACCATCGAGCCTGTCTAGGATTCAGCCGCTTGGCCGACTCGAGGTAAATCAGATTCTTATGATCGGTCAGGACCACAACGCGGTGTTTAGCTCCCTAAAGCCAATGTCGCCACTCCTCAAACGCCCACTTCATAGCCAACAACTCCAGATTGCCGACATCATAATTGCGTTCCGCAGGCGAAAACTTTCTGGAAAAAAAAGCACACGGTTTCATCAAAAAACCATCAGACTCCCTCTGAGACAAAACGGCCCCTGCCCCAATCTCAGAAGCGTCGACCTCAACCTGAAAAGGAAGAGAAACATCTGGCTGACGCAACACAGGGGCAGAAGTAAATCGGCGTTTAAGCTCCTGAACGGCCTCAAAGCCTCAGAGGACCAATTCGTCACATCAGCGCCTTTCTTCGTCAAATCAGTAAGGGGCTTAACCACACTGGAAAAGTTGGCAATGAAACGGTGATAGAAATTAGCAAAGCCCAAAAATTTTTGAAGGCCCTTCACAGACGTGGGTTTGGATACAGTCATGAATAGCTTGGACCTTAACAGGATCCATTTCTATAGACGAGGGAGAAAAAATAAAACCCAAAAAAGAGACCTTCTGAACTCCGAATAGGCACTTAGACCCCTTCACAAACAATGCATTATCACGAAGGATCTGGAACACCATCCTGACCTGCTTCACATGAGACTCCCAATCATCGGAAAAAATCAAAATATCATCCAAATATACGACCATGAATTTATCAAGATAATTGCAGAAAATATCATGCATGAAAGACTGGAACACAGATGGAGCATTAGAGAGCCAAATGGCATCACAAGATATTCAAAATGGCCTTCGGGCATATTAAATGCAGTTTTCCATTCGTCACCCTGTTTAATACGAACAAGATTATATGCCCCTCGGAGGTCAATCTTAGTAAACCAACTAGCCCCCTTAATCTGAGCAAACAAATCAGTAAGCAAAGGCAAGGGGTATTGGAATTTGACTGTGATCTTATTAAGAAGACGATAATCAATACAGGGTCTCAAGGAGCCATCCTTCTTAGCAACAAAAAAGAAACCCACTCCCAATGGTGACGAAGAGGGCCGAATATGCCCCGTCTCCAATGACTCCTTGACATAACTCCGCATGGCGGCATGCTCTGGCACAGACAGATTGAAAAGTCGGCCCTTAGGGAACTTGCTACCAGGAATCAAGTTAATAGCACAATCACAGTCCCTGTGCGGAGGAAGGGAACTGGACTTGGGCTCATCAAATACATCCTGGAAATCCGACAAAAACTCAGGGACCTCAGAAGAGGGGGAAGAGGAAATTGACATCACAGGAACCTCACTATGTACCCCTTGACAACCCCAACTAGTCACCAACATAGTTTTCCAATCCAGCACCGGATTATGTTCCTGTAACCATGGATAACCCAGTACAACAACATCATGCAGGTTATGCAACACCAGAAAACGGCAATCTTCCTGATGTGCTGGAGCCATGTACATAGTCATCTGTGTCCAGTACTGAGGTTTATCCTTGGCCAAGGGTGTAGCATCAATACCCCTCAAAGGAATAGGGCTCTGCAAAGGCTGCAAGGAAAAACCACAGCGCCTGGCGAATTCCAAGTCCATTAAGTTCAGGGCAGCGCCTGAATCCACAAATGCCATGACAGAAAAGGACGACAATGAGCAAATCAGGGTCACAGATAGGAGAAATTTAGGCTGTATAGTACTAATGGTAACAGACCTAGCGACTCTCTTAGTACGCTTAGGGCAATCAGAGATAACATGAGCAGAATCACCACAGTAAAAACACAGCCTATTCTGACGTCTGAATTCCTGCCGTTCTGTTCTAGTCAAAATCCTATCACATTGCATAGGTTCAGGACTTTGCTCAGAGGATACTGCCATATGGTGCACAGCTTTGCGCTCGCGCAGACGCCGATCAATCTGAATGGCTAGAGACATAGATTCGCTCAAACCGGCAGGCATAGAAAAGCCCACCATAACATCTTTAAGGGCTTCAGAAAGACCTTTTCTGAAAATAGCAGCCAGAGCCTCTTCATTCCATTTAGTGAGCACAGACCATTTTCTAAATTTCTGGCAGTATAACTCTGCCGCTTCCTGACCTTGACACAAGGCCAACAGGGTTTTTTCTGCATGATCCACAGAATTAGGTTCGTCATACAATAATCCGAGCGCTTGAAAAAATGCATCAACATTCAATAATGCCGGATCCCCTGTTTCAAGAGAAAAGCCCAGTCTTGAGGGTCACCACGCAGCAAGGATATGATGATTTTTACTTGCTGAATGGGATCAACAGAAGAACGGGGTTTCAAAGCAAAAAACAATCTGCAGTTATTTTTAAAGTTCAAAAACTTGGATCTGTCTCTAAAAAACAAATCAGGAGTATGAATTCTAGGCTCTAAAGCCGGAGTCTGGACAACATAGTCCTGGATACTCTGTACTCTTGCAGCAAGTTGATCCACACGAGAAAACAAACCCTGAACATCCATGCCAAAGCATATATCCTGAACCACCCAGTTATCAAGAGGAAAAAAAAAAGAAAAACCAAAGCACAGAAAAAAAAATGGTTCAGAACTTTCTTTTCCTTCTTTTGAGATGCATTTAATTCATTTTTAGCCACTTGTACTGTTATGATGCGGTGGTCTAGGAGCAACATGGAACGAGCTCTGAAGGAAGTGGTAACTGTACTGACCGCAGTCCCTAAGCTCAACACAACACTAGAAGTAGCTGTGGAATGCTCCTAACTCTCCCTAGGCATCTCGTCACAGCCTAAGAGCTAACTACCCCTAAAGACAGAAGCAGGAAAACTATCTTGCCTCAGAGAAAATCCCCAAAGGATAGATTAGCCCCCCCCACAAATAATGACTGTGAGTGGAGAGAGAAAAGACATACACAGAATGAAACAAGGATGAGCACAGGAGGCCAGTCTAGCTTGATAGATAGGACAGGATGGAATACTGTGCGGTCAGTATAAAACACTACAAAAATCCACGCAGAGTTTACAAAAAAAAATCTCCACACCTGACTAAAGGTGTGGAGGGTAAATCTGCTTCCCAGAGCTTCCAGCAAGACAGAATTAATTCATACTGTTAACGCTGGACAAACATAGAAAGCACTGAACGGATAAGTCCACAATCTGTGAACAAAAAAGCGCAAGCAAAAACTTAGCTTTGCAGAACTGGTCAGGATAACAAGGAAATCCAAAGAGATGTGAATCCAACCAGGAACAATTTACAAGTGGCACTGGCTGAAGAAAGAGCCAGGCTTAAATAGCCGATCAGAAGAGACGATAAGTGGAGGCAGCTGATGACAGCTAACTCCAAGGAGCAGCCATACCACTTGAAACCACAAGAGGGAGCCCAAGAGCAGAACTCACAAAAGTGCCACTTACAACCACCAGAGGGAGCCCAAGAGCGGAATTCACAACATGTCCCCCCCCTGAAGCAAGCTAGGCCACCTGGTTAGTCCTGCTAGCAGTTTTGAACTGTATTTAGCCACCTTTTTTTATTTTCAGGCTGTGTCAGCCTCTCATAACAGTTGTCCTCCCACGCTGAACCAAGTTAGGCCGCCTGGTTAGTCCTGCTAGCAGTTTTGAACTGCATGAAGCCACCATTTATATGTTAGGCCTCTGTCGGTCTGTCTGTCTGATCCACACATTACAACTGTCCCCCCCCCGAAACAAGCTAGGTCGCCTGGTTAGTCCTGCTAGCAGTTTTGAACTGCATGAAGCCACCTTTTTTATTGTAGGCCTCTGTCTGTCTGTCTGTCTGTCTGATCCACACATTACAACTGTTCCCCCCTGAAACAAGCTAGGCGGCCTGGTTAGTCCTACTAGCAGTTTTGAACTGCATGAAGCCACCTTTTTTATTTTCGGCCTCTGTCTGTCTGCGCCACACATTTCAGCCTATAGAAAGTATTAAACTGCATTTGGCCTACTTGTTTGGTTGGGCCTACTAATGGTGTCTGCGGCTGCTTGTTGTCCTCCACTGAACAAAGCTGAGCTTCAATTTTCGGGCTTTCAGCCTATAGAAAGTTTTAAACTACATTTGGCCTACTTGTTTGGTTGGGCCTACTAACGGTGTCTGCCGCTCCTTGCTTTTCTCCTCCACTGAACAAAGCTGAGCTTCAATTTTTAGGTTTTCAGCCTTTAGAAAGTATTAAACTGCATTTGGCCTACTTGTTTGGTTGGGCCTACTAACGGTGTCTGCCGCTCCTTGCTTCTCTCCTCCACTGAACAAAGCTAAGCTTGAATTTTCAGGCTTTCAGCGTATAGAAAGTATTAAACTGAATTTGGCCTACTTGTTTGGTTGAGCCTACTAACGGTGTCTGCCGCTGCTTGCTGTCCTCCACTGAACAAAGCTGAGCTTCAATTTTCATGCTTTCAGTCTATAGAAAGTATTAAACTGCATTTGGCCTACTTGTTTGGTTGGGCATACTAACGGTATCTGCCGCTCCTTGCTTTCCTCCTCCACTGAACATAGCTGAGATTCAATTTCAGGCTTTCAACCTATAGAAAGTATTAAACTGCATTTGCGCTACTTGTTTGGTTGGGCCTACTAACGGTGTCTGACGCTCCTTGCTTTTCTCCTCCACTGAACAAAGCTCAGTTTCAATTTTCAGGCTTTCAGCCTATAGAAAGTATTAAACTGCATTTGGCCTACTTGTTTGGTTGGGCTTACTAATGGTGTCTGCCGCTGCTTGTTGTTCTCCTCCACTGAACAAATCTGAGCTTCAATTTTCAGGCTTTCAGCCTATGGAAAGTATTAAACTGCATTTGGCCTACTTGTTTGGTTGGGCCTACTAACAGTGTCTGCCGCTGCTTGTTGTCCTCCACTGAACAAAGCTGAGCTTCAATTTTCATGCTTTCAGCCTATAGAAAGTATTAAACTGCATTTGGCATTGTTTGGTTAGGCCTACTAATGATGTCTGCCGCTCCTTGCTTTTCTCCTCCACTGAACAAAGCTGAGCTTCAATTTTTAGGCTTTCAGCCTATAGAAAGTATTAAACTGCATTTGGCCTACTTGTTTGGTTGGGTCTACTAACTGTGTCTGCCGCTGCTTGTTGTCCTCCACTGAACAAAGCTGAGATTCTATTTTCAGGCTTTCAGCCTATAGAAAGTATTAAACTGCATTTGGCCTACTTGTTTGGTTGGGCCTAATAACGGTGTCTGCTAGGGTTGAGGGACCTTGACTTTTTTAGAGTCGAGTCGGGTTTCGCAAAACCCGACTATCTCAATAGTCGGGTCGAGTGAAATCGGCCGATTATGATGTAAAGTCGGGATCGACCGAAACACGAAACCCAATGCAAGTCAATGGGGCAGCATAGTCGGCAGTGAGTGGGGGCCAGGAAAACACCTAGAGTGCCCATTTTAATGCCAAAACCATGCATTCTTCTTAATGAAGCTTGTCAATCTTAATTTCCCTTATAATAATAGTTAAGGTAAGGTAAGTATTTAAACTTTGCAAGTGCTGTGATCCTGAGCAAGCAGGGGGGGCCCACTCGTTGGCATTGGCACTGGCACAGGGCCCCTCAAAGTACGGCGGTGTGTTTGCACGGCGGGGGCGCCTCCCACCGGCAGCGACACTTTTGCGTACTATGAGGGGCCCTGTGCCAGTGACGTCGCCAACAAGTATTCCTCCCCCCACCTGATGAAGGAACCTGCACTTTCATCTGCACCTTCCTCTTTGTCCCCGTGTAAGGTGGTATGGTATGCGGGAAGAGGAACCTGACTTTCAGCAGTGTCACAATCTTGCTGTGTAGCGTGCACGGGGAATGTTGCGTTATGGGTCAATGTACCAGCAGACTCATTTATCACTGGCTGGGCAATGGGCAGGATGAGGAGGAAACACAGATATAGGCCCAAAGAATAAAGTGGTTTAAATGCAGTTCAAAATTGGTAAGAGGACTAACCAGGGGGCATTGCTTTGTTCAGTGGAGGACAACTGTAATGAGAGGCTGACACAGAGAGTAGGCCCAAATCAGTAATTAGTCTAAATGCAGTTCGAAATTGGCAACAGTAGTAAACAGGCGGCACAGCTTTGTTCAGTGGAGGAGAACAGCAAGGAGCGGCGGACACCAATAGTAGGCCCCAACCCAACTAGTAGGCCAAATGCAGTCTAACATTAACAACTACTTAACGAGAGCCTGAAAATGGAATTTCAGGACAGGAAACCAGGAGAACAGCAAGGAGCGGCAGACACTGTTAGTAGGCCCCAACCCAACTAGTAGGCCAAATGCAGTTGTTCCATTTAACAATTATTTAACAAGAGCCTGAAGATAGAAGCTCAGGAAAGGCAACCTGGAGAACACCTTGGAGCGGAAGACACCGTCTCTACAACCCAGACCCAACTTGTAGGCCGAATGCAGTGTTGTTTTCAACAACTACTTAAGAAGAGCCTCAAGATTGAAGCAATGGAGAGGCAACCTGGGGAAAACCTTGGAGTGGAACACACCGTCTCTACAACCCAGACCCAACTTGTAGGCCGCATGCAGTGTTGTTTTCAATAACTACTAAACGAGAGCCAGAAGATTGAAGCAATGGAGAGGCAACCTGGAGAACACCTTGGAGCGGCAGACACTGGTAGTAGGCCCCAACCCAAGTACTAGCCCCACTGCAGTTAGATTTACAAAAAAATACTAAATGAGAGCCTGAAGATCAAAGCTCAGAAAAGGCAACCCGGAGAACACCTTGGAGCGGCAGACACTGGTAGTAGGCCCCAACCCAAGTACTAGCCCCACTGCAGTTAGATTTTAAAAAACTACTAAACGAGAGCCTGAAGATCAAAGCTCTGAATAGGCAACCCGGAGAACACCTTGGAGCGGCAGACACTGGTAGTAGGCTTTAAACCCAAAATTTTGGTCAATGGAGTTTATAAAATGTTCCAGGGGTACACAGGCAGCATTGGTGTGGTAAGCGGAGGACAATTTCTATTTGGGACTGCAGACAGACTTAGTAGGCTGTCCCCTGTGGACCATGCATCCACAACATTAACCCTGTGCGCCGTAATGGACATGTAACCTTTCGTGGACATGCCTACTGGTCCATGCATCTGTTGTCAGGTGCACCTTTCTACTATTAGATAGCCTGAGAGCATGGACAATGTGGATTTTTACATGATGGTGGAGGGCAGGGATGGCATTTCTCGCAAAAGAAGTGACGACTGGGTAGCTCTTACCGTCGTACAGCGTAGTCCATCTGGGCTTTATAATTATAAATTAAAGAAAAAAAGTAGGCTGTATGCACTTTAAAATAGGTTCCAAGGGTACACGGGCAGCAGTGGTCTGGTCAGTGGAGGAGTAGTAGAAAGAAGGGACCGCAGACAGGCTTCGAAGGCCTAACATAAAAAAAATTGGGCTGTAGGCACTTTATAATTGGTTCCAGGGGTACACGGGCAGCAGTAGAGAGGTCAGTGGAGGCCTAGTGGAAGGAGGGACCGCAGACAGGCTTCGAAGGCCTAACATAAAAAAAAATTGGGCTGTAGGCACTTTCTAATTGGTTCCAGGGGTACACGGGCAGCATTGGTCTGGTCAGTGGAGGAGCAGTAGAAAGATGGGACCGCAGACAGGCTTCGAAGGCCTAACATAATAAAACTGGGCTGTAGGCACTTTATAATTGGTTGCAGGGGTACACGGGCAGCAGTAGACAGGTCAGTGGAGGCCTAGTGGAAGGAGGGACCGCAGACAGGCTTCGAAGGCCTAACATAAAAAAAAATGGGGCTGTAGGCACTTTAAAATAGGTTCCAGGGGTACACGGGCAGCATTGGTCTGGTCAGTGGAGGAGTAGTAGAAAGAAGGGACCGCAGACAGGCTTCGAAGGCCTAACATAATAAAATTGGGCTGTAGGCACTTTATAATTGGTTCCAGGGGTACATGGGCAGCAGTAGACAGGTCAGTGGAGGCCTAGTGGAAGGAGGGACCGCAGACAGGCTTCGAAGGCCTAACATAAAAAAATTGGGCTGTAGGTACTTTTAAATAGGTTCCAGGGATACACGGGCAGCATTGGTCTGGTCAGTGGAGGAGTAGTAGAAAGAAGGGACCGCAGACAGGCTTCGAAGGCCTAACATAATAAAATTGGGCTGTAGGCACTTTATAATTGGTTCCAGGGGTACATGGGCAGCAGTAGACATGTCAGTGGAGGCCTAGTGGAAGGAGGGACCGCAGACAGGCTTCGAAGGCCTAACATAAAAAAATTGGGCTGTAGGTACTTTTAAATAGGTTCCAGGGGTACACGGGCAGCATTGGTCTGGTCAGTGGAGGAGTAGTAGAAAGAAGGGACCGCAGACAGGCTTCGAAGGCCTAACATAATAAAATTGGGCTGTAGGCACTTTATAATTGGTTCCAGGGGTACACGGGCAGCAGTAGACAGGTCAGTGGAGGTCTAGTGGAAGGAGGGACCGCAGACAGGCTTCGAAGGCCTAACATAAAAAAATTGGGCTGTAGGCACTTTTAACCCCTTAATCCCATATGACGTACTATCCCGTCCAGGTGACCTGGGACTTAATTCCCATGGACGGGATAGTACGTCATATGCGATCGGCCGCGCTCACGGGGGGAGCGCGGCCGATCGCGGCCGGGTGTCAGCTGCCTATCGCAGCTGACATCCGGCACTATGTGCCAGGAGCGGTCACGGACCGCTCCCGGCACATTAACCCCCGGCACACCGCGATCAAAGATGATCGCGGTGTGCCGGCGGTGCAGGGAAGCATCGCGCAGGGAGGGGGCTCCCTGCGGGCTTCCCTGAGACGATCGGTACACGGTGATGTGCTCACCGTGTACCGAGCGTCTTCTCCCTGCAGTCCCCGGATCCAAAATGGCCGCCGGGCTGCATCCGGGTCCTGCAGGGAGCACTTCCGGGTCAGGATCAGGCTGCAGCTGCAGCTCTAATCCTGCCCGGCTGTATGTCAGATCACCGATCTGATAGAGTGCTGTGCACACTGTCAGATCGGTGATCTGTGATGTCCCCCCCTGGGACAAAGTGAAAAAGTAAAAAAAAAAATTTCCACACTTGTAAAAAAAAAAATAAAAAAAAAATTCCTAAATAAAGCAGAAAAAAAAAAATATTATTCCCATAAATACATTTCTTTACATAAAAAAAAACAAAAAAACAATAAAAGTACACATATTTAGTATCGCCGCGTCCGTAACGACCCGACCTATAAAACTGGCCCACTAGTTAACCCCTTCAGTGAACACCGTAAGAAAAAAAAAAAAAAAACGAGCCAAAAAACAACGCTTTATTATCATAACGCTGAACAAAGAGTGGAATAACACGCGATCAAAAAGACGGATATAAATAACCATGTTACCTCTGAAAACGTCATCTTGTCCCGCAAAAAACGAGCCGCCATATAGCATCATAACCAAAAAAATAAAAAAGTTATAGTCCTCTGAATAAAGCGATGCCAAAATAATTATTTTTTCTATAAAATAGCTTTTATCGTATAAAAGCGCCAAAACATAAAAAAAATGATATAAATGAGGTGTCGCTGTAATCGTACTGACCCGAAGAATAAAACTGCTTCATCAATTTTACCAAACGCGGAACGGTATAAACGCCTCCCCCAAAAGAAATTCATGAATAGCTGGTTTTTGGTCATTCTGCCTCACAAAAAAATCGGAATAAAAAGCGATCAAAAACTGTCACGTGTCCGAAAATGTAACCGATAAAAACGTCAACTCGTCCCGCAAAAAACAAGACCTCACATGACTCTGTGGACCAAAATATGGAAAAATTATAGGTCTCAAAATGTGGAGACGCAAAAACTTTTTTGCTATAAAAAGCGTCTTTTAGTGTGTGACGGCTGCCAATCATAAAAATCCGCTAAAAAACTCGCTATAAAAGTAAATCAAACCCCCCTTCATCACCCCCTTAGTTAGGCTAGGTTCACATTGCGTTAATGGGTTAACGCTAACGGACAGCGTTGCACGGCGAAAATGTCACAATTAACGCCGTGCAACGGGTCCGTTAGCACAACCATTGACAGCAATGTGATTTTCAGGTGTAGCGCATCGCTAGAGCGTGCCATTTTCGGCTCGCGCTAGCAAGGTGCCATTTTTTTGTGGCGCGCCTCAGACGCTGCTTGCAGCGTCCGCGGCGCGCCCGAGGTCCGATCCCCGATCTTCCAGAGCGGGGACGTTAACGCGACCACTAAACACGACACCTAAAAAGACATTGCGTTAGCGCAATCCGCTAGTGCTAAACGGATTTCCCTAACGCAATGTGAACCTAGCCTTAGGGAAAAATAATAAAATTAAAAAAAATGTATTTATTTCCATTTTCCGGTTAGGGTTAGGGTTAGGGTTAGGGCTAGGGTTGGGGCTAGGGTTAGGGTTTGGATTACATTTACGGTTGGGATTAGGGTTGGGATTAGAATTAGGGGTGTGTCTGGGTTAGGTGTGTGGTTAGGGTTACAGTTGGGATTAGGGTTAGTGGTGCGTTTGGATTAGGGTTTCATTTATAATTGGGGGGTTTCCACTGTTTAGACACATCAGGGGCTCTCCAAACGCGACATGGCGTCCGATCTCAATTCCAGCCAATTCTGCATTGAAAAAGTAAAACAGTGCTCCTTCACTTCCGAGCTCTCCCGTGCGCCCAAACAGGGGTTTACCCCAACATATGGGGTATCAGCGTACTCGAGACAAATTGGACAACAACTTTTTGGGTCCAAGTTCTCGTTATCCTTGGGAAAATAAAAATTTGGGGGGCTAAAAATCATTTTTGTGGGAAAAAAAAGGATTTTTATTTTCACGGCTCTGCGTTGTAAACTGTAGTGAAACACTTGGGGGTTCAAAGTTTTCACAACACATCTAGATAAGTTCCATGGGAGGTCTAGTTTCCAATATGGGGTCACTTGTGGGTGGTTTCTACTGTTTGGGTACATCAGGGGCTCTGCAAATGCAACGTGACGCCTGCAGACCAATCCATCTAAGTCTGCATTCCAAATGGCGCTCCTTCCCTTCCGAGCTCTGCCATGAGCCCAAACAGTGGTTCCCCCCCACATATGGGGTATCAGCGTACTCAGGACAAATTGAACAACAACTTTTGGGGTCCAATTTATTCTGTTACCCTTGTAAAAATACAAAGCTGGGGGCTAAAAAATCATTTTTGTGAAAAAAAAAAGAATTTTTATTTTCACGGGTCTGCGTTATAAACTGTAGTGAAACACTTAGGGGTTCAAAGTTCTCACAACACATCTAGATAAGTTCCATGGGAGGTCTAGTTTCTAATATGGGGTCACTTGTGGGGGGTTTGTACTGTTTGGGTACATCAGGGGCTCTGCAAATGCAACGTGACTCCTGCAGACCAATCCATCTAAGTCTGCATTCCAAATGGCGCTCCTTCCCTTCCGAGCTCTGCCATGCGCCCAAACAGTGGTTCCCCCCCACATATGGGGTATCAGCGTACTCAGGACAAATTGGACAACAACTTTTGGGGTCCAATTTATTATGTTACCCTTGTGAAAATACAAAACTGGGGGCTAAAAAATTTTTGCGAAAAAAAAATAAATTTATTTTAACGGCTCTGCGTTATAAACTGTAGTGAAACACTTGGGGGTTCAAAGCTCTCAAAACACATCTAGATAAGTTCCTTAGAGGGTCTAGTTTCCAAAATGGTGTCACTTGTGGGGGTTTTTAATGTTTAGGCACATCAGGGGCTCTCCAAACCAACATGGCGTCCCATCTTAATTCCAGTCAATTTTGCATTGAAAAGTCAAATGGCGCTCCTTCCCTTCCGAGCTCTGCTATGCACCCAAAAAGTGGTTTACCCCCACATATGGGGTATCGTCGCACTCAGGACAAATTGCACAACAACTTTTGTGGTCTAATTTCTTCTCTTACCCTTGGGAAAATAAAAAATTGGGGGCGAAAAGATCATTTTTGTGAAAAAATAAGATTTTTTATTTTTACGGCTCTGCATTATAAACTTCTGTGAAGCACTTGTTGGGTCAAAGTGCTCACCACACATCTAGATAAGTTCCTTAAGGGGTCTACTTTTCAAAATGGTGTCACTTGTGAGGGGTTCCAATGTTTAGGCACATCAGGGGCTCTCCAAACGCAACATGGCGTCCCATCTCAATTCCAGTCAATTTTGCATTGAAAAGTCAAATGGCGCTCCTTTCCTTCCGAGCTCTGCCATGCGCCCAAACAGTGGTTTACCCCCACATATGGGGTATCGTCGCACTCAGGACAAATTGCACAACAACTTTTGTGGTCTAATTTCTTCTCTTACCCTTGGGAAAATAAAAAATTGGTGGCGAAAAGATTATTTTTGTGAAAAAATATGATTTTTTATTTTTACGGCTCTGCATTATAAACTTCTGTGAAGCACTTGTTGGGTCAAAGTGCTCACCACACCTCTAGATAAGTTCCTTAAGGGGTCTACTTTCCAAAATGGTGTCACTTGTGGGGATTTCAATGTTTAGGCACATCAGGGGCTCTCCAAACGCAACATGGCATCCCATCTCAATTCCAGTCAATTTTGCATTGAAAAGTAAAATGGCGCTCCTTCCCTTCCGAGCTCTGCCATACGCCCAAACAATGGTTTACACCCATATACGGGGTATCAGCGTACTCAGGACAAATTGGCCAACAATTTTTGAGGTTCAATTTCTTCTCTTACTCTTGGGAAAATAAAAAATTGGGGGCGAAAAGATCATTTTTGTGAAAAAATATGATTTTTTATTTTTACGGCTCTGCATTATAAACTTCTGTGAAGCAATTGGTGGGTCAAAGTGGTCACCACACATCTAGATAAGTTCCTTAGGGTGTCTACTTTCCAAAATGGTGTCACTTGTGGGGGGTTTCAATGTTTAGGCACATCAGTGGCTCTCCAAACGCAACATGGTGTCCCATCTCAATTCCTGTCAATTTTGCATTTAAAAGTCAAATGGCGCTCCTTCCCTTCCGAGCTCTGCCATGCGCCCAAACAGTGGTTTACCCCCACATATGGGGTATCAGCGTACTCAGTACAGATTGTACAACAATGTTTGGCATCCATTTTATCCTGTTACCCTTGGTAAAATAAAACAAATTGGAGCTGAAATAAATTTTGTGTGAAAAAAAGTTAAATATTCATTTTTATTTAAACATTCCAAAAATTCCTGTGAAACCCCTGAAGGGTTAATAAACTTCTTGAATGTGGTTTTGAGCACCTTGAGGGGTGCAGTTTTTAGAATGGTGTCACACTTGGGTATTTTCTATCATATAGACCCCTCAAAATGACATCAAATGAGATGTGGTCCCTAAAAAAAAATGGTGTTGTAAAAATGAGAAATTGCTGGTCAACTTTGAACCCTTATAACTCCCTAACAAAAAAAAATTTTGGTTCCAAAATTGTGCTGATGTAAAGGAGACATGTGGGAAATGTTACTTATTAAGTATTTTGCGTGACATATCTCTGTGATTTAAGGGCATAAAAATTTAAAGTTGGAAAATTGCGAAATTTTAAAAATTTTCGCCAAATTTCCGTTTTTTTCACAAATAAACGCAAGTTATATCGAATAAATGTTACTACTAAAATGAAGTACAATATGTCACGAGAAAACAATGTCAGAATCGCCAAGATCCGTTGAAGCGTTCCAGAGTTATAACCTCATAAAGGGACAGTGGTCAGAATTGTAAAAATTGGCCCGGTCATTAACGTGCAAACCACCCTCGGGGCTTAAGGGGTTAAATAGGTTCCAGGGGTACACAGGCAGCATTGTTCTGGTCAGTGGAGGATTAGTAGAAAGAAGGGACCGCAGACAGGCTTAGAAGGCCTAACATAATAAAATTGGGCTGTAGGCGCTTTATAATTGGTTCCAGGGGTACACGGGCAGCAGTAGACAGGTCAGTGGAGGCCTAGTGGAAGGAGGGACCGCAGACAGGCTTCGAAGGCCTAACATAAAAAAATTGGGCTGTAGGCACTTTTAAATAGGTTCTAGGGGTACACGGGCAGCACTGGTCTGGTCAGTGGAGGAATAGTAGAAAGAAGGGACCGCAGACAGGCTTCGAAGGCCTAACATATAAAAAATTGGGCTGTAGGCACTTTATAATTGGTTCCAGGGGTACACGGGCAGCAGTAGACAGGTCAGTGGAGGCCTAGTGGAAGGAGGGACCACAGACAGGCTTCGAAGGCCTAACATAAAAAAAATTGGGCTGTAGGCACTTTATAATTGGTTCCAGGGGTACACGGGCAGCATTGTTCTGGTCAGTGGAGGAGTAGTAGAAAGAAGGGACCGCAGACAGGCTTAGAAGGCCTAACATAATAAAATTGGGCTGTAGGCACTTTATAATTGGTTCCAGGGGTACACGGGCAGCATTGTTCTGGTCAGTGGAGGAGTAGTAGAAAGAAAGGACCGCAGACAGGCTTAGAAGGCCTAACATAATAAAATTGGGCTGTAGGCACTTTATAATTGGTTCCAGGGGTACACGGGCAGCATTGGTCTGGTCAGTGGAGGAGTAGTAGAAAGAAGGGACCGCAGACAGGCTTCGAAGGCCTAACATAATAAAATTGGGCTGTAGGCACTTTATAATTGGTTCCAGGGGTACACGGGCAGCAGTAGACAGGTCAGTGGAGGCCTAGTGGAAGGAGGGACCGCAGACAGGCTTCGAAGGCCTAACATAAAAAAATTGGGCTGTAGGCACTTTTAAATAGGTTCCAGGGGTACATGGGCAGCAGTGGTCTGGTCAGTGGAGGAGTAGTAGAAAGAAGGGACAGCAGACAGGCTTCGAAGGCCTAACATAAAAAAAATTGGGCTGTAGGCACTTTATAATTAGTTCCAGGGGTACACGGGCAGCAGTAGACAGGTCAGTGGAGGCCTAGTGGAAGGAGGGACCGCAGACAGGCTTCGAAGGCCTAACATAAAAAAATTGGTCTGTAGGCACTTTCTAATTGGTTCCAGGGTTACACGGGCAGCATTGGTCTGGTCAGTGGAGGAGTAGTAGAAAGAAGGGACCGCAGACAGGCTTCGAAGGCCTAACATAATAAAATTGGGCTGTAGGCACTTTATAATTGGTTCCAGGGGTACACGGGCAGCAGTAGACAGGTCAGTGGAGGCCTAGTGGAAGGAGGGACCGCAGACAGGCTTTGAAGGCATAACATAAAAAAATTGGGCTGTAGGCACTTTTAAATAGGTTCCAGGGGTACACGGGCAGCAGTGGTCTGGTCAGTGGAGGAGTAGTAGAAAGAAGGGACCGCAGACAGGCTTCGAAGGCCTAACATAAAAAAATTGGGCTGTAGGCACTTTATAATTGGTTCCAGGGGTACATGGGCAGCAGTAGACAGGTCAGTGGAGGCCTAGTGGAAGGAGGGACAGCAGACAGGCTTCGAAGGCCTAACATAAAAAAAATTGGGCTGTAGGCACTTTCTAATTGGTTCCAGGGGTACATGGGCAGCATTGGTCTGGTCAGTGGAGGAGTAGTAGAAAGAAGGGACCGCAGACAGGCTTCGAAGGCCTAACATAATAAAATTGGGCTGTAGGCACTTTATAATTGGTTCCAGGGGTACACGGGCAGCAGTAGACAGGTCAGTGGAGGCCTAGTGGAAGGAGGGACCGCAGACAGGCTTCGAAGGCCTAACATAAAAAAATTGGGCTGTAGGCACTTTTAAATAGGTTCCAGGGGTACATGGGCAGCAGTGGTCTGGTCAGTGGAGGAGTAGTAGAAAGAAGGGACAGCAGACAGGCTTCGAAGGCCTAACATAAAAAAAATTGGGCTGTAGGCACTTTATAATTAGTTCCAGGGGTACACGGGCAGCAGTAGACAGGTCAGTGGAGGCCTAGTGGAAGGAGGGACCGCAGACAGGCTTCGAAGGCCTAACATAAAAAAAATTGGTCTGTAGGCACTTTCTAATTGGTTCCAGGGGTACACGGGCAGCATTGGTCTGGTCAGTGGAGGAGTAGTAGAAAGAAGGGACCGCAGACAGGCTTCGAAGGCCTAACATAATAAAATTGGGCTGTAGGCACTTTATAATTGGTTCCAGGGGTACACGGGCAGCAGTAGACAGGTCAGTGGAGGCCTAGTGGAAGGAGGGACCGCAGACAGGCTTCGAAGGCCTAACATAAAAAAAAATTGGGCTGTAGGCACTTTAAAATAGGTTCCAGGGGTACACGGGCAGCATTGGTCTGGTCAGTGGAGGAGTAGTAGAAAGAAGGGACCGCAGACATGCTTCAAAGGCCTAACATAAAAAAAATTGGGCTGTAGGCACTTTATAATTGGTTCCAGGGGTACACGGGCAGCATTGGTGTTGTCAGCGGAGGCCGATTGCAATGAATGTCTGCCAGTTAGTAGTCCCAAACAATAAATACATGTTAATCTCTCGCATGACAACAAAACGAAACCACCAAAGGGTGCAATCATTCGGTACTGGGGTGGGCTCCTCTGCGGAGTTTCAGACCTAGTAATTAGGCGCAAAGTATTTACTTGGGTAAATATAGGACACTGCCCCGGACTATGTTAAGTACCATCATACATGTCAATACAATGGTATTGTCAGTGGCTGGAATTTAAGGATGTCAGTAGAGTTGAGCGACCTTGACCTTTTTAGAGTCGAGCCGGGTTTTTCGAAACCCGACTATGTCCAAAGTCGGGTCGAGTGAAATCGGCCGATTATGACGTAAAGTCGGGATCGACCGAAACACGAAACCCAATGCAAGTCAATGGGGCAGCATAGTCGGCAGTGAGTGGGGGCCAGGAAAACACCTAGAGTGGCCATTTTAATGTCAAAACCATCCATTCTTCTTAATGAAGCTTGTCAAGCGTAATTTACCTTATAATAATTGGAAGGCATTTGAAATTGGGGGTCATTTGGCTAAAGTTGTGGGGGGTAGGGCTGGTTCAAGTAATTAGTGGGCCCAGGAAATCTGGACCACGTCACGGCAGTGGAGCAGGGAGAGGTAAGTATTTCAACTTTGCAAGTGCTGTGAACCTGAGCAAGCAGGGGGGGCCCACTCGTTGGCATTGGCACTGGCACAGGGCCCCTCAAAGTACAGCGGTGTGTTTGCACGGCGGGGGCGCCTCCCACCGGCAGCAACACTTTTGCGTACTATGAGAGGCCCTGTGCCAGTGACGTCGCCAACTAGTATTCCTCCCCCCACCTGATGAAGGAACCTGCACTTTCATCTGCACCTTCCTCTTTGTCCCCGTGTAAGGTGGTATGGTATGCGGGAAGAGCAACCTGACTTTCAGCAGGGTCACAATGTTGTTGTGTAGCGTGCACGGGGAATGTTGCGTTATGGGTCAATGTACCAGCAGACTCATCTATCACTGGCTGGGCAATGGGCACGATGAAGTGGAAACACAGATATAGGCCCAAAGAAGAAAGTGGGCTAAATGCAGTTCAAAATTGGTAACACAGGAATAACCAGGGGGCATTGCAGTGGAGGACAACTGGAATGAGAGGCTGACACAGAGAGTAGGGCCAAATCAGTAAGTAGTCGAAATGCAGTTCAAAATTGGCAACCGTAGTAAACAGGCGGCACAGCTTTGTTCAGTGGAGGAGAACAGCAAGGAGTGGCAGACACCGATAGTAGGCCCCAAACCAACTAGTACGCCAAATGCAGTTGTTCCATTTAACCACAATTTAATGAGAGCCTGAAGATAGAAGCTCAGGAAAGGCAACCTGGGGAACACCTTGGAGTGTAACACACCATCTCTCTCCACCCCATACCCATTTTGTATGGCCTAATGCAGTGTACTTTTCTACAACTACTAAACGAGAGTCGGAAGACCGAAGCAATGGCAAGGAAACCTGGGGAACACCTTAGAGTGTAACACACCCTCTCTCTACACCCCATACCCAATTTGAAGGTCTAATGCAGTGTAGTTTCCAAGAACTACTAAACGAGAGCCGGAAGATCGAAGCTCAGGAAAGGCAACCTGGGGAACACCTTGGAGTGTAACACACCCTCTCGCTACACCCCATACCCAATTTGAAGGCCTAATGCAGCGTAGTTTCCAACAACTACTAAACGAGAGCCGGAAGATCGAAGCTCAGGAAAGGCAACCTGGGGAACACCTTGGAGTGTAACAAACCCTCTCTCTACACCCCATACCCAATTTGTAGGCCTAATGCAGCGTAGTTTCCGACAACTACTAAACGAGAGCATGAAGATCGAAGCTCAGGAAAGGCAACCTGGGGAACACCTTGGAGTGTAACACACCCTCTCTCTACACCCCATACCCAATTTGTAGGCCTAATGCAGCGTAGTTTCCGACAACTACTAAACGAGAGCCGGAATATCGAAGCTCAGGAAAGGCAACCTGGGGAACACCTTGGAGTGTAACACACCCTCTCTCTACACCCCATACCCAATTTGTAGGCCTAATGCAGCGTAGTTTCCGACAACTACTAAACGAGAGCCGGAATATCGAAGCTCAGGAAAGGCAACCTGGGGAACACCTTGGAGTGTAACACACCCTCTCTCTACACCCCATACCCAATTTGAAGGCCTAATGCAGTGTAGTTTCCAAGAACTACTAAACGAGAGCCGGAAGATCGAAGCTCAGGAAAGGCAACCTGGGGAACACCTTGGAGTGTAACAAACCCTCTCTCTACACCCCATACCCAATTTGTAGGCCTAATGCAGCGTAGTTTCCGACAACTACTAAACGAGAGCATGAAGATCGAAGCTCAGGAAAGGCAACCTGGGGAACACCTTGGAGTGTAACACACCCTCTCTCTACACCCCATACCCAATTTGTAGGCCTAATGCAGCGTAGTTTCCGACAACTACTAAACGAGAGCCGGAATATCGAAGCTCAGGAAAGGCAACCTGGGGAACACCTTGGAGTGTAACACACCCTCTCTCTACACCCCATACCCAATTTGTAGGCCTAATGCAGCGTAGTTTCCGACAACTACTAAACGAGAGCCGGAATATCGAAGCTCAGGAAAGGCAACCTGGGGAACACCTTGGAGTGTAACACACCCTCTCTCTACACCCCATACCCAATTTGAAGGCCTAATGCAGTGTAGTTTCCAAGAACTACTAAACGAGAGCCGGAAGATCGAAGCTCAGGAAAGGCAACCTGGGGAACACCTTGGAGTGTAACACACCCTCTCGCTACACCCCATACCCAATTTGAAGGCCTAATGCAGCGTAGTTTCCAACAACTACTAAACGAGAGCCGGAAGATCGAAGCTCAGGAAAGGCAACCTGGGGAACACCTTGGAGTGGAACACACCATCTCTCTACACCCCATACCCAATTTGAAGGCCTAATGCAGAGTAGTTTCCAAGAACTACTAAACGAGAGCCGGAAGATCGAAGCTCAGGAAAGGCAACCTGGGGAACACCTTGGAGTGTAACACAACGTCTCTCTACACGACGGAAGGGCTGATTCTTAGGAAGGAAGGCTGTTGGAAATAAGCATTGCGCGTCCGAGGGTGATTATATTCTTATTAGGTATATACTCACCCTCGGACGCGCCCTGCTTCTTTATTTGGAATGAATGTTTATTTGCAATGTGGTGTTGACTTTCTCTATTATTTTGGTAATTAATGATTTTATTATTTTCATTATTTTGCATCTTCTCGGCAATAATATAAAGAAGACGCGACAGGACAACACTCGGTGGATGCCATATGTGTGTTTTCAATTTAAAAAAACTTTCAGTTAACTACTTGCAGGAGAAAGTAATTGTAGCTGGTGGCCATTTTTAGTACTGTACCAGATTTTAGTTGTGTGTTTGTTTTTAATGTTAAAATGTCTGCATTTGATATCTCACCAGTATTTTCTTTTTTATAAGCAAAATACTTATTTTTATATTTTCTGATGTTGGTTCCAGGGGTACACGGCCAGCAGTGCCCTGGTCAGTGTAGTAGTAGTTGAAAGAATGGACCGCAGACAGGCATCGAAGGCCTAAAATAATAACACATGGCTGTAGGCAATTTTAAATTGGTTCCAGGGGTACACGGACAGCAGTGGTGTGGTCAGTGGAGGCCTAGTGGAAGGAGTGACCGCAGACAGGCATCGAAGGCCTAAAATAATAACACATGGCTGTAGGCAATTTTAAATTGGTTCCAGGGGTACACGGACAGCAGTGGTGTGGTCAGTGGAGGCCTAGTGGAAGGAGTGACCGCAGACAGGCATCGAAGGCCTAAAATAATAACACATGGCTGTAGGCAATTTTAAATTGGTTCCAGGGGTACACGGACAGCAGTGGTGTGGTCAGTGGAGGCCTAGTGGAAGGAGTGACCGCAGACAGGCATCGAAGGCCTAAAATAATAACACATGGCTGTAGGCAATTTTAAATTGGTTCCAGGGGTACACGGGCAGCAGTGACCTGGTCAGTGTAGTAGTAGTTGAAAGAATGGACCGCAGACAGGCATCGAAGGCCTAAAATAAAAAAATTGGGCTGGCTGTAGGCAATTTTAAATTGGTTCCAGGGGTACACGGACAGCAGTGGTGTGGTCAGTGGAGGCCTAGTGGAAGGAGTGACCGCAGACAGGCATCGAAGGCCTAAAATAATAACACATGGCTGTAGGCAATTTTAAATTGGTTCCAGGGGTACACGGACAGCAGTGGTGTGGTCAGTGGAGGCCTAGTGGAAGGAGTGACCGCAGACAGGCATCGAAGGCCTAAAATAATAACACATGGCTGTAGGCAATTTTAAATTGGTTCCAGGGGTACACGGACAGCAGTGGTGTGGTCAGTGGAGGCCTAGTGGAAGGAGTGACCGCAGACAGGCATCGAAGGCCTAAAATAATAACACATGGCTGTAGGCAATTTTAAATTGGTTCCAGGGGTACACGGACAGCAGTGGTGTGGTCAGTGGAGGCCTAGTGGAAGGAGTGACCGCAGACAGGCATCGAAGGCCTAAAATAATAACACATGGCTGTAGGCAATTTTAAATTGGTTCCAGGGGTACACGGGCAGCAGTGACCTGGTCAGTGTAGTAGTAGTTGAAAAAATGGACCGCAGACAGGCATCGAATGCCTAAAATAATAACACATGGCTGTAGGCAATTTTAAATTGGTTCCAGGGGTACACGGGCAGCAGTGACCTGGTCAGTGTAGTAGTAGTTGAAAGAATGGACCGCAGACAGGCATCGAAGGCCTAAAATAAAAAAATTGGGCTGGCTGTAGGCAATTTTAAATTGGTTCCAGGGGTACACGGACAGCAGTGGTGTGGTCAGTGGAGGCCTAGTGGAAGGAGTGACCGCAGACAGGCATCGAAGGCCTAAAATAATAACACATGGCTGTAGGCAATTTTAAATTGGTTCCAGGGGTACACGGACAGCAGTGGTGTGGTCAGTGGAGGCCTAGTGGAAGGAGTGACCGCAGACAGGCATCGAAGGCCTAAAATAATAACACATGGCTGTAGGCAATTTTAAATTGGTTCCAGGGGTACACGGACAGCAGTGGTGTGGTCAGTGGAGGCCTAGTGGAAGGAGTGACCGCAGACAGGCATCGAATGCCTAAAATAATAACACATGGCTGTAGGCAATTTTAAATTGGTTCCAGGGGTACACGGGCAGCAGTGACCTGGTCAGTGTAGTAGTAGTTGAAAGAATGGACCGCAGACAGGCATCGAAGGCCTAAAATAAAAAAATTGGGCTGGCTGTAGGCAATTTTAAATTGGTTCCAGGGGTACACGGACAGCAGTGGTGTGGTCAGTGGAGGCCTAGTGGAAGGAGTGACCGCAGACAGGCATCGAAGGCCTAAAATAATAACACATGGCTGTAGGCAATTTTAAATTGGTTCCAGGGGTACACGGGCAGCAGTGACCTGGTCAGTGTAGTAGTAGTTGAAAAAATGGACTGCAGACAGGCATCGAATGCCTAAAATAATAACACATGGCTGTAGGCAATTTTAAATTGGTTCCAGGGGTACACGGGCAGCAGTGACCTGGTCAGTGTAGTAGTAGTTGAAAGAATGGACCGCAGACAGGCATCGAAGACCTAAAATAAAAAAATTGGGCTGGCTGTAGGCAATTTTAAATTGGTTCCAGGGGTACACGGGCAGCAGTGGTGTGGTCAGTGGAGGCCTAGTGGAAGGAGTGACCGCAGACAGGCATCGAAGGCCTAAAATAATAACACATGGCTGTAGGCAATTTTAAATTGGTTCCAGGGGTACACGGGCAGCAGTGACCTGGTCAGTGTAGTAGTAGTTGAAAAAATGGACCGCAGACAGGCATCGAATGCCTAAAATAATAACACATGGCTGTAGGCAATTTTAAATTGGTTCCAGGGGTACACGGGCAGCAGTGACCTGGTCAGTGTAGTAGTAGTTGAAAGAATGGACCGCAGACAGGCATCGAAGGCCTAAAATAAAAAAATTGGGCTGGCTGTAGGCAATTTTAAATTGGTTCCAGGGGTACACGGACAGCAGTGGTGTGGTCAGTGGAGGCCTAGTGGAAGGAGTGACCGCAGACAGGCATCGAAGGCCTAAAATAATAACACATGGCTGTAGGCAATTTTAAATTGGTTCCAGGGGTACACGGACAGCAGTGGTGTGGTCAGTGGAGGCCTAGTGGAAGGAGTGACCGCAGACAGGCATCGAAGGCCTAAAATAATAACACATGGCTGTAGGCAATTTTAAATTGGTTCCAGGGGTACACGGACAGCAGTGACCTGGTCAGTGTAGTAGTAGTTGAAAGAATGGACCGCAGACAGGCATCGAAGGCCTAAAATAAAAAAATTGGGCTGGCTGTAGGCAATTTTAAATTGGTTCCAGGGGTACACGGGCAGCAGTGACCTGGTCAGTGTAGTAGTAGTTGAAAGAATGGACCGCAGACAGGCTTAGAAGGCCTAACATAACAAACTTGGGCTGGCTGTAGGCACTTTTAAATTGGTTCCAGGGGTACACGGGCAGCAGTGGTCTGGTCAGTGGAAGTCTAGTGGAAGGAGTGACCGCAGACAGGCTTCCAAGGCCTAACATAACAAACTTGGGCTGGCTGTAGGCACTTTTAAATTGGTTCCAGGGGTACACGGGCAGCAGTGGTCTGGTCAGTGGAAGTCTAGTGGAAGGAGTGACCGCAGACAGGCTTCCAAGGCCTAACATAACAAACTTGGGCTGGCTGTAGGCACTTTTAAATTGGTTCCAGGGGTACACGGGCAGCAGTGGTCTGGTCAGTGGAAGTCTAGTGGAAGGAGTGACCGCAGACAGGCTTCAAAGGCCTAACATAACAAAATTGGGCTGGCTGTAGGCACTTTAAATTGGTTCCAGGGGTACATGGGCAGCAGTGTATGGTCAGTGGAAGTCTAGTGGAAGGAGTGACGGCAGACAGTCTTCGAAGGCCTAACATAACAAAATTGGGCTGACTGTAGGCACTTTTAAATTGGTTCCAGGGTAACACGGCCAGCAGTGGCCTGGTCAGTGTAGTAGTTGTAGAAAGAAGGGACCGCAGACAGGCTTCGAAGGCCTAACATAACAAAAATGTCAAAACAATGGTATTGTCAGTGCCAGGCATTGAAGGATGTCAGCGGCTAGACTACACATTGGTGAAGCTGTGAGAGATAATTTTGCTAGTGGTAGAGCACTGTTTGAGCTGGGGGGGGGAACTGTCTTGTGGCCGGCGGTACAGGCACAGGGCCCCTCATATTACAACGGTGTGTCTGACGTTGGGTGCGCACCACCACCGCCAGAGACACTTTATTGTACTATGAGGGACCCAGTGGCAGTGCCGTCGACCAAAAGCGGCCACACCCACCTCTTCAGACAAACAGCACTCTCAAGGGTCCAAGCGCAAAGTGGCGATAGCACGGCCCCGTGTGGGGAGTTTGGCCATTTCGTGAGGTGGAAACATGTCGTATGCTGGACAATCAGGTGAAGAAAATTACGAGATTGGAAAAGTCATTCAGAATAGTCCACAGGCAAGACCTTTTCATAGGAAAGCTAGGTGTCAGCCGGGCAGGGTGGGGCAAAAGATTTTGAAATCCAGTTGTGGTTCATTTTAATGAAGGTTAGATCATCTACATTTTGGGTAGCCAGACGAGTCCTTTTTTCTGTTAGTATTGAACCTGCAGCACTGAATACTCTTTCTGATAGGACACTAGCTGCCGGGCAAGCAAGCTCCTGCAATGCATATTCTGCCAATTCTGGCCAGGTGTCTAATTTGGATGCCCAGTAATCAAATGGGAATGACGGTTGAGGGAGAACGTCGATAAGGGATGAAAAATAGTTTGTAACCATACTGGACAAATGTTGTCTCCTGTCACTTTGAATTGATGCTGCAGTACCTGTCCTGTCTGCGGTCATAGAAAAATCACTCCACAACCTGGTCAGAAAACCCCTCTGTCCAACGCCACTTCTGATTTCTGCCCCTCTAACACCTCTGGTCTGCTGGCCCCTGGAGCTCGTGTGAGAACGATCACGGGCGCTGTGTGCAGGGAATGCCAGAAGCAAACGGTCAACAAGAGTTGATTGTTTTGTTGCTAATATTAGTTCCAAGTTCTCATGTGGCATAATATTTTGCAATTTGCCTTTATAGCGAGGATCAAGGAGGCAGGCCAACCAGTAATCGTCATCGTTCATCATTTTTGTAATGCGTGTGTCCCTTTTGAGGATACGCAAGGCATAATCCGCCATGTGGGCCAAAGTTCCCGTTGTCAAATCTGCGGTTGTGCTTGGTTGAGGGGCAGTTGCAGGCAAATCTACGTCACTTGTGTCCCTCAAAAAACCAGAACCCGGCCTTGCCACGCCACCAATTTCCCGTGCCCACGGGAAAGCTTCCTCATTAAAAATATACTCATCCCCATCATCCTCCTCATCCTCCACCTCCTCTTCGCCCGGTACCTCGTCATGTACACTGCCCTGACCAGACAATCGCTGACTGTCATCAAGGCTTTCCTCTTCCTCTGGTGCAGACGCCTGATCCTTTATGTGCGTCAAACTTTGCATCAGCAGACGCATTAGGGGGATGCTCATGCTTATTATGGCGTTGTCTGCACTAACCAGCCGTGTGCATTCCTCAAAACACTGAAGGACTTGACACATGTCTTGAATCTTCGACCACTGCACACCTGACAACTCCATGTCTGCCATCCTACTGCCTGCCCGTGTATGTGTATCCTCCCACAAAAACATAACAGCCCGCCTCTGTTCGCACAGTCTCTGAAGCATGTGCAGTGTTGAGTTCCACCTTGTTGCAACGTCTATGATTAGGCGATGCTGGGGAAGGTTCAAAGAACGCTGATAGGTCTGCATACGGCTGGAGTGTACAGGCGAACGGCGGATATGTGCGCAAAGTCCACGCACTTTGAGGAGCAGGTCGGATAACCCCGGATAACTTTTCAGGAAGCACTGCACCACCAGGTTTAAGGTGTGAGCCAGGCAAGGAATGTGTTTAAGTTGGGAAAGGGAGATGGCAGCCATGAAATTCCTTCCGTTATCACTCACTACCTTGCCTGCCTCAAGATCTACAGTGCCCAGCCACGACTGCGTTTCTTGCTGCAAGAACTCGGACAGAACTTCCGCGGTGTGTCTATTGTCGCCCAAACACTTCATAGCCAATACAGCCTGCTGACGTATGCCAGTAGCTGCCCCATAATGGGAGACCTGGTGTGCAACAGTGGCAGGTGCGGATGGAGTGTTTGTGCGACTGCGGTCTGTGGACGAGCTCTTGCTTCTGCAGGAGGACGAGGAGGAGGAGGAGGAGGGGGTGCGAACGGCTACAGACAACTGTTTACTAGACCGTGGGCTAGGCAGAACTGTCCCAAACTTGCTGTCCCCTGTGGACCCTGAATCCACCACATTTACCCAGTGTGCCGTGATGGACACGTAACGTCCCTGGCCATGCCTACTGGTCCATGCATCTGTTGTCAGGTGCACCTTTGTGCTCACAGATTGCCTGAGTGCATGGACGATGCGCTCTTTAACATGCTGGTGGAGGGCTGGGATGGCTTTTCTGGAAAAAAAGTGTCGACTGGGTAGCTCGTAGCGTGGTACAGCGTAGTCCATCAGGTCTTTGAAAGCTTCGCTTTCAACTAACCGGTAGGGCATCATCTCTAACGAGATTAGTCTAGCTATGTGGGCGTTCAAACCCTGTGTACGCGGATGCGAGGCTAAGTATTTCCTTTTTCTAACCATAGTCTCATGTAGGGTGAGCTGGACTGGAGAGCTGGAGATCGTGGAACTAGCGGGGGTGCCGGTGGACATGGCAGACTGAGAGACGGTGGGAGATGGTATTGTTGCCGCCGGTGCCCTAGATGCAGTGTTTCCTACTACGAAACTGGTGATTCCCTGACCCTGACTGCTTTGGCCTGGCAAAGATACCTGCACAGATACAGCAGGTGGTGCGCTAAATGGTGGTCCTACACTGCCGGAAGGGATGTTGCGTTGATGACTAGCTTCATTGGCCGAGGGTGCAACAACCTTAAGGGACGTTTGGTAGTTAGTCCAAGCTTTCAAATGCATGGTGGTTAAATGTCTATGCATGCAACTAGTATTGAGACTTTTCAGATTCTGACCTCTGCTTAAGGAAGTAGAACATTTTTGACAGATGACTTTGCGCTGATCAATTGGATGTTGTTTAAAAAAATGCCAGACTGCACTCTTTCTAGCATCGGATACCTTTTCAGGCATTGCAGACTGAGCTTTAACCGGATGGCCACGCTGTCCTCCACCAGGTTTTGGCTTTGCCACGCGTTTTGGGCAAGATACGGGCCCGGCAGATGGAACCTGTGGCGATGTTGATGCCTGCTGCGGCCCCTCCTCCTCCTCTGCTTCAGAACTGCTGCCGCCTGCACCCTGTTCCCCCAATGGCTGCCAATCGGGGTCAAGAACTGGGTCATCTAATAACTCTTCTTGTACCTCCTGCGCAACTTCGTCTGTGTCACCGTGTCGTTCGGTGGTATAGCGTTCGTGATGGGGCAACATAGTCTCATCAGGGTCTGATTCTTGATCAGCACCCTGCGAGGGCAATGTTGTGGTCTGAGTCAAAGGACCAGCATAGTAGTCTGGCTGTGGCTGTGCGTCAGTGCACTCCATGTCAGATTCAATTTGTAATGGGCATGGACTGTTAACTGCTTCACTTTCTAAGCCAGGGACGGTATGTGTAAAGAGCTCCATGGAGTAACCCGTTGTGTCGCCTGCTGCATTCTTCTCTGTTGTTGTTTTTGCTGAAGAGGACAAGGAAGTGACTTGTCCCTGACCGTGAACATCCACTAACGACGCGCTGCTTTTACTTTTACCAGTTTCACGAGATGAGGCAAAAGAGCTAGAGGCTGAGTCAGCAAGATAAGCCAAAACTTGCTCTTGCTGCTCCGGCTTTAAAAGCGGTTTTCCTAATCCCAGAAAAGGGAGCGTTCGAGGCCTTGTGTAGCCGGACGACGAACCTGGCTCCACAGCTCCAGACTTAGGTGCAATATTTTTTCCCCCACGACCACCTGATGCTCCACCACTACCACTACCCTCATTACCAGCTGACAATGAACGCCCCCGGCCACGACCTCTTCCACTAGACTTCCTCATTGTTTTAAAAACGTAACCAAACTAACGTTATTTGTTGCAGTCACACAACTTACACGGTGAGCTATAACTTCAGTATGATTTAGCTACCCCTTTACAGGTTGGTGAGACCACAGCGAAAATCAGGCCCAATGTTACACACTCTTTTTTTGGTGGCTGCAAATTAGAGAGATGCCCCACACGCAGGACTGTCACTGAAGCACAAATGTTAATATTAATGTCACACTATTATTTTTTTTTTATTTTTATTTTTTTCAGGAACACTTTAGAAACCCCCCAAAAAAAAAAAAATAGATTTTTGCAGGGAGAATTTAGAAAACAAATGTAACAAACTATATGCTTTCTATGGGCCACTGAGTGAGAGATGACGCACACAGGAATCAGGAGTGGCACACAAGCCCAGAGGCCAATATTTTTCTACCAATGATTGATGGAGTTATTTTCTCTGGTAGATTTTGGAACCCAAATCAAGGAAAAAAAATGTAGGCTTTCTATGGACCACAATTGGAGAGAGAGAGAGAGAGAGATGGCACACCCAGGAGTCAAGACTGGCACACAAGCAGAAAGGCCAATATTAATCTCCCACTGTTTTTTTTTTTTTTTTTCAGGGAGACTTTAGAAAAAAAAATAATAAAAAAAATATGATTTTATCAGGAAGAACTTAGAAACCAAATAAAATAAAATGATTTTTTCAGGGAGAATTTAGAAAACAAATAAAACCAAAAATAGGCGTTCTATGGCCCACTGACTGAGAGATGACGCACACAGGAGTCAGGAGTGGCACACAAACCCAGAGGCCAATATTTTTCTACCAATGATTGATGTAGTTATTTTCTCTGGTAGATTTTAGAACCCAAATCAAGGAAAAAAAATATAGGCTTTCTATGGACCACAATTGGAGAGAGAGAGAGAGAGAGAGAGAGATGGCACACCCAGGAGTCAAGACTGGCACACAAGCAGAAAGGCCAATATTAATCTCCCACTGTTTTTTTTGGTTGTTTTTTTTTTTTTTTTTCAGGGAGACTTTAGAAAAAAAAATAATAAAAAAAATATGATTTTATCAGGAAGAATTTAGAAACCAAATAAAATAAAATGATTTTTTCAGGGAGAATTTATAAAACAAATAAAACCAAAAATAGGCGTTCTATGGCCCACTGACTGAGAGATGACGCACCCAGGAGTCAAGACTGGCACACAAGCAGAAAGGCCAATATTAATCTCCCACTGTTTTTTTTTTTTTTTTTCAGGGAGACTTTAGAAAAAAAAATAATAAAAAAAATGTGATTTTATCAGGAAGAATTTAGAAACCAAATAAAATAAAATGATTTTTTCAGGGAGAATTTAGAAAACAAATAAAACCAAAAATAGGCGTTCTATGGCCCACTGACTGAGAGATGACGCACCCAGGAGTCAAGACTGGCACACAAGCAGAAAGGCCAATATTAATCTCCCACTGTTTTTTTTTTTTTTTTTCAGGGAGACTTTAGAAAAAAAAATAATAAAAAAAATATGATTTTATCAGGAAGAATTTAGAAACCAAATAAAATAAAATGATTTTTTCAGGGAGAATTTAGAAAACAAATAAAACCAAAAATAGGCGTTCTATGGCCCACTGACTGAGAGATGACGCACACAGGAGTCAGGAGTGGCACACAAACCCAGAGGCCAATATTTTTCTACCAATGATTGATGTAGTTATTTTCTCTGGTAGATTTTAGAACCCAAATCAAGGAAAAAAAATATAGGCTTTCTATGGACCACAATTGGAGAGAGAGAGAGAGAGAGAGAGAGAGAGAGATGGCACACCCAGGAGTCAAGACTGGCACACAAGCAGAAAGGCCAATATTAATCTCCCACTGTTTTTTTGGTTGTTTTTTTTTTTTTTTTTTTCAGGGAGACTTTAGAAATAAAAATAATAAAAAAAATATGATTTTATCAGGAAGAATTTAGAAACCAAATAAAATAAAATGATTTTTTCAGGGAGAATTTAGAAAACAAATAAAACCAAAAATAGGCGTTCTATGGCCCACTGACTGAGAGAGAGAGAGAGATGGAACGCTTAGTACTGGCACACAAGCCCAAAGGGCAATATTAATCTCCCTTTTTTTTTCCAGGGAGAATTTCTAAAACCCAAAAAAAAAATAAAATAGGCTTTCTATGGCCCACTATTTGTGAGAGAGATGGGACGCTCAGGACTGGCACAGATGGCACGCTCAGGACTGGCACAGAAGCCCAGAGGCCAATATTAATCTCCCTTTTTTTCTGGGAGAATTTATAAAACCAAAAAAATATTTAAATAGGCTTTCTATGGCCCACTATTTGTGAGAGAGATGGCACGCTCAGGACTGGCACAGATGGCACGCTCACAACTGGCACACAAGCCCAGAGGCCAATATTAATCTCCCTTTTTTCAGGGAAAATTTATAAAACAAAAAAAAAAATTAAATAGGCTTTCTATGGCCCACTATTTGTGAGAGAGATGGCACGCTCAGGGCTGGCACAGATGGCACGCTCAGGACTGGCACACAAGCCCAGAGGCCAATATTAATCTCCCTTTTTTTCAGGGAGAATTTATAAAACCCCCAAAAAAAATAAAATAGGCTTTCTATGGCCCACTATTTGTGAGAGAGATGGGACGCTCAGGACTGGCACAGATGGCACGCTCAGGACTGGCACAGAAGCCCAGAGGCCAATATTAATCTCCCTTTTTTTCTGGGAGAATTTATAAAACCAAAAAAATATTTAAATAGGCTTTCTATGGCCCACTATTTGTGAGAGAGATGGCACGCTCAGGACTGGCACAGATGGCACGCTCACAACTGGCACACAAGCCCAGAGGCCAATATTAATCTCCCTTTTTTCAGGGAAAATTTATAAAACAAAAAAAAAAATTAAATAGGCTTTCTATGGCCCACTATTTGTGAGAGAGATGGCACGCTCAGGGCTGGCACAGATGGCACGCTCAGGACTGGCACACAAGCCCAGAGGCCAATATTAATCTCCCTTTTTTTCAGGGAGAATTTATAAAACCCCCAAAAAAAATAAAATAGGCTTTCTATGGCCCACTATTTGTGAGAGAGATGGGACGCTCAGGACTGGCACAGATGGCACGCTCAGGACTGGCACAGAAGCCCAGAGGCCAATATTAATCTCCCTTTTTTTCTGGGAGAATTTATAAAACCAAAAAAATATTTAAATAGGCTTTCTATGGCCCACTATTTGTGAGAGAGATGGCACGCTCAGGACTGGCACAGATGGCACGCTCACAACTGGCACACAAGCCCAGAGGCCAATATTAATCTCCCTTTTTTCAGGGAAAATTTATAAAACAAAAAAAAAAATTAAATAGGCTTTCTATGGCCCACTATTTGTGAGAGAGATGGCACGCTCAGGGCTGGCACAGATGGCACGCTCAGGACTGGCACACAAGCCCAGAGGCCAATATTAATCTCCCTTTTTTTCTGGGAGAATTTATAAAACCAAAAAAATATTTAAATAGGCTTTCTATGGCCCACTATTTGTGAGAGAGATGGCACGCTCAGGACTGGCACAGATGGCACGCTCACAACTGGCACACAAGCCCAGAGGCCAATATTAATCTCCCTTTTTTCAGGGAAAATTTATAAAACAAAAAAAAAAATTAAATAGGCTTTCTATGGCCCACTATTTGTGAGAGAGATGGCACGCTCAGGGCTGGCACAGATGGCACGCTCAGGACTGGCACACAAGCCCAGAGGCCAATATTAATCTCCCTTTTTTTCAGGGAGAATTTATAAAACCCCCAAAAAAAATAAAATAGGCTTTCTATGGCCCACTATTTGTGAGAGAGATGGGACGCTCAGGACTGGCACAGATGGCACGCTCAGGACTGGCACAGAAGCCCAGAGGCCAATATTAATCTCCCTTTTTTTCTGGGAGAATTTATAAAACCAAAAAAATATTTAAATAGGCTTTCTATGGCCCACTATTTGTGAGAGAGATGGCACGCTCAGGACTGGCACAGATGGCACGCTCACAACTGGCACACAAGCCCAGAGGCCAATATTAATCTCCCTTTTTTCAGGGAAAATTTATAAAACAAAAAAAAAAATTAAATAGGCTTTCTATGGCCCACTATTTGTGAGAGAGATGGCACGCTCAGGGCTGGCACAGATGGCACGCTCAGGACTGGCACACAAGCCCAGAGGCCAATATTAATCTCCCTTTTTTTCAGGGAGAATTTATAAAACCCCCAAAAAAAATAAAATAGGCTTTCTATGGCCCACTATTTGTGAGAGAGATGGGACGCTCAGGACTGGCACAGATGGCACGCTCAGGACTGGCACAGAAGCCCAGAGGCCAATATTAATCTCCCTTTTTTTCTGGGAGAATTTATAAAACCAAAAAAATATTTAAATAGGCTTTCTATGGCCCACTATTTGTGAGAGAGATGGCACGCTCAGGACTGGCACAGATGGCACGCTCACAACTGGCACACAAGCCCAGAGGCCAATATTAATCTCCATTTTTTCAGGGAAAATTTATAAAACAAAAAAAAAAATTAAATAGGCTTTCTATGGCCCACTATTTGTGAGAGAGATGGCACGCTCAGGGCTGGCACAGATGGCACGCTCAGGACTGGCACACAAGCCCAGAGGCCAATATTAATCTCCCTTTTTTTCTGGGAGAATTTATAAAACCAAAAAAATATTTAAATAGGCTTTCTATGGCCCACTATTTGTGAGAGAGATGGCACGCTCAGGACTGGCACAGATGGCACGCTCACAACTGGCACACAAGCCCAGAGGCCAATATTAATCTCCCTTTTTTCAGGGAAAATTTATAAAACAAAAAAAAAAATTAAATAGGCTTTCTATGGCCCACTATTTGTGAGAGAGATGGCACGCTCAGGGCTGGCACAGATGGCACGCTCAGGACTGGCACACAAGCCCAAAGGCCAATATTAATCTCCCACTGTATTTTTATCAGGGAGAATTTATACACCCCACAAAAAAAAATACAGAAAAATGAAAAGGCTTTCTATGGCCCACTATGTGAGAGAGATGGCACACACAGGGATGGCACTCTAGCAGAAATGCCAAATTGCCAATCTTAATCTCCCACCCAAAAAAAAAAAAAAAAACAAACAGGGAATGTCCTACAATTACTATCTCCCTGCCTGCAGTAATCTCAGCCAGGTATGGCAGGCAGCTACTATCTCCCTGCCTGCAGTAATCTCAGCCAGGTATGGCAGGCAGCAATAAGGAGTGGACTGATGCACAAATGAAATAAAAAGTGTGGACAAACAAAAAAGATAGCTGTGCAGAAAGGAAGGAACAAGAGGATTTGTGCTTTGAAAAAAGCAGTTGGTTTGCACAGCGGCGTACACACAGCAATGCAGCTATCAGGGAGCCTTCTAGGGCAGCCCAATGAGCTACAGCGCTGAGGGGAAAAAAAAAAAAAAAAAAACTTCCACTGTCCCTGCACACCGAGGGTGGTGTTGGACAGTGCAAATCGCTGCAGCACAAGCGGTTTTGTGGTTAATGGACCCTGCCTAACGCTATCCCTGCTTCTGACAAAGCGGCAGCAACCTCTCCCTAAGCTCAGATCAGCAGCAGTAAGATGGCGGTCGGCGGGAACGCCTCTTTATAGCCCCTGTGACGTCGCAGACAGCAAGCCAATCACTGCAATGCCCTTCTCTAAGATGGTGGGGACCAGGACCTATGTCATCACGCTGCCCACACTCTGCGTTTACCTTCATTGGCTGAGAAATGGCGCTTTTCGCGTCATTGAAACGCGACTTTGGCGCGAAAGTCGCGTACCGCATGGCCGACCCCGCACAGGGGTCGGATCGGGTTTCATGAAACCCCGACTTAGCCAAAAGTCGGCGACTTTTGAAAATGTTCGACCCGTTTCGCTCAACCCTAGATGTCAGCGCATAGACTAAACATTGGTGGAACTGTGAGAGATAATTGTGCAAGTGGTTTAGCAATGTTTGAGCTGGGGGTGGGGGAACTCTCTTGTGGCCGGCGGTACAGGCCCAGGGCCCCTCATGTTACCACAGTGTGTCTGACGTTGGGTGCGCACCACCACCGCCAGAGACACTTTATTGTACTATGAGGGACCCAGTGGCAGTGCCGTCGACCAAAAGCGGGCACACCCACCTCTTCAGACAAACAGCACTCTCACGGGTGCTGGCACCAAGTGGCGATACCACGGCCCCGTGTGGGGAGTTTGGCCATTTAGGGAGGTGTAAACATGTCGTATGCTGGACAATCAGGTGCTTCAAATTACGAGATTGGAAAAGTCATTCAGAATAGTCCACAGGCAAGACCTTTTCATAGGAAAGCTAGGTGTCGGCCGGGCAAGGTGGGGCAAAAGATTTCGAAATCCAGTTGTGGTTCATTTTAATGAAGGTTAGATCATCTACATTTTGGGTAGCCAGACGAATCCTTTTTTCGGTTAATATTGAACCTGCAGCACTGAATACTCTTTCTGATAGGACACTAGCTGCCGGGCAAGCAAGCTCCTGCAAAGCATATTCTGCCAATTCTGGCCAGGTGTCTAATTTGGATGCCCAGTAATCAAATGGGAATGACGGTTGAGGGAGAACGTCGATAAGGGATGAAAAATAGTTAGTAACCATACTGGACAAATGTTGTCTCCTGTCACTTTGAATTGATGCTGCAGTACCTGTCCTGTCTGCGGTCATAGCAAAATCACTCCACAACCTGGTCAGAAAACCCCTCTGTCCAACGCCACTTCTGATTTCTGCCCCTCTAACACCTCTGGTCTGCTGGCCCCTGCAGCTCGTGTGAGAACAATCACGGGCGCTTTGTGCTGGGAATGCCTGAAGCAAACGGTCAACAAGAGTTGATTGTTTGGTTGCTTATATTAGTTCCAAGTTCTCATGTGGCATTATATTTTGCAATTTGCCTTTATAGCGAGGATCAAGGAGGCAGGCCAACCAGTAATCGTCATCGTTCATCATTTTAGTAATACGTGTGTCCCTTTTGAGGATACGTAACGCATAATCCGCCATGTGGGCCAAAGTTCCAGTTGTCAAATCTGCGGTTGTGCTTGTTTGAGGGGCAGTTTCAGGCAAATCCACGTCACTTGTGTCCCTCAAAAAACCAGAACCCGGCCTTGCCACGCCAACAATTTCCAGTGGCCCCGGAAAAGCTTCCTCATTAAAAATATAATCATCCCCATCATCCTCCTCGTCCTCCTCCTCCTCTTCGCCCGCTACCTCGTCCTGTACACTGCCCTGGCCAGACAATGGCTGACTGTCATCAAGGCTTTCCTCTTCCTCTGCTGCAGACGCCTGATCCTTTATGTGCGTCAAACTTTGCATCAGCAGACGCATTAGGGGGATGCTCATGCTTATTATGGCGTTGTCTGCACTAACCAGCCGTGTGCATTCCTCAAAACACTGAAGGACTTGACACATGTCTTGTATCTTCGACCACTGCACACCTGACAACTCCATGTCTGCCATCCTACTGCCTGCCCGTGTATGTGTATCCTCCCACAAAAACATAACAGCCCGCCTCTGTTGGCACAGTCTCTGAAGCATGTGCAGTGTTGAGTTCCACCTTGTTGCAACGTCTATGATTAGGCGATGCTGGGGAAGGTTCAAAGACCGCTGATAGGTCTGCATACGGCTGGAGTGTACAGGCGACCGGCGGATATGCGAGCAAAGTCCGCGCACTTTGAGGAGCAGGTCGGATAACCCCGGATAACTTTTCAGGAAGCAATGCACCACCAGGTTTAAGGTGTGAGCCAGGCAAGGAATGTGTTTCAGTTGGGAAAGGGAGATGGCAGCCATGAAATTCCTTCCGTTATCACTCACTACCTTGCCTGCCTCACAGGGCCGCCATCAGGGCATTACAGCCGTGACTGGCGTATGGGGCCCGGTGAGCAGAGGGGGCCCGCATCGGCGGCCGGTGCTACAGCTGTACGCTATTGACATGCGGGCCCGCGCCCGCACGTCAATAGTTAACAGCCGCCAGCCGCAGCGTGCAGGTCGCCGGTGTCTGACGTCATTGTCAGTCGCCGGCGAGTGCACAGTGCAGCTGCGTGGAGAGATCAGGAGCGCGGCAGGTAAGCAGAACTTTTTTTTTTTTTCTATTGAGAGCGGCGATCCGGGGGGGGGGGGGGGGGACAGAAGGCTGGACACAGAGGGGGCAGTAAAGCTGGACACAGAGGGGGCAGAAGGCCGCTGGACACAGGGGGGCAGTAAAGATGGACACGGGGGGCAGAAGGCTGGACACAGAGGGGGCAGTAAAGCTGGACACAGGGGGGGCAGTAAAGCTGGACACGGGGGGCAGAAGGCCGCTGGACACAGGGGGGCAGTAAAGCTGGACACAGGGGGGGCAGAAGGCTGGACACAGAGGGGGCAGTAAAGCTGGACACAGGGGGGGCAGAAGGCTGGACACAGAGGGGGCAGTAAAGCTGGACACAGGGGGGGCAGAAGGCTGGACACAGAGGGGGCAGTAAAGCTGGACACAGAGGGGGCAGTAAAGCTGGACACAGGGGGGGCAGAAGGCCGCTGGACACAGGGGGGCAGTAAAGCTGGACACAGGGGGGGCAGAAGACTGGACACAGGGGGGCAGTAAAGCTGGACACAGGGGGGGCAGAAGGCTGGACACAGAGGGGGCAGTAAAGCTGGACACATGGGGGCAGAAGGCTGGACACAGGGGGGCAGTAAAGCTGGACACAGAGGGGGCAGTAAAGCTGGACACAGAGGGAGCAGAAGGCCGCTGGACACAGGGGGCAGTAAAGCTGGACACAGGGGGAGCAGAAGGCTGGACACAGGGGGCAGTAAAGCTGGACACAGGGGGGGCAGAAGGCTGGACACAGAGGGGGCAGTAAAGCTGGACACAGAGGGGGCAGTAAAGCTGGACACAGGGGGGGCAGAAGGCCGCTGGACACAGGGGGGGCAGAAGGCCGCTGGACACAGGGGGGGCAGAAGGCTGGACACAGGGGGGCAGTAAAGCTGGACACGGGGGGACAGAAGGCTGGACACAGAGGGGGCAGTAAAGCTGGACACAGAGGGGGCAGTAAAGCTGGACACAGGGGGGCAGAAGGCCGCTGGACACAGGGGGGCAGTAAAGCTGGACACAGGGGGGCAGTAAAGCTGGACACAGGGGGGGCAGAAGGCTGGACACAGAGGGGGCAGTAAAGCTGGACACAGAGGGGGCAGTAAAGCTGGACACAGGGGGGCAGAAGGCCGCTGGACACGGGGGCAGTAAAGCTGGACACAGGGGGGGCAGAAGGCTGGACACAGAGGGGGCAGTAAAGCTGGACACAGGGGGGCAGAAGGCTGGACACAGGGGGGCAGTAAAGCTGGACACGGGGGCAGAAGGCTGGACACAGAGGGGGCAGTAAAGCTGGACACAGAGGGGGCAGAAGGCTGGACACAGAGGGGGCAGTAAAGCTGGACACAGGGGGGGCAGAAGGCTGGACACAGAGGGGGCAGTAAAGCTGGACACAGGGGGGGCAGAAGGCTGGACACAGAGGGGGCAGTAAAGCTGGACACAGAGGGGGCAGTAAAGCTGGACACAGGGGGGGCAGAAGGCCGCTGGACACAGGGGGGCAGTAAAGCTGGATACAGGGGGGGCAGAAGACTGGACACAGGGGGGCAGTAAAGCTGGACACAGGGGGGGCAGAAGGCTGGACACAGAGGGGGCAGTAAAGCTGGACACATGGGGGCAGAAGGCTGGACACAGGGGGCAGTAAAGCTGGACACAGAGGGGGCAGTAAAGCTGGACACAGAGGGAGCAGAAGGCCGCTGGACACAGGGGGCAGTAAAGCTGGACACAGGGGGAGCAGAAGGCTGGACACAGGGGGCAGTAAAGCTGGACACAGGGGGGGCAGAAGGCTGGACACAGAGGGGGCAGTAAAGCTGGACACAGAGGGGGCAGTAAAGCTGGACACAGGGGGGGCAGAAGGCCGCTGGACACAGGGGGGGCAGAAGGCCGCTGGACACAGGGGGGGCAGAAGGCTGGACACAGGGGGGCAGTAAAGCTGGACACGGGGGGGCAGAAGGCTGGACACAGAGGGGGCAGTAAAGCTGGACACAGAGGGGGCAGTAAAACTGGACACAGGGGGGCAGAAGGCCGCTGGACACAGGGGGGCAGTAAAGCTGGACACAGGGGGGCAGTAAAGCTGGACACAGGGGGGGCAGAAGGCTGGACACAGAGGGGGCAGTAAAGCTGGACACAGAGGGGGCAGTAAAGCTGGACACAGGGGGGCAGAAGGCCGCTGGACACGGGGGCAGTAAAGCTGGACACAGGGGGGGCAGAAGGCTGGACACAGAGGGGGCAGTAAAGCTGGACACAGGGGGGCAGAAGGCTGGACACAGGGGAGCAGTAAAGCTGGACACAGGGGGGCAGAAGGCTGGACACAGAGGGGGCAGTAAAGCTGGACACAGAGGGGGCAGTAAAGCTGGACACAGAGGGGACAGTAAAGCTGGACACAGGGGGGGCAAAAGCTGGACACAGAGGGGGCAGAAAGCTGGACACAGGGAGGGCAGAAAGCTGGACACGGGGGGGCAGAAAGCTGGACACAGGGGGGGGCAGAAAGCTGGACACATGGGGGGCAGAAAGCTGGACACATGGGCAGAAAGCTGGACATGGGGCAGAGTGCTGGACAGAGATGGGGCAGAGTGCTGGACAGAGATGGGGCAGAGTGCTGGACAGAGATGGGGCAGAGTGCTGGACAGAGATGGGGCAGAGTGCTGGACAGAGATGGGGCAGAGTGCTGGACAGAGATGGGGCAGAGTGCTGGACAGAGATGGGGCAGAGTGCTGGACAGAGATGGGGCAGAGTGCTGGACAGAGATGGGGCAGGATTGGACAGAGATGGGGCAGAGTGCTGGACAGAGATGGGGCAGAGTGCTGGACAGAGATGGGGCAGAGTGCTGGACAGAGATGGGGCAGAGTGCTGGACACAGATGGGGCAGAGTGCTGGACATAAATGGGGCAGGATTGGAAACAGATGGGGCAGAATGGAGACAGATGGGGCAAGATTGGAGACAGATGGGGCAGGATGGATACGATGGAGACAGATGGGGCAGGATGGGGAGATCATATGGGGCAGAATGGATACTCATGAGGGCAGGATGGGAGAACATATGGCTGGAGCCTGGAATGAGACACACGGGGGCTAGGATGGCGAATATTACCATAGGGGCTAATTAAGGGATAATATTATTATTGCAGTGATGTATTTATTTTATTTTTTGAGTATACTGTTTTAAATGGGGGGGCGGTCCTGTTACTGTGTAGAGTGATACTATGTTGCCTTCTTCATGTGGTGTAATGTAGAAGTTGGGAAAATTAAGCAATGTGTTCTACAAGCGGAACTCGAGATAACTGTTTTATTTCCTGCAGAGACGAGTCCTGGCTGGATGAAGTGATGGCGGTCTGTGCTGGATGAAAGATGAAGGACTTCACCTAGAGATGTCACTGGTGAGTCAGTGTTACCTATACACTGACACTATACACTGTATACTATATACAGAGGTCCTGTGTACAATGTCACCAGTGATCACTGTATTACCTATACATTATATACAGAGCTCCTGTGTGTAATGTCACCGGTGATCACTGTATTACCTGTACACAGACACTGCTTACTAATTACAGATCTCCTGTGTATAATGGCACTGATGGTGATAGTATTGTGGTTTTTTTTATTACTGATCAGTATTGTAGTATTCAGTCATTGGTGGTAATATGCGGTCTGGTCATGGTGTAGCGGTATTTGTTCCTTGTATTTTATATTATTCGATCACTGTGGTGGTAATATGTCATCTGGTCATAGTGCTGTGGTATTTGTTCCTTGTATGTAGTATTATAGGTCATTTTAAAAATTGAAAAATAAATAAAAATATACCTAAATTGTATTGCATATTTTAACAAATATTTAGTAGGTTACAGTAGAGTAGGGCCCGGCCAAAAGTGTCTACCTTGATGTGGTGGCGGCTTAAAAAATCTTTTGGCCAAAACAAAAGCTGCCGGCTATATGTGTGATCTGGTGATGGGAACTGTCAATGTGTGATAGGTGAGAAGTGGAGATTTTCCAAGAGAGAGCGGTGGTACTGTGGACAGTTTGTGGGGTGGAGCCTGGAGGCGGGGCTGGGTGGAGCCTGGGCGGAGTTTCAAGGGGGCCCCGAAAATGTTGCCAGTATGGGGCCCCGAAATTTCTAGTGGCAGCCCTGCTGCCTCAAGATCTACAGTGCCCAGCCACGACTGCGTTTCTTTCTGCAAGAACTCAGACAGAAATTCCGCGGTGTGTCTGTTGTCGCCCAAACACTTCATAGCCAATACAGCCTGCTGACGCTTGCCAGAAGCTGCCCCATAATGGGAGACCTGGTGTGCAACAGTGGCAGCTGCGGATGGAGTGGTTGTGCGACTGCAGTCTGTGGACGAGCTCTCGCTTCTGCAGGAGTATGAGGAGGAGGAGGAGGGTGTGCGAACGGCTACAGCCAACTGTTTCCTAGACCGTGGGCTAGGCAGAACTGTCCCAAAATTGCTGTCCCCTGTGGACCCTGCATCCACAACATTCACCCAGTGTGACGTGATGGACACGTAACGTCCCTGGCCATGCCTACTGGTCCATGCATCTGTTGTCAGGTGCACCTTTGTGCTCACAGATTGCCTGAGTGCATGGACGATGCGCTCTTTAACATGCTGGTGGAGGGCTGGGATGGCTTTTCTGGAAAAGAAGTGTCGACTGGGTAGCTCGTAGCGTGGTACAGCGTAGTCCATCAGGGCTTTGAAAGCTTCGCTTTCAACTAACCGGTAGGGCATCATCTCTAACGAGATTAGTCTAGCTATGTGGGCGTTCAAACCCTGTGTACGCGGATGCGAGGCTAAGTACTTCCTTTTTCTAACCATAGTCTCATGTAGGGTGAGCGGGACTGTAGAGCTGGAGATCGTGGAACTAGCGTGGGTGCCGGTGGACATGGCAGACTGAGAGACGGTGGGAGATGGTATTGTTGCCGCCGGTGCCCTAGATGCAGTGTTTCCTACTATGAAACTGGTGATTCCCTGACCCTGACTGCTTTGGCCTGGCAAAGAAACCTGCACAGATACTGTAGGTGGTGCGGAAAATGGTGGCCCTACACTGCCGGAAGGGATGTTGCGTTGCTGACTAGCTTCATTGGCCGAGGGTGCTACAACCTTAAGGGACGTTTGGTAGTTAGTCCAGGCTTGCAAATGCATGGTGGTTAAATGTCTATGCATGCAACTTGTATTGAGACTTTTCAGATTCTGACCTCTGCTTAAGGTAGTTGAACATTTTTGACAGATGACTTTGCGCTGATCAATTGGATGTTGTTTAAAAAAATGCCAGACTGCACTCTTTCTAGCATCGGATACCTTTTCAGGCATTGCAGACTGAGCTTTAACCGGATGGCCACGCTGTCCTCCAACAGATTTTGACTTTGCCACGCGTTTTGGGCCAGATACGGGCCCGGCAGATGGAACCTGTTGCGATGTTGATGCCTGCTGCGGCCCCTCCTCCTCCGCTTCAGAACTACTGCCGCCTGCACCCTGTTTCCCCAATGGCTGCCAATCGGGGTCAACAACTGGGTCATCTATAACCTCCTCTTCTAGCTCGTGCGCAACTCCGTCTGTGTCACCGTGTAAGTCGGTGGTAGAGCGTTCGTGACAGGGCAACATAGTCTCATCAGGGTCTGATTCTGGATCAGTACCCTGCGAGGGCAATGTTGTGGTGTGAGTCAAAGGACCAGCATAGTAGTCTGGCTGTGGCTGTGCATCAGTGCACTCCATGTCAGATTCAACTTGTAATGGGCATGGCCTGTTAACTGCTTCACTTTCTAAGCCAGGGACGGTATGTGTAAAGAGCTCCATGGAGTAACCCGTTGTGTCGCCTGCTGCATCCTTCTCTGTTGTTGTTTTTGCTGAAGAGGACAAGGAAGCGACTTGTCCCTGACCGTGAACATCCACTAACGACGCGCTGCTTTTACATTTACCAGTTTCAAAAGAGGAGGCAAAAGAGCTAGAGGCTGAGTCAGCAAGGTAAGCCAAAACTTGCTCTTGCTGCTCCGGCTTTAAAAGCGGTTTTCCTACTCCCAGAAAAGGGAGTGTTCGAGGCCTTGTGTAGCCAGACGACGAACCTGGCTCCACAGCTCCAGACTTAGGTGCAATATTTTTTTTCCCATGACCACCTGATGCTCCACCACTACCACTACCCTCATTACCAGCTGACAATGAACGCCCCCGGCCACGACCTCTTCCACCAGACTTCCTCATTGTTTTAAAAACGTAACCAAACTAACGGTATTTGTTGCTGTCAAACAACTTACACGGTGAGCTATAACTGCAGTATGATTTAGTTACCCCTTTACAGGTGGGTGAGACCGCAAGGAAAAGCAGGCACAATGTTACACACTCTGTTTTTGGTGGTACCAAATGAGACAGATGCCACACATGCAGGACTGTCACTCAAGCACAAATGTCAATATTAATCTCCCACTGTTTGTTTTTATTTTTTCAGGGAGAATTTAGAAACCCCCCAAAAAAAAGATTTTTTCAGGAAGAATTTAGAAAACAAATTAAAAAAAGTGATTTTTTTCAGAGAGAATTTAGAAACCAAATAAAAAAAAAATATATATAGGCTTTCTATGGCCCACTTTCTGAGAGAGAGAGATGGCACACCCAGGAGTCAGGACTGGCACACAAGCAGAAAGGCCAATATTAATCTCCCACTGTTTTTTTTTATTTTTTCAGGGAGAATTTAGAAACCCCAAAAAAAAAAAGATTTTTTAAGGAAGAATTTACAAAACAAATAAAAAAAAGTGATTTTTTCAGAGAGAATTTAGAAACCAAATAAAAAAACAAAAAACAAATAGGCTTTCTATGGCCCACTATCTGAGAGAGAGAGATGGCACACCCAGGAGTCAGGACTGGCACACAAGCAGAAAGGCCAATATTAATCTCCCACTGTTTTTTTTTATTTTTTCAGGGAGAATTTAGAACCCCCCCCCAAAAAAAATGATTTTTTAAGGAAGAATTTAGAAAACAAATAAAAAAAGTGATTTTTTCAGAGAGAATTTAGAAACCAAATAAAAAAAACAAAACAAATAGGCTTTCTATGGCCCACTATCTGAGAGAGAGAGATGGCACACCCAGGAGTCAGGACTGGCACACAAGCAGAAAGGCCAATATTAATCTCCCACTGTTTTTTTTTATTTTTTCAGGGAGAATTTAGAAACCCCCCCCAAAAAAATGATTTTTTAAGGAAGAAGTTAGAAAACAAATAAAAAAAAAATGATTTTTTCAGAGAGAATTTAGAAACCAAATAAAAAACAAAAACAAATAGGCTTTCTATGGCCCACTATCTGAGAGAGAGAGATGGCACGCTCAGGACTGGCACACAAGCCCAAAGGCCAATATTAATCTCCCACTGTTTTTTTTTTTTCAGGGAGAATTTATAAAACCAATAAAAAAAAAATAAATAGGCTTTCTATGGCCCACTATATGAGAGAGAGATGGCACGCTCAGGACTGGCACACAAGCCCAAAGGGCAATATTAATCTCCCACTGTTTTTTTTTTTTCAGGGAGAATTTATAAAACCAATAAAAAATAAATAAATAGGCTTTCTATGGCCCACTATTTGACAGAGAGATGGCACGCTCAGGACTGGCACACAAGCCCAAAGGGCAATATTAATCTCCCACTGTTTTTTTTTTTCAGGGAGAATTTATAAAACCAATGAAAAAATAATAAATAGGCTTTCTATGGGCCACTATTTGAGAGAGAGATGGCACGCTCAGGACTGGCACACAAGCCCAAAGGGCAATATTAATCTCCCACTGTTTTTTTTTTTTTCAGGGAGAATTTGTAAAACCAATGAAAAAATAATAAATAGGCTTTCTATGGCCCACTATTTGACAGAGAGATGGCACGCTCAGGACTGGCACACAAGCCCAAAGGGCAATATTAATCTCCCACTGTTTTTTTTTTTCAGGGAGAATTTATAAAACCAATGAAAAAATAATAAATAGGCTTTCTATGGGCCACTATTTGAGAGAGAGATGGCACGCTCAGGACTGGCACACAAGCCCAAAGGGCAATATTAATCTCCCACAGTTTTTTTTTTTCAGGGAGAATTTATAAAACCAATGAAAAAATAATAAATAGGCTTTCTATGGGCCACTATTTGAGAGAGAGATGGCACGCTCAGGACTGGCACACAAGCCCAACGGGCAATATTAATCTCCCACTGTTTTTTTTTTTTCAGGGAGAATTTGTAAAACCAATGAAAAAATAATAAATAGGCTTTCTATGGCCCACTATTTGACAGAGAGATGGCACGCTCAGGACTGGCACACAAGCCCAAA
This sequence comes from Ranitomeya imitator, assembly GCF_032444005.1. Classification (NCBI taxonomy): domain Eukaryota; kingdom Metazoa; phylum Chordata; class Amphibia; order Anura; family Dendrobatidae; genus Ranitomeya; species Ranitomeya imitator. The sequence continues at coordinate 328,352,415 of NC_091286.1, read as the reverse complement.
GGGCAATATTAATCTCCCACTGTTTTTTTTTTTTCAGGGAGAATTTATAAAACCAATGAAAAAATAATAAATAGGCTTTCTATGGCCCACTATTTGACAGAGAGATGGCACGCTCAGGACTGGCACACAAGCCCAAAGGGCAATATTAATCTCCCACTGTTTTTTTTTTTTCAGGGAGAATTTATAAAACCAATGAAAAAATAATAAATAGCCTTTCTATGGGCCACTATTTGAGAGAGAGATGGCACGCTCAGGACTGGCACACAAGCCCAAAGGCCAATATTAATTTCCCACTGTTTTTTTTTTTTTAGGGAGAAATTAGAAACCCCACAAAAAAAAAAACAGAAAAAAAAATTAGGCTTTCTATGGCCCACTATGTGAGATGGCACACACAGGGATGGCACTCGAGCAGAAATGCCAATCTTAATCTCCCACAGCTTTTTTTTTTAGGGAGAATTAAAAAAAAAAACAAAAAAAAAACACAGGGACTGTCCTACAATTACTATCTCCCTGCAGTAATCTCAGCCAGGTATGGCAGGAAGCAATAAGGAGTGGACTGCTGCACAAATTAAATAAAAAGTGTGGACAAACAAACAAGATAGCTGTGCAGAAAGGAAGGAACAACAGGATTTGTGCTTTGAAAAAAGCAGTTGGTTTGCACAGCGGCGTACACACAGCAATGCAGCTATCAGGGAGCCTTCTAGGGCAGCCCAATGAGCTACAGCGCTGAGGAAAAAAAAATGTAGCTTCCACTGTCCCTGCAAACAAAGGTGGTGTTGGACAGTGGAAATCGCTACAGCACAAGCGGTTTGGTAGTTAATGGATCCTGCCTAACACTATCCCTTCTTCTGAAGAAGCGGCAGCAACCTCTCCCTATGCTCAGATCAGCAGCAGTAAGATGGCGGTCAGCGGGAACGCCCCTTTATAGCCCCTGTGACGCCGCAGACAGCAAGCCAATCACTGCAATGCCCTTCTCTAAGATGGTGGGGACCAGGACCTATGTCATCACGCTGCCCACACTCTGCGTCCACCTTCATTGGCTGAGAAATGGCGCTTTTCGCGTACCGCATGGCCGACCCCGCACAGGGGTCGGGTCGGGTTTCATGAAACCCGACTTTGCCAAAAGTTTCGCTCAACCCTAGTGTCTGCCGCTCCTTGCTTTTCTCCTCCACTGAACAAAGCTGAGCTTCAATTTTCAGGCTTTCAGCCTATAGAAAGTGTTAAACTGCATTAGGCCAACTTGTTTGGTTGGGCCTACTAACGGTGTCTGCCGCTCCTTGCTTTTCTCCTTCACTGAACAAAGCTGAGCTTCAATTTCCAGGCTTTCAGCCTATAGAAAGTATTAAACTGCATTTGGGCTACTTGTTTGGTTGGGCCTACTAACGGTGTCTGCCACTGCTTGCTTTTCTCCTCCACTGAACAAAGCTCAGTTTCAATTTTCAGGCTTTCAGCCTATAGAACGTACTAAACCGCATTTGGCCTACTTGTTTGGTTGGGCTTACTAACGGTGTCTGCTGCTGCTTGTTGTTCTCCTCCACTGAACAAATCTGAGCTTCAATTTTCAGGCTTTCAGCCTATGGAAAGTATTAAACTGCATTTGGCCTACATGTTTGGTTGGGCCTACTAACGGTGTCTGCCGCTGCTTGTTGTCCTCCACTGAACAAAGCTGAGCTTCAATTTTCATGCTTTCAGCCTATAGAAAGTATTAAACTGCATTTGGCCTACTTGTTTGGTTAGGCCTACTAATGGTGTCTGCCGCTCCTTGCTTTTTTCCTCCACTGAACAAAGCTGAGCTTCAATTTTTAGGCTTTCAGCCTATAGAAAGTATTAAACTGCATTTGGCTTACTTGTTTGGTTGGGCCTACTAACTGTGTCTGCCGCTGCTTGTTGTCCTCCACTGAACAAAGCTGAGATTCTATTTTCAGGCTTTCAGACTATAGAAAGTATTAAACTGCATTTGGCCTACTTGTTTGGTTGGGCCTACTAACGGTGTCTGCCGCTCCTTGCTTTTCTCCTCCACTGAACAAAGCTGAGCTTCAATTTCCAGGCTTTCAGCCTATAGAAAGTATTAAACTGCATTTGGCCTACTTGTTTGGTTGGGCATACTAACGGTATCTGCCGCTCCTTGCTTTTCACCTCCACTGAACATAGCTGAGATTCAATTTTCAGGCTTTCAACCTATAGAAAGTATTAAACTGCATTTGGGCTACTTATTTGGTTGGGCCTACTAACGGTGGCTGACGCTCCTTGCTTTTCTCCTCCACTGAACAAAGCTCAGTTTCAATTTTCAGGCTTTCAGCCTATAGAACGTACTAAATTGCATTTGGTCTACTTGTTTGGTTGGGCTTACTAACGGTGTCTGCCGCTGACTGTTGTTCTCCTCCACTGAACAAATCTGAGCTTCAATTTTCAGGCTTTCAGCCTATGGAAAGTATTAAACTGCATTTGGCCTACATGTTTGGTTGGGCCTACTAACGGTGTCTGCCGCTGCTTGCTGTCCTCCACTGAACAAAGCTGAGCTTCAATTTTCATGCTTTCAGTCTATAGAAAGTATTAAACTGCATTTGGCCTACTTGATTGGTTAGGCCTACTAATGGTGTCTGCCACGCCTTGCTTTTTTCCTCCACTGAACAAAGCTGAGCTTCAATTTTTAGGCTTTCAGCCTATAGAAAGTATTAAACTGCATTTGGCTTACTTGTTTGGTTGCGTCTACTAACTGTGTCTGCCGCTGCTTGTTGTCCTCCACTGAACAAAGCTGAGATTCTATTTTCAGGCTTTCAGACTATAGAAAGTATTAAACTGCGTTTGGCCTACTTGTTTGGTTGGGCCTACTAACGGTGTCTGCCGCTCCTTGCTTTTCTCCTCCACTGAAAAAAGCTGAGCTTCAATTTCCAGGCTTTCAGCCTATAGAAAGTATTAAACTGTATTTGGCCAACTTGTTTGGTTGGGCATACTAACGGTATCTGCCGCTCCTTGCTTTTCTCCTCCACTGAACATAGCTGAGATTCAATTTTCAGGCTTTCAACCTATAGAAAATATTAAACTGTATTTGGGCTACTTGTTTGGTTGGGCCTACTATCGGTGTCTGCCGCTCCTCGCTTTTCTCCTCCACTTAACAAAGCTGAGCTTCAATTTTCAGGCTTTCAGCCTATAGAAAGTATTAAACTGCATTCGCATACTTGTTTGGTTGGGCCTACTAACGGTGTCTGCCGCTCCTTGCTTTTCTCCTCCACTGAACAAAGCTGAGCTTCAATTTCCAGGCTTTCAGCCTATAGAAAGTATTAAACTGCATTTGGCCTACTTGTTTGGTTGGGCATACTAACGGTATCTGCCGCTCCTTGCTTTTCTCCTCCACTGAGCATAGCTGAGATTCAATTTCAGGCTTTCAACCTATAGAAAGTATTAAACTGCATTTGCCCTACTTGTTTGGTTGGGCCTACTAACAGTGTCTGACGCTCCTTGCTTTTCTCCTCCACTGAACAAAGCTCAGTTTCAATTTTCAGGCTTTCAGCCTATAGAACGTATTAAACTGCATTTGGCCTACTTGTTTGGTTGGGCTTACTAACGGTGTCTGCCGCTGGTTGTTGTTCTCCACTGAACAAAGCTGAGCTTCAATTTTCATGCTTTCAGCCTATAGAAAGTATTAAACTGCATTTGGCCTACTTGTTTGGTTAGGCCTACTAATGGTGTCTGCCGCTCCTTGCTTTTCTCCTCCACTGAACAAAGCTGAGCTTCAATTTTTAGGCTTTCAGCCTATAGAAAGTATTAAACTGCATTTGGCCTACTTGTTTTGTTGAGTCTACTAACTGTGTCTGCCGCTGCTTGTTGCCCTCCACTGAACAAAGCTGAGATTCTATTTTCAGGCTTTCAGCCTATAGAAAGTATTAAACTGCATTTGGCCTACTTGTTTGGTTGGGCCTACTAACGGTGTCTGCCGCTCCTTGCTTTTCTCCTCCACTGAACAAAACTGAGCTTCAATTTTCAGGCTTTCAGCCTATAGAAAGTATGAAACTGCATTTGGCCTACTTGTTTGGTTGGGCCTACTAACGGTGTCTGCCGCTCCTTGCTTTTCTCCTTCACTGAACAAAGCTGAGCTTCAATTTCCAGGCTTTCAGCCTATAGAAAGTATTAAACTGCATTTGGGCTACTTGTTTGGTTGGGCCTACTAACGGTGTCTGCCACTGCTTGCTTTTCTCCTCCACTGAACAAAGCTCAGTTTCAATTTTCAGGCTTTCAGCCTATAGAACGTACTAAACCGCATTTGGCCTACTTGTTTGGTTGGGCTTACTAACGGTGTCTGCTGCTGCTTGTTGTTCTCCTCCACTGAACAAATCTGAGCTTCAATTTTCAGGCTTTCAGCCTATGGAAAGTATTAAACTGCATTTGGCCTACATGTTTGGTTGGGCCTACTAACGGTGTCTGCCGCTGCTTGTTGTCCTCCACTGAACAAAGCTGAGCTTCAATTTTCATGCTTTCAGCCTATAGAAAGTATTAAACTGCATTTGGCCTACTTGTTTGGTTAGGCCTACTAATGGTGTCTGCCGCTCCTTGCTTTTTTCCTCCACTGAACAAAGCTGAGCTTCAATTTTTAGGCTTTCAGCCTATAGAAAGTATTAAACTGCATTTGGCTTACTTGTTTGGTTGGGCCTACTAACTGTGTCTGCCGCTGCTTGTTGTCCTCCACTGAACAAAGCTGAGATTCTATTTTCAGGCTTTCAGACTATAGAAAGTATTAAACTGCATTTGGCCTACTTGTTTGGTTGGGCCTACTAACGGTGTCTGCCGCTCCTTGCTTTTCTCCTCCACTGAACAAAGCTGAGCTTCAATTTCCAGGCTTTCAGCCTATAGAAAGTATTAAACTGCATTTGGCCTACTTGTTTGGTTGGGCATACTAACGGTATCTGCCGCTCCTTGCTTTTCACCTCCACTGAACATAGCTGAGATTCAATTTTCAGGCTTTCAACCTATAGAAAGTATTAAACTGCATTTGGGCTACTTATTTGGTTGGGCCTACTAACGGTGGCTGACGCTCCTTGCTTTTCTCCTCCACTGAACAAAGCTCAGTTTCAATTTTCAGGCTTTCAGCCTATAGAACGTACTAAATTGCATTTGGTCTACTTGTTTGGTTGGGCTTACTAACGGTGTCTGCCGCTGACTGTTGTTCTCCTCCACTGAACAAATCTGAGCTTCAATTTTCAGGCTTTCAGCCTATGGAAAGTATTAAACTGCATTTGGCCTACATGTTTGGTTGGGCCTACTAACGGTGTCTGCCGCTGCTTGCTGTCCTCCACTGAACAAAGCTGAGCTTCAATTTTCATGCTTTCAGTCTATAGAAAGTATTAAACTGCATTTGGCCTACTTGATTGGTTAGGCCTACTAATGGTGTCTGCCACGCCTTGCTTTTTTCCTCCACTGAACAAAGCTGAGCTTCAATTTTTAGGCTTTCAGCCTATAGAAAGTATTAAACTGCATTTGGCTTACTTGTTTGGTTGCGTCTACTAACTGTGTCTGCCGCTGCTTGTTGTCCTCCACTGAACAAAGCTGAGATTCTATTTTCAGGCTTTCAGACTATAGAAAGTATTAAACTGCGTTTGGCCTACTTGTTTGGTTGGGCCTACTAACGGTGTCTGCCGCTCCTTGCTTTTCTCCTCCACTGAAAAAAGCTGAGCTTCAATTTCCAGGCTTTCAGCCTATAGAAAGTATTAAACTGTATTTGGCCAACTTGTTTGGTTGGGCATACTAACGGTATCTGCCGCTCCTTGCTTTTCTCCTCCACTGAACATAGCTGAGATTCAATTTTCAGGCTTTCAACCTATAGAAAATATTAAACTGTATTTGGGCTACTTGTTTGGTTGGGCCTACTATCGGTGTCTGCCGCTCCTCGCTTTTCTCCTCCACTTAACAAAGCTGAGCTTCAATTTTCAGGCTTTCAGCCTATAGAAAGTATTAAACTGCATTCGCATACTTGTTTGGTTGGGCCTACTAACGGTGTCTGCCGCTCCTTGCTTTTCTCCTCCACTGAACAAAGCTGAGCTTCAATTTCCAGGCTTTCAGCCTATAGAAAGTATTAAACTGCATTTGGCCTACTTGTTTGGTTGGGCATACTAACGGTATCTGCCGCTCCTTGCTTTTCTCCTCCACTGAGCATAGCTGAGATTCAATTTCAGGCTTTCAACCTATAGAAAGTATTAAACTGCATTTGCCCTACTTGTTTGGTTGGGCCTACTAACAGTGTCTGACGCTCCTTGCTTTTCTCCTCCACTGAACAAAGCTCAGTTTCAATTTTCAGGCTTTCAGCCTATAGAACGTATTAAACTGCATTTGGCCTACTTGTTTGGTTGGGCTTACTAACGGTGTCTGCCGCTGGTTGTTGTTCTCCACTGAACAAAGCTGAGCTTCAATTTTCATGCTTTCAGCCTATAGAAAGTATTAAACTGCATTTGGCCTACTTGTTTGGTTAGGCCTACTAATGGTGTCTGCCGCTCCTTGCTTTTCTCCTCCACTGAACAAAGCTGAGCTTCAATTTTTAGGCTTTCAGCCTATAGAAAGTATTAAACTGCATTTGGCCTACTTGTTTTGTTGAGTCTACTAACTGTGTCTGCCGCTGCTTGTTGCCCTCCACTGAACAAAGCTGAGATTCTATTTTCAGGCTTTCAGCCTATAGAAAGTATTAAACTGCATTTGGCCTACTTGTTTGGTTGGGCCTACTAACGGTGTCTGCCGCTCCTTGCTTTTCTCCTCCACTGAACAAAACTGAGCTTCAATTTTCAGGCTTTCAGCCTATAGAAAGTATGAAACTGCATTTGGCCTACTTGTTTGGTTGGGCCTACTAACGGTGTCTGCCGCTCCTTGCTTTTCTCCTCCACTGAACAAAGCTGAGCTTCAATTTCCAGGCTTTCAGCCTATAGAAAGTATTAAACTGCATTTGGCCTACTTATTTGGTTGGGCATACTGTTATGAACAGGTAATTCAGAACCACAATGGACCTTGAAGTTCAGAGCACACAAAGTGACCTGACATTTACCAAAAACATAGGACGAGCTCTGAGATGTGGGAACTCTGCTGACCGCAATCCCTAATCCTATCACACCACACTAGAGGTAGCCGTGGATTGCGCCTAACGCTCCCTATGCAACTCGGCACAGCCTGAGAAACTAACTAGCCCTGAAGATAGAAAAATAAGCCTACCTTGCCTCAGAGAAATTCCCCAAAGGAAAAGGCAGCCCCCCACATATAATGACTGTGAGTAAAGATGAAAATACAAACACAGAGATGAAATAGATTTAGCAAAGTGAGGCCCGACTTACTGAATAGACCGAGGATAGGAAAGATAGCTTTGCGGTCAACACAAAAACCTACAAACAACCACGCAGAGGGGCAAAAAGACCCTCCGCACCGACTAACGGTACGGAGGTGCTCCCTCTGCGTCTCAGAGCTTCTAGCAAGCAAGAAAAACCAATATAGCAAGCTGGACAGAAAATATAGCAAACAAAAGTAACACAAGCAGAACTTAGCTTATGCAGGATAGACAGGCCACAGGAACGATCCAGGAGGCAGCAAGACCAATACTAGAACATTGACTGGAGACCAGGATCAAAGCACCAGGTGGAGTTAAATAGAGCAGCACCTAACGACTTAACCTCATCACCTGAGGAAGGAAACTCAGAAGCCGCAGTACCACTCTCATCCACCAAAGGAAGCTCATAGACAGAACCAGCCAAAGTACCACTCACGACCACAGGAGGGAGCTTGGCCACAGAATTCACAACAGCATACTAACGGTATCTGCCGCTCCTTGCTTTTCTCCTCCACTGAACATAGCTGAGATTCAATTTTCAGGCTTTCAACCTATAAAAAGTATTAAACTACATTTGGGCTACTTGTTTGGTTGGGCCTACTAACGGTGTCTGACGCTCCTTGCTTTTCTCCTCCACTGAACAAAGCTCAGTTTCAATTTTCAGGCTTTCAGCCTATAGAACGTACTAAACTGCATTTGGCCTACTTGTTTGGTTGGGCTTACTAACGGTGTCTGCTGCTGCTTCTTGTTCTCCTCCAATGAACAAATCTGAGCTTCAATTTTCAGGCTTTCAGCCTATGGAAAGTATTAAACTGATTTGGCCTACTTGTTTGGTTGGGCATACTAACGGTATCTGCCGCTCCTTGCTTTTCTCCTCCACTGAACATAGCTGAGATTCAATTTCAGGCTTTCAACCTATAGAAAGTATTAAACTGCATTTGCGCTACATGTTTGGTTGGGCCTACTAACGGTGTCTGACGCTCCTTGCTTTTCTCCTCCACTGAACAAAGCTCAGTTTCAATTTTCAGGCTTTCAGCCTATAGAACGTATTAAACTGCATTTGGCCTACTTGATTGGTTGGGCTTTCTAACGGTGTCTGCCGCTGCTTGTTGTTCTCCTCCACTGAACAAATCTGAGCTTCAATTTTCAGGCTTTCAGCCTATGGAAAGTATTAAACTGCATTTGGCCTACTTGTTTGGTTGGGCCTACTACGGTGTCTGCCGCTGCTTGTTGTCCTCCACTGAACAAAGCTGAGATTCTATTTTCAGGCTTTCAGCCTATAGAAAGTATTAAACTGCATTTGGCCTACTTGTTTGGTTGGGCCTAATAATGGTGTCTGCTGCTCCTTGCTTTTCTCCTCCACTGAACAAAGCTGAGCTTCAATTTTCAGGCTTTCAGACTATAGAAAGTATTAAACTGCATTTGACCTACTTGTTTGGTTGGGCCTACTAACGGTGTCTGCCGCTCTTTGCTTTTCTCCTCCACTGAACAAAGCTGAGCTTCAATTTCCAGGCTTTCAGCCTATAGAAAGTATTAAACTGCATTTGGCCTACTTGTTTGGTTGGGCATACTAACGGTATCTGCCGCTCCTTGCTTTTTTTCTCCACTGAACATAGCTGAGATTCAATTTTCAGGCTTTCAACCTATAGAAAGTATTAAATTGCATTTGGGCTACTTGTTTGGTTGGGCCTACTAACGGTGTCTGACGCTCCTTGCTTTTCTCCTCCACTGAACAAAGCTCAGTTTCAATTTTCAGGCTTTCAGCCTATAGAACGTATTAAACTGCATTTGGCCTACTTGTTTGGTTGGGCTTACTAACGGTGTCTGCCGCTGCTTGTTGTCGTCCACGGAGGAAAGCTGAGCTTCAAATTTTATGCTTTCAGCCTTTAGAAAGTATTAAACTGCATTTGGCCTACTTGTTTGGTTAGGCCTACTAATTGTGTCTGCCGCTCCTTGCTTTTCTCCTCCACTGAACAAAGCTAAGCTTCAATTTTTAGGCTTTCAGCCTATAGAAAGTATTAAACTGCATTTGGCCTACTTGTTTGGTTGGGTCTACTAACGTTGTCTAAAATGAATAAAAGAGCATATGGACGGCACTGCCCCAACTAAATCCATAATCTTCAGGAAAGCCGGTACTAAAAAGCTATATCATGTCAGCAACAGCCATGGCGAAAAAGATATCGGGTGCAAAACCATAAATAACATATGTGTCCCAGGTAGCAAAAGAAAAAAGCAGGATGCACTCACCAAACTTCAAAGTAGCAAATTTTATTGAGTCTTCACAATTAAAACTTCATGGCCGGGGGAGAAGAAAAGGAGCTCGTGCGAGCAGGGGAGACACGAGCTCCTTCATTTCTCCCCCGGCCATGAAGTTTTAATTGTGAAGACTCAATAAAATTTGCTACTTTGAAGATTGGTGAGTGCATCCTGCTTTATTCTTTTGCTACCTCTACTAACTGTGTCTGCCGCTGCTTGTTGTCCTCCACTGAACAAAGCTGAGATTCTATTTTCAGGCTTTCAGCCTATAGAAAGTATTAAACTGCATTTGGCCTACTTGTTTGGTTGAGCCTAATAACGGTGTCTGCCGCTCCTTGCTTTTCTCCTCCACTGAACAAAGCTGAGCTTCAATTTTCCGGCTTTCAGCCTATAGAAAGTATTAACCTGCATTTGGCCTACTTGTTTGGTTGGGCCTACTAACGGTGTCTGCCGCTCCTTGCTTTTCTCCTCCACTGAACAAAGCTGAGCTTCAATTTTCAGGCTTTCAGCCTATAGAAAGTATTAAACTGCATTTGGCCTACTTGTTTGGTTGGGCCTACTAACGGTATCTGCCGCTCCTTGCTTTTCTCCTCCACTGAACAAAGCTGAGATTCAATTTTCAGGCTTTCAACCTATAGAAAGTATTAACCCCTTTACCCCCAAGGGTGGTTTGCACGTTAATGACCAGGCCAATTTTTACAATTCTGACCACTGTCCCTTTATGAGGTTATAACTCTGGAACGCTTCAACGGATCCCAGTGATTCTGACATTGTTTTCTTGGGACATATTGTACTTCATGATATTGGTAAAAATTATTTGATAGTACCTGCGTTTGTTTGTGAAAAAAACAGAAATTTGGCGAAAATTATGAAAATTTGGCAATTTTCCAACTTTGAATTTGTATGCAATTAAATCACAGAGCTATGTCACACAAAATACTTAATAAGTAACATTTCCCACATGTTTACTTTACATCAGCACAATTTTGGAACCAAATTTTTTTTTGTTAGGGAGTTATAAGGGTTAAAATTTGACCAGCAATTTCTCATTTTTACAACACCATTTTTTTTAGGGACCACATCTCATTTGAAGTCATTTTGAGGAGTCTATATGATAGAAAATACCCCAGTGTGACACCATTCTAAAAACTGCACCTCTCAAGGTGCTCAAAACCATATTCAAGAAGTTTATTAACCCTTCTGGTGCTTCACAGGAATTTTTGGAATGTTTAAATAAAAATGAACATTTAACTTTTTTTCACAAAAAATTTACTTCAGCTCCAATTTGTTTTATTTTACCAAGGATACCAGGAGAAAATGGCCCCCAACAGTTGTTGTACAATTTGTCCTGAGTACACCGATACCCCATATGTGGGGGTAAACCACTGTTTGGGCGCATGACAGAGCTCGGAAGCGAAGGAGCACCATTTGACTTTTCAATGCAAAATTGACTGGAATCGAGATGGGACACCATGTTGCATTTGGAGAGCCTCTGATGTGCCTAAACATTGAAACCCCCCTCAAGTGACACCATTTTGGAAAGTAGACCCCCTAAAGAACTTATCTAGAGGTTTGGTGAGCACTTTGACCCACCAAGTGCTTCACAGAAGTTTATAATGCAGAACCGTAAAAATAGAAAATCATATTTTTTCACAAAAATTATATTTTCGCCCCCAATTTTTTATTTTTCCAAGAGTAAGAGAAGAAATTGGACCCCAAAAGTTGTTGTACAATTTGTCCTGAGTGCGATGATACACCATATGTGGGGGTAAACCACTGTTTGGGCGAATGGGAGAGCTCGGAAGGGAAGGAGCGCCGTTTGACTTTTCAATGCAAAATTGACAGGAATTGAGATGGGACGCCATGTTGCGTTTGGAGAGCCACTGATGTGCCTAAACATTGAAACCCCCCACATGTGACACCATTTTGGAAAGTAGACCCCCTAAGGAACTTATCTAAAGGTGTGGTGAGCACTTTGACCCAGCAAGGGCTTCACAGAAGTTTATAATGCAGAACCGTAAAAATAAAACAAAACTTTGTTCCCACAAAAATTATTTTATAGCCCCCAGTTTTGTATTTTCCCGAGGGTAGCAGGAGAAATTGGACCCAAAAATTTGTTGTACAATTTGTCTTGAGTGCGCTGATACCCCATATGTGGGGGGAACCACTGTTTGGGCGCATGGGAGGGCTCGGAAGGGAAGGAGCTCCATTTGGAATGCAGACATAGATGGAATGGTCTGCAGGTGTCACATTGCGTTTGCAGAGCCCCTAATGTGCCTAAACAGTAGAAACCCCCCACAAGTGACCCCATATTGGAAAGTAGACCCCCTAAGGAACTTATCTGGATGTGTGGTGGGAGCTTTGAACCCCCAAGTGTTTCACTACAGTTTATAACACAGAGCCGTGAAAATAAAAATCCTTTTTTTCCCACAAAAATTATTATTAGCCCCCAGTTTTGTATTTTCCCAAGGGTAACAGGAGAAATTGGACCCCAAAAGTTGTTGTCCTATTTGTCCTGAGTATGCTGATACCCCATATGTTGGGGTAAACCCCTGTTTGGGCACATGGGAGTGCTCGGAAGGGAAGAAGCACTGTTTTACTTTTTCAACGCAGAATTGGCTGGAGTTGAGATCGGACGCCATGTCGCGTTTGGAGAGCCCCTGATGTGCCTAAACAGTGGAAACCCCTCAATTATAACTGAAACCCTAATCCAAACACACCCCTAACCCTAATCCCAACAGTAACCCTAACCACACCTCTAACCCTGACACACCCCTAACCCTAATCCCAACCCTATTCCCAACTGTAAATATAATCTAAACCCTAACCATAACTTTAGCCCCAACCCTAACTGTAGCCCCAACCCTAACCATAACCCTAGCCCTAACCCTAACCCTAGCCCTAACCCTAACCCTAGCCCTAACCCTAGCCCTAACCCTAACCATAACCCTAAACCTAGCCCTAGCCCTAACCCTAGCCCTAACCCTAGCCCTAACCCTAACCCTAGCCCTAACCATAGCCCTAACCCTAACCCTAGCCCTAACCCTAGCCCTAACCCTAACCCTGACCCTAGCCCTAACCCTAACCCTAGCCCTAACCCTAACCCTAGCCCTAACCCTAGCCCTAACCCTAGCCCTAACGCTAACCCTAGTCCTAATGGGAAAATGGAAATAAATACATTTTTTAATTTTTCCCTAACTAAGGGGGTGATGAAGGGGGGTTTGATTTACTTTTATAGCGGGTTATTTAGCGGATCTTTATGATTGACAGCCGTCACACACTGAAAGACGCTTTTTATTGCAAAAAATATTTTTTGCGTTACCACATTTTGAGAGCTATAATTTTTCTATATTTTGGTCCACAGAGTCATGTGAGGTCTTTTTTTTTGCGGGACGAGTTGACGTTTTTATTGGTAACATTTTCGGGCACGTGACATTTTTTGATCGCTTTTTATTACGATTTTTGTGAGGCAGAATGAGCAAAAACCAGCTATTCATGAATTTCTTTTGGGGGAGGCGTTTATACCATTCCGCGTTTGGTAAAATTGATAAAGTAGTTTTATTCTTCGGGTCAATACGATTACAGCGATACCTCATTTATATCATTTTTTTATGTTTTGGCGCTTTTATACGATATAAACTATTTTATAGAAAAAATAATTACTTTTACATCGCTTTATTCTCAGGACTATAACTTTTTTATTTTTTTGCTGATGATGCTGTATGGTGGCTTGTTTTTTGTGGGACAAGATGACGTTTTCAGCGGTATCATGGTTATTTATATCTGTTTTTTTGATCGCGTGTTATTCCACTTTTTGTTCGGCGGTATGATAATAAAGCGTTGTTTTTTGCCTCGTTTTTTTCTTTTTTTTCTTACGGTGTTTACTGAAGAGGTTAACTAGTGGGCTAATTTTATAGGTGGGGTTGTTACGGACGCGGCGATACTAAATATGTGTACTTTTATTGTTTTTTTCTATTATTTAGATAAAGAAATATATTTATGGGAATAATAATTTTTTTTTTTTCATTATTTAGGAATATTTTTTTTTAACTTTTTCCCGGGGGGGACATCACAGATCGGTGATCTGACAGTTTGCACAGCACTCTGTCAGATCACCGATCTGACTTGCAGCACTGCAGGCTTCACAGACCCGGATGTCGTGGCCATCTTGGATCCGGGGCCTGCAGCGAGGAAGGAGGTAGGAGACCCTCGCAGCAACGCGATCACATCGCGTTGCTGCGGGGGGCTCAGGGAGGCTTGCAGGGAGCTCCCTCCCTGCGCGATGCTTCCCTATACCGCCGGCACATCACGATCATGTTTGATCGCGGTGTGCCGGGGGTTAATGTGCCGGGGGCGGTCCGTGACCACTCCTGGCACATAGTGCTGGATGTCAGCTGCGATAGGCAGCTGACACCCGGCCGCGATCGGCGGTGCTCCCCCCATGAGCGCTGCCGATCGCATATGACGTACTATCCCGTCGAGGGTCAGATAGGCCCAGGGCACCTCGACGGGATAGTACGTCTAAGGTCAGAAAGGGGTTAAACTGCATTTGGGCTACTTGTTTGGTTGGGCCTACTAACGGTGTCTGCCGCTCCTTGCTTTTCTCCTCCACTGAACAAAGCTGAGTTTCAATTTTCAGGCTTTCAGCCTATAGAAAGTATTAAACTGCATTTGGCCTACTTGTTTGGTTGGGCTTACTAACGGTGTCTGCTGCTGCTTCTTGTTCTCCTCCACTGAACAAAGCAGTGCTGCCTGTTTACTCCTGTTACCAATTTTGAACAGCATTTAGCCTACTTTTTTTATTTTAGGCCTACTAAGTCTGTCTGCGCCACTCAGTACAATTGTCCTCCTCAACTGAACAAAGCAATGCCATCTGTATACTCTTGTTACCAATTTTGAACTGCATTTAGCCTTCTTTATTATTTGGGCCTATATCTATGTTTCCTCCTCATGCTGCCCATTGCCCAGCCACTGCTAGATGAGTCTGCTGGTACATTGACCCAGACCACTACATTCCCCTTGCACTCTACACAGCCAGAATCTGACCCTGCTGAAAGTCAGGTTCCCCTTCCCACATACTATACCACCTTACACGGGGACAAAGAGGAAGGTGCAGATGAAAGTGCAGGTTCCTTCATCAGGTAGGGGGGCATACTCCTTGGCACTGGCACAGGGCCCCTCATAGTATGCAAAAGTGTCTCTGGCAGTGGGAGGCGCCGCCCGCCGTCAAACACACCACCGTACTATGAGGGGCCCTGTGCCAGTGCCAACTAGTGGGCCCCCCCTGCTTGCTCAGGATCGCAGCACTTGCAAAGTTGAAATACTTACCTCTCCCTCCACCACCGCCGTGATGTAGTCCGCGTTTCCTGGGCCCACGAAAAACTTGAACCAGTCCTACCCCCCACAACTTTAGCCAAATGATCCCCAATTTTCAATGCCTACCTATTATTATAAAGTAAATTAAGATTGACAAGCTTAATTAATAAGAATTGATGTTTTTGGCATTAAAATGGGCACTGTATGTGTTTTCCTGTCCTCCACTCACTGCCGACTTTGATTCGCCATTGACTTGCACTGGGTTTCGTGTTTCGGTCGGCCCACCGACTTTTCGCAATAATCGGCCGATTTCGCGAAACCTGACTCGATCCTAAAAAAGTAAAAGTCGCTCAACTCTACCTATAAGTATATCCTACTCCACTATCACATCAAGGTCGAGTGAGAATGCCAGAGCTTTGCTGCGTTAAGCAGTAAGGTGCCATTTTCTCTTGCTGCTTTCTCGTATTGAAGATGTCTCAACTTGAAGCTTTTAGCCGAACTCATAAGATAATCTCTTCCATAAAAATATCAAACAATCTAATTTATTAAGGGAAGACATCTTGGACTAAAAACTGTACACACCACTGTATATTTTCTCACATACTTAAGGATATAAAGGAAATAGATCAGTACAGGTTTTACATAGTTTAAACTGTGGAACATCCCACTTACTCATTTCTATGTTAGACTAATAAGCTATCCAAGTTCACAGGAACACTTGATATAGTATTCTAACTAAATAATGTATGAATTTTTAAAAATCTATGTAATTTCAATCTTAAAATCTTTTCAAGCAAGATGTTTTCAGTCAAAAAAAACTTTGAAATCATATACTTAGTATAACAATCTTTAGAGCATAATATCTTAGACAAGTATCATAATCTCTTTTATCCTTGCGCTAAAACAGCAGCTTGAAACACTGGAGAAAAACTCATACTTTGACCCATCCTCCTTTGCAGATGCTGATAATCTTTGAAAAGCTGCTTCTTGAGAGGGATTTTTTTGAGGAAGAAAACAAAAGTAACAGAGATGAATTTAAGTGTAACCATGGTAGATATAAGATCATTAGAGAAAGAAAGGAGATTACATTTTTATTGAGATAATTTAGTGGTGCCCTTTTGGGAACCTTTGAACATTTTTAATATTTACTGACTGAAGATAAGCGGATCATTTGAATTTCAAATTTGCCGTCTTCACCAAATTTTCCCAAAATAAATCTCCTTTGCATAAATTCACAATAAATCACATAACTAAAAAGTCTTTACTTGTCCGGAAAATATTTTTTATCATTTTTTAATTATTTGAATAACACCCAAAATTATTTTCTGAGTCTATTAAGCTTGCTATGAGCTTTTTAAAGCAAACATAGCTTTTCTGGCTAATGAAAAATGAATGCAAGCAGTGCAAACAGGTGGTGGAAAATAAAGATGCAGTGCCATTTTAACAAAGTTGCGTGCAAAAATTCTCTGTGTTTGGGAAGAGTCAAGAGTTTAGCACTTTGGTAAATGAAGAAGTAATAGCTTTTTCACATGCCATCCAAAAATAATTTCTTTAATTGGAGACAAAACTGGTTTACTGTTTTGAACAATGAGCAATAGTGTAATTTCAGCAGTACTCAAGGGAGGATGTTTGTCAAAAATAGTAATCTCTATCACTGAAAAAGTACAGTGAGCATCTAGGAGTTGAGATGAGGAGATGAAACATCTGGTTCATCATGACATCCATATTGTACTTGGTGTTGCTGCCTTGTTTTTTTTTTAAATTATTATTTTTGTAAAATACAAATGCACTCATGAAAGTCCAAACATTTTGATTTGAAATGTTTTGCTTTTCTTTAAATAGGCTTTCTGACAATTTTTCCTTTTTTGACTTGGCCTGCACGGTGGTCTCCTGGTATTACATGAGATCGGCAACTGTCAACTACATAAAAGCTTCACTAATTATGGAACACATATTTTTTCTCGTAATATGTCAATTATCTCTCCCCGATTATTTTTAAAGAAAATGTCACTTAAAGAATTCAAGGAGATTTGGTTTGATAATTTTAAACACTTTTGATTTTTCTCACAAACTTTCTCAGGATCCTACCGGGAAAACTCTATCCAGATACAGTCACGATTAAATTACATTTCACTCAACATTAGAAAGAAGAGTTTGTTTTATGCTGTATTGAAAAATTGATGCACATAACATAATACATTTTGTTGTTAAAACAATTTAGCATTTTGTGCCTAAACCTGGCAAGGATGGATGACTTTTAGTACAATAACTAATGGTGGCTAGGAATCTTCCATTACGACTGAGTGCACACAATCCTTTTGCAAAAGACAATTCAGTCCAGGTAGTCTGACATCAATTGTGTGTACTTTGACATTCTGGAATACATTTTTCATGTAATGGGAAGACCAAAATCATTTATTTGGGCACACAAAAAGAGCTTTTGAAACAATGAGGTACAGAATAGTAAGAAATGTATTGAAAACAGCAGGTGAGGATAATGATGGGGCTGCTGACAATGAAAAGGCAATACTTGTGGGTAGGGTTGAGCGACTTTTAGTTTTTTAGGGTCGAGTCGGGTTTTACGAAACCCGACTTTCTCAAAAGTCGGGTCGAGTGAAATCGGCCGATCCTATTGAAAAGTCAGGGTCGGGGTTCGGCCGAAACTCGAAACCCAATGAAAGTCTATGGGTTTTTTTTTTTATATTTTCTTCAGGGCGATATAGCAGAAAAGCCGGTAATTCAATTACCGGCTTTTCATTTCTCCTGCCAAAACCCGACATGATATGAGACATGGTTTACATACAGTAAACCATGTGATATCCCCATTTTTTTGCATATTCCACACTACTAATGTTAGTAGTGTGTATATGCAAAATTTCGGCGCTCTAGCTCTTAAATTTAAGGGTTAAATCGCGGAAAAAATGGGCGTGGGCTCCCGCACAATTTTCTCCGCCAGAGTAGTAAAGCCAGTGACTGAGGGCAGATATTAATAGCCTGGAGAGGGTCCACGGTTATTGGCCCCCCCTGGCTAAAAACATCTGCCTCCAGCCACCCCAGAAAAGGCACATCTGGAAGATGCACCTATTCTGGCACTTGGCCACTCTCTTCCCATTCCCGTGTAGCGGTGGGATATGGGGTAATGAAGGGTTAATGCCACCTTGCTATTGTAAGGTGACATTAAGCCAGATTAATAATGGAGAGTGTTAGGGGTCGAGTTCCCGCTTCTGCACGGGGGGGGGTCTCGGGCCGCTTCCGCTGCGGTCTCCCGTTCTTGTCCAGCCGCAGTGGAGCCTGCTCGGCGGGGACGTCGGTCCCAGCGTCTTGCTCGTTCTCGCTCTGTTCTGAGAGTTAGTGCTGCTTCTCCAGTCTCTGCCATTAAAGTCAGTGCTGGTCAGCAGCGAGCGGACTTCTCTGGGACTAAGTCTTTGTCTGCATGTACTGAGCATGCCCAGCGTAAGGTCTCCCGTTGGAGATCGAGGGTCATGTGCTCAGGCTCTGCAGCACATTCCATTGGTCCTCTTGGCAGGTCCTAGAAGGGCAAAAGTGCTGTGGCCACTTCCTGTGCTGCTGCTATATAAGCTGCGCATGACCGCACGGCCATGCGCTAGTATTGTCTAACAATTGCTAATGTGTGTATGTTGTGAGTGCAAGTCGTCCTTGGAAACCCCTACCCTAGTGAATGTCTGTTCGCGGAAGGTGTATGGCTGCTACCTAGCGCCCGACTTAGCCTACAGCACTAAACACACATCTCAGCGTCCTGTAGCTGTGCCTGCCAGTACGGCGCCGTGCGCCTGCCTTGCGCTTTCCATACCCGAGTCTGGGTGGTTAGTGGCGTCCGTTAGTGCGGCATCGCTCGCACTCTTGTGCACTTATATTTCTTTAGGTTCTCTACACACCCAGTTGCGGTGTTACGCCAGCAAGGGTCTAATCGGGCTCCAATCCCTTCTGGGGTTAAGTCCGCTGACCACTTGTTCGCGCACTAGTGCGGTACTGCGGTCCTGTGAATTAACAGGATCGCTTTCTTCACGCTGGGTGAGGTTTAACCCACGCGTGTATCCTTTAGTGTACCGCCATATTGTCCGTCTTGCTAGCTGCAGGGTCTTTTACCTGCACGGTGGACCTCGGACTGCGAACGCACCTAGTTTCTTACCATCTATACTTGGTGCGTTCCGCCAGTCCTTAACATAATACTAGCGCCAAGGTCTGGCTAGTATGGCGGACATTCAGCAATCTTTGCGGTATATCCAGCAGTTGGAGGGTAGGTTGAAGGTTCTCGAGAACTCAACCTCAGCTGTGGATGTTACCGCAGTTGCTGTAAAGGCTGCTGGCGTGGCGGCAGCAACCTTGTCCACTGCCACCCCTGTTCCGACATTATCCCGCCTCCCGTTGCCAGAAAAATTTTCTGGAGATTGCAAAACTTGTAGGGGATTCGTGAGTCAGTGCTCTATCCACCTCGAGCTCCTGGCTGCACGTTTTCCTACAGAGCGGGCTAAGGTGGGATTTATTGTCTCGCTGTTGTCGGACAGGGCGTTGGAGTGGGCTACGCCGCTGTGGGAGCGTGATGATCATGTGGTGCAGAGTGCTCCGTTGTTTCTGGGCACGCTGAAAAAGGTCTTTCTAGGACCTCAACTCACCCATGATACAGCGCTCCAACTACTGGCATTAACTCAGGGTGAGTCCTTGGTCAGCCATTTTTCCGTCCGATTCCGTACTTTAGCTTCCGAGCTGGAGTGGTCGGATAAAGCCCTTATCCCCATATTCTGGAGGGGTCTGGCTGACCATGTTAAGGACGCTCTGGCCACTAGGGAGATTCCTGCCACACTGGAGGAGTTAATATCTATTTCTACTCGTATAGACCTCCGTTTTAACGAGCGGAGGTTGGAACGAGCCCAGTGTAGGCAGAGGTTTCGGCTGGCTCCTACCTTCGCCAAACCTTTGGAATCCCCAGTCCAGGCATCTGAGTCACATGAGACCTTGGAGGTGACACGAGCGGGATCTAAGTCTCAGTCCGCTCGTGCACACAAGGTCCGTCATGTTTGCCAGCAGTCAGGACGTCTTGCCTCCAAGAGTCCTCAGCGGTCGGGGAAACGTCAGCGTCTAGTGGCAGTTGGAGGAGGTACACTAGACACGGCGACGTTTGCCTCAAAGTTGTCCTTCAAGGGGACAATTACCATAGGCCCATCCACTCTTACGGTCGAGCTATGTTTGGATTCTGGGGCAGAGGGTAACTTTATGTCCTCCGCCTTTGCCCAGCGTCACGCAATACCCTTGGTGATGCTCGCCCAGCCAGTGACCGTTCGAGTGGTCAATGGGTCAACACTACCTTCACAGATTACCCACCAAACCATTCCTTTCACGCTATCTGTGTCTCCATCACATCAGGAGATAATCTCCCTATTAGTCATTCCTGAGGGAATTGATGAGGTCCTGTTGGGGATGCCATGGCTTCGCTACCATTCTCCTCATATTGAGTGGTCCTCTGGGAGAATTTTGGGATGGAGTAAATCCTGTGAGGGTAGATGTCAGAGGGAGTGCGTTCAGGTTGCTACTACACAGGTACCCGCAGATCTTTCCTCTCTCCCCAAGCACTATTGGTCCCATGCAGACGTGTTCTCCAAAAGAGCTGCGGAGACTCTTCCGCCTCACCGCCCCTATGACTGTCCTATTGACCTCTTGCCTGGTGCTGAGCCTCCCCGGGGTCGAGTCTACCCGTTATCTCTCCCGGAGACGGAGGCAATGTCCCAGTATATTCAGGAGAATCTGGCAAGAGGATTCATTAGGAAGTCAGTGTCACCGGCAGGGGCTGGGTTCTTCTTCGTACAGAAGAAGACTGGAGACTTACGTCCATGCATAGACTACAGGGGTCTTAACGCCATTACCGTTAAGAACAAGTACCCATTACCCCTGATATCTGAGCTCTTTGATAGGCTACGGGGAGCAAAGGTATTTACAAAGTTAGATCTGCGGGGTGCTTACAACCTGATTCGCATCCGTGAGGGGGATGAATGGAAGACGGCTTTTAACACCAGGGATGGGCACTATGAATATCTAGTGATGCCCTTTGGGCTCTGTAATGCCCCAGCCGTTTTCCAAGACTTTGTGAACGACATCTTTCGGGATATGCTCACCACCTCGGTCGTAGTCTATCTGGATGACATTCTCATCTACTCTCCAGATATAGACTCCCATCGGAGAGATGTTCGCAAAGTCTTCGACCTCTTACGGGCAAACTCCCTCTACGCTAAGTTGGAGAAGTGTGTGTTTGAGCAGGAGTCCTTGCCTTTCCTTGGTTATATCATTTCTGCCCAGGGTTTGGCTATGGATCCTGCCAAGCTACAGGCAGTAATGGACTGGCAGGAACCCCATTCTCTTAAAGCGGTGCAGCGCTTTATGGGGTTCATTAATTACTATCGCCAGTTCATTCCACACTTCTCAACTTTGGTAGCTCCCTTGGTCGCCCTCACCAAGAAGGGAGCAAATCCCAAGTTGTGGTCAGAGGAGGTCTCCAAGGCCTTTCTCTCAATTAAGGCACACTTCGCTAGCGCTCCCATCCTACATCGCCCCGATGTAGATAAACCATTCATCTTGGAGGTGGATGCCTCATCCGTTGGTGCTGGAGCAGTCCTTTTCCAAAATGATGCTCAAGGTCGGAAGCATCCTTGCTTCTTCTTCTCCAAAACTTTCACACCAGCGGAGAGGAATTATTCCATCGGGGACAGGGAGTTGCTAGCCATGAAGTTGGCTTTTTCAGAGTGGAGACACCTCTTGGAGGGAGCTCGCTTTCCCTTCCAAGTCTTCACTGACCACAAGAACTTGGTGTATATACAGACGGCCCAGCGGCTAAATTCTCGCCAGGCTAGATGGTCCCTGTTTTTCTCCCGGTTCCATTTTACCCTCCATTTTCTCTCCGGGGAGAAGAACGTTCGTGCCGACGCTCTCTCCCGCTCCGTAGTGTCATCTGAGGAGGAGGAGGAGGAGCCTCGGCTTATTGTCCCGCCTGAGAGCTTGAGAACTGTAGCTCCGGTTTCGCTGGAGTCTGTGCCCCCGGGCAAGACTTTCGTGCCAGCTAACTTGCGACCGGAGGTTCTCTCTTGGGCTCACTCCTCCAGAGTGGGTGGGCATTTTGGGACCAAGAGGACTTCTGAGCTTTTGGCGAGAACATATTGGTGGCCGCATATGGTCCGAGATGTCAAGGACTATATTCAGGCGTGCGTTTCTTGCGCCCAGAATCGGTCTCCTCGGCAACGGCCTGCTGGGTTGCTTTACCCTTTACCGGTGGCAGACAGGCCCTGGGAGATGGTCGGAATGGACTTTGTGGTGGGCTTACCCAAGTCGCGTGGCTGCTCCATTATTTGGGTTGTCACCGACCATTTCTCTAAGATGGTACATTTGGTACCGCTTCCTCGGTTACCCTCAGCACGGGCCTTGGCGGTGTTGTTCATGAAGCATGTTTTCCGATTGCATGGTATGCCTGATAAGATTGTCAGCGATCGGGGTCCCCAGTTCGCGTCTCGGTTTTGGAGAGAGCTCTGCCGTTTGCTCAGCATAGAGTTAAACCTCTCCTCTGCATATCATCCCGAGACGAATGGGTTGGTGGAGAGAACCAACCAGACTCTGGTGACATATTTGCGACATTTCGTCTCCGCTAGGCAGGATGACTGGGCATCTTTGCTACCTTGGGCGGAATTTGCCTTGAACAACGCCGTAGCCGATTCCACTGGCCAAACTCCTTTTCTCCTTAATTACGGCCAGCATCCGCGTGTTCCTGTGCCCATGCCCGTGTCATCCACCGATTCTAGGGTGGCAGACTGGGCGGTGGAGGCACGGGACATCTGGGACCGCACACAGGATGCCATTCGGGCCTCCAAGGAGAGAATGAGGGTTTCGGCTGATACACACCGGCGTCCCGCTCCGGTCTTTGCTCCCGGCGACTTAGTGTGGCTCTCCGCCCGTAACATCAGGCTGCGAGTTGAGTCCACTAAGTTTGCTCCTCGCTACATTGGCCCGTTTAAAGTTCTGGAACAGGTCAACCCTGTGGTTTACCGTTTGGCCATTCCTCCACGCCTTGGTATCACCGATACCTTTCACGTTTCCCTCTTAAAGCCCGTTCGTTTGTCTCGGTTTTCTGAGTTATCTGCTGGGACATCGGGTTCATCCACGGATGAGTTTGAGGTGAATGCTATTGTGGGAAGCAAGGTGGTACGTGGCAAAAAATTTTATTTGGTGGATTGGAAGGGTCATGGTCCAGAGGATAGAACCTGGGAGCCTGTGGAGCACATTCGGGCTCCGCAGCTCATTGCTGCCTTCGAACGTAGCGAGGCCCAAGGAGGGGGGGGCCCTAGGAGGGGGGGTAATGTTAGGGGTCGAGTTCCCGCTTCTGCACGGGGGGGGTCTCGGGCCGCTTCCGCTGCGGTCTCCCGTTCTTGTCCAGCCGCAGTGGAGCCTGCTCGGCGGGGACGTCGGTCCCAGCGTCTTGCTCGTTCTCGCTCTGTTCTGAGAGTTAGTGCTGCTTCTCCAGTCTCTGCCATTAAAGTCAGTGCTGGTCAGCAGCGAGCGGACTTCTCTGGGACTAAGTCCTTGTCTGCATGTACTGAGCATGCCCAGCGTAAGGTCTCCCGTTGGAGATCGAGGGTCATGTGCTCAGGCTCTGCAGCACATTCCATTGGTCCTCTTGGCAGGTCCTAGAAGGGCAAAAGTGCTGTGGCCACTTCCTGTGCTGCTGCTATATAAGCTGCGCATGACCGCACGGCCATGCGCTAGTATTGTCTAACAATTGCTAATGTGTGTATGTTGTGAGTGCAAGTCGTCCTTGGAAACCCCTACCCTAGTGAATGTCTGTTCGCGGAAGGTGTATGGCTGCTACCTAGCGCCCGACTTAGCCTACAGCACTAAACACACATCTCAGCGTCCTGTAGCTGTGCCTGCCAGTACGGCGCCGTGCGCCTGCCTTGCGCTTTCCATACCCGAGTCTGGGTGGTTAGTGGCGTCCGTTAGTGCGGCATCGCTCGCACTCTTGTGCACTTATATTTCTTTAGGTTCTCTACACACCCAGTTGCGGTGTTACGCCAGCAAGGGTCTAATCGGGCTCCAATCCCTTCTGGGGTTAAGTCCGCTGACCACTTGTTCGCGCACTAGTGCGGTACTGCGGTCCTGTGAATTAACAGGATCGCTTTCTTCACGCTGGGTGAGGTTTAACCCACGCGTGTATCCTTTAGTGTACCGCCATATTGTCCGTCTTGCTAGCTGCAGGGTCTTTTACCTGCACGGTGGACCTCGGACTGCGAACGCACCTAGTTTCTTACCATCTATACTTGGTGCGTTCCGCCAGTCCTTAACAGAGAGGCGTCAATTATGACACCTATCCATTATTAATCCAATTGTATGAAAGAGTTAAAAAAACACAAACACATTATTAAAAAGTATTTTAATGAAATAAACACACCGTTTGTTTTAATATTTTATTGTACGCTCAATCCACTGGCTGAAGCCCCTCGTTCTGTTACAAATAAAAAATAATAAACCAACAATATACATACCTTCTGTAGATCTGTAACGTCCCACGTTGTAAATCCATCTGAAGGGGTTAAAATATTTTATAGCCAGGAGCTCTGCTAATGCAGCTGTGCTCGTGGCTTTATACCCCAGCGAATGAAGGTATTGTAGGTAAATGACCTGTAGTTACCTTCATTCGCGGTGATGCGCCCCCTGCTGGATGTCCCTGGAGCGTGGGACAAGTTCCCAGGCTTGAGGTCATATGAAGACATCCAGCAGGGGGCTGGAGCGCACTTTGAAAAGCCTGCGTGAGGATGTGGTTGCCCCAGAGGAAGTAGTGGAAGCAGAGGAGGATGCGGAAGGGATAACAATATCTCAATTTTTTTACTGTCATCACACAGGCGGGTGCCAAGAGAGAGTGGCTTACAGTGATCGAGGGGACTCATGGTACCAGACAAACTGTTAGTGGAGCCAAGGAACAAATGGAGGTGGACAATGTGATGGACCGGTAACAGTTAGGACATGAATAGGATAATGATCCCCTCTCTGTTGTCTGTGGTTGGTGGAAAGACATGAAGGAAGCAACCTTGAGTGTTACCCTGCCACCAACACCCCATGGATTGGACCTCATGAATGCACCCGACACATGAGCTCCTTCTTGCTGCACTTTTTCAGCATGATGCCCATATTTTTAGGGCTTCAAATAGTGCTGACTACTGGATTGCCACTTTGCTAGATCCACAGTACAAAAGTAAATTTAGCCAGATGTTTTCCCACCTAGAAAGGGACATCAAAACACTTTTCTAGACAATCTTAAGAGTGGTTTTCCCCAAGACAGCAGTGAGGCACTCAAGGTGCATCCCAGTTCTAGGCGTCCAACCCCAGGAACGTCATAAAAAAATATTAGTAGCAGTGGCATAAGCAATTTCTTCGAGTAGTTTTAAGCATTTTGTTGACCAATCCATGCACCAGCAGAACAAAGTACAAGTCTGACAGGTTATGATCGACTGGAAACCCTGTGCACGAGTATCTGGAGAATAATATCAAATTTCAATACCATTAGTGGGGATTGGACCCTTTTGCATTTTGGTCTTCAAAAATGGAAGAGTGGCCTGAGCTTACCTTTTCCGCCTTGGAGGTTTAGTCATGCCCGACAGCCAGCATTCTCTCAAAACGTATCTTCGGTGCTGCTTGTGAAGTCCTGATGAATAAGTGCATCAAAATGAACAGCTCATGGGTCACTAATGACTTTTGCACTGAAGACTAGATGATGGTGTAGATTTTAATGTCATCCATTGATCTCGCATTATTGAAGTCTGTACCACCTTTGTGGTCTCTTCTGTACCTGCTGTTGCTACTACTGCTGATGTTACAAACAATTATTTTAAATGTGGAGACTCCAAGTTGGGTCTCCATCTGGTGAGTTGCCTATAGTGGAAGATATGTCAGAGGTTTAAAATACTGTTTTTACTCTGTGGAAATCGGTCACTTTAGTTGTGTGTGACAATTATTTTTTGAAATGTGAATACTTCAAGTAAATTCATATATATATATATATATATATATATATATATATTTGTATTTGGTATCTGTGCAATCAGATTGACCCAACCTGTAAAACTGTCCCATTACTTAACCCCTTTAGTGAACACTGTAAAAAAACAAGACAATAAAATGCTTTATCATCATGCAGCCCAAAAAAAGTGAAATAAAACACGATCAAAAAGACAAATGTAAATAAATACATTATCTCTGAAAACGTTATCTTGTCCCTCAAAAAGGAAGTGACAATTGTTAGGTGTCAAGTTCCCGCCTCTTCACAGGGGGAATCTCAAACCATCTCCGCTGTGGTCTCCCATTCTTCTCCAGGCGCAGTGGAGTCTGCTCAGTGGAGATATCAGTCCCAGTGTCTAGCTCAGGTTGATGCTGGACAACAGGTTACTACTGCCCTTCCTTCATACAGGGTGAAGTTAACCCAAGGTTTGTATAAACATTGTACCGCCATATAGTCTGTCATTACTCTGCAGCAGATTCCATCTCTGCACGGTGGACCCCAGGCTACGAACGCATCTCATACCTTCTCTCTAATTATTTAGTGCATTCTGCTAACAAAAAAATGAGTTACAAAAATTGTGCTTATATAAATTAGACATGTGGGAAATGTTTTGTGTGTCATAACTGGTTTACTGGCATAAAAATGAAAAGTTTTGAAATTGCAAAATGTTCTAAATTTTAGATAGTTTTTCTTTTTTTTTCAGAAATAAAAGCAAGTCAAATCAAAGACATTTTACTAATATCATGAAGCACAATAGTTCATGACAAAACAGTCTCAGGATCAGTGGGATCTGCTAAAACATTTCAGAGTTAATACCACATAAAGTGACAGTGGTCAGAATTGTAAAATTTGGCCTGGTCAAGAAAGTAAAAACGGGCTCTGGGATGAACGGTTTAAGGGAAAGGGGGAGTTACCAGAGTGAGACATGTAGATCAGGAGATGGTTAGCCATTACATGTCTCACACTGGTAACTTCCCATTTCATTTAAAGTAAGCAATGGAGCCAGATCTTCATGCAAATCTATGTATGGGTCATATATCTAAACAGCTCATTTACATATTATGAAAACATGGCTTTCTCTGGAATAGAACAGCAGATCTCAGAATTTCAAGGAATCATTTTAATTAACTTTCTCTGACCTACATGCATATGTATACATGCCTTAGGAGGGCTGATCCTAATGACAGATTCCCTTCAACCATAAAATCTGCCTATGAATATGTACTGTAAATAGTTGTTCTAGAAAATTAGGAATCAATGCCTTCAATAGACATTTTTGTTTTCTCCCCTGATGGATCTTATAGACTAGTTGGATTTTTAATCCACACATCTAACAAACCACTATGATATTTTTATATAACTTTCATCTGTTGACTAACAGATGACACTAGATGCTAAATTTCATGCCTTGGTCATCTGACACAACTTAAGTCAGACCTTTTTCTCTGCTATTGTCTTCTCATAGTAGTGGTCAAAACTGAAATTATTTTGCTTACTCTTAATTGATTAGTGAAAAGGTTTTTTTTCTCTTTGCATGATCTTATGAATTTTTAGTTCTGATTAAGATTTTTTAAGTTTATAGAAGTTAGTGTATACAAATATCCTCTATAAATTACTTAAATTTAATTACTTATTTGTTTTTTTATTTTTTTTTGATTTTTATTATGAGTGTGCAACCAAGCTAAATCAGTTCTTACAACAGTTCAAACCAATTGTATGGTCGTCTAACGATTATCCCAAAGGGTATGCGCTCCATATCTTTTATGTTTATAAGTAGTCTATTATCCGCGTAAATAACATTGCAAGCATATAATTTTCCAGGAACATTGTATCAGCAGAATCAATTTGAAGCTCTTTGTGTTGTGCTATAACTTTCATATACAGAAGAATATCAGAAGAAATCAAACTCCTCTTCTAATAACATTTTTATGAGCTGTCGCAGAGATATTGAAAAACTTATGATGGTAATATTTTTAATAAAGTTCTGCTTGAACATTCTATTTACAATGTGTAAGGCAGTGTGCACAATTCAGAAAAATATATTCTATATTTTACATTATAAACATCTTATTTTTAAAGGTTTTTACTTTTTAAAATTAGATTGAATTTAAATCTAACAATTATTGGAAAGTTTGAATAATTTCCATAAAACCCAATTCCACACAGGAATAGTAACATAACTGTTACTTTTCAGTATAGTGATCATTCATACCTCAGAGTTTTGCTGATGTCTAATTTTCATCACTGTTTTGGAACAGATCGTCAGTTTTTAACATCAGTGTTTCATGAGTGATTTTCTTATATGCATATAAAAATACAATGCCCATTGCAATGTTAAAATTATATCTGTGTGGTGCCTGTGATTTTCATAGACTCATAAACCTGTATGGGCAATTTTGATATGTGACTTGGATTAAAATTCAAAGTCTCTGTTCTGGACACTAGTGTTGAGCATTCCGATACTAAAAATATCGGGTATCGGCCGATATTCGCTGTATCTGATTTCCGATACTGAGTTCCAATATTTTTAAGATATCGGATACCGGAATCGGAAGTTCCTAAAGTGCTATGATGCACTATAATGGAGTGTAGGTGGTGCGTGGGCGGAGACTGCGTCTGTGTGTGCGGGTGGGGTCTGTGCATGACCATAGGGGGTCTGTGTGGGCCTGCCGGGGGTCTGTGCTGCCGACCGGGGGTCTGTGCGGCTTGCTGGGGGTCTGTACGGGCCTCTTGGGGGGTCTGTGCGGCCGGCCAGGGGTCTGTGCGGCCCACCGGGGGTCTGAACGGGCCTCTCTTGGGTCTGTGTGACCAGCCGGGGGTCTGTGCGGCCTGCCGGGGGTCTGTACGGGCCTCTCTGGGGTCTGTGCGGCCTGCCGGCGGTCTGCGCGGGTGTGCAGGCATCGTCCAATGGGACTACAAGTCCCATCGGGCTATGCCTGCTACAATGGCAGTGATTGACACATTAGCCAATGATGAGACAGTAGTAGTCTGTTGTGAATTCTGTTGTCGGGCTCCCTCCTGTGGTCATGAATGGTACTTCGGCTGGTTCTGTCCATGGACTTCCTCTGGTGGGTGTTTCTGAGTTTCCTTCCTCAGGTGATGAGGTTAATTCGTTAGCTGCCTGCTCTATTTAACTCCACTTAGATCTTTGCTCCAGGCCACCTGTCAATGTTCCAGTGTTGGTTTAGTTCACTCCTGGATCGTTCTTGTGTCCTGTCTTCCCAGCAGAAGCTAAGTTCCAGCTTGTATTTCTTTGGTTTGCTATTTTTCTGTCCAGCTTGCAATTTTTATTGTTGTCTTGCTTGCTGGAAGCTCTGGGACGCAGAGGGAGCGCCTCCGCACCGTGAGTCGGTGCGGAGGGTCTTTTTGCGCCCTCTGCGTGGTCTTTTTGTAGGTTTTTGTGCTGACCGCAAAATAACCTTTTCTATCCTCGGTCTGTTCAGTAAGTCGGGCCTCACTTTGCTAAATCTATTTCATCTCTGTGTTTGTATTTTCATCTTACTCACAGTCATTATATGTGGGGGGCTGCCTTTTCCTTTGGGGAATTTCTCTGAGGCAAGGTAGGCTTTATTTTTCTATCTTCAGGGCTAGCTAGTTTCTTAGGCTGTGCCGAGTTGAATAGGGAGCGTTAGGCGCAATCCACGGCTATTTCTAGTGTGTTTGATAGGATTAGGGATTGCGGTCAGCAGAGTTCCCATGTCCCAGAGCTCGTCCTTATTATCAGCAACTATCAGGTCATTTCGTGTGCTCTTAACCACCAGGTCCATTATTGTCCTGACCACCAGGTCATAACAGTACAGGTGGCCCAAAGTACTAATGCATCTCAATAGAGGGATAAGAGAAGTTCTGAGACCATTTTTTTTTCTTTGCAGTGTGTTTTGTCTCTTTTTTCCCCTTTACCTCTGGGTGGTTCAGGACACTGGTGTAAACATGGACATTCAAGGTCTGTCCTCTTGGATGGATAATCTCACTACAAGGGTACAAAACGTTCAAGATTTTGTGGTTCAGAATCCGATGTCAGAGCCTAGGATTCCAATTCCTGATTTGTTTTTTGGTGATAGATCTAAGTTCTTGAATTTCAAAAATAAATGTAAATTGTTTCTTGCCTTGAAACCTCGCTCCTCAGGTGACCCTGTTCAACAAGTAAAGATCATTATTTCTTTGTTACGTGGTGACCCTCAAGACTGGGCATTTTCCCTTGCGCCAGGAGATCCGGCGTTGCGTGATGTTGATGCGTTTTTCCTGGCGCTTGGATTGCTTTATGACGAACCTAATTCAGTGGATCAGGCAGAGAAAATCTTGCTAGCTCTGTGTCAGGGTCAGGATGAAGCGGAGATATATTGTCAGAAGTTTAGAAAGTGGTCTGTGCTCACTCAGTGGAATGAATGTGCCCTGGCAGCAATCTTCAGAAAGGGTCTCTCTGAAGCCCTTAAGGATGTCATGGTGGGGTTTCCCATGCCTGCTGGTCTGAATGAGTCTATGTCCTTGGCCATTCAGATCGATCGACGCTTGCGTGAGCGTAAAGCTGTGCACCATTTGGCGGTACTATCTGAGCATGGGCCTGAGCTTATGCAATGTGATAGGACTTTGACCAGAGCTGAACGGCAAGAACACAGACGTCGGAATGGGCTATGTTTCTACTGTGGTGATTCCACTCATGCTATCTCCATTTGTCCTAAGCGCACTAAGCTGTTCGCTAGGTCTGCCACCATTGGTACGGTACAGTCTAAATTTCTTTTGTCTGTTACTCTGATTTGCTCTTTGTCATCCTATTCTGTTATGGCATTTGTGGATTCAGGCGCTGCCCTGAATTTGATGGACTTGGAGTATGCTAGGCGCTGTGGTTTTTTCTTGGAGCCCTTGCAGTATCCTATTCCATTGAGAGGAATTGATGCTACGCCTTTGGCCAAGAATAAGCCTCAGTACTGGACCCAATTGACCATGTGCATGGCTCCTGCACATCAGGAGGATATCCGCTTTCTGGTGTTGCATAATCTGCATGATGTGGTCGTTTTGGGGTTGCCATGGCTACAGGTTCATAATCCAGTATTGGACTGGAAATCTATGTCTGTGTCCATCTGGGGTTGCCAGGGGGTACATGGTGATGTTCCATTTTTGTCTATTTCGTCATCCACCCCTTCTGAAGTTCTAGAGTTTTTGTCGGATTATCGGGATGTATTTGATGAGCCCAAAGCCAGTGCCCTACCTCTTCATAGGGATTGCGATAGTGCAATTGATTTGATTCCTGGTAGTAAATTTCCTAAGGCCCGATTGTTCAATTTATCTGTGCCAGAACATGCCGCTATGCGGAGTTATATAAAGGAATCCTTGGAGAAAGGCCATATTCGCCCGTCGTCATCACCGTTAGGAGCAGGGTTCTTTTTTGTGGCCAAGAAGGATGGTTCTTTGAGACCTTGTATTGATTACCGCCTTCTTAATAAAATTACAGTCAAATTTCAGTATCCTTTGCCGTTGCTATCTGATTTGTTTGCTCGCATTAAAGGGGCTAGTTGGTTCACCAAGATAGATCTTCGAGGGGCGTATAATCTTGTGCGTATTAAACAAGGTGATGAATGGAAAACAGCATTTAATACGCCCGAGGGCCATTTTAAGTACCTGGTTATGCCATTCGGGCTTTCCAATGCTCCATCAGTATTTCAGTCCTTTATGCATGACATCTTCCGAGAGTACCTGGATAAATTCCTGATTGTGTATTTGGATGATATTTTGGTCTTTTCGGATGATTGGGAGTCTCATGTGAAGCAGGTCAGAATGGTGTTTCAGGTCCTTCGTGCGAATTCCTTGTTTGTGAAGTGGTCAAAGTGTCTCTTTGGAGTTCAAAGGGTTTCATTTTTGGGGTTCATTTTTTCCCCTTCTACTATCGAGATGGACCCTGTTAAAGTCCAGGCCATTTACGATTGGACTCAGCCGACATCTGTGAAGAGCCTGCAAAAGTTCCTGGGCTTTGCTAATTTTTATCAGCGCTTCATCGCTAATTTTTCTACTGTTGCTAAACCGTTGACTGACTTGACCAAGAAGGGTGCTGATGTGGTCAATTGGTCTTCTGCAGCTGTAGAGGCTTTTCAGGAGTTGAAGCGTCGTTTTTCTTCTGCCCCTGTGTTGTGCCAGCCAGATGTTTTGCTCCCGTTTCAGGTTGAGGTTGATGCTTCTGAGTAGGGTTGAGCGAAACGGGTCGAACATTTTCAAAAGTCGCCGACTTTTGACAAAGTCGGGTTTCATGAAACCCGATCCGACCCCTGTGCGGGGTCGGCCATGCGGTACGCGACTTTCGCGCCAAAGTCACGTTTCAATGACGCGAAAAGCGCCATTTCTCAGCCAATGAAGGTAAACGCAGAGTGTGGGCAGCGTGATGACATAGGTCCTGGTCCCCACCATCTTAGAGAAGGGCATTGCAGTGATTGGCTTGCTGTCCGCGGCGTCACAGGGGCTATAAAGGGGCGTTCCCGCCGACCGCCATGTTACTGCTGCTGATCTGAGCTTAGGGAGAGGTTGCTGCCGCTTCATCAGAAGCAGGGATAGCGTTAGGCAGGATCCATTAACCACCAAACCGCTTGTGCTGTAGCGATTTCCACTGTCCAACACCACCTTCGGTGTGCAGGGACAGTGGAAGCTACATTTTTTTTTTTTTCCTCAGCGCTGTAGCTCATTGGGCTGCCCTAGAAGGCTACCTGATAGCTGCATTGCTGTGTGTACGCCGCTGTGCAAACCAACTGCTTTTTTCAAAGCACAAATCCTCTTGTTCCTTCCTTTCTGCACAGCTATCTTGTTTGTTTGTCCACACTTTTTATTTAATTTGTGCATCAGTCCACTCCTTATTGCTGCCTGCCATACCTGGCTGAGATTACTGCAGGGAGATAGTAATTGAAGGACAGTTCCTTTTTTTTTTTTTTTTTTTTGTGGGAGATTAAGATTGGCATTTCTGCTAGAGTGCCATCCCTGTCTGTGTCATCTCTCACTCAGTGGGCCATAGAAAGCCTATTTATTTTTTTGCTTGATTTGGGTTCTAAAATCTACCTGAAAAAATCACTACATCAATCAGTGGGAGAAAAATATTGGCCTCAGGGCTTGTGTGCCACTCCTTACTCCTGTGTGTGCCATCTCTCACTCAGTGGGCCATAGAAAGCCTATTTATTTTTTTGCTTGATTTGGGTTCCAAAATCTACCTGAAAAAATCACAACATCAATCAGTGGGAGAAAAATATTGGCCTCAGGGCTTGTGTGCCACTCCTGACTCCTGTGTGTGCCATCTCTCACTCAGTGGGCCATAGAAAGCCTATTAATTTTTTTGCTTGATTTGGGTTCTAAATTCTACCTGAAAAAATCAATAAATCAATCAGTGGGAGATTAATATTGGCCTTTGGGCTTGTGTGCCAGTCCTAAGCGTGCCATCTCTCTCTCTCAGATAGTGGGCCATAGAAAGCCTATTTATTATTTTTTTTATTGGGTTTATAAATTTTCCCTGGAAAAAAAAAAAAAGTGGGAGATTAATATTGGCCTCTGGGCTTATGTGCCAGTCCTGAGCGTGCCATCTCTCTCACAAATAGTGGGCCATAGAAAGCCTATTTATTTTTTTGGTTGATTTGGGTTCTAAATTCTACCTGAAAAAATCAATAAATCAATCAGTGGGAGATTAATATTGGCCTTTGGGCTTGTGTGCCAGTCCTAAGCGTGCCATCTCTCTCTCTCAGATAGTGGGCCATAGAAAGCCTATTTATTATTTTTTTTTTTGGGTTTATAAATTTTCCCTGGAAAAAAAAAAAAAAGTGGGAGATTAATATTGGCCTCTGGGCTTGTGTGCCAGTCCTGAGCGTGCCATCTCTCTCACAAATAGTGGGCCATAGAAAGCCTATTTATTTTTTTGGTTGATTTGGGTTCTAAATTCTACCTGAAAAAATCACTAAATCAATCAGTGGGAGATAAATATTGGCCTCTGGGCTTGTGTGCCACTCCTGACTCCTGTGTGCGTCCTCTCTCACTCAGTGGGCCCTAGAAAGCATATTTTTTGTTTTATTTGTTTTCTAAATTCTCCCTGAAAAAATCATTTTATTTTATTTGGTTTCTAAATTATTCCTGAAAAAATCATTTTTTTTTTATTTTTTTTTTTCTAAAGTCTCCCTGAAAAAAAAAAAAAAATCAAATCAGTGGGAGATTAATATTGCCCTTTCTGCTTGTGTGCCAGTCTTGGCTCCTGGGTGTGCCATCTCTCTCTCTCCAATTGTGGGCCATAGAAAGCCTATTAATTTTTTTGCTTGATTTGGGTTCCAAAATCTACCTGAAAAAATCACTAAATCAATCAGTGGGAGAAAAATATTGGCCTCTGGGCTTGTGTGCCACTCCTGACTCCTGTGTGCGTCCTCTCTCACTCAGTGCGCCCTACAAAGCCTATTTTTTTTAATTTGTTTTCTAAATTCTCCCTGAAACAATCATTTTATTTTATTTGGTTTCTAAATTCTTCCTGAAAAATTCATTTTTTTGTATTTTTTTTTCTAAAGTCTTCCTGAAAAAAAAAAAAAAAATCAAATCAGTGGGAGATTAATATTGCCCTTTCTGCTTGTGTGCCAGTCTTGACTCCTGGGTGTGCCATCTCTCTCTCTCCAATTGTGGGCCATAGAAAGCCTATTAATTTTTTTGCTTGATTTGGGTTCCAAAATCTACCTGAAAAAATCACTAAATCAATCAGTGGGAGAAAAATATTGGCCTCTGGGCTTGTGTGCCACTCCTGACTCCTGTGTGCATCCTCTCTCACTCAGTGGGCCCTACAAAGCCTATTTTTTTTTTATTTGTTTTCTAAATTCTCCCTGAAACAATCATTTTATTTTATTTGGTTTCTAAATTCTTCCTGAAAAATTCATTTTTTTGTATTTTTTTTTTCTAAAGTCTCCCTGAAAAAAAAAAAAAATCAAATCAGTGGGAGATTAATATTGCCCTTTCTGCTTGTGTGCCAGTCTTGACTCCTGGGTGTGCCATCTCTCTCTCTCCAATTGTGGGCCATAGAAAGCCTATTAATTTTTTTGCTTGATTTGGGTTCCAAATTCTACCTGAAAAAATCACTAAATCAATCAGTGGGAGATAAATATTGGCCTCTGGGCTTGTGTGCCACTCCTGACTCCTGTGTGCGTCCTCTCTCACTCAGTGGGCCCTACAAAGCCTATTTTTTTTTTATTTGTTTTCTAAATTCTCCCTGAAACAATCATTTTATTTTATTTGGTTTCTAAATTCTTCCTGAAAAATTCATTTTTTTGTATTTTTTTTTCTAAAGTCTCCCTGAAAAAAAAAAAAATCAAATCAGTGGGAGATTAATATTGCCCTTTCTGCTTGTGTGCCAGTCTTGACTCCTGGGTGTGCCATCTCTCTCTCTCCAATTGTGGGCCATAGAAAGCCTATTAATTTTTTTGCTTGATTTGGGTTCCAAAATTTACCTGAAAAAATCACTAAATCAATCAGTGGGAGATAAATATTGGCCTCTGGGCTTGTGTGCCACTCCTGACTCCTGTGTGCGTCCTCTCTCACTCAGTGGGCCATAGAAAGCCTATTTTTTTTTAATTTGTTTTCTAAATTCTCCCTGAAACAATCTTTTCATTTTATTTGGTTTATAAATTCTTCCTTAAAAAATCATTTTTTTTTAATATTTTTTTTTTTCTAAAGTCTCCCTTTTAAAAAAAAAAAACAAATCAGTGGGAGATTAATATTTACATTTGCGCTTCAGTGACAGTCCTGCGTGTGTGGCATGTCTCTCATTTGTTGCCACCAACAACAGAGTGTGTAACATTGTGCCTGATTTTCGTTGTGGTCTCACCCACCTGTAAAGGGGTAGCTAAATCATACTGAAGTTATAGCTCACCGTGTAAGTTGTGTGACAGCAACAAATACCGTTAGTTTGGTAACGTTTTTAAAACAATGAGGAAGTCTGGTGGAAGAGGTCGTGGCCGGGGGCGTTCATTGTCAGCTGGTAATGAGGGTAGTGGTAGTGGTGGAGCATCAGGTGGTCGTGGGAAAAAAAATATTGCACCTAAGTCTGGAGTTGTGGAGCCAGGTTCGTCGTCTGGCTACACAAGGCCTCGAACGCTCCCTTTTCTGGGAGTAGGAAAACCGCTTTTAAAGCCGGAGCAGCAAGAGCAAGTTTTGGCTTATCTTGCTGACTCAGCCTCTAGCTCTTTTGCCTCCTCTCGTGAAACTGGTAAAAGTAAAAGCAGCGCGTCGTTAGTGGATGTTCACGGTCAGGGACAAGTCGCTTCCTTGTCCTCTTCAGCAAAAACAACAACAGAGAAGAATGCAGCAGGCGACACAACGGGTTACTCCATGGAGCTCTTTACACATACCGTCCCTGGCTTAGAAAGTGAAGCAGTTAACAGTCCATGCCCATTACAAGTTGAATCTGACATGGAGTGCACTGATGCACAGCCACAGCCAGACTACTATGCTGGTCCTTTGACTCAGACCACAACATTGCCCTCGCAGGGTGCTGATCAAGAATCAGACCCTGATGAGACTATGTTGCCCCATCACGAACGCTATACCACCGACCGACACGGTGACACAGACGAAGTTGCACACGAGCTACAAGAAGAGGTAATTGATGACCCAGTTCTTGACCCCGATTGGCAGCCATTGGGGGAACAGGGTGCAGGCGGCAGCAGTTCTGAAGCGGAGGAGGAGGGGCCGCAGCAGGCATCAACATCGAAACAGGTTCCATCTGCCGGGCCCGTATCTTGCCCAAAACGCGTGGCAAAGTCAAAACCTGTTGGAGGACAGCGTGGCCATCCGGTTAAAGCTCAGTCTGCAATGCCTGAAAAGGTATCCGATGCTAGAAAGAGTGCAGTCTGGCATTTTTTTAAACAACATCCAATTGATCAGCGCAAAGTCATCTGTCAAAAATGTTCAACTACCTTAAGCAGAGGGCAGAATCTGAAAAGTCTCAATACAAGTTGCATGCATAGACATTTAACCACCATGCATTTGCAAGCTTGGACTAACTACCAAACGTCCCTTAAGGTTGTAGCACCCTCGGCCAATGAAGCTAGTCATCAACGCAACATCCCTTCCGGCAGTGTAGGGCCACCATTTTCTGCACCACCTGCAGTATCTGTGCAGGTTTCTTTGCCAGGCCAAAGCAGTCAGGGTCAGGGAATCACCAGTTTCGTAGTAGGAAACACTGCATCTAGGGCACCGGCGGCAACAATACCATCTCCCACCGTCTCTCAGTCTGCCATGTCCACCGGCACCCCCGCTAGTTCCACGATCTCCAGCTCTCCAGTCCAGCTCACCCTACATGAGACTATGGTTAGAAAAAGGAAGTACTTAGCCTCGCATCCGCGTACACAGGGTTTGAACGCCCACATAGCTAGACTAATCTCGTTAGAGATGATGCCCTACCGGTTAGTTGAAAGCGAAGCTTTCAAAGCCCTGATGGACTACGCTGTACCACGCTACGAGCTACCCAGTCGACACTTTTTTTCCAGAAAAGCCATCCCAGCCCTCCACCAGCATGTTAAAGAGCGCATCGTCCATGCACTCAGGCAATCTGTGAGCACAAAGGTGCACCTGACAACAGATGCATGGACCAGTAGGCATGGCTAGGGACGTTACGTGTCCATCACGGCACACTGGGTAAATGTGGTGGATGCAGGGTCCACAGGGGACAGCAAGTTTGGGACAGTTCTGCCTAGCCCACGGTCTAGGAAACAGTTGGCTGTAGCCGTTCGCACCCCCTCCTCCTCCTCCTCGTCCTCCTGCAGAAGCGAGACCTCGTCCACAGACCGCAGTCGCACAACCACTCCATCCGCAGCTGCCACTGTTGCACACCAGGTCTCCCATTATGGGGCAGCTACTGGCAAACGTCAGCAGGCTGTATTGGCTATGAAGTGTTTGGGCGACAACAGACACACCGCTGAAGTTCTGTCCGAGTTCTTGCAGAAAGAAACGCAGTCGTGGCTGGGCACTGTAGATCTTGAGGCAGGCAAGGTAGTGAGTGATAACGGAAGGAATTTCATGGCTGCCATCTCCCTTTCCCAACTGAAACACATTCCTTGCCTGGCTCACACCTTAAACCTGGTGGTGCAGTGCTTCCTGAAAAGTTATCCGGGGTTATTCGACCTGCTCCTCAAAGTGCGTGGACTTTGCTCAGATATCCGCCGTTCGCCCGTACACTCCAGCCGTATGAAGACCTATCAGCGTTTTTTGAACCTTCCCCAGCATCGCCTAATCATAGACGTTGCAACAAGGTGGAACTCAACACTGCACATGCTTCAGAGACTGTGTGAACAGAGGCGGGCTGTTATGTTTTTGTGGGAGGATACACATACACGGGCAGGCAGTAGGATGGCAGACATGGAGTTGTCAGGTGTGCAGTGGTCGAAGATTCAAGACGTGTCAAGTCCTTCAGTGTTTTGAGGAATGCACACGGCTGGTTAGTGCAGACAACGCCATAATAAGCATGAGCATCCCCCTAATGCGTCTGCTGATGCAAAGTTTGACGCACATAAAGGATCAGGCGTCTGCAGCTGAGGAAGAGGAAAGCCTTGATGACAGTCAGCCATTGTCTGGCCAGGGCAGTGTACAGGACGAGGTAGCGGGCGAAGAGGAGGAGGAGGACGAGGAGGATGATGGGGATGATTATATTTTTAATGAGGAAGCTTTTCCGGGGCCAGTGGAAATTGTTGGCGCGGCAAGGCCGGGTTCTGGTTTTTGGAGGGACACAAGTGACGTGGATTTGCCTGAAACTGCCCCTCAACCAAGCACAACCACAGATTTGAGAACTGGAACTTTGGGCCACATGGCGGATTATGCCTTACGTATCCTCAAAAGGGACACACGCATAACAAAAATGATGAACGATGACGATTACTGGTTGGCCTGCCTCCTTGATCCTCGCTATAAAGGCAAATTGCAAAATATAATGCCACATGAGAACTTGGAACTAATATTAGCAACCAAACAATCAACTCTTATTGACCGTTTGCTTCTGGCATTCCCTGCACACAGCGCCCGTGATCGTTCTAACATGAGCTGCAGGGGCCAGCAGACCAGAGGTGTTAGAGGGGCAGAAATCAGAAGTGGCGTTGGCCAGAGGGGTTTTCTGACCAGGTTGTGGAGTGATTTTGCTATGACCGCAGACAGGACAGGTACTGCAGCATCAATTCAAAGTGACAGGAGACAACATTTGTCCAGTATGGTTACTAACTATTTTTCATCCCTTATCGACGTTCTCCCTCAACCGTCATTCCCATTTGATTACTGGGCATCAAAATTAGACACCTGGCCAGAATTGGCAGAATATGCATTGCAGGAGCTTGCTTGCCCGGCAGCTAGTGTCCTATCAGAAAGAGTATTCAGTGCTGCAGGTTCAATACTAACAGAAAAAAGGACTCGTCTGGCTACCCAAAATGTAGATGATCTAACCTTCATTAAAATGAACCACAACTGGATTTCGAAATCTTTTGCCCCACCTTGCCTGGCTGACACCTAGCTTTCCTATGTAAAGGTCTTGCCTGTGGACTATTCTGAACGACTTTTCCAATCTCGTAATTTGCAGCACCTGATTGTCCAGCATCCGACATGTTAACACCTCCCTAAATGGCCAAAGTCCCACACGGGGCCGTGGTATCGCCACTTGGCGCCAGCACCCGTGAGAGTACTGTTTGTCTGAAGAGGTGGGTGTGCCCGCTTTTGGTCGACGGCACTGCCACTAGGTCCCTCATAGTACAATAAAGTGTCTGGCGGTGGTGGTGCGCACCCAACGTCAGACACACCGTTGTAATATGAGGGGCCCTGGGCCTGTACCGCCGGCCACAAGACAGTCCCCCCCCCCAGGTCAAACAGTGCTCTACCACTTGCAAAATTTTCCCTCACAGCTCCACCAATGTTTAGTCTATGCGCTGACATCCTTCAATGCCTGGCACTGTCAATACCATTGTATTGACATTTTTCTTATGTTAGGCCTTCGAAGCCTGTCTGCGGTCACTCCTTCCACTAGGCCTCCACTGACCTGTCTACTGCTGCCCGTGTTCCCCTGGAACCAATTTTAAATTGCCTACAGCCAGCCCAATTTATTATGTTAGGGCTTCGAAGCCTGTCTGCGGTCCCTCCTTCCACTAGGCCTCCACTGACCTGTCTACTGCTGCCCGTGTTCCCCTGGAACCAATTTTAAATTGCCTACAGCCAGCCCAATTTATTATGTTAGGGCTTCGAAGCCTGTCTGCGGTCCCTCCTTCCACTAGGCCTCCACTGACCTGTCTACTGCTGCCCGTGTTCCCCTGGAACCAATTTTAAATTGCCTACAGCCAGCCCAATTTATTATGTTAGGGCTTCGAAGCCTGTCTGCGGTCCCTCCTTCCACTAGGCCTCCACTGACCTGTCTACTGCGGCCCGTGTTCCCCTGGAACCAATTTTAAATTGCCTACAGCCAGCCCAATTTATTATGTCAGGGTTTCGAAGCCTGTCTGCGGTCCCTCCTTCCACTAGGCCTCCACTGACCTGTCTACTGCCGCCCGTGTTCCCCTGGAACCAATTTTAAATTGCCTACAGCCAGCCCAATTTATTATGTTAGGGCTTCGAAGCCTGTCTGCGGTCCCTCCTTCCACTAGGTCTCCACTGACCTGTCTACTGCTGCCCGTGTTCCCCTGGAACCAATTTTAAATTGCCTACAGCCAGCCCAATTTATTATGTTAGTGCTTCGAAGCCTGTCTGCGGTCCCTCCTTCCACTAGGCCTCCACTGACCTGTCTACTGCTGCCCGTGTTCCCCTGGAACCAACATCAGAAAATATAAAAATAAGTATTTTGCTTATAAAAAAGAAAATACTGGAGAGATATCAAATGCAGACATTTTAACATTAAAAACAAACACATACAACAAAAATCTGGTACAGTACTAAAAATGGCCACCAGCTACAATAACTTTCTCCTGCAAGTAGTTAACTGAAAGTTTTTTTCAATTTAAAACACAGATATGGCATCCACCGAGTGTTGTCCTGTCACGTCTTCTTTATATTATTGCCAAGAAGATGCAAAACAATGAAAATAATAAAATCATTATTTACCAAAAAAATAGAGTAAGTCAAAACCACATTGCAAATAAACATTCATTACAAATAAAGAAGCAGGGCGCGTCCGAGGGTGAGTATATACCTAATAAGAATATAATCACCCTCGGACGCGCCCTGCTTCTTTCCGACAGCCTTCCTTCCTAAGAATCAGCCCTTCCGTGGTGTAGAGAGAGGGTGTGTTACACTCCAAGGTGTTCCCCAGGTTGCCTTTCCTGAGCTTCGATCTTCATGCTCTCGTTTAGTAGTTGTCGGAAAGTAGGCTGCATTAGGCCTACAAATTGGGTATGGGGTGGAGAGAGATGGTGTGTTACACTCCAAGGTGTTCCCCAGGTTTCCTTGCCATTGCTTCGGTCTTCCGACTCTCGTTTAGTAGTTGTAGAAAACTACACTGCATTAGGCCTACAACATGGGTATAGGGTGGAGAGAGATGGTGTGTTCCACTCCAAGGTGTTCTCCAGGTTGCCTTTCCAGAGCTTCGATCTTAATGCTCTCGTTTAGTAGTTGTTGGAAACTACACTGCATTAGGCCTCCAAATTGGCTATGGGGTGGAGAGAGATGGTGTGTTACACTCCAAGGTGTTCTCCAGGTTTCCTCGCCATTGCTTCGATCTTCAGACTCTCGTTTAGTAGTTGCAGAAAACTACACTGCATTAGGCCTACAAAATGGGTATCGGGTGGAGAGAGATGGTGTGTTACACTCCAAGGTGTTCCCCAGGTTTCCTTGCCATTGCTTCGGTCTTCCGACTCTCGTTTAGTAGTTGTAGAAAACTACACTGCATTAGGCCTACAACATGGGTATAGGGTGGAGAGAGATGGTGTGTTCCACTCCAAGGTGTTCTCCAGGTTGCCTTTCCAGAGCTTCGATCTTAATGCTCTCGTTTAGTAGTTGTTGGAAACTACACTGCATTAGGCCTCCAAATTGGCTATGGGGTGGAGAGAGATGGTGTGTTACACTCCAAGGTGTTCTCCAGGTTTCCTCGCCATTGCTTCGATCTTCAGACTCTCGTTTAGTAGTTGTAGAAAACTACACTGCATTAGGCCTACAAAATGGGTATCGGGTGGAGAGAGATGGTGTGTTACACTCCAAGGTGTTCCCCAGGTTTCCTTGCCATTGCTTCGGTCTTCCGACTCTCGTTTAGTAGTTGTAGAAAACTACACTGCATTAGGCCTACAAAATGGGTATAGGGTGGAGAGAGATGGTGTGTTCCACTCCAAGGTGTTCTCCAGGTTGCCTTTCCAGAGCTTCGATCTTAATGCTCTCGTTTAGTAGTTGTTGGAAACTACACTGCATTAGGCCTCCAAATTGGCTATGGGGTGGAGAGAGATGGTGTGTTACACTCCAAGGTGTTCTCCAGGTTTCCTCGCCATTGCTTCGATCTTCAGACAATCGTTTAGTAGTTGTAGAAAACTACACTGCATTAGGCCTACAAAATGGGTATCGGGTGGAGAGAGATGGTGTGTTACACTCCAAGGTGTTCCCCAGGTTTCCTTGCCATTGCTTCGGTCTTCCGACTCTCGTTTAGTAGTTGTAGAAAACTACACTGCATTAGGCCTACAAAATGGGTATGGGGTGGAGAGAGATGGTGTGTTCCACTCCAAGGTGTTCTACAGGTTGCCTTTCCTGAGCTTCTATCTTCAGGCTCTCGTTAAATTGTGGTTAAATGGAACAACTGCATTTGGCGTACTAGTTGGTTTGGGGCCTACTAACAGTGTCTGCCGCTCCTTGCTGTTCTCCTGGTTTCCTGTCCTGAAATTCCGTTTTCAGGCGCTCGTTAAGTAGTTGTTAATGTTAGGCTGCATTTGGCCTACTAGTTGGGTTGGGGCCTACTATCGGTGTCTGCCACTCCTTGCTGTTCTCCTCCACTGAACAAAGCTGTGCCGCCTGTTTACTACGGTTGCCAATTTTGAACTGCATTTCGACTACTTACTGATTTGGGCCTACTCTCTGTGTCAGCCTCTCATTCCAGTTGTCCTCCACTGCAATGCCCCCTGGTTATTCCTGTGTTACCAATTTTGAACTGCATTTAGCCAACTTTATTCTTTGGGCCTATATCTGTGTTTCCTCCTCATCCTGCCCATTGCCCAGCCAGTGATAGATGAGTCTGCTGGTACATTGACCCATAACGCAACATTCCCCGTGCACGCTACACAACAACATTGTGACCCTGCTGAA
Source organism: Ranitomeya imitator (assembly GCF_032444005.1). Taxonomy (NCBI): domain Eukaryota; kingdom Metazoa; phylum Chordata; class Amphibia; order Anura; family Dendrobatidae; genus Ranitomeya; species Ranitomeya imitator. Next base: position 328,309,264 of record NC_091286.1, on the reverse strand, counting down.
AGTCAGGTTGCTCTTCCCGCATACCATACCACCTTACACGGGGACAAAGAGGAAGGTGCAGATGAAAGTGCAGGTTCCTTCATCAGGTGAGGGGAGGAATACTAGTTGGCGACGTCACTGGCACAGGGCCTCTCATAGTATGCAAAAGTGTTGCTGCCGGTGGGAGGCGCCCCCGCCGTGCAAACACACCGCTGTACTTTGAGGGGCCCTGTGCCAGTGCCAATGCCAACGAGTGGGCCCCCCCTGCTTGCTCAGGTTCACAGCACTTGCAAAGTTTAAATACTTACCTCTCCCTGCTCCACTGCCGTGACGTGGTCCAGATTTCCTGGGCCCACTAATTACTTGAACAAGCCCTACCCACCACAACTTTAGCCAAATGACCCCCAATTTCAAATGCCTTCCAATTATTATAAGGTAAATTACGCTTGACAAGCTTCATTAAGAAGAATGGATGGTTTTGACATTAAAATGGGCACTCTAGGTGTTTTCCTGGCCCCCACTCACTGCCGACTATGCTGCCCCATTGACTTGCATTGGGTTTCGTATTTCGGTCGATCCCGACTATACGTCATAATCGGCCGATTTCACTCGACCCGACTTTTGAGATAGTCGGGTTTCGCGAAACCCGGCTCGACTCTAAAAAGGTCAAGGTCGCTCAACTCTACTTCTGAGATTGGAGCAGGGGCTGTTTTGTCGCAAAGAAGTTCTGATGGCTCGGTGATGAAGCCATGTGCTTTCTTTTCTGGAAAGTTTTCGCCTACTGAGCGTAACTATGATGTTGGTAATCGTGAGTTGTTGGCCATGAAGTGGGCATTCGAGGAGTGGCGTCATTGGCTGGAAGGAGCCAAGCATCGCGTGGTGGTCTTGACAGATCACAAGAATTTGACTTATCTTGAGTCTGCCAAACGGTTGAATCCGAGACAGGCTCGATGGTCGTTATTTTTCTCCCGTTTTGATTTTGTGGTTTCGTACCTTCCGGGCTCTAAGAATGTGAAGGCTGATGCCCTGTCAAGGAGTTTTGTGCCTGACTCTCCGGGTGTTCCTGAGCCGGCGGGTATTCCGAAAGAGGGGGTAATTTTGTCTGCCATCTCCCCTGATTTGCGGCGGGTGCTGCAAAAATTTCAGGCTGATAGACCTGACCGTTGCCCAGCGAAGAAACTGTTTGTCCCTGATAGATGGACTAGTAGAGTTATCTCTGAGATTCATTGTTCAGTGTTGGCTGGGCATCCTGGAATCTTTGGTACCAGAGATTTGGTGGCTAGATCCTTCTGGTGGCCGTCTTTGTCACGGGATGTGCGTTCTTTTGTGCAGTCCTGTGGGACTTGTGCTCGGGCTAAGCCCTGCTGTTCTCGTGCCAGTGTGTTGCTTTTGCCCTTGCCGGTCCCGAAGAGGCCCTGGACGCATATTTCTATGGATTTTATTTCGGATCTCCCCGTCTCTCAAAAGATGTCGGTCATTCGGGTGGTTTGTGATCGCTTTTCTAAGATGGTCCATTTGGTACCTTTGTCTAAATTGCCTTCCTCCTCTGATTTGGTGCCATTATTTTTCCAGCATGTGGTTCGTTTACATGGTATCCCGGAGAACATCGTTTCTGACAGAGGTTCCCAGTTTGTTTCGAGGTTTTGGCGATCCTTTTGTGCTAGGATGGGCATTGATTTGTCTTTTTCCTCGGCTTTCCATCCTCAGACAAATGGCCAAACCGAACGAACTAATCAAACTTTGGAAACATATCTGAGATGCTTTGTTTCTGCTGATCAGGATGATTGGGTGTCCTTTTTGCCGTTGGCTGAGTTCGCCCTTAATAATCGGGCCAGCTCGGCTACTTTGGTTTCGCCCTTTTTCTGCAATTCTGGTTTCCATCCTCGTTTCTCTTCAGGGCAGGTTGAGTCTTCGGACTGTCCTGGTGTAGATACTGTGGTGGATAGGTTGCAGCAGATTTGGACTCATGTGGTGGACAATTTGACATTGTCCCAGGAGAAGGCTCAACGTTTCGCTAACCGTCGGCGCTGTGTGGGTCCCCAACTTCGTGTTGGGGATTTGGTTTGGTTGTCGTCTCGTTATGTTCCTATGAAGGTTTCCTCTCCTAAGTTTAAGCCTCGTTTCATTGGTCCGTATAAGATTTCTGAGGTTATCAATCCTGTGTCATTTCGTTTGGCCCTTCCTGCTTCTTTTGCCATCCATAATGTGTTCCATAGGTCGTTATTGCGGAGATACGTGGCACCTGTGGTTCCATCCGTTGATCCTCCTGCCCCGGTGTTGGTTGAGGGGGAGTTGGAGTAGGTGGTGGAGAAGATTTTGGATTCTCGTGTTTCGAGACGGAAACTCTAGTACCTGGTCAAGTGGAAGGGTTATGGTCAGGAAGATAATTCCTGGGTTTTTGCCTCTGATGTTCATGCGGCCGATCTGGTTCGTGCCTTTCATTTGGCTCATCCTGGTCGGCCTGGGGGCTCTGGTGAGGGTTCGGTGACCCCTCCTCAAGGGGGGGTACTGTTGTGAATTCTGTTGTCGGGCTCCCTCCTGTGGTCATGAATGGTACTTCGGCTGGTTCTGTCCATGGACTTCCTCTGGTGGGTGTTTCTGAGTTTCCTTCCACAGGTGACGAGGTTAATTCGTTAGCAGGCTGCTCTATTTAACTCCACTTAGATCTTTGCTCCAGGCCACCTGTCAATGTTCCAGTATTGGTTTAGTTCACTCCTGGATCGTTCTTGTGTCCTGTCTTCCCAGCAGAAGCTAAGTTATAGCTTGTATTTCTTTGGTTTGCTATTTTTCTGTCCAGCTTGCAATTTTTATTGTTGTCTTGCTTGCTGGAAGCTCTGGGACGCGGAGGGAGCGCCTCCGCACCGTGAGTCGGTGCGGAGGGTCTTTTTGCACCCTCTGCATGGTCTTTTTGTAGGTTTTTGTGCTGACCGCAAAGTAAGCTTTCCTATCCTCGGTCTGTTCAGTAAGTCGGGCCTCACTTTGCTAAATCTATTTCATCTCTGTGTTTGTATTTTCATCTTACTCACAGTCATTATATGTGGGGGGCTGCCTTTTCCTTTGGGGAATTTCTCTGAGGCAAGGTAGGCTTTATTTTTCTATCTTCAGGGCTAGCTAGTTTTTTAGGCTGTGCCGAGTTGCATAGGGAGCGTTAGGCGCAATCCACGGCTATTTCTAGTGTGTTTGATAGGATTAGGGATTGCGGTCAGCAGAGTTCCCACGTCCCAGAGCTCGTCCTTATTATCAGCAACTATCAGGTCATTTCGTGTGCTCTTAACCACCAGGTCCATTATTGTCCTGACCACCAGGTCATAACAGTAGTCCCATCATCCGGCTAATGTGTTGAATGTAAAAAAAAAAAACATACTACATACGTAATACATACATACTACATACATGCTACATACATACTACATACATGCTACATACATACTACATACATACTACATACATACTACATATATACTACTTACATACTACATACATACATACAACATACTACATACATACTATGTTGGCGTGGCGCGTGTCCTGACTCAGATACACTATGGGTAAGCAAGGCTAATTTGGGGGAATATGGGCTTTATGTATTAAGCGCGCATTTACTGTGACTTCTGGTGTTATATATACTATTAGCCCATTACTTTTATGTCCCACAAGCGATACTATGCACTAAGCACTTTATGTATTGCTCAATGGTATACAGTTATATGAAAAAGTTTGGGCACCCCTATTAATCTTAAGCTTAATGTTTTATAAAAATTGTTTTTTTTGCAACAGCTATTTCAGTTTCATATATCTAATAACTGTTGGACACAGTAATGCTTCTGCCTTGAAATGAGGTTTATTGTACTAACAGAAAATGTGTAATCTGCATTCAAACAAAATTTGACAGGTGCATAAGTATGGGCACCCTTATCATTTTCTTGTTTTAAATACTCCTACCTACTTTATACTGACTTACTAAAGCACTTTTTTTGGTTTTCTAACCTCATTGAGCTTTGAACTTCATAGCCAGGTGTATGCAATCATGAGAAAAGCTACTTAAAGTGGCCACTTGCAAGTTGTTCTCCTGTTTGAATCTCCTCTGAAGAGTGGCATCATGGGCTCCTCAAAACAACTGTCTAATGATCTGAAAACAAAGATTATTCAACATAGTTGTTCAGGGGAAGGATACAAAAAGCTGTCTCAGAGATTTAATCTGTCCACTGTGAGGAACATGGTAAGGAAATGGAAGAACACAGGTACAGTTCTTGTTAAGGCCAGAAGTGGCAGGCCAAGAAAAACATCAGAAAGGCAGAGAAGAAGAATCGTGAGATCAGTCAAGGACAATCCTCAGACCACCTCCAGAGAGCTGCAGCATCAACTTGCTGCAGATGGTGTCACTGTGCATCGGCCAACTATACGATGCACTTTGCACAAGGAGAAGCTGTATGGGAGAGTGATGCGAAAGAAGCCGTTTCTGCAAGCATGCCACAAAGAGAGTCGGCTGAGGTATGCAAAAGCACATTTGGAGAAGCCAATTTCTTTTTGCAAGAAGGTCCTGTGGACTGATGAAACTAAGATTGAGTTGTTTGGTCATACAAAAAGGCATTATGCATGGCGGCCAACACAGCATTCCAAGAAAAACACTTTCTACCCACAGTAAAATTTGGTGGAGGTTCCATCATGCTTTGGGGCTGTGTGGCCAATGCCGACATCGGGAATCTTGTTGAAGTTGAGGGATGAATGGATTCCTCTCAGTATCAGCAGATTCTTGACAATAATGTTCATGAATCAGTGACATAGTTGAAGTTACGCAGGGGATGGATCTTTCAGCAAGACAATGATCCAAAACACCGCTCCAAATCTACTCAGGCCTTCATGCAGAGGAACTATTACACTGTTCTAGAATGGCCATCCCAGTCCCCAGACCTGAATATTATTGAACATCTGTGGGATCATTTGAAGAGGGCTGTCCATGCTTGGCGACCATCAAACTTAACTGAACTGGAATTTATTTGTAAAGAGGAATGGTCAAAAATACCTTCATCCAGGATCCAGGAACTCATTAAAAGCTACAGGAAGTGACTACAGGCTGTTATTTTTGCAAAAGGAGGATCTACTAAATATTAATGTCACTTTTCTGGTGGGGTGCCCATACTTATGCACCTGTCAAATTTTGTTTGAATGCAGATTGCACATTTTTTGTTAGTACAATAAACCTCATTTCAAGGCAGAAACATTACTGTGTCCAACAGTTATTAGATATATGAAACTGAATTAGCTGTTGCAAAAAACAAACAAACAATTTTTTATAAAACATTAAGCTTAACCCCTTAGTGACAGAGCCAATTTGGTACTTAATGACCGAGCCAATTTTTGCAATTCTGACCACTGTCACTTTATGAGGTTATAACTCTGGAACGCTTCAACGGATCCCGCTGATTCTGAGATTGTTTTTTCGTGACATATTGTACTTCATGTTAGTGGTAACATTTCTTCGATATTACTTGCGATTATTTATGAAAAAAACGGAAATATGGCGAAAATTTTTAAAATTTTGCAATTTTCAAACTTTGTATTTTTATGCCCTTAAATCAGAGAGATATGTCACGAAAAATAGTTAATAAATAACATTTCCCACATGTCTACTTTACATCAGCACAATTTTGGAAACAAAATTTTTTTTTGTTAGGGAGTTATAAGGGTTAAAAGTTGACCAGCAATTTCTCATTTTTACAACACCATTTTTTTTTAGGGACCACATCACATTTGAAGTCATTTTGAGGGGTCTATATGATAGAAAATAATGAAGTGTGACACCATTCTAAAAACTACACCCCTCAAGGTTCTCAAAACCACATTCAAGAAGTTTATTAACCCTTTACGTGCTTCACAGGAACTGAAATAATGTGGAAGGAAAAAATGAACATTTAACTTTTTTTTGCAAACATCTTAATTCAGAACCATTTTTTTTATTTTCACAAGTGTAAAAACAGAAATGTAACCATAAATTTTGTTATGCAATTTCTCCTGAATACTCCAATACCCCATATGTGGGGGTAAACCACTGTTAGGGCGCTCCGCAGAACTTAGAAGTGAAGGAGCGCCGTTTTACTTTTTCAATGTTGAATTGGCTGGAATTGAGATTGGATGCCATGTCGCGTTTGGAGAGCCCCTGATGTGCCTAAACAGTGGAAACCCCCCACAAGTGACACCATTTTGGAAACTAGACCCCTTAAGGAACTTATCTAGATGTGTGGTGAGCACTTTGAACCCCCAAGTGCTTCACAGAAGTTTATAACGTAGAGCCGTGAAAATAAAAAAATCGCTTTTGTTTACACAAAAATGATCTTTTTGCCCACAAATTCTTATTTTCACAAGGGTAACAGGAGAAATTAGACCACAAAAGTTGTTGTGCGATTTCTCCTGAATACGTCGATACCCCATATGTGAGGGTAAACCACTGTTTGGGCGCACCGCAGAGCTTGGAAGTGAAGGAGCGCCGTTTTACTTTTTCAATGTAGAATTGGCTGGAATTGAGATTGGACGCCATGTCGCGTTTGGAGAGCCCCTGATGTGCCTAAACAGTGGAAACCCCCCACAAGTGACACCATTTTGGAAACTAGACCCCTTAAGGAACTTATCTAGATGTGTGGCGAGCACTTTGAACCCCCATGTGCTTCACAGAAGTTTATAACGTAGAGCTGTGAAAAAAAAAAAATCGCATTTTTTCTACAAAAATGATCTTTTTGCCCACAAATTTTTATTTTCACAAGGGTAACAGGAGAAATTAGACCACAAAAGTTGTTGTGCAATTTCTCCTGAGTACGCTGATACCCAATATGTGGGGGTAAACCACTGTTAGGGCGCACCGCAGAGCTTGGAAGAGAAGGAGTGCCGTTTTACTTTTTCAATGTAGAATTGGCTGGAATTGAGATTGGACGCCATGTCGCGTTTGGAGAGCCCCTGATGTGCCTAAACAGTAGAAATCCCCCACAAGTGACCCCATTTTGGAAACTAGACCCCCCATGGAACTTATCTAGATGTGTGGTGAGAACCTTGAATGCCCAAGTGCTTCACAGAAGTTTATAATGCAGAGCCGTGAAAATAAAAAATATTTTTTTTTCCACAAAAAAGATATTGTAGCCCCCAAGTTTTTATTTTTACAAGGGTAACAAGAGAAATTGGACCCCAAAAGTTGTTGTCCAATTTGTCTTGAGTATGCTGGTACCCCATATGTGGGGGTAAACCACTGTTTGGGCGCACGGCAGAGCTCGGAAGGAAGGAGCGCCGTTTTGGAATGCAGACTTTGATAGAATGGTCTGCGGGTATTATGTTGCATTTGCAGAGCCCCTGATGTACCTAACCAGTAGAAACCCTCCACAAGTGACCCCATTTTGGAAACTAGACCCCCAAGGAACTTATCTAGATGTGTGGTGAGAACTTTGAATGCCCAAGTGCTTCACAGAAGTTTAGAATGCAGAGTCGTGAAAATAAAAAATATTTTTTTTTCACAAAAAAGATTTTGTAGCCCCCAAGTTTTTATTTTCACAAGGGTAACAGGAGAAATTGGACTGCAATAGTTGTTGTCCAATTTATCCCGAGTACGCTGATGTGCCATATGTGGGGGTAAACCACTGTTTGGGCGCACGGCAGAGCTCGGAAGGGAAGGAGCGCCTTTTTGGAATGCAGACTTTGATAGAATGGTCTGTGGGCATTATGTTGCGATTGCAGAGCCCCTGATATACCTAAACTGTAGTAACCCCCCACAAGTGACCCCATTTTGGAAACTAGACCCCCCAAGGAACTTATCTAGATGTGTGGTGAGAACTTTGAATGCCCAAGTGGTTCACAGAAGTTTAGAATGCAGAGTCGTGAAAATAAAAAATATTTTTTTTTTTCACAAAAAAGATTTTGTAGCCCCCAAGTTTTTATTTTCACAAGGGTAACAAGAGAAATTGGACCCCAGAAGTTGTTGTCCAATTTATCCCGAGTACGCTGATGCCCCATATGTGGGGGTAACCCACTGTTTGGGCGCACGGCAGAGCTCAGAAGGGAGGGAGCACCATTTGACTTTTTGAGCGCAAAATTGGCTGTCGTGTTTGGAGACCCCCTGATGTACCTAAACAGTGGAAACCCCCCAATTCTAGCTCCAACCCCTAACCCTAATCCCAACCTGATCCATAATCCTAATCACTAACCCTAACCATAATCACAACCCTTACCCCAAAACAACCCTAATGTCAACCCTAACCATAACCCTAATCAAAACCCTAAATCCAACACACCCCTAATCCTAATCTCAACCCTAACCTCAAACCTAACCCTAATCCCAATACACCCCTAATCACAACCCTAACCTTAACCCTAATCCCAAACCTAACCCTAATCCCAAGCGTAACCCTAATGCCAACCCTAACCCTAATACCAACCCTAATCCAAACCCTAAACCTAATCCCAGCTCTAACCCTAACTTTAGCCCCAACCCTAGCCCTAACTTTAGCCCCAACCCTAACCCTAGCCCTAAGGCTACTTTCACACTTGCGTTGTTTGGCATTCCGTCGCAATCCGTCGTTTTGGACAAGAAACGGATCCTGCAAATGTGCCCGCAAGATGCGTTTTTTGCCCATAGTATTGCCGACGGATCGTGACGGATGGCCACACGTCGCGTCCGTCGTGCACTGGATCAGTTGTGTTTTGGCGGAGCGTCGGCACAAAAAAACGTTCAATGAAACGTTTTTTTGTACGTCGCATCCGCCATTTCTGACCGCGCATGCGTGGCCGTAACTCCGCCCCCTCCTCCCCAGGACATAGATTGGGCAGCGGATGTGTTGAAAAACTACAGCTGCTGCCCACGTTGTGCACAATTTTCACAACGTGCGTCGGTATGTCGGGCCGACGCATTGCGACGGCCCCGTACCGACGTAAGTGTGAAAGAAGCCTAACCCTAAATTTAGCCCCAACCCTAACCCTAAATTTAGCCCCAACCCTAACCCTAAATTTAGCCCCAACCCTAGCCCTAACCCTAGCCCTAACCCTACCCCTAACCCTAACCTAACCCTACCCCTAACCTAACCCTACCCCTAACCCTAACCCTACCCCTAACCCTAACCTAACCCTACCCCTAACCCTAACCTAACCCTACCCCTAACATAACCCTAGCCGTAACCCTACCCCTAACCCTAACCTAACCCTACCCCTAACCTAACCCTAGCCGTAACCCTACCCCTAGCCCTAACCCTACCCCAACCCTAACCCTACCCCTAACCCTACCCCTACCCCTAACCCTACCCCTAACCCTACCCCTAACCTAACCCTAGCCCTAACCCTACCCCTACCCCTAACCCTACCCCTAACCCTACCCCTAACCCTACCCCTAACCCTAACCCTACCCCTAACCCTACCCCTAACCCTAACCCTAATTTTAGCCCTAACCGCTGTTCTCCTGCCGGCCGGCAGATGGAGACAGATGGCGGGCGCACTGGGCATGCGTCCGCCATGTTCTTCTGCCGGCGGCCAGGAGGAGCAGCAAGAGGATCCAGGGACCTAGGTGAGTATGCTAGGGTCCCCGAATCCCCCTATTTCTCTGTCCTCTGATGTGCGATCACATCAGAGGACAGAGAATTACACTTTACTTTTTTTTTTTTTTTTGCGGTCGCCGGTAAACAGTTAATTACCGGCGATCGCAAAACAGGGGTCGCTAAAACCGACCCCCGATCATGCTCTTTGGGGTCTCGGCTACCCCAGGCAGCCGAGACCCCAAAGATTCTCCCGGTGCCGGCCGGCGGGCGCACTGCGCATGCGCCCGCCATTTTGAAGATGGCGGCGCCCACCGGGAGACACGAGGAGCATCGGGGGAGCTAGGTGAGTATTGGGGGGCCACCTGGGACCCCTTTTCTCTGTCCTCCGATGTGCGATCACATCGGAGGACAGAGAAATTAAAAAGAGATCGCTTTTTTTTTTTTTTTTTTGCGATCGCCGGTAAACGGTTAATTACCGGCGATCGCAAATGCGGGGAGGGTTAAAAACCCCCCGAATCATGTTCTCTGGGGTCTCGGCTACCCTCGGCAGCCGAGACCCCGGAGAAAATCGGCCTGTGGGGGGCGCTATACACTTTTTCCACAGCGCCGTTAATTAACGGCGCTGTGGTTTAAGTACCCTTAGCGGCCGCCGTTAAAAGGCGTATCGGCGGTCGCTAAGGGGTTAAGATTAATAGGGGTGCCCAAACTTTTTAATATAACTGTATGTCTTGACACTCGTAGCCATCACTACCTGATACTAGTCTGTTTAATTTAATTCATTTGTAAGTAATTAATAAAATCTCCATTTTCTTTTTAAATTGGACGTCGTACTTCTATTTTTCTATATTTTGAGATACATACTGTTAGGAGTCGAATTTCCTCTGCTGCACAGGGGGAATCTCAATCCGTGTCTGCTGCGGTCTCCCATTCAGTATCGGCCGCAGTGGGCTCTGCTCAGCGGAGATGTCGCTCCCAGCGTCTCGCTGGGGCTGATTCGGTGCATAGGGTCACTACTGCCTTTTCTGGCTTTCCTATGGTACCCTGCACTGATCTGCGGCGAGCGAGCCTCTCTGGGACTAAGTCCATGTTTACTCACACTGAGCATGCCCAGGGCAGGGTCTCCCATTGGAGGTCGAGGGCCACATGTTCGGTCACATGCTCAGGTGCTGCAGTACATTCCATTGGTCCTTCTGGAAGGTCCTGAAAGGGCAAAACATGCTCAGGTACTGCAGCACTTTCCATTGGTCCTTCTGGAAGGTCCTGAAAGGGCAAAAACTTCAGTAGCAGCTTCCTGTGCTGCAACTATATAAACTGCGCATGACCGCACGGCCATGCGCTAGTATCGTCTTATGCTATATGCTTTGCGCCAATGTGGTCATGTGTTTGAATGTGTTCAGGGACCCGGCTGAAATAAGCCCCTAGAATGCTGGCACCTCCGGCGAGGAGATTGTGTTTAAGTGTGTTCAGGGACCCGGCCGAAATAAGCCCCTAGAATGCTGGCATCTCCGGCGAGGAGTTTTGTATGCATGCATGACCACTCACTGCTCACATCTGGGTAGTTGGCCTGTGCCTCTGTGAAAGTCTAACAGGGCACAGTGCTTTCCTCTCGCGGTTACTCTGTGAAGCTAACAGAGTTGGTATATACCGCCATATAGAGCCGCCATTATTTAGCAGCAGGTGTTTTCCTGCACGGTGGATCCCGGGTTGTGAACGCACCAATTCCATTTAATAAATTATATATTTGGTGCATTCCGCCAACCCTAATAGCATACTAGCGCCAGGATCTGGCTAAGTAATGGCGGATGAACAGCGATTGCAGGGGTACATCCAGCTGCTGGAGGGACGGTTGGCGTCTCTTGAGCATGCAACCTCGGCGGTGGATGTTACCACAATAGCTGTTCAGGCTGCTAGCGTGGCTGCAGCAGCTTTACCCACTGCCACCTCTGTTCCGACCCTATCTCACCTTCCTTTGCCTGAGAGATACTCTGGGGACAGTAAGTCCTGTAGGTGTTTCGTGAGCCAATGTGGTATACACCTCGAGCTTCTGGCTGCACGTTTCCCTACTGAGCGGGCAAAGGTGAGATTCATTATCTCTCTCCTGTCGGACAGAGCGTTGGAGTGGGCTACACCGCTGTGGGAGCACAACGATCATGTGGTGCGGAGTGTTCCTAGGTTTCTGGACACTCTGAAACAGGTCTTTTTAGGACCTCAAGTCACCCATGATACAGCGCTCCAACTGCTGGCTTTGACTCAGGGTTCAACCATGGTCAGCCATTTTGCTGTTCACTTCCGGACATTAGCGTCTGAGTTGGAATGGCCAGATAAAACCCTCATTCCTGTATTTTGGAGGGGGCTGGCTGACCATGTGAAGGACGCTTTGGCCACTAGGGAGATTCCCGCCACACTGGAGGAGCTCATAGCCGTATCTACTCGTATTGACCTCTGTTTTAACGAGCGGAGGTTGGAGCGAGCCCAGTGTAGGCAGAGGTTTCGGCTGGCTCCCACCTTCGCCAAACCTTTGGAATCTCCAGTCCAGGCATCCGAGTCACATGAGGCCTTAGAGGTGACACGAGCGGGATCCAAGTCTCAGTCTGCCCGTGCACATAAGGTCCGTCATGTTTGCCAGCAGTCAGGACACCATGCCTCCAAGAGTCCTCAGCGGTCGGGGAAACGTCAGCGTCTAGTGGCAGTTGGAGGAGGTACACTAGACACGGCGACGTTTGCCTCAAAGTTGTCCTTCAAGGGGACAATTACCATAGGCCCATCCACTCTTATGGTCGAGCTATGCGTGGATTCTGGGGCAGAGGGTAACTTTATGTCTTCCGCTTTTGCCCAGTGTCACGCAATACCCTTGGTGATGCTCGCCAAGCCGGTATCCGTTCGAGTGGTAAATGGGTCAACACTACCTTCACAGATTACCCACCAAACCATTCCTTTCACGCTATCTGTGTCTCCATCACATCAGGAGATAATCTCCCTATTAGTCATTCCTGAGGGAATTGATGAGGTCCTGTTGGGGATACCATGGCTTCGCTACCATTCTCCTCATATTGAGTGGTCCTCTGGGAAAATTTTGGGTTGGAGTAAATCTTGCGAGGGTAGATGTCTGAGGGAGTGCGTTCAGGTTGCTACTACACAGGTACCCGCAGATCTTTCCTCTCTCCCCAAGCACTATTGGCCCTATGCAGACGTGTTCTCCAAAAGAGCTGCGGAGACCCTTCCGCCTCACCGCCCCTATGACTGTCCTATTGACCTCTTGCCTGGTGCTGAGCCTCCCCGGGGTCGAGTCTATCCGTTATCTCTCCCGGAGACGGAGGCAATGTCCCAGTACATCCAGGAGAATCTGGCAAGAGGATTCATTAGGAAGTCAGTGTCACCGGCAGGGGCAGGGTTCTTCTTCGTACAGAAGACTGGAGACTTACGTCCATGCATAGACTACAGGGGTCTTAACGCCATCACCGTTAATAATAAGTACCCACTACCCCTGATATCTGAGCTGTTTGATAGGCTACGGGGAGCGAGGGTATTTACAAAGTTAGATCTGCGGGGTGCTTACAACCTGATTCGCATCCGTGAGGGGGATGAATGGAAGACGGCATTTAACACCAGGGATGGGCACTATGAATATCTGGTGATGCCCTTCGGGCTCTGTAATGCCCCAGCCATTTTCCAAGACTTTGTGAACGACATCTTTCGAGATATGCTCACCACCTCGGTCGTAGTCTATCTGGATGATATTCTCATCTTCTCTCCAGATATTGACTCCCATCGGAGAGATGTTCGCAAAGTCTTCGACCTCTTACGGGCAAACTCCCTCTACGCCAAGTTGGAGAAGTGTGTGTTTGAGCAGGAGTCCTTGCCTTTCCTTGGTTATATCATCTCTGCCCAGGGTTTGGCTATGGATCCTGCCAAGCTACAGGCTGTAATGGACTGGCAGGAACCCAATTCTCTTAAAGTGGTGCAGCGCTTTATGGGGTTCATTAATTACTATCGCCAGTTCATTCCACCCTTCTCAACTTTGGTAGCTCCCTTGGTTGCCCTCACCAAGAAGAGCAAATCCCAAGTTGTGGTCAGAGGAGGTCTCCAAAGCCTTTCTCTCGATCAAGTCACATTTCGCTAGCGCTCCCATCCTACATCGCCCCGATGTTGATAAGCCATTTATCTTGGAGGTGGATGCCTCATCCGTTGGTGCTGGAGCAGTCCTTTTCCAAAAGGATGCTCAAGGTCGGAAGCATCCTTGCTTCTTCTTCTCCAAGACCTTCACACCAGCGGAGAGGAATTATTCCATCGGGGACAGGGAGTTGCTGGCCATGAAGTTGGCTTTTTCAGAGTGGAGACATCTCTTGGAGGGAGCTCGCTTTCCCTTCCAAGTCTTCACTGACCACAAGAACTTGGTGTATCTGCAAACGGCCCAGCGGCTGAATTCTCGCCAGGCTAGATGGTCCCTGTTCTTCTCCCGATTCCATTTTATTCTCCATTTCCTCTCCGGGGAGAAGAACGTTCGTGCTGACGCTCTCTCCCGCTCCGTGGTGTCTTCGGAGGAGGAGGAGCCTTGGCTTATTGTCCCTTCTGAGAGCCTGAGAACTGTAGCTCCGGTTTCGCTATAGTCTGTGCCCCCGGGCAAGACTTTCGTACCAGCTAACTTGCGACCGAAGGTTCTCTCTTGGGCTCACTCATCCAGAGTGGGTGGGCATTTTGGGACCAAGAGGACATCTGAGCTTCTGGCGAGAACATACTGGTGGCCGCATATGGCCCGAGATGTCAAGGACTATATTCAGGCATGCGTTTCTTGCGCCCAGAATCGGTCTCCTCTGCAATGGCCTGCTGGGTTGCTTTACCCTCTACCGGTGGCAGACAGGCCCTGGGAGATGGTCGGGATGGACTTTGTGGTGGGTCTACCCAAGTCGCGTGGCTGCTCCATTGTTTGGGTTGTCACCGACCATTTCTCCAAGATGGTGCATTTGGTGCCGCTTCCTCGGCTACCCTCAGCACGGGCCTTGGTGGTGTTGTTCATTAAACACGTTTTCCGTTTGCATGGTATGCCTGATAAGGTTGTCAGCGATCGGGGTCCCCAGTTCGCATCTCGGTTTTGGAGAGAGCTCTGCCGTTTACTCAGCATAGAGTTAAACCTCTCCTCTGCATACCATCCCGAGACGAATGGGTTGGTGGAGAGAACCAACCAGACTCTGGTGACATATTTCGTCTCTGCTAGGCAGGATGACTGGGCATCTTTGCTACCTTGGGCGGAATTTGCCCTGAACAACGCCGTAGCCGATTCCACTGGTCAAACTCCTTTTCTCCTTAATTACGGCCAGCATCCGCGTGTCCCTGTGCCCACGCCCGTGTCATCCACCGATTCTAGGGTGGCAGACTGGGCGGTGGAGGCACGTGACATCTGGGACCGCACACAGGATGCCATCCGGGCCTCCAAGGAGAGAATGAGGGTTTCGGCTGATACAAACCGGCGCCCCGCTCGGGTCTTTGCTCCTGGCGACTTAGTGTGGCTCTCCGCCCGTAACATCAGGCTGCGAGTTGAGTCTACTAAGTTTGCTCCTCGCTACATTGGCCCGTTTAAGGTTCTGGAACAGGTCAACCCTGTGGTCTACCGTTTGGCTATTCCTCCAAGCCTTGGTATCACCGATACCTTCCACGTTTCCCTCTTAAAGCCTGTTCATTTGTCCCGGTTTTCCGAGTCATCTGCTGGGACATCGGGTTCATCCACGGATGAGTTTGAGGTGAATGCTATTGTGGGGTGCAAGGTGGTACGTGGCAAGAAATTTTATCTGGTGGACTGGAAGGGTCACGGCCCAGAGGATAGAACCTGGGAGCCTGTGGAGCACATTTGGGCTCCGCTGCTTATCGCAGCTTTTGAGCATGGTGAGGCTCAAGGAGGGGGGGTGCCCTAGGGGGGGGGGGTAATGTTAGGAGTCGAGTTTCCTCTGCTGCACAGGGGGAATCTCGATCCGTGTCTGCTGCGGTCTCCCATTCGGTATCGGCCGCAGTGGGCTCTGCTCAGCGGAGACGTCGCTCCCAGCGTCTCGCTGGGGCTGATTCGGTGCATAGGGTCACTACTGCCTTTTCTGGCTTTCCTATGGTACCCTGCACTGATCTGCGGCGAGCGAGCCTCTCTGGGACTAAGTCCTTGTTTACTCACACTGAGCATGCCCAGGGCAGGGTCTCCCATTGGAGGTCGAGGGCCACATGTTCGGTCACATGCTCAGGTGCTGCAGTACATTCCATTGGTCCTTCTGGAAGGTCCTGAAAGGGCAAAACATGCTCAGGTACTGCAGCACTTTCCATTGGTCCTTCTGGAAGGTCCTGAAAGGGCAAAAACTTCAGTAGCAGCTTCCTGTGCTGCAACTATATAAACTGCGCATGACCGCACGGCCATGCGCTAGTATCGTCTTATGCTATATGCTTTGCGCCAATGTGGTCATGTGTTTGAATGTGTTCAGGGACCCGGCTGAAATAAGCCCCTAGAATGCTGGCATCTCCGGCGAGGAGTTTTGTATGCATGCATGACCACTCACTGCTCACATCTGGGTAGTTGGCCTGTGCCTCTGTGAAAGTCTAACAGGGCACAGTGCTTTCCTCTCGCGGTTACTCTGTGAAGCTAACAGAGTTGGTATATACCGCCATATAGAGCCGCCATTATTTAGCAGCAGGTGTTTTCCTGCACGGTGGATCCCGGGTTGCGAACGCACCAATTCCATTTAATAAATTATATATTTGGTGCATTCCGCCAACCCTAACACATACTACATACATGCATACAACATACTACATACATACAGTACAGACCAAAAGTTTGGACACACCTCATTTAAAGATTTTTCTGTATTTTCATGACTATGAAAATTGTAAATTCACAGGCATCAAAACTATGAATTAACACATGTGGAATTATATACTTAACAAAAAAGTGTGAAACAACTGAAATTATGTCTTATATTCTAGGTTCTTCAAAATAACCACCTTTTGCTTTGATGACTGCTTTGCACACTCTTTGCATTCTCTTGATGAGCTTCAAGAGGTAGTCAATGGGAATGGTCTTCCAACAATCTTGAAGGAGTTCCCAGAGATGCTTAGCATTTGTTGGCCCTTTTGCCTTCACTCTGCGGTCCAGCTCACCCCAAACCATCTCGATTGGGTTCAGGTCTGGTGACTGTGGAGGCCCAGTCATCTGGCGTAGCACCCCATTACTCTCCTTCTTGGTCAAATAGCCCTTACACAGCCTGGACGTGTGTTTGAGGTCATTGTCCATACAGACCCCCGGCAGGCCACACAGACCCCCGGCAGGCCACACAGACCCGCAGCAGGCCGCACAGACCCCCGAGAGGCACGAACAGACCCCTGGCAGGCCGCACAGACCCCCGCCTGGCCGCACAGACCCCCGAGAGGCCCGTACAACCCCCTGGCAGGCTCGCACAGACCCCAGGCAGCCCGCACAGACCCCCGAGAGGCCCGTACAGACCCCTGGCAGGCCTGCACAGACCCCTGGTAGGCCCGCACTGACCCCCCACAGTCCCACACAGTTACGCAGTCTCCGCCCACGCACCGCCTACACTCTTCCCCCCTCCAGAACAGGATGTACAAGGACAGAAAGTGCTTATTTTAATTCCGATATTTGTGTCCCATTGACTTGCGCTGGTATTGGGTATCGGTATCGGCGATATCTGATATTTTTTGGATATCGGCCGATCCAATCCGATACCGATATTTCCGAATATCAGAAGGTATCGCTCAACACTACTGGACACACATTCTGTAAAATATGGTCTGCAGGGACAGAATAGTCGACTCATAGACAATGAAATATGGGGTTTGGACATGGCCTTTAAAACAATGGACTAATGAAATTTGTTGGCAGAAAAAACGTTTCTCTAGTAATGTTCAAAGTCATTTATTCTAGCCATACAGTATTTAGTCATAAATTTACATTTTTTTTTAAGTTTCCATAGTTATTTTTATTGTTAATTTTAAGGATAGAAAACAATTATGACAAATATTAACATATCCATGCCTGAACCTGTATGGTGGTGGCACTGCTTTTGCATTAATTGCTGCTGAGCATTGTAAGCATTTTCCATTGAAGCATTATTATTGCTGGAACTTCTAATTTTGCCCAGTCATAGAGCTTGGGAATATTACTGAATTCTATCAGCTGTAATTTTACAGGTAAATACTTAACCAAAATCTTGTGTCTATCGGCTTTCTAATAACATGATAAAAAAGGGTGAGAGAGACAAAATGACAGGCAACAATGCAATATGATTAAATCCTTTATTAAATAATTAATGGGTTAAAAGCACTTCAAAAGAATGGGGGAACAAAGGCAGAGCTGACATGGTAAAACATAGAAGGAAATGGCTAGGAGAATATGAAACAAATTATGTGGTGTGTAGTGTTGAGCGATACCTTCCGATATTTGAAAGTATCGGTATCGGATGGTATTGGCCGATACCGGCAAAATATCGGATCTCGCTGATACCGATACCCGATACCAATACAAGTCAATGGGACACAAATATCGGAATGTATCCTCGATGGTTCCCAGGGTCTAAAGGAGAGGAAACTCTCCTTCAGGCCCTAGGATCCATATTAATGTAAAAAATAAAGAATAAAAATAAAAATATGGCTATACTCACCCCTCCGAAGGAATCTGGCTGTCACCGCTGCAAGCGTCCGCCTCCGTTCCTGAGAATTGCAGAGAGTGAAGGACCTTCGATGACGTCGTGGTCAGGTGACCATTCACCTGATCGCACACGTGACCGCTCACCTGACTGCGACGTCATCGAAGGTCCTTCACTCACTACATTCTCAGGAACGGAGGCGGACGCTCGCAGCGGTGACAGCCAGGGTTCTTCGGAGGGGTGAGTATATCCATATTTTTTTTTTTACATTAATATGGATTCCAGGGCCTGAAGGAAAGTTTCCTCTCCTCCAGACCCTTGGAACCATACACACCGCACACTCCAATAGCGATTTCCGATATCACAAAAATATCGGAACTTGGTATCGGAATTCCGATACAGCCAGTATCGGCCGATACCCGATACTTGCAGTATCGGAATGCTCAACACTAGTGGTGTGACTATCATTCATAGGCAGTGTATATGCTGATTGAATATAGTATATCTAAGATACTGAGTTCTCCCGTGCATATGAAAGTATATAACAATATATCTGAGAAATATTAGAAAAGTTGGTCACAGTGATGGAAATCATTAAATATATGCAGGAGTGCTAAATATAACTTCACACATAATTATATGCATGCTGACAACTAAGAGAATTAAAAGATGCCCATTTTGACAAAACATCACTTATTTACTAAAAGGGAACAACTAAGCATAGTCTCAGTGTAATGAGACTAAATTAAAGCTATTTGCAAAATACATTTACCCATTCTGTGGGGGAAATATAACGCTCATGATGTGCGTGTCGCTTAATCTTCATCTGGGGCCTGGGGGTGGCACTGATCTAACACTGGATGTTACTGAGAAACATAAGCATGCTCTGTTAAGGGGAGAATGTATGGCATATGAAGATATACTTAAATCAAACCAATATGGATGCTTTGCTTAACATTAGACTCGTGTAGCTTTAAGGTTTTCTGATTCACTGTCACAAGACTAAATTCTGTTGATTACTCTGTACCAGGATGTACCAAGATCCGTGTAAATCCCCTAGTCTTATCGAGAGTAAATGTATCTGCACGAAGGTGAATTGATCCCCAATAAACCAAAGATAAGTAGAATGCGTGCATAGACAGATGCCAGCTTGACCCAAAGGCGCCATTAGGGCGATAACGGTACAGAAATGGATTAAAAGTAATAATCATTAGAATTATGGTACTATAGTAATAAAGATAATAACATAGAACATGTAAGATCAAAAGAGTTTTCGGATAAGTGTTAAGTTGGAAAAACCCATGATGTAATGTGCTGAGACTGCCCAATTTTTCCATAAAAGAGCGGTCCGACGAATAAAGAACCAGAAGTCTTTGAGAGACAATTGCTTGCATTTGTGTCCTGATTTCTCCGGCCGTAATACCTCACATCCAATTTGGCAGCAGACAACTAAGATGAGAACACACGCATCCCGTGTGCCCTAACATTTGGCGCCCAACTTGGGGCTAGGACGAGAGTTCGAACCTGACCAGCCGCGAAGAAGACCTCTAATCTGGACCGGACCACTCGAGGGTGGAGAAGTGCACCTCCTACTAGGTAAGAAAATTATTCATCTTACCTATAACCCTCCAGTGTTTCCGTGCCGAGATAAAGGTCAGTCGGCTGTCAGACTCGGACATAGTGACTGTTCTGACAAGTCCTAGCACCAAAAACCCACCCTGGTCACGATTTCCTTAATTGTCTGCCTTATCTGTTTTGCCTCTCTGCTTTGCTGTTTTGTTTGTTTGCATACAGTGGGGCAAAAAAGTATTTAGTCAGTCAGCAATAGCGCAAGTTCCACCACTTAAAAAGATGAGAGGCGTCTGTAATTTACATCATAGGTAGACCTCAACTATGGGAGACAAACTGAGAAAAAAAAACCCAGAAAATCACATTGTCTGTTTTTTTAACATTTTATTTGCATATTATGGTGGAAAATAAGTATTTGGTCAGAAACAAACAATCAAGATTTCTGGCTCTCACAGACCTGTAACTTCTTCTTTAAGAGTCTCCTCTTTCCTCCACTCATTACCTGTAGTAATGGCACCTGTTTAAACTTGTTTTCAGTATAAAAAGACACCTGTGCACACCCTCAAACAGTCTGACTCCAAACTCCACTATGGTGAAGACCAAAGAGCTGTCAAAGGACACCAGAAACAAAATTGTAGCCCTGCACCAGGCTGGGAAGACTGAATCTGCAATAGCCAACCAGCTTGGAGTGAAGAAATCAACAGTGGGAGCAATAATTAGAAAATGGAAGACATACAAGACCACTGATAATCTCCCTCGATCTGGGGCTCCACGCAAAATCCCACCCCGTGGGGTCAGAATGATCACAAGAACGGTGAGCAAAAATCCCAGAACCACGCGGGGGGACCTAGTGAATGAACTGCAGAGAGCTGGGACCAATGTAACAAGGCCTACCATAAGTAACACACTACGCCACCATGGATTCAGATCCTGCAGTGCCAGACGTGTCCCACTGCTTAAGCCAGTACATGTCCGGGCCCGTCTGAAGTTTGCTAGAGAGCATTTGGATGATCCAGAGGAGTTTTGGGAGAATGTCCTATGGTCTGATGAAACCAAACTGGAACTGTTTGGAAGAAACACAACTTGTCGTGTTTGGAGGAAAAAGAATACTGAGTTGCATCCATCAAACACCATACCTACTGTAAAGCATGGTGGTGGAAACATCATGCTTTGGGGCTGTTTCTCTGCAAAGGGGCCAGGACGACTGATCCGGGTACATGAAAGAATGAATGGGGCCATGTATCGTGAGATTTTGAGTGTAAACCTCCTTCCATCAGCAAGGGCATTGAAGATGAAACGTGGCTGGGTCTTTCAACATGACAATGATCCAAAGCACACCGCCAGGGCAACGAAGGAGTGGCTTCGTAAGAAGCATTTCAAGGTCCTGGAGTGGCCTAGCCAGTCTCCAGATCTCAACCCTATAGAAAACCTTTGGAGGGAGTTGAAAGTCCGTGTTGCCAAGCGAAAAGCCAAAAACATCACTGCTCTAGAGGAGATCTGCATGGAGGAATGGGCCAACATACCAACAACAGTGTGTGGCAACCTTGTGAAGACTTACAGAAAACGTTTGACCTCTGTCATTGCCAACAAAGGATATATTACAAAGTATTGAGATGAAATTTTGTTTCTGACCAAATACTTATTTTCCACCATAATATGCAAATAAAATGTTAAAAAAACAGACAATGTGATTTTCTGGATTTTTTTTTCTCAGTTTGTCTCCCATAGTTGAGGTCTACCTATGATGTAAATTACAGACGCCTCTCATCTTTTTAAGTGGTGGAACTTGCACTAATGCTGACTGACTAAATACTTTTTTGCCCCACTGTATGTGGTACTACCTCAGCCAGCCTGACAAAGATAGGGAGACGTACTGAGCAATTTCACTGTCACTCTGGTTCCGGTCCTGCTCTCAGCTTGACCGATGGTCGCAGAAGTCTGAACTGTGTCTCTCCCAGGGGACAAGTGGGAGTAGCGGATTGATTACTCTGAGTGATTTTACAACCTCTAAGTGGTTGGTGACTTCTTGCGGATGCCCACCGGAGATCACCTGGCTATGGTGATGATGTTTTGGCTGCAGCGTAAGTTCATAGGTTTTATTCTATAAGGGTGGAAGGGTAATTACAATTACCGTATTGATGTGACTGAGTGATTGCTCTCTCCCTGTCTACCTAAAGTGTGTTCTGCCCAGGTATAGACTTTTATCTCTACAGATCAGGCTGGCATATAGATTGATAAATTGTGAAGTGTTTTGTTGTCAGGGATTCACAGTATCTGACATCATTGTAGTTTAAGCTGTCTTTTGTCTGTTTGTATGGTATATGGTTTGCCGGCAGGAGGCGTACTAACATATGGTTAAAGTTTTGAATTCATTCTGTATATATATGTTGTGAGATTAGAGAATTAGTTAACCGGTTTTGTTTTGCATACTTTAGAATTGTAAAGTTAATTGTTAAATGTGTTCATGTAGTTAGAGAATTCCTTGAATGGTAATTGCTTTTACTTGTACAGATATCTCTGGTATTGTGAGATCCGAAGTCCATTGTTACTCTTTAGTTAATGTTTGACTAACGTCACTGAATTTTCTGCAAGACGGTTTTTGAAATGATTTTTGTTAAAGTGAAAGTGTTGTGGAAGCAGATATTCTAGCAATTTATCTGGCATTTTTAGACTACGCATTTTTCTGGGTATAGAAGAATTGTTAAATACCCTGGTGGTAATTGTTAGCTAACTTCCTATATCACTGTGTTCAAAATACTAGACATCACAATATCACTGAAGACCCCTTGTCTCAAGAGATAGACACACATGTCCCTCAGACGCACTCAGAATTCAGATAATAGAATGGGTGGGAGTAGTCAGTCAACACACATAAGACAGACACGACCCATAGGGGAGCAAGGAAAGAAAACGCATGTTAAGAAGAATCCTCTGACCCCAAAGGGGGGAGGATTAGATAAGAAGGCATGGAAGAATGTGTTAATGAGTAGAGAGCAGGGTCCTAGGCTTAGATATTATGAAATCTTACAGAACCCTGAAGAATTTTATAAGATGGTAAAGAAAGTCAGAAGACAGGCATGGAGAGAGGAATATGACAAGGATACTGAATTTTATGCCAAACAGGCGCCTACAGAAAATGTGTCAGTTGCAACATCTGCATTACAGTCATTGATACCGCCCATATACATTCCTGACGAATGGACATGTACCAGCTGTTAAACGCAGAATGCAGAATATCGTGAGACTTGTTCTGACTGTCAGATGACCGACCCAAATAGCCCTACTTTCTATCCAACTATATATGTAGACGGAATACCTTATGCTACATCCTGTCCGGCATCCACTATAGCTCCATTAATTAATGCAGTCTATAAAAAGAATAATGAAGGAGAAGATGAACATGACATAGAGGTACATGATCAAGCAGAAGAGGGAAAACAGGAATCAACAGCTCAGACTGATAATCCACAACATCCACCACTATATGGTGGGAGTACATCATCATTATCATCTTCTAAACCTCAAAGCTTACACTCTCGCACACAACCTACTCCACACAAGGACCCCTGGAAATACCAGGAGACAGACACCCTAGTGAGCAGCTTGCCAGACCCAGTGCAACATCCCATGCCATTTTATAAAAGGATGCATCAAATACAAAAGGCACACTCTGCCTCATGGACATATTTAGAAAGGCTCACTCAAATTGCAGCAGGATGTTCCCTTTGGCCAAGGATGCAACTAGCCCTTGAGCCTGACAACCTCCATGTAGAATGGCTTGAGTCACGTGTATCTGGAGAATATTTCCTCCGTAAGCTTTCCGTCTGGGCTAAAGAACCGCCTGCCAGCCCAGACCCCCACTCTCCAGGATGTCATGCAGGGGAAAGGAGAACCTGTGGATAGTTTCTTCCATCGATGTAATCAAAAGTTTCAGGATCTCAGATTTGAAATGCAAGTTAATCAATTAGAAGGAACTGTGATACCCACCACTACCAAGCTCCAGACCCTAATAGGGTTGGCATACTGAATCCGCAATATATGAAAGTACGTATACCCTTACAGTCCACAAAAATACCCGAGAGAAGCGTAATCAGGAACATTGACTTACCAGACCCAGACTTTCTGACGGATGCAGTAGTGCCTTTTATGGGGGGTGGATGGTAACACACGGTACACTCCAAGGATCAGACCCCTACACAAAGGCCTACAACCTGCAGAGTATGCTGTCTCAATTGGTTGTCTCATCCACCTACCCTGCCAGTTTTACTAGGATCAGATCTACTACCAAAACTCCCAAGCCAGCATTCTGTTTCATAAGGACGAAACTGTCACTTTCACAGGAGCAGTCTGTAGAAGTGTACGGTCTCTTCTCTTTACATAACACACCTGTAGATCATGTGGACATTGAACTGATGGCATTGATCCCAGACTCACTGCGGACATGAGGCCTGGAAGAAATTGGCAGGCTCAAAATCCAGCCTATGAAGATGGAACTGGGGTCAGGAGCCCTGCTGCCATGGAAACTGCAATGCCCACCTTCCATTTCGTAATCTGCCTCCATTACAACAACAACTGGGAATATACCTGGAGCCCTGGAAGATGACACATCCCACTGAAGACAGGAAAGGAGCTGTCCAGCACATACCTCTGGCAGCCAAGCCAACACAGCTACAGTCCTTCATTGAACTAGTTTCCTGCCATCCCTGGAGCCTTGATGCCTCAAGGACACTCTTCAGTTCAACCAAGGAAGCCATCGATGGGGTTGACATGCTAATCTGCACTCACATCCTCTCTTGCTCTAGGACTGCCAGACTATAACAAACTGTTCTGCCTGTTTTGTCATGGAGAAGCAAACCATGCAACTGGAGTCCTGACACAGCTTCACGGAAGGAGACAATGCCCTCCTGGGTACTACTCTTAACCCAGTGGCCCGTGGAGTCCCAACCTGCATGAGAACCGCGTTGCAACCCACCTGTACTGGACAAGGCTTCTGACGTCATTATGGTCACCAGTTGAAGATCCTATTCTGCTGTCCTATGTCTGCAATGCCCTATCCTATTCTCCAGATGTGCTGTTCATAACCCAGCTTCTCTCCTACCTCTGCCAAGGGGGGAGAGGGTGAAGATCACATCTCTGACACATCAGTGGAAGAGGTAGTCGACTCTGAAATGGCTCAACGCGATTGTCTCGCTGTCATGAGACAAGAAGACTTCTGGAAGTTCCTGACCTGACGCTCTTTGTGGTTTGACCAAGGTATGCAGACCAAGAAGGCCGTTTGCACACTGGTATAGCAGTAGTTACAGAAGATACCTGCTGCCAGCAAAACCGCTGCCTCCACCCAAAGGCAGGACTGCGGGCCTTGATAGAAGCATGCAACACGTCGATTCAACACACAGCCACGACCAATCTGGAGGGAAAGAGACTTCATCATGGCTAAGGGAACACCGGTCAGAGACAGCCTAAGCCATACAAGAACGAATGGAGTCCTCGTTGATGCCTGGAAGAGTTGCGGTGGTAAAAGGTGAAGACGCACACACACTGGAGACACCTCAAGGGAAGCAGTGGGCAGCAGACTAACTGAAGCAACAGCAAAAGAAGCAGCAATGATACTACTTGACACAGAAACATCTCATCTGTACTCTAATATAGATCCAGAAATGGAGGAAAAAGGGCTATCCCTGGAAAAAGATGTCCTAACATTCCAGAAGCAAGCATCCAAAGAAGAGAAGAAGAAAAGGGACCAAGATGGAGCCACACCGATGAAACACGCCTAAGGATGAACAAGGGAAATTGAAGGCCTCGAACAAATGACCCTACATACTTAATGCTAGACAGGAAACAGTGGAGCTATAGCATAAGGAGTTTTAGTCTTTCCCTCAGGTCTCACATACGCATGTGCACACACACACACACACACTAGCAGGTCCTACAAACTCAGCACTATAGGACCCTACTAATATTCCCAGTTTAGGATTATACCTTTTCTAACTACAGTTGTCTATATGCAGACTAAGTTTATTGTTAAATAAGGCATGTGACTAAATTTGTTCTCAAGTTCCATCCATCCCAGATCCTGAGGACCTAGAAGGTGCCCACCAGATCCTGCCCGATGACTGACTCCTTACCACCAAGAGGTTCAAACCTAGAGATGACAGTCCGTTCCAAGTCCTGTCTACTACCACAGCAGTCCATGGGTCCATGCTTCCCACTGCAAGGAGATGCCAGATCCAGAATCCAGTGGCGGCTGCCACTCTTCATCCGTGTGACACTTATCCTTCACCTAGTTCAAGGGGTAGCCAGTCACCAAGGGGTAGTCACTCATGAGGAGGGTATAGTGACATTTTGGTATAATATCTCCACCCCAAGAGTAACATATCAATTTGACTATTGCCTCATAGTAGAATGCCCAGGCCCCATGGCACAGTTTGACATCTGGCTAAACACACAATGCACAAAAGGTAAATTTTGGCTAAGAAGCATAGATACCAGTGGGGGCACACAGGGGGTACCTGATAGATTCAAAGGCAGGAACAAGACAGCAGTTGGGCTTAAACCCACCATTTCCATAAATAAGAACATACACTGGATAAACTACCTATACTATAATCAACAACGGTTTATAAAATACACTAGGGATACCATAAAGGCACTTATTGACCCATTAATAGTGTTGAGCGATACCTTCCGATATCGGAAAGTATCGGTATCAGATAGGATCGGCCGATATTCAAAAAATATCGGATATCGCCGATACCGATACCCGATCCCAATGCAAGTCAATGGGACCAAAATATCGGAATTAAAATAAACCCTTTCTTTCCTTGTAGGTTCATTCTACATGAAGGAAAACAACTAAGAATAATGCAGGATGTATTTGGGGAGGTGGCGGAGACATTAAAGTCATAGAGGTTTAGCCCAATCAAATAGAATAGCATGTTTTTTTTTGTTTTTTTAAAGACGTTCGGAGTGACAAAGATATTGACTATGTAAATATTTTTTTTATTTTGTCAGATATTGATGTTTCACTATTCCACGACCTTCCCCTTCTTTTTTTTTTTTACTTTTCCCACACTTTCATCTTCATCATCATCAGCATCTTTGACATCAACTTCTTCTTCTCCTTATTCATCTTCTTCTTCATCCTTTACCTTTTTTTTTTTTTTTTTTATTACATTCTTCATATTCATTTTATTCAACTATTATTATTCTTCCTATTCTACATATTCATTTTATTCAACTGTATTATTCTTCCTATTCTACTTCTTCATCATATTCTCATTTGTGACAGGCATTCCCGTAGTTGTTATCTATAAAAGTTGGAAGATTACACCTTCCGTTCTGCGAGTCACAAAAGTTACATTTGTCCGCGTTCAGTTTGGCCTGCAGCATCAGGCTTTATCCAGGGGCACCACGAGGAGGAACGGACTCACCCCCATACACTGCTTAGTCTTCTTCTGCATATAATTGAGATAATATCTTTTGCTCTGATATTAAGTGTTATGCTTAATGTTCTTCTGCTCTTTGTTCTGCAGCCTCTTGTTCTTCTGCTTCTCGGTCTTCCATGTCGTCGTCTCCAGTGTCGTCATCTCCGCCGTCGTCGTCTCCGCCGTCGTTGTCTCCGCCGTCGTCGTCTCCGCAGTCGTCGTCTCCGCCGTCGTCGTTGTCGTCATCCGGGTGGTCTTCCGGGTTGTCGTCGTCGTCGTCGTCATCGGGGTGGTCTTCCGGGTCGTCGACTTTAGGGTCTTCAACTTGGAAATGTAGCAGAAGGTACAAGAAGGCTGAGAAAATGCCAAGAACCTGATGATGGAACTGGAACTCGGATGGCTACCCGAAGGTTCAAGAGCCTATGGAACTACCGAGGACCAGCTGACGTTACTGGAACCCGGTTACTAAGCAGGAGGTACCCGTGCTAAAAAGCACTACCAAGGACCGCCTGACGTTGGCGGAACTCGGATACCCAGAAGGAGGCTCCTAAGCCAAAGGCTCTGCCCGGAACCAGCTGACGGTACTGGAACCAGGATGGGGAGCAGAAGGTACAAGAGCAAAAGACACTGCCGAGAACCAGCTGACGTTACTGGAACCCGGATGGGTAGCCGAAGGTCCAAGAGCCAATGGAACTACCGAGGACCAGCTGACGTTACTGGAACCCGGTTACTAAGCAGGAGGTACCCGTGCCTGAAAGCACTACCAAGGACCACCTGACGTTGGTGGAACTTGGATACCCAGAAGGAGGCACCTAAGCCAAAGGCTCTGCCCGGAACCAGCTGACGGTACTGGAACCAGGGTGGGGAGCAGAAGGTACAAGAGCAAAAGACACTGCCGAGAACAAGCTGACGGTGCTGGAACCAGGTGGTGGACCCCAAGGCCCACAGGAGAGGAGAGAACAGCTAGGCCGCGAGGCAGCCGCAGTTACCGAACCCCAACAGTCCTACAGGGGGAGCAGGGCCTACTGGCACTACAGAACCAGCCTTGACTACCAGTTCACGCAGCCCACATAGGAAGCTCCTAAACTGGAGGCACCCTGGAGTTGGCTAACCCGACCGCACCACGACGGGGCAAGCATAGGCGTCTCAGTTAGCTTGACACTATCCGGAAACAGCTGACGGTGCTGAAACCAGGTTTGGCATGAGGGAGTACCTGTGACAAAAACACTGCCGAGAACCAGCTGGCGGTGCTGGAACCCAGATGTGTTGCCCCAGTGTGCAAGAGCCAATGGCACGACCGAGGACCAGCTGACGGTGCTGGAACCCGGTTACTAAGCTGTAGGTGCCCGCGCTTAAAAGCACTACCAAGGACCGCCTGACGTTGGCGGAACTCGGATACCCAGGAGGAGGCACCTAAGCCAAAGGCTCGGCCCGGAACCAGCTGACGGTGCTGGAACCAGGTGGTGGACCCCAAGGCCCACAGGAGAGGAGAGAACAGCTAGGCCGCGAGGCAGCCGCAGTTACCGAACCCCAACAGTCCTACAGGGGGAGCAGGGCCTACTGGCACTACAGAACCAGCCTTGACTACCAGTTCACGCAGCCCACATAGGAAGCTCCTAAACTGGAGGCACCCTGGAGTTGGCTAACCCGACCGCACCACGACGGGGCAAGCATAGGCGTGTCAGTGAGCTTGACACTACCCGGAAACAGCTGACGGTGCTGAAACCAGGTTTGGCACGAGTGAGTACCTGTGACAAAAACACTGCCAAGAACCAGCTGGCGGTGCTGGAACCCAGATGCGTTGCCCCAGTGTGCAAGAGCCAATGGCACGACCGAGGACCAGCTGACGGTGCTGGAACCCGGTTAGTAAGCTGTAGGTGCCCGCGCTTAAAAGCACTACCAAGGACCGCCTGACGTTGGCGGAACTCGGATACCCAGGAGGAGGCACCTAAGCCAAAGGCTCGGCCCGGAACCAGCTGACGGTGCTGGAACCAGGTGGTGGACCCCAAGGCCCACAGGAGAGGAGAGAACAGCTAGACCGCGAGGCAGCCGCAGTTACCGAACCCCAACAGTCCTACAGGGGGAGCAGGGCCTACTGGCACTACAGAACCAGCCTTGACTACCAGTTCACGCAGCCCACATAGGAGGCTCCTAAACTGGAGGCACCCTGGAGTTGGCTAACCCGACCGCACCACGAAGGGGCAAGCATAGGCGTCTCAGTGAGCTTGACACTACCCGGAAACAACTGATGGTGCTGAAACCAGGTTTTGCACGAGGGAGTACCTGTGACAAAAACACTGCCGAGAACCAGCTGGCGGTGCTGGAACCCAGATGCGTTGCCCCAGTGTGCAAGAGCCAATGGCACGACTGAGGACCAGCTGACGGTGCTGGAACCCGGTTACTAAGCTGTAGGTGCCCGCGCTTAAAAGCACTACCAAGGACCGCCTGACGTTGGCGGAACTCGGATACCCAGGAGGAGGCACCTAAGCCAAAGGCTCGGCCCGGAACCAGCTGACGGTGCTGGAACCAGGTGGTGGACCCCAAGGCCCACAGGAGAGGAGAGAACAGCTAGGCCGCGAGGCAGCCGCAGTTACCGAACCCCAACAGTCCTACAGGGGGAGCAGGGCCTACTGGCACTACAGAACCAGCCTTGACTACCAGTTCACGCAGCCCACATAGGAAGCTCCTACACTGGAGGCACCCTGGAGTTGGCTAACCCGACCGCACCACGACGGGGCAAGCATAGGCGTCTCAGTGAGCTTGACACTACCCGGAAACAGCTGACAGTGCTGGAACCAGGTTTGGCACGAGGGAGTACCTGTGACAAAAACACTGCCGAGAACCAGCTGGCGGTGCTGGAACCCAGATGCGTTGCCCCAGTGTGCAAGAGCCAATGGCACGACCGAGGACCAGCTGATGGTGCTGGAACCCGGTTACTAAGCTGTAGGTGCCTGCGCTTAAAAGCACTACCAAGGACCGCCTGACGTTGGCGGAACTCGGATACCCAGGAGGAAGCACCTAAGCCAAAGGCTCGGCCTGGAACCAGCTGACGGTGCTGGAACCAGGTGGTGGACCCCAAGGCCCACAGGAGAGGAAAGAACAGCTAAGCCGCGAGGCAGCCGCAGTTACCGAACCCCAACAGTCCTACAGGGGGAGCTGGGCCTACTGGCACTACAGAACCAGCCTTGACTACCAGTTCACGCAGCCCACATAGGAAGCTCCTAAACTGGAGGCACCCTGGAGATGGCTAACCCGACCGCACCACGACGGGGCAAGCATAGGCGTCTCAGTGAGCTTGACACTACCCGGAAACAGCTGACGGTGCTGGAACCAGGTTTGGCACGAGGGAGTACCTGTGACAAAAACACTGCCGAGAACCAGCTGGCGGTGCTGGAACCCGGATGCGTTGCCTATCAAAGATTGTCTTCCTACAGCCCCAACTAGCGGTGTTGGAGCAAAGGGTAAGCAGGGGGAGCAGAGTGTAGGCCGAAGCCTGCACTGGAGTCAGCTTTGTGTCTGCGTTGCGTTTGCAGGACACTTTGCCGGCTACACAGTGGGGGAACAGCAGGCGGTGCTGAACCCCACTAACACATTGGCTGGTGTTTTTCTCTGTGCAGCTAGCACTTCCGGGCAAAAACTAGCGGTGTTATAGCCCAGGGGCAGCAGGAGGAGGAGAGGAGCAGAGTGTAGGCCGAAGCCTAGTTGAACCAATTTCAAAGGTAACCTTTAACCCCCCCTCAGGTGTTACAAAGTACAAGAGCCACACCTTGTGCAGCATTAATGCTGCACAAGGAAAAGGTTGCTCTATTAATTTTTCTACTTGCACACGCTGAATGCAACAAGGACACAATTTAGCCCATTCTACAGTCAAACTGTAGTTGAGGCGTGACTTGTATTTTTAAGGAGACGCAGCATAAGTGTCCCAAATAACGCCTTTGTGCTTGGCGCAGCTTCCTGAGCATTGTTTTTTGCTGTACAGGAGTCTGCGCTCTTGTGTTATCCCTTGGCAATGCCCTGTTAGCGCTGCCCGTCTTATGACCTCATTTCATGTTGGCCGCTGCGGTTAACGATGGCCATAAATCCCAGACCCACAGTGCCTTTTCATAAAGTCACACTGTGGTGCTGGGATTCGTGGCCTTGAGCAGTAAATATTTTCGACGCTCACACACGTCCTTACACCTGCTTCAGACTGGGCGGCCTCTGCTGATCCCTTTTCGCATGCCGCGGCCATGAGGCTGCACAGTCTGAAGAAGGCGGAAGGAGATGAGTGACGACAGGCGAACATATGCACTGCTCGTGCCCATAAACCACACCCTCGCTGACAAAATAAATAAGACAACGAGGGGCGTTGTTTCACGCAGGGCGGA
Source organism: Ranitomeya imitator (assembly GCF_032444005.1). Taxonomy (NCBI): domain Eukaryota; kingdom Metazoa; phylum Chordata; class Amphibia; order Anura; family Dendrobatidae; genus Ranitomeya; species Ranitomeya imitator. The sequence continues at coordinate 328,277,789 of NC_091286.1, read as the reverse complement.
TGCACAGGCGCAGCCAGCTAACCATGATGTCAAAAGACGGGAAGCGCTACCAAGGGGGGTGCTGCGTATCATTAGAAAGGAAAGTCACACCTCAGGGACAGTGGAATGGTCTCAATGAGACACATTTTGTACGTGTTGAGTTCCAAGTGGGCAAGGAGAAAAAGTCAGCCACCTTGTACAAATGCAGCAGTACTGCTGAACAAGGTGGCTGTTATACATAGAAACACCTGGGGGTGGGGGGCAGGCTCCCTTCAATTTCAGTTCATGTGCCTGCATGGCGTTTGCAGGTCACGTTGCCGGCTACACAGCTGGGGAACAGCTGGCGGTGCTGAACCCCACTGACACATTGGCTGGTGTTTTTCTCTGTGCAGCTAGCACTTCCAGGCTAAAACTGGCGGTGTTATGAGCCCATGGTCAGCAGGAGGAGGAGAGGAGCAGAGTGTAGGCCGAAGCCTGCACTGGTGGCAGCTTTTGTTCTGCTGTGCCTGCGTGGCGTTTGCAGGTCACGTTGCCGGCTACACAGCTGGGGAACAGCTGGCGGTGCTGAACCCCACTAACACATTGGCTGGTGTTTTTCTCTGTGCAGCTAGCACGTCCGGGCAAAAACTGGCGGTGTTAGAGCCCAGGGTCAGCAGGAGGAGGAGAGGAGCAGAGTGTAGGCCGAAGCCTAGTTGAACCAATTTCAAAGGTAACCTTTAACCCCCCTCAGGTGTTGCAAGGTACAAGAGCCACACCTCGTGCAGCATTAATGCTGCACAAGTAAAAGGTTGCTCTCTTAATTATTCTCCTTGCACACGCTGAATAAAGCACGTACACTATTTAGCCCATTCTACTGTAAAACAGTAGTGGAGGCGTGACTTGTCTTTTTAAAGAAAAGCAGCCCAGGTGTTGAAAATAACACCTTGGTGCATGGGCGCAGCTTCCTGAGCGTTGTTATTTGCTGTACAGGAGTCTGCGCTCTTGTTATCCCTTGGCCATGCGCTGTGAGCGCTTCCTGTCTTCTGACCTCATTTCATGTTGGGCGATGCGGTTAGCGGTGGACATGAATCCCAGACCCACAGTGTGTTTGGAAAAAATCACACTGCGTGGCTGGGATTCGTGCCCTTGTTTGCCGCTCACACATGTCCTTACACCTGCTTCAGACTGGGCGGCCTCATCTGATCCCTTATCGCATGCCGCGGCCATGATGCCGCACAGTCTGAAGAAGGCGGAAGGAGATGAGTTAAGACAGGTGAACATATGCACTGCACATGCCCATCAATAACACCCTCGCAGCCAAAATATATGAGACAACGAGGGGCGTTGTGTTGGGCAGGGCGGACGCACAGGCACAGGCAGCCAACCAATGATGTCAGAAGACGGGCAGCGCTACCAAGGGTGGTGCTGCGTATCATTAGAAAGGAAAGTCACACCTCAGGGACAGTTGAATGGTCTCAATGAGACACATTTTGTACGTGTTGAGTTCCACGTGGGCAAGGAGAAAAAGTCAGCCACCTTGTACAAATGCAGCAGTACTGCTGTACAAGGTGGCTATTATACATAGAAACACCTGGGGGTGGGGGGCAAGCTCCCTTCAATTTCAGTTCATGTGCCTGCGTGGCGTTTGCAGGTCACGTTGCAAGCTACACAGCAGGGGAACAGCTGGCGGTGCTGAACCCCACTAACACATTGGCTGGTGTTTTTCTCTGTGCAGCTAGCAATTCCGGGCAAAAACTAGCGGTGTTAGAGCCCAGGGTCAGCAGGAGGAGGAGATGAGCAGAGTGTAGGCCGAAGCCTCCACTGGTGGCAGCTTTTGGTTGGTTGTGCCAGCGTGGCTTGTGCTGGACACGATGCAGGCTACACAGCAGGGGAACAGCTGGCGGTGCTGAAACCCACTAACACATTGGCTGGTGTTTTTCTCTGTGCAGCTAGCAATTCCGGGCAAAAACAAGCGGTGTTAGAGCCCAGGGTCAGCAGGAGGAGGAGATGAGCAGAGTGTAGGCCGAAGCCTCCACTGGTGGCAGCTTTTGGTTGGTTGTGTCAGCGTGGCTTGTGCTGGACACGATGCCGGCTACACAGCAGGGGAACAGCTGGCGGTGCTGAACCCCACTAACACATTGGCTGGTGTTTTTCTCTGTGCAGCTAGCAATTCCGGGCAAAAACTAGCGGTGTTAGAGCCCAGGGTCAGCAGGAGGAGGAGATGAGCAGAGTGTAGGCCGAAGCCTCCACTGGTGGCAGCTTTTGGTTGGTTGTGCCAGCGTGGCTTGTGCTGGACACGATGCCGGCTACACAGCAGGGGAACAGCTGGCGGTGCTGAACCCCACTAACACATTGGCGGGTGTTTTTCTCTGTGCAGCTAGCACTTCAGGGCAAAAACTACCGGTGTTAGAGCCCAGGGTCAGCAGGAGGAGGAGAGGAGCAAAGTGTAGGCCGAAGCCTAGTTGAACCAATTTCAAAGGTAACCTTTAACCCCCCTCAGGTGTTGCAAGGTACAAGAGCCACACCTTGTGCAGCATTAATGCTGCACAATTAAAAGGTTGCTCTATTTAGTTTGCTCCTTGCACACGCTGAATAAAACAAGTACACTATTTAGCCCATTATACTGTCAAACAGTAGTGGAGGCGTGACTTTTCTTTTGAAGAAGACGCAGCACAGGTGTCAAAATTTACACCTAGGTGCTGGGCTCAGACTCTTTACTGTTGCTATTTGCAGTACAGGAGAGTGCGCTCTTGTGTTATTCCTTGGCAATACCCTGTTAGTGCAGGCCGTCTTATGACCTCATTTCATGTTGGCCGGTGCGGTTAACGATGGCCATAAATCCCAGACCCACAGTGCCTTTCCATAAAGTCACACTGCGGTGCTGGGATTCGTGGCCTTGTGCAGTAAATATGTTCGCCGCTCACACATGTCCTTACACCTGCTTCAGACTGGGTGGCCTCAGCTGAACCCTTATTGCCTGCCACGGCCATGAGGCCGCACAGTCTGAAGAAGGCGGAAGGAGGGGAGTGAAGACAGGCGAACATATGCACTGCTCGTGCCCATCAATCACACCCTCGCAGTCAAAATATATGAGACAACGAGGGGCGTTGTGTCGGGGCAGGGCGGACGCACAGGCACAGCCAGCCAACCAATGATGTCTGAAGACGGGCAGCGCTAACAATGGGGGTGCTGCGTGTCATTAAAAAGGAAAGTCACACCTCAGGGACATTGTAATGGTCTCTAATGAGACACATTTTGGAGGTGTTGAGTTCCACGTGGGCAAGGAGAAAAAGTCAGCCACCTTGTACAAATGCAGCAGTACTGCTGTCCAAGGTGGCTGTTATACATAGAAACACCTGGGGGTGGGGGGCAGGCTCACTTCAATTTCAGTTCATGTGCCTGCGTGGCGTTTGCAGGTCACGTTGCCGGCTACACAGCAGGGGAACAGCTGGCGGTGCTGAACCCCACTAACACATTGGCTGGTGTTTTTCTCTGTGCAGCTAGCAATTCCGGGCAAAAACTAGCGTTGTTAGAGCCCAGGGTCAGCAGGAGGAGGAGAGGAGCAGAGTGTAAGCCGAAGCCAGCACTGGTGGCAGCTTTTGGTCAGTTGTGCCAGCGTGGCTTGTGCTGGACACGATGCAGGCTACACAGCAGGGGAACAGCTGGTGGTGCTGAACCCCACAAACACATTGGCTGTTTTTTTTCTCTGTGCAGCTCGCATTTCCGGGCAAAAACTAGCGGTGTTTGAGCCCAGGGGCAGCAGGAGGAGGAGAGGAGCAGAGTGTAGGCCGAAGCCTGCACTGGTGGCAGCTTTTGGTCAGTTGTGCCAGCGTGGCTTGTGCTGGACACGATGCCGGCTACACAGCAGGGGAACAGCTGGCGGTGCTGAACCCCACTAACACATTGGCGGGTGTTTTTCTCTGTGCACCTAGCACTTCCAGGCTACAACTGGCGGTGTTACAGCCCAGGGTCAGCAGGAGGAGGAGGAGAGGAGCAGAGTGTAGGCCGAAGCCTAGTTGAACCAATTTCAAAGGTAACCTTTAACCCCCCCTCAGGTGTTGCAAGATACAAGAGCCACACCTTGTGCAGCATTAATGCTGCACAAGCAAAAGGTTGCTCTCTTAATTTTTCTCCTTGCACACGCTGAATAAAACACGTACACTATTTAGCCCATTCTACTGTAAAACAGTAGTGGAGGCTTGACTTTTCTTTTTAAAGAAAAGCAGCACAGGTGTCGAAAATAACACCTTGGTGCATGGGCGCAGCTTCCTGAGCGTTGTTATTTGCTGTACAGGAGTCTGCGCTCTTGTTATCCCTTGGCCATGCGCTGTGAGCGCTTCCTGTCTTCTGACCTCATTTCATGTCGGCCGTTGCGGTTAGCGATGGACATGAATCCCAGACCCACAGTGTGTTTTCAAAAAATCACACTGCGTGGCTGGGATTCGTGGCCTTGTGCAGTAAATATGTTTGCCGCTCACACATGTCCTTACACCTGCTTCAGACTGGGCGGCCTCATCTGATCCCTTATCGCATGCCGCGGCCATGAGGCCACCCAGTCTGAAGAAGGCGGAAGGAGATGAGTGAACACAGGCAAACATATGCACTGCACATGCCCATCAATAACACCCTCGCTGTCCAAAATAATAAGACACCGAGGGGCGTTGTTTCGAGCAGGGCAGACGCACAGGCGCAGCCAGCTAACCAATGATGTCAAAAGACGGGCAGCGCTAACAAGGGTGGTGCTGCGTATCATTAGAAAGGAAAGTCACACCTCAGGGATAGTGGAATGGTCTCAATGAGACACATTTAGTACGTGTTTAATTAAACGTGGGCAAGGAGAAAAAGTCAGCCACCTTGTACAAATGCAGCAGTACTGCTGTACAAGGTGGTTGTTATACATAGAAACACCTGGGGGTGGGGGGCAGGCTTCCTTCAATTTCAGTTCATGTGCCTGCGTGGCGTTTGCAGGACACATTGCCAGCTACACAGCAGGGGAACAGCTGGCGGTGCTGAACCCCACTAACACATTGGCTGTTGTTTTTCTCTGTGAGGCTCGCATTTCCGGGCAAAAACTAGCGGTGTTAGAGCCCAGGGTCAGCAGGAGGAGGAGAGGAGCAAAGTGTAGGCCGAAGCCTGCACTGGTGGCAGCTTTTGGTCGGTTGTGATAGCGTGGCTTGTGCTGGAGACGATGCCGGCTACACAGCAGGGGAACAGCTGGCGGTGCTGAACCCCACTAACACATTGGCTGTTGTTTTTCTCTGTGAAGCTCGCATTTCCGGGCAAAAACTAGCGGTGTTAGAGCCCAGGGTCAGCAGGAGGAGGAGAGGAGCAGAGTGTAGGCCGAAGCCTAGTTGAACCAATTTCAAAGGTAACCTTTAACCCCCCTCTCAGGTGTTGCAAGGTACAAGAGCCACATCTTGTGCAGCATTAATGCTGCACAAGCAAAAGGTTGCTCTATTTAGCTTGCTCCTTGCACACGCTGAATAAAACACATACACTATTTAGCCCATTATACTGTCTAACAGTAGTGGAGGCGTGACTTGTCTTTTTAAGGAGACGCAGCACAGGTGTCAAAATTTACACCTAGGTGCTGGGCGCAGATTCCTGAGCATTGTTATTAGCTGTATAGGAGTCTGCGCTATTGTGATCCCTTGGCTGTGAGCGCTGCCTGTCTTCTCACCTCATTTCATGTTGGCCGTTGCGGTTAGCAATGGATATGAATCCCAGCCCCGCAGTGTGTTTTCAAAAAATCACACTGCGTGGCTGGGATTCGTGGCCTTGTGCAGTAAATATGTTTGCCACTCACACATGTCCTTACACCTGCTTCAGACTGGGCGGCCTCAGCTGATCCCTTATCGCCTACCACGGCCAGGAGGCCGCACAGTCTGAAGAAGGCAGAAGGAGATGAGTTAAGACAGGCGAACATATGCACTGCACATGCCCATCAATCACACCCTCGCAGCCAAAATATATGAAACGAGGGGGGTTGTGTCGGGCAGGGCGGACGCACAGGCACAGGCAGCCAACCAATGATGTCAGAAGACGGGCAGCGCTACCAAGGGGGGTGGTGCGTGTCATTAAAAAGGAAAGTCACACCTCAGGGACATTGTAATGGTCTGTAATGAGACACATATTTTACGTGTTTAATTCTACGTGGGCAAGGATAAAAAATCAGCCACCTTTTACAAATGCAGCAATACTGCTGTACTAGGTGGCTGTTATACATAGAAACACCTGGGGGGGTGGGGCCAGGTTCACTTTAATTTCAGTTCATGTGCCTGCATGGCATTTGCAGGTCACATTGCCGGCTACACAGCAGGGGAACAGCTGGCGTTGCTGAACCCCTTTAACACATTGGCTGGTGTTTTTCTCTGTGCAGCTAGCACTTCCGGGCAAAAAATAGCGGTGTTTAAGCCCAGGGTCAGCAGGAGGAGGAGAGGAGCAGAGTGTAGGCCGAAGCCTGCACTGGTGGCAGCTTTTGTTCTGTTGTGCCAGCGTGGCTTGTGCTGGACACGTTGCCGACTACACAGCAGGGGAACAGCTGGCGGTGCTGAACCCCATTGACACATCAGCTAGTGTTTTTTCTGTGTAGACAACACTTCCAGGTGGCAACTGACAGTGTTGAAACCCAGGGAATCAAAGAGGAGCAGAGTGTAGGCCGAAGCCTGCAGTGGAGCAAGTTGAAAGGGAACCTTTAACCCCCCCCCCCCAGGCATTTGTTGCTGAAAGAGCCATCTTGTACAGCAGTAATACTGCACATGGAAAATGGTGGCTCTGAAAATTATGCTCCTTGCAAACGCTGCAGTACACACTCATATAATGTGTCCCCTCACACTGTCAAACCGTCCCGGAAGTGGGACTTTCCTTTGTAATGTGACACAGCAAAGCCGTCATTCCAACCCCCTTGGTGCCGTGCGCCACCTCCTCAACGTTGTTTGGTTCTGTCACGGAGCCCGCGCTGTAATGTTATCCCTTGGCCATGCACAGTTAGCGGTGCCCATCTTCTGACATCATGTAAGTGTCAGGCTGGCAGTGCGTGTGCGTCCAAGCTGCCCGAGATCCAACCTTGCAGTGTCATCTAATGTAGTCCCAATGCGGGCCAGGGATCCATGGGCATGCGCAGTGCATATCATCGCCTCTCACTCACCTCCTTCCTGCTTCTTCAGACTGTGCGGCGTCACGGCCGTGGCATGGTATTAGGGATCAGCTGACGCCGCCTAGTCTGAAGAAGCGTGAAGAAGGGGAGTGAGAGGCTAGTATATGCACTGTGCATGGCCATGGATACCAGGCCCACTGTGGGATCACATTAGACGACACTGCAAGGTGGGATTTCGGGCAGCGTGGACGCACAGGCGCAGCCAGGACGACAACAAATGATGTCAGAGGACGGGCAGCGCAAACTGTGCATGGCCAAGGGATAACATAACAGCGCAGGGTCCATGACGGAATCAAACAACGCTAAGGAGCCAGCGCACGGTGGCAAGGGGGTAGCAATGACGGCTGTGCTGCGTCACATTACAAAGGAAAGTCCCACCTCCGGGACGGTTGGACGGTGTGAGGGGACACATTACATGAGTGTGTAGTTCAGCGTTTGCAAGGAGCATAATTTCAAGAGCGACCTTTCCCTTGTGCAGTATTAGTGCTGCACATGGTGGCTCTTTCAGTAACAAACGCCTAGGGGGGGGGGAGACAGGTCCCCTTACATTTTAGTTGTGCCAGCGTGGCGGTCGCATGACACGTTGCTGGATACACAGCTGGGGATCAGCTGACGTTACTGAACCCCAATAACAGAGGAGCGACTGTTGACTGTGCAGACAGCACTTCCAGGCACCAACTGGCAGTGTTAGAGCCCAGGGACAGCAGGAGGAGCAGATTGGAGGTATTGCTGCACACACAGCTGGGGATCAGCTGACGTTACTGAACCCCAATAACAGAGGAGCGACTGTTAACTGTGCACACAGCACTTCCAGGCACCAACTGGCGGTGTTAGAGCCCAGGGACAGCAGGAGGAGCAGATTGGAGGTATTGCCGCACACACAGCTGGGGATCAGCTGACGTTACTGAACCCCAATAACAGAGGAGCGACTGTTAACTGTGCACACAGCACTTCCAGGCACCAACTGGCGGTGTTAGAGCCCAGGGACAGCAGGAGGAGCAGATTGGAGGTATTGCCGCACACACAGATGGGGATCAGCTGACGTTACTGAACCCCAATAACAGAGGAGCGACTGTTAACTGTGCACACAGCACTTCCAGGCACCAACTGGCGGTGTTAGAGCCCAGGGTCAGCAGGTGGAGCAGAGGAACAGAGTGTAGGCCGAAGCCTGATTGGAGCAAGTTGAAAGGGAACCTTTAACCCCCCCAAGACGTTTGTAGCTGAAAGAGCCATCTTGTGCAGCACTAAGGATGCAAAAGGAAAAGGTTGCTCTTTTAATTATGCTCCTTGCAAACACTGAAGTAAACACTAAAAATGTGTCCCCTTATACCGTTCAACCGTCGCGGAGGTGCGAATTTCCTTCGTAATGGGACACAGCACAGCTGTCATTCCTATCCCCTTGGTGTCGTGCGCTGCCTCCTCAGCGTTGTTTTAAGCTGTCACTGAGCCTGCGCTGTTCTGTTAGCCCTTGGCCATGCCCAATTAGCGCTGCCTGTCTTCTGACATAATTTGGTGTCAGGCTGTCAGTGCCTGTGCGTCCACGCTGCTCCAGATCCCACCTCGCAGTCTCGTCTAACGTAATCCCACTGCGGGCCTTGGATCCATGGGCATGCACAGTGCATATACTCGACTCTCACTCCCCTCCTTCCCTCTTCTTCAGACTGTGCGGTGTCACGGCCGTGGCATGCTATTAGGGATCAGCTGACGGCGCACAGTCTAAAGAAGGCGGAGGGAAATGAGCGAGAGCCCGAGGGGAAGATATGCACTGCGCATGCCCATGGATCCCAGGCCCGCAGTGTGACTCAATCAGAAGACACTGCGAGGCGGGATCTCGGGCAGCGCGGCCGCACAGGCGCAGCCAGCCTGACACCAAATTATGTCAGAAGACAGGCAGCGCAAATAGGGCATGCCCAAGGGATAACAGAACAGCGCAGGCTCCGTGACAGCTTAAAACAACGCTGAGGAGGCAGCGCATGGCACCAAGGGGGTAGGAATGACGGCTGTGCTGCGTCACATTACGAAGGAAAGTCCCAGCTCCGGGACGGTATAACGGTATCAGTGAACACATTTTATAAGTGTTAAGTTCTGCGTGTGCAAGGAGCTAAACCAAAAGAGCTACCTTTTCCTTGTGCAGCATTACTGCTGCACAAGATGGCTCTTTCAGTAACAAACGACGGGGGGGAGGGGGACAGGTTCCCTTACATTTAGGTTGTTGTGCCAGCGTGGCGGTCACAGGACACATTGCCGGCTACACAGCTGGGGATCAGCTGACGTTACTGAAACCCAATAACACTGGGTCGTATGTTTTTACTGTGCAGCCTGCACTTCTGAGCCGCAACTGGCGGTGTTGGAGCCCAGGAATAGCAGTTCAGGTGGTAGAAAGATGAACACAGCAGGAGACCTGGATGACACCCAATTACTTAATCAGGCAGAGGAGTGGCAAATTCCTGCGAGATCCAGGCCTGGTTCATTTTCAGGAAAGTAAGCCGGTCAATGTTATCGGAGGACAGTCGCATGCGACGGTCTGTTAGTACACCACCTGCGGCACTAAAGACACGTTCCGATATGACACTAGCCGCAGGGCAAGCCAGCACCTCCAATGCATACTGGCTTAGCTCTGGCCATGTATCCAGCTTAGAGACCCAAAACTTGAACGGGGAAGAGCCGTCTGGGAGTACAGTAAGAGGGCAAGCCATGTAGTCTGTCACCATCTGACGGAACCGTTGCCTCCTGCTGACTGGAGCCGCCGGTGATGGTGTAGACATTTGGGGCGGGCACACAAAAGTGTGCCAGAGTTGTGCCATACTGGGCTTGCCTTGGGCAGAGGCACTGCTTCTGCTCCCTCTTTGGGCAGAGCCTCCCCCACTGCCTCGACGCACTGAGCTGCTTTGTAAAGCACTAGCAGCACTCCTCTCAGTTGGACAGGAGAAGATGATGGAATTCACCAGTGTGTCGTGGTACTCCCGCAATTTACGCTCCCGGGTCAACGCTGGGATGAGGTTTTGGACGTTGTCCCGGTAGCGAGGATCAAGGAGGGTGAACACCCAATAATCAGGCATGTTGAGAATGTGGTCGATGCGGCGGTCGTTTCTCAGGCACTGCAGCATGAAATCCACCATGTGCTGCAGAGTGCCAACTGGCCCAGAAACGCTGTCCCCTGCTTGAGACATGATCTCTGCCCGCTCGTCATCACCCCACCCTCGCTGTACACACTGACCACTGGACAATTGTGTCGCTCCCTCCTCTGGACGGAGCTCTTCCTCCTCCATTGACTCCTCCTCATCCTCCTCACAAATTGGCCCCTGCGTACCCCTTTGTGAGGAACCATGTGGCGCTGACTCTCCAGAAGCTGATGGAAAAGGTGACTCCTCATCCTCCACCTCTTCCACAACATCATCCCTTAACCCTTGCAAAGTTTGCTGAAGCAGGCAGATAAGGGGGACAGTCATGCTGACTAGTGCATCATCTGCACTTGCCATCCGCGTGGAATAATCAAAAGGACGCAAAACCTGGCAGACGTCCTTCATGGTGGCCCACTCTGTGGTTGTGAAGTCTGATCGGCGCTGACTGCGACTTCTTTGCGCCTGATGCAGCTGGTACTCCATAACTGCTTGCTGCTGCTCACACAACCGCTCCAACATATGTAACGTGGAATTCCACCGGGTAGGTAGGTCACATATGATGCGGTGTTCCGGAAGGCGGAATCGGCGCTGCAGAGCAGCAATGCGGGATCTGGCCAAGCTGGAACGCCGCAAGTGAGCACACTCTAGGCGGACCTTGTGCAGCAGGGCATCAAGATCCGGATAGTCCCTCAGAAAACTCTGCACAACCAAATTGAGCACATGTGCCAGACATGGGATGTGAGTGAGGTTGCCAAGGGCCAAAGCTGCCACCAGATTTCGGCCATTGTCACACACTACCATGCCTGGCTGGAGATTCGCTGGCAGTAACCACACATCGCTCTCCTGCTTGATGGCATTCCAGAGCTCCTGCGCTGTGTGGCTTCGATTCCCCAATAAAACAAGTTTCAAGATGGCCTGCTGACGTTTGGCCACGGCTGTGCTCATGTCGGTCATAGGTAAACGTTCACGGGTCCATGTGGAGGTGGACTGTGACGGCTCCTGCAGAGTTTATTCTGAGGAACTTGTGTAAGAGGAGGAGTCAATGCGTACAGACTGGATTCCTGCAATCCTTGGAGTGGGCAGGACACGTCCTGCGCCACTCGCACGATCTGTACCTGGCTCAACAACATTAACCCAATGGGCAGTGAGGGAAACGTATCGCCCCTGTCCATGCTGACTGGTCCACGCATCGGTGGTGAGGTGGACCTTGCTACTGACGGCGTTCAGTAGCGCATGTTTTATGTTTCCCTCAACATGCCTTTGCAGGGCAGGGACAGCTTGCCTGCTGAAGTAAAAGCGGCTGGGCACCTTGTACTGTGGGACTGCCAATGCCATCAAGTCACGGAAGCTGTCAGTCTCCACCAGCCTGAATGAGAGCATTTCCAGGGACAACAGTTTGGCAATGCCTGCATTCAGAGCCTGTGCTCGGGGGTGGTTGGCCGAGAATGCCCGCCTTTTCTCCCATGCCTGTACTACCGATGGCTGTAGAGTAGACTGGGAGTGTGAGGATGACTGGGAAGGTGGTGCTGTGGGTGGAATTACACAAGGTCTCTGGACAACAGTGCCAGAGGTTCGTCCATGGCGATCCTGGGAGGAAGCCAAACCAGCTGTGCGTGAGCTGGAGGAAGAGGTAACACGAGCTGAAGAGGTGGTAGCTGCCGCTGTTGGTTGGCCTACATCTTCAGTCTGTTTCTGTAACTCCACCGCGTGCCTGGTCCGCACATGTTTCCACATATTTGTGGTATTGAGGTTGCTGACATTTTTCCCTCTTTTTACTTTCTGATGACACAGCTTGCATTTGACAAAACAAATGTCATCTGCAACTGTGTCAAAAAAGGACCAGGCACTGCAAGTCTTGGGAGCGCCCTTTTTGGCTTTGGAAAGAGACAGGCTCCTAACGGGTGCCAAAGTGGAGGCTACAGGCTCCGCAGTCTTCCCCCTCCCTCTCCCTCTTTGGCCCGTAAGGGGAATCTCTTCCTCAGAGCTGCTCCCACCACCTTCCTGTTCCTCACGCCACGATGGGTCAACGACCTCATCATCTCCACTACCCTCTGCCACCAACTGCTCCTCCTGGGTAGTCTCGGCAGCACAGTACGCACCAGAAAGCGTCACCTGAGTTTCATCATCAGATGCGTACTGCGCTGTGATCACCGGAGGCACTGGCCCACCCGCCTCTTCAGAGTCAGAGAGACAAAGCTGTTGGGCATCACTGCACACTGCCTCTTCTTCCATTTCTCCAATGCTGCTTGGCTGGCCCCCTGTTTCCAAGCCAAGAGATTCAGAGAACAGAAGTAGAGACGGCTCCTGTCCTGGGCTCTCTGACTGCCTGGCCAATTTGGCAGGTGGTGAAGAGACAGATGGCTGCTCTCCAGTGGTCTGTGCCTGAGAGGATGTGGCACTAACTGAAGTCGATGCCGAGGCGTTAGCTGCCATCCACCCGACAACGGCTTCAATTTGGTCTTCACGCAGCAGCGGTGCACGGCGCTCTCCGACAAAGCTGCGCATGAAGGACTGTTCCCTGCTGAAACTGAGTGACGACGAGTCACCGGCGCCCGCAGCAGGCACAGAATCACCACGTCCTCTCCCTGCTCCTCTCCCTGCTCCGCACCCACGCCCACGTGCCTTACTCCCTGCCCTCTTCATCTTGGTTGACAGATAAAGATAAGCAGAAAAGTACTAAGGCCTTAGTGTGCTTATTCCTGAAATGCTCCTCCTAACAGGTGTAAGAAACACTAATGTTGTAAAGTGTGGACTAAACTTTATTATTTTTCAAATGTGGCCTACACAAGTGTTAAGTTGTGTTTGGTGAACTTTTTTTTTTTTTTTTTTGCAGATCGGGCTACAGAGCTAGTTTAAATCACACGGAGACCGTGCAGACAGCCGTAAACGGCGCTGCAAGGCCCAAAAAACCTCCTCTAGGTTATCCTATTTAGTGTTTTTCCACTATTTAGCTGGAGACGGGTGGAAAGACACTAATAGGGAATTTTTTTTTAAATTTTAAACAGGCTGCACTATTTGAAAAAAAGGAATTTTTTTTTCAAGGTATGAGGCAGTAACGCACCCTGAGCTGAATCCAACCGGCTATGGCTGCACACAGACTACAGGGCGAGCTGCGCTCACACAGAGACCGTGCAGACAGCCGTAAACGGCGCTGCAAGGCCCAATAAACACCCTCTAGGTTATCCTATGTAGTGTTTTTCCACAATTTAGCTGGAGACGGGTGGAAAAACACTAATAGGAAATTTTTTTTTTAAATTTTAAACTGGCTGCACTATTTGAAAAAAATGAAATTTTTTTTCAAGGTATGAGACAGTAACGCACCCTGAGCTGAATCCAACAGCTATGGCTGCACACAGACTACAGGGCGAGCTGCGCTCACACAGAGACCGTGCAGACAGCCGTAAACGGCGCTGCAAGGCCCAAAAAAACCCCTCTAGGTTAGCCTATGTAGTGTTTTTCCACAATTTAGCTGGAGACGGGTGGAAAAACACTAATAGGAAATTTTTTTTTTAAAGTTTAAACAGGCTGCACTATTTGAAAAAAAGTAAATTTTTTTTCAAGGTATGAGGCAGTAACGCACCCTGAGCTGAATCCAACCGGCTATGGCTGCACACAGACTACAGGGCGAACTGCGCTCACACAGAGACCGTGCAGACAGCCGTAAACGGCGCTGCAAGGCCCAAAAAAAACCCTCTAGGTTATCCTATGTAGTGTTTTTCCACAATTTAGCTGGAGACGGGTAGAAAAAAACTAATAGGAATTTTTTTTTTAAATTTTAAACAGGCTGCACTATTTGAAAAAAAGGAAAATTTTTCTCAAGGTATGAGGCAGTAATGAACCCTGAGCTGAATCCAACCGGCTATGGCTGCACACAGACTACAGGGCAAGCTGGGCTCACACGGAGACCGTGCAGACAGCCGTAAACGGCGCTGCAAGGCCGAAAACCCCCCTCTAGGTTATCCTATATAGTGTTTTTCCACAATTTAGCTGGAGACGGGTGGAAAAACACTAATAGGAAATTTGAGAAAAAATGTGCAGCAGGCTGCACTATGAGCAAAAAAGGACAACTGTGTGAGGCAGTGTGAACCCCCCCTGAGCTGAATACAACCGGGTATATGGCTGCACACAGACTACAGAGTGAGCTGCACACACACACACACAGAGACCTTGCAGAACGCTGTTAAAACAGCGCTGCAAGGCAAGAGCAAGGTGAACAGTGAAGAACACACAGCGTTTTGCTAAATTAGCCTTTGGAAAGGAAAATAAAGCAATTAGCTATCTCAACTGGCCCTCAGTTAGAACACAGCGTCCTGTCCCTAACTGAAATCACAGCAGAGTGAGCGCAAAATGGCGGCAGCGTTTTTTATAGTGCAGAGTGACATCATTTCAGCAGCCAATCACAGCCTTGCCAGTACTTACATGCCCACCATGCAAAACAGGATGTGCCCACACTTCCAATCATTCCTCATTGGCTGCTGCGTTCAGTTTGAATTCTGGGAACTTCCGATTCCGGTATCCGATACGCGGGAAGTATCGGAATTCCGATACCGCAATTATCGGCTGATACCCGATACTTGCGGTATCGGAATGCTCAACACTACCCATTAAGTTTGCAATAGCTATTCTGTTTTAACTGTATTAAGCCTTAATTCTCTACCTGCATAGCTTCATGTCTTAAGAAAATGATGATGAGGACCATGGAAACCAAAGTGATGATGACCATACATGCTGATTTCAAAGATCCCCTAGATGAAAGAAGCTGCTGTGAAAACCATGAGAGGATCCACATCCCCCGGAATACGTCTGCCTGAAGCACACCGATGAGGGAGGGACTAGGATCTGACTCCTCCTGTGAAAAGTCCGTTAGGAGGGGGTCCATCTACTAGAGATGGACCGTCTCGTTTATACGGTGAAGGTTAGTTAGTTAGATAGGCTCCAGATTAGGCGCAGAGGAGCAGATCGATAGGCTCGATGAGATCAGAGTTTTGATTTTGCATATCTCCAAAGGGGGGACTGTTAAGGGGAGAATGTATGGCATATGAAGATATACTTAAATCAAACCAATATGGACGCTTTGCTTAACATTAGACTCGTGTAGCTTTAAGGTTTTCTGATTCACTGTCACAAGACTAAATTCTGTTGATTACTCTGTACCAGGATGTACCAAGATCCGTGTAAATCCCCTAGTCTTATCGAGAGTAAATGTATCTGCACGAAGGTGAATTGATCCCCAATAAACCAAAGATAAGTAGAATGCGTGCATAGACAGATGTCAGCTTGACCCAAAGGCGCCATTAGGGCGATAACGGTACAGAAATGGATTAAAAGTAATAATCATTAGAATTATGGTACTAGAGTAATAAAGATAATAACATAGAACATGTAAGATCAAAAGAGTTTTCGGATAAGTGTTAAGTTGGAAAAACCCATGATGTAATGTGCTGAGACTGCCCAATTTTTCCATCGTCCGACGAATAAAGAACCAGAAGTCTTTGAGAGACAATTGCTTGCATTTGTGTCCTGATTTCTCCGGCCGTAATACCTCACATGCAATTTGGCAGCAGACAACTAAGATGAGAACACACGCATCCCGTGTGCCCTAACAGCTCCATTGAAGCATTATTATTGCTGGGACCTCTAGTTTTGCCCAGTTAGAGAACTTATGTATATCACTGTTGTAATAAACTTTTTGAGTTTTGTTTCATTGTAAACAAATCTGCAGTTGCAGCTTTCTTATAGTGCTGTCAGCTCTGCTGTGCCTAGTTTCAACAGACACTTTTGCTGCAATAATATCTGAAGATCAGACTGTTGGTCATTACATGTCTCACACTGGCAATACCTGTGATGCTCTGAAGGCAGATTCTCAGGGAGATCTTTGCCCGACCCATAGATCTTAATAGCTCATTTATATGTTAAGAAAAATGCAGGCTTCTTTGAAATATGACATAAGATTACAGATATCATGTTATTGAAATTTCTTTGACCTGCGTGTCTTTGTAGATGGCATAAGAGGGTTGGTTCTTCTGACAGTTTCACTTCAATCCTCCAATTGCCTTTCAATTCTGACTCTGACTTCTTGCTCCTGGTTTTAACTTGTGTTAGATGCTGACACAGTTCCTAAATTCTGATTTTCTATTCAAATTTATGCACTGGGTTAATTCTTGGCTAGATAACTTCCTCTGCCAGCTTGCTCCACTGGCAAGCAAAATCTCCATGGATATAATTGACGTATGTGCAAGTCCAGATCCCTGTTCACATGATATAGGGTAACGGCCATGCTTCCTCTTAGATCTGCTTAGCAGAGTGACTTCAGCAAATCTTGTCCATGGAAGCTCTATTAATCCCTACCAGGCTTCTAAGCATAGTTCAAACCCATACATTGGTTCTGTTAAAAATTGCAAGCACATTTTGGTAATAAATTACCATAACAATCCTTTGCTCCTATGTTTAATACACATACTTATCATGAATACCATACATATACAGTAGAAATCTCATTTACTTGTAATAATTTAACATTTGTGATAATTTACATTACATTTAAATGACTTTCAGTTCTTCAGAATGAAGGCTTAGAAGGCTAACACCATCTAATATACTATGACAGAAATGTAATTGGCCATCTGATCAATGTTTAATGTGTCACTACAATATGAAGAAAATGGTCCTACATTAGTTTAATGTTTTGCATGCCATTTTGAATAGTTGAGAATGTCAGTTTACTAAATGGTAAGGGATGAAAGTTGATATGAAGTGTCAATTATCTACTGAAGAGTATAGTTTATATAACATTAGAATGTACAATAAAAAGAATGGCGCTGCTGTATAAGTTAATAATGTATGTACTGTAAATGTGATTTTAAGCAGCAACAGCTTAATTGAGAAAGAATATGTGTCATTAAAACATATAACTAGCAAGAAAAACTCAATATATCTAACTCTGGGCTGTGTAATTCTGGATAAAAGGGTTGTGCACTTAGAGGTTTTTGAAGAGTTTTTGGAGGGGATGCAATTTAAGATATTCCTGACATTTTTTTTTCAAGCACAGCTGAAAGGTAGGGATGAGAGCATGTGCTTGGTGATACTTGGATATCAATCGAGTATCTATGTGCTCAGATGTGGTCAGCATTCGATGAGTATTGGCTGGTGCTCGGATTTGAAATATGAATCCCCTTTGCCATTTTTAGCGCCTTTTACACAGAAAATAAGCATTCGGGGATTGCCAGTCAATCACTGTAATGGTATTACTGTGATTGGCTGGTCGCATTACCTCATCATAGGTTATAAAAGGACTGGCGCTGTCACGCTTGGCTGTCAATGTTGTCACTGGCAACATTGCATAGCTCAGGAAAGAAGATAGCAGTTAACCAGATCTGTGTTTGCACAATTTAACTAATCAGAGTCTTGTTGATGCCGGTGCTGATGCTGAACCATCATACTAACAGTCCTTCTAAGAGCTAATCTTTTGCTTTGCTGATTGTATCAGATAAATTTTGCATTTAGGCTAGGGACATTTGCAAGAGCAGGGAAAATGGCAGAGTACAGCATCTAGGTCGGAATTAGGGCTTTGCAGTTCATTGCTAAATATATAGCTGCTGCATGTAACCACTTTCTTTTTACGGAGTTAAAAATTAACTATATTGTCATCCATAGAGTATTTTGTGCTCTCTGTTAAATGTTGGTGGTATATAACACTCCAAAAAGCATTGAAAATTTTTTATGGATTCAATTAGTTTTCCATACAATTTTTTATGCCTTCTGTTACATTTCAGTGGTATATAACACTGTCAAAATTTTTTCTGGATTGAATTAGAAATCCATACAGTGTAACATGCTTACTGGGTGACAAGGTGCCAAAGATGGCAGAATCTCACGAGAATCCCGAGAGAGCGACAGGAGGAATATTGGAGCCAAGCCAAGCTATCATGACAGCGGAGGTGGCAGGAGCCTGTAATACAGAACTAGCTGCTTTCCACTAACAACAATAGCCCAAACCCAGGCCACAGCCTTCTCCACTGGGTTCTTGCTGACTGCAGATGAGAAATCCAGGATCTAGCAACTAGTGGGCGGAATGCTGGATGTAGACTGGTCGAAAGAGAGAAAGAAGTGAGCCAGGACCAGAGCTAGAGAGATGCTAGTGGGTCTGCTAGCCACAAGGTACTGAGAGTTGGCATACTGGAGGGAAGTCATTACATATAAATAGCAGAGGAGATGGGGTCCATAGAAGAGTTTTGGACCCATAACCACAACTTGTTCAACCAGTGCGCAGTAGAAACTGAACACTTGTCTCAAAGGCTGCAAGAGCTGAAGGCTTGAACCATAATCACATTCCTCAAAATGGAGGGGCAACATCACTGGTGTACGGTGTGTGTGATGTGAGAAGGTAGGAAGCAGGATGAACCCTTCTTGCTAAATGAATGGGCCTGGCAGAGGCTTCTTTAGGCGACTCAAGAAGGGGCTTCCACCCTCGAGAGATCATGCTGTCCTTGGGGTTCCCAACCTCTTAAGCGGGAGAAGGCAGTGCTGCAGGTGACACAAGGGACATTCAAAATGTTTTCAGGATTCAATTAGTCATCCATAGGGTATTATGTGGTGAGATGCAGGGAGAGGGACAAATGAACTCACCACGCTGAGAATATGTAGCTGGAAATTTGGCCCGGAGTTCATCCTGAGGGTGCCGTTTCCACTGGAGATAACAGGAAGGTAGATGAAAAAATGGGGAAAGATTCCGACACAACCATCCAGGGATAAAATGGATTCTTTATTTAAACGTAGTAAAAACATTAAAAAGCCTAGCCTTTTAATACTTTAATTATTTTATCCCTTGATGGTTGTGCCAGAATCTTTTCCCATTTTTTGTCAGAGTATTATGTGTTTTGTGTTAAACTTTGCTAATATATTACTCTCTAAAAAAGCATTAAAAGATTTTTCAGGACTGAATTTGTCATCAATAGAATATGTGATTTGTTTCCATTTTGGTGGTTGATAACACTCCAAAAAAGTGTTCAAAATGTTTTTTGGATTAAATTTGTTATCCATAGAGTACTTTGTGCTTTGTGTTAGATTGCAGTGGTATCTAAAACTAAAAAAAAGTTCGATTTTTTTTTCTGGATTCAATTAGTCACCCATACAGATTAATGTGCTTAAATGGAACCTGTCACCCCTCAGGCGTTTGCAACTAAAAGAGCCACCTTGTGCAGCACTGATAATTCCTATGACACTGCACAGTAGGAAAGAGGCGGAGGGAGATGAGGGAGAGCTGCAGAGAACTACTGCACATGCCCAAGATTCCCAGCCCTGCAGTGTGAATAAATCAGAAGAGGCTGCGGGGAGGGATCTTGGGCCGCGCGTACACGCAGGAATGCTAACTGCGCATGCCCGAGAAAACAAAATACATCGCAGGTGCCGGGGACATACTGTAACTGAACGCTGAGGAGGCGGCATCCAGGGAAAGGGGAAATGACTGATGGCTGTGAGTTGTTTGTGTCCTGGGAGGAAAGATATGCCCCCATGACAAACTACAATTATGGAGGGCAAATTATAAAAACGATTCTTTCAGCGGTGGAAGGGACCCAAACTAAAAGAGCCACCTTGACAGAATGCAGCATTAGTGCTGCACAAGGTGGCACTTTTAGTTACAAATGCCTGGGGGGGTTACAGGTTCCCCTTAATGTGCTTTGTGTAAAATTACGGTGGTTTAACATTTTATAAAATCGTACAGTTCACAAAATATTTTTGTTCCAAAAATTGACTATTGTCATACATACTATACAACCTGCTTTGTTTGAAATTTCATTGGTTTGAAAGAAAAAGGAAAATTTAGCCTCCTACAGTTCTCAAATTTGGTAGTTTAAAAATTTACCCTTGTCAGATACAGTTGTGCTCAAAAGATTACATACCCTGGCAGAATGTTTGCTTTTTTGGCCTTTTTTCAGAGAATATGAATGATACTACCAAAACTTTTTCTCCACTGGAGGCAAATTTGCAATCATCAGCCGGAAGCTGCTCATGGGACGTACTTGGACGTTTTAACAAGACAACGATCAAAAACACAAGGCCAAGTCGACCTGTCATTGGCAACGGCAGAACAAAGTGAAGGTTCTGGAGTGGCCATCTCAGTCTCCTGACCTCAATATCATTGAGCCACTCTGGGGAGATCTGAAGTGCACAGTTCATGCTAAACACCCCAGGAATTTGACAATAAATGGATTCAACCAACCACTAACCATGAGTGAAGAAAAAGTTTTGGTGTTATCATTCATATTCTCTGAAAAAAAACAAAAAGAAAGCAAACATTCTGCCGGGGTATGTAAACTATTGAGCACAACTATACACTGTAGAAATTGGTTTGTGTGAAATTTTGTTGGTGTGAAATACAATCCAAAATTGGCATGCTTCAGGTGTACAAATTTGTTTGTTCAAAAATTGACTATTGTCATGTACAGCTCTGACAAAAATTAAGGGACCACCACGTGAAAACACTGTCATGGGCAGCCCAATCTCCATACCTGAAGCCCATTGAAAACCTCTGGAATGTACTCAAGAGGATGATGGAAAATAAAAAGCCATCAAACAAAGAAGAACTGCTTAAATTTTTGCGCCAGAAGCAGTGTGAAAGACTGGTGAAAAGCATGCCAAGACGCATGAAAGCTGTGAATAAAAATCATGGATATTCCACAAAATATTGATTTCTGAACTCTTCCTGAGCTAAAACATTAGTATTGTTGTTTCTAAATGATTATGAACTTGTTTTCTTTGCATTATTTGAGGTCTGAAATCACTGTTTATTTTTAATTCTGACCATTTCTCCATTTCAGAAAAAAAAAACATGTTGTCAGAAGTTTATAGACTAAAAGAACAATTTACATTTTACTCAAAAATATACCTATAAAGAGAAAAATCAGAGAAACTGAAAATTTTGCAGTTGTCTGTTAATTTTAGCCAGAGCTGTATATGTATACATAAATCATTAAGCATGTATTATTAATGGCCGAGAGCATAATTACTGTCAGAAAAAACTCTCCCAAAGTAAATCTATTCGTGTAGAAGCATCGCTCCCAAAAAGATGCATATCATACCAGCGGAAAAGGGAGTCTAGACACTACAGGTTTATATAAAAATATAGAAATTTTATTAACATATAGATACAGACAATACCACACAAAAATAACAAAAAACATACAATAAATAATTATATAAAACAGTCCCAACGTATGGGGAAAAGACGAGGTCAACCAGTACACTGACAAGGAGGGCACACGCCTGTAGTATGATCTGGGTGAGAAATCTCATGCATATGACTAGTGTATCATATTTCCACAGTGGAGGAGCATATTCAGGAAAAGCCAATATATCCAGACACCTATCATGCCATATCCTTTCAAACTCTACATATCACTGCGAGTCATGCATAACTTACCCATGGTGAATCAGAGCACTACTCCCTTTGAGAAAGCAACAGTGCGAAACGCGCGTCAGGGGTGCTGTGGAGGTCACACAGGTGCTCTGATTCACCATGGGTTTCTATATTTTTATATAACCTGTAGTGTCTAGACTCCCTTTTCCGCTGGTATGATACAGAGCTGTATATGGTAGAACTTAGTTTCTGTGAAATTTTGTTGGTCTGAAATAAAAAATGAAATTTGCCTGTTACAGGTGTACAAATTTGGTCCCTAGGTACTCATTCCCCAACCCCAACCCCCATTATTTCTTCCATTGTACCTTCACGTGTTCAGGAACATCACCCATGCCCTTACCAAAATGATTACTTGGATTGTCCACATATAATAATGATAATTTTTATATTGATAGCATCAGCATATTCTACAGCACTTAAAAATTCAGAGGGGACTTGTCCAGACAGTAAAGATATTACAAAATAAACATAACTCAGATTTCAAAAGAAGTGAGGGCCCTGCTCACAAGCTTACTATCTATGATGAAATAGGGGATATAGGAAAAGTAAATGGTAAAATGTGCTAATATTGAACAATACAGCCATAATATACTAAATAGGGTATGCACATAGCACTTCATGAACTGGTCTCCAGCCAGGCCAGTATCTGTACAGTACAGACACAGAGAGCTAATAAGTGCATGGAGGGCATGAACACATGCTATGGGGGTCATTATTTTGAAGAAAATTTTGTGGTGCTGTAAGCCAGTCTAAAGAAATGCATTTTTTGACCATGCTTAAAACTGTGTTTATTGGGAATTAATTGAATTGTTCCAGGGTAGTGCACTCCATAGAATTGGCGCAGTATGTGAGAAGTCTTGGAGATGAGTATGGGAGGTTTGGATTATTGAGGATTTTAGTTTTAAGTTATTAGCAGAACAGATGGCATGGGTAGAGTGGTAGACTAAGATGAGGGAGCAGATGTAGGGAGGTGCTGCACCACGGGGCGCTTTTTATGTGTGGGTGATAAGTTTATATTGAACACTGTATTGGATGGACAACCAGTGCATCAATTGGCACAGGGTAGAGGCATATGGCAGAGAAGTATGAAAAACAATTAGATTATTGCAGTAAATAGACATTTAAAATTAAATCAATGTAAGTTTTGGACCACCCCTTTAATAGTTGAAGTGCAAAAAATAAAAAAGATAAAGAATAGCATAAGATTTATGCTAATATAGCATGAAAGTTTGAATGTGGTTATTTGTATAACCCAGAGAGGAGAAAACAATACAATAATAAAATGGTAGGTCAATATCTGATGTGTGCTGAGTCCAGGAAAACAGACAAAAGTGGGTAGAGAATGAAGCATCACACATATCACTGGAAATAGTCTTTTTCTGTTGTACCTGAAGAAGCCAAATTCGGAGATATATGTGGGTCTTGATTTCCCCACAGAATCCCAGAAAAATGTGGGTTCTAGGGATACATTTGGGCCTCTCTTTCCAAACCAAGACCCCCTTTTTTCTGCTTCTTTGGACTCAGTATCATCAAAGCTTGACCTAGTACATAATTTGTACTGTTTTCTCCTGTCCTAGCTATTTACATATGTACATTTCTGCATTCTGCTTCACTGGTTTGACACCAATAGTTATTTTTACACTTTTGGGTCATTTTCATTGTTTTTAATGATATCTTCCTTGGTCCATAAGTTGCAAATATTCTTTCATATGGATTTTGAACAAAGATAATGATTATCTAATCCACCCAAAATAGTCTTAAATGTACCAATTGTTTTCATAATAATTTTCCATACTATAGATGCTATGTGATTTTTACTATGAACTGAGCATTCCAACTTCATCAAGGTGGTATCTATCTTTTATAATACTATTAGACTTGTTTTTATAAGACCATATATATTTCTTAATTAAACCATTAATTGAGTTTTCTGAGCTTTGTTTGTGCGTTGTTCATCTTGTATGATAAAATGCTAATTTTAAATTACTAAATACTATTATTACATATATACAGTATATATATATATATATATATATATATATATATATATATATATATATATATACTGTATATATGTAAAGTTCTGGCAAAAATTTAGAGACCGCCACATCAAAACCCTGTCATAGGCAGCCCAATCTCCAGACCTGAACCTCACTGAAAACCTCTGGAATGTAATCAGGATGATTGTGGTCTGAAAGCACTGTTTTGTTTTGTTTTTGTTTTTTTTAATTTTGACCATTTCTCCTTTTCAGAAAAAAATAAAAAAATATTGCTTGGGAATTTGGAGACATGTTTCAAAAGTTTATAGACTAAAAGAACAATTTACAGTTTACTCAAAAATATTTTGGACCCGTGGAAGTGTGTTTAACGTGAAATGGCCGTCGTCATTTTACTTGCACTGTCCCTGCTCTGATTACCTTGTCCATGAATCTATATTGGAAATAAAGGACTAAGGTTTCTTCGTCACATAACGGAAGTGTTGCTGCTTTCGTCTTCATTTGGATTTACAGTTTACTCAAAATATACCTATAAAGAGAAAAATCAGAGAAACTGAAAATTTTGCAGTGGTCTCTTAATTTTTGCCAGAGCTGTATATTACTGACAAGCCAAGCACCTCCTCATCCTCTTACATCTCTAGTAATTTTTTTAGATCCCATGCAGGTACAGGGAGGAAATAATTATTTGATCCCTTGCTGATTTTGTAAGTTTGCCCACTGACAAAGACATGAATAGTCTATAATTTTAAAGGTAGGTTAATTTTAGCATTGGAAGATAGAATATAAAAAATAAAATCCAAAAGATCACATTGTATAAATTATATAAATTTATTGTCATTTTGCAATGAGAAATAAGTATGTGATCCCACTGGCAAACAAATCTTAATATATGGTGGCAAAACTCTTGTTGGCAAGCACAGCAGTCTACGTTTTTTGTAGCTGATGGTGAGGTTTGCGCACATGTCAGGAGTAATTTTGGTCCACTGCTCTTTGCAGATCATCTCTAAAATATTAAGATTTTGAGGCTTTCACTTGGCAACATGGAGCTTCAACTCCCTCGATAAGTTTTCTATGGGATTAAGGTCTGGAGGCTGACTAGGTCACTCCATGACCTTAATGTGCTTCATTTTGAGCCACTCGTTTGTTGCCTTGGCTGTATGTTTTAGGTCATTGTCATGTTGGAAGCCCCAGCCACGACCCTGGTGGAGGGGAGGAGGTTGTCACTCAGGATTTTACGGTACATAGCTCCATCCATTCTCCCATTGATGCGGTGAAGTAGTCCTGTGCCCTTTGCAGAGATACAGCCCCAAAACATAATGTTTCCACCTCCATGCTTGACATGGGATGGTGTTCTCATAGGCAGCATTTCTCTTCCTCCAAACACGGCAAGTTGAGTTAATGTAAAAAAACTTAAATTTTTGTCTCATCTGACCACAGCACCTTCTCCCAATTACTCACAGAATCATCCAGGTGTTCATTGGCAAACTTTAGATGGGCCTCCACATGTGCCTTCTTGAGCACGGAGACCTTGCGGGCACTACAGAATTTTAAACCTTTACGGTGTAATGTGCTAAAAATGGTTTTCTTGGTGACTGTGGTCCCAGCTGCCTTGATATCATTAACAAATTCACCCCATGTAGTTTTAGGCTGATCTCTCACCTTCCTCATGATCAAGGATACCCCATGGGGTGAGATATTGCATTTTGTGCCAGATTGATGTCGATTGACAATCATTTTGTATTTCTTCCTTTTTCTTACTATTGCACCGACAGTTGTCTCCTTCTCACTCAGTTTCTTACTTATGGTTTTGCAGCCCATTTCAGCTTTGTGCAGGTCTATGATCCTGTCCCTGATATCCTTATAAAGCTCTTTGGTCTTGCCCATGTTGTAGAGGTTAGAATCTGACTAATTAATTGAGTCTGTGGACAGGAGTCTTTTATAAAGGTGACTATGTAATACAGCTGGTCTGTACGAGCCAGAACTCTTAATGGTTGGTAGGGGATCAAATACTTATTTGTCCCTGCAAAATGCAAATAAATTTATATAATTTATACAATGTGATTTTCTGAATTGTATTTTTGATATTCTATCTCTCAATGTTAAAATTATCCTACCCTGTTCATGTCTTCGTCAGTGGGCAAACTTACAAAATCAGCAAAAAATCAGATACTTTATTGAGATATGTGGGTTTTGGTGGTGGAATTAGTATTGCATATGTGGTTCAAGTAAATAGGTGACAAATAGAGGTGCATTTTACATAGATCAATTTTAGGTGAGTGACAACATGGGGAATACTGATAAAGGTCTTGACAGGAATGGAAACTGGAATTAATAATGCTGATGCTCAGTAAAAAAGAGATTTTTGCCTCCAGCGTACTCATATGCAGGGATGGGCTGGGCCAGGTGGAAGGGAGGCAAATACCTGAGCTGTGTGCACGGAAGTCTTTTACCTTGATGGCTTCGCAGCTCCGACTCCCTCCGCCCTCCCTGGACTTCTGGTCAGGTGACATAGTTGTAGCTAGAATGTATGGACCAATTGCAGGTCCTGACTACAGCCCATACATTCTAGATGTATCAGTAGTGAATGTGCTAGAATGTATGGGCTACTTTCAGGTCCTCTCAGCAGCCCATACATTCTAGCTGATTGATTGCTGAAAATGATACAATGTATGGGCTCCGTCCAGGTATATCATCTACCATGACAAGAAGAGATGCTGCACCTGGTGGGGATTGCTTGTGAGGTAAGAATAAAAAAACTTTTTTTTTTTTAATAAAATGAAATAAATGGGTGAGGGGGCTGCCAATGATGGAGGGGGGCTGCCAATGATGGAGGGAGTGCAACAAATGATGGAGGGAGACTGAAAATGATGGAGGAGGGTGCTGCAAATGAGGCAGGGGGCGGCAAATGATGGAGGGAGGTGCTACAAATTATGGTGGGAGGCTGCCAATGATGGAGGGGGTGCTACAAAAGATGGAAGGGGGGCTTCCAATGATGAAAGGGGAGCTGCCAATGATGGAGTGGGTGCTACAAATGATGGAGGGAGGCTGCAGATGATGGAGGGGTGCTGCAAATGATGGAAGGGGGCTGCCAATGATGGAAGGGTCCGCAAATGATGGAGGGGGTGCTGCAAATGATGGAAGGGGTGCTGCAAAAGATGGAGGAAGTGCTGCAAATGATGGCGGGTGTGCTACAAATGATAGAGGGAGGTGTTACAAATGATGGAGGGGGCTGCCAATGATGAAAGGGGGCTGCCAATGATGGAGGGGGTGCTAAAAATAATGGAGGGAGGCTGTAAATGTTGGAGGGGTGCAACAAAAGATCAAAGGGGGCTGCCAATTATGGAGGGGGTGCTACAAATGATGGGGGTAGGCTGGAAATGATGGGGGGTGCTGCAAATAATGGAAGAGGCTGCCAATGATGGAGGGGGGCTGCAAATTATGGAGGGGGTGCTGCGAATGATGGAGAGGGTGCTGCAAATGATGGAGGGGGGTTGCTAATGATGGAGGGAGGCTGCAAATGATTGAGAGGCTGACAATGACGGAGGGGGTGCTGCCAATGGTGGAGGGGGCCAAAAATGAAGAAGGGGGTGCTGTAAATGATGGAAGGAGGCTGCAAATAATGGAGGGGGTGCTGCAAATGAAGGATAGATGTTGCAAATGATGGAGGAGGTGCTGCAAATAATGGAGGAGTGCTGCAAATGATGGAGGCAGTGCTACAAATGATGGAGGGGTTGCTACAAATGATGGAGGGGGTGCTACCAATGATGGAGTAGGTGCTACAAATGATGGAGGGGGCTGAAAATGATGGAGGAGTGCTACAAATCATGGATGGAGTTCTGCAAATGATGGAGAGGGGTGCTGCAAATGATGGATGGATGTGCTGCAATTGATGGAGGGGGTCCTGCAAATGATGGAGGGGTGCTGCCAATGATGGAGGGGGCTGCCAATGATGGAGGGGGCTGCAAATGATGAAAGGGGTGATGAAAATGATAAAAGGGGCTGTAAATGATGGAAGGGGTGCTGCAATTTGCAAATGATGATGGAGGGGGCTGCAAATGATGGAGGGGCTGCAAATGATGATGTGAGGGAGGGGACATGGGACTGCACATGAATGAAAGGGGACTGCACATGATGAAGTGGGAGAAGAATGGTGAGAATGGGGAACTGCAAATGATGAAGTGAGGGGGAAGGGGTACGGCAAATGATGAAGAGAGGGGGAGGAGGACAGCGAATGATGAAGTGAGGGAGACTGCAAATGATGAAGTGAGAGACGGGGACAGCAGTTGAATTGAAAATGGGGGATGGGGAGTGCAAATGAGGACCTGGGGGAGAGCAAATAATCATGAATTTTCAGGGTGGTGGGAGTAAATGATGTATTGAATGGGGGAGAGCAGCTGATAATGAATAGAGGGTGGGGTGGAAGAAAGAGAAGACATGACAATGAATTGGGACGGAAGGGGCATGCAAATTTAATAAATTGGGGGGAGAGTGTTGTGAATTCTGTGGCAGAGCTCCCTCCTGTGGTCACAAGTTGTACTTCGGCTGATTCTCTCTGTGAGCTTCCGTTGGTGGAGGAAAGTGGTACTGCGGCTTCTGAGTTTCCTTCCTCAGGTGATGTGGTGAAGTCGTTAGGTGCTGCTCTATTTAACTCCACCTAGTGCTTTGATCCTGGCCTCCAGTCAATGTTCTAGTATTGGACCTGTTTCCTCCTGGATCGTTCCTGTGGCCTGCTGCTCTGCATAGCTAAGTTCTGCTTTGCTATTTTGTTTGCTGTTTTTTTCTGTCCAGCTTGTCTATTTGTTTTTTCCTGCTTGCTGGAAGCTCTGGGACGCAGAGGGTGTACCTCCGTGCCGTTAGTTCAGTACGGAGGGTCTTTTTGCCCCCTTTGCGTGGTTTTTGTAGGGTTTTGTGTTGACCGCATAGTTACCTTTCCTATCCTCGCTCTGTTCAGAAAGTCGGGCCTCACTTTGCTAAATCTATTTCATCTCTACGTTTGTCTTTTCATCTTAACTCACAGTCATTATATGTGGGGGCTGCCTTTTCCTTTGGGGTATTTCTCTGAGGCAAGGTAGGCTTATTTTCTATCTTCAGGTTAGCTAGTTTCTCAGGCTGTGCCGAGTTGCATAGGTAGCGTTAGGCGCAATCCACGGCTGCCTTTAGTGTGGTTGGAGAGGATTAGGGATTGCGGTCAGCAGAGTTCCCACGTCTCAGAGCTCGTTCTATGTTTTTGGGTTATTGTCAGGTTCTGACCTCTATGTCCATTGTGGTACTGAATTACCTTTCACAACAGGAGAGGTAGGCACATAGCGGGGGACGTTGAGGATGAGGTGACTGGAAATGAATTGGGGGAAGAGTACAGGGGCTAATTATTGTATATATTTATTAGGTAGGGATAATGGCTATTTATAGTAGCGGGGCACAGTGGTGAATAGTGTTCAGCGATACCTTCCGATATCGGAAAGTATCGGTATCGGATAGGATCGGCTATCAAAAAATATCGGATATCGCCGATACCGATACCCGATCCCAATGCAAGTCAATGGGTCCAAAATATCGGAATTAAAATAAACCCTTTCTTTCCTTGTAGGTTCATTCTACATGAAGGAAAACAACTAAGAATAATGCAGGATGTATTTGGGGAGGTGGCAGAGACATTAAAGTCATAGAGGTTTAGCCCAATCAAATAGAATAGCATGTTTTTTTGTTTTTTTTTTAAAGACGTTCGGAGTGACAAAGATATTGACTATGTAAATATTTTTTTTATTTTGTCAGATATTGATGTTTCACTATTCCACGCCCTTCCCCTTCTTTTTTTTTTTACTTTTCCCACACTTTCATCTTCATCATCATCAGCATCTTTGACATCAACTTCATCTTCACCTTATTCATCTTCTTCTTCATCCTTTACCTTTTTTTTTTTTTATTACATTCTTCATACTCATTTTATTCAACTATTATTATTCTTCCTATTCTACATATTCATTTTATTCAACTGTATTATTCTTCCTATTCTACTTCTTCATCATATTCTCATTTGTGACAGGCATTCCCGTAGTTGTTATCTATAAAAGTTGGAAGATTACACCTTCCGTTCTGCGAGTCACAAAAGTTACATTTGTCCGCGTTCAGTTTGGCCTGCAGCATCAGGCTTTATCCAGGGGCACCACGAGGAGGAACGGACTCACCCCCATACACTGCTTAGTCTTCTTCTGCATATAATTGAGATAATATCTTTTGCTCTGATATTAAGTGTTATGCTTAATGTTCTTCTGCTCTTTGTCCGGCAGCCTCTTGTTCTTCTGCTTCTCGGTCTTCCATGTCGTCGTCTCCAGTGTCGTCATCTCCGCCGTCGTCGTCTCCGCCGTCGTCGTCGTCATCGGGGTGGTCTTCCGGGTTGTCGTCGTCGTCATCGGGGTGGTCTTCCGGGTCGTCGACTTTAGGGTCTTCAACTTGGAAATGTAGCAGAAGGTACAAGAAGGCTGAGAAAATGCCAAGAACCAGATGATGGAACTGGAACTCGGATGGCTACCCGAAGGTTCAAGAGCCTATGGAACTACCAGCTGACGTTACTGGAACCCGGTTACTAAGCAGGAGGTACCCGTGCTAAAAAGCACTACCAAGGACCACCTGACGTTGGCGGAACTCGGATACCCAGAAGGAGGCACCTAAGCCAAAGGCTCTGCCCGGAACCAGCTGACGGTACTGGAACCAGGATGGGGAGCAGAAGGTACAAGAGCAAAAGACACTGCCGAGAACCAGCTGACGGTACTGGAACCCGGATGGGTAGCCGAAGGTCCAAGAGCCAATGGAACTACCGAGGACCAGCTGACGTTACTGGAACCCGGTTACTAAGCAGGAGGTACCCGTGCCTGAAAGCACTACCAAGGACCACCTGACGTTGGTGGAACTTGGATACCCAGAAGGAGGCACCTAAGCCAAAGGCTCTGCCCGGAACCAGCTGACGGTACTGGAACCAGGATGGGGAGCAGAAGGTACAAGAGCAAAAGACACTGCCGAGAACCAGCTGACGGTGCTGGAACCAGGTGGTGGACCCGACGGCCCACAGGAGAGGAGAGAACAGCTAGGCCGCGAGGCAGCCGCAGTTACCGAACCCCAACAGTCCTACAGGGGGAGCTGGGCCTACTGGCACTACAGAACCAGCCTTGACTACCAGTTCACGCAGCCCACATAGGAAGCTCCTAAACTGGAGGCACCCTGGAGTTGGCTAACCCGACCGCACCACGACGGGGCAAGCATAGGCGTCTCAGTGAGCTTGACACAACCCGGAAACAGCTGACGGTGCTGAAACCAGGTTTGGCATGAGGGAGTACCTGTGACAAAAACACTGCCGAGAACCAGCTGGCGGTGCTGGAACCCAGATGCGTTGCCCCAGTGTGCAAGAGCCAATGGCACGACCGAGGACCAGCTGACGGTGCTGGAACCCGGTTACTAAGCTGTAGGTGCCCGCGCTTAAAAGCACTACCAAGGACCGCCTGATGTTGGCGGAACTTGGATACCCAGGAGGAGGCACCTAAGCCAAAGGCTCGGCCCGGAACCAGCTGACGGTGCTGGAACCAGGTGGTGGACCCCAAGGCACACAGGAGAGGAGAGAACAGCTATGCCGCGAGGCAGCCGCAGTTACCGAACCCCAACAGTCCTACAGGGGGAGCTGGGCCTACTGGCACTACAGAACCAGCCTTGACTACCAGTTCACGCAGCCCACATAGGAAGCTCCTAAACTGGAGGCACCCTGGAGTTGGCTAACCCGACCGCAACACGACGGGGCAAGCATAGGCGTCTCAGTGAGCTTGACACAACCCGGAAACAGCTGACGGTGCTGAAACCAGGTTTGGCACGAGGGAGTACCTGTGACAAAAACACTGCCGAGAAGCAGCTGGCGGTGCTGGAACCCAGATGCGTTGCCCCAGTGTGCAAGAGCCAATGGCACGACCGAGGACCAGCTGACGGTGCTGGAACCCGGTTACTAAGCTGTAGGTGCCCGCGCTTAAAAGCACTACCAAGGACCGCCTGACGTTGGCGGAACTCAGATACCCAGGAGGAGGCACCTAAGCCAAAGGCTCGGCCCGGAACCAGCTGACGGTGCTGGAACCAGGTGGTGGACCCCAAGACCCACAGGAGAGGAGAGAACAGCTAGGCCGCGAGGCAGCCGCAGTTACCGAACCCCAACAGTCCTACAGGGGGAGCTGGGCCTACTGGCACTACAGAACCAGCCTTGACTACCAGTTCACGCAGCCCACATAGGAAGCTCCTAAACTGGAGGCACCCTGGAGTTGGCTAACCCGACCGCACCACGACGGGGCAAGCATAGGCGTCTCAGTGAGCTTGACACAACCCGGAAACAGCTGACGGTGCTGAAACCAGGTTTGGCACGAGGGAGTACCTGTGACAAAAACACTGCCGAGAAGCAGCTGGCGGTGCTGGAACCCAGATGCGTTGCCCCAGTGTGCAAGAGCCAATGGCACGACTGAGGACCAGCTGACATGCTGGAACCCGGTTACTAAGCTGTAGGTGCCCGCGCTTAAAAGCACTACCAAGGACCGCCTGACATTGGCGGAACTTGGATACCCAGGAGGAGGCACCTAAGCCAAAGGCTCGGCCCGGAACCAGCTGACGGTGCTGGAACCAGGGGGTGGACCCCAAGGCCCACAGGAGAGGAGAGAACAGCTAGGCCGCGAGGCAGCCGCAGTTACCGAACCCCAACAGTCCTACAGGGGGAGCTGGGCCTACTGGCACTACAGAACCAGCCTTGACTACCAGTTCACGCAGCCCACATAGGAAGCTCCTAAACTGGAGGCACCCTGGAGTTGGCTAACCCGACCGCAACACGACGGGGCAAGCATAGGCGTCTCAGCGAGTTTGACACAACCCGGAAACAGCTGACGGTGCTGAAACCAGGTTTTGCACGAGGGAGTACCTGTGACAAAACCACTGCCGAGAACAAGCTGGCAGTGCTGGAACCCGGATGCGTTGCCTATCAAAGATTGTCTTCCTACAGCCCCAACTAGCGGTGTTGGAGCAAGGGGTAAGCAGGGGGAGCAGAGTGTAGGCCGAAGCCTGCACTGGAGTCAGCTTTGTGTCTGCGTTGCGTTTGCAGGACACTTTGCCGGCTACACAGTGGGGGAACAGCTGGCGGTGCTGAACCCCACTAACACATTAGCTGGTGTTTTTCTCTGTGCAGCTAGCACTTCCAGGCAAAAACTAGCGTTGTTACAGCCCAGGGTCAGCAGGAGGAGGAGAGGAGCAGAGTGTAGGCCGAAGCCTAGTTGAACCAATTTCAAAGGTAACCTTTAACCCCCCCTCAGGTGTTACAAAGTACAAGAGCCACACCTTGTGCAGCATTAATGCTGCACAAGTAAAAGGTTGCTCTATTAATTTTTCTACTTGCACACGCTGAATGCAACACGTACACAATTTAGTCCATTCTACAGTCAAACTGTAGTTGAGGCGTGACTTGTATTTTTAAGGAGACGCAACATAGGTGTCCCAAATAACGCCTTTGTGCTTGGCGCAGCTTCCTGAGCGTTGTTTTTTGCTGTACAGGAGTCTGCGCTCTTGTGTTATCCCTTGGCAATGCCCTGTTAGCGCTGCCCGTCTTATGACCTCATTTCATGTTGGCCGCTGCGGTTAACGATGGCCATAAATCCCAGACCCACAGTGCCTTTTCATAAAGTCACACTGCGGTGCTGGGATTTGTGGCCTTGAGCAGTAAATATTTTCGACGCTCACACACGTCCTTACACCTGCTTCAGACTGGGCGGCCTCTGCTGATCCCTTTTCGCATGCCGCGGCCATGAGGCCGCACAGTCTGAAGAAGGCGGAAGGAGATGAGTGACGACAGGCGTACATATGCACTGCTCGTGCCCATAAACCACACCCTCGCTGACAAAATAAATAAGACAACGAGGGGCGTTGTTTCACGCAGGGCGGATGCACAGGCGCAGCCAGCTAACCATGATGTCAAAAGACGGGAAGCGCTACCAAGGGGGGTGCTGCGTATCATTAGAAAGGAAAGTCACACCTCAGGGACAGTGGAATGGTCTCAATGAGACACATTTTTTACGTGTTGAGTTCCACGTGGGCAAGGAGAAAAAGTCAGCCACCTTGTACAAATGCAGCAGTACTGCTGAACAAGGTAGCTGTTATACATAGAAACACCTGGGGTGGGGGGCAGGCTCCCTTCAATTTCAGTTCATGGGCCTGCATGGCGTTTGCAGGTCACGTTGCCGGCTACACAGCTGGGGAACAGCTGGCGGTGCTGAACCCCACTAACACATTGGCTGGTGTTTTTCTCTGTGCAGCTAGCACGTCCGGGCAAAAACTGGCGGTGTTAGAGCCCAGGGTCAGCAGGAGGAGGAGAGGAGCAGAGTGTAGACCGAAGCCTAGTTGAACCAATTTCAAAGGTAACCTTTAACCCCCCTCAGGTGTTGCAAGGTACAAGAGCCACACCTCGTGCAGCATTAATGCTGCACAAGTATAAGGTTGCTCTATTAATTTTGTTCCTTGCACACGCTGAATAAAACACGTACACTATTTAGCCCATTCTACTGTAAAACAGTAGTGGAGGCGTGACTTGTCTTTTTAAAGAAAAGCAGCCCAGGTGTCGAAAATAACACCTTGGTGCATGGGCGCAGTTTCCTGAGCATTGTTATTTGCTGTACAGGAGTCTGCACTCTTGTTATCCCTTGGCCATGCGCTGTGAGCGCTTCCAGTCTTCTGACCTCATTTCATGTTGGCCGATGCGGTTAGCGGTGGACATGAATCCCAGACCCACAGTGTGTTTGGAAAAAATCACACTACGTGGGTGGGACTCGTGCCCTTGTGCAGTTAATATGTTTGCCGCTCACACATGTCCTTACACCTGCTTCAGACTGGGCGGCCTCATCTGATCCCTTATCGCATGCCGCGGCCATGATGCCGCACAGTCTGAAGAAGGCGGAAGGAGATGAGTTAAGACAGGCGAACATATGCACTGCACATGCCCATCAATAACACCCTCGCAGCCAAAATATATGAGACAACGAGGGGCATTGTGTTGGGCAGGGCGGACGCACAGGCACAGGCAGCCAACCAATGATGTCAGAAGACGGGCAGCGCTACCAAGGGTGGTGCTGCGTATCATTAGAAAGGAAAGTCACACCTCAGGGACAGTTGAATGGTCTCAATGAGACACATTTTGTACGTGTTGAGTTCCACGTGGGCAAGGAGAAAAAGTCAGCCACCTTGTACAAATGCAGCAGTACTGCTGTACAAGGTGGCTATTATACATAGAAACACCTGGGGGTGGGGGGCAAGCTCCACTCAATTTCAGTTCATGTGCCTGCGTGGCGTTTGCAGGTCACGTTGCAAGCTACACAGCAGGGGAACAGCTGGCGGTGCTGAACCCCACTAACACATTGGCTGGTGTTTTTCTCTGTGCAGCTAGCAATTCCGGGCAAAAACTAGCGGTGTTAGAGCCCAGGGTCAGCAGGAGGAGGAGATGAGCAGAGTGTAGGCCGAAGCCTCCACTGGTGGTAGCTTTTGGTCGGTTGTGCCAGCGTGGCTTGTGCTGGACACGATGCCGGCTACACAGCAGGGGAACAGCTGGCGGTGCTGAAACCCACTAACACATTGGCTGGTGTTTTTCTCTGTGCAGCTAGCACTTCAGGGCAAAAACTAGCGGTGTTAGAGCCCAGGGTCAGCAGGAGGAGGAGAGGAGCAAAGTGTAGGCCGAAGCCTAGTTGAACCAATTTCAAAGGTAACCTTTAACCCCCCCTCAGGTGTTGCAAGGTACAAGAGCAACACCTTGAACAGCATTATTGCTGCAAAAGTCAAAGGTTGCTCTCTTCATTTTGCTCCTTGCACACGCTGAATAAAACACGTACACTATTTAGCCCATTATACTGTCAAACAGTAGTGGAGGTGTGACTTTTCTTTTGAAGAAGACGCAGCACAGGTGTCAAAATTTACACCTAGGTGCTGGGCGCAGACTCCTTACCGTTGTTATTTGCAGTACAGGAGAGTGCGCTCTTGTGTTATCCCTTGGCAATACCCTGTTAGTGCAGGCCGTCTTATGACCTCATTTCATGTTGGCCGGTGCGGTTAACGATGGCCATAAATCCCAGACCCACAGTGCCTTTCCATAAAATCACACTGTGGTGATGGGATTCGTGGCCTTGTGTTGTAAATATGTTCGCCGCTCACACATGTCCTTACACCTGCTTCAGACTGGGCGGCCTCAGCTGATCCCTTATTGCCTGCCACGGCCATGAGGCCGCATAGTCTGAAGAAGGCGGAAGGAGGGGAGTGAAGACAGGCGAACATATGCACTGCTCGTGCCCATCAATCACACCCTCGCAGTCAAAATATATGAGACAACGAGGGGCGTTGTGTCGGGCAGGGCGGACGCACAGGCACAGCCAGCCAACCAATGATGTCTGAAGACGGGCAGCGCTAACAATGGGGGTGCTGCGTGTCATTAAAATGGAAAGTCACACCTCAGTGACATTGTAATGGTCTCTAATGAGACACATTTTGGAGGTGTTGAGTTCCACGTGGGCAAGGAGAAAAAGTCAGCCACCTTGTACAAATGCAGCAGTACTGCTGTCCAAGGTGGCTGTTATACATAGAAACAGCTGGGGGTGGGGGGCAGGCTCACTTCAATTTCAGTTCATGTGCCTGCGTGGCGTTTGCAGGTCACGTTGCCAGCTACACAGCAGGGGAACAGCTGGCGGTGCTGAACCCCACTAACACATTGGCTGGTGTTTTTCTCTGTGCAGCTAGCAATTCCGGGCAAAAACTAGTGTTGTTAGAGCCCAGGGTCAGCAGGAGGAGGAGAGGAGCAGAGTGTAGGCCGAAGCCAGCACTGGTGGCAGCTTTTGGTCAGTTGTGCCAGCGTGGCTTGTGCTGGACACGATGCCGGCTACACAGCAGGGGAACAGCTGGCGGTGCTGAACCCCACTAACACATTGGCTGTTGTTTTTCTCTGTGAAGCTCGCATTTCCGGGCAAAAACTAGCGGTGTTAGAGCCCAGGGTCAGCAGGAGGAGGAGAGGAGCAGAGTGTAGGCCGAAGCCTAGTTGAACCAATTTCAAAGGTAACCTTTAACACCCCCTCAGGTGTTGCAAGGTACAAGAGCCACACCTTGTGCAGCATTAATGCTGCACAAGTAAAAGGTTGCTCTATTTAGTTTGCTCCTTGCACACGCTGAATAAAACACGTACACTATTTAGCCCATTATACTGTCAAACAGTAGTGGACGCGTGACTTGTCTTTTTAAGGAGACGCAGCACAGGTGTCAAAATTTACACCTAGGTGCTGGGCGCAGATTCCTGAGCATTGTTATTAGCTGTACAGGAGTCTGCGCTATTGTGATCCCTTGGCCATGCGCTGTGAGCGCTGCCTGTCTTCTCACCTCATTTCATGTTGGCCGTTGCGGTTAGCAATGGATATGAATCCCAGGCCCGCAGTGTGTTTTCAAAAAATCACACTGCGTGGCTGGGATTCGTATCCTTGTGCAGTAAATATGTTTGCCGCTCACACATGTCCTTACACCTGCTTCAGACTGGGCGGCCTCAGCTGATCCCTTATCGCCTACCACGGCCAGGAGGCCGCACAGTCTGAAGAAGGCGGAAGGAGATGAGTTAAGACAGGCGAACATATGCACTGCACATGCCCATCAATCACACCCTCGCAGCCAAAATATATGAAACAAGGGGGGTTGTGTCGGGCAGGGCGGACACACAGGCACAGGCAGCCAACCAATGATGTCAGAAGACGGGCAGCGCTACCAAGGGGGGTGGTGCGTGTCATTAAAAAGGAAAGTCACACCTCAGGGACATTGTAATGGTCTGTAATGAGACACATATTTTACGTGTTTAATTCTACGTGGGCAAGGATAAAAAATCAGCCACCTTGTACAAATGCAGCAGTACTGCTGTACTAGGTGGCTGTTATACATAGAAACACCTGGGGGGTGGGGCCAGGTTCCCTTTAATTTCAGTTCATGTGCCTGCGTGGCGTTTGCAGGTCACGTTGCCGGCTACACAGCAGGGGAACAGCTGGCGTTGCTGAACCCCACTAACACATTGGCTGGTGTTTTTCTCTGTGCAGCTAGCACTTCCGGGCAAAAACTAGCGGTGTTTAAGCCCAGGGTCAGCAGGAGGAGGAGAGGAGCAGAGTGTAGGCCGAAGCCTGCACTGGTGGCAGCTTTTGTTCTGTTGTGCCAGCGTGGCTTGTGCTGGACACGTTGCCGACTACACAGCAGGGGAACAGCTGGCGGTGCTGAACCCCACTGACACATCACCTAGGGTTTTTTCTGTGTAGACAACACTTCCAGGTGGCAACTGACAGTGTTGAAACCCAGGGAATCAAAGAGGAGCAGAGTGTAGGCCGAAGACTGCAGTGGAGCAAGTTGAAAGGGAACCTTTAACCCCCCCCCCAGGCATTTGTTGCTGAAAGAGCCATCTTGTACAGCAGTAATACTGCACATGGAAAATGGTGGCTCCGAAAATTATGCTCCTTGCAAACGCTGAAGTAGACACTCATATAATGTGTCCCCTCACACTGTCAAACCGTCCCGGAAGTGGGACTTTCCTTTGTAATGTGACACAGCTAAGCCGTCATTCCAACCCCCTTGGTGCCGTGCGCCACCTCCTCAACGTTGTTTGGTTCTGTCACGGAGCCCGCGCTGTAATGTTATCCCTTGGCCATGCACAGTTAGCGGTGCCCGTCTTCTGACATCATGTAGGTGTCAGGCTGGCAGTGCCTGTGCGTCCAAGCTGCCCGAGATCCAACCTTGCAGTGTCATCTAATGTAGTCCCACTGCGGGCCAGGGATCCATGGGCATGCGCAGTGCATATCATCGCCTCTCACTCACCTCCTTCCTGCTTCTTCAGACTGTGCGGCGTCACGGCCGTGGCATGCTATTAGGGATCAGCTGACGCCGCCTAGTCTGAAGAAGCGTGAAGAAGGGGAGTGAGAGGCTAGTATATGCACTGCGCATGGCCATGGATACCAGGCCCACTGTGGGATCACATTAGACGACACTGCGAGGTGGGATTTCGGGCAGCGTGGACGCACAGGCGCAGCCAGGACGACAACAAATCATGTCAGAGGACGGGCAGCGCAAACTGTGCATGACCAAGGGATAACATAACAGCGCAGGGTCCATGACGGAATCAAACAACGCTAAGGAGCCAGCGCACGGTGGCAAGGGGGTAGCAATGACGGCTGTGCTGCGTCACATTACAAAGGAAAGTCCCACCTCCGGGACGGTTGGACGGTGTGAGGGGACACATTACATGAGTGTGTAGTTCAGCGTTTGCAAGGAGCATAATTTCAAGAGCGACCTTTCCCTTGTGCAGTATTAGTGCTGCACATGGTGGCTCTTTCAGTAACAAACGCCTAGGGGGGGGGGACAGGTCCCCTTATATTTTAGTTGTGCCAGCGTGGCGGTGGCATGATACGTTGCCGGATACACAGCTGGGGATCAGCTGACGTTACTGAACCCCAATAACAGAGGAGCGACTGTTGACTGTGCAGACAGCACTTCCAGGCACCAACTGGCGGTGTTAGAGCCCAGGGACAGCAGGAGGAGCAAATTGGAAGTATTGCCGCACACACAGCTGGGGATCAGCTGACGTTACTGAACCCCAATAACAGAGGAGCGACTGTTAACTGTGCACACAGCACTTCCAGGCACCAACTGGCGGTGTTAGAGACCAGGGACAGCAGGAGGAGCAGATTGGAGGTATTGCCGCACACACAGCTGGGGATCAGCTGACGTTACTGAACCCCAATAACAGAGGAGCGACTGTTAACTGTGCACACAGCACTTCCAGGCACCAACTGGCGGTGTTAGAGCCCAGGGTCAGCAGGAGGAGCAGAGGAACAGAGTGTAGGCCGAAGCCTGATTGGAGCAAGTTGAAAGGGAACCTTTAACCCCCCCCCCAAGACGTTTGTAGCTGAAAGAGCCATCTTGTGCAGCACTAAGGATGCAAAAGGAAAAGGTTGCTCTTTTAATTATGCTCCTTGCAAACACTGAAGTAAACACTAAAAATGTGTCCCCTTATACCGTTCAACCGTCCCGGAGGTGCGAATTTCCTTCGTAATGGGACACAGCACAGCTGTCATTCCTATCCCCTTGGTGCCGTGCGCTGCCTCCTCAGCGTTGTTTTAAGCTGTCACGGAGCCTGCGCTGTTCTGTTAGCCCTTGGCCATGCCCATTTAGCGCTGCCTGTCTTCTGACATAATTTGGTGTCAGGCTGTCAGTGCCTGTGCGTCCACGCTGCTCCAGATCCCACCTCGCAGTCTCGTCTAACGTAATCCCACTGCGGGCCTTGAATCCATGGGCATGCACAGTGCATATACTCGACTCTCACTCCCCTCCTTCCCTCTTCTTCAGACTGTGCGGTGTCACGGCCATGGCATGCTATTAGGGATCAGCTGACGGCGCACAGTCTAAAGAAGGCGGAGGGAAATGAGCGAGAGCCCGAGGGGAAGATATGCACTGCGCATGCCCATGGATCCCAGGCCCGCAGTGTGACTCAATCAGAAGACACTGCGAGGCGGGATCTCGGGCAGCGCGGCCGCACAGGCGCAGCCAGCCTGACACCAAATTATGTCAGAAGACAGGCAGCGCAAATAGGGCATGCCCAAGGGATAACAGAACAGTGCAGGCTCCGTGACAGCTTAAAACAATGCTGAGGAGGCAGCGCATGGCACCAAGGGGGTAGGAATGACGGCTGTGCTGCGTCACATTACGAAGGAAAGTCCCAGCTCCGGGACGGTATAACGGTATCAGTGAACACATTTTATAAGTGTTAAGTTCTGCGTGTGCAAGGAGCTAAACCAAAAGAGTTACCTTTCCCTTGTGCAGTATTACTGCTGCACAAGATGGCTCTTTCAGTAACAAACGATGGGGGGGGGACAGGTTCCCTTACATTTAGGTTGTTGTGCCAGCGTGGCGGTCGCAGGACACATTGCCGGCTACACAGCTGGGGATCAGCTGACGTTACTGAAACCCAATAACACTGGGTCGTATGTTTTTACTGTGCAGCCTGCACTTCTGAGCCGCAACTGGCGGTGTTGGAGCCCAGGAATAGCAGTTCAGGTGGTTGAAAGATGAACACAGCAGGAGACCTGGATGACACCCAATTACTTAATCAGGCAGAGGAGTGGCAAATTCCTGCGAGATTCAGGCCTGGTTCATTTTCAGGAAAGTAAGCCGGTCAACGTTATCGGAGGACAGTCGCATGCGACGGTCTGTTAGTACACCACCTGCGGCACTAAAGACACGTTCCGATAAGACACTAGCCGCAGGGCAAGCCAGCACCTCCAATGCATACTGGCTTAGCTCTGGCCATGTATCCAGCTTAGAGACCCAAAACTTGAACGGGGAAGAGCCGTCTGGGAGTACAGTAAGAGGGCAAGCCATGTAGTCTGTCACCATCTGACGGAACCGTTGCCTCCTGCTGACTGGAGCCGCCGGTGATGGTGTAGACATTTGGGGCGGGCACACAAAAGTGTGCCAGAGTTGTGCCATACTGGGCTTGCCTTGGGCAGAGGCACTGCTTCTGCTCCCTCTTTGGGCAGAGCCTCCCCCACTGCCTCGACGCACTGAGCTGCTTTGTAAAGCACTAGCAGCACTCCTCTCAGTTGGACAGGAGAAGATGATGGAATTCACCAGTGTGTCGTGGTACTCCCGCAATTTACGCTCCCGGGTCAACGCTGGGATGAGGTTTTGGACGTTGTCCCGTTAGCGAGGATCGAGGAGGGTGAACACCCAATAATCAGGCATGTTGAGAATGTGGTCGATGCGGCGGTCGTTTCTCAGGCACTGCAGCATGAAATCCACCATGTGCTGCAGAGTGCCAACTGGCCCAGAAACGCTGTCCCCTGCTTGAGACATGATCTCTGCCCGCTCGTCATCACCCCACCCTCGCTGTACACACTGACCACTGGACAATTGTGTCGCTCCCTCCTCTGGACGGAGCTCTTCCTCCTCCATTGACTCCTCCTCATCCTCCTCACAAATTGGCCCCTGCGTACCCCTTTGTGAGGAACCACGTGGCGCTGACTCTCCAGAAGCTGATGGAAAAGGTGACTCCTCATCCTCCACCTCTTCCACAACATCATCCCTTAACCCTTGCAAAGTTTGCTGAAGCAGGCAGATAAGGGGGACAGTCATGCTGACTAGTGCATCATCTGCACTTGACATCCGCGTGGAATAATCAAAAGGACGCAAAACCTGGCAGACGTCCTTCATGGTGGCCCACTCTGTGGTTGTGAAGTCTGATCGGCGCTGACTGCGACTTCTTTGCGCCTGATGCAGCTGGTACTCCATAACTGCTTGCTGCTGCTCACACAACCGCTCCAACATATGTAACGTGGAATTCCACCGGGTAGGTAGGTCACATATGATGCGGTGTTCCGGAAGGCGGAATCGGCGCTGCAGAGCAGCAATGCGGGATCTGGCCAAGCTGGAACGCCGAAAGTGAGCACACTCTAGGCGGACCTTGTGCAGCAGGGCATCAAGATCCGGATAGTCCCTCAGAAAACTCTGCACAACCAAATTGAGCACATGTGCCAGACATGGGATGTGAGTGAGGTTGCCAAGGGCCAAAGCTGCCACCAGATTTCGGCCATTGTCACACACTACCATGCCTGGCTGGAGATTCGCTGGCAGTAACCACACATCGCTCTCCTGCTTGATGGCATTCCAGAGCTCCTGCGCTGTGTGGCTTCGATTCCCCAATGAAACTAGTTTCAAGACGGCCTGCTGACGTTTGGCCACGGCTGTGCTCATGTCGGTCATAGGTAAACGTTCACGGGTCCATGTGGAGGTGGACTGTGACGGCTCCTGCAGAGTTGATTCTGAGGAACTTGTGTAAGAGGAGGAGTCAATGTGTACAGACTGGATTCCTGCAATCCTTGGAGTGGGCAGGACAGGTCCTGCGCCACTCGCACGATCTGTACCTGGCTCAACAACATTAACCCAATGGGCAGTGAGGGAAACGTATCGCCCCTGTCCATGCTGACTGGTCCACGCATCGGTGGTGAGGTGGACCTTGCTACTGACGGCGTTCAGTAGCGCATGTTTTATGTTTCCCTCAACATGCCTGTGCAGGGCAGGGACAGCTTGCCTGCTGAAGTAAAAGCGGCTGGGCACCTTGTACTGTGGGACTGCCAATGCCATCAAGTCACGGAAGCTGTCAGTCTCCACCAGCCTGAACGAGAGCATTTCCAGGGACAACAGTTTGGCAATGCCTGCATTCAGAGCCTGTGCTCGGGGGTGGTTGGCCGAGAATGCCCGCCTTTTCTCCCATGCCTGTACTACCGATGGCTGTAGAGTAGACTGGGAGTGTGAGGATGACTGGGAAGGTGGTGCTGTGGGTGGAATTACACAAGGTCTCTGGACAACAGTGCCAGAGGTTCTTCCATGGCGATCCTGGGAGGAAGCCAAACCAGCTGTGCGTGAGCTGGAGGAAGAGGCAACACGAGCTGAAGAGGTGGTAGCTGCCGCTGTTGGTTGGCCTACGTCTTCAGTCTGTTTCTGTAACTCCACCGCGTGCCTGGTCCGCACATGTTTCCACATATTTGTGGTATTGAGGTTGCTGACATTTTTCCCTCTTTTTACTTTCTGATGACACAGCTTGCATTTGACAAAACAAATGTCATCTGCAACTGTGTCAAAAAAGGACCAGGCACTGCAAGTCTTGGGAGCGCCCTTTTTGGCTTTGGAAAGAGACAGGCTCCTAACGGGTGCCAAAGTGGAGGCTACAGGCTCCGCAGTCTTCCCCCTCCCTCTCCCTCTTTGGCCCGTAAGGGGAATCTCTTCCTCAGAGCTGCTCCCACCACCTTCCTGTTCCTCACGCCACGATGGGTCAACGACCTCATCATCTCCACTACCCTCTGCCACCAACTGCTCCTCCTGGGTAGTCTCGGCAGCACAGTACGCACCAGAAAGCGGCACCTGAGTTTCATCATCAGATGCGTACTGCGCTGTGGTCACCGGAGGCACTGGCCCAACCGCCTCTTCAGAGTCAGAGAGACAAAGCTGTTGGGCATCACTGCACACTGCCTCCTCTTCCATTTCTCCAATGCTGCTTGGCTGGCCCCCTGTTTCCAAGCCAAGAGATTCAGAGAACAGAAGTAGAGACGGCTCCTGTCCTGGGCTCTCTTACTGCCTGGCCAATTTGGCAGGTGGTGAAGAGACAGATGGCTGCTCTCCAGTGGTCTGTGCCTGAGAGGATGTGGCACTAACTGAAGTCGATGCCGAGGCGTTAGCTGCCATCCACCCAACAACGGCTTCAATTTGGTCTTCACGCAGCAGCGGTGCACGGCGCTCTCCGACAAAGCTGCGCATGAAGGACTGTTCCCTGCTGAAACTGAGTGACGACGAGTCACCGGCGCCCGCAGCAGGCACAGAATCACCACGTCCTCTCCCTGCTCCTCTCCCTGCTCCGCGCCCACGCCCACGTGCCTTACTCCCTGCCCTCTTCATCTTGGTTGACAGATAAAGATAAGCAGAAAAGTACTAAGGCCTTAGTGTGCTTATTCCTGAAATGCTCCTCCTAACAGGTGTAAGAAACACTAATGTTGTAAAGTGTGGACTAAACTTTATTATTTTTCAAATGTGGCCTACACAAGTGTTAAGTTGTGTTTGGTGAACTTTACTTTTTATTTTTTTGCAGATCGGGCTACAGAGCTAGTTTAAATCACACGGAGACCGTGCAGACAGCCGTAAACGGCGCTGCAAGGCCCAAAAAACCTCCTCTAGGTTATCCTATTTAGTGTTTTTCCACTATTTAGCTGGAGATGGGTGGAAAGACACTAATAGGGAATTTTTTTTTTAAATTT
Source organism: Ranitomeya imitator (assembly GCF_032444005.1). Classification (NCBI taxonomy): domain Eukaryota; kingdom Metazoa; phylum Chordata; class Amphibia; order Anura; family Dendrobatidae; genus Ranitomeya; species Ranitomeya imitator. The sequence goes on along the minus strand of NC_091286.1, from coordinate 328,233,282 downwards.
TAAACAGGCTGCACTATTTGAAAAAAAGGAAATTTTTTTTCAAGGTATGAGGCAGTAACGCACCCTGAGCTGAATCCAACCGGCTATGGCTGCACACAGACTACAGGGCGAGCTGCGCTCACACAGAGACCGTGCAGACAGCCGTAAACGGCGCTGCAAGGCCCAATAAACACCCTCTAGGTTATCCTATGTAGTGTTTTTCCACAATTTAGCTGGAGACGGGTGGAAAAACACTAATAGGAATTTTTTTTAAAAATTTTAAACAGGCTGCACTATTTGAAAAAAATGAATTTTTTTTTCAAGGTATGAGGCAGTAACGCACCCTGAGCTGAATCCAACCGGCTATGGCTGCACACAGACTACAGGGCGAGCTGCGCTCACACAGGGACCGTGCAGACAGCCGTAAACGGCGCTGCAAGGCCCAAAAAAACCCCTCTAGGTTAGCCTATGTAGTGTTTTTCCACAATTTAGCTGGAGACGGGTGGAAAAACACTAATAGGATTTTTTTTTTTTAAATTTTAAACAGGCTGCACTATTTGAAAAAAAGGAAAATTTTTCTCAAGGTATGAGGCAGTAACGAACCCTGAGCTGAATCCAACCGGCTATGGCTGCACACAGACTACAGGGCGAGCTGGGCTCACACGGAGACCATGCAGACAGCCGTAAATGGCCCTGCAAGGCCCAAAAACCCCCCTCTAGGTTATCCTCTGTAGTATTTTTCCACAATTTAGCTGGAGACGGGTGGAAAAACACTAATAGGAAATTTGAGAAAAAATGTGCAGCAGGCTGCACTATGAGCAAAAAAGGACAACTGTGTGAGGCAGTGTGAACCCCCCCCTGAGCTGAATACAACCGGGTATATGGCTGCACACAGACTACAGATTGTGCTGCACACACACACACACACACACACACACAGAGACCTTGCAGAACGCTGTTAAAACAGCGCTGCAAGGCAAGAGCAAGGTGAACAGTGAGGAACACACAGTGTTTTGCTAAATTAGCCTTTGGAAAGGAAAATAAAGCAATTAGCTATCTCAACTGGCCCTCAGTTAGAACACAGCGTCCTGTCCCTAACTGAAATCACAGCAGAGTGAGCGCAAAATGGCGGCAGCATTTTTTATAGTGCAGAGTGACATCATTTCAGCAGCCAATCACAGCCTTGCCAGTACTTACATGCCCACCATGCTAAACAGGATGTGCCCACACTTCCAATCATTCCTCATTGGCTGCTGCGTTCAGTTTGAATTCTGGGAACTTCCGATTCCGGTATCCGATACGCGGGAAGTATCGGAATTCCGATACCGCAAATATCGTTCGATACCCGATACTTGCGGTATCGGAATGCTCAACACTAGTGGTGAATTATAATTTATATTTGGAATGGTGCATTGCATAATAACCAATTATATATTAATGGTGGGTGTGTTAGGAGTCGAGTTTCCTCTGCTGCACAGGGGGAATCTCGATCCGTGTCTGCTGCGGTCTCCCATGCGGTATCGGCCGCAGTGGGCTCTGCTCAGCGGAGACGTCGCTCCCAGCGTCTCGCTGGGGCTGATTCGGTGCATAGGGTCACTACTGCCTTTTCTGGCTTTCCTATGGTACCCTGCACTGATCTGCGGCGAGCGAGCCTCTCTGGGACTAAGTCCTTGTTTACTCACACTGAGCATGCCCAGGGCAGGGTCTCCCATTGGAGGTCGAGGGCCACATGTTCGGTCACATGCTCAGGTGCTGCAGTACATTCCATTGGTCCTTCTGGAAGGTCCTGAAAGGGCAAAACATGCTCAGGTACTGCAGCACTTTCCATTGGTCCTTCTGGAAGGTCCTGAAAGGGCAAAAACTTCAGTAGCAGCTTCCTGTGCTGCAACTATATAAACTGCGCATGACTGCACGGCCATGCGCTAGTATCGTCTTATGCTATATGCTTTGCGCCAATGTGGTCATGTGTTTGAATGTGTTCAGGGACCCGGCTGAAATAAGCCCCTAGAATGCTGGCACCTCCGGCGAGGAGATTGTGTTTAAGTGTGTTCAGGGACCCGGCCGAAATAAGCCCCTAGAATGCTGGCATCTCCGGCGAGGAGTTTTGTATGCATGCATGACCACTCACTGCTCACATCTGGGTAGTTGGCCTGTGCCTCTGTGAAAGTCTAACAGGGCACAGTGCTTTCCTCTCGCGGTTACTCTGTGAAGCTAACAGAGTTGGTATATACCGCCATATAGAGCCGCCATTATTTAGCAGCAGGTGTTTTCCTGCACGGTGGATCCCGGGTTGCGAACGCACCAATTCCATTTAATAAATTATATATTTGGTGCATTCCGCCAACCCTAATAGCATACTAGCGCCAGGATCTGGCTAAGTAATGGCGGATGAACAGCGATTGCACGGGTACATCCAGCTGCTGGAGGGCCGGTTGGCGTCTCTTGAGCATGCAACCTCGGCGGTGGATGTTACCGCAATAGCTGTTCAGGCTGCTAGCGTGGCTGCAGCAGCTTTACCCACTGCCACCTCTCTTCCGACCCTATCTCACCTTCCTTTGCCTGAGAGATACTCTGGGGACAGTAAGTCCTGTAGGGGTTTCGTGAGCCAATGTGGTATACACCTCGAGCTTCTGGCTGCACGTTTCCCTACTGAGCGGGCAAAGGTGGGATTCATAATCTCTCTCCTGTCGGACAGAGCGTTGGAGTGGGCTACGCCGCTGTGGGAGCGCAACGATCATGTGGTGCAGAGTGTTCCTAGGTTTCTGGACACTCTGAAACAGGTCTTTTTAGGACCTCAAGTCACCCATGATACAGCGCTCCAACTGCTGGCTTTGACTCAGGGTTCAACCATGGTCAGCCATTTTGCTGTTCACTTCCGGACATTAGCGTCTGAGTTGGAATGGCCAGATAAAACCCTCATTCCCGTATTTTGGAGGGGGCTGGCTGACCATGTGAAGGACGCTTTGGCCACTAGGGAGATTCCCGCCACACTGGAGGAGCTCATAGCCGTATCTACTCGTATTGACCTCCGTTTAAACGAGCGGAGGTTGCAGCGAGCCCAGTGTAGGCAGAGGTTTCGGCTGGCTCCCACCTTCGCCAAACCTTTGGAATCTCCAGTCCAGGCATCCGAATCACATGAGGCCTTAGAGGTGACACGAGCGGGATCCAAGTCTCAGTCTGCCCGTGCACATAAGGTCCGTCATGTTTGCCAGCAGTCAGGACACCTTGCCTCCAAGGGTCCTCAGCGGTCGAGGAAACATCAGCGTCTAGTGGCAGTTGGAGGAGGTACACTAGACACGGCGACGTTTGCCTCAAAGTTGTCCTTCAAGGGGACAATTACCATAGGCCCATCCACTCTTATGGTCGAGCTATGCGTGGATTCTGGGGCACAGGGTAACTTTATGTCTTCCGCTTTTGCCCAGCGTCACGCAATACCCTTGGTGATGCTCGCCAAGCCGGTAACCGTTCGAGTGGTAAATGGGTCAACACTACCTTCACAGATTACCCACCAAACCATTCCTTTCACGCTATCTGTGTCTCCATCACATCAGGAGATAATTTCCTCCCTATTAGTCATTCCTGAGGGAATTGATGAGGTCCTGTTGGGGATACCATGGCTTCGCTACCATTCTCCTCATATTGAGTGGTCCTCTGGGAGAATTTTGGGTTGGAGTAAATCTTGCGAGGGTAGATGTCTAAGGGAGTGCGTTCAGGTTGCTACTACACAGGTGATATCTGGTGATGCCCTTCGGGCTCTGTAATGCCCCAGCCGTTTTCCAAGACTTTGTGAACGACATCTTCCGGGATATGCTCACCACCTCGGTCGTAGTCTATCTGGATGATATTCTCATCTTCTCTCCAGATATTGACTCCCATCGGAGAGATGTTCGCAAAGTCTTCGACCTCTTACGGGCAAACTCCCTCTACGCCAAGTTGGAGAAGTGTGTGTTTGAGCAGGAGTCCTTGCCTTTCCTTGGTTATATTATCTCTGCCCAGGGTTTGGCTATGGATCCTGCCAAGCTACAGGCTGTAATGGACTGGCAGGAACCCCATTCTCTTAAAGCGGTGCAGCGCTTTATGGGGTTCATTAATTACTATTGCCAGTTCATTCCACACTTCTCAACTTTGGTAGCTCCCTTGGTTGCCCTCACCAAGAAGAGCAAATCCCAAGTTGTGGTCAGAGGAGGTCTCTAAAGCCTTTCTCTCGATCAAGTCACACTTCGCTAGCGCTCCCATCCTACATCGCCCCGATGTTGATAAGCCATTTATCTTGGAGGTGGATGCCTCATCCGTTGGTGCTGGAGCAGTCCTTTTCCAAAAGGATGCTCAAGGTCGGAAGCATCCTTGCTTCTTCTTCTCCAAGACCTTCACACCAGCGGAGAGGAAATATTCCATCGGGGACAGGGAGTTGCTGGCCATGAAGTTGGCTTTTTCGGAGTGGAGACATCTCTTGGAGGTAGCTCGCTTTCCCTTCCAAGTCTTCACTGACCACAAGAACTTGGTGTATCTGCAAACGGCCCAGCGGCTGAATTCTCGCCAGGCTAGATGGTCCCTGTTCTTCTCCCGGTTCCATTTTACTCTCCATTTCCTCTCCGGGGAGAAGAACGTTCGTGCTGACGCTCTCTCCCGCTCCGAGGTGTCATCGGAGGAGAAGGAGGAGGAGCCTCGGCTTATTGTCCCTTCTGAGAGCCTGAGAACTGTAGCTCCGGTTTCGCTAGAGTCTGTGCCCCCGGGGAAGACTTTCGTACCAGCTAACTTGCGACCGGAGGTTCTCTCTTGGGCTCACTCCTCCAGAGTGGGTGGGCATTTTGGGACCAAGAGGACATCTGAGCTTTTGGCGAGAACATACTGGTGGCCGCATATGGCCCGAGATGTCAGGGACTATATTCAGGCGTGTGTTTCCTGTGCCCAGAATCGGTCTCCTCGGCAACGGCCTGCTGGGTTGCTTTACCCTCTACCGGTGGCAGACAGGCCCTGGGAGATGGTCGGGATGGACTTTGTGGTGGGTCTACCCAAGTCGCGTGGCTGCTCCATTATTTGGGTTGTCACCGACCATTTCTCCAAGATGGTGCATTTGGTGCCGCTTCCTCGGTTACCCTCAGCACGGGCCTTGGCGGTGTTGTTCATTAAACACGTTTTCCGTTTGCATGGTATGCCTGATAAGATTGTTAGCGATCGGGGTCCCCAGTTCGCATCTCGGTTTTGGAGAGAGCTCTGCCGTTTACTCAGCATAGAGTTAAACCTCTCCTCTGCATACCATCCCGAGACGAATGGGTTGGTGGAGAGAACCAACCAGACTCTGGTGACATATATGCGACATTTCGTCTCTGCTAGGCAGGATGACTGGGCATCTTTGCTACCTTGGGCGGAATTTGCCCTGAACAACGCCGTAGCCGATTCTACTGGTCAAACTCCTTTTCTCCTTAATTACGGCCAGCATCCGCGTGTCCCTGTGCCCATGCCCGTGTCATCCACCGATTCTAGGGTGGCAGACTGGGCGGTGGAGGCACGTGACATCTGGGACCGCACACAGGATGCCATCCGGGCCTCCAAGGAGAGAATAAGGGTTTCGGCTGATACACACCGGCGCCCCGCTCCGGTCTTTGCTCCTGGCGACTTAGTGTGGCTCTCCGCCCGTAACATCAGGCTTCGAGTTGAGTCCACTAAGTTTGCTCCTCGCTACATTGGCCCGTTTAAGGTTCTGGAACAGGTCAACCCAGTGGTCTACCGTTTGGCTATTCCTCCACGCCTTGGTATCACCGATACTTTCCACGTTTCCCTCTTAAAGCCCGTTCATTTGTCCCGGTTTTCCGAGTCATCTGCTGGGACATCAGGTTCATCCACGGATGAGTTTGAGGTGAATGCTATTGTGGGGTGCAAGGTGGTACGTGGCAAGAAATTTTATCTGGTGGACTGGAAGGGTCACGGCCCAGAGGATAGAACCTGGGAGCCTGTGGAGCACATTCGGGCTCCGCTGCTTATCGCAGCTTTTGAGCGTAGTGAGGCTCAAGGAGGGGGTGGCCCTAGGAGGGGGGGTAATGTTAGGAGTCGAGTTTCCTCTGCTGCACAGGGGGAATCTCGATCCGTGTCTGCTGCGGTCTCCCATTCGGTATCGGCCGCAGTGGGCTCTGCTCAGCGGAGACGTCGCTCCCAGCGTCTCGCTGGGGCTGATTCGGTGCATAGGGTCACTACTGCCTTTTCTGGCTTTCCTATGGTACCCTGCACTGATCTGCGGTGAGCGAGCCTCTCTGGGACTAAGTCCTTGTTTACTCACACTGAGCATGCCCAGGGCAGGGTCTCCCATTGGAGGTCGAGGGCCACATGTTCGGTCACATGCTCAGGTGCTGCAGTACATTCCATTGGTCCTTCTGGAAGGTCCTGAAAGGGCAAAACATGCTCAGGTACTGCAGCACTTTCCATTGGTCCTTCTGGAAGGTCCTGAAAGGGCTAAAACTTCAGTAGCAGCTTCCTGTGCTGCAACTATATAAACTGCGCATGACCGCACGGCCATACGCTAGTATCGTCTTATGCTATATGCTTTGCGCCAATGTGGTCATGTGTTTGAATGTGTTCAGGGACCCGGCTGAAATAAGCCCTTAGAATGCTGGCACCTCCGGTGAGGAGATTGTGTTTAAGTGTGTTCAGGGACCCGGCCGAAATAAGCCCCTAGAATGCTGGCATCTCCGGCGAGGAGTTTTGTATGCATGCATGACCACTCACTGCTCACATCTGGGTAGTTGGCCTGTGCCTCTGTGAAAGTCTAACAGGGCACAGTGCTTTCCTCTCGCGGTTACTCTGTGAAGCAAACAGAGTTGTTATATACCGCCATATAGAGCCGCCATTATTTAGCAGCAGGTGTTTTCCTGCACGGTGGATCCCGGGTTGCGAACGCACCAATTCCATTTAATAAATTATATATTTGGTGCGTTCCACCAACCCTAACAGGGTGCACGTCTGTGTTCAGGTGTGTAGTGTAGAAGACAGGGAAAAAGTGGGGAATGCGCTCTGGAAGCAGGGCTCTAGGTAACTCTGTTATTTTATGCAGAGACAAGTCCTGGCTGGAAGAAATGATGGCGGTTTGCTCTGCATGAAAAAGAAAAGCAAATATGAGGTATTTCAGCTAGAGACGTCATTGGTGAGTCAGTGTGTTACCTGTACACTGACACTATACACTCTATTACCTGTTCACTACACACTATATACAGAGCTCCTGTATATAATATCACTGTTGATCACTGTATTACCTATACATTGACATATACAGAGCTCCTGAGTATAATCACTGTATTACCTATACACTGAGACACTATAAACAGACCTCCTATGTATAATATAACTGGTGATCTCCGTGTTACCTGTACACTGACACTATATACAGAGCTCCTGTGTATAATGTCACTGGTGATCACTGTATTACCTGTACACTGACACTATATACAGAGCTCCTGAGTATGATGTCACTGGTGATCACTCTATTACCTGTACACTGACACTATATACAGAGCTCCTGTGTATAATGTCACTGGTGATCACTGTATTACCTGTATTCTATACATTATTTTCAAATCTCCTGTGTATAATGGCATTAGTGTTGTGTTTTTTTAAAATTAATGATCAGTATTGTAGTATTCAGTCACTATGTGGTGGTGGTAGTATGTGATTTGGCTATGATGTGACGGTATTTCTCCCTGTATGTGGTATTATTTAGTCACTACGTGATGGTAATTTGTGATCTGGTCATGATATGGAGGTATTTGTTCCTTGGATGTGGTATTATTCGGTCACTATATGGTGGTAATATATGGTTTGGATATGGTGTGACGGTTTTTGTCCATTGTGTGTGGTAACATAGTAACATAGTAACATAGTTAGTAAGGCCGAAAAAAGACATTTGTCCATCCAGTTCAGCCTATATTCCATCATAATAAATCCCCAGATCTACGTCCTTCTACAGCACCTAATAATTGTATGATACAATATTGTTCTGCTCCAGGAAGACATCCAGGCCTCTCTTGAACCCCTCGACTGAGTTCTCCATCACCACCTCCTCAGGCAAGCAATTCCAGATTCTCACTGCCCTAACAGTAAAGAATCCTCTTCTATGTTGGTGGAAAAACCTTCTCTCCTCCAGACGCAAAGAATGCCCCCTTGTGCCCGTCACCTTCCTTGGTATAAACAGATCCTCAGCGAGATATTTGTATTGTCCCCTTATATACTTATACATGGTTATTAGATCGCCCCTCAGTCGTCTTTTTTCTAGACTAAATAATCCTAATTTCGCTAATCTATCTGGGTATTGTAGTTCTCCCATCCCCTTTATTAATTTTGTTGCCCTCCTTTGTACTCTCTCTAGTTCCATTATATCCTTCCTGAGCACCGGTGCCCAAAACTGGACATAGTACTCCATGTGCGGTCTAACTAGGGATTTGTACAGAGGCAGTATAATGCCTATAATGGTATTAATGGTCATTTCATAAAATATATGTGACTCATTCCCTTAAAGAAAAATAAATAAAAATAAACCTAAAAAGAGTATTGGATATTTTAGGAAATGTTTACTAGGCAAGAGTAGAGTAGGGCCCAGCCAAAAGAGTCTACCTTGTCGTGGTGGTGGCTTAAAAATTCTTTTGGCCAAAACAAAAGCTGCTGGTTCTGTATGTGATCTGTTGTTTGCTGGGAACTGTTAGTATCAGATTGGTGGGGATGTGGTGAAGAAGATGAGTTTTTCCAAGAGCAGGTGGTAGGACTGTGGAAGGCTCGAGGTGTGAGGCGGAACTGGGGTGGAGCCTGGGCAGAGTCTCAAGGGGGCCCCAAAATTTTGCCAATATGGGGTCCAGAAATTCCTAGTCGCAGCCCTGACTGTAATCATGTGTGTGTTCTGCAGGACTGGTATCTACCAATATACAGTTCCTGTAAGGTGGGAATATTGCTCTTTTTAGTAGCTGTTTTTAAATTTAGCAACAGCTTAATGTGTTTCGGTCATTATGTATTAGAAGGTGTATCGTGGTGTCATTGGTCTCTGTATAGTGTTTTGATATGCAGAGGTAATGGTCATATTATATTATGTATTCGCAGTGTGGTGGTGATGGTAGTGGGCTTTTTACAGCTGTATTGTTTTGGCCTTTTATAGTAGTAATATTGATAATATTGGTCTTTGCATTGTGTGTTTTTGGTTAGCAACAGTGGTATATTGTAATTATATATACATGCTATTTTAAATGGCTAAATGTTGGTCATATGGGGAGACATGCACTTTGGGGCTTAGTCTTTAAGGACCCTAGCAGTGCCCCAGCCGTACTGTGTGTTTACATGTCCATGTTTCTGGAGTTGTATGTATGTATGCTTGTAAGTAAGCTCAGTTATGGTACCATATCTAAGCAGTAACCTTGGTTCTGGTACTGTATCGATATAGTAATCTAGATTCTGCTACGCAATGTATGCCGTAAGCTTGGTTCTGTTTCCATATCTTATAGTAGACAATAGTAAGCTCTGTTTTGCTCCCTTATCTCTGCAGTAAGCTCGATTCTGCACTCATATCTCTGTAGGAAGCTCGGTTCTGCTCCCATATCTCTGCAGTAAGCTCAGTTCTACTCCCTTATCTCTGCAGTAAGCTCGGTTCTGCTCCCCTATTTCTGTAGTAAGCTCGGTTCTGTTCCCATAGCTCTGTAGTAAGCTCTGTTCGGCTCCCATAGTGCTATAGTAAGCTCCGTTCTTTTCCTATATCTCTGTAGTAAGCTCAGTTCTGCTCCTATATATCTGTGGTAAGCTCGGTTCTGCCCCCATATCTCTGGAGTAAGCTCCTTTCTGCTCTCATATCTCTGTAATAAGCTCTGTTCCCATATCTCTGTTGTAAACTCAGCTCTGTTCTTACATTGCTGTAGTAAGCTCGGTTCTGCTTCCATAGCTCTGTAGTAAGCTCCGTTCTGTTCCCATATCTCTGTAGTAAGCTCAATTCTGCTCTTATATCTCTGTGTTATGCTTGGTTCTGCACCCATATCTCTGTAATAAGCTCAGTTCTGCTCTTATATCTCTGTAGTAAGCTCTGTACTGCTCCCATATCTCTGTACTAAGCTCCGTTCTGTTCCCATATCTCTGTGGTAAGCTCAGTTCTGCTCCCATATCACTGTAATAAGCTCGGTTCTGCTCCCATATATCTGTGGTAAGCTCCAGTCAGTTTATTTGTCTATGTAGCAATCTTTGTCCCTGTCTCGTGTCTATGTAGTCAGCTTGCTTCTGTTACAGTATCTATGTAGGTGGCAAACTTGGTTCTACTTCCATATATATGCAGCTAGCTCCATTCTGTTCCTATATCTATGTACCAGTCTGTTTTTAAAGCCTGTTATCTCTGCTGCTTTAATGCAGTAGCCAGAGATAAGAAGGGCAAAAGCACCACAACTGGAGGGCCACTGCCTTGTGATTGTCCCCCAGGCTGAAAAGTGCCAGCCAGCTCCTGCTCATATGTAATACTGGCATTGACTTTGTAGCATTTTTTTAACTGAAAAGAAAATAGTAAAAAGAAGATGAGAAAACTGTTGATTAACCCCTCAGTAACCACCAATTTGACTTAAAACTGGCATGAGCTGTAAGAGAATAGCATTCCCCTATGGGTATAAATGCAGCAGCTGTCAGATGTACAGTATAGCTGACAACTCTGCTGCATGAGTCATCTGACCATGGCCAGTTAACCTTTTAGATGTTGATGCTAATAATGACTTTGGCATCTAGTTGGTTAACAGACTGTAGGGCCTCCATCTTTAATTCCATCGGCGCCCTAAAATCATGATTGTGTGGTCCTGACGGTTGCCATTGCAATTCATGGCCAAATGAATACAGTCTGCCAGCTAAAGAGACCTGTTCAGTTTTTTCAACATTTAGGTGCTAAAAATATCTTATGGATTAATAAACGACCTGACACGATTATTGAATAAGTTTCTAAAATAGTATTATTTTATGGTGGGCATATAGGTCCACCAATTTCATTTCAAACTTGAATTGGTCCCTAAAAAACAGGTTTTGTAAATTTCCTTGAAAAAATGAAAAAGTACTGATACATTTTTAAAGCTTTTAACATTCTAACAAAATAAAAGAACAGCTTACAAATGGTGCTGTTGTAAAGCAGCCATGAAATAAAGGTTATTTGTTAACTATTTGGTGTGGTATGACTGCATTGAATGGATAATTAACCCCTTCAAGACGACGCCCTTTTTCATTTTTGTGTTTTCATTTTTCACCTCTTTCCCAGAGCCATAACTTTTTTATTTCTCTGTCAATATGGCCATGTGAGGGCTTATTTTTTGAGAGACGAGTTGTCCTTTTGAACTCCACCAATGGTTTTACCATGTCTTGCACTAGAAAATAAGAAAAAAATTCCAAGTGTGGTGAAATTGCAAAAAAAAAGTGCAATCCCACACTGGTTTTTTGTTTGTCTTTTTTGCTAGGTTCAGTAAATGCTAAAACTGACCTGCCATTATGATTCTCCACGTCATTACGAGTTCATAGACACCAAACATGTCTAGGTTATTTTTTATCTAACTGGTGAAAAAAAATTCTAAACTTTGCTAAAAAAAACAAAGCATTGCACAATTTTCTGATACCATATTTCGGGATCTCGAGTCAGTTGAGGGCTTATTTTTTGCGTGCCGAGATGTTGTTTTTAGGATACCACATTTGCGCAGATATGTTCTTTTAATCGCTTGTTATTGCATTTTAATGCAATGTCGCAGCGACCAATAAAAGTAATTCTGGTGTTTTGAATTTTTTTCTCAGCGCCGGAGCCCACCTCAAAAGGGGAAACACGACATGCTCTGTACTACTACGGCGCATGTCGTGAAGGGGTTAAAATTGCAAATTTTAAGATCTTAATGTCAAATTTCTCATGTTTTTATGAATAAACATAAAAACATATTGACCTAAATTTACCATTATTATTATTATTTATTATATTATAGCGCCATTTATTCCATGGCGCTTTACATGTGAGGAGGGGTATACATAATAAAAACAGGTACAATAATCTTGAACAATACAAGTCACAACTTGTACAGGAGGAGAGAGGACCCTGCCCGCGAGGGCTCAAAATCTACAAAGGGTGGGTGAGGATACAGTAGGTGAGGATAGAGCTGGTCGTGCAGTGGTTTGGTCGATTGGTGGTTACTGCAGGTTGTAGGCTTGCCGGAAGAGGTAGGTCTTCAGGTTCTTTTTGAAGGTTATAGAACCAGAAACACATGGGCTACTTGCACATTGAACAAGTCTGTAGGAACATGTTCACACCACCAAGAAACTTGAAGACACAAAAGAGCACAGTGAGGTAAAAAATACTCTGTTGTAAAAAAATCACAGTAATAAGCAAGTGCTAGTCAAAAGTTGAAAAAAACAGGGTATTTAGTTTATACGTTTTTTGGCAAAAAAATGTATACTAAGCTGCTCCACCAATCGTCAAGGTATACCCATATAGATCAGTCCTAAGTAATGTATATAATCCCTATCTGATGTATTTAAAAACCTGATCATCTGTATAGTACCTGTATAATCAGGGTTCAGAGAGGTAATATCCATGTGGACCTGCTAGATGGAACAGCTTTAGTGCAAATGACCCACAAAGGAGTGGAGGACTCCCCAGTCTTGTAGAAACAAGAGAACAATTATAGAACCAGAAACACATGGGCTACTTGCACATTGAACAAGTCTGTAGGAACATGTTCACACCACCAAGAAATTTGAAGTCACCAAAGAGCACAGTGAGGTCAAAAATACTTTGTTGTAAAAAAAATCACAGTAATAAGCAAGTGCTAGTCAAAAGATGGAAAAAACAGGGTATTTCGTTGATACTTTTTTTGCAAAAAAGTATACTAAACTGCTCCACCAATAGTCAAGGTATACCCATATAGAGCAGTCCTAACTAATGTATATAATCCCTATCTGATGTATTTAAAAACCTGATCATCTGTATAGTACCTGTATAATCAGGGTTCAGAGAGGTAATATCCATGTGGACCTGCTAGATGGAACAGCTTTAGTGCAAATGACCCACAAAGGAGTGGAGGACTCCCCAGTCTTGTAGAAACAAGAGAGCAATTATAGAACCAGAAACACATGGGCTAATTGTACATTGAACAAGTCTGTAGGAACATGTTCACACCACCAAGAAACTTGAAGTCACTAAAGAGCACAGTGAGGTCAAAAATACTTTGTTGTAAAAAAAATCACAGTAATAAGCAAGTGCTAGTCAAAAGATGGAAAAAACAGGGTATTTTGTTGATACTTTTTTTTGCAAAAAAGTATACTAAGCTGCTCTACCAATCATCAAGGTATACACATATAGAGCAGTTCCAACTAATGTATATAATCCCTATCTGATGTATTTAAAAACCTGATCATCTGTATAGTACCTGTATAAGCAGGGTTCAGAGAGGGAATATCCATGTGGACCTGCTAGATGGAACAGCTTTAGTGCAAATGACCCACAAAGGAGTGGTGGACTCCCCAGTCTTGTAGAAACAAGAGAGCAATTATAGAACAAGAATCACAGGTGCTACTTGCACATTGAACAAGTCTGTAGGAACATGTTCACACCACCATGTTCACATCGAAACCTTCTTTTAGAAGGTTTTCATGGTAGGTGAGAGTCTGATATGTTGTGGTAGAGAGTTCCAGAGTAGGGGTGATGCGCGAGAGAAATCTTGTATGCAATTGTGGGAAGAGGAGATTAGAGAGGAGTAGAGAAGAAGATCTTGTGAGGATCAGAGGTTGTGTGCAGGAAAGTACCGGGAGGCGAGGTCACAGATGTATGGAGGAGACAGGTTGTGGATGGCTTTGTATGTCATGGTTAGGCTTTTGTACTGGAGTCTCTGGGTAATGGGGAGCCAGTGAAGGGATTGACAGAGTGGAGAGGCTGGGGTATAGCGGGGGGACATGTGGATTAGTCGGGCAGCAGAGTTTAGAATAGATTGGAGGGGTGCAAGAGTGTTAGAGGGGAGGCCACAGAACAGGAGGTTACAGTAGTCGAGGCGGGAGATGATGAGGGCATGGACTAAGGTTTTTGCAGATCCTTGGTTTAGGAATGTACGGATCCATGAAATATTTTTAAGTTGAAGGCGGCAGGAAGTGGAAAGAGCTTGGATATGCGGTTTGAAGGAGAGATCAGTGTCAAGGATTACCCAGAGACAGCGAGCTTGTGGGACTGGGGAGAGTGGGCAGCCGTTTACTGTAATGGATAGGTTCGTTGGGGGGTTGTGTGAAATGGGGGAAGACAATGAATTCTGTTTTGTCCATGTTAAGTTTTACAAATCTAGCGGAGAAGAAGGATGAAATAGTGGACAGACATTGAGGGATTCTGGTTAGTATGGTGGTGATATCTGGTCCAGAGATGTAGATCTGTGTGTCATCAGCATAGAGATGATACTGAAAACTGTGAGATTCTATGAGCTGTCCCAGGACAAAAGTGTAAATGGAGAAGAGCAGGGGCCCTAGAACTGAACCTTGCAGGACAGATAGGGGGCGAGGTGACGAGGTGGTGTGTGAATGGGAGACGCTGATTGTTCCAATGGTAATGTACCATTACCATTAAATATAATGTGTCATGAAAAAAACAATCTCAAAACCACTGGGATATGTTTAAACATTCCAGAGTTATTGCCACATAGCGACATATGTCAGATTTTAAAAACAAAATGGCCGGGTCATTAAGGGGTTAAATAAAACTTACTTTAACATTAAGCAATATGTTAATGATTATGTTGCACTGTATTTTATATACATATTTGTTACATGTTCATATGTATAAAAATTACATAAAAGGCCCATTTTTACAGCACCATATAGCAGTAATATAATATAGCAGTTTTATAATGTAGGATGTTACAATTTGCTAAAATACAAAAGGAGTATAAAACCTCTATTATCATGCATTGCTCTGTTTTTACAAGGATACATATTTTCAATTCTATTTATTTTTTACCTCCAGTTTATTATGCACAAACATATTTTGGAATGTGGGGGGTTCTTCCCGCTGTTCATTGTAATCTTACATACACCAGCAGGAAAAGTTTAGTTACATACATAGAGGTAGATTATATTTTTAATGATAGCACTTTTATGTTGAGATTCTTTTCAACCTTTAATGTTTATTAACAATGGGGTGCAAGATTTAACTGTTATTAGATACTATCATTTTATCATCACTGCTTTTAAAATTGTTGCATACATATTGCAATGCACCTAAGTGGAATAAAATTCTTAATTTACAGAAAACATGTTCTCAGAATAAAACATAATTCGGTTCAAAATATGTATGTGTTTCCAGGTGATTTTATAATTATGTGTAGTTTTCTTCAATTTTACCATATTGCAGCACAGCACTAATCCTACTTAATAAAATGAGTAGAACAATGGGGGATGAAAACAAAATTGCATTCCAATTTTTCTCTTGAAAAGAAAGAAATTTACTTTGTATGGACTTAACCTTTTCACTGCTTAAAGCTGAACCCCTAGAATTCATTAATTATGCATTAAAATTTCAGCTATAATTCAGTGCAATTCAAGTTCAATAGTGACCTTAATGTGAAACTAATGCATAACATTAAGATATTAATCTTATAATGCATATGTAATGTTTATACTGTGATAATTCCATGCAAATTATATTATTATATTCTTTAAGCAGAGATAATATCCTTCATATGTTAAATATAACAACATGAATCCTTGTTTTTCGAGGTATCATAAGTCACTTTGACATTTAATGGCTAGACAGAAGTAGTAAGCAACCTCAACAATTTTATTAGACTAATTTTGTTCACAATTGTGTTTATTAAGCAAGGAATCATGAAAACAGCAGCAACATGATGACATCAATGTTAAATGAAAAACATATCTGATATACTGTTCATCTTACCTCATGTGAACAATGTGAAAAGACGTTGTTTGTCTGCAATCTCAACCATTTCAAATCTTTAAAAGTTATCTGTCACCCGGTAGAAAATGGCAGACACGACGGACAAAAAACGTTCACTTTTTTTCACTGTTTTTTCGTGCCGACGGTCTGCCAAAACACGACGGATCTGTTGCACGACGGACACGACGTGTGGCTATTCGTTGCAATCCGTCGCTAATACAAGTCTATGGGTAAAAAACGCATCCTGCGAGCACATTTGCAGGATACATTTATTTCCCAAAACGACGGATTGTGATGGGTTGCTAAAAACGCAAGTGTTAAAGTAGCCTTAGAAACATCGGCCTTTCTATTATATTTCTATGGATATATCTATCTATAGATATATTTACAGATTGATATATCTATAGATGCATAGATGTATCTATCCACATATATGGCTGCTTTCACACAAAAGGTTTTTGCCGTCAGGCACAATCCGGCGAGTTTTGAAAAAAACGGATCCGTTTTTCCACCGGATCCGGTTTTTTCCGCAGGATCCGTTTTTTTCCGCCGGATCCAATTTTTCTGCCGGATCCGTTTTTTTCTGCCAGATTCGTTTTTTTCCACTGGATCCGTTTTTTTTACGCTGATCCGTTTTTTTTCCGCCAGATCCATTTTTTCCACCGGATCCATTTATTTCACCAGATCCATTTTTTCACACGATCTGTTTTTTTCCGCCGGATCTGTTTTTCCCGCTGGATCCGTTTTTTTCCACCGGATCCATTTTTTTACACAGGATCCGTTTTTTTCCGCCAGATCAATTTTTTCCACCGGATGTTTTTTCCGCAGGATTTGTTTTTTTCGCCGGATCCGTTCTTTCCACCGGATCCATTATTTTTTACGCAGGATCTCTTTTTTCCTGCCGGATCCGTTTTTTCCGCCGGATCTGTTTATTTCCACCGTATGTGTTTTTTTCCGCAGGATTTGTTTTTTTCCGCAGGATCTGTTTTTTTCCGCCAGATCCGGTTTTTTTTACACAAGATCCAGTTTTTCCGCCGGATCCGTTTTTTTCCGCCGGATCTGTATTTTCCGCCGTATCCATTTTTCCACGGGATCCAGTTTTTCCGCAGGATCCGTTTTTTCCGTTGGATCCGTTTTTTTCAAATCTTGCCAGAATGAGCCTGACAGCAAAAGCCTGATGTGTGAAAGCAGCCATATATATGGATAGATACATCTATGTATCTATAGATATATCTATCTATAAATATATCTATAGATAGATATATCCATAGATATATAATAGAAAGGCCGATGCTTCTAAGGCTACTTTCACACTTGCGTTTTTAGCAATCCATCGCAATTCGTCGCTTTGGGAAAAAAAACGGATCCTGCAAATGTGCTTGCAGAATGCGTTTTTTACCCATAGACTTTTATTAGCGACGGATCGCGATGGATGGCCACACGTTGCGTCAGTCGTGCAACAGATCCGTCATATTTTGGCAGACCGTCGGCACGAAAAAACGTTCAAGTGAACTTTTTTTGTCCGTTGCGTCCGCCGTTTTCTACTGCGCATGCGTAGCCAAAACTCCACCCCATCCTCTCCGGACTTCAGAATGGGCAGCAGATGTATTGAAATACTGCATCTGCTGCCCACGTCGTGCAGAAATTTCACAATGTGCGTCGGAGAAAAACAGCATGGGCTCCCACGCAATTTTCTGCGCCAGAGAGGGAAAGCTGAGGGCCGGGGGCCAATATTTGTAGTCTGCTATGTGTATATCAGCCCACAGCTGTCTGCATAGCCTTTTCTGGCTATTAAAATAGGGGGATCCCCCCAAAAAAAGACGTAGGGTCCTCCTATATTTTATAGCCAGAAAGGCTATGCAAACAGCTGCAGGCTGATATTCATAGCCTGCAGAGGGGCCATGAATTTTGCCATCCCCCCGGCTACAAATACCAGTCTGCAGCCGCCCCAGAAATGACACATCTGTAAGATGCGCCAATTCCGGCACTTCGTCCCTCTCTTCCCACTCCCGTGTAGCGGTGGGATATGGGGGGGTTAATGTCACCTTTCTATTGTAAGGTGACATTAAGCATGGTTAATAACAGAGAGGCGTCAATAAGACGCCTATCCATTATTAATTCAATAGTAATAAAGGGTTAATAAAACATGCACACATTAGGAAAAAAGTATTTTAATATTCTTCATTTAACCATACTTACCATACTTCAGCGCCTGCAAAAAACATAAAATGATAAACCGTATACTACCTGCCCGCCGTAGTCCTATTAATAACGAGTGTCCCATGACAATCGCCCCTATAGAACAGTGACATCGGGTGATGTCACTGCTCTATAGGACCCTCAGTGACACACTGACAGGACACAATGGCTCTTGCAGTGCATCACTGAGGTTACCATAGTTTAAAGTCTCACTTTATGGCAATTGCTGTGTGGGAACATTTCTCACACAGCAATGCCAAAAGTGAGACTAGGGACTATTTTTTTACAGCGGTGGAGGAATACAGTGCGGAAGGATTCCTTCCTCCGTCTTTTTGTTTCTGGGGCCCCTGGAGAGTGGTCACATCAGCTGATGCTGCTGTTCTCCATGGAAGATCTTCGTGGGACTCTCGTGGATTTCTGCGGATCAGGGAGTATATTGGTTGTTTGTTACTTTAATATTTTTCCAGATGACACTGGCTTCAGGGATCAAAATGACAAGTAATGGTGAGTATGTACTCTATCTTTAATGTACTGTATGTCTGTATGTATGTACTGTATTGTATGTAACGTATAAATGTACTGTATGTAGTATGTATGTATGTAGTATGTATGTTTTCTTTCATTCAACACATTAGTCAGATGATGGGACTACTACTGTACCATCATTGGCTAATGTGTCAATCACTGTCACTGTAGCAGGCATCATCCGATGGGACTTGCAGTCCCATCAGACGTTGCCTGCACACACACATAGACCCCCAGCAGCCCGCACAGAGCCCCGGCTGCCCGCAGAGAGCCCCGGCAGCCCGCACAGAACCCCGGCAGGCCTGTACAAAGCCCTGGCAGCCTGCACAGAGCCCCGGCAGCACACACAGAGCCCCAGCAGCCCGCAGAGAGCCCCAGGAGGCCCGTGCACACCCCCAGCAGCCTGCACAGAGCCCCGGCAGACCCACACAGAACCCTGGCAGCCCGCACATAGCCCCGGCAGGCCTGCACAGACCCCCGGCAGCCTGCACAGAGCCCTGGCAGACCTGCACAGATCCCCGGCAGCCTGCACAGAGCCCTGGCGGGCCTGCACAGAGCCCTGGCAGGCCCGCATAGACCCCCCCGCACACACAGACATACTCAGTGTCCGCCCATGCACAGCCCACACTCTTCCCCATCCAGAACAGGATGTAGAAGGACATAAATGGCTTATTTACTGTACATTCCGATATTTGTGTCCCATTGACTTGCATTGGTATCGGTATCGGCGAGATCCGATATTTTTTGGATATCGGCCAATCCACTTCAATACCGATACTTCTGGATATTGGAAGTTATCGCTCAACACTACTGCTTAGTCATCTTCCGCTTATAATTTACATAATATCTTTTGCTGTGATTTTTAGTCTTATGCTTGATGTTCTTCTCCTTTTTGTTCTGCAGATTCTTGTTCTTCTGCTTCTTTGTCTTCAGGGTCGTCGCCTCCAGGGTCGTTGTCTCCAGGGTCGTCATCTCCAGGGTCATCATCTCTGGGGTCGTTGTCTTCTTTGGGGTAGACTTCAGGGTCGTCGTCTCCAGGGATGTCATCTCCATGGTCGTCGTCTACCGGGTTGTCGTCTTCTTCATTGTGGTCTTCAGGGTCATTGTCTTTATGGTCGTCGTCAGAAAGATCTAGAGTGATTAGCAAAAACCATTTCCAAAAGTTTGAACTTGGAAATGTAGCAGAAGGTCCAAGAAGGCTGAGGAACTGCCGAGAACCATCTGACGGTACTGGAACCCGGTTGGCTACCCGAAGGTACAAGAGCCAATGGAACTAATGAGTACCAGCTGACAGTACTGGAACCTGGTTACTAAGCAGGAGGTACCCGTGCCAGAAAGCACTACCAAGGACCACCAGGTGTTGGTGGAATTCGGATACCCAGAAGGAGGCACCTAAGCCAAAGGCTCTGACTGGAACCAGCTGACAGTACTGGAACCAGGATGGGGAGCAGAAGGTACAAGAGTCAAAGATTTTGCCGAGAACAGCTGACGGTACTGGAACCCAGATGGGTAGCAGAAGGTACAAGAGCCAATGGAACTACTGAGGACTAGGGTTGAGCGAAACGGGTCGAACATTTTCAAAAGTCGCCGACTTTTGGCTAAGTCGGGGTTTCATGAAACCCGATCCGACCCCTGTGCGGGGTCGGCCATGCGGTACGCGACTTTCGCGCCAAAGTCGCGTTTCAATGACGCGAAAAGCGCCATTTCTCAGCCAATGAAGGTAAACGCAGAGTGTGGGCAGCGTGATGACATAGGTCCTGGTCCCCACCATCTTAGAGAAGGGCATTGCAGTGATTGGCTTGCTGTCTGCGACGTCACAGGGGCTATAAAGAGGCGTTCCCGCCGACCGCCATCTTACTGCTGCTGATCTGAGCTTAGGGAGAGGTTGCTGCCGCTTTGTCAGAAGCAGGGATAGCGTTAGGCAGGGTCCATTAACCACAAAACCGCTTGTGCTGCAGCGATTTGCACTGTCCAACACCACCCTCGGTGTGCAGGGACAGTGGAAGTTTTTTTTTTTTTTTTTTTCCCCTCAGCGCTGTAGCTCATTGGGCTGCCCTAGAAGGCTCCCTGATAGCTGCATTGCTGTGTGTACGCCGCTGTGCAAACCAACTGCTTTTTTCAAAGCACAAATCCTCTTGTTCCTTCCTTTCTGCACAGCTATCTTTTTTGTTTGTCCACACTTTTTATTTCATTTGTGCATCAGTCCACTCCTTATTGCTGCCTGCCATACCTGGCTGAGATTACTGCAGGCAGGGAGATAGTAGCTGCCTGCCATACCTGGCTGAGATTACTGCAGGCAGGGAGATAGTAATTGTAGGACATTCCCTGTTTTTTTTTTTTTTTTTTTTTTGGTGGGAGATTAAGATTGGCAATTTGGCATTTCTGCTAGAGTGCCATCCCTGTGTGTGCCATCTCTCTCACATAGTGGGCCATAGAAAGCCTTTTCATTTTTCTGTATTTTTTTTTGTGGGGTGTATAAATTCTCCCTGATAAAAATACAGTGGGAGATTAATATTGGCCTTTGGGCTTGTGTGCCAGTCCTGAGTGTGCCATCTCTCTCACAAATAGTGGGCCATAGAAAGCCTATTTATTTTTTTTTTTGGTTTTATAAATTCTCCCTGAAAAAAAGGGAGATTAATATTGGCCTCTGGGCTTGTGTGCCAGTCCTGAGCGTGCCATCTGTGCCAGCCCTGAGCGTGCCATCTCTCTCACAAATAGTGGGCCATAGAAAGCCTATTTAATTTTTTTTTTTGTTTTATAAATTTTCCCTGAAAAAAGGGAGATTAATATTGGCCTCTGGGCTTGTGTGCCAGTTGTGAGCGTGCCATCTGTGCCAGTCCTGAGCGTGCCATCTCTCTCACAAATAGTGGGCCATAGAAAGCCTATTTAAATATTTTTTTGGTTTTATAAATTCTCCCAGAAAAAAAGGGAGATTAATATTGGCCTCTGGGCTTGTGTGCCAGTCCTGAGCGTGCCATCTGTGCCAGCCAGCCCTGAGCGTGCCATCTCTCTCACAAATAGTGGGCCATAGAAAGCCTATTTAATTTTTTTTTTTGTTTTATCAATTTTCCCTGAAAAAAGGGAGATTAATATTGGCCTCTGGGCTTGTGTGCCAGTTGTGAGCGTGCCATCTGTGCCAGTCCTGAGCGTGCCATCTCTCTCACAAATAGTGGGCCATAGAAAGCCTATTTAAATATTTTTTTGGTTTTATAAATTCTCCCAGAAAAAAAGGGAGATTAATATTGGCCTCTGGGCTTGTGTGCCAGTCCTGAGCGTGCCATCTGTGCCAGCCAGCCCTGAGCGTGCCATCTCTCTCACAAATAGTGGGCCATAGAAAGCCTATTTAATTTTTTTTTTTGTTTTATCAATTTTCCCTGAAAAAAGGGAGATTAATATTGGCCTCTGGGCTTGTGTGCCAGTTGTGAGCGTGCCATCTGTGCCAGTCCTGAGCGTGCCATCTCTCTCACAAATAGTGGGCCATAGAAAGCCTATTTAAATATTTTTTTGGTTTTATAAATTCTCCCAGAAAAAAAGGGAGATTAATATTGGCCTCTGGGCTTCTGTGCCAGTCCTGAGCGTGCCATCTGTGCCAGTCCTGAGCGTCCCATCTCTCTCACAAATAGTGGGCCATAGAAAGCCTATTTTATTTTTTTTTTTGGTTTTAGAAATTCTCCCTGAAAAAAGGGAGATTAATATTGGCCTCTGGGCTTGTGTGCCAGTTGTGAGCGTGCCATCTGTGCCAGTCCTGAGCGTGCCATCTCTCTCACAAATAGTGGGCCATAGAAAGCCTATTTAAATATTTTTTTGGTTTTATAAATTCTCCCAGAAAAAAAGGGAGATTAATATTGGCCTCTGGGCTTCTGTGCCAGTCCTGAGCGTGCCATCTGTGCCAGTCCTGAGCGTCCCATCTCTCTCACAAATAGTGGGCCATAGAAAGCCTATTTTATTTTTTTTTTGGGTTTCAGAAATTCTCCCTGGAAAAAAAAAGGGAGATTAATATTGCCCTTTGGGCTTGTGTGCCAGTACTAAGCGTTCCATCTCTCTCTCTCTCTCAGTCAGTGGGCCATAGAAAGCATATAGTTTGTTACATTTGTTTTCTAAATTCTCCCTGCAAAAATCTATTTTTTTTTTTTTGGGGGGTTTCTAAAGTGTTCCTGAAAAAAATAAAAATAAAAAAAAAATAATAGTGTGACATTAATATTAACATTTGTGCTTCAGTGACAGTCCTGCGTGTGGGGCATCTCTCTAATTTGCAGCCACCAAAAAAAGAGTGTGTAACATTGGGCCTGATTTTCGCTGTGGTCTCACCAACCTGTAAAGGGGTAGCTAAATCATACTGAAGTTATAGCTCACCGTGTAAGTTGTGTGACTGCAACAAATAACGTTAGTTTGGTTACGTTTTTAAAACAATGAGGAAGTCTAGTGGAAGAGGTCGTGGCCGGGGGCGTTCATTGTCAGCTGGTAATGAGGGTAGTGGTAGTGGTGGAGCATCAGGTGGTCGTGGGGGAAAAAATATTGCACCTAAGTCTGGAGCTGTGGAGCCAGGTTCGTCGTCCGGCTACACAAGGCCTCGAACGCTCCCTTTTCTGGGATTAGGAAAACCGCTTTTAAAGCCGGAGCAGCAAGAGCAAGTTTTGGCTTATCTTGCTGACTCAGCCTCTAGCTCTTTTGCCTCATCTCGTGAAACTGGTAAAAGTAAAAGCAGCGCGTCGTTAGTGGATGTTCACGGTCAGGGACAAGTCACTTCCTTGTCCTCTTCAGCAAAAACAACAACAGAGAAGAATGCAGCAGGCGACACAACGGGTTACTCCATGGAGCTCTTTACACATACCGTCCCTGGCTTAGAAAGTGAAGCAGTTAACAGTCCATGCCCATTACAAATTGAATCTGACATGGAGTGCACTGACGCACAGCCACAGCCAGACTACTATGCTGGTCCTTTGACTCAGACCACAACATTGCCCTCGCAGGGTGCTGATCAAGAATCAGACCCTGATGAGACTATGTTGCCCCATCACGAACGCTATACCACCGAACGACACGGTGACACAGACGAAGTTGCGCAGGAGGTACAAGAAGAGTTATTAGATGACCCAGTTCTTGACCCCGATTGGCAGCCATTGGGGGAACAGGGTGCAGGCGGCAGCAGTTCTGAAGCAGAGGAGGAGGAGGGGCCACAGCAGGCATCAACATCGCCACAGGTTCCATCTGCCGGGCCCGTATCTTGCCCAAAACGCGTGGCAAAGCCAAAACCTGGTGGAGGACAGCGTGGCCATCCGGTTAAAGCTCAGTCTGCAATGCCTGAAAAGGTATCCGATGCTAGAAAGAGTGCAGTCTGGCATTTTTTTAAACAACATCCAATTGATCAGCGCAAAGTCATCTGTCAAAAATGTTCTACTTCCTTAAGCAGAGGTCAGAATCTGAAAAGTCTCAATACTAGTTGCATGCATAGACATTTAACCACCATGCATTTGAAAGCTTGGACTAACTACCAAACGTCCCTTAAGGTTGTTGCACCCTCGGCCAATGAAGCTAGTCATCAACGCAACATCCCTTCCGGCAGTGTAGGACCACCATTTAGCGCACCACCTGCTGTATCTGTGCAGGTATCTTTGCCAGGCCAAAGCAGTCAGGGTCAGGGAATCACCAGTTTCGTAGTAGGAAACACTGCATCTAGGGCACCGGCGGCAACAATACCATCTCCCACCGTCTCTCAGTCTGCCATGTCCACCGGCACCCCCGCTAGTTCCACGATCTCCAGCTCTCCAGTCCAGCTCACCCTACATGAGACTATGGTTAGAAAAAGGAAATACTTAGCCTCGCATCCGCGTACACAGGGTTTGAACGCCCACATAGCTAGACTAATCTCGTTAGAGATGATGCCCTACCGGTTAGTTGAAAGCGAAGCTTTCAAAGACCTGATGGACTACGCTGTACCACGCTACGAGCTACCCAGTCGACACTTTTTTTCCAGAAAAGCCATCCCAGCCCTCCACCAGCATGTTAAAGAGCGCATCGTCCATGCACTCAGGCAATCTGTGAGCACAAAGGTGCACCTGACAACAGATGCATGGACCAGTAGGCATGGCCAGGGACGTTACGTGTCCATCACGGCACACTGGGTAAATGTGGTGGATTCAGGGTCCACAGGGGACAGCAAGTTTGGGACAGTTCTGCCTAGCCCACGGTCTAGTAAACAGTTGTCTGTAGCCGTTCGCACCCCCTCCTCCTCCTCCTCCTCGTCCTCCTGCAGAAGCAAGAGCTCGTCCACAGACCGCAGTCGCACAAACACTCCATCCGCACCTGCCACTGTTGCACACCAGGTCTCCCATTATGGGGCAGCTACTGGCATACGTCAGCAGGCTGTATTGGCTATGAAGTGTTTGGGCGACAATAGACACACCGCGGAAGTTCTGTCCGAGTTCTTGCAGCAAGAAACGCAGTCGTGGCTGGGCACTGTAGATCTTGAGGCAGGCAAGGTAGTGAGTGATAACGGAAGGAATTTCATGGCTGCCATCTCCCTTTCCCAACTGAAACACATTCCTTGCCTGGCTCACACCTTAAACCTGGTGGTGCAGTGCTTCCTGAAAAGTTATCCGGGGTTATCCGACCTGCTCCTCAAAGTGCGTGGACTTTGCGCACATATCCGCCGTTCGCCTGTACACTCCAGCCGTATGCAGACCTATCAGCGTTCTTTGAACCTTCCCCAGCATCGCCTAATCATAGACGTTGCAACAAGGTGGAACTCAACACTGCACATGCTTCAGAGACTGTGCGAACAGAGGCGGGCTGTTATGTTTTTGTGGGAGGATACACATACACGGGCAGGCAGTAGGATGGCAGACATGGAGTTGTCAGGTGTGCAGTGGTCGAAGATTCAAGACATGTGTCAAGTCCTTCAGTGTTTTGAGGAATGCACACGGCTGGTTAGTGCAGACAACGCCATAATAAGCATGAGCATCCCCCTAATGCGTCTGCTGATGCAAAGTTTGACGCACATAAAGGATCAGGCGTCTGCACCAGAGGAAGAGGAAAGCCTTGATGACAGTCAGCGATTGTCTGGTCAGGGCAGTGTACATGACGAGGTACCGGGCGAAGAGGAGGTGGAGGATGAGGAGGATGATGGGGATGAGTATATTTTTAATGAGGAAGCTTTCCCGGGGGCACGGGAAATTGGTGGCGTGGCAAGGCCGGGTTCTGGTTTTTTGAGGGACACAAGTGACGTAGATTTGCCTGCAACTGCCCCTCAACCAAGCACAACCGCAGATTTGACAACGGGAACTTTGGCCCACATGGCGGATTATGCCTTGCGTATCCTCAAAAGGGACACACGCATTACAAAAATGATGAACGATGACGATTACTGGTTGGCCTGCCTCCTTGATCCTCGCTATAAAGGCAAATTGCAAAATATTATGCCACATGAGAACTTGGAACTAATATTAGCAACAAAACAATCAACTCTTGTTGACCGTTTGCTTCTGGCATTCCCTGCACACAGCGCCCGTGATCGTTCTCACACGAGCTCCAGGGGCCAGCAGACCAGAGGTGTTAGAGGGGCAGAAATCAGAAGTGGCGTTGGCCAGAGGGGTTTTCTGACCAGGTTGTGGAGTGATTTTTCTATGACCGCAGACAGGACAGGTACTGCAGCATCAATTCAAAGTGACAGGAGACAACATTTGTCCAGTATGGTTACAAACTATTTTTCATCCCTTATCGACGTTCTCCCTCAACCGTCATTCCCATTTGATTACTGGGCATCCAAATTAGACACCTGGCCAGAATTGGCAGAATATGCATTGCAGGAGCTTGCTTGCCCGGCAGCTAGTGTCCTATCAGAAAGAGTATTCAGTGCTGCAGGTTCAATACTAACAGAAAAAAGGACTCGTCTGGCTACCCAAAATGTAGATGATCTAACCTTCATTAAAATGAACCACAACTGGATTTCAAAATCTTTTGCCCCACCCTGCCCGGCTGACACCTAGCTTTCCTATGAAAAGGTCTTGCCTGTGGACTATTCTGAATGACTTTTCCAATCTCGTAATTTTCTTCACCTGATTGTCCAGCATACGACATGTTTCCACCTCACGAAATGGCCAAACTCCCCACACGGGGCCGTGCTATCGCCACTTTGCGCTTGGACCCTTGAGAGTGCTGTTTGTCTGAAGAGGTGGGTGTGGCCGCTTTTGGTCGACGGCACTGCCACTGGGTCCCTCATAGTACAATAAAGTGTCTCTGGCGGTGGTGGTGCGCACCCAACGTCAGACACACCGTTGTAATATGAGGGGCCCTGTGCCTGTACCGCCGGCCACAAGACAGTTCCCCCCCCCAGCTCAAACAGTGCTCTACCACTAGCAAAATTATCTCTCACAGCTTCACCAATGTGTAGTCTAGCCGCTGACATCCTTCAATGCCTGGCACTGACAATACCATTGTTTTGACATTTTTGTTATGTTAGGCCTTCGAAGCCTGTCTGCGGTCCCTTCTTTCTACAACTACTACACTGACCAGGCCACTGCTGGCCGTGTTACCCTGGAACCAATTTAAAAGTGCCTACAGTCAGCCCAATTTTGTTATGTTAGGCCTTCGAAGACTGTCTGCCGTCACTCCTTCCACTAGACTTCCACTGACCATACACTGCTGCCCATGTACCCCTGGAACCAATTTAAAGTGCCTACAGCCAGCCCAATTTTGTTATGTTAGGCCTTCGAAGCCTGTCTGCGGTCACTCCTTCCACTAGACTTCCACTGACCAGACCACTGCTGCCCGTGTACCCCTGGAACCAATTTAAAAGTGCCTACAGCCAGCCCAAGTTTGTTATGTTAGGCCTTGGAAGCCTGTCTGCGGTCACTCCTTCCACTAGACTTCCACTGACCAGACCACTGCTGCCCGTGTACCCCTGGAACCAATTTAAAAGTGCCTACAGCCAGCCCAAGTTTGTTATGTTAGGCCTTGGAAGCCTGTCTGCGGTCACTCCTTCCACTAGACTTCCACTGACCAGACCACTGCTGCCCGTGTACCCCTGGAACCAATTTAAAAGTGCCTACAGCCAGCCCAAGTTTGTTATGTTAGGCCTTGGAAGCCTGTCTGCGGTCACTCCTTCCACTAGACTTCCACTGACCAGACCACTGCTGCCCGTGTACCCCTGGAACCAATTTAAAATTGCCTACAGCCATGTGTTATTATTTTAGGCCTTCGATGCCTGTCTGCGGTCACTCCTTCCACTAGGCCTCCACTGACCACACCACTGCTGCCCGTGTACCCCTGGAACCAATTTAAAATTGCCTACAGCCAGCCCAATTTTTTTATTTTAGGCCTTCGATGCCTGTCTGCGGTCCATTCTTTCAACTACTACTACACTGACCAGGTCACTGCTGTCCGTGTACCCCTGGAACCAATTTAAAATTGCCTACAGCCATGTGTTATTATTTTAGGCCTTCGATGCCTGTCTGCGGTCACTCCTTCCACTAGGCCTCCACTGACCACACCACTGCTGTCCGTGTACCCCTGGAACCAATTTAAAATTGCCTACAGCCATGTGTTATTATTTTAGGCCTTCGATGCCTGTCTGCGGTCACTCCTTCCACTAGGCCTCCACTGACCACACCACTGCTGTCCGTGTACCCCTGGAACCAATTTAAAATTGCCTACAGCCAGCCCAATTTTTTTATTTTAGGCCTTCGATGCCTGTCTGCGGTCCATTCTTTCAACTACTACTACACTGACCAGGTCACTGCTGTCCGTGTACCCCTGGAACCAATTTAAAATTGCCTACAGCCATGTGTTATTATTTTAGGCCTTCGATGCCTGTCTGCGGTCACTCCTTCCACTAGGCCTCAACTGACCACACCACTGCTGTCCGTGTACCCCTGGAACCAATTTAAAATTGCCTACAGCCATGTGTTATTATTTTAGGCCTTCGATGCCTGTCTGCGGTCACTCCTTCCACTAGGCCTCCACTGACCACACCACTGCTGCCCGTGTACCCCTGGAACCAATTTAAAATTGCCTACAGCCAGCCCAATTTTTTTATTTTAGGCCTTCGATGCCTGTCTGCGGTCCATTCTTTCAACTACTACTACACTGACCAGGTCACTGCTGTCCGTGTACCCCTGGAACCAATTTAAAATTGCCTACAGCCATGTGTTATTATTTTAGGCCTTCGATGCCTGTCTGCGGTCACTCCTTCCACTAGGCCTCCACTGACCACACCACTGCTGTCCGTGTACCCCTGGAACCAATTTAAAATTGCCTACAGCCATGTGTTATTATTTTAGGCCTTCGATGCCTGTCTGCGGTCACTCCTTCCACTAGGCCTCCACTGACCACACCACTGCTGCCCGTGTACCCCTGGAACCAATTTAAAATTGCCTACAGCCAGCCCAATTTTTTTATTTTAGGCCTTCGATGCCTGTCTGCGGTCCATTCTTTCAACTACTACTACACTGACCAGGTCACTGCTGCCCGTGTACCCCTGGAACCAATTTAAAATTGCCTACAGCCATGTGTTATTATTTTAGGCCTTCGATGCCTGTCTGCGGTCACTCCTTCCACTAGGCCTCCACTGACCACACCACTGCTGTCCGTGTACCCCTGGAACCAATTTAAAATTGCCTACAGCCATGTGTTATTATTTTAGGCCTTCGATGCCTGTCTGCGGTCCATTCTTTCAACTACTACTACACTGACCAGGGCACTGCTGGCCGTGTACCCCTGGAACCAACATCAGAAAATATAAAAATAAGTATTTTGCTTATAAAAAAGAAAATACTGGTGAGATATCAAATGCAGACATTTTAACATTAAAAACAAACACACAACTCTAATCTGGTACAGTACTAAAAATGGCCACCAGCTACAATTACTTTCTCCTGCAAGTAGTTAACTGAAAGTTTTTTTAAATTGAAAACACACATATGGCATCCACCGAGTGTTGTCCTGTCGCGTCTTCTTTATATTATTGCCGAGAAGATGCAAAATAATGAAAATAATAAAATCATTAATTACCAAAATAATAGAGAAAGTCAACACCACATTGCAAATAAACATTCATTCCAAATAAAGAAGCAGGGCGCGTCCGAGGGTGAGTATATACCTAATAAGAATATAATCACCCTCGGACGCGCAATGCTTATTTCCAACAGCCTTCCTTCCTAAGAATCAGCCCTTCCGTCGTGTAGAGAGACGTTGTGTTACACTCCAAGGTGTTCCCCAGGTTGCCTTTCCTGAGCTTCGATCTTCCGGCTCTCGTTTAGTAGTTCTTGGAAACTACTCTGCATTAGGCCTTCAAATTGGGTATGGGGTGTAGAGAGATGGTGTGTTCCACTCCAAGGTGTTCCCCAGGTTGCCTTTCCTGAGCTTCGATCTTCCGGCTCTCGTTTAGTAGTTGTTGGAAACTACGCTGCATTAGGCCTTCAAATTGGGTATGGGGTGTAGCGAGAGGGTGTGTTACACTCCAAGGTGTTCCCCAGGTTGCCTTTCCTGAGCTTCGATCTTCCGGCTCTCGTTTAGTAGTTCTTGGAAACTACACTGCATTAGGCCTTCAAATTGGGTATGGGGTGTAGAGAGATGGTGTGTTCCACTCCAAGGTGTTCCCCAGGTTGCCTTTCCTGAGCTTCGATCTTCCGGCTCTCGTTTAGTAGTTGTTGGAAACTACGCTGCATTAGGCCTTCAAATTGGGTATGGGGTGTAGCGAGAGGGTGTGTTACACTCCAAGGTGTTCCCCAGGTTGCCTTTCCTGAGCTTCGATATTCCGGCTCTCGTTTAGTAGTTGTCGGAAACTACGCTGCATTAGGCCTACAAATTGGGTATGGGGCGTAGAGAGAGGGTGTGTTACACTCCAAGGTGTTCCCCAGGTTGCCTTTCCTGAGCTTCGATATTCCGGCTCTCGTTTAGTAGTTGTCGGAAACTACGCTGCATTAGGCCTACAAATTGGGTATGGGGTGTAGAGAGAGGGTGTGTTACACTCCAAGGTGTTCCCCAGGTTGCCTTTCCTGAGCTTCGATCTTCATGCTCTCGTTTAGTAGTTGTCGGAAACTACGCTGCATTAGGCCTACAAATTGGGTATGGGGTGTAGAGAGAGGGTTTGTTACACTCCAAGGTGTTCCCCAGGTTGCCTTTCCTGAGCTTCGATCTTCCGGCTCTCGTTTAGTAGTTGTTGGAAACTACGCTGCATTAGGCCTTCAAATTGGGTATGGGGTGTAGCGAGAGGGTGTGTTACACTCCAAGGTGTTCCCCAGGTTGCCTTTCCTGAGCTTCGATCTTCCGGCTCTCGTTTAGTAGTTCTTGGAAACTACACTGCATTAGGCCTTCAAATTGGGTATGGGGTGTAGAGAGAGGGTGTGTTACACTCTAAGGTGTTCCCCAGGTTTCCTTGCCATTGCTTCGGTCTTCCGACTCTCGTTTAGTAGTTGTAGAAAAGTACACTGCATTAGGCCATACAAAATGGGTATGGGGTGGAGAGAGATGGTGTGTTACACTCCAAGGTGTTCCCCAGGTTGCCTTTCCTGAGCTTCTATCTTCAGGCTCTCATTAAATTGTGGTTAAATGGAACAACTGCATTTGGCGTACTAGTTGGTTTGGGGCCTACTATCGGTGTCTGCCACTCCTTGCTGTTCTCCTCCACTGAACAAAGCTGTGCCGCCTGTTTACTACGGTTGCCAATTTTGAACTGCATTTCGACTACTTACTGATTTGGCCCTACTCTCTGTGTCAGCCTCTCATTCCAGTTGTCCTCCACTGCAATGCCCCCTGGTTATTCCTGTGTTACCAATTTTGAACTGCATTTAGCCCACTTTCTTCTTTGGGCCTATATCTGTGTTTCCACTTCATCGTGCCCATTGCCCAGCCAGTGATAGATGAGTCTGCTGGTACATTGACCCATAACGCAACATTCCCCGTGCACGCTACACAACAACATTGTGACCCTGCTGAAAGTCAGGTTGCTCTTCCCGCATACCATACCACCTTACACGGGGACAAAGAGGAAGGTGCAGATGAAAGTGCAGGTTCCTTCATCAGGTGGGGGGAGGAATACTAGTTGGCGACGTCACTGGCACAGGGCCTCTCATAGTACGCAAAAGTGTTGCTGCCGGTGGGAGGCGCCCCCGCCGTGCAAACACACCGCTGTACTTTGAGGGGCCCTGTGCCAGTGCCAATGCCAACGAGTGGGCCCCCCCTGCTTGCTCAGGTTCACAGCACTTGCAAAGTTGAAATACTTACCTCTCCCTGCTCCACTGCCGTGACGTGGTCCAGATTTCCTGGGCCCACTAATTACTTGAACCAGCCCTACCCCCCACAACTTTAGCCAAATGACCCCCAATTTCAAATGCCTTCCAATTATTATAAGGTAAATTACGCTTGACAAGCTTCATTAAGAAGAATGGATGGTTTTGACATTAAAATGGCCACTCTAGGTGTTTTCCTGGCCCCCACTCACTGCCGACTATGCTGCCCCATTGACTTGCATTGGGTTTCGTGTTTCGGTCGATCCCGACTTTACGTCATAATCGGCCGATTTCACTCGACCCGACTTTGGACATAGTCGGGTTTCGCAAAACCCGGCTCGACTCTAAAAAGGTCAAGGTCGCTCAACTCTACTGAGGACCAGCTGACGGTACTGGAACCTGGTTACTAAGCAGGAGGTACCCGTGCCAGAAAGCACTACCAAGGATCACCAGACATTGGTGGAACTTGAATACCCAGAAGGAGGCACCTAAGCCAAAAGCTCTGCCTGGAACCAGCTAACTGTACTGGGACCAGGGGGACCTATTCAGGATTGTTTCCAAAGATCCAGCTAATGGTGCTGGAACGCAGATAGGCAGCAGAAGGTTCACAGGAAAAAACAAAATTGCTATGCTGCTTGCTGGCCTTACTTACTGAAAACCCACAGTCCTACAGGGGGAGCTTTTCCTATTGGCACCAAGTAACCAGCCAGTTCCCGCAGCCCACATAGAAAGCACCTAAACTGCAGGCACCATAAAGTTGGCTAACCCAACCGCAACCCGACAGGACAGCTTATTGGTGGCAAAGTGACCTTGAAACTACCCGTAAACAGCTGACGTGCTGGAACCAGGCTGGGCAGGAGGGAGTGCCCGTGCCAAAGACACTTCTGAGCAGCAACTGGCGGTTTTGGAGCCCAGGGATTACATGACAAACAGAGTGTAGGCTGAGGTCTAATTGGAGCAAGTTGAAAGGAAACCTTTAACCCCCCCAGGCGTTTGCAACTAGAAAAACCACCTTGTGCAGCATTAGTGTTTCTTTTACTTATGCTCCTTGCACATGCTAAAGTTAACATTTATAAAATGTGCCCCCTCATACCGTGAAACCGTCCCGGAGGCGGGACTTTCCTTTTTAATGAGACGCAGCACAGCCATCATTCATACCCCCTTGGCGCCGGGTGCCGCCTCCTCGGTGTTGTTTGAATCTGTCCCGGAGCCTGCGTTGTTATGTTATTCCTTGAGCATGCACAGTTAGCATTGCCTATCTTCTGACATCATTTGTTGTCAGGCTGACTGCACCTGTGCGGCCGCGCTGCCCAAGATCCCGGCCCGCAGTGTCTTCTGATTTATTCACACTGTGGGGCTGGGATACATGGGTTTGCACAGTGCATATCTTCACCTCTCACTCTTCTCCTTCCGCCTTCTTCAGACTGTGCGGTGTCATCTGATCCCTAAGTGCATGCCACAGCAATTAGGGATCAGCTGACACCGCACAGTCTGAAGAAGGCGGAGGGAGATGAGTGAGAGGCGAAGATATGCACTGCGCATGCCCTTGAATCCTAGCCCCGCAGTGTGAATAAATCAGAAGATACTGCGGAGCAGGATCTCAGGCAGTGCAGCCGCACAGATGCAGTCAGCCTGACATCAAATGATGTCAAAAGATGGGCAGCGCTAACAGCGCATGGCCAAGGGATAGCATCACAGCACAGGCTCCGGGACAGATTCAAACAACGCTCAGGAGGCAGCGCACAGCGCCAAGGGGGTTTGAATGACAGCTGTGCCGCGTCTGATTAGGAAGGAAAGTCCCGCCTCCGGGACTTTCACGGTATGAGGGGCCACCTTTTCCTTGTGCAGCATTAGTGCTGCACAAGGTGGCTCTTTTAGTTACTAACGCCTGAAGGGGACAGGTTCCCTTTAATTTCTGTAGTAGTGTGAGTGTGGAGGGAGCAGGAGAAAAAGCCGGATACACAGCAGGGGATCAGCTGACATTACTGAACCCCAATAACATGGCAGCAAGTGTTGACTGTGCAGACAGCACTTCCGAGCAGCAACTGGCGGTGTGGGAGCCCAGGGATTACAGGAGAAACAGAGTGTAGGCCAAGGCCTAATTGGAGCGAGTTTCAAATCTGTAGTAGTGTGAGTGTGGAGGTAGCAGGAGCAATTGCCGGATACACAGCTGGGGATCAGCTGACGTTACTGAACCCCAACAGCATGGCAGCAAGTGTTGACTGTGCAGACAGCACTTCCGAGCAGCAAAAGGAGGTGTTGGAGCCCATGGTCAATGCTTGAATCTGAGTGGAGAAAGTGCCGCACACACAGCAGGGGAGCAGCTGGCGTTACTGAATCCCAATAACAGAGGATCAACTGTTGACTGTGCATACAGCACTTCTGGGCAGCAACTGGCAGTGTGGGAGCCCAGGGTCAATGCTAGAAACTGAGTGGAGAAATTGCCGCACACACAGCAGGGGAGCAGCTGGCGTTACTGAACCCCAATAGCAGAGGAGCAACTGTTGACTGTGCAGGCAGCACTTCCGGGGAGCAACTGGCAGTGTTGGAGCCCAGGGTCAATGCTAGAAACTGAGTGGAGAAATTGCCGCACACACAGCAGTGGAGCAGCTGGCGTTACTGAACCCCAATAACAGAGGAGCAACTGTTGACTGTGCAGACGGCACTTCCGAGCAGCAACTGGCGGTGTTGGAGCCCAGGGTCAATGCTAGAAACTGAGTGTAGGCCGCGGCCTAATTTGAGCAAGTTTAATATCTGTTGTAGTCTTAGTGTGGAGGGAGCAGGAGAAATTACTGGATACACAGCAGGGGAGCAGGTGACGTTACTGAACCTTACTAACACAGGAGCTAGTGTTTTTCTCTGTGCAGACGCCACTTCTGAGCAGCAACTGGAGGCGTTGGAGCCCTGGTTCAATCAGGGTGTAGGCCGAGGCCTAATTGGAGCAAGTTTAATATCTGATGTAATGTGAATATGGAGGGAGCAGGAGACATTGCCGGACACACAGCAGGAGAGCAGCTGACGTTACTGAACCCCACTAACACAGGAGCTAGTGTTTTTCTCTGTGCAGACGGCACTTCTGAGCAGCAACTGGCAGTGTTGGAGCCCAGGGAATCCAGGAGAAGCAGAGTGTAGGCCAAGGCCTAATTGGAGCAAGTTTAATATCTGAAGTAGTGTGAGTGTGGAGGTAGCAGGACAAATTGCCGGATACACAGCTGGGGATCAGCTGACGTTACTGAACCCCACTAACACAGGGGCTAGTGACTTTCTCTGTGCAGACAACACTTCTGAGTAGCAACTGGCGGTGTTGGAGCCCAGGGTCAATCAGGGTGTAGGCCGAGGCCTAATTGGAGCAAGTTTAATATCTAATGTAGTGTGAGTGTGGAGGTAGCAGGAGCAATTGCCGGATACACAGCAGGGGAGCAGCTGAAGTTACTGAACCCCACTAACACAAGAGCTAGTGTTTTTCTCTGTGCAGACGGCACTTCTAAGCAGCAACTGGCAGTGTTGGAGCCCAGGGAATCCAGGAGAAGCAGAGTGTAGGCCAAGGCCTAATTGGAGCAAGTTTAATATCTGAAGTAGTGTGAGTGTGGAGGTAGCAGGACAAATTGCCGGATACACAGCTGCGGATCAGCTGACGTTACTGAACCCCACTAACACAGGAGTTAGTGTTTTTCTCTGTGCAGATGGCACTTCTAAGCAGCAACTGGCGGTGTTGGAGCCCAGGGAATCCAGGAGAAGCAGAGTGTAGGCAAAGGCCTAATTGGAGCTAGTTTAATATCAGTTGTAGTGTGAGTGTGGACGGAGCAGGAGAAATTGCCAGATACACAGCTGGGGATCAACTGACGTTACTGAAACCCTATAACACTGGGTCATGTGTTGACTGTGCAGACGGCACTTCTGAGCAGCAACTGGCAGTGTTGGAGCCCAGGGATTACAGTTCAGGTGGTAGAAACATGAACACAACAGATTATTTAATCTGGAAGAGGAGTGGCATATTCCTGCAAGATCCAGGCCTTGTTCATATTCAGAGAAGTAAGCCAGTCAACATTATCGGAGGATAGTCACATGCGACGGTCTGTTAGTTCACCACCTGCGGCACTAAAGACGTGTTCCGATAATACACTAGCAGCAGGGCAAGCCATCAACTCCAATGCATACTGGCTAAGCTCTGGCCATGTATCCAGTTTAGAGACCCAAAACTTAAAGGGGGAAGAGCCGTCTGGGAGTACACTGAGAGGGCAAGACATGTAGTCTATCAACATCTGACGGAAACGTTGCCTCCTGCTGACTGGAGCCGTCTGTGATGGTGTAGACATTTGTGGCGGGCACACAAAACTTTTCCACAGTTGGGCCATACTGGTCTTGCCTTGTGCTGAGGCACTGCTTTTGCTCCCTCTTTGTGCAGAGCTTCCTCCACTGCCTCAATGCATTGAGCTGCTTTGTAAAGCACTAGCAGCACTGCTCTCGGTTGGACTGGAGAAGATTATTATTATTATTATTATTTATTGTTAAAGCGCCATTAATTCCATGGTGCTTTACATGTGAGGAGGGTATACATAATAAAAACAAGTACAATAATCTTAAGCAATACAAGTCATAACTGGTACAGGAGTGAGGACCCTGCCCGAAGGCTCACAATCTACAAGGGATGGGTGAGAATACAGTAGGTGAGGGTAGAGCTGGTCATGCAGCGGTTTGGTCGATCAGTGGTTACTGCAGGTTGTAGGCTTGTCGGAAGAGATGGGTCTTCAGGTTCTTTTTGAAGGTTTCGATGGTAGGCGAGAGTCTGATGTGTAGTGGTAGAGAGTTCCAGAGTAGTGGTGATACGCGAGAGAAATCTTGTATACGATGGTGGGAAGAGGAGATAAGAGGGGAGTAGAGAAGGATATCTTGTGAGGATCGGAGGTTGTGTGAGAAGATGATGGAATGCACCAGAGAGTCTTGGTACTCCCGCATTTTACGCTCTCGGTTCAACGGTGTTATGAGGCTTTGTAAGTTGTCCTAGAAGCGAGGATCTAGGAGGGTGTACACCCAATTATCAGCCGTGTTGAGAATGTGGGTGATGCGGCGATCGTTTATCAGGCACTGCAGCATGAAATCAACCATGTGCTGCAGACTGCCAACTAGCCAAGAAACGCTGTCCCCTGCTTGAGGCGTGATCTCTGCCTGCTCTGCATCACCCCACCCTCGCTCTACATACTGACTACTGGAGCATTGTACCAATAGAGCACAAGGGAGGTGCAAATATGTAAAAAGGTATAAATTTATTGAACAAACATATTAAAACATATATACTCAAAATTTTAGAAATTACAAATACAGTAACACATCATTACTCTAAATAGAGGGGTGGAACAAGATAGGCTGTGTGTAAGAGAAAAGCCTTAGCGCTTGCAGTGTTTTTCTAAGCAGGCAGATAAGGGGGATAGTCATGCTTACTAGTGCATCATCTGCACTCGCCATCCGCATGGAATCATCGAAGGCACGCAAAACCTGGCAGATGTCCTTCATAGTGGCCCACTCAGTGGTTGTGAAGTCTGAACGGCGCGCAGTGTGACTTCTTTGCGCCTGATGCAGCTGGTACTCCATTACTGCTGCCTGCTGCTCACAAAACTGCTCCAGCATATATAACGTTGAATTCCACCTGGTGGGTAGGTCACATATGATGCGATGTTCTGGAAGGCGGAATCGGCGCTGCAGAGCTGCAATGCGCAATCTTGGCATGCTGGAATGCTGCAAGTGAGCACACTCTAGGTGGACTTTGTGCAGCAGTGCATCAAGATCCGGATAGTCCCTCAAAAAACTCTGCATGACCAAGTTGAGCACATTTGCCAGACATGGGATGTGAGTGAGGTTGCCTAGGCCCAGAGCTGCCACCAGATTTCGGCCATTGTCCCACACTATACTGCCTGGCTGGAGATTCGCTGGCACAAACAACACGTCGCTCTCCTGCTTGATGGCATTCCAGAGCTCCTGCGCTGTGTGGCTTCGATTTTCCAAAGAAATTGATTTCAATACAGTGTGTTGATGTTTGGCCACGGCTGTGCTCATATCGGTTGTAACAGGTAAGCATTCACGGGTCCATGTGGAGGTGGACTGTGATGGATCCTGCAGCGCTGATTCAGAGGAACTGGAGTATGAGGAGGAGTCAATGTGTACAGACTGGATTCCTGCAATCATTGGAGTTGGCAGAACACGTACAGCGCCACTCTCAAGATCTGTACCCGGCTCCACAACATTTACCCAATGGGCATTGAGGGAAAGGTATCGTCCCTGTCCATGGTGACTGGTCCCCGCATCGGTGGTGAGGTGGACCTTGCTTCTGATAGCGTTTAGTAGCGCATGTTTAATGTTTACCACCACATGCTTTTGCAGGGCAGGGATGGCTTGCCTGCTGAAATAAAAGCGGCTGGGCATGTTGTATTGTGAGACTGCTAATGCCATCAAGTTACGGAAGGCGTCAGTCTCCACTAGCCTGAAAGACAGCATTTCAAGGACAGTAGTTTTGCAATGCCAGCATTCAGAGTTTGTGCTCGGGGGTGGTTTGCCGAGAATGGCCGCCTTTTCTCCCATGCCTGTGCTACCGATGGCTGTAGACTGGGCTGGGAATGTGAGGATGACAGGGAACGTGGTGCTGTGTGTGGAATTACACTTGGTCTCTGTACAACAGTGCCAGAGGTTCTTCCATGGCGATCCTGTGAGGAAGCCGAACCAGCAGTGTGTGAGCTGGAGGATGAGGCTACAACACGAGCTGAAGAGGTGGTAGGTGCCGCTGTAGGTTGGCCTAGATCTTTAGTGTGTTTTTGTAACTCCACCATGTGCTTGGTCCGCACATGTTTCCACATATTTGTGGTATTGAGGTTGCTGACACTTTTCCCTCTTTTGACTTTCTGATTACACAGCTTGCATTTGACAAAGCAAATGTCATCTGCAACTGTGTCAAAAAAGGACCAGGTACTGCAAGTCTTGGGAGCACCCGTTTTGGGTTTTGGAAGAGGCATGTGCAGTGACCTAGGGTCCTGGTCGTTGCAGTAATGTCATTCTTCCACCAGGGGGAGTGATGTTACGTTTGAAGGCAATAAAGGAGATCTCTTTGCCAGGTAAACACAATGCATACAACATGTTCACACTCCAGACCAGAAGGGGGAGCTCTAAGCCTGTTTTAGGTGAACTCCCCTATAAAACATCCTGATCTGGAGGGAAAAGGGGTTCAGAGTTCAGTTCCTGTCAGGAAGACAGATTGAGAGGAAGGAGTCCTGGAGCCTGAAGTGCTGCAGCTCCTGGAAGAAAACACTAAAGTGAGCATATTGTAGAGAGTGTGCATGAAAGCAGAGCACAGGAGAGGAAAGAGGAATATCGGAGGGAGACCAGCCAGGAGCAGGCTGCTTCCTTCTGAGGCACAGATATCTTGTAGCCAGAACACCGAGGGAGAAATCGTCTCCATGCCTTGCTCCAGAGACTGGCAGGACAGATAATTCCATGTTACCTGCCCGACCTACACCCAGGAGGCACGGTGGCAACTTGTGGGGGCTGGGGCATACTAGAGTCCCTGTAAAAAGCCTCAGGCCATCAGTCATACGGGTTGTTACTATCCATCTGAGGGACAGAAAGAAAGACATAATATCTAGAATATCTACAATAGTTGTGAGGACCTTATCAGCAGTAAGGTACTACAACATCCAGGTGCTAGAGGAAGGCTACTGATTTCCACCTGGATAAGAGGACTCTGGATTTGCCATCAGACAGGCCAGACTCTGCCAGCCCTGTGCGAGTACCCCACTGCCCTACCGGGGCACTCCACATGCTCCTAATGGGTGCCGAAGTGGAAGCTACAGGAAATGCAGTCTTCCCCCTCCCTCTCCCTCCTTTTTGGGCCGCTCGGGGAATCTCTTCCTCAGTGCTTCTCCCACCACCTTCCTGTACCTCACACCATGATGGGTAAAGGACCTCATCATCTACACTACCCTCTTCCAACAACTGCTTCTCTTGGGTAGTCTCGGCAGCACAGAAAGTGGCACCTGAGTCTCATCATCAGATGCGTACTGAGGTGTGCTGACCGGAGGCACTGGTCCACCCGCCTCTTCAGATTCAGAGAGACAAAGCAGTTGGGAATCACTGCATACTGCCTCTTCTTCCATTTCTTGAATGCTGCTTGGCTGGCCCCTTTATCCAAGCCAAGAGATTCAGAGAACAGAAGCAGAGATGGCTCCTGTACTGGGCTCTCTGACTGCTTGGGCAATTTGGCAGGTGGTGAAGAGACAGATGGGTGCTCTTCAGTGCTCTGTTCTTGAGAGGATGTGACACTAATTGAAGTTGAAGCGTTAGCTGCCATCCATCCGACACGACAACGGCTTCAATTTGTTCATCCCACAGCAGTGGGGTATGGCGAGCTCCTACAAAGCTGCGCATGAAGGACTGTTCCCTGCTAAAACTGGATGATGATGAGTCACCTTTGGCTGCATCAGGTACATAATCCCCACGTCCTCTCCCTGCAGAAACTCTATGCCCATGACCACGTGCCTTACTCCCTGCCTTCTTCATCTTGGTAGACTCTTAAAGATAGGCAGAAAAGTACTAAGGATTTAGTGTGCTTATTCCTGAACAGCTGCTAACAGGTATAAGAAACACTAATTTCATAAAGTGTGGACTAGACTTTAATATGAGCTAATGTGGCCTACACCACTGTAAAGTGGAGTGTTTGGTGAACTTTATTAACTTTTAGTTTTCTTCGCAGAACAGACTACAGCATGAGCTGAACTCACACAGAGACCTTGCAGACAGCCGTGAACGGCACTGCAAGGCCAAAAAAGCTTCTCTATGTACTCCTATATAGTGTTTTTCCACAATCTAGCAGGAAACGGATGGAAAACTACTAATAGGATAAATCAGGAAAAATGTGCAGCAGGCAGCACTAATTGAGAAATGGACAATGGAACAATATGATTCAGTGACGCACGCTGAGCTGACTGCAACCAGCTGTGGCTGCAGAACAGACTACAGCGTGACTCACACAGAGACCTTGCAGATAGCCGTGAACGGCGCTGCAAGGCCAAAAAAAAGCTCCTCTATGTACTCCTATATAGTGTTTTTCCACAATTTAGCAGGATACGGATGGAAAACTACTAATAGGATAAATCAGGAAAAATGTGCAGCAGGCAGCACTAATTGAAAAAAGGACAATGAAACAATATGATTCAGTGACGCACACTGAGCTGATTGCAACCAGCTGTGGCTGTATAACAGACTACAGCGCAAGCTGAACTCACGCAGAGACCTTGCAGACAGCCGTGAATGGCGCTGCAAGGCCAAAAAAAGCTCCTCTATGTACACATATATAGTGTTTTTCCACAATCTAGCAGGATTCAGATGGAAACCCACTAATAGGATAAATCAGGAATAATGTGCAGCAGGCAGCACTAATTGAAAAAAGGACAATGGAACAGTATGAGGCAGTGACGCACGCTGAGCTGCCTATAACCAGCTGTGGCTGCAGAACAAACTACAGAGTGACCTGCACTTACACAGAGACCTTGCAGACAGCCGTGAACAGCGCTGCAAGGCAAAAACAAGGTTCTCACACAGCGGTTGCTAAATTAGCCTGGGTAAAGCACAACGAAGCAAATCGCTACCTCAAACTGGCCCTCAGTCAGAACACAGCGTCCTGTCCCTAACTGAATTCAGAGCAGAGTGAACCCAAAATGGCGGCGGCGACTTTTATAGTGCATCATGACATCATTTCAGCAGCCAATTACAGCCATGCCAGTAGTTACATGACTAACATGCATAACAGGATGTGCCCACACTTCTTAGGATTCCTCATTGGCTGAATTAAATCAAACTGGCTCATTGAATTATGGGAACTTCCGATTCCGGTATCCGATATTGAGAAAGTATCGGAACTCCGTATCGGAATTCCGATACCGCAAATATCGGCCGATACCCAATATTTGCAATATCGAAATGCTCAACAATACTCAAGGACCTTCCTAGT
Source organism: Ranitomeya imitator (assembly GCF_032444005.1). Taxonomy (NCBI): domain Eukaryota; kingdom Metazoa; phylum Chordata; class Amphibia; order Anura; family Dendrobatidae; genus Ranitomeya; species Ranitomeya imitator. Next base: position 328,191,470 of record NC_091286.1, on the reverse strand, counting down.
GATCCAATATTAGCTGCTACAGGACCTTGAAGCTCATCAAGAGAATGCCAAGAGTGTGCAAAGCAGTCATCAAAGCAAAAGGTGGCTACTTTGATGAACCTAGAATATAAGACATATTTTCAGTTGTTTCACACTTTTTTGTTAAGTCTGTAATTCCACATGTGTTAATTCATAGTTTTGATGCCTTCAGTGTGAATTTACAATTTTCATAGTCAAGAAAATGCAGAAAAATCTTTAAATGAGAAGGTGTGTCCAAACTTTAGGTCTGTATTGTATGTGACCAGAGTCTGGTTGGCCCTCTCTAAAAACCCAATCGTCTCGGGGTGGTACGCAGAAGAGAGATTCAGCTCAATGCTGAGTAAACAACAGAGCTCTCTCCAGAACGGAGACGCAAACTGGGGACACCGGTCACTGACAATTTTTTCTGGCATGCCATATAGGCAGAAAGCATATTTAATGGACAATGCCGCCAGAGCTCGTGCTGAAAGTAACCGTGGAAGCGGCACCAAGTGCACCATTTTAGAAAAATGGTCGGTGACTACCCAGATAATGGTGAAGCTTTGAAACTTGGGTTAGCCCACCACGAAGTCCATCCCGACCATCTCCCAGGGCCTGTCTGCCACCGGCAGGGGGTAAAATAGCCAAGCAGGCAGTTGCTAAGGAGACCGATTCTTGGCGCAGGAGACACACACCCATAAATGGTCCCCGACGTCACGGGCCATATGCGGCCACCAGTACGTCCTCACCAGAAACTCTAATGTCCTCTTGGTCCCAAAATGTCCACCCACCCTAGACGAGTGAGCCCAAGAGAAAAGCTCCGGTCACAAGTTAGATGGAACGAAAGTCTTGCTTAGGGGCACAGACTCTAGCGAAACCGAAGCCACAGTTTTCAGACCCTCTGAAGGGACAATAAGCCGAAGCTCCTCCTCCTCCTCTGATGACACAAAGGAGCGGGAGAGAGCGTCGGCCCAAGTGTTCTTCTCCCCGGAGAGAAAATGGAGGGTGAAGTGGAACCGGGAGAAGCACAGGGACCATCTGGTCTGGCGAGAGTTTAGCCGCTGGGTGGTTTGTAAGTACACCAAAATCTTGTGGTCGGTGCATACAAGGAAGGGGTAGCGAGCCCCCTCCAGAAAACGTCTCCACTCCGAAAAGGCCAACTTCATGGCTAGCAGCTCCCTGTCCCCGATGGAATAATTCCTCTCTGCCGGAGTGAAGGTCTTGGAGAATAAGAAGCAAAGATGATTCCGACCTTGAGCATCCTTCCAGAAGAGGACTGCTCCAGCACCAACGGAAGAGGCATCCACCTCCATGATAAATGGTTTATCAACATCGGAGCGATGTAAAATGGGAGCACCAGCGAAGTTTGACTTGATAGAGAGGAAGGCCTTGGAGACCTCCTGCGACCACAATTTTGGATTAGCTCCCTTCTTGGTGAGGGCAACCAGGGGAGCTACAAAAGTTGAGAAGTGGGGAATGAACTGGCGATAATAGTTGATGAACCCCATAAAGCACTGCACCGCTTTGAGAGAATGGGGTTCCTGCCAGTCCATCACATCCTGTAGTTTGGCAGGATCAATAGCCAATCCTTGGGCAGAGATGATATAGCCCAGGAAAGGCAAAGACTCCTTCTCAATCACACACTTCTCCAACTTGGCATAGAGGGAGTTTGCCCGTAGGAGGTCGAAGACTTTGCAAACATCTCTCTGGTGGGAGTCTATATCTGGAGAGTAGATGAGAATACCATCCAGATAGACAACAACCGAGGTGGAGAGCATATCCTGGAAGATATCATTTACAAAGTCTTGGAAAACGGCTGCCGCATTACAAAGCCCGAAGGGCATCACCAGGTATTCATAGTGCCCATCCCCGGTGTTAAAAGCCATCTTCCATTCGTCTCCGTCACAGAAGCGAATCAGGTTGTAAGCACCCCGCAGATCAAGCTTAGTAAATACCCTCGCTCCCCGCAATCTGTCGAAGAGCTCAGATATCAGGGGCAGAGGGTATTTATTCTTTACGGTGATGGGGTTAAAACCCCTGTAATCTATGCATGGATGTAATTCCCCGTGCACAGAGAAGAACCCCGACCCTGCAGGTGACACTGACTTCCTAATGAATCCTCTTGCCAGATTCTCCTGAATGTACTGAGACATTGCCTCCATCTCCGGGAGAGATAACGTGTACTCTCGACCCCGGGGAGGCTCAGCACCAGGCAAAAGGTCAATATGGCAGTCATAGGAGCAGTGAGGTGGAAGAGTCTCCGCAGCCCTTTTGAAGAACACCTCCGCATATGGTCAATAATGCTTGAGGAGAGAGGAAAGATCTGCAGGTACTTCAGTTGTTGCAACGTGAACGCACTCCCTCAGACATCTACCCTCACAAGATTCACTCCATCCCAGAATTCTCCCTGAGGACAACTCTATATGAGGAGAGTGAAAACAAAACAGGCAGTTATACAACCATCTGATCATGATATCTATAAGAGACCATATAGATATATTCGGCCTGTAAATAGAGTAGTATGGGACACATTGCTTGGTGTCGAGTTCCCGCCTCTGCACAGGGGGAATATCGAACCATCTCTGCTGTACTCTCCCATTCTTCTCCAGCCGCAGTGAAGCCTGCTCAGCAGAGACATCAGTCCCAGTGTCTAGCTCAGGCTGATGCTAGACGACTGGTTACTACTGCCCTTCAAGGCTCTGTCCTTGTAACTAGCAATGTTCAGCAGCAAGCAGGTCTTTCTGGGACTAAGTCCTGCTTTTCCATTACTGAGCATGCCCACGGGATGACCTCCCATTGGAGGTCGGGGGGGTCACATGCTCAGGTCCTGTTGCGGCTCCTATTGGTCCATCTGGAAGATCTTGTAGCACTGCCACTATAAAAGGTTTGCATTGCTGCTCGGACATGCGCTAGTGTACTCTTAAAATCGTATGTGTGTTGATGAGTGAAAGTCGTTCATTAATCATCCCCTCCCTTGTGTATGACTGCTCGTGTAAGGTGGATGTCTGCTATCTAGCACCCGGCTGATCCGTCAGCAATAAACACACAAAACAGAGTCTAATTGCTGTGACCGCCAGTGCGGCGCAGTGCACTATTAGAGCACTTTCCTATCCCAAGTCTGGGTGGTTAGTGGCGTCCGCCAGTGTGGCACTGCATGCACTCTTGTGCATTTAAGTTATTTTTGCAGTTGCTCTGACACCCCAGTTGCGGTGTCGAGCGCAAGAGGTCTAGTCGAACTCTAATCCTATGTATTGGGATTGAGTTCTAAGACTCCTTGCTTGCGCTCTTGGTGCGGTACCACGGCCCTGTGATGCAACAGGGTTCGCTTCCTTCACACAGGGTGAAGTTAACCTGTGTGTATCCACATTGTACCGCCATATAGTCTGTCATTACTTAGCAGCAGGTTCCATCTCTGCACGGTGGACCCCGGGCTGCGAACGCACCTTACCCTATCTTTCTAATTATTTGGTGTGTTCCGCCAGCCCTAACATTACACTAGCGCCAGGGTCTGGCTAGTGAAGATGGACAAACAGCAATCCTTGTGGTACATCCAGCAGCTGGAGGGTAGGTTGGTGGCTCTCGGGTGCACAACCTCAGCTGTGGATGTAACCGCAGTTTCTGTTCAGGCTGCTAGCGTGGCTGCAGCAACCTTGTCCACTGCCACCTTTGTTCCAACTCTCGCCTCCCGCTGCCAGAAAAATTTTCTGGTGATATTAAATCTTGTAGGGGTTTCGTGAGCCAGTGCTCTATACATCTTGAGCTTCTGGCCGCACGTTTCACCACAGAGTGGGCTAAGGTAGGATTTATTGTGTCTCTCCTGTCAGACAGGGCGTTGGAGTGGGCTATGCCGCTGTGTGAGCATGGCGATCATGTGGTGCAGAGTGCTCCATTGATCCTGAGGACTCTGAAAAAGGTTTTTTTAGCACCTCGTGTCACCCATGATATGGTGCTCTAACTGTTGGCAATGACTCAGGGCTCGTCCTTGGTCAGCAATTTTGCCGTCCACCTTCGCACCCTGGCATCTGAGCTGGAGTGGTCGGATAAAGCCCATATTCCGATATTTTGGAGGGGGCTGGCTGACCACATGAAGGACGCTCTGGCCACTAGGGAGATTCCCACCAGACTGGAAGAGTTAATAACTGTGTCCACTAGTATTGACCTCCGGTTTCTCGAGCAGAGGTTGGAGCGAGTCCAGTGTAGGCAGAGGTTTTGTCTGGCTCCCACCTTCGCCAAACCTTTGGAATCTCCAGTCCAGGCCTGTGAGTCAAATGAGGCTATGGTAGTGTCACAAGCGGGATCTAAGTCCCGGACCACTCATGCACTCCAGGTTTGTAATGTTTGCCAGCAGTCAGGACATCTTGCCACCAGATGTCCCCAGCAGTCAAGGAAACGTCAGCGTCTAGTGGTAGAAGGTGGAGGTACATTAGACACGGCGACATTTGTCTCCAATTTGTCCTTTAAGGGGACAATTACTATAGGCTCATTTACTCACTCGGTAGAGCTCTGCGTCGATTCTGGGGCGGAGGGCAATTTTATGTCTTCTGCCTTTGCCCAACATCACGCAATTCTCCTGGTAATGTTAGCTCAACCAGTAACCGTACGAGTGGTAAATAGGTCGACACTGCCCTCACAGATAACACACCAGACCATCCCTTTTTCTCTGTCCATGTCGCCATCTCATCAGGAAATTATATTTCTGCTCGTCATTCCTGAGGGAATTGATGAGGGCCTGTTAGGGATACCTTGGCTACGGTACCACTCTCCTTAAATTGAGTGGTCCACAGGCAGAATTTTGGGATGGGGTGAAACTTGTGGGGGCAGATGTCAGAGGGAATGTGTTCAGGTTGCTACTACTGAGGTACCCACAGATCTATCCTCTATCCCCAAGCAATATTGGCCCTATGCGGACATGTTCTCCAAAAGAGCTGCGGAGACCCTTCCATCTCACCGCCCCTATGACTGTCCTATTGACCTCTTGCCTGGTGCTGAGCCTCCCCGGGGTCGAGTCTATACGTTATCTCTCCCGGAGACGGAGGCAATGTCACAGTACATCCATCCTGGAGAATCTGGCAAGAGGATTCATTAGGAAGTCAGTGTCACCTGCAGGGGCTGGTTTCTTCTTCGTGCAGAAGAAGAGTGGAGAACTGCGTCCATGCATAGACTACAGGGGTCTTAACGCCATCACCGTTAAAAATAAGTACCCACTACCCCAGATATCTAAGCTTTTTGATAGGCTACGGGGAGCAAGAGTATTTACTAAATTATATCTGCGGGGTGCTTACAACCTGATTCGCATCCGTGAGGGGGACGAATGGAAGGTGACTTTTAACACCAGGGATGGGCAATATGAATATCTGGTGATGCCCTGCGGGCTCTGAAATACCCCAGCCGTTTTCCAAGACTTTTTGAATGCCATCTTCCGGGATATGCTCTCCACCTTGGTTGTAGTCTATCTGGATGATATTCTCATCTACTCTCCAGATATTGACTCCCACCGGAGAGATGTTTGCAGAGTCTTCAACCTCTTATGGGCAAATTCCCTCTATGCAAAGTTGGAGAAATCTGTGTTTGAGCAGGAGTCCTTACCTTTCCTGGGCTATATTATCTCCGCCCAGGGATTGGCTATGGATCCTGCCAAACTACAGGCTGTGATGAATTGGCAGGAACCCCATTCTCTTAAAGCGGTGCAGCGCTTTATGGGGTTCATTAATTACTATCACCAGTTCATTTCACACTTCTCAACTTTGGTAGCTCCCTTGGTTGCCCTCACCAAGAAGGGAGCAAATCCCAAATTGTGGTCTGAGTAGGGCTTAAAGGCCTTTCTAGCTATTAAGTCACACTTCGCTAGCGCTCCCATCCTACATCACCCCGATGTAGATAAGCCATTTATAATGGCGGTGGATGCCTCATCTGTTTGTGCTGGAGCAGTCCTTCTCCAAAAGGATGCTCAAGGTCGGAAGAATCCTTGCTTCTTCTTGTCTAAGACCTTCTCACCAGCGGAGAGGAATTATTCCAACAGGGACAGGGAGTTGCAAGCCATGACGTTGGCTTTCTCAGAGTGGAGACATCTCTTGGAGGGGGCTCGTTTTCCCTTCCAAGTCTTCACAGACCACAAGTATTTGGTGTACTTGCAGACAGCCGAGCGGCTAATTTCTCAGCAGGCCAGATGGTCATTGTTCTTCTCCCGGTGTCATTTCACCCTCCATTTTCTTTCCGGGGAGAAGAACATTTGTGCCGATGCTCTCTCTTGCTCCGTTGTATCATCTGAGGAGGAGGAAGAGGAGCCTCCGCCTATTGTCCCCACCGAGAGACTGAGAACTGTGGCCCTGGTTTCACTAGAGTCTGTGCCTCCAGGCAAGACTTTTGTACCATCCAGCCTGCATCCGGAGGTTCTCTCTTGGGCTCACTCGTCCAGGGTGGGTGGACATTTTGAGTCCAAAAGGACATCTGAGCTACTGGTGAGGACATACTGGTGGCAGCATATGGCTCGTGACGTCGCAGACTATGTTCGGGCATGTGTCTCTTGTGCCAAGAACAAGTCTCCTTGGCAATGGCCAGCTGCGTTGCTTTAATCCCTGCCGGTGGCGGACAGGCCCTGGGAGATTGTCGGGATGGATTTTGTGGTGGGCTTACCCAAGTCTCGTAGCTGCACCACTATCTGCGTGATCACCGACCATTATTCCAAAATGGTGCACTTGGTGCCTCTTCCACGGCTACTTTCTGCAGGAGCTCTGGCAGCGTTGTTCATCAAGCATATATTTCGCCTAAACGGTATGCCGGACAAAATTGTCAGTGACCGGGGTCCCCAGTTTGCGTTTCAATTCTGGAGAGAGCTTTGTCGTTTACTCAGTATTAAGTTGAATCTCTCCTCGGCATATCATCCCGAGATGAATGGGTTGGTTGAGAAGGCCAACCAGACCCTGGTCACATATTTGCGACATTTTGTTTCTGCCAGGCAAGATGACCTGGCATCCTTGCTACCGAGGGCGGAGTTTGCGCTTAATAATGCCATAGCCGACTCTACCGGTCAGACTCCATTCCTCCTAAATTACGTGCATCATCCGCGTGTCCCTGTGCCCATGCCTGTGTCTTCCGCCGACTCCATGGTGACAGACTGGGCTGTGGAGGCCCGGGACATTTGGGACCACAGTCAGGAAGCCATTCAGGCCACCAAGGAGAGAATGAGGACCTCCGCCAATACACATCGGCACCCCGCTCCGACCTTTGCTCCTGGCGACTTGGTGTGGCTCTCCGCCCATAACATCAGACTGCGAGTTGAGTCCACTAAGTTTGCACCTCGCTATATGGGTCCCTTCAAGGTTTTCGAACAGGTTAACCCTGTGGTCTACTGTCTGGCCCTTCCTCCATGCCTAGGCATCACCAACACCTTTCATGTGTCCCTCTTGAAGCCCGTATACATGTCCCGGTTTTCCGAGTCATCTGCTGGGACATCGGGTTCATCTACGGATGATTACGAGGTGAACGCTTTTTTGGGGTGCAAGGTGGTACATGGCAAAAATTCTATTTGGTTGATTGGAAGGGTTGTGGCCCAGAGGACAGGTCCACAACTCATTGCTGCCTTTGAGCATTGCGAGGTCCAAGAGGGGAGGGCCCTAGGAGGGGGGTAATGTTAGGTGTCGAGATCCCGCCTCTGCACAGGGGGAATCTCAAACCATCTCCGCTTCGGTCTCCCATTCTTCTTCAGCCGCAGTGGAGTCTGCTCAACGGAGACATCGGTCCCAGCATCTAGCTCAGGCTGATACTGGACGACTGGTTACTACTGCCCTTCAAGGCTCTGTCCTTGTAACCAGCAGTGTTCAGCAGCGAGCAGGTCTTTCTGGGACTGCCACTATTGTGGAACTTCTATGGATTATATTTATCTATCTACCTATTGCTGATATACTCATTTCATACTATGGGGATTGTTGTCCTGCTCCACGTGCGTCATGCTTTTTATCGCCACTTTTAACTCACCACTTTGTCTGTGGTTTTTGTCTATGTATTTATATTTAATAAACTTGTTTATGATTATTCTATATTTGGACTACTGCACTATTTTCTTTGTGATTTTGCTTTATGAGGAGAGTGGTAGCGTAGCTATGGTATCCCCAACAGGACCTCAGCAATTCCCTCAGGAATGACTAGCAGGGAGATAATCTCCTGATGAGATGGAGACATGGATATAGCAAATCGGATGGTTTGGTGTGTTATCTGAGAGGGCTGAGTCGACCCATTTACCACTCGTACGGTCACAGGTTTGGCGAGCATCACCTGGGGTATTGCATGTCGCTGGGCAAAGGCAGATGACATAAAATTGCCCTCCGCCCCGCAATCCATGCAAAGCCCTACAATAAGAGTGGATGGGTCTATGGTAATTGTCCCCTTAAAGGACAGTTTGGAGGAAAACATCGCCGTGTCTAGTGTACCTCCTCCTACAACCACTAGACGCTGATGTTTTCCCGACCACTGGGAACATCTGGAGGCAAGATGTCCTGAGTGCCGGTCCGGGACTTAGATCCCGCTCATGACACCTCCATGGGCTCATGTGACTCAAACGCCTGGACCAGAGATTCCAGAGGTCTGGCGAAGGTGGGAGCCAGCTGAAATATCTGCCTACATTAGCTCCTCCAGTGTGGCAGGAATCTCCCTAGTGGCCAAAGCATCCTTCACATAGTCAGCCTGCCCCCTCCAAAATACAGGGATGAGGGCTTTAACCGGTCACTCCAGCTCAGATGCTAAAGTCTGGAAGTGGACGGCAATATGGCTGACCATGGACGAGCCCAGGGTCAATGCCAGCAGTTGGAGCGCCGTATGATGGTTGACTCGAGGTCCTAAAAAGACCTGTTTCCGAGTGCTCAGAAATCACAGAGCACTCTGCACCACATGATCCTCGCAGTCCCACAGTGGCGTAGCCCACTGCAACGCCCTGTCCGACAGAAGGGATATAATGAATCCCACCTTTGTCTGCTCTGTGGGAAAACGTACAGCCAGAAGCTTGAGGTATATAGCGCACTGGCTCATGGTTCCCTAAAGGTACCTTCACACATAACGATATTGTTAACGATATCGTTGCTATTTGTGACGTAGCAACGATATCGTTAATGAAATCGTTATGTGTGACAGCGACCAACGATCAGGCCCCTGCTGGGAGATCGTTGGTCGCTGAATAAAGTCCAGAACTTTATTTCGTCGCTGGACTCCTGCTGACATCGCTGGATCGGCGTGTGTGACACCGATCCAGCGATGTCTTCACTGGTAACCAGGGTAAACATCGGGTAACTAAGCGCAGGGCCGCGCTTAGTAACCCGATGTTTACCCTGGATACCATGCTAAAAGTAAAAAAAAACAAACACTAGATACTTACCTAATGCTGTCTGTCCCCGGCGCTGTGCTTCTCTGCACTCCTCCTGCACTGGCTGTGAGCCAGAAAGCAGAGCGGTGACGTCACCGCTCTGCTTTCCGGCTCACAGACAGTACAGGAGGAGAGCAGAGAAGCAGAGCGCAGCGCTGGAGGACAGACAGCGGTAGGTAAGTATCTAGTGTTTGTTTTTTTTTACTTTTAGCATGGTAACCAGGGTAAACATCGGGTTATTAAGCGCGGCCCTGCGCTTAGTTACCCGATGTTTACCCTGGTTACCGGCATCGTTGGTCGCTGGAGAGCGGTCTGTGTGACAGCTCTCCAGCGACCAAACAGCGACGCTGCAGCGATCCGAATCGTTGTCGGCATCGCTGCAGCGTCGCTTAATGTGAAGGGGTCTTTACATGACTTGCTATCACCAGAGTATTTATCTAGCAGTGGGAGGCTGGATAAGGTTGGAACAGGGATGGCAGTGGACAAACTTGCTGCAGCCACGCTAGCAGCTTGAACAGCTACTGCGGTAGCATCCACAGCTGAGGTTGAATGCTTGAGAGCCACCATCCTGCCCTCCAGCAGCTGGATGTACCGCTGCAGTCGCCATTACTAGCCAGACCCTGGCGCTAGTATAATGTTAGGGCTAGCGTAACGCACCAAATAATTAGGAAGATGGTATAAGGTGTGTTCACAGCCCAGGGTCCACCATGCATAGATGGAACCTGCTGCTGACTCCTAATATGCAAACGTTACTATTGGAGGCACAGAAGAACAGAATTATGGATTTATATAGCACATAGAAAAAAATTATTTTGGAATGCTGAGCTCCAATCTGCAATGTGACTGCCTGCATGATATACTGGATAGACTCTGAAAAGGGTTGTCCATTAATGGAAGCAATAACCAGAGGATGACCTACTTTTGTGTAGAAAGCTGAATCTGAAGGATAACAGTGGAGCCTGAGTACAAATGGGCTGCTGTGGAGAAAGACCTCTCTTCCCATACCAGGGTGCCCTTGATCAATAGTTTTGGAGAGCAATCTTTCTCACCTAGGGTCGTCTCCCTGGCCAACTCTATGTGCTGGAGTTTCCTGGCCTCACTGGGCATTGACAAACATAATGCCCTGTGCCTCCACAGCACATGTTCTTATTCTCTCTATATCTTTGCTATCACTTTTGTACAGAAAGTTTGGCCTGCTCAACTTGCATCAGTTCTATTGCAGGAAATGTGGCCTCTCTTAGCAAGGGGTACCATAAGGTTGTAGCCAGCATGGGTGGTCCTCTGACACGAGGAGACACTTGAGCTTGTTCCAGAGCTCACTCATTCAAATGGAGGTCAATCCTAGTATTCAGATGTATAACAGCATCAAGGGAGGATGGTAGATGTTTGCCTGCCAATTCATCCATAATATGACTGGACAGACCCTGCCAGAAGGTCACCACCAGGGCTTCCTAATTTCAAGCCACCTCCACAGCCAGTGTATGGAAACATAAAACATACTGAGCCACAGTGTCTGTTCCTTGTCTTAGAGTCACAAGGAATGAGGTGACTGTGGAGGTGCAGTCAGGAACTTCCCTATGTCACAGGACTCTTGGCCTCTATGATAGCAAAAAGGATTTACCGAAACCAGAGCTTCTAAACAGCAAGAGCACAAGAAGAGGATTCAGAGATCCTCCAAAAAATAGAAAAAAACAGCAAAACAAGGCAGAGCTTCTTATCTGCCTTCAGTGGACCCATGTGGTTAAGATGGAGACAACACAGGTGCAGCATAACCGATGAGGCAGCCACTCTCAACCTACCAAATTAATGGAGGGGGTGGCTGCTTGGCAAAATGCTGCACATAAAAGACTTGTATGTGGCGCTGTTCACACAATGGAGATGCACAGCATCCAGGCAAGCCTAGTAGTGACACCCTTCTATTAGATCAGGCGGGCCTGCCCAGCGCTATCCAAATGAACCCCATGTGAACAGACACCACAGTTTACAAGACAAAAATGGGCCCAACTGCACCCCGAAAAAAAGTGCAAAAAACACAAATAAATATAAAAAATTTTTGTGAGGTATTAGTTTATACTTTGGCCAAAATACGCAAGCTCGTAACCCGCGTCAAGGGTCCCCACGCTTACGAGTCCTAATTCTAAACAGCAAGAGCACAAGAAGAGGATTCAGAGATCCTCCAAAAAATAGAAAAAAGCAGCCACCCCCTCCATTAGTTTGGTAGGTTGAGAGTGGCTGCCTCATCGGTTATGCTGCACCTGTGTTGTCTCCATCTTAACCACATGGGTCCACTGCATCCTGATAGTGCATTTGTTTAGAGGCCTAGGCAGGTAAGAAGCTCTGCCTTGTTTTGCTGTTTTTTTTCTATTTTTTGGAGGATCTCTGAATCCTCTTCTTGTGCTCTTGCTGTTTAGAATTAGGACTCGTAAGCGTGGGGACCCTTGACGCAGGTTACGAGCTTGCGTATTTTGGCCAAAGTATAAACTAATACCTCACAAAAAAAATTTATATTTTTTTTGTGTTTTTTGCACTTTTTTTCGGGGTGCAGTTGGGCCCATTTTTGTGTTAAGGACTGGCGGAACGCACCAAGTATAGATGATATGAAACTAGGTGCGTTCGCAGTCCGAGGTCCACCGTGCAGGTAAAAACCCTGCTGCTAGTAAGACGGACTATATGACGGTACTATAAGTATACACGCACGGGTTAACTTCACCCTGCGTGAAGGAAGCGATCCTGTTGAGTCACAGGACCGCGGTATCGCACATAGAGCGCGAGCAAGAAGTCAGCGAACACAACCCCAACACAGGATTGAAGTCCGATTAGACCACTTGCTGGCACAACACCGCAACTGGGTGTGTAAGGAAACTATTAAAATAGTATATAAAGGCTTGAGAGTGCATGCAGTGCCGCACTGACGGACGCCACTAACCACCCAGGCTTGGGTAAGGAAAGCGCAGAGGAAGCACACGGCGCCGTACAGACGGTCACAGCAACTAGACGCTGTTATGTGTGTAACGTGCTGTTGGATAAGTCGGGCGCTAGATAGCAAACATACACCTTCCGCGAACAGTCATCCAATAGGGAGGGTATTTTAAAGAGCGACTTTCACTCACAACACACACACATATTATCAAGACAATACTAGCGCATGGCCGTGCGGTCATGCGCAGTTTATATAGTTGCAGCACAGGAAGCTGCTACCGAAGTTTTGCCCTTTCAGGACCTTCCTGGAGGACCAATGGAATGTGCTGCAGTACCTGAGCATGTGACCCTTGATCTCCAACGGGAGATCTTGCCCTGGGCATGCTCAGTGTGTGAAAATAAGGACTTAGTCCCAGAGAAGCCTGCTCGCCGCAGATCAGTGCAGGGTACAACAGGAGAGCCAGAAAAGGCAGTAGTAACCCTCTGTACAGAATCAGTCCCAGCAAGACGCTGGGAGCGACGCCTCCTCTGAGCAGACCCCACTGCGGCCGATGCAGAATGGGAGACCGCAGCAGACACGGATCGAGATTCCTCCTGTGCAGCAGAGGAAACTCGACTCCTAACATTACCCCCCTCCTAGGGCCCCCCCCTCCTTGAGCCTCACTACGCTCAAAAGCTGCAATAAGCAGCGGAGCCCGAATGTGCTCTACAGGCTCCCAGGTTCTATCCTCTGGGCCGTGACCCTTCCAGTCCACCAGATAAAATTTCTTGCCACGTACCACCTTGCACCCCACAATAGCATTCACCTCAAACTCATCCGTGGATGAACCCGATGTCCCAGCAGATGACTCAGAAAACCGGGACAAACGAACGGGCTTTAAGCGGGAAACGTGAAAAGTATCGGTGATACCAAGGCGTGGAGGAATAGCCAAATGGTAGACCACAGGGTTGACCTGTTCCAGAACCTTAAACGGGCCAATGTATCGAGGAGCAAACTTAGTGGACTCAACTCGCAGCCTGATGTTACGGGCGGAGAGCCACACTAAGTCGCCAGGAGCAAAGACCGGAGCGGGGCGCCGGTGTGTATCAGCCGAAACCCTCATTCTCTCCTTGGAGGCCCGGATGGCATCCTGTGTGCGGTCCCAGATGTCACGTGCCTCCACCGCCCAGTCTGCCACCCTAGAATCGGTGGATGACACGGGCATGGGCACAGGGACACGCGGATGCTGGCCGTAATTAAGGAGAAAAGGAGTCTGACCAGTGGAATCGGCTACGGCGTTGTTCAAGGCAAATTCCGCCCAAGGTAGCAAAGATGCCCAGTCGTCCTGCCTAGCAGAGACGAAATGACGCAAATATGTCACCAGAGTCTGGTTGGTTCTCTCCACCAACCCATTCATCTTGGGATGGTATGCAGAGGAGAGGTTTAACTCTATGCTGAGTAAACGGCAGAGCTCTCTCCAAAACCGAGACGCGAACTGGGGACCCCGATCGCTGACAATCTTATCAGGCGTACCATGCAATCGGAAAACGTGCTTAATGAACAACACCGCCAAGGCCCATGCTGAAGGTAACCAAGGAAGCGGCACCAAATGCACCATCTTAGAGAAATGGTCGGTGACAACCCAAATAATGGAGCAGCCACGCGACTTGGGTAAGCCCACCACAAAGTCCATCCCGACCATCTCCCAGGGCCTGTCTGCCACCGGTAGAGGGTAAAGCAACCCAGCAGGCCGTTGCCGAGGAGACCGATTCTGGGCGCAGGAAACACACGCCTGAATATAGTCCCTGACATCTCGGGCCATATGCGGCCACCAGTATGTTCTCGCCAAAAGCTCAGATGTCCTCTTGGTCCCAAAATGCCCACCCACTCTGGAGGAGTGAGCCCAAGAGAGAACCTCCGGTCGCAAGTTAGCTGGCACGAAAGTCTTTCCCGGGGGCACAGACTCTAGCGAAACCGGAGCTACAGTTCTCAGGCTCTCAGAAGGGACAATAAGCCGAGGCTCCTCCTCCTCCGAAGACACCACGGAGCGGGAGAGAGCGTCGGCACGAACGTTCTTCTCCCTGGAGAGAAAATGGAGAGTAAAATGGAACCGGGAGAAGAACAGGGACCATCTAGCCTGGCGAGAATTCAGCCGCTGGGCCGCTTGTAGATATACCAAAATCTTGTGGTCAGTGAAGACTTGGAAGGGAAAGCGCGCTCCCTCCATGAGATGTCTCCACTCTGAAAAAGCCAACTTCATGGCTAGCAACTCCCTGTCCCCGATGGAATAATTCCTCTCCGCTGGTGTGAAGGTCTTGGAGAAGAAGAAGCAAGGATGCTTCCGACCTTGAGCATCCTTTTGGAAATGGACTGCTCCAGCACCAACAGATGAGGCATCCACCTCCAAGATAAACGGTTTATCAACATCGGGGCGATGTAGGATGGGAGCGCTAGCAAAATGAGACTTGATCGAGAGAAAGGCTTTGGAGACCTCCTCTGACCACAACTTGGGATTTGCTCCCTTTTTGGTGAGGGCAACCAAGGGAGCTACCAAAGTTGAGAAGTGTGGAATGAACTGGCGATAGTAATTAATGAACCCCATAAAGCGCTGCACCGCTTTAAAAGAATGGGGTTCCTGCCAGTCCATTACAGCCTGTAGCTTGGCAGGATCCATAGCCAAACCCTGGGCAGAGATGATATAACCAAGGAATGGCAAGGACTCCTGCTCAAACACACACTTCTCCAACTTGGCGTAGAGGGAGTTTGCCCGTAAGAGGTCGAAGACTTTGCGAACATCTCTCCGATGGGAGTCAATATCTGGAGAGAAGATGAGAATATCATCCAGATAGACTACGACCGAGGTGGTGAGCATATCTCGGAAGATGTCATTCACAAAGTCTTGGAAAACGGCTGGGGCATTACAGAGCCCGAAGGGCATCACCAGATATTCATAGTGCCCATCCCTGGTGTTAAAAGCCGTCTTCCATTCATCCCCCTCACGGATGCGAATCAGGTTGTAAGCACCCCGCAGGTCTAACTTTGTAAATACCCTCGCTCCCCGTAGCCTATCAAACAGCTCAGATATCAGGGGTAATGGGTATTTGTTCTTAACGGTGATGGCATTAAGACCCCTGTAGTCTATGCATGGACGTAAGTCTCCAGTCTTCTTCTGTACGAAGAAGAAACCAGCCCCTGCCGGTGACACTGACTTCCTAATGAATCCTCTTGCCAGATTCTCTTGGATATACTGAGACATTGCCTCCGTCTCCGGGAGAGATAACGGATAGACTCGACCCCGGGGAGGCTCAGCACCAGGCAAGAGGTCAATAGGACAGTCATAGGGGCGGTGAGGCGGAAGGGTCTCCGCAGCTCTTTTGGAGAACACGTCTGCATAGGGCCAATAGTGCTTGGGGAGAGAGGAAAGATCTGCGGGTACCTGTGTAGTAGCAACCTGAACGCACTCCCTCTGACATCTACCCTCGCAGGATTTACTCCATCCCAAAATTCTCCCAGAGGACCACTCATTATGAGGAGAATGGTAGCAAAGCCATGGTATCCCCAACAGGACCTCATCAATTCCCTCAGGAATGACTAATAGGGAGATTATCTCCTGATGTGATGGAGACACAGAAAGCGTGAAAGGAATGGTTTGGTGGGTAATCTGTGAGGGTAGTGTTGACCCATTTACCACTCGAACGGTTACTGGCTTGGCGAGCATCACCAAGGGTATTGCGTGACGCTGGGCAAAAGCGGAAGACATAAAGTTACCCTCTGCCCCAGAATCCACTCATAGCTCGACCATAAGAGTGGATGGGCCTATGGTAATTGTCCCCTTGAAGGACAACTTTGAGGCAAACGTCGCCGTGTCTAGTGTACCTCCTCCAACTGCCACTAGACGCTGACGTTTCCCCGACCGCTGAGGACCCTTGGAGGCAAGATGTCCTGACTGCTGGCAAACATGACGGACCTTATGTGCACGGGCAGACAGAGATTTGGATCCCGCTCGTGTCACCTCTAAGGCCTCATGTGATTTGAATGCCTGGATTGGAGATTCCAAAGGTTTGGCGAAGGTGGGAGCCAGCCGAAACCTCTGCCTACACTGGGCTCGCTCTAACCTCCGCTCGTTAAAACGGAGGTCAATACGAGTAGAGACAGTTATTAATTCCTCCAGTGTGGCAGGAATCTCCCTAGTGGCCAGAGCGTCCTTAACGTGATCAGCCAGGCCCCTCCAAAATATGGGGATAAGGGCCTTATCCGACCACTCCAGCTTGGAAGCTAAAGTACGGAAGCGGACGGAAAAATGGCCGACCAAGGACTCACCCTGAGTTAAAGCCAGTAGTTGGAGCGCTGTGTCATGGGTGACTTGAGGTCCCAAAAAGACCTTTTTCAGAGTGCTCAGGAACAACGGAGCACTCTGCACCACATGATCACCACGCTCCCACAGCGGCGTAGCCCACTCCAACGCCCTGTCCGACAAGAGAGAGACAATAAATCCCACCTTAGCCCGCTCTGTAGGAAAACGTGCAGCCAGGAGCTCGAGATGGATAGAGCACTGACTCACGAATCCCCTACAAGTTTTGCAATCTCCAGAAAATTTTTCTGGCAACGGGAGGCGGGATAATGTCGGAAATGGGGTGGCAGTGGACAAGGTTGCTGCAGCCACGCTAGCAGCCTGTACAGCAACTGCGGTAACATCCACAGCTGAGGTTGAGCTCTCAAGAGCCGTCAACCTACACTCCAGCTGCTGGATATAACGCAAAGATTGCTGAATGTCCGCCATTTACTAGCCAGACCTTGGCGCTAGTATTATGTTAAGGACTGGCGGAACGCACCAAGTATAGATGATATGAAACTAGGTGCGTTCGCAGTCCGAGGTCCACCGTGCAGGTAAAAACCCTGTTGCTAGTAAGACGGACTATATGGCGGTACTATAAGTATACACGCACGGGTTAACTTCACCCTGCGTGAAGGAAGTGATCCTGTTGAGTCACAGGACCGCGGTACCGCACATAGAGCGCGAGCAAGAAGTCAGCGAACACAACCCCAACACAGGATTGAAGTCCGATTAGACCACTTGCTGGCACAACACCGCAACTGGGTGTGTAAGGAAACTATTAAAATAGTATATAAAGGCTTGAGAGTGCATGCAGTGCCGCACTGACGGACGCCACTAACCACCCAGGCTTGGGTAAGGAAAGCGCAGAGGAAGCGCACGGCGCCGTACAGGCGGTCACAGCAACTAGACGCTGTTATGTGTGTAACGTGCTGTTGGATAAGTCGGGCGCTAGAAAGCAAACATACACCTTCCGTGAACAGTCATCCAATAGGGAGGGTATTTTAAAGAGCGACTTTCACTCACAACACACACACATATTATCAAGACAATACTAGTGCATGGCCGTGCGGTCATGCGCAGTTTATATAGTTGCAGCACAGGAAGCTGCTGCCAAAGTTTTGCCCTTTCAGGACCTTCCTGGAGGACCAATGGAATGTGCTGCAGTACCTGAGCATGTGACCCTTGATCTCCAACGGGAGATCTTGCCCTGGGCATGCTCAGTGTGTGAAAATAAGGACTTAGTCCCAGAGAAGCCTGCTCGCCGCAGATCAGTGCAGGGTACAACAGGAGAGCCAGAAAAGGCAGTAGTAACCCTCTGCACAGAATCAGTCCCAGCAAGACACTGGGAGTGACGCCTCCGCTGAGCAGACCCCACTGCGGCCGATGCAGAATGGGAGACCGCAGCAGACACGGATCGAGATTCCTCCTGTGCAGCAGAGGAAACTCGACTCCTAACATTTTGTCTTGTAAACTGTGGTGTCTGTTCACATGGGGTGCATTTGGATAGCGCTGGGCAGGCCCGCCTGATCTAATAGAAGGGTGTCACTACTAGGCTTGCCTGGATGCTGTGCATCTCCATTGTGTGAACAGCGCCACATACAAGTCTTTTATGTGCAGCATTTTGCCAAGCAGCCACCCCCTCCATTAGTTTGGTAGGTTGAGAGTGGCTGCCTCATCGGTTATGCTGCACCTGTGTTGTCTCCATCTTAACCACATGGGTGACTGCATCCTGATAGTGCATTTGTTTAGAGGCCTAGGCATGTAAGAAGCTCTGCCTTGTTTTGCTGTTTTTTTCGAAACCAGAGCTTATCTGGACAGCAGAGAGACCATAAATGCAGTCTTGGTTAGGTCTGATGGAAAGAAATAGACGTGGAGCATGAAGTGGATTTTTCACTGGTTTTTAAGCCACGGCACTCCTTCTGGTCATCACCGTAGCAGAATGGAACTGGAGGCTTGTGGTTTGCTGCTCCACTAGAAACTGGAGCCTTAGGTGATTTCCCTGGAGAGGATGTCAATCCTGAGGAAGGATGGCTTGTCATGGTAGAAGGGATTGACAGGGCTGAAGCTGAAATGAACAAATTCTGCAACTGAGTTGCAATCATATTAATTGCCTGCATCAGCTGATCTTGATGCTCACATTCAAAAAATGAACTTCCTCATACAGGACTTACACGTAACACTTGAATTCTTTAGGTCCCAATTTGTCAGCAGGGTCCATGGCCTGAACGTACTGTGGCAATGGTGGGCATGGACCCAATGCGATATTGGCCTGGCTTACCCTAAAGAGACATAAGTAAGTGACTACATGGTCTTCACTAAAGTCTCTGATGGCAAGGATAGGCTTGAGCCATTAGGATAATCATGTGCCACTCCAGGGCAGTCCCCGGATTTGCAGCAGTTGACCAATTAGTCAAAGACAGAATACAAAGCGCCAATAGCAAATACAGAGACTACTGTTGTGAATTCCGCTCTTGGGCTCCCTTCGGTGGTTGTAAGTGGCACTTTTGTGAGCTCGGCTCTTGGGCTCCCTCTTGTGGTTTCAAGTGGTATGGCTGCTCCTTGGAGTTAGCTGTCATCAGCTGCCTCCACTTATCTTCTCTTCTGCTCGGCTATTTAGGCCTGGCTGTTCCTTCAGCTAGTGCCACTTGTAAATGGTTTCTGGTTGGTTGGTTCTCTTTGGATTTCCCTGTTTTCCTGACCAGTTGAGCAAAGCTAAGTTCTTACTTGCTCTGTTCTGTTCACAGATTGTGGACTTATCCGTTCAGTGCTTTCTATGTTTGTCCAGCTTATCAGTATGAATTAATTCTGTCTTTCTCGAAGCTCTGGGAAGCAGATTTACCCTCCACACCTTTAGTCAGGTGTGGAAATTTTTAGTAAACTCTGCGTGGATTTTTGTAGTGTTTTATACTGACCGCACAGTATTCCATCCTGTCCTATCTATCAAGCTAGACTGGCCTCCTGTGCTCATCCTGGTTTCATTCTGTGTATGTCTTTTTCCCTCTCCAATCACAGTCATTATTTGTGGGGGGCTAATCTATCCTTTGTGGATTTTCTCTGAGGCAAGATAGTTTTCCTGCTTCTGTCTTTAGGGGTAGTTAGCTCTTAGGCTGTGACGAGATGCATAGGGAGAGTTAGGAGCATTCCACGGCTGCTTCTAGTGTTGTGTTGAGCTTAGGGACTGCGGTCAGTACAGTTACCACTTCCTTTAGAGCTCGTTCCATGTTGCTCCTAGACCACCGCATCATAACAGACTACATGGGAAAGTCTGAGGTCGGGGTGGGCAGCACAGGTTCAAACTACAAAGTATGGGTCAAGAGCAGAGAGATCAGAGTAAATGAATGAACAAACGGCCCATAACACAGAGACTACCCAGAAACAATAGGATGTAGCAGTGCTGGGAATAATATACAAAGCAGCTCAGCAGGATGGTTTGACACTGAGATTAGCAGAGCGGTGCATGCAGTGAGTAGGATGGTGCTAAAAACCGTGTGAGTCACCTGCAGCAATATGAAATATGTTTTTTTTTACTTTATTTTCGTTAATTGTAACAAAGAAAAAGTCGCAATCTTCAATTTTTATGTTTTAAAAATATTTTATATTTTTAAAACTTTTCACTTTATTTTGTAGTCTCACTAGAGGACTTGAACCTGGGATCTTCTGATTGCCTGTTCTATACGCTGAAATACAGAAGTAAATCATGGACTGCTATGAAGCTCAGCTTGTGACACAGAAGAGTTTTCAGTAGGCCTCCAGCTGCTGTGGCAAAAAATCGGAACCCAGCGATCATGGGGTAGGTGGCCGATGGAAGCTGATGCATCCGCACATCAGTGACAGCTTTATTTAAAATGCCATTGTGAGAGTGAAAGGTAAATTATTAACAGCAGCGATTGGAACAGATCCCGGACTATTGTGTTATTGACAGATGACAGATGACAACTGAATAACATTGCTGGCTCACCTACAAAAATCACTCCAAGCACCCCAAATTGCTCCATGCAGCATAGCTGAGGCTGAATTTTTTTGCAGGAAATTCAGTGGGCAGCATTTTGCTGCCTATCCGTGAGACACCATAGACCGCTGTCTAATGTGAAATACTCAGACCGCCATCTGAGGGGAGATACTCAATTTGCCTCAAAGGAGGAGTGGTCCTGTATACTTGGACTAGCAGTAAATGCATAAAGATATGTAAAGAAAAGAAAGGAAAATACATACTGCATTAGAATATGCTGGATATGAAAAAATAGAGCATCCTAAGGCAGGCCTGGAGAGACCACTGATGACATGTTGTAACCTCTATGGCATTAAATCAACAATTATTACATATTAAAGTGCGGTTTGTTTCTTTATAATAGCATGCAGTTGGAAATTAACTTTTAATGAAAAGGAGCAACCCCTTCAAATGTACGTTGGATTATTGGCATTAATTTACCAACATGTTTCAGTTACTCCAATAAACTGTATTTTAAACAGAAATAAATTGCAAGAGATTTGAAAAAGTTTCTCAGCGGTGGCCATAAGTTTTATTTATACAATTTGGTAAAATCAAGAAGAACAATAAGAAAAAATAGAAATCTAAGAAAGACACTGCTAATATAGTTGATCAACATAACCATTGTGAATATATTGAATCATAATTTAATATAAAATGAAAAAGTAAACAATAACAAAATGAGGAGCTGAACAATCAGCAGTTAAGTGTTCTTTTTTGTCCTTTTTTTGTCTTCTCACACAATGCTCATAAGAAGTTCTATTTTCTGATTTTTAGAAGGTTAAATTTGATGTGCTATGAAATGTATAACCTTTACAACTTCAACAAGATCTATGCTTTTTCTTATATTTGTATGGCAGGCAAGCAGCTACAGTGTAGTAACTTCTGTAATCCTTGTTTCTGCTGTTAGTGCTACTAGAAAGACTTAATAATATCCCAGAGGCAAAGATGAAACACTTTCACTGCAGTTACTTGTTATGGATATCGTTTGAAGTCAGTCTTAAGATATCTTTATTTCTCTACCAGAAAACTCCTTTTTTCACTTTGTTCTGTCATGATGGCTCTATTTTTATTTAATTTTCAAAGGTGGTGTAGAGGAAAAATTTTAAAGTTAAAAACTTTTTTAGGAGTAAAACATAAGCACACGAAAAACCATAGCAACATATATCATTATGTGTATATCAATGTACATAGGAAATAACAGTTAATTCTGTCATTAGAGTTGAGGACATCTTTTGACATTAGAATTTACCAATTTAAATGAATTTGCACAAAAAAATTGATTTGATTTGAATTTAATAAATTAACACAAGTTTCAAAACTGGAAAGCTTGTAAGTGCTAGTGAAATACATTAGGGTGAGAGAAGACAGACAATTGACTTGCCAGAAAGGGAACCTTGCTGACCATTAAAGCTTACAATTCACAAGTGAGATAGAGAGAGTAACTCGATGATCATAAAAGTTTACAATCTACAGGAGAGAGAGTCCCACTGATCTTAAGGGTATGTGCACACGTCGGGATTTCTTACAGAAATTTTCCTGACAAAAACCAGACATTTCTGCCAGAAATCCGCATGCGTTTTTACCGTGATTTTACCGCAATTTTCATGCGTTTTTGACGCGTTTTTAGTGCGTTTTTTCCCAAATGCGTAGAATTGCGTGAATAACGCAGAAAATCCGCAAAAATAATGAACATGCTCATTTTTTTACCGCAAAACGTTTTTTTCGCAGAAAAAAACGCATCCATGTGCACAAAACATGCAGAATGCATTCTAAATGATAGAATGCATAATGTATGCGTTTTTAATGAGTTTTTATAGCGTTTTTAGCACGAAAAAACCTGAACGTGTGCACATAGCCTAAAAGTTTACATTTTAGAAGCAAGAGAGAGGGAGGAACCTTCTTTACACTCTAAGGGCAGTCTCACACGTCCAGATAATTCCGGTACCGGAGAAAACGGTCCCGGAGTTTTCCGTGTCTGTGTGTCCGTGTGCTCGCATATGCCGTCCATGTGCTGTCCATGTGCGGGCTGTGTGTCCGTTTTTGTCATCCGTGTGCTCTCGGTGTGCTGTCCGTGTGCATACGTATCACATACAAAGGTTTTCGGGTCCATATGAGGGGTTAAGGCCTAATTAAAGGCTTTGAACTTGCAAAGGTGTGATCCATTAGTGCAGATGTTTGAAATTAGTTACTATAAATGTTTGCACAATTACATATCAGCTTTGGGGTGTGTATTAGGACTCCTTAGGTGGCACAAACATGTCTACTGACAATGAGGCATTGGTGTGGTTGGCATGGATTGTTTAACGTCGCTTTGGTGTATGCAACCATATGCTTGAAGAGGATCCACAGCTCCAAAAGAGGCTATGGGTTCACCCTCTACTGTTGCTACGTGGAGCATCTGGTCATTTTACTAAATTATATCAGGAACTTCGCAGATACCCGGTGAAGTTTGTGGCTTTTTGTCGCCTTTCCATTCCCGGCTTTGACAACCTACTTCATGTTTTGCGGCCTTACCTTCTCAGACAAGACACCTGCATGAGACTCAGCATTTCTCCGGAGGAGCGTTTGTTAGTAACCTTGAGGTAATTTTTTAGCCCAAATACTGATTATTGGCCCCAATAACATGCAATCAATCCTAATGGGTTGTGTTTCTATCTCTAGTGAGCAATGTTCCAGGTCACTAGGTTAGACAATTAACATAATGGTTAATTTAAATCATGTATTGTTTAACCATTGACATACAAATGAAGCCAAAAACAGTTTGGTTAACATTTCAAAGTAACAATAAAATAGTAGGGCCCACAAATAAACTCAAAACATGGTCACTTTCTGAAATGCTCTTTTGAAGTTACCCCTATGTGGTGCATTAATGAGTGTGTTTTTTATTTGCTAAAACATGTATTTTATGTTTCTATGTGCTTTTTAACATTCACTATGTGTACCTTTTTTCAAATTATCTACATAATAAACAATTGATGGCGAGTATTTCACATCAAAAATATGGTTTTCTTAACAGATTCCTGGCTACTGGACACTCATATTCCTCACTTCATTTTGAGTTCCTTCTTGGCACAGCAACCATATCCGGGATTGTGCGCTCAACCTGTGATGTGATTTGGGACAAGCTCAAGAGTCGCCTCATGCCTCAGCCAAACACACAAGACTGGATGCGGATTGCCCAGGGTTTCATGGAAGCCACTGAGTTCCCGAACTGCATTGGTGCCCTGGATGGTAAACACATTCGTGTTAAAAAGCCGCCAAACTCTGGTTCACGTTTTTTTAATTATAAAAAATATTTTTCCGTTTTGCTCCTGGCTGTAGCTGACAGCAACTACTGTTTTGTTCTTGCTGACATTGGGGCATATGGGAGTGCCTCTGATCATCGCATCTTTAGAGCTTCAAGATTAGCTCGGCGACTTGCTGAGACTAATCTAAATCTGCCACAACCATGTGTGCTTCCTGGTGCATCAGGCCCACCTGCACCATTTATCATGGTTGCTGATGAGGGTTTTGCACTCTCAAGGCACGTTATGGGTAGGGTAGAGCGACTTTTAGTTTTTTAGGGTCGAGTCGGGTTTCGCGAAACCCGACTATCTCAAAAGTCGAGTCGAGTGGAATCGGCCGATTATCGTGAAAAGTCGGGGATCGACCGAAACACGAAACCCAATGCAAGTCAATGGGGGAGCATAGTCGGCAGTGAGTGGAGGCCAGGAAAACACCTACAGTGCCCATTTTAATGGCAAAAACATCCATTCTTGTTACTGAAGCTTGTCAATCTTAATTTACCTTATAATAATAGTAAGGCATTGGAAATTGGGGGTCATTTGGCTAAAGATGTGGGGGGTAGGGCTGGTTCAAGTATTTAGTGGGCCCAGGAAATTTGGACCATGTCACGGCAGTGGAGCAGGGAGAGGTAAGTATTTCAACTTTGCAAGTGCTGTGATCCTGAGCAAGCAGGGGGGGCCCACTCGTTGGCATTGGCACTGGCACAGGGCCCCTCAAAGTACGGCGGTGTGTTTGCACGGGGTCGCCTCCCACCGGCAGCGACACTTTTGTGTACTATGAGGTGCCCTGGCCAGTGACGTCGCCAACGAGTATTTCCCCCCACCCGATGAAGGAACCTGCACTTTCATCTGCACCTTCCTCTTTGTCCCCGTGTAAGGTGGTATGGTATGCGGGAAGGGGAACCTGGCTTTCAGCAGGGTCACATTCTGGCTGTGTAGCGTGCACATGGAATGTAGCGTTCTGGGTCAATGTACCAGCAGACTCATCTATTACTGGCTGGGCAATGGGCATGATGAAGAGGGAACACAGATATAGGCGCAAATAATAAAGTGGGCTAAATGCAGTTCAAAATTGGTAACAGGACTAACCAGGGGGCATTGCTTTGTTCAGTGGAGTACAACTGTAATGAGAGGCTGACACAGTGAGTAGGCCCAAATCAGTAAGTAGGCTAAATGCAGTTCAAAATTGGTAACAGAAGTAAACAGGCAGCACTGGTTTGTTCAGTGTAGGAGAACATCAAGGAGCTGCAGACACCGTTAGTAAGGCCAACAAAACAAGTAGGCCACATGCAGTGTTATATTAAAAACAATTTAATGAGAGCCTGAAGATAGATGCTAGGGAAAGGCAACCTGGAGAACACCTTGGAGCGGAAGACACCGTTTGTAGAACCCAGACCCAACTTGTATGCCTAATGCAGTGTTGTTTCAACAACTACTTAACGAGAGCTTCAAAGATAGAAGCTAGGGAGAGGCAACCTGGAGAACACCTTGGAGCGGCAAACACCATCCCTACAACTCAGACCCAACTTGTAGGCCAAATGCAGTGTTGTTTCAACAACTACTTAACAAGAGCTTGAAGATAGAAGCTAGGGAGAGGCAACCTGGAGATCACCTTGGAGCGGCAGACACCGTCCCTACAACCCAGACCCAACTTGTATGCCAAATGCAGTGTTGTTTCAACAACTACTTAACAAGAGCTTGAAGATAGAAGCTAGGGAGAGGCACCCTGGAGAACACCTTGGAGCGGCAGACACCGTCTCTAGAACCCAGACCCAACTTGTAGGTCTAATGCAGTGTTGTTTCAACAACTACTTAACGAGAGCTTCAAGATAGAAGCTAGGGAGAGGCAACCTGGAGAACACCTTGGAGCGGCAGACACCGTCTCTACAACCCAGACCCAACTTGTAGGCTTAATGCAGTGTTGTTTCAACAACTACTTAACGAGAGCCTGAAAATGGAATTTCAGGACAGGAAACCTGGAGAACAGCACGGAGCGGCAGACACCGTTAGTAGGCCCCAACCAAACTAGTAGCCCCACTGCAGTTGTTCGATTAAAAAACTATTTAACAAGAGCCTGAAGATTGAAGCTCAGGAAAGGCAACCAGGAGAACACCTTGGAGCGGAAGACACCGTCTCTACAACTCAGACCCAACTTATAGGCCTAATGCAGTGTTGTTTCAACAACTACTTAACAACAGCTTCAAGATAGAAGCGAGGGAGAGGCAACAGAGGGAACACCTTGGAGCGGAAGACTCAGTTTGTAGACCACAACGAAACTTGTGGCCCCAATGCAGTTTTATAATTCTGACGAGCTGAAAATCAGCCTTTTTTTTTTAGAGGAGGACAGCTGTATTAAGTGGCGCAGACAGACACTGCTAGTAGGCCTTACACCACAAAGTAGGCTCACTGCAGGATGAAAAAAGTTACATGGGTACACGGTCGGCATTGGTGTGCTCAGCGGAGGACAAATGGAAGGAGGGACCGCAGACAGACTTAGTAGGCCTAAAATTTTAAAAAATAGGCTCAAAGCAGTTTGAATTATCTTGCAGGGGTACACAGGCAGCATTGGTGTGGTCAGCGGAGGACGATTGGAAGGAGTGTCTGACACAGTTAGTACTCCCAAAAAGTAAATAGATGTTAAAGTCTCACAAAACAACAAAACCAAAAAACAAAAGGTTTGCATACTTAGGTACAGGGGTGGGCTCCTCTGCTGAGTTTCAGACATAGTAATTTGGCGCTAAGTATTTACTGGTGTCAATATAGGACACTGACCCTGACTATTTTAACTAGCATCATACATGTCAACAAATTTTTATTGTCAGTGCCAGGCATTGAAGGATGTCAGCGCATAGACTAAACATTGGTGGAGCTGTGAGAGATAATTTTGCAAGTGGTAGAACAGTGTTTGAGCTGGAGGGGGGAAACTCTCTTGTGGCCAGCGGTACAGGCCCAGGGCCCCTCATGTTACAGCAGTGTGTCTGATGTTGGTTGCGCGTCACCACCGACAGAGACACTTTATTGTACTATGAGGGACCCAGTGGCAGTGCCGCCGACCAAAAACGGGCACACCCACCTCTTCAGACAAACGGCACTCTCACGGGTGCTTGCGCCAAGTGGCGAGACCACGGCCCCGTGGGGGGAGTTAGCCCATTTAGGGAGGTGTAAACATGTCGTATGCTGGACAAACAGCTGCTGCAAATTAAGAGATTGGAACAGTCAATAAGACCAGTCCACAAGCGAGACCTTTCTATAGGAAAGCTAGGAGTCAGCCGGGAAAGGTGGGGCAAAATAATTCAAAATCCATGAGTGGTTCATTTTAATGAAGGTTAGATCATCAACATTTTAGGTAGCCAGACGAGTCCTTTTTTCGGTCAATATTGAACCAGCAGCACTGAATACTCTTTCTGATAGCACACTAGCTGCCGGGCAAGCAAGCTCCTGCAATGCATATTCTGCCAATTCAGGCCAGGTGTCTATTTTGGATGGCCAGTAATCAAATGGGAATGACGGTTGAGGGAGAACATCGATAAGGGATGAAAAATAGTAACCATACTGGACAAATGTTGTCTTTTGTCACTTTGAATTGATGCTGCAGTACCTTTCCTGTCTGTGGTCACTGCGAAATCACTCCACAACCTGGTCAGAAAACCCCTCTGTCCAACGCCACTTCTGATTTGTGCAACTCTAACACCTCTGCCCTGATGCCCCCTGCAGCTTGTGTGAGAACCATCACCGGCGCTGTGTGCTGGGAATGCCTGAATCAAACGGTCTACAAGAGTTGCTTGTTTGGTTGCTAATATTTGTCAAGGTTCTCATGTGGCATGATATTTTGCAATTTGCCTTCATAGCGAGGATCAAGGAGGCAGGCCAACCAGTAATCGTCATCGGTCATCATTTTAATAATGTGTGGGTCCCTTTTGAGGATACGTAAGGCATAATCCGCCATGTGGGCCAAAGTTCCAGTTGTCAAATCTGCGGTTGTGCTGGGTTGAGGGGCAGTTTCAGGCAAATCTACGTCACTTGTCTCCCTCAAAAATCCTGAACACGGCCTTGCAACGCCACCAGTTTCTATTGGCCCCGGAGAAGCTTCCTCATTCAAAAAATACTCATCCCCATCATCCTCCTCGTCCTCCTCCTCTTCGCCTGCTACCTCGTCCTGTAGATTGCCCTTACCAGACAATGGCTGACTGTCATCAAGGCTATCCTCTTCCTCGGCTGCAGACACCTGCTCCTTCATGTGTGTCAAACTTTGCATCAGCATAGGGGGATGCTCATGTTTATTATGGCGTTGTCTGCACTAAACAGCCTTGTGCATTCCTCAAAACACTGAAGGACTTGACACAGGTCTTGTACCTTTGCCCACTGCACACCTGACAACTCCATGTCTGCCATCCAACTGCCTGCCCGTGTATGTGTATCCTCCTACAAATACATAACAGCACGCCTTGGTTCGCACAGTCTCTGAAGCATGTGCAGTGTGGAGTTCCACCTTGTTTCAACGTCGATGATTAGGCGATGCTGGGGAAGGTTCAAAGACCGCTGGTGGTTCTGCATACGGCTGGAGTGTACGGGCGAACGGCGGATATGCGTGCAAAGTCTGCGCACTTTGAGGAGCAGGTCAGGTAACCCCGGATAACTTTTCAGGCAGCACTGCACCACCAGGTTTAAGTTGTGAGCCAGGCAAGGAATGTGTTTCAGTTGGGAAAGGGCTATGGCAGCCATAAAATTCCTTCCGTTATCACTCACTACCTTGCCTGCCTCAAGATGTACAGTGCCCAGCCATGACTGAGTTTCTTGCTGCAAGAACTCGGACAGAACTTCCGCGGTGTGTCTGTTGTCGCCCAAACACTTCATTGCCAATACAGCCTGCTGACGCTTGCCACTAGCTGTCCCATAATGGGACACCTCGTGTGCAACAGTGGCAGCTGCAGATGGAGTGGTTGTGCGACTGCGGTCTGTGGATGAGCTCTCACTTCTGCAGGAAGACGAGGAGGAGGAGGAGGGGGTGAACGCCTACAGCCAACTGTTTCCTAGACCGTGGGCTAGGCAGAACTGTCCCAATATTGCTGTCCCCTGTGGACCCTGCATCCACCACATTAACCCAGTGTGCCGTGATGGACACGTAACGTCCCTGGCCATGCCTACTGGTCCATGCATCTGTTGTCAGGTGCACCTTTGTACTCACAGATTGCCTGAGTGCATGGACGATGCGGTCTTTTACATGCTGGTGGAGGGCTGGGATCGCTTTTCTCGAAAAGAAGTGTCGACTGGGTAGCTCGTTGCATGGTTCAGCATAGTCCATCAGGGCCTTGAAAGCTTCGCTTTCAACTAACCGTTAGGGCATCATCTCTAATGAGAATAGTCTAGCAATGTGGGAGTTTCTGACCTCTGCTTAAGGTAGTTTTGACAGATGACTTTGCGCTGATCATTTGGATGTTGTTTAAAAAAATGCCAGACTGCACTCTTTCTACTATCGGATACCTTTTCAGGCATTGCAGACTGAGTTTCTTTAACCGGATGTCCACGCTGTTCTACAACTGGTTTTGGTTTTGCCACGCGTTTTTGGCCAGATACAAGCCTGGCAGATGGAATCTGTTGCGATGTTAATGCCTGCTGCGGCTCCTCCTCCTCCGCTTCAGAGCTACTGCCGCCTGCACCCTGTTCCCCCAATGGCTGCCAATCGGGGTCAACAACTGGGTCATCTATGACCTCCTCTTCTATCTCGTGTGCAACTTCGTCTGTGTCACCGTGTAAGCCGGTGGTATAGCGTTCGTGACGGGGCACCATAGTCTCATCAGAGTCTGATTCTGGATCAGTACACTACGAGGGCAATGTTCTGGTCTGAGTCAAAGGAACAGCATAGTAATCTGGCTGTGGTTGTGCATCTGTGCACTCCATGTCCGATTCAACTTGTAATGGGCATGGCCTGTTAACTGTTTTACTTTCTAACCCAGGGACAGTATGTGTAAAGAGCTCCATGGAGTAACCCGTTGTGTCGCCTGACGCATCCTTCTCTGTTGTTCTTGGTGAAGAAGACAAGGAAGCGACTTGCCCCTGACCGTGAACATCCACTAATGACGCGCTGCTTTTACATTTAGCAGTTTCAGAAGAGGAGGCGAAAGAGCTAGAGGCTGAGTCAGCAAGGAAAGTCAAAACTTGTTCTTGCTGCTCCGGCTTTAAAAGCGGTTTTCCTACTCCCAGAAAAGGGAGCATTCGAGGCCTTGTGTAGCCAGACGACGAACCTGGCTCAACAACTCGAGACTTAGGTGCTATATTGCTTTTCCCACGACCACCTGATGCTCCACCACCACTACCATCATTACCAGCTGGCAATGACCGCCCACAGCCACGACCTCTTCCACCAGACTTCCTCATTGTTTCAAAAACGTAACCAAACTAATGGTATTTGTTACTGTAAAACCAGTTACAAGGTGAACTCAAACTTCTGTTGGATTTATATATCCCTTTATAGGTGGGTGAGACTGCAGGGAAAATCAGGCCCAATGTATAACAGTACACAGCTTCAGTGGCAGACAGATATGCCACTAACAGGACTGACGCTGATGCAGACACTACCAATAAAAATCTCCCCCTTTTTATTTTTTCTGGGAGAATATTGAAGAAATGTGGCCCACTCTTATACAGTATATGTTCTGTGGCACAAAATTAGAGACAGATGTCACACACAGCACTGGCAATGAGGCAGAATTGCCAATCTTAATCTCCCACAATTATTTTTTTCAGGGAGAATTGCAAAGAAATCTGGCCCAGTTTTACACACTAGGTTTAATGTGGCACAAAATTTGAGACAGGTGGCACACACAGGACTGGCACTGAAGCAGAAATGCCAATCTTAATCTCCCACTATTTTTTTGTTTAAGGAGAATTTAAAAGAAATCTGGCCCAGTATTACACACTAGGTTTAATGTGGCACAAAATTTGAGACAGGTGGCACACACAGGAGTGGCACTGAAGCAGAAATGCCAATCTTAATCTCCCACTATTTTTTTTTTCAGGGAGAATTTAAAAAGAAATCTGGCCCAGTATTACACACTAGGTTTAATGTGGCACAAAATTTGAGACAGGTGGCACACACAGGACTGGCACTGAAGCAGAAATGCCAATTTTAATCTCCCACTATTTTTTTTTTCAGGGAGAATTGAAAAGAAATCTGGCCCAGTATTACACACTAGGTTTAATGTGGCACATAATTTGAGACAGGTGGCACACACAGGACTGTCACTGAAGCAAAAATGCCAATCTTAATCTCCCACTATTTTTTTTTCAGGGAGAATTTAAAAGAAATCTGGCCCAATATTACACACTAGGTTTAATGTGGCACAAAATTTGAGACAGGTGGCACACACAGGAGTGGCACTGAAGCAGAAATGCCAATCTTAATCTCCCACTATTTTTTTTTCAGGGAGAATTTAAAAGAAATCTGGCCCAGTATTACACACTAGGTTTAATGTGGCACAAAATTTGAGACAGGTGGCACACACAGCACTGGCAATGAGACAGAATTGCCAATCTTAATCTCCCACTATTTTTATTTTTTCAGGGAGAATTTAAAAGAAATCTGGCCCAGTATTACACACTAGGTTTAATGTGGCACAATATTTGAGACATGTGGCACACACAGGACTGGCACTGAAGCAGAAATGCCAATCTTAATCTCCCACCATTTTTATTTTTTCAGGGAGAATTTAAAAGAAATCTGGCCCAGTATTGCACACTAGGTTTAATGTGGCAAAAATGTGAGACAGGTGGCACACACAGCACTGGCAATGAGGCAGAAATGACAATCTTAATCTCCCACTATTTTTATTTATTCAGGGAGAATTTAAAAGAAATCTGGCCCAGTATTACACACTAGGTTTAATGTGACACAAACTTTGAGACAGGTGGCACACACAGGAGTGGCACTGAAACAGATATGCCAATCTTAATCTCCCACTATTTTTTTTCAGGGAGAATTGAAAAGAAATCTGGCCCATTATTACACACTATGTTTAATGTGGCACAAAATTTGAGAAAGGTGGCACACACAGGACTGGCACTGAAGCAGAAATGCCAATCTTAATCTCCCACTATTTTTTTTTCAGGGAGAATTTAAAAGAAATCTGGCCCAGTATTACACACTAGGTTTAATGTGTCACAATATTTGAGACAGGTGGCACACACAGCACTGGCAATGAGGCAGAATTGCCAATCTTAATCTCCCACTATTTTTATATTTTCAGGGAGAATTTAAAAGAAAGTATTACACACTAGGTTTAATGTGGCGAAAGTCGCGTACCGCATGGCCGTCCCCACACAGGGATCGGGTCGGGTTTCATGAAACCCGACTTTGCCAAAAGTCGGCGACTTATGAAAATGACCGACCCGTTTCGCTCAACCCTAGTTATGAGACCTTTTCCACGTTGAGGTTTGGATAACCGGAGAAGAATTTTTAACACTCGACTGATGAAAGCCCGGCAATTGGTTGAGTGTGCATTTGGAATCTTGACTTCAAGATGGCGTATGTTTGAAACCCAAATCCAAATGCATCCCCAAAATGTACAGGCAGTCATAAAGGCAACTGTTGTTTTGCATAATTTCTGCAGACAACAAGAACCAGCCTTGGATGATGTTGATGATGGGAGAGTGGTTAATGTGGCATTATCAGAGGATAGAGACCATGTTCCATGAGTATCTCACTCTGCCCTTATAGTGAGGAATATTTTTGCTGATTATTTTTTAACACCAGAGGGTAGTGTGCAATGGCAAATGGAGGGGCACAACTAATGTTACAATTTTTTTTTTTGTTTTAAGAACCATTTTTTTTCTTTCTGTCAAAATTGGTTAGGGTCTCGCAAGGCAATGAGGACCTTTGACGTGGGTTGCGAGCTTACATTTGATGTGGGTAACTGAGACATGTGTGTCTATAAAAAATATTGCTACCCATTACAAATAACTAATACCTCATTCTAATGTGTTTACTGTGGTTGTCCAAAATATCCCATGTCTGAAAGTATTGATTTGGTCACATAATTGTGTACTACAAACAAATACCTAAGACCCGCCCTCATTGAGTGTGATTTTGAAGAGTGTGTGACCGTTAGGCTGGTTTCACACTAGCGTTTTTGAACGCATGCGTTTTTTTAAAAAAACGCATGGTACAAAAACGCATGTAAACGCGTGTAAACGCTGCGTTTTTTTGACGCACGCGTTTAACGCGTGCGTCAAAAAAACGCAGCGTTTACACGCGTTTACATGCGTTTTTGCATGCGTTTGCGTTTTTTGTGCATTTTTGGGGGAAAAAAAAAAAAAAAAAAAAAAGGTTACAATAACCAACCAATGAGAATAGAGTGGGCTAGAGAGGGCGTACATGATTGGGACTCAATATATAGACCCTAGGGGTACATAAAGTTTCAGAGCTTGCTACTGTTTCCGGTGTCACGATGGATCTTTCAATAGCGAACTTTAATTTCCAACTGGAGTTCAGCTTCAAGATTTTCCTTGCCTGTGTTTTTGCTTGGGAGCAAGACCGAAACCGCCAAAGATGGAGAAGGAGACAGCATCGGCGTTTTTGGAGGCACCCCATCATTGAAGTGCGTGAGACCCGCGGAGCATATCACACCCTGTATGCGGAGCTGAATGCCAACCCGGAGAAATTCCAGGATTACACCAGAATGTCGCAAGATTCTTTCCGTGAATTACTGTCTCGTGTCGAAGGTTCCATACGGCGACAGGACACACGGCTCCGTAGAGCAATTCCACCCGAGGAACGTCTGTTGGTGACATTACGGTACGTTCCAAAAATAAACCAATGATAGTCAAATTTTGGGGTTATGACATGTATTTTGGGTTGTTTTTTTAAAATTTTTCTTATTGAAAAACAACATAAAATAAGAGCCGTTTTATAATGTTTTTTTTGGTTTCTTTTCCTTCTAGATTTCTGGCCACAGGAGAGAGTTTATCTTCCCTGCACTTCCAATACCGCCTTGGAATCTCAACCCTGTCCGGAATTGTTGTGGACACCTGTCGTGCGTTATGGAATGTACTCCGTGAGGAGTTTATACCCGTACCCACCGTGGACATGTGGCGGGAAATATCCAAAACATTTTTGAACGTGTGTGATTTTCCAAACTGTTTAGGGGCGGTGGATGGGAAGCACATCCGCATTGTTAAACCTGCAAGAACCGGATCTGAGTTTTTTAATTATAAAAAATATTTTTCGATAGTGCTCATGGCAATAGCGGATGCGGAGTGTCGCTTCATCGCCGTGGACGTTGGAGCTTTTGGCCGTGGCAATGATTCCCAGACCTTCAAGAGCTCTGATATGGGCCGCCGTGTGTATGGCAACAATTTTAATTTCCCCCCTCCACAGCCTCTCCCCAACACTCAAGGGTCACCGCTGCCATTTGTTATGGTTGGGGATGAGGCCTTCCAGATGTGTGAAAATCTCCTGAAGCCATATTCTAGTAGGGACTTGGACCATACTCGCAGAATATTCAACTACAGACTGACCAGGGCAAGAAGAACCGTAGAGTGCAGCTTTGGCATTCTGGTTGCAAAATGGCGCATTCTCGCAACAGCCATCAATCTAAAAGTGGAAACAGTGGACGAGGTGGTCAAAGCCTGTGTGGTTCTACACAATTATATAATGGCTAAGGAGCGACCCCACATTGAACTTGATGAACCAATTTCACACCCATTGCCCGATTTTCATCATCACCCGATGAGGTCAACTGCAGCCGTTGGTCTTATGCGTGACCAATTTGCGGCCTATTTTGTGTCCGATATTGGACGGGTTTCATGGCAGGACAATGTTGTTTAAATGTCCTGTTGTATGTTAATGTTTACCAAATATTAAATACTGATACCAATTTTTCAAATTAATAAACTTTTTTGTGTTCACCAGGTCTCCTGTCTTTTTCCTCTCTAAAGGTTGAACAAAGATGGGCAGTAGTAGTATATCATAATTTGTAATCCAAAACAAGGAGTGGGTGATAGTTGATGAGGTAATAATTTGATTTTTTTAATCATAATTGACCTCTGTTGCACTCCCTATTTTGGTTTACAAACAATGATATAAACACGCATACTTATAATGTAACCAGATTTAAATTTCTTTATTGGTAATCTTCTTGACGTCATTGCGTCACGACTGGCACGCTCTCTATTCCCGTCAAGTCAAGTGTAAGAAATAATGAATTCATGATGAACATAAACATGATCATGAATTCAAAATTTCTTACACCTGCCAAGGTGAGGATAGATAGTTAGCGTGTGCCAACAATTGTCCCATCAGTTTGACAAACATTGTCACATAATGTGCTATATAGAATATGGTGAATATACAAGCCAGTAATCAACTAAACAGGTCAGGTGTCTATTTTGACATCTGACCGGTTCAGTTGAGTTCTGAACTTGATTTACACCATTTTCTCTTTGTACAGTGACACTACACCAGTTAAAAATTAAAAATAAGAGTATGGAAATAACTACTATTTTTTTGGCCAACTCATATCTGTATACTAAAGAAACACATATAGATGTTGTCTGGTATTTTATACTACTGGAGATATGTGTAGGCCAAAAGAATAAAAGTGTGTAAACGCAGTTTATTGGTGTGTATTTAGAGCGGTGAAAGACACAATAAACCAAACATAATTGTTGAAAATAAACTTTTTTTTATTGGGGAAAAACACAAATTTATTTTTTTTTACCGCGCCGGGTTGAACCACGCCGGCTTGGGGTTGAGTGCCGTAACTGGGGGGTATTTAGAACTGAAGCCTGGCTCACCGTGGAGGAGGAGGCAGAGGTTGCAGGAGAATGGGCAACAAAACTTGAAGGGTCTGGAAGTTCGGGGATGGGGCTTAAAACATGAGGGGCTTGAGACAAACTGCACGGTTGAGACACATCGGAAGGTGATGGGGGAGGAATAAACAAAGTTTTCTGTTTCTTATGGGTTTTGCCAGTTTTCTGTGTTTTCCGGGTTGGGGGAAGTCTTTTGGGGCTAGGGTGTAAACTTTGGGTGGGAGACACGTCAGGACCCGGCTCCACAATTTCACAGTCAGTCTCCATTGTGGAGCGCTCGGCAATCTCTGAGTCCAATGGGGGGAAAGATAAAGTCCCGCCTGGGTCCTGGTGCCTCGTTGGGGGGGGGGAAACAAAAACCCTCCCAGGATCCTGGTGCCTCGTTGGGGGGGGGGGGAACTTAACACCCTCCCAGGGTCCTGGGGCATCGTTGGGGTGGGGGAAACAAATCCCATACCAGCGTCCTGCTGCATTGCTGGTGGGGGGGAACATAAAGCCATGGATTGTTCTTGGTGCATCGGGGTGGGTCCTGCCCGGAAACGTATGGCTTGGTCATGCATCATGGGGTGCCCGGTGCGATACGCCATGGATGTGTCCTGCTGCATCGGGGGGTTTCCTGCCCGGAAAGCAACGCCTCGGTCCTGCTGCATCGGGGTTGGTCCGGTCCGATATGCCAGGCCTCGGTCCTCCTGCATCGGGGTGGGTCCGGTCAGATATGCCAGGCCTCTGTCCTGCTGCATCGGGGGTGGGCCGGTCCGATATTGCATGGATGGGTCCTGCTGCATCGGGGGTGGGCCGGTCCGATATTGCATGGATTGGTCCTGCTGCATCGGGAGGTTGCCGGGCCGATAAGCCACGCCAGGGTCCTGCGTCATAGAGGTGTCAGCGGAGGAGGTCCAAGCCGGAGCAGCGGTCGTCACGGTGGTGGCGGTGGGATGTCCAACAGCACTCGTCATCGTGTTGGCGCTGTACTGGAGAACACCTGTTGAGGGAATAGAGGTGGCCGTGCAGTGGTATGCAGCAGAGGTAGGAATGGTGTTTACTTCGGACAGTGATGGCACAGTTGGATATGCCGCCACATTACGACTCTGACTCTGCTGCATAGCCTGCCCCAAAGCAACATTGCAGGCCTGCATCACACTCAGCTGGAGATCAGGGCTAAGGTGTTCCGACATGCTCTGGTGGATTTTATTAAAAAAATGATGAGCTGGCTTCTGGAGGTCGGCTTTAACTTGATCAAGGCTTTTAGCGACATCCTGGATGCGGCACTGTAACAGGTTATGGGACACATCCATTTTGTCACTTAAAGCCTTGATAGCTTCGTGTAAAACCGAGCTCAAGTGCAAAAACTCGGGCATGAGGGACCTATCCGAAGCCCTCTGTCGCTGCCGGGATGAGCCCGCAAAAATGGGTGCAGCGAAAGAGGACTGCGAAAGGGGAAGACCTGATGGGCCAGCTCCCTGGTCTCCAGTGACTGTGGAAGACCCACCTGGTGCTGCGCTGCTGGATGGCTGGGACGGGTCCGTGGCTGTCGGCTGAAGGACCGCTCCAGAACCTGTGGCGACAGTCGTGCAGTGTGTGCTGTGAAAAAATAAAACAGAAAATTAATACCAAACGATAACAAGACGGTACATCCTATGGAATTAAAAATGACAGATTATGTAAATGCAATACAACCGGAGGCATGTGACAAATACTTACGTTCTCAAGAGAAGGACCGGTCTCAGGAAGGCCAGCACACGGTGGTACTTGTACAGCCGGTGCCTTGCTCCGGAACCACTAGCTGCACTCTTCTCTGCACGCAGGTCCTTGTTGAAGCGGTCCTTCATGGAACGCCAACGTGTTCTTACTTTGTCCACTGTGAAATAACAATAAAATATAATGGTCAGAATCAGGACTTTTGGCCATGCTCTCGTGACTGTGTGTGATGACAGAAACTACGAAAAGTTTCTGTCATCACACACAGTCAAGAGAGCATGGCCAAGGTCTGTTGCTTCACACTACCGTGCAATACTTACCAAATGCATTACGGACCCGTGGCGTTGAATTCTCCCAGCCATCCCACAACGCTTGGGCCACCTCACTCCACAAACGACGGATAACACTATTGACGGAGTGCTGTTGATCCCGGCTGTCCCACAACGGGACTCGCTCCTGTACCAGAGTGATTAGCAGGTCATTATCGATGTGGTCATCGTCCCGTTGTGAAACCTAAAATTTAATTAAAAAAAATTAAGTTTGCTCAACCACATTTAAAAAAAAAAAAAAAAAATGAGAAAGGGCAGAAATATGAAAGACAACTTAAATAAGGACAGTCTGCCTGGTATACATACCCGCTGCCGTCTTCCACCTGGACCTTGACTCCGCTGCTCCGTACCTCTCTGTCCCTCAGTTGAAGTGCTCTATAGAATAAAAAAAATATAATTGCCTCATGTGTCGATGTGACAGTCAATACTTACCAAGCTGACGGAACAAAAAATTACCTCGCTCACGTGATCCACTTCTGATTGCCGTGGCTGGAATTCATCATCAGACGAAGAAACCGGAGAAGACATTCTGATGCGTGTTGAAAGAAAAACATTGAAAAAATTAGGACATGTAGATCCAAAAAATTGAAGAATAATGCATTGGCAAGGATATACTCACATTGCTCTGTGTCTTGTCCAACAATGCGTCCGGGCAGGGTGCTGTCTTCCTTGGAGTCTGATGAGAAGTGACCAGAAACTTCCCCCAGCCTTCCTTTTATAACCCTTCAGCTATGGGGGAGCCTTATCAGTGTCTAGACAACCTTATCTTAACTATGGTGCCAAAAAAAACGCATGCGTCAAAAAAACGCATGCGTCAAAAAAAACACATGCAAACGCATGTCCAAAAAAACGCATGCGTCTCCATTGACTCCAATGCAATTTTTTTCCAAAAAAAAACGCATGTGAACGCATGCGTTTTTTTGGAAAAAAAAAACGCTTTGCAAAATACTACATGTTGCATTTTAGAAAGTGAACGCATGCAGTTAAAAAACGCATGCGTTCAAAAACGCGGACAAACGCGGACATCAAAAAACGCACGCGTTTTTAATGTTAAATATAGGGGAAAAAACGCATGCGTTTTTTTGCGGAAAAACGCATGCGTTCAAAAACGCTAGTGTGAAACCAGCCTTAGATCATGTTGTTCAGACATACTGTAATCTAAATGTACATTTACAAAGCTAGTTTGCCATGGGAAATAGATCAACGCAGTTGAGTCTTTGAGAGGCCGCATCTGTCAAAACCTCACTGAGAGTCACTGTAGCTGCGTGCATCACCACCGTCTCATCCTTTACCATTATTTTGAAGCCCTGACGGATTAATAATTACACCATCCTTTTTGGAAAATGTGTATTTGCAAAATATGGATGAGTTAGTGTGACCTAATGCTAAACATGTTTTTTTGGGGGGAGAAAAATGTGTTACACATTATGATTATGCTCATATCAATAAAGTAGTGTGCAAATTACATATACATTCCCAAATAAACAAGACATATTAACACTTGAACAATGTGTTTTATTTTTCAGCAAACACATTTAATCAGCCAATTGTGTCTGACAAATCAAGCTAACTTTAGCAAACAAAAATATAACCAAACAGAGTTATGTTCCTTATAAATCCACAAAGTCACCATGACTGGAGAAAGATTCATCTGTGGTATTTTCTGCGCTGACACGTTCGGGGCTGGTTGAGGGTGTGGGCATTTGTCCTGTAGTCACTGTTGGCTGGCATGTGGTTGTTTGAGGTCGTTCAGTGTGCAAAACTGATGCTGTTCCTGATGTAGATGGGGTATAAGGTTGCGTTTGGTCTGTCTCTTTCAAAAATGTTGCATCCACACTTTGTGGTTGAGGTAAAGTAGGTTGTGACTGACCAATCTGGCTCACATAAGTTTGGGAACTACTATAGGTCTCATCTCTTGCCATACGGTTTGGCGGAACAAATTGTGTGACCATAGGTGTCTGTTGCCTTGATGGCAGATTGTAGGGCTGTGGAATTGCAAAATGAGCACCACTACTATCACCCACAGACATGCTGGAGGACAGGGATTCAGCATGTTGGCTGTAGGTGTGGATTGGATCAGACCTTTGCCAATATTGCAGAGTTGTGGCACGGGCATGAGGCACAGAGGTAGGAGCAGACATTTGCCAATATTGATGGCTACTGGCACGGGAATGAGGCACAGAAGTCTCATCAGACATTTGCCAATATTGCTGGCTACTGCCACGTGAATGAGGCACAGAGGTAGGATCGGACATTTGTCTGTATTGCTGACTACTGCCACGTGAATGGGGCACAGAGGTAGGATCGGACATTTGTCCGTATTGCTAACTACTTCCATGTGAATGGGGCACAGAGCTAGGATCGGACATTTGTCCGTATTGCTGACTACTGCCATGTGAATGGGGCACAGAGGTAGGATCGGACATTTGTCCGTATTGCTAACTACTGCCACGTGAATGGGGCACAGAGCTAGGATCGGACATTTGTCCGTATTGCTGACTACTGCCATGTGAATGTGGCACAGAGGTAGGATCGGACATTTGTCCGTACTGCTGACTACTGCCACGTGAATGGGGCATAGAGGTAGGATCAGACATTTGTCCATATTGCTGGCTACTGCCACATGAATGAGGCACAGAGGTAGGATAGGACATTTGACCATAATCCTGGGGGTAGCTATGGGCAGGAGGAAACCAAACAGGAGCAGACCTTTGGGGATAACGAGGTCTTACAGCAGGAGATGGAAGCATGGACGAGGGTGCAGGCCTTTTCCTGTGTTTGTTGTGTACCTACATTTTGGTCATTTGTTATATTGCTAGCAGATGGCATTTTTATTTGATGGTGGGCAGATCGCCATTGTTCAATGGGCCCTAGCACCTGGTTTGGTTCCTGCTCTCCTAGGGCTTGCAGCAATGAGGGTCAAGATTGCAGCACGTACTCGTTCCTGCCGTCCATCAGGAATTTTGCCAAGGCAAGGAGACAGTGAGCAACAAAACCTATCTACAGCAGTTTCTGGTGTCATGGAATTGAGTATGTTTAAAACTCTAGCATCAATGAGCTCGGGCAGCATACGTGGCTGTTCCTGTTGCCTAGTTCGCCTATCTCGGAGACTGTGTGTTAGATACATAGGTAGATTTGCAGTTGATGCTGCCTGTGGTGCTGGGGCTACTGTTTGTGAAGTGCTTGGGGCTGTTGTTTGTGAAGTGCTTGGGGCTGCTGTTTGTGTGCTTCCAGGACCAGCATCAGTGGAGGTTTCAGCAGCATCAGACACCTGCTCATCAGGCTGTGTTGTGGGTGTCAGGTCTGCTGGGGCTTCGGTCTCCGATGCTGAGGTACATGCCAGTGATGTGGCTGTTGGCGATTCATCCGAGTCATCAAAGTTGTCATCAGTCCTAGTAGCAAATAACATTAACAGTTTAGGTCACAATGCTATCCAAATCATAAATAACATCATAAAAATGTATATTTAGTAAACACTTTATGATTCTTTTTGAACATGTTTGTATTTTTGAATGGAACATATAAATATGATGATTATTGAAAGCACAAATGTACTGTTGAAAAATAACTATGTGTAAAATCTGTCCAAGAATTTTGGAACATGGTGAAGCTTTGTAAATGTGGTAAAATACAGTGTAGTTATTTGAATATAACGAGTTGATTAATCCAGCTCCATGAAAAAGGCCAAAATTTGATGAATTTAAATCCAAGAAACTTTATTGAAACAAATCCATAAAATAGTCGATGCCAATAGTTGGTTAGGCATAGGATCACATATCAGCCCTCGCTGTACGCGTTTCAAACACAAACGTGTTCTTAGTAGGGTTGAGCGAAATGGGTCGGCCATTTTCAGAAGTCGCCGACTTTTGGCAAAGTTGGGTTTCATGAAACCCGACCCGACCCCTGTGTGGGGTCGGCCATGAAGTCGGCGATCTTCTGAATCTGGAATCGGAATTCCGATACCGATTCCCGATATGTTTAAGATATCGGGAATTGGTATCGGAATTCAGACTAAAGTGTAAAATAAAGAATAAAAATAAAAAATATTGCTATACTCACCCTCGGACGCGCCCTGGTTGTAACCGGGAGCCTTCCTTCCTAAGAATCAGCGCTTGAAGGACCTTTCGATGACGTCACGGCTTCTGATTGGTCGCGTGACGCCCATGTGACCGCTCACGCGACCAATCAGAAACCGTGACGTCATCGAAAGGTCCTTCAAGCGCTGATTCTTAGGAAGGAAGGCTGCGGGTTACAACCAGGGCGCGTCCGAGGGTGAGTATATTCCTAATATACTCACCCTCGGACGTGCCGTGGTTGTAACCCGCAGCCTTCCTTCCTAAGAATCAGCGCTTGAAGGACCTTTCGATGACGTCACGGCTTCTGATTGGTCGCGTGACGCCCATGTGACCGCTCACGCGACCAATCACAAGCCGCGACATCATCGAAAGGTCCTTCAAGCGCTGATTCTTAGGAAGGAAGGCTCCCGGTTACAACCAGGGCGCGTCCGAGGGTGAGTATAGCAATATTTTTTATTTTTATTCTTTATTTTACACATTAATATGGATCGCAGGGCCTGAAGGAGAGTTTCCTCTCCTTCAGACCCTGGGAACCATTAGAAACCCAATGCACTGCATTGGGTTTCGTGTTTCGGCCGACCCCGACCCCGACTTTTCTATAGGATCGGCCGATTTCACTCGACCCGACTTTTGAAAAAGTCGGGTTTCGTGAAATCCGACCCGATCCTATAAAAACAAAAGTCACTCAACCCTAGTTCTTAGTCTTTAGCTGAAGTATTACTTACTTGGTGGAACATTACAGTGTTATTTAACAGTCCGAAAAAATGTTGAAAAAGTTTTCTGGATTCAATTACTTACCCATAGAGCATTACGCGCTTTGCATTAAATCAGTGCACCACCTATGTGTCAATGTGGGATCAACTTTTACATATCAGCTACTTTGTCAAGAGGGGGAAGAAAAAAGAGATTTATAGACAATAGTAATCACCTTGCATAATTTTTATTTATTTAAGAAAAAAAGCACAAAACCAGAAAAAAAAAGCATTTAAAAAGCACAAAATTAGCTATTATACAACAAAAACCAAACTAGTCTATAGAGAGACGAGGTATATTTATCTTGTGGTTCTTAACCCCTTTCTGACATCAGACGTACTATTCCATCCATGTCACCCGCTCCAATTTAACCATGAATGGAATAGTACGTCATAGAGATTGGCCGAGATCTCGGGGAGATCGCGGCCGATCGCCACCGGGTGTCAGCAGATTCTGACAGCTGGCACCGGCACTAGGTGCCAGGAGTCACAGACTGCTCAGGGAACTTTAACCCCCAAAATGCTGGGATCGAACACGATCGCAGCATTCCTGAAGCCTGCGCAGGGCCTGACAGCCCCCCTGCCTTCACATCGGAGACCCCGCAGCGTGACACGTGGTCTCGATGTTGCCATGGTGACCTGATGTCGTCATGGCAACATCCAGGTCACCAGAGCTAGGAAATTTGGTTATCATGCACAATGCATGCTCACCAAGTCTCTCTCTGTCAGTGCAGCACTGACAGCTTCTATGGCATGCAGATGCTGCTTCATCTGCATGCCATAGAAGTGATCAGCCTGCAAAAAATGATTGTCCCATAGTGGGACAAAGTAAAAAAGTTAGAAAAAAGTAAAAAAAAAGTTTAAAAATAATTGTAAAAATAATTTAAAAAAATAAAAATAATAATAAATTAAGATTTACTCTATCAATTAATAAATATTTGAATGAAAAAAAATCTAAACAATAAAAGTCCACATATTTGGTATCACCGTGTCTGCAGCGACCTAACCTATAAAACTATACAACTAGATAACCCCTTTAGTGAACACTGAACGAAAGTGGAATAACACGTTATCAAAAAGACAGACATAAATAAACATGGTACCACTGAAAACATCATATTGTCCCACAAAAACAAGCTCCCATACAGCTCCATCAGCAGAAAAATAAAAAAGTTATAGCTCTAGGAATAAAGAGATGCAAAAATAATTATTTTTTATATATAATAGTTTTTTTTGCATACAAGCGCCAAAACATATAAAAATTATTTAAATGAGGTATTCCTGTAATCACACAAACCCGAAGAATAAAGCTGCCTTATTTATTTTACCACACATGGAAACGCCTCCACAAAAGAAATTCATGAATTGCCGGCTTTTGCTCCTTCTGCCTCCCAAAAATTGGAATAGAAAGCGAACAAAAAATGTCATTTGCCAAAAAATGGTACCAATAAAAACATCAACTCGTTCTGCAAAAAACGAGACCTCACATGACTCTGTCGGCAGAAATATGAAAAAAATTATAGCTGTCAAAATATGGTGATTCAAGAACTATTTTTTGCAATAAAAAATGTATTTTAGTGTGTGACAGCAGCCAAACATAAAAACCCACTATAAGGTCTCTTTCACCCATCCTGATATATCCAGTACCAGAGATGTCTGTGTCCTTGTGTGTAATACTTGTGGCACACGTGTGGCATGCGTGCGCCACATCAGTACCACAAAGACAGGCGCCAGGGAAGAATCGTTACAGTAAGTGCTGTTCCCCGGCATTCTACCCTGCTGGCGGTTAGCGCAAGCAGGGTAGAATGGTGAGAGTTACATTTAGGTAATAAAAGAGACAGCAGGCAGTGACTGATGGGACTATTACTTCCATCAGCCTACTCCTGCTGTTGCTAATAGCAGTGACAGCAGGAGTAGCGGATGGGAGTATTCCTGTGCTAGAAGTAAATATGGTAATTAAAAAAAATGGTGTGAGTTCCCCCTTATTTTTGATAACCAGCCAGACAAAAC
Organism: Ranitomeya imitator; assembly: GCF_032444005.1. Classification (NCBI taxonomy): domain Eukaryota; kingdom Metazoa; phylum Chordata; class Amphibia; order Anura; family Dendrobatidae; genus Ranitomeya; species Ranitomeya imitator. The sequence goes on along the minus strand of NC_091286.1, from coordinate 328,146,941 downwards.
TCACAGCAGGGGCTGCAACCCTCAGCTGTCAGCTTTAGCAAGGTTGGATATGAAGAGTAGAGGGGTCCCTACACCATATTTTTTAATTATTTAAATAAATAATTTAAAAAAACAGCATGGGGTCCCCCACATTTTTAACAACCAGCCATGCTAAAGCTCACAGCTGGGGGCTTGCATTCTCAGGCTGGCAAGGGGCCATGGATATTGACCCTCCCAGCCTAAAAATGGCAGCCTGCAGCTGCCTGTAAAAGTCACATCTAATAGATGCGGCAATTCTGGCTCTTTGCCCAGCTCTTCCCACTTGCCCTGTAGTGGTGACAAGTGGGGTAATAGTTGTGGGCATGATGTCACAGGTGACATCAAGCCCACGGCTTAGTAATAGAGAATATGGATGAGCGAGTACTGAAATATTCGGACTCGCTATACTCGTAACGACTAGGTCCTAATACTCGGGTATTCGTAATGAGAAGAGAGTCCAATGCAAGTCAATGAGTGCGAGAAAAAAAATCACACAGCACTCTCACCATGCACTGATGTCCTTTGAAAAGCCGACAATTCATATGCAGCTACTGTAAAAATCGCACTGACATGTTAGAATAGAATAGATAGAATACATATACAGTAGAATAGGTATATATACAGTTAGGGCCAGAAATATTTGGACAGTGACACAATTTTCGCGAGTTGGGCTCTGCATGCCACCACATTGGATTTGAAATGAAACCTCTACAACAGAATTCAAGTGCAGATTGTAACGTTTAATTTGAAGGCTTGAACAAAAATATCTGATAGAAAATGTAGGAATTGTACACATTTCTTTACAAACACTCCACATTTTAGGAGGTCAAAAGTAATTGGACAAATAAACATAACCCAAACAAAATATTTTTATTTTCAATATTTTGTTGCAAATCCTTTGGAGGCAATCACTGCCTTAAGTCTGGAACCCATGGACATCACCAAACGCTGGGTTTCCTCCTTCTTAATGCTTTGCCAGGCCTTTACAGCCGCAGCCTTCAGGTCTTGCTTGTTTGTGGGTCTTTCCGTCTTAAGTCTAGATTTGAGCAAGTGAAATGCATGCTCAATTGGGTTTAGATCTGGAGATTGACTTGGCCATTGCAGAATGTTCCACTTTTTGGCACTCATGAACTCCTGGGTAGCTTTGGCTGTATGCTTGGGGTCATTGTCCATCTGTACTATGAAGCGCCGTCCAATCAACTTTGCAGCATTTGGCTGAATCTGGGCTGAAAGTATATCCCGGTACACTTCAGAATTCATCCGGCTACTCTTGTCTGCTCTTATGTCATCAATAAACACAAGTGACCCAGTGCCATTGAAAGCCATGCATGCCCATGCCATCACGTTGCCTCCACCATGTTTTACAGAGGATGTGGTGTGCCTTGGATCATGTGCCGTACCCTTTCTTCTCCAAACTTTTTTCTTCCCATCATTCTGGTACAGGTTGATCTTTGTCTCATCTGTCCATAGAATACTTTTCCAGAACTGAGCTGGCTTCTTGAGGTGTTTTTCTGCAAATTTAACTCTGGCCTGTCTATTTTTGGTATTGATGAATGGTTTGCATCTAGATGTGAACCCTTTGTATTTACTGTCATGGAGTCTTCTCTTTACTGTTGACTTAGAGACAGATACACCTACTTCACTGAGAGTGTTCTGGACTTCAGTTGATGTTATGAACGGGTTCTTCTTCACCAAATTAAGTATGCGGCGATCATCCACCACTGTTGTCATCCGTGGACGCCCAGGCCTGTTTGAGTTCCCAAGCTCACCAGTCAATTCCTTTTTTCTCAGAATGTACCCAACTGTTGATTTTGCTACTCCAAGCATGTCTGCTATCTCTCTGATGGCTTTTTTCTTTTTTTTCAGCCTCAGGATGTTCTGCTTCACCTCAATTGAGAGTTCCTTTGACCGCATGTTGTCTGCTCACAGCAACAGCTTCCAAATGCAAAACCACACACCTGGAATCCACACCTGACCTTTTAACTACTTCATTGGTTACAGGTTAACGAGGGAGACACCTTCAGAGTTAATTGCAGCCCTTAGAGTCCATTGTCCAATTACTTTTGGTCCCTTGAAAAAGAGGACGCTATGCATTACAGAGCTATGATTCCTAAACCCTTTCTCCGATTTGGATGTGGAAACTATCATATTGCAGCTGGGAGTGTGCACTTTCAGCCCATATTATATATATAATTGTATTTCTGAACATGTTTTTGTAAACAGCTAAAATAACAAAACTTGTGTCACTGTCCAAATATTTCTGGCCCTAACTGTATATATATATATATATATATATATATATATATATATATATATATGTCAGTGACACATACATATATATATATATATATATATATATATCTTTATATTGCATAGAGATATAGATAGAAGATAATTCATTTTTAGGGCTCTGTAAAATCAATGCAGGAGCTGACAAGATAGGAGACATGGATTACATACAGTAAATCCATGCAGAATAGTTTGATATATAGATATGTGTGACAAGTACAATTAGTATAGTGTGTGTGCAAATTATGGGATCTGTATGTATTTAATAAAAGAATCATTTAGGGGAAAGCCAGTGACTGGAGGCCGATGTTTATAGCTTAGGAAGGGATTAATACCCATGGATCTTTCCAGGCTATGATTCTCAGCCAACAGCTGTATATTTAGCCTTTACTGGCTATTAAAATAGGGGGATCCCAAAAAAATGATGTGGGGTCCCCCAAAACTTAATAGCCAGAAAAGGCTATGCAGACAGCTGCAGGCTGATATTCTTAGGCTAGGAAGGGACAATGGTTATTGCCCCCCGGCTACAAACACCAGCTCACAGCCGCCCCAGAAATGGCGCATCTGTAAGATGGTAAAAATACGATAAGTCCAGCAGGAAATTCAAGTTAAAATTCTTGTTTATTTCTTCATATTTAAAATATAGATAATGGTAAACCACTCAAAAAGTATTACACAGCATCACGCATAAAAAGTTCATGGAGTGGCAGCATTATTCCGACGCGTTTCGACTTGATGCCTTAATTATGGCTTGATTGAAGTCGAAACGCGTTGGAATAACGCTGCCACTCCATGAACTTTTTATGCGTGATGCTGTGTAATACTTTTGAGTGGTTTACCATTATCTATATTTTAAATATGAAGAAATAAGACACCTATCCATTACTAGTCCTATAGTTGCTAATGGGTTAAAAAAGACACAGCCAGAAAAAAGTAATTTAATGAAATAAAACAATAAACACAGTTTGCCATCTTTATTGTTCTCCTACTCCATGCAACGCCCTTGATCTCCTGTATAAAAGAAAAAAGAAAAAAACAACAATATACCCATACCTGTCTGAATATCTAGGGGATATACTGTTTATAACAGTTTACAACCTAATCCGTCCTGGCTGTAAACCACTGATGAATGAATTAGAAGTTGCCGACACAGCAGCAGTGCCTAGCTCTGACGTCACTGATGCTGCGCTGACTCACAGACAGACCCACGGTGACCTCTTGAGGGTGGGAAAATAAACTGGCATTTTCTGATGCTCCAGAGGTCATCCCAGTTCAGCACAGCTGTGAGCAGCAGCTTCAGTGATTAATGGTGCCTTCACTGATGCTGCACTGCCTCACAGCCTGAACTGGGATGACCTCTGGAGCGTGGGAAAATGCCAGTTCATTTTCTCACGCTCAAGAGTTCACCGTGGGTCAGGCTGTAAGTCAGCGCTGCATCAGTGACATCAGCGCTAGTCACTGATATTTTACATTGAAGTATCTAATGAGCTTGCGCAAAGTTCATGGTGAATGGAGAAGAGCAGGGGCAACTATGACATCACCTTCAGTAATGGTGGATACTTTATTATGAGATATATATAGTGGAGTTAGCTTTCATTTTAATCCTTCTTGTGATGACAATGAACCTGTGAGAAAATATTAAGATTTCTTAATGTTTATATAGATTTTGATATGAAAAAAAACTTTGTCAATGTATTTCTACATTTAAAGCAAACACCTGATTTAAACAATAAGTCTCTTTCTGATGATAGATTCCCTTTGAAATCTTATTTGCAGTATAGTTAAAATTTTATATTGAGCTGATCTTTGGACTACTAACGTAATTTAATTAGCCATTTTCAGATGCAAAACCATTGAGAGTCCAATCCACAATAACCTATTGATGATCAAGTGGGAAGAAAGTACAGTAGTTTCCATATTGATACATAAAATCTTTAAGAAATACTTTATTCCTTCAATAATCCAGGGGTGGACCTACCACTGGTGCAACCTGGGCACAGCAGGCAAGGGGGCCCAAGAGGTAAGTGGGCCCATTCCACTTCCAAAGCAGGTACAGTTATGCATTATGATGAGCTATTGGACTGCCATGGGCCCATATATTGTTTTTGCAAATGGGCCTTCTGCTTTCTTGTATTGTTCATATTTAAATGATTTCTGCACGTGTGAACTATAAACTGAATACTGGATACTACAAATAGTTCTGCAAGAAAAGTCAACACTGAAGTGTTCATCTCTTGCTATTTAAGTCACCTTTAAATAGAGTTTCTGTCTCAGAAGGCAAATGAGAATTGTCTCATCATTCTTATATTTACACGCTGCAGGGAGAGAAGAATGAGAAGCCATAGAGACTTCATTAAGTTGCCAAGAGCTACTTATTCTAGCAATTCACACAACAACACTAGTTGCTTTATGTATGTCTAAATATGACATTGAAACATTTTTTTTCACTGTAAAAAAAGGCATCAACTTGAGTTATTTTTAAATAATTATATTCTACTTCTTTTTTTTTTTATTTTCACTGATTGAGACATTACACATCACAGTGATTGCTCTGCTAACTTAATTATTTCTTATCTGTGGAGGATTTCAAACATGCTGATATAACTAGCATCAATTATTAAGTAAGAAGGAATGATCTGTAGATGGGGAAATGATTGATTTTTTGTCATGCTGATACTTTAATATTTTCTCAAAATGAGCTTAAATATATCTTTTCCTGTCTGCTGAAAGAAAAGGCCAATGTCATTTTTGCATTATGGCTATTCCTATATGGCTGAATGAAATTGATGGCGTGCTTCATTTTATTCTTATCTACCACAGGAAAGCAGAGTTGCTAGTATATTGTTATTGGTTTTTATTAACTCTTCAAAAATATAACAAACACTTGCAATAAATCCAGGGTGGCTTGCTGTACTCAATAGTATTAGACTTTTAAGATATTGGAAATGGGCACATGAACAAAAAAAAAATACAAGGGATTATTTTCCTATTAATTTTGTACTGTATATATACAGATGTTGTCATACTGCTTAGTTAACACATAGACAAACAAAAGAGTACAGCAGCATTCTGTGAGCACTAAAATATATATGATAAGTTTGAATATATGGAAAGAAGGCACTTAGCACATTAATTAGCCAGTTCATGAGAGCCCATCAGCCATGACAAGGCGACTTTTCTTTGATGGGACTCTGAACCTAATATTTATCAAACATGTCTCTCCCAGGCTATAAGCCTGCAAATTTAATAAGAAGATGGGATCAAGCACTAATTAAAAACAGACTTAGGTTGATGGGAGGAGTGCTCAGTCAGAAAAGAAGGTGGTCAACACCTCCAGTATTATACTGTAGAAAGCAAAAAATAAAAATGTTCAGTATCTTCGAACAAAATAAAGCAAGTGTGAAGGTGCAAGCTGCCATGACAGCACAAAATACAAATAAAAGAATACAGCATATATTTATAGAAATGAAAATGTTTAATGCACAAATTGGCCGTTTCATGAGAGTCCATTTGCCATGACAAGGCGTACCTTTCTTTTATGGGTCCCTAAACCTAATATTTATTAAATATGTATCTCCCGGGCTAAAAACCTACAAATTTAAAGGGCATATAGGATCCAGCATTATTTGAATACAGACTTAGGCTAGGGTCACACCGGCGTATCATTTTTCATCTGAGAAAATCGTGCTTATTAAGCTAATCACACTCTGATTAAATTCCAATCTGAGTTTCATCAAAGTATGATCATAGCGTGATTTAATTCTCTCGGATGATGAGAAGAACGAAAAAAATTCTCCATTTTCTCCATTCTGGCAGTCTGTGAAAATTAGACTTCACTCAGATGTCACCCAGTTGCAGTCCAATGTTTTCCACGGACCCATTGACTTCATGAAGAAAAGCACTTTTGATGCAAACTTTTAAAATTTGCAAATACCAGCAAATTCAAAGAATATGTAATTATATTGACTTGAATAAACAAATAAAAATGGACACTGCTTTTTTACTTGAAGAAGATTGTGTCAACCACAGAAAGCTGACTTGACCTCAGGTGCAATCATGCAGGCTTCCCATAACACATTGCATCTATCACATCACATGGTACGAAGAAGTATCGTTTCTCCTTGTGGAGATCGCCATGCTAAGTCACAGAGGTCACAGCTAAAGCAATAGAGACAGGAAGTGAAAGCTCTAAAACATTGCACTATTACTCCAGACAGTAATGTGTTGCTAGATATTAGTAGCAATCTGTGAATAACAGTATTAAATGGGTCAGAGAGATAGGAGAGATGCTAGAAGTCACAGACTTGGTGTGATAGATTAATGATAAGGTGTAGCTGACATCTGTCCTGCTGCATTTGAATCACAATTACTCTAGAACCCCAAAAAAGATGGCATACTAGCTGTTAAAGAAACAAATCTCTGAAATCAGTGACTTTCAATTATTGTTTAATTGTCACAAACAACTGTACTGAATTTTTGCATTTATTGTACAATAGTTTTGGGGAAGATAATAGATTTTAAAAATAGAAAAAAATGTAAAATAATACAGATATTTAAATGGTCTGTTCCCTTTAAGATAATGTAAAAAAATAAACCATTCTGCACTAACCTGCCCTGGGACAAAAGGTGATAGTGTCTCTGATCCAGCTAGCCGTACTAGGCACTGGAATACGCATGGGGCCATGCCCCTAATCCTCACTTGCTTCCGTGCACCTCTTCCCCTCTTCTGCTTGCAGCCTTGGCCCCAATAGGTATACCCTCTGTTATGAGAAGGTAATTCAGTACCACAATGGGCATAGAGGTCAGAGCACATACAGTGACCTGACAATAACCCAAAAACATAGAACGAGCTCTGAGACGTGGGAACTCTGCTGACCGCAATCCCTAATCCTCTCCAACCACACTAGAGGCAGCCGTGGATTGCGCCTAACGCTCCCTATGCAACTCGGCACAGCCTGAGAAACTAGCTAGCCTGAAGATAGAAAATAAGCCTACCTTGCCTCAGAGAAATACCCCAAAGGAAAAGGCAGCCCCCACATATAATGACTGTAAGTTAAGATGAAAAGACAAACGTAGAGATGAAATAGATTTAGCAAAGTGAGGCCCGACTTTCTGAACAGAGCGAGGATAGGAAAGGTAACTTTGCGGTCAACACAAAACCCTACAAAAACCACGCAAAGGGGGCAAAAAGACCCTCCGTACCGAACTAACGGCACGGAGGTACACCCTCTGCGTCCCAGAGCTTCCAGCAAGCAAGAAAAGACAAAAAGACAAGCTGGACAGAAAAAACAGCAAACAAAATAGCAAAGCGGAACTTAGCTATGCAGAGCAGCAGGCCACAGGAACGATCCAGGAGGAAACAGGTCCAAAACTAGAACATTGACTGGAGGCCAGGATCAAAGCACTAGGTGGAGTTAAATAGAGCAGCACCTAACGACTTCACCACATCACCTGAGGAAGGAAACTCAGAAGCCGCAGTACCACTCTCCTCCACCAACGGAAGCTCACAGATAGAATCAGCCGAAGTACCACTTGTGACCACAGGAGGGAGCTCTGCCACAGAATTCACAACAACCCTCCGAGACCTCAGTACTTTATTTCTGGCATTCATTCTAGGACACAGGCTACCTTGCCCTTTTATATGTCCTAGCACCTTCTTCCCAGTGCTGCATGCATCTTTATCTCTCCACACATACATTAATAGGACACTGCTTACCATCAAACATGTGTGATTTTTGAGATACCATGTTCAGGTTTGCTTCTTATGGAAATTATACAATGTTTTGTTGAATATACCTACCTGTATTATTGTGCTTATAATCTAAATTATTGTACTGCATATGTGTATGGTCATACTTTTTCCCCTCCACCTGCATGCTAGTGAGGTTGTTTTGGAATGATCATTATCGCTATATTGTTATTCATGAACCCATAGGATCAGGGCCCTGTCTGTTTTTTACTTGGTTTTATATGTATGTCTACCCCCTTGTTTCCTCATGTTAATAAATTCTCAGTATTTTATAGGTTTATAAACATGAGTGTGCGCATCATTACGTAGTGCTTTTCTTTCTCTTCTTTCTATTGCATTGTTTTAATACCAGATGTGACACCTCATTATGCTTATCATTTCTTGACAACTAATGCACCCTGTTTCTCCATACTTATCTACAGACTGGGGAGACTAGGCAATGGTGTTGTTTTAAGTGTCGTGCACTGATCTTGCGTTATTGCAGTCTATGCCATTTTTGTCGTGGTTTCTGTGCCTGCTGTTGCTACTGCTGCTGATGTTAAAATTGTTTGAAATATGGAGACTACAAGTTGGGTCTCTATTTGGTGTGTCAGAGACCTTATACCATTTCGACTCTGGAAATTGATGCCACTTTAGTGGTGTATGACGATAATTTTTTGAAATCTGTAGACTTCAAGTTTGTTTTCCATCTGGTGGGTTTCCTGTAGTGGAATATGTATCAGATCACAGATCTATTATACTATTTCTACTCTGTGGAAATTGATGCCACTTTAGTAAAATCCAAGTTGAGTCTCCATTTGGTTGGGTTGCCTGTAGCGGAAAGGGTGTCATTGGGTCATGATAACATTTCTACTCTGTGGAACGTGTCAGAGGCCTATTAAACAGTTGTTACTCTGGAAATTGATGCCACTAACATCACACAGTAGGGAACATGTCAATATCAAATTGTTTGCAGCATCTAGTCTAAGTTATAAAGGCCTCATCCACAGGCAACAAAAAAATTCTTCTGTTACTAACGTCATACAGTAGGGGACATCTCACTTTCAAATTGTTTGTAGCATCTAGTCTATGTTATATAGGCAACATCAACAGGCCCAAAACAAATTCTTCTGTTACTATCGTCAAACAATTCTTTCTTCTGTAACTAATGAGATTCAGCATGCCATATTTCACCTTGTAATTTACTGCTGCTGAAATGTAGTTGTTTGCAGCTCTAGTGCAGAGTTTAAAATCTATATTTTTGTTGCTAATACTTTGCTTGTACCACACTATCTGAGCAACATGACTGGGAAAAAGCGAGGTCGTGGTGGAAGGGGGATTAGGCTTGGCGCTCAAGGTGTACGTGGTCTAGGTGGTAATGTTTGTGAAAGCACTAGTGAATTAACAATGTCACATCCTATACAAAGGTAACTGACAACTTCTGTTACTGGACGGTTGCTTCAATACCTTTCTTTGGCAGACGCACAGCCATTGTCTGCTACTAAATTTTGGAAATGTGAACACTCCCGATTGGTGTACAACTGTCCATCTGCTAGGTTGGGTGTAGTGGAAGACCTGTCAGTCCCTATTATACTATTTCTACTGTAGTGAAATTAATGCCACTTTGTTGGTGTCCACCACTAATTTTTGGAAAGGTGAATACTCCTGGTTTGGTCTCCTTCATGTGTGTTGCCTGTAGCAGTAGGCCTCTGAGACCGTCAGGTCTCCACTTCCTTGGAGTCAACTACCTGTGTTACTATTCTCCTTAGATTTTTCTGACAATAATAGTCTACAAAACTGATATTTGTGCCACTTGAGTGTGGCTGAGCATGAAAGCAGATTGAGCTGTTGCATGTGGTATCAGGGCTTCCAGCACAGAAGGCCTACACAGATCCCTCACCCATCTCGTCTTACTGTGTCGTTCAATTGAAAGCTGTAAATGCTGGCTCAGACACTGATATCTCATGCATGGCTGATTGCTGCCGTGCAATGCTACAATTTGTACTTTGGGAGAATTGAGGTCACTTTCCTGGTGTCTGCCACTAATTTGATGTGTTTGGCAGCTGTTGGGGCAGTTAGAAGATGTTGTGCATGCTTTTATTTTTGCCTCCCATTGACTTGAACAGTGTTCGGCTATGTTCAGCCAATATTCGACGAATAAATCCACGAATATTGCAAATTCGACGTTCGCAATCTGAACCAAACATTTAAATATTCACTCATCTCTAGTCTTAATTGAAACTTCAATTCACAGTTGTAAATGCTGGCCCAGACTCTGATACTTCATGCATGGCCCATGGCTGACTGCTGCTGTGCTATTATGACATTTCTACTCTGGGTCAATTGATCACACTTTTTCTGGTGTCTGTCCCTAATTTTTGGAAATGTTTTGACTCCAAGTTGGGTCTCCTTCATTTGTTTTGCTTGAATTTGGCAGGCTTATATACCAAAGATATTTTAGATAAAACTTAACTTTTATTATGCATATAAAAACAAGACATTACCATGCATCAACCAAACAACCATGCTGGCTACCATTACTCTATATGATCATCACCTATTACCACAAGCCTACCTGTCAGTGGAGGTTGGTACCCTAAACACAAAATAAGAATGGCGCCTCCCTCCCCGGCGGCTAGCCCTAAAACTCCTTGATGTCCCTATGTTGGTGAATCACATGATCACCCTTTTAAACCATAGAAAGGAGTGTATAGGGATTGCCAGTCAAGGATTAATATTGAGGTGGGCAAAAATAGAAAGCATGTGCGAAAAGAGGTGAAAATGGTAACACAACAATAAAGAGACACGTGCATTAACTTAGTGCCTTGCTAATACTGTTCCCTATTTCTGTACAGTCTTCCTAAAGAGGAGGTTGTCACCCTACTGGTCAGTGGAATAGTGCCCCCACTCCACAGCGGCTGTCCCTTGAGTTGCCTGATATCAGGTCAAATATTAATACAAGAGTAGCCGTATAACAATTGGTAAGGCAAATAAATATTCAAACATGCCAAAAAGACAGATAAAAACCTTAATGGCATACATAGCACATGATATATGCTAATGTTGATAATGGTAAGCTAAAAGGTACTTATGAATTTGGCAGGCTTACATACCACAGATATTTTAGATAAAACTTAAATTTTTTTATGCCTATAAGAACATTGCAGCATATTTACATCTAACCTCCTGATGATCCGTTATGGAGAAACACGTTGAGGTTTCATGAATATCAACAAATCATAAGTACCTTTTTTCCCAGCTGTAAAGGAAGATATATATATACAGGTCCACAATATTGCACAGCCGTATTGCATATTGTGAGTGAAACATAAAACTACAATTTACTGGCCACCCACTGTCCAAACACTTTGTGGAACAATAGTGATACACTCTCTATGGAAATAACAGGATTCGAAAAAATACCAGTACCATGGAGGAAGGTAAATTATATTGCAATAATGTCACGTGCAGAAAGTAAGTGGATTTTTACATTGGACACTCTCATCCCTAAGGGACTGAATAGCTAGACTGAATTATTTGGCTTCCTCCAATATCAGCTGACCATGATCACCATTATAAAAGGACTCTTATGGCACCTAGGACCATTCCTGATGAATGAAAACACTTTTTCCGAAATGCGTAGGATATTGGTCCTTCTTACTTCCCAGACTGTCGACATCCACCGCGGTCCCACGAGATCCTACTCTTCACGTCAGGTCCTGCTTTGATCATGAGATAACATTCGCCAGACATTTGAGTGAGATGGAACTTACATTTTTGCAAAAAGAATATCTAAAGATTTCCTCAGACATTATAGGAATCGAAATCAAGCAGAACACAACAGAGATTCAGACAAGAGAACACCTTTTGAACACACGTACCTTGCCTTTTTCTACAAACTACACAAACACATCCGAAAACACTGGTTGATCTTAAGATGAGGTAATCCAGACATTCCAGAATTTTAACAGCCTTTCTTGCCTTTTTCAGGTTTACCTCAAACCTATGCAACAAACTAGGCTTTGATGATGAGGGATCAAAAAAATGAGCCAAAACAGCAATTCCCGAAATCCCAAACCAATGGCACCTTCCCCTGCCTACAATGTACACAATGCACTCAAAGGGGATAAAATCTATCCCATACAGACAGGTATATAGTTATCTAAACAGAGCTTTTTACCTGTAATTCCAGATTTGTGGTGTATGCCATTAAATGTCTCTATACATAGTAGGAACCACCCAGCAGATCAAAGAATCGATCTCCCAACACAAATACAACATAAGCTGTGACAGAAGGACATTACATATTCCAAACCATTTTCATTTAGCAGGACACACAATGGTACAGTTAAGATTAGGGTTGAGCGAAACGGGTCGGCCAGATTCAGAAGTCGCTGACTTTTGGCAAAGTCGGGTTTCATGAAACCCGACCCGACCCCTGTGTGGGGTCTGCCATGAGGTCGGCGATCTTCTGATCTGGAATCGGAATTCCGATACCGAGTTTCGATATGTTTAAGATATCGGGAATCGGTATCGGAATTCATATTTAAGTGTAAAATAAAGAATAAAAATAAAAAAATATTGATATACTCACCCTCGGACGCGCCCTGGTTCTCGCCAGCAGCCTTCCTTCCTAAGAATGAGCGCCTGAAGGGCCTTCGATGACGTCGCGGCTTGTGATTGGTCGCGTGAGCGGTCACATGGGCGGTCACACGACCAATCACAAGCCGCGACGTCATCTAAGGTCCTTCAGGCGCTAATTCTTAGGAAGGAAGCGTCTGAGGGCGCGTCCGAGGGTGAGTATATTCCTAATAGGTATATACTCACCCTCGGATGCGCCCTGGTTCTAACCCGCAGCCTTCCTTCCTAAGAATCAGCGCCTGAAGGGCCTTAGATGACGTCGCGGCTTGTGATTGGTCGCGTGACGCCCATGTGACCGCTCACGCGACCAATCACAAGCCGTGACGTCATCGAAGGTCCTTCAGGCGCTCATTCTTAGGAAGGAAGGCTGCCGGCGAGAACCAGCCTTCTTTATTTTACACTTAAATATGGATCCCAGGGCCTGAAAGAGAGTTTCCTCTCCTTCAGACCCTGGGAACCATTAGAAACCCAATGCACTGCATTGAGTTTCGTGTTTCGGCCGACCCCGACTGTTATGAACAGGTAATTCAGAACCACAATGGACCTTGAAGTTCAGAGCACACAAAGTGACCTGACATTTACCAAAAACATACGACGAGCTCTGAGACGTGGAAACTCTGCTGACCGCAATCCCTAATCCTATAACACCACACTAGAGGAAGCCGTGGATTGCACCTAACGCTCAATATGCAACTCGGCACAGCCTGAGAAACTAACTAGCCCTGAAGATAGAAAAATAAGCCTACCTTGCCTCAGAGAAATTCCCCAAAGGAAAAGGCAGCCCCCCACATATAATGACTGTGAGTAAAGATGAAATACAAACACAGAGATGAAATAGATTTAGCAAAATGAGGCTCGACTTACTGAATAGACCGAGGATAGGAAAGATAGCTTTGCGGTCAACACAAAAACCTACAAACAACCACGCAGAGGGGCAAAAAGACCGACTAACGGTACGGAGTTGCTCCCTCTGCGTCTCAGAGCTTCCAGCAAGCAAGAAAAACCAATATAGCAAGCTGGACAGAAAATATAGCAAACAAAAATAACATAAGCAGAACTTAGCTTATGCAGGATAGACAGGCCACAGGAACGATCCAGGAGGAAGCAAGACCAATACTAGAACATTGACTGGAGGCCAGGATCAAAGCACCAGGTGGAGTTAAATAGAGCAGCACCTAACGACTTAACCTCATCACCTGAGGAAGGAAACTCAGAAGCCGCAGTACCACTCTCATCCACCAAAGGAAGCTTATAGACAGAACCAGCCGCAGTACCACTCACGACCACAGGAGGGAGCTTGGCCACAGAATTCACAACACCCGACCCCGACTTTTCTATAGGATCGGCCGATTTCACTCGACCCGACTTTTGAAAAAGTCGGGTTTCGTGAAACCCGACCCGATCCTATAAAAAGAAAAGTCGCTCAACCCTAGTTAAGATACCAAGATTTGGATCATGTACTGGTGACCAGAAGAGGGGGTAATTGCCGGATACACCTGAAATACAGGGAAGCGTTCTGGATACATCGATTTCAAACTCTGCAACTGAAATGAATAAATAGGGACTTTTACATATCTAATTTTCATTAATAATTCCATTGTTTTTCTTTTCCTTTAAAGAAAATAACTTATCCTATCGATGAGAAATTGACATTTATCAGTCTGGTATTTAGCCTATCTCCATTTGATTAATATACAGTGTGTCCGTAAAGTCACAGGATCTATTTATAGTTTACATTTTGGATGAAAGTTCAGTGTGGTCTGTGGCTAGCTAAATTCAAATCCGTGACCAAAGTGATATATGAATATCGGCGCGTTTATAACGAAGCACCAGCATATAGGAATAACATTATTCGGTGGGATAAGCAGTTGAAGGAAACTGGCAGTTTGGTGGAAAAACCTCATTCTGGTAGGTCATCAGTCAGTGACGAGTCTGTAGAGGCTATACGGGATAGCAACCTAAGAAGCCCTAAAAATCTGTGTGTGCTTGACAATTACACCTAAGCAAGACTACAGTTCATAAGGTGTTAAAGAAACGTCTCAGTTTTACGGGGTACAAATTGCGGCTGTTGTACGCTATCAAACCACCGGATAGACCAAAACGATGCGCATTTTCTACAGATATGCTTCATGAGATCGACAATGATGCAAGATTTTTGCATATCTGTGGACATGTTCATCGACATAACGTCCGAATATGGGCTGCTGAACATCCTCATGCCTACATTGAGTACAAAAGTAACACCCCTAAAGTAAACGTGTGGTGTGGCCTGATGCATGATAAGTAGATAGGCCCATTGTTTTTTCACGAAGTGGTCGGGGAGGGCAATCACATTGTTAGGGCTAGCGGAACGCACCAAATAATTATAAGGATGGTATAAGGTGTGTTCACAGTCCTAGGTCCACCGTGCAGAGATGGAACCTGCTACTGAGTAATGACGGACTATATGGTGGTATAATGTAGATACACTCACGGGTTAGCTTCACCCGGTATGAAAGAAGAGAACCCTGTTGCATCAAAGGACAGTGGTACTGCAAAAAGAGCGCAAGCAAAGAGTCACAGAACTCTGTCCCAAGACTCAGGGAAAGAGTTCCTCTAGACCTCTTGCGCTCCACACCGCTACTGGGGTGTAAGAGGTTAACTGTTGTGAATTCTGTGGCAGAGCTCCCTCCTGTGGTCACAAGTGGTACTTCGGCTGATTCTCTCTGTGAGCTTCCGTTGGTGGAGGAAAGTGGTACTGCGGCTTCTGAGTTTCCTTCCTCAGGTGATGTGGTGAAGTCGTTAGGTGCTGCTCTATTTAACTCCACCTAGTGCTTTGATCCTGGCCTCCAGTCAATGTTCTAATATTGGACCTGTTTCCTCCTGGATCGTTCCTGTGGCCTGCTGCTCTGCATAGCTAAGTTCCTCTTTGCTATTTGTTTGCTGTTTTTTTCTGTCCAGCTTGTCAATTTGTTTTTTTTCTGCTTGCTGGAAGCTCTGGGACGCAGAGGGTGTACCTCCGTGCCGTTAGTTCGGTACGGAGGGTCTTTTTGCCCCCTTTGCGTGGTATTTGTAGGGTTTTGTGTTGACCACAAAGTTACCTTTCCTATCCTCGCTCTGTTCAGAAAGTTGGGCCTCATTTTGCTAAATCTATTTCATCTCTACGTTTGTCTTTTCATCTTAACTCACAGTCATTATATGTGGGGGCTGCCTTTTCCTTTGGGGTATTTCTCTGAGGCAAGGTAGGCTTATTTTCTATCTTCAGGCTAGCTAGTTTCTCAGGCCGTGCCGAGTTGCATAGGGAGTGTTAGGCGCAATCCACGGCTGCCTTTAGTGTGTTGGAGAGGATTAGGGATTGCGGTCAACAAAGTTCCCATGTCTCAGAGCTCGTTCTTGTTTTTTGGATTATTGCCAGGTCACTGTGTGTGCACTGACCTCTATGTCCATTGTGGTACTGAATTACCTTTCACAACAGTACTGGAGGCCAAAAGTACTAATGATTCCCAATAGAGGGAAAAAAGAAGTTCTGAGACCATTTTTTTTTCTTTGCACTGTGTTTTGCCTTTTTTTTCCCCTAGACATTTGGGTGGTTCAGGACACAGGTGTAGCAATGGACATTAAAGGTCTGTCTTCATGTGTGGATCAGCTCACGGCAAGAGTACAAAGTATTCAAGACTTTGTGGTTCTGAATTCTATGTTAGAACCGGGAATTCCTATTCCTGATTTGTTTTTTGGAGATAGAACTAAATTTCTGAGTTTCAAAAATAATTGTAAACTATTTCTGGCTTTGAAACCTCGCTCCTCTGGTGACCCAGTTCAACAAGTTAGGATCGTTATTTCTTTTTTGCGTGGCGACCCTCAGGACTGGGCATTTTCTCTTGCGTCAGGAGATCCTGCATTAAGTAATATCGATGCGTTTTTCCTGGCGCTCGGATTGCTGTACGATGAGCCTAATTCTGTGGATCAGGCAGAGAAGAATTTGCTGGCTCTGTGTCAGGGTCAGGATGAAATAGAGGTATATTGTCAGAAATTTAGAAAGTGGTCCGTACTCACTCAGTGGAATGAAGGTGCGCTCGCAGCTATTTTCAGAAAAGGTCTCTCTGAAGCCCTTAAGGATGTCATGGTGGGATTTCCTATGCCTGCTGGTCTGAATGAGTCTATGTCTTTGGCCATTCAGATCGGTCGACGCTTGCACGAGCGTAAATCTGTGAACCATTTGGCGGTATTACCTGAGCTTAAACCTGAGCCTATGCAGTGCGATAGGACTTTGACCAGAGTTGAACGGCAAGAACACAGACGTCTGAATGGGCTGTGTTTCTACTGTGGTGATTCCACTCATGGTCGTGTTGGGGTTGCCATGGCTACAAGTCCATAATCCAGTATTAGATTGGAAATCCATGTCTGTGTCCAGCTGGGGTTGTCAGGGGGTACATGGTGATGTCCCATTTCTGACAATTTCGTCATCCACCCCTTCTGAGGTTCCTGAGTTCTTGTCTGATTACCGGGATTTATTTGATGAGCCCAAGTCCGATACCCTACCTCCGCATAGGGATTGTGATTGTGCTATCGATTTGATTCCTGGTAGTAAATTCCCAAAAGGTCAACTGTTTAATTTATCTGTGCCTGAGCACGCCGCTATGCGGAGTTATGTGAAGGAGTCTTTGGAGAAGGGGCATATTCGCCCGTCATCGTCACCATTAGGAGCAGGGTTCTTTTTTGTAGCCAAGAAGGATGGTTCACTGAGACCTTGTATAGATTACCGCCTTCTAAATAAGATCACGGTTAAATTTCAGTACCCCTTGCCATTGTTATCTGATTTGTTTGCTCGGATTAAGGGGGCTAGTTGGTTCACCAAGATAGATCTTCGTGGTGCGTATAATCTTGTGCGTATTAAGCGAGGCGATGAGTGGAAAACTGCATTTAATACGCCCGAGGGCCATTTTGAGTATCTAGTAATGCCATTCGGACTTGTCAATGCTCCATCAGTGTTTCAGTCCTTTATGCATGACATCTTCCGAGAGTACCTGGATAAATTCCTGATTGTGTACTTAGATGACATTTTGATCTTCTCGGATGATTGGGAGTCTCATGTGAAGCAGGTCAGAACGGTGTTTCAGGTCCTGCGTGCTAATTCTTTGTTTGTGAAGGGATCAAAGTGTCTCTTTGGTGTTCAGAAGGTTTCATTTTTTTGGGTTCATCTTTTCCCCTTCTACTATCGAGATGGACCCTGTTAAGGTCCAAGCCATCCATAATTGGACTCAGCCGACATCTCTGAAAAGTCTGCAAAAGTTCCTGGGCTTTGCTAATTTTTATCGTCGCTTCATCTGCAATTTTTCTAGTATTGTTAAACCATTGACTGATTTGACCAAGAAAGGTGCTGATTTGGTCAATTGGTCTTCTGCTGCGGTGGAAGCTTTTCAAGACTTGAAGCGTCGTTTTTCTTCTGCCCCTGTGTTGTGTCAACCAGATGTTTCGCTTCCGTTCCAGGTCGAGGTTGATGCTTCTGAGATTGGAGCAGGGGCTGTTTTGTCGCAGAGAAGTTCTGATTGCTCGGTGATGAAACCATGCGCCTTCTTTTCCAGGAAGTTTTCGCCTGCTGAGCGAAATTATGATGTGGGCAATCGAGAGTTGCTGGCCATGAAGTGGGCATTCGAGGAGTGGCGTCATTGGCTTGAAGGAGCTAAGCATCGCGTGGTGGTCTTGACTGATCATAAGAACTTGACTTATCTCGAGTCCGCCAAGCGGTTGAATCCTAGACAAGCTCGTTGGTCGTTGTTTTTTGCCCGTTTTGACTTCGTGATTTCATACTTTCCGGGCTCTAAAAATGTGAAGGCGGATGCTCTGTCTAGGAGTTTTGTGCCCGACTCTCTGGGTGTATCTGAGCCGGCGGGTATCCTCAAAGAGGGAGTAATTGTGTCTGCCATCTCCCCTGATTTGCGGCGGGTGCTGCAAAAATTTCAGGCTAATAAACCTGATCGTTGCCCAGCCGAGAAACTGTTTGTCCCTGATAGGTGGACGAATAAAGTTATCTCTGAGGTTCATTGTTCGGTGTTGGCTGGTCATCCTGGAATCTATGGTACCAGAGAGTTAGTGGCTAGATCCTTTTGGTGGCCATCTCTGTCGCGGGATGTGCGTACTTTTGTGCAGTCCTGTGGGATTTGTGCTCGGGCTAAGCCCTGCTGTTCTCGTGCCAGTGGGTTGCTTTTGCCCTTGCCGGTCCCGAAGAGGCCTTGGACACATATCTCTATGGATTTTATTTCAGATCTTCCCGTCTCTCAAAAAATGTCAGTCATTTGGGTGGTCTGTGATCGCTTCTCTAAGATGGTCCATTTGGTACCCTTGTCTAAATTGCCTTCCTCCTCTGATTTGGTGCCATTGTTTTTCCAGCATGTGGTTCGTTTACATGGCATTCCAGAGAATATAGTTTCTGACAGAGGTTCCCAGTTTGTTTCGAGGTTTTGGCGAGCCTTTTGTGGTAGGATTGGCATTGACTTGTCTTTTTCCATCCTCAGACTAATGGTCAGACCGAACGAACCAATCAGACCTTGGAAACATATCTGAGATGCTTTGTTTCTGCTGATCAGGATGACTGGGTGTCCTTTTTGCCTTTGGCTGAGTTCGCCCTTAATAATCGGGCCAGATCGGCTACCTTGGTTTCACCATTTTTCTGCAACTCTGGGTTCCATCCTCGTTTCTCTTCAGGGCAGGTTGAGTCTTCGGACTGTCCTGGTGTGGATACTGTGGTGGACAGGTTGCAGCAGATTTGGACTCATGTAGTGGACAATTTGACTTTGTCCCAGGAGAAGGCTCAACGTTTCGCTAATCGCAGACGCTGTGTGGGTCCCCGACTTCGGGTTGGGGACTTGGTTTGGTTATCTTCTCGTCATATTCCTATGAAGGTTTCCTCTCCTAAGTTTAAACCTCGTTTTATTGGTCCGTATAGGATTTCTGAGGTTCTTAATCCTGTGTCTTTTCGTCTGACCCTTCCAGATTCTTTTTCCATACATAACGTATTCCATAGGTCATTGTTGCGGAGATACGTGGCACCTATGGTTCCATCTGTTGATCCTCCTGCCCCGGTTTTGGTGGAGGGGGAGTTGGAGTATATTGTGGAGAAGATTTTGGATTCTCGTGTTTCAAGGTGGAAACTCCAGTATCTGGTTAAGTGGAAGGGTTATGCTCAGGAAGATAATTCCTGGGTCTTTGCCTCTGATGTCCATGCTCCCGATCTTGTTCGTGCCTTCCATATGGCTCATCCTGGTCGTCCTGGGAGCTCTGGTGAGGGTTCGGTGACCCCTCCTCAAGGGGGGGGTACTGTTGTGAATTCTGTGGCAGAGCTCCCTCCTGTGGTCACAAGTGGTACTTCGGCTGGTTCTCTCTGTGAGCTTCCGTTGGTGGAGGAAAGTGGTACTGCGGCTTCTGAGTTTCCTTCCTCAGGTGATGTGGTGAAGTCGTTAGGTGCTGCTCTATTTAACTCCACCTAGTGCTTTGATCCTGGCCTCCAGTCAATGTTCTAGTATTGGACCTGTTTCCTCCTGGATCGTTCCTGTGGCCTGCTGCTCTGCATAGCTATTTGTTTGCTGTTTTTTTCTGTCCAGCTTGTCAATTTGTTTTTTTTCTGCTTGCTGGAAGCTCTGGGACGCAGAGGGTGTACCTCCGTGCCGTTAGTTCGGTACGGAGGGTATTTTTGCCCCCTTTGCGTGGTATTTGTAGGGTTTTGTGTTGACCGCAAAGTTACCTTTCCTATCCTCGCTCTGTTCAGAAAGTTGGGCCTCACTTTGCTAAATCTATTTCATCTCTACGTTTGTCTTTTCATCTTAACTCACAGTCATTATATGTGGGGGCTGCCTTTTCCTTTGGGGTATTTCTCTGAGGCAAGGTAGGCTTATTTTCTATCTTCAGGCTAGCTAGTTTCTCAGGCCGTGCCGAGTTGCATAGGGAGCGTTAGGCGCAATCCACGGCTGCCTTTAGTGTGTTGGAGAGGATTAGGGATTGCGGTCAACAGAGTTCCCACGTCTCAGAGCTCGTTCTTGTTTTTTGGATTATTGCCAGGTCACTGTATGTGCGCTGACCTCTATGTCCATTGTGGTACTGAATTACCTTTCACAACAGTTAACAGAGCTAATAATTTACTGCACAAGAGTGGATGCAGTGCCGCTCTGGCGGACGCCACTAACCACCCAGACTTGGGCCAGGAAAGGGCTCTATTAGTGCACGGCGCCGCACTGGCAGTCACTGCTGTCAGGCGCTGCATTGTGTGCTAGCTGTGCAGGATAGCACTGTCAGGCACTAGGTAGCTTCCACCATTCACAATCAACAACACTAGGGATGGGAATGATTCGGAGCTTTCATCCATCGACCGGCATACATCCACACACACAATAATCAGTTTATACTAGCGCATGGCTGTGTGGCCATGCAAACCTTTTATAGCAGAGGCTCTCCAGGACCTTCCTAGTAGTCCAATAAGAGCTGCTACAGGTCCTGAGCATGTGACCCCCGACCTCCAATGAGAGGTCGTCCCTTGGGCATGCTCAGAAGAAGGAAAGCAGGACTTAGTCCCAGGGATGCCTGCTCGCCGCTGATCAGTACTGGTTACAATGGCTGAACCTGGAAGAACAGCAGTAACCAGCCACACAGTATCAGCTTGAGCCAGATGCTGAGACCAACATTTCTGGTGAGCAGGCTCCACTGCGGCTGGAGGAGAATGGGAGATCACAGCGGTGATGGTTCGAGTTTCCCGCTGTGCAGCGGTGGGAACTCAACACCTAACACATATCTTGACATGTTGGAATTGTATTTAGTGCCACAATTTCCGGAAGGTGTCATCTTTCAACAGGACGGCGCTCCTCCACACTATGCCATCATTGTTCATGAGTTTCTGGACAGAACATTTCCTTGGTGGTGGATAGGCAAGAGTTCTGTCAAGCCATGACCACCACGATTCCCGGATATGACACCCTTAGACTTTACTTCTGGGATTATGTGAAGCAACATGTGTACATGGAACGTATCAGCGACATTTATCACTTAAAACAGAGAATCGCAGACGTTATTCACTCTGTTACACCAGACGTCCTTACCCGTGTGTGGCAAAAGCTTAAGTATTGTTTGGATGTGTGTACGGCTACAAATGGAGCCCACATCGAACTTCACTGAATAGGTATGAAACTGGGAGAGTTTTTCTTTTATTTGTAGGAGATTTCACATACAGTATATGTAGTTTTTTGTTGCTTTCCATTGACTGGTCAAAAATTGCACCATGACTTTACAGACACACTGCATTTCAACCTGTCTGTTGTCTTTTCTCTATGCTTCTTCCCTTCTTTTTTTCTCATTTTTTTGCTTTCTACCTTGCTACTTTTCCTATCCTCTACTTTTTCTTCTTTTATAAACCTTTATGTAATTTTTGGCTTTATATTTTTAACAGTATATTGTTTTTTTCTTTATTTTTAGCTTTTTCCTACCATATTATCTTTCTTTTTTTTATATTTTTTATAATACATTTTTTTATTTCAGAATGTTTTGCACATTTTTACATCATATCTGCTTACCTTGGTCTTACATGACAAAATACATACTATTTATCTCTTGTTTTCATAGTCTAATCTTTATGACTGCATTTACTATTCATCTTATTATTCATCATTTAGTTTCTCTTATACATACAACATGTAATTTACCTTATTTTTCCTCCTATATATGTCATGGTCCCTTGCCTATGTTCATCAACATAATATAATTTTATTACAATATGCTTGCAATTACATTCCTTTCGGCACAAACAGAAGCTAATAATGTATCTGCCAACCTTTTATCAATTCCTGTGCATGCTAAACCTCTCTCTACCACCCATGCAGTGTTGCTCCAATCTCACGATATCAGAAGTGATGTAGTTGCGAACCATTCATTTCTGGTGTCCACGTTCATACTAGTTATTGACCCTGTATCACGTCACTTTTGGCTCTCATAATGAAAGTAAAAGTAGCTAAGCACCATATACTATTTAATTGCACACTAGAGCGGGATCATACACCATCATTCTCTGGGGCAACTACCCATTTCCATTACAGAGATTAACTTTGCTCCCGTCTTGCACTACAGGAATCTGGTTTGTCTTATTACAGTTTTCTTCACAGTCATGGCCAAAAGTGTTGGCACCCTTCAAAGAAAATTATTGAATTTACACATGTTTTATTATACACATGTGTATTTCGTTTCTGGGTATATTTCCTTTCTGTGTATTGGAGCTACAGAAAATACAGAGAAAAAAAAGGAAAATTGGCATGATTTCACACAAAACTCCCAAAATGGATCGGACAAATTAGTTGGCTGTTGTGAATTCAGCTTTTGGGCTCCCTCCGGTGGTTGTAGAGGGTAATGCAGTTGTGCCTGGACTGCAGGAGTGGACAGGTGTATCTACTAATTGCAAAACTGACTGGGGTATATAGCTTTGCAGGATCCTTTGGTCAGTGCCAGTTGTCCATTGTTCTGGAAGGATTCACTTCCCTGCTGGTCTCTCCAGTTTGCTGTGCTTTTCTACAAAGATAAGTCCTGGCTTGGTTTTTGCTGTCCACCTGCAGTGGACTTAATAGTTCTGTGCATTTTCATGTTTTTGTTTTGTCCAGCTTAGTCTGTGAAGGATTTTTTGCAGCCTAGATATTTCTCTGGAGATGCAGATATACCCCCCATGTCTTTACTTTGAGTTTCACACTTTCACCTTTGATATGGCCGTATGAGGTCCTGGTGTATGTAATGCAGGTGCGGTGGGAGCAGGTTCTCTGACCGCACAGGTTTCTTAGCCAAAGGGAATTTACATGGTTACATTCATATAGGGAGTAGCTTCTGTTGCGTGCAAATGATACCTTTTTCTTCAAATCTTATTTAGAAAGGTTGCACAGTGTTTTGATTGTATGGGATACTGGTGTGGTTATTGATTTTGACCACATATTATTATTAATTGATGTTATAATCCCATTAAGATGAAGTGCAGAGCTAATTTAGCTGTTGTTTCATAGCACCGTGATTTGGGTATATACTTACATCAGGGTGCACGTTACTCCTGCCGTGATGGATGTTTTTTCATCATTTATTCCAATAATACATTCCCAATGGATTTGATGGATGTTTTCTTGTGGAGGTGATAAATGTGGCTAATTTAAAGATTAACCTATTTTGGCTTTGATGCACTGGTTTATATTGGTAGGTTGATATTAGGGAGCCGAGTACAAACATGTAAATTGCTACTTTGAGTAGAGGGTATTTTGTCTGCCCTTTCATTTTGAAGATTTAATAGTATTTTTTTCTCAGCATGCTCTATCACCAAGTATCAGCAACTAGGAGGTGTTCATAGTGTGTTATGACACGCATCTGCTATCATTTGGATCCGTATTCAACTATCTCTGCTGTTATTATTTGTCTTTTCGGTTCTGAGGCATTATTTTAATTCAATGTATGTATTGTTGTGTTGTAATAAAGTTATATCCTTTTATCCTAAAAAACTAGAAACACTCTTCTTGATTTACGTGCAGTTTATTATTTGTGTGGTAGATCAGTATGTGTTGACCCCCATGTCTTTAGTCAGATGTGATGATTTGTATTTTCTGCGGTGGATATTTTCTAGTGTTTTTATACTGACCGCATAGTACTCTGTTCTATTCTTTCTTTTTAGCTAGTATGGCCTCCTATGCTAAAATCTGATTTCATATCTGCATATGTTATTTCCCTCACCTCTCACAGTCAATATTTGTGGGGGCTATCTATCCTTTGGGGATTTTCTCTGAGGCAAGATAGGTTTCCTGTTTCTGTCTTTAGGGGTAGTTAGATCTTAGGCTGTGCCGAGGGGTCTAGGGAGTGTTAGGTACCCCCCACGGCTACTTCTAGTTGCGCTGCTAGGTTAAGGGTTTGTGGTCAGTACAGGGACCACCTTCTCCGGAGTCCGTCTCATGCTGCTCCTAGGCCACCAGATCATAACAGTTGGCACCCTTAACTTAATATTTGGTTGCACACCCTTTGAAAAAAAAAACTTTCTTTAAAAATCAGCCAGCGTCTTTCACCTCTCAATTGGAATTTTGGACCACTCTTCTCATGCAAATTGCTCCAGGTCACTCATATTTGAAGAGTGCCTTATGTCAACAGCAATTTTAAGGTCTCTCCACAAGTGTTCAATGGAATTTATATCCAGATTCAATGCTGGACACTTCAGATTTCTCCAGTGCTTTGTTTCCATTAATTTCTCTGTGATTCTTGAAGTATGTTTGGGGTCATTGTCCAGCTGGAAGGCTCATAACATAGGACACACACAAATCTTTCTGACACTGGCACTATATTGCGACCAGATTTGATGATTCTATGCACACAGTAATGACACCTGACGTCAGAAGCAATAAAACAATGCCAAAACGTATTTGAACTTCCACCATATTTTACTGTAGGTACTGTGTTCTTTGTAGGCTTCATTCCATTTTTGCTAAACAGTAGAACGATGGGCTTTACCAAAAAGGTCTACCTTGGTCCACAAGATGTTTTTCTAGAAGGATTTTAGATTACTCACATACATTTTGGGAAACTCCAGTCTAGTTTTTTTATGTCTTTCTGTTAGCAGTGGGGGCCTCCTGGGTTTCTTTCTATAGTGTCTCATTTAATTCAAACATTGACAAATAGTTCTTGCTGATATTGATGCACCCTATGCCTGCAAGGAGAGCTTGAATTTCTTTGGAACTTGATTGGAGCTGCTTATCCACCACCTGAACTATCCTGTTTTGCAACCTTTCATAAGTTTTTCTCTGCCATCCACATCCAGGCAGATTAGCTACAGTGCCATGGGTTCTACAGTTCATTATTAGGTTGCACACTATGTACAAAGGAACATCAAAATCTTGGTTGACTTGTGACCTTGAGGATTGTTGATATTGTTAAACAATTTTGGTTCTCAGGTCCTCTGACAGTTCTCTTCTCTTTCTGTTCTCCATGCTTTGTGTGATACACAATGTAAAGATTGAGTCAACTTCTCCCTTTTCTATTAGATTTCAGGTGTGATTTTCATAATGCCCACAGATGTTACTTGCCACATATGAGTTTGAACGAGCATCACATGCTTTAAAGAAAGCTGTTTACCATTTCAGCATTTTTGTTATTGTTCCCTCTATTAACAATCAGTAATGTGTGTACAGTATAACAGAGTTTATTACAATACTTACTGATCACCATGTTCCGCCATTTCCAGTGCAGCTTTTGTCCACTCTAGAAATATGTGGACGCATTTGTGATCTGCAGGCTCTCAAATAGACATCTTTGTTGACTTGAGGTTAGATTCTCTATCTACATTGTCTAACCTCGCTCTGAGTCTCATAGACTTATATAAAGTGACTTACAGTCCACACAAAAGACACTGTGTAGGACAGCAGGTCATAAATACAGTCAAGTGATGTGGGAAAGGACCAGAATGGTGCTTGAAATTGCAGAAGATGGTTCACAGTAAGCATTCTAATATTCTCTCTACATACACATTTCTGATTGCTAACAGAGGGGA
This sequence comes from Ranitomeya imitator, assembly GCF_032444005.1. NCBI lineage: Eukaryota > Metazoa > Chordata > Amphibia > Anura > Dendrobatidae > Ranitomeya > Ranitomeya imitator. Next base: position 328,120,755 of record NC_091286.1, on the reverse strand, counting down.
CAATAAAATAATTCTGGAGTGATCTTTTATAAATTAAACATTTCTTAATAAATAAAAAAAAACACAGTTAGTTTATTAATCATAGTATATCCATTTTTAATACTTAATAAAGTCTTCTGTAAGAAACAGTTTAAAGCTAAAAAACCCAATATATTATAAACTGATGATTTAATGTAATGACAAATCTCTGTCATTATGATTAATCAAGTAGGCTGTGCAGTAGTGTGTCCTGTTCAGTTTTCTTAGTTAACCTTTGACAAAGTACAATCCATGTTAATATTATAAATAAATGACTCTTTCATTGACAGTTATGACAATTTGCGTAATAAATGCATAATTATATGATGAAAGGTATTAACCATTATTACATTCCTTCAGAGCATTAATATGCAGAATGTGAACTGTCATCATAGGGTTAACCAAGTATATAATAGTCATTTTAAAGTTAAATAATACAGTAATGTTATTTGACAATTTAATCATACAATGTCATTAAGAATTATTTCAATGTAAAGAAGAACAAGGAGTCTTGGAAGCCACTATAAGACTCCACAGAACCCTGATCTCAACATCATCATTAAGTCCATGTGTTAAAACATGAAAAGAAAAAAGGATTGAAAATTTTTAGTTTTCCAAGATGTTTGGTCCAACCTTCTTTACAAGTTCCTATTATATACAAATACACTATGCAGCAAACATTTTTGTATGTGGAGAAAATAAGTAGTTGATACACTGCCGATTTTGCAAGTTTTCCCACCTGCAAAGACTGGACAGGTCTGTAATTTTTATCTTTTTGTACACTTCAACTGTAAGAGACAGAATTTAAAAACATTGTATGATTTTTAAATAATTAAATTGTATGAAATAAGTATTTGATCACCTACCAACCGGCAAGAATTCTGGCTCTCACAGACCTGCTAGTTTTTCTTTATGAAGCCATCCTACTCTGCACTCATTACCTGTATTTATTGCACCTGTTTGAACTCATTATCAGTATAAAAGACACCTGTCCACACACTCTATCAATCACACTTCAACCTCTCCATCATGGCCAAGATCAAAGAGCTGTCTAAGTACACCAGGGACAAAATTGTAGAACTGCATAATGCTGGGATGGGCTACAAGAAAATAGGCAAGCAGTTTGGTGAGAAGGCAATAACTGTTGGCACAATTATTAGAAAATGGAAGAAACACAAGGTGACTTCCTCGGTCTGGGGCTCCAAAGCAAGATTTCGCTTTGTGGGGTAAGGATGATTCTGAGAAAGTTCAGGAATCAGCTCAAAACTATATGGAAGGACCTAGAACTGGGACCATAGTCTCAAACATTGCCGTTAGTAACACATTACGCTGGCATGGATTAAAATACTGCAGAGCATGCAAGGTCCCCCTGCTCACACTAGCACATGTCCAGGCCCATTTCAAGTTGGCCAATGACCATCTGGATGATCCAGATGCATGGGAGAAAATCATGTGGTCAGATAAGACCAAAATAGAACAACATGATGTCAACTTTACTTGCCGTGTTTGGAGAAAGAACATCGTGTGGAAAACAAGATACTTTGGGGTTGCTTTTTTGCAAAGGGGACAGGAAGACTGTACCATATTGATTAAAGGGAAGATGGATGGGGTCATGTATCAAAAGATTTTGGCCTCCTTCCCCCAGTAAGAGCATTACAGATGGGTCATAGCTGGGTCATCAGGCATGATAATAACTAGTGATGAGCGAGTGTACTCGTTGCTTGGGGTTTTCCTGAGCACGCTCGTGTGACCTCCGAGTATTTATGACTGCTTGGAGATTTAGTTTTCATCACGGCAGCTGAATGATTTACAGGTAGTAGCCAGCCTAAGTACATGTGGGGATTGCCTGGTTGCTATGAAATCACCACATGTAATCAAGCAGGCTAGTAGCTGTAAATCATTCAGCTGCCGGTATGAAAGCTAAATCTCCAGTCATAAATACTCGGAGGTCACCCAAGCGTGCTCAGGAAAACCTGAGAGTACACTCGCTCATCAATAATAATAATAACCAAAAACACATGGCCAGGGTAACTAAGGAGTGGCTCCATAAGAAGCATTTCAATATCCTGGAGTGGCCTAGCTGGTCTCCAGACCTGAACCTAATAGAAAATCTTTGGAGGGAGCTGAAACTCAATATTGCCCAGTAACAGCTACAAAATCTAGGTAGAAATGTTAAATGACCCCTCTATGGGACTTCTAGTGATAAGCCAAGTTTTTCAGCACATTTTTTTATGTTGAAAATGTAACTTTGGTTTATACACGAGTCATTGTCCCAGAAAGATAGTGGTGGAGGTGGAGCGGTGGACAGCAGGTCACAGAGGCAGGAACCGGCGGCTGCGGCTAAAGCCTGTTCCCAATGCTAAAGAGAAATGAATTTTCATTTCCCTTATAGCATGCACAGATACAGCCACAGCTGCCGGCTTCCAGCACAGATGCCCGTTCATATAATACGTGCTCTCTATACTAAGCCCCCTAATCACAATCCCATTAATTGTTATACTGTCCCCTCCTGGCTGTGTCCTTGCATTGTTCCCCAATGCTACTCTCCATACTACTCAGTCACTATTCTGTGCCCACTCACACTTTTCTTCCCCAACACTGTCTCCTCGCACTATTCTCCTCAATAATCTCCTATCATGTTTCCCCCTCCTTATACTTTTACCCTCTCATTTTCCATAGTGTTTCCTTGCACATCCCTCCAACTCCCTATACTGTGTCCGCACCCATCACTCACTCTCCCCATACTGTGCCTGCATACATTTTCTCCTCTCTCCCCATACTGTGTCTGCACCAATACCCCCACTCACCATACTGTCTGCAGCCATCCCCTTTTCATGTTCTCCATCTCACCCCTTCCTCCTCATATCATTCTTCAAATGTTTTCCATTCCACATATTGGGTTTGTACCTGTCCCTTCTTTGCTCCCCAAATTTGTGTCCTCAAATCATCCCGTTACACTAAATCATCCCCAGCCCCATTACAGTAAATATCAAACACACACCATAAATACAGCCCCACACATAGTAAGTACCCCCAACACATAGTAAACAACCACAGTAATAAACCATTCACACATTACATACCTCCTACACAAGGGGTGGCATCTTATAGTGAACAAAGAAATAAAGATTCTTGGTTTGAGTACTATTCTGTCTAATTTTAATCACTTCAATGAAGTATCTGGGCTCATAAGCAGCTCTACATCAGCTCTGTGAGGCTTAGCCACAAGGAAATTACCAAAAAGAGTTGCTAGATTTTTGTACTTCCCTGAAGAGGCAAAATATTTCCCTTTTTCTGCAAGTGTGTTGCCGCAGAGAATGTCTATATTTTTTAAACCCTTAAAATCTTGATACTCAAAATCTATTTCTCATAGATCAAGATCATTGCCAATGGTATTAAATGCAGCCTTTATACCTGCATCATTAAGCAGATTGCAAAATGGCTTCACGATGTCAATCATCTAGATTGAAATGGTCACAGAAAAAATGTATGAGGCACTCCTTCACCTCCAATAATATGGCAGTTAAGTCCCTGTTATCAGTAACATAGAGATTGCTTCCCTTACTTCATTTTGGCTGTGATGATTTGGAGGCACAACCAGATGTGGAAATCCGTTCAATGCCCTTCAGCTCTCTCAAACCACATGGGAGAACAGTAATGCTTTCTGCGAGTGTCGCTGTCCAACCTCCCAAGATCTTCAAGCAAAGATTATATTTTTTACTTCAGAGATTCAGTCAATCTAGCCATGTCAACATTGGAAAGAAATGCCAAGATTCTGAAGTTATCCCCTACGTAATGTAATTTCAGGTAATTATAGCAAGAGCTATCCGCGCTTTTTTGTGAAGTACAAAACTAAAGTCTGCCAAGACCATAGCACAATCTCCACCAGTGCATATGTAAATTCAGTCCAGCGAACCTTGAACATTTCAGGAAGACTGACTAAATAACCATTACTCTCTTAGGGTGGTTTCACACTTGCGTTTTTGTCTGCAACGTTTTTTACCAAAAAAAGCATGCGTTTTTTTCCCCTATATTTAACATTGAAAACGCATGCGTTTTTTGGTGTACGCGTTTGCAGTTTTTTTACTGCATGCGTTCATTTTCTAAAATGCAACTTGTAGTATTTTTGAGGGGCGTTTTTTTGACCCAAAAAAACGCATGCGTTTACATGCGTTTTTTTGGGGACAAAAAATGCATTGGAGTCAATGGGGACGCATGCGTTTTTTTGGACATGCGTTTGCATGCGTTTTTTTGACGCATGCGTTTTTTTTTTTAAAAGATTGAATTAACTGTAGATAAGGTTGTCTAGACACTGATAAGCCTCCCCCATAGCAGCAGGGTTATAAAAGGAAGGTTGGGGGAAGTTTCTGGTCACTTCTCATCAGACTCCAAAGAAGACAAGACCCTGCCCGGACGCATTGTTGGACAAGACACAGAGCAATGTGAGTATATCCTAGCCAATGCATTCATTTTCAATTTTTTGGATCTACATGTCCTAATTTCTTCTATTTTTTTCTTTCAACACCATCAGAATGTCTTCTCCGGAGTCTTCGTCTCATGAGGAGTTCCAGCCACGTCAATCAGAAGTGGATCACGTCAGTGAGGTTAGTTTTTTGTCCTTCAGCTTGGTAAGTATTGACTGTCGCATCGACACATGAGACAATTTGATTTTTTTTTTTATAGAGCACTTCAACTGAGGGACAGAGAGGTACTGAGCAGCGGAGTCAAGGGTCGGTGGGAAGACGTCAGCTGGTATGTATACCAGGCAGACTGTCCTTATTGTAGTATTCTTGAATCTTCCTTTCTGTACCCTTGTTTTTCTTTACATTTTTCTTGTATCATCCTTTTCTGAAAGTTGTCTTTCATATTCCTGCCCTTTCTCATCTTCGTGTCTTTTTTTTTTCCCAATGTGGTTGAGCAAACTTAAATGATTTTCTTTTAATTTTAGGTTTCACAACGGGATGACGACCGGATTGATAATGACCTGCTGATCACTCTGGTCCAGGAGCGAGTCCCGTTGTGGGACAGCCGGGATCCACAGCATGCCGTCAATAGTGTTCTCCGTCATTTGTGGAGTGAGGTGGCCCAAGCGTTGTGGGATGACTGGGAGAATTCCCCTCCACGGGTCCGTAATGCATTTGGTAAGTATTGCACGGCAGTGTGAAGCAACAGACCTTGGCCATGCTCTCTTGACTGTGTGTGATGAAAGAAACTTTTCGTAGTTTCTGTCATCACACACAGTCAAGAGAGCACGGCCAAAAGTCCTTTTTCTGACCATTATATTTTATTGTTATTTCACAGTGGACAAAGTAAGAACACGTTGGCGTTCCATGAAGGACCGCTTCAACAAGGACCTGCGTGCAGAGAAGAGTGCAGCTAGTGGTTCCGGAGCAAGGCACCGGCTCTACAAATATCACCGTGTGCTGGCCTTCCTGAGACCGGTCCTTCTCATGAGAATGTAAGTATTTCTCACATGCCTCCGGTTGTATTGCATTGAGATAATCTGTCATTTTTAATTCCACAGGATGTACCGTCTTGTTATAGTTTGGTATTAATTTTCTGTTTTCTTTTTTCACAGCACACACTGCACGACTGTCGCCACAGGTTCTGGAGCGGTCCTTCAGCCGGCAGCCACGGACCCGTCCCAGCCATCCAGCAGCGCAGCACCAGGTGGGTCTTCCACACTCACTGGAGACCAGGGGGCTGGCCCATCAGGTCTTCCCCTTTCGCAGTCCTCTTTCGCTGCACCCATTTTTGCGGACTCATCCCGGCAGCGACAGAGGGCTTCGGATAGGTCCCTCATGCCCGAGTTTTTGCACTTGAGCTCGGTTTTACACGAAGCTATCAAGGCTTTAGGTGACAGAATGGATGTGTCCCATAATCTCTTAGATTGCCGCATCCAGGATGTCGCCAAAAGTGTTGATCAAGTGAAAGCCGACCTCCAGAAGCCAGCTCATCATTTTTTTTATCAAATCCAACAGGGCATGTCGGAATACCTTAGCCCTGATATCCAGCTGAGTGTGATGCAGGCCTGCAATGTTGCTTTTGTGCAGGCTATGCAGCAGAGTCAGAGTCGTAATGTGGCGGCATATCCAACTGTGCCATCACTGTCACAAGTAAACACCATTCCTACCTCTGCTGCATACCACTGCACGGCCACCTCTATTCCCTCTACAGGTGTACTCCACTACAGCGCCAACACGATGACGAGTGCTGTTGGACATCCCACCGCCACCACCGTGACGACCGCTGCTCCGGCTTGGACCTCCTCCGCTGACACCACGATGACGCAGGACCCTGGCGTGGCTTATCGGCCCGGCCCCCTCCCGATGCAGCAGGACCCATCCATGCCATATCGGACCGGCCCACCCCCGATGCAGCAGGACCAAGGCCTGGCATATCGGACCGGACCCACCCCGATGCAGCAGGACCGAGGCGTTGCTTTCCGGGCAGGACACCCCCTCATGCAGCAGGACCCAGGCCAGGCGTATAGGACGGCCCCCCCCCATGCAGCAGGACCCAGGCATGGCGTATCGCACCAGGCCCCCCATGATGCAGCAGGACCAAGCCATACCTTTCCGGGCAGGACCCACCCCGATGCAGCAGGACCCATCCATGGCTTTATGTTCCCCCCCACCAGCAATGCAGCAGGACACTGGTATGGGCTGTTTCCCCCCCCAACGATGCACCAGGACCCTCGGAGGGTTTTATGTTCCCCCCCCAACGAGGCACCAGGATCCTGGGAGGGTTTTTGTTTCCCCCCCCAACGAGGCACCAGGACCCAGGCGGGACTTTATCTTTCCCCCCCCCACCACAATGGTATTGGACTCAGACATTGCCGAGCGCTCCACAATGGAGACAGACTGTGTAATTGTGGAGCCGGGTCCTGACGTGTCTCCCGCCCACACTTTACAACCTAGCCCAAGAAGACTTCCCCCAACCAGGAAAACCCAACGGAAAACAGGCAAAACGCATAAAAAACAAAAAACTTTGATTATTCCTCCCCCATCACCTACCGATGTGTCTCAACCTTCCAGTGTGTCTCAAGCCCCTCATGTTTTAAGCCCCATCCCCGAACTTCCAGACCCTTCAAGTTTTCTTGCCCATTCTCCTGCCACCTCTGCCTCCTCCACGGTGAGCCAGGCTTCAGTTCTGAATACCCCCCAGTTACGTCACTCAACCCCAAGACGGCGTGGTACAACCCGCCGCGGTACAAAAAAATAAATTTGGTTGTGTTTCCTCAATAAAAAAAAAAGTTTATTTGCAACAATTATGTTTGGTTTATTGTGTCTTTCACCGCTCTCAATACACACCATTAAACTTTGTCACATACTTATTCTTTTGGCCAAAACATATCTCCAGTAGTATAAAATACCAGACAACATCTATATGTGTTTCTTTAGTATACAGATATGAGTTGGCCAAAAAAATTGTAGTTATTTCCATAACTGAACCGGTCAGATGTCAAAATAGACACCTGACCTATTTAGTTGAGTACTGACTTGTATATTCACCATATTCTATATAGCACATTATGTGACAATGTTTGACAAACTGATGGGACAATGGTTGGCACACACTAACTATCTATCCTCACCTGGGCAGGTGTAAGAAATTTTGAATTCATGATCATGTATATGTTCATCATGAATTCATTATTTCTTACACTTGACTTGACGGGTATAGAGAGCGTGCCAGTCTTGACGCAATGACGTCAAGAAGATTACCAATAAATAAATTAAAATCTGGTTACATTATTATAAGTATGCGGCCCGTGTTTATATCATTCTTTGTAAACCAAAATAAGGAGTGCAACTGAGGTCAATTATGATGAAAAAATAAAAATTATTACCTCATCAACTATCACCCACTCCTGGTTTTGGATTACAAATTATGATATACATATCTACTGCCCATCTTTGGTCAACCTTTGTTTAGAGAGGAAAAAGACAGGAGACATGGTGAACACAAAAAAGTTTATTAATTAGAAAAATTTGTATCAGTATTTAATAATTGGTAAACATTAACATACAACAGGACATTTAAACAACTTTGTCCTGCCATGAAACCCGTCCAATATCGGACACAAAATAGGCCGCAAATTGGTCCCGCATAAGACCAACGGCTGCAGTTGACCGCATCGGGTGATGCTGAAAATCTGGCAATGGGTGTGAAACTGGTTCATCAAGTTCAATGTGGGGTCGCTCCTTAGCCATTATATAATTGTGTAGAACCACACAGGCTTTGACCACCTCGTCCACTGTTTCCACTTTTAGATTGATGGCTGTTGCAAGAATGCGCCATTTAGCAACCAGAATGCCAAAGCTGCACTCTATGGTTCTTCTGGCCCTGGTCAGTCTGTAGTTGAATATTCTTCGAGTGTGGTCCAAGTCCCTACTAGAATATGGCTTCAGGAGATTTTCACACATCTGGAAGGCCTCATCCCCAACCATAACAAATGGCAGCGGTGGGCCTTGAGTGTTGGGGAGAGGCTGTGGAGGGGGGAAATTAAAATTGTTGCCATATACCCGATGGCCCATATCCGAGCTCTTGAAGGTCCGGGAATCATTGCCACGGCCAAAAGCTCCAATGTCCACGGCGATGAAGCGACACTCCGCATCCGCTATTGCCATGAGCACTACCGAAAAATATTTTTTATAATTAAAAAACTCAGATCCGGTTCTGGCAGGTTTGACAATGCGGATGTGCTTCCCATCCACCGCCCCTAAACAGTTTGGAAAATCACACACGTTCAAAAATGTTTTTGATATTTCCCGCCACATGTCCACGGTGGGTACGGGTATAAACTCCTCACGGAGTACATTCCATAACGCACGACACGTGTCCACAACAATTCCGGAGAGGGTTGAGATTCCAAGGCGGTATTGGAAGTGCAGGGAAGATAAACTCTCTCCTGTGACAAGAAATCTAGAAGAAAAAGAAACAAAAAACAAATTTAAAATCGGCTCTTCTTAATGGTGTGTTTAAAAAAAAAAAACACACATAGAAAACATGTCATAACAAAAAAATTGCACGGTCATTGGTTTAGTTTTGGAACGTACCGTAATGTCACTAACAGATGTTCCTCAGGTGGAATTGCTCTACGGAGCCGTGTGTCCTGTCGCCTTATGGATACTTCGACACGAGCCAGTAAATCCCGGAAAGAATCCTGAGACATTCTGGTATAATCCTGGAATTTCTCTGGGTTGGCATTCAGCTCCGCATAGAGCGTGTGATATGCTCCACGGGTTTCACGCACTTCAATGATGGGGTGCCTCCAAAACCGCCGACGCTGTCTCCTTCTCCATCTTTGGCGGTTTCGGTCTTGCTCCCAAGCAAAAACACAGGCAAGGAAAATTTTGAAGCTGAACTCCAGTTTGAAATAAAAGCTCTCCATTGAAAGATCCATCATGACACCGGAAACAGTAGCAAGCTGTGAACATTTCGGTACCCCTAGGGTCAATATATTGAGAGAAAATCACATATGCCCTCTCTATTCCCATTGGTTGTGTTACTGGTGACCTTTTTTTTTGTTTTTTTTTTTTCTAAAAATTGCTCAAAAAAACGCAAACGCATACAAAAACGCATGTAAACGCGTGTAAACGCTGCGTTTTTTTGACGCACGCGTTTAACGCGTGCGTCAAAAAAAGTAGCGTTTACACGCGTTTACATGCGTTTTTGTACCATGCGTTTTTTTTAAAAAACGCATGCGTTCAAAAACGCAAGTGTGAAACCAGCCTTAAGCTATCATGCCCAGTTCCCTGGTTCTGAAAACTGCAAATTGAAGACAGATTCTGAAGCATGATATTCAGTTTTGGAACTGCATTGCAGACACTTCTCTATGCTAGGTTTGACCTTTGTACACAGCACCATATCTTCAGAAGGGGTGGAAGCATACTGCTTTGGGCATTTATCAGACTGCTTGACTTCGCTAATATTATCAGTAGGGTCCACAGTCCTGCTTTTTCAACTGTATATAAGGATGCTCCCCGTGTGATAATCAATGACATATTCTGTAAAATGAAATTGTCTCCTACAACATTTTTCATTCTGTCATTCGTTATGGACAACACCCCCTTTGTTCCCCTAAGAATATCTTTTCCTCTTTACTGGCTGTATCAACTGTTTTTGCCATCATATTAATTTTATCAATCTGACATTTATCAACGGAACCGTTTCTGTAATGAAATTGCTACAATATTACGGTATTTCAAAATTTTTATATCGAGTGTTCCCCTGAAGCTCTCAACAATGTATTGCAACAGTTCTCTGTGACCGTTCGGGCTCACATGGTGATGATTTCTGTCATTGCACTCATAAGGCTCTAATCTGTGAGTACTAGTAGCACACTAGGGGTGTACTTACTTCTTAGTGAAGATTATTTTGACTAGACTAGATTACAGTACGTGTGGTATGGCAGTCACACTAATTTGTGCAGTAATAAAAATTGCTAAAAAAACAAATACAAAACTAAATACAAATTAATATAAGCTTTATTAAATAATAATAATAATAACAACAACAGTAAACAAATAATGTGTGAATTAGACAAAGTTAACAGACATGATTAATAGTGCATTTACAAAATATAAATTACATTGCAAATTACTTGTGACCACCAAGCAATACAGTATGTGCATACATCAGCACTAGCATAGATGACAATAAAAATAAAGTAATAAACCCCTTCTTAACAGATACTAAACAGTATACATAGTTAAGTAACCAAGCACTGAAAATTGTCAGGGTGATTGTAGCAAAACAATCAGCTGTACATTATAGTAGTCAGAATATTCAAACAAACTCTCTAATGTAACACCCCTGTGTACATGTCCCTTCACTTAGGGTATGTGCACACGTCAGGATTTCTTGCAGAAATTTTCCTGACAAAAACCGGACATTTCTGCCAGAAATCCGCATGCGTTTATTTCGCGGTTTTTCATGCGCTTTTCATGCGTTTTTGACGCTTTTTGACGCGTTTTTTGTGTGTTTTTTCCCAAATGCATAGAATAGCGGAAAAAACGCAGAAATCCGCAAAATTAATAAACGTGCTGTTTTCTTTACCACGATGCGTTTTTTTCGCGGAAAAAAACGCATCATGTGCACAAAACATGCAGAATGCATTCTAAATGATAGGATGCATAATGTTTGCGTTTTTAATGAGTTTTTATAGCGTTTTTACCGCTTTAGTATCTGATAAAATGGGGCTCACAATTTGCAATGTAGAGCATTTTTTCCCTTTCACAAAAGGATATTGTATTCACGTACTGGGAGGGGAGCCTCATGTTTCAAGGTGTCTCAGGATCTTCCTCCAGATGCTGGCTATATTATACATCTGGCATCAGTCTCTAACATCCGCAGTTGGGCAGAGCTCTGGCAATAGCAGTTACCCATTTAGCAGAAAATCTCTGACATCGGCATGTAAATGGAGTGTTCTGCAGTGCCCATGCTCAACTGGTTCCCATCGTTAAACACGGTAATGATGGCAGAAATCAAAACAAATGAATTGCATTTATTTGGTTTCCTCACCTTCCACAAAAGATCTAACATACGTAGAGATGAGCAGTTCTTTTGAAAATTTAATTCTCTAATTTTCCGAATTTTCCTCATAAAATAGTTTTGAGGTGAATAAATTTGCAGAAATCTCAAAACTGGAAAGCTTGTAAATGGATCATACTTGTGGAGGAGAGAAAGAGATCCCAGCTGACCATAAGAGCTTACACTTTACAGGATAGAGAAAGAGAGGACTCTGCAGACCATAAGACCTTACACTCTACAGAAGAAAGAAACAGTGGTCTCAGGTAACCATATGAGTTTACACTTTACACAAGAATGAGACTTACCCAGATGTAAAACGACTCTGCTGTACAAACTGTGCTATACTGGGTACCACTGATCGGTGATGGCACAAGTACTGACCATCACTGTACAAGGTATGATAATCTACAAGGTGTCATAGTATTAGGGCATTATGGGGAGGCCCATGAAACAATTCAAAATCACAATAACCTCATCTCTGATACTTCAGCAGTGTGGCAAAAGGACACGGGCAAGTTTTTGTTATTATTATTGCATACCGCAAATTGATTTTAAAAATGTTCAAATTCGAGTGAAACTACAAATTTCTGAAAATTTGACTGTTATGCAGTCCTCCATGCACTCATCCCTAAAAAAAAGTAATAAGCAATTAAGTAATAATAAGTAATAATAATTATCATGTGTACACAAACTTAGTATCAGTAAAAATATCAGCTCACGTCACAAATAAACAAGTCCCACCAACATAAAAGTATAAAAGATTACTGGTCACAGAAAATGTCAACACAACTGAACATTTTTGCTGAGAAAATTGCTTGGCTATCATTTTTCCCAGGTCATTTTTACCACACAATGAACTCCTAGAAACAAACCCCAGAAAAGAATGGCCGAATTATATTTTATTCACCATTTCATTACACATTGATTTTTTTCCCCATGTTTCACTACATTATAGGGTAAAAAAAATCAACATAATCCATTATGGTTGGGTGCCATAAAGATAAGGGATTTAAAGGGAATCTGTCACCCCATTTTTGGCCTATAAGCTGCGGCCACCACCATCAAAGGCTTATCTACAGCATTCTATAATGCTGTAGATAATCCCCAGATGTAACCTGAAAGATAAGAAAAACAAGTTAGATTATACTCACCCAGGGGCGGTCCCGCTGCGGTCCGGTCCGATGGGCGTCACTGTCCGGGTCCGGTGCCTCCCCTCTTTATACGATGTCATCCTCTTTCTTGCTTTGCAGAGCGCAGGAGATGGGCCTCTCTGACCTTTCCCAGCACCTGCGCACTGCAGTACTCTGCTCTGCCCTCAACAGGGCAGACAAGGTATGCCTTTGCAGGAGCTGTGACAGGAAGCAAAGAAGAGGACGTCATTCTATGAAGATGGGAGGCGCCAGACCTGGACTGCCATGCCCATTGGACTGGACTGCACCAGGACGCCCCTGGGTGAGTATAATCTAACTTGTTTTTCTTTCAGGTTACATCGGGGGGCTTATCTACAGCATTATAGAATGCTGTAGATAAGCCCCTGATGGCGGTGGCCTTAGCTTATAGGCCAAAAATTGGGTGACAGATTCCCTTTAAAGAGAGTTAAAAATAAATATCTTAATTAAATAACAACAAATAAAAAAGCAACTAAGAAGACAGGGCGATAAAGCCTCCAATAGGAAAGGGAGAAAAGCAGCAAAAAATAGTATACTGTAGACTGTAGACAGGTGATAGGGAGAGAGAAGGGGGTAATTGTACAGTATATGAAGGGCACTGCTAAATCCTATATAGAATTAATGACAAAAGGCCTAGTGAGCCCTGGAAAGCTGTGGTTGCCAGTAGGATGTTAAGTAAATGTCCTTTTATGGACAGTGCTAATTGTATAGTAAATAGTAGTTTTCAATTGCATGAATACAATCCAAGGTATGCTTCACACTAATTAGAATGAAATAATCTCCTAAAGGAGGGAGAATAAATCCCTCCCATTGACTTAGCATATTACTTGCAACCCCAGTTTTTAAAGCAACTTTTAACCCCTTCATGACCCAGCCTATTTTGACCTTAATGACCTGGCCGTTTTTTGCAATTCTGACCAGTGTCCCTTTATGAGGTAATAACTCAGGAACGCTTCAACGGATCCTAGCGGTTCTGAGATTGTTTTTTCGTGACATATTGGGCTTCATGGTAGTGGTAAATTTAGGTCAATAAATTCTGCGTTTATTTGTGATAAAAACGGAAATTTGGCGAAAATTTTGAAAATTTCGCAATTTTCACATTTTGAATTTTTATTCTGTTAAACCAGAGAGTTATGTGACACAAAATAGTTAATAAATAACATTTCCCACATGTCTACTTTACACCAGCACAATTTTGGAAACAAAATTTTTTTTTGCTAGGAAGTTATAAGAGTTAAAATTTGACCAGCGATTTCTCATTTTTACAACGAAATTTACAAAACCATTTTTTTTAGGGACCACCTCACATTTGAAGTCAGTTTGAGGGGTCTATATGGCTGAAAATACCCAAAAGTGACACCATTCTAAAAAATGCACCCCTCAAGGTGCTCAAAACCACATTCAAGAAGTTTTTTAACCCTTCAGGTGCTTCACAGCAGCAGAAGCAACATGGAAGGAAAAAATGAACATTTAACTTTTTATTCACAAAAATTATATTTAGCAACATTTTTTTTATTTTCCCAATGGTACAAGGAGAAACTGAACCACGAAAGTTGTTGTCCAATTTGTCCTGAGTACGCTGATACCCCATATGTGGGGGTAAACCACTGTTTGGGCGCACGGCAGGGCTCGGAAGGGAAGGCACGCCAATTGGCTTTTTAAATGGAAAATTAGCTCCAATCATTAGCGGACACCATGTCACGTTTGGAGAGCCCCTGTGTGCCTAAACATTGGAGATCCCCCACATATGACCCCATTTTGGAAACTAGACCCCCAAAGGAACTTATCTAGATGTGAGGTGAGCACTTTGAACCCCCAAGTGCTTCACAGAAGTTTATAACACAGAGCAGTGAAAATAATAAATACGTTTTCTTTCCTCAAAAATAATTTTTTAGCCCAGAATTTTTTATTTTCCCAAGGGTTACAGGAGAAATTGGACCCCAAAAGTTGTTGTCCAGTTTCTTCTGAGTACGCTGATACCCCATATGTGGGGGTAAACCACTGTTTGGGCACACGTCGGGGCTCAGAAGGGAAGTAGTGACTTTTGAAATGCAGACTTTGATGGAATGGTCTGCGGGCGTCACGTTGCGTTTGCAGAGCCCCTGGTGTGCCTAAACAGTAGAAACCCCCAACAAGTGACCCCATTTTGGAAACTAGACCCCCCAAGGAACTTATCTAGATATGTGGTGAGCACTTTGAACCCCCAAGTGCTTCACAGACGTTTACAACGCAGAGCCGTGAAAATAAAAAATCATTTTTCTTTCCTCAAAAATGATGTTTTAGCAAGCAATTTTTTATTTTCTCAAGGGTAACAGGAGAAATTGGACCCCAGTAATTGTTGCCCAGTTTGTCCTGAGTACGCTGATACCCCATATGTGGGGGTAAACCACTGTTTGGGCACATGTCGGGGCTCGGAAGTCAAGTAGTGACGTTTTGAAATGCAGACTTTGATGGAATGGTCTGCGGGCGTCACGTTGCGTTTGCAGAGCCCCTGGTGTGCCTAAACAGTAGAAACCCCCCACAAGTGACCCCATTTTGGAAACTAGACCCCCCAAGGAACTTATCTAGATATGTGGTGAGCACTTTGAACCCCCAAGTGCTTCACAGACGTTTACAACGCAGAGCCGTGAAAATAAAAAATCATTTTTCTTTCCTCAAAAATGATGTTTTAGCAAGCAATTTTTTATTTTCTCAAGGGTAACAGGAGAAATTGGACCCCAGTAATTGTTGCCCAGTTTGTCCTGAGTACACTGATACCCCATATGTGGGGGTAAACCACTGTTTGGGCACACGTCGGGGCTCGGAAGGGAAGGAGCACCATTTGACTTTTTGAATAAAAGATTGGCTGGAATCAATGGTGGCGCCATGTTGCGTTTGGAGACCCCCTGATGTGCCTAAACAGTGGAAACCCCTCAATTCTAACGCCAACACACCCCTAACCCTTATCCCAACTGTAGCCGTAACCCTAACCACAACCCTAACCGCAACACACCCCTAACCACAACCCTAACCCCAACACACCCCTAACCCTAACCACAACCCTAATTCCAACCCAACCCTAACCCTAAGGCTATGTACCCACGTTGCGGATTCGTGTGAGATTTTTCCGCACCATTTTTGAAAAATCCGCGGGTAAAAGGCACTGCGTTTTACCTGCGGATTTACTGCGGATTTCACCTGCGGATTCCTATTGAGGAATAGGTGTAAAACGCTGCGGAATCCGCACAAAGAATTGACATGCTGCGGAAAATACAACGCAGCGTTTCCGTGCGGTATTTTCCGCACCATGGGCACAGCGGATTTGGTTTTCCATAGGTTTACATGGTACTGTAAACCTGATGGAACACTGCTGCGGATCCGCAGCGGCCAATCCGCTGCGGATCCGCAGCCAAATCCGCACCGTGTGCACATAGCCTAATTCTAAAGGTATGTGCACACGCTTCGGAAAACGCTGCGGATCCGCAGCAGTTTCCCATGAGTTTACATTTCAATGTAAACCTATGGGAAACAAAAATCGCTGTACACATGCTGCGGAAAAACTGCACGGAAACGCAGCGGTTTACATTCCGCAGCATGTCACTTCTTTCTGCGGATTCCACAGCGGTTTTACAACTGCTCCAATAGAAAATCGCAGTTGTAAAACCGCAGTGAAATGCGCAGAAAAACCGCGGTAAATCTGCCATAAATCCGCAGCGGTTTAGCACTGCGGATTTATCAAATCCGCTGCGGAAAAATCCGCAGAGGACCAGAATACGTGTGCACATACCGAAACCCTAACCCTAACCCTAACCCTACCCCTAACCCTACCCCTACCCCTAACACTACCCCTAACCCTACCCCTAACCCTACCCCTACCCCTACCCCTACCCCTAACCCTACCCCTAACCCTACCCCTAACCCTAACCCTAACCCTAGTTCTAACTCCAACCTTAGTGAAAAAAAAAAAAAATTCTTTATTTTATTATTGTCCCTATCTATGGGGGACAAATGGGGGGGGGTCATTTACTGTTTTTTTATTTTGACCACTGTGATAGATTATATCACAGTGATCAAAATTCACATTGGAACGAATCTGCCGGCCGGCAGATTCGGCGGGCGCACTGCGCATGCGCCCGCCATTTTAGAACATGGCGGCGCTCGGGGAAGACGGACGGACCCCGCCAGGATCGGTAAGTATAAGGGGGGGAGATCAGGGCACAGGGGGGGGAGATCAGGGCACTGGGGGCGTCGGAGCACGGGGGGGAGGGATCGGAGCATGGGGGAGAGTGATCGGTGTGCGGGCGGGTGGATCGGTGTGCAGGGGGGGTGGATCGGTGTGCAGGGGGGGTGGATCGGAGCACGGGGGGGGATCGGAGTGCGGGGGGGTTTGATTGGAGCACGGGGGGGTGTGATTGGAGCACGGGGGGAGCGGACAGGAGGACGGGGGAGCGGAGCACAGGACGGAGGGGAGCGGGCCACAGATCGGGGGGCTGGGGGGGCGATCGGTGGGGTGGGGTGGGGGCACATTAGTATTTCCAGCCATGGCCGATGATATTGCAGCATCGGCCATGGCTGGATTGTAATATTTCACCATTTTTTTAGGTGAAATATTACAAATCGCTCTGATTGGCAGTTTCACTTTCAACAGCCAATCAGAGCGATCGTAGCCACGAGGGGGTGAAGCCACCCCCCCTGGGCTAAACTACCACTCCCCCTGTCCCTGCAGATCGGGTGAAATGGGAGTTAACCCTTTCACGCGATCTGCAGGGACACGATCTTTCTGTGACACAGCATATGCGTCACAGGTCGGATTGGCACCGACTTTCATGACGCATACGCTGTGTCACAGGTCGGGAAGGGGTTAATGCACACTGGGCCTTTTGTATAGCTAGGGAGAGAGAAGGGGGTGATTGTATACCAATGGCACTGCCGAATCCTATAACCTGACTACAGTATGATATTATTTGCTGCCTATCTCCCTTCTCTATTGGAGGCTTCATCACCGTTTCTTTTTAATTGTTTTTTTATTTGCTGTTATTTAATAAAGATATTTATTTTTAACTCACTATAAATCCCTTCTTATCTTTATGGCACACAACCATAATGGATTATGTTGATTCTAGTATCTTGAAGTCTCCTTACCTTATTAATCAGTGCTTTGGGAATAATTATATGGTAAAAAGGGTGCCATTGAAAACTTAACTCTGCTAATGTCAATGGAAAAATAAAATACTTATGGCTTTCTGAAAAGGTGAGGAAAAAATCAAAGAGCAAAAATGTAATATTTCCTGGTTTAAAGGGTTATATTTGTAAGTTTTCCCCACTAGTTTTCATAGTTATCTATCCTAGTGCTGATAAGTTCACATAATATATTAACTGGTGGCAAGTAGAGTTGAGCGACCTTGACCTTTTTAGAGTCGAGCCGGGTTTCGCGAAACCCGACTATGTCCAAAGTCGGGTCGAGTGAAATCGGCCGATTATGACGTAAAGTCGGGATCGACCGAAACACGAAACCCAATGCAAGTCAATGGGGCAGCATAGTCGGCAGTGAGTGGGAGCCAGGAAAACACCTAGAGTGCCCATTTTAATGTCAAAACCATCCATTCTTCTTAATGAAGCTTGTCAAGCGTAATTTACCTTATAATAATTGGAAGGCATTTGAAATTGGGGGTCATTTGGCTAAAGTTGTGGGGGGTAGGGCTGGTTCAAGTAATTAGTGGGCCCAGGAAATCTGGACCACGTCACGGCAGTGGAGCAGGGAGAGGTAAGTATTTCAACTTTGCAAGTGCTGTGAACCTGAGCAAGCAGGGGGGGCCCACTCGTTGGCATTGGCACTGGCACAGGGCCCCTCAAAGTACAGCGGTGTGTTTGCACGGCGGGGGCGCCTCCCACCGGCAGCAACACTTTTGCGTACTATGAGAGGCCCTGTGCCAGTGACGTCGCCAACTAGTATTCCTCCCCCCACCTGATGAAGGAACCTGCACTTTCATCTGCACCTTCCTCTTTGTCCCCGTGTAAGGTGGTATGGTATGCGGGAAGAGCAACCTGACTTTCAGCAGGGTCACAATGTTGTTGTGTAGCGTGCACGGGGAATGTTGCGTTATGGGTCAATGTACCAGCAGACTCATCTATCACTGGCTGGGCAATGGGCACGATGAAGTGGAAACACAGATATAGGCCCAAAGAAGAAAGTGGGCTAAATGCAGTTCAAAATTGGTAACACAGGAATAACCAGGGGGCATTGCAGTGGAGGACAACTGGAATGAGAGGCTGACACAGAGAGTAGGGCCAAATCAGTAAGTAGTCGAAATGCAGTTCAAAATTGGCAACCGTAGTAAACAGGCGGCACAGCTTTGTTCAGTGGAGGAGAACAGCAAGGAGTGGCAGACACCGATAGTAGGCCCCAACCCAACTAGTAGGCCAAATGCAGTCTAACATTAACAACTACTTAACGAGAGGCTGAAAATGGAATTTCAGGACAGGAAACCAGGAGAACAGCAAGGAGTGGCAGACACCGATAGTAGGCCCCAAACCAACTAGTACGCCAAATGCAGTTGTTCCATTTAACCACAATTTAATGAGAGCCTGAAGATAGAAGCTCAGGAAAGGCAACCTGGTGAAAACCTTGGAGTGTAACACAACCTGTCTCTACACCCCATACCAAATTTGTAGGCCTAATGCAGCGTAGTTTCCACCAACTACTAAACGAGAGCCGGAAGATCGAAGCTCAGGAAAGGCAACCTGGGGAACACCTTGGAGTGTAACACAACCTCTCTCTACACCACGGAAGGGCTGATTCTTAGGAAGGAAGGCTGTTGTAAATAAGCATTGCGCGTCCGAGGGTGATTATATTCTTATTCGGTATCTACTCACCCTCGGACGCGCCATGCTTCTTGATTTGTAATTAATGTTTATTTGCAATGTGCTTTTGACTTACTCAATTATTTTTTTAATTATTGATTTTATTAAATTAATAGTTTAACATCTTATTGGAAATAATTTAAAGGAGACGCGACAGGACAACACTCGGTGGATGCCATATCTGTGTTAACAACTCCAAAAAACTTTCAGTTAACTTCTTGCAGGAGAAAGAAATTGTAGCTGTTGGACCTTTGTAGTACAGTTCCAGATATTTGTTGTGTGTTTGTTTTGATTGTTAAAATGTCTGCATTTGAGATCTCAACACGATCTTATTTTTTATAATCAAATAAATTTTTTTTATATTCAATGATGTTGGTTCAAGGGGTACACGGGCAGCAATAGACAGGTCAGTGGAGGCCTAGTGGAAGGAGTGACGGCAGACAGGCATCAAAGGCCTAACATTGGGCTGGCTGTAGGCAAGTTAAAATTGGTTCCAGGGGAACACGGCCATCAGTGGCCTGGTCAGTGTAGTTGTAGTTGAAAGAACGGGACGCAGACAGGCTTCGAAGGCCTAACATAATAACATAGGGCTGGCTGTAGGCAAGTTAAAATTGGTTCCAGGGGAACACGGCCATCAGTGGCCTGGTCAGTGTAGTTGTAGTTGAAAGAACGGGACGCAGACAGGCTTCGAAGGCCTAACATAACAAACTTGGGCTGGCTGTAGGCACTTTTAAATTTGTTCCAGGGGTACATGGGCAGCAGTGTATGGTCAGTGGAAGTCTAGTGGAAGGAGTGACCGCAGACAGGCTTCCAAGGCCTAACATAACAAACTTGGGCTGGCTGTAGGCACTTTTAAATTGGTTCCAGGGGTACACGGGCAGCAGTGGTCTGGTCAGTGGAAGTCTAGTGGAAGGAGTGACCGCAGACAGGCTTCCAAGGCCTAACATAACAAACTTGGGCTGGCTGTAGGCACTTTTAAATTGGTTCCAGGGGTACACGGGCAGCAGTGGTCTGGTCTGTGGAAGTCTAGTGGAAGGAGTGACCGCAGACAGGCTTCGAAGGCCTAACATAACAAACTTGGGCTGGCTGTAGGCACTTTTAAATTGGTTCCAGGGGTACACGGGCAGCAGTGGTCTGGTCAGTGGAAGTCTAGTGGAAGGAGTGACCGCAGACAGGCTTCCAAGGCCTAACATAACAAACTTGGGCTGGCTGTAGGCACTTTTAAATTGGTTCCAGGGGTACACGGGCAGCAGTGGTCTGGTCAGTGGAAGTCTAGTGGAAGGAGTGACCGCAGACAGGCTTCCAAGGCCTAACATAACAAACTTGGGCTGGCTGTAGGCACTTTTAAATTGGTTCCAGGGGTACACGGGCAGCAGTGGTCTGGTCAGTGGAAGTCTAGTGGAAGGAGTGACCGCAGACAGGCTTCCAAGGCCTAACATAACAAACTTGGGCTGGCTGTAGGCACTTTTAAATTGGTTCCAGGGGTACACGGGCAGCAGTGGTCTGGTCTGTGGAAGTCTAGTGGAAGGAGTGACCGCAGACAGGCTTCGAAGGCCTAACATAACAAACTTGGGCTGGCTGTAGGCACTTTTAAATTGGTTCCAGGGGTACACGGGCAGCAGTGGTCTGGTCAGTGGAAGTTTAGTGGAAGGAGTGACCGCAGACAGGCTTCCAAGGCCTAACATAACAAACTTGGGCTGGCTGTAGGCACTTTTAAATTGGTTCCAGGGGTACACGGGCAGCAGTGGTCTGGTCTGTGGAAGTCTAGTGGAAGGAGTGACCGCAGACAGGCTTCGAAGGCCTAACATAACAAACTTGGGCTGGCTGTAGGCACTTTTAAATTGGTTCCAGTGGTACACGGGCAGCAGTGGTCTGGTCAGTGGAAGTCTAGTGGAAGGAGTGACCGCAGACAGGCTTCGAAGGCCTAACATAACAAACTTGGGCTGGCTGTAGGCACTTTTAAATTGGTTGCAGGGGTACACGGGCAGCAGTGGTCTGGTCAGTGGAAGTCTAGTGGAAGGAGTGACCGCAGACAGGCTTCGAAGGCCTAACATAACAAAATTGGGCTGGCTCTAGGCACTTTTAAATTGGTTCCAGGGGTACATGGGCAGCAGTGTATGGTCAGTGGAAGTCTAGTGGAAGGAGTGACGGCAGACAGTCTTCGAAGGCCTAACATAACAAAATTGGGCTGACTGTAGGCACTTTTAAATTGGTTCCAGGGTAACACGGCCAGCAGTGGCCTGGTCAGTGTAGTAGTTGTAGAAAGAAGGGACCGCAGACAGGCTTCGAAGGCCTAACATAACAAAAATGTCAAAACAATGGTATTGTCAGTGCCAGGCATTGAAGGATGTCAGCGCCTAGACTACACATTGGTGAAGCTGTGAGAGATAATTTTGCTAGTGGTAGAGCACTGTTTGAGCTGGGGGGGGGAACTGTCTTGTGGCCGGCGGTACAGGCACAGGGCCCCTCATATTACAACGGTGTGTCTGACGTTGGGTGCGCACCACCACCGCCAGAGACACTTTATTGTACTATGAGGGACCCAGTGGCAGTGCCGTCGACCAAAAGCGGCCACACCCACCTCTTCAGACAAACAGCACTCTCAAGGGTCCAAGCGCAAAGTGGCGATAGCACGGCCCCGTGAGGGGAGTTTGGCCATTTCGTGAGGTGGAAACATGTCGTATGCTGGACAATCAGGTGAAGAAAATTACGAGATTGGAAAAGTCATTCAGAATAGTCCACAGGCAAGACCTTTTCATAGGAAAGCTAGGTGTCAGCCGGGCAGGGTGGGGCAAAAGATTTTGAAATCCAGTTGTGGTTCATTTTAATGAAGGTTAGATCATCTACATTTTGGGTAGCCAGACGAGTCCTTTTTTCTGTTAGTATTGAACCTGCAGCACTGAATACTCTTTCTGATAGGACACTAGCTGCCGGGCAAGCAAGCTCCTGCAATGCATATTCTGCCAATTCTGGCCAGGTGTCTAATTTGGATGCCCAGTAATCAAATGGGAATGACGGTTGAGGGAGAACGTCGATAAGGGATGAAAAATAGTTTGTAACCATACTGGACAAATGTTGTCTCCTGTCACTTTGAATTGATGCTGCAGTACCTGTCCTGTCTGCGGTCATAGAAAAATCACTCCACAACCTGGTCAGAAAACCCCTCTGGCCAACGCCACTTCTGATTTCTGCCCCTCTAACACCTCTGGTCTGCTGGCCCCTGGAGCTCGTGTGAGAACGATCACGGGCGCTGTGTGCAGGGAATGCCAGAAGCAAACGGTCAACAAGAGTTGATTGTTTTGTTGCTAATATTAGTTCCAAGTTCTCATGTGGCATAATATTTTGCAATTTGCCTTTATAGCGAGGATCAAGGAGGCAGGCCAACCAGTAATCGTCATCGTTCATCATTTTTGTAATGCGTGTGTCCCTTTTGAGGATACGCAAGGCATAATCCGCCATGTGGGCCAAAGTTCCCGTTGTCAAATCTGCGGTTGTGCTTGGTTGAGGGGCAGTTGCAGGCAAATCTACGTCACTTGTGTCCCTCAAAAAACCAGAACCCGGCCTTGCCACGCCACCAATTTCCCGTGCCCCCGGGAAAGCTTCCTCATTAAAAATATACTCATCCCCATCATCCTCCTCATCCTCCACCTCCTCTTCGCCCGGTACCTCGTCATGTACACTGCCCTGACCAGACAATCGCTGACTGTCATCAAGGCTTTCCTCTTCCTCTGGTGCAGACGCCTGATCCTTTATGTGCGTCAAACTTTGCATCAGCAGACGCATTAGGGGGATGCTCATGCTTATTATGGCGTTGTCTGCACTAACCAGCCGTGTGCATTCCTCAAAACACTGAAGGACTTGACACATGTCTTGAATCTTCGACCACTGCACACCTGACAACTCCATGTCTGCCATCCTACTGCCTGCCCATGTATGTGTATCCTCCCACAAAAACATAACAGCCCGCCTCTGTTCGCACAGTCTCTGAAGCATGTGCAGTGTTGAGTTCCACCTTGTTGCAACGTCTATGATTAGGCGATGCTGGGGAAGGTTCAAAGAACGCTGATAGGTCTGCATACGGCTGGAGTGTACAGGCGAACGGCGGATATGTGCGCAAAGTCCACGCACTTTGAGGAGCAGGTCGGATAACCCCGGATAACTTTTCAGGAAGCACTGCACCACCAGGTTTAAGGTGTGAGCCAGGCAAGGAATGTGTTTCAGTTGGGAAAGGGAGATGGCAGCCATGAAATTCCTTCCGTTATCACTCACTACCTTGCCTGCCTCAAGATCTACAGTGCCCAGCCACGACTGCGTTTCTTGCTGCAAGAACTCGGACAGAACTTCCGCGGTGTGTCTATTGTCGCCCAAACACTTCATAGCCAATACAGCCTGCTGACGTTTGCCAGTAGCTGCCCCATAATGGGAGACCTGGTGTGCAACAGTGGCAGGTGCGGATGGAGTGTTTGTGCGACTGCGGTCTGTGGACGAGCTCTTGCTTCTGCAGGAGGACGAGGAGGAGGAGGAGGAGGAGGGGGTGCGAACGGCTACAGACAACTGTTTACTAGACCGTGGGCTAGGCAGAACTGTCCCAAACTTGCTGTCCCCTGTGGACCCTGAATCCACCACATTTACCCAGTGTGCCGTGATGGACACGTAACGTCCCTGGCCATGCCTACTGGTCCATGCATCTGTTGTCAGGTGCACCTTTGTGCTCACAGATTGCCTGAGTGCATGGACGATGCGCTCTTTAACATGCTGGTGGAGGGCTGGGATGGCTTTTCTGGAAAAAAAGTGTCGACTGGGTAGCTCGTAGCGTGGTACAGCGTAGTCCATCAGGTCTTTGAAAGCTTCGCTTTCAACTAACCGGTAGGGCATCATCTCTAACGAGATTAGTCTAGCTATGTGGGCGTTCAAACCCTGTGTACGCGGATGCGAGGCTAAGTATTTCCTTTTTCTAACCATAGTCTCATGTAGGGTGAGCTGGACTGGAGAGCTGGAGATCGTGGAACTAGCGGGGGTGCCGGTGGACATGGCAGACTGAGAGACGGTGGGATATGGTATTGTTGCCGCCGGTGCCCTAGATGCAGTGTTTCCTACTACGAAACTGGTGATTCCCTGACCCTGACTGCTTTGGCCTGGCAAAGATACCTGCACAGATACAGCAGGTGGTGCGCTAAATGGTGGTCCTACACTGCCGGAAGGGATGTTGCGTTGATGACTAGCTTCATTGGCCGAGGGTGCAACAACCTTAAGGGACGTTTGGTAGTTAGTCCAAGCTTTCAAATGCATGGTGGTTAAATGTCTATGCATGCAACTAGTATTGAGACTTTTCAGATTCTGACCTCTGCTTAAGGAAGTAGAACATTTTTGACAGATGACTTTGCGCTGATCAATTGGATGTTGTTTAAAAAAATGCCAGACTGCACTCTTTCTAGCATCGGATACCTTTTCAGGCATTGCAGACTGAGCTTTAACCGGATGGCCACGCTGTCCTCCACCAGGTTTTGGCTTTGCCACGCGTTTTGGGCAAGATACGGGCCCGGCAGATGGAACCTGTGGCGATGTTGATGCCTGCTGCGGCCCCTCCTCCTCCTATGCTTCAGAACTGCTGCCGCCTGCACCCTGTTCCCCCAATGGCTGCCAATCGGGGTCAAGAACTGGGTCATCTAATAACTCTTCTTGTACCTCCTGCGCAACTTCGTCTGTGTCACCGTGTCGTTCGGTGGTATAGCGTTCGTGATGGGGCAACATAGTCTCATCAGGGTCTGATTCTTGATCAGCACCCTGCGAGGGCAATGTTGTGGTCTGAGTCAAAGGACCAGCATAGTAGTCTGGCTGTGGCTGTGCGTCAGTGCACTCCATGTCAGATTCAACTTGTAATGGGCATGGACTGTTAACTGCTTCACTTTCTAAGCCAGGGACGGTATGTGTAAAGAGCTCCATGGAGTAACCCGTTGTGTCGCCTGCTGCATTCTTCTCTGTTGTTGTTTTTGCTGAAGAGGACAAGGAAGTGACTTGTCCCTGACCGTGAACATCCACTAACGACGCGCTGCTTTTACTTTTACCAGTTTCATGAGAGGAGGCAAAAGAGCTAGAGGCTGAGTCAGCAAGATAAGCCAAAACTTGCTCTTGCTGCTCCGGCTTTAAAAGCGGTTTTCCTAATCCCAGAAAAGGGAGCGTTCGAGGCCTTGTGTAGCCGGACGACGAACCTGGCTCCACAGCTCCAGACTTAGGTGCAATATTTTTTTCCCCACGACCACCTGATGCTCCACCACTACCACTACCCTCATTACCAGCTGACAATGAACGCCCCCGGCCACGACCTCTTCCACTAGACTTCCTCATTGTTTTAAAAACGTAACCAAACTAACGTTATTTGTTGCAGTCACACAACTTACACGGTGAGCTATAACTTCAGTATGATTTAGCTACCCCTTTACAGGTTGGTGAGACCACAGCGAAAATCAGGCCCAATGTTACACACTCTGTTTTTGGTGGCTGCAAATTAGAGAGATGCCCCACACGCAGGACTGTCACTGAAGCACAAATGTTAATATTAATGTCACACTATTATTTTTTTTTTATTTTTTTTTTTTTCAGGAACACTTTAGAAACCCCAAAAAAAAAAAAAAATAGATTTTTGCAGGGAGAATTTAGAAAACAAATGTAACAAACTATATGCTTTCTATGGGCCACTGAGTGAGAGATGACGCACACAGGAATCAGGAGTGGCACACAAGCCCAGAGGCCAATATTTTTCTACCAATGATTGATGGAGTTATTTTCTCTGGTAGATTTTGGAACCCAAATCAAGGAAAAAAAATATAGGCTTTCTATGGACCACAATTGGAGAGAGAGAGAGAGAGAGAGAGAGAGAGAGAGATGGCACACCCAGGAGTCAAGACTGGCACACAAGCAGAAAGGCCAATATTAATCTCCCATTTTTTTTTGAGTTTTTTTTTTTTTTTTTTTTTTTTTTTTTTTCAGGGAGACTTTAGAAAAAAAAATAATAAAAAAAATATGATTTTATCAGGAAGAATTTAGAAACCAAATAAAATAAAATGATTTTTTCAGGGAGAATTTATAAAACAAATAAAAACAAAAATAGGCGTTCTATGGCCCACTGACTGAGAGATGACGCACACAGGAGTCAGGAGTGGCACACAAGCCCAGAGGCCAATATTTTTCTACCAATGATTGATGTAGTTATTTTCTCTGGTAGATTTTGGAACCCAAATCAAGGAAAAAAAATATAGGCTTTCTATGGACCACAATTGGAGAGAGAGAGAGAGAGAGAGAGAGAGATGGCACACCCAGGAGTCAAGACTGGCACACAAGCAGAAAGGCCAATATTAATCTCCCACTGTTTTTTTTGGTTGTTTTGTTTTTTTTTTTTTTCAGGGAGACTTTAGAAAAAAAAATAATAAAAAAAATATGATTTTATCAGGAAGAATTTAGAAACCAAATAAAATAAAATGATTTTTTCAGGGAGAATTTATAAAACAAATAAAACCAAAAATAGGCGTTCTATGGCCCACTGACTGAGAGATGACGCACACAGGAGTCAAGACTGGCACACAAGCAGAAAGGCCAATATTAATCTCCCACTGTTTTTTTTTTTTTTTTTTCAGGGAGACTTTAGAAAAAAAAATAATAAAAAAAATATGATTTTATCAGGAAGAATTTAGAAACCAAATAAAATAAAATGATTTTTTCAGGGAGAATTTATAAAACAAATAAAAACAAAAATAGGCGTTCTATGGCCCACTGACTGAGAGATGACGCACACAGGAGTCAGGAGTGGCACACAAGCCCAGAGGCCAATATTTTTCTACCAATGATTGATGTAGTTATTTTCTCTGGTAGATTTTGGAACCCAAATCAAGGAAAAAAAATATAGGCTTTCTATGGACCACAATTGGAGAGAGAAAGAGAGAGAGAGAGAGAGATGGCACACCCAGGAGTCAAGACTGGCACACAAGCAGAAAGGCCAATATTAATCTCCCACTGTTTTTTTTGGTTGTTTTTTTTTTTTTTTTTTTTCAGGGAGACTTTAGAAAAAAAAATAATAAAAAAAATATGATTTTATCAGGAAGAATTTAGAAACCAAATAAAATAAAATGATTTTTTCAGGGAGAATTTATAAAACAAATAAAACCAAAAATAGGCGTTCTATGGCCCACTGACTGAGAGATGACGCACACAGGAGTCAAGACTGGCACACAAGCAGAAAGGCCAATATTAATCTCCCACTGTTTTTTTTTTTTTTTTTCAGGGAGACTTTAGAAAAAAAAATAATAAAAAAAATATGATTTTATCAGGAAGAATTTAGAAACCAAATAAAATAAAATGATTTTTTCAGGGAGAATTTATAAAACTAATAAAACAAAAAATAGGCATTCTATGGCCCACTGAGTGAGAGATGACGCACACAGGAGTCAAGACTGGCACACAAGCAGAAAGGCCAATATTAATCCCCCACTGTTTTTTTTGTTTGTTTGTTTTTTTGTTTTGTTTTTTTCAGGGAGACTTTAGAAAAAAAAATAATAAAAAAAATATGATTTCATCAGGAAGAATTTAGAAACCAAATAAAATAAAATGATTTTTTCAGGGAGAATTTAGAAAACAAATAAAACCAAAAATAGGCGTTCTATGGCCCACTGACTGAGAGAGAGAGAGAGATGGCACGCTTAGTACTGGCACACAAGCCCAAAGGGCAATATTAATCTCCCTTTTTTTTTCAGGGAGAATTTCTAAAACCCCAAAAAAAAAAAAATAGGCTTTCTATGGCCCACTATTTGTGAGAGAGATGGGACGCTCAGGACTGGCACAGATGGCACGCTCAGGACTGGCACAGAAGCCCAGAGGCCAATATTAATCTCCCTTTTTTTCTGGGAGAATTTATAAAACCAAAAAAATATTTAAATAGGCTTTCTATGGCCCCCTATTTGTGAGAGAGATGGCACGCTCAGGACTGGCACAGATGGCACGCTCACAACTGGCACACAAGCCCAGAGGCCAATATTAATCTCCCTTTTTTTCAGGGAGAATTTATAAAACCAAAAAAAAAATTAAATAGGCTTTCTATGGCCCACTATTTGTGAGAGAGATGGCACGCTCAGGACTGGCACAGATGGCACGCTCACAACTGGCACACAAGCCCAGAGGCCAATATTAATCTCCCTTTTTTCAGGGAAAATTTATAAAACCAAAAAAAAAATTAAATAGGCTTTCTATGGCCCACTATTTGTGAGAGAGATGGCACGCTCAGGACTGGCACAGATGGCACGCTCACAACTGGCACACAACCCCAGAGGCCAATATTAATCTCCCTTTTTTTCAGGGAGAATTTATAAAACCAAAAAAAAAAATTAAATAGGCTTTCTATGGCCCACTATTTGTGAGAGAGATGGCACGCTCAGGGCTGGCACAGATGGCACGCTCACAACTGGCACACAAGCCCAGAGGCCAATATTAATCTCCCTTTTTTCAGGGAAAATTTATAAAACCAAAAAAAAAATTAAATAGGCTTTCTATGGCCCACTATTTGTGAGAGAGATGGCACGCTCAGGACTGGCACAGATGGCACGCTCACAACTGGCACACAAGCCCAGAGGCCAATATTAATCTCCCTTTTTTTCAGGGAGAATTTATAAAACCCCAAAAAAAATAAAATAGGCTTTCTATGGCCCACTATTTGTGAGAGAGATGGCACACTCAGGACTGGCACACAAGCCCAAAGGCCAATATTAATCTCCCACTGTATTTTTATCAGGGAGAATTTATACACCCCACAAAAAAAAATACAGAAAAATGAAAAGGCTTTCTATGGCCCACTATGTGAGAGAGATGGCACACACAGGGATGGCACTCTAGCAGAAATGCCAAATTGCCAATCTTAATCTCCCACCAAAAAAAAAAAAAAAAAAAACAGGGAATGTCCTACAATTACTATCTCCCTGCCTGCAGTAATCTCAGCCAGGTATGGCAGGCAGCTACTATCTCCCTGCCTGCAGTAATCTCAGCCAGGTATGGCAGGCAGCAATAAGGAGTGGACTGATGCACAAATCAAATAAAAAGTGTGGACAAACAAAAAAGATAGCTGTGCAGAAAGGAAGGAACAAGAGGATTTGTGCTTTGAAAAAAGCAGTTGGTTTGCACAGCGGCGTACACACAGCAATGCAGCTATCAGGGAGCCTTCTAGGGCAGCCCAATGAGCTACAGCGCTGAGGGGAAAAAAAAAAAAAAAAACTTCCACTGTCCCTGCACACCGAGGGTGGTGTTGGACAGTGCAAATCGCTGCAGCACAAGCGGTTTTGTGGTTAATGGACCCTGCCTAACGCTATCCCTGCTTCTGACAAAGCGGCAGCAACCTCTCCCTAAGCTCAGATCAGCAGCAGTAAGATGGCGGTCGGCGGGAACGCCTCTTTATAGCCCCTGTGACGTCGCAGACAGCAAGCCAATCACTGCAATGCCCTTCTCTAAGATGGTGGGGACCAGGACCTATGTCATCACGCTGCCCACACTCTGCGTTTACCTTCATTGGCTGAGAAATGGCGCTTTTCGCGTCATTGAAACGCGACTTTGGCGCGAAAGTCGCGTACCGCATGGCCGACCCCGCACAGGGGTCGGATCGGGTTTCATGAAACCCCGACTTAGCCAAAAGTCGGCGACTTTTGAAAATGTTCGACCCGTTTCGCTCAACCCTAGTGGCAAGTACTTTTCAATGTAAACAAATGGAATTAGAGTCTTGATGGAATATGCTGCATTAAAGTCGTATATCTGAGGAATCAGTCTCATTGCTAGCTCTAGTGAAAACAGTGCAAAAATATAAAGAAAAAAGTGACAAATTGAATTAAGAGGAAAACTGCTACCCAGTCTTTGCATTTTGAGTGAAAAACTAATAAAATAATATTTTTGAATCATCTGCATGCAGTTTGACACTTTTTTCTATACTTTTGCACTGTCATTTAAATTTTTTTACATGCACTATTTTATATTATGCAACCCTTTAGTGGTTTCCTGTAATTTTCACACTTGTGTTCAATATTTTCACTGTTATAAATTAATAAAGAAAAAAACCAATTTGTATAATTTGTATATATTTTTGTTGTCTGAATAGTTTTTTTGGTTTAGGATAATATTCCTGAGCAGGACATGGCAGCCATTGGCCATTTCTCCTATACATGCTTGGATATTTAAATATTGTCTGAATATGTCTTTCTACTAGTGACATTTGGTGACAAACAGAGAGTGACAGAGGATCCCCAAATCTACGTATGAAAAACTCGTTGCATCATTCCCAAGAAGATTCATGGCTGTACTAGCACAAAAGGGTGTTTCTACGCAAGACTGAGCAAAGGGTCTGAATACTTATGACCATGTGATATTTTAGTTTTTCTTTTTTAATAAATCTGCAAAAAATGTCTACATTTCTGAACTTTTTTGAATTTACCCAATGGCTGCAATGAAACAAAGAGTGAAAAATGTAAAGTGGTCTGAATTCTTTCCGTACCCACTGTAGGATAACTGTTCATCAGTTTAGGTAGGGAATGTTAAGGTACCTTCACACTAAACGATATCGCTAGCGATCCGTGACGTTGCAGCGTCCTGGCTAGCGATATCGTTTAGTTTGACACGCAGCAGCGATCAGAATCCTGCTGTGATGTCGTTGGTCGGGGCTAGAGGGCCAGCACTTTCTTTGGTCACTGGCTCTCCCGCTGACATCGCTGGATCGGCGTGTGTGACACCGATTTAGCGATGTCTTCGCTGGTAACCAGGGTAAACATCGGGTTACTAAGCGCAGGGCCACGCTTAGTAACCCGATGTTTAGCCTGGATACCATCCTAAAAGTAAAAAAACAAACGCTTCATACTTACCTTCGGCTGTCTGTCCCTCGGCGCTGTGCTTTCCTGCACTCACTGTGAGCACAGCGGCCGGAAAGCAGAGCGGTGACGTCACCGCTCTGCTTTCCGGCCGCTGTGCTCATAGCCAGTACAGAGAAGCCCAGCGCCGGGGACAGACAGCGGAAGGTAAGTATGAAGCGTTTGTTTTTTTTACTTTTAGGATGGTATCCAGGGTAAACATTGGGTTACTAAGCGTGGCCCTGCGCTTAGTAACCCGATGTTTACCCTGGTTACCGGCATCGTTGGTCGCTGGAGAGCTGTCTGTGTGACAGCTCTCCAGCGACCAAACAGCGACGCTGCAGCGATCCGGATCGTTGTCTGGATCGCTGCAGCGTCGTTTAGTGTGAAGGTACCTTAAGACTGTTATGCTACTTAACATGTCCTCAACCTTCCCTCGACTATAGACTATTTGAAGATAACAAACACTGTCTCTCCTAGTGAATATTATTTAGATTTTTTTATATATTACTATGGTATTTTTAGCTAATTTATTTTTTATTTTTTGCTAATTTTCTACTTAAAAAATACAAAGGTTTCAAAATTTGTATTCATTTGCAAAAAATGTGTGTTAAAATATCTCCTACCCCATTTCTATTCTACAAAAAAAAAAACTCAGACACTGACCCTGCTACTTTATTGGTTTGTTTAATCCTTAAAGGTGTATGAATGTACAGAGATACTCTGGTCTGACAAAGATAAATACTGCTAGGTACAGTTATCAGCAAGGACAAAGGGAGGACACTTCTCTGCTGGGTAAGTGTCTGAAGCTCCCTTAGGTTTCTACAATCTCCATTTAATGATGTACAGAGATTTGATTCTTTGAAGTCTCTGATTTAGAGAGTAAAAAGCAAAGAAAACCTTTTGCCTGACCTCACATTTGTTGCGAAAGAAAGTGAAAAAGATGAAACGATTCCTTAAGATTCTTAGGTAAATTATTGTAGTTTCAAGTTGTTATTAATTCCATCTTGCATTTTATACTTAACATTCAAAGTTGTTCTTCAGTAGCACTGATTAGAATAGTAATTAGTGTGATGTTGTGGAAGACTGTTGACATAGCCTTGATTTAGACAGCTCTTATCTTGTGCCTGACTTTTATGATTATGCTGCCCATGCTGTCAATGTCTTATTATTTTCACACTTTATCTTTGCAGCTGTAGCTGTTCAAAAGGTTTGGAAAGTTTCCAAACCTTGGAAGCTATTGCACTATAAAAATGGTATTTGTTCACGCATAAACAAATTAAAAAGATGCTAAAGCTACATGAGGTGAAAATTCCACATTTTCACAATTTTTAGTGTCATAGTTTACAATGGATTATAAAGATTTACTGATTCTATTTTCGAAGTGTAGACAAAAAAATTCTACAAACTAAAATAAAATTACTTGCATACGTTCAAATTGTAATTGTTTTCTTAAAATGTAACATTGTATAGGTTCTTACAAAAGCCAAAATAGGTCTTTTTGTTCCAATTGACTTTGCCTTTGATTGTTTTATCAATTTTTCTTTTCGCTCCATGTGACGTCTGTCCCTTTCACCGGTGCTTATTTATTTGGTTTCTGAACTGTCAGTGTGTTGTCTACATCACCTCCCAGGAGTTGTATTCTGTGAGCTAAATGATTTAGCAAAGTACAAGATCCTAAAAAGTTATTGTTATGTGACCAGCATAGCAATTTCCACAGAAATTTTCCATAAAACCATCCCTCCATAAATTTACAGTATTTGCAAAGAACATTGCAATGCTTCGATATGCCTCCATAGCAGTTGAGAAATATTCATCGGATTATAAAACATGATATAATGAAAAAAAAAATCTAAAACACTTTTACTATCAATAGGTCTGACAAATGCAAGATCAACTACAAGAACAGATATTTTCTTATCAAAATACTTTTTTTGCATGAGGCCATAAAACAAAACTTTGGCTTTTCAACTTTTTTGTTACTCCATTTACTGATCAGATTAATCTAATATATTTTGACTGATTGGACTTTTATGATTGCAATGATATCACATATGTGAATTTTTTTCAATGCTTTATTTTTAATGGGGCAAAAAGGT
Source organism: Ranitomeya imitator (assembly GCF_032444005.1). NCBI lineage: Eukaryota > Metazoa > Chordata > Amphibia > Anura > Dendrobatidae > Ranitomeya > Ranitomeya imitator. Next base: position 328,087,227 of record NC_091286.1, on the reverse strand, counting down.
GGTGTTTTGAACTTTAGATTTTTTTATTTTTTTCGTATAGTTAAAAACTTATTTCATTTTATACTGCATTTGGTAATCATCTTAGTGGGCTTGAATCTGAGATCATCCAATCACTTGTACTATAAATAGCAGTGCATCAGCACTGCTATGTTTAACAAAAATCATGGCTTTCACAGGAGAATTGTCATGAAAACCATGTGGGTGTTTAGCAGACCCTCAGATGCCATGACAACCCATTGTCACTCCATGATTACATCACGGTGCACCAATTGGTGCATAGAATTACAAGCCCCACAGCTGATGCACTGTAAATGTCACCGGCTAATTAATTTAGTCATCATCTGCCGATAAAGATGTGGAATTGTATTCTAAACCCACAGCAAAGACAGGGACACTGCATATGACGAAACTGTACATCATATATCTTTAAGGGGTTATATTCTATCCATTTTTAGAGCTCAGGAACAGGCTATCAATTGTCAACAAATCTTTAAAAAATTAGTCTTAATTTTTGAAGCTTGTTCGTGAGCCCCGAAAAAAGTACGCTTCCCAGCATCGGTACATATTAGCACTATAAAATACAGTGACCAACCAGGAGATGTGTGGCTTGCATGGCTGTGTGATTTGAATAGCAGCGGCAGAAGCCACAATACAGTAACATTCAAAAGGGTGACATATTTTTTCATCCTCACTCAGATCAAGGTATTGCTATCAGATTTCATGATGTGTAAGCAGGTGAACAGATGCAACACACAGACTAGCACAAGGTGAAACAGACATCAAAACGTTTAATTACTTCTGGTATGGTGGGAATTTGTGGAGCTTGGGAAGCAGTTTAAAAATAGGAAACAACACAAACACAAGTGGATTACACAGAGCATCACACAGAATAAGTTTTACAGTTCAATCAGAAAAATCAGGGAAGTCTCTTAAAGATTATACTACTGTCTCTTTGGTGATATACAATGGTCACTGAGTATTTATTCTAGGCAGCGAGTCCTCCTAACAAAGTCGATCAAGGAATGTTGAGCTTCCTGCTCTCCAGCCAACCCCCATACCACTTGTTGTCCTAACCCAGACTGACCTCTGTACCGTACGTTTGTGTAGGAAGTGACAGAATTTCACAACACAATTCCAACATCAGATGTGGCAAAAAATACCAACATCTTCATTATCATTTCAATCTTAAGAAACATAATATATTTCCCAACTTAACCCCTTCCCAACCTGTAACGCCACGTAGGCGTCATGAAAGTTGGAGCCAATCCGACCTGTGATGCCTATGTGGCCTCATGGCAGGATCACGTTCCTGCAGATCGGGTGAAAGGGTTAACTAAAATTTCACCCAATTTGCAGGGACAGGGGGAGTGGTACTTAAGCCCAGGGGGGTGGCTTTGCCCCCACATGGCTACGATCACTCTGATTGGCTGTTGAAAGTGAAACAGCCAATCAAAGCAATTTGCCAAATTTCACCAGTGAAACTTGGCGAAATATTACAATACAGCCATGGCTGATGCTGCAATATCATCGGCCATGTCTGGAGACCGCAATCTGCCCCCTCCACTGACTGACAGCGGTGATCTGCCACCACTGTCAGTCTTTCCTCCCCTCCGTCCTGTGCTCCGCTGCCCTCCTCTCTCTCTGCCTACCCCCGGAATCCCCTCCCCCCGCTATTTGATCCCACCCTCCCATACTTACCAAGTCCCGTTGTCCCTCCTGGTGTCTTCAGCGACGGGTGCCACCATCTTCCAAAATGGCAGGCGCATGCGCAGTGCATCCGCAGAATCTACTGGCCGTCAAATTCGTTCCAGGTTCATTTTGATCGCTGTGATAGGTTCTTTCACAGTAATCAAAATAAATAGTAAATAAAGCCCCCCCTTATCGCCCCCATAGGTAGGGAAAATAATGAAATAAAGAAAATATATTCATTTTAATTTTTCCACTAGGGTTAGAGTTAGTGTTAGAGCTAGGGTTAGAGTTAGAACTAGGGTTAGACTTAGGGCTAGGGCTAGGGCTAGGGTTAGAACAAGGGTTAGGGTTAGGGCTAGGGTTGCAATTTGGGTTAGGGTTAGAATTAGGGTTAGGGTTGCAATTAGGATTAGGGTTAGAATTGGGGACAGGGTTGCAATTAGGGTTAGGGTTAGAATTAGACTATGTGCACACGGTGCAGATTGGCCGCTGTAAATTCTGTTGTGAATTCTGCTCTTGGGCTCCTGTTATGATAAGGTAATTCAGTACCACAATGGACATAGAGGTCAGAGCACATACAGTGACCTGACAATAACCCAAAAACATAGAACGAGCTCTGAGACGTGGGAACTCTGCTGACCGCAATCCCTAATCCTCTCCAACCACACTAGAGGCAGCCGTGGATTGCGCCTAACGCTCCCTATGCAACTCGGCACAGCCTGAGAAACTAGCTAGCCTGAAGATAGAAAATAAGCCTACCTTGCCTCAGAGAAATACCCCAAAGGAAAAGGCAGCCCCCACATATAATGACTGTGAGTTAAGATGAAAAGACAAACGTAGAGATGAAATAGATTTAGCAAAGTGAGGCCCGACTTTCTGAACAGAGCGAGGATAGGAAAGGTAACTTTGCGGTCAACACAAAACCCTACAAAAACCACGCAAAGGGGGCAAAAAGACCCTCCGTACCGAACTAACGGCACGGAGGTACACCCTCTGCGTCCCAGAGCTTCCAGCAAGCAGGAAAAAACAAATAGACAAGCTGGACTGAAAAAAACAGCAAACAACATAGCAAAACAGAACTTAGCTATGCAGAGCAGCAGGCCACAGGAACGATCCAGGAGGAAACAGGTCCAATACTAGAACATTGCCTGGAGGCCAGGATCAAAGCACTAGGTGGAGTTAAATAGAGCAGCACCTAACGACTTCACCACATCACCTGAGGAAGGAAACTCAGAAGCCGCAGTACCACTTTCCTCCACCAACGGAAGCTCACAGAGAGAATCAGCCGAAGTACCACTTGTGACCACAGGAGGGAGCTCTGCCACAGAATTCACAACAGGCTCCCTCCGGTGGTTGTAAATGGCACTTTTGTGAGTTCTGCTCTTGGGCTCCCTCTTGTGGTTTCAAGTGGTATGGCTGCTCCTTGGAGTTAGCTGTCATCAGCTGCCTCCACTTATCGTCTCTTCTGCTCGGCTATTTAGGCCTGGCTGTTCCTTCAGCCAGTGCCACTTGTAAATGGTTCCTGGTTGGATTCACATCTCTTTGGATTTCCCTGTTATCCTGACCAGTTCAGCTAAGCTAAGTTTTTGCTTGCGCTTTTCTGTTCACAGATTGTGGACTTATCCGTTCAGTGCTTTCTATGTTTGTCCAGCGTTATCAGTATGAATTAATTCTGTCTTGCTGGAAGCTCTGGGAGGCAGATTTGCCCTCCACACCTTTGGTCAGGTGTGGAGATTTTTTCTGTAAACTCTGCGTGGATTTTTGTTGTGTTTTATACTGACCGCACAGTATTCCATCCTGTCCTATCTATCAAGCTAGACTGGCCTCTTGTGCTCATCCTGGTTTCATTCTGTGTATGTCTTTTTCCTCTCCACTCACAGTCATTATTTGTGGGGGGCTAATCTATCCTTTGGGGGATTTTCTCTGAGGCAAGATAGTTTTCCTGCTTCTGTCTTTAGGGGTAGTTAGCTCTTAGGCTGTGACGAGATGCCTAGGGAGAGTTAGGAGCATTCCACGGCTACTTCTAGTGTTGTGTTGAGCTTAGGGACTGCGGTCAGTACAGGTACCACTTCCCTCAGAGCTCGTTCCATGTTGCTCCTAGACCACCGCATCATAACAGTACAAGTGGCCAAAAATGAATTAAATGCATCTCAAAAGAAGGAAAAGAAAGTTCTGAACCATTTTTTTTTCTGTGCTCTGGTTTGTCTTTTTTTCCTCTTGATATCTGGGTGGTTCAGGATATATGCTTTAGCATGGATGTTCAGGGTTTGTTTTCTCGTGTGGATCAACTTGCTGCAAGAGTACAGAGTATCCAGGACTATGTTGTCCAGACTCCGGCTTTGGAGCCTAGAATTCCTACTCCTGATTTGTTTTTTGGGGACAGATCCAAGTTTTTGAACTTTAAAAATGATTGCAGATTGTTTTTTGCTTTGAAACCCCGTTCTTCTGGTGATCCTATTCAGCAAGTGAAAATCATCATATCCTTGCTGCGTGGTGACCCTCAAGACTGGGCTTTTTCTCTTGAAACAGGGGATCCGGCATTATTGAATGTTGATGCATTTTTTCAAGCGCTCGGATTATTGTATGATGAAACAAATTCTGTGGATCATGCAGAAAAAACCCTGTTGGCCTTGTGTCAAGGTCAGGAAGCGGCAGAGTTATACTGCCAGAAATTTAGAAAATGGTCTGTGCTCACAAAATGGAATGAAGAGGCTCTGGCTGCTATTTTCAGAAAAGGTCTTTCTGAAGCCCTTAAAGATGTTATGGTGGGCTTTCCTACGCCTGCCGGTTTGAGCGAATCTATGTCTCTAGCCATTCAGATCGATCGGCGTCTGCGCGAGCGCAAAGCTGTGCACCATATGGCAGTATCCTCTGAGCAGAGTCCAGAACCTATGCAATGTGATAGGATTTTGACTAGAACAGAACAGCAGGAATTCAGACGTCAGAATAGGCTATGCGCTGTCTGTCTATGAAGTGCACATAATTACATCACCCAGCTTTCCACACAGACTTTCCTCTGCTTCTAGCATTCTCATGGTATGCTTTTCAGCTAACCCCAGCTTACCCTGTGTTATTTATGACCTTGTTTACTCAGGCCTGATTGTATGCATCTGGTTCACTCTTAATTCTCTGACCAAGATGAGCAGAGATCACTCCCCTCTGCTTCACACCTGAACGCACTTAGTTTGCCATATATTGCATAGTATAAGTCTGCATGGACTTCAGTCTGCAGTGTGATCCCTTAGAAGTGTGTCCTTAAAAGTGTGGATTACAGTAGAATTAAAGCCTGAATTGAACCTGAAGGGAACTGAAGGTAACTGGCCACAGTCTTTGAAAAGAATGTTTCTGTTTGTTTTCACTTTCACCCCTATAATCCTTCACTTTCTGCTACCTCCCCTGATCCCTACACCAAGTAAGGAACTATTCATCTCCTCTTCAACCCTCCCCATCCACCTCACCTCCTCCTCCAAACTGTTCCTTAACCCCTTAATGACCGCCAATACGTCTTTTAACTGACCTGAGATATAAGAGAATAGCCTCCCCATGCAGGTGACAATCCAGCAGCTGTCAGCTGTCCACTATAGCTGACAACTTGCTGCATCACCAACAATCAGTGTTTGCACCGTCCAACTCTGTTTAACCCCTTAGATGCTGCTGTCATTAGTGACTACATCATTACAAATGGTTAACAGAGTGCGGGGGCTTCCTCTGTATCCCAATCAGTGTCCTCAGATCATGATTTTGTGGACCTGATGTTTTCCATGGCAATTCATGGCCAAATAGCGGCCTTAGAGTCTGACGGCTGTAGTAATCTGTTCAGAAGTTAGAGGCATTTAGGTGATAAAAATACACATTTTCATTTCTGTCATACCACTTTGCATTAATTCCTGAAAAGCACCTGAAGGGTTAATAAACTACCTGACTGCAGTTTTCAATACGTCAGGAGGTGCTGTTTTTAAAATGGTATCACGTTTGGGGGTTTCCCAATATATGAGACCCCAAAAGCCACTTAAAACATGGATAAGTCCCTAAAAAAAAAATTTCCTTGAAAAAATGAAAAATTACTGCTACATTTTTAAACCTCCTAAAATGCTAACAAAATAAAATAACATTTTACAAATGGTGCTGATGTAAAGCAAACATGTGGGAAATGTGATTTATTAATGTTTTGCTATCGTATGCCTATCTGGATTAAAGGTATAATCATTCAAAGTTTGAAAATTGTTAATTTTTAACATTTTTCTCAAATTTCTGATATTTTTTTTATAAATAAACACAAATCACATCGACCTAAATTTACAATTATCATAAAGTATAATGTGTCATGAAAAAACAATCTCAAAATCACTGGGATTTGTTGAAGCATTCCAGATTTATTGCCACATAAAGTGACACTGGTCAGATTTTAAAAATTTGGCTCCGTCACTAAGGGGTTAACATACAATCCTCTGTCTCCAAGCACAGACAGCCCCCTCACGCCCTCTCCTGCTCCCACCTGCTAACACTTTCTCTGCTCCTTCTTACTGCTGGTGATATCTCTCCAAATCCTGGTCCTCCTCACCATATTCCCACAATCATTTCCACCTCCCATCCACGCTCTAGCACAAACTTCCGTAACCTCTCTAACCTAATACCCATTCACCCAGCCCCCGCTTCCTCAGTCCCACTAACGGGAGCTCTGTGGAACGCTCGCTCTGTCTGCAACAAGCTCTCCTACATCCATGATCTCTTTGTTACTACCAAACTTTCCTTCCTCGCCATCACCGAAACCTGGCTCACCCCCTCTGACTCAGTCTCCCCTGCTGCACTCTCTTACGGTGGCTTCCACCTTTCCCACACACCCCGCCCCAGCAGCAAACATGGCGGAGGAGTTGGTTTTCTCCTGTCAGATAACTGCTCCTTCACCCCAATCCCACTGCCACCCTCTGTTACCCTCCCTTCCTTTGAGGTGCACTCTATGCGCATCTATTCCCCCACCAACCTCCAACTGGCTGTCATTTACCGCCCCCCAGGGCCAGCCACCATCTTCTTTGACCACTTCACCACCTGGCTACTTCATTTCCTTTCTGCGGACATCCCCACTATCATCATGGGCGACTTCAACATACCCATTTACACTTCCCTCTCAGCTGCCACTAAACTTCTAACTCTCACTTCCTCCTTCGGCCTCACTCAATGGTCTTCTGCAGCCACTCACAAAGACGGTCACACACTGGACCTCATCTTCACCCGCCTCTGCTCTCTATCTAACCTCTCTAACTCACCTCTTCCACTCTCTGACCACAACTTTCTCACATTCTCATCTCTCTCCACTCCATGTCTACAATCCCCACCCCACAAACTTTCACACCCTCGCAGAAATATTAAACATCTTGACCTACATTCATTCTCTGAATCCCTCCTCCCCCTCACAGGCATAAGTTCCATACACAATGCGGATGACGCTGCTGCTCTATATAACACCACAATAGCTGTAGCTTTGGAATCTGCTGCCCCACTTACACATACCAAAGCTCGCAAAATCAACAGACAGCCCTGGCACACCAGCCTGACCAAAGAACTTAGGCGAGCTTCCAGGGCTGCTGAGCGCAGATGGAAAAGATCCCACTCTAACGAGCACTTCATCACATTCAAACAGTCCCTCACTACTTTCAAGACCACACTCGCCACAGCTAAACAAACCTACTTCTTATCTCTCATATCCTCTCTCTCTCACAACCCTAAACAGTTATTCAACACCTTCAATTCTCTCCTCCGTCCCCCAGCACCTCCTCCCTCCCCACTTGTCTCTGCTGAAGACTTTGCCTCATTTTTCAAGCAGAAGATTGATAGCATTAGAGACAGTTTTGGTCAACAACCCCCAGAGCTCTTCCTCCCGATTTCCCAGCCCTCCACCTCCAAAACCAACTTCTCCACCATTACAGAAGATCAACTCTCCACTCTACTCTCAAGATCACATCTCACCACCTGTGCACTTGACCCACTCCCATCCCACCTCATCCCAAACCTCACCACAATCTTCATCCCAACCCTAACCCATCTCTTCAACCTATCACTAACAACTGGTGTTTTCCCCTCAAGCTTTAAACATGCCCCCATCACACCTATCCTCAAAAAGCCCTCTCTTGACCCATCCTCTGTATCTAGCTATCGCCCTATATCACTTCTCCCCTATGCCTCCAAACTACTGGAACAACACATCTACCTTGAACTGTCCTCCCATCTCTCTTCTTGCTCCCTCTTTGACAGCCTACAATCTGGCTTCCGGTCACACCATTCCACCGAAACTGTGCTAACTAAAGTCACCAATGACCTCTTAACCGCCAAGAGCAAGCGACACTACTCTGTCCTCCTCCTCCTCGACCTGTCGGCTGCCTTTGACACAGTGGACCATTCCCTATTATTACAAACCCTCTCATCCCTTGGCATCGCAGACTTGGCCCTATCCTGGATCTCATCATACCTAACAGACCGGACATTCAGCGTCTCCCACTCACACACCACCTCCTCACCTCGCCCTCTATCTGTCGGAGTTCCACAAGGTTCAGTCCTTGGGCCCTTGCTCTTCTCCATTTACACCTTTGGCCTGGGACAGCTCATAGAATCTCATGGCTTTCAGTATCACCTCTATGCTGACGACACACAGATCTACATCTCTGGACCAGATATCACCTCCCTTCTAACCAGAATCCCTCAATGTCTGTCCGCTATTTCATCCTTCTTCTCCGCTAGATTTCTGAAACTTAACATGGACAAAGCAGAATTCATCATCTTTCCCCAATCTCACGCGACCCCCCCAACGAACCTATCCATTACAGTAAATGGCTGCCCACTCTCCCCAGTCCCACAAGCTCGCTGCCTCGGGGTAATCCTTGACCCTGATCTCTCCTTCAAACCACATATCCAAGCCCTTTCCACTTCCTGCCGACTTCAACTCAAAAATATTTCACGAATCCGTTCATTCCTCAACCATGAATCTGCAAAAACCCTAGTCCATGCCCTCATCATCTCTCGCCTTGACTACTGCAACCTCCTGCTCTGTGGCCTCCCCTCTAACACTCTCGCACCCCTCCAATCTATTCTAAACTCTGCTGCCCGACTAATCCACCTGTCCCCCCGCTATTCCCCGGCTTCTCCCCTCTGTCAATCCCTTCACTGGCTCCCCATTGCCCAGAGACTCCACTAAAAAACCCTAACCATGACGTACAAAGCCATCCACAACCTGTCTCCTCCATACATCTGTGACCTCATCTCCCGGTACTTACCTACCCGCAACTTCCGATCCTCACAAGATCTCCTACTCTACTCCCCTCTTATCTCCTCTTCCCACAATCGTATACAAGATTTCTCTCGCGTATCACCCCTACTCTGGAACCCTCTACCACAACACATCAGACTCTCGCCTACCATCGAAACCTTCAAAAAGAACCTGAAGACCCACCTCTTCAGACAAGCCTACAACCTGCAGCTACCACCGATCGACCAAACCGCTGCATGACCATCTCTACCCTCACCTACTGTATTCTCACCCATCCCTTGTAGATTGTGAGCCCTCGCGGGCAGGGTCCTCATTCCTCCTGTACCAGTTATGACTTGTATTGTTTAAGATTATTGTACTTGTTTTCATTATGTATACCCCTCCTCACATGTAAAGCGCCATGGAATAAATGGCGCTATAACAATAAATAATAATAATGTTTTTACTGTGGTGATTCTGCTCATGTTATCTCTGATTGCCCTAAGCATACTAAGAGTCGCTAGGTCTGTTACCATTAGTACTATACAGCCTAAATTTCTCTTATCTGTGACCCTGATTTGCTCATTGTCGTCCTTTTCTGTCATGGCATTTGTGGATTCAGGCGCTGCCCTGAACTTAATGGACTTAGAGTTCGCCAGGCGAAATAGCCGTGGAGCGTACCTAACACTGCCTAGACGCCTCTTCACAGCCTAAGAGCTAACTAGCCCTAGAGAAAGAAAATAAAGCCTACCTTGCCTCAGAGAAAAAGGCAGCCCCCCACATATATTGACTGTGAGTTAAGATGAAAGTCACAAACACAGAAATGAAACAGGTTTCAGCAAAGGGAGGCCAGACTTACTAAACAGACTGAGGATAGGAAAGGTATCTTTGCGGTCAGCACAAAAAACTACAAAAAGACCACGCAGAGTGAGCAAAAAGACCTCCGCACCGACTCACGGTGCGGAGGTGCCACTCTGCATCCCAGAGCTTCCAGCTAGCAAGGCAAAATCATGATTGCAAGCTGGACAAGGAAACAATGAACAAATAATTAACTAGCAGGGATTTAGCTTCTGCTGGAGTAGACAGGTCACCAGAAAGATCCAAGAGCGAACTGAACCAGTACAATAACATTGACAGCTGGCATGGAGTATCGATCTGAGTGGAGTTAAATAGAGCAGCCAGCCAAAGAATAAATTACGTCACCTGTGGAAGGAACCTCAGAAGCAGCAGCTCCACTCACAGCCACCAGAGGGAGTCCATGGACAGAACTCGCCGAAGTACCATTCATGACCACAGGAGGGAGTTCGATAACAGAATTCACAACACTTGCCTTTGCTTACTGATTTGTTTGCTCAGATTAAGGGGGCTAGTTGGTTTACTAAGATTGACCTCCGAGGGGCATATAATCTTGTTTGTATTAAGCAGGGTGACGAATGGAAAACTGCATTTAATACGCCCGAAGGCCATTTTGAATATCTTGTGATGCCATTTGGGCTCTCTAATGCTCCATCTGTGTTCCAGTCTTTCATGCATGATATTTTCCACAATTATCTTGATAAATTCATGGTCGTATATTTGGATGATATTTTGATTTTTTCCGATGATTGGGAGTCTCATGTGAAGCAGGTCAGGATGGTGTTCCAGATCCTTCGTGATAATGCTTTGTTTGTGAAGGGGTCTAAGTGCCTATTCGGAGTTAAGAAAGTCTCTTTTTTGGGTTTTATTTTTTCACCCTCGTCTATAGAAATGGATCCTGTTAAGGTCCAAGCTATTCATGACTGGATCCAACCCACATCTGTGAAGGGCCTTCAAAAATTTTTGGGCTTTGCTAATTTCTATCGCCGTTTCATTGCCAACTTTTCCAGTGTGGTTAAGCCCCTTACTGATTTGACGAAGAAAGGCGCTGATGTGACGAATTGGTCCTCTGAGGCTGTTGAGGCCTTTCAGGAGCTTAAACGCCGATTTACTTCTGCCCCTGTGTTGCGTCAGCCGGATGTTTCTCTTCCTTTTCAGGTTGAGGTTGACGCTTCTGAGATTGGGGCAGGGGCCGTTTTGTCTCAGAGGGAGTCTGATGGTTCTTTGATGAAACCGTGTGCTTTTTTTTCCAGAAAGTTTTCGCCTGCGGAATGCAATTATGATGTCGGCAATCGGGAGTTGTTGGCTATGAAGTGGGCGTTTGAGGAGTGGTGACATTGGCTTGAGGGAGCTAAACACCGCGTTCTGGTCCTGACCGATCATAAGAATCTGATTTACCTCGAGTTGGCCAAGAATACTAGACAGGCTCGATGGTCTCTGTTTTTCTCCCGTTTTGATTTTGTGGTCTCGTATCTTCCGGAATCTAAGAATGTTAAGGCTGATGCCCTCTCTAGGAGTTTTTCGCCTGATTCTCCTGGAGTCCTTGAGCCGGTTGGCATTCTTAAGGAGGGGGTAATTCTTTCTGCTATCTCCCCTGATTTGCGGCAGGTGCTTCAGGAATTTCAGGCTGATAGGCCTGACCGCTGTCCTGTGGGGAAGCTGTTTGTTCCTGATAGATGGACAAGTAAGGTAATTTCTGAGGTTCATTGTTCAGTGTTGGCTGGTCATCCTGGGATTTTTGGTACCAGAGATTTGGTTGCTAGGTCCTTTTGGTGGCCTTCCTTGTCGCGCGATGTGCGTGCTTTTGTGCAGTCCTGTGGGACTTGCGCTCGGGCCAAGCCTTGCTGTTCCCGCGCTAGTGGGTTGCTTTTGCCTTTGCCGGTCCCTGAGAGGCCCTGGACGCATATTTCCATGGATTTTATTTTGGCTCTTCCTGTTTCCCAGAAGATGTCTGTTATCTGGGTTGTTTGTGACCGGTTCTCTAAAATGGTCCATCTGGTACCTTTGCCTAAGTTGCCTTCCTCCTCAGATCTGGTTCCATTATTTTTTCAGCATGTGGTTTGTTTGCATGGCATTCCGGAGAATATTGTCTCTGACAGAGGTTCTCAGTTTGTCTCTAGATTTTGGCGGGCCTTTTGTGCTAGGATGGGCATTGATTTGTCTTTTTCTTCGGCGTTTCATCCTCAGACTAATGGCCAAACTGAGCAAACTAATCAGACCTTGGAGACCTATTTGAGATGCTTTGTGTCTGCTGATCAGGATGATTGGGTGTCTTTCTTGCCGTTGGCCGAGTTTGCCCTTAATAATCGGGCTAGTTCGGCTACTTTGGTTTCACCTTTCTTTTGTAATTTTGGTTTTCATTCTCGTTTTTCTTCTGGGCAGGTTGAGCCTTCTGATTGTCCTGGTGTTGATTCTGTGGTGGACAGGCTGCAGCAGATTTGGACTCATGTGGTGGACAATTTGACGTTGTCTCAGGAAAGGGCTCAACGTTTTGCTAACCGCCGTCGGTGAGTTGGTCCCCGGCTTCGTGTGGGGGATTTGGTTTGGTTGTCTTCTCGTCATGTTCCTATGAAGGTTTCTTCCCCTAAGTTTAAGCCTCGGTTTATTGGTCCTTATAAAATTTATGAAATTATTTATCCGGTGTCTTTTCGTTTGGCTCTTCCAGCCTCTTTTGCCATTCATAATTTTTTCCATAGATCTTTTTTGCGGAGATACAGTATGTGGTGCCTGTTGTTCCCTCGGTTGAACTTCCTGCCCCGGTGTTGGTTGAGGGAGAGTTGGAATATGAGGTTGAGAAGATTTTGGATTCTCGTTTTTCGAGGCGGAGGCTTTAGTATTTTGTCAAGTGGAAGGGTTATGGCCAGGAGAATAATTCTTGGGTTGTTGCTTCCGATGTCCATGCCACCGATTTGGTTCGTGCTTTTCATTTGGCTCGTCCTGATCGGCCTGGGGGCTCTGGTGAGGGTTCGGTTACCCCTCCTCAAGGGGGGGTACTGTTGTGAATTCTGCTCTTGGGCTCCCTCCGGTGGTTGTAAGTGGCACTTTTGTGAGTTCTGCTCTTGGGCTCTCTCTTGTGGTTTCAAGTGGTATGGCTGCTCCTTGGAGTTAGCTGTCATCAGCTGCCTCCACTTATCGTCTCTTCTGCTCGGCTATTTAGGCCTGGCTGTTCCTTCAGCCAGTGCCACTTGTAAATGGTTCCTGGTTGGATTCACATCTCTTTGGATTTCCCTGTTATCCTGACCAGTTCAGCTAAGCTAAGTTTTTGCTTGCGCTTTTCTGTTCACAGATTCTGGACTTATCCATTCAGTGCTTTCTATGTTTGTCCAGCGTTATCAGTATGAATTAATTCTGTCTTGCTGGAAGCTTTGGGAGGCAGATTTGCCCTCCCCACCTTTGGTCAGGTGTGGAGATTTTTTCTGTAAACTCTGCGTGGATTTTTGTAGTGTTTTATACTGACCGCACAGTATTCCATCCTATCCTATCTATCAAGCTAGACTGGCCTCCTGTGCTCATCCTGGTTTCATTCTGTGTATGTCTTTTTCCTCTCCACTCACAGTCATTATTTGTGGGGTCTAATCTATCCTTTGGGGGATTTTCTCTGAGGCAAGATAGTTTTCCTGCTTCTGTCTTTAGGGGTAGTTAGCTCTAAGGCTGTAACGAGATGCCTAGGGAGAGTTAGGAGCATTACACGGCTACTTCTAGTGTTGTGTTGAGCTTAGGGACTGCGGTCAGTACAGTTACCACTTCCCTCAGAGCTCGTTCCATGTTGCTCCTAGACCACCGCATCATAACAAAATTCATGGCAGTTTTCCATCATGTTTACAGTACCATGTAAACCTATGGAAAACAAAATCCACTGTGCCCATGGTGTGGAAAATACCATTCGGAAACGCTGCGTTGTATTTTCCACAGCATGTCAATTCTTTGTGTGGAATCCGCAGCGTTTTACACCTGTTCCTCAATAGGAATCCGCAGGTGAAATCAGAGCAAAAACACTGGAAATCAGTGGAAAATCCACAGGTAAAATGCATTGCATTTTACCTGCGGACTTTTCAAAAACAGTGAGGAAAAATCCTCACACGAATCCGCAACATGGGCATATAGCCTTAGGGTTAGGGCTGGAACTAGAGTTAAGGTTGGGATTAGGGTTAGGGTTGGAATTAGGGTTAAGATTAGGGTTAGTGGTGTGTCGAGGTTAGGGCTAGGCTTGTGGTTAGGGCTATGGTTGGGAATAGGGTTGGCTTTGTGTTGGGTTTAGGGTTGTGGTTAGGGTTGGGATTAGGGTTAGGGGTGTGTTGGGGTTAGGGTTGTGATTATGGTTAGAGTTGGAATTAGGGTTAGGGGTGTATTGAGGTTAGTGTTGGAGTAAGAATTGAGGGGTTTCCACTTTTTAGGCACATCAGGGAGTCTCCAATCACGACATGGCGCCACCATTGATTCCAGCCAATCTTGCATTCAAAAAGTCAAATGGTGCTCCCTGCCTTCCGAGCCCCGACGTGCGCCCAAACAGTGGTTTACCCAAACATATGGGACATAAGCATACTCAGGAAAAATGGTACAACAATTTTGGGGGTCTAAATTCTTCTGTTACCCTTAGAAAAAAAAAATGGGGGCTTAAAAATTATTTTGTGGGAAAAAAAAGATTTTTTATTTTCACGGCTCTGCGTTATAAAATTCTGTGAAGCACTTGGGGGTTCAAAGTGCTCACCACACATCTGGATAAGTTCCTTGGGGGGTCTAGTTTCCAAAATGGGGTCACTTGTGGGGGGTTTCTACTTTTTAGGTACATCAGTTGCTCTGCAAACACAACGTGATGCCCGCAGACCATTACATTAAAGTCTGCATTTCAAAAAGTCACTAATTCCCTTCTGAGCCTTGACGTGGCCCAAACAGTGGTTTACCCCCACATATGGGTTCAGGGTTTAGGGTTGTGGTTAGGGTTGGGATTAGGGTTAGGGGTGTGTTGGGGTTAGGGTTGTGATTATGGTTAGAGTTGGAATTAGGGTTAGGGGTGTATTGAGGTTAGTGTTGGAGTAAGAATTGAGGGGTTTCCACTTTTTAGGCACATCAGGGAGTCTCCAATCACGACATGGCGCCACCATTGATTCCAGCCAATCTTGCATTCAAAAAGTCAAATGGTGCTCCTTGCCTTCCGAGCCCCGACGTGCGCCCAAACAGTGGTTTACCCAAACATATGGGACATAAGCATACTCAGGAAAAATGGTACAACAATTTTGGGGGTCTAAATTCTTCTGTTACCCTTAGAAAAAAAAAATGGGGGCTTAAAAATTATTTTGTGGGAAAAAAAAGATTTTTTATTTTCACGGCTCTGCGTTATAAAATTCTGTGAAGCACTTGGGGGTTCAAAGTGCTCACCACACATCTGGATAAGTTCCTTGGGGGGTCTAGTTTCCAAAATGGGGTCACTTGTGGGGGGTTTCTACTTTTTAGGTACATCAGTTGCTCTGCAAACACAACGTGATGCCCGCAGACCATTACATTAAAGTCTGCATTTCAAAAAGTCACTAATTCCCTTCTGAGCCCCGACGTGGCCCAAACAGTGGTTTACCCCCACATATGGGTTCAGCATACTCAGGACAAACTGGACAACTATTGGGGTTCAATTTCTCGTGTTACCCTTGTGAAAATTATAAATTGCGGGCTAAAAAATCATTTTTGAGGAAAAAAATGTTTTTTTTATTTTCACGGCTTTGCGTTATAAACTTCTGTGAAGCACTTGGGGGTTCAAAGTGCTCAACACACATCTAGATAAGTTCCTTGGAGGGTCTAGTTTCCAAAATGGTGTTACTTGTGGGGGAGTTCAAATTTTTAAGCGCACAGGAGCTCTCCAAACGCTACATGGTAACCGCTAACCATTGGTGCTAATTTTGCATTCAAAAAGCCAAATGGTGCTCCTTCCCTTCCGAGCCTTGCCGTGTGCCCAAACAGTGGTTTACCCCCACATGTGAGGTATCAGTGTACTCAGGAGAAATTGCCCAACACATTTTATGATCCATTTTATCTGTAGCCTATGTGAAAATGAAAAATTGAGGCTAATTTTTTTTTTAAAGTACTTTTTTATTTTTATGGATCAATGTGTGAAGCACCTGGGGATTGAAAGTGCTCACTATCCATCTAGATAAGTTCTTTGGGGCATCTAGTTTCCAAAATGTGGTTACATAATAATAATAATAATAATAATTTTATTTATATAGCGCCAACATATTCCGCAGCGCTTTACAAATTATAGAGGGGACTTGTACAGACAATAGACATTACAGCATAACAGAAATACAGTTCAAAACAGATACCAGGAGGAGTGAGGGCCCTGCTCGCAAGCTTACAAACTATGGGGAAAAGGGGAGACACGAGAGGTGGATGGTAACAATTGCTTTAGTTATTCGGACCAGCTATAGTGTAAGGCTCAGGTGTTCATGTAAAGCTGCATGAACCAGTTACCTGCCTAAGTATGTAGCAGTACAGACACAGAGGGCTAATACTGCATAAAGTGTATGAGAACATGATGCGAGGAACTTTTTTTTTTTTTTTATTATAAATAGGCCACACAGGGATCGTTAGGTTAATGCATTGAGGCGGTAGGCCAGTCTGAACAAATGAGTTTTTAGGGCACGCTTAAAACTGTGGGGATTGGGGATTAATCGTATTAACCTAGATAGTGCATTCCAAAGAATCGGCGCAGCACGTGTAAAGTCTTGGAGACGGGAGTGGGAGGTTCTGATTATTGAGGATGCTAACCTGAGGTCATTAGCGGAGCGGAGGGCATGGGTAGGGTGGTAGACTGATACCAGGGAGGAGATGTAGGGTGGTGCTGAGCCATGGAGTGCTTTGTGGATGAGGGTAGTAGTTTTGTACTGGATTCTGGAGTGGATGGGTAGCCAGTGTAATGACTGGCACAGGGTAGAGGCATCGGTGTAACGGTTGGTGAGGAATATGATCCTGGCTGCAGCATTCAGGACAGATTGGAGCGGGGAGAGTTTTGCAAGAGGGAGACCGATTAGTAGAGAGTTACAATAGTCCAGACGAGAATGAATAAGTGAAACAGTCAGAGTTTTTGCAGAGTCGAAATTAAGAAAAGGGCGAATTCTAGAAATGTTTTTGAGATGCAGGTAAGAAGAGCGAGCCAGTGATCGGATGTAGGGGGTGAATGAAAGGTCAGATGGTTACAGAAGGTTACATGTGGGTGAGCTCCAATGTTTAGGCACACAGGGTCTCCCCAAATGCGACATGGTGTCTGCTAAAGATTGGAGCCAATTTTTCATTCAAAAAGTCAAATGGCGCTCCTTCCCTTCCAAGCCCTGTCGTGCGCCCAAACAGTGATTCCCCCCTACATATGGGGCATCGGTAGGCACGGACTGGGACTAAAATTCAGCCCTGGCATTTGCAATCACACAGGCCCATGTTGTCCCATTTCCAAGCAACAGATGGGGATATATTATTAACATTATCGTGGATGGAGGAAAGCAAGATTTACAAGACCAATATTTCTAATGATACCTGTGGCCTGCTGAGGTAAGTGACGGAGTCAGCGACTTTGTGCTCCATCACAACTGTTAACAGTATGGGAGTTTTGAGAACACTGAATCTGCTAACAACATAGCAGACAAGGCAGCCCATTACCAGACAGACCCTTCTGGTATTTGCCAGATTTGCCCAATGGCCAGTCCGGCCCTGGGCATCGGCGTACTCAGGACAAATTGTTCAACAACTTTTGGGGTCCAGTTTCTCCTTTTACCCTTGGGAAAGTAAAAAAATTGTTGCTAAAAGTAATTTTTTGTGACTAAAAAGTTAAATGTTCATTTTTTCCTTCCATGTTGCTGTGAAACACCTGAAGGGTTAATAAACTTCTTGAATGTGGTTTTGAGCACCTTCAGGGGTGCAGTTTTTAGAATGGTGTCACTTTTGGGTATTTTCAGCCCTATAGACCCCTCAAACTGACTTCAAATGTGAGCTGGTCCCTAAAAGAAATGGTTTTGTAAATTTTGTTGTAAAAATGAGAAATCGATGGTCAAATTTTAACCTTTATAACTTCCTAGCAAAAAAACAAAACTTTGTTTCGAAAATTATGCTGATGTAAAGTAGATATGTGGAAAATGTAATTTATTAACTATTTTGTGTCACATAACTCTCTGGTTTAACAGAATAAAAATTCAAAATTTGAAAATTGCGAAATTTTCAAATTTTTTTCCAAATTTCCATTTTTTCACAAACAAACGCAAAAATTATCGACCTAAACTTATCACTAAAATGAAGCTCAATATGTCACGATAAAACAATCTCAGAATCACTAGGATCTGTTGAAGCGTTCTTGAGGTATTACCTCATAAAGGGACACTGGTCAGAATTGCAAAAAATGGCCAGGTCATTAAGGTCAAAATAGGCTGGGTCATGAAGGGGTTAATTTCCAAGTTCTAGAACATGTGCCCATTCCCAGAAAAGATAGTAACATGCTAAATACCCTAAAACGTAGAGAATGATTTTGGATACACACTTTGGAAACCCATGAGCCTAGGGGACTATTAACTGTCCAGTTTTATTTAACCCCTTTGTGACAGAGCCAATTTGGTACTTAACCCCTTCAAGACCCAGCCTATTTTGACCTTAAAGACCTTGCCGTTTTTTGCAATTCTGACCAGTGTCCCTTTATGAGGTAATAACTCAGGAACGCTTCAACGGATCCTAGCGGTTCTGAGATTGTTTTTTCGTGACATATTGGGCTTCATGTTAGTGGTAAATTTAGGTCAATAAATTCTGCATTTATTTGTGATAAACACGGAAATTTGGCGAAAATTTTGAAAATTTCGCAATTTTCACATTTTGAATTTTTATTCTGTTAAACCAGAGAGATATGTGACACAAAATAGTTAATAAATAACATTTCCCACATGTTTACTTTACATCAGCACAATTTTGGAAACAAAATTTTTTTTTGTTAGGAAGTTATAAGGGTTAAAATTCGACCAGCGATTTGTCATTTTTACAACGAAATTTACAAAACCATTTTTTTTAGGGACCACCTCACATTTGAAGTCAGTTTGAGGGGTCTATATGGCTGAAAATACCCAAAAGTGACACCATTCTAAAAACTGCACCCCTCAAGGTACTCAAAACCACATTCAAGAAGTTTATTAACCCTTCAGGTGCTTCACAGCAGCAGAAGCAACATGGAAGGAAAAAATGAACATTTAACTTTTTAGTCACAAAAATTATCTTTTAGCAACAATTTTTTTATTTTCCCAATGGTAAAAGGAGAAACTGAACCACGAAAGTTGTTGTCCAATTTGTCCTGAGTACGCTGATACCTCATATGTGGGGGTAAACCACTGTTTTGGCGCATGGCAGGGCTTGGAAGGGAAGGAGCGCCATTTGACTTTTTGAATCAAAAATTGGCTCCACTCTTTAGCGGACACCATGTCACGTTTGGAGAGCCCCCGTGTGCCTAAAAATTGGAGCTCCCCCACAAGTGACCCCATTTTGGAAACTAGACGCCCCAAGGAACTTATCTAGATGCATAGTGAGCACTTTGAACCCCCAGGTGCTTCACAAATTGATCCGTAAAAATGAAAAAGTACTTTTTTTTCACAAAAAAATTTTTTAGCCTCAATTTTTTCATTTTCACATGGGCAACAGGATAAAATGGATCCTAAAATGAGTTGGGCAATTTCTCCTGAGTACACCAATACCTCACATGTGGAGGTAAACCACTGTTTGGGCACATGGTAAGGCTCGGAAGGGAAGGAGCGCCATTTGACTTTTTGAATGAAAAATTATTTCCATCGTTAGCGGACACCATGTCGCGTTTGGATAGCTCCTGTGTGCCTAAACATTGGCGCTCCCCCACAAGTGACCCCATTTTGGAAACTAGACCCCCCAAGGAACTAATTTAGATGCCTAGTGAGCACTTTAAACCCTCAGGTGCTTCACAAATTGATCTGTAAAAATGAAAAAGTAATTTTTTTTCACAAAAAAATTCTTTTCGCCTCAATTTTTTCATTTTCACATGGGCAGCAGGATAAAATGGATCATAAAATTTGTTGGGCAATTTCTCCCGAGTACGCCGATACCTCATATGTGGGGGTAAACCACTGTTTGGGCACTCGGCAGGGCTCGGAAGAGAAGGCGCGCCATTTGACTTTTTGAATGGAAAATTAGCTCCAATTGTTAGCGGACACCATGTCGCGTTTGGAGAGCCCCTGTGTGCCTAAACATTGGAGCTCCCGCACAAGTGACCCCATTTTGGAAACTAGACCCCCCAAGGAACTTATCTAGATGCATATTGAGCACTTTAAACCCCCAGGTGCTTCACAGAAGTTTATAACGCAGAGCCATGAAAATAAAAAATAATTTTTCTTTCCTCAAAAATGATTTTTTAGCCTGGAATTTCCTATTTTGCCAAGGATTATAGGAGAAATTGGACCCCAAATATTGTTGTCCAGTTTGTCCTGAGTACGCTGATACCCCATATGTGGGGGTAAACTACTGTTTGGGCGCACGGCAGGGCTCTTAAGGGATGGCACGCCATTTGGCTTTTTAAATGGAAAATTAGCTCCAATCATTAGCGGACACCATGTCACGTTTGGAGAGCCCCTGTGTGCCTAAACATTGGAGATCCCCCAGAAATGACACCATTTTAGAAACTAGACCCCCAAAGGAACTAATCTAGATGTGTGGTGAGGACTTTGAACCCCCAAGTGCTTCACAGAAGTTTATAACGCAGAGCCATGAAAATAAAAAAAAAAATTATTTTCTCAAAAATGATCTTTTAGCCTGCAATTTTTTATTTTCCCAAGGGTAACAGGAGAAATTTGACCCCAAAAGTTGTTGTCCAGTTTCTCCTGAGTACGCTGATACCCCATATGTGGGGGTAAATCACTGTTTGGGCACATGCCGGGGCTCGGAAGTGAAGTAGTGACGTTTTGAAATGCAGACTTTGATGGAATGCTCTGTGGGCGTCACGTTGCGTTTGCAGAGCCCCTGATGTGGCTTAACAGTAGAAACCCCCCACAAGTGACCCCATTTTGGAAACTAGACCCCCAAAGGAACTTATCTAGATGTGTGGTGAGCACTTTGAACCCCCAAGTGCTTCATAGAAGTTTATAATGCAGAGCCGTGAAAATAATAAATACGTTTTCTTTCCTCAAAAATAATTATTTAGCCCAGAATTTTTTAATTTTCCCAAGGGTAACAGGAGAAATTTGACCCCAATATTTGTTGTCCAGTTTCTCCTGAGTACGGTGATACCCCATATGTGGGGGTAAACTACTGTTTGGGCACATGCCGGGGCTTGGAATTGAAGTAGTGACGTTTTGAAATGCAGACTTTGATGGAATGCTCTGCGGGCGTCACGTTGCGTTTGCAGAGCCCCTGATGTGCCTAAACAGTAGAAACCCCCCACAAGTGACCCCATTTTGGAAACTAGACCCTGAAAGGAACTTATCTAGATGTGTGGTGAGCACTTTGAACCCCCAAGTGCTTCATAGAAGTTTATAATGCAGAGCCGTGAAAATAATAAATACGTTTTCTTTCCTCAAAAATAATTATTTAGCCCAGAATTTTTTATTTTCCCAAGGGTTACAGGAGAAATTGGACCCCAAAAGTTGTTGTCCAGTTTCTCCTGAGTACGCTGATACCCCATATGTGGGGGTAAACCACTGTTTGGGCACACGTCGGGGCTCAGAAGGGAAGTAGTGACTTTTGAAATGCAGACTTTGATGGAATGGTCTGCGGGTGTCACGTTGCGTTTGCAGAGCCCCTGGTGTGCCTAAACAGTAGAAACCCCCCACAAGTGACCCCATTTTAGAAACTAGACCCCCCAAGGAACTTATCTAGATATGTGGTGAGCACTTTGAACCCCCAAGTGCTTCACAGACGTTTACAACGCAGAGCCGTGAAAATAAAAAATCATTTTTCTTTCCTCAAAAATTATGTTTTAGCAAGCATTTTTTTAGATTCACAAGGGTAACAGGAGAAATTGGACCCCAGTAATTGTTGTGCAGTTTGTCCTGAGTATGCTGGTACCCCATATGTGGGGGTAAACCACTGTTTGGGCACACGTCAGGGCTCGGAAGTGAGGGAGCACCATTTGACTTTTTGAATACGAGATTGGCTGGAATCAATGGTGGCGCCATGTTGCGTTTGGAGACCCCTGATGTGCCTAAACAGTGGTAACCCCTCAATTCTAACTCCAACACTAACCCCAACACACCCCTAACCCTAATCCCAACTGTAGCCATAATCCTAATCACAACCCTAACCCCAACACACCCCTAACCACAACACTAACCCCAACACACCCCTAACCCTAACCACAACCCTAATTCCAACCCTAACCCTAAGGCTATGTGCCCACGTTGCGGATTCGTGTGAGATATTTCCGCACCATTTTTGAAAAATCTGCGGGTAAAAGGCACTGTGTTTTACCTGCGGATTTTCCGCGGATTTCCAGTGTTTTTTGTGCGGATTTCACCTGCGGATTCCTATTGAGGAACAGGTGTAAAACGCTGCGGAATCCGCACAAAGAATTGACATGCTGCGGAAAATACAACGCAGCGTTTCCGCGCGGTATTTTCTGCACCATGGGCACAGCGGATTTGGTTTTTCATATGTTTACATGGTACTGTAAACCTGATGGAACACTGCTGCGAATCCGCAGCGGCCAATCTGCAGCCAAATCCGCACCGTGTGCACATAGCCTAATTCTAAAGGTATGTGCACACGCTGCGGAAAACGCTGCGGATCCACAGCAGTTTCCCATGAGTGTACAGTTCAATGTAAACCTATGGGAAACAAAAATCGCTGTACACATGCTGCGGAAAAACTGCACGGAAACGCAGCGGTTTACATTCCGCAGCATGTCACTTCTTTGTGCGGATTCCGCAGCGGTTTTACAACTGCTCCAATAGAAAATCGCAATTGTAAAACCGCAGTGAAATGCGCAGAAAAAAACGCGGTAAATCCGCCATAAATCCGCAGCGGTTTAGCACTGCGGATTTATCAAATCCGCAGCGGAAAAATCCGCAGAGGACCAGAATACGTGTGCACATTCCTAACCCTAACCCTAGCCCTAACCCTAGCCCTAACCCTAGCCCTAACCCTAACCCTACCCCTAACCCTAACCCTACCCCTAACCCTACCCCTACCCCTAACCCTACCCCTAACCCTACCCCTAACCCTAACCCTACCCCTAACCCTAACCCTAATCCCTACCCCTAACCCTACCCCTAACCCTAACCCTATTCTAACATTAGTGGAAAAAAAAAAATTTCTTTATTTTTTTATTGTCCCTACCTATGGGGGTGACAAAGGGGGGGGGGTCATTTATTATTTTTTTTATTTTGATCACTGAGATAGATTATATCTCAGTGATCAAAATGCACTTTGGAACGAATCTGCCGGCCGGCAGATTCGGCGGGCGCACTGCGCATGCGCCCGCCATTTTGGAAGATGGCGGCGCCCGGGAGAAGACGGACGGGACCACGGCTGGATCGGTAAGTATGATAGGGTGGGGGGGACCACGGGGGGGGGGAATCGGAGCGCGGGAGGGGTGGAACGGAGCGCGGGGGGCGTGGAACGGAGCACGGGGGGGCTGGAATGGAGCACGGGGGGGTGGAACGGAGCACGGGGGGGTGGATCGGAGTGCAGGGGGGGTGATTGGAGCACGGGGGGGTGATTGGAGCACGGGGGGAGCGGACACGAGCACGGGGGGGAGCGGAGCACTGGACGGAGGGGAGCCGGAGCAGTGTACCGGCCAGATCGGGGGGGTGGGGGGGCGATCGGAGGGGTGGGGTGGGGGCACACTAGTATTTCCAGCCATGGCCGATGATATTTCAGCATCGGCCATGGCTGGATTGTAATATTTCACCCGTTATAATGGGTGAAATATTACAAATCGCTCTGATTGGCAGTTTCACTTTCAACAGCCAATCAGAGCGATCGTAGCCACGAGGGGGTGAAGCCACCCCCCCTGGGCTAAACTACCACTCCCCCTGTCCCTGCAGATCGGGTGAAATGGGAGTTAACCCTTTCACCCGGTCTGCAGGGACGCGATCTTTCCATGACGCCGCATAGGCGTCATGGGTCGGATTGGCACCGACTTTCATGACGCCTACGTGGCGTCAAAGGTCGGGAAGGGGTTAATGACCGAGCCAATTTTTACAATTCTGACCACTGTCACTTTATGAGGTTATAACTCTGGAACGCTTCAACGGATCCCGCTGATTCTGAGATTGTTTTTTCGTGACATATTGTGCTTCATGATAGTGGTAACATTTCTTCGATATTACTTGCGATTATTTATGAAAAAAACGGAAATATGGCGAAAATGTTTAAAATTTAGCAATTTTCAAACTTTGTATTTTTATGCCCTTAAATCAGAGAGATATGTCACGAAAAATTGTTAATAAATAACATTTCCCACATGTCTACTTTACATCAGCACAATTTTGGAAACAAAATTTTTTTTTTGTTAGGGAGTTATAAGGGTTAAAATTTGACCAGCAATTTCTCATTTTTACAACACCACTTTTTTTAGGGACCACATCACATTTGAAGTCATTTTGAGGGGTCTATATGATAGAAAATAAAGAAGTGTGACACCATTCTTAAAACTACACCCCTCAAGGTTCTCAAAACCACATTCAAGAAGTTTATTAACCCTTTACTTGCTTCACAGGAACTGAAACAATGTGGAAGGAAAAATTGAACATTTAACTTTTTTTTTGCAAACATTTTAATTCAGAATCATTTTTTTTCTTTTCACAAGTGTAAAAACAGAAATTTAACCATAAATTTTGTTACGCAATTTCTCCTGAATACGCCAATACCCCATATGTGAGGGTAAACCACTTTTTGGGCGCACCGCAGAACTTGGAAGTGAAGGAGCGCTGTTTGACTTTTTCAATGTAGAATTGGTTGGAATTGAGATCGGACGCCATGTCACGTTTAGAGAGCCCCTGATGTGCCTAAACAGTGGAAACCCCCCACAATTGACACCATTTTTGAAACTAGACCCCTTAAGGAACTTATCTAGATGTGTGGTGAGCACTTTGAACCCCCATGTGCTTCACAGAAGTTTATAACGTTGAGCCGTGAAAATAACAAATCGCATTTTTTCTACAAAAATTATATTTTTGCCCCCAAATTTTTATTTTCACAAGGGTAACAGGAGAAATTAGGCCATAAAAGTTGTAGTGCAATTTCTCCTGAGTACGTCGATACCCAATATGTGGGGGTAAACCACTGTTTGGGCGCACCGCAGAGCTTGGAAGAGAAGGAGTGCCGTTTTACTTTTTCAATGTAGAATTGTCTGGAATTGAGATCGGACGCCATGTCGCTTTTGGAGAGCCCCTGATGTGCCTAAACAGTGGAAACCCCCCACAAGTGACCACATTTTGGAAACTAGACCCCCCATGGAACTTATCTAAATGTGTGGTGAGAACTTTGAATGCCCAAGTGCTTCACAGAAGTTTAGAATGCAGAGTCGTGAAAATTAAAAAAAAAATTTTTTCCACAAAAAAGATATTTTAGCCCCCAAGTTTTTATTTTCATAAGGGTAACAAGAGAAATCGGACCCCAAGAGTTGTTGTCCAATTTGTCCTGAGTCTGCTGGTACCCCATATGTGGGGGTAAACCACTGTTTGGGCGCACGGCAGAGCTCGGAAGGAAGGAGCGCCGTTTTGGAATGCAGACTTTGATAGAATGGTCTGCGGGCGTTATGTTGCGTTTGCAGAGCCCCTGATGTACCTAAACAGTAGAAACCCTCCACAAGTGACCCCATTTTGGAAACTAGACCCCCGAAGGAACTTATCTAGGTGTGTGGTGAGAACTTTGAATGCCCAAGTGCTTCACAGAAGTTTAGAATGCAGAGTCGTGAAAATAAAAAAAAAATTTTTTTCCACAAAAAAGATTTTGTAGCCCCCAAGTTTTTATTTTCACAAGGGTAGCAGGAGAAATTGGACCACTAAAGTTGTTGTCCAATTTATCCTGAGTACGCTGATGCCCCATATGTGGGGGTAACCCACTGTTTGGGCGCATGACAGAGCTCAGAAGGGAAGGAGCGCTGTTTTGGAATGCAGACTTAGATAGAATGGTCTGTGGGCGTTATGTTGCGTTTGCAGAGCCCCTGATGTACCTAAACTGTAGTAACCCCCCACAAGTGACCCGGTTTTGGAAACTAGACCCCCAAGGAACTTATCTAGATGTGTGGTGATAACTTTGAATGCCCAAGTGCTTCACAGAAGTTTAGAATGCAGAGTCGTGAAAATAAAAAAAAATTTTTTTTCCATAAAATAGATTTTGTAGCCCTTAAGTTTTTATTTTCACAAGGGTAACAGGAGAAATTGGACCACAAAAGTTGTTGTCCAATTTATCCCGAGTACGCTGATGCCCCATATGTGGGGGTAACCCACTGTTTGGGCGCACGGCAGAGCTCAGAAGGGAGGGAGCACCATTTGACTTTTTGAGCGCAAAATTGGATGTCGTGTTTGGAGACCCCCTGATGTAACTAAACAGTGGAAACCCCCCAATTCTAGCTCCAACCCTAACCCCAACACACCCCTAACCCTAATCCCAACCCGATCCATAATCCTAATCACTAGGGTTGAGCGACTTTTACTTTTTCAGGATCGAGTCGGGTTTCGCGAAACCTGACTTTGTCAAAAGTCGGGTCGGGTGAAATCGGCCGATCATTGCGAAAAGTCGGGGGGCCGACTGAAACACGAAACCCAATGCAAGTCAATGGGGAATAAAAGTCGGCAGTGAGTGGAGGACAGAAAAACACCTACAGATCCCATTTTAATGTCAAAAACATCAATTCTTGTTACTTACGCTTGTCAATCTTAATTAACCTTATAATAATAGTTAGGTTTTGAAAATTGGGGGTCATTTGGTTAAATTTGTGGGGGGGGCTGGCTCAATTTTTTCTTGGGCCCAAGAAATGTGGAATACATCACGGCGGTGGAGCAGGGAGAGGTAAGTATTTCAACTTTGCAAGTGCTGTGATCCAGAGCAAGCAGGGGGGCCCACTCGTTCGCATTGGCACTGACACAGGCCCCTCAAAGTACGGCGTTGTGTTTGACGGCGGGGGCAACTCCCACCGGCAGTGACACTTTTGCGTACTATGACGGGCCCTGTGACAGTGACGTCGCCAACGAGTATGCCCCCCACCTGATGAAGGAACATGCACTTTCATATGCACCTTCCTCTTTGTCCCCGTGTAAGGTGGTATAGTATGCGGGAAGGGGGACCTGACTTTCAGCCAACTGTTTCCTTGATCGTGGGCTAGGCAGAACTGTCCCACTATTGCTGTCCCCTGTGGACCCTGCATCCACGACATTAACCCAGTGCGCCGTGATGGACACGTAACGTCCCTGGCCATGCCTACTGGTCCATGCATCTGTTGTGAGGTGCACCTTCCCACTGACAGACTGCCTCAGTGCATGGACAATGCGGTCTTTGACATGCTGGTGGAGGGCTGGGATGGCTTTTCTCGCAAAGAAGTGGTGACTGGGTAGGTCATAGCGTGGTACTGCGTAGGCCATCAGGGCTTTGAAAGCTTTGCTTTCAACCAACTGGTAGGGCATCATCTCTAACGAGATAAGTCTGGCAATGTGGGCGTTCAAACCCTTTGTACGTGGATGACAGGATGAGTACTTTCGTTTCCTAACAAGAGTCTCTTCTAGGATGAGCTGGACTGGAGAGCTGCCTATGGTGGAACTAGCGGTGGTGGTGGTTGTGGACATGGCAGATTGAGAGTGAGTTGGTGATGTTGGCCTACATACAGTGCTTCCTACCAATAACCTTCTAACTCCCTGACTGCTTTGGCCTAGCGACGATCCCTCCACATTTGCTGCTGGTGTCCTAACCGGTGGGCTTACAGTGAGGGAAGCAATGTTGCAGTGCTGACTACTTTCATTCAGACCTGGTGCACCAACGGTACGGGACGTTAGGTAGTTAGTCCAGGCTTGCAAGTGCATGCTGTTTAAATGTCTATGCATGCACGTTGTATTTAAATTGTTAAGAATCTTCCCTCTGCTAAAGGTCTTTGAGCATTTTTTACAGATCACTTTTGACTGATCATTGGGATCTTGGTCAAAAAAATGCCACACTGCACTCTTCCTACTATGGAATTCCTTTTCAGGCATTGCACGCTGTGCAACTTTCACAGGAGGCCACGCTGTCCTAAAACTGGTTTTGCCAAACGTTTTTTGCCTGATACGCGTCTGCCAGATGACAGCTGTTGCGATGTAGATTGGTGCTGCTGTGGAAAACCCTCCTCTGCTTCTGAGCTAGTGGCAGCGCCACCCTCTTCCCACAATGGCTGCCAATCTGGGTCAACAACTGGGTCATCTATCACCTCCTCCTCCTCAATGTCATGTGCACCTTCCTCAGTGTCACGTGTAAGGGCACCATAGTCTCATCAGGGTCAGTTTCTGGCTCAGCTAACTGCGAGGGCAATGTAGTGATCTGACTCGATGGAACAGCATCATAATCTAGCTGTGGCTGTGCATCAGTGCACTCCATGTCCGATTCTTCTTGTAATGGGCAGGGTACAATTTCCCTTTCTAACCCAGGCACGGTATGTGTAAAGAGCTCCATGGAGGAACCTGTTGTGTCGCCTGACGCATCCTTCACTTTTGGTTTGGGAGAAGGACACAAGGAAACGTCTTGTTCCTGACCGGGAGCATCCACTGACGACTGGCTGCTGTGACATTTTGAACTTTGGGAAGAGGAGGCCAAAGAGCTAGAGGCTGAGTCAGCAAGGAAAGCCAAAACTTTTTACTGCTGCTCCGGCTTTAAAAGCTGTTTTCCTACTCCCAGGTAAGGGAGCCTTCAAGGCCTTGTGTAGCCAGACGATGACGCAGGCTCAACACCTCCAGCCTTAGGTGCTACTGTGCTTTTGCCACTACCACCAGATGCAGCACCACCATCAGCATCAGCTGACAACCCCTGCCCATGGCCTCTTCCACCAGACTTCCTCATTTTTGGGGGGAGACACAGAACCACAACTCTGGCCCTGTGGTATAACAGTAAACTATGAACGTGGCAGAAAGTGGCTGCCTGATATATACGACACACTAGCAGTACAGCAGAATATACACTGTGTGCGAATTTTAATCTCCCTTTTTTGGGGGGGGAGACATAGAAGCACAACTCTGGCCCAGTGGTATAACAGTAAACTATGAACGTGCCAGAAAGTGGCTGCCTGATATATACGACACACTAGCAGTACAGCAGAATATACACTGTGTGCGAATTTTAATTTCCCTTTTTTTTGGGGGGGAGACACAGAACCACAACTCTGGCCCAGTGGTATAACAGTAAACTATGAACATGCCAGAAAGTGGCTGCCTGATATATACGACACACTAGCAGTACAGCAGAATATACACTGTGTGCGAATTTTAATCTCTCTTTTTTGGGGGGGAGACACAGAAGCACAACTCTGGCCCAGTGGTATAACAGTAAACTATGAATGTGCCAGAAAGTGGCTGCCTGATATATACGACACACTAGCAGTACAGCAGAATATACACTGTGTGCGAATTTTAATCTCCCTTTTTTTGGGGGGGGAGACACAGAAGCACAACTCTGGCCCAGTGGTATAACAGTAAACTATGAACGTGCCAGAAAGTGGCTGCCTGATATATACGACACACTAGCAGTACAGCAGAATATACACTGTGTGCGAATTTTACTCTCCCTTTTTTTTGGGGGGGGAGACACAGAAGCACAACCCTGGCCCAGTGGTATAACAGTAAACTATGAACGTGCCAGAAAGTGGCTGCCTGATATATATGACACACTAGCAGTACAGCAGAATATACACTGTGTGCGAATTTTACTCTCCCTTTTTTTTGGGGGGGGAGACACAGAAGCACAACCCTGGCCCAGTGGTATAACAGTAAACTATGAACGTGCCAGAAAGTGGCTGCCTGATATATATGACACACTAGCAGTACAGCAGAATATACACTGTGTGCGAATTTTAATCTCCCTTTTTTTGGGGGGGAGACACAGAAGCACAACTCTGGCCCAGTGGTATAACAGTAAACTATGAACGTGCCAGAAAGTGGCTGCCTGATATATATGACACACTAGTAGTACAGCAGAATATACACTGTGTGCGAATTTTAATCTCCCTTTTTTTGGGGGGGAGACACAGAAGCACAACTCTGGCCCAGTGGTATAACAGTAAACTATGAACGTGACAGAAAGTGGCTGCCTGATATATATGACACACTAGCAGTACAGCAGAATATACACTGTGTGCGAGTTTTAATCTCCCTTTTTTTTGGGGGGAGACACAGAAGCACAACTCTGGCCCAGTGGTATAACAGTAAACTATGAACGTGCCAGAAAGTGGCTGCCTGATATATACGACAGACTAGCAGTACAGCAGAATATACACTGTGTGCGAATTTTAATCTCCCTTTTTTTTGGGGGGGGGAGACACAGAACCACAACTCTGGCCCAGTGGTATAACACAACACTATGAACGTGCCAGAAAGTGGCTGGAATTATTATTTAAAAAAAATAAATAAATAACAAGCTCCCTACAATGAGCTCAGAACAAGTATAGCAGCAATAAAAAGGACTGGTTAACACAAAAATGTGGACAAATAAACAAGATAGGTAACTGTGCAGAAAGGAGCAACAGGAATTTTGCTTTTAAAAAAGCAGTTGGTTTGCACAGCACCGCCGTGCACACAGCTATGCAGCTGCTGCACTAAAATACGACCTCCACTGTCCCTGCACAAAAAGGTGGTGTGGGACAGTGAAAATCGCTCCAGCACAAGCGGTTTGGGGGTTTATATTTCCTCGCTAACTCTGTCTCTGCTTCTGACTAACTGCAGCAACACCTCTCCCTATGCTCAGATCGGCAGAAGTAAGATGGCGGTCGGCGTGCACGCCCCTTTATACCCCCTGTGACGCCACAGACAGCAAGCCAATCACTGCCATGCCCTTCTCAAAGATGGTGGGGACCGAGACCTATGTCATCACGCTGCCCACACTCTGCGTCCTCCTTCATTGGGTGAATTCTGTGGCAGAGTTTATTCCTGTGGTCACAAGTGGTACTTCGGCTGATTCTCTCTGGGAGCTTCCGTTTGTGGAGGAAAGTGGTACTGCAGCTTCTGAGTTTCCTCCCTCAGGTGATCTGGTGAGGTCGTTAGCTGCTTCTCTACTTAACTCCACCTAATGCTTTGATTCATGCTTCCTGTCAATGTTCCAGTGTTGGACTTGTGTTTCTCTGGATTATTCCTGTGGCCTGCTGCTCTGCATAGCTAAGTGCTTCTTTGCTATTTGTTGCTATTTTTTCTGTCCAGCTTGTCTATTTGTTTTGCTGGAAGCTCTGGGATGCAAGGGGTGTACCTCCGTGCCGTTAGTTCGGTACGGAGGGTCTTTTTGCCCCTTTTGTGTGGTTTTCTTTAGGGTTTTGTGTAGACCGCAAAGTTATCTTTCCTATCCTCGTTCTGTCTAGAATATCGGGCCTCACTTTGCTGAATCTATTTCATCCCTACGTTTGTCTTTTCATCTTACTCACAGTCATTATATGTGGGGGGCTGCCTTTTCCTTTGGGGTATTTCTCTGAGGCAAGGTAGGCTTATTTTTCTATCTTCAGGCTAGTTAGTTTCTCAGGCTGTGCCGAGTTGCATAGGGAGCTTTAGGCGCAATCCACGGCTGCCTCTAGTTGTGTTTGGAGAGGATTAGGAATTGCGGTCTGCAGAGTTCCCACGTCTCAGAGCTCGTTCTGTTATTTTGGGTTGTTGCCAGATCACTGTGTGTGCTCTGATCGCTATGCACATTGTGTTCCTGAATTGCCAAGCATAACAGTACAGGAAGCCAAAAGTACTAATGTTTCTCAATAGACGGAAAAAAGAAGTTCTGAGACCATTTTTTTTCCTTTGCACTGTGTTTTGTCTTTTTTTTCCCCTAGACATTTGGGTGGTTCAGGACACAGGTGTGGACATGGATATTCAGGGTCTGTGCTCTTTAATGGATAATCTCGTTATAAATGTACAAAAGATTCAAGACTTGGTGGTTCAGAAGCCTATGTTAGAACCTAAAATTCCTATTCCTGATTTGTTTTTTGGTGATAGAGTCAAGTTTATGAATTTCAAAAATAATTGCAAGCTGTTTTTGGCCTTGAAACCTCACTCCTCTGGTGACCCAGCTCAACAAGTGAGAATTATTATTTCTTTTTTGCGTGGGGACCCTCAAGACTGGGCATTTTCCCTTGCGCCAGGAGATCCTGCATTGGGTAATATTGATGCGTTTTTCCTGGCGCTCGGATTGCTGTACGATGAGCCTAATTCAGTGGATCAGGCAGAGAAAAATTTGCTGGCTTTGTGTCAGGGGTCAGGATGAGATAGAGGTATACTGTCAGAAATTTAGAAAGTGGTCTGTACTCACTCAATGGAAGGAAGCTGCGCTCGCAGCGATTTTCAGAAAGGGTCTCTCTGAAGCCCTTAAAGATGTCATGGTGGGATTTCCTATGCCTGATGGTCTGAATGAATCTATGTCTTTGGCCATTCAGATCGGTCGACGCTTGCGTGAGCGTAAAGCTGTGCACCATTTGGCGGTATTACCTGAGATTAAACCGAAGCCTATGCAGTGCGATAGGACTTTGTCCAGAGTTGAACGGCATGAACACAGACGTCTGAATGGTCTGTGTTTCTACTGTGGTGATTCCACTCATGCCATTTCTGATTGTCCTAAGCGCTCTAAACGGTTCGCTAGGTTTGCCACCATTGATACTGTACAGTCAAAATTTCTTCTGTCCGTTACCTTGATATGCTCTTTGTCATCATATTCTGTCATGGCGTTTGTGGATTCGGGCGCTGCCCTGAATTTGATGGACTTGGATTATGCTAAACGTTGTGGGTTTTTCTTGGAGCCCATGCAGTGTCCTATTCCATTAAGAGGAATTGATGCTACACCTTTGGCCAAGAATAAGCCTCAGTACTGGACCCAGCTGACCATGTGCATGGCTCCTGCACATCAGGAGGATATTCGCTTTCTGGTGTTGCATAATCTGCATGATGTGGTCGTGTTGGGGTTGCCATGGCTACAAGTCCATAATCCAGTATTAGATTGGAAATCCATGTCGGTGTCCAGCTGGGGTTGTCAGGGGGTACATGGTGATGTTCCATTTCTGTCAATTTCGTCATCCACCCCTTCTGAGGTCCCAGAGTTCTTGTCTGATTACCGGGATGTATTTGATGAGCCCAAGTCCGATACCCTACCTCCGCATAGGGATTGTGATTGTGCTATCAATTTGATTCCTGGTAGTAAATTCCCAAAAGGTCGATTGTTTAATTTATCCGTACCTGAGCACACCGCTATGCGCAGTTATGTGAAGGAATCCCTGGAGAAGGGCATATTCGCCCGTCATCGTCGCCATTAGGAGCAGGGTTTTTTTTTGTAGCCAAGAAGGATGGTTCGCTGAGACCTTGTATAGATTACCGCCTTCTTAATAAGATCACGGTTAAAATTTCAGTACCCCTTGCCATTGTTATCTGACCTGTTTGCTCGGATTAAGGGGGCTAGTTGGTTCACAAAGATAGATCTTCGTGGTGCGTATAATCTGGTGCGAATTAAGCAAGGCGATGAATGGAAAACTGCATTTAATACGCCCGAGGGTCATTTTGAGTATCTAGTGATGCCGTTCGGACTTGCCAATGCTCCATCAGTGTTTCAGTCCTTTATGCATGACATCTTCCGAGAGTACCTGGATAAATTCCTGATTGTGTACTTGGATGACATTTTGATCTTCTCGGATGATTGGGAGTCTCATGTGAAGCAGGTCAGAACGGTGTTTCAGGTCCTGCGTGCTAATTCTTTGTTTGTGAAGGGATCAAAGTGTCTCTTTGGTGTGCAGAAGGTTTCATTTTTGGGGTTCAGCTTTTCCCCTTCTACTATCGAGATGGATCCTGTTAAGGTCCAGGCCATCCATGATTGGACTCAGCCGACATCTCTGAAAAGTCTGCAAAAGTTCCTGGGCTTTGCTAATTTTTATCGTCGCTTCATCTGCAATTTCTCTAGTATTGCTAAACCATTGACCGATTTGACCAAGAAGGGTGCTGATTTGGTCAATTGGTCTTCTGCTGCTGTGGAAGCTTTTCAAGAGTTGAAGAGTCGTTTTTCTTCTGCCCCTGTGTTGTGTCAACCAGATGTTTCTCTTCCATTCCAGGTCGAGGTTGATGCTTCTGAGATTGGAGCAGGGGCTGTTTTGTCGCAGAGAGGTTCTGATTGCTCAGTGATGAAACCATGCGCTTTCTTTTCCAGGAAGTTTTCGCCTGCTGAGCGAAATTATGATGTGGGCAACCAAGAGTTGCTGGCCATGAAGTGGGCATTCGAGGAGTGGCATCATTGGCTTGAAGGAGCTAAGCATCGCGTGGTGGTATTGACTGATCATAAGAACTTGACTTATCTCGAGTCTGCCAAGCGCTTGAATCCTAGACAAGCTCGTTGGTCGTTGTTTTTTGCCCGTTTTGACTTTGTGATTTCGTACCTTCCGGGCTCTAAAAATGTGAAGGCGGATGCTCTGTCTAGGAGTTTTGTGCCCGACTCTCCGGGTTTATCTGAGCCGGCGGGTATCCTCAAGGAAGGAGTAATTGTGTCTGCCATCTCCCCTGATTTGCGGTGGGTGCTGCAAAAATTTCAGGCTAATAAACCTGATCGTTGCCCAGCGGAGAAACTGTTTGTCCCTGATAGGTGGACGAATAAAGTTATCTCTGAACTTCATTGTTCGGTGTTGTCTGGTCATCCTGGAATCTTTGGTACCAGAGAGTTAGTGGCTAGATCCTTTTGGTGGCCGTCTCTGTCGCGGGATGTGCGTACTTTTGTGCAGTCCTGTGGGATTTGTGCTCGGGCTAAGCCCTGCTGTTCTCGTGCCAATGGGTTGCTTTTGCCCTTGCCGGTCCCGAAGAGGCCTTGGACACATATCTCTATGGATTTTATTTCTGACCTTCCCGTTTCTCAAAAGATGTCAGTCATTTGGGTGGTCTGTGATCGCTTTTCTAAGATGGTCCATCTGGTACCCTTGTCTAAATTGCCTTCCTCCTCTGATTTGGTGCCTTTGTTCTTCCAGCATGTGGTTCGTTTGCATGGCATTCCAGAGAATATTGTTTCTGACAGAGGTTCCCAGTTTGTTTCGAGGTTTTGGCGAGCCTTTTGTGGTAGGATGGGCATTGACTTGTCTTTTTCCTCGGCTTTCCATCCTCAGACTAATGGCCAGACCGAACGAACCAATCAGACCTTGGAAACATATCTGAGATGCTTTGTTTCTGCTGATCAGGATGACTGGGTGTCCTTTTTGCCTTTGGCTGAGTTCGCCCTTAATAATCGGGCCAGCTCGGCTACCCTGGTTTCACCGTTTTTCTGCAATTCTGGGTTCCATCCTCGTTTCTCTTCAGGACAGGTTGAGTCTTCGGACTGTCCTGGTGTGGATACTGTGGTGGACAGGTTGCAGCAGATTTGGACTCAGGTAGTGGACAATTTGACCTTGTCCCAGGAGAAGGCTCAACTTTTCGCTAATCGCAGACGCTGTGTGGGTCCCCGACTTTGTGTTGGGGATCTGGTTTGGTTATCTTCTCGTCATATTCCTATGAAGGTTTCCTCTCCTAAGTTTAAACCTCGTTTTATTGGTCCGTATAGGATTTCTGAGGTTCTTAATCCTGTGTCTTTTCGTCTGACCCTCCCAGATTCTTTTTCCATACATAACGTATTCCATAGGTCATTGTTGCGGAGATACGTGGCACCTATGGTTCCATCTGTTGACCCTCCTGCCCCGGTTTTGGTGGAGGGGGAATTGGAGTATATTGTGGAGAAGATTTTGGATTCTCGTGTTTCAAGACGGAAACTCCAGTATCTGGTTAAATGGAAGGGTTATGCTCAGGAAGATAATTCCTGGGTTTTTGCCTCTGATGTCCATGCTCCCGATCTTGTTCGTGCCTTTCATGTGGCTCATCCTGGTCGGCCTGGGGGCTCTGGTGGGGGTTCGGTGACCCCTCCTCAAGGGGGGGGTACTGTTGTGAATTCTGTGGCAGAGTTCACTCCTGTGGTCACAAGTGGTACTTCGGCTGATTCTCTCTGGGAGCTTCCGTTTGTGGAGGAAAGTGGTACTGCAGCTTCTGAGTTTCCTCCCTCAGGTGATCTGGTGAGGTCGTTAGCTGCTTCTCTACTTAACTCCACCTAATGCTTTGATTCATGCTTCCTGTCAATGTTCCAGTGTTGGACTTGTGTTTCTCTGGATCATTCCTGTGGCCTGCTGCTCTGCATAGCTAAGTGCTTCTTTGCTATTTGTTGCTATTTTTTCTGTCCAGCTTGTCTATTTGTTTTGCTGGAAGCTCTGGGACGCAAGGGGTGTACCTCCGTGCCGTTAGTTCGGTACGGAGGGTCTTTTTGCCCCCTTTGCGTGGTTTTCTTTAGGGTTTTGTGTAGACCGCAAAGTTATCTTTCCTATCCTCGTTCTGTCTAGAATATCGGGCCTCACTTTGCTGAATCTATTTCATCCCTACGTTTGTCTTTTCATCTTACTCACAGTCATTATATGTGGGGGGCTGCCTTTTCCTTTGGAGTATTTCTCTGAGGCAAGGTAGGCTTATTTTTCTATCTTCAGGCTAGTTAGTTTCTCAGGCTGTGCCGAGTTGCATAGGGAGCATTAGGCGCAATCCACGGCTGCCTCTAGTTGTGTTTGGAGAGGATTAGGAATTGCGGTCTACAGAGTTCCCACGTCTCAGAGCTCGTTCTGTTATTTTGGGTTGTTGTCAGATCACTGTGTGTGCTCTGATCGCTATGCACATTGTGTTCCTGAATTGCCTAGCATAACAGGTCCCCGAATCCCCCTATTTCTCTGTCCTCTGATGTGCGATCACATCAGAGGACAGAGAATTACACTTTGCTTTTTTTTTTTTTGCGGTCGCCAGTAAACAGTTAATTACCGGCGATCGCAAAACAGGGGTCGGTAAAACCGACCCCGATCATGTTCTTTGCGGTCTTGGCTACCCCCGGCAGCCGAGACCCCAAAGATTCTCCCGGTGTCGGCCGGCGGGCGCACTGCGCATGCGCCCGCCATTTTGAAGATGGCGGCGCCCATCGGGAACCACGAGGAGCACCGGGGGAGACAGGTAAGTATTGGGGGGCTACCTGGGACTCCATTTCTCTGTCCTCTGATGTGCGATCACATCGGAGGACAGAGAAATTAAAAAGAAATCGCGTTTTTTTTGCGATCGCCGGTAAACGGTTAATTACCGGCGATCGCAAATGCGGGGTCAGTAAAACCCCCCCCGAATCATGTTCTCTGGGGTCTCGGTTACCCCCGGCAGCCGAGATCCCAGAGAAAATCCGACTCTGGGGGGCGCTATTTACTTTTTCCACAGTGCCGTTAATTAACGGCGCTGTGGTTTAAGTACCCTTAGCGGCCGCCATTAAAAGGCGTATCGGCGGTCGTTAAGGGGTTAAGATTGGCAGTTCTGCCTCATTGCCAGTGCTGTGTGTGCCACCTGTCTCAAATTGTGTGCCACATTAAACCTAGTGTGTAATACTAGGCCTGATTTATTTTCAATTCTCCCTGAAAAAAAAAAAATTGTGGGAGATTAAGATTGGCATTTCTGCTTCAGTGCCACTCCTGTGTGTGCCACCTGTCTCAAATTTTGTGCCACATTAAACCTAGTGTGTAATACTGGGCCAGATTTCTATAAAATTCTCCCTGAAAAAATAAAAATAGTGCTAGATTAAGATTGGCAATTCTGCCTCATTGCCAGTGCTGTGTGTGCCACATGTCTCAAATTGTGTGCCACATTAAACCTAGTGTGTAATACTGGGCCAGATTTCTTTTCAATTATCCCTGAAAAAAAAATTGTGGGAGATTAAGATTGACGATTCTGCTTCAGTGCCACTCCTGTGTCTGCCACCTGTCTCAAATTTTGTGCTACATTAAACCTAGTGTGTAATACTGGGCCAGATTTCTTTTCAATTCTCCCTGAAAAAAAAATAGTGGGAGATTAAGATTGGCATTTCTGCTTCAGTGCCACTCCTGTGTGTGCCACCTGTCTCAAATTTTGTGCCACATTAAACCTAGTGTGTAATACTGGGCCAGATTTCTTTTAAATTCTCCCTGAAAAAAAATGGGAGATTAAGATTGGCATTTCTGCTTCAGTGCCACTCCTGTGTGTGCCACCTGTCTCAAATTTTGTGCCATATTAAACCTAGTGTGTAATACTGGGCCAGATTTCTTTTAAATTCTCCCTGAAAAAAAATAGTGGGAGATTAAGATTGGCATTTCTGCTTCAGTGCCAGTCCTGTGTGTGCCTCCTGTCTCAAATTGTGTGCCACATTAAACCTAGTGTGTAATACTGGGCCAGATTTCTTTTCAATTCTCCCTGAAAAAAAAAGTGGGAGATTAAGATTGGCATTTCTGCTTCAGTGCCAGTCCTGTGTGTGCCACCTGTCTCAAATTGTGTCCCACATTAAACCTAGTGTGTAATACTGGGCCAGTTTTTTTGAAATTATCCCAGAAAAAATAAAATAGTGGGAGATTAAGATTGGCAATTCTGCCTCATTGCCAGTGCTGTGTGTGGCATCTGTCTCTAATTTTGTGCCACAGAACATATCCTGTATAAGAGTGGGCCACATTTCTTCAATATTCTCCCAGAAAAAATAAAAAGGTGGAGATTTTTATTGGTAGTGTCTGCATCAGCATCAGTCCTGTTAGTGGCATATCTGTCTGCCACTGAAGCTGTGTACTGTTATACATTGGGCCTGATTTTCCCTGCAGTCTGACCCACCTATAAAGGGATATATAAATCCAACAGAAGTTTGAGTTCACCTTGTAACTGGTTTTACAGTAACAAATACAGTTAGTTTGCTCACGTTTTTCAAACAATGAGGAAGTCTGGTGGAAGAGGTCGTGGCCGTGGGCGGTCATTGCCAGCTGGTAATGATGGTAGTGGTGGTGGAGCATCAGGTGGTCGTGGGAAAAGCAATATAGCACCTAAGTCTCGAGTTGTTGAGTCAGGTTCGTCGTCTAGCTACACAATGCCTCGAACGCTCCCTTTTCTGGGAGTAGGAAAATCGCTTTTAAAGCCGGAGCAGCAAGAACAAGTTTTGGCTTTCCTTGCTGACTCAGCCTCTAGCTCTTTTGCCTCCTCTTCTGAAACTGGTAAATGTAAAAGCAGCGCGTCATTAGTGGATGTTCACGCTCAGGGACAAGTCGCTCCATTGTCCTGTTCAGCAAAAACAACAACAGAGAAGGATGCGTCAGGCGACACAACGGGTTACTCCATGGAGCTCTTTACACATACCGTTCCTGGGTTAGAAAGTGAAACAGTTAACAGGCCATGCCCATTACAAGTTGAATCGGACATGTAGTGCACAGATGCACAGCCACAGCCAGATTATTATGCTGTTCCTTTGACTCAGATCACAACATTGCCCTCGCAGTGTACTGATCCAGAATCAGACCCTGATGAGACTATGGTGCCCCGTCATGAACGCTATACCACAGGCTTACATGGTGACACAGACGAAGTTGCACACGAGATAGAAGAGGAGGTCATAGATGACCCAGTTGTTGGCCCTAATTGGCAACCAATGGGGGAACAGGGTGCAGGCGGCAGTAGTTCTGAAGCGGAGGAGGAGCCGCAGCAGGCATCAACATCACAACAGGTTCCATCAGCCGGGCCCGTATCTGGCCAAAAACATGTGGCAAAACCAAAACCAGTTGTAGGACAGCGTGGCCGTCCGGTTAAAGAAGCTCAGTCTGCAATGCCTGAAAAGGTATCCGATAGTAGAAAGAGTGCAGTCTGGCATTTTTTTTAAACAACATCCAAATGATCAGCGCAAAGTCATCTGTCAAAAATGTTCAACTACCTTAAGCAGAGGTCAGAATCTGAAAAGTCTAAATACAAGTTGTATGCGTAGACATTTAACCACCATGCATTTGCAAGCCTGGACTAACTACCAAACGTCCCTTAAGGTTGTAGCACCCTCAGCCAATGAAGCTAGTCAGCAACGGTACATCCCTTCCCTCACTGTAAGCCCACCATTTCCCGCACCACCTGCAGTAAATGTGCAGGTTTTGTCGGCAGGCCAAAGCAGTCAGGAAATCACCAGGTTCGTAGTAGGAAACACTGCATGTAGGGCACCAGCAAGAATATCATCTCCAACCCTCTCTCAGTCTGCCATGTCCACCGGCACCCCCGCTAGTTCCAAAATCTGTAGCTCTCCAGTCCAGCTCACCCTACATGAGTCTCTCATTAGGAAAAGGAAGTACTCATCTTCGCATCCGCGTACACAGGGTTTGAACGCCCACATTGCTAGACTAATCTCATTAGAGATGATGCCCTACCGGTTAGTTGAAAGCGAAGCTTTCAAAGCCCTGATGGACTACACTGTACCACGCTACGAGCTACCCAGTCAACAATTCTTTTCTAGAAAAGCCATCCCAGCCCTCCACCAGCATGTAAAAGACCGCATCGTCCATGCACTCAGGCAATCTGTGACTACAAAGGTGCACCTGACAACAGATGCATGGACCAGTAGGCATGGCCATGGACGTTACGTGTCCATCACGGCACACTGGGTTAATGTGGTGGATGCAGTGTCCACAGGGGACAGCAATATTGGGACAGTTGTGCCTAGCCCACGGTCTAGGAAACAGTTGGCTGTAGGCGTTCGCCCCCCCTCCTCCTCGTCCTCCTGCAGAAGCAAGAGCTCGTCCACAGACCGCAGTCGCACAACCACTCCATCCGCAGCTGCTACTGTTGCACACGAGGTATCCCATTATGGGACAGCTAGTGGCAAGCGTCAGCAGGCTGTATTGGCAATGAAGTGTTTGGGCGACAACAGACACACCGCGGAAGTTCTGTCTGAGTTCTTGCAGCAAGAAACTCAGTCATAGCTGGGCACTGTACATCTTGAGGAAGGCAAGGTAGTCAGTGATAACGGAAGGAATTTTATGGCTGCCTATGCCCTTTCACAACTGAAACACATTCCTTGCTTGGCTCACACCTTAAACCTGGTGGTGCAGTGCTTCTTGAAAAGTTATCTGGGGTTACCCGACCTGCTCCTCAAAGTGCGCAGACTTTGCTCGCATATCTGCCGTTCGCCCGTACACTCCAGCTGTATGCAGAACCATCAGCGGTCTTTGAACCTTCCCCAGCAACGCCTAATCGTCGACATTGCAACAAGGTGGAACTCCACACTGCACATGCTTCAGAGACTGTGCGACCAGAGGCGTGCTGTTATGTATTTGTGGGAGGATACACATACACGGGCATGCAGTTGGATGGCAGACATGGAGTTGTCAGGTGTGCAGTGGTCGAAGGTACAAGACCTGTGTCAAGTCCTTCAGTGCTTTCAGGAATGCACACGGCTGGTTAGTGCAGACAACGCCATAATAAGCATGAGCATCCCCCTAATGCATCTGCTGATGCAAAGTTTGACGCACATAAAGGAGCAGGCGTCTGCAGCCGAGGAAGAGGAAAGCCTTGATGCCAGTCAGCCATTGTCTGGTCAGGGCAGTCTACAGGACGAGATAGCGGGCGAAGAGGAGGAGGACGAGGAGGATGATGGGGATGAGTATTTTTTGAATGAGGAAGCTTCTCCGGGGCCAATAGAAACTGGTGGCGTTGCAAGGCCGGGTTCAGGTTTTTTGAGGGAGACAAGTGACGTAGATTTGCCTGAAATTGACCCTCAACCCAGCACAACCACAGATTTGACAACTGGAACTTTGGCACACATGGCGGACTATGCCTTGTGTATCCTCAAAAGGGACCCACACATTATTAAAATGATGACCAATGACGATTACTGGTTGGCCTGCCTCCTTGATCTTCGCTATAAAGGCAAATTGCAAAATATCATGCCACATGAGAACCTCAAACAAATATTAGCAACCAAACAAGCAAGTCTTGTAGACCGTTTGATTCAGGCATTCCCAGCACACAGCACCGGTGATGGTTCTCACACGAGGTGCAGGGGGCAACAGGGCAGAGGTGTTAGAGGTGCACAAATCAGAAGTGGCGTTGGACAGAGGGGTTTTCTGACCAGGTTGTGGAGTGATTTCGCAATGACCGCAGACAGGACAGGTACTGCAGCATCAATTCAAAGTGACAGGAGACAACATTTGTCCTGTATGGTTACTAACTATTTTTCATCCCTTATCGATGTTCTCCCTCAACCGTCATTCCCATTTGATTACTGGGCATCCAAAATAGACACCAGGCCTGAATTGGCAGAATATGCATTGCAGGAGCTTGCTTGCCCAGCAGCTAGTGTGCTATCTGAAAGAGTATTCAGTGCTGCTGGTTCAATATTGACCGAAAAAAGGACTCGTCTGGCTACCCAAAATGTTGATGATCTAACCTTCATTAAAATGAACCACTCATGGAGTTCAAATTATTTTGCCCCACCTTTCCCGGCTGACACCTAGCTTTCCTATAAAAAGGTCTTGCTTGACTGGTCTTACTGACTGTTCCAATCTCTTAATTTGCTGCAGCTGTTTGTCCCGCATACGACATGTTTACACCTCCCTAAATGGGCAAAGTCCCCCCACGGGGCCGTGGTCTCGCCACTTGGTGCAAGCACCTGTGAGAGTGCCGTTTGTCTGAAGAGATGGGTGTCCCCGCTTTTGGTTGACGGCAATGCCACTGGGTCCCTCATAGTACAATAAAGTGTCTCTGGCGGTGGTGGCGTGCACCCAACGTCAGACACACCATTGTAACATGAGGTGCCCTGGGCCTGTACCGCCGGCCACAAGAGAGTTCCCCCCCAGCTCAAACAGTGCTCTACCACTTGCAAAATTATCTCACAGCTCCACCAATGTTTAGTGTATGCGCTGACATCCTTCAATGCCTGGCAATGACAACACAAATTTGTTGACATGTATGATGCTAGTTAAAATAGTCAGGTTCAGTGTCCGTTCAGTGTCCTATATTGACACCAGTAAATACTTAGCGCCAAATTACTATGTCTGAAACTCAGCAGAGGAGCCCACCCCTGTACCTAAGTATGCCACCCTTTTGTTTTTGGGTTTTGTTCTTTTGCGAGACCTTAACATCTATTTATTTTTTGGGAGTACTAACTGTGTCAGACACTCCTTCCAATCGTCATCCGCTAACCACACCAATGCTGCCTGTGTACCCCTGCAAGATAATTCGAACTGCATTGAGCCTAATTTTTTTTATTTTAGGCCTAGTAAGTCTGTCTGCGGTCCCTCCTTCCAATTGTCCTCCGCTGACCACACCTATGCTGCCTGTGTACCACTACTACATAATCGAAGCTGCATTGAGCCTAATTTATTTAGTTTTGGCCTACTAAGTCTGTCTGCGGTCCCTCCTTCAAATTGTCCTCCGCTGACCACACCAATGCTGCCTGTGTACCCCTGCAAGATAATTCAAACTGCATTGAGCCTAATTTTTTTTATTTTAGGCCTACTAAGTCTGTCTGCGGTCCATCCTTCCATTTGTCCTCCGCTGAGCAGACCAATGCCGACCGTGTACCCATGTAACTTTTTTCAACCTGCAGTGAGCCAACTTTGTGGTGTAAGGCCTACTAGCAGTGTCTGTCTGCGCCACTTAATACAGCTGTTGTCCTCTAAAAAACAACAAAAAAAAGGCTGGTTTTCAGCCTGTCAGAATTATAAAACTGCATTGGGGCCACAAGTTTCGTTGTGGTCTACAAACTGATTCTTCCGCTCCAAGGTGTTCTCTATGTTGCCTCTCCCTCGCTTCTATCTTGAAGCTCTTGTTAAGTAGTTGTTGAAACAACACTGCATTAGGCCTACAAGTTGGGTCTTGGTTGTAGAGACGGTATCTGCCGCTCCAAGGTGTTCTCCAGGTTGCCTCTCCCTAGCTTCTATCTTGAAGCTCTCGTTAAGTAGTTGTTGAAACAACACTTCATTAGGCCAACAAGTTTGGTCTGGTTTGTAGAGACGGTGTCTGCCGCTCCAAGGTGTTCTCCAGGTTGCCTCTCCCTAGCTTCTATCTTGAAGCTCTCGTTAACTAGTTGTTGAAACAACACTGCATTAGGCCTACAAGTTGAGTCTTGGTTCTAGAGACGGTGTCTGCCGCTCCAAGGTGTTCTCCAGGTTGCCTCTCCCTAGCTTCTATCTTGAAGCTCTCGCTAAGTAGTTGTTGAAACAACACTGCATTAGGCCTACAAGTTGGGTCTTGGTTGTAGAGACGGTGTCTGCCGCTCCAAGGTGTTCTCCAGGTTGCCTCTCCCTAGCTTCTATCTTGAAGCTCTCGTTAAGTAGTTATTGAAACAATACTGCATTAGGCCTCCAAGTTGGGTCTGGGTTGTAGAGACGGTGTCTGCCGCTCCAAGGTGTTCTCCAGGTTGCCTCTCCCTAGCTTCTATCTTGAAGCTCTTGTTAAGTAGTTGTTGAAACAACACTGCATAAGGCCTACAAGTTGGGTCTGGGTGGTAGAGACGGTGTCTGCTGCTCCAAGGTGTTCTCCAGGTTGCCTCTCCCTAGCTTCTATCTTGAAGCTCTCGTTAAGAAGTTGTTGAAACAACACTGCATTAGGCCTACAAGTTGGGTCTGGGTTCTACAAACAGTGTCTTCCGCTCCAAGGTGTTCTCCAGGTTGCCTTTCCCTAGCTTCTATCTTCAGGCTCTCGTTAAATTGTTTTTAATATAACACTGCATTTGGCCTACTTGTTTTGTTGGCTCTACTAACGGTGTCTGCCGCTCCTTGATGTTCTCCTACACTGAACAAACCAGTGCCGCCTGTTTACTTCTGTTACCAATTTTGAACTGCATTTAGCCTACTTTCTGATTTGGGCCTATCCACTGTGTCAGCCTCTCATTATAGTTGTACTCCACTGAACAAAGCAATGCCCCCTGGTTAGTCCTGTTACCAATTTTGAACTGCATTTGGCCCACTTTATTCTTTGGGCCTATATCTGTGTTTCCTCCTCATCCTGCCCATTGCCCAGCCAGTGATAGATGAGTCTGTTGGTGAGGTTCCCCTTCCCGCATACCATACCACATTACACGGGGACAAAGAGGAAGGTGCAGATGAAAGTGCAGGTTCCTTCATCAGGTGGGGGGAATACTCGTTGGCGACGTCACTGGCACAGGGCCCCTCATAGTACGCAAAAGTGTCGCTGCCGGTGGGAGGCGCCCCCGCCGTGCAAACACTCCGCCGTACTTTGAGGGGCCCTGTGCCAGTGCCA
The DNA here is from genome assembly GCF_032444005.1 of Ranitomeya imitator. Lineage (NCBI taxonomy): Eukaryota > Metazoa > Chordata > Amphibia > Anura > Dendrobatidae > Ranitomeya > Ranitomeya imitator. The sequence continues at coordinate 328,042,245 of NC_091286.1, read as the reverse complement.
ATGCCAACGAGCAGGCTCCCCCTGCTTGCTCTGGATCACAGCACTTGCAAAGTTTAAATACTTACCTCTCCCTGCTCCACTGCCGTGACGTGGTCCAGATTTCCTGGGCCCACTAAATACTTGAACCAGCCCTCCTTCCCACAACTTTAGCCAAATGACCCCCAATTTCCAATGCCTTACTATTATTATAAGGTAAATTAAGATTGACAAGCTTCAGTAACAAGAATGGATGTTTTTGCCATTAAAATGGGCACTGTAGGTGTTTTTCTGGCCCCCACTCACTGCCGACTATGCTCCCCCATTGACTTGCATTGGGTTTCGTGTTTCGGTCGATCCCCAACTTTTCGCGATAATCGGCCGATTTCACTCGACTCGACTTTTGAAATAGTCGGGTTTTGCGAAACCCGACTCGACCCTAAAAAACTAAAAGTCGCTCCACCCTATCCACAACTGAGCGACAGAGGAGTGGCTACTGGGCTGAGAGAGGGCTGATTATGGAGAATAGGACAAACGTTTGGACTGTGAGCTATGTACATGCAGGAGATGTTATGGTGGATTGAGAAAGATGTGTTCTGCTAAGTGACACAAAAGCATCAGTCATATTTACTTCCATACCATCTGACCAACTCTGAATCACCCTGACTGTGGTGGGTAAACAATTGTAGTTTCTGTGGCTCATTACCTGTGTGTGAACGGAGGAGGAAGAAGCAGCAGATGGAGTTGATGGGATAGCCGCTGATTGGTGAGGCCTGCTAGTCTGGATTTTAGCGCAGTGAGATTCCCACACTAAGGCATCATGATTGCGCATGTGCTGGTTCATGCATGTAGTTGTCAAAATATTGCGATTTTTTTCCTCTACTGAGTTTTTTTTGCAAATCTGACAGATAATGTGTGTTGGGTCATCCTTTGCGGTCTAAGGCAACTCTTTCCACCCCTGCAAACTGCATACTCGTGACTGGTGCCGACCTAACTATTTTAAGGTGGAAATCTGTTTTTTTTTATTTGTCACTAAAACACAGTTTTAGCACAAATGATTTGGAGTAGCTAATTGTGCTTTGTAGTTGCGCCACTATATTAGGTCAAACCATTTTTAAATGTAAATCTGGCCTTCAGATTTTCCTCTGAAACAAAGTTTATCACAAATCATATTGAGTAGCTAATTGGGCCTCATGGCTGCACCACTTTGTTAGGCCTAACAATTTTTAAGTGGAAATCTGGCCTTCTGATTTGTTTCTGAAACACAGTTTTATCACAAACAATTTGGAGTAGCTAATTTTGCCTTGTGGCTGCACAACAATTTTAGGACTAATGATTTTTAAATGGAAAGCTGACCTTCTGATTTGTCACTGAAACACTATTTTAGCACAATTGATTTGGAGTAGCTAACTGGCCCTACAGGCTGCAACCCAATATTAGTCCCAACAATTTTTAAGTGGAAATATGGCCTTCGGATTTGCTACTGAAGCACAATTTTCGAACAAATGATTTTCCGGAGACTGGCACACAGTTTTTGCACAATCTACTTCGATGTTGGAAGATCGATTTCACACAGGACAGGATCCTATCTATTTCACAGACAAGTTCACTTTTAGCATCAGCACTAGCGCAGAAGCAACCTCTCTGCACTGTGATACTGAGGAAATGGTGTTAGCAAAACATGGTGTTTGTTTTTTATATGGCCAGGGACATGTGAGTTTGGTAATCAATCACAAAATGCTTGTGAACCAAACATAAATCCGAATGTGCTACGTTCGTGCCAAATTTGAGATTGGCGAATGTTTTCTGAACACATTCACTCATCTCTAGTGGAGAGTTCTCCTTCAATGTAAGTCTTCAAACAAAGGATAGTCATACATCTGTCTGAGATGATTTATTGAAAACTTTATTGAGCAGGGTTGTTGGAACAGATGACACAGGAGGCACCTTCCAACTATTCTATGATTCTATGTCAAATGTAGAGAAAACAATGATACAATGATTTGGAAATCTCTTATAGCCATATAATTTTTCAGATCATAGAACACATAGTAGAAGTTGAATGTTAGCAATTTTTCCATTTAATTTTAACCCCTTCCCGACCTTTGACGCATACGCTGCGTCATGAAAGTCGGTGCCATTCCGACCCATGACGCAGCATATGCGTCATGGAAAGATCGCGTCCCTGCAGATCGGGTGAAAGGGTTAACTCCCATTTCACCCGATCTGAAGGGACAGGGGGAGTGGTAGTTTAGCCCAGGGGGGGTGGCTTCACCCCCTCGTGGCTACGATTGCTCTGATTGGCTGTTGAAAGTGAAACTGCCAATCAGAGCGATTTGTAATATTTCACCTAAAAAAATGGTGAAATATTACAATCCAGCCATGGCCGATGCTGCAATATCATCGGCCATGGCTGGACACACTAATGTGCACCCACCCCACCGATCGCCCCCCCAGCCCCCCGATCTGTCCGGTACCGGCTCCCTGCCGTCCTGTGCTCCGCTCCCCCCATGCTCCAATCACATGCCCCGTGCTCCAATCAAACCCCCCTGCACTCCGATCCCCCCACGCACAGCGATCCCCCCCCGCACAGCGATCCCCCCCGCACAGCGATTCCCCCCCGTGCTCCGATCCACCCGCCCGCACAGCGATCCCCCACTCCGTGCTCCAATCCACCCCCCTGTGTTCCGATCCACCCCCCCGTGCTCCGACGCCCCCCCCCGTGCCCTGATCTCCCCCCCCTATACTTACCTGGCCTCCCGGGGACCGTCCGTCTTCTTTCCTGGGCGCTGCCATCTTCCAAAATGGCGGGCGCATGTGCAGATTCGTTCCAGAGTGAATTTTGATCACTGAGATAGGTTATATCTCAGTGATCAAAATAAAAAAAAAAGTAAATGACCCCCCCCCCCCCTTTGTCACCCCCATAGGTAGGGACAATAAAAAAAATATTTTTTTTTTTCCACTAAGGTTGGGGTAAGAACTAGGGTTAGGGTTAGGGTTAGGGTTAGGGTTTCGGTATGTGCACACGTATTCTGGTCCTCTGCGGATTTTTCCGCTGCGGATTTGATAAATCCACAGTGCTAAACCGCTGCGGATTTATGGCGGATTTACCATGTTTTTTCTGCGCATTTCAATGCGGTTTTACAACAGCGATTTTCTATTTGAGCAGTTGTAAAACCGCTGCGGAATCCGCAGAAAGAAGTGACATGCTGCGGAATGTAAACCACTGCGTTTCCGTGCAGTTTTTCTGCAGCATGTGTACAGCGATTTTTGTTTTCCATAGGTTTGCATTGAACTGTAAACTCATGGGAAACTGCTGCGGATCCGCAGCGTTTCCCGCAGCGTGTGCACATACCTTTAGAATTAGGCTATGTGCACACGGTGCTGATTGGCCGCTGCGGATTCGCAGCAGTGTTCCATCAGGTTTACAGTACCATGTAAACATATGGAAAACCAAATCCGCTGTGCCCATGGTGCGGAAAATACCGCGTGGGAATGCTGCGTTGTATTTTCCGCAGCATGTCAATTCTTTGTGCGGATTCCGCAGCGTTTTACACCTGTTCCTCAATAGGAATCCGCAGGTGAAATCCGGACAAAAAACACTGGAAATCCGCGGTAAATCCGCAGGTAAAACGCAGTGCCTTTTACCCACGGATTTTTCAAAAATGGTGCTGAAAAATCTCATACGAATCCGCAACGTTGGCACATAGCCTTAGGGCTAGGGTTGGGTTGGAATTAGGGTTGTGGTTAGGGTTAGGGGTGTATTGGGGTTACGGGTGTGTTGGGGTTAGGGTTGTGATTAGGGTTATGGCTACAGTTGGGATAAGAGTTAGGGGTGTGTTGGAGTTAGAATTGAGGGGTTTCCACTGTTTAGGCACATCAGGGGGTCTCCAAACGCAGCATGGCTCCACCATTGATTCCAGCCAATCTTGTATTCAAAAAGTCAAATGGTGCTCCCTCACTTCCGAGCCCCGACGTGCACCCAAACAGTGGTTTACCCCCACATATGGGGTACCAGCATACTCAGGACAAACTGCGCAACAATTACTGGGGTCCAATTTCTCCTGTTACCCTTGTGAAAATAAAGAAATGCTTGCTAAAACATCATTTTTGAGGAAAGAAAAATGATTTTTTATTTTCACGGCTCTACGTTGTAAACGTCTGTGAAGCACTTGGGGGTTCAAAGTGCTCACCACATATCTAGATAAGTTCCTTGGGGGGTCTAGTTTCTACAATGGGGTCACTTGTGGGGGGTTTCTACTGTTTAGGCACACCAGGGGCTCTGCAAACGCAATGTGATGCCCGCAGACCATTCCATCAAAGTCTGCATTTCAAAAGTCACTACTTCCCTTCTGAGCCCCGACCTGTGCCCAAACAGTGGTTTACCCCCACACATGGGGTATCAGCGTACTCAGGAGAAACTGGACAACAACTTTTGGGGTCAAATTTCTCCTGTTACCCTTGGGAAAATTAAAAAATTCTGGGCTAAATAATTATTTTTGAGGAAAGAAAACGTATTTATTATTTTCACGGCTCTGCATTATAAACTTCTGTGAAGCACTTGGGGGTTCAAAGTGCTCACCACACATCTAGATAAGTTCCTTTCGGGGTCTAGTTTCCAAAATGGGGTCACTTGTGGGGGGTTTCTACTGTTAAGCCACATCAGGGGCTCTGCAAACGCAACGTGACGCCCACAGAGCATTCCATCAAAGTCTGCATTTCAAAATGTCACTACTTCACTTCCGAGCCCCGGCATGTGCCCAAACAGTGGTTTACCCCCACATATGGGGTATCAGCGTACTCAGGAGAAACTGGACAACAACTTTTGGGGTCAAATTTCTCCTGTTACCCTTTGTAAAATAAAAAATTGCAGGATAAAAGATCATTTTTGAGAAAATATTTTTTTTTTTTTTTTCGTGGCTCTGCATTATAAACTTCTGTGAAGCACTTGGGGGTTCAAAGTCCTCACCACACATCTAGATTAGTTCCTTTGGGGGTCTAGTTTCCAAAATGGGGTCATTTCTGGGGGATCTCCAATGTTTAGGCACACAGGGGCTCTCCAAACGTGACATGGTGTCCGCTAATGATTGGAGCTAATTTTCCATTTAAAAAGCCAAATGGCGTGCCATCCCTTCCGAGCCCTGCCGTGCGCCCAAACAGTGGTTTATCCCCACATATGGGGTATCAGCGTACTCAGGACACACTGGACAACAATATTTGGTGTCCAATTTCTCCTATTATCCTTGGCAAAATAGGAAATTCCAGGCTAAAAAATCATTTTTGAGGAAAGAAAAATTATTTTTTATTTTCATGGCTCTGCGTTATAAACTTCTGTGAAGCACCTGAGGGTTTAAAGTGCTCAATATGCATCTAGATATGTTCCTTGGGGGGTCTAGTTTCCAAAATGGGGTCACTTGTGGGGGAGCTCCAAAGCATAGGCACACAGGGGCTCTCCAAACGCGACATGGTGTCCGCTAACAATTGGAGCTAATTTTCCATTCAAAAAGTCAAATGGCGCGCCTTCCCTTCCGAGCCCTGCCGTGTGCCCAAACAGTGGTTTACCCCCACATATGAGGTATCGGCGTACTCGGGAGAAATTGCCCAACAAATTTTATGATCCATTTTATCCTACTGCCCATGTGAAAATGAAAAAATTGAGGCGAAAAGAATTTTTTTGTGAAAAAAAAGTACTTTTTCATTTTTACAGATCAATTTGTGAAGCACCTGAGAGTTTAAAGTGCTCACTAGGCATCTAAATAAGTTCCTTGGGGGGTCTAGTTTCCAAAATGGGGTCACTTGTGGGGGAGCGCCAATGTTTAGGCACACAGGAGCTCTTCAAACACGACATGGTGTCCGCTAACGATGGAAATAATTTTTCATTCAAAAAGTCAAATGGCGCTCCTTCCCTTCCGAGCCTTACCATGTGCCCAAACAGTGGTTTACCCCCACATATGAGGTATCGGCGTACTCAGGAGAAATTGCCCAACACATTTTAGGATCCATTTTTTCCTGTTGCCTATGTGAAAATGAAAAAATTGGGGCTAAAAAATTTTTTTGTGAAAAAAAAGTACTTTTTCATTTTTACGGATCAATTTGTGAAGCACCTGGGGGTTCAAAGTGCTCACTATGCATCTAGATAAGTTCCTTGGGGCGTCTAGTTTCCAAAATGGGGTCACTTGTGGGGGAGCTCCAATTTTTAGGCACACGGGGGCTCTCCAAACGTGACATGGTGTCCGCTAAAGAGTGGAGCCAATTTTTGATTCAAAAAGTCAAATGGCGCTCCTTCCCTTCAAAGCCCTGCCGTGCGCCCAAACAGTGGTTTACCCCCACATATGAGGTATCAGCATACTCAGGACAAATTGGACAACAACTTTCGTGGTTCAGTTTCTCCTTTTACCATTGGGAAAATAAAAAAATTGTTGCTAAAAGATAATTTTTGTGACTAAAAAGTTAAATGTTCATTTTTTTCTTCCATGTTGCTTCTGCTGCTGTGAAGCACCTGAAGGGTTAATAAACTTTTTGAATGTGGTTTTGAGTACCTTGAGGGGTGCAGTTTTTAGAATGGTGTCACTTTTGGGTATTTTCAGCCATATAGACCCCTCAAACTGACTTCAAATGTGAGGTGGTCCCTAAAAAAAATGGTGTTGTAAATTTCGTTGTAAAAATGAGAAATCGTTGGTCAAATTTTAACCCTTATAACTTCCTAACAAAAAAAAATTTTGTTTCCAAAATTGTGCTGATGTAAAGTAAACATGTGGGAAATGTTATTTATTAACTATTTTGTGTCACATATCTCTCTGGTTTAACAGAATAAAAATTCAAAATGTGAAAATTGCGAAATTTTCAAAATTTTTGCCAAATTTCCGTTTTTATCACAAATAAACGCAGAATTTATTGACCTAAATTTACCACTAACATGAAGCCTGATATGTCACGAAAAAACAATCTCAGAACCGCTAGGATCCGTTGAAGCGTTCCTGAGTTATTACCTCATAAAGGGACACTGGTCAGAATTGCAAAAAACGGCAAGGTCTTTAAGGTCAAGATAGGCTGGGTCATGAAGGGGTTAAAAATAACTCATTTAGAAATTGATGACAGCAATATACTGTATCACTAAAAAGTCAGGACACAGTTTACAAATGCTAGTTAGTTGTACTAATGAAAACTAGCTGAAGGGTCAATTTTCATTCAAGTCGCATGACTATGTATAGAAAGATCAGGGTAGAAATTCAGAGGATCTCAGAAGTAAAGAAGGTCAGTGGTTCAACAGTCTGTGACAACTGTGTCTAAAATGTGGACAAATTGAATTTTTATAAACATGAATATAATAAATACCTTGACCAAAAGGAAAATTGAAGTAGCAGAAGAGCCAGCAAATGAGTTATTGAAGAGTGGCCAGAGAGGTAGGAATAGCCCATAGAAAAGTATCCTTTAGGCCAATGAATAGGGACATAGGGACATAGTGATGAGTGGTTAGTGATCCATGGTGTCAAATGTTACAGACAGATCTAGAAGCATAGAAAAGAGTAGAGTCCATTAGATTTAGTTGTTAGTAAATCATTAGTGACTTTAGTGAGAGCAGTTCCTGTAGAATGTAAAGAGTGGAAACCATATTTTAACTATTGCTTTCTTTGGTCCATTTAGCTTCTGTAAACATTTAACTAAATGCTGTTTTTACATCTTAGTCAACATGAGCGCTGCATAATTAGATAATATAAAAATAAAATATAATTTTAAAAGAAAAAAATGTTGCACTAACAAAATGAGACAAGAGTAAACTAGTTTACTGTTTTTTGTTTTGACATATTTATTTCAAAACAGTGTATCTGCTAACAACATTTCAGCAACATCCTTGTTAAGAATTCTTTCAGGATTTTAATTATTGAAACTAGTTTAATCTTACCACTTATTTCACTGAATTAATCATTTATATTTTTTTCCAAGACAAAATGCAAATATATTAATAAAGAAATGATAAAGTACTTGGCACAAAAACATTTTCAGTACTAAACTCAAATTTAACTTTTTTCACAACTGTTTAGGACTGAAGAAATGAAGAAATGCCTTTTAAACCTGAAATGTATTTTAATTAACCCCTTCATGACCCAGCCTATTTTGACCTTAAAGACCTTGCCATTTTTTGCAATTCTGACCAGTGTCCCTTTATGAGGTAATAACTCAGGAACGCTTCAACGGATCCTAGCGGTTCTGAGATTGTTTTTTTGTGACATATTGGGCTTCATGATAGTGGTAAAGTTAGGTCAATAAATTCTGCGTTTATTTGTGATAAAAACGGGAATTTGGCGAAAATTTTGAAAATTTCGCAATTTTCACATTTTGAATTTTTATTCTGTTAAACCAGAGAGTTATGTGACACAAAATAGTTAATAAATAACATTTCCCACATGTATACTTTACATCAGCACAATTTTGGAAACAACATTTTTTTTTGCTAGGAAGTTATAAGGGTTAAAATTTGACCAGCGATTTCTCATTTTTACAACGAAATTTACAAAACCATTTTTTTTAGGGACCACCTCACATTTGAAGTCAGTTTGAGGGGTCTATATGGCTGAAAATACCCAAAAGTGACACCATTCTAAAAACTGCACCCCTCAAGGTACTCAAAACCACATTCAAGGAGTTTATTAACCCTTCAGGTGCTTCACAGCAGCAGAAGCAACATGGAAGGAAAAAATGAACATTTAACTTTTTAGTCACAAAAATTATCTTTTAGCAACAATTTTTTTATTTTCCCAATGGTAAAAGGAGAAACTGAACCACGAATGTTGTTGTCCAATTTGTCCTGAGTACGCTGATACCTCATATGTGGGGGTAAACCACTGTTTGGGCGCACGGCAGGGCTTGGAAGGGAAGGAGCGCCATTTTACTTTTTGAATGAAAAATTGGCTCCACTCTTTAAAGGACACCATGTCACGTTTGGAAAGCCCCCGTGTGCCTAAAAATTGGAGCTCCCCCACAAGTGACCCCATTTTGGAAACTAGACGCCCCAAGGAACTTATCTAGATGCATAGTGAGCACTTTGAACCCCCAGGTGCTTCACAAATTGATCCGTAAAAATGAAAAAGTACTTTTTTTTCACAAAAAAATTCTTTTAGCCTCAATTTTTTCATTTTCACATGGGCAACAGGATAAAATGGATCCTAAAATTTGTTGGGCAAATTCTCCTGAGTACACCAATACCTCACATGTGGGGTAAACCACTGTTTGGGCACATGGTAAGGCTCGGAAGGGAAGGAGCGCCATTTGACTTTTTGAATGAAAAATTATCTCCATCGTTAGCGGACACCATGTCGCGTTTGGAGAGCCCCTGTGTGCCTAAACATTGGCGCTCCCCCACAAGTGACCCCATTTTGGAAACTAGACCCCCCAAGGAACTTATCAAGATGCCTAGTGAGCACTTTAAACCCTCAGGTGCTTCACAGAAGTTTATAACGCAGAGCCATGAAAATAAAAAATAATTTTTCTTTCCTCAAAAATGATTTTTAGCCTGGAATTTCCTATTTTGCCAAGGGTAATAGGAGAAATTGGACCCCAAATGTTGTTGTCCATTTTGTCCTGAGTACACTGATACCCCATATGTGGGGGTAAACCACTGTTTGGGCGCACGGCAGGGCTCGGAAGGGAAGGCACGCCATTTGGCTTTTTAAATGGAAAATTAGCTCCAATCATTAGCGGACACCATGTCACGTTTGGAGAGTCCCTGTGTGCCTTAACATTGGAGATCCCCCAGAAATGACCCCATTTTTGAATCTAGACCCCCAAAGGAACTAATCTAGATGTGTGGTGAGGACTTTGAACCCCCAAGTGCTTCACAGAAGTTTATAACGCAGAGCCATGAAAATAAAAAAAAAAAATATTTTCTCAAAAATGATCTTTTAGCCTGCAATTTTTTATTTTCCCAAGGGTAACAGGAGAAATTTGACCCCAAAAGTTGTTGTCCAGTTTCTCCTGAGTACGCTGATACCCCATATGTGGGAGTAAACCACTGTTTGGGCACATGCCGGGGCTCGGAAGTGAAGTAGTGACGTTTTGAAATGCAGACTTTGATGGAATGCTCTGCGGGCATCACGTTGCGTTTGCAGAGCCCCTGTTGTGGCTTAACAGTAGAAACCCCCCACAAGTGACCCCATTTTGGAAACTAGACCCCGAAAGGAACTTATCTAGATGTGTGGTGAGCACTTTGAACACCCAAGTGCTTCACAGAAGTTCATAACACAGAGCAGTGAAAATAATAAATACGTTTTCTTTCCTCAAAAATGATTTTTTAGCCCGCAATTTTTTATTTTCCCAAGGGTAACAGGAGAAATTTGACCCCAAAAGTTGTTGTCCAGTTTCTCCTGAGTACGCTGATACCCCATATGTGGGGGTAAACCACTGTTTAGGCACATGCTGGGGCTCGGAAGTGAAGTAGTGACGTTTTGAAATGCAGAGTTTGATGGAATGCTCTGCGGGCGTCACGTTGCGTTTGCAGAGCCCCTGATGTGGCTAAACAGTAGAAACCCCGCACAAGTGACCCCATTTTGGAAACTAGACCCCGAAAGGAACTTATCTAGATGTGATGTGAGCACTTTGAACCCCCAAGTGCTTCACAGAAGTTCATAACACAGAGCAGTGAAAATAATAAATACGTTTTCTTTCCTCAAAAATTATTTTTTAGCCCAGAATTTTTTAATTTTCCCAAGGGTAACAGGAGAAATTTGACCCCAATATTTGTTGTCCAGTTTCTGGTGAGTACGGTGATACCCCATATGTGGAAGTAAACTACTATGTGTGCACTTGCCGGGGCTCGGAAGTGAAGTAGTGACGTTTTGAAATACAGACTTTGATGGAATGCTCTACGGGCGTCACATTGCGTTTGCAGAGCCCCTGATGTGACTAAACAGTGGAAACCCCCCACAAGTGACCCCATTTTGGAAACTAGACCCCGAAATGAAATTATCTAGATATGTGGTGAGCACTTTCAACCCCCAAGTGCTTCACAGAAGTTTATAATGCAGAGCCGTGAAAATAATAAATACGTTTTCTTTCCTCAAAAATAATTTTTTAGCCCAGAATTTTTTATTTTCCCATGGGTTACAGGAGAAATTGGACCACAAAAGTTGTTGTCCAGCTTCTCCTGAGTACGCTGATACCCCATGTGTGGGGGTAAACCACTGTTTGGGCACAAGTCGGGGTTCGGAAGTGAAGTAGTGACTTTTGAAATGCAGACTTTGATGGAATGGTCTTCGGGCGTCACGTTGCGCTTGCAGAGCCCCTGTTGTGCCTATACAGTAGAAACCCCCCAACAAGTGACCCCATTTTGGAAACTAGACCCCCCAAGGAACTTATCTAGATGTGTGGTGAGCACTTTCAACCCCCAAGTGCTTTACAGAAGTTTATAACGCAGAGCCGTGAAAATAATAAATACGTTTTCTTTCCTCAAAAATAATTTTTTAGCCCAGAATTTTTTATTTTCCCAAGGGTGTCAGGAGAAATTGGACCCCAAAAGTTGTTGTCCAGTTTCTCCTGAGTACGCTGAAACCCCATGTGTGGGGGTAAACAACTGTTTGGGCACACGTCGGGGCTCAGAAGGGAAGTAGTGACTTTTGAAATGCAGACTTTGATGGAATGGTCTGCGGACGTCACGTTGCGTTTGCAGAGCCCCTGGTGTGCCAAAACAGTAGAAACCCCCCACAAGTGACCACATTTTGGAAACTAGACCCCACAAGGAACTTATCTAGATATGTGGTGAGCACTTTGAACCCCCAAGTGCTTCACAGACGTTTACAACGCAGAGCCGTGAAAATAAAAAATCATTTTTCTTTCCTCAAAAATGATGTTTTAGCAAGCAATTTTTTATTTTCTCAAAGGTAACAGGAGAAATTGGACCCCAGTAATTGTTGCGCAGTTTGTCCTGAGTGTGCTGGTACCCCATATGTGGGGGTAAACCACTGTTTGGGCACACGTCGGGGCTCGGAAGTGAGGGAGCACCATATGACTTTTTGAATACAAGATTGGCCTGAATCAATGGTGGCGCCATGTTGCGTTTGGAGACCCCCTGATGTGCCTAAACAGTGGAAACCCCTCAATTCTGATGCCAACACACCCCTAACCCTTATCCCAACTGTAGCTGTAACCCTAATCACAACCCTAACCCCAACACACCCCTAACCACAACCCTAACCCCAACACACCCATAACCCTAACCACAACCCTAATTCCAACCCAACCCTAACCCTAAGGCTATTTGCCAACGTTGCGGATTCGTGTGAGATATTTCTGCACCATTTTTGAAAAATCCGAGGGTAAAAGGCACTGCGTTTTACCTGCGGATTTACCGCGGATTGCCAGTATTTTTTGTGCGGATTTCACCTGTGGATTCCTATTGAGGAACAGGTGTAAAACGCTGCGGAATCCGCACAAAGAATTGACATGCTGCGGAAAATACAACGCAGCGTTTCCGTGTGGTATTTTCCGCACCATGGGCACAGCGGATTTGGTTTTCCATATGTTTACATGGTACTGTAAACGTGATGGAACACTGCTGCGGATCCGCAGCTAAATCCGCACCGTGTGCACATAGCCTAATTCTAAAGGTATGTGCACACGCTGCGGAAAACGCTGCGGATCCGCAGCAGTTTCCCATGAGTTTACAGTTCAATGTAAACCTATGGGAAACAAAAATCACTGTACACATGCTGCAGAAAAACTGCACGGAAACGCAGCGGTTTACATTCCGCAGCATGTCACTTCTTTCTGCGGATTCCGCAGCGGTTTTACAACTGCTCCAATAGAAAATCGCAGTTTTAAAACCGCAGTGAAATGCGCAGAAAAACCGCGGTAAATCCACAGCGGTTTAGCACTGCGGATTTATCAAATCCTCTGCGGAAAAATCCGCAGAGGACCAGAATACGTGTGCACATCCCGAACCCTAACCCTACCCCTACCCCTAACCCTACCCCTAATCCTACCCCTAACCCTACCCCTAACCCTACCCCTAACCCTACCCCTAACCCTAACCCTACCCCTAACCCTACCCCTAACGCTACCCCTAACCCTACCCCTAACCCTACCCCTAACCCTAACCCTAACCCTAGTTCTTACCCCAACCTTAGTGGGAAAAAAAAATTCTTTATTTTTTTTATTGTCCCTACCTATGGGGGTGACAAAGGGGGGGGGGGGTCATTTACTATTTTTTTTTATTTTGATCACTGAGATATATCTCAGTGATCAAAATTCACTCTGGAACGAATCTGCCGGCCGGCAGATTCGGCGGGCGCACTGCACATGCGCCCGCCATTTTGGAAGACGGCGGCGCCCAGGAAAGAAGACGGACGGACCCCGGGAAGCTCGGTAAGTATAAGGGGGGGAAGATCAGGGCACGGGGGGGCGTCGGAGCATGGGGGGGTGGATCGGAGCATGGGGGGGTGGATCGAAACACGGGGGGGTGGATTGGAGCACGGGGTGGGGGATCGCTGTGTGGGGGGTGGATCGGAGCACGGGGGGGGATCGCTGTGCGGGGGGGATCGGAGTGCGGGGGGGTGTGATTGGAGCACGGGGGTGTGATTGGAGCACGGGGGGAGCGGACAGGAGGACGGGGGAGCGGAGCACAGGACCCAGGGGAGCACAGATCGGAGGGCTGGGGGGGCGATCGGTGGGGTGGGGTGGGTGCACATAAGTGTTTCCAGCCATGGCCGATGATATTGCAGCATCGGCCATGGCTGGATTGTAATATTTCACCAGTTTTTTAGGTGAAATATTACAAATCGCTCTGATTGGCAGTTTCACTTTCAACAGCCAATCAGAGCGATCGTAGCCACGGGGGGGTGAAGCCACTGCAGGGACGCGATCATTCTGTGACACAACATATGCGTCACAGGTCGGATTGGCACCGACTTTCATGACGCATACGCTGTGTCACAGGTCGGGAAGGGGTTAAACATTAGTTTTCAAAATTATTTTCCAGCATTTCAAGAATCCTTTGGAAACTAGACCCCCCCAAGGAACTTATCTAGCTGTGTGGCACTGGTGAGCACTTTGAACTCCAAAGTGCTTCACAGAAGTTTATAACGTAGAGCCATGAAAATAAAAAATCATATATTTGTTCCACAAAAATGATATTTTCGCCCCCAAATTTTTATTTTACCAAGGGCAACAGGAAACATTAGACCCAAAAAGATGTTGTGCAATTTGTCCTGATTATGTTGATACCCCATATGTGGGGATAAACAACTGTTTAGGCGCATGGCAGAGATCGGAAGGGAAGGAGCACCGTTTGACTTTTTCAAAACAAAACTGTTTGGAAATGGGATTGGACACTATGTTGCGTTTGGAGAGCTCCTGATGTGCCTAAAAGGTAGAAACTCCCCAAAAGTGACCCCATTATGGAAACTAGACCCCCACGGAACTTATCTAGATGTGTCCTGAGCACTTTGAACCCCCAAGTGCTTCACAGAAGTTTATAACGTTGAGCCGTGAAAACAATAAAATCAGAATTTCCTAGCAAAAAATTTATTTTAGTTCCAAATTTTGCATTTTCATAAGAGTAACAAGGAAAATTGCACCATAAAATTTGTCATGCAATATCTGTTGAGGACGCCATTACCACATATGTAGAGAAATACTTCTTTTGAGGCATAGTGCAAAGCTCAGAAGGGAAGAGGAACCTTATTGGAGTTCAGATTTTGCTGGAATGGTCTGAGGGTGCCATGTCACATTGGCAGAACCCCTGAGGTGACAAAACAACAGATACCCCCAATATGTGAACTCATTTTACAAACTACATTCCTCAATTAATTCATCTAGGGGTGTGTTAGGGGTCGAGTTCCTGCCTCTGCACAGGGGGAATCTCGGGCCATCTCCGCTGCGGTCTCCCATTCTTCTCCTGCCGCAGTGGAACCTGCTCAGGGGAGACGTCAATCCCAGTGTCTCGCTCAGTCTGGCTCTGTGCTAAGAATTACTGCTGCATTTCCTGCTTCTGCATTGAAGTCTGTGCTGGGCAGCGGCGAGCAGACGCTTCTGGGACTAAGTCCTGCTTTTCACGTTCTGAGCATGCCCAGTGTAAGATCTCTCAGTCGAGATCGAGGGTCACATGATCTGATACTGCAGCTAGGTCATTGGTCCTTCTTGGAAGGTCCTTGTAGGTGCTTGGACTAAGTCCCGCTTTGCACTCTGAGCATGCCCAGGGCAAGATCTCTCAGTGGAGATCTGGGGTCACATGCTCAGGTACTGCAGCAACTCCATTGGTCCTTATTTGAATGTCCTAAACGTGCTGCAACTATTTATGGCTCACATGGTCGCACGGCCATGCGCTAGTATTGACTTGATAATGTGTGTGTAGATGGATGTATGTCGATGGATGAAAGCTCCTAAATCATTCCCATTCCTAGTGTTGTTGACTGTTCGCGAATGATGGAAGCTATCTAGCGCCTGTCCAAGCCATCAGCACATTACACACATTACAGCGTCTAATTGCTGTGACCGCCAGTGCAGCGCCGTGTGCTTTCTCTGCGCTTTCCTGACCCAAGCCTGGGTGGTTAGTGGCGTCCGCCAGTGCGGCACTGCACGCACTCTCGTGCTTCCTAAATACTATTATTTCTGTCTCTCTGACACCCCAGTAGCGGTGTCGAGCGCTTGAGGTCTTTATGAACTCAAATCTTGAGTCTTGGGATTGCGTTCTGAGACTCCTTGCTTGCACTCTTGGTGCAGTACCGCGGCCCTGTGACGCAACAGGGTTCGCTTCCTTCACACAGGGTGAAGTTAACCCATGTGTGTATTCACATTGTACCGCCATATCGTCAGCTCTACTAGCAGCAGGGTTTTCACCTGCACGGTGGACCTCGGACTGCGAACGCACCTAATACTATTGCATCTTAAACTTGGTGCATTCCAAGAAAAGAAAAAACAGCATGGGGTCCCCTATATTTTCTATAACTAGCCAGGCAAAGCTCACATCTGGGGGCTGCAACTTTCAGCTGTCAGGCTCTGCAAGGTTGGTTATCAAGAATGGAGGGGTCCCACACAGTTTTTTAGATGCGCCAATTCTGGCACTTTGCCCTGCTCTTCCCATTTGCCCTGTAGCAGTGGCAAGTGGGGTCATATTTGTGGGGTTGATGTCACTTTTTTATTGTCAGGTGAAATCAAGGCCTAAAAGACACTTATCCATTACTAATACTATAGTTGTATGGTAAATAAAGACACAGCCGGAATAAAGTCTTTTATTAGAAATAAAACATAACACACTTCTCTATTTTTATTTAAAAATAGCAAACAGAGTTATACTCACCTAATGCCTATTCCACCAAAGCCCTCTGTCATGGCCACTACTTCTGCGGCCGTGCCTGCTGCCGGGACCACCTCCGCTCCCCCCGCTCATACTTACCCGCTGTGGTGCGCTCCTTCTGCAGGCGTGCATCCTCTCCTTCATTCTTCTCTGCTCCCTGGTTCTCGTCGGGTGCCCATGCGCACCGCCCACTCCAGCACTTCCTCTTTTTGATATACAGGTGCTCTGTATCTCTCTGTGATCCTGGAGGATTGTGACCCAGAAGTCCTTCAGCACTCCATGTCTTTAAGGTGATTCCTTCCTCTGCTCCTTGCCTGTCTGTCATTTGTGCTTCTGTGACTCAGGTCCACCTTTTTCTTTGCTCTGCCTGTTCTGAGTCTCCGCTGTGTCCAGCCAGTTCAGCTTCTCTGCCTTTCCCAGGCTTCCTTGTCTCCTCATCCAGTCCAGCCTTCCCAGTGTCCGCTCCGTACTCTGTTAGTCTGGTGTCTCTGTCCTGTCCTACTTCCTTTGTGTCTTCCCCTTCCCAGTGCTCCCTTGGTCTTGCCTGTATTCAGCTCTTACCAAACTGTACTTCAACTTACCCCACTCTGTCCGTCCTATGCTCAGCTTCTCTATTTTGCACCTCCTACTACCTGTCTCCGGGTTGCAGCTTCTGCGGCAATAGTCTCCCTTGGGTCTGCCCATAACGCTCCCTGTATAGGGGGTGGTCTACCTGGTCAGCTCACCCTTGGGATGTTCATTGTCGTGGATCTGAGGGTCCACTCCAGGTGTTCCAAAAGATCTCACACCCTCGTTCTCCTGTAATAAACCAAAAATAAAAAATATCCCTCATCGGTCGGCCATTCTGTCCCATGCATAATCCATGCTTGGGAGATAATTAGTTTTTCAACCAGGATGGTGCCAACATGCGATCGTCCAGATTGAGAACCACTGATGAATGAGCTGCTGCGAGCACAGCGTCAGTAACCAGCGGAGATGTCATAGAGGTAACCTCCGCTTACTGAGGCTCCGTTCCCAGCTGGGCTGAGATGCCGTGCGATCTGGTGAGATCCCCACTAGCTCAAGGATATAATAGATTCTGAACAATAACAATAACAATAATAGTTATTTTTTGTTATTAAGTACCTTTTGTTACCAGTGTATTAATTTCTTTTTGGCAAACATATTTTGTGATTAACTGTGGCTAAAATGCAGTTTCCGACCATATATGAGGTATTGTCATACTCAGGCGAAATTGCACAATCAGCTGTTGGGTCTATTTTCTCTTTTTACCCTCGTGAAAATGAGGCCAAATGAACTTTTTCGTGAAAAAAACATGATATTTAATTTTCATGTCCCAATATTTTAAAAGCAAGGGCATAGAAAGTAAAAGTTTTAAAATGTAGACATTTACAAAATGCCAAATTTCTAATATTTTCATAAATCTTCCTAATTCTATTGAACACAAGTATTACTATTATCATGAAGTACAATATGTCACATAAAAAAATATTTTAAAAATCAGTGGGATCCATTGAAGTGTACCAGAGTTACTAACATAAAGTGACACTGATCAGAAATGAAAACAATGGCCTGGACATGAAGACAAAAACAGCCTCAGGTGCAAAAAGATTAAGACAATTTGTGGGTAAATTTAGTTCACCTTTCATTGCATTTATTGCACAGGTGGAATGATTAAAACCAGGTATTTCTATTATTTGCACTATATTTTTTTGGGTGCAGCAAAGCCCAAACACGTTCTGTCTCGCATTGGGGGGGGTTCGCACTGGAATGCATTGAGAGTGTGCTGGCCAGCCCGCCTAATCGAGAAGTAGGGGTGTGACTAATAGGCTGCGAACCAGACAGTTTGCAGTACCCTTGTGGGAACAACAACACAGGTGGGCCTTCATTGTATACTGGGCAGTCACCTCCTCCAGGAATGGGTAGGTGGAGAGTGGCTGTTGGTCAGGTATTTTGCACCTGTGTTGCTAACATCTTGCTTTATAGCACAGGCTGGAGCAAGCCTCCCCCCCCACGGGCGGCTATGTGGAAGCCATCATGGCAGGGGGTTTGAAGTCAGGTTAGGTGAGGTGGGGGTTAATCCTATATGGGGGAGGGTTTTCTATTTGGAGAAGAGCGTTATAGTGGGGGTGGGGGGTGGAGCCTATCACTTTCCCGCTCAGGAGACAGCGAGCAGTCCTGCCCACACGCCCTCTTTTTTAGGTTGTTTAGAAAGTTTTTTTTTTTTTTTGTTTGTTTTTTTCAGTGCTTTGGGTCATAGTGGCCGTAGGCGGTGGGAGGGGTCCTTGGAGTTGGTGCTAAATTGGCCTGGGGGATCCACCGGGATACGGATTCTTCAGTTGTGATTAGTTTTGGTTTCGGGTCTGGTGATTTGGGGGAGTCTTGGCAATGGTGGGCCAGATTCCTATGTTGGAAGTGGAAAATGGTAACCCTTCGGGGTATCTTTGGTGCTCTCGAGCCAGGGGGTAACGGCTGGGAGTAAACTATGGTTGTTTTTCTGTCCACTAGTTTATCATATGGTTAACACCAGATTTTTAGCTTCAAGGACCCCTTCCCAGCTTATTTTACTGTTACATGTTTGTTTGTTTAGAAATAAGGCTGCTGTGGCCATTTATATCCAATTTAAGAGTCATGTCATTAATTTGGGTTGGGGTAAGGGTCAGAGACCCATGGGAGGATGCTCATTACCTGGGTATCAAAAATACCAATGTCAGGGCTGGCTGCACCCTGCAGTGCATTTGTTCCAAGATCTGGGCAGCTAAGTGTTGCTGCCTTTTTTTCTGCTGTTTTAAATAGTGTTCAAATTGGTTAAATTTTGTATTTATCGGAATTTTATGGATGCAGCACTTTTATTATAAATGTATTATTTTATAAATATTCTTCTATTTCTTATCAAGGAAAAGGGAGGATTTGAATTTTTATGTTTTTTAAATGTTTAAAATAGTTTTAACAACTTCTTTGCATTGTCTTTTTTAAACTCTTCAAATTAAATGAGACTGTGATTATCTGGTGTTAGGGCTAGTGGAACGCACTAGATAATTATAAGGATGGTATAAGGTGCATTCGCAGCCCGGGGTCCACCGTGCAGAGATACAGCTGCTGAGTAATGACGGACTATATGGCTGTATAATGTGGATACACACACGGGTTAGCTTCACCCTGTATGAAGGAAGTGAACCCTGTTGCATCACAGGGCCGCCGTACCGCACAAAGAGCACAAGCAAAGAGTCACAGAACTCTGTCCCAAGACTCAGGGAAAGACTTCCTCTAAACCTCTTGTGCTCCACACCGCTACTGGGGTGTCAGAGATTACTAGAAATAATAATATACTGCACAAGAGTGCGTGTAGTGCTGCTCTGGCGGACGGCACTAACCACCCAGACTTGGGCCAGGAAAGCGTTCTATTACCTCACAGCACGGCACTGGCTGTCACTGCTATCAGACGATGTATCGTTTGCTAGCTGTCAGGTACCATTCGTGAACAGTCAACAACACTAGGGATGGTAATGATACGGAGCTTTCATCCATCGACAGGCATACATACACACAATAATAAGTTTATACTAGCGTATGGCCATGCAAACCTTCTATAGCGGAAGCGCTCCAGGACCTTCCTAGTGGTCCAATAGGAGCTGCTACAGGACCTGAGCATGTGACCCCCTGGCCTCCAATGAGAGGTCATCCCTTGGGCATGCTCAGAAGAAGAAAAGCAGGACTTAGTCCCAGGGACACCTGCTTGCCACTGATCAGAACTGGTTACAATGGCTGAGCCTAGAAAGACAGCAGTAACCAGCAGCACAGTATTAGCTTGAGCCAGATGCTAGGACCGACGTCTCTGCTGAGCAGGCTCCACTGCGGCAGGAGAATGAGAGACTGCAGCGGACATGGTTCGAGATTCCCCCTGTGCAGCGGTGGGAACTCGACACCTAACATCTGGTCACTTGCTTCATGTATTGCAATACAACAGTAACAAAAAATTTAAATTTATTAAAAAAAATATGCCATGAGCAAAAATCAAAACGCCACACTGCAACTGTAGTGAAAAAGTTTTAGATCTTGGAATAGAGTGAGGCAAAACAGGAGAAATAAAGGCACAAAAAGCAACATCCTTAAAGTGGTTAAGAGGGCTGTTAAAACTTACAGAAAAGACGATCGATCATTTATTCCATCGTTATTTTATGTCTGACATTCTAACCCAGTCTCATTTACTTTCATGGACCTGAGCAGCAACACCAGATGTAGACAACAGATAGACATTGCATTTTTTTTAATTGTTTTACAAAAAGGTAATCTTTTTATAAATTACAAGACAATTTTTTTTAAATGCACTCATAGTATGGCTGCCTAATATCAGCATTTGGAACATAGTGACAATTAAAGTAACCATTCAGACCATGTACCCTTTTATTAAAACACTGTGCCACAGATAGGCTATTTTTTGGATGCCTCCTTTTTTCTCAGAACATGGCTGCCACTCAGAATAACCAATGTATACTGTGCATTGTTAGTCTTATATGAAAATAGCATCTTCAGAGTGGAAGAGAACTATCTATGGATGTAAGAAAGAAAAAGGGAACATCCAGCACGCCCATCCAGTGTAAGTAAAATATCCATGGATATTTTACTTACACTGGATGGACGTGCTGGATGTTCCCTTTTTCTTTCTTCCACTTCAGCTGAAATCACCAGCAGGTACGGCACCCACCAGCTACATTCATTTGCAACGGTTTACAGATGCACGTCTCGGCGTGTCAAGCTCCTAACCTTCCCTCTCCCCCCCTCCTCTTTTCTTGAATATCTATGGATGTAGCAATCCTAAAAGTCAATATCAATCCTTTAATACGCCTAGCCACATGACTTTGGACAATAAATCAAACCAGACACCCAATTGCAGACACATGCTTCAGGTTTGCTAATCAGTAAGGCATTTTAAATGGTTGATATTGATGCAATAGGTGGCATTAGAGTTCCTAGAAGAGCATAGCATGGTTTATTATTCTCATTAAGCAGTGTTGGCACACTTCATGAGGAGAAACATTACCCCTTAGACCACCTTGGAACTTCATGCAATGAGTGAAGAAGAAATCCGACACTCTATTGAGTTGCAGAAAAACTATATCAGATTTATTAGAAAAGCAATCCAGAAAATTGAAGAAAGGATCTTTTTCAGACAGATCGTATGTGATAATCTGCATGGAAAGTGCTGTGTCGAATAGGAATTCAATTCCCATAAGATTTACGTCTGTGTTTTTAGATTTATTTTCTAATAAATCTGGTGTTGTTTTTCTGCAACTCAATACAGTGGCAGATTTTTTCTTCATTGAATATATGGAGTGGTTTCCTATCCTGGCACCATAATATTCTTATACATCCCATCTTCATACTCACTAATTTATTGAGGAGAGTAGCCGCCATGTTGAGGAAAAGAAACACAAATCTGCAATCTCATTTGCATTTATTTAATTTGTAGATGTGAAATCTACATTGATTTATTTATTTTTAGGATGGATGTGTTTGCTTGTCTGCTAGTTAAAAGGGACTCTGTCACCTGAATTTGGAGGGAACAATCTTCAGCCATAGGGGCGGGGTTTTCGGGTGTTTGATTCACTCTTTCCTTACCCGCTGGCTGCATGCTGGCTGCAATATTGGATTGAAGTTCATTCTCTGTCCTCCATGGTACACACCTGCACAAGGCAAGATTGCCCTGTGCCAGTACCACCGCTCACGAGAGAGTGTTCCCCCCAGCTCGAACAGTGCTTTACCACTTGCAATACTTACCTCTCCCTGCTCCACCACTGTGTAGTCTGTTCTGTTAAATCCTTCAATGGCACTGCCAATACAAATTTGTTGAAATGATAGATGATAGTTAAAATATACAGGGGACCTGGCCTCCATTTAGACCAGTTAATACTTTGCGCCTACTACCACTGTCTGCTACTCAGCAGAGGAGCCCACCCCACTACCTAGCTATGCCGCCTGTTTAGTCCTGTTACCAAATTTTGAACTGCTTTTAGCATACTTTTGTATTTTGGGCCTACTAACTGTGTCTGCCACTCATTACAATTGTCCTCCACTTAACAAAGCTATGCCACCTGTTCAGTC
Source organism: Ranitomeya imitator (assembly GCF_032444005.1). NCBI lineage: Eukaryota > Metazoa > Chordata > Amphibia > Anura > Dendrobatidae > Ranitomeya > Ranitomeya imitator. Next base: position 328,019,882 of record NC_091286.1, on the reverse strand, counting down.
CTGTTACCAATTTTGAACTGAATTTAGCCTACTATTTTATTTTGGCCCTACTACCTGTGTCTGCGCCACTCATTACAATTGTCCTCCACTTAACAAAGCTATGCCACCTGTTTAGTCCTGTTACCAATTTTGAACTGAATTTAGCCTACATTTAATTTTGGCCCTACTACCTGTGTCTGCGCCACTCATTACAATTGTCCTCCACTGAACAAAGCTATGCCACCTGTTTAGTCCTGTTACCAATTTTTAACTGAATTTAGCCTACTTTTGTATTTTGGACCTACTACCTGTGTTTGCGCCACTCATTACAATTGTCCTCCACTGAACAAAGCTATGCCGCCTGTTTTGTCCTGTTACTATTTTTGAACTGCATTTAGCCTACTTTTTTATTTTGGGCCTACTAACTTTGTCTGTGCCACTCATTACAATTGTCCTCCACTTAACAAAGCTTTGCCGCCTGTTTAGTCCTTTTACCAATTTTGAACTGAATTTAGCCTAATTTTTTATTTTGGACCTACTACCTGTGTCTATGCTACTCATTACAATTGTCCTCCACAGAACAAAGCTATGCCGCCTGTTTAGTCCTGTTACCAATTTTGAACTGCTTTTAGCCTACTTTTGTATTTTGGGCCTACTGTTGTGAATTTCGCTCTTGGGCTCCCTCCGGTGGTTGTAAGTGGCACTTTTGTGAGTTCTGCACTTGGGCTCCCTCTTGTGATTTCTAGTGGTATGGCTGCTCCTTGGAGTTAGCTTTCATCAGCTGCCTCCACTTATCGTCTCTTCTGCTCGGCTATTTAAGTCTGGCTCTATCTTCAGCCAGTGCCACTTGTAAATGGTTCCTGGTTGGATTCACATCTCTTTGGAGTTCCCTGTTATCCTGACCAGTTCAGCTAAGCTAAGTTTTTGCTTGCCCTTTTCTGTCCATAGATTGTGGACTTATCCATTCTGTGCTTTCTATGTTTGTCCAGCTTATCAGTGTGAATTATTCTGTCATGCTGGAAGCTCTGGTAGGCAGATTTACCCTCCACACCTTTAGTCAGGTGTGGAGATTTTTTTTATAACTTTGCGTGGATTTTTGTAGTGTTTTATACTGACCGCACAGTATTCCATCCTGTCCTATCTATTTAGTTAGACTGGCCTCCTGTGCTCATCCTGGTTTCATTCTGTGAATGTCTTTTCCCTCTCCACTCATAGTCATTATTTGTGGGGGGCTAATCTATCCTTTGGGGATTTTCTCTGAGGCAAGATAGTTTTCCTGCTTCTATCTTTAGGGGTAGTTAGCTCTTAGGCTGTGACGAGATGCCTAGGGAGAGTTAGGAGCATTCCACGGCTACTTCTAGTGTTGTGTTGAGCTTAGGGACTGTGGTCAGTACAGTTACCACATCCTTCAGAGCTCGTTCCATGTTGCTCCTAGACCACCGCATCATAACAGCCTACTACCTGTGTCTGTGCCACTCATTACAATTGTCCTCCACTGAACAAAGCTATGCCGCCTGTTTAGTCCTGTTACCAATTTTGAACTGCTTTTAGCCCATATTTGTATTTTGGGCCTACTACCTGTGTCTGCGCCACTCATTACAATTGTCCTCCACAGAACAAAGCTATGCCACCTGTTTAGTCCTGTTACCAATTTTGAACTGCTTTTAGCCTACTTTTGGATTTTGGCCCTACTACCTGTGTCTGCGCCACTCATTACAATTGTCCTCCACTTAACAAAGCTATGCCGCCTGTTTAGTCCTGTTACCAATTTTGAACTGAATTTAGCCTACTTTTGCATTTTGGGCCTACTACCTGTGTCTGCGCCACTCTTTACAATTGTCCTCCACTGAACAAAGCTATGCTGCCTGTTTAGTCCTGTTACCAATTTTGAACTGCATTTAGCCTGCTTTTTTATTTTGGGCCTACTAACTTTGTCTGCGCCACTCATTACAATTGTCCTCCACTTTAACAAAGCTTTGCCGCCTGTTTAGTCCTATTACCAATTTTGAACTGAATTTAGCCTAATTTTTTATTTTGGACCTACTACCTGTGTCTGCGCCACTCATTACAATTGTCCTTCACAGAACAAAGCTATGCCGCCTGTTAAGTCCTGTTACCAATTTTGAACTGCTTTTAGCCTACTTTTGTATTTTGGGCCTACTACCTGTGTCTGTGCCACTCATTACAATTTTCCTCCACTGAACAAAGCTATGCCGCCTGTTTAGTCCTGTTACCAATTTTGAACTGCTTTTAGCCCATATTTGTATTTTGGGCCTACTACCTGTGTCTGCGCCACTCATTACAATTGTCCTCCACAGAACAAAGCTATGCCACCTGTTTAGTCCTGTTACCAATTTTGAACTGCTTTTAGCCTACTTTTGCATTTTGGGCCTACTACCTGTGTCTGCGCCACTCATTACAATTGTCCTCCACTTAACAAAGCTATGCCGCCTGTTTAGTCCTGTTACCAATTTTGAACTGAATTTAGCCTACTTTTGCATTGTGGGCCTACTACCTGTGTTTGCGCCACTCTTTACAATTGTCCTCCACTTAACAAAGCTATGCTGCCTGTTTAGTCCTGTTACCAATTTTGAACTGCATTTAGCCTACCTTTTTATTTCGGGCCTACTAACTGTGTCTGCGCCACTCATTACAATTGTCCTCCACTGAACAAAGCTATGCCGCCTGTTTTGTCCTGTTACCATTTTTGAACTGCATTTAGCCAACTTTTTTATTTTGGGCCTACTAACTTTGTCTGCGCCACTCATTACAATTGTCCTCCACTTTAACAAAGCTATGCCGCCTGTTTAGTCCTGTTACCAATTTTGAACTGAATTTAGCCTACTTTTGCATTTTGGGCCTACTACCTGTGTCTGCGCCACTCTTTACAATTGTCCTCCACTTAACAAAGCTATGCTGCCTGTTTAGTCCTTTTACCAATTTTGAACTGCATTTAGCCTACTTTTTTATTTCGGGCCTACTAACTGTGTCTGCGCCACTGATTACAATTGTCCTCCACTGATCTAAGCAATGCCGCCTGTTTAGTCCTGTTACTAATTTTGAACTACTTTTAGCCTACTTTTTTATTTTGGGCCTATATCTGTGTTTCCTCCTCATCCAGCCCATTGCCCAGCCACTGCTTGATGAGTCTGCTGGTACATTGACCCAGGCCACTAAATTCCCCTTGCACTCTACACAGCTAGAATCTGACCCTGCTGAAAGTCATGTTCCCCTTCCCACATACTATACCACATTACACGGGGACAAAGAGGAAGGTGCAGATGAAAGTGCAGGTTTCTTCATCAGGTAAGGGGCATACTCGTTGGCACTGGCACATGGCCCCTCATAGTACGCAAAAGTGTCTCTGGCAGTGGAAGGTGCCACCCGCCGTCAAACACACCACCATACTATGAGGGGCCCTGTGCCAGTGCCAACTATTGGGCCCCCCTGCTTGCTCAGGATCATAGACTTGCAAAGTTGAAATACTTACCTCTCCCTGCTCCACTGCCGTGACGTATTCCGTGTTTCCTGGGCCCATAAAAATCTTGAGCCAGCCCTATCCGCCCACAACTTTAGCCAAATGACCCCCTCTTTTCAATGCCTAACTATTATTATTATAAAGTAAATTAATATTGACAAGCTTAAGAAATAGGAATTGATGTTTTTGGCATTAAAATGGTCACTGTGGGTGTTTTCCTATCCTCCACTCACTGCCGACTTTGATTCCCCCATTGACTTGCATTGGGTTTCGTGTTTCGGTTGGCCACCGATTTTTCGCAATAATTGGCCGATTTCACCCGACCCGACTTTTGACAAAGTCGGGTTTCGCGAAACCCGACTCGATCCTAAAAAAGTAAAAGTCGCTCAACTCTAGTTAGCACGTTAAGATTGCAGTTGCACATGTTTGTTTACATGCTTTTGCAATAGAGTAAGAGCAGTCAGTTTCTATTTATTTATTTATTTATTTATTTAATTTTGCTAAGCGGTATTTTCAATATATATATTTTCTCTGCATATCTGTCCAGCATCTGTCCAAGACTGTTGCTTTATTAGACGTGGATCCAACCTGCACTTAACATTTATAGACCTCTAAGAAGACGTAACTCTGCTATTTCAGGTTCCCTTCTGGAAAATGATGACACATAGGCAATTGTGATTTTATCAAAATTTGCAGTTAGAAACTCAAATTTTTACTTTTGTGCAAAGTAATATCACCCCTTAAATTCTACGTTAAACTTAATCCCTTGACTTGGGTGTTGCTTTAAATCTAGTTATAAAGTGTCGTTAAAATATGGGCGCTTATTTGACATTTGCTATTACTTTAAAGATGAGTTGAAATACTATAAATTATGAAACAAAGGTAATAGGCAAACAGACAAGCTTGTCTGGAATGCAAAAATGGTCATTTAAATATATAGTTTTTTAATTACCGTACATTTATTAATTTGATGGTAGTCAGAAAGGCTGATTAATGAATTAGAAGGGTGAACATTTTCTAAGGTTTCAATTAGTTCTAGATAGACTTGTAATTAAATTTCAGCTTTAATTTGTTCCTGTCTATTTCTACCACATCAGTGTTAATCAAAATAATATACATGAGAAACTAAGTACTGATGGTGACCAAGTGAAATGAAAAATCTTTCACTATTATACTACATTTTTAACAGATTAGGAAACAATATTATGTGATTTTCTGTAGACACATTGATTTATGTAAAAGTATTGCAATAATTCAAAAACTTCTAACAAGTTATCTAATTCACAGTTGTAAAGCAGAGCTAAGTAGTGTTTTATCATTGTACTTCCATCTGCAACAAAAGCAAGGAAGAGAACATGCTAAATATATTACATTCAGACAAAAAATTTACTGATAACAACTTTGCATCATCATAAATATGTTCGCTCACAATGACAATAGGTCAGGTAATCTTTAACAATTAGAAATTCACTATGCTAATGAGATCTAGTAAAAATAATATGAAATGGATGAGGATAAGGGCATGATTGAAGAGAAAATGTTTCAGCTAGGACTCAACTAAAAGTAAAGGTGAAAGTAGAATAGGAAGTGGTGGTGAATCTGCCCAATTAAGTTCAAACAGTGAAGATAAAATCATACCATATTATTAAAAACATGAGATGGTGGCCCGATTCTAACGCATCTGGTATTCTAGAATATGTATGTATGTATGTACAGTTAGGTCCATATATATTTGGACAGAGACAACATTTTTCTAATTTTGGTTATAGACATTACCACAATGAATTTTAAACAAAACAATTCAGATGCAGTTGAAGTTCAGACTTTCAGCTTTCATTTGAGGGTATCCACATTAAAATTGGATGAAGGGTTTAGGAGTTTCAGCTCCTTAACATGTGCCACCCTGTTTTTAAAGGGACCAAAAGTAATTGGACAGATTCAATAATTTTAAATAAAATGTTCATTTATAGTACTTGGGTTGAAAACCCTTTGTTGACTGCCTGAAGTGTCGAACTCATGGACATCACCAGATGCTGTGTTTCCTCCTTTTTGAAGCTCTGTCAGGCCTTCACTGCGGTGGTTTTCAGTTGCTGTTTGTTTGTGGGCCATTCTGTCTGAAGTTTAGTCTTTAACAAGTGAAATGCATGCTCAATTGGGTTGAGATCAGGTGACTGACTTGGCCATTCAAGAATATTCCACATCTTTGCTTTAATAAACTTCTGGGTTGCTTTGGCTTTATGTTTTGGGTCATTGTCCATCTGTAGTATGAAACGACAACCAATCAGTTTGGCTGCATTTGGCTGGATCTGAACACACAGTATGGCTCTGAATACCTCAGAATTCATTTGGCTGCTTCTGTCCTGTGTCACATCATCAATAAACACAAGTGACCCAGTGCCACTGGCAGCCATGCATGCCCAAGCCATCACACTGCCTACGCCGTGTTTTACAGATGATGTGCTATGCTTTGGATCATGAGCTGTACCAAGCCTTCACCATACTTTTCTCTTTCCATCATTCTGGTAGAGGTTGATGTTGGTTTCATCTGTCCAAAGAATGTTCTTCCAGAAATGTGCTGGCTTTTTTAGATGTTTTTTAGCAAAGTCCAGTCTAGCCTTCTTATTCTTGATGCTTATGAGTTGCTTGCACCGTGCAGTGAACCCTCTGTATTTACTTTCATGCAGTCTTCTCTTTATGGTAGATTTGGATATTGATACGCCTACCTCCTGGAGAGCATTGTTCACTTGGTTGGTTGTTGTGAAGGGCTTTCTCTTCACCATGGAGATTATTTTGCGATCATCCATTACTGTTGTCTTCCGTGGGTGCCCAGGTCTTTTTGCATTGATGAGTTCACCAGTGCTTTCTTTCTTTCTCAGGATGTACCAAACTATAGATTTTGCCACTCCTAATATTGCAGCAATTTCTCGGATGGATTTTTTCTGTTTTTGCAGCTTAAGGATGGCTTGTTTCACCTGCATGGAGAGCTCCTTTGGCCACATGTTTACTTCACAGCAAAACCTTCCAAATGCATGCACCACACCTCAAATCAACTCCAGGCCTTTTATCTGATTAATTGAGAATGACATAACGAAGGGATTGCCAACACCTGTCCATGAAATAGCCTTGGAGTCAATTGTCCAATAACTTTTGGCCCCTTTAAAAACAGGGTGGCACATGTTAAGGAGCTGAAACTCCTAAACACTTCATCCAATTTTAATGTGGATACCCTCAAATGAAAGCTGAAAGTCTGAACTTCAACTGCATCTGAATTGTTTTGTTTAAAATTCATTGTGGTAATGTCTATAACCAAAATTAGAAAAATGTTGTCTCTGTCCAAATATATATGGACCTAACTGTACGTCGCGCTGTGAGTGGAGGTTAAATTTCACGCCAATATCACTGATTGATCGCGCATGGCTGGCCGATCAGCGAAGCGTGGTTTAAATCTGGTGCCAATTCGCAGCCGGAGTGCACCTGTCGCTGATTGGTCGCGGCCGGCCGGGCATGACAAATGACCGAAGTGGTTTTTCAATACCATGCCAATATCCCTGATTGGTCACGCCCTGCTGGCCGATCAATGAAGCGTGGTTTAAATCTGGCGCCAATTCGCAGCCGGAATGCGCCTGTCACTGATTGGTCGCGTCCAAGCACGGGGGGTGGGGGCGATACGGTGGCGCAGTGGTTAGCACTAGGGTTGAGCGAAACGGGTCGAAATTGTTCAAAAGTCGCCAGTGTGGGGTCGGCCATGAAGTCGGCGATCTTTTGAATCTGGAATCGGAATTCCGATCCCGATTCCCGATATGTTTAAGATATCGGGAATTGGTATCAGAATTCAGATTAAAGTGTAAAATATAGAATTAAAATAAAAAATATTGCAATACTTACCCTCTGACGCGCCCTGGTACTAACCGGCAGCCTTCCTCCTTCGAATCCGCGCTTCTAGGACCTTGCCGTGACGTCGCGGTGACGTCGCGGCTTGTGTTTGGCCGCGCGGCCGCCCATGTGACCGCTCGCGCGGCCAATCACAAGCCGCGACGTCACCCGCGACGTCACCGAAGGTCCTGGAAGGGCTGATTCTTAGGAAGGAAGGCTGTCGGAAGGAAGCAGGGCGCTTCCGAGGGTGAGTATATACCTAATAGGAATATACTCACCCTCGGAAGCGCCCTGCTTCCTTCCGACAGCCTTCCTTCCTAAGAATCAGCCCTTCCAGGACCTTCGGTGACGTCGCGGGTGACGTCGCGGCTTGTGATTGGCCGCGCGAGCGGTCACATGGGCGGCCGCGCGGCCAAACACAAGCCGCGACGTCACCGCGACGTCACGGCAAGGTCCTAGAAGCGCGGATTCGAAGGAGGAAGGCTGCCGGTTAGTACCAGGGCGCGTCAGAGGGTAAGTATTGCAATATTTTTTATTTTAATTCTATATTTTACACTTAAATATGGATCCCAGGGCCTGAAGGAGAGTTTCCGCTCCTTCAGACCCTGGGAACCATGGAAACCCAATGCACTGCATTGGGTTTCGAGTTTCGGCCGACCCCGACCCCGACTTTTTTATAGGATCGGCCGATTTCACTCGACCCGACTTTTCCAAAAGTCGGGTTTCGTGAAACCCCACCCGATCCTATAAAAGTGAAGGTCGCTCAACCCTAGTTAGCACTGCAGCCTTGCAGCGCTGGAGTCCTGGGTTCGAACCCCACCAAGGACAACATCTGCAAAGAGTTTGTATGTTCTCTCCGTGTTTGCGTGGTTTTCCTCCGGGCACTCCGGTTTCCTCCCACATTCCAAAGGCATACTGATAGGGAATTCAGATTGTGAGCCCCATCGGGGACAGTGATGATAATGTGTGCAAACTGTAAAGCGCTGCGGAATATGTTAGCGCTATATAAAAATAAAGATTATTATTATTATTAAGTGGTGTTTAAATACCACGCCAATATCGCTGATTGGTCGTGCCTGGCTGGCCGATCAACGAAGCGTGGATTAAATCTGACGCCAATTCGCAGCCGAACTGTGCATGTCACTGATTGGTCGCGGCTGACCGGGCACGATCAATGACCGAAGCGGTGTTTAAATACCATGACAATAGCGCTTATTGTTCGCGGCCAGCTGTGAGCTACCAATCACTGAAGCGGTGTTTAAATCCCGTGCCAATATCGCTGATTGGTCGCAGCTGGCCAGGCACGACCAATCAGCAAAGGGTGGTTTAAATCCTGCCTCAATTCGCAGCTGGACTGCGTCTGTCACTGATTGGTTGCAGGATGTTGGGGGTTCGGGGCACTGGATGTCGGGGGTTCGGGGTGCAGAATATAGTACAACCACGTAGTATATAACACATCCACGTAGTATATAGCACAGCCACATAGTATATAGCACAGCCACGCAGTATATAGAACAGCCACGTAGTATATAGCAGCCACGTAGTATATAGCAGCCACATAGTATATAGCACAGCCAAGCAGTATATAGCAGCCATGTAGTATATAGCACAGCCACGTAGTATATAACACAGCCACATAGTATATAGCACAGCCACACAGTATAAAGCACAGCCACGTAGTATATAGCAGCCACATAGTTTATAGCAGCAACGTCCAGCAGGCGCGACCAATCAGAGACATTGCCGCGGGATTTAAATCCCGCTTTGCTGATTGGCGTGGGAACTAACTCCCGCTTCGCTGATTGGCGCGGGATTTAAATCCCGCTTCGCTGATAATTTCCGCGCCCAGCCGAGCGACCAATCAGATACATTGCCATGATATTTAAATCTTGCTTCGCTGATTGGCACGGGAATTAAATCCCACTTCGCTGATTTGCATGGGATTTAAATCCCGCTTTGCTGATTGCTCACGCCCAGCCGGCGCGACCAATCAGAGACATTGGCGCAGGATTTAAATCCCGCTTCGCTGATTGCTCGCGCCCAGCTGGTGCGTTCGATCATTCAGAGACATTGGTGCGGGATTTAAATCCTGCTTCGCTGATTGATGGCGCGGCAAGCCGGAGCGACCAATCTGCGATATTGGTGCTGGATTTAAATCTTGCTTCGCTGATTGCTCACACCCAGCCGGCGCGACCAATCAGAGACATTGCCGTGGTATTTACACCCCGCTACACTGATTGCTCACGCCCATCCGGCGCAACCAATCAGAGACATTGCCGCGGAATTTAAATCCCGCTTCGCTGATTGATGGTGCCCAGCTGGTGCGTATGACCATTCAGAGACATTGGTGCGGGATTTAAATCCTGCTTCGCTGATTGATGGCGCCCAGCCGGTGAGACCAATCAGTGATATTGGCGCTGGATTTAAATCTTGCTTCACTGATTGCTCACACCCAGCCGTTGCGACCAATCAGAGACATTGGCGCGAGATTTAAATCCCGCTTTGCTGATGGCTCGCGCCCAGCCGGTGCGACCAATAAGAGACATTGGCACGAGATTTAAATCCCGCTTCGCTGATTGGTTGTGCCCAGCCGATGCGACCAATCAGCGATATTGGCGCTGGATTTAAATCTTGCTTTGCTGATTGCTCGCGCCCAGCCGGCACGACCAATCAGAGACATTGGCGCGGGGTTTAAATCCCGCTTCGCTGATTGGCACGGGATTTAATTCCCGCTTCACTGATTGGTCGCGCGCAGGCGGCGCGACCAATCAGAGACATTGCCGTGGTATTTAAACCCTGCTTCACTGATTGCTCGTGGCCATCCGCTGCAACCAATCAGAGACATTGCCGCGGGATTTAAATCCCGCTTCACTGATTGCTCACGTTCAGCTGGCGCGCGCGACCATTCAGAGACATTGATGCGGGATTTAAATCCTGCTTCGCTGATTGATGGCGCCCAGCCGGCACGACCAATCAGCGATATTGGCACTGGATTTAAATCCCGCTTTGCTAATTGCTCGCGCCCTGCCGGCGCAACAAATCAGAGACATTGGCATGGAATTTTTTTCCCGCTTTGCTGATTGGCGTCAGCACTATCTCCCGCTTCGCTGATTGGCGCGGGATTTAAATCCCGCTTTGCTGTTAATTGTCGCGCCCAGCCAGCGCGACCAATCAGAGACATTACCACAGTATTTAAATCTTGGTTCGCTGATTGGCACGGGAATTAAATCCTACTTCGCTGATTGGCACAGGATTTAAATCCCGCTTTGCTGATTGCTTGCGCCCAGCCGGCGCCACCAATCAGAGACATTGGCGCGGGATTTAAATCCCGCTTCGCTGATTGGTAGCGCCCTGCTGGCGAGACCAGTCAGAGACATTGCCGTGGGATTTAAATCCCGCTTCACTGATTGCTCGCGCCCAGCTGGCGCGCGCGACCAATCAGAGACATTGGTTCGGGATTTAAATCCTGCTTCACTAATTGGTGGCGCCCAGCCGGCACGACCAATCAGCGATATTGGCACTGGATTTAAATCCCGCTTCGCTGATTGCTTGCGCCCAGCCGGCACGACAAATCAGAGACATTGGCGCCGGATTTATATCCCGCTTCGCTGATTGGCGTGGGAACTAACTCCCGCTTCGCTGATTGGCACGGGTGTTGTGAATTCCGCTCTTGGGCTCCCTCCGGTGGTTGTAAGTAGCATTTTTGTGAGTTCTGCTCTTGGGCTCCCTCCTGTGGTTTTGAGTGGTATGGCTGCTTCTTGGATTTAGCTTCAGCAGCTGTTTTCACTGATCGTCTTTCTGGCTCGGCTATATTAGTCTGGCCTTATCCCTCATTCAATGCCAGTTGTCAATTGTTCCTGCCTGGAGCCATTGCTCTTAGGATTTTCCTGACACTCTGACCAGTTCAGCAAAAGCTAAGTCCTTGCTTGTCCTTTTGCAGTTCACTTGTTGTGGACTTTGTTGTTCTGCACTTTCTATGTTTTGTTCATTTGTCCAGCTTATCAGTATGGATCTATTCAGCTAGGCTGGAAGCTCTGGGCAGCAGAGTTTGCCCTCCACACCTTTAGTCAGGTGTGGAGATTTTTGCATTCCTCTGCGGTGGACTTTTTCTAGTTTTTATTACTGACCGCACAGCGTTCTGTCCTGTACTATTTCTATCTAGCTAGAAGTGGCCACGTGTGCTTAATCTTGTTTCATACTACGTATGTCATTTCCTTCTCCTCTCACAGTCATTACTTGTGGGGGGCTAATCTATCCTTTGGGGATTTTCTCTGAGGCAAGATAGTTTTCCTGCTTCTATCTTTAGGGGTAGTTAGCTCTTAGGCTGTGACGAGATGCCTAGGCAGAGTTAGGAGCATTCCACGGCTACTTCTAGTGTTGTGTCGAGCTTAGGGACTGCGGTCAGTATAGTTACCACCTGCTCAGAGCTAGTCGCATGTCGCTCCTTAATCACCAGACCATAACACGCGGGATATAAATCCCGCTTTGCTGATAATTGTCGCACCCAGCCGGCGCGACCAATCAGAGACATTGCCACGGTACTTAAATCTTGCTTCGCTGATTGGCGCAGGAATTAAATCCCACTTCGCTGATTGGCAGGGGATTTAAATCCCGCTTTGCTGATTGGTCGTGCCCAGCCGGCGTGACCAATCAGAGACATTGCCATGGTATTTAAATCCCGCTTCACTGATTGGTCGCGCCCAGCCGGTGCGACCAATCAGAGACATTGGCGCAGGATTTAAATCCCGCTTCGCTGATTGGTAGCACCCAGGTGGCGCGACCAGTCAGAGACATTGCTGCGGGATTTAAATCCCACTTTGCTGATTGCTCGTGACCAGCCGGTGTGACCAATCAGAGACATTGCCACGGTATTTAAATCTTGCTTCGCTGATTGGTGCGGGAATTAAATCCTACTTTGCTGATTGGCACGGGATTTAAATCCCGCTTTGCTGATTGGTCGTGCCCAGCCGGCGCGACCAATCAGAGACATTGCCGCGGTATTGAAATCCCGCTTCACTGATTGCTCGCGCCCAGTCGGCGTGACCAATCAGAGACATTGGTGCAGGGTTTAAATCCCGCTTCGCTGATTGGTAGCGCCCTGCCGGCGCGACCAGTCAGAGACGTTGCTGCGGGATTTAAATCCCGCTTTGCTGATTGCTCGCGCCCAGGTGGCACGACCAATCAGAGACATTGGCGTGAGATTTAAATCCCGCTTCGCTGATTGGTTGCACCCAGCCGGCGCAACCAATCAGCGATATTGGCGCTGGACGTAAATCCCGCTTCGCTGATTGCTCGCGCCCAGCCGGCGCGACCAATCAGAGACATTGGCGTGGGATTTAAATCCCCCTTCGCTGATTGGCGTGGGATTTAAATCCCACTTCGCTGATTGGTCGCGCGTAGCCAGCGCGACCAATCAGAGACATTGCCGCGGTATTTAAACCCTGCTTCACTGATTGCTCGCGCCCATCCGGCGCAACCAATCAGAGACATTGCCGCGGTATTTAAATCCCGCTTCACTGATTGCTCGCACCCAGCTGGCGAGCGCGACCAATCAGAGACGTTGGTTCGGGATTTAAATCCTGCTTCGCTGATTGGTGGCGCCCAGCCGGCGCGACCAATCAGCGATATTGGCACTGGATTTAAATCCCACTTCGCTGATTGCTCGCGCCCAGCCGGCACGACAAATCAGTGACATTGGCTTGGGATTTTTATCCCTCTTTGCTGATTGGCTTTGGAACTAACTCCCGCTTTGCTGTTAATTGTCGCGCCCAGTCGGCGCGACCAATCAGAGACATTGCCACGGTATTTAAATATTGCTTCGCTGATTGGTGTGGGAATTAAATCCTACTTTGCTGATTGGCACGGGATTTAAATCCCGCTTTGCTGATTGGTCGTGCCCAGCCGGCGCGACCAATCAGAGACATTGCCGCGGTATTGAAATCCCGCTTCACTGATTGCTCGCGCCCAGTCGGCGTGACCAATCAGAGACATTGGTGCAGGGTTTAAATCCCGCTTCGCTGATTGGTAGCGCCCTGCCGGCGTGACCAGTCAGAGACGTTGCTGCGGGATTTAAATCCCGCTTTGCTGATTGCTCGCGCCCAGGTGGCACGACCAATCAGAGACATTGGCGCGAGATTTAAATCCCGCTTCGCTGATTGGTTGCACCCAGCCGGCGCAACCAATCAGCGATATTGGCGCTGGACGTAAATCCCGCTTCGCTGATTGCTCGCGCCCAGCCGGCGCGACCAATCAGAGACATTGGCGTGGGATTTAAATCCCCCTTCGCTGATTGGCGTGGGATTTAAATCCCACTTCGCTGATTGGTCGCGCGTAGCCGGCGCGACCAATCAGAGACATTGCCGCGGTATTTAAACCCTGCTTCACTGATTGCTCGCGCCCATCCGGCGCAACCAATCAGAGACATTGCCGCGGTATTTAAATCCCGCTTCACTGATTGCTCGCACCCAGCTGGCGAGCGCGACCAATCAGAGACATTGGTTCGGGATTTAAATCCTGCTTCGCTGATTGGTGGCGCCCAGCCGGCGCGACCAATCAGCGATATTGGCACTGGATTTAAATCCCACTTCGCTGATTGCTCGCGCCCAGCCGGCATGACAAATCAGTGACATTGGCTTGGGATTTTTATCCCTCTTTGCTGATTGGCTTTGGAACTAACTCCCGCTTCGCTGTTAATTGTCACGCCCAGTCGGCGCGACCAATCAGAGACATTGCCACGGTATTTAAATATTGCTTCGCTGATTGGTATGGGAATTAAATCCTACTTTGCTGATTGGCACGGGATTTAAATCCCGCTTCGCTGATTGGTTGCACCCAGCCGGCTCAACCAATCAGCGATATTGGCGCTGGACGTAAATCCCGCTTCGCTGATTGCTTGCGCCCAGCCGGCGCGACCAATCAGAGACATTGGAGTGGGATTTAAATCCCGCTTCGCTGATTGGCGCGGGATTTAAATCCCGCTTCGCCGATTGGTCGCGCCAGCTGCGTGCGACCAATCAGAGACATTGCAGCAGGATTTAAATCCTGCTTCACTGATTGCTCGCGCCCAGCTGGCGGGCGCGACCAATCAGAGACATTGGTGCGGGATTTAAATCCTGCTTCGCTGATTGGTGGCACCCAGCTGGCGCGACCAATCAGCGATATTGGCACTGGATTTAAATCCCGCTTCGCTAATTGCTCGCGCCCAGCCGGCGCGACAAATCAGAGACATTGGCGAGGGATTTATATCCCGCTTTGCTGATTGGCGTGGGATTTAAATCCCGCTTCGCTGTTAATTGTCGCGCCCAGTCGGCGCGACCAATCAAAGACATTGCCACAGTATTTAAATCTTGCTTCACTGATTGGCGCTGGAATTAAATCCCGCTTTGCTGATTGGTAGCACCCAGCCGGCGTGACCAGTCAGAGACATTGCTGCGGGATTTAAATCCCGCTTTGCTGATTGCTCATGCCCAGTCGGCGCGACCAATCAGAGACATTGGTGCGAGGTTTAAATCCCGCTTCGCTGATTGGTTGCGTCTAGCCAGCGCAACCAATCAATGATATTGGTGCTGGATTTAAATCCCGCTTCACTGATTGCTCGCGCCCAGCCGGCGCGACCAGAGACATTGGCGCGGGATTTAAATCCCGCTTCGCTGATTGGTCGCGCGCAGCCGGGATTTCTGGGAGACAGACAGACGGAAGTGACCCTTAGACAATTATATAGTAGATTGGATTAAAAGAAAAAAATTGAATTCATAGGCAGGACCTGTAAAGTAGGTGCAATTGAAAAGAAAAAAGTTGGGTGAAACAGAAATTGTTATAAACAGAATTAATTCCTATTGAATTTAGAATCTTTTTAAAAGTAGATAGCTTCAATCTTGCATATGGCTGAGTTAAAATAACAAAGTTATACCTATCATTTCTTCATCCTAGTACATTCTACCAATGAGACCTGATCTAGAAGGATACATGTGTTTTATGGCTCACTGGATAATCTAGTAATGATTGTTAAGCATCGAGTTCCTGCCACTGCGGTCTCCCATTCTTCTCCAGCCACAGTGGAGCCTGCTCAGCTGAGACGTCGGTCCCAGCACCTGGCCAGGACAGATGCTGCACGTTTGGTTACTGCTTTCCTTCCAGGTTCAGCCATTATAACTAGTACTGTTCGGCGGCAAGCAGGCACTCGTGGGACTAAGTCCTGCTTTTCCCCTCTTGAGCATGCCCAGGGGAGGACCTCTCATTGGAGGTCGGGGGTCACACGTTCAGGTCCTGTAGCAGCTCCTATTGGTCCACTAGGAAGGTCCTGAACTGCTACAGCTATAAAAGGTTCACTAGTAGCATTTGTGTTTGGCAATTGCCAGTGGATATTCTACCACACTGTATATAAGTGGTGTGAGTCTGTTTAGCCTTGGGGCTGTACACTCAGGCAGGCAGCTAGCTTGGGCTCAGTGGGGGCAAATAGCTTTGGCTTAGCATCTGATTCCTTCATGTGTGCGGTTAGCACAGAAGAGTTCCAGAGCAAGCACAACT
Source organism: Ranitomeya imitator (assembly GCF_032444005.1). NCBI lineage: Eukaryota > Metazoa > Chordata > Amphibia > Anura > Dendrobatidae > Ranitomeya > Ranitomeya imitator. The sequence continues at coordinate 328,004,026 of NC_091286.1, read as the reverse complement.
TTTAGTTATGGTTTTAGTCCCTGTGTACAGCTCAACTCTGTGAGTCAACAGAGCTTGCGTTTATTTCACACGGGGTAAAGTTTAACCCACATTTGAGCTCAGTGTCCATCCGCCATTACATACAACAAGTATCTCTGCATGGTGGACCCCGGGCTGCGAACGCACCTTGTATCTATCATCCTATTACTTGGTGCGTTTCGCTAGCCCTGACAATGATTTTTTAGTTGATAGGTCTGAAGTCAAACATAACTCCTTAATATTATTTATTATTATTATCACTTAATTATAATTATTTTTGTTGTTATTGTTAGCAGAAGTGATAGTGGTAGTAGTAGTAGCAGAAGTAATATTATGATAACATATTATACTTATTATAGCTATTATACAGCAAGACAGTTGCAGGTTTAAGCCCCCTAAGAAAATTACATTTTTAAAAATATATTTTAAAAAAATATTTGCATCACCTACTTTCATTTTGTTTAAAAATAAAGACATTAGCTAAAATTAAAATAGGTTCTATTCAGTAAAACGGTGTCAGTAATAGTATAAAATTCTTCAGCTTATATGGTGTACAGTAACTTGCCAAAGTATTGACCCCTCTTGGCATTTTTCGTGTTTTGCCAACTCACATTATGAAATTTCACTGTTTTTGTCCAGGGTATTGCATCAGTTTATTTAAAAAGCATGCCTACAACTGTGAACATTTGGTTTTCTTTTTATTGTGAAACAAACAACATATAGAACAAAATAACTGAAAACTTCAGTGTGCATAACTGTTCACCTCCCAAAAGTCAGTACTCTGTAGAGCCTTGTTTTGTAGCAATTACAGCTGCAAGTCGCTTTGGATAAGTCTATTCGAGGTTTCTTCATCTTGCCACTTGGATTTTGCCCATTCCTCAAGGCAAAACTGCCCCTTCAAGTTAGATGGTTTCCCCTGGTAAACGGCAATCTGTAAGTCTGAAAATAGATTCTCAAATTTGATTAATTTCCGGGCTTTGAATAGGCCAACATACACATGTTTCCCTTTAAACCACTCGAGTGTTGCTTTAACAATATGCTTTGGGTCACTGTCTTGTTGGAAGATGAATTTCCAAACCAGTGTCAAATCACTGACAGATTGAAACAGGTTTTGCTCAAGAATATTTCCCTGTTTCTGCTGCCAAAAAACTTCCTGACAACATGATGCTGTCAACACCATGTTTCTCTGTGGGGATGGTGTACTTGGGGTGATGAGCTGTTTTGGCACCAGACATAGCATTTACCTTGATGGCAAAAAACCTCAATTTTGCTATTATCTGAACACAGGTCCTTCCTCCATCCATTGGAGAGCTATGCTGCCTGTTTAGTCCTGTTACCAATTTTGAACTGCATTTAGCCTACTTTTTTAGTTGTGCCTACTAACTGTGTCTGCGCCACTCATTACAGTTGTCCTCCACTGAACAAAGCTAGGCCGCCTGTTTAGTCCTGTTACCAATTTTTAACTGCATTTCACCTACTTTTGTATTTGGGCCTACTAACTGTGTCTGCGCCACTCATTACAGTTGTCCTCCACTGAACAAAGCTAGGCTGCCTGTTTAGTCCTGTTACCAATTTTGAACTGCTTTTAACAACACAGACTACACAGTGGTGGAGCAGGGAGAGGTAAGTATCGCAAGTGGTAGAGCACTATTCGAGCTGGGGGGAACAATCTCTCGTGGGCGGCTGTACTGCCACAGGGCCCCTCATATTACGACAGTGTGTCTGACGTTGGTTGTGCACCCACCTGTCCAGGCAAATGGCACTCGCACGGGTGCTTGTGCCAGGTGGTGACCACGGCCCTGTGGGGGGAGTCAGCCCATTTAGGGAGGTATAAAATGGCCTATGGTGGACATTCAGCAGCTGCAAATGGCGGAATTGGAGAAGTCAGTAAGAGGAGGCCAAAAGCAAGCCATTTTTCAGGCAAGCTACGTGACAGCAGGAGAAGGTGGGGCAAAATAATTTGAAATCCATGATTGGTTCATTTTAATGAAGGCTAGATCATCAACATTCTGGGTAGCCAGATGTGTCCTTTTTTCGGTCAGTATTGAACCAGCAGCACTGAAGACGCTTTCTGATAGCACACTAATAGCAGGGCAAGCGAGCTCCTGTAATGCATATTCTGCCAATTCAGGCCAGGTGTCTATTTTAGATGCCCAGTAATCATAGGGGAATGACCTGTGAGGGAGAACATCGATAAGGGAGGAATAGTGGTTTGTAACCATACTGGACAAATGCTGTCTCCGGTCACTTTGAATCAATGCAGCACTACCTGTCGTGTCAGCGGTCATTGCGAAATCACTCCACAACCTGGTCATAAATCCCCTCTATCCAACGCCACTTCAGATTTGTGCACCTCTAAAACCTCTCCCATGTTGCCCCCTACGGCTCGTGTGAGAACCATCACCGCCGTTGTGTGCTGGGAATTCCTGAACCAAACGGTCTACAAGAGTTGCTTGTTTGGTAGCCAATATTTGCTTACGGTTCTCATGTGGCATGATATTTAGTAATTTTCCTTTATATCGTGGATCCAGGAGGCAGGCCAACCAGTAATCATCATTGTCATCATTTTGATAATGTGGGGGTACCTTTTTAGGATACGCAAGGCATACTCAGCCATGTGGGCCAATGTTCCAGGTGTCAATTCACTGCTTGTGCTGGGTTGAGGAGCACTTTCTTGCAAATCAACATCACTTGTGTCCCGCAAAAACCCTGTACCTGACCTTGCAACGCCACCAGTTTCTATTGCCGCCTGAGAAGCATCCTCCTCCCATAAATATTCATCCCCATCCTCCTCCTCCTCCTCCTCTTCATATGCCACCTCGTCCAGGAGAGTTCCCTGAGCAGACAATGGCTGACTGTCATCAAGGATTCCCTCCTCCTCGGCTGCAGATGCCAGCTCCTTAATGTGCGTCAAACTTTGCATCAGCAGACGCATTAGTGGGATGCTCATGCTTATGATGCTGTCGTCTGCACTTACCAGCCGTGTGCATTCCTCAAAACACTGAAGCATTTGACAGAGGTCTTGGAGCTTCAACCACTGCACACCAGACAGCTCCATGTCTGCCATCCAACTGCCTGCCCATGTATGTGTATTCTCCCACAAATTAATCACAGCACGCCTCTGTTCGCACAGCCTCTGAACCATGTGCAGTGTGGAGTTCCACCTTGTTGCAACGTCGATTATTAGGTGGTGCTGGGGAAGATTCAGCGATCGCTGATGGTTCAGCATACAGCTGGAGTGTACGGGCGACCGGCAGATGTGCGAGCAAAGTCTTCGTACCTTCAGAAGCAGGGCTGGTAACTCCAGATAATTTTTGAGGAAGCACTGCACCACCAGGTTCAAAGTGTGAGCCAGGCAACGTACAGGTCCTTCTCAAAAAATTAGCATATAGTGTTAAATTTCATTATTTACCATAATGTAATGATTACAATTAAACTTTCATATATTATAGATTCATTATCCACCAACTGAAATTTGTCAGGTCTTTTATTGTTTTAATACTGATGATTTTGGCATACAACTCCTGATAACCCAAAAAACCTGTCTCAATAAATTAGCATATTTCACCCATCCAATCAAATAAAAGTGTTTTTTAATAACAAACCAAAAAACCATCAAATAATAATGTTCAGTTATGCACTCAATACTTGGTCGGGAATCCTTTGGCAGAAATGACTGCTTCAATGCGGCGTGGCATGGAGGCAATCAGCCTGTGACACTGCTGAGATGTTATGGAGGCCCAGGATGCTTCAATAGCGGCCTTAAGCTCATCCAGAGTGTTGGGTCTTGCGTCTCTCAACTTTCTCTTCACAATATCCCACAGATTCTCTATGGGGTTCAGGTCAGGAGAGTTGGCAGGCCAATTGAGCACAGTAATACCATGGTCAGTAAACCATTTACCAGTGGTTTTGGCACTGTGAGCAGGTGCCAGGTCGTGCTGAAAAATGAAATCTTCATCTCCATAAAGCATTTCAGCCGATGGAAGCATGAAGTGCTCCAAAATCTCCTGATAGCTAGCTGCATTGACCCTGCCCTTGATGAAACACAGTGGACCAACACCAGCAGCTGACATGGCACCCCACACCATCACTGACTGTGGGTACTTGACACTGGACTTCAGGCATTTTGGCATTTCCTTCTCCCCAGTCTTCCTCCAGACTCTGGCACCTTGATTTCCGAATGACATGCAAAATTTGCTTTCATCAGAAAAAAGTACTTGGGACCACTTAGCAACAGTCCAGTGCTGCTTCTCTGTAGCCCAGGTCAGGCGCCTCTGCCGCTGTTTATGGTTCAAAAGTGGCTTTACCTGGGGAATGCGGCACCTGTAGCCCATTTCCTGCACACGCCTGTGCACGGTGGCTCTGGATGTTTCCACACCAGACTCAGTCCACTGCTTCCTCAGGTTCCCCAAGGTCTGGAATCGGTCCTTCTCCACAATCTTCCTCAGGGTCCGGTCTCCTCTTCTCGTTGTACAGCGTTTTCTGCCACATTGTTTCCTTCCAACAGACTTACCATTGAGGTGCCTTGATACAGCACTCTGGGAACAGCCTATTTGTTGAGAAATTTCTTTCTGGGTCTTACCCTCTTGCTTGAGGGTGTCAATGATGGCCTTCTTGACATCTGTCAGGTCGCTAGTCTTACCCATGATGGGGGTTTTGAGTAATGAACCAGGCAGGGAGTTTATAAAAGCCTCAGGTATCTTTTGCATGTGTTTAGAGTTAATTAGTTGATTCAGAAGATTAGGGTAATAGGTCGTTTAGAGAACCTTTTCTTGATATGCTAATTTATTGACACAGGTTTTTTGGGTTATCAGGAGTTGTATGCCAAAATCATCAGTATTAAAACAATAAAAGACCTGACAAATTTCAGTTGGTGGATAATGAATATATAATATATGAAAGTTTAATTGTAATCATTACATTATGGTAAATAATGAAATTTAACACTATATGCTAATTTTTTGAGAAGGACCTGTATGTGTTTAAGTTCTGAAAGGGCTATGGCAGCCATAAAATTCCTTCCGTTATCACTGACTACCTTGCCTGCCTCAAGATGTACACTGCCCAGCCATGACTGAGTTTGTTGCTGCAAGTAATCGGCCAGTACTTCTGCGGTATGTCTGTTGTCGCACAAACACTTAATTTCTAACACAGCCTGCTGATGCTTACCACTAGCTGTTCGATAATGGGACACCTCGTGTGCAACACTGGCAGCTGCGGATGGAGTGGTCGTGCGACTGTGCTCTGTGGATGAGCTTTCGATTCTGGAGGAGGAGGAAGAGGAGGGGTGGCGAACGCTTACTGCCAACTGTTTCCTAGACTGTTGGCTAAGCAGAACTGTCCCACTATGGCTGTCCCCTGTGGACCCTGCATCCACCACATTAACCCAGTGTGCCGTGATGGACACCTAATGTCCCTGGCCATGCCTACTGGTCCTTGCATCTGTTGTGAGGTGCACCTTTCTACTGACTGAATGCCTCAGTGCATGGACAATGCAGTCTTTGACATGCTGGTGGAGGACTGGGATAGCTTTTCTCGCAAAGAAGTGTCGACTGGGTAGGTCATAGCGTGGTACTGCGTAGGCCATCAGGGCTTTGAAAGCTTCGCTTTCAACCAACCGGTAGGGCATCATCTCTAAAGAGATTAGTCTAGCAATGTGGGCGTTCAAACCCTGTGTACGCGGATGAGAGGATAAGTACTTTCTTTTCCTAACGAGAGTCTCTTGTAGGGTGAGCTGGACTGGAGAGGTGCATATGGTGGAACTAGCGGTGGTGATGGTGGATATGGCGGATTGAGAGAGGGTTGGTGATGGTATTCTCGATGTTGGCCTACATACAGTGTTTACTACCAATAACCTTGTGATTCCCTGACTGCTTCAGCCTTGCAACGATACCTCCACATTTGCTGCTGGTGGTGTCCTAACTGGTGGGCTTACAGTGAGGGAAGCAATGGAGCGTTGCTGACTACCTTCATTCTGAGCAGGTGCACCAATGGTACGGGACGTTTGGTAGTTAGTCCAGGCTTGCAAGTGCATGCTGGTTAAATGTCTAAGCATGCACGTTGTATTGAAATCACCTCCTCTTCCATGTCATGTGCACCTTCCTCTGTGTCACTGTGTAAGGTGCTACTATAGCGTTCGGGACGGGGCACCATAGTCTCATCAGGGTCAGATTTTGGCTCAGTACACTGCGAGGGCAATGTAGTGATCTAAGTCAATGGAACAGCATTATAATCTAGCTGTGGCTGTGCATCAGTGCACTCCATGTCCGATTCATCTTGTAATGGGCAGTTAACAATTTCCCGTTCTAACTCAGGCACGGTATGTGTAAAGAGCTCCATGGAGTAACCTCTACTGTCGCCTGACGCATCCTTCACTTTTGGTTTGGGTGAAGGACACAAGGAAACGTCTTGTTCCTGACCGGGAGCATCCACTGATGACTCGCTGCTTTTATATTTGGAACTTTCTGAAGAGGAGGCGAAAGAGCTAGAGGCTGAGTCAGCAAGGAAAGCCAAAACTTTTTCCTGCTGCTCCGGCTTTAAAAGCCGTTTTCCTACTCCTAGATAAGGGAACCTTCATGGCCTTGTGCAGCCAGACAATGACGCTTGCTCAACACCTCCAGCCTTAGGTGCTATTGTGCTTTTGCCACTACCACTAGATTCACCACCACCACCATCAGTAGCATAAAACAACACAATGTAAGTGGCAGAAAGTGGCTGGAAGATATGTGAAAAAATACAAGGACTGTAATACAATTTCAATCTCCTTACAATGATCTCAGGACAAGTATGGCAGCAATAAAAAGGACTGCTGCACACAAAAGTGTGGACAAATAAACAAGATAACTGTGCAGAAAGGAGCAACAGGATTTTTGCTTTTAAAAAAGCAGTTGGTTTGCACAGCGGCATGCAAACAGCAATGCAGCTATCAGGGAGCCTTATAAGGCAGTCTAATAAGCTACAGAGATGATGCACAAAAATATAGCCTCCACTGTGACGTCACCGCTCTGCTTTCCGGCCAGTGCTTACACAGTGCAGGGAAGCTGACGCTGGGGGACGCAACAGGAATGTAAGTATGTAGTGTTTTTTTTTTACTTTTACAATGGTAACCAGGGCAAACATCGGGTTACTAACCGCGGCCCTGCGCTTAGTAACCCGATGTTTACCCTGGTTACGCGAGGACTTCGGCATCGTTGGTCGCTGGAGAGCTGTCTGTGTGACAGCTCTCCAGCGACCACACAACAACTTACCAAAGATCACGGCCAGGTCGTATCGCTGGTCGTGATCGTTGGTAAATCGTTAAGTGTAATGGTACCTTTACAGGACAGAAGTATATCCACTTTGTGAGAATTTGAATTTCCCCTTTTTTGTTGCGAGATTGAACCACAACTTAGGCCCAGTGTATATAACAACACAATGTAAGTGGCAGAAAGTGGCTGGCTGATATACCACAAACTAACAGGACTGCAGTATATCCACTTTGTGATAATTTGAATCTCACTTTTTTGGGGGGAGACTAAACCAAACCTCAGGCCCTGTGCATAAAACAACACAATGTAAGTGGCAGAAAGTGGCTGGCTGATATACCACAAACTAACAGGACTGAAATATATCCACTTTGTGATAATTTGAATCTCACTTTTTTTGGGGGGAAACAAAACCAAACTTCAGGCCCTGTGCATAAAACAACACAATGTAAGTGGCAGAAAGTGGCTGGCTGATATATTACAAACTAACAGGACTGCAGTATATCCACTTTGTGATAATTTGAATCTCACTTTTTTTGGGGGGAGACTAAACCAAACCTCAGGCACTGTGCATAAAACAACACAATGTAAGTGGCAGAAAGTGGCTGGAAGATATATGAAAAAATACAAGGACTGTAGTACAATTTCAATCTCCTTACAATGATCTCAGGACAAGTATGGCAGCAATAAAAAGGACTGCTGCACACAAAAGTGTGGACAAATAAACAAGATAACTGTGCAGAAAGGAGCAACAGGATTTTTGCTTTTAAAAAAGCAGTTGGTTTGCACAGCGGCATGCACACAGCAATGCAGCTATCAGGGAGCCTTATAAGGCAGCCTAATAAGCTACAGAGATGATGCACAAAAATATAGCCTCCACTGTCCCCGCAAACAAATGGTGGTGTTGGACAGTGGAAATCGCTACAGCACAAGCAGTTTCGGGGCTTAATCTTCCCTCCCTAACTATATCCCTTCTTCTGATGAAGCTGCGGCAACCACTCCCTATGCTACGATCGGCAGAAGTAAGATGGCAGTTGGCGTGCACACCCCTTTATAGCCCCTGTGATGCCGCAGAAAGCAAGCCAATCACTGTCATGCCCTTCTCTAAGATGGTGGGGACCGAGACCTATGTCATCACGCTGCCCACACTCTGCGTCCTCTTTCATTGGCTGAAAAATGGCGCTGAATGAGTCATACGAAACTCGACTTTGGTGCGAAGATCGTCGACCTCATGCCGATCCCACACTAGGATCGGGTCGGGTTTTATGAAACCCGACTTTGCCGAAAGTTGGCGATTTTTGAATTTGTCCGATCTGTTTTGCTCAACCCTAGTAAGGACTACTTCTCAAACACACACTTCTCCAACTTGGCATAGAGGGAGGTAGCCCGTAGGAGGTTGAAGACCTTGCAAACATCTCTCCAGTGGGAGTCAATATCTGGAGAGTAGATGAAAATATCATCCAGATAAACTGCGACCGAGGTGGAGAGCATATCCCGGAAGATGTCGTTAACAAAGTCTAGGAAAACGGCTGGGGCATTACAAAGCCGGAAGGGCATCACCAGATATTCATAGTGCGCATCCCTGGTGTTAAAAGCTGTCTTCCATTCGTTCCCCTCACGGATGCGAATCAGGTTGTAAGCACCCCACAAATCTAATTTAGTAAATACCCTTGCTCCCCATAGCCTATCAAAAAGCTCAGATATCAGGGGTAGGGGGTACTTATTCTTAACGGTGATGGCGTTAAAAGACCCATGTAGTCTATGCATGGACGCAGTTCTCCACTCTTCTTCTGTAAGAAGAAGAACCCAGCCCCTGCAGGTGACACTGACTTCCTAATGAATCCTCTTGCTAGATACTCTCGGATATACTGGGACATTGCCTTCATCTCCGGAAGAGATAATGGATAGACTCGACCCCCAGGAGGCTCTGCACCAGGCAATAGGTCAATAGGACAGTCGTAGGGGCGGTGAGGCAGAAGGGTCTCCGCAGCCCTTTTGGAGAACACGTCCTCATAGGACCAATAGTGCTTGGGAAGAGAGGAAAGGTCTGTGGGTACCTCAATTGAAGCAACCTAAAAGCACTCCCTCTGACATCTAACCTCACAAGATTTACTCCATCCCAGAATTCTCCCTGAAGACCACTCTATCTGAGAAGAGTGTTAGAGTAACCATGGTATCCCCAACAGGACCTCATCAATTCCCTCGGCAATGGCAAGCAGGGAAATAATCTCCTGATGAGATGGAGACATGGAGAGAGTGAATGAAATGGTTTGGTGTGTAATCTGTGAGGGTAGTGTCGACCCTTTTACCACTCAAACGGTCACAGGTTTGGCAAGCATCACAGGGGTATTGCGTGGGCGAAAGCAGATGACATAAAGTTGCCTTCTGCCCCTGAGTCCACACAAAGCTTTACCATAAGAGTAGGTGGGCCTATGATAATTGTCCCCTTGAAGAACAATTTAGAGGAAAATGTTTTCGTGTCTAGTGTACAACCTCCAACTACCACTAGACGCCGACGTTTCCCCGACCGCTGAGAACACCTGGAGGCAAGATTCCGGCAAATATGACAGACCTTAAGTGCACGAGTGGACCGGGACCTGGATCCCGCTCGTGACACCTCTATGGCCTCATGTGACTCGGACGCCTGGACCAGAGATTCCAGAGGTCTGGCGAATGTGGGAGACAGCTGAAACTTCTGCCTACACTGGGCTCGCTCCAACCTTCACTCGTGAAAATGAAGGCCGATGCGAGTTGATATAGCTATGAGCTCCTCCAGTGTGGCGGGAATCTTCCTAGTGGCCAAAGCATCCTTCACATGGTAAGCCAGCCCCTTCCAAAATACCGGGATGAGAGCTTTATCCGGCCACTCCAGCTCAGAGGCTAGAGTCCGGAAACAGATGGCAAAATGGCTGACCATGGATGACCCCTGAGTGAATGCCAGCAGTTGGAGCGCCGTATCATGGGTGACTTGAGGTCCTAAAAAGACCTGCTTCAGAGTGCTCAAGTACCAAGAAGCACTCTGCACCACATGATCGTTGCACTCCCACAGCGGCGCAGCCCACTCCAACGCCCTGTCTGACAGAAGAGAGATTATAAATCCCACCCATGCCTGCTCTGTAGGAAAATGTGCCGCCAGAAGCTCGAGGTGTATCCCGAACTGGCTCACGAAACCCCTACAGGCTTTACTGTCACCAGAGTTTTTCTCTGGCAGTGGGAGATGGGATAAAGTCGGAACAGAGCTACTGCGGTTACATCCACAGCTGAGGTTGCACGCTCAAGAGTCGCCAACCTGCCCTCCAGCTGCTGGATGTACCCCTGCAATCTTTGTCCGCCATTACTTAGCCAGACCCTGGTGCTAGTATACTGTTAGGGCTAGCGGAACGCACCGAGTATAGGAAGGAAACAACAAGGTCCATTCGCAGCCTGGGGTCCACCGTGCAGAGATATCTGCTGCAAAGTAATTGGCGGCACTATATAGCGGTATAAGCAAATTCTGTTAACTTCACAGAATCACCAAGATATGAAAATGCTGTGCCCTGTTAAACTCACAAAGGATCACAGCTACCTAACTGAGCAAAGCAAAGAGTAGTCATGCAGTCAGCATAGCACAGAAACAACTCCTCACCGGAGGTGCCGGTATTCTAGGGGCTTATTTCAGCCAACCCGAACCACATGCAGACATGACCACCAAGTAGCAAAGTTCTTAACACTGGTTGATACAAGTGCATGGCCGTGCGGCCATGCGAACCTTTTATAGCTGCAGCAGACAAGGACCTTCCTAGTGGTCCAATGGGAGCTGCTACAGGGCCTGAGCCTGTGACCCCCGACCTCCAATGAGAGGTCCTCCCGTGGGCATGCTCAGTGTGTGCAAAGCAGGACTTAGTCCCAGAAAAGCCTGCTCGCCGCTGACCAGTGCAGGCTACAACAGCAGAGCCTGGAAAGACAGCAGTAACCCTTTGCATAGTATCAGACTGAGTGAGATGCTGGGACTGACATCTCCGTTGAGCAGGCTCCACTGTGGCTGATGTAGAATGGGAGACCACAGCAGACATGGTTTGAGATTCCCCCTGTGCCGTGGTGGGAACTCGACTCCTAACAATATGAGGCATACAGGTAGGACTAGTTTAACATTTCTATTATCTGTATGCTGAATAGGTCACATACATACCGGGGGGTGACTGATAACCTTTTAAAGGGGTTCTTTAACCATAGCAATCATGGTAAAATAGGAAGTAAATGAATAAAAAACTTTTTCATACTGCTCTCACAGAGACTGAAGTTTGCTTTTTTCTGTTCAGATACGTAAGCATGTCACCCACAAAGCATTAGCCACACAACCCCTACATTAGCAGTTTACAAATTCCACCTACAGAACAAGTTGTGAACACTTTTCTCCCAGAGAAGCTAACAATAAATTTCACCCACACAGCATGTTTTCAAATTTCACTCAGAAAGCTTATTACAAATTTCACATCCAGACAATGGGGCACACTACTCACACAGCTCAAAATGTCTGGTCCAGTAGCATATGTTAAAATGTTGCCAATAGTAAGCTGGTTGTATGATCTTGGATCGAGCTGGTGGTCTGCAGCGAGACTTGCTACTGGCAGTCAAGTTTAAAATTTCACCCACATAGCATGTTGTTGACACATTTACTCCAGAACTACAAAATTTTCTCCTCCAGTAGTGTTCAAGGAGCCACAGATAAAAAGCTCATAGTTTGATTCTGGATACTCTTTGCAGTCCACCATGAGACTTGATACTGCTAGTACCAACCCCTTTGCCTTGGGACGCCTCCCAATGCACTTGCCTTAGTGTTCCGGGAGCCAGAAGTGGTTCCCTTGAAAAAATAAGTGCTCAAAGCAGGCAACCATGCTTGAATACTTCAACAAGGGATAATGGAATTGAACTTTGTTTGTATTTTCTTGTTTGCTCCAACTGGGGCCATGATTAAGAGGGACCACTTAAAGGGAACTAGCATGACATATCACACTTTGTCATTTAGCGATGTGGTGACATTGTTCTGTGAATTGAACTGTTGTGCATAAAATTTTTTGGGGGTAGCTGCTACCGTGATTAGAAGCTGTAGAGAAGATCACACTTTGAGGTGCTTGGAGCATGTAGTATGTTATACAGGCCTCATCCACACTAAAACAATTATTTAATCTGTGACTATCGCGATATAGCATGCCATATTTCACCTTCTCATTTACTGCTGCTGAAATTAAGCTTGGTGCAGAGGAAAAAATCTAATTTTAGTAACTAATACTGTGCTCCTAGCACACTATCTGAGCAACATGACTGGGATTAGGATTGGTGTTCAAGGTTTATGTGAGGCAGGTGTTATTGTTTGTGAAAGCACTAGTGAACCAACAACATCACACCTTATCGAAAGACAACTGACAACTTCTGTTACCGGATGTTGTCATTTTTAGTGTGCTGCATTGTTCTCACTTAATTGCAGTCTGTGATATCTTTAGTGATGCTTCTGTGCCTGCTGTTGCTGCCGCAGATGTTAACACTAATTAACAGTCCTGTATGGGTGTCCATTTACAGGGTTGGCTGTAGTGGAAGACGAATCAGTCAATATTATGCTATTTCATTTGTGGTGAATTGATGCGTCTTTGGTGGTGTGTGCCACAAATTTTTGGAAATATGAACACTCCTGATTGGGTGTCCATCTGCTGGGTTAGGTGTAGTGGAAGACCTGTCAGTCGCTATTATACTATTTCTACTGTTGTGAAATTGATGTCACTTTGGTCGTGTCTGCCACAAATTTTTGGAAATGTATACTCTCCAGGTTAGGTGTACATCTGCTGGGTTGGGTGAAGTGAAAGATGTGTCGGTCCCTATTATACTATTTTTTCTGTGGTGAAATTATACAACTTTAGTGGTGTCTGCCATTAATTTTTGGACATGAGAACACTCCTGGTTGGATTGTCATCTGCTGGATTGGGTGTAGTGGAAGACCTGTCGGTCCCTATTACACTATTTCTACTGTGTTGAAATTGATGCCACTTTGATGATGTCTGCCACTAATTTTTAGAAATGTGTACACTCCTGGTTGGTTGTCCAACTGTTGGGTTGGGTGTAGTGGAAAGCTTGTCCGTCCTTATTATACTATTTTTATTGTAGTGAATTTGATGCCACTTTGTTGGTGTATGCCAATAATTTTTGGAAATGTGAACACTCTTGGTTGGGTGTCCATCTGCTAAGTTGGGTGTAGTGGAAGACCTGTTGGTCCCTATTATACTATTTTGACTGTGGTGAAATTGATGCCACTTTGGGAGTGTGTGCGTGTCCATTTGCTTGGTTGGGTGTAGCAGAAGACCTGTCGGTCTGTATCCTATTTCCACTGTGGTGAAATGGATTCCATATTGTTGGTGTCTGCCACTAATTTTTGGAAATGTGAACCTGTCGGTCCCTATTATTCTATTTCTACTGTGGTGAAATTGATTCCACTTTGGTGGTGTCTGCCACAGATTTGTGGAAATGTATACACTCCAGGTTAGGTGTACATCTGCTGGGTTGGGTGTAGTGAAAAATGTATCGGTCCCATTATACTATTTCTACTGTGGTGAAATTGAAGCCACTTTGGTGGTGTCTACCACTAATTTTTGGAAATGTGATCACTCCTGGGTGGATGTTCATCTGCTAAGTTGGGTGTAGTGGAAGACCTGTCAGTCTCTAGTATACTATTTTTAGTCTTGTGAAATTGATGCCACTTTGTTAGTATCTGCCAATAGTTTTAAAAATATGTAGACTCCTGGTTGGGTCTCCTTCATGTGTGTTGCCTGTAGCAGTAGACCTCTGATACCGGCAGTCTTCCACGCTTTTGAGTCAACTACCCGTATTACTATCCTTCAATTTTTCTGACAATAGTAGTCTACGAAACTGATATTTGGGGGACCTTAGTGTGGCTGAGCATCAATTTAAATTTTTTTTTCACTTACATAGCACAACTAATTCAACGTTCTCTTTACAGATATTTAGAGACATTACTGACACTGTCACCATTGAGACTCACAATCTAAATTTACCATCTGTATGTCTTTGAAGTGTGGTTAAAAAAATAAGTACTGGGAGGAAACCCTCGTAGACATGGGGAGAACATAGAAACTCTTTGCAGATGCTGTCCTTGTGAGGTTGGAACACAAGACTCAAGTGCTGCAAGGCTGCTGATGTTTTTGCATTGATGACTCAGTGTTTCTGGGGTTGGAAACCTTTCACTGCATTGTAAACTGTGTGCCTCACTGCTGTCTTGGGGAAACCACAGTCAATATTGTCTTCAAGCATGTTCTGATACTGCAGAATAAGTGTGTCCCTTTCCAGAGGGGAAAGCAACTGTCAAAATTTACTTTTTTAACATGGATAGAACACACTGGCAACCCAATAGTCAGCACAATTTCAAATCATAACTATATGGGTAACAATCCTGTTGCAGATAGTGCTTCAAGAAGGTACTCAATGGTCTGTCTTTTTCATGAGGTCCAAGTCTGCAGTGTGTTGGTGGTAGAATAACGCTCATGCTTTCTTCCTCCATCCCCTCCTTGCAACCATGGACAACAGAGAGGGAATCATTATCATCTTTATCTCCTAACTGTTGCGTGTCTATCACCTCTTCCTACTCATCCTTTTCCTTGTCCTTCTCCATGGCAACCATCTGTGAAATGACAGACATGAACTTATAGATACTGTTAACCCTAAATGCATCCTCTTCTGCTTCCTCCTGGAACCACCACCACCTCCTCCTCACCCAGACTAATTAAAGTGTGCTCCAGCATGTAGATGACAGTAATGTTTATGCTGATGATGGCATTGTCAGCGCTAACCATCTTAGTATCCATTTTGAACACGTACAGAAGGGTGCAGAGTTCCTTCTGTGTCCACTCCGCAAGTGTGAATTTCACCACGACCATACAGCATTGTGGGAAGCTATGCAAAATGTCATACTGAACCAGGTCTCGGCACTGCTGCCACAGTCACTGCAACATGTGCAGAGTTGAATTCCACGGTGTGGTCACATTGCATATCAACTGGTTAAATGGTAGTATGAAATATCTCTATACTTACTTAAGTGGAATGATGGAAGTGAGCACACAACATAGGTTTCTGCAGCTGCACATCCAGGCTTTGATAGTGATGTTGGAATTAGTGCACCATCAGGTTGAGGATGTGAGGCATGCAAGGCACGTGTGTGAGTTTGGCCCAGTGATTCTATAATTTTTGCCAGGGGTTGTATATGGCATTCTTGGTTTCTTACCTGCATTCCTATTATCCTTTTGGATTTATTCCCTCATAACTTTTCTTCATCTTTGGCTCCCGTTATTCCATATCCACCTCCTTTTGCTCTCCACATTGGCACATAGATCTTTTAACCCTCCACTTCTCTTTTAGTCTTGAGTGCATGCCCAGACTCAACCTCAATTGGGCCTTCCCGATGCGCTCACTTGCGTTTGTACATGATCCCGGCTGCTTAGCAGTGGTGGATCGCTGGGGTTCCATGGGTGCAGGAGGACGTGCCCCATGTAGTGCGGCCGCATCTGCGCCTGCACCAACTTCAGGCTGTACGTTAATAAGTGGCTGGCACACCTAACTGACCCATTGCCATTTCATATTCTAGCTCCTGCACACCTTTAGACCACGACTCCTAAGACGTGGCAGGTCGGTGTCTATTCACCATATAACTGTGTAAGTAATAGCCAAGCACATGCACATACACTTTTCCACTTAGCTTTTTTGCACAGCAAGTACTTTAGCACTTCTAACAGCACTGCCTCAAATACATCCAACTTGAATCTCCATCTCAAATGAGTAAAGCACTCTTTATATAGGACACTTGGAGTTGTTCATGTCACACCCTTTCATTGCTGCTTTGCTTTTGCACAATTTTTAACTCTTCATGAACTGTGTTCTGATATACATCAATTGTATTTGTGCGTCCTTGGTTATACTTACTATTACCATTCCCATATATTTTCCTGCTTGGTAAGTGATACTCTGGTTTGGCACTTATTAATGCTTAATTATGTAATAAATTTGGTTTTATGGTTAAATAAACTCTTTGACCTTCTTTTCATTTAATTATGCTGAGTGGGGATTGTTGTGTTCATATGACTTTTTGAGTTAAAACCTGCTAAATACTATCTTGGTACCTGTTTCGGAAAACTCTTTTGCTTAATCATAGCTTTTAGTAGTTTAGTTCTCCAACTCCTGTTGTCTATTAGTTTAGTTATCCATCTTATGATGCGTAGTGGTTTAGTTCTCCATTCCTAAATGCCCTGCAAGGCTTGGGGATTGTAAGACTTCTGGAGCAGCCCCTACCCTGACTACCCCTACAACTACCAGAGTCAACCAGTGCCCAGTAATCAAGCTGTAACGCTCCTGTCTAGAGTGGAGTGACTTTTACATTTTTAGGATCGAGTCGGGTTTCGCGAAACCTGACTTTCCCAAAAGTTGGGTCGGGTGAAATCGGCTGATTATTGCGAAAATTCGGGGGCAGACTGAAACACGAAACCCAATGCAAGTCATTGGGGAATCAAAGTCGGCAGTGAGTGGAGGACAGGAAAACACCTACAGTGCCCATTTTAATGCCAAAAACATTAATTCTTATTACTTAAGCTTGTCAATCTTAATTTACTTTATAATAATAGTTAGGCACTGAAAACAGGGGCTCATTTGGCTAAAGTTGTGAGGTGTAGGGCTGGCTCAAGATTTTCGTGGGCCCAGGAAATGCGGAATACATCATGGCGGTGGAGCAGGGAGAGGTAAGTATTTCAACTTTGCAAGTGCTGTGATCCTGAGCAAGCAGGAGGGGCCCACTAGTTGGCACTGGCACAGGGCCCCTCAAAGTACGGCGGTGTGTCTGACAGCGGGCGGCACCTCCCACTGCCAGAGACACTTTGCGTACTATGAGGGGCCCTGTGCCAGTGCCAACGAGTATGCCCCCCCACCTGATGAAGGAACCTGCACTTTCTTCTGCACCTTCCTCTTTGTCCCCATGTAAGGTAGTATAGTATGTGGGAAGGGGAACCTGGCTTTCAGCAGGGTCAGATTCTGGCTGTGTAGAGTGCAAGGGGAATGTAGTGGTTTGGGTCAATGTACCAGCAGACTCATCTAGCAGTGGCTGGGCAATGGACAGGATGAGGAGGTAACACAGATATAGGCCCAAAATGAAAAAGTAGGCTAAAAGCAGTTCAAAATTGGTAACAAGACTAAACATGCGGCATTGCTTTGTTCAGTGGATGACAACTGTAATAAGTGGCTCAGACTGAGTAGGCCTAAAATAAAAAAAAGTAGGCTAAATGCAGTTCAAAATTGGTAACAGGAGTACACAGGCGGCATAGCTTTGTTCAGCGGAGGACAACTGTAATGAGAGGCTTACACAGTTACTAGGCCCAAACAGTAAGTAGGCTAAATGCAGTTCAAAATTGGTAACAGGAGTACACAAGTGGCATTGCTTTGTTCAGCGGAGGACAACTGTAAAGAGAGGCTGACACAGTTACTAGGCCCAAATAAGTAAGTAGGCTAAATGCAGTTCAAAATTGGTAAGAGGAGTGCACAGGCGGCATAGCTTGGTTCAGCGGAGGAGGACAACTGTAATGAGAGGCTGACACAGACTTAGTTGGCCTAAAATAAAAAAGTAGGCTAAATGCAGTTCAAAATTGGTAAGAGGAGTACACAGGTGGCATTGTTTTGTTCAGTGGAGGACAACTGTAATAAGTGGCTGACACAGTTAGTAGGCCAAAATAATAAAGTGGGTTAAGTGGGCTAAATGTCTGCCAAAAAGTTGTTCATGAAAAACTGGTGGCATAGCTAGGTACAGGGGTGGGCTCCTCTGCTGAGAAGCAGTCAGTGGTAGTTAGCGCAAAGTATTAACTGGTCTAAATGGAGGCCAGGGCCCCTGTATATTTTTACTATCATCTATAATTTCAACAAATTTGTATTGGCAGTGCCATTGAAGGATTTATCAGCACAGACTCAACAGTGGTGGAGCAGGGAGAGGTAAGTTTTGCAAGTGGTAGAGCACTGTTCGAGCTTGGGGGGAACACTCTCTCGTGGGCGGCGGTACTGGCACAGGGCCCCTCATATTAAGATGGTGTGTCTGACGTTGGTTGTGCACCACCACCATCAGAGACACTTCATTGTACTATGAGGGACCCTGTGCCAGTGCCGTCGCCCAAGGTTGGGCACACCCACCTGTCCAGGCAAACGGCACTCGCACGGGTGCTTGCACCAAGTGGTGACCACGACCATTAAAAAAAAAAACTTAAACCATAATCAGGTTCCTCACATCATGTTATCATACACTTTATGCAGTTAATAGACCTCTGTGTCTGTACTATTACATACTTAGGCTGTCAACTGTTTCATGCAGCTTTACATGAACACCCGATCCTTACACTATGGCTGGTACAAACAACGAAAGCAATTGTTACCATCCACCTCTCGTGTCTCCCCTTTTTCCTCATAGTTTGTAAGCTTGCGAGCAGGGCCCTCACTCCTCTTGGTATCTTTTTCGAACTTTGATATTTGTTATGCTGTAATGTCTATTGTCTGTACAAATCCTGTCTATAATTTCTAAAGCAATTCGGAATATGTTGGCGCTATATAAATAAAATTATTATTATTAATCTTCATGAAGCAGCAACTTATAGATTCCTCGGGGATACCTTTAAAAGTATATGTTTAATGAAAAAAAGATTAAAAATACCATCTCAGTTCACTGGGATGGTATTTTTGATCTTTTTACATGAAAGATATACTTTTAAAGGGATTACATGTTACACACTTTAATTTTCTTCCCTGGCTCTAATTTTTTTCACTGTTACTAGATCCCTCGGGGAACCTTCAGTCTACCCATTTCTGTTCTAAGCGACTTTATGAGTAAGACTTGGGAGAGTTGAAACACCAATTAATTCCCAGTCACTTATTGCTTATTTGTTTTGCTCCTTTTTGATGTCTTATATGAATTCCTGACTTGAAAAGCTCTGCAAAATGTGTTTGCCATATATAAATAAAGGTTGTTTTATCAGTAGATTAAAGGTGATAAAGTTCAAGCTCTTAAGGTACCGCTACACTAAACGATTTACCAACGATCACGACCAGCGATACGACCTGGCCGTGATCGTTGGTAAGTCGTTGTGTGGTCACTGGAGAGCTGTCACACAGACAGCTCTCCAGCGACCAACGATGCCGAAGTCCCCGGGTAACCAGGATAAACATCGGGTTACTAAGCGCAGGGCCGCGCTTAGTAACCCGATGTTTACCCTGGTAACCATTGTAAAAGTAAAAAAAAAAAAAAAAAAAAAACAGTACACACTCACATTCCTGTCACGTCCCCCAGCATCAGCAGCTTCCCTGCACTGTGTAAGCGCCGGCCGTAAAGCAGAGCGGTGATGTCACCGCTGTGCTCTGCTTTACGGCCGGCCAGTGCTGACACAGTCAGTGCGGGAAGCTGATGCCGGGGGACGTGACAGGAATGTGAGTATGTACTGTTTTTTTTTTTTTTACTTTTACAATGGTAACCAGGGTAAACATCGGGTTACTAAGCGCGGCCCTGCGCTTAGTAACCCGATATTTACCCTGGTTACCAGTGAACACATCGCTGGATCGGCGTCACACACGCCGATTCAGCGATGACAGCAGGTGATCAGCGACCAAAAAAAGGTCTCCCAGCAGGGGCCTGATCGTTGGTCGCTTTCACGCATAACGATTTCGTTAACGATATCGTTGCTACGTCACAAAAAGCAATGATATCATTAACGAAATCGTTATGTGTGAAGGTACCTTTAGCTTTGCCATTTGTAGGAGGAAACAATCTTTTGTGTGATCACAACTGCACAAACAAAGGTTCCCTGTTGTGCTGACAAAGTGTGGAGTAGGGTGAACAGGACATGCTGCTTGACTGTGAGAGAGGTACATGCAAAGATTTTGCAGTGGATTCAGAAAGATAGGGTGTGCTTGGTTTGTAAGATCAGTCAAAAACAGCAGGCATATCCACTTCCATATCAGCTGACAGGCTCTCAGTCACCCCAATTGTAGGGGACAAACAAGTGGATGTTCTGCAGTCGGAGACCTGTGTGACAACACGTGCCACGGTGAGTGACAAGGAAGAATCAGAAGATGCAGTTGATAGGGTGGTTGTTGAGGCCCGCTGGTCTGCATTTTAGCACAGTGAGATTCCCAGATTAATGCATGTTGATTGTGCATGTGCCAGTTCATGCATGTAGTACTCAAAATATTTTGTTTTTTTAACTCTACTCTGTCATTTTTTTAAAAGTTGCCATATAACATGATTTTTTCCATTTTTGTCGGTCAGAAAATAAGACTCAAGCTAGGCAACTGCAGAACCACAAATGCTGCTGTCCACTGCCAGAGTTGGGGCTCAGGATGCATTGCTTGTTGTCGTTGCATAACTCTTTGTCTTGGGGAAGCTGCAATGTAACCTCCTCATCTTCTTCCTCCTTCTACTCTACTCAGCTACTTAGCTGCATGCCTCTGTGTTTACACCAAGTGGGATCTACTACCTCATCATCATCCTCTCTGTTTTCCCTCTCCTCACCCTGAAAGTCACCCTCTTCCTCCTGCCCTGACAGTATAGTACAGTCCACAGCGCCTCAAGAATCTGAGTCACAAATGGATTACCGCCACCCACCAGGGTTAACGTATGTTGCCGAGGGTTTGGATTCTTCTCAGACTCTACTTGTCCGTTCATGGATCAAACTGAAGAAATATTTGGCCACTGGTGAAGATGATTTCCCCCTCTTGACTCTGTGAATCTTTGGAGTACACTTCCGATACCCATGGCATACAATGTGTGAACAGATATGCAGACTCAGCCATCTCTGATTACCAGCAGTCAGTTGGATGGTTCCATAGTTGTGACATAGAGGACAACAAGAGTAATTAGGGTGCCAGCTCTGAAGACTGCAGTGTGTGTGATATTAAGGTGGAGGAAGAAGAGCAGAGGCAACTTGATGCAGCGCTTGCCATCTACTGGAGCACATGTTCTTGCTGGCCCTCATCTACAAAGCATATCTCTGTACAGCTGCCAAGGAAAGGGAGTGAAGTAGCCAATCCAGTAACAGGAGTTGTAAAAATGCTCCCTGCAGCAAAGCAAACTTTTTTTTTCATCCCTCATATCAAACCTGTCTCACAACCCTAAACAGCTATACAATACTTTCAATTCTTTCTTCCATCCACCAGCTCCTTCTCCCTCTCCTCTCATCTCAGCTGAAGACTTTGCCTCTCCACCTGTGAACTTGACCCAATAACATCCCATCTCATTCCAAACCTTACCATGATCTTCATCCAAAGCATAACCCAAGTCTTCAACCTGCCACTAAGAACTGGTGTCTTCCCCTCCTGATTGAAACATACCTCGATCAATCCCATCCTCAAAAAGCCCACCATTAACCCATCCTCTGTGTCTAGCCATCGCCCATCTCTTTTCTCCACTGTGCTTCCAAACAAAATGGAACAAACACATCCATTTTAAACTGTCCTTCCACTTTTCCTCTTGCTCCCCCTTTCACCGCTTACAATCTGGCTTCAAACCGCACCATTCCACTGAAACTACCCTGACTTAAGTCACCAACGACATACTAACTGCCAAATTAAAGCAACACTAGTTTGTCGTCCTTCTCCTGGACCTGGTATCTGCCTTTGATGCAGTGGACCATTCCCTCTTAATACAGACTGTCTGATCTCTTGCTATTAAAGGCTTGGCTCTTTGTTGGATATCCTCGTACCTAACATACAGGATATTTGGTGTCTTACACTCACACACCACCTCCTCATCTTGTCCCCTATGTGTTGGTGTCCCTCAAGGTTCAGTTGTTTGCCCGGACTCTATGAATAGGGACCAGGCACGCTATCTCCCTCTTAAAGGGACAGCCCACGTCAACCTCAGCCAATAGCTTGTCGACACCTAGTATTTAAGGCTCATCCTCCAATATGAAGGTGCCAGAGCAATGTTGTTAATTTTCATTGCATGCTTGTAAGTTGTCAGGTTCTCCAAATCTGTCCTTCTGCTTGTCTACCCTGTACCTATCAGGCAACAGGATAGGCATTATATCTATAAGGTTACCTAGAGTGCACCGCTTTTCTGTTTGTGGTGTGTTGTTGTTGTTGTTAGATTTTTTTAATCTACTTAATAAAGGTAATTTTTACATTTATTCATTTTTAGGGGTTTTCTTATGTTAGTCACCTTCAGCAGTCAAATCAGTTTTGGGGAGTTTAACACCACTGCAATGTAACAGTAAGGAAAATGTATGAAATACAATCAAACTTAAGCCATTAAAAAATGTTTTAACTCTTTTTTTTTGGAGCATTATATGCTACAGAAATGTAACACATAGCATGTAATAGTGGATAGGTGAGAAATTTAACACTGAAACATTTTTTAGTTTTATAAATTACAGAAATGTACCCCAGACAATAGAATAGTTTATAGATGAGAAATGTAGTCCAGCTAATTTTTTATGCTGTTTTGGAGTGTTAGATATCACATAAATGTGCCCTAGACCATGGAATTGTGTATGAGTAAGAAATGTAATCCAAATAATTTATTAAAGCTTTTTTGGATTGATAGATATCACAGAAATGTATGACAGACCATGGAATAATGTGTGGCTGAGAAAAGTAACCATTCCAAATTTTTAAACATTTTTTTGGCATGTTAAAAAGCAATTACCCCAAAACACAGAATAGTGTATGAGTAAGAAATGCAACAAAGGAAAAATTCTCAACTATTTTTTGGAGTGTTATGTAAGCACAAAAAAGAAACACAAAGCACATAATACTCGATGGATCAAAATATATAACATTTTCTTCACACACCCCCAGAAAATGAAGCTATATATTTGACAGCGAACTGTATAGCTTTAATCGATGTCTACAGATTGTATTTAGCCCATCTCCCTGCTCCTGCAACACGCTCTTCCTCCCTACACTAAATGCAGAATGCTTGTGATACAAATGGCAAAGCAAACGAGTAGCTCTTAGGAAGGCTGTTAGTATGATGGTTCAGCTTCAACACCAGTATCAACAGTACAGGACTCGTTGTACCGTGCACATATAGGCCTAGACAAGCACTCTCTCCCTCCAATACAAAGTGTCACAGAGCTGTGCAATGGTGTCAGTGTGCCAAACTGGGCAGGACCTGTTCTTTTATAACCCTTGATGATGGCAAACAGCTTGACAATCACAGTAATGCCACATCAAAGAGGGCTACGGCATTACAGTGACACACAGGCAAACCCTGTATACTTATTGGCTGTCTAACAGCTGCGGATTCAAGTTTTACATAGAGCACCACCCAATACTTGCCGAGTAATGAATACATTTGAGCACCATAATACTCGGGTGATTACCGAGTATCACGGAGCACGTTCGCTCATCCCAAATATTAACCTGAAAATCATGTTACCATGTAGTTTTTACCACACAATTGTTTCCTATTGTCCCGTACATTGTATGTTGAATTCATGTACTTCAAGACAACAATTCATTCCATAAAAATCAAGCCATTGTATGGCTATTTTGATGGAAAAAAAAATAAAAAAAGATATGAGTCTTGCAAAAAGAAGAAGAAAATCTAAAATAGGAAAAAGGCAAATTGGTCACACTAGGAAGGGGTTAATTGGTTTCATACATCTGTTTTAGGCCGGGATCACACACAGCGAGATACGGCCGAGTCTCGGAGGTTAAAACCAAGCTCTGGCACCGGCACTCCAGAACGGAGCATGCGGCCGCACAGCAATACGTGGAGCTGCACGCTCTGCTCCGGAGTGCCGATGCCAGAGCTTGTTTTTAATCTGCGAGACTCGGCCGTATCTCGCTGTATTGTGACTCCGGCCTTACAGTCTGTACTCAAACCAAAATGAACTGACTGTCCTTGTGTATCCTGACTAGTGTTGAGCATTCCGATACCGCAAGTATCGGGTATCGGCCGATATTTGCGGTATCGGAATTCCGATACCAAATTCCGATACTTCCCGCGTATCGGATACCGGAATCGGAAGTTCCCAGAATTCAAACTGAACGCAGCAGCCAATGAGGAATGATTGGAAGTGTGGGCACATCCTGTTTAGCATGGTGGGCATGTAAGTACTGGCAAGGCTGTGATTGGCTGCTGAAATGATGTCACTCTGCACTATAAAAAACGCTGCCGCCATTTTGCGCTCACTCTGCTGTGATTTCAGTTAGGGACAGGACGCTGTGTTCTAACTGAGGGCCAGTTGAGCTAGCTAATTGCTTTATTTTCCTTTCCAAAGGCTAATTTAGCAAAACGCTGTGTGTTCTTCACTGTTCACCTTGCTCTTGCCTTGCAACGCTGTTTTAACAGTGTTCTGCAAGGTCTCTCTGTGTGTGTGTGTGTGTGCAGCTCACTCTGTAGTCTGTGTGCAGCCATATACCCGGTTGTATTCAGCTCAGGGGGGGTTCACACTGCCTCACACAGTTGTCCTTTTTTGCTCATAGTGCAGCCTGCTGCACATTTTTTCTCAAATTTCCTATTAGTGTTTTTCCACCCGTCTCCAGCTAAATTGTGGAAAAACACTACATAGGATAACCTAGAGGGGGGTTTTTGGGCCTTGCAGCGCCGTTTACGGCTGTCTGCACGGTCTCCGTGTGAGCCCAGCTCGCCCTGTAGTCTGTGTGCAGCCATAGCCGGTTGGATTCAGCTCAGGGTTCGTTACTGGCTCATACCTTGAGAAAAATTTTCCTTTTTTTCAAATAGTGCAGCCTGTTTAAAAATTTAAAAAAAAATTCCCTATTAGTGTTTTTCCACCCGTCTCCAGCTAAATAGTGGAAAAACACTACATAGGATAACCTAGAGGGGGGTTTTTGGGCCTTGCAGCGCCGTTTACGGCTGTCTGCATGGTCTCCGTGTGAGCCCAGCTCGCCCTGTAGTCTGTGTGCAGCCATAGCCGGTTGGATTCAGCTCAGGGTTCGTTACTGGCTCATACCTTGAGAAAAATTTTCCTTTTTTTCAAATAGTGCAGCCTGTTTAAAAATTTAAAAAAAAATTCCCTATTAGTGTTTTTCCACCCGTCTCCAGCTAAATTGTGGAAAAACACTACATAGGATAACCTAGAGGGGGGTTTTTGGGCCTTGCAGCGCCGTTTACGGCTGTCTGCATGGTCTCCGTGTGAGCCCAGCTCGCCCTGTAGTCTGTGTGCAGCCATAGCCGGTTGGATTCAGCTCAGGGTTCGTTACTGGCTCATACCTTGAGAAAAATTTTCCTTTTTTTCAAATAGTGCAGCCTGTTTAAAAATTTTAAAAAAAATTCCCTATTAGTGTTTTTCCACCCGTCTCCAGCTAAATTGTGGAAAAACACTACATAGGATAACCTAGAGGGGGGTTTTTTGGCCTTGCAGCGCCGTTTACGGCTGTCTGCACGGTCTCCGTGTGAGCCCAGCTCGCCCTGTAGTCTGTGTGCAGCCATAGCCGGTTGGATTCAGCTCAGGGTTCGTTACTGGCTCATACCTTGAGAAAAATTTTCCTTTTTGTCAAATAGTGCAGCCTGTTTAAAAATTTTAAAAAAAATTCCCTATTAGTGTTTTTCCACCCGTCTCCAGCTAAATTGTGGAAAAACACTACATAGGATAACCTAGAGGGGGGTTTTTGGGCCTTGCAGCGCCGTTTACGGCTGTCTGCACGGTCTCCGTGTGAGCCCAGCTCGCCCTGTAGTCTGTGTGCAGCCATAGCCGGTTGGATTCAGCTCAGGGTTCGTTACTGGCTCATACCTTGAGAAAAATTTTCCTTTTTTTCAAATAGTGCAGCCTGTTTAAAAATTTTAAAAAAAATTCCCTATTAGTGTTTTTCCACCCGTCTCCAGCTAAATAGTGGAAAAACACTACATAGGATAACCTAGAGGGGGGGTTTTTGGGCCTTGCAGCGCCGTTTACGGCTGTCTGCATGGTCTCCGTGTGAGCCCAGCTCGCCCTGTAGTCTGTGTGCAGCCATAGCCGGTTGGATTCAGCTCAGGGTTCGTTACTGGCTCATACCTTGAGAAAAATTTTCCTTTTTTTCAAATAGTGCAGCCTGTTTAAAAATTTTAAAAAAAATTCCCTATTAGTGTTTTTCCACCCGTCTCCAGCTAAATTGTGGAAAAACACTACATAGGATAACCTAGAGGGGGGTTTTTGGGCCTTGCAGCGCCGTTTACGGCTGTCTGCATGGTCTCCGTGTGAGCCCAGCTCGCCCTGTAGTCTGTGTGCAGCCATAGCCGGTTGGATTCAGCTCAGGGTTCGTTACTGGCTCATACCTTGAGAAAAATTTTCCTTTTTTTCAAATAGTGCAGCCTGTTTAAAAATTTTAAAAAAAATTCCCTATTAGTGTTTTTCCACCCGTCTCCAGCTAAATTGTGGAAAAACACTACATAGGATAACCTAGAGGGGGGTTTTTTGGCCTTGCAGCGCCGTTTACGGCTGTCTGCACGGTCTCCGTGTGAGCCCAGCTCGCCCTGTAGTCTGTGTGCAGCCATAGCCGGTTGGATTCAGCTCAGGGTTCGTTACTGGCTCATACCTTGAGAAAAATTTTCCTTTTTTTCAAATAGTGCAGCCTGTTTAAAAATTTTAAAAAAAATTCCTATTAGTGTCTTTCCACCCGTCTCCAGCTAAATAGTGGAAAAACACTACATAGGATAACCTAGAGGAGGGTTTTTTGGCCTTGCAGCGCCGTTTACGGCTGTCTGCACGGTCTCCGTGTGATTTAAACTAGCTCTGTAGCCCGATCTGCACAAAAAAAAAGTAAAGTTCACCAAACACAACTTAACACTTGTGTAGGCCACATTTGAAAAATAATAAAGTTTAGTCCACACTTTACAACATTAGTGTTTCTTACACCTGTTAGGAGGAGCATTTCAGGAATAAGCACACTAAGGCCTTAGTACTTTTCTGCTTATCTTTATCTGTCAACCAAGATGAAGAGGGCAGGGAGTAAGGCACGTGGGCGTGGGCGCGGAGCAGGGAGAGGAGCAGGGAGAGGACGTGGTGATTCTGTGCCTGCTGCGGGCGCCGGTGACTCGTCGTCACTCAGTTTCAGCATGGAACAGTCCTTCATGCGCAGCTTTGTCGGAGCGCGCCGTGCACCGCTGCTGCGTGAAGACCAAATTGAAGCCGTTGTCGGGTGGATGGCAGCTAACGCCTCGGCATCGACTTCAGTTAGTGCCACATCCTCTCAGGCACAGAGCACTGGAGAGCAGCCATCTGTCTCTTCACCACCTGCCAAATTGGCCAGGCAGTCAGAGAGCCCAGGACAGGAGCCGTCTCTACTTCTGTTCTCTGAATCTCTTGGCTTGGAAACAGGGGGTCAGCCAAGCAGCATTGGAGAAATGGAAGAAGAGGCAGTGTGCAGTGATGCCCAACAGCTTTTTCTCTCTGACTCTGAAGAGGCAGGTGGGCCAGTGCCTCCGGTGACCACAGCGCAGTACGCATCTGATGATGAAACTCAGGTGCCGCTTTCTGGTGCGTACTGTGCTGCCGAGACTGCCCAGGAGGAGCAGTTGGTGGCAGAGGGTAGTGGAGATGATGAGGTCCTTGACCCATCGTGGCGTGAGGAACAGGAAGGTGGTGGGAGCAGCTCTGAGGAAGAGCTTCCCCTTACGGGCCAAAGAGGGAGAGGGAGGGGGAAGACTGCGGAGCCTGTAGCCTCCACTTTGGCACCCGTTAGGAGCCTGTCTCTTTCCAAAGCCAAAAAGGGCGCTCCCAAGACTTGCAGTGCCTGGTCCTTTTTTGACACAGTTGCAGATGACATTTGTTTTGTCAAATGCAAGCTGTGTCATCAGAAAGTAAAAAGAGGGAAAAATGTCAGCAACCTCAATACCACAAATATGTGGAAACATGTGCGGACCAGGCACGCGGTGGAGTTACAGAAACAGACTGAAGATGTAGGCCAACCAACAGCGGCAGCTACCACCTCTTCAGCTCGTGTTGCCTCTTCCTCCAGCTCACGCACAGCTGGTTTGGCTTCCTCCCAGGATCGCCATGGAAGAACCTCTGGCACTGTTGTCCAGAGACCTTGTGTAATTCCACCCACAGCACCACCTTCCCAGTCATCCTCACACTCCCAGTCTACTCTACAGCCATCGGTAGTACAGGCATGGGAGAAAAGGCGGGCATTCTCGGCCAACCACCCCCGAGCACAGGCTCTGAATGCAGGCATTGCCAAACTGTTGTCCCTGGAAATGCTCTCGTTCAGGCTGGTGGAGACTGACAGCTTCCGTGACTTGATGGCATTGGCAGTCCCACAGTACAAGGTGCCCAGCCGCTTTTACTTCAGCAGGCAGGCTGTCCCTGCCCTGCACAGGCATGTTGAGGCAAACATAAAACATGCGCTACTGAACGCTGTCAGTAGCAAGGTCCACCTCACCACCGATGCGTGGACCAGTCAGCATGGACAGGGGCGATATGTTTCCCTCACTGCCCATTGGGTTAATGTTGTTGAGCAAGGTACAGATCGTGCGAGTGGCGCAGGACGTGTCCTGCCCACTCCAAGGATTGCAGGAATCCAGTCTGTACGCATCGACTCCTCCTCTTACACCAGTTCCTCAGATTCCTCTCTGCAGGATCCGTCACAGTCTACCTCCACATGGACCCGTGAACGTTTACCTATGACCGACATGAGCACAGCCGTGGCCAAACGTCAGCAGGCCGTCTTGAAACTAGTTTCATTGGGGCATCGAAGCCACACAGCGCAGGAGCTCTGGAATGCCATCAAGCAGGAGAGCGATGTGTGGTTACTGCCAGCGAATCTCCAGCCATGCATGGTAGTGTGTGACAATGGCCGAAATCTGGTGGCAGCTTTGGCCCTTGGCAACCTCACTCACATCCCATGTCTGGCACATGTGCTCAATTTGGTTGTGCAGAGTTTTCTGAGGGACTATCCGGATCTTGATGCCCTGCTGCACAAGGTCCGCCTAGAGTGTGCTCACTTGCGGCGTTCCAGCTTGGCCAGATCCCGCATTGCTGCTCTGCAGCGCCGATTCCGCCTTCCGGAACACCGCATCATATGTGACCTACCTACCCGGTGGAATTCCACGTTACATATGTTGGAGCGGTTGTGTGAGCAGCAGCAAGCAGTTATGGAGTACCAGCTGCATCAGGCGCAAAGAAGTCGCAGTCAGCGCCGATCAGACTTCACAACCACAGAGTGGGCCTCTATGAAGGACGTCTGCCAGGTTTTGCGTCCTTTTGATTATTCCACGCGGATGGCAAGTGCAGATGATGCACTAGTCAGCATGACTGTCCCCCTTATCTGCCTGCTTCAGCAAACTTTGCAAGGGTTAGGGGATGATGTTGTGGAAGAGGTGGAGGATGAGGAGTCACCTTTTCCATCAGCTTCTGGAGAGTCAGCGCCACGTGGTTCCTCACAAAGGGGTACGCAGGGGCCAATTTGTGAGGAGGATGAGGAGGAGTCAATGGAGGAGGAAGAGCTCCGTCCAGAGGAGGGAGCGACACAATTGTCCAGTGGTCAGTGTGTACAGCGAGGGTGGGGTGATGACGAGCGGGCAGAGATCATGTCTCAAGCAGGGGACAGCGTTTCTGGGCCAGTTGGCACTTTGCAGCACATGGTGGATTTCATGCTGCAGTGCCTGAGAAACGACCGCCGCATCGACCACATTCTCAACATGCCTGATTATTGGGTGTTCACCCTCCTCGATCCTCGCTACCGGGACAACGTCCAAAACCTGATCCCTGCGTTGACCCGGGAGCGTAAATTGCGGGAGTACCACGACACACTGGTGAATTCCATCATCTTCTCCTGTCCAACTGAGAGGAGTGCTGCTAGTGCTTTACAAAGCAGCTCAGTGCGTCGAGGCAGTGGGGGAGGCTCTGCCCAAAGAGGGAGCAGAAGCAGTGCCTCTGCCCAAGGCAAGCCCAGTATGGCACAACTCTGGCACACTTTTGTGTGCCCGCCCCAAATGTCTACACCATCACCGGCGGCTCCAGTCAGCAGGAGGCAACGGTTCCGTCAGATGGTGACAGACTACATGGCTTGCCCTCTTACTGTACTCCCAGACGGCTCTTCCCCGTTCAAGTTTTGGGTCTCTAAGCTGGATACATGGCCAGAGCTAAGCCAGTATGCATTGGAGGTGCTGGCTTGCCCTGCGGCTAGTGTCTTATCGGAACGTGTCTTTAGTGCCGCAGGTGGTGTACTAACAGACCGTCGCATGCGACTATCCTCCGATAACGTTGACCGGCTTACTTTCCTGAAAATGAACCAGGCCTGGATCTCGCAGGAATTTGCCACTCCTCTGCCTGATTAAGTAATTGGGTGTCATCCAGGTCTCCTGCTGTGTTCATCTTTCTACCACCTGAACTGCTATTCCTGGGCTCCAACACCGCCAGTTGCGGCTCAGAAGTGCAGGCTGCACAGTAAAAACATACGACCCAGTGTTATTGGGTTTCAGTAACGTCAGCTGATCCCCAGCTGTGTAGCCGGCAATGTGTCCTGCGACCGCCACGCTGGCACAACAACCTAAATGTAAGGGAACCTGTCCCCCCCCCCCCCCGTCGTTTGTTACTGAAAGAGCCATCTTGTGCAGCAGTAATGCTGCACAAGGAAAAGGTAGCTCTTTTTTTTTAGCTCCTTGCACACGCAGAATTTAACACTTATAAAATGTGTTCACTGATACCGTTATACTGTCCCGGAGCTGAGACTTTCCTTCGTAATGTGACGCAGCACAGCCGTCATTCCTACCCCCTTGGTGCCATGCGCTGCCTCCTCAGCGTTGTTTTAAGCTGTCACGGAGCCTGCGCTGTTCTGTTATCCCTTGGGCATGCCCTATTTGCGCTGCCTGTCTTCTGACATAATTTGGTGTCAGGCTGGCTGCGCCTGTGCGGCCGCGCTGCCCGAGATCCCGCCTCGCAGTGTCTTCTGATTGAGTCACACTGCGGGCCTGGGATCCATGGGCATGCGCAGTGCATATCTTCCCCTCGGGCTCTTGCTCATTTCCCTCCTCCTTCTTTAGACTGTGCGCCGTCAGCTGATCCCAAATAGCATGCCACGGCCGTGACACCGCACAGTCTGAAGAAGAGGGAAGGAGGGGAGTGAGAGTCGAGGATATGCACTGTGCATGACCATGGTTCCAAGGCCCGCAGTGGGATTACGTTAGACGAGACTGCGAGGTGGGATCTGGAGCAACGTGGACGCACAGGCACTGACAGCCTGACACCAAATTATGTCAGAAGACAGGCAGCGCTAATTGGGCATGGCCAAGGGCTAACAGAACAGCACAGGCTCCGTGACAGCTTAAAACAACGCTGAGGAGGAAGCGCACGGCACCAAGGGGATAGGAATGACAGCTGTGCTGTGTCCCATTACGAAGGAAATTCGCACCTCCGGGACGGTTTAACGGTATAAGGGGACACATTTTTAGTGTTTACTTCGGTGTTTGCAAGGAGCATAATTAAAAGAGCAACCTTTTCCTTTTGCATCCTTAGTGCTGCACAAGATGGCTCTTTCAGCTACAAATGTCTTGGGGGGGGGGGTTAAAGGTTCCCTTTCAACTTGCTCCAATCAGGCTTCGGCCTACACTCTGTTCCTCTGCTCCTCCTGCTGTTCCTGGGCTCTAACACCGCCAGTTGGTGCCTGGAAGTGCTGTGTGCACAGTCAACAGTCGCTCCTCTGTTATTGGGGTTCAGTAACGTCAGCTGATCCCCAGCTGTGTGTGCGGCAATACCTCCAATCTGCTCCTCCTGCTGTCCCTGGGCTCTAACACCGCCAGTTGGTGCCTGGAAGTGCTGTGTGCACAGTCAACAGTCGCTCCTCTGTTATTGGGGTTCAGTAACGTCAGCTGATCCCCAGCTGTGTGTGCGGCAATACCTCCAATCTGCTCCTCCTGCTGTCCCTGGGCTCTAACACCGCCAGTTGGTGCCTGGAAGTGCTGTGTGCACAGTCAACAGTCGCTCCTCTGTTATTGGGGTTCAGTAACGTCAGCTGATCCCCAGCTGTGTATCCGGCAACGTGTCATGCGACCGCCACGCTGGCACAACTAAAATGTAAGGGGACCTGTCCCCCCCCCCCAGGCGTTTGTTACTGAAAGAGCCACCATGTGCAGCACTAATACTGCACAAGGGAAAGGTCGCTCTTGAAATTATGCTCCTTGCAAACGCTGAACTACACACTCATGTAATGTGTCCCCTCACACGTCCAACCGTCCCGGAGGTGGGACTTTCCTTTGTAATGTGACGCAGCACAGCCGTCATTGCTACCCCCTTGGCACCGTGCGCTGCCTCCTTAGCGTTGTTTGATTCCGTCATGGACCCTGCGCTGTTATGTTATCCCTTGGCCATGCACAGTTTGCGCTGCCCGTCCTCTGACATCATTTGTTGTAGTCCTGGCTGCGCCTGTGCATCCACGCTGCCCGAAATCACACCTCGCAGTGTCGTCTAATGTGATCCCACAGTGGGCCTGGTATCCATGGCCATGTGCAGTGCATATACTAGCCTCTCACTCCCCTTCTTCACGCTTCTTCAGACTAGGCGGCGACAGCTGATCCCTAATAGCATGCCACGGCCGTGACGCCGCACAGTCTGAAGAAGCAGGAAGGAGGTGAGTGAGAGGCGATGATATGCACTGCGCATGCCCATGGATCCCTGGCCCGCAGTGGGACTACATTAGATTACACTGCAAGGTTGGATCTCGGGCAGCTTGGATGCACAGGCACTGCCAGCCTGACACCTACATGATGTCAGAAGACGGGCACCGCTAACTGTGCATGTCCAAGGGATAACATTACAGCGCGGGCTCCGTGACAGAACCAAACAACGTTGAGGAGGTGGCGCCCGGCACCAAGGGGGTTGGAATGACGGCTGTGCTGTGTCACATTACAAAGGAAAGTCCCACTTCCGGGATGGTTTGACGGTGTGAGGGGACTTATTATTTGAGTGTGTACTTCAGCGTTTGCAAGGAGCATAATTTTCAGAGCCACCATTTTCCATGTGCAGTATTACTGCTGTACAAGATGGCTCTTTCAGCAACAAATGCCTGGGGGGGGGGGGGGTTAAAGGTTCCCTTTCAACTTTCTCCACTGCAGGCTTCGGCCTACACTCTGCTCCTCTTTGATTCCCTGGGTTTCAACACTGTCAGTTGTCACCTGGAAGTGTTGTCTACACAGAAAAAACACTAGGTGATGTGTCAGTGGGGTTCAGCACCGCCAGCTGTTCCCCTGCTGTGTAGTTGGCAACGTGTCCAGCAAAAGCCACGCTGGCACAACAGAACAAAAGCTGCCACCAGTGCAGGCTTCGGCCTACACTCTGCTCCTCTCCTCCTCCTGCTGACCCTGGGCTCAAACACCGCTAGTTTTTGCCCGGAAGTGCTAGCTGCACAGAGAAAAACACCAGCCAATGTGTTAGTGGGGTTCAGCAACGCCAGCTGTTCCCCTGCTGTGTAGCCGGCAACGTGACCTGCAAACGCCACGCAGGCACATGAACTGAAATTAAAGGGAACCTGGCCCCACCCCCCCAGGTGTTTCTATGTATAACAGCCACCTAGTACAGCAGTACTGCTGCATTTGTACAAGGTGGCTGACTTTTTCTACTTGCCCACGTGGAACTCAACACGTACAAAATGTGTCTCATTGAGACCATTCCACTGTCCCTGAGGTGTGACTTTCCTTTTTAATGATACGCAGCACCCCCCTTGGTAGCGTTTTCCGTCTTTTGACATCATGGTTAGCTGGCTGCGCCTGTGCATCCGCCCTGCTAGAAACAACGCCCCTCGTTGTCATATTTATTTTGTCAGCGAGGGTGTGGTTTATGGGCACGAGCAGTGCATATTTTCGCCTGTCTTAACTCATCTCCTTCCGCCTTCTTCAGACTGTGCGGCCTCCTGGCCATGGTAGGCGATAAGGGATCAGCTGATGCCGCCCAGTCTGAAGCAGGTGTAAGGACATGTGTGAGCGGCAAACCTATTTACTGCACAAGGCCACGAATCCCAGCCACGCAGTGTGTTTTTTGGAAAACACACTGCGGGCCTGGGATTCATATTCATTGCTAACCGCAACGGCCAACATGAAATGAGGTAAGAAGACAGGCAGCGCTCACAGCGCATGGCCAAGGGATCACAATAGCGCAGACTCCTGTACAGCTAATAACATCGCTCATGAATCTGCGCCCAGTACCTAGGTGCAAATTTTGACACCTGTGCTGCGTCTCCTTAAAAAGACAAGTCACGCCTCCACAACTGTTTGACAGTATAATGGGCTAAATAGTGTACGTGTTTTATTCAGCGTGTGCAAGGAGCACACTAAATAGAGCAACCTTTTACTTGTGCAGCATTAATGCTGCACAAGGTGTGGCTCTTGTACCTTGCAACACCTGAGGGGGGGTTAAAGGTAACCTTTGAAATTGGTTCAACTAGGCTTCAGCCTACACTCTGCTCCTCTCCTCCTCCTGCTGACCCTGGGCTCTAACACCGCCAGTTTTTGCCCGGACATGCGATCTGCACAGAGAAAAACACCAATGTGTCAGTGGGGTTCAGCAACGCCAGCTGTTCCCCTGCTGTGTAGCTTGCATCGTGTCCAGCACAAGCAACGCTGGCACAACCGACCAAAAGCTGCCACCAGTGCAGGCTTCGGCCTACACTTTGCTCCTCTCCTCCTCCTGCTGACCCTGGGCTCTAACACCGCCAGTTTTTGCCCGGACATGCGATCTGCACAGAGAAAAACACCAGTCAATGTGTCAGTGGGGTTCAGCAACGCCAGCTGTTCCCCTGCTGTGTAGCCGCCATCGTGTCCAGCACAAGCCACGCTGGCACAACCGACCAAAAGCTGCCACCAGTGCAGGCTTCGGCCTACACTTTGCTCCTCTCCTCCTCCTGCTGACCCTGGGCTCTAACACCGCCAGTTTTTGCCCGGACATGCGAGCTGCACAGAGAAAAACACCAGTCAATGTGTGAGTGGGGTTCAGCAACGCCAGCTGTTCCCCTGCTGTGTAGCTTGCATCGTGTCCAGCACAAGCCACGCTGGCACAACCGACCAAAAGCTGCCACCAGTGCAGGCTTCGGCCTACAGTTTGCTCCTCTCCTCCTCCTGCTGACCCTGGGCTCTAACACCGCCAGTTTTTGCCCGGACATGCGATCTGCACAGAGAAAAACACCAGTCAATGTGTCAGTGGGGTTCAGCAACGCCAGCTGTTCCCCTGCTGTGTAGCCGCCATCGTGTCCAGCACAAGCCACGCTGGCACAACCGACCAAAAGCTGCCACCAGTGCAGGCTTCGGCCTACACTTTGCTCCTTTCCTCCTCCTGCTGACCCTGGGCTCTAACACCGCCAGTTTTTGCCCGGACATGCGAGCTGCACAGAGAAAAACACCAGTCAATGTGTCAGTGGGGTTCAGCAACGCCAGCTGTTCCCCTGCTGTGTAGCTTGCAACGTGACCTGCAAACGCCACGCAGGCACATGAACTGAAATTGAAGGGAGCCTGCCCCCCACCCCCAGGTGTTTCTATGTATAACAGCCACCTTGTACAGCAGTACTGCTGCATTTGTACAAGGTGGCTGACTTTTTCTCCTTGCCCACGTGGAACTCAACACGTAAAAAATGTGTCTCATTAGAGACCATTACAATGTCCCGGAGGTGTGACTTTCCTTTTTAATGACACGCAGCACCCCCATTGTTAGCGCTGCCCGTCTTCTGACATCTTTGCTTGGCTGGCTGCGGCTGTGCGTCCGCCCTGCCTGAAACCACGCTCCTCATTGTCTTACATATTTTGACTGCGAGGGTGTGATTGATGGCCACGAGCAGTGGATATATTCGCCTGTCTTTACTCATCTCCTTCTGCCTTCTTCAGAATGTGCGGCCTCATGGCCGCGGCATGCGAGAAGGGATCAGATGAGGCCGCCCAGTCTGATGCAGGTGTAAGGACATGAGGGACAGGCGACAAAATTTACTGCGCAAGGTCACGAATCCCAGCTCTGCAGTGTGACTTTATTAAAAGACACTGCGGGTCTGGGTTTCATGTCCATCGCTAACCGCACCGGCCAACATGAAATGAGGTCATAAGACGGGCAGCGCTAACAGGGCATTGCCAAGGGATAACACAAGAGCGCAGACTCCTGTACAGCAAAAAACAACGCTCAGGAAGCTGCGCCAAGCACCAAGGCGTTATTTGGGACACCTGTGCTGCGTCTCCTTAAAAATACAAGTCACACCTCAACTACAGTTTGACTGTAGAATGGGCTAAATTGTGTACGTGTTGCATTCAGCGTGTGCAAGTAGACAAATTAATAGAGCAACCTTTTACTTGTGCAGCATTAATGCTGCACGAGGTGTGGCTCTTGTACCTTGCAACACCTGAGGGGGGTTAAAGGTTACCTTTGAAATTGGTTCAACTAGGCTTCGGCCTACACTCTGCTCCTCTCCTCCTCCTGCTGACCCTGGGCTCTAACAACGCTAGTTTTTGCCCGGAAGTGCTAGCTGCACAGAGAAAAACACCAGCCAATGTGTTAGTGGGGTTCAGCACCGCCTGCTGTTCCCCCACTGTGTAGCCGGCAAAGTGTCCTGCAAACGCAATGCAGACACAAAGCTGACTCCAGTGCAGGCTTCGGCCTACACTCTGCTCCCCCTGCTTACCCTTTGCTCCAACATCGCTAGTTGGGGCTGTAGGAAGCCAATCTTTGATAGGCAACGCATCTGGGTTCCAGCTCCGCCAGCTGGTTCTCGGCAGTGTTTTTGTCACGGGTACTCCCTCGTGCCAAGCCTGGTTTCAGCACCGTCAGCTGTTTCCGGGTTGTGTCAAGCTCACTGAGACGCCTATGCTTGCCCCGTCGTGGTGCGGTCGGGTTAGCCAACTCCAGGGTGCCTCCAGTTTAGGAGCTTCCTATGTGGGCTGCGTGAACTGGTAGTCAAGGCTGGTTCTGTAGTGCCAGTAGGCCCAGCTCACCCCTGTAGGACTGTTGGGGTTCGGTAACTGCGGCTGCCTCGCGGCCTAGCTGTTCTCTCCTCTCCTGTGGACCTTCGGGTCCACCACCTGGTTCCAGCACCGTCAGCTGGTTCCGGGCCGAGCCTTTGGCTTAGGTGCCTCCTCCTGGGTATCCCTGTTCCGCCAACGCCAGGCGGTCCTTGGTAGTGCTTTTAAGCGTGGGCACCTACAGCTTAGTAACCGGGTTCCAGCACCGTCAGCTGGTCCTTGGTCGTGCCATTGGCTCTTGCACACTGGGGCAACGCATCTGGGTTCCAGCAACGCCAGCTGGTTCTCGGCAGTGTTTTTGACACAGGTACTCCCTCGTGCCAAGCCTGGTTTCAGCACCGTCAGCTGTTTCCGGGTTGTGTCAAGTTCACTGAGACGCCTATGCTTGCCCCGTCGTGGTGCGGTCGGGTTAGCCAACTCCAGGGTGCCTCCAGTTTAGGAGCTTCCTATGTGGGCTGCGTGAACTGGTAGTCAAGGCTGGTTCTGTAGTGCCAGTAGGCCCAGCTCCCCCTGTAGGACTGTTGGGGTTCGGTAACTGCGGCTGCCTCGCGGCCTAGCTGTTCTCTCCTCTCCTGTGGACCTTCGGGTCCACCACCTGGTTCCAGCACCGTCAGCTGGTTCCGGGCCGAGCCTTTGGCTTAGGTGCCTCCTCCTGGGTATCCCTGTTCCGCCAACGCCAGGCGGTCCTTGGTAGTGCTTTTAAGCGTGGGCACCTACAGCTTAGTAACCGGGTTCCAGCACCGTCAGCTGGTCCTCGGTCGTGCCATTGGCTCTTGCACACTGGGGCAACGCATCTGGGTTCCAGCAACGCCAGCTGGTTCTCGGCAGTGTTTTTGACACAGGTACTCCCTCTTGCCAAGCCTGGTTTCAGCACCGTCAGCTGTATCCGGGTTGTGTCAAGTTCACTGAGACGCCTATGCTTGCCCCGTCGTGGTGCGGTCGGGTTAGCCAACTCCAGGGTGCCTCCAGTTTAGGAGCTTCCTATGTGGGCTGCGTGAACTGGTAGTCAAGGCTGGTTCTGTAGTGCCAGTAGGCCCAGCTCCCCTTGTAGGACTGTTGGGGTTCGGTAACTGCGGCTGCCTCGCGGCCTAGCTGTTCTCTCCTCTCCTGTGGACCTTCGTGTCCACCACCTGGTTCCAGCACCGTCAGCTGGTTCCGGGCCGAGCCTTTGGCTTAGGTGCCTCCTCCTGGGTATCCCTGTTCCGCCAACGCCAGGCGGTCCTTGGTAGTGCTTTTAAGCGTGGGCACCTACAGCTTAGTAACCGGGTTCCAGCACCGTCAGCTGGTCCTCGGTCGTGCCATTGGCTCTTGCACACTGGGGCAACGCATCTGGGTTCCAGCAACGCCAGCTGGTTCTCGGCAGTGTTTTTGACACAGGTACTCCCTCGTACCAAGCCTGGTTTCAGCACCGTCAGTTGTTTCCGGGTTGTGTCAAGCTCACTAAGACGCCTATGCTTGCCCCGTCGTGGTGCGGTCGGGTTAGCCAACTCCAGGGTGCCTCCAGTTTAGGAGCTTCCTATGTGGGCTGCGTGAAATGGTAGTCAAGGCTGGTTCTGTAGTGCCAGTAGGCCCAGCTCCCCCTGTAGGACTGTTGGGGTTCGGTAACTGCGGCTGCCTCGCGGCCTAGCTGTTCTCTCCTCTCCTGTGGACCTTCGGGTCCACCACCTGGTTCCAGCACCGTCAGCTGGTTCCGGGCCGAGCCTTTGGCTTAGGTGCCTCCTCCTGGGTATCCCTGTTCCGCCAACGCCAGGCGGTCCTTGGTAGTGCTTTTAAGCGCGGGCACCTACAGCTTAGTAACCGGGTTCCAGCACCGTCAGCTGGTCCTCGGTCGTGCCATTGGCTCTTGCACACTGGGGCAACGCATCTGGGTTCCAGCAACGCCAGCTGGTTCTCGGCAGTGTTTTTGACACAGGTACTCCCTCGTGCCAAGCCTGGTTTCAGCACCGTCAGCTGTATCTGGGTTGTGTCAAGTTCACTGAGACGCCTATGCTTGCCCCGTCGTGGTGCGGTCGGGTTAGCCAACTCCAGGGTGCCTCCAGTTTAGGAGCTTCCTATGTGGGCTGCGTGAACTGGTAGTCAAGGCTGGTTCTGTAGTGCCAGTAGGCCCAGCTCCCCCTGTAGGACTGTTGGGGTTCGGTAACTGCGGCTGCCTCGCGGCCTAGCTGTTCTCTCCTCTCCTGTGGACCTTCGTGTCCACCACCTGGTTCCAGCACCGTCAGCTGGTTCCGGGCCGAGCCTTTGGCTTAGGTGCCTCCTCCTGGGTATCCCTGTTCCGCCAACGCCAGGCGGTCCTTGGTAGTGCTTTTAAGCGCGGGCACCTACAGCTTAGTAACCGGGTTCCAGCACCGTCAGCTGGTCCTCGGTCGTGCCATTGGCTCTTGCACACTGGGGCAACGCATCTGGGTTCCAGCAACGCCAGCTGGTTCTCGGCAGTGTTTTTGACACAGGTACTCCCTCGTACCAAGCCTGGTTTCAGCACCGTCAGTTGTTTCCGGGTTGTGTCAAGCTCACTAAGACGC
The DNA here is from genome assembly GCF_032444005.1 of Ranitomeya imitator. NCBI lineage: Eukaryota > Metazoa > Chordata > Amphibia > Anura > Dendrobatidae > Ranitomeya > Ranitomeya imitator. Next base: position 327,964,325 of record NC_091286.1, on the reverse strand, counting down.
CTATGCTTGCCCCGTCGTGGTGCGGTCGGGTTAGCCAACTCCAGGGTGCCTCCAGTTTAGGAGCTTCCTATGTGGGCTGCGTGAACTGGTAGTCAAGGCTGGTTCTGTAGTGCCAGTAGGCCCAGCTCCCCCTGTAGGACTGTTGGGGTTCGGTAACTGCGGCTGCCTCGCGGCCTAGCTGTTCTCTCCTCTCCTGTGGACCTTTGGGTCCACCACCTGGTTCCAGCACCGTTAGCTGGTTCCGGGACGAGCCTTTGGCTTAGGTGCCTCCTCCTGGGTATCCCTGTTCCGCCAACGCCAGGTGGTCCTTGGTAGTGCTTTTAAGCGCGGGCACCTACAGCTTAGTAACCGGGTTCCAGCACCGTCAGCTGGTCCTCGGTCGTGCCATTGGCTCTTGCACACTGGGGCAACGCATCTGGGTTCCAGCAACGCCAGCTGGTTCTCGGCAGTGTTTTTGACACAGGTACTCCCTCGTGCCAAGCCTGGTTTCAGCACCGTCAGCTGTTTCCGGGTTGTGTCAAGTTCACTGAGACGCCTATGCTTGCCCCGTCGTGGTGCGGTCGGGTTAGCCAACTCCAGGGTGCCTCCAGTTTAGGAGCTTCCTATGTGGGCTGCGTGAACTGGTAGTCAAGGCTGGTTCTGTAGTGCCAGTAGGCCCAGCTCCCCCTGTAGGACTGTTGGGGTTCGGTAACTGCAGCTGCCTCGCGGCCTAGCTGTTCTCTCCTCTCCTGTGGACCTTCGGGTCCACCACCTGGTTCCAGCACCGTCAGCTGATTCTGGGCCGAGCCTTTGGCTTAGGTGCCTCCTCCTGGGTATCCGAGTTCCGCCAACGCCAGGCGGTCCTTGGTAGTGCTTTTAAGCGCGGGCACCTACAGCTTAGTAACCGGGTTCCAGCACCGTCAGCTGGTCCTCGGTGCCATTGGCTCTTGCACACTGGGGCAACGCATCCGGGTTCCAGCACCGCCAGCTGGTTCTCGGCAGTGTTCTTGTCACAGGTACTCCCTCGTGCCAAGCCTGGTTTCAGCACCGTCAGCTGTTTCCGGGTTGTGTCAAGTTCACTGAGACGCCTATGCTTGCCCCGTCATGGTGCGGTCGGGTTAGCCAACTCCAGGGTGCCTCCAGTTTAGGAGCTTCCTATGTGGGCTGCGTGAACTGGTAGTCAAGGCTGGTTCTGTAGTGCCAGTAGGCCCAGCTCCCCCTGTAGGACTGTTGGGGTTCGGTAACTGCGGCTGCCTCGCGGCCTAGCTGTTCTCTCCTCTCCTGTGGACCTTGGGGTCCACCACCTGGTTCCAGCACCGTCAGCTGGTTCCGGGCCGAGCCTTTGGCTTAGGTGCCTCCTCCTGGGTATCCCTGTTCCGCCAACGCCAGGCGGTCCTTGGTAGTGCTTTTAAGCGCGGGCACCTACAGCTTAGTAACCGGGTTCCAGCACCGTCAGCTGGTCCTCGGTCGTGCCATTGGCTCTTGCACACTGGGGCAACGCATCTGGGTTCCAGCAACGCCAGCTGGTTCTCGGCAGTGTTTTTGACACAGGTACTCCCTCGTGCCAAGCCTGGTTTCAGCACCGTCAGCTGTTTCCGGGTTGTGTCAAGCTCACTGAGACGCCTATGCTTGCCCCGTTGTGGTGCGGTCGGGTTAGCCAACTCCAGGGTGCCTCCAGTTTAGGAGTTTCCTATGTGGGCTGCGTCAACTGGTAGTCAAGGCTGGTTCTGTAGTGTCAGTAGGCCCAGCTCCCCCTGTAGGACTGTTGGGGTTCGGTAACTGCGGCTGCCTCGCGGCCTAGCTGTTCTCTCCTCTCCTGTGGGCCTTCGGGTCCACCACCTTGTTCCAGCACCGTCAGCTGGTTCCGGGCCGAGCCTTTGGCTTAGGTGCCTCCTCCTGGGTATCCGAGTTCCACCAACGCCAGGCGGTCCTTGGTAGTGCTTTTAAGCGCGGGCACCTACAGCTTAGTAACCGGGTTCCAGCACCATCAGCTGGTCCTCGGTCGTGCCATTGGCTCTTGCACACTGGGGCAACGCATCTGGGTTCCAGCAACGCCAGCTGGTTCTCGGCAGTGTTTTTGACACAGGTACTCCCTCGTGCCAAGCCTGGTTTCAGCACCGTCAGCTGTTTCCGGGTTGTGTCAAGCTCACTGAGACGCCTATGCTTGCCCCGTCGTGGTGCGGTCGGGTTAGCCAACTCCAGGGTGCCTCCAGTTTAGGAGCTTCCTATGTGGGCTGCGTGAACTGGTAGTCAAGGCTGGTTCTGTAGTGCCAGTAGGCCCAGCTCCCCCTGTAGGACTGTTGGGGTTCGGTAACTACGGCTGCCTCGCGGCCTAGCTGTTCTCTCCTCTCCTGTGGGCCTTCAGGTCCACCACCTGGTTCCAGTACCGTCAGCTGGTTCTCGGCAGTGTCTTTTGCTCTTGTACCTTCTGCTGCCCATCCTGGTTCCAGTACCGTCAGCTGGTTCCGGGCAGAGCCTTTGGCTTAGGTGCCTCCTTCTGGGTATCCAAGTTCCACCAACGTCAGGTGGTCCTTGGTAGTGCTTTCAGGCACGGGTACCTCCTGCTTAGTAACCGGGTTCCAGTAACGTCAGCTGGTCCTCGGTAGTTCCATTGGCTCTTGGACCTTCGGCTACCCATCCGGGTTCCAGTACCGTCAGCTGGTTCTCGGCAGTGTCTTTTGCTCTTGTACCTTCTGCTCCCCATCCTGGTTCCAGTACCGTCAGCTGGTTCCGGGCAGAGCCTTTGGCTTAGGTGCCTCCTTCTGGGTATCCGAGTTCCGCCAACGTCAGGCGGTCCTTGGTAGTGCTTTTTAGCACGGGTACCTCCTGCTTAGTAACCGGGTTCCAGTAACGTCAGCTGGTCCTCGGTAGTTCCATAGGCTCTTGAACCTTCGGGTAGCCATCCGAGTTCCAGTTCCATCAGCTGGTTCTTGGCATTTTCTCAGCCTTCTTGTACCTTCTGCTACATTTCCAATTTGAAGACCCTAAAGTCGACGACCCGGAAGACCACTCCGATGACGACGACGACGACCCGGAAGACCACCCCGATGACGACGACGACGACGGCGGACACGACGACGGCGGAGACGACGACGGCGGAGACGACGACGGCTGAGACGACGACGGCGGAGTTGACGACACTGGAGACGACGACCCTGGAGACGACGACATGGAAGACCGAGAAGCAGAAGAACAAGAGGCTGCAGAACAAAGAGCAGAAGAACATTAAGCATAAGACTTAATATCAGAGCAAAAGATATTATCTAAATTATATGCAGAAGAAGACTAAGCAGTGTATGGGGGTGAGTCCGTTCCTCCTCGTGGTGCCCCTGGATAAAGCCTGATGCTGCAGGCCAAACTGAATGCGGACAAATGTAACTTTTGTGACTGGCAGAACGGAAGGTGTAATCTTCAAACTTTTATAGATAACAACTACGGGAATGCCTGTCACAAATGAGAATATGATGAAGAAGTAGAATAGGAAGAATAATAACAGTGGAATAAAAAGAATATGTAGAATAGGAAGAATAATAATAGTTGAATAAAATGAATATGAAAAATGTAATCAAAAAAAAAAAAAAGGTAAAGGATGAAGAAGAAGATGAATAAGGTGAAGAAGAAGTTGATGTCAAAGATGCTGATGATGATGAAGATGAAAGTGTGGGAAAAGAAAAAAAAAAAAGAAAAAAAAGAAGGGGAAGGGCGTGGAATAGTGAAACATCAATATCTGACAAAATAAAAAAAAAATTTACATAGTCAATATCTTTGTCACTCCGAACGTCTTAAAAAAAAACAAAAAACATGCTATTCTATTTGATTGGGATAAACCTCTATGACTTTAATGTCTCCGCCACCTCCCCAAATACATCCGGCATTATTCTTAGTTGTTTTCCTTCATGTAGAATGAACCTACAAGGCAAGAAAGGGTTTATTTTAATTCCGATATTTTGGTCCCATTGACTTGCATTGGGATCGGGTATCGTTATCGGCGATATCCGATATTTTTTGAATATCGGCCGATCCTATCCGATACCGATACTTTCCGATATCGGAAGGTATCGCTCAACACTAATCCTGACTTTAACTAGGCAACCACTTATGTAATGCCACCAAGGTTTGGCCAGGAAACGTGCCGCAAGTTCTTGCACCGAGTATGGACAATGAACCACAGATATAGAAACTTGCCTAAAGCTCATGAAATAAAAATATATGTCATAAAAATGATGGAGTGGTAATTTTGGAGAATGCACATCAATTGTAAAATGACCAAAGAAATCTAAAAAAAAATATGGAAGCATTTACTATGGTATCACCAGGGGTGGATTAAGGGTAGCCAGGGCCCCGGGCTGTTCACACACTGCGGGCCCCCCCCCCCGGTCATGTGACGGGGGTCATGTGACGGGGGTCACGTGACGGGGGTCATGATATACCCGAACCAGATTATTCCAGAAAAAGGGCCGGGCCCTACTCTACTGTAACCTAGGAAATATTTGTTAAAATCTGCAATACAATTTAGGTATATCTTGACCAATAATATCACATACAAGGAACAAATACCACCGCACCATGACCAGACCACAAATTACAACCACAGTGATCGAATTATAGCACATACAAGGGACAAATACCACCGCACCATTTCCAGACCATATATTACCATACCTCCCAACTTTTGAAGTTGGGAAAGAGGGACAAAGTTTGCGTTGCGCGCCGCAGCAAATTTTGGGACACACCTCTGACCACACCCATTCACTAGTCACACCCATATCCATGTCTCAACCACACCCATTTAGCACTGCTGATCACACTGTTCATAAAGAATAATTATAAAAAAAAAATATGGCCACACAGTGCTCGATACTGTATAATGGCCACACAGTGCTCCATACTGTATAACGACCCCACATGACCACATGATGCTCAATACTCAATACTGTATAATGGCCACACATGATGCTCAATACTGTATAATGACCCCACATGATGCTCAATACTGTATAATGGCCCCACATGATGCTCAATACTGTATAATGACCCCACATGATGCTCAATACTGTATAATGGCCCCACATGATGCTCAATACTGTATAATGACCCCACATGATGCTCAATACTGTATAATGGCCACACATGATGCTCCATACTGTATAGTGACTGCACATGATGCTCCATACTGTATAATGACCGCACATGATGCTCCATACTGTATAATGGCCACACATGATGCTCCATACTGTATAATGGCCACACATGATGCTCCATACTGTATAATGACCGCACATGATGCTCTATACTGTATAATGACCGCACATGATGCTCTATACTGTATAATGACCACACATGATGCTCCATATTGTATAATGACCGCACATGATGCTCCATAATGGCCACACATGATGCTCCATACTGTATAATGACCGCATATGATGCTCCATACTGTATAATAGCCGCACATGATGCTCCATACTGTATAATGACTGCTCATGATGCTCCATACTGTATGACAGCACATGATGCTCCATACTGTATAATGACTGCACATGATGCTCCATACTGTATAATGACAGCACATGATGCTCCATACTGTATAATGGCCACACATGATGCTCCATACTGTATAATGGCCACACATGATGCTCCATACTGTATAATGACCGCACATGATGCTCTATACTGTATAATGGCCACACATGATGCTCCATACTGTATACTGACTGCACATGATGCTCCATACTGTATGACAGCACATGATGCTCCATACTGTATAATGATTGCACATGATGCTCCATACTGTATAATGACAGCACATGATGCTCCATACTGTATAATGACAGCACATGATGCTCTATACTGTATAATGGCCACACATGATGCTCCATACTTTATAATGACCGCACATGAGGCTCCATACTGTATAATGGCCACACAGTGCTCCATACTGTATAACGACCCCACATGACCACATGATGCTCAATACTGTATAATGACCGCACATGATGCTCAATACTGTATAATGGCCACACATGATGCTCCATACTGTATAATGGCCACACATGATGCTCCATACTGTATAATGACCGCACATGATGCTCTATACTGTATAATGACCACACATGATGCTCCATATTGTATAATGACCGCACAGGATGCTCCATAATGGCCACACATGATGCTCCATACTGTATAATGACCGCATATGATGCTCCATACTGTATAATAGCCGCACATGATGCTCCATACTGTATAATGACTGCTCATGATGCTCCATACTGTATGACAGCACATGATGCTCCATACTGTATAATGACTGCACATGATGCTCCATACTGTATAATGACAGCACATGATGCTCCATACTGTATAATGACAGCACATGATGCTCCATACTGTATAATGGCCACACATGATGCTCCATACTGTATAATGACCGCACATGATGCTCTATACTGTATAATGGCCACACATGATGCTCCATACTGTATACTGACTGCACATGATGCTCCATACTGTATGACAGCACATGATGCTCCATACTGTATAATGATTGCACATGATGCTCCATACTGTATAATGACAGCACATGATGCTCCATACTGTATAATGACAGCACATGATGCTCCATACTGTATAATGGCCACACATGATGCTCCATACTGTATAATGACCGCACATGATGCTCTATACTGTATAATGGCCACACATGATGCTCCATACTTTATAATGACCGCACATGAGGCTCCATACTGTATAATGGCCACACAGTGCTCCATACTGTATAACGACCCCACATGACCACATGATGCTCAATACTGTATAATGACCGCACATGATGCTCAATACTGTATAATGGCCACACATGATGCTCCATACTGTATAATGGCCACACATGATGCTCCATACTGTAAAATGGACCCACATGATGCTCAATACTGTATAATGACCCCACGTGATGCTCAATACTGTATAATGGCCCCACATGATGCTCAATACTGTATAATGACCCCACATGATGCTCAATACTGTATAATGGCCACACATGATGCTCAATACTGTATAATGACCCCACATGATGCTCAATACTGTATAATGGCCCCACATGATGCTCAATACTGTATAATGACCCCACATGATGCTCAATACTGTATAATGGCCCCACATGATGCTCAATACTGTATAATGACCCCACATGATGCTCAATACTGTATAATGGCCACACATGATGCTCCATACTGTATACTGACTGCACATGATGCTCCATACTGTATGACAGCACATGATGCTCCATACTGTATAATGATTGCACATGATGCTCCATACTGTATAATGACAGCACATGATGCTCCATACTGTATAATGACAGCACATGATGCTCCATACTGTATAATGGCCACACATGATGCTCCATACTGTATAATGACCGCACATGATGCTCTATACTGTATAATGGCCACACATGATGCTCCATACTGTATACTGACTGCACATGATGCTCCATACTGTATGACAGCACATGATGCTCCATACTGTATAATGATTGCACATGATGCTCCATACTGTATAATGACAGCACATGATGCTCCATACTGTATAATGACAGCACATGATGCTCCATACTGTATAATGGCCACACATGATGCTCCATACTGTATAATGACCGCACATGATGCTCTATACTGTATAATGGCCACACATGATACTCCATACTTTATAATGACCGCACATGAGGCTCCATACTGTATAATGGCCACACAGTGCTCCATACTGTATAACGACCCCACATGACCACATGATGCTCAATACTGTATAATGACCGCACATGATGCTCAATACTGTATAATGGCCACACATGATGCTCCATACTGTATAATGGCCACACATGATGCTCCATACTGTAAAATGGACCCACATGATGCTCAATACTGTATAATGACCCCACGTGATGCTCAATACTGTATAATGGCCCCACATGATGCTCAATACTGTATAATGACCCCACATGATGCTCAATACTGTATAATGGCCACACATGATGCTCAATACTGTATAATGACCCCACATGATGCTCAATACTGTATAATGGCCCCACATGATGCTCAATACTGTATAATGACCCCACATGATGCTCAATACTGTATAATGGCCCCACATGATGCTCAATACTGTATAATGACCCCACATGATGCTCAATACTGTATAATGGCCACACATGATGCTCCATACTGTATACTGACTGCACATGATGCTCCATACTGTATGACAGCACATGATGCTCCATACTGTATAATGATTGCACATGATGCTCCATACTGTATAATGACAGCACATGATGCTCCATACTGTATAATGACAGCACATGATGCTCCATACTGTATAATGGCCACACATGATGCTCCATACTGTATAATGACCGCACATGATGCTCTATACTGTATAATGGCCACACATGATGCTCCATACTTTATAATGACCGCACATGAGGCTCCATACTGTATAATGGCCACACAGTGCTCCATACTGTATAACGACCCCACATGACCACATGATGCTCAATACTGTATAATGACCGCACATGATGCTCAATACTGTATAATGGCCACACATGATGCTCCATACTGTATAATGGCCACACATGATGCTCCATACTGTAAAATGGACCCACATGATGCTCAATACTGTATAATGACCCCACGTGATGCTCAATACTGTATAATGGCCCCACATGATGCTCAATACTGTATAATGACCCCACATGATGCTCAATACTGTATAATGGCCACACATGATGCTCAATACTGTATAATGACCCCACATGATGCTCAATACTGTATAATGGCCCCACATGATGCTCAATACTGTATAATGACCCCACATGATGCTCAATACTGTATAATGGCCCCACATGATGCTCAATACTGTATAATGACCCCACATGATGCTCAATACTGTATAATGGCCACACATGATGCTCCATACTGTATAGTGACTGCACATGATGCTCCATACTGTATAATGACCGCACATGATGCTCAATACTGTATAATGGCCACACATGATGCTCCATACTGTATAATGGCCACACATGATGCTCCATACTGTATAATGACCGCACATGATGCTCTATACTGTATAATGACCACACATGATGCTCCATATTGTATAATGACCGCACATGATGCTCCATAATGGCCACACATGATGCTCCATACTGTATAATGACCGCATATGATGCTCCATACTGTATAATAGCCGCACATGATGCTCCATACTGTATAATGACTGCACATGATGCTCCATACTGTATGACAGCACATGATGCTCCATACTGTATAATGACTGCACATGATGCTCCATACTGTATAATGACAGCACATGATGCTCCATACTGTATAATGACAGCAAATGATGCTCCATACTGTATAATGGCCACACATGATGCTCCATACTGTATAATGACCAAACATGATGCTCTATACTGTATAATGGCCACACATGATGCTCCATACTTTATAATGACCGCACATGAGGCTCCATACTGTATAATGGCCACACATGATGCTCCATACTGTATAATAGCCGCACATGATGCTCCATACTGTATAAGGACCGCACATGATGCTCCATACTGTATAATGGCCACACATGATGCTCCATACTGTATAATGACCGCACATGATGCTCCATAGTGTATGACCGCACATGATGCTCCATACTGTATAATGACCGCACATGATTCTCCATACTGTATAATGACAGCACATGATGCTCCATACTGTATAATGGCCACACATGATGCTCCATACTGTATAATGGCCACACATGATGCTCCATACTGTATAATGACCGCACATGATGCTCTATACTGTATAATGGCCACACATGATGCTCCATACTGTATACTGACTGCACATGATGCTCCATACTGTATGACAGCACATGATGCTCCATACTGTATAATGATTGCACATGATGCTCCATACTGTATAATGACAGCACATGATGCTCCATACTGTATAATGACAGCACATGATGCTCTATACTGTATAATGGCCACACATGATGCTCCATACTTTATAATGACCGCACATGAGGCTCCATACTGTATAATGGCCACACAGTGCTCCATACTGTATAACGACCCCACATGACCACATGATGCTCAATACTGTATAATGACCGCACATGATGCTCAATACTGTATAATGGCCACACATGATGCTCCATACTGTATAATGGCCACACATGATGCTCCATACTGTATAATGACCGCACATGATGCTCTATACTGTATAATGACCACACATGATGCTCCATATTGTATAATGACCGCACAGGATGCTCCATAATGGCCACACATGATGCTCCATACTGTATAATGACCGCATATGATGCTCCATACTGTATAATAGCCGCACATGATGCTCCATACTGTATAATGACTGCTCATGATGCTCCATACTGTATGACAGCACATGATGCTCCATACTGTATAATGACTGCACATGATGCTCCATACTGTATAATGACAGCACATGATGCTCCATACTGTATAATGACAGCACATGATGCTCCATACTGTATAATGGCCACACATGATGCTCCATACTGTATAATGACCGCACATGATGCTCTATACTGTATAATGGCCACACATGATGCTCCATACTGTATACTGACTGCACATGATGCTCCATACTGTATGACAGCACATGATGCTCCATACTGTATAATGATTGCACATGATGCTCCATACTGTATAATGACAGCACATGATGCTCCATACTGTATAATGACAGCACATGATGCTCCATACTGTATAATGGCCACACATGATGCTCCATACTGTATAATGACCGCACATGATGCTCTATACTGTATAATGGCCACACATGATGCTCCATACTTTATAATGACCGCACATGAGGCTCCATACTGTATAATGGCCACACAGTGCTCCATACTGTATAACGACCCCACATGACCACATGATGCTCAATACTGTATAATGACCGCACATGATGCTCAATACTGTATAATGGCCACACATGATGCTCCATACTGTATAATGGCCACACATGATGCTCCATACTGTAAAATGGACCCACATGATGCTCAATACTGTATAATGACCCCACGTGATGCTCAATACTGTATAATGGCCCCACATGATGCTCAATACTGTATAATGACCCCACATGATGCTCAATACTGTATAATGGCCACACATGATGCTCAATACTGTATAATGACCCCACATGATGCTCAATACTGTATAATGGCCCCACATGATGCTCAATACTGTATAATGACCCCACATGATGCTCAATACTGTATAATGGCCCCACATGATGCTCAATACTGTATAATCACCCCACATGATGCTCAATACTGTATAATGGCCACACATGATGCTCCATACTGTATACTGACTGCACATGATGCTCCATACTGTATGACAGCACATGATGCTCCATACTGTATAATGATTGCACATGATGCTCCATACTGTATAATGACAGCACATGATGCTCCATACTGTATAATGACAGCACATGATGCTCCATACTGTATAATGGCCACACATGATGCTCCATACTGTATAATGACCGCACATGATGCTCTATACTGTATAATGGCCACACATGATGCTCCATACTGTATACTGACTGCACATGATGCTCCATACTGTATGACAGCACATGATGCTCCATACTGTATAATGATTGCACATGATGCTCCATACTGTATAATGACAGCACATGATGCTCCATACTGTATAATGACAGCACATGATGCTCCATACTGTATAATGGCCACACATGATGCTCCATACTGTATAATGACCGCACATGATGCTCTATACTGTATAATGGCCACACATGATGCTCCATACTTTATAATGACCGCACATGAGGCTCCATACTGTATAATGGCCACACAGTGCTCCATACTGTATAACGACCCCACATGACCACATGATGCTCAATACTGTATAATGACCGCACATGATGCTCAATACTGTATAATGGCCACACATGATGCTCCATACTGTATAATGGCCACACATGATGCTCCATACTGTAAAATGGACCCACATGATGCTCAATACTGTATAATGACCCCACGTGATGCTCAATACTGTATAATGGCCCCACATGATGCTCAATACTGTATAATGACCCCACATGATGCTCAATACTGTATAATGGCCACACATGATGCTCAATACTGTATAATGACCCCACATGATGCTCAATACTGTATAATGGCCCCACATGATGCTCAATACTGTATAATGACCCCACATGATGCTCAATACTGTATAATGGCCCCACATGATGCTCAATACTGTATAATGACCCCACATGATGCTCAATACTGTATAATGGCCACACATGATGCTCCATACTGTATACTGACTGCACATGATGCTCCATACTGTATGACAGCACATGATGCTCCATACTGTATAATGATTGCACATGATGCTCCATACTGTATAATGACAGCACATGATGCTCCATACTGTATAATGACAGCACATGATGCTCCATACTGTATAATGGCCACACATGATGCTCCATACTGTATAATGACCGCACATGATGCTCTATACTGTATAATGGCCACACATGATGCTCCATACTTTATAATGACCGCACATGAGGCTCCATACTGTATAATGGCCACACAGTGCTCCATACTGTATAACGACCCCACATGACCACATGATGCTCAATACTGTATAATGACCGCACATGATGCTCAATACTGTATAATGGCCACACATGATGCTCCATACTGTATAATGGCCACACATGATGCTCCATACTGTAAAATGGACCCACATGATGCTCAATACTGTATAATGACCCCACGTGATGCTCAATACTGTATAATGGCCCCACATGATGCTCAATACTGTATAATGACCCCACATGATGCTCAATACTGTATAATGGCCACACATGATGCTCAATACTGTATAATGACCCCACATGATGCTCAATACTGTATAATGGCCCCACATGATGCTCAATACTGTATAATGACCCCACATGATGCTCAATACTGTATAATGGCCCCACATGATGCTCAATACTGTATAATGACCCCACATGATGCTCAATACTGTATAATGGCCACACATGATGCTCCATACTGTATAGTGACTGCACATGATGCTCCATACTGTATAATGACCGCACATGATGCTCAATACTGTATAATGGCCACACATGATGCTCCATACTGTATAATGGCCACACATGATGCTCCATACTGTATAATGACCGCACATGATGCTCTATACTGTATAATGACCACACATGATGCTCCATATTGTATAATGACCGCACATGATGCTCCATAATGGCCACACATGATGCTCCATACTGTATAATGACCGCATATGATGCTCCATACTGTATAATAGCCGCACATGATGCTCCATACTGTATAATGACTGCACATGATGCTCCATACTGTATGACAGCACATGATGCTCCATACTGTATAATGACTGCACATGATGCTCCATACTGTATAATGACAGCACATGATGCTCCATACTGTATAATGACAGCAAATGATGCTCCATACTGTATAATGGCCACACATGATGCTCCATACTGTATAATGACCAAACATGATGCTCTATACTGTATAATGGCCACACATGATGCTCCATACTTTATAATGACCGCACATGAGGCTCCATACTGTATAATGGCCACACATGATGCTCCATACTGTATAATAGCCGCACATGATGCTCCATACTGTATAAGGACCGCACATGATGCTCCATACTGTATAATGGCCACACATGATGCTCCATACTGTATAATGACCGCACATGATGCTCCATAGTGTATGACCGCACATGATGCTCCATACTGTATAATGACCGCACATGATTCTCCATACTGTATAATGACAGCACATGATGCTCCATACTGTATAATGGCCACACATGATGCTCCATACTGTATAATGGCCACACATGATGCTCCATACTGTATAATGACCGCACATGATGCTCTATACTGTATAATGGCCACACATGATGCTCCATACTGTATACTGACTGCACATGATGCTCCATACTGTATGACAGCACATGATGCTCCATACTGTATAATGATTGCACATGATGCTCCATACTGTATAATGACAGCACATGATGCTCCATACTGTATAATGACAGCACATGATGCTCTATACTGTATAATGGCCACACATGATGCTCCATACTTTATAATGACCGCACATGAGGCTCCATACTGTATAATGGCCACACAGTGCTCCATACTGTATAACGACCCCACATGACCACATGATGCTCAATACTGTATAATGACCGCACATGATGCTCAATACTGTATAATGGCCACACATGATGCTCCATACTGTATAATGGCCACACATGATGCTCCATACTGTATAATGACCGCACATGATGCTCTATACTGTATAATGACCACACATGATGCTCCATATTGTATAATGACCGCACAGGATGCTCCATAATGGCCACACATGATGCTCCATACTGTATAATGACCGCATATGATGCTCCATACTGTATAATAGCCGCACATGATGCTCCATACTGTATAATGACTGCTCATGATGCTCCATACTGTATGACAGCACATGATGCTCCATACTGTATAATGACTGCACATGATGCTCCATACTGTATAATGACAGCACATGATGCTCCATACTGTATAATGACAGCACATGATGCTCCATACTGTATAATGGCCACACATGATGCTCCATACTGTATAATGACCGCACATGATGCTCTATACTGTATAATGGCCACACATGATGCTCCATACTGTATACTGACTGCACATGATGCTCCATACTGTATGACAGCACATGATGCTCCATACTGTATAATGATTGCACATGATGCTCCATACTGTATAATGACAGCACATGATGCTCCATACTGTATAATGACAGCACATGATGCTCCATACTGTATAATGGCCACACATGATGCTCCATACTGTATAATGACCGCACATGATGCTCTATACTGTATAATGGCCACACATGATGCTCCATACTTTATAATGACCGCACATGAGGCTCCATACTGTATAATGGCCACACAGTGCTCCATACTGTATAACGACCCCACATGACCACATGATGCTCAATACTGTATAATGACCGCACATGATGCTCAATACTGTATAATGGCCACACATGATGCTCCATACTGTAAAATGGACCCACATGATGCTCAATACTGTATAATGACCCCACGTGATGCTCAATACTGTATAATGGCCCCACATGATGCTCAATACTGTATAATGACCCCACATGATGCTCAATACTGTATAATGGCCACACATGATGCTCAATACTGTATAATGACCCCACATGATGCTCAATACTGTATAATGGCCCCACATGATGCTCAATACTGTATAATGACCCCACATGATGCTCAATACTGTATAATGGCCCCACATGATGCTCAATACTGTATAATGACCCCACATGATGCTCAATACTGTATAATGGCCACACATGATGCTCCATACTGTATACTGACTGCACATGATGCTCCATACTGTATGACAGCACATGATGCTCCATACTGTATAATGATTGCACATGATGCTCCATACTGTATAATGACAGCACATGATGCTCCATACTGTATAATGACAGCACATGATGCTCCATACTGTATAATGGCCACACATGATGCTCCATACTGTATAATGACCGCACATGATGCTCTATACTGTATAATGGCCACACATGATGCTCCATACTGTATACTGACTGCACATGATGCTCCATACTGTATGACAGCACATGATGCTCCATACTGTATAATGATTGCACATGATGCTCCATACTGTATAATGACAGCACATGATGCTCCATACTGTATAATGACAGCACATGATGCTCCATACTGTATAATGGCCACACATGATGCTCCATACTGTATAATGACCGCACATGATGCTCTATACTGTATAATGGCCACACATGATGCTCCATACTTTATAATGACCGCACATGAGGCTCCATACTGTATAATGGCCACACAGTGCTCCATACTGTATAACGACCCCACATGACCACATGATGCTCAATACTGTATAATGACCGCACATGATGCTCAATACTGTATAATGGCCACACATGATGCTCCATACTGTATAATGGCCACACATGATGCTCCATACTGTAAAATGGACCCACATGATGCTCAATACTGTATAATGACCCCACGTGATGCTCAATACTGTATAATGGCCCCACATGATGCTCAATACTGTATAATGACCCCACATGATGCTCAATACTGTATAATGGCCACACATGATGCTCCATACTGTATACTGACTGCACATGATGCTCCATACTGTATGACAGCACATGATGCTCCATACTGTATAATGATTGCACATGATGCTCCATACTGTATAATGACAGCACATGATGCTCCATACTGTATAATGACAGCACATGATGCTCCATACTGTATAATGGCCACACATGATGCTCCATACTGTATAATGACCGCACATGATGCTCTATACTGTATAATGGCCACACATGATGCTCCATACTGTATACTGACTGCACATGATGCTCCATACTGTATGACAGCACATGATGCTCCATACTGTATAATGATTGCACATGATGCTCCATACTGTATAATGACAGCACATGATGCTCCATACTGTATAATGACAGCACATGATGCTCCATACTGTATAATGGCCACACATGATGCTCCATACTGTATAATGACCGCACATGATGCTCTATACTGTATAATGGCCACACATGATGCTCCATACTTTATAATGACCGCACATGAGGCTCCATACTGTATAATGGCCACACAGTGCTCCATACTGTATAACGACCCCACATGACCACATGATGCTCAATACTGTATAATGACCGCACATGATGCTCAATACTGTATAATGGCCACACATGATGCTCCATACTGTATAATGGCCACACATGATGCTCCATACTGTAAAATGGACCCACATGATGCTCAATACTGTATAATGACCCCACGTGATGCTCAATACTGTATAATGGCCCCACATGATGCTCAATACTGTATAATGACCCCACATGATGCTCAATACTGTATAATGGCCACACATGATGCTCAATACTGTATAATGACCCCACATGATGCTCAATACTGTATAATGGCCCCACATGATGCTCAATACTGTATAATGACCCCACATGATGCTCAATACTGTATAATGGCCCCACATGATGCTCAATACTGTATAATGACCCCACATGATGCTCAATACTGTATAATGGCCACACATGATGCTCCATACTGTATACTGACTGCACATGATGCTCCATACTGTATGACAGCACATGATGCTCCATACTGTATAATGATTGCACATGATGCTCCATACTGTATAATGACAGCACATGATGCTCCATACTGTATAATGACAGCACATGATGCTCCATACTGTATAATGGCCACACATGATGCTCCATACTGTATAATGACCGCACATGATGCTCTATACTGTATAATGGCCACACATGATGCTCCATACTGTATACTGACTGCACATGATGCTCCATACTGTATGACAGCACATGATGCTCCATACTGTATAATGATTGCACATGATGCTCCATACTGTATAATGACAGCACATGATGCTCCATACTGTATAATGACAGCACATGATGCTCCATACTGTATAATGGCCACACATGATGCTCCATACTGTATAATGACCGCACATGATGCTCTATACTGTATAATGGCCACACATGATGCTCCATACTTTATAATGACCGCACATGAGGCTCCATACTGTATAATGGCCACACAGTGCTCCATACTGTATAACGACCCCACATGACCACATGATGCTCAATACTGTATAATGACCGCACATGATGCTCAATACTGTATAATGGCCACACATGATGCTCCATACTGTATAATGGCCACACATGATGCTCCATACTGTAAAATGGACCCACATGATGCTCAATACTGTATAATGACCCCACGTGATGCTCAATACTGTATAATGGCCCCACATGATGCTCAATACTGTATAATGACCCCACATGATGCTCAATACTGTATAATGGCCACACATGATGCTCAATACTGTATAATGACCCCACATGATGCTCAATACTGTATAATGGCCCCACATGATGCTCAATACTGTATAATGACCCCACATGATGCTCAATACTGTATAATGGCCCCACATGATGCTCAATACTGTATAATGACCCCACATGATGCTCAATACTGTATAATGGCCACACATGATGCTCCATACTGTATACTGACTGCACATGATGCTCCATACTGTATGACAGCACATGATGCTCCATACTGTATAATGATTGCACATGATGCTCCATACTGTATAATGACAGCACATGATGCTCCATACTGTATAATGACAGCACATGATGCTCCATACTGTATAATGGCCACACATGATGCTCCATACTGTATAATGACCGCACATGATGCTCTATACTGTATAATGGCCACACATGATGCTCCATACTTTATAATGACCGCACATGAGGCTCCATACTGTATAATGGCCACACAGTGCTCCATACTGTATAACGACCCCACATGACCACATGATGCTCAATACTGTATAATGACCGCACATGATGCTCAATACTGTATAATGGCCACACATGATGCTCCATACTGTATAATGGCCACACATGATGCTCCATACTGTAAAATGGACCCACATGATGCTCAATACTGTATAATGACCCCACGTGATGCTCAATACTGTATAATGGCCCCACATGATGCTCAATACTGTATAATGACCCCACATGATGCTCAATACTGTATAATGGCCACACATGATGCTCAATACTGTATAATGACCCCACATGATGCTCAATACTGTATAATGGCCCCACATGATGCTCAATACTGTATAATGACCCCACATGATGCTCAATACTGTATAATGGCCCCACATGATGCTCAATACTGTATAATGACCCCACATGATGCTCAATACTGTATAATGGCCACACATGATGCTCCATACTGTATAGTGACTGCACATGATGCTCCATACTGTATAATGACCGCACATGATGCTCAATACTGTATAATGGCCACACATGATGCTCCATACTGTATAATGGCCACACATGATGCTCCATACTGTATAATGACCGCACATGATGCTCTATACTGTATAATGACCACACATGATGCTCCATATTGTATAATGACCGCACATGATGCTCCATACTGTATAATGACCGCATATGATGCTCCATACTGTATAATAGCCGCACATGATGCTCCATACTGTATAATGACTGCACATGATGCTCCATACTGTATGACAGCACATGATGCTCCATACTGTATAATGACTGCACATGATGCTCCATACTGTATAATGACAGCACATGATGCTCCATACTGTATAATGACAGCAAATGATGCTCCATACTGTATAATGGCCACACATGATGCTCCATACTGTATAATGACCAAACATGATGCTCTATACTGTATAATGGCCACACATGATGCTCCATACTTTATAATGACCGCACATGAGGCTCCATACTGTATAATGGCCACACATGATGCTCCATACTGTATAATAGCCGCACATGATGCTCCATACTGTATAAGGACCGCACATGATGCTCCATACTGTATAATGGCCACACATGATGCTCCATACTGTATAATGACCGCACATGATGCTCCATAGTGTATGACCGCACATGATGCTCCATACTGTATAATGACCGCACATGATTCTCCATACTGTATAATGACCGCACATGATGCTCAATAATACTGTATAATGACCGCACATGATGCTCCATACTGTATAATGGCCACACATGATGCTCCTTACTGTATATTGGCCGCACATGATAATGGCCACACATAGCTACTCCTACACACGTGGCTGCGCTCTGTAAACTTTGCATACAAGGCTCCACTCCATAAATCTCATACACACACGGCTCCGCTCCGTACACATTCAGCTCCGCTCCATACACCTCATACACGGCTCTGCTCCATACACCTCATACACGGCTCCGCTCCAAACACCTCATACACACACGGCTCCGCTCCATACATCTCGTACACACGGCACTACTCCGTACACCTCATACACACACCGCTCCGCTCCATACACATTGCACACACTGCTCCGCATACCTTGCACACACACAGCTCCGCTGCGTACACCTCATACACATACGGCTCCTCTCCATACATCTCGTACACACACGGCACTACTCCGTACACCTCATACACACGTGGCTGTGCTCCGTACACCTCATACACACGCGGCTGTGCTCCGTACACCTCGTACACACGGCTCCGCTCCGTACACCTCGTACACACGCGGCTGTGCTCCGTACACCTCGTACACCACATGGCTCCGTACACCTCTTACACACGACTGTGCTCCGTACACCTTGTACACATGGCTCCGTACACCTCTTACACACAACTCCGCTCCGTACACCTCGTACACACGCGGCTGTGCTCCGTACACCTCGTACACACGACTCCACTCCGTACACCTTTCACATGCTGCTCCGCTCCGTACACCTCGTACACACGCGGCTGTGCTCCGTACACCTTGTACACACGCGGCTGTGCTCCGTACACCTCGTACACACGACTCCACCCCGTACACCTTTCACATGCTGCTCCGCTCCGTACACCTCATACACACGCGGCTGTGCTCCGTACACCTCGTACACACGCGGCAGTGCTCCGTACACCTCGTACACACGGCTCCGCTCCGTACACCTCGTACACACGCGGATGTGCTCCGTACACCTCGTACACATGGCTCCGTACACCTCTTACACACGACTCCGCTCCGTACACCTTGTACACACGCGGCTGTGCTCCGTACACCTCGTACACATGGCTCCGTACACCTCTTACACACGACTCCGCTCCGTACACCTTGTACACATGCGGCTGTGCTCCGTACACCTTGTTCACATGGCTCCGTACACCTCTTACACACGACTCCATTCCGTACACCTCGTACGCACGCGGCTGCGCTCCGTACACCTCGTACACACGCGGCTGTGCTCCGTACACCTCGTACACACGTGGCTGTGCTCCGTACACCTCGTACACATGGCTCCGTACACCTCTTACACACGACTCCGCTCCGTACACCTTGTACACACGTGGCTGTGCTCCGTACACCTCGTACACATGGCTCCGTACACCTCTTACACACGACTCCGCTCCGTACACCTTGTACACATGCGGCTGTGCTCCGTACACCTTGTTCACATGGCTCCGTACACGTCTTACACACGACTCCGTTCCGTACACCTCGTACGCACGCGGCTGCGCTCCGTACACCTCGTACACACGCGGCTGTGCTCCGTACACCTCGTACACACGCGGCTGTGCTCCGTACACCTTGTACACACGACTCCGCTCCGTACACCTCATACACACGCTGCTCTGCTCCGTACACCTCGTAAACACGCGGCTGCGCTCCGTACACCTCATGCACACGGCTCCGTACACATCGTACACACACGACTCCGCTCCATAGACCTTTCACACGCTGCTCTGATCCATACACCTCGTACACACACGGCTCTGCTACATCCACCCTGTAAACACCTCCTGACCTCACACATACGCTGCCTTACCCTCCTCCGGCGCCATGGCAACCAGCAAAGTCCTGTACACGGAGGTCCTCCTCCCGATCATGTGACCCCTGACTCCTCCCATCCTGTGACCTCATCACAGGTCCTGTGCACAGAGCAGCCATTATGTGGTGTGCTGCTGTGCAGGGACTCGGAGCTCTCAGCTGACCGGCTGATACACGCACCTCCCAACCAATGCGGGCCCCCTCTCTCTGCCCACCGGGTCCGGGGGCACACAAATGCCGGCGGGCATTCAGACAATTAGTGGAGGGTCAATCTGTGCGGTAGCCCAGGGCCCCCCCAGACCACTGGGCCCTGGGCTACCGCCCATATTGACCCTCTGATAATCCGCCCCTGGGTATCACATCCAAACGTCAAGTGTTTTGAAAGTATAAGGGTATGTGCACACGTTCAGGAAAGTTTGCAGAATTTTCCTGAGTAAATCCTGACTACTTTCGCAGGAAATCCGCTCGCTTTTTTTTCGCTGATTTTTCCGGAGGTTCCCAATATAATAATATAGCGGCAAATTCGCAAAAGATCCGCAAAATTAATGAACATGCTGCGTTTTTTTCCACAAAGCATTTTTTTTGCGGAAAAAACACAAAATGAGCACAAAAATTGTGGAATGCATTACATTTGATGGGATGCTTAATGTAAGCATTTGCTAAGTGTTTTGGCAGCAGAAAACCACTGAAAAACGCAAAAAAAAGCAAGAAATCTGGAACGTGTGTGTTACAGAACCCCCCAGCACCAAGAATGTTATGCAGTATATATTATGTATAATAGGTTCCATGTGAAATGCATCAGTCCACAGGCTGCGCCCCTGGACAAGATATTCTCTTTCTGACCTCTCCCCACCTTTGTAATTACCACAGTAAATATTGGCAGGCTTCGGCCCCTGCGGCTATTGTAATGTAGGTATGGCCTGCTGTTTTCCTATTGGCCTGCCCTGTGTATCTGTGTTATATATTCTGTGTGCTGTAAATAAAGGTTGGTCTTAGACTGGAAATAAGTGAAGATGCAGTCAGCTTTTATATGCTCTCACGTAACCAAGGAATTCCAGCCAGCTTCCTTCATTCAGAATCTACATTAAAAGCAGAGTGGACTTCCTGAAACACGTGGTGGTACGGTAAGAGGTACCCCAGCTTGGTAGACCCCGTTACAGTGTGCATAAAGACTAAGCATTGATATAGGGGTGTCTGGAGTAGGAGAATAACATACAAGAGTGCTGTGATAATAATGTATTGTTGATAATGAACTTAAGTGATCCGATAAAATGCACCCATGGATGATATATAGGTGCATTTTATATATATATAACAGGATGGAATAACATGCCGCTGCAAGATGCTGTGATAGCCATACTGGTTCAGTATGCCTTCAAGTAGGGATGAGCGAAACGGATCGTTCATTTTTAAAAGTCGCCGACTTTTGGCAAAGTCGGGTTTCATGAAACCCGACCCGACCCCTGTGTGGGGTCGGCCATGCAGTACGCGACTTTCGCGCCAAAGTCGCGTTTCAATGACGCGAAAAGCGCCATTTCTCAGCCAATGAAGGTGGACGCAGAGTGTGAGCAGCGTGATGACATAGGTCCTGGTCCCCACCATCTTAGAGAAGGGCACTGCAGTGATTGGCTTGCTGTCTGTGGCGTCACAGGGGCTATAAAGAGGCGTTCCCGCCGACCGCCATCTTACTGCTGCTGATCTGAGCATACCACACTTTTTATTTAATTTGTGCATCAGTCCACTCCTTATTGCTGCCTGCCATACCTGGCTGAGATTACTGCAGGGACATAGTAATTGTAGGACAGTCCCTGTTTTTTTTTTTTTTTTTTTTTTTCTCCCTAAAAAAATAAGTTGTGGGAGATTAAGATTGGCATTTCTGCTAGAGTGCCATCCCTGTGTGTGCCATCTCTCTCACATAGTGGGCCATAGAAAGCCTTTTTATTTTTCTGTTTTTTTTTGTGGGGTTTATAAATTCTCCCTGAAAAAAAAAAACAGTGGGAGATTAATATTGGCCTTTGGGCTTGTGTGCCAGTCCTGAGTGTGCCATCTCTCTCTCAAATAGTGGGCCATAGAAAGCCTATTAATTTTTTTTTTTTTGGTTTCTAAATTCTCCCTGAAAAAATAAAAAAAAAATCAGTGGGAGATTAATATTGCCCTTTCTGCTTGTGTGCCACTCCTGACTCCTGGGTGTGCCATCTCTCTCTCTCAAATAGTGGGCCATAGAAAGCCTATTTTTTTTTATTGGGTTTCTAAATTCTCCCTGAAAAATAAAAAAAAAATCAGTGGGAGATTAATATTGCCCTTTCTGCTTGTGTGCCACTCCTGACTCCTGGGTGTGCTATCTCTCTCTCTCAAATAGTGGGCCATAAAAAGCCTTTTTTATTTGTTAGGTTTCTATATTCTCCCTGAAAAAATAAAAAAAAATCAGTGAGAGATTAATATTGCCCTTTCTGCTTGTGTGCCACTCCTGACTCCTGGGTGTGCCATCTCTCTCTCTCAAATAGTGGGCCATAGAAAGACTAATTTTTTTTTTATTTGGTTTCTAAATTCTCCCTGAAAAAATCATTTATTTTTATTTGGGTTCTAAATTCTTCCTGAAAAAATCATTTTTTTTAATTTTGTTTCTAAAGTCTCCCTGTAAAAATAAAAAAAAATCAGTGGGAGATTAATATTGCCCTTTCTGTTTGTGTGCCACTCCTGACTCTTGGGTGTGCCATCTCTCTCTCTCAAATAGTGGGCCATAGAAAGCCTATTTTTTTTTATTGGGTTTCTAAATTCTCCCTGAAAAAATTTAAAAAAAATCAGTGGGAGATTAATATTGCCCTTTCTGCTTGTGTGCCAGTCTTGACTCCAGGGTGTGCCATCTCTCTCTCTCAAATAGTGGGCCATAGAAAGCCTTTTTTTTTTTTGGTTTCTAAATTCTACCTGAAAAAATCATTTTTTTAATTTGGTTTCTAAATTCTTTCTGAAAAAATCATTTTTTTTTATTTTGTTTCTAAAGTCTCCCTGAAAAAATAAAAAAAATCAGTGGGAGATTAATATTGCCCTTTCTGTTTGTGTGCCACTCCTGACTCCTGGGTGTGCCATCTCTCTCTCTCTCAAATAGTGGGCCATAGAAAGCCTATTTTTTTTTTATTGGGTTTCTAAATTCTCCCTGAAAAAATTTAAAAAAAATCAGCGGGAGATTAATATTGCCCTTTCTGCTTGTGTGCCACTCCTCCTGACTCCTGGGTGTGTCATCTCTCTCTCTCAAATAGTGGGCCATAGGAAGCCTATTTTTTTTTTATTTGGGTTTCTAAATTCTCCCTGAAAAAATAAAAAAAAATCAGTGGGAGATTAATATTGCCCTTTCTGCTTGTGTGCCAGTCTTGACTCCAGGCTGTGCCATCTCTCTCTCTCAAATAGTGGGCCATAGAAAGCCAATTTTTTTTTTATTTGGTTTCTAAATTCTCCCTGAAAAAATCATTTTTTTTTATTTGGGTTTCTAAATTCTACCTGAAAAAAAAAAAAAAAAAGTGGGAGATCAATATTGACATTTCTGCTTGAGTGACAGTCCTGCGTGTGTGGCATCTTTCTCATTTGGTGCCACCGAAAACAGAGTGTGTAACATTGTGCCTGATTTTCCTTGCGGTCTCACCCACCTGTAAAGGGATATCTAAATCATACTGAAGTTATAGCTCACCGTGTAAGTTGTTTGACAGCAACAAATACCATTACTTTGGTTACGTTTTTAAAACAATGAGGAAGTCTGGTGGAAGAGGTCGTGGCCATGGGCGTTCATTGTCAGCTGGTAATGATGGTAGTGGTAGTGGAGCATCAGGTGGAAGTGGGAAAAAAAATATTGCACCTAAGCCTGGAGCTGTGGAGCCAGGTTCGTCGTCTGGCTACAGAAGGCCTCGAACGCTCCCTTTTCTGGGAGTAGGAAAACCGCTTTTAAAGCCGGAGCAGCAAGAGCAAGTTTTGGCTTACCTTGCTGACTCAGCCTCTAGCTCTTTTGCCTCCTCTTTTGAAACTGGTAAATGTAAAAGCAGCGCGTCGTTAGTGGATGTTCACGGTCAGGGACAAGTCGCTTCCTTGTCCTCTTCAGCAAAAACAACAACAGAGAAGGATGCAGCAGGCGACACAACGGGTTACTCCATGGAGCTCTTTACACATACTGTCCCTGGCTTAGAAAGTGAAGCAGTTAACAGGCCATGCCCATTACAAGTTGAATCTGACATGGAGTGCACTGATGCACAGCCACAGCCAGACTACTATGCTGGTCCTTTGACTCAGACCACAACATTGCCCTCGCAGGGTACTGATCCAGAGTCAGACCCTGATGAGACTATGTTGCCCCGTCACGAACGCTCTACCACCGACTTACACGGTGACACAGACGAAGTTGCGCACGAGCTAGAAGAGGAGGTTATAGATGACCCAGTTGTTGACCCCGATTGGCAGCCATTGGGGGAACAGGGTGCAGGCGGCAGTAGTTCTGAAGCGGAGGAGGAGGGGCCGCAGCAGGCATCAACATCGCAACAGGTTCCATCTGCCGGGCCCGTATCTGGCCCAAGACACGTGGCAAAGCCAAAAACTGTTGGAGGACAGCGTGGCCATCCGGTTAAAGCTCAGTCTGCAATGCCTGAAAAGGGATCCGAGGCTCGAAAGAGTGCAGTCTGGCATTTTTTTAAACAACATCCAATTGATCCGCACAAAGTCATCTGTCAAAAATGTTCAACTACCTTAAGCAGAGGTCAGAATCTGAAAAGTCTCAATACAAGTTGCATGCATAGACATTTAACCACCATGCATTTGCAAGCCTGGACTAACTACCAAACGTCCCTTAAGGTTGTAGCACCCTCGGCCAATGAAGCTAGTCACCAACGCTACATCCCTGCCGTCACTGTAAGGCCACCATTTTCCGCACCACCTGCAGTATCTGTGCAGGTTTCTTTGCCAGGCCAAAGCAGTCAGGATCAGGGAATCACCAGTTTCGTAGTAGGAAACACTGCATCTAGGGCACAGGCGGAAACAATACCGTCTCCAACCGTCTCTCAGTCTGCCATGTCCACCGGCACACCCGCTAGTTCCACGATCTCCAGCTCTCCAGTCCAGCTCACCCTACATGAGACTCTGGTTAGAAAAAGTAAGTACTTATCCTCGCATCCGCGTACACAGGGTTTGAACGCCCACATAGCTAGACTAATCTCGTTAGAGATGATGCCCTACCGGTTAGTTGAAAGTGAAGCTTTCAAAGCCCTGATGGACTATGCTGTACCACGCTACGAGCTACCCAGTCGACACTTCTTTTCGAGAAAAGCCATCCCAGCCCTCCACCAGCATGTTAAAGAGCGCATCGTCCATGCACTCAGGCAATCTGTGAGTACAAAGGTGCACCTGACAACTGATGCATGGACCAGTAGGCATGGCCATGGACGTTACGTGTCCATCACGGCACACTGGGTGAATGTGGTGGATGCAGGGTCCACAGGGGACAGCAATTTCGGGACAGTTCTGCCTAGCCCACGGTCTAGGAAACAGTTGGCTGTAGGTGTTCGCACCCCCTCCTCCTCCTCCTCCTCTTCGTCCTTCTGCAGAAGCGAGAGCTAGTCCACAGACAGCAGTCGCCAAACCACTCCATCCTCAGCTGGCACTGTTGCACACCAGTTGTCCCATTATGGGGCAGCTACTGGCAAGCGTCAGCAGGCTGTATTGGCTATGAAGTGTTTGGGCGACAACAGACACACCGCGGAAGTTCTGTCCGAGTTCTTGCAGACAGAACCGCAGTCGTTGCTGGGCACAGTAGATCTTGAGGCAGGCAAGGTAGTGAGTGATAACGGAAGGAATTTCATGGCTGCCATCTCCCTTTCCCAACTGAAACACATTCCTTGCCTGGCTCACACCTTAAACCTGGTGGTGCAGTGCTTCCTGAAAAGTTATCCGGGGTTATCCGGCCTGCTCCTCAAAGTGCGCGGACTTTGCTCACATATTCGCTGTTCGCCTGTACACTCCAGCCGTATGCAGACCTATCAGCGGTCTTTGAACCTTCCCCAGCATCGCCTAATCATAGACGTTGCAACAAGGTGGAACTCAACACTGCACATGCTTCAGAGACTGTGCGAACAGAGGCGGGCTGTTATGTTTTTGTGGGAGGATACACATACACGGGCAGGCAGTAGGATGGCAGACAAGGAGTTGTCAGGTGTGCAGTGGTCGAAGATACAAGACATATGTCAAGTCCTTCAGTGTTTTGAGGAATGCACACGGCTGGTTAGTGCAGACAACGCCATAATAAGCATGAGCATCCCCCTAATGCGTCTGCTGATGCAAAGTTTGATGCACATAAAGGAGCAGGCATCTGCAGCCGAGGAAGAGGAAAGCCTTGACGACAGTCAGCCATTGTCTGGTCAGGGCAGTGTACAGGACGAGGTAGTGGGCGAACAGGAGGAGGAGGACGAGGAGGATGATGGGGATGAGTATTTTTTTAATGAGGAAGCTTCTCCGGGGCCACTGGAAATTGGTGGCGTGGCAAGGCCGGGTTCTGGGTTTCTGAGGGACACAAGTGACGTAGATTTGCCTGAATCTGCCCTTCAACCAAGCACAACCGCAGATTTGACAACTGGAACTTTGGCACACATGGCGGATTATGCCTTACGTATCCTAAAAAGGGACACACGCATTACGAAAATGATGAACGATGACGATTACTGGTTGGCCTGCCTCCTTGATCCTCGCTGTAAAGGCAAATTGCAAAATATTATGCCACATGACAACTTGGAACTAATATTAGCAACCAAACAATCAACTCTTGTTGACCGTTTGCTTCAGGCATTCCCAGCACACAGCGCCCGTGATCGTTCTCACACGAGCAGCAGGGGGCAGCAGACCAGAAGTGTTAGAGGTGCAGAAATCCAAAGTGGCCTTGGACAGAGGGGTTTTCTGACAAGGTTGTGGAGTGATTTTGCTATGACCGCAGACAGGACAGGTACTGCTGCATCAATTCAAAGTGACAGGAGACAACATTTGTCCAGTATGGTTACTAACTATTTTTCATCCCTTATCGATGTTCTCGCTCAACCGTCATTCCCATTTGATTACTGGGCATCCAAACTAGACACCTGGCCAGAATTGGCAGAATATGCATTGCAAGAGCTTGCTTGCCCGGCAGCTAGTGTCCTATCAGAAAGAGTATTCAGTAGGGTTGAGCGAAACGGGTCGAACATTTTCAAAAGTCGCCGACTTTTGGCTAAGTCGGGGTTTCATGAAACCCGATCCGACTCCTGTGCGGGGTCGGCCATGCGGTACGCGACTTTCGCGCCAAAGTCGCGTTTCAATGACGCGAAAAGCGCCATTTCTCAGCCAATGAAGGTAAACGCAGAGTGTGGGCAGCGTGATGACATAGGTCCTGGTCCCCACCATCTTAGAGAAGGGCATTGCAGTGATTGGCTTGCTGTCTGCGACGTCACAGGGGCTATAAAGAGGCGTTCCCGCCGACCGCCATCTTACTGCTGCTGATCTGAGCTTAGGGAGAGGTTGCTGCCGCTTTGTCAGAAGCAGGGATAGCGTTAGGCAGGGTCCATTAACCACAAAACCGCTTGTGCTGCAGCGATTTGCACTGTCCAACACCACCCTCGGTGTGCAGGGACAGTGGAAGTTTTTTTTTTTTTTTTTTCCCCCTCAGCGCTGTAGCTCATTGGGCTGCCCTAGAAGGCTCCCTGATAGCTGCATTGCTGTGTGTACGCCGCTGTGCAAACCAACTGCTTTTTTCAAAGCACAAATCCTCTTGTTCCTTCCTTTCTGCACAGCTATCTTTTTTGTTTGTCCACACTTTTTATTTCATTTGTGCATCAGTCCACTCCTTATTGCTGCCTGCCATACCTGGCTGAGATTACTGAAGGCAGGGAGATAGTAGCTGCCTGCCATACCTGGCTGAGATTACTGCAGGCAGGGAGATAGTAATTGTAGGACATTCCCTGTTTTTTTTTTTTTTTTTTTTTTGGTGGGAGATTAAGATTGGCAATTTGGCATTTCTGCTAGAGTGCCATCCCTGTGTGTGCCATCTCTCTCACATAGTGGGCCATAGAAAGCCTTTTCATTTTTCTGTATTTTTTTTTGTGGGGTGTATAAATTCTCCCTGATAAAAATACAGTGGGAGATTAATATTGGCCTTTGGGCTTGTGTGCCAGTCCTGAGTGTGCCATCTCTCTCACAAATAGTGGGCCATAGAAAGCCTATTTTATTTTTTTTTGGGTTTTATAAATTCTCCCTGAAAAAAAGGGAGATTAATATTGGCCTCTGGGCTTGTGTGCCAGTCCTGAGCGTGCCATCTGTGCCAGCCCTGAGCGTGCCATCTCTCTCACAAATAGTGGGCCATAGAAAGCCTATTTAATTTTTTTTTTGGTTTTATAAATTCTCCCTGAAAAAAAGGGAGATTAATATTGGCCTCTGGGCTTGTGTGCCAGTTGTGAGCGTGCCATCTGTGCCAGTCCTGAGCGTGCCATCTCTCTCACAAATAGTGGGCCATAGAAAGCCTATTTAATTTTTTTTTTTGTTTTATAAATTTTCCCTGAAAAAAGGGAGATTAATATTGGCCTCTGGGCTTGTGTGCCAGTTGTGAGCGTGCCATCTGTGCCAGTCCTGAGCGTGCCATCTCTCTCACAAATAGTGGGCCATAGAAAGCCTATTTAATTTTTTTTTTGGTTTTATAAATTTTCCCTGAAAAAAGGGAGATTAATATTGGCCTCTGGGCTTGTGTGCCAGTTGTGAGCGTGCCATCTGTGCCAGTCCTGAGCGTGCCATCTCTCTCACAAATAGTGGGCCATAGAAAGCCTATTTAAATATTTTTTTGGTTTTATAAATTCTCCCAGAAAAAAAGGGAGATTAATATTGGCCTCTGGGCTTCTGTGCCAGTCCTGAGCGTGCCATCTGTGCCAGTCCTGAGCGTCCCATCTCTCTCACAAATAGTGGGCCATAGAAAGCCTATTTTTTTTTTTTTTTGGGTTTTAGAAATTCTCCCTGGAAAAAAAAGGGAGATTAATATTGCCCTTTGGGCTTGTGTGCCAGTACTAAGCGTTCCATCTCTCTCTCTCTCTCAGTCAGTGGGCCATAGAACGCCTATTTTTGGTTTTATTTGTTTTCTAAACTCTCCCTGAAAAAATCATTTTATTTTATTTGGTTTCTAAATTCTTCCTGATAAAATCATATTTTTTTTATTATTTTTTTTTCTAAAGTCTCCCTGAAAAAAAAAAAAAAAAAAAAAAAACAGTGGGAGATTAATATTGGCCTTTCTGCTTGTGTGCCAGTCTTGACTCCTGGGTGCGTCATCTCTCAGTCAGTGGGCCATAGAACGCCTATTTTTGGTTTTATTTGTTTTATAAATTCTCCCTGAAAAAATCATTTTATTTTATTTGGTTTCTAAATTCTTCCTGATAAAATCATATTTTTTTTATTATTTTTTTTTCTAAAGTCTCCCTGAAAAAAAAAAAAAAAAACAACCAAAAAAAACAGTGGGAGATTAATATTGGCCTTTCTGCTTGTGTGCCAGTCTTGACTCCTGGGTGTGCCATCTCTCTCTCTCTCTCTCTCTCTCTCTCTCTCCAATTGTGGTCCATAGAAAGCCTATATTTTTTTTCCTTGATTTGGGTTCCAAAATCTACCAGAGAAAATAACTACATCAATCATTGGTAGAAAAATATTGGCCTCTGGGCTTGTGTGCCACTCCTGACTCCTGTGTGCGTCATCTCTCAGTCAGTGGGCCATAGAACGCCTATTTTTGTTTTTATTTGTTTTATAAATTCTCCCTGAAAAAATAATTTTATTTTATTTGGTTTCTAAATTCTTCCTGATAAAATCATATTTTTTTTATTATTTTTTTTTCTAAAGTCTCCCTGAAAAAAAAAAAAAAAAAAAAAAAAAAAACAAACCCCCCAAAAAAATGGGAGATTAATATTGGCCTTTCTGCTTGTGTGCCAGTCTTGACTCCTGGGTGTGCCATCTCTCTCTCTCTCTCTCTCTCTCTCTCTCTCCAATTGTGGTCCATAGAAAGCCTATATTTTTTTTCCTTGATTTGGGTTCCAAAATCTACCAGAGAAAATAACTCCATCAATCATTGTTAGAAAAATATTGGCCTCTGGGCTTGTGTGCCACTCCTGATTCCTGTGTGCGTCATCTCTCACTCAGTGGCCCATAGAAAGCATATAGTTTGTTACATTTGTTTTCTAAATTCTCCCTGCAAAAATCTATTTTTTTTTTTTGGGGGGGTTTCTAAAGTGTTCCTGAAAAAAATAAAAATAAAAAAAAAATAATAGTGTGACATTAATATTAACATTTGTGCTTCAGTGACAGTCCTGCGTGTGGGGCATCTCTCTAATTTGCAGCCACCAAAAAAAGAGTGTGTAACATTGGGCCTGATTTTCGCTGTGGTCTCACCAACCTGTAAAGGGGTAGCTAAATCATACTGAAGTTATAGCTCACCGTGTAAGTTGTGTGACTGCAACAAATAACGTTAGTTTGGTTACGTTTTTAAAACAATGAGGAAGTCTAGTGGAAGAGGTCGTGGCCGGGGGCGTTCATTGTCAGCTGGTAATGAGGGTAGTGGTAGTGGTGGAGCATCAGGTGGTCGTGGGGAAAAAAATATTGCACCTAAGTCTGGAGCTGTGGAGCCAGGTTCGTCGTCCGGCTACACAAGGCCTCGAACGCTCCCTTTTCTGGGATTAGGAAAACCGCTTTTAAAGCCGGAGCAGCAAGAGCAAGTTTTGGCTTATCTTGCTGACTCAGCCTCTAGCTCTTTTGCCTCCTCTCGTGAAACTGGTAAAAGTAAAAGCAGCGCGTCGTTAGTGGATGTTCACGGTCAGGGACAAGTCACTTCCTTGTCCTCTTCAGCAAAAACAACAACAGAGAAGAATGCAGCAGGCGACACAACGGGTTACTCCATGGAGCTCTTTACACATACCGTCCCTGGCTTAGAAAGTGAAGCAGTTAACAGTCCATGCCCATTACAAATTGAATCTGACATGGAGTGCACTGACGCACAGCCACAGCCAGACTACTATGCTGGTCCTTTGACTCAGACCACAACATTGCCCTCGCAGGGTGCTGATCAAGAATCAGACCCTGATGAGACTATGTTGCCCCATCACGAACGCTATACCACCGAACGACACGGTGACACAGACGAAGTTGCGCAGGAGGTACAAGAAGAGTTATTAGATGACCCAGTTCTTGACCCCGATTGGCAGCCATTGGGGGAACAGGGTGCAGGCGGCAGCAGTTCTGAAGCAGAGGAGGAGGAGGGGCCGCAGCAGGCATCAACATCGCCACAGGTTCCATCTGCCGGGCCCGTATCTTGCCCAAAACGCGTGGCAAAGCCAAAACCTGGTGGAGGACAGCGTGGCCATCCGGTTAAAGCTCAGTCTGCAATGCCTGAAAAGGTATCCGATGCTAGAAAGAGTGCAGTCTGGCATTTTTTTAAACAACATCCAATTGATCAGCGCAAAGTCATCTGTCAAAAATGTTCTACTTCCTTAAGCAGAGGTCAGAATCTGAAAAGTCTCAATACTAGTTGCATGCATAGACATTTAACCACCATGCATTTGAAAGCTTGGACTAACTACCAAACGTCCCTTAAGGTTGTTGCACCCTCGGCCAATGAAGCTAGTCATCAACGCAACATCCCTTCCGGCAGTGTAGGACCACCATTTAGCGCACCACCTGCTGTATCTGTGCAGGTATCTTTGCCAGGCCAAAGCAGTCAGGGTCAGGGAATCACCAGTTTCGTAGTAGGAAACACTGCATCTAGGGCACCGGCGGCAACAATACCATCTCCCACCGTCTCTCAGTCTGCCATGTCCACCGGCACCCCCGCTAGTTCCACGATCTCCAGCTCTCCAGTCCAGCTCACCCTACATGAGACTATGGTTAGAAAAAGGAAATACTTAGCCTCGCATCCGCGTACACAGGGCTTGAACGCCCACATAGCTAGACTAATCTCGTTAGAGATGATGCCCTACCGGTTAGTTGAAAGCGAAGCTTTCAAAGACCTGATGGACTACGCTGTACCACGCTACGAGCTACCCAGTCGACACTTTTTTTCCAGAAAAGCCATCCCAGCCCTCCACCAGCATGTTAAAGAGCGCATCGTCCATGCACTCAGGCAATCTGTGAGCACAAAGGTGCACCTGACAACAGATGCATGGACCAGTAGGCATGGCCAGGGACGTTACGTGTCCATCACGGCACACTGGGTAAATGTGGTGGATTCAGGGTCCACAGGGGACAGCAATTTCGGGACAGTTCTGCCTAGCCCACGGTCTAGTAAACAGTTGTCTGTAGCCGTTCGCACCCCCTCCTCCTCCTCCTCCTCCTCGTCCTCCTGCAGAAGCAAGAGCTCGTCCACAGACCGCAGTCGCACAAACACTCCATCCGCACCTGCCACTGTTGCACACCAGGTCTCCCATTATGGGGCAGCTACTGGCATACGTCAGCAGGCTGTATTGGCTATGAAGTGTTTGGGCGACAATAGACACACCGCGGAAGTTCTGTCCGAGTTCTTGCAGCAAGAAACGCAGTCGTGGCTGGGCACTGTAGATCTTGAGGCAGGCAAGGTAGTGAGTGATAACGGAAGGAATTTCATGGCTGCCATCTCCCTTTCCCAACTGAAACACATTCCTTGCCTGGCTCACACCTTAAACCTGGTGGTGCAGTGCTTCCTGAAAAGTTATCCGGGGTTATCCGACCTGCTCCTCAAAGTGCGTGGACTTTGCGCACATATCCGCCGTTCGCCTGTACACTCCAGCCGTATGCAGACCTATCAGCGTTCTTTGAACCTTCCCCAGCATCGCCTAATCATAGACGTTGCAACAAGGTGGAACTCAACACTGCACATGCTTCAGAGACTGTGCGAACAGAGGCGGGCTGTTATGTTTTTGTGGGAGGATACACATACACGGGCAGGCAGTAGGATGGCAGACATGGAGTTGTCAGGTGTGCAGTGGTCGAAGATTCAAGACATGTGTCAAGTCCTTCAGTGTTTTGAGGAATGCACACGGCTGGTTAGTGCAGACAACGCCATAATAAGCATGAGCATCCCCCTAATGCGTCTGCTGATGCAAAGTTTGACGCACATAAAGGATCAGGCGTCTGCACCAGAGGAAGAGGAAAGCCTTGATGACAGTCAGCGATTGTCTGGTCAGGGCAGTGTACATGACGAGGTACCGGGCGAAGAGGAGGTGGAGGATGAGGAGGATGATGGGGATGAGTATATTTTTAATGAGGAAGCTTTCCCGGGGGCACGGGAAATTGGTGGCGTGGCAAGGCCGGGTTCTGGTTTTTTGAGGGACACAAGTGACGTAGATTTGCCTGCAACTGCCCCTCAACCAAGCACAACCGCAGATTTGACAACGGGAACTTTGGCCCACATGGCGGATTATGCCTTGCGTATCCTCAAAAGGGACACACGCATTACAAAAATGATGAACGATGACGATTACTGGTTGGCCTGCCTCCTTGATCCTCGCTATAAAGGCAAATTGCAAAATATTATGCCACATGAGAACTTGGAACTAATATTAGCAACAAAACAATCAACTCTTGTTGACCGTTTGCTTCTGGCATTCCCTGCACACAGCGCCCGTGATCGTTCTCACACGAGCTCCAGGGGCCAGCAGACCAGAGGTGTTAGAGGGGCAGAAATCAGAAGTGGCGTTGGCCAGAGGGGTTTTCTGACCAGGTTGTGGAGTGATTTTTCTATGACCGCAGACAGGACAGGTACTGCAGCATCAATTCAAAGTGACAGGAGACAACATTTGTCCAGTATGGTTACAAACTATTTTTCATCCCTTATCGACGTTCTCCCTCAACCGTCATTCCCATTTGATTACTGGGCATCCAAATTAGACACCTGGCCAGAATTGGCAGAATATGCATTGCAGGAGCTTGCTTGCCCGGCAGCTAGTGTCCTATCAGAAAGAGTATTCAGTGCTGCAGGTTCAATACTAACAGAAAAAAGGACTCGTCTGGCTACCCAAAATGTAGATGATCTAACCTTCATTAAAATGAACCACAACTGGATTTCAAAATCTTTTGCCCCACCCTGCCCGGCTGACACCTAGCTTTCCTATGAAAAGGTCTTGCCTGTGGACTATTCTGAATGACTTTTCCAATCTCGTAATTTTCTTCACCTGATTGTCCAGCATACGACATGTTTCCACCTCACGAAATGGCCAAACTCCCCACACGGGGCCGTGCTATCGCCACTTTGCGCTTGGACCCTTGAGAGTGCTGTTTGTCTGAAGAGGTGGGTGTGGCCGCTTTTGGTCGACGGCACTGCCACTGGGTCCCTCATAGTACAATAAAGTGTCTCTGGCGGTGGTGGTGCGCACCCAACGTCAGACACACCGTTGTAATATGAGGGGCCCTGTGCCTGTACCGCCGGCCACAAGACAGTTCCCCCCCCAGCTCAAACAGTGCTCTACCACTAGCAAAATTATCTCTCACAGCTTCACCAATGTGTAGTCTAGGCGCTGACATCCTTCAATGCCTGGCACTGACAATACCATTGTTTTGACATTTTTGTTATGTTAGGCCTTCGAAGCCTGTCTGCGGTCCCTTCTTTCTACAACTACTACACTGACCAGGCCACTGCTGGCCGTGTTACCCTGGAACCAATTTAAAAGTGCCTACAGTCAGCCCAATTTTGTTATGTTAGGCCTTCGAAGACTGTCTGCCGTCACTCCTTCCACTAGACTTCCACTGACCATACACTGCTGCCCATGTACCCCTGGAACCAATTTAAAGTGCCTACAGCCAGCCCAATTTTGTTATGTTAGGCCTTCGAAGCCTGTCTGCGGTCACTCCTTCCACTAGACTTCCACTGACCAGACCACTGCTGCCCGTGTACCCCTGGAACCAATGTAAAAGTGCCTACAGCCAGCCCAAGTTTGTTATGTTAGGCCTTCGAAGCCTGTCTGCGGTCACTCCTTCCACTAGACTTCCACAGACCAGACCACTGCTGCCCGTGTACCCCTGGAACCAATTTAAAAGTGCCTACAGCCAGCCCAAGTTTGTTATGTTAGGCCTTGGAAGCCTGTCTGCGGTCACTCCTTCCACTAGACTTCCACTGACCAGACCACTGCTGCCCGTGTACCCCTGGAACCAATTTAAAAGTGCCTACAGCCAGCCCAAGTTTGTTATGTTAGGCCTTGGAAGCCTGTCTGCGGTCACTCCTTCCACTAGACTTCCACTGACCAGACCACTGCTGCCCGTGTACCCCTGGAACCAATTTAAAAGTGCCTACAGCCAGCCCAAGTTTGTTATGTTAGGCCTTCGAAGCCTGTCTGCGTCCCGTTCTTTCAACTACAACTACACTGACCAGGCCACTGATGGCCGTGTTCCCTTGGAACCAATTTTAACTTGCCTACAGCCAGCCCTATGTTATTATGTTAGGCCTTCGAAGCCTGTCTGCGGTCACTCCTTCCACTAGACTTCCACAGACCAGACCACTGCTGCCCGTGTACCCCTGGAACCAATTTAAAAGTGCCTACAGCCAGCCCAAGTTTGTTAGGTTAGGCCTTGGAAGCCTGTCTGCGGTCACTCCTTCCACTAGACTTCCACTGACCAGACCACTGCTGCCCGTGTACCCCTGGAACCAATGTAAAAGTGCCTACAGCCAGCCCAAGTTTGTTATGTTAGGCCTTCGAAGCCTGTCTGCGGTCACTCCTTCCACTAGACTTCCACAGACCAGACCACTGCTGCCCGTGTACCCCTGGAACCAATTTAAAAGTGCCTACAGCCAGCCCAAGTTTGTTATGTTAGGCCTTGGAAGCCTGTCTGCGGTCACTCCTTCCACTAGACTTCCACTGACCAGACCACTGCTGCCCGTGTACCCCTGGAACCAATTTAAAAGTGCCTACAGCCAGCCCAAGTTTGTTATGTTAGGCCTTGGAAGCCTGTCTGCGGTCACTCCTTCCACTAGACTTCCACTGACCAGACCACTGCTGCCCGTGTACCCCTGGAACCAATTTAAAAGTGCCTACAGCCAGCCCAAGTTTGTTATGTTAGGCCTTCGAAGCCTGTCTGCGGTCACTCCTTCCACTAGACTTCCACAGACCAGACCACTGCTGCCCGTGTACCCCTGGAACCAATTTAAAAGTGCCTACAGCCAGCCCAAGTTTGTTATGTTAGGCCTTGGAAGCCTGTCTGCGGTCACTCCTTCCACTAGACTTCCACTGACCAGACCACTGCTGCCCGTGTACCCCTGGAACCAATTTAAAAGTGCCTACAGCCAGCCCAAGTTTGTTATGTTAGGCCTTGGAAGCCTGTCTGCGGTCACTCCTTCCACTAGACTTCCACTGACCAGACCACTGCTGCCCGTGTACCCCTGGAACCAATTTAAAAGTGCCTACAGCCAGCCCAAGTTTGTTATGTTAGGCCTTCGAAGCCTGTCTGCGTCCCGTTCTTTCAACTACAACTACACTGACCAGGCCACTGATGGCCGTGTTCCCTTGGAACCAATTTTAACTTGCCTACAGCCAGCCCTATTTTATTATGTTAGGCCTTCGAAGCCTGTCTGCGGTCACTCCTTCCACTAGACTTCCACAGACCAGACCACTGCTGCCCGTGTACCCCTGGAACCAATTTAAAAGTGCCTACAGCCAGCCCAAGTTTGTTAGGTTAGGCCTTGGAAGCCTGTCTGCGGTCACTCCTTCCACTAGACTTCCACTGACCAGACCACTGCTGCCCGTGTACCCCTGGAACCAATGTAAAAGTGCCTACAGCCAGCCCAAGTTTGTTATGTTAGGCCTTCGAAGCCTGTCTGCGGTCACTCCTTCCACTAGACTTCCACAGACCAGACCACTGCTGCCCGTGTACCCCTGGAACCAATTTAAAAGTGCCTACAGCCAGCCCAAGTTTGTTATGTTAGGCCTTGGAAGCCTGTCTGCGGTCACTCCTTCCACTAGACTTCCACTGACCAGACCACTGCTGCCCGTGTACCCCTGGAACCAATTTAAAAGTGCCTACAGCCAGCCCAAGTTTGTTATGTTAGGCCTTGGAAGCCTGTCTGCGGTCACTCCTTCCACTAGACTTCCACTGACCAGACCACTGCTGCCCGTGTACCCCTGGAACCAATTTAAAAGTGCCTACAGCCAGCCCAAGTTTCTTATGTTAGGCCTTCGAAGCCTGTCTGCGGTCACTCCTTCCACTAGACTTCCACAGACCAGACCACTGCTGCCCGTGTACCCCTGGAACCAATTTAAAAGTGCCTACAGCCAGCCCAAGTTTGTTATGTTAGGCCTTGGAAGCCTGTCTGCGGTCACTCCTTCCACTAGACTTCCACTGACCAGACCACTGCTGCCCGTGTACCCCTGGAACCAATTTAAAAGTGCCTACAGCCAGCCCAAGTTTGTTATGTTAGGCCTTGGAAGCCTGTCTGCGGTCACTCCTTCCACTAGACTTCCACTGACCAGACCACTGCTGCCCGTGTACCCCTGGAACCAATTTAAAAGTGCCTACAGCCAGCCCAAGTTTGTTATGTTAGGCCTTCGAAGCCTGTCTGCGTCCCGTTCTTTCAACTACAACTACACTGACCAGGCCACTGATGGCCGTGTTCCCTTGGAACCAATTTTAACTTGCCTACAGCCAGCCCTATGTTATTATGTTAGGCCTTCGAAGCCTGTCTGCGGTCACTCCTTCCACTAGACTTCCACAGACCAGACCACTGCTGCCCGTGTACCCCTGGAACCAATTTAAAAGTGCCTACAGCCAGCCCAAGTTTGTTAGGTTAGGCCTTGGAAGCCTGTCTGCGGTCACTCCTTCCACTAGACTTCCACTGACCAGACCACTGCTGCCCGTGTACCCCTGGAACCAATGTAAAAGTGCCTACAGCCAGCCCAAGTTTGTTATGTTAGGCCTTCGAAGCCTGTCTGCGGTCACTCCTTCCACTAGACTTCCACAGACCAGACCACTGCTGCCCGTGTACCCCTGGAACCAATTTAAAAGTGCCTACAGCCAGCCCAAGTTTGTTATGTTAGGCCTTGGAAGCCTGTCTGCGGTCACTCCTTCCACTAGACTTCCACTGACCAGACCACTGCTGCCCGTGTACCCCTGGAACCAATTTAAAAGTGCCTACAGCCAGCCCAAGTTTGTTATGTTAGGCCTTGGAAGCCTGTCTGCGGTCACTCCTTCCACTAGACTTCCACTGACCAGACCACTGCTGCCCGTGTACCCCTGGAACCAATTTAAAAGTGCCTACAGCCAGCCCAAGTTTGTTATGTTAGGCCTTCGAAGCCTGTCTGCGGTCACTCCTTCCACTAGACTTCCACAGACCAGACCACTGCTGCCCGTGTACCCCTGGAACCAATTTAAAAGTGCCTACAGCCAGCCCAAGTTTGTTATGTTAGGCCTTGGAAGCCTGTCTGCGGTCACTCCTTCCACTAGACTTCCACTGACCAGACCACTGCTGCCCGTGTACCCCTGGAACCAATTTAAAAGTGCCTACAGCCAGCCCAAGTTTGTTATGTTAGGCCTTCGAAGCCTGTCTGCGGTCACTCCTTCCACTAGACTTCCACAGACCAGACCACTGCTGCCCGTGTACCCCTGGAACCAATTTAAAAGTGCCTACAGCCAGCCCAAGTTTGTTATGTTAGGCCTTGGAAGCCTGTCTGCGGTCACTCCTTCCACTAGACTTCCACTGACCAGACCACTGCTGCCCGTGTACCCCTGGAACCAATTTAAAAGTGCCTACAGCCAGCCCAAGTTTGTTATGTTAGGCCTTGGAAGCCTGTCTGCGGTCACTCCTTCCACTAGACTTCCACTGACCATACACTGCTGCCCATGTACCCCTGGAACAAATTTAAAAGTGCCTACAGCCAGCCCAAGTTTGTTATGTTAGGCCTTCGAAGCCTGTCTGCGTCCCGTTCTTTCAACTACAACTACACTGACCAGGCCACTGATGGCCGTGTTCCCTTGGAACCAATTTTAACTTGCCTACAGCCAGCCCTATGTTATTATGTTAGGCCTTCGAAGCCTGTCTGCGGTCACTCCTTCCACTAGACTTCCACAGACC
The DNA here is from genome assembly GCF_032444005.1 of Ranitomeya imitator. Classification (NCBI taxonomy): domain Eukaryota; kingdom Metazoa; phylum Chordata; class Amphibia; order Anura; family Dendrobatidae; genus Ranitomeya; species Ranitomeya imitator. Next base: position 327,923,561 of record NC_091286.1, on the reverse strand, counting down.
AGACCACTGCTGCCCGTGTACCCCTGGAACCAATTTAAAAGTGCCTACAGCCAGCCCAAGTTTGTTAGGTTAGGCCTTGGAAGCCTGTCTGCGGTCACTCCTTCCACTAGACTTCCACTGACCAGACCACTGCTGCCCGTGTACCCCTGGAACCAATGTAAAAGTGCCTACAGCCAGCCCAAGTTTGTTATGTTAGGCCTTCGAAGCCTGTCTGCGGTCACTCCTTCCACTAGACTTCCACAGACCAGACCACTGCTGCCCGTGTACCCCTGGAACCAATTTAAAAGTGCCTACAGCCAGCCCAAGTTTGTTATGTTAGGCCTTGGAAGCCTGTCTGCGGTCACTCCTTCCACTAGACTTCCACTGACCAGACCACTGCTGCCCGTGTACCCCTGGAACCAATTTAAAAGTGCCTACAGCCAGCCCAAGTTTGTTATGTTAGGCCTTGGAAGCCTGTCTGCGGTCACTCCTTCCACTAGACTTCCACTGACCAGACCACTGCTGCCCGTGTACCCCTGGAACCAATTTAAAAGTGCCTACAGCCAGCCCAAGTTTGTTATGTTAGGCCTTCGAAGCCTGTCTGCGGTCACTCCTTCCACTAGACTTCCACAGACCAGACCACTGCTGCCCGTGTACCCCTGGAACCAATTTAAAAGTGCCTACAGCCAGCCCAAGTTTGTTATGTTAGGCCTTGGAAGCCTGTCTGCGGTCACTCCTTCCACTAGACTTCCACTGACCAGACCACTGCTGCCCGTGTACCCCTGGAACCAATTTAAAAGTGCCTACAGCCAGCCCAAGTTTGTTATGTTAGGCCTTGGAAGCCTGTCTGCGGTCACTCCTTCCACTAGACTTCCACTGACCAGACCACTGCTGCCCGTGTACCCCTGGAACCAATTTAAAAGTGCCTACAGCCAGCCCAAGTTTGTTATGTTAGGCCTTCGAAGCCTGTCTGCGTCCCGTTCTTTCAACTACAACTACACTGACCAGGCCACTGATGGCCGTGTTCCCTTGGAACCAATTTTAACTTGCCTACAGCCAGCCCTATGTTATTATGTTAGGCCTTCGAAGCCTGTCTGCGGTCACTCCTTCCACTAGACTTCCACAGACCAGACCACTGCTGCCCGTGTACCCCTGGAACCAATTTAAAAGTGCCTACAGCCAGCCCAAGTTTGTTAGGTTAGGCCTTGGAAGCCTGTCTGCGGTCACTCCTTCCACTAGACTTCCACTGACCAGACCACTGCTGCCCATGTACCCCTGGAACCAATGTAAAAGTGCCTACAGCCAGCCCAAGTTTGTTATGTTAGGCCTTCGAAGCCTGTCTGCGGTCACTCCTTCCACTAGACTTCCACAGACCAGACCACTGCTGCCCGTGTACCCCTGGAACCAATTTAAAAGTGCCTACAGCCAGCCCAAGTTTGTTATGTTAGGCCTTGGAAGCCTGTCTGCGGTCACTCCTTCCACTAGACTTCCACTGACCAGACCACTGCTGCCCGTGTACCCCTGGAACCAATTTAAAAGTGCCTACAGCCAGCCCAAGTTTGTTATGTTAGGCCTTGGAAGCCTGTCTGCGGTCACTCCTTCCACTAGACTTCCACTGACCAGACCACTGCTGCCCGTGTACCCCTGGAACCAATTTAAAAGTGCCTACAGCCAGCCCAAGTTTGTTATGTTAGGCCTTCGAAGCCTGTCTGCGGTCACTCCTTCCACTAGACTTCCACAGACCAGACCACTGCTGCCCGTGTACCCCTGGAACCAATTTAAAAGTGCCTACAGCCAGCCCAAGTTTGTTATGTTAGGCCTTGGAAGCCTGTCTGCGGTCACTCCTTCCACTAGACTTCCACTGACCAGACCACTGCTGCCCGTGTACCCCTGGAACCAATTTAAAAGTGCCTACAGCCAGCCCAAGTTTGTTATGTTAGGCCTTGGAAGCCTGTCTGCGGTCACTCCTTCCACTAGACTTCCACTGACCAGACCACTGCTGCCCGTGTACCCCTGGAACCAATTTAAAAGTGCCTACAGCCAGCCCAAGTTTGTTATGTTAGGCCTTCGAAGCCTGTCTGCGTCCCGTTCTTTCAACTACAACTACACTGACCAGGCCACTGATGGCCGTGTTCCCTTGGAACCAATTTTAACTTGCCTACAGCCAGCCCTATGTTATTATGTTAGGCCTTCGAAGCCTGTCTGCGGTCACTCCTTCCACTAGACTTCCACAGACCAGACCACTGCTGCCCGTGTACCCCTGGAACCAATTTAAAAGTGCCTACAGCCAGCCCAAGTTTGTTAGGTTAGGCCTTGGAAGCCTGTCTGCGGTCACTCCTTCCACTAGACTTCCACTGACCAGACCACTGCTGCCCGTGTACCCCTGGAACCAATGTAAAAGTGCCTACAGCCAGCCCAAGTTTGTTATGTTAGGCCTTCGAAGCCTGTCTGCGGTCACTCCTTCCACTAGACTTCCACAGACCAGACCACTGCTGCCCGTGTACCCCTGGAACCAATTTAAAAGTGCCTACAGCCAGCCCAAGTTTGTTATGTTAGGCCTTGGAAGCCTGTCTGCGGTCACTCCTTCCACTAGACTTCCATTGACCAGACCACTGCTGCCCGTGTACCCCTGGAACCAATTTAAAAGTGCCTACAGCCAGCCCAAGTTTGTTATGTTAGGCCTTGGAAGCCTGTCTGCGGTCACTCCTTCCACTAGACTTCCACTGACCAGACCACTGCTGCCCGTGTACCCCTGGAACCAAATTAAAAGTGCCTACAGCCAGCCCAAGTTTGTTATGTTAGGCCTTCGAAGCCTGTCTGCGGTCACTCCTTCCACTAGACTTCCACAGACCAGACCACTGCTGCCCGTGTACCCCTGGAACCAATTTAAAAGTGCCTACAGCCAGCCCAAGTTTGTTATGTTAGGCCTTGGAAGCCTGTGTGCGGTCACTCCTTCCACTAGACTTCCACTGACCAGACCACTGCTGCCCGTGTACCCCTGGAACCAATTTAAAAGTGCCTACAGCCAGCCCAAGTTTGTTATGTTAGGCCTTGGAAGCCTGTCTGCGGTCACTCCTTCCACTAGACTTCCACTGACCATACACTGCTGCCCATGTACCCCTGGAACAAATTTAAAAGTGCCTACAGCCAGCCCAAGTTTGTTATGTTAGGCCTTCGAAGCCTGTCTGCGTCCCGTTCTTTCAACTACAACTACACTGACCAGGCCACTGATGGCCGTGTTCCCTTGGAACCAATTTTAACTTGCCTACAGCCAGCCCTATGTTATTATGTTAGGCCTTCGAAGCCTGTCTGCGGTCACTCCTTCCACTAGACTTCCACAGACCAGACCACTGCTGCCCGTGTACCCCTGGAACCAATTTAAAAGTGCCTACAGCCAGCCCAAGTTTGTTAGGTTAGGCCTTGGAAGCCTGTCTGCGGTCACTCCTTCCACTAGACTTCCACTGACCAGACCACTGCTGCCCGTGTACCCCTGGAACCAATTTAAATGTGCCTACAGCCAGCCCAAGTTTGTTATGTTAGGCCTTGGAAGCCTGTCTGCGGTCACTCCTTCCACTAGACTTCCACTGACCATACACTGCTGCCCATGTACCCCTGGAACCAATTTAAAAGTGCCTACAGCCAGCCCAAGTTTGTTATGTTAGGCCTTGGAAGCCTGTCTGCGGTCACTCCTTCCACTAGACTTCCACTGACCAGACCACTGCTGCCCGTGTACCCCTGGAACCAATTTAAAAGTGCCTACAGCCAGCCCAAGTTTGTTATGTTAGGCCTTGGAAGCCTGTCTGCGGTCACTCCTTCCACTAGACTTCCACTGACCAGACCACTGCTGCCCGTGTACCCCTGGAACCAATTTAAAAGTGCCTACAGCCAGCCCAAGTTTGTTATGTTAGGCCTTAGAAGCCTGTCTGCGGTCACTCCTTCCACTAGACTTCCACAGACCAGACCACTGCTGCCCGTGTACCCCTGGAACCAATTTAAAAGTGCCTACAGCCAGCCCAAGTTTGTTATGTTAGGCCTTGGAAGCCTGTCTGCGGTCACTCCTTCCACTAGACTTCCACTGACCATACACTGCTGCCCATGTACCCCTGGAACAAATTTAAAAGTGCCTACAGCCAGCCCAAGTTTGTTATGTTAGGCCTTCGAAGCCTGTCTGCGTCCCGTTCTTTCAACTACAACTACACTGACCAGGCCACTGATGGCCGTGTTCCCCTGGAACCAATTTTAACTTGCCTATAGCCAGCCCTATGTTATTATGTTAGGCCTTCGAAGCCTGTCTGCGTCCCGTTCTTTCAACTACAACTACACTGACCAGGCCACTGATGGCCGTGTTCCCCTGGAACCAATTTTAACTTGCCTACAGCCAGCCCAATGTTAGGCCTTTGATGCCTGTCTGCCGTCACTCCTTCCACTAGGCCTCCACTGACCTGTCTATTGCTGCCCGTGTACCCCTTGAACCAACATCATTAAATATAAAAAAAATTAATTTGATTATAAAAAATAAGATCGTGTTGAGATCTCAAATGCAGACATTTTAACAATCAAAACAAACACACAACAAATATCTGGAACTGTACTACAAAGGTCCAACAGCTACAATTTCTTTCTCCTGCAAGAAGTTAACTGAAAGTTTTTTGGAGTTGTTAACACAGATATGGCATCCACCGAGTGTTGTCCTGTCGCGTCTCCTTTAAATTATTTCCAATAAGATGTTAAACTATTAATTTAATAAAATCAATAATTAAAAAAATAATTGAGTAAGTCAAAAGCACATTGCAAATAAACATTAATTACAAATCAAGAAGCATGGCGCGTCCGAGGGTGAGTAGATACCGAATAAGAATATAATCACCCTCGGACGCGCAATGCTTATTTACAACAGCCTTCCTTCCTAAGAATCAGCCCTTCCGTGGTGTAGAGAGAGGTTGTGTTACACTCCAAGGTGTTCCCCAGGTTGCCTTTCCTGAGCTTCGATCTTCCGGCTCTCGTTTAGTAGCTGTTGGAAACTACGCTGCATTAGGCCTACTAATTGTGTATGGGTGAAACAGTGGCGCATCTGCGGTCCCTCCTTCCACTAGGCCTCCACTGACCTGTCTACTGCGGCCCGTGTACCCCTTGAACCAACCTAATAAAATATTTAAAAAATTAATTTGATTATAAAAAATAAGATCGTGTTGAGATCTCAAATGCAGACATTTTAACAATCAAAACAAACACACAACAAATATCTGGAACTGTACTACAAAGGTCCAACAGCTACAATTTCTTTCTCCTGCAAGAAGTTAACTGAAAGTTTTTTGGAGTTGTTAACACAGATATGGCATCCACCGAGTGTTGTCCTGTCGCGTCTCCTTTAAATTATTTCCAATAAGATGTTAAACTATTAATTTAATAAAATCAATAATTAAAAAAATAATTGAGTAAGTCAAAAGCACATTGCAAATAAACATTAATTACAAATCAAGAAGCATGGCGCGTCCGAGGGTGAGTAGATACCGAATAAGAATATAATCACCCTCGGACGCGCAATGCTTATTTACAACAGCCTTCCTTCCTAAGAATCAGCCCTTCCGTGGTGTAGAGAGAGGTTGTGTTACACTCCAAGGTGTTCCCCAGGTTGCCTTTCCTGAGCTTCGATCTTCCGGCTCTCGTTTAGTAGCTGTTGGAAACTACGCTGCATTAGGCCTACTAATTGTGTAAGGGTGAAACAGTGGCGCATCTGCGGTCCCTCCTTCCACTAGGCCTCCACTGACCTGTCTACTGCGGCCCGTGTACCCCTTGAACCAACCTAATAAAATATTTAAAAAATTAATTTGATTATAAAAAATAAGATCGTGTTGAGATCTCAAATGCAGACATTTTAACAATCAAAACAAACACACAACAAATATCTGGAACTGTACTACAAAGGTCCAACAGCTACAATTTCTTTCTCCTGCAAGAAGTTAACTGAAAGTTTTTTGGAGTTGTTAACACAGATATGGCATCCACCGAGTGTTGTCCTGTCGCGTCTCCTTTAAATTATTTCCAATAAGATGTTAAACTATTAATTTAATAAAATCAATAATTAAAAAAATAATTGAGTAAGTCAAAAGCACATTGCAAATAAACATTAATTACAAATCAAGAAGCATGGCGCGTCCGAGGGTGAGTAGATACCGAATAAGAATATAATCACCCTCGGACGCGCAATGCTTATTTACAACAGCCTTCCTTCCTAAGAATCAGCCCTTCCGTGGTGTAGAGAGAGGTTGTGTTACACTCCAAGGTGTTCCCCAGGTTGCCTTTCATGAGCTTCGATCTTCCGGCTCTCGTTTAGTAGTTGGTGGAAACTACGCTGCATTAGGCCTACAAATTTGGTATGGGGTGTAGAGACAGGTTGTGTTACACTCCAAGGTTTTCACCAGGTTGCCTTTCCTGAGCTTCGATCTTCATGCTCTCGTTTAGTAGGTGTCGGAAAGTAGGCTGCATTAGGCCTACAAATTGGGTATGGGGTGGAGAGAGATGGTGTGTTACACTCCAAGGTGTTCCCCAGGTTTCCTTGCCATTGCTTCGGTCTTCCGACTCTCGTTTAGTAGTTGTAGAAAAGTACACAGCATTAGGCCTACAAAATGGGTATGGGGTGGAGAGAGATGGTGTGTTACACTCCAAGGTGTTCCCCAGGTTGCCTTTCCTGAGCTTCGATCTTCATGCTCTCGTTTAGTAGGTGTCGGAAAGTAGGCTGCATTAGGCCTACAAATTGGGTATGGGGTGGAGAGAGATGGTGTGTTACACTCCAAGGTGTTCCCCAGGTTTCCTTGCCATTGCTTCGGTCTTCCGACTCTCGTTTAGTAGTTGTAGAAAAGTACACAGCATTAGGCCTACAAAATGGGTATGGGGTGGAGAGAGATGGTGTGTTACACTCCAAGGTGTTCCGCAGGTTGCCTTTCCTGAGCTTCGATCTTCATGCTCTCGTTTAGTAGGTGTCGGAAAGTAGGCTGCATTAGGCCTAAAAAATGGGGAATGGGGTGGAGAGAGATGGTGTGTTACACTCCAAGGTGTTCCCCAGGTTTCCTTGCCATTGCTTCGGTCTTCCGACTCTCGTTTAGTAGTTGTAGAAAAGTACACTGCATTAGGCCTAAAAAATGGGTATGGGGTGGAGAGAGATGGTGTGTTACACTCCAAGGTGTTCCCCAGGTTGCCTTTCCTGAGCTTCGATCTTCATGCTCTCGTTTAGTAGGTGTCGGAAAGTAGGCTGCATTAGGCCTACAAATTGGGTATGGGGTGGAGAGAGATGGTGTGTTACACTCCAAGGTGTTCCCCAGGTTTCCTTGCCATTGCTTCGGTCTTCCGAATCTCGTTTAGTAGTTGTAGAAAAGTACACAGCATTAGGCCTACAAAATGGGTATGGGGTGGAGAGAGATGGTGTGTTACACTCCAAGGTGTTCCCCAGGTTGCCTTTCCTGAGCTTCTATCTTCAGGCTCTCATTAAATTGTGGTTAAATGGAACAACTGCATTTGGCGTACTAGTTGGTTTGGGGCCTACTATCGGTGTCTGCCACTCCTTGCTGTTCTCCTGGTTTCCTGTCCTGAAATACCATTTTCAGCCTCTCGTTAAGTAGTTGTTAATGTTAGACTGCATTTGGCCTACTAGTTGGGTTGGGGCCTACTATCGGTGTCTGCCACTCCTTGCTGTTCTCCTCCACTGAACAAAGCTGTGCCGCCTGTTTACTACGGTTGCCAATTTTGAACTGCATTTCGACTACTTACTGATTTGGCCCTACTCTCTGTGTCAGCCTCTCATTCCAGTTGTCCTCCACTGCAATGCCCCCTGGTTATTCCTGTGTTACCAATTTTGAACTGCATTTAGCCCACTTTCTTCTTTGGGCCTATATCTGTGTTTCCACTTCATCGTGCCCATTGCCCAGCCAGTGATAGATGAGTCTGCTGGTACATTGACCCATAACGCAACATTCCCCGTGCACGCTACACAACAACATTGTGACCCTGCTGAAAGTCAGGTTGCTCTTCCCGCATACCATACCACCTTACACGGGGACAAAGAGGAAGGTGCAGATGAAAGTGCAGGTTCCTTCATCAGGTGGGGGGAGGAATACTAGTTGGCGACGTCACTGGCACAGGGCCTCTCATAGTACGCAAAAGTGTTGCTGCCGGTGGGAGGCGCCCCCGCCGTGCAAACACACCGCTGTACTTTGAGGGGCCCTGTGCCAGTGCCAATGCCAACGAGTGGGCCCCCCCTGCTTGCTCAGGTTCACAGCACTTGCAAAGTTGAAATACTTACCTCTCCCTGCTCCACTGCCGTGACGTGGTCCAGATTTCCTGGGCCCACTAATTACTTGAACCAGCCCTACCCCCCACAACTTTAGCCAAATGACCCCCAATTTCAAATGCCTTCCAATTATTATAAGGTAAATTACGCTTGACAAGCTTCATTAAGAAGAATGGATGGTTTTGACATTAAAATGGGCACTCTAGGTGTTTTCCTGGCCCCCACTAACTGCCGACTATGCTGCCCCATTGACTTGCATTGGGTTTCGTGTTTCGGTCGATCCCGACTTTACGTCATAATCGGCCGATTTCACTCGACCCGACTTTGGACATAGTCGGGTTTCGCAAAACCCGGCTCGACTCTAAAAAGGTCAAGGTCGCTCAACTCTAGTATTCAGTGCTGCAGGTTCAATATTAACCGAAAAAAGGACTCGTCTGGCCACTCAAAATTTTGATGATCTAACCTTCATTAAAATGAACAACAACTGGATTTCGAATTCTTTTGCCCCACCTTGCGCGGCCGACACCTAGCTTTTCTATGAAAAGGTATTGCCTGTGGACTACTCTGAATGACTTTACCAATCTCGTAATTTGCAGCAGCTGATTGTCCAGCATACGACATGTTTACACCTCCCTAAATGGCCAAACTCCCCACACGGGGCCGTGGTATCGCCACTTGGCGCAAGCACCCGTGAGATTGCTGTTTGTCTGAAGAGGTGGGTGTGCCCGCTTTTGGTCTACGGCACTGCCACTGGGTCCCTCATAGTACAATAAAGTGTCTCTGGCGGTGGTGGTGCGCACCCAACGTCAGACACACTGTTGTAACATGAGGGGCCCTGGGCATGTACCGCCGGCCACAAGAGAGTTCCCCCACCCCCAGCTCAAACATTGCTCTACCACTTGCACAATTATCTCTCACAGTTCCAACTATGTTTACTCTATGCGCTGACATCCGTAAATTCCTGCCACTGACAATACCATTGTGTTGACATGTATGATGGTACTTAACATAGTCAGGGGCAGTGTCCTATATTTACCCAAGTAAATACTTTGTGCCAAATTACTAGGTCTGATACTACGCAGAGGAGCCCACCCCTGTACCTAATGATTGCACCCTTTTGGTTTTTCTTTTTGTTGTAATGCGAGACATTACATGTATTTATTTTTTGGGACTACTAACTGGCAGACACTCATTACAATCGGCCGCCGCTGACAACACCAATGGTGCCCACTGCCTGTGTACCCCTGCAAGAGAATTAAAAGTGCCTACAGCCCAATTTTATTATGTTAGGCCTTCGAAGCCTGTCTGCGGTCCCTCCTTCCAATAGTTCTCCACTGACCAGACCACTGCTGCCCGTGTACCCCTGGAACCAATTATAAAGTGCCTACAGCCCTAATTTATTATGTTAGGCCTTCGAAGCCTGTCTGCGGTCCCTCCTTCCAATAGTTCTCCACTGACCAGACCACTGCTGCCCGTGTACCCCTGGAACCAATGTTAAAGTGCCTACAGCCCTAATTTATTATGTTAGGCCTTCGAAGCCTGTCTGCTCTGTGGTCCCTCCTTCCACTAGGCCTCCACTGACCTGTCTACTGCTGCCTGTGTTCCCCTTGAACCAATTCTAAAGTGCCTACAGCCATATTTTATTATGTAAGGCCTTCGAAGCCTGTCTGCAGCCCTCCTTCCACTAGGCCTCCACTGACCTGTCTACTGCTGCCCGTGTACCCCTGGAACCAATTCTAAAGTGCCTACAGCCATATTTTATTATGTTAGGCCTTCGAAGCCTGTCTGCGGTCCCTCCTTCCACTAGGCCTCCACTGACCTGTCTACTGCTGCCCGTGTTCCCCTGGAACCAATTTAAAAGTGCCTACAGCCCTAATTTATTATGTTAGGCCTTCGAAGCCTGTCTGCTCTGCAGTCCCTCCTTCCACTAGGCCTCCACTGACCTGTCCACTGCTGCCCGTGTTCCCCTGGAACCAAATCTAAAGTGCCTACAGCCATATTTTATTATGTTAGGCCTTCGAAGCCTGTCTGCGGTCCCTCCTTCCATTAGGCCTCCACTGACCTGTCTACTGCTGCCCGTGTTCCCCTGGAACCAATTCTAAAGTGCCTACAGCCATATTTTATTATGTTAGGCATTCAAAGCCTGTCTGCGGTCCCTCCTTCCACTAGGCCTCCACTGACCTGTCTACTGCTGCCCGTGTTCCCCTGGAACCAATTCTAAAGTGCCTACAGCCATATTTTATTATGTTAGGCCTTCGAAGCCTGTCTGCGGTCCCTTTTTCCACTAGGCCTCCACTGACCTGTCTACTGCTGCCCGTCTTCCCCTGGAACCAATTCTAAAAGTGCCTACAGCCATATGTTATTATGTTAGGCCTTCGAAGCCTGTCTGCTCTGCGGTCCCTCCTTCCACTACGCCTCCACTGACCTGTCTACTGCTGCCCGTGTTCCCCTGGAACCAATTCTAAAGTGCCTACAGCCATAGTTTATTATGTTAGGCCTTCGAAGCCTGTCTGCGGTCCCTCCTTCCAATAGTTCTCCACTAACCAGACCAATGCTGGCCGTGTACCCCTGGAACCCAGCTGAAAGTGCATGGAGCCTCCTTTTTTTCTTTGTTTTATATTTAGAAAGCCCAGATGAACTACGCTGTACCACGGTTCAAGCTACCCAGTCGACATTTCTTTTGCGAGAAAAGCCATCCCAGCCCTCCACCGCCATGAAAAAGTCTGCATTGTCATAGCACTCAGGCAATCAAACAGTAGAAAGGTGCACCTGACAAGAGACGCATGGACCAGTAGGCATGTCCACAAAAAGTTGCGTGTCCATTACGGCGCACTGGGTTAATGTGTTGGATGCATGGTCCACAGGGGACAGCCTACAAAGTCTGTCTGCAGTCCCTAATTCAAATTGTCCTCCGCTGACCACACCACTGCTGCACGTGTACCCCTGGAACCAATTTTAAAGTGCCTACAACCTAATTTTGTTATGTTAGGCCTACTACGCCTGTCTGCGGTCCCTCCTTCTAATACTCGTCCACTGACCACACCACTGCTGCCCGTGGACCCCTGGAACCTATTTTTAATTGCATAGAGCATCCTTTTTTTAATAGTAGGCGTACAAAGTCTGTCTGCGGTCCACTATTGAAATTGTCCTCCACTGACCAGAGCAATGCTGCCTGTGTACCCCTGTAACCTTTTTTAAACTGCAGTGAGCCACATTTTTGGTTTAAGGCCTACTACCTGTGTCTGTCTGCGCCACTCATCACAACTGTACTCCTTTGAAAAAAGCAGAGCGTCAATAGTCTTGTTTTCAGCCTCTAGGAATTTGAAAACTGCATTGGGGCTACTACTTTGGTAGGGCCTACTAACGGTGTCTGCCGCTCCAAGGTGTGCCCCAGGTTTCCTCTCCATTGCTTCGGTCTTCCGACTATCGTTTAGTAGTTGTTGAAAACTACACTGCATTAGGCCTACAAATTGGGTATGGGGTGTAGAGACGGTGTGTTCCACTCCAAGGTGTTCCCCAGGTTTCCTCTCCATTGCTTCGATCTTCTGACTCTCGTTTAGTAGTTGTTGAAAACTACACTGCATTAGGCCTACAAATTGGGTATGGGGTGTAGAGAGACGGTGTGTTCCACTCCAAGGTGTTCCCCAGGTTTCCTCTCCATTGCTTGGGTCTTCCGACTCTCGTTTAGTAGTTGTTGAAAACTACACTGCATTAGGCCTACAAATTGGGTATGGGGTGTAGAGATGGTGTGTTCCACTCCAAGGTGTTCCCCAAGGTTTCCTCTCCATTGCTTGGGTCTTCCGACTCTCGTTTAGAAGTTGTTGAAAACTACACTGCATTAGGCCTACAAATTGGGTATGGGGTGTAGAGACGGTGTGTTCCACTCCAAGGTGTTCCCCAGGTTTCCTCTCCATTGCTTCGATCTTCCGACTCTCGTTTAGTAGTTGTTGAAAACTACACTGCATTGGGCCTACAAATTGGGTATGGGGTGTAGAGATGGTGTGTTCCACTCCAAGGTGTTCCCCAGGTTTCCTCTCCATTGCTTCGATCTTCCGACTCTCGTTTAGTAGTTGTTGAAAACTACACTGCATTAGGCCTACAAATTGGGTATGGGGTGTAGAGAGACGGTGTGTTCCACTCCAAGGTGTTCCCCAGGTTTCCTCTCCATTGCTTCGGTCTTCAGACTCTCGTTTAGTAGTTGTTGATAACTACACTGCATTAGGCCTACAAATTGGGTATGGGGTGTAGAGACGGTGTGTTCCACTCCAAGGTGTTCCCCAGGTTTCGTCCACATTGCTTCGATCTTCCGACTCTCGTTTAGTAGTTGTTGAAAACTACACTGCATTAGGCCTACAAATTGGGTATGGGGTGTAGAGAGACGGTGTGTTACACTCCAAGGTGTTCCCCAGGTTTCCTCTCCATTGCTTCGGTCTTCCGACTCTCGTTTAGTAGTTGTTGAAAACTACACTGCATTAGGCCTACAAATTGGGTATGGGGTGTAGAGAGACGGTGTGTTACACTCCAAGGTGTTCCCCAGGTTTCCTCTCCATTGCTTCGGTCTTCCGACTCTCGTTTAGTAGTTGTTGAAAACTGCACTGCATTAGGCCTACAAATTGGGTATGGGGTGTAGAGACGGTGTGTTACACTCCAAGGTGTTCCCCAGGTTTCGTCCACATTGCTTGGGTCTTCCGACTCTCGTTTAGTAGTTGTTGAAAACTACACTGCATTAGGCCTACAAATTGGGTATGGGGTGTAGAGACGGTGTGTTCCACTCCAAGGTGTTCCCCAGGTTTCCTCTCCATTGCTTCGATCTTCCGACTTTCGTTTAGTAGTTGTTGAAAACTACACTGCATTAGGCCTACAAATTGGGTATGGTGTAGAGACGGTGTGTTCCACTCCAAGGTGTTCCCCAGGTTTCCTCTCCATTGCTTCGATCTTCCGACTCTCGTTTAGTAGTTGTTGAAAACTACACTGCATTAGGCCTACAAATTGGGTATGGGGTGTAGAGACGGTGTGTTCCACTCCAAGGTGTTCCCCAGGTTTCCTCTCCATTGCTTCGATCTTTCGACTCTCGTTTAGTAGTTGTTGAAAACTACACTGCATTAGGCCTACAAATTGGGTATGGGGTGTAGAGAGACGGTGTGTTCCACTCCAAGGTGTTCCCCAGGTTTCCTCTCCATTGCTTCGGTCTTCCGACTCTCGTTTAGTAGTTGTTGAAAACTACACTGCATAAGGCCTACAAATTGGGTATGGGGTGTAGAGAGACGGTGTGTTACACTCCAAGGTGTTCCCCAGGTTTCCTCTCCATTGCTTCGGTCTTCCGACTCTCGTTTAGTAGTTGTTGAAAACTACACTGCATTAGGCCTACAAATTGGGTATGGGGTGTAGAGAGACGGTGTGTTCCACTCCAAGGTGTTCCCCAGGTTTCCTCTCCATTGCTTCGGACTTCCGACTCTCGTTTAGTAGTTGTTGAAAACTGCACTGCATTAGGCCTACAAATTGGGTATGGGGTGTAGAGACGGTGTGTTCCACTCCAAGGTGTTCCCCAGGTTTCCTCTCCATTGCTTCGATCTTCCGACTTTCGTTTAGTAGTTGTTGAAAACTACACTGCATTAGGCCTACAAATTAGGTATGGTGTAGAGACGGTGTGTTCCACTCCAAGGTGTTCCCCAGGTTTCCTCTCCATTGCTTCGATCTTCCGACTCTCGTTTAGTTGTTGTTGAAAACTACACTGCATTAGGCCTAGAAATTGGGTATGGGGTGTAGAGACGGTGTGTTCCACTCCAAGGTGTTCCCCAGGTTTCCTCTCCATTGCTTCGATCTTTCGACTCTCGTTTAGTACTTGTTGAAAACTACACTGCATTAGGCCTACAAATTGGGTATGGGGTGTAGAGAGACGGTGTGTTCCACTCCAAGGTGTTCCCCAGGTTTCCTCTCCATTGCTTCGGTCTTCCGACTCTCGTTTAGTAGTTGTTGAAAACTACACTGCATAAGGCCTACAAATTGGGTATGGGGTGTAGAGAGACGGTGTGTTACACTCCAAGGTGTTCCCCAGGTTTCCTCTCCATTGCTTCGGTCTTCCGACTCTCGTTTAGTAGTTGTTGAAAACTACACTGCATTAGGCCTACAAATTGGGTATGGGGTGTAGAGAGACGGTGTGTTCCACTCCAAGGTGTTCCCCAGGTTTCCTCTCCATTGCTTCGGTCTTCCGACTCTCGTTTAGTAGTTGTTGAAAACTACACTGCATTAGGCCTACAAATTGGGTATGGGGTGTACAGACGGTGTGTTCCACTCCAAGGTGTTCCCCAGGTTTCCTCTCCATTGCTTCGGTCTTCCGACTCTCGTTTAGTAGTTGTTGAAAACTACACTGCATTAGGCCTACAAATTGGGTATGGGGTGTAGAGAGACGGTGTGTTACACTCCAAGGTGTTCCCCAGGTTTCCTCTCCATTGCTTCGGTCTTCCGACTCTCGTTTAGTAGTTTATGAAAACTACACTGCATTAGGCCTACAAATTGGGTATGGGGTGTAGAGACGGTGTGTTACACTACAAGGTGTTCCCCAGGTTTCCTCTCCATTGCTTCGGTCTTCCGACTCTCGTTTAGTAGTTGTTGAAAACTACACTGCATTAGGCCTACAAATTGGGTATGGGGTGTAGAGAGACGGTGTGTTACACTCCAAGGTGTTCCCCAGGTTTCCTCTCCATTGCTTCGATCTTCCGACTTTCGTTTAGTAGTTGTTGAAAACTACACTGCATTAGGCCTACAAATTGGGTATGGGGTGTAGAGACGGTGTGTTCCACTCCAAGGTGTTCCCCAGGTTTCCTCTCCATTGCTTCGATCTTCCGACTCTCGTATAGTAGTTGTTGAAAACTACACTGCATTAGGCCTACAAATTGGGTATGGGGTGTAGAGACGGTGTGTTCCACTCCAAGGTGTTCCCCAGGTTTCCTCTCCATTGCTTCGGTCTTCCGACTCTCGTTTAGTAGTTGTTGAAAACTACACTGCATTAGGCCTACAAATTGGGTATGGGGTGTAGAGAGACGGTATGTTACACTCCAAGGTGTTCCCCAGGTTTCCTCTCCATTGCTTCGGTCTTCCGACTCTCGTTTAGTAGTTGTTGAAAACTACACTGCATTAGGCCTACAAATTGGGTATGGGGTGTAGAGAGACGGTGTGTTCCACTCCAAGGTGTTCCCCAGCTTTCCTCTCCATTGCTTCGGCCTTCCGACTCTCGTTTAGTAGTTGTTGAAAACTACACTGCATTAGGCCTACAAATTTGGTATGGGGTGTAGAGACGGTGTGTTCCACTCCAAGGTGTTCCCCAGGTTTCCTCTCCATTGCTTCGATCTTCCTACTCTCGTTTAGTAGTTGTTGGAAACTACACTGCATTAGGCCTATAAATTGGGTATGGGGTGTAGAAACGGTGTGTTACACTCCAAGGTGTTCCCCAGGTTTCGTCCACATTGCTTGGGTCTTCCGACTCTCGTTTAGTAGTTGTTGAAAACTACACTGCATTAGGCCTACAAATTGGGTATGGGGTGTAGAGACGGTGTGTTACACTCCAAGGTGTTCCCCAGGTTTCCTCTCCATTGCTTCGGTCTTCCGACTCTCGTTTAGTAGTTGTTGAAAACTACACTGCATTAGGCCTACAAATTGGGTATGGGGTGTAGAGACGGTGTGTTACACTACAAGGTGTTCCCCAGGTTTCCTCTCCATTGCTTCGGTCTTCCGACTCTCGTTTAGTAGTCGTTGAAAACTACACTGCATTAGGCCTACAAATTGGGTATGGGGTGTAGAGAGACGGTATGTTACACTCCAAGGTGTTCCCCAGGTTTCCTCTCCATTGCTTCGGTCTTCCGACTCTCGTTTAGTAGTTGTTGAAAACTACACTGCATTAGGCCTACAAATTGGGTATGGGGTGTAGAGAGATGGTGTGTTCCACTCCAAGGTGTTCCCCAGCTTTCCTCTCCATTGCTTCGGCCTTCCGACTCTCGTTTAGTAGTTGTTGAAAACTACACTGCATTAGGCCTACAAATTGGGTATGGGGTGTAGAGACGGTGTGTTCCACTCCAAGGTGTTCCCCAGGTTTCCTCTCCATTGCTTCGATCTTCCTACTCTCGTTTAGTAGTTGTTGGAAACTACACTGCATTAGGCCTACAAATTGGGTATGGGGTGTAGAGACGGTGTGTTACACTCCAAGGTGTTCCCCAGGTTTCGTCCACATTGCTTGGGTCTTCCGACTCTCGTTTAGTAGTTGTTGAAAACTACACTGCATTAGGCCTACAAATTGGGTATGGGGTGTAGAGACGGTGTGTTACACTCCAAGGTGTTCCCCAGGTTTCCTCTCCATTGCTTCGGTCTTCCGACTCTCGTTTAGTAGTTGTTGAAAACTACACTGCATTAGGCCTACAAATTGGGTATGGGGTGTAGAGACTGTGTGTTCCACTCCAAGGTGTTCCCCAGGTTTCCTCTCTATTGCTTCGATCTTCCGACTCTCGTTTAGTAGTTGTTGAAAACTACACTGCATTAGGCCTACAAATTGGGTATGGGGTGTAGAGACGGTGTCTTCCGCTCCAAGGTGTTCTCCAGGTTTCCTCTCCATTGCTTCAATCTTAAAGCTCTTGTTTAGTAGTTGTTGAAAACAACACTGCATTCGGCCTACAAGTTGGGTATGGGTTGTAGAGACGGTGTCTTCCACTCCAAGGTGTTCTCCAGATTTCCTCTCCATTGCTTCAATCTTCATGCTCGTCTTAAGTAGTTGTTGAAACAACACTACATTAGGCCTACAAGTTGGGTCTGGGTCTTAGAGACGGTGTCTGCCGCTCCAAGGTGTTCTCCAGGTTGCCACATAATCGAAGCTGCATAGAGCCTATTTTGTAATTTTACGCCTACAAAGTCTTTCTGCGGTCCCTCCTTCCAATTGTCCTCCACTGAGCACAACAATGCAGAACGTGTACCCATGTAACCTTTTTTAAACCAGCGTCGAGCCAACTTTGTGGTTTAAGGCCTACTTGTAGTGTCTGGCTGCGCCACTCAATACAGCTGTCCTCTTTACAAAAAATGACCTACAATTATCTGGTTTTCAGCCTATCGGAATTTTAAAACTGTAGTGGGCCTACTAGTTGGGTTGGGGCCTTCTATCTGTGTCTGCCGCTCCTTGCTGTTCTCCTACAGTGAACAAAGCTGTGCCGACTGTTTACCACTCTTGCCAATTTTGAACTGCATTTAGAATACTTACTGATTTGGGCCTACTCTCTGTGTCAGCCTCTCATTCCAGTTGTCCTCCACTGAACAAAACAATGCCCCCTGGTTAGTCCTGTTACCAATTTTGAACTGCATTTAGCCCACTTTATTCTTTGGGCCTATATCTGTGTTTCCTCCTCATCCTGCCCATTGATCAGCCAGTGATAGATGAGTCTGCTGGTACATTGACCCATAACGCAACATTCCCCGTGCACGCTACACTGCAAGATTGTGACCCTGCTGAAATTCAGGTCCCCCTTCCCGCATACCATACCACCTTACATGGGGACAAAGAGGAAGGTGCAGATGAAGGTGCAGGTTCCTTCATCAGGTGGGGGGAGGAATACTCGTTGCTGGCGACGTCACTGGCACAGGGCCCCTCATAGTACGCAAAAGTGTTGCTGCCGGTGGGAGGCGCCCCCGCCGTGCAAACACACCGCTGTACTTTGAAGGGCCCTGTGCCAGTGCCAATGCCAACGAGTGGGCCCCCCCTGCTTGCTCAGGATCACAGCACTTGCAAAGTTGAAATACTTACCTCTCCCTGCTCCACTGCCGTGACGTGGTCCAGATTTACTGGGCCCACTAATTACTTGAACCAGCCCTACCCCCCACAACTTTAGCCAAATGACCCCCAATTTCAAATGCCTTCCAATTATTATAAGCTAAATTACGATTGACAAGCTTCTGTAACAAGAATGGATGTTTTTGCCATTAAAATGGGCAGTGTAGGTGTTTTCCTGGCCTCCACTCACTGCCGACTATGCTTCCCCATTGACTTGCATTGGGTTTCGTGTTTCGGTCGATCCCCGACTTTTTGCGATAATCGGCCGATTCCACTCGACTCGACTTTTAAGATAGTCGGGTTTCACGAAACACGGCTCGACTCTAAAAAGATCAAGGTCGCTCAACCCTACCTTCAAGTTTGAATAAATCCCCAACAGTGTAACCAGCAAAGTACCCCCATACCATCACACCTCCTCCTCCATGCTTCACGGTGGGAACCAAGCATGTAGAGTCCATCCGTTCACCTTTTCTGCATCACACAAAGACATGGTGGTTGGAAGCAAAGATTTCCAATTTGGACTCATCAGATCAAAGCACAGATTTCCACTGGTCTAATGTCCATTCCTTGTGTTCTTTAGGCCAAATAAGTCTCTTCTGCTTGTTGCCTGTCCTTAGCAGTGGTTTCCTAGCAGCTATTTTACCATGAAGGCCTGCTGCACAAAGTCTCCTCTTAACAGTTGGTGTACAGATGTGTCTGCTGCTAGAACTCGGTGTGGCATTGACCTGGTCTCTAATCTGAGCTGCTGTTAACCTGCGATTTCTGAGGCTGGTGACTTGGATAAACTTAAGAAGCAGAGGTGACTCTTGGTCTTCCTTTGGGGCGATCCTCATGTGAGCCAGTTTCTTTGTAGCGCCTGATGGGTTTTGCCACTGCACTTGTGGACACTTTCAAAGTTGTTCCCAATTTTTCGGACTGACTGACCTTCATTTCTTAAAGTAATGATGGCCACTCGTTTTTCTTTTCTTAGCTGTTTTTTTCTTGCCATATTACAAAATCTAACAGTCTATTCAGTAGGACTATCAGCTGTGTATCCACCAGACTTCTGCACAACACAACTGATGGTCCCAACACCATTTATAAGGCAAGATATCCCAATTATTAAACCTGACAGGGCACACCTGTGAAGTGAAAACCATTCCCGGTGACTACCTCTTAAGGCTCATCAAGAGAAAGCCAAGAGTGTGCAAAGCAGTCATGAAAGCAAAAGGTGGCTACTTTGAAGAACCTAGAGTATAAGACATAATTTCAGTTGTTTCACACTTTTTTGTTAAGTATATCATTCCACATGTGTTAATTCATAGTTTTGATGCCTTCAGTGTGAATGTACAATTTTCATAGTCATGAAAATACAGAAAGACCTTTAAATGAGAAGGTGTGTCCAAACTTTTGGTCTGTACTGTATAACTTAAAATCTAGAGGTGGCAGGCAAATTCAGAGATCATGTTTGGAATCAGCGCATTCAATTTAATATAAATTATGTGTTTCTCTCACAGTATCAAAATCATTATTGTGTGGTGTAATGGGTAAAGGTCATCAAAAAGTATGGATACAGTAAATCTCCTGCACTTTTCTGCTCTTCCAATTCTTTATGATAAATTAAAATTATTAGTTACCAAATTAACATATATAATCAGTAAAATGTTACATTAAAATATTGGTGTCTCTTTTTTCTTCTATGTGATTTATTTAATTATAGGCTGTCTTTACTTTCTTCCACATTATTCTTTTTTATACTTCTGTTTTTTTAATCTGCGACTTCTTCTGGGATATAACTTGGTGATGCAAATCTCCAAGCACAGCATTTATTAAAAAAATAGACATAGAAATGCAGCACTCACCCATATCCTTTGGATTAAAAGTCCTTCATTTCATATAAGTGGACATCATTGTCTGCGAAGAGCAGGTAAGAAGAGGGATTTTAGCAGGGGAGAAGAGAAACAAAAGACAAGGTAGCAGTTTTTATTCAATTTCTCTCTTCTCTTCAAGAATGATTATTTACAAATTATGCACAGCGGTCCATTTTTCCACACAAGCAATTTTCTATGCAGATTCCATCTTTGTCTAAGACCTATAATCCTTTAATTGTCCTGAGGTTATACTTTTAGGATTCACATGGAGTTCTTAATACACTATCTAATTTTGAAGATAATGACAGGACAGATAGTAGTTAAGAAATGAAGATATGTTTTTGGACCTCCCCTAGAAGGTCACAAACTAAGTCATGGTGATTATGTATAAGTCTCCTATGTTGAACAAAATGCAGGGTATTAGCTAGGTCTCCTGATCTCTAATAATCTTTTTAACTGTTACATTCTTAAATGTACATATTAACCATATTATTTCAGACATACTATATTTTTATGAAACAATGTTTTGGATTATATTTTAGATGAAACAATTCATTTTGTGCTGTGTTATAAATGTGTAGGCCAGATTTTAAAAAAATACACTTTTCCATGAATTGAAAATACATTGTTGAATTAAAGCGGGTTTCTAAGTAGGGGTCTTTAGCTGTTACATATTCTTGTTTAATTTGTTCAAAAATCCTGCTACAAATCAGAAAAGTCTGCAATTCATGAAGCTCATAAGGCTTATTTGACATTTCCTGGGCCCATTTGATTGCTTGCATTCACGAAAACTGAGAGAAGGAATCTTAGGTTAAAGACAATTAGTCAGCAGTTTTTTTGCTATGTAACATGAGTGCAGAAATATTTTTTAGAGATGTTAAACTCAAATATACAAAGTCTCAAAATTAACTGATTTACGATATTCGACATACTGGTACGTTCCCACAAATGGATGTAACGGTATGTTCTTTCGATCATGTAGGCATAGGACCAGTGCCTGCAGGATTGTTGCCGTGAACTCGACTTAAGTGATAGCAGAGACCTGACTGCCACTGACAGGAGCAGTGCCTGCACCACCATGGGCTGTTAAACCCCATAAATGTTGTGTTCAATTGAGATTTCAGAATTTAGAAGACAGTGAGGGAGGTCTTCTTCCTCACCATTATGATTGACCCCCACGATGGTCACATGATGACCTCGTGATCTGTCAGCTATGGAGTTAACTACTTGAAATATGGAAAGAAAAATCCATAGATAAAATAACAAAGTCTTTATTAGAATGTTACAAACAGTCATAAACTCATACAGTATATACATGTACCAATACAAAGTCAGATAGCCCAGGGACTCAGGTATTAGTAGCAAGTGTATCGTAGTAAAAAATGGGGCAGGAAGAGTATATAATTCTTTATAAAGAAATATAAAGTACAAGGGCTTACATAATACTCATCTCCTAGTAACTGGTTAATGCAAAAATACAAAAAATATATAGTACTTCAATGTATATTAGTGATCAGTCAATACCTATATGACTTCAAAATGCAGACAGACTAAGTGTACAACTGCATCAACACTAATTATTGCCCATTATTACCCCATGTGGGATACCATGCTAACAACCCCATAAAACAAGGACTCGGGTAGTAATGGGATGTGTATCACAATGAAATAATAAGGCAGAGAGTATACAATTCAATAGCAAATATGTATGAAGAGCCAGTATTTACATAATACTCCTCTCCTAGTAGCTGGCGAGTGCCAAAATCCAAAGAAAATATGTATCACTTCAATATTTATTAGTGATCAGTCAATACTTGTATGGATTTAATAGACAGACTAAGTGTAACACTGTATCCATTCACACACTAACACTTGTCTCTTTTTTACCCCATGTGAGATACCATGCCTGCAGCCCCAACATGGGTTTTGTGTGGGCTTCCTCAGGAGGCCTGCTTAGAAAATGCTACAAGCATGGTCTAAGAAGCTTTTTGTCAGTGTAAAACTGATGGGTACAATGTATTGCAGTCCTGCAAGAAGGACTAAGTTAAAAAAAGCAAACAAAATTATAAAAATATATAAATAAACAAAATAAAGGAAAAAAAATATTATACCCATACATACATACAGGTGTATCTCACAAAATTAGAATATCATCAAAATGTTTTGGCGCTTTTATATGATAAAAACTATTTTATAGAAAAAATAATTATTTTTGCATCGCTTTTTTCTGAGGACTATAACTTTTTTACTTTTTCTTTGATGACGCTGTATTGTGGCTCATTTTTTCGGGACAAGATGACGTTTTCAGCGGTACCATGGTTATTTATATCCATCTTTTTGTTTGGCGGTATGATAATAAAGCGTTGTTTTTTGCCTAGTTTTTTTTTTACAGTGTTCACTGAAGGGGTTAACTAGTGGGACAGTTTTATAGGTCGGGTCGTTATGGACGCGGCGATACTAAATATGTGTACTTTTATTGTTTTTTTTTATTTATATAAAGAAATGTATTTATAGGAACAATATATATATACAGTTAGGGCCAGAAATATTTGGACAGTGACACAATTTTCGCGAGTTGGGCTCTGCATGCCACCACATTGGATTTGAAATGAAACCTCTACAACAGAATTCAAGTGCAGATTGTAACGTTTAATTTGAAGGGTTGAACAAAAATATCTGAAAAATGCTTTGCCAGGCCTTTACAGCCGCAGTCTTCAGGTCTTGCTTGTTTGTGGGTCTTTCCGTCTTAAGTCTGGATTTGAGCAAGTGAAATGCATGCTCAATTGGGTTTAGATCTGGAGATTGACTTGGCCATTGCAGAATGTTCCACTTTTTGGCACTCATGAACTCCTGGGTAGCTTTGGATGTATGCTTGGGGTCATTGTCCATCTGTACTATGAAGCGCCGTCCAATCAACTTTGCAGCATTTGGCTGAATCTGGGCTGAAAGTATATCCCGGTACACTTCAGAATTCATCCGGCTACTCTTGTCTGCTCTTATGTCATCAATAAACACAAGTGACCCAGAGCCATTGAAAGCCATGCATGCCCATGCCATCACGTTGCCTCCACCATGTTTTACAGAGGATGTGGTGTGCCTTGGATCATGTGCTGTTCCCTTTCTTCTCCAAACTTTTTTCTTCCCATCATTCTGGTACAGGTTGATCTTTGTCTCATCTGTCCATAGAATACTTTTCCAGAACTGAGCTGGCTTCTTGAGGTGTTTTTCTGCAAATTTAACTCTGGCCTGTCTATTTTTGGTATTGATGAATGGTTTGCATCTAGATGTGAACCCTTTGTATTTACTGTCATGGAGTCTTCTCTTTACTGTTGACTTAGAGACAGATACACCTACTTCACTGAGAGTGTTCTGGACTTCAGTTGATGTTGTGAACGGGTTCTTCTTCACCAAATTAAGTATGCGGCGATCATCCACCACTGTTGTCATCCATGGACGCCCAGGCCTTTTTGACTTCCCAAGCTCACCAGTCAATTCCTTTTTTCTCAGAATGTACCCAACTGTTGATTTTGCTACTCCAAGCATGTCTGCTATCTCTCTGATGGATTTTTTCTTTTTTTTCAGCCTCAGGATGTTCTGCTTCAACTCAATTGAGAGTTCCTTTGACCGCATGTTGTCTGCTCACAGCAACAGCTTCCAAATGCAAAACCACACACCTGGAATCCACCACTGACCTTTTAACTACTTCATTGATTACAGGTTAACGAGGGAGACGCCTTCAGAGTTAATTGCAGCCCTTAGAGTCCATTGTCCAATTACTTTTGGTCCCTTGAAAAAGATTACGCTATGCATTACAGAGCTATGATTCCTAAACCCTTTCTCCGATTTGGATGTGGAAACTATCATATTGCAGCTGGGAGTGTGCACTTTCAGCCCATATTATATATATAATTGTATTTCTGAACATGTTTTTGTGAACAGCTAAAATAACAAAACTTGTGTCACTGTCCAAATATTTCTGGCCCTAACTGTATATATATTTTAATTTTAGGAATTTAAAAAAAAAATTTTTACATGTGAATATTTTTTTTTAAGACTATAACATTACCCCAGGGGGAACATCATGTTATAGTGTAAGATCGCTGATCTGACACCTTGCTGTGCACTGTGTCAGATCAGTGATCTGACGTGCACTCCTGGAAGCTTCCCGGCACCTGCTCTGAGCAGGCGCTGTGAAGCCACCTCCCTGCAGGACCCGGATGCAGCCCCGTGGCCATTTTGGATCCAGGCCTGCTGCAGGGAGGAGGAGGTAAGAGACCCTCGAGCAACGCGATCACATCGCGTTGCTCCGAGGGTCTCAGGGAAGCACGCAGGGAGCCCCCTCCCTGCGCGATGCTTCCCTATACCGCCGACTCACTGCGATCATGTTTGGTCCGTGACCGCTCCTGGCACATAGTGCCGGATGTCAGCTGCGATAGTCAGCTGAGACCCGGCCGCGATCAGCCGTGCTCCCCCCGTGAGCGCAGCTGATCGCGCAGGACGCACTATCCCGTCAATGATAATTAAGTCCCAGGTCACCTTGACGGGATAGTACGTCCAATGGGAATAAGGGGTTAAAACCTCCAAATCATAAAGAAATCAAATAAATGTGGTATCGCTGTAATCGCACTGACCTGAAGAATAAAGTTGACTTATCAATTTAACCACACATGGAATGACATGAAAAGACAACAAAAAATAGTTCGTGAATTGCTCGTTTTTGTTCATTCTGCCTCCCAAAAATCAGAATAGACAGCAATAAAAAAAAATTATTTGCCTGAAAATTGTACCAATAAAAACATCAGCTAGTCCCACAAAAAATAAGCCCTAACATGACTCTGTCGGCAGAAATCTAGTAAAATTATAGCTCCAAAAATATGGTGATTCAAAATCTTGTTTTTTACAATAAAAAGCGTATTTTAGTGTGTGACAGCAGTGAAACAGAAAAAAACTATATAAATCTGGCATCACTGCATTTACACCAACTGAAAGAATAAAGTCGTCTAATCATTTATAATGCATGAGAAACTATGTAAAAAATAAATAAAACCAATTCTTCACCTGCTGTTTATTTTTTCATCCTGTATCCTAAAGACCATAGAAAGGTTTGGCTGACATTTAACCAGGGCTAATCTCTGAAATACGTGATTCAGAGGGACCCCACAGTGGAAGACTCCCTATAAATGAGGCAGAAGAAGGCACTGTGGATGCTTCTGACCTACAATCCAGTGGTGTCCCTCTCTTTAGGTGTGCATAAAAGCGTAGTTGACCACAGTTTTGTGCACTTCTGATAAGAAGGACAATGCTATACAGAGGCCAAATTGATTCTAGAGTAATTCTGCTACCTTATTTTAGTGAATGGATCTCTTAGGGTGTTGTCTGAATCACTTCACTTGGAGATCTAGATGGAAACCTCAAAGCAAATGCTCAGCAAAGAGTGCAGGATAAATGTGATCCAAAATGTTATGTAAAATGTTCCCAACAAAAGCTTCAAATTAATCCACAAAATAAGCAAGTCCACACACAAGTCCATCATCTGTTAATTGAAATATAGGGGCTTCCACATTACTGGTAGCACAAAGGTTTCTGGAATAGCAGAATAGCTCCTTGTCCCCCCAAAAGAAATTCTGCAAATTCTGCACTCCCAAATCCAAATGCCCCTTACCTTTCTGAGACCCAGTGTGCCTAAACCACATGTAGCATTCACATGTGTGGCATTTATGTAGCAATGGGAGTATGCCTAATCAACAAGTGTGTATCTCCCAAAGAATGATTTGGGCTGTCATGCCCTCAGCCACAGGCCCAGTCTCCGCTGCACAGGGAGACCGGCACCGATCACACAGCCTTACTCACCCTGTCCGTGGCTCTAGATGATCAGAGGCTCTTTTCTCTGCTAAGAACCTGCATGCTCTTGGCAGGTCTCCTGGAAATGCTCTTAGGAGCCGCACTCCGCTTCCTGCACATACTTAAAACAGCAGGGCACCTGTTCTCTATTCAGGCTGTCAGTGCTATGATGCTCTGTGCATAAAAAGCATCCTCCCCTTAACCCTCCTTCAGGGGCAACTGATCTGACAGGCGCAGATCACTTAGTTTCATTTCTCTATTTTCAGTGGTTTGTCTGGGAAACACCATCCTCACAGTACCTTCCTAACTTTAAAGGCTGTGTGAAACCTGAGAAGCCTCTTGTGCTGCAGAGCTGCAGGAGATCAGATATCAGTGTTTTGGCTTCTCAGGCTCATTGCCCCTGAATGCGTCACTCCTTTGACGATTAGAATTTGCTGGTTTTATTCATCCCAATTGTTTTTTAGCTTGTTTTATGAATAGCTAGTGCTAAATTTGTGGATTTGTCATAGAAGGTTTTGTTAGAAATAAGAGTGTGCTTCTCAGGCACATTGCGCCCTAACACATATCCCCTCTCTTGCTTCTGCTTTTCTTATGAAATGGCAAGGAGAATATTTGACTTGTCCAATGCCCTTCATGTTGAGCAAGTGCAAAATATACTGCTTGATGATGATGAGACAGACCCCTTACAGCTAGAAGATTTAGGGGAAGAAAGTGACATTGATTCAGAAGATGATGTGGAGGAATGTCCAGATGTGTCTGATACAGATCAAGATGGAGAGAGTGAGGAGGATGCTCAAGACATAGAAACATATTATTTGGGCAAAGATGAAACAACAAAATGGATAAAAAAGCCACCCCCTATAGGTTCTCGCACACGCTCGCGTAACATTTTGAGCCACCTTCCTGGTGTCATAGGAACTGCAAGGAATGCTAAAAGTGAAATGGAATGCTTCAACTGTTTATTCACTGATGACCCTCTGGTCACAATTGTGACATATACAAATCAGTACATGGACACCATAAGGGACAGTTTCATTAGAAAGCGAGATGTCAACCCTATTGATGTAATTGAACTGATGGCGTTTATTGGTTTGCTATATCTTGCAGGCGCCTATAGGGCAAACCAACAGAGTTTGGAGGAGCTCTGGGGTAGAGATGGGGATGGCATTGAGAAATTTTCCTTGGTAATGAATATAAAGAGATTCAAAATTATAATGCGGTGTCTTCATTTTGACGACAGAAGTACCAGAACTGAGCGAAACAAAATATGACCGGCTTGCTGCGATTCGTGAGATATTTGAAAAACCTGTCAAAAAAGCTATTGGCTAGGTCAAAATGTCACTATTGATGGAATGCTCCCGGGATTTCGTGGTAGATGTGGCTTTCGGCAATATATTCCATCTAAACCAAACAAATATGGGCTAATAATTTTTGCCCTTGCTGACTCCAGGATTACTTATACCTACAATATGGAAGTTTATGCGGGGAAACAGCCAGCAGGTCCATATTGTGTAAGCAACACACCGAGTGAGGTGGTAAAGCGAATGGCTGAGCCTTTGTATGGTTCGGGGAGAAATATAACTGCAGATAACTGGTTTACTGATGTGGGTTTGATTGATTTTTTGAAATCCAAAAAAATATCATATGTGGGTACTGTGCGGAAAAATAAAACACAATTACCGCCACAGTTTATCAATGTGAAAGGGAGAGAACAATACCACAGTATGTTTGGATTTAGTGTTTGCAAAGTTTTAGTGTCCTATGTCCCACGCAACAACAAAAATGTTATTCTTGTATCCTCGCTTCATGATGATGATGCGATTGATCCTCGGTCTGAAGCACAAAATAAGCCAGAAATGATAACGTTTTACAACGAAACCAAGGGTGGTGTAGACACTGCAGATCAGATCTGTGCTACTTTCAGCGTGTGCAGAAATGTCAGGCGCTGGCCAATGGTAATTTTTTTCACTATGCTAAATGTGGCATGAATAAATTCTCAAGTTATTTACATAGGAAACCAGCTGGGATCACAGCGTAGAAGACTCTATCTAAAAACATTGGCTCATGAACTGGTCATTGCAGAGCTTCGCAGAAGAAGTGTGAAAACAATTGGAATACCCTCTAGCATGCAAATGCGGCTGAGAAAATTTTGCACAGAACATGAACGCGAAGAATCACCAGCTCCCCCACCACCCAAAAGACAGAGATGCCACACCTGCACTGTAGAAACAGGACTCAGGAGACTCTCAAATTATGCATGTAAAAATTGCAAAAATGCGATTTGCCTGTCTCATGCAGAAATGATCTGCAAATCATGCTCATTGCTCTGCAAGTGTACTTTTACAGGTGAACCGCTAACATCTGATAGTGACTGATTTTGAGTACAGTACTATTTCAGCAACCTGAAACTTTATGTTTACTTATAGTTTTTGAAGAAAACTGTTGTTTTTTTTTTTGCAAGTAGCAAAATGTGTGCACTTTGAAACATATTACTTTTCTGGTTAGTAAACATTTTTTTTCCACCTGATTATATGTATTCTCATTTATTACAATCCTATTAAGGTAACTGATCACTTTTAGAGCATTGAAATTTTTTAAAGAGGAAAATATAGCCAATTTTCTAGCCTGTGCCAGACAGGCGCAATGCCCCTAAACTCGTTATGAAACATATTGCCCCTGACGGAGGGTTAAGGGAGGTGCCTGGGCAATGTGTTCTTTCTGGGGGATTGTTGCCTCGACTTTAGGGTTTCGCAAAACCTGACTTTCTCAAAAGTCGGGTCGGGTGAAATCAGCCGATTATTGCGAAAAGTCATGGGCCGACTGAAACACGAAACCCAATGCAAGTCAATGGGGAATCAAAGTCGGCAGTGAGTGGAGGACAGGAAAACACCTACAGTGCCCATTTTAATGCCAAAAACATCAATTCGTATTACAGAAGCTTGTCAATCTTAATTTACTTAATAATAATAGTTAGGCATTGAAAACAGGGGGTCATTTGGCTAAAGTTGTGGGGGGGTAGGGCTGGCTCAAGATTTTCGTGGGCCCAAGAAATGCGGAATACGTCACGGCGGTGGGGCAGGGAGAGGTTAGTATTTCAACTTTGCAAGTGCTGTGATCCTGAGCAAGCAGGGGGGCCCACTAGTTGGCACTGGCACAGGGCCCTTCATAGTACGGCAGTGTGTTTGACGGCAGGTGGCGCCTCCAACTGCCAGACACTTTTTTGCGTACTATGAGGGGCCCTGTGCCAGTGCCAACGAGTATGCCCCCCAACCTGATGAAGGAACCTGCACTTTCATCTGCACCTTCCTCTTTGTCCCCGTGTAAGGTGGTATAGTATGCGGGAAGGGGAACCTGACTTTCAGCAGGGTCACATTCTGGCTGTGTAGAGTGCAAGGGGAATGTAGTGGTCTGGGCCAATGTACCAGCAGACTCATCAAGCAGTGGCTGGGCAATGGGCAGGAAGAGGAGGAAACACAGAAATAGGCCCAAATAATAAAGTAGGCCAAATGCAGTTCAAAACTTTTAACAGGAGTACACAGGCGGCATAGCTTTGTTCAGTGGAGGACTGTTATGAACTGGTGATTCAGAACCACAATGGTCCTGGTGGTTACGAGCACAGAAAATGACCTGATAGTTGCTAATCACAGCTCTGAGATGTGGGAACTCTGCTGACCGCAATCCCTAATCCTATCACACCACACTAGAGGTAGCGATGGAGCGCTCCTGACCAGACCTAGGCGCCTCGGGCACAGCCTGAGAAACTAGCTAGCCCTGAAGAGAGAAAAATAAGCCTACCTTGCCTCAGAGAAATTCTCCAAAGGAAAAGGCAGCCCCCCACATATAATGACTGTGAGTAAAAATGAAAATACAAACAGAGAGATGAAATAGATTTTAGCAAAGTGAGGCCCGACTTACTGAATAGACCGAGGATAGGAAAGATAGCTTTGCGGTCAGCACAAAAACCTACAAACAACCACGCAGAGGGCGCAAAAAGACCCTCCACACCGACTAACGGTACGGAGGTGCTTCCTCTGCGTCCCAGAGCTTCCAGCAAGCAAGACAAACCAATATAGCAAGCTGGACAGAAAAAATAGCAAACAAAAGTAACACAAGCAGAACTTAGCTTATGCAGGGCAGACAGGCCACAAGAACGATCCAGGAGAGAGCAAGACCAATACTGGAACATTGACTGGAGGCCAGGAACAAAGAACTAGATGGAGATAAATAGAGCAGCACCTAACGACTTAACCTCGTCACCTGAGGAAGGAAACTCAGAAGCCGCAGCCCCACTCACATCCACCAAAGGAAGCTCATGGACAGAACCAGCCGAAGTACCACTCATGGCCACAGGAGGGAGCTTGACCACAGAATTCACAACAGTACCCCCCCTTGAGGAGGGGTCACCGAACCCTCACCAGAGCCCCCAGGCTGACCAGGATGAGCCAAATGAAAGGCACGAACCAGATCGGCAGCATGAACATCAGAGGCAAAGACCCAGGAAATATCTTCCTGACCATAACCCTTCCACTTAACCAGGTACTGGAGTTTCCGTCTCGAAATACGAGAATCCAAAATCTTCTCCACTATATACTCCAACTCCCCCTCAACCAAGACCGGGGCAGGAGGATCAACGGATGGAACCACAGGTGCCACGTATCTCCGCAACAATGACCTATGGAATACATTATGGATGAAAAAAGAAGCTGGAAGGGTCAAACGAAAAGACACAGGATTAAGAACCCCAGAAATCCTATACGGACCAATGAAACGAGGCTTAAACTTAGGAGAGGAAACTTTCATAGGAATATAACGAGACGACAACCAAACCAAATCCCCAACACGAAGTCGGGGACCCACACAGCGCCTGCGGTTAGCGAAACATTGAGCCTTCTCCTGGGACAATGTCAAATTGTCCACTACATGAGTCCAAATCTGCTGCAACCTATCCACCACAGTATCCACACCAGGACAGTCCGAAGACTCAACCTGCCCTGAAGTGAAACGAGGATGGAAACCAGAATTGCAGAAAAACGGCAAAACCAAAGTAGCCGAGCTGGCCCGATTATTAAGGGCGAACTCAGCCAAAGGCAAAAAGGACACCCAATCATCCTGATCAGCAGAAACAAAACATCTCAGATATGTTTCCAAGGTCTGATTGGTTCGTTCAGTTTGGCCATTTGTCTGAGGATGGAAAGCCGAGGAAAAAGACAAATCAATGCCCATCCTAGCACAAAAGGCTCACCAAAACCTCGAAACAAACTGGGAACCTCTGTCAGAAACGATGTTCTCTGGAATGCCATGTAAACAAACCACATGCTGGAAAAACAATGGCACCAAATCAGAGGAGGAGGGCAATTTAGACAAGGGTACCAAATGGACCATCTTAGAGAAGCGATCACAAACCACCCAAATGACCGACATGTTTTGAGAGATGGGGAGATCCGAAATAAAATCCATAGAGATATGTGTCCAGGGCCTCTTCGGGACCGGCAAGGGCAAAAGCAACCCACTGGCACGAGAACAGCAGGGCTTAGCCCGAGCACAAATCCCACAGGACTGCACAAACGAACGCACATCCCGCGACAGAGACGGCCACCAAAAGGATCTAGCCACCAAATCTCTGGTACCAAAGATTCCAGGATGACCAGCCAACACCGAACAATGAACCTCAGAGATAACTCTAATCGTCCATTTATCAGGGACAAACAGTTTCTCCGTTGGGCAACGGTCAGGTCTATTAGCCTGAAATTTTTGCAGCACCTGCCGCAAATCAGGGGAGATGGCAGACAAAATTACCCCCTCTTTGAGAATACCCGCCGGCTCAGGCAAACCCGGAGAGTCGGGCACAAAACTCCTAGACAGGGCATCCGCCTTCACATTTTTAGAGCCCGGAAGGTACGAAACCACAAAGTCAAAACGGGAGAAAAACAGTGACCAACGAGCCTGTCTAGGATTCAACCGTTTGGCAGACTCGAGATAAGTCAAGTTCTTGTGATCAGTCAAGACCACCACGCGATGCTTAGCTCCTTCAAGCCAATGACGCCACTCCTCGAATGCCCACTTCATGGCCAGGAACTCTCGATTGCCAACATCATAATTACGCTCAGTAGGCGAAAACATCCTGGAAAAGAAGGCACATGGTTTCATCACCGAGCCATCAGAACTTCTTTGCGACAAAACAGCCCCTGCTCCAATCTCAGAAGCATCAACCTCGACCTGGAACGGGAGCGAAACATCTGGCTGGCACAACACAGGGGCAGAAGAAAAACGACGCTTCAACACCTGAAAAGCTTCCACAGCAGCAGAAGACCAATTGACCACATCAGCACCCTTCTTGGTAAAATCAGTCAATGGTTTATCAATACTAGAAAAACTATTGATGACGCGATGATAAAAATTAGCAAAGCCCAGGAACTTTTGCAGTCTCTTCAGAGATGTCGGCTGAGTCCAATCATAAATAGCCTGAACTTTAACAGGGTCCATCTCGATAGTAGAAGGGGAAAAAATGAAACCCAAAAATGAAACCTTCTGAACACCAAAGAGACACTTTGACCCCCTCACAAACAAAGAATTCGCACGCAGGACCTGGAACACCATTCTAACCTGCTTCACGTGCGACTCCCAATCATCCGAGAAGACCAAAATATCATCCAAGTATACAATCAGGAATTTATCCAGGTACTCTCGGAAGATGTCATGCATAATGGACTGAAATACTGATGGAGCATTGGAAAGCCCGAATGGCATAACCAGGTACTCAAAATGGCCCTCGGGCGTATTAAATGCTGTTTTCCATTCATCGCCCTGTTTAATACGCACAAGATTATACGCACCACGAAGATCTATCTTGGTGAACCAACTAGCCCCCTTCATCCGAGCAAACAAATCAGACAGCAGCGGCAAGGGGTACTGAAATTTGACTGTGATTTTATTTAGAAGGCTGTAATCAATACAAGGTCTCAACGAACCATCCTTCTTGGCCACAAAAAAGAACCCTGCCCCCAATGGCGACGACGACGGGCGAATATGACCTTTCTCCAAGGATTCCTTTACGTAACTCCGCATAGCGGCATGCTCAGGTACAGACAAATTAAACAGTCGACCTTTAGGGAATTTACTACCAGGAATCAAATCGATAGCACAATCGCAATCCCTATGCGGAGGTAGGGCACTGGACTTGGGCTCATCAAATACATCCCGGTAATCTGACAAGAACTCTGGGACCTCAGAAGGGGTGGATGATGAAATAGACAGAACTGGAACATCACCATGTACCTCCTGACAACCCCAGCTGGACACAGACATACAGTATATTTCCAATCCAATACTGGGTTATGGACTTGTAGCCATGGCAACCCCAACACGACCACATCATGCAGATTCTGCAACACCAAAAAGCGAATATCCTCCTGATGCGCAGGAGCCATGCACATGGTCAGCTGGGTCCAATACTGAGGCTTATTCTTGGCCAAAGGCGTAGCATCAATTCCTCTCAATGGAATAGGATGCTGCAAGGGCTCCAAGAAAAACCACAGCGCCTAGCAAACTCCAAGTCCATCAAATTCAGGGCAGCGCCTGAATCCACAAATGCCATGACAGAATAGGATGACAAAGAGCAGATCAAAGTAACGGACAAAAGAAATTTCGACTGTACCGTACCAATGGTGGCAGACCTAGCGAAACGCTTAGTGCGCTTAGGACAATCAGAGATAGCATGAGTGGAATCACCACAGTAAAAACACAGCCCATTCCGACGTCTGTGTTCTTGCCGTTCAGCTCTGGTCAAAGTCCTATCGCACTGCATAGGCTCAGGTTTATGCACAGATAATACCACCAAATGGTGCACAGTTTTACGCTCACATAAGCGTCGATCGATCTGAATGGCCAAAGACATAGACTCATTCAGACCAGCAGGCATAGGAAATCCCACCATGACATCCTTAAGGGCTTCAGAGAGACCCTTTATGAATATTGCTGCCAGAGCACATTCATTCCATTGAGTGAGCACAGACCACTTCCTAAACTTCTGACAATATATCTCTACCTCATCCTGACCCTGACACAGAGCCAGCAAAATTCTCTGTGCCTGATCCACTGAATTAGGTTTATCATAAAGCAACCCGAGCGCCAGAAAAAATGCATCAATATCACACAATGCAGGATCTCCTGGCGCAAGGGAAAATGCCCAGTCTTGAGGGTCGCCATGTAATACAGAAATAATGATCTTTACTTGTTGAACTGGATCACCAGAGGAGCGGGGTTTCAAAGCCAGAAATAGTTTACAATTATTTTTGAAATTCAGAAACTTAGCTCTATCTCCGGAAAATAACTCAGGAATAGGAATTTTAGGTTCTAACATAGGATTCTGAACCACTAAATCTTGAATGTTCTATACACTTATAGTGAGATTATCCATCAAAGAGAACAGACCTTGAATGTCCATGTCTACACCTGTGCTCTGAACCACCCTGATGTAAAGGGGAAAAGAAAGACAAAACACAGTGCAAAGAAAAAAAAATGGTCTCAGAACTTCTCTTTTCCCTCTATTGAGAAGCATTAGTACTTTGGGCCTCCAGTACTGTTATGAACTGGTGATTCAGAACCACAATGGACCTGGTGGTTACGAGCACAGAAAATGACCTGATAGTTGCTAATCACATAGGACGAGCTCTGAGATGTGGGAACTCTGCTGACCGCAATCTCTAATCCTATCACACCACACTATAGGTAGCCGTGGAGCGCTCCTGACCAGACCTAGGCGCCTCGGGCACAGCCTGAGAAACTAGCTAGCCCTGAAGAGAGAAAAATAAGCCTACCTTGCCTCAGAGAAATTCCCCAAAGGAAAAGGCAGCCCCCCACATATAATGACTGTGAGTAAAGATGAAAATACAAACACAGAGATGAAATAGATTTTAGCAAAGTGAGGCCCGACTTACTGAATAGACCGAGGATAGGAAAGATAGCTTTGCGGTCAGCACAAAAACCTACAAACAACACGCAGAGGGCGCAAAAAGACCCTCCACACCGACTAACGGTACGGAGGTGCTTCCTCTGCGTCCCAGAGCTTCCAGCAAGCAAGACAAACCAATATAGCAAGCTGGACAGAAAAAATAGCAAACAAAAGTAACACAAGCAGAACTTAGCTTATGCAGGGCAGACAGGCCACAAGAACGATCCAGGAGAGAGCAAGACCAATACTGGAACATTGACTGGAGGCCAGGAACAAAGAACTAGGTGGAGTTAAATAGAGCAGCACCTAACGACTTAACCTCGTCACCTGAGGAAGGAAACTCAGAAGCCGCAGCCCCACTCACATCCACCAAAGGAAGCTCATGGACAGAACCAGCCGAAGTACCACTCATGGCCACAGGAGGGAGCTTGACCACAGAATTCACAACAGAGGACAACTGTATTGAGTGGCGCAGACAGATTTAGTAGGCCTAAAATAAAAAAGTAGGCTAAATTCAGTTCAAAATTGGTAACAAGAGTACACAGGCGGCATTGATTTGTTCAGTGGAGGAGGACAACTGTAATGAGTTGCGCAGACAGACTTAGTAGGCCTAAAATAAAAAAGTAGGCTAAATGCAGTTCAAAATTGGTAACAGGAGTACACAGGCGGCATTGCTTTGTTCAGTGGAGGAGGAAAACTGTAATGAGTGGCTCAGACAGACTTAGTAGGCCTACCTGGTAGGCCTGTTACCAATTTTTCAGCATTTCATACACTTCTATGCTTGTGTGGTAAATGTGAGACTCTTCATACTTTATTCTTTGTGTTGGGGAAGTTTATTTAGAGCACCAGACCCAGGAATGCTCCAAGTGTCCAAATACTTTTCTGCATTTTATTGTCTTATATATATATTTGTCTAAGGGGTACTTCCGTCTGTCTGTCTGTCTGTAATGGAAATCCCGCGTCGCTGACTGATCGCTGTCTGGCCAAGAATTAGTCCCTGCCTACTTCTGTCCAGTCAGTGCCCGGCGCCCGCTCCATACTCCCCTCCAGTCAGCACTGACACAGGGTTAATGGCAGCGTTAATGGACTTCGTTATGCCGTGGATAACGCACTCCATTAACGTTGCTATTAACCCTGTGTGACCAACCTTTTACTATTGATGCTGCCTATGCAGCATCAATAGTAAAAATATCTAATGTTAAAAATAATAAAAAAGCAAAAAACATGCTATTCTCACCTTCCGTCGTCTGCCGATGCGCGCAGCTGCCTCCACTATCCATTCCCAGAGAGGCATTGCTAAATTACCCAGAAGACTTAGCGGTCTCGTGAGACCGCTAAGTCATCTGGGTAATTTCACAATGCATCTCTGGGAACGGAAGCTGGCGGCAGCCACGCGCGCATTGGGACAGCTTCGCTGGACGCCGGGCGGGTAAGTATATAACTATTTTTTATTTTTTGATTTTAATTATTTTTTTAAACAGGGATATGGTGCCCACACTGCTATATACTACGTGGGATGTGTTATATACTGCGTGGCTGCTATATACTACGTGGCCAGTGTTATATACTGCATGGGCTGTGTTACATACTGCGTGGCCTGTGTTATATACTATGTGGGCTGTGTTATATATTACATGTGCTGTGTTATATACTGGTGGCTGCTATATACTATGTGGGCTGTGTTTCATACTGCGTGGCCTGAGTTATATACTACGTGGGCTGTGTTATTTACTGCGTGGGCTGTGCTATATATTATGTGGGCTGTGTTATATACTACGTGGCTGCTCTATACTACGTGGGCAGTGTTATATACTACTTGGGCAGTGTTATATGTTGTGAATTCTGCTCTTGGGCTCCCTCCGGTGGTTATGAGTGGTAGTGCTGCTGTCTTTGGATCGCAGCATTTATCAGGTGTGTCCACTTATTGCAATTTGGACTGCAATTTGGATGCGGTCCATCGACGACTGATCTGACAGGGAGAGGTCCTTCTCCCACAGCCCCAGGAACAGATTTGCATAAGCCGGTGCAAAAGAAGCACCTATTGCGGTGCCCTGGAGCTGTAGGTAGAAGGACCCCTTAAATGTAAAAAAATTATGAGTTAAGGAGAATTCCAGAAGTTCAAGGATAAGGTGGATGATCCCCACAGGTAAATTAGACATCTCAAGAAAGTACTTGGTCGCTATTAGACCATCTTTATGCTTAATACTGGTATATAGGGACTCAATGTCCCCTGTAACCATTAGCATATTGCTGTCCATGTGGAGGCCATCAACCCGCCTTAGGAATTCTCCTGTTTCCAACAGAAAGGAAGGTAGGCTCTCTACCGAAGATTTTAATTTGGAGTCAATCCAACGGTTGACATTTTCTAGAAAATTACCAGGCCCAGAAATGATCGGACGTCCAGGAGGACTCACCAGATTTTTATGTATTTTTGGTAATAAGTACATGGTAGATACCATGGGTTCCTGAACTTGCAGTGCCGAAGCCAGCTCTTTGGTGATAATATCATTATCCACTGCGGCATTCAAGATTTTCAATAATTGCCCAGTGAAGGATGATAAGGGGTTAAATGTAAGGCGCTTATAACAGGTCTTATTGTTGAGTTGCCTAAAGGCCTCCTTTTCATACAACGTTATAGGCCAGATGACAATATTACCCCCTTTGTCGGCTGGCTTCAGCACCACATCAGGAAGAGACCGCAGGACGTCCAATCTAGCACGCTCATCTCTGTTCAGGTTGTCACGGGCAATACCCCTAGGAATATGGAGGAAGTCCTCAGAGACAACCCGAACAAAGAGATCTATGCTAGGGCAACTGGCAAAAGGAGGAAACTTTTTAGATTTTGATCTAATGGCAGGAGGAATCTTACCTCCTTCGCCTGATTGATGTTCAATATATAGCTCCTCCAGATCCTGAAGAGCTAATTGTTCTTCCTCTGTAGGAAACAAAGAGTGTAGATGAGGGTCAAAGAAGTATCTTTTAAATAGTAATGATCTCGCAAAGAGATGAAGATCTTTTATTGCAGAGAAGGTGTCAAAGTTAGCTTTAGGGGAAAATGTAAGGCCCTTACTTAATAGTGAAAAATCACTCTCAGTGAGGGTATGTGAACTCAGATTTATTACCTTTTTATTTGCATTCTTCCGATCTGGCGACCTCTGCTGGTTACGCCTATATGGGTGGAAATTCGCATCCCTCATCCTATTAGGCTGGGAGCCAGATCTAGTCACCACAGAGGAAGTCAACCACTCAGAAGAATCACTCATATTGGATAATGAGTTAACAGACACAGTACGAGTAGTCTGTAAATTCTGTACATTAGTTTTCCTCCAATGATATACATTATTTGTAGAAAAATCTTTAACATCTCTCTGCAATTTGATCCCCTGAGTGTCCTGAATCTTCTTAACACATAGATCAAGATTTTTATCGATTTGTAGTTCAAATGTCGCCAATTTGTCAGGCGGACAGTCACTTTTTAGATTTCTTTGAGCCTCATCTATACATGAATCAAAATTATTGATTTTTTTGGTATCTAAATCCACTCTGGGACTCCTCTCTTGGTGCTATACGGGTAAATATACTATTTATGTTATGTGGCTCAACTTTGGCCCTTTCAATCTCTGGAACTTGTAATTCATACCCTAGCACCTATTTTGGTTACAATCAGGCAGTATGGGCGCCGTGCAATATTCACACTGTATTACACTTTATCGTTAGCAGGTATGTCCTGTGTTGCCTACATACAAGGTTATGATTGTTTTGTAGTCCTATGAGTGTCCTTTTTTGACATGTGTTATGCGGCTGTACTCCCCTCCCATTTCCTGTGCTTGTCATCTTTTACCTGATCTGTTAATAAATTTATATATAGTATTCGTAATAATTCTGGGAGCTTTTTGTCGTTTCTTTTTCTGTGGTTGATTTAGTCTTTGCGACTTTTCCCGCTATTAATGTCCCTATAGGATATATAAATCACAGTTTACAATATATTTATATCACTGTGTGTGGTTACTGTGATTTAATGCCTTCATGAGGTGTTTTGAAGATGTGCAGTTTTGTATTTTCTGTGGTGGATATTTTCTAGTGTTTTAATACTGACCGCATAGTACTCTGGCCTATTCTTTCTTTTTAGTTAGAAAGGCCTCCTTTGCTAAATCCTGATTTCAGTCTGCGTATGTCATTTCCCTCTCCTCTCACAGTCAATATTTGTGGGGGGCTGTCTATCCTTTGGGGATTTTCTCTGAGGCAAGATAGTTTTCCCGTTTCTATCTTTAGGGGAAGTTAGTCCTTAGGATGTGTCGAGGTGTCTAGGGAGTTTTAGGTACATCCCACGGCTACTTCTAGTTGCGGTGCTAAGTTCAGGGTCTGCGGTCAGTACATAGTAACATAGTAACATAGTAACATAGTTAGTAAGGCCGAAAAAAGACATTTGTCCATCCAGTTCAGCCTATATTCCATCATAATAAATCCCCAGATCTACGTCCTTCTACAGAACCTAATTGTATGATACAATATTGTTCTGCTCCAGGAAGACATCCAGGCCTCTCTTGAACCCCTCGACTGAGTTCGCCATCACCACCTCCTCAGGCAAGCAATTCCAGATTCTCACTGCCCTAACAGTAAAGAATCCTCTTCTATGTTGGTGGAAAAACCTTCTCTTCTCCAGACGCAAAGAATGCCCCCTTGTGCCCGTCACCTTCCTTGGTATAAGCAGATCCTCAGCGAGATATTTGTATTGTCCCCTTATATACTTATACATGGTTATTAGATCGCCCCTCAGTCGTCTTTTTTCTAGACTAAATAATCCTAATTTTGCTAATCTATCTGGGTATTGTAGTTCTCCCATCCCCTTTATTAATTTTGTCTGCCACCTTCTCCAGAGTACGTCACATGCTGCTCCTAGGCCACCAGATCATAACAGTTATATACTGTGTGGGCTGTGTTATATGCTCTGTGGCCACTGTTATATACTGCATGACCTGTATTATATAGTGCGTGGCCTGTGTTATATACTACGTGGGCAGTGTTATATACTACATGGGCTGTGCTATATACTGCGTGGGCTGTGTTATATACTGCGTGGCCTGTGTTCTATACTGCGTGGGCTGTGTTACAGTTATATGAAAAAGATTGGGCACCCCTATTAATCTTAAGCTTAATGTTTAATAAAAATTGTTTTTTTTGCAACAGCTATTTCAGTTTCATATATCTAATAACTGTTGGACACAGTAATGTTTCTGCCTTGAAATGAGGTTTATTGTACTACTAACAGAAAATGTGCAATCTGCATTCAAACAAAATTTGACATGTGCATAAGTATGGGCACCTGTTATGATCAGGTGGCCTTGGAGCAGCATGAAATGACCTTCGCTGGAGCAGTGGTAACTTTACTGACCGCAAACCCTGATCCTATCACTGCAACTAGAAGTAGCCGTGGGGTGTGCCTAACCAGACCTAGACACCTCGACACAGCCTAAGGACTAAATATCCCTAAAGATGGAAATAGGAAAACTCTCTTGCCTCAGAGTAGATCTCCAAAGGATAGATAGCCCCCCACAAATAATGACTGTGAGTAGGAGAGGAAAAGACACACGCAGACAGAAAACAGGGATAAGCAAAGGAGGCCACTTCTACCTAAATAGGAAAGGATAGTACAGGATACTATGCGGTCAGCATAAAACACTACAAAATATCCACAGCAGAAAAATACAAAAACTCCACCACCTAACTAAAGATGTGGAGAGTATATCTGCGACTCCAGCAAGTCCAACTAGACTGAGAAAAACATCAGGCACAGTCTAGCAGGAGCAAAATAGAAACAAGATAAGCACAGAAAATAAACACACAGCAGTGTGTCTAAAAAAATGAAGCAAACACTTATCTTAGCTGAATTGGCAGCAAGCAAGAGAGGCCAGGCAGAGGACCAACACTTCCAAAGGAACATTGACTACTGGCAAGGACTAATGAGTCCTGCACAGCTAAATACCCAAGTCAGAATTGCAATTAGCAGAAACACCTGTCCAAGACTGCTGCTCAGGAATAACTGCATTACCATCAACAACCACTGGAGGGAGCCCTAGAGCAGAATTCACAACAGGCACCCCACCAGAAAAGTGACATTAATATTTAGTAGATCCTCTGTTGTGAATTCTGTTGTTGAACTCCCTCCTGTGGTCGTGAATGGTACTTCGGCGAGTTCTGTCCATGGACTCCCTCTGGTGGCTGTGAGTGAAGCTGCTGCTTCTGAGGTTCCTTACACAGGTGACGTGGTTTATCCTTTGGTTGGCTGCTCTATTTAACTCCACTCAGATCGTTACTCCATGCCAGCTGTCAATGTTCCTGCATTGGTTCAGTTCGCTCTTGGATCTTTCTGGTGACCTGTCTTCTCCAGCAGAAGCTAAGTTCCTGATAGTTATTATTTGTTCATTGTTTCCTTGTCCAGCTGGTTATCATGATTTTGTCTTGCTAGCTGGAAGCTCTGGGATGCAGAGTGGCATCTCCGCACCGTTAGTCGGTGCAGAGGTCTTTTTGCACACTCTGCGTGGTCTTTTGTAGTTTTTTGTGCTGACCGCAAAGATACCTTTCCTATCCTCTGTCTGTTTAGTAAGTCTGGCCTCCCGTTGCTGAAACCTGTTTCATTTCTGCGTTTGTGACTTTCATCTTTACTCACAGTCAATATATGTGGGGGGCTGCCTTTTCCTTTGGGGAATTTCTCTGAGGCAAGGTAGGCTTTATTTTCTATCTCTAGGGCTAGCTAGCTCTTAGGCTGTGGAGAGGCATCTAGGTAGTGTCAGGAAAGCTCCACGGCTATTTCTAGTTGTTGTGATAGGATTAGGGCCTGCGGTCAGCAGAGCTCCCACATCCCAGAGCTTGTCCTGTGTGAGTTTAACTATCAGGTCGTGCCGGGTGCTCCTAACCACCAGGTCCATAACAGTACAGCTGGCCCAAGGTATTAATGCATCTCAATAGAGGGATAAGAGAAGTTCTGAGACCATTTTTTTTTCTTTGCACTGTGTTTTGTGTTTTTTTTTCCCTAAACCTTTGGGTGGTTCAAGACACAGGTGTAGATATGGACATTCAAGGTCTGTCCTCTTGTGTGGATCATCTCACTGCAAGGGTACAAAACATTCAAGATTTTGTGGTTCAGAATCCTATGTTAGAGCCTAGAATTCCTATTCCTGATTTATTTTCTGGGGATAGATCTAAGTTCTTGAATTTCAAAAATAATTGTAAACTGTTTCTAGCTTTGAAACCCCGCTCCTCTGGTGACCTCGTTCAACAAATAAAAATCATTATTTCTTTGTTGTGTGGTGACCCTCAAGACTGGGCATTTTCCCTTGCCCCAGGAGATCCTGCATTGCGTGATGTTGATGCGTTTTTTCTGGCGCTTGGATTGCTTTATGATGAACCAAATTCAGTGGATCAGGCAGAGAAAATCTTGCTGGCTTTGTGTCAGCGTCAGGATGAAGCGGAGGTGTACTGTCAGAAGTTTAGAAAGTGGTCTGTGCTTACTCAGTGGAATGAGTGTGCCCTTGCGGCAATTTTCAGAAAGGGTCTTTCTGAAGCCCTTAAGGATGTCATGGTGGGATTTCCCACGCCTGCTGGTCTGAATGAGTCTATGTCCTTGGCCATTCAGATCGATCGGCGCTTGCGTGAGCGCAAAGCTGTGCACCATCTGGCGGTATTCTCTGAGCATAGGCCTGAGCCTATGCAGTGTGATAGGACTTTGACCAGAGCTGAACGGCAAGAACACAGACGTCGGAATGGGCTGTGTTTTTACTGTGGTGAATCCACTCATGCTATCTCCAATTGTCCTAAGCGCACTAAGCGGTTCGCTAGGTCTGCCACCATTGGTACGGTACAGTCTAAATTTCTTTTGTCCGTTACTCTGATTTGCTCTCTGTCATCCTATTCTGTTATGGCATTTGTGGATACAGGCGCTGCCCTAAATTTGATGGACTTGGAGTTTGCCAGGCGCTGTGGTTTTTTCTTGGAGTCCTTGCAGTATCCTATTCCATTGAGAGGAATTGATGCTACGCCTTTGGCCAAGAATAAGCCTCAGTACTGGACTCAATTGACCATGTGCATGGCTCCTGCACATCAGGAGGATATTCGCTTTTTGGTGTTGCATAATCTGCATGATGTGGTCGTTTTGGGGTTGCCATGGCTACAGGTCCATAATCCAGTGTTGGATTGGAGATCTATGTCTGTGTCCGGCTGGGGTTGTCAGGGGGTACATGGTGATGTTCCATTGTTGTCAATTTCGCCTTCCACTCCTTCTGAAGTCCCTGAGTTTTTATCAGATTACCATGATGTATTTGAAGAGCCCAAATCCGGTGCCCTACCTCCTCATAGGGATTGCGATTGTGCTATTAATTTGATTCCTGGTAGTAAGTTTCCTAAGGGCCGTCTGTTTAATTTATCTGTGCCAGAGCACGCCGCTATGTGGAGTTATATAAAGGAATCCTTGGAGAAGGGTCATATTCGCCCGTCGTCGTCACCATTGGGAGCAGGGTTCTTTTTTGTGGCCAAGAAGGATGGCTCTTTGAGACCTTGTATTGATTACCGCCTTCTTAATAAGATCACAGTCAAATTTCAGTATCCTTTGCCGCTGCTGTCTGATTTGTTTGCTCAGATTAAGGGGGCTAGTTGGTTCACCAAGATAGATCTTCGAGGGGCATATAATCTTGTGCGTATTAAACAGGGCGATGAATGGAAAACAGCATTTAATACGCCCGAGGGCCATTTTGAGTACCCGGTTATGCCATTCGGGCTTTCTAATGCTCCATCTGTGTTTCAGTCCTTTATGCATGACATCTTCCGAGAGTACCTGGATAGATTCATGATTGTATATTTGGATGACATTTTGGTCTTTTCGGATGATTGGGAGTCTCATGTGAAGCAGGTCAGAATGGTGTTCCAGGTCCTTCGTGCGAATTCCTTGTTTGTGAAGGGATCAAAGTGTCTCTTTGGAGTTCAGAAGGTTTCATTTTTGGGTTTCATTTTTTCCTCTTCTACTATCGAGATGGACCCTGTTAAAGTTCAGGCCATTTATGATTGGACTCAGCCGACATCTGTGAAGAGCCTGCAGAAGTTCCTAGGTTTTGCTAATTTTTATTGTCGCTTCATCGCTAATTTTTCTAGTATTGCTAAACCGTTGACTGATTTGACCAAGAAAGGTGCTGATGTGGTCAATTGGTCCTCTGCAGCTGTAGAGGCTTTTCAGGAGTTGAAGCGTCGTTTTTCTTCTGCCCCTGTGTTGTGCCAGCCAGATGTTTTGCTCCCTTTTCAGGTCGAGGTTGATGCTTCTGAGATTGGAGCAGGGGCTGTTTTGTCGCAAAGAAGTTCTGATGGCTCGGTGATGAAACCATGTGCCTTCTTTTCTAAAAAATTCTCGCCTGCTGAGCGCAATTA
This sequence comes from Ranitomeya imitator, assembly GCF_032444005.1. NCBI lineage: Eukaryota > Metazoa > Chordata > Amphibia > Anura > Dendrobatidae > Ranitomeya > Ranitomeya imitator. The sequence goes on along the minus strand of NC_091286.1, from coordinate 327,879,441 downwards.
TGATGTTGGCAATCGAGAGTTGTTGGCCATGAAGTGGGCATTTGAGGAGTGGCGACATTGGCTTGAAGGAGCTAAACATCGCGTGGTGGTCTTGACGGATCACAAGAATTAGACTTATCTCGAGTCTGTCAAATGGTTGAATCCTAGACAGGCTCAATGGTCGCTCTTTTTCTCCCGTTTTGATTTTGTGGTTTCATACCTTCCGGGATCTAAGAATGTGAAGGCTGATGCCCTGTCAAGGAGTTTTGTGCCTGACTCTCCGGGTGTTCCAGAGCCGGCGGGTATTCTTAAAGAGGGGGTAATTTTGTCTGCCATCTCCCCTGATTTGCGGCGCGTGCTGCAGAAGTTTCAGGCTGATAGACCTGACCGTTGTCCTACGGAGAAACTGTTTGTCCCTGATAGATGGACTAGTAGAGTTATCTCTGAGGTTCATTGTTCGGTGTTGGCTGGTCATCCTGGAATCTTTGGTACCAGAGATTTGGTGGCTAGATCCTTTTGGTGGCCTTCTTTGTCACGGGATGTGCATTCTTTTGTGCAGTCCTGTGGGACTTCTGCTCGGGCTAAGCCCTGCTGTTCTCGCGCCAGTGGCTTGCTTTTGCCCTTGCCGGTCCCGAAGAGGCCCTGGACGCATATTTCCATGGATTTTATTTCTGATCTCCCTGTTTCTCAAAGGATGTCGGTCATTTGGGTGGTTTGTGATCGCTTCTCTAAGATGGTCCATTTGGTACACTTGTCTAAATTGCCTTCCTCCTCTGATTTGGTGCCATTGTTTTTCCAGCATGTGGTTCGTTTGCATGGCATTCCAGAGAACATCGTCTCGGACAGAGGTTCCCAGTTTGTTTCGAGGTTTTGGCGGTCCTTTTGTGCTAAGATGGGCATTGATTTGTCTTTTTCTTTGGCTTTCCATCCTCAGACTAATGGCCAAACCGAACGAACTAATCAGACTTTGGAAACATATCTGAGATGCTTTGTTTCTGCTGATCAGGATGATTGGGTGTCCTTCTTGCCTTTGGCTGAGTTCGCCCTTAATAATCGGGCCAGCTCGGCTACTTTAGTTTCTCCTTTTTTCTGTAATTCTGGTTTCCATCCTCATTTCTCTTCAGGGCAGGTTGAGCCTTCGGACTGTCCTTGTGTGGATACGGTGGTGGACAGGTTGCAGCAGATTTGGACTCATGTGGTGGACAATTTGACATTGTCCCAGGAGAAGGCTCAACGTTTCGCTAACTGCCGGCGTTGTGTTGGTCCCCGACTTCATGTTGGCGATTTGGCTTGGTTGTCATCTCGTCATGTTCCTATGAAGGTTTCCTCTCCTAAGTTTAAGTCTCGTTTCATTGGGCCATATAAGATTTCTGAAGTTCTTAATCCTGTGTCATTTCGTTTGGACCTTCCAGCTTCTTTTGCCATCCATAATGTGTTCCATAGGTCATTGTTGCGGAGATACGTGGCGCCTATGGTTCCCTCCGTTGATCCTCCTGCCTCGGTGTTGGTCGAGGAGGAGTTGGAGTATGTGGTGGAGAAGATTTTAGATTCTCGTGTTTCGAGACGGAAACTCCAGTACCTGGTCAAGTGGAAGGGTTATGGTCAGGAAGATAATTCCTGGGTTTTTGCCTCTGATGTTCATGCTGCCGATCTAGTTTGTGCCTTTCATTTGGCTCATCCTGATCAGCCTGGGGGCTCTGGTAAGGGTTCAATGACCCCTCCTCAAGGGGGGGGCACTGTTGTGAATTCTGTTGTCGAACTCCCTCCTGTGGTCGTGAATGGTACTTCGGCGAGTTCTGTCCATGGACTCCCTCTGGTGGCTGTGAGTGAAGCTGCTGCTTCTGAGGTTCCTTACACAGGTGACGTGGTTTATCCTTTGGTTGGCTGCTCTATTTAACTCCACTCAGATCGTTACTCCATGCCAGCTGTCAATGTTCCTGCATTGGTTCAGTTCGCTCTTGGATCTTTCTGGTGACCTGTCTTCTCCAGCAGAAGCTAAGTTCCTGATAGTTATTATTTGTTCATTGTTTCCTTGTCCAGCTGGTTATCATGATTTTGTCTTGCTAGCTGGAAGCTCTGGGATGCAGAGTGGCATCTTCGCACCGTTAGTCGGTGCGGAGGTCTTTTTGCACACTCTGCGTGGTCTTTTGTAGTTTTTTGTGCTGACCGCAAAGATACCTTTCCTATCCTCTGTCTGTTTAGTAAGTCTGGCCTCCCTTTGCTGAAACCTGTTTCATTTCTGCGTTTGTGACTTTCATCTTTACTCACAGTCAATATATGTGGGGGGCTGCCTTTTCCTTTGGGGAATTTCTCTGAGGCAAGGTAGGCTTTATTTTTTATCTCTAGGGCTAGCTAGCTCTTAGGCTGTGAAGAGGCGTCTAGGGAGTGTCAGGAACGCTCCACGGCTATTTCTAGTTGTTGTGATAGGATTAGGGCCTGCGGTCAGCAGAGCTCCCACATCCCAGAGCTTGTCCTGTGTGAGTTTTACTATCAGGTCTTGCCGGGTGCTCCTAACCACCAGGTCCATAACAATCCTCCTTTTGCAAAAATAACAGCCTATAGTCGCTTCCTGTAGCTTTTAATGAGTTCCTGGATCCTGGATGAAGGTATTTTTGACCATTCCTCTTTACAAAACAATTCCAGTTCAGTTAAGTTGGATGGTTGCAGAGCATGGACAGCCCTCTTTAAATGATCCCACAGATGTTCAATGATATTCAGGTCTGGGGACTGGGATGGCCATTCCAGAACAGTGTAATTGTTCCTCTGCATGAATGCCTGAGTAGATTTGGAGCGGTATTTTGTATCATTGTCTTGCTGAAAGATCCATCCCCTGCGTAACTTCAACTTTGTCACTGATTCATGAACATTATTGTCAAGAATTTGCAGATACTGAGAGGAATGCGTCCCTCAACTTTAACAAGATTCCCGGTGTCGGCATTGGCCACACAGCCCCAAAGCATGATGGAATCTCCACCAAATTTTACTGTGAGTAGCAAGTATTTTTCTTGGAATGTTGTGTTTTTTGGCCGCCATGCATAACGCCTTTTTGTCCAAACAACTCAATCTTGGTTTCATCAGTCCACAGGACCTTCTTCCAAAAAGAAATTGGCTTCTCCAAATGTGCTTTTGCATACCTCAGCTGACTCTGTTTGTGGCGTGCTTGCAGAAACGGCTTCTTTCACATCACTCTCCCATACAGCTTCTCCTTGTGCAATGTTCATTGTATAGTTGACCAATGCACAGTGACACCATTTGCAGCAAGTTGATGCTGCAGCTCTCTGGAGGTGGTCTGAGGATTGTCCTTGACTGATCTCACCATTCTTCTTCTCTGCCTTTCTGATGTTTTTCTTGGCCTGCCACTTCTGGCCTTAACAAGAACTGTACCTGTGCTCTTCCATTTCCTTACTATGTTCCTCACAGTGGAAATTGACAGGTAAATCTCTGAGACAGCTTTTTGTATCCTTCCCCTGAATAACTATGTTGTATAATCTTTGTTTTCAGATCATTAGACAGTTGTTTTGAGGAGCCCATGATGCCACTCTTCAGAGGAGATTCAAACAGGAGAACAACTTGCAAGTGGCCACTTTAAGTAGCTTTTCTCATGATTGCATACACCTGGCTATGAAGCTCAAAGCTCAATGAGGTTAGAAAACCAAAAAAGTGCTTTACTAAGTCAGTAAAAAGTAGGTAGGAGTATTTAAAACAAGAAAATGATAAGGGTGCCCATACTTATGCACCTGTCAAATTTTGTTTGAATGCTGATTGCACATTTTCTATAAGTACAATAAACCTCATTTCAAGGCAGAAACATTACTGTGTCCAACAGTTATTAGATATATGAAACTGAAATAGCTGTTGCAAAAAAACAATTTTTATAAAATATTAAGCTTAAGATTAATATGGGTGCCCAAACTTTTTCATATAACTGTATATACTGTGTGGCCTGTGTTATATACTATGTGGGCAGTATTATATACTATGTGGGCAGTGTTATATACTACATGGGCTGTGTTATATAATGTGTGGGCAGTGTTATATACTGCGTGACCTGAGTTATATACTACTTGGGCTGTGCTGTATATTGCGTGGGCTGTGTTATATTCTTCGTGGCCTGTGTTATGTACTGCGTGGGCTGTGTTATATACTGTGTGTGCTGTGTTATATTCTGTGTGGCCACTGTTATATACTGCGTGGCCTGTATTATATATAGCATGGGCAGTGTTATATACTACGTGGGATGTGCTACATATTATGTTGGCTGTGTTATATACTACGTGGCTGTGTTATATACTTCGTGTCTGCTATATACTACATGGCTCCTATATACTATGTGGCCTGTGCTATATACTGTGTGGCTGCAATATACATACATACATACATATTCTAGAATACCCGATGCATTAGAATCGGGCCACCATCTAGTTAGTATATATTGTCTTCAGGCAAGAAATATACAGACTGTGTGTTAAAAAGCAGTGCTACCTTATTTTTTGGATAATAAGATGCACTTTTTCCCCCAAAGTTGGAGGGAAAATTTGGGTGCATTTTATAATCCAAATGTAGCTTAACAGTTGTGGTGGAGAGGAGTCCCAGGGTCACCGATGCAGGAAGCTAGCAGCGGCTGAAGGAGTATGGCAATGAAGCTGGTCACAGCCTTGAAAGATGTAGTCTATGGTGGTGGTGGGTATCGCCAACATTTTATGAAAGTATGAAGCCCCTCACTTACATGGTTTTCAATGCATTGGACCTCAGGAAAATGGCTGACTGAGGCGAATCATGACGAGATTGAGATCTCAGGACACGAGATTTCAATGCCCAGATCTCAATTTGTGCATGCAAAGCCTCTAGCAGCCATTTTCCCGATATCCACAGTATTAAAAGCCATGGAAGTGCGGAGGCTCTGGGCTTTCACAAAATATCGGCGGAGCCCTCACACTGCTGAACAGCCCTCCCACCAGCCTGGGTCTCGCAGCACATTCCCACAGCTTTGCACTTCCGAACATCCCCTCCTCCTAGCATGAGGCCTACAGCATCACCCCTCTTCTGCCACAGACAGCTTCCTGGAGCAGTGACCCTACCTTCTGGGACCCTGTGCCACCGCAGCTACCACCCCCGGTAAGCTAAAATAAAAGTAGACTACTAGATGCACCACCATTTTATTACAAAAAAATGTTATTCCATTTTCCTCTCCAAATTTTGGGTTGTGTCTTATATTCCTGTGCGTCTTCTAATCTGCAAAATATTGTAAATAAAATACTGCTTGTGTGACTACCTATTATACAGTATGAACCAAGGCTTCATGTTTCAAAGTACACTAGAAAGCCTCCAATTCCCAGAACATACTAAGAGTAGTGATGGGCGAGCACTAAAGTGCTCGGGTGCTCATTGCTCGGGTCAAGCAAATTGGAATACTTGGGTACTCGGCCAGAACAACAAGCCCAATGTAAGTCTATAGGAGACCCGAGTATTTTTACCGCTATCCCCTCCGGGGGTCCTTTTAAGGTCTAAAAACGTCTGAAAATGATGGAAACACTGCTCAAATGACACAGGGACATCATGGAGATCGCCCCTGGAAGCATTCCTGACTCCTAGTTCACAACTTTAATCATTTTTTTTCCGAGATTCATGCCATTTTTCCTGGCGCCACAAAAAACACATGAAAACGAAACCAAAACGGGTTTTGCTTGGAAACATGTCAAGGTACATCCTTTGCAAGTTAGTGACTTGCCTGTAAGGCCAAATATTTAACCCCAGACCGAAAATTTCCTCTCCTATTTACGCTTAGTTCAGACGCTGCATTTTTTAAGCGTTTTTCAACTTTAACATTGCTTTCAACCACTACAAATGCATTCACTGGGAAATGTCATTGTAACATTTAACACCCCTATATGGCCATGTGGTGTCATAAGATGTCCCGGGGGGACTCCTGAAAAAGTGTTGCATTGAATACAAGGCCTGCCCTGCTGCCAATTCATATGCACCCTAATAAGCCTTTGAACCCACATAGTGGATGTGCCCATGAAAATCCACTTCACAATATGCATTTTGTACTCCGTACTCCTTTGTTTTACACATTGGCGGCAAGGCCAGCCCTGCTGCATAGTTATATGCACCCCATTAGGCCTTGGAACCCACATACTGGATGGGCCCAGGAAAATCCATTCACAATATGCATTTTGTGCTCCTTACTCATTTGTTTTATACATTGGCAGGAAGGCGAGCCCTGCTGCATAGTCAGTCATATGCACCCCATTATGCCTTGGAACCCACATACTGTATGGGCCCATGAAAATCCACTTCACAATATGCATTTTGTACTCCCGTACTCCTTTGTTTTACACAATGGCAGCAAGGCCAGCCCTGCTGCATAGTCAGTCATATGCAGCGCATTTGGCCTTGGAACCCACATACTGTATGGGCCCATGAAAATCCACTTAACAATATGCATTTTGTGCTCCATACTCCTTTGTTTTAATGGTATGATGGTTCCCTCTTTGCACAATTATTTAAAGGAGAATTTGGCAATTTCATTTGACATGTTTTTAACACTAAGGTTCAGATACGGCTTTAAAAAGGGTTAATACTTGCAATACAAGGCAATTTTATTGCAAACTACAAAATTCAAGGAATAGTATGATTGAATAGTGTGAGTGTGTACACTTTTGCAGGTGTTAACATACACAGGTTAATAAGTACATATAAGGATTAAATAAATTTAGTGATTACGTATATATGAAGATTAACTACATACAGTATATTTAGATCATCACCAAGAGGCTTTTAAACATCATCCATCTGGAATATCAGAGAAGCAACACCAAGACTGAGAACCCTTGGGAGATTACCTACACTGCATGGGCGTCCCCAATTATGCAGGTATCAGCACACTGTACATGTACAGGTACACCAGTTTTTGCATATGTCTTAGTCATGTTTCTCTGGACTTATATAGTGAATAACACTATGTAGTAACTCTAGTTTCACCCACACCTTCAAGTGGCCACTTTTCAAGATTGGATGAAACTGAGATATCATGTAGTTATCAGATGAGGGACCATAAACCCCTAGAAAATAAAAGCCACAAGGATTTAGATCAAACCACTACCAGCATAGTATCAGTAAACCTTAATGTTTTACAATGACAAACAGCTAACATATAGAGGCTTAGAACTGTTTGTGAAGTGAATAAACAAACATTTGTCAAGATTGTGTCACTAAGAGCATTGTCTGTCACATCTCTAAATGTTTTACAAGAAATGCAGCTAAGTGATTGTCTGAATGCATTCTGTATACAGTATTTCAATCTTGTTTACAAATTGCCATTTGTATATTCTCCATTTGTACATTTGAGGCAGACAAAGTTAAGGCAAGGAGAGAAACTAATATAATGGACAAAGCTATATTTTTAATGAATTACTGAGGCAAAGTAACAGCATTGCGTTATCAAATTTATATGAAGTGTATTGTGTCCAATGTTAGCAACCAGGCAACACAAAAAGGAGCTTTTCAAGTGAGCTCTTTAACCCCTTAGTGACAGAGCCAATTTGGTACTTAATGACCGAGCCAATTTTTGCAATTCTGACCACTGTCACTTTATGAGGTTATAACTCCGGAACGCTTCAACGGATCCCGCTGATTCTGAGATTTTTTTTTTCGAGACATATTGTACCTCATGATAGTGGTAACATTTCTTTGATATTACTTGCAATTATTTATGAAAAAAACGGAAATATGGCGAAAATTTTTAAAATTTTGCAATTTTCAAAATTTTTATTTTTATGCCCTTAAATCAGAGAGATATATCACAAAAATAGTTAATAAATAACATTTCCCACATGTCTACTTTACATCAGCACAATTTTGGAAACAAAAGTTTTTTTTGTTAGGGAGTTATAAGGGTTAAAAATTGACCAGCAATTTCTCATTTTTACAACACCTTTTTTTTTAGGGACCACATCACATTTGAAGTCATTTTGAGGGGTCTATATGATAGAAAATAATGAAGTGTGACACCATTCTAAAAACTACACCCCTCAAGGTTCTCAAAACCACATTCAAGAAGTTTATTAACCCTTTACTTGCTTCACAGGAACTGAAACAATGTGCAAGGAAAAAATGAACATTTAACTTTTTTTTGCAAACATTTTAATTCAGAACCATTTTTTTTATTTTCACAAGTGTAAAAACAGAAATGTAGCAATAGATTTTGTTATGCAATTTCTCCTGAATACACCCATACCCCATGTGTGGGGGTAAACCACTGTTTGGGCGTACCGCAGAGCTTGGAAGGGAAGGAGTGCCATTTGACTTTTTCAATGCAGAATTGTCTGGAATTGAGATTGGACGCCATGTCGCGTTTGGAGAGCCCCTGATGTGCCTAAACAGTGGAAACCCCCCACAAGTGACCAAATTTTGGAAACTAGACCCCCCATGGAACTTATCTAGATGTGTGGTGAAAACTTTGAATGCCCAAGTGCTTCACAGAAGTTTAGAATGCAGAGTCGTGAAAATAAAAAATATTTTTTTTTCCACAAAAAAGATATTTTAGCCCCCAAGTTTTTATTTTCACAAGGGTAACAGGAGAAATTGGACCGCAATAGTTGTTGTCCAATTTATCCCGAGTACACTGATGTGCCATATGTGGGGGTAAACCACTGTTTGGGTGCACGGCAGAGCTCGGAAGGGAAGGAGCGCTGTTTTGGAATGTAGACTTTGATAGAATGGTCTGTGGGCGTTATGTTGCGATTGCAGAGCCCCTGATGTACCTAAACAGTAGTAACCCCCCACAAGTGACCCCATTTTGGAAATTAGACCCCCCAAGGAACTTATCTAGATGTGTGGTGAGAACTTTGAATGCCCAAGTGCTTCACAGAAGTTTAGAATGCAGAGTCGGGAAATAAAAAAATATTTTTTTTCCACAAAAAAGATTTTGTAGCCCCCAAGTTTTTATTTTCCCAAGGGTAACAGGAGAAATTGGACCCCAAAAGTTGTTGTGCAATTTATCCCGAGTATGCTGATGCCCCATATGTGGGGGTAAACCACTGTTTGGGTGCACGGCAGAGCTCGGAAGGGAAGGAGCGCTGTTTTGGAATGCAGACTTAGATAGAATGGTCTGTGGACGTTATGTTGCGTTTGCAGAGCCCCTGATGTACCTAAACAGTAGTAACCCCCCACAAGTGACCCCATTTTGGAAACTAGACCCCCCATGGAACTTATCTAGATGTGTGGTGAGAACTCTGAATGCCCAAGTGCTTCACAGAAGTTTAGAATGCAGAGTCGTGAAAATAAAAAAAATATTTTTTGTTTTCCACAAAAAAGATTTTGTAGACCCCAAGTTTTTATTTTCACAAGGGTAACAGGAGAAATTGGACCCCAAAAGTTGTTTTCCAATTTATCCCGAGTACGCTGATGCCCCATATGTGGGGGTAACTCACTGTTTGGGTGCACGGCAGAGCTCAGAAGGGAGGGAGCACCATTTGACTTTTTGAGCGCAAAATTGGCTGTCGTGTTTGGAGACCCCCTGATGTAACTAAACAGTGGAAACCCCCCAATTCTAGCTCCAACCCTAACCCCAACACACCCCTAACCCTAATCCCATCCTGATCCATAATCCTAATCACTAACCCTAACGATAATCACAACCCTTACCCCAAAACAACCCTAATGTCAACACTAACCATAACCCTAATCAAAACCCTAAATCCAACACACCCCTAATCCTAATCTCAACCCCAACCTCAAACCTAACCCTAATCCCAATACACCCCTAATCACAACCCTAACCTTAACCCTAATACCAAACCTAACCTTAATCCCAAGCGTAACCCTAATGCCATCCCTAACCCTAATACCAACTCTAATCCAATGTCAATGGCCACTCTAAGCTGAATGTGCTTACCCTCGTCAGATCACAACTCTAATCCAAACCCTAACCCCAAATCTTACCCTAACTTTAGCCCCAACCCTAGCCCTAACTTTAGCCCCAACCCTAACCCTAGCCCTAAGGCTACTTTCACACTTGCGTCGTTTGGCATCTGCCGCAATCCGTCGTTTTGGACAAAAAACAGATCCTTCAAATGTGCCCGCAGGATGCGTTTTTTGCCCATAGACTTTTATTGCCGACGGATCGTGACAGATGGCCACACGTCGCGTCTGTCGTGCACTGGATCAGTTGTGTTTTGGCAGACCATCGGCACAAAAATCGTTCAATGTAACGTTTTTTTTGTATGTCGCGTCCACCATTTCTGACCGCGCATGCGTGGCCGTAACTCCGCCCCCTCCTCCCCAGGACATAGATTGGGTAGCGGATGCATTGAAAAACTACATCTGCTGCCCACGTTGTGCACAATTTTCACAACGTGCGTCGGTATGTCGGGCCGACGCATTGCGACGGCCCCGTACCAACGTAAGTGTGAAAGAACCCTAACCCTGAATTTAGCCCCAACCCTAACCCTAAATTTAGCCCCAACCTTAACCCTAGCCCTAACCCTAGCCCTAACCCTAACCCTAACCCTAACCCTAGCCCTAACCCTAGCCCTAACCCTAACCCTAGCCCTAACCCTAGCCCAAACCCTAGCTCTAACCCTAGCCCTAACCCTAGCTCTAACCCTAGCTCTAACACTAACCCTAACCCTAACCCTAGCCCTAACCCTAACCCTAACCCTAACCCTAGCCCTAACCCTAACCCTAGCCCTAACCCTAGCCCTAACCCTAGCCCTAACCCTAACCTTAATTTTAGCCCAAACTGCTCTTCTCCTGTCGGCCGGCAGATGGCGATAGATGGCGGGCGCACTGCGCATGCGCCCGCCATTTTCTTTTCCCCGGCAGCCAGGAGGAGCAGCAGGAGGATCCAGGGAGACCGGTGAGTATGATAGGGTCCCCGAATCCCCCTATTTCTCTGTCCTCTGATGTGCGATCACATCAGAGGACAGAGAATAACACTTTGATTTTTTTTTGTTTTTTGCGGTTGCCGGTAAACAGTTAATTACCGGCGATTGCAAAACAGGGGTCGGTAAAACCGACCCCGATCATGTTCTTTGGGGTCTAGGCTACCCCCGGCAGCCGAGGTCCCAAAGATACTCCCGGTGCCGGCTGACGGGCGCACTGCGCATGCGTCCGCCATTTTGAAGATGGCGGCGCCCACCGGGAGCCATGAGGAGCACCGGGGGAGATAGATGAGTATCGGGGGGCTATCTGGGACCCCTTTTCTCTGTCCTCTGATGTGCGATGACATCGAGGACAGAGAAATTAAAAAGAGATCGCGTATTTTTTTTTGCGATCACCGGTAAACGGTGAATTACTGGCGATCGCAAATGCGGGGTCGGTAAAAAAAACCCCGAATCATGTTCTCTGGGGTCCCGGCTACCCCCGGCATCCGAGACCCCAGAGAAAATCCGACTCTGGGGGATGCTATTTACTTTTTCCACAGCGCCGTTAATTAACGGCGCTGTGGTTTAAGTACCCTTAGCGGCCGCCGTTAAAAGGCGTATCGGCGGTCGCTAAGGGGTTAAGGTACACAAATGTTATGAAGTGTTTGCCAACAAGGATGTGGTTTCACCAACGAGGGTACCTTTTGTAAAAATAGACTAGTGCCATCACAGCCCCCCTTGACCAAACTTCACCGGCCTATAACAGTACAAAGCACGTTCACCCTGGTGATCTAGTGGTTGTTAAACAAGAGACATGGCAGGAGACAGAGTTAAGAAGTAGGCCCAATGGAATGCCATGCCCAATTCCCCAATGTGGGGTCCTTTTTGGACTGATTAAAATAGTGCCATCACAGCCCCCTAGCCCTAAATGCCCCGTACAGACCACGTTCACCCTGCTGATCTACTGGCAGGAACTGGACAGATTGCAGGAGACCGAGTTAAGAAGTAGGCCCAAAGTAATGTCATGCCCAATTCCCCAATATAAAATCCTTTTTTTTTTAAATAAAAGAGTGGCATGACAGCCCCCTTGGCCAAAATGCACCGTACAGATCACATTGACCCAGGTGATCTGGTGGCAGGTACAATGCCTACAAGTAGTATTCAACCCCCTGCAGATTTAGCAGGTTTAATAAGATGCAAATAAGTTAGAGCCTTCAAACTTCAAACAAGAGCAGGATTTATTAACAGATGCATAAATCTTACAAACCAAAAAGTTTTGTTGCTCAGTTAAATTTTTATAAATTTTAAACATAAAAGTGTGGGTCAATTATTATTCAAACCCTAGGTTTAATATTTTGTGGAATAACCTTTGTTTGCAATTACAGCTAATAATCGTCTTTTATAAGACCTGATCAGGCCGGCACAGGTCTCTTGAGTTATCTTGGCCCACTCCTCCATGCAAATCTTCTCCAAGTTATCTAGGTTCTTTGGGTGTTTCATGTGGACTTTAATCTTGAGCTCCTTCCACAAGTTTTCAATTGGGTTAAGGTCAGGAGACTGACTAGGCCACTGCAACACCTTGATTCTTTGCCTCTAGAACCAGGCCTTGGTTTTCTTGGCTGTGTGCTTTCGGTCATTGTCTTGTTGGAAGATGAAATGACGACCCATCTTAAGATCCTTGATGGAGGAGCGGAGGTTCTTGGCCAATATCTCCAGGTAGGCCGTGCTATCCATCTTCCCATGGATGCGGACCAGATGGCCAGGCCCCTTGGCTGAGAAACAGCCCCATAGCATGATGCTGCCATCACCATGCTTGACTGTAGGGATGGTATTCTTGGGGTCGTATGCAGTGCCATCCAGTCTCCAAACGTCACGTGTGTGGTTGGCACCAAAGATCTCGATCTTGGTCTCATCAGACCAGAGAACCTTGAACCAGTCAGTCTCAGAGTCCTCCTAGTGATCATGAGCAAACTGTAGACGAGCCTTGACATGACGCTTTGAAAGTATAGGTACCTTACGGGCTCGTCTGGAACGGAGACCATTGCGGTGGAGTACGTTACTTATGGTATTGACTGAAACCAATGTCCCCACTGCCATGAGATCTTCCCGGAGCTCCTTCCTTGTTGTCCTTGGGTTAGCCTTGACTCTTCGGACAAGCCTGGCCTCGGCACGGCAGGAAACTTTCAAAGGCTGTCCAGGCCGTGGAAGGCTAACAGTAGTTCCATAAGCCTTCCACTTCCGGATGATGCTCCCAAAAGTGGAGAAAGGTAGGCCCAACTCCTTGGAAAGGGTTTTGTACCCATCACGTGTTTCTCAACGCAGGCAGACAGCTGTTTCGGGGTTTTTGCCCCTCATCAGTGTGGAGTAGGAAACTGGCTATCAGGAGCAGTGCCTAGTGGAAAGTCTATAATGGCATGGATGATTGACCTCGTGGAAACCAAAACATCCAACACCGCAGAAACACCATCACGTGTTTCTCAACGCAGTGATCCAGAACACTGCCCCCACGAGGTCAATCATCCGTGCCTTTATAGACTTTCTACTAGGCACTGCTCCTGATAGCCAGTTTCCTACTCCACACTGATGAAGGGCAAAACCCCCAAAACAGCTGTCTGTGGATGGATACCATGCTTGGCATAGGTGGTTTTCCTTTATTGGATGTTTTCCTTTATTGGATGCTGCCCTTCCCTTGGTTCTTCCTTCCCGGGAAAGGCCTGGCTTTTCACTGCCTGCGTTGAGAAACACGTGATGGTGTCTCTGCAGCTCCTCTACATGCATTTGCATATTTGGGGGCAGTGTTCTGGATCACTGCATTGAGAAACACGTAATGGTGTCTCCGCGGTGTTGGATGTTTTGGTCTCCACGAGGTCAATCATCCATGCCTTTATAGACTTAAAGGGACACTGTCACCTGAATTTGGAGGGAACAATCTTCAGCCATGGAGGTGGGGTTTTTGGGTGTTTGATTCACCCTTTCCTTACCCGCTGGCTGCAATATTGGATTGAAGTTCATTCTCTGTCCTCCATAGTACACGCCTGCGCAAGGCAAGATTGCACCTTGTGCAGGCATGTACTACGGAGGACAGAGAATGAACTTCAATCCAATATTGCAGCCAGCGGGTATGGAAAGGGTGAATCATAAACCCCAAAAACCCGCCTCCATGGCTGAAGATTGTTCCCTCCAAATTCAGGTGACAGTGTCCCTTTAAGAAGTAGGCCCAATGTAATGCCCAATTTTCTAATGTGGGGTCCTGTTTTTACAAAGTAAAATAGTGCCTTTACAGCCCTGTGCCAAAAAATCCCCAGCCTATAACAGTACTGAGCACGTGCACTCTGGTCATCTAGTGGCAGTTAAAGGACACATTGCAGGAGACAGACTTAAAGGGAACCTGTCACCCCGGTTTTTCAGTACGAGATAAAAATACTGTTAAATAGGGCCTGAGCTGTGCGTTACTATGGCGGCGGCCATTTTTCCTGAAGTTAAAATGCGAACTCGGCTTCAGGAAAATGGCCGCCGCGATCTCCATCTGCGCACGCGTGGCATACCGCGGCCATTTTCCTGAAGCCCCGGGCAGCAGAGGACTCCATATGCGCACGCGCAGCCTCAGGAAGATGGCTGCCCCCCACAGATCACCAGGGAAATAGCACCGATCGCGCGTTTTTTCTTCTCCTGCCCAGTGGATTCAGAAGATGGGCATGCGCAAACCACTACGCCACCAACGGAAATATATGCAAGATCTGGGGGAAGATACAGCGATGTCGCCACGCCCATCTGACCTGACCAGCCTGATAAACAGGCGAAAACGGCGACTTTGGTAAGTTATTTAGGCAGCTTAGGGGTGGAATCAGGGTACACAAAATACACTATAGTAACGCACAGCTCAGGCCCTATTTAACAGTATTTTTATCTCGTACTGAAAAACCAGGGTGACAGGTTCCCTTTAAGAAGTAGGCCCAATGTAATGTAATGCCCAATTCCCCAATGTGGGGTCCTGTTTTTACAAAATAAGATAGTGCCTTTACAGACCCCGTGCCCAAAAATCACCGGCCTATAACAGTACAGAGCACGTTCACTCTGGTCATCTAGTGGTTCTGGATGATGAGGATGAGGATAAGGAGGAGGAGAACAGCAAACAGACCAAATGTAGAAGCGTATACCCATGTGTGGTTGTGAAGAGGTGCATGAGAATACAAATCCCCAAAAGAGAGAGAATGTATTTGAGGTTATGTTTCGCTGTTTTCACTTGGTGGTGTACAGAAGTCTTTCCTAATCCAGGCCTTATTAATTTTTATAAGAGTCAGCCTGTCAGCATTTTCAGTTGACAGGCGGATGTGCTTATCTGTTATAGTTCCACCAGCTGCATTAAAAGCCCTCTCTGACGGAACGCTAGCAGCAGGGCAGGCCAGGACCTCCAAGGCGTAGTTCATGCCACGTGTCCAGCTTTGATACCCAATAATTAAAAGGCATAGAAGAAGCATGGAGGACATTTGTACGATCTTCAAGGTACTTCCTCACCATCTTCCCAAACATTGCACTTCTTGTAACAGCACCCCTTGCCTCTGTGCCACCACGATGGGAGGGTCTGAGAAAACTGTCTCAGAACTTCGCCATTGTTCCCCTGCCTGAGCTGGATTGTACTTCTGTCTCTCTCGCTTGGAGTCCTTGGTTGTACAACAAACTCTGATGTCTGCTGCCAGCGTTCTCACATGGGAATTTTCTAAGTAATTCCATTACAATGGCACTGTGGAACTGCAACATTTTAGTACACCTCTCTGCCTCAGGCAGGAGATATTGAAAGCTCTCCTTGTAGTGTGGGTCTAGAAGTGTCACCAACCAGTAATGAGTGTCACCCAAAATTTTGTATGCAAATTGCTTCTTCTGAGAAAAAGAGGACTTAAACTCTATAGCGCTACCTGTTGGAAGACACGGTGTTTCGGGCTGTTGGCCCTCATCAGTGCGAAGCATGAGAACTGATTTGGCTAGGTGAGAGGCTCTACAAGTCACAAGCAACCCTTTAATGAGTCATGCAATATGACTTAGGATAAAAGCCAAATCAATATCTCAATTCGCAGACACGGTGTTTCGGGCTGTTGGCCCTCATCTGTGCGAAGCATGAGAACTGATTTGGCTAGGTGAGAGGCTCTGGACTGGGGTCTAAGGGGTATCGTTTCTCCTTATGGAGAGTGACATACCATCTCTGGCTTGTCAAGGTAAGGAGGCTTATTCGCCATGCAATGCTCCTCTGGGAAATATAATATGCAAATTGCCTCTTCTGAGAAAAAAAGGACTTAAACTCTATAGCACCACCTGTTGGAAGTAGCGATCCTACAAGTCACAAAATTTTGATAATCCGATGGTCACGTGAAATGCAGCACAACATAAAGTCAGCCATGCGTGCCAGACTGCTAACAGGCAAGACTTTTGTGTCCTCACCAACAGGATGACTGGCCATGCTGTCCTCCTCCTCCTCATCCTCCTCCTCCCTGCCCTCAGGCCATCCCCGCTGAACAGAAGCTAATACAGATGTGATTGTAGTACCGACTATAGCGCATGAAAGTAGCTCCTGTTCTTCCTCCTCCTCCTCCTCCTCATTGCCTACCAATCCACGTTGAGAAGACATGAGGCTGGGCTAAGTGTAATCCCCCTGTTTGTTTCCTTGCTCCATGTCCTCGTGCTCCACTTGCAATGCATCCTCTTTGGTTGTGAGCAGAGAGTTTTTCAGAATGCTGAGAAGCGGGATGGTGATGCTAATTATGGCATCATCGCCGCTCACCATCTTGGTGCAGTCCTCAAAGTTTTGGAGGATGTTACATATGTTTGACATTCATGTCCACTCCTGAGGTCTTATGTGTGGAGTCTGACCTGAAATTCGACAGCCTTGTTGATGTTGGTAGTCAACAACGGCCCTCTTCTGCTCACAAATCCTTTCCAACATATACAGCGTAGAGTTCCAGCGCGTGGGGACATCATACAATAGTCGGTGAGCTGGAAGCTAAAACCGCTGCTGAAGCACAGAAAGGGCAGCTGAAGCTGTAGCTGACTTTCTGAAATGGGCAGACAGATGGCGTACTTTCACTAGAAAATCCGTCAGCTCCGGGTAGCTTTTCAGAAAACGTTGAACCACTAGGTTAAGCACATGGGTCAAGCAAGGTACGTGTGTGAGCTCACCTTGCCTCAGAGCCACCACCAGGTTACGGCCATAGTGACACACGACCATGCCTGGCTGTAGGTTCAGCGGTGTCATCCAAACATCTGACTGCTCTTTCTGCGCTGTCCACAACTCTTCTGCATTGTGCGGTTTGTCCCCTAGGCAAATTAGCTTCAGCACAGCCTGTTGCTGCTTGGCTGAGGCAGTGCTGCAGTGCTTCCAGCTTCTGACTGATGTGTTGATTTCAGACATGGAGGCTGAAGAGGAGGAGGTGCAGGAGCAGTAGACTGTGGGGGCAACCCTAATTAACATAGGACCCGCAATCCTCGGCATGGGGAGGATGTGTTCCATCCCAAGGTCCGACTGGGTCCCAGCTTCCACTATGTTAACCCAGTGTGCCGTCATTGAGATGTACCTTCCCTGCCCACAAGTACTTGTTCACGTGTCCAAGGTTAGGTGGACTTTCCTGGTAACAGCATTGATGAGGGCACGGGTAATGTTGTGGGACACATGCTGGTGTAATGCCGGTATGGCACACTGGGAGAAATAGTGGTGACTGGGGACCGAGTACCTTGGGATGGCCGCTGCCACAGCTTGCGGAAAACTCCCATCTCAACAGGCCTAAAAGGTAGCATTTCTAGCTCAAGCAGAAAAGAAATATTAGAATTGAGGACTGTGGCCTGTGGGGCGTTGGCTGGGTATTTCCGCTTGCGTTCCAAAGACTGAGTAATAGACAACTGAATGCTGTGCTGGGACAAGGACGTGGACACGCTTGCTGATGGTGCTGCTTCACTGTGGGTCACAACAAGTGCAGGGCTAGAGACTTCTTCACATGCACAGTGTACTGGGGATTGGCTTCTATGCAAAACAGTGGAAGAAGCAGTGGTGTGACCAGCAGTCAGTGGTCCTGGAGCCTGGGGTTCGGCCCACAAAGTCGGGTGCTTTGCTTGCATGTGCCTGATCATTCTGGTAGTGGTCAGGCTGGTTGTTTTGCTACCCCTGCTGATGCGGGCATGGCATGTGCTGCAAATGGCCTGTTTGGGGTTATCGGCAGAGTCTTTAAAAAAAAATAGCCAGACTCCGGATGATCTCACAGGTTGAATGGCAACTTCACTCATGTTGGTGTTACATGGAATAAATGCACGCCTTCTGTCTGTGGCTACCACACTGATTCTTCCTGCCTGTTGTGGGAATATGCCTCCTGTTATGACCTGGTGGTTAGGAGCACCCGGAAGGACCTGATAATTAAACCTCATACAGGACGAGCTCTGGGATGTGGGAGCTCTGCTGACCGCAAGCCCTAATCCTATCACACACACAAGAAATAGCCGTGGAGCGCTCCTGACCAGACCTAGGCGCCTTGTCACAGCCTAAGAACTATCTAGCCCTAGAGATAGAAAATAAAGCCTACCTTGCCTCAGAGAAATTCCCCAAAGGTAAAGGAAGCCCCCCATATATATTGACTGTGAGTAAAGATGAAAGTCACAAACGCAGAAATGAAACAGGTTTCAGCAAAGGGAGGCCAGACTTACTAAATAGACACAGGATAGGAAAGGTAACTTTGCGATCAGCACAAAAACCTACAAAAGACCACGCAGAGTGTGCAAAAAAGACCTCCGCACCGACTCACGGTGCGGAGGGGCCACTCTGCATCCCAGAGCTTTCAGCTAGCAAGACAATATCATGAAAACCAGCTGGACAAGAAAATAATGAACAAATAATGACTATCAGGAACTTAGCTTCTGCAGGAGAAGGCAGGTCACCAGAGAGATCCAGGAGCGAACTGAACCAATGCAAAAACATTGACAGCTGGCATGGAGTAACGATCTGAGAGGAGTTAAATAGAGCAGTCAACCAAAGGATAAACCACGTCACCTGTGTAAGGAACCTCAGAAGCAGCAGCTTCACTCACAGCCACCAGAGGGAGCCCATAGACAGAACTCGCCGAAGCACCATTCACGACTACAGGAGGGAGTTCGACAACAGAATTCACAACAGTACCCCCCCTTGAGGAGGGGTCACCAAACCCTCACCAGAGCCCCCAGGCCGATCAGGATGAGCCAAATGAAAGGCACGAACAAGATCGGCAGCATGAACATCAGAGGCAAAAACCCAGGAATTATCTTCCTGACCATAACCCTTCCAATTGACCAGGTACTGGAGTTTCCGTCTCGAAACACGAGAATCCAAAATCTTCTCCACCACATACTCCAACCCCCCCTCGACCAACACCGGGGCAGGAGGATCAACGGAGGTAACCATAGGCGCCACGTATCTCCGCAACAATGACCTATGGAACACATTATGGATGGCAAATGAAGCTGGAAGATCCAAACGAAATGACACAGGATTAAGAACTTCAGAAATCTTATATGGCCCAATGAAACAAGGCTTAAACTTAGGAGAGGAAACCTTCATAGGAACATGACGAGATGACAACCAAACCAAATCCCCAACACGAAGTCGGGGACCAACACAGCGCCAGTGGTTAGCGAAACGTTGAGCCTTCTCCTGGGACAATGTCAAATTGTCCACCACATGAGTCCAAATCTGCTGCAACCTGTCCACCACCGCATCCACACCAGGACAGTCCGAAGGCTCAACCTGCCCTGAAGAGAAATGAGGATGGAAACCAGAATTACAGAAAAAAGGAGAAACTAAAGTAGCCGAGCTGGCCTGATTATTAAGGGCGAACTCAGCCAAAGGCAAGAAAGACACCCAATCATCCTGATCAGCAGAAACAAAGCATCTCAGATATGTCTCCAAAGTCTGATTAGTTCGTTCGGTTTGGCCATTAGTCTGAGGATGGAAAGCCGAAGAAAAAGACAAATCAATGCCCATCTTAGCTCAAAAGGACCGCCAAAACCTCGAAACAATCTGGGAACCTCTGTCCGAGATGATGTTCTCTGGAATGCCATGCAAACGAACCACATGCTGGAAAAACAATGGCACCAAATCAGAGGAGGAAGGCAGTTTAGATAAGGGTACCAAATGGACCATGTTAGAGAAGCGATCACAAACCACCCAAATGACCGACATCTTTTGAGAAACAGGGAGATCAGAAATAAAATCCATGGAAATATGCGT
Source organism: Ranitomeya imitator (assembly GCF_032444005.1). Classification (NCBI taxonomy): domain Eukaryota; kingdom Metazoa; phylum Chordata; class Amphibia; order Anura; family Dendrobatidae; genus Ranitomeya; species Ranitomeya imitator. Next base: position 327,859,359 of record NC_091286.1, on the reverse strand, counting down.
CCAGGGCCTCTTCGGGATCGGCAAGGGCAAAAGCAACCCACTGGCACGAGAACAGCAGGGCTTAGCCCGAGCACAAATCCCACAGGACTGCACAAAAGAACGCACATCCCGTGACAAAGAAGGCCACCAAAAGGATCTAGCCACCAAATCTCTGGTACCAAAGATTCCAGGATGACCAGCCAATACTGAACAATGAATCTCCGAGATAACTCTACTAGTCCATCTATCAGGGACAAACATTTTCTCCGTAGGACAACGGTCAGGTCTATCAGCCTGAAACTTTTGCAGCACACGCCGCAAGTCAGGGGAAATGGCAGACAAAATTACCCCTTCTTTAAGAATACCCGCCGGCTCCGGAACACCCGGAGAGTCAGGCACAAGACTCCTTGACAGGGCGTCAGCCTTCACATTCTTAGATCCCGGAAGGTATGAAACCACAAAATCAAAACGGGAGAAAAAGAGCGACCATCGAGCCTGTCTAGGATTCAACCGTTTGGCAGACTCGAGATAAGTTAAATTCTTGTGATCCGTCAAGACCACCACGCGATGTTTAGCTCCTTCAAGCCAATGTCGCCACTCCTCGAATGCCCACTTCATGGCCAACAACTCTCGATTGCCCTCATCATAATTGCGCTCAGCAGGCGAGAATTTTCTAGAAAAGAAGGCACAGGGTTTCATCACCGAGCCATCAGAACTTCTTTGCGACAAAACAGCCCCTGCTCCAATTTCAGAAGCATCAACCTCCACCTGAAAAGGGAGCGAAACATCTGGCTGGCACAACACAGGGGCAGAAGCAAAACGACGCTTCAACTCCTGAAAAGCCTCTTCAGCCGCAGAGGACCAATTGACCACATCAGCACCTTTCTTGGTCAAATCAGTCAACGGCTTAGCAACACTGGAAAAGTTAGCGATGAAGCGACGATAAAATTTAGCAAAGCCCAGGAACATCTGCAAGCTCTTCACAGATGTCGGCAGAGTCCAATCGTAAATGGCCTGAACTTTAACAGGGTCCATCTCGATAGTAGAAGGGGAAAAAATGAAACACAAAAATGAAACCTTCTGAACTCCAAAGAGACACTTTGACCCCTTCACAAACAAGGAATTCGCACGAAGGACCTGGAACACCATTCTGACCTGCTTCACATGAGATTCCCAATCATCCGAAAAGACAAAAATGTCATCCAAATATACAATCATGAATCTATCCAGGTACTCTCGGAAGATGTCATGCATAAAGGACTGAAACACAGATGGAGCATTAGAAAGCCCGAATGGCATAACCAGGTACTCAAAATGGCCCTCGGGCGTATTAAATGCCGTTTTCCATTCATCACCCTGTTTAATTCGCACAAGATTATACGCACCACAAAGATCTAACTTGGTGAACCAACTAGCCCCCTTAATCCGAGCAAATAAATCAGACAGCAGCGGCAAAGGATACTGAAATTTGACTGTGATCTTATTAAAAAGGCGGTAATCAATAGAAGGTCTCAAAGAACCATCCTTCTTGGCCACAAAAAAGAACCCTGCTCCCAATGGTGACGACGACGGACGAATATGACCCTTCTCCAAGGATTCCTTTATATAACTCCGCATAGCGGCGTGCTCTGGCACAGATAAATTAAACAGACGGCCCTTAGGAAACTTACTACCAGGAATCAAATCAATAGCACAGTCGCAATCCCTATGAGGAGGTAGGGCACCAGATTTGGGCTCTTCAAATACATCCCGGTAATCTGATAAAAACTCAGGGACTTCAGAAGGAGTGGAAGGTGAAATTGAGAGCAATGGAACATCACCATGTACCCCCTGACAACCCCAGCTGGACACAGACATACATTTCCAATCCAACACTGGATTATGGACCTGTAGCCATGGCAACCCCAAAACAACCACATCATGCAGATTATGCAACACCAAAAAGCGAATATCCTCCTGATGTGCAGGAGCCATGCACATGGTCAATTGAGTCCAGTACTGAGGCTTATTCTTGGCCAAAGGCGTAGCATCAATTCCTCTCAATGGAATAGGATACTGCAAGGGCTCCAAGAAAAAACCACAGCGCCTGGCAAACTCCAAGTCCATCAAATTTAGGGCAGCGCCTGTATCCACAAATGCCATTACAGAGAAGGATCACAGAGAGCAAATCAGAGTAACGGACAAAAGAAATTTAGACTGTACCGTACCAATGGTGGCAGACCTAGCGAACTGCTTAGTGCGCTTAGGACAATCGGAGATAGCATGAGTGGATTCACCACAGTAAAAACACAGCCCATTCCGACGTCTGTGTTCTTGCCGTTCAGCTCTGGTCAAATTCCTATCACACTGCATAGGCTCAGGCCTATGCACAGAGAATACCGCCAGATGGTGCACAGCTTTGCGCTCACGCATTCGCCGATCGATCTGAATGGCCAAAGACATAGACGCATTCAGACCAGCAGGCGTGGGAAATCCCAGCATGGCATCCTTAACCCCTTAGTGACAGAGCCAATTTGGTACTTAATGACCAGGCCAATTTTTGCAATTCTGACCACTGTCACTTTATGAGGTTATAACTCTGGAACGCTTCAACGGATCCCGCTGATTCTGAGACTGTTTTTTCGTGACATATTGTCCTTCATGTTAGTGGTAACATTTCTTCGATATTACTTGCAATTATTTATGAAAAAAACGGAAATATGGCGAAAATTTTAAAAATTTTGCAATTTTCAAACTTTGTATTTTTATGCCCTTAAATCAGAGAGATATGTCATGAAAAATAGTTAATAAATAACATTTCCCACATGTCTACTTTACATCAGCACAATTTTGGAAACAAAATTTTTTTTTGTTAGGGAGTTATAAGGGGTAAAAGTTGACCAGCAATTTCTCATTTTTACAACACCATTTTTTTTTAGGGACCACATCACATTTGAAGTCATTTTGAGGGGTCTATATGATAGAAAATAATGAAGTGTGACACGATTCTAAAAACTACACCCCTCAAGGTTCTCAAAACCACATTCAAGAAGTTTATTAACCCTATACGTGCTTCACAGGAACTGAAACAATGTGGAAGGAAAAAATGAACATTTAACTTTTTTTTGCAAACATCTTAATTCAGAACCATTTTTTTTATTTTCACAAGTGTAAAAACAGAAATGTAACCATAAATTTTGTTATGCAATTTCTCCTGAATACGCCAATACCCCCCCATATGTGGGGGTAAACCACTTTTTCGGCGCACCACAGAACTTAGAAGTGAAGGAGCGCCGTTTGACTTTTTCAATGCAGAATTGGCTGGAATTGAGATCGGACGCCATGTCACGTTTAGAGAGCCCCTGATGTGCCTAAACAGTGGAAACTCCCCACAAGTGACACCATTTTGGAAACTAGACCCCTTAAGGAACTTATCTAGATGTGTGGTGAGCACTTTGAACCCCCAAGTGCTTCACAGAAGTTTATAACGTAGAGCCGTGAAAATAAAAAATCGCTTTTGTTTACACAAAAATGATCTTTTCGCCCACAAATTCTTATTTTCACAAGGGTAACAGGAGAAATTAGACCACAAAAGTTGTTGTGCAATTTCTCCTGAATACGTCGATACCCCATATGTGGGGGTAAACCACTGTTTGTGCGCACCGCAGAGCTTGGAAGTGAAGGAGCGCCGTTTTACTTTTTCAATGTAGAATTGGCTGGAATTGTGATTGGACGCCATGTCGCGTTTGGAGAGCCCCTGATGTGCCTAAACAGTAGAAATCCCCCACAAGTGACCCCATTTTGGAAACTAGACCCCTTATGGAACATATCTAGATGTGTGGTGAGCACTTTGAACCCCCATGTGCTTCACAGAAGTTTATAATGTAGAGCCGTGAAAAAAAAAAATCGCATTTTTTCTACAAAAATGATCTTTTTGCCCACAAATTTTTATTTTCACAAGGGTAACAGGAGAAATTAGACCACTAAATTTGTTGTGCAATTTCTCCTGAGTACGTCGATACCCAATATGTGGGGGTAAACCACTGTTTGGGCACACCGCAGAGCTTGGAAGAGAAAGAGTGCCGTTTTACTTTTTCAATGTAGAATTGGCTGGAATTGAGATCGGACGCCATGTCGCGTTTGGAGAGCCCCTGATGTGCCTAAACAGTAGAAATCCCCCACAAATGACCCCATTTTGGAAACTAGACCCCCCATGGAACTTATCTAGATGTGTGGTGAGAACCTTGAATGCCCAAGTGCTTCACAGAAGTTTATAATGCAGAGCCGTGAAAATAAAAAATATTTTTTTTTTCCACAAAAAAGATATTGTAGCCCCCAAGTTTTTATTTTCACAAGGGTAACAGGAGAAATTGGACTGCAATAGTTGTTGTCCAATTTATCCCGAGTACGCTGATGCACCATATGTGGGGGTAAACCACTGTTTGGGCGCACGGCAGAGCTCGGAAGGGAAGGAGCGCCTTTTTGGAATGCAGACTTTGATAGAATGGTCTGTGGGCATTATGTTGCGATTGCAGAGCCCTTGATGTACCTAAACTGTAGTAACCCCCCACAAGTGACCCCATTTTAGAAACTAGACCACCCAAGGAACTTATCTAGATGTGTGGTGAGAACTTTGAATGCCCAAGTGCTTCACAGAAGTTTAGAATGCAGAGTCGTGAAAATAAAAAATATTTTTTTTTTCACAAAAAAGATATTGTAGCCCCCAAGTTTTTATTTTCACAAGGGTAACAAGAGAAATTGGATGCCAGAAGTTGTTGTCCAATTTATCCCGAGTACACTGATGCCCCATATGTGGGGGTAACCCACTGTTTGGGCGCACGGCAGAGCTCGGAAGTGAAGGAGCGCCTTTTTGGAATGCAGACTTTGATAGAATGGTCTGTGGGCATTATATTGCGTTTGCAGAGCCCCTGATGTACCTAAACTGTAGTAACCCCCCACAAGTGACCCCATTTTGGAAACTAGACCCCCCAAGGAACTTATCTAGATGTGTGGTGAGAACTTTGAATGCCCAAGTGCTTCACAGAAGTTTAGAATGCAGAGTCGTGAAAATAAAAAAAAAAATTTTTTTCACAAAAAAGATATTGTAGCCCCCAAGTTTTTATTTTCACAATGGTAACAAGAGAAATTGGACCCCAGAAATTGTTGTCCAATTTATCCCGAGTACGCTGATGCCCCATATGTGGGGGTAACCCACTGTTTGGGCGCACGGCAGAGCTCAGAAGGGAGGGAGCACCATTTGACTTTTTGAGCGCAAAATTGGCTGTCGTGTTTGGAGACCCCCTGATGTACCTAAACAGTGGAAACCCCCCAATTCTAGCTCCAACCCTAACCCCAACACACCCCTAACCCTAATCCCAACCTGATCCATAATCCTAATCACTAACCCTAACCATAATCACAACCCTTACCCCAAAACAACCCTAATGTCAACCCTAACCATAACCCTAATCAAAACCCTAAATCCAACACACCCCTAATCCTAATCTCAACCCTAACCTCAAACCTAACCCTAATCCCAATACACCCCTAATCACAACCCTAACCTTAACCCTAATCCTAAACCTAACCCTAATCCCAAGCGTAACCCTAATGCCAACCCTAACCCTAATACCAACCCTAATCCAAACCCTAACCCTAATCCCAGCTCTAGCCCTAACTTTAGCCCCAACCCTAACCCTAGCCCTAAGGCTACTTTCACACTTGCATCGTTTGGCATCCGTCGCAATCCGTCGTTTTGGACAAGAAACGGATCCTGCAAATGTGCCCGCAGGATGCGTTCTTTGCCCATAGACTTGTATTGCCGACGGATCGTGACGGATGGCCACATGTCGCGTCCATCGTGCACTGATCAGTTGTGTTTTGGCGGACCATCGGCACAAAAAAACGTTCAATGAACCTTTTTTTTGTACGTCGCATCCGCCATTTCTGACCGCGCATGCGTGGCCGTAGCTCCGCCCCCTCCTCCCCAGGACATAGATTGGGCAGCGGATGCGTTGAAAAACTACAGCTGCTGCCCACGTTGTGCACAATTTTCACAACGTCCGTCGGTATGTCGGGCCGCCGCATTGCGACGGCCCCGTACCGACGTAAGTGTGAAAGAAGCCTAACCCTAAATTTAGCCCCAACCCTAACCCTAAATTTAGCCCCAACCCTAACCCTAAATTTAGCCCCAACCCTAGCCCTAACCCTAGCCCTAACCCTAGCCCTAACCCTAACCCTAACCCTACCCCTAACCCTACCCCTAACCCTAACCCTACCCCTAACTCTACCCCTAACCCTACCCCTAACCCTACCCCTAGCCCTACCCCTAACCCTACCCCTAACCCTAACCCTAACCCTAACCCTACCCCTAACCCTAACCCTACCACTAACCCTACCCCTAACCCTAACCCTAACCCTACCTCTAACCCTAATTTTAGCCCCAACTGCTGTTCTCCTGCCGGCCGGCAGATGGAGACAGATGGCGGGCGCACTGCGCATGCGCCCGCCATTTTCTTCTGCCGGCGGCCAGGAGGAGCAGCAAGAGGATCCAGGGACACAGGTGAGTATTAAAAGGTGAGTTAAATAGAGCAGTCAACCAAAGGATAAACCACGTCACCTGTGTAAGGAACCTCAGAAGCAGCAGCTTCACTCACAGCCACCAGAGGGAGCCCATAGACAGAACTCGCCGAAGTACCATTCACGACCACAGGAGGGAGTTCGACAACAGAATTCACAACAGTACCCCCCCCTTGAGGAGGGGTCACCAAACCCTCACCAGAGCCCCCAGGCCGATCAGGATGAGCCAAATGAAAGGCACGAACAAGATCGGCAGCATGAACATCAGAGGCAAAAACCCAGGAATTATCTTCCTGACCATAACCCTTCCAATTGACCAGGTACTGGAGTTTCCGTCTCGAAACACGAGAATCCAAAATCTTCTCCACCACATACTCCAACCCCCCCCCCTCGACCAACACCGGGGCAGGAGGATCAACGGAGGGAACCATAGGCGTCACGTATCTCCGCAACAACGACCTATGGAACACATTATGGATGGCAAAAGAAGCTGGAAGATCCAAACGAAATGACACAGGATTAAGAACTTCAGAAATCTTATATGGTCCAATGAAATGAGGCTTAAACTTAGGAGAGGAAACCTTCATAGGAACGTGACGAGATGACAACCAAACCAAATCCCCAACACGAAGTCGGGGACCAACACAACGCCGGCGGTTAGCGAAACGTTGAGCCTTCTCCTGGGACAATGTCAAATTGTCCACCACATGAGTCCAAATCTGCTGCAACCTGTCCACCACCGCATCCACACCAGGACAGTCCGAAGGCTCAATCTGCCCTGAAGAAAAACGAGGATGGAAACCAGAATTACAGAAAAAAGGAGAAACTAAAGTAGCCGAGCTGGCCCGATTATTAAGGGCGAACTCAGCCAAAGGCAAGAAGACACCCAATCATCCTGATCAGCAGAAACAAAGCATCTCAGATATGTCTCCAAAGTCTGATTAGTTCGTTCGGTTTGGCCATTAGTCTGAGGATGGAAAGCCGAAGAAAAAGACAAATCAATGCCCATCTTAGCACAAAAGGACCGCCAAAACCTCGAAACAATCTGGGAACCTTTGTCCGAGACGATGTTCTCTGGAATGCCATGCAAACGAACCACATGCTGGAAAAACAATGGCACCAAATCAGAGGAGGAAGGCAGTTTAGATAAGGGTACCAAATGGACCATCTTAGAAAAGCGATCACAAACCACCCAAATGACCGACATCTTTTGAGAAACAGGGAGATCAGAAATAAAATCCATGGAAATATGCGTCCAGGGCCTCTTCGGGATCGGCAAGGGCAAAAGCAACCCACTGGCATGAGAACAGCAGGGCTTAGCCCGAGCACAAATCCCACAGGACTGCACAAAAGAACGCACATCCGCAGTCGGTGCGGAGGGGCCACTCTGCCTCCGTTCCTAAGAATGCAGAGAGTGAAGGACCTTCGATGACGTCGCGGTCACGTGAGCGGTCACGTGACTGGTCACCTGACCGCAACGTCATCGAAGGTCCTTCACTCTCTGCATTCTTAGGAACGGAGGCAGACGCTTGCAGCGGTGACAGCCAGGGTTCGTCAGAGGGGTGAGTATATCCATATTTTTTATTTTTATTCTTTATTTTGTACATGAATATGGATCCCAGGGCCTGAAGGAGAGTTTCCTCTCCTTCAGACCCTGGGAACCATCCAGGATAGCTTCCGATACTTGTGTCCCATTGACTTGCATTGGTATCGGGTATCGGTATCGGCGATATCCGATATTTTTTGGATATCGGCCGATCCCATCCGATACCGATACCTTTGAGTATCGGAAGGTATCACTCAACTCTAATGACGACTGTAATGGAAATACCATACTTGCAAATCTGTGGCCTTTCAATTTTTTGGGAGGCTAAATAGCGCTGTATAGAATTTGAGTATCACACAGCCACAAAATAAGTACACCGGCCAAAAAAATGACCTAACTGGAAGCACAGAGATATATGACGGCTGTAACAGAAATACCACACTGGCAAATCTGTGGCCTTTCAATTTTTTGGTAGGCTATATAGCGCTGCATAGAATTTGAGTATCACACAGCCACAAAATAAGTACACCAGCCTACAGTGACCTAACTTGGATCACAGAGATATATGACTGCTGTAACGAAAATACCACACTGGCAAATCTGTGGCCTTTGAATTTTTTGGTATGTTAAATAGCGCTGTAAAGAATTTGAGTATCACACAGCCACAAAATAAGTACACCGGCCTCTAATGACCAAACTTGGAGCAGAGAGATATATGAGGCCTTTTTCGGTGAATTTAAAACACCAAAAAAATGGGGGCACAAGGGTAGCACACACTACTATGCTACATATGCCTGACAAACTATCACTTTTCAACAGGCCTCAGTCTGACAGAACAGAATGCATATTTTTTTTTGGGGGGGGATTTTTTTGAAAAAAAAATAAAAATTGGTATATAGACAGTAAATAAGCTGCAGCAGCAGCAGCTGGCAGTTATGGAGCTTTGGGAAGGATGCAGTGGGAGCAATGGACCCACATACAGTGCCTGCAGGCCTTGCACTGATGTGGATATGCTGTTCCCTGACTGCCTAGTGCTGCAATATCGGGACCCACGAATTAGCCCTAAAAATGACTGTTGGTTTCTCAGGATTGTGGATGTACGAGTTGCAGACCTACACTAGTTGGTTTCTCAGGAATTGTGGATGTACGAGTTGCAGACCTACACTGACTCTAAAACCGCGATTCTGACTCTCTCTCGGCAGCAGCTCTCCCTACTCTTGCTGAAACAGGAACAGAATGTGGCGAGCAGGGCGGTTCCTGGTCTCTTATACTCGGGATGATGCTGTACGGCCCAGCCAATCACTGCACGACCACAACAAAGATGGCTGCGGCGTTTCATGGCCTGGCAGACAATCCCTGCACCGTGATTGGGTCTCTAAAGTCCACCAAAACTGCTGGGTGGAGACTGCAGTTACCGCTGAATAATCCCGGAAATGCTCGCTGCTCGCCAAGTATGCCGAGTATAGCGATACTCGGGCGAGTAGCGAGTAGTGGCAAGCACGTTCGCTCATCACTAGTCTTATATAGACCTGGCAACACTTTGTGGCTAGCCAACCAAGATGGCTATGGCATCACAGTGACTGGCAGGCAATCCCCACATGCTTATTGGCTGTCTATAAAGCACCAACCATAAGGGGCAGGAACTCGAGCTTCCGCTTGAGCATTCAAGTAAATACTCTCCAAGTAACGAGCATCTTGACCACACTGATGCTCGAGCGAGTAACGAATACTGACAAGCATGCTCGCTAAGCACTACTTAACATATTTAAAAGTGCCTAAAAGAAATATTCAATTTTACTTTTTTACTGTATCTAACTGTATAGTAGTACTTACCTACAATATTAATTGATTATGATAATATTACTACTTTTCCTTCGGCCTTACTTGTGCCTGTTGTCAAGTGTAAATATTGCAGGAAATGAGGAGAGGTGTTTCGTCTCTCTTCTCCCTCTCACCTATCAAATTGCTTATAGGCAAAATAAAAAGGCGGACTTTCAGCTTCAAGACCAATGCATGCTTGGAAACTAGAGCTTGGAAACTAGAGAAAATCTTGCTTTATTGTTTTTTTGGGTGGTAGAGAAACAACAGCCGTGGATAGACAGCTGTCTATCTCACAACCTAAATTTCCTATCAGTATGTCTTTGGAGGGCAGGAGGAAACCGGAGTACATAGCAGAAACCCACAGAAATGTAAGGAGAACATACAAACTGCTTGCAGATGTTGTCCAGGAGAGCAAACCAACAGTGCTAACTACTGAGTCACGGTGCTGCCCTTATATACATACTATATAATACTTTTCTGCTTTCGAAAAAAGAGCATATTCTGAAAATAGAATTGACATTCAGATTGGGAAACAAGTCAGTGGATTAAATTTGTATATCTATTCAGTTTATCATGCTGAAAGTTATTCTATTTGTTTAAAAACTTTCTTAATGTTTTATTTCTGTAGTTCACACTTTTGGCTCAGGCATCTGCACAAACCTTCAGTGTGAATGCCCTGTATTTGTCTTCTGTTTCATTGTACAAAATACTTGTGAGTGGCTTTTGCTGGAAAAGCAGCTAATTGCTTAGAAGTTCAATTTTAACAATGTCTTTTTTTCACATTTCACTATTCATTTACTCTAAACACAACTACAAATAGTTTAGATGTAACGATGACTGAAGTGAGTAGAGGCCTTTGAAGTGAAAGTAATACCAGTCAATGCAAAATTATTTATTACATTAAATATTTTATGTTTTGTCTTAAACTTCAGCATTTTTACCATAGACTACACATCATATATTCTCTTTGATTCGGAGGAAGCAAAGTTTTGCATTCAGATCCTGAGGGCTGATGATAATTTCAGCATTTCAGGTTCACTGAAAGTTTACCAATGCTTTGAAGATTTGTCTTTCCAGAACATGAAGAAGGCCTCCAGTCTAAGCTGTATAATTAAAATATGTGCACAGTTTTCATAATCGAACATATTTTAAGTCCCTTGTGTAATATTATTGCATGATGATGCGATTTATTACATTAATGAGCCTTTAAGAAGAGTGAGAGTTTTCATCTGGATCATTGAAAATTCATACAATAAAATGCAGGGTGGAGGAACACTAAATAATACAGCAGTTCAATTAGTAAAATAAACACATCCATTCTCATAATTGTGTAGGTATTCCCAAATCTATGCAAACACGTAGTCCTTTTACTATTTATTATTGACATGCCATAATTTGTTATTGACATACATATAAATATTTCTATGCTGTTAAATCAATTAGATTCACAAATCCATTTGTTGATATTATGGCAGATGAATGCTCAAAGAAACCAATTAGATCTCTCTAGATTATTGGCTAGAGGAGACGAGAAATGTTCTGACACAGCCTTGATGTAAACTTGTTTTAAGAAACACAAAAGAATTAGTTTAGTAGGGAAAGGGTGCAAAAAGATCCATCTATTAATAAATTTTAATTGTGTGTGTCTCCTTTGATAATGATAGTCCATCTTGAAAAATGAAATGCTCTTCAGAGACAAATAGCATCTGATTCAAACATTTCTTCATGTTTCTAATAGAATATGTCACACTTTACTGTTTGACACACATTTATCACTTAATTTCACAGAACAGTAAACAACTCCGGAGTCACAAGCTGATTTAATTGAAAAAAGCCCTGGGCATTAGTTCCTTGTAATGATGTCCTGCACATAGGACAGATGGAGAAGGAGGAGTAAACTGCAGAAAATATGGAGCCCAGTAACATGTCAAGTCCAATAAACCCCAGCATTGACATTTTGAAAATCCTCGTTTTGTTTGCTAATTTATATATCTATATACATCTATATACAGGTAGTTCATTTTTAATAGTGAGAAATACCTTACATGCAACATTTGCTGTAGAGTGAAGTGCAGCTGGGTTTGTGCAGTGTGACAGATAGGGAGAGACCACAAGAAAGTTCAAAACAAATGTCTTTTTATGTCCAAAAAGCTCAGAAGACAAACAGCACACAGAATCCTCCGGATTGCAGCTGGGCAAAATCCTAATTCAAGGCTTGTTGCCATGGGCCACTGCACCACCGTGTCATACTGAGGGGTGCCAGGCCTTTTGGCTCTGCTTGGCTCCGTGTTAGCTCACACAGGCTTAGCCTTGCAGATCCACCTGCTTTGCAAGCTTGCAAACCAAGATTGACACACCCAACCCTTTGCTGCAGGGTTTTTAAATGAAATCTGTGGTCATGGGCCACTTGTAAGACCCGGTCTGGAGGGAGCAGACAGCCCCACTTCCATCCTGTAGTCCGCTATAAAAATAAAAGCCCATGCGAGGTTTTCTTAATTCTGCCATGGGCAAATAGCTTACCCAAGACCAAACTTACTTTTACTTTGCACTGCAATCACAGCTATGCCTGTGACTGCAATGCCCTCCAGTGGCCTTAATATGCTTCAGTGGCTTCAATATGCTTCTGTGCACATTCTGGGGGACTCATAGTGACCCTCGCATATGGAGCGCCCCCAGACACAGGTCCATGAGTTCTCGGTACTGGGCCTCTCTGGTTGGTTCTGAGGCTGTCACGGTGGCTAGACCCGGTCCGCGACCCTGCTAAGGGGCGTCCAATAAAGGTGGTGCAGTCTGTCAGGGGTTCATGACGCCACCTGTGGTGTTCGGTCAGGGTGACTGACGCTGCTGTGGGGTCCGCTGGGGTGATGGAATGGCAGCTGGATGGTATACCTTCCCACAGGTGAAGTATGTCCCCAGGGCTTCCCAGTAAGGTGGATGGTAATGGTGTAGGGTGCAGTCAATAATGAGGACACAGGGTTGCAGTCTCTTTACCTCTTTACTGAAGACTTCAGGATCCTCAATCCAGAGCACGCTTAACAGGGCTATCTGAGACCGGCCGGTCTGGGCACATCCAGAGTTTCCTTCGCAGATGGAAATCATTGCCTACCACTAGCGCTTGTGTGTTGTAGTCCTACCCTGCTGAGCATTCGGAATTGTCCTCACAACTGCTGTTTTCGTTTGTTCGTTCTCTACAGCTCTCTCTCTCTTTGGTTCCAGATGTTTCTAGTTCACCGTCCCCCAGATATGTTATGGCTAGGACGCACCCGTATGACGGGAAGGCCTGGAGGTCTTCCGGGACCCTAGAGACGCCCCTCTCCCACTGTTGCCCCCTATGTCTTCGAAGGTGTAGTAAGGTAGACAGCCAACCTATGATTAACTGTCCTGCAGAGTTCGAAGTAAGGCCTAGAGTCAGTTACTCCCGCAGTGTTCCGGCCAGCAGCTACGCGCCTCAGTAGGATGTTGCCTCGGTCTCACGGCATCACTTCTACTGGTACTCCTTTGTGCTTGATCTCGTTTACACTGTTCCACAATATCCTTCCCTTCGTGTCTCTCTCTTGGATACCGCCGCGGGGTGTGCAGGTGCGGTTCCATTACGTTCTGCTCTGTTCACTAGGCACCTGCCAGGTTCTCACGCCTGACAGGGACCCCCCTGTGTATTCTCCCTGCAACGGGATGTTGCCTGAATCCAACCCAGTCAGCTTCTAACTAACTTCCTCCCCAACCCCTAGTTTTACCAGTGTCAGGAGTGGCCCAATAAATAAAGCCTTTTTCTCCCCCTAGTGGCCGGAGTGTGAAGTGTAATGTGTTCTGGTGATACCTGGTCAGGAGAACTCCTTAGTGCCATCAGACGTACCATCACTCCCCTTAGTGGCAGAGCATCATACTGCAATGACCAGGTCTCTGGGGCGCTGCACTCCCCCCCGGTTAAATCCATTACTCCTGGACTGGGAAGAAGAACAACAATACATTGCAGCAAAAGACATACAAAATTTTGAAATGCTTAAAACAGGTAATTAGAATAATGCTTCCCTTTATGGGAGGTGAGAACACTTGAACGTTACAAACAAAAACAAGGTTAAATATTTTTAAATAACATTCTGACTATAAATAACTCTCAGTACCCAGCCGGGTATTCTACCAAGTGCAAACTCTGAACAATAATTTAACTTTTCCTTTAAGGACGTATAAGCTGAACCCACTAAAGGCCTACTATAAAATACTATATAAATAACTCAACTTTTCTTTCCGTTCTAGCTTCACCAATGCAGGACTGCCTAGCTCCTTGGCTGGGCCTACTGTCATTGTACCGACCATCATTCTATGGTTCTCAGGAGGACTATCTCTCTAACCCCTACGGGTTCACTTCAAGCTTTCCTGTCCTCAATCTTTATTAACATTATCAAACTTTACTAACTTTCAACATTATTAACGTTTCGATCTTTTCCAAAGCAACATGTCAACATTCCCTTTAAGAGGGAACCAAGTCTCTAGGAAGTAGTTCAGATTCTCTCTGTCTGCAAGTCCACTGAAAGCAAGATCTTCTGCGTCATGTTCAGAAGCATTATCTTCGCAAAGTCTTCTTTCACTTGTAAAACCAGTAGGGAGCACCTTTAAGAAGGTGCAAACTATATACAAAACAGTTTTGAATCATTCACTGTTCATGATCCGGCAGTCTTTTAAACAATGATAAACTTGTGCAAAAATAGAAAAAGAACTATAAACAATAGGGATCCCGGGTAAACAAAGGGACCCCTTTTAGGAATAACCCTGGACGGGTTTTAAGCAGCAGCAAGAAACAGTTAACTATGTACATATGTCGGGGTTTCGAGGTATAGTGCTGTAATAGGTGACACAACATCAGCCGGTGTTGACCACGTCCCAGCCGGGGAAGGTCTGGCCCTGTGTCACCGTCCAGCACCGTCTTCATCGGATCAGCAGCGGTCTGGGTACGAGCGGTGATGCTGGTGGCAGACTCCGTAAGCAGGACACCACACGCCGGGGTGGTAGTGCTGGGTCCTGTGGGGCCAGGGGTCAGTGGAGTCCCGCCACAAGTTTCAGTCGTGACCATAGATGGCGCGACCACGAGCGCGCAGCGTTTGACTCTCTTGGCATACCACCCTCGCTCACTCCAGTGGCGGGTGTAGGTCACATGGTCCCCTCTGTACAAGTTTCAGAGTGGAGGTACACTGTGGGACTGGGGTTCCACATTACAGCTGGTCACAAAGACTTCAGTCAGCAGCCCTGGTTCTAATATGAAGCCGCAACCCCTCCCCCGGCGGAAGGCCAGCACAATCCCGTTTCACCAAACTCTCAGGGCAGCAATTGACGAGGGGCACCCGTTCCTCTGGTCAGACAGTCTGCTCCATTCATTCCCGGTCCTCCCATTGTGAAATCAAGCTTCATCTATACTAATCCCAGGTGAGCCTGATGACGTAGGAGCCCTCTTGTCGGGCCCCGTCTGGTTGGAATCGGGGAGCATTCCACTCAAAGACCACCCCCGTGGGGCTCATGTCTATCCGTGTACCAAGAGGTGTCGGCAGCGGGGGCTTCCCGCTTCCCGGCCTGAAATGGCTTAGATCAAGTGGTAGTATCTGTTCTTGTCAGTTTAATATCTGATACATCCCTTATGTGGGGACCATGATCTATTAAATGGATTTTTAGAACAGGGAGCTGGAAACGGAGCTTGCTCTGTCCACTCCACGTATTGCCCCGTTATTGCAGTGTCTCCGGGATCAGTGATCCCAGGTGAGCCTGATGACGTAGGAGCCCTCTTGTCGGGCCCCGTCTGGTTGGAACCGGGGAGCATTCCACTCAAAGACCACCCCCCTGGGGCTCATGTCTATCGGTGTACCAAGAGGTGTCGGCAGCGGGGGCAGGATCCCCTTCATGGCGTAAAGGGCCACCACCACAGTCTCAGTAGCGGGAGACCAGTCATCAATGGGCTGGAGAGCGGTCACCGGGGCCAGAGCGGTTGGTGGGGCAGGGTCGCTTTGGGTACCTGCGTCTGATGTGGTTCCACCGATGTCGGTCGGCTCCGCTGATGAGGACGCTGGAGTCCGCTGTGGCCCTGACCACAGCTCCCCCTGGGCGACCTTCCAGCACAGCTCTGACTTCCATTTCCTCGCCGTCGCCGACCCCCCATCTGGAGTTGGGTGGTCCGATGCCTCCTCCGGCAATTCCAGGGGATCCGGGTTCCTCTGTGACGGCAAGCCCTGGTCCGGCTCCACTGGGCTGCGGTGATCCCGGGTCACTTCATCGTCGTTCAGGTACCCGCTGGTCGTCAGCTCTGCTCCTTAGTCGGAAGCGGTACACACACGAGGCTCCGCCATTTTCTGGGGTTTGAGCTCCTCCATTCCTGAGCTCGTCATCATGCAGCCGTAGTGGGCGGAGGCTGCTGTTCGCGCTGTTTTTTCGATCTCCTCCCATGACACGCTCTCCTTCTTCTCCTGCGCTCCTCGTGGCGCGGCAATGGCTGCGGTTTTGGCGGGAATCATGCGACAGATAGCAATACACAGTCTTTGCAATAAATCACAGTCCAACACTTTTCAGTCACAGTTCCAAGGCACACATGACCTGCTTCTTTCAGGCTTAAGTAGATCCTGTTCGTGACGCCAAGTTGGAGCGCCCCCAGACACAGGGCCATGAGTTCTCGGTACCGGGCCTCTCTGGTTCGGTTCTGAGGCTGTCGTGGTGGCTAGACCCGGTCCGCGACCCTGCTAAGGGGCGTCCAATAAAGGTGGTGCAGTCTGTCAGGGGTTCGTGACGCCACCTGTGGTGTTCAGTCAGGGTGACCGACGCTGCTGTGGGGTCCGCTGGGGTGATGGAATGGCAGCTGGATGGTATACCTTCCCACAGGTGAAGTATGTCCCCAGGGCTTCCCAGTAAAGTGGATGGTAATGGTGTAGGGTGCAGTCAATAACAAGGACACAGGGTTGCAGTCTCTTTACCTCTTTACTGAAGACTTCAAGATCCTCAATCCAGAGCACGCTTAACAGGGCTATCCTGGACCGGCCGGTCCTATGGGCACATCCAGAGTTTCCTTCGCTGATGGAAATCATTGCCTACCACTAGCGCCTGTGTGTTGTAGTCCTACCCTGCTGAGCATTCGGAATAGTCCTCACAACTGCTGTTCTCGTTCGTTCATTCTCTACAGCTCTCTCTCTCTTTGGTTCCAGATGTTTCTAGTTCATCATCCCCCAGATATGTTATGGCTAGGACGCACCCGTATGACGGGACGGCCTGGAGGTCTTCCGGGACCCTAGAGACGCCCCTCTCCCACTGTTGCCCCCTATGTCTTCGTAGGTGTAGTAAGGTAGACAGCCAACCTATGATTAACTGTCCTGCGGAGTTCGAAGTAAGGCCTAGAGTCAGTTACTCTAGTGTTCCGGCCACCGGCTACGCGCCTCAGTAGGATGTTGCCTCGGTCTCCTACTGGTACTCCTTTGTGCTTGATCTTGTTTACACTGTTCCACAATATCCTTCCCTTCGTGTCTCTCTCTTGGATACCGCCGCGGGGTGTGCAGGCGCGGTTCCGTTACGTTCTGCTCTGTTCGCTAGGCACCTGCCAGGTTCCCACGCCTGACAGGGACCCCCCTATGTCTTTTCCCTGCAACACCCCCTGTCACGGGATGTTGCCTGAATACAACCCAGTCAGCTTCTGACTAACTTCCTCCTCAACCCCTAGTTTTACCAGTGTCAGGAGTGGCCCAATAAATAAAGCTTTTTTCTCCCCCTAGTGGCCGGAGTGTGAAGTGTAATGTGTTCTGGTGATACCTGGTCAGGAGAACTCCTTAGTGCCATTAGACGTACCATCACTCCCCTTAGTGGCAGAGCGTCATACTGCAACTACCAGGTCTCTGGGGCACTGCACATATTACACCTGTCGTTGCCTCACAAGAACTAAGCCCAATTTTTCCATCCATATGTAAATATGAGACAAAATTTGATAAGGGTGGGTTCAGATATTGTAGAACATATTGTGGAAGTCATTTATCTACTTTAAGGGAATCTGCCATCAGAGTTTCCTAACCTAATCTGAGATAAGCAATATGTAAAGACAGAGACATTAATTCCACCAATGTGTCGCTTACTGGGCAGTTTTGATAACATCAATGTATTATGCAGGAAATTATCACTACAGGGCTTGTAAATTGCTGCCATGTAGTCCTCAATATTTATGGCTTTGTATAACTATGCCCTCACCATTGCTTGGCGGCTTTCTGTCTATGCACAGTGTACACAGATAGCTCTTTATCAATGATGCAGGTAGGGTTATATAGAGCTAGGCATTCAGAGAACTGAGAGATCTGCAGCAGATAAAGCAAATTATTTTGTCAAAGCTATAAAACATATCCCAGTAAGTGACATCACTTGAATCAGGTCTCTGCCCCTACCTTATATTGTTCTCAGATGAGGTAGCTAAAATCTTGTAACAGATTTTCTTTAACAGGTCAAGAGATTAAATGTGTTTCCAGCCCAATAATTTTAAAATAAGGCCAGCTGCACGCATATGTGGACTATGGATCACGATCAACTCACATTATCTGCAATATATGCAAAGAGACATGAAAGTTGGGTGCTGTATATATTGGCCTGTGCATCATGGACATGTGGAGCCAGCCTACTCTGAACACACTACAGTAATAAGCAACAATAAACAGTTTACTTACTGTTCAATTCAGTCACTTTTCTGCAATGTCTTCTCTGGTTTTTATTTATAAAGATCCAGCTAGAATGAGATTTTAATAAGAGACTGCCAAGTAGGTCAACAAGATTGAAGACAATACATTATCACTGGAGCCACATTAAAAAGTCTTCCTGGGCACAAATAAAGTTTATTTACTCACAAAAACTAAATAGAATTTACATATTGTGGTATGATAAGTAGAGATTAGCGGTGTTCGAGTCGAACTGTTCGCCAATTTCAAATTCGAGCTGTTTTGGGCGGTGTTCGAGTTGTTTGACGAACCTGAACAATTTGCTTAAAATTCGTCTGTTCGAGTTTCTGTTCGATAACTGTTCGTTCACCAAAAGCCTAGTTTGATTTGCACATTAAAACTGTTTTTCATTGTTAATAGACTATTTCAGTGTATAGTGGGCAGGGGGGGAGGCGGGGATAGATCTGTGCTGAAAAAACACCGATCTCCATTTTTTTTTCTTTCCTGCATTTACAGTGGGGCGGTGCAGTCTCTCAGCCTATCAGCAGTGCGCACACACACAGCAATGTGCATGTGATGCACACAAGCAAGGGCATGTGTCATTGGCTGTGTTTGTCACATCTCCTCCTTGCCCTATAAGAACCAGCCATTTGCCCCGTCGCCACTATTTCCTCACTGTTGCAGCTTAGTGTTAGACGGCACCGCTGCTGCTGTGGGCGCTATACAGACTAAGAGTGTTTTTTGGAGCGAATTGTCAGAGAGATAGGTTTAGGGAGTCGGGAGGAGTCGGGACTAGTTGTAATAACAGCCCTTTTCAGGGTAGTTTACAGCAGTTCATAGCACTGTTTGCCAGGCAGGTCTGTGCCAGTGCTGTGCAAGTGTTTGTCACAGCATTTGGTGTAATCTAGCTCAGTCAATCCTTTTTGGGCTAGTAGCATTGTCTGATAGTCATCTGAGTAGCCCGCCTGTGATCTAATCCAGTTATTAGTGTAGGGCCTAGGAGCAGTGTCTGCACATCAGCAAAGTAGCCCGCCTGTGAAACTAACTACACCGCCTGTGTATCTCTATTTTTACTGCATCTAATCCAGTTAATAGTTTTGGGCCAAGGAGCAGTGTCTGCACGTCAGCAGAGTAGCCCGCCTGTGAAACAAACTATACCGCCCGTGTATCTCTATTTTTACTGCATCTAATCTAGTTAATAGTTTTGGACATAGGAGCAGTGTGTGCACGTCAGCAGAGTAGCCCGCCTGTGAAACTAACTACACCGCCTGTGTATCTCAATTTTCACTGCATCTAATCCAGTTAATAGTTTAGGGCCTAGGAGCAGTGTCTGCACGTCAGCAAAGTAGCCCACCTGTGAAACTAACTACACCGCCTGTGTATCTCTATTTTAACTGCATTTAATCCAGTTATTAGTTTAGGGCCTAGGAGCAGTGTCTGCACGTCAGCAGTGTAGCCCGCCTGTGAAACAAATTATACCGCCTGTGTATCTCAATTTTCACTGCATCTAATCCAGTTATTAGTTTTGGGCCTAGTACCACAGTTTGGCCACTCAGTTCTGCTCGGTTTTCATCCATCGGTTGTTGTGCCAACAACTACAGATACAGAGCTGCCCATTAGATAAGCACTAAAATGAGCGGCAAAAGGCCTGCTGCTGTTAGAAAGGGGAATAGGCGTGTTGGAAAGGGAAAAAAAGGTTGTGTCCGTGGGGTAGGTGGTAAAGCAACAGTAACATCTGCAGAAGAAAGACCATCTTCCAGCCAAAGTAAGATGTCTACTTCTTTTCGTGGACAATCTGATATGATCCCTTTCTTACGACCATCGCTACAAGTATCACCAAAAATTCCAGGTGAGGTGAAGTGCTCGTTCAAGTGGACTCTCCTCCATGTCAACTTCAACATCACAACTACTCCAGTTCTCAGAGTTGTCACCCCAATCGCACTTGCTCCCCCACAGCTCCCAAATCTCCAGCTGCCCGTCTGAGCATGGGGTAACACACATGGTTGAGTCTGTACAGCTATTTACGCATACTATAGCCTGGGAATCAGAGGCCTGCTCCAGAGCTTCTGTGAAACCAGACGAGGAAATGATCTGAACTGATGCCCAGAATCTTTGTGAGTCGGATCCAAGCCCAGATGAAGAAGGTTCTGAGCATAATGTAGACCCTCGTTCCCAAACTGTAACTCCTGTTGGTGGAGACAATGAGGAAGATGATGATGAGACTGAGATACCTGATTGGAACAAAAACTTGACTTTTCGGTCGGGGCAGGAAGAGGTTGGCTCTGAGGACGTCGGGTGTGAGAACTCACAGGATGATGATGACGAAGTTGTAGACCCCACTTACTGTCAACCCACAGTCCACCAGTCCATGAAGTCAGCAGAGGAGGTGGAGGAGGATGCTAGTGATGAGTCTGATGATGAGGTAACGGTGTGCGCCTTCCTGGACAGAGATGGAGTACTGGAAGCACATCAACAACTGCATCCTCAACCCCAACTGTGCCTCAAACCAGAAGTCATGGTGGCTCTTCAGGTTGCACGGGCTCTAAGCCTTGCATAGCCTGGGCATTTTTTGACATTGCAAAGGATGACCCAACTCATGTTGTCTGTATGATTTGTCAACAAAATCTCAGTAGAGGCCAAAAAATCACTAGATGGAGTACTTCATGCATGAACCGTCACATGGATATGAGGCATAAGTTGCAGTGGGAAGCTCACTGTGCTACAATGAGGCCTAGTGGGCCGGGTCAACCACCGTCTGCCCCATCAAGTGCATCCGCATCCTCTTCATCCTCTGTGACTGTGGGGACAGCAGTCGCACATGGTTTTGGATGCAGACCTTCCACCTATTTACCCACAAAAGCCAGTGTGCTTGGTAGGTCGCCAGGACATTTGCAAGTGGAAACACCTGCTGGTGTTGAGCGCTCTCCGACATCGACATCACATTTTGATCAAGGCAACACAATATCTCCGCCTGCACCTTCATCACAGACCAGCAGTTTGCCGGGGACACCCTACTCAACTCCGTCTAAGCACGGCAGCCAGCCCTCAGTCCCTCAGATGTGGACGAGTAAAAGACCATTTCCTCCTAGCCATGACAAAGCTAAGAGGTTGAATTTCTCCATCTGCAAGCTGTTGGCTACAGAAATGCTGCCTTTCTGCCTGGTTGACACAGAGGATTTTCGAGACCTTATGTCCGTCGCAGTGCCCCAGTACCAGATGCCAAGTCGCCACTACTTCTCAAAGAAAGCTGTGCCTGTGCTACACCAGCATGTCGCACACAACATCACCGCTTCCTTGAGAAACTCTGTGTGTGACAGGGTGCATTTCATCACAGACACTTGGACGAGAAGACATGGACAGGGGCGTTACATGTCGGTGACTGGGCACTGGGTAACTACGGCGACATCAGGAGAAGGGACTGCTGTCCAAGTCTTGCCATCGCCACAAGTTGCTTGTCGATCCTCTGTATCTAGAAGTTCCTCCACTGCTTCTGCCTCCTCAACCTCCTCTCGGTCCTCCACCTGCACCCAAAGCCTGTCTGGTAATGCCACCCACATTGTAACTGCGCAGAAGGAATCCTGCACACCTCCTCACTATGCTGTCACCAGGGCTCAATGGCATCAGGCAGTGTTTACATTGAAATGTCTGGGAAATGTGAGTCACACAGCTGAGGAGTTGTGGTCAGCTCTGGAGACCGAGTTCCATCAAGGGTTGTCTCCACTCAACCTGCAGCCAGGGAAGGCTGCAAACCTGGGTGCGGCCCTTCGCCGGGTCAATGTCACACACATGCCTTGTATGGCTCACGTTTTGAACCTGGCTGTCTAGCGATTTTTATCCCACTATTCCGGACTAGATGGGCTTCTGCAGAGGGCACGGTCGCTGTGTGCTCATTTCCGCCTTTCGCATCCCACCGCTCAACGACTTGCATCTCTAAAGAAGTAGTTGGGCCTGCCAGTTCACCGGCTGAAATGCGATGTGCCCACATGGTGGAATTCAACTCTGCACATGTTGCAGTGACTATGGCAGCACCGAAGAGCCCTGGTGCAACACATTATGAATGTATAGCCTGGGCCAACGAGATCAAGAGGTGGGGCAAATCACGCTGCAGGAGTAGTCTCAGATCAGGGACCTATGCACCCTTCTGCACAGTTTTGAAAAAGCGACAAAGATGTTTAGTGCTGACAATGCCATTATCAGCATGACCATTCCGGGGATTTACATGCTGGAGCACACCTTACACAGTGTTTGAAGTCAGGTGGTGGAACAAGAGGAAGAGGAGGAGGAACAGGAGGAGTCATATGCAGAAGGGATCATATCTCCAAGGTCAAGAAGGTTGGCTGCACCAAGGCGGCTGGCATTGGAGGCTGGGGGAGAGGGATTACAGAGGGCGCATGGTAGCAGCCAAACTGTTGAGGAAGGTGCAGGAGGCAAGGAAGAAGTGGAGGACAAACTGGCATTGGGCATGGAAGACTCATCAGATGAGGGAGACCTTGATCAAATTTCTGTTGTGCGAGTTTGGGGGGAGAGGGCTGACAAAGGAAGCATGATCCTCACCTCGCCACCACCAAGACAACAAGGACTTGGTCCTCCTTGATGTGCAAGACACATGAGTGCCTTCTTGCTGCACTACCTGCAACATGACCCTCGGATTGTCAGAATCCGAAGTAATGCCGACTACTGGGTTGCCACACTCTTAGATCCCCGGTACAAAAGCAAATTTGGCTAAATAATTCCTGCCATAGAAAGGGATTTACGCATGCAGGAGTATCAGCAGAGACTGTTACAGAATCTAACATCTGCTTTTCCACAAAGCACCAGTGGTGCACGTAGTCAATCTCTGAGTTCTAACTTGCCAACCGTGGGACTATCGAGTCATCACTCAAACTGTAACAGTAACATCGTATCTTGTGGTATAACAGCAATTTTTTCCAGTCGTTTCAAGATTCTTTTAGACCATCCTTTGCAAGGCCACAGGAGACAAGAAGTCTGATGCACAGCCAACGCCTAGAGAGGATGGTACAAGAGTATCTCCAAGATAACATCGATGCCATGACTGTGGAACTGGATCCTTGCTCATTTTAGGCTTCCAATCTTGAAAAATGGCCTGAGCTCGCCACTCACACCTTGGAGATCTCGTCATGCCCCGCAGCCAGCATTCTCTCTAAACGTGTGTTCAGCGCTGCTGGTGGTGTGCTGACAGATAAGTGCACGTGGCTATCCAGTGACAATGTAGACAGGCTAACGTTCATCAAGATGAACAAATCCTGGATCCGCAAGGACTTTTCTACCCCTGTGTCATCTTGGGGAGACTAAAAGCTGGATGATTTTTGAAAATCACCTCACTAACCGTTTTAAAAAACTCTGGCAAAATTGAGGCCACTTAAGTGGTGTCTGTGGCCAAATTTTTGGAAAAAATGGAGATTCTTATTTAGTCCCGTTACTGTGTTTTACATGATGTTGCCATTGTCAATTCCAGGTGGGTGGGGTCGTCTGAAGACTTGTTTCCTCATACTATGGCCTGGGATTCAGAGGTCTGCTCCAAAGCTTCAGTGTCTGCTAGTCAGCAGAGTAGCCCAGCCACCCACCACCTGTTTACCTAAGTACTATTTTTAACGGCATCTGGCCCAGGAAATCCTTTTGGGCCTAGTAGAATTTGGTGCGACTCAGCAGCGTACTTCACCCATGAAGCAAGTTCCACCGCCTGTTTACCTAAGTACTATTTTTTAATGGCATCTGGCCCAGGAAATCCTTTTGGGCCTAGTAGAATTTGGTGCTACTCAGCAGCATACCCCACCCATGCAGCAAGCTACACCGCCTGTTTACCTAACTACTATTTTGTAATAGCATCTAGCCCAGGAAATCCTTTCGGTCCTAGTAGAATTTGGTGCTACTCAGCAGCGTACTTCACCCATGAAGCAAGCTACACCGCCTGTTGATCTAATTACTAATTTTTAACTGCATCTAGCCCAGGAAATCATTTTGTACCTAATAGCATTTTGTGCTACTCAGCACAGTACCCCACCCATGAAGCAAGCCCAGGAAATCCTTTTGGGCCTAATAGAATTTGGTGCTACTCAGCAGCGTACTTCACCCATGAAGCAAGCTACATCGCCTGTTTACCTAACTACTATTTTGTAATGGCATCTGGCCCAGGAAATCCTTTTGGGCCTAGTAGAATTTGGTGCACCTCAGCAACGTACGCCACTTATGAAGCAAGCTACACCGCCTGTTTACCTAAGTACTATTTTGTAACGGCATCTAACCCAGGAAATCCTTTTGGGCCTAGAAGAATTTGGTGCTACTCAGCAGCGTACCCCACCCATGAAGCATGGCCGATACCCGATACTTGCGGTATCGGAATGCTCAACACTACTGTTTACCTAAGTACTATTTTTTAACAGCATCTAGCCCAGGAAATCCTTTTGGGCCTAGAAGAATTTGGTGCTACTCAGCAGCATACCCCACCCATGATGCAAGCTACACCGCCTGTTTAACTAACTACTATTTGGTAACAGCATCTAGCCCAGGAAATCCTTTTGGGCCTATTATAATTTGGTGCTACTCAGCAGGGTACTTCACCAATGAAGCAAGCTACACCGCCTGTTTACCTAAGTACTATTTTTTAGCAGCATCTAGCCCAGGAAATCCTTTTGGGCCTAGAAGAATTTGGTGCTACTCAGCAGCGTACCCCACCCATGAAGCAAGCTACACCGCCTGTTTACCTAACTACTATTTTGTAACAGCATCTAGCCCAGAAAATCCTTTTGGGTCTAATATAATTTGGTGCTACTCAGCAGGGTACTTCACCCATGAAGCAAGCTACACTGCCTGTTTACCTAAGTACTATTTTTTAATGGCATCTAGCCCAGGAAATCATTTTGGGCCTAGTAGAAATTGGTGCAACTCAGCAGTGTACCCTACCCATGAAGCAAGCTACACCGCCTGTTTACCTAAGTACTATTTTTTAACGGCATTTGGCCCAGGAAATCCTTTTGGGCCTAGTAGCAATTTCTGCTACTCAGCAGAGTACCCCAACCATGAAGCAAGCTACACCGCCTTCTTTCTTTCTCAATCTAACCCCTCAGTTCTGGGTTGTCCAATCTCCCTCCAGCTCTCTCCTTCTCACAGGTGGACAACCGCGTGTTTTTACACTGTGGTGAATCTTTTGGGCCCAGGCATAAGAAGTCGTTGAGGTAATGGATAATTTGTGCCGCCTTACAAATGTCCATGACGACACATTCAAGGAAGCAACTAAACGCCTCAAATAGTGATCAGGATATGGAGCACCCCATGGGCAAACAGCGATCTATGTAGTATGCTCCTTCACAGAAGTAGCCCAAAGGGAGGACACTATTCGGAGGCACAGGTAGTAACCGGAACGTCCCCTCAATGTCTGTTTTGGCCATTAGGGTGCCTCTTACCAACTTCTTGACCCACCTGATTGCCTCGTCAAAGGAGGTACAGTACATAGTACTGTACTTGGTTCCGCGTCAATGTTGTCGTTTACTGACCTGCCCCTTGGATATGACAAATGGTGGATTAGTCTGAATGTATTGGGTTCATTTTTTGGCACAACTCCCAATTGGGGTACCACTACATCTTCTAAGGAAAGTGTTCTGAATGGACCCGCCGCCATTCCACCTAAAGATATTTCTTTTTTTCTTTTTTTTGTCAAGACGTCTGGGTGTTGGTAGAGTGAGTTTAGATTTTTACTCCAGCCTTTCTTGATTTTAGAAGGGCATGGCATGCCTATATCTGTGTCTCCTCCTCCTTTTACTCCTCCACCTCTATTCTTTTCGCATGACTATATGTAGTTGTGACTTTTCCATGTGTTTGTTGTGTCTTCTGAGCAGTTTGTCAGCTTTTGGACACCTTTTAAGGTGTTTTCTATGTGTCTTCCATGTGTTTGTATGTGTTTGTGTTTTCCTGCCATTGGTTTAAATGGGGTTCAACAGTGTTCGTCGAACGTTCGACAAACATTTCGTCAAACACGTCCCTGTTCGACGAACCCAACCGAACCCGAACACTAGGGAGGTGCCTCAACACTAATGATAAGTTACAATGACTTTATACTACAATATGTTTAATTTACAATGGCCTTTTATAGGACCTCTGTGGACAAACAATCATTGGGCCATACTGAGGGCTAGGGCATCAAATCTTTCTATAGTCAAAGCTTTCTATGAATTTAATCCCTTCCTAACCTATGACGTACTTAGTACATTATGGAAGGGAATAACTTTCTGACTTTGGACATACTGGATGCGTCAATGCGATTTTTCCCGCACAGGAGCCGTGGGTGTGCGATCGCCGCTAGGTGTTCAGCTAACATTATGAATGACACCCGGCTCTCACTGCCAGGAGTGGTGCCCACACCACTCCTGGCAGTCTAATCCCCTAAATGATGCAATCGATATCGATCACAGCATTCAGAAGACAGGGAGAAGGAGAAGGTACTCTCTGCCCTTTGACCATCCCCCGTGAGGTAATCGCGTGGACCCGATTATTACCATGGTGACTCTAGGTCCTCATGATGACATCCGGGTCACCAGCTTAACTCAGGACATGGTTTAATAAACTTTTGTGAGAGCAGACATAACAGTTATAAAGCACTGCAATGCTAGTGCTCTGCAAAGTTTTATAACAATGATCAGACTGTGAAAAGGGAAAGTTTTATAGAGGGACTTAGTAAATAAAAAAACAGTAAAAAACTATTGCAAAAATATTTTTAAAAAATCACCAATTTTTTTTTTGTGTAAAACAAACAATGCTGTCATACTAGTTAACCCCTTCAGTGAACACCGTAAAAAAAATGGGGCAATAAACTGTGCTTCATCATCAAGCCACCAAACAAAAAGTAGAATAAAACAAGATAAAAAAAGACTAAATAAACATGGTATAGCTGAAAATGGCATATTGTTCCACAAAAACAAGCAGCCATACAGCTCAATCAGTGGAAAAATAAAAAAGTTATAGTTCTTAGAATAAAGCAATGCAAAGATACCATATTTTCTGGTGTGTAATACGACTGGGCATATAAAACGACCCCCAACTTTTTTCATATAAAATATGGAGTTTGGGATATACTCGCCGTATAAGATGGGGGTCATCTTATGCGCCCAGTCACCTTATACGGCGTGGTCGGTGCGGATTGTTCCCAGGGTCTGGAGGAGAGGAGACTCTCCTTCAGGCCGTAGGATCCATATTCATGTAAAAAAAAGAATAAAAATAAAAAATATGGGATATACTTACCCTCTGATGGCCCGCGGCTCTCAGCGGTGCAATGGGCGGCCTCCGTTCCTAAGGATCCATTGAGCAAAGGACCTTCTATGACGTCACAGTCACGCAACTGCGAAAACCACATGTTTTCTATTTTTTGTAGCGATTAGAACCTGGCTAATTTACAGATGCATGTCTCCAGAAACATAAGCTCGGCACTACAATGTACTGGGCACTAGAATGGCAGTTTGCAGTTTTCACTCAGCAACATTCACTGCTGCTTGTTTCTGAAGAATCCATGTGGAGTTTGCAAACTATTCTAGAAAAATCTTTGCTCCAGGAGGCAAACATCTCTCTTTACCTCCCGAGTCTCGTCGTATGACTAAGTAGTACTATACAGCCACATATGGGGTATTTCCAGGAGAAATAGTGGGACCAATTTTGGTGCCATTTATACCCATTTTCACATGTAAAAGTCTGAGGTTAAAACAAAATTTTGGTGCTAAAAATGTAATTATTTTTAATTCACTGTCCAATGCCAGGGGTAGAAAAATCATCATTCCTCCATTGAAAGGTGTAATATGTAAAATGGGGTCAGTTATGGGGGCTTCTGCTGTTTTGGCACCTTAGGGGCTCTCACAGTGTGTCATGGCGACTGCCAACCATAACAGTAAAATCTGCACTATATTATGGTGCGCCTTCACTTCTGAGCTTTGAACTGTGCCTAAAAAGCATTTCTTGATTACGTGTCAGGTGTTGGCACAATCAGGAGAAATTGCACAGCTATAAGAGGTCCATTTTTTTCCAACTACCGTTAGAATTTTTTTTGTGGTTAAAATATAATTATTTTTCTTCACCTCCCAATTGTCTAAAATTCTGTGAGGCATATGTGGTGTCAACATGCAAACTGCTACACTAAAGGAATTCATTGAAGGGTGTAGTATGTAAAATGAGGTCACGCTTGGGGGATTTCTGCTGTTCTGGCTCTGTCAATGTGACAGACATATTCAAACCATTCTAGCAAAATCTGAACTCCATTATGGTGCTTCTTTCCTTCTGAGCTTTGCACTGTGCCTCAAAAGTAGTTTTTAACAACATACAGGGTATCGGTGTACAACAAATCCTGCTATCCTTGTGAAAATAATAGGCACATCTTGGGGATCTCCAAATGCGACTTGACACCTGCAGGTTATTCAATCAATGTCTGCATTTCAAAATGTCACTCCTTCATTTCTGAGCTGTGCCATGCGCCCGAAGAGTAGTTTTCCCTCACATATGGGTTATCTGCGTACTCAGGAGGAATTGTACAACAAAGTTTGGGTTCCATTTTTTCCTGCTATGCTTCTGAAAATAAAATAATTAGGGCTAAAAGAACATTTTTATGGGAAAAATGTGATTTTTATTTTCTGTCATCTAGACCCCCCAAAGTCACATCAAATGTGAAGGGGTGCCTAAAAATGGTTTTGTAAATTTTGCTGGAAAAATTAGAAATTGATATACTTTAATCCTCCTAACTTACTAATAAAAAAATTATGTTTTAAAATTGATGCAGATGTAAAGTAGACATGTGGGACATGTTACTTTCTGACTAATTTGTGTGATATAACAATCTTGTTTAGTTTAAAATTTTAGCCAAATTTCTGATATTTTCAGAAATAAACGCAAGTCACATCAAACAAATTTTACCACTTTTGTGAAGCATCTCAAGAAAACAATCTTAGAATCACTGGAATTCGTTGAAGAGTTCCAGAGTTATTACTGCATAAAGTGACATTGGTCAGAAATTTAACATTTGGCCTAGTCATGAATATGAGAACAGGCTTGGGGGTGAAGGGGTTAATATCCAGTGAACACTATAATATGTACTAGCGCTAATCACTAAATTAGAATAACGTCAAAAAGTTAATTTATTTGTTATTCAATACAAAAAGTGAAACTCATATTATATAGAGTCAAACAGAGTGATCAATTTCAAGTGTTTATTTCTGATAGAGTTCATGATTATGGCTTACAGCCAATGAAAACCCATTATCTACAGAGGGGAAAATAAGTATTTGATCCCTTGCTGATTTTGTAACTTTGCCCACTGACAAAGACATGAACAGTTTATCATTTGATCAGTTATCTAAAAAACTATAGGGAGAAAAATACTTTATCTAAAAAACTAATTAAAGCTGCCAAAAAGGAAACAGAGAAGCACATTGCTAAGGAGAGTAAAACTAATCCCAAACTGTTCTTCAACTATATCAATAGTAAAAGAATAAAAACTGAAAATGTAGGCCCCTTAAAAAATAGTGAGGAAAGAATGGTTGTAGATGACGAGGAAAAAGCTAACATATTAAACACCTTCTTCTCCACGGTATTCACGGTGGAAAATGAAATGCTAGGTGAAATCCCAAGAAACAATGAAAACCCTATATTAAGGGTCACCAATCTAACCCAAGAAGAGGTGCGAAACCGGCTAAATAAGATTAAAATAGATAAATCTCCGGGTCCGGATGGCATACACCCATGAGTACTAAGAGAACTAAGTAATGTAATAGATAAACCATTATTTCTTATTTTTAGTGACTCTGTAGCGACAGGGTCTGTTCCGCAGGACTGGCGCATAGCAAATGTGGTGCCAATATTCAAAAAGGGCTCTAAAAGTGAACCTGGAAATTATAGGCCAGTAAGTCTAACCTCTATTGTTGGTAAAATATTTGAAGGGTTTCTGAGGGATGTTATTCTGGATTATCTCAATGAGAATAACTGTTTAACTCCATATCAGCATGGGTTTATGAGAAATCGCTCCTGTCAAACCAATCTAATCAGTTTTTATGAAGAGGTAAGCTATAGACTGGACCACGGTGAGTCATTGGACGTGGTATATCTCGATTTTTCCAAAGCGTTTGATACCGTGCCGCACAAGAGGTTGGTACACAAAATGAGAATGCTTGGTCTGGGGGAAAATGTGTGTAAATGGGTTAGTAACTGGCTTAGTGATAGAAAGCAGAGGGTGGTTATAAATGGTATAGTCTCTAACTGGGTCGCTGTGACCAGTGGGGTACCGCAGGGGTCAGTATTGGGACCTGTTCTCTTCAACATATTCATTAATGATCTGGTAGAAGGTTTACACAGTAAAATATCGATATTTGCAGATGATACAAAACTATGTAAAGCAGTTAATACAAGAGAAGATAGTATTCTGCTACAGATGGATCTGGATAAGTTGGAAACTTGGGCTGAAAGGTGGCAGATGAGGTTTAACAATGATAAATGTAAGGTTATACACATGGGAAGAGGGAATCAATATCACCATTACACACTGAACGGGAAACCACTGGGTAAATCTGACAGGGAGAAGGACTTGGGGATCCTAGTTAATGATAAACTTACCTGGAGCAGCCAGTGCCAGGCAGCAGCTGCCAAGGCAAACAGGATCATGGGGTGCATTAAAAGAGGTCTGGATACACATGATGAGAGCATTATACTGCCTCTGTACAAATCCCTAGTTAGACCGCACATGGAGTACTGTGTCCAGTTTTGGGCACCGGTGCTCAGGAAGGATATAATGGAACTAGAGAGAGTACAAAGGAGGGCAACAAAATTAATAAAGGGGATGGGAGAACTACAATACCCAGATAGATTAGCGAAATTAGGATTATTTAGTCTAGAAAAAAGACGACTGAGGGGCGATCTAATAACCATGTATAAGTATATAAGGGGACAATACAAATATCTCGCTGAGGATCTGTTTATACCAAGGAAGGTGACGGGCACAAGGGGGCATTCTTTGCGTCTGGAGGAGAGAAGGTTTTTCCACCAACATAGAAGAGGATTCTTTACTGTTAGGGCAGTGAGAATCTGGAATTGCTTGCCTGAGGAGGTGGTGATGGCGAACTCAGTCGAGGGGTTCAAGAGAGGCCTGGATGTCTTCCTGGAGCAGAACAATACTGTATCATACAATTATTAGGTTCTGTAGAAGGACGTAGATCTGGGTATTTATTATGATGGAATATAGGCTGAACTGGATGGACAAATGTCTTTTTTCGGCCTTACTAACTATGTTACTATGTTACTATTTTAAGGGAAGGTTAATTTTAACATTGAGAGATAGAATATAAAAATATAATCCTGAAAAATCACATTGAGATGAGCTGAAGGCTGCTATCAAAGCAACCTGGGCTTCTATAACACCTCAGCAGTACCACAGGCTGATCACCTCCATGCTACGCCTCATTGATTCAGTAATTGAATTGTGCATATTAATCCAGGTGCAGCTTGGCTAATGATTGGCAAAAAGGCAAAACCAAGTATTCATGACATTCATAACAACAATGATGAAGCAATACTGCATTGAGGAACTGAGCTGACAATATTACCTATTACTGACCTTTTCCATTTTTTCTTAAGCACAGTTAACCATGTAAATTATCTATTTATATTGTTGCAATGAAATCAAACCAAAACTGCCCAAGCTCCCAATTATTTTAGTACATTAGGATAACAAATCTAAATAAGGCACTGTACACCAATCACTTTTTGATGTACTTTGCCACAGGCATTGTAGATGGAAACTGATGGAGGAACTGACATTGTGACCTGTCCAGTAGACCTTTGTCAATTTTTTCATCGTTTTTGAAATAAGTGTAGGCTCAAAAAACTGAGAATGATGCAACTGAAAGTAAAATATATGAAAACAAGGAGAAAACAAGGAGAAACTGGCTGGGGACCTGTCATAGACTAGTCAGCTAAAGCACATAGTCCCTAGCCAGCTTTCCAAATTATGTTTACTCAGAAACAGTGCAGCATTTTAGAATAAATTATTGTAAGTGAAAATTGACTAGTACTCACATCCAGTGATTTTATCAAATTGCTTGACTCGACTACTGAAGCACCAAAAAGATTCCAGATTAATTTTTATTTTCAAATTGAATTCTTGTAATTATGCCCAATTGCAGTAGATAAAAAGACAATTCTGATTCAGAGCTGTGTAGAAATAAACTAACATGGCTGATATATGCTATTTGAGGAAAATGGTAGGGGTTACTTACATCAGAGCTTACATCAGGGCTGGATACATGGTGAAAGGGAGGATTATCTTCTAAAAGGAGCAAACCTTATAGCACCACAGTGTAACAGCAACAATACGACTATACTGTGCAGTACTATTTGATTTGTAAGTCGTGTGACATGACAGGTGTTACCGGCAGAGGCATTGTATTGTTACAATTACAGACCTGCGATTTCAGTATTAAAATCTAGGCCACCCTGGACACTTGAGCCCAGGACCAGGCATATAAAAGATGGATTGCCCAAAGGAAGGTGTTCATATATGGGGGTTGGGCTAAGCTGAATACGATCCATAAGACCTTTCTCCTACCTTCAAGGAAAAAAGAATCACTTTAAACCGAAATTATTAGACATTTCTGTTATTTTTCCATTTTTATTTTATAACTGTTTTGCTTTTTTATGTGTTTCGCTTTACTTTTCTCTTTCTATACGATTTCTTGAAAGCACTGTTTATTTTTATAATAAAGATTAAAATATTAATAGGTTTAGTCCCTCTAAAGAAACTTTAGCTTTTCATAGAATGTGAGACTTTTGACTGTTAGACAGCGGCAAATATTTTGGGGATGCATCCGTCCGTGTGTTTGATGAGTTGAGGCAGCATGTGATGTAGCAGGGGTGTGTTGTCTGTGTCAGGGTCTGTTTTATGCTCACTTTGCAGACTATAACAGAGGTTGAGTGCAAGATTGAGTTAAAGGAGATAAACTAACCCATGCATGAGCATTGCACATCAAGTAAGTATGTAACAATCCTACAGGGTTGCAATTATTATCCAGCCTGGCTCTATTCATGATGCCATGATTCAGTCAGCACAATCTGATGTCATGTAGTCTTTAAACTTTCTCATTCCCCAAAAATATGTATATATACAACTTGATCAGCCACCACCTGTAGAGGAATTTGGAAATTATCTCAATCCTCCTCTGATTTGAGTATCTTTAACTTTGTGAACTGTTGATTTTTTCCTATAAAAACCATTTTGTTGATAGAAGTATGCGTTGCCCTCTGTTTGAACTTCTAAAGTTGGCTCTTTGATATTACATTTTGCTTTCTTTCCTTGTAATAATTCATATACTTAGCAACTGGCTTCAAAAAAATCCTATTATATGGAGATTATGTTATCTAAAGCTTATTAAGCTTCATGTCAGGTTTTAAGGAGTTGAGGCATAAAGAACAGTGCAGAAGAAGCATGACTTTCTAATCATTAAAAAAGATAGACTGAAATCTTGCAGAAAGACTGAAATTCCTTCACCCTTCATGCACAAATATACATCAGCATAGCAGCTAGCACTTCGGAAGTTATTAAAAACTTCTTGTGTAATTGCCAGCCTGATGCTAACAACTAGCAAAACACATATAGTGTTTCACTATCACTGGTAAATAGAAGGCATGTTTTTACAAGTAACAATCACATTTACATAAATATATTTTATCGATTCTCATCTCCAGCATCCATCTCCTCAATGAAAAACAGATGACTTCTTTTGTGCAGCAAGTAATATGACCTAGTTTCAGATTTTTTGTATTAAATCAGTAAAAGAGAGATAACTGCTCTGCAATATATAGAGTATCAAACAACAGAAGGAAAGGAGTAGCAACAAGCCACAAAAGGTAAATATACATATAAAATTTATTAGAAAAATCACCATTAAATCAGATTAGACATGGCATGTGTAAACATAGTACATGGAAGTGAAGGAGACATGAAGGGAAGCAAGGGAAAGATTTGTGGTCAAAATTGTAACTTGGGAAAGCTGGGTTAGTGAGTATTACAGGTACATATGAAGCGCCCCCAGACGCAGGGCCGTGGGTTACTCGGCAACGGTCCTCTGCTGGCTCAGTTCTTTGGATGTCACGGTGGCTGGACCCAGTCCGGGACCCTGCTAAGGGATGTCCAATGAAAGGTGACACGAGTTTGTCAAGGTTTTGTGACACCACCTGTGGTATTCGGTGAGGGTGACCGACGCTGCTTGGGCCCACTGGGGTGATGTGATGGCAGCTAGATGGTATACCTTCCCACAGGTGAAGTATGTCCCCAGGGCTTCCCCGTAAGGTGGATGGTGAAGGTGTGAGGTGCAGACAATAACGAGGACACAGGGTTGCAGTCTCTTTACCTCTTTACTGGTGACTTCAGGATCCTCAATCCAGAGCACAGTTAACAGGGCTGACTTAGACCGGCCGGTCCGAAGGCACATCCAGAGTTCCCTTTGCAGGTGGAAATCGTTGCCTACCACTAGCGCCTGTGTGTTGTAGTGCTTCCCTGCTGAGCATTCGGGATAGTCCTCACAACTTCTATTCTCGTTCGTTCCAGTTCTTTCTAGTTCTTTCTATTCTCTGTCCCCCAGGTTTGTTATGGCTAGGACACACCCGCTTGACGGGTAGGCTCGGAGCTCTTCCGGGACCCTAGAGATGCCCCTCTCCACGCGTTGCCCCCTATGTCTGCTTAGGTGATGTAAGGTAGACAGCCAACCTATAATTAACTGTCCTGTGGTATTTGAAGTAAGGCATAAAGTCAATTACTTCCTCGGTGTTCTGGGCACCGGCTACGCGCCTCAGTAGGATGTTGCCGTTCTCCGGGCACGACTCCTACTGGCTCTCTTTTGTGCTTGATCTAGTTTCTCACTGTCCACAATATTCTTCGCTTCGTGTTCTTTCTTAGGATACCGCCGCAAGGTAGTGCAGGCGTGGTTCCATAACGTTCTGCCTCGTCGCGAGGTATCTGCCAGGTTCCCACGCCCGACAGGGACCCCCCTGAATTTTCCCCACAACACCCCCTGCCATGGGATGTTGCTTGGACAAAACCCAGTCAGCTTCTGATTTAACTTCCTATCCAACCCCTAGTTTTACCAGTGTAAGGAGTGGCCTAATAAATAAAACCTTTTGCTCCCCCTAGTGGCCGGAGTGTGAAGTGTAATGTGTGCTGGTGATACCTGGTCAGATGAACTCCTTTAGTGCCATCAGACGTACCATCACTCCCCTCAGTAGCAGAGCGACGTTACAGCAACGGCCAGGTCTCTGGGGCGCTGCACTCCCCCCCGGTTAAATCCAGTACTCCTGGACTGGGAAGAAGAAGAACAATACATGTTAGCAAAAGACATGCAAATTTTGAAATGCAAGGAACAAGTAAATATAACAATGCTTCCCTTTATGGGAGGTAAGGACACTTGAACGTTACAAACGAAAACAAGGTTAAATATTTTAAATAACACTCTGACTATAAATAACTTTTGGTACCCTGCCCGGTATTCTACTAAGTGAAAATTCTGAACAATAATTTAACTTCTCCTTTAAGGGCGTATAGGCTGAACCCACTAAAGGCTTACTATAAAGTACTTTAATGTAAACTCAACTTTTCTTTATTTTCTAACTTCACAAATGCTGGACCGCCTTGCTCCTTGGCTGGGCCTACTGTCATTGTCGCAATCAACTATATTTCTATGGTTCTCAGGAGGACTCTTTAACCCCTACGGGTTCACTATGTTGGAATTCGGCTTTCAACTTTTCCTGTCCTCAATCTCTAGTAACATTATCAACAGTTCCTAAATCTCAACATTATTACAATTTTAACTTTCCTAAGGCACCATTATACTTAAGTGCAACATGTGAACATTCCCTTTAAGAGGGAACCAAGTCTCTTTGAGGTAGTGCAGATTCTCTCTGTCTGCAAGTCCGTTAGAAAGCAAGACCTTCTGCACTGTATTCAAAAACAGTCTCTTCACAAAGCCTTCTTTCTTTGTAAAACCAGTAGAGGGCACCTTTAATAAGGTGCAAACTATTTACAATGCAGTTTGTGAACCATTCACCGTCCATGATTCGGCAGTTCTTTAAAACACTGATGGCAAACAAACAAGCCAAAAACAACAGGGATCCCCGGTAACCGAAGGGATCCCTTAAGAGTTAACCCTAGACGGGTATGAGCAGCAACATTGCAGGAAGACAAACAGTTAAATAACTATATACAAGTTCAGGTCTTCGAGGTTTATTTCGATTTTGGTGGTTGTAGCTCCGCAGGCAGCAGTGGGCGGGGCCATCCACCCGGATACCTGCGGCCACCAGGTGTGGTCCCAGAAGCTCCTTCGCTCCAGGCAGGGGTCTGGGTGGCTACAGTTCTGGAGCCCGAAATGGCCTGGGTACTAGCCACCACTGAGGCCGATCCTTCAGCTACCACTGTGGTAGTGGTATCCATGGTGCAGGTGGTGGTCTTGACGATGGTGCACGTCGGGGTAACCACCGTAGTCTTGGTGATAGTGGTAGACCGGTCACAAGGGGGTGCCTTTGCTACGGAGGATGGCTTCTCCGACACTTTAGTCGGGTATGTCACGGGGCCTTGCCGCTTGTGGACGTTCGGGGCGAACCACCCCCTTTCCCCAAAGTGCCGGGTGTAGGTGACCTCGTCCCCCGGGTAAAGATCCCGGTCCGGGTGGCCCTCTCGGAGATGGGACTCCACATCTCTCCGGTTCAGAAAGACCTCCGCATACAGGTCCGGCTCTTTAATAAAGCCCCATCCCCCACGGAGCTTGAAGTCGACAACGGTGCCCTGCCTGCATGGGGCCTGGTGGGTGGTACGATCTTTGCGGGCCCGATCCTTCACCGCGAGGTCCCGCTGGTAGTGGGCCTCTCACTGGGCCTGGTACTCCCTCTCCTTCTTCTCCCACTGTCGGTCTAGCTGGGCCTGATATTCTTCCCAGCTGAAGGCCTCCACCATCTCCCCTCCCTGTGTCTTCACCCCGGGGAACCCCATGAAGTCGGATCCCGGGTTCACCCAGCGGCACACTGCGCACTCCGCATAGACCTCGCCTGGCATGGTGATCGGCGAGATCGGGGCCTTCAGAAAGTGCTCCATGCCCGT
Organism: Ranitomeya imitator; assembly: GCF_032444005.1. Taxonomy (NCBI): domain Eukaryota; kingdom Metazoa; phylum Chordata; class Amphibia; order Anura; family Dendrobatidae; genus Ranitomeya; species Ranitomeya imitator. Next base: position 327,821,678 of record NC_091286.1, on the reverse strand, counting down.
GGCCCGATCCCAGTGCAGAAGGCGTTGGAGCATATGGGTCCCAGGGAAAGTGGGTGCTGCGACGAGGCCTATCAACAGGTCCTCCACCAGCACGACGGGGTCTACGGACTCACCGGCCGGTACGGCTTCCTCCATCGCAGCTGGCTCCGGTGGCGGCAAAGGAACCGATGTCGAGGGGTCCTCCGCCGGCGCCTCCTGGCACGAGGCCTTGGTCTCCAGCCACAACTGGAGGAGCTGCTCCATCAGATCCTCCATCTCAACCTGCAGGAGACCAGTCCCAACCGTGGAGATCTAGCTGCTGTGCTCGTCCGGGTAGCTGGGGGAGGCCTCTGCTTCAACGCCGCATTCTGGGTCTGAGCGACTGGCCATGGCGTCCTCCACGTGGGTCACTTCCTGGTCTCTTTCCCGCTCTCTCCTTCGTGGGCGGTTCGGTTTTCTTTGTCTCTGCCCTCTATTGAGAATCAGGAGGCGGATCTCGGCCGCTGATGGACACGTCCTCAAGGTACAGAAATATTTAGACTGGGCGGTCATGGCTTTTCGCGCTTCTCAGTGCTTTCACGCCCACAACTCCACGCCCTTCTTCTCCTGCGCTCCTCGTGGCGCTATAATGGCGGCGGTTTTGGCGGGAATCTTTGCGGCAATCAGCAATGCACAGTCTTTGCAACAAGTCACAATTCAAGTACAATTCAATCACAGTTCCAAGGCACACATGACCTGCTTCCCAGGCTTAAGTAGATCCTGTTCGTGACGCCAAGTTGAAGCGCCCCCAGATGCAGGGCCGTGGGTTACTCGGCAACGGTCCTCTGCTGGCTCAGTTCTTTGGATGTCACGGTGGCTGGACCCAGTCCGGGACCCTGCTAAGGGGCGTCCAATGAAAGGTGACACGAGTTTGTCAAGGTTTTGTGACGCCACCTGTGGTATTCAGTCAGGGTGACCGACGCTGCTTGGGGCCCACTGGGGTGATGTGATGGCAGCTAGATGGTATACCTTCCCACAAGTGAAGTATGTCCCCAGGGCTTCCCAGTAAGGTGGATGGTGATGGTGTGAGGTGCAGACAATAACGAGGACACAGGGTTGCAGTCTCTTTACCTCTTTACTGGTGACTTCAGGATCCTCAATCCAGAGCACAGTTAACAGGGCTGTCTGAGACCGGCCGGTCCGAAGGCACATCCAGAGTTCCCTTTGCAGGTGGAAATCGTTGCCTACCACTAACGCCTGTGTGTTGTAGTGCTTCCCTGCTGAGCACTCGGGATAGTCCACACAACTTCTATTCTCGTTCATTCCAGTTCTTTCTAGTTCTTTCAATTCTCTGTCCCCCAGGTTTGTTATTGCTAGGACGCACCCTTTTGACGGGTAGGCTCGGAGCTCTTCCGGGACCCTAGAGATGCTCCTCTCCACGCATTGCCCCCTATGTCTGCCTAGGTGATGTAAGGTAGACAGCCAACCTATAATTAACTGTCCTGTGGAATTTGAAGTAAGGCATAAACTCCGTTACTTCCTCGGTGTTCCGGGCACCGGCTACGCGCCTCAGTAGGATGTTGCCGTTCTCCGGGCACGAGTCCTACTGGCTCTCCTTTGTGCTTGATCTCGTTTCTCACTGTCCACAATATCCTTCGCTTCGTGTCCTTTCTTAGGATACCGCCGCAAGGTAGTGCAGGCGCGGTTCTGTAGCGTTCTGCCTCGTCGCGAGGTATCTGCCAGGTTCCCACGCCTGACAGGGACCCCCCTGAATCTTCCCCGCAACACCCCCTGCCATGGGATGTTGCCTGGACAAAACCCAGTCAGCTTCTGATTTAACTTCCTATCCAACCCCTAGTTTTACCAGTGTGAGGAGTGGCCTAATAAATAAAACCTTTTGCTCCCCCTAGTGGCCGGAGTGTGAAGTGTAATGTGTGCTGGTGATACCTGGTCAGATGAACTCCTTTAGTGCCATCAGACGTACCATCACTCCCCTTAGTAGCAGAGCGACGTTACTGCAATGACCAGGTCTCTGGGGCGCTGCACATACATCAAGTAGAAGCCTAAGAGGCAAATAGCAGAGTATGCCTATTTGTCAGTGTCATCACAAGCCATAACATACATCCAGTTGCTTACCCTTAATAGGTCCTGACCGCTCCAGCCACCTTTGCGGCCCCTGACGCACGTTTTGCGTGCTTTGCTTTTTCAAAGGGGAGTAGATAGTGTGTATCTTCTCATGCCAGCATTATATATGAAATCAAATGGCACTGTTGATTGAGGCGCATGCGCCCTGGACTGGTTACATAGAATGTCACTTCCTCCACCGTCTTCACCACCCAGTGTGCATGCGGGCGACTTAGCGCCCTATGATATCAATGGACATGCGCTCTGCATTGGTTTGACAGCCACTGAGAAAGTAAAGTGGTAAGAGTCACAGTGCTCACACGTACAATCGGCAGCCATTTTCTTGAAGAGCAGAGACTGCCACCATTATACCAGCAAGGTAAATCCACAGAGTGGTGATAATGGGGTCCTGGGAGGGGAACTCCAAATACAGTGGTATGTAAATAAAAATTCAAGTGGAGGGAAGTGAGACAGTAACATTAAAACTACAGAGGGAGAAAAAAGAAGAAAAGGGGAAAAAATATATGGTGAAACAATGCCTCAAAAAGGCATGAAGTGTAATCTCCCTATAACAATTGGGACATATAATAGATGCCCAAATATGGGTTAAAATACCATGCTAAATGGTAAGAGTAAAAGAAGAAAAACAGTGTATGCCTATAAATGCAATGAAAAAAGTATCTTATGTTCAAGTGCAAGTCTGAGTGCCAATGATATGATCCATAGAAAAAAATGACATAAGTGCCTAAAAAGTAAAGCATTGCTGTGGATAATGGAGGGCCATAACCCCCAAAACAAAGATATACAATGAAAGGCACCACCAATTATTGCAACATACATCTTGCATATATATGAATGAAGAAGTCCTGAAATGTGTACAAGAAGCAGGCTGCAGCGGAAAATACCACCAGTCTTTGTTGATGGTGAAATGTCAATCTCTTCACTTAAACAGGAATGGAAGGTGGAGGGCGGTTTAAGTACATATGATAAATTCGGGAACACAGAGAGAATATGGGGATGAATGACATCAGAACAATAGAACAGCTAAAAAAAGACATCAAGGATAACAGGCACAACATTTGCGTTGAACCAACATCTGTTTCAGTTTGCCCCCCCCCCCCAACACCACCATGAATTCAACCAATCACCCTCACCCTCACTAGGTACATATTTGAAAAATCCACCTAAGCCTTGTTATGTCTCAAAGATTAGGTGGATGTTAATTCCACTCCAAGAGAATATGAGAAGCAATTAGACAAAAAGGAGTTTGGGCAAAAATAGATAAAACTTTATTTTACAATAAAGCACATGAAATTAAAAAAAGATGACAAACAGAAACCAAATACTGGGTGACAAAATAATAGAATATTGCATAGTACAAAAAAGTATGGGTCCTAATTAGAGATGAGCGAATATTTCAATGTTTGGTTCGAATTACGAAAACCAAATTTGCAGTATTAGCCAATTTATTAGCTGAATATTTGCTAAACATAGCCGAATGCTAATAAAGTCAATGGGAGGCAAAAAGAAACGCATGCACAACACCCTTAAATGGGCCCAAAAGCTGCCGAAACACATCAAATTAGGCACATAGACATGGAAAGTGGCCTCAATTCACCCACAGTACAAATTGTAGCATGACACTGCAGCAATCAACCATGTGTGAGGTATCGGGGTGTGGGCCACCATTTACAGCTTTGAATTGAATGTCAAAGTAAGATGAGATGGATGCGGGATCGGTGCAGGCATGCTCTGCTTGGAGCCCAGATACCACATGCAACAGCTCAACCAGCTTTCATGCTAAGCCACACTCATGTGGCAGATATATTAGTTTCTTAGACTATTATTGGCAGAAAAATCGAAGGATAGTAGTAATACGGGTAGTTGACTCCAAGGAAATGGAGGCCTGACGATCTCAGAGGTCTACTGCTGCAGGCAACACACATGAAGGAGACCCAATCATGACTCTCCATATTTCCAAAAATTATTGGCAGACACTACCAAAGTGGCATCAATTTCACTAGAGTAGAAATAGTAAAATAGGGATCGACATCTCTTCCACTATAGCAAACACATTACATGAACATATAAACAGGAGTGTTGACGCTGACAAAAATTAAGGCCTGACACCACTGAAGTGGCATCAATATCACCAAAGTCGAAATAGTGTAACAGAGAGCGATATCTCTTTCACTACAGGCAACCCAGCAGATGGAAAGACCCAAACAGGACTCTCTGCATTTCCAAAAAATATTGGCAGACACCACCAAAGTGGCATCAATTTCACAAGAGTAGAAATAGTATAATAGGGATCGGCATCTCTTCCACTACAGCCAACCCATCACATGGACAACCAACCAGAAGTGTTGACTTATCCAAAAATTGGGGCCTGACACCACTGAAGTGGCATCAATTTCACCAGAGTAGAAATAGTATAATGGAGATCGCTATCTCTTTCACTACAGCCAACCCAGCAGAGGGACACCCAAACAGGAGTGTTCACATCTCCAAAATTTAGGGCCTGACACCACTGAAGTGGCATCAATTTCACCAGATTAGAAATAGTATAATGGAGAATGATATCTTTTTCACTACAGCCAACCAAGCAGATGGAGAGACCTAATCAGGACTCTCCACATTTCCAAAAATTATTGGCAGACACCATCAAAGTGATATCAATTTCAAGAGTAGAAATAGTATAATAAGGATCAACATCTCTTCCACTACAGCCAACCCATCACATGGACACCCAACCAGGAGTGTTGACATTTCCAAAAATTAGGGTCTGACACCACTGAAGTGGCATCAATTTCACCAGAGTAGAAATAGTATCATAGGGACAGACACATCTTCCACTACAGACTACCCAGCAGATGTAGACCCAACCAGGAGTTTTCAAATTTTAAAAAATGTGGGCCTGACACCACCAAAGTGGCATAAATTTCACGAGAGTAGAAATAGTATAATAGAGACCAGCATATCTTTCAATACAGCCAACCCAACAGATGTAGACCAACCATGACCGTTCACATTTACACAAATTTGTGTTAACATCTGCAGCAGCAATAACAGCAGGCTCAGAAGCCACACTAAAGATATCAGAGTGCAGTTACACGAGAATAATGCATGACACTAAAGAATATAGCATCGTATAGCCTGTACAGTCTGCAATTGGGGTGCAAAAGTTCTTGGAGATCCATGACTTGTTCATCTTCATGACAGTTAAGTGGTCTACATTTTCAGGGGACAGTTGGCTGCACTTATCCGTCAGGACACCACCAGCAGTGCTGAAGACACGTTCAGAGAGAACGCTGGATGCCAGGCATGATGAAACCTCCAAGGCGTGTGAGGCAAGCTCAGGCCACTCATCCATTATTGAAGACCAAAATGTGAAAGGATCCAAACCCACCCTGATCGTATAGATATTCATTTCTAGATACTCCTGCACCATCCTATTCTTTCACCACAAGTCAGACTTGGATTGTGTTGTGCTGGTGCACAAGCTGGTCTAAAAAAGTGTCAAAGGACTAACAGAAATTGCTTCTTTCACTTACACAACTGCAGCTGATGCTGCTAATGTTTTGGCGCTGACGAACTGACGTGTCGGAGGTTAGAAGTCTAGAGCTGTGATGCACACTGTTGCCTCAAAGCTTTCTTAAGGTTGTGTAAAAGCATGTTTTGATACTTCAGCATTAGCGAGTCCCTTTCCAGGGCAGGAATTATCTGGTAAAATTTGATCTTATAACGTGGATTTAACAGAGTGGCAAGCCAGTAGTCAGTACTATTTTGAATCATAACTGTACGGGGGATCATTTTACAGATAGTGGAGCAAGAAGGCACTCATATGTCGGTCTATTCCATGAGGTCCGTCCTCTCCTGCCAACCACAAACTATAGAGAGGAAATTATCCTCTTCATTTCCTAACAGTTATTTGCCCATCACCTCTTCCTCCTCCATTTATTTCTCAAATCTTGCACCTTCACTAACAGTTTGTTTGTTATCACAAGCCACCCTCAATCACAGTAATCCACCCTCACTTGGCACCCTTCAGGTTCATCAAATTCTGATCCAGCATATAGAAGACCAGAACAGTGATGCTGATAACCGTGTCATCAGCGAAAACCATCTTAGTAGCCATTTTGAAACTGTGCAGAAGGGTGTTCAGGTCCTTTATCTGTGCCCACTTCATAAATGTGATATGCGTCACATCCATACTGCGTTGGCCCAGGCTATACGACATGACATTCTGCATCATGGCTCACTGCTGCAGCCACAATTGCTGCAACATGTTCAGAGTGGAATTCCAACATGTCGGCACATCGCATATCAACCTGTTAACTGTCATGGACAAAAACCTGTATTGATGCAAGTCGATGACCTGAGAGATGCAAATGGTGGAAGTGAGTGTTAAGTGTCAAGTTCCCGCCGCTGCACAGGAGGACAGGAGGTATCTCGAACCACCTCCGCTGCGGTCTCCCATCCTTCTTTAGCCACAGTGGAGCCTGCTAAGCGGAGGTGTCAGTCCCAGTGTCTGGCTCAGGCAGATACTGTGCGCTTGGTTACTGCTGATCTTCCAGGCTCAGCCATTGTAACCAGCACTGTTCTGCAGCGAGCAGATGCTGCTGGGACTAAGTCCTGCTTTTCCGCTACTGAGCATGCCCAAGGCACAACCTCTCATTGGAGGTCGGGGGCCACATGTTCAGGTCCTGAAGCAGTTCCTATTGGATGACTAGGAAGGTTCTGGAGAGCTTTCTCTATAAAAGGTTTGCATGGCCATGCACTAGTATCAGCTTATATTTATGAGCTTAGCTACCTTGTGGTCTGTCTGCTTGTGCTCAGGGTCGTCTGTATAGCCACTAGAATTCCGACACCTCCGGAGAAGAGTTTGTGTGTGTGAATTTAGATCTGGCGTATAGCCACTAGAATTCCGGCACCTCTGGAGTTGTTTGTGTGCTGATGCTGACTGTATGACCACTGTATGCTACTTGCTCTGTTTGTAGCTGTGATCAGGGGCTGGCTGGCATTTTTCAGCCTGGGGGGCAATCACAAGGCAGTGGCCATTCAGTGGCGGTGGCCCTCTTTTTCCCTAATATTCTCTAGCCACTGCATAAAAGTAGCAGAGAAAACAGGCTTGAAAAACAGGCTGGTTCATAGATAAGGGAACAGAACGGAGCTTACTCCGGAGTAGAGTTGAGCGACATTTACTTTTTTAGGATTGAGTCGGGTTTCGCGAAACGCGACTTTGTCAAAAGTCGGGTCGGGTGAAATAGGCCGAATATTGCGAAAAGTCGGGGGCCAACTGAAACACGAAACCCAATGCAAGTCAATGGGGAATCAAATAAAGGCATGGATGATTGACGTCGTGGAGACCAAAACATCCAACACTGCGGAGACACCATCACGTGTTTCTCAACACAGTGATCCAGAACACTGCCCCCAAATATGCAAATGCATGTAGAGGAGCTGCGTAGACACCATCACGTGTTTCTCAACGCAGGCAGTGAATAGCCAGGCCTTTTCCCGGGAAGGAACAACCAAGGGAGGAGCAGCATCCAATAAAGGAAAACCACCTATGCCAAGCATGGTATCCATCCACAGACAGCTGTTTCGGGGGTTTTGCCCCTCATCAGTGTGGAGTAGGAAACTGGCTATCAGGAGCAGTGCCTAGTAGAAAGTCTATAAAGGCATGGATGATTTACCTCATGGAGACCAAAACATCCAACACCGCGGAGACACCATCACATGTTTCTCAATGCAGGCAGTGAATAGCCAGGCCTTTCCCCGGGAAGGAACAACCAAGGGAAGGGCAGCATCCAATAAAGGAAAACCACCTATGCCAAGCATGTTATCCATCCACAGACAGCTGTTTCGGGGTTTTGCCCCTCATCAGCGAGGAGTAGGAAACTGGCTATCAGGAGCAGTGCCTAGTAGAAAGTATATAAAGGCACGGATGATTGACCTCGTGGAGACCAAAACATCCAACACCGTGGAGACACCAACATGTGCTTCTCAACGCAGTGATCCAGAACACTGCCCCCAAATATGCAAATGCATGTAGAGGAGCTGCGGAGACACCATCATGTGTTTCTCAACGCAGGCAGTGAATAGCCAGGCCTTTCCCCGGGAAGGAACAACCAAGTAGCTCAGACATACTTAGTAGGCCTAAAATAAAAAAGTAGGCTAAATGCAGTTCACAATTGATAACAGGAGTACACAGGCGGCATTGCTGTTAGGAGTCGAGTTTCCTCTGCTGCACAGGGGGAATCTCGATCCGTGTCTGCTGCGGTCTCCCATTCGGTATCGGCCGCAGTGGGCTCTGCTCAGCGGAGACGTCGCTCCCAGCGTCTCGCTGGGGCTGATTCGGTGCATAGGGTCACTACTGCCTTTTCTGGCTTTCCTATGGTACCCTGCACTGATCTGCGGCGAGCGAGCCTCTCTGGGACTAAGTCCTTGTTTACTCACACTGAGCATGCCCAGGGCAGGGTCTCCCATTGGAGGTCGAGGGCCACATGTTCGGTCACATGCTCAGGTGCTGCAGTACATTCCATTGGTCCTTCTGGAAGGTCCTGAAAGGGCAAAACATGCTCAGGTACTACAGCACTTTCCATTGGTCCTTCTGGAAGGTCCTGAAAGGGCAAAAACTTCAGTAGCAGCTTCCTGTGCTGCAACTATATAAACTGCGCATGACCGCACGGCCATGCGCTAGTATTGTCTTATGTTATGTGCTTTGCGCCAGTGTGGTCACATGTATGTGTGTTCAGGGACCCGGCTGAAATAAGCCCCTAGAATGCTGGCTCCTCCGGCGAGGAGATTGAGTCTGAGTGTATTCAGGGACCCGGCTGAAATAAGCCCCTAGAATGCTGGCTCCTCCGGCGAGGAGTTTTGTGTGTTTGTGTGACCACTGACTGCTCTCTGTTTGGGCAGTTAGCCTGTGCCTCTGTGGAGTCTAACAGGGCACAGTGTTTTCCTTTCACGGCTACTCAGTGAATTAACTGAGTTAGTCTATACCGCCATATAGCTCCGCCGTTTGCTAGCAGCAGGTACTCCTGCACGGTGGACCCCGGGCTGCGAACGCACCAATATCAATAAACATCTCTATTTACTCGGTGCGTTCCGCTAGCCCTAACAATTGCTTTGTTCAGTGGAGGAGGACAACTGTAATGAGTGGTGCAGACACAGTTAGTAGGCCCAAAATAAAAAATAGGCTAAATGCAGTTCAAAATTGGTAACCGGACTAAACAGGCGGACTACCTTTGTTCAGTGGAGGACAACTGTAATGAGTGGCTGGCACAGTTAGTAGGTCAAAATAATAAAGTGGGCTAAATGTCTGCCAAAAAATTGTTCATAAATAAACGGGTGCCATAGCTAGGTACAGGGGTGGGCTCCTCTGCTGAGTAGCAGACAGTGGTAGTTGACGCAAAGTATTAACTGGTCTAAATGGAGGCCAGGGCCCCTGTATATTTTTACTATCATCTATCATTTCAACAAATTTGTATTGGCAGTGCCATTGAAGAATTTAACAGCACAGACTACACAGCGGTGGAGCAGGGAGAGGTACGTTTTGCAAGTGGTAGAGCACTGTTCGAGCTGAGGGGGAACACTCTCTCATGTGTGGTGGTACTGGCACAGGGCCCCTCATATTACGACGGTGTGTCTGACATTAGTTGTGCACCACCACCAGCAGAGACACTTCATTGTACTATGAGGGACCCTGTGCAAGTGCCGTCGCCCAAGATTGGGCACACCCACCTGTCCAGGCAAATGGCACTCGCACGGGTGCTTGCACCAAGTGGTGACCACGGCCCTGTGGGGGGAGTCAGCCTATTTAGGGAGATATAAAAATGGCCTATGGTGGACATTCAGCAGCTGCAAATGGAGGAATTGGAGCAGTCAGTAAGAGGAGGCCAAAAGCAAGACATTATTCAGGCAAGCTAGATGTCAGCAGGGGAAGGTGGGGCAAAATAATTTGAAATCCATGATTGGTTCATTTTAATGAAGGTTAGATCATCAACATTTCTGGTAGCCAGACGTGTCCTTTTTTCGGTCAGTATTGAACCAGCAGCACTGAAGACTCTTTCTGATAGCACACTAGCAGCTGGGCAAGCGAGCTCCTGTAATGCATATTCTGCCAATTCAGGCCAGGTGTCTATTTTAGATGCCCAGTTGTCAAAGGGGAATGACCTGTGAGGGAGAACAACGATAAGGCAGGAAAAATAGTTCATAACCATACTGGACAAATGCTGTCTCCTGTCACTTTGAATCGATGCACAGTGCCTGTCTCACTTATTCATTCTCGTCTGGACTATTGTAACTCTCTACTAATCGGCCTCCCTCTTACCAAACTCTCCCCGCTCCAATCTGTCCTGAATGCTGCAGCCAGGATCATATTCCTCACCAACCGTTACACCGATGCCTCTACCTTGTGCCAGTCATTACACTGGCTACCCATCCACTCAAGAATCCAGTACAAAACTACTACCCTCATCCACAAAGCACTACATGGCTCAGCACCACCCTACATCTCCTCTCTGGTCTCAGTCTACCACCCTACCCGTGCCCTCCGCTCTGCTAATGACCTGAGGTTAGCATCCTCAATAATCAGAACCTCCCACTCCCGTCTCCAAGACTTTACACGTGCTGCACCGATCCTTTGGAATGCAGTACCTAGGTTAATACGATTAATCCCCAATCCCCACAGTTTTAAGCGTGCCCTAAAAACTCATTTGTTTAGACTGGCCTACCGCCTCAATGCATTAACCTAACTATCCCTGTGTGACCTAAAAAAAAAAAAAAAAAAAAAAAATATAATCAGGTTCCTCGCATCATGTTCTCATACACTTTATGCAGTTAATAGCCCTCTGTTTCTGTACTGTTACATACTTAGGCAGTTAACTGGTTCATGCAGCTTTACATGAACACGCGAGCCTTACACTATGGCTGGTCTGAATAACTAAAGCAATTGTTACCATCCACCTCTCGTGTTTCCCCTTTTCCTCATAGTTTGTAAGCTTGCGAGCAGGGTCCTCATTCCTCTTGGTATCTGTTTTGAACTGTGATCTCTGTTATGCTGTAATGTCTATTGTCTGTACAAGTCCCCTCTATAAGTTGTAAAGCGCTGCGGAATATGTTGGCGCTATATAAATAAAAATTATTATTATTATTATTACCTGTCGTGTCTGCGGTCATTGCGAAATCACTCCACAACCTGGTCATAAAACCTCTCTGTCCAACGCCACTTCGGATTTGTGCACCTCTAACACCTCTGCCATGTTGCCCTCTACGGCTTGTGTGAGAACTATCACCGCCTCTGTGTGCTGGGAATGCCTGAACCAAACGGTCTACAAGAGTTGCTTGTTTGGTAGCCAATATTTGCTCAAGGTTCTCATGTGGCATGATATTTTGTAATTTTCCTTTATATCGTGGATCCAGGAGGCAGGCCAACCACTAATCGTCATCGGTCATCATTTTGATAATGCAGGGGTCCCTTTTTAGGATACGCAAGGCATACTCAGCCATGTGGGCCAATGTTCCAGGTGTCAATTCACTGCTTGTGCTGGGTTGAGGAGCACTTTCTTGCAAATCAACATCACTTGTGGCCCGCAAAAACCCTGTACCTGACCTTGCAACCCCACCAGTTTCTATTGCCCCCTGAGAAGCATCCTCCTCCCATAAATATTCATCGTCATCATCCTCCTCCTCCTCTTCTTCATCCGCTACCTCGTCCAGGAGATTTCCCTGAGCAGACAATGGCTGACTGTCATCAAGGCTTCCCTCCTCGGCTGCAGATGCCTGCTCTTAATGTGTGTCGAACTTTGCATCAGTAGACACATTAGTGGGATGCTCATGCTTATTATGGCGTCATCTGCACTTACCAGCCGTGTGCATTCCTCAAAACACTGAAGGACTTGACAGAGGTCTTGGAGCTTCGACCAGTGCACACCAGACAACTCCATGTCTGCCATCCAACTGCCTGCCCGTGTATGTGTATCCTCCCACAAATAAATGACAGCACGCCTCTGTTCACACAGCCTCTGAAGCATGTGCAGTGTGGAGTTCCACCTTGTTGCAACGTCGATTATAAGGCGGTGCTGGGGAAGATTCAGCGATCGCTGATGGTTCAGCATATGGCTGGAGTGTACGGGCGACCATCGGATGTGCGAGCAAAGTCTTCGCACCTTCAGGAGCAGGGCTGGTAACTCCGGATATTTTTTCAGGAAGCACTGCACCCCCAGGTTCAAGGTGTGAGCCAGGCAAGGTATGTGTTTCAGTTCTGAAAGGGCTATGGCAGCAATAAAATTCCTTCCGTTATCACTGACTACCTTGCCTGCCTCAAGATGTACACTGCCCAGCCATGACTGAGTTTCTTGCTGCAAGTACTCGGCCAGTACTTCCGCGGTGTGTCTGTTGTCACCCAAACACTTAATTTGTAGCACAGCCTGCAGACGCTTACCACTAGCTCTTCGATAATGGGACTCCTCGTGTGCAACACTGGCTGCTGCGGAAGGAGTGGTCATGTGACTGCACTGTGCGGACGAGCTTTCGCTTCTGGAGGAGGAGGAGGAGGAGGGGTGGCGAACGCCTACAGCCAACTGTTTCCTAGACCGTGGGCTAAGCAGAACTGTCCCACTTTGGCTGTCCCCTGTGGACCCTGCATCCACCACATTAACCCAGTGCACCGTGATGGACATGTAACGTCCCTGGCCATGCCTACTGGTCCATGCATCTGTTGTGAGGTGCACCTTTCTACTGACTGATTGCCTCAGTGCATGGACAATGCGGTCTTTGACATGCTGGTGGAGGGTTGGGATGGCTTTTCTCGCAAAGAAGTGTCGACTGGGTAGGTCATAGCTTGGTACTGCATAGGCCATCAGGGCTTTGAAAGCTTCGCTTTCAACCAACCCGTAGGGCATCATCTCTAACAAGATTAGTCTAGCAATGTGGGCGTTCAAACCCTATGTACGCGGATGAGAGGATGAGCACTTTTTTTTCCTAACGAGAGTCTTTTGTAGGGGGAGCTGGACTGGAGAGCTGCATATGGTGGAACTAGCGGGGTGGTGGTGGACATGGCAGATTGAGAGAGGGTTGGTGATGGTATTCTTGATGTTGGTTTACATACAATGTTTCCTACCAAGAACCTTGTGATTCCCTGACTGCTTTGGCCTTGCGAAGATACCTCCACATTTGCTGCTGGTGGTGTCCTAACCAGTGGGCTTGCAGTGAGGGAAGCAATGTAGCATTGCTGACGACCTTCATTCTGAGCATGTGCACCAACGGTACGGGATGTTTGGTAGTTATTCCAGGCTTGCAAGTGCATGCTGGTTAAATGTCTAAGCATGAACGTTGTATTTAAATTTTGGAGATTCTTCCCTCTGCTAATGGTCTTTGAGCATTTCTTACAGATAACTTTGCACTGATCATTCAGATCTTGGTTAAAAATTCCCACACTGCACTCTTCCTACTATGGAATACCTTTTCAGGCATTGCACGCTGTGCTACTTTCACCGGATGGCCACGCTGTCCTAAAACTGTTTTTGGTTTTGACAAACGTTTTTGGCCAGATACGGGCCTGCCAGATGAAAGCTGTTGCAATGTAGATGGCTGCTGCGGATCATCCTCCTCCGCTTCTGAGCTAATGGCAGCGGCACCCTCTTCCCCAATGGCTGCCAATCTGGGTCAACAACTGGGTCATCTATCACCTCCTCTTCAATGTCATGTGCACCTTCCTCTGTGTCACCATATAAGGTGCTATAGCATTCTGGACGGGGCACCATAGTCTCATCAGGGTCAGATTCTGGCTCAGTACACTGCGAGGGCAATGTAGTGATCTGAGTCAATGGAACAGCATAATAATCTAGCTGTGGCTCTGCATCTGTGCTCTCCATGTCCGATTTACCTTGTAATGGGCTGTTAACAATTTCCCTCTCTAACCCAGGCACGGTATGTGTAAAGAGCTCCATGGAATAAACTCTAGTGTCACCTGCTGCATCCTTCACTTTTGGTTTGGGTGAAGGACACAAGGAAGCGACTTGTTCCTGACCGATAGCATCCACTGATGATTCACTGCTTTTATATTTAGAACTTTCTGAAGAGTCAGCAAGGAAAGCCAAAACTTTTTCCTGTGCTCCAGCTTTAAAAGAGGTTTTCCTACTCCCAGATAAGGGAGCCTTCGAGACCTTGTGTAGCCAGACGATGACGCTGGCTCAACACCTTGAGCCTTTGGTGCTATTTTGCTTTTCCCACTACCACCAGATGTTCCACCACAACCACCATCAGTACCAGCTGGCAACGCCCGCCCATGGCCTCTTCCACCAGACTTCCTCATTTTGGGAAAAATCTAACCAAAATAACAACCGTAATATGGTACTGTAAAACAAGGTAGAAGGTGTATATAAACTTGTGGAGAATTTAAATCTTCCTTTTTTGGGGGGAGACTGCACCAATACTCAGGCCCAGTGTATTACACTACACAATGCGAGTGGCAGAACGTGACTGGAAGATATATGACAAACAGAACTGACGTAGATCCACTTAGTGCCAAATTAAAACTCCCTTTTTTGGGGGGGAGACTGCAACAAAACTCAGGCCCAGTGTATTACACTACACAATGTAAGTGGCAGAACGTGGCTGGAAGATATACAACAAACAGAACTGACGTAGATCCACTTAGTGCCAAATTAAAACTCCCTTTTTTGGGGGGGAGACTGCAATAAAACTAAGGCCCAGTGTATTACACTACACAATGTAAGTGGCAGAACGTGGCTGGAAGATATACGACAAACAGAACTGACGTAGATCCAATCAGTGCCAATTTAAATCTCCCTTTTTTGGGGGGGAAACTGCAACTAAACTCAGGCCCAGTGAATTACACTACACAATGTAAGTGGCAGAACGTGGCTGGAAGATATATGACAAACTAACAGAACTGACGTAGATCCACTTAGTGCCAATTTGAATCTCCCTTTTTGGGGGGAAGACTACAACAAAACTCAGGCCCAGTCTATTACACTACACAATTTAAGTGGCAGAACGTGGCTGGAAGATATACGACAAACAGAACTGATGTAGTTCCACTTAGTGCCAATTTAAATCTCCCTTTTTTTGGGGGGGGAGAATGCGCCAAAACTAAGGCCCAGTGTATTACACTACACAATGTAAGTGGCAGAACGTGGCTGGAAGATGGACGACAAACTAACAGAACTGACGTAGATCCACTTAGGGCCAATTTAAATCTCCCTTTTTGGGGGGGGAGACTGCAACAAAACTCAGGCCCAGTGTATTACACTACACAATGTAAGTGGCAGAACGTGGCTTGAAGATGTATGCCAAACTAACCGAACTGACATAGATCCACCTAGTTTCAATTTAAATCTCCCTTTTTTTTGGGGGGGGGGGGAGACTGCAACAAAACTCAGACCCAGTGTGTTACACTACACAGTGTAAGTGGCAGAACGTTGCTGGAAGATTTACGACAAACTAACAGAACTGACGTAGATCCACTTAGGGCCAATTTAAATCTCCCTTTTTTGGGGGGCAGTCTGCAACAAAACTCAGGCCCAGTGTATTACACTACACAATGTAAGTGGCAGAACGTGGCTGGAAGATATACGACAAACAGAACTGATGTAGTTCCACTTAGTGCCAATTTTAATCTCCCTTTTTTGGGGGAAGACTGCAACAAAACTCAGGCCCAGTGTATTACACTACACAATGTAAGTGGCAGAACGTGGCTTGAAGATGTATGCCAAACTAACCGAACTGACGTAGATCCACCTAGTTCCAATTTAAATCTCCCTTTTTTTTGGGGGGGGAGACTGCAACAAAACTCAGACCCAGTGTGTTACACTACACAGTGTAAGTGGCAGAACGTGGCTGGAAGATATACGACAAACAGAACTGACGTAGATCCACTTAGTGCCTATTTTAATCTCCTTTTTGTGGGAGACTGCACCAAAACTCAGGCCCAGTGTATTACACTACACAATGTAAGTGGCAGAACGTGGCTGGAAGATATATCCACTCTCTCCACTCTACTCTCAAGATCGCATCTCACCACCTGTGCACTTGACCCACTCCCATCCCACTTCATCCCAAACCTCACCACAGTCTTCATCCCAACCTTAACTCATCTCTTCAACCTATCACTAACAACTGGCATTTTCCCCTCAAGCTTTAAACATGCCTCAATCACACCTATCCTCAAAAAGCCCTCTCTTGACCCATCCTCTGTATCTAGCTATCGCCCTATATCACTTCTCCCTTTTGCCTCAAAACTACTGGAACAACACGTCCATCTTGAACTGTCCTCCCATCTATCTTCCTGCTCCTTCTTCGACCGCTTTCAATCAGGCTTCCGGTCACACCACTCCACTGAAACTGCCCTAACTAAGGTCACCAATGACCTATTAACCGCCAAGAGCAAGCGACACTACTCTATCCTCCTCCTCCTGGACCTGTCCTCTGCCTTTGACACAGTGGACCATTCCCTGCTGCTGCAGACCCTCTCATCCCTTGGAATCACAGAATTGGCCCTATCCTGGATCTCATCATACCTAACTGACCGTACATTTAGCGTCTCCCACTCACACACCACCTCCTCACCTCGCCCCCTATCTGTCGGAGTCCCGCAAGGTTCAGTTCTAGGACCCCTGCTCTTCTCCGTTTACACCTTTGGCCTGGGACAGCTCATAGAATCTCACGGCTTTCAGTATCATCTCTACGCTGACGACACACAGATCTACATCTCTGGACCAGATATCACCTCCCTACTAACCAGAATCCCTCAATGTCTGTCTGCTATTTCATCCTTCTTCTCCACTAGATTTCTAAAACTTAACATGGACAAAACAGAATTCATCATCTTTCCCCCATCTCACACGACCTCCCCAACGAACCTATCCATTACAGTAAATGGCTGCCCGCTCTCCCCAGTCCCACAAGCCCGCTGTCTTGGGGTAATCCTTGACACTGATCTCTCCTTTAAACCACATATCCAAGCCCTTTCCACTTCCTGCCGCCTCCAACTCAAAAATATTTCACGGATCCGCACATTCCTAAACCAAGAATCTGCAAAGACCCTAGTCCATGCCCTCATCATCTCCCGCCTTGACTACTGTAACCTCCTGCTCTGTGGCCTCCCTCTAACACTCTTGCACCCCTCCAATCTATTCTAAACTCTGCTGCCCGACTAATCCACCTGTCCCCCCGCTATTCCCCGGCCTCTCCCCTCTGTCAATCCCTGCACTGGCTCCCCATCACCCAGAGACTCCAGTACAAAAGCCTAACCATGACATACAAAGCCATCCACAACCTGTCTCCTCCATACATCTGTGACCTCGTCTCCCGGTACTTTCCTGCACGCAACCTCCGATCCTCACAAGATCTCCTTCTCTACTCCCCTATTATCTCCTCTTCCCACAATCGCATACAAGATTTCTCTCGTGCATCCCCCCTACTCTGGAATTCTCTACCACAACATATCAGAATCTCGCCTACCATCAAAACCTTCAAAAAGAACCTGAAGACCCACCTCTTCCGACAAGCCTACAACCTGCAGTAACCACCAATTGACCAAACCACTGCACGGCCAGCTCTACCCTCACCTACTGTATCCTCACCCATCCCTTGTAGATTGTGAGCCCTCACGGGCAGGGTCCTCTCTCCTCCTGTACCAGTTGTGACTTGTATTGTTCAAGATTATTGTACTTGTTTTATTATGTATACCCCTCCTCACATG
Organism: Ranitomeya imitator; assembly: GCF_032444005.1. Lineage (NCBI taxonomy): Eukaryota > Metazoa > Chordata > Amphibia > Anura > Dendrobatidae > Ranitomeya > Ranitomeya imitator. Next base: position 327,803,863 of record NC_091286.1, on the reverse strand, counting down.
TAAAGCGCCATGGAATAAATGGCGCTATAATAATCAATAATAATAATAATAATAATATATAAAAAAATTCAAGGGCTGTAGTACAATTTCAATCTCCCTACAATGATCTCAGGACAAGTATGGCAGCAATAACAAGGACTGCTGCACACAAAAGTGTGGACAAATAAACAAGAGAACTGTGCAGAAAGGAGCAACAGGATTTTTGCTTTTAAAAAAGCAGTTGGTTTGCACAGCGGCGTACAAACAGCAATGCAGCTATCAAGGAGCCTTATAAGGCAGCCTAATAAGCTACAGCGCTGATGCACAAAAATATAAACTCCACTGTCCCTGCAAAGAAAAGGTGGTGTTGGACAGCACAAGCAGTTTCGGGGTTAATCTTCCCTCCCTTACCATATCCCGTCTTCTGATGCAGCTGCAGCAAACTTTCCCTATGCTAAGATCGGCAAAAGTAAGATGGCGGTTGGCGTGCACGCCCCTTTATAGCCCCTGTGATGCTGCAGAAAGCAAGCCAATCACTGTCATGCCCTTCTCTGAGATGGTGGGAACCGAGACCTATGTCATCACGCTGCCCACACTCTGCGTCCTCCTTCATTGGATGAAGAATGGCACTGAAAATGTCATACGAAACGTGACTTTGGCGTGCTGATCGCCGACCTCATGGCCGATCCCACACTAGGATCGGGTTGGGTATCACGAAACCCGACTTTGCAGAAAGTCGGCGATTTTTAAATTTGTCCGATCCGTTTCGCTCAACCCTAGTACAGACGCCAAACTTTACTGCTTGGGTTCGTCCATCTCTATACAACAATCTTTAAAATAAACTGCAGCTTTCTAACTGGCAGAAATGATTTTACCACCGATCAGAACCAGTATTTGCCACGCTGTCATGCACATGACAGTATGGAAAACACTAGATGTTCGGGCCCTCTAGTCAAGTGAATGGGGTCTGGTTCGGGTTTGGGTCTGGGTACTGTTCTGGTACCAGAACCCAAACTTTTTTTTAACTGTTCAGCCCAAACCTTTGGACCTCCATGAGTCCGTCCATCTCTACATATGACTTAATATCTTTGAATTGACCTAACCATGTAAATTAGTGCATGAAAAATAGCCAACAGTGATAAAGAGGCAAAACATTGCACTTGTACTTTAGGCTCTGAGGATACTTTATTTTCCTTAGATCCCATTTTCCTTCATTCATTTACTGTGTACACCAAGCAAGAGATCTGGTGGTGCTCTCTTCATTTAATTTGATGATGACATCCACCACTTATGAGTGACGCCCGCCAGGGCCTTGGGATACTTGGTACAGGGTCCGGTCATTGTTAAAGGGGAGGTCACAGTGGCGGCGACCCGGTCGGTGGCCCTGACCGCCCAAGTAAAAGGGGACAGTCTTTAAAGGGGGTGTGACAATAATAAAAGCTCATGACGCCACCTGTGGTTCACGGTCAGAGGTTACCGATGCTGCTTAACCCCTTTACCCCCAGAGATGGAACCTGCTGCCAAGTAATGACGGATTATATGGCGGTACAATGTGAATACACACACGGGTTCACTTCACCCTGTGTGAAGGAAGCGAACCCTGTTGCGTCACAGGGCCGCAGTACCGCACGTAACAAAACTAATAATTAAATAGCACAAGAGTGCGAACTGTGCCGTACTGGCGGACGCCACTAACCACCCTGACTTGGGTTAAAGAAGCGCTCTAATGGCGCGTGGCACCATACTGGCGGTCACAGCAGTAGGCGCTGTTTCATGTGTAAACGCTGTGAGTTCAGCCGGGCGCTATATTGCAGCCATACACCTTACACGAACAGTCATACACAAGAGATGGGTTTTTAAGGAAAGACTTGCACTCATCAACACACACGATTACAATTGTACACTAGTGCATGGCCGTGCGGTCTTGCAAAGCTTATATAGCTGCAGCACGTTCAGGACCTTCCAATAAAGGACCAATGGGAAGCTGCCACAGAAGTTAGCACCTTCAGGACCTTCCAGGAGGACCAATGGGAACCGCTGCAGCATCTGAGCATGTGACCCTCGATCTCCAATGGGAGATCTCACCCTGGGCATGCTCAGAAGGGAAAAAGCAGGAGTTAGTCCCAAAAGCGTCTACTCGCCGCTGCCCAGCACTGGCTTCAAAGGCAGAAGCAGGAAAAGCAGCAGTAATCCTATGCACAGAGTGAGACTGAGCAAGACGCTGGGAACGACGTCTCCGCTGAGCAGACTCCACTGCAGCTGGAGAAGAATGGGAGACCGCAGCAGAGATGGTTCGAGATTCCCCTGTGCAGAGGCGGGAACATGACACCTAACATTACCCCCCCTCCTATGACCCCCCCCTCCTTGTACCTCGCTACGCTCGAAGGCAGCAATGAGCTGTGGAGCTCGAATGTGTTCAGCAGGCTCCCAGGACCTGTCCTCTGTGCCATAACCCTTCCAATCCACCAAATAGATTTTTTTGCCACGTACCACCTTGCACCCCATAATAGTGTTCACCTTGTAATCGTCCGTAGACGAACCCGATGTCCCGACAGATGACTTGGAAAACCGGGACATGTATACGGGTTTCAAGAGGGACACATGAAAGGTGTCGGTGATACCCAAGCGTGGAGGAAGGGCCAGACGGTAGACCACAGGGTTCACCTGTTTGAGGACCTTGAAGGGACCCAAGTAGCGAGGTGCAAACTTAGTGGACTCAACACGCAGCCTGATGTTACGGGCGGAGAGCCACACTAAGTCGCCAGGAGCAAAGATCGGAGCGGGGCGCCGATAAGCATCGGTGGAGGACCTCATTCTCTCCTTGGAGGCCCGAATGGCATCCTGAGTGCAGTCCCAAATGTCCCGTGCCTCCACAGCCAAGTCTGCCACCATGGAGTCAGAGGAAGACACAGGAATGGGCACAAGGACACGCGGATGCTAGCCGTAATTTAGGAGGAATGGAGTCTGACCGGTGGAGTCGGCTACGGCGTTGTTAAGCGCAAACTCTTCCCATGATAGCAAGGATGCCCAGTCATCCTGCCTGGCAGAAACAAAATGTCGTAAATATGTGACCAAGGTCTGGTTGGCCCTCTCTACCAACCCATTCGTCTCGGGATGATAGGCTGAAGAGAGATTCAACTCAATACTGAGTAGACGACAAAGCTCTCTCCAGAATCGAGATGCAAACTGGGGACCCCGGTCACTAACAATTTTGTCTGGCATACCGTGTAGGCGAAAGATATGTTTGATGAACAACACAGCCAGAGCCCGTGCAGAAGGTAGCCGTGGAAGAGGCACCAAGTGCACCATTTTGGAAAAATGGTCGGTGATCACTCAGATAATGGTGCAGTTACGAGACTTGGGTAAGCCCACTACAAAGTCCATCCCGACCATCTCCTAGGGCCTGTCCGCCACCGGCAGAGGGTAAACCAAACCAGCTGGCCATTGCCGAGGGGACTTGTTCTTGGCACAAGAGACACACGCCCAAACATATTCTGTGATGTCATGAGCCATATGCGGCCACCAGTATGTCCTCGCCAGTAACTCAGATGTCCTTTTGGAACCAAAATGTCCACCCACCCTGGACGAGTGTGCCCAAGAGAGAACCTCCGGTCGCAAACTGGATGGTACAAAAGTCTTGCCCGGAGGCACAGACTCTAGCGAAACCAGGGCCACAGTTCTCAAGCTCTCGGTGGGGACAATAAGCCGAGGCTCCTCTTCCTCCTCCACAGATGACACAACGGAGCGAGAGAGAGTGTCGGCCCGAATGTTTTTCTCCCGAAAAAGAAAATGGAGGGTGAAATGAAACCGGGAGAAGAACAAGGACAATCTGGCCTGGTGAGAATTTAACCGCTGGGCTGTCTGCAGGTACACCAAATTTTTATGATCTGTGAAGACTTGGAAGGAAAACGAGCTCCCTCCAAGAGATGTCTCCACTCCGAGAAAGCCAACTTCATGGCTAGCAACTCCCTGTCCCCAATGGAATAATTCCTCTCTGCTGGTGAGAAGGACTTAGAAAAGAAGAAGCAAGGATGCTTCCGACTTGAGCATCCTTTTGGAAGAGGACTGCTCCAGCACCAACAGATGAGGCATCCACCTCCACGATAAATGGCTTATCTACATCGGGGCGATGTAGGATGGGAGCGCTAGCGATGTGTGACTTTATGGAGTTAAAGGCCTTGGAGACCTCCTCAGACCACAATTTGGGATTTGCCCCCTTCTTGGTGAGGGCAACCAAGGGAGCTACCAAAGTTGAGAAGTGCAGAATGAACTGGCGATAATAATTAATTAACCCCATAAAGCGCTGCACCGCTTTAAGAGAATGGGGTTCCTGCCAGTCCATCACAGCCTGTAGTTTGGCAGGATCCATAGCCAATCCCTGGGCGGAGATGATATAGCCTAGGAAAGGTAAGGACTCCTGCTCGAACATACACTTCTCCAACTTGGCATATAGGGAGTTTGCCCGTAGGAGGTCGAAGACTTTGCAAACATCTCTCCGGTGGGAGTCAATATCTGGAGAGTAGATGAGAATATCATCCAGATACACTATGACTGAGGTGGAGAGCATATCCCGGAAGATGTCGTTCACAAAGTCTTGGAAAACGGCTGGGGCATTACAGAGCCCGAAGGACTTCACCAGATATTCATAGTGCCCATCCCTGGTGTTAAAAGCCGTCTTCCATTCGTCCCCCTCACAGATGCGAATCAGGTTGTAAGCACCCCGCAGATCTAATTTAGCAAATACCCTTGCTCCCCGAAGCCTATCGAAGAGCTCAGATATCAAGGGCAAAGGATACTTATTCTTAATGGTGATGGCTAGGGTTGAGCGAAACGGGTCGAAATTGTTCAAAAGTCGCCGACTTTTGGCAAGGTCATGAAACCCGACCCGACCCCAGTGGGGGGTCGGCCATGGAGTCGGCGATCTTTTGAATCTGGAATCGGAATTCCGATCCCGATTCCCGATATGTTTAAGATATCGGGAATTGGTATCGGAATTCAGATTAAAGTGTAAAATATAGAATTAAAATAAAAAATATTGCAATACTTACCCTCTGACGCGCCCTGGTACTAACCGGCAGCCTTCCTCCTTCGAATCCGCGCTTCTAGGACCTTGCCGTGACGTCGCGGTGACGTCGCGGCTTGTGATTGGCCGCGCGGCCGCCCATGTGACCGCTCGCGCGGCCAATCACAAGCCGCGACGTCACCCGCGACGTCACCGAAGGTCCTGGAAGGGCTGATTCTTAGGAAGGAAGGCTGTCGGAAGGAAGCAGGGCGCTTCCGAGGGTGAGTATATACCTAATAGGAATATACTCACCCTCGGAAGCGCCCTGCTTCCTTCCGACAGCCTTCCTTCCTAAGAATCAGCCCTTCCAGGACCTTCGGTGACGTCGCGGGTGACGTCGCGGCTTGTGATTGGCCGCGCGAGCGGTCACATGGGCGGCCGCGCGGCCAATCACAAGCCGCGACGTCACCCGCGACGTCACCAAAGGTCCTGGAAGGCTGATTCTAAGGAAGGAAGGTTCCCGGTTAGTACCAGGGCGCGTCAGAGGGTAAGTATAAGGATATTTTTTATTTTAATTCTATATTTTACACTTAAATATGGATCCCAGGGCCTGAAGGAGAGTTTCCGCTCCTTCAGACCCTGGGAACCATGGAAACCCAATGCACTGCATTGGGTTTCGAGTTTCGGCCGACCCCGACCCCGACTTTTTTATAGGATCGGCCGATTTCACTCGACCCGACTTTTCCAAAAGTCGGGTTTCGTGAAACCCGACCCGATCCTATAAAAGTGAAGGTCGCTCAACCCTAGTGATGGCGTTAAGACCCCTGTAGTCTACATGGACGCAATTCCCCATTCTTCTTCTGCACGAAGAAGAACCCTGCCCCAGCAGGTGACACTGACTTCCTAATGAATCCTCTTGCCAGATTTTCCTGGACATAATGTGACATTGCCTCCGTCTCCGGGAGAGATAACGGATAGACTCAACCCCGGGGAGGCTCAGCACCAGGCAAGAGATCAATAGAACAGTCATAGGGGCGATGGGGCGGAAGGGTCACTGCTGCCTTTTTGGAGAACATCGTCTGCATAAGACCAATATTTCTTGGGGAGAGAGGATAGATCTGTGGGTACCTCTGTAGTAGCAACCTGAACGCACTCCCTCTGACACCTACCCCCACAAGATTCACCCCATCCCAGAATTTTGCCTGAGGACCACTCGATATGAGGAGAGTGGTACCGTAGCCAAGGTATTCCCAACAGGACCTCATCAATTCCCTCAGGAATGACGAGCAGAGATATAATCTCCTGATGGGATGGCGACATGGACAGAATAAAAGGGATGGTCTGGTGAGTTATCTGTGAGGGCAGTGTCGACCCATTCACCACTCGTACCGTTACTGGTTGAGCTAGCATAAAGAGGGGTATTGCGTGACGTTGGGCGAAGGCAGAAGACATAAAATTGCCCTCCGCCCCAGAATCCATGCAGAGCTCTACCGAGTGGGAGGATGAGCCTATAATAATTGTCCCCTTAAAGGACAATTTGGAGGCAAACATCGCCGTGTCTAGTGTACCTCCACCCACTACCACTAGATGCTGATGTTTCCTCGACCGCTGGGGACATCTGGTGGCAAGATGTCCTGACTGCTGGCAAACATGACAGACCTTGAGTGCACAAGCGGTCCGGGACTTAGATCCCACTCGTGACACTTATGGCCTCATGTGAATCAGGAACCAGGACCGGAGATTCCAGAAGTTTGGCGAAGGTAGGAGCCAGCCGAAACCTCTGCCTACACTGGGCTCGTTCTATCCTCTGCTCGTTAAAACGGAGGTCAATATGAGTAGAGACAGTTATTAACTCCTCCAGTGTGGCAGGAATCTCCCTAGTGGCAAGAGCGTCCTTCACGTGATCAGCCAGCCCCTTCCAAAATATGGGGATAAGGGCTTTATCCGACCACTCCAGCTCAGAAGCTAAAGTGCGGAAGTGGACGGCAAAATGGCTGACCAAGGACTCACCCTTGGTTAATGCCAGCAGTTGGAGCGCAGTATCATGGGTGACTTGAGGTCCTAAAAAGACCTGTTTCAGAGTGCTCAGGAACAGCGGAGCACTCTGCACCACATGATCGCAATGCTCCCACAGCGGCGTAGCCCATTCCAACGCCCTGTCCGACAAGAGAGACACAATAAATCCCACCTTAGCCCGCTCTGTGGGAAAACGTCCAGCCAGGAGCTGGAGGTGAATAGAGCACTGACTCACGAATCCCCTACAAGATTTACTATCTTCAGAAAATTTTTCTGACAGCGGGAGGCGAGATAATGTCGGAACAGGGGTGGCAGTGGACAAGGTTGCTGCAGCCACGCTAGCACCCTGTACAGCAACTGCGGTAACATCCACAGCTGAGGTTGAGCTCTCAAGAGCTGCCAACCTACCCTCCAGCTGCTGGATATACCGGAAGGATTGCTGTATGTCCGTCATTACTAGCCAGACCCTGGCGCTAGTGTAATGTTAGGGCTAGCGGAATGCACCTAATAATAAGATAGATTAAGGTGCGTTCGCAGCACGGGGTCCACCATGTAGAGATGGAACCTGCTGCCAAGTAATGACGGACTATATGGCGGTACAATGTGAATACACACCGGTTCACTTCACCCTGTGTGAAGGAAGCGAACCCTGTTGCGTCACAGGGCCGCAGTACCGCACGTAACAAAACTAATAATTAAATAGCATGAGAGTGCGAACTGTGCCGTACTGGCGGACGCCACTAACCACCCTGACTTGGGTTAAAGAAGTGCTCTAATGGCGCATGGCGCTTGGCACCGTACTGGCAGTCACAGCAGTAGGCTCTGTTTCGTGTGTAAACGCTTTGAGTTCAGCCGGGCGCTATGTTGCAGCCATACACCTTACGCGAACAGTCATACACAAGGGATGGGTTTTTTAAGGAACGACTTGCACTCTTCAACACACACACGATTACAATTGTACACTAGCGCATGGTCGTGCGGTCATGCGAAGCTTATATAGCTGCAGCACATTCAGGACCTTCCAATAAAGGACCAATGGGAAGCTGCCACAGAAGTTAGCACCTTCAGGACCTTCCAGGAGGACCAATGGGAACCGCTGCAGCATCTGAGCATGTGACCCTCGATCTCCAACGGGAGATCTCACCCTGGGCATGCTCAGAAGGGAAAAAGCAGGACTTAGTCCCAAAAGCGTCTGCTCGCCGCTGCCCAGCACTGGCTTCAATGGCAGAAGCAGGAAAAGGAGCAGTAATCCTATGCACAGAGACTGAGCAAGACGCTGGGAATGACGTCTCCACTGAGCAGACTCCACTGTGGCTGGAGAAGAATAGGAGACCACAGCAGAGATGGTTCGAGATTCCCCCTGTGCAGAGGCTGGAACTCGACACCTAACAACATCTCATTTCAAGTCATTTTGAGGGAGCTATATGATAGAAAATAACCAAGTGTGACACCATACTAAAAACTGCACCCCTCAAGATGCTCAAAACTACATTCAAGAAGTTTATTAACCCTTCAGGTGTTTCACAGGAATTTTTGGAATGTTTAAATAAAAATGAACATTTAAATTTTTTTAACAAAAAATTTACTTCAGCTCCAATTTGTTTTATTTTACCAAGGGTAACAGGAGAAAATGGACCCAAAAATTTGTTGTATAATTTGTCATAAGTACTCCGGTACCCGATATGTGGGGGTAAACCACTGTTTGGGTGCATGGGAGTGCTCGGAAGGGAAGGAGCACCATTTGACTTTTCAATGCAAAATTGACAGGAATTGAGATGGGATGCCATGTTGTGTTAGGAGAGCCACTGATGTGCCTAAACATTGAAACCCCCCACAAGTCACACCATTTTGGAAAGTAGACCCCCCAATGAACGTATCTAGATGTGTGGTGAGCACTTTGACCCACCAAGTGCTTCACAGAAGTTTATAATGCAGAGCCGTAAAAATAAAAAATCATATTTTTTCACAAAAATGATATTTTCGCCTACAATTTTTTATTTTCCCAAGGGTAAGAGAAGAAATTGGACCAAAAAAGTTGTTGTACAATTTGTCCTGAGTACGCTGATACCCCATATGTGGGGGTAAACCACTATTTGGGCGCATGGCAGAGCTCTGAAAGGGAGGAGCGCCATTTGACTTTTCAATGCAAAATTGACTGGAATTGAGATGGGACGCCATGTTGCATTTAGAGAGCCACTGATGTGCCTAAGCATTGAAACCCCCCATAAGTGAAGCCATTTTGGAAAGTAGACCCCCTAAGGAACTCATCTAGATGTGTTGTGAGAGCTTTTAACCCTCAAGTGTTTCACTACAGTTTATAATGCAGAGCCGTGAAAATAAAAAATCCTTTTTTTCCCACAAAAATTATATTTTAGCCTCCAGTTTTGCATTTTCTCAAGGGTAATAGGACAAATTGGACCCCAAAAGTTGTTGTTCAATGTGTCCTGAGTACGCTGATACCCCATATGTGAGGGGGTACCACTGTTTAAGTGCATGGCACAGCTCAGAAGGGAAGGAGCATCCTTTGGAATGCAGACTTAGATTAATTAGTCTGCAGGTGTCACATTGCGTTTGCAGAGCCCCTAATGTACCTAAACAGTAGAAACCCCCCAAAAGTGACCCCATATTAGAAACTAGACCCCCAAGGGACTTATCTAGATGTGTTGTGAGAACTTTGAACCCTCAAGTGTTTCATTACAGTTTATAACGCAGAGCCATGAAAATAAAAAATCTTTTTTTTCCCACAAAAATTATTTTTTAGCCCCAGTTTTGTATTTTCTCAAGGGTAACAGGATAAATTGGACCCCAAAAGTTGTTGTCCAATTTGTCCTGAGTACGCTGATACCCCATATGTGGGGGGAACCACTGTTTGGGTGCATGGCAGAGCTCGGAAGGGAATATGCGCCATTTGGAATGCAGACTTAGATGGATTGGTCTGCAGGTGTCACATTATAATAATAATAATAATCTTTATTTTTATATAGCGCTAACATATTCCGCAGCGCTTTACACACATTATCATTGCTGTCCCCATTGGGGCTCACAATCTAAATTCCCTGTCAGTATGTCTTTGGAATGTGGGAGGAAACTGGAGTGCCCGGAGGAAACCCACGCAAACACGGAGAGAACATACAAACTCTTTGCAGATGTTGTCCTTAGTGGGGCTTGAACCCAGGACTCCAGCGCTGCAAGGCTGCTGTGCTAACCACTGCGCCACCGTGCTGCCCTTAATTGCATTTGCAATTAATCTACACATTGCATTTGTAGAGCCTCTGATGCACCTAAACAGTAGAAACCCCCCACAAGTGACACCATTTTGGAAACTAGACCCACAAAGGAACTTAAATAGATGTGTTTTGACAGCTTTGAACCCCCAAGTATTTCACTTCAGTTTATATCATGTTAAGTGAGTCGTTAAAATAAAAATTAATTTTTTTCCCACAAAAATGTTTTTTTAGCCCCCCAAATTTTTATTTTTCCAAGGGTAACAAGAGAAATTGGACCCCAAATGTTGTTGTCCAATGTGTCCTGAGTACACTGATATCCCATATGTGGGGGGGACCACCGTTTGAGCGCATGGCAGAGCTCGGAAGGGAAGGAGCACTGTTTTACTTTTTCAATGCAGAATTGGCTGGAATTGAGATCGGATGTCATGTCGCGTTTGGAGAGCCCCTGATGTGCCTAAAAAGTGAAAACCCCCAATTATAACTGAAACCCTAATCCAAACACATCCCTAACCCTAATGTCAATGGTAACCCTAACCACACCCCTTACCCTGACACACCCCTAACCCTAATCTCAACCCTATTCCCAACCGTAAATGTAATCCAAACCCTAACCCTAACTTTAGCCCCAACCCTAACCCTAACTTTAGCCCCAACCCTAACTGTAGCCTTAACCTTAGCCCCAACCCTAGCCCTAGCCCTAGACCTAACCCTAGCCCTAACCCTAGCCCTAACCCTAGACCTAACCCTAGCCTTAACCCTAATGGGAAAAAGGAAATAAATACATTTTTTTAATATTTTAATTTTTCCCTAACTAAGGGGGTGATGAAGGGGGGTTTGATTTACTTTTATAGCGGGTTTTTTAGCGGATTTTTATGATTGGCAGCTGTCACACACTGAAAGACGCTTTTTATTGCAAAAAATATTTTTTGCGTTACCACATTTTGAGAGCTATAATTTTTCCATATTTTGGTCCACAGAGTCATGCGAGGTCTTGTTTTTTGCGGGACGAGTTGACGTTTTTATTGGTAACATTTTTGGGCACGTGACATTTTATGATCACTTTTTATTCTGATTTTTGTGAGGCAGAATGACCAATAACCAGCTATTCATGAATTTCTTTTGGGGGAGGCGTTTATACCATTCCGCATTGGGTAAAATGGATAGAGCAGTTTTATTCTTCGGGTCAGTACGATTATAGCAATACCTCATTTGTATTTCTTTTATGTTTTGGTGCTTTTATACGATAAAAACTATTTTAAAGAAAAAATAATTGTTTTTGCATCGCTTTATTCTGAGGACTATAACTTTTTAATTTTTTTGCTGATGATGCTGTATGGCGGCTCATTTTTTGCGGGACAAGATTACATTTTCAGTGTTTCCATGGTTATTTATTTCCGTCTTTTTGATCGCGTGTTATTCCACTTTTTGTTTGGCGGTATGATAATAAAGCCTTGTTTTTTGCCTCGCTTTTTTTTTTACGGTGTTCACTGAAGGGTTTAACTAGTGGGACATTTTTGTAGGTCAGGTCGTTATGGATGCAGCGATACTAAATATGCCCCCGGGGGGGCATCATGTTATAATGCAAGATCGTTGATCTGACACTTTGCTGTGCACTGTGTCAGATCAGCGTTCTTACGTGCACTCCAGGAGGCTTCCCGGCGCCTGCTCTGAGCAGGCGCTGTGAAGCCACCTCCCTGCAGGACCCGGATGCCATGGCCAATTTGGATCTGGGCCTGCTGCAGGGAGGAGGAGGTTAGAGACCCTCGGAGCAACGCGATTACATCGCGTTGCTCCGGGGGTCTCAGGGAAGCATGCAGGGAGCCCCCTCCCTGTGCGATGCTTCCCTATACCACCGGAACCCCGAAATACTGCAATCATGTTTGATCGCAGTGTGCCGGGGGTTAATGTGCCGGGGGCGGTCCTTGAACGCTCTTGGCACGTAGTGCTGGATGTCAGCTGCGATAGTCAGCTGACACCTGGCCGCGATCGGCCGCGCTCCCCCCGTGAGCACGGCCGATCGCTATGACATACTATCCCGTTGAGGGTCAGATAGGCCCAGGTCACCTCGATGGGATAGTACGTCTAAGGTCAGAGAGGGGTTAAAGGGGTCCTCTGGGGTGATGGTGCAGCAGCAAAGATTATGTCACTTCCCACAGGTGAAGCGGGGTCCCCAGGGCTCCCGGTGTGTTTGGCAGGGATGGTGTGGTGAATAAACAGAATAAACGAGGACACAGGATTGCAGTCTCTTTACCTGGTTTACTGGTTGCAGTCAGCCACAGTGAAGGGTACCAGCAACAGGTGACAGTGGAGTGCAGGCAGCCTGAAAACGAGTAGAATCCCCTTTGCCAGGTCAAATTGGGAGCCTTCCACTATGCGCCGAATAATAGTCCCTTGCTGCCTGGAGCTTCCTGAGAAGGTCCTCTTTTACTCTCTGTCCTGGGACAGTTCCTGCGTATAGGCAGCTTTAGCCATTCCTGGGGGTCTCTATCCACTGTAACTCTGGGCTCTAGATATTGCTGTACCTCAGGTGTAATGTGGGCAAGTCACTTCAAATTTCCTGCCCTCTGGTTCTGCCGTGGGACTTGTAGTTCCACACAACCTCGGGCTCCCGCTGCCCGATTCCTGTGCTCTAGCTTAGAGGGAGCCCACTGGTAGCTTTCCTCTAGCTCCTGACTTCTCTGCTCCATCTCTGTTCCTTTTCTGCACCAGACTAACTTACTCCTCCTCCTGACCAGAATGTATATAATCTAGGGAAGCTCCCATGAAAACCCTGTTCAGAGCTCCACCTTCTGGCCTAGAGTAAGAAAGTGTTGAATGTACAGATTACCTGCCAAATGGATTCTCCTCATTTCAAGGCATGGCATCACCCTCTCTGAGAGGAAGGCAATACCTCTGTAGTACCTGAGCTCCTGGGGTGCCACATATGCAGCTGTGATAAAAAAAAAAGGAGTTGGGGAGAAAAATCAGCCTGGCTGGACTCAGAGGTACTACAAGTATTCAGGAGAAAAAACTGAAGAGCAAAACAGCGCAAATATGGATTTATCCAATGATATAGATGGTGGTATAAAAGAGAGTTCCTGGCTCACAAGAAGGTGTTGCAGTTGCAACAACGTCTAGGCACGTGCCAGCTGCTGGAAACCACAGGTCATCAGACCAGAAGATAAGCTGTTTGGACATGAGCAGTTTTTCTTGCACTGCTGGTGATGTACCACGAATGGAAGATGAATAAAAGACTTTTATTTTGGGGGTTTAATACATCTACTTGTTTCAAAGTTATCCAACTTATTCCTCAGAATACAACCACAATCCTTTTTGTGTCCTGATGAATAAGTTGGACAGCTTCGAAATGCATAGTTATATTAAACTGCAAAAATAGAAACAGCCTATTATTCATCTTTATTAGTGAGTAGATGGTGGCCCGATTCTAACACATCGGGTATTATAGAATATGCATGTCCATGTATTATATTGCACAGCCCACGTAGTATATTGCCCAGCCACGTAGTATATTGCCCAGCCACGTAGTATATTGCCCAGCCACGTAGTATATTGCCCAGCCACGTAGTATATTGCCCAGCCATGTAGTATATTTCCCAGCCATGTAGTATATTGCCCAGTGACGTAGTATATTGCCCAGTGACGTAATATATTGGCCAGCCACGTAGTATATTGCCCAGTGACGTAGTATATTGCCCAGCCACGTAGTATATTGCCCAGTTACGTAGTATATTGCCGAGCTACGTAGTATATTGCGCACCCCACGTAGTATATTGCCCAGTGACGTAATATATTGGCCAGCCACGTAGTATATTGCCCAGTGATGTAATATATTGACCAACCACATAGTAAATTGCCCAGTAACGTAGTATACTGCCCAGTGACGTAGTATATTGACCAGTTACGTAGTATATTGCCCAGCCACATAGTATATTGCCCAGTTACGTAGTATATTGCGCAGCCACATAGTATATTGCCCAGTGACGTAGTATATTGCCCAGTTACGTAGTATATTGTGCAGCCACGTAGTATATTGCCCAGTGATGTAGTATATTGCCCAGTGACTCAGTAAACAGCACAGGGCCACGTAGTATATTGCCCAGTGACGTAGTATATTGCCCAGCCACGTAGTATATTGCACAGCGAAGTAGTATACAGCACAGAGCCACGTACCAGGGATTCAAGCTTGAGGAGGCTAATTTGCATATTCCAGGTGCCTTCTGGGAAAGCGAAGAGTCTCCCTAAGCTAGAAGATCGTTGGGTACAGCCGGGACCAGCTGCTTGGAAAGAATCACCAAACCAGGGATTCAAGCTTGAGGAGGCTAATTTGCATATTCCAGGTGCCTTCTGGGAAAGCGAAGAGTCTCCCTAAGCTAGAAGATCGTTGGGTACAGCCGGGACCAGCTGCTTGGAAAGAATCACCAAACCAGGGATTCAAGCTTGAGGAGGCTAATTTGCATATTCCAGGTGCCTTCTGGGAAAGCGAAGAGTCTCCCTAAGCTAGAAGATCGTTGGGTACAGCCGGGACCAGCTGCTTGGAAAGAATCACCAAACCAGGGATTCAAGCTTGAGGAGGCTAATTTGCATATTCCAGGTGCCTTCTGGGAAAGCGAAGAGTCTCCCTAAGCTAGAAGATCGTTGGGTACAGCCGGGACCAGCTGCTTGGAAAGAATCACCAAACCAGGGATTCAAGCTTGAGGAGGCTAATTTGCATATTCCAGGTGCCTTCTGGGAAAGCGAAGAGTCTCCCTAAGCTAGAAGATCGTTGGGTACAGCCGGGACCAGCTGCTTGGAAAGAATCACCAAACCAGGGATTCAAGCTTGAGGAGGCTAATTTGCATATTCCAGGTGCCTTCTGGGAAAGCGAAGAGTCTCCCTAAGCTAGAAGATCGTTGGGTACAGCCGGGACCAGCTGCTTGGAAAGAATCACCAAACCAGGGATTCAAGCTTGAGGAGGCTAATTTGCATATTCCAGGTGCCTTCTGGGAAAGCGAAGAGTCTCCCTAAGCTAGAAGATCGTTGGGTACAGCCGGGACCAGCTGCTTGGAAAGAATCACCAAACCAGGGATTCAAGCTTGAGGAGGCTAATTTGCATATTCCAGGTGCCTTCTGGGAAAGCGAAGAGTCTCCCTAAGCTAGAAGATCGTTGGGTACAGCCGGGACCAGCTGCTTGGAAAGAATCACCAAACCAGGGATTCAAGCTTGAGGAGGCTAATTTGCATATTCCAGGTGCCTTCTGGGAAAGCGAAGAGTCTCCCTAAGCTAGAAGATCGTTGGGTACAGCCGGGACCAGCTGCTTGGAAAGAATCACCAAACCAGGGATTCAAGCTTGAGGAGGCTAATTTGCATATTCCAGGTGCCTTCTGGGAAAGCGAAGAGTCTCCCTAAGCTAGAAGATCGTTGGGTACAGCCGGGACCAGCTGCTTGGAAAGAATCACCAAACCAGGGATTCAAGCTTGAGGAGGCTAATTTGCATATTCCAGGTGCCTTCTGGGAAAGCGAAGAGTCTCCCTAAGCTAGAAGATCGTTGGGTACAGCCGGGACCAGCTGCTTGGAAAGAATCACCAAACCAGGGATTCAAGCTTGAGGAGGCTAATTTGCATATTCCAGGTGCCTTCTGGGAAAGCGAAGAGTCTCCCTAAGCTAGAAGATCGTTGGGTACAGCCGGGACCAGCTGCTTGGAAAGAATCACCAAACCAGGGATTCAAGCTTGAGGAGGCTAATTTGCATATTCCAGGTGCCTTCTGGGAAAGCGAAGAGTCTCCCTAAGCTAGAAGATCGTTGGGTACAGCCGGGACCAGCTGCTTGGAAAGAATCACCAAACCAGGGATTCAAGCTTGAGGAGGCTAATTTGCATATTCCAGGTGCCTTCTGGGAAAGCGAAGAGTCTCCCTAAGCTAGAAGATCGTTGGGTACAGCCGGGACCAGCTGCTTGGAAAGAATCACCAAACCAGGGATTCAAGCTTGAGGAGGCTAATTTGCATATTCCAGGTGCCTTCTGGGAAAGCGAAGAGTCTCCCTAAGCTAGAAGATCGTTGGGTACAGCCGGGACCAGCTGCTTGGAAAGAATCACCAAACCAGGGATTCAAGCTTGAGGAGGCTAATTTGCATATTCCAGGTGCCTTCTGGGAAAGCGAAGAGTCTCCCTAAGCTAGAAGATCGTTGGGTACAGCCGGGACCAGCTGCTTGGAAAGAATCACCAAACCAGGGATTCAAGCTTGAGGAGGCTAATTTGCATATTCCAGGTGCCTTCTGGGAAAGCGAAGAGTCTCCCTAAGCTAGAAGATCGTTGGGTACAGCCGGGACCAGCTGCTTGGAAAGAATCACCAAACCAGGGATTCAAGCTTGAGGAGGCTAATTTGCATATTCCAGGTGCCTTCTGGGAAAGCGAAGAGTCTCCCTAAGCTAGAAGATCGTTGGGTACAGCCGGGACCAGCTGCTTGGAAAGAATCACCAAACCAGGGATTCAAGCTTGAGGAGGCTAATTTGCATATTCCAGGTGCCTTCTGGGAAACGAAGAGTCTCCCTAAGCTAGAAGATCGTTGGGTACAGCCGGGACCAGCTGCTTGGAAAGAATCACCAAACCAGGGATTCAAGCTTGAGGAGGCTAATTTGCATATTCCAGGTGCCTTCTGGGAAAGCGAAGAGTCTCCCTAAGCTAGAAGATCGTTGGGTACAGCCGGGACCAGCTGCTTGGAAAGAATCACCAAACCAGGGATTCAAGCTTGAGGAGGCTAATTTGCATATTCCAGGTGCCTTCTGGGAAAGCGAAGAGTCTCCCTAAGCTAGAAGATCGTTGGGTACAGCCGGGACCAGCTGCTTGGAAAGAATCACCAAACCAGGGATTCAAGCTTGAGGAGGCTAATTTGCATATTCCAGGTGCCTTCTGGGAAAGCGAAGAGTCTCCCTAAGCTAGAAGATCGTTGGGTACAGCCGGGACCAGCTGCTTGGAAAGAATCACCAAACCAGGGATTCAAGCTTGAGGAGGCTAATTTGCATATTCCAGGTGCCTTCTGGGAAAGCGAAGAGTCTCCCTAAGCTAGAAGATCGTTGGGTACAGCCGGGACCAGCTGCTTGGAAAGAATCACCAAACCAGGGATTCAAGCTTGAGGAGGCTAATTTGCATATTCCAGGTGCCTTCTGGGAAAGCGAAGAGTCTCCCTAAGCTAGAAGATCGTTGGGTACAGCCGGGACCAGCTGCTTGGAAAGAATCACCAAACCAGGGATTCAAGCTTGAGGAGGCTAATTTGCATATTCCAGGTGCCTTCTGGGAAAGCGAAGAGTCTCCCTAAGCTAGAAGATCGTTGGGTACAGCCGGGACCAGCTGCTTGGAAAGAATCACCAAACCGCGCGCCTTATGGCGCGCGAATTTTTGCCTGTAGGACATTATTGCAAGAGAGCTTGGCTGAGTAGATTACACAAGAAGGAAAACACACAGCAAGTCAGCAGGATCTAGGAGCAACATGGCAGATGTGACAACCTACATGGTGAGCTGCAGCATGTGCTACATGTTCACAGATCGACCAGAAGAAGAATTAAATTTCACCTGTCAGAAGTGTAGACTAGTGGCCCTTTTAGAAGAAAAGGTGCGGGGTCTGGAAGAAAGAATAGCAACTTTGAAACTCATCAAAGAGAATGAAGACTTTCTAGACAGAACAGAAGCATCTCTACTGGTCACAGAAGGTGAAAAAAGTGTCAGAGAACCTCCAAAAGCAGATGAGTGGAAGCATGTGACCAAAAGAAGCAAGAAGACCATGGAGAAATCACCAACCACACAACTGAAGAACCGATATCAAATCTTTGTAGAGGATGAAGATGGCACACCTAAGGATGAAGCAATACCAGCAAGCAAAAAAGAAAAGGGCACACAGCAACAAGTGACAGCAAAAAGTACAGCCAAGAAGCAACGAAGAGTGGTGGTGGTGGGAGACTCACTACTGAGAGGCACAGAAGCAGCCATCTGCAGACCGGACATAACTGCAAGAGAAGTATGCTGCCTTCCAGGTGCGATGATCAAGGATGTGACCGATAGGATACCAAAGCTCTTCAACTCCAAGGACGTCCACCCATTTCTTCTGATACATGTTGGCACCAATGACACGGCAAGGAAGGACCTACCGACAATCTGCAAAGACTTTGAAGAGTTGGGGAAGAAAGTAAAGGAACTGGATGCACAGGTAGTTTTTTCTTCTATCCTTCCAGTAGACGGGTATGGCACCAGGAGATGGAACAGGATCCTTGATGCAAACAACTGGCTAAGACGATGGTGCAGACAACAAGGAATCGGATTCCTGGACCACGGTGTGAATTACTTGTACGATGGACTCCTCGCCAGAGACGGACTACACCTCAACAAACCTGGGAAACACACATTCGCCAGAAGACTCGCTACACTCATCAGGAGGGCGTTAAACTAAAAGAAGAGGGGACGGGAAGAAAAACATTAGACTTGAACAAAGAAGATCCAGGAAAACATACTCAGAAGGGAGGTAAGAACATTTCTAAAACAATCCACAGCGAGGAGATTGGAACAAAACAAAATCCTCTAAACTGCATGCTTGCAAACGCCAGAAGCCTGACAAACAAGATGGAAGAACTAGAAGCAGAAATATCTACAGGTAACTTTGACATAGTGGGAATAACCGAGACATGGTTAGATGAAAGCTATGACTGGGCAGTTAACTTACAGGGTTACAGTCTGTTTAGAAAGGATCGTAAAAATCGGAGAGGAGGAGGGGTTTGTCTCTATGTAAAGTCTTGTCTAAAGTCCACTTTAAGGGAGGATATTAGCGAAGGAAATGAGGATGTCGAGTCCATATGGGTCGAAATTCATGGAGGGAAAAATGGTAACAAAATTCTCATTGGGGTCTGTTACAAACCCCCAAATATAACAGAAACCATGGAAAGTCTACTTCTAAAGCAGATAGATGAAGCTGCAACCCATAATGATGTCCTGGTTATGGGGGACTTTAACTACCCGGATATTAACTGGGAAACAGAAACCTGTGAAACCCATAAAGGCAACAGGTTTCTGCTAATAACCAAGAAAAATTATCTTTCACAATTGGTGCAGAATCCAACCAGAGGAGCAGCACTTTTAGACCTAATACTATCTAATAGACCTGACAGAATAACAAATCTGCAGGTGGTCGTTCATCTAGGAAATAGCGACCACAATATTGTACAGTTTCACCTGTCTTTCACTAGGGGGACTTGTCAGGGAGTCACAAAAACACTGAACTTTAGGAAGGCAAAGTTTGACCAGCTTAGAGATGCCCTTAATCTGGTAGACTGGGACAATATCCTCAGAACTAATAATACAGATAATAAATGGGAAATGTTTAAGAACATCCTAAATAGGCAGTGTAAGCGGTTTATACCTTGTGGGAATAAAAGGACTAGAAATAGGAAAAACCCAATGTGGCTAAACAAAGAAGTAAGACAGGCAATTAACAGTAAAAAGAAAGCATTTGCACTACTAAAGCAGGATGGCACCATTGAAGCTCTAAAAAACTATAGGGAGAAAAATACTTTATCTAAAAAACTAATTAAAGCTGCCAAAAAGGAAACAGAGAAGCACATTGCTAAGGAGAGTAAAACTAATCCCAAACTGTTCTTCAACTATATCAATAGTAAAAGAATAAAAACTGAAAATGTAGGCCCCTTAAAAAATAGTGAGGAAAGAATGGTTGTAGATGACGAGGAAAAAGCTAACATATTAAACACCTTCTTCTCCACGGTATTCACGGTGGAAAATGAAATGCTAGGTGAAATCCCAAGAAACAATGAAAACCCTATATTAAGGGTCACCAATCTAACCCAAGAAGAGGTGCGAAACCGGCTAAATAAGATTAAAATAGATAAATCTCCGGGTCCGGATGGCATACACCCACGAGTACTACGAGAACTAAGTAATGTAATAGACAAACCATTATTTCTTATTTTTAGGGACTCTATAGCGACAGGGTCTGTTCCGCAGGATTGGCGCATAGCAAATGTGGTGCCAATATTCAAAAAGGGCTCTAAAAGTGAACCTGGAAATTATAGGCCAGTAAGTCTAACCTCTATTGTTGGTAAAATATTTGAAGGGTTTCTGAGGGATGTTATTCTGGATTATCTCAATGAGAATAACTGTTTAACTCCATATCAGCATGGGTTTATGAGAAATCGCTCCTGTCAAACCAATCTAATCAGTTTTTATGAAGAGGTAAGCTATAGGCTGGACCACGGTGAGTCATTGGACGTGGTATATCTCGATTTTTCCAAAGCGTTTGATACCGTGCCGCACAAGAGGTTGGTACACAAAATGAGAATGCTTGGTCTGGGGGAAATTGTGTGTAAATGGGTTAGTAACTGGCTTAGTGATAGAAAGCAGAGGGTGGTTATAAATGGTATAGTCTCTAACTGGGTCGCTGTGACCAGTGGGGTACCGCAGGGGTCAGTATTGGGACCTGTTCTCTTCAACATATTCATTAATGATCTGGTAGAAGGTTTACACAGTAAAATATCGATATTTGCAGATGATACAAAACTATGTAAAGCAGTTAATACAAGAGAAGATAGTATTCTGCTACAGATGGATCTGGATAAGTTGGAAACTTGGGCTGAAAGGTGGCAGATGAGGTTTAACAATGATAAATGTAAGGTTATACACATGGGAAGAAGGAATCAATGTCACCATTACACACTGAATGGGAAACCACTGGGTAAATCTGACAGGGAGAAGGACTTGGGGATCCTAGTTAATGATAAACTTACCTGGAGCAGCCAGTTCCAGGCAGCAGCTGCCAAGGCAAACAGGATCATGGGGTGCATTAAAAGAGGTCTGGATACACATGATGAGAGCATTATACTGCCTCTGTACAAATCCCTAGTTAGACCGCACATGGAGTACTGTGTCCAGTTTTGGGCACCAGTGCTCAGGAAGGATATAATGGAACTAGAGAGAGTACAAAGGAGGGCAACAAAATTAATAAAGGGGATGGGAGAACTACAATACCCAGATAGATTAGCGAAATTAGGATTATTTAGTCTAGAAAAAAGACGACTGAGGGGCGATCTAATAACCATGTATAAGTATATAAGGGGACAATACAAATATCTCGCTGAGGATCTGTTTATACCAAGGAAGGTGACGGGCACAAGGGGGCATTCTTTGCGTCTGGAGGAGAGAAGGTTTTTCCACCAACATAGAAGAGGATTCTTTACTGTTAGGGCAGTGAGAATCTGGAATTGCTTGCCTGAGGAGGTGGTGATGGCGAACTCAGTCGAGAGGCCTGGATGTCTTCCTGGAGCAGAACAATATTGTATCATACAATTAGGTTCTGTAGAAGGACGTAGATCTGGGGATTTATTATGATGGAATATAGGCTGAACTGGATGGACAAATGTCTTTTTTTCGGCCTTACTAACTATGTTACTATGTTATATTGGCCAGTCACATAGTATATTGCCCAGCTACGTAGTATATTGCCCAGCCAGGTTTGTCACAGGTGAAAAAATAAAAAATAAACATATACTTACCTTTCCGAGGCAGCCCTTGTAGTCCACTGCAGGTTCCGGTCCCAGGGTTGGTATTAGCGCAGGACCTGTGATGATGTCGCAGTCACATGACCGTGACGTCATGGCAGGTCTTTGTAGCGCAGGCGCACAGGGCCGGTGATGACCTCGCGGTCACATGATCGTGACGTCATGGCAGGTCCTTGTCGCGCAGGCGCACAGGGCCTGTGATGATGTTGCGGTCACATGACCGTGACATCATGGCAGGTCCTTCTGCCACCGGAACCTGCAATGGAAGATGGCGGCCGGCGCGACCTGCAACAGAGGGTGAGCATAGCAGGTTTTTTTTTTTTTTATTATTATTATTATTTTTAACATTCTATTTTTTACTATTGATGCTGCATAGGCAGCGTCAATAGTAAAAAGTTGGGGACACAAAGGGTTAATAGCGGCGGTAACGGAGTGTGTTACCCGTGGCATAACGCGATCCGTTACCGCTGGCATTAACCCTGTGCTAGTAGTGACCAGAGAGGAGTATGCGGGCGACAGGCACTGACTGCGGGGAGTAAGGAGCAGCCATTTTCTTCTGGACTGTGCCCATCGCTGATTGGTTGCAGCAGCCATGACAGGCAGCTGGCGAGACCAATCAGCGAATGAATAACCATGACAGAAGGACAGACAGACGGAAGTGACCCTTAGACAATTATATAGTTGATGAGCGTAATACTTTGTTTTACACATTGGCAGCAAGGCCAACCCTGCTGCATACTCAGTCATATGCACCCCATTACGCCTTGGAGCCCACATGCTAGATGGGCCCATGAAAATCCACTTCACAATATGCATTTTGTACTCCTTTTGTTTATACAGTGACAGCAATGTTCCCCAGCTGCATAGTCATATGAACCCTATTGCGCCTTGGAACCCAGATACTGAATGGTCCCATGAAAATCCACTTCACAATATGCATTTTGCACTCCCGTACTCCATTGTTTACACAGTGACAGCAAGGCCAGCCCTGCTGCGTAGTCAGTCATATGCACCCCATTACACCTTGGAACCCAGATACTGGATGGGCCCATGAAAATCCAGTTCACAATATGCATTTTGTACTCCGTACTCCTTTGTTTACACAGTGATAGCAAGGCCAGCCCTGCTGCATAGTCAGTCATATGCCTATGTTGGTGTTACGGGGAATGGATGCACGCCTTCTGTCTGTGGCCACCACACTGCTTTTCCTGCCTGTTGGTCTGATATGCCTCCTTCCCCATGTGTGCTGCTGTCCTTGCTCTGCATGTCCTCCTGCCAGGTTGGGTCAGTCACTATGTCATCCACCACCTCGTCTTCCACATCCGCACCCTGCTCCTCCTCCGGACTTTCTGACAATTGTGTCTCATCATCGTCCACCTCTTGTGACAATTTCCCACAATCGCCTTCCTGTGACCGGGGCTGGTCAAAGCTTTGGGCATCGCTACATGCGATCTCATCTGTCCCCACTTCAAATTGACTGGCCGAGAGTCCAGAATCTTGAAATGGAAAACTGAACAGCTTTTTAGAGTGTCCAAATATGGGATCAGTTGTCTCAGGGCACTCGGCATGGTGGGAGGAAGGAGGATCAGGGTGAGGAATATCCGGGTCAGTCTCACGGCTACTCAGACTTGACCGTGTGGAAGACATGATGGTGGTGGCTAAGTGATTGGAAGCATTATCCTCTATCCAACCAACAACTGCTTCACACTGCTCTGGCTTCAATAGTGGTGTGCTGCGGTCCCCTAGAAACTGGGACAGGAAGGTCGAGCGAGAAGATGTGGGTCTTTGTTGTGGCCCACTTTCACCTTGGCCATGGCCGCATCCTCTGCATGCACCATCAGCATTACGTCCGCTTCCTCATCCCTCGCCTTGTCCATTTTATATGGACTACTGCATTATTTCAAAAGCTCAATACAAATGTATTTATTTGGAGCTAAATTATATCTGATCAGTATGCCTGCAAAGCTGCGATTTTTCAAACAAAAACACCAGGCCTCAGCCTAATATAACAGACTGTATTCAATTCTTTTTAGGGTTTTGTAGAATTTTTAAAATTAAAAAGGTAGAACAAGGCTAGCAGACAGAACTATGAAACTTATGCCTATCAAGCTACAATTTTTCCAACACAGGTATAACGGGCCTGAGCCTGACATAACAGACTGCATACATTTTTTTAGGGCTTTGTAAAAAATTTTAAATAAAAAAAAATGTGGAACAAGGCTAGCAGAGTAGAGAATATGAAGGCTAGCACTCGACTATTCGTGGGTATGACGGTGCAAGTGAACGAAACCAATAGTCCCATGCAATATCCAGATATAAATCACTGCACTCGTACTATGGAAAATGCTTGTTGCAGGTGAAAAAGTTTATTGAAACCAGTGTTGCAGTAAAATACAGAGGTGAAGCGATAGGCATAAGACGTTTCGGCCAACTCGTGGCCTTGATCACAGTATCGCTGAAATAGATGACATAAAAACAAATGAGTAACTATATACAGATCATATTTACATATATACAATTCGGTGAAACAATGTCAGAAAACCAAGTCAAAACAAGTTGAAAATGGAACAAATGATGTCAGTGCTCCTAAGATTTGAGGACAAAAGAAACAAACAATCGGGAGGTATGGAGATAGGTACGGCATGCGATGGAGCTAGAGGATGAGACGATAAAGATGCTAAAACATACCCTAGTGGGAAGTTCCTAGTTTACTGCTGCACTACAGTGTTGCTGAGGATATCAGCCAGAAATAAATGTCCTGAAAGAATGATGGGACATGGAAGGTAATGAGAGATAATTAAGAATATCACCAATGGCTAAAACGTATCTAGGTGGAAACAGGCTATAACATACTTGCCAACCTATGTTTTTACTGTTAATCATAAGAGTATAGGGAACCAATTGTCGCCGTATCGTGGAGCATGCATATAGGTGTGGCTGTAGGAATAGATAAAAGTGAGTTATCTGTTAAGTCTGTATGGGGTGGGTGGTAGAAAGTTGGACTGTGTTATACTTGCCAGTTTAGTATTTCCGTTGTACAAAGTGTGCCAGGCCCGTCGGCGTAGTATGGAGCGCACATATAAGACTAGCTAAAGGAGATATTTGAAATAGACCTATGAGTTAAATCTATATAGAGTCCATATATAGTATAACCAGGTAACCAAAATATACTTGCCGATTTGAATGTAGTACTAATCAAGCAAAAATACACCAAATGTCCCCAGAATGTGGATGGTGCACATGGATATAACTGTGGGAACAGACGTATATAGGGTAAGTAGATTGCCAGGTAGGTCTATAGTGGGTAATTTTGTAATGGATGCGCTACCTGCCAGTGTGTAGATACAGTCCCAATATAGCTATACAGGTCCAGTATTCTAGATGTAATGAGGGCAGTGGTGTACCAAGGTTTAACTGAAAAAGAAACTGGTGTAAAGATATATTATGATGGGGACGCTGAGTCACTTATCTGATAGATGGTGTTCTCACATCCGCAGTCTGCTGGTAGCGTTCGTGGTTGGGGGGCCGGCGTTGGTGGCCAAGTGGTAGAAGCAGACACACACCGTGTCTTTGCTAAAGGAGCGGCTGCCATGACAATAATAGCAGCGCTGTATAAAGCCCCGGCCGGTCAGGTGACCGGATGTGATGCAGGACGCCCGCACCTGCGCAGTCGGTGTGGAGAGTCCACAAATGCCGACGCATGCGTAGTGCCTGCAGGACCTGTGTGCGCCCACATACGATGCCGATATCAGCGTCTATGCTGTGTGCATCGGACCCGCAAGATGGCGCCCGCGCATGCGCAATGGAGCTGGACAGATACCCAGCATAGCAGCATAGTGAAATGTGTGTTCAAATTCTACCTCTCTAGGTAGAAGGGACGCATAAGCGTTATAGAAAAAGAGAGCGCCTTAGCGTTACTAAAAGACCCATGGAAATTGTATAGGTCTTCTAACTATAACTCTATAGCAGACAGCTAGGAACGCCCCAGCATAACTGAATAGGGAAAGAAGGGAGCGCAACAGCGTTACTTAGAGGACTCTTGTAGGGTGTATAGAGAGATGCTGTGGGGTGCTGATCCTTAGAAAACACTGCAGATATATAATGCATATATACATTTGTACATACATGGTAGGAGTCCAAACTGAAATAAAAGAAAATAAGAAATAAGGAAAATAATAAAGTAAATAATAACGGAAATATAAAGGGAAAAGGAAATGAATGGAAATGAAAGTCCCCTAGGGAAAAAGGAAATATCGAGATACTGAGAAAAATATAATAATAACTGGAAACAATGAAAAAATGAAAATAAAAAAATAAATCTCCTTCATATGGAATCATCTCGAGCCATTAGTGACCCTAACGATGGGGTGGTTAGCATTGAAAAAATCCCACGACTCCCCTTTGTGCACAACCATCACCCCACGATGCACAAAATACATAATCTCATTCGTGGACATTGGCCCCTTCTCAGCAAGGCCTACCCCAGTATCCCTATTTTTAGAGATCCACCGCTAATGTGTACCAGAAGACCCAAGAACATACGGGACAAGTTGGTAAGAGCGGACCTAGGGTCACATAATTCACCACTAACCAGGACCCTGACTGATCAAAAAAGAACGGGTACCTTTCCTTGCTTGAATTGTATGAGTTGCTCCAATATCATCAAACGGCGACAATTGGTTCCCTATACTCTTATGATTAACAGTAAAAACATAGGTTGGCAAGTATGTTATAGCCTGTTTCCACCTAGATACGTTTTAGCCATTGGTGATATTCTTAATTATCTCTCATTACCTTCCATGTCCCATCATTCTTTCTGGACATTTATTTCTGGCTGATATCCTCAGCAACACTGTAGTGCAGCAGTAAACTAGGAACTTTCCACTAGGGTATGTTTTAGCATCTTTATCGTCTCATCCTCTAGCTCCATCGCATGCCGTACCTATCTCCATACCTCCCGATTGTTTGTTTCTTTTGTCCTCAAATCTTAGGAGCACTGACATCATTTGTTCCATTTTCAACTTGTTTTGACTTGGTTTTCTGACATTGTTTCACCGAATTGTATATATGTAAATATGATCTGTATATAGTTACTCATTTGTTTTTATGTCATCTATTTCAGCGATACTGTGATCAAGGCCACGAGTTGGCCGAAACGTCTTATGCCTATCGCTTCACCTCTGTATTTTACTGCAACACTGGTTTCAATAAACTTTTTCACCTGCAACAAGCATTTTCCATAGTACGAGTGCAGTGATTTATATCTGAACAAGGCTAGCAGACAGAACTATTAAACTTATGCCTCTCAAGCTACGATTTTTCCAACACAGTTACAGCAAGCCTCAGCCTGAAATAACAGACTATGTTAATTTTTTTTAGAGTTTTGTAGATTTTTTAAAAAAGAAAACAAGAGAGGAACAAGTCTAGCAGACAGAACTATGAATCTGATGCCTGTCAAGCTACAGTTTTTCCAACACAGATACAACAGGCCTCAGCCTGACATAACAGACTGTATCACATTTTTTAGGGGTTTTGTAGAATTTTTAAAATAAAATAAAAAGAGTGGAACAAGGCTAGCAGACAGAACTATGCTACGTATGCCTGCGGAAATACGATTTTGATATATGTTGAGGTGCAGAAAAGAATTGGAGGACACATGGTTGCAGTATCTTTACTTTTACTGATGAAGTTCAGGTACACAGATTACAGGTGGTCTTTGGAATCCGGGCAGCATGGAAGTGGTTTGGAATCCCCCTAGTCAGGTGGGGTTGGAAGCCTTCCTTCCTGCGCTGAATTCTAGGTCCTTGATGCTTTAGCTTTCCTCAAGTCCCTCTCTCAATCTGTCCCTCAGATGGAATACTACCCGCATGGCAGGCAGCTCGAGCCTTTTTACAGGTGTCCCTATCTCGTGGTGACTCCAGGCTCTAATCTGCTGCGCCTTCTGGGGGAAGTTGTGGCCAGGAGACCTGCAATCTCCTGCCCTCTGGTTTCTGCTGTGTGGCATACAGTTCCCACACAACCTCGGACTCCGGTGTCCGGTTTCTTGCTGCTTTCTTCTGGAGTGAGCCCAATCGCAGCTCCAGGCCCCAGTCTCTCTCCTCTCATGCTATCTCTCCCTTCACTGTCTCACAAAGACTGACCTCTAAATCCTCCTCCAAGAAATAACTTATGGGGAAGCTACCCTGTAACCGGGTCTAGATCTCCCCCTTCTGACCTGGAGTCAGAAAAGTGTTGTGTGTAAGTGTTACCTGTTAAAGGGATCCCTTATCGCTTCCAGGCATGGCATCACCCTCCCCAAGAGGCAGGCAATAACACTGTGACAACCAAATTCCTGGGTGTCACATGACCCTAAATCTCTTATCCTTAAGTATGCTGTATCACATCTGTGTGTGTCATGCAGAGATACATAACACAGATGCTGTTACTATTGCCAGCCTCCTAAAAAGCAAATAATCATTATTACAAAAAGGAAATTAAAATAGTTTAATTCTTTTTTTATGAAAATTTGAATAATTAAAAAGAAAACATGATATTTCTTGTAAGAGATGTTTTGTATAAAAATATCTATGGTTTAGAGGCAGATTAAAGAAAATAAGGTGAATCTATGGTAAGTTACAGTTCAACTGCTGAGAATAGCATAACAAGGACATGAAACCTCAGAATCACCTGCCTTTGGGAGCGAAGAGTTTCACCATCAATCTCAGTAAAATACTTTGACTTTACAGCAGACAGCAGGAAAACTGCTTTCAGCAGTAAAGTTTTGAAGGCCAATACAAAAACATTGAAAACAAAAGGTAAAACTGTGAGAATACTTAAGAGGAGCACATTATAGTGCAAGGACGTGCTTTTCACTTTTCATAACTGATCATATGATGGATTGGAGAATCTTAAAGGATCATTTGGGGCTCAATAGTTGGGATGGTTCCGCCTTTACAGTATGAATGTATGTATGTATACATATATATATATATATATATATATATATATATATATATATATATGAGTTTGACTTTATATATGTGTGACTTTGGCTTCCCAGGTTTCATTGGCTATATCCAGGTGTCACTATTCACACCATGACTGTCACCCCTATGTCACGGATCGGGGTGACTTTAGGCCAACAGACGCTATCACATGTGCAGGGGGGCTTATCTTAGTTATCCCTTCACTGCTACACTGTGATGAAAACACACACAAGGCTATTGACCTCTTAGTTTACGCAGGGGCTTATTTTAGTTATCCCACTGCTCTGCAATATAACAAGAACTGCAGGGATTTATGTATATCCCGCTTTACAGTTCCGCTTGCAAACTTGCAGCTCTCTGGTGCCCCCTTACCTTCAGGTCAGATTAGGTACTTCACCTAAGGTAATTAGTCACCAGAAAGGCTGCCTGCTATGTACTGGCTATTGGGCATGCTGCAGCGAGGCGATATAACTACTTCCACTCAGGCAGGAACAATAATTATCAACGCCGCCGTCAATACAATGACTCCCAAATGCACAGAACAAGGTATGCTGTCACCAGCTTCGATGTAACGGGTCCGACGCTAACCCAAAACAGTAGCGTAATTCCCTTCAGAAGGCTTAGGGTACGTTTTAGAGCAGGAAGAATGAAACTAGTAATTTATATATTTTACTCCGAAAGATTAGGCAGTATTTATCAAAAATTATTACAAGGATGTTACAATAAGAGACAATTGAAAATATGTACAAAGGTAATTATAAGGATAACAGGGATTAAATGAGAAGTTAACACTTACATTTGTTCAGGTAGTTTCAGGAAAAAACATGCTGACAGGCAGGGCCCAGATGTCCCAGTGCATAGTACAGCTCCTCAGGCAAGACTGAAGGCTGGGTTAAGTGTAGAGTCTTATAAACTGCAGCCTCGTGACATCACTAAAGGGCTGGTTAATGATATGTACTGAGGTCAGAGATATTTACGTTCTTAGACTCTGGAGACAAAAGAAATTCCTGACTGAGAAGGGAGGGACAACAGGTGGCTTTGCAGTTTAAAGCCACACCCTGCTCACACACTAGCTTCAAGTTACCCAGTGCCTGCCATAGGGTTGGTTTGTTGTATTCGGGGGGGGGGTGGGGGGAGAGAGAGGGAAGGAGGGATCACAGCTGCCATGTGCTTTCAGGACCATGGTCAGATGTGCAAAAATCCTTCAGCTATGGTTTTTGAATTATCGTGACACCAGGAGACCTCACGGATGTCAGTGATGCAAAAGTTCAAATGGCGAGAACCCTATAGAGGCCGATGGATCTTCGTGGATGGAGAGCAACAGATACTGTAAGAGACAATCCCAGTTTATACCATCCTTTTTTTGTCTTTCCTCAGTATGCTCTTTAGTGTTTTATTAAACCTTTCGACAAGACCATCTGTCTGAGGATGGTACACTGAAGTCTGCAACTGGAAGATTTGCAGGACTTTGCATAACTCCCTCATCACCTTACTCCTAAAAGGTGTTCCCTGGTTGTATAAGAAAAACATGGCGCTCCGTTTTTGAAATGATGTTGGTGTACAAGTAGGGTATCTGGTCCGTAATCAATAGTCTACAAAAACTTGGCACTCAAAATTCAAAGAAAAAACTGTTTAATTTATTATGCATCCAGACAATAATAGTTGAACGTTTTCGGTCCTACTTTGACCTTCTTCAGAACAAACTATTTCAGCAGTGTGGATATCTCCTAAATGATATTGTCTTAGTGGGAGATAAAAAGTGCCTGTTGTCTGGGTTAGATGCATATGATATCTGAGTGTCCACGTGGTATGTTAGCCCGGGTTCTGTACTGTGTGTCCAGTAAGAGGAGTCAGCGCTTTTGTTTGCTGCGAGCTGTGCTGCTGTGGTTCTTCACCGTAATGCCGGCAAGTGTTCCCTGGTTGGTCAGGATCTTCTTTGGTAAACCTGTCCGGGAAAAGACATGAACCAATTTGCAGGCTATACTTTTCAGAGGAGCTTCCCAGGGGAACTGCTTCAGGATAGCATGTGGCATAGTCCAGGATGACCAATATGTATTGATGCACACTAGCAGACTTCACTAGGGGACCGACCAAGTCCATAGCATTTCTCTCAAATGGCACTTCATTAATGGGCAATGGCACAAGAGGAATCCGAAAGTGAGAGATGGGGGTGGTTAACGGACACGTAGGGAAGGACCAGCAATAGTTTAAGAAACTCTGCATGATCCGTTCCTGCATTTTTTCACTCCCAGATGTCCATCCAAGACGTGTGAATGGGACATGCCCAACACCTTCCGTCTATAGGGGCCCGGCACTATTAACTGTTCCACCAGCTCCTCCCTCACTTTCATGACCCAATACAACAACTCCCCACTCATCATAAAATAGGGAAATTTTGTGTCAGCTCCAGGCTCCTGTGCAACCCCATTTATGACGGTGACATTATTAAAGGCTTCTTTCAGAGATAGGTCCCTATGTTGGGCAGACCCAAAATTCTCACTGGTCACGCATAGCTCTGGAATGTCAGACTCAGGGGACACTTCCTCCTCATCCCCCACAAGGACACAAAAAGGAAATCTGTTTGCCTCTGGGTGTGGTGAACCCTAGTTCACTGGTTCCATATTCACGCCAGTGACCTCAGAACCCTTCCCCCACAGATCCCAAAATAAACAAAAGTCGGGGCCTATAATAATAGGGTGCAACAAGTCCTGAATGATGCCAACCTCACGGGACACAGTATCATGGGCAGTTTCAGTGTCAACTCTGGCTATAGAGTAGCCCTTAGCATCACCATGTATGCACTGAACGCTGACTTTTTTTTCTGGGGTTAAGTTGGAGCGGAAGGGTCACTAAACTTTAGTAGTCTAGTAATGCCGTTTCTTCCTCCCGTTCACCTTTACGGGACACGCTTGAGGCCCCACGCTGGGGGGACAGTTCACAATGCTGGCCAGATATGCATAATATGAACATTGGCATCCTATGCTGCAGTCCATCTCCTGCGGGGTAAGGGAACAATGGGCAGCTATATGGCCTGAGCCATGGCACCTCCAACAAACAACATCACTTGTAGGGACTGTGGGCACCACCTCCCCACCCCTTTGGACCTTGATCACCCCAACTCCTTTTGGGCCTCTGCCCCCTGTTGGTACCCCCAGTATGGAGTGGGCTGCCTTCCAAAGGAACCTTCAATCCCCTGATATCTCTCAACCAATTCGACCAGTTCATCGGCATTAAGGGGATCGCCCTGGGCAACCCAGGTCTGTATGGGACCCGGCAGCGAGTGCACAAACCAGTCCATCATTACCCGTTTTATCATCTACGCAGGTGTAGTTATTGTCACCCCCAATAACATGAGAATCTCAGTTTTCAGCATGTCATATTCTTTTGCATCCTGCAAAGCTAAATCATAGTAAATGTTTGGGGTTCTCTCGTCAAATATAGTGCTAGTACCTCTGCCCATTGCTCTGGCGGCATATTCTCGCTCTCGACGACCGTTTCAAACACGGTCAGGAAGACCTCAATGTCATACTCGGGGGTCATTTTCTGCAAAGCTCATCTTACCGCCTTTTGGACTTGGGTGTCATGAGCCGGACTTGGGGTTGGGGCGCTCATCTTGCTCTGGATGGAAGTTGCCAGAAAGCTGCATCTTCTGCCACTGCTCCTACTGGTTCTGTTGGATCTGCTGTAACAACAGCCTGTTGGTCTCTTGCTGTTGCTGCTGCAACTGAACCAAGTGTTTTAGCAGGTCCTCCATTTTGTCTGCTAATGCTTGCTGGCTTGCAACAGACTTAACCCAGGACATGCAGTCCTTCCTGTAGCAGTCGCACCTCTCTGCTGGGAACGCTGCTTGCATTCTCCACCCATTGTAGAGGATTTACTCACTCGGGTGCGATGGGAGGAAGACAGGAGGCTTGTTCCTTTAAAAGTTCATGGGTTTATTGCTTAATAAACCTAGAAGAAAAAAATGAAAACAAAAAGCCTTTAGATCAGGCAAACAAAATACAAAATGCCTATAGTAGGGCTCTGCTCAGCCAGACCTGTGGGCACACAGGCTGGGGTAGTGCCCAGTATTCCGGCTTGGTCTGGAGCCAAGCACACACAGGAGGCTTTCTCCCTCCCAGCATACAGACCCTGTGCCAAACAACAACCTCCATTATTAAGTCTGTTAACCACACCCAGAGGTATGTGGATATCGAGACTCTGCCATCTCACAGCTACTTGCAACCCGGTCCCAGGTGCAACCAACATACCTCTTGCGCTAGAGCTTTTATGCACTAGAGAAAATTATCTGCGTTACATCACATAGATATGCCATCTCTGCGATACATACCTCCCATTGACCACGCGACCATTAGCCACACAGCAATATATACTGTATACAGTATATATATATATATATATATATATAGTGAGGCAGTGACTGGGGTCACAGGTAGGGGTCGCTGTGTGTTCTCTCCTGGAAGCACACAGAGGCGCATTGAGGCCATGGGGGTGCATTGCAGTCACAGGCATAGCTGGGATTGCAATTGCGAGGCAGTAACCGATGTCACAGGTAGGGGTCACTGTGTTTTCTCCCCTGGATGTGCACAGAAGTGTATGGAGGCCATGAGAGTGCATTGCAGTCGCATGCATAGCTGTGATTGCAATGCAGAATAAACATAAGTATTGGCTTTGGGCATGCTAGTTGTCCAAGGCAGATTTAAGAGAGCCCACTGGAGTGCTTTCTGGTTAAAGCAGGATGCCTGTGACTCACAAGGCAAAATAAAAGTAAGTGTGGACCTGATCAAGCTATTTTACCAAGGCATTGTTCAGGAAAACCCGGTATATGCTTTTATTTTTTAAACGGACTGCAGGAAGGAAGTGGAGACGGTCCGTTTGCTCAAGGTCTGGGTTTTCCATGTGGCTGAAGGCCACAGATCCTAATTAAAATCCCTGCAGTAAAGGGTTTAGGTGTGCCAGGTTGAGTGTCAGTTGGTGCATGCATTTGCGCATAGGAGTCGGTGTTGCAGAGCTCCACATGTGTGAGGCAACACAGGCCAGCGGAGCCAAAATGGCCAAGGCAGCTGAATAATCTGGCACCCACAGTGTACACAGCAGTGCAGTCACCTACGGCAAGTAATCTCAAAGGTGGACTGCATTGCGCCTGGTGGTGAACCAGAGGTAGACTGTCCTGTGCCCGAAGGAGGACTAACGTGTTTAATGGCTGCAAACTGGAGAGTATGGTTCCCAGCTGTGATCCATAGGATGCTGGGAACTATGTAGTGCTGTGAACTAGACATGAATGCTTGAGGAGAAAGGAGAAAAAAACCTTGTAGAGTGACCCAAGGATCAACTACCAAGCAAAGCCACAAATCTACTCCAATTGGTAGAATGATAGTATAGATGGTTAAAATAGTTAAAATAAGACAACCCAATAAACTGCCGGCATAATAAGCTGGTATTCCTGTCACCAAAAAGAAATCTGTAGCTACCAGCTTACCTATATATGTTAGGTGCTGCGGCAACCCTAATAAAGAGAGCGCAGCCTC
Source organism: Ranitomeya imitator (assembly GCF_032444005.1). Taxonomy (NCBI): domain Eukaryota; kingdom Metazoa; phylum Chordata; class Amphibia; order Anura; family Dendrobatidae; genus Ranitomeya; species Ranitomeya imitator. Next base: position 327,769,620 of record NC_091286.1, on the reverse strand, counting down.
TTTGAAACGCGTTGGTTAGTCCCCTTCTCCCCCTTTTTTGAGTGCCCCAGCGCTCCATACTGAACGTGACATCACAAGTAGGAGGAGCCTATGAGCCATTTTTTTTTCACTCCTCTTGGTTTCCAGGAAGCGCTACCGGCCGGAACGTCCCTGGTCCCACATCGCGCTCCACCACCTGATACAGACAGCGCCGCAGCCTCAGTCACCTGAGGCAGCATTATACTGCCTCTGTACAAATCCCTAGTTAGACCGCACATGGAGTACTGTGTCCAGTTTTGGGCACCGGTGCTCAGGAAGGATATAATGGAACTAGAGAGAGTACAAAGGAGGGCAACAAAATTAATAAAGGGGATGGGAGAACTACAATACCCAGATAGATTAGCGAAATTAGGATTATTTAGTCTAGAAAAAAGACGACTGAGGGGCGATCTAATAACCATGTATAAGTATATAAGGGGACAATACAAATATCTTGCTGAGGATCTGTTTATACCAAGGAAGGTGACGGGCACAAGGGGGCATTCTTTGCGTCTGGAGGAGAGAAGGTTTTTCCACCAACATAGAAGAGGATTCTTTACTGTTAGGGCAGTGAGAATCTGGAATTGCTTGCCTGAGGAGGTGGTGATGGCGAACTCAGTCGAGGGGTTCAAGAGAGGCCTGGATGTCTTCCTGGAGCAGAACAATATTGTATCATACAATTATTAGGTTCTGTAGAAGGACGTAGATCTGGGTATTTATTATGATGGAATATAGGCTGAACTGGATGGACAAATGTCTTTTTTCGGCCTTACTAACTATGTTACTATGTTACTATGTTACCTGTAAGCAGCAAGTAAACCTCCATCCAACAGCGCACCATATGCCGCAGCACCTAACATATATAGGTAAGCTGGTAGCTACAGGTTTATTTTTGGTGACAGGAATACCAGCTTATTATGCGGGCAGTTTATTGGGTTGTCTTATTTTAACTATTTTAACCATCTATACTATCATTCTACCAATTGGAGTAGAATTGTGGCTTTGCTTGGTAGTTGATCCTTGGGTCACTCTACGAGGTTTTTTTCTCCTTTCTCCTCAAGCGCGATATCTATTTAGTATTGTAAGGTATATATATACGGGTTGGCACTACTCTGTTTGGTCCCAGTAGCTCATGAATATTGCTTTCTATGGTAAGCGCCAGTGTGATTCTATATTACAGACATGAATGCTATGCATTTCTGTGAACTGGACATTAAGGCTATGCACTTGTGTGAATTGGATATTTAATGCCTTGAAGTATATAATATAGTACCCCCTCACTGCTGATTAGAGTTGAGCGACTTTTGCTTTTTTCGGATCGAGTTCGTGTTTCGCGAAACCCGACTTTGTCAGAAGTCGGATCGGGTGAAATCAGCCGATTATTGCAAAAAGTCGGGGGCCAACTGAAACGCGAAAACCCAATGCAAGTCAATGGGGAATCAAAGTCGGCAGTGAGTGGATGACAGGAAAACACCTACAGTGCCCATTTTAATGCCAAAAACATCAATTCTTATTACTTAAGCGTGTCAATCTTAATTTACTTTATAATAATAGTTAGGCATTGAAAACTGGGGGTCATTTGGCTAAAGTTGGGGGGGTAGGGATGGCTCAAGATTTTCGTGAGCCCAGGAAACGTGGAATACGTCACGGTGGTGGGGCAGGGAGAGGAAAGTATTTCAACTTTGCAAGTGCTGTGATCCTGAGCAAGCAGGGGAGCCCACTCGTTGGTGTTGGCACTGGCAAAGTGCCCCTCATAGTACGGCGGTATGTTTGATGGCGTGTGGCGCCTCCCACTGGCAGAGACACTTTTGCGTACTATGAGTGGCCCTGTGCCAGTGATGTTGTCAATGAGTATGCCCCCCCACCTGATGAAGGAACCTGCACTTTCATCTGCACCTTCCTCTTTGTCACTGTGTAAGGTGGTATAGTATGCGGGAAGGGGAACCTGACTTTCAGCAGGGTCAGATTCTGGCTGAGTAGAGTACAAGGGGAATGTAGTGGTCTGGGTCAATGTACCAGCAGACTCATCTAGCAGCGGCTGAGCAATGGGCAGGATGAGGAGGAAACACAGATATAGGCCCAAATAATAAAGTAGGCTAAATGCAGTTCAAATGTTGTAACAGGACTAAACAGGTGGCATTTCTTTGTTCAGTGGAGGAAAACTAATGAGTGGCAGACACAGTGAGTAGACCCAAATAATAAAGTAGGCTAAATGCAGTTCAAATGTGGTAACAGGACTAAACAGGCGGCATTGCTTTGTTCAGTGGAGGACAACTGTAATGAGTGGCAGCCAGACACAGTTAGTAGGCCCAAATGATAAAGTAGGCTAAATGTAGTTCAAAATTGGTAACAGGACTAAACAGGCGGCATAGCTTTGTTTAGTGGAGGACAATTGTAATGAGTGGCGCAGACACAGGTAGTAGGCCTAAAATGCAAAAGTAGGCTAAATGCAGTTCTAAATTGGTAACAGGACTAAACAGGCTGCATAGCTATGTTCAGTGAAGGACAATTGTAATGAGTGGCGCAGACACAGTTAGTAGGCCCAAAATAAAAAAGTAGGCTAAATGCAGTTCAAAATTGGTAAAAGGACTAAACAGGCAGCATAGCTTTGTTGTGTGGAGGACAATTGTAATGAGTGGCGCAGACACAGTTAGCAGGCCCAAATACAAAAGTAGGCTAAAAGCAGTTCAAAATTGGTAACAGGACTAAACAGGCGGCATAGCTTTGTTTAGTGGAGGACAATTGTAATGAGTAGCGCAGACATAGTTAGAAGGCCCAAAATAAAAAAGTAGACTAAATGAAGTTCAAAATTGGTAACAGGGCTAAACAGGCGGTATAGCTTTGTTCAGTGGAGGACAATTGTAATGAGTGGCGCAGACACAGTAACAGGACTAAACAGGCGGCATAACTAGGTACAGAGGTGGGCTCCTCTGCTGAGTAGCAGACAGTGGTAGTAGGCGCAAAGTATTAACTGGTCTAAATGGAGGCCAGGGCCGCTGTATATTATAACTATCATCTATCATTTCAACAAATTTGTATTGGCAGTGCCATTGAAAGATTTAACAGCACAGACTACACAGTGGTGGAGCAGGGAGAGGTAAGTATTGCAAGTGGTAGAGCACTGTTCAAGCTGGGGGGAACACTCTCTTGTGGGCGGCGGTACTGGCACAGGGCCCCTCATATTACGACGGTGTGTCTGACATTGGTTGTGCACCACCACCGTCAGAGACACTTCATTGTACTATGAGGGACCCTGTGCCAGTGCCGTAGCCCAAGTGCAAAACCTGACCAGGCAAACGGCACTCGCACGGGTACTTGCACCAAGTGGTGACCACGGACCTGTGGGGGGAGTCAGCCCATTTAGGGAGGTATAAAAATGGCCTAAGGTGGACATTCAGCAGCTGCAAATGGAGGAAGTGGAGAAGTCAGTAAGAGGAGTCCAAAAGCAAGACATTTTTAAGGCAAGCTACGTGTCAGCAGGGGAAGGTGGGGCAAAATAATTTGAAATCCATGATTGGTTCATTTTAATGAAGGTTAGATCATCAACATTTTCGGGTAGCCAGACGTGTCCTTTTTTCGGTCAGTATTGAACCAGCAGCACTGAAGACTCTTTCTGATAGCACACTAAAAGCAGGGCAAGCAAGCTCCTGTAATGCATATTCTGCCAATTCAGGCCAGGTGTCTATTTTAGATGCCCAGTAATCAAAGGTGAATGACCTGTGAGGGAGAACATCGATAAGGGAGGAAAAGTAGTTTGTAACCATACTGGACAAATGCTGTCTCCTGTCACTTTGAATCGATGCAACACTACCTGTCGTGTCAGCAGTCATTGCGAAATCACTCCTCAACCTGGTCATAAAACCCCTCTGTCCAATGCCACATCGGATTTGTGCACCTCTAACACCTCTGCCATGTTGACCCCTACGGCTCGTGTGAGAATCATCACCTTCACTGTGTGCTGGCAATGCCTGAACCAAATGGTCTACAAGAGTTGCTTGTTTGGTAGCCAATATTTGCTCAGGGTTCTCATGTGGCATGATATTTTGTAATTTTCCTTTATATCGTGGATCCAGGAGGCAGGCCAAACAGTAATCGTCATCAGTCATCATTTTGATAATGCGGGGGTCCCTTTTTAGGATACGCAAGGCATACTCAGCCATGTGGGCCAATGTTCCAGATGTCAATTCACTGCTTGTGCTGGGTTGAGGAGCACTTTCTTACAAATCAACATCACTTGTGTCCCGCAAAAACCCTATACCTGATCTTGCAACAATACCAGTTTCTATTGCCCTCTGAGAAGCATCCTCCTCCCATAAATATTCATCCCCATCATCCTCCTCCTCCTCTTCATCCGCCACCTTGTCCAGGAGAGTTCCCTAAACAGACAATGACTGACTGTCTTCAAGGTTTCCCTCCTCCTCGGCTGCAGACGCCAGCTCCTTAATGTGCGTCAAACTTTGCATCAGCAGACGCATTAGTGGGATGGTCATGCTTATGATGGCGTCGTCTGCACTTACCAGCCGTGTGCATTCCTCAAAACACTGAAGGACTTGACAGAAGTCTTGGAGCTTCGACCACTGCACACCAGACAACACCATGTCTGCCATCCAACTGCCTGCCCATGTATGTGTATCCTCCCACAAATTAATTACAGCACGCCTCTGTTCGCACAGCCTCTGAAACACGTGCAGTGTGGAGTTCCACCTTGCTGCAATGTCGATTATTAGGCGGTGCTGGGGAAGATTCAGCGATCGCTGATGGTTCAGCATACGGCTGGAGTGTACGGGCGACCGTCGGATGTGCGAGCAAAGTCTTCGCACTTTCAGGAGCAGGGCTGGTAAATCAGGGTAATTTTTGAGGAAGCACTGCACCACCAGGTTCAAGGTGTGAGCCAGGCAAGGTATGTGTTTAAGTTCTGAAAGGGCTATGGCAGCCATAAAATTCCTTCCGTTATCACTGACTACCTTGCCTGCCTCAAGATGTACACTGCCCAGCCATGACTCGGAGAGTACTTCCGCGGTGTGTCTGTTGTCGCCCAAACACTTAATTTCTAACACAGCCTGCTGACGCTTACCACTAGCTGTTTGATAATGGACACCTCGTGTGCAACACTGGCAGATGTGGATGGAATGGTCGTGCGACTGCGCTCTCTAGGTGAGTTTTCACTTCTGGAGGAGGAGGAGGGGTGGCGAATGCCTACAGTAAACTGTTTCCTAGATCGTGGGCTAAGCAGAACTGTCCCACTATGGCTGTCCCCTGTGGACCCTGCATCCACCACATTATCCAGTGTGCTGTGATGGACACGTAACATCCCTGGCCATGCCTACTGGCCCATGGATCTGTTGTGAGGTGCACCTTTTACTGACTGATTGCCTCAGTGCATGGACAATGCGGTCTTTGACATGCTGGTCGAGGGCTGGGATGGCTTTTCTCGCAAAGAAGTGTCAACTGGGTAGGTCATAGCTTGGTACTGCATAGGCCATCAGGGCTTTGAAAGCTTCGCTTTCAACCAACCAGTAGGGCATCATCTCTAACAAGATTAGTTTAGCAATGTGGGCGTTCAAACCATGTGTACGCAGATGAGAGGATGAGTACGTTCTTTTCCTAACGACAGTCTCTTGTAGGGTGAGCTGGCCTGGAGAGCTGCATATGGTGGAACTAGCAGTGGTGGTGGTGGACATGGAGGATTGAGAGAGGGTTGGTGATGGTATTCTCGATAATGGCCTACATACAGTGTTTCTTACCAATGACCTTGTGATTCCCTGACTGCGTTGGCCTTGCGACGATACCTCCACATTTGCTGCTGGTGGTGTCCTAACCGGTGGGCTTACAGTGAGGGAAGCAATGTAGCATTGCTGACTACCTTCATTCTGAGCAGTTTCACCAAAGGTACGAGATGTTTGGTAGTTAGTCCAGGCTTGCAAGTGCATGCTGGTTAAATGTCTAAGCATGCATGCTGTATTTAAATTTTTAAGATTCTTCCCTCTGCTAAAGGTCTTTGAGCATTTCTTACAGATAACTTTTGACTGATCATTTGGATCTTGGTTAAACAATTGCCACACTGCACTCTTCCTACTATGGAATACATTTTCAGGCATTGCACGCTGTGCTACATTCACCGCATGGCCACGCTGTCCTAAAACTGTTTTTGTTTTTGACAAACGTTTTTGGCCTGATACGGGCCTGCCAGATAACAGCTGTTGCAATGTAAATGGCTGCTGCGGATCATCCTCCTCCGCTTCAGAGCTACTGCCAGCGGCACCCTCTTCCCCCAATGGCTGCCAATCTGGGTCAACAACTGGGTCATCTATCACCTCCTCTTCAATGTCATGTGTACCTTCCTCTGTGTCATCGTGTAATGTGCTATAGCGTTCGGGATGGGGCACCATAGTCTCATCAGGGTCAGATTCTGGCTCAGTACACTGCGAGGGCAATGTAGTGATCTGAGTCAATGGAACATCATTATAATCTAGCTGTGGCTGTGCATCAGTGCACTCCATGTCCGATTAATCTTGTAATGTGCAGTTAACAATTTCCCGTTCTAACCCAGGCACGGTATGTGTAAAGAGCTCCATGGAGTAACCTGTAGTGTCGACTGAAGCATCCTTCACTTCTGGTTTGGGTGAAGGACACATGGAAACATCTTGTTCCTGACCGGGAGCAAGCCTTCGAGGCCTTGTGTAGCAAGACGATGACGCTGGCTCAACACCTCCAGCCTTAGGTGCTATTGTGCTTTTGCCACTACCACCAGATGCACCACCACCACCATCAGTACCAGCTGGAAACCACTGCCCACAGGCTCTTCCACCAGACTTCTTCATTTAGATATCCCACCTGAAGAGTGGTCAGCACTAGAGATGAGCAAACCTTTCAAGGTTCATTTCGGTTTGGATTCACCGAACTTTTAGACGTTCGACGAACATGTTCGACACATGTACTCAAACCCCTTTAGGTTCAATAGAAGACCAAACCAAGTGTATGCACAACACCGTGATGGGTGAAAAAAGCTTCCGAAACAGCTAAAATTAGGTGCAGACACCATGAAAAGTGTCTTCAATTAACTGACAGTAGAAATTTGTAAATAGCATAACAGCAGTCAACCATGGGCCATGCATGAGGTATCAGGGCCTGGCTCAGCATTTGAGTCGCCCGGTCAGGGCAGCTGGGTACTCGGTACCTGGTCCAATCGTAATTAAAGTGGTGGTCAAGGCGGCAGCGACCGGTCCGTGGCCCTGGGCGCCAAAGTAAAATGTACGGTCTTTAAATGGGTTGAAGAAATAATGAGAGTTTGTGGCGCAACCTGTGGTTTTCGGTCAGAGGTGACCAACGCTGCTTAAAGGGGTTCTTCTGAGGGCGATGGTGCTGCAGCAAAGAAGGTGTCGCATCCCACAGCAGAAGCGAGGTCCCCAGGGCTCCCGGTGTGTTTGGCAGGGATGGTGAATGCCAGCAAATAAAAGGAGGACACAGGATTGCAGTCTTTACCTGGTTTACTTGTGCTAAGCAGCCTCAGTTGAGGGTACCGGCAACAGGTGTAGATGGAGTCCAGGCAGCCTGAAGACAAGTGGAAATCCCCTTGACAGGTCAGTTTTTGAGCCTTCCACTATGCGCTGGTCTGTAGTCCCTTGCTGCCTGTAGTTGTCTAACAAGGACCTCTTTTCACCCTGTCCAGGGACAGTGCCTGCAAGGTAGGCACCTTGAGCCGTCTCTTTGGGGTCTCTGTCCACGGCAACTCTGGACTCTTATTGCTGCTGTACCTCTGGTATTATGTGGGCAAGACACTTTTAGTTTCCTGCCCACTGGTTCTGCTGTGGGACCTGTAGTTCATCACAAACTCGGGCTCCTGGTGCCTGGTTTCTGTGCTCAGCTTAGAGAGGCCCAGTCGCAGTCCTCCTCTAGCTCCTAAGTCTTTCTGTGCTCTTTCACTGTCTGCTACCAACTGTCAGCTGTTTGCTTGTCTGTAACAGACTAACTGACTCCTTCTCCAGACCAGGATGTAAATATGGAAGTTACCATTAAACCGGATTTAGAGATCACCTTCTGGCCTGGAATCAGAATGTGTTGCATGTAAGGTTATCTGCCAAAGGGATCCCTCCTGTCTCCAGGCATGGCATTACCCTCCCCAAGAGGAAGACAGCACCACTGTGGTACCCGAAATCCTGGGGTGCTACTTCCCCTCCCCGTTAAATCCAGTACTCACGGACTGGGAAAAGAAAACATAAACAAACAGGTTAGGAAAGATGCAAACATTTTGAAAAACATTTCAACAGGTGTCACGATTCACAACGTGACTGTCACCAATATGTCACGGTTCACACCGTGACTGTCAACAGTATGTCACGATCGGGGTGACCTTTCGCCAGCCCACGGCTATCACATGTGCAGGGGGCTTATCTTAGTTATCCCTCCACTGCTCAAATATGATGAAAACACACACAAGGCTATTGACCTATCAATTTACAGCAGGGGCTTATTTTAGTTATCCCACTGCTCCTACAATATAACATGAACTGCAGGGATTTATGTATATCCCGCTTTACAGTTCTGCTTGAAAACTTGCAGCTCTCTGGTGCCCCCTTACCCTTCGATCAGATTGGGTACTGCACCTAGGGTAGTTAGTCGCCAGAAAGGCTGCCTGCTATGTACTGGCTATTGGGCATGCTGCTGCGAGGGCGTTATAACTAATCCTACTCAGGCAGGAACAATAATTATCAACGCCGCCGTCGCTCCCAAAAGCAGAGGATACGGTATGCCGCCACCAGCTTCGATTAACGGGTCCGAAGCCAACCCAAATCAGTAGCGTAATTCCCTTCCAGAGACTTAGGGTACGTTTTAGAGCAGGAGAACGAAACTAGTAATTTAAATACTTTACTCCAAAAGATTAGGCAGTGTTTATAAAAATATTACAAGGATGTTAAAATATGAGACAATTGAAAGTATGTACAAAGTGATTTTAAAATAACATGGACTAAAATAGAAAGTAACACTTACATGTGCTCAGATCATTGCAGGCAAAACCATTCTGGCAGGCAGAGCCCAGATGTTCCAGTGCATATTACAGCTCCTCAGGCAAAAACACTGAAGGCTGGGTGAAGTGCAGAAGCTTAAAAACTGCAGCCTTGTGACATCACTAAAGAGGTTGGTTTCCCTGGACCCTCCTCTCTCCTCGGTCTTACAAAGTATAATACCAATTCTTATAATTCTCGTATCTTCACTCCAGAACTTGTCAGGATCACAGCACACCCCTCATTCTTCTTATTTTACAATTGGCTTTCTATTGGTACCAAATTCGGGCTAGTTGGGATGCACAGTTCCAGAAAAATCCATACTTTGTAACCATTGGGTTTAGAGGCTGGCGCTTACAGTGTTAGCAGCTCTACTGATGGAAGTGAGCAATATATACTCATTATTTTCCTAGCCCAAATCGGTGGCCCAATATCTTATCATAATAGAACAAAGACCCTCATGGCTTTTTGGGAGGACTAGACAAGTTTCAGCTGGAGGGAGATTTGTGCATCTACAAGCACAAATAACAATCCTGGCTTGGGGGCAGGTCAGAGCATTGAGAAGAATAGCTTCACACACACAGCAGAAACAAAGAGAGAAGGGGGGTCATAGCCCACAGTTTTGTGCTATCAGGGAAAACTAATAATCATATTACATTTTATACATTATCGTGAAAACAGGTTAAACTTTTTCTTCCCTTACAGGAGGCAATTTTGGCTTAAGCGTTGCAAAAACAGAATTTATATAAGTTCAACTGGTCTTATACCAGGGTGTCCTTGTTCTTGACAACAGTACCTATGCGAGGGACCCAACATAAACCCCCAACGTAGGGCTACAAGGCATACATCCAGACCCGGTGTTCAGCCACACCAGATGTTTTTTCTTTTCAGGTCTGTGAAACAAGCAAGGCCTTACCCATGCTGGCAATGTGGGTAGAACCAAAGGTGCAACTAGGAGGTGCCAACTGTTTACAGTAACAGTTTTTGAGAAATTCATTGTCCATTACCCTATTGTCCATTTTAGGTTTTTTCAAAACCATAAGCAAACATTTTAAAACAGAAAGCAACAATTATTGACAGTTTACTAGTCCCTGTAATGGGCTGGGATCTGAACACTGGTACTATGGGTAGATCTACGCAGCACAGGCACTGAGGGTGATCTGACTGGTGTTATGTGCTCTTTTATGGCTATGCTACTGGGAATTCTGGATACCACAGGTGTACCTGATCTTCTAGGAGTATTGTTGCTCACTGTGGGCATGACAGATTCACCGATAACATGGGGTGGATTCTGTTATGATCTGGTGGTTTAGGAACAACATGAGACAAGCTCTGAAGGAGGTGGTATCTGTACTGACCGCAAACCCTGAACCTAGCAGCGCAACTAAAAATAGCCGTGGGGGGTACCTGACGCTCCCTAGACCCCTCGGCACAGCCTAAGATCTAACTTCCCCTAAAGATGGAAACAGGAAACCTATCTTGCCTCAGAGAAAATCCCCAAAGGAAAGATAGCCGCCCACAAATATTGACGGTGAGAGGAGGGGAAAATAACATACGCAGAAATGAAATCAGATTTTAGCATAGGAGGCCAGTCTAGCTTGATAGATAGGACAGGAAAGGGTACTGTGCGGTCAGTATAAAAACTACAAAACAATCCACACAGAGTTTACAAAATCTCCACACCTGACTAAAGGTGTGGAGGGTAAATCTGCTTCCCAGAGCTTCCAGCTAACAGAAAAAATCCATACTGACAAGCTGGACAAATATAGAATGCACAGAACAATAAGTCCACAACATGTGGACTGAAATGAGCAAAGCCAGAACTTATCTTTGCAGAACTGGTCAGGAAACCAGGAGAATCCAAGCAGAGATGTGAATCCAGCCAGGAACATTGACAAGTGGCACAGGCTGAAGAAAGAGCAAGGCTTAAATAGCGGACGATAAGTGGAGGCAGCTGATGACAGCTAACTCCAAGGAGCAGCCATACCACTAGAGACCACAAGAGGGAGCCCAAGAGCAGAACTCACAAAAGTGCCACCTACAACCACCGGAGGGAGCCCAAGAGCGGAATTCACAACAGGATTCACTTGTTCCACTGCTGGTGTGATGTCTGCTGCTTGAGCTGGTGTGAAGTCTCTTCTGATTCAGGATGATTTTGAGTAACATTTTTCTCTGGTATTTTCAACTGGGGAAAAAAAAAACAAAACAGGTATCACTATCGTTTGATTTTCTTGGGTCCATGACTAGGGAAAGTCTCCAAAGATGGTATGGATTCTCTTTTCTTCTTCTTCCATAGGTTAAGAAGTACCTGGGTCTTTCTCCTTGTCTTTCAGTTTGTCAGGGCACACTTTAAGAAGATCCCTTGATACTGCAGTTGAGGTTTCTCCTCCATCTATGCTTATTAGACACACTTTAGCGTTATGAAACTTTGATGGTAAGATGGTATGTGGTTCTGCTTTCCATTGGTCATCAAGTTTATGCATTCTCCTTTTCCACTTTAGAACTTGTTCACCTGGTGGCAAGGGAATTACAGGGGCATGTTGATGATAGTTTCTTTCTTGTCTTTGTCTTGCCTGGGGTAAGCTTTTTTCCACACATTCTTGTACTTGGCGGTATTTCTGCTGTCACTCAGTATCCCAATCTGCATCTGGTGAGGTTTTTTCTGATGTTAGGACTCTCATATCAAGGTCAACAGGTAATTTGCTAGGTCTTCCTCTCATTAGGTAAGCTGGAGTGCAGTTAGTGGAATTCACCGGGATATGATTGCACAGATCTACGAAGTCCAGCAACTTCTCTGGCAATAAGTTTCTCTCTTCCAAAGGTAAGGTTTTCAGTAAGTCAATTACCACCTGGTTCATCTTCTCACACATGTCATTTGTTTGTGGGTAGTTATGGTGTTGTCCTGATCATCTTACATCCGTGCAGGTTACATAATTCCTGGAATATTTCCGCTTCAAAGGCTGGGCCTTGGTCGGTGAGAATCTTTTCAGGGTAACCATGTGGTTGACAAAAGTGTTGTTGGAATGCCTTAGCTGCTGTCTTCGCTGTCTGGACCTTAATAGGTACAAATACCAGGAATCTGGAGTAGTGGTCCACTATGGTCAAAGCATAGACATAGCCTGACCAGCTTGGTGTTAGCTTCACATGATCCAGAGTGACCAATTCAAATGGCTGTTTGGTGACTATGGGCTGTAGGGTAGGCCTTTGGCTGTCACAGTACTTTCTGCGCAGGTTGCATGGGCCACACTCTCGGCACAGCTTTTCAATGGCTCTTCTCATGCCAATCCAATAGAACCTCCCACGAATTAGGATCTCTATCTTCTTCCATCTGAAGTGTCCTGCTCCATCGTAGTACGCTTTCAAGACAATTGGCGCATCTTGTCTCGGGACTACCACCTGACAAACCAATTCGTGAGTGTGTGGGTCGATATTCCTCTGACACAGCTCACCATCTTAGATAAACAATTTTCTCTTCTCCTTCCACAACTGCTGAGTCTCTTGTGGAGCATCTGGACCAGGGTGTGAATTGTCTTGTGTTAGCAGCTCTTTTACCAGATGGACTGCTGGGTCGTTATCCTGCGTCTCTGCCCATCCATGGTGGGGCAATGGGTTCAGCGTGGCTTCTCATCTGTCATTGCGCTTGTTCTTCACATGATGGGAGTACTGAGTCACCCCAGCATGATGGAAAGCTGGTAACTCAATCTCCTCAAATGCTTCTGGATCTTCTCCCACCTCTGGTAAATGGGGCATCCTGGACAGCACATCAGCATTTGCATTCTTGAGCTCTATATAGTACTTGATGGTGAATTCGTAGTTGGACAACTGGGCCATCAATCGCTGCTCCAATGCACCTAGTTTTGTAATTTCCAGGTTGGTCAGCGGATTGTTGTCCGTGAAAAAGGTGAATCTTGCTGAGGCCCGGTAGTGTTTGAACTGCTCTTCTACCGCCTAGACTATGGCGAGGAACTCCAGCTTGAAGGAACTGTAATTTTCGGGGTTCCTTTCAGTGGAATGAAGCTTCCTGCTTGTGTAGGCAATTACTATTTCCTGGCCTTTCTGCACGTGAGACAACACCGCTCCCAGTCCCACATTGCTGACATCTGTGTAGAGCACAAACGGTTAGTCATAGTCAGGGTAAGCCAGTACCTCTTCTCCCATGAGAGCCAATTTCAACCAAGTGAAGGATCCTTCCAGCCTGTCATTCGACTCTAACGGAGGACCCTTGTTCTTGGTCTTCTTGGATTGGCCCACTAACAGGTCTTGCAGGGGTGCAGCTATCTTAGTGAAGTCCTTCACGAACCTTCGGAGGTAGCCTACCTACCCAAGGATCTGCCGGACTTTCTGGATGTTGCTTGGTTTCGCCCAGTCCCTAATCATGGTGACCTTGTCAGGGTCTGGTGCCACTCCTTCAGCGCTTATCACATGGCCCAGGTACTGTACTTTTTGGTTTTAACAGGTGGCAATTAGACAGCTTTACCTTCAGGCCAAAGTTAGACAGAGCTTCAAACACCTCAGCCAGGTATTTCAGGTGGTCTTCACGAGTCTTGGAGAAGACAATGACATCATCCAAGTACAACAGGACGGTTTCAAAATTCTTGTACCCGAGACAGCACTCCATCATCCTCTGGAATGTCGCTGGTGTGTTGCAAAGTCTGAAGGGCATGTAGTTGAATTTGGAGAGGCCCATCGGCGTCTTGAAGGCAGTCTTTTCCTTATCTACCTCTGCCCCGGGAACCTGCCAATACCCACTAGTGAGATCTAAGGTGGAGAAATAGCAGATTTTAAAGCAGCTAATTACTCTTTGATCCTGGGCAATGGGTATGCATCCTTGCGTGTAATGCGGTTATCTGCCTACAGTCAACACACATCCTCATTGTACCATGCTTCTTTCTAACGAGGACTAATGGAGCTACCCAGGGGCTACAACTGTCTCTGATTACCCCAGCCTCCTTCATCTCTCGTAACATACTCTAGGCACATTGGTAGTGAGCTGGAGGTACAGGCCTGTACCTCTCTTTAATGGGCGGATGACCTCCAGTGGGGATATGATGTTGAATCCGTTTTACCTGCCCAAAGTCTAGTGGTTGTTTGCTGAATAACCACTCATACTCATAGACCCCCCGGTAAGCCCCCTGATTTTGGTGTGAAGGGTGTTGTGAATTCTGTTGTCAAGCTCCCTCCTGTGGTCGTGAATGGTACTTCGGCTGGTTCTGTCCATGGGCTTCCTCTGGTGGTTGTGAGTGGGGCTGCGGCTTCTGAGATTCCTTCCACAGGTGACGAGGTTAATTCGTTAACTGGCTGCTCTATTTAACTCCACTTAGATCTTTGCTCTATGCCACCTGTCAATGTTCCAGTATTGGTCTTGTTCTCTCCTGGATCGTTCTTGTGACCTGTCTTCCCAGCAGAAGCTAAGTTACTGCTTGTTTTTCTGTTTGCTGTTTTTCTGTCCAGCTTGCTATTTTGATTTTTGTCTTGCTTGCTGGAAGCTCTGGGACGCACAGGGAGCGCCTCCGCACCGTGAGTCGGTGCGGAGGGTCTTTTTGCGCCCTCTGCGTGGTCTTTTTGAAGTTTTTTGTGCTGACCGCAAAGTTGCCTTTCCTATCCTCAGTCTGTTCAGTAAGTCGGGCCTCACTTTGCTAAATCTATTTCATCTCTGTGTTTGTAATTTTCATCTTTACTCACAGTCATTATATGTAGGGGGCTGCCTTTTCCTTTGGGGAATTTCTCTGAGGCAAGGTAGGCTTATTTTTCTATCTTCAGGGCTAGCTAGTTTCTAAGGCTGTGACGAGTTGCATAGGGAGCGTTAGGAGCAATCCACGGCTATTTCTAGTGTGTGTGATAGGATTAGGGATTGCGGTCAGCAGAGTTTCCATGTCTCAGAGCTCGTCCTATATGATTAATAACTATAAGGTCATTCCGTGTGCTCTTAACCACCAGGTCCATTATTGTCCTAACCACCAGGTCATAACAGTACAGGTGGCCCAAAGTACTAATGCATCTCAATAGAGGGATAAGAGAAGTTCTGAGACCATTTTTTTTTCTTTGCAGTGTGTTTTGTCTCTCTTTTCCCCTTTACCTCTGGGTGGTTCAGGACACAGGTGTATCTATGGACATTCAAGGTCTGTCCTCTTGTATGGATAATCTCTCTGCAAGGGTACAAAACATTCAAGATTTTGTGGTTCAGAATCCGATGTTAGAGCCTAGGATTCCTATTCCTGATTTGTTTTTTGGGGATAGATTTAAGTTTCTGAATTTCAAAAATAATTGTAAATTGTTTCTTGCTTTAAAACCTCGCTCCTCAGGTGACCCTGTTCAACAAGTGAAAATCATTATTTCTTTGTTACGTGGCGACCCTCAAGACTGGGCATTTTCCCTTGTGCCAGGAGATCCGGCATTGCGTGATGTTGATGTGTTTTTTCTGGCGCTCGGATTGCTTTATGATGAACCTAATTTAGTGGATCAGGCAGAGAAAATCTTGCTGGCTCTGTGTCAGGGTCAGGATGAGGTAGAGATATATTGTCAGAAGTTTAGGAAGTGGTCTGTACTCACTCAGTGGAATGAATGTGCCCTGGCAGCAATTTTCAGAAAAGGTTTCTCTGAAGCCCTTAAGGATGTCATGGTGGGATTTCCCATGCCTGCTGGTCTGAATGAGTCTATGTCTTTGGCCATTCAGATCGATTTTATCTGAGCATAGACCTAAGCCTATGCAATGTGATAGGACTTTGACCAGAGCTGAACGGCAAGAACACAGACGTCGGAATGGGCTGTGTTTTTACTGTGGTGATTCCACTCATGCTATCTCCGATTGTCCTAAGCGCATCAAGCGTTTCGCTAGGTCTGCCACCATTGGTACGGTACAGTCGAAATTTCTTTTGTCCGTTACTCTGATTTGCTCTGTGTCATCCTATTCTGTTATGGCATTTGTGGATTCAGGCGCTGCCCTGAATTTGATGGACTTGGAGTTTGCTAGGCGCTGTGGTTTTTTCTTGGAGCCCTTGCAGCATCCTATTCCATTGAGAGGAATTGATGCTACGCCTTTGGCCAAGAATAAGCCTCAGTACTGGACCCAATTGACCATATGCATGGCTCCTGTACATCAGGAGGATATTCGTTTTTTGGTGTTGGAAATCTATGTCTGTGTCCAGCTGGGGTTGTCAGGGGGTACATGGTGATGTTCCATTTTTGTCTATTTCGTCATCCACCCCTTCTGAAGTCCCGGAGTTTTTGTCGGATTACCGGGATGTATTTGATGAGCCCAAATCCAGTGCCCTACCTCCTCATAGGGATTGCGATTGTGCTATCAATTTGATTCCTGGTAGTAAGTTTCCTAAGGGCCGACTGTTCAATTTATCTGTGCCAGAGCACGCCGCTATTCGGAGTTATGTAAAGGAATCCTTGGAGAAGGGTCATATTCGCCCGTCGTCGTCACCATTGGGAGCAAGGTTCTTTTTTGTGGCCAAGAAGGATGGTTCTTTGAGACCTTGTATTGATTACCGCCTTCTTAATAAGATCACAGTCAAATTTCAGTACCCTTTGCCGCTACTGTCTGATCTATTTGCTCGGATTAAGGGGGCTAGTTGGTTTACCAAGATAGATCTTCGTGGTGTGTATAATCTTGTGCGTATTAAACAGGGCGATGAGTGGAAAACAGCATTTAATACGCCCGAGGGCCATTTTGAGTACCTGGTTATGCCATTCGGGCTTTCCAGTGCTCCATCAGTATTTCAGTCCTTTATGCATGACATCTTCCGAGAGTACCTGGATAAATTCCTAATTGTATATTTGGATGATATTTTGGTCTTCTCGGATGATTGGGAGTCTCACGTGAAGCAGGTCAGAATGGTGTTCCAGGTCCTTCGTGCGAATTCTTTGTTTGTGAAGGGGTCAAAGTGTCTCTTTGGAGTTCAGAAGGTTTCATTTTTGGGTTTCATTTTTTCCCCTTCTACTATCGAGATGGACCCTGTTAAAGTCCAGGCCATTTATGATTGGACTCAGCCGACATCTGTGAAGAGTCTGCAAAAGTTCCTGGGCTTTGCTAATTTTTATCGTCGCTTCATCAGTAATTTTTCTAGTGTTGCTAAACCGTTGACTGATTTGATTAAGAAGGGTGCTGATGTGGTCAATTGGTCTTCTGCGGCTGTGGAAGCTTTTCAGGAATTGAAGCGTCGTTTTTCTTCTGCCCCTGTGTTGTGCCAGCCAGATGTTTCGCTCCCGTTTCAGGTAGAGGTTGATGCTTCTGAGATTAGAGCAGGGGCTGTTTTGTCGCAAAGAAGTTCTGATGGCTCGGTGATGAAACCATGTGCCTTCTTTTCTAGAAAGTTTTCGCCCGCTGAGCGCAATTATGATGTTGGCAATCGAGAGTTGTTGGCCATGAAGTGGGAATTCGAGGAGTGGCGTCATTGGCTTGAAGGAGCCAAGCATCGCGTGGTGGTCTTGACGGATCACAAGAATTTGACTTATCTCGAGTCTGCCAAACGGTTGAATCCTAGACAGGCTCGTTGGTCGTTATTTTTCTCCCGTTTTGATTTTGTGGTTTCGTACCTTCCAGGCTCTAAGAATGTGAAGGCTGATGCCCTGTCAAGGAGTTTTGTGCCCGACTCTCTGGGTGTTTCTGAGCCGACGGGTATTCTCAAAGAGGGGGTACCTTGGTCTGCCATCTCCCCTGATTTGCGGCGGGTGCTGCAAAAATTTCAGGCTGATAGACCTGACCGTTGCCCTGCGGAAAAACTGTTTGTCCCTGATAAATGAACTAGTAGAGTTATCTCTGAGGTTCATTGTTCGGTGTTGGCTGGTCATCCTGGAATCTTTGGTACCAGAGATATGGTGGCTAGATCCTTTTGGTGGCCTTCTTTGTCACGGGATGTGCGTTCTTTTGTGCAGTCCTGTGGGACTTGTGCTCGGGCTAAGCCCTGCTGTTCTCGTGCCAGTGGGTTGCTTTTGCCCTTGCCGGTCCCGAAGAGGCCCTGGACGCATATCTCTATGGATTTTATTTCGGATCTCCCTGTCTCTCAAAAGATGTCAGTCATTTGGGTGGTTTGTGATCGCTTCTCTAAGATGGTCCATTTGGTACCCTTGTCTAAATTGCCTTCCTCCTCTGATTTGGTGCCATTGTTTTTCCAGCATGTGGTTCGTTTACATGGCATTCCGGAGAACATCGTTTCGGACAGAGGTTCCCAGTTTGTTTCGAGGCTTTGGCGAGCCTTTTGTGCTAGGATGGGCATTGATTTGTCTTTTTCCTCGGCTTTCCATCCTCAGACAAATGGCCAAACCGAAAGAACTAATCAGACTTTGGAAACATATCTGAGATGCTTTGTTTCTGCTGATCAGGATGATTGGGTGTGCTTTTTGCCTTTGGCTGAGTTCGCCCTTAATAATCGGGCCAGCTCGGCTACTTTGGTTTCGCCGTTTTTCTGCAATTCTGGTTTCCATCCTCGTTTCTCTTCAGGGCAGGTTGAGTCTTCGGACTGTCCTGGTGTAGATACTGTGGTGGATAGGTTGCAGCAGATTTGGACTCATGTGGTGGACAATTTGACATTGTCCCAGGAGAAGGCTCAACATTTCGCTAACCGCCGGTGCTGTGTGGGTCCCCAACTTCGTGTTGGGGATTTGGTTTGGTTGTCGTCTCGTTATGTTCCTATGAAGGTTTCCTCTCCTAAGTTTAAGCCTCGTTTCATTGGTCCGTATAAGATTTCTGAGGTTCTCAATCCTGTGTCGTTTTGTTTGACCCTTCCAGCCTCTTTTGCAATCCATAATGTGTTCCATAGGTCGTTGTTGCGGAGATTCGTGGTGCCTGTGGTTCCATCCGTTGATCCTCCTGCCCCGGTGTTGGTTGAGGGGGAGTTGGAGTATGTGGTGGAGAATATTTTAGATTCTCGTATTTCGAGACGGAAACTCCAGTACCTGGTCAAGTGGAAGGGTTATGGTCAGGAAGATAATTCCTGGGTCTTTGCCTCCGATGTTCATGCTGCCGATCTGGTTCGTGCCTTTCATTTGATCATTGAAGCAAAGAATGAAGCAAAGCTGAGTTGTTCATTCTATCCATAAGGCATCAATGTACCCAGAACAGTGATCCATCTACTCTACATTCACGTTGAAATAGTAGATGCTTCAAATCTCCACCTCTTATTCCAGGATGTACCCTATCAATGCCACAAATTCTGAGTTCTTTAGGATTACAATTATGTTTCTCCTTGAAGTTCCTTGATATAATTTTTAAAGCCTTTATGTCACTCTCCTCTCTGGCGGCTAGTATATCTCTCACGTGTTCCCGTGTCCTGTACCCTGTACCCTATCAATGCCACAAATTCTGAGTTCTTTAGGATTACAATTATGTTTCTCCTTGAAGTTCCTTGATATAATTTTTAAAGCCTTTATGTCACTCTCCTCTCTGGCGGCTAGTATATCTCTCACGTGTTCCCGTGTCCTGACACACAGTTCTCGTGAGGTAAGTCCTATTAGATAAGATTGCACGTACATTTAGCATAATATATGACATAAGAGGTTACATGTGATATATTCTCTAATTTTGAATTCCCATAAACTATCTGACAACATGAAAGGTTCTATCATGATTTTTGTGCACAAGGCAATCAGAACTGGGAAAGAAACCCACCTTAGGCTTACCCACCCCAAAGAAAGTGGGATATTTTAAAATATAGTGGCTCTTAACAAGGATGTCACATAAATTGTGGCTGCGTCTTTCCATCATTAAAGGTTGTTCTGGTAGGTGTTAATTTAGAACTGGGTCAGTTCTTAGAATTTGCCAACGTTTAGATAAAATAGATCGAATTCCATCCCATTTACAATTCTATGTAGTAACGAACCTGGTCACCATTTGCTATAAATTAGTTGTGTCAATTTTATTTTTTGATGAATGATGAAGCTGATCCTGAGACAATAGAGAATCCCAAGTCACCTTTTTGGCTCATTTGTAACCCTTCTTTATGCACCTTTCACTGTACCCACGCTCCCAAAAACTCTAACCAAGGTCCACACCCTGTCTCTCAAAGGCCTCATCAGAGGTACAAATCCTCCTCATTCGAAAGTCCTGGCCCACAGGCACAGCCCTGATAGTCGGTCCAACATGCACAGATGAAGCATGTAATAATGGATTAACTGAGGTATCTTTTCTGTATACATCAGTGTGGATCGACCCATCAGACTGTACCTGTAGTTTGATATCCAAAAAAGAGATTTCCTTCAGATGGCAGGAATATGTGAGTCTAATGTTGGAGTCATTGCTGTTCAAATTGGGCACAAACAAATCCAAATCATCGACCGACCCCTGCCAAATAAAAAGAATCTCATCAGTGAAGCGGTACCAACTCAGGATCTGGGGAGTGGCATATGCGTCATCCGGGAATATACTGTAATTCTCTCTCAATACCCCAAAAACAAATTTGCATAGGACGCCGCACATGCCGCTCCCATTGCATCCCCACACTTCTGGAGGAAAAAACGGTCTTTAAAGGCAAAACAATTATGTATCTAAATAAATCGCAACAAGTCCAACACCAGATCTTCACATCAGGAACTAGATTGCTAGATCCAAGAAAAAACCATGCAGCCCTAATACCATCCTCGTGAACAAAACAGGTGTATAGTGTTTCCATATCTGCTGTCACAAGGAGCATATCAGGCTCAAGATGCAATTCGTCCAGACGTCTCAGGATGTCCGTGGTGTCCCTGACATAGGAGGGCAGCCTCTCAACCTGTGGTTATAGATGGTAATCTATTAATTTACATATTGGTTCACTGAGTCCTCTTATGCCAGAAACAATTGGACAACCCGACCGAATATGAGCGTCCTTATGGACCTTGGGTAGAAGATAGAAAGTGGGTTCACAGTCAAACCATCACAAATCTTTTTTGTGATAACGCCTCTCTCAAATGCCATCTCCAGGATATGATTCACACTGATTTGGAAGGCCTTAGTTGGATTTTCAGGAAGCATCACATAGGTTTCCTTGTTTTTCAATTACCTGAAAACTGAAAGCTCTCTCATATTTCTCAACCAGCCAGACCTCCACATTCCCACCCTTGTCAGCTGATTTAATAACAACATCTGTCATTGATAGTGTTGAGCAAATATCGGGTATCGGCCGATATTCGCTGTATCGGAATTCCGATACTGAGTTCTGATATTTTTGCGATATCGGATACCAGAATAGGAAGTTCCCATAGTGCAATGATGCACTATAATGGAGTGTGGGTGGTGCGTGGGCAGAGACTGCATTTGTGTGTTTGCGGGTGGAGTCTGTGCATGACCGTGGGGGCTCTGTGCGGCTTGCGGGGGCTATGTGTGGGCTTGCCGGGGCTCTGTGCGGCTTGCGGGGGTTCTGTGCGGGCTTGCGGGGGCTCTGTGTGGGCTTGCCGGGGCTCTGTGCGGGCTTGCTGGGACTCTGTGCGGTCTTGCCGGGGATCTGTGCAGCTTGTGGGGGCTCTGTGCGGCTTGCTGGGACTCTGTGCGACTTGCGGGTGCTCTGTGCGGGCTTGCGGGGCTCTGTGCGGCTTGCGGGGGCTCTGTGCGGGCTTGCCCGGGCTCTGTGTGGGCTTGTGGGGGCTCTGTGCGGGCTTGCCGGGGCTCTCTGTGGCTTGCGGGGGCTCTGTGCGGGCATGCTGGGGCTCTGTTTGGCTTGCGGGGGCTCTGTGCAGGCTTGTGGGGGGGTTTTGTGGGCTTGCCGGGGCTCTGTGCGGCTTGCAGGGGCTCTGTGCGGGCTTGCTGGGGCTCTGCACGGGCTGGCCTGGGCTCTGTGCGGCTTGTGGGGGCTCTGTGCGGGCTTGCCGGGGCTCTGTGCGGCTTGTTGGGGATCTGTGTGGGCTTGCCGGGGCTCTGTGCGGGCTTGCCAGGACTCTGTGCAGCTTGCGGGGGCTCTGTATGGGCTTGCCGGGGCTCTGTGTGGGCTTGCCGGGGCTCTGTGCGGGCTCAACGGGGCTCTGTGCGGCTTGTGGGGGCTCTGTGCGGGCTTGCCAGGGCTCTGTGTGGCTTGCGGGGGCTCTGTGCGGGCTTGCCGGGGCTCTGTGTGGGCTTGCCGCGGCTCTGTGCAGCTTGCGGGGGCTCTGTGTGGGCTGCCGGGGGTCTGTGCAGGCACCGTTCGATGGGACTGCAAGTCCCATCGGACGATGCCTGCAACACTGACAGTGATTGACACATTAGCCAATGATGGGAGAGTAGTAGTCCCATCATCTGCCTAATGTGTTGAATGTAAAAAAACAAAAATACTACATAACATAGTAACATAGTAACATAGTTAGTAAGGCCGAAAAAAGACATTTGTCCATCCAGTTCAGCCTATATTCCATCATAATAAATACCCAGATCTACGTCCTTCTACAGAACCTAATAATTGTATGATACAATATTGTTCTGCTCCAGGAAGACATCCAGGCCTCTCTTGAACCCCTCGACTGAGTTCGCCATCACCACCTCCTCAGGCAAGCAATTCCAGATTCTCACTGCCCTAACAGTAAAGAATCCTCTTCTATGTTGGTGGAAAAACCTTCTCTCCTCCAGACGCAAAGAATGCCCCCTTGTGCCCGTCACCTTCCTTGGTATAAACAGATCCTCAGCGAGATATTTGTATTGTCCCCTTATATACTTATACATGGTTATTAGATCGCCCCTCAGTCGTCTTTTTTCTAGACTAAATAATCCTAATTTCGCTAATCTATCTGGGTATTGTAGTTCTCCCATCCCCTTTATTAATTTTGTTGCCCTCCTTTGTACTCTCTCTAGTTCCATTATATCCTTCCTGAGCACCGGTGCCCAAAACTGGACACAGTACTCCATGTGCGGTCTAACTAGGGATTTGTACAGAGGCAGTATAATGCTCTCATCATGTGTATCCAGACCTCTTTTAATGCACCCCATGATCCTGTTTGCCTTGGCAGCTGCTGCCTGGCACTGGCTGCTCCAGGTAAGTTTATCATTAACTAGGATCCCCAAGTCCTTCTCCCTGTCAGATTTACCCAGTGGTTTCCCGTTCAGTGTGTAATGGTGATATTGATTCCCTCTTCCCATGTGTATAACCTTACATTTATCATTGTTAAACCTCATCTGCCACCTTTCAGCCCAAGTTTCCAACTTATCCAGATCCATCTGTAGCAGAATACTATCTTCTCTTGTATTAACTGCTTTACATAGTTTTGTATCATCTGCAAATATCGATATTTTACTGTGTAAACCTTCTACCAGATCATTAATGAATATGTTGAAGAGAACAGGTCCCAATACTGACCCCTGCGGTACCCCACTGGTCACAGCGACCCAGTTAGAGACTATACCATTTATAACCACCCTCTGCTTTCTATCACTAAGCCAGTTACTAACCCATTTACACACATTTTCCCCCAGACCAAGCATTCTCATTTTGTGTACCAACCTCTTGTGCGGCACGGTATCAAACGCTTTGGAAAAATCGAGATATACCACGTCCAATGACATACTACATGCATACTACATACAATACATTCATACATTACATACAATACATACATACAGACAGACAGTACATTAAACATAGAGTTCATACTAACCATTACTTGTCATTTTGTTGCCCGAGGCCAGTGTCATCTGTAAGAAAAGATTAAAATAACAAACAATCAATACACTCCCTGTCCGCAGAAATCCATGAGTGTCCCGCGATGATCTCCCGTAGAGAATGGCAGCATCAGCTGTTGTGACCGCTCTCTAGGGGCTCCAGGAACACAATGACCAGAGTAAGGTATCCTTCCGCTCTGTATTCCTCCGCCGCTGTAAAAAAATAGTCCCTAGTCTCACTTTGGCATTGCTGTATGAGAAATTTTCCTGCACAGCAATTGCCATAACGTGAGACTTTGTCCTAAGGTAACCTCTCAGTGATGCACTGCAGGAGCCATTGTCTCCTGTCAGTGTGTCACTGAGGGTCCTATAGAGCAGTGACACTGCTCAAATTAAGAACTCATCCCCCATGTCATTCCATAGTTTCTGGGATAGGGTCTTTAACAGAAACCATTTCCCAGTATGTGGATTGGATGCTTGAACACTACAAGTAAGTGCACCATCTTATTTGAAGGATACTGGTAATTTCCTATGGACAATCCAGGGGTTCACCTGGCAAGGTTTCACACTCACATTGTCATGGAAAGCCTTTACACCAGAATCTGGCAAGAGCTGGGTGTGGGTGCGATACATTCAGTCTTGTTAAATACTGATAACACTTGGGACTTTGCTTGTGGAGCCTTAAAATTCATTCTGTGATTTCACAGATCATAAACTAGATAAACATTGTGTCTTGGTCCTTTCAAAAGGTCTCTACGCCCAGAGAGTTTGACATTGTGGACCCCAAAGTTGATCTATTTAAAGCAATTCATTAAATACACTTGTGTGGCACCCCTAGGGGTATTTGCCACAAAAATAGTTACTGACACTAAACACAAATATTAAGATAGCAAAACTGCACTACCACCTCCGGCCAGAAGGGGGAGCTCCAGAGACTCCCCTTAATCCATTCTGGTCTGAGAGAAGAACTGGCAGTTGGGCTAAGGAGCTGATAGTGAGAGGTCATACAGCTGAATTTCTAACAGCCCTATGACGGTTTCCAGGCCCAAATCACCAGCCTGAGGAGAAGAGGGACAGAGAAAAGGGACATTGTGAGAATCGGGTAGCATTAATCACTACCCAGAACAGGCGCAAAGACGGATACCGGATCCGTGGCTGTATTCATTATATATAATACAGCAACCGGAAAAACGTGAGGTGATATCAGCTTCACTAGGGCCGGACGCAGCAACAGACACAGAGTTCAGCGGTACTCACAGAGGGGGTAAACCGATAAAAGGACTCGGGTTGCCCGTCGAACCAGGACCCGGAGGGGACAGATTGGGCCGGCAGCCAGTTCACATACAGCAGCAGGGCCACACAGAAATTGCGCACAATAAGAGGCGAAGACCCCGGCAGGGTCAAAGTAACTCAGAGTTCCCATACAGACTCCGGTGACAGGACTGGTTGTAAATCCTTTTATGTTAAAGTAAACTGGTTAAACGTTTCAGTGCCTCAGTCTTTCATTTGGACAATAGCCATCTATCCAGGATCGGGATCGTCACCGCTGGGAGAACCTGCTGCTGATCAAGTAAGTGCCTGTCCCCTCACGATACCCCTTACACTGTGCATTGCCTGAGGCCACAGCACCGGGTCAAGCCACCTGTGACATTCCCCTC
Organism: Ranitomeya imitator; assembly: GCF_032444005.1. Lineage (NCBI taxonomy): Eukaryota > Metazoa > Chordata > Amphibia > Anura > Dendrobatidae > Ranitomeya > Ranitomeya imitator. The sequence continues at coordinate 327,744,403 of NC_091286.1, read as the reverse complement.
AAGAGACAGACCCCATTGGTCCGGTGCTGGGTACCCCGGTCTCTCGGGCGTCACAATTGGCGTCACGAACAGGATAGAGCCAGCACATATACCGGGTATTGTGTGCCGTGATTGGAGCCCAAAACTGTGAAAACTTGGATGAAAAATCTTGAAAATTGACTTTATTAAAGAAAAATCCATTCCCCATTGAAAACTATTGAAAGTGACTTTTCCCCATTGGTTATAATGGAGTAAAGATGGCCGCCATCCCCTGAGGTAATCACCTCATAACCGTTAGGCACGAGACTGTTAATTGAGCTACGCCATCACCTGAGCCCCAGTCTAACTAAAAAACTTCAGAATCCGCCATTACAGAGCGCGCGGCCGTCAGGAGCAGCAGGGGGCGTGTCATTGTGGGCGGCACCAAGCTGAGCGCTCTGACATCAGAGCAAGGGGAAAATCGATCCTGCTGCACAGCGGAACGAATCTACACTATCCCGACGGAAGCGGAGGACCGGAAGGGTCCGGATTAACTAAGGGGGCACAGTATGTCGCAGCACGGAGACGCCGCAGCATCCGGCGACGCTAATGCAGCTGAAAGACAGAGTGTCGATAGAGAGTCCGGTAGCGCAGCGGTGCAAGGAGTGGCGCCCATCATACCGGTGCTGATGCCATATACCCCGGGTCGCCCATGGCTTCCAATGTATGAAGGTGAGCCTAATACCCTTGACGATTTCAGAGAAAAGATGCTGGCTCATTTTGACATGTTCCCCGTGGGTGAAGTTCAGCGTGTTAGTCTCCTGATGATGCAGTTAAGTGGCCATGCTAAGCGAGAAGTCACAGCATGGGCAGCTGATCTAAAAGGCACTGTTGAACGCATATTTGCTGGATTAAAAGCTACATTTGAAACCACTGCCAGCAGCAAAGCTAAAATACGATTCTTTAATTGCAAACAAAAAGTTAATGAGGGCGTGAGAGACTTTGCCTTAAACCTGCAGGAAGCCCTTAAATCACTTACACTGGCTGAACCCATTTTTAATACCGGAGCGGATAAACTGCTAAGAGATCAATTTATTGAGGGACTCTACACCCCTTCTCACCGGGGGCATGTGAGCATGCTTGTTTTTAAGAACCCTGAATTGACATTTGCTCAATTAAAGGAGAGCGTTATACGTCTCCAGCTGGCAGAGGCACCTCGGGATCAGGAGCCTGCGCAACTCATGGCAGAGGCTCCTCAACAACATGGAGTACCAGTGACATCAGCTATGTCCGGGGCCATTGCTAAGCCCCTGGGGCCCAGTACTAATGAGGCTTTTCAACAAAAGCTTGACTCTTTAACTGATGTTGTTGCTTCAATGGCTAAAACCATGCAGGAGATGAGAGGACCCAAGATGGAGTTGGCAAACCGTAGAGAGGATGTTCCATGGATGAGACCCCGGAAATACCCGACATGGAGAGGACGACCCCGCGACCGCTACCAACCGGATGGTCAGCCCATTTGCCGCCGTTGCCAGCAGCCAGGCCACTTTGCACGAGATTGTGATTTAAACGGGAATCCCCTGGGAATGCGGGCCGCTTCCCAGGAATGAACTTTCAAGGCCCAACACCCTGGCACGACAGGTACATCGGAGGACGACCCATTATCCCTATCGTGCTGGACGGAATGCCCCTCTACGCTTTGCTGGACACAGGTTCCCAGATTTCATCTATACCGTATATCCTTTATAAGAGGTACTGGGCTGATGCAGATATTGATAAAGGGCCCTCTGATGTTGAACTAGATATATGGGCCAGTAATGGTAAGTTGGTACCGAAACTAGGATTCAGGGAGATGACCATAAAGATTGGTAAAGTAGAATTGAAGAAACAGGGTATAATTGTTGTTGATGTTGACCGGCGGAACTGTGAACCAACTGTATTGATAGGAATGAATGTGTTAGAGAACTGCTTTTCCGAAGTCATTTCTGTCTTACAGCAAATTGCTGAAACTGCCCAATCCTGCCAGCAGAGAGTTCTCCGGAGGGAAATAAAAGTATTGATGTTAAGGCAACAGGTAGAAGTTGCAGGTGGAGAAATCGGCAGTGTGAGGGTAAGTGATCCAACGTCTATTGTAATCCCACCAAAAACAGAAATGCTGGTATGGTGTAGAGCAGCCATTGGTACTAAGGGACGAGATTATCAAGCCTTAATAGAACCAGTGTACACCGACAGCAGGCCCACTATACTCACAGCACGAGGTATAGTCGAGGTACACCGGGGACGAGTGCCGGTACGACTTTTGAACTGTGGAGAGGAAGAGGTCACTTTGCCAAGGTATGCTACAATGGCAAAGCTATATACTGTTGACAACAATGCCATCACAACCATTGAGCCCTTAGAACCAACCTGTCAGGTGGAAGGCAATGGCTCAGATGGAGAAATGGAGGATTGGTGCCAACAGCTACACGTGGGCATAAATTCAACACCTACCCATCAAAAACAAGGGGTGTATAGGCTAGTGACGGAATATGAACAAGTCTTCAGTAAACACCCATTGGACTTCGGACGGATAGAAGGGGTAGAACACACAATACCCACAGGTGACCATCCCCCAATAAAAGAAAGATATAGACCCATACCGCCCGCTCACTATCAATGTGCAAAAGATATGCTGAGGGAAATGAAACAGGCCGGGGTAATAAGAGACAGCTGTAGCCCCTGGGCGGCCCCTCTAGTGCTTGTCAAAAAAAAGGACGGAACCATGAGAATGTGCGTAGACTACCGGCGGATTAATAACATCACCCATAAAGACGCCTACCCCTTGCCTAGGATAGAAGAGTCCTTGACTGCTTTGAAATCTGCTAATTATTTTTCCACCTTAGACTTAACAAGCGGGTATTGGCAAGTCCCTGTGGCTGAGAGAGATAAGGAAAAGACAGCATTCACCACACCAATGGGTCTAAGTGAATTTAATCGCATGTCATTCGGACTCTGCAACGCATCCGGTACCTTCCAGCGGCTGATGGAATGCTGCCTCGGACACAAGAACTTCGAGACCGTCCTCCTGTACCTAGATGATGTGATCGTCTACTCAAAGACTTACGAACAACACTTAATAGACCTGGCAGAAGTGTTCGAAGCCTTATCCAGGTATGGCATGAAAATCAAGCCATCCAAATGTCACCTTCTCAAGCCAAAGGTACAGTACCTGGGACACATCGTGAGTTCGGAGGGAGTAGCACCGGATCCCGAGAAAATAAGCGCCATAAGGGATTGGCCAAGACCTACCAACGCAAAAGAAGTGAGGCAATTCCTGGGATTGGTGGGTTACTATCGCAGATTTATAAAAGGATTTACCAAATTGGCAGCACCCTTGCAAGACGCCTTGGTAGGGCAGACGAAGAAACCTTCAAACCGAAACCCTCCTTTTCAGTGGAACGATGAAAGGGAAGACTCCTTTGAACAACTAAAGAAGGCACTAACCGGAGAAGAGGTTCTGGCATACCCAGATTACCATCAACCTTTCATCCTCTACACCGATGCCAGTAATGTGGGACTAGGAGCGGTGCTGTCACAAAAGCAAGAAGGTCGGGAGAAAGTCATCGCCTTTGCAAGTAGAAATCTCCGGCCTACTGAAAGAAATCCAGAAAATTATAGCTCCTTCAAATTGGAACTACTGGCAGTAGTTTGGGCTGTGACTGAACGTTTCAAACACTATCTGGCTGCTGCAGAATTTATTGTCTATACTGACAACAATCCGTTGACCCACCTGGACACAGCCAAATTAGGTGCGTTAGAACAGCGATGGATAGCCCGGTTATCTAATTACAACTTCAAGATCAAGTATCGAGCAGGTCGCAAGAATGGAAATGCCGATGCCCTATCCCGGATGCCACACTTGAGAGATGTAGAAGAAGAAACGGGGGAGCTTGAAGAAATTGAACTACCAGCCTTCCATCATCCCAAGGCAAAACATCATCAGTCAAGTACCTATCAGAAACAACAAGAGGTGAATTTTAATCCGTTAGCACACCATAGATGGGCTGACACTCAAGACAGCAATCCGGCTGTGAAGTTGGTGAAGGAACTGCTGACTGAGCAAAGTGCATATCCCGATGAGGATGCCCCAGAAGAGACGCATCAACTCTGGAAAGAGAGAGGCAAAATGTTCCTGTATCAAGGGAAGCTCTGTAGAAGGTACACCAATCCGAAAACACATGAATTGGTTTGGCAGATTATCGTGCCTAAACAAGATGTCAAGATGGTCCTCGAAGCTTACCATAATGGTGCTGGTCACTTCGGTTGGAAAAAGTTAGAAGTACTTCTAAGAGAAAGATTTTATTGGGTCGGGATGAGAAAATCAATCGAACAGTGGTGCAGAAATTGTGGCCCGTGCAACCTCAGAAGAAACGATCAAAAGAACCAAAGAGCACCACTGCAGCCCATAATCACCAAACAACCACTTGAACTTGTAGCCATGGACCACGTGAAGTTGACACCAAGCCGGTCCGGCTATGTCTATGCCTTGACCATCGTGGACCATTATTCACGCTTCTTGGTAGTAGTACCCGTAAAAGATCTGACAGCAAAAACAGCAGCCAAAGCGTTCCAAACGTACTTTTGTAGACCCCATGGATATCCGGAACAGGTTCTCACCGACCAAGGTACAGCCTTTGAATCAGAGATCTTCAGAGAATTCTGTAATATGTATGGTTGCAAAAAGATCCGGACGACGGCCTATCATCCACAAACAAACGGCTTATGCGAGAAGATGAACCATATTGTAATAGAACTACTAAAGACTTTACCTGAGACAGAAAGGAATCAATGGCCAGAGAAATTGCCTGACTTGGTAGATCTATATAATCATGTCCCGGTAAGCTCCACCAACTGCACCCCAGCTTACCTTATGCGTGCAAGACCCGGCCAATTACCAATCGATCTAGAAATGGGAATTCTGAAACCAGACGCAGAAGTTCAAGACTCCAATTGGGATATCATACGGCAAAAGCAGTATCGCCAAGTGCAAGAGAGTGTGGAAAGAAGCCTTCAGCAAACTAGAGAAAGACAAGAGCGAACTTTCAACCAGAATGCTCTAGCGACCCCATTAAGACCGGGTGACCAAGTGCTCAAGAGAAATCGTCGAACCAATAAACTAGACAATCAGTGGGAAGCCGTACCCTACACAGTTTTACCAACAAGAATGGATAATCCTAAAATGTGTCTCATTAGCAAAAACGGAGGCTTAACATCTGTACTAGTGTCAAGAGACAATCTTAAATTGTGTCCGGAAGCATTGAAAGAGCCAGAAGTTGTCCAGCCAGAACCAGAAGTTATTCAACCCATACTGGTCCAACCAGTAAAGGAAAAAGAAGAGAAAATGTATCACACCTGTATAGGAGACTTTCCCAAAACCCTACTAACATACCATGGTGCAGTAGTGGTTCCCATGGTGGCCTTTTACCCAACACCGAACCCAATACCAGAAGTCCCAAGACAGGAAGAGGCTGACCCCGTACTACAGGAGGTTCCAGGCCAGGAAGAACAGATTCCTGATCAGAGTAATCTCATTCACGGTGGACTTGCCAACTCCATAGTCATGGAATTATCTTTAGCAGAGCGGGCAGATACTACATCCGCAGTAGACAGTAGTACACCACATGAAGAGATACCGCTATTACGTAGATCACAGCGTAGTACCCAGGGCCAATTACCGGCCAGGTATGCAGATTACCAACTATAAAGCTCATAATGTGAATTGTATATATAGTTAAACAGAAAATGTAGTATAGTCATTGTTATCAGTCTGCAACGTTTAAGCCCAGTACCTACAGAGACTTGTCTGTATGAACTTCTTGCATATTCTTGAACTTGTTATCAGCCCGGAGGCACTAAATCAAAGCTCCGGAAAGACTGCTTTTTAAACTTTGCTTTTTGCTCTTTTTGAACTTTCTTTAGACTTTCTATTGAGATAGAACTGTATTAATGGACGCTATTTGAAGTGACTTTTTACAGAACTCTATTTTTGTTTCCTTGAGTGGTTTTTGTAACTTTTCATTTTTAAGACTCTGTACATATTAATTGTTATTTCAAAATGTTATCGTCCCACAGTCCCGGAGTACTGTTCTTAACTAAGGGGGAATGTGGCACCCCTAGGGGTATTTGCCACAAAAATAGTTACTGACACTAAACACAAATATAAAGATAGCAAAACTGCACTACCACCTCCGGCCAGAAGGGGGAGCTCCAGAGACTCCCCTTAATCCATTCTGGTCTGAGAGAAGAACTGGCAGTTGGGCTAAGGAGCTGATAGTGAGAGGTCATACAGCTGAATTTCTAACAGCCCTATGACGGTTTCCAGGCCCAAATCACCAGCCTGAGGAGAAGAGGGACAGAGAAAAGGAACATTGTGAGAACCGGGTAGCATTAATCACTACCCAGAACAGGCGCAAAGACGGATACCGGATCCGTGGCTGTATTCATTATATATAATACAGCAACCGGAAAAACGTGAGGTGATATCAGCTTCACTAGGGCCGGACGCAGCAACAGACACAGAGTTCAGCGGTACTCACAGAGGGGGTAAACCGATAAAAGGACTCGGGTTGCCCGTCGAACCAGGACCCGGAGGGGACAGATTGGGCCGGCAGCCAGTTCACATACAGCAGCAGGGCCACACAGAAATTGCGCACAATAAGAGGCGAAGACCCCGGCAGGGTCAAAGTAACTCAGAGTTCCCATACAGACTCCGGTGACAGGACTGGTTGTAAATCCTTTTATGTTAAAGTAAACTGGTTAAACGTTTCAGTGCCTCAGTCTTTCATTTGGACAATAGCCATCTATCCAGGATCGGGATCGTCACCGCTGGGAGAACCTGCTGCTGATCAAGTAAGTGCCTGTCCCCTCACGATACCCCTTACACTGTGCATTGCCTGAGGCCACAGCACCGGGTCAAGCCACCTGTGACATTCCCCTCAAGAGACAGACCCCATTGGTCCGGTGCTGGGTACCCCGGTCTCTCGGGCGTCACACTTGCATAAATCTTTTGTTTCTTCACAGGTACATACCTTACCCCTTACCCCACAAAGAGAAATACCTACCTTGTAAGATTGGGCCTTTGGGTTTTAGGGTTGAGGAGGACATGCCCACTAGCACAGCTTCAGTAGTGGATGATGGCCCTTTATTACTGATAATCAATTATGAAAACTATACCCCAGACGATAACATTGCTCCAGCTAAACCTTTTGTCAAGGGGGTCAAATCAAAATATATGCCAACAGTATCTCCGGGTAAAGTCATTGACATCTTCTATGACCAAGTAATCAAAGACATGGATGCACTCAAATACCCTAAATCACCCTCCAATCTTTCTGTGGGGGAGCAGATGGCATTGAAAATGATAAAAACTTGGGATGACACGATTGTCAGATAGGGTGATTAGGGTGGAAATTTGGTACTGCCTACGAGGGATTACTACCTACATGAGGCATATAGGCAGTTGGCCAACACAAACACCTATATTAAGCTCCCTCAGGACCCGAAAAGTAAGTACCATTGCCAATTACAGTCCTTTCTGAGATACTATGTTGATCTAGGTACAATCACAAGTAAAAAAGCTGAAAAACTGTTTCCCGAATTTCCTAAAAAAACATATTGGTTCTTCATACCTAAACTCCACAAATTAAGAACTCATCCCCCATGTCGTTCCATAGTTTCTGGGATAAGGTCTTTAACAGAAACCATTTCACATTATGTTCATTGGATGCTTGAACACTACAAATAAGTGCAACATCTTATTTGAGGGATACTGGTGATTTCCTATGGACAATCCAGGGGTTCACCTGGCAAGGTTTCACACTCACATTGTCGTGGAAAGCCTTTACACCAGAATCTGGCAAGAGCATGGTGTGGGTGTGATACATTCAGTCTTGTTAAATACTGATAACACTTGGGACTTTGCTTGTGGAGCCTTAAAATTCATTCTGAAGCACAAAGTTTTTAAATTTTTAGATGCATGGTACCTCCAAAGAACCGAGACTGCCATGGGCACTTTTGCTAATTTGTTTCTGGATATACCTGAGGAGGATGTCATCTGCACAGGGCGGAATCTTTCCTAAAGTACATTAGATTATACCTGCGCTATGTGGACAATATCTTGTGTAGAACTTGCTTGGTAGTATATGTTATCTTTTGTCCCTGTAGTTTCTTTTATATCCGCAGTCGCCAACATCATGTCAGCCCTCTATCTGAAGCTCAACCTCTCCAAAACTGAACTTCTTCTGCTCCTGCCATCTACTTACCTCCCTAAATCTGACATTTCCCTCTCCGTGGGTGGCACCATAATAACACCCCGGCAGCAAGTGCGCTGTCTGGGTATTATGTTTGACACTGATCTCTCCTACACATCCCATATACAATCTCTTGCCTGCTCTTGCCGCTTACACCTAAAGAACATCTCAAGAATCTGCCCTTTTCTCACCATGGAAACAACAAAACCCCTCACTGTCGCCTTGATCCACTCCCGCCTGGACTACTGCAACGCTCTATTAATTGGCCTCCCCGTTACTCGACTTTCCAATCTCCAGTCCATACTTAATACAGCAGCCAGGGCCATCCATCTGGCTAATTGGTACTAGGATGTGTCCGCTCTTCGCCAGTCTTTACACTGGCTGCCTGTTCATTATATGATCTAATTGATCTCACGCACAAAGCTCTCCACACTAAGGCACCCCCTTACAGCTACTCCCTCATTTTTGTCTATCAGCCTAACCGACTGTTGCGCTTTTCAAACATCTTTTAACTAACCTCTGCACTAATCCGTACCTCCCACTCCTGACTCCAAGACTTCTCCCGTGCAGCGCCAATTCCCTGGAATGCTCTACCCCAAGAAATTAGGACTGTCCACAATTTGCATAGTTTTAGATGCTCCCTCAAAACACATTTGTTCAGAGCGGCCTATCCGGTTCTCTAATCAAAGTCATTTTATGTGGAAGTATGCATGTGTAGCCCATTCCATATCCCCATCTATCCCCCAATCCCTCATGATGGCTGGACCATCATTGTAAATACATCATTGTAAATACACACCTGTACTTTGTATCTCCCCCACCTCATTGTAGATTGTAAGCTCTCACGAGCAGCGTTGTCCTCTTTAGCTCTAATTATTGTCTTGTTAACGTTGTTAATTATATGTTTTGATACTGTTAAACTGTAAAGTGCTGAATATGTGGCGCTATATAAATAAAGATTATTATTATTTATGTCGATAAGACCATTCTCCCTTTGTCTGTTTCCGTGAACACTCCAGATCCATCATTACAGTAAAAGGTTCCAGGTGGCTTATTGATCACATGCAAAAAAACCATGCAGGGAATCCAGACTTGCTCACATTTGTAGGATTGGAACAGGTTCATTTGCCTCCACAAGGGGGCGATCTGCATAGGCTACTGTTGCAAAAAGAGTCCAGATGTATTCTGAGCACACTGGCACACAGGGTCCCTGTGGACTAAATGACAAAATAGATATGGCGGTATTTCTGTAGAAGGGTATTATATATCTGTTGTTTTTATTTAAAGGTGTATCTGATTAACTTTTTAAACATTTTGTGGTTAATTTTCTGTGTTGTTTTTTCTTTTTTGCTGGGACGAATTACTTCTTGTTCTACACTCACATTTGTTAGAATAACCTGAATTCCTATAATAGGGTACCTCATCATTTCCTGCTAGCACTGGACCCGTTGAAGCACAGTCAGCGCGAAATGACCATCGTCAACAGAAGGTTTCCGCTCCTCTCTTGCTGTACCCATTTTAAGGACTAAATAAAGGACTGTTTTAATTGGATGGTGAGGGCCACCTTTTTTCTTTACTTTTTCTTTTTTTTGGACTAAGTATGGCAAAGTCCTTGCAGATACTAGGCTGTGCGTACAGATGCAGTCCTTTGGCTTTTCTCCTTCCATGTACTTTATAAGAAAAGTATGATGTCGAATAAGTTTGTTGTCCTAGTCAATATTTAAAAGTTTATCCAGTGTCTCTGTAGGATGCTATAATCCTGCTACTTCCAGCAAAAAAATTAGTAGAACAGTCATTTTGCCAGTGAAGTGAGCTTTGTGCATTGTCTGGCATGGATCCAGGTGTGGGTTTCTCTCAAGTTTCACTGAGCTGGATGTGGTCAGCTGGAGATGGAACGGGGCATCAAACTGTGGATCTAAGCTCTTTCTCATGTGTCTGCGTATGACCATTGTGAAACTGTGACCCCTGTTACAGGTAGGGGGCGCTGTTTTGTTCTCTCCAGGTTGTGCATGCAGACGGATGAAGTCCATAGGTGTGCATGGCAGTCGCAGATGTAGCTGTAATTGCAATGTGAGGTAGTGACTCGTGTCACAGGTAGGGGTCGCTGTGTGTTCTCCACAGGTTGCACATGCAGACAGATGAGGTCCATAGGTGTGAATTGGAGTCACGGATTTCCGATCTGGGTTTTCCATGTGACTGAAGGCCACAGGTTTTTGTAAGTTAAAAGCCCTGCAGTAAGAGGTATGGGTGTGTCAGTTGTGCGAGGTGCACGTCAATGTCAGTCTGGTGTGTGCTGGCGTGCAGAGCAGAGGCCTGCAGAGTGCTGGCTACGTGCATGGAGGCACAGGCCAGCGGAGCCAGCACCCAGTGGAGCTGAATAGCCTGGCACCTGCAGCGTATACAGTGATGCAAGTCATCCATGGTACTGGTCTCAGATGTGGACAGTCTTGTGCCCAGAGGTGGATGTCCTGTGCCCGAAGGAGTCAGATGTGGACAGTCCTGGGCCGGAGGTGGATGTCCTGTGTTGTGAATTCTGTTGTCGGGCTCCCTCCTGTGGTCATGAATGGTACTTCGGCTGGTTCTGTCCATGGACTTCCTCTGGTGGGTGTTTCTGAGTTTCCTTCCACAGGTGACGAGGTTAATTCGTTAGCTGCTGCTCTATTTAACTCCACTTAGATCTTTGCTCCATGCCACCTGTCAATGTTCCAGTATTGGTCTAGTTCACTCCTGGATTGTTCTTGTGACCTGTCTTCCCAGCAGAAGCTAAGTTCCAGCTTGTATTTCTTTGGTTTGCTATTTTTCTGTCCAGCTTGCTATTTTTATTGTTGTCTTGCTTGCTGGAAGCTCTGGGATGCAGAGGGAGCGCCTCCGCACCATGAGTCGGTGCGGAGGGTCTTTTTTGCACCCTCTGCGTGGTCTTTTTGTAGGTTTTTGTGCTGACCACAAAGTAACCTTTCCTATCCTCGGTCTGTTCAGTAAGTCGGGCCTCACTTTGCTAAATCTATTTCATCTCTGTGTTTGTATTTTCATCTTTACTCACAGTCATTATATGTGGGGGGCTGCCTTTCCTTTGGGGAATTTCTCTGAGGCAAGGTAGGCTTTATTTTTCTATCTTCAGGGCTAGCTAGTTTCTTAGGCTGTGCCGAGTTGCATAGGGAGCGTTAGGCGCAATCCACGGCTATTTCTAGTGTGTTTGATAGGATTATGGATTGCGGTCAGCAGAGTTCCCACGTCCCAGAGCTCGTCCTTTATTATCAGTAACTATCAGGTCATTCCATGTGCTCTTAACCACCAGGTCCATTATTGTCCTGACCACCAGGTCATAACAGTCCTGGGCCCGAAGGAGTTGGATGTGGACAGTCCTGTGCCCGGAGGTGGATGTCCTGTGCCCGAAGGAGTCAGATGTGGACAGTCCTTTGCCCGAGGTGGATGTCCTATGCCTGAGGTGGATGTCCTGTGCCCAAAAGAGGACTAGCATGTGTAATCATTGCAAACAGATAGATGTGGTGCCTGGCTGCTATCCGGAGGTTATCCTGGCCTGTGTACGGCTGTGTGAGTAAAGAGAGTATAAGAGACAGTGATACAGTTATGCAGGACCCCCACGGGAACTAGTCGGAGGGGGCTGGCATGTTTCTGCAACATATGAGGCTGTGTATATAGAGACTGTAATATGGCGTGCGGTCATCCAGGGAAACTGGACAAGGGAAGTCTGGCCTGTTTAGTGACTGTAAATCTAAAGCCATATGATATGCATTGCTATGAACTGGTGTGAACTGAACACTAATAATATGCATTGAAGTTATATGCATTTGTGTGAATTGGACTTTAATGCTGTGAGGAAACACATTAAAGAGACGTTTGTGTTTGAACTTTGTGGGTCACTGCCTCTTCACTGCGTATGATGCTACTACAATCTTACATATGGTGGAAAGAATGCAGGCAATGTGAACTGGGGCATACCCCAAAGCTTGCTGCATAGCGTTGTGCAAAATTTTCTGGAAATATTTTTTCAAGACAGCTTGCTGTAGCTCGGTGGGGTCATGAAGATTGAAGGCTTCTGGTGGTAACTCAGTGGGGTTATGTTGATTTGCTGTGTATCAGCTGGTCCATGAAGTCTGCCCAGCAAGAGGTTCTGCAGCAGCAGGAGCTGCAGTTCTGGCAGTAGCAAGAGGCACTGCAGTTGCAGCAGAGAATGTTTATGTACTGTATCGTGCATAGAACCCTAAAATTTTGATACCTGCCATAGGGTTCGCCAAATTAGGATCAGAGTGTAATCCCGATAGGTTCCCCCTAGAGGTATTGGTAGGAGAAACTGAAAATGTTATTTTGGGCAGAGATGTTGCAGGATCATATGGATTCCCTATCTCACGCTCATACGGGGTAACAAGTGCTCAACCCCACAGGTATTAACAGGGCGGGAAAATATGTGAGGCTGTGACCCCTGTTACAGGTACGGGGTGCTGTTTTGTTCTCCCCAGGTTGTGCATGCAGATGGATGAAGTCCCTAGGTATGCATGGCAGTTGCACATGTAGCTGTGATTACAATGTGAGGTAGTGACTCGTGTCAAAGGTAGGGGTCGCTGTGTGTTCTCCCCAGGTTGTGCATGCAGACAGATGAAGTCCATAGGTGTGCATGGGAGTCACGGATTTTTGATCTGGGTTTTCCATGTGGCTGAAGGCCACAGGGTTGTGTGTGTTAAAAGCACTGCAGTAAGAGGTATGGGTGTGTCAGGTGTCAGATGTGCGAGGTGCACATCATTGTCAGTCTGGTGTAAGCTAGTGTGCAGAGCAGAGGCCTGCAGAGCGCTGGCTACATGCATGGAGGCACAGGCTAGCGGAGCCAGCACCCAGGGGAGCTGAATAGCCTGGCACCTGCAGCGTATACAGTGATGCAAGTTGTCCATGGTACTGGTCTCGGAGTGGACAGTCCTGTGCCCGGAGGTGGATGTCCTGTGCCTGAAGGAGTCAGATGTGGACAGTCTTTTGCCCGTAGGTGGATGTCCTGTGCCCAAAGGAGTCGGCTGGGTGGTTCCCCCCCACATATGGGGTATCAGCGTACTCAGGACAAATTGTACAACAACTTTTGTGGTCCAATTTCTCTTGTTACCCTTGGGAAAATAAAAAATTGGGGGCTAAAAAAACATTTTTGTGTGAAAAAAAATAATTTTTATTTTAACGATTCTGCGATATAAACTGTAGTGAAACACTTGGGGGTTCAAAGCTGTCAAAACACATCTATATAAGTTCCTTGGTGGGTCTAGTTTCCAAAATGGTGTCACTTGTGGGGGGTTTCTACTGTTTAGGAGCATCAGGGGCTCTGCAAATGCAATGTGACGCCTGCAGACCAATCCATCTAAGTCTGTATTCCAAATGGCGCTTATTCCCTTCCGAGCACTGTAATGCACCCAAACGGTGGTTCCCCCCCACATATGGGGTATCAGCGTACTCAGGATAAATTGGACAACAACTTTTGGTGTCCAATTTCTCCTGTTACCCTTGGAAAAATACAAAACTGGGGGCTAAAAAATAATTTTTGTGGAAAAAATTGATTTTTTATTTTCACGGCTCTGCGTTAAAAACTGTAGTGAAACAATTGGGGATTCAAAGTTCTCACAACACATCTAGATAAGTTCCTTGGGGGGTCTTGTTTCCAAAATGGTGTCACTTTTGGGGGGTTTCTACTGTTTAGGTGCATCAGGGGCTTTGCAAATGCATCGTGATGCCTGCAGACCAATCCATCTAAGTCTGCATTCCAAATGGTGCTCCTTCCCTTCCGAGCTCTGCCATGTGCACAAACGGTGGTTCTCCCCACATATGTGGTATCAGCGTACTCAGGACAAATTGGATAACAACTTTTGGGGTCGATTTCTCCTGTTACCCTTGGGAAAATACAAAACTGGGGGCTAAAAAATAATTTTTTGGAAAACAAAAATTTATTTTCACGGCTCTGCATTATAAACTGTAGTGAAACACTTGGGGGTTCAAAGCTGTCAAAATACAGCTAGATAAGTTCCATAGGGGGTCTACTTTCCAAAATGGTATCACTTGTGGGGGTTTCAATATTTAGGCACATCAGGGGCTCTCCAAACGCAAAATGGCGTCTCATCTCAATTCCAGTCAATTTTGCATTGAAAAGTCAAACCGCGCTCCTTCCCTTCCGAGCTGTGCCGTGCGCCCAAACAGGGGTTTACCTCACATGTGGGGTACCGGCATACTCAGTACAAATGGCACAACTTTTGCGGTCCAATTTCTTATCTTACCCTTGGGAAAATAAAAAATTGGGGGCAAAAAGATCATATTTGTGAAAAAATATGATTTTTTATTTTTATGGCTCTGCATTATAAACTTCTGTGAAGCACTTGGTGGGTTAAAGTGCTCACTACACATCTAGATAAGTTCATTAGGGGGTCTACTTTCCAAAATGGTGTCACTTGTGGGGGGTTTCAATGTTTAGGCACATCAGGGGCTCTCCAAACGCAACATGGCGTCCCATCTCAATTCCAGTCAATTTTGCATTGAAAAGTCAAACGGCGCTCCTTCCCTTCCGAGCTCTGCCATGCACGCAAACAGTGGTTTACCCCCACATGTGGGGTATCGGCGTACTCAGAACAAATGGCACAAGCACACCTGTAGGGTTAATAAACTTCTTGAATGTGGTTTTGAGCACCTTGAGGGGTGCAGTTTTTAGAATGGTGTCACACTTGGTTATTTTCTATCATATAGACCCCTCAAAATGACTTCAAATGTGATGTGGTCCCTAAAAAATATTGGTGTTGTAAAAATGAGAAATTGCTGGTCAACTTTTAACCCTTATAACTCCTTTAACAAAAAAAATTGGGGTTAAAAATTGTGCTGATGTAAAGTAGACATGTGGGAAATGTTACTTATTAATTATTTTACATGACATATCTTTGTGATTTAAGGGCATAAAAATTCAAAGTTGGAAAATTGCAAAATTTTCAAAATTTTTCGCCAAATTTCCATTTTTTTCACAAATAAACACAAGTTATATCGAATAAATTTTACCACTATCATGAAGTACAATATGTCACGAGAAAACAATGTCAGAATCGCCAAAATCCGTTGAAGCGTTCCAGAACTATAATCTCAAAATGGGACAGTGGTCAGAATTGTAAAAATTGGCCTGGTCATTAACGTGCAAACCACCCTTGGGGGTAAAGGGGTTAATACTTCACTCAACAATACACTCAACAATACACACATGTTTAAATAAAGAGCTAAAGAAAACACAGTGAGACACTTATTCTTAACCCATTATCTACCAATGTCCTTTTTTTGGGACGCCTAATCTTTTGCATCTAGCAAATAATATTTTATCATTTTTATAATTAGGTCCAATTTTTTGTGTTGTGTTTGTAACATTAATGTTTTCAAAATAGGAAATCATGTCATTGTAATTTTTTATTGACTATTGGGATGTCCTTTTCTGTCCACTGTGCAGGAGAACCTGCTGCTAGCAAACGGCGGCACTATATGGCGGTATGGACTAACTCAGTTAATTCACAGAGTAGCCGTGAAAGCAAAGCACTGTGCCTTGTTCAACTTCACAGAGGCACAGGATAACTGCCCAAACAGAGAGCAGTCAGTGGTCATGCATGCACACAAAACTCCTCGCCGCAGGTGCCAGCATTCTAGGGGCTTATTTCAGCCAGGTCCCTGAATACATACAAACACAATCTCCTCGCCGGAGGTGCCAGCATTCTAGTGGCTTATTTCAGCCGGGTCCCTGAACACACTCTTACGTGACCTCACTGGCGCAAAGCACGTAACATAGAACAATACTAGCTAGTCATGCGGCCATGCGGCCATGCAAGCCTTAAATAGTTGCAGCACGTACAGGACCTTCCTAGAAGGACCAATGAGAGGCTGCCACAGAGCGTGAGCACCTACAGGACCTTCCAGAAAGGACCAATGGCCTTAGGTGCAGAAACTGATCATGTGACCCTCGATCTCCACTGAGAGATCTTACTCTGGGCATGCTCAGAACGAGAAAAGCAGGACTTAGTCCCAGAAGCATCTGCACACCGCTGCCCAGCACTGACTCCAATGTCAGAAGCAGGAAAAGCAGCAGTAAGTCTTTGTACAGAGTCAGACTGAGCGAGACGCTGGGACCGACGTCTCCGCTGAGCAGGCTCTACTGCGGCAGGAGAAAAATGGGAGACCACAGCGGAGATGGCCCGAGATTCCCCCTGTGCAGAGGCGGGAACTTGACCCCTAACATCATCCCCCGTCCTAAGGCCCCACTACTTAGGCCTCGCTATGTTCGAAGGCAGCAATGAGCTGCGGAGCCCGAATGTGCCCAGCAGGCTCCCAGGACCTATCCTCAGAACCGTAACCCTTCCAGTCCACCAAATAAAATTTTTTGCCACGAACCACCTTGCACCCCAAAATAGCGTTCACCTCGTAATCGTCCGTAGACGAACCCGATGTCCCGGCAGATGACTCAGAAAACCGGGACATGTATATGGGCTTAAGGAGGGACACATGAAAGGTGTCGGTGATACCTAAGCATGGAGGAAGGGCTAGACGGTAGACCACAGGATTAACCTGTTCGAAGACCTTGAAGAGACCCAAGTAGTGAGGAGCAAACTTAGTGGACTCAACACGCAGCCTGATGTTACGAGCGGAGAGCCACACTAAGTCGCCAGGAGCAAAGGTCGGGGCAGGGCGCCGATGTGCATCGGCAGAGGACCTCATCCTCTACTTGGAGGCCCGGATGGCATCCTGAGTGCGGTCCCAAATGTCTCGTGCCTCCACTGCCCAGTCTGCCACTCTGGAGTCAGCAGAGGACATGGGCATAGGCACAGGAACCCGTGGATGCTGGCCGTAATTAAGGAGGAAAGGAGTCTGACCGGTGGAGTCGGCTACAGCATTGTTAAGGGCAAACTCTGCCCACGGTAACAAGGATGCCCAGTCATCCTGCCTGGCAGAAACAAAATGTTGTAAATAAGTGACCAGTGTCTGATTGGCTCTCTCAACCAACCCATTTGTCTCGGGATGATAAGCCGAGGAGAGATATAACTCAATACTGAGTAGACGACAAAGCTCTCTCCAGAATCAAGATGCAAACTGGGGACCCCGATCACTGACAATCTTGTTCGGCATACCGTGTAAGCGAAAGATATGCTTGATGAACAAGGCTGCCAGAGCCCATGCAGAAGGTAGCCGTGGAAGAGACCCCAAATGAACCATTTTGGAAAAATGGTCGGTGATCTCCCAGATAATGGTGCAGCTACGAGACTTGGGTAAGCCCACCACAAAGTCCATCCCGACCATTTCCCAGGGCCTGTCTGCCACCGGCAGAGGGTAAAGCAACCCAGCTGGCCATTGCCAAGGGCACTTGTTCGTGGTGCAAGAGACACACGCCCGAATATAGTCTGCGACATCACGAGCCATATGCGGCCACCAGTATGTCCTCGCCAGTAACTCAGATGTCCTTTTGGAACCAAAATGTCCACCCACACTGGACGAGTGTGCCCAAGAGAGAACCTCCGATCACAAGCTGGATGGTACAGCGAAACCGGGGCCACAGTTCTCAGGCTCTCGGTGGGGACAATAAGCCGAGGCTCCTCTTCCTCCTCCACAGATGACACAAAAGAGCAAGAGAGAGCATCGGCACAAATGTTCTTCTCCCCAGAAAGAAAATGGAGGGTGAAATGAAACCGGGAGAAGAACAAGGACCATCTGGGCTGGCGAGAATTTAATCGCTGGGCTGTCTGCAGGTACACCAAATTTTTATAATCTGTGAAGACTTGGAAGGAAAAACGAGCTCCCTCCAAGAGATGTCTCCACTCTGAGAAAGCCAACTTCATGGCTAGCAACTCCCTGTCCCTGATGGAATAATTCCTCTCTGCTGGTGAGAAGGTCTTAGAAAAGAAGAAGCAAGGATGCTTCCGACCTTGAGCATCCTTTTGGAAGAGGACTGCTCCAGCACCAACAGATGAGGCATCCACCTCCATGATAAATGGCTTATCTACATCGGGGCGATGTAGGATGGGAGCACTAGTGAAGTGCGACTTTATGGAGTTAAAGGCCTTGGAGACCCCCTCAGACCACAATTTGAGATTTTCCCCCTTCTTGGTGAGGGCAATCAAAGGAGCTACCAAAGTTGAGAAGTGCGGAATAAACTGGCGATAATAATTAATTAACCCCATAAAGCGCTGCACCGCTTTAAGAGAATGGGGTTCCTGCCAGTCCATCACGGCCTGTAGTTTGGCAGGATCCATAGCCAATCCCTGGGTGGAGATGATATAGCCTAGGAAAGGTAAGGACTCCTGCTCGAACATACACTTCTCCAACTTGGCATATGGGGAGTTTGCCCGTAGGAGGTTAAAGACTTTGCAAACATCTCTCCGGTGGGAGTCAATATCTGGAGAGTAGATGAGAATATCATAGCGAAATTAGGATTATTTAGTCTAGAAAAAAGACGACTGAGGGGCGATCTAATAACCATGTATAAGTATATAAGGGGACAATACAAATATCTCGCTGAGGATCTGTTTATACCAAGGAAGGTGACGGGCACAAGGGGGCATTCTTTGCGTCTGGAGGAGAGAAGGTTTTTCCACCAACATAGAAGAGGATTCTTTACTGTTAGGGCAGTGAGAATCTGGAATTGCTTGCCTGAGGAGGTGGTGATGGCGAACTCAGTCGAGGGGTTCAAGAGAGGCCTGGATGTCTTCCTGGAGCAGAACAATATTGTATCATACAATTATTAGGTTCTGTAGAAGGACGTAGATCTGGGTATTTATTATGATGGAATATAGGCTGAACTGGATGGACAAATGTCTTTTTTCGGCCTTACTAACTATGTTACTAATATCATCCAGATAGACTATGACCGAGGTGACACTGACTTCCTGATGAACCCTCTTGCCAGATTCTCTTGAAAGTACTGAGACATTGCCTTCGTCTCCAGGAGAGATAATGGATAGACTCGACCCCGGGGAGCTCAGCACCAGTCAAGAGATCAAACCAACAGTCATAGGGGTGATGGGGCGGAAGAGTCTCCGCCGCCTTTTTGGAGAACACGTCTGCATAAGACCAATATTGCTTGGGTAGAGAGGATAGATCTGCGGGTACCTCTGTAGTAGTAACCTGAACGCACTCCCTCTGACCCCCACAAGATTCACCCCATCCCAGAATTCTGCCTGAGGACCACTCAATATGAGGAGAGTGGTACCGTAGCCAAGGTATCCCCAACAAGACCTCATCAATTCCCTCAAGAATGACGAGCAGAGATATAATCTCCTGATGGGATGGTGACATGGACAGAGTAAAAGGGATGGTCTGATGTGTTATCTGTGAGGGCAGCGTCGACCCATTCACCACTCGTACCGTTACTGGTTGAGCTAGCATAACCAGGGGTATTGCGTGATGCTGGGCGAAGGCAGAAGACATAAAATTGCCCTCCACCCCAGAATCTACGCACAGTTCTACTGAGTGGGAGGATGAGCCTATAATAATTGTCCCCTTGAAGGACATTTTGGAGGCAAACGTCACCGTGTCTAGTGTACCTCCACCTACTACCACTAGACGCTGACGTTTCCTCGACTGCTGGGAACATCTGGTGGCAAGATGTCCTGACTGCTGGCAAACATGACAGACCTTGAGTGCACAAGTGGTCCGGGACTTAGATCCCACTCGTGACACTTCCATGGCCTCATGTGACTCAGGAACCAGGACCGGAGATTCCAGAGGTTTGGCAAAGGAAGGAGCCAGGCGAAAACTCTGCCTACACTGGACTCGCTCTAACCTCCACTCGTTAAAATGGAGGTCAATATGAGTAGAGACAGTTATTAACTCCTCCAGTGTGGCAGGAATCTCCCTAGTGGCCAGAGCGTCCTTCACGTGATCAGCCAGCCCCCTCCAAAATATGGGGAAAAGGGCTTTTTCCGATCACTCCAGCTCAGAAGCTAAAGTGCGGAAATGGACAGCAAAATGGCAACTCCCTATGGTGTGTGTAACCCCAAATAGAGAGGGGGACAAACGCCAAAACAAGGGGATAACCCCCCAACAAGACAATATCAGGGAAAAAGACCACCCAAACTTCTTCCCCTGACGAAGCCCTCTTCTGTAGGGCGATACGCGTTGGGCTGTATTACTTGGTCCACATTGGTCTGCACCCGGGGACGGTGCTTCCTTCTCCTCTTGTTCTGACACTGCGGGTAATGCTACACCTTTGCTGCATGGGATGGGATGCATTTAGACCTTATATTTTGTTGTTTCCTCCAGCTTTCAGGCTTGGAGTTATTCTTCATCCCTTACATTTGGGCGGTCTTTTTCCCTGATATTGTCTTGTTGGGGGGTTATCCCCTTGTTTTGGCGTTTGTCCCCCTCTCTATTTGGGGTTACACACGCTATAGGGAGTTGCATTAGGTTCCGCTTTTATGCGCTTAGTTCTATGAGCCAGAGGGTTGGTCTTCCATTATAAATAAGGGTGTGCAGATTCATTCTATTTATATTGGTATTATACATGTTATATCGATATGTGGACCAAGTGTACTTTGTATTACTGTTTTTAATTATATTTTATGTTTTTTGCAGTTGTGGTTTGCTAATAAAATTATTGTGATTATATTTTGTATATCATTATTTATTAGCCCTGTGGTGTGCATTCCTATGAGTGGCTTCTTTTTCTCTTTGTTTTCAGATTTATGATATTGGCTGCTCGTTTGCACCCCGATTGGCATTTAGCATTAGTGGGTATTGGTAGTGCGCTCTATACGCTAATTTTTGCTCAAGTTGGAAGGGATTGACACATTGGATGGGAAAGAACCAAGGGAAGGTGTGGACAGACTAGAGAAAAAAAAGAAACATTCGGAGGTGAGGGTGGAGGGGGTTGGTAATGTCTCTTAGCAGCTTTGGGCTTCCCAGCCCTTGTTTTTCTGCTTCCTCGGCCTTTTCCTTCCAGTAGATGCATGGTGGGAGTAGAATTCTGGGCTGCTGCACTCGGCTGCATGGTCGAAGTGGAAGGCTGGGCTGCTGCACTCGGCTGGGTGCTTGAAGGGGAAGGCTGGGATGCTGCAATCGGCTGGATGGGGAAGCTGGGTAGCGTTGGAGCAGTCCTAATGTCCAGCGGTGGTTGTGGTGGTGGTGGATAGTGCCACTGATCCTGACCCGGAGCTTGTTGCCCTGTAGGGAAAGAACTTGGTGCCTGCTGCTGATATCAGGACTGCTGCATGGCCTTGGTGTAAGCATCCTGACAGGCCTTCATCACATAGAGCTGGTGATCAGGACTAAGGTTTTCTATCATGCCCTGTTTTATATCAGAAAAATAATGTCATGCTGGTCTATTAAGGTTGTCCTCAAGGCGGTCAAGGCGTTTGTGGACATCCTGGAAAAGTGTGTTCAAGTGAGTGAACCCATTATCCATTCTTTCTACAACTGCCTTCATCCCAGCCTGGAAGACCGAGCATAAGTGAACAAACTCGGGCATGACTGACCTCTTACAGGCCCTCTGCCGCTGGCGAGCCGACTCATGTAAAGTAGTGGCAGAGGACTGGGAGAGGGGAAAACCTGATGGACCCGTTTCCTGTTCCCCAGCCTGTGAAGCCTGCATGGTGGCTCCATCGCTGGTGGATGACTGGGCCTGTTTGTTGGCTGGTCGATGAGGGGCCGCTCCAACAGAGAACGATCCAGGCTCTGTGGTGCTGCACCAGGCTCTGTATGAAAAATAAATGAAAATCATTAGTAAACAAATTAAAAGTTTAAATAATAGTAAGACAACACAAAAGATACTCACGTTCACTGAGCAAGCGCAGGCTTCAGAAAAAAAAAACGCTGATGGCACTCATATTTTCTGACTTTTTGAGCAGCACCACTTAGAACCCAAATCTCCTCTCTCATGTCCTTATTGAAGTGATCCTTCAACGAGCATCAACAAACTTTTACTTTCTTCACTGTGAAGGGGGAAGCAAAAAAATTATTTTAAAAAGACACCAACATTTACAGAAAAACTGACGCGTAAAAGAGAACATTGCAATACTTACGAAAATCCTTTTTGACTTGTGGCCATGCATGGTCCCAATCATCCGACAGCGATCTGGCCATGTCTTCCCAGAGTCGTCGGATCAAGGCTGAGTCCGAATCTTTCCGATCATGAGTGTCGCACTACGCTGCTCACTCTTGCACAGCTTGAATAAGGACTTTATTATCAATATCCAGTTGTTTTTCCTTATGTTGTGGAACCTATAGATGAAATACAAAAAAAAAATATTTATAAGATAATCTGAAAGCAAATTCAATTACAACTCTGATAAAGGCTACTTACACCCTGTCTTTCCTCCTCAGCAACTTGAGGCCAACGACCCTGTGAATAATCATTTCCACTAGACTGCTCCTGCTCTTCTGCACTTTCAGGTACCTGTAAAGAAAATACATGATTTAACACATGTCTAGTATTGACAGTCAATACATACCAATCAGTAAATCAAATGTGATTACATAATCTGTGTCATGTCCACTTTCAGATCCTTCAGTGGAGGATATGTTGGAATAGCAGGCAGCAGTCAAGTGAAACACTAGAGAAAAAGAAAGACAAATGTAAAAACTTGATAGAAGCCGAACATAATGTAGCAAGGAAAAGAAAAAAATTAGTAAAGAGTACACAGGACAACAGCAACAGGACCACAGCAGCAAACAGTATACAAGGTACCTGAAAAAAATAGTACAGAGTACAGACTGCAAAGAGAAACAACCATTTTCATAGCTTCTATACTTACATGCAGAGTCTTGTCCAGTGTCTTGTGCTTCCATCCAGAGTCTTGTGTTTTTGTCCAGAGTCTTATGCTTCCGTCCAGAGTTTTGTGCTTCTGTCCAGAACCTTCTGCTTCCATCCAGAGTCTTGAGAGTAATGGACTACCTGTCTCCACAGCCCCTTTTATACATCAGTGATTTTGCAGGTGGTAACATAGTTTCCTGGACAAGATTAGTGTGAAGTACGCATGCATATCGAATGCATGCATACACAAGTCCTTGCATACCAATGCATTCCCATAGACAGCAATGCGTTTTTTTATGCAGTCATCTGCAATCATCCGCATGCAGACAAATGCGCAACATTTGACGCCTCAAAAAAATGCAACATGTTGCACTTGCCGGACATGGCCGCACACCGCGAAACGACGCATGCGTTCACATTCGCATGCAAACACATGTGAAAAAATGTCCCTGCATACACAATGTTAAAGATATGTAAGCATGACGCATGCCGATGTATGCAGATCATATGCTGCATGCACACAGAAACGCTAATGTGAACCTAGGTTTAATCAGATTTTCTGCATTTTAGCATTAGCACATTTTACCTGATACAATTCCAGTAAACTAGAGAAGAGATCTCAGCCCCCATTTTCCCCCACTGTTAAACCCAATAAAAAAGTTACTGACTTAAAAAATATTTAAAATAGATGAAGAACAGCTAATGCTTTATCTTCAGCTTTACTTCTCTTGAACTTTGTTGTGAATGAGACATCTAGTGGGCAGTTCTTTTTTTTTGGCTTGTATTAGATCATGGCAAGAGCATCAATATTGGTTTTGCTTTAGATCTGACAAGCTACAGTAATTAGGGGCAAGGACAAATCAGATTCTGCATGTTCCTTCCAGAACATATTAGATACATCTCTAGCAGAGAAAAAGTTAATGCCCGTTTACAAAAAACTATTTAGCCATAAGAGGTTTCTCGGCATTATGATTAACATATATTGCATGTTAGTAGTTAAGAGACTGGGATCAGAGTTTTCAATGATGCTGGCTCAAATAGGAAAGTTCCTCCTCACTTCTGCTGTAGGAAGCAGTTTGCAAATACCAAATTTCCTAATTAATATTACCTAATAAAGTTTATGAATGTTCAATTTAGTGTAGTAGAATATGTCAAAAGTCCATTCAAAAGGCAGCAATTTGTTCCACAAGATTAGTTTGTATGTGTTACTTTGTTTAGTTTAATTTCCATATTACTAAGTTTTTAAATTACATATTAGATTAAAACAAGTTCACCAGAAGGCTAAAGTATAGTTCAAATAGTGCTGTATGAGGGGCTTTCTGAATAAGACATCAAGTTTCCAGTCATCAGAGGATAATTTATTGATACTTGTCAAAAGGAAGTACCAGTCTAACAGAAATCTAGACAAAAGGAATGCCTGATGAATTTCCTTTGAAGTGCCTTTTATAAAAGTCCTTGGTAATACATATTGATGAACTCCAAATTGTTCTGCCTGAAGGGAAAAGTAGGCTGCTTTACACTGTCTTATAAATATTCATCAAAAGAACAAGACTTATGCTTCCAGGCGTGAGGTGAATGATTATGTTTGTATGATTGCCTTAGAATCTGGATAATTAGTAAAATTGTATATGACAAGAAGATCGGTTTCTTGCTATGTGGTTCTCGTTGGACTTCAAACATATTCTGTTTATTGATAATCAAGTAAAATCATGCATTGACTAATTTTCTATTAACCCCTTCAAGACCCAGCCTATTTTGACCTTAAAGACCTTGCCGTTTTTTGCAATTCTGACCAGTGTCCCTTTATGAGGTAATAACTCAGGAACGCTTCAACGGATCCTAGCGGTTCTGAGATTGTTTTTTCGTGACATATTGGGCTTCATGTTAGTGGTAAATTTAGGTCAATAAATTCTGCATTTATTTGTGATAAATACGGAAATTTGGCGAAAATTTTGAAAATTTCGCAATTTTCACATTTTGAATTTTTATTCTGTTAAACCAGAGAGATATGTGACACAAAATAGTTAATAAATAACATTTCCCACATGTTTACTTTACATCAGCACAATTTTGGAAACAAAATTTTTTTTTGTTAGGAAGTTATAAGGGTTAAAATTTGACCAGCGATTTGTCATTTTTACAACGAAATTTACAAAACCATTTTTTTTAGGGACCACCTCACATTTGAAGTCAGTTTGAGGGGTCTATATGGCTGAAAATACCCAAAAGTGACACCATTCTAAAAACTGCACCCCTCAAGGTACTCAAAACCACATTCAAGAAGTTTATTAACCCTTCAGGTGCTTCACAGCAGCAGAAGCAACATGGAAGGAAAAAATGAACATTTAACTTTTTAGTCACAAAAATTATCTTTTAGCAACAATTTTTTTATTTTCCCAATGGTAAAAGGAGAAACTGAACCACGAAAGTTGTTGTCCAATTTGTCCTGAGTACGCTGATACCTCATATGTGGGGGTAAACCACTGTTTGGGCGCACGGCAGGGCTTGGAAGGGAAGGAGCGCCATTTGACTTTTTGAATCAAAAATTGGCTCCACTCTTTAGCGGACACCATGTCACGTTTGGAGAGCCCCCGTGTGCCTAAAAATTGGAGCTCCCCCACAAGTGACCCCATTTTGGAAACTAGACGCCCCAAGGAACTTATCTAGATGCATAGTGAGCACTTTGAACCCCCAGGTGCTTCACAAATTGATCCGTAAAAATGAAAAAGTACTTTTTTTTCACAAAACAATTCTTTTAGCCTCAATTTTTTCATTTTCACATGGGCAACAGGATAAAATGGATCCTAAAATGTGTTGGGCAATTTCTCCTGAGTACACCAATACCTCACATGTGGGGGTAAACCACTGTTTGGGCACATGGTAAGGCTCGGAAGGGAAGGAGCGCCATTTGACTTTTTGAATGAAAAATTATTTCCATCGTTAGCGGACACCATGTCGCGTTTGGATAGCTCCTGTGTGCCTAAACATTGGCGCTCCCCCATAAGTGACCCCATTTTGGAAACTAGACCCCCCAAGGAACTTATTTAGATGCCTAGTGAGCACTTTAAACCCTCAGGTGCTTCACAAATTGATCTGTAAAAATGAAAAAGTACTTTTTTTTCACAAAAAAATTATTTTCGCCTCAATTTTTTCATTTTCACATGGGCAGTAGGATAAAATGGATCATAAAATTTGTTGGGCAATTTCTCCCGAGTACGCCGATACCTCATATGTGGGGGTAAACCACTGTTTGGGCACACGGCAGGGCTCGGAAGGGATGGCACGCCATTTGGCTTTTTAAATGGAAAATTAGCTCCAATCATTAGCGGACACCATGTCACGTTTGGAGAGCCCCTGTGTGCTTAAACATTGGAGATCCCCCAGAAATGACACCATTTTGGAAACTAGACCCCCAAAGGAACTAATCTAGATGTGTGGTGAGGACTTTGAACCCCCAAGTGCTTCACAGAAGTTTATAACGCAGAGCCATGAAAATAAAAAAAAAAATTATTTTCTCAAAAATGATCTTTTAGCCTGCAATTTTTTATTTTCCCAAGGGTAACAGGAGAAATTTGACCCCAAAAGTTGTTGTCCAGTTTCTCCTGAGTACGCTGATACCCCATATGTGGGGGTAAATCACTGTTTGGGCACATGCCGGGGCTCGGAAGTGAAGTAGTGACGTTTTGAAATGCAGACTTTGATGGAATGCTCTGTGGGCGTCACGTTGCGTTTGCAGAGCCCCTGATGTGGCTTAACAGTAGAAACCCCCCACAAGTGACCCCATTTTGGAAACTAGACCCCCAAAGGAACTTATCTAGATGTGTGGTGAGCACTTTGAACCCCCAAGTGCTTCATAGAAGTTTATAATGCAGAGCCGTGAAAATAATAAATACGTTTTCTTTCCTCAAAAATAATTATTTAGCCCAGAATTTTTTAATTTTCCCAAGGGTAACAGGAGAAATTTGACCCCAAAAGTTGTTGTCCAGTTTCTCCTGAGTACGGTGATACCCCATATGTGGGGGTAAACTACTGTTTGGGCACATGCCGGGGCTTGGAATTGAAGTAGTGACGTTTTGAAATGCAGACTTTGATGGAATGCTCTGCGGGCGTCACGTTGCGTTTGCAGAGCCCCTGATGTGCCTAAACAGTAGAAACCCCCCACAAGTGACCCCATTTTGGAAACTAGACCCTGAAAGGAACTTATCTAGATGTGTGGTGAGCACTTTGAACCCCCAAGTGCTTCATAGAAGTTTATAATGCAGAGCCGTGAAAATAATAAATACGTTTTCTTTCCTCAAAAATAATTATTTAGCCCAGAATTTTTTATTTTCCCAAGGGTTACAGGAGAAATTGGACCCCAAAAGTTGTTGTCCAGTTTCTCCTGAGTACGCTGATACCCCATATGTGGGGGTAAACCACTGTTTGGGCACACGTCGGGGCTCAGAAGGGAAGTAGTGACTTTTGAAATGCAGACTTTGATGGAATGGTCTGCGGGTGTCACGTTGCGTTTGCAGAGCCCCTGGTGTGCCTAAACAGTAGAGACCCCCCACAAGTGACCCCATTTTAGAAACTAGACCCCCCAAGGAACTTATCTAGATATGTGGTGAGCACTTTGAACCCCCAAGTGCTTCACAGACGTTTACAACGCAGAGCCGTGAAAATAAAAAATCATTTTTCTTTCCTCAAAAATTATGTTTTAGCAAGCATTTTTTTAGATTCACAAGGGTAACAGGAGAAATTGGACCCCAGTAATTGCTGCGCAGTTCGTCCTGAGTATGCTGGTACCCCATATGTGGGGGTAAACCACTGTTTGGGCACACGTCAGGGCTCGGAAGTGAGGGAGCACCATTTGACTTTTTGAATACGAGATTGGCTGGAATCAATGGTGGCGCCATGTTGCGTTTGGAGACCCCTGATGTGCCTAAACAGTGGTAACCCCTCAATTCTAACTCCAACACTAACCCCAACACACCCCTAACCCTAATCCCAACTGTAGCCATAATCCTAATCACAACCCTAACCCCAACACACCCCTAACCACAACACTAACCCCAACACACCCCTAACCCTAACCACAACCCTAATTCCAACCCTAACCCTAAGGCTATGTGCCCACGTTGCGGATTCGTGTGAGATATTTCCGCACCATTTTTGAAAAATCTGCGGGTAAAAGGCACTGTGTTTTACCTGCGGATTTTCCGCGGATTTCCAGTGTTTTTTGTGCGGATTTCAACTGCGGATTCCTATTGAGGAACAGGTGTAAAACGCTGCGGAATCCGCACAAAGAATTGACATGCTGCGGAAAATACAACGCAGCGTTCCCGCGCGGTATTTTCCGCACCATGGGCACAGTGGATTTGGTTTTTCATATGTTTACATGGTACTGTAAACGTGATGGAAAACTGCTACGAATCCTCAGCCAAATCCGCACCATGTGCACATAGCCTAATTCTAAAGGTATGTGCACACGCTGCGGATCCGCAGCAGTTTCCCATGAGTGTACAGTTCAATGTAAACCTATGGGAAACAAAAATCGCTGCACACATGCTGCGGAAAAACTGCACGGAAACGCAGCGGTTTACATTCCGCAGCATGTCACTTCTTTGTGCGGATTCCGCAGCGGTTTTACAACTGCTCCGATAGAAAATCTCAATTGTAAAACCGCAGTGAAATGCGCAGAAAAAAACGCGGTAAATCCGCCATAAATCCGCAGCGGTTTAGCACTGCGGATTTATCAAATCCGCAGCGGAAAAATCCGCAGAGGACCAGAATACGTGTGCACATACCGAAACCCTAACCCTAGCCCTAACCCTAGCCCTAACACTAACCCTACCCCTAACCCTACCCCTAACCCTACCCCTAACCCTACCCCTACCCCTACCCCTTGTTAGGACTGGCGGAACGCACCAAGACAGATGATAAAGGTGCGTTCGCAGTCCGGGGTCCACCGTGCAGGTGGAGACCTGCTGCTAGTAATTGGCAGACAATATGGCGGTACACTAAAGTATACACGCGTGGGTTAAACCTCACCCAGCGTGAAGAAAGCGATCCTGTTAACTCACAGGACCGCAGTACCGCACTAGAGCGCGAGCAAGTGGTCAGCGGACTTAACCCCAGAAGGGATTGAAGCCCGATTAGACCCTTGCTGGCGTAACACCGCAACTGGGTGTGTAGAGAACCTTAGGACAAATATGTGCACAAGAGTGCGAGCGATGCCGCACTAACGGACGCCACTAACCACCCAGACTAGGGTATGGAAAGCGCAAGGCAAGCGCACGGCGCCGTACAGGCAGGCACAGCTATAGGACGCTGAGATGTGTGTATCGTGTAGATGGCAAGTCGGGCGCTAGATAGCTACCGTCATCCGCGAACAGTCAACAACACTAGGGAGGGATATTTAGGAGCTTTCATCCTTCGACATACATCCATCTACACACACACATAATAACAAGACAATACTAGCGCATGGCCGTGCGGTCATGCGCAGTTTATATAGGAGCAGCACAGGAAGTGGCCACAGCACTTTTGCCCTTCTAGGACCTGCCAAGAGGACCAATGGAATGTGCTGCAGAGCCTGAGCACATGACCCTCGATCTCCAACGGGAGACCTTACGCTGGGCATGCTCAGTACATGCAGACAAGGACTTAGTCCCAGAGAAGTCCGCTCGCTGCTGACCAGTACTGACTTTAATGGCAGAGACTGGAGAAGCAGCACTAACTCTCTGAACAGAGTGAGAATGAGCAAGACGCTGGGACCGACGTCCTTGCTGAGCAGGCTCCACTGCGGCTGGACAAGAATGGGAGACCGCAGCGGAAGTGGCTCGAGATTCCCCCAGTGCAGAAGCGGGAACTCGACCCCTAACATTACCCCCCCTCCTAGGGCCCCCCCCTCCTTGGGCCTCGCTACGTTCAAAGGCAGCAATGAGCTGCGGAGCCCGAATGTGCTCCACAGGCTCCCAGGTTCTATCCTCTGGACCATGACCCTTCCAATCCACCAAATAAAATTTTTTGCCACGTACCACCTTGCTTCCCACAATAGCATTCACCTCAAATTCATCCGTGGATGAACCCGATGTCCCAGCAGATGACTCAGAAAACCGAGACAAACGAACGGGCTTTAAGAGGGAAACGTGAAAGGTATCGGTGATACCAAGGCGTGGAGGAATGGCCAAACGGTAAACCACAGGGTTGACCTGTTCCAGAACTTTAAACGGGCCAATGTAGCGAGGAGCAAACTTAGTGGACTCAACTCGCAGCCTGATGTTACGGGCGGAGAGCCACACTAAGTCGCCGGGAGCAAAGACCGGAGCGGGGCGCCGGTGTGTATCAGCCGAAACCCTCATTCTCTCCTTGGAGGCCCGGATAGCATCCTGTGTGCGGTCCCAGATGTCACGTGCCTCCACCGCCCAGTCTGCCACCCTAGAATCGGTGGAGGACACGGGCATGGGCACAGGGACACGCGGATGCTGGCCGTAATTAAGGAGAAAAGGAGTTTGACCAGTGGAATCGGCTACGGCGTTGTTCAGGGCAAATTCCGCCCAAGGTAGCAAAGATGCCCAGTCATCCTGCCTAGCAGAGACGAAATGTCGCAAATATGTCACCAGAGTCTGGTTGGTTCTCTCCACCAACCCATTCGTCTCGGGATGGTAAGCAGAGGAGAGGTTTAACTCTATGCTGAGTAAACGGCAGAGCTCTCTCCAAAACCGAGATGCGAACTGGGGACCCCGATCGCTGACAATTTTATCAGGCATACCATGCAAACGGAAAACGTGTTTAACGAACAACACCGCCAAGGCCCGTGCTGAGGGTAACCGAGGAAGCGGCACCAAATGCACCATCTTAGAGAAATGGTCAGTGACAACCCAAATAATGGAGCAGCCACGCGACTTGGGTAGACCCACCACAAAGTCCATCCCGACCATCTCCCAGGGCCTGTCTGCCACCGGTAGAGGGTAAAGCAACCCAGCAGGCCGTTGCCGAGGAGACCGATTCTGGGCGCAAGAAACGCACGCCTGAATGTAGTCCCTGACATCTCGGGCCATATGCGGCCACCAGTATGTTCTCGCCAAAAGCTCTGATGTCCTCTTGGTCCCAAAATGCCCCCCCACTCTGGAGGAGTGAGCCCAAGAGAGAACCTCCGGTCGCAAGTTAGCTGGCACGAAAGTCTTGCCCGGGGGCACAGACTCTAGCGAAACCGGAGCTACAGTTCTCAGGCTCTCAGAAGGGACAATAAGCCGAGGCTCCTCCTCCTCCTCCTCAGATGACACTACGGAGCGGGAGAGAGCGTCGGCACGAACGTTCTTCTCCCCGGAGAGAAAATGGAGAGTAAAATGGAACCGGGAGAAGAACAGGGACCATCTAGCCTGGCGAGAATTCAGCCGCTGGGCCGTCTGTATATACACCAAGTTCTTGTGGTCAGTGAAGACTTGGAAGGGAAAGCGAGCTCCCTCCAAGAGGTGTCTCCACTCTGAAAAAGCCAACTTCATGGCTAGCAACTCCCTGTCCCCGATGGAATAATTCCTCTCCGCTGGTGTGAAGGTCTTGGAGAAGAAGAAGCAAGGATGCTTCCGACCTTGAGCATCCTTTTGGAAAAGGACTGCTCCAGCACCAACGGATGAGGCATCCACCTCCAAGATGAATGGTTTATCTACATCGGGTCGATGTAGGATGGGAGCGCTAGCGAAGTGTGACTTAATCGAGAGAAAGGCCTTGGAGACCTCCTCTGACCACAACTTGGGATTTGCTCCCTTCTTGGTGAGGGCGACCAAGGGAGCTACCAAAGTTGAGAAGTGTGGAATGAACTGGCGATAATAATTAATGAACCCCATAAAGCGCTGCACCGCTTTAAGAGAATGGGGTTCCTGCCAGTCCATTACAGCCTGTAGCTTGGCAGGATCCATAGCCAAACCCTGGGCAGAAATGATATAACCAAGGAAAGGCAAGGACTCCTGCTCAAACACACACTTCTCCAACTTAGCGTAGAGGGAGTTTGCCCGTAAGAGGTCGAAGACTTTGCGAACATCTCTCCGATGGGAGTCTATATCTGGAGAGTAGATGAGAATGTCATCCAGATAGACTACGACCGAGGTGGTGAGCATATCCCGAAAGATGTCGTTCACAAAGTCTTGGAAAACGGCTGGGGCATTACAGAGCCCAAAGGGCATCACTAGATATTCATAGTGACCATCCCTGGTGTTAAAAGCCGTCTTCCATTCATCCCCCTCACGGATGCGAATCAGGTTGTAAGCACCCCGCAGATCTAACTTTGTAAATACCTTTGCTCCCCGTAGCCTATCAAAGAGCTCAGATATCAGGGGTAATGGGTACTTGTTCTTAACGGTAATGGCGTTAAGACCCCTGTAGTCTATGCATGGACGTAAGTCTCCAGTCTTCTTCTGTACGAAGAAGAACCCAGCCCCTGCCGGTGACACTGACTTCCTAATGAATCCTCTTGCCAGATTCTCCTGAATATACTGGGACATTGCCTCCGTCTCCGGGAGAGATAACGGGTAGACTCGACCCCGGGGAGGCTCAGCACCAGGCAAGAGGTCAATAGGACAGTCATAGGGGCGGTGAGGCGGAAGGGTCTCCGCAGCTCTTTTGGAGAACACGTCTGCATGGGACCAATAGTGCTTGGGGAGAGAGGAAAGATCTGCGGGTACCTGTGTAGTAGCAACCTGAACGCACTCCCTCTGACATCTACCCTCACAGGATTTACTCCATCCCAAAATTCTCCCAGAGGACCACTCAATATGAGGAGAATGGTAGCGAAGCCATGGCATCCCCAACAGGACCTCATCAATTCCCTCAGGAATGACTAATAGGGAGATTATCTCCTGATGTGATGGAGACACAGATAGGGTGAAAGGAATGGTTTGGTGGGTAATCTGTGAAGGTAGTGTTGACCCATTTACCACTCGAACGGTCACTGGCTGGGCGAGCATCACCAAGGGTATTGCGTGACGCTGGGCAAAGGCGGAGGACATAAAGTTACCCTCTGCCCCAGAATCCAAGCATAGCTCGACCGTGAGAGTGGATGGGCCTATGGTAATTGTCCCCTTGAAGGACAACTTTGAGGCAAACGTCGCCGTGTCCAGTGTACCTCCTCCAACTGCCACTAGACGCTGACGTTTCCCCGACCGCTGAGGACTCTTGGAGGCAAGACGTCCTGACTGCTGGCAAACATGACGAACCTTATGTGCACGAGCGGACTGAGACTTGGATCCCGCTCGTGTCACCTCCAAGGTCTCATGTGACTCAGATGCCTGGACTGGAGATTTCAAAGGTTTGGCGAAGGTAGGAGCCAGCCGAAACCTCTGCCTACACTGGGCTCGTTCCAACCTCCGCTCGTTAAAACGGAGGTCTATACGAGTAGAAATAGATATTAACTCCTCCAGTGTGGCAGGAATCTCCCTAGTGGCCAGAGCGTCCTTAACATGGTCAGCCAGGCCCCTCCAGAATATGGGGATAAGGGCTTTATCCGACCACTCCAGCTCGGAAGCTAAAGTACGGAATCGGACGGAAAAATGGCTGACCAAGGACTCACCCTGAGTTAATGCCAGTAGTTGGAGCGCTGTATCATGGGTGAGTTGAGGTCCTAGAAAGACCTTTTTCAGCGTGCCCAGAAACAACGGAGCACTCTGCACCACATGATCATCACGCTCCCACAGCGGCGTAGCCCACTCCAACGCCCTGCCCGACAACAGCGAGACAATAAATCCCACCTTAGCCCGCTCTGTAGGAAAACGTGCAGCCAGGAGCTCGAGATGGATAGAGCACTGGCTCACGAATCCACGACAATGTTTGCTCTCTCCAGCAAACTTGTCAGGTAGTGGGAGACGGGATAAAGTCGGAGCAGGGGTGGCAGTGGACAAACTGGCTGCGGCTACACTTGCAGCCTGCACAGCTACAGCAGTGACATCCACAGCTGAGGTTGTACGCTCAAGAGCCGCCAACCTTCCCTCCAGCTGCTGGATGTACCGCTGTAAACGCTGGTCGTCCGCCATTTTACTAGCCAGACCCTGGCGCTAGTATTCTGTTAGGACTGGCGGAACGCACCAAGACAGATGATAAAGGTGCGTTCGCAGTCCGGGGTCCACCGTGCAGGTGGAGACCTGCTGCTAGTAATTGGCAGACAATATGGCGGTACACTAAAGTATACACGCGTGGGTTAAACCTCACCCAGCGTGAAGAAAGCGATCCTGTTAACTCACAGGACCGCAGTACCGCACTAGAGCGCGAGCAAGTGGTCAGCGGACTTAACCCCAGAAGGGATTGAAGCCCGATTAGACCCTTGCTGGCGTAACACCGCAACTGGGTGTGTAGAGAACCTTAGGACAAATATGTGCACAAGAGTGCGAGCGATGCCGCACTAACGGACGCCACTAACCACCCAGACTAGGGTATGGAAAGCGCAAGGCAAGCGCACGGCGCCGTACAGGCAGGCACAGCTATAGGACGCTGAGATGTGTGTATCGTGTAGATGGCAAGTCGGGCGCTAGATAGCTACCGTCATCCGCGAACAGTCAACAACACTAGGGAGGGATATTTAGGAGCTTTCATCCTTCGACATACATCCATCTACACACACACATAATAACAAGACAATACTAGC
Source organism: Ranitomeya imitator (assembly GCF_032444005.1). Lineage (NCBI taxonomy): Eukaryota > Metazoa > Chordata > Amphibia > Anura > Dendrobatidae > Ranitomeya > Ranitomeya imitator. Next base: position 327,709,800 of record NC_091286.1, on the reverse strand, counting down.
GCATGGCCGTGCGGTCATGCGCAGTTTATATAGGAGCAGCACAGGAAGTGGCCACAGCACTTTTGCCCTTCTAGGACCTGCCAAGAGGACCAATGGAATGTGCTGCAGAGCCTGAGCACATGACCCTCGATCTCCAACGGGAGACCTTACGCTGGGCATGCTCAGTACATGCAGACAAGGACTTAGTCCCAGAGAAGTCCGCTCGCTGCTGACCAGTACTGACTTTAATGGCAGAGACTGGAGAAGCAGCACTAACTCTCTGAACAGAGTGAGAATGAGCAAGACGCTGGGACCGACGTCCTTGCTGAGCAGGCTCCACTGCGGCTGGACAAGAATGGGAGACCGCAGCGGAAGTGGCTCGAGATTCCCCCAGTGCAGAAGCGGGAACTCGACCCCTAACACCCCTAGCCCTAACCTTAACCCTAACCCTACCCCTAACCCTAACCCTATTCTAACATTAGTGGAAAAAAAAAAAAATTCTTTATTTTTTTATTGTCCCTATGGGGGTGACAAAGGGGGGGGGGGGTCATTTATTATTTTTTTTATTTTGATCACTGAGATAGATTATATCTCAGTGATCAAAATGCACTTTGGAACGAATCTGCCGGCCGGCAGATTCGGCGGGCGCACTGCGCATGCGCCCGCCATTTTGGAAGATGGCGGCGCCCGGGAGAAGACGGACGGGACCACGGCTGGATCGGTAAGTATGATAGGGTGGGGGGGGACCACGGGGGGGGATCGGAGCACGGGGGGGGGAATCGGAGCACGGGGGGGCTGGAATGGAGCACGGGGGGGTTGAACGGAGCACGGGGGGGGTGGATCGGAGTGCAGGGGGGGTGATTGGAGCACGGGGGGGTGATTGGAGCACGGGGGGAGCGGACACGAGCACGGGGGGGAGCGGAGCACTGGACGGAGGGGAGCCGGAGCAGTGTACCGGCCAGATCGGGGGGGTGGGGGGGCGATCGGAGGGGTGGGGTGGGGGCACACTAGTATTTCCAGCCATGGCCGATGATATTTCAGCATCGGCCATGGCTGGATTGTAATATTTCACCCGTTATAATGGGTGAAATATTACAAATCGCTCTGATTGGCAGTTTCACTTTCAACAGCCAATCAGAGCGATCGTAGCCACGAGGGGGTGAAGCCACCCCCCCTGGGCTAAACTACCACTCCCCCTGTCCCTGCAGATCGGGTGAAATGGGAGTTAACCCTTTCACCCGATCTGCAGGGACGCGATCTTTCCATGACGCCGCATAGGCGTCATGGGTCGGAATGGCACCGACTTTCATGACGCCTACGTGGCGTCAAAGGTCGGGAAGGGGTTAAAGGACTGCATGTTCATGATTGTATGCACATTCCTATATCAAAATGTCTTCATATTGGAACAAGACATAAAGTTTTATCTATGTAAGAAAACTTGGCATTGGCTCTAAAATTGCCTCCTAAAAATGTCATAAATTAATTTATCGTAAAATATAAATCTACCCTTAAACACCAATTAATATGTGGATAGAACTCTCAATAAAAACTTGTGTATCTTTTTATATACTTTAAAGCACTGCAGCTTTTACAATCCAGAGTTGAATTCACATTTTTTCTTGTTTTGCTAAGTTACGGTAGATGTCTTAATGCACTGACAATTTTCAAAGAATAGATTAAAACACTTTTTTTTTTTAAATAAGAAACTTCTAGTAATGCTAATAACAATTTAATTTTGCTGCAAAGTAGTCTGTTCTTTGCACCTTTAAGTTGAAAATAGAGGTATTATGCATTGGGACATAGAAGGAAATGAAAGAAAAGTTTAGTGGTCCTGCATGATTTACTATTCGCTAATTAATCATCCATTAAATTTTTTTTATATTCTAGCTGTACTTAAGGCAAGATCAGCCCATTCACGACCTTGCCATTTTTTCACTTTCATTTTTCCTCACATTCTTCCCAAAGCCAAAACTCCACATTAACCTTGAAATATGTTGCAATTACTATTTATGTCATTACTCGCAAAATGCTATAGCCAATTCCATTTAGTCCAGTGCACAAGCCAATCACTCAGGGTCTTAACCCCTTAATCCCATATGACGTACTATCCCGTCCAGGTGACCTGGGACTTAATTCCCAGTGACGGGATAGTACGTCATATGCGATCGGCCGCGCTCACGGGGGGAGCGCGGCCGATCGCGGCCGGGTGTCAGCTGCCTATCGCAGCTGACATCCGGCACTATGTGCCAGGAGCGGTCACGGACCGCTTCCGGCACATTAACCCCCGGCACACCGCGATCAAAGATGATCGCGGTGTGCCGGCGGTGCAGGGAAGCATCGCGCAGGGAGGGGGCTCCCTGCGGGCTTCCCTGAGACGATCGGTACACGGTGATGTACTCACCGTGTACCGAGCGTCTTCTCCCTGCAGTTCCCGGATCTAAAATGGCCGCCGGGCTGCATCCGGGTCCTGCAGGGAGCACTTCCGGGTCAGGATCAGGCTGCAGCTGCAGCTCTAATCCTGCCCGGCTGTATGTCAGATCACCGATCTAACAGAGTGCTGTGCACACTGTCAGATCGGTGATCTGTGATGTCCCCCCCGGGACAAAGTGAAAAAGTAAAAAAAAAAATGTCCACACTTGTAAAAAAAAAAAAAAATTCCTAAATAAAGCAGAAAAAAAAAATATTATTCCCATAAATACATTTCTTTACCTAAAAAAAAACAAAAAAACAATAAAAGTACACATATTTAGTATCGCCGCGTCCGTAACGACCCGACCTATAAAACTGGCCCACTAGTTAACCCCTTCAGTGAACACCGTAAGAAAAAAAAAAAAAAAACGAGCCAATAAACAACGCTTTATTATCATAACGCTGAACAAAAAGTGGAATAACACGCGATCAAAAAGACAGATATAAATAACCATGGTACCTCTGAAAGCGTCATCTTGTCCCGCAAAAAACGAGCTACCATATAGCATCATAACCAAAACAATAAAAAAGTTATAGTCCTCAGAATAAAGCGATGCCAAAATAATTATTTTTTCTATAAAATAGCTTTTATCGTATAAAAGCGCCAAAACATAAAAAAAATGATATAAATGAGGTATCGTTGTAATCGTACTGACCCGAAGAATAAAACTGCTTCATCAATTTTACCAAACGCGGAACGGTATAAACGCCTCCCCCAAAAGAAATTCATGAATAGCTGGTTTTTGGTCATTCTGCCTCACAAAAAATCGGAATAAAAAGCGATCAAAAACTGTCACGTGTCCGAAAATGTAACCGATAAAAACGTCAACTCGTCCCGCAAAAAACAAGACCTCACATGACTCTGTGGACCAAAATATGGAAAAATTATAGGTCTCAAAATGTGGAGACGCAAAAACTTTTTTGCTATAAAAAGCGTCTTTTAGTGTGTGACGGCTGCCAATCATAAAAATCCGATATAAAAAACGCTATAAAAGTAAATCAAACCCCCCTTCATCACCCCCTTAGTTAGGCTAGGTTCACATTGCGTTAATGGGTTAACGCTAACGGACAGCGTTGCACGGCGAAAATGTCACAATTAACGCTGTGCAACGGGTCCGTTAGCACAACCATTGACAGCAATGTGATTTTCGGGTGTAGCGCATCGCTAGAGCGTGCCATTTTCGGCTCGCGCTAGCAAGGTGCCATTCTTTTGTGGCGCGCCTCAGACGCTGCCCGAGGTCCGATCCCCGATCTTCCAGAGCGGGGACGTTAACGCGACCACTAAACACGACACCTAAAAAGACATTGCGTTAGCGCAATCCGCTAGTGCTAAACGGATTTCCCTAACGCAATGTGAACCTAGCCTTAGGGAAAAATAATAAAATTAAAAAAAAATGTATTTATTTCCATTTTCCCATTAGGGTTAGGGCTAGGGTTAGGGCTAGGGTTAGGGCTAGGGTTAGGGTTTGGATTACATTTACGGTTGGGATTAGGGTTGGGATTAGAATTAGGGGTGTGTCAGGGTTAGATGTGTGGTTAGGGTTACAGTTGGGATTAGGGTTAGGGGTGCGTTTGGATTAGGGTTTCATTTATAATTGGGGGGTTTCCACTGTTTAGGCACATCAGGGGCTCTCCAAACGCGACATGGCGTCCGATCTCAATTCCAGCCAATTCTGCATTGAAAAAGTAAAACAGTGCTCCTTCACTTCCGAGCTCTCCCGTGCGCCCAAACAGGGGTTTACCCCAACATATGGGGTATCATCGTACTCGAGACAAATGGGACAACAACTTTTTGGGTCCAAGTTCTCTTGTTATCCTTGGGAAAATAAAAATTTGGGGGGCTAAAAATCATTTTTGTGGGAAAAAAAAGGATTTTTTATTTTCACGGCTCTGCGTTGTAAACTGTAGTGAAACACTTGGGGGTTCAAAGTTTTCACAACACATCTAGATAAGTTCCGTGGGAGGTCTAGTTTCCAATATGAGGTCACTTGTGGGTGGTTTCTACTGTTTGGGTACATCAGGGGCTCTGCAAATGCAACGTGACGCCTGCAGACCAATCCATCTAAGTCTGCATTCCAAATGGCGCTCCTTCCCTTCCGAGCTCTGCCATGCGCCCAAACAGTGGTTCCCCCCACATATGGAGTATCAGCGTACTCAGGACAAATTGAACAACAACTTTTGGGGTCCAATTTATTCTGTTACCCTTGTAAAAATACAAAGCTGGGGGCTAAAAAATCATTTTTGTGAAAAAAAAAAAGAATTTTTATTTTCACGGCTCTGCGTTATAAACTGTAGTGAAACACTTAGGGGTTCAAAGTTCTCACAACACATCTAGATAAGTTCCTTGGGAGGTCTAGTTTCTAATATGAGGTCACTTGTGGGGGGTTTGTACTGTTTGGGTACATCAGGGGCTCTGCAAATGCAACGTGACTCCTGCAGACCAATCCATCTAAGTCTGCATTCCAAATGGCGCTCCTTCCCTTCCGAGCACTGCCATGCGCCCAAACAGTGGTTCCCCCTCACATATGGGGTATCAGCGTACTCAGGACAAATTGAACAACAACTTTTGGGGTCCAATTTATTCTGTTACCCTTGTAAAAATACAAAGCTGGGGGCTAAAAAATCATTTTTGTGAAAAAAAAAAGAATTTTTATTTTCACGGCTCTGCGTTATAAACTGTAGTGAAACACTTAGGGGTTCAAAGTTCTCACAACACATCTAGATAAGTTCCTTGGGAGGTCTAGTTTCTAATATGGGGTCACTTGTGGGGGGTTTGTACTGTTTGGGTACATCAGGGGCTCTGCAAATGCAACGTGACTCCTGCAGACCAATCCATCTAAGTCTGCATTCCAAATGGCGCTCCTTCCCTTCCGAGCTCTGCCATGCGCCCAAACAGTGGTTCCCCCCCACATATGGGGTATCAGCGTACTCAGGACAAATTGGACAACAACTTTTGGGGTCCAATTTATTCTGTTACCCTTGTGAAAATACAAAACTGGGGGCTAAAAAATAATTTTTGCGAAAAAAAAATATATATATTTTAACGGCTCTGCGTTATAAACTGTAGTGAAACACTTGGGGGTTCAAAGCTCTCAAAACACATCTAGATAAGTTCCTTAGGGGGTCTAGTTTCCAAAATGGTGTCACTTGTGGGGGTTTTTAAAGTTTAGGCACATCAGGGGCTCTCCAAACCAACATGGCGTCCCATCTTAATTCCAGTAAATTTTGCATTGAAAAGTCAAATGGCGCTCCTTCCCTTCCGAGCTCTGCTATGCACCCAAAAAGTGGTTTACCCCCACATATGGGGTATCATCGCACTCAGGACAAATTGCATAACAACTTTTGTGGTCTAATTTCTTCTCTTACCCTTGGGAAAATAAAAAATTGGGGGCGAAAAGATCATTTTTGTGAAAAAATAAGATTTTTTATTTTTACGGCTCTGCATTATAAACTTCTGTGAAGCACTTGTTGGGTCAAAGTGCTCACCACACATCTAGATCAGTTCCTTAAGGGGTCTACATTTCAAAATGGTGTCACTTGTGAGGGGTTCCAATGTTTAGGCACATCAGGGGCTCTCCAAACGCAACATGGCGTCCCATCTCAATTCCAGTCAATTTTGCATTGAAAAGTCAAATGGCGCTCCTTTCCTTCCGAGCTCTGCCATGCGCCCAAACAGTGGTTTACCCCCACATATGGGGTATCGTCGCACTCAGGACAAATTGCACAACAACTTTTGTGGTCTAATTTCTTCTCTTACCCTTGGGAAAATAAAAAATTGGTGGCGAAAAGATTATTTTTGTGAAAAAATATGATTTTTTATTTTTACGGCTCTGCATTATAAACTTCTGTGAAGCACGTGTTGGGTCAAAGTGCTCACCACACCTCTAGATAAGTTCCTTAAGGGGTCTACTTTCCAAAATGGTGTCACTTGTGGGGATTTCAATGTTTAGGCACATCAGGGGCTCTCCAAACGAAACATGGCATCCCATCTCAATTCCAATCTTGCATTGAAAAGTAAAATGGCGCTCCTTCCCTTCCGAGCTCTGCCATACGCCCAAACAATGGTTTACACCCATATATGGGGTATCAGCGTACTCAGGACAAATTGGCCAACAATTTTTGAGGTCCAATTTCTTCTCTTACTCTTGGGAAAATAAAAAATTGGGGGCGAAAAGATCATTTTTGTGAAAAAATATGATTTTTATTTTTACGGCTCTGCATTATAAACTTCTGTGAAGCAATTGGTGGGCCAAAGTGGTCACCACACATCTAGATAAGTTCCTTAGGGAGTCTACTTTCCAAAATGGTGTCACTTGTGGGGGGTTTCAATGTTTAGGCACATGAGGGGCTCTCCAAACGCAACATGGCGTCCCATCTCAATTCCTGTCAATTTTGCATTGAAAAGTCAAATGGCGCTCCTTTCCTTCCGAGCTCTGCCATGCGCCCAAACAGTGGTTTACCCCCACATATGGGGTATCAGCGTACTCAGTACAGATTGTACAACAATGTTTGGCATCCATTTTATCCTGTTACCCTTGGTAAAATAAAACAAATTGGAGCTGAAATAAATTTTGTGTGAAAAAAAGTTAAATATTCATTTTTATTTAAACATTCCAAAAATTCCTGTGAAACCCCTGAAGGGTTAATAAACTTCTTGAATGTGGTTTTGAACACCTTGAGGGGTGCAGTTTTTAGAATTGTGTCACACTTGGGTATTTTCTATCATATAGACCCCTCAAAATGACATCAAATGAGATGTGGTCCCTAAAAAAAAATGGTGTTGTAAAAATGAGAAATTGCTGGTCAACTTTTAACCCTTATAACTCCCTAACAAAAAAAATGTTGGTTCCAAAATTGTGCTGATGTAAAGTAGACATGTGGGAAAGGTTACTTATTAAGTATTTTGCGTGACATATCTCTGTGATTTAAGGGCATAAAAATTTAAAGTTGGAAAATTGCGAAATTTTCTAAATTTTCGCCAAATTTCCGTTTTTTTCACAAATAAACGCAAATTATATCGAATAAATGTTACCACTAAAATGAAATACAATATGTCACGAGAAAACAATGTCAGAATCGCCAAGATCCGTTGAAGCGTTCCAGAGTTATAACCTCATAAAGGGACAGTGGTCAGAATTGTAAAAATTGGCCCGGTCATTAACGTGCAAACCACCCTCGGGGCTTAAGGGGTTAAAGAACATTTTCTTCTTTCAAGAAGGCACAGCCTTCAGTTTTGCAGTACGTGCATGTGTGTCTCAATTGATTCTTTATTAGTCACCTGTTATTAAGTACCATTCCTGAATATTTTCTCTTTCAAGTTTGTTTATTGTATTTAATTTTTTAACCATAGAACCAAAATAAAGTTAAATATATCAATTCAATTCAGACCATATAACAATGAACATACAAATTAAGCAAGACCAAATGACCTAAGGGGTTGGAGAAAAAAAAGAAGGGTGGAGAGGAGTATGAGGGCAGTAATAGGCTCAAAGACAACAAAAAGGTAAGGATCAGGAATAAATGAGGGTGTCATGTATACTTATCAAAAAGAAAAACTGCTGCTTGGTATATGCAGATGTGTGAATGTTATCCACTGGTCCCAGATCCTGGAGAGCGTAGTCTGAATGTCATTTAAAACACTAGTGAGTTGCTCATTGGTCTTAAAATGATCCATTTTGGATACAAATTCTATCCGTGGTATGTGTCCTTTTTAGCAAGAGTAAGCTATTATCTGTTTAATGCTAAGAAGAAAGTGAGAAGTTTGTACTGGGGCTGGGTGAGTGTGGTATCTAAGGGTAATGTTTCTCCTTGTAGAGAGTGACAAGCCAGGCCTGGCATGTCAGAGTGAGGAGACTTATATGCCAGGCATGCTTCTCTAGAAATTTAAATATGCAAACTGCCTCTTCACAGGGGAAGAGGATTAGAAATCTAGTACTACCTATTGGAGGAAGCAATCCCTAAAAGTCAATGTCGACCCTTTAACGAGCCTTGCCATAAACTTAGGTTATCACTCTCCATTGAGAGAAACGTCACACCTCCAATCCCAGGCTTAAGCCTCTCACCTAGCCAAATCAGATCTCATATTTTCCACATACGAGGGGCAATACCCCAAAACACCATTGTCATGCTCCTGGGTTCGAAACCTTGAGCTTCTGTTTTGTGGTTGGCTTGTCTGTCCACCGAACCACAGCAGACATATCTTTTTCCAGGTATTTAGGTTCTGCTACTCTAGTTGCAGTCTTTATAGTATAGCACAGGTGTTTTAATTTGTCTGCACTTTCACCTTCTGGGTGAGACTTTAACCCCTTCATGACCCAGCCTATTTTGACCTTAAAGACCTTGCCGTTTTTTGCAATTCTGACCAGTGTCCCTTTATGAGGTAATAACTCAGGAACGCTTCAACGGATCCTAGCGGTTATGAGACTATTTTTTTGCGACATATTGGGCTTCATGTTAGTGGTAAATTTAGGTCAATAAATTCTGCGTTTATTTGTGATAAAAACAGAAATTTGGCGAAAATTTTGAAAATTTCGCAATTTTCACATTTTGAATTATTATTCTGTTAAACCAGAGAGATATGTGACACAAAATAGTTAATAAATAACATTTCCCACATGTTTACTTTACATCAGCACAATTTTGAAAACAAAATTTTTTTTTGTTAGGAAGTTATAAGGGTTAAAATTTGACCAGCGATTTCTCATTTTTACAACGAAATTTACAAAACCATTTTTTTTAGGGACCACCTCACATTTGAAGTCAGTTTGAGGGGTCTATATGGCTGAAAATACCCAACAGTGACACCATTCTAAAAACTGCACCCCTCAAGGTACTCAAAACCACATTCAAGAAGTTTATTAACCCTTCAGGTGCTTCACAGCAGCAGAAGCAACATGGAAGGAAAAAATGAACATTTAACTTTTTAGTCACAAAAATTATCTTTTAGCAACAATTTTTTTATTTTCCCAATGGTAAAAGGAGAAACTGAACCATGAAAGTTGTTGTCCAATTTGTCCTGAGTACGCTGATACCTCATATGTGGGGGTAAACCACTGTTTGGGCGCACGGCAGGGCTTGGAAGGGAAGGAGCGCCATTTGACTTTTTGAATCAAAAATTGGCTCCACTCTTTAGCGGACACCATGTCACGTTTGGAGAGCACCCGTGTGCCTAAAAATTGGAGCTCCCCCACAAGTGACCCCATTTTGGAAACTAGACGCCCCAAGGAACTTATCTAGATGCATAGTGAGCACTTTGATCCCCCAGGTGCTTCACAAATTGATCCGTAAAAATGAAAAAGTACTTTTTTTTCACAAAAAAATTCTTTTAGCCTCAATTTTTTCATTTTTACATGGGCAACAGGATAAAATGGATCCTAAAATGTGTTGGGCAATTTCTCCTGAGTACACCAATACCTCACATGTGGGGGTAAACCACTGTTTGGGCACATGGTAGGACTCGGAAGGGAAGGAGCGCCATTTGACTTTTTGAATGAAAAATTATTTCCATCGTTAGCGGACACCATGTCGCGTTTGGATAGCTCCTGTGTGCCTAAACATTGGCGCTCCACCACAAGTGACCCCATTGTGGAAACTAGACCCCCCAAGGAACTTATTTAGATGCCTAATGAGCACTTTAAACCCTCAGGCGCTTCACAAATTGATCTGTAAAAATGAAAAAGTACTTTTTTTTCAAAAAAAAATTCTTTTCGCCTCAATTTTTTCATTTTCACATGGGCAGTAGGCTAAAATGGATCATAAAATTTGTTGTGCAATTTCTCCCGAGTACACCGATACCTCATATGTGGGGGTAAACCACTGTTTGGGCACTCGGCAGGGCTCGGAAGGGAAGGTGCGCCATTTGACTTTTTGAATGGAAAATTAGCTCCAATTGTTAGCGGACACCATGTCGCGTTTGGAGAGCCCCTGTGTGCCTAAACATTGGAGCTCCCCCACAAGTGACCCCATTTTGGAAACTAGACCCCCCAAGGAACTTATCTAGATGCATATTGAGCACTTTAAACCCTCAGGTGCTTCACAGAAGTTTATAACGCAGAGCCATGAAAATAAAAAATAATTATTCTTTCCTCAAAAATGATTTTTTAGCCTGGAATTTCCTATTTTGCCAAGGATAATAGGAGAAATTGGACCCCAAATATTTTTGTCCAGTTTGTCCTGAGTACGCTGATACCCCATATGTGGGGGTAAACCACTGTTTGGGCGCACGGCAGGGCTCGGAAGGGATGGCACGCCATTTGGCTTTTTAAATGGAAAATTAGCTCCAATCATTTGCGGACACCATGTCACGTTTGGAGAGCCCCTGTGTGCCTAAACATTGGAGATCCCCCAGAAATGACTCCATTTTGGAAACTAGACCCCCAAAGGAACTAATCTAGATGTGTGGTGAGGACTTTGAACCCCCAAGTGCTACACAGAAGTTTATAACGCAGAGCCATGAAAATAAAAAAACAAAATTATTTTCTCAAAAATGATCTTTTAGCCTGCATTTTTTTATTTTCCCAAGGGTAACAGGAGAAATTTGACCCCAAAAGTTGTTGTCCAGTTTCTCCTGAGTACGCTGATACCCCATATGTGGGGGTAAATCACTGTTTGGGCACATGCCGGGGCTCGGAAGTGAAGTAGTGACGTTTTGAAATGCAGACTTTGATGGAATGCTCTGTGGGCGTCACGTTGCGTTTGCAGAGCCCCTGATGTGGCTTAACAGTAGAAACCCCCCACAAGTGACCCCATTTTGGAAACTAGACCCCCAAAGGAACTTATCTAGATGTGTGGTGAGCACTTTGAACCCCCAAGTGCTTCATAGAAGTTTATAATGCAGAGCCGTGAAAATAATAAATAAGTTTTCTTTCCTCAAAAATAATTATTTAGCCCAGAATTTTTTATTTTCCCAAGGGTTACAGGAGAAATTGGACCCCATAAGTTGTTGTCCAGTTTCTCCTGAGTACGCTGATACCCCATATGTGGGGGTAAACCACTGTTTGGGCACATGCCGAGGCTCGGAAGTGAAGTAGTGACGTTTTGAAATGCAGACTTTGATGGAATGCTCTGTGGGCGTCACGTTGCGTTTGCAGAGCCCCTGATGTGGCTTAACAGTAGAAACCCCCCACAAGTGACTCCATTTTGGAAACTAGACCCCGAAAGGAACTTATCTAGATGTGTGGTGAGCACTTTGAACCCCCAAGTGCTTCATAGAAGTTTATAATGCAGAGCCGTGAAAATAATAAATACGTTTTCTTTCCTCAAAAATAATTATTTAGCCCAGAATTTTTTAATTTTCCCAAGGGTAACAGGAGAAATTTGACCCCAATATTTGTTGTCCAGTTTCTCCGGAGTACGGTGATACCCCATATGTGGGGGTAAACCACTGTTTGGGCACACGTTGGGGCTCGGAAGTGAAGTAGTGACGTTTTGAAATGCAGACTTTGATGGAATGCTCTGCGGGCGTCACGTTGCGTTTGCAGAGCCCCTGATGTCTATATGGCAGAAGAAGGAAATGAGGGCACTCACCAGTCTTCACAGGATTCGAAACTTTTATTTAAACGTCTTCACATAAAAAACATGGTCAAAGCCTGCAGCGCCGCAGGTCGTGTGAGCAGGGGAGAACTCGGACGACGGCCGTTTCGCGCTGTGCTAGCGCTTCTACGGGTCCATCAGTAGTCAGGTGCGGCAGCGGAAATATAGTGCAGCCCGATGCTGCACCTCCCCTCTTCAGCTGTCAAAACTCTCCCACTTCTAAAAAACAGTACTATTAAAAAGCACAATTAAAAACATGCATCTAATGTAGATCTAACATAACACAATAAGCGCAAGAGCCTTAAGATATTTGGCTTACATCCGATGATTACTATTACTGAGAGAAAATGTTACCGCTATATGTCCAGATAGCTCTTATCTCATACTAACATATTACTACCGAGAGATCGCTGCAGAAAGATCGCTACAAAAAGATGGACATGTCTACCCTATCGTTGAACCCTAGAGGGCCCGTGGCATTACTACGCATGATCCATTTAGCTTCGCGTTTCAAGAGCAAACCACCCAAATCTCCCCCTTTCACGGGTAGGCTGACCTTTTCAATGCCGGCGAATGTTATCAAATCCGCCCTCCCTCCATGATGTTCCTTCATGTGTGAAATTAACCGTGGTACTCCCTTCCCCGTTACTATTGATCTATGATGTTCCCGGAACCGAACATAAAGAGGTCTTATCGTCTTCCCTATATAAAAGTATCTACAGGGACAAAAGATCACGTACACCACATGATCTGTTCGGCATGTAATAAAATCTGTAACCTCATGCTGTAGTGCCCCTATATGTAATACCCGTTCTAATAGATGTTGTTTACAAAATGAGCAGTGACCGCATTTAAAGTTGCCCTTCGGCACCATTTTATGCAACCAATTTTGCCCCGGTTTTTCAATGCGATTCTGGACCAATTTATCTTTTAGTCTCACACTGCGTTTGCTTGCTATTAGAGGACCTCTAGCTGCTATATCCATCAGATCCCTATCCTGACTTAAAATATGCCAATTCTTTTTGATTGCCAGTCTAATTTGTTGATCCATATTGCTGAAAGCAAAACAAAAAGTGAATCTTTTCTCTGTCTGCTTTTTCCGACCAGATAACAAATGTCTCCCATCTATCTGTCGCTCCTCAGTCACCTCTTTTTTAACTGTTTCCAATAACTTCCGCGGATAACCCCTTTGTACAAATCTCTGAAACATGTCTTCAGATTGGGCAACGTAACCCTCATCACTGTTATTCACTTTGCTCACCCTCAAAAACTGACTGCGGGGCAATGCTCTTTTGACATGATCTGGGTGGAAACTATTAAAATGCAACATGGTATTAGCTGAAACCGGCTTACGGTACAAGGATGTACAGATATTATCATTTTTCACCTCCACTAAAACATCCAAAAATTCTAACCGGCGTCCACCAAAAACCGATGTAAACGCTATGTTCATCTCATTATTTCTATTTAGATGGTTTACGAAATCGTTGAATGTTTCTTCTGTGTCATCCCAAACTACCACTATATCGTCTATGTACCTCTGATATAATTTAATGTGCCGTAAGAAACCATTGTCATCCGAATAAATGTACTTTTCTTCAAATAAAGCCAAAAACAAATTGGCAAAAGTACATGCTACCGGAGTACCCATTGCTGTACCAACCTGTTGAAGATACCAATCATCCAAAAACATGAACGCATTATGCGTAAGTATAAATTCCAAACTCTCACAAATAAACTTAATGAATTCTTGACTTTTATCTGTCGTGCACAAGATCTGCCTAATCACCTCCACTCCCATTTTCTGGGGAATTTTAGTGTAGAGACTTTCTACGTCGATCGAAGCGAGGGAATAATGTTCCTGCCATTCAAACCCTTGAATGATTTCCAAGAAAGAACTTGTATCTCTAAGATACGCCGGAACATCCTTTAACAGAGGTCGAAGTAACCAATCAATATACTGGGATAGGGGCTCAGTGAGTGACCCTATCCCAGCCACGATGGGTCGACCCGGGGGATTAAGAACAGATTTGTGCACTTTTGGAATGTGGTACCAATGAGGTTTGGATGGGTACTCCGGTAGCAACCTCTCTGCTTTTCTGCGGGTAATAACTCCAGCCTCTACATGCCTTCTTAATAAAGTTCTTAAATCCGCCTTAAATTTAACCAACGGACTACTGGCCAACGGTAAATAAACCTCATCATTCAACAACTGTCTCTCAGCTTCCGCGATATAGTGTAACCTCGGAAGCAACACTATCTTGCCCCCTTTGTCAGCTGCCCTCACAACCGTATCATCCCAGGAACGTATTTCTCGCATTGCTTTATTCTCCTCAGCTGTCAAATTATAATCAGGTTTTTGATAGATAAGAGCCTCGACATCTTTAATGACCTGTGCCTCAAAAAGGTCCACCAAATTTCCCGGAGAGACTTGAGGCATATACTTAGACGGGACCCCTCCTATAAACGGGGCACTTATCTCCCTATTATCACTAGTTTCTTCGTTAATACCCATTAATAGTCTGGCATCTTCTCCAACATCTGCCAAAGAACCTGTCCCTGCCATAAATCCTAGGGGGCCGATGGTACAAGGGATTTCTCCTTCTAATCTGCTGTCAGTGTCCACTTTATTATTAAAAGATTTGAACAAATGGATTTTCCGAATGGATCTAAACAAATCAATCTTGAACTCAGTCATATCAAACGCTTGTGGAATGCAATACCCCAAACCTTTCGATAACAATGACAGATGTGACACAGTTAATACATGATCGGTTAAATTAATTACTGAATCTTCGGTTATTAGCCTGTCTCTTATTTCCGATTCCAAGCCACATGCTTCCTTTTGAACTGTTTGCTCCCACCGTCTCTTCTTTCTACCCCTCCTGGTCTTCCGCCTAAAGGGGTCAAAATATCCACATTATCACTTGTGGTGGGCAGCAACTCCAGTGAACTGGCAGACATCCCTGCCCCTTCACTCATGCTTGACTCAGATTTCGTGGTCAAGTAGTCACTTTTTCGTTCCTATTAGGTATATACTCACCCTCGGACGCGCCCTGCTTCTTTCCGACAGCCTTCCTTCCTAAGAATCAGCGCTTGAAGGAACTTCGGTGACGTCACGGCTTCTGATTGGTCGCGCGAGCGGTCACATGGGCGGTCGCGCGACCAATCACAAGCCGCGACATCACCGCGACGTCACCGCAAGGTCCTGAAAGCGCTGATTCGAAGGAGGAAGGTTCCCGGTTAGTACCAGGGCGCTTCAGAGGATAAGTATAGCGATATTTTTTATTTTAATTCTTTATTTTACACTTAAATCTGAATTCCGATACCAATTCCCGATATCTTAAACATATCGGGAATCGGTATCGGAATTCCGATTCCAGATTCAGAAGGTCGCTGACTTCATGGCCGACCCCACACTGGGGTCGGGCCGGGTTTCATGAAACCCGACCTTGCCAAAAGTCGGCGACTTCTGAATATTACCGACCCGTTTCGTTCAACCCTAGCCTGGACTTTAACAGGGTCCATCTCGATAGTAGAAGGGGAAAAAATGAACCCCAAAAATGAAACCTTCTGAACTCCAAAGAGACACTTTGACCCCTTCACAAACAAGGAATTCGCACGAAGGACCTGGAACACCATTCTGACCTGCTTCACATGAGACTCCCAATCATCCGAAAAGACCAAAATATCATCCAAATACACAATCAGGAATTTATCCAGGTACTCTCGGAAGATGTCATGCATAAAGGACTGAAATACTGATGGAGCATTGGAAAGCCCGAATGGCATAACCAGGTACTCAAAATGGCCCTCGGGCGTATTAAATGCTGTTTTCCATTCATCGCCTTGTTTAATACGCACAAGATTATACGCCCCTCGAAGATCTATCTTGGTGAACCAACTAGCCCCTTTAATACGAGCAAACAAATCAGATAGCAACGGCAAAGGATACTGAAATTTGACTGTAATTTTATTAAGAAGGCGGTAATCAATACAAGGTCTCAAAGAACCATCCTTCTTGGCCACAAAAAAGAACCCTGCTCCTAACGGTGATGACAACGGGCGAATATGGCCTTTCTCCAAGGATTCCTTTATATAACTCCGCATAGCGGCGTGTTCTGGCACAGATAAATTGAACAATCGGCCCTTAGGAAACTTACTACCAGGAATCAAATTAATTGCACAATCGCAATCCCTATGAGGAGGTAGGGCACTGGCATTGGGCTCATCAAATACATCCCGATAATCCGACAAAAACTTTGGAACTTCAGAAGGGGTGGATGACGAAATAGACAAAAATGGAACATTACCATGTACCCCCTGGCAACCCCAGCTGGACACAGACATAGATTTCCAGTCCAATACTGGATTATGAACCTGTAGCCATGGCAACCCCAAAACGACCACATCATGCAGATTATGCAATACCAGAAAGAGGATATCCTCCTGATGTGCAGGAGCCATGCACATGGTCAATTGGTTCCAGTACTGAGGCTTATTCTTGGCCAAAGGCGTAGCATCAATTCCTCTCAATGGAATAGGATACTGCAAGGGCTCCAAGAAAAAACCACAGCGCCTAGCATACTCCAAGTCCATCAAATTCAGGGCAGCGCCTGAATCCACAAATGCCATAACAGAATAGGATGACAAAGAGCAAATCAGAATTACAGACAATAGAAATTTAGACTGTACCGTACCAATGGTGGCAGACCTAGCGAACCGCTTAGTGCGCTTAGGACAAACGGAGATAGCATGAATGGAATCACCACAGTAAAAACATAGCCCATTCCGACGTCTGTGCTCTTGCCGTTCAGCTCTGGTCAAAGTCCTATCACATTGCATAGGCTCAGGCCCATGCTCAGATAGTACCGCCAAATGGTGCACAGCTTTACGCTCACGCAAGCGTCGATCGATCTGAATGGCCAAGGACATAGACTTATTCAGACCAGCAGGCATGGGAAACCCCACCATGACATCCTTAAGGGCTTCAGAGAGACCCTTTCTGAAGATTGCTGCCAGGGCACATTCATTCCACTGAGTGAGCACAGACCACTTTCTAAACTTCTGACAATATATCTCCGCTTCATCCTGACCCTGACACAGAGCCAGCAAGATTTTCTCTGCCTGATCCACTGAATTAGGTTCGTCATAAAGCAATCTAAGCGCCAGGAAAAACGCATCAACATCACGCAATGCCGGATCTCCTGGCGCAAGGGAAAATGCCCAGTCTTGAGGGTCACCACGTAACAAAGAAATAATGATCTTTAATTGTTGAACAGGGTCAACTGAGGAGCGAGGTTTCAAGGCAAGAAATAATTTACAATTATTTTTGAAATTCAATAACTTAGATCTATCACCAAAAAACAAATCAGGAATTGGAATCCTAGGCTCAGACATCGGATTCTGAACCACAAAATCTTGAATGTTTTGTACCCTTGTAGTGAGATTATCCATCCAAGAGGACAGACCTTGAATGTCCATGTTAACACCAGTGTCCTGAACCACCCAGAGGTAAAAGGGAAAAAGAGACAAAACACACTGCAAAGAAAAAAAAACGGTCTCAGATCTTCTCTTATCCCTCTATTGAGATGCATTAGTACTTTTGGCCACCTGTACTGTTATGACCTGGTGGTCAGGACAATAATGGACCTGGTGGTTAAGAGCACACGGAATGACCTGATAGTTAATGATAATAAAGGACGAGCTCTGGGACGTGGGAACTCTGCTGACCGCAATCCCTAATCCTATCAAACACACTAGAAATAGCCGTGGATTGCGCCTAACGCTCCCTATGCAACTCGGCACAGCCTAAGAAACTAGCTAGCCCTGAAGATAGAAAAATAAAGCCTACCTTGCCTCAGAGAAAATCCCCAAAGGAAAAGGCAGCCCCCCACATATAATGACTGTGAGTAAGATGAAAATACAAACACAGAGATGAAATAGATTTAGCAAAGTGAGGCCCGACTTACTGAACAGACCGAGGATAGGAAAGGTTACTTTGCGATCAGCACAAAAACCTACAAAAAGACCACGCAGAGGGCGCAAAAAGACCCTCCGCACCGACTCACGGTGCGGAGGCGCTCCCTCTGCGTCCCAGAGCTTCCAGCAAGCAAGACAACAATAAAAATTGCAAGCTGGACAGAAAAATAGCAAACCAAAGAAATACAAGCTGGAACTTAGCTTCTGTTGGGAAGACAGGTCACAAGAACGATCCAGGAGTGAACTAAACCAATACTGGAACATTGACAGGTGGCCTGGAGCAAAGATCTAAGTGGAGTTAAATAGAGCAGAACCAGCCGAAGTACCATTCATGACCACAGGAGGGAGCCCGACAACAGAATTCACAACAGGAATCTATGTGCCTCTATCCACATCAGTGCAAGGCATGCAGGCACTGTATGTGAGTATATACCGTATATACTCGAGTATAAGCCGACTCGAGTATAAGCCAACCCCCCTAATTTTGCCACAAAAAAACTCGGAAAACTTAATGACTCGAGTATAAGCATAGGGTGCAAAATGCAGCAGCTACCGGTAAATGTCAAAAGTAAAAATAGATACCAATAAAAGTAAAATTAATTGAGACATCAGTAGGTTAAGATTTTTTGAATATCCATATTGAATCAGGAGCCCCATATAATGCTCCATACAGTTCATGATGGGCTCTTAACCCCTTCATGACCCAGCCTATTTTGACCTTAAAGACCTTGCAGTTTTTTGCAATTCTGACCAGTGTCCCTTTATGAGGTAATAACTCAGGAACGCTTCAATGGATCCTAGCGGTTCTGAGATTGTTTATTCGTGAAATATTGGGCTTCATGTTAGTGGTAAATTTAGGTCAATAAATTCTGTTTTTATTTGTGATAAAAATGGAAATTTGGCGAAAATTTAGAAAATTTCGCAATTTTCACATTTTGAATTTTTATTCTGTCAAGCCAGAGAGATATGTGACACAAAATAGTTAATAAATAACATTTCCCACACGTCTATTTTACATCAGCACAATTTTGGAAACAAAATATTTTTTTGCTAGGAAGTTATAAGGGTTAAAATTTGACCAGCGATTTCTCATTTTTACAACGAAATTTACAAAACCATTTTTTTTAGGGACCACCTCACATTTGAAGTCAGTTTGAGGGGTCTATATGGCTGAAAATACCCAAAAGTGACACCATTCTAAAAACTGCACCCCTCAAGGTGCACAAAACCACATTCCAGAAGTGTATTAACCCTTCAGGTGCTTCACAGCAGCAGAAGCAACATGGAAGGAAAAAATGAACATTTAACTTTTTAGTCACAAAAATGATCTTTTAGCAACATTTTTTTTATTTTTCCAATGGTAAAAGGAGAAACTGAACCACGAAAGTTGTTTTCCAATTTGTCCTGAGTACGCTGATACCTCATATGTGGGGGTAAACCACTGTTTGGGCGCACGGCAGGGCTTGGAAGGAAAGGAGCGCCATTTGACTTTTTGAATGAAAAATTGGCTGCACTCTTTTGCGGACACCATGTCACATTTGGAGAGCCCCCGTATGCCTAAAAATTGGAGCTCCCCCACAAGTGACCCCATTTTGGAAACTAGACGCCCCAAGGAACTTATCTCGATGCCTAGTGAGCCCTTTAAACCCCCAGGTGCTTCACAAATTGATCCGTAAAAATGAAAAAGTACTTTTTTTTCACAAAAAAATTCTTTTAGCCTCAATTTTTTCATTTTCACATGGGCAACAGGATAAAATGGATCCTAAAATTTGTTGGGCAATTTCTCCTGAGTACACCGATACCTCACATGTGGGGTAAACCACTGTTTGGGCACATGGTAAGGCTCGGAAGGGAAGGAGCGCCATTTGACTTTTTGAATGAAAAATTATCTCCATCGTTAGCGGACACCATGTCGCGTTTGGAGAGACCCTGTGTGCCTAAACATTTGAACTCCCCCACAAGTGACCCCATTTTGGAAACTGGACCCCCCAAGTAACTTATCTAGATGCCTAGTTAGCACTTTAAACCCTCAGGTGCTTCACAAATTGATCCGTAAAAATGAAAAAGTACTTTTTTTTCACAAAAAATTTCTTTTCGCCTCAATTTTTTCATTTTCACATGGGCAATAGGATAAAATGGATCCTAAAATTTGTTGAGCAATTTCTCCCGAGTATGCCGATACCTCATATGTGGGGGTAAACCACTGTTTGGGCACACGGCAGGGCTCAGAAGGGAAGGCGCGCCTTTTGACTTTTTGAATGGAAAATTAGCTCCAATTGTTAGCGGACACCATGTTGCATTTGGAGAGCCCCTGTGTGCCTATGCATTGGAGCTCCCCCACAAGTGACCCCATTTTGGAAACTAGACCCCCCTAGAACTTATCTAGATGCATACTGAGCACTTTAAACCCCCAGGTGCTTCACAGAAGTTTATAACGCAGAGCCATGAAAATAAAAAAATAATTTTTCTTTCCTCAAAAATGATTTTTTAGCCTGGAATTTCCTATTTTGCCAATGGTAAAATGAGAAATTGGACCACAAATGTTGTTGTCCAGTTTGTCCTGAGTACGCAGATACCCCATATGTGGGGGTAAAGCACTGTTTGGGCGCACGGCAGGGCTCAGAAGGGAAGGCACGCCATTTGGCTTTTTAAATTGAAAACCCCATTTTGGAAACTAGACCCCCAAAGGAACTAATCTAGATGTGTGGTGAGCACTTTGAACCCTTAAGTGCTTCACAGAAGTTTATAACGCAGAGCCATCAAAATAAAAAAAAAATTTCTTTTCTCAAAAATGATTTTTTAGCCCGCAATTTTTTATTTTCCCAAGGGTAACAGGAGAAATTTGACCCCAAAAGTTGTTGTCCAGTTTCTCCTGAGTATGCTGATACCCCATATGTGGGGGTAAACCACTGTTTGGGCACATGCTGGGGCTCGGAAGTGAAGTAGTGACGTTTTGAAATGCAGACTTTGATGGAATGCTCTGCGGGCGTCACGTTGCGTTTGCAGAGCCCCTGATGTGGCTAAACATTAGAAACCCTCCACAAGTGACCCCATTTTGGAAACTAGACCCCGAAAGGAACTTATCTAGCTGTGAGGTGAGCACTTTCAACCCCCAAGTGCTTCACAGAAGTTTATAACGCAGAGCCGTGAAAATAATAAATACGTTTTCTTTCCTCAAAAATAATTTTTTAGCCCAGAATTTTTTATTTTCCCAAGGGTTACAGGAGAAATTGGACCCCAAAAGTTGTTGTCCAGTTTCTCCTGAGTACGCTGATACCCCATGTGTGGGGGTAAACCACTGTTTGGGCACACGTCGGGGCTCAGAAGGGAAGTAGTGACTTTTGAAATGCAGACTTTGATGGAATGGTCTGCGGACGTCATGTTGCGGTTGCAGAGCCCCTGGTGTGCCTAAACAGTAGAAACCCCCCACAAGTGACCCCATTTTGGAAACTAGACCCCCCAAGGAGCTTATCTAGATATGTGGTGAGCACTTTGAACCCCCAAGTGCTTCAATAAAAAATCATTTTTCTTTCCTCAAAAATGATGTTTTAGCAAGCAATTTTTTATTTTCTCAAGGGTAACAGGAGAAATTGGACCCCAGTAATTGTTGCGCAGTTTGTCCTGAGTATGCTGGTACCCCATATGTGGAGGTAAACCACTGTTTGGGCACACGTCGGGGCTCGGAAGTGAGGGAGCACCATTTGACTTTTTGAATACAAGATTGGCTGGAATCAATGGTGGCGCCATGTTGCGTTTGGAGACCCCCTGATGTGCCTAAACAGTGGAAACCCCTCAATTCTAACTCCAACACACCCCTAACCCTTATCCCAACTGTAGCCATAACCCTAATCACAACCCTAACCCCAACACACCCCTAACCACAACCCTAACCCCAACACAACCCTAACCACAACCCTAATTCCAACCCAACCCTAACCCTAAGGCTATGTGCCAACGTTGCGGATTCGTATGAGATTTTTCAGCACCATTTTTGAAAAATCCGCGGGTAAAAGGCATTGCGTTTTACCTGCGGATTTACCACGGATTGCCAGTGTTTTATGTGTGGATTTCACCTGTGGATTCCTATTGAGGAACAGGTGTAAAACGCTGCGGAATCCGCACAAAGAATTGACATGCTGCGGAAAATAAAACGCAGCGTTTCCGCGTGGTATTTTCCGCACCATGGGCACAGCGGATTTGGTTTTCCATATGTTTACATGGTACTGTAAACCTGATGGAACACTGCTGCGGATCCGCAGCCAAATCCGCACCGTGTGCACATAGCCTAATTCTAAAGGTATGTGCACACGCTGCGGAAAACGCTGTGGATCCGCAACAGCTTCCCATGAGTTTACAGTTCAATGTAAACCTATGGGAAACAAAAATCGCTGTACACATGCTGTAGAAAAACTGCACGGAAACGCAGCGGTTTACATTCCGCAGCATGTCACTTCTTTCTGCAGATTCCGCAGCGGTTTTACAACTGCTCCAATAGAAAATCGCAATTGTAAAACCGCAGTGAAATGCGCAGAAAAGCTGCAGTAAATCCACGATAAATCCACAGCGGTTTATCACTGTGGATTTATCAAATCTGCTGTGGAAAAATACGCAGAGGACCAGAATACGTGTGCACATATCGAAACCCTAACCCTAACCCTAACCCTAGTTCTTACCCCAACCTTAGTGGAAAAAAAAAAAATTATTTATTTTATTATTGTCCCTACCTATGGGGGTGACAAAGGGGGGGGGTCATTTAGTGTTTTTTTTATTTTGATCACTGTGATAGGTTTTATCACAGTGATCAAAATTCACTTTGGAACGAATCTGCCGACCAGCAGATTCGGCGGGCGCACTGCGCATGCGCCCGCAATTTTCTAAGATGGCGGCGCCCAGGAAAGAAGACACACGGACCCCGGGAGGCTAGGTAAGTATAAGGGGGGGGGAGATCAGGGCACGGGGGGGCGTCGGAGCACGGGGGGCTGGATCGGAGCATGGGGGGTGGATCGGAACATGGGGCGGTGGATTGGAGCACGGGGTGGGGGATCGCTGTGCGGGGGGTGGATCGGAGCACGGGGGGATCGCTGTGCGGGGGGGTGATCGGAGTGCGGGGGTTGGATTGGAGCACGGGGGGTGGGATTGGAGCACGGGGGGAGCGGACAGGAGGACGGGGGAGCGGAGCACAGGACGGAGGGGAGCGGACCACAGATCGGAGGGCTGGGGGGGCGATCGGTGGGGTGGGGGCACATAAGTGTTTCCAGCCATGGCCGATGAAATTGCAGCATCGGCCATGGCTGGATTGTAATATTTCACCAGTTTTTTAGGTGAAATATTACAAATCGCATTGATTGGCAGTTTCACTTTCAACAGCCAATCAGAGCGATCGTAGCCACGGGGGGGGGTGAAGCCACCCCCCCGGGCTAAACTACCACTCCCCCTGTCCCTGCAGATCGGGTGAAATTGGAGTTAACCCTTTCACCTGATCTGCAGGGATGCGATCTTTCTGTGACACAGCATATGCGTCACAGGTCGGATTGGCACCGACTTTCATGACGCATACGCTGTGTCACAGGTCGGGAAGGGGTTAATAATGGCCCAATAAGATGCTACATAAAGATATTTGTGCCATATAGTGCTGCACAAACGTTGATTATGGCCCCATACGATGCTCCATACAGACACCTGCCCCAAATAATGCTCCACAAATGTTGATTATGGCCCCATACAGACACTTGCCCCCTTTAGTGCTGCACAAATGTTGATTATGGCCCCATACAGACACTTGCCCCATATAATGCTGTGCAAACGTTATGGCCCCATAAGATGCTCCATACAGACACTTGCCCTATATAGTACTGCACAAACGATTATGGCCCCATAAGATGCTCCATACAGACACTTGCCCCATATAGTGCTGCACAAACGTTGATTATGGCCCTATACAGACACTTGCCCCATATAGTGCTGCAAAAATGTTGATTATAGCAACATACAGACACTTGCCCCATATAATGCTGTGCAAACGTTATGGCCCCATAAGATGTTCCATACAGACACTTGCCCCATTTGCTGTTGCTGCAATAAAAAAAAAATCACATACTCACCTGTACATCGCTCAGGCCCCCAGCACTTTCAATATTCACCTGACTTTGTTCTGGCTCCGCTCCATCTTCAGCATCTTCTGCACTGGCGTTCAGGCAGAGGGAGCGCACTAACCACGTCACCGCTCCATCTGAGCTGAGCGTCACTGCAGAAGATGCTGAAGACGGAGCAGCGTCAGAACGAGGAGCAGGTGAATATCGCACGGTGCTGCGCTCCCATCCCCATTATACTCACCTGCTCCTGGCGCGGTGCAGTCCATGGTTCCCCGGCGCCGCAGCTTCTTCCTGTATTGAGCGGTTACCGTTACCGCTCATTACAGTAATGAATATGCGGCTCCACCTCTATGGGATGTGGAGCCGCATATTCATTACTGTGATGAGCAGTACCATGTGACTTCTCAGTACAGGAAGAAGCTGAGGCGCCGGGGAAGCAGGGACCTGCAGGGACCGCGCCAGGAGTAGGAGAGTAGAATTAGAAAGCCCTAAAACCCCTAAAAGGCTCCATTACTGTCTGCTGCTGCATATTTTATATATGAAAAACAGGAAAAACAAAATCCAGCTCACCATACCGACATTCCCAGGAGCTCGGAGCACGGAACCGCTGTGTCAGGGCGTGGACGAACAGGAAAGAGAAGGAGATCCAGCTCAACGAAATAGTGAAAAATCCATAATTTATTTCACTCAAAATACAGTGAAAGGGCAAAACATCAGCATACAGAAAAAATTATAAAAACAAGGTCAACGCGTTTCCGGTGACTAAGCACCCTTAATCATGAATTAAGGGTGCTTAGTCACCGGAAACGCGTTGACCTTGTTTTTATAATTTTTTCTGTATGCTGATGTTTTGTCCTTTCACTGTATTTTGAGTTAAATAAATTATGGATTTTCCACTATTTCGTTGAGCTGGATCTCCTTCTCTTTCCTATATTTTATATATACCTAGCTGCAGGCATGCGTGGCTAAGATTTTTTTTTTTTCACCTTATACCTGCTAATTTTATTACAAAGCAATTCATAGCCCTTTTTTTTCTACATTTATTTGCTTGGTCACACTGCAGACTACAGCCAGGTCATTCATATGCAAGAGCGTAAAAATCTAACTATTTAAAACAAGTTTATTGTCCCAGGCATCAGATGTGAGTGCGCAGAAAATTCTGGCCTTTTTTTGGTACTATGGCATTTTTTGGATCGTCTTACAACATTTTTAGACACCATTTTTCTGACTAAAAAATATTTTGCTGGCCACAAAATATTTAGCTACAGTTCTTATATTTATCACTATCATTTGTACGCCACATGCATCGCATATCATTGCGTTAAATATTTTACAATTTTAGTACTCCAATTTTTTTTTTTTTAGTGTCATCCCCAACTTATTGACACAATTTTGGTGGGCCCCAAAAAATCAAGGCCACATTTTGAACAGTCTGTTATCTACGTCACACGCCCGGTCTATCTGTGCTCTACTACAAATACTTGCTTTTCAGGCATACATTCCACTTTTTTGTCTGTCTGCTACCCTGGGTCTATACAGTATTTTGGGTTAAAAATTTTTAACAAAACTTAAAGCCACATATTCAAACAGTCTCTTATCTCCGTCCGACACCTGGTCTATCTGTGGTCTACAAATGCTTGCTTTTCAGGCATATATTCTACTTTTTTATCTGTCTGCTACCCTTGCTTTGTACAGTATTTGGGTTAAAAAATGTAAAAACTCCAGGCCACATATTGAAACAGTCTGTTATCATAATCAGATGCCCGATCTAAATGTGGTCTACAAATACTTGCTTTTCAGGCATACATTCCTCTTTTTTTGTCTGTCTGCTACCCTTAGTCTATACAGTATTTTGGGGTAAAACATTTAAAAAAACTCCAGGTCATATATTGAAACAGTCTGTTATCTCCATCCAACTCCTCGTCTCTCTGTGCTGTGCAAATAATTGCTTTTCAGGCATACATTCCACTTTTTTGTCTGTCTGCTACCCTAGGTCTATACAGTATTTTGGGTAAAATAAACGTAAAAAACTCCAGGCCACATATGGAAACATTAAACCAAAAAAATAGGAGCACAAAAGAACCTATCACATAATCAAATAGAGTTCAAGTGGACAACAGAATAGTATACCTAAAAAAGAACCACTTGAAAAAAATATATATATAAATAAAACCAAAAAATAATCACATAAACAATTATATTCAAAATATAAATTAGTTTATTGAAGACACCAATCCAATTTATCACAAAAACATGATTAAAAATCATATACAACAAGTCTAAAAAACAAGGGGAGCAGAGCACCACTCGTAATCTGAATTAATTACCAAAATAGCATACGGTGCTATGCAAATCCAACTGCCATAAATAGGGAAACACGTATTTCATACTCTCAATCTCATAAATAGTAATAAATTAATAAAGTGCTTATAAATATGTATCCAAATCCAAGTAGTATCATATAACGTGCATAAGTAATAGGGTACATGTAGCCCCAAAATATATTATAAAGTGCACATAAAGGGAGTCACAGGGAGTGACGAAGCAACATGTGAAACGTGCGTTGGAGTGTGGGGTAGTAGTAGCACCACGTGGGAAATGAATCCTGGTTAATATATGGATGTTCTCATCATGTTTTAGTCATTCCCTTATTAGGAACTATTATATGTGATTTATTTATGTATCTGTGGTCTACAAATACTTGCTTTTCAGGCAAACATTCCACTTTTTTGTCTGTCTGCTACCCTAGGTCTATACAGTATTTTGGGGTAAATAACATTTAAAAAACTCCAGGCCACATATTGAAACAGTCTGTTATCTCCGTCCGACGCCTGGTCTATCTGTGCTCTACAAATACTTGCTTTTCAGGAATACATTCCACTTTTTTGTCTGTCTGCTACCCTAAGTCTATACAGTATTTTGGGGTAAAAAAATTTTTTATAAACTCCAGGCCACATATTGAAACAGTCTGTTATCTCTGTCCGATGCCTGGTCTATCTACACCCACGAGTACTAAGAGAACTAAGTAATGTAATAGATAAACCATTATTTCTTATTTTTAGTGACTCTATAGCGACAGGGTCTGTTCCGCAGGACTGGCGCATAGCAAATGTGGTGCCAATATTCAAAAAGGGCTCTAAAAGTGAACCTGGAAATTATAGGCCAGTAAGTCTAACCTCTATTGTTGGTAAAATATTTGAAGGGTTTCTGAGGGATGTTATTCTGGATTATCTCAATGAGAATAACTGTTTAACTCCATATCAGCATGGGTTTATGAGAAATCGCTCCTGTCAAACCAATCTAATCAGTTTTTATGAAGAGGTAAGCTATAGACTGGACCACGGTGAGTCATTGGACGTGGTATATCTCGATTTTTCCAAAGCGTTTGATACCGTGCCGCACAAGAGGTTGGTACACAAAATGAGAATGCTTGGTCTGGGGGAAAATGTGTGTAAATGGGTTAGTAACTGGCTTAGTGATAGAAAGCAGAGGGTGGTTATAAATGGTATAGTCTCTAACTGGGTCGCTGTGACCAGTGGGGTACCGCAGGGGTCAGTATTGGGACCTGTTCTCTTCAACATATTCATTAATGATCTGGTAGAAGGTTTACACAGTAAAATATCGATATTTGCAGATGATACAAAACTATGTAAAGCAGTTAATACAAGAGAAGATAGTATTCTGCTACAGATGGATCTGGATAAGTTGGAAACTTGGGCTGAAAGGTGGCAGATGAGGTTTAACAATGATAAATGTAAGGTTATACACATGGGAAGAGGGAATCAATATCACCATTACACACTGAACGGGAAACCACTGGGTAAATCTGACAGGGAGAAGGACTTGGGGATCCTAGTTAATGATAAACTTACCTGGAGCAGCCAGTGCCAGGCAGCAGCTGCCAAGGCAAACAGGATCATGGGGTGCATTAAAAGAGGTCTGGATACACATGATGAGAGCATTATACTGCCTCTGTACAAATCCCTAGTTAGACCTCACATGGAGTACTGTGTCCAGTTTTGGGCACCGGTGCTCAGGAAGGATATAATGGAACTAGAGAGAGTACAAAGGAGGGCAACAAAATTAATAAAGGGGATGGGAGAACTACAATACCCAGATAGATTAGCGAAATTAGGATTATTTAGTCTAGAAAAAAGACGACTGAGGGGCGATCTAATAACCATGTATAAGTATATAAGGGGACAATACAAATATCTCGCTGAGGATCTGTTTATACCAAGGAAGGTGACGGGCACAAGGGGGCATTCTTTGCGTCTGGAGGAGAGAAGGTTTTTCCACCAACATAGAAGAGGATTCTTTACTGTTAGGGCAGTGAGAATCTGGAATTGCTTGCCTGAGGAGGTGGTGATGGCGAACTCAGTCGAGGGGTTCAAGAGAGGCCTGGATGTCTTCCTGGAGCAGAACAATATTGTATCATACAATTATTAGGTTCTGTAGAAGGACGTAGATCTGGGTATTTATTATGATGGAATATAGGCTGAACTGGATGGACAAATGTCTTTTTTCGGCCTTACTAACTATGTTACTATGTTACTATGTTATCTGTGGTCAACAAATACTTGCTTTTCAGACAAACATTCCACTTTTTTGTCTGTCTGCTACCCTAGGTCTATACAGTATTTGGAGTAAAAAACTTTTAAAAACCTCCAGGCCACATATAGAAACAGTCTGTTATCTCTGTCAGACGCCCGGTTTATCTGTGGTCTACAAATACTTGCTTTTCAGGCATATATTCATTTTTTTGCCTATTTGCTACCCTTGGTCTATCCAGAATTTTGGCGTAAAATTAAAAAAAAAACTCCAGGCCACATATTGAAACAGTCTGTTATCTCAGTCAGATGCCTGGTTTATCTGTGCTCTGCAAATACTTGCTTTTCACGCAAACATTGCACTTCTTTGTCTGTCTACTACCCTTTGTCTATACAGTATTTTGGGGTATTTTTTTTTTAAAAAGCTGCAGGCTACATATTGAAACAGTCTGTTATCTCAGTCAATGCCTGGTCTATCTGTGGTCTACAAAAACTTGCTTTTCAGGCATATATTCCATTTGTTTGTCTATCTGCTACCCTTGGTCTATACAGTTTTTTGGGGTAATTTAAAAAAAAAAAACTCCAAGTCACATATTAAAACAGTCTGTTATCTCAGTTAGACGCACGGTCTTTCTTTGGTCTATAAATACGTGCTTTTCAGGCGTACATTTAATTTTTTTGTCTGTTTTGTCTACCCTAGGTCTATACCGGATTTTGAGCTAAATTTTTTTTAGAAAAATCCAGGCCACATATTGAAACAGTCTGTTATCTCAGTCAGATGCCTGGTCTATCTGTGCTCTACAAAACTTGCTTTTCAGGTATACATTCCACTTTTTTGACATTGTGTTAGCATACTTCGTAACAGTAATTTTCTTTTAAAAAAATTGTGATTTCTCTGTCAGACACCTCCTCTATCAGTGGGTTAAAAATTGTTGCATTTGAGTGCTGCTTTGAACTGGTTTTTGTGTGTCTTATCCTAGTTATTAATAAAATTTGCTAAAAACAAAATAAAAAATTACCAGCATTCCGTTGAATTAAAAGTATGTTATTTCGGCACAATAATCACATATAAGTTTTCTCAAAATTAATTAATTTGTATTGTACTTTTAAAATATTGCAGTAGTCCATTTAAAATGAGCAAGGGACGGGGAAGTGGGCGTCATGCTGATTGTGCATGCAGAGGATGAGGCCATGGCCAAGCTGAAAGTGGGACTCAACAAAGATCCATATTTTCTCACTCCTGTCTCAGTTTCTAGGGCAGTGGTCCCCAACTCCAGGCCTCGAGGGCCGCCAACAGTGCAGGTTTTCAGGATTTCCTTAGTATTACACAGGGGTTGGAATCATCACCTGTGCAGATGATCACATTACCACTGATGCAATACTAAAGAAATCCTGAAAACCTGCACTGTTGGCGGCCCTCGAGGCCTGGAGTTGGGGACCCCTGTTCTAGGGAATCACAGCACACCACTATTGAAGCCAGTGCAGTGTAAAAAGGTTGTTGGTTGGATTGCGGATAATGTTTCCAGTCACTTTGCCGTTACCACCACCACAGCTTCCACATGGTCAAGTCTGAGTAGCCATGAGTCTGGACCGCATATTACTCACCCTGACCCTCCTTCCTCCCATCATGTCAAGTGCCCTGATACAACTGATCCCACACTTGGAAACCCCGAACAGCTGCTCAATTTTACCTTTAAAGTTTCTTGACTCTTGGCCGGTCAACTTGAAGTGAGGCAAGAGATCGCATGTAGTGATGCCCAAAGATTTGAGAAGCCAAAATAACACGAAGGCAATGGTGGGAAAGTGTCACAAGAGGTGGACGATGAAGAGACACAATTGCCAGAAAGTCAGGAGGAGGAGCAGGGTGCAGATGTGGAAGACGAGGTGCTGGATGACATAGTAACTGATGCAACCTGGCAGGAGGACATGCAGAGCGATGACAACAGCACACATGGGGAAGGAGGCATAGCACCCCAACAGGCAGGAAGAAGCAGCATGGTGGCTGCAGACAGAAGGTGTGCAACCGTTCCCCGTAACACCAACATGAAGGAAGTTGCCATTCCAACTGTTAAATCTTCCCAAGTCTGGTTATTTTTTTAAAGACCGATGATAGCCCAAAACAGGCCATTTGCAGCACCTGCCATGCCTGCATCAGCAGAGGTAGCATAACTACCAGCCTGACCACCACCAGCATGATCAGGCACATGGCAGCAAAGTACCCAACTTTGTGGGCTGAACCCCAGGCTCCAGGAACACTGTCTGCAGGTGACACCACTGTTCTTCCACTGTTTTGCGTACAAGCCAATCCCCAGTCCATGGTGCAAGATGCCTCGTGCCCTGCACCTGTTGTTTCCCACAGTCAACTAGTACAATCATCAAGCCCGTCCATGTCCTTGTCCTAGTGCAGCCTTCAGTTGTCTATACTCCAGTCATTGGAATGCAAGCAGAAATACGTAGCCAATGCCCCACAGGCCACAGTCCTAAATTCTCACATTTCTCGTTTGCTTGCACTCGAAATGTTGCCTTTCAGCCTCGTTGAGACAGAAGCTTTCTGCAACCTGATGGTGGTGGCCGTCCCAAGGTACTCGGTACCCAGTCACCACTATTTCTACCAGTGTGCCACACTGGCATTACACCAGCATGTGTCCCACAATATTACCCGTGCCCTCAACAAAGCAGTTACTGGGAAAGTCCACCTAACCAAGGACACGTGGACAAGTGCTTGTGGGCAGGAACGGTACATCTCACTGATGGCACACTGGGTTAACATAGTGGAAGCCGGGACCCAGTCAGACCTTGGGATGGAACACATCCACCCGATGCCGAGGATTGCGGGCCCTACGTCAATCAGGGTTGCCCCCACAGTCTACAGCTCCTGCACCTCCTCCTCTTCAGCCTCCATCTCTGAAATGAGCACATCAGTTAGTAGCTGGAAGCACTGCAGCACTGCCTCATCCAAGCAGCAACAGGCTGTGCTGAAGCTAATCTGCTTAGGTGACAAACCGCACAATGCCGAAGAGTTGTGCCCAGCACTGAAAGAGCAGTCTGATTTTTGGCTGACACTGCTGAACCTACAGCCAGGCATGGTCATGTGTGACAATGGCTGGAGCCTGGTGGTGGCTCTGAGGCAAGGTGAGCTCACACGTACATTTCCTGGCCTATGTGCTTAACCTTGTCATTCAATGTTTTCTCAAAAGCTACCTGGAGCTGCTAGTGAAAGTACGCCACCTGGCTGCCCATTTTATAAAGCCAGCTACAGCTTCATCCGCCCTTGCAGTGCTTCAGCAGCATTTGTGGCTTCCGGCTCACCGACTGGTGTGTGATGTCCCCACGCATTGGAAGTCTACACTGCATATGTTGGAAAGGATTTGTGAGCAGAAAAGGGCAGTTGTTGACTTCCAGCATCAACACGGCCATCATTATTCAGTTCAGACTCCACACAAAAAACATCTGGAGTGGACATGGATGTCAGAAATATGCACCACCCTCCAAAACTTTTAGAAATGCACCAAGATGGTGAACGGCAAAGAAGCCATAATTAGCACCACTATCCTGCTTCTCTGCATTCTAAAAACCTCTGCTCACAATTTAAGAGGATACATTGCAGGTGGAGCACGAGGACAAGGAGCAAGGAACCATACAGGGCGATTACACACATCCCAGCCTCATGTCATCCCAATGTGGATTGGTAGACAATGAGGAAGAGAAGGAGGAGGAAGAACAGGAGCTATTTTTATGCAATATAGATGGTACTACAAGAACAGCTGTTATACCGTCTGTTCAGTGTGGATGGTCTGAGGATAGGGAGGATGAGGACAGCATAGTCAGTCATCCTGTTGATGAGGACTCAGAAGTCTTGCCTGTTAGCAGTTTGGTTGACTATATGTTGTGCTGCATTTCCCATGACTCTCGCATTATTAAAATTTTTGATAACACTCATTACTGGTTGGTGACACTTCTAGACCCACTCTACAAGGAGAACTTTCAATCTCTTCTTCCAAAGGCAGACAGGTGTACTAATATGTTTCAGTGCCAGAGGGCACTTGTAATGGAATTACTAAAAAGTTCCCATCTGAGATCTCTGTCAGCAGGCATCAGAGTTTGTTGTACAACCAAGAAGTATAGGCGAGAGAGAGTACAATCTAGCACAGGTGGGGGAACAATGGCAAAGTTCTGGGACAGCTTTCTCAGACCCTCCCATTGCGCCAGCACAGAGGCAAGGGGTGCTGTCGCAAGAAGTGCAATGTTTGGGAAGATGCTGAGGGAGTACCTTGCTGATTGTACAAACGTGATTCCTCCATGATTCCTCTGTGCCTTTTAATTATTGGGTATCCAAGCTGGACACGTGGCATGAACTGACTCTCTACGCCTTGGAGATCCTGGCCTGCCCTGCTGCTAGCATTCTGTCAGAGGGGGATTTTAGTGCTACTGGTGGAATTATAACTGAAAAGCGCATCCGCCTGTCAACTGAAAATGCTGACAGGCTGACTCTTATAACAATGAACAAGGGCTGGATTGGGAAAGACTTCTGTACACCACCGAATGAAAACAGCGAAACATAACCTCAAAAACATTGCATTTTTTGTGGAGGTGTATTTGTGGAGGGGAAATGTAGGAGACCCGCTTTAAATTGGGAAGGGAATATATGAGGCCTTCCTCCATGTCTCTTCAGGCACCACCACACGCAACACGAGGGTAAAGGGATTTCGTGATGCAACAGTCATTCAATTTTTGGGCAAAGGTGTTGTTATACGATACGATACGATACGATACGATACACTTTATTGATCCCGTGGGAAATTATGGTATCACAGCAGCACAACTTAAATCATAAAAATCATAAAGGAATTCCATAGTTGACATGACAGTTTGTTGACAGAAGAACATTATACATTAGAATAGGACATACACAACGAGTGAACTGAATGTAGAGAAATAAGTAGACATTCACCTTGGTGGTTTAACCCTAATGTTATTGTTGTACATTCCCATGGCAGTTGGCACAAACGATTTCCTATATTTTTCCTTCTTACACCTCGGAAGTATTAGCCGGTTGCTGAAGGTGCTCTTCTGTCTCATGAATAGCTCATATAATGGATGTGCATTATTGTTCATAATTGCCATACACTTTTTCAGAGTTCTTCTCTCCACTACCTCCCCAAAAGAGTCCAGATTGCAGCCCACAGCAGAACTTGCCTTCTTAATAATCTTATTCAGCTTATTAGCATCAGAGGCCCGCACACTACTACCCCAGCACGTGATTGCAAAAAAGATGGCACTTGCCACCACAGATTGGTAGAACATTTCTAACATTTTGCTACACACATTAAAAGACCTCAGTTTCCTTAGGAAATACAGTCTGCTCATCCCCTTCTTGTAGACAAACTCTGAGTGGCATCTCCAGTCCAGTTTGCTATCCAAATGGACCCCCAAATATTTGTAACTCTCCACCTGCTCTACCTCCTGACCAGCAATAGTGATCGGTAAGCATTCCAACTTTATCCTGCTATAGTTGGCCACCAACTCCTTGGTTTTCTTAACATTTAGCTGCAGATAGTTACCATTGCACCAATCCACGAAATTCGACACCACCCTTCTATATTCCTCATCCCCCTGATCTCCCCTAATGCATCCCACAACCACAGAGTCATCCGAAAATTTTTGAAGATGGCAAAGTTCAGATTTATACTGAAAGTCTGAAGTATACAGTGTGAATAGAAAGGGCGCAAGCACCGTTCCCTGGGGGGCACCTACACTGCTCAATAATCTGCTTGACACCACTGCTCCCATCTGTACAAACTGTGGCCGATCTGATAGGTAGTCAGTTATCCAATTTCTCATCCCCTCCTCCACCTTCATATCAGTCATCTTTTTGTGTAGTAAAAGTGGCTGCAGGGAGTTAAATGCACTCGAGAAATCGAAGAACATCGCTCGCACCGTGGCTCCGTCATTCTCCAGAAATGAATGTACCCTATGTAACAGAGAAAGAATAGCATCATCCACCCCCAATCTATGTCGGTAAGCAAACTGAAGGGGATCAATAAAAGCATTGACCCTCGGTCTTAAGTGAGCAAGCACTAATCTTTCCAAGGCCTTCATAGCATGAGATGTTAAGGCTACAGGACGATAGTCATTTAGGGTTGCAGGAGAAGAAGTCTTGGGTACCGGCACCAGACAGGAAGTTTTCCATAACACCGGTACCCTCTGTGTTTGTATACTTCCATTAAATAGGCGTGTAAAGACAGTACACAGCTGGTCTGCACAAACTTTAAGGACACGTGAGCTGAGTCCATCAGGTCCTGCAGCTTTACCAATGTTAAGTGACTTAAACTGCCTCCTCACATCATTTTCGGATACTCTAAAATTGGTCTGCTCATCCTCCAATATCGATGTTGCAGAATTTGCACCCAGGTCCCCTCCACTATCAGTTGGCACATGTACACATGTACTGCTGAACCTGTTGAAATACTCATTCATCTCATTAGCCTTGTCCATTGTTCCTGGATCATTTTCAAGCCTCAGCTTAAGCCCAGTCAGTAATTTCATTCCTGCCCAAACCTCTCTGGTATTATTGTGGGACAGTTTCTTTTCAAGTTTAATTCTGAAGGCTTCCTGGGCCTCCTTTATTTTATGCTTCAATTCATGCTGTATCATTTTAATTTCCTCTTTGTCACCCAGTTTAAATGCCTTTTTTTTCCTGTTGAGCAAATGCTTCAATTCCTTTGTTATCCATGGCTTGTTGTTTGCAAAACACCTAATCTTTTTAGTCGGCACCAACATATCAGTGCAGAAGTTAATGTAGTCAGTCACTCTACCAACCACTTCATTAACATTTGTATACTCGTCCATTGTCCCAAGCAGCACATCCCAGTCTGTAAGATGAAAGCAATCCTGTAAAGCCTGTTCATTTGTTGGATTCCACATTCTAACTGAATATGATTAGTGTTGTTATGATTAGTGTTGAGCATTCCGATACCGCAAGTATCGGGTATCGGCCGATACTTGCGGTATCGGAATTCCGATACCGAGATCCGATACTTTTGTGGTATCGGGTATCGGTATCGGATCCATAGTGAGGTGTAAAATAAAGAATTAAAATAAAAAATATTGATATATTCACCTCTTCGGCGGCCCCTGGACATCACCGCGGGTAACCGGCAGGCTTCTTTGTTTAAAATGAGCGCGTTTAGGACCTGAGAATGACGTCGCGGCTTCTGATTGGTCACGTGCCGCCCATGTGACCGCCACGCAACCAATCAGAAGCCGCGACGTCATTCTCAGGCACTAAACTCCTCATTCTAGGAATTTAGGACCTGAGGAATGACGTCGCGGCTTCTGATTGGTCACGTGGCGGTCACATGGGCAGCATGCGACCAATCAGAAGTCGCGACGTCATTCTCAGGTCCTAAACGCGCTCATTTTAAACAAAGAAGCCTGCCGAATACCCGCGGTGATGTCCAGGGGCCGCCGGAGAGGTGAATATATCAATATTTTTTATTTTAATTCTTTATTTTACACATTTCCTCTCCTTCAGACCCTGGGAACCATCAGGATACCTTCCGATACTTGGTGTCCCATTGACTTGTATTGGTATCGGATATCGGTATCGGCGATATCCGATACTTTTCGGGTATCGGCCGATACTATTCGATACCGATACTTTCAAGTATCGGACGGTATCGCTCAATACTAGTTATGATGCCTTTAACCCCTTTACCCCCAAGGGTGGTTTGCACGTTAATGACCAGGCCAATTTTTACAATTCTGACCACTGTCCCTTTATGAGGTTATAACTCCGAAACGCTTCAACGGATCCTGGTGATTCTGACATTGTTTTCTCGTGACATATTGTACTTCATGATAGTGGTAAAATTTCTTTGATAGTACCTGCGTTTATTTGTGAAAAAAACGGAAATTTGGCGAAAATTTTGAAAATTTCGCAATTTTCAAACTTTGAATTTTTATGCAATTAAATCACAGAGATATGTCACACAAAATACTTAATAAGTAACATTTCCCACATGTCATCCTTTACACAAAAAATTTACTTCATCTCCAATTTGTTTTATTTTACCAAGGGTAACAGGAGAAATTGGACCCAAAAAGTTGTTGTCCAATTTGTCCTGAGTACGCTGATACCCCATATGTGGCAGTAAACCACTGTTTGGGCGCATGGGAGAGCTCGGAAGGGAAGGAGCGCTATTTGACTTTTCAATGCAAAATTGACAGGAATTGAGATGGGACGCCATGTTGCGTTTGGAGAGCCACTGATGTGCCTAAACATTGAAACCCCCCACAAGTGACACCATTTTGGAAAGTAGACCCCCTAAGGAACTTATCTGGATGTGTGGTGAGCACTTTGACCCACCAAGTGCTTCACAGAAGTTTATAATGCAGAACCGTAAAAATAAAAAATCATATTTTTTCACAAAAATTATATTTTTGCCCCCAATTTTTTATTTTTCCAAGGGTAAGAGAAGAAATTGGACCTCAAAAGTTGTTGTCCAATTTGTCCCGAGTACGCTGATACCCCATATGTGGCAGTAAACCACTGTTTGGGCGCATGGGAGAGCTCGGAAGGGAAGGAGCGCCGTTTGACTTTTCAATGCAAAATTGACAGGAATTGAGATGGGACGCCATGTTGCGTTTGGAGAGCCACTGATGTGCCTAAACATTGAAACCCCCCACAAGTGACACCATTTTGGAAAGTAGACCCCCTAAGGAACTTATCTGGATGTGTGGTGAGCACTTTGACCCACCAAGGGCTTCACAGAAGTTTATAATGCAGAGCCATAAAAATAAAACAAAATTTTTTTCCCACAAAAATTATTTTTTAGCCCCCAGTTTTGTATTTTCCCTAGGGTAACAGGAGAAATTGGACCCCAAAAGTTGTTGTCCAATTTGTCCTGAGTACGCTGATACCCCATATGTGGGGGGAACCACCGTTTGGGCGCATGGGAGGGTTCGGAAGGGAAGGAGCGCCATTTGGAATGCAGACTTAGATGGAATGGTCTGCAGGCGTCACATTGCGTTTGCAGAGCCCCTAATGTACCTAAACAGTAGAAACCCCCCACAAGTGACAACATTTTGGAAAGTAGACCCCCTAAGGAACTCATCTTGATGTGTTGTGAGAGCTTTGAACCCCCAAGTATTTCACTACAGTTTATAACGCAGAGCCATGCAAATAAAAAATATTTTTTTTTCCACAAAAATTATATTTTAGCCCCCAGTTTTGTATTTTTCCAAGGTTAGCAGGAGAAATTGGACCCTAAATGTTGTTGTCCAATTTGTCCTGAGTACGCTGATACCCGATATGTGGGGGGGAACCACCGTTTGGGCGCATGGGAGGGCTCGGAAGGGAAGGAGCATCATTTGGAATGCAGACTTAGATGGATTGGTCTGCAGGCGTCACATTGCGTTTGCAGAGCCCCTAATGTACCTAAACAGTAGAAACCCCCCACAAGTGACCCCATATTGGAAACTAGACCCCTCAATGAACTTATCTAGATGTGTTGTGAGAACTTTGAATCCCCAAGTGTTTCACTACAGTTTATAACGCAGAGCCGTGAAAATAAAAAATCTTTTTGTTTTCCCACAAAAATTATTTTTTAGCCCCCAGTTTTGTATTTTCCCAAGTGTAACAGGAGAAATTGGTCCACAAAAGTTGTTGTCCAATTTGTCCTGAGTACGCTGATACCCCATATGTTGGGGTAAACCCCTGTTTGGGCACACAGGAGAGCTCGGAAGGGAAGGAGCACTGTTTTACTTTTTCAACGCAGAATTGGCTGGAATTGAGATCGGACGCCATGTCGTGTTTGGAGAGCCCCTGATGTGCCGAAACAGTGGAAACCCCCCAATTATAACTGAAACCCTAATCTAAACACACCCCTAACCCTAATTCCAACGGTAACCCTAACCACACCTCTAACCCTGACACACCCCTAACCCTAATCCCAACCCTATTCCCAACTGTAAATGTAATCTAAACCCTAACCCTAACTTTAGCCCCAACCCTAACTGTAGCCCCAACCCTAGCCCTAACCCTAGCCCTAACCCTAGCCCTAACCCTAGCCCTAACCCTAACCCTAGCCCTAACCCTAACCCTAACCCTAGCCCTAGCCCTAACCCTAGCCCTAACCCTAGCCCTAACCCTAACCCTAGCCCTAGCCCTAACCCTAGCCCTAACCCTAGCCCTAGCCCTAACCCTAGCCCTAACCCTAGCCCTAACCCTAGCCCTAACCCTAGCCCTAGCACTAACCCTAGCCCTAACCCTAGCCCTAGCCCTAACCCTAGCCCTAACCCTAGCCCTAACCCTAGCCCTAATGGGAAAATGGAAATAAATACATTTTTTTTTATTTTTCCCTAACTAAGGGGGTGATGAAGGGGGGTTTGATTTACTTTTATAGCGAGTTTTTTAGCGGATTTTTATGATTGGCAGCCGTCACACACTGAAAGACCCTTTTTATTGCAAAAAATATTTTTTGCAATACCACATTTTGAGAGCTATAATTTTTCCATATTTTGGTCCACAGAGTCATGTGAGGTCTTGTTTTTTGCGGGACGAGTTGACGTTTTTATTGAAAACATTTTTGGGCACGTGACATTTTTTTATCGCTTTTAATTCCGATTTTTGTGAGGAAGAATGACCAAAAGCCAGCTATTCATGAATTTCTATTGGGGGAGGCGTTTATACCGTTCCGCGTTTGGTAAAATTGATAAATCAGTTTTATTCTTCGGGTCAGTACGATTACAGCGATACCTCATTTATATCATTTTTTTATGGTTTGGTGCTTTTATACGATAAAAACTATTTTACAGAAAAAATAATTATTTTTGCATCGCTTTATTCTCAGGACTATAACTTTTTTATTTTTTTGCTGATGATGCTGTATGGCGGCTCTTTTTTTGCGGGACAATATGACGCTTTCAGCGGTACCATGGTTATTTATATCTGTCCTTTTGATCGCGTGTTATTCCACTTTTTGTTCGGCGGTATGATAATAAAGCGTTGTTTTTTGCCTCGTTTTTTTTTTTTTTTTCTTACGGTGTTTACTGAAGGGGTTAACTAGTGGGACAGTTTTATAGGTCGGGTCGTTACGGACGCGGCGATACTAAATATGTGTACTTTTATTGTTTTTTTTTTTTTATTTAGATGAAGAAATGTATTTATGGGAATAATATATATTTTTTTTTTCATTATTTTGGAATATTTTTTTTAATTTTTTTTACACATTTGGAAAAATTTTTTTTTACTTTTTTACTTTGTCCCAGGGGGGGACATCACAGATCAGTGATCTGACAGTTTGCACAGCACTCTGTCAGATCACTGATCTGACATGCAGCGCTGCAGGCTTCACAGTGCCTGCTCTGAGCAGGCTCTGTGAAGCCACCTCCCTCCCTGCAGGACCCGGATCCGCGGCCATCTTGGATCCGGGGCTCGAGCAGGGAGGGAGGTGAGGAGACCCTCGCAGCAACGCGATCACATCACGTTGCTGCGGGGGGCTCAGGGAAGCCCGCAGGGAGCCCCCTCCCTGCGCGGTGCTTCCCTGCACCGCCGGCACATCGCGATCATCTTTGATCGCGGTGTGCCAGGGGTTAATGTGCCGGGGGCGGTCCGTGACCGCTCCTGGCACATAGTGCCGGATGTCAGCTGCGATAAGCAGCTGACACCCGGCCGCGATCGGCCGCGCTCCCCCCGTGAGCGCGGCCGATCGGCTATGACGTACTATCCCGTCCAGGGTCAGATAAGCCCAGGGCACCTCGACGGGATAGTACGTCTAAGGTCACAGAGGGGTTAAATACTTATCAAAAATAAAAATTTTGTTCCCCAGGTAGAAATGTTTGTCAGCCCATACACTTAGCGTATGGGCATTCAAAATGTAGGAGACCCGCTCCTCTAAATTGGGAATAGTGACATATGAGTACATCCTCCACGTCTCTTCAGGCACTACCACTAAAACACGAGGGTGAAGGGATTCCGTTTTGCCACAGTCACTCTATTGTTTGGCCAGGGTGTTTATGATGCCCGTAAATAATTTAAAAAAAGGTACCCCCCAAGAGGAAATGTTTGTTAGCCCATACACTTAGTGTATGGGCATTTCAAGTATAGGTGAAGCACTCCTTTAAATAGGGAATAGAGACATATGAAGACATCCTCCACATCTCTTCAGGCACCACCACTAGAACCCGAGGGTGAACGGATTCAATGATGCAACAGTCACTCTATTTTTTGGCAAGGGTGTTTATAATGCCCTTAAATAAAATTAAAATTATTTTTATTTAATTAAAATAAATGGGTACCCTGAGGGGGAAATGTTTGTCAGTCCATACACTTAGTATATGGGCATTCCAAGTATAGGTGAAGCGCTCCATTAAATTGGGGGTAGAGACATATGAGGACATCCTCCACATCTCTTCAGGCACCACCACTAGAACACGAGGGTGAACGGATTCCGTGATGCAACAGTCTCTCTATTTTTTGGCAAAGGTGTTTGATGCCCCCAATTTTTTTTTTAAAGGGTACCCCCCAGGGGGAAAGGGTACTCCCCAGGGAGAGAAGGGTACCCCCCAGTGAATGGGCATTCCAAGTATAAGAGAAGAGCTCTTTTTTAATGTCACAATTTTTTTTTATGAGACCCTCCTCCATGTTTCTTCCATGGGGGATTGTGGTACATGCAAATTACAGCCAGGCCTTGCATTCACTTCATGGACAAAATTTATGATAATACAAAAATAATGTTGTCAATTTTTGTTTCATGTGGCCATCTAGTACATGGTTTCAAAGGGTTATTAGGGTGCAGGTAACATTGATGTGGGGCAGGCCTTGCATTCAATGCATAAGCAAACAGTATGGGACACACACTCTCTTTTAATGGGATCAATTTTGTCATGAGGCCGTAAAGTACGTCTGCTGAAAGGCTTATTGGGGAGCATGTAACTTTGAGGCAGGGCAGTCCTTGCCTTCAATGAAACATTTTTTTTCAGGAGGCCCTCCTGTATGTCTCGTGAAAGGGGTATTGGAGTGCATCATTATTTTTGGCAGCCCAGCCACTCACTGCATAGGCAATAACAGTATAGGAGACCAACTGATTAATGGCCCTTTAAGAACATTAATGCCATCTGATGCCCCTCAAATAATAGGCTCTGTGACTTTAAGATTCCCTCCTTCATAAATGAAACAAGATGTGTTTGCTTATGTGTATCA
Organism: Ranitomeya imitator; assembly: GCF_032444005.1. Taxonomy (NCBI): domain Eukaryota; kingdom Metazoa; phylum Chordata; class Amphibia; order Anura; family Dendrobatidae; genus Ranitomeya; species Ranitomeya imitator. The sequence continues at coordinate 327,667,993 of NC_091286.1, read as the reverse complement.
CGTGTATGTTTTTAGTGCGCCTGTAAAAATGGTGTGAAGCTCTGACAACATTGTTTACAGCTGTGACCTAGGAGTCAGAAATGCTTACAGGGGTGCACTTCATGATGTTTCCATGTCATTTGAGCAGTGTTTCCATCATTTTCAGACATTTTTAGACCTTAAAAGGACCCCCGGGGGAAATCACTGTAAAACTGCTCTGGTTTCCAATAGACTTACATTAGGCTCGGTGCTCGGGTCAAGTACCTGAGTATTCGAATTTTCTCCACCCGAGCAAAGAGCACACGAGCATTTTAGTGCTTGCCCATCACTAGCCACAATAGCATAACAACTGTGTCTGCAAATAAAGATTCTGGTTTGGATTTTTGCTAAGTTACAGGTTCTTCTAAAAAATATTAGAATATTATGAAAAAGTTAATTTATTTCAGTTTTTCAATACAAGTGTTCATTTCTGTTAACGTTGATAATTATGGTTTACAGCCAATGAAAACCTAAAAGTCATTATCTCAGTAAATTAGAATAATTAACAAAAAACACCTGCAAAGGCTTTCTAAGCTTCTAAAAAGGTCCCTTAGTTTGCGTTAGTAGGCTCCAGATTGATGGGGAAGACTGCTAACTTGGCAAATGTCCAGATGGCAGTTCTTGACACACTTCACAAGCAGGGTAAGCCAAAAAAGGTCATTGCTACAGAAATTGGCTGTTCACAGAGTGCTGTATCTAAGAACATTAATGGAAAGTTGAGTGGAAGGAAAAAGTGTGGTAGAAAAAGATGCACAAGCAACTGGAATAACTGCAGCATAGAAAGGATTGTTAAGAAAAAGTCATTCAAAAATTTGGGTGAGATAAATAAGGAGTGGATTGCTGCTGGAGTCATTGCTTCAAGAGCTGCCACACACAGACATATCCAGAACATGAGCTACAAATGTCACATTCCTTCTGTCAAGCCATTCATGACTAATCGACGATGCCAGAAGAAAAAGAACTGGGCCAAGGAGAAAAAGAACTGGGCTGTTGCTCAGTGGTCAAAGGTGTTGTTTTCATATGAAAGTAAATTTTGCATTTCATTTCGAAATCAATTCCCCAGAGGTTGGGGGAAAAGTGGAGAGACACACAATCCAAGCTGCTTGAGGTCTAGTGTGAAGTTTCCACAATCAGTGATGGTTTGTGGAGACATGTAATCTGCTGTTATAGGTCCGCTATGTTTTATCAAGACCAAGGTTAGCACAGTCGTCAACTAGGAAATTTTAGAGCACTTCATGCTTCCCTCTGCCGACAAGCTTTTTGGAGATGGAAATTTCATTCTCCAGCAGGACTTGGCACATGTCCACACTGCCAAAAGTACCAATACCTGGTTTAAAAACAACAGTATCACTGTGCTTGATTAGCTAGCTAACTCATCTGATCTTAACTCCATAGAGAGTCTATGGGGTATTGTCAAGAGGAAGATGAGAGACACCAGATCCAACAATGCAGTTGAGCTGAATGCTTCTATCAAAGCAATCTGGACTTCCATAACACATCAGCATTGCCACAGGCTGATCGCTTCCATGCCACACTAAATTGATGCAATAATTGATGCAAAAGGAGCAGCAACTGAGTATTGAGAGAATTTACTGAACATACATTTCAGTAGGCGAACATTTCAGACTTTAAAATCATTTTTCAAACTAGTGTTAAAGGGTTCTAATTAGAGATGAGCGGTATTCGAATCGAACTGTCCGCCAATTTCAAATTCGAGCTGTTTTGGGCGGTGTTCGACTCATTCGAAGAACTCAAACAATTTGCTTAAAATTCGTCTGTTCGAGTTTCTGTTTGATAACTGTTCGCTCACCAAAAGCCTAACTTGATTTGCACATTAAAACTGTTTATCATTGTTAATAGACTGTTTCAGTGTATAGTGGGCAGGGGGCGGGGGATAGATCTGTGCTGAAATAATGCCGATCTCCATTTTTTTTCTTTCCCGCATTTACAGTGGGGCATTGCAGTCTCTCGGCCTATCATCAGTGCACACACACACAGCAATGTGCATGTGATGCACACAAGAAAGGGCATGTGTCATTGGCTGTGTATGTCACATGCCCTTGCCCTATAAGAACCGGCCATTTTGCCCGTCACTGTTTCCTCACTGCTGCAGCTTAGTGTTAGACGGCACCGCTGCTGCTGTGGGTGCTATACAGTCTAAGAGAGATAGGTTTAGGGAGTTGGGACTAGTAATATCAGCCCTTTTCAGGGTAGGTTACAGCAGTTCATAGCACTTTTTGCCAGGCAGGTCTTTGCCAGTGCTGTGCAAGTGTTTGTCACAGTATTTGGTGTAATACTAATCTAGCTCAGCCAATCCTTTTGGGCTAGTAGCTGTTGGGGCTCGTGGAACGCACAAAATAATAAGATAGGTAGAATAAGGTGCGTTCGCAGCCCGGGATCCACCGTGCAGAGATGGAACCTGCTGCCAAGTAATGATGGACTATATGGTGGTACAATGTGACAACACATGGGTTAACTTCACCCTGTGTGAAGGAAGCGAACCCTGTTAAGTCACAAGGCCACGGTACCGCACACAAGAGCACAAGCAAGGAGTCTCCGAGCTCAGTCCTAAGACTTGGGATCTGAGTCTGTGTAGACTACTTGTGGTCGACACCGCAACTGGGGTGTCAGCGTAACCAAAATAATAACTAAAGAATGCACGAGAGTGTGTGCGGTGCCGCACTGGCGGATGCCACTAACCACCCAGGCTTGGGTCAGGAAAGCGCTGTGAAAGCGCACGGCGCCGCACTGGCAGACACAGCAACTAGACACTGTATTGGTGTGTAACGTGCTGTTGGGTAAATCGGGCGCTAAACAGCAATCATACACCTTCCGCGAACAGTCATCCAATAGGGAGGGTTTTTTAAAGAACGACTTTCACTCACAACACTCACACGTTTACAAATGTACACTATCGCATGGCCGTGCAATCATGTGAAGCTTATTTAGCTGCAGCACGTTCAGGACCTTCCAATAAAGGACCAATGGGAAGCTGCCACAGAAGTTTAGCACCTTCAAGACCTTCCTGGAGGACCGATGGGAACCGCTGCAGCATCTGAGCATGTGACCCTCAATCTCCAATGGGAGATCTTACCCTGGGCATGCTCAGAAGGGAAAAAGCAGGACTTAGTCCCAAAAGCGTCTGCTCGCCGCTGACCAGCACTGGCTTCAATGGCAGAAGCTGGAAAAGCAGCAGTAACCCTATGCACAGAGTGAGACTGAGCAAGACCCTGGGACCGACGTCTCCACTGAGCACACTCCACTGCAGCTGGAGAAGAATGGGAGACTGCAGCAGAGATGGTGCGAGATTCCCCCTGTGCAGAGGTGGGAACTCGACACCTAACAGTAGCATTGTCTGGTAGTCATCTGAGTAGCCCACCTGTGAAGCTAGCTGCACCGCCTGTGTATCTAAATCTTTACTGCGTCTAACCCAGTAAATCGTTTTGGGCTTAGTAGCAGTGTCTGCATGTCAGCGGAGTAGCCCGCCTGGGAAGCTAGCTGCACCACCTGTGTATCTAAATTTGTATTGCATCTAACCCAGTAAATCGTTTTGGGCCTAGGAGCAGTGTCTGCACGTCAGCAGAGTAGCCCGACTGTGAAGCTACACCACCTGTATATCTAAATTTTTACTGCATCTAACCCAGTAAATCGTTTTGGGCTTAGTAGCAGTGTCTGCATGTCAGCGGAGTAGCCCGCCTGTGAAGCTACACCGCCTGTGTATCTAAATTTTTACTGCATCTAACCCAGTAAATAGTTTTGGGAATAGGAGCAGTGTCTGCACGTCAGCGGAGAAGCCCCCCCCCCCGTGAAGCTAACTACACCGCCTGTGTATCTACATTTTTACTGCATCTAACCCAGTAAATTGTTTTGGGCCTTGAAGCTGTGTCTGCACGTCAACGGAGTAGCCCGCATGTGAAGCTACCCCGCCTGTGTATATAAATTTGTACTGCATCTAACCCAGTAAATCATCTTGGGCTTAGGAGCAGTGTCTGCATGTCAGCGGAGTAGCCCGCCTGTGAAGCTACACCTCCTGTGTATCTAAATTTTTACTGCATCTAACCCAGTGAATCATTTTGAGCCTAGGAACAGTGTCTGCACATCAGCAGAGTAGTCAGCCTGTGAAGCTAACTACACCACCTATGTATCTAAATTTGTACTGCATCTAACCCAGCAAATCGTTTTGGGCCTAGGAGCAGTGTCTGCACGTCAGCGGAGTAGTCAGCCTGTGAAGCTACACCACCTGTGTATCTAAATTTTTACTGCATCTAACCCGGTAAATCTTTTTGGGCCTAGGAACAGTGTCTGCACGTCAGCGGAGAAGCCCACCCATGAAGCTAACTACACCGCCTGTGTATCTAAATTTTTACTGCATCTAACCCAGTAAATATTTTTGGGGCTAGGAACAGTGTCTGCACGTCAGCGGAGAAGCCCACCCGTGAAGCTAACTACACCGCCTGTGTATCTAAATTTTTACTGCATCTAACCCTATGCACAGAGTGAGACTGAGCAAGACCTTGGGACCGACGTCTCCACTGAGCAGACTTCACTGCAGCTGGAGAAGAATGGGAGACTGCAGCAGAGATGGTTCGAGATTCCCCCTGTGCAGAGGCGGGAACTCGACACCTAACAGTAGCATTGTCTGGTAGTCATCTGAGTAGCCCACCTGTGAAGCTAGCTGCACCTCCTGTGTATCTAAATTTTTACTGCGTCTAACCCAGTAAATTGTTTTGGGCCTAGGAGCAGTGTCTGCACATCAGCGGAGTAGCCCGCCTGTGAAGCTAACTACACCGCCTGTGTAACTAAAGTTTTACTGCATCTAACCCAGTAAATCGTTTTGGGCCTTGAAGCTGTGTCTGCACGTCAGCAGAGTAGCCCGCCTGTGAAGCTACCCCGCCTGTGTATGTAAATTTGTACTGCATCTAACCCAGTAAATCATTTTGGGCCTAGGAGCAGTGACTGCACGTCAACAGAGTAGCCCGCCTGTGAAGCTACACCGCTTGTGTATATAAATTTTTACTGCATCTAACCCAGTGAATCGTTTTGGGCCAAGGAGCAGTGTCTGCACGTCAGCGGAGTAGCCCGCCTGTGAAGCTAACTACACCGCCTGTGTAACTAAAGTTTTACTGCATCTTACCCAGTAAATCGTTTGGGGCCTTGAAGCTGTGTCTGCACGTCAGCGGAGTAGCCCGCCTGTGAAGCTACCCCACCTGTGTATGTAAATTTGTACTGCATCTAACCCAGTAAATCATTTTGGGCCTAGGAGCAGTGTCTGCACGTCAGCGGAGTAGCCCGCCTGTGAAGCTACACCGCCGGGGTATATAAATTTTTTACTGCATCTAACCCAGTAAATCGTTTTGGGCCTAGGAACAGTGTCTGCACGTCAGCGGAGAAGCCCACCCGTGAAGCTAACTACACCACCTGTGTATCTAAATTTTTACTGCATCTAACCCAGTAAATTGTTTTGGGCCTAGGAGCAGTGTCTGCACATCAGCGGAGTAGCCCACCTGTGAAGCTAACTACACCGCCTGTGTAACTAAAGTTTTACTGCATCTAACCCAGTAAATTGTTTTGGGCCTTGAAGCTGTGTCTGCACGTCAGCGGAGTAGCCCGCCTGTGAAGCTACCCCGCCTGTGTATGTAAATTTGTACTGCATCTAACCCAGTAAATCATTTTGGGCCTAGGAGCAGTGTCTGCACGTCAGCGGAGTAGCCCGCCTGTGAAGCTACACCGCCTGTGTATCTAAATTTTTACTACATCTAACCCAGTGAATCGTTTTGGGCCTAGGAGCAGTGTCTGCACATCAGCGGAGTTGTCAGCCTGTGAAGCTAACTACACCACCTATGTATCTAAATTTGTACTGCCTCTAAACCAGTAAATCGTTTTGGGCCTAGGAGCAGTGTCTGCACGTCAGCGGAGTAGTCAGCCTGTGAAGCTACACCACCTGTGTATCTAAATTTTTACTGCATCTATCCCAGTGACTCATTTTGGGCCTAGGAGCAGTGTCTGCACGTCAGCAGAGTAGCCCGCCTGTGAAGCTACACCGCCTGTGTATCTAAATTTTTACTGCATCTAACCCAGTGAATCGTTTTGGGCCTAGGAGCAGTGTCATATTTTTATTTGTGACAGGCATTCCTGTAGTTGTTATCTATAAAAGTTTGAAGATTACACCTTCCGTTCTGCCTGTCACAAAAGATTTACAACAGGATTTGTCAGCGTTCAGTTTGGCCTGCAGCAGCAGGTGGTTGTTTCCAGGGGCATCACAAGGAGGAACGAACTCACCCCCATACACTGCTTAGTCTTCTTCTGCTTATAATTTAGATAATATCTTTTGCTCTGATTTTTAGTCTTATGCTTAATGTTCTTCTGCTTTTTTGTTCTGCAGCTTCTTGTTCTTCTGCTTCTTGGTCTTCTGTCTCTTGTTCTTCTGTAACTTGGTGGTTGTCTTCTTGTTCTTTGTCCTTTTGGTCATCTTCTTCAGGGTAATCTTCTTGGTCTTCTTCTGGGTGGTCTTCAGGGTCATCGTTTCCAGGGCCGTCATCTCCAGGGTCATCTGTTATGAATAGGTAATTCAGAACCACAATGGACCTTGAAGTTCAGAGCACACAAGTGACCTGACAAAAACCACAAAACATAGGACGAGCTCTGAGACATGGGAACTCTGCTGACCGCAATCCCTAAACCTATCAAACCACACTAGAGGTAGCTGTGGATTGCGCCTAACGCTCCCTATGCAACTCGGCACAGCCTGAGAAACTAGCTAGACCTGAAGATAGAAAAATAAGTCTACCTTGCCTCAGAGAAATTCCCCAAAGGAAAAGGCAGCCCCCCACATATAATGACTGTGAGTAAGATGAAAACACAAACACAGAGATGAAATAGATTTAGCAAAGTGAGGCCCGACTTACTGAATAGACCGAGGATAGGAAAGATAGCTTTGCGGTCAACACAAAAACCTACAAACAACCATGCAGAGGGGCAAAAAGACCCTCCGCACCAACTAACGGTACGGAGGTGCTCCCTCTGCGTCTCAGAGCTTCCAGCAAGCAAGCAAAACCAAAAAAGCAAGCTGGACAGAAAATATAGCAACAAAAGTAACACAAGCAGAACTTAGCTTATGCTGAGCAGACAGGCCACAGGAACGATCCAGGAGGAAGCAAGACCAATACTAGAACATTGACTGGAGGCCAGGATCAAAGCACTAGGTGGAGTTAAATAGAGCAGCACCTAACGACTTAACCTCATCACCTGAGGAAGGAAACTCAGAAGCCGCAGTACCACTCGTGACCACAGGAGGGAGCTTGATCACAGAATTCACAACAGTACCCCCCCCCCTTGAGGAGGGGTCACCGAACCCTCACCAGAGCCCCCAGGCCGACCAGGATGAGCCATATGAAAGGCACGAACAAGATCGGCAGCATGGACATCAGAGGCAAAGACCCAGGAATTATCTTCCTGACCATAACCCTTCCACTTAACCAGATACTGGAGTTTCCGTCTCGAAACACGAGAATCCAAAATCTTCTCCACTATATACTCCAACTCCCCCTCCACCAAAACCGGGGCAGGGGGATCAACAGATGGAACCACAGGCGCCACGTATCTCCGCAACAATGACCTATGGAATACGTTATGGATGGAAAAAGAATCTGGAAGGGTCAAACGAAAAGACACAGGATTAAGAACCTCAGAAATCCTATACGGACCAATGAAACGAGGCTTAAACTTAGGAGAGGAAACCTTCATAGGAATATAACGAGATGACAACCAAACCAAATCCCCAACACGAAGTCGGGGACCCACACAGCGTCTGCGATTAGCAAAACGTTGAGCCTTCTCCTGGGACAAGGTCAAATTGTCCACTACATGAGTCCAAATCCGCTGAAACCTGTCCACCACAGTATCCACACCAGGACAGTCCGAAGAATCAACCTGCCCTGAAGAGAAACGAGGATGGAACCCAGAATTGCAGAAAAACGGTGAAACCAAGGTAGCCGAGCTGGCCCGATTATTAAGAGCGAACTCAGCCAACGGCAAAAAGGACACCCAATCTTCCTGATCAGCAGAAACAAAACATCTCAGATATGTTTCCAAGGTCTGATTGGTTCATTCAGTCTGGCCATTTGTCTGAGGATGGAAAGCCGAGGAAAAAGACAAATCAATGCCCATCCTAGCACAAAAGGCTCGCCAAAACCTTGAAACAAACTGGGAACCTCTGTCAGAAACGATGTTCTCTGGAATGTCATGTAAACGAACCACATACTGGTTAGAACAATGGCACCAAATCAGAGGAGGAAGGTAATTTAGACAAGGGTACCAAATGGATCATCTTAGAGAAGCGATCACAAACTACCCAAATGACCGACATTTTTTGAGAGACGGGGAGATCCGAAATAAAATCCATAGAGATATGTGTCCAAGGCCTCTTCGGGATCGGCAAGGGCAAAAGCAACCCACTGGCACGAGAACAGCAGGGCTTAGCCCGAGCACAAATCCCACAGGACTGCACAAAAGAACGCACATCCCGCGACAGAGACGGTCACCAAAAGGATCTAGCCACCAAATCTCTGGTACCAAAGATTCCAGGATGACCAGCCAACACCGAACAATGAACCTCAGAGATAACTTTATTCGTCCACCTATCAGGGACAAACAGTTTCTCTGCTGGGCAACGATCAGGTTTATTAGCCTGAAATTTTTGCAGCACCCGCCGCAAATCAGGGGAGATGGCAGACACAATTACTCCCTCTTTGAGAATACCCGCCGGCTCAGGCAAACCCGGAGAGTCGGGCACAAAACTCCTAGACAGGGCATCCGCCTTCACATTTTTAGACCCCGGAAGGTACGAAACCACAAAGTCAAAACGGGAGAAAAACAGCGACCAACGAGCCTGTCTAGGATTGAACCGTTTGGCAGACTCGAGATAAGTCAAGTTCTTGTGATCAGTCAAGACCACCACGCGATGCTTAGCTCCTTCAAGCCAATGACGCCACTCCTCGAATGCCCACTTCATGGCCAGCAACTCTCGATTGCCAACATCATAATTTCGCTCAGCAGGCGAAAACTTCCTGGAAAAGAAGGCGCATGGCTTCATCACCGAGCAATCAACACCTCTTTGCGACAAAACAGCCCCTGCTCCAATTTCAGAAGCATCAATCTCAACCTGGAACGGAAGCGAAACATCTGGTTGACACAACACAGGGGCAGAAGAAAAACGACGCTTTAACTCTTGAAAAGCATCCACAGCAGCAGAAGACCAATTGACCACATCAGCACCCTTCTTGGTCAAATCGGTCAATGGTTTAGCAATACTAGAAAAATTACAGATGAAGCGACGATAAAAATTAGCAAAGCCAAGGAACTTTTGCAGACTCTTCAGAGATGTCGGCTGAGTCCAATCATAAATGGCCTGGACCTTAACAGGGTCCTTCTCAATGGTAGAAGGGGAAAAAATGAACCCCAAAAATGAAACCTTCTGAACACTAAAAAGAGTCACTTTGATCCCTTCACAAACAAAGAATTAGCACGCAGGACCTGGAACACCATTCTGACCTGCTTCACATGAGACTCCCAATCATCCGAGAAGACCAAAATATCATCCAAGTATACAATCAGGAATTTATCCAGGTACTCTCGGAAGATGTCATGCATAAAGGACTGAAATACTGATGGAGCATTGGCAAGTCCGAATGGCATAACTAGGTACTCAAAATGGCCCTCGGGCGTATTAAATGCAGTTTTCCATTCATCGCCCCATTTAATACGCACAAGATTATATGCACCACGAAGATCTATCTTGGTGAACCAAGTAGCCCCCTTAATCCGAGCAAACAAATCAGATAGCAGCGGCAAGGGGTACTGAAATTTGACCGTGATTTTATTTAGAAGGCGGTAATCAATACAAGGTCTCAGCGAACCATCATTCTTGGCCACAAAAAAGAACCCTGCTCCCAATGGCGATGACGACGGGCGAATATGACCCTTCTCCAAGGATTCTTTTACGTAACTCCGCATAGCGGCATGCTCAGGTACAGATAAATTAAACAGTCGACCCTTAGGAAACTTACTGCCAGGAATCAACTTGATAGCACAATCACAATCCCTATGCGGAGGTAGGGCATTGGACTTGGGATCATCGAATACATCCCGGTAATCAGACAAGAACTCTGGGAACTCAGAAGGGGTGGATGATGAGATAGACAGAAATGGAACATCACCATGTACCCCCTGACAACCCCAGCTGGACACAGACATTGATTTCCAATCTAATACTGGGTTATGGACTTGTAGCCATGGCAACCCCAACACGACCACATCATGCAGATTTTGCAACACCAGAAAGCGAATATCCTCCTGGTGCGCAGGAGCCATGCACATGGTCAGCTGGGTCCAATACTGAGGCTTATTCTTGGCCAAAGGCGTAGCATCAATTCCTCTCAATGGAATAAGACACTGCAAGGGCTCCAAGACAAACCCACAGCGCCTAGCAAACTCCAAGTCCATCAAATTCAGGGCAGCGCCTGAATCCACAAATGCCATGACAAAATAGGAAGACAAAGAGCAGATCAAAGTAACTGACAAAAGAAATTTCGACTGTACCGTACCAATGGTGGCAGACCTAGCGAAACGCTTAGTGCACTTAGGACAATCGGAGATGGCATGAATGGAATCACCACAGTAGAAACACAGCCCATTCTGACGTCTGTGTTCTTGCCTTTCAGCTCTAGTCAAAGTCCTATCGCACTGCATAGGCTCAGGTTTATGCTCAGATAATACCGCCAAATGGTGCACAGATTTACGCTCACGCAAGCGTCAACCGATCTCAATGGCCAAAGACATAGACTCATTCAGACCAGCAGGCATAGGAAATCCCACCATGACATCCTTAAGGGCTTCAGAGAGATTCTTTCTGAAGATTGCTGCCAAAGCACATTCATTCCATTGAGTGAGCACAGACCACTTTCTAAACTTCTGACAATAAATCTCTATCTCATCCTGACCCTGACACAGAGCCAGCAAATTTTTCTCTGCCTGATCCACTGAATTAGGTTCATCGTACAGTAATCCAAGCGCCAGAAAAAACGCATCAATATTACATAATGCAAGATCTCCTGGCGCAAGGGAAAATGCCCAGTCTTGAGGGTCGCCACGTAATAAAGAAATAATGATCTTAACTTGTTGAACTGGGTCACCAGAGGAGCGAGGTTTCAACACCAGAAACAGTTTGCAATTATTTTTGAAACTCATAAATTTAGCTCTATCTCCAGAAAACAAATCAGGAATAGGAATTCTTGGTTCTAACATAGAATTCTGAGCCACAAAGTCTTGAATATTTTGTACTCTTGCAGTGAGAAGATCCACACATGAAGACAGACCTTTAATGTCCATCACCACACCTGTATCCTGGACCACCCAAATGTCTAGGGGAAAAAAAAGGCAAAACACAGTGCAAAGAAAAAAAAATGGTCTCAGAACTTCTTTTTTCCCTCTATTGAGAAGCATAGTACTTTGGGCCTACAGTACTGTTATGAATAGGTAATTCAGAACCACAATGGAGCTTGAAGTTCAGAGCACACAAGTGACCTGACAAAACCCACAAAACATAGGACGAGCTCTGAGACGTGGGAACTCTGCTGACCGCAATCCCTAAACCTATCAAACCACACTAGAGGTAGCCGTGGATTGCGCCTAACGCTCCCTATGCAACTCGGCACAGCCTGAGAAACTAGCTAGACCTGAAGATAGAAAAATAAGCCTACCTTGCCTCAGAGAAATTCCCCAAAGGAAAAGGCAGCCCCCCACATATAATGACTGTGAGTAAGATGAAAACACAAACACAGAGATGAAATAGATTTAGCAAAGTGAGGCCCGACTTACTGAATAGACCGAGGATAGGAAAGATAGCTTTGCGGTCAACACAAAAACCTACAAACAACCATGCAGAGAGGCAAAAAGACCCTCTGCACCGACTAACGGTACGGAGGTGCTCCCTCTGCGTCTCAGAGCTTCCAGCAAGCAAGCAAAACCAAAAAAGCAAGCTGGACAGAAAATATAGCAACAAAAGTAACACAAGCAGAACTTAGCTTATGCTCAGCAGACAGGCCACAGGAACGCTCCAGGAGGAAGCAAGACCAATACTAGAACATTAACTGGAGGCCAGGATCAAAGCACTAGGTGGAGTTAAATAGAGCAGCACCTAAGGACTTAACCTCATCACCTGAGGAAGGAAACTCAGAAGCCGCAGTACCACTCGTGACCACAGGAGGGATCTTGATCACAGAATTCACAACAGTCATCGTCTCTGGGGTCATCATCTTCTTCTGGGTTGTCTTCAGGGTCGTCGTCTCCAGGGTCATCATCTCCGGGGTCGTCATCTCCGGGGTCATCTTCTTCGGGATGGTCTTCAGGGTCGTTGTCTCCAGGGTCGTCGTCTCCGGGGTCGTCGTCTTTTTCGGGGTGATCTTCAGGGTCATCGTCTTTAAAGTTGTCATCAGGATCAGCATTTCCAAAAGCTTTAACTTGGAAATGTAGCAGAAGGTACAAGAAAGCTGAGGAACTGCCGAGAAGCAGCTGACGGTACTGGAACCTGGATGGGTAGCCGAAGGTACAAGAGCCAATGGAACTACCGAGGACCAGCTGACGGTACTCGAACCCGGTTACTAAGCAGGAGGTACCCATGCCAGAAAGCACTACCAAGGACCACCAGACGTTGATGGAACTCGGATACCGAGAAGGAGGCACCAAAGCCAAAGGCTCTGCCTGGAAGCAGCAGATGGTACTTGAACCCAGGGGGACCTATTCAAGATTGATTTCAAAAGAGCCAGATAAGCAGCAGAAGGTCCACATGAAAAAAAGTTGCAAGGCTGCGAGCTGGTCGCAGTTACCGAAACCCACAGTCCTACAGGGGGTGCTTGTCCTATTGGCACTACAGAACCAACCTTCATTGCCAGATCCCGCAGCCCACATTGGAAGCACCTAAACTGCAGGCACCATAGAGTCAGCTAACCCGACCGCAACCCGACAGGACAACGTATTGGAGGCAAAGTGACCTTGACACTACCAGGAAACAGCTGGCTTGCTGGAACCAGGCTGGGCAGGAGAGAGTACCCATGCCAAAGACACTTCTGAGCAGCAACTGGTGGTGTTGGAGCCGAGGGTAAATACTAGAAACAGAGTGGAGGCAGAGGTGTAATTGGAGCAAGTTTCAAATCTGTAGTAGTGTGAATGTGGAGGGAGCAGGAGAAATTGCCGGACACAGAGCAGGGGAGCAGCTGGCATAACTGAACCCCAATAACACAGGAGCAAGTGTTGTCTGTGCAGATGGCACTTCTGAGCAGCAAATGGCGATGTTGGAGCCCAGGGATTACAGGACAAACAGAGTGTAGGCTGAGACCTAATTGGAGGCAGTTTAATATCTGTTGTACTGTGAGCGTGGACTGAGCAGGAGAAATTGCCGCACACACATCAGGGGATCAGCAGATGTTACAGAACCCCAAGAACACTCGAGCATGTGTTGACTGTGCAGACGGCACTTCTGAGCAGCAACTGGCGATGTTGGAGCCCAGGGATTACAGGAGAAACAGAGTGTAGGCTGAGGCCTAATTGGAGGCAGTTTAATATCTGTAGTAGTGTGAATATGGAGGGAGCAGGAGAAATTGCCGCACACACAGCAGGGGATCAGCAGACAATACTGAACCCCAAGAACACTGGAGCATGTGTTGACTGTGCAGAGGGAAGATCTGAGCAGCAACTGGCGGTGTTGGAGCCCAGGGATTATAGGAGAAAAAGAGTGTGGGCTAAAGCCTAATTGGAGGCAGTTTAATATCTGTAGTAATGTGAATGTGGAGGGAGCAGGAGAAATTGCCGCACACACAGCAGGGGATCAGCAGACGTTACTGAACCCCAAGAACACTGGAGCATGTGTTGACTGTGCAGATGGCACTTCTGATCAGCAACTGGCGATGTTGGAGCCCAGGGATTTCAGGAGAAACAGAGTGTAGGCTGAGGCCTAATTGGAGGCAGTTTAATATCTGTAGTATAAACAACCACAAGATGGCAGTAAATAAACCGTCATCCCAAAGAAGCCGACCATTGATTAAAAGTTTAAATACATTTTATTAAACAAACCAAAAAATAAAGACAATACATATACATATTAAAAAGCTACATTATTTCTTCCGGGTAATACCCCATGGGAACGCCAAAAGAGACACACTATATTATCGTCAGACCAATAAAGTACGTATCTAAAAATCAAAAGCAAGCCTCCTCATGGAACACATAAAGTTAAATATAAGGTGCTATCTGCATCCACTTAATGATAACTGTGTCCATGTAAATACGGCCCTCGTATTAACCACTAGATTCTTAACATACCCCTACCTCATAAAGACCCCATAATACCGATTGCAACAAGCTAATCACAAATAGGAGAAAGGTAGATAGTATGAATGCTGATATTACCTCCAGCAGGTCCTAGATACTGTGCGTCCACCCTGGCTTATTCCCAGCGCCCCTGGGTGCCAGGGTGGACGCACAGTATCTAGGACCTGCTGGAGGTAATATCAGCATTCATACTATCTACCTTTCTCCTATTTGTGATTAGCTTGTTGCAATCGGTATTATGGGGTCTTTATGAGGTAGGGGTATGTTAAGAATCTAGTGGTTAATATGAGGGCCGTATTTACATGGACACAGTTATCATTAAGTGGATGCAGATAGCACCTTATATTTAACTTTATGTGTTCCATGAGGAGGCTTGCTTTTGATTTTTAGATACGTACTTTATTGGTCTGACGATAATATAGTGTGTCTCTTTTGGCGTTCCCATGGGGTATTACCCGGAAGAAATAATGTAGCTTTTTAATATGTATATGTATTGTCTTTATTTTTTGGTTTGTTTAATAAAATTTATTTAAACTTTTAATCAATGGTCGGCTTCTTTGGGATGACGGTTTATTTACTGCCATCTTGTGGTTGTTTATAGTTATTTGGGAAGTACCATTACTAGGTATAGATTTGGACTTATTGGATCATTAATATCTGTAGTAGTGTGAATATGGAGGGAGCAGGAGAAATTGCCGCAGACACAGCAGGGGATCAGAAGATGTTACTGAACCCCAATAAAACTGGAGCATGTGTTGACTGTGCAGACCGCACTTTTGAGCAGCAACTGGCAGTGTTGGAGCCCATGGACTACAGGAGTAACAGAGTGTAGGCTGAGGCCTAATTGGAGGCAGTTTAATATCTGTAGTAGTGTGAATGTGGACAGAGCAGGAGAAATTGCCACACAAACAGCAGGGGATAAGCTGGCATTACTTAACCCCAATAACACTGGAGCATGTGTTGACTGTGCAGGTGACACTTCTGAACAGCAACTGGCGGTGTTAGAGCCCATGAATTACAGGAGAAACAGAGTGTAGGCTGAGGCTTAATTGGAGGCAGTTTAATATCTGTTTTACTGTGAGTATGGACGGAGCAGGAGAAATTGACGGATACACAGCAGGGGAGCAGCTGACATTACTGAATCCCAATAACAGAGGAGTAAGTGTTGACTGTGCAGACTGCATTTCTGAGCGTCAACTGGCAGTTTTGGAGCCCAGGGTCAATGCTAGATACAGAGGGTAGGCTGAGGCCTAATTGGAGCAAGTTTAATATCTGTTGTAGTGTGAGAGTGGACAGAGCAAGATAAATTGCCGGATACACAGCAGGGGAGCAGCTGACGTTACTGAAACCCAGTAACAGAGGAGCAAGTGTTGACTGTGCAGAGGGCACTTCTGAGCAGCAACTGGCAGTGTTGGAGCCCATGGATTACAGGAGAAACAGAGTGTAGGCTGAAGCTTAATTGGAGGCAATTTATTATCTGTTGTAGTCTGAGAGTGGACGGACCAGGAGAAATTGCCGGATACACATCAGGGGAGCAGCTGACGTTACTGAACCCCAGTAACAGAGGAGCAAGTGTTGACTGTGCAGAGGGCACTTCAGAGCAGCAACTGGCAGTATTGGAGCCCAGGGTCATTGCTAGAAACAGAGTGTAGGCTGAGGCCTAATTGGAGGCAGTTTAATATCTGTTGTAGTGTGAGTGTGGACGGAGCAAAAGAAATTGCCGGATACACAGCAGGGGAGCAGCTGATGTTACTGAAACCCAATAACAAGGCAGAAAGTGTTGACTGTGCAGACGGCACTTCTGAGCAGCAACTGGAAGTATTGGAGCCCAGGGTCAATGCTAGAAACAGAGTGTAGGCTGAGGCCTAATTGGAGCAAGATTAATATCTGTGTACTGTGAGAGTGGATTGAGCAGGAGAAATTGCTGGATACACAGCAGGGGAGCAGCTGACGTTACTGAACCCCAATAACAGAGGAGCAAGTGTTGACTGTGCAGAAGGCATTTCTGAGCAGCAACTGGCAGTGTTGGAGCCCAGGGTCAATGCTAGAAGCATAGTGTAGGCTGAAGCCTAATTGGAGGAGTTTAATATCTGTTGTAGTGTGAGCGTGGATGGAGTAGAAGAAATTTTCAGAAACACAGCAGGGGAGCAGCTGACATTACTGAATCCCAATAACACGGCAGCAAGTGTTGACTGTGCAGATGGCACTTTTGATCAGCAACTGGCAGTGTTGGAGCCCAGGGTCAATGCTAGAAACAGAGTGTAGGCTGAAGCCTAATTGGAGGCAGTTTAATATCTGTTGTAGTGTGAGTGTGGACGGAGCAGGAGAAATTGCCGGATACACAGCAGGGGAGCAGCTGACGATACTGAACCCCAATAACAGAGAAGCAAGCGTTGACTGTGCAGACTGCACTTCTGAGCAGCAACTGGCAGTGTTGGAGCCCAGGGTCAATGCTAGAAACAGAGTGTAGGCTGAGGCCTAATTGGAGCAAGTTTAATATCTGTTGTATTGTGAGAGTGGACGGAGCAGGAGAAATTGCCGGATACACAGTAGGGGAGCAGCTGATGTTACTGAACCCCAATAACAGAGGAGCAAGTGTTGACTGTGCAGATGGTATTTCTGAGCAGCAACTGGCAGTGTTGGAGCCCAGGGTCAATACTAGAAACAGAGTGTGGGCTGAGACCTAATTGCATCCAGTTTAATATCTGTTGTATTGTGAGAGTGGACGGAGCAGGAGAAATTTGCCCGATACACAGTAGGGGAGCAGCTGACGTTACTGAACCCCACTAACAGAGGAGCAAGTGTTGACTGTGCAGACGGCATTTTTGAGCAGCAACTGGCAGTGTTGTAGCCCAGGGTCAATGCTAGAAACAGAGTGTAGGCTGAGGCCTAATTGGAGGCAGTTTAATATCTGTTGTAGTGTGTGCGTGGATGGAGTAGAAGAACTTTCCAGAAGCACAGTAGGGGAGCAGCTGATGTTACTGAACCCCAATAACACGGTAGCAAGTGTTGACTGTGGAGACGGTACTTCTGAGCAGCAACTTACAGCGTTGGAGCCCAGGGTCAATGCTAGAAACAGAGTGTAGGCTGAAGCCTAATTGGAGGCAGTTTAATATCTGTTGTAGTATGAGCGTGAACGGAGCAGGAGAAATTGCTGGATACACAGTAGGGGAGCAGCTGACATGAATGAACCTTAAATAACACGGCAGCAAGTGTTGACTGTGCAGACGGCACTTCTGAGCAGCAACTGGCTGTGTTGGAGCCCAGGGTCAATGCTACAAACAGAGTGTAGGCTGAAGCCTAATTGGAGGCAGTTTAATTTCTGTTGTAATGTGAGAGTGGACGGAGCATGAGAAATTGCCAGATACACAGCAGGGGAGCAGCTGATGTTACTGAACCCCGATAACAGAGGAGCAAGTGTTGACTGTGCAGATGGCACTTCTGAGCAGCAACTGGCATTGTTGGAGCCCAGGGACAATGCTAGATACAGAGTGTAGGCTGAGGCCTAATTTGAGGCAGTTTAATATCTGTTGTAGTGTGAGCGTGGATGGAGCACAAGAAATTGCCGGATACACAGCAGGGGAGCAGCTGATGTAACTGAACCCCAATAACATGGCAGAAAGTGTTGACTGTGCAGACGGCACTTCTGAGCAGCAACTGGCAGTGTTGTAGCCCAGGGTCAATGCTAGAAACAGAGTGTAGGCTGAGGCCTAATTTGAGGCAGTTTAATATCTGTTGTAGTGTGAGTGTGGATGGAGCAGGAGAAATTGCTGGATACACAGCAGGGGAGCAGCTGACGTCACTGAAACCCAATAACATGGCAGCAAGTGTTGACTGTGCAGAGCACTTCTGAGCAGCAACTGGTGGTTTTGGAGCCCAGGGATTACAGTTCAGGTGGTAGAAACATGAACACAACAGGAGACCTGGATACTGTTGCCAACCAATTATTTAATCTGGAAGAGTAGTGGCAAATTACTGCAAGATCCAGGCCTTGTTCATTTTCAGAAAAGTACGCCGGTCAACGTTTTTGGAGGATAGTCGCATGCAACGGTCTGTTAGTACACCACCTGCAGCACTAACGATGCGTTCCGATAATACACTAGCAGCAGGGCAAGCCATAACCTCCAATGCATACTGGCTAAGCTCTGGCCATGTATCCAGCTTAGAGACCCAAAACTTGAAAGGGGAAGAGCCGTCTGGGAGTACACTGAGAGGGCAAGACATGTAGTCTGTCACCATCTAACGGAAACATTGCCTCCTGCTGACTGGACCCGTCTGTGATGGTGTAGACATTTGTGGTGGGCACACAAAACTTTGCCACTCTTGGGCCATACTGGTCTTGCCTTGTGCTGAGGAACTGCTTCTTCTCCCTCTTTGTGCAGAGCTTCCTCCACTGCCTCAACACACCGAGCTGCTTTGTAAAGCACTAGTAGCACTGCTCTCGGTTGGAATGGAGAACATGATGGAATGCACCAGTGTGTCTTGGTAGTCCCGCATTTTACTCTCCCGGTCCAACGGTGTTATGAGGCTTTGTAAGTTGTCCCAGTAGCGAGGATCTAGGAGGGTGTACACCCAATAATTAGCCGTGTTGAGAATGTGGGCGATGCGGAGGTCGTTTCTCAAGCACTGCAGCATGAAATCAACAATGTGCTGCAGACTGCTAACTGGCCAAGAAACGCTGTCCCCTGCTTGAGGTGTTATCTCTGCCTGCTGTGCATCACCCCACCCTCGCTCTACATACTGACTACTAGAGCATTGTGTAACTCCCTCCTCTGTACAGATGTCTTCCGCCTCCATTGACTCCTCCTCATTCTCCTCACAAAGTGTCCCTTGCCTATGCCTTTGTGAGGAACCACTTTGTGCAGACTGTCCAGAAGCATATGGCATTTGTGACTCCTCATCCTCCACCTCTTCCACAACCTCCTCCCTTAGCGCTTGCAGTGCTTTCTCAAGCAGCCAGATAACGGGGATAGTCATGCTGACTAGTGCATCATCTGCACTTGCCATCCGCGTGGAATCATTGAAGGCATGCAAAACCTGGCAGATGTCCTTCATAGTGGCCCACTCAGTGGTGGTGAAGTCTGAACGGCGCGCAGTGCAACTTTTTGCGCCTGATGCAGCTGGTACTCCATTACTGCTGCCTGCTGCTCACACAACCTCTCCAACATATGTAACGTTGAATTCCACCTGGTGGGTAGGTCACATATGATGTGATGTTCTGGAAGGCGGAATCGGCGCTGCAGAGCTGCAATGTGCGATCTTGCCAAGCTGGAACGCCGCAAGTGAGTGCACTCTATGCGGACCTTGTGCAGCAGTGCATCGAGATCCGGATAGTCCCTCAAAAAACTCTGCACGACCAAGTTGAGCACATGTGTCATGATCCGTTTCAGGGTTTATTAGTGTCTGCCCTTTTTTTTGGATGGATCATGCCAAGGGTTAACTTTGCTCCACCTCATTCTGGGTTCAGGTTTGCTATTTAGCTCCCATGAATCTTGCTGGCAGTGTCAGCTATAGTTCTACCTTCGACGTGTGAACCTGATCTTGCCGGATACACAGCAGGGGAGCAGCTGATGTAACTGAACCCCAATAACATGGCAGAAAGTGTTGACTGTGCAGACGGCACTTCTGAGCAGCAACTGGCAGTGTTGTAGCCCAGGGTCAATGCTAGAAACAGAGTGTAGGCTGAGGCCTAATTTGAGGCAGTTTAATATCTGTTGTAGTGTGAGTGTGGATGGAGCAGGAGAAATTGCTGGATACACAGCAGGGGAGCAGCTGACGTCACTGAAACCCAATAACATGGCAGCAAGTGTTGACTGTGCAGAGCACTTCTGAGCAGCAACTGGTGGTTTTGGAGCCCAGGGATTACAGTTCAGGTGGTAGAAACATGAACACAACAGGAGACCTGGATACTGTTGCCAACCAATTATTTAATCTGGAAGAGTAGTGGCAAATTACTGCAAGATCCAGGCCTTGTTCATTTTCAGAAAAGTACGCCGGTCAACGTTTTTGGAGGATAGTCGCATGCAACGGTCTGTTAGTACACCACCTGCAGCACTAAAGATGCGTTCCGATAATACACTAGCAGCAGGGCAAGCCATAACCTCCAATGCATACTGGCTAAGCTCTGGCCATGTATTCAGCTTAGAGACCCAAAACTTGAAAGGGGAAGAGCCGTCTGGGAGTACACTGAGAGGGCAAGACATGTAGTCTGTCACCATCTAACGGAAACATTGCCTCCTGCTGACTGGACCCGTCTGTGATGGTGTAGACATTTGTGGTGGGCACACAAAACTTTGCCACTCTTGGGCCATACTGGTCTTGCCTTGTGCTGAGGAACTGCTTCTTCTCCCTCCTTGTGCAGAGCTTCCTCCACTGCCTCAACACACTGAGCTGCTTTGTAAAGCACTAGTAGCACTGCTCTCGGTTGGAATGGAGAACATGATGGAATGCACCAGTGTGTCTTGGTACTCCCGCATTTTACTCTCCCGGTCCAACGGTGTTATGAGGCTTTGTAAGTTGTCCCGGTAGCGAGGATCTAGGAGGGTGTACACCCAATAATTAGCCGTGTTGAGAATGTGGGCGATGCGGAGGTCGTTTCTCAAGCACTGCAGCATGAAATCAACAATGTGCTGCAGACTGCTAACTGGCCAAGAAACGCTGTCCCCTGCTTGAGGTGTTATCTCTGCCTGCTGTGCATCACCCCACCCTCGCTCTACATACTGACTACTAGAGCATTGTGTAACTCCCTCCTCTGTACAGATGTCTTCCGCCTCCATTGACTCCTCCTCATTCTCCTCACAAAGTGTCCCTTGCCTATGCCTTTGTGAGGAACCACTTTGTGCAGACTGTCCAGAAGCATATGGCATTTGTGACTCCTCATCCTCCACCTCTTCCACAACCTCCTCCTTTAGCGCTTGCAGTGTTTTCTCAAGCAGCCAGATAACGGGGATAGTCATGCTGACTAGTGCATCATCTGCACTTGCCATCCGCGTGGAATCATTGAAGGCATGCAAAACCTGGCAGATGTCCTTCATAGTGGCCCACTCAGTGGTGGTGAAGTCTGAACGGCACGCAGTGCAACTTTTTGCGCCTGATGCAGCTGGTACTCCATTACTGCTGCCTGCTGCTCACACAACCTCTCCAACATATGTAAGGTTGAATTCCACCTGGTGGGTAGGTCACATATGATGTGATGTTCCGGAAGGTGGAATCGGCGCTGCAGAGCTGCAATGTGCGATCTTGCCAAGCTGGAACGCCGCAAGTGAGTGCACTCTATGCGGACCTTGTGCAGCAGTGCATCGAGATCCGGATAGTCCCTCAAAAAACTCTGCACGACCAAGTTGAGCACATGTGTCATGATCCGTTTCAGGGTTTATTAGTGTCTGCCCTTTTTTTTGGATGGATCATGCCAAGGGTTAACTTTGCTCCACCTCATTCTGGGTTCAGGTTTGCTATTTAGCTCCCATGAATCTTGCTGGCAGTGTCAGTGATCTTGCTGGCAGCTCTTGATTTGCCCTGCTGTGAACCCTGACTTTTCCTGTGTCTGTTAACTTCCTCTGTCTGCCATTTTCCCAGCATTTCTCTGTCTGTTTATCTGCTTGATTCTCCGGTTCTGATCTCCTGCCTTGGCTATCTACTTCATTACTGTTTGTCCCTATTGTACCACATATTGCCCGTTCTGGTTTACTGATCTCTGGCTACGTCCTGACTATCCATCTGTCTGATGCTATTATACTGTCGTGCTATCTCGTGCTTTTCACTCTGCTTGTCTGACCACTTTCTCGTCACTGGGTGGCGTCTGTTCTGCTGTCCTGTGTGTGCAGTCTCACTTTCCTCTCAAGCTCCCCCTGGTGGAGGTTGCGCTGTACTGCACTGCAGCAGCCTGACAACATCTGCCTGACATGGGATGTGAGTGAAGTTGCCTAGGCCCAGAGCTGCCACCAGATTTCGGCCATTGTCACACACTACCATGCCTGGATGGAGATTCGCTGGCTCACTCTCCTGCTTGATGACATTTCAGAGCTCCTGCGCTGTGTGGCTTCGATTCCCCAAATAAATTAATTTCAATACGACCTGTTGACGTTTGGCTACGGCTGTGCTCATATCGGTCGTAACAGGTAAGCGTTCACGGGTCTATGTGGAGGTAGACTGTGACGGCTCCTGCAGCGATGATTCAGAGGAACTGGAGTATGAGGAGGAGTAAATGTGTACAGACAGGATTCTTGCAATCCTTGGAGTTGGCAGAACACGTACAGCGCCACTCTCAAGATCTGTACCCGACTCCACAACATTTACCCAATGGGCAGTGAGGGAAAGGTATTTTCCCTGTTCATGGCTACTGGTCCACGCATTGATGGTCAGGTGGACCTTGCTACTGATGGCATTTAGTAGCGCATGTTTAATGTTTCCCTCCACATGCTTTTGCAGGGCAGGGATGGCTTGCCTGCTGAAATAAAAGCGGCTGGGCATGTTGTATTGTGGGACTGAAAATGCCATGAAGTTACGGAAGGTGTCAGTCTCCACCAGCCTGAAATAGATCATTTCAAGGGACAGTAGTTTTGCAATGCCAGCATTCAGAGCCTGTGCTCAGGGGTGGTTTGCCAAGTATGGCCACTTTATCTCTCATGCCTGTGCTACTGATGGCTGTAGACTGGCCTGGGAGTGTGAGGATGACAGGGAACATGGTGCTGTGGGTGGAATTACACTGGGTCTCTGTACAACAGTGCCAGAGGTTCTTCCATGGCAATCCTGTGAGGAAGCCGAACCAGCTGTGTGTGAGCTGGAGGAAGAGCCAACAACACGAGCTGAAGAGGTGGTTGGTGGCGCTGTAGGTTGGCCTAGGTCTTTAGTGTGTCTTTGCAACTCCACCACGTGCTTGGTCCGCACATGTTTCCACATATTTGTGGTATTGAGGTTGCTGACACTATTCCCTCTTTTCACTTTCTGATTACACAGTTTGCATTTGACAAAGCAAATGTCATCTGCAACTGTATCAAAAAAGGACCCGGCACTGCAAGTCTTGGGAGCACCCATTTTGGAGGCATGCTCCTAATGGGTGCCGAAGTGGAGGCTTCAGGCAACCCAGTCTGCCCCTCCCTCTCCCTCCTTTTTGGGCCGTTCGGGGAATCTCTTCTTCAGAGCTGCTCCCACCACCTTCTTGTACCTCACGCCATGATGGGTCAAGGACCTCATCATCTACACTACCCTCTTCCACCAACTGCTTCTCCTGGGTAGTCTCGGCAGCACAGTGTGCACCAGAAAGTGGCACCTGACTCTCATCATCAGATGCGTACTGAGGTGTGCTGACCCTAGACATTGGCCCACCCGCCTCTTCAGATTCAGAGAGACAAAGCAGTTGTGCATCACTGCATACTGCTTCTTCTTCCATTTCTCGAATGCTGCTTGGCTGGCCCCCTCTTTCCAAGCCGAGAGATTCAGAGAACAGAAGTAGAGATGGCTCCTGTCCAGGGCTCTCTGGCTGCCTGGGCAGTTTAGCAGGTGGTGAAGAGACAGATGGGTACTCGTCTTTGCTCTTGACCTGAGAAGATGTGGCACTAATTGAAGTCGATGCGTTCGCTGCCATCCATCCGAAAATGGCTTCAATTTGTTCGGCCCGCAGCAGTGGGGTACGGTGAGCTCCTACAAAGCTGCGCATAAAGGACTGTGCCCTGGTAAAACTGGGGGATGCTGAGTCACTGGTGCCTGCAGCAGGCACAGAATCCCCACGTCCTCTACCTGCAGAAACTCCACTCCCATGACCACGTGCCTTACTCCCTGCCTTCTTCATCTTGGTAGACTGATAAAGATAGGCAGAAAAGTACTAAGGGCTTAGTGTGCTTCTTCCTGAACACTAATTTTATAAAGTGTGGACTAGACTTTAATATGAGCTAATGTGGCCTACACAACTGTAAAGTGGAGTGTTTGGTGAACTTTATTTAAGTTTTTTTTTGACAAAAAATGGATGTGCCCAAAGATGTAAAACCGATAGTATCACAAACGTTTTGTAGCTATTACAATGCAGGAAGGTACCCTACAATGCAATAGATGAGGCTCCAAAAAATAGGCTAATATTAATCTGGCTAAGGCTGCAGTGCACAAGGCTGTAGAAAGGCTCCTCTATCTACTCCTATATAGTGCACGCAATCTAGCTGGATAGGGATAGAAACACACTAACAGGAGAAATCAGGAAAAATGGGCAGCAGCACTAATGAAAAAAAGGACAATGTAATAGTATGAGGCAGTGACGCACGCTGAGCAGACTACAACCAGATGTGGCTGCAGAACAGACTACAGCGTGAGCTGCACTCACAGTGACCTCGCAGACCACCGTGAACGGCGATGCAAGGCTGCAGAAAAGTTCCTCTATCTACTCCTATATAGTGTTTGCAAGTTATCTAGCTGGATACGGATGGAAACACACTAATAGGAGGAATCAGGAAAAATGTGCAGCAGCACAAATTCAAAAAAGGACAATGTAACAGTATGAGGCAGTGATGCACGCTGAGGGAACTACAACCAGATGTGGCTGCAGAACACACTGCAGCGTGAGCTGCACTCACACACACAGAGATGTTGTAGACAGCCGTGAACAGCGCTGCAAGGCAAAAAAAGCTTCTCACACAGCGGTTGCTACAGTAGACTGGGTAAAGCACAATGAAGCAAATCACTGTCCAAACTGTCCCTCAGTCAGAACAGCAGCATCCTTTCCCTAACTGAATTAACAGCAGAGTGAACCCAAAATGGCGGCGGCTGGTTTATAGTGCATCATGACAACATTTCAGCAGCCAATCACAGCCATGCCATTAGTTACATGCCTAACATGCATAACAGAATGTGCCCACACTTCTTAGGATTCCTCATTGGCTGAATTAAATCAAACTGGCTCATAGCATTATGGGAACTTCCGATTCCGGTATTCGATATTGCAAAAGTATCGGAACTCAGCATCAGAACTCTGATACCACGAATATCGGCCGGTACCCGATATTTGCACTTTGGGCCTAGTAGCAGTTTCTGCCACTCAGTAGAGTAGCCCACCCATGAAGCAAGCTACACGGCCTGATTATCTAATTACTAATTATTAACTGCGTCTAGTCCAGGAAATCCTTTTGGGCCTAGTAGCAGTTTCTGCTACTCAGCGGAGTACCCCACCCATGAAGCAAGCTACACCGCCATCTTCCTTTCTCAATCTAACTCCTCGGCTCTGGGGTGTCCGCTCTCCCTCCAGCTCTCTCCTTACAGGTGGACTACGGTGTGTATTCACACTGTGACAAATCTTTTGGGCCCAGGCATAAGTCATCGAGGTAATGGATAATATGTGCCCCCTTAGAAACGTCCATGATGACCCATTCGAGGAAGCAACTAAACGCCTCAAATAGTGAGCATGATATGGAGCACCCCATGGGCAAACAGCGATCTATGTAGTATGCTCCTTCACAGAAGCAGCCCAATCGGCGGACACTATTCGGAGGCATAGGTAGTAACCAGAACTCCCGCTCAATGTCTGTTTTGGCCACTAAGGTGCCCCTTCCCAACTTCTTGACCCGCCTGATTGCCTCATCAAAGGAGGTACAGTATATAGTACTGTACTTGGTTCCGTGTCGATGTTGTCATTTACTGACCTGCCCCTTGGATATGACAAATGGTGGATTAGTCTGAATGTATTGGGTTCCTTTTTTGGCATGACTCCCAACGGGGATACCACTAAGTCTTCAAAGAAAAGTGTTCTGAATGGAGCCGCCATACTACCTAAAGATATTTATTTTTTTATTTTTTTGTCACGACGTCTTGGTGTTGGTACGCTGATATTAGATTTTTACTCCAGCCTTTCTTGATTTTAGAAGGGCATGACATGCCTGTATCTGTGTCTCCTCCTCCTTTTACTCCTCCACCTCTTTTCTTTTCGCATGACTATATGTACTTGTGACTTTTCCATGTGTTTGTTGTGTCTTCTGAGCAGTTTGTCAGCTATTGGACACCTTTTAAGGTGTTTTCTATGTGTTTGTATGTGTTTGTGTTTGCCTGCCATTCGTGTTCGACGGTGTTCGTCGAACGTTCAACGAACATTTGTCAAACCCGCCCCAATTCGACGAACCGAACCGAACTCGAACACTAGGGGGTTGGCTCAACACTACTTCTAACTCACTGAGATAATAAGTTTTGGGATTTCATTGGCTGTAAGCCATAATCATCAACATTAACAGAAAAAAAGCTTGAAATGGATCACTCCGTGAGTAATGACTATAAAATATGAGTTTCACTTTTTTTATTGAAGAACTGAAATAAATTAACTTTTTGATAATATTCTAATATTGTGAGAAGCACCTGTATATGTAAGGTTCTGTAAAGGGTTGATATTGACTTTTAGTTTTGCTACGTCCAGTAGTTGGCACTAGAGTTTAAGTCATCTTCATCTCTGTAGAGGCAATTTGTAAAGATGATTTGTGATGTAACAGAGCTTCCCATGGATCTTTAGTTACTGGAGAATGGAAAATGGCATACATCAATATATATATATATATATATATATACAGTGGGTACGGAAAATATTCATACTCCTTTAAATTTTTCACTCTTTGTTTCATGGCAGCCATTTGGTAAATTAAAAAAAGTTCATTTTTTTCTCACAAATGTACACTCTGCATCCCATCTTGGCCGAAAAAAACAGAAATGTAACTTTTTAAATTTTATTAAAAAAGAAAAGCTGAAATATCACATGGTCATAAATATTCAAACCCTTTGATCAGTATTGAGTAGAAGCACCCTTTTGAGCTAGTACAGCCATGAGTCTTCTTGGGAATGATGCAACACATTTTTCACACCTGGATTTGTGGATCCTCTGCCACTCTTCCGTTCAGATCCTCTCCAGTTCTGTCAGGTTGGATGGTTAACATTGGTGGACAGCCATTTTCAGGTCTCTCCAGAGATGCTCAATTCGTTTTTTGTCAGGGCTTTGGCTGGGCGAGTCAAGAATGATCAGAGTTGTTCTGATCATTTTATTATTTTAGCTGTGTGCTTAGGGTCATTGTCTTGTTGGCAGGTGAACCTTCAACCAAGTCTGAGGTCCAGAGCACACTGAAAGAGATTTTCATCCCGTATATCTCTGTACTTGTCCACATTCATGTTTCCTTCGATGACAACCAGTCATCCTGTCCCTGCAGCAAAAAACACCTCCATAGCATGATGCTGCCACCACCATGTTTCACTGTTAGGATTGTATTGGGCAGTTGATGAGCAGTGCCTGGTTATCTCCACACATACTGATTAGAATTATTAACAAAAAGGTCTATCTTCATCTCATCAGACCAGAGAATCTTACTTCTCATAGTCTGGGAGTCCTTCATGTGTTTTTTAGCAAACTCTATGTGTGCTTTCATATGTCTTGCACTGAGGAAAGGTTTCCATCAGGCCACTCTTCCATAAGGGCCCCACTGGTGGAGGGCTGCAGTGATAGTTGACTTTGTGTAACTTTCTCCCATTTCCCTACTGCATCTCTGGAGCTCAGCCACAGTTATCCTGGGGTTCTTCTTTACCTCTCTCACCAAGGCTCTTCTCCCATGATTGCTCAGTTTGGCTGGACGGCCAGGTCTAGGAAGACATTCTGGTGGACCCAAACTTCTTCCATTTAAGGATTATGGAGGCCACTGTGCTCTTAGGAACCTTGAGTTATGCAGAAATTCTGTTGTAACCTTGGCCCAGATCTGGGCCTTGCCACAATTCTGTCTCTGAGCTCATTGGCCAGTTCCTTTGACCTCATGATTCTCAATAGGTCTGACGTGCACTGTCAGCTGTGAGGTCATATATAGACAGGTGTGTGCCATTCCAAACCAAGTCCTATCAGTTTAATTAAACACAGCTGGACTCCAATGAAGGAGTAGAACATCTCAAGGAGGATGACAAGCAAATGGACAGCATGTGACTTAAATATGAGTGTCTGAGCAAAGGGTCTGAATACTTATGACCATGTGTTATTTCAGTTTTTCTTTTTGTTACATTTTCAAAAACTTCTACATTTCTATTTTTAGTCAAGATGCAGAGAATACATTAATGTGAAAAAAATGAACTTTTTTGAATTTACCAAATGGATACAATGAAACAAAGAGTGAAAAATTTGAACGGGTCTGAACATTTCCGTACCCACTGTAAATAATGAATTTACCAATATTTTATTTTACGTCTTTTACATTTTATATTTACAAATCATACATTGTGCATTTTACATTTTCCCAGTCATATAGATATTGATATAATAATGATAATAAAGTTTTTAAAACAGTAAACACCTAAATAGCTAGGATTAAATCTGACTGCAGATCGATAATCAGATAGGGATGAAATTACACCTGCTGTTCATCAAAATTCTGACTGCCACCAACTAGGAGGTCCATGTAAAGATCAAAAATGGGAAGCAAGATCACAAGACAGAAACTGACATATTTTGGACATGTGATGCGGCAGACTCACTAGAAAGGGAGATGTTACTTGGGATAATCAATAGTAAAAGAAAACTTTGGAAACCAAAGACTCTTTGGCTGTATATAATCAAAAATGACATGGAAATGAACATCAAAAAATTAAAAAAAAAACATGTAAAACAGAGAAGCATGGAGAGAAACAGTCGCTAGACTATCCAAGGAGCATACCTCCTAAGACCCTCCCTACTCACCGGGAGTTTTGTTCTGCTCCACCCCGATACCTTACCATTTCTTTGAGCTACCTGGTGATTATTTTCCAGCTCTGCTGCATGACATTAAAAGGGAGGGTGAGCGCTGCTGGAATTTGTATTCATTCTGTCCTGCAGAGATCTACTTTCCCGATCTATCACCTGCCAGCAGGTGATATATCAGGCAATCCCACCCTCCATTGCTTGTTTGAACTTAGGTACTAAGTAGCTTTAATTCTAGTTCCTGTAATGGTATATATTTGTTTAGTCCTACCTGTTATTGACCCGAAATGCCTTCTTGTTTATCCTGATCTCTTCACTCCTGAGCTTGGCTACTAATTCTAAACCCATACTGCCTGCCCTGACCTTGATCCATCTGACTATGCTTTTGTCTCATCCTCCTATACTCCATACTTAAGGTTCTGACTCACTGGCATTCTGCTGCAGTCTCGGAGGCTGCACTGGAATGGTACCTGGTGTGTACCAGTGGCCCAGCCTATCCTTACCACCAGAGGCTCTAGTGAATACCCGTTAGACACTTATCCACGCCACACTAGGGTAAGCCTGGCCCATGGTGTAGTGGGTCCGCATCTAGTGTTACAACGTATACAATTAGTATCAGCTTATACAAATCTGTGTAGAGGGGTGGTGGTTTTACCTGGAAGTTGAAAAAAGCAGAGTTCACAAACATAATCTGCTGAGGCTTCCAGTGACTACAGCATGAAGGTGGGACTGCTAAGGAGATTAGAACAGAAGTTATGGCTACACACATGTATACACACAACAGCTTTATATGAAAAGGCGCATGAAATTGCAATTATACTATAATGAGATTTTTATTTCTGTGATCTAGCAATCATTAAATGCAAGTTAGATGTTGGTGATATGTACTCAACTGGCACCTGGAAATACACAAACTCAGCTGGAAAGTAAAATGTATATGTGCTATCCTTCTTTACAAAATGAATTTCAACATCAAAGACTACAAAAACTATAAGAGTTTTAAACACTTCCAGCCATTTCTATGAAGTATGAATGTCAATGGCGGGTGTCACAGAGATTGAACTTTTACCACTGGAACGCACATTTATGACTGATCTAATTGACAAATTAAAAAAACAAAAAATGTTGTTTGTAGTATGACCTCTTATGCTGAGTTCACCTTAAAGAGTAACTATTGTTTTCATTTTTTTCCTAAATAAATATTATCCATTTCAATCAATCAATTAATTAATCAATCAATCAATTGTGCTACAAATCAATTACCGTATGTTTTAGTACCTGTACTTGAGCGAGAAAAGTTAACATGATAAGAAATGGCACTGAAATCTCCACACAACTTCGGGAATCCTTTTTTTCACATTGTTGACTTTTTTCCATAGACTTTTTAAGAACTTTTGTTGCTTATAGTTTGGCACATATAAATTAACAATGGTGCACTCCACAGTATTAATAGTGTCATGAATAATAATATCTGCTCTGGGAATCAATGCTTGTGCTGTGAACAGCGATAGTCACAGAGGTATTTAAAGCTACAAGAACTTCTGTTTTATTTTGTTTGGAAAGGTAACCAAGATAATCATAGTGGAATCTTGAAATATTTATAATATATAGTCATGATTGAAAGTGTTGGCACCCTTAAAATTGTTCCAGAAAAATGAAGTATTTCTCCCAGAAAATTATTGCAATCTCATGTTTTATTATAAAGTACACATGTTTAGTTCTTTTTTGTGTATTGGAAAAACAAAAAAGTTTGTGTGTGTAAAGTGAAAAAATGTGAAACAGT
Organism: Ranitomeya imitator; assembly: GCF_032444005.1. NCBI lineage: Eukaryota > Metazoa > Chordata > Amphibia > Anura > Dendrobatidae > Ranitomeya > Ranitomeya imitator. Next base: position 327,637,145 of record NC_091286.1, on the reverse strand, counting down.
TCATGGGGTATGAATACTATTTCAAGATAGTATATTTTGATACTTGTTTCATGGTTGTTTTCCTGTCACATACAATAAGGTTTATACATGTACTTCTGCTAGCCAATCTTAAAATTCTTGCAACAACATTCATTTTTAAGATTATCCATGTGTGATATAGCCTGTAGGTGATATAGCCTGTATCCATAAGAACCATATATCTAACTTTAATACCCCTAAAATACAGTCATGGCAGTAAGTGTTGACACCCTTGAAATTATTTCAGAAAATTGAATATTTCTCCTAGAAAACTATTGCAATTACACATTTTATTATACACATGTTTAGTTCCTTTGTGTGTGTATTAAAATTTTTGAAAGAATTTCAATGGTGTCAACACTTACTGCCATGACTGTATTTTAAGGGTGTTAACCCCTTAAAGACCGCCAATATGTCTCTTAACTGACCTGAGATATAAGGGAATAGCATCTTCATACAGGTGACAATCCAGCAGCTGTCGGCCGTCCACTGTAGCTGACAACTTGCTGTATCATTTCAAAAACCTGACCTGCACATCCAAACATAGACTAAGTGTGAACAGGTGCTGAACCTAGAGTCGCCAACTCGTATATAGTTAAATAAATAAGCGAAGTAAGGCAAGCGTAGGACCTGGTATAAGAGAGATGCCATAAAGTGGCTACCAGGTACACATAAAATTGGCCATTTTTATGCGCTAAAAGCTCTCATTTTTCATATTTCTAGTGCAGTAATGCAGTTCAAATTTCGTATTTCAAGTTTGTATGTTCTAGCGCTGCAGTGTGCTGCCTTATTTATTTAACTATATACGAGTTGGCGACTCTAGGTTCAGCACCTGTTCACACTTAGTCTATGTTTGGATGTGCAGGTCAGGTTTTTGAAATGTATTCTCTAGCCTTCTGATCGTGCACTCCGCCTTCTAGCCACAGGTGTTTTAATTACAGCAGGTCCAATACCCCTCCATAGAGAGAGAGAATTTTAGTCTAGGAAGAGGTTTCACATGTACCCATTCAGATGGAGACGTTTATTCTCAGCGAGGTAAGGCAAGCGTAGGACCTGGTATAAGAGAGATGCCGTAAAGTGGCTACCAGGTACACATAAAATTGGCCATTTTTATGCGCTAAAAGCTCTCATTTTTCATATTTCTAGTGCAGTAATGCAGTTCAAATTTCGTATTTCAAGTTTGTATGTTCTAGCGCTGCAGTGTGCTGCCTTATTTATTTAACTATATACGAGTTGGCGACTCTAGGTTCAGCACCTGTTCACACTTAGTCTATGTTTGGATGTGCAGGTCAGGTTTTTCAAATGTATTCTTTAGCCTTCTGATCGTGCACTCCGCATCTAGCCACAGGTGTATTAATTACAGCAGGTCCAATACCCCTCCATAGAGAGAGAGAATTTTAGTCTAGGAAGAGGTTTCACATGTAACCATTCAGATGGAGACGTTTATTCTCAGCGAGGTAAGGCAAGCGTAGGACCTGGTATAAGAGAGATGCCGTAAAGTGGCTACCAGGTACACATAAAATTTGCCATTTTTATGCGCTAAAAGCTCTCATTTTTCATATTTCTAGTGCAGTAATGCAGTTCAAATTTCGTATTTCAAGTTTGTATGTTCTAGCGCTGCAGTGTGCTGCCTTATTTATTTAACTTGCTGTATCAGCCACGATCAGTGTTGGCACCATCCTTATCTGTTTAACCCCTCAGATGCTGCTGTCAATTGTGACTACATCATATAAATGGTTAACAGAGTGTGGGGGCTTCCTCCTTATCCTAATTGGTGCCCTCAGATCATGATTGCGTGGTCCTGATGTTTGCGATGGCAGTTCATGGCCAAACAGCGGCCTTAGAGTCAGATTACTGTTGTAACCTGTTCAGAAGTTAGCGGCATTTAGGTGGTAAAAATACACATTTTCATTTCTGTCATGCCATTTTGCATTAATTCCTGAAGATCACCTGAAGGGTTAATATATTATCTGACTGCAATTTTCAATATGTCAGGGGATGCTGTTTTTAAAATGGTATAACTTTTGGGTGTTTCAAAATATATGGGACCCCTAAAGGCACTTCAAACATGGATAGGTCACTAAAAAGTACATTTTGTAAATTTCCTTGAAAAAGTGAAAAATTGCTGCTACATTTTTAAACCTCCTAAAATACTAACAAAATAAAAGAACATTTTACAAATGGTGCTAATGTAAAGCAGACATGAGGGAAATGTTATTTATTAATGTTTTTCTGTCATATATCTGGATTAAAGGGATAATCATTCAAAGTTTGAAAATTGCTAATTTTTTAACATTTTTCTCAAATTTCTGATATTTTTTTTTATAAATAAACACAAAGCATTTTGACCTAAATTTACCATCATCATAAAGTATAATGTGTTAAGAAAAAGCAGTCTCAAAATCACTAGGATTTGTTTAAGCGTTCCAGAGTTATTGCCACATAAAGTGACACTGGTCAGACTTAAAAAATTTGGCTCCGTCACTAAGGGTTTTTAAAGTTAGGTATATGGTTCTTATAGATACAACCTATATCACCTACAGGCTAAAAAGTGTCAGGCATAAAGTGATAATCATAGGAAATGATGCACGTGTCATGATTCCGCAACTCACTGTGTCCTACGGGCACAGCGAGTGACAGCTTGGCAACCCTATGGATAGCAGGGGTATGTCAGGCTGTCAGTATTGTGAGTGATGGCTCAGTCACCCAATAGTATGCAGGGCCATGCCGTATTGTCATTATGGTGAGTGACAGCTCAGCTGCCTTATAGTATGCACGGGCATGCTGGGCTGTCAGTATTATAGGATTGCCCAGCAGCTCAAGTAGGCCAAGCCTGCTGAGATTCCTACAGGTATCATGCTTTCAGGATGATTGCCTGGCTATTTAGTTGGCTGACAATGGTCAGAACATTACTAGCTGTAGCTTTTCTCAGTGGTGTGTGTGCTTTGAGCTCTGTGTTCTGCTATTCTGATCTTCATTGCCCGACCTCGGATTTTACCTCTTTGACTATTTACTAGTACTGCCACTTTTGCATTTGACATACTCTAACCTTCATTGACTGACCTTAAACTTTGTCTTTGACTATTCATTTGTCGTATCTCTTTGTCTCTGATGTACTCTCCTGGCATTTGACCTCATACTCCTTGACTTCCCTGCCCCACAGCTTGTCCATCAGAATTGACATTTGTAGGGGACACAACCTGGGTTTCAAAATACTTTAAAAATATAAGTCTGAAAATTGTGATGTTCATTTGTATTTAACCCCCTGTAGCCTGATACCTTTAAATATAATCATGAGTGACCAACTGCCTCCAGAAGTCAAATAATTAGTAACTTGAGTTGAGTCCACCGGTGCTTAATTTACTCTCAGTATAACTTCTTTTCTCTGAAGATGTCAGAGGTTTGTTTGAGAACTTTCCAAATCAAACAGCATCATGAAAACCTAGGAATATCAGGGAAAGCGTTGGACTACTTTGGACCTGCATGGGACTTTTTTATAATAAATTGGTAAACGAGAGACAGGGTCTTGTTTTTATTTTTCTCTTTTTATGCCTTCAGGTTTCCATTTGTGGACTATGTTGGATTCTCTGCACTACATCGGATCTGTATGAGATTTTTTAGTTTTTAAAAAAAATTGGTGAACCAGGAAAAAAGTTAGGGAGTGTTTTTTAAGATAAACTATTTTTGTGTGTGTTTTTTTACTTTTTATTACTGGGTTAGTAATGGGGTTGTCTGATAGACACCTCTCCATTACTAACACCATGGCTTCATTTCAGCTGAGTATTTGGACAATTCACAGCTGACATCAACCCCAAGTCCCATTATCTCTCTTACTAACGCACCAGGGCAATCGGGAAGAGGGAAAGTGAAGCACCAAACTTGGAGCATCACATATGACATTTCACTTCTAGAGTGGCTGAGGTCTAGTATTTTTAGGCTAGGAAGGGCCCAATAGCCATGGACCTTCCTAGCCTATTAATATCAGCTCATAGCTGTCTGCTTTAACTTTGTTGGTTTGATAAAATAGGGGGACCCCATGTCATTTTTACTTATTTTTTATTATTTTAACAAACCATAAAAAGCTGTAGAATAAACTACACATGAAATACACTAAAGGGCGAAATGTAAAATATGTAGGGGAGTTGTGAAATGTTATATCTGCAGTCTCTCTCTCTCTATCTACCTATCTATTTATCCATCTTTTTATTTATTATATATCTAATATCTTTATATCATCTATCTAAATCTTTATGTATAACTAGATGGCAGCCCGATTCTAAAGAATCGGCAGTCTAGAATCCATATATACTTTATTTATTCAAATGTAAGAATAATACAATTAATAAATAATAGTAAGAAAGAACAAAAATAATAGGCAGTATATGGAGAAAACACCAAACAAAAGTTCAAAATTGGTGTGAAAATGTCACTGAACCACTTCACAACTAAATATATATAGTTTTGGTAAATGGTATTATCATTTTTTTGACGAAATTCGGCAGGAGCTTGAAGAGCAACGTCACTGGGCCCGCCTCCACGCAGTAGAAACTTGCTGTGAGGTAAAAATTCAAAAATCACACCAAAATGGGGGGCGGAGTGTGTCACAGTACGGCACGTTTCTGATTGGTCGCTCGCAGCAGGCGGCAACCAATCAGACACTGGACACTGTTGACGTCACTTATCTCCGGACATTAGCTCCGGACATTAGCTCCGGACATTAGCTCCGGACAAAGCCACGGAAGTTGGCACAAATTGCAGGAAGTAGTATTCTAGGCAATTATATATTAGATTGCTTTATTATTTTTATCAACTAGATTTTAAGGTTGCATAGAGTATTATAGTATGTAAAAGAAGATGTTAATGCTTTACATATGGATCGCATATGGATCAGAGCCAAGAAAATAATCACACACTCATATTGTCACATTGCACTCTCATGACAAAAGATAAAAAACAGATTCCACTCATTCAACTTTTCTGGATGAGAATGGGATTGATTTTTTATATGCTAATGTGAGGGAAGCCTTAGTTCTATACTCCAAGAATCTGTCCTTTATAGAGGAGAGTCAACAAGAAAGCCAGTTTTGAAAGCAAGTCATAAGAAGTCTCATTTGTAGTTTGAAAAAAGCCATGTGTGGTAACAGTTACCATGTGGAAGAATGTTCCCGGGTCAAATGATACCAATGTAAAACTTTTTGGGCTAAATGCAAAATGCTATGTGTGGCGGAAAATTAAAACTGCACATCACCCTGACAACACAATCCTCACTGTCAAATAGGGTCGTGTCAACATCATGCTGTAGAGATGCTTTACTTCAGCAGTGACAGGGAAGCTGGTTAGAAATGATGGGAAGATGGATGAAGCCTGTAAAAGACTTGAGACTGGAGAGTAGGTCCACCTCCAGCAGGACAACGACCCTAACCATACTGCCAGAGTTACATTGGAATAGTTAATATCAAAGCATATTAATGTTTAAGTGGCCCAGTAAAAATCTACTGTAGACCTAAATTCCATTGAGAATCTGTGGCAAGACTTGAAAACTGCTGTTCACAAATTTTCACCATCCAATCTCACTGAGCTAGAGCTAGTTTGCAAAGAAGAATGGGCAAAAATTTCAGCCGGCATTTGTGCAAAGTTAGTAGAGACATACCCCAAATGACTTGCCGCAGCAGTAATTGAAGTAAAAGGATGTCCTACAAAGTATTGACTCAGAGGGGCTGAATACAAATGCACAGTGTCATAATTTTTAAATTTATATGTTTATAATATCTAAAAAGCCATGTATCAGTTTATTTACATTTCACAAACACTTATTACTTTGTGTTGATATAATTCATAAAATCCCAATAAAATACAATTAAGTTTGTGGGTATATTATAAACGGTTTTTTTATAACGGAAGTTTTGCCCCCAGCAGTTCGCCCCCAGCAGTTCGCCCCCAGGTACACTTCGCCCCCGAACATTTTGCCCCCAGCATTTCACCCCCAGGTTGTTTCGCCCCCACACATTTCGCCCCCAGCAGTTCGCCCCCGGTTGTTTCACCCCCAGCAGTTCGCCCCCGGATGTTTCGCCCCCGGATGCTTCGCCCCTGGATGTTCTGACCCCAGCAGTTTGCCCCCCGGATGTTTCGCCCCCAGCAGTTCGCCCCGGATGTTTCGCACCCAGCAGATCGCCCCCAGATGTTTCGCACCCAGCAGTTTGTCCCCGGATGTTTTGCCCCCAGCATTTCGCCCCCGGATGTTTCGGCCCCAGCAGTTCGCTCCTGGATGTTTTGCCCCCAGCAGTTCACCCTTGGATGTTTTGCCCCCAGCAGTTCGCCCCCGGATGTTTCGCACCCAGCAGTTTGCCCCCGGATGTTTCGCCCCCAGATGTTTCGCCCCCAGCAGTTCATCCCTGGATGTTTTGCCTCTAGCAATTTGCTCCTGGATCTTTCGCATCCGGGAAAGATCTGCCTGAACTGAACATTGGCAGGTTTGCTTATCACTAATAATACACCATATGAGTCTAAGATATAGACTTCTGATCAAATTAGTTTTTTTATTCTAAAACTTTGTTTTCTAGATGAGTAATTTTACAAACAGACAGGAAAATAGTAGGATTTCATTGGTTACTAAGGAGGTCGTGCCCCCTTGGTAGCAGAACGGATCCTGGCTCCCTATGATACATTCAGGGATGCTTGTTCACAGCCCTCTGCAAAGCTCCCCTTCACCCTCCGCTCATGTGCTCTGTCCTGGACAAGAGGAGGGCTCCCCTCTGCCTGTGTAAAGCCGTTACAGGACGGAACACATAGGGGGGCTTTGCAGAGGGTTGTAAACCAGCAGCCCTTTATACATCATAGGGAATATATTGTTAGTTGCATGCTCCTGTGCAGCCACCCCCTCTAGAATCCATACACAAGTACTGCTACTAAGGAGAAACAACCTCCTTAGCAACAACTGAAATCCTGCAGCACATGGAGCTTTAACTTGGATGAGATTTTTCACACAGAAGTGAAGCTGCTGGAAGGTCTCCTTTGGAAATGAATATCATGGGCACAGGTACTATAACATAACATGTTTTTTGTAGAGTTATGCTTTAACTGTATATATCAAAACTGTTTTAACAAGAAACATAAAAAGGTATAGAGGAGAAGGATTAGAGAAAAAGAGAAAATAAAAAATACAGGTTATAATGCTTGAATTATTTTACAGCTAAAAACACTGGTCTCAAAACATACAATATGTGACCATGAACTAAAATTCAAAGCTGTAGGCAATGCCTCTCAGATAATCCATCAAGCTCCTATTATTGAAATCTTGCACGATACGTTTAACCCTTGCTGAAATTGCAGCATACTTTTTGTTTCTTGCAGCAATGGGATTTCCTGCTATTATCTGAATAATTTCAAAACTATGGAGCTCTTGCTGATGTTTCAGGCAGTTAATGAACCGGAATATATTTTGGAAAAGAGTACCACATGTTTCTCGAAAGCTATGGTGCCATCCTTCGACATCATTATTTGTTCGCTGTTGATCATTCAATGTTCGTTCATACACATTGCAGAATTGAACTGGAAACAAAGGTGCTTGACGCCCTTTGCTATTCATTCGATATAGCAGTCTTCAAAATAGTTGGCAATAGGTATTGCTTCTTGTGGAAAGTCAGGATCTTCCACCAATTCTTCAAATGATTGCACAACATTCTGTGGTGGTAGAAAGGCAAGGGCAGGTATCATGCGTATCCAATGGGCAAATGCATGGTCACCTTGATATTGCATCTTGAGTCCTTCATTTTGAACTTTACGCCAAATCGACTGTGATAGGTGGAAAAAGCAACCAGTCTTCACAAGGTTGGGGAATTCACTTTCAAATGCCTGTATTGCAGCTAGTTAAAAATCCAACATTAGGTTGTCTGGCTGCAGTCCAGGCTGGAAGTTCTTCAGCTCTTGCAGCAACCACTGGTATGTAGAATGGCTCTTGTCTGTCAGCAAGGTGTACACTAGCGGAACAACAAGGCCACTGTGGACTACATGGATTGTGTAAAGTTGCTTAAACAAGGCTGGTGTAGTGAAAAACATGCCATCAGCAAACCACTCTTTATTTTGTGCCAGTAGATTGAGATTGTCTCTTGTTCCAAATATCAACATACGGCTGTGTCCATTTCCTAATTTAAAATGAAAGTATTAGTAGAGGAAATAACAGAAAAAGTGTAACAAGCAGCAGACAGAGAATTTTGGGATAAATTCACACAAAAAAATATCCTAATCAGAAGCCTGTGTTCATATCTCACATTAAAAACTCACATTTTGCTCCAGATTTTCTGATTTCATAATAAAAAAACTAAAGCAAAATCTAGTGTGAAGGGGCCAACCAATAGTTTTTTACAACATATATTATCCCAGTGGAAAATGATATATTTTTGTTTAAAATTAAAATTACTTCCAAACTTGAAATAGGTCACATTTTTAAGGTACCTTTAGACCCTTCAACTAGACGGCCGTTCAGCACGGCCGATCGCAGCCATGTTGAACGAGCCGCCCACCTGAATGGGGAGTTCCATAGCTCCGTAGTTGTCGGATGGGCAGCGCGGACGTTCGTGACGTCCACGCTACCTATGCTGTCTCATTGAGAGGATTGTGCAGGACGCAAAAAACGCCAGTAAAATTACCAGTGTGCTTTTGGCCTAAGGCATAACAGAATAGTCCATTAGGCTGGGGTAATATGCAGCATTAATGTGTAAATCCCATCCACATGCTAATGAAAAATTTTGTTTACAAAAAAAAACATGCAGTGCAGCATGTCAATGTATGCTGCCATTATACAAAGAAAATTCCAGCCATTCAGACAAGGGGCTGAAATCCTGTACTAAAACCTGCTCCTAAATCCATAGAGTTAAGTGAAGATTTTGTTACAGAATTAGGGTACCACAATAGTGGCCACAATTGCAGGCACAATAGATTTCTGTGGGATCTGCAATTGCTACCGCAATTACAGCCGCTGCGGAAATGCCGCTCCGCAATCCCCTTCCGTCAGTGGGCACGAGGCCTCAGGCTTTATCCAGACAAGCTGGATTTACAGGCGTATTCCATGCGGTGTTTCCTGCCTGAAACCTGCCCTTTCATGTCTATGGTGCGGGTTACGGGCGGATTCTGGCCAGGTCCGGAAAACGCCCCACCAGAAAATAGCTTCAAAGCTATTTTTCGTCGGATCCCATGCTTAACTTGCCCATTCAAGGGAATGGGCAAGAGGGAAACCTCCCAAAAAATGCCTGAAAACCACAGGAAATACGCTCGATTTAGGCCATAGCAGGCAGAGCAGAGTTGAGCAGAGCTTGGCCACGTCCCATATTTGCAGAAGCGTTTTGCCAAAGCGCTTGCAAAGTGCTTAAAAAGTGCTTGCAAGCAGCAGGCAAAATGCCTCTGCAAATCCTGGCGTATCTCACCTGAGCTCCGGAGTTCAGCCCGACCTGTGCACGGATCTGCAGGACTGAACTATGAGAGCTGAGGAATCAGCCGGTGATGGCAGTTCAGCCCGTGCATGCCGAAGACAGGCGAGGCTGAACTCCGGGGCAGCATCCAGGACAGATATGGCCAGTACATTGCTGCATATTTGGAATTAGTGTTGGCCGATGCGATCACTGAAGATCGTAATTTATTACGATTTTCAGGCTGATCGTTATTTTAAATTACGATCTGATTTGTAGCCAGATCATGATGATGATCTGAATTAGAAATCGGAATCATCCGTAATCTGACAACACTGTCCAGGCATACACACCCGAACAGTGTGCGTGTATATGTGGCACCCCTAGGGGTATTTGCCACAAAAATAGTTACTGACAGTAAGTACAAATACTAAAATAGCAAGACTGCACTACCACCTCCGGCCAGAAGGGGGAGCTCCAGAGACTCCCCTTGATCCATTCTGGTCTGAGAGAAGAAATGGCAGTTGGGCTAAGGAGCTGAAAGTGAGAGGTCATACAATTGAATCTCTAACAGCCCTGTGACTGTTACCAGGCCTAAATCACCGGCCTGAGGAGAAGAGGGATAGAGAAAAAGGACATTGTGAGAAGCGGGTAGCATTAATCACTACCCAGAACAGGCGCAAGGACGGATACCGGATCCGTGGCTGTATTCATTATATATAATACAGCAACCGGAAAAACGTGAGGTGATATCAGCTTCACTAGGGCCGGACGCAGCAACAGACACAGAGTTCAGCGGTACTCCCAGAGGGGGTAAACCGATAAAAGGACTCGGGTTGCCCGTCGAACCAGGACCCGGAGGGGACAGATTGGGCCGGCAGCCAGTTCACATACAGCAGCAGGGCCACACAGAAATTGCGCACAATAAGAGGCGAAGACCCCAGCAGGGTCAAAGTAACTCAGAGTTCCCATACAGACTCCGGTGACAGGACTGGTTGTAAATCCTTTTATGTTAAAGTAAACTGGTTAAACGTTTCAGTGCCTCAGTCTTTCATTTGGACAATAGCCATCTATCCAGGATCGGGATCGTCACCGCTGGGAGAACCTGCTGCTGATCAAGTAAGTGCCTGTCCCCTCATGATACCCCTTACACTGTGCATTGCCTGAGGCCACAGCACCGGGTCAAGCCACCCGTGACATCCCCCTCAAGAGACAGACTCCATTGGTCCGGTGCTGGGTATCCCGGTCTCCTGGGCGTCACAATTGGCGTCACGAACAGGATCTAGCCAGCCCGTATACCGGGTATTGTGTGCCGTGATTGGAGCCCAAAACTGTGAAAACTGGGATGAAAAATCTTGAAAATTGACTTTATTAAAGAAAAATCCATTCCCCATTGAAAACTATTGAAAGTGACTTTTCCCCATTGGTTATAATGGAGTAAAGATGGCCGCCATCCCCTGAGGTATTCACTTCATAACCGTTAGGCACGAGACTGTTAATTGAGCTACGCCATCACCTGAGCCCCAGTCTAACTGAAAAACTTCAGAATCCGCCATTACAGAGCGCGGTGGGTGGGAGCAGCAGGGGGCGTGTCATTGTGGGCGGCACCAAGCTGAGCGCTCTGACATCAGAGCAAGGGGAAAATCGATCCTGCTGCACAGCGGAACGAATCTACACTATCCCGACGGAAGCGAAGGACCGGAAGGGTCCGGATTAACTAAGGGGGCACAGTATGTCGCAGCACGGAGACGCCGCATCACCCGGCAACGCTAATGCAGCTGAAAGACAGAGTGTCAATAGAGAGTCCGGCAGTGCAGCGGTGCAAGGAGTGGCGCCCATCATGCCGGTGCTGATGCCATATACCCCGGGTGGCCCATGGCTTCCAATGTATGAAGGTGAGCCTAATACCCTTGACGATTTCAGAGAAAAGATGCTGGCCCATTTTGACATGTTCCCTGTGGGTGAAGTTCAGCGTGTTAGTCTCCTGATGATGCAGTTAAGTGGCGATGCTAAGCGAGAAGTCACAGCATGGGCAGCTGATCTAAAAGGCACTGTTGAACGCATATTTGCTGGATTAAAAGCTACATTTGAAACCACAGCCAGCAGCAAAGCTAAAATACGATTCTTTAATTGCAAACAAAAAGCTAATGAGGGCGTGAGAGACTTTGCCTTAAACCTGCAGGAAGCCCTTAAATCACTTACACTGGCTGAACCCATTTTTAACACCGGAGCGGATAAACTGCTAAGAGATCAATTTATTGAGGGACTCTACACCCCTTCTCACCGGGGGCATGTGAGCATGCTTGTTTTTAAGAACCCTGAATTGACATTTGCCCAATTAAAGGAGAGCGCTATACGTCTCCAGCTGGCAGAGGCACCTCGGGATCAGGATCCTGCGCAACCCATGGCAGAGGCACCTCAACAACAGGGAGTGCCAGTGACATCAGCTATGTCTGGGGCCATTGCTAAGCCCCTGGGGCCCAGTACTAATGAGGCTCTTCAACAAAAGCTTGACTCTTTAGCTGATGTTGTTGCTTCAATGGCTAAAACCATGCAGGAGATGAGAGGACACAAGATGGAGTTGGCAAACTGTAGAGAGGATGTTCCATGGATGAGACCCCGGAGATACCCGACATGGAGAGGACGACCCCGCGACCGCTACCAACCGGATGGACAGCCCATTTGCCGCCGTTGCCAGCAGCCAGGCCACTTTGCACGAGATTGTGATTTAAACGGGAATCCCCTGGGAATGCGGGCCGCTTCGCAGGAATGAACTTTCAAGGCCCAACACCCTGGCACGACAGGTACATCGGAGGACGACCCATTATCCCGATCGTGCTGGACGGAATTCCCCTCAACGCTTTGCTGGACACAGGTTCCCAGATTTCATCTATACCGTATATCCTTTATAAGAGGTACTGGGCTGATGCAGATATTGATAAAGGGCCCTCTGATGTTGAACTAGATATATGGGCCAGTAATGGTAAGTTGGTACTGAAACTAGGATTCAGGGAGATGACCATAAAGATTGGTAAAGTAGAACTGAAGAAACAGGGTATAATTGTTGTTGATGTTGACCGGCGGAACTGTGAACCAACTGTATTGATAGGAATGAATGTGTTAGAGAACTGCTTTTCCGAAGTCATTTCTGTCTTACAGCAAATTGCTGAAACTGCCCAATCCTGCCAGCAGAGAGTTCTCCGGAGGGAAATAAAAGTATTGATGTTAAGGCAACAGGTAGAAGTTGCAGGTGGAGAAATCGGCAGTGTGAGGGTAAGTGATCCAACGTCTATTGTAATCCCACCAAAAACAGAAATGCTGGTATGGTGTAGAGCAGCCATTGGTACTAAGGGATGAGATTATCAAGCCTTAATAGAACCAGTGTACACCGACAGCAGGCCCACTATACTTACAGCACGAGGGATAGTCGAGGTACACCGGGGACGAGTGCCGGTACGACTTTTGAACTGTGGAGAGGAAGAGGTCACTTTGCCAAGGTATGCTACAATGGCAAAGCTATATACTGTTGACAACAATGCCATCACAACCATTGAGCCCTTAGAACCAACCTGTCAGGTGGAAGGCAATGGCTCAGATAGAGAAATGGAGGATTGGTGCCAACAGCTACACGTGGGCATAAATTCAACACCTACCCATCAAAAACAAGGGGTGTATAGGCTAGTGACGGAATATGAACAAGTCTTCAGTAAACACCCATTGGACTTCGGACGGATAGAAGGGGTAGAACACACAATCCCCACAGGTGACCATCCCCCAATAAAAGAAAGATATAGACCCATACCGCCCGCTCACTATCAATGTGCAAAAGATATGCTGAGGGAAATGAAACAGGCCGGGGTAATAAGAGACAGCTGTAGCCCCTGGGCGGCCCCTCTAGTGATTGTCAAAAAAAAGGACGGAACCATGAGAATGTGCGTAGACTACCGGAAGATTAATAACATCACCCATAAAGACGCCTACCCCTTGCCTAGGATAGAAGAGTCCTTAACTGCTTTGAAATCTGCTAATTATTTTTCCACCTTAGACTTAACAAGCGGGTATTGGCAAGTCCCTGTGGCTGAGAGAGATAAGGAAAAGACGGCATTCACCACACCAATGGGTCTATGTGAATTTAATCGCATGCCGTTCGGACTCTGCAACGCATCCGGTACCTTCCAGCGGCTGATGGAATGCTGCCTCGGACACAAGAACTTCGAGACCGTCCTCCTGTACCTAGATGATGTGATCGTCTACTCAAAGACATACGAACAACACTTAAAAGACCTGGCAGAAGTGTTCGAAGCCTTATCCAGGTATGGCATGAAAGTCAAGCCATCCAAATGTCACCTTCTCAAGCCAAAGGTACAGTACCTGGGACACATCGTGAGTTCGGAGGGAGTAGCACCAGATCCCGAGAAAATAAGCGCCATAAGGGATTGGCCAAGACCTACCAGCGCAAAAGAAGTGAGACAATTCCTGGGATTGGTGGGTTACTATCGCAGATTTATAAAAGGATTTACCAAGTTGGCAGCACCCTTGCAAGACACCTTGGTAGGGCAGACGAAGAAACCTTCAAACCGAAACCCTCCTTTTCAGTGGAACGACGAAAGGGAAGACTCCTTTGAACAACTAAAGAAGGCACTAACCGGAGAAGAGGTTCTGGCATACCCAGATTACCATAAACCTTTCATCCTCTACACCGATGCCAGTAATGTGGGACTAGGAGCGGTGCTGTCACAAAAGCAAGAAGGTCGGGAGAAAGTCATCGCCTTTGCAAGTAGAAAGCTCCGGCCTACTGAAAGAAATTCAGAAAATTACAGCTCCTTCAAATTGGAACTACTGGCAGTAGTTTGGGCTGTGACGGAGCGTTTCAAACACTATCTGGCCGCTGCAGAATTTATTGTCTATACTGACAACAATCCGTTGACCCACCTGGACACAGCCAAATTAGGTGCGTTAGAACAGCGATGGATAGCCCGGTTATCTAATTACAACTTCATAATCAAGTATCGAGCAGGTCGCAAGAATGGAAATGCCGATGCCCTATCCCAGATGCCACACTTGAGAGATGTAGAAGAGGAAACGGGGCAGCTTGAAGAAATTGAACTACCAGCCTTCCATCGTCCCAAGGCAAAACATCATCAGTCAAGTACCTATCAGAAACAACAAGAGGTGAATTTTAATCCGTTAGCACACCATAGATGGGCTGACACCCAAGACAGCAATCCGGCTGTGAAGTTGGTGAAAGAACTGTTGACTGAGCAAAGTGCATATCCCGATGAGGATGCCCCAGAAGAGACGCATCAACTCTGGAAAGAGAGAGGCAAAATGTTCCTGTATCAAGGGAAGCTCTGTAGAAGATACACCAATCCGAAAACACATGAATTGGTTTGGCAGATTATTGTGCCTAAACAAGATGTGAAGATGGTCCTCGAAGCTTACCATAATGGTGCTGGTCACTTTGGTTGGAAAAAGTTAGAAGTACTTCTAAGAGAAAGATTTTATTGGGTCGGGATGAGAAAATCAATCGAACAGTGGTGCAGAAATTGTGGCCCGTGCAACCTCAGAAGAAACGATCAAAAGAACCAAAGAGCACCACTGCAGCCCATAATCACCAAACAACCACTTGAACTTGTAGCCATGGACCATGTGAAGTTGACACCAAGCCGGTCCGGCTATGTCTATGCCTTGACCATCGTGGACCATTATTCACGCTTCTTGGTAGTAGTACCCGTAAAAGATCTGACAGCAAAAACAGCAGCCAAAGCGTTCCAAACGTACTTTTGTAGACCCCATGGATATCCGGAACAGGTTCTCACCGACCAAGGTACAGCCTTTGAATCAGAGATCTTCAGAGAATTCTGTAATATGTATGGTTGCAAAAAGATCCGGACGACGGCCTATCATCCACAAACAAACGGCTTATGCGAGAAGATGAACCATATTGTAATAGACCTACTAAAGACTTTACCTGAGACAGAAAGGAATCAATGGCCAGAGAAATTGCCTGACTTGGTGGATCTGTATAATCATGTCCCGGTGAGCTCCACCAACTGCACCCCAGCTTACCTTATGCGTGCAAGACCCGGCCAATTACCAATCGATCTAGAAATGGGAATTCTGAAACCAGACGCAGAAGTTCAAGACTCCAATTGGGATATCATACGGCAAAAGCAGTATCGCCAAGTGCAAGAGAGTGTGGAAAGAAGCCTTCAGCAAACTAGAGAAAGACAAGAGCGAACTTTCAACCAGAATGCTCTAGCGACCCCATTAAGACCGGGTGACCAAGTGCTCAAGAGAAATCGTCGAACCAATAAACTGGACAATCAGTGGGAAGCCGTACCCTACACAGTTTTACCAACAAGAGTGGATAATCGTAAAATGTGTCTCATTAGCAAAAACGGAGGCTTAACATCTGTACTAGTGTCAAGAGACAATCTTAAATTATGTCCGGAAGCATTGAAAGAGCCAGACGTTGTCCAGCCAGAACCAGAAGTTATTCAACCCATACAGGTTCAACCAGTAAAGGAAAAAGAAGAGGAAGTGTATCACACCTGTATAGGAGACTTTCCCAAAACTCTACTAACATACCATGGTGCAGTAGTGGTTCCCATGGTGGCCTTTTACCCAACACCGAACCCAATACCAGAAGTCCCAAGACAGGAAGAGGCTGACCCCGTACTACAGGAGGTTCCAGGCCAGGAAGAACAGATTCCTGGTCAGAGTAATCCCATTCACGGTGGACTTGCCAACTCCATAGTCGTGGAATTATCTTTAGCAGAGCGGGCAGATACTACATCCGCAGTAGACAGTAGTACACCACATGAAGAGACACCGCTATTACGTAGATCACAGCGTAGTACCCAGGGTCAATTACCGGCCAGGTATGCAGATTACCAACTATAAAGCTCATAATGTGAATTGTATATATGTTATGCCGTATATAGTTAAACAGAAAATGTAGTATAGTCATTGTTATCAGTCTGCAACGTTTAAGCACAGTGCCTACAGAGACTTGTCTGTATGAACTTATTGCATATTCTTGAACTTTTTATCAGCCCGGAGGCACTAAATCAAAGCTCCGGAAAGACTGCTTTTTGAACTTTGCTTTTTGCTCTTTTTAAACTTTCTTTAGACTTTATATTGATAACTCCGTTGGAAAAATGGAACTAAATTCCTGGACACTAAGTACAGTGCCTTTCCTAATACCTTCAAGGATAGAACTGTATTAATGGACGCTATTTGAAGTGACTTTTTACAGAACTCTATTTTTGTTTCCTTGAGTGGTTTTTGTAACTTTTCATTTTTAAGACTCTGTACATATTAATTGTTATTTCAAAATGTTATTGTCCCACAGTCCCGGAGTACTGTTCTTAACTAAGGGGGAATGTGGCACCCCTAGGGGTATTTGCCACAAAAATAGTTACTGACAGTAAGTACAAATACTAAAATAGCAAGACTGCACTACCACCTCCGGCCAGAAGGGGGAGCTCCAGAGACTCCCCTTGATCCATTCTGGTCTGAGAGAAGAAATGGCAGTTGGGCTAAGGAGCTGAAAGTGAGAGGTCATACAATTGAATCTCTAACAGCCCTGTGACTGTTACCAGGCCTAAATCACCGGCCTGAGGAGAAGAGGGATAGAGAAAAAGGACATTGTGAGAACCGGGTAGCATTAATCACTACCCAGAACAGGCGCAAAGACGGATACCGGATCCGTGGCTGTATTCATTATATATAATACAGCAACCGGAAAAACGTGAGGTGATATCAGCTTCACTAGGGCCGGACGCAGCAACAGACACAGAGTTCAGCGGTACTCCCAGAGGGGGTAAACCGATAAAAGGACTCGGGTTGCCCGTCGAACCAGGACCCGGAGGGGACAGATTGGGCCGGCAGCCAGTTCACATACAGCAGCAGGGCCACACAGAAATTGCGCACAATAAGAGGCGAAGACCCCGGCAGGGTCAAAGTAACTCAGAGTTCCCATACAGACTCCGGTGACAGGACTGGTTGTAAATCCTTTTATGTTAAAGTAAACTGGTTAAACGTTTCAGTGCCTCAGTCTTTCATTTGGACAATAGCCATCTATCCAGGATCGGGATTGTCACCGCTGGGAGAACCTGCTGCTGATCAAGTAAGTGCCTGTCCCCTCATGATACCCCTTACACTGTGCATTGCCTGAGGCCACAGCACCGGGTCAAGCCACCCGTGACATCCCCCTCAAGAGACAGACTCCATTGGTCCGGTGCTGGGTATCCCGGTCTCCTGGGCGTCACATATATATATATAATGGAGAGAGATACCAGGACCGCTCACTAGACGGTCCTGGGAAACCACCACATCACGTCACAGAACAGCCCAGCACATGTGCAGAGGTGGTGATGCACAACCCAGAATGCATAGCGTTGGGATTTCGGAATTCCCTGCACCGCCGGAGACAACGCTGGACACCGGAGAGAGAGTTGAATAACTGGGTTTGTTTATTTGTTAACAGCGCAGCTTGGGGCCATTATATATATGCAAGAAAGCTGGAAGAAGAGTGGCTCAACTGAGATTGTTGCTGAGGACTCAGTGTGCTGCTAGAGCAGGGATTGGCTTCTGCCCTTACTTAACATGCATCCATGAAGAAAGACCTCCGCGCTGCTGAAGTCCTATACAAATCCTTTATTGCATTACAAAGTTCCAAAAGTGCCAGACCACCATCACCCACCCACATATATACATATATATACACACACACTATTCGGGCGTACAGTGTGTATATATATATATATATATATATATATATATATATATTCAGAATCAGTAGGCTTCAATACATTATATCACCCTGAGGCTATGTGCACACATTGCGGTTTTTACCGCGGAACTGCAGCGATTTTGATGCTGTGGGTCCGCAGCAGTTTCCATTGTGTTTACAGTAAACATGTAAACCAATGGGAAACCGCAAACTGCTGTGCACATGCTGCGGGAAAAAACGCGCAGAAATGCAGCGGTTTACAACCCGCAGCATGTCACTTCTTTGTGCAGAAACGCAGCGATTCTGCACACATAGAAATGCATTGATCCCCTTACTTCCCGCATGGGGCTGTGCCCACCATGTGGGAAGTAAGCGGATAATGTGCGGTTGCTACCCGGGGTGGAGGAGATGAGACTCTCCTCCAGGCCCTGGGAACCATATTTGTGGTAAAAAAAAAGAATGAAAATAAAAAATAATGATATACTCACCTCTCAGCGCTGCAGACGGCCGTCCGGTCTTAGGTTTGCTATGCGAGCAGGACCTGTCACATGACCGTGACGTCACAAAGGTCCTTCTCGCACAGCATCTTTGGAACCGAATCGCTGCCTGCAGCACCGAGGACATCGAGACTTCAGAGGGTGAGTATAACCATTTTTTTTTTTTTAACATTACTATTGATGCTGCATATGCAGCATCAATAGTAAAACCAGTGCAGGAGTAAAACCCGCAGCGGAAACCGCAAAACAAAACGTGATAAATCTGCAGGGATAACCGCAGCGGTTTGCCCTGCAGATTTATCAAATCCGCTGCGGGAGAACCCGCAGGGACCCGAACCTACACGGGCACAAAGCCTCAAAGTTTCCTTTGAAGGCAAAAATCACATAGTATTTTATATCAGCACCTTATATGCTAGCATTTTTCACATCTGTGCAAAATAAACTTTGCAATAGTTATGCATAATAGAATTGTTCTAATACAATGTTAAATGGTTAAGTAGCTTACCAGAGTCATGCAGAAGGAACTGCTGCTGGACATCATCAATACTGATCTTTTGGAACTCCAGGGGGATAACAAGTTGATCAAGGATTTGAGGTAACCTTGGGATATTGCCAAGTTGCCTTGCTAATCGTATTGTCCTCTTCAGTGATGCTTTCCTTGGGAGAAGTGCTGCAACATTAGAATGGGCTCCTGGAACGACGTCTGTGAGAATCTGTTGTGGTGTCTCCTGTGTTGTCCTTGCCCTGGTGACTGCCTCATTAACAAGTCAGATTGCTTCAGGTCTTGCAGCTTGTGCTGCCTGACTGTGAAGATTGACTACTTTCACAACTTCACCAGATTCTTCATTGGTCCAAACACGTCCCTTGCAAGTCGACCGTATTTCACATACCCAGATGGAATGGACATCATCAGCGGTTCGTTTGGAAAATAAGTAAATGTGATTCTCATGGATCAACTTCCTCCTTCCATGTTTGGACAGAACTGAATTCATAGTTGTAGAAAGTGAATTGCTGTGGAAGCTGACTGATTTTTTGTGGCAGTACACTTCTCTCTTTGTGGAGATTTCAGACACTGCTATATTCTGATGTACAGATGGAATAAAACCTAGTCTAATGTAACTTGCAGGACATG
The DNA here is from genome assembly GCF_032444005.1 of Ranitomeya imitator. Classification (NCBI taxonomy): domain Eukaryota; kingdom Metazoa; phylum Chordata; class Amphibia; order Anura; family Dendrobatidae; genus Ranitomeya; species Ranitomeya imitator. The sequence continues at coordinate 327,617,357 of NC_091286.1, read as the reverse complement.
TGACCTGCTACTTGTTACATCTGCAACAAAACTTGCAGCAAAGCAGGTCAGTGCTGGGTCAACTTGCAACAAAGCAGGTCAGTGCTGGGTCAGGTAAAAGTTCAAAATTGTTTAGATTTAAGGCCTCTTGCACACTGTAATTTTAGAGTGGTTTCACACTTGTGTTTGTGGCCGCCAGAGGTCAATCTGCTCTGGATCTGACACCCAGCTGGCCCTGGGGCAATGCTGGCGGAATGCTGGCATTCCGCTTGCATTGCCCATAGAAGTGAACGGCTGGGTTCCGCGATCTGCAGCCGCCTGTTTGCTTTCATAATGCCGCATTTCGCTATCATGGTTAGAACAAAAAGAAGAGCATTTTCTTCTTTTCATTCCGCTGCAGGTTAGCGGAATGCAGCATTACAGAAGCGAACGGGAGGCCTGTAGTGTATATGTAGCGGAAGTGTAAAAGCACCCTTATGCTGCCACTGTTTTAGAACTCCAAAGCACGTGCTTTACTGGCATTTTTCAGAGCGCTTTTGTGAGCGCTCTCGGTAATGACCCATAAGATACAGGCTATTGATGAGCGCTAAGTGCTCAAAAATAGCTCCTGTAATAAAATAAAAAGAGCTGGCCAAAACAACACCTCGCTTTTCCAGCCATTGACTTATCTACTATATAATTGTCTAAGGGTCACTTTCGTCTTTCTGTCTGTAATGTTTTATTCATATATTCATTGGTCGCGGCATCTGTCTGTCATGTAAATCCAAGTCGCTGATTGGTTGTAGCAAAACGCCCACAACCATTGCCACGACCAATCAGCGATGGTCACATTCTGCCAGAAAAATGGCCGCTGCTTCACTGCCCTGCACTCACCGCTGACCGCTCACACAGGGTTAATGCCAGTGTTAAATGATCGCACTCCGTTAACGCCAGCGTTAACGGATCGCACTCCGTTAATGCTGCTATTAATCCTGTGTGACCAACTTTTTGCTATTGATGGTGCCTATGCCTATGTAATGTTAAAAATAATAATAAAAAAAAAAGTTATTCTCACCCACTCCGATGTCGCGCTGTCCTCTGCATCTCTCTCCGGTGCACGCCGTGCCTTCCGGTACGAATGATGCTATGCGTCCAGGACCTACGATGACATCACAGTCATGTGACCGTGACATCATCGCAAGTCCTATGCTCAGACCGGAAGCCACCGCAAGCACTGCAGAGAGGTTCGAGGACTTCAGGGCCCATGCCTGAGGTGAGTATATCTTTATTATCTTTATATCTTTATTATTTTTTTAACATGAATATAGTGCCCACATTCCTAGACTACGTGGGCAGTGCAATATACTACGTCGGGTGGCCAATATACTACATGAAGACAATAAATACTCTGTTGTAAAAAAGTCACAGTAAATAAGCAAGTGCTAGTCAAAAAATGAAAAAATACAGGGTATTTAGTTAATACTTTTTTTGCAAAAAAAGTATGTTAACCTGCTCCACCAATCGCCAAGTGGCCTGTGCAATGTACTACGTGGACTGTCCAATATACTACATAACCTGTGCAACATACCACGTGGCTGCGCCTTCTAGAATACCCGATATGTTAGAATCTGGCCACCATCTAGTATATTCAAAATTGGCAATCTTCTTAGTGATTTTCCAGTGCTTAGCACTTGGGAAAGTGGCTACTTTGAAAGAGGTCTTAGGGCTAAAACACAAGGCGGAAATTCCCTGACTAATTTGGGTGCGAAACATCTCGGGCGAAACATCCGGGGGCGAAATGTGCAGGGGCGAACTGCTGGATGCGAAACATCCGGGGGCAAAACATCTGGGGGCAAACTGCTGGAGGCAAAACATCTGGGGGCAAACTGCTGGGGGCGAAACATCCGGGGGCGAAACATCCGGGGGCGAACTGCTAGGGGCGAAGCATCCGGGGGCGAACTGCTGGGGGCGAAGCATCCAGGGGCGAAACATCCGGGGGTGAACTGCTGGGGGAGAAACATCTGGGGGCGAACTGCTGGGGGCGAAACATCCGGGAGCGAAACATCTGGGGGCGAACTGCTGGGGGCGAAACATCCGGGGCGAACTGCTGGGGCGAAACATCCAGGAGCGAAACATCTGGGGGCGAACTGCTGGGGACGAAACATGCGGGGGCGAACTGCTGGGGGCGAAACATCCGGGGCGAAATGTGCGGGTGCGAACTGCTGGGGGCGAAACATCCAGGGGCAAAACATCCGGGGGCAAACTGCTGGGGGCAAAATGTGCGGGTGCGAAACAACCAGGGGCAAAATGTTTGGGGGCGAAGGGTACCTGGGGGCAAACTGATGGGGGCGAAATGCTGGGGACGAAATGCTGGGGGTGAACTGCTGGGGGCGAAACTTCCAACTCCCATTATAAACAAATGTAAAAAGTTCATAGGGTATGAAGACAGTACTTTTTCATATACTGTAGTTGTATGTGATATTCTTGCAACTAGCAGTAAACTGAGTTATTATAGTAAACAGTTTCTAACAATGGATGTAGAGAACATAGTATGTTCATGCCGATGGCATGCAGATCTACCTCTCTGGACCGGAACTCACTTCCTTACTCACCAAAATACCAAAATAGACTAATTATAATACACCACACACTCTTGTGGATTATCATGCAAAAAGGATAAGTTTTATTGACATATAATCTGTGAGCATAATAAAATAATGTAATGTAAGCGATACAAAGAGAACATTTTGGCTCCACACGCACTCCAATTCAGCCAGGTGCAGGAGCACCGCTATTATCAGCTACCTCTGCAGATCCCCACCAGCCAGCGTTGGTGATCCAGCACACCTGTATGGACATTTACAGATGACTAGTCTCTATGTGACTCTACAGGGATCCTCTGTATTCTTCTTTCACCAGGCACTGGAATAAGCGATTATGTGACAAAGGCTTCAGTGGAGCTGAAACGTTCTCTTTGTATCGCTTCCATTACATTATTCTGTTACGCTCCCAGATTATATATTATTAAAACTTATCCTTTTTGCTTGATAATCCACAAGAGTGTGCGGTGAATTATAATTAGTCTATGTTGGGACCAACTGGTCCGTTACACCTGCACCTCATTTATAGCAAGACTGAGTGCACGCTAAAACTATTACTACTACTACAAAATCCCAAAATGTCTGTCTGCTATTTCAGCTTTCCTTTCTGCTCGCTTTCTAAAACTGAACATGGACAAAACAGACTTCATCATCTTTCCCCATCTCACTCTGCCCCTCCACGAGACCTAACCATCAATGTCAATGGCTGCTCACTTTCCCCAGTCCCACACGCTCGGTGCCACGGGGTGATCCTCGACTCTGCCCTCTCTTTCAAGCCAAATATCCAAGCCCTTGCCTCCTCCTGCTGACTTAAACTCAAAAATATTTCTTGGATCCGTGCATTCCTTGGCCATGAAACCACAAAAACACTAGTGCATGCCCTTATCATCTCCTGTCTCGACTACTGCAACCTCCTACTCTCTGGCCTCCAGTCTAGCACTCTGGCACCTCTCCAATCCATCCTATACTCTGCAGCCCGATTAATCCACCTGCCTCACCATTATTCCCCAGCCTCCCCTCGTTGCCAAGCCCTTCACTGGCTTACTATTGTCCAGAGTCTTCAGTTCAAAACCCTAACTATGACAAAGTCATCCACAACCTGTCTCCTCCATACATCTGTGTCATGGTCTCCCAGTACTTACCCACACGTAACCTTCAATCCTCCAAAGATCTTCTTCTCTACTCCCCTCTTATCTCTCTTCACACAACTGCATGCAAGACTTCTCCCGTGCTTCCCCAATCATCTGGAACTCTCTTTCCCAACACATCAGACTCTCGCCTACCACAGAAGCCTTCAAAAAGAATCTGAAGATCCACCTCTTCCGACAAGCCTACAACCTGCAGTGATGCTTAGTCTGCTGAACCACCGCACAACAAGCTCTACCCTCTCCTAGTGTATCTTCACCCATCCCCTGTAGACTGTGAGCCCTCGCGGGCAGGGTCCTCTCTCCCTCTGTACTTGTGCGTGCCTTGTTTTGCTCATGTTTATTGTACTTGTCTATAATTGCCCCTTCCATGTGTAAAGCACCATGAAATAAATGGTGCCATAAAAATGAATAATAACAATAGCATAGGTACACAGTAGGACAAAGTTTTATAAGAATCTTTGAAGAACAGAGTTTGTTCGGAAGTTACATGCCAAGTTCCATTATTTATCTAGTGAAGATGGTAGGGGTTTAGATTTGGGTGGAGAATTGGAAACAGTGGGGATGTTTCATATCTTCAGTAGGGCCAATCTTTCTTTGTGAATATTTGCAGCGTGAATTTTACTATTCTTTTTGATAAGATGCTTTGTTGGATACCCCATATTTAGGATGGTGCTTGTTGATGTAGAGCGGTTTTTATTGAAGCAAATTTCTTTTTTTGCATGTAGCCTAGCTGCAGAGAGGTGTGTAACGAATTTCATGCACAGATAAGGTATAAACAAAGATTGTTGTTTATGCACATTTTCCATCAAACTTTACTTTGTAACATAGAAAGGTAAAATGACTAAGATATCTCTTAGGAAATGTTTGGGTAGATTCTTGTGTTTTGTGGGCCCTGTCAATGCCTATTTCATAGGCTAATTGGAAAAGAGTTTTGGACTATCTCTCCTCAGGGTTGACCACCTTAGCCTGCAGAAAGGAACACTATTCTTATAGTGAGATATGTAAATTCACTAGCTCATTATGAGCTGAGGCAAATTCAGATATTTTGTCCTGTGATACTATCTTTCAATTCAGTGATGTGTTCAAGGGTAGAAGAGGAATTTTACAGAAGTTTAAATGCAAGGAGTATTCTATTGCAAGGTGCATGTCTTTTAATGTGTTTTCAAAGAATGTTTTATATTTTGTTTGTAACTTGGCAAAGGTGTCTGGAGTTACAAAGAGAACTGAGTTTGCCGGCGAGGAGGTGAATGCTTTAGTATTTTGGTGGGAGTCGCAGAGCTTTTGTCTCTCTTTAACAGTGCTGGTGAATGTAGAACCTCACATTGAAGCTCTGGTGTCACGGACCCATCCTGGATGAGATTTGAAGAAGAGTCAGGTTTATTTATTCATGAGCATGAGGTGAGAAGGTAGCCCAGAGCTTGCTCCTGTGCTGCATAGAGAGAGGATGCTAAGAGTGAGGCCATGTGATGTGGAAATCATATCTTTTTTTGACACCTTTGGTAAACAAAAAGCGCCCTAATGAGTTATTACTGCTGTCGTTCCCTATTATTTTCCTGCCCATGTCTTCTTGTCTCATTTTCCTGTGTTTTTCGTCAGTAGCAGTGGCTTAATTTAGAAAATTGAATTTTTCATTCATTTTTTTTCCTCTGTGAAAATCCCTGTGAAGCATCTGATACGTTTTTACATTTCACATTTTCTGAATGTACTTTTGTATACTTTGAGGGGTGCAATTTTTAAACTGGGGTTTTGTTTGGGGATTTTCCTATATATTAATCTGTAAGTGACTTCAAAAGTTAAGTGGTCCATAAAAAAATAAGGTTGGTAAAGTTCACTGCAAAAAAATGAAAAATTTCTGCTAAACTTTAACTCTTCTAACACTCTAACAAAAGAGGACATTTTATGTTGATGTTAGGTAGATATATGGTAAATGTTAATTACTAACTATCTGGTGCAGCATGACTATCTTTTTTAAGGGTATAAAAATTCAAAGTTTGAACATTAAGAATTTTTAAAATGTTCTGCCAATTTCCAATATTTTCACAAATAAATGCAAATCAAATTGACATTGGTTTACTGAAAGTTTAATGTATAAAGATTCATTGAGATATGTACTAGAATTCAGAGTTACTACCACATAAATTGGCACATGCTAGATTTGAAAAATTTGACTTGGTCAGGAAATAAACTTTGGTGGGAAGAGGTTAAAGTACAATTTTTGTTCTATTTTACTTTTGCCTTGATTTTAACTTGCATTCTACTGTATGTGTTGCACTTACTAACCAACCCCTAATTTTCTTTGAAATCCCTTCTCTACGTGCTTATCAGCTGGGGAGATTTGGATTATTGCCAATTAGAGCAAGGCGTGGACATTATCTATCCCAATGGGTTCTTTGGACCATAAAATTCCTCGAGCTTGACCAATTTTATGTTTTACTTTATAGACGCACCTACCATTTTTGTAAACTGCTTGGAACTAAGTGGTGCTTTTAAAATACTTCAATCTGTAAAAATGAGAACAATAATGCGTTAGTGTTTAGGAAACTACAATGAGTTGGAATGAATGTCATGGAATGTAAAATAAAATCATGTTAACACATTATTAACCTTGGACTTGCTTTAAATTTAAGATAAACTCAAAATAACAGTACACATGAAAGATAGGTTATGTGATAAAATTATGAATGTTTCTTACACTTTTGAGCAAATGCAACTTAGCAAAGTTTTATAGGTATGAATAAAAACATTCTAACTTGTTGGGAAACATGATTGCTAAATTTATCTATAATCTATGTTTAAAGACGTATTTAACTTTTTAATTAATTTTGCAAATAAAAGTACTTGATTGGTTCACTATTTGTACAGTAGTTGAATCTAGTGCCACAAGCTGTACTGTAAACCACTTAAAGCTTACACCCTATTATAATTGTTTTATATGTTATAAAATTTAGCAAACATATTGATTTAATATAATCCTAATTGCACTGATCATGGTCATAAAGCAATTGAATGTAAGAAATGTTAAATGTTCATTCATGTGACTTTGAATGAACTTGCTATGAACTTTGTTAATTATACCATACCAGCATTTAGAATTATGCAGAATTATTGGAGGGAAGGATGTTTTAGGCCACTTATGAGATATAACTTTAAATCTTATATACATAGTCCAACAATTTGGGTTGGCAGATGCGTATCTTACATGTTCAGATATTTTTTAACAGTTTGCTGAACTGTTTGTGTCTTTCGATAATGTTACATATGAACATTAATATATATGAATATACAGTGTAGTGAATAGATGTCTTAATTAACAGTCTTGTGCAGTGACCTTGATATTTATAAACCAGTTTTACCATTTCTACATGCAGATGATATCTAGAACCAACCAGAATGACAGTTGCAACTCATAATGAAAATTCAATCATGAGATACTATATAGCTCTTGTCATAGAACTCATGAATGTAAAAAGATGAAACAAGTTCTCAAGATATCTAGAATGCAATTTAACCGCTACTTGGACAATCCTTTCTTTCTTCCCCCTTTTAAAATAATAATGTTTATACTTGCTTTCGGTTCCGTTGGCGCTGGCTCTCCTGAAAATCTTGTGACATTGCTACGTCATGAGATCTCTGCAGCCAATCAGAGCAGGCTTCACTTTTTTCACATTTTTGTTTCTCAGCTTCAACTCAGCCCACCTTTATGATAAATTTGCATGTTATGGATACGACAGGGTGTAATATTCTGCTGTTCTCTCTGGAGGCTGGCCTATTATTCTTTGTCTGTATAACTAAAGCTCTGATGCTTGACCCAGAGTATTTTTCTACATGGGCAAGTTTCTGGTGTTGCGCATTTGAAGCATTTCAAGCATGAGGATAGACTCATTTTATAGCCCTCATAATGCAGTTATATATGCTCTATGTGTGTTTTGAGGAGCTTTTCTATATACCTAATTGACGTGGGAAAATGGATGGGTTGCTCAATGTATGAAAGAATGATCAAAGGTGTAAAGTTTAGGTCTACCAGTTCTAGCCAAGTTATTATTCTATATTAGCTTCATCAACAATGTGTGTATCCTGTTGATGAATCTGTTGCATACTGCACAGGTACTGTAGAGAGATTGGTGTAGCATAAAAACATTAATAAATCTGACCAATGATGTATTTTATTGATAAGTTCCTCCACACTCTTTTTTGCATTACTGATGTCTTGATTTCAAATGGACATTGCATTTTGGTTTATAATATTTGCTATTTGCTATAAAGTACTGAATAATTGTAATTTTATTTCCATAATGTCAGTAACAGCTATTGAACCGCAAGTTTGCTGACAAACTTGGTGTGTATAACTAAAATTATAAAAAAAAAATATATATATATATATATATGTATATATATATACAGTATGTAAAAAGCAACTAAACAAATATATAAATATATAATTCAAATAATCGAGAAGCCCTTAGTCAGTGAACAAATGATTAACAAAATATACACAAAATATAAAAGAAATACAAAAATGTACCCTTCTACACAAATATTTAAATTTCCCTCAATGGATATCAATACATGCAAAGTGAAAAATTGTCATATTATAAATTGATCACAAAAATGATCATGAATATTTATTATTATTTAGTTTGATATTTATGATCTCCATTCCATATGTTTATAAATAGATCCATAAAATAGATTAATATTATATTATTACATTAAATTATTACAAAATCTATATTATCGGATAACAATATTTTACTAGGACGACAAGGATAATCTATTTCCAGTTCCACACAAAAAGTATTGCATATCAGTAACCACTCGCATGTTGCATGATTCCATGGAGAGAATGTAATGTCCAATATTCAATCAGCGCATCTGGGATGCCTAAAATGCAAAAAAGGAGAGCTTTAGGGATGAAAATAATGCAGTTAATCTCATTATCTCTATTGAGACCATTAGGAGATAATGTGTTTATGATGTATATCAATATGCTTCCCTGCAGAGAAGGATTTTTTTTAATATTACAGTTCCTCTTCTCCTAGGGATTTTAACCTGTTCCAATACCCGATACCTCAGTTGGGTGATCGTATGCCCTTTCTTTAAAATGAAATCAGAGCGGCAATGAAGTATCACTACTTCTAATGGTAGATTTGTGTTTATTTACACAAATACCAACTTGTTGGGTTGCTCTCCCAATATAAAGGAGACCACAATGGCATTTAAACTAGATATATTCCTTTATTAGACATGTAAGTAAAAAAAACATAAATTTAAAGGGTTTTCCAGTCTGAGGATGATTGAAGTATTGCCCCTTAATCATTACTGCATTAGACACTGTTCAAACAAGGATAAATCCTATTCTCCTTTAGAGATACAAATGATTGTCTGGATATATTACTTTCACTCCCTATATCCACATGTACTAATTTGTGAAGGCTCTTACTCTTACGTTTGGAGGGACCCTCCCTCATGCCAAATAGTTAGCAAGATAGTGGAATGCATGTTCTCCATCACTTTTCAATCTGAGCTAAAACTTGCCCATTTGAATTTTGGGCTTTGCTCGCCACCACTACCATCTCCACCACCATCTCATTATGCGGCCCTCGCTGACAATTAGCAGAAGGCCAGCAGGTGCCCTGAAATATGAGTCTAGTATAGGCCCTCAGGTGACCCTGTATACATTTGGGAGAGCTCTTACTCCTACATTCGGGAGGTCCCTCCCTCATGCCAAAAAGTTAGCCAGATAGTGGAATACATATCCCCCATCCCTTTACAATGCCAGCTAAAACATGCCCATTTGAATTTTGGGCTTTTTCCTGCCACCACCATGTCATTATTTGGCCCTCGCTTTTAATTTTTAGAGGGCCACCAGATGCAGTGAAATCTGCAATTTGTAAGGTCCACAGTTCATTTTTGCCACCGGATCCCAATTCAACCACTGTAATAGTGAGTGAAGCCGCTGTAAGGTGAATATAATACAGGAGTTGGGGGAGCTGTATGATCAATGTCAGAAAATTGGATTCTACCAGACACCAAAAGCATTAAAAATTAAATTCGAAATGCAGTGGATGCCCTGTATTGTGATCAGTCTGTCAGGCCTGAAACCCATATCAGGAACATGTACAAGTCTCATTTTACAGCCCCTCAAGGGAAAGAGACAGGAGTGCCATTGACCAATCTGCACAAGCCTACACACTTCTTCTGGAAATGACCCAATCAGGCAGAATGTATTTTTGCATGGTTTTGAGCAACAATGGAGTAATTACAGAATATGTCACACAGAGTGTTGAGGTCTGTGGAGTGCATTACTCAGGTGACAGACAGTGCTACAGAGCTCAGGTAAAAGCTTTAGCGTGGCAATGGCCATGTTCCAATATGTGTAAGGTTGAGGCTTGAATAGGTCTGTAGAGCGAATTTACCCTGTCTCTTACATGTTCTTAAAATATGCGGAAACTGGCCAATATCCCATCACCATTTATTGTAAGGACCCAAATTTAGAAAATGTAAGTGAACTAGTTTAATAAAGAGACACAAATCACATTTAGGAGCCTGGAAAAGTCAGCAATGGTCTTTGTCCAGCACCGGACAATGTAAATTAATAACAAATATGTATGCCCTTTTTAACCCCTTCATGACCTTGGGATTTTCCGTTTTTCCGTGTTCGTTTTTCGCTCCCCTCCTTCCCAGAGCCGTAACTTTTTTATTTTTCCGTCAATTTGGCCATGTGAGAGCTTATTTTTTGCGGGACGAGTTTTACTTTTGAATGACATCACTGGTTTTACCATGTCGTGTACTAGAAAACGGGAAAAAAATTCCAAGTGCGGTAAAATTGCAAAAAAAGTGCAATCCCACATTTGTTTTTTGCTTGGCTTTTTTGCTAGGTTCACTAAATGCTAAAACTGACCTGCCATTATGATTCTCCAGGTCATTACGAGTTCATAGACACCTAACATGACTAGGTTATTTTTTATCTAAGTGGTGAAAAAAAATTCCAATCTTTGCTAAAAAAAAAAAAATTGCGCCATTTTTCGATACTCGTAGCGTCTCCATTTTTTGTGATCTGGGGTCGGGTGAGGGCTTGTTTTTTGCGTGCCAAGCTGGTGTTTTTAATGATAACATTTTGGTGCAGATACGTTCTTTTGATTGCCCGTTATTGCATTTTAATTCAATGCCGCGGCGACCAAAAAAACCTTAATTCTGGCATTTCGAATTTTTTTCTCGCTACGCCGTTTAGCGATCAGGTTAATGCTTTTTTTATTGATAGATCGGGCGATTCTGAACGCGGCGATATCAAATATGTGTAGGTTCGATTTTTTTTTTTATTGATTTATTTTGAATGGGGTGATTTAAACTTTTATATTTTTTTTTATTTTTTTCACATTTTTTTTACTTTTTTTTTTTACTTTTGTCATGCTTCAATAGCCTCCATGGGAGGCTAGAAGCAGACACAACGCGATCGCCTCTGCTACATAGCAGCGAGCTGATGTTCGCTGCTATGTATCAGAAATGCAGGTGTGCTGTGAGTGCCGACCACAGGGTGGCGCTCACTAGAGATGAGCGAAACGGGTCGAAATTTTTCAAAAGTCGCCGACTTTTGGCAAGGTCGGGTTTCATGAAACCCGACCCGACCCCAGTGTGGGGTCGGCCATGAAGTCGGCGATCTTTTGAATCTAGAATCAGAATTCCGATACCGATTCCCGATATGTTTATATCGGGAATTGGTATTGGAATTCAGATAAGTGGAAAATAAAGAATAAAAATAAAAAATATTGCAATACTTACCCTCTGACGCGCCCTGGTACTAACCGGGAACCTTCCTTCCTTAGAATCAGCCTTCCAGGACCTTGCGGTGACGTCGCGGTGACGTCGCGGCTTGTGATTGGCCGCGCGGCCGCCCATGTGACCGCTCGCGCGACCAATCACAAGCCGCGACGTCACCGCGACGTCACTGAAGGTCCTGGAAGGGCTGATTCTTAGGAAGGAAGGCTGCCGGAAAGAAACAGGGCGCGTCCGAGGGTGAGTATATACCTAATAGGAATATACTCACCCTCGGACGCGCCCTGCTTCTTTCCGGCAGCCTTCCTTCCTAAGAATCAGCCCTTCCAGGACCTTCGGTGACGTCGCGGCTTGTGATTGGTCGCGCGAGCGGTCACATGGGCGGCCGCGCGGCCAATCACAAGCCGCGACGTCACCGCGACGTCACCGCAAGGTCCTGGATGGCTGATTCTAAGGAAGGAAGGTTCCCGGTTAGTACCAGGGCGCGTCAGAGGGTAAGTATTGTGATATTTTTTATTTTTATTCTTTATTTTACACTAAAATATGGATCGCAGGGCCTGAAGGAGAGTTTCCGCTCCTTCAGACCCTGGGAACCATGGAAACCCAATGCATTGCATTGGGTTTCGAGTCTCGGCCGACCCCGACTTTTTTATAGGATGGGCCGATTTCACTCGACCCGACTTTTGAAAAAGTCGGGTTTCGTGAAACCCGACCCGATCCTATAAAAGTAAAGGTCGCTCAACCCTAGCGCTCACAGCTACCGGCGATCAGTAACCATAGAGGTCTCATGGACCTCTATGGTTACTATTCAGAAGCATCGCCGACCTCCGATCATGTGACGGGGGTCGGCGATGTGATCATTTCTGGCTGCCCAGCCGGAAGCGGTAGTTAAATGCCGCTGTCTGCGTTTGACAGCGGCATTTAACTAGTTAATAGGCGCGGGTAGATCGCGATTCTGCCCGTGCCTATTATGGGCACATGTCAGCTGTTCAAAAGAGCTGACATGTCCCGGCTTTGATGCGGGCTCACCGCCGGAGCCCACATCAAAGCGGGGCTTCTGACCTCGGACGTACTATCCCGTTCGAGGTCAGAAAGGGGTTAATGAATAATTTGTGAACAGACATATGCTGACAAGGGACAACTGAATGCTGCATTGGGACAATGAACTGGACATAGTTGCTGACTGTTGTGTCTGTGAAAACTGCAGTTTGTGGACAGGAGGCCTCAGCACCTCCTTCCTGTACAGCAGAGTGGGAATGATGTAACACAGGGGAAGGGCCAGTGGTTTCACCATCAGAAACATATTTTGTACCCAGGCATTCCACCCATCTACTGGAGTGCTGCATATATGAGCAGTATATGGCGTATGCCAACAGAGGTATTATATTGAATTTCCCTCTATAAAGGAATGTGTGAGTAAGATTTTAGAACTAGCAGCATATATAGAGAGCATGATTCATTACTCATGTTATTATTCTGCATTGGACTGAAACCTGAAGAACTGTGTGGAGCATATTAATGCATTTATGTTCAAAAATGTCCAAGTGCAGACCCAAAAAATCCTCCGGCTACCAGATACACACTTAAAGAGACTGTGACAAGGACAACACAATAAATAAAAGTAAAATAATTGAATATATAGAGATTGAGAGCAGTGATGGGTGAGCACTAGGGTTGAGCGAAACGGGTCGTTCATTTTCAAAAGTCGCCGACTTTTGGCAAAGTCGGGTTTCATGAAACCCGATCCGACCCCTGTGCGGGGTCGGCCATGCGGTACACGACTTTCGCGCCAAAGTCGCGTTTCAATGACGCGAAAAGCGCCATTTCTCAGCCAATGAAGGTAAACGCAGAGTGTGGGAAGCGTGATGACATAGGTCCTGGTCCCCACCATCTTAGAGAAGGGCATTGCAGTGATTGGCTTGCTGTCTGCGGCGTCACAGGGGCTATAAAGGGGCGTTCCCGCCGACCGCCATGTTACTGCTGCTGATCTGAGCTTAGGGAGAGGTTGCTGCCGCTTCGTCAGAAGCAGGGATAGCGTTAGGCAGGGTCCATTAACCACCAAACCGCTTGTGCTGTAGCGATTTCCACTGCCCAACACCACCTTCAGTGTGCAGGGACAGTGGAAGCTACATTTTTTTTTTTCCCCTCAGCGCTGTAGCTCATTGGGCTGCCCTAGAAGGCTCCCTGATAGCTGCATTGCTGTGTGTACGCCGCTGTGCAAACCAACTGCTTTTTTCAAAGCACAAATCCTCTTGTTCCTTCCTTTCTGCACAGCTATCTTTTTTGTTTGTACACACTTTTTATTTAATTTGTGCATCAGTCCACTCCTTATTGCTGCCTGCCATACCTGGCTGAGATTACTGCAGGGAGATAGTAATTGAAGGACACTCCCTGTTTTTTTTTTTTTTGTGGGAGATTAAGATTGACATTTCTGCTAGAGTGCCATCCCTGTGTGTGCCATCTCTCACTCAGTGGGCCATAGAAAGCCTATTTATTTTTTTGCTTGATTTGGGTTATAAAATCTACCTGAAAAAATCACTACATCAATCAGTGGGAGAAAAATATTGGCCTCAGGGCTTGTGTGCCACTCTTGACTCCTGTGTGTGCCATCTCTCAGTCAGTGGGCCATAGAAAGCCTATTTATTTTTTTGCTTGATTTTGGTTCTAAATTCTACCTGAAAAAATCAATAAATCAATCAGTGGGAGATTAATATTGGCCTTTGGGCTTGTGTGCCAGTCCTAAGCGTGCCATCTCTCTCTCTCAGATAGTGGGCCATAGAAAGCCTATTTATTATTTTTTTTATTGGGTTTATAAATTTTCCCTGGAACAAAAAAAAAAAAAGTGGGAGATTAATATTGGCCTCTGGGCTTGTGTGCCAGTCCTGAGCGTGCCATCTCTCTCACAAATAGTGGGCCATAGAAAGCCTATTTATTTTTTTGCTTGATTTGGGTTCTAAAATCTACCTGAAAAAATCACTACATCAATCAGTGGGAGAAAAATATTGGCCTCAGGGCTTGTGTGCCACTCCTGACTCCTGTGTGCATCATCACTCACTCAGTTGGCCATAGAAAGCCCATTTTTTTTTTTTTGCTTTATTTGGGTTCTAAACTCTACCTGAAAAAATCAATAAATCAATCAGTGGGAGATTAATATTGGCCTTTGGGCTTGTGTGCCAGTCCTAAGCGTGCCATCTCTCTCTCTCAGATAGTGGGCCATAGAAAGCCTATTTATTATTTTTTTTATTGGGTTTATAAATTTTCCCTGGAACAAAAAAAAAAAAGTGGGAGATTAATATTGGCCTCTGGGCTTGTGTGCCAGTCCTGAGCGTGCCATCTCTCTCACAAATAGTGGGCCATAGAAAGCCTATTTATTTATTTTTTTTTTGTTTTATAAATTCTCCCTGAAAAAAAAAGGGAGATTAATATTGGCCTTTGGGCTTGTGTGCCAGTCCTAAGCGTGCCATCTCTCTCTCTCTCTTTTTTTATTGGGTTTATAAATTTTCCCTGGAACAAAAAAAAAAAAGTGGGAGATAAATATTGGCCTCTGGGCTTGTGTGCCACTCCTGACTCCTGTGTGGGTCATTTCTCACTCAGTGGGCCATAGAAAGCCTTTTTTTGTTTTATTTGTTTTCTAAATTCTCCCTGAAAAAAATCATTTTATTTTATTTGGTTTCTAAATTCTTCCTGAAAAAATCATTTTATTCTATTATTTTTTTTTCCTAAAGTCTCCCTGAAAAAAAAAAAACAAATCAGTGGGAGATTAATATTGCCCTTTCTGCTTGTGTGCCAGTCTTGACTCCTGGGTGTGCCATCTCTCTCTCTCTCTCTCCAATTGTGGGCCATAGAAAGCCTATTATTTTTTTAGCTTGATTTGGGTTCCAAAATCTACCTGAAAAAATCACTACATCAATCAGTGGGAGATAAATATTGGCCTCTGGGCTTGTGTGCCACTCCTGACTCCTGTGTGCGTCATCTCTCACTCAGTGGGCCATAGAAAGCCTTTTTTTTTTTTATTTGTTTTCTAAATTCTCCCTGAAAAAATCATTTTATTTTATTTGGTTTCTAAATTCTTCAAGAAAAAATCATTTTATTCTATTATTTATTTTTCCTAAAGTCTCCCTGAAAAAAAAACAAAAAACAAATCAGTGGGAGATTAATATTGCCCTTTCTGCTTGTGTGCCAGTCTTGACTCCTGGGTGTGCCATCTCTCTCTCTCTCTCCAATTGTGGGCCATAGAAAGCCTATTATTTTTTTAGCTTGATTTGGGTTCCAAAATCTACCTGAAAAAATCACTACATCAATCAGTGGGAGATAAATATTGGCCTCTGGGCTTGTGTGCCACTCCTGACTCCTGTGTGCGTCATCTCTCACTCAGTGGGCCATAGAAAGCCTTTTTTTGTTTTATTTGTTTTCTAAATTCTCCCTGAAAAAATCATTTTATTTTATTTGGTTTCTAAATTCTTCCTGAAAAAATCATTTTATTCTATTATTTTTTTTCCTAAAGTCTCCCTGAAAAAAAAAAAAATCAAATCAGTGGGAGATTAATATTTACATTTGTGCTTCAGTGACAGTCCTGCGTGTGTGGCATCTCTCTCATTTGTTGCCACCAACAACAGAGTGTGTAACATTGTGCCTGATTTTCGTTGTGGTCTCACTCACCTGTAAAGGGGTAGCTAAATCATACTGAAGTTATAGCTCACCGTGTAATTTGTGTGACAGCAACAAATACCGTTAGTTTGTTTACGTTTTTAAAACAATGAGGAAGTCTGGTGGAAGAGGTCGTGGCCGGGGGCGTTCATTGTCAGCTGGTAATGAGGGTAGTGGTAGTGGTGGAGCATCAGCTGGTCATGGGAAAAAAAATATTGCACCTAAGTCTGGAGCTGTGGAGCCAGGTTCGTCGTCTGGCTACACAAGGCCTCGAACGCTCCCTTTTCTGGGAGTAGGAAAACCGCTTTTAAAGCCGGAGCAGCAAGAGCAAGTTTTGGCTTATCTTGCTGACTCAGCCTCTAGCTCTTTTGCTTCCTCTCGTGAAACTGGTAAATGTCAAAGCAGCGCGTCGTTAGTGGATGTTCACGGTCAGGGACAAGTCGCTTCCTTGTCCTCTTCAGCAAAAACAACAACAGAGAAGAATGCAGCAGGCGACACAACGGGTTACTCCATGGAGCTCTTTACACATACTGTCCCTGGCTTAGAAAGTGAAGCAGTTAACAGTCCATGCCCATTACAAGTTGAATCTGACATGGAGTGCACTGATGCACAGCCACAGCCAGACTACTATGCTGGTCCTTTGACTCAGACCACAACATTGCCCTCGCAGGGTAATGATCAAGAATCAGACCCTGATGAGACTATGTTGTCCCATCACGAACGCTATACCACCGACCGACATGGTGACACAGACGAAGTTGCACACGAGCTACAAGAAGAGGTAATAGATGACCCAGTTCTTGACCCCGATTGGCAGCCATTGGGGGAACAGGGTGCAGGCGGCAGCAGTTCTGAAGCGGAGGAGGAGGGGCCGCAGCAGGCATCAACATCGCAACAGGTTCCATCTGCCGGGCCCGTATCTTGCCCAAAACGCGTGGCAAAGCCAAAACCTGTTGGAGGACAGCGTGGCCATCCGGTTAAAGCTCAGTCTGCAATGCCTGAAAAGGTATCCGATGCTAGAAAGAGTGCAGTCTGGCATTTTTTTAAACAACATCCAATTGATCAGCGCAAAGTCATCTGTCAAAAATGTTCAACTACCTTAAGCAGAGGACAGAATCTGAAAAGTCTCAATACAAGTTGCATGCATAGACATTTAACCACCATGCATTTGCAAGCCTGGACTAACTACCAAACGTCCCTTAAGGTTGTAGCATCCTCGGCCAATGAAGCTAGTCAGCAACGCAACATCCCTTCCGGCAATGTAGGGCCACCATTTTCCGCACCACCTGCAGTATCTGTGCAGGTTTCTTTGCCAGGCCAAAGCAGTCAGGGTCAGGGAATCACCAGTTTCGTAGTAGGAAACACTGCATCTAGGGCACCGGCGGCAACAATACCATCTCCCACCGTCTCTCAGTCTGCCATGTCCACCGGCACCCCCGCTAGTTCCACGATCTCCAGCTCTCCAGTCCAGCTCACCCTACATGAGACTATGGTTAGAAAAAGGAAGTACTTAGCCTCGCATCCGCGTACACAGGGTTTGAACGCCCACATAGCTAGACTAATCTCGTTAGAGATTATGCCCTACCGGTTAGTTGAAAGCGAAGCTTTCAAAGCCCTGATGGACTACGCTGTACCACGCTACGAGCTACCCAGTCGACACTTTTCTTCCAGAAAAGCCATCCCAGCCCTCCACCAGCATGTTAAAGAGCGCATCGTCCATGCACTCAGGCAATCTGTGAGCACAAAGGTGCACCTGACAACAGATGCATGGACCAGTAGGCATGGCCAGGGACGTTACGTGTCCATCACGGCACACTGGGTAAATGTGGTGGATGCAGGGTCCACAGGGGACAGCAAGTTTGGGACAGTTCTGCCTAGCCCACGGTCTAGGAAACAGTTGGCTGTAGCCGTGCGCACCCCCTCCTCCTCCTCTTCGTCCTCCTGCAGAAGCGAGAGCTCGTCCACAGACCGCAGTCGCACAACCACTCCATCCGCAGCTGCCACTGTTGCACACCAGGTCTCCCATTATGGGGCAGCTACTGGCAAACGTCAGCAGGCTGTATTGGCTATGAAGTGTTTGGGCGACAACAGACACACCGCGGAAGTTCTGTCCGAGTTCTTGCAGAAAGAAACGCAGTCGTGGCTGGGCACTGTAGATCTTGAGGCAGGCAAGGTACTGAGTGATAACGGAAGGAATTTCATGGCTGCCATCTCCCTTTCCCAACTGAAACACATTCCTTGCCTGGCTCACACCTTAAACCTGGTGGTGCAGTGCTTCCTGAAAAGTTATCCGGGGTTATCCGACCTGCTCCTCAAAGTGCGTGGACTTTGCTCACATATCCGCCGTTCGCCCGTACACTCCAGCCGTATGCAGACCTATCAGCGTTCTTTGAACCTTCCCCAGCATCGCCTAATCATAGACGTTGCAACAAGGTGGAACTCAACACTGCACATGCTTCAGAGACTGTGCGAACAGAAGCGGGCTGTTATGTTTTTGTGGGAGGATACACATACACGGGCAGGCAGTAGGATGGCAGACATGGAGTGTCAGGTGTGCAGTGGTCGAAGATTCAAGACATGTGTCAAGTCCTTCAGTGTTTTGAGGAATGCACACGGCTGGTTAGTGCAGACAACGCCATAATAAGCATGAGCATCCCCCTAATGCGTCTGCTGATGCAAAGTTTGACGCACATAAAGGATCAGGCGTCTGCAGCTGAGGAAGAGGAAAGCCTTGATGACAGTCAGCCATTGTCTGGCCAGGGCAGTGTACAGGACGAGTTAGCGGGCGAAGAGGAGGAGGAGGACGAGGAGGATGATGGGGATGATTATATTTTTAATGAGGAAGCTTTTCCGGGGCCACTGGAAATTGGTGGCGCGGCAAGGCCGGGTTCTGGTTTTTGGAGGGACACAAGTGACGTGGATTTGCCTGAAACTGCCCCTCAACCAAGCACAACCGGAGATTTGAGAACTGGAACTTTGGCCCACATGGCGGATTATCAAAAGGGACACACGCATAACTAAAATGATGAACGATGACGATTACTGGTTGGCCTGCCTCCTTGATCCTCGCTATAAAGGCAAATTGCAAAATATAATGCCACATGAGAACTTGGAACTAATATTAGCAACCAAACAATCAACTCTTGTTGACCGTTTGCTTCTGGCATTCCCTGCACACAGCGCCCGTGATCGTTCTCACACGAGCTGCAGGGGCCAGCAGACCAGAGGAGTTAGAGGGGCAGAAATCAGAAGTGGCGTTGGCCAGAGGGGTTTTCTGACCAGGTTGTGGAGTGATTTTGCTATGACCGCAGACAGGACAGGTACTGCAGCATCAATTCAAAGTGACAGGAGACAACATTTGTCCAGTATGGTTACAAACTATTTTTCATCCCTTATCGATGTTCTCCCTCAACCGTCATTCCCATTTGATTACTGGGCATCAAAATTAGACACCTGGCCAGAATTGGCAGAATATGCATTGCAGGAGCTTGCTTGCCCGGCAGCTAGTGTCCTATCAGAAAAAGTATTCAGTGCTGCAGGTTCAATACTAACAGAAAAAAGGACTCGTCTGGCTACCCAAAATGTAGATGATCTAACCTTCATTAAAATGAACCACAACTGGATTTCGAAATCTTTTGCCCCACCTTGCCCGGCTGACACCTAGCTTTCCTATGTAAAGGTCTTGCCTGTGGACTATTCTGAATGACTTTTCCAATCTCGTAATTTGCAGCACCTGATTGTCCAGCATCCGACATGTTAACACCTCCCTAAATGGCCAAAGTCCCCACACGGGGCTGTGGTATCGCCACTTGGCGCCAGCACCCGTGAGAGTACTGTTTGTCTGAAGAGGTGGGTGTGCCCGCTTTTGGTCGACGGCACTGCCACTAGGTCCCTCATAGTACAATAAAGTGTCTGGCGGTGGTGGTGCGCACCCAACGTCAGACACACCGTTGTAATATGAGGGGCCCTGGGCCTGTACCGCCGGCCACAAGACAGTCCCCCCCCCCAGGTCAAACAGTGCTCTACGATTTGCAAAATTTTCTCTCACAGCTCCACCAATGTTTAGTCTATGCGCTGACATCCTTCAATGCCTGGCACTGTCAATACCATTGTATTGACATTTTTCTTATGTTAGGCCTTCAAAGCCTGTCTGCGGTCACTCCTTCCACTAGGCCTCCACTGACCTGTCTACTGCTGCCCGTGTTCCCCTGGAACCAA
Source organism: Ranitomeya imitator (assembly GCF_032444005.1). NCBI lineage: Eukaryota > Metazoa > Chordata > Amphibia > Anura > Dendrobatidae > Ranitomeya > Ranitomeya imitator. The sequence goes on along the minus strand of NC_091286.1, from coordinate 327,597,013 downwards.
TTTTAAATTGCCTACAGCCAGCCCAATTTATTATGTTAGGGCTTCGAAGCCTGTCTGCGGTCCCTCCTTCCACTAGGACTCCACTGACCTGTCTACTGCTGCCCGTGTTCCCCTGGAACCAATTTTAAATTGCCTACAGCCAGCCCAATTTATTATGTTAGGGCTTCGAAGCCTGTCTGCGGTCCCTCCTTCCACTAGGCCTCCACTGACCTGTCTACTGCCGCCTGTGTTCCCCTGGAACCAATTTTAAATTGCCTACAGCCAGCCCAATTTATTATGTTAGGGCTTCGAAGCCTGTCTGCGGTACCTCCTTCCACTAGGCCTCCACTGACCTGTCTACTGCCACCCGTGTTCCCCTGGAACCAATTTTAAATTGCCTACAGCCCAATTTTTGTTATGTTAGGCCTTCGAAGCCTGTCTGCGGCCCGTTCTTTCCACTACTACTACACTGACCTGGCTACTGCCGCCCGTGTTCCCCTGGAACCAATTTTAAATTGCCTACAGCCAGCCCAATTTATTATGTTAGGGCTTCGAAGCCTGTCTGCGGTCCCTCCTTCCACTAGGCCTCCACTGACCTGTCTACTGCTGCCCGTGTACCCCTTGAACCAACATCAGAAAATATAAAAATAAGTATTTTGCTTATAAAAAAGAAAATACTGGAGAGATATCAAATGCAGACATTTTAACATTAAAAACAAACACATACAACAAAAATCTGGTACAGTACTAAAAATGGCCACCAGCTACAATAACTTTCTCCTGCAAGTAGTTAACTGAAAGTTTTTTTCAATTTAAAACACAGATATGGCATCCACCGAGTGTTGTCCTGTCGCGTCTTCTTTATATTATTGCCAAGAAGATGCAAAACAATGAAAATAATAAAATCATTATTTACCAAAAAAATAGAGTAAGTCAAAACCACATTGCAAATAAACATTCATTACAAATAAAGAAGCAGGGCGCGTCCGAGGGTGAGTATATACCTAATAAGAATATAATCACCCTCGGACGCGCCCTGCTTCTTTCCGACAGCCTTGCTTCCTAAGAATCAGCCCTTCCATGGTGTAGAGAGAGGGTTTGTTACACTCCAAGGTGTTCCCCAGGTTGCCTTTCCTGAGCTTCGATCTTCATGCTCTCGTTTAGTAGTTGTAGAAAACTACACTGCATTAGGCCTACAAAATGGGTATCGGGTGGAGAGAGATGGTGTGTTACACTCCAAGGTGTTCCCCAGGTTTCCTTGCCATTGCTTCGGTCTTCCGACTCTCGTTTAGTAGTTGTAGAAAACTACACTGCATTAGGCCTACAAAATGGGTATCGGGTGGAGAGAGATGGTGTGTTACACTCCAAGGTGTTCCCCAGGTTGCCTTTCCTGAGCTTCGATCTTCCGGCTCTCGTTTAGTAGTTGTTGGAAACTACACTGCATTAGGCCTACAAATTGGGTATGGGGTGTAGAGAGATGGTGTGTTCCACTCCAAGGTGTTCTCCAGGTTGCCTTTCCTGAGCTTCGATCTTCCGGCTCTCGTTTAGTAGTTGTTGGAAACTACGCTGCAATAGGCCTACAAATTGGGTATGGGGTGTAGAGAGATGGTGTGTTCCACTCCAAGGTGTTCCCCAGGTTTCCTCGCCAATGCTTCGATCTTCATGCTCTCGTTTAGTAGTTGTTGGAAACTACACTGCATTAGGCCTACAAATTGGGTATGGGGTGTAGAGAGATGGTGTGTTCCACTCCAAGGTGTTCTCCAGGTTGCCTTTCCTGAGCTTCGATCTTCCGGCTCTCGTTTAGTAGTTGTTGGAAACTACGCTGCATTAGGCCTACAAATTGGGTATGGGGTGTAGAGAGATGGTGTGTTCCACTCCAAGGTGTTCCCCAGGTTTCCTCACCAATGCTTCGATCTTCATGCTCTCGTTTAGTAGTTGTTGGAAACTACGCTGCATTAGGCCTACAAATTGGGTATGGGGTGTAGAGAGATGGTGTGTTCCACTCCAAGGTGTTCTCCAGGTTGCCTTTCCAGAGCTTCGATCTTCCGGCTCTCGTTTAGTAGTTCTTGGAAACTACACTGCATTAGGCCTACAAATTGGGTATGGGGTGTAGAGAGATGGTGTGTTCCACTCCAAGGTGTTCTCCAGGTTGCCTTTCCTGAGCTTCGATCTTCCGGCTCTCGTTTAGTAGTTCTTGGAAACTACACTGCATTAGGCCTACAAATTGGGTATGGGGTGTAGAGAGATGGTGTGTTCCACTCCAAGGTGTTCTCCAGGTTGCCTTTCCTGAGCTTCGATCTTCCGGCTCTCATTTAGTTGTTGTTGGAAACTACACTGCATTAGGCCTACAAATTGGGTATGGGGTGTAGAGAGATGGTGTGTTCCACTCCAAGGTGTTCTCCAGGTTGCCTTTCCTGAGCTTCGATCTTCCGGCTCTCGTATAGTAGTTGTTGGAAACTACACTGCATTAGGCCTACAAATTGGGTATGGGGTGTAGAGAGATGGTGTGTTCCATTCCAAGGTGTTCTCCAGGTTGCCTTTCCTGAGCTTCGATCTTCCGGCTCTCGTTTAGTAGTTCTTGGAAACTACACTGCATTAGGCCTACAAATTGGGTATGGGGTGTAGAGAGATGGTGTGTTCCACTCCAAGGTGTTCTCCAGGTTGCCTTTCCTGAGCTTCGATCTTCCGGCTCTCGTTTAGTAGTTGTTGGAAACTACGCTGCATTAGGCCTACAAATTGGGTATGGGGTGTAGAGAGATGGTGTGTTCCACTCCAAGGTGTTCCCCAGGTTTCCTCGCCAATGCTTCGATCTTCATGCTCTCGTTTAGTAGTTGTTGGAGACTACGCTGCATTAGGCCTACAAATTGGGTATGGGGTGTAGAGAGATGGTGTGTTCCACTCCAAGGTGTTCTCCAGGTTGCCTTTCCTGAGCTTCGATCTTCCGGCTCTCGTTTAGTTGTTGTTGGAAACTACACTGCATTAGGCCTACAAATTGGGTATGGGGTGTAGAGAGATGGTGTGTTCCACTCCAAGGTGTTCTCCAGGTTGCCTTTCCTGAGCTTCAATCTTCCGGGTCTTGTTTAGTCGTTGTTGGAAACTACACTGCATTAGGCCTACAAATTAGGTATGGGGTGTAGAGAGATGGTGTGTTCCACTCCAAGGTGTTCTCCAGGTTGCCTTTCCTGAGCTTCGATCTTCCGGCTCTCGTTTAGTAGTTCTTGGAAACTACACTGCATTAGGCCTACAAATTGGGTATGGGGTGTAGAGAGATGGTGTGTTCCACTCCAAGGTGTTCTCCAGGTTGCCTTTCCTGAGCTTCGATCTTCCGGCTCTCGTTTAGTAGTTGTTGGAAACTACGCTGCATTAGGCCTACAAGTTGGGTATGGGGTGTAGAGAGATGGTGTGTTCCACTCCAAGGTGTTCTCCAGGTTTCCTCGCCAATGCTTCGATCTTCATGCTCTCGTTTAGTAGTTGTTGGAAACTACGCTGCATTAGGCCTACAAATTGGGTATGGGGTGTAGAGAGATGGTGTGTTCCACTCCAAGGTGTTCTCCAGGTTGCCTTTCCTGAGCTTCGATCTTCCGGCTCTCGTTTAGTAGTTGTTGGAAGCTACACTGCATTAGGCCTACAAATTGGGTATGGGGTGTAGAGAGATGGTGTGTTCCACTCCAAGGTGTTCTCCAGGTTGCCTTTCCTGAGCTTCGATCTTCCGGCTCTCGTTTAGTAGTTCTTGGAAACTACACTGCATTAGGCCTACAAATTGGGTATGGGGTGTAGAGAGATGGTGTGTTCCACTCCAAGGTGTTCTCCAGGTTGCCTTTCCTGAGCTTCGATCTTCCGGCTCTCGTTTAGTAGTTCTTGGAAACTACACTGCATTAGGCCTACAAATTGGGTATGGGGTGTAGAGAGATGGTGTGTTCCACTCCAAGGTGTTCTCCAGGTTGCCTTTCCTGAGCTTCGATCTTCCGGCTCTCGTTTAGTAGTTGTTGGAAACTACACTGCATTAGGCCTACAAATTGGGTATGGGGTGTAGAGAGATGGTGTGTTCCACTCCAAGGTGTTCTCCAGGTTGCCTTTCCTGAACTTCGATCTTCCGGCTCTCGTTTAGTAGTTCTTGGAAACTACACTGCATTAGGCCTACAAATTGGGTATGGGGTGTAGAGAGATGGTGTGTTCCACTCCAAGGTGTTCTCCAGGTTGCCTTTCCTGAGCTTCGATCTTCTGGCTATCGTTTAGTAGTTGTTGGAAACTACGCTGCATTAGGCCTACAAATTGGGTATGGGGTGTAGAGAGATGGTGTGTTCCACTCCAAGGTGTTCTCCAGGTTGCCTTTCCTGAGCTTCGATCTTCCGGCTCTCGTTTAGTAGTTCTTGGAACTCCACTGCATTAGGCCTACAAATTGGGTATGGGGTGTAGAGAGATGGTGTGTTCAACTCCAAGGTGTTCTCCAGGTTGCCTTTCCTGAGCTTCGATCTTCCGGCTCTCGTTTAGTAGTTGTTGGAAACTACACTGCATTAGGCCTACAAATTGGGTATGGGGTGTAGAGAGATGGTGTGTTCCACTCCAAGGTGTTCTCCAGGTTGCCTTTCCTGAGCTTCGATCTTCCGGCTCTCGTTTAGTAGTTGTTGGAAACTACGCTGCAATAGGCCTACAAATTGGGTATGGGGTGTAGAGAGATGGTGTGTTCCACTCCAAGGTGTTCCCCAGGTTTCCTCGCCAATGCTTCGATCTTCATGCTCTCGTTTAGTAGTTGTTGGAAACTACACTGCATTAGGCCTACAAATTGGGTATGGGGTGTAGAGAGATGGTGTGTTCCACTCCAAGGTGTTCCCCAGGTTTCCTCGCCAATGCTTCGATCTTCATGCTCTCGTTTAGTAGTTGTTGGAAACTACGCTGCATTAGGCCTACAAATTGGGTGTGGGGTGTAGAGAGATGGTGTGTTCCACTCCAAGGTGTTCTCCAGGTTGCCTTTCCTGAGCTTCGATTTTCCGGCTCTCGTTTAGTAGTTCTTGGAAACTACACTGCATTAGGCCTACAAATTGGGTATGGGGTGTAGAGAGATGGTGTGTTCCACTCCAAGGTGTTCTCCAGGTTGCCTTTCCTGAGCTTCGATCTTCCGGCTCTCGTTTAGTAGTTCTTGGAAACTACACTGCATTAGGCCTACAAATTGGTTATGGGGTGTAGAGAGATGGTGTGTTCCACTCCAAGGTGTTCTCCAGGTTGCCTTTCCTGAGCTTCGATCTTCCGGCTCTCGTTTAGTTGTTGTTGGAAACTACACTGCATTAGGCCTACAAATTGGGTATGGGGTGTAGAGAGATGGTGTGTTCCACTCCAAGGTGTTCTCCAGGTTGCCTTTCCTGAGCTTCGATCTTCCGGCTCTCGTTTAGTAGTTGTTGGAAGCTACACTGCATTAGGCCTACAAATTGGGTATGGGGTGTAGAGAGATGGTGTGTTCCACTCCAAGGTGTTCTCCAGGTTGCCTTTCCTGAGCTTCGATCTTCCGGCTCTCATTTAGTAGTTCTTGGAAACTACACTGCATTAGGCCTACAAATTGGGTATGGGGTGTAGAGAGATGGTGTGTTCCACTCCAAGGTGTTCTCCAGGTTGCCTTTCCTGAGCTTCGATCTTCCGGCTCTCGTTTAGTAGTTGTTGGAAACTACGCTGCATTAGGCCTACAATTTGGGTATGGGGTGTAGAGAGATGGTGTGTTCCACTCCAAGGTGTTCCCCAGGTTTCCTCGCCAATGCTTCGATCTTCATGCTCTCGTTTAGTAGTTGTTGGAGACTACGCTGCATTAGGCCTACAAATTGGGTATGGGGTGTAGAGAGATGGTGTGTTCCACTCCAAGGTATTCTCCAGGTTGCCTTTCCTGAGCTTCGATCTTCCGGCTCTCGTTTAGTTGTTGTTGGAAACTACACTGCATTAGGCCTACAAATTGGGTATGGGGTGTAGAGAGATGGTGTGTTCCACTCCAAGGTGTTCTCCAGGTTGCCTTTCCTGAGCTTCAATCTTCCGGGTCTTGTTTAGTAGTTGTTGGAAACTACACTGCATTAGGCCTACAAATTAGGTATGGGGTGTAGAGAGATGGTGTGTTCCACTCCAAGGTGTTCTCCAGGTTGCCTTTCCTGAGCTTCGATCTTCCGGCTCTCGTTTAGTAGTTCTTGGAAACTACACTGCATTAGGCCTACAAATTGGGTATGGGGTGTAGAGAGATGGTGTGTTCCACTCCAAGGTGTTCTCCAGGTTGCCTTTCCTGAGCTTCGATCTTCCGGCTCTCGTTTAGTAGTTGTTGGAAACTACGCTGCATTAGGCCTACAAGTTGGGTATGGGGTGTAGAGAGATGGTGTGTTCCACTCCAAGGTGTTCCCCAGGTTTCCTCGCCAATGCTTCGATCTTCATGCTTTCGTTTAGTAGTTGTTGGAAACTACGCTGCATTAGGCCTACAAATTGGGTATGGGGTGTAGAGAGATGGTGTGTTCCACTCCAAGGTGTTCTCCAGGTTGCCTTTCCTGAGCTTCGATCTTCCGGCTCTCGTTTAGTAGTTGTTGGAAACTACACTGCATTAGGCCTACAAATTGGGTATGGGGTGTAGAGAGATGGTGTGTTCCACTCCAAGGTGTTCTCCAGGTTGCCTTTCCTGAGCTTCGATCTTCCGGCTCTCGTTTAGTAGTTCTTGGAAACTACACTGCATTAGGCCTACAAATTGGGTATGGGGTGTAAAGAGATGGTGTGTTCCACTCCAAGGTGTTCTCCAGGTTGCCTTTCCTGAGCTTCGATCTACCGGCTCTCGTTTAGTAGTTCTTGGAAACTACACTGCATTAGGCCTACAAATTGGGTATGGGGTGTAGAGAGATGGTGTGTTCCACTCCAAGGTGTTCTCCAGGTTGCCTTTCCTGAGCTTCGATCTTCCGGCTCTCGTTTAGTAGTTCTTGGAAACTACACTGCATTAGGCCTACAAATTGGATAGGGGGTGTAGAGAGATGGTGTGTTCCACTCCAAGGTGTTCTCCAGGTTGCCTTTCCTGAGCTTCGATCTTCCGGCTCTCGTTTAGTAGTTCTTGGAAACTACACTGCATTAGGCCTACAAATTGGGTGTGGGGTGTAGAGAGATGGTGTGTTCCACTCCAAGGTGTTCTCCAGGTTGCCTTTCCTGAGCTTCGATCTTCCGGCTCTCGTTTAGTAGTTCTTGGAAACTACACTGCATTAGGCCTACAAATTGGGTATAGGGTGTAGAGAGATGGTGTGTTCCACTCCAAGGTGTTCTCCAGGTTGCCTTTCCTGAGCTTCGATCTTCCGGCTCTCGTTTAGTAGTTGTTGGAAACTACACTGCATTAGGCCTACAAATTGGGTATGGGGTGTAGAGAGATGGTGTGTTCCACTCCAAGGTGTTCTCCAAGTTGCCTTTCCTGAGCTTCGATCTTCCGGCTCTCGTTTAGTAGTTCTTGGAAACTACACTGCATTAGGCCTACAAATTGGGTATGGGGTGTAGAGAGATGGTGTGTTCCACTCCAAGGTGTTCTCCAGGTTGCCTTTCCTGAGCTTCGATCTTCCGGCTCTCGTTTAGTAGTTGTTGGAAACTACGCTGCATTAGGCCTACAAATTGGGTATGGGGTGTAGAGAGATGGTGTGTTCCACTCCAAGGTGTTCTCCAGGTTGCCTTTCCTGAGCTTCGATCTTCCGGCTCTCGTTTAGTAGTTCTTGGAAACTACACTGCATTAGGCCTACAAATTGGGTATGGGGTGTAGAGAGATGGTGTGTTCAACTCCAAGTTGTTCTCCAGGTTGCCTTTCCTGAGCTTCGATCTTCCGGCTCTCATTTAGTAGTTCTTGGAAACTACACTGCATTAGGCCTACAAATTGGGTATGGGGTGTAGAGAGATGGTGTGTTCCACTCCAAGGTGTTCTCCAGGTTGCCTTTCCTGAGCTTCGATCTTCCGGCTCTCGTTTAGTAGTTCTTGGAAACTACACTGCATTAGGCCTACAAATTGGGTATGGGGTGTAGAGAGATGGTGTATTCCACTCCAAGGTGTTCTCCAGGTTGCCTTTCCTGAGCTTCGATCTTCCGGCTCTCGTTTAGTAGTTGTTGGAAACTACACTGCATTAGGCCTACAAATTGGGTATGGGGTGTAGAGAGATGGTGTGTTCCACTCCAAGGTGTTCTCCAGGTTGCCTTTCCTGAACTTCTATCTTCAGGCTCTCATTAAATTGTGGTTAAACGGAACAACTGCATTTTGCGTACTAGTTGGTTTGGGGCCTACTATCGGTGTCTGCCACTCCTTGCTGTTCTCCTGGTTTCCTGTCCTGAAATTCCGTTTTCAGGCGCTCGTTAAGTAGTTGTTAATGTTAGACTGCATTTGGCCTACTAGTTGGGTTGGGGCCTACTATCGGTGTCTGCCACTCCTTGCTGTTCTCCTCCACTGAACAAAGCTGTGCCGCCTGTTTACTACGGTTGCCAATTTTGAACTGCATTTCGACTACTTACTGATTTGGGCCTACTCTCTGTGTCAGCCTCTCATTCCAGTTGTCCTCCACTGCAATGCCCCCTGGTTATTCCTGTGTTACCAATTTTGAACTGCATTTAGCCAACTTTATTCTTTGGGCCTATATCTGTGTTTCCTCCTCATCCTGCCCATTGCCCAGCCAGTGATAGATGAGTCTGCTGGTACATTGACCCATAACGCAACATTCCCCGTGCACGCTACACAACAACATTGTGACCCTGCTGAAAGTCAGGTTGCTCTTCTCGCATACCATACCACCTTACACGGGGACAAAGAGGAAGGTGCAGATGAAAGTGCAGGTTCCTTCATCAGGTGGGGGGAGGAATACTAGTTGGCGACGTCACTGGCACAGGGCCTCTCATAGTACGCTAAAGTGTTGCTGCCGGTGGAAGGCGCCCCCGCCGTGCAAACACACCGCTGTACTTTGAGGGGCCCTGTGCCAGTGCCAATGCCAACGAGTGGGCCCCCCCTGCTTGCTCAGGTTCACAGCACTTGCAAAGTTGAAATACTTACCTCTCCCTGCTCCACTGCCGTGACGTGGTCCAGATTTCCTGGGCCCACTAATTACTTGAACCAGCCCTACCCACCACAACTTTAGCCAAATGACCCCCAATTTCAAATGCCTTCCAATTATTATAAGGTAAATTACGCTTGACAAGCTTCATTAAGAAGAATGGATGGTTTTGACATTAAAATGGGCACTCTAGGTGTTTTCCTGGCCCCCACTCACTGCCGACTATGCTGCCCCATTGACTTGCATTGGGTTTCGTGTTTCGGTCGATCCCGACTTTACGTCATAATCGGTCGATTTCACTTGACCCGACTTTTGAGATAGTCGGGTTTCGCGAAACCCGGCTCGACTCTAAAAAGGTCAAGGTCGCTCAACTCTAGTGAGCACTAAAATGCTCAGGTGCTCATAGCTCGGGTCAAGCAAATTGGAATGCTGGGGTGCTCGACCTAAGCAACGAGCCCAATTTAAGTCTATGGGAAGATCGATCATTTTTTGCCACGGCCCCCTGGGGTTTTTAAGGTTTTAAAAACATCTGAAATTGATGGGAGCAGTGCTCAAATGACATGGGAACATCATGGGGAAGACCCCGGAAGAATTTTTGACTCCCAGCTCACAGCAGTGAACAATGTTGTCAGAGTCTTACGCCATTTTTACAAGCTCACAATAAAACATAAAAAAAAAATGGATTTTCCTAGGAAATATGTTAAGGAACATCCTTTCTAGGATAATGATTTGTATTTAAGGCAAAATAAAAAAACTAAAACAATAAAGTTCGTCCACAACTTGGGCTATGTTCACTCGTAGTGTTATTGATGCGTTTTATAATTTTTGCATTGCTTTCAACCAAGACAAATGCATTCACTGGGAAATGTCATTTTAACATTTTACAACTTTATTTGGTCATGTGGTGTGTGACACATCTTCAGACACATCCTGTTTCATTTATGAAGGAGGGACTCTGAAAGTCATTGAGTCTATTTTTATAGGCTCAGCAGTCGGCCCTCACTATTCTTAGAAAGCCATCAGCTGGCTTTGCTTTGTTGCTCCCATTATTAAACAGTGGGTCTCTTATACTATTATTGTGTATGCAGTGAGTGGCAGGGCTGCCCAAAATTTGGACGAACCCCAATAACCCATTGAACAGACATCCTGGATGGCAACATGCAACCAAAGTTCCCAGTATTCACTTGCTACTCGAATACTGTTTGATTATGCATTGAAATGCAAGCCTGCCATGCCCCAAAGTTACATGCACCCCAATAAGTCTTTGTACCCATGTACCGGATGGCCACAGGAAACCAAAATTCCCATTATTCATTTGTTACTCACATACTATTTGCTTATGCACTGAATGCAAGGGCTACTCTGCCCCAAAGTTACCCTGGTGATCTAGTGTTGATGTCGAAAGAGAAGTGGAGGATGGCCTCCGAAAATTTTTTCCCAGTTTAAAGGAGCGGGTCTCCTATACTCGCTGTGCCCATACACTTAGTGAATGGGCTGACTGTTGTGAATTCTGTTGTCGGGCTCCCTCCTGTGGTCATGAATGGTACTTCGGCTGGTTCTGTCCATGGACTTCCTCTGGTGGGTGATTCTGAGTTTCACAGGTGACGAGGTTAATTCGTTAGCTGCTGCTCTATTTAACTCCACTTAGATCTTTGCTCCATGCCACCTGTCAATGTTCCAGTATTGGTCTGTTCACTCCTGGATCGTTCTTGTGACCTGTCTTCCCATCAGAAGCTAAGTTCCAGCTTGTATTTCTTTGGTTTGCTATTTTTCTGTCCAGCTTGCTATTTATTTTGTTGTCTTGCTTGCTGGAAGCTCTGGGACACAGAGGGAGCGCCTCCGCACCGTGAGTCGGTGCGGAGGGTCTTTTTGCGCCCTCTGCGTGGTCTTTTTGTAGGTTTTTGTGCTGACCGCAAAGTAACCTTTCCTATCCTCGGTCTGTTCAGTAAGTCGGGCCTCACTTTGCTAAATCTATTTCATCTCTGTGTTTGTATTTTCATCTTTACTCACAGTCATTATATGTGGGGGGCTGCCTTTTCCTTTGGGGAATTTCTCTGAGGCAAGGTAGGCTTTATTTTTCTATCTTCAGGGCTAGCTAGTTTCTTAGGCTGTGCCGAGTTGCATAGGGAGCGTTAGGCGCAATCCACGGCTGTTTCTAGTGTGTTTGATAGGTTTAGGGATTGCGGTCAGCAGAATTCCCACGTCCCAGAGCTCGTCCTTATTATCAGTAACTATCAGGTCATTCCGTGTGCTCTTAACCACAAGGTCCATTATTGTCCTGACCACCAGGTCATAACAGTACAGGTGGCCACAAGTACTAATGCATCTCAATAGAGGGATAAGAGAAGTTCTGAGACCATTTTTTTTTCTTTGCAGTGTGTTTTGTCTCTATTTTCCCCTTTACCTCTGGGTGGTTCAGGACACTGGTGTAAACATGGACATTCAAGGTCTGTCCTCTTGGATGGATAATCTCACTACAAGGATACAAAACATTCAAGATTTTGTGGTTCAGAATCCGATGTCAGAGCTTAGGATTCCAATTCCTGATTTGTTTTTTGGTGATAGATCTAAGTTCTTGAATTTCAAAAATAATTGTAAATTGTTTCTTGCCTTGAAACCTCGCTCCTCAGGTGACCCTGTTCAATAAGTAAAGATCATTATTTCTTTGTTACGTGGTGACCCTCAAGACTGGGCATTTTCCCTTGCGCCAGGAGATCTGGCATTGCGTGATGTTGAAGCGTTTTTCCTGGCAATTGGATTGCTTTATGACGAACCGAATTCAGTGGATCAGGCAGAGAAAATCTTGCTGGCTCTGTGTCAGGGTCAGGATGAAGCGGAGATATATTGTCAGAAGTTTAGAAAGTGGTCTGTGCTCACTCAGTGGAATGAATGTGCCCTGGCAGCAATCTTCAGAAAGGGTCTCTCTGAAGCCCTTAAGGATGTCATGGTGGGGTTTCCCATGCCTGCTTGTCTGAATGAGTCTATGTCCTTGACCATTCAGATCGATCGACGCTTGCGTGAGCGTAAAGCTGTGCACCATTTGGCGGTACTATCTGAGAATGGGCCTGAGCCTATGCAATGTGATAGGACTTTGACCAGAGCTGAACAGCAAGAACACAAACGCCGGAATGGGCTATGTTTTTACTGTGGTGATTCCACTCATGCTATCTCCGATTGTCCTAAGCGCACTAAGCGGTTCGCTAGGTCTGCACCATTGGTACGGTACAGTCTAAATTTCTATTGTCTGTTACTCTGATTTGCTCTTTGTCATCCTATTCTGTTATGGCATTTGTGGATTCAGGTGCTGCCCTGAATTTGATGGACTTGGAGTATGCTAGGCGCTGTGGTTTTTTCTTGGAGCCCTTGCAGTATCCTATTCCATTGAGAGGAATTGATGCTATGCCTTTGGCCAAGAATAAGCATCAGTATTGGACCCAATTGACCATGTGCATGGTTCCTGCACATCAGGAGGATATCCGCTTTCCGGTGTTGCATAATCTGCATGATGTGGTCGTTTTGGGGTTGCCATGGCTACAGGTTCATAATCCAGTATTGGACTGGAAATCTATGTCTGTGTCCAGCTGGGATTGCCAGGGGGTACATGGTGATGTTCCATTTTTGTCTATTTCGTCTTCCACTCCTTCTGAAGTTCCAGAGTTTTTGTCGGATTATCGGGATGTATTTGATGAGCCCAAAGCCAGTGCCCTACCTCCTCATAGGGATTGCGATTGTGCAATTAATTTGATTTCTGGTAGTAAGTTTCCTAAGGGCCGATTGTTCAATTGTTCAAGAACACGCCGCTATGCGGAGTTATATAAAGGAATCCTTGGAGAAAGGCCATATTCGCCCGTCGTCATCACCGTTGGGAGCAGGGTTCTTTTTTGTGGCCAAGAAGGATGGTTCTTTGAGACCTTGTATTGATTACCGCCTTCTTAATAAAATTACAGTCAAATTTCAGTATCCTTTGCCGTTGCTGTCTGATTTGTTTGCTCATATTAAAGGGGCTAGTTGGTTCACCAAGATAGATCTTCGAGGGGCGTATAATCTTGTGCGTATTAAACAAGGCGATGAATGGAAAACAGCATTTAATACGCCCGAGGGCCATTTTGAGTACCTGGTTATGCCATTCGGGCTTTCCAATGCTCCTTCAGTATTTCAGTTCTTTATGCATGACATCTTCCGAGAGTACCTGGATAAATTCCTGATTGTGTATTTGGATGATATTTTGGTCTTTTCGGATGATTGGGAGTCTCATGTGAAGTAGGTCAGAATGGTGTTCCAGGTCCTTCGTGCGAATTCCATGTTTGTGAAGTGGTCAAAGTGTCTCTTTGGAGTTCAGAAGGTTTCATTTTTGGGGTTCATTTTTCCCCTTCTACTATCGAGATGGACCTTGTTAAAGTCCAGGCCATTTACGATTGGACTCAGCCGACATCTGTGAAGAGCCTGCAAAAGTTCCTGGGCTTTGCTAATTTTTATCGGCGCTTCATTGCTAATTTTTCTACTGTTGCTAAACCGTTGACTGATTTGACCAAAAGGGTGCTGATGTGGTCAATTGGTCTTCTGCGGCTGTAGAGGCTTTTCAGGAGTTGAAGCATTGTTTTTCTTCTGCCCCTGTGTTGTGCCAGCCAGATGTTTCGCTTCCGTTTCAGGTTGAGGTTGATGCTTCTGAGATTGGAGCAGGGGCTGTTTTGTCGCAAAGAAGTTCTGAGGGCTCGGTGATGAAGCCATGTGCTTTCTTTTCTAGAAAGTTTTTGCCTGCTGAGCGTAACTATGATGTTAGTAATCGTGAATTGTTGGCCATGAAGTGGGCATTCGAGGAGTGGTGTCATTGGCTGGAAGGAGCCAAGCATCGCGTGGTGGTCTTGACGGATCACAAGAATTTGACTTATCTTGAGTCTGCCAAACGGTTGAATCCGAGACAGGCTCGATGGTTATTATTTTTCTCCCGTTTTGATTTTGTGGTTTCGTACCTTCCGGGCTCTAAGAATGTGAAGGCTGATGCCCTGTCAAGGAGTTTTGTGCCTGACTCTCCGGGTGTTCCTGAGCCGGCGGGTATTCTCAAAGAGGGGGTAATTTTGTCTGCCATCTCCCCTGATTTGCGGTGGGTGCTGCAAAAATTTCAGGCTGATAGACCTGACCGTTGCCCAGCGGAGAAACTGTTTGTCCCTGATAGATGGACTAGTAGAGTTATCTCTGAGATTCATTGTTCAGTGTTGGCTGGGCATCCTGGAATCTTTGGTACCAGAGATTTGATGGCTAGATCCTTCTGGTGGCCGACTTTGTTGCGGGATGTGCTTTCTTTTGTGCAGTCCTGTGGGACTTGTTCTCGGGCTAAGCCCTGCTGTTCTCGTGCGAGTGGGTTGCTTTTGCCCTTGCCGGTCCTGAAGAGGCCCTGGACGCATATTTCTATGGATTTTATTTCGGATCTCCCCGTCTCGCAAAAGATGTCGGTCATTTGGGTGGTTTGTGATCGCTTTACTAAGATGGTCCATTTGGTACCTTTGCCTAAATTGCCTTCCTCCTCTGATTTGGTGCCATTATTTTTCCAGCATGTGGTTCGTTTACATGGTAGCCCGGAGAACATCGTTTCTGACAGAGGTTCCCAGTTTGTTTCAAGGTTTTGGCGATCCTTTTGTGCTAGGATGGGCATTGATTTGTCTTTTTCCTCGGCTTTCCATCCTCAGACAAATGGCCAAACCGATCAAACTAATCAAACTTTGGAAACATATCTGAGATGCTTTGTTTCTGCTGATCAGGATGATTGGGTGTCCTTTTTGCCATTGGCTGAGTTCGCCCTTAATAATCGGGCCAGCTCGGCTACTTTGGTTTCGCCGTTTTTCTGCAATTCTGGTTTCCATCCTCGTTTCTCTTCAGGGCAGGTTGAGTCTTCTGACTGTCCTGGTGTAGATACTGTGGTGGATAGGTTGCAGCAGATTTGGACTCATGTGGTGGACAATTTGACATTGTCCCAGGAGAAGGCTCAACGTTTCGCTAACCGCCGGCGCTGTGTGGGTCCCCGACTTCGTGTTGGGGATTTAGTTTGGTTGTCATCTCGTTATGTTCCTATGAAGGTTTCCTCTCCTAAGTTTAAGCCTCGTTTCATTGGTCCGTATAAGATTTCTGAGGTTATCAATCCTGTGTCATTTCGTTTGGCCATTCCTGCTTCTTTTGCCATCCATAATGTGTTCCATAGGTCGTTATTGCGGAGATACGTGGCACCTGTGGTTCCATCCGTTGATCCTCCTGCCCCGGTGTTAGTTGAGGGGGAGTTGGAGTATGTGGTGGAGAAGATTTTGGATTCTCGTGTTTCGAGACGGAAACTCCAGTACCTGGTTAAGTGGAAGGGTTATGGTCAGGAAGATAATTCCTGGGTTTTTGCCTCTGATGTTCATGCTGCCGATCTGGTTCGTGCCTTTCATTTGGCTCATCCTGGTCGGCCTGGGGGCTCTGGTGAGGGTTCGGTGACCCCTCCTCAAGGGGGGGGGTACTGTTGTGAATTCTGTTGTCGGGCTCCCTCTTGTGGTCATGAATGGTACTTCGGCTGGTTCTGTCCATGGACTTCCTCTGGTGGGTGTTTCTGAGTTTCCTTCCACAGGTGACGAGGTTAATTCGTTAGCTGCTGCTCTATTTAACTCCACTTAGATCTTTGCTCCATGCCACCTGTCAATGTTCCAGTATTGGTCTGTTCACTCCTGGATCGTTCTTGTGACCTGTCTTCCCATCAGAAGCTAAGTTCCAGCTTGTATTTCTTTGGTTTGCTATTTTTCTGTCCAGCTTGCTATTTAATTTGTTGTCTTGCTTGCTGGAAGCTCTGGGACGCAGAGGGAGCGCCTCCGCACCGTGAGTCGGTGCGGAGGGTCTTTTTGCGCCCTCTGCGTGGTCTTTTTGTAGGTTTTTGTGCTGACCGCAAAGTAACCTTTCCTATCCTCGGTCTGTTCAGTAAGTCGGGCCTCACTTTGCTAAATCTATTTCATCTCTGTGTTTGTATTTTCATCTTTACTCACAGTCATTATATGTGGGGGGCTGCCTTTTCCTTTGGGGAATTTCTCTGAGGCAAGGTAGGCTTTATTTTTCTATCTTCAGGGCTAGCTAGTTTCTTAGGCTGTGCCGAGTTGCATAGGGAGCATTAGGCGCAATCCACGGCTGTTTCTAGTGTGTTTGATAGGTTTAGGGATTGCGGTCAGCAGAGTTCCCACGTCCCAGAGCTCGTCCTTATTATCAGTAACTATCAGGTCATTCCGTGTGCTCTTAACCACCAGGTCCATTATTGTCCTGACCACCAGGTCATAACAGCTGACATAGATTTCACCCTGGGGGATACACATCAACCTACTGTGTCAAAAAATTTTTTAAGGGTATCATAAACTCCCTTGAAAAGAATAGCATGGCTGTTGCATCATGGAACATGATTGCCCTGGTGATTTAGTGGTGGTGGATGATGATGAGGATAACAGCAAATAGCCAAAATCAGGAAGTGTATACCCATGTGTGGGTGTGAAGAGGTGCATGGGAATATACCTCCCAAAAAAAAGACAACTGGATTTGAGGTCATGTTTCGCTGTTATCATGCAGTGGTGTACAGAAGTCTGACCCATTCCAGTCATTGTTCATTTTTATGCAAGTCAGCCTGTCAGCATTTTCAGTTGACAGGCACATGCGATTGTCAGTTATAATTCCACCAGTGGCACTAAAAATGCTAGTGGCAGGACAGGCCAGTACTTCCAAGGCGTAGCGAGCCAGTTCATGCCATGTATCCAGCTTTGAGACACAATATTATAAGGCACAGAGGTATCACAAAGGAAATTGGTAAAGTCAGCAAGGTACTCCCTCAGCATCTTCTAAAACAATGCATTCCTTGTGACAGTACCCCCCCCCCCCCCCTTGCCTCAGGGCCTGTGTGATGGGAGGGTCTGAGAAAACTCTACCAGAACTTTGCCAGTATTCCCCTCTGGATTGGAGTTCTGTCTCTCTCTCACCTGTACTCATTTGTTTCTCAATGAAATCTGAGCTCTGTTGCCAGCATTTTCAGATGGGAATTTTTTTTAATAGTTCCACAATAAGAGCCGTCAGGTACTGGACCATTTTAGCAGACCTGTCTGCCTCTGGAATAATAGATAGAAAGTTATCCTTGCAGTGTGGCTCTAGAAGTGACTCCAACCAGTGATGACTGTCACCCAAAATTTTGAGAGCGCGAGAGTCACAGGAAAGGCAGCGCAACATAAACTCAGCCATGTGTGCCAGACTGCTAACAGGCAAGACTTCCGTGTCCTCAACAAGAGTACAACTGACCATGCTGTTCTCCTCCTCCTCCCTGTCCTCAGGCTCTATAGGGCATTAAAGTAGCTTTTGTTCTTCCTCCTCTTGTTCCTCATTGTCAAAAAATCCACATTTGGATTACATGAGACTGGGCTGTGGGTAATCAACCTGTATGGTTCCTTGCTCCATCTAATCGTGCTCCGCCTGCAATGCATCATCTTTGATTGTAAGCAGAGAGCGTTTCAGTACACAGAGAAGTGGGATGGTGATGCTAATTATGGCGTTAACGCCGTTCAGCATCTTGGTGGTCTCCTCAAAGTTTTGCAGGATAATACATATGTCTGACATCCATGTCAGACATGAGGTCTTAAGTGTGGTGTGAAGTCTGAACTGAATAACGATGGCCTTGGTGATGCTGGTATGCAACAACTGCCCTCTTCTGCTCGCAAATCATTTTCAATGTCTGCAGTGTAGAGTTTCAATGTGTGGGGACATCACACAACTGTTATGATCTGGTGGTTTAGGAACAACATGAGACAAGCTCTGAAAGAGGTGGTATCTGTACTGACCACAAACCCTGAACCTAGCAGCGCAACTAAAAATAGCTGTGGGGGGTATCTGATGCTCCCTAGACCCCTCGGCACAGCCTAAGATCTAACTTCCCCTAAAGATGGAAACAGGAAACCTATCTTGCCTCAGAGAAAATCCCCAAAGGAAAGATAGCCCCCTGTTGTGAATTCTGTGGTCAAGCTCCCTCCTGTGGTCATGAGTGGTACTGCGGCTGGTTCTGTCTATGAGCTTCCTTTGGTGGATGTGAGTGGGGCTGCGGCTTCTGAGTTTCCTTCCTCAGGTGACGAGGTTAAGCCGTTAGGTGCTCCTCTATTTAACTCCACCTAGTTCCTTGTTCCTGGCCTCCAGTCAATGTTCCAGTATTGGTCTTGCTCTCTCCTGGATCGTTCTTGTGGCCTGTCTTCACTGCATAAGCTAAGTTCTGCTTGTGTTACTTTGTTTGCTATTTTTTCTGTCCAGCTTGCTATTTTGGTTTTTCTTGCTTGCTGGAAGCTCTGGGACGCAGAGGGAGCACCTCCGTACCGTTAGTTGGTGCGGAGGGTCTTTTTGCGCCCTCTGCGTGGTTGTTTGTAGGTTTTTGTGCTGACCGCAAAGCTATCTTTCCAATCCTCGGTCTATTCAGTAAGTCGGGCCTCACTTTGCTAAAATCTATTTCATCTCTGTGTTTGTATTTTCATCTTTACTCACAGCCATTATTTGTGGGGGGCTGCCTTTTCCTTTGGGGAATTTCTCTGAGGCAAGGTAGGCTTATTTTTCTATCTTCAGGGCTAGCTAGTTTCTCAGGCTGTGCCCGAGGCGCCTAGGTCTGGTCAGGAGCGCTCCACAGCTACCTCTAGTGTGGTGTGATAGGATTAGGGATTGCGGTCAGCAGAGTTCCCACTTCTCAGAGCTCGTCCTATGTTATTAGTAACTATCAGGTCACTTAGTGTGCTCTTAACCACCAGGTCCATTGTGTTTCTGAATCACCAGTTCATAACAGCCCCCCACAAGTATTGACGGTGAGAGGAGGGGAAAATAACATACGCAGAAATGAAATCAGATTTTAGCATAGGAGGCCAGTCTATCTTGATAGGACAGGAAAGGATACTGTGCGGTCAGTATAAAAACTACCAAACAATCCACACAGAGTTTACAAAATCTCCACACCTGACTAAAGGTGTGGAGGGTAAATCTGCTTCCCAGAGCTTCCAGCTAACAGAAATAATCCATACTGACAAGCTGGACAAATATAGAATGCACAGAACAATAAGTCCACAACATGTGGACTGAAATGAGCAAAGCCAGAACTTATCTTTGCAGAACTGGTCAGGAAACCAGGAGAATCCAAGCAGAGATGTGAATCTAGCCAGGAAACATTGACAAGTGGCACAGGCTGAAGAAAGAGCCAGACTTAAATAGCGGAGAAGAAGAGACGATAAGTGGAGGCAGCTGATGACAGCTAACTCCAAGGAGCAGCCATACCACTAGAAACCACAAGAGGGAGCCCAAGAGCAGAACTCACAAAAGTGCCAGTTACAACCACCGGAGGGAGCCCAAGAGCGGAATTCACAACAGTACCCCCCCTTGAGGAGGGGTCACCGAACCCTCACCAGAGCCCCCAGACCGATCAGGACGAGCCAAGTGAAAAGCACGAACCAAATCGGTAGCATGGACATCGGAGGCAACAACCCAAGAATTATCCTCCTGGCCATAACCCTTCCACTCCGGGGCAGGAGGTTCAACCGAGGGAACAACGGGCACCACATATCTCCGCAACAAAGATCTATGGAAAACATCATGAATGGCAAAAGAGGCAGGAAGAGCCAAACGAAAAGACACCGGATTAATAATTTCAGAAATTTTATAAGGACCAATAAACTGAGGCTTAAACTTAGGAGAAGAAACCTTCATAGGAACATGACGAGAAGACAACCAAACCAAATCTCCCACACGAAGCCGGGGACCAACACGCCGATGGCGGTTAGCAAAACGTTGAGCCCTTTCCTGAGACAACGTCAAATTGTCCACCACATGAGTCCAAATCTGCTGCAGCCTGTCCACCACAGAATCAACACCAGGACAATCAGAAGGCTCAACCTGCCCAGAAGAAAAACGAGGATGAAAACCAAAATTACAAAAGAAAGTTGAAACCAAAGTAGCCGAACTAGCCCGATTATTAAGGGCAAACTCGGCCAACGGCAAGAAAGACACACAATCATCCTGATCAGCAGACACAAAGCATCTCAAATAGGTCTCCAAGGTCTGATTAGTTCGCTCAGTTTGGCCATTAGTCTGATGATGAAACGCCGTAGAAAAAGATAAGTCAATGCCCATCCTAGCACAAAAGGCCCGCCAAAATCTAGAGACAAACTGAGAACCTCTGTCAGACACAATATTCTCCGGAATGCCATGCAAACGAACCACATGCTGAAAAAACAATGGAACCAGATCTGAGGAGGAAGGCAACTTAGGCAAAGGTACCAGATGGACCATTTTAGAGAACCGGTCACAAACAACCCAGATAACAGACATCTTCTGGGAAACAGGACGATCCGAAATAAAATCCATGGAAATATGCGTCCAGGGCCTCTCAGGGACCAGCAAAGGCAAAAGCAACCCACTAGTGCGGGAACAGCAAGGCTTGGCCCGGGCGCAAGTCCCACAGGACTGCACAAAAGCACACACATCGCGAGACAAGGAAGGCCACCAAAAGGACCTAGCAACCAAATCTCTGGTACCAAAAAGCCAACACTGAACAATGAACCTCAGAAATTACCTTACTTGTCCATCTATCAGGAACAAACAGCTTCCCCACTGGACAGCGGTCAGGCCTATCAGCCTGAAATTCCTGAAGCACCCGCCGCAAATCAGGGGAGATAGCAGAAAGAATCACCCCCTCCTTAAGAATGCCAACCGGCTCCAGGACTCCAGGAGAATCAGGTGAAAAACTCCTAGAGAGGGCATCAGCCTTAACATTTTTAGATCCCGGAAGATACGAGACCACAAAATCAAAATGGGAAAAAAACAGGGACCATCGAGCCTCTCTAGGATTCAGCCGCTTGGCCGACTCGAGGTAAATCAGATTCTTATGATCGGTCAGGACCACAACACAACACAACACGGTATTTAGCTCCCTCAAGCCAATGGGTGGAGTTCCCAGTCATCCCTACGTTTTATTTGCTCCCTAAGGTGCATAAATCTCTAACTGCACCCCCCGGACGCCCTGACCGCTGGCCACATCCTTACCATCGTACACTAGGGATTCGGCCCATTTTATCAGTAGGTGCCGTGATGTAGTTTGCCCGGACCAAGTATTTTTGGTGACTTGCAATGTCGAATCGCTTTATTCAAACATTAACCATTCTGATGGATTGCATGCAGTGGGACACTTTCTCAGCAAACAGGACAATCCAGACCGTTTCCATGACTCTTTTTTGATTGATTTACTGCACTTCATTCTACATCACAATTATTTTTTATTTGACCGTACTTTTTTTCGGCAGGTATCGGGTGTGGCCATGGGGGCGCGTTGCGCACCGGCTTATGCGAACATTTTTTTAGGCTGGTGGGAGGAAACCTTCGTATATCGCTCCAATTCCTTCAAAACATTCGTCCGGCACTGGCATCGCTTTATTGATGATGTTTTTTCCTATGGACAGGTACGAAGCAGTAGTGCCTTGACTTCCTCAATGAATTGAATAGTAATAGCCTAAACATCGTCCTCACACATTGTCTTTCTTCCGACTCAGTGACTTTTTTGGACTTAAAAGTCTGCATTCACGACGAACATCTGGTCATGGATCTGTACCGCAAATCCACCGCGACGAACAGCCTGCTCAGGTATGATAGCTTCCACCCTCTCCACACTAGAAGGGGTATTCCCATTGGCCAATTCTTAAGGATCCGCTGCAATTGCACCCGGGATGAGGATTTCTTAACACAGTCTAGGGCTCTCACTTCCAGATTTAGGCAGCGGAGTTATCCAAGAAAGACCATTTCCCAAGCCTTTCAAAGGGCTTCAGGTATGAACCAGGACCTACTAATTTCCCCTAGTGTCCGCCATCACGATAATAGTGTCCGTTTCATTACGGATTTTAATGATCAATGGGATCGGATAAGAAGTGTCCTACTATCTCATTGGGACATTCTTACCACTGACACACAAACTTCCACTCTTGTCACTCCCCGCCCTGCCTTGACAGCCAAGAGGGCTCCCAACCTTGGGGATATCCTGACTAGGAGCCACTTCCTATGCCCCACCATCAGTTTGAATCATGGCATATGCCTGAGAGGGTTATTCCCCTGTGGGGGATGCAGTGTCTGTCAATATGTCCCTGCTACCAGAGATCAGTTCATCAATCCATTGGATTCAAAACCGTACCGATTAACATCGTACATTAATTGCAGAACGGTTAATGTGATCTATGCCATTATCTGTCCATGCAATAAGGTGTATGTGGGCCAGACCTCCCAAGAATTCAGGAAGAGGGCACAGAAGCACCTGTCCACAATACATCTGGCGGCATCTGATACCAGAAAAGGCAGGATGGTGTCCCCAGTCGCCTCGCATTTTTTAATTGCTCATGGTGGCTCCTCGGCTCATATCTCATTTTTTGGTTTACAGAAAATCTTTCCTAACACCAGAGGAGGAAACCTGAAGAAGTTGCTGCTCCAAACTGAGTCCCGGTGGATTTTCAACCTGCGGAGTCTTTCCCCCACCGGGCTCAATGAGGAACTGCTTTTTACAAGCTTCCTGGGATGATCTTACTGGACTCATGCACCAAGAATTGGAATTCAATGGAGGAGGAAGAGGGACTATGAGTGTTTTCAGGACCTTCATAGGAATTTTGACCCTCAATATAAGAACACCGGCTCTCCCCCTCATGGACGTTGTATTTTTTGTGGACTCACGTTTTGCCCACCCGTTTTGGCCTTTTTCATATTTTATGTAATTATTCTTATGGGTTGTGTACCATGTCTGGCAACTCACATGTATATGGCTTGTGCTACAATTGGACTGGTTACCATACTTTGTCCTGCTCTTTCATCATGTACTTGCTTATGTGGGGTTGAGGCCCCTTGTGCGTGGATACTTAGCCACTCCAGTGGGGGCCTCGGTGTTGTTTCCCTATCCTGCTTCGCCATTCTTTCATTATGGTTTATTGTAAATATTAAATCATACATCTACCTGCGTATATAAGTTTATTTTTTCTTTATTAAAATACCGTTTAAGCATTTTATTTTCACATTCTTGTGTATATAGTGCATACATATACTCATGTTTTCTATATATTTTTATATGAATATACGTGTATATTTATGTTCTTTTTGGGTTATGTCCACGAGACTGGATATTCATGGGTAATTGCTGTTATAATTATTCCTGCACCACATTGTGGTCTCTGAACCCCCTCTTCCCTCCCCTATTTGGGCTACCATATCCATCTGTTCATCCCACATATATGGTTTCCCCTTTTTTTGTTAACATGTCTCTCCTTCGATAGTGCCTGCTTTATCATTTCTGCCTTCCTGCTTGCTGTGCTGGCGCTGGATTATGGCACTACATGCCATACTTTTGGGGTTGTAGGACGGTGCTGTCAGCTTTGTTCTACGCATGCGTCTTATGTTTGCTCTGTCACGGGCTTATTTAGCCTTCTCGTCATCACACAGGCTCTACCTCGAGCGGTGCGTTGTGCGCAAGCGCTCTCCTGACGTCCAGTATCTGGTGTTGTGCGCAGGTGCGCACTTTCACTTTCAGTGACCACATCGCATGGACGCCGGCGCACTTCCCCCATCCCCTTTGTTTATTAAGGTATGTACTTGGGCATCTCCTGCCCACCTGTCAGCAATCACTTCCAATCTATTTACCGCTACTTAAGACCTTCCTACTTGTACCCCAGTACTTCCCCTGACGAAGCTGCGTTCAGCAGCGATACGCGTGGGGCTCTCCCCACACTCTCTGCATCCCGGGTTTGCCCTCCTCTACCTTTGACTCCTGACTGCTGACGACCTATGCCACAGACTGGATGATTTATCTTGGGTATTTATCCTTAACCCCTGTATCTTATTTATTATTGTGCCACACACTTCCATCTTGCCCTAAACCTGGGTGGCTTTATTTTCCCACCAGGCTACTTTGCCTCTTGCATCTCTTTACCCGGTTAACACCTTACTTTATTGGTATTGTTCTCTTATGTGCTTATTGGGGCCCCATTGGTGGTATTAGCCTCTCTTTCTATATTAGGGCATTCTATCTACTATAAGGTTGTCTGGGGACGCCCAGACTCTCTATGCTCACATATGTATGTAGATATTGTTATATTTTGGCCATTTGAAATATTGAGCTATACCTTTCTTATATAAGAATTAGGGGGGTTCTTATCTTTCATATTATAGGTCTTTCCCATACACCGTATTGGGAAAGGTATGTGTATATACTTATACATACACTTCTATGCTGTAATATTCCAATTGTGGCATGTCCTTACTGTTGTTGTTTAACATCACTTATTTTTGGGCCGTTTGTATATGAGTATCTTGGGACCAGGAGTGTGGTTGTTGTATTTTAATATGTTTTTATTTTTGTGCATTTGTCTCTTTCCTTAATAAACTATCTTTGTATTTTTTGCTATTTAGCTTGTATTCTTTTGGGTGTGCGCCCTATTTGCATGGCTCCTTTTCTTGTTGTTTTTTCATAGCTCCCTCAAGCCAATGTCGCCACTCCTCAAACGCCCACTTCATAGCCAACAACTCCCGATTGCCGACATCATCATTGCGTTCCGCAGGCGAAAACTTTCTGGAAAAAAAAGCACACGATTTCATCAAAGAACCACCAGACTCCCTCTGAGACAAAACGGCCCCCGCCCCAATCTCAGAAGCGTCGACCTCAACCTGAAAAGGAAGAGAAACATCCAGTTGACGCAACACAGGGGCAGAAGTAAATCAGCGTTTAAGCTCCTGAAAGGCAGAAACAGCCGCAGAGGACCAATTCGTCACATCAGCGCCTTTCTTCGTCAAATCAATAAGGGGCTTAACCACACTGGAAAAGTTGGCAATGAAACGGCGATAGAAATTAGCAAAGCCCAAAAATTTTTGAAGACCCTTCACAGATGTGGGTTGGATCCAGTCATGAATACCTTGGACCTTAACAGGATCCATTTCTATAGACGAGGGAGAAAAAATAAAACCCAAAAAAGAGACCTTCTGAACTCCGAATAGGCACTTAGACCCCTTCACAAATAAAGCATTATCACGAAGGATCTGGAACACCATCCTGACCTGCTTCACATGAGACTCCCAATCATTGGAAAAAATCTAAATATCATCCAAATATACAACCATGAATTTATCAAGATAATTGCAGAAAATATCATGCATGAAAGACTGGAACACAGATGGAGCATTAGAGAGCCCAAATGGCATCACAAGGTATTCAAAATGGCCTTCGGGCGTATTAAATGCAGTTTTCCATTCATCACCCTGTTTAATATGAACAAGATTATATGCCCCTCGGAGGTCAATCTTAGTAAACCAACTAGCCCCCTTAATCTGAGCAAACAAATCAGTAAGCAAAGGCAAGGGGTATTGGAATTTGACCGTGATCTTATTAAGAAAACGATAATCAATACAGGGTCTTTAGGAGCCATCCTTCTTAGCAACAAAAAAGAAACCCGCTCCCAATGGTGACGAAGAGGGCCGAATATGCCCTTTCTCCAAAGATTCCTTAACATAGCTCAGCATGGCGGCATGCTCTGGCACAGACAGATTGAAAAGTCGGCCCTTAGGGAACTTACAACCAGGAATCAAGTTAATAGCACAATCACAGTCCCTATGTGGAGGAAGGGAACTGGACTTGGGCTCATCAAATACATCCTGGAAATCCGACAAAAACTCAGGGACCTCAGAAGAGGGGGAAGAGGAAATTGACATCAAAGGAACGTCACTATGTACTCCTCGACAACCCCAACTAGTCACCGACATAGTTTTCCACTCCAGCACCGGATTATGTTCCTGTAAAAATGGAAATCCCAGTACAACAACATCATGCAGGTTATGCAACACCAGAAAACGACAATGTTCCTGATGTGCAGGAGCCATGTACATAGTCATCTGTGTCCAGTACTGAGGTTTATCCTTGGCCAAGGGTGTAGCATCAATGCCCCTCAAAGGAATAGGGCTCTGCAAAGGCTGCAAGGAAAAACCACAGCACCTGGCGAATTCTAAGTCCATTAAGTTCAGGGCAGCGCCTTTATCCACAAATGCCATGACAGAAAAGGACGACAATGAGCAAATCAGGGTCACAGATAAGAGAAATTTAGGCTGTATAGTACTAATGGTGACAGACCTAGCGACTATCTTAGTACGCTTAGGGCAATCAGAGATAACATGAGCCGAATCACCACAGTAAAAACACAGCCTATTCTGACGTCTGAATTCCTGCCATTCTATTCTAGTCAAAATCCTATCACATTGCATAGGTTCAGGACTATGCTCAGAGGATACTGCCATATGGTGCACAGCTTTGCGCTCGCGCCGACGCCGATCAATCTGAATGGCTAGAGACATAGATTCGCTCAAACCAGCAGGCGTAGGAAAGCCCACCATAACATCTTTAAGGGTTTCAGAAAGACCTTTTCTGAAAATAGCAGCCAGAGCCTCTTCATTCTATTTAGTGAGCACAGACCATTTTCTAAATTTCTGGCAGTATAACTCTGCCGCTTCCTGACCTTGACACAAGGCCAACAGGGTTTTTTTCTGCATGATCCACAGAATTAGGTTCGTCATACAATAATCCGAGCGCTTGAAAAAATGCATCTACATTCAATAATGCTGGATCCCCTGTTTCAAGAGAAAAAGCCCAGTCTTGAGGGTCACCACGCAGCAAGGATATGATGATTTTCACCTGCTGAATGGGATCACCAGAAGAACGGGGTTTCAAAGCAAAAAACAATTTGCAGTTATTTTTAAAGTTCAAAAACTTGGATCTGTCCCCAAAAAACAAATCAGGAGTAGGAATTCTGGACTCTAAAGCCGGAGTCTGGACAACATAGTCCTGGATACTCTGTACTCTTGCAGCAAGTTGATCCACATGAGAAAACAAAAATCCTGAACATCCGTGCCAAAACATATATCCTGAACCACCCAGATATCAAGAGGAAAAAAAAAAGACAAACCAAAGCACAGAAAAAAAAATGGTTCAGAACTTTCTTTTCCTTCTTTTGAGATGCATTTAATTCATTTTTGGCTACTTGTACTGTTATGATCTGGTGGTTTAGGAACAACATGAGACAAGCTCTGAAGGAGGTACTGATCGCAAACCCTGAACCTAGCAGCGCAACTAAAAATAGCCGTGGGGGGTACCTGACGCTCCCTAGACCCCTCGGCACAGCCTAAGATCTAACTTCCCCTAAAGATGGAAACAGGAAACCTATCTTGCCTCAGAGAAAATCCCCAAAGGAAAGATAGCCCCCCACAAATATTGACGGTGAGAGGAGGGGAAAATAACATACGCGGAAATGAAATCAGATTTTAGCATAGGAGGCCAGCCTAGCTTGATAGATAGGACAGGAAAGGATACTGTGCGGTCAGTATAAAAACTACAAAACAATCCACACAGAGTTTACAAAATCTCCACACCTGACTAAAGGTGTGGAGGGTAAATCTGCTTCCCAGAGCTTCCAGCTAACAGAAATAATCCATACTGACAAGCTGGACAAATATAGAATGCACAGAACAATAAGTCCACAACATGTGGACTGAAATGAGCAAAGCCAGAACTTATCTTTGCAGAACTGGTCAGGAAACCAGGAGAATCCAAGCAGAGATGTGAATCTAGCCAGGAAACATTGACAAGTGGCACAGGCTGAAGAAAGAGCCAGACTTAAATAGCGGAGAAGAAGAGACGATAAGTGGAGGCAGCTGATGACAGCTAACTCCAAGGAGCAGCCATACCACTAGAAACCACAAGAGGGAGCCCAAGAGCAGAACTCACAAAAGTGCCAGTTACAACCACCGGAGGGAGCCCAAGAGCGGAATTCACAACAGTACCCCCCCTTGAGGAGGGGTCACCGAACCCTCACCAGAGCCCCCAGACCGATCAGGACGAGCCAAGTGAAAAGCACGAACCAAATCGGTAGCATGGACATCGGAGGCAACAACCCAAGAATTATCCTCCTGGCCATAACCCTTCCACTCCGGGGCAGGAGGTTCAACCGAGGGAACAACGGGCACCACATATCTCCGCAACAAAGATCTATGGAAAACATCATGAATGGCAAAAGAGGCAGGAAGAGCCAAACGAAAAGACACCGGATTAATAATTTCAGAAATTTTATAAGGACCAATAAACTGAGGCTTAAACTTAGGAGAAGAAACCTTCATAGGAACATGACGAGAAGACAACCAAACCAAATCTCCCACACGAAGCCGGGGACCAACACGCCGATGGCGGTTAGCAAAACGTTGAGCCCTTTCCTGAGACAACGTCAAATTGTCCACCACATGAGTCCAAATCTGCTGCAGCCTGTCCACCACAGAATCAACACCAGGACAATCAGAAGGCTCAACCTGCCCAGAAGAAAAACGAGGATGAAAACCAAAATTACAAAAGAAAGTTGAAACCAAAGTAGCCGAACTAGCCCGATTATTAAGGGCAAACTCGGCCAACGGCAAGAAAGACACACAATCATCCTGATCAGCAGACACAAAGCATCTCAAATAGGTCTCCAAGGTCTGATTAGTTCGCTCAGTTTGGCCATTAGTCTGATGATGAAACGCCGTAGAAAAAGATAAGTCAATGCCCATCCTAGCACAAAAGGCCCGCCAAAATCTAGAGACAAACTGAGAACCTCTGTCAGACACAATATTCTCCGGAATGCCATGCAAACGAACCACATGCTGAAAAAACAATGGAACCAGATCTGAGGAGGAAGGCAACTTAGGCAAAGGTACCAGATGGACCATTTTAGAGAACCGGTCACAAACAACCCAGATAACAGACATCTTCTGGGAAACAGGACGATCCGAAATAAAATCCATGGAAATATGCGTCCAGGGCCTCTCAGGGACCAGCAAAGGCAAAAGCAACCCACTAGTGCGGGAACAGCAAGGCTTGGCCCGGGCGCAAGTCCCACAGGACTGCACAAAAGCACACACATCGCGAGACAAGGAAGGCCACCAAAAGGACCTAGCAACCAAATCTCTGGTACCAAAAAGCCAACACTGAACAATGAACCTCAGAAATTACCTTACTTGTCCATCTATCAGGAACAAACAGCTTCCCCACTGGACAGCGGTCAGGCCTATCAGCCTGAAATTCCTGAAGCACCCGCCGCAAATCAGGGGAGATAGCAGAAAGAATCACCCCCTCCTTAAGAATGCCAACCGGCTCCAGGACTCCAGGAGAATCAGGTGAAAAACTCCTAGAGAGGGCATCAGCCTTAACATTTTTAGATCCCGGAAGATACGAGACCACAAAATCAAAATGGGAAAAAAACAGGGACCATCGAGCCTCTCTAGGATTCAGCCGCTTGGCCGACTCGAGGTAAATCAGATTCTTATGATCGGTCAGGACCACAACACAACACAACACGGTATTTAGCTCCCTCAAGCCAATGGGTGGAGTTCCCAGTCATCCCTACGTTTTATTTGCTCCCTAAGGTGCATAAATCTCTAACTGCACCCCCCGGACGCCCTGACCGCTGGCCACATCCTTACCATCGTACACTAGGGATTCGGCCCATTTTATCAGTAGGTGCCGTGATGTAGTTTGCCCGGACCAAGTATTTTTGGTGACTTGCAATGTCGAATCGCTTTATTCAAACATTAACCATTCTGATGGATTGCATGCAGTGGGACACTTTCTCAGCAAACAGGACAATCCAGACCGTTTCCATGACTCTTTTTTGATTGATTTACTGCACTTCATTCTACATCACAATTATTTTTTATTTGACCGTACTTTTTTTCGGCAGGTATCGGGTGTGGCCATGGGGGCGCGTTGCGCACCGGCTTATGCGAACATTTTTTTAGGCTGGTGGGAGGAAACCTTCGTATATCGCTCCAATTCCTTCAAAACATTCGTCCGGCACTGGCATCGCTTTATTGATGATGTTTTTTCCTATGGACAGGTACGAAGCAGTAGTGCCTTGACTTCCTCAATGAATTGAATAGTAATAGCCTAAACATCGTCCTCACACATTGTCTTTCTTCCGACTCAGTGACTTTTTTGGACTTAAAAGTCTGCATTCACGACGAACATCTGGTCATGGATCTGTACCGCAAATCCACCGCGACGAACAGCCTGCTCAGGTATGATAGCTTCCACCCTCTCCACACTAGAAGGGGTATTCCCATTGGCCAATTCTTAAGGATCCGCTGCAATTGCACCCGGGATGAGGATTTCTTAACACAGTCTAGGGCTCTCACTTCCAGATTTAGGCAGCGGAGTTATCCAAGAAAGACCATTTCCCAAGCCTTTCAAAGGGCTTCAGGTATGAACCAGGACCTACTAATTTCCCCTAGTGTCCGCCATCACGATAATAGTGTCCGTTTCATTACGGATTTTAATGATCAATGGGATCGGATAAGAAGTGTCCTACTATCTCATTGGGACATTCTTACCACTGACACACAAACTTCCACTCTTGTCACTCCCCGCCCTGCCTTGACAGCCAAGAGGGCTCCCAACCTTGGGGATATCCTGACTAGGAGCCACTTCCTATGCCCCACCATCAGTTTGAATCATGGCATATGCCTGAGAGGGTTATTCCCCTGTGGGGGATGCAGTGTCTGTCAATATGTCCCTGCTACCAGAGATCAGTTCATCAATCCATTGGATTCAAAACCGTACCGATTAACATCGTACATTAATTGCAGAACGGTTAATGTGATCTATGCCATTATCTGTCCATGCAATAAGGTGTATGTGGGCCAGACCTCCCAAGAATTCAGGAAGAGGGCACAGAAGCACCTGTCCACAATACATCTGGCGGCATCTGATACCAGAAAAGGCAGGATGGTGTCCCCAGTCGCCTCGCATTTTTTAATTGCTCATGGTGGCTCCTCGGCTCATATCTCATTTTTTGGTTTACAGAAAATCTTTCCTAACACCAGAGGAGGAAACCTGAAGAAGTTGCTGCTCCAAACTGAGTCCCGGTGGATTTTCAACCTGCGGAGTCTTTCCCCCACCGGGCTCAATGAGGAACTGCTTTTTACAAGCTTCCTGGGATGATCTTACTGGACTCATGCACCAAGAATTGGAATTCAATGGAGGAGGAAGAGGGACTATGAGTGTTTTCAGGACCTTCATAGGAATTTTGACCCTCAATATAAGAACACCGGCTCTCCCCCTCATGGACGTTGTATTTTTTGTGGACTCACGTTTTGCCCACCCGTTTTGGCCTTTTTCATATTTTATGTAATTATTCTTATGGGTTGTGTACCATGTCTGGCAACTCACATGTATATGGCTTGTGCTACAATTGGACTGGTTACCATACTTTGTCCTGCTCTTTCATCATGTACTTGCTTATGTGGGGTTGAGGCCCCTTGTGCGTGGATACTTAGCCACTCCAGTGGGGGCCTCGGTGTTGTTTCCCTATCCTGCTTCGCCATTCTTTCATTATGGTTTATTGTAAATATTAAATCATACATCTACCTGCGTATATAAGTTTATTTTTTCTTTATTAAAATACCGTTTAAGCATTTTATTTTCACATTCTTGTGTATATAGTGCATACATATACTCATGTTTTCTATATATTTTTATATGAATATACGTGTATATTTATGTTCTTTTTGGGTTATGTCCACGAGACTGGATATTCATGGGTAATTGCTGTTATAATTATTCCTGCACCACATTGTGGTCTCTGAACCCCCTCTTCCCTCCCCTATTTGGGCTACCATATCCATCTGTTCATCCCACATATATGGTTTCCCCTTTTTTTGTTAACATGTCTCTCCTTCGATAGTGCCTGCTTTATCATTTCTGCCTTCCTGCTTGCTGTGCTGGCGCTGGATTATGGCACTACATGCCATACTTTTGGGGTTGTAGGACGGTGCTGTCAGCTTTGTTCTACGCATGCGTCTTATGTTTGCTCTGTCACGGGCTTATTTAGCCTTCTCGTCATCACACAGGCTCTACCTCGAGCGGTGCGTTGTGCGCAAGCGCTCTCCTGACGTCCAGTATCTGGTGTTGTGCGCAGGTGCGCACTTTCACTTTCAGTGACCACATCGCATGGACGCCGGCGCACTTCCCCCATCCCCTTTGTTTATTAAGGTATGTACTTGGGCATCTCCTGCCCACCTGTCAGCAATCACTTCCAATCTATTTACCGCTACTTAAGACCTTCCTACTTGTACCCCAGTACTTCCCCTGACGAAGCTGCGTTCAGCAGCGATACGCGTGGGGCTCTCCCCACACTCTCTGCATCCCGGGTTTGCCCTCCTCTACCTTTGACTCCTGACTGCTGACGACCTATGCCACAGACTGGATGATTTATCTTGGGTATTTATCCTTAACCCCTGTATCTTATTTATTATTGTGCCACACACTTCCATCTTGCCCTAAACCTGGGTGGCTTTATTTTCCCACCAGGCTACTTTGCCTCTTGCATCTCTTTACCCGGTTAACACCTTACTTTATTGGTATTGTTCTCTTATGTGCTTATTGGGGCCCCATTGGTGGTATTAGCCTCTCTTTCTATATTAGGGCATTCTATCTACTATAAGGTTGTCTGGGGACGCCCAGACTCTCTATGCTCACATATGTATGTAGATATTGTTATATTTTGGCCATTTGAAATATTGAGCTATACCTTTCTTATATAAGAATTAGGGGGGTTCTTATCTTTCATATTATAGGTCTTTCCCATACACCGTATTGGGAAAGGTATGTGTATATACTTATACATACACTTCTATGCTGTAATATTCCAATTGTGGCATGTCCTTACTGTTGTTGTTTAACATCACTTATTTTTGGGCCGTTTGTATATGAGTATCTTGGGACCAGGAGTGTGGTTGTTGTATTTTAATATGTTTTTATTTTTGTGCATTTGTCTCTTTCCTTAATAAACTATCTTTGTATTTTTTGCTATTTAGCTTGTATTCTTTTGGGTGTGCGCCCTATTTGCATGGCTCCTTTTCTTGTTGTTTTTTCATAGCTCCCTCAAGCCAATGTCGCCACTCCTCAAACGCCCACTTCATAGCCAACAACTCCCGATTGCCGACATCATCATTGCGTTCCGCAGGCGAAAACTTTCTGGAAAAAAAAGCACACGATTTCATCAAAGAACCACCAGACTCCCTCTGAGACAAAACGGCCCCCGCCCCAATCTCAGAAGCGTCGACCTCAACCTGAAAAGGAAGAGAAACATCCAGTTGACGCAACACAGGGGCAGAAGTAAATCAGCGTTTAAGCTCCTGAAAGGCAGAAACAGCCGCAGAGGACCAATTCGTCACATCAGCGCCTTTCTTCGTCAAATTAATAAGGGGCTTAACCACACTGGAAAAGTTGGCAATGAAACGGCGATAGAAATTAGCAAAGCCCAAAAATTTTTGAAGACCCTTCACAGATGTGGGTTGGATCCAGTCATGAATACCTTGGACCTTAACAGGATCCATTTCTATAGACGAGGGAGAAAAAATAAAACCCAAAAAAGAGACCTTCTGAACTCCGAATAGGCACTTAGACCCCTTCACAAATAAAGCATTATCACGAAGGATCTGGAACACCATCCTGACCTGCTTCACATGAGACTCCCAATCATTGGAAAAAATCTAAATATCATCCAAATATACAACCATGAATTTATCAAGATAATTGCAGAAAATATCATGCATGAAAGACTGGAACACAGATGGAGCATTAGAGAGCCCAAATGGCATCACAAGGTATTCAAAATGGCCTTCGGGCGTATTAAATGCAGTTTTCCATTCATCACCCTGTTTAATATGAACAAGATTATATGCCCCTCGGAGGTCAATCTTAGTAAACCAACTAGCCCCCTTAATCTGAGCAAACAAATCAGTAAGCAAAGGCAAGGGGTATTGGAATTTGACCGTGATCTTATTAAGAAAACGATAATCAATACAGGGTCTTTAGGAGCCATCCTTCTTAGCAACAAAAAAGAAACCCGCTCCCAATGGTGACGAAGAGGGCCGAATATGCCCTTTCTCCAAAGATTCCTTAACATAGCTCAGCATGGCGGCATGCTCTGGCACAGACAGATTGAAAAGTCGGCCCTTAGGGAACTTACAACCAGGAATCAAGTTAATAGCACAATCACAGTCCCTATGTGGAGGAAGGGAACTGGACTTGGGCTCATCAAATACATCCTGGAAATCCGACAAAAACTCAGGGACCTCAGAAGAGGGGGAAGAGGAAATTGACATCAAAGGAACGTCACTATGTACTCCTCGACAACCCCAACTAGTCACCGACATAGTTTTCCACTCCAGCACCGGATTATGTTCCTGTAAAAATGGAAATCCCAGTACAACAACATCATGCAGGTTATGCAACACCAGAAAACGACAATGTTCCTGATGTGCAGGAGCCATGTACATAGTCATCTGTGTCCAGTACTGAGGTTTATCCTTGGCCAAGGGTGTAGCATCAATGCCCCTCAAAGGAATAGGGCTCTGCAAAGGCTGCAAGGAAAAACCACAGCACCTGGCGAATTCTAAGTCCATTAAGTTCAGGGCAGCGCCTTTATCCACAAATGCCATGACAGAAAAGGACGACAATGAGCAAATCAGGGTCACAGATAAGAGAAATTTAGGCTGTATAGTACTAATGGTGACAGACCTAGCGACTATCTTAGTACGCTTAGGGCAATCAGAGATAACATGAGCCGAATCACCACAGTAAAAACACAGCCTATTCTGACGTCTGAATTCCTGCCATTCTATTCTAGTCAAAATCCTATCACATTGCATAGGTTCAGGACTATGCTCAGAGGATACTGCCATATGGTGCACAGCTTTGCGCTCGCGCCGACGCCGATCAATCTGAATGGCTAGAGACATAGATTCGCTCAAACCAGCAGGCGTAGGAAAGCCCACCATAACATCTTTAAGGGTTTCAGAAAGACCTTTTCTGAAAATAGCAGCCAGAGCCTCTTCATTCTATTTAGTGAGCACAGACCATTTTCTAAATTTCTGGCAGTATAACTCTGCCGCTTCCTGACCTTGACACAAGGCCAACAGGGTTTTTTTCTGCATGATCCACAGAATTAGGTTCGTCATACAATAATCCGAGCGCTTGAAAAAATGCATCTACATTCAATAATGCTGGATCCCCTGTTTCAAGAGAAAAAGCCCAGTCTTGAGGGTCACCACGCAGCAAGGATATGATGATTTTCACCTGCTGAATGGGATCACCAGAAGAACGGGGTTTCAAAGCAAAAAACAATTTGCAGTTATTTTTAAAGTTCAAAAACTTGGATCTGTCCCCAAAAAACAAATCAGGAGTAGGAATTCTGGACTCTAAAGCCGGAGTCTGGACAACATAGTCCTGGATACTCTGTACTCTTGCAGCAAGTTGATCCACATGAGAAAACAAAAATCCTGAACATCCGTGCCAAAACATATATCCTGAACCACCCAGATATCAAGAGGAAAAAAAAAAGACAAACCAAAGCACAGAAAAAAAAATGGTTCAGAACTTTCTTTTCCTTCTTTTGAGATGCATTTAATTCATTTTTGGCTACTTGTACTGTTATGATCTGGTGGTTTAGGAACAACATGAGACAAGCTCTGAAGGAGGTACTGATCGCAAACCCTGAACCTAGCAGCGCAACTAAAAATAGCCGTGGGGGGTACCTGACGCTCCCTAGACCCCTCGGCACAGCCTAAGATCTAACTTCCCCTAAAGAT
Source organism: Ranitomeya imitator (assembly GCF_032444005.1). Taxonomy (NCBI): domain Eukaryota; kingdom Metazoa; phylum Chordata; class Amphibia; order Anura; family Dendrobatidae; genus Ranitomeya; species Ranitomeya imitator. Next base: position 327,561,333 of record NC_091286.1, on the reverse strand, counting down.
GGAAACAGGAAACCTATCTTGCCTCAGAGAAAATCCCCAAAGGAAAGATAGCCCCCCACAAATATTGACGGTGAGAGGAGGGGAAAATAACATACGCAGAAATGAAATCAGATTTTAGCATAGGAGGCCAGCCTAGCTTGATAGATAGGACAGGAAAGGATACTGTGCGGTCAGTATAAAAACTACAAAACAATCCACACAGAGTTTACAAAATCTCCACACCTGACTAAAGGTGTGGAGGGTAAATCTGCTTCCCAGAGCTTCCAGCTAACAGAAATAATCCATACTGACAAGCTGGACAAATATAGAATGCACAGAACAATAAGTCCACAATATGTGGACTGAAATTAGCAAAGCCAGAACTTATCTTTGCAGAACTGGTCAGGAAACCAGGAGAATCTAAGCAGAGATGTGAATCCAGCCAGGAAACATTGACAAGTGGCACAGGCTGAAGAAAGAGCCAGACTTAAATAGCGGAGAAGAAGTGATGATAAGTGGAGGCAGCTGATGACAGCTAACTCCAAGGAGCAGCCATACCACTAGAAACCACAAGAGGGAGCCCAAGAGCAAAACTCACAAAAGTGCCACTTACAACCACCGGAGGGAGCCCAAGAGCGGAATTCACAACACACAACATCATTGAACTGGAAGCTGCAAACTCTGCTTAAGCACGGCAAGGGTGAATGAAGCTGTAGCTGACTTTCTAAAATGGGCACACAGACGGATTACTTTCACAAGCAGATCCGGCAGCTCCGGATAGCTTTTGAGAATCTATTGAACAACAAGGATAAGCACATGAGCCAGGTACATATGTGAGATCATCTCGCCTCAAAGCCGCCACCAGGTTACAGCCATTGTCACACATGACCATGCCTGGCTGTAGGATCAGCAGTATCAGCCACAGATATGCATGCTCTTTCAGAGCTGTCCACAACTCTTCAGCATTGTGCAGTTTGTCACCTAAGCATATTAGCTTCAGTACAGCCTGATGACTCTTGGCTGAGTCAGTGCTGCAGTGCTTCCAAGTTGTGACTGATGTGGTGATTTGGGAGATGGAGGCTGAAGGGGAGGTGCAGGAGCTGTAGACTGTGCGGGCAACCCTGATTGACATAGGGCCAGCAATCCTCTGCATCTGGAGTACATGTACTATCCCAATGTCCAACTGGGTCCCGGCTTCCACTGTGTTAACCCAATGTGCAATCAGCAAGATTTTAGGTCCCTGCCCGCAAGCACTTGTCCCCACTTGTCTGTGGTTAGGTGTACTTTCCCAGTAACAGCATTGTTGAGGGCACCTTGGGATGGCCACCGCCATCAGGTTGCGGAAAGCTTCTGTCTCCATGAGCCTAAAACAAAATGACCGTATGCACTACTGGTGAGGTGGTGCTAAGGTTAGGTTCCCACACCTTGAATAGTATAATAAAAAAAAAAAAAAGAACCTAGCACTCAACTGGATGCTTTTAGTGCGAATTTTATTGTAGTAGTACCTCACTTCCGGTTAGCCCCGCGGCCGCTGATTGGCCGTTTACCGGTGCCTAGTCCCGCCCCCCGCCCACATAACAGCGGCTTCTCCGCTTCCTAGAACAGACGAGCGGTGGACACCGCGTCTGCTGGCAGCTTCATATATCTCCTTCCGCCTACTTGGGTAACTATCTGGGTAATTATAACCTCACCGCCACCTGGGACCTTTCTCCCAAACACTGGTATACTACCGGCCGATTACATTATAGTATATTATATTATATATTACATTTTTTCACAGTACTTGTTACACATATCCGGCATTAACCTAAGGTATGTCCTACATTCCCTTATCTATCTCTTGAGACCCTGGTAATATTCTTATGGGTTTCCCTTGACTCTCTTAGACGCTGCTTCTTTAGTGCCCTGTGACCGTATGGTCTCACATTCTACACACTAGTACGGTATGTACGGTTCTTTCCCCTTTTTCGTGTTCTCGGGCTATCTCTTATAAATGTCGGAGTGGAATTTAAATGTGCCTTGATATTCGGTGTGCCTCTCCTTGGCGCATGCCCTATTTATACTATTGACCTATTATTTATGTAGATGCTGTTTCCTTATCAGACATTTCATGTATATACTTTGTTTTGTATTATCACTTCTTTTTTTCATATTTGGTTGATTTTTATATATTTATTTTTTGTCACATGTAGTCTACTGATGAAGGTCCGTTATTCAGGACCGAAACGTTTGGGTACTACTACAATAAAATTCGCACTAAAAGCAAAAAAATGGGTACTACTACAATAAAATTCGCACTAAAAGCATCCAGTTGAGTGCTAGGTTCCATGAGCCTAAAAGCCAACATTTCAGGTGCAAGCAGATGAGAAATGTGTGAATTTAGTAGTGTGGCATCTGAGGCGTTGGCTGCGTATTTCTGCTTGCTGATGGTGCTAGTTGAGTGTGTGCAATTACAGGTGCAGGTCAGGAGGCATCTTCATAGCCACCTTGTACAGGGGAATGGCTTGCACGCACAACAGCAGAAGAAACACTGGTGTTAACTGCAGACACTGTTCCTGGACTCTGTGGTTCAGCCCACAAAGTTGGGTGCTTTGCTGCCATGTGCCTGATCATGCTGCTCATGGTCAGGCTGATAATTTTGCTACCCCTTCTGATGCGGGCCTGGGAGGTGATGCAAATGGCCTATTTGAGGTTATTGGCAAAGTCTTTAAAAACAACCAGACTCGGGAAGACCTAACAGTTGGACTGCCAACTTCCGTCGTGTTGGTGTTATGGGAACGTTTGCCTGTCTTCTGCAGTGGCCAACACAATGCTTCTCCCTGCCTGTTGTGGTGCTATGCCTCCCTCCCCCTGTGTGCTGCTGTCCTCACTGTGCATGTCTTCCTGCGAGGTTGAGTCAGTTACTATATCATCCACCATCTCGTCTTACACTTCAGCACCCTGGTCCTCCTCTTGACTTTCTGGCAATTGTGCCTCATCATCGTCCATCTATTGTGACACATTCCTACCATCGCCTTCGTGTAAATGTAGCTGCTCAAATATTTGGGTATCGCTACATTCGATATCCTCTTGCCCCGCTACAACTGCATCGGGAGAGATGCATGAATCTCTAAATGGAAAAGTGAACAGCTCTTCGAAGTGCCCAAGTGTGGGATCACTTGTGTTGCACTCGGCATTGTGGGAGGAAGGGTGAGGAATATGCGGTCCACACTCAAGGCTACTCAGACTTGATTATGCGGAAGACAGCGTGGTGGTAGTGGTGGCAAAGTGACTGGAAGCATTATCCGCTATCCAACCAACAATCTTTTGACACTGCTCTGGGTTCAATAGTGGGGTGCTGCTGCGGTCCCCTAGTAATTGTGACAGGAAGGTCGAGCAAGAAGATGTGAATGTTTGTTCTGGGCCAATTTCTGCACATCCTCGGCCTCCGCCTCTGCATACATTATCAGCATCACGTCCACTTCCCTGTTCCTTTGCACGCACCTTGTCCATTTTAAATGCACTGCAATATTTTGCACATTCACTACAAATGCCTGACTTTGGAGTGAAATTATATGTGATTCGTGTGTGGGGAAACCACAGTTAAAATATCTGACCTGTAGGTAACACCTTTCTTGTTAAGCAAACAGGTGTCAATAAATAGACTAAGACACAACAAACAAATTTCAATAGAGCCTCAAAAATGCCCCATTTTTTACCCACAGATAGCTGAAGCATGTGACGTAGATACAAGACTTGGAATCATCTGGCCTGTAATTTTTTTTAAAAACAACAAAAGAGTGTGAATAGCTAGGCTAAGACACAACAAAAGCAGTTCCATGGAGCACAAAAATGGCCCAATTTTTTCCACACAGATAGGTGATGTTAGGGCTAGCGGAACGCACCAAATAATTAGGAAGATGGTATAAGATGCATTCGCAGCCCACGGTCCACCATGCAGAGATGGAACCTGCTGCTGAGTAATGACGGACTATATGGTGGTATAATGTAGATACACCCACAGGGTTAGCTTCACCCGGTATGAAGGAAGCAAACCCTGTTGCATCACAGGGCCACAGTACCGCACAAAGAGCACAAGCAGGGAGTCACAGAACTCTATCCCAAGACTCAGGGAAAGAGTTACTCAAGACCTCTTGCGCTCGACACCGCTACTGAGGTGTCAGAGTAAATGGAAACAATAATTAAATGCACTAGAGTGCGTGCAGTGCTGCTCTGGTAGACGCCACTAACCTCCCTGACTTGGGTCAGGAAAGCGCTCTATTGAAGCACGGCACCGTACTGGCGGTTACTGCAATAGGACGCAGTATCGTGTGTTAGGTGCAGATAGCACAGTCGGGCGCATGATAGCAAGCATCCACCATTTGCAAGCAGTCAAAAACACTAGGAAGGGGATGATAAATGAGCGACTTTCACACATCTACACACACACGTTTTCAAGTATACACTAGAGCATGGCCGAGCGGCCATGCAAACCTTTTATAGCAGTAGTGCTATGGGACCTTCCAGATGGTCCAATAGGAACTGCAACAGGACCAGAGCATGTGACCCCCGACCTCCAATGGGAGGTCGTCCCATCGGTATGCTCAGTATGGGAAAAGCAGGACTTAGTCCCAGAAAGACCTACTTGCTGCTGATCAGTGCTGGCTACAAAGGCAGAGCCTGGAAGGGCAGCAGTAACCAGTCGCACAGTATTAGCTTGAGCTAGACGCTGGGACCGACGTCTCCACTGAGCAAGCTCCACTGCAGCTGGAGAAGAATGGGAGACTGCAGCAGATATGGTTCGAGATTCCCCCTGTGCAGAGGAGGGAACTTGACACCTAACAGGTGATGCGTGTGGTGTAGATACCAGACTTGGAATTATCTGGCCTGTGTTTTTTTGTTTACAGCACAATTGTGTCAATAAGTTGGCTAATGCATGTAGAAAAGCCACCATCACATGTTTCTCAATGCAAGCAATAAATAGCCAGGTCTTTCACCGGGAAGGAACAACCACGGGAAGGGCAGCATCCCAAAAGGGAAAACCACCTATGCCAAAACATGGTATCCATCCACAGACAGCTGTTTTGGGGTATTTGCCCCTCATCAGTGTGGAGTTGGACAAGACACAGAAAAAAATTAAATGGAGGATTGAAATGACACTATTTTGAGCGCAATATTATGTGATGCCTGTGATGCAGATTCCTGTGTTTTGGGTTTTTTTGGCAGCAAAATTGTGTCAATAAATAGGGTGACACACAACAAAAAATTCGCTGGAGGCCTGAAATGCAACAATTTTTAGCACAATGGTAGGCGAAACACTGTAAAACATCTGCCCTATAGGTAAATATTTTTTTAAGCAAACTGGTGTCTATAACTTGTATAAGACACTCCAAAAAAATGTAACACTAGAACAAAAATGCCAGAATGTTATTCACACTCTGATGTGATCAGTGTGATGGCCAAACCCCCGTTTAAAGTAGCTGTTTAAAATAGCTGTATTTTAGGCCGGTTTCACACGTCAGTGGCTCCGGTACGTGAGGTGACAGTTTCCTCACATACCGGAGCCACTGACACACGTAGACACAGTAAAATCAATGCATCTGTGCAGATGTCATTGATATTTGGGGACCGTGTCTCCGTGTGCCAAACACGGAGACATGTCAGTGTTCGTGCGAGCGCAAGGATTACACGGACCCATTAAAGTCAATTGGTCCGTGTAAAAGACGTACCGCACATGGACGTTGTCCATGTGCAGTCCGTGTGCCGTGCAGGAGACAGCGCTACTGGAAGCACTGTCCCCCCCACTGGTGCTGAAGCCGCGATTCATATCTTCCCTGCAGCAGTGTTTGCTGTAGAGAAGATATGAATAATCGTGTTTAAAATAAATATCCATGTCCCCATCCCCCTCCCACCCCCTGTGCGCTGTTCTTAAAATACTCACCCAGCTCCCTCGCTGGCTGGCGCTGCTTCCTGTCCTGGCCACACCTTCTACTGTATGAGTGGTCACGTAGGGCCTTCCATTACAATCATGAATATGCAGCTCCCATAGGGGTGGAGCCACATATTCATTACTGTAAATGAGTGGCCCCACGTGACCGCTCATACAGTAGAAGGTGCGGCCAGGATAGGAAGCAGCAGCTGTGGTAGCCATGCTGGTTCAGTATGCCTTCAATTTTGAATACATCCCCAAGAGTGTCACCAGCAAAGCACCCCCACACCATCACACCTCCTCCTCCATGCTTCACGGTGGGAACCAGGCACGTAGAGTCCATACGTTCACCTTTTCTGCATCGCACAAAGACACGGTGGTTGGAACCAAAGATCTCACATTTTGACTCATCAGACCAAAGCACAGATTTCCACTGGTCTAATGTCCATTCCTTGTGTTCTTTAGCCCAAACAAGTCTCTTCTGCTTGCTGCCTGTCGTTAGCCGTGGTTTCCTAGCAGCTATTTTACCATGAAGGCCTGCTGCAGAAAGTCTCTTCTTAACAGTTGTTGTAGAGATGTGTCTGCTGCTAGAACTCTGCGTAGCATTGACCTGGTCTCTAATCTGAGCTGCTGTTAACCTGCGATTTCTGAGGCTGGTAACTCAGATAAAATTATCCTCAGAAGCAGAGGTGACTCTTGGTGTTCCTTTCCTGGGGCGGTCCTCATGTGAGCCAGTTTCTTTGCAGCACTTGATGGTTTTCGCCACTGCACTTGGGGACACTTTCAAAGTTTTCCCAATTTTTCAGACTGACTGACCTTCATTTCTTAAAGTAATGATGGCCACTCGTTTTTCTTTACTTAGCTGCTTTTTTCTTGCCATAATACAAATTCTAACATTCTATTCAGTAGGACTATCAGCTGTGTATCCACCAGGCTTCTGCACAACACAACTGATGGTCCCAACCCCACTTATAAGGCAAGAAATCCCACTTATTAAACCTGACAGGGCACACCTGTGAAGTGAAAACCATTCCTGGTGACTACCTCTCGAAGCTCATCAAGATAATGCCAAGAGTGTGCAAAGCAGTCATCAAAGCAAAAGGTGGCTACTTTGAAGAACCTAGAATATAAGTCATAATTTCAGTTGTTTCATACTTTTTTGTTAAGTATATAATTCCACATGTGTTAATTCATAGTTTTGTTGCTTTCAGTGTGCAGTGTGAATGTACAATTTTCATAGTCATGAAAATACAGAAAAATCTTTAAATGAGAAGGTGTGTTCAAACTTTTGGTCTGTACTGTGTATATATATACAGTATATATATATATATATATATATATATATATATATATATATATACACCCCATAACTAGTCCTTAGAAGGACTGTTGGTTTAGCTGGACATGTGGATTCAACAATGGTATACACACACTAACTAATAAAATGACAAGTCTCTCTCTGTCTCAGCAGAAACTCTCCCTACACTGCCTGAGTCCGGAGTTGGCAGTGCCAAGCAGGGAGGCGCCAGGTCTGATATAGATAATGTTACTGGCAAGCATATTATAGTGGAGAAATTGGAGGGAAACTCCCACTAACACCAACAATAATAGAAATGTAAGTAGCCGTAATTCCACATCTCATTTACTGGACTATGGTAGGGACCAACTGCAAGTAAACAATATACAAGCAGAACCCAAAGGGCAAAAACTACAGTCATAAAGTCCGTTAGAAATAGTCGAAATATAAATCTTTATTAACAATATCAAAACAGGGATAATGGGCAAATAGGGCCCAGGGAAGAGTAAAATTAGATGTTAGCGGCATCCAAAAGAAACGCTAAGTGCAGGCATGTCACAGACATTTAAGTATATATATATCTCCACAGTAAAAAGTAAAGTGTATAATAATAAATACTGATACCTTGATGGGTCATTATAGGGGGGTCACTGTGGCACGCCTGCACACCCCGACACGCCTTTCAGTCAGAAGACCTTCCTCAAGGGGCGTGATATAGACCTGATGACGCTGTGCGGCCAGCCAATCACTGTAATGCCACAACCAACATGGCTGCGGCATTACAGTGTTTGGTAGACAATCCCTGCATGTTGATTGGCTCTGAAGAGTACAAAAACATGCAGGGCGGTGACCTGAACTCCTGCCGAACAATCCCTGAAATGCTCGTTGCTTGCCGAGCAGCGCGAGCACCGCAATGCTTGGGCAAGCACTGAGCATTACCGAGCATGCTCGCTCATCAATCATCACTAATTTAAAGTAGAAATTTTACCATTTCACAAAGTACAAAGGTTTCCAATAATTCCCCAAAGAGGGCTGAATAATGCAAGCTGAAAGAGACTGTGATGGGGACCTTAAAATACAGTTTGCAGGTATTACAAAAGGTAGAGATAGGGAGTACAAGTTTCACCATTGCACAGTGTGCAAAGTTTTAAAAAAAATTGCAAAGGGGTCTGTATCATAGATGCCGAAAGAGACCATGATGGGGTTATCACAATACATTTAGCAGTTGTTACAAGAGGTAGAGACGGAGAGTTTCACCATTACACAATGTGAAAAAGGTTGCAAAATATTAGCCAAGGGGTCTGAATCAGACCAGACCAGCTGAAAGATGCTGTGATAGGGACATCACAATACACTTAGCAGTTATTACAGGAGGTAGAGATATTGAGTTTCACCATTGCACAATGTGCAAAGGTTTCAAAAAGTACAAAACAGTACCCATGTGGGGTATACATAGATGAACATTAAGTACTTGTTGCAAAAGCAGGAGAAGGATGAGGAATTGATTTCTTGAACAAAATGGTTTTGCATGGTAAGGGATGGACGTGAAGACAACATTCAAAATAACATTTGGCCTGCATTTATATAACGTTGCTGTCATCTGTAGGGCTTACAAAATTGGAGGAAATCCAGTCCTTTTTCAATTTTAGAAGAGTCAGCCTGTCTCCATTTTCCATTGACATCTGTGTGCATTTATCTATTATGATTGTGCATGCAGAACTAAAAATCCGCTCAGACAACACACTCATGGCAGGGCATGCCAGTACCTCCAAGGTGTACAAGGAGAGGACGGGTCAAGTGTGCAGTTTGAACAACCAATAGTTAAAGTGCACTGAAGAATCAGGAAGGATGCTGTTATGATCACTTAAGTAGTCCTCCACCATCTTGGTCAACTTCTCCCTCCTCATCATAGTTACACCCACAGATAGCCCTTGCTGATGTGACAGTCCCATGAAAATAGCCCAGTTGGTGGACATTTCCCACCCCTCTGAGTTGCATCTGGTGTCTGTGGCCCTCCCCTGTAATCCATGTGGGCGAAAAAAGCAGGTACCTAAAACACCAGCATTGTCAAAGGGTAATCTTTGAGCAAGTCTTCTACTATGGCCTTCAGGCATGCTTGCACTGAAAATGGCACGTCTACCTCTGACATTAGAGAAGGAAATTTCTCCTTGTACTGTGGGTCAAGAAATGTGCACAGCCAGTATTTAATGGTGGATAGAATGTCTTTCATGTGAGGGGCTTGCGAAAGGCATCTGGACATGAACTGTGCCATGTGTTAGCAGACTACAAAGAGTCAAACATTCAGTGTATTCACCAGGAACAACACTAACCATCCTTTCCTCCTCACGATGCATAGCCTCCTCCTCTTCAAGCCTTCCATGCTGGACTAGCATGAATCTGGGTTTGGGAGTTCCCTCTGTAGCGCAGAGCAAAAAGTCCGGTTCCTTCTCCTCCTCATTCTCCTCCTCCTGTTCCTCTTCATCACCCAATGTAACCTAAGAATACTGTGTGAGGCTGCGCTGTATGGTTTCAGCCACTGTATAATTTTGCTACATAGCCACCTGCTCTTTAGGATTCTGCAGCAAACATTTTAATAGACAGAGCAGTGGGATGGTTATGCTCATAATAGCATCATCAGTGCTCACCATCTTGTGCAGTACTCAAAGTTTTGAAGAACCTCATATAGGTCAGTGATCCACACCCACTCGGCACTTTCTATGTGTGAGGGCTGAATGTTACTCTGACAGGTATTAAGAAGCTGTAATTCAGAGACTGCTCTCTGCTGCTCACTAAGCTTTGCCAACATGTGGAAGGTCGAATTCCAGCATGTGGGCAGGTCACAAATTAGTTGATGAGGAGGCAAATTAAAGTGCTGCTGCAGCAAAGCTAGACTGGTGAAAGAAACGGACCTGAGATGATATTTGGAAATGTGCACTGCCATGGCGTACCTTGGCAAGTAGGTCAGGCAAGTCAGAGTATGTTTTAAAAAAAATCCTGTACAACCAAGTTCAGCACGTAGGCCATGCATGGAACGTGTACCAGCTTGCCGAGCTTTAAAACCGCCACCAAGTTACGCCCATTATCGCACACAACCAGACCTGGTTGGAGGTTCAGCAGGCAGAGCCACTGATCAGGTCTGTTCTTTTATCCATTTCAGCAGCTTGGCTGCATTGTGAGCTTTACCACCTTAACAGATGAGCTTCAGCAGAGTGTGCTGCTGCTTTGCCAGGCTGTGCTGCAGATTTTCCAGCTGGGCAGTGATGGGGAGGCTACTAATGCTGAGAATGAGGAGGAGGAGAGACAGGAAGTGCAATACGAGGAGGCTTAAACCCTGATGGAAGTTGGGCCCACTAATCTTGGTGTGGGTTAGATGTGTGATGTCCCAGCATCTGACTTTGTCCTGGACTCCGCCAGTTTAACCCAGTGTGCCATCAGGGAAAAGTATTGTCCCTGTCCACAAGATCTTGACCACGTGTCTATGGTTAGGCGGACCTTCCCTGTGACTGCCTTGACCAGAGCACGGCTAATATTGAGTAACATGTGCTTATGTAATGCAGGGATGGAACACCGGGAAAAATAGTGTGGCTGGAAATCGAGTACCGTGTGGCTGCCAATGCCAAAAGGTTGCGGAAAGACACAGTTCCTACAAGTCGTAGAGGTAACATTTCCAGAGCTTGCAATCTGGCAATGGGGGTGTTTAGCATTTGGGACTGTGAGTGGGTGGCTGCATATTTCTGTTTTCTAGCAAATGTCTGAGGCAGGGACAACTGAACACTGTGCAGGGACAATGAAGTGGATGTAGTTACTGACTGTTGTGTGTGTGCAACTGCAGGTTGTGCACAGGAGGCATCAATGCCTGCTTCATGATCAGCAGATTGGGAAGGCTGTAACACGGGGAAGTGGCAGTAGTTTCACCCTAAGTCAGATTTGGCACCCAGCTGCTGGGGTGCTTGGCTGCCATGAGCTTTTGCATGGTGGTGGTGCTCAGGTTTGCAGTGTTCTGGCCTCTTCTTAGATTGGTTAGGCAGATGCTGCAAATTACAGGTGTTTTATCTGAAGAAATTCAGAAAAAAACTGCCATATAGGGGAACAACGCACTCTTAGCCTGTTATAGGCGAGTGAGGGGGGCTCTGTGGAACAGTTGACCAAGTTCTACCTCTGAGCAAATCACTACCTCTTCGTACCTGTTTTCTTGCTACAGATATATCCCTCTCTGCACTGCTGTGCTCGCTAGGCTTGCCACCATGCCAGGTTGGATCAGTGGGCTCATCATCTACCATGTTGACTTCCAATTCCTCAATCTGATCTTCTTTCTGAGCTGTGATTTGAGGTTGACTTGATGGCAACTTTGCCTCATGACTATCCTCCACCTCTTATGTATCCCTTTCTCATTTTGGATGCGTTATGCAACCAGATAATACTATCTTTATTTTTCACAAGTACCTTTACAAATTCAATGTATCAAGCAATGTGTAGCTATTTTTTTGGGAATCGTCTGGCTGATACACTCCAAATGCGGGGTAATGAATATTATTGCCCTTGCTAAATTGTCACATAAGATTATCTGTATCAGAACTGTGCCAGTCGAACAACTGCTAGATAAAGATTCACTGTTTTTTAAACCAATAGAAAACTATGATTTTTTTCAATTGTTTTCCTGACACATTTCAAATGTGGAGTAATGAAGATTATTGCCTCTGATAAATTGTCACTTACGATAATCTCTACCATACAGAAATGCTAGTTTTTAAAACATAGAAGATCGGAGGAAACAGGAGTATTTAGGGTTAAAAAATAGTAAGCTTTATTACAAAAACATATCAAGTCATATAAATATATTCCAAAAAGTGATACTAAAACCTGATGATGTGCCAGATCAATAGCGCCACCTATGCCCCAATAGTACATAATACATAGTGAGAGGTAAAGGGGAATAAGTGGCGCTATTGATCTGGCACATCATCCGGTTTTAGTATCACTTATTGGAATATATTTATATGACTTGATATGTTTTTGTAATAAAGCTTACTATTTTTTAACCCTAAATACTCCTGTTTCCTCTGATCTTCTATGTTTATATGGAGTGGGGTAACTTTGTTCCCTATGGCGTAACTGTACGCAATATCTAAAGCATTATGTGGTCGTCTGGTACCCTGTTTATAGTTTTTAAAACAATAGAAATTTAAGATTTTTTTTTCAATTGCCTTGCTGACACACTCCAAATGTGGAGTAATTAAGATTATTGTCCCTGATATAAATTGTCACATAAGATTATCTGTACCCAGATTGTGCCAGTTGCACAACTGCTAGATAAAGATGCACTATTTTTTAAACCAAGAGAAAATTATGATTTACCATATTTTTTGCTTTGTAAGACACTTTTTCCCCCAAACATGGGGGGAAATTGGGGGTGTGCCCTAGAAAGCGAACATGCCTTCCCGATACCATGGGTGTAGGTCGCAGGCTGGGATGAGGGGGTGTCTGGGTGTCTCTGGGTACCCGGCAGATGCTGTTCGGTGCTGCGGGTGTCTCCGGTGTCCAGTGGTGCCACATGGGTGTCCGCTGCTGCCCGGGGCTCTGCCGACATTTTGTAACAGGACAGAGCCCCAGCACTTCCATGGTTCCACGAGCGGTGGTCTCCGGGAATATGGTAACTACCGAGGGGCAGTGTATGCGCAGATGGTGATCTCGGGACCAAGAGATGAGATTTCAGTGCTGAGATCACCATCTGTGCATGCACCACCACCGGAGGTGGCCATATTTCCAAGGACCACCGCACATAGAACCACAGAAGTGCCGGGGCTCTGGCATGTCCCAAAATGTCAGCAGAGCTCCAGGCAGCACAGGACACCCACACAGCACCGCTGGACACCAGAGAACCCACAGCACCAGCCAGCAACCGCCAGGCAACAGGAGACACCCGACACCAGCACAAGACCTCCACAGCAGCACTAGACCCCGGCAGCAGTGCGCCACATATTGGAACCCCTTATCCCGGCCTGCAGCATCACCCCACTCCTGCCTCCTCCAGCAGCGACCCTGGGCCCCCGCTTCACCACAACCACCACCCCAGTAAGCAATAAGTTGCAAGGATTATAAGAAGCACCACCATTTAAAAAAATATTTTTTTTCTCATTTTTCTCCTCAAAATTTGGGGTGCATCTTAAAATTCGGAGCGTCTTATAATCTGAAAAATATGGTATTTCAATTGTCTTGCTGATGAACTCCAACTGCAGAATAATGAAAATTATTGCCCCTGCTAAATTGTCACATACGGTTATCTCTTCGCAGATTGTGCCAGTCGCACAACCGCTAGACAAATATTAGGTATTTTAAGTGGAAAATAGAAGAGAGCTGTAACATGTACTTGCAATGATAAGAACAGCCTGGAGCCAGCCTTTTCTCCCACCCTAAATCCCTCCTGTTAAATCTCTAACTACTACATCCCCTCCAACTAATCTTGACAATCTTCAGCTCTTAAAAGAGCTTTTTGGAATAAATAACGCTCACTGTCACCTCATATCACTTTCCTTATGCTCCTTTCACTGTCCCTATGCTGAAACTATGCTCTCCCTATGCTTTTCCAGCTGCAATGTGCACAAGATGGCACAGCCTTTAAATAGTCCCTATGACACTTGAAGGCCATCCAATCACAGTAATGTCACCCCAAAGATGGCGCCAGCATTACTGTGATTGGCAAGCCAGCCCAGCATTTGGCTGCAAATAAAGTGCCAAACATGCTGGGCGGGTCACTCAAAGATACCGAGGCAAATACCTAATTACTTGCCGAGTAACGAATAGCCCAAATCTATTTGTGTGATTAACGAATAATGCCTAATGTACACCCTCATCACTAATCCCTAACAAAAGGTATGGGATGCAAAGGATAACCCCTTGAATGAAACTTTGACTAATTCCTAATAACCTATGTTCACATTCCACAGGATTGAAAAGAATTCTACGAATTCTCTAAAAATGTGCCTTAGGAATTTCTCTTTTCAAGGAGTATGTATGCACTATAGTGTAGTAAACTGTTTATATCAGTACTTTTCCTATATAAATCAACATCAAAACATCCATTGTAATTTTTAACCCCTTTCTGACATCGGACGTACTATCCCGTCGAGGTGGGGTGGGCCCCTATGACCACGGACGGGATAGTACGTCCAGCACGATCGGCAGCGCTCACGGGGGGAGCGCGGCCGATCGCGGCCGGGTGTCAGCTGCCTATCGCAGCTGACATCCGGCACTATGTGCCAGGAGCGGTCACGGACCGCCCCCGGGACATTAACCCCTGGCACACCGCGATCAAAGATGATCGCGATGTGCCGGCGGTGCAGGGAAGCATCGCGCAGGGAGGGGGCTCCCTGCGGGATTCCCTGAGCCCCCCACAGCAACGCGATGTGATCGCGTTGCTGCGAGGGTCTTACCTCCCTCCCTGCTTGCTCCAGCCCCGGATCCAAGATGGCCGTGGATCCGGGTCCTGCAGGGAGGGAGGTGGCTTCACAGAGCCTGCTCAGAGCAGGCACTGTGAAGCAGCCTGCACTGCTATCAGATCGGTGATCTGACAGAGTGCTGTGCAAACTGTCAGATCATCGATCTGTGATGTCCCCCCCTGGGACAAAGTAAAAAAGTTAAAAACATTTTTTCCAAATGTGTCATAAAAAATATATATATATATTCCTAATTAATGAAAAAAAAAATATATTATTCCCATAAATACATTTCTTTATCTAAATAAATAAAAAAAAACAATAAAAGTACATATATTTAGTATCGCCGCGTCCGTAACGGCCCGACCTATAAAACTGGCCCACTAGTTAACCCCTTAAGTAAACACCGTAAGAAAAAAAAAAAAACGAGGCAAAAAACAACGCTTTATTATCGTACCGCCGAACATAAAGTGGAATAACACGCGATCAAAAGGACAGATATAAATAACCATGGCACCGCTGAAAGTATCATCTTGTCCCGCAAAAAACGAGCCGCCATACAGCATCATAAGCAAAAAAATAAAAAGTTATAGTCCTGAGAATAAAGCGATGCAAAAAAAATTATTTTTTCTATAAAATAGTTTTTATCGTATAAAAGCGGCAAAACATAAAAAATTATATAAATGAGGTGTCGCTGTAATCGTACTGACCCGAAGAATAAAACTGCTTTATCAATTTTACCAAACGCGGAACGGTATAAACGCCTCCCCCAAAAGAAATTCATGAATAGCTGTTTTTTGGTCATTCTGCCTCACAAAAATCGGAATAAAAAGCGATCAAAAAATGTCACGTGCCCGAAAATGTTACCAATAAAAACAACAACTTGTCCCACAAAAAACAAGACCTCACATGACTCTGTGGACCAAAATATGGAAAAATTATAGCTCTCAAAATGTGGTAACGCAAAAAATATTTTTTGCAATAAAAAGCGTCTTTCAGTGTGTGACGGCTGCCAATCATAAAAATCCGCTAAAAAACCCACTATAAAAGTAAATCAAACCCCCCTTCATCACCCCCTTAGTTAGGGAAAAATTAAAAAAATGTATTTCTTTCCATTTTCCCATTAGGGCTAGGGTTAGGGCTAGGGTTAGGGTTAGGGCTAGGGTTAGGGTTAGAGTTAGGGCTAGGGCTAGGGTTAGGGCTAGGGTTAGGGCTAGGGTTAGGGTTAGGGCTAGGGTTAGGGCTAGGGTTAGGGCTAGGGTTAGGGTTAGGGCTAGGGTTAGGGCTGTGGTTAGGGCTAGGGCTAGGATTAGGGCTAGGGTTAGGGCTAGGGTTAGGGTTAGGGTTAGGGCTAGGGTTAGGGTTAGGGTTAGGGCTAGGGTTAGGGCTAGGGTTAGGGCTAAGGCTACAGTTTGGGTTGGGGCTAAAGTTACAGTTAGGGTTTAGATTACATTTACAGTTGGGAATAGGGTTGGGATTAGGGTTAGGGGTGTGTCAGGGTTAGAGGTGTGGTTAGGGTTACCGTTGGAATTAGGGTTAGGGGAGTGTTTGGATTAGGGTTTCAGTTATAATTGGGCGGTTTCCACTGTTTAGGCACATCAGGGGCTCTCCAAAAGCGACATGGCGTCCGATCTCAATTCCAGCCAATTCTGCGTTGAAAACGTAAAACAGTGCTTCTTCCCTTCCGAGCTCTCCCGTGTGCCCAAACAGGGGTTTACCCCAACATATGGGGTATCAGCATACTCAGGACAAATAGGATAACAACTGTTGGGGTCCAATTTCTCCTGTTACCCTTGGGAAAATACAAAACTGGGGGCTAAAAAATAATTTTTGTGGGAAAAAAAAGATTTTTTATTTTTACGGCTCTGCGTTATAAACTGTAGTGAAACACTTGGGGGTTCAAAGTTCTCACAACACATCTAGGTAAATTCCCTGGGGGGTCTAGTTTCCAATATGTGGTCACTTGTGGGGGGTTTCTACTGTTTAGGTACATTAGGGGTTCTGCAAACGCAATGTGACGCCTGCAGACCATTCCATCTAAGTCTGCATTACAAATGGCACTCCTTTCCTTCCGAGCCCTCCCGTGCGCCCAAACCGTGGTTCCCCCCAACATATGGGGTATCAGCGTACTCAGGACAAATTGGACAACAACTTTTGGGGTCGAATTTCTCCTCTTACCCTCGGGAAAATACAAAACTGGGGGCTAAAAAATAATTTTTGGGGGAAAGATTTTTTTTTTAATTTTCACGGATCTGCATTACAAACTGTAGTGAAACACTTGGGGGTTCAAAGCTCTCACAACACATCTAGATGAGTTCCTTTGGGGGTCTAGTTTCCAAAATGGTGTTACATGTGGGGGGTTTCTACTGTTTAGGTACATTAGGGGCTCTGCAAATGCAATGTGACACCTGCAGACCATTCCATCTAAGTCTGCATTCCAAATGGAGCTCTTTCCCTTCCGAGCCCTCCCATGCGCCCAAACAGTGGCTCCCCCCCACATATGGGGTATCAGCGCACTCAGAACAAATTGGACAACAAATTTTGGGGTCCAATTTCTCCTGATACCCCAGGGAAAATACAAAACTGGGGGCTAAAAAATAATTTCTGTGGGAAAAAATTTTTGTTTTGTTTTTACGGCTCTCCATTATAAACTTCTGTGAAGCCCTTGGTGGGTCAAAGCGCTCACCACACATCTAGATAAGTTCCTTAGGGGGTCTAATTTCCAAAATGGTGTCACTTGTGAGGGATTTCTACTATTTAGGTACATTAGGGGCTCTGCACACGCAACATGGCGTCTCATCTCAATTCCTGTCAATTTTGCATTGAAAAGTCAAACGGCGCTCCTTCCTTTCTGAGCTCTCCCATCCGCCCAAACAGTGGTTTACCCCCACATATGGGGTATCAGCGTACTCAGGACAAATTGTACAACAACTTTTGGGGTCCAATTTCTTCTCTTACCCTTGGGAAAATAAAAAATTGGCGGCAAAAATATATTTTTTGTGAAAAAATATAATTTTTTATTTTTACGGTTCTGCATTATAAACTTCTGTGAAGCACTGGGTGGGTCAAAGTGCTCACCACACCTCTAGATAAGTTCCTTAGGGGGTCTACTTTCCAAAATGGTGTCACTTGTGGGGGGTTTCAATGTTTAGGCACATCAGGGGCTCTCCAAACGAAACATGGCGTCCCATCTCAATTCCAGTCAATTTTGCATTGAAAAGTCAAATGGCGCTCCTTCGCTTCCCAGCTGTGCCATGCGCCCAAACAGTGGTTTACCCCCACATGTGGGGTATTGGCGTACTCAGGACAAATTGTACAACAATGTTTGGGGTCCATTTTCTCCTGTTACCCTTGGTAAAATAAAACAAATCGGAGCTGAATTAAATTTTTTGTGAAAAAAAGTTAAATGTTCATTTTTATTTAAACATTCAAAAAATTCCTGTGAAGCACCAGAAGGGTTAATAAACTTCTTGAATGTGGTTTTGAGCACCTTGAGGGGTGTAGTTCTTAGAATGGTGTCACACTTGGGTATTTTCTATCATATAGACCCCTCAAAATGACTTCAAATGAGATGTGGTCCCTAAACAAAAATGGTGTTGTAGAAATGAGAAATTGCTGGTCAATTTTCACCCTTATAACTCCCTAACAAAAAAAATTTTGGTTCCAAAATTGTGCTGATGTAAAGTAGACATGTGGGAAATGTTACTTATTAAGTATTTTGTGTGACATATCTCTGTGATTTAATTGCATAAAAATTTGAAGTTGGAAAATTGCGAAATTTTCATAATTTTCGCCAAATTTCCGTTTTTTTCACAAATAAACGCAAGTACTATCAAAGAATTTTTACAATTGTCATAAAGTACAATATGTCACAAGAAAATAATGTCAGATTCACTGGGATCCTTTGAAGCGTTCCAGAGTTATAACCTCATAAAGGGACAGTGGTCAGAATTGTAAAAATTGGCCCGGTCATTAACGTGCAAGCCACCCTTGGGGGTAAAGGGGTTAATCATCGTATCAAGGAAATTAATTTTGTGTGAGTTATAGGAAAATAGTAAACTGCAGTTCTTTCCATATACCATTCAAAGAGTTATGAAAAGATAAGTGTTTCTGATGACCCCTCCTGGCTGTGTGTCAAATATTCTGCTAATTTATTATCAATACTTCCCAGTGTTTTATATTTTTCTACCACCATAGATATTTTCTTTTGAATTTTATTTAAATCACTATGACTCAAAGGCATATACGTATCACAGTCCAATAATTGTCTCTAAATTTACCCTTTATTGTTACTCTAATTGTTTCATTGCAAGCTGGGAGTTATAAACACACCGGTCCAGATGTGTCAACTAGAG
This sequence comes from Ranitomeya imitator, assembly GCF_032444005.1. Lineage (NCBI taxonomy): Eukaryota > Metazoa > Chordata > Amphibia > Anura > Dendrobatidae > Ranitomeya > Ranitomeya imitator. Next base: position 327,542,361 of record NC_091286.1, on the reverse strand, counting down.
TCGGGGAAGGCTACATTTGGTCCTAGAGTCAGAAGGACCAGGAAGAAGTCTGCAAAGCAAACTGCTGAGACTTTCTGTAGTCAGAGCAATGGCCTGCAGCCTTTGACTCACCCGTGACACCTGCCTACCGTATATGCATTTATCCCTCCTCCATCAACTATTCTTGCATTGAATGCAAGTAACAGTGGTTTTACAAGTGAAATGACAGTATTTAGCCCTGAAATGATCTTTTATTTTAATGGTGCAGTAGCAGTATACACGTACTGCAATGGCAATTGAACACTGCCTATATATCTGCTTTAATAAGGATTCACTCCTAGATCAACTTTCCATGAACTATTTCCAGAGAAGAGTGTGCCGAGCATCGCGTCAGTTATAAAATGAAATTTATTTATTTTTAGATTTAAGTTATTTTAGTGACATTTGAGGCTTTTTCTAACTTTAACAGAAAGGTACCAACAATTTTGTCCACGTGTGGTACGGGTGTAATTTTACTAAACCAAAAAATTAAATTCAACATTTAATTTGTGCAGTATTGTAAACAGTGCAAAATTTCAGATAAAAAATAGTGGTAGATTTACTATTTTGTATATATGCTACATCTTTAACATTTATTAAAATCTGTTATTAAGTTGTATGTACTCCAATTATTGGCAATCAATAATACGTGCTACTCTTCCAATGACCAACCTCATTAACTGCAATTTATAGCTTGTACATAGACAAATCTACCTTGTGTGCTGAAGACAATAAGCTTTATCACTCCAATAACAAATTACGGTAGCTAATAAAAAACATACTAAAACAGTACTTTAAGCTATTTAAGATACTCTAAGCTTGATGTTTGAACTTAATCTACTGTTATTAATGAGACCGTTTCACATAAACATGTAGTATTAAAGATCTTCTTAATTAATTAACGTAATACAAAATCTTGCAACTAAAGCTAATAAATGGACATGAAAGAATTCTTGGGACAATGTTGTTGAACTTAATACCATTTAATAATAAAGGAGCAAATACTTTTTAATTGCTGATTCACATTTATGACCTCTTTCTGCTTGACTAATATAATAAGTAAATTATATAATGTAATGTTTTATGCAACTTTCTATTAAAAAACTGAACTATTGTAATTTTTGTATGTGCAGACATACAATTGTATCATTTATTGTTTTCTGAAGATGACTTTTAAATTTTTCTGTATAGAGTGAGGCAGGGTCAGCATATTCATCATCCCAGGAGCACTAAATGGTAATAAATATAAAGAAAATCTGTCATGAAATTTGTAATACTTCTTTGCCTCAGACAATATAAAAATAAACCTCCTTAATCAAAAACTAATATGTTCTATTCTTAATTACTGCAGCATGTCATGAAAAACCATTGTTTTAAAATGAGCTGCCAAAAACACCTTATTCTGAGCTCACCTAGTGAGGCTGGATAACACAGACTGAAGGCTATAGCACAGTGAGTAGAACTTGCTGGATGACATGTGCAATAGCGAGGACCAGGACAGTGCCAAATCTCCACCAGAACCTGCTCCTGCAATATCTGCTACTGTTCAGCTGAAGCTATCAGATCCTTGCTTCAGCCAATTTGAAAGCACCCCACCCTATTTAGTACGAGTACTAAGAGAACTAAGTAATGTAATAGATAAACCATTATTTCTTATTTTTAGGGACTCTATAGCGACAGGGTCTGTTCCGCAGGACTGGCGCATAGCAAATGTGGTGCCAATATTCAAAAAGGGCTCTAAAAGTGAACCTGGAAATTATAGGCCAGTAAGTCTAACCTCTATTGTTGGTAAAATATTTGAAGGGTTTCTGTGGGATGTTATTCTGGATTATCTCAATGAGAATAACTGTTTAACTCCATATCAGCATGGGTTTATGAGAAATCGCTCCTGTCAAACCAATCTAATCAGTTTTTATGAAGAGGTAAGCTATAGGCTGGACCACGGTGAGTCATTGGACGTGGTATATCTCGATTTTTCCAAAGCGTTTGATACCGTGCCGCATAAGAGGTTGGTTCACAAAATGAGAATGCTTGGTCTGGGGGAAAATGTGTGTAAATGGGTTAGTAACTGGCTTAGTGATAGAAAGCAGAGGGTGGTTATAAATGGTATAGTCTCTAACTGGGTCGCTGTGACCAGTGGGGTACCACAGGGGTCAGTATTGGGACCTGTTCTCTTCAACATATTCATTAATGATCTGGTAGAAGGTTTACACAGTAAAATATCGATATTTGCAGATGATACAAAACTATGTAAAGCAGTTAATACAAGAGAAGATAGTATTCTGCTACAGATGGATCTGGATAAGTTGGAAACTTGGGCTGAAAGGTGGCAGATGAGGTTTAACAATGATAAATGTAAGGTTATACACATGGGAAGAAGGAATCAATATCACCATTACACACTGAATGGGAAACCACTGGGTAAATCTGACAGGGAGAAGGACTTGGGGATCCTAGTTAATGATAAACTTACCTGGAGCAGCCAGTGCCAGGCAGCAGCTGCCAAGGCAAACAGGATCATGGGGTGCATTAAAAGAGGTCTGGATACACATGATGAGAGCATTATACTGCCTCTGTACAAATCCCTAGTTAGACCGCACATGGAGTACTGTGTCCAGTTTTGGGCACCGGTGCTCAGGAAGGATATAATGGAACTAGAGAGAGTACAAAGGAGGGCAACAAAATTAATAAAGGGGATGGGAGAACTACAATACCCAGATAGATTAGCGAAATTAGGATTATTTAGTCTAGAAAAAAGACGACTGAGGGGCGATCTAATAACCATGTATAAGTATATAAGGGGACAATACAAATATCTCGCTGAGGATCTGTTTATACCAAGGAAGGTGACGGGCACAAGGGGGCATTCTTTGCGTCTGGAGAAGAGAAGGTTTTTCCACCAACATAGAAGAGGATTCTTTACTGTTAGGGCAGTGAGAATCTGGAATTGCTTGCCTGAGGAGGTGGTGATGGCGAACTCAGTCGAGGGGTTCAAGAGAGGCCTGGATGTCTTCCTGGAGCAGAACAATATTGTATCATACAATTATTAGGTTCTGTAGAAGGACGTAGATCTGGGGATTTATTATGATGGAATATAGGCTGAACTGGATGGACAAATGTCTTTTTTCGGCCTTACTAACTATGTTACTATGTTACTATGTTACTATGTATGTGCACACGCTGCGGATTACTTTGCGGATTTTTCCGGACTGATTTTGGTAAATCCGCAGGTATACTGCACTACGGATTTCCTGCGGAATTACAGTGGATTTACCGCGATTTTTTTGCGGATTTTGTGCGGATTCCACCTGTGGTTTTAAACCTATTGCGGAGCAGGTGTAAACCGCTGCGGAATCCGCACAAAGAACTGACATGCTGCGGAATAAACAGCGCTACATTTCCTTGTGTTTTTTTTTTCCCGCTGCATTTGCACTGCGGATTTTGTTCTCCATAGGTTTACATGGTGCTCCCAAGGCTGTTTGCACCTTCATGTTTAGGCTGAATTTTACAATTCTAACCAGTGTCACTTTATGAGGTAATAACTTTGGAACGCTTCAACTTATTCCACTAAATCTGAGATTATTTTTTCGTGTCATATTTTACTTCATCATAGTTGTGAAATGTCTTCAATATGTATTGCATTTATTTATGAAAAAGTATTGCATTTATTTCTAACAAAAATGGAAATTTGGCAATTTTTTTAAAATTTTTCAAACCTATAATATTTATGGTTCACTGAAAATATAATTATCCCTCAATTCGAGCATTCACTGACAAATTGATGAAACCATACTTTATTGATTCAAATTGTAAAACTATACCCACAATTCACCTCCTATGGGTTAGTCAGGAATGTGACTAATAAAAAAATCAACTCCAGGTCACAGTATGTAAGGTGACAAAACATGTACACACTCACTAACCTTGCCTATCATCTCAACGCATGTCACCTCACCCTATATACTGAGATAATGGGTTTATGTTTTTTCTATTAGTCACCTTCCTGACTAACCCTCAGGGCAAATTTTGGGTATAGTTTTTACAATTGTAATCAATAAAGTATGGTTTTAATATTTATACCCTTAAATCAGAGAGTTATGTCACACAAAATAGTAAAAAAATAATATTTACCACATGTCTACTTTACATCAGCACAATTTTTGAATCATTTTTTTGAAGTTAGAAGTTAGTTAAAAGTTGACCAGCAATTTCTCAATTTTCCAACAAAATTTACAAAACCAATTTTTTGGGGGACTACATAAAATTTGAAGTGACTTTGAGGGGTCTATATGACCGAAAATACCCCAAAGTCACAATTCTAAAATCTGCAATACTCAATGTGCGCAAAACCACATTCAAGAAGTTTATTAACCTTTTAGGTGCTTCACATGAATGTTTGGAATGTGGAAAAAATGAACATTTAACTTTTTTCCCAAAAAAATTAATTAAGACCAATTTTTTTTCATTTTTACAAGGGAAACCAAGGGTAACAGGAGAAAAAGGACCCCAGATATTGTTGCAAAATTTGTCCTGAATATGGAAATACCAAATATGTGGGGGAAAAAATTACTGTTTGGGCGCAAGGCAGGGCTTGGAAGGAAAGGAGCACTGTTTTGAATGCAAAATTGGCTGAATTTTAGAGGGGACGCCATATCGAGTTTGAAGAGCCCCTAATGTGCCTGAATAGTGGAACCCCCAAACAAATGACTGATTTTGGAAACTAGACCCCTCAAGTTATTTATCTAGATGTGTGGTGAGCACTTTGAACCCCCAAGTGCATCACAAAAGGTTATAACTTAGAGCAGTGAAAATAAAAAATAAAAATTTTTCCACAAAATTTAAGTTTTAGCCCCAATTTTTTTATTTCCATAAGGACAATAAGGAGAAAATAGATGTCAAATATTGTTGTACAATTTTTCCTGACTATGCCGATACTCCATGTGTGGGAGAAAACCACTGTTTGGGTGCACTGCAGGGCTCAGAAGGGAAGGAGCACCATTTGACTTTTTGAAAGCAAAATCTGCTTTAATTGAGAGTGGATGCCATGTCGCATTTTGAGAGCCGATGATGTGCCTAAACAGTGGAAACCCCCCACAGGTGACACCATTTTGAAACTAGACTGCGCAAGGACCTTACCTAGATGTGTGGCGCAGGGTAAAGCTCAGAAGGGAAGAGGCGCCATATTGGAGTTCAGATTTTGCTGGAATAGTTTGAGGGTGCCATGTCACATTGGTAGAGTCTCTGAGGTGCCAGAACAACAGAAACCCCCTATATGTGAACTCATTTTACAAACTCCACTCTCCAATGAGTTCGTCTAGAGTGCAGTGATTATATTAAAACTACATGTGCCTCACAGAGCTTTATACCACTGAACGGTGAAGAAATAGTAAATTACATTTCTACTATGTGTGATTAGTACTTTGAACCCCCAAATGCTTCACAGAAAATTTTAACGTGATGCCGTAAAAATAAAAAACTCATTTTTTCCACAAAAAATGACATTTTTGCCTCCAATTTTTTATTTTACCAAGGGTAACAGGATTAATTGGACCCAAAAAGTTGTTGTGCAATTTGTCCTGAGCATGCTGATACCCCATATGTGGGGGTAAACCAGTGTTTGGGCACATGGCAGAGATCGGAAGGGAAGGAGCGCCATTTTAGTTTTTCAACGTATAATTGGCTGGAATTGAGATCGGACGTCATGACACATTTGGAGAGCCACTAACGTGTCTAAACAGTAGAAACCCCATTTTGGAAACTAGACCCCCAAAGGAACTTATCTAGATGTGTGGTGAGTAGGGTTGAGCGACTTTTAGTTTTTCAAGGTCGAGTCGGGTTTCACGAAACCCGACTTTCTCAAAAGTCGGGTCGAGTGAAATCGGCCGATCCTATTGAAAAGTCGGGGTCGGGGATCGGCCGAAACTCGAAACCCAATGTAAGTCTATGTTTTTTTGTTTTTTTTTTACATTTCCTTCAGGGCGATATAGCAGAAAAGCCGGTAATTCAATTACCGGCTTTTCATTTCTCCTGCCTAAACCCGACATGATATGAGACATGGTTTACATACAGTAAACCATGTCATATCCCCCTTTTTTTTGCATATTCCACACTACTATTGTTAGTAGTGTGTATATGCAAAATTTCGGCGCTCTAGCTATTAAATTAAAGGGTTAAATGGCGGAAAAAATTGGCGTGGGCTCCCGCGCAATTTTCTCCACCAGAGTAGTAAAGCCAGTGACTGAGGGCAGATATTAATAGCCTGGAGAGGGTCCATGGTTATTGGCCCCCCCCTGGCTAAAAACACCTGCCCCCAGCCACCCCAGAAAAGGCTCATCTGTAAGATGCGCCTATTCTGGCACTTGGCCACTCTCTTCCCATTCCCGTGTAGCGGTGGGATATGGGGTAATGAAGGGTTAATGCCACCTTGCTATTGTAAGGTGACATTAAGCCAGATTAATAATGGAGAGGCGTCAATTATGACACCTATCCATTATTAATCCAATTGTATGAAAGAGCTAAAAAAAACCCACACACATAATATTAAAAGTATTTTAATGAAATAAACACACCGTTTGTTGTAATATTTTATTGTACGCTTAATCCACTCGCTGAAGACCCTTGCTCTGTAACAAATAAAAAATGATAAACCAACAATATACATACCTTCCGTAGATCTGTAACGTCCCACGTTGTAAATCCATCTGAAGGGGTTAAAATATTTTACAGCCAGGAGCTCTGCTAATGCAGCGCTGCTTGTGGCTGTAAACCTCAGCGAATGAAGGTAATGTAGGTCAGTAACCTGTAGTTACCTTCATTCGCGGTGATGCGCCCCCTGCTGGATGTCCCTGGAGCGTGGGAAAAGTTCCCAGGCTCGAGGTCATATGAGGACATCCAGCAGGGGGCGCATCACCGCGAATGTTTGGTGGTATGATTATAAAGCATTGTATTTTGCCTTGTTTTTTATTTTTTTAATGTGTTTTCAAAAGAAGTTAACTAGTGGGACAGTTTTATAGTTCAGGTTGTTGCGGACGCAGGGATACCAAATATGTGTACTTTTATTATTTAGATTTTTTTTTCATTCAAATATTTATTTAGTGATTGAATCTATATTGATGTTTCATAATTATTTTTGATTTTTTAATGGGACAATTATTTTTTGCAATGCACATGATCAGCAAGTTTCCTCTCTCTGGTGACCCGGATGTCATCATGATGACATTGGGTCACCATGGCAATGATCGGGACTCCGATTCACACCACGGGGTCTTCGATCCAAAGGCAGAGGAGCTGCCAGCACTGTGCTGGCTTCAGGAAAGATGCTATTGTGTTCAATCACAGCATTTTGGAGGTTAAAGTGCCGGGAGCGGTCTGTGACAGGTGTCAGCTGTCAGAATCAGCTGACACCCAGCGGCAATTGCCCACGCGCATCTCGTGTGCATGGCCGATCGCGATGATGTATTATTCCATACCTAGTCAGACAGGCCCAGGTCACAAGGATGGAATATTACATCCGATGTCAGAAAGGGGTTAAGCCACTGTGTGTACTTGCATTCCCCACCTGTGAGAGTACTATTCTTCCAGCTGATGAGTGTATTCTGCATCCCCCTGCTTGTGGGAGTTCTGTCCTTCAAGCCGCTGTGTGTACTCGGCTCCCCATTGCCTGTGGTAGTACTGTCCTTTAAGCCACTGGGTGTACTTTGCACCCCCCTTCCTGTGGGAGTGCTGTCCTTTAAAGGGAAGGTGCCATCAAAAAAAAAAATTTTTCAGAAATTTTAAAAATATAAAGAATTAATGATTACATTTTCTTAAAAAATATTATCATTTGTTTATAATTTAGTAAAATATGAAAAATAATTTGAAAAGTTTGGGAATTTCCACTTTTAAACACTAGGGGGAGCAGCTGCTGAAATTTGACAAAAACCTAGTGTACAAATAGCTCACATTACTGCACTGCAGTATTTATGGGCGGAGTCTGCTGACGTGTGTGATGTCTCCTCTCCTCTCCTTCTGGGTGTTTGCTAAGGGATTAGAGAGGATGATATTCAGGAACCAAATGAGCAGCCATTTTGTTGGCGACTGTAGAGTATGGCTGCCGTCACACTAGCAGTATTTGGTCAGGATTTTACCTCAGTATTTGTAAGCAAAAACCAGGAGTGGATCAATTAGAGGAAAAGTATAATAGAAACATATGCACCACTTCTGTATTTATCACCCACTCCTGGTTTTAGCTACAAATACTGAGGTAAAATACTGACCAAATACTGCTAGTGGACGGCAGCCTTAGGCTACTTTCACACTAGCGTTGTTGGCTGTACGTTGCAATGCGTCGTTCAGGAGAAAAAACACATCCTGCAAAGTTGTCCGCAGGATGCGTTTTTTCCCCATAGACTAACATTATCGACGTATTGCCACACGTCGCAACTGTCGTGCGACGGTTGCGTCATGTTTTGGTGGACCGCCGTCACAAAGAAAGTTACATGTAACGTTTGTTTGTGCGTAGAGTCCGCCATTTTCGACTGCGCATGCACGGCAGAAACTCCGCCCCATCCTCCCCAGACCTTACAATGGGGCAGCGGAAGCGTCGTAAGACTACTTCTGCTGCCCATGTCGGACATTTCTTTCACAGCAAACGTCGGTACATCGGCCCGACGCACTGCGACGGGCCCATACCGACGCTAGTGTGAAAGCAGCCTTATACTGACAAGTAGACAGTTACCGAGGATGGCAGGCAGCAAGGATTCTGGGAGATATGTGGTGGAGGGAGCAGGGTGACAGCAGCACAGAGTATTTCAGGAGAGCAGTGTGCTGGTCTATGGGGGCCCCCTGTTTGGTGCGCGGAGCAGCCAGGGATTGTACATAGAGCGCTGTCTTTTATACACATGGATGGACCGTCTGCTTCACAGAAATCCAGGAAACATTTCTGCGGATTGATGGCCTGGTCTGATCCAGACTTTGCATACAGACCCCATTCCTCTCCTCAGATCCTGTCTTCTCCATCCTGTCCTGGCAATATGTGAAAGCGAGGTGACAGGCGGAGTCGGGGTGACGCTGGGAAGGAAATGTAGCCATATAGTAACGATAAAAATGAGACCCCTCTCTTCAGCTACCTCACCAGCCTTCCCCTGACTACACCTAACTGGAGGTCATGCTGCCCCCTCTATTACCCCAGACCCGCGTGCAGGTGCTCAGCCAGAACCACCATAGAATGGGTCCGCTTTCTGAAGATAATACTGCCATAGTGTTCTCACATAATACCGCCATATAGATCACACATAATACCACCAGTGTTCTCACATACCGCCATATAGATCACACATAATACCACCAGTGTTCTCACATACCGCCATATAGATCACACATAATACTGCCAGTGTTCTCACATAATACCGCCATATAAATCACACATAATACTGCCATAGTGTTCTCACATAATACCGCCATATAGATCACACAATACCACCAGTGTTCTCACATACCGCCATATAGATCACACATAATACCACCAGTGTTCTCACATACCGCCATATAGATCACACATAATACTGCCAGTGTTCTCACATAATACCGCCATATAGATCACACACAATACCACCATATAATTCTCACAATACTGATCAAGCATAATACCACCACACAGATCACATAATACCGTCATATAGATCTCACGTAATGCCATAATACAGCATGACGCCCGCAGCTCCTGTTATCGCACGCATTGAGTTGTGTGTGCAATGGGGAAAGATATGCAGGGGGGAGAGGAGTGCATAGGAGAGGATTAGATACACGGTTCACCAGACAGTATCACACAAGAGAGGATTAGATACACGGCTCAGCATAATATCACACAGTATAGGATTAGATACACGGCTCAGCAGACAGTATCACACAGGAGAGGATTAGATACAAGGCTCAGCAGACAGTATCACACAGGAGAGGATTAGATACATGGCTCAGCATAGTATCACACATGAAAGGATTAGATACATGGCTCAGCAGACAGTATCACACAGGAGAGGATTAGATGCATGGCTCAGCATAGTATCACACATGAAAGGATTAGATACAGGGGCCAGCAGACAGTATTACACAGGAGAGGATTAGATACACGGTTCACTAGACAGTATCACACAAGAGAGGATTAGATACACGGCTCAGCAGACAGTATCACACAAGAGAGGATTAGATACACAGCACAGCAGACAGTATCACACAGGAGAAGATTAGATAAACGGCTCAGCATAATATCACACAGTATAGGATTAGATGCATGGCTCAGCAGACAGTATCACACAGGAGAGGATTAGATGCATGGCTCAGCATAGTATCACACATGAGAGGATTAGATACAGGGGCCAGCAGACAGTATTACACAGGAGAGGATTAGATACATGGCTCAGCACAATATAGTGATAGATGCACGGTCTGATGTCCTGTGAGGAGCTGCAGTGAGAGGTCGTGCAGCACAGAGCCTCCCCCATCCCCCTCTGTTACCTCTCTGCAGCTCCTGATAGAGGACATCAGACGGCAGCACTCCTTCACCCTCTCTAGGAATTACAGCCACACACCAGGCAGCAGAGGACAGGGAACGGCCGCTGACAGTGTGAGGGGAGACAGATGTAGCTGCCCCTCCAACAGCACAGCTCTCAGTCACAGTGGAGCTCACAGGTACACTCCACTGTAGGCTGAAGCAAGATGGCGCCGATCTCCTGCCTCTCCTGTGATGTGGAGACAGCCCAGGGGGCATGGCCACATCAAAGCACAATGATAGCTATGGGGTCGGCTCCCGACTGCAGCCTCCTATGTCCAGGGCTGCCGTATTTTGCACAGTGTAAGTGTCGTGCTGAGACTCTTAGGCCGGTGTCACACACAGCATATGAAAATACGGTCCGTATATTACGGCCGTAATATGCTGAAAAGTCCCGAAAATAGTGGTCCGTAGCTCCTCCGTAGGCAGGGTGTGTCACCGTTTTTTGCGCATGGCATCCTCCGTATGTAATCCGTATGGCAGCCGTAATGCGTGTTTTTATCGCAGGCTTGCAAAACCAACATACGGCTATACAAGGGATCCATGTGTAAAAAAAAAACAAAAACCCATATATACTGTCTATATATATATATATATGTCAGTAGACACATATATATATATATATATGTCAGTAGACACATATATGTATATATATTAATATTTCATCCAGCGCGATATAGCAGAAAGCCGGTAATTCAATTACCGGCTTTTGTTTTCTCCTTCCTAAAACCCGACATGATATGAGACCTGGTTTACATACAGTAAACCATCTCATATCCCCATTTTTTTGCATATTCCACAATACTAATGTCAGTAGTGTGTCTATGCAAAATTTGGCCGTTCTAGCTAGTAAATTAAGGGGTTAAATGGCGGAAAAAATTGGCGTGGGCTCCCGAACAATTTTCTCAGCCAGAGAGGTAAAGCCAGTGACTGAGGGCAGATGTTAATAGCCTGGAGAGGGTCCACGGTTATTGGCCCCCCCCCGGCTAAAAACACCTGCCCCCAGCCACCTCAGAAAAGGCACATCTGGAAGATGCGCCTATTCTGGCACTTGGCCACTCTCTTCCCATTCCCGTGTAGCGGTGGGATATGGGGTAATGAAGGGTTAATGTCACCTTGCTATTGTAAGGTGTCTTAAGCCAAATTAATAATGGAGAGGCGTCAATTCTGACACCTATCCATTATTAATCCAATACTAGTAAAGGGTTAAAAAAAACACACACACACATTATTAAAAATTAATTTAATGAAAAAAACACAAAGGTTGATGTATTAATTTATTCTACTCTCAATCCACTCACTGAAGACCCTCGATCTGTAAATAAAAAAAAAATAATAAACCAAGAATATACATACCTTCCGAGGATCTGTAAGGTCCAACGATGTAAATCCATCTGAAGGGGTTAAAATATTTTGCAGGCAGGAGTTCTGCTAATGCAACGCTACTCCTGCCTGCAAAAACCCAGCGAATGAAGGTAAAGTAGGTCATTGACCTATATTTAGCTTCATTTGCGGTGAGGCGCCCTCTGCTGGCTGTTCCTAGATCGTGGGAACTTTCCTAGAAAGCTCCCTGGCTCGAGTTCATAAGAGGGCGCCCTCTGCTGGTTGTCCTCATTTTATTGAAAACAATTACATAATATATATAAAAGCGTTAAAAACACGTACAAAAGACAATACACCAAGGTGAACCAGAGCCACCAGAGAACCCAAAATGCCTAGATTACAAAACAACTAGTAGTAAAGTGCAGAGTATCACAATATAGGCAAGTGTGCCCACCAACAGAACGCCCTATATAGGCTTAGCCCCCAATGGGGCAGTGACCACAGTCTGGAGGGTGGGAGAACACTTACCAAAGGCAGGGGATGGAGGATCATAAGTCGGATGTGTACAGACGCCCCCCGACGCGCGTTTCGCGTCCCTATAAGACCGCTTTTTCAAGGGAGTGCCAATGCATCCGTCTGCAGGACCTTTTAAAGGTCAAAAGGTAAGTCACATGTTCCATATGGCCCAATCCAAGTGGTTACACAGCGGCGCAGGCGCACCGCAGACTCCAGGTCCTGGCAGTGCGACGAAACGTCGCGCGCTACTGCGCACGCGCGGGGAAAACAGGGAATCCCCAGGCGTGCGAGCAAGGCAAGTGACGCGACGCCGCATACCAAAAATCCCGGGCCGCGGCACGCGTGCGCACAACCACTGGATCACCAATGGATAATGTGAACGCTGCTGCGTACGATACCAGACGTCAGTTGCGGCAGCAGAAAGGTTCATTTACAATAAACGAGGGACACAATGGAGGCACAAGAACAGTTTCCTAACAATAGCGATTTAACAGCAGAGAAAAATAAAGAATAATTAGATCACAGGTAGTGCAACAGTCCAGATTTCAGTCATATAGAGCATTCTTTTCTCTGCGGTTTATGTAGATGTCCTCTTTATTGCCCTCGGATGTAACAATTCAGGTTATGTATCGTGCAGCACAACGACATCCAGCATCTTGATAAGATGTAATAAGGATCCATAGATTCATTTTATCCTGCTGCCGGATAATAAGCATAATAATGAAAGAATAAAATTAATATACAATTAAAAATAAGTTAAAATCAACAACCACCCGACTTAAAAAAGTGGGTAACCGGTAGGAACAAATATTTCAGATAGAATGTACAGAGATATATCATATTCAGGATCCTATAAATGAGGAGAAAGATAACGATTCATTAAGACCACTCGGGGTCAAAGTATCAAGCATGGTGATCCACTTTGCTTCGACCTGTGCTAACACTTTTTTATAGTCCCCCCCTCTAATACCGAGGTGGATAACATCTATCCCCCTTACTTTAAATGATCCAGGATCACTATTGTGGAATTGCCTGAAATGGCGGGGAACAGTTTTAAGAAGAGTCACATCGGTCGCCGTCTTGGCCACGCAAATGTCCCGCACATGCTCACGTACCCTTATTCTGAGCTCTCTTGACGTAAGTCCTACGTATATTTTGGAGCACCCGCACGTAGCATAATAGATTTCGTTCGTGCTACTGCAGGAAATCCGATGTCTAATTTCGAAGGTTTTACTTCCATCAGAGCTACAGAAGGTAGAGCAGCGCAGGACATTTGCGCAGGCAAGACAGCGACCGCATGGTATAGATCCCAATGTCGAACCCCTAGAACCAAAGGGGTGCTTCACGGTGGGCACATAGTGGCTGCTAACCAAAAGGTCCTTCAGATTTTTGGACCTTCTAGCAGTCATAAGGGAATAATCCCCCAATCCGACTCCCAGGGAGGGCTCGGTATGCAAAATGGACCAGTGTTTTGAAAGGATCTGCCGCATATCCTCCCATTCATGATTGAAGGTTGATATAAATCGGATAGGCCCATTGTTAGTAGTATTTGGTCGAGCTCTGGCACCCCTAAGGAGATCGAGGCGTGGAGTCGCCCGTGCCCTGCGATAGCCATACTTGATACACCGGTTCGAATAACCACGTGCCTCAAATCTGGATTTAAGATCCGAGGCCTGTGCCTCGAATTTGGCATCTGACGAACATATCCGCCTCATCCGGAGGAACTGTCCGACCGGGACGGCCCTGATGGTAGATGCAATGTGAGCTGAAGACGCATGAATCAAAGAATTCACAGATGTTGGTTTACGATATACATCTGTTTGAATAGACCTGTTTTTATCTACTTCAAAACTGACATCCAAGAAGTTAACCTTCTTGACATCATAACTATAGGTCAGAAATATGTTAAGAGAATTCCGATTCAACGTCTCCATAAAGTCCCCGAGCTGCCGCACTGTCCCGTCCCACAAGAAAAAAATATCATCAATATACAGTGGGGCAAAAAAGTATTTAGTCAGTCAGCAGTAGTGCAAGTTCCACCACTTAAAAAGATGAGAGGCGTCTGTAATTTACATCATAGGTAGACCTCAACTATGGGAGACAAACTGAGAAAAAAATATCCAGAAAATCACATTGTCTGTTTTTTTATCATTTTATTTGCATATTATGGTGGAAAATAAGTATTTGGTCAGAAACAAAATTTCATCTCAATACTTTGTAATATATCCTTTGTTGGCAATGACAGAGGTCAAACGTTTTCTGTAAGTCTTCACAAGGTTGCCACACACTGTTGTTGGTATGTTGGCCCATTCCTCCATGCAGATCTCCTCTAGAGCAGTGATGTTTTTGGCTTTTCGCTTGGCAACACGGACTTTCAACTCCCTCCAAAGGTTTTCTATAGGGTTGAGATCTGGAGACTGACTAGGCCACTCCAGGACCTTCAAATGATTCTTACGAAGCCACTCCTTCGTTGCCCTGGCGGTGTGCTTTGGATCATTGTCATGTTGAAAGACCCAGCCACGTTTCATCTTCAATGCCCTTGCTGATGGAAGGAGGTTTGCACTCAAAATCTCATGATACATGGCCCCATTCATTCTTTAATGTACCCAGATCAGTCGCCCTGGCCCCTTTGCGGAGAAACAGCCCCAAAGCATGATGTTTCCACCACCATGCTTTACAGTAGGTATGGTGTTTGATGGATGCAACTCAGTATTCTTTTTCCTCCAAACACAACAAGTTGTGTTTCTACCAAACAGTTCCAGTTTGGTTTCATCAGACCATAGGAAATTCTCCCAAAACTCCTCTGGATCATCCAAATGCTCTCTAGCAAACTTCAGACGGGCCCGGACATGTACTGGCTTAAGCAGTGGGACACGTCTGGCACTGCAGGATCTGAGTCCATGGTGGCGTAGTGTGTTACTTATGGTAGGCCTTGTTACATTGGTCCCAGATCTCTGCAGTTCATTCACTAGGTCCCCCCGCGTGTTTCTGGGATTTTTGCTCACCGTTCTTGTGATCATTCTGACCCCACGGGGTGGGATTTTGCGTGGAGCCCTAGATCGAGGGAGATTATCAGTGGTCTTGTATGTCTTCCATTTTCTAATTATTGCTCCCACTGTTGATTTCTTCACTCCAAACTGGTTGGCTATTGCAGATTCAGTCTTCCCAGCCTGGTGCAGGGCTACAATTTTGTTTCTGGTGTCCTTTGACAGCTCTTTGGTCTTCACCATAGTGGATTTTGGAGTCAGACTGTTTGAGGGTGTGCACAGGTGTCTTTTTATACTGATAACAAGTTTAAACAGGTGCAATTACTACAGGTAATGAGTGGAGGAAAGAGGAGACTCTTAAAGAAGAAGTTACAGGTCTGTGAGAGCCAGAAATCTTGATTGTTTGTTTCTGACCAAATACTTATTTTCCACCATAATATGCAAATAAAATGATAAAAAAACAGACAATGTGATTTTCTGGATTTTTTTTTCTCAGTTTGTCTCCCATAGTTGAGGTCTACCTATGATGTAAATTACAGACGCCTCTCATCTTTTTAAGTGGTGGAACTTGCACTATTGCTGACTGACTAAATACTTTTTTGCCCCACTGTATCTGTGCCAGCAGAGCACATGGGAAGCGGCCTGCGGGCCCTCGTCGCCAAAAATCAATCTCTCCCAGGAGCCCAGGAAGAGATTTGCGTACGAGGGCGCACAGGCCGTGCACATGGCTGTGCCGCGCTTCTGTAAATAAAACTGATCTGTAAAAAAAAAAAAAAATCTGGTGGATCTGGTTCACCTTGGTGTATTGTCTTTTGTACGTGTATTTAACGCTTTTATATATATTATGTAATTGTTTTCAATAAACTTTGGATTTTATACTATATACCTAACATAGCTCCTCCTTCTCCTTTTTCGATATGATTTATTGAGCGGGTATATCCTTCTTATTTCTTGTCTAAACGGGCTAACTATAGCCATTGATTCTGACAGCAATATGTCAGAGAGGTCTTTGTGGTTACTAATTATCTCTGTGTTTTTCACAGCTAGCCTCTGACCTAATATGGACTTTCGTGCTCGCGACCAGACTTGGCGGGCCTTAATTAATGATACTGTGCAAGACGATACCGAAGGGTGTTCTGTGGGACCCGATAGGAACATACAAGACACTATTAATAAATTTAAGGATCTTTTGAGAAAAAGGACACGTATTTGGTGGAATCATGCGTTTTTGGAACAATATTTACAAAAGGACCTGATACCACGAGGCTTAAGAGTACAGGTTTTCCCCTCATTTCCCATTGAAGATGTGACATTTAAAGATAAATGGGAAACTTTGACCAACACATGCTCAAGGGGCTTCCTGGAACTGTTGAAAAACATGAACCAGGAATCCCTAGTTTCTCTCGAGGTTGAGATAGAGGAGTTACAGGTTACCCTGCGGAGGGATATGACGACCGACGCTCTTAAAAAGTTTAATGAGGAGATGGACTCCCTCTCTCAAAAATGGGCTAATGAGATCCAAGCTACCAAGAGTAAGAAATTTCAGAGGGATGTGGAAGACAAGAGGCTCTCAAGAGTATATAGATGGCGCAATAGTAATGAGCGTTCAAGATCTTACTTTAGAAATGCGTCATATTCCAGGTCACGCTCAACATCTATTAGATCTAATTTCTCGGGGGAAGAGGAGGTGACCTCTAAGAATACTAAACAGAGTGGTGCTTCAGGTGGTGCACTAAACTTTAAAAGGACCACAAGACAGGCCACCAAATCTAAGACTGGTGGTGGGGCACCATCCGACTCCCAGGGTGGGCTACAGGTAGTTAATCTGTCTTCTTACCAACTCACTAACGTTCAGCTTAAACTTTTGTCTAAAGGATTATCCTTTTCTCCTACTAATTCATTTAATTTTTTTACAGCGATAAAGGATCTGCACCTATTCTCCCGTAAACTTTTGTTGAAGAAACTACATCATAAAAAGGACCTATGTGAGCCTATGAGTGAGACCGAGAGAGAGACTCTCCAGAACTTGGAGGATCTTTTGGATGAACAGGTTGGTCCACAAACTAACAGATTTCCTCCGTCATGTTTGCCCAGATCTACAAGGTTCCCCCCTTTGTCTTTAAGCCCAGCAATTGTGGTCTTTACCAGATGTGTCAGTGAGGATTTTAAAAAATTGTCAACTAGAAGACGTTACGATAATCTGACACAGAGTGAACGTGCAGCTTTATCCCAATTACAGTCCTTGCCTGGTGTTATCTTTAAACCAGCAGACAAGGGGGGGAACATTGTGATCTGGCCTCAAGAGAAATATGAACGTGAGGCCCTTAGACAACTTAGGGACCTCAATACGTACTCCAGACTATCCTATAATCCTCTGGCCTCTTTCTCTCTCGGTCTCCAGGGCATTTTGGTTCGGGCTCTGGACAAAGAGATTATCACTAAACAGGTAGTGGAGGGCCTGACAGTGAAACATCCTAAGATACCAACATTCTACCTGCTTCCTAAAATCCACAAGAATGCCCTCGACCCCCCGGGGCGTCCTATTGTGTCAGGCATTGGGGGACTTTGTAACCCCATATGCCAATTTATTGATTTTTATTTAAAACCCCTAGTAGAGACATTACCATCGTATGTACGGGACACAACAGACGCCCTGGCTAGGGTCGATGGCATTTTTGTGGATCATGATACCCTGATGGTGACCGCCGACGTGGAGAGCCTGTACACCTGCATAGACCACCAACACGGCATTGACGCGGTCCGCCTCTTTCTGGAGGCATCCGACCGTGACGGCCCGCTTTGTGAGTTTATCCTCGAGCTGCTGCACTACGTCCTGACTCATAATTTTTTTGTTTACAAAGATCAGTTTTATTTACAGAAGCGCGGCACAGCCATGGGCGCGGCCTGTGCGCCCTCGTACGCAAATCTCTTCCTGGGCTCCTGGGAGAGATTGATTTTTGGCGACGAGGGCCCGCAGGCCGCTTCCCATGTGCTGTGCTGGCACAGATATATTGATGATATTTTTTTCTTGTGGGACGGGATGGTGCGGCAGCTCAGGGACTTTATGGAGACGTTGAATCGGAATTCTCTTAACATATTTCTGACCTATAGTTATGACGTCAAGAAGGTTAACTTCTTGGATGTCAGTTTTGAAGTAGATAAAAACAGGTCTATTCAAACAGATGTATATCGTAAACCAACATCTGTGAATTCTTTGATTCATGCGTCTTCAGCTCACATTGCATCTACCATCAGGGCCGTCCCGGTCGGACAGTTCCTCCGGATGAGGCGGATATGTTCGTCAGATGCCAAATTCGAGGCACAGGCCTCGGATCTTAAATCCAGATTTGAGGCACGTGGTTATTCGAACCGGTGTATCAAGTATGGCTATCGCAGGGCACGGGCGACTCCACGCCTCGATCTCCTTAGGGGTGCCAGAGCTCGACCAAATACTACTAACAATGGGCCTATCCGATTTATATCAACCTTCAATCATGAATGGGAGGATATGCGGCAGATCCTTTCAAAACACTGGTCCATTTTGCATACCGAGCCGTCCCTGGGAGTCGGATTGGGGGATTATCCCCTTATGACTGCTAGAAGGTCCAAAAAGCTGAAAGACCTTTTGGTTAGCAGCCACTATGTGCCCACCGTGAAGCACCCCTTTGGTTCTAGGGGTCCGACATTGGGATCTATACCATGCGGTCGCTGTCTTGCCTGCGCAAATGTCCTGCGCTGCTCTACCTTCTGTAGCTCTGATGGAAGTAAAACCTTCGAAATTAGACATCGGATTTCCTGCAGTAGCACGAACGTAATCTATTATGCTACGTGCGGGTGCTCCAAAATATATGTAGGACTTATTTCAAGAGAGCTCAGAATAAGGGTACGTGAGCATGTGCGGGACATTTGCGCGGCCAAGACGGCGACCGATGTGACTCTTCTTAAAACTGTTCCCCGCCATTTCAGGCAATTCCACAATAGTGATCCTGGATCATTTAAAGTAAGGGGGATAGATGTTATCCACCTCGGTATTAGAGGGGGGGACTATAAAAAAGTGTTAGCACAGGTCGAAGCAAAGTGGATCACCATGCTTGATACTTTGACCCCGAGTGGTCTTAATGAATCGTTATCTTTCTCCTCATTTATAGGATCCTGAATATGATATATCTCTGTACATTCTATCTGAAATATTTGTTCCTACCGGTTACCCACTTTTTTAAGTCGGGTGGTTGTTGATTTTAACTTATTTTTAATTGTATATTAATTTTATTCTTTCATTATTATGCTTATTATCCGGCAGCAGGATAAAATGAATCTATGGATCCTTATTACATCTTATCAAGATGCTGGATGTCGTTGTGCTGCACGATACATAACCTGAATTGTTACATCCGAGGGCAATAAAGAGGACATCTACATAAACCGCAGAGAAAAGAATGCTCTATATGACTGAAATCTGGACTGTTGCACTACCTGTGATCTAATTATTCTTTATTTTTCTCTGCTGTTAAATCGCTATTGTTAGGAAACTGTTCTTGTGCCTCCATTGTGTCCCTCGTTTATTGTAAATGAACCTTTCTGCTGCCGCAACTGACGTCTGGTATCGTACGCAGCAGCGTTCACATTATCCATTGGTGATCCAGTGGTTGTGCGCACGCATGCCGCGGCCCGGGATTTTTGGTATGCGGCGTCGCGTCACTTGCCCTGCTCGCACGCCTGGGGATTCCCTGTGTTCCCCGCGCGTGCGCAGTAGCGCGCGACGCTTTGTCGCACTGCCAGGACCTGGAGTCTGCGGTGCGCGTGCGCCGCTGTGTAACCACTTGGATTGGGCCATATGGAACATGTGACTTACCTTTTGACCTTTAAAAGGTCCTGCAGACGGATGCATTGGCACTCCCTTGAAAAAGCGGTCTTATAGGGACGCGAAACGCGCGTCGGGGGGCGTCTGTACACATCCGACTTATGATCCTCCATCCCCTGCCTTTGGTAAGTGTTCTCCCACCCTCCAGACTGTGGTCACTGCCCCATTGGGGGCTAAGCCTATATAGGGCGTTCTGTTGGTGGGCACACTTGCCTATATTGTGATACTCTGCACTTTACTACTAGTTGTTTTGTAATCTAGGCATTTTGGGTTCTCTGGTGGATCTGGTTCACCTTGGTGTATTGTCTTTTGTACGTGTATTTAACGCTTTTATATATATTATGTAATTATTTTCAATAAACTTTGGATTTTATACTATATACCTAACATAGCTCCTTCTTCTCCTTTTTCGATATGATTTATTGAGCGGGTATATCCTTCTTGTTTCTTGTCTAAATGGGCTAACTATAGCCATTGTTTCTGACAGCAATATGTCAGAGAGGTCTTTGTGGTTCCACTACTGACATTAGTAGTGTGGAATATGCAAAAAAAATGGGGATATGAGATGGTTTACTGTATGTAAACCAGGTCTCATATCATGTCGGGTTTTAGGAAGGAGAAAGCAAAAGCCGGTAATTGAATTACCAGCTTTAAAGCTGTCTAGCGCTGGAAGAAATATTAATATATATACATATATGTGTCTCAATGACATATATATATATATATATATATAGCTATTCTATGTGTACACATTTATTCTACCTATTCTTCTGTAAGCTGTCAGTGTGATTTTATTGTACACCGCACTGAATTGCCGTCTTTTCTCTCTAACAGCGCTGCGTATTCCTCGCAAGTCACACTGCTGGTCCGTGTGTAATCCGTATTTTTGGGGCTTCCATAGACTTTCATTGACGTTTTATTTGCGCAATACGGTGACAAACGCAGCATGCTGCGATTTTCTACGGCCGTAGAAAGCCGTATAATACTGATCAGTTTAATACGGCAGATAGGAGCAGGGGCATAGAGAATAATTGTGCCATATTTTTTGCGAGTTTTACGGACGTAGTTTCTGCGCTCTTACATCCGTAAAACTCGCAAGTGTGACGCCGGCCTTACACTGCTGCAAAACAAAATGGCGGCGCCCAGTGGCTGCAAAAATAATTAATAATAAAAAATATATTAAAGTTAAAAAAAATAATTTTGTATTAAAAATAATTGTTTATATAAACAATTATTTTTAATACAAAAACAAAATTGCGGCACCTTCCCTTTAAGCCATTGTGTGTACACTGCACCCCCCCTGCCTGTGTACTGTTATATTAAGCCACTGCATATTTTCTAGTAGAAATAATAGCATCAGCCAGTAGTTTTGCAAATAAATATATTGCATCTGTCGTCTTGTTGCCATTTCTAGGCCCTAAAAGTATTTTTTCTGGACTAGTGTGTTGTTTATTAATCTGGAAATAAAATTAATGGCATCAGCACTTTAATTGCCATTTCTAGGCTCAAAAGATAATTTGCTTGACTGGTGTGTGTTTTTTTGGTCTTGGAAATAAATAATTGTCATGAACCATCTAGCTGCCATTTCTAGGCACAAAATATAATTTCTCTAGACTGGTGTGTGTTTTTATTAGTCTAGGAAATAAATATTGTGTCTCAGCCATCTAGCTGTCATTTCTAGGCATAAAAAAATATTTTTCGGAATTGCTGTTTTTTTTCTAGTACTATTGCAAATAAATAAATCTACGTTTCCGCCATCTCTTTGTCATTAGTGTTTATAAAGTTAATTTCCTTAAATGAGGAAAGCATTGTATAAGAAACATTGACA
The DNA here is from genome assembly GCF_032444005.1 of Ranitomeya imitator. Lineage (NCBI taxonomy): Eukaryota > Metazoa > Chordata > Amphibia > Anura > Dendrobatidae > Ranitomeya > Ranitomeya imitator. The sequence continues at coordinate 327,520,303 of NC_091286.1, read as the reverse complement.
TATCCGTGGTGGTGCTGGTGTAATTGTTGATGGTGGTGGTGGTGTAGCTGATGCTATGTGCCCAAACACAACACCTTCATCTGGTGCGCTCAGACAAAAGGACGTTATGTGTCCTTCTGTAGTCCCGCACACAGCTTCACAAATGGTGAGGCCAAAAGATGTTGAAAAGGTGTTAGATTTGATGGCTCCTGGTCCTTTGCATTATCTTCTTCCTGGTCCAGTGCAAAAAGTGCACAGTTGGCCCATGAGGACCATGGTCAACTGGCTTCCACATCTCCTCCTTGCAAATAAACCAAGAAGTCAGAGCCATAAGTCATGCACCAGTCTATTCTGCTTTTTGATGAATCTGTTGGCTTAGTTTCCATGGCCCATCCATCTGCCCCTCCTTCAGAGATGGAAGAGACTGAGTGCACTGATGCCCAACTACTTTTTAGGTTGGAGGATGAGTACGTGGGAGGGCTAATGCACACTGTCAGTGTACCACTGCAGCACATGTCAGATAATGACAAAAATCAATTGCCAACTGCAGCGTCTTTCTGCAGTGTGCAGACTGGCAAGAAGAGCAGGGTTTAGGAGTCGATGGAACATGATGCAGGATATGATGCAGTCCTCAACCCCATATGGAGTGTGAGGCCATCCTAGTGGTGTGTGCAGTTCTGAGTCAGAGAAGTGGCCATGCTGCCACAGCAGCACAGCAAATGAAGCAGCAGGGTGCAAAGACACAGCGGGCAGCCCCTAGCCAGTATGTTGGATGCTACTGCCAATTGCACAAATGAAATAAGCACACCAAAGACAGCTAAAAGAGCTCCATTGTGTCTTGTTTCTTCAGGTAAGGTGCTGTTAACAAGTGACAAGTGTTTTTTCACTATGTGCTGTTAGATTCTGAAGCAAAGAATAAATGTTATGAACCTGAGCACCACCTGTATGATGAGGCATCTGAATTCCAAGCACGAGGTGCAGTGGAATACACATCTTAAAAATTATGACAGATCCAAGCCTCATCATGTTCCTTATTCTGCTGCGGTCTCAGCCTCTTCCTCCCACTCATGATCAATAGGGCCCCCTGCATCCCCACAAGCATAGGATGTGACAGCATCATCACCACCACCACCATTGTAACTGCGCATCTCCACACTGTCCCATGGAAGTGTTCAGCATTCCATCCCAAAAATCCTTAAGAGAAAGAGAAGATGGCCCATGGTTATGGTCCTGAATGACAGCATATTCAAATTATTGGCCTTTGAAATGCTGTCATTCTGGCTGGCGGAGATGGACAATTTTATAATTCTAATGTCATTGGCTTTCCCGTCGTACATTGTTCCCAGTCGTCACTACTTTTCCAGGCAGGCTATCACTGTCCTCCACAAACATGTTTCAGACCATGTCAAGTGTTCACTTCGCAATGCCATCAATGGCAAGGTCCACATAACTACCAATATGTGGACCAGTAAGCATGGCCAGGGATGTTTCATCTCTCTAACTGCCCACTGGGTAAATGTAGTGGCAGCAGGGACAGAGACGGAATGCATTCTAGCTCATATCCTACCACCAGCTAGGAGCTGTGGATTGGGATCAAACAACAGACAGATGAATGGTTGGTGCAGGTGAACCACAAGCCAGGCCTGGTGATGTGTGATAACATGTGAAATCTCACAGCGTCTCTCAGCCTAGGCAGTTTGATGCAATTTCCTTTCCTGGAGCATGGTGGTGCAGAGCTTCCTGAAAAACTGCCCACTCATGTTGAAGCTGCTGCTGAAAATGCGGGCAGTGTATGTGTACTTTAATCATTTGCACCCTGCTGCTTGCCTGTTTGCGCTGCAGAGTCACTGGTCACCGGCTGATGTGCAACATACCAACAAGGTAGAACTCCACCTTGCATATGTTGAAGACACTGTGCAAGCAGCAGGCAATAGTTTACTGTGTAAACCTTCTACCAGATCATTAATGATCTGGTAGAAGGTTTACACAGTAAAATATCGATATTTGCAGATGATACAAAACTATGTAAAGCAGTTAATACAAGAGAAGATAGTATTCTGCTACAGATGGATCTGGATAAGTTGGAAACTTGGGCTGAAAGGTGGCAGATGAGGTTTAACAATGATAAATGTAAGGTTATACACATGGGAAGAAGGAATCAATATCACCATTACACACTGAACGGGAAACCACTGGGTAAATCTGACAGGGAGAAGGACTTGGGGATCCTAGTTAATGATAAACTTACCTGGAGCAGCCAGTGCCAGGCAGCAGCTGCCAAGGCAAACAGGATCATGGGGTGCATTAAAAGAGGTCTGGATACACATGATGAGAGCATTATACTGCCTCTGTACAAATCCCTAGTTAGACCGCACATGGAGTACTGTGTCCAGTTTTGGGCACCGGTGCTCAGGAAGGATATAATGGAACTAGAGAGAGTACAAAGTAGGGCAACAAAATTAATAAAGGGGATGGGAGATCTACAATACCCAGATAGATTAGCGAAATTAGGATTATTTAGTCTAGAAAAAAGGGGCGATCTAATAACCATGTATAAGTATATAAGGGGACAATACAAATATCTCGCTGAGGATCTGTTTATACCAAGGAAGGTGACGGGCACAAGGGGGCATTCTTTGCGTCTGGAGGAGAGAAGGTTTTTCCACCAACATAGAAGAGGATTCTTTACTGTTAGGGCAGTGAGAATCTGGAATTGCTTGCCTGAGGAGTTGGTGATGGCGAACTCAGTCGAGGGGTTCAAGAGAGGCCTGGATGTCTTCCTGGAGCAGAACAATATTGTATCATACAATTATTAGGTTCTGTAGAAGGACGTAGATCTGGGGATTTATTATGATGGAATATAGGCTGAACTGGATGGACAAATGTCTTTTTTCGGCCTTACCAATTATGTTACTATGTTACTATGTTAATAGTGGAGATCCAGCTGCAGCACACATTGATAAGGAGCTCTGCAGAACATCATGACTTCACCACCAATGACTGGGCCTCCTTGAGGGACGTGTGTGTAATATTCCACCAATATGGTCAGCGCTGATCATGCCATCAACAGCATTATTATACCATTTATATTCCTGGTGGAAAAACAATTCAGGCCTGTCATGCTCACATGGCTCGGAGGGTGGGTTACTAAGCCAAAATTGGCCAGGTACCCAACTGTAAAGCTAGGGGACAGTTTGGGAGGATGATGATGATAAGTAGGAGGAAGAGGTAGGGTAGGAAGAACAAATATATTCACATCAAGGTGGCAGTTAGATCAGCTCACCCACATCACTGGAGCGTGGCTGATGGAATACAGAGTACCCAGACAATATACCTCCCACCGAGGACAGCTTGTCTTTGTCTCTTGGCAGCCTAGCACACATGAGTTAATACATGCTGCAGTGCCTGCAGAATGACTGTCAAATTTCTCATATTGTTACCAGTGCAGATTACTGGGTGGCCACCCTGATGGATCCCTGCAACAAGGACAATGTATCATCATTGCTTCCGTCACTGTAAATGGATTGCAAAATGCATGAATACAAGCACATGCAGGTAGAAAGCCTACTAATGGCATTCCCACCTGACAGTGGGGGCTCACTACAACAACAAGACAGAGGCAACAACAGGAAGTCGCCAATGCAGCTGGGGCACCACCAGAACCTCGGAAAGCAGGGTTAACTTGGCCTAAATGTGGCAAAACGTTATGAGCACACCACATAATAGGGTGTTGATCCAGGGAACTAGTCTGATTGCCGTATGTGGAGTCGGGAAGGAATTTTTTTCCCCAATGTGGAGCTTACTTTTTGCCACATGGGTTTTTTTTCCTTCCTCTGGATCAACATGTTAGGTTAGGCTATGCGTTGAACTAGATGGACTTAAAGTATTTCTTCAACCTTAATAACTATGTTACTATGTTACTATGTTACATCATCCGGCACTATCTATCATTTTATTTAGGGTTCATTCTATGTTCTTTCAAGTAATTTCCATAAAAAAAAACCTCTTTCTCCACTTGGACCATTGGTTCTACATAGCTAGTTTTAGTTTTGTAAATTCTAGATTGTTTTAAATGAGTTACATTTAAAAAATACAAAATAAATAAATACTAAAAAAGTAGAAAAATAACAGTGCTGGATTACTCCTCCTTTGACTGCTTATTTATTGGGGCTCATGTATCCCTATCAATATGTTTTTGAAGTTTGGGAGGAAACTGGAGTACCTGGAGGAAACGCATGCAAGCATGGGTAGAAGATCCAAACTCCTTACCGATGTTGTCCTTGCAACCAAAAACCTCCCACCATAATGGACAGGCTACAGAATGTATTGTTTTAAAAAGTATATTTTATTTATATTACAAGTTAAAATTATTATTATTACACAAAATTGTTGTAATGATGCATCCTATCTAAAACAGATCAGATGTGGTTCAAAAACGACGAGTGACATACATTACATGACAAGTAGCAATTATGCCTTAAATAATGTTCCTAACAATACCACCATTGAAATCATGGGTAATATCCAGGACAAAGTGACCTATAGAGGAACCCAAGTAAAGTGCTTAAGTGCATACATTCATTTCCGAATGTATAGACATAATAGCGTAATTAACCAAACATAATTACCTCAATGGAACCACACGAGACCTGTCTTCAACCCCAACACCCATTTCGATTAATTCTTCCGGGGTCGTGCCCGCTATTATGTCTATACAATCGGTAACATGGGTGGGCGGTCCGATCCGATGGGCGTCGCGGTCCGGTCCATGGCCTCCCATCTTCTTACGATGACGTCCTCTTCTTGTCTTCACACTGTGGCTCCGCGTGACACTCATCGGACCGGACCGCAGCGGGAACGCCCCTGGGTGAATATAATCTAACCTCTTTTTGTCATCTTTCATGATACATCAGGGGCTTATCTACCACATTTCAGAAAGCTGTAGATAAGCCCCTGATGCCGCTTGGCTTAGCTCACCTTCAATTTTGGGGGTGACAGGTTCCCTTTAAGGCCATATTCAAACAATCAGTATTTGGTCAGTATTTTACATCAGTATTTGTAAGCCAAAACTGGGAGTAGGTGAAAATTAACAAAGAGGTGACATGTTTCTATTATACCTTTCCTCTGACTGTTCCACTCCGGGTTTTACAAATACTGATGTGAAATACTGACCAAATACTGACCGTGTGAACGTGGTCTAAATGTCATAGTCTTTTTTAACTGCGGCATGTAAGGAGATAGCTGAGCCACTGTAGTCACTGACACTGCACTCTCCCTGCTGTTGTGTCTATGTTGCCATAAGGAAGTAAGCAGTACATGAAAGATGGATACTTAGAATCATAAGATGCATTTCTATTGTATGCACTTATGGAAAGTGACATGTTCTATTAGTATATGAAAAGACACTGTAGTGATAGGAAACAATTAAAGAATTGCATGGTACAGTGAATTTTAAAAAACGGAAAAATTTATATAGTTTATGGATAGTTCAGTGAATAAACTTTACTTTATTATTTTATTTTTGAATTCTAATAAAAAAAATAAAAAATGTATTTTTTGTCTGATTTTCTATTATTTTACAGTTGACTATTTGATCCAATTTAATCAATGCTTAAATGACTTGCCTTTTCAGTGATAGAACTTCAATGTCATGTATATACAAAAGATTATAAATTCTCAAAAGCAAATTTGCACAACAGGTCAAATATGGTTCATCTTGGTATCTGACAATACAATGGGCAATGAGTATTTGTCTGTGAATAAATAATTCATTTCACACAACTACTTGCTATGTAAATTATAGTCTATGCATATTAAAGCATTTAGCACAGAAATGGACAGCTGGGACCTTAGAATATCTCAATGGACAAGTTAGATTTTAAATGAGCTTACTTTGGTGATACTTTAACCCTGTAAATTATTTTAGCCAAAAAGGTCAACTTTTTTTTGAGAGAGCATAAATGTTCCTGTTATAAATAATAATAATTTTAGCCACTGGAACATGAATTAGTAATTATGTAATACAAGTAATTTAGCGCTACATAAAATATTATTTTTTTCAGTTTGTTAGTTCTAAATCATCAATGGAAATTACAGATGAGCAACATTTTTGAAATTCAAATTTGTCTGAATTTGATTAGCAGCAAATTGTAAGTGCTGCTAAGCACCAAACCTAAAGGAGCACCCTGCAGCTTTCATCATGTAATTTTAGCATGAATGACTTATAGGCCTCATTCCATATCTGCAAAGTATTTGAACTGGCAGAACATTGATGCGCTGGAACTAATAATGCATTTATGTTGTACTTTTCATTAAAATCCATAGTTTTAACCCAGTTTAAGCATTAGGCCGGAGTTACACTAGACCGTAATACGGACGAGTGCTATGCGATAAAAAATCGCATAGCTCTCGGACCAATGTTAATCTGTGGGGCAGCTCCTATCATCCGTTGCTTTCTCTGCCATATTATACGTTCAAGAGAAATCACAGCATGCTACGATTTGCACCGTATATCGACCAAGAATCGCCAATGAAAGTCTATGGGTGCAAGAAAAACTCGCACAGCACATGGACCATTAGCGTGACTTGCGAGAAATACGCACTGGTGTCCTTTAGAAAAGCCTGCATTTCAGTGCAGTGTACAGTAAAATCACACTAACCGGTTACAATAGAATAGATAAAATAAATGTCTACACATAGTATAGGTATATATAAATATATATGTCATTGCTACACACACACACACATATATATATATAAATATATATATATATATATATATATATATATATATATATATACTGTATATCTTTAGATTTCATAGAGAATTAGATAGCAGAATAGCCGATAATGCAATTGTCAGGTTCTGTAAAACCATTGTAAATCCTGACGGGAGATGAGAAATGGTTTACATAGAGTAAACCACTGCATATCCGTTAGATTTTTATATGTCCCTCACTAATAACGTTAGTAGTGTATGTGTGTAAAATTTGTGAGCTGTAGGTGTTAAATTAAAGGATTTATTTCACGAAAAGAAACTGGCGTGAGCTCCCGGGCAATTTTCTCCGCCAGAGAGGGAAAGCCAGTGATTGAGGGCAGATATTAAAAGCCTAGAGAGGGACCATGGTCATTGCCCCCCCCCCCCCCCGGCTAAAAACATCTGCTAAGATGCACCTATTCCAGCATTTAGCTTCTCTCTTCCCACTGCCCTGTGGCATTTGCACATGGGGTAATAAGGGGTTAATGTCACCTTGCTATTGTAAGGTGACATTAAGTCTGGTTAATAATGAGGTGACAATAAGACACCTATCCATTATTAATCCAATAGTATGAAAGTGTTAAAAATTCACACACATTAAGAATAAAGTATTTTAATGAAATAATTAAACACACAGGTTTAACATGTTTATTGCTCTCAATCCAAGAAAAGCCCTCGTTCTCCTGTAAAAAATTCACAAATAAAAAAGCAACAATATCCCATACCTGTCTGCCGTACAGTCAACTCCCACGCTGTAATCAATCTCAAGGGCAACCCAGAGCGGTGCTAATGCTACCAGCCAGGCTGTAAACCAGGGAGAAATGAATGAAAAGCTACCTGCGCAGCCTCCCCGCCTGACTGGACATGAACTCTGTAGCATGGGAAAGTTTCAGAACATTTTCCCACGCTGTCAGTTCATCGCTGGTCAGGCAGGGAGTCTGTGCATGCTCAGTGATGTCAGTGACAGTTGGCCCCGCCAGACCTGAGGTGAACTGGACAGCATGGGAAAATGTTCAGAAACTTTCCCATGCTACAGTGTTCATGTCCGGTCAGGTAGGGAGGCAGCACAGGCAGCTTTTCATTAAAACCATTTGACTGATGCAAATTCATGGTTACTGTTGTTAATTCCGCTCTTGGGCTCCCTCCGGTGGTTGTAAGTGGCACTTTTGTAAGTTCTGCTCTTGGGCTCCCTCTTGTGGTTTCTAATGGTATGGCTGCTCCTTGGAGTTAGCTGTCATCAGCTGCCTCCACTTATCGTCTCTTCTGCTCTGCTATTTAGGCCTGGCTCTTTCTTCAGCCAGTGCCACTTGTAAATGGTTCCTGGTTGGATTCACATCTCTTTGGATTTCCCTGTTATCCTGACCAGTTCAGCAAAGCTAAGGTTATGCTTGCTCTTTTCTGTCCATAGATGTGGACTTATCCGTTCAGTGCTTTCTATGTTTGTCCAGCTTATCAGTATGAATTAATTTTGTCTTGCTGGAAGCCCTGGAAGGCAGATTTGACCTCCACGCCTTTAGTCAGGTGAGGAGATTTTTGTAAACTCTGCGTGCATTTTTTGTAGTGTTTTATACTGACCGCACAGTATTCCATCCTGTCCTATCTATTTAGCTAGACTGGCCTCCTGTGCTCATCCTGGTTTCATTCTGTGTATGTCTTTTCCCTCACCACTCACAGTCATTATTTGTGGGGGGCTAATCTATCCTTTGGGGATTTTCTCTGAGGCAAGATAGCTTTCCTGCTTCTATCTTTAGGGGTAGATAGCTCTTAGGCTTTGACGAGGTGCCTAGGGAGAGTTAGGAGCATTCCACGGCTACTTCTAGTGTTGTGTTGAGCTTAGGGACTGCGGTCAGTATAGTTACCATGTCCTTCAGAGCTCGTTCTATGTTGCTCCTAAACCACCAGATCATAACAGTACAAGTGGCCAAAAATGAATTAAATGCATCTCAAAAGAAGGAAAAGAAAGTTCTGAACCATTTTTTTTTCTGTGCTCTGGTTTGTCTTTTTTCTCCTCTTGATATCTGGGTGGTTCAGGATATATGCTTTGGCATGGATGTTCAGGTTTTTTTTTCTCGTGTGGATCAACTTGCTGCAAGAGTACAGAGTATCCAGGACTATGTTGTCCAGACTCCGGCTTTAGAGCCTAGAATTCCTACTCCTGATTTGTTTTTTGGGGACAGATCCAAGTTTTTGAACTTTAAAAATAACTGCAAATTGTTTTTTTGCCTTGAAACCCCGTTCTTCTGGTGATCCCATTCAGCAAGTAAAAATCATCATATCCTTGCTGCGTGGTGACCCTCAAGACTGGGCTTTTTCTCTTGAAACAGGGGATCCGGTATTATTGAATGTTGATGCATTTTTTCTAGCGCTCGGATTTTTGTATGACGAACCTAATTCTGTGGATCATGCAGAAAAAACCCTGTTGGCCTTGTATCAAGGTCAGGAAGCAGCACAGTTATACTGCCAGAAATTTAGAAAATGGTCTGTGCTCACTAAATGGAATGAAGAGGCTCTGGCTGCTATTTTCAGAAAAGGTCTTTCTGAAGCCCTTAAAGATGTTATGGTGGGCTTTCCTACACCTGCCGGTTTGAGCGAATCTATGTCGCTAGCCATTCAGATTGATCGGCGTCTGCACGCGCGCAAAGCTGTGCACCATATGGCAGTGTCCTCTGAGCAGAGTCCTGAACCTATGCAATGTGATAGGATTTTGACTAGAACAGAACGGCAGGAATTCAGACATCAGAATAGGCTGTGTTTTTACTGTGGTGATTCTGCTCATGTTATCTCTGATTGCATACTAAGAGAGTCGCTAGGTCTGTTACCATTAGTACTATACAGCCTAAATTTCTCTTATCTGTGACCGTGATTTGCTCATTGTCGTCCTTTTCTGTCATGGCATTTGTGGATTCAGGCGCTGCCCTGAACTTAATGGACTTAGAATTCGCCAGGCGCTGTGGTTTTTCCTTGCAGCCTTTGCAGAGCCCTATTCCTTTGAGGGGTATTGATGCTACACCCTTGGCCAAGTATAAACCTCAGTACTGGACACAGATGACTATGTACATGGCTCCTGCACATCAGGAAGATTGCCGTTTTCTGGTGTTGCATAACCTGCATGATGTTGTTGTACTGGGTTTTCCATGGTTACAGGAACATAATCCGGTGCTGGATTGGAAAACTATGTAGGTGACTAGTTGGGGTTGTCAAGGGGTACATAGTGACGTTCCTTTGATGTCAATTTCCTCTTCCCCCTCTTCTGAGGTCCCTGAGTTTTTGTCAGATTTCTAGGATGTATTTGATGAGCCCAAGTCCAGTTCCCTTCCTCCGCACAGGGACTGTGATTGTGCTATTAACTTGATTCCTGGTTGCAAGTTCCCTAAGGGCCGACTTTTCAATCTGTCTGTGCCAGAGCATGCCGCCATGCGGAGTTATGTTAAGGAATCTTTGGAGAAGGGGCATATTCGGCCCTCTTCGTCACCATTGGGAGCGGGTTTCTTTTTTGTTGCTAAGAAGGATGGCTCCTTGAGACCCTGTATTGATTATCATCTTCTTAATAGGATCATGGTCAAATTCCAATACCCCTTGCCATTGCTTACTGATTTGTTTGCTCAGATTAAGGGGACTAGTTGGTTTACTAAGATTGACCTCCGAGGGGCATATAATCTTGTTCGTATTAAACAGGGTGATGAATGGAAAACTGCATTTAATACGCCCGAAGGCCATTTTGAATACATTGTGATGCCATTTGGGCTCTCTAATGCTCCATCTGTGTTCCAGTCTTTCATGCATGATATTTTCCGCAATTATCTTGATAAATTCATGGTCGTATATTTGGATGATATTTTGATTTTTTCCGATGATTGGGAGTCTCATGTGAAGCAGGTCAGGATGGTGTTCCAGATCCTTCATGATAATGCTTTGTTTGTGAAGGGGTCTAAGTGCCTATTCAGAGTTCAGAAGGTCTCTTTTTGGGGTTTTATTTTTTCTCCCTCGTCTATGGAAATGAATCCTGTTAAGGTCCAAGCTATTCATGACTGGATCCAACCAACATCTGTGAAAGGCCTTCAAAAATTTTTGGGGTTTGCTAATTTCTATCGCCGTTTCATTGCCAACTTTTCCAGTGTGGTTAAGCCCCTTACTGATTTGACGAAGAAAGGCGCTGATGTGACGAATTGGTCCTCTGCGGCTGATGAGACCTTTTGGGAGCTTAAACGCCGATTTACTTCTGCCCCTGTGTTGCGTCAGCCGGATGTTTCTCTTTCATTTCAGGTTGAGGTTGACGCTTCTGAGATTGGGGCAGGGGCCGTTTTGTCTCAGAGGGATTCTGATGGTTCTTTGATGAAACCGTGTGTTTTTTTTTCCAGAAAGTTTTCGCCTGCGGAACGCAATTATGATGTTGGCAATCGGGAGTTGTTGGCTATGAAGTGGGCGTTTGAGGAGTGGCGACATTGGCTTGAGGGAGCTAAACACCGCGTTGTGGTCCTGACCAATCATAAGAATCTGATTTACCTCGAGTCGGCCTAGCGGCTGAATCCTAGACAGGCTCGATGGTCCCTGTTTTTCTCCCGTTTTGATTTTGTGGTCTCGTATCTTCCGGGATCTAAGAATGTTAAGGCTGATGCCCTCTCTAGGAGTTTTTCGCCTGATTCTCCTGGAGTCCTTGAGCCGGTTGGCATTCTTAAGGAGGGGGTGATTCATTCTGCTATCTCCCCTGATTTGCGGCGGGTACTTCAGGAATTTCAGGCTGATAGGCCTGACCGCTGTCCAGTGGGGAAGCTGTTTGTTCCTGATAGATGGACAAGTAAGGTAATTTCTGAGGTTCATTGTTTAGTGTTGGCTGGTCATCCTGGGATTTTTGGTGCCAGAGATTTGGTTGCTAGGTCCTTTTGATGGCCTTCCTTGTTGCGCGATGTGCGTGCTTTTGTGCAGTCCTGTGGGACTTGTGCCCGGGCCAAGCCTTGCTGTTCCTGCACTAGTGGGTTGCTTTTGCCTTTGCCGGTCCCTGAGAGGCCCTGGACGCATATTTCCATGGATTTTATTTCGGATCTTCCTGTTTCCAAGAAGATGTCTGTTATCTGGGATGTTTGTGACCGGTTCTCTAAAATGGTCCATCTGGTGCCTTTGCCTAAGTTGCCTTCCTCCTCAGATCTGGTTCCATTATATTTTCAGCATGTGGTTCGTTTGCATGGCATTCCGGAGAATATTGTGTCTGACAGAGGTTCTCAGTTTGTCTCTAGATTTTGGCGGGCCTTTTGTGCTAGGCTGGGCGTTGATTTGTCTTTTTCTTCGGTGTTTCATCCTCAGACTAATGACCAAACTGAGCGAACTAATCAGACCTTGGAGACCTATTTGAGATGCTTTGTGTCTGCTGATCAGGATGATTGGGTGTCTTTTTTGCCGTTGGCCGAGTTTGCCCTTAATAATCGGACTAGTTCGGCTACTTTGGTTTCACCTTTCTTTTGTAATTTTGGTTTTCATCCTCGTTTTTCTTCTGGGCAGGTTGAGCCTTCTGATTGTCCTGGTGTTGATTCTGTGGTGGACAGGCTGCAGCAGATTTGGACTCATGTGGTGGACAATTTGACGTTGTCTCAGGAAAGGGCTCAACGTTTTGCTAACCGCCGTCGGTGTGTTGGTCCCTGGCTTCGTGTGGGGGATTTGGTTTGGTTGTCTTCTCGTCAAGTTCCTATGAAGGTTTCGCCTAAGTTTAAACCTCGGTTTATTGGCCCTTATAAAATTTCTGAAATTATTAATCCGGTGTCTTTTCGTTTGGCTCTTCCAGCCTCTTTTGCCATTCATAATGTTTTCCATAGATCTTTGTTGCGGAGATATGTGGTGCCCGTTGTTCCCTCTGTTGACCCTCCTGCCCCGGTGTTGGTTGAGGGAGAGTTGGAATATGAGGTTGAGAAGATTTTGGATTCTCGTTTTTCGAGGCGGAGGCTTCAGTATCTTGTTAAGTGGAAGGGTTATGGCCAGGAGGATAATTCTTGGGTTGTTGCCTCCGATGTCCATGCCACCGATTTGGTTCGTGCTTTTCATTTGGCTCGTCCTGATCGGCCTGGGGGCTCTGGTGAGGGTTCGGTGACCCCTCCTCAAGGGGGGGGGTACTGTTGTGAATTCCGCTCTTGGGCTCCCTCTGGTGGTTGTAAGTGGCACTTTTGTGAGTTCTGCTCTTGGGCTCCCTCTTGTGGTTTCTAGTGGTATGGCTGCTCCTTGGAGTTAGCTGTCATCAGCTGCCTCCACTTATCGTCTCTTCTGCTCTGCTATTTAGGCCTGGCTCTTTCTTCAGCCAGTGCCACTTGTAAATGGTTCCTGGTTGGATTCACATCTCTTTGGATTTCCCTGTTATCCTGACCAGTTCAGCAAAGCTAAGTTTTTGCTTGCTCTTTTCTGTCCATAGATTGTGGACTTATCAGTTCAGTGCTTTCTATGTTTGTCCAGCTTATCAGTATGAATTAATTCTGTCTTGCTGGAAGCTCTGGAAGGCAGATTTACCCTCCATGCCTTTAGTCAGGTGTGGAGATTTTTGTAAACTCTGCGTGGATTTTTTGTAGTGTTTTATACTGACCGCACAGTATTCCATCCTGTCCTATCTATCAAGCTAGACTGGCCTCCTGTGCTCATCCTGGTTTCATTCTGTGTATGTCTTTTTCCTCTCCACTCACAGTCATTATTTGTGGGGGGCTAATCTATCCTTTGGGGATTTTCTCTGAGGCAAGATAGTTTTCTGCTTCTGTCTTTAGGGGTAGTTAGCTCTTAGGCTGTGACGAGATGCCTAGGGAGAGTTAGGAGCATTCCACGGCTACTTCTAGTGTTGTGTTGAGCTTAGGGACTGCGGTCAGTACAGTTACCACGTCCTTCAGAGCTCGTTCCATGTTGCTCCTAAACCACCAGATCATAACAGGTTACGCAACAATCATAGTCAAAAGTTTTGAGACCTAGTACAAATTTAACACACAGTTTTATGCTTTATTGTTTTTAGATTTTATAGAAAGATGTTTCAATAGTATACTGAAGTAGAGTAGTAATGATCGAGTATACTCGTTGCTCGGGTTTTCCTGAGCATGCTTGGGTGGTCTCCGAGTATTTATGAGTGCTCGGAGATTTAGTTTTTGGCTTTGTAGCTGCATGATTTGCAGCTGCAAGACAGCTTGAATACATGTGAGAATTCACTAGCAACCAGGCAACCCCCACATGTGTTCAGGCTGGCTAGTAGCCGTAAATCATGCAGCTATGTTGACAAAAACTAAATCTCCAAGCACTCACAAATACTCGGAGACCATCCGAGCATGTTCGGAAAAACCCGAGCAACGAGTATACTCGCTTATCACTAAAGTACAGTATTTGATACGTTTTTTATACTTTTATTCACAAAGACATTACGTTTATGAAAAGTTTCAATATTCTGTCTGTTACTAACTAGTGATGGGCAAGCATTAAAATGTTCGGGTGCTTGTTTCTCGGGTTGAGCAAATTGGAATACTTGGGTACTCGACCCAAGCAACGTGCCCTATGTAAGTCTATAGGAAACCCTAGTATTTTTACTGGGATCCCCCAGGGGTCCTTTTAAGGTCTAAAAACATCTGAAAAGACTGGAAAAACTGCTAAAATGACACAGGTACATCATGGGGATCGCCCCTGGAAGCATTTATGACTCCTAGCTCACAGCTGTAAGCAATGTTTTCAGAGTTTCACGCCATTTTTACAGGTGCACCAAAAAATATACAAAAATGAAAACAAAATGGATTTTGTTAGGAAGTATGTTAAGGTATATGCTTTCCAGGGTAATAACTTGTAAAGAAGGCAAAATAATTAACCCCAGACCAAAATGTTCCTCCACCACTTGGGCTATTTTCGCACTCAGTGTTTTTAATGCTTTTTTCAACTTTAACATTGCTTTCAACCAATACAAATGCATTCACTGGGAAATGCAATTGTAACATTTAACAACCCAAGCTGGCCAAAACCCGCTCTGACAGAACGCTAGCAGAAGGGCAAGCCAGGATCTCCAAGGCTTAGAGAGCCAGTTCATGCCAAGTGTCCAGCTTGGAAACCCAATAATTAAAAGGCACAGAGGAATCTCAGAGGATGTTTGTGCGATCAGCAAGGTACTCCCTAAGCATTTTTCCAAACATTGCACTTCTTGTGACATCACCCCTTGCCTCTGTGCCGGCGCGATGAGAGGGTTTAAGAAAACTGTCCCAGAACTTTGCAATTGTTCCACTGCCTGTGCTGGATTGTACTTCTGTCTCTCTCACTTGAACTCCTTGGTTGTACAACAAACTCTGATGTCTGCTGCCAGCGTTCTCGAATGGGAATTTTTTAGTATTTCCACAACAAGGGCCCTGTGGTACTGCACCATTTTAGTGCACTTGTCTGCCTCTGGAAGAAGAGATTAAAAGTTCTCCTTGTAGCATGGGTCTAAAAGTGTCACTAACCAGTAATGAGTGTCACTTAAAATTTTAATAATGTAAGGGTCATGGGAAATGCAGCGCAACATAAAGTCAGCCATGCGTGCCAGACTGCTAATAGGCAAGACTTCTGTGTCCTCTGTTGTGAATTCTGTGGCAGAGCTCTCTCCTGTGGTCACAAGTGGTACTTCGGCTGATTCTCTCTGGGAGCTTCTGTTTGTGAAGAAAAGTGGTACTGCTGCTTCTGAGTTTCCTTCCTCAGGTGATCTTGTGAGCTCGTTGGGTGCTTCTCTACTTAACTCCACCTAATGCTTTGATCCATGCTTCCTGTCAATGTTCCAGTGTTGGACTTGCTTTTCCCTGGATCATTCCTGTGGCCTGCTGCTCTTCATAGCTAAGTGTTTCTTATGTTTTTTGTTGTTGCTATATTTCTGTCCAGCTTGCTTAATTGGTTTTTCTTGCCTGCTGGAAGCTCTGAGACGCAGAGGGAGCACCTCCGTACCGTTAGTCGGTGCGGAGGGTCTTTTTGTCCCCTCTGCGTGGTTATTTATAGGTTTTTGTGCTGACCGCAAAGTTATCTTCCCTATCCTCGTTCTATTCAGCTAGTCGGGCCTCACTTTGCTAAACCTGTTTCATCTCTATGTTTGTGTTTTCATCTTACTCACAGTCATTATATGTGGGGGGCTGCCTTTTCCTTTGGGGAATTTCTCTGAGGCAAGGTAGGCTTATTTTTCTATCTTCAGGCCTAGCTAGTTTCTCAGGCTGTGACGAGGCGCCTAGGTTCTGGTCAGGAGCACTCCACGGCTACCTTTAGTGTGGTTTGATAGGATTAGGGATTGCGGTCTGCAGAGTTCCCACGTCTCAGAGCTCGTTCTATTATTTTGGGTGTTTGTCAGATCACTGTATGTGTTCTGATCGCTATGTCCATTGTGGTACTGAATTGCCTTCATATCAGTTTTCATAACAGTCCTCACCAACAGGATGACTGACTATACTGTCCTCCTCCTCATCCTCCACCTCCTCCCAGTCCTCAGGCCATCCATGCCGAACATATTGTATGACATCTGTGCTTGTAGTACCATCTATAGCGCATGAAACTAGCTCCTGTTCTTCCTCCTCCTCTTCCTCATTGTCTACCAATCCAAGTTGGGATCACATGAGGCTGGCTGAGTGTAATTACCCTGTATGGTTCCTTGCTCCATGTCCTCGTACTCCGCCTGCAATGTATCCTCTTTAGTTGTGAGCTGAGAGGTTTTCAGAATGTAGAGAAGTGGGATGGTGATGCTAATTATGGCGTCATCACCGCTCACCATCTTGGTGCAGTCCTGAAAGCTTTGGAGGATGGTACATATGTCTGACATTCATGTCCACTCCTGAGGTCTTACGTGTTGAGTCGGAACTGAAAAATGATGGCCTTATTGATGCTGATAGTCAACAACTGCCCTCTTCTGCTCACAAATCCTTTCCAACATATGCAGTGTAGAGTACCAACTAGTGTTGAGCGATACCGTCCGATAATTGAAAGTATTGGTATCGGATGGTATTGGCCGATATCCGAAAAATATCGGATATCGCCGTTACCGATATCCGATACCAATACAAGTCAATGGGACACAAATATCGGAAGGTATCCTCTATGGTTCCCAGGGTCTGAAGGAGAGGAAACTCCTTCGATGACGTCGCGGCTTGTGATTGGTCGCGTGACCGCTCATGTGACCGCTCACGCGACCAATCACAAGCCACGACGTCATCGAAGGTCCTTCATGCGCTCATTCTTAGGAACAGAAGCATGGCGGTTGCAGTGGTTACAACCAGGGCGCGTCCGAGGGTGAGTATATCAATATTTTTTATTTTTATTCTTTATTTTACACATCAATCTTCATCCTGATACCGATTCCCGATATCGCAAAAATATCGGAACTCGGTATTGGAATTCCGATACCGCAAATATCGGCCGATACCCGATACTTGCGGTATCGGAATGCTCAACACTAGTACCAACACATTTGGACATCACACACCAGTCTGTGAGCCGGAAGATGCAAACGCTGCTGAAGCATGGCAAGGGCGGCTGAAGCTGAAGCTAACTTTCTAAAATGGGCAGACAGGAGGCGTACTTTCACTAGCAGATCAGGAAACGCAGGTAGCATTTGATAAAACATTGAGGTTAAGCACATGGGCCAGGCAAGGTATGTGTGTGAGCTCACCTTGCCTCAGAGCCACCATCAAGTGCTGGCCATTGTCACCCACAAACATGCCTGGCTGTAGGTTCAGCGGTGTCAGCCAAATATCTGACTGCTCTTTCAGCGCTGAGGAGGTGCAGGAGCTGTAGACTGGGGGGCAACCCTGATTGGCGTAGAGCCTGCAATCCTTGGCATTGGGAGAATGTGTTCCATCCCAAGCTCTGACTTGGTCCCGACTTCCACTATGTTAACCCAGTGTGCTGTCAGTGAGATGTACCGTCCCTGCCCCCAAGCACTTGTCCACCTGTCCGTGGATAGGTGGACTTTCCCAGTAGCAGCATTGTTGAGGGCACGGGTAATGTTGTGGGACACTTGCTGGTGTATTGCCGGTATGGCACACTGGGAGAAATGGTGGCGACTGGGGACCGAGTACCTTGGGACGGCCGCCACCATCAGGTTGCGGAAAGGTTCCATCTCAAGGAGCCTAAAAGGCAACATTTCAGGTGCAAGCAGATGAGAAATTTGAGAATTTAGTTCTGCGGCTGGTGGGGCATCAGCTGCATATTTCTGCTTGCGTTCCAATGACTGGGGTATACACAACTGAAGGCTGCACTGTGACAAGGATGTGGACTGGGTTGATGATGATGTTGGTTGACTGTGGGCAACAATAGGTGCAGGGCACGAGGCATCATTGCATGCACCTTGGACTGGGGATTGGCTTCTATGTAAAACAGAGGAAGAAGTGGTGTCATGTGCAGACAGTTTTCCTGGTGCCTGGGGTTCGGCCCACAAAGTTCGGTGCTTTGTTGCCATGTGCCTGATCATGCTGTTGGTGGTCAGGCTGGTAGTTTTGCTACTCTTACTGATGCAGGCATGGAAGGTGCTTGCAAATGGCCTGTTTGGGGTTATCATCAGAGTTTTTAAAAAATAACCAGACTCGGGAAGATCAAACAGTTGGGATGGCAACTTCCGTCATGTTGGTGTTGCGGGGAACGGATGCACGCCTTCTGTCTGTGGCCACCACACTGCTTCTTCCTGCCTGTTTGGGTGCTATGCCTCCTTCCCCATGTGTGTGGCTGTCCTCGCTCTGCATGTCCTCCTGCCAGGTTAGGTCAGTTACTATGTCATCCACCACCATGTCTTCTACATCCGCACCCTGCTCCTCCTCCTGACTTTCTTGCAATTGTGTCTCATCATCGTCCACCTCTTGTAATACTTTCCCACTATTGCCTTCATGTTACAGTTGCTGCTCAAATCTTTGGGCATCTCTACATGCGATCTCATCTTGCCCCACTTCAAGATGACCAGCCGAGAGTCTGAAATTTTTAAAGGGAAAAGTGAACAGCTCTTCGGTGTGTCCAAGTGTGGGATCAGTTGTCTCATGGCACTCAGCATGGTGAGAGGAAGGAGGTTCAGGGTGAGTAATAGGTGGTCCAAACTCATGGCTAGTCAAACTTGACCGTGTGGAAGACCTGATGGTGGTGGTGGCTAAGTGACTGGAAGCAGTATCCGCTAAACAACCAACAACAGTTTCACACTGCTCTGGCTTCAATAGTGGTGTGTTGAGGTCCCATAAAATCTGAGAGAGGAAGGTCGAGCGAGAAGATGTGGATCTTTGTTGTGGTCAACTTTCAGTTGGCCATGGCCTCATCCTCTGCATGCACATCAGCAGAACATCAACTTAACTTTCCCTTGCCCTTTGCCTTGCCCATTTTGAATAAACTGCTGAAATATTTTAAAAGTTCAATACAAATGGATTAATTTTGAGAAAATTATATGTGATCAGTGTGCTGAAAAAACACACTTTTAATTCAATGGAATGTTTGTAATTTTGCTCATGTTTAATGTATTTGTCTATATTTGCCCCGTATTCACATGTAAAGCGCCATGGAATAAATGGCGCTATAAAAATGTATAATAATAATAAAATAATAATAATTTTGTTTTTAACAAGTTTTATTATTAATTAGGGAAAGACACACCAAAAAAACACCATAAGAGGAAAAACACCAGTACACAGGCAGAGATGCTTACCTGTACAGGGCCTCCAAACAATTGCACTAACTAAGGTGCAGCGGACCCAAATAGAGATGGCAAATACACAGGTGCAATAATACAGATAAGGCAGCCAGCCTACAATCAGGAATTGGCCGCTTGGTACACCTGTGCAAACAAATAATCTGTATGTGGCATGTTATTTGTTTGCACAGGTGTACAAAGCGGCCAATTCCTGATTGTAGGCTGGCAGCCTTGTCGGTATTATTGACCTGTCTATTTGCCATCTCTATTTAGGTCCGCTGCACCTTGGTTAGTGCAATTGTTTGGAGGCCCTGTACAGGTAAGCATCTCTGCCTGTGTACTTGTGTTTTTTTGTCTAGAATAGTGGAGGTTTTTCCTCTTATGGTGTTTTTTTGTTGGATTAGGACCAGCAATATGTAAGGACCATTGATATGGGTTGCCGGCTTAAGTATTGTGGCCATAATATCAACCAATACCTTGCATACATTGTTATGTTTTTGTGCACTTTATATTTTTTCAGGGTGCAGCTGGGCCCTAGGTGGCTCTGTAAACTGTGGTCTCTGTTCACACAGGATGCATTATAGTTAGCAATGGTTAGCCCGCTATATGGCATCATTAAGAGGCTTTGAGCCATATGCTCTGCATTTTTGTGTGAACATGCCACATACAGATTATTTGTTTGCACAGGTGTACCAAGCAGCTAATTCCTGATTGTAGGCTGGCTGCCTTATCTGCATTATTGCACCTGTGTATTTACCATCTCTATTTGGGTCCCCTGCACCATGGTTAGTGCAATTGTTTGGAGGCCCTGTACAGGTAAGCATCTCTGCCTGTGTACTGGTGTTTTTTTTGTCTAGACTAGTGGAGGTATTTACTCTTATGGTGTTTTTTTGTTAGATTAGGACTGGCAATATGTAAGGACCCTTGACGTGGGTTGCCGGCTTAAGTATTGTGGCCATAATATCAACCAATACCTTGCATACATTGTTATGTTTTTGTGCACTTTATATTTTTTCAGGGTGCAGCTGGGCCCTAGATGGCTCTGTAAACTGTGGCCTCTGTTCACACAGGATGCATTATAGTCAGCAATGGTTAGCCCCCTATAAGGCGTCATTAATATGCTTTGAGCCATATGCTCTGCATTTCTGTGTGAACATGCCACATACAGTTTATTTGTTTGCACAGGTGTACCAAGCGACCAATTCCTGATTGTAGGCTGGCTGCCTTATCAGTATTATTGCACCTGTGTATTTGCCATCTCTATTTGGGTCCACTGCACCTTGGTTAGAGCAATTGTTTGGAGGCCCTGTACAGGTAAGCATCTCTGCCTGTGTACTGGTGTTTTTAAGACACACCAAAACCAGTTCAAAAGAGCACTCAAATGCAACAATTTTTAAAACACTGATAGAGGAGGTGTCTGACAGAAAAACCACAATGTTCAATAAGTGGCCTTTTTTATTTTTTGAAAATACAATAACTTTCATGAAGTAAGCTAATACAACATCAAAAAAGTGGAACGTATGCCTGAAAAGCAAGGATTTGGACACCACAGATATACCAGGCATCTGGCGCAGATAACAGACTGTTTCTATATTTGACCTGAATTTTTTGAACCACAAAATACTGTATAGACAAAGGGTAGCACACAAAAACTGGAATATATGCCTGAAAAGCAAGGATTTGGACAACACAGATAGACCAAGCGTCTGACTGAGATAACAGACTGTTTCAATATTGGGCCTGGATTTTTAAAAAAAAATTTGAGCCACAAAATGCTGTATAGACCAAGGGTGTTATGATCCGGTGACCTTGGAGCTGCATGAGAACTTTTACTGGAGAAAATGGCCACTATACTGACCGCAATCCTGAACTTAACACCGCAACTAGAAGTAGCCGTGGAGTGTACCTAACACACCTAGACACCTCGTCACAGCCGGAGGACTAAATACCCCTAAAGATGGAAATGGAATACTATCTTGCCTCAGAGAAAATCCCCAAAGGATAGACAGCCCCCACAAATATTGGAGGTGAGTCATAGAGGAAAAAAACATACACAGGCAGAAAAACAGGATTTAGCACAGGAGGCCACTCTAGCTGGATAGGACAGGATAGGACAGAGTTCTGTGCAGTCAGTATTAAAACCCTTCTGAAATATCCACAGCAGAATATACAAAAACTTCCTACATCTAACTAAAGATGTAGGAGCGTAAATCTGCAACTCCAGTGAATCCTACAATCAGAGCAGGAATAAAACTGAAACAAGCACACAGCAGTGTGCCACAGATACAAAAAGCCAAACACTTATCTTTGCTGAATTTGGCAGCAAGCAGGAGAAGCCAGAAAGTGATCCAACACTTCACAAGGAACATTGACAACTGGCAAGGGCTAAAGGATCCTGCACACCTAAATATCCCAGTTAGAATTGTAATCATCTGATACACCTGGCCAGGACTGCGAGTCAGAGACAACTGCATTCCTACCTACAACCACTGGAGGGAACCCAAGAGCAGAATTCACAACAGTACCCCCCTTGAGGAGGGGTCACCGAACCCTCACCAGGGCCCCCAGGACGATCAGGACGAGCCAGATGAAAGGCACGGACCAAATCAGCAGCATGGACATCAGAGGCAAAAACCCAAGAATTATCCTCCTGGCCATAACCCTTCCATTTGACCAGGTACTGAAGCTTCGGCCTCGAAAAACGGGAATCCAAAATCTTCTCAACAACATATTCCAACTCACCATCAACCAACACAGGGGCCGGAGGATCAACAGAGGGAACAACGGGCTCCACATATTTCCGCAACAAAGATCTATGGAAGACATTATGGATAGCAAAAGAGGCCGGAAGCGCCAGTCGAAAAGACATCGGATTAATAATCTCAGAAATCCTATAAGGACCAATAAACCGAGGCTTAAACTTAGGAGAAGAAACCATCATAGGAACATGACGGGAAGACAACCAGACCAGATCCCCAACCCGAAGCCGGGAACCAACACACCGACGACGATTAGCAAAACGTTGAGCCTCCTCTTGAGACAACACCAACTTGTCCACAACATGAGCCCAAATCTGCTGCAACCTGTCAACCACAGAATCCACACCAGGACAGTCAGAAGGCTCAACCTGCCCAGAAGAAAAACGAGGATGAAAACCAAAATTGCAAAAGAAAGGTGAAACCAAAGTAGCCGAGCTAGCCCGATTATTAAGGGCAAACTCGGCCAATGGCAAGAAAGCCACCCAATCATCCTGATCAGCAGACACAAAGCATCTCAAATAAGTCTCCAAGGTCTGATTAGTTTGCTCGGTCTGGCCATTTGTCTGAGGATGAAATGCAGAAGAAAAAGACAAATCAATGCCCAGCCTAGCACAAAAGGCCCGCCAAAACCTAGAAACAAACTGGGAACCTCTGTCGGACACAATATTCTCCGGAATACCATGCAAACGAACCACATGCTGAAAGAACAACGGAACCAAATCTGAAGAGGAAGGCAATTTATGTAAGGGCACCAAATGAACCATCTTAGAGAACCGGTCACAAACAGATAACAGACATCTTCTGGGAGACCGGAAGATCAGAAATAAAATCCATCGAAATATGCGTCCAGGGCCTCTCAGGGACTGGCAATGGCAAAAGCAACCCACTAGCACGGGAACAACAAGGCTTGGCCCGCGCACAAGTCCCACAGGACTGCAAAAAAGAATGCACATCACGTGACAATGTAGGCCACCAAAAGGACCTACCAACCAAATCTCTGGTACCAAAAATGCCAGGATGACCAGCCAACACGGAACAGTGAACCTCAGAAATCACTCTACTAGTCCATCTGTCAAGAACTAACAATTTCCCCACTGGACAGTGGTCAGGTTTGTCAGCCTGAAATTCCTGAAGAACCCGTCGTAAATCAGGTAAAATAGCAGAAAGGACCACCCCCTCTTTCAGAATACCGACCGGCTCTAAGACCTCAGGAGAATCAGGCAAAAAACTCCTAGAGAGGGCATCAGCCTTAATATTCTTAGAACCCAGAAGGTACGAGACCACGAAATCAAAACGGGAAAAAAAGAAGGACCATCAAGCCTGTCTAGGATTAAGCCATTTAGCAGACTCGAGGTAAATCAAATTCTTATGATCGGTCAAGACCACAATACGGTGCTTAGCTCCCTCAAGCCAATGTCGCCACTCCTCAAATGCCCACTTCATAGCCAATAACTCCCGATTGCCGACATCATAATTGCGTTCAGCAGGCAAAAACTTACGGGAAAAGAAGGCACACGGTTTCATTAAGGAACCAACAGGATCCCTCTGAGACAAAACGGCCCCTGCCCCAATCTCAGAAGCGTCAACCTCAACCTGAAACGGAAGAGAAACATCCGGTTGGCGCAACACTGGAGCAGAAGTAAATCGACGTTTAAGCTCCTGAAAGGCAGAGACAGCCGCAGAGGACCAATTCGCCACATCAGCGCCTTTCCTCGTCAAATTGGTCAAGGGTTTAACCATGCTGGAAAAATTAGCAATGAAACGGCGATAAAAATTTGCAAAACCCCAAAATTTCTGAAGGCTCTTCATGGATGTAGGCTGAATCCAATCATGAGTGGCCTAAACCTTAACCGGATCCATCTCTATAGACAAAGGAGAAAAAATGAAGCACAAAAAAGAGACTTTCTGCACCCCAAAGAGACACTTAGAACCTTTCACAAACAGGGCATTGTCACGAAGGATCTGAAATACCTTCCTGACCTGTTGCACATGAGACTCCTAATCATCGGAAAAAATCAAAATATCGTCCAAATATACAATCAAGAATTTATCAAGATAAGTCCGGAAAATATCATGCATGAAGGACTGAAAAACAGATGGAGCATTAGAGAGTCCGAATGGCATCACAAGGTATTCAAAATGGCCTTCGGGCGTGTTAAACGCAGTTTTCCATTCATCACCCTGCTTAATACGAACTAGATTATATGCCCCTCGAAGGTCAATCTTGGTAAACCAACTAGCTCCCTTAATCCTAACAAACAAATCGGAAAGCAAAGGTAAAGGGTATTGAAACTTGACCGTGATTTTATTCAAGAGGCGATAATCTATACAGGGTCTCAAGGAACCATCTTTTTTAGCAACAAAAAAGAACCCCGCTCCCAACGGTGAAGAAGATGGCCCAATATGCCCTTTCTCCAAAGACTCCTTAATATAGCTCCGCATGGCGGTATGTTGAGGCACAGATAGATTAAAAAGTCGACCCTTAGGAAACTTACAGCCTGGAATCAAGTCAATAGCACAATCGCAGTCCCTGTGCGGTGGAAGGAAACTGGACATGGGCTCATCCAATACATCCTGAAAATCAGACAAAAACTCTGGAATTTCAGAAGGTGAAGAAGAGGAGATTGACATCAAAGGAACATCATTATGAACCCCCTGACAACCCCAACTAGTCACAGACATGGACTTCCAGTCCAACACAGGATTATGTACCTGCAACCATGGAAAACCCAGCACGATAACATCATGCAAGTTATGCAACACCAGAAATCGACAATCTTCCTGATGGGCTGGCGCCATGCGCATGGTCACCTGTGTCCAAAACTGGGGCTTATGTTTAGCCAAGGGTGTAGCATCAATGCCCCTTAAAGGAATAGGGTTCTGCAAAGGCTGCAAGGGAAAACCACAACGCTTGGCAAACTCAAAATCCATTAAATTCAAGGCGGCGCCTGAATCCACAAACGCCATGACAGAAAATGATGACAATGAGCAGATCAAGGACACAGATAACAGAAATTTAGGTTGTACAGTACTGATGGTAATTGAACTGGCGATCCTCTTTGTCCGCTTAGGGCAGACAGAAATGACATGAGAAGCGTCGCCACAATAATAACACAACCTATTTTGACGTCTGAAACCTTGTCGTTCCGTTCGAGACAGAATTCTATCACATTGCATAGGCTCAGAAATTTGCTCTGAAGATAACGCCACAACGTGCACAGTTCTGCGCTCCCGCAGGCGTCGGTCAATCTGAATGGCCAGAGACATAGTATCACTCAGACCGGAAGGCATGGGAAACCCCACCATAACATCTTTAACGGATTCAGAAAGCCCCCTTCTGAAAATTGCTACCAAAGCATCATTATTCCATTTAGTCAACACAGACCATTTTCTGAATTTCTGACAATACAATTCTGCCGCCTCTTGACCCTGAGACAGGGCCAACAAGGTCTTCTCAGCTTGATCCACAGAATTAGGTTCATCATATAATAGTCCTAAAGCCTGAAAAAAGGAGTCAATGTTAAGCAAAGCCGGATTCCCAGATTCCAGGGAAAACGCCCAATCCTGTGGGTCGCCACGCAGCAGGGAGATCACGATTTCTACCTGCTGAATGGAATCACCAGAAGATCGAGGTCTCAGGTCAAAAAACAGTTTACAGTTGTTTTTAAAACTCAAAAATTTAGACCTGTCACCAGAAAACAAATCAGGAGTAGGAATCTTCGATTCTAAAGCAGGAGTCTGAACAATATAATCAGAAATACCTTGCACCCTAGCAGCAAGCTGGTCTACACGAAAAGCTAATTCCTGAACATTCATGCTTGCACCAGGCTCCTCAGCCACCCAGATATTAAGAGGGAAGAGAACACAAAACAGACTGGAGAAAAAAAAATGGCTCAAGAGCTTCCTTCCCTTCTTCTGAGATGCATTTAACTCATTGTTGGCCAGTTGTACTGTTATGATCCGGTGACCTTGGAGCTGCTTGAGAACTTTCACTGGAGAAAGTGGCCACTATACTGACCGCAATCCTGAACTTAACACCGCAACTAGAAGTAGCCGTGGAGTGTACCTAACACACTTAGACACCTCGTCACAGCCGGAGTACTAAATACCCCTAAAGATGGAAATGGAATACTATCTTGCCTCAGAGAAAATCCCCAAAGGATAAACAGCCCCCCACAAATATTGGCGGTGAGTCGGAGAGGAAAAAAACATACACAGGCAGATAAACATTATTAAGCACAGGAGGCCACTCTAGCTAGATAGGACAGGATAGGACAGAGTTCTGTGCGGTCAGTATTAAAACCCTTCCAAAATATCCACAGCAGAATATACAAAAACTTCCTACATCTAACTAAATATGTAGGAGCGTAAATCTGCAACTCCAGTGAATCCTACAATCAGAGCAGGAATAAAACTGAAACAAGCACACAGCAGTGTGCCACAGATACAAAAAAACAAACACTTATCTTTGCTGAATTTGGCAGCAAGCAGGAGAAGCCAGAAAGTGATCCAACACTTCACAAGGAACATTGAAAACTGGCAAGGGCTAAAGGATCCTGCACACCTAAATATCCCAGTCAGAATTGTAATCATTCGATACACCTGGCAAGGACTGCGAGTCAGAGCCAACTGCATTCCCACCTACAACCACTGGAGGGAACCCAAGAGCAGAATTCACAACACAAGGGTAGCAGACAAAAAAACTGGAATGTATGCCTGAAAAGCAAGGATTTGGACACGACAGATAGACCAGTTATCTGACTGAGATAACAGACTATTTCAATATCTGACCTGGATTTTTAAAAAATGTTTGAATTGCAAAATACTGTATAGACCAGGTATAGACCAGGGGTAGCAGAAAAAACTGGAATGTATGCCTGAAAAGCAATGATTTGGACACCACAGAGAGACTGGGCGTCTGACGGAGATAACGGACTGTTTAATATGTGGCCCGTATTTTTTTAATTTTATTTAACCATAAAATACTGTATAGATCAAGAGTAGCTGACAAAAAAAAACTGGAATGCATGCCAGAAAAGCAAGTATTTAGACACCTCAGATAGACCAGGCATCATACTGAGCTAACAGACTGTTCCAATATGTGGCCAGTATTTTAAAAAAGATTTTTAACAACAAGATACTGTATAGACCAAGGGTAGCATACAAAAATTTGGAATGTATGCCTGAAAAGCACGGATTTTGACACCACAGATAGACCGGGCATCTGATGGAGATATATAAAGAAAGGGCAAAAAAGCCAGAACAAAACGACCAAAAAGTCCATATATAAGTATATGCAAAAATGCTTTATTAAAGACAATACAAAGAACAGTACAAGATCAGAGTATAAAAATGGTGCAAGGGAAAACATCCATAGCAAAAAAGTACAAAAAACAAGCAAGTGTGAATGGACCCCTAGAACCCCCACATCAAAAGGAAAAATGCTGTGGGATTTGGGACAATGCCCAGTAATAATCAAATAGTCACAGAGATATCCCTATTTGAGTCAGAGAAATAAAACTATCCACTGGGAATCCACATGCCAATGCACTGAAGTATATCAAACTTAGCACGAACATATTAGTTTCTGAAGGGTATAAGGAAAAATTCCCAGTCTACCCAAGTGCAGCCAGGACATCACAAGAACATTACATACTGCAGCAGGATGATGTGAGGGTTCACAGGGGCCATCCACACACCCCGACGATCGTTTCAGACAATCATCTTCCTCAGGGGGCATGTTGGTAAGTGTCTGAAACCGGAGTTAAATAGTAAAAATAACTGGAAATGAAATGGTTTGACCCCGGAAGTATAGGCGTAACCAAGGAGACCGGCGCACAATGCGAAACCACACAGAAACCTATACAGCACAGCACATGGTGCCCCCTCCAAAAGACGGCACAAGCCCTGCGCCGCAGCACACCAGGCAAAAACATGGGGCCCCGTGTATCACACCGGTGGGCGGGCAAAGGGACGAGCGCCGGAGAAATGGGGGGCAGAGCCATAGCCGCGCATGCGCAGGCGGGGCACAAAGGGAGAAGCCACCATACAGACTAAGGGCAACAGGTAGGGAACCAAGTGACATGAAAATTAATAGCCATACAAGGCAAAAGGCACACCGCAGCGATGTTAGATGATAAGTACCCAGAAACTGAGAACTAATATATATTATGGGAAAAACGTCATCCCATATACTGGCCACAAATTACCCTACACCCATATTAGTAAGGGGGCGGAGAGAGGGACGCACTTAGCCAAAGGGATAAAGGAAACCACCATTAAGAATATGGGCAGCAGGTAAAGGCCTGGGTGATAGTGGCCATATGAGATAAAAATAAAAATAAACACCAAACGACCACAGGGTTATAATTATGTGTCCAGGACAATAAATTGTCCGGAACTAGAGATTCGTATATATTACATAGGGCGGCGACATATGATATGTAAGCCACAGGTGACCCCATACCCGTACTATAATACCAAGAAAGTTAACTCTTCCCATCGGGACATAAGAATAACCGGAGGGCACATACCATCCAAGTAAAAAATAACAAACAACGAACAAAAATGAAGGCAATTACCTATGAACAGGCAATTATGGTAAGGATGTAACAGTACACTCATAAAAAGATAACCACAATTAAATTGTACTAGTATTGCCCTGTGAAAATTCACAGGAAATACATAAAAAGCCGCAATAATTATAATACATCTTATATAAATCATAATGTCCCGCTGGGTACAAGTATCAAAAGTCCATGGTCTCCGAAAGGTGCAAAGAAGACAGAATAAATAACTTCATAGTCGATCCTGATATCTGTCCAGAGAAGTAACGTGTTCCTTATATTTACCATACAATGTCTCTTGGGGTACATTTTTTTATTTTTTTGTTTTTAAGGGGTCCTTCTTCCTGCAGCTCCAAGGAACGGCTATGGGGGCAGCCTTTGCTCCCTCATATGCTAACTTGTTCCTAGGGCTGTGGGAGAGGGACCTCTTCCTGTCAGACCAGGGATCGTCATCAATGGACCGCGTCCTCACTTGGACGCGGTACATTGATGACATATTTCTGGTCTGGCAGGGCTCAGTCTCCACCCTCACTGAGCTGATCAATGAACTCAACGCTAATCCCTTTAATATACCCCTCACTACCCATTATCATCCTAGTGAGGTTGAGTTTTTGGATGTGACTTTGAGGAGAGGGGATACGGGCAACATTTGTACCAGTATCTTCAGGAAACCTACTGCCACCAATGCACTTTTGCATGCCACGTCGGCACACCCTCAACACATGATTCAGGCTGTGCCCATGGGGCAGTTTCTCCACCTTCGCCATATCTGCTCCACTCAGTCGGCCTTTGAACAGGAGGCGGAGAACCTGAAAATGCGGTTTCGTGAGCGGGGTTATAGCAATCGTGCTATTAAGAGGGCTTATCATCGAGCCAAATGGTCTGATAGGAATGGTCTCCTATATAATATGGACAGAAACAATAAAGATTCGAATGCAATTAGGTTTATAATGAATTTTAATTTTCAATCTAACCTAATTCGTTCTTCGCTTTTGAAATCTTGGCCTATCCTCATGGCAGACAAGAAGATTGCCAAATTGTTACCTGAACGACCACAGATCACATTTAGGCGTGCCAAAAACCTGCATGACCATTTGGTCAGGAGCCATTGCAACTCTGCATCCCCTCACACGTTTCTGGACTTGTTTAAAGCTTGACGCGGGTGTTCCCCATGCGGTCATTGTGTGGCGTGTAGTAATGTCGACCGTAGTGACAACTTTTGTGACTCTTCTGTTCAGAAAATATTTAAAGTTAAAAGATCTATCACCTGTAATACCAGGAATGTAATATATTTTGCGGTCTGTCCCTGCTCCCTGGCCTATATAGGACTAACGACAAGCCAGTTGAAGGTTCGGGTCAGGGAGCATGTACGGGGTATATACGCTGCGAACGATCAGGACGACATTGCATCACTAAAGACAATACTAAGACACTTTAGGCTATTTCATAATTGTAATGGTAAGGACCTAAGGGTAAAGGGCATCGATATTGTCGATCCAGGAATTTGCGGCGGAAAAATCTCACAGCGGTTAGCACAGCTGGAGTCCCGCTGGATCTGGACTCTAAACACGGTCCACCCGCATGGCCTGAATGAGAGCCTCAGTTTCGCTCCCTTTCTGTGATCGTCATTCACTGTATTATGTGTCACCTTTTGGCATTCCATTGCTTTTTTGTACCGTTGGTTTTAATACGGCTTTTATTTGTTTCACAGTTTCTTCTATCTTTTTTGGTATTTGGTGTCCATTTTTCGGATCCCATTTTTTTGGATCCTACTTTTGTCAGTTCAAGTATGGCGTTCCCTAGTGTGACCACTAGGGTTGAGTGACTTTTAGTTTTTTAGGTTCGAGTCGGGTCTATCTCAAAAGTCGAGTCGAGTGGAATCAGCCGATTATCGCGAAAAGTCTGGGATCGACCGAAACACGAAACCCAATGCAAGTCAACGGGGGAGCATAGTCGGCAGTGAGTGGAGGCCAGGATAACATGTACAGTGCCCATTTTAATGGCAAAAACATACATTCTTGTTACTGAAGCTTGTCAATCTTAATTTACCTTATAATAATAGTAAGGCATTGGAAATTGGGGATCATTTGGCTAAAGTTGTGGGGGGTAGGGCTGGTTCAAGTATTTAGTGGGCCCAGGAAATCTGGACCACGTCACGGCAGTGGAACAGGGAGAGGTAAGTATATTAACTTTGCAAGTGCTGTGATCCTGAGCAAGCAGGGGGGGCCCACTCGTTGGCATTGGCACTGGCACAGGGCCCCTCAAAGTACGGCGGTGTGTTTGCACGGCGGGGGCACCTCCCACCGGCAGCAACACTTTTGCGTACTATGAGGGGCCCTGTGCCAGTGATGTCGCCAACGAGTATTCCTCCCCTAACCTGATGAAGGAACCTGCACTTTCATCTGCACCTTCCTCTTTGTCCCCGTGTAAGGTGGTATGGTATGCGGGAAGGGGAACCTGACTTTCAGCAGGGTCACAATCTTGCTGTGTAGCGTGCACGGGGAATGTTGTGTTATGGGTCAATGTACCAGCAGACTCATCTATCACTGGCTGGGCAATGGGCAGGATGAGGAGGAAACACAGATATAGGCCCAAAGAATAAAGTGGGCTAAATGCAGTTCAAAATTGGTAACAGGACTAACCTGGGGGCATTGCTTTTTTTCAGTGGAGTACAACTGCAATGAGAGGCTGACACAGTGAGTAGGCCCAAATCAGTAAGTAGGCTAAATGCAGCTCAAAATTGGTAACAGAAGTAAACAGGCGGCACTGGTTTGTTCAGTGGAGGAGAACATCAAGGAGCGGCAGACACCGATAGTAGACCCCAACCCAACTAGTAGGCCAAATGCAGTCTAACATTAACAACTACTTAACGAGAGCCTGAAAATGGAATTTCAGGACAGGAAACCAGGAGAACAGCAAGGAGCGGCAGACACTGTTAGTAGGCCCCAACCCAACTAGTAGGCCAAATGCAGTTGTTCCATTTAACAACTATTTAACAAGAGCCTGAAGATAGAAGCTCAGGAAAGGCAACCAGGAGAACACCTTGGAGCGGCAGACACTGTTAGTAGGCCCCAACCAAACTAGTAGCCCCTCTGCAGTTTTAAAATTCCAATAGGCTGAAAACCTGATAATTGCAGGTCATTTTTTTAAAGAGGACAGCTGTATTGAGTGGCGCAGCCAGACACTGCAAGTATGCCTTACACCACAAAGTTGACTCGACGCAGGTTTAAAAAAGGTTACATAGGTTCACGGTCTTCAATGGTGTGCTCAGTGGAGGGCAATTGGAAGGAGGGACCGCAGAAAGACTTAGTAGGCCTAAAATAACAAAATAGGCTCTATGCAGCTTCGATTATGTGGCAACCTGGAGAACACCTTGGAGCGGGAGACACCGTCTCTACAAGCCAGACCCAACTTGGAGGCCTAATGCAGTGTTGTTTCAACAACAACTTAACGAGAGCTAGAAGATAGAAGCTATGGAGAGGAAACCTGGAGAACACCATGGAGAGGCAACCTGGAGAACACCTTGGAGCAGCAGACACCGTCTCTACAACCCAGACCCAACTTGTAGGCCTAATGCTGTGTTGTTTCAACAACTACTTAACAAGAGCATGAAGATTGAAGCTATGGAGAGGCAACCTGGAAAACACCTTGGAGCGGGAGACACCGTCTCTACAACCCAGACCCAACTTGTAGGCCTAATGCAGTGCTGTTTCAACAACTACTTAACAAGAGCATGAAGATTGAAGCTATGGAGAGGCAACCTGGAGAACACCTTGGAGCGGGAGACACCGTCTCTACAACCCAGACCCAACTTGTAGGCCTAATGCAGTGTTGTTTCAACAACTACTTAACGAGAGCTAGAAGATAGAAGGTATGGAGAGGCAACGTGGAGAACACCATGGAGAGGCAATCTGGAGAACACCTTGGAGCGGCAGACACCGTCTCTACAACCCAGACCCAACTTGTAGGCCTAATGCAGTGTTGTTTCAACAACTACTTAACAAGAGCATGAAGATTTAAGCTATGGAGAGGCAACCTGGAGAACACCTTGGAGCGGGAGACATCGTCTCTACAACCCAGACCCAACTTGTAGGCCTAATGCAGTGTTGTTTCAACAACTACTTAACAAGAGCATGAAGATTTAAGCTATGGAGAGGCAACCTGGAGAACACCTTGGAGCGGGAGACACCGTCTCTACAACCCAGACCCAACTTGTAGGCCTAATGCAGTGTTGTTTCAACAACTACTTAACAAGAGCATGAAGATTGAAGCTATGGAGAGGCAACCTGGAGAACACCTTGGAGCGGCAGACATCGTCTCTACAACCCAGACCCAACTTGTAGGCCTAATGCAGTGTTGTTTCAACAACTACTTAACAAGAGCTTCAAGATAGAAGCGAAGGAGAGGCAACAGAGAGAAAACCTTGGAGCGGAAGACTCAGTATGTAGACCACAACGAAACTTGTGGCCCCAATGCAGTTTTATAATTCTGAGGAGCTGAAAATCCGCCATTTTTTTTTTAAGAGGAGGACAGCTGTATTAAGTGGCGCAGACAGACACTGCTAGTAGGCCTTACACCACAAAGTAGGCTCACTGCAGGATGACAAAAAGTTACATGGGTACACGGTCGGCATTGGTGTGCTCAGCGGAGGACAAATGGAAGGAGGGACCGCAGACAGACTTAGTAGGCCTAAAATAAAAAAATTAGCCTCAAAGCAGTTTCAATTATCTTGCAGGGGTACACAGGCAGCATTGGTGTGTTCAGCGGAGGACAATTGGAAGGAGGGACTGCAGACAGACTTAGTAGGCCTAAAATAAAAAAAATTAGGCTCAAGGCAGTTTCAATTATCTTGCAAGGGTACACAGGCAGCATTGTTGTGTTCAGCGGAGGACAATTGGAAGGAGGGACCGCTGTTATGAACAGGTAATTCAGAACCACAGTGGACCTTGAAGTTCAGAGCACACAAGGTGACCTGACAAATACCAAAAACATAGGACAAGCTCTGAGACGTGGAAACTCTGCTGACCGCAATCCCTAATCCTAACACACCACACTAGAGGTAGCCGTGGATTGCGCCTAACGCTCCCTATGCAACTCGGCACAGCCTGAGAAACTAACTAGCCCTGTAGATAGAAAAATAAGCCTAACTTGCCTCAGAGAAATTCCCCAAACGAAAAGGCAGCCCCCCACATATAATGACTGTGAGTAAAGATGAAATACAAACACAGAGATTAAATAGATTTAGCAAAGTGAGGCCCGACTTACTGAATAGACCGAGGATAGGAAAGATAGCTTTGCGGTCAACACAAAAACCTACAAAACAACCACGCAGAGGGACAAAAAGACCCTCCGCACCGACTAACGGTACGGAGGTGCTCCCTCTGCGTCTCAGAGCTTCCAGCAAGCAAGAACAAACCAATATAGCAAGCTGGACAAAAAATATAGCAAACAAAAAATAACACAAGCAGAACTTAGCTTATGCAGGATAGAGAGGCCACAGGAACGATCCAGGAGGAAGCAAGACTAATACTAGAACATTGACTGGAGGCCAGGAACAAAGCACCAGGTGCAGTTAAATAGAGCAGCACCTAACGACTTAACCTCATCACCTGAGGAAGGAAACTCAGAAGCCGCAGTACCACTCTCATCCACCAAAGGAAGCTTATAGACAGAACCAGCCGCAGTACCACTCACGACCACCGGAGGGAGCTTGGCCACAGAATTCACAACAGACCGCAGACAGACTTAGTAGGCCTAAAATAAAAAAAATTAGGCTCAAAGCAGTTTGAATTATCTTGCAGAGGTACACAGGCAGCATTGGTGTGGTCAGCGGAGGACGATTGGAAGGAGTGTCTGACACAGTTAGTACTCCCAAAAAATAAATAGATGTTAATGTCTCGCAAAACAACAAAACCAAAAAACAAAAGGGTGGCATACTTAGGTACAGGGGTGGGCTCCTCTGCTGAGTTTCAAACATAGTAATTTGGCGCTAAGTATTTACTGGTGTCAATATAGGACACTGACCCTGACTATTTTAACTAGCATCATACATGTCAACAAATTGGTATTGTCAGTGCCAGGCATTGAAGGATGTCAGCACATAGACTAAACATTGGTGGAGCTGTGAGAGATAATTTTGCAAGTGGTAGAGCACTGTTTGAGCTGGGGGGGAACTCTCTTGTGGCCGGCGGTACAGGCCCAGGGTCCCTCATGTTACAACGGTGTGTCTGACGTTGGGTGCGCACCACCATCGCCAGAGACACTTTATTGCACTATGAGGGACCCAGTTGCAGTGCCGTTGACCAAAAGCGGGCACACCCACCTCTTCAGACAAACGGCACTCTCACGGGTGCTTGCGCCAAGTGGCGTGACCACGGCCCCGTGGGGGGAGTTAGCCCATTTAGGGAGGTGTAAACATCTTGTATGCTGGACAAACAGCTGCTGCAAATTAAGAGATTGGAACAGTCAGTAAGACGAGTCCACAAGCAAGACCTTTTTATAGGAAAGCTAGGTGTCAGCCGGGAAAGGTGGGGCAAAATAATTCGAAATCCATGAGTGGTTCATTTTAATGAAGGTTAGATCATCAACATTTTGGGTAGCCAGACCAGTCCTTTTTTCGGTCAATATTGAACCAGCAGCACTGAATACTCTTTCTGATAGCACACTAGCTGCTAGGCAAGCAAGCTCCTGCAATGCATATTCTGCCAATTCAGACCAGGTGTCTATTTTGGATGCCCAGTAATCAAATGGGAATGACGGTTGAGGGAGAACATCGATAAGGGATGAAAAATAGTTAGTAACCATACTGGACAAATGTTGTCTCCTGTCACTTTGAATTGATGCTGCAGTACCTGTCCTGTCTGCGGTCATTGCGAAATCACTCCACAACCTGGTCAGAAAACCCCTCTGTCCAGCGCTACTTCTGATTTGTGCAACTCTAACACCTCTGCCCTGTTGCCCCCTGCAGCTCGTGTGAGAACCATCACCGGCGCTGTGTGCTGGGAATGCTAGAATCAAACGGTCTACAAGAGTTGCTTGTTTGGTTGCTAATATTTGTTCGAGGTTCTCATGTGGCATGATATTTTGCAATTTGCCTTTATAGCGAGGATGAAGGAGGCAGGCCAACCAGTAATCGTCATCGGTCATCATTTTAATAATGCGTGGGTCCCTTTTGAGGATACGCAAGGCATAATCCGCCATGTGGGCCAAAGTTCCAGTTGGCAAATCTGCGGTTGTGCTGGGTTAAGGGGCAGTTTCAGGCAAATCTACGTCACTTGTCTCCCTAAAAAACCCTGAACCCGGCCTTGCAACGCCACCAGTTGCTATTGGCCCCGGAGAAGCTTCTTCATACAAAAATACTCATCCCCATCATCCCCCTCGTCCTCCTCCTCTTCGCCCGCTACCTCGTCCTGTAGACTGCCCTGACCAGACAATGGCTGACTGTCATCAAGGCTTCCCTCTTCCTCGGCTGCAGACGCCTGCTCCTTTATGTGCGTCAAACTTTGCATCAGCAGACGCATTAGGGGGATGCTCATGCTTATTATGGCGTTGTCTGCACTAACCAGCCATGTGCATTCCTCAAAACACTAAAGGACTTGACACAGGTCTTGTACCTTCGACCACTGCACACCTGACAACTCCATGTCTGCCATCCAACTGCCTGCCCGTGTACGTGTATCCTCCCACAAATACATAACAGCACGCCTCTGTTCGCACAGTCTCTGAAGCATGTGCAGTGTGGAGTTCCACCTTGTTGCAACGTCGATGATTAGGCGATGCTGGGGAAGGTTCAAAGACCGCTGATGGTTCTGCATATGGCTGGAGTGCACGGGCGAACGGCGGATATGCGAGCAAAGTCTGCGCACTTGGAGGAGCAGGTAGGGTAACCCCGGATAACTTTTCAGGAAGCACTGCACCACCAGGTTTAAGGTGTGAGCCAGGCAAGGAATGTGTTTCAGTTGGGAAAGGGCTATGGCAGCCATAAAATTCCTTCCGTTATCACTCACTACCTTGCCTTCCTCAAGATGTTCCATGCCCAGCCATGACTGAGTTTCTTTCTGCAAGAACTCAGACAGAACTTCCGCGGTGTGTCTGTTGTCGCCCAAACACTTCATTGCCTATACAGCCTGCTGACGCTTACCACTAGGTGTCCCATAATGGGACACCTCGTGTGCAACAGTGGCAGCTGCGGATGGAGTGCTCGTGCAACTGCGGTCTGTGGACGAGCTCTTGCTTCTGCAGGAGGATGAGGAGGAGGAGGAGGGGAGCGAACGCCTACAGCCAACTGTTTCCTAGACTGTGGGCTAGGCAGAACTGTCCCAATATTGCTGTCCCCTGTGTGTTAGGGGTCGAGTTCCCACTTCTGCACAGGGGGAATCTCGAGCCACCCCCGCTGCGGTCTCCCATTCTTATCCAGCCGCAGTGGAGTCTGCTCAGCAAAGACGTCGGTCCCAGCGTCTTGCTCATTCTCACTCTGTTCTGAGAGTTACTGCTGCTTCTCCAGTCTCTGCCGTTAAAGTCAGTGCTGGTCAGCAGCGAGCGGACTTCTCTGGGACTAAGTCCTTGTCTGCACGTACTGAGCATGCCCAGGGTAAGATCTCCCGTTGGAGATCGAGGGTCATGTGCTCAGGCTCTGCAGCACATTCCATTGGTCCTCTTGGCAGGTCTTGGAAAGGCAAAAGTGCTGTAGCCACTTCCTGTGCTGCAACTATATAAACTGCGCATGACCGCACGGCCATGCGCTAGTATTGTCTTACAATGATATATGTGTGTGTGTAGATGGATGTATGTCGATGGATGAAAGCTCCTAAGTATCCCTCGCTAGAGTTGTTGTCTGCTCGCGGATGTTGGTAGCTATCTAGCGCCCGACTAACCATCTGCACGATACACACATTACAGCGTCCTCTTGCTGTGTCCGCCTGTACGGCGCCTTGCGCTTTCCATACCCAAGCCTGGGTGGTTGGTGGCGTCTGTCAGTGCGGCATTGCTCGCACTCCTGTGCATTTATATATTTCTATTTAGTTTCCTTTCACGCCCAGTTGCGGTGTAGTGCCAGCAAGGGTCTAATCGGACTTCAATCCCGGCTGGGGTTAAGTACGCTGACTACTTGCTCGCGCTTTAGGTGCGGTACCGCAGTCCTGTGACTTAACAGGATTGTTTCTTTCACGCTGGGTGAGGTTTAACCCACGTGTGTATACTTAAGTGTACCGCCATATAGTCTGCAATTTGCTAGCAGCAGGTTTTCACCTGCACGGTGGACCCCGGACTGCGAACGCATCTATATCATCTGTCTTGGTGCATTCCGCCAGTCCTAACATAATACTAGCGCCAGGGTCTGGCTAGTAAAATGGCGGACGACCAGCGTTTACAGAGGTACATCCAGCAGCTGGAGGGAAGGTTGGCGGCTCTTGAGCGTACAACCTCAGCTGTGGATGTCACTGCTGTAGCTGTTCAGGCTGCAAGTGTAGCCGCAGCCAGTTTGTCCGCTGCCACCCCTGCTCCGACTTTATCCCGTCTCCCGCTTCCTGACAAGTTTACTGGCGACAGTAAACATTGTCGCGGATTCGTGAGCCAGTGCTCTATACATCTTGAGCTCCTGGCATCATGTTTTCCTACGGAGCGGGCGAGAGTGGGATTTATCCTATCTCTCTTGTCGGGCAGGGCGTTGGAGTGGGCAACGCCACTCTGGGAGCGAGATGATCGTGTGGTACAGAGTGCTCCTCTCTTCTTGGACACTCTGAAGCAGGTCTTTTTAGGGCCTCAGGTTACCCACGACACCGCACTCCAATTGTTGTCTATTACACAGGGTACGTCCGTGGTCAGCCAGTTTGCCATCCAGTTCCGGACTCTAGCTTCAGAGTTAGAGTGGCCAGACAAAGTTCTTATTCCGGTGTTCTGGAGGGGACTGGCAGACCATGTGAAGGACGCCTTGGCCACTAGGGAGATACCGGCCACACTGGAGGAACTTATTTCTGTGTCTACCCGCATCGACCTCCGTTTTCACGAGCGGAGGTTGGAGCGGACCCAGTGTAGGCAGAGGTTTCGGCTGGCTCCAACTTTCGCCAGACCTCTGGAATCCTCTGTCTTGGTGTCAGATTCTCATGAGGCCACGGAGGTTTCTCGAGCGGGACCTAAATCCCTAACCGCTCGAGTACCCGTGGTTTGTAATAACTGTCAACAACATGGACATTACGCCAATAAATGTCCGCGGCGGTCGGGAAATGATCGTGTCTAGTAACCATTGGGGGAGGTTCACTAGACACAGCTGCATTCTCCTCCAAACTGTCCTTTAAAGGGACAATCCTGTTAGGCTCCTCCACTCTAACAGTTGAGCTTTGTGTGGATTCAGGAGCAGAGGGAAACTTCATGTCCTCTGCTTTTGCTACACGTCATGCTATACCACTAGTCATGCTCGCCAAACCAGTAACGGTTAGAGTTGTGAATGGGGCGACACTCCCACTGCAAATCACACACCAGACAGTTCCATTCTCGCTGTCCATATCTCCTTCCCACCAGGAGATTATTTCCCTTCTTGTCCTTCCTGAGGGAATGGATGAGATTTTGCTGGGAATACCCTGGCTCCGTTTCCACTCCCCACAAATTGAGTGGTCCTCAGGGAGAATATTGGGTTGGAGTAAGTCTTGTTTGGGCAGGTGTGTGAGTGAGTGTGTACAGGTCTCTACTACCAAGGTACCCGCAGACCTTTCATCACTTCCCAGGTATTATTGGTGTTATGCAGACGTGTTCTCTAAAAAGGCTGCTGAGACTCTACCGCCTCATCGCCCTTACGACTGTCCTATCGACCTCTTGCCTGGAGCCGAACCTCCTCGGGGAAGGGTATATCCCCTCTCTCTCCCTGAGACGGAGGCTATGTCTCAATACATTTAGGAGAATTTGGCAAGAGGGTTTATAAGAAAGTCAGTGTTTCCGGCAGGGGCGGGATTCTTCTTCGTGCAGAAGAAGAACGGGGAGTTACGTCCTTGCATCGATTACAGGGGTCTCAATGCTATCACTATTAAGAACAAATACCCGTTGCCCCTGATATCGGAGCTCTTTGACAGATTAAGGGGAGCTAAAATATTCACCAAATTAGATCTGCGGGGTGCCTACAATCTGATTCGCATCCGTGAGGGGGACGAATGGAAAACGGCTTTCAATACCAGGGATGGGCACTATGAGTACCTGGTGATGCCTTTCAGGCTCTGTAATGCCCCAGCAATTTTTCAGGACTTTGTCAACGATATCTTCCGGGATATGCTTTCTACCTCGGTCGTAGTCTATCTGGATGATATTCTCATCTTCTCTCCAGATATTGACTCCCACCGGAGAGATGTTGGCAGAGTCTTCGAACTCTTACGGGCGAATTCCTTATATGCAAAGTTGGAGAAGTGTGTGTTTGAGCAGGAGTCCTTGCCTTTCCTGGGCTATATCATCTCGGCCCAGGGATTGGCTATGGATCCTGCCAAACTACAAGCAGTGATGGACTGGCAGGAACTAGAGTTGAGCGACCTTGACCTTTTTAGAGTCGAGCCGGGTTTTGCGAAACCCGACTATGTCCAAAGTCGGGTCGAGTGAAATCGGCCGATTATGACGTAAAGTCGGGATCGACCGAAACACGAAACCCAATGCAAGTCAATGGGGCAGCATAGTCGGCAGTGAGTGGGGGCCAGGAAAACACCTAGAGTGCCCATTTTAATGTCAAAACCATCCATTCTTCTTAATGAAGCTTGTCAAGCGTAATTTACCTTAAAATAATTGGAAGGCATTTGAAATTGGGGGTCATTTGGCTAAAGTTGTGGGGGGTAGGGCTGGTTCAAGTAATTAGTGGGCCCAGTAAATCTGGACCACGTCACGGCAGTGGAGCAGGGAGAGGTAAGTATTTCAACTTTGCAAGTGCTGTGATCCTGAGCAAGCAGGGGGGGCCCACTCGTTGGCATTGGCACTGGCACAGGGCCCCTCAAAGTACAGCGGTGTGTTTGCACGGCGGGGGCGCCTCCCACCGGCAGCAACACTTTTGCGTACTATGAGAGGCCCTGTGCCAGTGACGTCGCCAACTAGTATTCCTCCCCCCACCTGATGAAGGAACCTGCACTTTCATCTGCACCTTCCTCTTTGTCCCCGTGTAAGGTGGTATGGTATGCGGGAAGAGCAACCTGACTTTCAGCAGGGTCACAATGTTGTTGTGTAGCGTGCACGGGGAATGTTGCGTTATGGGTCAATGTACCAGCAGACTCATCTATCACTGGCTGGGCAATGGGCACGATGAAGTGGAAACACAGATATAGGCCCAAAGAAGAAAGTGGGCTAAATGCAGTTCAAAATTGGTAACACAGGAATAACCAGGGGGCATTGCAGTGGAGGACAACTGGAATGAGAGGCTGACACAGAGAGTAGGGCCAAATCAGTAAGTAGTCGAAATGCAGTTCAAAATTGGCAACCGTAGTAAACAGGCGGCACAGCTTTGTTCAGTGGAGGAGAACAGCAAGGAGTGGCAGACACCGATAGTAGGCCCCAACCCAACTAGTAGGCCAAATGCAGTCTAACATTAACAACTACTTAACGAGAGGCTGAAAATGGAATTTCAGGACAGGAAACCAGGAGAACAGCAAGGAGTGGCAGACACCGATAGTAGGCCCCAAACCAACTAGTACGCCAAATGCAGTTGTTCCATTTAACCACAATTTAATGAGAGCCTGAAGATAGAAGCTCAGGAAAGGCAACCTGGGGAACACCTTGGAGTGTAACACACCATCTCTCTCCACCCCATACCCATTTTGTAGGCCTAATGCTGTGTACTTTTCTACAACTACTAAACGAGAGTCGGAAGACCGAAGCAATGGCAAGGAAACCTGGGGAACACCTTGGAGTGTAACACACCATCTCTCTCCACCCGATACCCATTTTGTAGGCCTAATGCAGTGTAGTTTTCTACAACTACTAAACGAGAGTCGGAAGATCGAAGCAATGGCGAGGAAACCTGGAGAACACCTTGGAGTGTAACACACCATCTCTCTCCACCCCATTCCCCATTTTTTAGGCCTAATGCAGCCTACTTTCCGACACCTACTAAACGAGAGCATGAAGATCGAAGCTCAGGAAAGGCAACCTGGGGAACACCTTGGAGTGTAACAACAACCTCTCTCTACACCACGGAAGGGCTGATTCTTAGGAAGGAAGGCTGTTGTAAATAAGCATTGCGCGCCCGAGGGTGATTATATTCTTATTCGGTATCTACTCACCCTCGGACGCGCCATGCTTCTTGATTTGTAATTAATGTT
Source organism: Ranitomeya imitator (assembly GCF_032444005.1). NCBI lineage: Eukaryota > Metazoa > Chordata > Amphibia > Anura > Dendrobatidae > Ranitomeya > Ranitomeya imitator. The sequence goes on along the minus strand of NC_091286.1, from coordinate 327,478,361 downwards.
TATTTGCAATGTGCTTTTGACTTACTCAATTATTTTTTTAATTATTGATTTTATTAAATTAATAGTTTAACATCTTATTGGAAATAATTTAAAGGAGACGCGACAGGACAACACTCGGTGGATGCCATATCTGTGTTAACAACTCCAAAAAAACCTTTCAGTTAACTTCTTGCAGGAGAAAGTAATTGTAGCTGGTGGACCTTTTAGTACAGTTCCAGATTTTTGTTGTGTGTTTGTTTTTAATGTTAAAATGTCTGCATTTGAGATCTCAACACGATCTTATTTTTTATAATCAAAATAATTATTTTTTTATTTTAAGATGTTGGTTCAAGGGGTACACGGGCAGCAGTAGACAGGTCAGTGGAGGCCTAGTGGAAGGAGGGACCGCAGATGCGCCACTGTTTCACCCATACACAATTTGTAGGCCTAATGCAGCGTAGTTTCCAACAGCTAGTAAACGAGAGCCGGAAGATCGAAGCTCAGGAAAGGCAACCTGGGGAACACCTTGGAGTGTAACAACAACCTCTCTCTACACCACGGAAGGGCTGATTCTTAGGAAGGAAGGCTGTTGTAAATAAGCATTGCGCGCCCGAGGGTGATTATATTCTTATTCGGTATCTACTCACCCTCGGACGCGCCATGCTTCTTGATTTGTAATTAATGTTTATTTGCAATGTGCTTTTGACTTACTCAATTATTTTTTTAATTATTGATTTTATTAAATTAATAGTTTAACATCTTATTGGAAATAATTTAAAGGAGACGCGACAGGACAACACTCGGTGGATGCCATATCTGTGTTAACAACTCCAAAAAAACCTTTCAGTTAACTTCTTGCAGGAGAAAGTAATTGTAGCTGGTGGACCTTTTTAGTACAGTTCCAGATTTTTGTTGTGTGTTTGTTTTTAATGTTAAAATGTCTGCATTTGAGATCTCAACACGATCTTATTTTTTATAATCAAAATAATTATTTTTTTATTTTAAGATGTTGGTTCAAGGGGTACACGGGCAGCAGTAGACAGGTCAGTGGAGGCCTAGTGGAAGGAGGGACCGCAGATGCGCCACTGTTTCACCCATACACAATTTGTAGGCCTAATGCAGCGTAGTTTCCAACAGCTAGTAAACGAGAGCCGGAAGATCGAAGCTCAGGAAAGGCAACCTGGGGAACACCTTGGAGTGTAACAACAACCTCTCTCTACACCACGGAAGGGCTGATTCTTAGGAAGGAAGGCTGTTGTAAATAAGCATTGCGCGCCCGAGGGTGATTATATTCTTATTCGGTATCTACTCACCCTCGGACGCGCCATGCTTCTTGATTTGTAATTAATGTTTATTTGCAATGTGCTTTTGACTTACTCAATTATTTTTTTAATTATTGATTTTATTAAATTAATAGTTTAACATCTTATTGGAAATAATTTAAAGGAGACGCGACAGGACAACACTCGGTGGATGCCATATCTGTGTTAACAACTCCAAAAAAACCTTTCAGTTAACTTCTTGCAGGAGAAAGTAATTGTAGCTGGTGGACCTTTTTAGTACAGTTCCAGATTTTTGTTGTGTGTTTGTTTTTAATGTTAAAATGTCTGCATTTGAGATCTCAACACGATCTTATTTTTTATAATCAAATTAATTTTTTAAATATTTTATTAGGTTGGTTCAAGGGGTACACGGGCCGCAGTAGACAGGTCAGTGGAGGCCTAGTGGAAGGAGTGACCGCAGACAGGCATCGAAGGCCTAAAATAATAACACATGGCTGTAGGCAATTTTAAATTGGTTCCAGGGTTACACGGGCAGCAGTGGTGTGGTCAGTGGAGGCCTAGTGGAAGGAGTGACCGCAGACAGGCATCGAAGGCCTAAAATATTAACACATGGCTGTAGGCAATTTTAAATTGGTTCCAGGGGTACTTGGGCAGCAGTGCCCTGGTCAGTGTAGTAGTAGTTGAAAGAATGTACCGCAGACAGGCATCGAAGGCCTAAAATAAAAAAATTGGGCTGGCTGTAGGCAATTTTAAATTGTTTCCAGGGTTACACGGGCAGCAGTGGTGTGGTCAGTGGAGGCCTAGTGGAAGGAGTGACCGCAGACAGGCATCGAAGGCCTAAAATAATAACACATGGCTGTAGGCAATTTTAAATTGGTTCCAGGGTTACACGGGCAGCAGTGGTGTGGTCAGTGGAGGCCTAGTGGAAGGAGTGACCGCAGACAGGCATCGACGGCCTAAAATAATCACACATGGCTGTAGGCAATTTTAAATTGGTTCCAGGGGTACACGGGCAGCAGTGGTGTGGTCAGTGGAGGCCTAGTGGAAGGAGTGACCGCAGACAGGCATCGAAGGCCTAAAATATTAACACATGGCTGTAGGCAATTTTAAATTGGTTCCAGGGGTACTTGGGCAGCAGTGCCCTGGTCAGTGTAGTAGTAGTTGAAAGAATGTACCGCAGACAGGCATCGAAGGCCTAAAATAAAAAAATTGGGCTGGCTGTAGGCAATTTTAAATTGGTTCCAGGGTTACACGGGCAGCAGTGGTGTGGTCAGTGGAGGCCTAGTGGAAGGAGTGACCGCAGACAGGCATCGAAGGCCTAAAATAATAACACATGGCTGTAGGCAATTTTAAATTGGTTCCAGGGTTACACGGGCAGCAGTGGTGTGGTCAGTGGAGGCCTAGTGGAAGGAGTGACCGCAGACAGGCATCGAAGGCCTAAAATATTAACACATGGCTGTAGGCAATTTTAAATTGGTTCCAGGGGTACTTGGGCAGCAGTGCCCTGGTCAGTGTAGTAGTAGTTGAAAGAATGTACCGCAGACAGGCATCGAAGGCCTAAAATAAAAAAATTGGGCTGGCTGTAGGCAATTTTAAATTGGTTCCAGGGTTACACGGGCAGCAGTGGTGTGGTCAGTGGAGGCCTAGTGGAAGGAGTGACCGCAGACAGGCATCGAAGGCCTAAAATAATAACACATGGCTGTAGGCAATTTTAAATTGGTTCCAGGGTTACACGGGCAGCAGTGGTGTGGTCAGTGGAGGCCTAGTGGAAGGAGTGACCGCAGACAGGCATCGAAGGCCTAAAATATTAACACATGGCTGTAGGCAATTTTAAATTGGTTCCAGGGGTACTTGGGCAGCAGTGCCCTGGTCAGTGTAGTAGTAGTTGAAAGAATGTACCGCAGACAGGCATCGAAGGCCTAAAATAAAAAAATTGGGCTGGCTGTAGGCAATTTTAAATTGGTTCCAGGGTTACACGGGCAGCAGTGGTGTGGTCAGTGGAGGCCTAGTGGAAGGAGTGACCGCAGACAGGCATCGAAGGCCTAAAATAATAACACATGGCTGTAGGCAATTTTAAATTGGTTCCAGGGTTACACGGGCAGCAGTGGTGTGGTCAGTGGAGGCCTAGTGGAAGGAGTGACCGCAGACAGGCATCGACGGCCTAAAATAATCACACATGGCTGTAGGCAATTTTAAATTGGTTCCAGGGGTACACGGGCAGCAGTGGTGTGGTCAGTGGAGGCCTAGTGGAAGGAGTGACCGCAGACAGGCATCGAAGGCCTAAAATATTAACACATGGCTGTAGGCAATTTTAAATTGGTTCCAGGGGTACTTGGGCAGCAGTGCCCTGGTCAGTGTAGTAGTAGTTGAAAGAATGTACCGCAGACAGGCATCGAAGGCCTAAAATAAAAAAATTGGGCTGGCTGTAGGCAATTTTAAATTGGTTCCAGGGTTACACGGGCAGCAGTGGTGTGGTCAGTGGAGGCCTAGTGGAAGGAGTGACCGCAGACAGGCATCGAAGGCCTAAAATATTAACACATGGCTGTAGGCAATTTTAAATTGGTTCCAGGGGTACTTGGGCAGCAGTGCCCTGGTCAGTGTAGTAGTAGTTGAAAGAATGTACCGCAGACAGGCATCGAAGGCCTAAAATAAAAAAATTGGGCTGGCTGTAGGCAATTTTAAATTGGTTCCAGGGTTACACGGGCAGCAGTGGTGTGGTCAGTGGAGGCCTAGTGGAAGGAGTGACCGCAGACAGGCATCGAAGGCCTAAAATAATAACACATGGCTGTAGGCAATTTTAAATTGGTTCCAGGGTTACACGGGCAGCAGTGGTGTGGTCAGTGGAGGCCTAGTGGAAGGAGTGACCGCAGACAGGCATCGACGGCCTAAAATAATCACACATGGCTGTAGGCAATTTTAAATTGGTTCCAGGGGTACACGGGCAGCAGTGGTGTGGTCAGTGGAGGCCTAGTGGAAGGAGTGACCGCAGACAGGCATCGAAGGCCTAAAATATTAACACATGGCTGTAGGCAATTTTAAATTGGTTCCAGGGGTACTTGGGCAGCAGTGCCCTGGTCAGTGTAGTAGTAGTTGAAAGAATGTACCGCAGACAGGCATCGAAGGCCTAAAATAAAAAAATTGGGCTGGCTGTAGGCAATTTTAAATTGGTTCCAGGGTTACACGGGCAGCAGTGGTGTGGTCAGTGGAGGCCTAGTGGAAGGAGTGACCGCAGACAGGCATCGAAGGCCTAAAATAATAACACATGGCTGTAGGCAATTTTAAATTGGTTCCAGGGTTACACGGGCAGCAGTGGTGTGGTCAGTGGAGGCCTAGTGGAAGGAGTGACCGCAGACAGGCATCGACGGCCTAAAATAATCACACATGGCTGTAGGCAATTTTAAATTGGTTCCAGGGTTACACGGGCAGCAGTGGTGTGGTCAGTGGAGGCCTAGTGGAAGGAGTGACCGCAGACAGGCATCGAAGGCCTAAAATATTAACACATGGCTGTAGGCAATTTTAAATTGGTTCCAGGGGTACTTGGGCAGCAGTGCCCTGGTCAGTGTAGTAGTAGTTGAAAGAATGTACCGCAGACAGGCATCGAAGGCCTAAAATAAAAAAATTGGGCTGGCTGTAGGCAATTTTAAATTGGTTCCAGGGTTACACGGGCAGCAGTGGTGTGGTCAGTGGAGGCCTAGTGGAAGGAGTGACCGCAGACAGGCATCGAAGGCCTAAAATAATAACACATGGCTGTAGGCAATTTTAAATTGGTTCCAGGGTTACACGGGCAGCAGTGGTGTGGTCAGTGGAGGCCTAGTGGAAGGAGTGACCGCAGACAGGCATCGAAGGCCTAAAATATTAACACATGGCTGTAGGCAATTTTAAATTGGTTCCAGGGGTACTTGGGCAGCAGTGCCCTGGTCAGTGTAGTAGTAGTTGAAAGAATGTACCGCAGACAGGCATCGAAGGCCTAAAATAAAAAAATTGGGCTGGCTGTAGGCAATTTTAAATTGGTTCCAGGGTTACACGGGCAGCAGTGGTGTGGTCAGTGGAGGCCTAGTGGAAGGAGTGACCGCAGACAGGCATCGACGGCCTAAAATAATCACACATGGCTGTAGGCAATTTTAAATTGGTTCCAGGGGTACACGGGCAGCAGTGGTCTGGTCAGTGGAAGTCTAGTGGAAGGAGTGACCGCAGACAGGCTTCGAAGGCCTAACATAACAAAAATGTCAAAACAATGGTATTGTCAGTGCCAGTCATTGAAGGATGTCAGCGCCTAGACTACACATTGGTGAAGCTGTGAGAGATAATTTTGCTAGTGGTAGAGCACTGTTTGAGCTGGGGGGGGGGGGAACTGGCTTGTGGCCGGCGGTACAGGCACAGGGCCCCTCATATTACAACGGTGAGTCTGACGTTGGGTGCGCACCACCACCGCCAGAGACACTTTATTGTACTATGAGGGACCCAGTGGCAGTGCCGTCGACCAAAAGCGGGCTCACCCACCTCTTCAGACAAACAGCACTCTCAAGGGTCCAAGCGCAAAGTGGCGATAGCACGACCCCGTGTGGGGAGTTTGGCCATTTCGTGAGGTGGAAACATGTCGTATGCTGGACAATCAGGTGAAGAAAATTACGAGATTGGAAAAGTCATTCAGAATAGTCCACAGGCAAGACCTTTTCATAGGAAAGCTAGGTGTCAGCCGGGCAGGGTGGGGCAAAAGATTTTGAAATCCAGTTGTGGTTCATTTTAATGAAGGTTAGATCATCTACATTTTGGGTAGACAGACGAGTCCTTTTTTCTGTTAGTATTGAACCTGCAGCACTGAATACTCTTTCTGATAGGACACTAGCTGCCGGGCAAGCAAGCTCCTGCAATGCATATTCTGCCAATTCTGGCCAGGTGTCTAATTTGGATGCCCAGTAATCAAATGGGAATGACGGTTGAGGGAGAACGTCGATAAGGGATGAAAAATAGTTTGTAACCATACTGGACAAATGTTGTCTCCTGTCACTTTGAATTGATGCTGCAGTACCTGTCCTGTCTGCGGTCCTAGAAAAATCACTCCACAACCTGGTCAGAAAACCCCTCTGGCCAACGCCACTTCTGATTTCTGCCCCTCTAACACCTCTGGTCTGCTGGCCCCTGGAGCTCGTGTGAGAACGATCACGGGCGCTGTGTGCAGGGAATGCCAGAAGCAAACGGTCAACAAGAGTTGATTGTTTTGTTGCTAATATTAGTTCCAAGTTCTCATGTGGCATAATATTTTGCAATTTGCCTTTATAGCGAGGATCAAGGAGGCAGGCCAACCAGTAATCGTCATCGTTCATCATTTTTGTAATGCGTGTGTCCCTTTTGAGGATACGCAAGGCATAATCCGCCATGTGGGCCAAAGTTCCCGTTGTCAAATCTGCGGTTGTGCTTGGTTGAGGGGCAGTTGCAGGCAAATCTACGTCACTTGTGTCCCTCAAAAAACCAGAACCCGGCCTTGCCACGCCACCAATTTCCCGTGCCCCCGGGAAAGCTTCCTCATTAAAAATATACTCATCCCCATCATCCTCCTCATCCTCCACCTCCTCTTCGCCCGGTACCTCGTCATGTACACTGCCCTGACCAGACAATCGCTGACTGTCATCAAGGCTTTCCTCTTCCTCTGGTGCAGACGCCTGATCCTTTATGTGCGTCAAACTTTGCATCAGCAGACGCATTAGGGGGATGCTCATGCTTATTATGGCGTTGTCTGCACTAACCAGCCGTGTGCATTCCTCAAAACACTGAAGGACTTGACACATGTCTTGAATCTTCGACCACTGCACACCTGACAACTCCATGTCTGCCATCCTACTGCCTGCCCGTGTATGTGTATCCTCCCACAAAAACATAACAGCCCGCCTCTGTTCGCACAGTCTCTGAAGCATGTGCAGTGTTGAGTTCCACCTTGTTGCAACGTCTATGATTAGGCGATGCTGGGGAAGGTTCAAAGAACGCTGATAGGTCTGCATACGGCTGGAGTGTACAGGCGAACGGCGGATATGTGCGCAAAGTCCACGCACTTTGAGGAGCAGGTCGGATAACCCCGGATAACTTTTCAGGAAGCACTGCACCACCAGGTTTAAGGTGTGAGCCAGGCAAGGAATGTGTTTCAGTTGGGAAAGGGAGATGGCAGCCATGAAATTCCTTCCGTTATCACTCACTACCTTGCCTGCCTCAAGATCTACAGTGCCCAGCCACGACTGCGTTTCTTGCTGCAAGAACTCGGACAGAACTTCCGCGGTGTGTCTATTGTCGCCCAAACACTTCATAGCCAATACAGCCTGCTGACGTATGCCAGTAGCTGCCCCATAATGGGAGACCTGGTGTGCAACAGTGGCAGGTGCGGATGGAGTGTTTGTGCGACTGCGGTCTGTGGACGAGCTCTTGCTTCTGCAGGAGGACGAGGAGGAGGAGGAGGAGGAGGGGGTGCGAACGGCTACAGACAACTGTTTACTAGACCGTGGGCTAGGCAGAACTGTCCCAAACTTGCTGTCCCCTGTGGACCCTGAATCCACCACATTTACCCAGTGTGCCGTGATGGACACGTAACGTCCCTGGCCATGCCTACTGGTCCATGCATCTGTTGTCAGGTGCACCTTTGTGCTCACAGATTGCCTGAGTGCATGGACGATGCGCTCTTTAACATGCTGGTGGAGGGCTGGGATGGCTTTTCTGGAAAAAAAGTGTCGACTGGGTAGCTCGTAGCGTGGTACAGCGTAGTCCATCAGGTCTTTGAAAGCTTCGCTTTCAACTAACCGGTAGGGCATCATCTCTAACGAGATTAGTCTAGCTATGTGGGCGTTCAAACCCTGTGTACGCGGATGCGAGGCTAAGTACTTCCTTTTTCTAACCATAGTCTCATGTAGGGTGAGCTGGACTGGAGAGATGGAGATCGTGGAACTAGCGGGGGTGCCGGTGGACATGGCAGACTGAGAGACGGTGGGAGATGGTATTGTTGCCGCCGGTGCCCTAGATGCAGTGTTTCCTACTACGAAACTGGTGATTCCCTGACCCTGACTGCTTTGGCCTGGCAAAGATACCTGCACAGATACAGCAGGTGGTGCGCTAAATGGTGGTCCTACACTGCCGGAAGGGATGTTGCGTTGATGACTAGCTTCATTGGCCGAGGGTGCAACAACCTTAAGGGACGTTTGGTAGTTAGTCCAAGCTTTCAAATGCATGGTGGTTAAATGTCTATGCATGCAACTAGTATTGAGACTTTTCAGATTCTGACCTCTGCTTAAGGAAGTAGAACATTTTTGACAGATGACTTTGCGCTGATCAATTGGATGTTGTTTAAAAAAATGCCAGACTGCACTCTTTCTAGCATCGGATACCTTTTCAGGCATTGCAGACTGAGCTTTAACCGGATGGCCACGCTGTCCTCCACCAGGTTTTGGCTTTGCCACGCGTTTTGGGCAAGATACGGGCCCGGCAGATGGAACCTGTGGCGATGTTGATGCCTGCTGCGGCCCCTCCTCCTCCTCTGCTTCAGAACTGCTGCCGCCTGCACCCTGTTCCCCCAATGGCTGCCAATCGGGGTCAAGAACTGGGTCATCTAATAACTCTTCTTGTACCTCCTGCGCAACTTCGTCTGTGTCACCGTGTCGTTCGGTGGTATAGCGTTCGTGATGGGGCAACATAGTCTCATCAGGGTCTGATTCTTGATCAGCACCCTGCGAGGGCAATGTTGTGGTCTGAGTCAAAGGACCAGCATAGTAGTCTGGCTGTGGCTGTGCGTCACTGCACTCCATGTCAGATTCAATTTGTAATGGGCATGGACTGTTAACTGCTTCACTTTCTAAGCCAGGGACGGTATGTGTAAAGAGCTCCATGGAGTAACCCGTTGTGTCGCCTGCTGCATTCTTCTCTGTTGTTGTTTTTGCTGAAGAGGACAAGGAAGTGACTTGTCCCTGACCGTGAACATCCACTAACGACGCGCTGCTTTTACTTTTACCAGTTTCACGAGAGGAGGCAAAAGAGCTAGAGGCTGAGTCAGCAAGATAAGCCAAAACTTGCTCTTGCTGCTCCGGCTTTAAAAGCGGTTTTCCTAATCCCAGAAAAGGGAGCGTTCGAGGCCTTGTGTAGCCGGACGACGAACCTGGCTCCACAGCTCCAGACTTAGGTGCAATATTTTTTTCCCCACGACCACCTGATGCTCCACCACTACCACTACCCTCATTACCAGCTGACAATGAACGCCCCCGGCCACGACCTCTTCCACTAGACTTCCTCATTGTTTTAAAAACGTAACCAAACTAACGTTATTTGTTGCAGTCACACAACTTACACGGTGAGCTATAACTTCAGTATGATTTAGCTACCCCTTTACAGGTTGGTGAGACCACCGCGAAAATCAGGCACAATGTTACACACTCTTTTTTTGGTGGCTGCAAATTAGAGAGATGCCCCACACGCAGGACTGTCACTGAAGCACAAATGTTAATATTAATGTCACACTATTATTTGTTTTTTATTTTTATTTTTTTCAGGAACACTTTAGAAACCCCCCCAAAAAAAAAAGAAATTTGATTTTTGCAGGGAGAATTTAGAAAACAAATGTAACAAACTATATGCTTTCTATGGGCCACTGAGTGAGAGATGACGCACACAGGAATCAGGAGTGGCACACAAGCCCAGAGGCCAATATTTTTCTACCAATGATTGATGGAGTTATTTTCTCTGGTAGATTTTGGAACCCAAATCAAGGAAAAAAAATATAGGCTTTCTATGGACCACAATTGGAGAGAGAGAGAGAGAGAGAGAGAGAGAGAGAGAGAGAGATGGCACACCCAGGAGTCAAGACTGGCACACAAGCAGAAAGGCCAATATTAATCTCCCACTGTTTTTTTTTTTTTTTTTTTTTTTGTCAGGGAGACTTTAGAAAAAAAAATAATAAAAAAAATATGATTTTATCAGGAAGAATTTAGAAACCAAATAAAATAAAATGATTTTTTCAGGGAGAATTTATAAAACAAATAAAAACAAAAATAGGCGTTCTATGGCCCACTGACTGAGAGATGACGCACACAGGAATCAGGAGTGGCACACAAGCCCAGAGGCCAATATTTTTCTACCAATGATTGATGTAGTTATTTTCTCTGGTAGATTTTGGAACCCAAATCAAGGAAAAAAAATATAGGCTTTCTATGGACCACAATTGGAGAGAGAGAGAGAGAGAGAGAGAGAGAGAGAGAGAGAGATGGCACACCCAGGAGTCAAGACTGGCACACAAGCAGAAAGGCCAATATTAATCTCCCACTGTTTTTTTTGGTTGTTTTTTTTTTTTTTTTTCAGGGAGACTTTAGAAAAAAAAATAATAAAAAAAATATGATTTTATCAGGAAGAATTTAGAAACCAAATAAAATAAAATGATTTTTTCAGGGAGAATTTAGAAAACAAATAAAACCAAAAATAGGCGTTCTATGGCCCACTGACTGAGAGATGACGCACCCAGGAGTCAAGACTGGCACACAAGCAGAAAGGCCAATATTAATCTCCCACTGTTTTTTTTTTTTTTTTTTTTTTTTTCAGGGAGACTTTAGAAAAAAAAATAATAAAAAAAATATGATTTTATCAGGAAGAATTTAGAAACCAAATAAAATAAAATGATTTTTTGCAGGGAGAATTTAGAAAACAAATAAAACCAAAAATAGGCGTTCTATGGCCCACTGACTAAGAGAGAGAGAGAGAGATGGAACGCTTAGTACTGGCACACAAGCCCAAAGGGCAATATTAATCTCCCTTTTTTTTTCCAGGGAGAATTTCTAAAACCCCCCCCAAAAAAAAAATAGGCTTTCTATGGCCCACTATTTGTGAGAGAGATGGGACGCTCAGGACTGGCACAGATGGCACGCTCAGGACTGGCACAGAAGCCCAGAGGCCAATATTAATCTCCCTTTTTTTCTGGGAGAATTTATAAAACCAAAAAAAAAATTAAATAGGCTTTCTATGGCCCACTATTTGTGAGAGAGATGGCACGCTCAGGACTGGCACAGATGGCACGCTCACAACTGGCACACAAGCCCAGAGGCCAATATTAATCTCCCTTTTTTCAGGGAAAATTTATAAAACCAAAAAAAAAATTAAATAGGCTTTCTATGGCCCACTATTTGTGAGAGAGATGGGACGCTCAGGACTGGCACAGATGGCACGCTCAGGACTGGCACAGAAGCCCAGAGGCCAATATTAATCTCCCTTTTTTTCTGGGAGAATTTATAAAACCAAAAAAAAAATTAAATAGGCTTTCTATGGCCCACTATTTGTGAGAGAGATGGGACGCTCAGGACTGGCACAGATGGCACGCTCAGGACTGGCACAGAAGCCCAGAGGCCAATATTAATCTCCCTTTTTTTCTGGGAGAATTTATAAAACCAAAAAAATATTTAAATAGGCTTTCTATGGCCCACTATTTGTGAGAGAGATGGCACGCTCAGGACTGGCACAGATGGCACGCTCACAACTGGCACACAAGCCCAGAGGCCAATATTAATCTCCCTTTTTTCAGGGAGAATTTATAAAACCCCAAAAAAAATAAAATAGGCTTTCTATGGCCCACTATTTGTGAGAGAGATGGCACACTCAGGACTGGCACACAAGCCCAAAGGCCAATATTAATCTCCCACTGTATTTTTATCAGGGAGAATTTATACACCCCACAAAAAAAAATACAGAAAAATGAAAAGGCTTTCTATGGCCCACTATGTGAGAGAGATGGCACACACAGGGATGGCACTCTAGCAGAAATGCCAAATTGCCAATCTTAATCTCCCACCAAAAAAAAAAAAAAAAAAAAACAGGGAATGTCCTACAATTACTATCTCCCTGCCTGCAGTAATCTCAGCCAGGTATGGCAGGCAGCTACTATCTCCCTGCCTGCAGTAATCTCAGCCAGGTATGGCAGGCAGCAATAAGGAGTGGACTGATGCACAAATGAAATAAAAAGTGTGGACAAACAAAAAAGATAGCTGTGCAGAAAGGAAGGAACAAGAGGATTTGTGCTTTGAAAAAAGCAGTTGGTTTGCACAGCGGCGTACACACAGCAATGCAGCTATCAGGGAGCCTTCTAGGGCAGCCCAATGAGCTACAGCGCTGAGGGGAAAAAAAAAAACTTCCACTGTCCCTGCACACCGAGGGTGGTGTTGGACAGTGCAAATCGCTGCAGCACAAGCGGTTTTGTGGTTAATGGACCCTGCCTAACGCTATCCCTGCTTCTGACAAAGCGGCAGCAACCTCTCCCTAAGCTCAGATCAGCAGCAGTAAGATGGCGGTCGGCGGGAACGCCTCTTTATAGCCCCTGTGACGTCGCAGACAGCAAGCCAATCACTGCAATGCCCTTCTCTAAGATGGTGGGGACCAGGACCTATGTCATCACGCTGCCCACACTCTGCGTTTACCTTCATTGGCTGAGAAATGGCGCTTTTCGCGTCATTGAAACGCGACTTTGGCGCGAAAGTCGCGTACCGCATGGCCGACCACGCACAGGGGTCGGATCGGGTTTCATGAAACCCCGACTTAGCCAAAAGTCGGCGACTTTTGAAAATGTTCGACCCGTTTCGCTCAACCCTAGCAGGAACCCCATTCTCTTAAAGTGGTGCAGCGCTTTATGGGGTTCATAAATTACTATCGCCAGTTCATTCCCCACTTCTCAACTTTGGTAGCTCCCTTGGTATCCCTCACCAAGAAGGGAGCGAATCCCTTATCGTGGTCCGAAGGGGTCTCCAAGGCCTTCACTTCTATAAAGTCCCATTTTGCTAGCGCTCCCATCTTACATCGTCCCGATGTGGGTAAGCCATTCCTTTTGGAAGTGGATGCCTCATCCGTTGGTGCTGGAGCAGTCCTCTATCAAAAGGATGCTCAGGGTCGGAAGCACCCATGCTTCTTTTTCTCTAAGACTTTCACACCAGCGGAGAGAAATTACTCCATCGGGGATAGGGAGTTACTGGCAATGAAGTTGGCCTTTTCAGAGTGGAGACATCTCTTGGAGTGTGCTCGGTTCCCATTCCAAGTTTTCACGGATCACAAGAATTTGGTCTATTTACAAACAGCCCAGCGGCTGAATTCTCGTCAGGCCAGATGGTCCCTGTTTTTCTCCCGGTTCCACTTTACCCTACATTATCTCGCCGGGGAGAAGAACATTCGTGCTGACGCTCTCTCTCGCTCCTTCGTGTCAGCTGAGGAGGAGGAGGACGAGCCTCGACTCATTGTCCCTTCCAAGAGTCTGAGAACTGTAGCTCCGGTTTCGCTAGAGTCTGTGCCCCCCGGGCAAGACTTTTGTTCCCATCAATTTGCGACCGGAGGTTCTCTCTTGGGCTCATTCGTCCAGAGTGGGTGGACACTTTGGGGCAAAAAGGACATCTGAGTTACTGGCGAGAATGTACTGGTGGCCACATATGGTTCGTGACGTCGGAGACTACGTTCAGGCATGTGTCTCTTGTGCCAAGAATAAGTTTTCCCGACAACGGCCAGCTGGTTTGTTATACCCTCTGCCGGTGGCAGACAGGCCCTGGGAGATGGTCGGGATGGATTTTGTAGTGGGTCTGCCCAAGTCTCGTGGCTGTACCATTATTTGGGTAATCACCGACCATTTTTCTAAAATGGTGCATTTGGTGCCGCTTCCCCGGTTACCTTCTGCACGGGCCTTGGCAGCGTTGTTTGTTAAACACATCTTTCGTCTTCACGGTATGCCAGACAAAATTGTCAGTGACCGAGGTCCCCAGTTTGCGTCTCGGTTCTGGAGAGAGCTTTGTCGTCTTCTCAGTATCGAGTTGAATCTCTCTTCGGCTTATCATCCCGAGACAAATGGGTTGGTAGAGAGAGCCAACCAGACCTTGGTCACATATCTGCGACATTTTGTTTCTGCTAAGCAGGATGACTGGGCATCTTTGCTACCATGGGCGGAGTTTGCTCTTAACAATGCTGTCGCTGATTCCACTGGACAGACTCCATCCGCCGATTCCAGGGTGGCAGACTGGGCTGTGGAGGCACGGGACATTTGGGATCGCACTCAGGATGCCATTCGGGCTTCCAAGGAGAGAATGAGGTCCTCCGCCGATGCACATCGGTGCCCCGCTCCAACCTTTGCTCCTGGCGATTTGGTGTGGCTCTCCGCCAGTAATATCAGGTTGCGAGTAGAGTCTACCAAGTTTGCACCTCGCTACTTAGGTCCTTTTAAGGTCCTTGGATGGGTTAATCCTGTAGTTTACCGCCTGGCCCTTCCTCCACGCCTTGGTATCACTGACACCTTTCATGTGTCCCTCCTTAAGCCCGTCTACATGTCCCGGTTTTCTGAGTTCTCTACTGGGACATCGGGTTCGTCTACGGACGATTATGAGGTGAACGCTATCCTGGGCTTCAAGCTGGTTCGTGGCAAAAAATTTTATTTGGTGGACTGGAGGGGTTGCGGTCCTGAGGATAGATCCTGGGAGCCTGTTGAGCACATCCGGGCTTTGCAGCTCATTGCTGCCTTCGAACGTAGCGAAGCCCAGGGAGGGGGGGGGTCCTAGGAGGGGGGGTAATGTTAGGGGTCGAGTTCCCGCTTCTGCACAGGGGGAATCTCGAGCCACCTCTGCTGCGGTCTCCCATTCTTATCCAGCCGCAGTGGAGTCTGCTCAGCAAAGACGTCAGTCCCAGCGTCTTGCTCATTCTCACTCTGTTCTGAGAGTTACTGCTGCTTCTCCAGTCTCTGCCATTAAAGTCAGTGCTGGTCAGCAGCGAGCGGACTTCTCTGGGACTAAGTCCTTGTCTGCACGTACTGAGCATGCCCAGGGTAAGATCTCCCGTTGGAGATCGAGGGTCATGTGCTCAGGCTCTGCAGCACATTCCATTGGTCCTCTTGGCAGGTCTTGGAAGGGCAAAAGTGCTGTAGCCACTTCCTGTGCTGCAACTATATAAACTGCGCATGACCGCACGGCCATGTGCTAGTATTGTCTTACAATGATATATGTGTGTGTGTAGATGGATGTATGTCGATGGATGAAAGCTCCTAAGTATCCCTCCCTAGAGTTGTTGTCTGCTCGCGGATGTTGGTAGCTATCTAGCGCCCGACTAACCATCTGCACAATACACACATTACAGCGTCCTCTTGCTGTGTCCGCCTGTACGGCGGCTTGCGCTTGCCTTGCGCTTTCCATACCCAAGCCTGAGTGGTTGGTGGCGTCTGTCAGTGCGGCATTGCTCGCACTCCTGTGCATTTATATATTTCTATTTAGTTTCCTTTCACGCCCAGTTGCGGTGTAGTGCCAGCAAGGGTCTAATCGGACTTCAATCCCGGCTGGGGTTAAGTACGCTGACTACTTGCTCGCGCTTTAGGTGCGGTACCGCGGTCCTGTGACTTAACGGGATTGTTTCTTTCACGCTGGGTGAGGTTTAACCCACGTGTGTATACTTAAGTGTACCGCCATATAGTCTGCAATTTGCTAGCAGCAGGTTTTCACCTGCACGGTGGACCCCGGACTGCGAACGCATCTATATCATCTGTCTTGGTGCGTTCCGCCAGTCCTAACACTGTGGACCCTGCATCCACCACATTAACCAAGTGAGCCGTGATGGACACGTAATGTCCCTGGCCATGCCTACTGGTCCATGCATCTGTTGTCAGGTGCACCTTTGTTCTTACAGATTGCCTGAGTGCATGGATGATGCGGTCTTTTACATGCTGGTGGAGGGCTGGGATGGCTTTTCTCGAAAAGAAGTGTCGACTGGGTAGCTCATAGCATGGTTATGCGTGGTCCATCAGGGCTTTGAAAGCTTCGCTTTCAACTAACCGGTAGGGCATCATCTCTAATGAGATTAGTCTAGCAATGTGGGTGTTTAAACCCTGTGTACGCGGATGCGAGGATGAGTACTTCCTTTTCCTAACGAGAGTCTCATGTAGGGTGAGCTGGACTGGAGAGCTGCAGATCGTGGAACTAGCGGGGGTGCCGGTGGACATGGCAGACTGAGAGAGGGTTGGAGATGGTATTCTTGCTGGTGCCCTACATGCAGTGTTTCCTACTACGAAACTGGTGATTCCCTGATTGCTTTGGCCTGGCGATGAAATCTGCACATTTGCTGCAGGTGGTGCGGGAAATGGTGGGCTTACAGTGAGGGAAGAGATGTAGCATTGCTGACTAGCTTCATTGGCCGAGGGTGCTACAACCTTAAGGGACGTTTGGTAGTGAGTCCAGGCTTGCAAATTCATGGTGGTTAAATGTCTACGCATGCAACTTGTATTTAGACTTTTAAGATTCTGACCTCTGCTTAAGGTAGTTGAACATTTTTGACAGATGACTTTGCGCTGATCATTTGGATGTTGTTTAAAAAAATGCCAGACTGCACTCTTTCTACTATCGGATACCTTTTCAGGCATTGCAGACTGAGCTTCTTTAACCGGATGTCCACGCTGTCCTACAACTGGTTTTGGCCAGATACGGGTCTGGCAGATGGAACCTGTTGCGATGTTGATGCCTTCTGCGGCTCCTCCTCCTCCGCTTCAGAGCTACTGCCGCCTGCACCCTCTTTCCCCAATGGCTGCCAATCGGGGTCAACAACTCGGTCATCTATGACCTCCTCTTCTATCTCGTGTGCAACTTCGTCTGTGTCTCCGTGTAAGCCGGTGGTATAGCGTTCGTGACGGGGCACCATAGTCTCATCAGGATCTGATTCTGGATCAGTACACTGCGAGGGCAATGTTGTGGTCTGAGTCAAAGGAAGAGCATAGTAATCTGGCTGTGGCTGTGCATCAGTGCACTCCATGTCCGATTCAATTTGTAATGGGCATGGCCTGTTAACTGTTTCACTTTCTAACCCAGGAACGGTATGTGTAAAGATGTACTATTGACCCACCTGCGCTCAGAAAACAAATATAATGCTAGCAATACAGCAACATGGACGGAGCCACTTGCGCACAGATAAATGCAATAAATATGTATAAGATAAATGGGCTATGCCTCCAAAATCAATATTATACTGGCCGCCTCCTATTATGGTGGCATGAGGGTTTGTCCGCTGAGAACCGACAGTAATGGAGTGCCCACAGATAGTGAAAACATCCACTTACTAGTACTGAAGGTCCGGATAGCTGTAGAGGGCAATAGAAGTCCCAGACTTGCGCCGGCTGATGTGCTGGGCTGCGCTGTGAAAAAGCCGATGAGTGCTGAGACCGGCTGTGTCCAGAGCAAACGCTGAACGCTGGGGCATCTGAAGAGGTAAAAACCGGTTTTCCTACTCCCAGGAAAGGGAGCGTTCAAGGCCTTATGTAGCCAGACGACGAACCTGGCTCAATAACTCGAGACTTAGGTGCTATATTGCTTTTCCCACGACCACGTGATGCTCCACCACCACTACCATTATTACCAGCTGGCAATGACCGCCCACGACCACGACCTCTTCCACTAGACTTCCTCATTGTTTGAAAAACGTAACCAAACTAACGGTATTTGTTACTGTAAAACCAGTTACAAGGTGAACTCAAACTTCTGTTGGATTTATATATCCCTTTATAGGTGGGTCAGACTGCAGGGAAAATCAGGCCCAATGTATAACAGTACACAGCTTCAGTGGCAGACTGATATGCCACTAACAGGAATGACGCTGATGCAGACACTAACAATTCAAATCTCCCCCTTTTTATTTTTTCTGGGAGAATTTTGAAGAAATGTGGCCCACTCTCATACAGTATATGTTCTGTGGCACAAAATTTGAGACAGGTGGCACATACAGGAGTGGTTCTGAAGCAGAAATGCCAATCTTAATCTCCCACTATTTTTTTTTTCTGGGAGAATTGAAAAGAAATCTGACCCAGTATATTACACACTAGGTTTAATGTGGCACACAATTTGAGACAGGTGGCACACACAGGAGTGGTACTGAAGCAGAAATGCCAATCTTAATCTCCCACTATTTTTTTTCAGGGAGAATTTAAAAGAAATCTGGCCCAGTATTACACACTAGGTTTAATGTGGCACACAATTTGAGACAGGTGACACACACATGAGTGGCACTGAAGCAGAAATGCCAATCTTAATCTCCCACTATTTTTTTTTTCAGGGAGAATTTAAAAGAAATCTGACCCAGTATTACACACTAGGTTTAATGTGGCACACAATTTGAGACAGGTGGCACACACAGGCGTGGCACTGAAGCAGAAATGCCAATCTTAATCTCCCACTATTTTTTTTTTTCAGGGAGAATTTAAAAGAAATCTGACCCAGTATTACACACTAGGTTTAATGTGGCACACAATTTGAGACAGGTGGCACACACAGGAGTGGCTCTGAAGCAGAAATGCCAATCTTAATCTCCCACTATTTTTTTTCAGGGAGAATTTAAAAGAAATCTGACCCAGTATTACACACTAGGTTTAATGTGGCACACAATTTGAGACAGGTGGCACACACAGGAGTGGCACTGAAGCAGAAATGCCAATCTTAACCCCTTCATGACCATGGGATTTTTCATTTTTCCGTGTTCGTTTTTCACTCCCCTCCTTCCCAGAGCCATAACTTTTTTATTTTTCCGTCAATTTGGCCATGTGAGAGCTTATTTTTAGCGGGACAAGTTGTACTTTTGAACCACATCATTGGTTTTAGCATGTCGTGTACTAAAAAACGGGAAAAAAATTCCAAGTGCGGTGAAATTGCAAAAAAAGTGCAATCCCACACTTGTTTTTTGTTTGGCTTTTTTGCTAGGTTCATTAAATGCTAAAACTGACTTGACATTATGATTCTCCAGGTCAGTTCGAGTTCATAGACACCTAACATGACTAGGTTATTTTTTATCTAAGTGATGAAAAAAAATTCCATTCTTTGCTAAAAAAAAAAAATTGCACCATTTTCCGATGCTCGTAGCGTCTCCATTTTTCATGATCTGGGGTCGGTTGAGGGCTTATTTTTTGCGTGCCGAGATGTCGTTTTTAATGATAGCATTTTTGGTGCAGATACGTTCTTTTGATCGCCCGTTATTGCATTTTAATGCAATGTCGCGGCGACCTAAAAAACGTAATTCTGGCGTTTCGAATTTTTTTCTCGCTATGCCGTTTAGCGATCAGGTTAATGCTTTTTTTTAGTTGATAGATCGGGCGATTCTGAGCGCGGCGATACCAAATATGTGTAGATTTGATTTTTTTTTATTGATTTATTTTGATTGGGGCGACAGGGGGGTGATTTAAACTTTTATATTTTTTTTATTTTTTTCACATTTTTTTAACTTTTTTTTTTACTTTTGCCATGCTTCAATAGCCTTCATGGGAGGCTGGAAGCAGGCACAACGCGATCGGCTCTGCTACATAGCAGCGATCATCAGATCGCTGCTATGTAGCAGAAATGGAGGTGTGCTGTGAGCGCCGACCACAGGGTGGCGCTCACAGCCACCGCTCATCAGTAACCATAGAGGTCTCAAGGACCTCTATGGTTACAATGGAGACGCATCGCCGACCCCCGATCATGTGACGGGGGTCGGCGATGACGTCATTTCCAGCCGCCCGGCCGGATGCGGTAGTTAAATGCCGCTGTCTGCGATTGACAGCGGCATTTAACTAGTTAATAGGTGCGGGCAGATCGCGATTCTGCCCGCACCTATTGCGGGCACATGTCAGCTGTTCAAAACAGCTGACATGTCCCGGCTTTGATGCGGGCTCACCGCGGAGCCCTGCATCAAAGCAGGGGATCTGACCTCGGACGTACTATCCCGTCCGAGGTCAGAAAGGGGTTAATCTCTCACTATTTTTTTTTTTCAGGGAGAATTTAAAAGAATTCTGACCCAGTATTACACACTAGGTTTAATGTGGCATACAATTTGAGACAGGTGGCACACACAGGAGTGGCACTGAAGCAGAAATGCCAATCTTAATCTCCCACTATTATTTTTTTTCAGGGAGAATTTAACCCCTTCCCGACCTTTGACGCATACGCTGCGTCATGAAAGTCAGTGCCATTCCGACCCATGACGCAGCATATGCGTCATGGAAAGATCGCGTCCCTGCAGATCGGGTGAAAGGGTTAACTCCCATTTCACCCGATCTGCAGGGACAGGGGGAGTGGTAGTTTAGCCCAGGGGGGGGGTGAAGCTTCACCCCCTCGTGGCTACGATCGCTCTGATTGGCTGTTGAAAGTGAAACTGCCAATTAGAGCGATTTGTAATATTTCACCTTAAAAAATGGTGAAATATTACAATCCAGCCATGGCCGATGCTGCAATATCATCGGCCATGGCTGGACACACTAATGTGCACCCACTTCACTCCTCCGATCGCCCCCCCAGCCCCCCGATCTGCGGTCTGCTCCCCTCGGTCCTGTGCTCCGCTCCCCCGTCCTCCTGCCCGCTCCCCCCGTGCTCCAATCACACCCCCGTGCTCCAATCAAACCCCCCCGCACTCCGATCCCCCCCCCGCACAGCGATCCCCCCCCCGCACAGCGATCCACCCCCGCACAGCGATTCCCCCCCGTGCTCCGATCCACCCACCCGCACAGCGATCCCCCACTCCGTGCTCCAATCCACCCCCCCGTGTTCCGATCCACCTCCCCCGTGCTCCGACGCCCCCCCGTGCCCTGATCTCCCCCCCCTTATACTTACCTGGCCTCCCGGGGACCGTCTGTCTTCTTTCCTGGGCGCCACCATCTTCCAAAATGGCGGGCGCATATGTAGTGCGCCCGCCGAATCTGCCGGCCGGCAGATTCGTTCCAGAGTGAATTTTGATCACTGAGATAGGTTATATCTCAGTGATCAAAATAAAAAAAAAAAGTAAATGACCCCCCCCCCCTTTGTCACCCCCATAGGTAGGGACAATAAAAAAAATATTATTTTTTTTTCCACTAAGGTTGGGGTAAGAACTAGGGTTAGGGTTAGGGTTAGGGGTAGGGTTAGGGGTAGGGTTAGGGTTAGGGGTAGGGTTAGGGGTGGGGTTAGGGGTAGGGTTAGGGGTAGGGGTAGGGTTAGGGGTAGGGTTAGGGTTTCGGTATGTGCACACGTATTCTGTTCCTCTGCGGATTTTTCCGCTGCGGATTTGATAAATCCGCAGTGCTAAACCGCTGCGGATTTATGGCGGATTTACCATGTTTTTTCTGCGCATTTCAATGCGGTTTTACAACAGCGATTTTCTATTTGAGCAGTTGTAAAACCGCTGCGGAATCCGCAGAAAGAAATGACATGCTGCGGAATGTAAACCGCTGCGTTTCCGTGCAGTTTTTCCGCAGCATGTGTACAGCGATTTTTGTTTCCCATAGGTTTGCATTGAACTGTAAACTCATGGGAAACTGCTGCGGATCCGCAGCATTTTCCGCAGCGTGTGCACATACCTTTAGAATTAGGCTATGTGCACACGGTGCGGATTGGCCGCTGCGGATCCGCAGCAGAGTTCCATCAGGTTTACAGTACAATGTAAACATATGGAAAGCCAAATCCGCTGTGCCCATGGTGCGGAAAATACCGCGCGGGAACGCTGCGTTGTATTTTCCGCAGCATGTCAATTCTTTGTGCGGATTCCGCAGCGTTTTACACCTGTTCCTCAATAGGAATCCGCAGGTGAAATCCGGACAAAAAACACTGGAAATCCGCGGTAAATCCGCAGGTAAAACACAGTGCCTTTTACCCGCGGATTTTTCAAAAATGGTGCTGAAAAATCTCATACGAATCCGCAACGTTGGCACATAGCCTTAGGGCTAGGGTTGGGTTGGAATTAGGGTTGTGGTTAGGGTTAGGGGTGTGTTGGAGTTACGGGTGTGTTGGGGTTAGGGTTGTGATTAGGGTTACGGCTACAGTTGGGATAAGGGTTAGGGGTGTGTTGGAGTTAGAATTGAGGGGTTTCCACTGTTTAGGCACATCAGGGGGTCTCCAAACGCAACATGGCGCCACCATTAATTCCAGCCAATCTTGTATTCAAAAAGTCAAATGGTGCTCCCTCACTTCCGAGCCCCGACGTGCACCCAAACAGTGGTTTACCCCCACATATGGGGTACCAGCATACTCAGGACAAACTGCGCAACAATTACTGGGGTCCAATTTCTCCTGTTACCCTTGTGAAAATAAAGAAATGCTTGCTAAAACATCATTTTTGAGGAAAGAAAAATGATTTTTTATTTTCACCGCTCTGCGTTGTAAACGTCTGTGAAGCACTTGGGGGTTCAAAGTGCTCACCACATATCTAGATAAGTTCCTTGGGGGGTCTAGTTTCTAAAATGGGGTCACTTGTGGGGGGTTTCTACTGTTTAGGCACACAAGGGGCTCTGCAAACGCAATGTGACGCCCGCAGACCATTCCATCAAAGTCTGCATTTCAAAAGTCATTACTTCCCTTCTGAGCCCCGACGTGTGCCCAAACAGTGGTTTACCCCCACACATGGGGTATCAGCGTACTCAGGAGAAACTGGACAACAACTTTTGGGGTCCAATTTCTCCTGTAACCCTTGGGAAAATAAAAAATTCTGGGCTAAATAATTATTTTTGAGGAAAGAAAACGTATTTATTATTTTCACGGCTCTGCATTATAAACTTCTATGAAGCACTTGGGGGTTCAAAGTGCTCACCACACATCTAGATAAGTTCCTTTTGGGGTCTAGTTTCCAAAATGGGGTCACTTGTGGGGGTTTTCTACTGTTTAGGCACATCAGGGGCTCTGCAAACGCAACGTGACGCCCGCAGAGCATTCCATCAAAGTCTGCATTTCAAAACGTCACTACTTCAATTCCGAGCCCCGGCATGTGCCCAAACAGTAGTTTACCCCCACATATGGGGTATCACCGTACTCAGGCGAAACTGGTCAACAAATATTGGGGTCAAATTTCTCCTGTTACCCTTGGGAAAATTAAAAAATTCTGGGCTAAATAATTATTTTTGAGTAAAGAAAACGTATTTATTATTTTCACGGCTCTGCATTATAAACTTCTATGAAGCACTTGGGGGTTCAAAGTGCTCACCACACATCTAGATAAGTTCCTTTCGGGGTCTAGTTTCCAAAATGGGGTCACTTGTGGGGGGTTTCTACTGTTAAGCCACATCAGGGGCTCTGCAAACGCAACGTGACTCCCACAGAGCATTCCATCAAAGTCTGCATTTCAAAATGTCACTACTTCACTTCCGAGCCCCGGCATGTGCCCAAACAGTGGTTTACCCCCACATATGGGGTATCAGCGTACTCAGGAGAAATTGGACAACAACTTTTGGTGTCAAATTTCTCCTGTTACCCTTTGTAAAATAAAAAATTGCAGGCTAAAAGATCATTTTTGAGAAAATAATTTTTTTTTTTTATTTTCATGGCTCTGCGTTATAAACTTCTGTGAAGCACTTGGGGGTTCAAAGTCCTCACCACACATCTAGATTAGTTCCTTTGGGGGTCTAGTTTCCAAAATGGGGTCATTTCTGGGGGATCTCCAATGTTTAGGCACACAGGGGCTCTCCAAACGTGACATGGTGTCCGCTAATGATTGGAGCTAATTTTCCATTTAAAAAGCCAAATGGCGTGCCATCCCTTCCGAGCCCTGCCATGCGCCCAAACAGTGGTTTACCCCCACATATGGGGTATCAGCGTACTCAGGACAAACTGGACAACAATATTTGGGGTCCAATTTCTCCTATTATCCTTGGCAAAATAGGAAATTCCAGGCTAAAAAATCATTTTTGAGGAAAGAAAAATTATTTTTTATTTTCATGGCTCTGCGTTATAAACTTCTGTGAAGCACCTGGTGGTTTAAAGTGCTCAATATGCATCTAGATAAGTTCCTTGGGGGGTCTAGTTTCCAAAATGGGGTCACTTGTGGGGGAGCTCCAATGCATAGGCACACAGGGGCTCTCCAAACGCGACATGGTGTCCGCTAACAATTGGAGCTAATTTTCCATTCAAAAAGTCAAATGGCGCGCCTTCCCTTCCGAGCCCTGCCGTGTGCCCAAACAGTGGTTTACCCCCACATATGAGGTATCGGCGTACTCGGGAGAAATTGCCCAACAAATTTTATGATCCATTTTATCCTACTGCCCATGTGAAAATGAAAAAATTGAGGCGAAAAGAATTTTTTTGTGAAAAAAAAGTACTTTTTCATATTTACAGATCAATTTGTGAAGCACCTGAGGGTTTAAAGTGCGTACTAGGCATCTAAATAAGTTCCTTGGGGGGTCTAGTTTCCAAAATGGGGTCACTTGTGGGGGAGCGCCAATGTTTAGGCACACAGGAGCTCTCCAAACGCGACATGGTGTCCGCTAACGATGGAAATAATTTTTCATTCAAAAAGTCAAATGGCGCTCCTTCCCTTCCGAGCCTTACCATGTGCCCAAACAGTGGTTTACCCCCACATATGAGGTATCGGCGTACTCAGGAGAAATTGCCCAAAACATTTTAGGATCCATTTTATCCTGTTGCCCATGTGAAAATGAAAAAATTGAGGCTAAAAGAATTTTTTTGTGAAAAAAAAGTACTTTTTCATTTTTACGGATCAATTTGTGAAGCACCTGGGGGTTCAAAGTGCTCACTATGCATCTAGATAAGTTCCTTGGGGCGTCTAGTTTCCAAAATGGGGTCACTTGAGGGGGAGCTCCAATTTTTAGGCACACGGGGGCTCTCCAAACGTGACATGGTGTCCGCTAAAGAGTGGAGCCAATTTTTGATTCAAAAAGTCAAATGGCGCTCCTTCCCTTCCAAGCCCTGCCGTGCGCCCAAACAGTGGTTTACCCCCACATATGAGGTATCAGCGTACTCAGGACAAATTGCACAACAACTTTCGTGGTTCAGTTTCTCCTTTTACCATTGGGAAAATAAAAAAATTGTTGCTAAAAGATAATTTTTGTGACTAAAAAGTTAAATGTTCATTTTTTCCTTCCATGTTGCTTCTGCTGCTGTGAAGCACCTGAAGGGTTAATAAACTTCTTGAATGTGGTTTTGAGTACCTTGAGGGGTGCAGTTTTTAGAATGGTGTCACTTTTGGGTATTTTCAGCCATATAGACCCCTCAAACTGACTTCAAATGTGAGGTAGTCCCTAAAAAAAATGGTTTTGTAAATTTCGTTGTAAAAATGACAAATCGCTGGTCAAATTTTAACCCTTATAACTTCCTAACAAAAAAAAATTTTGTTTCCAAAATTGTGCTGATGTAAAGTAAACATGTGGGAAATGTTATTTATTGACTATTTTGTGTCATATATCTCTAAAATATCTAATAAAAATTCAAAATGTGAAAATTGCGAAATTTTCAAAATTTTCGCCAAATTTCCATTTTTATCACAAATAAACGCAGAATTTATTGACCTAAATTTACCACTAACATGAAGCCCAATATGTCACGAAAAAACAGTCTCAGAACCGCTAGGATCCGTTGAAGCGTTCCTGAGTTATTACCTCATAAAGGGACACTGGTCAGAATTGCAAAAAACGGCAAGGTCTTTAAGGTCAAAATAGGCTGGGTCATGAAGGGGTTAAAAGAAATCTGACCCAGTATTACACACTAGGTTTAATTTGGCACACAATTTGAGACAGGTGGCACACACAGGAGTGGCTCTGAAGCAGAAATGCAATCTTAATCTCCCACTATTTTTTTTTTCAGGGAGAATTTAAAAGAAATCTGGCACAGTATTACACACTAGGTTTAATGTGGCACACAATTTGAGACAGGTGGCACACACAGGAGTGGCACTGAAGCAGAAATGCCAATCTTAATCTCCCACAATTTTTTTTTTCAGGGAGAATTTAAAAGAAATCTGACCCAGTATTACACACTAGGTTTAATGTGGCACACAATTTCAGACAGGTTCCACACACAGGACTGCTACTGATACAGATTTGCCAATTTTAATCTGCACTCTTTTCTTCTTCAGGGAGACTAGTGAATAAATCTGGGCCACTGTATTAGAGTATATTTTCTGTGGCAGAAAGTGGCTTGAAGAGATATAACGAAACAAAAAAAAGGGACTGTCCTACAATTACTATCTCCCTGCAGTAATCTCAGCAATGTATGGCAGGCAGCAATAACAAGGAGTGGACTGCTGCACAAAAAATGTCAACAGTGTGGACAAACAAACAAGGAAGCTGTGCAGAAAGGAAGGAGCAACAGGACTTGTGCTTTGAAAAAAGCAGTTGGTTTGCACATCGGTGTACAAACAGCAATGCAGCTATCTGGGAGCCTTCTGGGGCAGCCCAATGAGCTACAGCGCTGAGGAAAAAAAAATATAGCCTCCACTGTCCCTGCAAACAAAAGGTGGTGTTGGAAAGTGGAAATCGCTACAGCACAAGCGGTTTGGGGGTTAATGGACCCTGCCTAACGCTATCCCTGCTTCTGACGAAGCGGCAGCAACATCTCCCTATGCTCAGATCAGCAGCAGTAAGATGGCGGTCGGCGGGAACTCCCCTTTATAGCCCCTGTGACGCCGCAGACAGCAAGCCAATCACTGCAATGCCCTTATCTAAGATGGTGGGGACTGAGACCTATGTCATCACGCTGCCCACACTCTGCGTCCACCTTCATTGGCTGAGAAATGGCGCTTTTCGCATCATTGAAACGCGACTTTGGCGCGAAAGTCGCGTACCGCATGGCCGAACCCACACAGGGATCGGGTCAGGTTTCATGAAACCCGACTTTGCCAAAAGTCGGCGACTTATGAAAATGACTGACCCGTTTCGCTCAACCCTAGTGACCACCAATCAACACAATAGAAACTCAGTACACCAAGAGACATTGTAGGGGAATATAAGGAACATGTTACTTCTCTGGACGGATATCAGGATCGACTATCAAGTTATTTATTCTGTGTCTTCTTTGCACCTTTCGGAGACCATGGACTTTTGATACTTGTACCCAGCGGGACATTATGATTTATATAAGATGTATTATAATTATTGCGGCTTTTTATGTATTTCCTGTGAATTTTCACAGGGCAATACTAGTACAATTTAATTGTGGTTATCTTTTTATGAGTGTACTGTTACATCCTAACCATAATTGCCTGTTCACAGGTAATTGCCTTCATTTTTGTTCGTTGTTTGTTATTTTTTACTTGGGTGATATGTGTCCTCCGGTTATTCTTATGTCCCGGTGGGAAGAGTTAACGTTCTCGATATTATAGTACGGGTATGGGGTCACCTGTGGCTTACATATCGTATGTCGCCACCCTATTTAATATATACAAATCTCTAGTTCCGGACAATTTATTGTCCTGGACACATTGCTATAACCCTGTGGTCGTTTGGTGTTTTTTATTTTTATTTTTATCTCATATGGCCACTATCACCCAGGCCTTTACCTGCTGCCCATATTCTTAATGGTCGTTTCCTTTATCCCTTTGGCTAAGGGCAGCCCTGACTCCGCCCCCTTACTAATATGGGTGTGGGGTAATTTGTGGCCAGTATATGGGATGACGTTTTCCCCATAATATATATTAGTTCTCAGTTTCTGGGTACTTATCATCTAACATGGCTGCGGTGTGCCTTTTGCCTTGTATGTGTTAGGAGTCGAGTTTCCTCTGCTGCACAGGGGGAATCTCGATTCGTCTCCGCTGCGGTCTCCCATTCTCCTCCAGCCGCAGTGGAGCCTACTCAGCAGGGACGTCGATCCCAGCGTCTCGCTCAGTCTGACTCTGTGAGAAGAGTTACTGCTGCTTCTCCAGCTTCTGCCTTTAAAGCCAATACTGGTCAGCAGCGAGTGGACTTCTCTGGGACTAAGTCCTTGTCTGCGCACACTGAGCATGCCCAGGGCAAGATCTCCCGTTGGAGATCGAGGGTCATGTGCTCAGACTCTGCAGCGCATTCTATTGGTCCTCTTGGCAGGTCTTGGAAGGGCAAAGTTTCTGTGGCCGCTTCCTGTCCTGCAGCTATATAAACTGCGCATGACCGCACGGCCATGCGCTAGTGTACAACTTTATACGTGTGTTTGTTGTGAGTGCAAGTCGTCCTTTAAATACCCCTACCCTACTGTATGATTGTTCGCGTATGGTGTATGGCTGCTATCTAGCGCCCGACTTAACACTCAACGTGTCACACACGTGTCAGCGTCCTCTGCTGTGACCGCCAGTGCGGCGCCACACGCCTGTGTGCGCTTCCTGACCCATGTCTGGGTACTTAGTGGTGCCTGCCAGCATGGCACAGTTTGCATTTCGGTGCCTCTATTGTATATACTTTTCACACCCAGTTGTGGTGTAGTGCCAGCAAGGGTCTAATCGGACTACTATCCCTGTTGGGGTCTAGTTCGCTGACCACTTGCTCGCGCTCTATGTGCGGTACCGCGATCCTGTGACGCAACAGGATCGCTTTCTTCACGCTGGGTGAGGTTTAACCCACGCGTGTATACTTATGAGTACCGCCATATCGTCTGTCATGTCCTAGCAGCAGGTTTCACCTGCACGGTGGACCCCGGACTGCGAACGCATCCATTACATCTCTCTTGGTGCGTTCCGCCAGTCCTAACATTACACTAGCGCCAGGGTCTGGCTAGTGATGACAGACATACAGCAATCTCTGCGGCATATCCAGCAGCTGGAGGGTAAGTTGGCGGCTCTCGAGAGCGCGACCTCAGCTGTGGATGTTACTGCAGTAGCTGTACAGGCTGCCAGCGTGGCTGCAGCTACTATGTCCATTGCCACCCCTGTTCCGACATTATCTCACCTCCCGCTGCCAGAAAAATTTTCTGGTGATAGCAAGTTTTGTAGGGGATTTGTGAGTCAGTGCTAAGGTGGGATTTATTTTGTCTCTATTGTCGGACAGGGCGTTGGAATGGGCTACGCCGCTGTGGGAGCGTGGCGATCATGTGGTGCAGAGTGCTCCGCTGTTTCTGAGCGCTCTGAAACAGGTCTTTTTAGGACCTCAAGTCACCCATGATACTGCGCTCCAATTGCTGGCATTAACTCAGGGTGAGTCCTTGGTCAGTCATTTTGCCGTCCAATTCCGCACCTTAGCATCTGAGCTGGATTGGTCGGATAAAGCTCTTATCCCCATATTTTGGAGGGGCTTGGCTGACCACGTAAAGGACGCTCTGGCCACTAGGGAGATTCCTGCCACACTGGAGGAGTTAATAACTGTCTCCACTCGAATTGACCTCCGTTTTAACGAGCGGAGGTTAGAGCGACCCCAGTGTAGGCAGAGGTTTCGGCTGGCTCCTACTTTTGCCAAACCTCTTGAATTTCCAGTCCTGGTTCCTGAGTCACATGAGGCCAGGGAGGTGTCACAAGCAGGATCTAAGTCCCGGACCGCTTGTGCACTCAGGGTCTGTCATGTTTGCCAGCAGTCAGGACATCTAGCCACCAGATGTCCTCAGCGGTCGAGGAAACGTCAGCGTCTAGTGGTAGTTGGTGGAGGTACACTAGACACGGCGACGTTTGCCTCTAAGTTGTCCTTTAAGGGGACAATTACTATTGGCTCATTTTCCCACTCGGTAGAGCTCTGCGTGGATTCTGGGGCGGAGGGCAACTTTATGTCTTCTGCCTTCGCCCAACGTCACGCAATACCCTTGGTTATGCTTGCTCAACCAGTAACGGTGCGAGTGGTGAATGGGTCGACATTGCCCTCACAGATAACACACCAGACCATCCCTTTTACTCTGTCCATGTCGCCATCTCATCAGGAGATAATTTCTCTGCTCGTCATTCTGGAAGGAATTGATGAGATCCTGTTGGGAATACCTTGGCTACGGTACCACTCTCCTCATATCGAGTGGTCCTCAGGCAGAATTCTGGGTTGGGGTGAATCTTGTGGGGGTAGGTGTCAGAGGGAGTGCGTTCAGGTTGCTACTACTGAGGTATCCGCAGATCTATCCTCTCTCCCCAAGCAGTATTGGTCATATGCAGACGTATTCTCCAAAAAGGCGGCGGAGACCCTTCCGCCCCATCGCCCCTATGACTGTCCTATTGACCTCTTGCCTGGTGCTGAGCCTCCCCGGGGTTGAGTCTATCCGCTATCTCTCCCGGAGACGGAGGCAATGTCACAGTACATACAGGAAAATCTGGCAAGAGGGTTCATCAGGAAGTCAGTGTCACCTGCTGGGGCAGGATTCTTCTTCGTGCAGAAGAAGAGTGGGGAATTGCGTCCATGCATAGACTACAGGGGTCTTAACGCCATCACCGTTAAGAATAAATACCCTTTGCCTTTGATATCTGAACTGTTCGATAGGCTTCGGGGAGCAAGGGTATTTACTAAATTAGATCTGCGGGGTGCTTACAACCTGATTCGCATCCGTGAGGGGGACGAATGGAAGACGGCTTTTAACACCAGGGATGGGCACTATGAATATCTGGTGATGCCCTTTGGGCTCTGTAATGCCCCAGCCGTTTTCCAAGACTTTGTGAACAATATCTTCCGGGATATGCTTTCCACCTCGGTCGTAGTCTATCTGGATGATATTCTCATCTACTCTCCAGATATTGACTCCCACCGGAGAGATGTTTGCAAAGTCTTCGACCTCCTACG
Source organism: Ranitomeya imitator (assembly GCF_032444005.1). Lineage (NCBI taxonomy): Eukaryota > Metazoa > Chordata > Amphibia > Anura > Dendrobatidae > Ranitomeya > Ranitomeya imitator. The sequence goes on along the minus strand of NC_091286.1, from coordinate 327,447,725 downwards.
GGCAAACTCCCTCTATGCCAAGTTGGAGAAGTGCATGTTTGAGCAGGAGTCCTTACCTTTCCTAGGCTACATCATCTCAGCCCAGGGATTGGCTATGGATCCTGCCAAACTACAGGCTGTGATGGACTGGCAGGAACCTCATTCTCTTAAAGCGGTGCAGCGCTTTATGGGGTTCATCAATTATTATCGCCAGTTCATCCCGCATTTCTCAACTTTGGTAGCTCCCTTGGTTGCCCTCACCAAGAAGGGGGCAAATCCTAAATTGTGGTCTGAGGAGGTCTCCAAGGCCTTTATCTCTATAAAGTCACACTTCGCTAGCGCTCCCATACTTCATCGCCCCGATGTTGATAAGCCATTTATCATGGAGGTGGATGCCTCTTCTGTTGGTGCTGGAGCAGTCCTCTTCCAAAAGGATGCTCAAGGTCGGAAGCATCCTTGCTTCTTTTTCTCCAAGACCTTCGCACCAGCAGAGAGGAATTATTCCATCGGGGACAGGGAGTTGCTAGCCATGAAGTTGGCTTTCTCGGAGTGGAGACATCTCTTGGAGGGAGCACGTTTTCCCTTCCAAGTCTTCACAGATCACAAAAATTTGGTGTATCTGCAGACAGCTCAGCGGTTGAATTCTCGCCAGGCCAGATGGTCCTTGTTCTTCTCCCGGTTTCATTTCACCCTCCATTTCCTTTCTGGGGAGAAGAACATTCGGGCCGATGCTCTCTCTCGCTCCGTTGTGTCATCTGCGGAGGAGGAGCCTCGGCTTATTGTCCCCACCGAGAGTTTGAGAACCGTGGCCCCGGTTTCGCTGGAGTCTGTGCCCCCGGGCAAGACTTTTGTTCCATCTAGTTTGCGGCTGGAGGTTCTCTCTTGGGCGCACTCGTCCAGGGTGGGTGGACATTTTGGTACTAAAAGGACATCTGAGTTACTGGCGAGGACATACTGGTGGCCGCATATGGCTCGTGATGTCGCGGAGTACGTTCGGGCGTGTGTCTCTTGCGCCAGGAACAAGACTCCTCGGCAACGGCCAGCTGGTTTGCTTTACCCTCTGCCCGTGGCTGACAGGCCCTGGGAGATGGTCGGGATGGACTTTGTGGTGGGCTTACCCAAGTCTCGTAATTGCACCATTATCTGGGTGATCACCGACCATTTCTCCAAAATGGTGCATTTGGTGCCTCTTCCACGGCTACCATCTGCACGGGCGTTGGCTGTCTTGTTTATCAAGCATATCTTTCGCTTACACGGTATGCCAGACAAAATTGTTAGTGACCGGGGTCCCCAGTTTGCGTCTCGATTCTGGAGGGAGCTATGTCGTTTACTCAGTATTGAGTTAAATCTCTCTTCGGCATATCATCCCGAGACGAATGGGTTGGTAGAAAGGGCCAACCAGACCTTGGTCACATATCTGCGACATTTTGTTTCTGCCAGACAGGATGACTGGGCATCCTTGCTACCGTGGGCAGAGTTTGCACTTAACAATGCCGTTGCCGACTCCACCGGTCAGACTCCATTCCTCTTAAATTACGGCCAGCATCCGCGTGTTCCAGTGCCCATGCCTGTGTCTTCCGCTGATCCCAGGGTGGCAGACTGGGCTGTGGAGGCACGGGACATTTGGGATCGCACGCAGGATGCCATTTGGGCCTCCAAGGAGAGAATGAGGTCCTCCGCCGATCATCGGCGCCCTGCTCCGACTTTTGTCCCTGGCGACTTGGTGTGGCTCTCCGCCCATAACATCAGGCTGCGAGTTGAGTCCACTAAGTTTGCTCCTCGCTACTTGGGTCCCTTCAAGGTTCTCGAACAGGTTAATCCTGTGGTCTACCGCCTGGCTCTTCCTCCACGCTTGGGTATCACCGACACCTTTCATGTGTCCTTCTTGAAACCCGTATACATGTCCCGGTTTTCCGAGTCATCTGCCGGGACATCGGGTTCGTCTACGGACGATTACGAGGTGAACGCTATTTTGGGGTGTAAGGTGGTACGCGGAAAAAAGTTCTATCTGGTGGATTGGAAGGGTTATGGTCCAGAGAACAGGTCATGGGAGCCTGCTGAAAACATTCGGGCCCCACAGCTCATTGCTGCCTTCGAACGTAGTGAGGCCCAAGGAGGGGGGGGCCCTAGGAGGGGGGGTAATGTTAGGAGTCGAGTTTCCTCTGCTGCACAGGGGGAATCTCGATCCGTCTCCGCTGCGGTCTCCCATTCTCCTCCAGCCGCAGTGGAGCCTGCTCAGCAGGGACGTCGATCCCAGCGTCTCGCTCAGTCTGACTCTGTGAGAAGAGTTACTGCTGCTTCTCCAGCTTCTGCCTTTAAAGCCAATATTGGTCAGCAGCGAGTGGACTTCTCTGGGACTAAGTCCTTGTCTGCGCACACTGAGCATGCCCAGGGCAAGATCTCCCGTTGGAGATCGAGGGTCATGTGCTCAGACTCTGCAGCGCATTCTATTGGTCCTCTTGGCAGGTCTTGGAAGGGCAAAGTTTCTGTGGCCGCTTCCTGTCCTGCAGCTATATAAACTGCGCATGACCGCACGGCCATGCGCTAGTGTACAACTTTATACGTGTGTTTGTTGTGAGTGCAAGTCGTCCTTTAAATACCCCTACCCTACTGTATGATTGTTCGCGTATGGTGTATGGCTGCTATCTAGCGCCCGACTTAACACTCAACGTGTCACACACGTGTCAGCGTCCTCTGCTGTGACCGCCAGTGCGGCGCCACGCGCCTGTGTGCGCTTCCTGACCCATGTCTGGGTACTTAGTGGTGCCTGCCAGCACGGCACAGTTTGCACTTCGGTGCCTCTATTGTATATACTTTTCACACCCAGTTGTGGTGTAGTGCCAGCAAGGGTCTAATCGGACTACTATCCCTGTTGGGGTCTAGTTCGCTGACCACTTGCTCGCGCTCTATGTGCGGTACCGCGATCCTGTGACGCAACAGGATCGCTTTCTTCACGCTGGGTGAGGTTTAACCCACGCGTGTATACTTATGAGTACCGCCATATCGTCTGTCATGTCCTAGCAGCAGGTTTCACCTGCACGGTGGACCCTGGACTGCGAACGCATCCATTACATCTCTCTTGGTGCGGTCCGCCAGTCCTAACAGTATGGCTATTAATTTTCATGTCACTTGGTTCCCTACCTGTTGCCCTTAGTCTGTATGGTGGCTTCTCCCTTTGTGCCCCACCTGCGCATGCGTGGCTATGGCTCCGCCCCCAATTTCTCCGGCGCTCGTCCCTTTGCCCACCCACCGGTGTGATACACGGGGCCCCGTGTTTTTGCCTGGTGTGCTGTGGCACAGGGCCTGTGCCGTCTTTTGGAGGGGACACCATGTGCTGTGCTGTATAGGTTTCTGTGTGGTTTCGTATTGTGCACCGGTCTCCTTGGTTACGCCTATACTTCCGGGGTCAAACCATTTCACTTCTGGTTATTTTTACTATTTAACTCTGGTTTCAGACACTTATCAACATGCCCCCTGAGGAAGGTGATTGTCGGAAACGATCGTCGGGGTGTGTGGATGGCCCCTGTGAACCCTCACATCATCCTGCTGCGGTATGTAATGTTCCTGTGATGTCCTGGCTGCACTAGGATAGACTGGGAATTTTTCCTTATACCCTTCAGAAACTAATATGTTGGTGCTAAGTTTCATATACTTTAGTGTATTGGCATGTGGATTCCCAGTGGATAGTTTTATTTCTCTGACTCACATAGGGATATCTCTGTGACTATTTGATTATTACTGGGCATTGTCCCAAATCCCACAGCATTTTTCCTTTTGATGTGGGGGTTCTATGGGTCTATTCACACTTGCTTGTTTTTTGTACTTTTTTGCTATGGATGTTTTCCCTTGCACCATTTTTACACTCTGATCTTGTACTGTTCTTTGTATTGTCCTTAATAAAGCATTTTTGCATATACTTATATATGAACCTTTTGGTCGTTTTGTTCTGGCTTTTTTGCCCTTTCTTTATATATGCTTGTTTTGTGACTGGTCCGTTTTTTACGTCCATTTGACTATAGCAGGCTAGGATTTTTTCCTTGTACCATCATTCCCCCATTGTGGTTTATTATACAATTTGCCATGCTGCTAATGTTTGTGAGTTGGTTGTTTTGATCTGATGGAGATAAAAGACTGTTTCAATAAGTGGCCTGGATTTTTTTGAATTTTTTTTAACCACAAAATATTGCATAGATCCATCGTAGCAGACAAAAAACTGGAATGTATGCCTACAAAAGCAAGGATTTCGACACCACAGATAGACCAGGAATCTGACTGAGATAACAGACTGTTTAAATATGTGGTGTTGTGAATTCTGTGGCAGAGCTCCCTCCTGTGGTCACAAGTGGTACTTCGGCTGATTCTCTCTGTGAGCTTCCGTTGGTGGAGGAAAGTGGTACTGCGGCTTCTGAGTTTCCTCCCTCAGGTGATGTGTTGAGGTCGTTAGGTGCTGCTCTACTTAGCTCCACCTAGTGCTTTGATCCTGGCCTCCTTACACTGTGCATTGCCTGAGGCCACAGCACCGAGTCAAGCCACCCGTGACATCCCCCTCAAGAGACAGACTCCATTGGTCCGGTGCTGGGTATCCCGGTCTCCTGGGCGTCACGTCTCCTGGGCGTCTCCTGGGCGTCACACCGATAAAAGGACTCGGGTTGCCCGTCGAACCAGTACCCGGAGGGGACAGATTGGGCCGGCAGCCAGTTCACATACAGCAGCAGGGCCACACAGAAATTGTGACGCCCAGGAGACCGGGATACCCAGCACCGGACCAATGGAGTCTGTCTCTTGAGGGGGATGTCACGGGTGGCTTGACTCGGTGCTGTGGCCTCAGGCAATGCACAGTGTAAGGGGTATCATGAGGGGACAGGCACTTACTTGATCAGCAGCAGGTTCTCCCAGCGGTGACGATCCCGATCCTGGATAGATGGCTATTGTCCAAATGAAAGACTGAGGCACTGAAACGTTTAACCAGTTTACTTTAACATAAAAGGATTTACAACCAGTCCTGTCACCGGAGTCTGTATGGGAACTCTGAGTTACTTTGACCCTGCCGGGGTCTTCGCCTCTTATTGTGCGCAATTTCTGTGTGGCCCTGCTGCTGTATGTGAACTGGCTGCCGGCCCAATCTGTCCCCTCTGGGTACTGGTTCGACGGGCAACCCGAGTCCTTTTATCGGTTTACCCCCTCTGGGAGTACCGCTGAACTCTGTGTCTGTTGCTGCGTCCGGCCCTAGTGAAGCTGATATCACCTCACGTTTTTCCGGTTGCTGTATTATATATAATGAATACAGCCACGGATCCGGTATCCGTCTTTGTGCGTGTTCTGGGTAGTGATTAATGCTACCCGGTTCTCACAATGTCCTTTTTCTCTATCCCTCTTCTCCTCAGGCCGGTGATTTCGGCCTGGAAACCGTCATAGGGCTGTTAGAAATTCAGCTGTATGACCTCTCACTATCAGCTCCTTAGCCCAACTGCCAGTTCTTCTCTCAGACCAGAATAGATCAAGGGGAGTCTCTGGAGCTCCCCCTTCTGGCCGGAGGTGGTAGTGCAGTCTTGCTATTTTAGTATTTGTACTTACTGTCAGTAACTATTTTTGTGGCAAATACCCCTAGGGGTGCCACACAAGGTAGGCTTATTTTCTATCTTCAGGCTAGCTAGTTTCTCAGGCTGTGCCGAGTTGCATAGGGAGCGTTAGGCGCAATCCACGGCTGCCTCTAGTGTTGTTGGAGAGGATCAGGGATTGCGGTCAACAGAGTTCCCACGTCTCAGAGCTCGTTCTATGTTTTTAGGTTATTGTCAGATCACTGTATGTGCTCTGATCGCTATGTCCATTGTGGTACTGAATTGCCTAATCATTACAGTACAGGAGGCCTAAGTACTAATAATTCTCAATAGAGGGAAAAAAGAAGTTCTGAGACCATTTATTTTTTCTCTGCACTGTGTTTTGCCTTTTTTTTCCCCTAGACATTTGGGTGGTTCAGGACACAGGTGTAGCAATGGACATTAAACGTCTGTCTTCATGTGTGGATCAGCTCACGGCAAGAGTACAAAATATTCAGGATTTTGTGGTTCAGAATTCTTTGTTAGAACCGAGAATTCCTATTCCAGATTTGTTTTTTGGAGATAGAACTAAATTTCTGAGTTTCAAAAATAATTGTAAACTATTTCTGGCTTTGAAACCTCGCTCCTCTGGTGACCCAGTTCAACAAGTTAGGATCATCATTTCTTTTTTGCGTGGCAACCATCAGGACTGGGCATTTTCTCTTGCGTCAGGAGATCCTGCATTGAGTAATATCGATGCGTTTTTCCTGGCGCTTGGATTGCTGTACGATGAACCTAATTCAGTGGATCAGGCAGAAAAAAATTTGCTGGCTCTTTGTCAGGGTCAGGATGAGATAGAGGTATATTGTCAGAAATTTAGAAAGTGGTCCGTACTCACGCAATGGAATGAAGGTGCGCTCGCAGCGATTTTCAGAAAGGGTCTCTCTGAAGCCCTTAAGGATGTCATGGTGGGATTTCCTATGCCTGCTGGTCTGAATGAGTCTATGTCTTTGGCCATTCAGATCGGTCGACGCTTGCGTGAGCGTAAATCTGTGCACCATTTGGCGGTATCACCTGAGCCTATGCAGTGCGATAGGACTTTGACCAGAGTTGAACGGCAAGAACACAGACGTCTGAATGGGCTGTGTTTCTACTGTGGTGATTCCACTCATGCTATCTCTGATTGTCCTAAGCGCACTAAGCGGTTCGCTAGGTCTGCCGCCATTGGTACGGTACAGTCAAAATTTCTTCTGTCCGTTACCTTGATCTGCTCTTTGTCATCGTATTCTGTCATGGCATTTGTGGATTCAGGCGCTGCCCTGAATTTGATGGACTTGGAGTATGCTAAGCGTTGTGGGTTTTTCTTGGAGCCCTTGCAGTGTCCTATTCCATTGAGAGGAATTGATGCTACGCCTTTGGCCAAGAATAAGCCTCAATACTGGACCCAGCTGACCATGTGCATGGCTCCTGCACATCAGGAGGTTATTCGCTTTCTGGTGTTGCATAATTTGCATGATGTGGTCGTGTTGGGATTGCCATGGCTACAAGCCCATAATCCAGTATTAGATTGGAAATCCATGTCGGTGTCCAGCTGGGGTTGTCAGGGGGTACATGGTGATGTTCCATTTCTGTTAATTTCGTCATCCACCCCTTCTGAGGTTCCAGAGTTCTTGTCTGATTACCGGGATGTATTTGATGAGCCCAAGTCCGATACCCTACCTCCGCATAGGGATTGTGATTGTGCTATCAATTTGATTCCTGGTAGTAAATTTCCAAAAGGTCGACTGTTTAATTTATCCGTGCCTGAGCATGCCGCTATGCGCAGTTATGTGAAGGAATCCCTGGAGAAGGGGCATATTCGCCCGTCATCGTCGCCATTAGGAGCAGGGTTCTTTTTTGTAGCCAAGAAGGATGGTTCGCTGAGACCTTGTATAGATTACCGCCTTCTAAGTAAGATCACGGTTACATTTCAGTACCCCTTGCCATTGTTATCTGATTTGTTTGCTCGGATTAAGGGGGCTAGTTGGTTCACCAAGATAGATCTTCGTGGTGCGTATAATCTGGTGCGAATTAAGCGAGGCGATGAATGGAAAACTGCATTTAATACGCCCGAGGGTCATTTTGAGTATCTAGTGATGCCATTCGGACTTGCCAATGCTCCATCAGTGTTTCAGTCCTTTATGCATGACATCTTCCGAGAGTACCTGGATAAATTCCTGATTGTGTACTTGGATGACATTTTGATCTTCTCGGATGATTGGGAGTCTCATGTGAAGCAGGTCAGAACGGTTTTTCAGGTCCTGCGTGCTAATTCTTTGCTTGTGAAGGGATCAAAGTGTCTCTTTGGTGTGCAGAAGGTTTCGTTTTTGGGGTTCATCTTTTCCCCTTCTACTATCGAGATGGATCCTGTTAAGGTCCAAGCCATCCATGATTGGACTCAGCCGACATCTCTGAAAAGTCTGCAAAAGTTCCTGGGCTTTGCTAATTTTTATCGTCGCTTCATCTGCAATTTTTCTAGTATTGCTAAACCATTGACCGATTTGACCAAGAAGGGTGCTGATGTGGTCAATTGGCCTTCTGCTGCTGTGGAAGCTTTTCAAGAGTTGAAGCGTCATTTTTCTTCTGCCCCTGTGTTGTGTCAACCAGATGTTTCTCTTCCGTTCCAGGTCGAGGTTGATGCTTCTGAGATTGGAGCAGGGGCTGTTTTGTCGCAGAGAGGTTCTGATTGCTCAGTGATGAAACCATGCGCTTTTTTTTTCCAGGAAGTTTTCGCCTGCTGAGCGAAATTATGATGTGGGAAACCGAGAGTTGCTGGCCATGAAGTGGGCATTTGAGGAGTGGCGTCATTGGCTTGAAAGAGCTAAGCATCGCGTGGTGGTATTGACTGATCATAAGAACTTGACTTATCTCGAGTCTGCCAAGCGGTTGAATCCTAGACAGGCTCGTTGGTCGCTGTTTTTTGCCCGTTTTGACTTTGTGATTTCGTACCTTCCGGGCTCTAAAAATGTGAAGGCAGATGCTCTGTCTAGGAGTTTTGTGCCCGACTCTCCAGGTTTGTCTGAGCCGGCGGGTATCCTCAAGGATGGAGTAATTGTGTCTGCCATCTCCCCTGATTTGCGGCGGGTGCTGCAAAAATTTCAGACTAATAAACCTGATCGTTGTCCAGCGGAGAAACTGTTTGTCCCTGATAAGTGGACGAATAAAGTTATCTCTGAGGTTCATTGTTCGGTGTTGGCTGGTCATCCTAGAATCTTTGGTACCAGAGAGTTAGTGGCTAGATCCTTTTGGTGGCCATCTCTGTCGCGGGATGTGCGTACTTTTGTGCAGTCCTGTGGGATTTGTGCTCGGGCTAAGCCCTGCTGTTCTCGTGCCAGTGGGTTGCTTTTGCCCTTGCCGGTCCCGAAGAGGCCTTGGACACATATCTCTATGGATTTTATTTCAGATCTTCCCGTTTCTCAAAAGATGTCAGTCATCTGGGTGGTCTGTGATCGCTTTTCTAAGATGGTCCATCTGGTACCCTTGTCTAAATTGCCTTCCTCCTCTGATTTGGTGCCATTGTTCTTCCAGCATGTGGTTCGTTTACATGGCATTCCAGAGAATATCGTTTCTGACAGAGGTTCCCAGTTTGTTTCGAGGTTTTGGCGAGCCTTTTGTGGTAGGATGGGCATTGACTTGTCTTTTTCCTCGGCTTTCCATCCTCAAACTAATGGCCAGACCGAACGAACCAATCAGACCTTGGAAACATATCTGAGATGCTTTGTTTCTGCTGATCAGGATGACTGGGTGTCCTTTTTGCCTTTGGCTGAGTTCGCCCTTAATAATCGGGCCAGCTCGGCTACCTTGGTTTCGCCATTTTTCTGCAACTCTGGGTTCCATCCTTGTTTCTCTTCAGGACAGGTTGAATCTTCGGACTGTCCTGGTGTGGATACTGTGGTGGACAGGTTGCAGCAGATTTGGACTCATGTAGTGGACAATTTGACCTTGTCCCAGGAGAAGGCTCAACGTTTCGCTAATCGCAGACGCTGTGTGGGTCCTCGACTTCGTGTTGGGGATCTGGTTTGGTTATCTTCTCGTCATATTCCTATGAAGGTTTCCTCTCCTAAGTTTAAACCTCGTTTCATTGGTCCGTATAGGATTTCTGAGGTTCTTAATCCTGTGTCTTTTCGTCTGACCCTTCCAGATTCTTTTTCCATACATAACGTATTCCATAGGTCGTTGTTGCGGAGATACGTGGCACCTATGGTTCCATCTGTTGACCCTCCTGCCCTGGTTTTGGTGGAGGGGGAGTTGGAGTATATTGTGGAGAAGATTTTGGATTCTCGTGTTTCAAGACGGAAACTCCAGTATCTGGTTAAGTGGAAGGCTTATGCTCAGGAAGATAATTCCTGGGTCTTTGCTCTCTGATGTCCATGCTCCCGATCTTGTTCGTGCCTTTCATGTGGCTCATCCTGGTCGGCCTGGGGGCTCTGGTGAGGGTTCGGTGACCCCTCCTCAAGGGGGGGGGGGGTACTATTGTGAATTCTGTGGCAGAGCTCCCCCCTGTGGTCACAAGTGGTACTTCGGCTGATTCTCTCTGTGAGCTTCCATTGGTGGAGGAAAGTGGTACTGCGGCTTCTGAGTTTCCTCCCTCAGGTGATGTGGTGAGGTCGTTAGGTGCTGCTCTACTTAACTCCACCTAGTGCTTTGATCCTGGCCTCCTGTCAATGTTCCAGTATTGGACTTGTTTTCTCCTGGATTGTTTTTCTCCTGTGGCCTGCTGCTCTGCATAGCTAAGTTTTCCTTTGCTATTTTGTTTGCTGTTTTTTCTGTCCAGCTTATCTATTTGTTTTGCTGGAAGCTCTGGGACGCAGAGGGTGTACCTCCGTGCCGTTAGTTCGGTACGGAGGGTCTTTTTGCCCCCTTTGTGTGGTTTTTTAGGGTTTTGTGTTGACCGCAAAGTTACCTTTCCTTTCCTCGCTCTGTTCAGAAAGTCGGGCCTCACTTTGTTAAATCTATTTCATCTCTACGTTTGTCTTTTCATCTTAACTCACAGTCATTATATGTGGGGGGTCTGCCTTTTCCTTTGGGGTATTTCTCTGAGGCAAGGTAGGCTTATTTTCTATCTTCAGGCTAGCTAGTTTCTCAGGCTGTGCCGAGTTGCATAGGGAGTGTTAGGCGCAATCCACGGCTGCCTCTAGTGATCGCTATGTCCATTGTGGTACTGAATTGCCTAATCATTACAGTGTGGCCTGGATTTTTTTTTTTTTATCACAAATTAATGTATAGAACAAGGGTAGCAGATAGTGATGAGTGAACATGCTTGCCACTACTTGTTACTTACCCGAGTATCAGTGTACTTGGTGTACTCACCGAGCGCAGAGCATTTCCGGGATTTTTTGGTGGTAACTGGTGTCTCCACCCAGCATTTTTGGCAGACTTTAGAGACCCAATCACAGTGCAGGGATTGTGTGCCATGCCATGAAACACCACAGCCATCTTTGTTGTGGTCGTGCAGTGATTGGCTTGGCCGCACAGCATCATCCCAGGTATAAGAGACCTAGTGCCGCCCTGCTCGCCACATTTAGCTCCGGATTAAGCAAGAGTAGGAAGAGCGCTGCCAAGATAGGGTCAGAATCGTGGTTTTATGGTTAGTGTAGGTCTGCAACTGTTAAATCCACAACTCCTGAGAAACCAACAGTCCTTTTTAGGGCTAATTCATGGGTCCCGATATTGCAGTGCTAGGTAGGCAGGGCACAGCATATCCACATCGGTGCGTACAATGTACTGTATGTGCGTACATTGCTCCCACTGCTTCCCTCCCAAAGCTCCATAACTGTCTGCTGCTGCTGCAGCTTCGTTACTATATACTTAGTGGCATTTTTTTTTCCCAAAAAGTTCACCCCCCAAAAAAAAATATACAGTCTGTTCAGTCAGACTGAGGCCTGTTTAAAAATCATAGTTAAGTAAATAGGGGGGTGTTTAAAAATCATAGTTTGTCAGTCATATGTAGCATAGTTGTGTGTGCTATCCTTGTGCCACTGTTTTTTTGTGTGTGTGTTTTAAATTCACCAAAAAAGCCCTCATATATCTGCGTTCTCCAAGTTTGGGCATTTTAGGCCATTTTGCCACTATTTTTGCTGTCTGTTACTCTACTTATATACAGCACTATTTTGAATTTTACAAAAAAACAGGCCACACATTTGGCAGTGTGGTATTTCCATGACAGGTCTCATATATCTGCGTTCTCCAAGTTTGGGCATTTTAGGCCATTTTGCCACTGTTTTGCTGTCTGCTACTCTAATTATATACAGTACTAATTTGCATTTCTAAAAAACAGGCCATATATTTGGCAGTGTGGTATTTCCATGACAGGCCTCATATATCTGCGTGCTCCAAGTTTGGGCATTGTAGGCCAGTTACCCACTTTTTTCCTGTCTGTTACTCAACTGATGTACAGCACTATTTTGCATTAAAATAAAAATACAGGCCACATATTTGGCAGTGTGGTATTTCTATGACAGGCCTCATATACAGTTATATGAAAAAGTTTGGGCACCCCTATTAATCTTAAGCTTAATGTTTTTAAAAAATGTTTTTTTTGCAACAGCTATTTCAGTTTCATATATCTAATAACTGTTTGACACAGTAATGTTTCTGCCTTGAAATGAGGTTTATTGTACTTACAGAAAATGTGCAATCTGCATTCAAACAAAATTTGACAGGTGCATAAGTATGGGCACCCTTATCATTTTCTTGTTTTAAATACTCCTACCTACTTTTTACTGACTTACTAAAGCACTTTTTTTGGTTTTCTAACCTCATTGAGCTTTGAGCTTCATAGCCAGGTGTATGCAATCATGAGAAAAGCTACTTAAAGTGGCCACTTGCAAGTTGTTCTCCTGTTTGAATCTCCTCTGAAGAGTGGCATCATGGGCTCCTCAAAACAACTGTCTAATGATCTGAAAAGAAAGATTATTCAACATAGTTGTTCAGGGGAAGGAAACAAAAAGCTGTCTCAGAGATTTAACCTGTCAATTTCCACTGTGAGGAACATAGTAAGGAAATGGAAGAACACAGGTACAGTTCTTGTTAAGGCCAGAAGAGGCAGGCCAAGAAAAACATCAGAAAGGCAGAGAAGAAGAATGATGAGATCAGTCAAGGACAATCCTCAGACCACCTCCAGAGAGCTGCAGCATCAACTTGCTGCAGATGGTGTCACTGTGCATCGGTCAACTATACAACACACTTTGCACAAGGAGAAGCTGTATGGGAGAGTGATGCGAATGAAGCCGTTTCTGCAAGGACACCACAAACAGAGTTGGCTGAGGTATGCAAAAGCACATTTGGGAAAGCCAATTTCTTTTTGGAAGAAGGTCGTGTTGACTGATGAAACCAAGTTTGACTTGTTTGGTCATACAAAAAGGTGTTATGCATGGCGGCCAAAAAACACAGCATTCCAAGAAAAACACTTGCAACCCACAGTAAAATTTGGTGGAGGTTCCATCATGCTTTGGGGCTGTGTGGCCAATGTCGGCACCGGGAATCTTGTTAAAGTTGAGGGACGCATAGATTCCTCTCAGTATCAGCAGATTCTTGACAATAATGTTCATGAATCAGTGACAAAGTTGAAGTTACGCAGGGGATGGATCTTTCAGCAAGACAATGATCCAAAACATAGCTCCAAATCTACTCAGGCATTCATGCAGAGGAACAATTACACTGTTCTGCAATGGCCATCCCAGTTCTCAGACCTGAATATCATTGAAAATCTGTGGGATCATTTGAAGAGGGCTGTCCATGCTCGGCGACCATCAAACTTAACTGAACTGGAATTGTTTTGTAAAAAGGAATGGTCAAAAATACCTTCATCCAGGATCCACGAACTCATTAAAAGCTACAGGAAGCGACTAGAGGCTGTTATTTTTGCAAAAGGAGGATTTACTAAATATTAATGTCACTTTTCTGGTGGGGTGCCCATACTTATGCACCTGTCAAATTTTGTTTGAATGCAGATTGCATATTTTCTGTTAGTACAGTAAACCTCATTTCAAGGTGGAAACATTACTGTGTCCAACAGTTACTAGATATATGAAACTGAAATAGCTGTTGCAAAAAAACAATTTTTATAAAACATTAAGCTTAAGATTAATAGGGGTGCCCAAACTTTTTCATATAACTGTATCTGCGTGCTCCAAGTTTTGGGCATTGTAGGCCGGTTTACCATTTTTTTGCTGTCTGATACTCTACTTATATACAGCTCTAATTTGCATTCTGAAAATACAGGCCACATATTTGGCAGTGTGATATTTCCGTGACAGGCCTAATATACCTGCGTGCTCCAAGTTTGGCAAGTTTGGGCATTGTGGTCCGGTTTACCAGTTTTTTTTGCTGTCTGTTAGTCTACTGATATACAGCACTATTTTGCTTTACAAAAACCACAGGCCACATATTTGGCAGTGTGGTATTTCCGTGACAGGCCTCATATATCTGCGTGATCCAAGTTTGGGCATTTTAGGCTGGTTTTCCACTGTTTTTGCTGTCTGTTACTCTAATTATATACAGCACTCATATTTGACAGTGCTGTATTTCCGTGACAGGCCTCTTATATCTGTGTGCTCCAAGTTTGGGAGTTGTAGGCCATTTTCCCACTGTTTTTGCTGTCTGTTACTCTACTTATGTACAGCACTATTTTGCATGAATTAAAATTCACAAAAAAGCCCCAAAAAATTGAATACCGTCTGTTATGTAAGGCTGAGGCCTGCCTGGTGTTTGTGTTTGAAAAATCGTAGATTTGCAGACATACTGATCAGATATTATTTCGCTCTTAATAAATACATTTGTGTTGAGCTTTTGAAATAGTGCAGTAGTCCATTTAAAATGGGCAAGGGACGGGGAAGTGTACATGATGCTGATGGTACATGCAGAGGACAAGGCTGTGTCCAAGGTGAAAGTGGGCCACAACAAAGACCCACATCTTCTTGCTCGTCCTTTCTGTCCCAGTTTCTAGGGGACCGCAGCACACCACTATTGAAGCCAGAGCAGTGTGAAACTGTTGTTGGTTGGATAGCGGATAATGCTTCAAGTCACTTAGCCACCACCGCCATGTCTTCCACACAGTCAAGTCTGAGTAGCCAAGAGTGTGGCCCGGATATTCCTCACCCTGATCCTCCTTCCTCCCACCATGCCGAGAGCCCCGAGACAACTGATCCCACACTTGGACACTCCGAAGAACTATTCAGTTTTCCATTTCAAGATTCTGAACTCTTGACCGGTCAACTTGAAGTGTTGCCAGCTGAGATCGCATGTAGAGATGCCCAAAGCTTTGACCAGCCCAGGTCACACAAACGTGATGGTGGGAAAGTGTCAGAAGAGGTGGATGATGATGAGTCACGATTGCCAGTAAGTCAGGAGTAGGAGCAGGGTGCAGATGTGGAAGACAAGGTGGTAAATGACAATGTGACTGACCCAACTTGGCAGGAGGACATGCAGAGCGAGGGCAGCAGCACACTTGGGGAAGGAGGCATATCACCCAAACAGGCAGGAAGAAGCAGTGTTGTAGCCACAGACAGAAGGCGTGCATCCGTTCCCAGTAAAACCAACATGAGTGAAGTTGACATTCCAACTGTTAGATCGTCCCGAGTCTGGTTATTTTTTAAAGACTCTGCCGATAACCCCAAACAGGCCATTTGCAGCACCTGCCATGCCCGCATCAGCAGGGGTAGCAAAACAACCAGCCTGACCACCACCAACATGATCAGGCACATGGCAGCAAAGCACCCAACTTTGTGGGCCGAACTCCAGGCTCCAGGACCACTGTCTGCAGGTGACACCACTGCTTCTTCCACTGTTTTGCATAGAAGCCAATCCCCTGTACACCGTGAATGTGAAGATGCCTTTAGCCCCACACCTGTTGTTGCCCACAGTCAAGAAGCACCATCATCAAGCCCATCCACGTCCTTGTCCCAGCACAGCCTTCAGTTGTCTATACCACAGTCTTTGGAACGCAAGCAGAAATACCCAGCCAACGCCCCACAGGCCACAGTCCTAAATTCTAATATTTCTCTTCTGCTTGCGCTAGAAATGTTGCCTTTTAGGCTCACTGAGATGGAAGCTTTCTGCCACCTGATGGCGGCGGCCATCCCAAGGTACTCGGTCCCCAATCGCCACTATTTCTCCCAGTGTGCCATACCGGCATTACACCAGCATGTGTCCCACAACATTACCCGTGCCCTCAACAATGATGTTACAGGGAAAGTCGCCCTAATCACGGATATATGGACAAGTGCTTGTGGGCAGGGATGGTACATCTCACTATCGGCACACTGGGTTAACATAGTGAAAGCTGGGACCCAGTCGGACCTTGGGATGGAACACATCCTCCCCTTGCTGAGGATTGCTGGCCCTACATCAATCAGAGTTGCTCCCACAGTCTACAGCTCCTGCACCTCCTCCTCTTCAATCTCCATCTCTGAAATCAACACAGAAGCTGGAAGCACTGCAAAACTGCCTCAGCCAACTGGCAACAGGCTGTGCTAAAGATAATCTCCATAGGTGACAAACCGCACAATGCAGAAGAGTTGTGGACAGTGCTGAAAGAGCCATCAGATATTTGGATGACACCGCTGAACCTACAGCCAGGCATGGTCATGTTTGATAATGGCCATAACTTGGTGGCGGCTCTGAGGCAAGGTGAGCTCACACATGTTCCTTGCTTGGCCAATGTGTTTAACTTCATGGTTCAACATTTTCTGAAAAGCTACCCGGAGCTTCCGGATCTGCTAGTGAAAGTATGCCAACTGTCTGCCCATTTTAGGAAGACAGCTACAGCTTCAGCCACCCTTGCCGTGCTTCAGCAGCGTTTGCAGCTTCCCACTCACCGGCTGGTGTGTGATGTGCCCACACGCTGAAACTCTATGCTGCATATGTGGGAAAGGATTTGTTAGCTGAAGAGTGCAGATGTTGACTACCAACATCAACAAGGCCATCGATATTCAGTTCAGACTCCACACATAAGACCTCAGGAGTGGACATGGATGTCAAACATATGTACCATCCTCCAAAACTTTGAGGACTGCACAAAGATGGTGAGCGGCGATGACGCCATATTTAGTGTCACCATCCCACTTTCTCAGCATTCTGAAAAGCTCTCTGCTCACAATTAAAGAGGATGCATTGCAGGCAGAGCATGAGGGCACGGAGCAAGGAACCATACAGGGGGATTACGCACAGCCAAGCCTCATGTCTTCTCAACATGCATTGGTAGTCAATGAGGAGGATGAGGAAGAGCATGAGCTACTTTCATGCACTATAGATGGTACTACAAACATAGCTGTCATACTGTCTGTTCAGCGGGAATGGCCTGAGGACAGGGAGGAGGATGAGAAGGAGGAGAACAGCATGGTCAGTCTTCCTGTTGGTAAGGATATGGAAGTCTTGCCTGTTAGCAGTCTGGCACACATGGCAGACTTTATGTTGTGCTGCATTTCACGTGACCTTCACATTATAAAAATTTTGGGTGACAATCATTAATGGATGGTGACACTTCTAAACCCATGCTACAAGGAGAACTTTCAATCTCTTCTGTCAGAGGCAGAGAGGTGTACTAAAATGTTTCAGTACCAGAGGGCCCTTGTAGCACGTTTCATGAACTGGCTCTCTACTCCTTGGAGGTTCTGGCCTGCCCTGCTGCTAGCGTTCTGTCAGAGCGCGTTTTTAGTGCAGCTGGTGGAATTACAACAGATAAGCGCATCCGCCTGTCAACTTAAAATGTTGACAGGCTGACTCTTATAAAAATGAATAAGAGTTGGATTGGGAAAGACACTACCAAGTGAAAACAGCGAAACATAACCTCAAATACATTCTCTGTTTTTAGAGGTGTATTCTCATGCACCTCTTCACAACCACACATGGGTATTCGCTTCCAGATTTGGTCTGCTTCTTGTTATCCTCCTCCTTATCCTCATTCTCATAAGTCACAACCAGTATAGCACCAGAGTGAACGGATTCCGTGATGCCAAATTCCTAATTTTTTTTGGCAAGGGTGTAACTATTATGCCAGCAACTAATTGGAAACCAAAACAAATGTTACTCACAGAGGGGTAAATGTCATAAAAAAGAGATGTAAGTCTATTATTCCCAGTTATTCTTATATTTTCCATTTTCCCAATCTCTGGAAAATCCTCTAATGAGGTAGTGTATACCTTTACAATAGAAAATTATTCCAAGACTTGTATATTATATTTTTATTTTTAGCCCTGTCTCTGAGCAGTTGATAGGGACAAACATATCTCGTTGGACACATTCAGGCTTCAGATCTATGAACCTGTGTTCGCCCCTCCCTTTTGTTATTTACTTTCATCAGTGGATTCACATTTTTTATCTATTTGTTTTATTTCATTATGATTTAGCTTTATGTCTCCTCATTCTCCACCACTAGATCACCAGGCTTATCAGCTTGTGTGCAGCTAAAGGCAGTCAACTTTTTGGCAAGGGTGTCTCAGATGCCCATAGTATGTTTTTAATCAATGTATCCCCCTTGGGGTAATGTTTGTCAACCCATAGGCACTTAGTGTATGGGCATTACAAGTGTAAGAGAAATGCTCCTTTCAATTGGGCCTAGGTTTTAATGAGGCCTTCCTCTACCTCTCATCATTTTCCACCACTATATCACCAGGGTTCATGTGTTCCGTGTTGCTACAGACAGTCAATTTTTTGCCAAGGGTATCTATTATCCCCATGAAATATTTTTTTAAAATTTACCCCCCATGAGCAAATGCTTGTCAGGTCATGCACTCCATTACAAGTCTCAGAGACCCATACCCCTACATTGGGCCTACTTCTTAACTTTGTCTCCTGCAATGTATCTTCTTTACCTGACACTAGATGACCAGGGTGAACCAGCTCTGTACTGTTATAGGCCGGTGAATTTTGGACAAGGGGGGCGGTAATAGCAATAGTATAATTTTTAAAAAAGTACCCCACATTGGTGAAACCATATCCTTGTAGGCAAAGACTTCATAACATTTGTGTTCCTTAAAGAGCTCACTTAAAAAGCTTTTTGTGTTGCTTGGTTGCTCACATTGGAAACAATGCACTTCACATAAATTTGATAAAGCAATGCTGTTAGTTTGGCTCTGTAGTTCATTACCAATATTTCTTTGTCCACTATATTACTTTCTCTCCTTGAGAGCAAAAACTTTGGCTGCATCCAATGTACAAATGGCAAATTTTCAAATGGCAATTTGGAATCCAGATTAAAATACTATATACCGAATGCATTCAGACAATTACATAGCTGCATTTCTAGTAAAACATTTACAGATGTGACAGTCAATGCTCATAGTGACACAATCTTAAAGAAATGTTTGTTTATTAACTTCAAAAACAATTCTAAGACTCTATATGTTTGCTGCTTGTATTTGTAAAACATTAAGATTTTCGGAAACTCTGCCTGTGGTGGTTTGATCTAAATCCTTGTGGCTTTTATATTCTAGGGGTTTATGGCCCCTCATCTGATGACTCCATGATATCTCAGTTTCATCCAACCTTGAAAGCTGACCACTTGAATGGCTGGTTGAAACTAGAGTTACTACATAGTGTCCATCTTTATATAAGACCAGAGAAACATGACTAAGACAGATACGAAAACTGGGGTACCTGTAGTGGTTTTATGTACAGTACGCTCATACCTGTATAATTGGGGATGCCCATGGAGTGTAGGTAATCTCACATGGGTTCTCTGTCTTGGTGTTGCTTCTCTGATATTCCAGACAGATGATGTTTAAATGCCTATTGGTGATGATCTAAGTATACTGTATGCAGTTAATCTTTATATATACTTAATCATTATATGTACTTAATCCTTAGATGTACTTAACCTTTCTATGTCAACATACACAAAAGTGTACAGACTCATGCTATTCAATCATACTATTCCTTTAATTTGTTACTTTGCTATAGAATTGCGTTGTATTGCAAGTATTAGCCTTCTTTAAAGCTGTATCTGAAACTTAGTGTTAAAACATGGCAAATTAAATTGCCAAATTCTCCTGTAAATTATTCTGCAAAGAGGGAACCATCATATCATTAAAAAATACAAGTGGATTTTCTTGGGCCCATCCAGTATGTGGGATCCAAGGAATAAGGGGGCATATGACTGGCTGTGCAGCAGGGCTGGCCTTGCTGCCAATGTGTAAAACAAAGGAGTACGGGAGTACAAAATGTATATTGTGAAGCAGATTTTCATGGGCTCATCCAGTATGTGGGTTCAAAGGCTTATTGGGGTGCATATGAATTGGTGGCAGGGCAGGCGTTGCATTCACTGCAACATTTTTTCAGGAGGACCTCCTGGACATCTTATGAAAGGGGTATTGTGGTGCGTAGTAATTCTTGGCAGCCCATCCACTCACAGCGTAGGCTACAACAGTCTAGGAGACCCACTGCTTAATAATGGCCTTTAAGAAGATTAATGCCGCCTGATTTACCAGTAAAAATAGGCTCTGTTACTTTAAGAGTCGCTCTTTCATAAATGAAACAAGATAGGTCTGCTTGTGTGTCACACACCACATGGCCAGCTAGGGTTGTTAAATGTTACAATTACATTTCCCAGTGAATGCATTTGTAGTGGTTGAAAGCAATGTTAAAGTTGTAAAATGCTTCAAAAACACTGCGTCTGAACTAAGTCCAACTGGTGGAGGAATAGTTCGTTCTGTGGTTAATTATTTGGCCTTACAGGGGTAGCAGACAAAATACTGTAATGTAAGCCCGAGAAGCCAGGAGTTGGACACCACAGATAGACCCGGCATCTGAATGAGATAAAAGCCTGTTTCAATATGTGGCTTAGATTTTTTTTCATTTTTTTAACCACAAATTACTGTACAGAACAAGGGTAGCAGACAGACAATAAAACTAGAATGTATGCCTGAAAAACAAGGATTTGGACACAACAGATAGACCGGGCATCTGACTGAGATAACAGACTGCTTCAATATGTGGCCCGGATTATTATTTTTTTAACCACAAAATACTGTATAGAACAAGGGTAGCATACAGACAAAAAAGTGGAATGTATGCCTGAAAAGCAAGTAATAGGAGACCACAGATAAACCAGGCGTCAGATGGAGATAACAGACTGATCACAATGGGGCCTTGATTTTTTTTGGCCCACCAAAATTGTGTCAATAAGTAGGCTATGACAGTAAAAAAAAAATTGGAGTACTAAAATTGTAAAATATTTAGCGCAATGATATGCGATGCGTGTGGTGTACAAATGACAGTGATAAATATGAGAACTGTAGCTAAATATTTTTGGCCCAGCTACAGATTTTTTTTGGTCAGCAAAATGGTGTCCAAAAATATTGTAAGACACTCCAAAAAAATACTATAGTGCCAAAAAAATGGCCAGAATTTATTGCGCACTCACACCTGATGCCTGGAACAATTTTTTTTTTCCATTGTTAGATTTTCACTCTCTTGTATTTAAATGACCTGGTTGTAGTCTGCAGTGCGACCAAGCAAATAAATGTGGAAAAAAGGGGGCTATGAATTGCTTTGTAATAAAATTAGCAGGTATAAGGTGCAAAAAAAAAAATCCTAGCCATGGATACCTGCAGCCACGCATATATAAAATACACAGCAGCAGACAGTAATGAAGCCTTTTAATGTATGCAGTGAGATCTATATACTCACATACAGTGCCTGCATGGCTTGCTTTTAATACCATGGAAGAAAGTTGTCAGTCAGAAACTCTGTATACTTTGCAGAGGTCATTTTCACACCTTCAGGAACCTTAAAGGGCCCTACCAGCTGTTTACCTATTATTCTGGCCCAAAACATGACTACTCCAGCTCCTTGCTGAAGTCGCAGCCTTTAGGGACAAGATGGCCATCCACCACCCATCCACTACTCCATCCATCTGGACCATCCAGGGTTGCTCAACACTCATCAGTAAACAAGACTGTTTGAAAATTAGTCTTCATGTATGTCTGGGCTCACTGCAACTGTTTCTGCTTGTGAACACTATTTAGGAGTGGCCGAATAGTAGGTTTATGCACCACAGCAAGCCGTCGAAGGATCCTACACATTGAGGTCCGAGGGACTCCAGAAGCACCAGCAGCTTCAAATAACTGTTTGCTGCTTTGTAATGGTATTTTGGCAGCAGCTCTCTTAATCCAATGAATTTATCTATTTGTCTGGCAGAAACCTTCCTCATTATGCATTTATCTGCATGAACTCTGTCTGTGCTCTGTTTCAGTCGCAAATCTCTTCACAGTATGATGATCACTCTTAAGTTGTTGTGAAATATCTAATGTTTTCATACCTTGTCCAAGGCATTGCACTATTTAACGCTTTTCAGTCGCAGAGAGATCCTTTTTATGTCCCACATTGCTTGAAACCTGTGGCCTGCTTAATAATGTGGAACATCATTTTTAAGTAGTTTTCCTTTAATTAAAATCACCTGGAAAGCTAATTATCACATGTGTTTAAGATTGATTTCAGTGATCCATTGAGCCCTGAGACACAATAACATCCACAAGTTTATTTGAAAAACAAAACAATTAAACATTTATGACACTTAAATCCAATTTGCATAATAATTTGGAACATGGTGTAGACCTGATGACGCTGTGCGGCCAGCCAATCGATGTAATACCACAACAAAGATGGCTGCGATATTACAGTGCATGGCAGATAATCCCTGCATGGTGATTGGAGCTCTAAAAAGCACCAAAATTAAAAGGAGGAGACCGGAACTTCTGCCGAATAATCCTCGGAAATGCTCGGTGCTCGCAGAGTACACCGAGCACAGTGATACTTGGGTGAGTACCGAGTAGTGGAGAGCACCTTCACTCATCACTATTAGTAACCCATTGTTGCCTAAGCAATGTTTGTAGTTTGTCACAACTTCTGTGTTTTTGGCTTGTTCACTCACTTTTTTAAAATTTACCATAAGTTATTAATGAGAACTGGGGAATTTCCTGGCAATGGAGTGAAAATTTGTAATGTTTTGTTCACCATTCCAGTTGCATTCTGACTTGGTGCTTAATGCTGTGAAAAACTTTGCTCATCACCAAATGCAGAAAACTTGCTCTTCGATGGTGTTTAGATGCCATTCTTTATTCATGGCAATGTTCCTAGGCACAATCGTAAGTAAGTCCACTCCACTTAATGAAAATCAACTCCACTCATGAATGGTCTCAGGATGGTTTACTGTTGGAATTACATAGGACTCATGTTAGCGCTTACCTTTTCTTCCAGGCCTCGACCGTCCAATTCCTTTACTTCCTGCAGCGTTATTTTCTACAAACATGATGGATTATCCGAAGATGTTGAGAGGTGTAGG
Organism: Ranitomeya imitator; assembly: GCF_032444005.1. Lineage (NCBI taxonomy): Eukaryota > Metazoa > Chordata > Amphibia > Anura > Dendrobatidae > Ranitomeya > Ranitomeya imitator. The sequence continues at coordinate 327,424,889 of NC_091286.1, read as the reverse complement.
AATATCATTGCTGACAGTGTTTTTCCTAAATAAATATAGGAATTTTATAATTGATGCTACATTTGTCCCTACTTCCCAATTTTTCTAGCCTCTTTGAATGGTCTCAGTAGAAGACACATACGTATCCCTCATGAGCTGCCAACAGTGGATTTCAAGTTATTTCCAGTTTGCCTTTTGCATGATATATTCAGTCATCACTTTAGGCCTCCTGCAAACGTTCATATAAAACACGTACAAGAAAAAACTGTGTCATCAGTTTGTTCCATTAGTTTGTCATCTGTGTGTCTTTTTTTTACCATCACTGTTTTTCTGGTATATTGGTATACTGTGACTTGCAAACTCTATGAGAAAGACAGTCACATTGCTAAATGTCTGCATTTTTTGTAAATTCTATTTTGTTTTGGTTTAAGAAAATTCCACACTAGAGATGAGAAAACATTTGAAGGTTCGGTTCAGTTCAGATTTGGTGAACGTCCCGATGTTCACCAAACAGTATGTGATCAGTTCAACTAACATATCTGAACCTCATTGAATTCAATGGGAGGCAAAGCCAAAAGTATAGACAACACCATCGGGGGGGGGGGGGAGCAAACAGCTGCCAAAATAAATGAAATTAGGGGAAGACACCAGGAAAAATTGCATCAATTGACCCGCAGTAGAAATTTGATAATGGCTCAGCAGTAGTGTTGAGCATTCCGATACCGCAAGTATCGGGTATCGGCCGATATTTGCGGTATCGGAATTCCGATACCGAATTCCGATACTTCCCGCGTATCGGATACCGGAATCGGAAGTTCCCAGAATTCAAACTGAACGCAGCAGCCAATGAGGAATGATTGGAAGTGTGGGCACATCCTGTTTAGCATGGTGGGCATGTAAGTACTGGCAAGGCTGGGATTGGCTGCTGAAATGATGTCACTCTGCACTATAAAAAACGCTGCCGCCATTTTGCGCTCACTCTGCTGTGATTTCAGTTAGGGACAGGACGCTGTGTTCTAACTGAGGGCCAGTTGAGCTAGCTAATTGCTTTATTTTCCTTTCCAAAGGCTAATTTAGCAAAACGCTGTGTGTTCTTCACTGTTCACCTTGCTCTTGCCTTGCAGCGCTGTTTTAACAGCGTTCTGCAAGGTCTCTGTGTGTGTGTGTGTGTGCAGCTCACTCTGTAGTCTGTGTGCAGCCATATACCCGGTTGTATTCAGCTCAGGGGGGGTTCACACTGCCTCACACAGTTGTCCTTTTTTGCTCTTAGTGCAGCCTGCTGCACATTTTTTCTCAAATTTCCTATTAGTGTTTTTCCACCAGTGTCCAGCTCTATTGTGGAAAAACACTACATAGGATAACCTAGAGGGGGTTTTTTGGGCCTTGCAGCGCCGTTTACGGCTGTCTGCACGGTCTCCGTGTGAGCCCAGCTCGCCCTGTAGTCTGTGTGCAGCCATAGCCGGTTGGATTCAGCTCAGGGTTCGTTACTGGCTCATACCTTGAGAAAAATTTTCCTTTCTTTCAAATAGTGCAGCCTGTTTAAAATTTGAAAAAAAAAATTCCTATTAGTGTCTTTCCACTCGTATCCAGCTAAATAGTGGAAAAACACTATATAGGATAACCTAGAGGAGGGTTTTTTGGCCTTGCAGCGCCGTTTACGGCTGTCTGCACGGTCTCCGTGTGAGCCCAGCTCGCCCTGTAGTCTGTGTGCAGCCATAGCCGGTTGGATTCAGCTCAGGGTTCGTTACTGGCTCATACCTAGAGAAAAATGTTCCTTTTTTTCAAATAGTGCAGCCTGTTTAAAATTTGAAAAAAAAAAATTCCTATTAGTGTCTTTCCACTCGTATCCAGCTAAATAGTGGAAAAACACTATATAGGATAACCTAGAGGAGGGTTTTTTGGCCTTGCAGCGCCGTTTACGGCTGTCTGCACGGTCTCTGTGTGAGCGCAGCTCGCCCTGTAGTCTGTGTGCAGCCATAGCCGGTTGGATTCAGCTCAGGGTGCGTTACTGCCTCATACCTTGAAAAACAATTTCCTTTTTTTCAAATAGTGCAGCCTGTTTAAAATTTGAAAAAAAAAATTCCTATTAGTGTCTTTCCACTCGTATCCAGCTAAATAGTGGAAAAACACTATATAGGATAACCTAGAGGAGGGTTTTTTGGCCTTGCAGCGCCGTTTACGGCTGTCTGCATGGTCTCTGTGTGAGCGCAGCTCGCCCTGTAGTCTGTGTGCAGCCATAGCCGGTTGGATTCAGCTCAGGGTGCGTTACTGCCTCATACCTTGAAAAACAATTTCCTTTTTTTCAAATAGTGCAGCCAGTTTAAAATTTGAAAAAAAAAATTCCTATTAGTGTCTTTCCACTCGTATCCAGCTAAATAGTGGAAAAACACTATATAGGATAACCGAGAGGAGGGTTTTTTGGCCTTGCAGCGCCGTTTACGGCTGTCTGCACGGTCTCCGTGTGATTTAAACTAGCTCTGTAGCCCGATCTGCACCAAAAAAAAAGTTAAGTTCACCAAACACAACTTAACACTTGTGTAGGCCACATTTGAAAAATAATAAAGTTTAGTCCACAATTTACAACATTAGTGTTTCTTACACCTGTTAGGAGGAGCATTTCAGGAATAAGCACACTAAGGCCTTAGTACTTTTCTGCTTATCTTTATCTGTCAACCAAGATGAAGAGGGCAGGGAGTAAGGCACGTGGGCGTGGGCGCGGAGCAGGGAGAGGAGCAGGGAGAGGACGTGGTGATTCTGTGCCTGCTGCGGGCGCCGGTGACTCGTCGTCACTCAGTTTCAGCAGGGAACAGTCCTTCTTGCGCAGCTTTGTCGGAGAGCGCCGTGCACCGCTGCTGCGTGAAGACCAAATTGAAGCCGTTGTCGGGTGGATGGCAGCTAACGCCTCGGCATCGACTTCAGTTAGTGCCACATCCTCTCAGGCACAGACCACTGGAGAGCAGCCATCTGTCTCTTCACCACCTGCCAAATTGGCCAGGCAGTCAGAGAGCCCAGGACAGGAGCCGTCTCTACTTCTGTTCTCTGAATCCCTTGGCTTGAAAACAGGGGGCCAGCCAAGCAGCATTGGAGAAATGGAAGAAGAGGCAGTGTGCAGTGATGCCCAACAGCTTTTTCTCTCTGACTCTGAAGAGGCAGGTGGGCCAGTGCCTCCGGTGACCACAGCGCAGTACGCATCTGATGATGAAACTCAGGTGCCGCTTTCTGATGCGTACTGTGCTGCCGAGACTACCCAGGAGGAGCAGTTGGTGGCAGAGGGTAGTGGAGATGATGAGGTCCTTGACCCATCGTGGCGTGAGGAACAGGAAGGTGGTGGGAGCAGCTCTGAGGAAGAGCTTCCCCTTACGGGCCAAAGAGGGAGAGGGAGGGGGAAGACTGCGGAGCCTGTAGCCTCCACTTTGGCACCCGTTAGGAGCCTGTCTCTTTCCAAAGCCAAAAAGGGCGCTCCCAAGACTTGCAGTGCCTGGTCCTTTTTTGACACAGTTGCAGATGACATTTGTTTTGTCAAATGCAAGCTGTGTCATCAGAAAGTAAAAAGAGGTAAAAGTGTCAGCAACCTCAATACCACAAATATGTGGAAACATGTGCGGAACAGGCACGCGGTGGAGTTACAGAAACACAGTGAAGACGTAGGCCAACCAACAGCGGCAGCTACCACCTCTTCATCTCGTGTTGCCTCTTCCTCCACTGTTGTCCAGAGACCTAGTGTAATTCCACCCACAGCACCACCTTCCCAGTCATCCTCACACTCCCAGTCTACTCTACAGCCATCGGTAGTCCAGGCATGGGAGAAAAGGCGGGCATTCTCGGCCAACCACCCCCGAGCACAGGCTCTGAATGCAGGCATTGCCAAACTGTTGTCCCTGGAAATGCTCTCGTTCAGGCTGGTGGAGACTGACAGCTTCCGTGACTTGATGGCATTGGCAGTCCCACAGTACAAGGTGCCCAGCCGCTTTTACTTCAGCAGGCAGGCTGTCCCTGCCCTGCACAGGCATGTTGAGGCAAACATAAAACATGCGCTACTGAACGCCGTCAGTAGCAAGGTCCACCTCACCACCGATGCGTGGACCAGTCAGCATGGACAGGGGCGATATGTTTCCCTCACTGCCCATTGGGTTAATGTTGTTGAGCCAGGTAGAGATCGTGCGAGTGGCGCAGGACGTGTCCTGCCCACTCCAAGGATTGCAGGAATCCAGTCTGTACGCATCGACTCCTCCTCTTACACCAGTTCCTCTGATTCCTCTCTGCAGGATCCGTCACAGTCCACCTCCACATGGACCCGTGAACATTTACCTATGACCGACATGAGCACAGCCGTGGCCAAACGTCAGCAGGCCGTCTTGAAACTAGTTTCATTGGGGCATCGAAGCCACACAGCGCAGGAGCTCTGGAATGCCATCAAGCAGGAGAGCGATGTGTGGTTACTGCCAGCGAATCTCCAGCCAGGCATGGTAGTGTGTGACAATGGCCGAAATCTGGTGGCAGCTTTGGCCCTTGGCAACCTCACTCACATCCCATGTCTGGCACATGTGCTCAATTTGGTTGTGCAGAGTTTTCTGAGGGACTATCCGGATCTTGATGCCCTGCTGCACAAGGTCCGCCTAGAGTGTGCTCACTTGCGGCGTTCCAGCTTGGCCAGATCCCGCATTGCTGCTCTGCAGCGCCGATTCCGCCTCCCGGAACACCGCATCATATGTGACCTACCTACCCGGTGGAATTCCACGTTACATATGTTGGAGCGGTTGTGTGAGCAGCAGCAAGCAGTTATGGAGTACCAGCTGCATCAGGCGCAAAGAAGTCGCAGTCAGCGCCGATCAGACTTCACAACCACAGAGTGGGCCACTATGAAGGACGTCTGCCAGGTTTTGCATCCTTTTGATTATTCCACGCGGATGGCAAGTGCAGATGATGCACTAGTCAGCATGACTGTCCCCCTTATCTGCCTGCTTCAACAAACTTTGCAAGGGTTAAGGGATGATGTGGTGGAAGAGGTGGAGGATGAGGAGTCACCTTTTCCATCAGCTTCTGGAGAGTCAGCGCCACGTGGTTCCTCACAAAGGGGTACGCAGGGGCCAATTTGTGAGGAGGATGAGGAGGAGTCAATGGAGGAGGAAGAGCTCCGTCCAGAGGAGGGAGCGACACAATTGTCCAGTGGTCAGTGTGTACAGCGAGGGTGGGGTGATGACAAGCGGGCAGAGATCATGTCTCAAGCAGGGGACAGCGTTTCTGGGCCAGTTGGCACTCTGCAGCACATGGTGGATTTCATGCTGCAGTGCCTGAGAAACGACCGCCGCATCGACCACATTCTCAACATGCCTGATTATTGGGTGTTCACCCTCCTCGATCCTCGCTACCGGGACAACGTCCAAAACCTCATCCCTGCGTTGACCCGGGAGCGTAAATTGCGGGAGTACCACGACACACTGGTGAATTCCATCATCTTCTCCTGTCCAACTGAGAGGAGTGCTGCTAGTGCTTTACAAAGCAGCTCAGTGCATCGAGGCAGTGGGGGAGGCTCTGCCCAAAGAGGGAGCAGAAGCAGTGCCTCTGCCCAAGGCAAGCCCAGTATGGCACAACTCTGGCACACTTTTGTGTGCCCGCCCCAAATGTGTACACCATCACCGGCGGCTCCAGTCAGCAGGAGGCAACGGTTCCGTCAGATGGTGACAGACTACATGGCTTGCCCTCTTACTGTACTCCCAGACGGCTCTTCCCCGTTCAAGTTTTGGGTCTCTAAGCTGGATACATGGCCAGAGCTAAGCCAGTATGCATTGGAGGTGCTGGCTTGCCCTGCGGCTAGTGTCTTATCGGAACGTGTCTTTAGTGCCACAGGTGGTGTACTAACAGACCGTCGCATGCGACTATCCTCCGATAACGTTGACCGGCTTACTTTCCTGAAAATGAACCAGGCCTGGATCTCGCAGGAATTTGCCACTCCTCTGCCTGATTAAGTAATTGGGTGTCATCCAGGTCTCCTGCTGTCTTCATCTTTCTACCACCTGAACTGCTATTCCTGGGCTCCAACACCGCCAGTTGCGGCTCAGAAGTGCAGGCTGCACAGTAAAAACATACGACCCAGTGTTATTGGGTTTCAGTAACGTCAGCTAATCCCCAGCTGTGTAGCCGGCAATGTGTCCTGCGACCGCCACGCTGGCACAACAACCTAAATGTAAGGGAACCTGTCCCCCCCCCCCCGTCGTTTGTTACTGAAATAGCCATCTTTCTGGTGTCAGGCTGGCTGCGCCTGTGCGGCCGCGCTGCCCGAGATCCCGCCTCGCAGTGTCTTCTGATTGAGTCACACTGCGGGCCTGGGATCCATGGGCATGCGCAGTGCATATCTTCCCCTTGGCCTCTCGCTCATTTCCCTCCGCCTTCTTTAGACTGTGCGCCGTCAGCTGATCCCTAGCATGCCACGGCCGTGACACTGCACAGTCTGAAGAAGAGGGAAGGAGGGGAGTGAGAGTCGAGGTTATGCACTGTGCATGCCCATGGTTCCAAGGCCCGCAGTGGGATTACGTTAGACGAGACTGCGAGGTGGGATCTGGAGCAGCGTGGACGCACAGGCACTGACAGCCTGACACCAAATTATGTCAGAAGACAGGCAGCGCTAATTGGGCATGGCCAAGGGCTAACAGAACAGCGCAGGCTCCGTGACAGCTTAAAACAACGCTGAGGAGGCAGCGCACGGCATCAAGGGGATAGGAATGACAGCTGTGCTGTGTCCCATTACGAAGGAAATTCGCACCTCCGGAACGGTTTAACGGTATAAAGGGACACATTTTTAGTGTTTACTTCGGTGTTTGCAAGGAGCATAATTAAAAGAGCAACCTTTTCCTTTTGCATCCTTAGTGCTGCACAAGATGGCTCTTTCAGCTACAAACGTCTTGGGGGGGGGGGTTAAAGGTTTCCTTTCAACTTGCTCCAATCAGGCTTCGGCCTACACTCTGTTCCTCTGCTCCTCCTGCTGTCCCTGGGCTCTAACACCGCCAGTTAGTGCCTGGAAGTGCTGTGTGCACAGTCAACAGTCGCTCCTCTGTTATTGGGGTTCAGTAACGTCAGCTGATCCCCAGCTGTGTGTGCGGCAATACCTCCAATCTGCTCCTCCTGCTGTCCCTGAGCTCTAACACCGCCAGTTTGTGCCTGGAAGTGCTGTGTGCACAGTCAACAGTCGCTCCTCTGTTATTGGGGTTCAGTAACGTCAGCTGATCCCCAGCTGTGTGTGCGGCAATACCTCCAATCTGCTCCTCCTGCTGTCCCTGGGCTCTAACACCGCCAGTTGGTGCCTGGAAGTGCTGTGTGCACAGTCAACAGTCGCTCCTCTGTTATTGGGGTTCAGTAACGTCAGCTGATCCCCAGCTGTGTGTGCGGCAATACCTCCAATCTGCTCCTCCTGCTGTCCCTGGGCTCTAACAACGCCAGTTTGTGCCTGGAAGTGCTGTGTGCACAGTCAACAGTCGCTCCTCTGTTATTGGGGTTCAGTAATGTCAGCTGATCCCCAGCTGTGTGTGCGGCAATACCTCCAATCTGCTCCTCCTGCTGTCCCTGGGCTCTAACACCGCCAGTTGGTGCCTGGAAGTGCTGTGTGCACAGTCAACAGTCGCTCCTCTGTTATTGGGGTTCAGTAACGTCAGCTGATCCCCAGCTGTGTATCCGGCAACGTGTCATGCGACCGCCACGCTGGCACAACTAAAATGTAAGGGGACCTGTCCCCCCCCCCCAGGCGTTTGTTACTAAAAGAGCCACCATGTGCAGCACTAATACTGCACAAGGGAAAGGTCGCTCTTGAAATTATGCTCCTTGCAAACGCTGAACTACACACTCATGTAATGTGTCCCCTCACACCGTCCAACCGTCCCGGAGGTGGGACTTTCCTTTGTAATGTGACGCAGCACAGCCGTCATTGCTACCCCCTTGGCACCGTGCGCCGCCTCCTTAGCGTTGTTTGATTCCGTCATGGACCCTGCGCTGTTATGTTATCCCTTGGCCATGCACAGTTTGCGCTGCCCGTCCTCTGACATCATTTGTTGTCGTCCTGGCTGCGCCTGTGCGTCCACGCTGCCCGAAATCACACCTCGCAGTGTCGTCTAATGTGATCCCACAGTGGGCCTGGTATCCATGGCCATGCGCAGTGCATATACTAGCCTCTCACTGCCCTTCTTCACGCTTCTTCAGACTAGGCGGCGTCAGCTGATCCCTAATAGCATGCCACGGCCGTGACGCCGCACAGTCTGAAGAAGCAGGAAGGAGGTGAGTGAGAGGCGATGATATGCACTGCGCATGCCCATGGATCCCTGGCCCGCAGTGGGACTACATTAGATGACACTGCAAGGTTGGATCTCGGGCAGCTTGGACGCACAGGCACTGCCAGCCTGACACCTACATGATGTCAGAAGACGGGCACCGCTAACTGTGCATGGCCAAGGGATAACATTACAGCGCGGGCTCCGTGACAGAACCAAACAATGTTGAGGAGGTGGCGCCTGTCACCAAGGGGGTTGGAATGATGGCTGTGCTGTGTCACATTACAAAGGAAAGTCCCATTTCCGGGATGGTTTGACGGTGTGAGGGGACACATTATATGAGTGTGTACTTCAGCGTTTGCAAGGAGCATAATTTTCGGAGCCACCATTTTCCATGTGCAGTATTACTGCTGTACAAGATGGCTCTTTCAGCAACAAATGCCTGGGGGGGTGGGGGTTAAAGGTTCCCTTTCAACTTGCTCCACTGCAGGCTTCGGCCTACACTCTGCTCCTCTTTGATTCCCTGGGTTTCAACACTGTCAGTTGCCACCTGGAAGTGTTGTCTACACAGAAAAAACACTAGGTGATGTGTCAGTGGGGTTCAGCACCGCCAGCTGTTCCCCTGCTGTGTAGTCGGCAACTTGTCCAGCACAAGCCACGCTGGCACAACAGAACAAAAGCTGCCACCAGTGCAGGCTTCGGCCTACACTCTGCTCCTCTCCTCCTCCTGCTGACCCTGGGCTCAAACACCGCCAGTTTCTGCCCGGAAGTGCTAGCTGCACAGAGAAAAACACCAGCCAATGTGTTAGTGGGGTTCAGCACCGCCAGCTGTTCCCCTGCTGTGTAGCCGGCAACGTGACCTGCAAACGCCACGCAGGCACATGAACTGAAATTGAAGGGAGCCTGCCCCCCACCCCCAGGTGTTTCTATGTATAATAGCCACCTTGTACAGCAGTACTGCTGCATTTGTACAAGGTGGCTGACTTTTTCTCCTTGCCCATGTTTAATTAAACACGTACTAAATGTGTCTCATTGAGACCATTCCACTGTCCCTGAGGTGTGACTTTCCTTTCTAATGATACGCAGCACCACCCTTGTTAGCGCTGCCCGTCTTTTGACATCATTGGTTAGCTGGCTGCGCCTGTGCGTCTGCCCTGCTCGAAACAACGCCCCTCGGTGTCTTATTTTTTTGGACAGCGAGGGTGTGATTGATCGGCATGTGCAGTGCATATGTTTGCCTGTGTTCACTCATCTCCTTCCGCCTTCTTCAGACTGGGTGTCCTCATGGCCGCGGCAGGCGATAAGGGATCAGCTGAGGCCGCCCAGTCTGAAGCAGGTGTAAGGACATGTGTGAGCGTCAAACATATTTACTGAACAAGGCCACGAATCCCAGCCACGCAGTGTGATTTTTTGAAAACACACTGTGGGTCTGGGATTCATGTCCATCGCTAACCGTAACGGCCGACATGAAATGAGGTCAGAAGACAGGAAGCGCTCACAGCGCATGGCCAAGGGATCACAATAGCGCAGACTCCTGTACAGCAAATAACAACGCTCAGGAATCTGCGCACAGCAGCTAGGTGTAAATTTTGACACCTGTGCTGCATCTCCTTAAAAAGACAAGTCACGCCTCCACTACTGTTTGACAGTATAATGGGCTAAATAGTGTACGTGTTTTATTCAGCGTGTGCAAGGAGCAAATTAAATAGAGCAACCTTTTACTTGTGCAGCATTAATGCTGCACAAGGTGTGGCTCTTGTACCTTTCAACACCTGAGGGGGGGTTAAAGGTAACCTTTGAAATTGGTTCAACTAGGCTTCGGCTCCTCTACTCCTCCTGCTGACCCTGGGCTCAAACACCGCTAGTTTCTGCCCGGAACTGCTAGCTGCACAGAGAAAAACACCAGTCAATGTGTTAGTGGGGTTCAGCACCGCCAGCTGTTCCCCTGTTGTGTAGTTGGCATCGTGTCCAGCACAAGCCACGCTGGCACAACCGACCAAAAGCTGTCACCAGTGCAGGCTTCGGCCTACACTCTGCTCTTCTCCTCCTCCTGCTGACCCCGGGCTCAAACACCGCCAGTTTCTGCCCGGACATGCTAGCTGCACAGAGAAAAACACCAGTCAATGTGTTAGTGGGGTTCAGCAACGCCAGCTGTTCCCCTGCTGTGTAATTGGCATCGTGTCCAGCACAAGCCACGCTGGCATAACCGACCAAAAGCTGCCACCAGTGCAGGCTTCGGCCTACACTTTGCTCCTCTCCTCCTCCTGCTGACCCTGGGCTCTAACACCGCCAGTTTTTGCCCGGACATGCGATCTGCACAGAGAAAAACACCAGTCAATGTGTCAGTGGGGTTCAGCAACGCCAGCTGTTCCCCTGCTGTGTAGCTTGCAACGTGACCTGCAAACGCCACGCAGGCACATGAACTGAAATTGAAGGGAGCCTGCCCCCCACCCCCAGGTGTTTCTATGTATAATAGCCACCTTGTACAGCAGTACTGCTGCATTTGTACAAGGTGGCTGACTTTTTCTCCTTGCCCACGTTTAATTAAACACGTACTAAATGTGTCTCAATGAGACCATTCCACTGTCCCTGAGGTGTGACTTTCCTTTCTAATGATACGCAGCACCACCCTTGTTAGCGCTGCCCGTCTTTTGACATCATTGGTTAGCTGGCTGCGCCTGTGCGTCTGCCCTGCTCGAAACAACGCCCCTCGGTGTCTTATTTTTTTGGACAGCGAGGGTGTGATTGATTGGCATGTGCAGTGCATATGTTTGCCTGTGTTCACTCATCTCCTTCCGCCTTCTTCAGACTGGGTGTCCTCATGGCCGCGGCAGGCGATAAGGGATCAGCTGAGGCCGCCCAGTCTGAAGCAGGTGTAAGGACATGTGTGAGCATCAAACATATTTACTGAACAAGGCCACGAATCCCAGCCACGCAGTGTGATTTTTTGAAAACACACTGTGGGTCTGGGATTCATGTCCATCGCTAACCGTAACGGCCGACATGAAATGAGGTCAGAAGACAGGAAGCGCTCACAGCGCATGGCCAAGGGATCACAATAGCGCAGACTCCTGTACAGCAAATAACAACGCTCAGGAATCTGCGCACAGCAGCTAGGTGTAAATTTTTACACCTGTGCTGCATCTCCTTAAAAAGACAAGTCACGCCTCCACTACTGTTTGACAGTATAATGGGCTAAATAGTGTACGTGTTTTATTCAGCGTGTGCAAGGAGCAAAATTAAATAGAGCAACCTTTGACTTGTGCATCATTAATGCTGTTCAAGGTGTGGCTCTTGTACCTTGCAACACCTGAGGGGGGGGGTTAAAGGTAACCTTTGAAATTGGTTCAACTAGGCTTCGGCCTACACTCTGCTCCTCTCCTCCTCCTGCTGACCCTGGGCTCAAACACCGCTAGTTTTTGCCCGGAAGTGCTAGCTGCACAGAGAAAAACACCAGTCAATGTGTTAGTGGGGTTCAGCACCGCCAGCTGTTCCCCTGCTGTGTAGTTGGCATCGTGTCCAGCACAAGCCACGCTGGCACAACCGACCAAAAGCTGCCACCAGTGCAGGCTTCGGCCTACACTTTGCTCCTCTCCTCCTCCTGCTGACCCTGGGCTCAAACAACGCCAGTTTCTGCCCGGACATGCTAGCTGCACAGAGAAAAACACCAGCCAATGTGTTAGTGGGGTTCAGCACCGCCAGCTGTTCCCCTGCTGTGTAGCTGGCAACGTGTCCTGCAAACGCCACGCAGGCACATGAACTGAAATTGAAGGGAGCCTGCCCCCCACCCCCCCAGGTGTTTCTATGTATAACAGCCACCTTGTACAGCAGTACTGCTGCATTTGTACAAGGTGGCTGACTTTTTCTCCTTGCACACGTGGAACTCAACAAGTACAAAATGTGTCTCATTACAGACCATTACAATGTCCCTGAGGTGTGACTTTCCTTTTTAATGACACGCAGCACCCCCATTGTTAGCGCTGCCCGTCTCCTGACATCATTGGTTGGCTGGCTGTGCCTGTGCGTCCCCCCTGCCCGACACAACGCCCCTCGTTGTCTCATATATTTTGACTGCAAGGGTGTGATTGATGGGCACGAGCAGTGCATATGTTCCCCTGTCTTCACTCCCCTCCTTCCGCCTTCTTCTGACTGTGCGGCCTCATGGCCGCGGCATGCGATAAGGGATCAGCTGAGGCCGCCCAGTCTGAAGCAGGTGTAAGGACATGTGTGAGCGGCGAACATATTTACTGCACAAGGCCACGAATCCCAGCACCGCAGTGTGACTTTAGGAAAAGCCACTGTGGGTCTGGGATTTATGGCCATCGTTAACCGCACCGGCCAACATGAAATGAGGTCATGAGACGGCCTGCACTAACAGGGTATTGCCAAGGGATAACACAAGAGCGCAGTTTCCTGTACTGCAAATAACAACGGTAAGGAATCTGCGCCCAGCACCTAGGTGTAAATTTGTACACCTGTGCTGCGTCTCCTTAAAAAGACTAGTAGTCACGCCTCCACTACTGTTTGACAGTATAATGGGCTAAATAGTGTACGTGTTTTATTCAGCGTGTGCAAGGAGCAAAATTAAATAGAGCAACCTTTGACTTGTGCATCATTAATGCTGTTCAAGGTGTGGCTCTTGTACCTTGCAACACCTGAGGGGGGGGGTTAAAGGTAACCTTTGAAATTGGTTCAACTAGGCTTCGGCCTACACTCTGCTCCTCTCCTCCTCCTGCTGACCCTGGGCTCAAACACCGCTAGTTTTTGCCCGGAACTGCTAGCTGCACAGAGAAAAACACCAGTCAATGTGTTAGTGGGGTTCAGCACCGCCAGCTGTTCCCCTGCTGTGTAGTTGGCATCGTGTCCAGCACAAGCCACGCTGGCACAACCGACCAAAAGCTGCCACCAGTGCAGCCTTCGGCCTACACTCTGCTCCTCTCCTCCTCCTGCTGACCCCTTGCTCAAACACCGCCAGTTTCTGCCCGGACATGCTAGCTGCACAGAGAAAAACACCAGTCAATGTGTTAGTGGGGTTCAGCACCGCCAGCTGTTCCCCTGCTGTGTAGTTGGCATCGTGTCCAGCACAAGCCATGCTGGCACAACCGACCAAAAGCTGCCACCAGTGCAGGCTTCGGCCTACACTTTGCTCCTCTCCTCCTCCTGCTGACCCTGGGCTCTAACACCGCTAGTTTTTGCCCGGAACTGCTAGCTGCACTGAGAAAAACACCAGCCAACGTGTTAGTGGGGTTCAGCACCGCCAGCTGTTCCCCTGCTGTGTAGCTGGCAAAGTGTCCTGCAAACGCCACGCAGGCACATGAACTGAAATTGATGGGAGCCTGCCCCCCACCCCCAGGTGTTTCTATGTATAACAGCCACCTTGTACAGCAGTACTGCTGAATTTGTACAAGGTGGCTGACTTTTTGTCCTTGCCCACGTGGAACTCAAAACGTACAAAATGTGTCTCATTGAGACCATTCCACTGTCCCTGAGGTGTGACTTTCCTTTATAATGATACGCAGCACCCCCCTTGGTAGCGCTTCCCGTCTTCTGACATCATTGGTTGGCTTGTTGCGCCTGTGCGTCCGCCCTGCCTGAAACAATGCTCCTCGTTGTCTTATTTTGACTGCGAGGGTGTGATTGATGGGCACGAGCAGTGCATATCTTCACCTGTCTTAACTCATCTCCTTCCGCCTTCTTCAGACTGTGCAGCCTCATGGCCGCGGCATGCGAGAAGGGATCAGCAGAGGCCGCCCAGTCTGAAGCAGGTGTAAGGACGTGTGTGAGCGGCCAAAATATTTACTGCTCAAGGCCACGAATCACAGCACCGCAGTGTGACTTTATGAAAAGGCACTGTGGGTCTGGGATTTATGGCCATCGTTAACCGCACCGGCCAACATGAAATGAGGTCATAAGACGGGCAGCTCTAACAGGGCATTGCCAAGGGATAACACAAGAGCGCAGACTCCTGTACAGCAAATAACAACGCTCAGGAAGCTGCGCCAAGCACTGCGTCTCCTTAAAAAGCCAAGTCACGCATCCACTACAGTTTGACTGTAGAATGGGCTAAATTGTGTACGTCTTTCATTCAGCGTGTGCAAGTAGACAAATTAATAGAGCAACCTTTCACTTGTGCAGCATTAATACTGCACAAGGTGTGTCTCTTGTACTTTGTAACACCTGAGGGGGGGTTAAAGGTTTCCTTTGAAATTGGTTCAAATAGGCTTCGGCCTACACTCTGCTCCTCTCCTCCTCCTCCTGCTTCAACACGGGCTCTAACATCGCTAGTTTTTGCCCGCAAGTGCTAGCTGCACAGAGAAAAACACACGCCATTGTGTTAGTAGGGTTCAGCAACGCCAGCTGTTCCCCCACTGTGTAGCCGGCAAAGTGTCCTGCAAACGCAACGCAGACACAAAGCTGCCTCCAGTGCAGGCTTCGGCCTACACTCTGCTCCCCCTGCTTACCCTTAGCTCCAACACCGCTAGTTGGGGCTGTAGGAAGACAATCTTTAATAGGCAACGCATCTGGGTTCCATCACCGCCAGCTGGTTCTCGGCAGTGTTCTTGTCACAGGTACTCCCTCGTGCCAAGCCTGGTTTCAGCACCGTCAGCTGTTTCCGGGTTGTGTCAAGCTCACTGAGACGCCTATGCTTGCCCCGTCGTGGTGCGGTCAGGTTAGCCAACTCCAGGGTGCCTCCAGTTTAGGAGCTTCCTATGTGGGCTGCGTGAACTGGTAGTCAAGGCTGGTTCTGTAGTGCCAGTAGGCCCAGCTCCCCCTGTAGGACTGTTGGGGTTCGGTAACTGCGGCTGCCTCGCAGCCTAGCTGTTCTCTCCTCTCCTGTGGACCTTGGGGTCCACCACCTGGTTCCAGCACCGTCAGCTGGTTCCGGGCCGAGCCTTTGGCTTAGGTGCCTCCTCCTGGGTATCCGAGTACCGCCAACGTCAGGCGGTCCTTGGTAGTGCTTTTAAGCGCGGGCACCTACAGCTTAGTAACCGGGTTCCAGCACCGCCAGCTGGTCCTCGGTCGTGCCATTGGCTCTTGCACACTGGGGCAACGCATCTGGGTTCCAGCACCGCCAGCTGGTTCTCGGCAGTGTTCTTGTCACAGGTACTCCCTCGTGCCAAGCCTGGTTTCAGCACCGTCAGCTGTTTCCGGGTTGTGTCAAGCTCACTGAGACGCCTATGCTTGCCCCGTCGTGGTGCGGTCGGGTTAGCCAACTCCAGGGTGCCTCCAGTTTAGGAGCTTCCTATGTGGGCTGCGTGAACTGGTAGTCAAGGCTGGTTCTGTAGTGCCAGTAGGCCCAGCTCCCCCTGTAGGACTGTTGGGGTTCGGTAACTGCGGCTGCCTCGCGGCCTAGCTGTTCTCTCCTCTCCTGTGGACCTTGGGGTCCACCACCTGGTTCCAGCACCGTCAGCTGGTTCCGGGCCGAGCCTTTGGCTTAGGTGCCTCCTCCTGGGTATCCGAGTTCCGCCAACGTCAGGCGGTCCTTGGTAGTGCTTTTAAGCGCGGGCACCTACAGCTTAGTAACCGGGTTCCAGCACCGCCAGCTGGTCCTCGGTCGTGCCATTGGCTCTTGCACACTGGGGCAACGCATCTGGGTTCCAGCACCGCCAGCTGGTTCTCGGCAGTGTTCTTGTCACAGGTACTCCCTCGTGCCAAGCCTGGTTTCAGCACCGTCAGCTGTTTCCGGGTTGTGTCAAGCTCACTGAGACGCCTATGCTTGCCCCGTCGTGGTGCGGTCGGGTTAGCCAACTCCAGGGTGCCTCCAGTTTAGGAGCTTCCTATGTGGGCTGCGTGAACTGGTAGTCAAGGCTGGTTCTGTAGTGCCAGTAGGCCCAGCTCCCCCTGTTGGACTGTTGGGGTTCGGTAACTGCGGCTGCCTCGCGGCCTAGCTGTTCTCTCCTCTCCTGTGGACCTTGGGGTCCACCACCTGGTTCCAGCACCGTCAGCTGGTTCCGGGCCGAGCCTTTGGCTTAGGTGCCTCCTCCTGGGTATCCGAGTTCCGCCAACGTCAGGCGGTCCTTGGTAGTGCTTTTAAGCGCGGGCACCTACAGCTTAGTAACCGGGTTCCAGCACCGCCAGCTGGTCCTCGGTCGTGCCATTGGCTCTTGCACACTGGGGCAACGCATCTGGGTTCCAGCACTGCCAGCTGGTTCTCGGCAGTGTCTTTTGCTCTTGTACCTTCTGCTCCCCATCCTGGTTCCAGTACCGTCAGCTGGTTCCGGGCAGAGCCTTTGGCTTAGGTGCCTCCTTCTGGGTATCCAAGTTCCACCAACGTCAGGTGGTCCTTGGTAGTGCTTTCAGGCACGGGTACCTCCTGCTTAGTAACCGGGTTCCAGTAACGTCAGCTGGTCCTCGGCAGTTCCATTGGCTCTTGGACCTTCGGCTACCCATCCGGGTTCCAGTACCGTCAGCTGGTTCTCGGCAGTGTCTTTTGCTCTTGTACCTTCTGCTCCCCATCCTGGTTCCAGTACCGTCAGCTGGTTCCAGGCAGACCCTTTGGCTTAGGTGCCTCCTTCTGGGTATCCGAGTTCCGCCAACGCCAGGCGGTCCTTGGTAGTGCTTTTTAGCACGGGTACCTCCTGCTTAGTAACCGGGTTCCAGTAACGTCAGCTGGTCCTCGGTAGTTCCATAGGCTCTTGAACCTTCGGGTAGCCATCCGAGTTCCAGTTCCATCAGCTGGTTCTTGGCATTTTCTCAGCCTTCTTGTACCTTCTGCTACATTTCCAAGTTTAAGACCCTAAAGTCGACGACCCGGAAGACCACCCCGATGACAACGACCCGGAAGACCACCCCGATGACGACGACGACGGCGGAGACGACGACGGCGGAGACGACGACGGCGGAGACGACGACGGCGGAGATGACGACACTGAAGACGACGACCCTGGAGACGACGACATGGAAGACCGAGAAGCAGAAGAACAAGAGGCTGCAGAACAAAGAGCAGAAGAACATTAAGCATAAGACTTAATATCAGAGCAAAAGATATTATCTAAATTATATGCAGAAGAAGACTAAGCAGTGTATGGGGGTGAGTCCGTTCCTCCTCGTGGTGCCCCTGGATAAAGCCTGATGCTGCAGGCCAAACTGAACGCGGACAAATGTAACTTTTGTGACTGGCAGAACGGAAGGTGTAATCTTCCAACTTTTATAGATAACAACTACGGGAATGCCTGTCACAAATGAGAATATGATGAAGAAGTAGAATAGGAAGAATAATAACAGTGGAATAAAAAGAATATGTAGAATAGGAAGAATAATAATAGTTGAATAAAATGAATATGAAGAATGTAATAAAAAAAAAAAATAGGTAGAATATGAAGAAGAAGATGAATAAGGTGAAGAAGAAGTTGATGTCAAAGATGCTGATGATGAAGATGAAAGTGTGGGAAAAGTAAAAAAAAAAAAGAAAAAAAAGAAGGGGAAGGGCGTGGAATAGTGAAACATCAATATCTGACAAAATAAAAAAAAATTTACATACTCAATATCTTTTTCACTCCGAACGTCTTTAAAAAAAAAAAATTCATGCTATTCTATTTGATTGGGCTAAACCTCATTGCCTTTAATGTCTCCGCCACCTCCCACAATACATCCTACATTATTCTTAGTTGTTTTCCTTGATGTAGAATGAACCTACAAGGAAAGAAAGGGTTTATTTTAATTCCGATATTTTGGTCCCATTGACTTGCATTGGGATCGGGTATCGGTATCGGCGATATCCGATATTTTTTGAATATCGGCCGATCCCAACCGATACCGATACTTTCCGATATCGGAAGGTATCGCTCAACACTACTCAGCAGTAGTTAACCATGGGCCATGCACAATGTATTAGGGTCTGGGCAAGCATTTTTAGCTTTTAATTTAAGTTTAAATTAAGATGAAGTGGATGAGGGACCTGTGTAAGCCTGCTGCTGATAGTTTATTCAATAGGTCAGTTGTGTCCTGAATGAAGCTGGGTGTATCCTTTACCAGGGGTTTAAGAATACCCTCTACCCATCCAAATACCTGCTCAGTAAGGGTGCCCACACATGAAATAATTGGTCTTCCTGGATTTCCAAATTTGTGGATTTTGGGAAGCATGTAGAATATCCCTGTTCTTGGACTTTCAGGTATCAGGTCATCGGCTCTTGTGGATTTGTCAGACAGATAAGATACCAACTTGTTTAGTTCCTTGTAATAGTCTTGTGTAGGATCCGATGTCAATTTTTTGTAGTAGCGTGTGTCCATCAGTTGTCTGTTTGCTTCGTTCATATAGTCTGATGTGTTCATCATGACTATTGCCCCTCCCTTGTCAGCAGGTTTGATGATGATTTCTTTGTTGGTTTTCAGAGACTGTATGGCCTTTCTCTCCTGGGCACTGATGTTGGATGCTTGTCTCCTGTAAGTATCTATGATCCACAAATCTGGACTTACCATATGCATGGCTCATGGCTGGCTACTGCTATGCCATTCTAAAATTTCTACCTTGGGTGAATTGATCAGTCAACTATCTGTGCTACTACCCTTAAATTATTCTAACACTGGTGGTCTACCAAGCTGATATTTGTGCCATCTGAGTGTGGCTGAGCATAAAAGCAGTTTGAGCTGTTGCATGAGGTATCAGGGCTCCCAGCACAGAAGAACATTGGGAAAGCTCAGGGCAAACATAAACTTTTTGCTGATAAGCGACGGTCTGTAGGACCTATATTCCTGGTAGGAGATAAAGTGTGGTTGTCTACCAAGAACATTCGTCTAAAGATTCCTTCTGCTAAGCTTGGTCCCAGGTTTATTGGTCCTTACGAGATCATTGAGGTGGTCAATCCAGTTGCCTTTCGTTTATGCCTTCCTCAGTCACTTTGGATCCCCAATGTGTTCCATAAATTCCTTCTTAAGTCCTTTGTACCATCTTCCGCTGGGCCTCCATCCCTTCCGCCACCTGTCTCTGTGGATGGTCAGACCGAGTTTGAAGTAGAACGGATCGTGGATTCTCGCATGGTCCGTAGTTCTCTTCAGTATTTGGTCCATTGGAGGGGTTATGGTCCTGAAGATCGATCTTGGGTCCCGGCGCGATCTGTCCATGCTGATCGATTGGTCCGGGCATTTCATGCATGTTATCCTGGGAAACCTGGGGGTCCGGTGTCCCCCCCTTGAGAGGAGGGTACTGTCATGATCCGTTCCGGAGTTTAGTTCTGTCTGCCTTTTCTCTGGGTGGATCATGTCAAGGGTTAACTTTGATCTGCCTCATTCTGGACTCGGGTTTGCTATTTAGCTCCCAGGTATCCTGAGGGTGGTGTCAGCTATAGCTCTGTCTTTGGCGTGTGAACCTGACTCTGGAAGCCCTTGGTTTGTCCTACTGAACCCTGACTTGTCCTGTGTCTGTTATCCCCCTGCCTGCCCTTTCCCAGTGTCTCTTTGTCTATCTGTTTATCTGCTTGACTCCCTGTTTATGATATCTTGGCTTGGCTCTTTAACTCCGTTTCAGCTTATCCCTTTGGTACCGTGGGTTAGCGTTGGGATGAAGACTGTGGTAAGGTTTGGAATGAGGTGGTATGGAATTGGGTCAAGTTCACGGGTGGTGAGACATGATTTGGAGAGTAAAAAGGAAAGTTGATGAGATGCGCCAATTCTGGGGTGGCCGAGAGCTGATGTTTTTAGCCTAGGGGGCAAAATACATGGCCCTTCACAGTCTATTAATATCAGCTCATTCGATTTCCAGTAAAGGCTAAGCAAGCAGCTGTGAGCTGATATTAATAGCTTGGGAACCTTTATGGCTTTTGGCTCCTTCCCAGAATATTAACATCCGCCCTCAGCCGTCGGCTTTCCATCTGCTGTTTATAAAAATGAAACGGGAGCCCACACAATTGTTTTTAATTTTTTTTAAATATAAACAGATATTATATTTCATGCAGATTTGTATGCTCCCACAGTCAGTAAATGCTGCAGGTTAGACTCTGCGTACATCCACAATGTCCAACCCGCAAAGGCCAGATGTTACAGCATAGTGGGTGGGATTTCAAGAAATCCCACGTCCACTATGTGAGCACCGCCCGCCAGGACCTGGGGTACTCGTTACTGGGTCCATTTGCAATTAAAGTGGTGGTCATAATGGCAGCGACCCGGTCCATGGCCCTGGGCACCCAAGTAAGAGGGACAATCTTTAAAGGAATTGTGGAAATAAGAAAGTTTGTGATGCCACCTGTGGTTCTCAGTCAGAGAGGACAAATGCTGCTAAAAGCGGTCCTCTGGGGGCAATGGTGAAGCAGTATCCCCAGGTTTCCCGGTGTATTTGACAGGAATGGTGAATGCCGGAAAATAAATGGAGGACACAGGGTTGCAGTCTTTACCTGGTTTACTGGTGTGAAAAAGCCTCAGTCCAGGGTACTGACAACAGGTATAGATGGAGTCCAAGCAACCTGAAGACAAGTGGAAACCCCCTTGACAGGTCAGTTAGGGAGCCTTCCACTATGCGTTGATCTGTAGTCCCTTGCTCTTGCACAGTAGTTGTCTAACAAGGTCCTCTTTCTTCCCTTTCCAGGGACAGCACCGGCATGGTAGGCAACTTGAGCTGTTTCTTTGGGGTCTCTGTCCACAGTGACTCCAGGCTCTGATTGCTGCTGTACCTCAGGTAATATGTGGGCAAGTCCCTTTTAGTTTCCTGTCCTCTGGTTCTGCCACGGGACCTGTAGTTCCTCACGACCTCAGGAGCAGTTTCTGTGCTCAGCTTAGAGAGGCCCAGTCACAGCCCTCCTCTGTCCCCTAAGTCCTTCTGTGCTCCTTCACTGTCTGCTACCAACCCTCAACGTTCCGCTTGTCTGCACCAGACTGACTCCTCCTCCAGACCAGGATGTATATAAGGAAGTCCCCCTTCTGGCCTGGAGTCAGAAAGTGTTGCATGAAGATTACCTGCCAAAGGGATCCCTCCTGTCTCCAGGCATGGCACTATCCTCCCCGAGAGGAAGGCAGCACCACTGTGGTACCCGAACACCTGGGGTGCCACATTCCTCCCCGTTAAATCCAATACTCCCAGACTGGGAAAATAAAACATAAACAAAAAGGTTAGGAAAGATGCAAACATTTTGAAAAACATTTCAACAGGTTAAACAGGTACCAACATTTTCATACCTTGTGGGTGGCACTTTTGGCTTAAATGTTGCAAAAACAGAATTTATATAAGTACATCTGGTCTTATACCAAGGTGTCCTTATTCATTAACAACAGTACTGAGCGGGGGATCCGTCATAAACCCCCAACGTAGGCTTGAGCGGGCTACAAGGCGTGCATCCAGACCCGGTGTTCAGCCACGTCAGACGGTTTTTGGCTTCAGATCTGTGAACAAGCAAGGCCCTACCCACGCTAGCAATGTGGGTAGAGCCAAAGGTGCACCTTGAAGGTGCCAACTATTTACTGTGAAGTTTTGGGGCAGTTCACTGTCCATTACCCTAATGTCCATTTAAAGTTTTTTTTCCAAAAAGCATAACCAAACATTTTAACCCCTTCATGACCCAGCCTATTTAGACCTTAATTACCTGGCCATTGTTTTTTGTGACATATTGGGCTTCATGTTAGTAGTAAATTTAGGTCGATAAATTTTGCGTTTATATGTGAAAAAAAATGGAAATTTGGGGAAAATTTTGAAAATTTAGCAATTTTCAAATTTAGATTTTTTATTCTGTTAAACCAGAGAGTTATGTGACACAAAATAGTTAATAAATAGCATTACCCACATGTCTACTTTACATCAGCACAATTTTGGAACCAAACTTTTTTTTTGCTAGGAAGTTATAAGAGTTAATATTTCACCAGCGATTTCTCATTTTTGCAACAAAATTTACAAACCAATTTTATTAGGGACCACCTCACATTTCAAGTTAGTTTCAGGGGTCTATATGGCTGAAAATACCCCAAAGTGACACCATTCTAAAAACTGCACCCCTCAAGGTGCTCAAAACCACATTCAAGAAGTTTATTAACCCTTCAGGTGCTTCACAGCAGCAGAAGCAAAATGGAAGGAAAAAATTAACATTTAACTTTTTAGTCACAAAAAATGACCCCGAAAGTTATTGTACAATTTATCCTGAGTACACCGATACCCCAAATGTAGGGGGAACCACTTATTGGGTGCACGACAGGGCTCGGAAGGGAAGGGGCGCCATTTGACTTTTTGAATGAAAAATTCAAATCTTTAGCGGACACAATGTAGCATTTGGAGAGCCCCTGTGTGCCTACGTATTGGAGCTTCCCCACAAGTGACCCCTTTTTGGAAACTAGACTCCACAAGGAACTTATCTAGATGAGCACTTTGAACCCCCAGGTGCTTCACAAATTGATCCGAAAAAATAAAAAAGTAACCTTTTTTCTTTAAACCTCAATTTTTTCTTTTTCACAAGGGGAACAGGATAAAATGGATCCAAAAATTTGTTGGGCAATTTCTCTTGAGTACACCGATACCTCATATGTGGGAGTAAACCACTGTTTGGGCACACGGCAAGGCTTGGAAGGGAAGGAGCGTCATTTGACTTTTGAATGAAAAATTAGCTCCAATCGTTAGCAGACAACATGTCGCGCTGGGAGAGCTCCTGTGTGCCTAAACATTGGAGCTCCCCCACAAGTGACCCCATTTTGGAGACTAGACCCCCCAAGAAACTTATCTAGATGCATAGTGAGCACTTTGAACCCCCAGGTGCTTCACAAATTGATCCGTAAAAATAAAAAAGTACTTTTTTTCACAAAAAATTCTTTTAGCCTCATTTTTTTCATTTTTGCATGGGCAACATTATAAAATTGATCCTAAAATTTGTTGGGCAATTTCTCCTGAATACACAGATACCTCATATGTGGTCACAAACCACTGTTTAGGCGCAAGGCAGAGCTCGGAAGGAAAGGAGCGCCATGTGACTTTTTGAATGAAAAATTAGCTCCAATCGTTAGCGGACACCATGTCACGTTTGGAGAGCCTCTGATGTGCCTAAACATTGGAGCTCCCCCACAAGTGACCCCATTTTGTAAACTAGACCCCCGAAGGAACTTATCTAGATGTGTGGTGAGAACTTTGAACCCCTAAGTGCTTCACAGAAGTTTATAACACAGAGCCGTGAAAATAAAATATTCATTTTTCTTTCCTCAAAAATTATTTTTCAGCAAACAATTTTTTTATTTTCACAAGGGTAACAGGAGAAATTGGACCCCAAAAGTTTTTGTCCAGTTTGTCCTGAATATGCCGATGCCCCATATGTGGAGGAGAGCCACTGTTTGGGCACACGTCAGGGCTCGGAAGGGAAGTAGTGATGTTTTGAAATGCAGACTTTGATGGAATGGTCTTCAGGCATCACGTTGTGCTTGCAGAGCCCCTGATGTGCCTAAACAGCAACAACCCTCCACAAGTGACCCCGTTTTGGAAACTAGACCCCCAAATGAACTTATCTAAATGTGTGGTGAAGAATTTGAACCCCCAAGTGCTTCACAGAAATTTATAACGCAGAGCCGTGAAAATAAAAAATTATTTTTTTCCCACAAAAATAAGTTTTCAGCCCCCATTTTTTCATTTTTCCAAGGGTAACAGGAGAAATTAGACCCCCAAAGATGTTGTGCAATTTTTCCTGAGTAGACTTATGCTCCATATGTTTGGGTAAACCACTGTATGGGCGCACGTCGGGGCTCGGAAGGGAGGGAGCACCATTTGACTTTTTGAACGCAAGATTGGCTGAAATCAATGGTGGCGCCATGTTGCGTTTGGAGACTCCCGATGTGCCTAAACAGTGGAAACCCCTCAATTCTAACTCAAACACTAATCCCAACACACCCCTACCCTAATCCCAACTCTAGCCATAACCCTAATCACAACCCTAACTCCAACACACCCCTAACCACAACCCTAACCCCAACACACCCCTAACCCTTCTCCCAACCCTAACCCTAATCCCAACCCTAACCATAACCCTAACCACAAGCCTAACCCTAACCCCAACACACCCCTAACCCTAATCTTAACCCTATTTCCAAACCTAACCCTAATTTCAACCCTAACTCTAATTCCAACTCTAACTCTAAGGCTATGTGCCCACATTGCTGATTCGTGTGAGGATTTTTCCACACAGTTTTTGAAAGACCCGCAGGTAAAACGCACTGTGGATTTCCAGTGTTTTTTGTGCGGATTTCACCTGTGGATTCCTATTGAGGAACAGGTGTAAAACGCTGTGGAATCCGCACAAAGAATTGACATGCTGAGGAAAATAAAACACAGCGTTTCTGCGTGGTATTTTCTGCACCATGGGCATAGGTTTACATGGTACTGTAAACGTGATGGAAAACTACTACGAATCCGCAGCTGCAAATCCACTGCGGATCCACACCCAAATCCGCACAGTGTGCACATATCCTAATTCTAACTCTAACCCTAACTGCAACCCTAACCCCAATTCTAACCCTAATTGCAACCCTAAACCTAGTTCTAACCCTAACCCTAGTTCTAACCCTATTTCTAACCCTAACCCTAATTCTAACCCTAACCCTAGTTGTAACCCTAACCCTAGTTGTAACCCTAATCCTAGCTGTAACCCTAACCCTAGTTCTTACCCTAACCCTAGTTCTATCCATAAACCTAATTGTAACCCTAACCCTAGTTGCAACCCTAACCCTAGTTGTAACCCTAACCCTAGTTCTAACCCTAACCCTAGCCCTAACCTTAGCCCTAACCCTAACCCTAGTTCTAATCCTAACCCTAGTGGAAAAATAAAAGTAAATATATTTCCTTTATTTTATTATTGTCCCTACCTATGGGGGTGATAAAGGGGGGTTTATTTATTATTTTTTTGTATTTTGATCGCTGTGATAGAACCTATCACAGCGATCAAAATGTACCTGGAACGAATCTGCCGGCCAATTCATCGGGCGCACTGCGCATGCGCCCGCCATTTTGGAAGATGGCGGCACCCATGGAGACGACGGACGGACACCGGGAGGGACACCGGAGCTCGGTAAGTATGGAGGGGTGGAATCAGAGCATGGAGTGGTGGGATCGGAGCACGGGGGAGCAGACAGGAGGACGGAGGGAGGCAGAGGACAGGACAGAGGATGGGGGCGATGAATCAGTGGTGGCGGCGGGGGCAGATCGCGGTCTGCAGCCATGGTCGATGATATTGCAGCATCGGCCATGGCTGGATTGTAATATTTCACCAATTTTCATTGGTGAAATATTACGATTGCTCTGATTGAAAGTGAAAGTGAAACCTCACTTTCAACAGCCAATCAGAGCGATCATAGCCACGGGGGGCGAAGCCATCCCCCCGGGCTCAAGTACCACTTCCCCTGTCCCTGCAGGTTGGATGAAATTACAGTTAACCCTTTCACCCGACCTGCAGTAGCATGATGTGACTATGATGCATATGCTGCGTCACAGGTCGGATTGGTACAGGTTTTCATGATGCATACGCTGTGTCAAAGGTCAGAAAGGGGTTAAAACAGATAACAACAATTATTGACAGTTTACTAGTGCCTGTCCCTTGGGATCTGGCCTCTGGTACTACGGGTAGATCTATGCAGCACAGGTACTGAGGGTGATCTGACCAGATTCACTAGGCTTGCTATCATCGTTGAAATGTGCTCTCTTATGGCTACGCTACTGGGTATTCCGGGTAGCACAGGTGTACCTGATCTTCTAGGAGTATTGTTGCTCACTGTGGGCATAACAGAGTCACTGATAGCGGGGGGTAAATTCTCTGGTTCCACTGCTGGTGTGATGTCTGCTGCTTGAGCATGCTGGTGTGAAGTCTCGTCTGGTTCAGAATGATTTTGAGTCACATTTTTCACTGGTATTTCCAACTGGAGAAAAGTCAAAACAGCACCACTATTGCTTGATTTACCTGAGTCCATGACTGGGGAAAATCTCCAAGAACAGTATGGATTCTCTTTTCTTTTTCCTCCATGGGTTGAGGAGTACCTGACTCTTTGTCCTTGTTTCTCAGTTGGTCAGGGTACACTTTAAGGTTATCTCTAGATACTGAAGTTGAGGTTTCTCCTCCATCCTTGCTTATTAGACACACTTTGGTGTTATCAAAGTTTGATGGTAAGATGGCATATGGTTCTGCTTTCCACTGGTCATCAAGTTTATGCATTCTTCTTTTTCGCTTTAGCACTTGTTCACCTGGTGACTAGAGAATTGCAGGGGCATGCTGATTATAGTTTCTCTCTTGTTTTTGTCATGCCTGGATCAAGCTTCTTTCCACACACTCTTGTACTTGGCGGTATTTCTGTTGTCGCTCAGTATCCCAATCTGCATATTGTGATGTTGCTTATGGTGTGAGGACTCCCATTTCAAAATCAACAGGTAATTTGCTAGGTCTTCCTCTCATCAGGTAGGCTGGAGTGCAGTTGGTGGAATTCACTGGGACGTGATTGTACAGATCTACCAAGTGTGGCAACTTCTCTGGCCATAAGTTTCTCTCTTCCAAAGACGAGGTTTTCAACAGGTCGATTACCACTTGATTCATCTTTTCACACAAACCATTTGTCTGCGGGTGGTGCGGCGTTGTTCTTTTCTTCTTACCTCCGTATGGGTTACAGAACTCCTGAAACCCTTCCACTTCAAAAGCTGGACCTTGGTCGGTAAGTACCTTCTCAGGGTAACCATGTGGTCAACAAAAGTGTTGTTAGAAGGCCTTGGCTGTGGTCTTCACTGTCTACCAGGAATCTGGAGTAATGGTCCACAATGGTCAGATCATAAACATAGCCTGACCGGCATAAAGTTAGCTTCACGTGGTCTAAGGCCACCAGTTCAAGTGGCTGTTCATTGACTATGGGCTGTAGGGGAGCTTTCTGGCTGTCACGGTCCTTTCTGCACAGGTTACATGGGCCACACACTTGGTACCACTTTTCAATGGCTTTTCTCATGCCAATCCAATAGAACCTTCCGCAAAGTAGCACCTCCAACTTCTTCCATCCGAACTGTCCTGCTCCATTGTGGTACGATTCCAAGACCATTGGCGCATCTTGTCTCAGGACTACCACCTGCTAGAACAACAATTTGTGAGTGCGTGGGTTGACTTACCTCTAGCACAGCTTACCATCGTAGATAAACAATTTGCTCTTCTCCTTCCACAACTGCTGTGTCTCTTGTGGAGCATCTGCACCAGGGTGGGAATCTGCTTATGTCAGCAGCTCTTTGACCAGACAGAATGCAGGGTCACTGTCCTGCATATCTGCCCATCCATGGTGGGGCAATGGGTTCAGTGTGGCATCTCACCTGTCATTACGCTTATTCTTCACATAATGGTAGTACTGAGTCGAACCGGGGGGCGATGGAAAGCTGGAACTCAATCTCTTCAAATGCTTCCGGCTCTTCTCCCACTTCTGGTAAATGGGGCATCCTGGACAGTGCATCAGTGTTTGCATTCTTGTGCCCTGCACGGTACTTGATGGTGAATTCATAGTTGGACAACCGGGCCATCCATCGCTGCTCCAATGCACCTAGTTTTGCAGTTTCAAGGTGGGTCAGTGGATTATTAAAAACAGTG
Source organism: Ranitomeya imitator (assembly GCF_032444005.1). NCBI lineage: Eukaryota > Metazoa > Chordata > Amphibia > Anura > Dendrobatidae > Ranitomeya > Ranitomeya imitator. Next base: position 327,397,165 of record NC_091286.1, on the reverse strand, counting down.
AATCTTGCTGAGGCTCTGTTACCACCCAGACTATGGCAAGGAATTCCAGCTTGAAGGAACTGTAGTGTTCAGGGTTCCTTTCAGTGGGGCGACGCTTCCTGCTGATGTAGGCAATTACTCTTTCTTTGCCTTTCTGCACCGGTGACAACACTACTCCCAATCTCAAGTTGCTGGCGTCTGTGTAGAGCAAAAATGGTTGGTCATAGTAAGGATAAGCCAGTACCTCATCTCCCGTGAGAGCCAACTTCAACCGAGTGAAGGATCCTTCCACTCAAATGGAGGACCCTGGTTCTTGGTCTTCTTGGATTGGCCCACTAAAAGGACTTGCAGGGGTGCGGCTATCTTGGTGAAGCCCTTAATGAACCTTTGGTAGAAGCCTACCAACCCGAGGAACTGCCAGACTTCATGGCTCATGGTGACCTTGTCAGGGTCTGGTGCCACACCTTCGGCGCTTACTTCATGGCCCAGATACTGCTGATTGGGCTTTAACAGATGACACTTGGACTGCTTTGGACTTCAGGCCAAAGTTAGAGAGAACTTCGAACAGGTGGTCTTCATATGTTTTGGAAAAGATGATGACGTCATCCAGGTACAAAAGGATGGTTTCAAAATTCTTGTGACTGAGACAGCACTCCATCATCCTCTAGAACAGACCTGGGCAAGATGCGGCCCGCGGGCCGCATCCGGCTCGCCTGATGATTTTAAATGGCCCGGCACTGCTCGGCCAGCCGCCAGACGCTTCTGAGCAGCCCATGATTAAGATGGCCGCCGGAGTGCGTTGGTCATTTGACTGCACCCTGCCATACCCAATGACTCTGCCCACTGTATGATGCGTTGTTCATATGGGGCCCCATGTGATCTTGCGTCGGTGTTCAGGGTGACGCTGGTGGGTGGGTGGGGCGGTGCTCAATGGCCGGCCCTGTATGTCACGTGCGTACGTGACTCCAGCGCCGTGGGGGATGTGCTGCGGTGAAAGTTGCTGGCTGGCGGTCTCCTTCAGGTGAGGGTGAGTATCCGCGCGGTCGGGGGGAGAGGGGGTCCCTGTGTTGCTGGGGAGTGTGAGGTAGAGGGGCTACTACATGGAGCTGCCGCGGCTATCACATACGGGGGGGGCAGGGCAGGGGGGATTGCCATCAGTGGGGATCACCTACAAGGGATGGCCACATTAAGGGATACTACATATTGGGCCCCAATATTTAGTATCCCTTAATGTAGCCATCCCTTGTAGGTGATCCCCACTGATAGTAATCCCCCCTGCCCTGCCCCCCAGTATGTGATAGCCCCCACTTTAGGTAGTATTCTCCATGTAGCCCCCAATAATTATGAACCCTGATCCTCCTATTAAATCACCCGAAACAAGTTATGGCGGACCAGCTTAGAGCCTATGTTATATAGGGGACGCTGCCATATAATGCAGCCACCGGATACCCAGGGCGACACGGGGATGCAGGATACACAGGAATGCAGGATGCACAGGGTGACACAGAGGTGCAGGATGCACAGGGTGACACAGAAGTGCAGGATGCACAGGGTGACACAGGGGTGCAGGATGCACAGGGTGACACAGAGGTGCAGGATGCACAGGGTGACACAGGGGTGCAGGATGCACAGGGTGACACAGGGGTGAAAAATATCCAGAGAGACACGGGGGTGCAGGATACACAGGGAGACACAGGGGTGCAGGCTACACAGGGAGACACAGTGGTGCAGAATGCACAGGGAGACACAGGGGTGCAGAATACACAGGGAGACACAGGGGTGCAGAATACACAGGGTGACACAGGGGTGCAGAATACACAGGGTGACACCATAATTGGGGGCTACATGGAGAATACTACCTAAAGTGGGGGATATCACATACTGTGGGGGGGGGAGTTTAACATACTGTTTGCTTATGAAAAAATAGCATATGACATATGTATACTATTGGGTAAAAATGAGTAAATTATATTAGTCCGGCCCTCTAAAACCATCCCAATTTCTCATGCGGCCATATGGCAAAATTAATTGCCCACCCCTGCTCTAGAATGTTCTTGGTGCATTACAAAGTCCGAACGGCATGTAGTTGAACTCGGAGAGGCTCATCGGTGTCATGAAGGCAGTATTTTCTTTATCCGCCTCTGCCATGGGAACCTGCCATTACCCACTAGTGAGTTCTAAGGTGGAGAAATAGCAGATTTTAAGGCAGCTAATGACTCTTTGATTCTGGGCAATGGGTATGCATCCTTGTGTGTAGTGCGGTTTATCTGCCTGTAATCAACACACATCCTCATGGTACCATACTTCTTTCTAATGAGGACTAATGGAGCTGCCCAGGAGCTACAACTATCTCTGATTACCCCAGCCTCCTTCATCTCTCGTAACATACTCTTGGCACATTGGTAGTGAGCAGGAGGTGCAGGCCAGTACCTCTCATTAATGGGCGGATATGATGTTAAACCCCTTTTTCCTGTCCAAAATCTAGTGTGTGTGCTTGCTGAATACCCGCTCACACTCATGGACCACCCTGTAAGCCCCTTGTTTTTAGTGTCATGGGGTAGAGTCAGTGCCCGCGTGTAATTTTTGACACCAATCCTCCAACTGTCCTGCAGAGCCATTTTCCTCCACCTAGTCAGACGGGTAAAAGGATTCTGTTGCCTGTATTGCATGATTATTAACAGTGAACAGTTTAGGAAGTGTGGCATATCTGGGTAAGTGGACTTCTTTCTCTCCACAGTTAAGGACATGTACTTGTACCCTCCCCTTGCGGACATCAACCACCCCTCTGGCTGTCAGGATTGTGGGCCTATTATCTGAATACACAGGTTCTACCCAGGCCTGGTAGTCTTTACATCTGAAGTCTATTGCTGCGTAACACCAGATTAACATTTCACTCCTGTGGGGCATTGCAATGAGGATCGGATCGCTCACTGTGACGCAGCCAATTTCTCCACCAGACAATCCTACCTGTGTCTCTGCACAAGGGCTTTGATTTCTTTTTGCAGGACACGTTGCTGGAACCAGCAGTTTCGGTTGTAACAAGACAATAATCTCGCCAAGACAGTTTTCTATGACATTAGTACCTAAGGTAATCAAAGGATGACATTCTCGCCGTTCAATATCAACAATCACCATTCCTTGGGCCTTCAATTCTACCCAGCCCACCTTAATGGTTGCCTCTTTGTACTCCACCTGTGGCAAAGATTGACCATTACTGGCTACTATTATCAAATCACTATCTGGGCCACAGGTAATATCAGACTTAGCCCAATACCATTTGTAGAGAATGTAAGGCATAGTTGTCACCCGAGAGCCGGTGTCCAGTAAAGCGTTCATCGGGATGCCGTTGATCACAAAGGGGAGGACCGGTTGTCCTCCGACGTACTTGGCTCTCCAGTCGTCCTTCTCCTGGAGGTTGGCCCTCTGCCCCAGAGGTCTCTCGGTTAAATGGCAAAACAATGCGATGTGCCCCGCCTGGTTACAGCGGCGGCAGATGGGTCGTCCGTCCTGATGATAGTGGTCATTGTCTTTTCCTCTGATCGGTGGGATCCTCTTCTGTTGTCACCAGGGGACGTCACCTGGACTGGAAGCCAGTTGGATCTTTTCCTTTGGAGATTCCTGCAAGGACTGCATAGTCCTGGCTACTGCAGATATGCTTTTAGTCAGTTCCTGGACCTGGAGTCGCAATTCTGTGGAGGAATCATCATCCAGAACCTGTGTGTCGGCCTCAATGGGGACCTTAGGAAAGGGTGCCACCTCCTGGTGGTATGTGAGGGCTGGATGCCTAGGGGGCACTGTGCGGCTGGGGAAAGGTTCATGCTGCACCCGGATGGCCCTGTCTTTAAATTGTGCAAAGTCCAGGTCAGGGTTTTGCAAGGCCAGGATGTGCAGCTGTGTCCTGTGGGTGCAGAACATGAGTCCCTCAACAAACTGCTTCTTTAATATCTTGTCCCCATCCTGCATGCTGTTAGGGTCAACCTGTATAATGGCCGGTAGTGCCTCTTGGAGATTAAGGGCATAGTCCTGTATGCTGTCTTGTTCTCTTTGTTTGCACCCGAAAAAACCTCATTTTGATTTCTGCAGCGGTGCGGATGTCAAAAGAAGTTTTAAGTTTGGCAATGTAGCGTTTCCCTTACTTCGGGTCTTGGGGGACACTCGCTTTGCACAGGAATAACGCAAACAGGCACGATATCTCACACAAATTAAGTCAATTCTGGTTTATTAAAGCGTCATAAACCGCACCGTAAGCCAGGTTACACGTCAGCAGCTTACACATAGTCTGTTACTTTAACACGTGTGGCTTTACAAAGCTTTCAATAGTCACGCCTTAACTCTTCTGTCACCAGGTGACTGCACAGTTCTGCAACTGTCATATGTTAGTGCACAGTTCATTGTATGCATCAACGGAACATATTAACCACTGACAGTCTGTTCCAATGGCAGATATGTCTATGCCGTACATTACAGGTTTTATCCCATACCAGAGGTTACCTCTCAGGAGCTCCGGCTCCACACACTGACTCTTGCCAGTGTTGGTTCACAAGGAAACTGCCTCACTGGGATAACCGTCCTTGGGATCAGGGCACCTCGGATAGTCCAGACCCACAGTAGGAACTGTAGGTTCCCCAACACAGAAACCGTCTCAGGCTCTGTAGATGCAGCCTTTCCATGCGCTTCCAGGAAGTCCAATCACAGGCACCTCCAACACACAGGCCATCAGTCCATGATCTTATCAGGTGCTTGCAGGACTCCAGTCAATCCCAGGACAATCCAACACTCTGACCATTCCAGGACTCACACTCTTACCAGGTGCTTGCAGGACTCCAGTCCATACCGGGACAATCCAACACCTCGAGCATTCAGTCCATAGCCTCAGCAGTGCTTCCAGAACTCCAGCCCACTTCAGGACTATCCAACACACAGGCAATTACAGGACTCACTCTCTTCAGTGCTTCCAGGACTTCTCCAATGCCAGGAGACTCCAACACTGACCGTCCACTAGGCCCACGGTCTCAGGTGCTTCCAGGACTTCTCCACTGCCAGGAGACTCCAACACCGACCGTTCAGGACCTTGCACATGGACCAAACGGATCCATACACTCTGAACCCTCACACCCCTGTGACCCACACCCTGGTCACATTATCTAGGTGCAACCACTCCCCTGGGTGGGAGTGTGGGTGTGTGTGGCTAGTTTGACCCTCCCATCTCTCATAACTAGCCCTGCCAGTCTCCCATTAGAATTACACAACTACTTGTGGGATTACAGGTCCCAGTACACCAACTTAACTTCAGACTGACAGCGCAGAGTATCTTCCTCTGCAACACACACACTAGCCATTTACACTCCTGCCGGACTTTATCTCATCACATTTATGCCTCCAAGCGCATCTTGAAGCGCACACACGGCGCCTCCTGGCTGTAACATGGGTCACCGCAACACAGCAAATATTGGCTTAACAGTTCTCTTTTCAAAATCCAGGATTTCACTTCTCTTTGAGCTGCACCAATTAATTGACCAGTTAAGATGTTGACCTTTTGATGTTCTGTCAGGGGATAAACTTCAAATAGGCTGCAGATCCTTTCCTGAAAGTCATTCAATGTATGGGACTCCCCTGAATATTGTGGCAGCCAGGCTGCTCCTGGTATATAGGGCATGGATAGTGGCATTATAGGAGCTATTACTGTGGCAGGGTCCTGCAGGAGCTGCGGGCACCGTGGGGCCTGGGGGCATCATGGGGCCTGCGGCTGCGACCGCCGCTAGTTCTCCTCCCGGATCGGACATTTTCCTTTCCCTCTTTGCTAACCCTTAAGCAGGCCTGACGTTTCACCACCGGAGTCTGCAGCGGTACCTCCTGCGCTCGGTGCGGTGCATCTCCGGTCCTCTGTCATGATTCCAATGGCAGGGAATCACAAAAGGACAAGCACCAACGAGCTCTAGGGTGATGGAACCTGAGCTGACCGCGACCCTAAACCTGAACACACAAATAACAATAGCCGGGGAACGTGCCTACGTTGATCCTAGACGTCTCGCACCAGCCGAAGATCTAACTTCCCCTATTAGAAGAAACACAGACCTCTCTTGCCTCCAGAGAAATACCCCACAGAAATAGCAGCCCCCCACATATAATGACGGTGAAATGAGAGGAAGGCACATACACAGTATGAAAACAGATTCAGCAAAATGAGGCCCGCTAAAACTAGATAGCAGAGGATACAAAAGTAAACTGCGCGGTCAGCAAAAAACCCTTCAAAAAACCATCCTGTAATTACTTGAACTCATGTTCCAACTCATGGAACATGAGGAGCAATTACAGCCCACTAAAGCAACCAGCAGCAAAGAGACAATTATATGCAAGCTGGACAAGACAAAAATAAAGCAAAACGTGGAACAAGAAAATCAAAACTTAGCTTGTCCTGAAGATTACTGAAGCCAGAAGCTGAGGTAACAAAACACTCTGATAACCTTGATAGCCGGCGGGGAAATGACAAGAAAGCCCGGTTAAATAGGAAACTCCCAAATCCTAATAGAACAGGTGGACACCAGAGACAGCAGAACACAAATCACCCAGTACCATCAGTAACCACCAGAGGGAGCCCAAAAACAGAACTCACAACAGTACCCCCCCTTGAGGAGGGGTCACCGAACCCTCACGAGAACCACCAGGGCGACCAGGATGAGCCCTATGAAAAGCGCGGACCAAATCATCAGCATGAACATCAGAGGCAACCACCCAAGAATTATCCTCCTGACCATAACCCTTCCACTTGACCAAATATTGGAGTTTCCGTCTGGAAACACGAGAATCCGAGATCTTCTCCACAACATACTCCAATTCACCCTCCACCAGCACCGGAGCAGGAGGCTCAAGCGAAGGAACAACAGGTACCTCATACTTCCGCAACAACGACCGATGGAACACATTATGAATAGCAACCGATGTCGGGAGATCCAAACGAAACGACACAGGGTTAAGAATTTCCAAGATCCTATAAGGACCGATGAACCGAGGCTTGAACTTAGGAGAAGAGACCTTCATAGGAACAAAACGAGAAGACAACCACACCAAGTCCCCAACACGAAGTCGAGGACCCACGCGGCGACGGCGATTAGCAAACTGCTGAGCCTTCTCCTGGGACAACTTCAAATTGTCCACCACATGACTCCAAATCCGATGCAACCCATCCACCACCATGTCCACTCCAGGATAATCAGAAGGCTCCACCTGACCAGAGGAAAAACGAGGATGAAACCCCGAATTACAAAAGAAAGGAGAAACCAAGGTAGCAGAACTAGCCCGATTATTAAGGGCAAACTCGGCCAGCGGCAAAAAGGTAACCCAGTCATCCTGATCAGCAGAAACAAAACACCTCAAATTTGTTTCCAAGGTCTGATTAGTTCGCTCCGTCTGGCCATTCGTCTGAGGATGGAATGCAGACGAAAAGGACAAATCAATGCCCATCTTAGCACAGAACGTCCGCCAAAATCTAGACACAAACTGGGATCCCCTGTCAGAAACGATGTTCTCCGGAATCCCATGCAAACGAACCACGTTCTCGAAAAACAGAGGGACCAACTCAGAGGAGGAAGGCAACTTAGGCAAGGGTACAAGATGAACCATTTTAGAAAAGTGGTCACACACAACCCAGATGACAGACATTTTTTGAGAGACAGGGAGATCCGAAATAAAGTCCATGGAAATGTGCGTCCAAGGCCTCTTCGGGATAGGCAAAGGTGACAACAATCCACTGGCTCGAGAACAGCAAGGCTTAGCCCGAGCACAAACCTCACAAGACTGCACAAAAGATCGCACATCCCTCGACAAGGAAGGCCACCAAAAAGACCTGGCCACCAAGTCTCTAGTACCAAATATTCCAGGATGACCTGCCAAAGCAGAAGAATGGACCTCGGAGATGACTCTACTGGTCCAACTATCCGGAACAAACAGTCTCTCAGGCGGACAACGATCAGGTTTACCCGCCTGAAACTCCTGCAAAGCACGTCGCAAGTCTGGGAAGACGGCCGACAAAATCACCCCATCCCTAAGGATACCAGTGGGCTCAGAATTTCCAGGGGAGTCAGGCACAAAACTCCTAGAAAGAGCATCCGCCTTCACATTCTTTGAACCTGGCAGGTATGAAACCACAAAATTGAAACGAGAGAAAAACAGTGACCAACGAGCCTGTCTAGGATTCAGACGCCTGGCAGACTCAAGGTAAATCAGATTTTTGTGATCAGTCAAGACCACCACACGATGTCTAGCACCCTCCAGCCAATGACGCCACTCCTCAAATGCCCACTTCATGGCCAAAAGTTCCCGATTACCCATATCATAATTCCGCTCAGCGGGCGAAAATTTTCTAGAAAAGAACGCACATGGCTTCATCACCGAGCAATCGGAGCTTCTCTGTGACAAAACCGTCCTCGCTCCAATCTCGGAAGCATCAACCTCAACTTGGAAAGGAAGCGAAACATCAGGCTGACGCAACACAGGAGCAGAAGAAAACCGGCGTTTAAGTTCCCGAAAGGCCTCCACAGCCGCAGGAGACCAATCAGCAACATCAGCACCCTTCTTAGTCAAATCCGTCAAAGGCTTAACAACACTAGAAAAATTAGTTATAAAACGACGATAGAAATTAGCAAAGCCTAAGAACTTCTGCAGACTCTTAAGAGATGCAGGCTGCGTCCAGTCACAAATAGCCCGAACCTTGACGGGATCCATCTCAATAGTAGAAGGGGAAAAAATATACCCCAAGAAAGAAATCTTCTGGACTCCAAAGAGACACTTTGAGCCCTTTACAAACAAGGAATTAGCCCGCAGGACCTGAAACACCTTCCTGACCTGCTGAACATGAGACTCCCAGTCATCAGAAAAAACCAAAATATCATCCAAATACACAATCATAAATTTATCCAGATATTCACGGAAAATATCGTGCATAAAGGACTGGAAGACTGAAGGAGCATTAGAAAGTCCGAAAGGCATTACCAAATACTCAAAATGGCCCTCAGGCGTATTAAATGCGGTTTTCCACTCATCACCTTGCTTTATTCGTATAAGATTATACGCACCCCGAAGATCAATCTTAGTGAACCACTTAGCCCCCTTAATGCGAGCAAACAAATCAGTCAACAAAGGCAAAGGATACTGATATTTTACGGTAATCTTATTCAAAAGATGATAATCTATACAAGGCCTCAAGGACCCATCTTTTTTGGCCACGAAAAAAAAACCTGCTCCCAAAGGGGACGAAGATGGACGGATATGTCCCTTTTCCAAGGACTCCTTAACATAATCCCGCATAGCAGTATGCTCTGGCACTGACAGATTGAACAAACGACATTTAGGAAATTTACTACCAGGAATTAAATCTATAGCACAATCGCAATCCCTGTGAGGAGGAAGCGAACTGAGCTTAGGCTCCTCAAAAACATCCCGATAATCAGACAAAAATACAGGAACCTCAGAAGGAGTAGATGAAGCGATAGAAATCGGAGGTGCATCATCATGAACCCCCTGACATCCCCAGCTTAACACAGACATTGTTTTCCAGTCAAGGACTGGATTATGAGTTTGTAACCATGGCAGACCAAGTACTAGAACATCATGTAAATTATACAATACCAGGAAGCGAATCACCTCCTGATGAACGGGAGTCATACGCATGGTCACTTGTGTCCAGTACTGAGGTTTATTCATAGCTAAAGGTGTAGAGTCAATTCCCTTCAAAGGAATAGGGACTTCCAGAGGCTCAAGACTAAACCCACATCGCTTGGCAAATGACCAATCCATAAGACTCAGGGCAGCGCCTGAATCTACATAGGCATCGACGGAAATGGATGATAATGAGCAAATCAGAGTCACAGACAGAATGAACTTAGACTGTAACGTACTAATGGCAACAGACTTATCAACCTTTTTTGTGCGTTTAGAGCATGCTGATATAACATGAGCTGAATCACCACAATAAAAGCACAACCCATTTTTCCGCCTATAGTTTTGCCGTTCACTTCTAGACTGAACTCTATCACATTGCATTGTCTCAAGTGCCTGTTCAGAAGACACCGCCAAATGGTGCACAGGTTTGCGCTCCCGTAAACGCCGATCAATCTGAATAGCCATAGTCATAGACTAATTCAGACCCGTAGGCGCAGGGAACCCCACCATAACATCTTTAATGGCCTCAGAAAGGCCATCTCTGAACTTTGCAGCCAGGGCGCACTCATTCCACTGAGTAAGCACTGACCATTTCCGAAATTTTTGACAATATATTTCTGCTTCATCTTGCCCCTGAGAGAGAGCTAATAAAGCTTTTTCAGCCTGAGTCTCCTGGTTAGGTTCCTCATAGAGCAAACCCAATGCCAGAAAAAACGCATCCACATTAAGCAACGCAGGATCCCCTGGTGCCAATGCAAATGCCCAATTTTGAGGGTCACCCAGCAGGAAAGATATAATAATCTTAACCTGCTGAGCAGGGTCTCCAGAAGAGCGAGATTTCAAAGAAAGGAACAGCTTGCAATTGTTCCTAAAATTCAGAAAACTAGATCTATTTCCAGCAAAGAACTCTGGAATAGGAATTCTAGGTTCAGACATAGGAGCATGTACAACAAAATCTTGTATATTTTGAACCTTAGCAGCAAGATTATTCAAGCTGGAAGCTAAACTCTGGACGTCCATGATAAACAGCTAAGGTCAGAGCCATTCAAGGATTAAGAGGAGGAAAAAAAAAAAAAAATCAGCCTGGCTGCAATTAAGGCTAGGCAGCAACCTCAGAGGAGAGAAAAAAAAAAAAACTTCCTCAGACTACTTTTCCTCCTACTTCAGCCCAAACATTTTGGCCGGCTATACTATCATGATTCCAATGGCAGGGAATCACAAAAGGACAAGCACCAACGAGCTCTAGGGTGATGGAACCTGAGCTGACCGCGACCCTAAACCTGAACACACAAATAACAATAGCCGGGGAACGTGCCTACATTGATCCTAGACGTCTCGCACCAGCCGAAGATCTAACTTCCCCTATTAGAAGAAACACAGACCTCTCTTGCCTCCAGAGAAATACCCCACAGAAATAGCAGCCCCCCACATATAATGACGGTGAAATGAGAGGAAGGCACATACACAGTATGAAAACAGATTCAGCAAAATGAGGCCCGCTAAAACTAGATAGCAGAGGATACAAAAGTAAACTGCGCGGTCAGCAAAAAACCCTTCAAAAAACCATCCTGTAATTACTTGAACTCATGTTCCAACTCATGGAACATGAGGAGCAATTACAGCCCACTAAAGCAACCAGCAGCAAAGAGACAATTATATGCAAGCTGGACAAGACAAAAATAAAGCAAAACGTGGAACAAGAAAATCAAAACTTAGCTTGTCCTGAAGATTACTGAAGCCAGAAGCTGAGGTAACAAAACACTCTGATAACCTTGATAGCCGGCGGGGAAATGACAAGAAAGCCCGGTTAAATAGGAAACTCCCAAATCCTAATAGAACAGGTGGACACCAGAGACAGCAGAACACAAATCACCCAGTACCATCAGTAACCACCAGAGGGAGCCCAAAAACAGAACTCACAACAGTCCTCCTTCTGGGGTTTCCGGCATCCTCACTTGTGGCTCTCCTGCATAGGGTCCTTACTTGCAGCTCTCTCCTGTCATCACAGCACCCGCTTCCTCTTTGAGCTCTCTCTTCAGGCTCTGCCCACAATGGCACACCCCTCTTTTCCTAATCTCCTCACGCGCTCTTTCTCGCGGCCGTTTTTGGTGGCTATTTTGAATATAAAGTGTGCGCACTTTGTGACGCAGTTATGTCGATGTTTCGATGGCAATGTTTTCAAAGTCTCTGGCACACAACTTAATAAAGTCTCTCTTTTAAGTACAGTCTCTTAAGCGCACAAGACCGTCCTCAATGGGTCAGTCAATCCTGTTCGTGAAGACAAGTTGAGTCACTCGCCAGGGCCTGGGGTACTTGGTACCGGGTCTGGTCGCAATTAAAGGGGTGGTCACAGTGGCAGCGATCCGGTCCTTGGCCCTGGGCACCCAAGTAAAAGGGATGGTCTTTAAAGGGATTGTGGAAATAATGAAAGTTTGTGATGCCACCTGTGGTTCTCAGTCAGAGATGACCGATGCTGCTTAAAGTGGTCCTCTGGGGGTGATGGTACTGCAGCAAAGATTATGTGGCTTCCAACAGGTGAAGTGGTGTCCCCAGGGCTCCCGTTGTATTTGGCAGGGATGGTGAATGCTGGCAAATAAATGGAGGTCACAGGGTTGCAGTCTTTACTTGGTTTACTGGTGTTAAGCAGCCTCAGTCCAGGGTTCTGGCAACAGGTATAGATGGAGTCCAGGCAGTCTGAAGACAAGTGGAAACCCCCTTGACAGGTCAATTAGGGAGCATTCCACTACGTGCTGGTCTGTAGTCCCTTGCTCTTGTAGTTGTTTAACAAGGTCCTCCTTCTTCCCTGTCCAGGGACAGTACCTGCATGGTAGGCAACTTGAGACATTTCTTCCTGTTGTACCTCAGGTACTATGTTGGCAAGTCTCTTTTAGTTTCCTGCCCTCCGGTTCTGCTGTGGGACCTGCAGTTCCTCACAACCTTGGGCTCCTGGTGCCCGGTTTCTGTGCTCAGCTTAGAGAGGCCCAGTCGCAGCCCTCCTCTAGCCCTTAAGTCCTTCTGTGCTCCTTCACTGTCTGCTACCAACTGTCAACTGTCCTCTTATCTGCACCAGACTAACTGCCTCCTCCTCCAGACCAGCATGTATATATGGAAGTTCCCCTTAAATCGGGTTTAGAGCTCCCCTTTCTGGCCTGGAGTCAGAAAGTGTTGCATGTAAGATTACCTCCCAAAGGGATCCCTCCTGTCTCCAGGCATGGCACTACCCTCCCCAAGAGGAAGGCAGCAACTCTGTGGTACCCGAACTCCTGGGATGCCACACCTGCATCTCTGTTGTCGCGGCACCGGCGGCTCTCCTCTACCCAGCGGTCATGTGGTTCCACTCATTAAGGTAATGAATATTCGCTCCACACCTATGGGAGTGGAGACACATTCATATTCAGTACCTTAACCCCTTTCTGATCTCGGATGGGATAGTACGTCCGAGGTCAGATCCCCTGCTTTGATGTGGGCTCTGGCGGAATCGTGATCCACCCGCCACCATTAACTAAGTTAAATGCCGCTGTCAAATGCTGACAGCGGCATTTAACTACCGCCTACAGCCGTTCATCCGGAAATGTGCGCATCTCTGACCCCCGTCACATGATCGGGGTCAGCGATGCATCAGGATAGTAACCATAGAGGTCCTTGAGACCTCTATGGTTACTGATGTCGGCTTCCTGTGAGCACCACCCTGTGAGCGGCGCTCATAGCAAGCCTGTAATTAAGCTTCATAGGAGCGATCTGATGATCGCTGCTATGAAGCATAGCTGATCAGGCTATGCCAGCTTCTAGCCTCCCATGGAGGTTATTAAAGCATGGCAAAAGTAAGAAAAAATGTTTTAAAAAAATATGAAATAAATAATAAAATATAAAAGTTTAAATCACCCCCCTTTCGTCCCATTCAAAATAAAACAATAAAAATAAAATAAAATCTACACATATTTGGTATCGCCGTATTCAGAATCACCCGATCTATCAATAAAAAAAGGATTAACCTGATCGCTAAACGGCGTAGCGAGAAAAAAATTTGAAACGCCAAAATTGCATTTTTTTGGTCGCTGCGACATTGCATTAAAATGCAATAATGGGCGATCAGAAGAACGTATCTGCACCAAAATGGTATCACTAAAAACATAAGCTTGGCTCGCAATAAATAAGCCCTCACCTGACCCCAAATTACGAACAATGGAGACGCTACGGGTATCGGAAAATGGCGCAATTTTTTTTTTTAGCAAACTTTGGAATTTTTTTCACCACTTAGATAAAAATAATCTAGACATGTTTGGTGTCTGTGAACTCGTACTGACCTGGAGAATCATAATGACAGGTCAGTTTTAGCATTTAGTGAACCTAGCAAAAAAAGCCAAAAAAAAAAAACACGTAAGGAATTGCACTTTTTTGCAATTTCACCGCACTTGGAATTTTTTTCCGATTTTCTAGAACACTTCATGGTAAAACCAATTATGTTGTTCAAAAGTACAACTTGTCCTGCAAAAAATAAGCCCTCACATGGCTATATTGATGGAAAAATAAAAAAGTTATGGCTCTGGGAAGAAGGGGAGTGAAAAATGAACACGGAAAATCCCAAGGTCATTAAGGGGTTAATGAGCGGTACCACGTGAACGCTGAGCACAGGAGAGGAGATCCGCCGGCATCGGGAAAATGGAGATGCAGGGATGGAGATGCAGTGACGGAGGGTGAGTATGATCTCTTCTGTTAGGGTACCGTCACACAGTGCCATTTCGATCGCTACGACGGTACGATTCGTGACGTTCCAGCGATATCGTTACGATATTGCTGTGTCTGACACGCAGCAGTGATCAGGGATCCTGCTGAGAATCGTACGTCGTAGCAGATCGTTTGGAACTTTCTTTCGTCGCTGGATCTCTCGCTGTCATCGCTAGATCGGTGTGTGTGACACCGATCTAGCGATGCGTTTGCTGGTAACCAGGGTAAACATCGGGTTACTAAGCGCAGGACCGCGCTTAGTAACCCGATGTTTATCCTGGTTACCAGCGTAAATGTAAAAAAAAACCAAACAGCACATACTTACATTCCGGTGTCCGTCAGGTCCCTTGCCGTCTGCTTCCCGCACTCACTGATTGCCGGCCGTAAAGTGAAAGCAGAGCACAGCGGTGACGTCACCGCTGTGCTGTGCTTTCACTTTACGGCCGGCAGTCAGTGAGTGCGGGAAGCAGACGGCAAGGGACAGACACCGGAATGTAAGTATGTGCTGTTTGTTTTTTTTTACGCTGGTAACCAGGGTAAACATCGGGTTACTAAGCGCGGTCCTGCGCTTAGTAACCCGATGTTTACCCTGGTTACCCGGGGACCTCGGCATCGTTGGTCGCTGGAGAGCTGTCTGTGTGACAGCTCTCCAGCGACCACACTACGATTTACCTACGATCACGGCCAGGTCGTATTGCTGGTCGTGATCGTAGGTAAATCGTATAGTGTGACGGTACTCTTAGCCGTCAGCTGTAGCTGTCACTGTGCCACAGCCACCGGCTCCTGTCACTCATTGCTTCTCCGCCCCCCTACCGGCTTGGACTGTGACTCATGTATAAGCCAAGGGGGGCGTTTTCAGCAAAAAAAATTGTGCTGAAAATCTCGGCTTATACACGAGTATATACGGTAGTTGCTGAGACTAAATCTCCTGCTGCCATTAAATTTTCTCTTAACAAATTGCCACTTTTGTGCAAAAGATGTAACACTGAAGCTCAGCCCATTATTTTGAATATAACTGAGCTGCTATGACAGACTCACTGGAAAAAAAAAAGAGTAAAAAAATATTGCAGTACATTTACAGAAGTCCATGACATCTAAAAATATCTCTTTAGTCCACTTCCATGCACATTATGCTTAAGCTCTACCTTCTAAATTTTATCAGTAAGTGCACACGTCAGGATTTCTTGCAGAAAATTTCTGAAGAAAGCCATTCATTTTCTGCAAGAAATCCGCATGCGTTTTTTTCACGTTTTTCTCGCATTTTTGACGCGTGTTTTGTGCGTTTTTGACACGTTTTTTGTGTGTTTTTTTTCCAGAGCTTCCCAATGGATTAAATGGCGGGAAAAATGCGAAAAATCCGCAAAATTAATGAACGGCGATGCGTTTTTTTTGGGAAAAAAACGCATCATGTGCACAAAAATTGCAGAATGCATTATAATTTATGGGATGCATATGTATGAGTTTTTTATGCATTTTTATCGCGTTTTTATAGCATATAAATGCAGAAAAAATGCAACGTGTGCACACAGCATAAAGGTTCAAAACTAATTTCCAGGTAAAGATTTTAAGAAAGTTTAATAACAAATATATGTATTTTATTGAGTTGACTGTTTTTTTTTATTTCTAATTATATGAACAATTGCAAAGGTGTCCAATATTATTATTATTATTATTATTATTATTATTATTATTATTATTACATTTAATACAGATTTAAAAGTGTACATCAAAATGACATTCACCATAGATGCTCACAGGGTGAAAAAAATATTCCCATAGAAGCTTTTACAGAATTAGGTAATTTCTTCATGAAATTGAAAGATTTCCCAAGGAGAATAACATGATCTGGGCAGTTAGTCCAAAATGTCAATCATTATATTAACTTGAATGGAGTATCTTGGAGAAAAATCATGTCAAAAACTTGTGAGAAAAAAATATATGCTATATATACTATATATATAAATATATATATATATATATAAATATTTATTTTTATTTTATTTTTTTTACTATGAAACATAGTATTTAAAACATGTGTTAACTCAATGTTAAATGGGTATTCTCATGGACAATAATTATGAGCTATTCATAATTCATATTAAGTGGATAGCTTCCCTATCTCTGAGAATCCAACCATTGGGGTTCCCAGCGATCCTAAGAACTGAGGCTCTATAGAACGCCATGTTACTGGAGCGTTGGCTGATCAGTAGTTAAGTGCTGCTCTTGGTTGGCAGTGAGCATGATTGACCATTGCACTAGTGCTCTTCAGTGCAAAAATAAATCATAACTAGGGATGAGTGAATGTGCTCGGTTATCATTCAAGTATCGCAGTGCTAGTATTTACTTGTTATGGGCAGTGCTCTATGTAAAACTGGAATCCTCACTTACAATGCCAATAAATATGTAGAGATTGATTGCACATCAATGTAATGCCATAGCCATCTTGGTTGTGCCTTTACTGTAAATGGCTGGTTGTATGACATCATCAGAGGTTATGAAAGAACAGGCGCCACCTGGCTCAACACATTGGCGTCATTTCACAGCTTTGTGACACTTTGTATGGGAGGGAGAGAGTGCTTGTCTAGGCCAGTGTGTGCACAGTATAACAAGTCAGGGGCCTGTAGTATTGATACTTGTGCTGAAGCTGAAACAACATACTAACAACCCTTCTAAGAGTTAATTGATTGCTTTGCTGTTTGTATTACATAGGAGCAGGGATAGTGACAGAATCCAGTCTGTAGACAGGGATAAGGATAGTGCAGCCCATTGCCAAATATATAGCCGCAGCTTTTTGAGAGGAGAGGGTAAAAAATTTGAATACATTTTAATCCATCAAGTATTACATGATTTGTGTAACTTTTT
Organism: Ranitomeya imitator; assembly: GCF_032444005.1. NCBI lineage: Eukaryota > Metazoa > Chordata > Amphibia > Anura > Dendrobatidae > Ranitomeya > Ranitomeya imitator. Next base: position 327,379,942 of record NC_091286.1, on the reverse strand, counting down.
TGTGTTATGCAACACTCCAAAAAATCTTCAAAAATAATTCTGTTAAATTTCTTAACAATACACTATTCTGTGCTCTGGATTCATTTTTATAATATATAACACTCCAGAAAAGTGTTTTTGCAGGCTAAAATGTGTCACCTATACGCTATTACGTGTCTGGGGTACATTTCATGTTATCTATAAAACTGAATAACAGAATTCAAAAATTTTTCAGGCTTAAATATCACTGCCATACAGTTTCATGTGTTCTGAAACACATTTCTGTGATATCTATCACTCCAGAAAAGCATAAAAAAATTAGCTGGTTTGCATTGTAAATTTCTGTGATATTATCTAACCCTACAAAAAAATGTAAAAATATTGGCTGGATTACAGTTCCTATCCATACACTATTCCATAGTCTGGGGGACATTTCCTGTGAACTATAATACTGAAAAGAAGAGTTTAAATTTTTTTTAGGTACATGTGATATTGTCCCTAAAAAAATGGTTTTGAAAATATTGTTGGAAAAATGAGAAATTGCTGCTCAAATTTTAACCCTTATAACTGCCTGACAAAAAAAATGTGCTTATGTAATGCAGACATTTGTGAAATGTTATTTAACCCCTTCTCGACCTTTGACGCCACGTAGGCGTCATGAAAGTCGGTGCCAATCCGACCCATGACGCCTATGTGGCGTCATGGAAGGATCGCGTCCCTGCAGGCCGGGTGAAAGGGTTAACTCCCATTTCACCCGATCTGCAGGGACAGGGGGAGTGGTAGTTTAGCCCAGGGGGGGTGGCTTCACCCCCTCGTGGCTACGATCACTCTGATTGGCTGTTGAAAGTGAAACTGCCAATCATAGCGATTTGTAATATTTCACCTATTATAACGGGTGAAATATTACAATCCAGCCATGGCCGATGCTGCAATATCATCGGCCATGGCTGGAAATACTAATGTGCCCCCACCCCACCCCACCGATCGCCCCCCCAGCCCCCCGATCTGGCCGGTACACTGCTCCGGCTCCCCTCTGTCCTGTGCTCCGCTCCCCCCGTGCTCTTGTCCGTTCCCCCCGTGCTTCAATCACCCCCCCGTGCTCCGATCACCCCCCTGCACTCCGATCCGATCCACCCCCCTCCGTGCTCTGTTCCACCCCCCGTGCTCCGTTCCACCCCCCCGTGCTCCGTTCTACCCCCCCGTGCTCCGTTCCACCCCTCCCGCGCTCCGATTCACCCCCCCCATGCTCTGATCCCCCCCCATGCTCCCCCCCCACCCTATCATACTTACCGATCCTGCCGAGGTCCGTCCGTCTTCTCCCCGGGCGCCGCCATCTTCCAAAATGGTGGGCGCATGCGCAGTGCGCGCGCCGAATCTGCCGGCCGGCAGATTCGTTCCAAAGTGCATTTTGATCACTGAGATATAATCTATCTCAGTGATCAAAATAAAAAAAATAATAAATGACCCCCCCCCCTTTGTCACCCCCATAGGTAGGGACAATAAAAAAAATAAAGATGTTTTTTTTCCACTAATGTTAGAATAGGGTTAGGGTTAGGGTTAGGGGTAGGGATAGGGTTAGGGTTAGGGGTAGGGCTAGGGTTAGGGTTAGGGGTAGGGTTAGGGGTAGGGTTAGGGGTAGGGTTAGGGGTAGGGTTAGGGTTAGGGGTAGGGTTAGGGGTAGGGTTAGGGTTAGGGTTTCGGTATGCACACACGTATTCTGGTCCTCTGCAGATTTTTCCGCTGCGGATTTGATAAATCCGCAGTGCTAAACCGCTGCGGATTTATGGCGGATTTACCGCGTTTTTTCTGCGCATTTCACTGCGGTTTTACAACTGCGATTTTCTATTTGAGCAGTTGTAAAACCGCTGCGGAATCCGCACAAAGAAGTGACATGCTGTGGAATGTAAACCGCTGCGTTTCCGTGCAGTTTTTCCGCAGCGTGTGTACAGCGATTTTTGTTTCCCATAGGTTTACATTGAACTGTAAACTCATGGGAAACTGCTGCGGATCCGCAGCGTTTTCCGCAGCGTGTGCACATACCTTTAGAATTCGGCCATGTGCACACGGTGCGGATTGGCCGCTGTGGATTCGCAGCAGTGTTCCATCAGGTGTACAGTACCATGTAAACATATGGAAACCAAATCGGCTGTGCCCATGGTGCGGAAAATACCGCGCGGAAACGCTGCGTTGTATTTTCCGCAGCATGTCAATTCTTTGTGCGGATTCCGCAGCGTTTTACACCTGTTCCTCAATAGGAATCCGCAGGTGAAATCCGCACAAAAAACACTGGAAATCCGCGGAAAATCCGCAGGTAAAACGCAGTGCCTTTTACCCGCGGATTTTTCAAAAATGATGCTGAAAAATCTCACACGAATCCGCAACGTGGGCACATAACCTTAGGGTTAGGGTTGGAATTAGGGTTGTGGTTAGGGGTGTGTTGTGGTTAGGGTTGTGATTAGGGTTATGGCTACAGTTGGGATTAGGGTTAGGGGTGTGTTGGGGTTAGGGTTAGGGCTGTGATTAGGGTTATGGCTACAGTTGGAATTAGGGTTGTGGTTAGGGTTAGGGGTGTGTTGGGGTTAGGGTTGTGGTTAGGGGTGTGTTGGGGTTAGGGTTGTGATTAGGGTTATGGCTACAGTTGGGATTAGGGTTAGGGGTGTGTTGGGGTTAGTGTTGGAGGTAGAATTGAGGGGTTACCACTGTTTAGGCACATCAGGGGTCTCCAAACGCAACATGGTGCCACCATTGATTCCAGCCAATCTCGTATTCAAAAAGTCAAATGGTGCTCCCTCAATTCCGAGCCCCGAAGTGTGCCCAAACAGTGGTTTACCCCCACATATGGGGTACCAGCATACTCAGGATAAACTGCGCAACAATTACTGGGGTCCAATTTCTCCTGTTACCCTTGTGAAAATAAAAAAATGCTTGCTAAAACATCATTTTTGAGGAAAGAAAAATGATTTATTATTTTCACGGCTCTACGTTGTAAACGTCTGTGAAGCACTTGGAGGTTCAAAGTGCTCACCACATATCTAGATAAGTTCCTTGGGGGGTTTAGTTTCTAAAATGGGGTCACTTGTGGGGGGTTTCTACTGTTTAGGCACACCAGGGCCACTGCAAACGCAACGTGACGCCCGCAGACCATTCCATCAAAGTCTGCATTTCAAAAGTCACTACTTCCCTTCTGAGCCCCGACGTGTGCCCAAACAGTGGTTTACCCCCACACATGGGGTATCAGCGTACTCAGGAGAAACTGAACAACAACTTTTGGGGTCCAATTTCTCCTGTAACCCTTGGGAAAATAAAAAATTCTGGGCTAAATAATTATTTTTGAGGAAAGAAAACGTATTTATTATTTTCACGGCTCTGCACTATATACTTCTATGAAGCACTTGGGGGTTCAAAGTGCTCACAACACATCTAGATAAGTTCCTTTCGGGGTCTAGTTTCCAAAATGGGGTCACTTGTGGGGGGTTTCTACTGTTTAGCCACATCAGGGGCTCTGCAAACGCAACGTGACGCCCGCAGAGCATTCCATCAAAGTCTGCATTTCAAAACGTCACTACTTCAATTCCGAGCCCCGGCATGTGCCCAAACAGTAGTTTACCCCCACATATGGGGTATCACCGTACTCAGGAGAAACTGGACAACAAATATTGGGGTCAAATTTCACCTGTTACCCTTGGGAAAATTAAAAAATTCTGGGCTAAATAATTATTTTGGAGGAAAGAAAACGTATTTATTATTTTCACGGCTCTGCATTATAAACTTCTGTGAAGCACTTGGGGGTTCAAAGTGCTCACCACACATCTAGATAAGTTCCTTTCGGGGTCTAGTTTCCAAAATGGGGTCACTTGTGGGGGGTTTCTAGTGTTAAGCCACATCAGGGGCTCTGCAAACGCAACGTGACGCCCACAGAGCATTCCATCAAAGTCTGCATTTCAAAACGTCACTACTTCACTTCCGAGCCCCGGCATGTGCCCAAACAGTGGTTTACCCCCACATATGGGGTATCTGCGTACTCAGGAGAAACTGGACAACAACTCTTGGGGTCAAATTTCTCCTGATACCCTTGGGAAAATAAAAAATTGCAGGCTAAAAGATCATTTTGGAGAAAATAATTTTATTTTTTTCATGGCTCTGTGTTATAAACTTCTGTGAAGCACTTGGGGGTTCAAAGTCCTCACCACACATCTAGATTAGTTCCTTTGGTGGACTAGTTTCCAAAATGGGGTCATTTCTGGGGGATCTCCAATGTTTAGGCACACAGGGGCTCTCCAAACGTGACATGGTGTCCGCTAATGATTGGAGCTAATTTTCCATTTAAAAAGCCAAATGGCGTGCCTTCCCTTCCGAGCCCTGCCTTGCGCCCAAACAGTGGTTTACCCCCACATATGGGGTATCAGCGTACTCAGGACAAACTGGACAACAACATTTGGGGTCCTGTTATGTTTGCTAATGACAGGTGTTATGAAGGCAATCCAGAAACACAGTGTGCTTAGCGATCAGAGCGCACACAGTGATCTGACAAATACCCAAAAATACAAGAACGAGCTCTGAGACGTGGAAACTCTGTAGACTGCACACCTGATCCTATCCTAAACACAACTAAAAGCGGCTGTGGATTGCGCCTAACAACTACCTAGGCAACTCGGCACAGCCTAAGAAACTAGCTAGCCTGAAGATAGAAAAATAGGCCTGACTTGCCCCAGAGAAATTCCCCAAAGGAAAAGGCAGCCCCCCACATATAATAACTGTGAGTAAGATGAAAAGACAAAACGCAGGGATGAAATAGATTCAGCAAAGTGGGGCCCGATATTCTAGGACAGAGCGAGGACAGTAAAGCGAACTTTGCAGTCTACAAAAAACCCTAAAGCAAAACCACGCAAAAGGGGCAAAAAAAACCCACCGTGCCGAACTAACGGCACGGCGGTACACCCTTTGCGTCTCAGAGCTTCCAGCAAAACAAAAGACAAGCTGGACAGAAAAAAAGCAACAAAAAGCAAAAGGCACTTAGCTATACAGAGCAGCAGGTCACAGGAACAATCAGGAGAAGCTCAGATCCAACACTGAAACATTGACAAGGAGCAAGGATAGCAGCATCAGGCGGAGTTAAGTAATGAAGCAGTTAACGAGCTCACCAGAACACCTGAGGGAGGAAGCTCAGAAGCTGCAGTACCACTTGTGACCACAGGAGTGAATTCAGCCACAGAATTCACAACAGTACCCCCCCCTTGAGGAGGGGTCACCGAACCCTCACCAGAGCCCCCAGGCCGACCAGGATGAGCCGCATGAAAGGCACGAACAAGATCGGAAGCATGAACATCAGAGGCAAAAACCCAGGAATTATCTTCCTGAGCATAACCCTTCCATTTAACCAGATACTGGAGTTTCCGTCTAGAAACACGAGAATCCAAAATCTTCTCCACAATATACTCCAATTCCCCCTCCACCAAAACCGGGGCAGGAGGCTCAACAGATGGAACCATAGGTGCCACGTATCTCCGCAACAACGACCTATGGAATACATTATGTATGGAAAAGGAGTCTGGGAGGGTCAGACGAAAAGACACAGGATTGAGAACCTCAGAAATCCTATACGGACCAATAAAACGAGGTTTAAATTTAGGAGAGGAAACCTTCATAGGAATATGACGAGAAGATAACCAAACCAGATCCCCAACACGAAGTCGGGGACCCACACGGCGTCTGCGATTAGCGAAAAGTTGAGCTTTCTCCTGGGACAAGATCAAATTGTCCACTACCTGAGTCCAGATCTGCTGCAACCTATCCACCACAGAATCCACACCAGGACAGTCCGAAGACTCAACCTGTCCTGAAGAGAAACGAGGATGGAACCCAGAATTGCAAAAAAATGGAGAAACCAAGGTAGCCGAGCTGGCCCGATTATTAAGGGCGAACTCAGCCAACGGCAAAAAGGACACCCAATCATCCTGGTCTGCAGAAACAAAACATCTCAGATATGTTTCCAAGGTCTGATTGGTTCGTTCGGTCTGGCCATTAGTCTGAGGATGGAAAGCCGAGGAAAAGGATAGGTCAATGCCCATCCTACCACAAAAGGCTCGCCAAAACCTTGAAACAAACTGGGAACCTCTGTCAGAAACAATATTCTCAGGAATGCCATGCAACCGAACCACATGCTGAAAGAACAAAGGTACCGAATCAGAGGAGGAAGGCAATTTAGCCAAGGGCACCAGATGGACCATTTTAGAAAAGCGATCACAGACCACCCAAATGACTGACATCTTTTGAGAAACGGGAAGGTCAGAAATGAAATCCATCGAAATATGTGTCCAAGGCCTCTTTGGGACCGGCAAGGGCAAAAGCAACCCACTGGCACGAGAACAGCAGGGCTTAGCCCTAGCACAAATCCCACAGGACTGCACAAAAGTACGTACATCCCGTGACAGAGATGGCCACCAGAAGGATCTAGCCACTAACTCTCTGGTACCAAAGATTCCAGGATGACCAGCCAACACCGAACAATGAAGTTCAGAGATAAGTTTATTAGTCCACCTATCAGGGACGAACAGTTTCTCTGCTGGACAACGATCAGGTTTATTCGCCTGAAATTTTTGCAGCACCCGCCGCAAATCAGGGGAGATGGCAGACACAATGACTCCTTCCTTGAGGATACCCGCTGGCTCAGATAAACCCGGAGAGTCGGGCACAAAACTCCTAGACAGAGCATCCGCCTTCACATTTTTAGAGCCCGGAAGGTACGAAATCACAAAGTCGAAGCGGGCAAAAAATAACGACCAACGGGCCTGTCTAGGATTCAAGCGCTTGGCAGACTCGAGATAAGTCAAGTTCTTATGATCAGTCAATACCACCACGTGATGCTTAGCTCCTTCAAGCCAATGACGCCACTCCTCGAATGCCCACTTCATGGCCAGCAACTCTCGATTGCCCACATCATAATTACGCTCAGCGGGCGAAAACTTCCTGGAAAAGAAAGCACATGGTTTCATCACTGAGCAATCAGAACCTCTCTGTGACAAAACCGCCCCTGCTCCAATCTCAGAAGCATCAACCTCGACCTGGAACGGAAGAGAAACATCTGGCTGACACAACACAGGGGCAGAACAAAAACGACGCTTCAACTCCTGAAAAGCTTCCACAGCAGCAGAAGACCAATTAACCAAATCAGCACCCTTCTTGGTCAAATCGGTCAATGGTTTGGCAATGCTAGAAAAATTACAGATGAAGCGACGATAAAAATTAGCAAAGCCCAGGAACTTTTGCAGACTTTTCAGAGATGTCGGCTGAATCCAATCCTGGATGGCTTGGACCTTAACTGGATCCATCTCGATAGTAGAAGGGGTAAAGATGAACCCTAAAAATGAAACTTTCTGCACACCGAAGAGACACTTTGATCCCTTCACAAACAAAGAGTTAGCACGCAGGACCTGAAAAACCATTCTGACCTGCTTCACATGAGACTCCCAATCATCTGAGAAGATCAAAATGTCATCCAAGTAAACAATCAGGAATTTATCCAGATACTCACGGAAGATGTCATGCATAAAAGACTGAAACACAGATGGAGCATTGGCAAGTCCGAACGGCATCACTAGATACTCAAAATGACCCTCGGGCGTATTGAATGCAGTTTTCCATTCATCTCCTTGCCTGATTCTCACCAGATTATACGCACCACGAAGATCTATCTTAGTGAACCAACTAGCCCCCTTAATCCGAGCAAACAAGTCAGATAACAATGGCAAGGGATACTGAAATTTAACAGTGATCTTATTAAGAAGGCGGTAATCAATACACGGTCTCAGCGAACCATCCTTCTTGGCTACAAAGAAGAACCCTGCTCCCAGTGGTGATGACGATGGGCGAATATGTCCCTTCTCCAGGGATTCCTTCACATAACTGCGCATAGCGGCGTGTTCGGGCACGGATAAATTAAATAATCAACCTTTAGGGAATTTACTACCAGGAATCAAATTGATAGCACAATCACAATCCCTATGCGGAGGTAGAGCATCGGACTTGGGCTCTTCAAATACATCCTGATAATCAGACAAGAACTCTGGGACCTCAGAAGGGGTGGATGACGAAATCGACAAAAATGGAACATCACCATGTACCCCCTGACAACCCCAGCTGGATACCGACATGGAATTCCAATCCAATACTGGATTATGGGTTTGTAGCCATGGCAACCCCAACACGACCACATCATGCAGATTATGCAACACCAGAAAGCGAATAACTTCCTGATGTGCAGGAGCCATGCACATGGTCAGCTGGGCCCAGTATTGAGGTTTATTCTTGGCCAAAGGTGTAGCATCAATTCCTCTCAATGGAATAGGACACCGCAAAGGCTCCAAGAAAAACCCACAACGTTTAGCATAATCCAAATCCATCAGATTCAGGGCAGCGCCCGAATCCACAAACGCCATGACAGAAAACGACGACAAAGAGCATATCAAGGTAATGGACAGAAGGAATTTGGACTGTACAGTACCAATGACGGCAGACCTAGCGGACCGCTTAGTGCGCTTAGGACAATCAGAAATAGCATGAGTGGAATCACCACAGTAGAAACACAGACCATTCAGACGTCTGTATTCCTGCCGTTCAACTCTTGTCATAGTCCTATCGCACTGCATAGGCTCAGGTTTAACCTCAGGCAGTACCGCCAAATGGTGCACAGATTTACGCTCGCGCAAGCGTCGACCGATCTGAATGGCCAAAGACAAAGACTCATTCAAACCAGCAGGCATAGGAAATCCCACCATGACATCCTTAAGAGCCTCAGAGAGACCCTTTCTGAACAAAGCTGCCAGCGCAGATTCATTCCACTGAGTGAGTACTGACCATTTCCTAAATTTCTGACAATATACTTCTATATCATCCTGACCCTGGCACAAAGCCAGCAAATTTTTCTCAGCCTGATCCACTGAATTAGGCTCATCGTACAGCAATCCGAGCGCCAGGAAAAACGCATCGACACTACTCAATGCAGGGTCTCCTGGCGCAAGAGAAAATGCCCAGTCTTGAGGGTCGCCGCGCAAAAAAGAAATAATAATCAAAACCTGTTGAATAGGATTACCAGAAGAATGCGGTTTCAAGGCCAGAAATAGCTTACAATTATTTTTGAAACTTAGAAACTTAGTTCTATCTCCAAAAAACAAATCAGGAATAGGAATTCTTGGTTCTAACATAGATTTCTGATCAATAGTATCTTGAATTTTTTGTACATTTATAACAAGATTATCTATTGAAGAGCACAGACCCTGAATATCCATGTCCACACCTGTGTCCAGAATCACCCAAATGTCTAGGGGAAAAAAAAAAGTGAACACAGAGCAGAAAAAAAAAAAAAAAATGATGTCAGAACTTTTTCTTTCCCTCTATTGAGAATCATTAGATGGGGCTCCTTGTACTGTTATGTTTGCTAATGACAGGTGTTATGAAGGCAATCCAGAAACACAGTGTGCTTAGTGATCAGAGCGCACACAGTGATCTGACAAATACCCAAAAATACAAGAACGAGCTCTGAGACGTGGAAACTCTGTAGACTGCACACCTGATCCTATCCTAAACACAACTAAAAGCGGCTGTGGATTGCGCCTAACAACTACCTAGGCAACTCGGCACAGCCTAAGAAACTAGCTAGCCTGAAGATAGAAAAATAGGCCTGACTTGCCCCAGAGAAATTCCCCAAAGGAAAAGGCAGCCCCCCACATATAATGACTGTGAGTAAGATGAAAAGACAAAACGCAGGGATGAAATAGATTCAGCAAAGTGGGGCCCGATATTCTAGGACAGAGCGAGGACAGTAAAGCGAACTTTGCAATCTACAAAAAACCCTAAAGCAAAACCACGCAAAAGGGGCAAAAAAAACCCACCGTGCCGAACTAACGGCACGGCGGTACACCCTTTGCATCTCAGAGCTTCCAGCAAAACAAAAGACAAGCTGGACAGAAAAAAAGCAACAAAAAGCAAAAGGCACTTAGCTATACAGAGCAGCAGGTAACAGGAACAATCAGGAGAAGCTCAGATCCAACACTGAAACATTGACAAGGAGCAAGGATAGCAGCATCAGGCGGAGTTAAGTAATGAAGCAGTTAACGAGCTCACCAGAACACCTGAGGGAGGAAGCTCAGAAGCTGCAGTACCACTTGTGACCACAGGAGTGAATTCAGCCACAGAATTCACAACAGGGTCCATTTTCTCCTATTACCCTTGGCAAAATAGGAAATTCCAGGCTAAAAAATCATTTTTGAGGAAAGAAAAATTATTTTTTATTTTCATGGCTCTGCGTTATAAACTTCTGTGAAGCACCTGAGGGTTTAAAGTGCTCAATATGCATCTAGATAAGTTCCTTGGGGGGTCTAGTTTCCAAAATGGGGTCACTTGTGGGGGAGCTCCAATGTTTAGGCACACAGGGGCTCTCCAAACGCGACATGGTGTCCGCTAACAATTGGAGCTAATTTTCCATTCAAAAAGTCAAATGGCGCGCCTTCCCTTCCGAGCCCTGCCGAGTGCCCAAACAGTGGTTTACCCCCACATATGAGGTATCGGTGTACTCGGGAGAAATTGCCCAACAAATTTTATGATCCACTTTATCCTATTGCCCATGTGATAATGAAAAAATTGAGGCGAAAAGAATTTTTTTGTGAAAAAAAAGTACTTTTTCATATTTACAGATCAATTTGTGAAGCACCTGAGGGTTTAAAGTGCTCACTAGGCATCTAAATAAGTTTCTTGGGGCGTCTAGTTTCCAAAATGGGGTCACTTGTGGGGGAGCTCCAATGTTTAGGCACACAGGAGCTTTCCAAACGCGACATGGTGTCCGCTAACGATGGAGATAATTTTTCATTCAAAAAGTCAAATGGCGCTCCTTCCCTTCCGAGCCTTACCATGTGCCCAAACAGTGGTTTACCCTCACATATGAGGTATCGGCGTACTCAGGAGAAATTGCCCAACAAATTTTAGGATCCATTTTATCCTGTTGCCCATGTGAAAATGAAAAAATTGAGGCTAAAAAAATTTTTTTGTGAAAAAAAAGTACTTTTTCATTTTTACGGATCAATTTGTGAAGCACCTGGGTGTTCAAAGTGCTCACTATGCATCTAGATAAGTTCCCTGGGGCGTCTAGTTTCCAAAATGGGGTCACTTGTGGGGGAGCTCCAATTTTTAGGCACACGGGGGCTCTCCAAACGGGACATGGTGTCCGCTAAAGAGTGGAGCCAATTTTTGATTCAAAAAGTCAAATGGCGCTCCTTCCCTTCCAAGCCCTGCCGTGCGCCCAAACAGTGGTTTAGCCCCACATATGAGGTATCAGCGTACTCAGGACAAATTGGGCAACAACTTATGTGGTTTAGTTTCTCCTTTTACCATTGGGAAAATAAAAAAAATTGATGCTAAAAGATAATTTTTGTGACTAAAAAGTTAAATGTTCATTTTTTCCTTCCATGTTGCTTCTGCTGCTGTGAAGCACCTGAAGGGTTAATAAACTTCTGGAATGTGGTTTTGAGTACCTTGAGGGGTGCAGTTTTTAGAATGTTGTCACTTTTGGGTATTTTCAACCATATAGACCCCTCAAACTGACTTCAAATGTGAGGTGGTCCCTAAAAAAATGGTTTTGTAAATTTCGTTGTAAAAATGAGAAATCGCTGGTCAAATTTTAACCCTTATAACTTCCTAGCAAAAAAAAATTTTGTTTCCAAAATTGTGTTGATGTAAAGTAAACATGTGGGAAATGTTATTTATTAACTAGTTTGTGTCACATAACTCTCTGGTTTAACAGAATAAAAATTCAAAATGTGAAAATTGCGAAATTTTCAAAATTTTCGCCAAATTTCCGTTTTTATCACAAATAAACGCATAATTTATTGACCTAAATTTACCACTAACATGAAGCCCAATATGTCACGAAAAAACAATCTCAGAACCGCTAGGATCCGTTGAAGCGTTCCTGAGTTATTACCTCATAAAGGGACACTGGTCAGAATTGCAAAAAACGGCAAGGTCTTTAAGGTCAAAATAGGCTGGGTCATGAAGGGGTTATTAACTATTTTGTGTGATATAACTCTCTGATTTAAGGGCATAAAAATTCAAAGTCTGAAAATTGTGAAATTTTTGAAATTTTGGCCAAATTTCCATTTCTTCACAAATAAACTCATGATATAGCAAATAAGTTTTATGAATGTCATGATAGACAATATGTCACAAAAAAAGTATCAGAATCAATGGGATCTGTTGAAGCATTCTAGAGACATTATTTGATAAAGTGACAGTGGTCATATTTAAAAAAATGAGACCCTGTCATTAACCTACAAAGTGATTTGGTCCGTAAGGGGTTACAAATTTAGCCTTTTTGTTTACATTTCTTGCCCATGCACTATTCTGTGTTCTGGGGTACATTTTTGTGATGTATAATATGGGTTACATTTCTCAGCCACACAGTATTATGTGTTCTTGGGTACATTGCCTTGGTATATCACCTTAGTGACCTGGCCAATTTTTTCAAATCTGACCAGTGTCACTTTATGTAGTATTAACTGTGGAACGCTTCAACAAATCCCATTAATTCTGAGACAGCTTTTTCGTGACACATTGTACTTTATCATAATGGTAAATTTAGGTTGATATATTTTGCATTTATTTTTAAAAATATCAGAAATTTGACTATTTATTTTAAATTAGCAATTTTCAAACTAAGAATGATTATTCCTTTAATCCAGATAGTCATATCACACAAAACATTAATAAATATAATTTCCTTCATGTCCACTTTGCATCAGCACCATTTGTAAAAATGTTGTTTCATTTTGTTAGCATTTTAGAAGGTTTAAAAATATAGCAGTCATTTTTCATTTTTTCAAGGAAATTTACAAAACACATTTTTTAGGGACCTGTTCAGTTTTGAAGTGACTTTGGGGGTTCTATATATTCAAAACAATCAAATGTTATACCAATTAAAAACCTCACCCCTCAACATTTTCAAAATTGCTTTTGTGTAGTTCATTAACACTTCAGCTGCTTTTCAGGAATGAATGCAAAGTGGCATGACAGGAAAGAAAAAGTTTAGTTTTACCACCTAAATTTTGAGAACTTTTTAACCCCTTCATGACTGGGGGATTTTTCGTTTTTCCGTGTTCGTTTTTCGCTCCCCTCCTTCCCAGAGCCATAACTTTTTTATTTTTCCGTCAATTTGGCCATGTGAGGGCTTATTTTTTGCGGGACGAGTTGTACTTTTGAACGACATCATTGGTTTTAGCACGTCGTGTACTAGAAAATGGGAAAAAAATTCCAAGTGCGGTGAAATTGCAAAAAAAGTGCAATCCCACATTGGTTTTTTGTTTGGCTTTTTTGCTAGGTTCACTAAATGCTAAAAATGACCTGCCATTATGATTCTCCAGGTCATTACGAGTTCATAGACACCAAACATGACTAGGTTATTTTTTATCTAAGTGGTGAAAAAAAATTCCAAACTTTGCTAAAAAAAAAAAAAAAAATTGCGCCATTTTCCGATACTCGTAGCGTCTCCATTTTTCATCATCTGGGGTCGGTTGAGGGCTTATTTTTTGCGTGCTGAGATGACTTTTTTAATGATAGTGTTTCGGTGCAGATACGTTCTTTTGATCGCACGTTATTGCATTTTAATGCAATGTCGCGGCAACCAAAAAAACGTAATTCTGGCGTTTCGAATTTTTTTCCCGCTACGCTGTTTAGCGATCAGGTTAATACTTTTTTTAATTGATAGATCGGGCGATTCTGAGCGCGGCGATACCAAATATGTGTAGATTTGATTTTTTTTTATTGATTTATTTTGATTGGGGCGAAAGGGGGGTGATTTAAACTTTTATGTTTTTTTTATTTTTTTCACATTTTTTTAAACTTTTTTTTTTAACTTTTGCCATGCTTCAATAGCCTCCATGAGAGGCTAGAAGCAGGCATAGCACGATCGGCTCTGCTACATAGCAGCGATCTGCTGATCGCTGCTATGTAGCAGAATTGCACCTGTGCTTTGAGCGCCGACCACAGGGGGGCGCTCACAGCGACGGGCAATCAGTAACCATAGAGGTCTCAAGGACCTCTATGGTTACCATTCACAAGCATCGCCGACCCCCGATCATGTGACGGGGGTCGGCGATGACGTCATTTCCGGCCGCCGGCCGGAAGCGGTAGTTAAATGCCGCTGTCTGCGTTTGACAGCGGCATTTAACTAGTTAATAGGTGCGGGCAGATCGCGATTCTGCCCGCGCCTATTACGGGTACATGTCAGCTGTTCAAAACAGCTGACATGTCCCGGCTTTGGTGCGGGCTCACCGCGGAGCCCTGCATCAAAGCAGGGGAGCCGGCATCGGACGGTATAGTACGTCCGATGCCGGTAAGGGGTTAACAGGCTGCTATAGCTGGAAAACTTTAAGGCCTTTATTTGGCCAAGAACTGCCATTGCAACAATGAGGACCACACAATCAAGATATCAGGGTGCCAATGGGGTTATGGAGGAAGCCTCCACACTCTGTTAATATCCAGATGCTGTAGTCATTATTGACAGCAGCATTTAAGGGGTTAAATGACCATAGCCTGTGTCAACACGGATCGTGGCTGATGCAGCAAGTTGTCAGCTATAGTGTACAGCTGACAGCTGCTGGATTGTCACCTCTCTGAGGATTCTAGTCTCTTATATCGCAGATCAGTAAAAAGACGTATTGGTGGTCACTAAGGGGTTAATACCATCAAAAATGTATTTACACATATATCAGTATTTTCTTGCTCATACATAGAGTATTATGTCTTCTTGGGTGCATTTCATTTCTATCTAAGCCTCTAAAAGCTTTTTTAAAAAATGTATCTGCATTATATTGTCCCTCTATACAGTATTACGTGTGGTTGGGTACATTTCCTTGGAATGCTACTCTCAAAAATGTATTAAAAAATTGATTGGTATAATATATTCCTCATCCATAGACTTTTACATATTCTAGTGTACATTTTGTTGCTACATAAGTCTCAAAAATCTTTTTCCAAATTGTATCGGTATTATATTGTTAGGACTGGCGGAACGCACCAAGAAAGGTGATATAGATGCGTTCGCAGTCCGGGGTCCACCGTGCAGGTGAAAACCTGCTGCTAGTAAATACAGACTATATGGCGGTACACTAAAGTATATACACGTGGGTTCAACCTCACCCAGCGTGAAAGGAGCAATCATGTTGCGTCACAGGATCGCGGTACCGCACCTAAAGCGCGAGCGAGTAGTCAGCGTACTTAACCCCAACTGGGATTGAAGTCCGATTAGACCCTCGCTGGCACTACACCACAACTGGGTGTGTAAGGAAACTAAGTATAAATATATAAATGCACAGGAGTGCGAGCAATGCCGCACTGACGGACGCCACCAACCACACTGGCTTGAGTATGGAAAGCGCAAGGCAAGCGCACGGCACCATACAGGCGGACACAGCAAGAGGACGCTGTAATGTGTGTATCGTGCAGATGAATAGTCGGGCGCTAGATAGCTACCAACATCCGCGAGCAGACAACAACTCTAGGGAGGGATATTTAGGAGCTTTCATCCATCGACATACATTCATCTACACACACACATATAACATTATGAAACAATACTAGCACATGGCCGTGTGGTCATGCGCAGTTTATATAGTTGCAGCACAGGAAGTGGCTACAGCACTTTTGCCCTTCCAAGACCTGCCAAGAGGACCAATGGAATGTGCTGCAGAGCCTGAGCACATGACCCTCGATCTCCAACGGGAGATCTTACCCTGGGCTTGCTCAGTACGTGCAGACAAGGACTTAGTCCCAGAGAAGTCCGCTCGCTGCTGACCAGCACTGATTTTAATGGCAGAGACTGGAGAAGCAGCAGCAACTCTTCGCACAGAGTCAGACTGAGCGAGACGCTGGGATCGACGTCCCTGCTGAGCAGACTCCACTGCGGCTGGAGGAGAATGGGAGACCGCAGCGGAGACGGATCGAGATTCCCCCTGTGCAGCAGAGGAAACTCGACTCCTAACATTACCCCCCCTCCTTGGGCCTCGCTATGTTCGAAGGCAGCAATGAGCTGCGGAGCCCAAATGTGCTCAACAGGCTCCCAGGACCTGTCCTCGGGGCCATAACCCTTCCAGTCTACCAAATAAATTTTTTTACCACGCACCACCTTGCACCCCAAAATAGCGTTCACCTCATAATCGTCCGTAGACGAACCCGATGTCCCAGCAGATGACTCGGAAAACCGGGACATATACACGGGTTTCAAGAGGGACACATGAAAGGTGTCGGTGATACCCAGGCGTGGCGGAAGGGCCAAATGATAGACCACAGGATTAACCGGCTCGAGGACCTTGAATGGGCCCAAGTAGCGAGGAGCAAATTTAGTGGACTCAACTCGCAGCCTGATGTTACAGGCGGAGAGCCACACCAAGTCGCCAGGAGCAAAGGTCGGAGCGGGGCGCCGATGAGCATCGGCGGAGGACCTCATTCTCTCCTTAGAGGCCTGAATGGCATCCTGAGTGCGGTCCCAAATATCCCGTGCCTCCACAGCCCAGTCTGCCACCCTGGAGTCGGCGGAAGACACGGGCATAGGCACAGGTACCCGTGGATGCTGACCATAGTTGAGGAGGAATGGGGTTTGTCCAGTGGAGTCGGCTACGGCGTTGTTCAGTGCAACCTCTGCCCATGATAGCAAGGATGCCCAGTCATCCTGCCTGGCTGAAACAAAATGTCGCAGGTATGTGACCAAGGTCTGGTTGGCCCTCTCTACCAACCCATTCGTCTCGGGATGATAAGCGGAAGAGAGATTCAACTCAATACTGAGAAGACGACAGAGCTCTCTCCAGAACCGATACGCAAACTGGGGACCCCGGTCACTGACAATTTTGTCAGGCATACCATGCAGGCGGAAGATATGTCTAATGAACAACACTGCCAAGGCCCGTGCAGAAGGTAACCGTGGCAGCGGCACCAAATGCACCATTTTTGAGAAATGATCGGTGATGACCCAAATGATGGTACAGCCGCGAGACTTGGGCAAACCCACAACAAAGTCCATCCCGACCATCTCCCAGGGCCTATCTGCCACCGGCAAAGGATAGAGCAAACCAGCTGGCCTTTGACGCGGAGATTTATTTTTGGCACAGGAGACACACGCCTGTAGAAGGATGTAGATCTGGGTATTTATTATGATGGAATATAGGCTGAACTGGATGGACAAATGTCTTTTTTCGGCCTTACTACTAACTATGTTACTATGTTACCAGTACGTCCTCGCCAGTAGCTCAGATGTCCTCTTTGTCCCAAAGTGTTCACCCACCCTGGACGAATGAGCCCAAGAGAGAACCTCCGGTCGCAAATTAATGGGCACAAAAGTCTTGCCCGGAGGCACAGACTCTAGCGAAACCGGCGCCACGGTTCTCAGGCTCTCGGAAGGGACAATAAGCCGAGGCTCCTCTTCCTCCTCCTCAGTTGACATAAGGGAGCGAGAGAGAGCGTCAGCACGGATATTCTTCTCCCCGGCGAGATAATGAAGGGAAAAGTGGAACCGGGAGAAGAACAGGGACCATCTGGCCTGGCGAGAATTTAGCCGCTGGGCTGTCTGCAAATAGACCAAATTTTTGTGGTCCGTGTAAACTTGGAAGGGAAACCGCGCACCTTCCAGAAGGTGTCTCCACTCCGAAAAGGCCAACTTCATTGCTAGCAACTCCCTGTCCCCGATGGAGTAGTTCCTCTCCGCTGGCGTGAAGGTCTTGGAGAAGAAGAAGCATGGATGCTTCCGACCTTGAGCATCCTTTTGGTAGAGGACTGCTCCAGCACCAACGGACAAGGCATCCACCTCCATTAGGAATGGCTTATCCACATCGGGACGATGTAAGATGGGAGCGCTAGCAAAGTGGGACTTAATAGAAGTGAAGGCCTTGGAGACCTCTTCCGACCACAATTAGGGATTCGCTCCCTTCTTGGTGAGGGCTACCAAGGGAGCTACCAGAGTTGAGAAGTGGGGAATGAACTGGCGGTAATAGTTTATGAACCCCATAAAGTGCTGCACAGCTTTAAGAGAATGGGGCTCTTGCCAGTCCATCACAGCCTGTAGTTTGGCAGGATCCATAGCCAATCCCTGGGCGGAGATGATATAGCCCAGGAAAGGTAAGGACTCCTGCTCAAACACACACTTCTCCAACTTTGCATAAAGAGAGTTTGCCCGTAGGAGGTCGAAGACTCTGCCAACATCTCTCCGGTGGGAGTCAATATCTGGAGAAAAGATGAGAATATCATCCAGATAGACTACAACCGAGGTGGAAAGCATATCCCGGAAGATGTCGTTGACAAAGTCTTGGAAAACGGCAGGTGCATTACAGAGCCCGAAGGGCATCACCAGGTACTCATAGTGCCCATCTCTGGTGTTAAATGCCGTTTTCCACTCGTCCCCCTCACGGATGCGAATCAGGTTATAAGCACCTCGCAGATCTAGTTTAGTAAACACTCTAGCTCCCCGAAGCCTATCGAAAAGCTCAGATATCAACGGCAAAGGGTACTTGTTCTTAACTGTGATAGCATTAAGACCCCTGTAGTCTATGCATGGACGTAGTTCTCCATTCTTCTGCACGAAAAAGAACCCTGCCCCAGCAGGTGACACTGACTTCCTGATGAACCCTCTTGCCAGATTCTCTTGTATGTACTGAGACATTGCCTCCGTTTCCGGGAGAGATAATGGATAGACTCGACCCCGGGGAGGCTCAGCACCAGGCAAGAGATCAATAGGACAGTCATAGGGGCGATGGGGTGGTAGAGTCTCCGCTGCCTTTTTGGAGAACACATCTGCATAAGACCAATATTGCTTGGGGAGAGAGGAGAGATCTGCGGGTACCTCTGTAGTAGTAACCTGAACGCACTCTCGATGACACCTGTTCCCACAAGATTCACCCCATCCCAGAATTCTGCCTGAGGACCACTCGATGTGAGGAGAGTGGTACCGTAACCAAGGTATCCCCAAGAGAACCTCATCAATTCCCTCAGGAATGACGAGTAGAGATATAATCTCCTGATGAGATGGTGACATGGACAGAGTATAAGGGATAGTTTGATGTGTAATCTGTGTGGGCAGTGTCGACCCATTCACCACTCGTACCGTTACTGGTTGAGATAGCATGACCAGAGGAATTGCGTGACGTTGGGCGAAGGCTGAAGACATAAAATTGCCCTCCGCCCCAGAATCCACGCAGAGTTCCACCGAGTGAGAGGATGAGCCCAATGTTATTGTCCCCTTAAAGGGACTCTGTCACCTGAATTTGGCGGGACTGGTTTTGGGTCATATGGGCGGAGTTTTCAGGTGTTTGATTCACCCTTTCCTTACCCGCTGGCTGCATGCTGGCTGCAATATTGGATTGAAGTTCATTCTCTGTCCTCCATAGTACACGCCTGCGCAAAGCAATCTTGCCTTGTGCAGGCGTGTACTATGGAGGACAGAGAATGGACTTCAATCCAATATTGCAGCCAGCATGCAGCCAGCGGGTAAGGAAAGGGTGAATCAAACACCTGAAAACTCCGCCCATATGACCCAAAACCAGTCCCGCCAAATTCAGGTGACAGGTTCCCTTTAAAGGACAATTTGGAGGCAAACGTCGCCGTGTCTAGTGCACCTCCACCAACTACCACTAGACGCTGACGTTTCCTCGACCGCTGGAGACATCTGGAGGCAAGATGTCCAGACTGTTGGCAAAGATGACAAATCTGGAGTGCACGAGCGGTCCGGGACTTAGATCCTGCTCGAGACTCTACCACAGGCTCATGGGGCTCAGGAGCCTGGTCTGGAGATTCCAAAGGTTTGGCGAAGGTGGGAGCCAGCCGAAACTTCTGCCTACACTGGGCTCGCTCTAACCTCCGCTCGTGAAAACGGAGATCAATACGAGTGGATAGAGTAATTAATTCCTCCAGTGTGGCGGGAATCTCCCTAGTGGCCAGGACGTCCTTAACGTGGTCAGCCAGCCCCCTCCAAAATATTGGAATGAGGGCTTTATCCGACCACTCCAGCTCAGATGCTAAGGTGCGGAAGTGGACGGCAAAATGACTGACCAAGGACGAGCCCTGAGTCAATGCCAACAATTGGAGCGCCGTATCATGGGTGACACGAGGTCCCAAAAAGACCTGTTTCAGAGTGCTCAGAAACAACGGAGCACTCTGCACCACATGATCGCTACGCTCCCATAGCGGCGTAGCCCACTGCAACGCTCTGTCCGACAGAAGAGACACTATAAATCCCACCTTAGCCCGCTCTGTAGGGAAACGAGAGGCCAGAAGCTCGAGATGGATAGAGCACTGACTCACGAAACCCCTACAAGACTTACTGTCACCAGAGAATTTCTCTGGAAGCGGGAGGCGAGTTAGAGTCGGGACAGGAGCGGCAGTGGACAAGGTGGCTGCAGCAACACTAGCAGCCTGAACAGCGACAGCAGTGACATCCACAGCTGAAGTTGAACGCTCAAGAGCCGCCAACCTTCCCTCCAGCTGCTGGATGTACCGCTGTGAACGCTGATCGTCCATCATTTACTAGCCAGACCCTGGCGCTAGTATTCTGTTAGGACTGGCGGAACGCACCAAGAAAGGTGATATAGATGCGTTCGCAGTCCGGGGTCCACCGTGCAGGTGAAAACCTGCTGCTAGTAAATACAGACTATATGGCGGTACACTAAAGTATATACACGTGAGTTCAACCTCACCCAGCGTGAAGGGAGCAATCCTGTTGCGTCACAGGATCGCGGTACCGCACCTAAAGCGCGAGTGAGTAGTCAGCGTACTTAACCCCAACTGGGATTGAAGTCCGATTAGACCCTCGCTGGCACTACACCACAACTGGGTGTGTAAGGAAACTAAGTATAAATATATAAATGCACAGGAGTGCGAGCAATGCCGCACTGACGGACGGCACCAACCACACTGGCTTGAGTATGGAAAGCGCAAGGCAAGCGCACGGCGCCGTACAGGCGGACACAGCAAGAGGACGCTGTAATGTGTGTATCGTGCAGATGAATAGTCGGGTGCTAGATAGCTACCAACATCCGCGAGCAGACAACAACTCTAGGGAGGGATATTTAGGAGCTTTCATCCATCGACATACATTCATCTACACACACACATATAACATTATGAGACAATACTAGCGCATGGCCGTGCGGTCATGCGCAGTTTATATAGTTGCAGCACAGGAAGTGGCTACAGCACTTTTGCCCTTCCAAGACCTGCCAAGAAGACCAATGGAATGTGCTGCAGAGCCTGAGCACATGACCCTCGATCTCCAACGGGAGATCTTACCCTGGACATGCTCAGTACGTGCAGACAAGGACTTAGTCCCAGAGAAGTCCGCTCGCTGCTGACCAGCACTGACTTTAATGGCAGAGACTGGAGAAGCAGCAGCAACTCTTCGCACAGAGTCAGACTGAGCGAGACGCTGGGATCGACGTCCCTGCTGAGCAGACTCCACTGCGGCTGGAGGAGAATGGGAGACCGCAGCGGAGACAGATCGAGATTCCCCCTGTGCAGCAGAGGAAACTCGACTCCTAACATATATTGCTCACCCATAGACTTTTCTGTGGAATGGAGTACATTTAGTTGATGTATAACTAGAGATGAATGAATATTTAAATATTCAGTTTGGATGACGAGCAATTGCCGAATGCAAAACAAAACAAAAGCATATTCTGCACAAATGCCAGGGTTTCCCACATTGAGCGACAGCGTGGGAAACATCAGCGCGGCAGCTCTGATCTGCGGTAACATTACAGCCGGTAAATCGTTAATGACATCAGAGCACTACGGGTTCACACTGTCAGATGTCGGTGTGATACCTGCTGATGAGAGACTACTCCTGCCATCAGGCTACGTCTGCTCTCACAGATAACAGTGATAGCAGATGCCTCTGATGGGAGAAGTAGTCTCTTGTCAGCCGACACCATTGCTCAAGCTAAAAAAAAACAAACATGTAAATTTACTAAATACATATTCCAATAAAAATAAGAAACACATTATACTCATCTAACTCCAAATCCATAGTGCCCTTTCCTCCTATAAAAATGTTAAATAAAAGAACAACATATTCTCACCTTAACGTCCAATATCCGATGTCCATATCTCCTATAAAAGAATAAAAAATAATAAACCACCATATACTCTCCTGTCTTCCATTTTCCATGTAATCTCAAGTGTCCCACAGCGATCTTATGTGTAGGACAGTCACATCGGTAGATGTGACTGCTCTAATCAGCCGCCAATGATACACTGACAGGAGAGTCATTGCTCTTACAGTGTATAGTGCTGAGCTGCTGTGAGAGATATCACACAAGGTTATCAGCTGATGAACTCCGTTGATTTTTCTCATTGCAGCTCAGTGCTATACACTGCAGGAGCGATTAACTCCTGTGTCAGTGTATTCAGCTGTCCTTGAGAGTAATCACATCAGTAACTGTTCTCAAACTCATCAAGATCACCATGGGACATTATGGATTATTATATTCTCGGCAGACAGGTGAGGAATATTTTGGTTTATTATTTTATTTTTGTTACAGGGGACGTTGGCTTCAGTGGATTCGGCATTCAGTGAGTATGGTTTAATTTAGATTTTAAAAAGTACTATGTCATTATTTAAATTAAGTACTTTATTCTGTGTGCGTGTTTCATAATATCACTATGGGGTCAGAAATGGGGCGACTTATAAATGCCTCTCCATTACTAACCTGTGGGCTTGATGTCACCTGACAGTACAAAGGTGATATCAACCCCTCCAACCATTAGACCTCGCAGTGACGTCAGACAGGTTATAGGAGATCTCTGCAAGACACTGGGCAGTGGTAGCAGGCACTACTCATTGTCTCTGCTGGATGTCAGGCTGTATGGTTGCATCATGCAACCATGCAGCCTGTCATCTAGATGTAGCAGAGCTAGACCCGTCATGGGACAAATGGATTGTCATCTTCATAGCAGACAGGCGAGTCTGTGTCATTCTTTCAAATAAAGGACTTTATTCTGGGTGTGTGT
Organism: Ranitomeya imitator; assembly: GCF_032444005.1. Classification (NCBI taxonomy): domain Eukaryota; kingdom Metazoa; phylum Chordata; class Amphibia; order Anura; family Dendrobatidae; genus Ranitomeya; species Ranitomeya imitator. The sequence continues at coordinate 327,356,932 of NC_091286.1, read as the reverse complement.
TTTTATACAATATGACTATGAAGTCAGTAATGGGGGCATCTTATAGATGCCTCTCCATTACTAACCTCTGGGCTTTATGTCACCTGACAATACAAAGGTGACATCAACCCCCTTAACTATTACCCCACTTGCCACTGCATCAAGGCAAGTGGGAAGAGCGAGGCTTAGTGCCAGGATTGGCACATCATATAGTAGCACCATTTCATGGCTGAGAGCTGATATTTTAGCCTGGGGGGTGGCAATATCCATGGCCCCTTCCTAAGCTATTAATATCAGCTTGCAGCTTTCTGCTTTTGCTGGTTATTAATTGTAGGGGACCCTACATCATTTTTTTTTTTTTGGGGGGGGGCATTTTACTAGCCAGTAAATGCTAAGAATAGAGCTGTGAGCTGATATTAATACCCTGTGAAGTTCCATGAGTATTAACCCCTTCCCAGACTATAAACACCTACCCCCAGCCATTGGTTTTCCCTCTGATGGTTAGCCGAATTATGCATAATCCCATGCCATTTTTTTTAAGAAAAATAATTTTTTTAATAATTAAATATGTCATGTACAGTAAGCTGCACACACACTGTATTAATTTTATATGTCACTGACATTTGTATAACTATCTATTCTATGTGTATATATTATATGTCATCCATATATTCTAAGATGTCAGGTCCACCTGTGATTTTACTGTACTTGACTGCTGAATGGCCACTTTTTATCTTTATTATCTATCTATTATCTACTTTAAAATACTTCAGTGGCAACTAGAGATGAGCAAATTTGTTTGGCTCCCTCCTTATTTGGGATAAGTTGCAGAGGGAATCTGGCTGCCTGTATTGCTCCTGCTGATCAGAATTCCAGCGCCGCAGCTGCATGTGTCGCTGCTGTTTCATTGTCACAACACATGCATGGAAAGCTTGTTTATTGGGCTCTTCATGCATGTGTTGTAACAGTGAAACAGCCATGACTCATGCAGCAGCAGCACTGGACAGCTGATCAGCAGGAGCAATCCAGGCAGCCAGGTTTCCTCTGCAGCTTATTCAGTAAGCGCTATAGCTTAACGAATAAGGATGGAGCCAAACAAATTTGCTCATCTCTAGTGGCAACGCAATTATTTTCCTACACTTTTACCAACTTTTTTAGATTTAAAGAATAAATGCTTGTGTTTCCAATTAAGAATAGGAATGTGCCATATTCGTGCCGAATTTATGTCTGGCAATCGTTTTCTGATCATATTCTCTCATCTCAACATATATTCATCAAAGAACGTATTCATAATGTATCAGTATTATATTGCTTATCCATAAGGTATTACATCTTCTTGGATATAGCTCATTGCTACATAAGCCTTTTTAAAACGTTTTGCAGATGTGGTGCGTTGTTGTCTCATTGGTCTCGTTGGTCTGCATGGCCTGGAGTAGATTTCTATTGGTGTATAACCATCAAAAGAGCATAGCCTTTATGAGTCTAGGAGTACTAATACATGATAGTTTGAATGAATGTTTATGAGGCCCTCCTTTATGTTTAATACAGGGTATATCTGAATCCGTAATTTTTGGCAGCTCTTGCTTCCTTTATAAATTAAACTGAAATTTCCTATTTTTTAATAAAAAATCAATCAATTTTGATTTACTGAAATTATATTTTATTAAAATGTTTTTAACATTTAGCTTTATTTACAAGTCATTATACAGGAAAAAAATGTATCTTAACATTGTTTTTCCTCTGAAATTAAATTTCTTGTGGGTTTGGAATTGTTTATTGCCACTCCTTAAAAAGGAGTAAAAGTGTGACACCATTGTTCTCAGCAGTGATCTGGGAGTCAGAGATGCTTCCAGGGGTCTTCCCCATGCTGTTGTTCTCCAATTCAGTGTATTCAGCACTTTTCCGATTCATTTGAACATTTTCACTGCCCCCCAGACCTCTTTGCAGTGTTTGTCAGAAAAATGCTCAGATTTCACATTGACTCCCATTATACTCATTAATTGAATCAAGCATTTGAGTATTAGAAATTGTTTAGTTCAAGCAACAAGCATTGGAGCATTTTAGTTCTTACTCTTCTCTAATCCTAGCATAAAGGAGATTCTGGATGTGAATTGCTATTCCAGGTATTTACTATTTGTATTCATGCCTAAACAGTCATTAATTATTCATAAAGCTGGCTAGCTTCCAGTAGAGGGCTGACAAATAACAAAAAAATATAATACATCACCTCTAATATGTCTGGTCGCTCCCGCTGCTCACTTTGACCTGTCTAGTTCTTCGCAACTCTTCTTTCTAGCATCTTATGCTGTACTCTTTGGCCTCTTAAATCCAAGCTCGGACTTACAGGCATAATCAGGTGTGACAGGGTCACTGGCAATGTGTGTGAAGGGAGATATGTATCAGGAAGGTTGCTATGTTCCATGATGTGAAACACAGAATGTTTTTCTCCATCATGTTATATGCTGAGGGGTTAATCAGCCATGATAGGGTTGAGTTTTTTGTGAGTAGTTGTAAGAGATGAGTGGGACAACTACTCGCCATATCTCCACCTCAAGGGCGTGCTTAGACAGTTTTAATGTATAGCCAATTAGTTTTTTCCTGTGAGTCAGCAGGCAAAAGCTCCAGAGAAGCGCTTATGTAAATCAGGACTGAACTCGGTACTCTGCAGTTGTACCTTGAGTGGGCAGATCCCCAAAGGCATGTAGACTGTCTTATATGTTTACTTCCTGTTATGCCAGAAGGGCCTTGTGAGGACACAGCATTGTATCGTAAATTAACCAGATGTCTATTTTCAGCATGCCAGAAAGCCACATATTCAGCCAAGACATCCAGACATCAAGACATCCAGAGAGTCTCTATAGGACAGCAGTCAATACATCATTACTCCATCACGAGGGACACAGATTTATTATTCTACAAGATGCCAGCTTAGGCTACTTTCACACTAGCATCGGATTCGGCCCATCGCATTGCGTCGGGCCGAGATTCCGACACTAGCGTTTGATGCGCCACACAACGGGTGCAGCGGATGCATTTCTCCAGCGCATCCGCTGCCCCATTGTGAGGTGCGGGGAGGTGGGGGCGGAGTTCCGGCAGCACATGCGCGGTCGGAAAAAGCGGTCCGTCGGCAGCAAAAAACATTACATTTAACGTTTTTTGCTCCCGGCGGTCCGCCACAACACGGCGTAACCGTCGCACGATGGTTGTGACGTTTGACAATACGTCGCAATGCATCGGTAATATTACTCTATGGGGCAAAAGCACATCCTGCAAACAACTTTGCAGGATGCGTTTTTTCCCCTAAACGACGCATTGCGACGTATTAAAAAAAACACCAGTGTGAAAGTAGCCTTAAGGAACTTCGGTTCCGAATGGAAAATACAGATCAGCTCCACTGACTATTGCGAAACCATGGATACGTTTGGAGAATGCCAGGATTGGGACCTGCCGGTTGGCTTCATGAAATTTTTCGAAGACGCCAGGTTGTGACCCTCCGGTCAACTGGCCTTGTACCTGAATAGACTGTAATTTTCCTAAGCTTGTTGTTACTTTCTCTCTGTCCGTGCCCCAGATGGGGTAGTCAGCCCTGGAAGATGAAGCCAGGTTATGACCCTCCAGTCAACTTGCCCTTGTACCTGAATGGACTGTCATCTTCCTACACTAATTGTTACCTCCTCTCTGTGTGCGTGCCACAGGTGGAGTAATCATCCACGAAAGGTCTATAGTAACAGCTGCTACTATCCGGCGAGTCAGTGAAAGGGTGAGACTCTGTAATGTGCATCTTGTTGAGGTATTTTTCTGGGAATGTTCTACATGTTATTTTCCTGTTTTGTGGTTCAATAAAGTATTGCCACACTGTTTAACCCTCACCCTGTGTTGCCTGAGTAGGGTTACGTACATGGTGAAAGGAGTGTAAATGTTCGGTGGGATAATCCCTGTTCAATGCGGTTTTAGCTAGAGGACCGGGGAGCCAACTGACCCTGCATGTCTCCACATGCCTTTTTTTTATATTGAACCCTGCCTTGGTTTATGCCTTTTTTTTAATAAACCAACAGAAGAAATATTCATGTGTCTTTCCCTGTGAACAGCGGAGGGAGTGAGTAGCGTTACCACACAGGCCTTGGTCAATGCTGCGTGTCATAAGGTCACCACATAGTATCACAGTGCCACATTCGCAGGACACATAGAGATGTCTGAGGGCTAATTGCACTTCAAAGTCATGTGCTAGATTGAAAGGTAGATTGCTTAAAGGTGGAAAGAAGAGGCCTGAAGAAGAAGATTTTAGGCAGTGAGCAGTGGGGGTAGCTGAACAGGTGAGGGGTGATGTGAGAATTATTTTATCTTATTTTTTTAGGCCATCAAACATTTTTATACTCTGGACTCTAGAGAGAAGGAACATTAAATTTACAGCAAATAACTTTGCTGTAAATCAAATTTCCTAGTAAAGCCTGCACAATTTGACAAATAGGTTTCTTGCCAAACCCGCTCATCTCTAGATACAATATTATATCTCTGTATAGGTCAGAGGCTACTGTTATATGTTTTACATTCATCTTCAGAGTTCTTTGGTAAACCTCTTTTATTTTTGACATTTTTACATTTTCTTCTTCACTACTCCAATCATACTCTTGCCATATGTTACATTATTGGTAACCCGTTTGCAATATTTATGTTTGCTGAGGTTTTAATTTTTTCTCAGCTTTCTGGAACACAATCATGTTATAGATAATACTTGAAAATAAACTATTTTTTCACAAAATAACATGGAAAGCAGAAAATAATCTATGGAAAAATGTAAATTTTATATTATCAATGATCAATGCCTGAAACGAATGTTCAAAGAATAAATATATTTGTTATGCTTCTTCTAGTGAAGAGGTCATGGAAAGGACAAATCAAATGCAGTCATATGAAAAAAATAAAGAATTGAATGTGAAATAGCATTAGAAATCCACTGATATCTAAAGTCTAAAGTACATAAAAAAATTCTGTAGGTCATCAGTCTTTCATCTTACTTTATCCTGGCTCCTGAACTAATAATTAAACCGATGGAAATTCTTCTTTATCCATTTCTTTGTTCTGTTTAATCCTTATGTTCTGCCCATCATATTTGGACCATCTTCAAAGAAAACATATCTAAGAAGTGAAAACAGCAAAATACTGAAGCACTGTTGTGTGATACATATTTTTAATTCATCAAGTAACGTTGTTAGGGAAACTGGCGGTTCGGGAAGTCACATGTAGAACATATAGAACAAATTTACATAATATAAAATGAACTAAAATAACTTTATGTCATTAAAAGATCGTCCTCGTTAGACAATTGAAATTTAGTTAGAACGGCCCCTGACATTAAGCTGAACTTATGTTTTGCTGCTACTCATTATAGTATTTGTTGGGCAAATAAGAAAAAAATCACTATAAAAGGTGAAATAAAACATCTCACAGTCCCTATGTAAACCAATCAGCTGTTCCTTTATTAACACATTCCTAACATATGACGTGTTAGGTCTCGATTTCCAACCGCTGCACAGGGGGAATTTTGAACCACCTCTACTGTGGTCTCCCATTCTTCTCCAGCAGAAGTGGAGCCTGCTCAGTGGAGACGTCAGTCCCAGTGTCTGGCTCAGGCAGATACTGTGCGCTTGGTTACTGCTGCCCTTCCAGGCTCATTGAAGCCAGTACTGGTCAGCGGCGAGCAGATGCTTCTGGGACTAAGTCCTGCTTTTCTCCTTCTGAGCATGCTCAAGGGAAGACCTCTCATTGGAGGTTGGGGCTCACATGCTCAGGTCCTGTTGCAGCTCCTATTGGTCCACTAGGAAGGTCCTGAAGAAGCTACAACTATAAAAGGTTTGCATGGCCACACGGCCATGCGCTAGTATCAATTGTGTTTGGCTGTTGCCAGTGGATACTCTACCACTCAGTCATATGTGGAGAGTCTGCTTAGCTGTGGGGCTGTACACTCAGGCAGGCAGCTAGCATCAGTGGGGGTAATTAGCCTTGGCTTAGCATCTGGTTCCTTCATCTGTGCGGTTAGCACAGAAGAGTTCCAGAGCAAGCACAACCATAGTTAGGGTAATAGTTTTCTGTGTACAGCGCGACTCTGTGAAGCAACAGAGGTCGCTTACATTTCATACGGGGTGAGGTTAACCCACATGTGAGCTCAGTGTCCATCCGCCATTACTTAGAAGCAGGTATCTCTGCACGGTCGACCCCAGGCTGCGTTCCGCTAGCCCTAACATGACGTATGTTTGATATCGTAATCGGACTGATCTGCAGAATCATATTGCATCATTTTTACTGTATAGTAAATGTGATATATAATAAAAAAAAAATTGTGGAATTTGGCTTTGCAATTTCAATGCGCTTAGAATTTTTTTCATGCTTTCCACTGCATCCTGCAGAAAACAATCCCTCATACAGCTATGTAGAAAGAAAAATAAAAAAGTTATAGCTCTTGAAAAAGTGGGAAAAAAGAGAAATTGGGCACAATGTGAAGGGAATAAATGTAGATGCTGAGCCCTTGAAACTGATTTAATCTTATTGTAGCTCGTCACGCACAAGAATCGGATACCTCACAACTTCAACTAATTCAAAATGATATATTAGAGTATTCAAAAAGGCCTAATTAAGTGTTATATAGCTTAGAACTATTGATGGCATATTTCTAACATAACATCTAAGTTTCTAAAAATGTAAGTCCCTCCCCAGGACTGCTCCAGGAATCAGCTAAATGGAATTGAATTCACACTTTTGGATGACAGTTATATAAATCAGCTCCTTTTCAGACGAGTACATGACATCATTGCTTCTGAAAATCTATGAGAGTCTTGGCAAATTTTTTATTGTTGGCAACTATTTCTACAGAATAATGAGAAGGAATTTTATTTTTAAAATAGAAAAAAAAGCATAGGAATGGTGACCTTTCATGCCTCTTGTTTCAGTATTGTCATTATCTGTCCTATTGCATATTCACATTATTGTTATTATCTTATTACCGATCAGTCCTTACCTTGTTTTTTAACCATCCTAGTAGGGCATTGGGTGAAGTTGTTCGCTTACTATACCAATAGAACATTCGTCTCAAGCAGGCAATCCATGGGTTGCATGCGCTCCCTGAGACTGCCATCTGTGGTATAATGGAGCTCTAAAGATATCCTCAGGACAACAGAGACAATACCAAAGGATGAGCTTATCAATGTCCCTTAGCAACATCACAATGGATCACAGTATTTGAGAATGTAGTGTGTTAGAGTGGAGATGTCCCTTTCCTTCATTTCTGGATCACTTGTGGTAGGTGAATATGGAAAGGAGGATTTTTTTCTAACCCCTTCCCAACATCTGCAGTACGTTTATGATGCAGCCATTTATGATGCAGCGGGAAGTGACTTTCTCAAGCAGAGCGAACACCATCATCAGCCGATGCCAGATGCAGATTATATGTCATGACACCATGATCTGCATTACCACAGATCGCCGTCGATTAAAGGGAACCTGTCACCCCCAAAACCGAAGGTGAGCAAAGCCCACCGACATCAGGGGCTTATCTACAGCATTCTGGAATGCTGTACATAAGCCCCCGATGTATCCTGAAAGATGAGAAAAAGAGGATAAATTATGCTCACCCAGGGGCGTTCCCGCTGCTGACAGTTCTGTTGGGCATCGTGGTCCGGTCCAGCGCTTCCCACGATGACATCCTCTTCTTGTCTTCACGCTGCAGCGCAGGCGTACTTTGTCTGCTCTGTTGAGGGCAGAGCAAATTACTGCAGTGCACAGGCACCGGGAAAGGTCAAAGAGGCCCGGTGCCTGTGCACTTCAGTACTTTGCTCTGCCCTCAACAAGGCAGACAAAGTACATCTGTGCTGGAGTCGCAGTGTGAAGACAAGAAGAGGACGTCATCATAAGAAGATGGGAGGCCCCGGACCGACCTGCGACACCCATCGTATCGGGACCGCTCCTGGGTGAGTATAATCTAACCTCTTTTTCAGGTTACATCGGGGGCTTATCTACAGCATTACAGAATGCTGTAGACAAGCCCCTGATGCTGGTGGGCTTAGCTCACCTTCGATTTTGGGGGTGACAGGTTCCCTTTAACAGATTAGGTACTGTCAGTGCCTAGCAGTATCTAGATGGTCAATTGAAAGAGTGGATTCCCTCTTTAAACCATTTGGCACCCCGTGACACAAGGAAAATATTGGCATTCAGCCATCTGCTGTAGCCTCTAAGGCCTTACCATAAGCAGGGCCTAACAGGCAAAGTGTCAGTGTAAGAGCTGCTGCAGACAAATGTATGAAAAATCATCATAGCTTCATCCAGAAAACTTGAACAATTTTTCTTCTTTACATCCGATGTTCCTCTGTGTGCCACCTGTTTGTCTGTTTTTTTCATCAGTGTGACATCTGTGTGATGTCCTTGTAACATCTATGTGTGATCCTGTTTTATACAATTACAATAAAAATTTATATGAACAAATACAGTTTCTTAGATTTATAACCAGATGCCACTCAGACGTTCTGTGTAAGATCCATTTTTTAATGCACCCATAGACTTGAATGGGTGAGTAGAAAAAAGTAGTGCTTGCTGCGATTTTATTTTCTGACAGACATTCGGTGATCAAAAGTCAAATAGCACATTCCGAGTTATACGGTCGTTAGTAAAGAATTAAAACTGACAGACTTAATATCGCACAGTACAGAAGTAATGCAGGATGTTAGATCACCAATTAGGACTAAGTAAAAAAAGTAAAAAGAAAAGTAAAAAAAAGAAATTAAAAAAAAAAAGAAAGAATGAACAAAAAACATATTTACCCATTAGAAATTTTTGGTTTATGTAACAATGAAAGTACACAAAAAATAGTACATGTTTGGTATAGCCACATTCAGATTAACCTAAGCTATAAAACTAACAGAATCCATGTGATGAACACTTACCAAAATTTAAATGCCAAAAATGTTTCTTTTTAATTACATTGACAGACAAAAAAATGGAATAAAAAATTATAAAGCTTAGAATTTGTTTTCTTATATTCTATGTTACTGAAAATGTAATCTCGTCCTGCAAGGGATACAAACAGTCAACATCAAATTTGTGGAACATTTACCCTAGTTCAGGGACAGACTGGGACTAAAATTCAGCCCTGGCATTTGAAGTTACACAGGCCCACTTGTCGCATGGTGAATATACAGTTAGGTCCATATATATTTGGATAGAGACAACATTTTTCTAATTTTGGTTATAGACATTACCACAATGAATTTTAAACCAAACAATTCAGATGCAGTTGAAGTTCAGACTTTCAGCTTTCATTTGAGGGTATCCACATTAAAATTGGATGAAGGGTTTAGGAGTTTCAGCTCCTTAACATGTGCCACCCTGTTTTTAAAGGGACCAAAAGTAATTGGACAATTGACTCCAAGGCTATTTCATGGACAGGTGTGGGCAATCCCTTCGTTATGCCATTCTCAATTAAACAGATAAAAGGCCTGGAGTTGATTTGAGGTGTGGTGCTTGCATTTGGAAGGTTTTGCTGTGAAGTAAACATGTGGTCAAAGGAGCTCTCTATGCAGGTGAAACAAGCCATCCTTATGCTGTGAAAACAGAAAAAACCCATCCGAGAAATTGCTGCAATATTAGGAGTGGCAAAATCTACAGTTTGGTACATCCTGAGAAAGAAAGAAAGCACTGGTCAACTTATCAATGCAAAAAGACCTGGGCGCCCACGGAAGACAACAGTGGTGGATGATTGCAGAATAATCTCCATGGTGAAGAGAAACCACTTCACAGCAGCCAAACAAGTGACCAACACTCTCCAGGAGGCCGGCGCATCAATATCCAAATCTACCATAAAGAGAAGACTGCATGAAAATAAATACAGAGGGTTCACTGCACGATGCAGCCACTGATAAGCATCAAGAATAAGAAGGCTAGACTGGACTTTGTTAAAAAAACATCTAAAAAAGCCAGCACAGTTCTGGAAGAATATTCTTTGGACAGATGAAACCAAGATCAACCTCTACCAGAATGATGGAAAGAGAAAAGTATGGCGAAGGCGTGGTACAGCTCATGATCCAAAGCATACCACATCATCTGTAAAACATGGCGGAGGCACTGTGATGGCTTGGGCATGCATGACTGCCAGTGGTACTGGGTCACTAGTATTTATTGATGATGTGACACAGGACAGAAGCAGCCGAATGAATTCTGAGGTATTCAGAGCCATACTGTGTGCTCAGATCCAGCCAAATGCAGCCAAACTGATTGGTCGTCGTTTCATACTACAGATGGACAATGACCCAAAACATAAAGCCAAAGCAACCCAAAAGTTTATTAAAGCAAAGAAGTGGAATATTCTTGAATGGCCAAGTCACTCACCTGATCTCAACCCAATTGAGCAGCATTTCACTTGTTAAAGACTAAACTTCAGACAGAAAGGCCCACAAACAAACAGCAACTGAAAACCACCGCAGTGAAGGCCTGGCAGAGCGTCAAAAAGGAGGAAACACAGCGTCTGGTGATGTCCATGAGTTCAACACTGCAGGCAGTCATTGCCAACAAAGGGTTTTCAACCCAAGTACTAAAAATGAACATTTTATTTAAAATTATTGAATCTGTCCAATAACTTTTGGTCCCTTTAAAAACAGGGTGGCACATGTTAAGGAGCTGAAACTCCTAAACCCTTCATCCAATTTTAATGTGGATACCCTCAAATGAAAGCTGAAAGTCTGAACTTCAAATGCATCTGAATTGTTTTGTTTAAACCTCAGTGTGGTAATGTCTATAACCAAAATTAGAAAAATGTTGTCTCTGTCCAAATATATATGGACCTAACTGTATATTTGTGCGCTGCCAATCGCAGTATGCTGCCATTGTCCTCTCATGCCGATTCAGCATGAGAAAATAATCGCTGAACTGCTCTGCCCCATAGAATAACACTGGGCCAAGTGTTATACGATAAAATATCACATACCACTGCGCCCCAAACAAGCTGCACTTTATTCACACTGCGCAGATCCAGTGTTCCAGCGCAGCAGAAGTTTGTATTCTTTTACAATAAACTGCAGAGGGGTAAGTCTTCAAATATATATATATATATATATATATGTATATATATATATATATATGTATATACATACATACACATATACAGTATATATATATATATATATATATACATACTGTATATATACACACCGTATTTTCTGGTGTATAAGACGACTGGGCGTATAAGACGACCCCCAACTTTTCCATATAAATTATGGAATTTGGGATATGCCCGCCGTATAAGCCGGGGGTCATCTTATACGCCCAGTCATCTTATACGGCATGTGGTTCCCAGGGTCTGGAGGAGAGGAGACTCTCCTTCAGGCCCTGGAATCCATATTCATGTGAAAAATAAAGAATAAAAATAAAAAATATGGATATACTCACCCTCAGACGGCCCCTGGCTCACAGCGCTGCTAGCGTCTGCCTCCGTTCCTAAGAATGCAGTGAGTGAAGGACCTTCGAAGGTCCTTCACTCACTGCATTCTTAGGAACGGAGGCAGAGGCTAGCAGCGCTGTGAGCCAGGGACTGTCCGAGGGTGAGTATATCCATGTTTTTTATTTTTATTCTTTATTTTTAACATGAATATGGATCCCAGGGTCCTCTCCTCCAGACCCTGGGAACCACACGCCAACATCCAGGATCGCTCCCTGCACACACCGTACCCAGCGTATAAGACGACCCCCGACTTTTGGGACAATTTTTAGGGGTGAAAAAGTCATCTTATATGCCGGAAAATACGGTATAAATATATTTGTTTTTTAAGCTGACTGTGAAGTATAAATGACAAGTTAAGCCAGAATTAAGTTTTCAGACGATTACAAAGATATCAAATTTATATATAATTTTCTTTACATTTTTCGTTTCTACAAAAAAGAAATAAAAAAAAAAAATCATTGTCCGCTAACTGTAATTTTTCTGTTTAGAGTTGCTATTGTTATACAGTTGGGTTAAAGGGTTTCTCCAGCTCTGTTTATTTCCACATTGGGAACTGATTGGTGCTGATATCCTGTGTGAAACCATACCCACAAGACACGGCCATGATAGCTGCCATTCATGCATCTGTCCTGTCAGGTACCTGTAGAATGTCTTCAATGCTGCTCACCTCCCAATGCAGAAGTAAGCAGCGCTGAACAAACACTTTAGGGTAAGTTCCCATGTCCAGTAAACGCTGCGGGTTGGACGCTGCATATACCTGCAGCGTCCAACCCGCAGCGTCCAGATGTTACAGCATAGTGGATGGGATTTCAAGAAATCCCATGTCCACTATGCGTGCACCGGCACCCGTGGCTTCCCTGCGGAGATGGACATGTGGCGCGTCTCTCCAGACCGCAGCATGTCAATTTCTCTTGCCAAGACGTGAGTCTCCACAAGGTAAATATCACCCATACCATGTATTGGACTTGGTGATTCTGCACAGTTTAGTGAACTCATGCGGATTCACCTGTTTTCAGAAGCTGGCAGCGTTTTGGACACAGCGGACATGCACTGCGTCCAAAGTACTGCCTAAGGCTACTTTCACACTAGCGTCGTACTCGGCCCATCGCAGTGCATCAGGCCAATGTACCGACGCATACTGTGGAAGCGCCGCACAACGGGGGGCAGCGGATGCATTTTTCCAATGCATCCGCTGCCCCTTTGTGAGTTGTGGGGAGGTGGGGGCGGTCGGAAATGGCGGACATGACGCTCAAAAAAACGTTGCAAGCAACGTTTTTTTGTTCGGACGGTCCACCACAACATGACGCAACCGTCGCACGATGGTTGCGACGTGTGGCAATGCGCCGCAATGTGTCGCTAATGTTAGTCAATGGGGAAAAAACGCATCCTACAGACAACTTTGCAGGATGCGTTTTTTCGCCAAAACGACGCATTGCGACATCTCCCAAACGACGCTAGTGTGAAAGTAGCCTAATACTGAATGTTTACACATACCCTTAAAGTGAACCTGATCAATGATATCTGCTGTGTGACCCATGGGCAGCATGTGTCCGGCACTGGCTGTACGATCTAAGTCAGGTATGTTTGTCTATGAAATGCTGAGGCATCACAGAGAAAAACATGTTTGACTTCTCCCCTCCTGCTTCCAGTGACTGGTGTGTCTCTGTACTCGCACGCAGGAAGAAACTTGTCGCTCAGTGGGAGCGGATGGGGAGAAGCCACCAGGGACCCGCCTGTCTGACTAGTCACTTGTGTGGCCTTGGTCTTTGGTGGCTTTTAAAGTATGTTTTTTCCTGTAACGCAGCAGCATTTCAGAGTCAAACATACCTTTCTGGACTCATACAGCCAATGTCTGACACATACGGCCTGTGGAACCAGCAGCATGCATCAGCCATCAGATTCCCTTTAAGATTCCATAGGTGCTATCGCATTGGGAGTGTGGTGAAATTAACATCTGTGTATGCTTAGTGGTGCTGACAGGAGCAGCGGACATGTCTCACACCATTTGCGCTTTCCAACATATCTGTTTTATATCATCCCTCTGCATTTTTGTGCAGGCGCAGTTCATGGCCTTGCGGCCATGAACTGCACCTGCGCAAGTGACATACACGTCACCTCTATTCCCGAGCATGTGTAGTAACGACACAGTGGGAATCGCGGAGATGTATATGTCACTTTCACAGGCAGCAGCACAGCACAGAGACAGTCTCTTCAGCACAGCATCCTCTCGTGTGATCTCGCTGGGCCCTTGTCTGCCATATTTTGCCCTGCTAGTATTTCGGTTTTGTCTCCTGCCTGGAAGCAGAGGAGTCATAGACAGAACTGCAGCTAAAGGAGGGACTGTTACGTTCCGGGACCTGTGACATCAGAGGCGCTTGGTTCTGCTGGCAGAGTGCGGGACATTCTGGACTGATTTTGAGGCCGGGACTTTGCAGTGCGGCTCAGGGGGGAGGTGGTGGGGAGATTGCCGGGTCCGGGCAGCAGAGGCGATGCTTGTCCCCCTCCCCCTGCTGGACCAAGTTGGCTTTACTATGAGGCTGACGAAAGGTGTCGCAGGCTCCGTATTCGAGCTGGTGGCGGAGGAGAAGGCTGTGAGGTGAGTGGGGACTGCAGTGTAGGGTATTTTGCCCAGGCCAGAGTGACATTGCTGCGCTGCCTTATGAGATTTGGGGACAGCGGCCGGAAGTCCTAACTGGCGATTATTATATTAGATGTTTGACCATTATCCTTATCCCTTTGAGGAGAACTATATCTCCCAGCATGTACAGAAGCTCCTATGGTATGCTGGGAGTTATAGTTCACCACAGGAGTGGTGATTTTCTTTTGAGTTTGGGTACGTTTCTACGTTTGGACGCTGTGTACAGCCGCAGTGTCCAACCAGCAGCGTCCACATGTTATAGCATAGTGGAGGGGATTTTATGAAATCCTATCTCCACTATGTGTACAAAGACGCCTCCAACCTCCCTATGTAAACGGACATGCGCGGCTTCTTTCTAGACCGCAGCATGTCTATTTATCTTGCGGAGGCGCTCAGTCTCTGCAAGATAAATAGCACAGTCCAATGTATAGGATGTGGTGATTCCGCACGGTTCTACGAACACATGCGGAATCACCGCACGTACAGAAGCCGGCAGCGCTTAGGACGGAGCTGCGTCCAAAGTGCTGCTGATACCGACCGTGGAAACATAGCCTTAGTGGTGTGGGAGCAGAGTGGACACAGCTTTTTTTTTCTTCTTAATTCTATTAATGCTTGCCTTTCAACAGCTTCTTTTCTCCTAGGTAAATCTCCGGGGCTTTCTGTGCTTCTGCTCAGGACACTCGTTTATCAGCAGCTCCTAAATCTTTTCTGTCCCTGCCACGGCGCTGGACAGGAGGAAGTGGGCGGCCGGTCTGATGTCGTGATAACAAACAGCAGTAAGTGCAAGTGGCAGAGTCGGAGCAGCACGGAAGAGCAGAGCGCGCTCCCCCTGCCTGTCTCAGTTACCTCACTGCAGCTGGTGACAGGACATCAGAGGGCAGCCGCAAACTTCATCCTGTGTGGCGGCAGGGATTTTAATAGAGCATCTCGATCGCTTCTGACTGCAGGAGCTGACAGCATGAAGGGGGTAACAGATCGAGCGGCCCACTACAGGGACCGGCCGTTCTGGCATTTGCCAGAACTGCCCGATGGCCAGTCCGGCCCTGCCCTAGTTTGAGACCACAGAAAAAGAGCATGGAATTTGCTACTGCAATGGTGTAACACCCCAGATAACTGGTTGTTACAGTCGCATTGCTTTCCTCACGGGGAGAGTGATGCCACCTTTTTACAGGTAACCAGCACATACAACACTGTGCTGACTCCAGGCCAGAAGGGGAGCTCTGAATCTGGTTTCAGGGGAGCTTCCCTAGATATAGATATATTCTGGTCTGGAGGAGGAGTTAGGCAGTCTGTCAGAGATAGGGAAGGAGTGCAGTCTGACAGAGGAGAGAGGAAGCAGATAGAGCGAGTCTGAGAGGAAAGCTGGGGCCATGCAGACATGTGAGGTGCTGCTGCTCCTAGAAGGAATGAGAACAGAGCAGTCTTTAAGAGACTGAGAGGGGAAGAGAAGCACAGGAGAGTAAATAGCTGGAGGGAAGCTGCGACTGAGCTTCCTCCACGCTGAAGCGCAGAATTCCAGAAGCCGGATGACCGAGGTTGTGTGGGTAACTCTATGCCCCATGACAGAAACCGGCGGACAGCAGATTGCAAGTCGCCTGTCCACCATTTACACCCAAAAGCACAGTAACACATAGAGCCCGGAGTCATCCTGTGAGACCCTGTAAAAAGGCTCGAGTTACTTGCCATGCTGGTAGTGTCCTACCAGCAAGAGGGACAGAGAGAATGTGAGGACCTTGTGTGAGGCCTAAGGCAGCAAGGGGCTACAACACAGCGCAGAAGGGAATGCTTCAACACCACCTGGCTAGGGGGATTCCTGAGTCGCTTCCAAGCCAGCTGTGATCCGCTACCCTGGACTGTGGCTGCCTTACACCAGTAAAGGGGTAAAGAGACTGCAACCTTGTGTCCTCTGTTTCTTACTACACCATTTTTATCTACTATACTGGGAGCCCTTGGGACCTAGTTTCACCTGTGGGAAGCCATGCCAGCTGCCATAACATCACCCCAGTGGACCCCTTTTAGCAGCGTCTGTTATCCCTGACCGAATACCACAGGTGGCATCACGAACATTCTTATTTCTAAAAAAACATTTAAAAATGTTTCCTTTTATTTGGACGCCCAGGGCCACGGACCGGGTTGCTGCCACCATTACTTCCCCTTTAGTGACCAACGGACCACCGAGTACCCTTAGGCTTTAGCGGGGTGCTCCAATGGCACCTTTCAAGAAAC
Source organism: Ranitomeya imitator (assembly GCF_032444005.1). Taxonomy (NCBI): domain Eukaryota; kingdom Metazoa; phylum Chordata; class Amphibia; order Anura; family Dendrobatidae; genus Ranitomeya; species Ranitomeya imitator. The sequence goes on along the minus strand of NC_091286.1, from coordinate 327,340,610 downwards.
CGCTGAGTGGCTTGACAGTAGTGTTGAGTAGTGTTGAGCGATACCGTCCGATACTTGAAAGTATCGGTATCGGATAGTATCGGCCGATACCCGAAAAATATCGGATATCGCCGATACCGATATCCGATACCAATACAAGTCAATGGGACATCAAGTATCGGAAGGTATTCTCATGGTTCCCAGGGTCTGAAGGAGAGGAAACTCTCCTTCAGGCCCTGGGATCCATAGGGATGTGTAAAATAAAGAATTAAAATAAAAAATATTGATATATTTACCTCTCCGGCGGCCCCTGAACTCAGCGCGGGTAACCGGCAGGCTTCTTTGTTCAAAATCAGCGCTTTTAGGACCTGAGAATCACGTCCCGGCTTCTGATTGGTCGCGGGCCGCCCATGTGACCGCCACGCGACCAATCACAAGCCGCGACGTCACCGCAAGCTATTAACGCGCTCATTTTTAAAAATGAGCTCGTTAATGGCTTTCAAAGACGTAGCGGCTTGTGATTGGTCGCTGCCGCGACCAATCACAAGCCGCTACGTCTTTGAAAGTCATTAACGCGCTCATTTTTAAAAATGAGCGCGTTAATAGCTTGCGGTGACGTCGCGGCTTGTGATTGGTCGCGGCCACGCGACCAATCACAAGCCGCTACGTCTTTGAAAGCCATTAACGCGCTCATTTTTAAAAATGAGCGTGTTAATAGCTTGCGGTGACGTCGCGGCTTGTGATTGGTCGCGGCCACACGACCAATCACAAGCCGCTACGTCTTTGAAAGCCATTAACGCGCTCATTTTTAAAAATGAGCGCGTTAATAGCTTGCGGTGACGTCGCGGCTTGTGATTGGTCGCGGCCACGCGACCAATCACAAGCCGCTACGTCTTTGAAAGCCATTAACGCGCTCATTTTTCAAAAATGAGCACGCTAATAGCTTGCGGTGACGTCGCGGCTTGTGATTGGTCGCGTGGCGGTCACATGGGCGGCCCGCGACCAATCAGAAGCCGGGACGTGATTCTCAGGTCCTAAAAGCGCTGATTTTGAACAACGAAGCTTGCCGGTTACCCGCGCTGAGTCCAGGGGCCGCCGGAGAGGTAAATATATCAATATTTTTTATTTTAATTCTTTATTTTACACATCTCTATGTATCCGATACCGATACCCGATACCACAAAAGTATCGGATCTCGGTATCGGAATTCCGATACCGCAAGTATTGGCCGATACCCGATACTTGCGGTATCGGAATCCTCAACACTAGTGTTGAGCGATACCTTCCAGTATCGGAAAGTATCGGTATCGGATTGGATCGGCCGATATTCAAAAAATATCGGATATCGCCGATACCGATACCCGATCCCAATACAAGTCAATGGGACCAAAATGCCGGAATTAAAATAAACCCTTTCTTTCCTTGTAGGTTCATTCTACATGAAGGAAAACAACTAAGAATAATGCAGGATGTATTTGGGGAGGTGGCGGAGACATTAAAGGCATAGAGGTTTAGCCCAATCAAATAGAATAGCATGATTTTTTTTTTTAAAGACGTTCGGAGTGACAAAGATATTGACTATGTAAATTTTTTTTTTATTTTATCAGATATTGATGTTTCACTATTCCACGCCCTTCCCCTTCTTTTTTTTTTACTTTTCCCACACTTTCATCTTCATCATCATCAGCATCTTTGACATCAACTTCTTCTTCACCTTATTCATCTTCTTCTTCATCTTCTACCTATTTTTTTTTTATTACATTCTTCATATTCATTTTATTCAACTATTATTATTCTTCCTATTCTACTTCTTCATCATATTCTCATTTGTGACAGGCATTTCCGCAGTTGTTATCTATAAAAGTTTGAAGATTACACCTTCCGTTCTGCCTGTCACAAAAGTTACATTTGTCCGCGTTCAGTTTGGCCTGCAGCATCAGGCTTTATCCAGGGGCACCACAAGGAGGAACGGACTCACCCCCATACACTGCTTAGTCTTCTTCTGCATATAATTTAGATAATATCTTTTGCTCTGATATTAAGTGTTATGCTTAATGTTCTTCTGCTCTTTGTTCTGCAGCCTCTTGTTCTTCTGCTTCTCGGTCTTCCATGTCGTCGTCTCCAGGGTCGTCGTCTCCAGGGTCGTCGTCTCCGCCGTCGTCGTCTCCGCCGTCGTCGTCTCTGCCGTCGTCGTTGTCGTCGTCATCGGGGTGGTCTTCAGGGTCGTCATCTCCAGGGTCGTCGTCATCTCAGTGGTTGTCGTCTCTGGTGTCGTCGTCATCTTAGGGGTGGTCTTCCGGGTCGTCGTCTTTAGGGTCTTCAACTTGGAAATGTAGCAGAAGGTACAAGAAGGCTGAGAAAATGCCGAGAACCAGCTGATGGAACTGGAACTCGGATGGCTACCCGAAGGTCCAAGAGCCAATGGAACTACCAAGGACCAGCTGACGTTACTGGAACCTGGTTACTAAGCAGGAGGTACCTGTGCTAAAAAGCACTACCAAGGACCGCCTGACGTTGGCGGAACTCGGATACCCAGTAGGAGGCACCTAAGCCAAAGGCTCTGCCCGGAACCAGCTGACATTACTGGAACCAGGATGGGTAGCCGAAGGTCCAAGAGCCAATGGAACTACCGAGGACCAGCTGACATTACTGGAACCTGGTTACTAAGTAGGAGGTACCCGTGCCTGAAAGCACTACCAAGGACCACCTGACGTTGGTGGAACTCGGATACCCAGAAGGAGGCACCTATGCCAAAGGCTCTGCCCAGAACCAGCTGACGGTACTGGAACCAGGATGGGGAGCAGAAGGTACAAGAGGAAAAGACACTGCCGAGAACCAGCTGACGGTACTGGAACCCGGATGCGTTGGCCAACTGTGCAAGAGCCAATGGCACCGAGGACCAGCTGACGGTGCTGGAACCCGGTTACAGGTACCCGCGCTTAAAAGCACTACCAAGGACCGCCTGGCGTTGGCGGAACTCGGATACCCAGAAGGAGGCACCTAAGCCAAAGGCTCTGCCCGGAACCAGCTGACGGTGCTGGAACCAGGATGTGGACCAGAAGGTCCACAGGAGAGGAGAGAACAGCTAGGCCGCGAGGCTGCCGCAGTTACCGAACACCAACAGTTCTACAGGGGGAGCTTGGCCTACTGGCACTACAGAACCAGCCTTGATTGCCAATTCCCGCAGCCCACATAGGAAGCTCCTAAACTGGAGGCACCATGGAGTTGGCTAACCCGACCGCAACACGACGGGGCAACGTATAGGTGTGTAAGTGACCTTGACACTACCCGGAACCAGCTGACGGTGCTGGAACCAGGCTGGGCACGAGGGAGTACCCGTGACAAAGACACTGCCGAGAACCAGCTGACGGTGCTGGAACCCGGGTGTGTTGCCCAAGTGTGCAAGAGCCAATGGCACCGAGGACCAGCTGACGGTGCTGGAACCCGGTTACAAAGCTGTAGGTACCCGCGCTTAAAAGCACTACCAAGGACCGCCTGGCGTTGGCGGAACTCGGATACCCAGAAGGAGGCACCTAAGCCAAAGGCTCTGCCCGGAACCAGCTGACGTGCTGGAACCAGGATGTGGACCACAAGGTCCACAGGAGAGGAGAGAACAGCTAGGCCGCGAGGCTGCCCCACATACCGAACACCAACAGTCCTACAGGGGGAGCTTGGCCTACTGGCACTACAGAACCAGCCTTGATTGCCAATTCCCGCAGCCCACATAGGAAGCTCCTAAACTGGAGGCACCATGGAGTTGGCTAACCCGACCGCAACATGACGGGGCAACGCATAGGCGTCTCAGTGAGCTTGACACTACCAGGAACCAGCTGACAGTGCTGGAACCAGGCTGGGCACGAGGGAGTACCCGTGACAAAAACACTGCCGAGAACCAGCTGACGGTGCTGGAACCCGGATGCGTTGCCCAAGTGTGCAAGAGCCAATGGCACCGAGGACCAGCTGACGGTGCTGGAACCCGGTTACAAAGCTGTAGGTACCCGCGCTTAAAAGCACTACCAAGGACCGCCTGGCGTTGGCGGAACTCGGATACCCAGAAGGAGGCACCTAAGCCAAAGGCTCTGCCCGGAACCAGCTGACAGTGCTGGAATCAGGATGTGGACCAGAAGGTCCACAGGAGAGGAGAGAACAGCTAGGCCGCGAGGCTGCCGCAGTTACCGAACACCAACAGTCCTACAGGGGGAGCTTGGCCTACTGGCACTACAGAACCAGCCTTGATTGCCAATTCCCGCAGCCCACATAGGAAGCTCCTGAACTGGAGGCACCATGGAGTTGGCTAACCTGACCGCAACACGACGGGGCAACGCATAGGCGTCTCAGTGAGCTTGACATTACCCGGAACCAGCTGACGATACTGGAACCAGGCTGGGCACGAGGGAGTACCCGTGACAAAAACACTGCCGAGAACCAGCTGACGGTGCTGGAACCCGGATGCGTTGCCCAAGTGTGCAAGAGCCAATGGCACCGAGGACCAGCTGACGATGCTGGAACCCAGTTACAAAGCTGTAGGTACCCACGCTTAAAAGCACTACCAAGGACCGCCTGGCGTTGGCGGAACTCGGATACCCAGAAGGAGGCACCTAAGCCAAAGGCTCTGCCCGGAACCAGCTGACGGTGCTGGAACCAGGATGTGGACCAGAAGGTCCACAGGAGAGGAGAGAACAGCTAGGCCGCGAGGCTGCCGCAGTTACCGAACACCAACAGTCCTACAGGGGGAGCTTGGCCTACTGGCACTACAGAACCAGCCTTGATTGCCAATTCCCGCAGCCCACATAGGAAGCTCCTAAACTGGAGGCACCATGGAGTTGGCTAACCCGACCGCAACACGACGGGGCAACGTATAGGTGTGTAAGTGACCTTGACACTACCTGGAACCAGCTGACGGTGCTGGAACCAGGCTGGGCAGGAGGGAGTACCCGTGACAAAGACACTGCCGAGAACCAGCTGACGGTGCTGGAACCCAGATGTGTTGCCTATTCAAGATTGTCTTCCTAGAGCCCCAAATAGCGGTGTTGAAGCAAAGGGTAAGCAGGGGGACCAGAGTGTAGGCTGAAGCCTGCACTGGAGGCAGCTTTGTGTCTGCGTTGCGTTTGCAGGACACGTTGCCGGCTACACAGCGGGGGAACAGCTGGCATTGCTGAACCCCACTGACTCATTGGCTCGGGTTTTTCTCTGTGCAGCTAGCACGTCCGGGCAAAAGCTGGCGGTGTTAGAGCCCAGGGTCTGCAGGAGGAGCAGAGTGTAGGCCGAAGCCTAATTGAACCAATTTCAAAGGTAACCTTTAACCCACCCTCAGGTGTTACAATTTAGAAGAGCCACACCTTGTGCAGCAGTAATGCTCCACAAGTGAAAAGTTGCTCTTTAAATTTTGCTCATTGCACACGCTGAATGAAACACGTACACAATTTTGCCAATTATACAGTAAGACTGTATTGGAGGCGTGACTTGTCTTTTTAAGGAGACGCAGCACAGGTGTCCAAAAATAACGCCTTGGTTCTGGGCGCAGCCTCCTGAGCGTTGTTATTTGCTGTACAAGAGTCTGCGCTCTTGTTAGCCCTTGCCCATGCCCTGTTAGCGCTGCCCGTCTTATGACCTCATTTCATGTTGGCCGGTGCGGTTAACAATGGCCATGAATCCCAGACCAGCAGTGTCTTTTCATAAAGTCACACTGCGGGGCTGGGATTCATGGCCTTGCGCAGTAAATATGTTTGCCGCTCACTCATGTCCTTACACCTGCTTCAGACTGGGCGGCCTCAGCTGATCCCTTATCGCATGCCGCTGCTGTTAAGATTAGGTAATTCAGTACCACAATGGACATAGAGGTCAGAGCACATACAGTGACCTGACAATAACCCAAAAACATAGAATGAGCTCTGAGACGTGGGAACTCTGCTGACCGCAATCCCTAATCCTCTCCAACAACACTAGAGGCAGCCGTGGATTGCGCCTAACGCTCCCTATGCAACTCGGCACAGCCTGAGAAACTAGCTAGCCTGAAGATAGAAAATATGCCTACCTTGCCTCAGAGAAATACCCCAAAGGAAAAGGCAGCCCCCACATATAATGACTGTGAGTTAAGATGAAAAGACAAACGTAGAGATGAAATAGATTTAGCAAAGTGAGGCCCGACTTTCTGAACAGAGCGAGGATAGGAAAGGTAACTTTGCGGTCAACACAAAAAACTACAAAAACCACGCAAAGGGGGCAAAAAGACCCTCCGTACCGAACTAACGGCACGGAGGTACACCCTCTGCGTCCCAGAGCTTCCAGCAAACAAATAGACAAGCTGGGCAGAAAAAACAGCAAACAAAATAGCAAAGCAGAACTTAGCTATGCAGAACAGCAGGCCACAGGAATGATCCAGGAGGAAACAGGTCCAATACAAGAACATAGACTGAAGGCCAGGATCAAAGCACTAGGTGGAGTTAAATAGAGCAGCACCTAACGACTTCACCACTACACCTGAGGAAGGAAACTCAGAAGCCGCAGTACCACTTTCCTCCACCAACGGAAGCTCACAGAGAGAATCAGCCGAAGTACCACTTGTGACCACAGGAGGGAGCTCTGCCACAGAATTCACAACAGTACCCCCCCCTTGAGGAGGGGTCACCGAACCCTCACCAGAGCCCCCAGGATGATCAGGATGAGCCATATGAAAGGCACGAACAAGATCGGGAGCATGGACATCAAAGGCACAGACCCAGGAATTATCTTCCTGAGCATAACCCTTCCACTTAACCAGATACTGGAGTTTCCGTCTTGAAACACGAGAATCCAAAATCTTCTCCACAATATACTCCAACTCCCCCTCCACCAAAACCGGGGCAGGAGGATCAACGGATGGAACCACAGGTGCCACGTATCTCCGCAACAATGACCTATGGAAAACGTTATGTATGGAAAAAGAATCTGGAAGGGTCAGACGAAAAGACACAGGATTAAGAACCTCAGAAATCCTATACGGACCAATGAAACGAGGTTTAAACTTAGGAGAGGAAACCTTCATAGGAATATGACGAGAAGATAACCAAACCAAATCCCCAACACAGACAACGACAAAAAAGATGATCAAAAGGCCAAATATTACTAATAAAATCACAATTTTTATTGAAAAACATTATAAAAACATACAGCAAAGGTGCACAGAGAGAGACGAACCACTCCAAAAATCACATTCACCCATATACACGCACAACCACGGAAAATAGAGTAATGTCCAAATCTATCTGCTATGTCCTAGGAAACAGCTATTATTATAAATAATCTATATAGTCGTCCTCATAATAGGACACTCCACATACACCTATAATGGGCAGGACATAAGTCCCAAAGTATGTGCTACCTATATGTAAAGCTCTATCACATCTCCCGGGCATAGATACATCCACCGCACAAATAGAAAATGGTACCCGACCAAGAGGCTACATATTATAAACAGCCATGCACATAATTACCTTGGTATGGTAGTGGGGGATGTGACTCTAACACCCGTAGCCGCGCGTGCGCCCCGACGCACGTTTCGGTCTCCTTTTTCAAGGGGCCTAGCATACATACGCACAGTCACTCATATATATATGTCCCTCCCGGCTGGTGCACAATTAGCCGCTCACCCGGAAGTCGCACATGCTTCCCTAAGGATGACGCGTGCCGCTGCATAGTCTCCAGCGACGCCCATCAGTGTCGGCGTCACAACGGGGCGGGACCACACGGACCTACACCACGTCACAAGACGCCGAGAACCGGGAGGCGTGGCGGTGAGTACACACCGCACGCGTCAGAGGAAGCAGAGCGACTCTTAACCCTATACAAACCAAGCACACCAAGCCGTGAAAAAACAATAAATAGTGCATTCGGCATATATTTACACTGCTGATACAGAATACCAATTTATATACGGCGCTATAATAACATTTGTATCACATAACTGCTGCGCACACAAAAGTGTGCCCAGCTGGATCAGTCCCGCAGTTTGTCCAGAATAGTCCAAATGTTATGGCCGGAAAGAAGATTCAGTAATCCAATCCGCTGCTCGCACAGTCCATTAGCCGTTTCTCGCACCCCCATGGTGAAATGTGTATACATATATAACATAGTTACTAAAAAAGCAAATAAAAAACAACAGTTAGGCACAATTCGATATTAAAACCAATTTAAAACTTATATGGGGAAGGTGACAAATGGACTGTGAAGTGACATGATAGTGGACCAGAGCTACAGAAATGGGGCATAACTGATGTTCTCGTTGAGTCCAGATGGTTGGACAGTACCCAGCGTCCATATCCACCTGGACTCTAACTGGGCCAATCTCTTGGTCATATTGCCACCCCGAATATCCATATCGAGCATATCTATACCCCGAAATCTCAGGAGATCCCCATTACACCCATGGTGCCGCCTAAAATGGCGAGGAATTGTCTTTAATGTTGTAACATCCTCCACTATTGCTGCAGCAGTAATGCCCAGAATGTGTTCCCTGATACGTATTTTCAATGGTCTGGTAGTCATGCCAACATAGATTTTCCGGCATGGACACACCGCATAATAGATCACATACCTACTATTGCATGTGATCCGTTTCTTAACTGAAAATGTACGTGACCCATCCTGATTATCGAATGTATCGATCCGGTCAACATTAGTACACGCTACACACCGGCCGCAAGGAAAACATCCATTGCGTACGGTCGCCTGATCAAGAAACGTGTTACTAGGCATACCGGTGTAATGGCTGCGGACTAAGTGATCCCTCAGATTCCTTGATCTCCTCGCTGCAATAGCAGCTTTCTCAGGCACGAATCTGGAGATCACTGGGTCAGCCCTCAAAATGTGCCACGATTTATTGAGAATCCTTCTCATGTATGCAAATTGAGAGTGGTAGTCCGTAACAAATCTCACCAAATCCTGACCATTTATTGAGGTCTGTTTAGGGCCATAAAGTAAGTTGTTCCTAGACGCATACCTTGCTCTGTTAAAAGCTTTCTTAATCATGCGATTACTAAAGCCACGTTCTTTTAACCTTAGCTTGAGATCATCAGATTGTTTGATAAACTCCACATCACTTGAACATAACCTACGCAACCGGAGGAACTGCCCAGTAGGGACTGATTGGATCATGTGTCCCGGATGGGAGGAGGTAGCGTGCAACAACATGTTCGTTGAGGTAGGTTTTCGAAAGATGTTAGTCTGTACCTCTCCTTTCTCATCCTTATGTAACAGGACATCCAGAAATTCGACGGTATGTGAATCGTACTTATATGTAATAAATATATTCGATCGATTCTCATTAAGAGATGACATGAACACCTCTAAGTCTTCCACAGGTCCCTGCCAGATCAGTAAAATGTCGTCGATGTACCGTGTCCAGGAGAGGACGCGGCACATCGGCGACGCCCAATCAGGCAGGGGGAAGTCCCTCTCCCACAGCCCCAGGAACAGGTTGGCATAAGCCGGGGCAAAGGAAGCCCCCATAGCTGTTCCCTGGAGCTGCAGGAAGAAGGACCCCTTGAAGACAAAAAAATTGTGTGTTAATGTAAATCTTAACAACTCCACAACCAACCTCTGAATGTCTACCGGCAAGTTGGACATACTGAGAAACACCTCAGTTGCATGAATCCCATCCTCATGCCTAATACTGGTGTATAGGGATTCTACGTCCCCCGTCACAAACACCATGTCATCGTCTAATTGCAACCCATCTACCCGTCGTAATAGTTCACCGGTATCTTTTAGAAATGATGGCAACCCCTCCACCAGTGGCTGTAGCTTAGAGTCAATCCAACGATTTACATTTTCAAGGTAATTACCTCTCCCCGATATAATCGGGCGTCCAGGGGGAGTCTGCGTATCCTTATGAATCTTAGGGAGTAGGTAAAAAGTAGAAATGGTTGGCTCTGATACAATCAGGGCAGTGGCCAACTCTTGAGTTATAGTGCCCACTTCCCTTGCCTGATTAATAATCAGGTGCAGCTGTGTGACAAAGGAGGACAATGGGTTGAATGTTAGTTTTTTATAACACGTATTATTATTTAATTGGCGGAAGGCCTCCTTCTCATAGAGTGTCTTCGGCCAAACCACCACATTGCCCCCTTTGTCAGCTGGTTTATACACTACATCCGTAAAACCCTGTAGGACGCGCAGACGCCCCCTTTCCTCCGCAGTAAGATTGTCATTATATATATATCGTGGGATTTCCATAAATTCCTTGGAGACAATCTGTACAAACAGGTCAACATTCGAGCAAGATGACATAGGGGGAAACTTCTTAGATTTAATTCGTATTGACGATGGTACTTTACCTCCCTCCGATGTATTATGCTCAATAGCCAATTCCTCCAATGTACGTAGAGCTACTTGCTCTTCTTCTGTGGGAAAAATTAGGGAGAGGTTGCCATCAAAAAAATGCTTTTTGAAAATTAACGACCGGGCAAATAGATGTAAATCTTTGATAGCCGAGAAGGCATCAAAACTTGCTGCTGGAGAAAAGGAAAAACCTTTCTCTAATATACTTAGATCTACATCCGAGAAAATATGTTTGCTCAATTTAATCACCTTATTTTTGTATCTGGTTGCCACCGGGGAACGATCATGCCGTCTATAGGGATGGAATACGTGTTCCCTCTGATTGTGTCTGATCGATCCCGATCTAGTGGCCATAGATGACCCAGATACTTCAGATGTATCGCTGACAGATGACACTGACGTCTGTGAGGGGGTACGTCCTAGTCGCTGACCCTGTACCCGTGGTTTCCTCCACATATATACGGTTTGATTATCATAATCTCTCCGATCCCTATTCAACTTATTCAGTTGGGTGGCCTGAACCTTCTTTACCACAGTCTCCAAAGATTTCTCCAACTGATTGTTAAATATACTCAGTTTTTCCAACTTGCCCACTGTTTTTAACTCATCCTCAATCTTCTTAATGTCCATATCCAACTGTGATATTGTTTTGCTATTATGTTCACTCAATAGCTGCATGAAAACCTGCGAACATCCGTTGCAGGCCTCCTCCCACCGGGCCACAAAATCCACATCCTCAATTGGAAAAGTAGGAATCACCCTTACACGAAGACCTCTAGGAATCATTTTTCTGGCCAAATACTTGTCGAGAAATGTACGGTTCCACCATAATTTAGTCCGTTTGACCACCATCTTATGCAGCATAGTGGTTTGCTCCTCCCACTTCATATCACTATCATCATGGTAATTAGCTCCGTCACCCCCGAACACCTGGTCTATATGTGACAGCCAATGTTTCTCTTTGGCTTGAAAATCCATGTCATACGTATAGCCTGTGCAAAACACAGCAAAAGATATATACAGATAAATATGACACATCAACATGGTAATCAGAACAATCTTTAGAATTTCATAGATATACTCAATATATAAAAATAAATATATATACCATGTAAACTACAACAAAGGAATTGTAGAGCCTATCATCAGTTACTACATAGACAATGACAAAAAAGATGATCAAAAGGCCAAATATTACTAATAAAATCACAATTTTTATTGAAAAACATTATAAAAACATACAGCAAAGGTGCACAGAGAGAGACGAACCACTCCAAAAATCACATTCACCCATATACACGCACAACCACGGAAAATAGAGTAATGTCCAAATCTATCTGCTATGTCCTAGGAAACAGCTATTATTATAAATAATCTATATAGTCGTCCTCATAATAGGACACTCCACATACACCTATAATGGGCAGGACATAAGTCCCAAAGTATGTGCTACCTATATGTAAAGCTCTATCACATCTCCCGGGCATAGATACATCCACCGCACAAATAGAAAATGGTACCCGACCAAGAGGCTACATATTATAAACAGCCATGCACATAATTACCTTGGTATGGTAGTGGGGGATGTGACTCTAACACCCGTAGCCGCGCGTGCGCCCTAACGCACGTTTCGGTCTCCTTTTTCAAGGGGCCTAGCATACATACGCACAGTCACTCATATATATATGTCCCTCCCGGCTGGTGCACAATTAGCCGCTCACCCGGAAGTCGCACATGCTTCCCTAAGGATGACGCGTGCCGCTGCATAGTCTCCAGCGACGCCCATCAGTGTCGGCGTCACAACGGGGCGGGACCACACGGACCTACACCACGTCACAAGACGCCGAGAACCGGGAGGCGTGGCGGTGAGTACACACCGCACGCGTCAGAGGAAGCAGAGCGACTCTTAACCCTATACAAACCAAGCACACCAAGCCGTGAAAAAACAATAAATAGTGCATTCGGCATATATTTACACTGCTGATACAGAATACCAATTTATATACGGCGCTATAATAACATTTGTATCACATAACTGCTGCGCACACAAAAGTGTGCCCAGCTGGATCAGTCCCGCAGTTTGTCCAGAATAGTCCAAATGTTATGGCCGGAAAGAAGATTCAGTAATCCAATCCGCTGCTCGCACAGTCCATTAGCCGTTTCTCGCACCCCCATGGTGAAATGTGTATACATATATAACATAGTTACTAAAAAAGCAAATAAAAAACAACAGTTAGGCACAATTCGATATTAAAACCAATTTAAAACTTATATGGGGAAGGTGACAAATGGACTGTGAAGTGACATGATAGTGGACCAGAGCTACAGAAATGGGGCATAACTGATGTTCTCGTTGAGTCCAGATGGTTGGACAGTACCCAGCGTCCATATCCACCTGGACTCTAACTGGGCCAATCTCTTGGTCATATTGCCACCCCGAATATCCATATCGAGCATATCTATACCCCGAAATCTCAGGAGATCCCCATTACACCCATGGTGCCGCCTAAAATGGCGAGGAATGGTCGAAGACACTCTATGAGAAGGAGGCCTTCCGCCAATTAAATAATAATACGTGTTATAAAAAACTAACATTCAACCCATTGTCCTCCTTTGTCACACAGCTGCACCTGATTATTAATCAGGCAAGGGAAGTGGGCACTATAACTCAAGAGTTGGCCACTGCCCTGATTGTATCAGAGCCAACCATTTCTACTTTTTACCTACTCCCTAAGATTCATAAGGATGCGCAGACTCCCCCTGGACGCCCGATTATATCGGGGAGAGGTAATTACCTTGAAAATGTAAATCGTTGGATTGACTCTAAGCTACAGCCGCTGGTGGAGGGGTTGCCATCATTTCTAAAAGATACCGGTGAACTATTACGACGGGTAGATGGGTTGCAATTAGACGATGACATGGTGTTTGTGACGGGGGACGTAGAATCCCTATACACCAGTATTAGGCATGAGGATGGGATTCATGCAACTGAGGTGTTTCTCAGTATGTCCAACTTGCCGGTAGACATTCAGAGGTTGGTTGTGGAGTTGTTAAGATTTACATTAACACACAATTTTTTTGTCTTCAAGGGGTCCTTCTTCCTGCAGCTCCAGGGAACAGCTATGGTGGCTTCCTTTGCCCCGACTTATGCCAACCTGTTCCTGGGGCTGTGGGAGAGGGACCTCCCCCTGCCTGATTGGGCGTCGCCGATGTGCCGCGTCCTCTCCTGGACGCGGTACATCGACGACATTTTACTGATCTGGCAGGGACCTGTGGAAGACTTAGAGGTGTTCATGTCATCTCTTAATGAGAATCGATCGAATATATTTATTACATATAAGTACGATTCACATACCGTCGAATTTCTGGATGTCCTGTTACATAAGGATGAGAAAGGAGAGGTACAGACTAACATCTTTCGAAAACCTACCTCAACGAACATGTTGTTGCACGCTACCTCCTCCCATCCGGGTCACATGATCCAATCAGTCCCTACTGGGCAGTTCCTCCGGTTGCGTAGGTTATGTTCAAGTGATGTGGAGTTTATCAAACAATCTGATGATCTCAAGCTAAGGTTAAAAGAACGTGGCTTTAGTAATCGCATGATTAAGAAAGCTTTTAACAGAGCAAGGTATGCGTCTAGGAACAACTTACTTTATGGCCCTAAACAGACCTCAATAAATGGTCAGGATTTGGTGAGATTTGTTACGGACTACCACTCTCAATTTGCATACATGAGAAGGATTCTCAATAAATCGTGGCACATTTTGAGGGCTGACCCAGTGATCTCCAGATTCGTGCCTGAGAAAGCTGCTATTGCAGCGAGGAGATCAAGGAATCTGAGGGATCACTTAGTCCGCAGCCATTACACCGGTATGCCTAGTAACACGTTTCTTGATCAGGCGACCGTACGCAATGGATGTTTTCCTTGCGGCCGGTGTGTAGCGTGTACTAATGTTGACCGGATCGATACATTCGATAATCAGGATGGGTCACGTACATTTTCAGTTAAGAAACGGATCACATGCAATAGTAGGTATGTGATCTATTATGCGGTGTGTCCATGCCGGAAAATCTATGTTGGCATGACTACCAGACCATTGAAAATACGTATCAGGGAACACATTCTGGGCATTACTGCTGCAGCAATAGTGGAGGATGTTACAACATTAAAGACCATTCCTCGCCATTTTAGGCGGCACCATGGGTGTAATGGGGATCTTCTGAGATTTCGGGGTATAAATATGCTTGATATGGATATTCGGGGTGGCAATATGACCAAGAGATTGGCCCAGTTAGAGTCCAGGTGGATATGGACGCTGGGTACTGTCCAACCATCTGGACTCAACGAGAACATCAGTTATGCCTAGTGTTGAGCATTCCGATACCGCAAGTATCGGGTATCGGCCGATACTTGCGGTATCGGAATTCCGATACCGAGATCCGATATTTTTGTGATATCGGGTATCGGTATCGGTAGTGTAAAATAAAGAATTAAAATAAAAAATATTGTTATATTCACCTCTCCGGCGGCCCCTGGACATCAGCGGGAGGATCCGGCGTCCGGCACGGCTTCTTTCTTCAAAATGCGCGCCTTCAGGACCTGTGGAATGACGTCCCGGCTTCTGATTGGTCGCGTGCCGCCCATGTGACCGCCACGCGACCAATCAGAAGCCGCGACGTCATTCCTCAGCTAAAGTCCTAGAATGAGCGCCTTCTAGGACCTGAGGAATGACGTCGCGGCTTCTGATTGGTCGCGTGGCGGTCACATGGGCGGCACGCGACCAATCAGAAGCCGGGACGTCATTCCACAGGTCCTGAAGGCGCGCATTTTGAAGAAAGAAGCCGTGCCGGACGCCGGATCCTCCCGCTGATGTCCAGGGGCCGCCGGAGAGGTGAATATAACAATATTTTTTATTTTAATTCTTTATTTTACACTTTAATATGGATCCCAGGGCCTGAAGGAGAGTTTCCTCTCCTTCAGACCCTGGGATCCATGAGGATACATTCCGATACTTGATGTCCCATTGACTTGTATTGGTATCGGATATCGGTATCGGCGATATCCGATATTTTTCGGGTATCGGCCGATACTATCCGATACCGATACTTTCAAGTATCGGACGGTATCGCTCAACACTAGTTATGCCCCATTTCTGTAGCTCTGGTCCACTATCATGTCACTTCATAGTCCATTTGTCACCTTCCCCATATAAGTTTTAAATTGGTTTTAATATCGAATTGTGCCTAACTGTTGTTTTTTATTTGCTTTTTTAGTAACTATGTTATATATGTATACACATTTCACCATGGGGGTGCGAGAAACGGCTAATGGACTGTGCGAGCAGCGGATTGGATTACTGAATCTTCTTTCCGGCCATAACATTTGGACTATTCTGGACAAACTGCGGGACTGATCCAGCTGGGCACACTTTTGTGTGCGCAGCAGTTATGTGATACAAATGTTATTATAGCGCCGTATATAAATTGGTATTCTGTATCAGCAGTGTAAATATATGCCGAATGCACTATTTATTGTTTTTTCACGGTTTGGTGTGCTTGGTTTGTATAGGGTTAAGAGTCGCTCTGCTTCCTCTGACGCGTGCGGTGTGTACTCACCGCCACGCCTCCCGGTTCCCGGCGTCTTGTGACGTGGTGTAGGTCCGTGTGGTCCCGCCCCGTTGTGACGCCGACACTGATGGGCGTCGCTGGAGACTATGCAGCGGCACGCGTCATCCTTAGGGAAGCATGTGCGACTTCCGGGTGAGCGGCTAATTGTGCACCAGCCGGGAGGGACATATATATATGAGTGACTGTGCGTATGTATGCTAGGCCCCTTGAAAAAGGAGACCAAAACGTGCGTCGGGGGGCACGCGCGGCTACGGGTGTTAGAGTCACATCCCCCACTACCATACCAAGGTAATTATGTGCATGGCTGTTTATAATATGTAGCCTCTTGGTCGGGTACCATTTTCTATTTGTGCGGTGGATGTATCTATGCCCGGGAGATGTGATAGAGCTTTACATATAGGTAGCACATACTTTGGGACTTATGTCCTGCCCATTATAGGTGTATGTGGAGTGTCCTATTATGAGGACGACTATATAGATTATTTATAATAATAGCTGTTTCCTAGGACATAGCAGATAGATTTGGACATTACTCTATTTTCCGTGGTTGTGCGTGTATATGGGTGAATGTGAGAATGTGATTTTTGGAGTGGTTCGTCTCTCTGTGCACCTTTGCTGTATGTTTTTATAATGTTTTTCAATAAAAATTGTGATTTTATTAGTAATATTTGGCCTTTTGATCATCTTTTTTGTCGTTGTCTATGTAGTAATTGATGATAGGCTCTACAATTCCTTTGTTGTAGTTTACATGGTATATATATTTATTTTTATATATTGAGTATATCTATGAAATTCTAAAGATTGTTCTGATTACCATGTTGATGTGTCATATTTATCTGTACAAATCCCCAACACGAAGTCGGGGACCCACACAACAACTGCGATTAGCGAAACGTTGAGCCTTCTCCTGGGACAAGGTCAAATTGTCCACTACATGAGTCCAAATCTGCTGCAACCTGTCCACCACAGTATCCACACCAGGACAGTCCAAAGACTCAACCTGTCCTGAAGAGAAACAAGGATGGAACCCAGAGTTGCAGAAAAACGGCGAAACCAAGGTAGCCGAGCTGGCCCGATTATTAAGGGCGAACTCAGCCAAAGGCAAAAAGGACACCCAGTCATCCTGATCAGCAGAAACAAAGCATCTCAGATATGTTTCCAAGGTCTGATTGGTTCTTTCGGTCTGGCCATTAGTCTGAGGATGGAAAGCCGAGGAAAAAGACAAGTCAATGCCCATCCTACCACAAAAGGCTCGCCAAAACCTCGAAACAAACTGGGAACCTCTGTCAGAAATGATATTCTCTGGAAAGCCATGTAAACGAACCACATGCTGGAAGAACAATGGCACCAAACCAGTGGAGGAAGGCAATTTAGACAAGGGTACCAAATGGACCATCTTAGAGAAGCGATCACAGACCACCCAAATGACTGACATCTTTTGAGAGACGGGAAGATCTAAAATAAAATCCATAGAGATATGTGTCCAAGGCCTCTTCGGGACCGGCAAGGGCAAAAGCAACCCACTGGCACGAGAACAGCAGGGCTTAGCCCGAGCACAAATCCCATAGGACTGCACAAAAGTACGCACATCCCGTGACAGAGATGGCCACCAAAAGGATCTAGCCACTAACTCTCTGGTACCAAAGATTCCAGGATGACCAGCCAACACCGAACAATGAACCTCAGAGATAACTTTATTCGTCCACCTATCAGGGACAAACAGTTTCTCCGCTGGGCAACGATCAGGTTTATTAGCCTGAAATTTATGCAGCACCCGCCGCAAAACAGGGGAGATGGCAGACACAATTACTCCCTCTTTGAGGATACCCACCGGCTCAGATAAACCCGGAGAGTCGGGCACAAAACTCCTAGACAGAGCATCTGCCTTCACATTTTTAGAGCCCGGAAGGTACGAAATTACAAAGTCAAAACGGGCAAAAAACAGCGACCAACGAGCCTGTCTAGGATTCAACCACTTGGCAGACTCGAGATGAGTCAAGTTCTTATGATCAGTCAAGACCACCACGCAATGCTTAGCTACTTCAAGCCAATGACGCCACTCCTCGAATGCCCACTTCATGGCCAGCAACTCTCGATTGCCCACATCATAATTTCGCTCAGCAGGCGAAAACTTCCTGAAAAAGAAGGCGCATGGTTTCATCACCGAGCAATCAGAACTTCTCTGCGACAAAACAGCCCCTGCTCCAATCTCAGAAGCATCAACCTCGACCTGGAACGGAAGCGAAACATCTGGTTGTCACAACACAGGGGCAGAAGAAAAACGACGCTTCAACTCTTGAAAAGCTTCCAAAGCAGCAGGAGACCAATTGACCACATCAGCACCCTTCTTGGTCAAATCGGTCAATGGTTTAGCAATACTAGAAAAATTGCTGATTATGCGACGATAAAAATTAGCAAAGCCCAGGAACTTTTGCAGACTTTTCAGAGATGTCGGCTGAGTCCAATCATGGATGGCTTGGACCTTAACAGGGTCCATCTCGATAGTAGAAGGGGAAAAGATGAACCCCAAAAATGAAACCTTCTGAACACCAAAGAGACACTTTGATCCCTTCACAAACAAAGAATTAGCACGCAGGACCTGAAACACCGTTCTGACCTGCTTCACATGAGACTCCCAATCATCCGAGAAGATCAAAATGTCATCCAAGTACACAATCAGGAATTTATCCAGGTACTCTCGGAAGATGTCATGCATAAAGGACTGAAACACTGATGGAGCATTGGCAAGTCCGAATGGCATTACTAGATACTCAAAATGGCCCTCGGGCGTATTAAATGCAGTTTTCCATTCATCGCCTCGCTTAATACGCACAAGATTATACGCACCACGAAGATCTATCTTGGTGAACCAACTAGCCCCCTTAATCCGAGCAAACAAATCAGATAACAACGGCAAGGGGTACTGAAATTTAACCGTGATCTTATTTAGAAGGCGGTAATCTATACAAGGTATCAGTGAACCATCCTTCTTGGCTACAAAAAAGAACCCTGCTCCTAATGGTGAAGATGACGGGCGAATATGCCCCTTCTCCAAGGACTCCTTCACATAACTCCGCATAGCGGCATGCTCAGGCACAGATAAATTAAACAGTCGACCTTTTGGGAATTTACTACCAGGAATCAAATGGATAGCACAATCACAATCCCTATGCGGAGGTAGGGTATCGGACTTGGGCTCATCAAATACATCCCGGTAATCAGACAAGAACTCTGGAACCTCAGAAGGGGTGGATGACGAAATAGTCAGAAATGGGACATCACCATGTACCCCCTGACAACCCCAGCTGGACACAGACATGGATTTCCAATCTAATACTGGATTATGGACTTGTAGCCATGGCAACCCCAACACGACCACATCATGCAGATTATACAACACCAGAAAGCGAATAACCTCCTGATGTGCAACCCAAAAACATAGAACGAGCTCTGAGACGTGGGAACTCTGCTGACCGCAATCCCTAATCCTCTCCAACAACACTAGAGGCAGCCATGGATTGCGCCTAACGCTCCCTATGCAACTCGGCACAGCCTGAGAAACTAGCTAGCCTGAAGATAGAAAATAAGCCTACCTTGCCTCAGAGAAATACCCCAAAGGAAAAGGCAGCCCCCACATATAATGACTGTGAGTTAAGATGAAAAGACAAATGTAGAGATGAAATAGATTTAGCAAAGTGAGGCCCGACTTTCTGAACAGAGCGAGGATAGGAAAGGTAACTTTGCGGTCAACACAAAACCCTACAAAAACCACGCAAAGGGGGCAAAAAGACCCTCCGTACCGAACTAACGGCACGGAGGTACACCCTCTGCTTCTCAGAGCTTCCAGCAAACAAATAGACAAGCTGGACAGAAAAAACAGCAAACAAAATAGCAAAGCAGAACTTAGCTATGCAGAACAGCAGGCCACAGGAACGATCCAGGAGGAAACAGGTCCAATACAAGAACATAGACTGAAGGCCAGGATCAAAGCACTAGGTGGAGTTAAATAGAGCAGCACCTAACGACTTCACCACATCACCTGAGGAAGGAAACTCAGAAGCCGCAGTACCACTTTCCTCCACCAACGGAAGCTCACAGAGAGAATCAGCCGAAGTACCACTTGTGACCACAGGAGGGAGCTCTGCCACAGAATTCACAACACGCGGCCATGAGGCTGCACAGTCTGAAGAAGGCGGAAGGAGGGGAGTGAAGACAGGCGAAGATATGCACTGCTCGTGCCCATCAATCACACCCTCGCAGTCAAAATATATCAGACAACGAGGAGCGTTGTGTCGGGCAGGGCGGACGCACAGGCACAGGCAGCCAAACAATTATGTCAGAAGATGGCCAGCATTACCTAGGGGGGTGCTGCGTGTCATTTAAAAAGGAGAATCCCACCTCAGGGACAGTGTAATGGTCTCTAATGAGACACATTTTGTACGTGTTGAGTTCGACGTGGGCAAGGAGAAAAAGTCAGCCACCTTGTACAAATGCAGCATTACTGCTGTACAAGGTGGCTGTTATACATACAAACACCTGGGGGGGTGCAGGATCCCTTTAATTCCAGTTCAGGTGCCTGCGTGGCGTTTGCAGGACACGATGCCGGTTACACAGCAGGGGAACAGCTGGCGTTGCTGAACCCCACTGACACATTGGCTGGTGTTTTTCTCTGTGCAGCTAGCACTTCCGGGCCCCAACTGGCGGTGTTAGAGCCCAAAGTCAGCAGGAGGAGGAGAGGAGCAGAGTGTAGGCCGAAGCCTGCACTGGTGGCAGCTTTAGGTCTGTTGTGTCTGCGTGGCGTTTGCAGGACACGATGCCGGCTACACAGCAGGGGAACAGCTGGCGTTGCTGAACCCCACAGACACATTGGCTGGTGTTTTTCTCTGTGCAGCTAGCACGTCCGGGCAAAAACTGGCGGTGTTAGAGCCCAGGGTCAGCAGGAGGGGGAGAGGAGCAGAGTGTAGGCCGAAGCCTAATTGAACCAATTTCAAAGGTAACCTTTAACCCACCCTCAGGTGTTACAATGTAGAAGAGCCACACCTTGTGCAGCAGTAATGCTACACAAGTGAAAGGTTGCTCTTTAAATCTTGGTCATTGCACACGCAGAATGAAAGACGTACACAATTTTGCCCATTGTACAGTAAAACTGTATTGGAGACGTGACTTGTCTTTTTAAGGAGATGCAGCACAGGTGTCCAAAAATAATGCCTTGGTGCTGGGCGCAGCCTCATGAGATTTGGTATTTGCTGTACAGGAGTCTGCGCTCTTGTTATCCCTTGGCCATGCCCTGTTAGCGCTCCCCGTCTTATGACCTCATTTCATGTTGGCTGGTGCGGTTAACGATGGCCATGAATCCCAGACCCACAGTGTCTTTTCATAAAGTCACAGTGCGGAGCTGGGATTCGTGGCCTTGTGCAGTAAATATCTTCGCCGCTCACACATGTCCTTACACCTGCTTCAGACTGGGCGGCCTCAGCTGATCCCTTATTGCATGCCACGGCCATGAGGCCGCACAGTCTGAAGAAGGCGGAAGGAGGGGAGTGAAGACAGGCGAAGAAATGCACTGCTCGTGCCCATCAATCACACCCTCGCAGTCTAAAAAAGTAAGACAATGAGGGGTGTTGTGTCGGGCAGGGCGGACGCACAGGCACAGGCAGCCAACCAACGATGTCACAAGACGGCCAGCGTTACCAATGGGGGTGCTGTGTGTCATTAAAAAGGAAAGTCACACCTCAGGGACATTTTTATGGTCTCTAATGAGACACATTTTGTACGTGTTGAGTTCGACGTGGGCAAGGAGAAAAAGTTAGCCACCTTGTACAAATGCAGCATTACTGCTGTACAAGGTGGCTGTTATACATAGAAACACCTGGGGGGGGGGAGGGTCCCTTTAATTTCAGTTCAGGTGCCTGCTTGGCATTTGCAGGACACGTTGCCGGCTACACAGCAGGGGAACAGCTGGCGTTGCTGAACCCCACTGACACATTGGCTGGTGTTTTTCTCTGTGCAGCTAGCACTTCCGGGCAAAAACTGGCGGTGTTAGAGCCCAGGGTCAGCAGGAGGAGGAGAGGAGCTGAGTGTAGGCCGAAGCCTGCACTGGTGGCAGCTTTAGGTGTCTTGTGTCTACGTGGTGTTTGCAGGACACAATGCCGGCTACACAGCAGGGGAACAGCTGGCGTTGCTGAACCCCACTGACACATTGGCTGGTGTTTTTCTCTGTGCAGCTAGCACTTCCGGGCAAAAACTGGCGGTGTTAGAGCCCAGGGTCAGCAGGAGGAGGAGAGGAGCTGAGTGTAGGCCGAAGCCTGCACTGGTGGCAGCTTTAGGTGTCTTGTGTCTACGTGGTGTTTGCAGGACACAATGCCGGCTACACAGCAGGGGAACAGCTGGCGTTGCTGAACCCCACAGACACATTGGCTGGTGTTTTTCTCTGTGCAGCTAGCACATCCGGGCAAAAACTGGCGGTGTTAGAACCCAGGGTCAGCAGGAGGGGGAGAGGAGCAGAGTGTAGGCCGAAGCCTAATTGAACCAATTTCAAAGGTAACCTTTAACCCACCCTCAGGTGTTACAATGTAGAAGAGCCACACCTTGTGCAGCAGTAATGCTACACAAGTGAAAGGTTGCTCTTTAAATTTTGGTCATTGCACACGCAGAATGAAAGACGTACACAATTTTGCCCATTGTACAGTAAAACTGTATTGGAGACGTGACTTGTCTTTTTAAGGAGACGCAGCACAGGTGTCCAAAAATAATGCCTTGGTGCTGGGCGCAGCCTCATGAGATTTGTTATTTGCTGTACAGGAGTCTGCGCTCTTGTTATCCCTTGGCCATGCCCTGTTAGCGCTGCCCGTCTTATGACCTCATTTCATGTTGGCTGGTGCGGTTAACGATGGCCATGAATCCCAGACCCACAGTGTCTTTTCATAAAGTCACAGTGCGGGGCTGGGAATCGTGGCCTTGTGCAGTAAATATCTTCGCCGCTCACACATGTCCTTACACCTGCTTCAGACTGGGCGGCCTCAACTGATCCCTTATCGCATGCCACGTCCATGAGGCCGCACAGTCTGAAGAAGGCGGAAGGAGGGGAGTGAAGAAGTGAAGACAGGTGAAGATATGCACTGCTCGTGCCCATCAATCACACCCTCGCAGTCTAAAAAAGTAAGACAACGAGGGGCGTTGTGTCGGGCAGGGCGGACGCACAGGCACAGGCAGCCAACCAACGATGTCAGAAGACAGCCAGCGTTACCAATGGGGGTGCTGTGTGTCATTAAAAAGGAAAGTCACACCTCAGGGACATTATTATGGTCTCTAATGAGACACATTTTGTACGTGTTGAGTTCGACGTGGGCAAGGAGAAAAAGTTAGCCACCTTGTACAAATGCAGCATTACTGCTGTACAAGGTGGCTGTTATACATAGAAACACCTGGGGGGGGCAGGGTCCCTTTAATTTCAGTTCAGGTGCCTGCTTGGCATTTGCAGGACACGTTGCCGGCTACACAGCAGGGGAACAGCTGGCGTTGCTGAACCCCACTGACACATTGGCTGGTGTTTTTCTCTGTGCAGCTAGCACTTCCGGGCAAAAACTGGCGGTGTTAGAGCCCAGAGTCAGCAGGAGGAGGAGAGGAGCAGAGTGTAGGCCGAAGCCTGCACTGGTGGCAGCTTTAGGTCTGTTGTGTCTGCGTGGTATTTGCAGGACACGATGCCGGCTACACAGCAGGGGAACAGCTGGCGTTGCTGAACCCCACATACACATTGGCTGGTGTTTTTCTCTGTGCAGCTAGCACGTCCGGGCAAAAACTGGCGGTGTTAGAGCCCAGGGTCAGCAGGAGGGGGAGAGGAGCAGAGTGTAGGTCGAAGCCTAATTGAACCAATTTCAAAGGTAACTTTTAACCCACCCTCAGGTGTGACAATGTAGAAGAGCCACACCTTGTGCAGCAGTAATGCTCCACAAGTGAAAGGTTGCTCTTTAAATTTTGCTCATTGCACATGCAGAATGAAAGACGTACACAATTTTGCCCATTAGACAGTAAGACTGTATTGGAGGCGTGACTTGTGTTTTTAAGGAGACGCAGCACAGGTGCCCAAAAATAACGCCTTGGTGCTGGGCGCAGCCTCCTGAGCGTTGTTATTTGCTGTACAGGAGTCTGCGCTCTTGTTATCCCTTGGCCATGCGCAGTGAGCGCTGCCTGTCTTCTCACCTCATTTCATGTTGGCTGGTGCGGTTATCGATGGCCAGGAATCCCAGACCCGCAGTGTCTTTTCATAAAGTCACACTGCAGGGCTGGGATTCATGGCCTTGTGCAGTAAATATGTTTGCCGCTCACTCATGTCCTTACACCTGCTTCAGACTGGGCGGCCTCAGCTTATCCCCTATCGCATGCCGCGGCCATGAGGCCGCACAGTCTGAAGAAGGCGGAAGGAGGGGAGTGAAGACAGGTGAAGATATGCACTGCTCGTGCCCATCAATCACACCCTCGCAGTCAAAATAAGTAAGACAACGAGGGGCGTTGTGTCGGGCAGGGCGGACGCACAGGCACAGCCAGCCAACCAATGATGTCAGAAGACGGGCAGCGCTACCAAGGGGGGTGCTGGGTGTCATTAAAAAGGAAAGTCACACCTCAGGGACACTGTAATGGTCTCTAATGAGACACATTTTGTACGTGTTTGTTGAGTTCGACGTGGGCAAGGGGAAAAAGTCAGCCACCTTGTACAAATGCAGCATTACTGCTGTACAAGGTGGCTGTTATACATAGAAACACCTGGGGGGGCAGGTTCCCTTTAATTTCAGTTCAGGTGCCTGCACGGCGTTTGCAGGACACGTTGCCGACTACACAGCAGGGGAACAGCTGGCGTTGCTGAACCCCACTGACACATTAGCTGGTGTTTTTCTCTGTGCAGCTAGCACGTCCGGGCAAAAACTGGCGGTGTTAGAGCCCAGGGTCAGAAGGAGGAGGAGAGGAGCAGAGTGTAGGCCGAAGCCTGCACTGGTGGCAGCTTTAGTTCTGTTGTGCCAGCGTGGCTTGTGCTGGACACGTTGCCGACTACACAGCAGGGGAACAGCTGGCGTTGCGGAACCCCACTGACACATCAGCGATTGTTTTGTCTGTGTAGACAACACTTCCAGGTGACAACTGACAGTGTTGAAACCCAGGGAATCAAAGAGGAGCAGAGTGTAGGCCGAAGCCTGCACTGGTGGCAGCTTTTGGTCTGTTGTGCCAGCGTGGCTTGTGCTGGACACGTTGCCGGCTACACAGCAGGGGAACAGCTGGCGTTGCTCAACCCCACTGACACAATGGCGGGTGTTTTTCTTCCGGGCCCCAACTGGCGTAGTTAGAGCCCAGGATCTGCAGGAGGAGCAGAGTGTAGGCCTAAGCCTAGTAGAAACAATTTCAAAGGTAACCTTTAACCCCCCCTCAGGTGTTGCAAAGTACAAGAGCCACACCTTGTGCAGCATTAATGCTGCACAAGTCAGAGGTTGCTCTTTGAATTTTTCTACTTGCACACGCTGAATGAAACACGTACACAATTTTGCCCATTATATACTTCAGACTGGGCGGCCTCAGCTGATCCCCTATCGCATGCCGCGGCCATGAGGCCGCACAGTCTGAAGAAGGCGGAAGGAGGGGAGTGAAGACAGGCGAAGATATGCACTGCTCGTGCCCATCAATCACACCCTCGCAGTCAAAATAGATCAGACAACAAGGAGCGTTGTGTCGGGCAGGGCGGACGCACAGGCACAGCAGCCAAACAATGATGTCAGAAGACGGGCAGCGCTACCAAAGGGGGGTGCTGCGTGTCATTAAAAAGGAAAGTCACAACTCAGGGACAAGGTAATGGTCTGTAATGAGACATATTTTGTACGTGTTGAGTTCGACGTGGGCAAGGAGAAAAAGTCAGCCACCTTGTACAAATGCAGCATTACTGCTGTACAAGGTGGCTGTTATACATAGAAACACCTGGGGGGGGCACGTTTGCAGGACACGTTGCCGGCTACACAGCAGGGGAACAGCTGGCGGTGCTGAACCCCACTGACACATTGGCTGGTGTTTTTCTCTGTGCAGCCAGCACTTCCGGGCCCCAACTGGCATAGTTAGAGCCCAGGGTCTGCAGGAGGAGGAGAGGAGCAGAGTGTAGGCCAAAGCCTGCACTGGTGGCAGCTTTTGTTCTGTTGTGCCAGCGTGGCTTTTGCTGGACACGTTGCCGTCTACACAGCAGGGGAACAGCTGGCGTTGCTGAACCCCACTGACACATTGGCTGGTGTTTTTCTCTGTGCAGCTAGCACTTCCGGGCAACAACTGGCGGTGTTAGAGCCCAGGGTCAGCAGGAGGAGGAGAGGAGCAGAGTGTAGGCCGAAGCCTGCACTGGTGGCAGCTTTAGGTCTGTTATGTCTGCGTGGCGTTTGCATGACACGTTGCCGGCTACACAGCAGGGGAACAACTGGCGTTGCGGAACCCCACTGACACATCAGCGAGTGTTCTTTCTGTGTAGACAACACTTCCAGGTGACAACTGACAGTGTTGAAACCCAGGCAATCAAAGAGGAGCAAAGTGTAGGCCGAAGCCTGCACTGGAGGCAGGAAAATGTCTGTTATTGTGCCAGCGTGGCTTGTGCTGGACACGTTTCCGCAACACACAGCAGAGGAACAGCTGGCGTTGCTGAACACCACTGACACATTGGCGGGTGTTTTTCTCTGTGCAGCTAGCACTTCCGGGCAACAACTGGCGGTGTTAGAGCCCAGGGTCTGCAGTAGGAGCAGAGTGTAAGCCGAAGCCTGCAGTGGAGCAAGTTGAAAGGGAACCTTTAACCCCCCCCAGGCATTTGTTGCTGAAAGAGCCATCTTGTACAGCAGTAATACTGCACATGGAAAATGGTGGCTCTTAAAATAATGTTCCTTGCAAACACTGAAGTACACACTCATATAATGTGTCCCCTCACACCGTTAAACCGTCCCGGAGGTGGGACTTTCCTTTATAATGTGACACAGCACAGCCGTAATTCCAACCCCCTTGGTGCTGTGCGCCACCTCCTCAACGTTGTTTGATTCTGTCACAGAGCCCGCGCTGTAATGTTATCCCTTGGCCACGCACAGTTAGCGGTGCCCGTCTTCTGACATCATTTAGGTGTCAGGCTGGCAGTGCCTGTGCATCCAAGCTGCCCTGAGATCCAACCTCGCAGTGTCATCTAATGTAATCCCACTGCGGACCTGGGATCCATGGGCATGCGCAGTGCATATCATCACCTCTCACTCCCCTCCTTCCTGCTTCTTCAGACTGTGCGGCGTCACAGCCGTGGCATGCTATTAGGGATCAGCTGACGCCGCCTAGTCTGAAGAAGCGTGAAGAAGGGGAGTGAGAGGCTAGTATATGCACTGCGCATGGCCATGGATACCAGGCCCACTGTGGGATCACATTAGACGACACTGCGAGGTGGGATTTCGGGCAGCGTGGACGCACAGGCGCAGCCAGGACGACAACAAATGATGTCAGAGGACGGGCAGCGCAAACTGTGCATGGCCAAGGGATAACATAACAGCGCAGGGTCCGTGACAGAATCAAACAACGCTAAGGAGGCAGCACACGGAGCCAAGGGGGTAGGAATGACGGCTGTGCTGCGTCACATTACAAAGGAAAGTCCCACCTCCGGGACGGTTTGACGGTGTGAAGGGACACATTATATGAGTGTGTAGTTCAGCGTTTCAAAAGGAGCATAATTTAAAGAGCGACCTTTTCCTTGTGCAGTATTAGTGCTGCACAAGGTGGCTCTTTCAGTAACAAACCCCAAGGGGGGGGACAGGTTCCCTTACATTTTAGTTGTGCCAGCGTGGCGGTCGCATGACACGTTGCCGGATACACAGCTGGGGATCAGCTGACGTTACTGAACCCCAATAACAGAGGAATGACTGTTGACTGTGCAGACAGCACTTCCAGGCACCAACTGGTGGTGTTAGAGCCCAGGGACAGCAGGAGGAGCAGATTGGAGGTATTGCTGCACACACAGCTGGGGATCAGCTGACGTTACTGAACCCCAATAACAGAGGAGCGACTGTTGACTGTGCGGACAGCACTTCCAGGCACCAACTGGCGGTGTTAGAGCCCAGGGACAGCAGGAGGAGCAGATTGGAGGTATTGCCGCACACACAGCTGGGGATCAGCTAACGTTACTGAACCCCAATAACAGAGGAGCGACTGTTGACTGTGCGGACAGCACTTCCAGGCACCAACTGGGGGTGTTAGAGCCCAGGGACAGCACGAGTAGCAGAGGAACAGAGTGTAGGCCGAAGCCTGATTGGAGCAAGTTGAAAGGGAACCTTTAACCCCCCCAAGACGTTTGTAGCTGAAAGAGCCATCTTGTGCAGCACTAAGGATGCAAAAGGAAAAGGTTGCTCTTTTAATTATGCTCCTTGCAAACTCAGAAGTAAACACTAAAAATGTGTCCCCCTTATACCGTAAAACCGTCCCGGAGGTACGAATTTCCTTCGTAATTGGACGCAGCACAGCTGTCATTCCTATCCCCTTGGTGCCGTGCGCTGCCTCCTCAGCGTTGTTTTAAGCTGTCACGGACCCTGCGCTGTTCTGTTATCCCTTGGCCATGCCTAATTTGCGCTGCCTGTCTTCTGACATAATTTGGTGTCAGGCTGTCACTGCCTGTGCGTCCACGCTGCCCCAGATCCCACCTCGCAGTGTCGTCTAATGTAATCCCACTGCGGGCCTTGGATCCATGGGCATGCACAGTGCATATCCTCGACTCTCACTCCCCTCCTTCCCTCTTCTTCAGACTGTGCGGCGTCACGGCCGTGGCATGCTATTAGGGATCAGCTGACGGTGCACAGTCTGAAGAAGGCGGAGGGAGATGAGCGAGAGCCCGAGGGGAAGATATGCACTGCGCATGCCCATGGATCCCAGGCTCGCAGTGTGATTCAATCAGAAGACACTGCGAGGCGGGATCTCGGGCAGCGCGGCCGCACAGGCGCAGCCAGCCTGACACCAAATTATGTCAGAAGACAGGCAGCGCAAATTGGGCATGGCCAAGGGATAACAGAACAGCGCAGGGTCTGTGACAGCTTAAAACAATGCTGAGGAGGCAGCGCACGGCACCAAGGGGGTAGGAATGACGGCTGTGCTGCGTCACATTACGAAGGAAAGTCCCAGCTCCGGGACAGTATAACGGGATCAGTGAACACATTTTATAAGTGTTAAGTTCTGCGTGTGCAAGGAGCTAAACTAAAAGAGCTACCTTTTCATTGTGCAGCATTACTGCTGCACAAGGTGGCTCTTTCAGTAACAAACGCTGGGGGGGGGGACAGGTTCCCTTACATTTAGGTTGTTGTGCCAGCGTGGTGGTCGCAGGACTCTTTGCCGGCTACACAGCTGGGGATCAGCTGACGTTACTGAAACCCAATAACACTGGGTCCTATGTTTTGACTGTGCAGCCTGCACTTCTGAGCCGCAACTGGCGGTGTTGGAGCCCAGGAATAGCAGTTCAGGTTGTAGAAAGATGAACACATCAGGAGACCTGGATGACACCCAATTACTTAATCAGGCAGAGGAGTGGCAAATTCCTGCGAGATCCAGGCCTGGTTCATTTTCAGAAAAGTAAGCCGGTCAACGTTATCGGAGGATAGTCGCATGCGACGGTCTGTTAGTACACCACATGCGGCACTACAGACACGTTCCGATAAGACACTAGCCGCAGGGCAAGCCAGCACCTCCAATGCATACTGGCTTAGCTCTGGCCATGTATCCAGCTTAGAGACCCAAAACTTGAAAGGGGAAGAGCCGTCTGGGAGTACAGTAAGAGGGCAAGACATGTAGTCTGTCACCATCTGACGGAACCGTTGCCTCCTGCTGACTGGAGCCGCCGGTGATGGTGTAGACATTTGGGGCGGGCACACAAAAGTTTGCCACAGTTGTGCCATACTGGTCTTGCCTTGGGCAGAGGCACTGCTTCTGCTCCCTCTTTGTGCAGAGCCTCCTCCACTGCCTCGACGCACTGAGCTGCTTTGTAAAGCACTAGCAGCACTCCTCTCAGTTGGACTGGAGAAGATGATGGAATTCACCAGTGTGTCGTGGTACTCCCGCATTTTACGCTCCCGGGTCAACGCTGGGATGAGGTTTTGGACGTTGTCCTGGTAGCGAGGATCGAGGAGGGTGAACACCCAATAATCAGGCATGTTGAGAATGTGGTCGATGCGGCGGTCGTTTCTCAGGCACTGCAGCATGAAATCAACCATGTGCTGCAGACTGCCAACTGCCCCAGAAACGCTGTCCCCTGCTTGAGACATGATCTCTGCCCGCTCGTCATCACCCCACCCTCGCTGTATACACTGACCACTGGACAATTGTGTAACTCCCTCCTCTGGACGGAGCTCTTCCTCCTCCATTGACTCCTCCTCATCCTCCTCACAAAGTGGCCCCTGCGTACCCCTTAGTGAGGAACCACGTGGTGCTGACTCTCCAGAAGCTGATGGAAAAGGTGACTCCTCATCCTCCACCTCTTCCACAACATCATCCCTTAACGCTTGCAAAGTTTGTTGAAGCAGGCAGATAAGGGGGACAGTCATGCTAACTAGTGCATCATCTGCACTTGCCATCCGCGTGGAATAATCGAAAGGACGCAAAACCTGGCAGACGTCCTTCATAGTGGCCCACTCTGTGGTTGTGAAGTCTGATCGGCGCTGACTGCGACTTTTTTGCGCCTGATGCAGCTGGTACTCCATTACTGCTTGCTGCTGCTCACACATCCGCTCCAACATATGTAACGTGGAATTCCACCTGGTAGGTAGGTCACATATGATGCGGTGTTCCGGAAGGCGGAATCGGCGCTGCAGAGCAGCAATGCGGGATCTTGCCAAGCTGTAACTCCGCAAGTGAGCACACTCTAGGTGGACCTTGTGCAGCAGTGCATCAAGATCCAGATAGTCCCTCAGAAAACTCTGCACAACCAAATTGAGCACATGTGCCAGACATGGGATGTGAGTGAGTTTGCCAATGGCCAAAGCTGCCACCAGATTTCGGCCATTGTCACACACTACCATGCCTGGCTGGAGATTCGCTGGCACAACCCACACATCGCTCTCCTGCTTGATGGCATTCCAGAGCTCCTGCACTGTGTGGCTTCGATTCCCCAAAGAAACTAGTTTCAAGACGGCCTGTTGGCGTTTTGCCACGGCTGTGCTCATGTCGGTCGTAACGGGTAAACGTTCACGGGTCCATGTGGAGGTGGACTGTGACGGCTCCTGCAGCGATGATTCTGAGGAACTTGTGTATGAGGAGGAGTCAATGCGTACAGACTGGATTCCTGCAATCCTTGGAGTGGGCAGGACACGTCCTGCGCCACTCGCATGATCTGTACCTGGCTCAACATTAACCCAATGGGCAGTGAGGGAAATGTATCGCTCCTGTCCATGTTGACTGGTCCACGCATCGGTGGTGAGATGGACCTTGCTACTGACTGCGTTCAGTAGCGCGTGTTTTATGTGTCCCTTCACATGCTTGTGCAGGGCAGGGACAGCTTGCCTGCTGAAGTAAAAGCGGCTGGCACCTTGTACTGTGGGACTGCCAATGCCATCAAGTCACGGAAGCTGTCACTCTCCACCAGCCTGAATGAGAGCATTTCCAGTGACAGAAGTTTGGCAATGCCTGCATTCAGAGCTTGTGCTCGGGGGTGGTTGGCCGAGAATGCCCGCCTTTTCTCCCATGCCTGTTCTACCGATGGCTGTAGAGTAGACTGGGAGTGTGAGGATGACTGGGAATGTGGTGTTGTGGGTGGAATTACACTAGGTCTCTGGACAACAGTGCCAGAGGTTCTTCCATGGCGATCCTGGGAGGAAGCCGAACCAGCTGTGCGTTTGCTGGAGGAAGAGGCAACACAAGCTGAAGAGGTGGTAGCTGCCGCTGTTGGTTGGCCTAGGTCTTCAGTGTGTTTTTGTAACTCCACCGCGTGCCTGGTCCGCACATGTTTCCACATATTTGTGGTATTGAGGTTGCTGACACTTTTACCTCTTTTGACTTTCTGATGACACAGCTTGCATTTGACAAAACAAATGTCATCTGCAACTGTGTCAAAAAAGGACCAGGCACTGCAAGTCTTGGGAGCACCCTTTTTGGCTTTTGAAAGAGACAGGCTCCTAACGGGTGCCAAAGTGGAGGCTACAGGCTCCGCAGTCTTCCCCCTCCCTCTCCCTCTTTGGCCCGTTAGGGGAATCTCTTCCTCAGAGCTGCTCCCACCACCTTCCTGTTCCTCACGCCACGATGTGTCAAGGACCTCATCATCTCCACTACCCTCTGCCACCAACTGCTCCTCCTGGGTAGTCTCGGCAGCACAGTACGCACCAGAAAGCGGCACCTGAGTTTCATCATCAGATGTGTACTGCGCTGTGGTCACCGCAGGCACTGGCCCACCCGCCTCTTCAGAGTCAGAGAGACAAAGCTGTTGGGCATCATTGCACACTGCCTCTTCTTCCATTTCTCCAATGCTGCTTGGCTGGCCCCCTGTTTCCAAGCCAAGAGATTCAGAGAACAGAAGTAGAGACGGCTCCTGTCCTGGGCTCTCTGACTGCCTGGCCAATTTGGCTGGTGGTGAAGAGACAGATGGCTGCTCTCCAGTGGTCTGTGCCTGAGAGGATGTGGCACTAATTGAAGTCGATGCCGATGCGTTATCTGCCATCCATCCGACAACGGCTTCAATTTGATCTTCACGCAGCAGCGGTGCACGGCGCTCTCCGACAAAGCTGCGCATGAAGAACTGCTCCCTGCTGAAACTGAGTGATGATGAGTCACCGGTGCCCGCAGCAGGCACAGAATCACCACGTCCTCTCCCTGCTCCTCTCCCTGCTCCGCGCCCATGCCCACGTGCCTTACTCCCTGCCCTCTTCATCTTGGTTGACAGATAAAGATAAGCAGAAAAGTACTAAGGCCTTAGTGTGCTTATTCCTGAAATGCTCCTCCTAACAGGTGTAAGAAACACTAATGTTGTAAAGTGTGGACTAGACTTTATTATTGATAAAATGTGGCCTACACAAGTGTTAAGTGGTGTTTGATGAACTTTACTTTTTTTTTTCTGCAGATCGGGCTACAGAGCGACTTTAACTCACACGGGGACCGTGCAGACAGCTGTAAACGGCGCTGCAAGGCCCAAAAACACTCCTCTAGGTTATCCTATGTAGTGTTTTTCCACAATTTAGCTGGAGACGGGTGGAAAGACACTAATAGGAAATTTTAGAAAAAAATTTGCAGCAGGCTGCACTATTTGAAAAAAAGGAAAAGTTCTTTATCGGTATGAGGCAGTGACGCACCCTGAGCTGAATACAACCGGCTGTGGCTGCACACAGACTACAGGGCGAGCTGCGCTCACACGGAGACCGTGCAGACAGCCGTAAACGGCGCCGCAAGGCCCAAAAACCCTCCTCTAGGTTATCCTATGTAGTGTTTTTCCACAATTTAGCTGGAGACGGGTGGAAAGACACTAATAGGAAATTTTAGAAAAAAATTTGCAGCAGGCTGCACTATTTGAAAAAAAGGAAAAGTTCTTTAACGGTATGAGGCAGTGACGCACCCTGAGCTGAATACAACCGGCTGTGGCTGCACACAGACTACAGGGCGAGCTGCGCTCACACGGAGACCGTGCAGACAGCCGTAAACGGCGCCGCAAGGCCCAAAAACC
Organism: Ranitomeya imitator; assembly: GCF_032444005.1. Classification (NCBI taxonomy): domain Eukaryota; kingdom Metazoa; phylum Chordata; class Amphibia; order Anura; family Dendrobatidae; genus Ranitomeya; species Ranitomeya imitator. Next base: position 327,307,021 of record NC_091286.1, on the reverse strand, counting down.
CTCCTCTAGGTTATCCTATGTAGTGTTTTTCCACAATATAGCTGGAGACGAGTGGAAAGACACTAATAGGAAATTTTAGAAAAAATGTGCAGAAGGCTGCACTATGAGCAAAAAAGTACAATGGATAGCACAGTATGAGGCAGTGTGAACCCCCCCTGAGGTGAATACAACCGGGTATATGGCTGCACACAGACTACAGAGTGAGCTGTACACACACACACACACTGAGAGAGACCTTGCAGAACGCTGGTTAAACAGCGCTGCAAGGCAAGAGCAAGGTGAACACACAGCGTTTGCTAAATTAGCCTGGGAAAAGTGCAATGAAGCAATTCGCTATCTCAACTAGCCCTCAGTTAGAACACAGCGTCCTGTCCCTAACTGAAATCACAGCAGAGTGAGCGCAAAATGGCGGCAGCGTTTTTTATAGTGCATAGTGACATCATTTCAGCAGCCAATCACAGCCTTGCCAGTAGTTACATGCCCACCATGCTAAACAGGATGTGCCCACACTTCCATTCATTCCTCATTGGCTGCTGCGTGCAGTTTGAATTCTGGGAACTTCCGATTCCGGTATCCGATACGCGGGAAATATCGGAATTCGGTATCGGAATTCCGATACCGCAAATATCGGCCGATACCCGATACTTGCGGTATCGGAATGCTCAACACTACTTGACAGTTGTGCTCAACACAGAGGGGTGGAAAGAGGATGATATGTATAATGATATTTAGGATGGGAAGAAAACACAAGAGGCAAAATATAACAAGGATTGAGAAAGAAGTAGGATGTGCCATGCATTGTGTGCACAGTGTAAAACAAAGAACAAACCCTGAAAATGGTAGATGAGGAAGATCTGACATGACTCTGCGATATAGAAATATTATATAACCTGCTGTTAGGCAGTTTGGCCCCAGCAATAAAATTAACCGCAATCATTAGGATGATGAGAAGGGAGTTCTTGATACCCTTGTTCCGAAGACACATCCCCGAACTCAGACACGTAGTCTGTCAGAGACCTGGTATTCTCCCTGGCTAACAGGGTGCCTAAGCAATGCTCTTGACAGTACTCTCTCCACCTTACCACCTCCTGAGTCTGCCAGTCCACTACGGGATCATGCAGCATTCGCTAAGGTAGTACAAGAACCACAGAAGAGGGCTAGGCCCTATCACATATCAATCGATTAATTCAGAGTCCATGGCCCCTACCTGCAGATGTATCACTCAAATGAGTTGAGTAAAATACCCCTGGCTCAGCTGTGCAGAATCCATGCCTAATCAAATGAAGCATCATCAGGGAGAAAGAGGCTGCAGCCACAGCCATAGCTTTTGACACCTCACTGTAAGGAAGCATCATAAGTGACCCCCTGATGATGCTTCATTTAAGTATCCCAGCTTTCACTAGGATTCTCAAATGAAGTGTCATCAAAAAAGTAAGAAGGAAAAAAAGCAGTTAGATAATGAAAGGATTTTTTTAATTTCAATATGTTAGAAATTAGTTTAGATTATTGCATTAAATAGTGATTTAGGATGAAAATGATTTTGTATTTCAGACCACACTTTTAAGTCTGAGCCAAAAAGAGTAGGGAAGGGAAAGAGACTGTCTACAATCAGAAAAGATGCGATCTGTGAGTCAATTAATGTAAATGTTTATTCTGGCTGATTGGATCAGTACTGTATTTAGTGCAAGTGAGTCGCCCACCAGGGCCTGGGGTACTTGGCACCGGGTCAGGTCCCAATTAAAGGGGTATTCACGGTGGCAGAGACCCAGTCCATGCCCTGGGCACTAAAGTAAAAGGGAAAGTTCTTTAAGGGGTATTTTGTAATAAAGTTTATTCATTACGCCACCTGTGGTTCTTGGTCATGACGCTGCTTAAAGTGGTCCTCTGGGGTGATGTTGTTACAGCAAGATGGTGACACTTCCCACAGGTGAAGTGGGGTCCCCAGGGCTCCCAAGGTGTATGGCAGGGATGGTGGGTTGCCGGTAAATAACGGATGACACAGGGTTGCAGTCTTTACCTGGTTTGCTGAAGTAGTAGTCAGCCTCAGTCCACGGTACCGACAACAGGTGCAGGAGTCCAGGCAACCCAAAACAAGTAGAAATCCCCTTTCCGGGTCAGGTTGGGAGCCTTCCACTATGAGATGGTTTTCTGGTCCCTTGCTGCCTGCAGTTTGCTGGCAAGGTATCCCTTTCTTTCTCCTATCCTGGGACAGTACCTGAACGGTAGGCAACTTAAGATGTTCTCTTGGGGGTTTCAGACACGGTGACTCCAGGCTCTAACTGCTGCTGTATACCTCAGGCATTATATTGGCAATTTATGTATAGCCCTATGCCCTCCATGTCTGCTGTGGAACTTGCAGTTGTCCACAACCTCAGGCTCCCGGTGCCCGGTTTCTGCGCTGTGGCTCACAGTAGACCTAATCTCAGCCTCCTTGAGCTCTTAATCTCTCCTCTGCTCCTTCCCTGTCTCTTGTCTGCACCAGACTGTCTTAACTCCTCCTCCAGACCAGAATGTAAATTGAAGGAAGCTAACCTGAAAACCAGGTTTTGAGCTCCCCCTTCTGGCCTGGAGTCAGAAAGTGTATGTGAGATTACCCACTAGTGTTGAGCGATACCTTCCGATATCGGAAAGTATCGGTATCGGATTGGATCGGCCGATATTCAAAAAATATCGGATATCGCCGATACCGATACCCGATCCCAATGCAAGTCAATGGGACCAAAATATCGGAATTAAAATAAACCCTTTCTTGCCTTGTAGGTTCATTCTACATGAAGGAAAACAACTAAGAATAATGCTGGATGTATTTGGGGAGGTGGCGGAGACATTAAAGTCATAGAGGTTTATCCCAATCAAATAGAATATCATGTTTCTTGTTTTTTTTTAAGACGTTCGGAGTGACAAAGATATTGACTATGTAAATTTTTTTTTATTTTGTCAGATATTGATGTTTCAATATTCCACGCCCTTCCCCTTCTTTTTTTTCTTTTTTTTTTTTCTTTTCCCACACTTTCATCTTCATCATCATCAGCATCTTTGACATCAACTTCTTCTTCACCTTATTCATCTTCTTCTTCATCCTTTACCTTTTTTTTTTTTTTGATTACATTCTTCATATTCATGTTATTCAACTATTATTATTCTTCCTATTCTACATATTCTTTTTATTCCACTGTTATTATTCTTCCTATTCTACTTCTTCATCATATTCTCATTTGTGACAGGCATTCCCGTAGTTGTTATCTATAAAAGTTGGAAGATTACACCTTCCGTTCTGCCAGTCACAAAAGTTACATTTGTCCGCGTTCAGTTTGGCCTGCAGCATCAGGCTTTATCCAGGGGCACCACGAGGAGGAACGGACTCACCCCCATACACTGCTTAGTCTTCTTCTACATATAATTTAGATAATATCTTTTGCTCTGATATTAAGTCTTATGCTTAATGTTCTTCTGCTCTTTGTTCTGCAGCCTCTTGTTCTTCTGCTTCTCGGTCTTCCATGTCGTCGTCTCCAGGGTCGTCGTCTCCAGTGTCGTCATCTCCGCCGTCGTCATCTCAGCCGTCGTCGTCTCCGCCGTCGTCGTCTCCGCCGTCGTCATCTCCGCCGTCGTCGTCGTCGTCATCAGGGTGGTCTTCCGGGTCGTCGTCGTCGTCATCGGGGTGGTCTTCCGGGTCGTCGACTTTAGGGTCCTCAACTTGGAAATGTAGCAGAAGGTACAAGAAGGCTGAGAAAATGCCAAGAACCAGCTGATGGAACTGGAACTCGGATGGCTACCCGAAGGTTCAAGAGCCTATGGAACTACCGAGGACCAGCTGACGTTACTGGAACCCGGTTACTAAGCAGGAGGTACCCGTGCTAAAGAGCACTACCAAGGACCGCCTGACGTTGGCGGAACTCGGATACCCAGAAGGAGGCACCTAAGCCAAAGGCTCTGCCCGGAACCAGCTGACGGTACTGGAACCAGGATGGGGAGCAGAAGGTACAAGAGCAAAAGACACTGCCGAGAACCAGCTGACGGTACTGGAACCCGGATGGGTAGCCGAAGGTCCAAGAGCCAATGGAACTACCGAGGACCAGCTGACGTTACTGGAACCCGGTTACTAAGCAGGAGGTACCCGTGCCTGAAAGCACTACCAAGGACCACCTGACGTTGGTGGAACTTGGATACCCAGAAGGAGGCACCTAAGCCAAAGGCTCTGCCCGGAACCAGCTGACGGTACTGGAACCAGGATGGGGAGCAGAAGGTACAAGAGCAAAAGACACTGCCGAGAACCAGCTGACGGTGCTGGAACCAGGTGGTGGACCTGAAGGCCCACAGGAGAGGAGAGAACAGCTAGGCCGCGAGGCAGCCGCAGTTACCGAACCCCAACAGTCCTACAGGGGGAGCTGGGCCTACTGGCACTACAGAACCAGCCTTGACTACCAGTTCACGCAGCCCACATAGGAAGCTCCTAAACTGGAGGCACCCTGGAGTTGGCTAACCCGACCGCACCACGACGGGGCAAGCATAGGCGTCTCAGTGAGCTTGACACAACCCGGAAACAGCTGACGGTGCTGAAACCAGGCTTGGCACGAGGGAGTACCTGTGTCAAGAACACTGCCGAGAACCAGCTGGCGGTGCTGGAACCCAGATGCGTTGCCCCAGTGTGCAAGAGCCAATGGCACGACCGAGGACCAGCTGGCGGTGCTGGAACCCGGTTACTAAGCTGTAGGTGCCCGCGCTTAAAAGCACTACCAAGGACCGCCTGACGTTGGTGGAACTCGGATACCCAGGAGGAGGCATCTAAGCCAAAGGCTCGGCCTGGAACCAGCTGACGGTGCTGGAACCAGGTCGTGGACCCGAAGGCCCACAGGAGAGGAGAGAACAGCTAGGCCGCGAGGCAGCCGCAGTTACCGAACCCCAACAGTCCTACAGGGGGAGCTGGGCCTACTGGCACTACAGAACCAGCCTTGACTACCAGTTCACGCAGCCCACATAGGAAGCTCCTAAACTGGAGGCACCCTGGAGTTGGCTAACCCGACCGCACCACGACGGGGCAAGCATAGGCGTCTCAGTGAGCTTGACACAACCCGGAAACAGCTGACGGTGCTGAAACCAGGCTTGGCACGAGGGAGTACCTGTGTCAAGAACACTGCCGAGAACCAGCTGGCGGTGCTGGAACCCAGATGCGTTGCCCCAGTGTGCAAGAGCCATTGGCACGACCGAGGACCAGCTGGCGGTGCTGGAACCCGGTTACTAAGCTGTAGGTGCCCGCACTTAAAAGCACTACCAAGGACCGCCTGACGTTGGCGGAACTCGGATACCCAGGAGGAGGCACCTAAGCCAAAGGCTCGGCCTGGAACCAGCTGACGGTGCTGGAACCAGGTGGTGGACCCGAAGGCCCACAGGAGAGGAGAGAACAGCTAGGCCGCGAGGCAGCCACAGTTACCGAACCCCAACAGTCCTACAGGGGGAGCTGGGCCTACTGGCACTACAGAACCAGCCTTGACTACCAGTTCACGCAGCCCACATAGGAAGCTCCTAAACTGGAGGCACCCTGGAGTTGGCTAACCCGACCGCACCACGACGGGGCAAGCATAGGCGTCTCAGTGAGCTTGACACAACCCGGAAACAGCTGACGGTGCTGAAACCAGGCTTGGCACGAGGGAGTACCTGTGTCAAGAACACTGCCGAGAACCAGCTGGCGGTGCTGGAACCCAGATGCGTTGCCCCAGTGTGCAAGAGCCATTGGCACGACCGAGGACCAGCTGGCGGTGCTGGAACCCGGTTACTAAGCTGTAGGTGCCCGCACTTAAAAGCACTACCAAGGACCGCCTGACGTTGGCGGAACTCGGATACCCAGGAGGAGGCACCTAAGCCAAAGGCTCGGCCTGGAACCAGCTGACGGTGCTGGAACCAGGTGGTGGACCCGAAGGCCCACAGGAGAGGAGAGAACAGCTAGGCCGCGAGGCAGCCGCAGTTACCGAACCCCAACAGTCCTACAGGGGGAGCTGGGCCTACTGGCACTACAGAACCAGCCTTGACTACCAGTTCACGCAGCCCACATAGGAAGCTCCTAAACTGGAGGCACCCTGGAGTTGGCTAACCCGACCGCACCACGACGGGGCAAGCATAGGCGTCTCAGTGAGCTTGACACTACCCGGAAACAGCTGACGGTGCTGGAACCAGGTTTGGCACGAGGGAGTACCAGTGACAAAAACACTGCCGAGAACCAGCTGGCGGTGCTGGAACCCAGATGCGTTGCCTATTAAAGATTGTCTTCCTAGAGCCCCAACTAGCGGTGCTGGAGCAAAGGGTAAGCAGGGGGAGCATAGTGTAGGCCGAAGCCTGCACTGGAGGCAGCTTTGTGTCAGCGTTGCGTTTGCAGGACACTTTGCCGGCTACACAGTGTGGGAACAGCTGGCGTTGCTGAACCCCACTAACACAATGGCGGGTGTTTTTCTCTGTGCAGCTAGCACTTGTGGGCAAAAACTAGCGATGTTAGAGCCCGTGGTGAAGCAGGAGGAGGAGGAGAGGAGCAGAGTGTAGGCCGAAGCCTAGTGGAACCAATTTCAAAGGAAACCTTTAACCCCCCTTCAGGTGTTACAAAGTACAAGAGACACACCTTGTGCAGTATTAATGCTGCACAAGTGAAAGGTTGCTCTATTAATTTGTCTACTTGCACACGCTGAATGAAAGACGTACACAATTTAGCCCATTCTACAGTCAAACAGTAGTGGAGGCGTGACTTGTCTTTTTAAGGAGACGCAGCACAGGTGTACAAATTTACACCTAGGTGCTTGGCGCAGATTCCTTACCGTTGTTATTTGCAGTACAGGAAACTGCGCTCTTGTGTTATCCCTTGGCAATACCCTGTTAGTGCAGGCCGTCTTATGACCTCATTTCATGTTGGCCGGTGCGGTTAACGATGGCCATAAATCCCAGACCCACAGTGCCTTTTCCTAAAGTCACACTGCGGTGCTGGGATTCGTGGCCTTGTGCAGTAAATATTTTTACTGCTCACACATGTCCTTACACCTGCTTCAGACTGGGCGGCCTCAGCTGATCCCTTATCGCATGCCGCGGCCATGAGGCCGCACAGTCAGAAGAAGGCGGAAGGAGGGGAGTGAAGACAGGGGAACATATGCACTGCTCGTGCCCATCAATCACACCCTCGCAGTCAAAATATATGAGACAACGAGGGGAGTTGTGTCGGGCAGGGCGGACGCACAGGCACAGCCAGCCAACCAATGATGTCAGAAGACGGGCAGCGCTAACAATGGGGGTGCTGCGTGTCATTAGAAAGGAAAGTCACACCTCAGGGACAGTGGAATGGTCTCTAATGAGACACATTTTGTACGTGTTGAGTTCCACGTGGGCAAGGAGAAAAAGTCAGCCACCTTGTACAAATGCAGCAGTACTGCTGTACAAGGTGGCTGTTATACATAGAAACACCTGGGGGTGGGGGGCAGGCTCCCTTCAATTTCAGTTCATGTGCCTGCGTGGCGTTTGCAGGACACGTTGCCGGCTACACAGCAGGGGAACAGCTGGCGGTGCTGAACCCCACTAACACATTGGCTGGTGTTGTTCTCTGTGCAGCTAGCACTCCCGGGCAGAAACTGGCGGTGTTTGAGCCCAGGGTCAGCAGGAGGAGGAGAGGAGCAGAGTGTAGGCCGAAGCCTGCACTGGTGGCAGCTTTTGGTCGGTTGTGCCAGCGTGGCTTGTGCTGGACACGATGCCGGCTACACAGCAGGGGAACAGCTGGCGGTGCTGAACCCCACTAACACATTGGCTGGTGTTTTTCTCTGTGCAGCTAGCACTTCCAGGCTACAACTGGCGGTGTTATAGCCCAGGGTCAGCAGGAGGAGGAGAGGAGCAGAGTGTAGGCCGAAGCCTAGTTGAACCAATTTCAAAGGTAACCTTTAACCCCCCTTCAGGTGTTGCAAGGTACAAGAGCCACACCTTGAACTGCATTAATGATGCACAAGTGAAAGGTTGCTCTCTTAATTTTGCTCCTTGCACACACTGAATAAAACACGTACACTATTTAGCCCATTATACTGTCAAACAGTAGTGGAGGCGTGACTTGTCTTTTTAAGGAGACGCAGCACAGGTGTACAAATTTACACCTAGGTGCTGGGCGCAGATTCCTTACCGTTGTTATTTGCAGTACAGGAAACTGCGCTCTTGTGTTATCCCTTGGCAATACCCTGTTAGTGCAGGCCGTCTCATGACCTCATTTCATGTTGGCCGGTGCGGTTAACGATGGCCATAAATCCCAGACCCACAGTGCCTTTTCCTAAAGTCACACTGCGGTGCTGGGATTCGTGGCCTTGTGCAGTAAATATTTTTACTGCTCACACATGTCCTTACACCTGCTTCAGACTGGGCGGCCTCAGCTGATCCCTTATCGCATGCCGCGGCCATGAGGCCGCACAGTCAGAAGAAGGCGGAAGGAGGGGAGTGAAGACAGGGGAACATATGCACTGCTCGTGCCCATCAATCACACCCTCGCAGTCAAAATATATGAGACAACGAGGGGCGTTGTGTCGGGCAGGGCGGACGCACAGGCACAGCCAGCCAACCAATGATGTCAGAAGACGGGCAGCGCTAACAATGGGGGTGCTGCGTGTCATTAGAAAGGAAAGTCACACCTCAGGGACAGTGGAATGGTCTCTAATGAGACACATTTTGTACGTGTTGAGTTCCACGTGGGCAAGGAGAAAAAGTCAGCCACCTTGTACAAATGCAGCAGTACTGCTGTACAAGGTGGCTGTTATACATAGAAACACCTGTGGGTGGGGGGCAGGCTCCCTTCAATTTCAGTTCATGTGCCTGCGTGGCGTTTGCAGGACACGTTGCCGGCTACACAGCAGGGGAACAGCTGGCGGTGCTGAACCCCACTAACACATTGGCTGGTGTTTTTCTCTGTGCAGCTAGCACTTCCGGGCAGAAACTGGCGGTGTTTGAGCCCAGGGTCAGCAGGAGGAGGAGAGGAGCAGAGTGTAGGCCGAAGCCTGCACTGGTGGCAGCTTTTGGTCGGTTGTGCCAGCGTGGCTTGTGCTGGACACGATGCCGACTACACAGCAGGGGAACAGCTGGCGGTGCTGAACCCCACTAACACATTGACTGGTGTTTTTCTCTGTGCAGCTAGCAGTTCCGGGCAAAAACTAGCGGTGTTTGAGCCCAGGGTCAGCAGGAGAGGAGCAGAGTGTAGGCCGAAGCCTAGTTGAACCAATTTCAAAGGTTACCTTTAACCCCCCCTCAGGTGTTGCAAGGTACAAGAGCCACACCTTGTGCAGCATTAATGCTGCACAAGTAAAAGGTTGCTCTATTTAATTTGCTCCTTGCACACGCTGAATAAAACACGTACACTATTTAGCCCACTATACTGTCAAACAGTAGTGGAGGCGTGACTTGTCTTTTTAAGGAGATGCAGCACAGGTGTCAAAATTTACACCTAGCTGCTGGGCGCAGATTCCTGAGCGTTGTTATTTGCTGTACAGGAGTCTGCGCTATTGTGATCCCTTGGTCATGCACTGTGAGCGCTTCCTGTCTTCTGACCTTATTTCATGTCGGCTGTTGCGGTTAGCGATGGACATGAATCCCAGACACACAGTGTGTTTTCAAAAAATCACACTGCGTGGCTGGGATTCGTGGCCTTGTGCAGTAAATATGTTTGACACTCACACATGTCCTTACACCAGCTTCAGACTGGGCGGCCTCATCTGATCCCTTATCGCCTGCCGCGGCCATGAGGACACCCAGTCTGAAGAAGGCGGAAGGAGATGAGTGAACACAGGCAAACATATGCACTGCACATGCCCATCAATCACACCCTCGCTGTCCAAAAAAATAAGACACCGAGGGGCGTTGTTTCGAGCAGGGCAGACGCACAGGCGCAGCCAGCTAACCAATGATGTCTAAAGACGGGCAGCGCTAACAAGGGTGGTGCTGCGTATCATTAGAAAGGAAAGTCACACCTCAGGGACAGTGGAATGGTCTCAATGAGACACATTTTGTACGTGTTGAGTTCCACGTGGGCAAGGAGAAAAAGTCAGCCACCTTGTACAAATGCAGCAGTACTGCTGTACAAGGTGGCTGTTATACATAGAAACACCTGGGGGTGGAGGGCAGGCTCCCTTCAATTTCAGTTCATGTGCCTGCGTGGCGTTTGCAGGTCACGTTGCAAGCTACACAGCAGGGGAACAGCTGGCGGTGCTGAACCCCACTGACACATTGACTGGTGTTTTTCTCTGTGCAGCTCGCATGTCCGGGCAAAAACTGGCGGTGTTAGAGCCCAGGGTCAGCAGGAGGAGGAGAGGAGCAATGTGTAGGCCGAAGCCTGCACTGGTGGCAGCTTTTGGTCGGTTGTGCCAGCGTGGCTTGTGCTGGACACGATGCAAGCTACACAGCAGGGGAACAGCTGGCGTTGCTGAACCCCACTGACACATTGACTGGTGTTTTTCTCTGTGCAGCTCGCATGTCCGGGCAAAAACTGGCGGTGTTAGAGCCCAGGGTCAGCAGGAGGAGGAGAGGAGCAATGTGTAGGCCGAAGCCTGCACTGGTGGCAGCTTTTGGTCGGTTGTGCCAGCGTGGCTTGTGCTGGACACGATGCAAGCTACACAGCAGGGGAACAGCTGGCGTTGCTGAACCCCACTGACACATTGACTGGTGTTTTTCTCTGTGCAGATCGCATGTCCGGGCAAAAACTGGCGGTGTTAGAGCCCAGGGTCAGCAGGAGGAGGAGAGGAGCAGAGTGTAGGCCGAAGCCTAGTTGAACCAATTTCAAAGGTTACCTTTAACCCCCCCTCAGGTGTTGCAAGGTACAAGAGCCACACCTTGTGCAGCATTAATGCTGCACAAGTAAAAGGTTGCTCTATTTAGTTTGCTCCTTGCACACGCTGAATAAAACACGTACACTATTTAGCCCATTATACTGTCAAACAGTTGTGGAGGCGTGACTTGTCTTTTTAAGGAGACGCAGCACAGGTGTCAAAATTTGCACCTAGGTACTGGGCGCAGATTCCTGAGCGTTGTTATTTGCTGTACAGGAGTCTGCGCTATTGTGATCCCTTGGCCATGCGCTGTGAGCGCTTCCTGTCTTCTGACCTCATTTCATGTCGGCCGTTGCGGTTAGCGATGGACATGAATCCCAGACCCACAGTGTGTTTTCAAAAAATCACACTGCGTGGCTGGGATTCGTGGCCTTGTGCAGTAAATAGGTTTGCCGCTCACACATATCCTTACACCTGCTCCAGACTGGGCGGCCTCAGCTGATCCCTTATCGCCTACCACGGCCAGGAGGCTGCACAGTCTGAAGAAGGCGGAAGGAGATGAGTTAAGACAGGCGAACATATGCACTGCTCGTGCCCATAAACCACACCCTCGCTGACAAAATAAATATGACAACGAGGGGCGTTGTTTCTAGCAGGGCGGATGCACAGGCGCAGCCAGCTAACCATGATGACAAAAGACGGGAAACGCTACCAAGGGGGGTGCTGCGTATCATTAGAAAGGAAAGTCACACCTCAGGGACAGTGGAATGGTCTCAATGAGACACATTTTGTACGTGTTGAGTTCCACGTGGGCAAGGAGAAAAAGTCAGCCACCTTGTACAAATGCAGCAGTACTGCTGTACTAGGTGGCTGTTATACATAGAAACACCTGGGGGGGTGGGGCCAGGTTCCCTTTAATTTCAGTTCATGTGCCTGCGTGGCGTTTGCAGGTCACGTTGCCGGCTACACAGCAGGGGAACAGCTGGCGTTGCTGAACCCCACTAACACATTGGCTGGTGTTTTTCTCTGTGCAGCTAGCACTTCCGGGCAAAAACTAGCGGTGTTTGAGCCCAGGGTCAGCAGGAGGAGGAGAGAAGCAGAGTGTAGGCCGAAGCCTGCACTGGTGGCAGCTTTTGTTCTGTTGTGCCAGCGTGGCTTGTGCTGGACACCTTGCCGACTACACAGCAGGGGAACAGCTGGCGGTGCTGAACCCCACTGACACATCACCTAGTGTTTTTTCTGTGTAGACAACACTTCCAGGTGGCAACTGACAGTGTTGAAACCCAGGGAATCAAAGAGGAGCAGAGTGTAGGCCGAAGCCTGCAGTGGAGCAAGTTGAAAGGGAACCTTTAACCCCCCCCCCAGGCATTTGTTGCTGAAAGAGCCATCTTGTACAGCAGTAATACTGCACATGGAAAATGGTGGCTCCGAAAAATATGCTCCTTGCAAACGCTGAAGTACACACTCATATAATGTGTCCCCTCACACCGTCAAACCATCCCGGAAGTGGGACTTTCCTTTGTAATGTGACACAGCACAGCCGTCATTCCAACCCCCTTGGTGCCGGGCGCCACCTCCTCAACGTTGTTTGGTTCTGTCACGGAGCCCGCGCTGTAATGTTATCCCTTGGCCATGCACAGTTAGCGGTGCCCGTCTTCTGACATCATGTAGGTGTCAGGCTGGCAGTGTCTGTGCGTCCAAGCTGCCCGAGATCCAACCTTGCAGTGTCATCTAATGTAGTCCCACTGCGGGCCAGGGATCTATGGGCATGCGCAGTGCATATCATCGCCTCTCACTCACCTCCTTCTTCAGACTGTGCGGCGTCACGGCCGTGGCATGCTATTAGGGATCAGCTGATGCAGCCTAGTCTGAAGAAGCGTGAAGAAGGGGAGTGAGAGGCTAGTAGATGCACTGCGCATGGCCATGGATACCAGGCCCACTGTGGGATCACATTAGACGACACTGCGAGGTGTGATTTCGGGCAGCGTGGACGCACAGGCGCAGCCAGGACGACAACAAATGATGTCAGAGGACGGGCAGCGCAAACTGTGCATGGCCAAGGGATAACATAACAGCGCAGGGTCCATGACGGAATCAAACAACGCTAAGGAGGCAGCGCACGGTGCCAAGGGGGTAGCAATGACGGCTGTGCTGCGTCACATTAGAAAGGAAAGTCCCACCTCCGGGACGGTTGGACGGTGTGAGGGGACACATTACATGAGTGTGTAGTTCAGCGTTTGCAAGGAGCATAATTTCAAGAGCGACCTTTCCCTTGTGCAGTATTAGTGCTGCACATGGTGGCTCTTTCAGTAACAAACGCCTAGGGGGGGGGGGGGACAGGTCCCCTTACATTTTAGTTGTGCCAGCGTGGCGGTCGCATGACACGTTGCCGGATACACAGCTGGGGATCAGCTGACGTTATTGAACCCCAATAACAGAGGAGCGACTGTTGACTGTGCACACAGCACTTCCAGGCACCAACTGGCGGTGTTAGAGCCCAGGGACAGCAGGAGGAGCAGATTGGAGGTATTGCCGCACACACAGCTGGGGATCAGCTGACGTTACTGAACCCCAATAACAGAGGAGCGACTGTTGACTGTGCATACAGCACTTCCAGGCACCAACTGGCGGTGTTAGAGCCCAGGGACAGCAGGAGGAGCAGATTGGAGGTATTGCCGCACACACAGCTGGGGATCAGCTGACGTTACTGAACCCCAATAACAGAGGAGCGACTGTTGACTGTGCACACAGCACTTCCAGGCACCAACTGGCGGTGTTAGAGCCCAGGGACAGCAGGAGGAGCAGATTGGAGGTATTGCCGCACACACAGCTGGGGATCAGCTGACGTTACTGAACCCCAATAACAGAGGAGCGACTGTTGACTGTGCACACAGCACTTCCAGGCACCAACTGGCGGTGTTAGAGCCCAGGGACAGCAGGAGGAGCAGATTGGAGGTATTGCCGCACACACAGCTGGGGATCAGCTGACGTTACTGAACCCCAATAACAGAGGAGCGACTGTTGACTGTGCACACAGCACTTCCAGGCACCAACTGGCGGTGTTAGAGCCCAGGGACAGCAGGAGGAGCAGATTGGAGGTATTGCCGCACACACAGCTGGGGATCAGCTGACGTTACTGAACCCCAATAACAGAGGAGCGACTGTTGACTGTGCACACAGCACTTCCAGGCACCAACTGGCGGTGTTAGAGCCCAGGGACAGCAGGAGGAGCAGATTGGAGGTATTGCCGCACACACAGCTGGGGATCAGCTGACGTTACTGAACCCCAATAACAGAGGAGCGACTGTTGACTGTGCACACAGCACTTCCAGGCACCAACTGGCGGTGTTAGAGCCCAGGGACAGCAGGAGGAGCAGAGGAACAGAGTGTAGGCCGAAGCCTGATTGGAGCAAGTTGAAAGGGAACCTTTAACCCCCCCCAAGACGTTTGTAGCTGAAAGAGCCATCTTGTGCAGCACTAACGATGCAAAAGGAAAAGGTGGTTCTTTTAATTATGCTCCTTGCAAACACCGAAGTAAACACTAAAAATGTGTCCCCTTATACCGTTAAACCGTCCCGGAGGTGCGAATTTCCTTCGTAATGGGACACAGCACAGCTGTCATTCCTATCTCCTTGATGCCGTGCGCTGCCTCCTCAGCGTTGTTTTAAGCTGTCACGGAGCCTGCGCTGTTCTGTTAGCCCTTGGCCATGCCCAATTAGCGCTGCCTGTCTTCTGACATAATTTGGTGTCAGGCTGTCACTGCCTGTGCGTCCACGCTGCTCCAGATCCCACCTCGCAGTCTCGTCCAACGTAATCCCACTGCGGGCCTTGGAACCATGGACATGCACAGTGCATATGCTCGACTCTCACTCCCCTCCTTCCCTCTTCTTCAGACTGTGCGGTGTCACGGCCGTGGCATTCTATTAGGGATCAGCTGACGGCGCACAGTCTAAAGAAGGCGGAGGGAAATGAGCGAGAGCCCGAGGGGAAGATATGCACTGCGCATGCCCATGGATCCCAGGCCCGCAGTGTGACTCAATCAGAAGACACAGCGAGGCGGGATCTCGGGCAGCGCGGCCGCACAGGCGCAGCCAGCCTGACACCAAATTATGTCAGAAGACAGGCAGCGCAAATTGGGCATGCCCAAGGGATAACAGAACAGCGCAGGCTCCGTGACAGCTTAAAACAACGCTGAGGAGGCAGCGCATGGCACCAAGGGGGTAGGAATGACGGCTGTGCTGCGTCACATTGCGAAGGAAAGTCCCAGCTCCGGGACAGTATAACGGTATCAGTGAACACATTTTATAAGTGTTAAGTTCTGCGTGTGCAAGGAGCTAAAAAAAAAGAGCTACCTTTTCCTTGTGCAGCATTACTGCTGCACAAGATGGCTCTTTCAGTAACAAACGACGGGGGGGGGGGGGACAGGTTCCCTTACATTTAGGTTGTTGTGCCAGCGTGACGATCGCAGGACACATTGCCGGCTACACAGCTGGGGATCAGCTGACGTTACTGAAACCCAATAACACTGGGTCGTATGTTTTTACTGTGCAGCCTGCACTTCTGAGCCGCAACTGGCGGTGTTGGAGCCCAGGAATAGCAGTTCAGGTGGTAGAAAGATGAACACAGCAGGAGACCTGGATGACACCCAATTACTTAATCAGGCAGAGGAGTGGCAAATTCCTGCGAGATCCAGGCCTGGTTCATTTTCAGGAAAGTAAGCCGGTCAACGTTATCGGAGGATAGTCGCATGCGACGGTCTGTTAGTACACCACCTGCGGCACTAAAGACACGTTCCGATAAGACACTAGCCGCAGGGCAAGCCAGCACCTCCAATGCATACTGGCTTAGCTCTGGCCATGTATCCAGCTTAGAGACCCAAAACTTGAACGGGGAAGAGCCGTCTGGGAGTACAGTAAGAGGGCAAGCCATGTAGTCTGTCACCATCTGACGGAACCGTTGCCTCCTGCTGACTGGAGCCGCCGGTGATGGTGTAGACATTTGGGGCGGGCACACAAAAGTGTGCCAGAGTTGTGCCATACTGGGCTTGCCTTGGGCAGAGGCACTGCTTCTGCTCCCTCTTTGGGCAGAGCCTCCCCCACTGCCTCGACGCACTGAGCTGCTTTGTAAAGCACTAGCAGCACTCCTCTCAGTTGGACAGGAGAAGATGATGGAATTCACCAGTGTGTCGTGGTACTCCCGCAATTTACGCTCCCGGGTCAACGCAGGGATGAGGTTTTGGACGTTGTCCCGGTAGCGAGGATCGAGGAGGGTGAACACCCAATAATCAGGCATGTTGAGAATGTGGTCGATGCGGCGGTCGTTTCTCAGGCACTGCAGCATGAAATCAACCATGTGCTGCAGACTGCCAACTGCCCCAGAAACGCTGTCCCCTGCTTGAGACATGATCTCTGCCCGCTCGTCATCACCCCACCCTCGCTGTACACACTGACCACTGGACAATTGTGTCGCTCCCTCCTCTGGACGGAGCTCTTCCTCCTCCATTGACTCCTCCTCATCCTCCTCACAAATTGGCCCCTGCGTACCCCTTTGTGAGGAACCACGTGGCGCTGACTCTCCAGAAGCTGATGGAAAAGGTGACTCCTCATCCTCCACCTCTTCCACAACATCATCCCTTAACCCTTGCAAAGTTTGCTGAAGCAGGCAGATAAGGGGGACAGTCATGCTGACTAGTGCATCATCTGCACTTGCCATCCGCGTGGAATAATCAAAAGGACGCAAAACCTGGCAGACGTCCTTCATAGTGGCCCACTCTGTGGTTGTGAAGTCTGATCGGCGCTGACTGCGACTTCTTTGCGCCTGATGCAGCTGGTACTCCATAACTGCTTGCTGCTGCTCACACAACCGCTCCAACATATGTAACGTGGAATTCCACCGGGTAGTGGGTCACATATGATGCGGTGTTCCGGAAGGCGGAATCGGCGCTGCAGAGCAGCAATGCGGGATCTGGCCAAGCTGGAACGCCGCAAGTGAGCACACTCTAGGCGGACCTTGTGCAGCAGGGCATCAAGATCCGGATAGTCCCTCAGAAAACTCTGCACAACCAAATTGAGCACATGTGCCAGACATGGGATGTGAGTGAGGTTGCCAAGGGCCAAAGCTGCCACCAGATTTCGGCCATTGTCACACACTACCATGCCTGGCTGGAGATTCGCTGGCAGTAACCACACATCGCTCTCCTGCTTGATGGCATTCCAGAGCTCCTGCACTGTGTGGCTTCGATGCCCCAATGAAACTAGTTTCAAGATGGCCTGCTGACGTTTGGCCACGGCTGTGCTCATGTCGGTCATAGGTAAACGTTCACGGGTCCATGTGGAGGTGGACTGTGACGGATCCTGCAGAGAGGAATCTGAGGAACTGGTGTAAGAGGAGGAGTCGATGCGTACAGACTGGATTCCTGCAATCCTTGGAGTGGGCAGGACACGTCCTGCGCCACTCGCACGATCTGTACCTGGCTCAACAACATTAACCCAATGGGCAGTGAGGGAAACATATCGCCCCTGTCCATGCTGACTGGTCCACGCATCGGTGGTGAGGTGGACCTTGCTACTGACGGCGTTCAGTAGCGCATGTTTTATGTTTGCCTCAACATGCCTGTGCAGGGCAGGGACAGCCTGCCTGCTGAAGTAAAAGCGGCTGGGCACCTTGTACTGTGGGACTGCCAATGCCATCAAGTCACGGAAGCTGTCAGTCTCCACAAGCCTGAACGAGAGCATTTCTAGGGACAACAGTTTGGCAATGCCTGCATTCAGAGCCTGTGCTCAGGGGGTGGTTGGCCGAGAATGCCCGCCTTTTCTCCCATGCCTGTACTACCGATGGCTGTAGAGTAGACTGGGAGTGTGAGGATGACTGGGAAGGAGGTGCTGTGGGTGGAATTACACTAGGTCTCTGGACAACAGTGGAGGAAGAGGCAACACGAGATTAAGAGGTGGTAGCTGCCGCTGTTGGTTGGCCTACGTCTTCACTGTGTTTCTGTAACTCCACCGCGTGCCTGGTCCGCACATGTTTCCACATATTTGTGGTATTGAGGTTGCTGACACTTTTACCTCTTTTGACTTTCTGATGACACAGCTTGCATTTGACAAAACAAATGTCATCTGCAACTGTGTCAAAAAAGGACCAGGCACTGCAAGTCTTGGGAGCGCCCTTTTTGGCTTTGGAAAGAGACAGGCTCCTAACGGGTGCCAAAGTGGAGGCTACAGGCTCCGCAGTCTTCCCCCTCCCTCTCCCTCTTTGGCCCGTAAGGGGAAGCTCTTCCTCAGAGCTGCTCCCACCACCTTCCAGTTCCTCACGCCACGATGGGTCAAGGACCTCATCATCTCCACTACCCTCTGCCACCAACTGCTCCTCCTGGGTAGTCTCGGCAGCACAGTACGCATCAGAAAGCGGCACCTGAGTTTCATCATCAGATGCGTACTGCGCTGTGGTCACCGGAGGCACTGGCCCACCTGCCTCTTCAGAGTCAGAGAGAAAAAGCTGTTGGGCATCACTGCACACTGCCTCTTCTTCCATTTCTCCAATGCTGCTTGGCTGGCCCCCTGTTTCCAAGCCAAGAGATTCAGAGAACAGAAGTAGAGACGGCTCCTGTCCTGGGCTCTCTGACTGCCTGGCCAATTTGGCAGGTGGTGAAGAGACAGATGGCTGCTCTCCAGTGCTCTGTGCCTGAGAGGATGTGGCACTAACTGAAGTCGATGCCGAGGCGTTAGCTGCCATCCACCCGACAACGGCTTCAATTTGGTCTTCACGCAGCAGCGGTGCACGGCGCTCTCCGACAAAGCTGCGCATGAAGGACTGTTCCCTGCTGAAACTGAGTGACGACGAGTCACCGGCGCCCGCAGCAAGCACAGAATCACCACGTCCTCTCCCTGCTCCTCTCCCTGCTCCGCGCCCACGCCCACGTGCCTTACTCCCTGCCCTCTTCATCTTGGTTGACAGATAAAGATAAGCAGAAAAGTACTAAGGCCTTAGCGTGCTTATTCCTGAAATGCTCCTCCTAACAGGTATAAGAAACACTAATGTTGTAAAGTGTGGACTAAACTTTATTATTTTTCAAATGTGGCCTACCCAAGTGTTAAGTTGTGTTTGGTGAACTTTACTTTTTTTTTTGTGCAGATCGGGCTACAGAGCTAGTTTAAATCACACGGAGACCGTGCAGACAGCCGTAAACGGCGCTGCAAGGCCAAAAAACCCTCCTCTAGGTTATCCTATGTAGTGTTTTTCCACTATTTAGCTGGAGACGGGTGGAAAGACACTAATGGGATTTTTTTTTTTAAAATTTTAAACAGGCTGCACTATTTGAAAAAAAGGAAATTGTTTTTCAAGGTATGAGGCAGTAACGCACCCTGAGCTGAATCCAACCAGCTACAGCTGCACACAGACTACAGGGCGAGCTGCGCTCACACAGAGACCGTGCAGACAGCCGTAAACGGCGCTGCAAGGCCAAAAAACCCTCCTCTAGGTTATCCTATGTAGTATTTTTCCACTATTTAGCTGGAGACGGGTGGAAAGACACTAATAGGATTTTTTTTTTTTAAATTTTAAACAGGCTGCACTATTTGAAAAAAAAGGAAATTGTTTTTCAAGGTATGAGGCAGTAACGCACCCTGAGCTGAATCCAACCGGCTAGAGCTGCACACAGACTACAGGGCGAGCTGCGCTCACACAGAGACCGTGCAGACAGCCGTAAACGGCGCTGCAAGGCCCAATAAACCCCCTCTAGGTTATCCTATGTAGTGTTTTTCCACTATTTAGCTGGAGACGGGTGGAAAAACACTAATAGGGAATTTTTTTTAAAATTTTTAAACAGGCTGCACTATTTGATAAAAAGGAAAATTTTTCTCAAGGTATGAGCCAGTAACGAACCCTGAGCTGAATCCAACCGGCTATGGCTGCACACAGACTACAGGGCGAGCTGGGCTCACACGGAGACCGTGCAGACAGCCGTAAACGGCGCTGCAAGGCCCAAAAACCCCCCTCTAGGTTATCCTATGTAGTGTTTTTCCACAATTTAGCTGGAGACGGGTGGAAAAACACTAATAGGGAATTTTTTTTAAAATTTTTAAACAGGCTGCACTATTTGAAAGAAAGGAAAATTTTTCTCAAGGTATGAGCCAGTAACGAACCCTGAGCTGAATCCAACCGGCTATGGCTGCACACAGACTACAGGGCGAGCTGGGCTCACACGGAGACCGTGCAGACAGCCGTAAACGGCGCTGCAAGGCCCAAAAACCCCCCTCTAGGTTATCCTATGTAGTGTTTTTCCACAATTTAGCTGGAGACGGGTGGAAAAACACTAATAGGGAATTTTTTTTAAAATTTTTAAACAGGCTGCACTATTTGAAAGAAAGGAAAATTTTTCTCAAGGTATGAGCCAGTAACGAACCCTGAGCTGAATCCAACCGGCTATGGCTGCACACAGACTACAGGGCGAGCTGCGCTCACACAGAGACTGTGCAGACAGCCGTAAACGGCGCTGCAAGGCCAAAAAACCCTCCTCTAGGTTATCCTATGTAGTATTTTTCCACTATTTAGCTGGAGACGGGTGGAAAGACACCAATAGGATTTTTTTTTAAAAAATTTTAAACAGGCTGCACTATTTGAAAAAAAAGGAAATTGTTTTTCAAGGTATGAGGCAGTAACGCACCCTGAGCTGAATCCAATCGGCTAGAGCTGCACACAGACTACAGGGCGAGCTGCGCTCACACAGAGACCGTGCAGACAGCCGTAAACGGCGCTGCAAGGCCCAATAAACCCCCTCTAGGTTATCCTATGTAGTGTTTTTCCACTATTTAGCTGGAGACGGGTGGAAAAACACTAATAGGGAATTTTTTTAAAAATTTTTAAACAGGCTGCACTATTTGATAAAAAGGAAAATTTTTCTCAAGGTATGAGCCAGTAACGAACCCTGAGCTGAATCCAACCGGCTATGGCTGCACACAGACTACAGGGCGAGCTGGGCTCACACGGAGACCGTGCAGACAGCCGTAAACGGCGCTGCAAGGCCCAAAAAACCCCCTCTAGGTTATCCTATGTAGTGTTTTTCCACAATTTAGCTGGAGACGGGTGGAAAAACACTAATAGGGAATTTTTTTTTAAATTTTTAAACAGGCTGCACTATTTGAAAGAAAGGAAAATTTTTCTCAAGGTATGAGCCAGTAACGAACCCTGAGCTGAATCCAACCGGCTATGGCTGCACACAGACTACAGGGCGAGCTGGGCTCACACGGAGACCGTGCAGACAGCCGTAAACGGCGCTGCAAGGCCCAAAAAAACCCCTCTAGGTTATCCTATGTAGTGTTTTTCCACAATTTAGCTGGAGACGGGTGGAAAAACACTAATAGGGAATTTTTTTTAAAATTTTTAAACAGGCTGCACTATTTGAAAGAAAGGAAAATTTTTCTCAAGGTATGAGCCAGTAACGAACCCTGAGCTGAATCCAACCGGCTATGGCTGCACACAGACTACAGGGCGAGCTGGGCTCACACGGAGACGTGCAGACAGCCGTAAACGGCGCTGCAAGGCCCAAAAACCCCCTCTAGGTTATCCTATGTAGTGTTTTTCCACAATTTAGCTGGAGACGGGTGGAAAAACACTAATAGGAAATTTGAGAAAAAATGTGCAGCAGGCTGCACTATGAGCAAAAAAGGACAACTGTGTGAGGCAGTGTGAACCCCCCCTGAGCTGAATACAACCCGGTATATGGCTGCACACAGACTACAGAGTGAGCTGCACACACACACACACAGAGACCTTGCAGAACGCTGTTAAAACAGGGCTGCAAGGCAAGAGCAAGGTGAACAGTGAAGAACACACAGCGTTTTGCTAAATTAGCCTTTGGAAAGGAAAATAAAGCAATTAGCTAGCTCAACTGGCCCTCAGTTAGAACACAGCGTCCTGTCCCTAACTGAAATCACAGCAGAGTGAGCGCAAAATGGCGGCAGCGTTTTTTATAGTGCAGAGTGACATCATTTCAGCAGCCAATCACAGCCTTGCCAGTACTTACATGCCCACCATGCTAAACAGGATGTGCCCACACTTCCAATCATTCCTCATTGGCTGCTGCGTGCAGTTTGAATTCTGGGAACTTCCGATTCCGGTATCCGATACGCGGGAAGTATCGGAATTCAGTATCGGAATTCCGATACCGCAAATATCGGCCGATACCCGATACTTGCGGTATCGGAATGCTCAACACTATTACCCACCAAAGGGATCCCTCCTGTCTCCAGGCATGGCATTTTCCTCCCGGAGAGGAAGGCTGCACCACTGTGATACCCGATCTCCTGGGGTGCCACATTCCCCCGTTAAATCCAGTACTCCCGGACTGGAAAAAAAAACATAAACAAACTGGTTAGATATGTGCAAAACATTTTTAAAAACATTTAAACAGGGTTTAAACTTTTTCTTCCCTTACGGGAGGCACTTATTACTTTAACGTTGCAAACATATTTACAAAAGTACAACTGATCTTATAGGGTGTCCTAGTTCATTAGCAACAGTACTGATGCGAGGGATCCATCATAAGCCCACAATGTAGGATTGCGTGGGTTACAAGGTGTATACCCAGACCTGGGGTTCAGCCATGCCAGACTTTTTTTGCTTCAGGTCTGTAAACAAGCAAAGCCCTACCCACGCTGGCAATGTGGGTAGAACCAGGGTGCACTTGAGGGTGCCAACTATTTACAGTGACAGTTTTGGGGCAATTCACTGTCCATTACCCTATTGTTCATTTTAAACCTGTAATAAGTATATACAAACATTTCAAACAGGTAACAGTAATTATTTAAATTTTTAGTCCCTGTAACGGGCTGGGATTTGACCTCTGATACTACGGTTAGACCTACGCAGTTCAGGTACTACTGATGATCTAGCCTGATTTACCATGTCTGCTGCTGCTGCTGTGAACCCACTAGAGCCTGTGCTACTTATAGGCCTGCATTGTATTGGTAAACTGGGCAACCATTTGTGATTTCTTAGACTCACCATGGGTCTGACAGATTCACCTATAGCAGAGGGTGGATCCTCTTGCTCCACTGCTGGTGTGGCGTTTGCTGCTTGAGCCCGCTGGTGTAAAGTCTGATCTGTTTCTGGATGGTTCTGAGTCACTTCTTCTTCTGGTATTTCCAGCTGGGGAAAAGTCAAGACAGGTATCACTATGGCTTGATGTACTTGAGTCCAAGACTGAGGAAAATCTCCAAGAACAGTATGGATTCTCTTTTCCTCTTCTACCGTTGGTTGAGTAGTACTTGGATCTTTTTCTTTGTTTATCAATTTGTCAAGACATACTTTAAGATGTTCCCTTGATAACACAGTTGAGGTTTCTCATCTATCCTTGATTATAAGACACACTTTAGTATTGTCAAAGTTTGATGGTAAGATGGTTTATGGTTCTGCTTCCCACTGGCCATCAAGTTTGTGCATTCTTCTTTTTCGCTTTAGCACTTGTTCACCTGGTGACAAGGGAATTGCAGGGACACGTTGATTGTAGTTCCTCTCTTGCTTTTGTCTTGCCTGGGACAAGCTTCTTTCCACACATTCTTGTACTTGGCAGTATTTCTGTTGTCGCACAGTATCCCAATCTGCATCTGGTGAGGTTGTTTCTGGTGCTAGGACTCCCATTTCAGGATCAAAAGGTAATTTGCTAGTTCTTCCTCTCATCAGATAGGCTGGAGTGCAGTTGGTGGAATTCACTGGGATGTAATTGTACAGATCTGCCAAGCCTCGCAACTTCTCTAGCCATAAGTTTCTTTCTTTTAAAGGCAAGGTTTTCAGTAAGCCGATTACCACTTGATTCATCTTCTCACACATGCTATTTGTCTGTGGGTGGTACGGTGTTGTTCTTATCCTCTTGTATCCATACAGGTTGCAGAACTCCTGGAACACTTCCGTTTCAAAGGCTGGGCCTTGGTCGGTAAGTACCTTCTCAGGGTAGCCATGTTGTCAACAAAAGTGGTGTTGAAAGGCTTTGGCTGCCGTCTTCGCTGTCTGATCCTTGACAGGCACGACTACCAAGAATGTGGAGTAATGGTCCACAATGGTCAGAGCATAGACATAGCCTGACTGGCTTGGAGTTAGCTTCACTTGGTCTAAGGCAACCAGTTCAAGTGGCTGTTTAGTGACTATTGGCTGTAGGGGAGCCCTCTGGCTGTCACGTTCCTTTCTGCGCATGCCACACTCTCGGCACCACTTTTCAATGGCTTTTCTCATGCCAATCCAATAGAACCTTCCACTTAGCAGGATCTCTAACTTTTTCCATTCAAAGTGTCCTGCTCTGTCATGGTACGCTTCCAAGACCATTGGCGTATCTTGTCTCGAGACCACGAACTGCCAGACCAACTCGTGAGTGTGTGGGTCGACGTTCCTCACAGCACAGCTTACCATCATAGATAAACAATTTGCCCTTCTCCTTCCACAGCTATTGAGTCTCTTGTGGAGCATCTGGACCAGGGTGTGAGTCGGCTTGCGTCAGCAGCTCTTTTACCAGACGGACTGCTGGGTCACTATCCTGCGTCTCTGCCTATCCATGGTAGGGTAATGGGTTCAGCTTGGCTTCTTGCATGTTATTGCATTTGTTCCTCACATAATGGGAGTACTGAGTCACCCCGGGGCGATGGAAAGCTGGTAACTAGGGTTGAGCGAAACGGGTCGAGCAGATTCAGAAGTCGCCGACATTTGGCAAAGTCGGGTTTCATGAAACCCGACCCGACCCCTGTGTGGGGTTGGCCATGAGGTCGGCGATCTTCTGAATCTGGTGTCGGGATTCCGATACCGAGTTCCGATATGTTTGCAATATCGGAACTCGGTATCGGAATCCATATTGAAGTGTAAAATAAAGAATTAAAATAAAAAAAATTGCTATACTCACCCTCTGACGCGCCCTGGTACTAACCGGCAGTCTTCCTTCCTTTGAATCAGCGTGTGAAGGGCCTTAGATGACGTCGCGGCCCGTGATTGGTCGCGCGGCCGCCCATGTGACCGCTCGCGCGACCAATCACAAGCCGTGACGTCACCGAAGGTCCTTCAAGCGCTGATTCTTAGGAAGGAAGGCTGCCGGAAAGAAGCAGGGCGCGTCCGAGGGTGAGTATATACCTAATAGGAATATACTCACCCTCGGATGCGCCCTACTTCTTTCCGGCAGCCTTCCTTCCTAAGAATCAGCGCTAGAAGGACCTTCGGTGACGTCGTGGCTTGTGATTGGTCGCGCGAGCGGTCACATGGGCCATTGCTCGACCAATCACAGGCCGCGACGTCATCTAAGGCCCTTCACGCACTGATTCGAAGGAAGGAAGACTGCCGGTTAGTACCAGGGCGCATCAGAGGGTGAGTATAGCAATTTTTTTTTATTTTAATTCTTTATTTTACACTTAAATATGGATCCCAGGGCCTGAAGGAGAGTTTCCTCTCCTTCAGACCCTGGGAACCATGGAAACCCAATGCAATGCATTGGGTTTCGGGTTTCGGCCGACCCCGACCCCGACTTTTTTATAGGATCGGCCGATTTCACTCGACCCGACTTTTGAAAAAGTCGGGTTTCGTGAAATCCGACCCAATCCTATAAAAGTAAAGGTCGCTCAACCCTACTGGTAACTCAATCTCTTCAAGTGCTTCCAGATCTTCTTCAAATTCTGGTAAGTTGGTTATTCTGGACAGCGCATCGGCATTTGCATTGTTGTTCCCTGCACGGTACTTGATGGTCAATTCATAGTTGGACAATCGGACGATCCATCGCTGCTCCAATGCACCTAGTTTTGCTGTCTCCAGGTGTGTCAGCGGGCTGTTGTCCGTGATGTTTGAACCGCTCTGTTACCATCCAGATTATGGCGAGGAACCACAGCTTGAAGGAACTGTAGTTTTCAGGGTTCCTTTCAGTGGGACGATGCTTTCTGCTAGCTGAGAGGAAGGCAGCACTACTGTGGTACCCAAACTCTTGGGGTGCCTCACAAGATTTTCAAAGTAATTATGTGTGTTAACAGCAGCTCCTTGTCTATCTTTATCATTGTTCAGGACATATTGGAGGTTGTAATCTCATGTGTCACATTATTCTATTGCATGGGCTAGCTTGACTTGGCAAGTGGCTTGTATTATTATAAGAATACAAATAATTTCCTGCTGCCAAATGCCAAGTAAGAAACCTGTTTCGAATCCCATCCCATCCCTTTTTACCACTTCAAAAGTATTTTAAAAAATCATAAAAAAATACAGCATATAAAATAAAATAGTGCATTATATTAACCATATTGCACTTGAAATACGTATGTGTTAGATCATATAGTTTAATTTTGAAATTATGTGAATTGAATTGAAGATTAATTTAAATTGAATCATCTCACTGTAGAGTAATTTTCTTTTTTCGCTTTCCAGATATACTCTTTTAGTCTTTTAAATCTCATCTTAGCTAAATGACTTTTACTATTAATACTTATTAATATTTCAGTAATGTACTCCGAGCTGACAAAGGACATCTCTTACAGCTCTTGTAAGGGCATACTTACCGTACATTAACATTAGCTTTTTAAGCAATTTTTTTGCAATAAAAGAAAACTTTGCACACAAGACAAAGAAATAAAATGATATTATTTTAATACAGTAAATGTAATCTACAATATACTTGCAGATTTAAAGTAGGTTTCTATTCTGCACATTCTGCACGAAAAGGGCATCTCCTGGCAAGAAAAACACAGCTTCCAATACACACGTTTTTGATACATTTTTTAATTTTTTTGTGTGTTTTTACTTGCATACTTGCATTTTTTAATGCATTCATTTGAATGACAGAAACACTCTGCAAAACCGCTAAAAGATTGGATGCACCCACCGCTGCTCAAAATATGCAAGGAAAAATGCACAATGTGAGTGAGATTTTTAAAATCCCATTCATTTTGGTAGTATAGTAAATCACATAATTTTTGACTTATAAAAAATGCACTGAAAAAAGACTGCAAAAACACAGCGTATGAGCATACCCTAACTATAACAGGTGTTTGATGTTTTTGCAAGCATTACAGTAAAGTCTGTTCAACGTTTAATTGAAATCCTGAAAGAAAAAAAAATCTAATGTTCTAAATTTACTGAGCGCAGTGCTACACATTGGAGGGCTGCAGGCCCAGACTTGCCATCTGCCCAACAAGGCAGATTCCTGGTGGACCGCACTGCTCATCTGAAAATTGGACCAGCGGACACGTTTTCTGCCCACTGCCTCCCTCATTTTTATAATGCAGAGAGGCACTGTGCATGCATGCAGTGCAATGTAGTGAATGCTGCTGCACACACAAGGGAAGTTTAAGAAGTACCTACCACCAAAAATGTAGTTTAACTAGCAAAGAAAACATCTAATTATATTTGTGTGTTACTTACTTTTATTAGTTTCTAATTGTTCTGAGAGTCAATATCTATCAAAAACGTTAGTTGTTTTGCATCTAATTTCAATGGAAGAGCGCTGCATCTTGTGGATTGCACGGCTTCTCAATAAATTCTCTGCAGCATGCACGCTTCTAATGCACATGCGCAGGCAGAGAAACAGGAAGCACACAGCTACCGGAGACATACTTCAACATACTTCTGCTCTATTAGAAGATTATTCCCTGCCTGTCTGCAGCTTCACTATCTAGCACTATCACAAATGTCTGTACCTTGATCGGAGTGAAAATTCTCGCATCAGAGAAAAGAGTAAAGTGCAAGGTCAGAGTGGGGCGTCTAGGGCACACCAGGGGAATTGACTCCGGGGGCTCACACTTTAGATGCCATAATCGGTTTTATTACTTGTTCATTGTTTTGCCTCTCTCACTAAAACGTATGCCTTTTAGCAAACTATACAGTGTGCAAAAGAGAACTGTATTTTTCACTGCACTATATCAAAGTGTTTTTTGTTAAGCAACTTATTTATTGTAGTTAATAACAGTGGGAGGCAGGTGCAATTTGGGGCACAAACATTTAAAGAACAGGGAACTAAGAGTACCACTGTGTCAACTGCAACCAAGGTAATTAAAATAATTTGCATGGGCAAGATAATGTTGATATATTAGGCTGCTTTTTGATTTCAGTTATTATTGATTCCTCAGTCTTATTGTATGGCTGAACATGGAGGCTCTGCACAAGGGAGACATGAGGCAGATCTGTAAAAAATATGTAAAGGAATTCTGGCTTTGTTTCCCATAGAAATGAATCAAATCCTAGTTTTCATTTTTGGAACTCTCTTAGAAAATGAAAGGTGGAATCCGATTTGTTGTTATGGCCAATAAGCCAGTTTACCTTCACATCAGTTTTGATAAATCTTCGCCATGGTCTCTATACACTTTCATAAAGGCTTTGTGTATATTGGTCTGTCTTACGAATGAACTCAGACATAGCCTAACAACTTTGAAGTGATATCAAAAAGGTAGATCCACAAAGAAATAACAGATGTCACTGAGAAATGCATTGAATCACCACCAACAAATCACTCATGTGAAAGTAGGGATGCATGTGACAATCAAATAGATTTAAAACAGTATTTTATTAGAAAAGTGTTTAAAAATAGGGGATTTCCAAAACGTACGTCGGGGAGGAGGGACAGCAGCAGCCTGAGCCCAGTAGTCACCTATACTAAAGGTATTATCCTCACTTGCAATAGCTGATTTTGGTCTCCTACTTTCCTTATGGTATTATTAACCCCTTGATAGTGACGACACCTCTGTTGCACATTCGCACTGGCACTTTAGTTACTTGTTTTTTGACAGTAAACTTTGACCTTACAGACTATATATATATATATATATATATATATATATATATATATACATATATATATTTATATACCATTTGCTGTTTGCATTACTTTTATTATATGTATGTGACCGGTTATTTCTGCCATCAATGTTTAACAATTTATGCTTTATATTTTTATTGCATATATTTGAGCTTTGCTCACTGGTGTTGTGACTGGCCTACTACTGTTGCTCCTGTCTGATGTCCCCCACACTCTGAGGTATTTTGACTATGTATCTATTTTTAAACACTTTTCTAATAAAATACCATTTTAAATCTATTTGATTTCACAGAAGTTGGAAAACACCTTTTATACCTTTCTATTAAATCAGTGGCTCACTGTAATGGTAATCTGTTACCAGTTTCATGTTGTTATAACTAGGGGCATTATAAATTAGTAAAAACTGCCCACAGGAATCAATCTGGGACCATTTCTTTAATTTCATGTGATTCAAAGGGTTTTTCAAGGATTAAACCAAATCAGACAGTTTTAACCCCTTAATGACCGCCAATACGTCTTTTAACTGACCTGAGATATAAGAGAATAGCCTCCCCATACAGATGACAATCCAGCATCTGTCGGTTGTACACTATAGCTGACAACTTGCTGTACCAGCTACGATCAGTATTTGCACCATCTAAATCTGTTTAACCCCTTAGATGCTGCTGTCAATAGTGACTACATCATTATAAATGGTTAACAGAGTGTGGGGGCTTCCTCTTTATCCCAATTGGTGCCCTCAGATCATGATTGTGTGGTCCTGATGTTTGCGATGGCAATTCATGACCAAATAGCGACCTTAGAGTCTGACGGCTGTAGTAATCTGTTCAGAAGTTAGAGGCATTTAGGTGGTAAAAATGCACATTTTCATTTCTGTCATACCACTTTGCATTAATTCCTGTAAAGCACCTGAAGGGTTAATAAACTACCTGACAGCAGTTTTCAATATGTTTAGGGGTGCTGTTTTTAAAATGGTATCACGTTTGTGGGTTTCCCAATATATGGGACCCCTAAAGTCACTTCAAACATGGATAAGTCCCTAAAAAAATAAATTTTGTAAATTTCTTTGAAAAAATGAAAAATTGCTGCTACATTTTTAAACCTACTAAAATGCTAACAAAATAAAATAACATTTTACAAATGGTGCTGATGTAAAGCAGTCATGTGGGAAATGTTATTTATTAATGGTTTGCTGTTGTATGACTATCTGGATTAAAGGGATAATCATTCAAATTTAGAAAATTGCTAATTTTTTAACATTTTTCTCAAATTTTTGATATTTTTTATAAATAAACACAAAAAATGTTGAACAAAATTTACCATTATCATAAAGTATAATGTGTCACGAAAAAACAATCTCAA
Source organism: Ranitomeya imitator (assembly GCF_032444005.1). Lineage (NCBI taxonomy): Eukaryota > Metazoa > Chordata > Amphibia > Anura > Dendrobatidae > Ranitomeya > Ranitomeya imitator. Next base: position 327,277,141 of record NC_091286.1, on the reverse strand, counting down.
AATCACTGGGATTTGTTGAAGCGTTGCAGAGTTATTACCACATAAAGTGACACTGGTCAGATTTCAAAAATTTGGCTCGGTCACTACGTAAACAAAGCATAAGTCATCTGTGCCTGATTTCTGCTGCTTTCTTTACAACACTGCTTTGATGAAGTTGGAAATATCACAAAAAGGGGCACTCAATCAATCAAGCAATCAATCAGTCACAGGATGTAGCTGTCAGCCACTGATTTTTTTTTATATAAAATGTAAGGACAGTGATGTTAAACTTATTTTACTAATGAATTACATTACAAATAAGATTCTTTGTACTAGACACCAGAGTGTAAATAGTCTTTTTAGTAAAGCCCTGAGTCTTCAGTCTGTATGTCATATGCAGAGGCTTGGAGCTGCCTCTTGTCACTACAGCAGTCAATGTAGATTCTTTGTGTCCTACCGCTGTCCATTAACTGTCAATCTGACTGCGTGCACACCGACATTTACCATACCTGTAAGGTCCTATCACTGCCCATCACCTGCCTAACTGACTGCTTACACAAAGGCACTTTCCATGTCTATGTAGATTATTTGTGTTCTATCACTGCCCATCACCTACCTATCTGACTGCTTACAAAAAGGCACTTTCCATGTCTATGTAGATTACTTGTGTTCTATCACAGACCATCACCTGCATATCTTTCTGCATACACACAGGCACTTTACATGCCTATATAGATTGCCTGTGTCCTGTCACCGCCCATCACCTGCCTATCTAACTGTTTACACACAGGCACATTCCATGTCTTTTGTAAGGCTGCGGCTTTCGTGTCCGTGCTGTAATGAAGCAGTGACCCAAGAAATTGTAATTCAAACATCTTTATTTTCAAAATCACAAAATAAATCCAGAATAGGGATGAGCAAACGTGCTTGGTGATACTCGGAAATCACTGGAGAATCTGGGTGCTCGATGTAAAACTTGAATCACTGCTCTGCATGTTTGGTGCCTTTTACATATCCAATAAGCATGTGGGGATTGACTGTGCATCATTGTAATTCCCTAGCTATCTTGGTTGTGGCATTACTGTGATTGGCTGGCTATGTGACATCATCAGGGGCTACAAAAGAACAGGCATCGGAAAGGCTCGGCACACCGATGCCATTGCACAGCTCATACTGGAGGGAGAGAGTGCTTGTCCAGTCGTGTGCATTGCATGCACAGTATAATGAATCAGAGTCCTGTAGTGTTGATACTGGTGCTGAAGCTGAATCATCATACTAGGAGCCCTTCTAAATGCTAATCGTTTGGTTTGCTGTTTGTATCATATGCATTCTCTAGTATAGTGAAGGAGAGAGAGTCACGGGAGTACGGACAGTGGCAGAATACAGTCTGTAGACAAGGATTAATGTTGTACAGTCTGTTGCCAAAGATATAGCTGCACCTTTTACTTTTGGGGGTGAAAAAATTTAATATACTTTGATCCAGCAAGTATTACATGCTTTATGTTATTTTTTTGGGCTACATACTAGAGTTGAGCGACTTTTACTTTTTTAGGATCGAGTCGGGTTTCGCAAAACCCGACTTTGTCAAAAGTCGGGTCGGGTGAAATCGGTCGATTATTGCGAAAAGTCGGGAGCAGACCGAAACATGAAACCCAATGCAAGTCAATGGGGAATCAAAGTCGGCAGTGAGTGGAGGACAGGAAAACACCTACAGTGTCCATTTTAATGCCAAAAACATCAATTCTTATTTCTTAAGCTTGTCAATCTTAATTTACTTTATAATAATAGTTAGGCATTGAAAACAGGGGGTCAATTGGCTAAAGTTGTGGGAGTGTAGGGCTGGCTCAAGAGTTTCGTGGGCCCAGGAAAAGGCGGAATAAGTCAAGGGAGAGGTAAGTATTACTAACTTTGCAAGTGCTGTCATCCTGAGCAAGCTGGGGGGCCCACTCGTTGGCACTTGGCACTGGAACAGGGCCCCTCATAGTATGGCAGTGTGTTTGACGGCGGGTGGCGCCTCCCACTGCCAGAGACACTTTTGCGTACTATGAGGGGCCTTGTGCCAGTGACGTCGCCAATGAGTATGCCCCCCCACCTGATGAAGGAACCTGCACTTTCATCTGCACCTTCCTCTTTGTCCCCGTGTAAGGTGGTATAGTATGCGGGAAGGGGAACCTGACTTTCAGAAGGGTCAGATTCTGGCTGTGTAGAGTGCAAGGGGAATGTAGTGGTATGGGTCAATGTACCAGCTGACTCATCTAGCAGTGGCTGGGCAATGGGCAGGATGAGGAGGAAGCACAGATATAGGCCCAAATAATAAAGTAGGCTAAATGCAGTTCAAAATTGGTAACAGGACTAAACAGGCGGCCTAGCTTTGTTCAGTGGAGGACAACTGTAATGAGTGGCACAGACACAGTTATTAGGCCCAAAATAAAAAAGTAGGCTAAATGCAGTTCAAAACTGGTAACAGGACTAAACAGGCAGCCTAGCTTTGCTCAGTGGAGGACAACTGTAATGAGTGGCGCAGACACAGTTAGTAGGCCCAAAATAAAAAAGTCGGCTAAATGCAGTTCAAAATTGGTAACAGGACTAAACAGGCGGCATAGCAGTTTTTTTCAGTGGAGAACAACTGTAATGAGTGGTGCAGACACAGTTTGTAGGTCCACAATAAAAAAGTAGGCTAAATGCAGTTCAAAATTGGTAACAGGACTAAACAGGCGTCATAGCTTTTTCAGTGGAGGACAACTGTAATGAGTGGCGCAGACACAGTTTGCAGGCCCAAAATAAAAAAGTAGGCTAAATGCATTTCAAAATTGGTAACAGGACTAAACAGGCGGCATAGCTTTTTTCAGCGGAGGACAACTGTAATGAGTGGCGCAGACACAGTTTGTAGGCCCACAAAAAAGTAGGCTAAATGCAGTTCAAAATTGGTAACAGGACTAAAGAGGCGGCATAGCTTTGTTCAGTGGAGGACAACTGTAATGAGTGGCGCAGACACAGTTAGTAGGCCCAAATTAAAAAGTTGGCTAAATGCAGTTCAAAATTGGTAACAGGACTAAACAGGCGGCCTAGCTTTGTTCAGTGGAGGACAACTGTAATGAGTGGTGCAGACACGGTCAGTAGGCCCAAATACAAAAGTAGGCTAAAAGCAGTTCAAAATTGGTAACAACACTAAACAGGCAGCATAGCTAGGTACTGGGGTGGGCTCCTCTGCTGATTAGCAGAGAGTGGTAGTAGGCGCAAAGTTTTAACTGGTCTAAATGGAGGCCAGGGCCCCTGTATATTTTAACTATCATCTATCATTTCAACAAATTTGTCTTGGCAGTGCCATTGAAGGATTTAACAGCACAGAATACACAGTGGTGGAGCAGGGAGAGGTAAGTATTGCAAGTAGTAGAGCACTGTTCGAGCTGGAGTGGAACACTCTCTCGTGGGTGGCGGTACTGGCACAGGGCCCCTCATATTACGATGGTGTGTCTGACATTGGTTGTGCACCACCACCGTGAGAGACACTTCATTGTACTATGAGGGACCCTGTGCCAGTGCCGTCGCCCAAGAGTGGGCGCACCCACCTGTCCAGGCAAACGGCACTCGCACGGGTGCTTGCGCCAGGTGGTGACCACGGCCCTGTGGGGGGAGTCAGCCCATTTAGGGAGGTATAAAAATGGGTTATGGTGGACATTCAGCAGCTCCAAATGGCGGAATTGGAGAAGTCATTAAGAGGAGGCCAAAAGCAAGACATTTTTCAGGCAAGCTACCTGTCAGCAGGAGAAGGTGGGGCAAAATAATTTGAAATCCATGATTGGTTCATTTTAATGAAGGTTAGATCATCAACATTCTGGGTAGCCAGATGTGTCCTTTTTCAATCAGTATTGAACCAGCAGCACTGAAGACTGAGTCTGATAGCACACTAGAAGCAGGGCAAGCAAGCTCCTGCAATGCATATTCTGTCAATTCAGGCCAGGTGTCTATTTAAGGTGCCCAGTAATCAAAGGGGAATGACCTGTGAGGGAGAACATCGATAAGGGAGGAAAAGTAGTTCATAACCATACTGGACAAATGCTGTCTCCTGTCACTTTGAATCGATGCAGCACTACCTGTCATGTCAGCGGTCATTGCGAAATCACTCCACAACCTGGTCATAAAACTCCTCTGTCCAATGCCACTTTGGATTTGTGCACCTCTAACACCTCTGCCATGTTGCCCCCTTCGGCTCGTGTGAGAACCATCACCGCCGCTGTGTGCTGGGAATGCCTGAACCAAACGGTCTACAAAAGTTGCTTGTTTGGTAGCCGATATATATGCTCAAGGTTCTCATGTGGCATGACATTTTGTAATTTTCCTTTATATTGGGTGCAGGAGGCAGGCCAGCCAGTAATCGTCATCGGTCATCATTTTGATAATGCGGGGTCCCTTTTTAGGATACGCAAGGCATACTCAGTCATGTGGGCCAATGTTCCAGGTGTCAATTCACTGCTTGTGCTGGGTTGAGGAGCACTTTCTTGCCAATCAACATCACTTGTGTCCCGCAAAAACCCTGTACTTGACCTTGCAACGCCACCAGTTTCTATTGCCCCCTGTGAAGAATCCTCCTCCCTAAATATTCATCCCCATCATCCACCCCCTCCTCCTCTTCATCTGCCACCTCGTCCAGGAGAGATCCCTGAGCAGACAATGGCTGACTGCCATCAAGGCTTCCCACCTCCTCGGCTGCAGACGCCTGGTCCTTAATGTGCGTCAAACTTTGCATCATCAGACGCATTAGTAGGATGCTCATGCTTATGATGGTGTCATCTGCACTTACCAGCCATGTGCATTCCTCAAAACACTGAAGGACTTGACAGAAATCTTGGAGCATTGACCACTGCACTCCAGACAACTCCATGTCTGCCATCCAAGTGCCTGCCCATCTATGTGTATCCTCCCACAAATTAATTACAGCACAGCCTCTGAACCATGTGCAGTGTGGAGTTCCATCTTGTTGCAACGTCGATTATTAGGCGGTGCTGGGGAAGATTCAGTGATCGCTGATGGTTCAGCATACGGCTGGAGTGTACGGGCGACCGGCGGATGTGCGAGCAAAGTCTTCACACCTTCAGGAGCATTGCTGGTAACTCCGGATAATTTTTCATGAAGCAGTGCACCGCCAGGTTCAAGGTGTGAGCCAGGCAAGGTATGTGTTTCAGGTCTGAAAGGGCTATGGCAGCCATAAAATTCCTTCCGTTTTCACTGACTACCTTGCCTGCCTCAAGATGTACACTGCCCAGCCATGACTGAGTTTCTTGCTGCAAGTACTCGGCCAGTACTTCCGCAGTGTGTCTGTTGTCGCCCAAACACTTCATTTCTAACACAGCCTGCTGACGCTTACCACTAGCTGTCCGATAATGGGCACCTCGTGTGTCACACTGGCAGCTGCAGATGGAGTGGTCATACAACTGTGCTCTGTGGACGAGCTTTCGCTTCTGGAGGAGGAGGGGTGGCGAACGCCTACAGCCAACTGTTTCCTAGACCGTGGGCTAGGCAGAACTGTCCCATTGTGTCTGTCCCCTGTGGACCCTGCATCCACCACATTAACCCAGTGCGCCGTGATGGACACGTAACGTCCCTGGCCATGCCTACTGGTCCATTCATCTGTTGTGAGGTGCACCTTTCTACTGACTGATTGCCTCAGTGCATGGACAATGCGGTCTTTGAAATGCTGGTGGAGGGCTGGGATGGCTTTTCTTGCAAAGAAGTGTCGACTGGGTAGGTCATAGCATGGTACCTCCTTGGCTATCAGAGCTTTGAAAGCTTTGCTTTCAACCAACCAGTAGGGCATCATCTCTAACGAGATTAGTCTACCAATATGGGCGTTCAAATCCTGTGTACGCGGATGACAGGATGAGTACTTTCTTTTCCTAACGAGAGTTTCTTGTAGGGTGAGCTGGACTGGAGAGCTGCATATGGTGGAACTAGCGCGGGTGGTGGTGACATGGCAGATTGAGAGAGGCTTGGTGATAGTATTCTTGATGTGGGCCTACCTACAGTGTTTCCAACCAACAACCTTGTGATTCCCTGACTGCTTTGGCCTTGCGACAATACCTCCACCTTTGCTACTGGTGGTGTCTTAACCGGTGGGCTTAGGCCGGCTTCACACTTGCGAGTTTTATGGACGTAAGAGCGCAGAAACTACGTCCGTAAAACTCGTAAAACATACGGCAAAATTATTCTCTATGCCCCTGCTCCTATCTGCCGAATTAAACTGATCAGTATTATACGGCTTTCTACGGCCGTAGAAAATCGCAGCATGCTGCGTTTGTCACCGTATTGCGCAAATTAAACGTCAATGAAAGTCTATGGAAGCCCCAAAAATACGGATCACACACGGACCAGCAGTGTGACTTGCGAGAAATACGCAGCGGTGTTAGAGAGAAAAGCCGGCAATTCAGTGCGGTGTACAGTAAAATCACACTGACAGCTTCCAGTAGAATAGGTAGAATAAATGTCTACACATAGAATAGGTATATATATATATATATATATATATATATATATATGTCAGTAGACACATATATATATATATATATTAATATTTCTTCCAGCGCTAGACAGCTTTAAAGCTGGTAATTCAATTACCGGCTTTTGCTTTCTCCTTCCTAAACCCGACATGATATGAGACCTGGTTAACATACAGTAAACCATCTCATATCACCATTTTTTTGCATATTCCACACTACTAATGTCAGTAGTGTGTCTATGCAAAATTTGGCCGTTCTAGCTAGTAAATTAAGGGGTTGAATGGCGGAAAAAATTGGCATGGGCTCCCGCACAATTTTCTCCGCCAGAGTAGTAAAGCCAGTGACTGAGGGCAGATATTAATAGCCTGGAGAGGGTCCATGGTTATTGGCCCCCCCCTGGCTAAAAACACCTGCCCCCAGCCACCCCAGAAAAGGCACATCTGGAAGATGCGCCTATTCTGGCACTTGGCCACTCTCTTCCCATTCCCGTGTAGGGGTGTGATATGGGGTAATGAAGGGTTAATGCCACCTTGCTATTGTAAGGTGACATTAAGCCAAATTAATAACAGAGAGGCGTCAATTATGACACCTATCCATTATTAATCCAATACTAGTAAAGGGTTAAAAAAATACACAAACACAATATTAAACATTATTTTAATGAAATAAAAACAAAGGTTGTTTTAATATTTTATTGAATGCCCAATCCTATCACTGAAGACCCTTGTTCTGTAACAAAAAAAACATAATAAACCAACAATATCCTTACCTTCCGCAGATCTGTAAGTCCAACGATGTAAATCCATCTGAAGGGGTTAAAATATTTTGCAGCCACGAGCTTTGCTAATGCAACATTGCTCATGTCTGCAAAACCCCGGGGAATGAAGGTAAAGTAGGTCAATGACCTATATTTACCTGCATTTGCGGTGAGGTGCCCTCTGCTGGTTGTCCCTAGATCGTGGGAACTTTCCTAGAAAGCTCCCTGGCTCGAGTTCATATGAGGACAACCAGCAGAGGGCGCCCTCTTATGATCTCGAGCCAGGGAGCTTTCTAGGAAAGTTCCCACGATCTAGGAACAGCCAGCAGAAGGCGCCTCACCGCAAATGCAGGTAAATATAGGTCAATGACCTACTTTACCTTCATTCTCCGGGGTTTTGCAGACATGAGCAATGTTGCATTAGCAAAGCTCGTGGCTGCAAAATATTTTAACCCCTTCAGATGGATTTACATCGTTGGACTTTACAGATCTGCGGAAGGTAAGGATATTGTTGGTTTATTATGTTTTTTTTGTTACAGAACGAGGGTCTTCAGTGATTGGATTGGGCGTTCAATAAAATATTAAAACAACCTTTATTTTTATTTCATTAAAATAATGTTTAATATTGTGTTTGTGTATTTTTTTAACCCTTTACTAGTATTGGATTAATAATGGATAGGTGTCATAATTGACGCCTCTCCATTATTAATTTGGCTTAATGTCACCTTACAATAGCAAGGTGGCAATAACCCTTCATTACCCCATATCCCACCGCTACACGGGAATGGGAAGAGAGTGGCCAAGTGCCAGAATAGGCGCATCTTCCAGATGTGCCTTTTCTGGGGTGGCTGGGGGCAGGTGTCTTTAGCCAGGGGGGGGGGGGGGCAATAACCGTGGACCCTCTCCAGGCTATTAATATCTGCCCTCAGTCACTGGCTTTACTACTCTGGCGGAGAAAATTGTGCGGGAGCCCATGCCAATTTTTTCTGCCATTTAACCCCTTAACCCCTTAATCCCATATGACGTACTATCCCGTCCAGGTGACCTGGGACTTAATTCCCATGGACGGGATAGTACGTCATATGCGATCGGCCGCGCTCACGGGGGGAGCGCGGCCGATCGCGGCCGGGTGTCACGGACCGCTCCCGGCACATTAACCCCCGGCACACCGCGATCAAAGATGATCGCGGTGTGCCGGCGGTGCAGGGAAGCATCGCGCAGGGAGGGGGCTCCCTGCGGGCTTCCCTGAGACGATCGGTACACGGTGATGTGCTCACCGTGTACCGAGCGTCTTCTCCCTGCAGTCCCCGGATCCAAAATGGCCACCGGGCTGCATCCGGGTCCTGCAGGGAGCACTTCCGGGTCAGGATCAGGCTGCAGCTGCAGCTCTAATCCTGCCCGGCTGTATGTCAGATCACCGATCTAACAGAGTGCTGTGCACACTGTCAGATCGGTGATCTGTGATGTCCCCCCCTGGGACAAAGTGAAAAAGTAAAAAAAAAAATGTCCACACTTGTAAAAAAAAAAATAAAAAAAAAATTCCTAAATAAAGCAGAAAAAAAAAAATATTATTCCCATAAATACATTTCTTTACATAAAAAAAAAACAAAAAAACAATAAAAGTACACATATTTAGTATCGCCGCGTCCGTAACGACCCGACCTATAAAACTGGCCCACTAGTTAACCCCTTCAGTGAACACCGTAAGAAAAAAAAAAAAAAACGAGCCAAAAAACAACGCTTTATTATCATAACGCTGAACAAAGAGTGGAATAACACGCGATCAAAAAGACGGATATAAATAACCATGTTACCTCTGAAAACGTCATCTTGTCCCGCAAAAAACGAGCCGCCATATAGCATCATAACCAAAAAAATAAAAAAGTTATAGTCCTCTGAATAAAGCGATGCCAAAATAATTATTTTTTCTATAAAATAGCTTTTATCGTATAAAAGCGCCAAAACATAAAAAAAATGATATAAATGAGGTGTCGCTGTAATCGTACTGACCCGAAGAATAAAACTGCTTCATCAATTTTACCAAACGCGGAACGGTATAAACGCCTCCCCCAAAAGAAATTCATGAATAGCTGGTTTTTGGTCATTCTGCCTCACAAAAAAATCGGAATAAAAAGCGATCAAAAACTGTCACGTGTCCGAAAATGTAACCGATAAAAACGTCAACTCGTCCCGCAAAAAACAAGACCTCACATGACTCTGTGGACCAAAATATGGAAAAATTATAGGTCTCAAAATGTGGAGACGCAAAAACTTTTTTGCTATAAAAAGCGTCTTTTAGTGTGTGACGGCTGCCAATCATAAAAATCCGCTAAAAAACTCGCTATAAAAGTAAATCAAACCCCCCTTCATCACCCCCTTAGTTAGGCTAGGTTCACATTGCGTTAATGGGTTAACGCTAACGGACAGCGTTGCACGGCGAAAATGTCACAATTAACGCCGTGCAACGGGTCCGTTAGCACAACCATTGACAGCAATGTGATTTTCAGGTGTAGCGCATCGCTAGAGCATGCCATTTTTGGCTCGCGCTAGCAAGGTGCCATTCTTTTGTGGCGCGCCTCAGACGCTGCTTGCAGCGTCCGCGGCGCGCCCGAGGTCCGATCCCCGATCTTCCAGAGCGGGGACGTTAACGCGACCACTAAACACGACACCTAAAAAGACATTGTGTTAGCGCAATCCGCTAGTGCTAAACGGATTTCCCTAACGCAATGTGAACCTAGCCTTAGGGAAAAATAATAAAATTAAAAAAAATGTATTTATTTCCATTTTCCGGTTAGGGTTAGGGTTAGGGTTAGGGTTAGGGCTAGGGTTGGGGCTAGGGTTAGGGTTTGGATTACATTTACGGTTGGGATTAGGGTTGGGATTAGAATTAGGGGTGTGTCTGGGTTAGGTGTGTGGTTAGGGTTACAGTTGGGATTAGGGTTAGTGGTGCGTTTGGATTAGGGTTTCATTTATAATTGGGGGGTTTCCACTGTTTAGACACATCAGGGGCTCTCCAAACGCGACATGGCGTCCGATCTCAATTCCAGCCAATTCTGCATTGAAAAAGTAAAACAGTGCTCCTTCACTTCCGAGCTCTCCCGTGCGCCCAAACAGGGGTTTACCCCAACATATGGGGTATCAGCGTACTCGAGACAAATTGGACAACAACTTTTTGGGTCCAAGTTCTCTTGTTATCCTTGGGAAAATAAAAATTTGGGGGGCTAAAAATCATTTTTGTGGGAAAAAAAAGGATTTTTATTTTCACGGCTCTGCGTTGTAAACTGTAGTGAAACACTTGGGGGTTCAAAGTTTTCACAACACATCTAGATAAGTTCCATGGGAGGTCTAGTTTCCAATATGGGGTCACTTGTGGGTGGTTTCTACTGTTTGGGTACATCAGGGGCTCTGCAAATGCAACGTGACGCCTGCAGACCAATCCATCTAAGTCTGCATTCCAAATGGCGCTCCTTCCCTTCCGAGCTCTGCCATGAGCCCAAACAGTGGTTCCCCCCCACATATGGGGTATCAGCGTACTCAGGACAAATTGAACAACAACTTTTGGGGTCCAATTTATTCTGTTACCCTTGTAAAAATACAAAGCTGGGGGCTAAAAAATCATTTTTGTGAAAAAAAAAAGAATTTTTATTTTCACGGGTCTGCGTTATAAACTGTAGTGAAACACTTAGGGGTTCAAAGTTCTCACAACACATCTAGATAAGTTCCATGGGAGGTCTAGTATCTAATATGGGGTCACTTGTGGGGGGTTTGTACTGTTTGGGTACATCAGGGGCTCTGCAAATGCAACGTGACTCCTGCAGACCAATCCATCTAAGTCTGCATTCCAAATGGCGCTCCTTCCCTTCCGAGCTCTGCCATGCGCCCAAACAGTGGTTCCCCCCCACATATGGGGTATCAGCGTACTCAGGACAAATTGGACAACAACTTTTGGGGTCCAATTTATTATGTTACCCTTGTGAAAATACAAAACTGGGGGCTAAAAAATTTTTGCGAAAAAAAAATAAATTTATTTTAACGGCTCTGCGTTATAAACTGTAGTGAAACACTTGGGGGTTCAAAGCTCTCAAAACACATCTAGATAAGTTCCTTAGAGGGTCTAGTTTCCAAAATGGTGTCACTTGTGGGGGTTTTTAATGTTTAGGCACATCAGGGGCTCTCCAAACCAACATGGCGTCCCATCTTAATTCCAGTCAATTTTGCATTGAAAAGTCAAATGGCGCTCCTTCCCTTCCGAGCTCTGCTATGCACCCAAAAAGTGGTTTACCCCCACATATGGGGTATCGTCGCACTCAGGACAAATTGCACAACAACTTTTGTGGTCTAATTTCTTCTCTTACCCTTGGGAAAATAAAAAATTGGTGGCGAAAAGATTATTTTTGTGAAAAAATATGATTTTTTGTTTTTACGGCTCTGCATTATAAACTTCTGTGAAGCACTTGTTGGGTCAAAGTGCTCACCACACCTCTAGATAAGTTCCTTAAGGGGTCTACTTTCCAAAATGGTGTCACTTGTGGGGATTTCAATGTTTAGGCACATCAGGGGCTCTCCAAACGCAACATGGCATCCCATCTCAATTCCAGTCAATTTTGCATTGAAAAGTAAAATGGCGCTCCTTCCCTTCCGAGCTCTGCCATACGCCCAAACAATGGTTTACACCCATATACGGGGTATCAGCGTACTCAGGACAAATTGGCCAACAATTTTTGAGGTTCAATTTCTTCTCTTACTCTTGGGAAAATAAAAAATTGGGGGCGAAAAGATCATTTTTGTGAAAAAATATGATTTTTTATTTTTACGGCTCTGCATTATAAACTTCTGTGAAGCAATTGGTGGGTCAAAGTGGTCACCACACATCTAGATAAGTTCCTTAGGGTGTCTACTTTCCAAAATGGTGTCACTTGTGGGGGGTTTCAATGTTTAGGCACATCAGTGGCTCTCCAAACGCAACATGGTGTCCCATCTCAATTCCTGTCAATTTTGCATTTAAAAGTCAAATGGCGCTCCTTCCCTTCCGAGCTCTGCCATGCGCCCAAACAGTGGTTTACCCCCACATATGGGGTATCAGCGTACTCAGTACAGATTGTACAACAATGTTTGGCATCCATTTTATCCTGTTACCCTTGGTAAAATAAAACAAATTGGAGCTGAAATAAATTTTGTGTGAAAAAAAGTTAAATATTCATTTTTATTTAAACATTCCAAAAATTCCTGTGAAACCCCTGAAGGGTTAATAAACTTCTTGAATGTAGTTTTGAGCACCTTGAGGGGTGCAGTTTTTAGAATGGTGTCACACTTGGGTATTTTCTATCATATAGACCCCTCAAAATGACATCAAATGAGATGTGGTCCCTAAAAAAAAATGGTGTTGTAAAAATGAGAAATTGCTGGTCAAATTTGAACCCTTATAACTCCCTAACAAAAAAAAATTTTGGTTCCAAAATTGTGCTGATGTAAAGGAGACATGTGGGAAATGTTACTTATTAAGTATTTTGCGTGACATATCTCTGTGATTTAAGGGCATAAAAATTTAAAGTTGGAAAATTGCGAAATTTTCAAAATTTTCGCCAAATTTCCGTTTTTTTCACAAATAAACGCAAGTTATATCGAATAAATGTTACTACTAAAATGAAGTACAATATGTCACGAGAAAACAATGTCAGAATCGCCAAGATCCGTTGAAGCGTTCCAGAGTTATAACCTCATAAAGGGACAGTGGTCAGAATTGTAAAAATTGGCCCGGTCATTAACGTGCAAACCACCCTCGGGGCTTAAGGGGTTAATTTACTAGCTAGAACAGCCAAATTTTGCATAGACACACTACTGACATTAGTAGTGTGGAATATGCAAAAAAATGGTGATATGAGATGGTTTACTGTATGTAAACCAGGTCCCATATCATGTCGGGTTTAGGAAGGAGAAAGCAAAAGCCGGTAATTGAATTACCGGCTTTCTGCTATATCGCGCTGGATGAAATATTAATATATATACATATATGTGTCTACTGACATATATATATATATATATATATATATATATATATATAGACAGTATATATATATATATATTTTTTTTAACACATGGATCCCTTGTATGTCCATTGTCCGTATGTCGGTTTTGCAAGCCTGGGATAAAAACACGCACTACGGATGACATACGGATTACATACGGAGGATGCCATGCGCAAAAAATGCTGAAACACCCTGCCTACGGAGGAGCTACGGACCACTATTTTTGGGACTTTTCAGCGTATTACGGCCGTAATATACGGACCGTATTTTCATACGCTGAGTGTGAAGCCGGCCTTACAGTGAGGGAAGCAATGTAGCGTTGCTGACTACCTTCATTCTGAGCATGTACACCAACGGTACGGGACGTGTGGTAGTTAGTCCAGGCTTGCAAGTGCATGCTGGTTAAATGTCTAAGCATGCACGTTGTATTTAAATTTTGGAGATTCTTCCCTCTGCTAAAGGTCTTTGAGCATTTCTTACAGATAACTTTGCACTGATCATTCGGATCTTGGTTAAAAAATTGCCACACTGCACTCTTCTTACTATGGAATACCTTTTCAGGCATTGCACGCTGTGTTACTTTAACCGTATGGCCACGCTGTCCTAAAACTGTTTTTGGTTTTAACAAACGTTTTTGGCCAGATACGGGCATGCCAGATGAAATCTGTTGCGATGTAGATGGCTGCTGCGGGTCATCCTCCTCCGCTTCTGAGCTACTGGCAGCGGCACCCTATTCCCCCAATGGCTGCCTATCTGGGTCAACAACTGGGTCATCTATCACCTTCTCTTCAATTTCATTTGCACCTTCCTCTGTGTCACCGTGTAAGGTGCTATAGCGTTCGGGACGGGGCACCATAGTCTCATCAGGGTCAGATTCTGACTCAGTTCACTGCAAGGGCAATGTAGTGATCTGAGTCAATGGAACAGCATAATAATCTAGCTGTGGCTGTGCATCTGTGCACTCCATGTCCGATTCATCTTGTAATGGGCTTTTAACAATTTCCCTCTCTAACCCAGGCACGGTATGTGTAAAGAGCTTCATGGAGTAAACTGTAGTGTCGCCTGCTGCATCCTTCACTTTTTGTTTGGGTGAAGGACACAAGGAAGCAACTTGTTCCTGACCGGGAGCATCCACTGACATCTCGCTGCTTTTATATTTAGAACTTTCTGAAGAGGAGGCGAAAGAGCTAGAGGCTGAGACAGCAAGGAAAGCCAAAACTTTTTCCTGCTGCTCCGGCTTTAAAAGCTGTTTTCCTACTCCCAGGTAAGGGAGCCTTCGAGGCCTTGTGCAGCCAGACGATGATGCTGGCTCAACACCTCGAGCCTTTGGTGCTATTTTGCTTTTCCCACTAACACCAGATGCTCCACCACCACCACCATCAGTACCAGCTGGCAACGACCGCCCACGGCCTCTTCCACCAGACTTCCTCATTTTTTGAAAAATCTAACCAAAATAACAACCGTTATATGGTACTGTGAAACAAGGTAGAAGGTGTATATAAACTTGTTGAGAATTTAAATCTCCCTTTTTTGGGGGGGAGACTGCACCAAAACTCAGGCCCAGTGTATTACACTACACAATGTAAGTGGCAGAACGTGGCTGGAAGATATACGACAAACTAACAGAAATGACATAGATCCACTTAGTGCCAATTTAAATCTCCCTTTTTTGGGGAGAGACTGCAACAAAACTCAGGCCCAGTGCATTACACTACACAATGTAAGTGGCAGAACGTGGCTGGAAGATGTACGACAAACGAACAGAACTGACGTAGATCCACTTAGTGCCAATTTAAATCTCCCTTTTTTTGGGGGGAGACTGCACCAAAACTCAGGCCCAGTGTATTACACTACACAATGTAAGTGGCAGAACGTGGCTGGAAGATATACGACAAACTAACAGAAATGACATAGATCCACTTAGTGCCAATTTAAATCTCCCTTTTTTGGGGAGAGACTGCAACAAAACTCAGGCCCAGTGCATTACACTACACAATGTAAGTGGCAGAACGTGGCTGCAAGATATACGACAAACTAACAGAACTGACGTAGATCCACTTAGTGCCAATTTAAATCTCCCTTTTTTGGGGGGGAGACTGCACCAAAACTCAGGCCCAGTGTATAACACTACACAATGTAAGTGGCAGAACGTGGCTGGAAGATATACGACAAACTAACAGAACTGACGTAGATCCACTTAGTGCCAATTTAAATCTCCCTTTTTTGGGGGGGAGACTGCACCAAATCTCAGGCCCAGTGTATTACACTACACAATGTAAGTGGCAGAATGTGGCTGGAAGATATATCAAAAAATACAAAGGCTGTAGTACAATTTCAATCTCCCTACAATGATCTCAGGACAAGTATGGCAGCAATAAAAAGGACTGCTGCACACCAAAGTGTGGACAAATAAACAAGCTGTGCAGAAAGGAGCAACAGGATTTTTGCTTTTAAAAAAGCAGTTGGTTTGCACAGCGGCGTGCAAACAGCAATGCAGCTATCAGGGAGCCTTATGGGGCAGCCTAATAAGCTACAGCGCTGATGCACAAAAATATAAACTCCACTGTCCCTGCAAAGAAAAGGTGGTGTTGGACAGTGGAAATCGCTACAGCACAAGCAGTTTCGGGGTTAATATTCCCTCCCTAACTATACCCCTTCTTCTGATGCAGCTACAGCAACCTCTCCCTATGCTAAGATCGGCAGAAGTAAGATGGCGGTCGGCGTGCACGCCCCATTATAGCCCCTGTGACACCGCAGAAAGCAAGCCAATCACTGTCATGCCCTTCTCTAAGATGGTGGTAACCGAGGCCTATGTCATCACACTGCCCACACTCTGCGTCCTCCTTCATTGGATGAAAAATGGCACTAAAAACGTCATATGAAACGCGACTTTGGCGCACTGATCGCCGACCTCATGGCCGATCCCACACTAGGATCGGGTCGGGTTTCGCAAAACCCGACTTTTCCGAAAGGAGGCGATTTTTCAATTCGTTTCGCTCAACCCTAGTGGCTACTAGACAACCCATGAATACAGAAATGCAAGAAAAAATCAATTAGCTAATATTAAATATATGAACGTTAAAGAATAAAAAGTCCTAATAAACAATGGAATAATATTTAAAAATACTTATCTATGAAATAATAATAGTTTCTTAAATTTTATAATAAAAAATACCAAGCAGGATTTGGAAAAAAAATTTTTTGTCATTTTCAAAAAATATCACGATAAATAATGTATTTCCTAACTAACTTATACTGATGCATGCATAAAACAATACTTTTATGCTTTAAAATAAGATAGAACAGCTGAACAGGAAAATGTACTACAGAGCAGAACAAATGGTAACATATATTTCATGTTTTTTGCTTAGCAACCAATTATATTTAGGTATCCACTGTTTATTCTTGGGCTCATGGGACATTGTAATAATGACCACCATTTGTTTTACAAGAAATAATAGCTGTAAGCTTTTTATGTGCAAATATTTCTAATATGTTAATTTAATTAGGTATCTGTCAAATTTAATTAGAATATTTTATAGAAAACAACCCACTATATCATAGAATATCAGATTACAATGGTAAAGCTTGTAGTGCAGAGGTCTGCAGCATTTATGGCAATATGTTGCATGGGACATCACTGTAGTAATATTGTTTTTTATTTCTTTGGGATATTTTTCCTACTGTCTTTATCTGATTAGCAATGCTTAGGAATGTTGTACTTATTTGTATTCATATTTTTGACCTATTTATTTTCACACTTGAATAAGATTCATACTTTGTGAATAATTAGTCAAGTAATAAATATATTCAAACATATTCATGATCACGTGTCATCCACTATGTTTATCAATACATACAGTTATATGAAAAAGTTTGGGCACCCCTATTAATCTTAAGCTTAATGTTTTATAAAAATTGTTTTTTTTTGCAACAGCTACAGTGGGGCAAAAAAGTATTTAGTCAGTCAGCAATAGTGCAAGTTCCACCACTTAAAAAGATGAGAGGCGTCTGTAATTTACATCATAGGTAGACCTCAACTATGGGAGACAAACTGAGAAAAAAAAATCCAGAAAATCACATTGTCTGTTTTTTTATCATTTTTTTTGCATTTTATGGTGGAAAATAAATATTTGGTCAGAAACAAACAGTCAAGATTTCTGGCTCTCACAGACCTGTAACTTCTTCTTTAAGAGTCTCCTCTTTCCTCCACTCATTACCTGTAGTAATGGCACCTGTTTAAACTTGTTATCAGTATAAAAAGACACCTGTGCACACCCTCAAACAGTCTGACTCCAAACTCCACTATGGTGAAGACCAAAGAGCTGTCAAAGGACACCAGAAACAAAATTGTAGCCCTGCACCAGCCTGGGAAGACTGAATCTGCAATAGCCAACCAGCTTGGAGTGAAGAAATCAACAGTGGGAGCAATAATTAGAAAATGGAAGACATACAAGACCACTGATAATCTCCCTCGATCTGGGGCTCCACGCAAAATCCCACCCCGTGGGGTCAGAATGATCACAAGAACGGTGAGCAAAAATCCCAGAACCACGCGGGGGGACCTAGTGAATGAACTGCAGAGAGCTGGGACCAATGTAACAAGGCCTACCATAAGTAACACACTACGCCACCATGGACTCAGATCCTGAGGTGCCAGACGTGTCCCACTGCTTAAGCCAGTACATGTCTGGGCCCATCTGAAGTTTGCTAGAGAGCATTTGGATGATCCAGAGGAGTTTTGGGAGAATGTCCTATGGTCTGATGAAACCAAACTGGAACTGTTTGGTAGAAACACAACTTGTCGTGTTTGGAGGAAAAAGAATACTGAGTTGCATCCATCAAACACCATACCTACTGTAAAGCATGGTGGTGGAAACAGCATGCTTTGGGGCTGTTTCTCTGCAAAGGGGCCAGGACGACTGATCCGGGTACATGAAAGAATAAATGGGGCCATGTATCATGAGATTTTGAGTGCAAACCTCCTTCCATCAGCAAGGGCATTGAAGATGAAACGTGGCTGGGTCTTTCAACATGACAATGATCCAAAG
The DNA here is from genome assembly GCF_032444005.1 of Ranitomeya imitator. NCBI lineage: Eukaryota > Metazoa > Chordata > Amphibia > Anura > Dendrobatidae > Ranitomeya > Ranitomeya imitator. The sequence continues at coordinate 327,258,834 of NC_091286.1, read as the reverse complement.
CACACCGCCAGGGCAACGAAGGAGTGGCTTCGTAAGAAGCATTTCAAGGTCCTGGAGTGGCCTAGCCAGTCTCCAGATCTCAACCCTATAGAAAACCTTTGGAGGGAGTTGAAAGTCCGTGTTGCCAAGCGAAAAGCCAAAAACATCACTGCTCTAGAGGAGATCTGCATGGAGGAATGGGCCAACATACCAACAACAGTGTGTGGCAACCTTGTGAAGACTTACAGAAAACGTTTGACCTCTGTCATTGCCAACAAAGGATATATTACAAAGTATTGAGATGAAATTTTGTTTCTGACCAAATACTTATTTTCCACCATAATATGCAAATAAAATGTTAAAAAAACAGACAATGTGATTTTCTGGATTTTTTTTTCTCAGTTTGTCTCCCATAGTTGAGGTCTACCTATGATGTAAATTACAGACGCCTCTCATCTTTTAAGTGGTGGAACTTGCACTATTGCTGACTGACTAAATACTTTTTTGCCCCACTGTATTTCAGTTTCATATATCTAATAACTGTTGGACACAGTAATGTTTCTGCCTTGAAATAAGGTCTATTGTACTAACAGAAAATGTGCAATCTGCATTCAAACAAAATTTGACATCGAATGTAGATGAGTCACAGCCAGTTTTAAAAGGGAGACAGTAAATACTCTGATGGTGCATACAGTCTCAATATACATGCATAGTTTCAATGATTCACAAGAGGTAGCCAAGATGATGACCAATATGTTACTATCCATGCTGTAATGCTCTATGTAAATCCTGCCAGTCTTGTTCTACAGGTGTCATTGCTGAGGTGTCTATCCATCCTCCCGGCATTTGTTCATCGTCCTACTGCTCTTATTGATGTAGATGATGCCTCCTTCATCATCCACAAGGCTAGGCAAAATATTGCGTCTGCGCTCTTTGCTGTGCTCTACTGCGGGAAGAGTCTAAGGCTGGCGTCACACTGGCGTTTTAAACGGCCGAGTGCAATGCGATAAAAAAACGCATTGCACTCGGACCAATGTGAAGCTATGGGGCAGCTCCCACCAGCCGACTTTTTGTCAGCCGTTTTCCTCGGTCCGAGACAATTGCAGCATTCTGCGATTGTCTCGGACCGATGAAAACTCTTGGCTCACTCGCACCCATAGATATAAGCCTATGGGTGCGAGTGAGACAGCGCACACCACTCAGAAATCATCCGAGTGATGTTCGTTATAAGCAGACCCCAGCAATGGAGGAGATGGAGAAATTAATTTCTCCGCCTCCTCCGCAGCTGTGCTCTGATGCTCCCTGTGCGAAAGAATCGGAGCACAGATGCATGACACTTGGCTCCTGCTCGCAGCAGAGCAGGAGCCGAGGGTCATTAGCATATCACATCCGATGCTCTCGCATCAGATACAATATGCCAGTGTGACACTGGCCTAAAACATAAAGGCGCATGAACTTATGTTTTTGGCTGTGCCCGGAGCAGGGCACATACGCACCTATTTTTTAGACTCTGCCTGCAGTAGGGCATATGTACACTTGTTTTAGGCCCTGCCTGCAGTTGGGAATAACAAATTGAGCAGATGTGAGAAAGTGTTGTCTCTGCGCAGTCTTGATATTTTGCCCGGCTATGTGGATGTGATGCCAATCAGAGAAGGAGGAAGGTGATCAGAAGCAAGGAGGAGGAATAGATGCCTCAGAAAGTACACCTATAGGACCAGATCGACAGGATGTATATAGAGCACCATAGAATTTGATAAGGTTTTTGGATGGTATAAAGGGTTATATACCCCTTTTATGGAATAAAGCATAGGCGATGAGTAAGGTGCTAGTCTAAGCCTATTTTTCATAACCAGCAAATGCAAAACAGACAGCTGTAGCATGATATCATCAGGCTGGCAAGTTCGGCCCTTCCCAACCTAATAATATCAGCCTACAGGTACCCCAGAAATTGCACATCACATTGGATGAGCCAATTCTGGTGCTCTGCCCAGCTCGTCCCATTTTCCCTCGTGCAGTTGCAATTGGGGTAATGTTAGCTGGGGTTGATATCAGCTGTAATTTGTCAAATATCACAACTGGCATCAACCCTTGGGATTAGTAATGTAGAGGTGTCTAGCAAACACCCTCATTACTAAGTCAGTAATCAAAAATGAAAATACAAACTCAAAAAAATACTTTATTTGAATAAAGACTCCTGACTAGAGATGGGCGGACCCAAACAGCAAAATTTGGGGTCCTTACCAAACACCAACTGTTTGGGCATGGACGCTGAACATGGACTTCACCATCAGCCCACGCCTGCTGCCGCTAATAGCAGCGAGAGCAGCCACTAATAGGAGTATTTATCATCCAGCGTCTATGCTATAAATAAATAAAACTTAAAAAATGGTCTGCATTCCCCAGTATTTTTGATAACCATGGAGGCTGGTTATCAAGAATAGACGGGTCTACACGCCATTTTTTAAATGATTTAAATAAATAGTTAAAGAACATCATGGTGTCCCTGCATTTTTGACAATTAGCCAAGCTAAAGCAGACAGCTGGGGGCTGGTATTCTCAGGCTGGTAAGGGGCCATGGCTATTGCCCAGCCCCAGCCTAAAAATAGCAGCCCAATGCCACCACATAAAAGGCGCATATATTAGATACACCAATTCTGGCGTTTTGCCCCATTCTCCCCACTTGCCTTTTGATGGTGGCAAGTGGAGATCACATTTGTGGGGTTGATGTCCCCTTTATTGTCCGGTGATATCAAGCCCACAGCTTAGTAATGGAGAGACATCTATAAGGCGCCTCTCCATTACTAATCCTAAAGTTATATTGTAAATAAACACAAAGCCAGAATAAAGTCCTTTATTTGAAATAGAAAAACACACTGTTACTTTTTTGTTTAAAAATAACTTTCACAGTTATACTTACCTAACACCCATTCCATTGAAGCCATCTTATCCTATGAAAAATGGAAAATAATAAACAACAAAATCACTCGGCTAACATCCATTCCGTTGAAGCCATCGTCTCCTGTAGAAAAAACAAAAATAAATAACAACCATATCCCTCAACTGTCCGACGTTCTGTCCCATGCCGTAATCCATGTCTTTGATAAATAGTTTTTAAACTGGACAGTGCTAGGATGCACCGCAGATTCTAAGGTGTCTACTTCGACAACAAACGCCAGTTCAGGATTTGGATGGACTAGTAATGGTGCGGAAGTAAAACGAGTCTTTAATTTTTCAAAAGCCAAAAGTGCCTCTGGGGACCTGGAAAACACTTTGGTTTTCTCTGTGAGTGAAGTAATTTGTAAAATATAGTACATAAACACGGCACTCAGTCAATAGGTGAGAAGTTGGCGCTCAAGTAGGGTATCCAACCCACAGACACAGATTCAACAGATGCTGTTAAACGTTTTCGGTCCCGAAAACGTATAACAGCATCTGTTGAATCTGTGTCTGGACGTACAATAAAAAATCAACAAATTACCACTTCATAACTTATTTGAGTGCCAAGTTTTTGTTATATATTAATTTGTAAAATAATTTTTGAAAAGTTTTTAATGAATCTTTTTTAGAAATTTGCAAATCGTATAAGGAGCTGCACGTATTTTAGATTTATTGGTGTAAGCCAGTCAACTACTGCTTTGATTTTACTGGGATCTATGCTCAGACCTTCCGAGGAGATGAAACATACTAGGAATTCAGTCCTGGTTTGTTCAAGTTCAAGGTTTTTGAGTTTGATATAGAGCTGATTCTCCTGTAGATGTTTCAGGACTAACTGGACATGCCTGTGATGCTCCTCTAAGGTAACTAAAAATATAAATATGTAATCGAGATAACAACAAATCAATCCAAGAGAGCTTGAAACACATCTTTAATGAAGTGCTGAAAGGTGGCAGAGGCGTTGAAAGGCAAAACAAGGTATTCAAAATGTCAATATCTAGTTCTAAAGGTGGTTTTCCACTCATTCGTATAAGATTATAAGTCCCTCTTAGATCGAGTTTGTCAGAATGCAGTCTCTTCAGCAACTCAGGAATTAAGGGTTACAATGGGACAATCGTAAGAATGAGGCAGTTGATTGTCTTTCTTCTTACTGCAGACATCACTGAACTGCTGGTTCTGAGGTGGTAGTTTATCATGTTTCTGATGAGAAATCTCAGATACTTAAATTTGTTTGAAAACAGATAAATCAGCATGACAATTGTTCTTACATTATTCAGAGGGGAAGATAATGGTCCTCAATGCCCAGCTGATAGATGGGCTATGGACTGAAAACAAGGGAATTCCTAAAGTATCTGGAAATTTGGAGAGGAAATAAGATGGAAAATAACAACTTCATGATGATTCGGTTCAATACAGATTTCAACTTCAATTGTCTCGTGAGGAACAGGTCCAGAAGATAAAGGTGATTCATCCACAGCTTCTGCTAGATTGGCATGGATTTAGTGCTACCTGCTATGTTATTATCAAGTGTAAATTGTAAGTCCATAAAATTTCCTCCTTGACTCCCAATTTTGACCTATATGGGAATGACAAAATGAGACAATGGTGATTATTCTTTGCCTTTATTCTGCATTACAGATATGATGGTCTGCATAACTGGATCTGGCTGTTCAGAAAGGTTTAAATCGCTCTCAGTCTTGTCATTTGTGAAAGCCATGGTAGTTTTATTAGGACAGTTCAGGGCAAAATGTGGATTGCCCCCACAATAGAGGCATACATTTTCATCTCTTCTTTGCCTCTGTAGAAAAAGGTTTACGGATTACATCAATTTGCATAGGTTCAGGAACACTTTCCTTTTCTTGTTGGTGTTTTAAGGCTGACTAAGTTAAGGAGTAGTTAGGGGTGTTTCCAAATACTCTTAGTCTTTTCTTTCTTCGTTCAGTGAGTCTCAGATCAATTCAGATGCATGGTTGAATGAAGTCCTCTAAATTATAAGGGGTCTCAACCCTTGCAAGTTCATCCTCAATTAGATCTGATAATCCTCATCGCAGTTCACTCCTTTGGGAGCTAAATTCCAGAGTTCTTTTCCACTTAAGGTGAGGCCCATGCAAGAGCCTCATCAGTCAGGAGATTAATGATGAAAATAACTTTTTTCCTATAACTGGTAAATGGAGAAGGTTGCATCTGGAAATAGATATGAAATTTATTTAAAAAAAAAATACGATAATGATAATCATGCCTGCTGAATTTTGCGGGCAATGGCATGCATGCATTTAATTTCAAGCCAGAAGTTTCCTCTGCAACTCAATAATTTCCTTTTGCTAACCCATCATCTGTGCTTAAAACTTAGAAATTTTTCTTGGTATGTTGCACCAAAAGCATCTTGTTGTCTCAGTTGGGCTGCAACAGTCTCCATTTTGTGCACAAGATTATTCTGTTAAGTACCGACCTGAGTTGGAGTAGTGACATTGCAACCACTAGGGGCAGACCCAGCAGGTAGTATCGTCAGGATATAGCCATAAGTCGGTACACAGAGCAGCAGGGTAGTTGGAAGGATAAGGAGGAATCAGAGTCAAGATATAGCCAGAAGTTGGTATATGGAGCAGCAGGAGGATCTTTAGGATAAGTGGTAATCATAGTCAGGATATAGCCAGAGGTCGGTACATGGATCAGCAGTATAAGTGGGAGGATATGCAGATAATGTAGTCAGGAGTTAGCCAGAGGTCGGTTCATGGAGCAGCAGTAGGATCTTGAGGATAAGCAGCAGGTGAGAAGAAGCTAGACTAAAAGCAGTGAGCTCAATAATCTAGCAATGAAGAACGTGCAGTGCCAGGTTTACGTAGGGTGCTCAATCAAGAGATCACAGGGTGAGACAACAGGAATATTGGATGGAGACATCAGTATCTCAGGTTGGAGACATCAGGAACAACATAGGTACTAGTATTGAAGGAACTGTCCAGAGCGAGCTGAATAGCTGAGAGAGAAGAGCTGCCGCCTAGTGCACAAGAGCTGCTGACAACAAGTCTGTTGCTGTGTGAATGAATGGAGAGGATAGTGCAGGAGTATCTGGAGCTCAATATCAATGCCATCAGGGAGTTTTGGACCGGTTTACATCTTGGACTTCAAAAATGGAAGAGTGACCCGAGCTCGCCTGTCATGCCTTTGGAGGTTTTGTCATGCCCGACAGCCAGCATTCTCTCAGAATATGTCTTTAGCGCTGCTGGTTGTGTCCTGATAGATAAGCGCATCTGTCTGTCCCCTCAAAGAGTAGACCATCATCTCAGATGATTTTTGCACCACTAGGAGATGGTGTTGTTTTTAGTATCATGTATTCATCTTGCATTATTGCTGTCTTTGCCACGTGGTGTCTTCTGTGCCTGCTGTTGCTACTGCTGCTGATGTTACAAACAAATTTTTGAAATGTGTAGACTCCAAGTTGGGTTTCCATGAGGTGGGTTGTCTGTGATGGAAGGTGTTTTAAAGACCTATTATACTGTTTCTATTCTGTGAAAATTGAGGGCACTTTAGTGGTGTGTGACAATAATTTTTTGAAATGTGGAGACTCCAAGTTGGGTCTCCATCTGGTAGGTTGCCTGTGGTGGAAGGAGTGTCAGAGACCTATTAAAATATATCTGCTCTGTGGGAAATGATGGTACATTAGTGGTGTGTGACAGTTATTTTTTGAAATGTGGAGACTAGGGTTGATCGATCACCTTAAAAATCGGATAAGAAAGAATCGGTCCGATCACACTTGAAAATCGGCGATCGGGAATTCCGATTTCCGATCCTCATTGAAGTCAATGGGGATAAAAAATCGGAATTCCTAAAACACCTATTTTACATTGTGGTGTTTTCTAAATGACTAAAAGTGCCAAAATAACATGTAGAATTGGTAATCGGAGGCAGCGGAGCCAAAGGAATCAAATATAAATGAGCACAAGTACTGTTTTTAGTATGAATAGCGGTTATAATGGGGCACATTTGTTCTATGGGTCAAAATAATAACGTAATGCTTGGCAAACTCTTTGGAATTTACGTTTTCTTTATTCATTTCATTTTATTCTTCAACGGTGGGCATGGTGTTGTAGATACCATTATCAATTTTGCTTGCCCTATTCCTCTGTTGTGTCAGAGTAGGTTTAAATATAAGAACTTTGCATGGTTTACTGACATTTAAAAAATAGACGTTCTGGGAGGCCTGTCTCAGGGGACTCTCACCGGGAGGGGTCAATATTCAGCTTGCCTTGCAGAAGCAGGGAGTCTTCAGGGGTACCACGAGGAGGAATGGACTCACCCCCATACACTGTTTCATCTTCTTCTGCTTAGACTTATTTTTTTCTTCTTCTGCATTTTATCATTCTGCTTATTCTTATTCTGCGTATTCTTTTTTTCCCTGGTCTTATGGTATCTGGTTATTCTGGTTCTGTTGCTTTGGGCACTGGTGCTTCTGGTTCTCCATTTCCTAAACCTTTGCTTCATCTTCTTCTTCATCTTGTACCGGTTCTTCTTCCACTTCTTCTTCCTCTGGGTCTTCTTCCTCTGGTTCCAGTTCTTCTTCATCCTCTGGTTCTTCTTCCTCTTGTTCCAGTTCTTCTTCTGGTTGTTCTTTTTCCTCTGGTTCCGTTTCTTCTTCTTCCTCTGGTTCTTCTTCCTCTGGTTCTGGTTCTTCTTCTTCCGGTTGTTCTTTGTCTGGTCCTTCTTCTTCTAGTTCTTCTTGTTCTCCTTCTTTTGGTATTTATATTTGTAATTTGAGAAGCATGTAGTTCAGGTGCACAGAAGAACAGCAAGAAGTACCAGTGTCCGAAAGCACATTCGTGGACCAGCTGATGTTAATGGAACCTGGATACACAGTAGAAGGAACCTGTGGCAAAGACATTATTAAGAACCAGCTGGTGGTGCTGGGACTTTGTTATTAAGCCGAAGGTATAGGTGCCATTGGCACTAGCGACAACCATCTGGTGCTGCTGGAACCCTGTTACTAAGCCGAAGGTATAAGTGACATTGGCACTATCAAGAACCATAAGGCAGTTCTGGAACTCTTATTGGACTGCAGGGTTAACATGTGTTACTAACCCCCAAAATAAAGGACAGCTTCTGTTACTGGAACCCGGAGCCACAGCAGGAGCCACCTGGACTACCTGCACTATTGAGACCCAGGTAACTCTACTGGGGCATGGAGCAGAAGCAGTTCAAGTTGTGCATCTCCCCGATTACAGTCTACATTACCGGAACTCGGAGCCAAGCTAGGAGGCAACTGTCCTGCCGGCACTCTTGAGAACCAGCTAACAGAGGAAACAGTGCAGGGCAATGGCGGGTGGTGCTGAGGCCCAGTGGTACAGGATTCATTGTAGGTGGACAGCAGAATTTGAATTGCCAGTAGCACAGCCAGAGTCCAGCTTGCATTGTTGAACCCCGACAACACGGCAGTGAGTGTTCACTGTGCTACTGACACTTCCGAGGAACAGCTGACGGTGCTGAAGCCCAGGTGAGATGATCAATCTAGTGGTGCCAGAGGGCCAAGTGTGGACCTGGAGACTGTTGCCAGACATGTGTTTATTCAGTCTCATCTGGTGCAGGGCTTGCAAAGATCCAGGCCTGGTTCATCTTTACAAAAGTTAGGTGGTCAATGTTATCTGTTGATAAGCACATGCGTTGGTCTGTTAGGACTCCACCAGCGGCGCTAAAGACACGCTCCGATAACACACTGGCAGCGCAGCAGGCCAGTACCTCTAAGGCATACTGGCTAAGCTCAAGCTTGGAGACCCAAAACTTAAAGGGGGCAGAACCATCCTGGGACACACTGACATGGCTGGACATGTAGTCTGCCATCATCTGATGGTAATGCTGCGTCCTGCTAAATGGAACCATATGGGATGGTGCATGGCGCGATTGCGGGCACACAACACTTTGCCACATTTTGGCAAGACTGAACTGGCCTTCTGCAGAGGTGCTGCTCCTGCTCTGTGGACGGCTTCCTCCCCGTCCTGGAACAACTGAGCTGCCAAGTGAAACACTCAAAGTAGTCCTCTCAGCTGGAAATGAGGACATCATCGAATGTACCAGTGTGTCTTGGAACTCTTGCATTTTACGATCCCGATAACGGTGTTATCAGGGTTTGTAGGTTGTCCCGGTAGCGAGGATCCAGGAGGCTGGCCACCCAGTAATGATCAGAGTTGAGAATGCAAGCGATGCGGTGGTCATTTCGTAGGCACTGCAGCATGAAATCACTCATGTGTTGCAAACTGTCGACTGGCCACCCCCCACTTCCCCTGCTTGAGGCGTGCTCTCTGTCTCCTCTGCATCCCCCCATCCTCGCTGTAAATGATGTCTACCAGCGTGTAGTGTACCACCCTGCTCTGGACATGCTACTTCCTCCTCCAATTCTTCCTCCTCCTCTTCATCAAAAAGTGTCCCCTGTCTGGACCTTTGTGAGTTGTCGTGTTGCCTGGCTAACAACCCACCTGTATAGCTGTGGGTAGACTGTCCCGATACAGAAGGCATTGTCAGCATTTGTTCCTCCTCCTCCTCGTCCAAAACGGCATTCCTGATCCCTAGCATAGTTTTTTCAAGTAGGTATATGAGGGGTACAGTGATGCTGACTATGGCATCATCCATCATAGCCTTTTTACTAGGCACTGCTCCTAATAGCCAGATTCCTACTCCACACTGATGAGGGGCAAAAACCCCGAAACAGCTGTCTGTGGATGGATACCATGCTTGGCATAGGTGGCTTTCCTTCATAGGATGCTGCCCTTCCCGTGGTTGTTCCTTCCCGGGGAAAGGCCTGGCTATTCACTGCTTGCGTCGAGAAACACGTGATGGTGTCTCCGCAGCTTCTTTACATGCATCTGCATATTTCCCATAAGGGATGGGGGCAGTGTTCTGGAATCACTGCATTGAGAAACACGTGATGGTGTCTCCGCAGTGTTGGATGTTTTGGTCTCCCCGAGGCCAATCATCTGTGCCTTTATAGCCTTTTTACTAGGCACTGCTCCTAATAGCCAGATTCCTACTCCACACTGATGAGGGGCAAAAACCCCGAAACAGCTGTCTGTGGATGGATACCATGCTTGGCATAGGTGGCTTTCCTTCATAGGATGCTGCCCTTCCCGTGGTTGTTCCTTCCCGGGGAAAGGCCTGGCTATTCACTGCTTGCGTCGAGAAACACGTGATGGTGTCTCCGCAGCTTCTTTACATGCATCTGCATATTTCCCATAAGGGATGGGGGCAGTGTTCTGGAATCACTGCGTTGAGAAACACGTGATGGTGTCTCCGCAGTGTTGGATGTTTTGGTCTCCCAGAGGCCAATCATCTGTGCCTTTATAGCCTTTTTACTAGGCACTGCTCCTAATAGCCAGATTCCTACTCCACACTGATGAGGGGCAAAAACCCCGAAACAGCTGTCTGTGGATGGATACCATGCTTGGCATAGGTGGCTTTCCTTCATAGGATGCTGCCCTACCCGTGGTTGTTCCTTCCCGGGGAAAGGCCTGGCTATTCACTGCTTGCGTCGAGAAACACGTGATGGTGTCTCCGCAGCTTCTTTACATGCATCTGCATATTTCCCATAAGGGATGGGGGCAGTGTTCTGGAATCACTGCATTGAGAAACACGTGATGGTGTCTCCGCAGTGTTGGATGTTTTGGTCTCCCCGAGGCCAATCATCTGTGCCTTTATGGCATCATCCACGCTCGACATGAGAGTGGAATCATGAAAAGGCCGCAAAACACAGCAGATGTCCTTCATGTAAGCCCACTCGGCACATGTGAAGTGTGGCATGCGAGCTGTACAAGTCGTTTGCGCCTGATGCAGCTGGAATTCCATTACTGCCTGCTGCTGCTCACACAACCTCCCCAGCATATGCAACATGGAATTCCACCTATGAGGCGGTGTTCAGGCAGGTTAAATCTTTGCTACAGAGCTGCAATGTGCGCATTGTATACTCTCGAATGGTGCAAGTGAGCGTACTCGCCACGGACCTTGTGCAGAAGATCTTCAAGATCCGGCTAGCTTTTAAGAAAACTCTGCATTACCAAATTTAACACATGTGCCAGGCACGGGATGTGAGTCAGATTGGCTAGACCCAGAGCTGCCACCAGGTTTCGCCCATTATCACACACCACCATACCTGGCTGGAGGTTGAGCGGTCCAAATCACTGGTCGCTCTGCTGCTTGGTGGCATTCCCCAGCTGCTCTGCAGTGTGGCTTGTATCCCCAAACTAATTAATCTCAACACAGCCTGTTGATGTTTGGCCATGCTCAACTTGGTCTTGTCAGTGGACGGTTCACCAATCCTTGTGGGTGTAGATGATGCCAACTGCTGTGCGGACGAATCTGAGGAAGTGGAGTAAGAGGAAGAGGCAATGCGAATGGATTAAAGTCTTGCAATCCTTGGTGTTGGCAGGACCTGCACAGTGCGACTATCCATTTCTGTACCCGGCTCCACCACATTTACCCAATGGGCAGTGAGGGAAATGTTGCGTCCCTGACCGTACTTACTGGTCCACGCATCGGTGGTCAGTTGGACCTTGCTGCTGATGGTGTTAAGTAGAACATGCTTAATTTTTTTCTCCACGTGCTGTTGCAGGGCAGGGACGACTTTTCGACTAAAATAGTGGCGGCTAGGAACACAGTATTGTAGGACTGCCAATGGCATGAGGTTGCGAAAGGCGTCAGTGTCCACCAGCCTGAATGATTGCATGTCAAGGGCCAGCAGTTTTGAAATGCTAGCATTGAGGGCCTGTGTTCGGGGGTGGCTTGCTGGGAATTTCCTTTTTCGAGCCCATAACTGTGGGATGAATGGCTGCAGGCTAGACTGGGACTGTGAGGATAATCGGGATTGTGAGGTTGGCGGCGGTGTGACAGTGACGATGGCTGTCTGTACCCTACTGCAGGAGGATGTTCCCTCTTTCTCCTGGGAAGAACAAGCTACAACATTAGGTGAAGAGGTGGCACATGGAGCTGCAGTTTGGGCAAGATTTTTTATGTGACTTGTCCACTTCGCAATGTGCTGGTTCCTCAAATGCCTCAACATATTGGTGGTATTGAGGTTGTGGATGCTTTTCCCTCGCTTCAGAGTTAGATGACACAGATTGCATCTGACTGTTGTAATGTCATCGGCAACTTGTTCAAAAAAGGCCCAGACACCACATCACTTTGGAGCACCCCTTGCACTAGTTTTTGCGTGGGTCCTGCTCCTTCCAGGTGCCGAAGTGGAGGCTACAGGCAACCAACTCTCGCCCCTCACTCTTCTCCCTTTTTGGCCCTCTGCTGCTGTACTGGGAATCTCTTCCTCAGAGCTGCTACCACCACTTTGCTGTCCCTCACACCATGATGGATCAAGGACCGCATCATCTGTTGGACCCTCTTCCAACACCTCAGACGATTGCTCCTCCCAGGTCGATTGTATACTGCAGGAGGCACCAGCTAATGCCACCTGAGTTTCATCATAATCTGATGCGTACTGTGGTCGGCTGACTGTGTGCACAGGGCTACCCGCATCTTCTTCTGAGAGAAATAAAAGTTGGGCATCACTGCTTAAAAGCTCTTCTTCCTGTTGTTGAATACTGCCAGACTGGCCCCCTGATCCACAGCAAACAGATTCTTCAAACAGAAATAAAGGTGGCTCCTGTACTGGTCCCTCTAACTGCCTGGGTAATTTAAACAGAACTCTGTGCAGGTCTTAAGAAAAAAAGCACGGGGTATTGAAGCACAGTCAGTGAAGGTACATTAACACAGGAGGTGTTAAAATAGATAGGACAAAAACGCTAATAGAGGCACAATATTTTCTCTCTCTCTCTCTAATGACAGAGACAAGCTCTCCCTAACTGAATTCACAGTAGAGTGTACACAAAATGGCAGCGCCAGCCTTTTATAGTGCCTGATCACAGCCAATCACAGTCATGCCGGTAGTTAAAATGCCTACTAGCATTTCAGGATGTGCCCACACTTCACAGGCTCTTCATTGGGTGGTTCATGTGTCAATCACAAGCATTGTGCAAAAAAAAAAATACGCACCTCCGATTTCCGATCACATTCAAAGCTCGGAATCGGGATTCGGAATTCCGATCATAGTGAAAATCGGTATAATTCTGATTTTACATGATCGGATCAAGCAATTCTAGTGGAGACTCCAAGTTGGGTCTCCAGCTGGTGGGTTGCCAGTGTAAATAGGTCTTACAGACAGGCAGATGTACTTCCAATCAAATACCTGTATTACTTTCCTTACATTTTTCAACCAACAGTAGTCTTTAAAACTGATGGTTGTGCCATCTGAGTGTGGCTGGAATAAAAAATAAATAAAATTGGAGGTGTTACATGAGGTGTGTGGTCTTCCAGCTAAGAAGGCTTACACCGTTACTTTAAAAAACAGGTCCTCATTAAAACTTCAATTCCAAGCTTTAGATGCTAGGCCCCACACCCAGGTACCTCATTCATGGCCCTTGGTTGACTGCTTGTGTGCCATTATAACAGGTTCTACTGTGGGTGAATTGATCAGTCAACTACCTGTGTTACTATTCTTACATTGTTCTATCAATAGTATTCTATAAAACTGATGTTTGTGCCATCTGAGTGTGGCTGGAATAAAAAAAAATCAATTTCAAGCTGTAATTGCTGGACCAGAGCTTGATGCCTCATGCATGGCCCATGGCTGACTACTGTTGTTCCATTTGCAAACTTCTAATGTGGGTCAATTGACGACACTTTTCCTGGTTTCTGCCCCTAACTTTAACTGTTTATGAAGCTTTTTGTGACCCCTTAAGGTGTTGTCTATGTGTTTGGTTTTGCCTCCCAATGAATAGAATGGGGTTTGGGTATGTTCATCAAACCATTTGCCGTATATGAACCGAACCTTGAAAGGTTAGCTCATTTCTATTCATAACTGGCTCAGTGATCGTATTCAAAGAGTGGTAACAACTGGTTGCACATCCAATTGGAAGGGAGTACATCCAATTGGAAGTGGGGTACCACAAGGCTCTGCCCTGGCTCCGATATTGTTCATCATTTTTATAAATTATCTATCTTTGGAAAAACGAAGACTAAGGGGTGATCTTATTTTAATGCATAAATACATGAGGGGACAGTACAAAGACCTTTCTGATGATCTTTTTAATCATAGACCTGAAACAGGGACAAGGGGGCATCCTCTACCTCTGGAGGAAAAAAGGTTTAAGCATAATAACAGACACGGGTTCTTTACTGTAAGAGCAGTGAGACTATGGAACTCTCTGCCGTATGATGTTGTAATGAGTGATTCATTACTTAAATTTAAGAGGGGACTGGATACCTTTCTGGAAAAGTATAACGTTACAGGGTATATACACTAGATTCCTTGATAGGGCGTTGATCCAGGGAACTAGTCTGATTGCCGTATGTGGAGTCGGGAAGGAATTTTTTTCCCCAAGGTGGAGCTTACTCTTTGCCACATGGTTTTTTTTTTGCCTTCCTCTGGATCAACATGTTAGGGCATGGTTAGGCTATGGGTTGAACTAGATGGACTTATAGTCTTCCTTTAACCTTAATAACTATGTAACTAGATAATGGAACTGAAGGATGTCACTTCTTTCTGCAGATTCCGCAGCGGTTTTACACCTGCTCCAATAGAAAACCACAGGTGTAAAACCGCAGTGAAATCCGCACAAAAACTGCGGTAAATCCGCAAAAAATCTGCAGCAAAAAATGCAGCATTTTTGGCCTGCAGATTTATCAAATCCGCTGCGGAAAAATCCACAGAGGACCATTCTACGTGTGCACATACCCTAAGAGAAGCAAAGAAACACGTGAAGTAATTATCCTCTTCTACTCCTCCTTTGTGAGGCCTTAGCTAGAATACAGTGCACAGTTCTGGGCACCACATTTTAAGAAAGACATTGAAAAACATGAGCAATTATAGACAAGAGCAGGATGGTGAGCAGACTGCAAAGTATGTCCTACCAGTAACAGTTAAAGAATCTGGGAATGTTTAGCTTGCAAGAAAAAAGGCTAAGAGTAGACTTAAGAGCTGTCTACAAATTTCTGAAGATATGTCACAATGTACAGGGCAGAGGCGTAGCTAGAGCTTTTGCCGCCCGGGGCTGTTCCCGAGTTTGGCGCCCCCCTCCCCCGGCTCAATACACACAAAGGTTTCCAAAAATGGTTTTCCTGTTTTGTAGAACTTAAACTGGGCCTAATGGTGTCACCCCCACATGCCAAACCTGTGACTTAATACCACCACACCATGACCAGACCACATAGTGACCGAATAATACTACATACAAGGGACAAATACCACAACACCATTTCCAGACCACATATTACCACCACATAGTGACTGAATACTACAATACTGATCAGTAATAAAAAAAAAAAACACAATACTATCACCATAAGTGCCAGTATTCACAGGAGATCTGTACTTAGTATGCAGTGTCTGTGTAGAGGTAATACAGAGATCACTGGTGGTATTATACACAGGAACTCTGTATATAATGTATAGATAATACAGTGATCACTGGTGACATTGTACACAGGACCGCTGTATATAGTATACAGTGTATAGTGTCAGTGTATAGGTAACACTGACTCACCAGTGACGTCTCTAGGTGAAGTCCTTCATCTTTCATTCAGCACAGACCGCCATCATTCCTTCCAGCCAGGACTCGTTTCTGCAGGAAATAACACAGTTATCTCGAGCTCCGCTTGAGAACACATTACTTAATTTTTCACAACTTCTACATTACATCACATGAAGAAAAAAAGGCGACAGTGTCACTCTGCACAGTAACAGGACCGCCTCCCCATTTAAAACAGTATACTCAAAAAATAAAATAAATACATCACTGCAGTAATAATATCCCTTAATTAGCCCCTATGGTAACACAATTCCCCACCCTGGCCCCGTTTATCTCATTCCTGGCTCCAGCCATATGTTCTCACATCCTGCCCTCATGAGTATCCATTCTACCCCATATGATCTCCCCATCCTGCCCCACCAGCCTCCATCGTATCCGTCCAGCCCCATGATCCAATCCTGCCCCGTGTCTCCAATCATGCCCCGTATCTACATTCTGCCCATGCCTCAAGTCCTGCCCCCAGTGTGTCCAGCAATCTGCCCCAGTGTGTCCAGCATATTACCCCCATGTTGTCCAGCAATCTGCCCCAGTGTGTCCAGCATATTACCCCCAGTGTGTCCAGAAATCTGCCCCAGTATGTCCAGCACTGCCCCCAGTGTGTCCAGCAATCTGCCCCAGTGTCCAGCATTGCCCCAGTGTGTCCAGCAGTCTGCCCCAGTGTGTCCAGCATATTACCCCCAGTGTTTCCAGCATATTACCCCCAGTGTGTCCAGCATATTACCCCAGTGTCCAGCATTGCCCCAGTGTGTCCAGAAATCTGCCCCAGGGTCTCCAGCATTGCCCCAGTATGTCCAGAAATCTGCCCCAGTGTGTCCAGAAGTCTGCCCCAGGGTCTCCAGCATTGCCTCAATGTGTCCAGAAATCTGCCCCAGGGTCTCCAGTATTGCCCCAGTGTGTCCAGCAATCTGCCCCATGGTCTCCTGTATTGCCCCAGTGTGTCCAGCATTCTGCCCCATGGTCTCCAGTATTGCCCCAGTGTGTCCAGCATTCTGCCCCATGGTCTTCAGTATTGCCCCAGTGTGTCCAGCAATCTGCCCCATGGTCTCCAGTATTGCCCCAGTGTGTCCAGCAATCTGCCCCATGGTCTCCAGTATTGCCCCAGTGTGTCCAGCAATCTGCCCCATGGTCTCCAGTATTGCCCCAGTGTGTCCAGCATTCTGCCCCATGGTCTCCAGTATTGCCCCGGTGTGTCCAGCATTCTGCCCCATGGTCTCCAGTATTGCCCCAGTGTGTCCAGCAATCTGCCCCATGGTCTCCAGTATTGCCCCAGTGTGTCCAGCATTCTGCCCCATGGTCTCCAGTATTGCCCCAGTGTGTCCAGCATTCTGCCCCATGGTCTCCAGTATTGCCCCAGTGTGTCCAGCATTCTGCCCCATGGTCTCCAGTATTGCCCCAGTGTGTCCAGCAATTTGCCCCATGGTCTCCAGTATTGCCCCGGTGAGTCCAGCAATCTGCCCCATGGTCTCCAGTATTGCCCCGGTGTGTCCAGCAATCTGCCCCATGGTCTCCAGTATTGCCCCGGTGTGTCCAGCAATCTGCCCCATGGTCTCCAGTATTGCCCCGGAGGGTCCAGCAATCTGCCCCATGGTCTCCAGTATTGCCCCGGTGTGTCCAGCAATCTGCCCCATGGTCTCCAGTATTGCCCCGGTGTGTCCAGCAATCTGCCCCATGGTCTCCAGTATTGCCCCGGTGTGTCCAGCAATCTGCCCCATGGTCTCCAGTATTGCCCCGGTGTGTCCAGCAATCTGCCCCATGGTCTCCAGTATTGCCCCGGTGTGTCCAGCAATCTGCCCCATGGTCTCCAGTATTGCCCCGGTGTGTCCAGCAATCTGCCCCATGGTCTCCAGTATTGCCCCAGTGTGTCCAGCAATCTGCCCCATGGTCTCCAGTATTGCCCCGGTGTGTCCAGCAATCTGCCCCATGGTCTCCAGTATTGCCCCGGTGTGTCCAGCAATCTGCCCCATGGTCTCCAGTATTGCCCCGGTGTGTCCAGCAATCTGCCCCATGGTCTCTAGTATTGCCCCGGTGTGTCCAGCAATCTGCCCCATGGTCTCCAGTATTGCCCCGGTGTGTCCAGCAATCTGCCCCATGGTCTCCAGTATTGCCCCAGTGTGTCCAGCATTGCCCCCAGAGTCAGACATAAAGAAAAAAAAAAAAAGTAAAATCCTCACCTCTCCCGTTCCTAGCGCAGGTCCGGTGCAGTCAGCGTCTCTCCGGCTCTGCGACGCTCAGGACAGAGAGGCTGAGCGGCGCGCACAATAGTGACGTCATCGCGCCCTCTGCTCTGAGACGTCGCAGAGTCAGAGGACGCTGTAGCTGCCGCAGGAACCAGGAGAGGTGAGTATTAGAGCGGGGGGCGGGGGGCGGGGGCCCGGGGGTGGGGGGAGCCTGGTCGTGGCGGCGGACGGCGCCGCCCGAAGATTTAAAGGGGCGTCTTTTTTTTTTTTCTCTTCTTCTTTCTCCTCCTGCAGCGCCGGCCGCCCCCCGCATTGTGCCGCCCGGGGCGGACCGCCCCCCCCGCACCTCCCTTCCTACACTAGTGGTACAGGGATCATCCTTATTCTCATTTGTAAATGGAAACAAGAGTGTAACATCCCTGCGTACATCACTGCATGGCTTCCCATTTACCACCATGCTGATAAACCTGCTTACTCACCACACCTGGCCATGCAGTGAGTTCTGCCCTCTGCCTGCTGCATGCTGTAAACCATGTGCTCTCTTCTAATTGTGTGCATACTTCCTGCCTGTATGCTTAGGGCGCTGGTGTCTGTTCTTCCTGATTCTTAAAGAGACAGTGTGCATCCCTAATATGTCCTCATCCTGATGCTAAGAGGCACCAAGTACTTAAGGCATTTCCACCAATGGGAAGATGCCTGAGCAACATTCTCAGTCTGTCTTCACTACTGAGTTGGCAGGTCCTGTCCTGTTTCCACTTTTATGTCTGCCACTCTAGGGGCTGTATACTCAGGTCTCTACCTGTATCTTACCTGTTTAGTTTCCACCCCCTGGGGGCTGTATACCTAGGCATGAATCCTGTATCTTGAACTAGTACCTGTATATCACCTTGTCTGGACTCAGTCCTATTCCTGAACTTGTTTGCATCCTAGTCTGGAATCTTCTCTACCCTTCTGTGTCCATCCTTGTTCCTACTCCTTAAATTCGTCTTATCTGAACCAGCACCTATCTCTATCCTGTTGTCTCTGCACAACATTAGTGTCCTTGGTGTACACTTGGTACTTCATTGAAAGTACTTGTGTGAATGTGGTCCTGTCTGCTTCTGCGGTTTTGCTCCCTTTCCGCATCTGCAGCTCTGCTTCTTCTCTGCATCTATGGCTCTTCTCCTGTTCTGCATCTGCATCTCTGCTCTGTTCTTGCTCTGTATCTGCTGCTCTTCTCCTGTCCCGCATCTGCAGCTCTGCTCCCATTCCACATCTGCAGCTTTGCTCCTATTCTGCATCTGCAAGTCGTTATTTGTCCTGTCTGAACTGGGTATTGTCTATTCCCATATTAATGTCATAACCACCTCTGTCCCAGTTCTTCCTGAAAATGTTCCTAGTCTGAACTGGGTCTTACATGCCCTCTTCTTCCATTCATACCTGTCAGTGTCGCAGTCCTTCCCGAAACAGTTTCTGTCCCTCCAGTCTGAACTGTGCCTGCCTGGCTGCCAGAGTGTCAGCCGTGCCCACCTATCTGCCAGAATGTCAGCCGCGCCTTCCTGCCTGCCAAGGTGTCAGCTATGCCTGCCTGTACATCACCCGTGCCTGCCAGTACTTGCCAGTCTATATACACTCCCTAAAAGAAGTTATGTCGCTTATCCATGTTATGTAATTAAAAGTTTATAACCTGAGGTTAAATTCATCCATTGGTTGTATAAATTATTCTTTTGAAAGCTGTAACCCTCTGAAATGTGGTTTAGGTTAAGAAAATAAATTGGCATCAATGCAGAAATATTGATCAGTTAATGGACACAGAATGCTCAGGAGGAACATTTGTTGGTTAGAAAATCCAAAACAAGCCCCTCTTCCACTGCAGCAGAGCTCCAACAGGCCTGGTCTCCTCAAGTCACTTTGTCAACTAGAAGAGTTTGTAGGATTCTGTCTCGAAATGGCCTCCATGGTTGAATTAGTGCCCAGAAGCCAGCACTAAACAAAAGGTAAATAAAAAACCATGTGGCATTTGCAAAGTCACACAGCCTGCTAAACAGATGGATGCTGGAAAAGTGGATTTCTCTGATGAATCTTCAGTAGAATTATACCACAGCTGCTGCAAATACTGCAGGAGACCTACTGGAGCCCGTATGGATCCAAAATACACCCAGAAAACAGTTAAATTTGGTGGTGGAAAGATCATGGTCTGGGGTTACATTCAGTATGGGGGTGTGCGAAACATTTGCAAGGTGGAAGGCAATATCAATAGCCTAAAATATCAAGAAGTATTAGCTACCTCTTATATTCCAAATCATAAAAGTGGTCAAATTCTGCAGCAGGATGGTGCTCCATCTCATACATCCATCTCTACAACAAAGTTCCTCCACGCAAAAAAGATCAAGGTGCTCAAGGACTGGCCAGCCCAGTCACCAGACATGAAGATCATTGAGCATGTTTGGGGTAGGATGAAAGAGGAAGCTTGGAAGACAAAACCAAAGAATATAGATGAACTCTTGGAGGCATGTAAGAGTGTATTATTTGCTATTCCTGATGACTTCATTAATAAATTGTATGAATCATTGTTGAACCGCATGGATGCAGTCCTTCAAGCTCATGGAAGTCACACAAAATAATAAATATTACTCTAATAGCACCTCAACTTCATTCACCAATGTTATGCAACATATATTTGTATTTTAAGTTAATTATTTGTTTGAATATCACATTATTTTCTGTGGTTGACAAAAATTTTGTCTTGCCAAAATCTGACCATTCTATGTCCATTAACAGGTCAAAATTTCTGCATTGATGCCAATTTATTTTCTTAACCTAAACCACATTTTGGAGGATTTCAGCTTTCAAAAGAATAATTTAGACAACCAATGGATGAATTTAACGTCAGGTTAAAAGCTTTTATTTACATAACATGGATAAGCGACATAACTTCTGTCAGGGAGCGTATAAGCTTTCTACAGTACTCGCCTGCACCTGCCGTTACAGTGTTCTGTCCTACTATTGGGTCAGCTGCTACTGCCAGATGCCACTATGGAGTGTTACCTGGCAGCTACCTGTGGCACAAGCCTGACCTCACCACTCGAGGCTCCAGTGAACACCAAGGTAGCTGCTTAGTCATGCCCCTCCAGTGTAAGTCTGGTTTGTGGCACAGTGGGGCCACAATCCTTGCTCGTGCTCCAGTCTGGGCACAAGCGTTACAATGAGAAGCAATAGAATGAAACTGAAATGGAGAAGATACAAATTTGATATTAGAAAAAAGTTTTTGACAGTGATTGCTATCAATGAGTGGAACAGGCTGCTATGAGATATGGTGAGTTCTCCTCCAATGGAAGCCTTCAAACAGTGACGGGTCAGTCATCTGCCTGAGATACTTTAGTGAATTCTGTGCTGCATTGAGCAAGGGGTTGGACATGATCACCAATGAGGTCCCTTCCAACTCCAACATTCTATCCTTCTATGTTTCCAATATTCTCTAGATGAAGAATGTAATACCGAAAAAAATGTTAATGCTGTTTTGGAAGGTTATATGCTACAGAAATTTACTCCAGAGCACATAATACATAGATGAGTTATTGAATACTGAAAACATTTTCAACTCTTTTTTAAAAATTTTTAACAAAAATTTAACAGAAAGCACATACAACACTGTACGGATGATTAATTGAATCCAGAAAAATATTTCAACACTTTTTTGGCCTTTTTTGTCTACCATTGAAATGTCACAGAAAGCACCAAATGCAATATGGATGAGTAATTCAATACAGACAAATTTTTAATTACTCTTTTTTGAGTTTTATATACCACTGAAATGTACCCCAGAGCAGATAATACTCTATGAATGAACAATATAATATCGGAAAAAATTTGAACATTATTTTGGAGGGATATGTACCACAGAAATGTATTCCAAAGGACAAAATACTCTCTTGGTGAGTAAGTAAATACAGAAAAAATATTCACTTTCTTGAAGGGTTACAGTTATATGAAAAAGTTTGGGCACCCCTATTAATCTTAAGCTTAATGTTTTATAAAAATTGTTATTTTTGCAACAGCTATTTCAGTTTCATATATCTAATAACTGTTGGACACAGTAATGTTTCTGCCTTGAAATTAGGTTTATTGTACTAACAGAAAATGTGCAATCTACATTCAAACAAAATTTGACAGGTGCATAAGTATGGGCACCCTTATCATTTCCTTGTTTTAAATACTCTTACCTACTTTGTACTGACTTACCAAAGCACATTTTTTTGTTTTCTAACCTCATTGAGCTTTGAACTTAATAGCCAGGTGTATGCAATCATGAGAAAAGCTACTTAAAGTGGCCACTTGCAAGTTATTCTCCTGTTTGAATCTCCTCTGAAGAGTGGCATCATGATCTCTAATGATATCTAATGATCTGAAAACAAAGAATATTCAACATAGTTGTTCAGGGGAAGAATACAAAAAGCTGTCTCAGAGATTTAACCTGTCAATTTCCACTGTGAGGAACATAGTAAGGAAATGGAAGAACACAGGTACAGTTCTTGTTAAGGCCAGAAGTGGCAGGCCAAGAAAAACATCAGAAAGGCAGAGAAGAAGAATGGTGAGATCAGTCAAGGACAATCCTCAGACCACTTCCAGAGAGCTGCAGCATCAACTTGCTGCAGATAGTGTCACTGTGCATCGGTCAACTATACAATGCACTTTGCACAAGGAGAAGCTGTATAGGAGAGTGATGCGAAAGAAGCCGTTTCTGCAAGCACGCCACAAACAGAGTCGGCTGAGGTATGCAAAAGCACATTTGGAGAAGCCAATTTCTTTTTGGAATTAGGTCCTGTGGACTGATGAAACCAAAATTGAGTTGTTTGGTCATACAAAAAGGCATTATGCATGGCGGCCAATAAACACAGCCTTCCAAGAAAAACACTTGCTACCCACAGTAAAATTTGGTAGAGGTTCCATCATGCTTTGGGGCTGTGTGGCCAATGCCGGCACCGGGAATCTTGTTAAAGTTGAGGGACGCATGGATTCCTTTCAGTATCAGCAGATTCTTGACAAAAATGTTCATGAATCAGTGACAAAGTTGAAGTTACGCAGGGGATGGATCTTTCAGCAAGACAATGATCCAAAACACTGCTCCAAATCTACTAAGGTATTCATGCAGAGGAACAATTACACTGTTCTGGAATGGCCATCCCAATCCACAGACCTGAATATCATTGAACATCTGTGGGATCATTTTAAGAGGGCTGTCCATGCTTGGCGACCATCAAACTTAACTCAACTGGAATTGTTTTGTAAAGAGGAATGGTCAAAAATATCTTCATCCAGGATCCAGGAACTCATTAAAAGCTACAGGAAGCGACTAGAGGCTGTTATTTTTGCAAAAGGAGGATCTACTAAATATTAATATCACTTTTCTGGTGGGGCGCCCATACTTATGCACCTGTCAAATTTTGTTTGAATGCAGATTGCACATTTTCTGTTAGTACAATAAACCTCATTTCAAGGCAGAAACATTACTGTGTCCAACAGTTATTAGATATATGAAACTGAAATAGCTGTTGCAAAAAAAAACCAATTTTTATAAAACATTAAGCTTAAGGTTAATAAGGGTGCCCAAACTTTTTCATATAACTGTATATATCACCAAAATGTTCCTCAGAGCACATAATACTTTATGGATGAATTATTGAATACTAAAAAATCTTTAAACACTTTTTTGGGCTTTTACTTAAAACTGAAATGTACCATAGACCATGTTATAGTATATGGATGAGCAATATAATACCGAAAAAAATTTAAACGCGTTTTTGGAGTGTTATATATCACAGAAACATACCACAGAGGACATCATACTGTATGGGTGAGTAAGTGAATGCAGAACAATTTTTCAATCCTTTTTTGGAGAGTTATTTACCACCAAAATATACCCCAGAGTACATAACGCTCTACAGATGAGCAATATAATACCAAAAGGTTGAACACTTTTTTTGGAGTGTTATATAACACATAAGTGTACCTAGAGGATCTAATACTCTATAGCTGAGTAAGTGAATACAGAAGAAATGTTAACTCTTTTTTGGAGGTTTATACACCACTGAAATGTGCCGTAGAGCACATAATACTCTCTGGATGAGTAATTGTATACTGAAAAGAGTCTCAATGCTTTTATGGATTACTACCAATGTCATCAGGGGTGTTTGGAACCTTTAGCATTTTGGTCTTCAAAAATGGAAGCATGGCTTGAGCTCGCCTGTCACACCTTGGAGCTTTAGTCATGCCCGATAGCCAGCATTCTCTTAGAACATGTCTTCAGCACTGCTGATGGTGTCCTGACGGATAAGCACTGTCCCCTGAAAGCATAGACTGCCCAATTTTCATCAAAATGAACAATTCATGGATGTCCAATAATTTTTTGCACCCCAGTCACAGACTTGGCAGACTAGGCAATGGTATAGTTTTTATTGTCATGCATTGATCTCACATTATTGCAATATGTGCCACCTTTGTGGTGTCTTCTGTGCCTGCTGTTGCTACTGCTGCTGATGTTACAAACAATTTTTTCAAATGTGGAGATTGGCTCCATCTGGTGGGTTACCTGTAGTAGAAGGTGTGTCAGAGGCCTATTATACTGTTTCAACTCTGTGAAAATTGATACCACTTTAGTGGTCTATGACAATATTTTTTTTAAATGTGGAGACTCCAAGTTGGGTCTCCATCTGGTGGCTTGCATGTGTAAGTAGGGCTCCCAGATAGGCAGGCCTGCACTTTCTTTCAGTCAACTACCTGTGTTATTTGCCTTACATTTTTCTACCAATAGTATTCTATGAAACTGATGTTCGTGCCATTTGAGTGTGGCTGGAAAAAATTGAAGATGTTGCATGAGGTACAAAGGCTCCCAGCTAAGAAGGCTTACACCGCTCCTTTTACCATCAGATCCCCATTAAAACTTCAATTCCAAGCTGTAAATGCTGGGTCAGACCCTGATACCTCATGTATGACCCATGGCTGACTTCTTCTGTGCCATTATAAAAGGTTCTACTGTGGGCCAATGATCAGTCAGCAACTTCTGTTACTTTTCTTACATTTTTCTACCAACAGTACTATATGAAACTGATGTTTGTGCCATGTGAGTATGGCGGGAATAAAAAAAAAATTGGAGGTGTTGCATGACATATCAGGTTCCCAGCTAAGAATACTTACATTGCTAGCTTAACCATCAGATCCTCATTGAAACTTCAATTCCAATCTGTAAATGCTGGGCCAGACCCTGATACCTCCTGCATGGCCCATGACTGACTGCTTCTGTGCCGTTTTAAAAAGTTTTACTGTGGGTCAATTGACCAGTCAGCAACCTGTGTTACTTTCCTTACATTTTTCTACCAATAGTACTGTAAGAAACTGATGTTTGTGTCATCTGAGTGTGGTTGGAATAAAAAAAAAATTGGAAGCGTTGCATGAGGTATCAGGTCTGCCAGCTAAGAAGGTTTACACTGCTCCCTTAACCACCAGGTCCTCATTAAAACTTTAGTTTCAAGCTGTAAATGCTGGGCCAGAGCCTGATGCCTCATCCTTGGCCCATGGCTGACTTATGCTTTGCCATTTGCAAATTTATACTATGGTTCAATTAATGCCACTTTTCATGGTGTCTGCGAAAAATTTTAGCTGTTTGGGAAGCATTTTGTCATACCTTAAAGCGTTGTGTATATGTTTGGTTTGGCCTCCCATTGAATGTAATAGGGTTAGGGTACATTTGGCAAACATCCAAGCATTTGACTAATGGAACTGAACCAAACCATAAAGGGTTCACTCATCTCCAGTTGTGTCCCCAAAGCAGCACTAAAAACCTGCATAGACAAGATGCTAGTGGCAGGGCAGCATAACACCTCCAAGGCATAGAGGGACAGCTCATGCCAGGTGTCTACCTTTGAAATCCAATACTTGAAGATTGCAGAGGAATGACTTAGTAGGCTGGTTTTGTTGCTTAGGTATTGCTTGACCATCTTTAAAAACTTTTCTCTCCTTGATAAAAGTACTCGGTCATCAGGGACATTATGCTGGGAGAGGGTCATGAAAGTGGCCCAGGTCTTTTACAGTGTACCTCTGCCTCTGCTGTATCTGGTGTGTCTCCTTTACCTCTCCTCCTCGGTTGGGCAAGGATGCTTGCCCTCTGCTGTTACTGCCGTTAGCATTGTCTGATAGAAATTTTATCAACATATTTTCCACAATGGCCTTCTGGTAGAGCACCATTTTAGTAGACCTCAACCTCAGGAAATAAAGATGCAAGGTCCTCCTTGCTTCGTGGGTCTAGCAGGGTGACCAACCAGTACGCTAGGGTCATGGGAAAGACAGAAGTACATAAATTCAGCCCTATGTGCTAAGGTCCCTACAGCCAAGATTTCCCTGTCTTAACCATGATGATGACACTCCATCTCCCCCTTCTCCTCCTCCCTCCCTTCCTCATCATTTCACTCCTCAGCCCATCCACATAGGAGATATGGGACAAAGGTTGTTGGGTAATAGCCTCTGTTGCATTAGCAACTAGCTCCTGTTACTTTTCAGCCTCCACTTCCTCATTGTTACCAATCCGCGCTGATCAGATGAGATTAGTCTGGATATCTCCATTTCTTATGTCATCCTCTATCTCTATCTGGTCTGCATGCAAAGATTCATGTTTAATTGTCAGCAGTATCTGTTTAAGTAGCCATAAAAAATTGGATCATTTCCCTGATTATGGCAACTTTGTCCCTCACCATCCTCAATGTCTTGGAGAACAGCACAAATGTCAGATGTCCATGCCCACTCTTCAGTTGTTATGTGCTTAGGCTGACCAGAATACTAACAGGCGTGTTGAAGCTGATATTCCACAACTAACCTCGGCTGCTCAAAAAGTTCCAGTGCGTGGTGATGTCAAACACCAGTCAGTGAGCTGGCACTTGCATGCGCTGCTGCAGGACTGCTAGAGCTCCGGCTAATGTAGCTGATTTGCAGAAATGGACGCTGTCGCCGCGTACCTTGACCTGACACTTTGGTAAATCTGGGTAGGCTTTTAGAAACCACTGATCTACTAAATTGAGCACGTGGGCCAATCATGGAACATGGTTCAATGGTGACAGTCACAGCTCTGTCTTGTCTGTTATTCCTTTCAATAACTCTGCCTTGGGGTGCAGTTTGTCTTCTAGACAAATTAGCTTCAGCAGAGTCCTTATAAGGACGTTTAGTGTAATAGTTGAGCATCAGCATCAGTAGTATCACTAGAGGACTCTGATTAAAGAAACTGTGCACACACACGACTGTACAACTACTCTCTTCTCCAGTTACAACTGTCCCTGAGCTGTGCAATGGCGTCAGTGAGCTGAGTGTGGTGACCCCAGTATTTTTAAAACCTCTGACGCGACTAGCCAATCAGAGTAATCACTATCCAGATGGCTACGACATTACAGTGCCTGACAGGCAATCCCCGCATGTTTATTGGCTGTGTAAGAGGCGCCAAACATTTGGGGTGGGGATTCAATCTAATCAAGAGGCAATGCTTGCCGAGTGCTGAGCATATCCGAGCACCCAGATACTCAAGTGATATCCAAGTATCACAGAGCACGTTCACTCATCACTAATGCCTACAGCGTCAGACAAACATATACTCTTAAACAGACAATTCTGTATATAAGAAATTTAAAAATGTGAAGTCCAGGTTCATTTTTCAACTTTTTAGCTATTGATGTGTTTCCACAACATTGAAACCGAATAAGACTTCCAGATGTGCTAAATTGCAGTTCTAGAATTTAATTGATTCCAGTTAAAGAATGTAGACTAATTCCAAAGAATACATTGTTCAAACTTTAGTTCTCTGTATGCTCACTTATCTTAAGAGTGGTCACCTGGGTGTCCGTTATGGTCTTTAATAGCTTGTCTTATCCATATTCTGTTTTAGTCCTGAATAATGCTATCACCAGTATATGCCACAGATGTGTTTCAGATTTACAGGTACATTGTTGTAATACTGATATATGAGCATAAAGCAATGAGAAATATAATTCTAAGCCATAGACCCTGAAATCCCAGATAGGGTGGAAAACAATTTTCGTTGCAAAAATAAGACTTTGTAACAATGTCTTTGTTGCCAGCTGATGTTACAGACATACAAAATTCATGAAGACATGTTTTTCAAAGTTCCCTTAGAGAAAGGTGGACTTTGTACAAGACTAAAGAGAGGCATTACATTCAATACAGCATAGTGCTGCAGCCATGAAAGGAGAAAAGAAATTGCTACAAGTCTAACTTTAAGCATTCCTATTTTCCCAGCTTATAAAATGGAAAATTCAGCCTGCAAATATAAAATAACTTGCTTCCTTGAGACATTAAATGATTAACCCCTTAATCCCATATGACGTACTATCCCGTCGAGGTGAGGTGGGCCTTAATTCCCACTGACAGGATAGTACGTCATAGCGATCGGCCGCGCTCACGGGGGGAGCACAGCCGATCGCGGCCGGGTGTCAGCTGTCAGCTGTCAAACATGATTGCGGTGTGCCGGCAGTACAGGGAAGCATCGCGCAGGGAGGGGGCTCCCTGCGTGCTTCCCTGAGACGATCGGTACAAGGTGATGTGCTCACCTTGTACCGAGCGTCTTCTCCCTGCAGTCCCCGGATCCAAAATTGCCGCGGGGCTGCATCCGGGTCCTGTAGGGAGTACTTCCGGGTCAGGAGCAGGCTGCAGCTGCAGCTCTGTAAGCCTGCAGCGATGTGAGTGAGATTGCCGATCTTACAGAGTGCTGTGCAAACTGTAAGATCGGCGATCTGTGATGTCCCCCCCTGGGACAAAGTAAAAAAGTAAAAAAAAAAAATTTCCACAAAAAAATAAAAAATAAATAAATAACTAACTAAATAAATAAATAAATAAAAATTTATTCCCTTAAATACATTTATTTATCTAAAAAAACAAAAAAAAACAATAAAAGTACACATATTTAGTATCGCCGCATCCTTAACGACCCAACCTATAAAACTGTCCCACTAGTTAACCCCTTCAGTGAACACCGTAAGAAAAAAAAAATGAGCCAAAAAACAACGTTTTATTATCATACTGCCGAACAAAAAGTGGAATAACACGCGATCAAAAAGACAGATGTAAATAAACATGGTACCACTGAAAACGTCATCTTGTCCCGCAAAATACGAGCTGACAGAAAGCATAATAAGCAAAAAAATAAAAAAGTTATAGTCCTGAGAATAAAGCGATGCCAAAATAATTATTTTTTCTATAAAATAGCTTTTATCGTATAAAAGCGCCAAAACATAAAAAAATGATATAAATGAGATATTGCTGTAATCGTACTGACCCGATGAATAAAACTGCTTTATCAATTTTACCAAACGCGGAACGGTATAAAAGCCTCCCCCAAAAGAAATTCATGAATAGCTGGTTTTTGGTCATTCTGCCTCACAAAAATCGGAATAAAAAGTGATCAAAAACTGTCACGTGTCCAAAAATGCTACCAATAAATACGTCAACTCGTCCCGCAAAAAACAAGACCTCAGATGACTCTGTGGACCAAAATATGGAAAAATTATAGCTCTCAAAATGTGGAGACGCAAAAACTTTTTTGCTATAAAAAAAGCATCTTTTAGTGTGTGACAGCTGCCAATCATAAAAATCTGATATAAAAAACGCTATAAAAGTAAATCAAACCCCCCTTCATCACCCCCTTAGTTAGGGAAAAATAATAAAATTAAAAAAATGTATTTATTTCCATTTTCTCATCAGGGCTATGGTTAGGGTTAGGGCTAGGGCTAGGGTTAGGGCTAGGGTTGGGGCTAGGGTTTGGGCTAGGGTTGGGGCTAGGGTTGGGGCTAGGGTTAGGATTGGGGCTAGGGTTGGGGTTAGGGTTGGGGCTAGGGTTAGGGCTAGGGTTAGGGCTAGGGTTAGGGTTGGGGTTAGGGTTGGAGCTAAAGTTAGGGTTAGGGTTGGGGCTAAATTTAGGGTTAGGGTTGGGGCTAAAGTTAGGGTTGGGGCTAAAGTTAGGGTTAGGGTTTGGATTATATTTACTGTTGGGATTAGGGTTGGGATTAGAATTAGGGGTGTGTCAGGGTTTGGGGTGTGGTTAGAGTTACCGTTGGGATTAGGGTTAGGGGTGTTGTTGGATTAGGGTTTCAGGTAGAATTGGGGAGTTTCCACTGTTCAGGCACATCAGGGGCTCTCCAAACGCGACATGGCGTCCGATCTCAATTCCAGCCAATTCTGCGTTGAAAAAGTAAAACAGTGCTCCTTCCCTTCCGAGCTCTCCGGTGCGCCCAAACAGGGGTTTACCCCAACATATGGGGTATCAGCGTACTCAGGACAAATTGGACAACAACTTTTGGGGTCCAAGTTCTCTTGTTATCCTTGGGAAAATAAAAATGTGGGGGGCTAAAAATCATTTTTGTGGGAAAAATAAGATTTTTTTTATTTTCGCGGCTCTGCATTGTAAACTGCAGTGAAACACTTGGGGGTTCAAAGTTCTCACAACACATCTAGATAAGTTCCTTGGGAGGTCTAGTTTCCAATATGGGGTCAATTGTGGGGGGTTTGTACTGTTTGGGTACATCAGGGGCTCTGCAAATTCAACGTGATGCCTGCAGACCAATTCATCTAAGTCTGTATTCCAAATGGCGCTCCTTCCCTTCCAAGCTCTGCCATGCGCCCAAACAGTGGTTTCCCCCTACATATGGGGTATCGGCGTACTCAGGACACATTGGACAACAACTTTTGGGGTCCAAATTATCCTGTTACCCTTGTGGAAATACAAAACTGGGGGCTAAAAAAATCATTTTTGTGAAAAAAAAAGAATTTTTATTTTCACGGCTCTGCGTTATAAACTGTAGTGAAACACTTGGGGGCTCAAAGCTCTCAAAACACATCTAGATAAGTTCCTTAGGGGGTCTACTTTCCAAAATGGTGTCAATTGTGGGTGGTTTCAATGTTTAGGCACATCAGGGGCTCTCCAAACGCAACATGGCGTCCCATCTCAATTCCAGTCAATTTTGCATTGAAAAGTCAAATGGTGCTCCTTCCCTTCCGAGCTCTGCCATGTGCCCAAACAATGGTTTTCACCCACATATGGGGTATCAGTGTACTCAGGACAAATTGCACAGCAACTTTTATGGTCTAATTTCTTCTCTTACCCATGGGAAAAAAAAATTGGGGGCAAAAAGATCATTTTTGTGAAAAAATATGATTTTTTATTTTTACGGCTCTGCATTATAAACTTCTATGAAGCACTTGGTGGGTCAAAGTGCTCACCACACATCTAGATAAGTTCCTCAAGGGGTCTACTTTCCAAAATGGTGTCACTTGTGGGGGGTTTCAATGTTTAGGCACATCAGGGGCTCTCCAAACACAACATGGCGTCCCATCTCAATTCCAGTCAATTTTGCATTGAAAAGTCAAATGCCGCTCCTTTCCTTCCGAGCTCTGCCATGCGCCCAAACAGTGGTTTATCCCCACATATGGGGTATCAACGTACTCAGGACAAATTGTACAACAACTTTTGGGGTCCATTTTCTCCTGTTACCCTTGGTAAAATAAAACAAATTGGAGCTGAAATAAATTTTGTGTGAAAAAAAGGTAAATGTTCATTTTTATTTAAACATTCCAAAAATTCCTTTAAAACACCTGAAGGGTTAATAAACTTCTTGAATGTGGTTTTGAGCACCTTGATGGGTGCAGTTTTTAGAATCGTGTCACACTTGGGTATTTTCTATCATATAGACCCCTCAAAATGACTTCAAATGAGATGTGTGTTATGACCTGGTGGTTAAGAGGCACACTGATATGACCTGGTGGCTAAAACGCAACATAGAGCGAGCTCTGAGAAGGTGGTATCTCTACTGACCGCAGTCCCTAATCCTAACAACAACACTAGAAATAGCCGTGGGATGTTCCTGACTCTCCCTAGACACCTCTTCACAGCCTAAGAAATAACTACCCCTAAAGAAGGAAATAGAAAGCTATCTTGCCTCAGAGAAAACCCCCAAAAGGAAAGATAGCCCCCCACAAATATTGACTGTGAATGGAGAGGGAAATGACGTACACAGAAATGAAATCAGAATTCAGCAAAGGAGGCCAATACAAAACTAGATAGACAGAGAGAAAAGGATACTGTGCGGTCAGTATAAAAAACTACAAAATCCATGCAGAGTCTACAAAAATG
The DNA here is from genome assembly GCF_032444005.1 of Ranitomeya imitator. Lineage (NCBI taxonomy): Eukaryota > Metazoa > Chordata > Amphibia > Anura > Dendrobatidae > Ranitomeya > Ranitomeya imitator. The sequence continues at coordinate 327,226,975 of NC_091286.1, read as the reverse complement.
AACTCCACACCGACTCACGGTGTGGAGGGGCAAATCTGCTTTCCCAGAGCTTCCAGCTAGCCTGAATAACACATAGTGACAAGCTGGGCAAAAAGAGACATATTTGCAAAGCAATAGAGTCCAAACAAATGGACAAACAAAAACTAGCAAAAACTTATCTTTTGCAGACAAGGACTGGCCATATGAAAATTCCAAGGAGAGAACCAAATCCAACCAAGAACATTGACAGCAGGCATGGACTAAAGCCCAGAGCAGGTTTAAATAACAAACCCAGGCAAGGCGATTAGTGAAGGCAGCTGCTACAGCTACCTAAACAAGCAGCAGTTCCACTCGAAACCACCAGAGGGAGCCCAAGGGCAGAACTCACAAAAATACCATTAGCAACCACAGGAGGGAGCTCCAGAACGGAATTTACAACAGATGTGGTCCCTAAAAAAAAAAGGTGTTGTAAAAATGAGAAATTGCTGGTCAACTTTTAACCCTTTTAACTCCCTAACAAAAAAAAATTTTGGTTCCAAAATTGTGCTGATGTAAAGTAGACATGTGGGAAATGTTACTTATTATGTATTTTGCATGACATATCTCTGTGGTTTAAGGGTATAAAAATTCAAATTTGGAAAATTGCGAAATTTTCAAAATTTTTGCCAAATTTTTTTCTCAAATAAACGCAAGTTATATCGAATAAATGTTACCACTAACATGAAGTACAATACGTCAGGAGAAAACAATGTCAGAATCGCCAAGATCCGTTGAAGAGTTCCAGAGTCATAACCTCATAAAGGGACAGTGGTCAGAATTGTAAAAATTGGCCCATCATTAACGTGCAAACCACCCTCGGGGCTTAAGGGGTTAAATACTAATCTATACTAACTAGTCAAGCCGACCTAATTTATTAAGGTGAACTTGAAATTTTCGTCAAATTTTGCAAACATTTGTATTTTCGAAAATAGTTTTTTTTTTTTGCAATTTGCTTTGCTTAAAATAGGCAATGCCGTAAGTATTCATGGCCACTATTTTGCTAAATCATAAATGGTTAAAAGGTTAAAAAAGCAATAATACCTTACCACTCACTTGTCCTGCCTCCCCAGCAGCCCACCATCTGGTCCTCTGTGCTTTTTCATTTTGCTTTCCCGATTTAGCGAATTCTCTTCACTCTCCATTATGCTATGTCCTATGAAGAATTGTTAAAGGATCTGGGAATGTTTAGCTTGCAAAAAGAAGGCTAAAGGGAGACTTAATAGCTGTCTACAAATATCTGATTGTAAGTCACGATGTAGAGGGATCATCTTTATTCTCATTTGTACATGGAAATGAGAAGCAATGGGATAAAACTTAAAGGGTAAGGAAGCAGAAGAAACTTTTTGACAGTGAGGGTGATCAATGAGTGGAACAGGCTGCCACGAGAGGTGGTGAGTTCTCCTTCAATGGAAGTCTTCAAAGAGAGGCTGGACAGACATCTGTCTGAGTGGTTTAATGAATCCTGCATTGGGCAGGGGGTGGGACACGATGACCCTGCAAGTCCCTTCCAACTCTAACATTTTATGATTCTACGATTCTATATTTCTATGCTCGATTTTCTGCCACCATGAAGGTCTTTGATGTCACTGCACTGACTAGGACTTGGGTGCAGAGCATTGTATTACAGTGATGTCATGATGTGTGCTGTAAAGACATGTCACAAAGTGATATCAGAGGCCTAGTTGTGCCAAAGACTCCATATAGAGAATGGGTTAGGGTGGATAGAAGAACTGTGGAGGACCAGAAGGTAATACAGGTGAGCATTGAGCTCAGTAGGCCGTAACTATTCTATTTTTTTAATTAAATCCTATGTTTATTATGCTTATTGTGCTTTGTGGTCTAGAGAGATCCCAAAGTGTAATTATGAGCACTCAATTTGCATCAAATAAGTTTGAAGCAAATCGATTTTCTTGTAAATCCATATTATTTGTCAACTTCAAATCTTGGCAGACTTGATCATCTCTACTACAACCCCTGGCAAAAATTATGGGATCACCGGCCCGGGAGGATGTTCCTTCAGTTGTTTAATTTTGTATAAAAAAAAGCAGATCACAGACATGGCACAAAACTAAAGTAATTTTAAGTGACAACTTTCTGGCTTTAAGAAACACTAAAAGAAATCAAGAACAAAAATTGTGGTAGTCAGTAATGGTTACTTTTTTTTAACAAAGCATAGGGGAAAAATTATGGAATCACTCAATTCTGAGGAAAAAATTATGGAATCACTCTGTAAATTTTCATACCCAAAAATAACACCTGCATCAAATTAGATCTGCTTGTTAGTCTGCATCTAAAACGGAGTGATCACACCTTGGAGAGCTGTTGCACCAAGTGGACTGACATGAATCATGGCTCCAACACGAGAGATGTCAATTGAAACAAAGGAGAGGATTATCAAACTCTTAAAAGAGGGTAAGTCATCACACAATCTTGCAAAAGATGTTGGTTGTTCACAGTCAGCTGTGTCTAAAATATGGACCAAATACAAACAACATGGGAAGGTTGTTAAAGGCAAACATACTGGTAGACCAAGGAAGACAAAGCATCAAGACCGGAAACTTAAAGCAATGTGTCTCCAAAACAGGACATGCACAGCAAAACAAATGAGGAATGAGTGGGTGGAAACTGGAGTCAACGTCTGTGACCGAACTGTAAGAAACCGCTAAAGGAAATGGATTTTACATACAGAAAAGCTAAACAAAAGCCATCATTAACACCTAAACAGAAAAAAACAAGGTTACTATGGGCTAAGTAAAAGCAGTCGTGGACTTTTGATGACTGGATGAAAGTCATATTCACTGATGAATCACGAATCTGCATTGTGCAAGGTGATGATGCTGGAACTTTTGCTTGGTGCCATTCCAATTAGATTTATAAAGATGTCTGTCTGCCTGAAGAGAACATGCAAATTTCCACAGTCATTGATGATATGGGGCTGCATGTCAGGTAAAGGTACTGGGAAAATGGCTGTCATTACATCTTCAATAAATGCACAGGTTTATGTTGATATTTTGGACACTTTTCTTATCCCTTCAATTGGAAGATGTTTGAGGATGATTAAATCATTTTTCCAGATGATAATGCTTCCTGCCATAGAGCAAAAACTGTGAAAACATTCCTTGAAAAAAGACACATAAGGTCATTGTCATGGCCTGCAAATAGTCCAGATCTCAATCCAATTGAAAATCTTTGGTGGAAGTTGAAGAAAATGGTCCATGACAAGGCTCCAACCTGCAAAGCTGATCTGGCAACAGCAATCAGAGAAAGTTGGAGCGAAATTGATGAAGAGTACTGTTTGACACTCATTAAGTCCATGCCTCAGAGACTGCAAGTTGTTATAAAAGCCAGAGGGGATGCAACAAAATACTAGTGATGTTTTGGAGTGTTATGTTATTTGTTTGTTTTTCATGATTCCATAATTTTTTCCTCAGAATTGAGTGATTCAATAATTTTTGTCCGCATGCTTGGTTAAAAAAGGTAACCATTACTGACTACCACATTTTTTGTTCTTGATTTCATTTAGTGTTTCTTAAAGCCAGAAAGTTGCCATTTGAAATTACTTTAGTTTTGTGCCATGTCAGTGATCTGCTTTTTCTACAAAATTAAACAACTGAATGAATATCCTCCAAGGCCAGTGATTACATAATTTTTGCAAGAGGTTGTAGTTGGAATATAGTCATGGTACACAATAGAATTACTATATTTTCTTCTCTGTTGATTAATATCTGATATACCTTGATATAGTAATATGCTATTTTGTATGCTGTCCATGTAGTTTTCAATAAAGGCAATCTGTCACCAGGTTTTTGCTATGTCATCTGCAAAAAACATAATGTAGGGGCAAAGACCCTGATTCCCGCAATGTGTCATTTAGGCTACTTTCACACATCAGGTTTTTTGCCGTCAGGCACAATCCGCCAAATTTTGTAAAAAACGAATCCAGAAAAAGTTGCCTTTTCTCATAGTCTTTTATTAGCGCTGGATTGCAACGTATGGCCTCACATTTCATCTGTTTTTTGTCGGAATCCTCAGCAATAGAACTGCTGGAGGGGTCATTTTGACCCTTTTGCTATTTCTTTTTCCTATAATTTCTAAAAGTTTAACAAATGAGTTCTGAGTTATTGTGACTTTTATTTATTCATGGTAGTGTATATTTTAGGACACAAAAATTAATTGAAACTTTTTCAGGGGCCCAGATTTTGTAATTCATACCTATAAGTACTAAAGGGGTCAATTTGACCCCATCCATAAAAGTAGTAGTAGGCAAGTCTCCTAATAACAAATACATGAGACTACTCTGATGAAGAATTGTGACATCACTCTTACAGTTTACCAAGGTAAGCCAAATAAGAATGTCATTTTGCTCAGTAGTCTTTACCCAGATATAGCAGTTGGAAACGACAAGAAAAAAAACGGAAATGGTACAATTTTACAATAAAACAAAGGTTGGAGTGGACACAGTAGACCAGATGGCTCGAAAGTACACCACAAAATGTGGAAGCCGCCGATGGCCTGTTCAGGTGTTTTGTAATGTACTTGATTTAGCAGCTATAAACGCAACTATCTAATATATAAAGCTGAATGTGTGTGTATGTGTGTATGTATGTCCGGGATTGGCATCTGCACCGTCGCAGCTACAGCCACAAAATTTTGCACAGTCACACGTCTGGACCCTGAGAACGTCATAGGCTATGTTGTGAGGTGAAATTTTAACCCCGCGCTTTCCAATTCACCAAACAATTTTGCCCCTATCTACATAATTGGGAAAAGTGAAAGGAAAAGTGTTGGAGGCAAATTGACAGCTGCCAGATGTGAACAAGGGGGACTTAAAGAATGAGAGCGATGGCATCAAAGAGTATATACCGTACAGTTGCTAAGGTGGGGCCCCGACATGGGATACTCACCACACACGGGGATATGAACACACACACAAAATACGCCACAAACTACCACGTGCTTGAACACATATACCACCCTCAGGACACATTTCACCACACATACACCAACCTCGCCACATAAAAGTCGAAACACAAAAGTCACCGCTCAAAACTCGCCACGCGCAAAACTCGCCACATGCAAAAACTAGGCTCACGCAAAACTCGCCACAAGTGCAAAACTCACCTCAGGGAAAACTCGCCACACGCAAAGCTTGCACACGCGGAAAAATTGCCACATGCACAAAAGTTGCAACACATGCAAAAGTTGCCTCACACAAAACTTGCACATACTCAAAAGGCACCACACATAAAACTCGCCACGTGCAAAACGCGCCATGCGCAAAACTTGCTGCACACAACTTGCTACACTAACCTGTCACATGCAACTCAACACACAAAAAATTGCTACACGCATGTTGCCACACAAAACTCATCTCACAAAATTCGCTACATGCATGTCGCCACACGCAACTCAACACACACAACTTGACAAACGAAACTCACCCTAAAACACACACAAGTCTGGTATTATCCTTCAAAAATAAAAATCTGATTAATAAGCAGACAAACTACATGTTATGATCTGGTGGTTTAGGAACAACATGAGACAAGCTCTGAAGGAGGTGGTATCTGTACTGACTGCAAACCCTGAACCTAGCAGCACAACTAAAAATAGCCGTAGGGGGTACCTGACGCTCCCTAGACCCCTCGGCACAGCCTAAGATCTAACGTCCCCTAAAGATGGAAACAGGAAACCTATCTTGCCTCAGAGAAAATCCCCAAAGGAAAGATAGCCCCCCACAAATATTGACGGTGAGAGGAGGGGAAAATAACATACGCAGAAATGAAATCAGATTTTAGGATAGGAGGCCAGTCTAGCTTGACAGATAGGACAGGAAAGGATACTGTGCGGTCAGTATAAAAACTACAAAACAATCCACACAGAGTTTACAAAATCTCCACACCTGACTAAAGGTGTGGAGGGTAAATCTGCTTCCCAGAGCTTCCAGCTAACAGAAAAAATCCATACTGACAAGCTGGACAAATATAGAATGCACAGAACAATAAGTCCACAATATGTGGACTGAAATGAGCAAAGCCAGAACTTATCTTTGCAGAACTGGTCAAGAAACCAGGAGAATCCAAGGAGAGATGTGAATCCAGCCAGGAACATTGACAAGTGGCACAGGCTGAAGAAAGAGCCAGACTTAAATAGCGGACGATAATTGGAGGCAGCTGATGACAGCTAACTCCAAGGAGCAGCCACACCACTAGAAACCACAAGAGGGAGCCCAAGAGCAGAACTCACAAAAGTGCCACTTGCAACCACCGGAGGGAGCCCAAGAGCGGAATTCACAACACTACAAGAGCAACAAATGTACCATATAGGAAATACGCCAGCTGTCAGTCACATGACCTGTCTATTATGTGTATGTGTGAGCTAATATATACTGCCAGGGGGAGGGCTTCCTGTTGGCTGGGGATTTATCAGGCTGCCAATTTAGCTTACAAATACTGAGGTAAAAATACTGAGCAAATAACGTGTGAACGAGGTCTAATACAGGAGGAGATGACACACAGGTATATACTATATACAGGGGAGATGACACACAAATATATACTATATACAGGAGAGATGACCTACAGGTATATACTATACACAGGAGGAGATGACATACAGGTATATGCTATATATAGAAGATGACATACAGGTATATACTATATACAGGAAGAGATGACACACAGATATATACTATATACAGGGGAGATGACACACAGGTATATACTATATACAGGGGAGATGACACACAGGTATATACTATATAGAGGAGGAGATGACATACAGGTACATACTATATACAGGAGGAGATGGCATACAGGTATATACTATATACAGGAGGAGATGACACACAGGTATATACTATATACAGGAGCAGATGACCTACAGGTATATACTATACACAGGAGGAGATGACATACAGGTATATGCTATATATAGAAGATGACATACAGGTATATACTATATACAGGAGGAGATGTGTTGTGAGTTCTGTTTTTGGGCTCCCTCTGGTGGTTACTGATGGTACTGGGTGATTTGTGTTCTGCTGTCTCTGGTGTCCACCTGTTCTATTAGGATTTGGGAGTTTCCTATTTAACCGGGCTTTCTTGTCATTTCCCCGCCGGCTATCAAGGTTATCAGAGTGTTTTGTTACCTCAGCTTCTGGCTTCAGCAATCTTCAGGACAAGCTAAGTTTTTGATTTTCTTGTTCCACGTTTTGCTTTATTTTTGTCTTGTCCAGCTTGCATATAATTGTTTCTTTGCTGCTGGTTGCTCTAGTGGGCTGTAATTGCTCCTCATGTTCCATGAGTTGGAACATGAGTTCAAGTAATTACAGGATGGTTTTTTGAAGGGTTTTTTGCTGACCGCGCAGTTTACTTTTGTATCCTCTGCTATCTAGTTTTAGCGGGCCTCATTTTGCTGAATCTGTTTTCATACTGTGTATGTGCCTTCCTCTCATTTCACCGTCATTATATGTGGGGGGCTGCTATTTCTGTGGGGTATTTCTCTGGAGGCAAGAGAGGTCTGTGTTTCTTCTAATAGGGGAAGTTAGATCTTCGGCTGGTGCGAGACGTCTAGGATCAACGTAGGCACGTTCCCCGGCTATTGTTATTTGTGTGTTCAGGTTTAGGGTCGCCGTCAGCTCAGGTTCCATCACCCTAGAGCTCGTTGGTGCTTGTCCTTTTGTGATTCCCTGCCATTGGAATCATGACAGTATAGCCGGCCAAAAATGTTTGGGCTGAAGTAGGAGGAAAAGTAGTCTGAGGAAGTTTTTTTTTTTTTCTCCTCTGAGGTTGCTGCCTAGCCCTAATTGCAGCCTGGCTGATTTTTTTTTTTCCTCCTCTTAATCCTTGAATGGCTCTGACCTTAGCTGTTTATCATGGACGTCCAGAGTTTAGCTTCCAGCTTGAATAATCTTGCTGCTAAGGTTCAAAATATACAAGATTTTGTTGTACATGCTCCTATGTCTGAACCTAGAATTCCTATTCCAGAGTTCTTTGCTGGAGATAGATCTAGTTTTCTGAATTTTAGGAACAATTGCAAGCTGTTCCTTTCTTTGAAATCTCGCTCTTCTGGAGACCCTGCTCAGCAGGTTAAGATTATTATATCTTTCCTGCGGGGTGACCCTCAAAATTGGCACCAGGGGATCCTGCATTGCTTAATGTGGATGCGTTTTTTCTGGCATTGGGTTTGCTCTATGAGGAACCTAACCAAGAGATTCAGGCTGAAAAAGCTTTATTAGCTCTCTCTCAGGGACAAGATGAAGCAGAAATATATTGTCAAAAATTTCGGAAATGGTCAGTGCTTACTCAGTGGAATGAATGCGCCCTGGCTGCAAAGTTCAGAGATGGCCTTTCTGAGGCCATTAAAGATGTTATGGTGGGGTTCCCTGCGCCTACGGGTCTGAATGAGTCTATGACTATGGCTATTCAGATTGATCGGCGTTTACGAGAGCGCAAACCTGTGCACCATTTGGCGGTGTCTTCTGAACAGGCACTTGAGACAATGCAATGTGATAGAGTTCAGTCTAGAAGTGAACGGCAAAACTATAGGCGGAAAAATGGGTTGTGCTTTTATTGTGGTGATTCAGCTCATGTTATATCAGCATGCTCTAAACGCACAAAAAAGGTTGATAAGTCTGTTGCCATTAGTACGTTACAGTCTAAGTTCATTCTGTCTGTGACTCTGATTTGCTCATTATCATCCATTTCCGTCGATGCCTATGTAGATTCAGGCGCTGCCCTGAGTCTTATGGATTGGTCATTTGCCAAGCGATCTGGGTTTAGTCTTGAGCCTCTGGAAGTCCCTATTCCTTTGAAGGGAATTGACTCTACACCTTTAGCTATGAATAAACCTCAGTACTGGACACAAGTGACCATGCGTATGACTCCCGTTCATCAGGAGGTGATTCGCTTCCTGGTATTGTATAATTTACATGATGTTCTAGTACTTGGTCTGCCATGGTTACAAACTCATAATCCAGTCCTTGACTGGAAAACAATGTCTGTGTTAAGCTGGGGATGTCAGGGGGTTCATGATGATGCACCTCCGATTTCTATCGCTTCATCTACTCCTTCTGAGGTTCCTGTATTTTTGTCGGATTATCGGGATGATTTTGAGGAGCCTAAGCTCAGTTCGCTTCCTCCTCACAGGGATTGCGATTGTGCTATAGATTTAATTCCTGGTAGTAAATTTCCTAAAGGTCGTTTGTTCAATCTGTCAGTGCCAGAGCATACTGCTATGCGGGATTATGTTAAGGAGTCCTTGGAAAAGGGACATATCCGTCCATCTTCGTCCCCTTTGGGAGCAGGTTTTTTTTTCGTGGCCAAGAAAGATGGGTCCTTGAGGCCTTGTATAGATTATCGTCTTTTGAATAAGATTACCGTAAAATATCAGTATCCTTTGCCTTTGTTGACTGATTTGTTTGCTCGCATTAAGGGGGCTAAATGGTTCACTAAGATTGATCTCCGGGGTGCGTATAATCTTATACGACTAAAGCAAGGTGATGAGTGGAAAACCGCATTTAATACGCCTGAGGGCCATTTTGAGTATTTGGTAATGCCTTTCGGACTTTCTAATGCTCCTTCAGTCTTCCAGTCCTTTATGCACGATATTTTCCGTGAATATCTGGATAAATTTATGATTGTGTATTTGGATGATATTTTGGTTTTTTCTGATGACTGGGAGTCTCATGTTCAGCAGGTCAGGAAGGTGTTTCAGGTCCTGCGGGCTAATTCCTTGTTTGTAAAGGGCTCAAAGTGTCTCTTTGGAGTCCAGAAGATTTCTTTCTTGGGGTGTATTTTTTCCCCTTCTACTATTGAGATGGATCCCGTCAAGGTTCGGGCTATTTGTGACTGGACGCAGCCTGCATCTCTTAAGAGTTTGCAGAAGTTCTTGGGCTTTGCTAATTTCTATCGTCGTTTTATAACTAATTTTTCTAGTGTTGTTAAGCCTTTGACGGATTTGACTAAGAAGGGTGCTGATGTTGCTGATTGGTCTCCTGCGGCTGTGGAGGCCTTTCAGGAACTTAAACGCCGGTTTTCTTCTGCTCCTGTGTTGCGTCAGCCTGATGTTTCGCTTCCTTTCCAAGTTGAGGTTGATGCTTCCGAGATTGGAGCGGGGGCGGTTTTGTCACAGAGAAGCTCCGATTGCTCGGTGATGAAGCCATGTGCGTTCTTTTCTAGAAAATTTTCGCCCGCTGAGCGGAATTATGATGTGGGTAATCGGGAACTTTTGGCCATGAAGTGGGCATTTGAGGAGTGGCGTCATTGGCTGGAGGGTGCTAGACATCGTGTGGTGGTCTTGACTGATCACAAAAATCTGATTTACCTTGAGTCTGCCAGGCGTCTGAATCCTAGACAGGCTCGTTGGTCACTGTTTTTCTCTCGTTTCAATTTTGTGGTTTCATACCTGCCAGGTTCAAAGAATGTGAAGGCGGATGCTCTTTCTAGGAGTTTTGTGCCTGACTCCCCTGGAAATTCTGAGCCCACTGGTATCCTTAGGGATGGGGTGATTTTGTCGGCCGTCTTCCCAGACTTGCGACGTGCTTTGCAGGAGTTTCAGGCGGGTAAACCTGATCGTTGTCCGCCTGAGAGACTGTTTGTTCTGGATAGTTGGACCAGTAGAGTCATCTCCGAGGTCCATTCTTCTGCGTTGGCAGGTCATCCTGGAATATTTGGTACTAGAGACTTGGTGGCCAGGTCTTTTTGGGGGCCTTCCTTGTCGAGGGATGTGCGTTCTTTTGTGCAGTCTTGTGAGGTTTGTGCTCGGGCTAAGCCTTGCTGTTCTCGAGCCAGTGGATTGTTGTCACCTTTGCCTATCCCGAAGAGGCCTTGGACGCACATTTCCATGGACTTTATTTCGGATCTCCCTGTCTCTCAAAAAATGTCCGTCATCTGGGTTGTGTGTGACCGCTTTTCTAAAATGGTTCATCTTGTACCCTTGCCTAAGTTGCCTTCCTCCTCTGAGTTGGTCCCTCTGTTTTTCCAGAACGTGGTTCGTTTGCATGGGATTCCGGAGAACATCGTTTCTGACAGGGGATCCCAGTTTGTGTCTAGATTTTGGCGGACGTTCTGTGCTAAGATGGGCATTGATTTGTCCTTTTCGTCTGCATTCCACCCTCAGACGAATGGCCAGACGGAGCGAACTAATCAGACCTTGGAAACTTATTTGAGGTGTTTTGTTTCTGCTGATCAGGATGACTGGGTTACCTTTTTGCCGCTGGCCGAGTTTGCCCTTAATAATCGGGCTAGTTCTGCTACCTTGGTTTCTCCTTTCTTTTGTAATTCGGGGTTTCATCCTCGTTTTTCCTCTGGTCAGGTGGAGCCTTCTGATTGTCCTGGAGTGGACATGGTGGTGGATAGGTTGCATCAGATTTGGAGTCATGTGGTGGACAATTTGAAGTTGTCCCAGGAGAAGGCTCAGCAGTTTGCTAATCGCCGTTGCCGCGTGGGTCCTCGACTTCGTGTTGGGGACTTGGTGTGGTTGTCTTCTCGTTTTGTTCCTATGAAGGTCTCTTCTCCTAAGTTCAAGCCTCGGTTCATCGGTCCTTATAGGATCTTGGAAATTCTTAACCCTGTGTCGTTTCGCTTGGATCTCCCGGAATCGTTTGCTATTCATAATGTGTTCCATCGGTCGTTGTTGCGGAGGTATGAGGTACCTGTTGTTCCTTCGCTTGAGCCTCCTGCTGGTGGAGGGAGAATTGGAGTATGTTGTGGAGAAGATCTTGGATTCTCGTGTTTCCAGACGGAAACTCCAATATTTGGTCAAGTGGAAGGGTTATGGTCAGGAGGATAATTCTTGGGTGGTTGCCTCTGATGTTCATGCTGATGATTTGGTCCGCGCTTTTCATAGGGCTCATCCTGGTCGCCCTGGTGGTTCTCGTGAGGGTTCGGTGACCCCTCCTCAAGGGGGGGGTACTGTTGTGAGTTCTGTTTTTGGGCTCCCTCTGGTGGTTACTGATGGTACTGGGTGATTTGTGTTCTGCTGTCTCTGGTGTCCACCTGTTCTATTAGGATTTGGGAGTTTCCTATTTAACCGGGCTTTCTTGTCATTTCCCCGCCGGCTATCAAGGTTATCAGAGTGTTTTGTTACCTCAGCTTCTGGCTTCAGTAATCTTCAGGACAAGCTAAGTTTTTGATTTTCTTGTTCCACGTTTTGCTTTATTTTTGTCTTGTCCAGCTTGCATATAATTGTTTCTTTGCTGCTGGTTGCTCTAGTGGGCTGTAATTGCTCCTCATGTTCCATGAGTTGGAACATGAGTTCAAGTAATTACAGGATGGTTTTTTGAAGGGTTTTTTGCTGACCGCGCAGTTTACTTTTGTATCCTCTGCTATCTAGTTTTAGCGGGCCTCATTTTGCTGAATCTGTTTTCATACTGTGTATGTGCCTTCCTCTCATTTCACCGTCATTATATGTGGGGGGCTGCTATTTCTGTGGGGTATTTCTCTGGAGGCAAGAGAGGTCTGTGTTTCTTCTAATAGGGGAAGTTAGATCTTCGGCTGGTGCGAGACGTCTAGGATCAATGTAGGCACGTTCCCCGGCTATTGTTATTTGTGTGTTCAGGTTTAGGGTCGCGGTCAGCTCAGGTTCCATCACCCTAGAGCTCGTTGGTGCTTGTCCTTTTGTGATTCCCTGCCATTGGAATCATGACAGAGATGACACACAGATATATACTATATACAGGGGAGATGACACACAGGTATATACTATATACAGGAGGAGATGAAATACAGGTATATACTATATATAGAAGGAGATGACATACAGGTATATACTATATATAGGAGGAGATGACATACAGGTATATACTATAAACAGGGGAGATGACACACAGCAGGTATATACTATATACAGGGGAGATGACATGCAGGTATATACTATACAGGAGATCACATACAGGTGTATACTATATATAAGGGAGATGACAAACGTATATACTGAGGTGAAAATGAGAGGTGTGAGGTGAAAATGAAAAGGTGTGAGTGCAAAATGAGAGGAGTGAGGGAAAATAGTGGAGTGATCGGAAAATGACAGATGTGAGGTCGAAATGACAAGTGTTAGGGGGGAATGAGAGGAGTGAGGAAGAAAATGAGAGGTGTGAGGGAGAAAATGAGAGATGTGAGGGGAAAATGAAAGATGTGATTGGGAAAATGAGAGGCGTGATGGGAAAATAAGAGCAGTGAGGTGCTATAACTAACCACAGATATTTACTATGCCCAGGCAACGCCGGGCTCTTCAGCTAGTAATCTATAAAACAGCAACTGGAAGTAAAATTAGCAAACGGGAGATCATTCTTCAGCTTCATGCTATGACCATGTAAAAGGAAAATGCGTTCTTAAGCAAACTTGAAGAGCACAGCTGACCGCACAACCGCTGCAGCTGACTGCGTCCGCTCTAGGCTTATCGGCCACAGCTGATCCACAGATCTCGGGTGCTTCAAGCCAGAAAGACAGATATCATGGATATGAGAACAAGAAAATGGCAGCACTCACCGATCTTCTAAGCAGGTACCTTTATTGATTAAAAATCTTCACGGCACGGGGGTGTCTGTACATGAGAATGCGGGAGCAGAACGACGGCCGGTCTGGCGCTTCAACGGGTTCCCGTTATAAACTGACTTTATAACCTTTTTCCAGACTGATAGATCTCAATTACTTTGTTTCTAATTTGTTCCAGAAATTATTTGGATTGCGGCATGATGTCTAGTTTTTCATGTTGTCAGACAGGTCCTATTTAAGTGATTTCTTGATTGAGAACAGGTGTGACAATAATCAGGCCTGCGTGTGGCTAGGGAATTTGAACTCAGCTTCCCAAAGATGTGATAAACCACATTTAATTTGTATTTTAAGTGGGGGGGATCACTTTTTCACACAAGGCACTCTAGGTTTGGATTTCTTTTCCTATTAATAATAATAATGGCCTTCATTTAAAAACTACTTTTGTGTTTACTTGTGTTTACTTGTGTTATCTTTGTCTAATATTTAAATGTGTTTGGTGATCTGAAACATTTAAGTGTCACAAACATGTAGAAAAATAGGAAATCAAGAAAGGGCAAACACTTTTTCACACAACTTTATATAATTGTGTGTGGCATTATAGGGGAGCCTGCACCGACACACCAAAAGACATTACCTAACACTCTGATTCTTCAGCAGTGTTGGAAATGGTGGTGGGCGAGGATTTTTTTTGTGAACCAGAAATCGGATCTCAAAGTGTTCCAATTCACATAAAACTGTGAACTTCAGGAAATCCATCTTGAACTCGATCCTCCACTTATCCACTCATTGCTAGTGTCTACACCTCTATATGTCCAAAAATATGATTATAATTAAATAGTTTAGATTTTAGTGATTGATGTTGTCTGATGCAAAGTTTCAAGTCTCATTACATAATGCAATTCTGACTCCCTTCTTCTATTTTTCAAAGTTCACTGTACTGAGAATTACATGTTCAAAATGCTTTAAACACAATTTCCAGAGACGACTGCAGAATAACTATTAAACTTTTGAGTGATAGACTTTGTAAAGACTGTGGAGATTGAGTGGGCGGGAGTGTGAAACTGGATGAGTTGACAAACCTACTTATTTTTACACAATAATAGTTCCCTGTTTGTACAACCCATACATTATAATTGTAGCTAAATTGAAGATACAAAGAAAAATCTCATATTTCCATTTGATAACTTTATACCCACAATGCATATTAAACTTTACTTAAAAAAAAAATGATGGCAGATGGTAGATTGGTAGCTTTAATCTAATTATTGGAAATTTGTAATCTGCCGAAAATATTATGACATGCTCATAAAAGGGGTCTTTGGGCTTCATGTTTGCTTTAGCTCTCAAAGGGATCAAACTTTATAATTAACATGCTGCTGATATTTAGCTGACAGATGTATGTTGTGCAGTTTCTGCTGATATTTAGCTTTTAAAATAATGTGATTTTTTTTCTTTTAACTTGCATGTAAAACTATTTAAAAATATAGAAATTGTTAAACAACACTTTCTAAGCAATATTTTCCCTAACAATTATCAGGAAACTTCTAACATAGTATAAAACAAATATTATATAACATCGTTCCTAGTGTATTCACTATTCACATCAGTAGCAGAAATATTCCGCGCTTGATTTCCTTTGTTATAAATTGCCTGCTCATTTAGAAAGACTTGAGATTATGGTTATTGATTGTGCAGTCATTTCCCCATTTTGTATAGCAGTACTATTATCAATATGATGCCGTTCTATAAATACTGAATAACAATAATGAGAAATTACACAATTATACAGCATATTCTCTTTCAGGAAGGAAAATGGCGAGGATAGATCATGTTGTATTGAAAGTTTGTAAATGCAGCTATATTAGGGCACGATTAATTTTGCCGGCAGCAGCTCATTTTCTGACTATAAAAATGTAAAGGTTTCTCTTATTATTTTAAAGCTGCACAATGTATTTTATAGTTGCAGTCATGAAGTGGCTCAGCCTAGACCATTACTGAAATATGACTCCAGTAAACGATTTTTTTTTAAAAGCGTCTTATTATTCTGTATAGAAAGTTATATTGAAGGAGCTGCAATACCAACAGCCAATGTAAATCTATTCTTTCTAAAGTATTGTTGATTATGGGAACATAAGTGTCTTTTCCTCAGAGCAAATAACAGCCAAGAACAGAAAAATCAATATAAATTTAATAAGAGTCTTAGGTAATAAAATCCCAAATCTTGCAAAATCTCCTTTTAGGCATAGATATGTTTGTTCATAACAAATATAAATTTCAGTTTTTTTCATAAATGAAATATTGGCAGCCAGATGAAACATATAAAAATGGAAATGTAGATTTTAAGCAAGTTTGATCATACGTTTTCTGCCTTTAATGAATTAAATAAGAAAATTCAAATACAGTATGTCATCAACTACAGAAGCATTTTATGCTAATATATAAGCTTTGAATATAGGGGCATTCATTTGAATAAAAATCCTTGAAAATAAAACACTGTAGCAGAGATATGTTCTGCTGTTGGCCGGCTACCACCTTAATAATCTAGTGAAGCATTTAACGTAAGTGTAGACATATTCTAACTATGGCATTGTTATCTAAATAATCTGCATTACGGTCAGCCATATTTTTAATGCAAAGAGCTACTACAAGTGAGCTCTTTCTTTCTTTCTTTCTTTTTGAAGCCAACCTGGTGATCCGCTGATCAACACCATGATTACACTTCATATGTTGACACCTGGTTGAACGTATGGATAATGATATGTCTTATCAATTATAGCACTTCACTTTAGTGATTGACTTATTATTTGTGTATTCAGTCCAACTGAACAATACCTTTATATAGAACTTTGTCCTTTTTGTTTCTATTTACCTGTCAGGCAAATGTGACTTAACCCCTTAACGACCGCCGATACGCCTTTTAACGGCGGCCGCTAAGGGTACCTAAACCACAGCCGGCGCTGTGGAAAAAGTAAACAGCGCCCCCCAGAGTCGGATTTTCTCCGGGGTCTCGCCTGCCGGGGGTAGCCGAGACCCGAGAGAACATGATTGGGGGTTTTTTTTACCGACCCCGCATTTGCGATCGCCGGTAATTAACCGTTTACCGGCGATCGCAAAAAACACCCGAAAAACTCGATTTCTTTTTAATTTCTCTGTCCTCCGATGTGATCGCACATCAGAGGATAGAGAAATGGGGTCCAAGGTAGCCCCCCAATACTTACCTGTCTCCCCCGGTGCTCCTCGTGGCTCCCGATGGGCGCCGCCATCTTCAAAATGGCGGGCGCATGCGCAGTGCGCCCGCTGGCCGGCAGCGGGAGAATCTTTGGGGTTTCGGCTGCCGGGGGTAGCCGAGACCCCAAGGAACATGATCGGGATCAGTTTTACCGACCCCTGTTTTGCGATCGCCGGTAATTAACTGTTTACCGGCGACCGCAAAATAAAAAAAAGCAAAGTGTAATTCTCTGTCCTCTGATGTGATCACACATCAGAGGACAGAGAAATAGGGGGATTCAGGGACCCTATTATACTCACCAGTGTCCCTGGGTCCTCCTGCTACTCCTCCTGGCCGCCGGCATCTTCTTGGCAAAAAAAATGGCCGGCACATGCGCAGTGCGCCCGCCATCTGTCGCCATCTGCCGGCTGGCAGGAGAAGAGCAGTTGGGGCTAAAATTAGGGTTAGGGTTAGGGCTAGGGTTAGGGCTAGGGTTAGGGTTAGGGCTATGGTTAGGGCTAGGGTTAGGGCTAGGGTTAGGGCTAGGGCTAGGGTTAGGGCTAAGGTTAGGGTTAGGGCTAGGGTTAGGGTTGGGGATAAATTTAGGGTTGGGGCTAAATTTAAGGTTAGGGTTGGGGCTAAATTTAGGGTTAGGGTTGGGGATAAATTTAGGGTTAGGGTTGGGAATAAATTTAGGGTTAGGCTTCTTTCACACTAACGTCGGTACGGGGCCGTCGCAATGCGTCGGCCCGACATACCGACGCACGTTGTGAAAATTGTGCACAACGTGGGCAGCGGATGTAGTTTTTCAATGCATCCGATGCCCAATCTATGTCCTGGTGAGGAGGGGGCAGAGTTACGGCCACACATGCATGAAATGGCGGACGCGACGTACAAAAAAACGTTACATTGAATGTTTTTTGTGCCGACGGTCCACCAAAACACAACTGATCCAGTGCACGACGGACGCGACGTGTGGCCATCCTTCACGATCCGTCGGCAATACAAGTCAATGGGCAAAAAACGGATTCTGCGGGCACATTTGCAAGATCCGTTTTTTGTCCAAAATGACGGATTGCGACGGATGCCAAACGACGCAAGTTTGAAAGTAGCCTTAGGGCTAGGGTTAGGGTTGGGGCTAAAGTTAGTGCTAGGGTTGGGGCTAAAGTTAGGGTTAGAGTTGGGATTAGGGTTAGGGTTTGGATTAGGGTTGGTATTAGGGTTAGGGTTGGCATTAGGGTTACGCTTGGGATTAGGGTTAGGTTTGGGATAAGGGTTAAGGTTAGGGTTGTGATTAGGGGTGTATTGGGATTAGGGTTAGGTTTGAGGTTAGGGTTAAGATTAGGATTAGGGGTGTGTTGGATTTAGGGTTTTGATTAAGGTTATGGTTAGGGTTGACATTAGGGTTGTTTTGGGGTAAGGGTTGTGATTATCGTTAGGGTTAGTGGTTAGGATTATGGATCGGGTTGGGATTAGGGTTAGGGGTGTGGTGGGGTTAGGGTTGGAGCTAGAATTGGGGGGTTTCTACTGTTTAGGTACATCAGGGGGTCTCCAAACACGACAGCCAATTTTGCACTCAAAAAGTCAAATGGTGCTCCCTCCATTCTGAGCTCTGCCGTGCGCCCAAACAGTGGGTTACCCCCACATATGGGGCATCAGCGTACTCGGGATAAATTGGACAACAACTTTTGGCGTCCAATTTCTCCTGTTACCCTTGTGAAAATAAAAACTTGGTGGCTACAAAATCTTTTTTGTGAAAAAAAAAATATTTTTTTTATTTTCACGACTCTGCATTCTAAACTTCTGTTAAGCACTTGGGCATTCAAAGTTCTCACCACACATCTAGATAAGTTCCTTGGGGGGTCTAGTTTCCAAAATGGGGTCACTTGTGGGGGGGTTACTACTGTTTAGGTACATCAGGGGCTCTGCAATCGCAACATAATGCCCACAGACCATTCTATCAAAGTCTGCATTCCAAAACGGCGCTCCTTCCCTTCCGAGCTCTGCCGTGCGCCCAAACAGTGGTTTACCCCCACATATGGAACATCAGTGTACTCGGGATAAATTGGACAACAACTTTTGCAGTCCAACTTCTCCTGTTACCCTTGTGAAAATAAAAACTTGGGGGCTACAATATCTTTTTTGTGGAAAAAAAAATATTTTTTATTTTCACGACTCTGCATTCTAAACTTCTGTTAAGCACTTGGGCATTCAAAGTTCTCACCACACATCTAGATAAGTTCCTTGGGGGTCTAGTTTCCAAAATCGGGTCACTTGTGGGGGGTTTCCACTGTTTAGGCACATCAGGGGCTCTCCAAACGCGACATGGCGTCTGATCTCAATTCCAGACAATTCTACATTGAAAAAGTAAAACGGCACTCCTTCTCTTCCAAGCTCTGCGGTGCGCCCAAGCAGTGGTTTACCCCCACATATGGGGTATCGACGTACTCAGGAGAAATTGCACTACAACTTTTTTGGTCTAATTTCTCCTGTTACCCTTGTGAAAATAAAAATTTTGGGGCAAAAATATCATTTTTGTAGAAAAAAATGCGATTTATTTATTTTCACGGCTCAACGTTATAAACTTCTGTGAAGCACATGGGGGTTCAAAGTGCTCACCACACATCTAGATAAGTTCCTTAAGGGGTCTAGTTTCCAAAATGGTGTCACTTGTGGGGGGTTTCCACTGTTTAGGCACATCAGGGGCTCTCCAAACGCGACATGGCGTCCGATCTCAATTCCAGACAATTCTGCATTGAAAAAGTAAAACGGCGCTCCTTCACTTCCAAGTTCTGCAGTGCACCCAAACAGTGGTTTACCCCCACATACGGGGTATTGGCATATTCAGGAAAAATTTCATAACAAAATTTATGGTTACATTTCTGTTTTTACACTTGTGAAAATAAAAAAATGGTTGTGAAATAAAATGTTTGCAAAAAAAAGTTAAATGTTAATTTTTTCCTTCCATATTGTTTCAGTTCCTGTGAAGCACGTAAAGGGTTAATAAACTTCTTGAATGTGGCTTTGAGAACCGTGAGGGGTGCAGTTTTTAGAATGGTGTCACACTTCATTATTTTCTATCATATAGACCCCTCAAAATGACTTCAAATGTGATGTGGTCCCTAAAAAAAATGGTGTTGTAAAAATGAGAAATTGCTGGCCAAATTTTAACCCTTATAACTCCCTAACAAAAAAAACTGTTGTTTCCAAAATTGTGCTGATGTAAAGTAGACATGTGGAAAATGTTATTTATTAACTATTTTTCGTGACATATCTCTCTGATTTAGGGGCATAAAAATACAAAGTTTGAAAATTGAAAAATTTTAAAATTTTTCGCCATATTTCCATTTTTTTCATAAATAATTGCAAGTAATATCAAAGAAATGTTACTACTAACATGAAGTACAATATGTCTCGAAAAAACAATCTCAGAATCAGTGGGATCCGTTGAAGCGTTCCAGAGTTATAACCTCATAAAGGGACAATGGTCAGAATTGCAAAAATTGGCTCGGTCATTAAGTACCAAATTGGCTCTGTCACTAAGGGTATGTGTCCACGTTCAGGATTGCATCAGGATTTGGTCAGGATTTTTCATCAGTATTTGTAAGCCAAAACCAGGAGTGGAACAATTAGCGGAAAAGTATAATAGAAACATATGCACAACTTCTGTATTTATCATCCACTCCTGGTTTTGGCTTACAAAAACTGATGGAAAATCCTGACCAAATCCTGATGCAATCCTGAACGTGGACACATACCCTTAGGGGTTAAACAAATACTTTGCTTAGGCACTTCTAGTAATTAGTATGAACATTTTTGGGAGGTACAGTACCTGAGTATAGTGGTTCTCTGTCCTTAATCTCCACTTTTCAATATCTGTATGTTTTTTTTCTTTAATTGTTGATTACTTAATAAATATTATAAAATTTTATGCATGGACTAGTGATGAGCGAGTATCCTCGAGTGATCTCTGAGTATTTTGGGTGTGCTCGGAGATTATATTTGAGTCGCTGTGGCTGCATGATTTGCAGCTGCAAGACAGCCTGAATAAATTTGGGGATTGCCTGTTTGTTAGGGAATCCTCACATGTGCTTAGGCTGTCTAGCAGCCGCAAATCATGCAGCTGTGGCGACACAAACTAAATTTCCGAGCATGTCCAAAACAGTCTGAGATCAACTGAGCATGCTCGGAAATCTTGAGTAACGAGCATACTCGCTCATTACTAGTCTGGATGTAATACTTTCATTTTTGTAGATTTTTGTAGTTTTTGAAGTGCCCTTTACTCTTTGGCCAATGTATATGAATGTGCTTTCTATACATAGAACTTTGACTGAAAGCGGGCAGGCGCCATCCGTGCGGCTGACACCCAAAAACTGCGGAGAGGAATAATGTTAATTTCCTCTCAGCTGCGGGGCACTAAGTTCAGGCATTGGTACGTTTTAGAGTGCCATTAACCTGCAGATAACTCATATTTCTGCAGGTTAGTAGTGTTTTTTCACGTGATAGGATATGACCAATTCTATTATTCCCTAAGAGATAATCCACTGCCAGAAATGTCACTTTCTCATACACTGTGTACACAGTTATTTGGAAATTTGTATTTTTAATTATTAACTTTATTATTGAACAACTAGTGCTGTTGATCAATCCAAAAGGTTTACAAAATAAAAACCTGAATATTTCTGAAAGTAAAATTGAGATTTTGTCTTTCTTAGGAGAATATTTGTGTATGCAGAATTATTATGTAACTAAATGAAAACATACATTTTTCCATCTCAGTGTTTTATTTTAAACTGCTATAGTGAGCATAATAATGAAGCAAAAAATGTGCAAAAATACACTTCTGACATTTAAAAAATTTATCAATGACCAACATAGCCGCCCTTCTTTTCAATAACATACATGAGCCTTCCATCCAGGTCAAAAAAGAAAAGGGGCCATGTAATTATTCTTCTATCTTTAAGATATTTACTGGGTAGCCAAGCATTTGAACACTTCGATGCGTGCAATAGAGTAATATCATGCATAAAAATCATTGTTTTCCTGAAAGATGCAAACTTTTTCCTGTACCACTGCTTGAAGAAACTAAAAAACTGTCAGCAAGTTTGGGAGTTAATTTTGATTCCATCTTTATCCTTCAAAGGTTCAATTATCTCATTTTAAATAATATCAGCCCATAGCAGTACCCCATCTCCAAATTTCTGGTGTCAGAGTTAAAGCAGAGGTATGTACTGATCCAGCCATGGGCCCACCAATCCTGTCCGTCAACAGTCATTTTCATCTCATAATAAAACCTTTGAAAAATCTGTCTACAGATATTTCTTGGCCCAGTCTTGATATTTTAACTTATGTGTCTTGTTTAGTGGTGGCCGGTTTAAAGCCTTCTTAACCTTGGTCATAGCTCTGATTACTGAACACTCCTTGAACATCAGGGCACTGGTGGATAATGGCTTTCTGGTCACTTCACATTTCATTCTTCTTAGATCTTTGGCAGTTAATGTGTGTCTTTTTTTTCAATACATTTTTTGTGACCCTGTTATTTATAGGCAAAAACTTTTGATGGTTCTGTGATCATTTTTCAGCATCTTAGCAATTTTAAGAGTGCTGCATTCCTCTGTAAGACTTTTAATATTTTTTTTTTACTTTTCAGTCTTTTAATTGTATTTCTGGGCCATTTTGCCTGAGGAAAACAAGCTGCCTAATAATTCTGCACTGCTTTATAAAGTTTGTTCTATCCTTAGGTCTTACCCTCACTCATTACACAAATACACATTACCTGATCTGCTTCATCCAATAAACATTCAAGTTATTACAGATTCGACCTGTACACTCTAAAATAATAATATGGTCAAAATACTCACTTGTCTAATAATCTTGCATACAGAGTAGTTCCATGTCCTTGTTATTAGGTCCACCATCATCATCAGCTACTGCCTTCCATACACTTCCTCCTCTTTACCCATTTTTAAAAAAAAAATGTGGTCAATTTAAGGAGCGCTATGGCTATATAGCACACTGCAATGGATTAGTGGTAAACAAACCTTTTATTAACCACTACGCGTTTCGGCAGCGGACTGCTACCTTCCTCAGGTGAAAGGTAGCAGTCCGCAGCCAAAACGCGTAGTGGTTCAATAATAGGTTTGTTTACCACTAATCTATTGCAGCATGCTCTATAGCCATAGCACTCCTTAAAATTTTTTTCCAAAAAAGTTTACATTTCCCTTCAGAGATAGTGGCTGGAGCAGCTTGGGGCCATAGAGCTCATCTCCAGGCAACAGGACCTGAAGTGAAGTCACATCCTGTGAAGTTGCATCACATGACTAGATCTTGGGCCCACTTGACCAGACTAGGAAGCACAGCACAGGAGCAGTCTCAGAGCAACAGAGCAGGATTGCACGGAGGAGTCCGCTACTGGAGTTTTGCAAGGGTGCACAACCCTTCCAGGTGAGAGGCTAATCCCCCACCTTCCATTGCAACATCCAAATCAAACCACTTGGTGCTTCTCATGCTGCGCTCTTCCATGTTTATTGTCTTCCTCTTTACCCATAGCATAGTCAGTTCTGCTTTTGTGTACTTAACCCTTTCACGACATATGTTGTACAGTTATGTCATATGTCATGTCTCTGACTTTGATCTAAGCTTTGGTACCATGCAGCTGTACCATACATTGCACAGTTATGTCAATAACATGTTTTCTGGCTGCTCACTCTGCTTTACAGATATAATGTACAGTGGATGTAAGACATACTGTCTTGAATCGCAAAGATGAACCAGCTCCAAATACAGGGCTGATTTTATTAAAGACTTGTTAACAGTCAGCCATTTATTATTCACTTTGAAATCAACCAGTTTGTTCCATTTAAAAATTAAATCATTTTGGGATGGCTTTATTAAAAACCTTTATAATTGCATAATCGTTTTGTGAATAGAAAATATGTGAGAAGCCATTATTTTTTGCGAAAAGCAAACCTTGAAAAGCCATTTCTTCACATTAAAAAAAGTACAACTGGTTTGAAAAATATTTAGAATTGAGAGTCCTCAGTGGTTGATACCTTTTTATGGCTAACTAAAAAGATGATAACAAATTGCAAGCTTTCAAGACTACTCAGGTCCCTTCATCTGGAATAGACTAATACAAATTCTGAGGAATCACATATTTATGCACAATACAGCCCAGAAATATTGCCATAGATAAGACAGGTGATGTGAAGCAGAACTACCATTATGTGAGAGTGATAAACAGTTGTGTCCATAAATATTGGAGCAGTTCATAGATAAGGAGTGTGAATGGGATCTGGTTCTGTGTTATGATGCCCCCCACACGGTCTGAGGAGGATGTAAAAAGTAATAAATCCATGCGACACATTCATTCATGCACTGAGTGTATCAAAGGTCATCATCAGTTTATATTCCCAAACTCTTCTGTCTCTCTGAGATTTGAAATGACCCTTTAACCCCTTCCCGACCTTTGACGCATACGCTGCGTCATGAAAGTCGGTGCCATTCCGACCCATGACGCAGCATATGCGTCATGGAAAGATCGCGTCCCTGCAGGCCGGGTGAAAGGGTTAACTCCCATTTCACCCGATCTGCAGGGACAGGGGGAGTGGTAGTTTAGCCCAGGGGGGGTGGCTTCACCCCCTCGTGGCTACGATCGCTCTGATTGGCTGTTGAAAGTGAAAATGCCAATCAGAGCGATTTGTAATATTTCACCTAAAAAACTGGTGAAATATTACAATCCAGCCATGGCCGATGCTGCAATATCATCGGCCATGGCTGGAAACACTTATGTGCACCCACCCCACCCCTCCGATCGCCCCCCCAGCCCCCCGATCTGTGGTCCGCTCCCCTCGGTCCTGTGCTCCGCTCCCCCGTCCTCCTGTCCGCTTCCCCCGTGCTCCAATCACACCCCCCGTGCTCCAATCAAACCCCCCCGCACTCCGGTCCCCCCCCGCACACAGCGACCCCCCCCGTGCTCCGATCCACCCCCCCGCACAGCGATCCCTCACCCCGTGCTCCAATCCTCCCCCGTGCTCCAATCCTCCCTCCCGTGTTCTGATCCACCCCCCCATGCTCCGATCCACCCCCCCGTGCTCCGACGCCCCCCCGTGCCCTGATCTCCCCCCCCCTTATACTTACCTGGCCGCCCGAGGTCCGTCCGTCTTCTTTCCTGGGCGCCGCCATCTTCCAAAATGGCGGGCGCATGTGCAGTGCGCCCGCCGAATCTGCCGGCCGGCAGATTCGTTCCAGAGTGAATTTTGATCACTGAGATATAACCTATCTCAGTGATCAAAATAAAAAAAATAGTAAATGACCCCCCCCTTTGTCACCCCCATAGATAGGGACAATAAAAAAATAAAGAATTTTTTTTTTTTTCACTAAGGTTGGGGTAAGAACTAGGGTTAGGGTTAGGGGTAGGGTTAGGGTTAGGGTTAGGGGTAGGGTTAGGGGTAGGGTTAGGGGTAGGGTTAGGGGTAGGGGTAGGGTTAGGGGTAGGGTTAGGGGTAGGGTTAGGGTTAGGGTTTCGGTATGTGCACACATATTCTGGTCCTATGCGGATTTTTCCGCAGCGGATTTGAAAAATCCACAGTGCTAAACCGCTGCAGATTTATGGTGGATTTACCGCGGTTTTTCTGCGCATTTCACTGCGGTTTTACAACTGCGATTTTCTATTGGAGCAGTTGTAAAACCGCTGCGGAATCCGCAGAAAGAAGTGACATGCTGCGGAATGTAAACCGCTGCGTTTCCGTGCAGTTTTTCCGCAGCATGTGTACAGCGATTTTTGGTTCCCATAGGTTCACATTGAACTGTAAACTCATGGGAAACTGCTGCGGATCCGCAGCATTTTCTGCAGCGTGTGCACATACCTTTAGAATTAGGCTATGTGCACACGGTGCGGATTTGGCTGAGGATCCGCAGCAGTGTTCCATCAGGTTTACAGTACCATGTAAACATATGGAAAACCAAATCCGCTGTGCCCATGGTGCGGAAAATACCGCGCGGGAACGCTGCGTTGTATTTTCCGCAGCATGCCAATTCTTTGTGCGGATTCCGCGGCGTTTTACACCTGTTCCTCAATAGGAATCCGCAGGTGAAATCCGCACAAAAAACACTGGAAATCCGCGGAAAATCCGCAGGTAAAACATAGTGCCTTTTACCCGCGGATTTTTCAAAAATGGTGCTGAAAAATCTCATACGAATCCGCAACGTTGGCACATAGCCTTAGGGTTGGGTTGGAATTAGGGTTGTGGTTAGGGTTAGGGGTGTGTTGGGGTTAGGGTTGTGGTTAGGGGTGTGTTGGGGTTAGGGTTGTGATTAGGGTTATGGCTACAGTTGGGATTAGGGTTAGGGGTGTGTTGGGGTTAGTGTTGGAGGTAGAATTGAGGGGTTTCCACTGTTTAGGCACTTCAGGGGGTCTCCAAACGCAACATGGCGCCACCATTGATTCCAGCCAATCTTGTATTCAAAAATTCAAATGGTGCTCCCTCACTTCCGAACCCCGATGTGTGCCCAAACAGTGGTTTACCCCCACATATGGGGTACCAGCATACTCAGGACAAACTGCGCAACAATTACTGGGGTCCAATTTCTCCTGTTACCCTTGAGAAAATAAAAAATTGCTTGCTAAAACATCATTTTTGAGGAAAGAAAAATGATTTTTTATTTTCACGGCTCTGCGTTGTAAACGTCTGTGAAGCACTTGGGGGTTCAAAGTGCTCACCACATATCTAGATAAGTTCCTTGGGGGGTCTAGTTTCCAAAATGGGGTCACTTGTGGGGGGTTTCTACTGTTTAGGCACACCAGGGGCTCTGCAAACGCAACGTGACGCCCGCAGACCATTCCATCAAAGTCTGCATTTCAAAAGTCACTACTTCCCTTCTGAGCCCCCACGTGTGCCCAAACAGTGGTTTACCCCCACACATGGGGTATCAGCGTACTCAGGAGAAACTGGACAACAACTTTTGTGGTCCAATTTCTCCTGTAACCCTTGGGAAAATAAAAAATTCTGGGCTAAAAAATTATTTTTGAGGAAAGAAAACGTATTTATTATTTTCACGGCTCTGCGTTATAAACTTCTGTAAAGCACTTGGGGGTTGAAAGTGCTCACCACACATCTAGATAAGTTCCTTTGGGGGTCTAGTTTCCAAAATGGGGTCACTTGTGGGGGGTTTCTACTGTTTAGGCACACCAGGGGCTCTGCAAACGCAACGTGACGCCCGCAGACCATTCCATCAAAGTCTGCATTTCAAAAGTCACTACTTCCCTTCTGAGCCCCCACGTGTGCCCAAACAGTGGTTTACCCTCACACATGGGGTATCAGCGTACTCAGTAGAAACTGGACAACAACTTTTGTGGTCCAATTTCTCCTGTAACCCTTGGGAAAATAAAAAATTCTGGGCTAAAAAATTATTTTTGAGGAAAGAAAACGTATTTATTATTTTCACGGCTCTGCGTTATAAACTTCTGTAAAGCACTTGGGGGTTGAAAGTGCTCACCACACATCTAGATAAGTTCCTTTGGGGGTCTAGTTTCCAAAATGGGGTCACTTGTGGGGGGTTTCTACTGTTTAGGCACACCAGGGGCTCTGCAAACGCAACGTGACGCCCGCAGACCATTCCATCAAAGTCTGCATTTCAAAAGTCACTACTTCCCTTCTGAGCCCCCACGTGTGCCCAAACAGTGGTTTACCCCCACACATGGGGTATCAGCGTACTCAGGAGAAACTGGACAACAACTTTTGGGGTAAAATTTCTCCTGTAACCCTTGGGAAAATAAAAAATTGCAGGCTAAAATTCATTTTTGAGAAAATAATTTTTTTATTTTATTTTCATGGCTCTGCGTTATAAACTTCTGTGAAGCACTTGAGGGTTCAAAGTGCTCACTACACATCTAGATTAGTTCCTTTGGGGGTCTAGTTTCCAAAATGGGGTAATTTGTGGGGGATCTCCAATGTTTAGGCACACAGGGGCTCTCCAAACGCGACATGGTGTCCGCTAATGATTGGAGATAATTTTCCATTTAAAAAGCCAAATGGCGTGCCTTCCCTTCTGAGCCCTGCCGTGCACCCAAACAGTGGTTTACCCCCACATATGGGGTATCTGCATACTCAGGACAAACTGGACAACAACATTTGTGGTCCAATTTCTCCTATTACCATTGGCAAAATAGGAAATTCCAGGCTAAAAAATCATTTTTGAGAAAAGAAAAATTATTTTTTATTTTCATGGCTCTGCATTATAAACTTCTGTGAAGCACCTGGGGGTTTAAAGTGCTCAGTATGCATCTAGGTAAGTTCCTTGGGGAGTCTAGTTTCCAAAATGGGGTCACTTGTGGGGGAGCTCCATTGCATAGGCACACAGGGGCTCTCCAAATGCGACATGGTGTCCGCTAACAATTGGAGCTAATTTTCCATTCAAAAAGTTAAAAGGCGCGCCTTCCCTTCCGAGCCCTGCCGTGTGCCCAAACAGTGGTTTACCCCCACATATGAGGTATTGGCGTACTCGGGAGAAATTGCTCAACAAATTTTAGGATCCATTTTATCCTGTTGCCCATGTGAAAATGAAAAAATTGAGGCGAAAATAAATTTTTTGTGAAAAAAAAGTACTTTTTCATTTTTACGGATCAATTTGTGAAGCACCTGAGGGTTTAAAGTGCTCACTAGGCATCTAGATAAGTTCCTTGGGGGGTCCAGTTTCCAAAATGGGGTCACTTGTGGGGGAGCTCCAATGTTTAAGCACACAGGGTCTCTCCAAGCGCGACATGGTGTCCGCTAACGATGGAGATAATTTTTCATTCAAAAAGTCAAATGGCTCTCCTTCCCTTCCGAGCCTTACCATGTGCCCAAACAGTGGTTTACCCCCACATGTGAAGTATCGGTGTACTCAGGAGAAATTGCCCAACAAATTTTAGGATCCATTTTATCCTGTTGTCCATGTGAAAATGAAAAAATTGAGGCTAAAAAACTTTTTTTGTGAAAAAAAAAGTACTTTTTCATTTTTACGGATCAATTTGTGAAGAATCTGGGGGTTTAAAGGGCTCACTATGCATCTAGATAAGTTCCTTGGGGCGTCTAGTTTCCAAAATGGGGTCACTTGTGGGGGAGCTCCAATTTTTAGGCACACGGGGGCTCTCCAAATGTGACATGGTGTCCGCTAAAGAGTGCAGCCAATTTTTCATTCAAAAAGTCAAATGGCGCTCCTTCCCTTCCAAGCCCTGCCGTGCGCCCAAACAGTGGTTTACCCCCACATATGAGGTATCAGCGTACTCAGGACAAATTGGAAAACAACTTACGTGGTTCAGTTTCTCCTTTTACCATTGGGAAAATAAAAAAATTGTTGCTGAAAAATCATTTTTGTGACTAAAAAGTTAAATGTTCATTTTTTCCTTCCATGTTGCTTCTGCTGCTGTGAAGCACCTGAAGGGTTAATAAACTTCTTGAATGTGGTTTTGTGCACCTTGAGGGGTGCAGTTTTTAGAATGGTGTCACTTTTGGGTATTTTCAGCCATATAGACCCCTCAAACTGACTTCAAATGTGAGGTGGTCCCTAAAAAAAATGGTTTTGTAAATTTCGTTGTAAAAATGAGAAATCGCTGGTCAAATTTTAACCCTTATAACTTCCTAGCAAAATAGAAATTTTGTTTCCAAAATTGTGCTGATGTAAAGTAGACGTGTGGCAAATGTTATTTATTAACTATTTTGTGTCACATAACTCTCTGGTTTAACAGAATAAAAATTCAAAATGTGAAAATTGCGAAATTTTCAAAATTTTCGCCAAATTTCCGTTTTTATCACAAATAAACACAGAATTTATTGACCTAAATTTACCACTAACATGAAACCCAATATGTCACAAAAAAACAATCTCAGAACCGCTAGGATCCGTTGAAGCGTTCCTGAGTTATTACCTCATGAAGGGACACTGGTCAGAATTGCAAAAAACGGCAAGGTCTTTAAGGTCAAAATAGGCTGGGTCATGAAGGGGTTAATACAAGTAATCTCATCTCCATAATGCTGTGAACAGGGAGACAAAAATGTATTGCCACAGGTAGATCTATTCTTTTTTCTTTTATTGTGTGGTGATGAGAGTTCATCCTTGTTCTCAGTTTTTGCCCTGTCTCCCCCACATACAGACCCCCATTTGGAAATTTAGTACAAATAATTAGGTACACCACATTAGATGTGATGCAGCTGAAAGTATCTGGGATCTTGTAGTCCTGATGTGAATTGGGGATCTTTATCTTGTCCATGGTCATTATATATGGACAAGTTTAAAAACGTTTCTGGTAGCAAGGAAAGGTTCTTGCAGCTGTTTGAAAGGACAGGGAGCTTCTGACAATTATGCTTCTTTGATTTGGGGGCTGCCTAGAACACAGTAATGGGGGGTCTGGAAAAATGGATTGTAAGCGGGCATCTTTTTGTAGTAAAGGTTGTAATTTCTGTGCTGCTCCCCTTGGCACCTCCAGATTTGGATTGTAGGTGACTATTAGAGGCACCCGGTTATTTTCTTCTTTAGCTTTGTAATGTAGCAGGTGATTCCTTGATATTCTATTTGCCCTTGTAATTTGGTTTTGAATTGTTCTTGGATGGTAGCCCTGATTCAAAAAGGTCTTTCTGAGGCGACCAAGGTGTTCATCCCTATCCATGTGGTTGTAACATTTACGATTTTACCTGATGACTTGGCTGTAGACAATAAAGTTTTTTATGGGTTTTGAATGGAAATTGTCCCATTTAAGGTATGTTGGGCTTCTGATACAGGGATGTTTCTATTTCGTAATGGAAATATATATATCAAATAGATCTCACTTGCATATATACTCCTTTATAATCATATATACTCATATAAACACAAATATATCTATATACTCAGCTAGTTTATAATCAATTGTTCAACTTGACCACATGAGCTAGGCCAGATGGTTCCTCGGTACTTTCCAGACACCAAAAAATAGGAACTTAGGCCAGATGTCTTGAACTAATGTCTAGAATCCTGCTGAATAGCAGGATAAATGAGACAGCTACACTTTAGTTGCTTAATCAGCATTCATATGTGCATTAATCACAATATTCCATATATATTTAGATAACCAATAACAGAGGAGCTAGACAATATGGTAATTAACTAACCACCCCTAACCACCTCCTTACTATATGCAATTATAAATCCATGTATGTACAATAAATCATCAGTATTGGTGGAATGTTATTGTCACAATGGTGTACAGTCTCATTCTTGATGAGCGCTCAAAATACTCTTATTGGGAACGGCCGCAGCACAAACAGGGATAGATTTATCCAAACCAAATTTCCATAACAATTGTTCTGCAGCTTAATGATGGTGTCCAAAAAGTTAATTTCAGTGCTGGAGTAGTTGAGTGTTAAGTTGATGGTGGGATGAAATTGATTAAGCTGTTCATGGAACGTCTTTAGCTGTGGCTAAGACTCCATCCAGATGCTTAAAATATCATCAATATAGCGGTAGTAGGCCAGAGGACTGATGGGACATGAGGACAAAAAGTCGCTTTCAAGCTTGGCCATGAAAAGATTTCCATAATGTGTGGCCATTTTACTTCCCATTGCTGTGCCAGTCTCCTAAAGATATATTTTGTTGTCAAATTCAAAGTAATTGCAGGTGAGGATGAATTTTATACGTTTCACCACACAATCAGCATCAGTCCCTGAGTTTTCCAAGAAGAATTTGCAGGCATTTAATCCATCCTGGTGTGAGATATTAGAGTACAAAGATTCCACATCCATGGTGGCCAGAATAATTCCTTCTGGTAGAGGACCTATTGCTGCTAGTTTATTCAATAGGTCAGTCATGATGACCTGAATGTAGCTGGGTGTATCTTTTACTAGTGGTTTCAGAATAACCTCTACCCATCCAGATACCTGCTCAGTAAGGGTGCCCACACATGAAATAATTGGTCTTCCTGGATTTCCAGATTTGTGGATTTTGGGAAGCATGTAGAATGTCCTGATTCTTGGACTTTATGGTATCAGGTCATTGGCTCTTGCGGATTCGTCAGGCAGACAAGATACCAACTTGTTTAGTTCCTTGTAATAGTCCTGTGTAGGATGTCATAAGACACCTGTCTTATCTATACTAAACATAACTTGGCACACAATCATGGTAGAAATTAAAGAAATTTAATCCAAAAGTACATACAGTAGTCACAAATGTTTCGGTCTATCGTGACCTTCATCAGTGTACTACAAATAAAATTAATAATGAGCATAAGAAAAAAAGAAGTGAGGTATATACAATACTAGCTATTGAACCCATTCTATGCCAGGGTGGCGAGCATTTATATTGGTATATGGTCTCCATCCTGGTATGTGCTGCTTTCATCCTGCACCCTAATCTTGTCATGTGCTACTACCATCTTGCACCCCCATCCTGTCATGTGCAGCCCCCATCCTGTGCCCTCATCCTCTTTTGTGCGCCTCCATCTTGTCATGTGCTACTGTTTTCCTGTGCCCTCATCCTGTCATGTGATCCCATCCTGCACCCCCATCCTGTCATGTGGTGCTTCCATCCTGCACCCCCATGCTGGCATGTGCTGCTCCCATCCTGCACCCCCATTCTGGCATGTGCTGCTCCCATCCTGCGCCCCCATTCTGTAATGTGCTTCTCCCATCCTTTGCCCCAATTTTGTAATGTGCTGTACCCATCCTGTGCCCCAATCCCGTCATGTGGAGCTCCCAACCTGCACCCTCATCCTGTTGTGTGCTGCTCCCATCCTGCACCCTCATCCTGTCATGTGCTGCTCCCATCCTGCGCCCCCATTCTGTAATATGCTGCTCCCATCCTGCGTGCCCATTCTGTCATGTGCTGCTCTCATCCTGCCCCATCCTGTCATGTGATGCTCTCATTCTGCGCCCCATCTGTTATGACCTGGTGGGTAGGAGCACCCAGAATGAACTGATAGTTAAAACTCACACAGGACAAGCTCTGGGATGTGGGAGCTCTGCTGATCGCAATCCCTAATCCTATCACACACACTAGAAATAGCCGTGGAGCGCTCCTGACACTCCCTAGGCGCCTCGTAACAGCCTAAGAGCTAGCTAGCCCTAGAGGTAGAAAATAAAGCCTACCTTGCCTCAGAGAAATTCCCCAAAGGAAAAGGCAGCCCCCCACATATATTGACTGTGAGTAAATATGAAAGTCACAAACGCAGAAATGAAACAGGTTTCAGCAAAGGGAGGCCAGACTTACTAAATAGACCGAGGATAGGAAAGGTAGCTTTGCGATCAGCACAAAAAACTACAAATGACCATGCAGAGTGTGCAAAAAGACCTCCGCACCGACTAACGGTGCGGAGACGCCACTCTGCATCCCAGAGCTTCCAGCTAGCAAGACAAAATCATGATATCCAGCTGGACAAGAAAACAATGAACGAATTAGATACAATCAGGAACTTAGCTTCTGCTGGAGTAGACAGGTCACCAGAAAGATCCAAGAGCGAACTGAACAAATGCAGAAACATTGACAGCTGGCATGGAGTAACGATCTAAGTGGAGTTAAATAGAGCAGCCAACCAAAGGATAAAGCACGTCACCTGTGTAAGGAACCTCAGAAGCAGCAGCTCCACTCACAGCCACCAGAGGGAGCCCACGGACAGAACTCACCGAAGTACCATTCACGACCACAGGAGGGAGCTCGACAACAGAATTCACAACAGTACCCCCCCTTGAGGAGGGGTCACCGAACCCTCACCAGAGCCCCCAGGCCGATCGGGATGAGCCAAATGAAAGGCACGAACTAAATCGGCAGCATGAACATCAGAGGCAAAAACCCAGGAAATATCTTCCTGACCATAACCCTTCCACTTGACCAGGTACTGGAGTTTCTGTCTTGAAACACGAGAATCCAAAATCTTCTCCACCACATACTCCAACTCCCCCTTGACCAACACCGGGGCAGCAGGATCAACGGAGGGAATCATAGGCGCCACGTATCTCCGCAACAACGACCTATGGAACACATTATGGATGGCAAAAGAAGCTGGAAGGTCCAAACGAAATGACACAGGATTAAGAACTTCAGAAATCTTATATGGCCCAATGAAACAAGGCTTAAACTTAGGACAGGAAACCTTCATAGGAACATGACAAGATGACAACCAAACCAAATCCCCAACCCGAAGTCGGGGACCAACACAGCGCCGGCGGTTAGCGAAACGTTGAGCCTTCTCCTGGGACAATGTCAAATTGTCCACCACATGAGTCCAAATCTGCTGCAACCTGTCCACCACAGTATCCACACCAAGACAGTCCGAAGGCTCAACCTGCCCTGAAGAGAAACGAGGATGGAAACCAGAATTGCAAAAGAAAGGAGAAACCAAAGTAGCCGAGCTGGCCCGATAATTAAGGGCAAACTCAGCCAAAGGCAAGAAGGACACCCAATCATCCTGATCAGCAGAAACAAAGCATCTCAGATATGTTTCCAAAGTCTGATTAGTTCGTTCGGTTTGGCCATTAGTCTGAGGATGGAAAGCCGAAGAAAAAGACAAATCAATGCCCATCTTAGCACAAAAGGACCGCCAAAACCTTGAAACAAACTGGGAACCTCTGTCCGAGACGATGTTCTCCGGAATGCCATGCAAACGAACCACATGCTGGAAAAACAATGGCACCAAATCAGAAGAGGAAGTCAATTTAGACAAGGGTACCAAATGGACCATCTTAGAGAAGCGATCACAAACCACCCAAATGACCGACATCCTTTGAGAAACAGGGAGATCAGAAATAAAATCCATGGAAATATGCGTCCAGGGCCTCTTCGGGATCGGCAAGGGCAAAAGCAGCCCACTGGCACGAGAACAGCAGGGCTTAGCCCGAGCACAAGTCCCACAGGACTGCACAAAAGAACGCACATCCCATGACAAAGAAGGCCACCAAAAGGATCTAGCCACCAAATCTCTGGTACCAAAGATTCCAGGATGACCAGCCAACACCGAACAATGAACCTCAGAGATAACTCTACTAGTCCATCTATCAGGGACAAACAGTTTCTCCGTTGGACAACGGTCAGGTCTATCAGCCTGAAACTTCTGCAGCACGCGCTGCAAATCAGGGGAGATGGCAGACAAAATTACCCCCTCTTTAAGAATACCCGCCGGCTCCGGAACACCCGGAGAGCCAGGCACAAAACTCCTTGACAGGGCATCAGCCTTCACATTCTTAGATCCCGGAAGGTATGAAACCACAAAATCAAAATGGGAGAAAAAGAGCGACCATCGAGCCTGTCTAGGATTCAACCGTTTGGCAGACTCGAGATAAGTCAAATTCTTGTGATCCGTCAAGACCACCACGCGATGTTTAGCTCCTTCAAGCCAATGTCGCCACTCCTCAAATGCCCACTTCATGGCCAACAACTCTTGATTGCCAACATCATAATTGCGCTCAGCAGGTGAGAATTTTCTAGAAAAGAAGGCACATGGTTTCATCACCGAGCCA
The DNA here is from genome assembly GCF_032444005.1 of Ranitomeya imitator. NCBI lineage: Eukaryota > Metazoa > Chordata > Amphibia > Anura > Dendrobatidae > Ranitomeya > Ranitomeya imitator. Next base: position 327,191,792 of record NC_091286.1, on the reverse strand, counting down.
TCAGAACTTCTTTGCGACAAAACAGCCCCTGCTCCAATCTCAGAAGCATCAACCTCGACCTGAAACGGGAGCGAAACATCTGGCTGGCACAGCACAGGGGCAGAAGAAATAAGACGCTTCAACTCCTGAATAGCCTCTACAGCCGCAGAGGACCAATTGACCACATCAGCACCTTTCTTGGTCAAATCAGTCAACGGTTTAGCAATACTGGAAAAATTAGCGATGAAGCGACGGTAAAAATTAGCAAAGCCCAGGAACTTCTGTAGGCTCTTCACAGATGTCGGCTGAGTCCAATCATAAATGGCCTGAACTTTAACAGGGTCCATCTCGATAGTAGAAGGGGAAAAAATGAAACCCAAAAATGAAACCTTCTGAACTCCAAAGAGACACTTAGACCCCTTCACAAACAAGGAATTCGCATGAAGGACCTGGAACACCATTCTGACCTGCTTCACATGAGACTCCCAATCATCCGAAAAGACCAAAATGTCATCCAAATATACAATCATGAATCTATCCAGGTACTCTCGGAAGATGTCATGCATAAAGGACTGAAACACAGATGGAGCATTAGAAAGCCATATGGCATAACCAGGTACTCAAAATTGCCCTCGGGCGTATTAAATGCTGTTTTCCATTCATCGCCCTGTTTATTTCGCACAAGATTATACGCCCCTCGAAGATCTATCTTGGTGAACCAACTAGCCCCCTTAATCTGAGCAAACAAATCAGACATCAGCGGCAAAGGATACTGAAATTTGACTGTGATCTTATTAAGAAGGCGGTAATCAATACAAGGTCTTAAAGAGCCATCCTTTTTGGCCACAAAAAAGAACCCTGCTCCCAATGGTGACGACGAAGGGCGAATATGACCCTTCTCCAAGGATTCCTTTATATAACTCCGCATAGCAGCGTGCTCTGGCACAGATACATTAAACAGTCGGCCCTTAGGAAACTTACTACAGGGAATCAAATTAATAGCACAATCGCAATTCCTATGAGGAGGTAGGGCACCGGATTTGGGCTCCTCAAATACATCCCGGTAATCTGATAAAAACTCAGGGACTTCAGAAGGAGTGGAAGGCGAAATTGACAACAATGGAACATCACCATGTACCCCTTGACAACCCCAGCCGGACACAGACATAGATTTCCAATTCAATACTGGATTATGGACCTGTAGCCATGGCAACCCCAAAACAACCACATCATGCAGATTATGCAACACCAAAAAGCGAATATCCTCCTGATGTGCAGGAGCCATGCACATGGTCAATTGCGTCCAGTATTGAGGTTTATTCTTGGCCAAAGGCGTAGCATCATTTCCTCTCAATGGAATAGGATACTGCAAGGGCTCCAAGGAAAAACCAAAGCGCCTGGCAAACTCCAAGTCCATCAAATTCAGGGCAGCGCCTGAATCCACAAATGCCATAACAGAATAGGACAACAGAGAGCAAATCAGAGTAACGGACAAAAGAAATTTAGACTGTACCGTACCAATGGTGGCAGACCTAGCAAACCGCTTAGTGCGCTTAGGACAATCGGAGATAGCATGAGTGGATTCACCACAGTAAAAGCACAGTCCATTCCGACATCCGTGTTCTTGCCGTTCAGCTCTGGTCAAAGTCCTATCACAATGCATAGGCTCAGGCCTATTCTCAGAGAACACTGCCAAATGGTGCACAGCTTTGCGCTCACGCAAGCGCCGATCGATCTGAATGGCCAAGGACATAGACTCATTCAGACCAGCAGGCGTGGGAAATCCCATCATAACATCCTTAAGGGCTTCAGAAAGACCCTTTCTGAAAATTGCCGCCAGGGCACATTCATTCCACTGAGTAAGCACAGACCACTTTCTAAACTTCTGACAGTACACCTCCGCTTCATCCTGACTCTGACACAATGCCAGCAAGATTTTCTCTGCCTGATCCACAGAATTTGGTTCATCATAAAGCAATCCAAGCGCCAGAAAAAAACGCATCAACATCACGCAATGCAGGATCTCCTGGCGCAAGGGAAAATGCCCAGTCTTGAGGGTCACCACGCAACAAAGAAATAATGATTTTTACTTGTTGAGCGGGGACACCATAGGAGCGGGGTTTCAAAGCTAGAAACAGTTTACAATTATTTTTGAAATTCAGAAACTTAGATCTATTCCCAGAAAATAAATCAGGAGTAGGAATTCTAGGCTCTAACATCGGATTCTGAACCACAAAATCTTGAATGTTTTGTACCCTTGCAGTGAGATGACCCACACAAGAGGACAGACCTTGAATGTCCATATCCACACCTGTGTCCTGAACCACCCAAGGGTTTAGGGGAAAAGAAAGACAAAACACAGTGCAAAGAAAAAAAATGGTCTCAGAACTTCTTATCCCTCTATTGAGATGCATTAATACTTTGGGCCAGCTGTACTGTTATGACCTGGTGGTTAGGAGCACCCGGAATGACCTGATAGTTAAAACTTACACAGGACAAGCTCTGGGATGTGGGAGCTCTGCTGACCGCAATCCCTAATCCTATCACACACACTAGAAATAGCCGTGGAGCGCTCCTGACACTCCCTAGGCGCCTCGTCACAGCCTAAGAGCTAGCTAGCTCTAGAGATAGAAAATAAAGCCTACCTTGCCTCAGAGAAATTCCACAAAGGAAAAGGCAGCCCCCCACATATATTTACTGTGAGTAAAGATGAAAGTCACAAACGCAGAAATGAAACAGGTTTCAGCAAAGGGAGGCCAGACTTACTAAATAGACCGAGGATAGGAATGGTAGCTTTGCGATCAGCACAAAAAACTACAAAAGACCACGCAGAGTGTGCAAAAAGACCTCCGCACCGACTAACGGTGCGGAGATGCCACTCTGCATTCCAGAGCTTCCAGCTAGCAAGACAAAATCATGATATCCAGCTGGACAAGAAAACAATGAACGAATTAGATACTATCAGGAACTTAGCTTCTGCTGGAGTAGACAGGTCACCAGAAAGATCCAAGAGCGAACTGAACAAATGCAGAAACATTGACAGCTGGCATGGAGTAACGATCTAAGTGGAGTTAAATAGAGCAGCCAACCAAAGGATAAAGCACGTCACCTGTGTAAGGAACCTCAGAAGCAGCAGCTCCACTCACAGCCACCAGAGGGAGCCCACGGACAGAACTCACCGAAGTACCATTCACGACCACAGGAGGGAGCTCGACAACAGAATTCACAACACCCATCCTGTCATGTGATGCTACCATCTTGCACCCCCATCTTGTCATGTGCAGCCCCCATCCTGTGCCCTCATCCTGTTTTGTGCGCCTCCATCTTGTCATGTGGTACTCTCTTCCTGTGCCCTCATCCTGTCATGAGCTTCCATCCTGCGCTCCCATTCTGGTATGTGCTGCTCTCATCCTGCACCCCCATCCTGTCATATGCTGCTCCCATTCTGCAACCGCATCCTGTCATGTGCTGATCTCATCCTGTGCCCCCATCCTGTCATGTGCTGCTCTCATCCTGGGCCCCCATCCTGTCATGTGTTGCTTCCATCCTGCACCCCCATCCTGTCATGTGCTGCTCTCATCCTGAGCCCCCATCCTGTTATGTGCTGCTCCCATCTTGCGCCCCCATTCTGTAATGTGTTGCTCCCATCCTGCACCCCCATCCTGTCATGTGCTTCTCTCATCCTACGCCCTCATCCTGTCATGTGCTGCTCCCATCCTGCACTCCCATTCTGTAATGCGCTGCTCCCATCCGGCGCCCCAATTCTGTCATGAGCTCCCATCCAGTGCCCCCATTCTGTCAAGTGCTGATCCCATCCTGCACCCCCATCCTGTCCTGGGCTGCTCTCATCCTGCACCCCCACACTGTCATGTTCTGATCCCATCCTGCTCCCCCTTCCTGTTATGTGTTGCTCCCATCCTGCGCCCCATTTTGTAATGTGCTGCTTCCCTCCTGTGCCCTCATTCTGTCATGTGCTGTTCCCATCCTGTGCCCCATTCTGTCATGTGCTGTTCCCATCCTGGGCTCCAATTCTGTCAAGTGTTGCTCCCATCCTGCACCCCATTCTGTCATGTACTGCTCCCATCCTGCACCCCCATTCTGTAATGTGCTGCTGCCATCCTGCGCCCCAATTCTGTCATGAGCTCCCATCCAGCGCCCCCATTCTGTCAAGTGCTGATCCCATCCTGCACCCCCATCCTGTCCTGGGCTGCTCTCATCCTGCACCCCCATACTGTCATGTTCTGATCCCATCCTGCGCCCCCTTCCTGTTATGTGCTGCTCCCATCCTGCACCCCATTCTGTAATGTGCTGCTCCCATCCTGTGCCCTCATCCTGTCATGTGCTGTTCCCATCCTGTGCCCCATTCTGTCATTTGCTGTTCCCATCCTGGGCTCCAATTCTGTCAAGTGCTGCTCCCATCCTGCTCCTCCATCTAGTCCTGGGCTGCTCTCATCCTGCACCCCCATCCTGTCATGTGCTGCCCCCATCCTGTGCCCTCATTCTGTCATGTGCTGCTCCCATCCTGCGCCCCATTCTATCATGTGCTGCTCTCATCCTGCGCCCCCATCCTGTCATGCGCTGCTCCCATCCTGCACCCCCATCCTGTCATATGCTGCTCCCATTCAGCACCCCCATCCGGTAATGTGCTGATCCCATCCTTCGCCCCATTCTGTCATGTGCTGCTCTCATCCTGCGCCCCCATTCTCTAATGTGCTGCTCCCATCCTGCACTCCATTCTGTCATGTGATGCTCCCATCCATATGCCCCATATGCTGCTCCATAAAGGTTAATGGCCCCCATAAGATGCTCCATAGCATAATATGCCCCGTATGCTGCTCCATAAAGGTTGATGGCCTCATAAGATGCTCCATCGCATAATATGCCCCCGCATGCTGCTGCAATGACATAAAAAAGACATACTCACCTCTCGTGTCGCTGGGCACCGAGTGCCGGGACCCTGAGCAGGCAGGGACACCGGCACGCTATGGGGGTCAGGTGCTGGATTCGCAGCTTGCTTAGGTCCCCGACACTTGTGATATTCACATATCTCTGTTCCATCACTGCGCGCCGCTCTGTGTTCTGGGTCCTCTGGCTGTGACTGTTCAGTCAGAGGGCTCGCACTAACCACATCATCGCGCCCTCTGACCTGAATGTCACAGCCAGAGGATGCAGAAGACAGAGTGGTGCACAGCGGTAGAACGGGGACAGGTGAATATCGCATACTCACCCTCCTGGCATGTCTGTTTCTCCATCGGAGATCGCGTTATGCGCTCAGTGCTTATGCATACTGCGATCTGCTGGGCCACAATTCTCATCCCTGGATGCGTCACTCTGTCGGGTCCAGACTGCGCAGGCGGTTGTGCTTGCACAGTCCATAAAGGCTTCGGACAGAGTGACTCTCCCAGCTTTGTATTATTGATAATGGTAGCAAAGACAATATACATGGTAATTAAGGTTTTTCATTGAGACACAACCTTCATTAACCCCTTAGCGACCGCTGATACGCCTTTTAACGGCGGCCGCTAAGGGTACTTAAGCCACAGCGCCGTTAATTAACGGCGCTGTGGAAAAAGTCCATAGCGCCCCCCAGAGGCCGATTTTCTCCGGGGTCTCGGCTGCCGAGGGTAGCCGAGACCCCAGAGAACATGATTCGGGGGGTTTTTAACCCACCCCGCATTTGCGATCGCCGGTAATTAACCGTTTACCGGCGATCGCAAAAAAAAAAAAAAAAAAAAAAAAAGCGATCTCTTTTTAATTTCTCTGTCCTCCGATGTGATCGCACATCGGAGGACAGAGAAAAGGGGTCCCAGGAGGCCCCCCAATACTCACCTAGCTCCCCCGATGCTCCTCGTGTCTCCCGGTGGGCGCCGCCATCTTCAAAATGGCGGGCGCATGCGCAGTGCGCCCGCCGGCCGGCACCGGGAGAATCTTTGGGGTCTCGGCTGCTGGGGGTAGCCGAGACCCCAAAGAGCACGATCGGGGTCGGTATTACCGACCCCTGTTTTGCGATCGCCGGTAATTAACTGTTTACCGGCGACCGCAAAAAAAAAAAAAAAAAAAAAGTAAAGTGTAATTCTCTGTCCTCTGATGTGATCGCACATCAGAGGACAGAGAAATAGGGGGATTCGGGGACCCTAGCATACTCGCCTAGGTCTCTGGATCCTCTTGCTGCTCCTCCTGGCCGCCGGCAGCAGAACATGGCGGACGCATGCCCAGTGCGCCCGCCATCTGTCTCCATCTGCCGGCCGGCAGGAGAACAGCAGTTGGGGCTAAAATTAGGGGTAGGGTTAGGGGTAGGGTTAGGGGTAGGGTTAGGGTTAGGGGTAGGGTTAGGTTAGGGTTAGGTTAGGGGTAGGGTTAGGGGTAGGGTTAGGGGTAGGGTTAGGGGTAGGGTTAGGTTAGGGTTAGGGGTAGGGTTAGGGTTAGGGGTAGGGTTAGGGTTAGGTTAGGGGTAGGGTTAGGGATAGGGTTAGGTTAGGGGTAGGGTGTTATGTTTGCTAATGACAGGTGTTATGAAGGCAATCCAGAAACACAGTGTGCTTAGCGATCAGAGCGCACACAGTGATCTGACAAATACCCAAAAATACAAGAACGAGCTCTGAGACGTGGAAACTCTGTAGACTGCACACCTGATCCTATCCTAAACACAACTAAAAGCGGCTGTGGATTGCGCCTAACAACTACCTAGGCAACTCGGCACAGCCTAAGAAACTAGCTAGCCTGAAGATAGAAAAATAGGCCTGACTTGCCCCAGAGAAATTCCCCAAAGGAAAAGGCAGCCCCCCACATATAATGACTGTGAGTAAGATGAAAAGACAAAACGTAGGGATGAAATAGATTCAGCAAAGTGGGGCCCGATATTCTAGGACAGAGCGAGGACAGTAAAGCGAACTTTGCAGTCTACAAAAAACCCTAAAGCAAAACCACGCAAAGGGGGCAAAAAAAACTCACCGTGCCGAACTAACGGCATGGCGGTACACCCTTTGCGTCTCAGAGCTTCCAGCAAAACAAAAGACAAGCTGGACAGAAAAAAAGCAACAAAAAAGCAAAAAGCACTTAGCTATACAGAGCAGCAGGTCACAGGAACAATCAGGAGAAGCTCAGATCCAACACTGAAACATTGACAAGGAGCAAGGATAGCAGCATCAGGCGGAGTTAAGTAATGAAGCAGTTAACGAGCTCACCAGAACACCTGAGGGAGGAAGCTCAGAAGCTGCAGTACCACTTATGACAACAGGAGTGAATTCAGCCACAGAATTCACAACAGTACCCCCCCCTTGAGGAGGGGTCACCGAACCCTCACCAGAGCCCCCAGGCCGACCAGGATGAGCCGCATGAAAGGCACGAACAAGATCGGAAGCATGAACATCAGAGGCAAAAACCCAGGAATTATCTTCCTGAGCATAACCCTTCCATTTAACCAGATACTGGAGTTTCCGTCTAGAAACACGAGAATCCAAAATCTTCTCCACAATATACTCCAATTCCCCCTCCACCAAAACCGGGGCAGGAGGCTCAACAGATGGAACCATAGGTGCCACGTATCTCCGCAACAACGACCTATGGAATACATTATCTATGGAAAAGGAGTCTGGGAGGGTCAAACGAAAAGACACAGGATTGAGAACCTCAGAAATCCTATACGGACCAATAAAACGAGGTTTAAATTTAGGAGAGGAAACCTTCATAGGAATATGACGAGAAGATAACCAAACCAGATCCCCAACACGAAGTCGGGGACCCACACGGCGTCTGCGATTAGCGAAAAGTTGAGCTTTCTCCTGGGACAAGATCAAATTGTCCACTACCTGAGTCCAGATCTGCTGCAACCTATCCACCACAGAATCCACACCAGGACAGTACGAAGACTCAACCTGTCCTGAAGAGAAACAAGGATGGAACCCAGAATTGCAAAAAAATGGAGAAACCAAGGTAGCCGAGCTGGCCCGATTATTAAGGGCGAACTCAGCCAACGGCAAAAAGGACACCCAATCATCCTGGTCTGCAGAAACAAAACATCTCAGATATGTTTCCAAGGTCTGATTGGTTCGTTCGGTCTGGCCATTAGTCTGAGGATGGAAAGCCGAGGAAAAGGATAGGTCAATGCCCATCCTACCACAAAAGGCTCGCCAAAACCTTGAAACAAACTGGGAACCTCTGTCAGAAACAATATTCTCAGGAATGCCATGCAACCGAACCACATGCTGAAAGAACAAAGGTACCAAATCAGAGGAGGAAGGCAATTTAGCCAAGGGCACCAGATGGACCATTTTAGAAAAGCGATCACAGACCACCCAAATGACTGACATCTTTTGAGAAACGGGAAGGTCAGAAATGAAATCCATCGAAATATGTGTCCAAGGCCTCTTTGTGACCGGCAAGGGCAAAAGCAACCCACTGGCACGAGAACAGCAGGGCTTAGCCCTAGCACAAATCCCACAGGACTGCACAAAAGTACGTACATCCCGTGACAGAGATGGCCACCAGAAGGATCTAGCCACTAACTCTCTGGTACCAAAGATTCCAGGATGACCAGCCAACACCGAACAATGAAGTTCAGAGATAAGTTTATTAGTCCACCTATCAGGGACGAACAGTTTCTCTGCTGGACAACGATCAGGTTTATTCGCCTGAAATTTTTGCAGCACCCGCCGCAAATCAGGGGAGATGGCAGACACAATGACTCCTTCCTTGAGGATACCCGCTGGCTCAGATAAACCCGGAGAGTCGGGCACAAAACTCCTAGACAGAGCATCCGCCTTCACATTTTTAGAGCCCGGAAGGTACGAAATCACAAAGTCGAAGCGGGCAAAAAATAACGACCAACGGGCCTGTCTAGGATTCAAGCGCTTGGCAGACTCGAGATAAGTCAAGTTCTTATGATCAGTCAATACCACCACGCGATGCTTAGCTCCTTCAAGCCAATGACGCCACTCCTCGAATGCCCACTTCATGGCCAGCAAATCTCGATTGCCCACATCATAATTACGCTCAGCGGGCTAAAACCTCCTGGAAAAGAAAGCACATGGTTTCATCACTGAGCAATCAGAACCTCTCTGTGACAAAACCGCCCATGCTCCAATCTCAGAAGCATCAACCTCGACCTGGAACGGAAGAGAAACATCTGGCTGACACAACACAGGGGCAGAACAAAAACGACGCTTCAACTCCTGAAAAGCTTCCACAGCAGCAGAAGACCAATTAACCAAATCAGCACCCTTCTTGGTCAAATCGGTCAATGGTTTGGCAATGCTAGAAAAATTACAGATGAAGCGACGATAAAAATTAGCAAAGCCCAGGAACTTTTGCAGACTTTTCAGAGATGTCGGCTGAATCCAATCCTGGATGGCTTGGACCTTAACTGGATCCATCTCGATAGTAGAAGGGGTAAAGATGAACCCCAAAATTGAAACTTTCTGCACACCGAAGAGACACTTTGATCCCTTCACAAACAAAGAGTTAGCACGCAGGACCTGAAAAACCATTCTGACCTGCTTCACATGAGACTCCCAATCATCTGAGAAGATCAAAATGTCATCCAAGTAAACAATCAGGAATTTATCCAGATACTCACGGAAGATGTCATGCATAAAAGACTGAAACACAGATGGAGCATTGGCAAGTCCGAACGGCATCACTAGATACTCAAAATGACCCTCGGGCGTATTGAATGCAGTTTTCCATTCATCTCCTTGCCTGATTCTCACCAGATTATACGCACCACGAAGATCTATCTTAGTGAACCAACTAGCCCCCTTAATCCGAGCAAACAAGTCAGATAACAATGGCAAGGGATACTGAAATTTAACAGTGATCTTATTAAGAAGGCGGTAATCAATACACGGTCTCAGCGAACCATCCTTCTTGGCTACAAAGAAGAACCCTGCTCCCAGTGGTGATGACGATGGGCGAATATGTCCCTTCTCCAGGGATTCCTTCACATAACTGTGCATAGCGGCGTGTTCGGGCACGGATAAATTAAATAATCGACCTTTAGGGAATTTACTACCAGGAATCAAATTGATAGCACAATCACAATCCCTATGCGGAGGTAGAGCATCGGACTTGGGCTCTTCAAATACATCCTGATAATCAGACAAGAACTCTGGGACCTCAGAAGGGGTGGATGACGAAATCGACAAAAATGGAACATCACCATGTACCCCCTGACAACCCCAGCTGGATACCGACATGGAATTCCAATCCAATACTGGATTATGGGTTTGTAGCCATGGCAACCCCAACATGACCACATCATGCAGATTATGCAACACCAGAAAGCGAATAACTTCCTGATGTGCAGGAGCCATGCACATGGTCAGCTGGGCCCAGTATTGAGGTTTATTCTTGGCCAAAGGTGTAGCATCAATTCCTCTCAATGGAATAGGACACCGCAAAGGCTCCAAGAAAAACCCACAACGTTTAGCATAATCCAAATCCATCAGATTCAGGGCAGCGCCCGAATCCACAAACGCCATGACAGAAAACGACGACAAAGAGCATATCAAGGTAATGGACAGAAGGAATTTGGACTGTACAGTACCAATGACGGCAGACCTAGCGGACCGCTTAGTGCGCTTAGGACAATCAGAAATAGCATGAGTGGAATCACCACAGTAGAAACACAGACCATTCAGACGTCTGTATTCCTGCCGTTCAACTCTAGTCATAGTCCTATCGCACTGCATAGGCTCAGGTTTAACCTCAGGCAGTACCGCCAAATGGTGCACAGATTTACGCTCGCGCAAGCGTCGACCGATCTGAATGGCCAAAGACAAAGACTCATTCAAACCAGCAGGCATAGGAAATCCCACCATGACATCCTTAAGAGCCTCAGAGAGACCCTTTCTGAACAAAGCTGCCAGCGCAGATTCATTCCACTGAGTGAGTACTGACCATTTCCTAAATTTCTGACAATATAGTTCTATATCATCCTGACCCTGGCACAAAGCCAGCAAATTTTTCTCAGCCTGATCCACTGAATTAGGCTCATCGTACAGCAATCCGAGCGCCAGGAAAAACGCATCGACAGTACTCAATGCAGGGTCTCCTGGCGCAAGAGAAAATGCCCAGTCTTGAGGGTCGCCGCGCAAAAAAGAAATAATAATCAAAACCTGTTGAATAGGATTACCAGAAGAATGAGGTTTCAAGGCCAGAAATAGCTTACAATTATTTTTGAAACTTAGAAACTTAGTTCTATCTCCAAAAAACAAATCAGGAATAGGAATTCTTGGTTCTAACATAGATTTCTGATCAATAGTATCTTGAATTTTTGTACATTTATAACGAGATTATCCATTGAAGAGCACAGACCCTGAATATCCATGTCCACACCTGTGTCCAGAATCACCCAAATGTCTAGGGAAAAAAAAAAAGTGAACACAGAGCAGAAAAAAAAAAAAAATGATGTCAGAACTTTTTCTTTCCCTCTATTGAGAATCATTAGTTAGGCTCCTTGTACTGTTATGTTTGCTAATGACAGGTGTTATGAAGGCAATCCAGAAACACAGTGTGCTTAGCGATCAGAGCGCACACAGTGATCTGACAAATACCCAAAAATACAAGAACGAGCTCTGAGACGTGGAAACTCTGTAGACTGCACACCTGATCCTATCCTAAACACAACTAAAAGCGGCTGTGGATTGCGCCTAACAACTACCTAGGCAACTCGGCACAGCCTAAGAAACTAGCTAGCCTGAAGATAGAAAAATAGGCCTGACTTGCCCCAGAGAAATTCCCCAAAGGAAAAGGCAGCCCCCCACATATAATGACTGTGAGTAAGATGAAAAGACAAAACGTAGGGATGAAATAGATTCAGCAAAGTGGGGCCCGATATTCTAGGACAGAGCGAGGACAGTAAAGCGAACTTTGCAGTCTACAAAAAACCCTAAAGCAAAACAACGCAAAGGGGGCAAAAAAAACCCACCGTGCCGAACTAACGGCACGGCGGTACACCCTTTGCGTCTCAGAGCTTCCAGCAAAACAAAAGACAAGCTGGACAGAAAAAAAGCAACAAAAAAGCAAAAAGCACTTAGCTATACAGAGCAGCAGGTCACAGGAACAATCAGGAGAAGCTCAGATCCAACACTGAAACATTGACAAGGAGCAAGGATAGCAGCATCAGGCGGAGTTAAGTAATGAAGCAGTTAACGAGCTCACCAGAACACCTGAGGGAGGAAGCTCAGAAGCTGCAGTACCACTTGTGACCACAGGAGTGAATTCAGCCACAGAATTCACAACAGTAGGGTTAGGGGTAGGGTTAGGTTAGGGTTAGGGGTAGGGTTAGGGGTAGGGTTAGGGGTAGGGTTAGGGTTAGGTTAGGGTTAGGTTAGGGGTAGGGTTAGGGGTAGGGTTAGGGTTAGGTTAGGGGTAGGGTTAGGTTAGGGGTAGGGGTAGGGTTAGGTTAGGGTTAGGGGTAGGGTTAGGGGTAGGGTTAGTGTTAGGTTAGGGTTAGGTTAGGGGTAGGGTTAGGGGTAGGGTTAGGGGTAGGGTTAGGTTAGGGGTAGGGTTAGGTTAGGGGTAGGGCTAGGGTTGGGGCTAAATTTAGGGTTAGGGTTGGGGCTAAATTTAGGGTTAGGGTTGGGGCTAAACTTAGGGTTAGGCTTCTTTCACACTTACGTCGGTACGGGGCCGTCGCAATGCGTCGGCCCGACATACCGACGCACGTTGTGAAAATTGTGCACAACGTGGGCAGCAGCTGTAGTTTTTCAACACATCCGCTGCCCAATCTATGTCCTGGGGAGGAGGGGGCGGAGTTACGGCCACGCATGCGCGGTCAGAAATGGCGGATGCGACGTACAAAAAAACGTTTCATTGAACGTTGTTTTGTGCCGACGCTCCGCCAAAACACAACTGATCCAGTGCACGACGGACGCGAGGTGTGACCATCCGTCACGATCCGTCGGCAATACAAGTCTATGGGCAAAAAACGCATCCTGCGGGCACATTTGCAGGATCCGTTTCTTGTCCAAAACGACGGATTGCGACGGAATGCCAAACGACGCAAGTGTGAAAGTAGCCCTAGGGCTAGGGTTAGGGTTGGGGCCAAAGTTAGGGCTAGGGTTGGGGCTAAAGTTAGGGTTAGAGCTGGGATTAGGGTTAGGGTTTGGATTAGGGTTCGTATTAGGGTTAGGGTTGGCATTAGGGTTACGCTTGGGATTAGGGTTAGGTTTGGGATTAGGGTTAAGGTTAGGGTTGTGATTAGGGGTGTATTGGGATTAGGGTTAGGTTTGAGGTTAGGGTTGAGATTAGGATTAGGGGTGTGTTGGATTTAGGGTTTTGATTAGGGTTATGGTTAGGGTTGACATTAGGGTTGTTTTGGGGTAAGGGTTGTGATTATGGTTAGGGTTAGTGATTAGGATTATGGATGAGGTTGGGATTAGGGTTAGGGGTGTGTTGGGGTTAGGGTTGGAGCTAGAATTGGGGGGTTTCCACTGTTTAGGTACATCAGGGGGTCTCCAAACACGACAGCCAATTTTGCGCTCAAAAAGTCAAATGGTGCTCCCTCCCTTCTGAGCTCTGCCGTGCGCCCAAACAGTGGGTTACCCCCACATATGGGGCATCAGCGTACTCGGGATAAATTGGACAACAACTTCTGGGGTCCAATTTCTCTTGTTACCTTTGTGAAAATAAAAACTTGGGGGCTACAAAATCTTTTTTGTGAAAAAAAAAATATTTTTTATTTTCACGACTCTGCATTCTAAACTTCTGTGAAGCACTTGGGCATTCAAAGTTCTCACCACACATCTAGATAAGTTCCCTGGGGGGTCTAGTTTCCAAAATGGGGTCACTTGTGGGGGGTTACTACAGTTTAGGTACATCAGGGGCTCTGCAATCGCAACATAATGCCCACAGACCATTCTATCAAAGTCTGCATTCCAAAACGGCGCTCCTTCCCTTCCGAGCTCTGCCGTGCGCCCAAACAGTGGTTTACCGCCACATATGGCGCATCAGCGTACTCGGGATAAATTGGACAACAACTATTGCAGTCCAATTTCTCCTGTTACCCTTGTGAAAATAAAAACTTGGGGGCTACAATATCTTTTTTGTGGAAAAAAAAATATTTTTTATTTTCACGACTCTGCATTCTAAACTTCTGTGAAGCACTTGGGCATTCAAAGTTCTCACCACACATCTAGATAAGTTCCTTGGGGGGTCTAGTTTCCAAAATGGGGTCACTTGTGGAGGGTTTCTACTGGTTAGGTACATCAGGGGCTCTGCAAACGCAACATAATACCCGCAGACCATTCTATCAAAGTCTGCATTCCAAAATGGCGCTCCTTCCCTTCCGAGCTCTGCCGTGCGCCCAAACAGTGGTTTACCTCCACATATGGGGTACCAGCATACTCAGGACAAATTGGACAACAACTTTTGGGGTCAAGTTTCTCTTGTTACCCTTGTGAAAATAAAAATTTGGTGGCTAAAAAATCTTTTTTGTGGAAAAAAAAAATATTTTTTATTTTCACGGCTCTGCATTATAAACTTCTGTGAAGCACTTGGGCATTCAAGGTTCTCACCACACATCTAGATAAGTTCCTTAAGGGGTCTAGTTTCCAAAATGGGGTCACTTGTGGGGGGTTTCCACTGTTTAGGCACATCAGGGGCTCTCCAAACGCGACATGGCGTCCAATCTCAATTCCAGCCAATTCTACATTGAAAAAGTAAAACGGCACTCCTTCTCTTCCAAGCTCTGCGGTGCGCCCTAACAGTTGTTTACCCCCACATATTGGGTATCAGTGTACTCAGGAGAAATTGCACAACAACTTTTGTGGTCTAATTTCTCCTGTTACCCTTGTTAAAATAAGAATTTGTGGGCAAAAAGATCATTTTTGTGTAAACAAAAGCGATTTTTTATTTTCACGGCTCTACGTTATAAACTTCTGTGAAGCACTTGGGGGTTCAAAGTGCTCACCACACATCTAGATAAGTTCCTTAAGGGGTCTAGTTTCCAAAATGGTGTCACTTGTGGGGAGTTTCCACTGTTTAGGTACATCAGGGGCTCTCTAAATGTGACATGGTGTCCGATCTCAATTCCAGCCAATTCTGCATTGAAAAAGTCAAACGGCGCTCCTTCACTTCTAAGTTCTGTGGTGCGCCCTAACAGTGGTTTACCCCCACATATGGGGTATTGGCGTATTCAGGAGAAATTGCATAACAAAATTTATGGTTACATTTCTGTTTTTACACTTGTGAAAATAAAAAAATGGTTCTAAATTAAGATGTTTGCAAAAAAAAGTTAAATGTTCATTTTTTCCTTCCACATTGTTTCAGTTCCTGTGAAGCACGTAAAGGGTTAATAAACTTCTTGAATGTGGTTTTGAGAACCTTGAGGGGTTTAGTTTTTAGAATGGTGTCACACTTCATTATTTTCTATCATATAGACCCCTCAAAATGACTTCAAATGTGATGTGGTCCCTAAAAAAAATGGTGTTGTAAAAATGAGAAATTGCTGGTCAACTTTTAACCCTTATAACTCCCTAACAAAAAAAAATTTTGTTTCCAAAATTGTGCTGATGTAAAGTAGACATGTGGGAAATGTTATTTATTAACTATTTTTTATGACATATCTCTCTGATTTAAGGGCATAAAATACAAAGTTTGAAAACTGCAAAATTTTAAAAATTTTCGCCATATTTCCGTTTTTTTCATAAATAATCGCAAGTAGTATCGAAGAAATGTTACCACTAACATGAAGTACAATATGTCACGAAAAAACAATCTCAGAATCAGCGGGATCCGTTGAAGCGTTCCAGAGTTATAACCTCATAAAGTGACAGTGGTCAGAATTGCAAAAATTGGCCTGGTCATTAAGTACCAAATTGGCTCTGTCACTAAGGGGTTAAAGCTCTATCTTTGTCCAGACATGGAGGGAATGCAGTAATATACATTTTCAACCCATCATTGTATGATGTACGAGAAATAGGGGGTATGAAAATGAATAAAGATTTGTGATATAAAGGACCCCACCTAAATGATATAAGAGACCATCATGGGATATCTTTATCCCTGTGAAAACTGTACTTTCTAAGAGAAAGAGTAATATAATTTCACTTCAAAGTGCAGCATAATAATGTGGTAAGGTAGAATCGCAGGAGGAGAACATCTACCAGACTAATAGGTTATATACAGTATAACAGTATGGCATCAGCCGCTGGGCTGGCTTGTCTAGAAAAGATATAGTAATGCCAGTGGTCAGTGTACAAATAGAGGTATTCATATTCGCTTCAGTGAGCAAGGAGAATGGTGACTTACCAAAGATAAGTAGACGAGAGTCCTGGACGCGGTATCCACCGCTTGTCAGTCAGATACTCATGTGCGTGCTCTCCAGTCTATTTATAGAGTATAATCATGTCAATAAAAATACAACTTAATTAAGCAATACTGTAAGAGAAATATTGATGTACTGGCAAAAAAGTGTATTACAGCAATGCTATAAGTATTAGTAGGCAAGGACATGACAGGGAGCGATAAAACATAATTATAGTAGATACAGGGTATGTAAATATGGTTATAACACAAATGCATGTAAGTCATAGTCCCTATTCAGACCTCTAGAGGTCAATGTGTTCAGCTTATGAATCCAAAAAGCCTCCGGGCACTTTAACATTTTGACACCATCACCCCCTCGACGGGGTGGTGAAACCTGTTCAATGATCTGAAAATTGAGCTGTGCAATGCTATGGCCATGCGAGACAAAGTGATGTGGAATGGGTAATAAGTTTTTGCACCTGATGGTGGATTTGTGCTTTGAGATCCTATCTTTGATGGGTTTTGGTGCTCTCCCCAACATATAGCAATCTACATGGACATTTAATCAGATAAATCACAAAACTCGAGTCAGACGTGAAATAATCCCTAATGGTGTATTTTTTCCCTGTGTGGGGGTAAAGTATGGTATCTCCTCTTAAGATGTTGTTGCACTGGTTGCAGTTCAAACATGGGAAAGTGCCCCATTTTGGATTATTAAAAAAAGTTCTGTCAGAGGTGTCCATGTAGGGCCTATACTGGCCCTTACCAAGGTGTCCCTTAAATTGTGTGCCCTTTTAAAACAGGGAAGAAAGGGTACTTTAAAGTCTTCAATGTCAGGATGGGCTGTGCCCAAGATGTACCAATATTTCCGGATGGTTCTAAGTATGATGTAAGCCGATGGGTGGTAATGGTGCACAAACGGTATTCGGTTTGAGGGTTCACCTGAAGATCTCTTTGGGGTTGTAGATGCATGTAGAATACACTGTGAGAAAGTGAGATTTCCAAGAAGACTCAAAAACTGAATTGTTTTGGGTGATTTTTGTTCTGAGAAGCAAATGTGGCCAATTATCGTGATGGAAATTGAAGAAAATATGGGGACATCTTTAAATGCACTGATCAATTCTCTTAGTTTGGCCATCACTTTTGGGGTAATAAGCTGAGGAGAATTCTAATGAGATTTTGAAATTCTTGCAGAGCATGCTGCAAACCGGGAAAAAAATGGAATTTGTCCACAGTCAGATACTTAAGGTACCGTCACACTGAGCGACGCTGTAGCGATACCGACAACGATCCGGATCGCTGCAGCGTCGCTGTTTGGTCGCTGGAGAGCTGTCACACAGACAGCTCTCCAGCGACCAACGATGCCGGTAACCAGGGTAAACATCGGGTTACTAAGCGCAGGGCCGCGCTTAGTAACCCGATGTTTACCCTGGTTACCAGTGTAAAAGTAAAAAAAAAAACAAACACTTCATACTTACCTTCCGCTGTCTGTCCCTCGGTGCTCTGCTTCTCTGCCCTGTGTAAGCCCAGCGGCCGGAAAGCAGAGCGGTGACGTTTACCCTGGTTACCAGTGAAGATATCGCTGAATCGGTGTCACGCACGCCGATTCAGCGATGTCTGCAGGGAGTCCAGCGACCAAATAAAGTTCTGGACTTTCTGCAGCGACCAACGACATCACAGCAGGATTCTGATCGCTGCTGTGTGTCAAACTGAACGATATCGCTAGCCAGGACGCTGCAACGTCACGGATCGCTAGCGATATCGTTCAGTGTGACGGTACCTTTAGGCTAACTGTGTAGCAGATAGATGGAAGCCCTGGTAATAGAAGAAAACAGATAGCATAGATAAAATCATAGGCTTCTTCTAGGCAGATTTTATCACAAGGAGGCATACCATTTTTGAGTTTGATAAGATAAAGAATGTCCTACTTGCCCTAGAGCAAACAATTTTGTTATTTGCGTGAGATATTACTTAATTGAATATTTTATTAGCCCCTAAGAGGATGACCTATGTCATAATTATGTTGTTTAAGCTTTATTATTTATGCTTTCTTTTTTGTGATACATTGCATTATATATTAGTTGTTATTCATACTTTTCTTAAATACCACAATTTAGTTTTTGTTTTACTATGAATGGTTAAGTTGTAAGTCAATTATAATAGTATTTTTTAGTTTGGAATTAATGGAAATCCAATCCCTGCTTTTCCCCAGTATACCAACATGAAAAAAATCTATGATGTACACAATCCCGCACACAATTGATTCACCTCTTCACAGCGTGCACAGACAAAATAAAAAGCTGAAATTTGTGGTAAATTACTTTTAATTGACAGTACCATGGGAGTATATAAAGTGGAGTGTCATATCTAATATATAAAGCTGAATGTGTGTGTGTGTGTATGTATGTCCGGGATTGGCATCTGCACCGTCGCAGCTACAGCCACAAAATTTTGCACAGTCACACGTCTGGACCCCGAGAGCGTCATAGGCTATGTTGTGAGGCGAAATTTTAACCCCGCGCGTTCCAATTCACCAAACAATTTTGCCCCTATCTACATAATGGGGAAAAAGTGAAAGGAAAAGTGTTGGAGGCGTTGCAGCTACAGCCACAAAATTTTGCACAGTCACACGTCTGGACCCCGAGAGCATCATAGGCTATGTTGTGAGGTGAAATTTTAACCCCGCGCTTTCCAATTCACCAAACAATTTTGGCCCTATCTACATAATGGGAAAAAATGAAAGGAAAAGTGTAGGAGGCAAATTGACAGCTGCCAGATGTGAACAAGGGGGACTTAAAGAATGAGAGCGATGGCACCAAAGAGTATATACCGTACAGTTGCTAAGGTGGGGCCCCAACATGGGATACTCACCACACACGGGGATATGAACACACACACAAAATGCGCCACACACTATCACGTGCTTGAACACATATTACCCTCAGCACACATTTCACCACAAATACACCAACCTCGCCACATAAAAGTCGAAACACAAAAGTCGCCGCTCAAAACTCGCCACGCGCAGAACTCGCCACATGCAAAAACTAGGCTCTTGCAAAACTCGCCACAAGTGCAAAACTCACCTCATGGAAAACTCTCCACATGCAAAACTTGCACACGCGGAAAAATTGCCACATGCACAAAAGTTGCAACACATGCAAAAGTTGTCTCACACAAAACTTGCACATACTCAAAAGGCACCACACATAAAACTCGCCACGCGCAAAACTCGCCATGCGCAAAACTTGCTGCACACAACTTGCTACACTAACCTGTCACATGCAACTCGACACAGAAAGTTGCTACACGCATGTTGCCACACAAAACTCATCTCACAAAAGTCGCTACATGCATGTCGCCACACGTAACTCAACACACACAACTTGACAAACGAAACTCGCCCTAAAACACACACAAGTCTGGTATTATCCTTCAAAAATAAAAATCTGATTAATAAGCAGACAAACTACAACAAATGTACCATATAGGAAATATGGCAACTGTCAGTCACATTACCTGTCTATTATGTGTATGTGTGAGCTAATATATACTGCCAGGGGGAGGGCTTCCTGTTGGCTGGGGATTTATCAGGCTGCCAATTTAGCTTACAAATACTGAGGTAAAAATACTGAGCAAATAACGTGTGAACGAGGTCTAATACAGGAGGAGATGACACACAGGTATATACTATATACAGGGGAGATGACACACAGATATATATTATATACAGGAGAGATGACACACAGGTATATACTATATAGAGGAGGAAATGACATACAGGTACATATATATACAGGAGGAGATGACATACAGGTATATACTATATACAGGAGGAGATGACACACAGGTATATACTATATACAGGAGCAGATGACCTACAGGTATATACTATATACAGGAGGAGATGACATACAGGTATATGCTATATATAGAAGATGACATGCAGGTATATACTATATACAGGAGGAGATGACACACAGATATATACTATATACAGGGGAGATGACATACAGGAATATACTATATACAGGAGGAGATGACATACAGGTATATACTATATATAGAAGGAGATGACATTCAGGTGTATACTATATATAGGGGAGATGACACACAGCAGGTATATACTATATACAGGGGAGATGACATACAGGTATATACTATATACAGGAGATGACATACAGATGTATACTATATAAGGGAGATGACAAACATGTATATACTGAGGTGATGAGGTGAAAATGAGAGGTGTGAGGTGAAAATGAAAAGGTGTGAGTGCAAAATGAGAGGAGTGAGGAAAAATAGTGGAGTGATCAGAAAATGACAGATGTGAGGTTGAAATGACAAGTGTTAGGGTGGAATGAGAGGAGTGAGGGAGAAAATGAGAGGTGTGAGGGAGAAAATGAGAGATGTGAGGGGAAAATGAAAGATGTGATTGGGAAAATGAGAGGTGTGATGGGAAAATAAGAGAAGTGAGGTGCTATAACTAACCACAGATATTTACTATGCCCAGGCAACGCCGGGCTCTTCAGCTAGTAAAGAATAAAAGTCGGCAGTGGTTAGAATCATATAACATATTTAGAAATAGTTTTTTTCCATTCATATTATGAAATAATCAGCTTCTAATATGTTGTACTTATTAGTATCATACTGGCAATATAACACCATAACATTTTATCTTCTTTTAACATGGGTTAGGCAGGTTTCACACTTGCACTGGGAAGAGCTTCGGAGGGCTGCGTAGTTCCTCCATTAAGCCCCGCCCACTGCTGCACCTCTTCCATTCAGCTCCGCCTATGTCAGCATGTGTCCTGCGGACCTATCTTTAACATTGGGTACGCAGGCCATGCGAACGTATGCAACATGTTGCATTCAACGCAGTTCGGCGCATCGTCAACACGATGCCTGCAGAGGCATCCGCATACATTCCCAATGTTAAAGATAGGTACGCAGGATGAATGTCAATGTAGGTGGAGCTGAATGGAAGATGTGCGTCAGTGGGCAGGGATTATTGGAGGAACTACACAGCCCTCCGCAGCTCTTCCCAAAACAAGTGTGAAACCAGCCTTAATCTCATTGGATATATATTTTTCTTCCCACATTGCTACAACTATGTTCGTCAAAGACGGTGAAAATTTACCCCCACACTAACTCCTTTTGTCTGCAAAAATACTGTTAATCAAAAATGAGATAATTGTGTGGTAATAGGAAGGAAACTGCTGGGACAATAAAAACTTTTATATAATTTGTGTAAGTGCTGAATTTGTGTAGAATTTGTCTCAGAATTTGCCTCCTGTAGTCGCTGCATTGAACTATCTATTGCTGGTTGCAGAATGAGTTAACAGTTTTGGCCACATTGTCTTTATATTATCAGATGTGTCGATAACATGTGCAATGTCCACCAGGGACATGGGGTACTCAGAACTAGGTCGGGCAGTTCTTTGGGGAAGTCATGGGGCCGTGACCTGACTCCGTGGCCCTGGGCGTGCAATAGAAATGCAAGGGGGAAAATTATATGGTATTGATTCATGATGCCACCTGTGGTGTTCGGCAAGGGATGGCCGTTGCTGCAGTTCAGGTCCACTGGGGCCGGTGGTGACGCAGCAAAGAGGGTACAGCTCCCCACGGGTAGACCGGGGACCCAGGGCAGATATAGGGTAAATTAGACGATAGGTACTGTTGCAGTACTGGGCAGGTGACACAATAAATAATTCTGAGGACACAGTATGGTGCAGTCTTCACATTTTACTTAGTTTCTTAGGTGACAATCACCAGCCGCGTGCTGTGTCCTCCGGGTCTGTGGTCCAGCCACTTCTTGGGTAGTTTAGGGTGCACTTCTCTCCCTGTGCTGGCTCATGCTCTCCTGCCCTACGCCTTACACACGGTGTCCCAAGCCAGCAGCCTCAGGTCCTGTCACATGACGTCCTCTTGACCCCTTGACCCTATGTTGCTGCTTTTTTTAGCAATTATGTGTAGATTTGGCTGTGGAAAATACAGACACCACAGCCTCCAGTTTGCTAGCTGAGTCCTACAGTATGTCCACTAGCCTGGGGCTGGTCCCCCAATGCGACTTGGTCCATCCACAAATCTCCTCTTTTCTTTCTCTCACTCTCACCATCTGACTAACTCACGCTGCCTCACTCCCGTTTCCATGACAACTCCTCACTCCACCCACACCATCTACCTAGTTCCCCCTCCAGCCTGAGATGGGGCCCACCCTATATAGGGTACGCCCAGATCCCCTGACCTGGAGTGGTGTGGTGTTGGATGCTAGTGTTTGGTACCACACCTCTGGCTGAGGTGCAGTACCTTTGTGATGACTGGACCCTCAGGGGCACAACATACCCCTTGTTAAACACAGCACGTCCGTGGGCTGGAACAGAGTAAACAGATGTTAAAAAACATGCAAATAATTTTCTGAAATGCATTTCAACAAGTAAAACAATTAAACAGGTAACTCTCTCTTCCCTTTAAGGGAGGTATTTCCTTTCTTAAATATTGCATATAAATAACAAAAATATAAAACAGAGCATTATTCTCAATAAAATTTTCTCAATCAAGTTCAATAGAGTACAGTGAGATCCTGAATTGGGTGTCCTTCTCACCATTGTCAGTGCAATATGGGGGAACTCGTATCAAACCCCCAACATAGGTCCTGGGTGTTGCAACAGGGCATAATGGGTCAACTTGTTGGACCACTTTTCGGCCACGGCAGACAGTTTTCTTTGGTCTACTGTAAAACGTAGTGTTCCACTCGCACTCTCAATGTTTGCTGTAACACCAACAAGGAGCACTTTATGTGCTAACTATTTACAATAAGAGTTCTGGCCATTCACCGTCCATGACCACATTGTCGTTAAACTCCACAAGCACTCACTCTAACTTGCCTTAGCAATCACTTTTCTACTTCCTCTTCCAAGACAGTTCTTGGAGCCTGCAACCTCCTGACCAGGAAAGTTCTCTTTCAGGTATCACGTCGTGTGATACAAAATGTCCAGATTCTGCAGCCGAGGTCTGAGTGGCCTGCGTCTGCACGGCCATTTTTGCTGAATCTGCAGGGACTGGTTCAGTGTCCGGGGTCGAACCTGCTAGTTGTCCTTCTGGCACTGCACCTGATGGCATGGGAGAAACATGTCCCCATGTGCATTCTTTTACATTGAGGGTGTTCCACCCCCTCTCGCCCAGAGGACAGGTGAAGGTCACAAGATCCCCTGGGTACAAGCCACAATCGGAGTGTCCCCCTAGCAAGTGTTACTCAATGTCCCGCCGGGTCACAAACCATTCCCAGGCCACCCCGGGCTCCTTGACGAACCTCCAGCCCCTTTTTAAGTCAAAGGAGACCACCGTACCTTGCCTCAGCAGATCCTGGCCTTGGCCTTAATGTTCCAGTCCTCCATCACTTTCCACAGGGCTTTGTGCTCCTGCTCCTCCGCTTCCAACCTAGGCACTCGCTGCCGGCAGTAGTCCTTCCAACTGAAGGTCTCCACCTGGTTTTCTGAAACTTTGGCCTCCTCTGGGAACCATGCCCGGGTGCTCCCAATGGAAAACTACCCTCTCACTATGCCACCCTCTGCCCAGACATCTTCTTCAGCAGGGCCTCTTTCCACTTCGCTACTGCAGTAAGCTGTGTCTTCAGGAGCTTTGACTTACCTCCTCCTCCTCGACTCCCATAAACTCTGGGTCCACTGCGGGCAGCTGGTCTGAGTCCTCCTGTCAGCTGGGGGAGTCCACCGCTTCCACCCCACACTCCGGAGCTCTCCATCCACCGCTCGCCATGGTGCTCAGCGGGTTTCTTTCCGCCTCTTCTGCAGCACACTTTCCTGCGCAACCACACTTGCTTCTTCCATTTTTCACCCTTCATGGGCTGATCCTACTTCTTTTCCCGTGGGCATAAAAGGAGACAGATCCCTCTTCCTTACAGACAAGTCCTTTCTCATTCAAATCTTTACAATGGGCTGGTACAGTTTTCGCGCCATTTGGTAACCTGGCCCACGATAGGCACTCGAAACTCGGGTTTACCGGGTCTGTCCATCCTGTTCGTGATGCCAACTTGCGAAGCCCATCAGGACCATGGGGTACTCAGAACCAGGTCGGATAGTTCTTTGGGGATGTCACGGGACCTTGACCCGACTCCGGGCCCTGGGCGTGCAATAAAAATGCAATGGAGAAAATTCCATCATCAGTGGTGTTCGGCAAAGGATGGTCGATGCTGCAGTTCAGGTCCACTGGGGCCGGTGGTGATGCAGCAAAGATGGTACAGCTCCCCACTGGTAGAGAGGGGCCCCAGGGAAGATATAGGGTAAATTAGATGATGGGTACTGTTGCAGTACTGGGCAGGTGATGCAATAAATAATTCTGAGGACACAGCAGGGTGCAGTCTTCACACTTTACTCACAGTTTCTTAGGTGACAATCACCAGCCACGTGCTGTGTTCTCTGGGTCTGTGGTCCAGCCAGCTCTTGGGTAGTTTGGGGTGCACTTCTCCAGGAACCCCTTCATGTGTAACGGTCGTTTCTCCCTGTGCTGGCTCACGCTCTCCTACCCTTCACCTTACACACAGTGTTCCAAGCCAACAGTCTCAGGTCCTGTTAGGCAACATCCTCTTGGTCCCCTTGACCCTATGTGGCTGCATTTTTTTATCAATTATGTGTAGATTTGGCTGTGGCACATACAGACACCACAGCCTCCGGTTTGCTAGCTGAGCCCTACAGTCTCTCCACTAGTCTGGGGCCAGTCCCAGATTTGGGCACCAAGTGTTGATTCCTCACTTCCCTGGCCCCTACGACCCCTTCTATCTCAAGCTCCTCTCCGTTTCCTCTCTTCTTCCTCTTACTCTCACCAACTGACTAACTCACTCAGCCTCACTCCCGTTTCCATGACAACTCCTCACTCCACCCAAACCTTCTACCTAGTTCCCCCTCCAGCTTGAGATGGGGTCCTCTCTAAATAAATAGGGTCCACCCAGGTTCCCTGGCCTAGAGTGGTGTGGTGTTGAATGCTAGTGTTTTGGTACCGGGTAGTGCCCCCTCCTTACCCAAGAGTGGGGTACCACACCTCAGGCTGACGTGCAGTAACTCTGTGGCGACTGGACCTTCAGGGGTGCCACACATGATTTTATGGTACTTACTATTACAGTGAAGGCCAAAAGGGTAGCAATATTTTGAATTTTTGACTTTCAAGCTTCTTAATCTTTATCCGCTTCTATATTGCCTGCAAAACTACTATCATTTTATAGACAATCATCTTGGCTATGTCATACATAAATTTGACTTGCAACTATTTGGAATATGATTAATTATGCAGATTCTTGTCATGTTACTGCATTGTTACAGTTTTGCTCATGGTGGCGCAAAAATCTTTTTCTTCCCATTTACTACAAAATACTACCTGTTCTCAAATTCCCTAATAGCTCAGTGTGTTATTAGGTTGATTTCCAAAGGAAAAGTCTCTGGTTCAAATTGAGGACCTGCCATGAAGAAGATTTCCCAAGAAAAGAGAAACAGCATCATCCATCTCATTCATAGGGTATCTTGGCCAAGAAAATTGCAAACTGTGTCATGTGAGTGCCATGACAGTTGAAGGAATACAAAGGTCTCGACTTTAATATCGTCAGAAGCTTTAGCTTGAGTTTGCTGAAAGGTGTGAAAAGTGTACAATATAAGATTGGAAACAGGTTATTTGGAGTGAAGAGACCAAAGTCAATAGATGGGTGCAAATGGATCTGAAAGAAACAAGGGAAAAAGGGGCTAATGGACTGAGAAATTGAATGAAATGTCAAGTGAGGTGAAGGAAGCCTGATGATATGGGATTGTTTCATAGCAAAAAACATTGGACCCTTGATCAGGATCAATGGTGGTCTCAATGCTGAGCTATCTGCTCACACAACCATATCAGGTGAGCACAATCACCTCTCATCACTACATTAATCTGAATAACACCCTATTATGCTTCCTTTATTCCCTTAGCCATTTCCATCGAACAAAAATCGTATGAGGTATAGAAAAATACATTTCAACTGTTCAACAATTCATTGAAGCTAGCTTACTCTGAAAAATAATCACTTTTGTTTTCCAGCACAGAAAAATGGCAAAAATCCATGCATTACAATCTCATGGACAATTGAACCATCTCAAAGAAAGCATTCACACACAAAAGGCAGTAAGAGGCGTTTAGTTGACAGTACTATGGAACCAGGCAGGAGTAGAGCAAAAGTGGAATAAAAGTAGATGGATTTTGTGTGTGAGTAATCCTTCACAAACATTGTTGAAATTAATTACTTTCTATGAGGTTGTAAAATGGGGCATTTAAACTATATTCCATATGTTCCTTTTCCTGCAAGGCAATGTCAACAAGAATCCTGTAAGGTATGTTGCATGGAAAACAGAGATACGGTCCAGTTTTTTTTTCAGAAATTGTGGTTAGAAGGGCAGTTTGAGAGCTTACTGCTTCAATATAATATTTTTAAGACATAAATGTTATAGAGTTGTCCTCTGCCAATAACAATCTGTCATATAATTACATTGAAACACTTTTAGTGACTGCAGCATGACGGTATACCATTGTATGCCATCTGGATATAAATATTTGTCAAGTAATTACATAAAAAGTTGTGATAGACTCCAGCAAATAGCCATTAATATAGTCTACAGGTCATGTAGCATATGTTCAGTGTGAATAGATCCTTATTTACATTCCATTAACTTCCTTGCTTTGTTAGCATAAAGGTTATGGATGGCAGTTACCATGATGATAATGATAATAGTAATAACATGTAGAGGGAATAACAATTTTTGCAAATATTTTTACTTTAGTAAAGATGTTGCTTATTGGGAAAAAACAAAAAGAGCCTCCTAACGTGCATGACATAAGGTGCACAGCATTGCTGTTTAAGAATGCGTTCAAACACAGTACCAATCAAAAGTTTTGACCCAGCTATTCAATGGTTTTCCTTGATATTATTCAAATGTGCACATTGTAGCTTTAGACTGGAGTCGGCAAAACCATAAATAAACACAAATGGAAACAAGATGTAAGGAAACACTTGTGAAACCATCCAGAATGTGTGTAACCTTAGATTCCTCAAAACAACTCCCTTTCACTCTGATGTCAGGTCTACACACACTAAGCAATCTATCAAGCAGCTTTCTTGAGTTGCCACCTGAACTGGGTTCCAATTAACAGGTATGCCTCATCAAGAGTTCTTTTGTGGAACCACTGGCCTTCTAAAAAGTGTTTGCAACCAGAAAATGTGTTTTGCAGACACAGTGTTGGTACACAATTTTATTTAGTTCTGAGTCCTGGTTCACAACTCTTCAAAACCATAATATTTCAAGAACCACTCAACCAGGTAAAGAGAAACAGGAGTTCACCATTATTTTAAGGCATAAAGGTCAGTCAATCTGGAAAATTGTAAGACTCTTAAGGGTAAAATCAATTACTACTATAAAACTAGCTCTCTCTCTTCCCCAGTAAAAAAAAAACACCAAGAATTTCTTCTCCCACAGTGAATAAGTTTATCAGTTATCAGCCTC
Organism: Ranitomeya imitator; assembly: GCF_032444005.1. Lineage (NCBI taxonomy): Eukaryota > Metazoa > Chordata > Amphibia > Anura > Dendrobatidae > Ranitomeya > Ranitomeya imitator. The sequence goes on along the minus strand of NC_091286.1, from coordinate 327,164,034 downwards.
AGAAACCGTATGTTGATATCAGCCCTCATAAATGATGCACAGACATACAGTACAGACCAAAAGTTTGGACACACCTTCTCATTTAAAGATTTTTCAGTATTTTCATGACTATTAAAATTGTACATTCACACTGAAGGCATCAAAACTATGAATTAACACATGTGGAATTATATACTTAACAAAAAAGTGTGAAACAACTGAAAATATGTCTTATATTCTAGGTTTTTTAAATTAGCCACCTTTTGCTTTAATGACTGCTTTGCACACTCTTGGCATTCTCTTGATGAGCTTCAAGAGGTAGTCACCCGGAATGGTTTTCACTTCACAGGTGTGCCCTGTCAGGTTAAATAAGTGGGATTTCTTGCCTTATAAATGGGGTTGGGACCATCAGTTGTGTTGTGCAGAAGTCTGGTGGATACACAGCTGATAGTCCTACTGAATAGACTGTTAGAATTTGTATTATGGCAAGAAAAAAAGCAGCTAAGTAAAGAAAAACGAGTGGCCATCATTACTTTGAGAAATGAAGGTCAGTCAGTCTGAAAAATTGGTAAAACTTTGAAAGTGTCCCCAAGTGCAGTGGCAAAAATTATCAAGCATTACAAAGGAACTGGCTCACATGAGGACCGCCCCAGGAAAGGAAGACCAAGAGTCACCTCTGCTTCTGAGGATAAGTTTATCTGAGTTCCCATCCTCAGAAATTGCAGATTACCAGCAGCTCAGATTAGAGACCAGGTCAATGCCATCTCTACAACAACTGTTAAGAGGAGACTCTGTGCAGCAGGCCTTCATGGTAAAATAGCTGATAGGAAACCACTGCTAAGGACAGGCAACAAGCAGAAGAGACTTGTTTGGGCTAAAGAACACAAGGAATGGACATTAAACCAGTGGAAATCTGTGCTTTGGTCTGATGAGTCCAAATTTGAGATTCCAACCACCGTGTCTTTGTGCGACGTAGAAAAGGTGAACGGATGGACTTTACATGCCTGGTTCCCACCGTGAAGCATGGAGGAGGAGATGTGATGGTGTGGGGGTGCTTTGCTGGTGACACTGTTGGCAATTGATGGCATACTGAACTAGCATGTCTACCACAGCATCTTGCATGCTATTCCATCCGGTTTGCGTTTAGTTGGACCATCATTTATTTTTCAACAGGACAATGACCCCAAACACACCTCCAGGCTTTGTAAGGGCTATTTGACCAAGAAGGAGAGTGATGGGTGCCACACCAGATGCCCTGGCCTCCACAGTAGCTAATATTCCTTCCCATTTCACTTACATATGCTGGTCCTGGGCGTTACAAAGTCAGGCTTTTCACCTTGTCCATATGTGATTAATCTTGTTTGTGTTTGTTATGACCTATCTGTATTTATACAATAAACTTATTGGATTTTATTCAGAATATTATACTCTCCTATTGGTTGATTTGTGTAGTTTAGATGCCTGGTTCCCACCGTGAAGCATGGAGGAGGAGGTGTGATGGTGTGGGGGTGCTTTGCTGGTGACACTGTTGGGTTTTATTCAAAATTGAAGGCATACTGAACTAGCATGTCTACCACAGCATCTTGCATGCTATTCCATCCGATTTGCGTTTAGTTGGACCATCATTTATTTTTCAACAAGACAATGACCCCAAACACACCTCCAGGCTTTGTAAGGGCTATTTGACCAAGAAGGAGAGTGATGGGTGCTACACCAGATGCCCTGGCCTTCACAGTAACCAGACCTGAACCCAATCGAGATGGTTTGGAGTGAGCTGGACTGCAGAGTGAAGGCAAAAGGGCCAACAAGTGCTAAGCATCTCTGGGAACTCCTTCAAGATTGTTAGAAGACCATTCCCGGTGACTACCTCTTGAAGCTCATGAAGAGAATGCCAAGAGTGTGCAAAGCAGTCATGAAAGCAAAGGGTGGCTACTTTGAAGAACCTAGAATATAACAACAAGATAATTTCAGTTGTTTCACAATTTTTTGTTAAATATATAATTCCACATGTGTTAATTCGTAGTATTGATGCCTTCAGTGTGAATGTACAATTTTCATAGTCATGAAAATACAGAAAAATCTTTAAATGAGAAGGTGTGTCCAACCTTTTGCTCTCTACTGTATCTCAACTTCAACAATGCAGATGAGACTGTGAAAAGCAATCTTTTATAGCTGAGTTACTTCAATTAAACCACTGCTATGGACAGCAAACAAAAATAAACTTGTTTGGGCCAAACAAGGCAAGGATTGGACATTAGATCAGTGGAAATGTGTACTGTGGCCTGATGAGTCAAAATTTTAGATTTTTCTTACCAAACATCATGAGTTTGTGAAATGTGGAGAAGAAGAGCGAATGGTTTCTACATGTGTGATAACTGTTCTGAAGCATGGAGGAAGAGATGTAATGATTTGGCACTGCTTTGCTTGTAACATTGTTGGTGATTTATTTCAAATTCAAGGTACTCTTACCCGAATTGGCTAAAAATAAGTTCTGTAACGACATGCCATTCCATCTGGTTTGTGTTTCGTTGGACCATGATTTGTGTTGTACAATAAAATGAACCCTAAGACATCTCCAGGCTATGTAAGGTCTATGTGACAAAAAAGGAGAGGGGTGGAGTGCTGTGTCAGATGATAGAACCTCAACAATCTTCCATCCTCAAACCAAATGGGATAAATTGAAATGAGTTTGACTGCAGAAAAATGGCAATGAAACCACCAATAAATATTCAGAACCTAATCTGTAATACACATTCTGCTTTTCTCCATGTTTCTTTGCTCATTGTTTCCATGTGTGTTTCTACATTGTTTTGCTTCCTTCAATCTGATTCTACAATGTGCACATTCCGATAAGATCAAGTAAGACCATTGCATGAAAGAGTTTTCTAAACTTTTAACCATTACTGTATATTATCACAGTTGTCATCAGGCTTTCTCAAATGGTGCTGGACAAATGTTTTGGCTTGGCCCCTGGAAATGTTGAGAACAATAACTGATGTGCTAAACGGGTAGGAATGATTCCTTTTAAAACAAATAGGGTCAGTTCCTTCATTATTTGTGCACAGTGCCTTACATAAAAAAATGTGTGCTTTCAGGAACCAGAAGCAGATGTTATACAGTGCACAAAATATGCGCATTTACTGAATTGGGACTGATGCTTTTGACATCTGTTTTTGACCTACATGACAAAGCTTAGTAGTATTACAAGTAACACGGCTCCACTCTGCAAGTTTTTGTTCTCTATTATGATGTGCTTCATCTAATTGCTCAGACCCTGGCATACTGCTAAATTTTCTATCTATTTTCTATTCTATTGCTACCATGGAATCACAAAACATTTTTAAAAGCTGGGACAATTTAATAAACTGAATAAAATATATAGTTCATCAGAGATCATATTATTTCTCATTGACTTTACCACTATGTACAATCTCGTGTGAATAATCAATTTAGGAAAAATGACTCATTTATGTTCTTATTTTAATTTACCAGGGAGATTTTATGAGATTGTTGATGCGTCTTTGGACAGATCTTCAACAAGCAGGGCAAAGCAATTAAAAGTGTCACTTGGGAAATTATGAACCCATAAGGCACAATATTTCATAGATTTACTTGCCAAAATAAATGCGTTACAATATTGTAGCTCTCTGTTTATTTCATTTTCAAAAAGCAATCTCAAAAGCATCATTGTGCTTAAAATGTACTACATGTATTTTATGAAATGAAGAGCTTAAATTTTGTTTTTCACTCTCTATATTTTTTCTCATCTACCATTACTGGAATACTACACGTGCATCTTTCTCGCTATTAGGACTTCCTACATCGCATCACTTATGGATCAGGACTCTGTGTACTGGGATGGAGAATTTCTGCATGCAGGTAACATTTTCCAAATGTTTTGAATCAAGGTTTTGCAGTGCATCATTGTATCATACTTTATTTGTTGTGTAACTGAATATTATAGTATTGGACCAAGTTTACATCAGACTTGAGTGAGGTTTATGGTCTTTAAAAAATTAAGTGATAAACAGGACAAAGTGGTATGCCTAACGCTACGCTTCCCCATTTAAGCAAAGGGATACAACTGTTGAGAAACATCAAGCAGATCCATCACCGAGAGGAAATGGAGATATACATAAAGTTGGGATCTGCTTTGTGTTGTTTAGTTATTTTTAAATAGGAAAATATATTTTTGCTTTTTCTATCTTCAAAGTATTATTGTCTAAAATTATTGAAATGTATACTCATACATTCATATCCACCTGCCATTGTCTTACACGATAAAAAAAAAATTCCAGAGCTGTCATAATAAGTTGACACCGTATAAATATATCAAACTTGATGTTAATAGACCTATGGAGATATATGTTTTTGTTACTGATTCAAAATCCTGAGAAGAAAAATTGTAGTCTGTCACATAATGGAAAAGAGATCCTGCTTTTGAGTATTGTATACAACAAAAATCTACACATTAAAAAGGTGAACAAAACATAATATAAACTGGCCCTGACTCCTGACCAATGTAGTTCAACTGGGTTGTTCAGATGACAGTTTCGTCAACTAGACTGAGTGTCTATACTATGCTCTTCTGAGTATCGGAATTTATGCGTGGTAAAATGATAAATCAAATCCCATATGGATCATCTGTGTAGCATCCAATTTCTATGGATGCATTACCATTATTAACCTAGAAAGCTGTATTTGACCATGTACATTTTAAAATGTTGATGTACAAAATATGGTTGCCACATGAATATAAAAACACGAACGCACAAATGGAACACAGATGCATGTGTTTGTGTGGCTTGAATCGTCATTTTATGTTGACCCACTACTTTGAAAAATATTTTGTACAAATAAAAAATAGGCGGGGAAGACAAAGAAGTTTAGATAGGGTCTTATACAGTATAAAAGAGAGAAAACAAAAAAAAAATGCTTTATGCGCACCTTGGGGAATGGTGACAGTCACAACTCCTGTTTTAGCTTGTGAGTTGTGAGAGCAGAAGGCTGCTGCTGATCTATGGAAGCAGATAAAATGTAGACAAATGGAAAGATGGATCTGAAATTTTCATGTTTTATATTTTTCGAAATGCACTGACAAATAAACACCGCTTTCAAATACCCAAAAGTGTCCTTTCATCGTCTGGTGGGAGATTGACAGCGCGATTTCAGATCAATCTTTCTATTTGTCTACACTTAAAAAATATTTTAAGATAAAGAATATATTGACTCCGATGTATCAAGACTGGTGATCTTCATGCTGGTCTTGATGACGGGGGTGATGTAGAGTGCGATATTTGAGAGCGATGCCACTTAAATAATCGGTAGTGTCTGATGAATCCCTGTTGGAATAACATTGGTGGTGTAGTGAATGACAATCTCATCATAAGTTTCATGAGCATAAGTCACCATGCCCTTGTCTAACCCAAAATCCACCCACTTTGTTGGAGCTGAGTAAAAATGGTGTGAAAACGCCAAAAGTAGGAAAACTTTCCAAAGCTTTTTACACTGGCTTAAAATCTTTGATGAATCAGACACATGCTTTCTAAATGTAATTAAGCTGTTCTTTTAAGCTATGTGAAATTTCTTTGTATACAAAAATGCTTATTTCGCACACTAAGTAAAAGAAAGAACTGATCACATAAATTCTTATTTTTTTGCAATAATTGAAATACCAGAACCTTTTGACACAATGTGCTGGAGATATTCCCCGACACATGTTTCCCAGACATATGAATCTGAGAATATTTTGCTTTTCCTTATACAAAGGATGTTTAGCACAATATAGTGTGAACATAGACTAGGTTTGGTATTTGGTGAAATCTGTTGATATTTTAAGGCTATACTAACATATTGCCATTTATTTTTACTCCTAGTCCATCCTTAATTACATTATTATTGTCAGCGCAGTAAACAGGTATGCTCTCATACACCTTCCACATATCACCGGCGCACACCGACGCTATTAGCTGTTTTTGCTTTATGTCACCTTAGACGCTGATCACGCTGTGCCCTCAGACATCTTTGTCTCCAAATGTACACTCCTAGTACGGTACGTTTTATTATATTCCTCCCCTCCTTTTACGTTTATGCCTAATACTTGCTTGGTCTTATTCTGCTAGACATTATACATGTCCATGTCACTCCATCCAATATGACCTGATTGTATTTTCTCCTGCTACGGTTCTGATATTTGCATTGTTGCATTTTTTGTATATACTTTCTTTATGTTTTTTTCCTGTATTTATGTATATATTTTTATATCCACTTTTTGTAGTAACTGATGAAGGTCCTGATTTTGGATCGAAACGTTTTGGGTACTACATTAAAATTCACACGAGCATTAAGTTGGGTGCCAGGTTCTTTCTTTCTGATTCCCCTTCTTCCCAGAGACATACTTTTTTTTATTTTTCTGTTAAAATGGCCGTGTGAGGGCTTGTTTTGTTGCAGGACGAGTTGTACTTTTGAATGACTCCATTGGTTTTATCATATAGTGTACTGAAAAATCGGAAAAAATTCAAAATGTGGTGAAATTGCAAAAGATGTGCAACTCCACTTTTGATTTTTTTTTTTACCATGTTCACTAAATGCTAAAACTGACTGGCCATTATGATTCTCCAGATCATTATGAGGGTGCAGACACCAAACATGTATAGTTTATTTTCTACTTAAGTGGTAAAATAAAATCTCAAATTTGTTAAAGAAAAATAAAAAATGGCATCATTTTCCGAGACCGGTAGCGTCTCAATGTTTCTGGGTCTGGGATTGGGTGAGGGCTTATTTTTTGCAAGCTGAGCTGCCGGTTTTATTTATACCATTTTGGTGTAGATTTTGATTTTTTTTTCCACATTACGCTGTTTACTAATCAGATCAATTCTTTTTATAAATTGATAGATCAGGTGATTCCAAATGTGGCAATATCAAATATGTGTATTTTTTATTGTTTTATTTTGAATGGGGTGAATGGGGGTGAACGTTTATATTTTTACTTTTTTTTTACATTTTTAAGAACTTTTTTTTTTTACTTTTACTAGCTTCAATAGTCTCCATGGGAGGCAGCGCTCATAGATATCCAGCTATCCATGTACAGTGCATGTCATGAAGGGGTTAATGACACATTAGCACTGGTACATTCCTATTTCTATTAAATCCATTGTAACTATTATTAAGCTTTTTCCATTTTGGAAAGAAAATACATTGAAAATACATTGAATTCTAACAATATTGCTCCTAACATACATTCAAAAATGATTTAGCTTTTTTATTATAACCTGGCCAAATGATCACACATACGGTGTGAATTCCTATTTTAATTTGGAAGGAATTCATTACATTTCTAAAACACTGGGAACACGGATCAGGATAGAATGAACTACGGTTGTTAGCAAGTGATTTCACTTACTTAAATAATGTACTTCAATTTAATCAGCAGCAGCTTAATGTGAAAAGCATAATGGCATCTCAAGAAGGGATTTAATGAGACATCAATTTGGTGGCTTAGGAACACTGTCGTGAGTAAGATACAGGTTTCACAGATCCCGTTATTAGTATTTAAAATCCCTTTCTTACCAGAATTATAAAAATAGCACCAAAGCTAAATTAATTACAGGAATATGTATGAATTTGGTATTAAATTAAATTGAACATCACTGGAATTTTTTTGTAGCTCTACCATTCAAATCTATACATGGATATACATATAACCACATAAACTAGGTTAAGAAGCTATCAGGAGTTTGTAAGTAAGTGCAAGAACAAACAAAAATGGGTGCACAGCCTAAATAACCACTACGGGGTGCTGCATTGTGTATCAAAGAACATATGACATGAAATGACAAAAAAAATAAATACACTAGTGATGTGCACTCCTAAAATAAAAACAGCTTTTATTGGTGTACAAGCAGAAAAATATATAAAATATTAATTAAACAACCTGAGCCGCACAAAGTCAGGTGCACCATTATCTTTCTGTATCTCATCTCCAGTATGCCTTGTTCTCATTGGTGTGGGATATAGCATACAATTTCTTCATCCATTAGGATTATTGGGATGTTATATTGTGTCTTCCATGTGCATATATGGATGACTTATACTAATTCTATGTACCATTGCTAGCAATATTTATAAAAGATGATGTATTATTATGCTGTTACTAGATGGTGGCCCGATTCTAACGCATCGGGTATTCTAGAATATGTATTTATGTATGTATATAGCAGCCACATAGTAGATAGCACAGGACACGAAGTATATAGGAGCCATGTAGTATATAGCAGACAAATACTACGTGGCCTGTGCTATATACTATGTGGCTGCTATATACATACATATTGTAGAATACCCGATGCGTTAATACGGGCCACGCAATATATAACAGTGGCCACGCAGTATATAACATAGCCACGTACTATATAACACAGCCCATTCAGTATATAGCAGCCACGCAGTATATAACACAGGCGACGTAGTATATAACACAGGCCACGCAGTATATAACACTGGCCACGTAATATATAGCACAGCCCAAGCCCACGCAGTATATAGCAGCCACATAGTATATAACACTGCCCACGTAGTATATAACAGTGGCCACGTAGTATATAGCATGCAGTATAGAACATAGCCCACGTAGTATATAGCACAGCCACGTAGTATATAACACTGCACACATAGTATATAACACTGCCCACATAGTATATAACACTGCCTATATAGTATATAGCAGCCACGCAGTATCGAACACAGCCCACGTAGTATACAGCAGTGTGGGCACCATATCCCTGTTAAAAAAAAAATAAAATAAAAAATAGTTATATACTCACCCCTGGGATCCAGCGAAGCTCTGGCGATTCGCGCACAGCTGCCGCCATCTTCCGTTCACAGGATGCATTGCGAAATTACCCAGATGACTTAGCGGTCTCGCGAGACCGCTTAAGTCTTCTGGGTAATTTTGCAATGCATCGCCGGGAACGGAAGATGGTGGCAGGCGCCTGCGGCTCGGCGGACTACGAAGGGTGAGAATAGCAGGTTTTTTGTTTTTTTATTATTTTTAACATTACATTTTTTTACTATTGATGCCGCATAAGCAGCATCAATAGTAAAAAGTTGGGGACACACAGGGTTAATAGCATCGGTTACGGAGTTCGTTACTAGCGGCATAACGCGGTCTGTTACCGCCGGCATTAACCCTGTGTGAGCGGTGACTGGAGGGGAGTATGCGGGCGCCGGGCACTGACTGCGGGGAGTAAGGAGCAGCTATTTTCTTCCGGACTGTGCCCGTCGCTGATTGGTCTTGGCTGTTTTGCTGTGACCAATCAGCGACTTGGATTTCCATGACAGACAGAGGCCGTGACCAATGAATATCCGTGACAGACAGACAGAAGGACAGACGGAAGTGACCCTTAGACAATTATATAGTAGATGTCGACCTTTTGGTATGTCATCTAAGCCCATGTTTGCATTTGTAAGTAAGTCCATCTATTCAAAAGCATGAAAGTCAGAAGTTGTAGCACTCCGTTCCAACATGTGTAGGGCAAATTTTCTTAATGTAGTTTAGTGTATTCAGATATGTGAAAAATCCTATGTTCCAAGTGGTCTCAGAAATAAACAGCTATTTTGTTTACACTTTAGACAATTTTGCAACAAAAAAAGATGTGGCTGAATATTAGATGTGAGTGAATCAGAACAATATAGATTTCTTTTAGTATTTTTCATATATTTCTATTATCTTTAAGTAGAGATGAGCAGATCTTTTGAAATTCAGATTAGCTCACTTTTCATAAAAAATTTGATTTGCAGCAAATAAATTGGTATGAATCCAGTACTGGAAAGCTTTTAGTTGCTCCATAAATACACAAGAGTGAAGAGGAGAGAGAAGCCTGCTGACTTTAAGAGCTTACATTCTACGCGAGAGAGAGGACCTCTCTGATCATAAGATGTTATGCGCTATGAGAGAGAGAGAGAGAGGACCCTGCTGATCATAAGCGCTTACATAAAACAGGGGAGACTTATCAAGTGACTTTGGAGATGTAAAACAAGTTTACTGTACAAACTGTGTTCCACTGGGAACTGCTGAGCTGGGATGACCAAGGTACTGACCACTACTGTACAAGGTATGATAATACTATGTGTAAGGTGTCATGCTGCAGGGCATTACAGGGTGGCCCCCGCAGTAATGCAAATTGATGTTAGTCCCATCTCTGATGCTTAAGCAATGTGAGAAATGGTGGCAAGCAAGGTTTTTTTTGTTTGCTTTTTTTTTACCTTTTTTTTTACCTTTGTCTGCCTTAGTAGAAACAGGTTGTGACTAGTGATGAATGAGTACACTCATTGCTTGGGTGGTCTCCGAGTATTTGTGAGTGCTTGGAGATTTAGTTTTTGTCTATGCAGCTGCATGATTTGTGGCTGCTAGAAAGCTTGAATACATGTGGGGATTCCCTAGCAACCAGGCAACCCCCAAATGTACTCAAGCTGGCTAGCAGGCGCATCAACAAAAACTAAATCTCTGAGCACTCACAAATACTCAGAGACCACCTGAGCATGCTCGGGAAAACCCAAGGAACGAGTATACTCACTCATCACTAGTTGTGACACAACATTCAACACTGTGGGGCCAAAAAATGAAGCAAAATTGTAGCGCATAATTCTGGCACAATATAAGCCAAATAATAGGGGCGGTGTAAACCTCAGCTAAACAGTTTTAAAATTAGATTTATGAAACAGCATAAACAATTTGCAGCTGGGACACATTTTTCCAGAAAATATAAAACCTCTTTAAGTAAGTTTTTCTTTGTGAAGAACATCATTACGCTTTCTTATACTGAGATTCTAGCACAAATTTTCAGAAATGTCAGTTATTCTGATGTACTGTATGTAATTGTGCTAACTCAAAATAATTAAAAACCTACTGTAAATTAAGGGGATTATTTTTTCAGTTGAGATGCAGACAACAAATACAGCTGTCTTCATCTGAAACTTTGTGATCCTGTTGTAAAATGGCTAATTATTGTGTCATGCTCTTTTAGTTCTCTGATTGGGTCAGTCCAACACTCATGCAGAAGATGTGCTATCCTTTATGAATAGCCATTCCTTGATTTCTACCATTTTAAAAAGGGCATTTGCGCAATACAGCTTGTTAACAAGAGAGCTGTCTATTCCTGACTTTATAATGCAGACAAGAAAAATGTTCTTTTGTTATTGAAAATATTGGTCCAAAAGCAAATGTACTACCTTTTATGGACAAAGATTTTTTTGGACCTTTGGGAATCAGCAATTAGCATTAGTGTGTATGTGTGTGTTTAACTGCTTCTTGACATATGACGTACAGTTACGTCATAAGTCAGCACTCTGGCTTTGATGCGGACTTGTACACTGAGCCCACATCTTTCCCAATAGTTAAATAATTCAGCCACCATAGAGGAACGTAATTACACAAGCTCATCGATGCACCTGTGGCATAATTACAGGTTGTCACTAGGGTTGAGCGAAACGAATCGGACAAATTCAAAAATCGCCAACGTTCGGCAAAGTCGGGTTTCATGAAACCCGACCCGATCCTAGTGTGAGATCGTCCATGAGGTCGGCGATCTTCGCGCCAAAGTCGCGTTTCGTATGACGCATTCAGTGCCATTTTTCAGCCAATGAAGGAGGACGCAGAGTGTGGGCAGCGTGATGACATAGGTCTCGGTCCCACCATCTTAGAGAAGGGCATGACAGTGATTGGCTTGCTTTCTGCGGCGTCACAGGGGCTATAAAGGGGTGTGCACGCCGATCGCCATCTTACTTCTGCCGATCATAGCACCTGGACCCGTGGAAGCACATTTGTGCGAAACGGCCGTTGTCCGTTCTCTTGTCCCCGCACTCCTCACTTTTACCTGCCGCCTCTCCACAGATGTCTAATGCTGCATAAAGCGAATTAAAGGACATTCAGCAATCTTGGGGTGAGTGCCACATCTTTTATGCTTACGTAGCACAGGGAGAGGTTGCCGTAGCTTCATCAGAAGAAGGGATATAGTTAGGGAGGGAAGATTAAGCCCCGAAACTGCTTGTGCTGTAGCGATTTCCACTGTCCAACACCACCATTTGTTTGCAGGGACAGTGTAGGCTATATTTTTGTGCATCAGCTCTGTAGCTTATTTGGCTGCCTTATAAGGATCCCTGATAGCTGCATTGCTGTTTGCACGCCGCTGTGCAAACCAACTGCTTTTTTAAAAGCAAAAATCCTGTTGCTCCTTTCTGCACAGTTATCTTGTTTATTTGTCCACACTTTTGTTTGCAGCAGTCCTTTTTATTGCTGCCATACTTGTCCTGAGATCATTGTAGGGAGATTAAAATTGTTCTACAGTCCTTGTGTTTTTTCTTATATCTTCCAGCCACTTTCTGCCACTTACATTGTGTTGTTTTATGCACAGGGCCTGAGATTTGGTTTAGTCTCCTCCAAAAAAAGTGAGATTCAAATTATCACAAAGTGGATATACTGTAGTCCTGTTAGTTTGTGGTATATCAGCCAGCCACTTTCTGCCACCTACATTGTTTTGTTTTATACACAGGGCCTGAGGTTTTGTTTAGTCTCCCCCCAAAAAAGTGAGATTCAAATTATCACAAAGTGGATATATTTCAGTCCTGTTAGTTTGTGGTATATCAGCCAGCCACTTTCTGCCACTTACATTGTGTTGTTTTATGCTCAGGGCGTAAGGTTTGGTTTAGTCTCCCCCCAAAAAAGTGAGATTCAAATTATCACAAAGTGGATCTACTGCAGTCCTGTTAGTTTGTGGTATATCAGCCAGCCACTTTCTGCCACTTACATTGTGTTGTTTTATGCACAGGGCCTGATTTTTGGTTCAGTCTCCCCCCAAAAAAGGGAGATTTAAAATCTCAACATGTTTACATTCACCTTCTACCTTGTTTTACAGTACCATATAATGGTTGTTATTTTGGTTAGATTTTCCAAAAAATTAGGAAGTCAGGTGGAAGAGGCTGTGGGCGGTGGTTGCGAGCTGGTACTGATGGTGGTGGTGGTGCATCTGGTGGTAGTGGCAAAAGCACAATAGCACCTAAGGCTGGAGGTGTTGAGCCAGCGTCATCGTCTGCCTACACAAGGCCTCGAAGGCTCCCTTATCTGGGCGTAGGAAAACGGCTTTTAAAGCCAGAGCAGCAGGAAAAAGTTTTGGCTTTCCTTTCGCCTCCTCTTCAGAAAGTTCCAAATATAAAAGCAGTGAGTCGTCAGTGGATGCTCCCGGTCAGGAACAAGACATTTCCTTATTTCCTTCACCCAAACAAAAAGTGAAGGATGCGTCAGGCGACACCACAGGTTACTCCATGGAGCTCTTTACACATAACGTGCCTGGGTCAGAACGGGAAATTGTTAACTGCCCATTACAAGATGAATCAGACAGGGAGTGCACTGATGCGCAGCCACAGCTGGATTATAATGCTGTTCCATTGACTCAGATCACTACATTGCCCTTGCAGTGTACTGAGCCAGAATCTGACCCTGATGAGAATATGGTGCCCTGTCCTGAACGCTATCGCACCTTACACGGTGACACAGAGGAAGGTGTACATGACATTGAAGAGGAGGTGATAGATGACCCAGTTGATGACCCAGATTGGCAGCCATTGGGGGAAGAGGGTGCCGCTGCCAGTAGCTCAGAAGTGGAGGAGGATGATCCGCAGCAGCCATCTACATAGCAACAGCTGTCATCTGGCAGGCCCATACCAGGCCAAAAACGTTTGTCAAAAACAAAAACAGTTTTAGGACGGCGTGGCCATCCGGTGAAAGTAGCACAGTGTGCAATGTATGAAAAGGTATTCCATAGTAGGAAGACTGCAGTATGGCAATTTTTTAACCAAGCTCCGAATGATCAGTCAAAAGTTATCTGCAAGAAATGCTCAAAACATTTAGCAGAGGGAAGAATCTTCAAAATTTAAATACAACGTGCATGCTTACACATTTAACCAGCATGCACTTGCAAGCCTGGACTAACTACCAAACGTCCCGTACCATTGGTGCACCTGCTCAGAATGAAGGTAGTCAGCAATGCTACATTGCTTCCCTCACTGTAAGCCCACCGGTTAGGACATCACCAGCAGCAAATGTGGAGGTATCGTCGCAAGGCCAAAGCAGTCAGGGAATCGCAAGGTTCTTGGTAAGAAACACTGTATGTAGGCCAACATCGAGAATACCATCACCAACCCTCTCTCAATCCGCCATGTCCAGCACCACCACCACCGCTAGTTCCACCATATGCACCTCTCCAGTCCAGCTCACCCTACAAGAGACTCTCGTTAGGAAAAGAAAGTACTCATCCTCTCATCCGCGTACACAGGGTTTGAATGCCCACATTGCTAGACTAATCTCGTTAGAGATGATGTTCTACCGGTTGGTTGAAAGCGAAGCTTTCAAAGCCCTGATGGCCTATGCAGTACCATGCTATATCCTACCCAGTCGACACTTCTTTGCGAGAAAAGCCATCCCAGCCCTCCACCAGCATGTCAAAGACCGCATTGTCCATGCACTGAAGCAATCAGTCAGTAGAAAGGTGCACCTCACAACAGATGCATGGACCAGTAGGCATGGCCAGAGACGTTACGTGTCCATCACGGCACACTGGGTTAATGTGGTGGATGCAGGGTCCACAGGGGACAGCCATAGTGAGACAGTTCTGCCTAGCCCACGGTCTAGGAAACAGTTGGCTGTAGGCGTTCGCCACCCCACCTCCTCCTCTAGAAGCGAAAACTTGTCCACAGAGTGCAATCGCATGACCACTCCATCTGCAACTGCCAGTGTTGCAAACGAGATGTCCCATTATTGAACAGCTAGTGGTAAGCGTCAGCAGGCTCTGTTAGAAATGAAGTGTTTAGGCAACAACAGACACACCACGGAAGTACTGGCCGAGTACTTGCAGGCAAGAAACTCAGTCATGGCTGGGCAGTGTACAGCATGAGGCAGGCAAGGTAGTCAGTGATAACGGAAGGAATTTTATGGCTGCCATAGCCATTTCAGAACTTAAACACATACCTTGCCTGGCTCACACCTTGAACCTGGTGGTGCAGTGCATCCTCAAAAATTATCCGCAGTTACCAGCCCTGCTCTTGAAGGTGCGAAGACTTTGCTTGCACATCCGCCGGTCACCCGTACACTCCAGCCATATGCTGAACCATCAGCGATCGCTGAATCTTCCCCAGCACTGCCTAATAATCGACATTGCAACAAGGTGGAACTCCACACTGCACATGCTTCAGAGGCTGTGCGAACAGAGGCGTGCTGTAATTAATTTGTGGGAGGATACACATACACGGGCAGGCAGTTAGATGGCACACATGGAGTTGTCAGGTGTGCAGTGGTCGAAGCTCCAAGACCTCTGTCAAGTCCTTCACTGTTTTAAGGAATGCACACGGCTGGTAAGTGCAGACGACGCCATCATAAGCATGAGCATCCCACTAATGCGTCTGCTGATGCAAAGTTTGATGCACTTTAAGGAGCTGGCGTCTGAAGCCGAGGAGGAGGTAAGCCTTCATGACAGTCAGCCATTGTTTGCTCAGTGAACTCTCCTGGACGAGGTGGTGGACAAAGAGGAGGAGGAGGAGGAGGATGATGGGGATGAATATTTATGGGAGGAGGATGCTTCACAGGGGGCAATAGAAACTGGTGGCGTTGCAAGGTCAGGTACAGGGTTTTTGCGGGACACAAGTGATGTTGATTTGCAAGAAAGTGCTCCTCAACCCAGCACAAGCAGTGAATTGACACCTGGAACATTGGCCCACATGGCTGAGTATGACTTGCGTATCCTAAAAAGGGACCCCCACATTATAAAAATGATGACCGATGACGATTACTGGTTTGCCTGCCTCCTGGATCCACGATATAAAGGAAAATTACAAAATATCATGCCACATGAGAACCTTGAGCAAATATTGGCTACTAAACAAGCAACTCTTGTAAACTGTTTGGTTCGTGCGTTCCCAGCACACAGCGGCGCTGATGGTTCTCACACGTGCCATAGGGGGTAATATGGCAGAGGTGTTAGAGGTGCACAAATCCTAAGTGGCATTGGACAGAGGGGTTTTATGACCAGGTTGTGGAGTGATTTCGCAATGACCGCTGACACGACAGGTACTGCTGCATCGATTCAAAGTGACAGGAGACAGCATTTGTCCAGTATGGTTACGAACTACTTTTCCTCCCTTATCAATGTTCTCCCTCACAGGTCATTCCCCTTTAATTACTGGGCACCTAAAATAGACACCTGGCCTGAATTGACAAAATAAACATTACAGGAGCTCGCTTGCCCTGCTTCTAGTGTGCTATCAGAAAGAGTCTTCAGTGCTGCTGGTTCAATACTGACTGAAAAAAGGACACATCTGGCTACCCAGAATGTTGATGATCTAACCTTCATTAAAATGAACCAATCATGGATTTCAAATTATTTTGCCCCACCTTCTCCTGCTGACACGTAGCTTGCCTGAAAAATGTCTTGCTTTTGGCCTCCTCTTACTGACTTCTCCAATTCTGCCATTTCCAGCTGCTGAATGTCCACCATAGGCCATTTTTATACCTCCCTAAATGGGCTGACTCCTCCCACAGGGCCGTGGTCACCACCTGGCGCAAGCACACGTGCCAGTGCCGTTTGCCTTGACAGGTGGGTGTTCCCACTTTTGGGCGACTGCACTGGCACAGGGTCCCTCATAGTACAATGAAGTGTCTCTGACGGTGGTGGTGCACACCCAACGTCAGACACACCGTCGTAATATGAAGGGCCCTGTGCCAGTAGCGCCGCCCTCGAGAGAGTGGTCCCCCCAGCTCGAACAGTGCTCTACCACTTGCATTACTTACCTCTCCCTGCTCCAGTCTGTAGTCTGTGCTGTTAAAT
This sequence comes from Ranitomeya imitator, assembly GCF_032444005.1. Lineage (NCBI taxonomy): Eukaryota > Metazoa > Chordata > Amphibia > Anura > Dendrobatidae > Ranitomeya > Ranitomeya imitator. The sequence continues at coordinate 327,147,184 of NC_091286.1, read as the reverse complement.
CCTTCAATGACACTGCCAATACAAATTTGTTGAAATGATAGATGATAGTTAACCCCTTCATGACCCAGCCTATTTTGACCTTAAAGACCTTGCCGTTTTTTGCAATTCTGACCAGTGTCCCTTTATGAGGTAATAACTCTGGAACGCTTCAACGGATCCTAGCGGTTCTGAGATTGTTTTTTCGTGATATATTGGGCTTCATGTTAGTGGTAAATTTAGGTCAATAAATTCTGCGTTTATTTGTGATAAAAACGGAAATTTGGCGAAAATTTTGAAAATTTCGCAATTTTCACATTTTGAATTTTTATTCTGTTAAACCAGAGAGTTATGTGACACAAAATAGTTAATAAATAACATTACCCACATATCTACTTTACATCAGCACAATTTTGGAAACAAAATTTTTTTTTGCTAGGAAGTTATAAGGGTTAAAATATGACCAGCGATTTCTCATTTTTACAACGAAATTTACAAAATTATTTTTTTTAGGGACCACCTCACATTTGAAGTCAGTTTGAGGGGTCTATATGGCTGAAAATACCCAAAAGTGACACCATTCTAAAAACTGCACCCCTCAAGGTGCACAAAACCACATTCAAGAAGTTTATTAACCCTTCAGGTGCTTCACAGCAGCAGAAGCAACATGGAAGGAAAAAATGAACATTTAACTTTTTAGTCACAAAAATGATTTTTCAGCAACAATTTTTTTATTTTCCCAATGGTAAAAGGAGAAACTGAACCAAGAAATTTTTGTCCAATTTGTCCTGAGTATGCTGATACCTCATATGTGGGGGTAAACCACTGTTTGGGTGCACGGCAGGGCTTGGAAGGGAAGGAGCGCCATTTGACTTTTTGAATGAAAAATTGGCTGCACTCTTTAGCGGACACCATGTCACGTTTGGAGAGCCCCCGTGTGCCTAAAAATTGGAGCTCCCCCACAAGTGACCCCATTTTGGATACTAGACGCCCCAAGGAACTTATCTAGATGCATAGTGAGCCCTTTAAACCCCCAGGTGCTTCACAAATTGATCCGTAAAAATGAAAAAGTACTTTTTTTTCACAAAAAAATTATTTTAGCCTCAATTTTTTCATTTTCACATGGACAACAGGATAAAATGGATCCTAAAATTTGTTGGGAAATTTCTCCTGAGTACACCAATACCTCACATGTGGGGGTAAACCACTGTTTGGGAACATGGTAAGGCTCGGAAGGGAAGGAGCGCCATTTGACTTTTTGAATGAAAAATTATCTCCATCGTTAGCGGACACCATGTCGCGTTTGGAGAGACCCTGTGTGCCTAAACATTGTAGCTCCCCCACAAGTGACCCCATTTTGGAAACTGGACCCCCCAAGGAACTTATCTAGATGCCTAGTGAGCACTTTAAACCCTCAGGTGCTTCACAAATTGATCCGTAAAAATGAAAAAGTACTTTTTTTTCACAAAAAATTTCTTTTTGCCTCAATTTTTTCATTTTCACATGGGCAGTAGGATAAAATGGATCCTAAAATTTGTTGAGCAATTTCTCCCGAGTACACCGATACCTCATATGTGGGAGTAAACCACTGTTTGGGCACACGGCAGGGCTCGGAAGGGAAGGCGCGCCTTTTGACTTTTTGAATGGAAAATTAGCTCCAATTGTTAGCGGACACCAAGTCGCGTTTGGAGAGCCCCTGTGTGCCTATGCATTGGAGCTCCCCCACAAGTGACCCCATTTTGGAAACTAGACCCACCAAGGAACTTATCTAGATGCATACTGAGCACTTTAAACCACCAGGTGCTTCACAGAAGTTTATAATGCAGAGCCATGAAAATAAAAAATAATTTTTCTTTTCTCAAAAATGATTTTTTAGCCTGGAATTTCCTATTTTGCCAATGGTAATAGGAGAAATTGGACCACAAATGTTGTTGTCCAGTTTGGCCTGAGTACGCAGATACCCCATATGTGGGGGTAAACCACTGTTTGGGCGCACGGCAGGGCTCAGAAGGGAAGGCATGCCATTTGGCTTTTTAAATGGAAAAATAGCTCCAATCATTAGCGGACACCATGTCGCGTTTGGAGAGCCCCTGTGTGCCTAAACATTGGAGATCCCCCACAAATGACCCCATTTTGGAAACTAGACCCCCAAAGGAACTAATCTGTGGTGTGGTGTGGTGTGGTGAGCACTTTGATCCCTCAAGTGCTTCACAGAAGTTTATAACGCAGAGCTATGAAAATAAAAAAAAAATTTATTTTCTCAAAAATGATATTTTAGCCCGCAATTTTTTATTTTCCCAAGGGTAACAGGAGAAATTTGACCCCAAAGGTTGTTGTCCAGTTTCTCCTGAGTACGCTGATACCCCATATGTGGGGGTAAACCACTGTTTAGGCACCTGCTGGGGCTTGGAAGTGAAGTAGTGACGTTTTGAAATGCAGACTTTGATGGAATGCTCTGTGGGCGTCACGTTGCGTTTGCAGGGCCCCTGATGTGGCTAAACAGTAGAAACCCCCCACAAGTGACCCCATTTTGGAAACTAGACCCTGAAAGGAACTTATCTAGATGTGAGGTGAGCACTTTGAACCCCCAAGTGCTTCACAGAAGTTCATAACACAGAGCAGTGAAAATAATAAATACGTTTTCTTTCCTCAAAAATAATTTTTTAGCCCAGAATTTTTTATTTTCCCAAGGGTTACAGGAGAAATTGGACCACAAAAGTTGTTGTCCAGTTTCTCCTGAGTAAGCTGATACCCCATGTGTGGGGGTATACCACTGTTTGGGCACACGTTGGGGCTCAGAAGGGAAGTAGTGACTTTTGAAATGCAGACTTTGATGGAATGGTCGGCGGGCGTCACGTTGCGTTTGCAGAGCCCCTGGTGTGCCTAAACAGTAGAAACCCCCACAAGTGACCCCATTTTGGAAATAAGACCCCCAAAGGAACTTATCTAGATATGTGGTGAGCACTTTCAACCCCCAAGTGCTTTAAAGAAGTTTATAACGCAGAGCCGTGAAAATAATAAATACGTTTTCTTTCCTCAAAAATAATTTTTTAGTCCAGAATTTTTTATTTTCCCAAGGGTTACAGGAGAAATTGGACCACAAAAGTTGTTGTCCAGTTTCTCCTGAGTAAGCTGATACCCCATGTGTGGGGGTAAACCACTGTTTGGGCACACGTCGGGGCTCAGAAGGGAAGTAGTGACTTTTGAAATGCAGACTTTGATGGAGCGTCACGTTGCGTTTGCAGAGCCCCTGGTGTGCCTAAACAGTAGAAACCCCCCACAAGTGACCCCATTTTGGAAACTAGACCCCCAAAGGAACTTATCTAGATATGTGGTGAGCACTTTCAACCCCCAAGTGCTTTACAGAAGTTTATAACGCAGAGCCGTGAAAATAATAAATACGTTTTCTTTCCTCAAAAATAATTTTTTAGCCCAGAATTTTTTATTTTCCCAAGGGTTATAGGAGAAATTGGACCACAAAAGTTGTTGTCCAGTTTCTCCTGAGTACGCTGATACCCCATGTGTGGGGGTAAACCACTGTTTGGGCACACGTCGGGGCTCAGAAGGGAAGTAGTGACTTTTGAAATGCAGACTTTGATGGAATGATCTGCGGATGTCACGTTGCGTTTGCAGAGCCCCTGGTGTGCCTAAACAGTAGAAACCCCCCACAAGTGACCCCATTTTGGAAAGTAGACCCCCCAAGGAACTTATCTAGATATGTGGTGAGCACTTTGAACCCCCAAGTGCTTCACAGACATTTACAACGCAGAGCCGTGAAAATAAAAAATCATTTTTCTTTCCTCAAAAATGATGTTTTAGCAAGCAATTTTTTATTTTTTCAAGGGTAACAGGAGAAATTGGACCCCAGTAATTGTTGCACAGTTTGTCCTGAGTACGCTGGTACCCCATATGTGGGGGTAAATCAATGTTTGGGCACACGTCGGGGCTCGGAAGTGAGGGAGCACCATTTGACTTTTTGAATACAAGATTGGCTGGAATCAATGGTGGCGCCATGTTGCGTTTGGAGACCCCCTGATGTGCCTAAACAGTGGAAACCCCTCAATTCTAACTCCAACACACCCCTAACCCTTATCCCAACTGTAGCCGTAACCCTAACCACAACACACCCCTAGCCCTAACCACAACCCTAATTCCAACCCAACCCTAACCCTAAGGCTATGTGCCCACGTTGCGGATTCGTATGAGATTTTTCAGCACCATTTTTGAAAAGTCCGCGGGTAAAAGGCACTGCGTTTTACCTGCGGATTTACCACGGTTTGCCAGTGTTTTTTGTGCGGATTTCACTTGTGGATTCCTATTGAGGAACAGGTGTAAAACGCTGTGGAATCCGCACAAAGAATTGACATGCTGCGGAAAATACAACGCAGCATTTCCGCACGGTATTTTCCGCACCATGGGCACAGCGGATTTGGTTTTCCATATGATTACATGGTACTGTAAACCTGATGGAACACTGCAGCGAATACGCAGCGGCCAATCCGCTGCGGATCCGCAGCCAAATCCGCACCGTGTGCACATAGCCTAATTCTAAAGGTATGTGCACACGCTGCGGAAAACGCTGCGGATCCGCAGCAGTTTCCCATGAGTTTACAGTTCAATGTAAACCTATGGGAAACAAAAATCGCTGTACACATGCTGTGGAAAAACTGCACGGAAACGCAGCGGTTTACATTCCGCAGCATGTCACTTCTTTGTGCGGATTCCGCAGCGATTTTACAACTGCTTCAATAGAAAATCGCATTTGTAAAACCGCAGTGAAATGCACAGAAAAACCGCGGTAAATCCGCCATAAATCCGCAGCGGTTTAGCACTGTGGATTTATCAAATACTCTGCGGAAAAATCCGCTGAGGACCAGAATACGTTTGCACATCCCGAACCCTAACCCTACCCCTAACCCTACCCCTAACCCTACCCCTAACCCTAACCCTACCCCTAACCCTACCCCTAACCCTACCCCTAACCCTACCCCTAACCCTACCCCTAACCCTAACCCTACCCCTAACCCTAGTTCTTGCCCCAACCTTAGTGGAGAAAAAAAATTCTTTATTTTTTTATTGTCCCTTCCTATGGGGGTGACAAAGGAGGGGGGGGCATTTACTATTTTTTTTATTTTGATCACTGAGATAGGTTATATCTCAGTGATCAAAATTTCACTCTGGAACGAATCTGCCGGCCGGCAGATTCGGCGGGCGCACTGCACATGCGCTCGCCATTTTGGAAGATGGTGGCGCCCAGGAAAGAAGACGGACGGACCCCGGGAGGCTAGGTAAGTATAAGGGGGGGAGATCAGGGCACGGGGGGGCGTCGGAGCACGGGGGGGTGGATCGGAGCATGGGGGGGTGGATCGGAACACGGGGGGGTAGATTGGAGCACGGGGTGGGGGATCGCTGTGCGGAGTGGTGGATCGGAGCACGGGGGGGATCGCTGTGTGGGGGGGTTTGATTGGAGCATGGGGGGTGTGATTGGAGCACGGGGGGAGCGGACAGGAGGACGGAGGAGCGGAGCACAGGACGGAGGGGAGCGGACCACAGATCGGTGGGCTGGGGGGGCGATCGGTGGGGTGGGGTGGGGGCACATAAGTGTTTCCAGCCATGGCCGATGATATTGCAGCATCGGCCATGGCTGGATTGTAATATTTCACCAGTTTTTTAGGTGAAATATTACAAATCGCTCTGATTGGCAGTTTCACTTTCAACAGCCAATCAGAGCGATCGTAGCCACAGGGGGTGAAGCCACCCCCCCTGGGCTAAACTACCACTCCCCCTGTCCCTGCAGATCAGGTGAAATGGGAGTTAACCCTTTCACCCGATCTGCAGGGACACGATCTTTCCATGACGCCACATAGGCGTCATGGGTCGGATTGGCACCGACTTTCATGACGCCTACGTGGCGTCATGGGTCGGGAAGGGGTTAAAATATACAAGGGCCCTGGCTTCCATTTAGACCAGTTAGTCCTTTGCGCCTACTACCACTGTCTGCTACTCAGCAGAGGAGCCCACCCCAGTACCTATCTATGCCGCCTGTTTAGTCCTGTTACCAATTTTGAACTGCTTTTAGCCTACTTTTGTATTTGGGCCTACTAACCGTGTCTGCGCCACTCATTACAGTTGTCCTCCACTGAGCAAAGCTAGGCCGCCTGTTTAGTCCTGTTACCAATTTTGAACTGCATTCAGCCTACTTTTTTATTGTGGGCCTACAAACTGTGTCTGCACCACTCATTACAATTGTCCTCCACTGAACAAAGCAATGCCGCCTGTTTAGTCCCGTTACCCGTTTTGAACTGCATTTAGCCAACTTTTTTATTTTGGGCCTACTAACTGTGTCTGCACCACTCATTACAGTTGTCCTCCACTGAACAAAGCTAGGCCGCCTGTTTAGTCCTGTTACCAATTTTGAACTGCTTTTAGCCTACTTTTGTATTTGGGCCTACTAACCGTGTCTTTGCCACTCATTACAGTTGTCCTCCACTGAGCAAAGCTAGGCCGCCTGTTTAGTCCTGTTACCAATTTTGAACTGCATTCAGCCTACTTTTTTATTGTGGGCCTACAAACTGTGTCTGCACCACTCATTACAATTGTCCTCCACTGAACAAAGCAATGCCGCCTGTTTAGTCCCGTTACCCGTTTTGAACTGCATTTAGCCAACTTTTTTATTTTGGGCCTACTAACTGTGTCTGCACCACTCATTACAGTTGTCCTCCACTGAACAAAGCTAGGCCGCCTGTTTAGTCCTGTTACCAATTTTGAACTGCATTTAGCCTACTTTTGTATTTGGGCCTACTAGCTGTGTCTGCGCCACTCATTACAGTTGTCCTCCACTGAACAAAGCAATGCCGCCTGTTTAGTCCTGTTACCAATTTTGAAATGCTTTTAGCCTACTTTTCTATTTTGGGCCTACTAACGGTGTCTGCGCCACTCATTACAGTTGTCCTCCACTAAGCAAATCTATGCCACCTGTTTAGTCCTGTTACCAATTTTGAACTGCATTTAGCCTACTTTATTATTTGGGCCTATATCTGTGTTTCCTCCTCATCCTGCCCATTGCCCAGCCACTGCTAGATGAGTCTGCTGGTACATTGACCCAGACCACTACATTCCCTTTGCACTCTACACAGCCAGAATCTGATCATGCTGAAAGTCAGGTTCCCCTTCCCGCATACTATACCACCTTACACGGGGACAAAAAGGAAGGTGCAGATGAAAGTGCAGGTTCCTTCATCAGGTGGGGGGCATACTCGTTGGCGACGTCACTGGCACTGGGCCCCTCATAGTCCGCAAAAGTGTCTCTGGCAGTGGGAGGCGCCACCCGCCGTCAAGCACATTGCCATACTATGAGGGGCCCTGTGCCAGTGCCAAGTGCCAATGAGTGGGCCCCCCTGCTTGCTCAGGATCACAGCACTTGCAAAGTTGTAATACTTACCTCTCCCTGCTCCACCGCCGTGTCGTATTCTGCATTTCCTGGACCCACGAAAATCTTGAGCCAGCCCTACCCCCCACAACTTTAGCCAAATGACCCCCTGTTTTCAATGCCTAACTATTATTATAAAAAAAAATTAAGATTGACAAGCTTAAGAAATAAGAATTGATGTTTTTGGCATTAAAATGGACACTGTAGATGTTTTCCTGTCCTTCACTCACTGCCGACTTAAATTCCCCTTTGACTTGCATTGGGTTTTGTGTTTCGATCGGCCCCCAACTTTTCGCAATAATCGTCCGATTTCACCCAACCCGACTTTTGACAAAGTCGGGTTTCGCTAAACCCGACTCGATCCTAAAAAAGTAAAAGCCGCTCAACTCTACTATTTACCTGTAGATTACCACTATGTCTGCAGGTAAATAACATTTTAGGAGGCAATAGGTTTCCTTTAAAATAGGGAATTTGCTACTAGATTTAAGTTACTTTCTTAATGTTCATTGATCAGCTATAGACAAATATAAACCTTTTTCCATTGAATAGGTTTCTAAGTGACCATGACAATGAAGTACTTAAAGAAGCTATGTTTGTTCAATTTTAACCTAATAGGATGCACAATTGTGTTTAGTAGAACATTAACTGATTTTTTCATAGTCCATATCTCTTAAATGAATTAGTTTAATCAGCTTCACATGGCAGAACATAATCTTAAATGACATAGTATTTAATTTAAATGTTTATTATTCTGAAGGCCAAAAGAAATTGCTTCATTCAATTTCTAAGTTGCAGAACAGAATAGAAATTAGGTTTAGGCAAATGAAAGCTCCCTATAGCAAATGGGCTCTGGGTTTTCATTTTATTATACCCCAGAATAGTTTTCTATTGTCTGAGACTGGGCATACACTATAGGATGAGAAACAATAGAAATAATTGGCAGTCAAAAATATCATAATTTACATTTTGCTGAAAATTACATTCTCAGTTCATTTAACAATTCTGGAAATTGGTCACTGTATAAAAATGGGCTTTTTGTTTTTAAAAGAAAATAATTTAATGCAGACTAAGGGAAAGTTTACACTGCTGTTTTATATGGCATGATTTACTTTTTGCATATTTAGGGTATTGTAAATCTTTTGCATTTAAGGGTTGTTAAGATTGTGTCTAACTAGTAGAAGTACTTTATGACACACATGAATTCTCAAATTCAGTAAAATACTGAAATACTTCCATACTATTGGTCACAGGGAGCCATCAAATCATCTTTTTTTTTTACTGCAGAGCACCATGTCATGTCACAGCAACAGATAATTTCTGACCACTAAAGTAAGCAGACTTTGGACACATCAATGTAGTGACTAGAAACAAGCAGATCTAGCAAAGTTCAAATTCAACAAATCTAGCAGATTTTCCCAGGATTTGATTCACAGCAAAGTTATTCTCTGCTAATTGAATATACCTTATTATGCCCTGGGATCTATCCAGACCCCAAAACATAATGGATATAAGATGTAAAACAACAGAAAGAATACTGCTACTCACCTTACTGCTTACTTTCACTGCCCCTTAGCTGCCCACCATCCATTTGTCAGAAATGCTTCTTCTTTCCCTCTTTACAAGCATTTTTTACACTAGACCAGGACTTTGAGGTTTCTCATTATGAGTCACACATCTTGGCCTCATGGACTTGCAACTCGCTTGGTTGTAGCCAGAAGTCCTTGCCAATATTGAATGGGCTAGAGCTACAATGGCAAAAAGGAGAGGCCGTGATGAAAAGACAACAGGCAGCAATTGGCATTGCCCACTGTATGGTCCTCTTCTTTCCCATGATGTACAGTATCTCTCTGCTTGTTCTCTATAAGCTGGGACTGCACATTGAACATCAAAGATGTCATGATGTGGAGTATACAGTCATCTCAGAGGTTTCATCTCTTCTGGAAGTCCCGGCCTAGAGGGAACAGGCCTGGACATGTGGATCACGGTGGGGGGAAAGAATAGGTGGCTTTGAGGACTGAATTGTGTGCAGATAACACCGGAAGAGCTGAACATGTTAGCGGTGAGGTGAGCACAATTTTTTTTTTTTTACATTTTGACGTTTATATACGGTTCAGCAGGTAGGCTCCAGCATGAATCTGCGAGAAGCAAATTTAGAAAAAACAGCAAAACGAGGCAGACATGCTTACCTGCCTAGGCCTCTAAACAAATGCACTATCAGGATGCAGTGGACCCATGTGGTTAAGATGGAAACTACACAGGTGCAGCATAACCGATGAGGCAGCCACTCTCAACCTACCAAACTAATGGAGGGGGTTGGTAGTTTGGCTGCACCTGTGTAGTTTCCATCTTAACCACATTGGTCCACTGCATCCTGATAGTGCATTTGTTTAGAGGCCTAGGCAGGTAAGCATGTCTGCCTCGTTTTGCTGTTTTTTCTAATTTTTGGAGGATCTATGAATCCTCTTCTTGTGCTCTTGCTGTTTAGGAGAAGCAAATTTACATAGAACAATATTCTCAAAGATGCAGATTTTTTGTGTATTCAAATACAGTTTAATTTCACTGAAATACACTTAATTATCTCTATTCATTGGTATAATTAATTTGCTTCATTACTTAATACTCGCGGTTGCATATCCATGACTGGGATCAGTGTAGATCTTATCTGGTGGAAGGTGTTGCCAGGCCCAATGTCTTTGATCATCTAACCACCCTTGGTGTGCTGGCCCCAGCTGCCAATTTATCCCCAACCAGTTTCCACAATCCATCTCTTCTGACCCAGCATTCTGGACTATAAATTTAGAAACATCCTTAGGGGTGTGTTGTGATAACTGATATGAAGGCAATTCAGTACCACAATGAACATAGCGATCAGAACACATACAGTGATCTGACAAATACCCAAAATAATAGAACGAGCTCTGAGACGTGAGAACTCTGCAGACCGCAAACCCTAATCCTATCAAACCACACTAAAGGTAGCCGTGGAGCGCTCCTGACCAGAACCTAGGCGCCTCGTCACAGCCTGAGAAACTAGCTAGGCCTAAAGATAGAAAAATAAGCCTACCTTGCCTCAGAGAAATTCCCCAAAGGAAAAGGCAGCCCCCCACATATAATGACTGTGAGTAAGATGAAAACACAAACATAGAGAGGAAACAGGTTTACCAAAGAGAGGCCCGACTAGCTGAATAGAAGGAGGATAGGGAAGATAACTTTGCGGTCAGCACAAAAACCTATAAATAACCACGCAGAGGGGACAAAAAGACCCTCCGCACCGACTAACGGTACGGAGGTGATCTCTCTGCGTCTCAGAGCTTCCAGCAGGCAAGAAAAACCAATAAAGCAAGCTGGACAGAAATATAGCAACAAAAAAAACATAAGAAACACTTAGCTATGAAGAGCAGCAGGCCACAGGAATGATCCAGGGAAAAGCAAGTCCAACACTGGAACATTGACAGGAAGCATGGATCAAAGCATCAGGTGGAGTTAAGTAGAGAAGTAGCTAACGACCTCACCAGATCACCTGAGGGAGGAAACTCAGAAGCTGCAGTACCACTTTCCTCCACAAACGGAAGCTCCCAGAGAGAATCAGCCGAAGTACCACTTGTGACCACAGGAGTGAACTCTGCCACAGAATTCACAACAGTACCCCCCCCTTGAGGAGGGGTCACCGAACCCTCACCAGAGCCCCCAGGCCGACCAGGATGAGCCACATGAAAGGCACGAACAAGATCGGGAGCATGGACATCAGAGGCAAAAACCCAGGAATTATCTTCCTGAGCATAACCCTTCCATTTAACCAGATACTGGAGTTTCCGTCTTGAAAGACGAGAATCCAAAATCTTCTCCACAATATACTCCAATTCCCCCTCCACCAAAACTGGGGCAGGAGGCTCAACAGATGGGACCATAGGTGCCACGTATCTCCGCAACAATGACCTATGGAATACGTTATGTATGGAAAAAGAATCTGGAAGGGTCAGACGTAAAGACACAGGATTAAGAACCTCAGAAATCCTATACGGACCAATAAAACGAGGTTTAAACTTAGGAGAGGAAACCTTCATAGAAATATGAAGAGAAGATAACCAAACCAGATCCCCAACACGAAGTCGGGGACCCGCACAGCGTCTGCTATTAGCAAAACGTTGAGCCCTCTCCTGGGACAAGGTCAAATTGTCCACCACATGAGTCCAAATCTGCTGCAACCTGTCCACCACAGCATCCACAAAAGGACAGTCCGAAGACTCAACCTGTCCTGAAGAGAAACGAGGATGGAACCCAGAGTTGCAGAAAAATGGCGAAACCAAGGTAGCCGAGCTGGCCCGGTTATTAAGGGCGAACTCAGCCAAAGGCAAAAAGGACACCCAGTCATCCTGATCAGCAGAAACAAAACATCTCAGATATGTTTCCAAGGTCTGATTGGTTCGTTCGGTCTGGCCATTAGTCTGAGGATGGAAAGCCGAGGAAAAAGACAAATCAATGCCCATCCTACCACAAAAGGCTCGCCAAAACCTCGAAACAAACTGGGAACCTCTGTCAGAAACGATATTCTCTGGAATGCCATGTAAACGAACCACATGCTGGAAGAACAATAGCACTAAATCAGAGGAGGAAGGCAATTTAGACAAGGGTACCAGATGGACCATCTTAGAAAAGCGATCACAGACCACCCAAATGACTGACATCTTTTGAGAAACGGGAAGATCTGAAATAAAATCCATAGAGATATGTGTCCAAGGCCTCTTCGGGATCGGCAAGGGCAAAAGCAACCCACTGGCACGAGAACAGCAGGGCTTAGCCCGAGCACAAATCCCACAGGACTGCACAAAAGTACGCACATCCCGCGACAGAGATGGCCACCAAAAGGATCTAGCCACTAACTCTCTGGTACCAAAGATTCCAGGATGACCAGCCAACACCGAACAATGAACCTCAGAGATAACCTTATTCGTCCACCTATCAGGGACAAATAGTCTCTCCGCTGGACAACGATCAGGTTTATTAGCCTGAAATTTTTGCAGCACTCGCCGCAAATCAGGGGAGATGGCAAACACAATTACTCCTTCCTTGAGGATACTCGCCGGCTCAGACAAACCCGGAGAGTCGGGCACAAAACTCCTAGACAGAGCATCCGCCTTCACATTTTTAGAGCCCGGGAGGTACGAAATCACAAAGTCAAAGCGGGCAAAAAACAGCGACCAACGAGCCTGTCTAGGATTCAACCGCTTGGCAGACTCGAGATAAGTCAAGTTCTTATGATCAGTCAATACCACCACGCGATGCTTAGCTCCTTCAAGCCAATGACGCCACTCCTCGAATGCCCACTTCATGGCCAGCAACTCTCGGTTGCCCACATCATAATTTCGCTCAGCAGGCGAAAACTTCCTGGAAAAGAAAGCGCATGGTTTCATCACTGAGCAATCAGAACCTCTCTGCGACAAAACAGCCCCTGCTCCAATCTCAGAAGCATCAACCTCGACCTGGAACGGAAGAAAAACATCTGGTTGACACAACACAGGGGCAGAAGAAAAACGACGCTTCAACTCTTGAAAGGCTTCCACAGCAGCAGAAGACCAATTGACCACATCAGCACCCTTCTTGGTCAAATCGGTCAATGGTTTAGCAATACTAGAAAAATTGCAGATGAAGCGACGATAAAAATTAGCAAAGCCCAGGAACTTTTGCAGACTTTTCAGAGATGTCGGCTGAGTCCCATCATGGATGGCTTGGACCTTAACAGGATCCATCTCGATAGTAGAAGGGGAAAAGATGAACCCCAAAAATGAAACCTTCTGCACACCAAAGAGACATTTTGATCCCTTCACAAACAAAGAATTAGCACGCAGGACCTGAAAAACCGTTCTGACCTGCTTCACATGAGACTCCCAATCATCCGAGAAGATCAAAATGTCATCCAAGTACACAATCAGGAATTTATCCAGGTACTCTCGGAAGATGTCATGCATAAAGGACTGAAACACTGATGGAGCATTGGCAAGTCCGAACGGCATCACAAGATACTCAAAATGACCCTCGGGCGTATTAATTGCAGTTTTCCATTCATCGCCTTGCTTAATTCGCACCAGATAATACGCACCACGAAGATCTATCTTTGTGAACCAACTAGCCCCCTCAATCCGAGCAAACAGATCAGATAACAATGGCAAGGGGTACTGAAATTTAACCGTGATCTTATTAAGAAGGCGGTAATCTATACAAGGTCTCAGCGAACCATCCTTCTTGGCTACAAAAAAGAACCCTGCTCCTAATGGCGACGATGACGGGCGAATATGCCCCTTCTCCAGGGATTCCTTCACATAACTGCGCATAGCGGTGTGCTCAGGTACGGATAAATTAAACAATCGACCTTTTGGGAATTTACTACCAGGAATCAAATTGATAGCACAATCACAATCCCTATGCGGAGGTAGGGTATCAGACTTGGGCTCATCAAATACATCCCGGTAATCAGACAAGAACTCTGGGACCTCAGAAGGGGTGGATGACGAAATTGACAGAAATGGAACATCACCATGTACCCCCTGACAACCGCAGCTGGACACCGACATGGATTTCCAATCCAATACTGGATTATGGGCTTGTGGCCATGGCAACCCCAACACAACCACATCATGCAGATTATGCAACACCAGAAAGCGAATAACCTCCTGATGTGCAGGAGCCATGTACATGGTCAGCTGCGTCCAGTATTGAGGCTTATTCTTGGCCAAAGGCGTAGCATCAATTCCTCTCAAAGGAATAGGACACTGCAAAGGCTCCAAGAAAAACCCACAACGCTTAGCATATTCCAAGTCCATCAAATTCAGGGCAGCGCCTGAATCCACAAATGCCATGACAGAATACGATGACAAAGAGCAGATCAAGGTAACGGACAGAAGAAATTTTGACTGTACAGTACCAATGTTGGCAGACCTAGCGAACCGCTTAGTGCGCTTAGGACAATCAGAGATAGCATGAGTGGAATCACCACAGTAGAAACACAGACCATTCAGACGTCTGTGCTCTTGCCGTTCAACTCTGGTCAAGGTCCTATCACATTGCATAGGCTCAGGTTTAAGCTCAGGTAATACCGCCAAATGGTGCACAGATTTACGCTCATGCAAGCGTCGACCGATCTGAATGGCCAAAGACATAGACTCATTCAAACCAGCAGGCATAGGAAATCCCACCATAACATCCTTAAGGGCTTCAGAGAGACCCTTTCTGAATATAGCTGCCAGCGCAGATTCATTCCATTGAGTGAGCACTGACCACTTTCTAAATTTCTGACAATATACCTCTATCTCATCCTGAGCCTGACAAAGAGCCAGCAAATTCTTTTCTGCCTGATCCACTGAATTAGGCTCATTGTACAGCAACCCAAGCGCCAGGAAAAACGCATCAATATTACTCAATGCAGGATCTCCTGACGCAAGAGAAAACGCCCAGTCCTGAGGATCGCCGCGCAAAAAAGAAATGACGATCCTAACCTGTTGAACTGGGTCACCAGAAGAACGAGGTTTCAAAGCCAGAAATAGTTTACAATTATTTTTGAAACTCAGAAATTTAATTCTATCTCCAAAAAACAAATCTGGAATAGGAATTCTCGGCTCTAACATAGATTTCTGATCAATAGTGTCCTGAATCTTTTGTACTCTTGCCGAGAGCTGATCCACACATGAAGACAGACCTTTAATGTCCATTGCTACACCTGTGTCCTGAACCACCCAAATGTCTAGGGGAAAAAAAAGACAAAACACAGTGCAAAGAAAAAAAAATGGTCTCAGAACTTCTTTTTTCCCTCTATTGAGACTCATTAGCACTGTAGGCTTCCTGTACTGTTGTGATAACTGATATGAAGGCAATTCAGTACCACAATGGACATAGCGATCAGAACACATACAGTGATCTGACAAATACCCAAAATAATAGAACGAGCTCTGAGACGTGGGAACTCTGCAGACCGCAAACCCTAATCCTATCAAACCACACTAAAGGTAGCCGTGGAGCGCTCCTGACCAGAACCTAGGCGCCTCGTCACAGCCTGAGAAACTAGCTAGGCCTAAAGATAGAAAAATAAGCCTACCTTGCCTCAGAGAAATTCCCCAAAGGAAAAGGCAGCCCCCCACATATAATGACTGTGAGTAAGATAAAAACACAAACATAGAGATGAAACAGGTTTAGCAAAGAGAGGCCCGACTAGCTGAATAGAAGGAGGATAGGGAAGATAACTTTGCGGTCAGCACAAAAACCTATAAATAACCACGCAGAGGGGACAAAAAGACCCTCCGCACCGACTAACGGTACGGAGGTGGTCCCTCTGCGTCTCAGAGCTTCCAGCAGGCAAGAAAAACCAATAAAGCAAGCTGGACAGAAATAAAGCAACAAAAAAAACATAAGAAACACTTAGCTATGAAGAGCAGCAGGCCACAGGAATGATCCAGGGAAAAGCAAGTCCAACACTGGAACATTGACAGGAAGCATGGATCAAAGCATCAGGTGGAGTTAAGTAGAGAAGTAGCTAACGACCTCACCAGATCACCTGAGGGAGGAAACTCAGAAGCTGGAGTACCACTTTCCTCCACAAACGGAAGCTCCCAGAGAGAATCAGCCGAAGTACCACTTGTGACCACAGGAGTGAACTCTGCCACAGAATTCACAACAGGGGTGCAAGCATGTGGGGGTGCACGTGAGCATCCACGAAGCAAAGCATCACGAAGATAAGCATCGAGATACAGCTTATTCCATGGCAGTTAGTCATGGCATGAGTCAGGTAACCCACACTCTGCTCTCCTTTTTTCCAGGTGCTTTATTCCTATCCTCCTATGTTCCCTTGCAATCCACATTCACCGCGCAATCCCCTCTCCATCACGACTCATATACATCAGCTCCTCTCTCCTTCCCTCTCCCATGTACAGCTCCCATGTACTTATCACCTTCCTGAAAAACCTCAGACCATCTTGCCCAAATACATTGCACAAAAAACTTCTTACAATTCCAAAAACTACTTGCTCTTTATCTTCCTACTCCAACTGATTTCAGGGGACCTCTCCCCCAACCCTGGTCCACCATCCCCCAACCTCATCCCCTACCCTACCTCACATCGAAACCTTAATAATCTAACTAATATTATTTGCACTCCTTCATTGCCTTCTTTTAATTGTGCCCTTTGGAATCCGCGGTCTGTATGTAATAAGCTTCCTTTCCTACACAATTACTTTCTGAAAAACTCTCTTAATCTGTTGGCCCTCATGGAAACCTGGATTCAGGATTCTGACATTGTCTCTCCTTCTGCCATTTCCCATGGTGGCTTACAATTCTCACATTCCCTGAGTCCCACAAACAGACATGGTGGTGGAGTCGGCATACTCTTGTCCCCACAATGCACTTTCAGGTCATCCCCCCAGCTCCAACACTCTCATTCTCTTCTTTTGAGGTCCAAACCATCAGGCCTGTTAACAATTTCCCTTTCTAATCCAGGCACGGTATGTGTAAAGAGCTCCATGGAGTAACCTGTTGTGTTGCCTGACGCATCCTTCTCTGTTGTTCTGGGTGAAGGACACAAGGAAGCGACTTGTTCCTGATGGGGAGCATCCACTGATGATGCGCTGCTTTTAAATTTTGCACTTTCTGAAGAGGAGGCAAAAGAGCTAGAGGCAGAGTCAGCAAGGAAAGCCAAAACATGTTCCTGCTGCTCCGGCTTTAAAAGCGGTTTTCCTACTCCCAGAAAAGGGAGCGTTCGAGGCCTTGTGTAGCCAGACGATGACGCTGGCTCCACAACTCGAGACTTAGGTGCTATATTGCTTTTCCCACGACCACCTGATGCTCCACCACCACTACCATCATTACTAGCTGGCAATGACCGCCCACGGCCACGACCTCTTCCACCAGACTTCCTCATTCTTGGAAAAATGTAACTAAATTAAACAAACATTATATGGTACTGTAAAACCAGTTAGAAGGTGCACGTAAACTTGTGAGTTTAAATCTCCCTTTATAGGTGTGTGAGACTGCTGGGAAAATCAGGCCCACTGTATTACACTACACAGTTTCTGTGTCACAAAGTGGCTGACAGATATGCCACAAACAGGACTGATGCAGATGCACTTAGTGGCAATATAAATCTCCCTTTTTTATGTGTGGGAGAATGCAGGAAAAAATCATGCCCACTGTATTACACTACACAGTTTCAGTGTCAGAAAGTGGCTGACAGATATGCCACAAACAGGACTGACGCAGATGCACTCAGTGGCAATATAAATCTGCCTTTGTGTCTTTGGGAGAATGCAGGAAAAAATCAGGCCCACTGTATTACACTGCACAGTTTGAGTGGCAGAAAGTGGCTGACAGATATGCCACAAACAGGACTGATGCAGATGCACCCAGTGGCAATATAAATCTCCCTTTTTTTTATGTGTGGGAAACAGCAGAAAAATCAGGCCCACTGTATTACACTACACAGTCTCAGTGTCAGAAAGTGGCTGACAGATATGCCACAAACAGGACTGATGCAGATGCACCCAGTGGCAATATAAATCTCCCTTTTTTTTATGTGTGGGAAACAGCAGAAAAATCAGGCCCACTGTATTACACTACACAGTCTCAGTGTCAGAAAGTTGCTGACAGATATGCCACAAACAGGACTGATGCAGATGCACTCAGTGGCAATATAAATCTCCCTTTTTTATGTGTGGGAGAATGCAGGAAAAAATCAGGCCCACTGTATTACACTACACAGTTTGAGTGGCAGAAAGTGGTTGGCAGATATATCAGTGGTTGGCAGATATATCAGTGGTTGGCAGATATATAAAAAAATACAAGGGCTGTAGTAGAATTTCAATCTCCCTACAATGATCAAAGGACAAGTATGGCAGCAATAAAAAGGACTGCTGCACACAAGAGTGTGGACAAAGAAACAAGAGAACTGTGCAGAAAAGAAGGAGCAACAGGATTTTTGCTTTGAGAAAAGCAGGTGGTTTGCACAGCGGTGTACAAACAGCAATGCAGCTATCAGGGAGCCTTATAAGCTACAGAGCTGATGCACAGAAATCTAGCCTCCACTGTCCCTGCAAAGAAAAGGTGGTGTTGGACAGTGGAAATCGCTACAGCACAAGCGGTTTTGGGGTTAAGCTTTCCTCCCTAACAATATCCCTGCTTCAGATGAAGCTACAGCAACCTCTCCCTATGCTCAGATCGGAAGAAGTAATATGGCGGTTGGCGTGCACACCCCTTTATAGCCCCTGTGATGCCGCAGAAAGCAAGCCAATCACTGTAATGCCCTTCTCTAAGATGGTGGGGACTGAGACCTATGTCATCACGCTGCCCACACTCTGCGTCCACCTTCATTGGCTGAGAAATGGCGCTGAACGTGTCATATGAAACGTGACTTTGGCACGAAGATCGTGTACCGCATGGCCGATCCCACACTGGGATCGGGTCGGCTTTCATGAAAGCCGACTTTGCCGAAAGTCGGCGACTTATGAAATTGGCCGATCCGTTCTGCTCATCCCTACACTCCAGTCATCACAACTCCCCTAAGTGCAATCTTTAATCTCTCCCTCTCCTCTGGCATTTTCCCCTCCTCCTTCAAACACTCTATCATTACTTCATTGCTAAAGAAATCCGCCCTCGACCCATCCTGCATAAATAACTTCAGACCGATTTCCAATCTCCCCATCATTTCTAAACTCTTGGAGCACCTGATCTACTCCTGCCTTACCTGTTACCTCTCCACTCATTCCCTCCTAGACCCTTCACATTCTGCTTTCCGCCCCCTATTGTCATGGTCTGCTGAGTTTCTGGGATTAGGTGGTTTTAGGGTTAACTTGGATGGCCTCACTCTGGGATTTTGGGAGGCATTTTATAGCCTCATTGTGGAGCCATCCTCTGTCGCTTATACTCTGACTCTTGGCCGAGTGTGTGTGACCCTTTTGTGCCTGTGCTTTGTGCCTATGCTAATTTATGCCTGTCTGGTTCTGATCCGGTTCTGTCCACGTTTAGAGTTCTGTCTGTCCCTTTTGTACTGTGCTGCTATCTCTGTGTATGACTACTTGCTTATGTTCTGACTATTCTCTGCTCGTCCCTTCTGTACCGCGCCGCCCTCTCTGTGTCTGACCCCCATTTGTACAACTTGAGTTTTCTTTTCCTCTATTTCAGGATGCCTGTAGAATCCTGCACTTATCCCCAGTAGCAGGACGCTAAGCCACGCCCCCTGTGGTCACATGATCATAGGTCCTTCTGTTTTCTGCTACCTTTAGCACGCTGCGCAGGTCCTATCTGCCTGAGCTTTCCCTGTGCCATCTGAACACGGGATCTCCCACAGTGTGGGTGAGTCACCCTGCTCAGCCTGGCAGCGCGCCAGTGCTGACAGGGTTCTGATAGGCTAGGTTCACACTAGCGTTGCGCCGCCCTGCGTCGGCGACGCAACGCGCGACGCACGTAAAAACGCGCGCAAACGCGCGCAAAAACACGCGCGTTTTGCGACGCGTGCGTCGTTTTTGACGAAAATCGGACGCACAGAAAATGCTACAATGTAGCGTTTTCTTGCGTCCGACGCTAGCGTCGGAAACGACGCACGTGGCGAAAAACGCCACCAAAACAACGCACGCGTCCCCTATGTTAAACATAGGGGCGCGTCGCCGCTGCGTCGCCGCTGCGTCGCCGGCGCAACAGCGACGCACATTGGCGGAACGCCAATGTGAACGTAGCCATACCTATACTCAACAGAAACTGCACTCATCAAGGAGACCAATGGCCTTCTGACAGAAAAATTTAACTGTGACCACTCTCTGCTCATTCTTCTTGACCTTTCTGCAGCTTTTGACACTGTCGACCACCCTCTCCTATTCTCTAGGCTCTAGTCTCTAGGCATTAAGGACATTGCTCTCTCCTGGTTCTCCTCCTATCTTTCTGACTGCTCCTTCAGTGTTCTGTTCCCTGGCTCCACTTCATCTCTTCTTCCTCTCACTGTCGGGTACCTCAGGGTTCAGTCCTTGGCCCCCTTCTCTTCTCCCTCTACACAGCCCCAACTGGACAGACCATCAGCAGATTTGGCTTTCAGTACCATCTTTATGCCGATGACACACAACTATATACGTCATCCCCTGACCTTACCCCAGCTGTACTACAGAACGCCACCGACTGTCTGTCTGCAGTCTCCAACATCATATCCACCCTCTATCTGAAACTCAACCTTTCCAAAACTCAACTTCTTCTGCTCCCGCCATCTACTAACCTCCCTAAATCTGACATTTCCCTCTCTGTGGGTGGCACCATATTAACACCACGGCAGCAGAACTGCTGTCTGGGTGTTATGTTTGACTCTGATCTCTCCTTCACATCCCATATACAATCTCTTGCCCGCTCCTGTCAGCTTACAACTAAAGAACACCTCTAGAATCCGCCCTTTTCTCACCATGGAAACAACAAAAACCCTCACTGTCGCCTTGATCCACTCCCACCTGGACTACTGCAACACTCTATTAATTGGCCTCCCCCTTACTCGACTTTCCCCTCTCCAGTCTATGCTTAATGCAGCAGCCGGGGTTGTACATCTAGCTAATCATTACTCGAACGCAACCGCTCTTCCCCAGTCATTACACTGGCTGCCCATTCATTATAGAATCCAATTCAAAGTACTTGTTCTCACCCACAAAGCTCTCCACAGTGAGGTACCCCCTTACATCTCCTCCCTTATTTATGCCTATCAGCCTAACTGACCGCTACGCTCTGCAAACGACTTTCAACTAACCTCTGCACTAATCCGTACCTCCCACTCCCAACTCCCAGACTTCTCCCGTGCTGCACCAATCCTCTGGAATACTCTACCCCAAGATATTAGGACCATCCAAAATTTGCATAGTTTTAGGCGCTCCCTCAAAACACATTTGTTCAGAGCAGCCTATAACATTCCCTAATCAAAGTCATTTTATGTTTGTGTGTGTGTAGCTCATTCACTATCTCTATCTCTATCCCCTACCCCCTGAAGATGGCTGGACCATCATTGTAAATACATCATTGCAAATACACACCTGTACTTTGCATCTCCCCCATCTCATTATAGATTGTAAGCTCTCTCGAGCAGGGTCATCTTATTTTGCTTTAATATTTATTGTATTGTTAACGTTGTTACTTATGACTTGTATTTGAAACTGTTAAACTGTAAAGCACTGCAGAATATGTTGGTGCTATATAAGTAAATATTATTATTATTTGAGATAATGCTACATGATGATGGGCTCAACAAATTTTGTAGGAAAATATTTCAAATGTATTTGTACTTTAAGGTTTTAAGAATGACAGAAGGTATTATTATTAGTTAAAAATTGCCATGACTAGCTTACATCAAATATGTTGTATCTTCTAAATAATGATGAGCAGAACTACAAATCTTTTGGCTGAAAATCAGGCTGGACCAGTAAAATATTAGTAAAACAATGTATTTAATTATGTGTTGTTCACAGCTATAAGGAAACAATCCTACATGTCATAGTAACATAGTAACATAGTAACATAGTTAGTAAGGCCGAAAAAAGACATTTGTCCATCCAGTTCAGCCTATATTCCATCATAATAAATCCCCAGATCTACGTCCTTCTACAGAACCTAATAATTGTATGATACAATATTGTTCTGCTCCAGGAAGACATCCAGGCCTCCCTTGAACCCCTCGACTGAGTTCACCATCACCACCTCCTCAGGCAAGCAATTCCAGATTCTCACTGCCCTAACAGTAAAGAATCCTCTTCTATGTTGGTGGAAAAACCTTCTCTCCTCCAGACGCAAAGAATGCCCCCTTGTGCCCGTCACCTTCCTTGGTATAAACAGATCCTCAGCGAGATATTTGTATTGTCCCCTTATATACTTATATATAAGTATATATGTCATTTTTACCAATATAGTGATTTGTCAAAAATAAGACATATCACAAAAATAGGCCCCAGTTACAGTAAGTGGGAAGAGACTGAGCAATTTCCAAGCGCTCCCACTCTCTTAGGGGCCCCCAGCATTGTTGTTCCAAAGTTAAGACTGCTTAAGGACCTTTGGTGACATCACGGTCATGTGACTTGATATCACCAAAGATCTTTTAACTGTGGGAGTCTAGAGTAACTGAAGAGGATACCGGCTGGTTGTAAGTACTCGGGCAGAAATCCGAGAGTGGACCCTCTGGGTCGTGACTCTAGAGCCCCCGGGGTCGAGCGGACCAGATGGAATCACCCCCTATACAGGGAGTGTTAGGAGCAGGA
This sequence comes from Ranitomeya imitator, assembly GCF_032444005.1. Lineage (NCBI taxonomy): Eukaryota > Metazoa > Chordata > Amphibia > Anura > Dendrobatidae > Ranitomeya > Ranitomeya imitator. Next base: position 327,124,534 of record NC_091286.1, on the reverse strand, counting down.
CCTCGAGGGAATGGAGACACAACAGCTAGAGCCAAAGGGGCGACCCAAGATAAAGAAGGAAACCACAGGCTATAAGGATGGCAGGGAATAATAGGAAAACAAGACTTAACTGAAAATGACTGGAACACGGAACAGCAGAACACAGCAGGAACACGGACTGGCAGGGTACAGCAGGAACACGGACTGGCAGGACACAGCAGGAACACGGACTGGCAGGATACAGCAGGAACACGGACTGGCAGGATAAATCAGGAACACGGACTGGCAGGATACAGCAGGAACACGGACAGGCAGGATACAGCAGGAACACGGGCTGGCAGGACACAGCAGGAACACGGACTGGCAGGGTACAGCAGGAGCACGGACTGGCAGGATACAGCAGGAACACGGACTGGCAGGATACAGCAGGAACACGGACAGGCAGGACACAGCAGGAACATGGACAGGCAGGACACAGCAGGAACATGGACTGGCAGGATACTGAGACAAAGTAAAGACTGGGCTGAGAAAAGACACTGGTACAGGGGAGCCTAGGGCATAGGGACACTGACGGCAGACAGTGCACCTACAAAGCAAAGGCGTCTTACCTAGGAAGACGCCGGGAAGAAATAGCCGATGGTCGCCGCCATGTTGGGGCGGAGCTATCGGGTCGCGACCTCCCAGAGGGCTCAGCGCTGGAGGAGACGCGACCGCGCATGCGCAAAGACGCTGGACGCCGGGAGCCAGAGAAAGAAGCAGCAGAGCGGCGAGGAACGGGATCGCGAGTGTGCCGCTGGATGGAAGAAGATGGGTAAGTATGTGCGGGCGTGACACTGATGTTCATGACTAATGGTGCTCCTAGCACCAGAAACGCATAGATGTTTGCATTTTAACTTGTCACCAGTTTGTATGCACACCTAATTAAGGAAGATTTGCTTTTCCCGAAAAGCTGTAGAAGCTTTCTTTCACAGGCTGATATACATAGGCAACATTCGGAAGAAGGAGGGGAAAACTGGGCAATTTCTCAGGCCTCCCCTCTCTTAGGGGTCAACATTGTTTCCATTCCGAGGTTAAGTCTGCTTAAGGACATTGTATGACAATGATATCACCAAAGGTAATTTAAAAAAGGTTATTCAGAAGTTAGAGTCAGTTCAAAGACGGGCGACTAGATTATTATAAGGGATGGCAGGCCATTCATATGATGAGAGGTTGGGAAAGATGGAATTGTTTTGCTTAGAAAAAAGACCCCTCATTTACATATTTAAACATATATGTGGTCAGTACAAGGGACTGGCACATGACTTATTCCTTCCAAAGATCACACTAAGAACCAGGGGCATTCATTACGGGTGGAGGAAAGACAATTTCGGCAGCTAAATAGGAAATGGTTCTTTAGAGTTAAAGCAGTCAGAATATGAAATGCCCTACCTCAAGAGGTAGTAATAGCAGACCCAATAACGGCCTCTAAAAAGGGGCAGAATTAATTCCTCAATACACATATCATTGTGGGTTATAGTTAATTTAGTGGAAAAATGTGTAATTTGTGTAGAAAAGATTGAACTTCATGGACTTAGATCTTTTTTCAACCTATGCAATAATAAAAATTTTTATTTATATAGCACCAACATATTCCGCAGCGCTTTACAGTTTAACAGTTTCAAACACAACATTCATAAGTAACAACGTTAAAGCAATACAATAATTTAAACAAAGCAAAATATGATGACTCTGCTTGTGAGAGCTTACAATCTACAATGAGGTGAGGGAGATACAAAATTCAGGCATGTATTTACAATGATGTATTTACAATGATAGTCCAGCCTTCTTCAGGGGGTGAGGGATAGATGGAAGTAGTAAATGGGCTACACACACACACAAACATAAAATGACTTTGATTAGGGAACGTTATAGGCCACTCTGAACAAATGTGTTTTGGGGGAGCGCCTAAAACTATGCAAGTTGTGGATGGTCCTAATATCTTGGGGTAGAGCATTCCAGAGGATTGACAAAGCACGGGAGAAGTCTTGGAGTCGGGAGTGGAAGGTAAAGATTAGCACAGAGGTTAGTCAAAAGTCATTTGCAGAGCGCAGTGGTCATTAGGCTGATAGACAGAAATGAGGGAGGAGATGTAAGGGGGTGCCACACTGTGGAGAGCTTTGTGGGTGAGATTCAAGTACTTTGAATTGAATTATATAAAGAATGGGCAGTCAGTGTGACTATTGGCGAAGAGCGGACACGTCTGAATACCGATTACCTAGATGGACAACCCTGGCTGCTGCATTATGGATAGACTAGAGAGGGGAAAGTCGAGTAAGGGGGAGGCCAATTAATATAGCGTTACAGTAATTTAGGTGGGAGTGGATCAAGGCAACAGTGAGGGTTTTTGTATTTTCCATGGTGAGAAAAGGGCGGATTCTAGAGATGTTCTTTAGTTAAGTTAGTTCAAACATAACACCCAGACAGCACTGCTTCTGCCAGGATGTTATTATGGTGCCACCCGCGGAGAGGGAAATGTCAGACTTAGGGAGGTTAGTAGATGGCAGGAGCAGAAGAAGTTGAGTTTTGGAGAGGTTGAGTTTCAGATAGAGAGCAGACATGATGTTGGAGACTGCGGATAGACAGTCACTGGCGTTCTGTAGTACAGCAGGGGTAAGGTCAGGGGATGACGTGTATAGTTGTGCGTCATCGGCATAAAGATGGTACTGAGAGCCAAATCTGCTGAAGGTCTGTCCACTTGGGGCCATGTAGAGAGAGAAGAGAAGGGGGCAAAGGACCCTGAGGTACCCCGACAGTGAGAGGAAGAGGAGATGAAATGGAACCAGCAAACAGAACACTGAAAGAGTGGTCAGAAAGATAGGAAGAGAACCAGGAGAGAACAGTGTCCTTAATGCCTAGTGACTGGAGCCTAGAGAATAGGAGAGGGTGGTCAACAGTGTCAAAAGCTGCAGAAAGATAAAGAAGAGTGAGAAGAGAGTAGTCATCATTACATTTTGCTGTCAGAAGGTCATTGGTCACCTTGATGAGTGCAGTTTCTGTCGAATGTAGTGGGGGGAAACCGGACGGTGAAGGGTCTAGGATGGAATGAGTGGACAGGTAACGGGTAAGGCAGGAGTAGATCAGGCGCTCGAAGAGTTTAGAAATGAAGGGGAGATTGGAGATTGGTCTGTAGTTATTTATGCAGGATGGGTCGAGGATGGGTTTCTTTAGTAATGAAGTAATGATAGAGTGTTTGAAGGAGGAGGGGAAAATGCCAGAGGAGAGGGAGAGATTAAAGATTGTAGTTAGGTGAGTTGTGACGACTGGAGAGAGAGACTGGAGGAGATGAGAGGGAATGGGGTCAGTAGTGCATGCAGTCGGACGAGAAGAAGAGAAGAGCTTGGAGACTTCTTCTTCTATGATGGGATTGAATGTGGAGAGTGAGCCAGGGGAATGCTGAGAGGGATGGGAGTCACTGCACTTGGTGGCTGGGAGTGGATTTCCTGACGGATATTATCTATTTTCTCTATAAAGTGAAAGGCCAGGTCATCAGCACAAACGTCTGTGATAGGGGCTTGTGCTTTTGGCCTGAGGAGGGAGTGAAAAATGTCAAAATGTTTCTTGGGGTTGTTGGATAGTTAGGAGACCAGAATTGTGAAGTAGGTCTATTTGGTGTGGTGAAGGGCAGAATTATAGGTTCTTAACATACATTTTAAGTGTATGAAGTCTTCTGGTGTGCGAGTTTTTCTCCATAAGCGTTCAGCACACCTAGAGCATCGCTGGAAAACTCGGGATTGAAATGTGAGCTGGGCTGTTTTACTCTGTGTTTGGAGGTTCTGAGGGTGATGGGAGGTACTTGGTCAAGGGTGCTTCTAAAAGTGTCATTGTATGGATGGAAAAATATTTAGAATTGAGAGTCCTCAGTGGTTGATACCTTTTAATGGCTAACTGAAAAGATGGCAACAAATTGCAAGCTTTCGAGACTACACAGGTCTCTTTATCAGGCAAAGACTAAAAGAAATTCTGAACATATATTGTATGGATGTGCAGCCAGATCAGGACAGAAAAATGTATCTATGGGAGTGAAGAGTAAATAGGCTGATATGTACCGTATGTGCAATGTGTATGTATGTTCAGTGTAAATATATATATATACTAGCTGAAGAGCCCGGCGTTGCCTGGGCATAGTAAATATCTGTGGTTAGTTATAGCACCTCACTTCTCTTATTTTCCCATCACGCCTCTCATTTTCCCAATCACATCTTTCATTTTCCTCCTCACATCTCTCATTTTCTCAACTCACACCTCTCATTTTCTCCCTCACTCCTCTCATTCCCCCCTAACACTTGTCATTTCAACCTCACATCTGTCATTTTCTGATCACTCCACTATTTTTCCTCACTTCTCTCATTTTGCACTCACACCTTTTCATTTTCACCTCACACCTCTCATTTTCGCCTCATCACCTCAGTATATACATGTTTGTCATCTCCCTTATATATAGTATACATCTGTATGTCATCTCCTGTATATAGTATATACCTGTATGTCATCTCCCCTGTATATAGTATATACCTGCTGTGTGTCATCTCCCCTATATTTAGTATATACCTGAATGTCATCTCCTTCTATATATAGTATATACCTGTATGTCATCTCCTCCTGTATATAGTATATACCTGTGTGTCATCTCCCCTGTATATAGTATATATCTGAGTGTCATCTCCTCCTGCATATAGTATATACCTGCATGTCATCTTCTATATATAGCATATACCTGTATGTCATCTCCTCCTGTATATAGTATATACCTGTGTGTCATCTCCCCTGTATATAGTATATATCTGAGTGTCATCTCCTCCTGCATATAGTATATACCTGCATGTCATCTTCTATATATAGCATATACCTGTATGTCATCTCCTCCTGTATATAGTATATACCTGTATGTCATCTCCTCCTGTATATATATGTACCTATATGTCATCTCCTCCTCAATATAGTATATACCTGTGTGTCATCTCTCCTGTATATAGTATATATCTGTGTGTCATCTCCCCTGTATATAGTATATACCTGTGTGTCATCTCCTCCTGTATTAGACCTCGTTCACACGTTATTTGCTCAGTATTTTTACCTCAGTATTTGTAAGCTAAATTGGCAGCCTGATAAATCCCCAGCCAACAGGAAGCCCTCCCCCTGGCAGTATATATTAGCTCACACATACACATAATAGACAGGTCATGTGACTGACAGCTGCCGTATTTCCTATATGGTGCAATTGTTGTAGTTTGTCTGCTTATTAATCAGATTTTTATTTTTGAAGGATAATACCAGACTTGTGTGTGTTTTAGGGCGAGTTTCGTTTGTCAAGTTGTGTGTGTTGAGTTGCGTGTGGCGTCATGCATGTAGCGACTTTTGTGAGATGAGTTTTGTGTAGCAACATGCGTGTAGCAACTTTTTGTGTGTCGAGTTGCATGTGACAGGTTAGTGCAGAAAGTTGTGTGCAGCAAGTTTTGCGCATGGCGAGTTTTGCGCGTTGCGAGTATTATGTGTGGTGCCTTTTGAGTATGTGCAAGTTTTGTGTGAGGCAACTTTTGCATGTGTTGCAACTTTTGTGCATGTGGCAATTTTTCCGCGTGTGCAAGTTTTGCGTGTGGCGAGTTTTTCATGAGGAGAATTTTGCACTTGTGGCGAGTTTTGCAAGAGCCTAGTTTTTGCATGTGGCGAGTTCTGCGCGTGGCGAGTTTTGAGTGGCGACTTTTGTGTTTTGACTTTTATGTGGCGAGTTTGGTGTATTTGTGGTGAAATGTGTGCTGAGGGTAATATGTGTTCAAGCACGTGGTAGTGTGTGGCGCATTTTGTGTGTGTTCATATCCCCGTGTGTGGTGAGTATCCCATGTCGAGGCCCCACCTTAGCAACTGTACGGTATATACTCTTTGGCGCCATCGCTCTAATTCTTTAAGTCCCCCTTGTTCACATCTGGCAGCTGTCAATTTGCCTCCTACACTTTTCCTTTCATTTTTTCCCATTATGTAGATAGGGGCAAAATTGTTTGGTGAATTGGAAAGCGCGGGGTTAAAATTTCACCTCACAACATAGCCTATGACGCTTTCGGGGTCCAGACGTGTGACTGTGCAAAATTTTGTTGCTGTAGCTGCGACGCCTCCAACACTTTTCCTTTCACTTCTTCCCCATTATGTAGATAGGGGCAAAATTGTTTGGTGAATTGGAATGCGCGGGGTTAAAATTTCACCTCCCAACGAAGCCTATGACGCTCTCAGGGTCCCGACGTGTGACTGTGCAAAATTTTGTTTCTGTAGCTGCGACGCCTCCAACACTTTTCCTTTCACTTTTTTCCCCATTATGTAGATAGGGGCAAAATTGTTTGGTGAATTGGAATGCGCGGGGTTAAAATTTCGCCTCACAATATAGCCTATGACGCTCTCGGGGTCCAGACATGTGACTGTGCAAAATTTTGTGGCTGTAGCTGCGACGCCTCCAACACTTTTCCTTTCACTTTTTCCCCATTATGTAGATAGGGGCAAAATTGTTTGGTGAATTGGAACGCGCGGGGTTAAAATTTCACCTCACAACGTAGCATATGACGCTCTCAGGGTCCAGATGTGATTGTGCAAAATTTTGTTGCTGTAGCTGCGACGCTTCCAACACTTTTCCTTTCACTTTTTTCCCCATTATGTAGATAGGGGCAAAATTGTTTGGTGAATTGGAACGCGCGGGGTTAAAATTTCACCTCACAACGTAGCCTATGACGCTCTCGGGGTCCAGACGTGTGACTGTGCAAAATTTTGTGGCTGTAGCTGCGACGGTGCAGATACCAATCCCGGACATACACACATACACACACACACACATTCAGCTTTATATAGTAGATCTAATATATGATTGCCTAGAATACTACTTCCTGCAATTTGTGCCAACTTCCGTGGCTTTGTCCGGAGCTAATGTCCGGAGCTAATGTCCGGAGCTAATGTCCGGAGATAAGTGACGTCAACAGTGTCCAGTGTCTGATTGGTTGCCGCCTGCTGTGAGCGACCAATCAGAAACGTGCCGTACTGTGACACACTCCGCCCGCCATTTTGGTGTGATTTTTGAATTTTTACCTCACAGCAAGTTTCTACTGCGTGGAGGCGGGCCCAGTGACGTTGCTCTTCAAGCTCCTGCCGAATTTCGTCAAAAAAATGATAATACCATTTACCAAAACTATATATATTTAGTTGTGAAGTGGTTCAGTGACATTTTCACACCAATTTTGAACTTTTGTTTGGTGTTTTCTCCATATACTGCCTATTATTTTTGTTCTTTCTTACTATTATTTATTAATTGTATTATTCTTACATTTGAATAAATAAAGTATATATGGATTCTAGACTCCCGATTCTTTAGAATAGGGCTGCCATCTAGTATATATATATATATATATATATATATATATATATATTCAGAAAAAAACAGGCAGAGCTCCAAAAATCAATGTGAAAAACAGTGGCTTTACTAATCCATTAGCAGCAACGTTTCGGCAGATTTCTCTGCCTTTCTTAAGAAGTGGACAAACATCAACTGAACAATTAAATAGTGTTTCCACAGTTTCCATCCATCAGTTATGTAAAACAGTGTTAATTAACCACTTTCTGCCATTGGACATACTATTCTGTCCATGTGGGGTGGGCTCTACTTCCCATGGATGGAATAGTATGTCATAGGCGATCGGCCGCTCTCACGGGGGAGCGCGGCAGATCGCCGCCAGGTGTCAGCTGATTATTATAGCTGATATCTGGCACTATGTGCCAGGAGCAGTCACGGACCGCTGCCAACACATTAACCCCTGGAACACTGCGATCAAACATGATAGAAGCATTCTGGCGGCATAGGGAAGCATAGCGCAGGGAGGGGGCTCCCTGCGTGCTTCCCTGAGACCCTCGGAGCAACGCGATTTGATCGCATTGCTCCGAGGGTCTCCTATCGTCTCCTCCCTGCAGGCCCCGGATCCAAAATGGCCACAGGGCTCCTTCTGGGTCCTGCAGGGAGGTGGTTTGCAAGCGCCTGCTCAGAGCAGGCGCTTGCAAGCCTCCTGCAGTGCCTATCAGATCACTGATCTGACACAATGCACTGCAAAGTGTCAGATCAGCGATCTGACACTTTTCCATGATGTCCTCCCCTGAGATAAAGTAAAAAAGTAAAAAAAAAAATATTTACATGTGTAAAAAAAAATATTTCGTAAATAATGAAAAAAATATATACAGTATATTGTTCCAATAAATACATTTCTTTATCTAAATAAAAAAAATATAAAGTACACATATTTAGTATTGCTGTGTCTGTAACGACCCGACCTATAAACTGTCCCTCTAGTTAACCCCTTCAGTGATCACCGTAAAAAAAAAAAACGAGGCAAAAGACAACGCTTTATTATCATATCACCAAAAAAAAGTGGATTAACACGCGATTAAAAATATGGATATAAATAAACATGGATCTGCTGAAAACGTCATCTTGTCCATCACAAAATGAGCAGCCATACAGCATCATCAGCAAAAGATTAAAAAAAGTTATTGTCCTCAGAATAAAGCGATGCAAAAACAATTATTTTTATATAAAATAGATTTTATTGTATAAAAGCGCCAAAACATAAAATAAAGATATAAATCAGTTATCACTGTAATTGCACTGACCCGCAGAATGAAACTGATTTATCAACTTTATCAAACGTGGAACGGTATAAACGCCCCCCCAAAAGAAATTCACGAATTGCTGGTTTTTGTTCATTCTGCCTCACAAAAATCGGAATAAAAAGCAATCAAAAAAGTCACATGCTCGAAAATGGTAGCAATAACAACATCAACTCGTCCCGCAAAAAACAAGACCTCACATGACTCTGTGGACCAAAATATGGAAAAATTATAGCTCTCAAAATGAGGAGACGCAAAAACAATTTTTTTGCAATAAAAAGCGTCTTTTAGGGTGTGACAGCTGCCAATCATAAAAATTCGCTAAAAATCCTGCTATAAAAGTAAATCAAACCCCCCTTCGTCATCTCCTTAGTAAGGGAAATATAATAAAATTTAAAAAATATATATTTCCATTTTTCCATTAGGGTTAGGGTTAAGGTTGGGGCTAAAGTTAGGGTTAGGGTTGGGGCTAAAGTTAGGGTGAGGGCTACAGTTGAAGTTGGAGCTACAGTTAGGGTTGGGGTTTCTGTTGGGGTTAGGGCTACAGTTAGGGTTAGAGCTACAGTTAGGGTTAGGGTTGGGGCTAAAGTTAGGGTTAGGGTTGGGGCTAAAGTTTGGGTTAGGGTTGGGGCTAAAGTTAGGGTTAGGGTTATGGCTACAGTTAGAGTTGGGGCTAAATTTAGGGTTAGGGTTGGGGCCAAGGTTAGGGTTAGGGTTGGGGCTAAAGTTAAGGTTAGGGTTGGGGCTAAAGTTAGGGTTGGGGCTAAAGTTAGGGTTGGGGCAAAAGTTAGGGTTTGGGTTCTTATTACATTTATGGTTGGGATTAGGGTTGGGGCAAAATTTAGGGTTTGGGTTTGGATTACATTTACAGTTGGGATTAGGGTTGGGGGTGTGTCAGGGTTAGGGGTGTGGTTAGGGTAATGGTTGAGATTAGGGTTAGGGGCATGTTCGGGTTGGGGTGTTGTTAGGGTTATGGTTAGGGTTGGGATTAAGGCTGGGGTGTGTTTGGATTAGGGTTTCAGCTAGAATTGAGCGGGTTCCACTGTTTAGGCACATCAGAGGCTCTCCAAACGCGACATGGCATCCGATCTCAATTCCAGCCAATTCTGAGTTGAAAAAGTAAAACAGTGCTCCTTCCTTTACGAGCTCTCCACATATGGGGTATCAGCGTACACAGGACGAATTGGACAACAACTTTTGTGGTCCAATTTCTCTAGTTCCCCTTGGGAAAATAAAAATTTCTGGGGCTAATAAATCGTTTTTGTTGGGAAAAAAAATGATTTTTTTACTTTCACAGCTCTGCGTTATAAACTGTAGTGAAACACTTGGGGGTTCAATGTTCTCACAACACATCTAGATAAGTTCCTTGGGGGGTCTAGTTTCCAATATGGGGTCCCTTGTGTGGGGTCTACTTTCCAAAATGGTGTCACTTGTTGGGGATTTCAATGTTTAGGCACATCAGGGGCTTTCCAAACGCGACATGGCGCCCCATTTCAATTCCAGTCAATTTTGCATTGAAAAGTCAGACGCTCCTTCCCTTCCCTTATAAATAATATAAGACTCTGTCTAATTTTCAGAGATTGCAGAAAGATGCGGTGTATGAAAAGCAGTTATATTTTTCCAATGAAGTGAATGGATTGATATGCATAGCAGCCTCATTTTCTTCACTTCAGTGATCAGTACATATCTTGGAAATGTGGCTGATGGCAGTATTAAGGGGCAGCGAAACATGCAGTCATGAAGGTCTGTGACTTTTACTGTTTAACCCCTTTCTGGCAATGGACCTACTATTCCATCCATGTGCATGTAGAAAAGCCGCAAGACACCATCACGTGTTTCTCAACGCAAGCAATGAATAGCCAGGTCTTTCACCGGGAAGGAACAACCACGGGAAGGGCAGCATCCAAAAAGGAAAACCACCTATGCCAAAACATGGCGTTTTACTAGGCACTGCTCCTAATAGCCAGTTTCCTACTCCACACTAATGAGGGGCAAATACCCCGAAACAGCTGTCTGTGGATGGATACCATGTTTTGGCATAGGTGGTTTTCCTTTTTGGATGCTGCCCTTCCCGTGGTTGTTCCTTCCCGGTGAAAGACCTGGCTATTTATTGCTTGCGTTGAGAAACACGCGATGGTGTCTCTGCGGCTTTTCTACATGTATTTGCATATTTCCCATAAGGGATGGGAGCAGTGTTCTGGATCACTGCATTGAGAAACAGGTGATGGTGTCTCCGCGGTGTTGGATGTTTTGATATCCCCCAGGTCATTCATCCTTATGTTTATATTACATACATGTGACCTGGGACTTAATTCCCATGGATGGAATAGTACGTCATGGGTAGTGTTGAGCATTCCGATACTGCAAATTTCGGGTATCGGCCAATATTTGCTGTATCAGAATTCCGATACCGAGTTCCGATACTTTTGCGATATTGGAAATCGGAATCGGAAGTTCCTATAAGTTCCCAGTCATCTTCGGCGTGTGCGGTGCGTATGGTTCCCAGGGTCTGGAGGAGAGGAGACTGACCTGACTGACCGCTCACGTGACCCAGACATCATCGAAGGTCCTTCACTCTCTGCATTCTTAGGAACGGAGGCAGAAGCTTGCAGCGGTGACAGCCAGGGTTCGTCGGAGGGGTGAGTATATCCATATTTTTTTTTTATTCTTTATTTTTTACATGAATATGGATACCAGGGCCTGAAGGAGAGTTTCCTCTCCTTCAAACCCTGGGAACCATCCAGGATCACTTCCGATATTTGTGTCCCATTGACTTGCATTGGTATCGGGTATCGATATCGGCGATATCCGATATTTTTGGATATTGGCCGATCCCATCCGATACCAATACTTTCAAATATCGGAAGGTATCGCTCAACAATAGTCATGGATCCAAGATAGCTGCGGGGTCCTTCCAGGTCCTGCAGGGAGGCGGCTTGTCAGTGCCTGCTGACAGCAGGCATTGGCAAGCCTCCTTCACTGCCTGTCAGATTGCTGATTTGACACAGTGCTGTGCAAAGTGTCAGATCAGCATTCTGACACTATATAGCGATGTCCCACCCTGGGACCATGTAAAAAAAGTTTTAAAAATATTAGATGTGTAAAAATGTTTTCTTAAAAATTCCAAAAAAAGAAAAAAATAAATAAATAAACATTGTTGCAATAAATACATTACATCTTTATGTAAAAAAAAAACAATAAAAGTACACATATTTAGTATTGCCGCATTCAAAACGACCCGATCTAAATAACTGTCCCACGGGTTAACCCCTTTACTGAACATCGTAAAAATGCTGTATCATCATGCCACTGAAAAAAAAGTGGAATAACAGGCGATCAAAAAGAAGGATAAAAAATAAACATGGTACCGCTTAAAACATCATCTTGTCCCGCAAAAAAACAAGCCATGACACAGCATCATCAGCAAAAAAATAAAAAAGTTATAGCTCTCAGAATAAAGTAATGCAAAAACAATTTTTTTTTATATAAAATAGTTTTTTTTGTATAAAAGTGCCAAAACATGAAAAAATTATATAAATGAGTTATCGCTGTAATCGTACTGATCCGAAGAATAAAATGGCCTTATCAATTTTACCACACATGGTACCGTATAAACGCCCCACCCAAAACAAATTCATGAATTGCTGGTTTTTGTTCATTCTCGCAAACATCGTAATAAAAAGCCATCAAAAAAATGTTAGGTGCCAGTAAATGGTACCAATAAAAACATCAACTTGTCACGCAATATGGAAACATTTATAGCTCTCAAAATGTGGTGATGCAAAAACTATTTTTGCAATAAAAAGTGTCTTTTAGCGTTTCACAGCTGCCAAACATAAAAACCCGATATAAATCCCCACTATAAATGGTACATCAAGCCCCCATTTGTCACCCCCTTAGTTAAGGAAAAATAATAAAATAAAAAAATGTATTTATTTCCATTTTCCTATTAGTATTAGGGTTAGGGATAAAGAGGGTTCGGGCTAGAGTGGGGGTTAGGGTTTGGATTAGGCTGAGGGTTGGGATTAAGGTTGGGATTGAGATTAGGGTTAGGGGTGTGTTGGGGTTAGGGGTGTGGTTAGGATTATGGTTAGGGTTGGGATTAGGGTTAAGGGTGTGTTGGGGTTAGGGTTGTGGTAAGAGTTGGGATTAGAGTTAGGGGTGTGGTTAGGGTTGGGATTAGGCGTGTGTCTGGGTTAGGTGTGTGGTTATGGCTAGGGTTGGGATTAGGGTTAGGCGTGTGTTGGGTTTAGGGTTGGAGTTAGAATTCGGGGGTGTTAGAGCTAGCAGAACGCACCAAATAATAAAGAGATTGATACGAGGTGCGTTCGCAGCCCGAGGTCCACCATGCAGAGATGGTACCTGCTGCTATGTAATGGTGGATGGAAACTTAGCTCACACGTGGGATAGACTTCACCCCATGTGAAATGGCAGCGAGCTCTGTTGCTTCACAGAGTCGCACAATACGCTGCACCCTGTTAGCAGACACAAGGTGCAGCTGCAAGACACTAGCCCCATCCAGAAGGTGTCTCCACTCTGAAAAGGCCAACTTCATAGCTAGCAACTCCCCATCCCCGATGGAATAATTCCTCTCCTCCGGAGTGAAGGTTTTGGAGTAGAAGAAGTAAGGATGCTTCTGACCTTGAGTATCCTTTTGGAAGAGGACCGCTCCAGCACCGACGGATGAGGCATCCACCTCAATAATGAAGGGCTTATCTACATCGGGACGATGCAGAATGGGAGCGCTAGCAAAATGGGACTTAACAGATAAGAAGGCCTTGGAGACCTCCTCCGACCACAATTTGGGATTTGCGCACTTCTTGGTGAGGGCCTCCAAGGGAGCTACCAAAGTGGAGAAGTGGGGAATGAACTGGCGATAATAATTAATGAACCCCATAAAGCGCTGCATCGATTTGAGAGAATGAGGTTCCTGCCAATCAATCTCTGCTTGTAGCTTGGCAGGATACATAGCTAATCCCTGGGCTGAGATGATATAGCCCAGGAAAGGCAAGGACTTGTGCTCAAAGAGACACTTCTCCAACTTGGCATAGAGGGAGTTTGCCCGTAGGAGGTCGAAGACTCTGCAAACATCTCTAAGGTGGGAATCTATATCTGGTGAGTAGATGAGAATATCATCCAGATAGACTATCACTGAAGTGGAGAGCATATCCCGTAAGATGTAATTTACAAAGTTTTGGAAGACGGCTGGGGCATTACAGAGCCAAAAGGGCATCACCAGATACTCATAGTGCCCATCCCTGGTATTAAAGGCCGTCTTCCATTCGTCCCCCTCATGGATGCGAATCAGGTTGTAAGCACCCCGCAGACCTAACTTAGTAAATACCCTTGCCCCTCGTAATCTATCGAAGAGCTCAGATATCAAAGGCAGAGGGTACTTATTCTTAACGGTGATGGCGTTAAGACCCCAATAGTCAATACATGGATGCAATTCTCCATTCTTCTTTTGCACAAAGAAGAACCCCACCCCCGCAGGTGACACTGAGTTCCTAATGAATCCTCTTGCCAGATTCTTCTGGATTTATAGTGACATTGCCTCCATCTCCGGGAGAGTATGGGATAGACTCATCCCTGTGGATGCTCTGACCCAGGCAAGAGATCGATAGGACAGTCATAGGGATGGTAAGGCCGAAGAGTCTCTTCAGCTCTCTTGGAGGATACGTCCCCATAAGACCAATAGTGTTTGGGGAGAGAGGTAAGATCTGCGGGTAATTCTGTTGTGGCAACCTGAACGCACTCTCTCAGACCTCTTCCCTCACAAGATTTACTCCTTCCCAGAATTCTCCCAGAGGACCACTCTATATGTGGAGAGTGGTAACGCAACTAAGGTATCTCTAGCAGAATCTCTTCTATTCCCTCAGGAATGACAAGAAGGGAAATTATCTCAGGATGGGATGGAGACATGGATAATATAAATGGGATAGTCTGGTGTGTAATTTTTGAGGGCAGTGTCGACCCATTCACCACTGTTACGGTCACTGGTTTGGCTAACATAACCAGGGGTATTGCGTGCCATTGGACGAAGGCTGAGGACATGAAATTTCCCTCCACCCCAGAATCCACACAAAGCTCGACCACAAAAGTGGAAGGACAATTTGGAGGAAAACACCGCTGTGTCTAGTGAACCTCCTCCTACACTAACTAGATGCGGTCGTTTCCCCTGCTGCTGTGGACATTTCTTGGTAAAATGTCCTGACTGCTGGCAGACATTACAGACCATGGTTATTCCAGCTGCCCGAGACTTAGGACCCGCTCAAGAAACCTCCATGGCCTCATAGGGCTCAGATGCCTGAACAGGGGACTCCAGAGACTTGGGGAATGTAGGTACCAGCCAAAACCTCTGCCTACACTGGACTCACTCCAACCCCCGTTCGTGAAAATGGAGGTCAATGCAAGTGGATATGGCTATCAGCTCTTTCAGTGTGGCGGGAATCTCCCTAGTGGCCAAGGCGTCCTTCACATGGTCAGCCAATCCTTTCCAGAACACAGGGATAAAGACTTTATCCAGCCACTCCAGCTCAGATGCCAAAGTCTGGAAGTGAACGGAAGACTGACTGACTATGGATGTACCCTGTGTCAAAGCCAACATTTGGAGCGCCGAATCATGGGTGATACGTGGTCCCAAAAAGACCTGTCTCAGAGAGTCCAGAAACTTTGGAGCACTCTGCACCACATGAACATCACGCTGCTTGCCCAACAACAGGGATACAATAAATCCCACCTTCGCCCACTCCGTGAGAAAATGTGCACCCAGGAGCTCAAGGTGTATGGCACACTGACTCACAAATCCTCGACACAGCTTACTGTCACCAGTAAACTTATCAGGTAGCAGGAGACGGGATAAGGTCGGAGCAGGGGTGGTGGTGGACAAACTGGCTGCAGCTATGCTAGCAGCCTGAACAGCGACCGCGGTAACATCCACAGCCGAGGTTGTACGCTCAAGAGCCGCCATCCTACCCTCCAGCTGCTGGATGTAACGGTGTAGACGCTGTTCATCTGCCATTACAAGTCAGACCCTGGCACAAGTGTAATGATAGGGCTAGCGGAATGCACCAAATAATAAAGTGATTCATACGAGGTGCGTTCACAGCCTGGGGTCCACCATGCAGAGATGGTATCTGCTGCTATGTAATAGTGGATGGATACTTAGCTCACACATGGGTTAGACTTCACCCCATGTTAAATGGCAGCGAGCTCAGTTGCTTCACAGAGTCACACAATACGCTGCACCCTGTTAGCAGTCACAGGGTGCAGCTGCAAGACACTAGTGGGATCCCTAAGAATTACCCCCACTAATCATGTGATTGAACTGGCTCTGACCCTCAGTGGCTCTGACCCTCAGTGGCTTTTGAGCCCGCGCCTGAGGATGCCCCAAGTCAGATGCACAGACCAAGCAGGAATTCCAACCCTATACTGATGGTCTTCAGGAGAGCGCTCTTATGGGGCATGGTGCCGTAGAGACGGGCACTGCAACTTGTGCTTAGTGCACAGATAGCACTGTCGGGGGCTAGATAGCTTCCACAATTCACGAGCAGTCAACAACATGAGGAATGGGAATGATTAAGGAGCTATCATCCATCAACAGTCATTCATCTACACACACATTGTCAAGGTTTACACTAGCACATGGCTGAGCAGCAATGCGAACCTTTTATAGCAGTAGCGCTCCAGGACCTCCTGATGGTCCAATAAGAGCCGAAATAGGACCTGAGCATGTGACCCCTGACCTCCAATGGGAGGTCGCCCCATGGGCATGCTCAGTGTAGGATAAGCAGGACATAGTCCCTGAAATGCCTGCTCACCACTGAACAGTGCTGGCTACAAATGCAGAGCCTGGAAAGCTAGCAGTACCAAAGCACACAGTATCAGCTTGAGCCAGATGCTGGGATCGACGTCTCTGCTGAGTATGTTCCACTGCGGCTGGAGGAGAATGGGAGACCGCAGTGGACATGGTTCAAGATTCCACCTGTGCAGCAGTGCAGTATGATCCAATTTCAATTGTTATCCTTGGAAAAATAAAACAAATTGAATCTGAAATAAATTTTTTGTGAAAAAAAGTTAAATGGTCATTTTTTTAAACATTCCAAAAATTCCTGTGAAGCACCTGAAGGGTTAATAAACTTCTTGAATGTGGTTTTGAGCACATTGAGGGGTGCAGTTTTTAGAATAGTGTCACTTTTAGGTTGATTTCAAAATTGCGCTCATGTAAAGTAGACATCTGTGAAATGTTAATTATTAAGTATTTTGTGTGATATATATATGTGTAATTTAAGATCATGAAAATTCAAAGATGAAAAAATGCTACATTTTCAAAATTTTCCCCAAATTTCTGCTTTTTTCACAAATAAATGCAAGTCATATAAATAAATGTTACCACTCACGTGAAGTACAATATGTGATGAGAAAACAGAATCACCGGGATCCATGGAAGCGTTCCAGAGTTATAACCTCATAATGAGACAGTGGTCAGAATTGTAAAAATTGGCCTGGCCATAAACGTGCAAACCACCCTTGGAGGTTAAGGGGTTAGGGGATGGTGCCAAGCACAAATTTAAGTTATCATGACTTCATGACTTACACTAATGATGAGGCAATATGGCTTTCAATCACTTTGTTGTAAGATTGCTTACCCTGCTATGTGGCTAAATGGATATGGGAGACATATACTGTGGGTTTGTTGGAATAATTCTGGTCTTGATGAGAGCAAGTGTGTTTGAGTTATATGCTACTGATTCTTTGAAAGGAATATGCATGTGTCTCCATGCACATTGCCACAAATCTTATTCCAGTCAGGGACTAAAGTAATATTTCTGGTATAAAAATGAGAGAAATAATCATGAATTAGACATGCTCTGGAAAAAAAGTTCACGAAGGAGAGGGTATTATAGAATCCAGGGAGGTTGTGCCATAAGATGTGCTTGGGAGACAATCTGTAAATCAGTCTCCCATGATACCTTAAAACGGGGATAGTGTCAAAGAGAAAAACTTAAATCCACAAGACATCTCCAAGTGAGAAGATCTGACACTCCAACCTCTTTTGATATAGGACTACACATTGAACATGTGTAACTAATCATAGCTAATGAGAGAGAAACGGGGAAAGAAGCAGGGGAAATAGAGAGAGATTACTATTCAACATCATTTGAAGCAGAGACCTCTTGCAGTGACCAGGTAATTACCACATAGGTCTATTGTGGGAACCAGCCACCCAGACTAGGATTTCAATATTCATGAGGCAGAGAAGTGAAAAATCTAACACCTTCAGAGGTAACACTTCCTCTTTTTCAAGAAGCTTCTTAGACTTTTTGTCTCTGACATCCAGATATGTCTATTTGGGTTTGCATTGATAATTATGGGAGATATATTTTCAGAGTCATAGCAAAGGGATGAGCAGGATTTAATTAATTCACATCACTGTATGCCCATTCTAACCTCTCCACCTTAATAACGGTCCTACAGATGGTGCTATCCAGGTCATGTGTGACTTCTATGCAAAGGTAAAATTGTGATAAGAGATATGACAACAATATCTGCTGCTTGGGACCAACAGGGTCAAAGATGTCCTTTAATCGTGGAATGTCATAAAATTCTAACCAACCTAGCACATCCCACAAACAGCCAGCCCCCACATCAGGCCATCAAGGGAAGGCATGTTGGCATAACTTGGACATAATAAAAAACTGAATATTGGTTTGGTTCATGGTTCATTCTTAGTTCTGTTCATTTTCCCATTCTGAGTGTTTTCCTCTTCTATGTTCTGAGCCATTTGTGTAACACAGGTTTAGTAATTCTCTTTCGTTATTACTTTTTGTTTTATTTAATTGTATTGTTTTGTTCACATTTTCACTATTGCCAAGAGGTATCGTTTCTCCTTGTGGACATTGACATGCTAAGTAATCTCCGCAAGAAGAAACGATACTTCTTGGATATCGGTCGGACGCCTCTCACCCAGCCAAACCAGATCTCCACTTTGCACTGATGAGGGACAGTACCCCGAAACACAGTTTCTGCAAATTGAGATTCTGGTTTGGCTATTATCCTAAGTTATGTGACAAGGCTCGTTAAAGAGTCAATATTGACTTGCAGGATTGCTACTTCCAATAGGTGGCACTAGAGTTCTAGTTCTCTACCTCTCTGAAGAGACAATTTGCTATGATTTGTTGTTCCCATTATTAAACAGTGGGTGTTAGGGTTGGCGGAACGCACCAAATATATAATTTATTAAATGGAATTGGTGCGTTCGCAACCCGGGATCCACCGTGCAGGAAAGCACCTGCTGCTAAATAATGGCGGCTCTATATGGCGGTATATACCAACTCTGTTAGCTTCACAGAGTAACCACGAGAGGAAAGCTCTGTGCCCTGTTAGACTTTCACAGAGGCACAGGCCAACTACCCAGATGTGAGCAGTGAGTGGTCATGCATGCATACAAAACTCCTCGCCGGAGATGCCAGCATTCTTGGGGCTTATTTCAGCCGGGTCCCTGAACACACTTGAACACAATCTCCTCGCCGGAGGTGCCAGCATTCTAGGGGCTTATTTCAGCCGGGTTCCTGAACACATTCAAACACATGACCACATTGGCGCAAAGCATATAGCATAAGACGATACTAGCACATGGCCGTGCGGTCATGCGCAGTTTATATAGTTGCAACACAGGAAGCTGCTACTGAAGTTTTTGCCCTTTCAGGACCTTCCAGAAGGACCAATGGAAAGTGCTGCAGTACCTGAGCATGTTTTGCCCTTTCAGGACCTTCCAGAAGGACCAATGGAATGTACTGCAGCACCTGAGCATGTGACCGAACATGTGGCCCTTGACCTCCAATGGGAGACCCTGCCCTGGGCATGCTCAGTGTGAGTAAACAAGGACTTAGTCCCAGAGAGGCTCGCTCGCCGCAGATCAGTGCAGGGTACCATAGGAAAGCCAGAAAAGGCAGTAGTGACCCTATGCACCGAATCAGCCCCAGCGAGATGCTGGGAGCGACGTCTCCGCTGAGCAGAGCCCACTGCGGCCGATACCGAATGGGAGACCGCAGCAGACACGGATCGAGATTCCCCCTGTGCAGCAGAGGAAACTCGACTCCTAACAGTGGGTCTCTTATACTGTTATTGCGAATGCAGTGAGTGGCACTGCTGCCCAGAATTTGGACGCACCCAAACAACCCATTCAACGGACGTCAAGGATGACCACATGCAACCAAACTTCCCAATATTCATTTGGTACTGCCATACTGTTTGGTTATTGTCATGAACCGGGGATGTTTGGTTGGCCCAGGTTCTTTTCTGAAGGGAAATTATCTATATCCCACTTCCCATTTCCGGTTTGGAACTTGCAGGTTTCTGGCAGCCCCTTTACCCTCAGGTCAGACAGGGTACTGCACCTAGGATAATTAGTCCCCAGAAAGGCTGCCTGCTATGTACTGGCTGTGGGGCACACAATGCAGGGAGGGTGATATAATTATTCCCAGCCGCAGCAGGGCAATACACTATAAAAACCCCATTCCGTCACTGCCAGTGTTACCCACCAGAGCAGGACACTTCCACTGCCACCAGCTTCTATTCCTGAATTCCTGAATTAATAATGGGTCAGCAGCAGTGTTGAGCGATACCTTCCAATATCCTGAAATATCGGATTGGATTGGATCGGACTGATACCCCCAAAATATCGGGTATCGCCAATTCCGATGCCGGAAACCAATGCAAGTCAATGGGACACAAATATTGGAATGAAAATAAACCCTTTCTTTCCTTGCACATCCAGTTCGGGAGGCGGGAAGAGTGTGGGCTGTGCTTGGGTGGAGACTGTGCGTGTCTGTGTGTGCGGGCAGGGTCTGTACGGGCCTCTCGGGGGTCTATGTGTGCCTGCTGAGCATCTGTACGGGCCTCTCAGGGGTCCATGCAGGCCTGCCGGGGCCTGTTCGGGCCTCTCGGGGGTGTGTGCGGGCCTGCCAGGGCCTGTACAGGCCTCTAGGGAGTCTGTGCGGGACTGTCGGGGCCTGTATGGGCCTCTCAAGGGTCTGTGCGGGCCTGCTGGGGCCTGTACAGGCCTCTAGGGGGTCTGTGCGGGCCTGTCGGGGTCTGTAGGGGCCTCTCGGGGGTCTATGTGGGCCTGCTGAGGGTCTGTACGGGCCTCTCGGGGGTCTATGTGGGCCTGCTGAGGGTCTGTGGGCCTCTCAGGGGTCCGTGCAGGCCTGCTGGGGCCTGTACGGGCTTCTCGGGGGTCTGTGCGGGCCTGCTGGGGCCTGTACAGGCCTCTCGGGGGTCTGTGCGGGCCTGCCGGGGCAGACCTCGATGGCCAGATTGTGGGCACTGAGCATATACAGGCGAAGGATCTGGTGGTCTCTGAGGTCCGACACATACATACAACATACATACATACTACATACATACAACATACATACTACATACATACATACTACATACATACTACATACAACATTCATACAACAAACATACATACATACTACATACATACTACATATATACAACATACATACAACATACCTACAGCATACTACATACATACAACATATTAAATACCTACTACATACATACAACATGCATACATACAACATACTATATACATACATACTACATACATACATACATGCAATATACATACATACTACATACATACATACATGCAATATACATACTACATACAATACATTCATACTGTACATTACATACAATACATACATATAGACATACAGTACAAATAACATAGAGTACATACTCTTCATCACTTGTCACTTTGTTCCCCGAAGCCAGTGTCATCTGTAAAAAATATTAAAATAACAAACAATATACTCCCTGATCCTCAGAAATCCACGAGTGTCCCATGACAATCTGCCATGGAGAACAGCAGCATCAGCGGATGCAACCACTCTCTAGGGGCTCCAGGAATACAATAATGGGAGGAAGGTATCCTGCCGCACTGTATTCCTCCGCCACTGTAAAAAAATAGTCCCTAGTCTCACTTTTGGCATTACTGTGTGAGAAAGTTCCCACGCAGCTTTTGACATAAAGTGAGACCAGTGAACTAGAGTAACCTCTCAGTGATGCACTGCAGGAGCCATTGTCTCCTGTCAGTGTGTCACTGAGGGTCCTATAGAGGCCGTGTAGCATATAACACAGCCCATGTAGTATAAGCACAGCTATGTAGTATATAGCACAGGCACGTAGTATATAGCACAGCTACATAGTATATAACATAGCCACATAGTATATAGCACAGCCACGTAGTATATAGCAGCCACGTAGTATATTGAAGCCACATAGTATATAGCAGCCACATAGTATATAGCAGCCACATAGTATATAGCACAGCCACGTAATATATAACACAGCCCACACAGTATATAACACAGCCCACATAGTATAGAGCAATGTGGGCACCAGTTACTTCCTAAAAAAAATTATAATAAAAAATAGTTATATACTCACCTTCCGGCGGCCCCCGGATCCAGCCCAGGCCTTTAGGGATGCTCCTCGCGATGCTCCGTTCCCTGTAATGCCTTGCGGCAATAACCCGTGATGATGTAGTGGTCAATACAATGCATTCTTGGGACTGGAGCATCATGAGGAGTGGGAAAGGCTGCTGGGTGAAGGTGAGAATATAATTATTTTTTTTAATTATTTTTAACATATCTTTTTACTATTGATGCTGCATAGGCAGCATCAATAGTAAAAAGATGGTCACACTTAGAGGGTTAATGGCAGCGTTAACGGACTGTGTTACACCGCGTTATGCTGTGGTGTAACTCAGCCCGTTTAACGGACTGCTAAAATGCTATGTGGGCGCTGACTGGAGGGCAGTATGGAGGGGGCACTGACTGGAGGGGACTAGGGAGGGGGCAATTCGCTGCCGGACTGCACCTGTCGCTGATTGGTCACGCCCAGCCGGCCATGACCAATCAGCGACGTGGGATTTCCGTGACAGACAGACGGAAGTAGAAAACAGACAGACTGAAGTGGACCTTAGACAATTATATATATAGATTCACAACAAACTCACAACTCCTGGACTCAATAAGAAAAAGCTAAAAAACATTCTTAAAATAATATGCTGAACCTCTTTTGTCCTTTTGAAGTCAGCAATCAGATTGCAAAGTGAAGAAAAATGGTAAATTTTTATGTATCCCATAGATTTAAAAGTAAAAATAAAATATTTTACTATGCAATTTACAATTACATGTATTGTAGAAGTCATAAAATGACTGTGTTTTATTTTGTAGTGGACACATGAAAAAAGTTCTATTTAACTTGTAAAATCATACATCATAAAACAGTTCATGCAAAAAATGAGGGGTCAATTGATTTTAATCAAAACATCCTTTAGAAATTTTCTTGTTTGAAAGAAAGGAAATGTAAAAAAAAAAATTGATCTTGTGTGGATTGATAAATATTGTTGGCGTGCTTCAAACTTTTTAAATGTTCTCTGGTAAACATCTATTAATTCCTAAATACTTTTCAGCTGATATGCTCTGTTTACCTCTGAATGTAATATATAAATGACCTTTATGAACATTTAAAGTTCAAATATCTAATCAAAGAAAAGCTGAAAAATCCTCCATGTTCTGCAGAATATGGTTCCAAAGGTATAATATCACCCAGTGATTGAAAGATGGCAGCTAGGGACATTGATAAAACTTTACTGTGAAGAGACTTGAGGAAGAAAATGTAATTATAATTAAAATTATTTTTCAACACAAATTGTAATTTGTTTTGTTTTAAGAATATCTTTTTATGAAGCAATGCTAATTTATCTAAAAAGTATTATCAAAATTATACACTGTAGAAACAGGATTGGATTTCTAAAAAAAAATTCAAATCAAAATTTTCTTTAGGAGGCCAGATATTAACAAAAGTATTCCAAATCCTGCTCCAATAGTATGTGAATTATCAAAAAATTATTTATCCAATTTCAACTAGCTTTAAAATAAAGTACTATATAAATAATCGCATTGACATACAGTATACAAACATATGCATACTGCATAATAAATGAGATGTTATATTTGTCTTAAAGGGATATACGAAAAAGTGGTGCATTGGACACTCGAAACGCGCGTCGCACTGGTTATCAGGGCCCAGCAGTTCAATACACTTTTCTACCTTCTTGTCAATCAAAAAGAGGAGGCAGAGATACAGTCATGGCCGAAAGTCTTGGCACTGTTGTAATTGTTCCAGAAAAGGAAGTATTTTTCCCAAAAAATGTTTGCAATTGCACATGTCATGTTATACACGTTTATTTACTTTGTGTGAATTGGAACAATACAAAGAAACTGAGAAAAAAAGGCAAAATGGACATGTTTTCACACAAAACCCCTAAAATGGACCCAACAAAATTGTTGACACTTTTCCTAAATAGTGGGTAAACAATTTTGTTTCAAGAGTGTAATGGATGTACTCATCTTTGGTAAGTAACAGGTGTGGGCAGTATGAAAATCATATCTAAAACTCTAAAACAAGATAGAGAGTTGAGAAAATGGCTCAATCTTTATATTATGTCTGTGTACGCCACACTAATCATGGAGAACAGAAAGAGAAGAAAACTGTCTGAGGATTTGAGAACCAAAATTTAAATTATTAAACAATATCAACAACCACAAGGTTACTAGTTCATCTACACAGATCTTGATTTATTTTTTTGTCCATGGTGTGCAACATAATCATGAAGTTTACAACCCATGGCACTGTAGCTAAGCTACCTGGACTTGGATGGCAGAGAAAAATTGATGAAAGGTTGCAACTCAGGATAGTCAAAATGGTGAATAAGCAGCCCCAATCAAATTCCAAAGAAATTCAAGATGTCTTGCAAGCTGGAGTTTGTCAAAATGTAAGTGGTTAAACCAAAATGTTTCTGGGAAAGCATCTTGTGGACAGATGAGACCATGATAGAGTCTTTTGGTAAAGCACATCATTCTACTGCTTACTGAAAATGGAATGAGGCCAACCATGAAAGGAACACAGTACCTACAGTCAAATATGGTGGAGGTTCACAGACATTTTGTGGTTGTTTTGCTGCCTCTGGAACTGGGTGCCTTGACTGTGTGCAAGGCATCAAGGAATCTGAAGATTACCAATGGATTTTGAGTTGCAATGTAGTTTACAGTGTCAGAAAGCTGGATTTGCATCCTAGGTCATGTGTTTTCGAGCTTGACTGTGACCATAAACATACTACAAGACCGATCCAGAAATGGATGGAAAGAAAGCACTGAGGCATAAAAAGTAGCCAGCAATTAGTTCAAATATAAATCCCATTGAACACCTGTGGAGAGAGCTTAAAATTGCCTTTGAGAGAAGGCACCTTTCAAATAATAGAGACCAAGAACAGTTTGCAAAAGAAGAGTGGTCCAAAGTTCAAGTTAAGAGGAGTAATAAGCTTGTTGGTGGTTATAGGATGTAATGATTGCAGTTATTAATTTCAAAGGATGTCCAACCAAATATTAAGTTAAAGGTATTGGATGAAATGATGTTCAACTTGCCTTTTTTCTCTATTTTTTTGTATTGTTCCAAAACACACAAAGGAAATAAACATTTATATAACAATACATGCGTAATTGCAATTATTTTCTTTCAGAAATACTTCCTCTTCTGGAACAATTTCAAGGGTGTCAACATTTTTGCCATGACTGACTGTATATTTGTCATTTTTGCTCTAAAATAAAAGACAATATCCAAAAATCAGGATTCAGCATTTTTTTACTTTATGCAAATATTAATTTAAATATTTAACCATGAAAATAGTATTCAAAATAAAATTACAAAAGAGATCATTCAGAATGAAAAAAATATAAGAAATGGTCATGACATTCTGAGTTTCCATCAGTTTTTCTCTTTTTGTAAATACAGATACATATGAGTAACTTACAACAATTTAAATTGATAAGTTTATGTGTTACAACGTAATAATATGGGAATTGCAATGTAGAGTTAGAAAGAAACTTTTTGCAAAATAAACATTTTCAGGCAGCAATTTATAGCCTACTTACAATGAAGAAAATAATTTTTATGATCATTTGCTGATTTTGCAAGTTTGCCCACTGACAAAGACGTGTACAGTCTATAATTTTAAGGGTAGGTTACTTTTAACATTGAGAGATAGAATATCAAAAATAAAATCCAGAAAATCACATTGTATAAATTATATCAATTTATTTGCATTTGCAGTGAGAAATAAGCATTTGATTCCTGTGGCAAACAAGACTCAATACTTGGTGGCAAAACCCTTGTTGGAAAGCACAGCAGTCAGACATTTTTTATAGTTGATGATGAGGTTTGCATACATGTCAAGAGGAATTTTGGTCCACTCCTCTTTGCAGATCGTCTCTAAATCATTAATATTTTGAGGCTGTCATTTGGCAACTCAGAGCTTCAACTCCCTCCATAAGTTTTCTATGACATTAAGGTCTGGAGACTAGCTAGGCCACTCCATGACCTTAATGTGCTTCATTTTGAACCACTCCTTTGTGGCCTTGGCTGTATGTTTTCAGACATTGTCTTGCTGGAAGACCCAGCCACAACCCATTTTTAACCCCTTTATGACCCAGCCTATTTTGACCTTAATGACCTGGCCATTTTTTGCAATTCTGACCAGTGTCCCTTTATGAGGTAATAACTCAGGAACGCTTCAACGGATCCTAGCGGTTCTGATTTTCCGTGACATATTGGGCTTCATGTTAGTGGTAAATTTAGGTTGATAATGTTTGCGTTTTTTTCTGAAAAAAATGGAAATTTGTCAAAATTTTGAAAATTTTGCAATTTTCAAATTTTGAATTTTTATTCTGTTAAACGAGAGTTATGTGACACAAAATAGTTAATAAATAACATTACCCACATGTCTAATTTACATCAGCACAGTTTTGGAAACAAGATTTTTTTTTGCTAGGAAGTTATAAGGGTTAAAATTTGACCAGCGATTTCTCATTTTTACAACGAAATTTACAAAACCATTTTTTTAGGCACCACCTCACATTTGAAGTCAGTTTGAGGGGTCTATGTGGCTGAAAATACCCAAAAGTGACACCATTCTAAAATCTGCACCCCTCAAGGTGCTCAGAACCACATTCAAAAAGTTTATTAACCCTTTAGGTGCTTCACAGCAGCAGAAGCAACATGGAAGGAAAAATGAACATTTAATTTTTAGTCACAAAAATGATCTTTTAGCAACAATTTTTTTTTATTTTCCCAAGGGTAAAAACAGAAACTGGACCCCAAAAGTTATTGTACAATTGGTCCTGAGTATGCCAATACCCTATATGTGGGGGGAACCACTGTTTGGGCGCACGACAGGGCTCAGAAGGGAAGGAGCGCCATTTGACTTTTTCAATGAAAAATTGGCTCCAATCTTTAGCGGACACCATGTTGCGTTTGGAGAGCCCCTGTGTGCCTAAACATTGGAGCTCCCCCACAAGTGACCACATTTTGGAAACTAGACCCCCCAAGGATGCATAGTAAGCACTTTGAACCCCTAGGTGCTTCACAAATTGATCCATAAAAATGAAAAAGTACTCTTTTTTCACAAAAAATTTTGCCTCAATTTTTTAATTTTCACATGGGCAACAGGATAAAATGGATCCTAAAATGTATTGGGCAAATTCTCCTGAGTACACAGATACCTCAAATGTGGTCATAAACCACTGTTTGTGCACACGGCAAGGCTCGGAAGGGAAGGAGCTCCATTTGACTTTTGAATGAAAAATTAGCTCCAATCGTTAGCGGACAGCATGTCGCGTTTGGAGAGCCCCTGTGTACCTAAAGATTGGAGCTCCCCCACAAGTGACCCCATTTTAGAAACTAGACTCCCCAAGGAACTTATCTAGATGCATAGTGAGCACTTTGAACCCCAGGTGCTTCACAAATTGATCCATAGAAATGAAAAAGTACTTTTTTCACAAAAAATTTCTTTTAGCCACAATTTGTTCATTTCCACATAGGCGGCAGGATAAAATGGATCCTAAAATTTATTGGGCAATTTCTCCTGAGTACACTGATACCTCACAAGTGGGGGTAAACCACTGTTTGGGCACACAGCAAGGCTCAGAAGGGAAGGAGCGCCATTTGACTTTTTGAATGAAAAATTAGCTCCAATCATTAGCAGACACCATGTCGCGTTTGGAGAGCCCCTCTGTGCCTAAACATTGGAGCTCCCCCACATGTGACAACATTTTGGAACATTGGAGCTCCCCCACATGTGACAACATTTTGGAAGCTAGACCTCCCATGGAACTAATCTTGATGAGCGGTGACCACTTTAAACCCCGAAGTGCTTCACACAAGTTTATATCGCAGAGCCCTGAAAATAAAAATTTATTTTTCTTTCCTCAAAAATTATATTTTAGCCTGCAATTTTTTATTTTCACAAGAGTAAAAGGAGAAATTGGACCCCAAAAGTTGTTGTCCAGTTTGTCCTGAGTACGCTGATACCTCACATGTGGGGTCGAACCACTGTTTGGGCACACGTCGGGGCTCGGAAGGGAAGTAGTGACGTTTTGGAATGCAGACTTTGATGGAATGGTCTGGGGGAACATCCTGCTATGTTTGCAGAGCTCTTGATGTGCCTAAACAGTAGAAACCCCCAACAACTGACCCCATTTTGGAAACTAGACCCCCGAAGGAACTTATCTAGATGTGTGGTGAGCACTTTGAACCCCCAAGTGCTTCACAGAAGTTTATAAAGCAGAGCCGTGAAAATAAAAAATCATTTTTCTTTCCTCAAAAATTATGTTTTAGTAAGCAATTTTTTATTTTTATTTTTTATTTTCACAAGGGTAACAGGAGAAGTGGACCCCAATATTTGTTGCCCAGTTTGTCCAGAGTACGCTGATACCCCATATGTGGGGGTAAACCACTGTTTGGGCACACGTCGGGGCTCGGAAGAGAAGTAGTGACATTTTGAAATGCAGACTTTGATGGAATTGTCTGTGGGCGTCACATTGCATTTGCAGAGCCCCTGATGTGCCTAAACAGTAGAAACCCCCCACAAGTGATCCCTTTTTGGAAACTAGACCCCCCCAAGGAACTTATCTAGATGTGTGGTGAGCACTTTGAACCCCCAAGTGCTTCACAGAAGTTTATAACTCAGAGCCGTGAAAATAAAAAATCATTTTTCTTTCCTCAAAAATAATGTTTTAGCAAGCAATTTTTTATTTTTGCAAGGGTTACAGGAGAAATTGGACCCCAATAGCTGTTGCACAGTTGGTCCTGAGTACGCTGGTACCCCATATGTGGGGGTAAACCACTGTTTGGGTGCACATCAGGGCTCAGAAGGGAGGGAGCACCATTTGACTTTTTGAACGCAAGATTGGCTGGAATCAATGGTGGCGCCATGTTGCATTTGGAGACCCCTGATGTGCCTAAACAGTGGAAACCCCTCAATTCTAACTCTAACACTAACCCCAACACACCCCTAACCCTAATACCAACTGTAGCCATAACCCTAATCACAACCCTAACCCCAACACACCCCTTACCACAACCCTAACCCCAACACACCATAACCCCAATCCCAGCCCTAACCCTAATCCCAACCCTAATCCCAACCCAAACCCTAATCCCAACCCTAACCACAGCTTTAACCCCAACACACCCCTACCCCTAACCATAACCCTAACCACAAGCCTAATCTTAACCCTATTTCCAACCCTAGCCCTGATTCCAACCCTAACCCTATTTCCAACCTTAACCCTAAGGCTATGTGCCCACGTTGCGGATTAGTGTGAGATTTTTCCGCACGATTTTTGAAAAATCCGCAGGTAAAAGGCACTGCGTTTTACCTGCGGATTTACAGCAGATTTCCAGTGTTTTTTTGTGCGGATTTCACCTGCTGATTCCTATTGAGGAACAGGTGTAAAACGCTGCAGAATCCGCACAAAGAATTGACTTGCTGCAGAAAATACAATACAGCATTTTCGCGCTGTATTTTCCGCACCATGGCCACAGCTGATTTGGTTTTCCATAGGTTTACATGGTGCTGTAAACCTGATGGAAAACTGCTACGAATCTGCAATGGCCAATCCGCTGCGGATCCACGGCCAATCTGCTGTGGATCCGCAGCCAAATCCGCACCGTGTGCACAAAGCCAAATTCTAACCCTAACCCTAGTTCTAACCCTAGCCCTAGCCCTAACCCTAACCCTAGCCCTAACCCTAACCCTAGTTCTAACCCTAACCCTAGTTCTAACCCTAACCCTAGTGGAAAAAAAAATATATATATATTTTCTTTATTTTATTATTGTCCCTACCTATGGGGGTGATAAAGGGGGGGTTCATTTACTATTTTTTTTATTTTGATCACTGTGATAGGTTTTATTACAGTGATCATATTTTAACTGGAACGAATCTGTCGGCCGGCAGATTCGGTGGGCGCACTGCGCATGCGCCCGCCATTTTGGAAGATGGCGGTGCCCATGGAGAAGACGGACACCGGGAGGCTTGATAAGTATGAGGGGGGAGATCGGAACATGGGGGGGTGGGATAGGAGGACGGGGGGTGGGATCGGAGCACGGGGGTGGGATCGGAGCACAGGGGGAGCGGACAGGAGGATGGGGGAGCAGACAGGATGACGGAGGGGAGCACCGACTTTCATGACGCCTACGTGGCGTCACAGGTCTGGAAGGGGTTAATGTCGTGGCAGATGAATAGAGGTTGTCACTCTGTATTTTACAGTACATGGCTCCATCCATTCTCGCATTGATGCGATGAAGTAGTGCTGTGCCTTTAGCAGAGAAACACCCCAAAAACATAATGTTTCCAGCTCCATGCTTGACAGAGGGGACGGTGTTCTTTGGGTCACAGGCAGCATTTCTTACCTCCAAACATGGCAAATTGAGTTAATGCCAAAGACTCAATTTTTGTCTCATCTGACCACAGCACCTTCTCCCAATCACTCACAGAATTATCCAGGTGTTCATTGGCAAACTTCAGACCTATGCAGCATAATGTGTTAGTAATGGATTCCTTAGTGACAGTAATGATGAGATAATTAACGAGTTCCACCATGTAGTTTTAGGCTGATCTCTCACCTTTCTCATAAACAAGGATACCTCATGAGGTGAGATTTTGCATGGTGCCCCAGATCAATGATGATTGACAGTCATTTTGTATTTCTTCCATTTTCTTACTATTGCACCAACATTTGTCTCCTTATCCAGCATGTTACGTATGGTTTAGTAGCCCATTCTTGCTTTGTGCAGGTCTATGATCTTGTCTTTGATATCCTAAGAAAGCTCTTTAGTCTTGCCCATGTTGTAGAGGTTAGAATCTGACTGATTTATTGAATCTGTGGACAGGAGTCTTTTATAAAGGTGAATATATAAGACAGCTATCTTTTATGCACGTAAAGAATTGATTAGGAGTGTCTAGCTGTTCTGTAGGAGCCAGAACTTTTAATGGTTGGTAGGGGATCAAATACTTATTTCTCACTTCAAAATGCAAACACATTTATATAATTTATAAAATCTCATTTTCTGGATTTTATTTTTGATATTCTATCTTTCAATGTTAAAACTGACCTACCCTTAAATGTCTACATGCCAGAAACAAACATTTTAATATGCCATTGAATACTTGTAAGACAGTCACAAAATTTACTAAATGTCATTGTTATTTTTAATATCTCTCTATGCTAAGGTTTATCACTTAATGTGACTTGGCTTCTTTTCAACATGTTTTACATTAAAGCTAGAAGTTTCTTTGTGGAATTTTTTAATCCTGCCAAAAAAATCATTTGTGATCTTACACAAACTTATGTAAACTGATGTAAATTTTCACTACTTTGCTTTCTAATGTGAAAGTAAAAGACGTCATAAAAATGTAAATGCAAGTGATAACGTTGCCTAGGACAAGTGGGATTGAGTAATTGTTTTTGCATTTTACCCAATTCTAATTCAATTTTGACAACTAACATGGTTTGATATTGAATAGTTTGTAATTTTTTTTTATTATTTCAGCGGTGAAGTTTTAGGATTTGCCTTTTTTAGCTACTTTTCAAACAATTAGAGACTGATATTTATTTATTTTAACTTAATCTCTCTCTTTCTTCTACGAAAGGTAATACCTGATCTATACATCCTCATAAAAATTCAACAACCTGAACTTAAACTCTTGAGAATTAAGCACTTGATCAGTCTTGGAGTTTCAATACAGAAACTAGTGTTAAAAGTTTATTCATTCAGTGCACTCTTTAAAGATGATTAACTGTCTTTATTATATTAAAGTAAACCCACAGCCATCTGCCAAAGGCGATTGTGTCCAAGCACTGAAACCATTTCATGCGAAAACTCATTTTCAGGCTCCTAATTATTTTTCATTATAGTGGCAGTGTGGAATAGATTGGAATTGGACAGTAATTGCCAGGTCTGAGCAGTGTGGACCATTGCAATGTATCAGTTTAGATGAAGTGTGACAAGGATACATCTAGCTACTATATAACTTCCATTAAGCAACTTCCCTGTCCCTGATCATGTAGCACTTCATAGAGTGTGGTCAATGCAAGGTCATAATAATGGCTTTCAGACTAGCTGCAAGTATATCTTGCTTCTACAAGCTGTGAATCCGATCTTCCTGGGAAAGCTTAATCATCTAAATTGATATAAGATTTTACTTTACTCTAAAGACGCAAAAACTCTGCATAAATATTTGTAATATACAAGTGGCCTTTTTCACCTGAATGCAACGAAAGAAAAGCAAGAAAACGGCTGAAATAAAAACAGTCTATACTATATATGACAAATCAGAAATTCAAGTTAACATACCATTTTACTATAACAAGTTATTTTATTAATAATATTATAATATTTATTAATTCGATACATGATGCTGAAACTTGACATACACAGTAAGTAAAATATTCTAATGACCCAATCAAGTTCCATTCTTAACGTAAATATCTCACTTCCAACAATCACCTTTATACTCTAGCCTGATAAACAATGTATGAAAAGTTGGCACAACTTTCCATGACAAAGTGTTCAATTTTTACAGAGGAAACGGTGACTATCCCAAAAAAGTCCTTGCAGTTGGAAATGTAAGGTTCTGTGCGCTGGCTTATACAAGGAACTCAAGTGATGGACCTCTCTCTGTGACATCCATATGCCATCTTCATAGGGCTTGAGTTGTCCTCATAAGCTTTTCTTTAAAACAATACTGAAAGTGTTATCTATACCATGACCCCAGCTCTATTCTAGATTGCTGACATGCCAATCTATTATTATAAGAACTAGTTACACACTCATTGTATTTGTTGTGGTTAAAATAATGATCAATTCCTTTATGTAAAACTCTAGAATAAATCTTAAAAAATGGTAACCATTTCAATAGAATCAGCTACCAAGACATGCAATATGTATGATATGGTTTGAACTCATGTCCAAGCCATTTATGTATTTATGTAGCTTTCTATGCATCATCCAGTATAATATGTACTGGACAAATCTAAGACTATGAATGTAAGTAGTACATAATATTTACTATAAGAAAGCACATGATGCACTATTGTGCTTGAATAAAATTTGAAGGAGCCATCGTTTTTTTGGAGGATCATGGCTCATTTATTATTCTGGTATTGGAGGTTCCTAAACATAAATGATCAATCTTTGACCATTGAAAAAGAATTTAGCAGAATGATGTCATGTATTCAATATTCCTTTATCAGCCACAAAGAATCAAGAGTTTGCGAGTTCTTAAGGTATGGTACGTGTGACCATTATATAGACAGTAATTGGAGATGTTGTATCTTGTGCAATAGTTCTTTCAAGTGGATACCTGTTGTGAATTCTGTGGCAGAGCTCCCTCCTGTGGTCACAAGTGGTACTTCGGCTGATTCTCTCTGTGAGCTTCTGTTGGTGGAGGAAAGTGGTATTGCGGCTTCTGAGTTTCCTACCTCAGGTGATGTGGTGAGGTCGTTAGGTACTGCTCTACTTAACTCCACCTAATGCTTTGATCCTGGCTTCCTGTCAATGTTCCAGCGTTGGACTTGTTTTTCCCTGGATCATTCCTGTGGCCTGCTGCTCTGCATAGCTAAGTTCTTCTTTGCTATTTGTTTGCTATTTTTTCTGTCCAGCTTGTCTAATTGTTTTGCTGGAAGCTCTGGGACGCAAAGGGTGTACCTCCGTGCCGTTAGTTCGGTACGGAGGGTCTTTTTGCCCCCTTTGCGTGGTTTCCTTTAGGGTTTTGTGTAGACTGCAAAGTTATCTTTCCTATCCTCGCTCTGTTAAGAAAGTCGGGCCTCACTTTGCTGAATCTATTTCATCCCTACGTTTGTCTTTTCATCTTACTCACAGTCATTATATGTGGGGGGCTGCCTTTTCCTTTGGGGTATTTCTCTGAGGCAAGGTAGGCTTATTTTCTATCTTCAGGCTAGTTAGTTTCTCAGGCTGTGCCGAGTTGCATAGGCAGAGTTAGGCACAATCCACGGCTGCCTCTAGTGTTGTTTGGAGAGGATTAGGGATTGCGGTCTGCAGAGTTCCCACGTCTCAGAGCTCGTTCTATGATTTTGGGTTATTGTCAGATCACTGTATGTGCTCTGACCGCTATGTCCATTGTGGTACTGAATTGCCTATCATAACAGTACAGGAAGCCAAAAGTACTAATGATTCTCAATAGAGGGAAAAAAGAAGTTCTGAGACCATTTTTTTTTCTTTGCACTGTGTTTTGCCTTTTTTTTCCCCTAGACATTTGGGTGGTTCAGGACACAGGTGTGGACATGGACATTCAGGGTCTGTGCTCTTCAATGGATAATCTCGTTATAAATGTACAAAAGATTCAAGATTTGGTGGTTCAGAAGTCTATGTTTGAACCAAGAATTCCTATTCCTGATTTGTTTTATGGTGATAGAGTCAAGTTTGTGAATTTCAAAAATAATTGCAAACTGTTTCTGGCCTTGAAACCTCACTCCTCTGGTGACCCAGCTCAACAAGTGAGAATTATTATTTCTTTTTTGCTTGGCGACTCTCAAGACTGGGCATTTTCCCTTGCGCCGGGAGATCCTGCATTAAGTAATATTGATGCATTTTTCCTGGCGCTCGGATTGCTGTACGATGAGCCTAATTCAGTGGATCAGGCAG
The DNA here is from genome assembly GCF_032444005.1 of Ranitomeya imitator. Taxonomy (NCBI): domain Eukaryota; kingdom Metazoa; phylum Chordata; class Amphibia; order Anura; family Dendrobatidae; genus Ranitomeya; species Ranitomeya imitator. The sequence continues at coordinate 327,089,802 of NC_091286.1, read as the reverse complement.
AGAAAAATTTGCTGGCTTTGAGTCAGGGTCAGGATGAGATAGAGGTATATTGTCAGAAATTTAGAAAGTGGTCCGTACTCACTCAATGGAATGAAGCTGCGCTCGCAGCGATTTTCAGAAAGGGTCTCTCTGAATGTCATGGTGGGATTTCCTATGCCTGCTGGGCTGAATGAATCTATGTCATTGGCCATTCAGATTGGTCGACGCTTGCGTGAGCGTAAATATGTGCACCATTTGGCGGTATTACCTGAGATTAAACCTAAGCCTATGCAGTGCGATAGGACTTTGACCAGAGTTGAACGGCAAGAACACAGACGTCTGAATGGTCTGTGTTTCTACTGTGGTGATTCCACTCATGCCATCTCTGATTGTCCTAAGCGCTCTAAGCGGTTCGCTAGGTCTGCCACCATTGGTACGGTACAGTCAAAATTTCTTCTGTCCGTTACCTTGATCTGCTCTTTGTCATCGTATTCTGTCATGGCATTTGTGGATTCAGGTGCTGCCCTGAATTTGATGGACTTGGAGTATGCTAAGCGTTGTGGGTTTTTCTTGGAGCCCTTGCAGTGTCCTATTCCATTGAGAGGAATTGATGCTACACCTTTGGCCAAGAATAAGCCTCAGTACTGGACCCAGCTGACCATGTGCATGGCTCCTGCACATCAGGAGGATATTCGCTTTCTGGTGTTGCATAATCTGCATGATGTGGTCGTGTTGGGGTTGCCATGGCTACAAGTCCATAATCCAGTATTAGATTGGAAATCAATGTCGGTGTCCAGCTGGGGTTGTCAGGGGGTACATGGTGATGTTCCATTTCTGTCAATTTCATCATCCACCCCTTCTGAGGTCCCAGAGTTCTTGTCTGATTACCGGGATGTATTTGATGAGTCCAAGTCCGATACCCTACCTCCGCATAGGGATTGTGATTGTGTTATTAATTTGATTCCTGGTAGTAAATTCCCAAAAGGTCGACTGTTTAATTTATCTGTGCCTGAGCACACCGCTATGCGCAGTTATGTGAAGGAATCCCTGGAGAAGGGGCATATTCGCCCGTCATCGTCGCCATTAGGAGCAGGGTTCTTTTTTGTAGCCAAGAAGGATGGTTCGCTGAGACCTTGTATAGATTACCGCCTTCTTAATAAGATCACGGTTAAATTTCAGTACCCCTTGCCATTGTTATCTGATCTGTTTGCTCGGATTAAGGGGGCTAGTTGGTTCACCAAGATAGATCTTCGTGGTGCGTATAATCTGGTGCGAATTAAGCAAGGCGATGAATGGAAAACTGCATTTAATACGCCCGAGGGTCATTTTGAGTATCTAGTGATGCCATTCGGACTTGCCAATGCTCCATTAGTGTTTCAGTCCTTTATGCATGACATCTTCCGAGAGTACCTGGATAAATTCCTGATTGTGTACTTGGATGACATTTTGATCTTCTCGGATGATGGGAGTCTCATGTGAAGCAGGTCAGAACGGTTTTTCAGGTCCTGCGTGCTAATTCTTTGTTTGTGATGGGATCAAAGTGTCTCTTTGGTGTGCAGAAGGTTTCATTTTTGGGTTTCATCTTTTCCCCTTCTACTATCGAGATGGATCCTGTTAAGGTCCAAGCCATCCATGATTGGACTCAGCCGACATCTCTGAAAAGTCTGCAAAAGTTACATAGTAACATAGTTAGTAAGGCCGAAAAAAGACATTTGTCCATCCAGTTCAGCCTATATTCCATCATAATAAATCCCCAGATCTACGTCCTTCTACAGAACCTAATAATTGTATGATACAATATTGTTCTGCTCCAGGAAGACATCCAGGCCTCTCTTGAACCCCTCGACTGAGTTCGCCATCACCACCTCCTCAGGCAAGCAATTCCAGATTCTCACTGCCCTAACAGTAAAGAATCCTCTTCTATGTTGGTGGAAAAACCTTCTCTCCTCCAGACGCAAAGAATGCCCCCTTGTGCCCGTCACCTTCCTTGGTATAAACAGATCCTCAGCGAGATATTTGTATTGTCCCCTTATATACTTATACATGGTTATTAGATCGCCCCTCAGTCGTCTTTTTTCTAGACTAAATAATCCTAATTTCGCTAATCTATCTGGGTATTGTAGTTCTCCCATCCCCTTTATTAATTTTGTTGCCCTCCTTTGTACTCTCTCTAGTTCCATTATATCCTTCCTGAGCACCGGTGCCCAAAACTGGACACAGTACTCCATGTGCGGTCTAACTAGGGATTTGTACAGAGGCAGTATAATGCTCTCATCATGTGTATCCAGACCTCTTTTAATGCACCCCATGATCCTGTTTGCCTTGGCAGCTGCTGCCTGGCACTGGCTGCTCCAGGTAAGTTTATCATTAACTAGGATCCCCAAGTCCTTCTCCCTGTCAGATTTACCCAGTGGTTTCCCATTCAGTGTGTAATGGTGATATTGATTCCTTCTTCCCATGTGTATAACCTTACATTTATCATTGTTAAACCTCATCTGCCACCTTTCAGCCCAAGTTTCCAACTTATCCAGATCCATCTGTAGCAGAATACTATCTTCTCTTGTATTAACTGCTTTACATAGTTTTGTATCATCTGCAAATATCGATATTTTACTGTGTAAACCTTCTACCAGATCATTAATGAATATGTTGAAGAGAACAGGTCCCAATACTGACCCCTGGGCTTTGCTAATTTTTATCGTCGCTTCATCTGCAATTTTTCTAGTATTGCTAAACCATTGACCGATTTGACCAAGAAGGGTGCTGATGTGGTCAATTGGTCTTCTGCTGCTGTGGAAGCCTTTCAAGAGTTGAAGCGTCGTTTTTCTTCTGCCCCTGTGTTGTGTCAACCAGATGTTTCTCTTCCGTTCCAGGTCGAGGTTGATGCTTCTGAGATTGGAGCAGGGGCTGTTTTGTCGCAGAGAGGTTCTGATTGCTCAGTGATGAAACCATGCGCTTTTTTTTCCAGGAAGTTTTCGCCTGCTGAGCGAAATTATGATGTGGGCAACCGAGAGTTGCTGGCCATGAAGTGGGCATTCGAGGAGTGGCGTCATTGGCTTGAAGGAGCTAAGCATCGCGTGGTGGTATTGACTGATCATAAGAACTTGACTTATCTGTTTTTTGCCCGTTTTGACTTTGTGATTTCGTACCTTCTGGGCTCTAAAAATGTGAAGGCGGATGCTCTGTCTAGGAGTTTTGTGCCCGACTCTCCGGGTTTGTCCGAGCCGGCGGGTATCCTCAAGGAGGGAGTAATTGTGTCTGCCATCTCCCCTGATTTGCGGCGGGTGCTGCAAAAATTTCAGGCTAATAAACCTGATCGTTGTCCAGCAGAGAAACTGTTTGTCCCTGATAGGTGGACGAATAAAGTTATCTCTGAGGTTCATTGTTCGGTGTTGGCTGGTCATCCTGGAATCTTTGGTACCAGAGAGTTGGTGGCTAGATCCTTTTGGTGGCCGTCTCTGTCGCGGGATGTGCGTACTTTTGTGCAGTCTTGTGGGATTTGTGCTCGGGCTAAGCCCTGCTGTTCTCGTGCCAATGGGTTGCTTTTGCCCTTGCCGGTCCCGAAGAGACCTTGGACACATATCTCTATGGATTTTATTTCAGATCTTCCCGTTTCTCAAAAGATGTCAGTCATTTGGGTGGTCTGTGATCGCTTTTCTAAGATCGTCCATCTGGTACCCTTGTCTAAATTGCCTTCCTCCTCTGATTTGGTGCCATTGTTCTTCCAGCATGTGGTTCATTTACATGGTATTCCAGAGAATATCGTTTCTGACAGAGGTTCCCAGTTTGTTTCGAGGTTTTGGCGAGCCTTTTGTGGTAGGATGGGCATTGACTTGTCTTTTTCCTCGGCTTTCCATCCTGAGACTAATGGCCAGACCGAACGAACCAATCAGACCTTGGAAACATATCTGAGATGTTTTGTTTCTGCTGATCAGGATGACTGGGTGTCCTTTTTGCCTTTGGCTGAGTTCGCCCTTAAAAACCGGGCCAGCTCGGCTACCTTGGTTTCGTCATTTTTCTGCAACTCTGGGTTCCATCCTCGTTTCTCTTCAGGACAGGTTGAGTCTTCAGACTGTCCTGGTGTGGATACTGTGGTGGACAGGTTGCAGCAGATTTGGACTCATGTAGTGGACAATTTGACCTTGTCCCAGGAGAGGGCTCAACGTTTTGCTAATCGCAGACGCTGTGTGGGTCCCCGACTTCGTGTTGGGGATCTGGTTTGGTTATCTTCTCGTCATATTCCTATGAAGGTTTCCTCTCCTAAGTTTAAACCTCGTTTCATTGGTCCGTATAGGATTTCTGAGGTTCTTAATCCTGTGTCTTTTCGTCTGACCCTTCCAGATTCCTTTTCCATACATAATGTATTCCATAGGTCATTGTTGCGGAGATACGTGGCACCTATGGTTCCATCTGTCGACCCTCCTGCCCCGGTTTTGGTGGAGGGGGAGTTGGAGTATATTGTGGAGAAGATTTTGGATTCTCGTGTTTCAAGACGGAAACTCCAGTATCTGGTTAAGTGGAAGGGTTATGCTCAGGAAGATAATTCCTGGGTCTTTGCCTCTGATGTCCATGCTCCCGATCTTGTTCGTGCCTTTCATGTGGCTCATCCTGGTCGGCCTGGGGGCTCTGGTGAGGGTTCGGTGACCCCTCCGCAAGGGGGGGTACTGTTGTGAATTCTGTGGCAGAGCTCCCTCCTGTGGTCACAAGTGGTACTTCGGCTGATTCTCTCTGTGAGCTTCTGTTGGTGGAGGAAAGTGGTATTGCGGCTTCTGAGTTTCCTACCTCAGGTGATGTGGTGAGGTCGTTAGGTACTGCTCTACTTAACTCCACCTAATGCTTTGATCCTAGCTTCCTGTCAATGTTCCAGTGTTGGACTTGTTTTTCCCTGGATCATTCCTGTGGCCTGCTGCTCTGCATAGCTAAGTTCTTCTTTGCTATTTGTTTGCTATTTTTTCTGTCCAGCTTGTCTAATTGTTTTGCTGGAAGCTCTGGGACGCAAAGGGTGTACCTCCGTGCCGTTAGTTCGGTACGGAGGGTCTTTTTGCCCCCTTTGCGTGGTTTCCTTTAGGGTTTTGTGTAGACCGCAAAGTTATCTTTCCTATCCTCGCTCTGTTAAGAAAGTCGGGCCTCACTTTGCTGAATCTATTTCATCCCTACGTTTGTCTTTTCATCTTACTCACAGTCATTATATGTGGGGGGCTGCCTTTTTCTTTGGGGTATTTCTCTGAGGCAAGGTAGGCTTATTTTCTATCTTCAGGCTAGTTAGTTTCTCAGGCTGTGCCGAGTTGCATAGGCAGAGTTAGGCGCAATCCACGGCTGCCTCTAGTGTTGTTTGGAGAGGATTAGGGATTGCGGTCTGCAGAGTTCCCATGTCTCAGAGCTCGTTCTATGATTTTGGGTTATTGTCAGATCACTGTATGTGCTCTGACCGCTATGTCCATTGTGGTACTGAATTGCCTATCATAACAGATACCCAAAAGTAAATAGCTTTGTAGCTAGAAATTTGACTTGATCTTGACCCTTAGTGGATTGAAAAAAAGAGTGGTTTATTTGAATTTTTTTTTTAAAAAATCTTTGAAAACTTTCATTTTACTTTTCACTTTTCTTTCATTCTCAATTGACAGTTCCATTTAAGACATTAACAACAATGATTGATAGTAATGTCAATCGCTGCTGGTAAAATTAGATACCAGCTATACAATATATTTAGCTTCTGCTCTGTCATGTGGACTCAACTAATGAGCAAGTTCTAGACACACTGACATGTTCCATGGTGTATACATCTGTCAAACAGCGCAAGAGGTTAAGCCGGTGTCAGTCGTAGATCATGCTGAAATTGTATATGAAGAGTGTAATTTCTTCTTTTTAGCCTAACTATAGTTTTTATTTCAAATGCTAAATGAGAAAACAAGAAAAAATATATATACGAATGAAAGCAATCCTTTAACCCCTTCATGAATCCATGCGTCCAGGCTGGTACATAAAAATATGTTTTGTACCCATATTTTTCTGAAAAAAAGTACACATTTTAGTATCGCCATGTCCAGAATGACCCGCTCCATAAAAATGTAACACTAACTAACACCTTCAGTAACATTACCAAAAAAATGAGGCAAAAAGATATGCTTTATTGTCATACCGCTGAACAAAAAGTGGAATAAAACATGATCAAAAAGACAAATGTAAATAAAAATTATATCAAGGAAAATTTAATCTTGTCCCACAAAAAAACAAGCTATCATACAGTTCCATCAGCAAAAAAAAGTTATAACGTTAAGAATAAAGCGATGCAAAAAAAGTCTATAAAATAGTTTTTGTTGTATAAAGAAACAAAACAAAAAAAACACAATATAAATATGGTATCGCTGTAATCATACTGACCAATAGAATAAAGCTGCTTTCTCAATTTTACCATACGCTCAACGGTATAAAAAACAAAATTAATTCCTGAACTGCTGGTTTTTGTTCATTCTGTCTCCCAAAAATCGGAATAGAAAGCGAACGATGTTAATTCTTGATTTACTGGCAATTGTAGCTTGAGTAAAATATTAATATGAGGTCCAAATAGATGACCTGGAAGTATTTTTTTGATTGATAAGTTCTAGTGTTATAAGGGTCTTTATTGGATAAATAGGGTAATATGATGTGAACACTGGCACCTATGGCAATCTATGTTGTATATAGACCTATCAGTGCCTTTGGCTTATCTAATAAGAACTTGTAGGACTGGGAGTTGTATAACATGCAGTGATTGGATGAACTTATTGACATCACAACCAACCCTTTACAAGATCAGTTGACACACCCAGTAGCCATTACAGCCTCCTTTCCCCTGAAGATGCCAGTAATGGTGAAACATGTTGGGGAGGCAGCTGAGTTTTTGTTTTATTGAGCAATAATGTGCTGCTCAAATACACAATAAACAATAATATGTGGTACATGACCACGTGCAGCAGATTCAGTTATTAGTGTGAGATCCTCTAATAGAATGAGCAGAATATAGCTAGTTAGGTAGTTTTTGAATTAGATAGCAGTGGACCTGAATGTTAATTTAGATAATTCCTGGGTTTAATAACCCCTACCTTCAAGGGATAAAACATATAATATATAGGAGTTAGCTGCTACTGGTATATAAGATTGTATTCCGTTGTATATACGCTGAGAACCTAAATAGGTCATATGTAAAGCATTTCAGTTTTGAAATTACTGAATGTTGTGTGGAGTATATAAAGCTTGAGAGGCAACACATATTACAGGCTGACTGTATCAACTGCCTTTCCCAAATTTGAATTGTTATGTTGCCATATAATATGGATCTCCACTTATGAGAAATAAGGCCATCATGTTATTTGTAATTTTAATTGTGTACATTTTCCATATTCTATATTTATTAAAAGTAATTATTAAAAGTTATATTTTACATTTTGGAATCTTTTGCCTTTGGTAATTTGTAAATAGGCTGTACAAACATTGGCACGTATTTAAAACTTTATGTACCTCTGCCTTTCTCGTAACCCTCGCATTACATTCTTCTTGGCAAAAAAAGAGAACTGGTTGTTCATCCTGCTAGACCCACTCTACAAGGGGAACTTTGCATTTCTTCTTCCTGAGGTTTAGAGGTCTTCTTAAATGGTGCTAAAGGAAGAGAGGTGAGGAAGAGACACACCAGATACAGCAGAGGCAGTAGTACACTGTCAAAGGTCTGGGCAAATTTCATGAAACCCTCCCAGCGACCATGTCGTCAGACCGGGTATTTTAAACAAGGAGGGAAAAGCTTTAAAAAATGGTCAAGCAATAACTGGCCATTCAAATCATCATACTCACTAATTCCTCTGCAAACCATCAGCTATTGGGTTTTAAGCTGGACAACTGCCATGAGTTGTCCCTCTATGCTTTGGAGGTGTTGGGCTGCCCTGCTGCTACAGAAATGCAATTTCTTATTGGTTTGGAATGTTTTATTGTCACTCCTTAAAGGTAAGTTAAAGTATGACACCATTGTTCTCAGCAGCGATCTGGGAGTCAGGGTCTTTCCCATGATGTTCACCTTCTATTCAGCATTTTGCCATCCACTTCAACATTTTCAATGTTCCTCCAGACCTCTTTTTAGGGTCTGCCACAAAATATCTCGGATTTCTCATTGACTCCCATTATGCTTATTACTGGAAACGAGCATTCAAGTATTAGGAATTATATGGTTTGAGCAATGAGTACCCGAGCAATTTAGTGTTTGCTTCACTCTAATGAGCAATAATACTCACATGCCTTCATCACTAGGCATGAAAATGTGGTGTGTTGGAAAATAAAAGTTTAGAAATACCATGATATTATGATCTGTCTGATACATCTGCAAGCATGATAAATAGCTCACGTCATATTTAAGTATTATTCAGTGTTGAGTTCCTTGCTTTATGATATTGTATTCTCAGTCTGCTTTTTAATACCTCAATGATCTTTCACAGAATCGTGAAATATTGTCATTTCTTGAGATACAAAAAAAGCAAGTAATATCAACTTGATTAAACACTGATGAACTAAAGAATATCTTTGCATGCATAATTGTCAGCTAAACATATATAACAGCAATATTCCAGCAAACATTTTGCACGTTATAATGCTCTTAAAGATTAAAAATGTCACCACTGACTGTCAATTCAGCTGAAGGTATGAAACTTCATTTCCCCAAGGCCCCTGACATTACATTTTTGTGTTTGTTCTGATTATCAGCATTTGGCATTTAATAATCAAGTTTGCATAACCAAAAACTATTTTTGCAGTAAATACAAAAAAATAATTGTTTCATCATTGACTATTAATCTTATTAGTGATATACAAAGAATGGATGAGTAAGCAGTACATCTCCTAATCAATTACACAGGTAGCTCACCGCTGATGATGATGATGATGCTTGCAATGCAGGTAACAGCCAACACACAAACTAACAACAGAAAACCTCAAATGGCTGCAGCAATGCAATTAACATAGTCCACACTTGGGGCCAGGTGCTGTTGCGGCACTTCACAAATCTACTATATAATTGTCTAAGGGTCACTTCCGTCTGTCTGTCCTTCTGTCACGGTTATTCATTCGCTGATTGGTCTCGCCAGCTGCCTGTCGGAATATCGGAAATAGTCTAACGCTCCGGTCCCGCTGCCTATTTGTGGAGCATATCAATAACAAATTTTACCTATTTTACCTGCACTTCAAGGACTTTATGTGAATTCTAGTGGCATTAACCGAAGAGAAAACAATGAACAAAATTAACATGATATATACTTGTTAGCATTCTATGCAATAGTTACCATATATTAGGAATTATTTGTTCATATATAGATTTCTTATCATTCTATTGCGGACTCTAATATTTATTAGAATTATTTAAACATTGTCCTATCTAAATGTAATTATGTACTACTTATGATTGTTTATAATTTACCTTAGGGCTAAAATTATCTCATAAATTCTGGTCCCACTTTCTTCATAATGTTCTGCACCTTTCTTTTTTATAAAAATTTATTTATAATATACAATTTAATAAAAGTATTCTTTTATTGTATGTACAGTCTTAGTAACACTTTTTGTTACCTATGGTTCACTCACACCTGGGTCATTTGTTGTTGTCATGGAAAGTTGAAAGTTTGAATTTATTCTAGTATTAAGACATTAGGTAAAAATATGTGAAAAGGATCAAAGTGTAATTATTTTTGTAAAATACTAGTGGTGAGAAAGCGTGTTTGTCACAGCTCGTTACTCGCTCGAGCATCAGTATGCTCGAAATAATCATTGCTCGGTGCGTTTCTTTGAATGCTCATGAGCAATCTCAAGTCCCCGTCCCGCATGTTTGGTGCTTCTTACGCTATGTTCACATTTGCATTGTTGGGCGCAGCGTCGTCGACGGATACCAACGCATGCGTCATGCGCTCCTATCATTAACATGGGGGGCACATGGACATGCGCCAGTATGCATTGTAATGCATATTACGACGCATGCATCATTTTGACGTACCAGACAGGGCGGACGACGCTACTTGTAGCATTTTCCCTGCGCCAAAATTCCTGAACTTTACTATTTTATGACAACGCATGCATCATAAAACGCTGCGTTTTGTATATGCGTTGTGGGTTGCGTCGACGACGCTACGCCCAACAACGCAAATGTGAACGTAGCATTAGATAGACAAACATGAGGGTATTGACTGCAAGTCATTGCAATGCCATAGCCATCTTGTTTGTGGCACTACTGTGATATATACAGCATATATATATATATATATATATATATATATATATATAGTCCACATACAAGAAAAAATGAGGGCACTCACCAATCTTCACAGGATTCGAAACCTTATTGATGAAATCTTCACATAAAAATCATGGCCGGAGCTGACAGCGTCGCAGCTCGTGTGAGCAGGGGAGAGCTAGGACGACGGCTGTTTCGCGCTGTGCTTGCGCTTCTACGGGTCCCGTAGATTTCATCAATAAAGTTTTGAATCCTGTGAAGATTGGTGAGTGCCCTCATTTTTTCTTGTATGTGGACTATATTGATTCCTGGTTGAGAGGTGCACCCTAGTCAGGATTTCGGCAGCTGCGGTATTCAGTGCCAGATCAGCACGTAGCCTATATCGGTGGAATTTTACCGTTGACAAGCTGTGCCACCCGTAATCTTTCTATATATTTGGACTTGATATATATATATATATATATATATACATAGAAAAAAGGAACAGCACAATTTCAACTTATCTTCAGGTGCAGGGCCCCAGGATAACAGTCCATGTATCCAAATAATCTATACGTCAAAAAATGAGGCAGCACTCCATGTAGTCAATGTTCAACTTTGTAGGATTTAATCAACCCACTGTGCAGGGCGAGTGCTGCCTCATTTTTTGACGTATATATATATATATATATATATATAAGACCTACATAAAAGCCATGACTTCATGCGCACCACAGTGTACCAACGTACACAGGCAGAGTTAGGCTACGTTCACATTAGCGTTGCGCCGCCGTGCGTCGGCGACGCAACGCGCGACGCACGCTAAAACGAACGCAAACGCGCGCAAAAACGCGCGCGTTTTGCGACGCGTGCGTCGTTTTCCGACGAAAATCGGACGCACAGAAAATGCTACATGTAGCGTTTCCTTGCGTCCGACGCTAGCGTCGGAAACGACGCACGTGGCGAAAAACGCCACAAAAACGACGCACGCGTCCCCTATGTTAAACATAGGGGCGCGTCGCCGCTGCATCGCCGCTGCGTCGCCGGCGCAACAGCGACGCACATTGGCGGAACGCCAATGTGAACGTAGCCTAAGGAGAGGTGCTGCTGAGCTAGGGGCAGAGTTGTAGCTGCATATAGGCAACTTCAACAACAGCTCTTGTTAGGGCTAATTATAATCAGTAATAATACTGCTGTTAGCAGCACTTAGGAAGAGGTTGTAATGAAAGGATAGTGTCAGACAGTATAGGACTAATTGCACGTCCTTTCTGCTGCAACTCATATCAAAATTTTTGCTCTTAATCTTGGAAATTTTTATCAGTAGGGAAATATTGTACACTCTTTGTATTGTGCCGGTTGTGCATCAAAAGCATACAGCCACGCTTGATTGGTTAGTACAAGCTTTGCTATATTGCTCCTGCACTGTAATGAGTCCATCTGAGGTGGGCACATTTTCCTGCTATAGTAATCCTGCAAATTATTTTTAGGTAAATATTATATGCTATTTACACTGCGTCAGCTGTGCGTCAAAAGCATACAGCCAGATTTGGTTGACTATAAATAGCATTGCAATATTGATCCTGCAGTGTAAGAAGTTCATCTGAGGTGGGCACATTTTCCTATGATAGTAATCCTGCCAATCATTTTCAGCAGTGAAATATTATTCACCATTTATACTACTCCAAGATGTGCATCAAAATAAAAAAGCCAGACTAGTTTGGTTAGAAATAGCATCACTGTACTGCTCCTGCACTATAACAAATTCATCTGAGGTGGGCAAATTTCAATGTGATAGTAAACTTGCATTTTTTTACAGCAAGGATATATTATAATGCATTTTTATTGCTCCAGTTGTGCATCAAAATGAAAAAGCCAGACTTGGTTGGTTAGAAATAGAAATACTATATTGCTCCTGCACTGTAACAAGTCCATCTGACTTGGAAACATTTTTCTGCTGTAATTTTCCTGCAAACTATTTTCAGCAGGAAAATTATATGCACCATTTATACTGCACCAGTTATGCATAAAAAAAAGGCTGACTTGTTTGGCTAGAAATAGCATTACTATATTGTTTTTGCATTGTAATAAGTTGATCTGAGAAGGACAAATTTTCTTCAGCTACTAATCCTGCAAATAGTTTTTTTTGTAAGGGAAATATAATACTGCACTTATATTACGACTAGTGTTGAGCATTCCGATACCGCAAGTATCGGGTATCGGACGATATTTGCTGTATCGGAATTCTGATACCGAGTTCCGATACTTTCAGTATATCGGATACTGGAATCGGAAGTTCCCAGAATTCAGCCAACGATTAGAAGTGTGGGCACATCCTGTTCTGCATGGTAGGCATGTAACTACTGGCATGGCTGTGATTGGCTGCTGAAATGATGTCATGATGCACTATAAAAATCGCTGCCGACATTTTGGGTTCTCTCTGCTGTGAGTTCAGTTAGGGACAGGACGCTGTGTACTGACTGAGGGCCAGTTTAGAGATAGCGATTTGCTTCATTGTGCTTTACCCAGGCTAGTGTAGATGACACATCATGGCGTGAGATACAGGAAGGTGGTGGGAGCAGCTCTGAGGAAGAGATTCCCCAAACGGCCCAAAGAGGAAGAGGGAGGAGGAAGAATGCGGTGCCTGAAGCCTCCACTTCGGCACACATTAGGAGCATGGGTCTTCCTAAAGCCAAAATGGGCACTCCCATGACTTGCAGTGCCTGGTCCTTTTTTGACACAGTTGCAGATGACATTTGCTTAGTCAAATGCAAGCTGTGTCATCAGAAAGAGAGGGAAAAGTGTCAGTAACCTCAATACCACAAATATGTGGAAACATGTGCGGACCAAGCACGTGGTGGAGTTACAAAAACACACTGAAGACCTAGGCCAACCTACAGCGGCACCTACCACCTCTTCAGCTCATGTTGTAGCCTTTTCCTCCAGCTCACACACAGCTGGTTCGGCTTCCTCACAGGATCGCCATGGAAGAACCTCTGGCACTGTTTTCTAGAGACCCAGTGTAATTCCACCCACAGCACCACGTTCCCAGTCATCCTCACACTCCCAGCCCACTCTGCAGCTATCGGTAGCACAGACATGGGAGAAAAGGTGGCCATTCTCAGCAAACCACCTGTGAGCACAGGCTCTGAATGCTGGCATTGCAAAACTACTGTCCCTTGAAATGCTGTCATTCAGGCTGGTGGAGACTGACACCTTCCGTAACTTGATAGCATTGGCAGTCCCACAATACAATGTGCCCAGCCGCTTTTATTTCAGCAGGCAAGCCGTCCCTGCCCTGCAAAAGCATGTGGAGGGAAACATTAAACATGCGCTACTAAATGTCGTAAGTAGCAAGGTCACCGCACCACCGATGCGTAGACCAGTCACCATGGACAGGGATGATACCTTTCCCTCACTGCACATTGGGTCAATGTTGTTGAGCCGGGTACAGATCTTGCGAGTGGCACTGTACGTGTTCTGCCAACTCCAAGGAATTGCAGGAATCCAGTCTGTACACATTGCCTCCTACTTATACTCCAGTTCCTCAGAATCATCGCTGCAGGAGCCATCACAGTCTATCTCCACCTTGACCCGTGAACGCTTACCTGTTATGACCGATATGAGCACAGCCATGGCCAATCGTCAACAGGCCGTACTGAAATTAATTTCTTTGGGGAATCGAAGCCACACAGCGCAGGAGCTCTGGAATGCCATCAAGCAGGAGAGCGACGTGTGGTTTGTGCCAGCAAATCTCCAGCCAGGCATGGTAGTGTGTGACAATGGCCAAAATCTGGTGGCAGCTCTGGCCCTAGGCAACCTCACTCACATCCCATGTCTGGCACATGTGCTCAACTTGGTCGTGCAGAGTTTTTTGAGAGACTATTCGGATCTTGCTGCACAGCTGCACAAGGTCCGCCTAGAGTGTGCTCACTTGCGGCATTCCAGCATGGCAAGATCGCGCATTGCAGCTCTGCAGCACCGATTATGCCTTCCGGAACATCACATTACAAGTGACCTACCCACCAGGTGGAATTCAACATTACATATGTTGGAGCAGTTGTGTGAGCAGCAGCCAGCAGTAATGGAGTCCCAGCTGCATCAGGCACAAAGAAGTCGCACTGCGTGCCGTTCAGACTTCACAACCACTGAGTGGGCCATTATGAAGGACATCTGCCAGGTTTTGTGTGCCTTTGTTGATTCCACGCAGATGGCGAGTGCAGATGATTCACTAGTCAGCATGACTGTCCACCTTATCTGCCTGCTTGAAAGAACACTGCAAGTGCTAAGGGATGATGTTGTGGAAGAGGTGGATGATGAGGAGTCACAAGTGCCATCTGCTTCTGGACAGTCTACGCACAGTGGTTCCTCACAAAGGCCTAGGCAAGGGACACTTTGTGAGTAGGATGAGGAGGAGCCTTTTGAGGAGGAAGACATCTCTCCAGAGGAGGGAGTTACTCAATTCTCCAGTAGTCAGTGTGTAGAGTGAGGGTGGGGTGATGCTGTGCAGGCAGAGATCACGCCTCAAGCAGGGGACAGTGTTTCTTGGCCAGTTAGCAGTCTGCAGCACATGGTTGATTTCATGCTGCAGTGCCTGAGAAACAACCGCCACATCGCCCACATTCTCAACACGGCTGATTATTGGGTGTACACCCTCCTAGATCCTCGCAACCGGGACAACTTTCAAAGCCTCATAACACCGTTGAACCGGGAGCGTAAAATGTGGAAGTACCAAAACACACTGGTGCAGTCCATCATCTTCTCCAGTCCAAGCGAGAGCAGTGCTGCTACTGCTGTACAAAGCAGCTCTGTGCGTCGAGTGTTATGACCTCGTGGTAAGGATAATAATGGACCTGGTGGTTAAGAGCACACGGAATTACCTGATAGTTATAAATAATATAGGACGAGCTCTGAGACGTGGGAACTCTGCTGACCGCAATCCCTAATCCTATCACACACACTAGAAATAGCCGTGGATTGCTCCTAACGCTCCCTATGCAACTCGACACAGCCTAAGGAACTAGCTAGCCCTGAAGATAGAAAAATAAAGCCTACCTTGCCTCAGAGAAATTCCCCAAAGGAAAAGGCAGCCCCCCACATATAATGACTGTGAGTAAAGATGAAAATACAAACACAGAGATGAAATAGATTTAGCAAAGTGAGGCCCGACTTACTGAACAGACTGAGGATAGGAAAGGTAACTTTGCGATCAGCACAAAAAACTACAAAAAGACCACGCAAAGGGCGCAAAAGACCCTCCGCACCGACTCACGGTGCGGAGGCGCTCCCTCTGCGTCCCAGAGCTTCCAGCAAGCAAGACAAAAATCAAAATAGCAAGCTGGACAGAAAAATAGCAAACTAAAGAAAAACAAGCAGGAACTTAGCTTCTGCTGGGAAGACAGGTCACAAGAACGATCCAGGAGAGAACTAGACCAATACTGGAACATTGACAGGTGGCATGGAGCAATGATCTAAGTGGAGTTAAATAGAGCAGCCAGCTAACGAATTAACCTCGTCACCTGTGGAAGGAAACTCAGAAGCAGCAGCTCCACTCACAGCCACCAGAGGAACCCCATGGACAGAACCAGCCGAAGTAACATTCATGACCACAGGAGGGAGCTTGACAACAGAATTCACAACAGTCGAGGCAGTGGAGGAAGCTCTGCACAAAGAGGGAGCAGAAGCAGTGCCTCAGCACAAGGCAAGACCAGTATGGCCCAACAGTGGCAAAGTTTTGTGTGCCCACCACAAATGTCTACACCATGACAGACGGCTCCAGTCAGCAGCGTTTCCGTCAGATGGTGACAGATTACATGGCTTGCTCTCTCATTGTACTCCCAGTTGGCTCTTCCCCCTTCAAGTTTTGGGTCTCTAAGCTGGATACATGGCCAGAGCTTAGCCAGTATGCATTGGAGGTGCTGGCTTGCCCTGCTGCTAGCGTATTATCAGAACGCATCTTTAGTGCCGCAGGTGGTATACTAACAGACCGTCGCATGCGACTATCCTCCGATAACATTGACCGCTTACTTTTCTGAAAATGAACAAAGCCTGGATCTCGCAGAAATTTGCCACTCCTCTTCCAGATTAAATAATTGGTTGACAACAGTATCCAGGTCTCCTGTTGTGTTCATGTTTCTACCACCTGAACTGTAATCCCTGGGCTCCAACACTGCCATCTGCACAGTCAACACATGACCCAGTGTTATTGTTTTTCAGTAATGTCAGCTGTTCCCGTGCTGTGTGTGCGGCAATAACTAAAGTCTGCTCCTCCTGCTTTCCATAGGCTTCAACACCGCCAGTTGTTGCCCGGAAGTGCTGTCTGCACAGTCAACAGTCGCTCCTCTGTTATTGGGGTTCAGTAACGTCAGCTGTTCCCCTGCTGTGTGTGCGGCAATAGCTAAAGTCTGCTCCTCCTGCTTTCCCTGGGCTTCAACATCGCTAGTTGTTGCCCAGAAATGCTGTCTGCACAGTCAACAGTCGCTCCTCTTTTATTAGGGTTCAGTAACGTCAGCTGTTCCCTTGCTGTGTGTGCGGCAATAACTAAAGTCTGCTCCTCCTGCTTTCCCTGGGCTTCAACACCGCCAGTTGTTGCCCAGAAGTGCCGTCTGCACAGTCAACACTTGCTGCTGGGTTCTTGGGTTTCAGTAACGTCAGCTGATCCCCAGCTGTTTATCCAGCAATGTGTCCTGCGACCGCCCCACTGACACAACAACAGATATTAAACTGACTTCAGTGCAGGCTTCGACCTACACTCCGCTAATCCTGCTGTCCCTGGGCGCCAACACCGCCAGTTGCTACCTGGAAGTGCCGTCTGCACATTCAACACTTGCTGCCGTTTTCTTGGGTTTCAATAACATCAGCTGATCCCCAGCTGTGTATCCGGCAATGTGTCCTGCGACCGCCACGCTGACACAACAACAGATATTAAACTGCCTCCAGTCCTGTGGACCTTCTGCTGCCTAACTGAGTTCCAGCACCATTAGCTGGTTCTTAGGACCACAAGCTTGAATAGGTCCCCCTGTTTCCAGTACTGTCAGCTAGTTCTGGGCAGAGGCTTTGGCTTAGGTGCCTCCGTCTGGGTATCCGAGTTCCACCAACGTCAGGTGGTCCTTGGTAGAGCTTTCTGGCACGGGTACCTCCTGCTTAGTAACCGGGTTCCAGTAACGTCAGCTGGTCCTCGGTAGTTCCATTGGATCTTGTACCTCCGGCTAGCCATCCAGGTTCCTGTACTGACAGCTGGTTCTCTGCAGGGTCTTTTGCTCTTGTAGCTTCTGCTCCCCATCCTCGTTCCAGTACCATCAGCTGGTTCCGGGCAGAGCCTTTGGCTTAGGTGCCTCCTTCTGGGTATTCGAGTTCCACCAACGTCAGGTGGTCCTTGGTAGCGCTTTCTGGCACGGGTACCTCCTGCTTAGTAACCAGGTTCCATTAACGTCAGCTGGTCCTCGGTAGTTCCATTGGCTATTGTACCTTCGGCTAGCTATCTGGGTTCCAGTACCATCAGCTGGTTCTCAGCAGTATCTTTTGCTCTTGTACCTTCTGCTACATTTCCAAGTTCAAGACCCTAAAGATGACTACCCTGAAGACCGAGAAGCAGAAGAACAAGAAGATGCAGAACAAAAAGCTGAAGAACATTAAGCATAAGACTAAAAATCAGAGCAAAAGATATTATCTAAATTATAAGCAGAAGAAGACTAAGCAGTGTATGAGGGTGAGTCCGTTCCTCCTCGTGGTGCCCCTGGAAAAAACCTGCTGCTGCAGGCCAAACTGAACGCGAACAAATCCTGTTGTAAATCTTTTGTGACAGGCAGAACAGAAGGTGTAATCTTCAAACTTTTATAGATAACAACTACAGGAACGCCTGGCTGTCACAAATAAGAATATGATGAAGAAGAAGAATATGAAGAAGATGAAGAAGTTGATTATGCAGAAGAATAATAGTTGAATAAAAAGAATATGGATAATGTAAAAAACAAAAAATAATACGAAGAAGGTGAAGAAGAAGATGAATAAGGTGAAGGAGAAGTTGATGGAAAAGATGATGCTGCTGAGGATGATGAAGAAAGTGTGGGAGAACATAAAAAGAAGTTGAACAGCATGGAAGTAGTGAAACATAAATATCTGACTAAATATAAAAAATCGTAACATAGTCAATAGCTTTGTAACTCCGAACGTCTTAAAAAAAAATTAATTCCTCCTATTCCATTTGATTGGGCTAAACCTCTATGCCTTTAATGTCTCCACCACCTCCCCCAATACATCCTACATTATTCTTAGTTGTTTTCCTTCATGTAAAATTAAGCTACAAGGAAACAAAGGGTTTATTTTAATTCCGATATTTTGGTCCCATTGACTTGCATTGGTATCGGCCGATACAATCCGATACTTATGGATATACTCAACTTTAATTACGACAGTTGTGCAACAAAAGATAAAAGAGTTGGTTGGTTAGAAATAGCATCGCTAAATTGCTCCTGAACTTTAACAAGTCTATCTGAGGTGTGCAACTTTTCTTGAGATAGTATTCCTGTAAAGTTTTTTCTTCAGGAAAATATTATATGCCATTTATATATTTCATTTATATGCCAGTTATGCTTCAAAATAAAAAGACAGCCTTGGCTGGTTAGAAGTAGCATCGCTATAATGCTCCTACACTGTAACAAGTCGAAGAGAGTTGAGCAAATTTTTCTACGCTAATATTCCTGCAAATTGTTTTCAGCAGGAAAATATTATGTGCCATTTATACTGCACCAGTTATGCATCAAAAGTAAAAAGCCAGACTTTGTTGGTTAGAAATAGCATCACTATATTGCTCCTGCACAGTAACAAGTCCATCTGCTTGGGCAAATATTCCTTGCGCTAGTAATCCTGCTTATTTATTTCATCAGTAAAATATTTTAAAGCATTTATACTGTGCCAATTGTGCATCACAAGAACAAGGCCAGATTTGGTTGGTTAGAAATCACATTGCTATATTGCTCCTGAAATGTATCAAGTCCTTCTGAGGTGAGAAAATTTTCCTTCGATATTATTCCTGCAAAGTTTTTTCATCAGGGAAATATTAGATACCATTTATCGTACACCAGATGTGCATCAAAAATATACAGCCAGACTTGGTTGCTTATCAATAGCATTTCTACATTGATCCTGCACTATAAAAAGTCCACGTGAGGTGGAGAAATTTTCCTGTGCTAGTAATCCTGCAAATTATTTACTGCACGGAAATATTATGCGCCATTTATACAACACCAGTTATGCATTAAAAGAGTAAAACCAGACTTTGTCAATAGCATCGCTATAATGCTCCTACACTGTAACAAGTCCATGTGAGATGAGCAAATTTTTCTGCTCTAATACTCTTTCAAATTGTTTTCAGCAGGAAAATATTATGCGCCATTTATACTGCGCCAGTAATGCATAAAAAAAAAAGCCAGACTTGGTTGGTTAGAAATAGCATCAGTATAATGCTGCTATACTGTAACAAGTCCATGTGAGGTGGGCAAATTTTTCTGCCCTAATATTCCTGCAAATTGTTTTCAGCAGGAAAATATTATGCATCAAAAGAAAAAAGCCAGACTTGGCTGGTTAGAAATAGCATTACTATGTTGCTTTTGCTCTATAACAAGCTGATATGAGAAGAACAAATTTTCCTCAGCTACTAATCCTGCAATTAGTTTTTTTTTAGCAGGGAAATATTATACTGCATTTATATTATGACAGTTGTGCAATAAAATAAAAAAGCCAGGGTTGGTTGGTTAGAAATAGCATCGCTATATTGTTCCTGAACTGTAACAAGTCCATCTGAGGTGTGCCAATTTTCCTGAAATAGTATTCCTGCAAAGTTTTTCCATCAGGAAAATATTATATGCCATTTATAGTACACCAGTTGGGCATCAAAAGCATACAGACAGACTTGGTTGGTTATCAATAACATCGCTTTATTGCTCCTACATTGCAACAAGTCCATTCGAGGTGGGCACATTTTCCTGCCCTAATATTCCTTCAAATTGTTTTCAGCAAGAAAATACTATGCACCATTTATACTGCTACAGTTATCCATCAAAATAAAAAAGACTTGGTTGGTTAGAAATTGCATCACTTTATTGCTCCTGCACTGTAACAAGTTCATCTCAGGTGAATAAAGTTTTTTACACTATTAATCCTGCAGATTTGTTTAAGCAGGTAAATATTATATGGCATATATAGTACACTAGTTGAGCGTCAAAAGCATACAGTCAGAATTTGTTGGCTAGAAATAGCCCATATTACTCCTGAACTGTAATAAGTCCATCTGAGGTGTGCAAATTTACCTGCCATACTAATCCTGCAAAGTTTTCTCAACAGGGATATATCATACAAAATTTAAAATAGGTAAGCACGTGGTAAGGAAAGGGGAAGTGGATGTGATGCTTATGCTGAGCACAGAGACCGAGGCTGTGGGCCATTTCAAGCAATGCATGCTGCAGAAGCACAAGAAACACACACATCATGTCGACCTAGCTTCATGTCCCACATTGTAGGGGGCATGGTACACCAATCTTGAAGCCAGACAAGTGTGAAAAGGTTTTTGGATGTATAGCAGATAATGCTTCCAGTCACTTTGTCATCACCACCCTGTCTTCCACACAGTCCAGTCTCAATAGCCATGATTCTGGACCACATAATCCTCACCCTGATCTTCCTTCCTCCCACATCGACGAGTGCTAAGAGACAAGTTAACCCACACTGGAATGCTCCTAAGAGCTGTTCACATTTCCATTTATATATTCTGGCCTGTCGCCCAGCCCGTTCCAAGAGGGACATGAGGAGATATCATGTAGCGATGCCCAAATATTTGAACAGCCACACTCATAAGTAGGAGATTGTAAGAAAATGCAATTATTGTCGGAATAGATGGATGATGATGAGACACAATTGCCAACAAGTGATGTTGTTAAGTCAACAACTCAGCAGGAGTTCTAGGGTGTGGAAGTGGAAGATGAGGTGGTGGACATTGAAGTCACTGACCCAACCTGGGAAGGTGACATGCATAGCGAGGAGAGCGGCACAAAGAGAGAGGGATCCACAACACCACAGCAGGCAGCAAGAGGCAGTGGGGTAGCCAGAAACACAAGTTGGGCAACTGTTCCTCAGGGAATTTTGGCCAACCTAATTACTGGTTGGTCACTCTTCAAGCTATAAGGAGAACTTCCCATGGCACAAAGGTCTACCAAACTGTTGCAGTACCAGAAGAATTATTAACAAAATTCCCATCTGACAATTCTATCAGCTGAGATCACAGTTCCTTGGACAACCCAACTATTGGAAACTAGGTGGACACACGCCAGATTCAGTATAAACAGGGGTTAAAAGTTGGGGACAGTTTTCTTAGACCCTCACATTGCCCATTCCTGATGCACAGGGTACTCTGACAAGAAGGGAAAAGTTTTGGAAGATGCTGAAGGTGTATCTTGCTGACCGTTCCAGCATCGTCTGTGATTCCTCTGTGCCTTATAACTATTCGGTATCCAAGCTATACATGTGGCATTAACTATCTCTCTATGTCTTGATGGTCCTGGCCTGCTCTGCCTATAGTATTTTGTCAGAGCGGGTTTTTAGTGCCGTTGGGGCTATTTTAACAGATAGGCGCATTTGCCTGTCAACTGAAAATGCTGGCAGGCTGACCCTTTTCAAAATGAAAAATGGCTAGATTGGGCCAAACCTCTGTACACCACAAGATAACAGCAGTGGAACATAATTTCAAATGCAGTGTTTGTTTGTTTTCTGGTATATTTCCATACATCCCTTTCTATCCAAACATGTATACACACTGCAAGATTTTGGCTTTTTTGTGTCCTCCTCCACCACCATATCAACAGTGTGATCAGGCTACCTCACTACTTTTTTAGGGTGCTTACGATGCCTGCATTAACAATTTTTAGAGGCCTACCTCAAACATTATTTTATATATATGTATATCCCCCAGGGGTAAATGTTTTTCAGCTCATGCACTTAGTGCTTGGGCATTACTAGTCTGGGTTATCCACTTCTTTATAATGAGAGAAAAAGTCCCTGCAAAGGGATATTGAACAGCATGGTGGCTCAGTGGTTAGCACTGCAGCCTTTCAGCGCTGAAGTCCTGAGTTTAAATCCTGCCAAGAATAATATCTGCAAGGAGGTTATATATTCTTCCCGTGTTTGCGTGGGTTTTCTCCTGGTGCTCCAGTTTCCTCCCACACTCCAAAGACATCCTGATAAAGAATTTATTATTGTGAGCCCCAATTGGGTCAGCAAAATAATATCTGTAAGGCCTCTTTCACACGTCCAGATAATTCCGGTACCGGAGAAATCGGTACCGGAATTATCCGTGTGTTCATGTGCTCATGTAGCACATCAATGTGGCACACATGCGGCAGCCAACTCCGTGTGCCAACTGAGGACCACACGGACCGTGCAGGAGACAGCGCTACAGTTAAGCGCTGTCCCCTGTGTGTGGTGCTGAAGCCGGCATTCATTCCTTCACCCCAGCAGCGTTCGCTGGAGAGAAGGAATGAAAAATCTTTTTTTTTTAATTTTCCCTTAAAAATAAAGTTTGTGTGTCCCCGCTTGCTGGGAAATACTCACCCAGCTCCTGCGATGTCTCCTCTCTGCGCTGGGCAGCAGGTCTTGTGTGAGCGGTCACATTGTCCCGCTCATTACAGTGAGGAATATGCGCATATTCCTGTCAGTATCTAGTCCTGGAATCTGTTTCTCTTGCCCTTAGACTTGCCCTTAGTTAACATGGATCTTGATGTTTCACGTCGGCCATCTTGCTTCCTGCCAAAGTTGTATATAAAGCCAGCACCTGCTCTGTTTCATTGCTTGTGTATTATGTTTTGGACCTTGTTCCTCTGCAGCCCCAAGCCTGGACTTACGATCCCTGTTGGTCCTTTCCTAATGGCGGAGTCCTCTGCCAACCTGCACGTCTGGATCTCTGCCTGCTGACCAAGTGATTGCTGGACACCTGACTTCAGAAACCTCTGACTGACCACACCTGCGGTGAAGTAAGAACTCCAGCCAGCTAGTGTGTACCTCTGCTCTGCAAGAGACTGTGTCTTGTGCACTCATTGCTCAGTGACTTTGCATGCTGTGTCGCAGAGTATCAGCTCTGCTATTACTGTTTATCAGTTTGACTGAAGATTTATCTGGACTTACATGCTATGTTGCATTCAGATCACAAATACAATTCTGCTTGTTCAAACCAATGTGTCTGCAGTCTCTTTGACCTAGCCACTGGTCTCCAGTTGTATCCACTAGTATCGTGACAATTCCTCACTGTAAAAAGATTTTTCATTCCTTCTCCCCAGCGAACACTGCTGGGGAGAAGGAATGAATGCCGGCTTCAGCACCACACGCAGGGGTGACCTTCGATGACGTCGCGGCTTGTGATTGGTCGCGTGAGCGGTCACATGACCGCTCACTGACCAATCACAAGCCGCGACGTCATAGAAGGCCCTTTACGCGCTCATTCTTCAGAACAAAAGCAAGGCGGTTGCAGCGGTGACGACCAGGGCGCGTCAGAGGGTAAGTATATCAATATTTTTTATTTTTATTCTTTATTTTACACATTAATCTTAATCCCAATACCGATTCCCGATATCACAAAAATATCGGAACTCGGTATCGGAATTCCGATACCGCAAATATCGGCCGATACCCGATACTTGCGGTATCGGAATGCTCAACACTAGTCACTACACATACCAGAGACACTGATGTGTGAAAGAGGCCTAAAGCGCAGCGGAATATGATAGCACTATATAAGCAATGCATAATAATACGTATTGTCTCCTTCTAGCTTTTGGCATCCCTTGCACTTTGTATATATGCTTTATCAGTCTAGGAGACCTACACCTTAGTAATGGGAAAAATGCTTGTCTGAGGATTGACCATCTATTTAAGGGAACATTTTTTAAATTAAAAGACCCTGTGGGTTCTATTAGTATATGATCCAGTGCCTTGTTGAGGGCTGTCAGGTGGTAATCACATAGGGAAGTCTCACTCTGCACACAGGATTTCACAGCTGATACAGGAGTGCTTATACAATAAGTACAGAAGATGCTGTCTCCTCCATTTCAGGCTGAATAAATGTGAAACATTCCACTAGATTCCCCAGCAGGGTTGATTAAATAACAGTCCTTGATGCTGCTACATTAAATAAATTACTTTTTTTCAGGGCTAATTTAAACAGTTTCTATTCTGTTATAATAATACTGCTCTTATCTTAGTCTACAGTGAGATGTCACAGTAGGTATAATGTATGACAGGCATCTAGTCAGGGATTTCTGACTTATAAATTATAAGCCTTGCTGCTGCTTTTTCCATGGACTCATTGACCGATTCATGTTTTTTTACAGTGTTCTGGACTCAGAAATTCATCAATGCAGGCAGAATTAACTGATTTAATGTGTCAATTCACATTTTCACTTTAGCATCTGTATGTAAGAGGAAGTGGTGGAACGCTTTACACTACTTGAGTTGGAATTACCACTTCTGAACTCTCCAGTGTTTTTTTTTTCCATCTATTTCTGGGTGGTTCTTGAACTATGTTTGGGGTCATTGTCCTGCTGGAAGACCCATGACCTAGGATGCAAACCAAGCTTTCTGACCCCCGGCACTACATTGCGACCCAAAATTCTTTCCACCACCAGGAGCAAAACAGTAATAATGCAGTGACATGACAAGAATCTGCATAACTGAATTTATGCACAATAGTTGCAAGTTAAATTTATATATGAGATAGCCAAGATGATTGTCTATAAAATGATGATAGTTGCACATTTGAAGCAGTAATGAATGGTGTGATATAGAACCTGACAGTCAAAAATTCAAAACATAGTCACAGTTTTGCTTGTCAGTGTAACCCTTATCAAGTTAATTAAAGTTTCCATGTTTGAATCGAAGTCTTCTTTACCAATTTGTGGAACTTATGGTCCTGTCCAGCCATTACTATAGGCTATCAGCGGCCTGCACGGGCACAAGGCCCTCACAACACTAATATCCACTAATGACCCCCTGACGAAGGACTTAGCTCCGAAACGCGCGTCGGGGTGCGCATAGCGGGACCTGGCTGACCCTCTTATAAAGGTATATTGTGGGCATACCCCTTTTTGTCACATACTGTGCACCCCTTTTTGCCTATCTTGCTGCGGGACTCCTGTTGCATCTCCTGTGGAGCACGCTACGTATTGTGGTGCACAGCACAACTAAGGCACTTGTGGACATCAGGTATTGCGGCATTGGTACTACACCTTGGCACTTTTTGCGATATTTGCACAATATATGTGGTATTTGGCGTTGAGGTATCGTTATTGGACCTAGATCTTCCCCATATATATTGATAACCTTCATTTGCTATATTTGCACAGTATAGTTTTTTGCACTAGTGTATATTCAGCCTTGTGGTATTGGCTCCATATTTAGGGCATATATATTAGCAACTCTTAATTTTGCCATATTTGCACAGTATTGGTTTTAGTATTTGGTTAGTTTACACTTGCTCCTAATATTTGGTATTTTGCACCATGCACCTTATATTGGTTTATTATAAATTTAGTATTTAATTGTTGCATATTTTTTGGCTTATATACAATAGCATTTTTCTTGCCTCTTGACACTTTGCACTTTAGTTTTTACTTTATATATTACTTATACCACAGATTAAGGCATATGTGAGGCATAATACGATCTATATTATATGAGGTTAATATATATACCTGTGATTCCGCACTTTACATATCGCAATTTGCACATTTTTCCATCTTGCAGATGAATATTGCCAAGTCTTCTCCAATTTTTATAGTCTTTATATTTTTTGGGGGCTCCACTAACCTAGATTTTAAATTTCATATATATAATTGGGTCAGTCTTTATATATATTTTTTTTTTTTTAAATTATAATAATTATGTAACTGTATTCTCGTTTTTATGCGCACAATTGTTGTATTATTTTACCTGCCAATCAGATATAATAAAGGCATTTTTTTATATCCTTGTTGTGGTCACTTTCTCTGGGTGTGTCCATATATTGGCTGTGTTTGTTTTATCCTATATATAGTGGTTTCTCCACAACCTTTCTCCACAGAGCACTAAATCACTGGGATATGGTATATATTATTCCTATAATATTCATTTTGTGATTACTGATTTATAGTGGTTGGTACTTCTGTGGTTGTGTTTAATTATAACTGAATTTATGCACAATAGTTGCAAGTTAAATTTATATATGAGATAGCCAAGATGATTGTCTATAAAATATAGTAACATAGTAACATAGTAACATAGTTAGTAAGGCCGAAAAAAGACATTTGTCCATCCAGTTCAGCCTATATTCCGTCATAATAAATCCCCAGATCTACGTCCTTTTACAGAACCTAATAATTGTATGATACAATATTGTTCTGCTCCAGGAAGACATCCAGGCCTCTCTTGTACCCCTCGACTGAGTTCGCCATCACCACCTCCTCAGGCAAGCAATTCCAGATTCTCACTGCCCTAACAGTAAAGAATCCTCTTCTATGTTGGTGGAAAAACCTTCTCTCCTCCAGACGCAAAGAATGCCCCCTTGTGCCAGTCACCTTCCTTGGTATAAACAGATCCTCAGCGAGATATTTGTATTGTCCCCTTATATACTTATACATGGTTATTAGATCGCCCCTCAGTCGTCTTTTTTCTAGACTAAATAATCCTAATTTCGCTAATCTATCTGGGTATTGTAGTTCTCCCATCCCCTTTATTAATTTTGTTGCCCTCCTTTGTACTCTCTCTAGTTCCATTATATCCTTCCTGAGCACCGGTGCCCAAAACTGGACACAGTACTCCATGTGCGGTCTAACTAGGGATTTGTACAGAGGCAGTATTATGCTCTCATCATGTGTATCCAGACCTCTTTTAATGCACCCCATGATCCTGTTTGCCTTGGCAGCTGCTGCCTGGCACTGGCTGCTCCAGGTAAGTTTATCATTAACTAGGATCCCCAAGTCCTTCTCCCTGTCAGATTTACCCAGTGGTTTCCCATTCAGTGTGTAATGGTGATATTGATTCCTTCTTCCCATGTGTATAACCTTACATTTATCATTGTTAAACCTCATCTGCCACCTTTCAGCCCAAGTTTCCAACTTATCCAGATCCATCTGTAGCAGAATACTATCTTCTCTTGTATTAACTGCTTTACATAGTTTTGTATCATCTGCAAATATCGATATTTTACTGTGTAAACCTTCTACCAGATCATTAATGAATATGTTGAAGAGAACAGGTCCCAATACTGACCCCTGCGGTACCCCACTGGTCACAGCGACCCAGTTAGACACTATACCATTTATAACCACCCTCTGCTTTCTATCACTAAGCCAGTTACTAACCCATTTACACACATTTTCCCCCAGACCAAGCATTCTCATTTTGTGTACCAACCTCTTGTGCGGCACGGTATCAAACGCTTTGGAAAAATCGAGATATACCACGTCCAATGACTCACCGTGGTCCAGCCTATAGCTTACCTCTTCATAAAAATTGATTAGATTGGTTTGACAGGAGCGATTTCTCATAAACCCATGCTGATATGGAGTTAAACAGTTATTCTCATTGAGATAATCCAGAATAACATCCCTCAGAAACCCTTCAAATATTTTACCAACAATAGAGGTTAGACTTACTGGCCTATAATTTCCAGGTTCACTTTTAGAGCCCTTTTTGAATATTGGCACCACATTTGCTATGCGCCAGTCCTGCGGAACAGACCCTGTCGCTATAGAGTCCCTAAAAATAAGAAATAATGGTTTATCTATTACATTACTTAGTTCCCTTAGTACTCGTGGGTGTATGCCATCCGGACCCGGAGATTTATCTATTTTAATCTTATTTAGCCGGTTTCGCACCTCTTCTTGGGTTAGATTGGTGACCCTTAATATAGGGTTTTCATTGTTTCTTGGGATTTCACCTAGCATTTCATTTTCCACCGTGAATACCGTGGAGAAGAAGGTGTTTAATATGTTAGCTTTTTCCTCGTCATCTACAACCATTCTTTCCTCACTATTTTTTAAGGGGCCTACATTTTCAGTAGGTAGTTGCACGTTTGCAATGTAGTTGCAATGATGGTAGTTGCACGTTTGAAGCAGTAATGAATGGTGTGATATAGAACCTGACAGTCAAAAATTCAAAACATAGTCACAGTTTTGCTTGTCAGTGTAACCCTTATCAAGTTAAGTAAAGTTTCCATGTTTGAATCGAAGTCTTCTTTACCAATTTGTGGAACTTATGGTCCTGTCCAGCCATTACTATAGGCTATCAGCGGCCTGCACGGGCACAAGGCCCTCACAACACTAATATCCAGCCAGGACCCTCAATTGTCAGTAATGTGCCAACGTGTCGGACACATGACACTTGCCTACGGCTACCATCCTGGGCCCTCTTACATAGCACTGTACAGAGACAAGTGCAGAATCTGAAGAGATTCTTTGGCAAAAACTAATACTCCACATGGAATGACAAAAATGGAGTATTTAGGATGGACACTGCCTGCTTCCAATATGGTATTTCCTGCATACAGTTTCCTATAAATGGTAACATGGACCTTGTGTTGTGTCTCATCCCCCATCAAAAAAAGATCAAAAAAGGAAGTAGTGCCTGAAACTGTAGAATTAGTAAATTTTAGATACAGGAAAGAAATATATCTTGGTACCGTGTTAGCCAGTGGATAGAAAAATATTTAGAATTGAGAGTCCTCAGTGGTTGATACCTTTTAATGGCTAACTGAAAAGATGGCAACAAATTGCAATTGTCTCGAAAGCTTGCAATTTGTTACCATCTTTTCAGTTAGCCATTAAAAGGTATCAACCACTGAGGACTCTCAATTCTAAATATTTTTAAATTTTAGATTACACTATTTCTCAATGATGTATTGCATGAAGTCTGGTATGGCTGCTTCATCACCAAACCATACTAAAATGATGTTATATCTGTGCATACAATTCACAAATGGGTAATTTTTAGTGATAAGCAAATATACTTGTTACTCGAGATTTCCCGAGCACGCTCTGGTGTCTTCCGAGTGCTTTTTATTGCTCGGAGATTTAGTTTTCATCGCCGCAGCTAAATGATTTACAGCTATTATCCAGCATAAGTACATGTGGGGGTTGCTTGGTTGCTAGGGAATCCCCACATGTAATCAAGCTGGCTAAGAGATGTAAATCATTCAGCTGAGGTGAGGAAAACTAAATTTCTGAGCACTAAAAAATACTCGGAGGACCCCCGAGCATGCTCGGGAAATCTCGAGTAACGAGTATATTCGCTCATCACTAGTAATTTTGCAAAATGATATAAAACTCCTTCTACTAAACAACATAAAGAATCTCCAAAGAAATTGAAAATTTAGACCCCATGGGGTGGCGCCTTGTATCTGTAAGAAATATTGGTTATCAAACATAAAAAAAATTATTGTTGGCATATTCACAGGCAAAAGTGTTGCAGAAATTCATGCACACATGCTGGGGATGCTCCCTCATTCAGATTAATGTATCTGATCTTTCTTAAACAATTCTGCCACGTGTGAACATTCTCTAATACCTTTCCTTAAACCCATTTCTCCATCAGTGGAGATATGTGAAAGTCTGACAAACTGTGGGAAAAATGGAAACTTTCGTAAATCATTCAAAATGTATTATCCATTTTTGTGAGAGTGGCTTCCAAAAAGTATAGTAAATTGAGAATTTTTTCTGTTAAACATATAGTGTATGTTATAGCTTGATAAAACAAATATGTGTGATCAGAAACAGATTTGAAAAATGGTCTCTAATAAAAATATATTGTATACACATAGCATCAAATTTTCGACTCTAGGCACATTTATAATGTTTATTGCTTTAGTAACATTTTGCTGAACATTTTAAACAGCTGACTCTGTGTTTCTGCTGAGAATTAACATTAAATATTGATATATGGTAATTATTTTTGCTCATTAACACTCCATGTTATTTTACTCTGACCTTTAACTAATTGTTGTGTACATTCTTAAAGATTGGGTATAATAGTGTTGTAGGCACTATATTTTAGTTGGTAGTACGCTGCTAAATACAGAGCACAGATGTTGAAGACAATAATCTATTAATCTTTTTTTTCTGTGCATCATTTTATAGATTTCATTACACAGGTGTAATTGCATAATTTTTTTTTTTTTTTTTTACTAAGCCCTGAAGTTATATGTGTAAGGCCGGGGTCACACTAGCGTAGAATATGGACGAGTGCTATGCGAGAAAACATCACATAGAACTCGGACCACTGTTGATCTATGGGGCAGCTCCCATTACCGTATTTTTTCTTGGGCATATTCAATGTGCGATTGTACGCGTATATCCTCCGAGTCTCGCCAATGCAAATCTATGGGTGCGAGAAAAACTCGGACACCACACCGACCATCAGTGTAGCTTGTGAGAAATACGCACATATTTTCCTCATTTCAGCCAATTGAACCATAAAATTCAATGGGGGAAAGCAGTGAGAAATGTAAAGCCATACGCGTATCATACGGATGTCATGCAGATGCCATACGGATGCATAGGTGTGAGGAAATCACATGATCGCATTGTAAACGCATTACACACGGATCACCATACGGAAAACATTTGTGCAACTCTCGGCAGAGAAAACCAGACCTATTTTTCATTCATTAAGTGTGACTCCGGCCTAAGAAATAGAGTTGGTCTAAATCAATTCGCAGGACTCGGTCCATTGGCCATATCACTAATATGTCGCCCTGAGAACCACCTCTTTTGATTAATGGGTGTCTATGACATCATCATTACGGGGTGAAGCATATTTCACAGGCTTGCTAGTCAAAAGAAGAGCTGCGAATGTCAGGAGGTAGGAGGCAGTTCTCTGGATTTCCATCCAGCTACTGCAGATTACTTATTTATGCGATGGGCAGATTCCTACAGTTGGATTTGCACCAACTTTTCTTTTTCTTATACACTTGTAGTATAACGAGGTTGGATCAATATTGCCACCATATTCAAACAGGGAACTTGTACACTACAGGGAACTAATACAAACCCTGTAAAAGTGTAAAGAAGTGGAGAGGCAGCCCACATCCCCTTTAAGATTTTATTTTTGTACAATGCATTGCCATGTTTTAAGTGCTGTTTTATCTGGTTTTTGTACTGCAACAGTGGATTATCTGCAGACAGGGTTAAGTATTAGAGCCAGACGAGGATGTGATGAGTTAAATTGGCATAAAGAAATGCAGTTCCCTAATGTTAGGCAGATGGAAAAAGTATTGAGATACGAACAGACTTATGGTCTTGTTGCTCATAAACCTGCATTAGAACGGGCGTTTTGTGCCAAGAGAGGGAGGAAATAACAGACAGAATGTTTGAAGTGAAGCCAGGATTAAGTGACAGACGTTTTCCAAATCTTAAGCAAGGGGGCCTGCAAGGATTAGGAGGAACATGGGTTCCTTATTCCAGCTAAGGCCTAAAGAGAGGACTAAGCTGAAGGAAGGATTCCATAATTCTGAAAAGCAAATATTAAGCAAACAATTATCTATACTAGATCAAAAACTAGTGTAGCCAAGACTGAAGTCATAAAGGAGAAGAAGGTCAGGCTGTCACATGAGTTCTCCTACGGGGAGCTGAAGATTCAGTGGCACAGAAGGAGTGTGGTGTGGCCCTCATTGAATAGACTCTGAGAGTTGCAGTGAGTAGTTATATCAAAGTACCACAGCCCGTGAGGTCCTCACAAATCAAATAGGAGTTGACACTAGCTATGATGAGCCATAATGACACACCTCGAACTGTCTGGTCCTCACAGAGGAATATAGAGGTTCACATAATGGTTTGCTGGATTCATGTAACATGTAATGGAAGAAACGTACCGTCACATGGAACCGTAAAGTTCCTACCTTTGAATTGTGTAGAGGAAATGTTCATGATCTGTTGCACCTGCTATCTCATGTATATGTCATGTATTGTATATACTTCTTATCAAGTTGCTTAGTAAAATATTTTTTGGGGGACTCTAGTCTCTCTTATTTACGTAGACCTCATCTAGTCCTGGACTTTCATGCTAAGTGGCAGATAGTGGTCTGGAGAAGTGTATCACCAAGGTATCAGCAGCACACACACCTAGCTAGGACCCTCATTTTCTTGTAGCATGGCGGGGAAAAGATGATGGTGTCATGACTGCCACCCCTGGCCATGTTACAATAGTGCTGTAAAAAGAATTTTCAGGAAAAAAAGAGTTATGTTCTGTTTTCCTAATTTTTTTTAAAGCTACAGCACATCGGCCTCTTTCCCAACTGTCAGAATTCACTCAGACCATGGGTTTACACTTCAGTCCTTTCTCCATATACAAATTTGTAATAACCATAGCTTAGAAATTAGATTAACTGAAGCCAATTATACAATTATTCTCATTTATAAACTAACAAGAGAATGGTAGATGTTGAGAAATTAAGTTTGCAATTTAATGCCCTATTTCTATATGATTTTGTTCTCCTTTCACTTCTTTTGTTTGTTTGTCTTTTTTCATTTTTTTTCCGATAGACTTGTATTAGCGACGGATTGCACAGGATGGCCACACGTTTGATCCGTTATTCTCCAGATTCTGCAAAAATTGTTCTTCTGGCGGCTGGAAAAATGAACAAAGTTATGTTTTTTGTCTCTTGTGAAAAACCGGACAGCGCCGGATCCAGCGGCATCTGGCGTTTGCTACAATGGAAACCTATGGTGTCGGATCCGTCAAATGACGGAATCTGGCGATAGATTCCGTTTTTTTAAACTGAGCATGCTCCAATTTTTTTTGATCCAATTAGCTGGAACAGCTAGTTGGTTCCATTGAAAAAACGGATACGTTGCATCAGTTTTTCACAATCTGTGACGGATTCATTTTTTTAAAGATTCGACTGATTATGCCTGATGGCAAAAAACTGATGCGTGAAAGCAGCCTAAGCCGAGATTTTCAGCACATTTTTGTGCTGAAAACGCCTCCCTCAGCTTATACACGAGTCATGGTCCAGAAAGCCGGAGGTGAGCGGTGGAGCAGCAGCAGGAGTCGGCGGCTGTGACATCATACTCACCCTCTAAGCACCATCTCTGAACATCCCTGCATCTCCGTTGTCCGGTGCAGCAGCAATTCTTGTGCTTAGCGGTCATGAGGTACCACTCATTAAGGTAATGAATAGGCATGCATCTCCACTCCCATAGGTGTGCAGCGCATATTCATTACCTTAATGAGCGGTACCATGTGACTGCTTAGCACAGGAAGAAGCTGCCACACCGGGGAAATGAAGATGCAGGGACGTTGCGAGCATGATGAGTATGACGGGGGAGGACGGGGGAGCCGATCCAACCCATGCATGCAAGGATGGGACGAGGAGCCCAGCCATGCATACATGGGACGGGGGGGAGCCATGCATACAAGAAGGGGAGGGGGGAAGCCGATCCAACCCATGCATGCAAGGATGGGACGAGGAGCCCAGCCATGCATACAAGATGGGACGGGGGGAGCCATGCATACAAGAAGGGGAGGGGGGAAGCCGAGCCATGCATACAAGGTGGGATGGGGAATCCATGCATACGAGGATGGGATGGGAGAGCTGAGCCATGCATACAAGATGGGATGGGGGAGCCATGCATACAACAAGGGGACCGAGGGAGGAATGCATAAAACAGGGGAGCCACACAGAGCAGGACAGGATGGGGGGGACCACGCATACCCAGATAGGGGTCAGGGGACAATACATACCAGGCTTATACTTGAGTCAATAAGCTTACCCAGCAAAATTAGGTGCCTCAGCTTATTCTCGGGTTGGCTAACACTCGAGTATATACGGTAATTATTCTTTTTTTATGTAAATGCCAAATCTCCTGAATCCCAAAAGGTAAAATCATGTAGTTAAAAATGTAAAATGTTTTCTGCACACTTCTTTATTGTAGTAGACCAACATTAGACACATCACTGAAGTAAAGTAACCTGTTACGGGTGCTCATTTTCAGACACAAAACCAACAAGCATTTCTTTTTCTTTTTTTTTTTTTTAAATTACTATAGGTGCATTTAAAAAAAAAAATCTTTTCGATGATGGACACCTTTATGTTTTTTAAATACTTATTTTAATAGTCCGATTTATCAGTCATACACCTGATGACCAGGCTACACACTGTCACCATATAACTTTGCAATATAGCATCTACATACTTTGCAATGAAACATTTTGGATGATGTTGTATTTTTAATTAAAGAGACTCAGTCAGCACAGAATGACTGTTCAGTTTAAGTCTGGCCACTCAGTTCTTCATGGTGGAGCCAATCATTTAAATGCACCTCCCCACTTGCTTGTTGTCCCACTATTGCCACCTTCTCCCCTTATTTGATTGACATCTCTGACTTCATAGACCCAGAGTAGGGTGGCGATAAAGGTAATACAAGCAGGTGGGAAATTGTATTTAACTGATTGGCCCCAACATGAAGAACCTGTACCTGAGTTGACCAGTCATTCTGTCCTGACTGAGAACCTTTAAGACGTAGATAATTTAAAAAAGTAAATAAAACAAAGAAAAGTTAAGGTTTTTCAACTGTTTTGATAGTCCAATTTAACGCTATGCTCCAGAACAATACTGCTGCATGTTGCTGCAAATTGCTTTCAAACTCTGTGTGTAGCTTAGCAACTTAGTATTTTACGATTAAATACATTGCCTTTTTCTTCCAAGGGAGTAAATAACTATAAAAAGTGAAGAAAAGAAGTAAAAATTAAAACATAACTTAGTATATTTAAAATAAATGTACAAAAAAAAGTTTTTGGTTTTTTTTAAGTTTTAGTTGTCGAATTTAACAACTGTCTGTGACAGAGCAATGCTGCTGGCAATTACCTCAAATTTCTTACTGTGAGTGGACCCAGCAAACAACATATCATTGGTTATGTTTCATTCAGAGAGGATAATAGTGCTTTAAAACACAAAAAACAAAATTTGAAAACATTATTCAGGGGGTTTACTTTTTGTTTTCACATTTGTCTATTCCAATTTGGCAACCATGCAACCCACTGCTACATTGTGGGCTGCTCCTGTATTTTGAAGCTGTGTTCCTAATGCCTGTCATCTTTTATTGTCACTGGTTACTAGTGTTGAGCATTCCGATACCGCAAGTATCGGGTATCGGCCGATACTTGCGGTATCGGAATTCCGATACCGAGATCCGATACTTTTGTGGTATCGGGTATCGGTATCGGATACATAGAGATGTGTAAAATAAAGAATTAAAATAAAAAATATTGATATATTTACCTCTCCGGCGGCCCCTGGACTCAGCGCGGGTAACCGGCAGGCTTCGTTGTTCAAAATCAGCGCTTTTAGGACCTGAGAATCACGTCCCGGCTTCTGATTGGTCGCGGGCTGCCCATGTGACCGCCACGCGACCAATCACAAGCCGTGACGTCACCGCAAGCTATTAACGCGCTCATTTTTAAAAATGAGCGCGTTAATGACTTTCAAAGACGTAGCGGCTTGTGATTGGTCGCGGCCACGCGACCAATCACAAGCCGCTACGTCTTTGAAAGCCATTAACGCGCTCATTTTTAAAAATGAGCGCGTTAATAGCTTGCGGTGACGTCGCGGCTTGTGATTGGTCGCGTGGTGGTCACATGGGCGGCCCGCGACCAATCAGAAGCCGGGACGTGATTCTCAGGTCCTAAAAGCGCTGATTTTGAACAAAGAAGCCTGCCGGTTACCCGCGCTGAGTTCAGGGGCCGCCTGAGAGGTAAATATATCAATATTTTTTATTTTAATTCTTTATTTTACACATCCCTATGGATCCCAGGGCCTGAAGGAGAGTTTCCTCTCCTTCAGACCCTGGGAACCATGAGAATACCTTCCGAGACTTGATGTCCCATTGACTTGTATTGGTATCGGATATCGGTATCGGCGATATCCGATATTTTTCGGGTATCGGCCGATACTATCCGATACCGATACTTTCAAGTATCGGACGGTATCGCTCAACATTACTGGTTACATATTGGAAAGAGGTCATTCATTTGCTTTAACTAGTGATGAGCGAACGTGCTCGATAGTATTCAGATATCATGCAAGCATTTGGGTGCTCGAATGTGATCCACAGTCGATGAGCATTGTCAAGCACTTGAATGCTCCCCGCCCCACATGTTTGGCACCTGTTACACAGCTAATAAACATGAGGTGATTGCCTGTCAGTAGTATTGAGCAATACCTTCCGATATCCAGAAGTATCGGTATCGGATTGGATCGGCCGATATTCCAAAAATATTGGATATCGCCGATACCCGATACCAATGCAAGTCAATGGGACAAAAATATGGGAATTAAAATAAACCCGTTCTTTCCTTGTTGGTTAATTCTACATGAAGGAAAACAACTAAGAATAATGTAGGATGTATTGGGGTAGGTGGAGGAGACATTAAAGGCACAGAGGTTTAGCCCAATCAAATGGAATAGCAGGAATTTTTTTTTTTTTAAGACGTTCGGAGTTACAAAGCTATTGACTATGTTACGATTTTTTATATTTAGTCAAATATTTATGTTTCACTACTTCCATGCTGTTCACCTTCTTTTTAAGTTCTCCCACACTTTCTTCTTCATCATATTCAGCAGCATCATCTTTTTCATAAACTTCTCCTTCACCTTATTCATGTTCTTCTTCTTCACCTTCTTCATATTATTTTTTTTTTACATTCTTCATATTCTTTTGATTCAACTATTATTTTTCTTCATAATCAACTTCTTCATCTTCTTCATCTTCTTCTTCTTCATCATATTCTTATTTGTGACAGCCAGGCCTTCTCTGTAGTTGTTAACTATAAAAGTTTGAAGATTACACCTTCTGTTCTGCCTGACAAAAGATTTACAACAGGATTTGTCCGCGTTCAGTTTGGCTTGCAGCAGCAGGTTTTTTCCAGGGGCACCACGAGGAGGAACGGACTCACCCCCATACACTGCTTAGTCTTCTTCTGCTTATAATTTAGATAATATCTTTTGCTCTGATTTTGAGTCTTATGCTTAATGTTCTTCTGCTTTTTGTTCTGCAGCTTCTTATTCTTCTGCTTCTCGGTCTTCAGGGTCGTCATCTTTAGGCTCTTGAACTTGGAAATGTAGCAGAAGGTACAAGAGCAAAAGACACTGCCAAGAACCAGCTGACAGTACTGGAATCCGGATGGCTAGCCGAAGGTAAAAGATCCATTGGAACAACCGAGGACCAGCTGACGTTACTGGAACCTGGTTACTAAGCAGGAGGTACCCGTGCCAGAAAGCACTACCAAGGACCACCTGACGTTGGTGGAACTCGGATACCCAGAAGGAGTCACCTAAGCCAAAGGTTCTGTTCGGAACCAGCTGAAGGTACTGGAACCAGGATGGGGAGCAGACGGTACAAGAGCAAAAGACACTGCCGAGAACCAGCTGACGGTACTGGAACCCGGATGGCTAGCCGAAGATATAAGAGCCAATGGAACAACCGAGGACCAGCTGACGTTACTGGAACCCGGTTACTAAGCAGGAGGTACCCGTGCCAGAAAGCACTACCAAGGATCACCTGACGTTGGTGGAGCTCGGATACCCAGAAGGAGGCACCAAAGCCAAAGGCTCTGCCCGGAAGCAGCTGACGGTATTGTAACCAGGATGGGGAGCAGAAAGTACAAGAGCAAAAGACATTGCCGAGAACCAGCTGACGGTACTGGAACCCGGATGGCTAGCCGAAGGTACAAGAGCCAATGGAACTACAGAGGACCAGCTGACATTACTGGAGCCCGGTTACTAAGCAGGAGGTACCCGTGCCAGAAAGCTCCACCAAGGACCACCAGACGTTGGTGGAACTCGGATACCCAGAAGGAGGCACCTAAGCCAAAGGCTCTGACCGGAACCAGCTAACGGTACTGGAAGCAGTATGGGGAGCAGAAGGTACAAGAGCAAAAGACACTGCCGAGAACCAGCTGACGGTACTGGAACCCGGATGGCTAGCCGAAGGTACAAGAGCCAATGGAACTACTGAGGACCAGCTGACGTTACTGGAACCCAGTTACTAAGCAGGAGGTACCCGTGCCAGAAAGCACTACCAAGGACCACCTGACGTTGGTGGAACTCGGATACCGAGAAGGAGGCACCTATGCCAAAGGCTTTGCCCAGAACCAACTGACGGTACTGGAGCCAAGGGGACCTATTCAAGTTTGTGTTCCTAAGAACCAGCTGATGGTGCTGGAACTCAGATAGGCAGCAGAAAGTCCACAGGAAA
The DNA here is from genome assembly GCF_032444005.1 of Ranitomeya imitator. Classification (NCBI taxonomy): domain Eukaryota; kingdom Metazoa; phylum Chordata; class Amphibia; order Anura; family Dendrobatidae; genus Ranitomeya; species Ranitomeya imitator. The sequence continues at coordinate 327,051,342 of NC_091286.1, read as the reverse complement.
AAAAAAATTGCCAGGCCACGATCCGCCGTAGTTACCGAAAACCCACAGTCTTACAGGGGGAGCTTGTCCCATTGGCACAATGGAACCAGCCTTCATTGCCAGTTCCCGCAGTCCACATAGGAAGCACCTAAACTGCAAGCACCATAGAGTCGGCTAACCAGACCGTAACATGACAGGACAACGTATTGGAGGCAAAGTGACCTTGACACTACCCGGAAACAGCTGGCGTGCTGGAACCGGGCTGGGCATGAGGGAGTACCCGTGCCAAAGACACTTCTGAGCAGCAACTCGCAGTGTTGGAGCCCAGGGAATGCAGGAGAAGCCGAGTATAGGCTGAGGCCTAATTGGAGCAAGTTAAAAGGAAACCTTTAACCCCCCAGGTGTTTGCAACTAAAAGATCAACCTTGTGCAGCACTAATGCTGCACAAGGAAAACGTGGCTCTTTTAATTATGCTCCTTGCACACACTGAAGTTAACACTTATATAATGTGTCCCCTCATACACTGAAACCGTCCCGGAGGCGGGACTTTCCTTCTTAATGAGACGCAGCACAGCCATCATTCACACCCCCTTGGCACCATACGCCGCCTCCTCAGCATTGTTTGAATCTGTCTGCCCATCTTCAGACATCATTTGTTGTCAGGCTGGCTGCACCTATGCGGCCATCCTGCCAGAGATCCCGCCCGGCAGCGTCTTCTGATTTGTTCACACTGCGGGCCTGGGATTCATGGGCATGCGCAGTGAATATCTTGGCCTCTCACTCATCTCCTTCCACCTTCTTCAGACTGTGCCACGTCAGCTGATCCCAAATCGTATGCCATGGCCGTGGCGCGGCACAGTCTGAAGAAGGTGGAAGGAGATGAGTGAGAGGCCAAGATATGCACTGCGCATGCCCATGAATCCCAGGCCTGCAATGTGAATAAATCAGAAGACACTGCGGGCCTGGAATTTATGGGCATGCGCAGTGAATATCTTGGCCTCTCACTCATCTCCTTCCGCCTTCTTCAGACTGTGCGGCATCAGCTGATCCCAAATCGCATGCCACGGCCGTGACGCGGCACAGTCTGGAGAAGGCGGAAGGAGATGAGTGAGAGGCCAAGATAGGCACTGCGCATGCCCATGAATCCCAGGCCCGCAGTGTCTTCACATTTATTCACACTGCGGGCCTGGGATTCATGGGCATGCACAGTGCATATCTTCGCCTCTCACTCATATCCTTCCGCCTTCTTCAGACTGTGCGGCGTCACGGCCGTGACATGTGATTAGAGATCAGCTGACGGCACACAGTGTGAAGAAGGCGGAAGGAGATGAGTGACAGGCTAAGATATGCACAGTGCATAACTTGAATCCCAGTCCCGCAGTGTGAATAAATCAGAAGACACTGTGGGGCAGGATCTCGGGCAGCGCGACCGCACAGGAACAGTCACCCTGACATCAAATGATATCAGAAGACGGGCAGCGCTAACTGCGCATGCCCAAGGTTTAACATAACAGCGCAGGCTCCGGAACAGATTCAACCAACGCTGAGGGGGCGGCACCAAGCGCCAAGGGGGTATGGATGGCGGCTGTGCTGCGTCTCATTACGAAGGAAAGTCCCAACTCCAGGATGGTTTCACGGTATGAGGGGACACATATTTTATAAGTGTTAAGTTCAGCGTGTGCAAGGAGCATAAGTAAATGATCCACCTTTTCCTGGTGCAGCATTTGTGCTGCACAAGGTGGCTCTTTCAGTAACAAACGCCTGGGGGGACAAGTTCCCTTTAATTTCTGTAGTAGTGAGTGAGTGTGGAGGAAGCAGGAGCAATTGCCGGATACACAGCAGGGGATCAGCTGCCGCTACTGAAACCCAATAACACTGGGTCATGTGTTGACTGTGCAGATGGCACTTCTGAGTAGCAATTGGCAGTGTTGGAGCCCAGGGATTACAGTTCAGGTGGTAGAAACATGAACACAACAGGAGACCTCTAAACTGGTGCCAACCAAGTATTTAATCTGGAAGAGGAGTTGCAAATTCCTGCAAGATCCAGGCCTTGTTCATTTTCAGAAAAGTAGGCCGATCAACGTTATCAGAGGATAGTCGCATGCGACGGTCTGTTAGTACACCACCTGCGGCACTAAAGACGCATTCCAATAATACACTAGCAGCAGGGCGAGCCAGCACCTCCAATGCATACTGGCTTAGCTCTGGCCATGTATCCAGCTAAAAGACCCAAAACTTGAAGGGGGAAGAGCCGTCTGGGAGTACACTGAGAGGGCAAGACATATAGACTGCCACCATCTGACGGAAACGTTGCCTCCTGCTGACTGGAGCCATCTGTGATGGTGTAGACATTTGTGGCGGGCACACAAAAGTTTGCCACAGTTGGGCCATACTGGTCTTTCCTTGTGCTGAGGCACTGCTTTTGCTCCCTGTTTGTGCTGAGCTTCCTCCACTGCCTCGATGTACTGAGCTGCATTGTAAAGCACTAGCAGCACTGCTCTCAGTTGGACAGGAGAAGATGATGGAATGCACCAGTGTGTCTTGGTACTCCCGCATTTTACGCTCCTGCTTCAACAATGTTATGAGGCTTTATAAGTTGTCTCAGTAGTGTGGATCTAGGAGGGTGTACACCCAATAATCAGCCATGTTGAGAATGTGGGCGATACGGCGGTCATTTCTCAGGCACTGCAGCATGAAATCAACAATGTGCTGCAGACTGCCAACTGGATAAGAAACGCTGTCCCCTGCTTGAGACGGGATCTCTGTCTGCTCGGCATCACCCCACCCTTGCTCTACATACTGACTATTGGATCATTGTGTAACTCCCTCCTCTGTAAAGATGTTTTCCTCCTCCAATGACTCCTCCTCATCCTCCTCACAAAGTGTCCCCTGCCTAGGCCTTTGTGAGGAAGCACGTCGTGCAGACTGTCCAGAAGCAGATGGCATTTGTGACTCCTCATCCTATACCTCTTCCATAACCTCATCTCTTAGCGCTTGCAGTGTTCTTTCAAGCAGGCAGAAAAGGGGGACAGTCATGCTGACTAGTGCATCATCTGCACTCGCCATCCGCATGGAGTCATCGAAGGCATGCAAAACCTGGCAGATGTCCTTCACAGTGGCCCACTCAGTGGTTGTGATGTCTGAACGGCGCGCAGTGTGACTTCTTTGCGCCTGATGCAGCTGGTACTCCATTACTGCTGGCTGCTGCTCACACAACCACTCCAACATATGTAACATTGAATTCCACCTGGTGGGTAGGTCACATATAATGCGATGTTCCGGAAGGTGGAATCGCCGCTGCAGACCTGCAAGGCACGATCTTGCCATGCTGGAATGCCGCAAGTGAGCGTACTCTAAGCGGACCTTGTGCAGCAGTGCATCAAAATCCGGATAGTCCCTCAAAAAACTCTGCACGACCAAGTTGTGCACATGTGCCAGACATGGGATTTGAGTGAGGTTGCCTAGGGCCAGAGCTGCCACCAGATTTCAGCCATTGTCACACACTACCATTGAGCACGTCGCTCTCCTGCTTGATGGCATTCCAGAGCTCATGCCCTGTGTGGCTTCAATTCCCCAAAGAAATTAATTTCAGTACGGCCTGTTGACGTTTGGCCATGGCTGTGCTCAGATCGGTCATAACAGGTAAGCGTTCACTGGTCAAGGTGGAGGTAGACCGTGACGGCTCCTGCAGCAATGATTCTGAGGAACTGGAGTATGAGGAGGAGGCAATGTGTACAGACTGGATTCCTGCAATCCTTGGAGTTGGCAGAACACGTACAGCGCCACTCGCAAGATCTTTACCCAGCTCCACAACATTGACCCAATGGGCAGTGAGGAAAAGGTATCGTCCCTGTCCATGGTGACTGGTCCACGCATCGGTGGTGAGGTGGACCTTGCTACTGATTGCGTTTAGTAGCACATGTTTAATGTTTCCCTCCACATGGTTTTGCAGGGCAGGGATGGCTTGCCTGCTGAAATTAAAGCAGCTGGGCACGTTGTATTGTGGGACTGCCAATGCCATGAAGTTACAGAAGGTGTCAGTCTCCACCAGCCTGAATGAGAGCATTTCAAGTGACAGTAGTTTTGCAATGCCAGCATTCAGAGCCTGTGCTCGGGGGTGGTGTGCCGAGAATAGCCGCCTTTTCTCCCATGCCTGTATTACCGATGGCTGTAGACTGGGCTGGGAGTGTGAGGATGACTGGGAACATGGTGCTGTGGGTGGAATTACACTGAGTCTCTGGACAACAGTGCCAGAGGTTCTTCCATGGTGATCCTGTGAGGAAGCCGAACCAGCTGTGTGTGAGCTGGAGGAAGAGGCTACAACACAAGCTGAAGAGGTGATAGGTGCCGCTGTTGGTTGGCCTAGGTCTTCAGTGTGTTTTTGTAACTCCACCACATGCTTGGTCCGCACATGGTTCCACATATTTGTGGTATTGAGGTTGCTGACACTTTTCCCTCTTTTGACTTTCTGATGACACAGCTTGCATTTGACAAAGCAAATGTCATCTGCAACTGTGTCAAAAAAGGACCAGGCACTGCAAGACTTGGGAGCACCCGTTTTGGCTTTTGAAAGAGGCATGCTCTTAATGGGTGACGAAGTGAAGGCTACAGGCAATGCAGTCTTCCCCTCCCTCTGCCTCTTTGGGCCGTTCGGGGAATCTCTTCCTCAGAGCTGCTCCCACCACCTTCCTGTACCTCAAGCCATGATGGGTCAAGGACCCCATCATCTACATTACCCTCTTCCACCAACTGCTTCTCCTGGGTAGTCTCGGCAGCACAGTATGCACCAGAAAGTGGCACCTGAGTCTCATCTTCAGAGTCAGAGAGACAAAGCTGTTGGGCATCACTGCATACTGCCTCTTATTCCATTTCTCAAATGCTGCCTTGCTGGCCCCCTCTTTCCAAGCCAAGAGATTCAGAGAACAGAAGTAGAGACGGCTCCAGTCCTGGGCTCTCTGGCTGCCTAGGCAATTTGGCAGGTGGTGAAGAGACATATGGGTGCTCTCCAGTGCTCTGTGCCCGAGAGGATGTGGCACTAATTGAAGTCGATGCGTTAGCTGCCATCCATCCGACAACGGCTTCAATTTGCTCCTCCCACAGCAGCGGGCTACGGCGATCTCCTACAAAGCTGCGCATGAAGGACTGTTCCCTGCTGAAACTGGGGGATGATGAGTCACCGGTGCCCACAGCAGGCACAGAATCCCCATGTCCTCTCCCTGCTCCATGCCCAAGACCACATGCCTTACTCCCTGCCTTCTTCATCTTGGTAGACTGATAAAGATAGGCAGAAAAGTACTAAGGGCTGAGTGTGCTTATTCCTGAACAGCTCCTAACAGGTATAATTAAGAAACACTAATTTTCTAAAGTGTGGACTAGACTTTAATATGAGGTAATGTGGCCTACACAACTGTAAAGTGGAGTGTTTGGTGAACTTTATTAACTTTGTGTTTTTTTCGCACAACAAACAACAGAGTGAGCTGCACTCACACACAGACTGTGCAGACACCCGTGAACGGCGCTGCAAGGCCAAAAAAGCTCCTCTATGTAATCCTATATAGTGTTTTTCCACAATCTAGCAGGATACGGATGGAAACCCAGTAATATGATAAATTAGGGCTAGGGCTAGGGTTAGGGCTAGAGTTAGGGTTAGGGCTAGGGTTAGGGTTAGGGTTAGGGCTAGGGTTAGGGTTAGTGCTAGGGTTAGGGTTACAGTTAGGGCTAGGGTTAGGGCTAGGGCAAGGGCTAGGGTTAGGGTTGGGGCTACGGTTAAGGCTACAGTTAGGGTTGGGGCTAAAGTTAGGGTTAGGGTTTGGATTACATTTACGGTTGGGAACAGAGTTGGGATTAGGGTTAGGGGTGTGTCTGGGTTAGAGATGTGGTTAGGGTTACCATTGGGATTAGGGTTAGGAGTGTGTTTGGATTAGGGTTCCAGTTATAATTGGGGGGTTTCCACTGTTTAGGCACATCAGGGCTCTCCAAACGCGACATGGCGTCCGATCGCAATTCCAGCCAATTCTGTGTTGAAAAAGTGCCCAAACAGGAGTTTACCCCAACATATGGGGTATCAGCGTACTCAGAAAAAATTGGACAACAACTTTTGGGGTCCAAATTCTCCTGTTACCCTTGGGAAAATACAAAACTGGAGGCTTTTTGTGGGAAAAAAAATGATTTTTTATTTTCACGGCTCTGCGTTATAAACTGTAGTGAAACACTTGGGAGCTCAAAGTTCTCACAACACATCTACATAAATTCCTTGGGGGGTCTAATTTCCAATATGGGGTCACTTGTGGGGGGTTTCTACTGTTTAGGTGCATTAGGGGCTCTGCAGATGCAATGTGACGCCTGCAGACCATTCCATCTAAGTCTGCATTCCAAATGGCGCTCCTTCCCTTCCGAGCCCTCCCATGCACCCAAACGGTGGTTCCCCCCCACATATTGGGTATCGGCGCACTCAGGACAAATTGGACAACAAACTTTTGGGGTCCAATTTATTCTGTTACTCTCGGGAAAATATAAAACTGGGGGCTAAAAAATAATCTTTTGGGGAAATTTTTTTTTTTATTTTCACGGCTCTGCGTTATAAACTGTAGTGAAACACTTGGGAGCTCAAAGTTCTCACTGCACATCTAGATAAGTTCCTTGGGGGGTCTAGTTTCCAATATGGGGTCACTTGTGGGGGGTTTCTACTGTTTAGGTGCATTAGGGGCTCTGCAGATGCAATGTGACGCCTGCAGACCATTCCATCTAAGTCTGCATTCCAAATGGCGCTCCTTCCCTTCCGAGCCCTCCCATGCGCCCAAACGGTGGTTCCCCCCACATATGGGATATCAGCGCACTCAGGACAAATTGGACAACAACTTTTGGGGTCCATTTCTCCTGTTACCCTCAGAAAAATACAAAACTTGGGGCTAAAAAATAATTTTTGTGGGAAAAAATTTTTGTTTTATTTTTACGGCTCTGCATTATTAACTTCTGTAAAGCACTTGGTGGGTCAAAGTACTCACCAAACATCTAGATAAGTTTCTTAGGGGGTCTACTTTCCAAAATGGTGTCACTTGTGGGGGTTTTCAATGTTTAGGCACATCAGTGGCTCTCCAAACGCAACATGGCGTCCCATCTCAATTCCTGTCAATTTTGCATTGAAAAGTCAAACGGCACTCCTTCCCTTCCAAGCTCTCCCATGCACCCAAACAGTGGTTAACTCCCACATATGGGGTATCAGCGTACTCAGGACAAATTGTACAACAACTTTTGTGGTCCAATTTCTTCTCTTACCATTGGGAAAATAAAAAATTGGGGGCGAAAAAATAATTTTTTGTGAAAAAAAATGATTTTTTATTTTTACGGTTCTGCATTATAAACTTCTGTGAAGCACTTGGTGGGTCAAAGTGCTCACCACACCTCTAGATAAGTTGCTTAGGGGGTCTACTTTCCAAAATGGTGTCACATGTGGGGGTTTTCAATGCTTAGGCACATTAGTGGCTCTCCAAAAGCAACATGGCGTCCCATCTCAATTTTGCATTGAAAAGTCAAATGGCGCTCCTTCGCTTCCAAGCTCTGTCATGCGCCCAAACAGTGGTTTACCTCCACATATTGGGTATCGGCGTACTCAGGACAAATTGTACAACATTGTTTGTGGTCCATTATCTCCTGTTACCCTTGGTAAAATAAAACAATTTGGAGCTGAAATAAATTTTTTGTGAAAAAAAAGTTAAATGTTCATTTTTATTTAAACATTCCAAAAATTCCTGTGAAACCCCTGAAGGGTTAATTAACTTCTTGAATGTGGTTTTGAGCACCTTGAGGGGTGCAGTTTTTAGAATGGTGTCACACTTGGGTATTTTCTATCATATAGACCCCTCAAAATGACTTCAAATGAGATGTGGTCCCTAAAATAAAATGGTGTTGGAAAAATGAGAAATTGCTGGTCAAATTTTAACCCTTATAACTCCCTAACAAAAAAAATTTTTGGTTACAAAATTGTGCCGATGTAAAGTAGACATGTGGGAAATGTTACTTATTAAGTATTTTGTGTGACATATCTCTGTGATTTAATTGCATAAAAATTCAAAGTTGGAAAATTGCAAAATTTTCAAAATTTTCGCAAATTTCCATTTTTTTCACAAATAAACACAGGTACTTTCAAATAAATTTTACCACTATCATGAAGTACAATATGTCTCGAGAAAACACTGTCAGAATTACCGGGATCCGTTGAAGCATTCCAGAGTTATAACCTCATAAAGGGACAGTGGTCAGAATTGTAAAAATTGGCCCGGTCCATGACGTGCAAATCACCCTTGGGGGTAAAGGGGTTAAATTTTGCCTGGCTTTGCACTGTGTGCAAAGCTTTTATGAGTCTAGGAGTACCACACCTACGCTTTACTCACAATATCTGAATGCAGCCCTCCAGTTGGTGCCTTCAATGGTATATGGATTACCCTGATTGGAATTTTTGTCCGGCTTTGCACTGTTCAGAGCTGTTATGCGTGTACAAGTACCACAATTATACTTTGTTCACAATATTTGAAAGAGGCACTACAGTTGGTGCCTTCAAGGGTGTATGGTGACCCTGCTTGTAATTTTCGGCAAGCTTTGCACTTAGTATAGCTTTTAAGAGTCTGTTAATTTGAATAGAACGTGGATGAGGCCCTCCTTTATGTGTAATATAATTTGTATCTGAGTGTCTCTTCCATCAATTCTTTGACAGTTCTTGCTTCCTTCATTAATTTCACTGAAATTTCCAATTTTTTAATAAAAATTTACATTTTGGCATAATGAAATTATTTTTTTTTTCATCCTTTTTAATTTTTGCCTTACATACAAGTCTTTACACAGGAAAGAATGTTTCTTAATATGTAAACTCCAATTTCTCTTCGATTTTGAATGTTTTATTGTCAGTCCGTGAAATAGAGTAAAAGTGTGACACCATTGTTCTCAGCAGGGATCTACGATTCAGAAATGCTTCCAGGAGACTTCCCTATGCTATTCTCCTTGTGTCTAGCGATTTTTCTATCCATTTGAACAATTTCACTGTCCTCCGACCTCCTTGTAGAGTCTGCTTGAAAAATGCTTGGATTTCCCACTGACTATTATTATACTTGTTGCTTAAAACAAGCATCCGAGCATTTGGAATTAGTGCTCGTTCATCACTAGCTTTAACAAATCATTTTAATATAACTAGTTAAGTTGAGATATTTTGCACTGTGTGCAGGTCTGTTTTTGCACACCTATTTAAAGGAAATTTGTCATCAGGGTTTTGCTACCTCAGGAGCATAATGTAGAAAACGAGACACTGATTCCAGTGATGTATTACTGGCAGAGCTTAGAATGCTAACCCTGCCCACACCACAGATTTATGTGCATATTGTGTACTGAAGGTTAACTGCTCAGAGGAAGAGGTGGAATCGGACCACTACACCAGTCCTGGCAGTGATAATGTCTTGGTGATAAAACCTACATTCTATGGAAATAACAGCTCACAGCCTAATAAATGAACCATCACTGTGTCTCAACTGCTGCCTCATGCTGACCTCTGATTGCATAGCAAAGACCTGCTGTCAGAATTCCCTTATATTGTGAATTTTTTTAACACATATACACCCCACCAATATTACAGTCAGGATGGTGCTGCATTAGACTTTTGAACCCTGCCATGCAATTGAGTGTGATTCCACATATTTACAAGGTTGTTTATAAAGTTTGATAAAAGACTTAAATGTTATACTTGTGTCAATAATATATGTTAAACCAATATGTGGCATGGGCAGCAGACGTGTCAGAAAATGCTGCCTATACCATGCCAATAAATATCAGAGCATCACCAGCACCACCACCAGCACTTCTAACTGCAACCTACCCTAGAGTAGTAGTATGAAATGTAGCTCACAATTGACCTACTTAGCCTCTGGAATGGTATCAATGGAAGAAAATGGAGGACATAATGGAATATATGTCACAATTCTCATCCCAGTCACAGCAATATGTTGATACCTCTGACCGGAATACCATCACCTCAGTTTCCTCAGTCTACCTTCTCTGTCACCATAACTAGAGATGAGCGAAAATGTCAATGTTCGGTTCGGATTATGATTTGTTAGTCAAATATTCATCAAACATAGCTAATAGAAGGCAAAAAAAGAATACACAACACCTTCAACCGGGCCCAAAAGCTGCCAAAACACATCAAATTAGGGCAGACACCAGGAAAGTGGCCTCAATTCAACCACAGTACAAATTTTAGAATGGCACAGCAACAATCAGCCATGCATAAGGTATCAGAGTCTGGGCCAGCATTTACAGCTTTGAATTGAACTTTAAATTAAGAAGAGGTGGGTGAGGCATCGGTGTAGGCCTGCTGTGGTGGGAGTCCTGATACCACATGAGGCAGTTCAACATGCTTTTATGCTCAGGCACACTCAGGTGACACAAATATCAGTTTTGTAGACTGCTATTTTCAGAAAAATGTAAGGATAGTAACACGGGTAGTTGACTCAAAGAAAGTGGGGGCTGCCGGTCTCAAAGGCCTACTGCTGCAGGCAACACACTTCAAGGAGACTCAACCAGGAATCTTCACATTTCCACAAATTAGTGGCAGACACTACTAAAGTAGCATCAATTTCACCAGAGTAGGACTTGTATAATGGGGACCAACTCCTCTTCCACTATAACCAACCCAGCAGATCGATACTGTAATGGGCAAGGTTGTGGAAACTGTGCCACAGTCCTTGGAAAGCCTGGAAGGGTATAACTAGGTAGCCTACCTAATCTGACCTCGGATAAGTGGCAGCATGCAAAAACTCTGACCCAAGGACGAACAAGGAGTTGGTGCCAGGTGCTAATCCAGGTCTGACCTACAGAGGGTGGCAGATGACCCACTACAGCGGGTAGGTTGCTATGGCGCAAAGGAGGGATGAAGAAGTCAGGCAGGAACTGTAGGGACACTGGATCCACGGGTGCAGATGGGACCGGCTGAGGAACAAAAAAGCACTGGCAGGAGTTGGCTGAACCAGGTGTTAACCAGATGGGCACTGGCAGGTTTGGACTGGACTGGATGTTACACAGATGTGCACTAGCAGGTGCGGACTGGATCAGGTGTTACACAGATGGGCACTGGGATGTGTGGGCTGGACTGGGTATTACACAGATTGGCACTTGGTTGTGTGTGATGGACCAGGTGATAGACTGATGGACACTGGCTGGTGCGGACTGGACTGGGTGATTCACAGATGGGCACTGGCAGTTGCTGACTGGACTGGGTGTTAGACAGACAGGCTCTGGCAGGTGCAGGCTGGATCAGGTGTTAGAAAGATGGCCTCTGGCATGTGTGGGCTGACTTGGTGTAAGAAAGATAGGCATTGCATGTGAAGGCTGGACCAGCTGATGGACAAAAGAGCACAGACAGGTATGAGCAGGCGGGTAAAGTGTAGACAAGCAGATGGGTGGACCTGGCAACCTGACAACTAGCAAGCATGCAAGGCAAACTAACAACTTTGCTCAGGCACCACCATATTGGAGGAGCCTTAATTAGAAGGTGTCACCATTAGTGTTGAGCATTCCGATACCGCAAGTATCGGGTATCGGCCGATACTTGCGGTATCGGAATTCCGATACCGAGTTCCGATACTTTTGTGGTATCGGGAATCGGTATCGGATCCATAGTGATGTGTAAAATAAAGAATTAAAATAAAAAATATTGATATATTCACCTCTCCGGCGGCCCCTGGACATCACCGCGGGTAACCGGCAGGCTTCTTTGTATAAAATGAGCGCGTTTAGGACCTGAGAATGAGGTCGCGGCTTCTGATTGGTCGCATGCCACTCATGTGACCGCCACGCGACCAATCACAAGCCGCGACGTCATTCTCAGGCACTAAACTCCTCATTCTAGGAATTTAGGACCTGCGAATGACGTCGCGGCTTCAGATTGGTCGCGTGGCGGTCACATGAGCGGCACGCGACCAATCAGAAGCCGTGACGTCATTCCTCAGGTCCTAAACGCGCTCATTTTAAACAAAGAAGCCTGCCGGTTACCCGCGGTGATGTCCAGGGGCCGCCGGAGAGGTGAATATATCAATATTTTTTATTTTAATTCTTTATTTTACACATTAATATGGATCCCAGGGTCTGAAGGAGAGTTTCCTCTCCTTCAGACCCTGGGGACCATCAGGATACTTTCCGATACTTGGTGTCCCATTGACTTGTATTGGTATCGGATATCGGTATCGACGATATCCGATACTTTTCGGGTATCGGCCGATACTATCCGATACTGATACTTTCAAGTATCGGACGGTATCGCTCAACACTAGTCATCATCTATTGGCTAGGAACCCCTTAGGGCGATGCCTATGGTCCCTTTAAGAGGAAGGGAACACGCACCCTAAGCATAGTGCTTAGGCCTTTAACTGAACCTTGGGGGACACCGCCACATCCTGTCTGTTAGGTACAAGGAGATTCAACAAAGGGCAAAGTCTGTAATGCCAAGAGATCTGAAAGTCTGAAGTCAGAGGGAATGGTCCACCATGTCAAAGGCAGATTCCAGGTCCAGGAGAAGGAGGAGTACAAGCTAGTGTCACTTTGATTTGTCGGTTAGTAGGTCGTTGGTGACTTTAGTCAGGGAAGGTTTAGTGGAATGATGCTGCTAGCCCTCGTTTGTGCAGTTGTGTTCATGTAAAAGATTCTTTCCTTCTACACATGCCAAAGCTAAGAGCATGAACTTCAGAATCTTAAATTTACTACTAATAATGACCTTTATTTTATAGTGCAAACATATCTGCAGAGCTTTTCAAGTCAGTAGTTAATATAAAACTGTCAAAAGTTTCAAAGTTTAAGATAATCAAACAAATAAAGCAATTATAATGATGACTCTGCTTTTCAGAGGTTACAATCTACAATGAGGTGGGAGTGACACGAAGTACAGGTGCTTATTTACAATGATGGTCCAACCATCTTGAAGAAATGCAGGAAAGATAAAGGCTGCATGATGCATTTGGGTATGTTTGAGGTTGGTGGCCAATTATGTTCAAGGAAGTACAGAGAATAGACTATATATAAAAAGGACTTTGATTTGGGAACGTGATAAGCCACTGTAAAAAGATGTGCTCTTAGGGAACGCCTAAAATATGTAAATTGTGGTTAGACTCCTAATTTCATGGTGAAGGGTAAAAGGTGAGTTATCTAGGTATGAGATTGAACTAAGATGGACAAAAATCAGATCAGGGGTGTTATTATCTTTGTTTCTCAGAGGTTGAAAGTTGCGAGTGGCCTTGAGAAGTGTCTAGAGATAGAATCTGGAATGCAGTTGGGGAGGTGGGGCTGTTGAAGTCTCCCAAGAAAAAAGGTTGGCAATTGTGAGGACATGAAGTGTGGCAGCAAGGCAGAAAAGTTGTCAAGGAAGTGGGTGGGTGAGCCTGGGGGACGGTTATATGACCGCTATTCTGAGGGAGAGGGGATGGAAGACCCTGATGGTGTGAACCTTCAAAGAAGAATGGCATCCAATGGGCCGGTATTTATTTATTTTTTTAAAAAACAGGACTGGTGGTGGCAGGGAGGAGTGTGGGGTTATTGTAGAGTTAGCAATGATCATACAGCAGTACATACACATAATCCATGCATTGAAATCTCTAAGAGGATATGACATACGCTCACTATTAGTTTTCCAAGAGCTAATTATTGTGAACAGCCTGCGAGCTCCTCGGTTGATGTTGCTCAATCGTGCACTTGTCTGGACAATAGGGGCCAGCTGAGAGCTCTTGGCTCCAAAGATCACAGCGGGTGGTTCATTATGACTATCGGCCTGTAATCTCTGTGATTATTGGATGGCCAATCCAATCTGTTTTGCATGGAAATGCATCCTTTCCACCTTATGGATACAGATGGTTTTGGAAAGCTGATACTGTAGTAGTCACACAGTACCAGTTGCCCAGTCACCATTACTTCTCTAAGAAAGATGTGCCTGTGCTACACCAGCATGTCGCAGACAACATCACCCATTCCCTGAAAAATGTATGCATGCCAGGGTGCATTTCAACACTGACATCTAGACGAGCAAGCATAGATAGCGGCATTACATCTAGTTGTATGGGCACTGGATGACTATGGTGGCTGTGGGGGCAGTCGGAAAAGGGGCTGCTTCACATGTTTTTGAAATCCACAAGGCTTGCATTGCACTTAGGGATGGATAACTAAATCACGACACATCATAAGAAAAATAACTAAACTACTAGACAAAAGGGCTTGATGAAGTAACTACTAAATACCTAAAGTCTAACTAAAGCACTACACACCATGAGATGGAGAACTAAATTATGAGACAACAGTTGTTGGAGAACTAAAAAACTAAACAGCTCAGGTTTGAGAACAAAACAAATACACGGCAGAGCATGAAGAACTAAACTAATAGACAACAGGATTTGGAAAACTAAACTACTAAATAGCTATTGTTGGATAACAATACAAATAAACACCATAAGATGGAGAAATAAACTACTAGACAAAAGGGGTCAGAGAACTAAACTACTAAACAGCTTGGGTTGGAGAACTAAACAAATATACACCAGAACATGGAGAACTAAACTGGTAGACAACAGGGGTTAGAGAACTAAACTACTAAAAACTTGGATGGATGAAATAAACTAATATACATCAGGGAATGGAGAACTAAATAAGTAGAACCAAAGTGTCACGACATCAAGTCTTGGAATCCACAGGGCTTGCTAGACAAACCTCTATATTTAACACTTCCTCCAGAGCTTCTGCCTCCTCCACCTCTCTAGGGACTCCATCTATGCCCTCAACACCTGCGTTAATGAGATACACGTTCCAACACTGCAGAGATAACCTCTGTACTGCCCCTTGTAGATTGTGAGCCCTCGCGGGCAGGGTCCTCTCTCCTCCTGTACCAGTTGTGACTTGCATTGTTCAGGATTATTGTACCTGTTTTTATTATGTATACCCCTCCTCACATGTAAAGCACCATGGAATAAATGGCGCTATAATAATAAATAATAATATTAAAGGGAACCTGTCACCTGAATTTGGCGGGACTGGTTTTGGGTCATATGGGCGGAGTTTTCGGGTGTTTGATTCACCTTTTCCTTACCCGCTGGCTGCATGCTGGCTGCACTATTGGATTGAAGTTCATTCTCTGTCCTCCATAGTACACGCCTGCACAAGGCAAGATTGCTTTGCGCAGGCGTGTACTATGGAGGACAGAGAATGAACTTCAATCCAATATTGCAGCCAGCATGCAGCCAACGGGTAAGGAAAGGGTGAATCAAACACCCGAAAACTCCGCCCATATGACCCAAAACCAGTCCCGCCAAATTCAGGTGACAGAGTCCCTTTAATAATAATGCGCAGCCAGGGCTCAATCAGGCAGTGTCTAAATAAATATTCCTTGGAGATCGAAGTCATACAGATCAAGAGATGTGGACAGCTATCCATGCCAAGTTTGAACAGTGGCTGTCTACACTCAACCTGGAGCCAAGGAAGGCCATGAGCAATAATGGTGCAAATCTGGTGGCAGCCTTACGATGGGGCAATGTCACACATGTGCCTTGCATGGCTTGCATCCTTAACCTGATGGTACCAAAATTCCTCTGCCACTGTTCCAGCCTGGATGGGCTGATGCAGAAACCACTGTCGATGTGTGCTCATTTACACAATTCCACTTAAGTTGGAGATATTTCAGCCTACAAGTTAACCAGTTGATGTGCAATGTGACTACACTATGGAATTCAACTCTGCACATGTTACAGCCACTGTGACAGCAGCATCAAGACCAGGTGCAGTATGACATTTTGCATAGACAGGCACAATGCAGTACGGACGTGGTGCAATTCACACTTGTGGAGTTGACACAGATGAAGGGCCTCAGAACCCTTCTGCACATTTTCGAACTGGCTACTAAGATGATTAGCGCTGATGATGCCATCATCAGCATCACTATTACTGTCATCTCCATGCTGGAACATACTTTGAATAGTCTGCAGGAGGAGGTGGTGGTGGCCCCAGGGGAAAAGGAAGAATCAGAGGAGGATTTGAAAGGGTTAATAATATATCTGAGTTCAGGTTTGTCATCTCACAAGTTGTTGCCATGGAAGGAACAATTGGAGAAGGTCCAGAAAGATGAGGGGATGGAAACACAATTCACTCCCTGACAGAAGTTATGTCTCTTATCCATATAATGTAAATAAAAGCTTATAACCTGACGTTAAATTCAACCCTTCGAAATGCAGTTTAGGTTAAGAAAATAAATTGGAATCAATGCAGAAATATTGATCAGTTAATGGACACAGAATGGTCAGATTTTGGCAACACAAAAGTTTTGTCGCCCACAGAGAGTAATGTGATATTCAAACAAATAATTTACCTAAAATACAAATATATGTTGCATAAAATTGGTGAATGAAATTGTGGTGCTATTAGAGTCATATTTAATATTTTGTGCGTCTTCCATGAGCTTGAAGGGCTGCATCCATGCGGTTCAACAATGATTCATACAATTTATTAATGAAGTCATCAGGAAGAGCAAACAATGCAGTCTTACATGCCTCCCAGAGTTCAACTAGATTCTTTGGCTTTGCCTTTCAAGCTTCCTCTTTCATCCTACCCCAAACACGCTCAATGATGTTCATGTCTGTTGACTGGGCTGGCCATTCCTTGAGCACCTTGATCTTTTTTGCCTGGAGGAACTTTGTTGTAGAGATGGATGTATGAGATGGAGCACCATCCTGCTGCAGAATTTGACCCCTTTTATGATTTGGAATATAAGAGGTAGCTAATACTTCTTGATATTTTAGGCTATTGATATTGCTTTCCACCTTGCAAATGTTTCGCATCCCCATACTGAATGTAACGCCAGACCATGATCTTTCCACCACCAAATTTAACTGTTTTCTGGGTGTATTTTGGATCTATACGGGCTTCAGTAGGTCTCCTGCAGTATTTGCAGCGGTGTAATTTGCTGTATTTGCTGTATTTGTTGTGGTGTAATTCTACTGAAGATTCATCAGAGAAATTCTACTTCTGCCACGCTTCCAATGCAAACTAGGAATGGGTGCATTATATGACCAAGCGACAAAAGTTTTGTCTTGCCAAAATCTGACCATTCTGTGTCCATTAACTGATCAATATTTCTGCATTGATGCCAATTTATTTTCTTAACCTAAACCACATTTCGGAGGGTTTCAGCTTTCAAAAGAATAATTTATACAACCAATAGATGAATTTAACGTCAGGTTATAAGCTTTTATTTACATAACATGGATAAGCGACATAACTTCTGTCAGGGAGTGTAGTTAGAAGATGAACAAGATAATGATTCCCTTTCTGCTGTCTGTGGTTGCCAGGAGAGGATAGAGGAAGCAAGCTTGAGTGTTATCACACCACCACCAATTCTTGAAACACTATCTGCAACATGATTGCTGCCCTTATTGTTAGGATTCAAAATATTGCTGACAAGAGTTGAGCAACTTTTACTTTTTTAGGGTCGAGTCGGGTTTCGCGAAACCCGACTTTGTCAAAAGTCGGGTCGGGTGAAATCAGCCAATTATTTCAAAAAGTCGGGGGCCGACCGAAACACGAAACCCAATGCAAGTCAATGGGGAATCAAAGTCGGCAGTGAGGGGAGGATAGGAAAACACCTACAGTGCCCATTTTAATGCCAAAAACATCAATTCTTATTTCTTAAGCTTGTCAATCTTAATTAACTTTATAATAATAGTTAGGCATTGAAAACAGGGGGTCATTTGGCTAAAGTTGTGGGGGGGTGGGGCTGGCTCAAGATTTTCGTGGGCCCAGGAAACGCAGACTACGTCACGGCAGTGGAGAAGGGAGAGGTAAGTATTTCAACTTTGCAAGTGCTGTGATCCTGAGCAAGCAGGGGGGCCCACTCATTGACACTTGGCACTGGCACAGGGCCCCTCATAGTATGGCGGTGTGTTTGATGGCAGGTGGCACCTCCCACTGCCAGAGACACTTTTGCGTACTGTGAGGGGCTCTGTGCCAGTGACGCCACCAATGAGTATTCCCTCCCACCTGATGAAGGAACCTGCACTTTCATCTGCACCTTCCTCTTTTTCCCTGTGTAAGGTGGTATAGTATGCGGGAAGGGGAACCTGACTTTCAGCAGGGTCAGATTCAGGCTGTGTAGAGTGCAAGGGGAATGTAGTGGTCTGGGTCAATGTACCAGCAGACTCATCTAGCAGTGGCTGGGCAATGGTCAGGATGAGGAGGAAACACAGATATAGGCCAAAATAATCAAGTAGGCTAAATGCAGTTCAGAATTGGTAACAGGACTAAACAGGCGGCACAGCTTTGTTCAGTGGAGGACAACTGTAATGAGTGGCGCAGACACAGTTAGTAGGCCCAAATAAAAATGTAGGCTAAATGCAGTTCAAAATTGGTAACAGGACTAAACAGGCGGCATAGCTTTGTTCAGTGGATGACAACTGTAATAAGTGGCACAGACACAGTTAGTAGGCCCAAAATAAAAAAGTAGGCTAAATGCAGTTCAAAATTGGTAACAGGAATAAACAGGCGGCATAGCTTTGTTCAGAGGAGGACAACTGTAATGAGTGGCACAGACACAGTTTGTAGGCCCACAATAAAAAAGTAGGCTAAATGCAGTTCAAAATTGGTAACGGGACTAAACAGGTGGCATTGCTATGTTCAGTGGAGGACAACTGTAATGAGTGGCGCAGACACTGTTTGTTGGCCCACAATAAAAATTAGGCTAAATGCAGTTCAAAATTGGTAACAGGACTAAACAGGCGGCATTGCTTTGTTCAGTGGAGGACAACTGTAATGAGTGGCGCAGACACAGTTTGTAGGCCCACAATAAAAAAGAAGGCTAAATGCAGTTCAAAATTATTAACAGGACTAAACAGGCAGCATTGCTTTGTTCAGTGGAGGACAACTGTAATGAGTGGTGCAGACACAGTTTGTAGGCCCACAATAATAAAGTAGGCTAACTGCAGTTCAAAATTGATAACAGGACCAAACAGGCGGCATCGCTTTGTTCAGTGGAGGACAACTGTAATGAGTGGTGCAGACACGGTTAGTAGGCCCAAATACAAAAGTAGGTTAAAAGCAGTTCAAAATTGGTAACAGGACTAAACAGGTGGCATAGCTAGGTACTGGGGTGGGCTCCTCTGCTGAGTTGCAGACAGTGGTAGTAGGCGCAAAGTATTAACTGGTCTAAATGGAGGCCAGGGCCCCTGTATATTTTAACTGTCATCTATCATTTCAACAAATTTGTATTGGCAGTGCCATTGAAGGATTTAACAGCACAGACTGCACAGTGGTGGAGCAGGGAGAGGTAAGTATTGCAAGTGGTAGAGCACTGTTCGAGCAGGGTGGGAACACTCTCTTGTGGGCGGCGGTACTGGCACAGGTCCCCTCATACTATGATGGTGTGTCTGACATTGGTTGTGCACCACCACCATCAGAGACACTTCATTGTACTATGAGGGACCCTGTGCCAGTGCCATCGCCCAAGAGTGGGCGCACCCACCTGTCCAGGTAAACGGCACTCGCACGAGTGCTTGCGCCAGGTGGTGACCACGGCCCTATGGGGGGAGTCAGCCCATTTAGGGAGGTATAAAAATGGCCTATGGTGGACATTCAGCAGCTGCAAATGGCGGAATTGGAGAAGTCAGTAAGAGGAGGCCAAAAGCAAGACATTTTTCAGGCAAGCTACGTGTCAGCAGGAGAAGGTGGGGCAAAAAAATTTGAAATCCATGATTGGTTCATTTTAATGAAGGTTCGATCATCAACATTCTGGGTAGCCAGACATGTCCTTTTTTCAGTCAGTATTGAATCAGCAGCACTGATTCTTTCTGATAGCACACTAGAAGCAGGGCAAGCGATCTCCTGTAATGCATATTCTGCCAATTCAGGCCAGGTGTCTATTTTATATGCCCAGTAATCAAAGGGAATGACCTGTGAGGGAGAACATTGAAAAGGGAGGAAAAGTAGTTCATAACCATACTGGACAAATGCTGTCTCCTGTCACTTTGAATCGATGCAGCACTACCTGTCGTGTCAGCGCTCATTGCAAAATCACTCCACAACCTGGTCATAAAACCCTTCTGTCCCATGCCACTTCAGATTTGTGCACCTCTAACACCTCTGCCATGTTGCCCCCTACGAATCGTGTGAGAACCATCACCGCCGCTGTGTGGTGGGAATGCCTGAACCAAGCGGTCTACAAGAGTTGCTTGTTTGGTAGCCAATATTTGCTCAAGGTTCTCATGTGGCATGATATTTTGTAATTTTCCTGTATATCGTGGATCCAGGACTCAGGCCAACAAGTAATCATCGGTCATCATTTTGATAATGCGGGGGTCCCTTTTTAGGATACGCAAGGCATACTCAGCCATGTGGGCCAATGTTCCAGGTGTCAATTAACTGCTTGTGCTGGGTTGACGAGCATTTTCTTGCAAATCAACATTACATGCGTCCCGCAAAAACCCTGTACCTGACCTTGCAACGCCACCAGTATCTAATGCCCCCTGAGAAGCATCCTCCTCCCATAAATATTCATCCCCATCATCCTCCTACTCCTTCTCTTTGTCTGCCACCTCGTCCAGTAGAGTTCCCTGAGCAGACAATGGCTGACTCTCATCAAGGCTTCCCTCCTCCTCGGCTGCAGACGCCAGCTCCTTAATGTGCGTCAAACTTTGCATCAGCAGACGCATTAGTGGGATGCTCATGCTTATGATGGAGTCATCTGCACTTACCAGCCATGTGCATTCCTCAAAACACTGAAGGACTTGCCAGAGGTCTTGGAGCTTCTACCACTGCACACCAGACAACTCCATGTCTGCCATCCAACTGCCTGCCCGTGTATGTGTATCCTTCCACAAATTAATTACAGCACGCCTCTGTTCGCACAGCCTCTGAACCATGTGCAGTGAGGAGTTCCACCTTGTTGCAATGTCGATTATTAGGCGTTGCTGGGGAAGATTCAGCGATCGCTGATTGTTCAGCATACGGCTGGAGTGTACGGGCGACCGGCGAATGTGCGAGCAAAGTCTTCGCACCTTCAGGAGCAGGGCTGGTAACTCCGGATAATTTTTGAGGAAGCACTGCACCACCAGGTTCAAGGTGTGAGCCAGGCAAGGTATGTGTTTACATTCTGAAAGGGCTATGGCAGCCATAAAATTCCTTCCGTTATCACTGACTACCTTGCCTGCCTCAAGATGTACACTGCCCAGCCATGACTGAGTTTGTTGCTGCAAGTATTCGGCCAGTACTTCCACGGTGTGTCTGTTGTCGCCCAAACACTTCATTTCTAACACAGCCTGCTGACGCTTACCACTAGCTGTTCGATAATGGGACAACTCGTGTGCAACACTGGCAGATGCAGATGAAGTGGTCATGCGACTGCGCTCTGTGGACGAGATTTTGCTTCTGGAGGAGGAGGGATGGCGAATGCCTACAGCCAACTGTTTCCTAGACCATGGGCTAGGCAGAACTGTCCCACTATGGCTGTCCCCTGTGGACCCTGCATCCATCACATTAACCCAGTGTGCCGTGATGGACACGTAACATCCCTGGCCATGCCGACTGGTCCATGCATCTGTTGTGAGGTGCACCTTTCCACTGACTGATTGCATCAGTGCATGGGCAATGCCGTCTTTGACATGCTGGTGGAGGGCTGGGATGGCTTTTCTCGCAAAGAAGTGATGACTGGGTAGGTAATTGCGTGGTACTGCCTAGGCCATCAGGGCTTTGAAAGCTTCGCTTTCAACCAACCGGTAGGGCATCATCTCTAATGAGATTAGTCTAGCAATGTGGGCGTTCAAAAATGGTGGTAGTGGTGGACATGGTGGATTGAGAGAGGGTTGGTGATGGTATTCTCGATGCTGGCCTACATACAGTGTTTCCTACCAATAACCTTGTGATTCCCTGACTGCTTTGGTGTTGCGACGATATCTCCACATTTGCTTCTGGTGGTGTCCTAACCGGTGAGATTACAATGAGGGAAGCAATGTAGTGTTGCTGACTACCTTCATTCTGAGCAGGTGCACCAATGGTATGGGACATTTGGTAGTTAGTCCAGGCTTCCAAGTGCATGCTGGTTAAATGTCTAAGCATGCACGTTGTATTTAAATTTTGAAGATTCTTCCATCTGCTAAAAGTCTTTGAGCATTTCTTACAGATAACTTTTGACTGATCATTCAGATTTTGGTAAAAAAATTGCGACACTGTACTCTTCCTACTATGGAATACCTTTTCAGGCATTGCTGTCCTAAAACTGCTTTTGTTTTTGACAAACGTTTTTGGCCTGATACGGGCCTGCCAGATGACAGCTGTTGCGATGTAGATGGCTGCTGTTGATCATCGTCCTCCGCTTCAGAGCTACTGGCAGCGGCACCCTCTTCCCCCAATGGCTACCAATCTGGGTCAACAACTGGGTCATCTATCACCTCCTCTTCAATGTCATGTGTACCTTCCTCTGTGTCACCGTGTATGGTGCTATGGCGTTTGGGACGGGGCACCATAGTCTCATCAGGGTCAGATTCTGGCTCAGTACACTGCGAGGGCAATGTAGTGATCTGAGTCAATGGAACAGCATTATAATCTAGCTGTGGCTGTGCATCAGTGCACTCCATGTCCGATTCATCTTGTAATGGGCAGTTAACAATTTCCTGTTCTAACCCAGGCACGGTATGGAGTAACCTGTGGTGTCGCTTGACGCATCCTTCACTTTTGGTTTGGGTAAAGGACACAAGGAAACGTCTTGTTCCTGACCAGGAGCATCCACTGACGACTCGCTGGTTTTATATATGGGACTTTCTGAAGAGGAGGCGAAAGAGCTAGAGGCTGAGTCAGCAAGGAAAGCCAAAACTTTTTCCTGCTTCTCCGGCTTTAAAAGCCGTTTTCCTACTCCTAGATAAGGGACCCTTCGAGGCCTTGTGTAGCCAGACGATGACACTGGCTCAACACCTCCAGCCTTAGGTGCTATTGTGCTTTTGCCACTACCACCAGATGCACCACCACCACCATCAGTACCAGCTCGCAACCACCGCCCACGGCATCTTCCACCTGACTTCCTCATTTTTTGGAAAATATAACCAAAATAACAACCGTTATATGGTACTGTAAAACAAGGTAGAAGGTGTATATAAACGTGTTGAGATTTTAAATCTCCCTTTTTCTTTGGGAGACTGAACAAAAAATCAGGCTCTGTGCAAAAAACAACACAATGTAAGTGGCTGAAAGTGGCTGGCTGATATACCACAAACTAACAGGACTGAAATATATCCACTTTGTGATAATTTGAATCTCACTTTTTTTGGGGGGAGACTAAACCAAACCTCAGGCCCTGTGCATAAAACAACACAATGTAAGTGGCAGAAAGTGGCTGGCTGATATACCACAAACTAACAGGACTGCAGTATATCCACTTTGTGATAATCTGAATCTCACTTTTTTGGGGGGGAGACTAAACCAAATTTCAGGCCCTGTGCATAAAACAACACAATGTAAGTGGCAGAAAGTGGCTGGCTGATATACCACAAACTAACAGGACTGCAGTATATCCACTTTGTGATAATTTGAATCTCACTTTTTTTGGGGGGAGGGAGACTAAACCAAACCTCAGGCCCTGTGCATAAAACAACACAATATAAGTGGCAGAAAGTGGCTGGAAGATATATGAAAAAATACAAGGACTGTACTACAATTTCAATCTCCCAACAATGATCTCAGGACAAGTATGGCAGCAATAAAAAGGACTGCTGCACACAAAAGTGTGGACAAATAAACAAGATATCTGTGCAGAAAGGAGCAACAAGATTTTTGCTTTTAAAAAAGCAGTTGGTTTGCACAGCGGCGTGCAAACAGCAATGCAGCTATCAGGGAGCCTTATAAGGCAGCCTAATAAGCTACAGAGCTACGATCGGCAGAAGTAAGATGGCGGTCGGCCTGCACGCCCCTTTATAGCCCCTGTGACGCCGCATAAAGCAAGCCAATCACTGTCATGCCCTTCGCTAAGATGGTGAGGACCGAGACCTATGTCATCACGCTGCCCAGACTCTGCATCCTCCTTCATTGGCTGAAAAATGGCGCTGAGCACATCATACGAAACGTGACTTTGGTGCCAAGATCGCCGACCTCATGGCCGATCCCACACTAGGATCGGGTCGGGTTTCATGAAACCCGACTTTGCCGAAAGTCGGCGATTTTTGAATTTGTCCAATCCGTTTCGCTCTACCCTACTAGTAATGTATGTTTATGATCTCTGCTGAACATTTATACTAATATGGTCCTTCAATGAGTCATGTTCCTGCCACTTAGAAAACTGAAAAAGTGAGGTGATTTTAACATTTTTATTGAGGATAAAATTATAGAAAACAAGGAGGCTGCAAGAAGAGGAAGGTCTGTTCATTGCATTGTATGTTATGTGTGTACTGAGAGTAAGATGTAGATGACATATTGTGTATGAAACAAAGGTAGGTTCTAACATTTACTAATCCCTGTATCAGTTCATTCAGAAAGATAAACCAGGTGTATATAATTTGGATTCTTTGACACGTGCTATATATCTGTAGATTTTTTTGTAACCAGTCCTTTGAGGAGCATAATGTAAAATATGGTTCTTCAATTATGTTAAACATATGAGAAATGCACAAACTATACTTAGTCATAAGCATCAAGCTGTCTACATATATAACATTTAATGAACAGCAAGACGATAAGTTTAATCAATTTGTCATTAAACAGATGGCTTAGTGGCAAACTATACAAAATATATGAACTTAAGCAACTTGTTTAGAATGTAAAGCAGATGTTTATGAAATAGGCCTATTGCACAAACCATAAAATTTTCAAGGTGTAATCATGTAATGTTCATATAACTCATCAAATCAGACAAGCAACTCTTTTTATTTCTTTTCTCTCCTGTTGATTGCAGGAGGATAAGTGTGTTCAGAAAACACATTAAAGATACCTATTTTAGAAATTACAAAAATATATTTCTGATACAGAACATTATTTTTCCAATATTTGGGTTAGCAGTAGGGATGAACAAATGTGCGCAAGGATACTCATTTATCACTCTAGTATCACAGGGCACGGATGTGCTCGTTACTCGGAGAGCAATGGGCTGCATTCTATGTAAAACTTTAATCCCCGCCCAGCATCCTTGGCACCTGTTACGCAGCCAAAAAGCAAGCGGGGTTTGCCTGTGAGTCATTGTAATGCCGTAGCCATCTTTTTTGTGGCATTACTGTTATTGGCTGGCTGTCTGAAACCATCAGGAGTTATAAAAGGACAGGCTCTGCCCGACTCGGTACACTGACGCCATTGCACAGCATTGTGACACTTCGTATTGGAGAGAGTGCTTGTCTAGGCCTGTGTTCACAGTATAACCAGTCAGAGGCCTGTAGTGTTGATACTGGTGCTGAACCTTAGCCATCATACCTACAGACGTTCTAAGGGCTGATCATTTGCTTCAGTGTTTGTATCATATACAATCTGCATTTAGCCTAGGGAGAGAGAGTTGCAGGAGCAGGTAAAGGGACAGAATCCAGTCTGTAGACAGGAATTAGGACCGTGCAATCCACTGGCAAATATATACATGCAACTTTTTTGGTGGAGGCTGAAAAAATTGACTATATTTTGATCCATCAAGTACTAGGTGCTTTGAGTTCATTTTTTCTGATATATAACACACCTAAAATCATTGAAACATTTTCCTGGGCTATGTTTCTCAACAATACATTATTCCACAATGCGAAGTACATTTCTGTGATCTTTAAAACTGAAAAAAAAGCTTTCAAAATGTTTGAAGGCTTCCATTTCTCAGCTATAAAGTGTTTTCCATGTTCAGTGAATATTTCTGTGATTTTTAAAACCTGAAAAAGGCTTTTGAAAATTTTGAAGTCTTCTATTTCTCAGCTATACAGTGTTGCGTGGGCTGTGAACATTTCTGCGATCTCTAAAACTGAAAAAAGCTTTTTAAAATTTTGTAGGCTTTCATTTGTCAGTACAGTGCTACATGAAAAAATACCAAAAACAATAATCTTATGATAGCAGTGTATCAGTGTATTGTGGAATTTACCACAGACAATTTCACACAGAGATTAATCACCAAAAAGAATAAGGAGAAACATATGTAGAATAATATAAAATATAATACTTTATTAAATAATTTCTTCACTCCTGAGCCTGTTTTCACCTTTATGACAATTTTTACTATTCTGACCAGTGTCACTTTATGTGGTAATAAGCCTGAAACACTTCAAGGGATCCCAGTGATTCTGAGAATAGTTTTTTTCATGACATATAGTACTTCACGACAGTGGCAAAATGTAATCGATTTGGCTTGCGTTTATTTGTGAAAAAATGTGAAATTTGGTGAAAATGTGGAAAATTTAGCATTTTTCAAACTTTACATTTTAGATAAATATTTTTTTAGTTAATAAATAACATTTACCACCTATCTAATTTATATCAGCACCATTTTAGAAACATAATTTTATTTGTTAGGAAGTTATAAGGGATAAAGTTTCACAAGCGATTTCTCATTTTTCCAGCAAAATGTACACAACCATTTTTTTAGGGTCATCACATTTGAAGTGACTTTGAGGGGTCTATATGACAGAAAATACTCAAAAGTGACAAGATTAAAAAAAACTGGACCCCTCAAGGTTCTCAAAACCACATTCAAGAAGTTTATTAACCCTTCAGATGCTTCACAGGAATTTTTTGGAATGTGCAAGGAAAAAATTAACATTTAACGTTTTGTCACAAAAATTTAACTTTAGACCTCATTTTTTTATTTTCACAAGAGTAACAGGATAAAATGTATTCCAAAATTTGTTGAGCAATTTCTCCTGACTGTGCCGATACCCCATTTGTGAGAGAAAAACACTGTTTGGGCTCACAGCAGGGCTCTAAGTGAAGGCGCACCAATTGATTTTTTGAATGCAAATTTTCAGGAATAATTAGTGGACACCATGCCATGTTTGGAGAGCCCCCGATGTGCCTAAACAGTAGAACACCCCCAAAATTGACACCATTTTGGAAACTAGAGCTGTCAGATAACTTATCTAGATGTGTGATGAGCACCTTGAACACCAAGGTGCTTCACATAAGTTTATAACATTGATCCGTGAAAATAAAAAATCTAATTTTCCCACAAAAATGATTTTTATCTCAATTTTGAATTTTGTGCAATGGGTGATTTCCCATATGTTGGGGAATACTACTGTTTTGGCACACAGCAGGGCTTGGAAGGGAAAGAGCGCTTTTTGACTTTTTGAATGCAAAATATTCTCAAATAATTAGCAGCCCCCATGTCGCGTTTGGAGAGCCCCTGATGTGGTTAAACAATGGAAACCCCCCACAAGTGACACAATTTTGGAATCTAGACCTGTCAGAGAATTTGTCTATATGTGTGGTGTGCACCTTGAACCCCCAAGTGCTTCACAAAAGTTTATAACATTGAGCCATGAAAATTTTCATTTTCCCCACGAAAATTGTTTTTGCCCCAAAGTTTGCATTTTTGCAAAGGTAATAGGAGAAATTACACCATATAATTTGTTGTTCAATTTCTCCAAAGTACACAGATGTCTTACATGTGGGAGTGAAATACCGTTTAGGCTCACGACAGGGCTCAGAAATGAAGGCGTGACATTTTTGATGGAATAGTCTGCCGTCTCATTTTGAAAGTCCTGATGTGCCTAAACAGTGGAAAATTCCCGCAAGAGACATAATTTTGGAAGATAGACCTCTCAAGGAATGTATCTAGATGAGTGGGGAGCAACTTGAACCTTCAACTGCTTCACAGAAATTTATAACGTAGAGCAGTGAACATTAAAAAAAATCACATTGTTCGCAGAAAAATGTTATTTTAGCCCCAATTTTTTTACTTTTCACATGGATAGCAGGAGAAAATGGACCCCAAAATGTGTACACCGCTACTCCATATGTAGTCAAAAACTACTTTTGAGGCACAGTGCAAAGCTCAGAAGGGAAGAACCATATTGGAGTTCACATTTTGCTGGACTGGTTTAGGGGTGCCATGTCGCATTGGCAGAGCCCCTCAGGTGCCAGAACAGCAAAAAAAAAACATAGGAGACCCCATTTTACAAACTATACCTTGTTAGTCATGGGGATTCTTCTGCTGCACAGGATAGATCCCAAGCCTTATCTTTCTCTGCGGTCTCCCATTCTCTTCTGACTGCAGTGGATGCTGCTCACCAAAGGCATCGGTCTCAGCATCTTGCTCAGACTCAGGCTGCGAGCATGGTTACCTCTGACTTTCTCGGTTCAGCTATGGAAACTAACAAGTGACTGCAAAGAGCGCTCTCTTCTGAGACTAAGATCAGATTTCGCTCTACTGGGCATGCTCGTGAGACGACATTGGAGCACCCGCTAGGACCGTGGGGTACTTGGAACAGGGCTGGTTCTTAAAGGGATGTGTAACAGTGGAAGTGACCACTGATGAATGGAATTAATAGAAATGGGAAATAAAGTCTGACGTAGTAGTGTTCGTGACTCCACCTGTGGTACTCAGCCAGAGGTGGCTGATGCTGCTTAAAGGGGTCATCTGATGATGGTATTGCAACAGAGAAGTTTTTTCTTTAACTTTATAACATTTTCCCAGGTTGGGACATTACTATATAAAGTCAGATTGCTGACACTTTGCATAGCACTGTGTCAGATCAGAGATCTGACAGGCAGTGTAGGAGGCTTGCCGTCACCTGCTCTCAGCAGGTGCTGACAAGCCACCTTACTGAATGACCCGGAAGGACCCCACGGCCATTTTTGGAGCCCGGGGTCTCCATGGAGACCACCTGAACAATGTGATTGCATCGTGTTGTTGCGGTGGTAGAGTGCAGGGAGCCCCATCCCTGTATGATTCTTCTCTATGCTGCTGTCACTACTGACAGCAGCATCAGAGGGGTTAAATGCCCATGATCGGCTCTAGCACCGATCTTGGGCATTGCTGCGGAGTGTCAGTTGTCACATACAGCTGACACCCACACGCGACCGCCCTGGCGTTCACTGTGAGACTGCGCAATCATGCAGCCGTACTAGCACTGCGGTTTGCGGGAACGCAGTTCCCGCAGAGCAGTACTAGTACGGCGCATGTCGGGAAGGGGTTAGTTAGATAATCATCACCTTGTATATTATTACCTCATGTTACTGTATATTGCAAACTATATTTGTATGCACTGTGCAGTTATTTATTCTGAAACACTCCTGTATATTGCATTTTATAGTTTCATCCTTTCCTGTCACATCTACAATCAATAAAAGAAAGTTACAACTTTACAGCTAGTATACAAAGAATAATCCAGCTTAGGCACGTCCATTTGAAAAAATATTTTGTTGAAAAAAAAAATTTTTCCAATAAAAAATAATCACATAGCATAAAAAATCACAACCCCCATGTGGGAATAATAGCATGGGCAGATGAGTTTCGAACAAGAGTTCTTAGTACTTGCATACCATTCAATACCAAGTGCACCCTTATATATTACATTTTGTCCCAACCATGTGTTTAATTTTACACAATCACATATAAAATTCTTCACCTTCTAAGAGTTGTTAACCTTGTTTAAAAATCAAGAAATCAAAAGAAATAGACATAGACATAAAGAAAAACATAAGCAAAAAGACTAGACAGCAATAAAATATGCAAGCCAGCTTAACAATATCATCACATCAAGGACAAATAGATGAATTCTATAATCAACAGCAAGACAAAGGGAGAGTCACACTTATATATAACTCGATGGTGGCCCGATTCTAATGCATCGGGTATTCTAGAATATGTATGTTTGTATGTATATATATAGCAGCCACATAGTATATAGCAGAGGCCACGTAACACAGACAGCCACGTAGTATATAGCACAATCATGGAGTATATAGGAGCCATGTAGTTTATAACACAGCCATGTAGTATATAACACAGCCACGTAGTATATAACACAGCCCACGTAGTATATAACACAGCCCACGCAGTATATAACACTGCGCACGTAGTATATAACACTGCCCACATAGTATATAACACTGCCCACGTAGTAGATAACACTGCCCACGTAGTATATAACACTGCCCACGTAGTATATAACACAGCCACGTAGTATATAACACTGCCACGTAGTATATAACATAGCCAAATTGGTATATAACACAGCCCACATAGTATGTAACACTGCCCACATAGTATATAACACTGCCCATGTAGTATATAACACATCCCACGTAGTATATAACTGTCATGCAGCTGCAGTGCAGTACAGCGCAACCTCCACCAGGGGGAGCCTGGTAGTGAAGCCAGACTGCACACACAGAGCAACTGAACAGACGCCACCTAGTGGCGAGAGCAAGGTCAGGAAAACCAAGTCAGAGCACAACAGTACAAACGGATTCAGACAGAATGGATAGTCAGGATATAGCAAGGGATCAATAAACCAGGACGGGCAAAATACGGTACCAAAGGGATAAGCTGAAACAGAGTCAAAGAGCCAAGGCAAGATATCATAACCAGGGAGTCAAGCAGATAAACAGACAGACAAAGAGACACTGGGAAAGGGCAGGCAGGGGGATAACAGACACAGGACAAGTCAGGGTTCAGTAGGACAAACCAAGGGCTTCCAGAGTCAGGTTCACACGCCAAAGACAGAGCTATTAGCTGACACCACCCTCAGTATACCTGGGAGCTAAATAGCAAACCCGAGTCCAGAATGAGGCAGATCAAAGTTAACCCTTGACATGATCCACCCAGAGAAAAGGCAGACAGAACTAAACTCCGGAACGGATCATGACAGTACCCTCCTCTCAAGGGGGGGACACCGGACCCCCAGGTTTCCCAGGATAACATGCATGAAATGCCCGGACCAATCGATCAGCATGGACAGATCGCGCCGGGACCCAAGATCGATCTTCAGGACCATAACCCCTCCAATGGACCAAATACTGAAGAGAACTACGGACCATGCGAGAATCCACGATCCGTTCTACTTCAAACTCGGTCTGACCATCCACAGAGACAAGAGGCGGAAGGGATGGAGGCCCAGCGGAAGATGGTACAAAGGACTTAAGAAGGGATTTATGGAACACATTGGGGATCCAAAGTGACTGAGGAAGGCGTAAACGACAGGCAACTGGATTGACCACCTCAATGATCTCGTAAGGACCAATAAACCTGGGGCCAAGCTTAGCAGAAGGAATCTTTAGACGAATGTTCTTGGTAGACAACCACACTTTATCTCCTACCAGGAATATAGGTCCTACAGACCGTCGCTTATCAACAAAAAGTTTATGTTTGCCCTGAGCTTTCCCAATGTTCTTCTGGACCTCCCTCCACACCTCCCCCAACCGTTGCACTGCCGTATCAGCCCCTGGACATCCTGAATCCAGCCTAGAAAATTCACCAAAATGGAGATGAAAACCATAGTTACAGAAGAATGGAGAGGTGCCCGTGGACTGGTTAATCCGATTATTAAACGCAAATTCAGCCACAGGCAATGAAGAACACCAATCATCCTGCTGAGATGTAGCAAGACACCTCAAAATCTGTTCAAGTGACTGATTGGTCCTCTCCGTCTGCCCGTTGGTCTCAGGATGGTAAGCAGAGGAAAAGGTCAAACAAATACCCAATCTCTTACAAAATGCCCTCCAAAATTTGGACACAAATTGAACCCCTCTATCAGAAACCACTTTCAAAGGCACACCATGCAGCCGTACTACATGCTCAACAAACAATCTAGATAGTGTCTCAGCATTAGGCAATCCTGCCAGAGGTACAAAATGCGCTAGCTTGCTAAATCTGTCAACCACTACCCAGATTACAGTTTTGCCATTGGAAGGAGGGAGATCAGTGATAAAATCCATGGACAAATGAGTCCAAGGTCTATCTGGAATTGACAATGGCACCAATTCCACGGCCGGACGGTTATGGGAGCTCTTAGCACGGGCACAGGTATCACAAGCAGACACAAACTCAATAATATCAGAATTCATGAAGGGCCACCAAAACAGCCTAGCAACAGCTTTTCGGGTGGCAGAGATCCCCGGGTGACCACTAAGAGCAGAATTGTGGAACTCCTGGAGAATCCTCAATCGGTACTGAACTGGGACAAAAAGCTTATTGTCAGGCAAAGAGGGAGGAGCAAGAGACTGAGCCTTTCGAATCTCCTGCTCCAATTCAGAGGATACCCCCGCAACAACCACCCCATGCTGAAGAATGGAGGAAGGAGGTTTTGGGGGTGATATCGGATCAAAACTGCGAGATAAGGCATCAGCCTTGACATTCTTGGAACCAGGCCGAAAAGTGATTGAAAAATGAAAACGAGAGAAAAACAGCGACCACCTAGCCTGTCTAGGAGTTAACCGTTTGGCGGTTTCAATATAAGACAAATTCTTGTGGTCAGTAACCACCGTGATCCGATGAACCGCCCCCTCCAAAAAATGCTTACATTCCTCAAAAGCCAATTTAATGGCCAATAACTCCCGGTTCCCAACATCATAGTTCCTCTCAGCAGAAGAAAACTTACGGGAGAAAAAGGCACATGGTCTCAAGTTGGTCAAAGTAATGGGTCCCTGAGACAACACCGCCCCTACTCCCACCTCTGATGCGTCCACCTCTACAATGAATGGTTTAGATGGATCGGGCTGAACCAACACAGGATCAGACATAAAACATTTTTTTAAAGTAATAAATGATTCAACTGCCAAGGATGACCAAACTTTGAGATCAGCCCCTTTGCAAGTGAGATCGGTGAGTGGCTTGACTACCTGAGAAAACCCTTTGATGAATTTTCGGTAATAATTGGCGAAACCCAAAAAACGTTGCAACCCCTTGAGGTCTCTGGGTTGCACTCAATCAACAATGGCCTGTACCTTTCCGGGATCCATTCGAAACCCATTCGCAGAAAGGATGATCCCCAGAAAAGAAAGCTCCTGGACACAGAACAAACATTTCTCTGGTTTAGCAAACAAAGAATTTCCCCGTAACCGGTGAAGAACAGCACGTAAATGACCAATGTGAGATTCCTTGTCAGGCGAGAAAACAAGGATATCATCCAGGTATACAACCATAAAGCGTCCGATAAAATCAGAAAACACATCATTCATGAAGTTCTGAAACACCGCGGGCGCGTTTGTGAGACCAAAGGGCATGACCAAATTTTCAAATAGACCCTCAGAGGTGAGAAATGCCGTTTTCCATTCATCCCCTTCCTGAATGCGGATAAGATTATATGCTCCCCTAAGATCGAGTTTGGAAAACCACTTAGCCCCAGACAATTGGTTATAGAGATCAGGATTGAGTGGGAGAGGGTAGGTATTTCTCACCGTAATTTTATTTAATTCCCGGAAATCGAGGCATGGGCGTAAACCACCATCTTTCTTCTTGACAAAGAAAAAACTCGCGGCCACAGGTGAGACAGAGGGACGGATGTGACCTTTGCGTAAACTATCAGAGATATAGTTTTTCATAGCAGTACGTTCCGGGCCAGAAAGATTGTACAAATGGGCTTTGGGCAATTTAGAACCCGGAATAAGGTTGATGGTACAATCATAAGGACGATGGGGTGGTAAGACCTCAGCCTCTTTTTCGGAGAACACATCACCAAAGTCCTTTAGGTACTCCGGAATACCCTCCGGACAAGTGGTGGACACAAACACAGCAGAAAGACAACCATTGGAACAATTAGGACCCCATTTAACAATATCACGGGATCCCCAGTCTATGACAGGATTATGTCTCTGCAGCCATGGGAACCCCAGCACCAGTCCCGCAGGAAGATTATTCATAACATAACATGAAATTCGTTCCTGGTGCAAAGAACCCACCTTGAGGAGGAACTCCTCAGAGACAAATTTAAGGACATTTTGAGCCAACGGTGTCTTATAAATGGCAACGATATGGATGGGAGTCTCTAACCTAACTGTCCCTAACTTTAACTTGGACACCAGACTATAGTCAATGAAGTTCATGGAAGATCCACAGTCCACAAATGCTGAAGTGGATGCAAAGACACCTCCATAACACAGTTCCACCTCTAACAAAACTTTTTGAAATGATGAAAATGGTACCTGTGAGTCTGGATGACCTCCTAGACCATCACCCAGACTCGGCAGCTTGTTAGACGATGGACAAGAGGGGCAGTCCTTCTTCCAATGTCCCGGATCTCCACAGTAAAAACATAGTTTCCCATCACGTCGCCGTTTCCGCTCCTTCTCCTTGATATTGATGGCACCAACTTCCATAGTCTCCTTGAATGACATCACCTCAGACTTGGCAGGCAAAGCAGAAATCTCACGCTGGATAATTCTTCTCTCCCGTAACCTCCGGTCCATACGAATGGCCTGAGTCATGG
This sequence comes from Ranitomeya imitator, assembly GCF_032444005.1. NCBI lineage: Eukaryota > Metazoa > Chordata > Amphibia > Anura > Dendrobatidae > Ranitomeya > Ranitomeya imitator. The sequence goes on along the minus strand of NC_091286.1, from coordinate 327,017,001 downwards.
CCTCTACCAGGGAACTGGGAAACAGAAACCTGTGAAACCCATAAAGGCAACAGGTTTCTGCTAATAACCAAGAAAAATTATCTTTCACAATTGGTGCAGAATCCAACCAGAGGAGCAGCACTTTTAGACCTAATACTATCTAATAGACCTGACAGAATAACAAATCTGCAGGTGGTCGGGCATCTAGGAAATAGCGACCACAATATTGTACAGTTTCACCTGTCTTTCACTAGGGGGACTTGTCAGGGAGTCACAAAAACACTGAACTTTAGGAAGGCAAAGTTTGACCAGCTTAGAGATGCCCTTAATCTGGTAGACTGGGACAATATCCTCAGAAATAAGAATACAGATAATAAATGGGAAATGTTTAAGAACATCCTAAATAGGCAGTGTAAGCGGTATATACCTTGTGGGAATAAAAGGACTAGAAATAGGAAAAACCCAATGTGGCTAAACAAAGAAGTAAGACAGGCAATTAACAGTAAAAAGAAAGCATTTGCACTACTAAAGCAGGATGGCACCATTGAAGCTCTAAAAAACTATAGGGAGAAAAATACTTTATCTAAAAAACTAATTAAAGCTGCCAAAAAGGAAACAGAGAAGCACATTGCTAAGGAGAGTAAAACTAATCCCAAACTGTTCTTCAACTATATCAATAGTAAAAGAATAAAAACTGAAAATGTAGGCCCCTTAAAAAATAGTGAGGAAAGAATGGTTGTAGATGACGAGGAAAAAGCTAACATATTAAACACCTTCTTCTCCACGGTATTCACGGTGGAAAATGAAATGCTAGGTGAAATCCCAAGAAACAATGAAAACCCTATATTAAGGGTCACCAATCTAACCCAAGAAGAGGTGTGAAACCGGCTAAATAAGATTAAAATAGATAAATCTCCGGGTCCGGATGGCATACACCCACGAGTACTAAGAGAACTAAGTAATGTAATAGATAAACCATTATTTCTTATTTTTAGGGACTCTATAGCGACAGGGTCTATTCCGCAGGATTGGCGCTTAGCAAATGTGGTGCCAATATTCAAAAAGGGCTCTAAAAGTGAACCTGGAAATTATAGGCCAGTAAGTCTAACCTCTATTGTTGGTAAAATATTTGAAGGGTTTCTGAGGGATGTTATTCTGGATTATCTCAATGAGAATAACTGTTTAACTCCATATCAGCATGGGTTTATGAGAAATCGCTCCTGTCAAACCAATCTAATCAGTTTTTATGAAGAGGTAAGCTATAGGCTGGACCACGGTGAGTCATTGGACGTGGTATATCTCGATTTTTCCAAAGCGTTTGATACCGTGCCGCACAAGAGGTTGGTACACAAAATGAGAATGCTTGGTCTGGGGGAAATTGTGTGTAAATGGGTTAGTAACTGGCTTAGTGATAGAAAGCAGAGGGTGGTTATAAATGGTATAGTCTCTAACTGTGACCAGTGGGGTACCGCAGGGGTCAGTATTGGGACCTGTTCTCTTCAACATATTCATTAATGATCTGGTAGAAGGTTTACACAGTAAAATATCGATATTTGCAGATGATACAAAACTATGTAAAGCAGTTAATACAAGAGAAGATAGTATTCTGCTACAGATGGATCTGGATAAGTTGGAAACTTGGGCTGAAAGGTGGCAGATGAGGTTTAACAATGATAAATGTAAGGTTATACACATGGGAAGAAGGAATCAATGTCACCATTACACACTGAATGGGAAACCACTGGGTAAATCTGACAGGGAGAAGGACTTGGGGATCCTAGTTAATGATAAACTTACCTGGAGCAGCCAGTGCCAGGCAGCAGCTGCCAAGGCAAACAGGATCATGGGGTGCATTAAAAGAGGTCTGGATACACATGATGAGAGCATAATACTGCCTCTGTACAAATCCCTAGTTAGACCGCACATGGAGTACTGTGTCCAGTTTTGGGCACCGGTGCTCAGGAAGGATATAATGGAACTAGAGAGAGTACAAAGGAGGGCAACAAAATTAATAAAGGGGATGGGAGAACTACAATACCCAGATAGATTAGCGAAATTAGGATTATTTAGTCTAGAAAAAAGACGACTGAGGGGCGATCTAATAACCATGTATAAGTATATAAGGGGACAATACAAATATCTCGCTGAGGATCTGTTTATACCAAGGAAGGTGACGGGCACAAGGGGGCATTCTTTGCGTCTGGAGGAGAGAAGGTTTTTCCACCAACATAGAAGAGGATTCTTTACTGTTAGGGCAGTGAGAATCTGGAATTTCTTGCCTGAGGAGGTGGTGATGGCGAACTCAGTCGAGGGGTTCAAGAGAGGCCTGGATGTCTTCCTGGAGCAGAACAATATTGTATCATACAATTAGGTTCTGTAGAAGGACGTAGATCTGGGGATTTATTATGATGGAATATAGGCTGAACTGGATGGACAAATGTCTTTTTTCGGCCTTACTAACTATGTTACTATGTTACTATGTATGAAGGGCCAGCGCGTCCTTGAGATGATCCGAAAGTCCTCTCTCAAACAAGCGCTTCAGAGCAGCGTCACCCCAAGACACCTCAACAGCCCACCGCCTAAACTCAGAACAATACAGTTCAGCGGTGAGTTCATTCTGGGAGAGACTCATGATCATGTCCTCTGCTACCCTGACCCGGTCTGGTTCATCATAAATCAGTCCCAAAGCCTCAAAGAATTTGTCCACAGAGACACGTTCAGGGGCAGAATTAGGTAAAGAGAAGACCCATGACTGAGATCCCTCCCGCAGTAAGGAAATATTTATCCCCACTCGCTGATTCTCATTACCACAAGATCTAGGTCTAAGAGAAAAAAAAAGCTTGCAACTCTCCTTAAAAGTAAAAAATCTCTCCCTCTCCCAAGAGAAGGTATCTGGGAGCTTGACTGTAGGTTCAGGAGAGTGCAAAGAGACATCAACAGTGTCAGATAGTTTAAAGTCAGTCTGCAATAATTTAACTGTGTCTGAAAGCTCCCTTTGCAGGTGGTTATGAGAAGAGGACAAGGCCCTCTGTTCCACAAACAGGTCTTGTATCATAACAGTCAAGCTATCCATTTGATCTGCCAAGGTATGTAGCGGATCCATAGCAAACAGAGCAGAGAAAAAAAAATGCAGAAATCGCTTTAAATGTGTAGGTCAGCTATAATGTCATGCAGATGCAGTGCAGTACAGCGCAACCTCCACCAGGGGGAGCCTGGTAGTAAAGCCAGACTGCACACACAGAGCAACTGAACAGACGCCACCTAGTGGCGAGAGCAAGGTCAGGAAAACCAAGTCAGAGCACAACAGTATAAACGGATTCAGACAGAACGGATAGTCAGGATATAGCAAGGGATCAATAAACCAGGACGGGCAAAATACGGTACCAAAGGGATAAGCTGAAACAGAGTCAAAGAGCCAAGCCAAGATATCATAACCAGGGAGTCAAGCAGATAAACAGACAGACAAAGAGACACTGGGAAAGGGCAGGCAGGGGGATAACAGACCCAGGACAAGTCAGGGTTCAGTAGGACAAACCAAGGGCTTCCAGAGTCAGGTTCACACGCCAAAAACAGAGCTATAGCTGACACCACCCTCAGGATACCTGTGAGCTAAATAGCAAACCCGAGTCCAGAATGAGGCAGATCAAAGTTAACCCTTGACATGATCCACCCAGAGAAAAGGCAGACAGAACTAAACTCCGGAACGGATCATGACAATAACACTGCGCACGTAGTATCTAACACTGCCCACGTAGTATATAACACTGCCCACGTAGTAGATAACACTGCCCACGTAGTATATAACACTGCCCACGTAGTATATAACATAGCCACATAGTATATAACACTGCCACGTAGTATATAACATAGCCAAATTAGTAAATAACACAGCCCACATAGTATGTAACACTGCCCACATAGTATATAACACTGCCCATGTAGTATATAACACATCCCACGTAGTATATAACACTGCGCACGTAGTATATAACACTGCCCACATAGTATATAACACTGCCCACGTAGTATATAACACAGCCCACGTAGTATACAACACAGCCACATAGTATATAACACTGCCATGTAGTATAACAAAGCCCACACAGTATATAACACTGCCCATGTATATAGCAGCCTTGCAGTATATAACACAGCCCAAGTACTATATAGCACTGTGGGCACCATATCCCTGTTAAAAAAAGAATAAAAATAAAAAATAGTTATATACTCACCCTCCGGCGTCCAGCGAAGCTGTCCCTATGTGCGCGATGCGGCCGCCAGCTTCTGTTCCCAGTGATGCATTGTGAAATTACCCAGATGACTTAGAGGTCTCAGGAGACCGCTACGTCATCATCTCGCGAGACTGCAATGCATGGCCCGGAGCATCGCGATAAGCGGGAAAGGCGCCAGAAGGTGTGTATATAATGATTTTTTTGCTTATTTTTAACATTAGATCTTTTTATTATTGATGCTGCATAGGCAGCGTCAATAGTAAAAAGTTGGTCACACAGGGTTAATAGCAGCATTAACGGACTGCGTTACACCACGGCATAAAGCGGTGTAAAGCAGCCATTAACCCTGTGTGAGCGCTGACTGGAGGGGAGTATGGAGGGGCACTGACAGAGAGTAGGAAGGGGCGAATTCGTGGCCGGACCGTGCCCGTCGCTGATTGGTCACGGCCTGCAGCGGGATTTCCGTGACAGCCAGACAAACAGACAGACAAACAGACAGAAGTACCCCTTATACGATTATATATACAGATGATATGTTAGATCATGTTTAATATTCTTTCCCATGAGGGCTCTAGTTTGCAAAGCTGGCTTGCGTAATTTCTTGCTGTCTGGTCTTTTTTTATATAAGGGTGCACTAGCAGCAGTATGTCTTTTGAATGTGGGAGGTAACCGCAGAACCCAGAGGAAACCCATGCAAACACGGGGAGAACATACAAACATGCAATGACTAAGAACTATTGTTCGAAAAGCATCTGCCCATGCTATTATTCCCACATGGGGGTTATGATTTTTTATGCTATGTGATCATTTTTTATTGGAAAACTTTTATCAATACAAATTTCAACAAAATAATTTTAAAACGGACCCGATTGAGCTGGATTATTCTTTGGATACTTGCCTCTCCTGCCGCACTGCAGCTTCCGTGCTCCGAGTCTTGGTGAGCTAACTTTTTGGTTTCCTACAACTATACAGCCTCTTTTTCTTAAAGAAAATGGGGGGTTTAGCTACATGTTTCATTGCACACTGTGCTAACCTGTATGAGGACAGCATAATGACTAACTAGTTCAAGAATAAAAAAAAATAAAAGTTGAAAATTTTACATTTTTCAAAATTTTGAAAGAAAAATCATATGTTTTCTAAAATAAGCGCAAAAACATATAAACATAAATTTATCACTGACATAAAGTGCAAAGTGTTAAGAAAAAATAATCTCGGAATCATTGGGATACATTGAAACATTCCAGTGTTATTACCACCTAGGGCGACACCTGGTCAGATTTCAAAAATTTGCCTTGGTTATTAAGCTCAAAATTACTCAGTCACAAGGGGGTTAATAGATTAGATTTCTTCATTAAAATATAAAAACTGCTTTTTAATACATGTATTCTCCATTTTCCATGCCAAGTTTATATGGCTCTTAATGGTTGTAGGCTCTGACACATTTATTTACATTAATTTATAAGTAAATAACTGTATTAGGATTCATTAACTTGCAAGAGATGCATGTGCCTTATTCCTAGTTATTAGATTTGGCATCTCATGAGGAGACCTCTGAAACGTTGAAGCCAAATTTGATTCAATAATTTGATAATGTAAAAGCCAGTTAAATTGCATCAATGTCTATAAAATGTACTCTCAATTTCTTGCGAAAAAGGTAAGCATAGGCCTGAATATTTAGCAATAAACACAAACAGCATTCAAATTTAATTTTCATCACTGAAGTATCATTCTCCTGTTCCCTTTTCACATCATTTTTGACTGCAGAGCCATGATAACATTTTGCCAGGGATCACAGGCAACATAAGTAAAGAAGACATAATAGTCAGATAACATTAAACTACAGTATTTCCATATATTTGTCATATGAATGTAAATAATGGAAATGAATAGAGATGAGCGAGCTCAAAAATGCTCCGAAGTTCGTTACTCGAATCGAGCAATTCCTAATGCTCGAATGCTAATTTCAAAGAATAAGTATAAAGGGAGGCAATCGGAAATCCAAGCATTTTAACAGCAGAACCAACAACTTGGTCGGGGGGGGGGGGGGGGATAAGGGCAGTAAATATGTTGAAATGGATAGAAAAAGGGCTAAATTGAAGTAGAAAAGAATGGGTAAGACCCATGGAAGCATCTCTGACTCCCAGATCGCTACTGAGAACAATAGTAACTAAGAGAAAAATAGGGCGCACTTTCACCTTAATGATTCAAGAAGCAAATAACAAAAACTTTTTCTACATTTGACAATTTATCAGGTGTGCACACCATTGTTTGGTCTTTTCTCCTCTTCCCACTGAGAACAATAGTGTCACACTATTATTCCACTTTAATCCCTTTACTCCCCAAGGCTGTTTGAGCCTTCATGTCCAGGCCAAATTTTACAATTCTATGCTCCATATGAGGGGAAAAACCACTAAATGGGTGCAGGGCAGGACTTGGAATGGAAGCAGCGCTGTGTGAATTTTTGAATGCAAAAAATGTTTTTTAGCCCAAACATACAATTTGATGTGTAATTTCTTCTAAGTATGCAGATACACAATATGTGGAGGAAAACTACTGTTTGGGCACACATTAGGGCTTGGAATGAAAGGAGTGCCATTTGACTTTTTGAAAGCAAAATTTGCTGGAATTATTACTGGAAGCAATGTCGCGTTTGGAGATCCCCTGGTGTGCATAAACAGTGAAAACCTCCCACAAGTGATACCAGATTGAAACTAGACCTCTCAGGGAACTTACCTAGAAATGTAATTAGCACATTCATGTTGGAATGTTTAAGTATGTCCCATGCGCAGCTTCCGGGCTGATGAGTGCACAATTTGTCTCCAGTATTTGCTGACAACATGCTGCATTCATCTTTCCTTCAACTTTGACCAAGTTTCCTGTGCCTTTGTAGCTCACCCATCCCCAAAATATCAGTGATCCACCTCTGTGCTTTACAGTAGGAACGGTGTTCCTTTCATTGTAGGCCTTGTTAACCTCTCCAAATGTATCGTTTATGGTTGTGGCAAAAAAGTTCAATTTCAGTCTATTCACTCCAACAGGGGGAATCTCAAACCATGTCCTCTGCGGTGTCCCATTCTTCCCCAACCACAGTGGAGTCTGCTCAGCAGAGACGTTAGTCCCAGCGTCTGGTTCAAGCTGATACTGTGTGTCTGGTTACAGCTGCATTCCCAGGTTCAGCCTTTGTAACCAGCATTGATCAGCAGTGAGCAGACATTCCAGGGACTAAGTCCTGCTTTTCATCTACTGAGTATGCCCATGGGATGACCTCTCATTGGAGGTCAGAGGTCACATGCTCAGGTCCTGTAGCATCTCCGATTGGACCACTGGGAAGGTCCCGGAAGGCTACATCTGTAAAAGGCTCTCATGGCCGCTTGGCCATGCACTAGTATAAGTGTGATGTGTGAGCTTGTGTGATTGTATCTAGTGAATTGTAGTAGAAAACGCCTTCGGCACTCAACAAAGGGATAATTCTTGAGAATATTCTGTATAACAAGAGAATCTGTATCTTGTGAATGCTCCTTAATGTTCCACTTCCCTCCAAATGTTGCTTGAGCATCAGGGTGAGTGGAGCTAAGATACAGCTCCAGTCAGTGGCTTAGCCTCTGCCACACACTAGGTCAGTGTCCGTAGCGGCATACGCAAGCTCGACGCTGCTCGCACTCCGAACGCTATTGCTTTCCTTTAGGGGTTTGCAGTTGCATCTGCATTAATTATTTATGCACAACTCCTTTGTCAGAATAGGGTGGCAATCTCCGCTTGAATCCAGCATCTGTCTCCGGGCATCCCCAAGCACGGGCTCAATAGCCACTGAGTGAAAGAGCGGGTTCAACCACTTCAAGTCAAGGAAATGATGCTCAGCAGTGTGTGTGTGTGTGGCCTCCATGTGCCTGTATGACCTCCCTACAATGCCTGGGCATGCTCCTGATGAGGCAGTGGATGGTCTCCTGAGGGATCTCCTCCCAGACCTGGACTAAAGCATCTGCCAACTCCTGGACAGTCTGTGGTGCAACGTGACGTTGGTGGATGGTGCAAGACTTGACGTCCCAGATGTGTTCAATCGGATTTAGGTCTGAGGAATTGGTGGGCCAGTCCATAGCTTCAATGCCTTCATCTTGCAGGAACTGCTGACACACTCCAGCCACATGAGGTCTGGCATTGTCCTGCATTAGGAGGAGCCCAGGGCCAACTACACCAGCATATGGTCTCACAAGGGGTCTGAGGATCTCATCTCGGTACCTAATGGCAGTCAGGCTACGTCTGGTGAGCACATGAAGGGCTGTGCGGCCCTCCAAAGAAATGCCACCCCACACCATTACTGACCCACTGCCAAACTGGTCATGCTGAAGGATTTTGCAGCCAGCAGATCGCTCTCCACGGCATCTCCAGACTATGTCACGTCTATCACATGTGATCAGTGTGAACCTGCTTTCTTCTATGAAGAGCACAGGGCGCCAGTGGAGAATTTGCCATTCCTGGTGTTCTGTGGCAAATGCCAAGTGTCCTGCATGGTGTTGGGCTGTGAGCACAACCCCCATCTGTGGATGTTGGGCACTCAGACCATCCTCATGGAGTCGGTTTCTAACCGTTTGTGCAGACACATGCACATTTGTGGCCTGCTGGAGGTCATTTTGCAGGACTCTGGCAGTCCTGTTCCTCCTTGCAAGGCTGAGGTATCGGTCCTGTTGCTGGGTTGTTGCCCTCCTACAGCCCCCTCCAAGTCTCCTGGTGTACTGGCCTGTCTCCTGGTAGAGCCTCCAGCCTCTGGACACTACGCTGACAGACACAGCAAACCTTCTTGCCACAGCTTGCATTGATGTGCCATCCTGCTTGAGCTGCACTACCTGAGCCACTTGTGTGAGTTGTAGAGTCCTTCTCATGCTACCATGAGTGTGAAAGCACAACCAACATTCCAAAGTGACCAAAACATCAGCCAGAAAGCGTTGGTGCTGAGATGTGGTCTGTGGTCCCCACCTGCAGAACCACTCCTTTATTGAGTGTGTCTTGATGGACAGTTTGATTTCACTGAAGTTTAATTTACTTGAAGTTATATTCTGTTGTTTAAGTGTTCCCTTTATTTTTTGAGCAGTATATATATATATATATATGTATATATATATATGTAAATATATATATACATATATATGTGTATATATATATATTTTTTTAAATAAATGTTATAAAATAAAAAAAATTAATTGCTGTTATCATAATGAGCCATTGATTCAGCCCAATGTTCATTTACATGAAATATTACATCAACTGTATTCACAGATGTATCTATTCCAAGATATAGTATTAAACACAATAGTTTGTTACATGAATATTGAGATGCTGCTTTTGTCTGTATATAGTGCATTATGTGCTTTGTGCCAACTTCTGCTCATGTAGGGGGCCCTGTCCTGCACAGGGGCCTACCAGGGAATTCACCTGTTACCATGTAGGCCAGTCTGAGCCTGGTTGTCTGAATATTTTCTGTAATGCAAGTATTAATTAATAAATAAATATGTTTGAATAGATCCATGCGCAATAGGGACAACAGGTATTGGAAATTATAGGTTGTAATGTTCACATTCAGTTCATTTCTTAAGTTCTCTTTATGATGCTTCTTTTTTCTTTCCCACTGTAATTCTGAAAATTGTACATTAAAAAGACAAGCTCAGACCAGTGTAGCGCGCAGCACAACATATATCAACAGTCAGTTTAGATCTAGAGATGAGATCTTTCAATAATAAATTACCTCCAGCAGAGCCAGTAGCAATAAATCAAATAAGCCTGTGCATTTCCTGAATAGCCATCAAACTATTTCCAGCTTAGAACACTGATCTTCCTTTACTCAATTATAACTGCGGCCTGGGAGATCTAACATTTTACTGGCTGAGGTGAACTATTTTTAGTGAAAATTTTTTCAGCATTCTGTCCTAGAAATCAAAGTACTGAAGTCCAGAATTTCATAACTAGAATTCTTAAAATTATGCTATTTTCCAATAATGAGACAAATAGAAATGTGTACAATGAGTGTTGAATAAATATATAGTAAGACATAGAAAAAATAATGACATTCTGATTTTTCAGATGTTTTGACATTCCTTCCCAAATAATAATAGCACTTTTTTCTAAAACAGATGCATAAAAATAAATGAAAAAATAAAAACCTACGGTATGTTTAAAAACTTTTTGTTTTCTAGCTTTCTACTAGTTTAAAAGTAATACAAAGAAGTTGCAGTTGCAAATTTCAGCTGTTTCACAATAGATATGGTAAATGCAAATCAAATCATAGCCTTTCTTTTGCTTCATTACAGATTCTTTAATTTGTACTGAAACAATGCAGCAAGCAATACTGTGCAGCATACAGTAACCCAATGGACCCCATAGCCAGTAAGGGTTCTTCAGGAGCACCATGTAACATAGCGCTCCATGTTATAGTGCTGTAAATTTATAAATTTATGTAAATGTTAAAAGGGTTACCCCATCAGGGCAATCAATGTATATGACCTATCAAAGCATACAGTATGTGAAGGACAAAGCACAAAAAGAAGTGGCACAGGCACTCACTTTTCCCATTTATTGTCCTTTATTTCGATATCACATCAAACCAGCAAGGAAGCATGGAGAGGAGATGCAATGGACGGCGACAGTTTCACGCTTGAATGCGCTTCTATGGGTTTCTAGCGCGAAACGGCCATCATGCATTGCGTCTCCTCTCCATGCTTCCTTGCTGTTTTGATGTGATATCCAAATAAAGACAATAAATGGGACAGTGAGTGCCTGTGCCACTTCTTTTTGTGCTTTGGACTTGGATTGTTGGCTGTTTGGCTTTGTGGCGTGGCACCCGAGGTCTCGGATCCGGCACCCATAAACAGTCCTCAAGCAGTGCAGCTGTGCCGCCCTTCCTATTAACTCCTGTGTGGATTCTTTGAGTATGTGAAAGACACAGAGTAACAGAGTGGAGGGATTCAATATAATCAAAAATTATATGTCATCTGCTAATTTGCATGGGTGGCAAGTAATGGTATATTTACATAGAAAATATTGGTAGTAGAGAAAAACAAACATTGAGTTCTACAAAAAAATGAACTCAGGTAAATTCACATACAATTTTTTTTATGATTTGCTTAATGCCGCACCAAGAAAATAGCAGTCAGACAGCAAAAATTGTTCTTTATTGAAGAGGTCCGGAAAAGGGTGTTAATTAAAAAAAATTGATACTCACCTCCCCGCTCACCTCTACTGCCACCACAGAGCTACATCTAGTCCTCTGCTTGCTTTCCCCAGCACTGTTCTCTTTTTGCATTCCACTACTCTAAGCTGGTACTTCCTACACTGAGCATGCCTCAGGAGACACATATCGGTTGGTTCCATGATGTCAGAAGGGCATCACAGCATGCATCACCTAATGCCTAGTCATCACAGGAAGCACCGGTGCATAGTGGAGAAAGACCTCTAGAGACCAGAACCAGTGAAGCAATGGGGAGAAAACTATGGTGGCAAATACATAAATTTGAGTAAAAGTGAATTCCACTTAAATTTCACATAATTCAGCATTTGCCAAAAAGTTTATTTTTTTGTAATCTGCTTATCTGCTGACTCGGAAAGATGGCGGCAGCTGGTCTCCATTTTTCTGTAAGGTTAAAAAGCCATCAAAAAGCTCCAAAAAATGTAAAAAATACTTATACTCAACTTACTGTTCACCTATTCAGACCCACCACTCCTAACCATCACAATCCGGTCCTCATAGCATCTTCGTATCTCAACCCCGATCCTTAGACCAAGCCAGGGCTTCCATCTCTGATGCGTACATTTTCCACCCCTTAATTGTTTATTTCAGATGCAAAAGGGAAATGTACAAAATATTACATTTCAAAAAAATCTAAATGAGCATTATATCCACCCTTCTTTTCAATGCCAATCATGAGCCTTCCATACATAGAGTATGTCAATTTCTTAATCTATGGTCAATCAACTTTTTGGGCAGCACCAAAGACAGTCTTCCAGACACTGTTCAGAGAGGTGTACTGTTTTCTTTCACCATAAATCTCCCATTTAATGAAGGCTCACAAGTTCTCAATTGGGTTTAGGGCAAGTGAAGAAGGGTTTCATGTCATAATTCATTCTTCTTTAACACTTTCACTTGCTAGCCAAGCATTTGAGTAATTTGATGCATGTGATAGAGCATTCTCCTATGGAAAAATCAAGGTTATGCTGAAAGATGCAGACTTTTTCATATCCTACTGTTTGAAGAAAGTGTCTGCTAAAAACTTGTAGGTTTCACAGTTGATTCTAAGTCCCTCTTCAAACTGAAAAGGTACAACTAATCCATCTTTAATGATATCAGAACATGGCAGTACCTTACCTCTACTTTGCTGGCATCTTAGTTGAAGTGGAGGTCTGTGCCCATATTGATTCAGCCACAGGTCCATCTGTCACCTCATTAGTCCATTAAACCTTCGAGAAATCTGTGTTCAGGTATTTCTTGGCCCTCTCTTGATGCTTCAACTTTTGTGTCTTGTTTAGTGGTTGACTGATTTCAGCCTTCCTTATCTTGGCCATGTCTCTGAGCACTGAGCACCTTTTTCTTCTGGGTACTCCAGGGAGGTTGCAAATCTTGAATATAACAGCCTTGGAGGATAATTATGCCTCCTGGTCCTGATGAATTACATCCTAGGGTACTTAATGTAGTAAGAGAGGAAATTGCAGAGCCAGAATCTTTGAAAAATCATAGAGAACAGGAGAAGTCCCAGAAGATTTTAGAAGGGAAAAGAAGGGCAAAAAGGAAAGAAGATGAAGCCAGGAAATTACAGGCCAGTGAGTCTTACTTCTATACTAGGAAAGATCTTTGAATAAATTATGAAACAACAGGTATGTACCAACTTGAATAGGAAAAGAGTAGTTAACCAGGGTCAGCATGGGTTTGGCGCAAACAAGTCATGCAAACTAATTTAATTTCCTTCTATGATGGAATCTCTAACTGGGTGGTGTCACGGATGTGTCAGAGTTTGCAGACCATTGCTAAGTGTTTCCTTTGTTTTGTTTGTCTACTCCAGTTGTCTTTAGAGGTAGTGGGGATTGACTAGTGCTTCCCGTCCTTCCCGATGTCAGTTTTATCGCAAGGGTCAGGCAGGGATTAGGTATCCTGCTCGGCGATATGTGTAAAACTTATATAGGGATGATAGGGCAGACAGGTTGGCATTAAATATGTCTATGGGTCTCAACTCACCACTTCCATAGTGTTTGGTTCACTTTCCTTTATCCTTTATCCCTTTGTGTTGCACTTAACATTTCCTTTACATTGTGTGACAGATGAATCAGGGAAATGCATTAGATACTGTATAGTATATCTTGACTTCAGCAAGACATTTGATAAAGTATCTCTTACTATCCTTAATGAGAAAATGATCAAGTATGTGATTGACAAGGCTATGGTTAGGTGGATTCTTAACTTGCTCAGTGATGGTACTCAAAGAGTGGCAATAAATGGTTGCACATCCAAATGGAAGAGTGTTTCAAGTGGGGTGCCACAAGGCTCTGTTATTAATGTTGTTCAGAATTTTTATAAATGATCTAGATAAAGGAACTTAAGGTAAACTGACCAAATTTACAGACAATGCAAAACTAGGAGGGACAGCACTAGAGAAGACAAAGTATTCAGAAGGATATAATTCAGCTTGAACAATGGGCAGAGACTAATAGAATGGTATTTAACAGTGAGAAATGCAAGGTTCTACATCTGGACAAGAAAAACAAAATTACATCTACAGAATGAGAGGAATAGAAGTAAGCAACAGCACATGTGAAAAAAACCCGTGTATACTAATAGATCACAGACCGCGCATGAGTCAACACTATGATGCATTAAGGATGTATTAAGAGAAGCACGTGAAGTAATTATCTCCCTGGTCAGGCTGCATTTGGAATACTGTGTCCAGTTCTGGGCACCACATTTAAAAAATACATTGAAAAACTAGATCAAGTTCAGAGAAGAGCAACCAGGATTTGTGAGAGAACTGCAAAGTATGTCCTATGAGGAACGGCTAAAGGATCTGGGAATGTTTAGCTTCCAAAAAAGAAGGCTAAGAGGAGACTTAATAGTTGTCTACAAATATCTGAAGGGATATCCCAGTGTATAGGGAACATCCTTATTATCATTTGCACATGGAAATACGAGAAGCAATAGAATGTAACTGAATGGGAGAAGATACAGATTAGATATTAGGAAAAACTTTTATACAGTCAGGGTGATCAATGAGTGGAACAGGAGGTAGTGAGTTCTCCTTCAATGGAAGTCTTCAAACAGAGGCTGGACAGCCATCTGTCTGAGATTGTTTAGTGCATTAAGCAGCGGGGGTTTGTACAAGATGACCCTTGAGGTCCATTCCAACTCTAACATTCTATGATAATGGATTCCCAATCATTTCACATTTAATTATTCTCAATATTTGGCAGTTAATGTGCATCTTTTTTGATTCCACAATTTTTTGGCTACCTTGTTGACTATTTGCATCAAAATTGTGGTGGTTCTGCAATCACGTCCCAATATCTTAGCAATTTCAAAAGAGCTGTATCTCTCTGTTACACCTGTAAACATTTTTCAGTTTTCAGTCAGATGATAAATTTTGTATCCAATTTTGCCTAAGGAAAGAAGATTCCTAATAGTTCCACACATCTTGATAAAGGGCATTGATACCCTTAAGCCATGCTTTCCCTCATTACACAAATACACAACACCTAATATGCATCATTCAAAAACATACAAGTTTATACAGCTAGGAGTTGAAAAATATGCATTAAAATGATGATATGGACAACATATTCACTTACCTAAAATTTCTGCAGGCAGTGTATGCTTTTAAAGGATTGTCTACACATTACTTAAGTAATATATATACATTTTTTTCTGTGATATGTATGAAATATGCAGTATATGTTATTAGTAAAGCTTTAAAAAGAAAACTGTACAAATCTTCAACATAATCTACATGGCACTTAACGAAGCAGCAAATGCCACAAATATTAATTAAAAAAAGGAATAAGATTCAAAGAACTCAATAACGGACTTTTGTGTAGTGGTAATAAGTTTCGTTAGTATACCATGATTCATTTATTCTATAAACATAAAGTGTCACAGAAATTGTAAAGCCAAAATTTATTTTGTCTGTCAGTGTCTTGTGAATATGATAGATAGATGCAGAAAATCTGCTTTATTTCTTCCAATTTTCAAAAAGATATTGAGATATATATCAGGAAAAGTATGTGCCTAAAGGTGCCTTGTCTGCTTTATAAACTGCACGTCTGAATCAGGACCCTTGTTATCGTTTGCTCCTGCAGTCTTATCAAAGCAGTTAGTCACAATTTATCAATTTCATAGTTATCAGTTGTGAAACGGAAAATATATCTCCGTAGTGTGCTTGACAACTATGCACTGTCTTTCAAGGATTTTAGGCTTATGTGTGGAGACAAGTTGTTGAAGGCAAATAAGTGCAACAGTATATCTGTTTTGTTGATAAGAGGCAGACAGTGACAAAAGGTATGTGGCTAGTAAAGAAAGATGTCTTCCATCAACAGAGAGATTGTGATATGAGCAAAGGAATGCAGTGAGAACAAGACCAATGCGTTGAAATTAAGAACGTATCTTCATACTATAATTTGTTAGCATGATAACATACTTTCAATTATTTTACATCTATCCACCTGGTTTTTTTGACTCATAGTTTTTTGCAGCTTAGAAATAACATTTATCAAAACAGAAATTACTTTTTTATTAAATGCCATTATCCCCCAAAACACCCCACCATCTGCTTTAAAGGGCTCCAAATTATTGGCTAATTATGTAAGCTACTCTACTGCTTTAACCCCCTAGAATGTAAGTCGGCAAGGACAGGGTCCTCTCCACTCTGTACCAGTCTGTCATTGTAAATTTGTGTACTGTAAATGATATCTATAACTCCGTATGTAACCCCTTTCTCATGTACAGTACCATGGAATTAATGGTGCTACATAAATAAATAAATAATAATAATAATAATAAAGTGCAGTTTTTACTGCTATTGGGGGAATGACTGGTTCAAGCCACTATAAAGTACACATACTGAATGCAGCAATTGATATACATCAACTAAAAAAAGTAATTCAATAGACCACCTGTGTAATAAGTGATATATTTTTGCCAGATAGATAAATAGTAGACCATTTGGAAAAATTACTAGAACCAAAAGGAGAACACCAAACATATGATCTAAGGAAAAATGTGCAAAAATTGGTGGAAGTATAAAATACCTTTACAAACAAGAGTGGTACACAATAGCACCTCATACAAAGAGGTACCCACTAGTGATGAGCGAGTATACTCATTGCTCGGGTTTTACCGAGCACGCTCGGGTGGTCTCCGAGTATTTGTTAGTGTTCGGAGATTTAGTTTTCCTTGCCTCAGCTAGATGATTTGCGAGTACTAGACAGCTTGATTACATGTGGGGATTCCATAGCAACAAGGCAACCCCCACATGTACTTAGGCTGGCTAGTAGCTGTAAATCAAGCAGCTGAATCAACAAAAACTAAATCTCCGTACACTAACAAATACTCGGAGACCACCTGAGCATGCTCGGGAAAACCCGAGCAACGAGCATGCTCGCTCATCACTAGTGCCCACACTTGCAGTAAAAGATGAAAAGATGAAATTACAATGTACTCATGCACAATAAAAGATATATTTTAAAACCAAACCACTAGGTGAATTATAGAAAGAAATATATATATATATATATATATATATATATATATATATATATATATTATATATACAGTGGGGCAAAAAAGTATTTAGTCAATCAGCAATAGTGCAAGTTCCACCACTTAAAAAGATGAGAGGCGTCTGTAATTTACATCATAGGTAGACCTCAACTATGGGAGACAAACTGAGAAAAAAAAATCCAGAAAATCACATTGTCTGTTTTTTTAACATTTTATTTGCATATTATGGTGGAAAATAAGTATTTGGTCAGAAACAAAATTTCATCTCAATACTTTGTAATATATCCTTTGTTGGCAATGACAGAGGTCAAACGTTTTCTGTAAGTCTTCACAAGGTTGCCACACACTGTTGTTGGTATGTTGGCCCATTCCTCCATGCAGATCTCCTCTAGAGCAGTGATGTTTTTGGCTTTTCGCTTGGCAACACGGACTTTCAACTCCCTCCAAAGGTTTTCTATAGGGTTGAGATCTGGAGACTGGCTAGGCCACTCCAGGACCTTGAAATGCTTCTTACGAAGCCACTCCTTCGTTGCCCTGGCGGTGTGCTTTGGATCATTGTCATGTTGAAAGACCCAGCCACGTTTCATCTTCAATGCCCTTGCTGATGGAAGGAGGTTTGCACTCAAAATCTCACGATACATGGCCCCATTCATTCTTTCATGTACCCGGATCAGTCGTCCTGGCCCCTTTGCAGAGAAACAGCCCCAAAGCATGATGTTTCCACCACCATGCTTTACAGTAGGTATGGTGTTTGATGGATGCAACTCAGTATTCTTTTTCCTCCAAACACGACAAGTTGTGTTTCTACCAAACAGTTCCAGTTTGGTTTCATCAGACCATAGGACATTCTCCCAAAACTCCTCTGGATCATCCAAATGCTCTCTAGCAAACTTCAGACGGGCCCAGACATGTACTGGCTTAAGCAGTGGGACACGTCTGGCACTGCAGGATCTGAGTCTATGGTGGCGTAGTGTGTTACTTATGGTAGGCCTTGTTACATTGGTCCCAGCTCTCTGCAGTTCATTCACTAGGTCCCCCCGCGTGGTTCTGGGATTTTTGCTCACCGTTCTTGTGATCATTCTGACCCCACGGGGTGGGATTTTGCGTGGAGCTCCAGATCGAGGGAGATTATCAGTGGTCTTGTATGTCTTCCATTTTCTAATTATTGCTCCCACTGTTGATTTTTTCACTCCAAGCTGGTTGGCTATTGCAGATTCAGTCTTCCCAGCCTGGTGCAGGGCTACAATTTTGTTTCTGGTGTCCTTTGACAGCTCTTTGGTCTTCACCATAGTGGAGTTTGGAGTCAGACTGTTTGAGGGTGTGCACAGGTGTCTTTTTATACTGATAACAAGTTTAAACAGGTGCCATTACTACAGGTAATGAGTGGAGGAAAGAGGAGACTCTTAAAGAAGAAGTTACAGGTCTGTGAGAGCCTGATATCTTGATTGTTTGTTTCTGACCAAATACTTATTTTCCACCATAAAATGCAAAAAAAAAAGAAAAAAAAACAGACAATGTGATTTTCTGGATTTTTTTTTCTCAGTTTGTCTCCCATAGTTGAGGTCTACCTATGATGTAAATAACAGACGCCTCTCATCTTTTTAAGTGGTGGAACTTGCACTATTGCTGACTGACTAAATACTTTTTTGCCCCACTGTATATATATACGATATTCAGCATAAATATAGAGTTACTGTATATTATGAAAAATCATGTATGTCCTAGAAAAGGGGGGGAGGAGCACTATGTCCTACATAGTCAGGTATGTGAGACATACAGTACAGTAGATAATTACCAGTCAGAAATCAGCTGGATAGTGTTTAGCGATATCTGTCTAGAAGACTGTGGATCAGAGAATAATCCAGCACACATTAGTGTAAGGCTAAAAGATGTATATGCTCATTAAAAGGGGGACACATTTCAATTAAACCTAGAGACAGGGATAGGCATGGTCCATGTTATAAAGTCAATTGTGTGCATAGATGTAGAACAGGACAAGTGAAAAAATCACCAATATAAATCCTATAAGGTAAGGACTAGTGATGCGCAAATAGTGAAATATTCAGATTTGGGGAAATCGGCACACATCTAATATATAATTGCCTAGAATACTACTTCCTGCAATTTGTGCCAACTTCCGTGGCTTTGTCCGGAGCTAATGTCCGGAGCTAATGTCCGGAGCTAATGTCCGGAGATAAGTGACGTCAACAGTGTCCAGTGTCTGATTGGTTGCCGCCTGCTGCGAGCGACCAATCAGAAACGTGCCATACTGTGACACACTCCGCCCACCATTTTGGTGTGATTTTTGAATTTTTACCTCACAGCAAGTTTCTACTGCGTGGAGGCGGGCCCAGTGACGTTGCTCTTCAAGCTCCTGCCGAATTTCGTCAAAAAAATGATAATACCATTTACCAAAACTATATATATTTAGTTGTGAAGTGGTTCAGTGACATTTTCACACCAATTTTGAACTTTTGTTTGGTGTTTTCTCCATATACTGCCTATTATTTTTGTTCTTTCTTACTATTATTTATTAATTGTATTATTCTTACATTTGAATAAATAAAGTATATATGGATTCTAGACTCCCAATTCTTTAGAATCGGGCTGCCATCTAGTACTTTATAATATCCGTGTATTCATACCAATTAACGGATCCAATGCAAGTCAATAAGAAAACCAAATATTTTTCTGCTTTCCTCAACAAACAGGTCTGGGGGCATGAGAAAAAAGCTGAATTGGATGGGAAAGAGCTAAAACTAAATGGGAACAGCATGGAGAAGATGCCTGCATACCTTCCTGACTTACATCGCACGGTAGGTGAAAAGCCGGTAATTCATCTCCTGGGCACAGGAGCTGACGGGATAGAATAGGCAGATTACAAAGCCACATAAAAGAATCTCTACAAAAATGCATTGAATCCAAAATTTTCATTAACCCCTTCATGACCATGGGATTTTTCATTTTTCCGTGTTCGTTTTTCACTCCCCTCCTTCCCAGAGCCATAACTTTTTTATTTTTCCGTCAATTTGGCCATGTGAGGGCTTATTTTTTGCGGGACGAGTTGTACTTTTGAACGACATCATTGGTTTTAGCATGTCGTGTACTAGAAAACGGGAAAAAAATTCCAAGTGCGGTGAAATTGCAAAAAAAGTGCAATCCCACACTTGTTTTTTGTTTGGCTTTTTTGCTAGGTTCACTAAATGCTAAAACTGACCTGCCATTATGATTCTCCAGGTCATAATGAGTTCATAGACACCTAACATGACTAGGTTATTTTTTATCTAAGTGGTGAAAAAAAATTCCAAACTTTGCTAAAAAAAAAAAAAAATTGCGCCATTTTCCGATACTCGTAGCGTCTCCATTTTTCGTGATCTGGGGTCGGTTGAGGGCTTATTTTTTGCGTGCCGAGATGACGTTTTTAATGATAGCATTTTGGTGCAGATACGTTCTTTTGATCACCCGTTATTGCATTTTAATGCAATGTTGCGTCGACCTAAAAAACGTAATTCTGGCGTTTTGAATTTTTTTCTCGCTACGCCGTTTAGCGATCAGGTTAATGCTTTTTTTTAATTGATAGATCGGGCGATTTTGAGCGCGGCGATACCAAATATGTGTAGATTTGATTTTTTTTTTATTGATTTATTTTGATTGGGGCGAAAGGGGGGTGATTTAAACTTTTATATTTTTTTTATTTTTTTCACATTTTTTTTAACTTTTTTTTTTTACTTTTGCCATGCTTCAATAGCCTCCATGGGAGGCTAGAAGCAGGCACAACGCGATCGGCTCTGCTACATAGCAGCGATCTGCTATGTAGCAGAAATGGAGGTGTGCTGTGAGCGCCGACCACAGGGTGGCGCTCACAGCCATCGGTCATCAGTAACCATAGAGGTCTCAAGGACCTATATGGTTACAATATACAAGCATCGCCGACCCCCGGTCATGTGACGGGGGTCGGCGATGCCGTCATTTCCGGCCGCCCGGCCAGATGCGGTAGTTAAATGCCGCTGTCTGCGATTGACAGCGGCATTTAACTAGTTAATAGGTGCGGGCAGATCGCGATTCTGCCCGCACCTATTGCGGGCACATGTCAGCTGTTCAAAACAGCTGACATGTCCCGGCTTTGATGCGGGCTCACCGCGGAGCCCTGCATCAAAGCAGGGGATCTGACCTCGGACGTACTATCCCGTCCGAGGTCAGAAATGGGTTAAAGCCTTCTGGAGCTACAGTGCCAAGTCTATATATCCATTGAATTTCCAACTTAGCTAGTTTCCTGGCAATGTCCCCTCCCCTACTACTAGCATATAGTCTGTCAATCCCTCTTACCTTCAATCCTTTGGGGTCACTATGATGGAATTTACTATAGTGGTGAGGAATTGTTTTCAAGGTTTCAATTTCTGTACTTGTTTTTGCTTTTTCAATATTCCTCACATGCTCATGAATCCTCACTCTCAGTTTCCTCGTGGTCATTCCAATGTACACTAACCCGCATGGACACTCTGCATGATAGACAATTTTTGTAGTGCAAGATATATGATGTCTAATGCCAAAATGATCTCCAATACTGGTCAGCATTATTGAACATTTTAGCACACTCCAAATTTGGACATGCTTTGCATGATCCACAGGGAACGCTCCCTCATGGTGGTCCTTTAGTTTGAAAAAAATTGGTTGGTGGAGGGACATAGTGGCTGTGTACTAATAAGTCTTGTAGATTCTTACTTCTTGCTGTTGTGGAGAGTTTCTGGTGTAAATTCTTCATAAGAATGGGATCTGTTAGGGTTGGTGGATTGCGCTAAATAAAATAAACAATAAAGCGCAATCACAACCCGGGGTCCACCGTGCAGAGATGGAAAACTGCTGCCAGTAATCAATGATGGAACACACAAGCGTGCGATTGCCTGTACACACTGGGTTAACGCCACTCAGCCTGAACAGGATGCTGAATTCCAACCTCTGTTACTATACAGAGAGGAACAGTACAGAAACAAAAGAGAATCTCTGCAACTGAGCTGTGTCGCTCGCACACAGAAATGGAACAGATGCTCTGAGCTTAATACCCTGACTAGGGTTGTGCTTGCTAACCGCAAACATGTTGGAACCAAATGCCAAGCCAATGGCTAATTGCCCCCTCTGACGCTAGCTGCCTGCCTACGTGTGCAGTCCCAAGACTAGACAGACACACAACACTTGCAGACAGAGTGTTAGAGACTCACTCACATAGCCGTACATAAAATGATACTGCGCACCAGCGTGTGCCACTGAGAGCCTTTTAAACATTAGGCTCCACCCCAAACAATCATGCCCAGCTGGCCGTGACATTATGAAGTTGAAGGAAATTAATTGGTTATTTTAAATTTGGGGGGAAATTTAAAAACTGAAAAGTGAGGCGTGCAATATTATTCGGCCCCTTTACTTTCAGTGCAGCAAACTCACTCCAGAAGTTCATTGTGGATCTCTGAATGACCCAATGTTGTCCTAAATGCCTAATGATGATAAATATAATCCACCTGTGTGTAATCAAGTCTCCGTATAAATGCACCTGCTCTGTGATAGTCTCAGGGTTCTGTTTGAAGCACAGAGAGCATCATGAAGACCAAGGAACACAACAGGCAGGTCCGTGATACTGATGTGGAGAAGTTTATAGCTGGATTTGGATACAAAATGATTTCCAAAACTTTAAACATCCCAAGGAGCACTGTGCAAGTGATCATATTGAAATGGAAGGAGTATCATACCACTGCAAATCTACCAAGACCCAGCCGACCCTCTAAACTTTCATCTCAAACAAGGAGAAGACCATGATCACTCTGGATGAACTGCAGAGATGTACAGCTGAAGTGGGACAGTCTGTCCATTACACAAAAATCAGTCATACACTGCACAAATCAGGCCTTTAAGGAAGAGTGGCAAGAAGAAAGCTATTCTCAAAGATATCCATAAAAAGTGTATTTTAAAGTTTGCAACAAGCCACCTGGGAGACACACCAAACATGTGGAAGAAGGTGCTCTGGTCAGATGAAACCCAAATCAAAATTTTTGGCAACAATGACAAATGATATGTTTGGCGTAAAGGCAACACAGCTCATCACCCTGAACACACCATCCCCACTGTCAAACATGGTGGTGGCAGCATCATAGCTTGGGGCTGCTTTTCTTCAGCAGGGAGAGGGAAGATGGTTAAAATTGATGGGAAGATGGATGGAGCCAAATACAGGACCATTCTTGAAGAAAACCTGTTTGGGTCTGCAAAAGACCTGAGACTGGGACAGAGATTTGTCTTCCAACAAGACAATGATCCCTAACATAAAGCAAAATCTACAATGGAATGGTTCACAAATAAACATATTCAGGTGTTAGAATAGCCAAGTCAAAGTCCAGAACTCAATCCAATCGAGAATCTGTGGAAAGAGCTGAAAACTGTGGTTCACAAATGATCTCCATCAAACCTCACTGAGCTCAGGCTGTTTACCAAGGAAGAATGGGCAAGAATTTCAGTCTCTCGATGTAGAAAACTGATAGAGACATACCCCAAGCGACTTGCAGTTGTAATCGCAGCAAAAGGTGGCACAACAAAGTATTAAGTTAAAGAGGCCGAATTATATTGCACGCCCCACTTTTCAGTTTTTGAATTTCCACAAAAATTTAAAATAACCAATACGTTTCATTCAGCTTCACAATTGTGTTCCACTTGTTGTTGATTCTTCCCTCAAAATTTACATTTGGTGTCTTTATGTTTGAAGCATGATATGTGGGAAAAGGTTCAAAAGTTCCAGGGAGCCGAATACTTTTGCAAAGCACTGTATACAGAGCACATACATTTAGGTCCATATATATTTGGACAGAGACAACATTTTTCGAATTTTTGTTATAGACATTACGACAATGAATTTAAAAAAAAAACACTTCAGATGCAGTTGAAGTTCAGACTTTCAGCTTTCATTTGAGGGCATCCACATTAAAATTGGATGAAGGGTTTAGGAGCGTCAGCTTCTTAACATGTGCCACCCTGTTTTTAAAGGGCTCAAAAGTAATTGGACAATTGACTCCAAGGCTGTTTCATGGACAGGTGTGGGCAATCCCTTCGTTATGTCATTCTTAATTAAGCAGATAAAAGGCCTGGAGTTGATTTGAGGTGTGGTGCTTGCATTTGGAAGGTTTTGCTGTGAAGTAAACATGCGGTCAAAGGAGCTCTCCATGCAGGTGAAACAAGCCATCCTTAAGCTGTGAAAACAGAAAAAAACCCATCCGAGAAATTCCTACAATATTAGGAGTGGCAAAATCTACAGTTTGGTACATCCTGAGAAAGAAAGAAAGCACTGGTGAACACATCAATGCAAAAAGACCTGGGCGCCCACAGAAGACAACAGTGGTGGATGATCGTAGAATAATCTCCATGGTGAAGAGAAACCCCTTCACAACAGCCAACCAAGTGAACAACACTCTCCAGGAGGTCGGCGTATCAATATCCAAATCTACCATAAAGAGAAGACTGCATGAAAGTAAATACAGAGGGTTCACTGCACGGTGCAAGCCACTCATAAGCATCAAGAATAAAAAGGCTAGACTGGACTTTGCTAAAAAAACATCTAAAAAACCCAGCACAGTTCTGGAAGAACATTCTTTGGACAGATGAAACCAAGATCAACCTCTACCAGAATGATGGAAAGAGAAAAGCATGGCAAAGGCGTGGTACAGCTCATGATCCAAAGCATACCACATCATCTGTAAAACACGGCAGAGGCAGTGTGATGGCTTGGGCATGCATGGCTGCCAGTGGCACTGGGTCACTAGTGTTTATTGATGATGTGACACAAGACAAAAGCAGCCGAATGAATTTTGAGGTATTCAGAGCCATACTGTGTGCTCAGATCCAGCCAAATGCAGCAAAACTGATTGGTCGTCGTTCCATACTACAGATGGACAATGACCCAAAACATAAAGTCAAAGCAACCCAGGAGTTTATTAAAGCAAAGAAGTGGAATATTCTTGAATGGCCAAGTCAGTCATCTGATGTCAACCCAATTGAGCATGCATTTCACTTGTTAAAGACTAAACTTCAGACAGAAAGGCCCACAAACAAACAGCAGTGAAGGCCTGGCAGATCATCAAAAAGGAGGAAACACAGCGTCTAGTGATGTCCATGAGTTCAAGACTTCAGGCAGTCGTTGCCAACAAAGGGTTTTCAACCAAGTACTAGAAATGAACATTTTATTTAAAATGATTGAATCTGTCCAATTACTTTTGGTCCCTTTAAAAACAGGGTGGCACATGTTTAGGAGCTGAAATTCCTAAACCCTTCATCCAATTTTAATGTGGATACCTTCAAATGAAAGCTGAAAGTCTGAACTTCAACTGCATCTGAATTGTTTTGTTTAAAATTCATTGTGGTAATGTCTATAATCAAAATTAGAAAAATGTTGTCTCTGTCCAAATATATATGGACCTAACTGTATATACAGACACATGCATGGACGGAGCACATGCATACTGACAAATGCATGCACGAAGCACATACATACCAACACATGGATGGACAGAGCACAAACATACCGCTGCATGTAAGGATATAGTACATACAGGTCCTTCTCAAAAAATTAGCATATAGTGTTAAATTTCATTATTTACCATAATGTAATGATTACAATTAAACTTTCATATATTATAGATTCATTATCCACCAACTGAAATTTGTCAGGTCTTTTATTGTTTTAATACTGATGATTTTGGCATACAACTCCTGATAACCCAAAAAACCTGTCTCAATAAATTAGCATATTTCACCCATCCAATCAAATAAAAGTGTTTTTTAATAACAAACAAAAAAACCATCAAATAATAATGTTCCGTTATGCACTCAATACTTGGTCGGGAATCCTTTGGCAGAAATGACTGCTTCAATGCGGCGTGGCATGGAGGCAATCAGCCTGTGACACTGCTGAGATGTTATGGAGGCCCAGGATGCTTCAATAGCGGCCTTAAGCTCATCCAGAGTGTTGGGTCTTGCGTCTCTCAACTTTCTCTTCACAATATCCCACAGATTCTCTATGGGGTTCAGGTCAGGAGAGTTGGCAGGCCAATTGAGCACAGTAATACCATGGTCAGTAAACCATTTACCAGTGGTTTTGGCACTGTGAGCAGGTGCCAGGTCGTGCTGAAAAATGAAATCTTCATCTCCATAAAGCATTTCAGCCGATGGAAGCATGAAGTGCTCCAAAATCTCCTGATAGCTAGCTGCATTGACCCTGCCCTTGATGAAACACAGTGGACCAACACCAGCAGCTGACATGGCACCCCACACCATCACTGACTGTGGGTACTTGACACTGGACTTCAGGCATTTTGGCATTTCATTCTCCCCAGTCTTCCTCCAGACTCTGGCACCTTGATTTCCGAATGACATGCAAAATTTGCTTTCATCAGAAAAAAGTACTTGGGACCACTTAGCAACAGTCCAGTGCTGCTTCTCTGTAGCTCAAAAGTGGCTTTACCTGGGGAATGCGGCACCTGTAGCCCATTTCCTGCACACGCCTGTGCACGGTGGCTCTGGATGTTTCCACACCAGACTCAGTCCACTGCTTCCTCAGGTTCCCCAAGGTCTGGAATCGGTCCTTCTCCACAATCTTCCTCAGGGTCCGGTCTCCTCTTCTCGTTGTACAGCGTTTTCTGCCACATTGTTTCCTTCCAACAGACTTACCATTGAGGTGCCTTGATACAGCACTCTGGGAACAGCCTATTTGTTGAGAAATTTCTTTCTGGGTCTTACCCTCTTGCTTGAGGGTGTCAATGATGGCCTTCTTGACATCTGTCAGGTCGCTAGTCTTACCCATGATGGGGGTTTTGAGTAATGAACCAGGCAGGGAGTTTATAAAAGCCTCAGGTATCTTTTGCATGTGTTTAGAGTTAATTAGTTGATTCAGAAGATTAGGGTAATAGGTCGTTTAGAGAACCTTTTCTTGATATGCTAATTTATTGAGACAGGTTTTTTGGGTTATCAGGAGTTGTATGCCAAAATCATCAGTATTAAAACAATAAAAGACCTGACAAATTTCAGTTGGTGGATAATGAATCTATAATATATGAAAGTTTAATTGTAATCATTACATTATGGGAAATAATGAAATTTAACACTATATGCTAATTTTTTGAGAAGGACCTGTACATACATAGACATAGTGTAATGGATCCCACACAACCATTGAAACAGTATAATTGGCCTCCATACAGCCTTGCAAACAATGTAATGGTCCCCACACAGCCCTCCACACATTATGATGGCCCCACACAAACTTTAATAATGTATAATTTTTCGCATACAGTATAATGGCCTCCACATCTTCCTTATAGAATAATCCACTCTCTATTGTCATCCATATAGTGTAATGCTTTCCCCATAGTCCCCCATATAGTATAATGCACCACCCATAGTCCTTCATATAGTATAATGCACCCCATAGTCCTTCACGCCTTATAACGCACACCCATAGTCCTTCATACAGTATAATGTACCCGATAGTACTCCATATAGTACAATGCACCCCATAGACCTTTATGTAGTATAATGCACTTCCCATAGTCATCTTTATAGTATAATGCACCCCTTAGTCCTCCATATGGTATAATGCACTCCACATAGTCCTCCACAAAGTATAATGCACCACCCGTAGTCCTCCATAAGGTATAATGCACCCCTAAAAGAACTCCATACAATTTAATGCACTCCCCATAGGCTTCCATATAGTATAATGCACAACCATAGCCTTTCACGCAGTTTAATTCACAGTTTAATGCACACCACACAGTCCTCCACATATTATAATTCACCCCATAGTACTCCATACAGTTTAATGTACCCCTATAGTCTTCCATACAGTATAATGCACCCCATAAGCATCCATATAGTATGTATAGTATAATACACAATCCATAGTACTACATACAGTATCATAGCCACCATAATATACTCCCTGATATTAAAAAACATACCCACCTCTCCCTGTTCCCCCACTGCTCTGCCCTCTGTAGAGCATCACCTCAGCAGCTCCACTGTATGGCACGGTGTGGCACGATGAAGTGATGTCATCACGCCTGCTTGCTGAGATGTCAGATGTTGAGAGAGAATGATGAGATTGATGAGGGAGGGAGCGGACGGCTTTCCTCCTTCATTATTTTTTTCAACTGTATTAAGTAGTGGTTCAGATTTTGCACTGCCATTTGCCAAGAGTGTGATCACACACAAAGATGAAGCATGAATACGGTTTATTTTGTCAACACGTTTCAAGGTTTATAAACATCTTCATCAGGACAAAACTACAATGATCATCAATGATTGTGTATAATCATACCCTTGGACTTTTAGCAGTGTGAACCACCGTATTCCTCATCTATTGCTTTGTATTCTATTGGTAGTCCTGCAGCAGCCTTTAAATGCTTCCATAGGTCTCATCCCCACCAGGTAAGCGCACCTTTGATCTTCTAAACCACTTGGTTACCGGTGAAGAACCCATTTTGTGATTTTCATTTCTTCAGTTATTTTATTTGTTTAGCTTTCAATTGTATTGGCATTCTGATTACAAATACAGTTGAATTGCGATGGCAGGAACTGTCAACGGGCCTTCGACTCATGGGCCCATAGCGACCGCATGGTATGCCGCTATTAGCAGCACACAACTGGCTGGGGGACCCTGCCAGAGTAGTGGCCCTGGGCAAATGCCTAGATGTCTTCCCACCCTCTAATGCCTGCAATGATTATAAAACACGTTTTTTGTTTCTTTCATAATGTGTTTATAAATCTTTTCAAGTATCAAATTTGCTATGAACACGCACAGCTGTTCTCTGTTAGCCACAATTCTATAACAAAAACCACTCAAGTAAATGTTAAGTGGACTACCCGTCTGTAGTCAGTCTAATTCAGTCATAAATAGAGAGATTTTGATAAGATAAGAACCTCGAAAAGTTTAATAATCAAGATGTTAAGGCAATTTGTAATGCTTTGATATTTTAAAATAAATTAATGAGAAAACCATTTTGCATATTTTCATTTCTATACTATGGATACTAGTAGCTGATTATAAATGGATGTTAGCATAATTATTACATGCAGAGCACTACGGAAAGGAGTGAAAGGTCAATTCCAATTCTATCCTTCCTGTATTTATCACGCTGCATTGGGAGCTAATTTCTAAGATCTATTACAGAAGTAATATACCTTATAGTTCAATGATGCATAGGAAGCAACATGCAAAGCTTTCACTCTTGAAGATCTTCATGATGTAATAGACTAAAGAACAGATTATGAAAGTCCATCTATTTCTTTTATTTTCTGCACTATGCAATATGAATCAAAATAATAACAAATATATACAAACAAATTAATATTTCAGCTCTGAAATATAAATATATATATATGTATATATATATATATATTTAAATTTAATTATTTAGGAAATGCATTTTATTTATTACTATAAATAATAATAATAATCATTTCAAGTTATATGGCACAAACATATTATGCATCATTTTTTGGTAATATTCTGTAACAAATAACAAAATTAGTCAAGTGTATTTAAGGAGGATGAAAGATGCTCAACAGTCTGACCTTATGAACAGGAAGTCTATGTTATAAACAAATTAATATATTAAGTTGGAGTAATCGGCTTCCCACTGTAGGCCACTTGGACAGCATCAAACCCAGGGCGTAACTAGCACAGTGGTAGAGGCCAGCAGCTGACTGTGGTTTGCCTCTCACAGGTGAATAATGTCATTGCCATGTGCTGCTTGCCCCACTATGCTGTTCGCGTCTGGGAAGGATAGAAGAATCTTTTTTGTTTTGTTTTTTTATATGAGTTGTAGAAGCGCTCCAGTATAGAGGACATTTTTTCAGAATACGGGCCAGGATGGGACATATTATTACAGGAAAGGGCCAAAATGAGGGACTTTATTAAAGGATGGGGGCCAGGACAGGATGGGATCGGGATGGGGGACATTATTAATAAGCCAAGACTGTGGACATTATTACAGGATGGGGGCTAGTACGTCATACATTATTACAGGATGGGGGCATTATTATAAGATAAGGATCACATTATTACAAGATAGGGGCCAGGATGGAGGACATTATTACAGAATGGGTGAAAAATTAGATTACAGTTGATTACAGTTTGGGGGCCAAGAGGAGGACATTATTACAAGATGGGACCAGGATAAAGGAAATATTACAATATGGGGAACCTTATTACAGAATGGGATCCTGGATAGGGGACAATATTACATGATGATTATTACAGGATGATGCCAATATGAAGTGCCTTATTATAGGATGGGTGACATTACAGGATGGGCGCAAGAATTTAGAAAATAATTACTATATTTTTCAGATGATAAGACGCACTTTTTTCCTCCCAAAATATGGAGGAAAATGGGGGGTGTCTTATAGTCTGGATATATTAGCTCTGACTGTGGTGGGGAGGTAGGGGTGCAGTATCGGAAGAGCAGCAGGAGCCAGAGGCTCCAGCTAACTCCTGTGCCCGCTGTTAAATAGAAATGAATATGCACTGCATTCCATGCCCATGGGCATGAAGGTCAATGAATATTCATTTCTTCTTGGCATCCTGGTATGATTAATTGGCCCTTCCCCTTGCTGATATGATTGGCCCCATCCCAGTCAATTATGTCAATGCCATGCGCTGCTTAGAAGCATTAAGCAGCTGCTGGCAAAAGAGCAGGATGCTGCGACAGCGAAGGAGCTGAGGAAGGTAAGAGTAAAGGTTTGTTTTTTTATCTTTTCTGATGGGGCCATGGATACCAGGACTGGGATGGGGCCAATCATACCAGCAAGGGTATGGGGCCAATCAATCATACCAGGAACTGGATGAGGCCAGTTAATCATACCAGGAACTGGATGGGGACATGTATACCAGGAACGGGATGGGGCCAATCAATCATAACAGGAACGGGAGGGGGCCAAACAATCATACCAGCAACGGGATGGGGCCAATCAATCATATCAGAATAAGAATGGGACCATGCATACCAGGACTGGGATGAGGCCAATCATACCAGAATAAGGATGGGGCCATGCATACCAGAATAAGGATGGGGCCATGCATACCAGGATGGGGATGAGGGCCATGCATGCATACCAGGATAGGGATTAGGGGACTATATTTACCAGGATAGGTGATCTTAAGTACAAAATTGACAACATTTTTTGCTTCAGGTTTTTTTTCCTAATTTCCTCCTCTAAAACATAGGTGCGTCTTATGGTCCGAAAAATATGGTACATGATTAGGGACAATATTGCAGTTGGGGAGAGGAGGACATTATTACATATTTGGGGCCTGGACATGGGACATTATTACACCATAGAGGACATTATTATAGGATGATGACCAGAGCAGGGACATTATTACTGGTTGGGGGACAGAAATTATTACAATAGGAGCTAGGAAGGGGTACAAATTTTCAGGATAGGAACCAGGAAGGAGGACAATATTATAGTTGCCAGGGTGAAGAACAGTAATACAGAAAGGAGAACTACATTACCGGAAGGGGACCAGAATGGGGGGACATTATTTCAGCATATGGTGGGCCATGATGGCATACATTATTACAAGATTAGGGCCAGGATGTGGTACATTTTCCAGGAAGGGCCCAGAATGGAGGACATTATTACAGAAAAATGGTGACAATGAGAAACATTATTGCAAGATAGGGTTCATGCCCGGGAACAAAATTACAGGTTGGGGGCCAGGAAGGAGAGCATAATTATAGGATGGGGGACATTATTACAAGATTGTGCAGTACGGGAGGACATTATTACAAGATGGGGCAGAACTGGGGGACATTATTACTAGAAGAGGCCAAGATGGGAAACATTATTACCAGAAGCGTGCTAAAATAGGAAACATTATTACAAGATAGGGACCAGGACAGGGGACATTATTACAGGGGGCAGATGTCGGACATTATTACAAAATTGTGGCAAGGTTAAAAGACATTATTGCAGGGTGTGGGCTAGGACAGAAATGATAAGAACAGGGGACATTGTTGCAGGATGGGGGCCATGATGGGGGACAATATTATATGATAATGGCAGGATAAATTACATTATTACAGCATAGGCAACAGAGTTGGGGACAATATTACAGGATGGGGCTAGGTCACTGGACATTACTATATGAAGAGTCTAGGAAAGGGAACATTATTACAGGAAGAGGCCAGGAAAAGGGAAAGTATTATAGGAAGGACGATATTATTACATGACTGGAGACATTATCACCGAATAAAGACCAAGATGGATGATATTATTACAGGATGAAGGATAGGATGATAGAGATTATTACAGAATAGGGTCCAGGATGGGCACATTATTATAAGATGGGGCTCAATATTACAGGATGGGGCCAATATGCGGTCATGTGCATCTGATTAACAATTTGTTGGAGGCCAATGTCCAAATTTTGCACCAGAGCCCATAGGCTTCTAGTTAACTCACTGACCAAACTGAAAAAATACTTTCAATCTAGTGATGAAAACTGCCAGATTTAGTTAATTCTACTCTGATTCAATTTTATAATATTAGAACACAGAAACACCACAAATCACTGAAGAAAATCCTTTTTATATAAAGTCAAAATTTATCAAACGAAGCAAATTGTCCGAAACGTGCGTCGGGGTGCGCTATTACAGGACAAGGCGACCCTTAAAGGTATATTCCAGTATTTTTCTTGAGTCCCTTCCTGCACATGCACGTTTTGGAACATACAAACACATGGTTTGTTTGTTCATTTATTGCACTGGATACAATCGATTTTTGAAGTGGATATATGCAATTTTTTTTTTGGCACACCGCACTTTAAATAATAGATTTTGGTGTGAATTCAGGTAATCTTGTGCACAGCACATTGCACTTTTTAGGTTTTTAGGTGAAGATATGTATTTTTTATGCACAGCACATTTTTTATAAAGTTTATAAAGTTTTTTTATAAGTTATGATACTTTGTTTTTACCTTGTAAGAAACTTTTGTTATTGGGTCTGCCATTAGTATGTTATCAAATGTCCTGTTATGCATACAGATTTATTGTTTTTATATTATATTTATAAATATTTTTTAAAATTATTGCCACAAGGATTATATAATAAAGGCGTTTTTTGTTATAAATTCCTGGCTTTGGTTTCTGCCTGGCTGTCCATGGTTCGGTTGTTTTGGTTTTCTTCTCTCCGATTCAATTTTGTATGCTTAACAGCCTTCCAAATTTGTAGCTTGACTGCCCTTCTATATGGATGCAGACTTTCTTACCGTGTTCCTGCCCTTGAAGACAACAAAAGCATCATGTGAATACTGTCATACAGTTTTATATGTAAAAGTAATGTGGGTCCTATGTAATATACTATAGTAATGTACAGCATGTGAAGTGTCAATGCATAATGTGGATAGAGTATAGTATAAGATAAGCTTATACTGTAAGTAGTTTAGCAACCGCATAAGATATAGTATAAGGATAAAAGGTTTAAAATATGAGATGAGAAATAGTTAATTCTAGAACTAGCCAAGTGGGTGGGCCCCTGTGTTAATAACTAGGGGGGCACTTACTGAGTGAGTTCAGAGAATTAGTAAAGTGGCTAGTGAAGGTCAAGTTCACTTGCAGCGGATTACTAGGGTCACAATGTGTCACTTGTGATCCCGAGAGGTTGCTCCTCCCACGTCTGGAGCCTAAGGTCTGGCACAGGGTCTGCATCTGTTACTAACATCATACAGGAGGGGACATCCCACTTTCAAACTGTTTGTAGCATCTAGTCTTTGTTATAGAGGCCTCATCCACAGGACCCCAAAAAATTATTGAATTACTAATGTCATACAGTAGGGGAGATCTAATTTTAAAATTGTTTGAAGTATATCTTCTTTGTCATACAGGCCTTATCCACACTCAAACAATTCTTTCTTCTGTGACTAACGTAAATTCAGCACACCATATTTCATCTTGTCATTTACTGCTGCTGGTAGTCAGTTGTTTGCAGAACTGGTGCAGAGATTAAAATCTAATTTTTTTTGCTACCACACTATCTGACCAACGTGACAGGAACAAGCTAGGTCATGGTGGAAGGATGATTAGGCTTGGTGTTCAAGTTTTACTTGGGGTAGGTTGTAATGTTTGTGAAAGCACTAGTGAAGGAACAACGTCACATACACGTCCTATACAAAGACAAATTACAACTTCTGTTCCTGGATGGGCTACTCTACTATCTTTCTTTGGCAGATGCACAGTGGTAACCTTGCTGATGAGGCCCATAAAGAGCATGTGTTCGAATGGATGGTAAGCACTGATTCAAGTGGCCGCTCCTCCTTTTCTTCCACCTCAATATCACACACAGTAGTCCACAGAGGTAGCACCCAAATTACCCTTGATTCCACCCGCGTCTCAACTCTGCAACTGTAGAACTGACTGTATGAAACCGCAGATGGGTGAGTCTGAAGTGCTGTTCACACATACTATGCCAAGGGCATCAGAAGTGTACTCCAAAGCTTCACAGAGTCAAGAGGAAATCTGCACCGATAGCCCAAATTTTTTTAGCTTGGATCCTGGGCAGGACAAAGTGGGGTTGGAGCAGCATCCTGACCCTCGTCACCAGACGTTAACCCTCAGGGGGGAAGTAATCTGATGAGACTCAAATATCAGAGGTTCACACGGACTGTAATGTGCTGTCAGGGCAGGAAGAGGAGGAGGGCGACTCCAAGGGCGAGGAATGTGATAACAGAGGATGATGATGATGAGTTGGTAGATCCCAGTTGGTGTGAACACAGAGGAACGCAGATGTGTATGTCATCTGAGGAGGAACACAAGGAGGTTACGTTGCGATGTAGTGATGCAGCCACAGCAAGCAATGCATCCTAAGCCACAACTGCTGTTGTGAACTGCAGCGTTCGCAGGTCTGCAGATTGCAGGGGTGGCAGGAGCTACCTAGCCTGGGCCTTTTATGATGCCGCAAAGAATGAGTCAACTCATATAATCTGCCAACTTTGCAAAAAAAAAGCTGAGTACAGGAAAAAAGTGCAATAATTTGACAGCTACATGTATGAACCTTCACAAGCACAATCAACATGCATTACTCTAGTAATCCCACTGCGCTAAACTGCAGACCAGCTGACTGCAAAGACCATCAGCCACCCCATCAATTGCATCTGCTGCTTTTTCCCCCTCCTCTGCTACCATGCCAAATATTGTGATGCAAGTCTCCAACCGCACAACCTTGGTTCTTTACCTGCTCCATTCACGCTGACTGAGAGCCCGCCGTCAGCTGTAACGGAAGTGGACATGCCTGCTGTTGACCGATCTCAGAGACGAGCACATCACAACTTTCTCAAACCACAATAACATCTCCGTCTGCACCTCCCTCGTGATCAAACTTCAGTTTGTACGATTCACCATACTCCACCCTCTCTCAGCACTGCAGCCAGCCCACAACACTAAAGTTGTGGTCACGTAAAAGATTGTTTCGTCCTACACACGACAAAGCTAAGAGTTTGCACTCCACTATCTCCAATCTGTTGGCCACATAAATGCTGAATTTCCACCTAGTAGATGCAGACAGTTTCCGAAAGCTGATGGCCGTTGCAGTCCTCCAGTGCCAGTTGCCCAGTTGCCATTACTTTTCTAAGAAAGCTGTGCATGCACTACACCAGCATATCGCAGACAACATCACCCATTCCTTGACTAAATCTAAGTCTGCCAGGGAGCATTTCAACACAGACATTTGTACGAGTAAGCATGGCCAAGGGTTTTTATATCTCTCTGATTGGGCACTGGGTGACTCTGGTGGCTGTGGGGGCTGGCGCTGCACAACAA
Organism: Ranitomeya imitator; assembly: GCF_032444005.1. NCBI lineage: Eukaryota > Metazoa > Chordata > Amphibia > Anura > Dendrobatidae > Ranitomeya > Ranitomeya imitator. Next base: position 326,981,200 of record NC_091286.1, on the reverse strand, counting down.
GCCTTGGAATCCCCAAGGCTTGCACTACAATCCTCTAGATTTCACACTGCCTCCACTGCCTTTGCCTCTTCCACCTCCTCTTGGCCTTCATCCTCTGCCCTAATGAGACATGCATTCCAACAATGATGAGTGAATCCCCACCACCTTCATACTGCATAGCCAGGGCTCACCTCAATCAGGCAGTTGTAAAATTGATAAGCCTTGGAGATTGCAATCATACAGCTGAAGAGTTGTGGACAGCTCTCCAGTACGAGTTTGAGCAATGGCTGTCTCCGAGGAACCTGCATCCAGGGAAGGCCGTGTCAGATAAAGGTGCAAACCTGGTGGTGGCCCTACATCGAGGCATTCTCACACATGTGCTGTGCATGGATCACATCCTCTACCTGGCGGTACAGTATTTTCTCTCACACTCTCCTGGCTTGGGTGAGCTGCTGCAGAAAGCACGGAAGCTGTGTGCTCTCTTCCGTCGTTAGCACCCCTCAGGTCATTGACTTGCATTGATACAGAGGTCTTTGTCCATGCCAGTTAACAGGTTGATATGCGATGTGCTGACAGGGTGGAATTCCATTCTGCACATGTTGCAGTGACTATGGCATCAGCAATGAGCCAGGACGCAGTATGTCAAGTCATATAGCCTGGACCAACGCAGTATGGATGTGGCACATATCACATTTATAGAGTGGGCATAGATTAAGGACCTTTTCACCCTTCTGAACCATTTCAAAATGGGTACTAAGATGGTTAGCGCTGAAAATGTCATCATCAGAATCACTATTCCAGTCATCTATATGCTGGAGCAGACTTTGAATGGTCTGCGGGAGGAGGTGGTGGTCCCAGAGGTTGAGGAGGATGCGGAAGGGATAACATTGTCTCTAAGTTCCAGACTGTCGTCACACAGGCAGGTGCCATGGGAGGCTGGACGACTGCAATCGAAGGGGGCTGGTGATAACAGACAAACTATTAGTGCAAGATTCGAGTAACAAATGGAGGAGGAAGAGGTGATAGGCGAACAACTGTGAGCGCAACTGGCTGTCCCCTGAAAGTGTAGACCACCTAGCTTTCATCAAGATGAATAATTCTTTAGCGTGGCTTCTGTGTCTACTGTTGCTGCTGCAGATGTTAGCACAAAATTTTGGAAAAGATAACACTCCTGGTTGGGTGTCATCTGCTGGGTTGGGTGTCCCTATTATACTATTTCTACTGTGGTGAAATTGATGCCATTTTGTTGGTGTCTGCCACTCATTTTGGAAATGTGAACACTCATGGTTGGGTCTCCAGCTATCCATTTGCTGGGTTGGGAATAGTATAAGATGTGTTAGTCCTTATTATACTATTTCTACAGTGGTTAAATTGATGGCACTATTTTCATGCATGCCACAATTTTTTGGAAATTTGAACACACCTTGTTGGATGTCCAAATGTCCATCTGCTGCATTGGGTGTAGTGGAAGACCTATGAGTCCCTGTTATACTATTTCTACTATTGTGAAATTGATACAACTTTGTTGGTGTCTGCCAATAATTTTTGGAAATGTGAACACTTCTGGTTGGATGTTTATCTGCTGGGTTGAGTGTAGTGGAAGTTGCGTCAGTCCCCATCATACTATTTCTACTGTGGTGAAACTGATGCCACTTTGTTGGTGTCTGCCACTAATTTTTGGAAATGTGAACACTCCTGGTTGAATGTCCAACTGTCCATTTGCTGGGTTGGGTGTAGTGGAAGACCTGTCAGTCCCAATTATACTATTTCTGCTGTGTTGAAATTGATGCCACTTTGTTGGTGTCTGTCTCTAATTTTTGGAATTATGTAGACTCCTGGTTGAGTCTCCTTCTTGTGTGTTGCCTGTAGCAGAATACCTCTGAGACTGGCAGTCCTGCAATGTTTTTGAGTCAACTACCCGTGTTACTATCCTTACATTTTTGTGACAATGGTAGTCTATGAAACCGATATTTGTGCCACCACAGTGTGGCAAAGCATGAAAGCAGGTTGGGTTGTTGCATGTGATATCAGTTCTTCCAGCACAGCAGGCCTACACTGATCCCTCACCCATATCATCTTACTTTGACGTTCAATTCAAAGCTGTAATTTCTTGGTGTCTCCTCCTAATTTGATGTGTTTTAGCAGCATTTGGGGCGGTTGAAGGTGTTGTACATGCATTTGTTTTTGCTTCCCATTGCCTATAATGACCTTTGGCTGTGTTCAGCGAATATTTGATGAATAAATCAGCGAATATTTTTAATTCTGCAATCATAATCCGAACCGAACATTGAAATATTAACTTTTCTCCAGTCATGAATATGACTCTACCCAATTTTACATTTCTAGTTTTGACCTGGCCACCTTTATACTGCTAGACTACACCATCAGCCAGATGTCACTGTGTAAGTTCAGATTCCTGTACAGTTGTTGAACTGTACAGGTCATAGCAACTGCTTTTTGCTTACTGGAGAGACTTGCACAAAGCCTGTCTGCGGTAGCCACTTTAGTGATGCCAGGTTACAATTGACAGACCCAATAATAACTTGCCTGATTGCTTTCACTAATGCATGAGGAAAAGACTGTCTATTACTGTGGCATGTAAAAGTTTGGGAACCCCTGGTCAAAATTACTGTTATTATGACCAATTCAGTAAGTTGAAGATGAAATGATCTCTAAAAGGGCTAAAGTTAAAGACGACACATTTCCTTTGTAATTTAGGTAAAACAATATATTGTCATTTTTTACATTTTAATAATTACAAAAAGAAAAATGGTCCAATGCAAACATGTGGGCATCTTTGGAGATTTGTGTGCTCAGATAACTTTGACCAAGGTTTTAGACCTTAATTAGCCTGTTAGGGTTATGGCTTTTTCACTATCATTGTTAGGAAAGGTAAGGTAATGCAAATATCCCAGATTTATAAAAACCCAGCTTCCTCTACTTTATGCCAGAAAACAGTAGCCATACCTTCTTTTAAGCAGCCGCCTAGTACTCTGAAAATGAAAATGGTGGAGGTACACAAAGAGAGAAGGCTATAAAAGATAAAGTGTTTTCAAGTTTCCCTTTCCTCAGTTCGAAATGTAATTAGGAAATGACAGTTAACAGAAACTGAGGCTTTGAAGATAAGGTCTGTAAGACCAAGCTAAGTTTTAGTGAGAGTTGCTGGATTGCTTGAGAGGCAGATCAGAACCCATGCTTGATTGCAAAAGACCTTCAAAAAGATTTTGCAGACTCCGGAGTTGTTGTACACAGTTGTGTTCAGAGACACCTTTACAAATATTGCCTTCATGAAAAAGTCATCAGAAGAAAACCTCTTCTGTGTCATCACCATAAAACTCAGCGTCAAAAGTATGTGAAAGAATATCTCAAAAACCCTGATGCATTTTGGCAACAAGTCATGTGGACAAATGATGTTAAAATAGAATAGAAAAGTGCACATACTTTAAGAAAAAGAACATCTTAACAACTATTAAGCATGGGGGTGGATCAATCATGATTTGGGATTGTGTTGCAGCCAATGGCATGGGGAAAATTTCATAGGTAGAGGAATGAAATGATTCAAAGAAGTTTCAAGAAATTCTTGATGCAAACATAACACCAGCATAAAAAGCTGAAGTTGAAAATAGGATGGCTTCTACAAATGAATATTGATCATAAACACAGGTCAAAATCTACAATCAATTACCACAAAATGTGCAAGCTGAAGCTTTTACAATGGCCCTTACAGTCTCCTGATCCGAACATCACTGGAAATCTGTGGCTAAACCTAAAAATAGGAGTACATGCAAGTTGACCCAGCAACTGCACAGAACTGGAAGATTTTTTCAAGGAAGAATGGATGAAAATCCCTCAAACAAGAACTGAAAGACTCTTGGCTGGCTACAGAAAGCATTTACAAGCTGTGATACTTGCAAAAGAGGGTGCTACTAGGTACCAACCATGCAGGGTGCCCAAAATGTTGCATTGACCCATTTTCCTATTTGTAATTTTTGAAATGTAAAAAATCACAATATATATTTTTGTTTGCCTAGAATACAAAGAAACATGTAATTTTTAACTTTAGGCCTTTTATAGATCATTTTATCTGCAACTTACTTAACTATTCACAATAACAGTAATTTTGACCAGGGGTGCCCATACTTTTACATGCCATACCTATCTACTCTCTAGCAGCTTTAAACTTTTTCAAACATTCTTTGCAGCAGCACACTAAAATAAAGCTGAGACTAGAATTAGTTCATACTATAGTCGAATTGCAGGACCAGGTATAGTGTCAACCACAAAAATGTGCAGCTATTGGATGGAGGTCCGGCATGCCGCCTCTAAGCTGATGATTTTCTCATCTACTCTTTTGAATAGCCAGCCTGATGCATATGTAAAAAAACAGAGATGCAACCAAAATATAATGTAAGCAAAATATTTTATTTACTTGCAATATATTCAAAACACAAGAGCTAAGCCAAATACTTTTATCCATAGCACTCATGTACTGTATGCAACTGAAAGATGAAAGATACTCAGCAGATAATATGGTGTATCCCAAGAAACTACTGTATCAACTAAAAGAAAAACAGTCCAGGCCAAATAGTCAAACCAAGAGTGTACAGTCCTGGTATTTAAGGATAATTTAACAAAGAGTCAAGCTGAATAAAAACAGGAATAAATGCATCACATCAAAACCTGTATATTCCTTAATGAAGAAATATATAAGTAACCTAAAGTAACCTAAAAAAACATAAAGTATGAAAAGATGAGCAACTAAAATTAAATTAGATCAGAAATAACAATCTTGGAATTTTGACAGGGAATGGCTGGCATTTTGTTGTGCACCATGGCTTTCTCTAGGGCTAATGAGCTAATCAAATTTATGTCGAATTTTATGAAACTTGAAAGTGCCAGCAAAAATTAATAATTTTATTTGTGTTGTCTTCTTTAGGGTGCCAACTTCACAGCCAGGAAGGTATCCATAGCACCTTTCTAACAATATAACCGCTTTGAGACTTCACGCACGCATTCTATATTTACTTTTTTTTTTCATTTCACTGAATCATAGGGGTCCCCCCTACTTTTAATACATACCTAATAAGAGTGTTATTCTAAACAAGGGTTTTTCTATAGTAAGCTAATCAAATTAATGCCAAATTTTATGAAATTTGAAGGTGCCAGCAAAAATGAATAATTTTTCGTAAGATGCCAGAATCAATTTTACACATTACAGAATTTGCATCAGCCACAAAAGGCTAAAACGACCAGAGGTGTGACCACATGAGCTTCTCCATAATTTCTTTCATATGACATGGTATAGTGCAACCAATCAGGAGGAACCATCATACCCTGTATAAAAGCTGAGACAGGAAATGCAGAATCAATTTTTAGGCAATTTGACATAGCGAGAGAACATCAAAATATGCAGTTCAGCTATAGAGACAGGAAGGAAAAAAAACAAAAATGGACAAATAATGTGCTGTACAGCATTAGCAGTAAAGATTAAAGAAGATAAGTGTAGTAGCACTAGAAAACAACAAGTCAGTACAGTTTTTTTCACAAAAAAAACCAACTAAACTGTGTTTTTCAGAGTCAGTGTACTTGCTTGTCACAAGTAACTATGCATGAAGCGATCTAGTTTGCAGACAATTTTACATCAGTACACTTCAAACATTATAGTTTTCTGTTGCAGGTGCAGGCTTTTTGGACATGTACTTATCTAGCATATTTTATGTCACTTTGAGGAAAAAAGGTTAAATTTTGCAAAAAAATAAAAAAGTGTATCATGTCTGTTTTTTGCACACTTGCTGTTCTAATCCAATTTGACAGCCATCCATGCAAAATTTATACTGTGGGGTGCTGCCACTTGAGCAATACTGGCACCAGTCCAGGCAGTAGAACTACAAAATGCAGGTCACAATTGGCCACCTTTGCCTCTCGCAAAGCATATTAGTGACATCTACGATGTTGCCACTGTCAGCGTGAGTCAATATATTCAGTCCAGAATGGTCTCCCAATTCACAAATGACTAAGAAGGATAGTTTTTAAACTGTTTTTCATTATAAAAAAAAATTAAGTGTTATTAAATGGGCTGTTGTTTACTACTGAGTTATTATCCATTTCTTTGGTGAGGTCATTTTCACATTATTAAAGCTTTGTTTGTGTTCAAGATTTAAAATGGTGTTGAAACAGTCCAAGGAAGCCTGTGAGTGTTAGGTCGGGGTCACACTTGCAAGGCAATGTGAGAAACTCACACGAGTCACTCGCATCAATACCTGGCACTGCCGCTGGCGCTGGCACTCGGGACCGGAGCGTGCAGCTGCATGTATTTCTATGCAGCCCCACACTCCGTTCTCGAGTGTCGGCGGTAGTGTCGGCTATTGATGCTAGAGACTCGTCCTAGTTTCTCACATTGCATTTACAAGTGTGACCCCAGCCTTACACCTCTTTTCATGGCAATAGAAAACTTTGCATTATTGCGATTCACAGCATATCTATTTGATGCAAATCCAATTTTTGGGAAGAGATTTGTTGGACATAGCAAATTCAAAATTCCAAAAACTTATTTAACCTTACCAGCCTATGCTAGATAGGATTTAATCAGCATAGATCATGCATACAGTAGTTTCCCATATGCACATGAGCCAGTCACTGCAGCAGCTCTGATAACCTGGCTGGCATGTGAGCATTGCTTCTGGGTTGCTCATCAATGGTCACCACCAGCACTTCTGGATAATCATGCAACATCGGTCAGACTAGCACTTTAAACAGGTATGAAAGCACATTGGAGCAGTTTTTGGAGAGTGAAAAATAAGTGCAGGAGTGGGGAAAAGGATAAGTCACAGTCTAATTAGATATGCTGTAAAGTTTATCATGTTCACATGTACTTTTGGTTTATTATAAAAAGAAAAAAACAGGTCATTTTCAGATGATCAATAATATGGTAAAACACATCCAAACCATCCCTTTTTGGGAAATGTTTTAAAGCTTGATCATCACTATTTTGATATGAGAAATTTTTCCAACCTTACCTTTCTACAGATGTGGAGAGCACATGTCACAGGGTTACCGGGATGGAGCAGAGCTAGAAGACTGCAGTGTCTGGTTACTCCCACTCCAGTGCTAAGAAGAAGCACTTCTTCGTTTTATTAAAAGTGCTTATTTCTTCTGGCAGAACAGGGGTTAATCAACCATGTTGGAAATCCCTGTTCTCAGCTGTGCTCGGTTAGCCACTCCTTTTCCCGAAATAATCTGTGCTCTATTACTAATCCTCATCAGAGTTAGGTTTGCTGCATGACAATATGCCTGAAGGACACCATGAGAATCCGGTGATGTCTTTTGGGTTGATGAACATGCCCGTCTTCTTTCAGCACTCTATTAATGACATCTTCAGTCACCTGGTAGGCAGATTCATTGTGATCTATCTGGATGACATTCTAATTTATTCACCTGAACTTGAGTTTTGAGTTACACAGCTACATGTCAGGCAGGTTTTACATATACTCCTTGACAATAAATTGTATGTTAAACCCGAGAAGTGTATGTTCTCGGTTGAAGAGAACCCTCTCCTGGGTTATATTTTATCTTCCATGGATCCAGCGAAAGTCCGGGCGGTATTGGATTAGGATCTTCCAGAGGATTTGAAGGCATTACAAAGATCTTTGGCTTTCCCAACTACTACCATAAATTCATAAAGAACTTTTTGGTAGTAGCCAAATCACTTACAGATATGACCAAAAAGGGTACAGACTTCTCCAGGTCGACTAGTCCTGCCAGAGTGGCGCTTGTCATGTTAGAAAGGTGTTTTGCTGCTGCTCTGATTCTTAATCAGCTAGATGTCTCTTAGCCTTTCATTGTGGAGGTTGAAGTGTCTGATGTGGGAGTAGGGGTTGTATAATAGCAGGTTGTGTGCTGGTTAATGGCAACTATGTGCTTACTTTTCAAAGAAACTGTCACCAGCTAAGAGAAATTATGACATTGTTAATAAGCAACTCTTGGCTATCAAATGGGTTCTTGAAGAGTGAAGTTATTTTTTGGAGGGAGTGGTTTACCCAGTGATGATTATCACAGATCATAAAAATCTGGTATACTTGTAATTGTCAAAATGTCTTACACCACGACAAGCAAGATGGGCATTATTCTTTAACAGGTTTAACTTTTTTGTTACTTATAGGCAGGAGAACAAAAACGTAAAGGCAAATGCTTTATCCCGTTGCTTTCCTGGGCGAGGAGATAAGTGCAAACTGGTACCGATTCTTCAAAAAGGGGTTTTGATGGTGCCTACATGCTCTGATCAGGAAAGAGATATATGTTGACACTCAGGAGAGTGCCCCTGCTGCTTGTTCACTTGGTAAACTGTTCATTCCAGTCAATCTCGGTCTCAGAGTCCTAAGTGGATATCATAATACTGTGTTGGCTGGACATCCTGGGAATAAAGCCACTGCAGATTTGCTTTCACTATGTTTTTGCTGGCCAGGTGCTCATAAGGATGTCTGGGAGTATGTGTTGCACTATCTGCACTCTAATGGTATTAACTCCCTCTGCTTGCTGTCTGCTGTCTGTCATCTGCCACTCTACCATCTAGCAACATATTTTAATGTGCCTGCTTAATGATTGGTATAATTCATTGGTTGCATTGTATGATTTACTCACTGTTTGATGTATATCCATGACTGTGGCCTTATTCCTTCCTATCTTGATTTCTTCCCTTCCTGCACACCCTGGTGGATTCCTGTTATATGTGAGTGAATATTTTGTGTGTGGAGTTTTCAGTAACTCTCTGTTTTTGTCAGCCTGTTTTTCGGGTTGGGGTACTGTGGTGCAAAGTAGTGGTCCCCATATCCCTGGGTGGAGGAAGAGAACAGATGGACGGCTAAGTTGGTAGATAAGGTAAGGGCGGAGGCCCCAGCGTCTTCCCCTTCTGAAGTGTCCCATTGAACAGGGCGAGCTAGGGCGCTCCCTAGTGTTAAGGCCAGAAAAGGAGCCCTTGGCCCCAGGTCACCCGACAGCTGTGTCATGACAGTAAATAGCCTACATCTATCACTGTTTATGCGCGTGCACGATGATTTGATCCTCTTAGAATAGGCTACTAGTGGTTTAGCATATACACATTACATTGTATATATCTTTAAAGAGGTTATGTAACTTTCAACATGCTTTTCAACATAGCTGCAGATGTTATAAAACTTCAAATGGAACACTTGCACCTACGCATTCCCTTGAAGATCTAGTGCCGACAGTGCTCCTATTCAATGTTCACATGACCCCTCCAATGTTAATGTACTTGAATACTGGAATAAAGTTTCCTGACTCTGAGGTAAAATGCCATACAGCACGTAACCACTGCTGCCACTGATTGGCTGCAGCGTTCATGTGCTGACCATATGTGAAAAAAGCATCATACCTCAGATACAAAGGCAACATATTTTCCTACAACAGTTTGTAAAAACTGTACTGACTGATTGGTTTCAGCCAGACATTCCTCAAAATTGCATATATTGGAAAGCAGATTGTGCTATCAAGAATGGATTAGGTGCGTGTTTGTTTGCAATGAGAATTTTGAATCAATATTTTTTTTAAACATTTCATCCAATCATTTAACTCTTGCCAATCAAAACTGAATCAAGAATACATAAATGCTTCTCCACTCTTCTTGGAATAGTACATGAAGCAGAACATGGCAGGTAGAAACTCCATATGAAGGTCCAGGCCATGCACATTGATATTCTTGTGGAAACAACTTTTTGATAATCACATTCAACATTTCATGATGGTTTTTCTCTACATAACCTACACCCCTTTCATTCCCTCCCCAATCCTTCATTAACTCTTCATCAACACAAGTTTCATCATCTTCCAATGGCTTATCTGTCCCGACTAGACAATATTATTTATTTATATTACTAATCTATATAGCACTATAATATTCCACAGTGCCTTACAGACATTAATATCATAATAGTGCTCACAATCTAAATTCCCTATCAGTATGTTTTTGGACAGTGGGAGGAAATTGGAGAACCCGGAGGACACGTACGCAAACAATAGTAGAATGTACAAACTCCTTGCAGATGTTCTCATTGATGGGACATTAACACAGGACCAAGTACTGCAATAAGCAGTGATAACCACTGAGCCACAATACTGACTAACGTTGCATTTTATTCTGTGACCTAATGTCCTTAACCAGTAGTTACCACCATATATTAAAAATTGCTCCAAAATCTCCTGCCTTTGATTACTTCTTATAGTGCCCAAATGAAACTTGATTAAATTTCCTATGAACTTTACGTCTCCAGAATCGTCATCTCTCAATTTATGTACAGGGATTGCTTCAGCCCTCAATTCATTGCCACAAGAATAAAATATTTACCTTCAGGATTCTTTCTCCCCTCTCACCCTTTTTTGGGTGTGGTTAAATATAACTTGTTAAAAATGTTTTTGATAAAACATCTTAAAAAATGTGTATTGAACCACTTAATGACCACTGATACACCTTTTTAAAGTAGCCAATAAGGGTCCTAATTTATCAGCATCACCTTTTACATTGCCAAGGAATGTGTATCGCACCCCCTTGTGGGTGCACTCTGAAATAAGCACTATATGGCTAACAGACTGCTGCATCAACTTAAACAGTAACATAAAGTACAAAGTGTCCTGAAAAAACTCTTTTGAAAGCACTGGGATTTGTAAAAGCATTCCATAGTTATTACCAGATAAGGTGACAAACATCAGATCTGAAAATTGGCCTAGATCATGAATGGAAAAACTGGATGCTTCACTAAATTGTTAAAAAGTGGCCATCTAGTTTTGTTTTACAAACATGTAAATGTTACCCTAGGAGTTTGCAATACAATTTAGAATTTGTCAATTTTAATTGGGAAAAGCACAACGGATTGAATTTACAAGGCAAGTGGAAAAGAAACGTCAAGTTTTCCAATTTCATTTGATAGAGTTCTAGCAAACAGAGAACTATTACGCACTATTGATTTTCCAACTGTGTACATTGGTTCTTTATTTTTAAATCAGGATTACTGGACCGATTAGCTGTTATTATTTATATCAGTGCAGATTTGTCCGTCACATAATCTTTTTATTATGTCCTCAAGATATATGCTCCTCTGACGTCTGGGTTAAGCTACTGATTCCAGATGAGATTAAAGATCAAGGAGCTTTATAATTTATAAACAACATTAACATGTTGCATTTCTATTTTTCAGCACCGGGAATGTGGATAAATTTGATAAATGCAGACAAGTGAAACAAATAAAATGTGGTAACTATTACAGATCCATTACGCATTAGCCACAATCCAAATGCTATCGTTGCATAAAAAGAGGACAAATCTTATGCTTTAGAATTCATTAGCTTTTCCATTTTCAGTTTGTGATTTAGTAATTAAATTTTCTTCTTTGGTTGATTAGACAGTCAATGGAACATTTGAATTGGTTGCTAAAGTAGCAATTCAGTATGAAGTTTAAGTCTAATGAGGAGCTATACTTAAAGTGCCCAGATTCACTGTGGTTTACAGAAGGAGTAAAAAAAGTTGTCTTCGTCTGGACCACATCTAAAAAGTTTGAATCCACTAAATATTTGAATTTGTTAAAGAGATTTTTAATGTTTTTAACTCAAATCAACCTTACTTATTCCCTGACGGTCCAATGTGGTTCTCCGTTTCTGCCCCATTATTTATTAACGTAGCTTCAATGCAGATGTCATCACTAGAGCACATGACCAATTCAACTAATCACAGTCTTCTTATGCTATGTTCATTAGCAAGACAACTGAGCTCAGTGATTGGCCAGAAATCAGTTTAAACATGATCGAGATGGAATTTCTACAGTGAAGATCTAGCAAGATCAAGTGCAAAATGTGCTAGACTCGTGTAATCTATTTCAGGTTTTTTTTTTACTAGCAGAATACCAAGATTGGATAAAAAAAAAGATTATAAGTAATATTTGTATTCAGACATTGTTTATTTTATGATCTATACCTGGATTGGCTTAAAATACTATGAAAAAGAAATCCTGATTAAAACCTGTATGTATAGGACCCACACAATATGTAATGCCTAACCGTAATTCACCAAAAGGGACTTAAAATTCAAAAACAACACAGAGAAAAGGCAGCCTTATTTACCAACACCAGGTCCCAATGCCAATTCACTTCTGGATACTGCAGACCCCAATGAAAAAGGCAGGAGTAGCACCGGTGCTAAATAATCGCAGACTTACAATTTCATGAAGGCGGTGACTGCATAGCATTAAAAATGCACACAGGTGAGGCTTGCATACAGTGCCAGTCACACAGGTACATGTGATGCACGGTGTCCGGCTTACAGTTAATTCATGATGCCTACACTATTAAATCAGCGGGCTGCTCAACATTATATAAGTGCACCCTGCAAGGACAGATACCCCAATTTACCCAGTTATTAATAAAGGGCCTAGTTGCTTCCTGCATAAAGTTGGAAAATGTGCACCACAACATGCAGGAAGAGGCAGTGGAGTGGCCAGAGACACAAGATGGACAATTGTGTACCAGAGCACTAAACTGGTAAAGTTGCCAAGCCAAGGGTTATGTGTTCCTGAGTCTGGTGCTTTTTTAAAGTCAGTCCAGTTATCCCAAAAAAGGCCAGGTCAGCATCAGCAGGGGCAGAACAACTACCAGCCTAACCACCTCAGCATGCTCAGTCACATGCAAGCCAAGCATCCAACTACTTGAACCGAATGACAGCATCTGGACCCGGACCTGCGAAGCCCAACGGACCGGACTGCCCTCTGGGTGAGTGAAATAAAACTTATTTTTCTCCTCTTTCAGGTTGGATCGGGGGCTTATCTACATCATTATAGAATGCTGTAGATAAGCACTGAAAGGCAGTGGTCACATCTTATAGCGGCCAAACCTGGTGACAGGTTCACTTTAAGGAACTTTTCCATTAAATTTCTTTTACACACAGCATTTTTTTGCTTAACCCTTTTATGACCAGGGTTGGGATGGTACATCCGAGGTCAGAAACGCTGCTTTGATGCAGGCTCCGGTGGTGAGCCCGCATCAAAGCTGGGACATGTCAGCTGTTTTGAACAGCTGACATGGGCCCGTAATAGCGGCGGGTGGAATCGCGATCCACCCGCTGCTATTAACTAGTTAAATGCCTGACAAACGCTGACAGTGACATTTAACTTGTGCTTCCATCAATTGGGCTGGAAATGTGCGCATCGCAGACCCCTGTCATGTGATCGAGGGTCAGCGATGCATCAGCATGACAACCAGAGGTCTATTGAAGACATCTATGGTTGTTGATGCTGGATTGCTATGAGTGCCACCCTGTGGTTGGTGCTCATAGCAATGCAGTAATTCAGCTACATAGGAGTGATCTATGCATCGCTCCTATGTAGCAGAGCCAATTGAATTATGCCAGCTTCTATCCTCTCATGGAGGCTATTGAAGCATGGCAAAAGTTAAAAAAAATATTTTTAAAAAATATGAAGAAAAAAAAAGTTTAAATCACCCCCCTCTCCTCCCACTCAAAATAAAACAATTAAAAAAATCAAACAGACACATATTTGGTATCGCCGCATTCAGAATCGCCCAATCTATCAATAAAACAAGGATTAACCTGATCGCTAAACAGCGTAGCGAGAAAAAAATTAAAAACGCCAGAATAACGTTTTTTTGGTCGCCGCAACATTGCATTAAAATGCAATAACTGGCGATCAAAAGAACGTATCTGCACCAAAATGGTATCATTAAAAACATCAGCTCAGCAGACAAAAAATAAGCCTTCACCCAACCCAAGATCTCGAAAAATGGAGACACTACCGGTATCGGAAAATGGCACAATTTTTTTTTTTTTTAGCAAAGCTTGGAATTTTTTTTTGCCACTTAGATAAAAAATAATCTAGACATGTTTGTTGTCTATGAACTCATAATGACCTGGAGAATAAAAATGGCAGGTCAGTTTTTGCATTTAGTGAACTTAGCTAAAATAGCTAAAAAGACAAACAAAAAACAAGTGTGGGACTGCACTTTTTTTTGCAATTTCACCGCACTTGGAATTTTTTTCCCGTTTTCAAGCACATTACATGCTGATACCAATGAAGTCGTTCAAAAGTACAACTCGTCCTGCAAAACATTAGTCCTCACATGGCCATATTGATGGAAAAATAAAAAAGTTGTGGCTCTGGGAAGGAGGGGAGCGACAAGCAAAAACGCAAAACCGAAAAAAGCTGGTGTCATGAAGGGGTTAAAACACACAATGAAATGTAAGAATTTTTACCAGTGTTAAGGGGGAATTTTTTTTTCACATATATTTTGTGATTTTTGTGTCCAGCCATGCACAAGCATCACATGCTGGCCAGGAATGGAAGCATAAGTGTCAATACTGGCCACACAGCTGGGGCTCAATGATGCATCTTTCTGTGAGCTAACATATTTCCCTGTCTGTTAGTTTTATCTCAGCAGTGAGTGTTTTTGCCAGTCAGCAGCCCTGTGAGCACATCATAAGCTAAAATAGTGAAGTACAAGCTCCAGTCCCTGCTGAGCTGGTATGTCACTGATTTGATTTATAATGAGCTTGCTGGGCAGCTGACCAGCTGAAACACTCCTTCCTGTGATAAAGCAGACAGGGAAATGTGGTACCCCACAGAAAGATGCATCATCGAGCCCCTGTTGTGTATGCAGTAGTGATGAGCGAATATACTCGTTACTCAAGATGTCCCGAGTATGCTCGGGGGTCCTCCGAGTATTTTTTTAGTGCTTGAAGATTTCATTTTTATTGCCACAGCTGAATGATTTACATCTGTTAGCCAGCATAAGTACATGTGGGGGTTGCCTGGTTGCTAGGGAATCCCCACATGTACTTATGCTGGCTAACAAATGTAAATCATTCAGCTGCGGTGCTAAAAACTAAAACTCTGAGCACTAAAAAATACTCGGAGGACCCCCGAGCATGCTCGGGAAATCTCGAGTAACGAGTATATTCGCTCATCACTAGTAGTCAGTATATTCACTTATACTTCCTCCCATGGCTAGGACAGGAGGTATGTGGTGACCATGTTCCTGCATGTTTGGACTTCATCATAGCTCAGAACATAGCAGGGGAATATTACTGATATTATCTCAACACAGGATTGCTTTATTAAACACATTCAGTTGTGTAACTTATGATTATTCCAAGACCTGTTGATTAAAATGTATTTTGTTTATGGAACAGCCCCTTTAACATCTATGTGAAATCTTTTTTTTCTTTAGGAAACACTACACAAAGCCAGGAATAATGCTGAGAAAAAAAATGTTTTCAGAAATATGCTGTGTGGGAAGCCAACCTAAATGATTCTTTCTACAGAATATTAGCTACTATTTAATAATGAAATCAATCAGATAACTTTCTACTATAATTATTGCTATTCTATGTCCATGAACTGTTGTGGCTTTACTTTTAGGTATCTATGAATTAGGTTCATAGTAAATATTTCATTTGGGATACAACTTTATCTACAGCAAGTCGGATTTATCTAAATGCTTTTGTATTTAAATTAATATTGTACAGTATGCTGGATATTTCTTAAGAAAATGATGAAACCAGAACCTAATGAAAAAACTAACCTTTTTGTTCTTTGGTGGCATTTTAAGCTGTTGCAAGAATATGATTAAAAATAAATATGTTTGCCAGCCAAAAATAACAAAATTGCACATGAAGTATATTCATTACTGCATATTTTATGAGAAATAATACCATAAAAGCACCTGTGCATTATGACTACTGAAAAGAAATACACCTCTTACACCCTAAACATTTAACATTCATTTTTTTCTCACTTTCATATTATTTTATTAATGTAATTTTGAATGTTTCAGAATACTCCACAGTCCAACAAAACATATACATTACCAGTAGTTATCACAAAAAAACAACAAACTAGGAATGGTTTGGTTTGTTGTGTACTGCTGGGACTTGTGGTGCATCTGGGATCAGAAGATCTCAGTGGTTAGCTGATCACAGGTACTCTTTGATGTCTACTCGACCATTCACATGAGTGGTGCCAGTTTACTGTTTCTTTTAGTATGGGTTGGGTTAAGATTCCATTTGGCTTTGGTCTCAGCTGCTGCTTATTGGCACACTCCCACATTCACTATTTAAACTCACTTCCGGCTAACTCCCATGCCAGCAATAGGTTTAGCTTTCCTGTCCCTTGCTTACCTGGAGTAATTGCTGTGTTCCTGGAGAAGCTGTAGAACTCTTGTAGACGTTGTTTGTGTTCCTCTTGATTCCTGTGGATTTCTACTTGTTTGGGAGTTTCCCCTGCCTTTCTCTTATTTTAGAAGTAAAACCAGTGTCTTTCTGCCCAAGTCACTATCCAGGGCTAAGACCCAGGGTCAGCCAGGGCTTAGGCTAGGTTCACATTGCGTTAGTGCAATCCGTTTGGCGCATACGCTAACGGAATGCGCTAACGCAATGTCCAAAAAGGATTGCGTTTTGCGATCCCGCTAGCGCAGATGCCCGATCTGCGCTAGCGAAGAACAGACCCTGAATGCTGCAAGCAGCGTTCGAGGTCCATCCGAAAATAACGGAACATCGCTGATGCATGCCAAAAAAAGGCATACGTTAGCGATGCGTTAGTTACATTGCGATCAATGGGTGCGCTAATGGATCCGTTACATATCGTTAATTGTGCCAATTGCGCCATGTAACGGATTCTGTTAGCGGACACCCACTAACGCAATGTGAACCCAGCTTTAGGCACGTGGTGGCTCATGGGGGGAAGGACTAGTCTAGGGCAATAGGGAGCGCAAGTGTCAGCATAAGTCGAGTGTTGAGTGGTCATCATCTTCCCCCTCTCCCTACCATCAGGGCTCCTCTTTACCAGGTCTCTCGCCCTTCTCTTTGCATCACATGCTGGGCATAGATGTCCTGGCGTGACATAGACACTGTTAGATTTAGGAACACAACTGACTTTGTCTTAAAGCTAAGGTAGCAAGGCTATAAGCATTGTAGAGGAGAAGTCTCTATGAGAAAATTATATCCACTGTGAATTTTTCTGCTTTGCTACTAATCACATGATGATTTTGCTGCTGATCTGCAGCAGTTATTTTTATTGATACCATGAACAAAATCTACATGGCCTGAAATCAATGCAACTTTTTACAGTATAACTCCAGCAACATGTTTTCTGCTATAAAGTATTTTTATTGTGGATCTTTTCTTATATTTATCTTTATGTCTGGAACTTTTTTTTTTTTAGTCTTGGCTCTATAATACTGGTCTACAAAAAAAAATTCTGGCATGGACTTTAAAAACAGTTTTAGACTAATTTGAGGGTGCTGAATTCAAATCTGATCTTATAATATCTCTATCACATCATGTTTTTGCGCTATAGGTATATAGCCCATTTTCATGAATTCCATGGTAAATATAAGTCGTGTATGAAAAGTGCCGGTTTATACGGTTCACTAAGGTAAATTTAGTTTTAATTTAGTCTCCCAATAAATGTGAGAATATCTTTGTTTTCTTTGAACATGCATGATTCCTATTTGTTATGATAAAACCCTTGTTTTCTGTGCTACTGGGACAGTAGAGCTACAGCAGAGCATTGGGTGAAAACTGAATTGCCTCAGCGACAGAGTTTGGCATCTGGCGATAAGAATGTCATCCATGATCCTCTAGTGGATAGGAAGAACATGGTCTTTCCTCCCTTACACATAAAACTTGGATTGATGAAGCAGTTCGTCAAAGCTCTCAATCACAGTGGAGCATGCTTTAACTATATATGTTCAACTTTTCCTGGTCTTAGTGAAGAGAAGAAAAAGGCTGGAATATTTGATGGACCTCAAATAAGAAGACTTATGAGAGACCCAAATTTTATCACATCAATGAATGAGACAGAAGAAAGAGCTTGGAATGCTTTTTGTAATGTGATGCAGAATTTTCTAGGGAATAAGAAAGCAGACAACTATGAAGAGATTGTGGAAGAGCTACTAATGAGTCTGCAAAATCTTGGATGTAGAATGAGTATCAAGATTCACTGTTTACACAGCCATTTGGACTTTTTTCCACAGAACCTTGGGGATGTGAGCGAGGAACAAAGGGAGCGTTTTCATCAGGACATAAAACAATGGAAGAACGGTATCAAGGCAGGTGGGACTCACATATGATGGCTGAATATTGCTGGAGCTTGATGAGAGACAACCCAGAAGCTGTACATCACAGATCAGCCAAGAAAAGAAAGTTCAAATAACTGCTATTTGTCATTCATCTGTGTGCCATATACTGTATATGTGTTTTTATATTTTGTAGTTTAATTCTGTAAGTATATTGGATTTGCTGTACATAGACTTTCTAATATTTGTTATTCCTTGATTAAAAATATACAAAATGTAGTACCGAAAATCATGTGTTTTTATCATAAAACATTAGGAGTAATTTTCATCGAAAATTGAAAATATCTCAAAATCCTGAAGTGATAGCTAAAAACGGAGTTCATATTTGTAATCAGCAGCCAAAATTGACTTAAAATATGTTTTAAAACCTTTTGCCAGAAAAATTGCGTTGACCAGTGTAATTATTTTAATGCCAAAATTCCAATCTTAATGAATTGGGCCTATATTTTTATGAATTTGGTATAAATTCTGTAAGTGCATATGATAAAAAATCAACTGCTTGATTGTCAAACTGTTTCTGTAATCTTACTGATGTCACTACTCAAAGACTGGCAATTATGCGTGTTTATGGCATGTGTATGCTTGATGCAAGTGAAAGTCTGTTCCTGCATTATAGTGACCAAACTCATTGCTGTAAAGGTGATGCAGTGGTCACCATTGATAGGCAGTAACTACCTCATGACTGTTTGGGCCAAATAGAAAGTATAGAAACTGGCAGGCGTACTCTACATGCATTGCAACAGGAGTGTCCAGCTGCTGCAAAGCAGGTAGGTGCAGGCTTCACTAGATGGCGGTAGAGAGGAAGCAGGTCTGCACCTAAACAGAGCTGACCTGCCGTGCAGCAGTGAGGCTACCACAGGTGGCAGCAGAGTAGTCAAACAAGCAGGGTCAAATCCTAGACAGTAGCATAGTACCAAAGGAAAAAGCAAACTCAAGGTCAGAGACAAGCTAGGGGTCAGTAACAGTCAGGAGCAGATAAGCCAAAAGACAAAATGACAGAAACAGGTCAGATACATGCCAAGTCAAGCCGGGGAGTCTGCACACTAAAAGGAAACACTCAGTCAAGATGGTAACAGGGGAAAACAGAGACACGGGTTCAGACAGTAAGCGCAGAAGGGCAAATCCGAGCAATCAGAGTCAGCTTACAGCATCACTAGGCAGAAACCTATAACTGACATTATCTGCAGGACACAGCGGGACTAAATAGCAAACCTAAGACCAGACTGAGGCTGAGAAAAGTTAACCCCTGACATGATCAGACCGGGAAAAGAGAAGACAGGACTGAAAAGCCGGTCAGGATCATGACAAGGAGCAGTGATAAAATGATAAGGTGAGTATTATTTATTTTATTTATATACATTATTCTGGTTTTCTTTCCACTTCAAATGTATGTATTAAGCAAGATCTTTAAATGTTTTTTGTGACTGCTGATACATAACAATCAGGACTAAGTGAAGCTTAGTCACAAATTTACTCTTGGATACTTGGAATTCAGAACAGTTAAGGTGAAGCCAAATTTATTTTTGACATTGTTGTATATTAAGTTTGCTTAAATAAATTGCTAAGAAGAACCTGTCAGGGTGATTTTGTAAAGTAAAGTAAGTACATAGCTGTAATGATACATTTGTTTGCCATGTGTGTTCTTTTTATTATTATTATTATTATTATTATTATTATTATTAGGGTTGAGCGACCTTTACTTTTATAGGATCGGGTCGGGTTTCACGAAACCCGACTTTTTCAAAAGTCGGGTCGAGTGAAATCGGCCGATCCTATGAAAAAGTCGGGATCGGGGTCGGCCGAAACTCGAAACCCAATGCAGTGCATTGGGTTTCCAATGGTTCCCAGGGTCTGAAGGAGCGGAAACTCTCCTTCAGGCCCTGGGATCCATATTTAAGTGTAAAATAAAGAATTAAAATAAAAAATATCGCTATACTTACCCTCTGACGCGCCCTGGTACTAACCGGGAACCTTCCTTCGAATCAGCGCTTCCAGGACCTTGCGGTGACATCGCGGTGACGTCGCGGCTTGTGATTGGTCGCACGGCCGCCCATGTGACCGCTCGCGCGACCAATCACAAGCCGTGACGTCACCGCGACGTCACGCAAGGTCCTGCAAGCGCTGATTCTTAGGAAGGAAGGCTGCCGGAAAGAAGCAGGGCGCGTCCGAGGGTGAGTATATTCCTATTAGGTATATACTCACCCTCGAACGCGCCCTTCTTCATTCCAGCAGCCTTCCTTCCTAAGAATCAGCGCTTGCAGGACCTTGCGTGACGTCGCGGTGACGTCGCGGCTTGTGATTGGTCGCGCGAGCGGTCACATGGGCGGCCGCGCGACCAATCACAAGCCGCGACGTCACCGCGACGTCACCGCAAGGTCCTGGAAGCGCTGATTCGAAGGAAGGAAGGCTGCCGGTTAGTACCAGGGCGCGTCAGAGGGTAAGTATAGCGATATTTTTTATTTTAATTCTTTATTTTACATTAAATATGGATTCCGATACCAATTTCCGATATTGCAAACATATCGGAAATCGGGATCGGAATTCCGATACCACATTCAGAAGATCGCCGACTTCATGGCCGACCCCACACAGGGGTCGGGTTTCATGAAACCCGACTTTGCCAAAAGTCGGCGACTTCTGAAAGTGGCCGACCCGTTTCGCTCAACCCTAATTATTATTATTATTATTATTTATTTATATAGCACCATTAATTCCATGGTGTTGTACATGAGAAAGGGGTTACATACAGAGTTATAGATATCGTTTACAGTAAACAAGTTTACAGTGACAGACTGGTACAGAGGGGAGAGGACCCTGTCCTTGCGGACTTACATTCTATGGGATAGTGGGGAAGAGGCAGAAGGTAGGAGCGAGGCGATGGCAAGGCAGCGGCTCTGGCGATGGCGAGGCAGCGGCTATGGCGAGGCGGCGGCTCTGGCGATGGCGAGGCGGCAGAATGGTTATTGCAGGCTGTAGGCTTTCTTGAAGAGATGAGTTTTCAGGTTCCGTCTGAAGGAGCCGAGGGTGGTGGATAGTCGGACGTGCTGAGGCATAGAATTCCAGAGGATGGGGGATATTTGGGAGAAATCTTGGAGGCGGTTGTGTGAGGAATGAATAAGTGTGGAGGAGAGTAGGAGGTCTTGGGAAGATCAGAGATTACGTGAAGGAAGATATTGGGAGATTAGTTCAGAGATATAAGGAGGGGACAGGTTGTGGATGGCTTTGTAGATCAGTGTTAGTAGTTTGAACTGGATTCGTTGGGGAATTGGGAGCCAGTGGAGGGGTTTGCAGAGGGGAGAAGCAGGGGAGTAGTGAGGAGAGAGGTAGATTAGCCGGGCAGCAGAGTTGAGGACAGACTGGAGTGGTGCAAGAGAGTTAGCGGGGAGGCCACAGAGGAAGGTGTTGCAGTAGTCGAGGCGGGAGATGATGAGGGCATGCACAAGAGTTTTGGTAGATTGTGGGATGAGGAAGGAATGGATTCTGGCAATAATTTTGAGTTGGAGGCGACAGGAGGTGGCAAGAGTTTGGATGTGTGGATTAAAGGACAGGGCAGAGTCGAGAGTTACCCTGAAGCAGCGGATTTCAGGTGCGGGAGAGAGTGTGATGCCGTTTACCATAATAGATAGGTCAGGTAGGGGGATATATGAGATGGGGGAAAGATGATGAGTTCGGTTTTGTCTACATTGAGTGTTAGGAAGCGAGAGGTGAAGAAGGAGGATATGGCTGAAAGACACTTCGGAATTCTGGACAGCAGAGAGGTGACATCTGGGCCAGAGAGGTAGATCTGAGTGTTGTCCGCATACAGGTGGTACTGGAAGCCATGGGACTTTATAAGTTGTCCTAGGCCAAGGGTATAGATGGAAAAAAATAGGGGCCCTAGGACACAGCCTTGAGGGATTCCAACAGAGAGAGGGCGGGATGAGGAGGTGGTGTGGGAGTAGGAAATGCTAAATATGTTGTCGGAAAGGTATGAGGCAATCCAGGACAGGGCAAGGTCTTTGATGCCAAGGGAAGAAAGAATCTGTAGCAGTAGGCAGTGATCGACTGTGTCGAAAGCAGAGGACAGGTCAAGAAGGAGGAGGATGGAGAACTGTCTGTTAGCTTTGGCTGTGAGTAAGTCATTAGTAATTTTTGTCAGGGCAGTTTCGGTGGAGTGGTGGGGGTGGAAGCCAGATTGGAGGTTGTCAAGGAGAGAGTTAGATGAGAGGTGGGAGGAAATTTGAGCATGGACATGCTGCTCAAGGAGTTTTGAAGAGTTTTGAAATATATAAATATTTCATGTCTTCTTTAGTTTTTTTTTTCTGTTGAAATAACACATTTAACCTTTCTTAATAACCCTATTTAATTACACTGCAACAGAACATGTTAGGATATTGTAATGTAAAGACATGGCAGTAATGGCGTTATAATACTGATTACATTGATACCTTTTGTTAAGAAATTCACTTTCTGGTTATTTTTTTTATCACTATATAACGCTTTCTCCTAATTCGATTTTGGTGCACAGGGGCTGGACTGTCCATTGTGTCTCCTCCCTATCTGTGATTCCCCGAATCCTCCACCTGCTTCTGGTCTGTCAATGACCAGTAACTGCTGTGAATTCCAACAGATGAGGCAAGTGATTCAAAGGCTGGAGGCCAACCCCTGTGCAGCAAAATCTGATTAGCAAAAAACCTTAAATGGTGATAAAAAAGAACCAGAAATTGGATTTCTTTACCAAAAGTATCAATGTAATCAGTATTATAATGCCATGCTGGCTTGTTTTTACATTACAAAATCCTGCTAACAGGTTCTCTTGAAGTGCAATAAAATAGGGTTATTAAGAAAGGTTATATGTATTAATTCTATAGAAAAAGAGGCATAAGAAAGACATTAAATAATTATTTTAAAAAAAAAAGATATAGCAAATGAATCCATGTAACAGAAGAATATTGTTTGCAGTTTCTGGATCATCTGGGCTTTGCATGTAAAAAAAATACTAAACTTTATAGAGCCTTCTATTTTATTTTGTTAAACCACTTTCTATGTATTCCATTTAGAAAGTGAGAATAATGAGGTGCACTTTGCCATATCTACCATGATTTATCAACTTGCTTGCAATCTAAAACAAGTTACCTGCATATTTCCTTAATCTCATTGAAGTTTTGGGGGAAAATCCGCAAATAAAAAGCATATCTGCTACTAGAGAAGTTGAAATGTCTCAAATTTCAAAAAAACGCACCATAGACAGTAAGCGCTGTCCCCCCCACTGGTGCTGAAGCGTTTGCTGTAGAGAAGATATGAATATTCCTTTTTTTTTTGTTTCTCGTGTTTAAAATAAAGATCCATGTCCCCACCCCCTCCCACCCCCTGTGCGCCCTCCCACTGTTCTTAAAATACTCACCCGGCTCCCTCGCTGGCGCTGCTTTCTGTCCTGGCCGCGCCTTCTACTGTATAAGCGGTCACGTGGGGCCGCCGATTACAGTCATGAATATGCGGCTCCACCTCCCATAGGGGCGGAGCCGCTTATTCATTACTGTAAATGAGCGGCCCCACGTGACCACTCATACAGTAGAAGGTGTGGCCAGGACAGGAAGCAGCACCAGCGAGGGAGACGGGTGAGTATTTTAAGAGCAGCGGGAGGGCGCACAGGGGGTGGGAGGGGGGTGGGGACATGGATCTTTATTTTAAACACGAGAAACAAAAAAAAGGAATATTCATATCTTCTCTACAGCAAACGCTGCTGCAGAGAAGATATCAATGGCGGCTTCAGCATGATGCAGGGGAGAGCGCTAAACTTTAGCGCTGTCTCCTGCATGGTGCGTGTAGTACCCAGTCGGCACACGGGCGGCACACGTGTGCCGCTCGTGTGCCACACTGATGTGCCACAGAAACGCACGGGCACACGGACACGGATAATTCCGGTACCAATTTTTCCGGTACCGGAATTATCTGGATGTGTGAGACTGGCCTCAAGAAGTTTATTAACCCTTTATGTGATTCACAGGAACTGAAACAATGTGGAAGGAAAAAATGAACATTTATCTTTTTTTTGCAAACATTTTAATTCAGAACCATTTTTTTTATTTTCACAAATGTAAAAACAGAAATGTAACGATAAATTTTGTTGTGCAATTTCTCCTAAGTACTTCGATACCCCATATGTGGGGGGTAAACCACTATTTGGACGCACCGCAGAGCTTGGAAGAGGAGTGCCGTTTTACTTTTTCAATGTAGAATTGGCTGGAATTGAGATCGAACGCCATGTCGCTTTTGGAGAGCCCCTGATGTGCCTAAACAGTGGAACCCCCCCACAAGTGGCACTATTTTGGAAGTTAGACCCCTTAAGGAACTTATCTAGATGTGTGGTGAGCACTTTAAACCCCCAGGTGCTTCACGGAAGTTTATAACGTAGAGCCGTAAAAATAAAAAATCTCATTTTTTTCTACAAAAATGATCATTTTGCCCCCAAATTTTTATTTTCACAAGGGTAACAGGAGAAATTAGACCACACAAGTTGTTGACCAGTTTGTCCTGAGTATGCTAATACCCCATATGTGGGGTTACTGCTTGGGCACCCATCGGGGCTCGGAAGGGAAGGAGCGCCGCTTGGAATGCAGACTTTGATGGGATGGTCTGCGGGCGTCATGTTGCATTTGCAGAGCTCCTGATGTACCTAAAGAAACCCGCCCACAAGTGACCCCATTTTGGAAATTAGACCCCCCAAAGAGCTTATCTAGATGTGTGGTGAGCACTATGAACTCCCAACTGCTTCACAGAAGTTTATAATGTAGAGCCATGAAAATAAAAAATCATATTTTTTCCACAAAAATGATATTTTCACCCCCAATTTTTACTTCAAATTTTTACTTTCACAAGGGTAACAGGAGAAATTGGACCCCAAAATTTATTGTGCAATTTATGCTGAGTAGGCTGATACCCCATATGTCGGGGGTACCACTGTTTGGGTGCATGGCAGAGCTCGGAAGGGAATGAGCGCCATTTTGGAATGCAGACTTTGAAAGAATGGTCTGCGGGCATTATGTTGCATTTGCAGAGCCCATGATGTACCTAAACAGTAGAAACCCCCCACAAGTGACCCCATTTTGGAAACTAGACCCCCATGGAACTTATCTAGATGTGTGGTGAGAACTTTGAATGCCCAAGTGCTTCACAGAAGTTTATAATGCAAAGTCGTGAAAATAAAAAATATTATTTTTTCCACAAAAAAGATTTTTTAGCCCCCAAGTTTTTATTTTCACAAGGGTAACAGGAGAAATTAGACTCCAAACATTGTTGTCCAATTTATCCCGAGTACGCTGATGCCCCATATGTGGGAGTAAACCACTGTTTGGGTGCACGGCAGAGCTCAGAAGGGAGGGAGCACCATTTGCCTTTTAAGCGCAAAATTGGCTGTCGTGTTTGGAGACCCCCTGATGTACCTAAACAGTGGACACCCCCCAATTCTAACTCCAACCCTAACCCTAACACACCCCTAACCCTAATCCCAACCCGATCCATAATCCTAATCACAACCCTAACAATAATCACAACCCTAACCCCAAAACAACCCTAATCTCAACCCTAACCATAACCCCAATCAAAACCCTAAATCCAACACACCCTTAATCCTAATCTCAACCCTAACCTCAAACCTAACCCTAATCCCAATACACCCCTAACCCTAATCCCAACCGTAACATTAACCCTAATCCCAAACCTAACCCTAATCCCAAGCGTAACCCTAATGCCAACCCTAACCCTAATACAAACCCTAATCCAAACCCTAACCCTAATTCCAACTCTAACCCTCACTATAGCAGCAACCCTAGCCCTAACTTTAGCCCCAACCCCAACCCTAGCCCTAACCCGAGCCCTAACCCTAACCCTAAATTTAGCCCCAACCCTAATCCTAGCCCAACCCTAACTCTAGCCCTAACCCTAGCCCTAAGGTTACTTTCACACTTGCGTCGTGTGGCATCCTTCGCAATCCGTCATTTTGGACACTAAAAGGATCCTGCAAATGTGCCCGCAGGATGCGTTCTTTGCCCATAGACTTGTATTTCCGATGGATCGCCACACGTCACGTCCATCGTGCACTGAATCCGTTGTGTTTTGGCGGACCATCATCACAAAAAATGTTCAATGTAACGCTTTTTTGTACGCCACGTCCACCATTTCCGACCGCGCATGCGTGTGCGTAACTCCGCCCCCTCCTTCCCAGGACATAGACTGGGCAGTGGATGCGTTGAAAAACTGCATCCGCTGCCCACGTTGTGCACAATTTTCGCATTGCGACGGCTTCGTACTGACGCAAGTGTGAAAGCAGCCTAACCCAAGCCTTAACCCTAGCCCTAACCCTAAATTTAGCCCCAACCCTAACCCTAACCCTAAATTTAGCCCCCACTCTAACCATAACCTTAAATTTAGCCCCAACTCTTCTAGCTGCCGGCCGGCAGATCATGGTGGGCGCACTGCGCATGTGCCTGCCATTTTCTTACCGGATAAAGAAGCCGGTGGGCAGGAGGGGACACAGGAGAACCCAGGGACACCGGTAAGTATAACAGGGTCCCCGAATCCCCTATTTCTCTGCCCTCTGATGTGTGATCACATCAGAGGACAGAGAATGACACATAGCTTTTTTTTTGCAGCCGCCGGTAAACAGTTAAATAACGGCGATCGCAAAATGGGGGTCGGTAAAAACCAACCCTGATCATGTTCTTTGGGGTCTCGGCTACCCCTTGCAGCCGAGACCCCAAAGATCTTCCGGGTGCTGCGCCCGCCATTTTTTGGCCGGAACAAGATGGCTGCGCCCATCGGGAGCCACGAGGAGCACCGGGGGAGAGAGGTGAGTATCGGGGGGCTATCAGGGACCCCATTTCTCTGTCCTCTGATGTGCGATCACATTGGAGGACAGAGAAATTAAATGGGAAATCGTTTTTTTTTTGCGACCGCCGGTAAACGGTTAATTACCGGCGATCGCAACCCGGGGGTCAGTAAAAAAAAACCAAATCATGTTTCCTGGGGTCTCGGCTACCCTGGCAACCGAGACCACATAACGGTGCTGTGGTTTAAGTACCCTTAACTGCCGCCGTTAAAAGGCGTATCGGTGGTCATTAAGGGGTTAAAATTAGACCGAATACTGTGTGAATGTAGCCTTAAAAATAAGGTCCAAAAGTTTTCTTTTCAAGAACTTTATTTCAAATACTACTTGTCATGACAAGCCTTTGGAACAACTGAGAGAATATCGGAATGTCTATTGCAAGGATTTCTAAATCTAACTGCATGACTCATATATGATACCAGAAATCATTTAGTTTAATAATGCACATGTACTACATAGATAGGAACATCCTTAATGTAGGAATAATATTGCCATGACTTGCTGTTACTGGAAGATCATAGAATAATAACCATTTGCCATTTATTGAATCTCACAGCAAGAGGCAGAAACATTTGCAGAATTGTCATGTTTCTGATTTATACATTTTGGTATTACTATTTTTTGCACCTTTTTATATTAAGCAACAACTGTATAATGGTTCATACTAAGCAGAGTGAAGGATATTGTAATGTAATTGTGATCAATAATTGAACACTATCCATTCCAAAATGAGTAGGATAAAATTAGATCACTTATCTTTTTTTTAATGAACAAGACATGATAAAATGAAATAAGGCTACAGCAAGCTGCAGGAACAAACATAGCTGTATAAACCTTTGGCAATTCTCAATTATTGGATAAATAGAAATTATTGAATGCATTTTTATTTTAGTTATATTTTATTTGAAAACAATCATAGCTTTCAAGTATTTTATGCCCTTTGATGCTTTTATGTCATTGTACAACCAATTATACAGAGAAATAAAATTGCATTTGATGTCTAAGCATGCTGTACAGAGGTAGGCCACTTTTATATGAAGTTTTAATCAATAGTTTGCATTAGTATTTGTAAGTCAAAGTCTGGAGTGGAAGGAGCACATAAGAAAAGTATAATGGAATAAAACAAAAAAACACCTTAAAAAGTAATAAATATAAAGAGCTCAAACAACTTTTTTTTAGACAAAAGAGACATAAATTAAAGTAATCATTATTAAGATTAATGTGTGAAGAAAAGAAAAAATAGATATCCGATTGATAAAGAAGGGAGAGCTGATAATGATTGATCACAGTAGTCAGCGTCGGACTGGAGCACCTTGGGCCCACCAGTGAAAATCATTCTTGGGGCCCACTATGTAGCTACATAGAAATAAATACAAGACCACCAATTGTGTGGTAAAACACGCTAATATCAGGGTATAATATAAGGTAGTACACGTCTTAATTATGTAGCAGGGGTTGGGGCATAATAATAGAGGGGTAGCCCCCTCATACAATATAATGTAGCCTCCCTCATAGAATATAATGTAGCCCCCCTCATAAAATATAATACAGCATCCCACAAAATATAATGCAGCCCCCTAAGGCATAACGCAGTCCCCACCATAGAATATAATGTAGCACCCTCATACATAGGGTATAATGCAGCCCCCCTCATATAGTATAATGCAGCCCACCACAAAAGATAATGCAGCCCCCATAGAGTATACTGTAGCCCCCTCATAGGGCATAATGCTGCCCCCTCATATAGTATGATGTAGCCCCCCAGAATATAATGTAGTCTCGTGAGAGAATAATGCAGCCCCACCACAGAATATAATGCAGCCCCCCATAGAGTATTCTGTAGCCCCAGAATATAATGTAGTCCCCTGAGAGAATAATGCAGTCCCCATAGACTATACTGTAGCCCCCTCATATATTATGATTTAGCCCCTCAGAATATAATGTAGTCCCCTGAGAATAATGCAGTCCCCCCACAGAATACAATGTAGCCCCCTCATAAAGTATAATGCTGCCCCTCTCCACCCCATCATTGTCCTCATCACCACCTCCATCACTGCCTATCACCTCCATCATTGCCTCCCCCCACCATCATTGCCCATCCCCTCCATCATTGCCTCTCCCCACCAATATCATTGTCCTTCCCCACCACCCCTCTCTCACACACACAAAGCACCAAATCTCTCTCTCTCACACACACACAAAGCACCGCACCACATACACACAAAGCACCGCACCACATACACACATGGTCACATGCAGGCACACAGACACACAGCACAGCTCACCAGCTCACCTCCCCACAGCAGCACATCCCAGCAGCCTCTTCCTTGCTGGCAGCTTTCTGTCTGAGACAGCGTGCTGGATGATGACATCATCCAGCTGGTCTGTCTGCTCAGACAGGAAGCAGGACACCGGGATGTGCTGCGTGTCTGTGTGCCTGCCTATGTGTAAGTGGTGCGGTGCTTTGTGTGTGCACGTGTGTGTGGTGCGTGTGTTACATGCGGGCAATGTTAGCTGCAGCCTGCAGCTAACGCTGCCCACTTTTTAAGAGAAATGGTATTCACACCTGGGTAAGCGTGAATATTCATTTTTATTTAGCAGCGGGGACAGAATACTGTCTCAAGCTGCTGCTAGGCTGGCACAGGGCAGACCACTTTGGCTCAGGGGCCCCATAGCCTCTGGCTGGGGGCCCCTCGAGCAATGGGGTCAATTGAAGCATTGAGGGCCCTAGGCAGCTGCTGGCAAGTATGCCAGCAGGTGTCAGTGCCTGGGCCCACCGGAGATTCCTCTAGTTCTCTGGTGGGCCAGTCCGAGCCTGACAGTAGTTATAGTGTCCCTGCTGTTGCTGCTTTTGATGCTGCATTTCAATTGCACATTTCTTTTTTTGCATTCATGCAACAGCAGGCCACCAATGTTACTGAAATAAGAAAAAAAAACAAGAGAAAAAAATCAATAAAACTCTGTGACTATCTCAGAATGTGCATATCACAAACTGATGATTTCTTTGTGCACTGGTTTTATTATTCAAATGTGAGATACAGGCCTCACAATGCTATAGTCTGTTGTTGCAGCTGATTTTTGGCTATACAAAGAACCTAGAATTTCTTGGTGGATCCTTTTTGGGAGGGTGAATTTGTGTTTCAAATCAGTGACAAAGTTAATTCTTGTGTAGTAAAAAAAGTGCTCTAAACAAAAGAGTGGCAATGGAAATGGATGGGGTAATATAAATGAAAAAACACAATAAATGTTAAAATTTTCTTTTGTAGACTTTTAATTTTGTCAATGACGCGTCTTTTATTTTCCATTAGTATTTATTAATATATTGAAACATTTTTGTTCAGTAGTAAAACACAAATATTTTAATATTGTGATCAAGATTACAGATTTGTGATCAAGATTTAAATCTTACTGATAATCTAAATAATGCAAATACAAAGGGAAGAAAGGGGAGGAAATGAAAGGGGAGAAAGGGTGTAAATTATACAAGTGGTAAGAAAAGGAGATTTGGGCAGATGGACTAAATCAAACGATACATTAACCTACACACGTGGTCAAAACTGTTGATTGCATGGTTGAAAAGCAATGTCTGACTTTCATTTGTTCATTTTCATAGGTCTTTTATTTATTAATTTTGTCAGATTCAAGTTATTTCTGTGACCATTGTTGGTTTTTCTGTCATTAAACGAGGGGTACCAACAATTTAGACCACGTGTGTAAATACATATTTATGTACCCTGGATGATAATTTAATCTTAAATATTTACCATTATCTTCAGGATAACTTTTCCTAAGTGTAATTTTATGAGTAGACTAGGAGAAAGGAAGTTATTAAAAGGTGCTGAGTTGACTGGAAAAAGAGTGGACCAAGAGTGCCTTCTTTTGTTGAAGTAACTCCATATTCCTGAAAGCGAAGAAATGCTCATAAGAATAATACACTGCTTAAAAAAATAAAGGGAACACTTAAATATCAGAATATAAATAGAAAGTAAACTTCCGAGCAATCAAACTGTCCACTTAGGAAGCAACACTGTTTGACAATCAATTTCACATACTGTTGTGCAAATGGAATAGACAACAGATGGAAATTATTGGCAATTATCAAGACACACTCAATAAAGGAGTGGTTCTGCAGGTGGGGACCACAGACCACATCTCAGTACCAATGCTTTCTGGCTGATGTTTTGGTCACTTTTGAAGGTTGCTTGTGCTTTCATAGTCGAGGTAGCATGAGACGGACTCTACAACCCACACAAGGGCTCAGGAAGAGCAGCTCATCCAGGATGGCACATCAATGCGAGCTGTGGCAAGAAGGTTTGCTGTGTCTGTCAGGGTAGTGTCCAGAGGCTGGAGGTGCTACCAGGTGACAGGCCAGTACACCAGGAGACATGGAGGGGGCCGCAGGAGGGCAACAGCCCAGCAGCAGGACTGCTACCTCAGCCTTTGTGCAAGGAGAAACAGGAGAAGCACTCCCAGAGTCCTGTATAATGACCTCCAGCAGGACACAAATGTGCATGTGTCTACCATTAGGTACCGAGATGAGATCCGCAGACCCCTTGTGAGACCATATGCTGGTGCGGTGGGCCCTGGGTTCCTCCTAATGCAAGACAATGCCAGACCTCATGTGGCTGGAGTATGTCAGCAGTTCCTGCAAGATGAAGACATTGAAGCTATGGACTGGCCCACCCATCCCTCAAACCTGAATCCAATTGAACACATCAAGGACATTATGTCTTGCACCATCCACGAATGTCACACTACACCACAGACTGTCCAGGAGTTGGCAGATGCTTTAGTCCAGGTCTGTCAGGAGATCTCTCAGGAGACCATCTGCCGCCTCACCAGGTGCAAGCCAAGGCATTGTAGGGAGGTCATACAGGCACATGGAGGCCACACACACAACAGAACATCATTTCCTTGTCTTGAGGCATTTCCACTGAAGTTTTATCAGCCTGTAATTTGATTTTCCACTTTGATTTTGAGTACTATTCCAAATCCAGACCTCCATGGGATATTAATTTTGATTTACATTGATAATTTTTACATTTATTGTTCTTAACACATTCCACTATGTAATATATAAAGATTTGCAACTGAAATATTTTATTCAGTGATATCTAGGATGTGGTATTTTAGTGTGCCCTTTATTTTTCTGAGCAGTGCATATATATATATATATATATATATATACAGTGGGGCAAAAAAGTATTTAGTCAGTCAGCAATAGTGCAAGTTCCACCACTTAAAAAGATGAGAGGCGTCTGTAATTTACATCATAGGTAGACCTCAACTATGGGAGACAAACTGAGAAAAAAAAAATCCAGAAAATCACATTGTCCGTTTTTTTAACCCTCCGTCACATACAATATTCGGACTAACGAGTTCACATACAATGTGCCTGTCAGGCGCCTGCTGGAAAAATACCTATAGTATCTAATGTTTGCAATTTCAGTGCTCTAAAAGTGATCAGTGACCTTCATAGGGATGTAATAAAAGAGACTACACATAATCAGTTGCAAAAAAAAACATTTACTTAACATAAAAATAATAACTATGAAATACAAACTTTTCAAAACTCCCGCCAAATAGTCCCCAGTTCGACTCTCTCAAAAAAATGTACAAAGAAAATTTTTGAACACAAACTTAATTTTAAGGTACCTTAAGTACTATTAAAAACATATTCAATCAGAAGTAGATGCTGAGGTTTCCCCAGAAAAGTCACACTTGCAGAGCAAATAGCAAGAATTACACACCATTTTTGCATGTGTCAGGCAAATTGCTTTATGACATTTGAGACATTCATAATTTGAAAGCCTTCTGGTTCCGCTTTCCGTTTGGCAGGTGGTGCATCTCCTTCTTTTGTGAGGTGGTGCAGATGGTGACTTTTCACCATCATCTTCTGGGCGGAACCTTTTGAGCTGAACTTGAAGGTGAGAGGGGATACCGATTGTTTTCACGCTTCTCCTGCATAGCTCTCCAAGTACTAGTTCATGGGCCAATTTTTTCAGATACAATCGTCTACGGAGTGGTTCAAGCTTGTTTTCAAGATAAATTATTTGTGAATTTATACCACCCAAATTCAACATAGCAAAAAATATGACCATTGGCCAGCGTTTGATGTTTCTGCTGATGTTGAAAGTGGAGCACATCTGATCTGCTGTATCCACACCCCCTTTGGTGGCATTGTAAAATGTAATTATCTCCGGTATTTTTTCTGCCCCAGTCCCAGGATCGATGGCAGCATCATCATGAAGTGTTGATAGAAGAAGTACAATTTTTTTGGCATGTGGTACATAGGAAACTAAAGCCTTTCCATTATGGAATGCAAACATACTGCTGTACTGTTGTCTCTCTTTCACACTTACAAACTCTGGCGGCAATTCCCTTTTGTTTTTTCTTACAGTTCCCACATATGACAGCTTCTGAATTTTCAGATAATCAATCAGATCACAACTTGTAAACCAAATGTCAGCTGTAATATTGCGACCCGATCCAAATAAGGGTTCAGCCAGTCTTTTTACAACATCAATGGGTTTGTTGCTCACACAGTAAGGACCTTCTGGTTGTTTTCCTGCATAAACTTCCAGGTTGTAAGTGTAGGTCTTACTGGCATCAACAAGGGCATACATTTTTATTCCATATTTGTTTGGCTTTGATGGAATATATTGACGAAAGGCACATCTACCACGAAAACCAGGGAGCATTTCGTCAATAGTGAGATTCTCTCCAGGGTAATAACTTTGTTTACAGTTTACAACAAATCTTTGAAATATATCACGAGGTGGAGCAAGTCGGTCATGTGTTTTGCCTTCGGTTCGGGTAGTTCTGTCGTCAAACTGAAGGCAACGAATTAGAATCTTGAATCTGTTTATGGACATAAGAAGGCTAAATTTTTCAACTCCATACCCATCTTTACCCCAAAGTTCCTCCAAACTTTGTCTATTTGCCCTATAAGCTCCTGTAAGGTACAGTATTCCAAAAAAAGCACGCAGTTCTATTTCATCTGTGGGCTTGATGGTTCTGTTGCAGATGTACTTGTCCTTTATAATGTCTATATATTGGTTGGTATATGTGACAATAGAGTCCAGAATGTCATCTGTAAATATACTGTTCCAGCATTCAACTGCAGTTTTTGCATTACGTGCAGTGTCTATTACTGCAGGAAAGTGAGTAATAATGTTTAAAGGTTCCCTACGTTTTTTCTGGAATGGCTTCTTGTTCCATTTAGTATTTTTATCTTTTCCAATATAATATGATCCAACTTCTTCATTCTCACCACTGTCACCATCTTGCTCTGTTTCAGAATCCAGGACACATTCTTCCACCTCATCATGAGAATCAATCTCACTTTCCTCTCCTAAATCCTCATTCAGTGTGAGGTCTCTATCATCTAACAGCATGTTTGTTACTTCCTCAACATCAAGTTGTTTGGATAAATTGTACATTTTCCTCTCCATTTCAGCAGATAATCTGAAGCAAGAGAAGGAATATGTTAGGGAACTACTGTATATGCCTGAGCAGCACACTTTCTTTTATAAAATCTCCCTTATTTCTATGAAATATCCTCACATTTTGTGCTATACATTCATAAAACAAGCTAAATAAACTATTGTGATGAATAAAAACATAAAATACCAACCTTACTGAATGTGACGTATTCACATACAATGAGCCTGAGAGATCTGTGCAGCTATATCCTCTCCCCTGAAGCTCTGAAATCCAACTGTGATATCAGGTTTCACAGACCTTCAAGAGACAGGAGATTACTTGGAGGGAGGGGGTTTCCTCACAATCTGGTGAGGAAGGAGAAATGAAAGTAAAAGAGAAGCGTCTGTCAGATCAGTTGTATGTGACGGAGGGTTAACATTTTTTTTGCATTTTATGGTGGAAAATAAATATTTGGTCAGAAACAAACAGTCTCCTCTTTCCTCCACTCATTACCTGTAGTAATGGCACCTGTTTAAACTTGTTATCAGTATAAAAAGACACCTGTGCACACCCTCAAACAGTCTGACTCCAAACTCCACTATGGTGAAGACCAAAGAGAACACCAGAAACAAAATTGTAGCCCTGCACCAGGCTGGGAAGACTGAATCTGCAATAGCCAACCAGCTTGGAGTGAAGAAATCAACAGTGGGAGCAATAATTAGAAAATGGAAGACATACAAGACAACTGATAATCTCCCTCGATCTGGGGCTCCACGCAAAATGCCACCCCGTGGGGTCAGAATGATCACAAGAAAGGGGCCAGGACGACTAATCCGGGTACATGAAAGAATGAATGGGGCCATGTATCGTGAGATTTTGAGTGCAAACCTCCTTCCATCAGCAAGGGCATTGAAGATGAAACGTGGCTGGGTCTTTCAACATGACAATGATCCAAAGCACACCGCCAGGGCAACGAAGGAGTGGCTTCGTAAGAAGCATTTCAAGGTCCTGGAGTGGCCTAGCCAGTCTCCAGATCTCAACCCTATAGAAAACCTTTGGAGGGAGTTGAAAGTCCGTGTTGCCAAGCGAAAAGCCAAAAACATCACTGCTCTAGAGGAGATCTGCATGGAGGAATGAGCCAACATACCAACAACAGTGTGTGGCAACCTTGTGAAGACTTACAGAAAACGTTTGACCTCTGTCATTGCCAACAAAGGATATATTACAAAGTATTGAGATGAAATTTTGTTTCTGACCAAATACTTATTTTCCACCATAATATGCAAATAAAATGTTAAAAAAACAGACAATGTGATTTTCTGGATTTTTTTTTCTCAGTTTGTCTCCCATAGTTGAGGTCTACCTATGATGTAAATTACAGACGCCTCTCATCTTTTTAAGTGGTGGAACTTGCACTATTGCTGACTGACTAAATACTTTTTTGCCCCACTGTATATATATATATATATATATATATATATATACACACCTCTGCTATGTGTAGACATTTGTTTTATCTATTCTATTCTAACCTGTCAGTGTGATTTTACTGCACACCGCGCATAATTGCCGACTTTTCAAAAGGATACCGGTGCTTATTTCTCGCAAGTCACACTGATGGTCCACGTGGTGTGCGAGTCTTTCTCACACCCATAGACTTTCATTGGTGATTCCCAGCCGATATATGGTGCAAATCGCAGCATACTGCGATTTCTCTCACACGTATAATACGGCTGAGAAAACAACGGGTCATAGGAGCTGCCCCATAGATTAACATTGGTCCGAGTGCTATGCGATTTTTTATCGCATAGCACTCATCCGTATTACAGTCTAGTGTGACTCTGGCCTAAAACAGATTAAGTTAATAATTTTCCTAATCTTGTCAGAGCCTGGGGGTTTGTTCTTATTTCTTAACTTGATTGACTCCTTCATTTCAGTTTTTTGTAATTAGTGCATTAAGATTTTAGAATTAAGCTTCTGAAATAGAAGAACGACTAATTTTATCTGGAAATGTATTAATAGAGGTATTGAGAGATAGTCGTGTGGTTATCTTTTAGGTTATGAAGTCTAGAATAAAAGGTGCTAAAATACTTTGCAAAACAAACCATATAAAGGGATATGTTCAACCATGTGCCCCCAAACTATGTGACAATGGAGGCTCTGGCAGTCTCAAGTTTGTAAAGATTCTTTAAAGACAATAACAAATGAACCTGCTCGTGTTTCCACAGCTGACCAAGACACAGTAAATAACCAGCATACAAATAGCAGTATAAAGGGCCAATACAAAAGGGGGGAAGAAGTGGAACCAGCAGACTTTTCCACACCATATAAAGGGATCTGTGCGACCATGTATCCCTCAAGCTCTGGGGGACCCTGGTAGGGTAGTGCAAGACCCACTTATGCCATGTTCTAATAAGTAAAACACGACACACTGTAATAGATAGATTTAAAAAATAGGACTTGGGGCTAAGGGTTACCTACTTAATTGAATAATATTTAGCATAAAAATAAGTACAAACACATAATTAATCAGTAATAAATGATCAACATCCACCCATGAAACAGCTGGGTTATTGTCCACATGCCAGGACTCAGAGTGAATCAACTAAATTCTAGAACCATTCTAAAACCACTATACTTTTAATTACTTTATTTTTGATCCATGAATTGGACCATTTTTCTGCTGACCATTTACCCTAACAAATAACCAACACTGATTGCTGTGCCTGTAAACAATTGCAAGCATTCAGATGAGAGAAACTCTCTGCTAGCAGCTGTGACCATTGAAGCTGCTCAAAAATTCCAACCACATCGCTAGATTTTCTTTGATATGTCTATTCAACTGAATGTGAGCCCTTGGGAGTTCAAGCTTTTTATAGCATCGTACAACCTCCTTGAAAATACTCTACCCATTGGAATTATCCACAGGGTGAAATTCAATAGACCTAAAAGCGATTGTAATTCCTTCAACATTGTTTTATGCTTTGCTAACATTGCGACCAGAGCTGTTCTAAGCTTGACTAATTTTGAAACCAGAAGCCTACATTTCATTTTTACAGAATCTAACACGATTCCTAGAATTTCTAGAAAACAGCATGGATATATTGTCTTTTCCTCTTCTAATGGTATACCAAACTGATTGGCTAACTGTTTCAGTGTAATTAATAACTCATTAACCCCTTCACGCCACAGCCCATTTTTGTTTTTGCATTATAAGTGCGGTGAAATTGCTTAAATCAGAGAGATATGTCACACAAAATAGTTAATAAATAACATTTCCACATGTCTACTTTACATCAGCACAATTTTGGAAACAAATTTTTTTTTGTTAGGAAGTTACAAGGGTTAAAAGTTGACCAGCGATTTCTCATTTTTACAACAAAATTTACAAAACCATTTTTTTAAGGGGCTATCTCATATTTAATGTCACTTTGAGGGGTGTACATGACAGAAAATACCCAAACTTGACACCATTCTAAAAACTACACCCCTCAAGGTACTCAAAACCACATTGAAGAAGTTTATTAACCCTTTACGTGATTCACAGGAGCTGAAAAAATATGGAAAGAAAAAATGAACATTTAACTTTTTTTTTGCAAACATTTTTCTTCAGAACCAATTTATTTTATTTTCACAGGTGTAAAAAGTGAAAATTAACCACAAAATTTGTTGTAAAATTTCTCCTGAATACAAAGATACCCCATATGTGTGAGTAAACCACTGTTTGGGCGCACGGCGGAGCTTGGAAGAGAAGGAGTGCTGTTTGACTTTTTCAATGCAGAATTGGCTGGAATTGAGATCGGATGCCATGTCGCATTTGGAGAGTCCCCGATGTGAATAAACAGTGGAAACCCCCCACAAGTGACCCCATTTTGGAAACTACACCCCAAGGAACTTATCTAGATGTGTGGTGAGCACTTTGAACCCCCAAGTGCTTCACAGAAATTTATAACGTATAGCCATGAAAATGATTTTTTAGCTTGCAATTTTTTATTTTCTCAAGGCTAACATGAGAAATTTGTTTTCCAGTTTGTCCTGAGTACGCTGATATCCCATATGTGGGGGAACCACTGTTTGGACACACATCGGGGCTCGGAAGGGAAGTAGTGACGTTTTAAAATGCAGACTTTGATTAAATGGTCTGCGGCCATCAAATTGCATTTGCCAAGCTCCTGATGTACCTAAAAAGTAGAAACCCCCCACAAGTGACCCCATTTTGGAAACTAGACCCCCCATAGAGCATATCTAGATGTGTGGTGAGCACTATGAACTACCAAACTGCTTCACAGAAGTTTATAATTTAGAGCCATGAAAATAAAAAAAATCATATTTTTCCACAAAAATGAACTTTTCAACCCAAATTGTTACTTTCACAAGAGTAACAGAAGAAATTGGACCCCAAAATGTATTGGGCCATTTATCGTGAGTACGCTGATACCCCATATGTGGGGGGAACACTGTTTGGGTGCATGGCAGAGCTCGGAAGGGATGGAGCGCAGTTTTGGAATACAGACTTTGATAGAATGGTCTGTGGGCGTTATGTTGCGTTTGCAGAGCCCTTGATGTACCTAAGCAATAGAAACCTCCCACAAGTGACCCCATTTTGGTAACTAGACCCCCCAAGGAACTTATCTAAATGTGTGGTGAGCACTTTGAATGCCCAAGTGCTTCACAGAAGTTTATAATGCAGAGTCATGAAAATAAAAAATATTTCTTTTTCCACAAAAATGATTTTTTCAGCCCCCAATTTTTTTATTTTCCCAAGGGTAAAAGGAGAAATTGGCCCCACAAGTTGTTTTCCAATTTGTCCTGAGTACGCTGATACCCCATGTGTGGGGGGACCACTGTTTAGGCACACATCGGGGCTCGGAAGGGAAGTAGTGATGTTTTAAAATGCAGACTTTGATTAAATAGTCTGTTGGCGTCTTGTTGAATTTGCAAAGCTCCTGATGCGCCTAAACAGTAGAAACCCCCCACAAGTGACCCCGTTTTGGAAACTAGAAACCCAACGGAACTTATCTAGATATGTGGTGACCATTTTGAACCCCCAAGTACTTCAAAGATGTTTGACGCAGAGCCATGAAAATAAAAAATCTTTTTTTTTCCAAAAAATGATTTTTTAGCCCCCCAATTTTGTTTATTTTTGCAAGGGTAACAGGAGAAATTGGACCCCAAAGTTGTTGTCCAACTAGTACTTAGTATGCTGATGCCCCATAACTGGGGGTAAACCACTGTTTGGGCGCATGGCAGAGCTCAGAAGGGAGGGAGCACCATTTGACTTTTTGAGTGCAAAATTGGCTGTCTCGTTTGGAAACCCCCTGATGTACCTAAACAGTTGAAACCCCCAATTCTAACTCCAACCCTAACCCCAACAAACCCCTTACCCTAATCCTAATCCGTTCCACAATCCTAATCAAAACCCTTACCTTAACCCTAATCAGAACCCTAACCCTAAACACCCCTAACCCTAATCACAACCCTAACAATAACTCTAAGCAAAACCCTAAACCCAACACACCCTTAATCCTAATCTCAACCCTAACCTCAAACCTAACCCTAATCCCAATGCACCCCTAACCATAATCCCAACCCTAACCTTAACCCTAATCCCAAACCTAACCCTAATCCCAAACGTAACGCTAATTCCAACCCTAACCCTAATGCCAACATTAACCCTAATTCAACCCTAATTCCAACCCTAACCTTAATCCCAACTCTAACCTTAACTCTAGCTCCAACCCTAGCCCTAAACCTAACTTTAGTCCCAACCCTAACCCTGACTTTAGCCCCAA
The DNA here is from genome assembly GCF_032444005.1 of Ranitomeya imitator. Taxonomy (NCBI): domain Eukaryota; kingdom Metazoa; phylum Chordata; class Amphibia; order Anura; family Dendrobatidae; genus Ranitomeya; species Ranitomeya imitator. The sequence continues at coordinate 326,940,997 of NC_091286.1, read as the reverse complement.
CACTAACCCTAGCAGTAACTCTAGCCCTAACCCTAACCCTAGCCCTAACCCTAGCCCTAACCCTAACCCTTGCCCTAACCCTAACCCTAATTGGAAAATAGAAATACATACTTTTTTTTTTTTATTATTATTTTTTCCTAACTAAGGGGGTGATAAAGGGGGTGGGGGGTTATTTACTATTTTTTTATTTTGATCACTGTGATAGGATCTCACAGTGACAAAAATAAAACAAGAGGAAGAATCTTCCTCTGCCGGCCAGCAGATCATTTTCTTACCAAAGCAAGAAGCCGGTGGCCAGGAGAGGAAGCAGGATTACCCAGGGACACCAGTAAGTATAACAGGGTCCCCGATCTCCTTATTTTTCTGTCCTCTAATGTGCGATCACAATAGAGGACAGAGAATGACACACTGCATTTTTTTTCCGGTTGCCGGTAATCAACCGTTTACCAGCGATTGCAAAACAGAGGTCGGTAAAAACTGACCCCGATCATGTTCTTTGGGGTCTCGGCTACCTCCAGCAGCCGAGACACCAAAGATCTGCCGGGTGCTGGCCAGCGGGCGCACTGCACATGCGCCCACTATTTTTTGCCGGAAGAAGAAGGTGGCACGCATGGGAACTACAAGGAGCACTGGGGGAGACGGGTGAGTATCGGGGGCGATCAGGGACCCCATTTCTCTGTCCTCTGATGTGCGATCACATCGGAAGCCAGAGAAATTAAATGGCAAATTGCTTTGGGTTTTTTTTGCAACCGCCGGTAAATGGTTAATTACTGGCGACCGCCAGTCGGGGGTCGGTAAAAAGCAACCCAAATCATGTTCTCTAGGGTCTTGGCTACCCACAGCAACTGAGACCACAGAGAGATCCCGTCTCTGGGGGGGCGCTATACACTTTTTCCACAGCGCTGTTAAGTAACGGCGCTGTGGTTTAAGTACCCTTAACTGCCGCTGTTAAAATGCGTATGGCGGTCGTTAAGGGGTTAAAGCACCACTCCAGCACTGAAAAATAACACTAGAGTGGTGCTATAAGATCCCATGGGAGAACTGTAACTCCCAGAATGTCCTGCATGTCCTGCAGATCACCACAGAAGTGCTTTATGTGTTATAATGACTAACCTTTTAATTAATTCTTTCTTGTACAGGCTGTGCTCAGTGCACGTCCTGCAGCCAGTCATGACCACACAGTGCCCTCCTTCTTATGACTTCACCACAGATCATGTGTACAATATTTGTGGTAAGTCCTGATGAAGGGGTAACCTGAACCCTGAAACGCGTAGAATAAACCACGTTGAAACCTTTACAATTTTTGGAATTCTTCTTGCGGCAGCGCGGGGATGATGCTTTTTTCTCCTACCTAAGTGTGTGTTTCAATCAAGTCCTGCACTGACCTGTGGATCTGCAGCAGCCGCCATTAATATATGTCCTTCCTTCGTTCTCACCAGGTGAGTAGTTCTCTTGGTGGGCAACTTTGTGTAACATTTGATAAGACCCTATTTGCGCTTTTGTGTCTCCCTCTTTTCTCTGACTCACCACAGATCATGTAAGATGACCTTTAATAAAAATAAAAAAGAAGTCTAGCACTCATCTTCAGCAAACGTGGAATAGATTTATTTGTAGCACTTGAAACATTTCAGTCCAAAGGGACTTTCATCAGTCACGTGCTAATGATAGCAAGTAGGGCTGTGTTCATGGGGAAAGAAACAGTACCCAATCAATGTACAAAAACACCGCCACACTATAGGGCACAAAGGATAGGAGTAATATAACTTAGGCAGAGTGCTAGTATGGTGGGGCGATGACCACCTATAAAGTAAAACACCTGCAGTCTGAGGATGATGGTAACAGGAGAAAGAGAGGCACGACCTCCAGACACGGAATCCACCGCAAGTTTATATATGCAGGACCTTTAATGACATCATGAAGAGGCAGAGCTTTGTTCGGTCATGTGATGCTCCAGCCCACCCTCTATATGACCTCGGCACAGGTCCTCCACAGAGCATTCAGCATCGCGTCAGCGCTGTCCCTCCCTCCTGTGGCACCATGCTCCTGCCCCCTCCTCCACCAGACACAGATCTCCCCAGCTGCTGCAAGAATCCGGCACTGGGGAAACTATGTGTGTCTGTTGTTTAAGTGAAGGAATATTCTTTTGCTGCTCCCCGCTCACTGCTCAGCACTGACAGGTGGGCGGGGAAGCGGCTATTGAATATTCACTTCACTTTAATTATCAGGATCACATGGTTTCCCCAGCTCCGGATTCCTGCAATTTCGATATTTTCCTGCCTCCTGCAATCCAACTCCGCTGATGCCCCTTACCCTGCATGCTACATTTCGACCATAAGACGCACCCACACTTTCCTCCCAAATTTGGAGGAAAAAAGTGCATCATAGGGTCTGAAAAATATGGTATATGTTCTTTTTTATTTCAGTGGTGAAAAAAAATCCAAAGTTTGTTAAAAAGAAAAAAAATTTCATCATTTTCCGAGAACCATAGCGTCTCCACTTTTCGTGATTTGGGGCTGATTGAGAGCTTATTTTTTGAGTGCCGAGCTGACATTTTTAATGATACCATTTTGGCGTGGATAGGATCTTTTGATTGCCCGTTATTGCAGGTAGCAGCGACCAAAAAAATGTAGTTCCGGCATTTTAGTTTTTTTTTGCTACGCCGTTTATGATCGGATTAATTCTTTTTATATCTTGATAGATCATGCGATGCTGAATATGACGATACCAACTATGCATTTTTTAAACCATTTTTAATTGTTTCATTTTGAATGGAGTGAATGACAGTGATTTGAACATTTATAAATTTTGCATTTTTTTAATATTTTTAAAAACATTTATTTTTTACTTTTAACTTGCTGCAATAGTCTTCATGGAAGACTAGAAGCTGAGATAATCCGATCGCCTCTCTACACACAGGTGATGATCAGATCGCCTGTGTGCAGCAGAAATGCTCCTTTGCTATAAGTGCTGACAGCTAAGCAGTGCTCATAGCAATTTCGCAATGATAACCACAGGGATCTGCTACAGACCCTGGGTTGTCATGCCAACCCATCGGCAACCCGTGGCCATGTGACACGTGCGCCGATAGGCAGGATTAATATTGTGCTTCCAGTGCAATCACATTAAATGCCGCTGTCCGAGAATGACAGCGGTATTTAACAGGTTAACAGCCATGGATGGATCGTGATTCCATCAGTGGATGTTAGGAGCACATGCCAGCTGTTCAAAACAGCTAACATGTGCCAAGGAAGATGTAGGCTTAGTGCTGAAGCCCACATCAAAGTGAGAGACATGACACACGTGTACTTGTACAGAGCATGTCATGAAGGGGTTAAATTTAGCCTTAGACCTACATCTTTTACACCAAGAGTTTTTGCCTAAATGTTTCATCATAATTATATCAGGCCATTCTGACGAAATTTCAGTATGCCTTTAGTATAATATCAATATGCTGGAACAAACCACAACAGTAACTCAATAATTTTTTACCCAGAACAGCAGAAAAAATGCTTGCAGCCAATTATTAAGTGATTTGAGGATGCTATGCTTTTTATCCTCCCCTTCATTCCTTTCTTCCTATTTATCACTTCTCATTCTTTTCCAAAAGGCAATAATGTAAAAAGATCTATAAATTAATTACTGCAAATGCGCTACTTTATGGATGCGCTTAGAAGGAAATGCAGGGGTGATAATTCATTCCTTTAACCCCTTAATGTTCAATGATGGATATATCCGACATTAGACACATCCTCCTGTTTGATGCGGGCTCTGGTCATGAACATGCATCTTTTCTGGCCCATGACAGCTGATCTGATCATGTTATGTGCCCCTAACAGCCCTGGGTGGAATCGCGATCTACCCACAGCTATTACCACGTTAAATGCCACTGTCAAACTCTGACTGCGGCATTTAACATGCATGTGCAGGAAGCGCGTCATTAACCCCACCCATTGTACAAGTCACATGACCGTGGGTCTCCGATGGGTTGGCATGACCTCACGGGGTCTGCAGGAGATCCCTGTGGCTGTCATAGCTGGATAGCTATGAACGCTGCAAAGCAGTTGGCTCTCATAGCAAGTGAGCATTTCTGCTACATAGACCAGGGCTTCTGGGTCATGTTTTCCAAACGAGCTGGAAGGACGGAGTTAGCGGTCCACGAGGTGGACACCGGGAATCATGCCCCCTACAGCGAACACCCTATCAGATCTCTGACGAGGTGCAGCAGATCGATGAGATGTTAGAGCTGGGGGTGATTCAATGGTCCAAGCACGCGTGGGCCTCACCTGTAGTTCTCTTGCCAAAGAAGGATCAGACCACCCGATTCTGCGTGGACACGCACCCAATGCCACGCATCGAGGAGCTAGGAGGACCTAGGTTTAGCAGTACATGTGTACTGCCAACTGATAGTGGATGGGAACTGGGTGCAAATTCTGCAACATCGATATTGAAGGATGAGCAAACTAATTTTAGAGTATCCAAAAATGATGTGAGGAGGCAGTTTAAGTCACTTAACATTGGTAAAGCAGCAGGACCAGATGGACTCAGCTCACGTGTCCTTAAAGTTTGTGCAGACCAGCTGTGTACTGTCTTTACACGCCTATTTAATGGAAGTATACAAACACAGAGGGTACCTGTGTTATGGAAAACTTCCTGTCTGGTGCCGTACCCAAGACTTCTTCTCCTGCAACCCTAAATAACTATCGTCCTGTAGCCTTAACATCTCACGCTATGAAGGCCTTGGAAAGATTAGTGCTTGCTCACTTAAGACCAAGGGTCAATGCTTTTATCGATCCCCTTCAGTTTGCCTACCGACATAGATTGGGGGTGAATGATGCTATTCTTTCTCTGTTTCATAGGGTACATTCATTTCTGGAGACTGACGGTACCATGGTGCGAGCGAAGTTCTTCGATTTCTCGAGTGCATTTAACTCCCTGCAGCCACTTTTACTACACAAAAAGATGACTGATATGAAGGTTGAGGAGGGGATGAGAAATTGGATAACTGACTACCTATCAGATCGGCCACAGTTTGTACAGATGGGAGCAGTGGTGTCAAGCAGATTACTGAGCAGTGTAGGTGCCCCCCAGGGAACGGTGCTTGCGCCCTTTCTATTCACACTGTATACTTCAGACTTTCAGTATAAATCTGAACTTTGCCACCTTCAGGGGGATGAGGAATACAGAAGGGTGGTGTCGAACTTCGTGGATTGGTGCAATGATAACTATCTACAACTAAATGTTAAGAAAACTAAGGAGTTGGTGGCCAACTATAGCAGGATAAAGATGGAATGCTTACCGATCACTATTGCTGGTCAGGAGGTCGAGCAGGTGGAGAGTTACAAATATTTGGGGGTCCATTTGGATAGCAAACTGGACTGGAAATGCCACTCAGAGTTTGTCTACAAGAAGGGGATGAGCAGATTGTATTTCCTAAGGAAACTGAGGTCTTTTAATATGTGTAACAAAATGTTAGAAATGTTCTACCAATCTGTAGTGGCAAGTGCCATTTTTTTGCAATCACATGCTGGGGTAGTAGTGTGCGGGCCTCTGATGCTAATAAGCTGAATAAGATTATTAAGAAGGCAAGTTCTGCTGTGGGCTGCAAGCTGGACTCTTTTGGGGAGGTAGTGGAGAAAAGAACTCAGAAAAAGTGTATGGCAATTATGAACAATAATGCACATCCATTATATGAGCTATTCATGAGACAGATGAGCACCTTCAGTAACCGGCTAATACTTCTGAGGTGTAAGAAGGAAAAATATAGGAAATCATTTGTGCCAACTGCTATGGGAATGTACAACAATAACATTAGGGTTAAACCACCAAGGTGAATGTCTACTTATTTCTCTACATTTCAGTTCACTTGTTGTGTATGTCCTATTCTAATGTATAATGTGTAATGTTCTTCTGTCAACTCCACTGTCATGTCAACTATGTAATTCCTTTATGATTTTTATGATTTAAGTTGTGCTGCTGTTATACCATAATTTCCCACGGGATCAATAAAGTGTATCGTATCGTATCGTAGCTGCTTGAGAAGTTAGCTGGTGCAAAATACCTGACCATAATGGATCTGAGTCGGGTATACTGGCAGATTCCCCTGAGCCCCGAGGCACAGGAGAAGTCCACCTTTATCACACCCTTTGGACTGTACGCGTCGCGGTCATGCCCTTCCGCATGAAGAATGCCCCTGCCACTTTCCAGCGGATGGTCAACCACCTGCTTAAGGGATTGAGAAGTATGCGTTGGCGTACTTGGTTGACATTGCCATCTTTAGTTCCTCCTGGGATGAACACCTGCAGCATCTCGAGGAGGTGCTCAGGCAACTTCACCGACCATCAAGCCAGAAAGTGCCAGATGGGCATGAGAGTGGTCCACTACCTGTGGCACCAGGTAGGTAGGAAGACCATAAAGCCAGAGCTGGGGAAAGTGGATGTGATCATGTCCTGGCCCACCCCCAGAACCAAGAAGCAGGTGATGTCCTTTCTGAGCACTGCAGGGTACTATAGGCGCTTCGTACAGAACTATAGTAGCCTGGCAAAAGCATTTATGGACCTCACCAGGAAGAAGCTACCCAACATCGTCAACTTGACCTGTGAGGGGGCCTTTCAAGTATTGAAAACAGTACTGTGCAAAGCAGTGTTGAAAGCAGTGTTGAAAGCAGTTGACAGTAGGGTTGAGCGACTTTTACTTTTTTAGGGTCGAGTCGAGTTTTGTGAAACCCGACTATCTCAAAAGTTGAGTCGAGTGAAATCGGCCGATTATCGCGTAAAGTCGGGGTCGGGGATCGACCGAAACACGAAACCCAATGCAAGTCAATGGGGAAGCATAGTCGGCAGTGAGTGGAGGCCAGGAAAACACCTACAGTGCCCATTTTAATAGCAAAAACATCCATTCTCGGTACTGAAGCTTGTCAATCTTAATTTACCTTATAATAATAGTTAGGCATTGGAAATTGGGGGTCATTTGGCTAAAGTTGTGGGGGGTATGGTGGTTCAAGTATTTAGTGGGCCCAGGAAACGTGGACCACATCACGGCAGTGGAGCAGGGAGAGGTAAGTATTTCAACTTTGCAAGTGCTGTGATCCTGAGCAAGCAGGGGGGTCCCACTCATTCGCATTGGCACTGGCACAGGGCCCCTCAAAGTATGGCGGTGTGTTTGCACGGCGGGGGCGCCTCCCACCGGCAGCGACACTTTTGCGTACTATGAGGGGCCCTGTGCCAGTGACGTCGCCAACGAGTATCCCCCCTACCTGATGAAGGAACCTGCACTTTCATCTTCACCTTCCTCTTTGTTCCCGTGTAAGTTGGTATAGTATGCGGGAAGGGGAACCTCACTTTTAGCAGGGTCAGAATCTGGCTGTATAGCGTGCAAGGAGAATGTAGCGGTCTGGGTCAATGTACCTGCAGAGTCATCTAGCACTGGCTGGCCAATGGGCAGGATGAGGAGGAAGCACAGATATAGTCCCAAATACAAAAGTAGGCTAAAAGCAGTTCAAAATTGTTAACAGGACTAAACAGGCAGCATTGCTTTGTTCAGTGGAGGACAACTGTAATGAGAGGCTGACACAGTGAGTAGGCCCAAATCAGTAAGTAGTCTAAATGCAGTTCAAAATTGGTAACAGTAGTAAACAGGCGGCACTGCTTTGTTCAGTGGAGGAGAACAGCAAGGAGCGTCAGACACCGTTAGTAGGCCCAACCAAACTAGTAGGCCAAATGCAGTTAACAATTTGTAAATATAGGCCGAAAGCCTGAAGATCGAAGCTCAGGAAAACAAAACAGGAGAACACCAAGGAGCGGCAGACACCGTTAGTAGGCCCCAACCAAACTAGTAGGCCAAATGCAGTGTAATATTAACAACTACTTAACGAGAGCCTGAAAATGGAAGTTCAGGACAGGAAACCAGGAGAACAGCAAGGAGCGGCAGACACCGTTAATAGGCCCCAACCAAACTAGTAGCCCCACTGCAGTTGTTCCATTTAACAACTATTTAACAAGAGCCTGAAGATAGAAGCTCAGGAAAGGCAACCAGGAGAACATCTTGGAGCGGCAGACACTGTTAGTAGGCCCCAACCAAGCTAGTAGCCCCACTGCAGTTTTAATATTCCGATAGGATGAAAACCTGATAATTGCAGGTCCTTTTTTTTAAGAGGACAGCTGTATTGAGTGGCGCAGCCAAACACTGCTAGTAGGCCTTACACCACAAAGTTGGCTCGATGCAGGTTTAAAAAAGGTTACATGGGTACACGGTCAGCATTGGTGTGGTCAGTGGAGGACAATTGGAAGGAGGGACCGCAGACAGACTTAGTAGGCCTAACATAACAAAGGTGGCTCTATGCACTTTTAAATAGGATCCAGGGGTGCACAGGCAGCAATGGTGTGGTCAGTGGAGGACTATTGGAAGGAGGGCCCGCAGACAGACTTAGTAGGCCTAACATAAAAAAGGTGGCTCTATGCACTTTTAAATAGGATCCAGGGGTACACAGGCAGCAATGGTGTGGTCAGTGGAGGACTATTGGAAGGAGGGACCACAGACAGACTTAGTAGGCCTAACATAAAAAAGGTGGCTCAATGCAGTTTCAATTATCTTGCAGTGGTACACAGGCAGCATTGGTGTGGTCAGTGGAGGACTATTGGAAGGAAGGACCACAGACAGACTTAGTAGGCCTAAAATAAAAAAAGGTGGCTCTATGCACTTTTAAATAGCATCCAGGGGTACACAGGCAGCATTGGTGTGGTCAGTGGAGGACTATTGGAAGAAGGGACCGCAGACAGACTTAGTAGGCCTAACATAAAAAAAGGTGGCTCAATGCAGTTTCAATTATCTTGCAGGGGTACACAGGCAGCATTGGTGTGGTCAGCGGAGGACTATTGGAAGGAGTGTCTGACACAGTTAGTACTCCAAAAGAATACATAGATGTTAATGTCTTGCAAAAAAACAAAACCCCCCAAAAAGGGTGGCATACTTAGGTACAGGGGTGGGCTCCTCTGCTGACTTTCAGACATTGTTATTTGGCGCAAAGTATTTACTGGTGTAAATGTAGGACAGGGCCACTGAATATTTTAAGTAGCATCATACATGTCAACAAATTGGTATTGTCAGTGCCAGGCATTGAAGGATTTCACCGCATAGACTAAACAGCGGTGGAGCAGTGACAGATAATTTTGCAAGTGCTAGAGCACAGTTTGAGCTGGGGAGTGGGGGGCACTCTCTCGTGCCTGGCGGTACTGGCCAAAGGCCCCTCATGTTACAACGGTGTGTCTGACATTGGGTGCACGCCACCACCGTCAGAGACACTTCATTGTGCTATGAGGGACCCAGTGCCAGTGTCGTCGACCAAAGGTGGGCACACCCACCTCTTCAGAAAAAAAGGCACTCTCACGGGTGCTTTCGCCAAGTGGCGAGACCACGGCCCCGTGGGGGGAGTCAGCTCATTTAGGGAGGTGTAAACGTGTCGTATGCTGGACATACAGCAGCTGCAAATGGAGAAATTGGAACACTCAGTAAGACCAGTCCAAAAGTAAGACCTTTTTAAAGGAAAGCTAGGTGTAAGCCGGGAAAGGTGGGGCAAAATAATTAGAAATCCATGAGTGGTTCATTTTAATGAAGGTTAGATCATCAACATTTTGGGTAGCCAGATGAGTCCTTTTTTCGGTCAGTATTGAACCAGCAGCACTGAATACTCTTTCTGATAGCACACTAGCTGCTGGACAAGTGAGCTCCTGCAATGAATATCCAGACAATGCAGGCCAGGTGTCTATTTTGGATGCCCAGTAATCAAATGGGAATGATGGGTGAGGGAGAACATCGATAGGGGAGGAAAAATAGTTAGTAACCATACTGGACAAATGTTGTCTCCTGTCACTTTGAATTGATGCTGCAGTACCTGTCCTGTCTGCGGTCATTGCGAAATCACTCCACAACCTGGTCAGAAAACCCCTCTGTCCAACGCCACTTCTGATTTGTGCACCTTTAACACCTCTGCCCTGTTGCCCCCTGCAGCTCGTGTGAGAACCATCACCGGCGCTGTGTGCTGGGAATGCCTGAATCAAACGGTCAACAAGAGTTGCTTGTTTGGTTGCCAATATTTGTTCAAGGTTCTCATGTGGCATGTTGTTTTGCAGTTTCCCCTTATAGCGAGGATCTAGGAGGCAGGCCAACCAGTAATCGTCATTGGTCATCATTTTTATAATGCGGGGGTCCCTTTTTAGGATACACAAGGCATGATCCACCATGTGGGCCAATGTTCCAGTTATCAATTCACTGCTTGTGCTGGGTTGAGGAGCACTTTTGGGCAAATCAACGTCACTTGCCTCCCTCAAAAACCATGAACCTGGCCTTGCAACGCCACCAGTTTCTACTGCCCCTTGAGAAGCTTCCTCATCCAAAAAATACTCATACCCATCATCCTCCTCGTCCTCCTCCTCTTCGCCCACCACCTCATCCAGTAGACTTCTCTGACCAGACAATGGCTGACTGTCATCATGGCTTCCCTCGTCCTCTGCTTCAGACGCCTGCTCCTTTATGTGCGTCAAACTTTGCATCAGCAGACGCATTAGGGGGATGCTCATGCTTATTATGGCGTTGTCTGCACTAACCAGCCATGTGCATTCCTCAAAACACTGAAGGACTTGAGAGAGGTCTTGTAGCTTCGACCACTGCACACCTGACAACTCCATGTCTGCCATCCAACTGCCTGCCCGTGTATGTGTATCCTCCCACAAATACATAACAGCATGCCTCTGTTCGCACAGTCTCTGAAGCATGTGCAGTGTGGAGTTCCACCTTGTTGCAACATCAATGATTAGGCGATGCTGGGAAAGGTTCAAAGATCGCTGATGGTTCTGCATACGGCTGGAGTGTACAGGCGAACGGCGGATGTGCGAGCAAAGTCTGCACACCTTCAGGAGCAGGTCGGGTAACCCCAGATAACTTTTCAGGAAGCACTGCACCACCAGGTTTAAGGTGTGAGCTAGGCAAGGAATGTGTTTCAGTTGTGAAAGGGCTTTGGCAGCCATAAAATTCCTTCCGCTATCACTCACTACCTTGCCTGCCTCAAGATGTACACTGCCCAGCCATGACTGAGTTTCTTGCTGCAAGAACTCGGATAGAACTTCCGCGGTGTGTCTATTGTCGCCCAAACACTTCATTGCCAATACAGCCTGCTGATGCTTGCTAATAGCTGTTCCATAATGGGACACCTCGTGTGCAACAGTGGCAGCTGCGGATGGAGTGGTCGTGCGACTGCTGTCTGTGGACGAGCTGTCGCTTCTGCTGGAGGACGAGGAGGAGGAGGAGGGGGCCAACGCCTACAGCCAACTGTTTCCTAGACCGTGGGCTAGGCAGAACTGTCCCAATATTGCTGTCCCCTGTGGACCCGGCATCCACCACATTAACCTAGTGTGCAGTGATGGACACATAACGCCCCTGGCCATGCCTACTGGTCCATGCATCTGTTGTCAGGTGCACCTTTCTACTCACAGATTGCCTGAGTGCATGGACGATGCGGTCTTTTACATGCTGGTGGAGGGCTGGGATGGCTTTTCTCGAAAAGAAGTGTTGACTGGGTAGCTCGTAGAGTGGTACAGCATAGTCCATCAGGGCATTGAAAGCTTCGCTTTCAACTAACCGGTAGGGCATCATCTCTAACGAGATTAGTCTAGCAATGTGGGCGTTGAAACCCTGTGTATGCGGATGAGAGGATTAGTACTTCCTTTTCCTAATGAGAGTCTCTTGTAGGGTGAGCTGGACTGGAGAGCTGCATATGTTGGTACTAGCCGGGGGTGCCGGTGGACATGGCAGACTGAGAGAGGGTTGGTGATGGTATTCTTGCTGTTGGCCTACATACAGTGTTTAATACCAAAAACCTGGTGATTCCTTGTCTGTTTTGGCCTTGCGACAAAACCTCCACATTTGCTGCAGGTGGTGTGGTAAATGTTGGGCTTACAGTGAGGGAAGGGATCTAGCGTTGCTGACTAGCTTCATTGTGAGAGGGTGCAACAACGTTAAGGGTAGTGTTGAGCATTCCGATACCGCAAGTATCGGGTATCGGCCGATACTTGCGGTATCGGAATTCCGATACCGAGATCCGATATTTTTGTGATATCGGGTATCGGTATCGAATCAATAGGGATGTGTAAAATAAAGAATTAAAATAAAAAATATTGATATGCTCACCTCTCCGGCGGCCCCTGGACTTCACACTGCTAACCGGGAGGCTTCTTTGTTTAAAAAGCGCGCCTTTCGGACCTGTGAATGACGTCCCGGCTTCTGATTGGTCGCGTGCCGCCCATGTGACCGGCACGCTACCAATCAGAGGCCGCGACGTCATTCGCAGGTCCTCAATTCCTAGAATTAGCAGTTTTGTGAATGAGAATGACGTCGCGGCTTCTGATTGGCCGCGTGCCGGTCACCCGATGTTTACCCTGGTTACCGGCATCGTTGGTCGCTGGAGAGCGGTCTGTGTGACAGCTCTCCAGCGACCAAACAGCGACGCTGCAGCGATCCGGATTGTTGTCGGTATCGCTGCAGCGTCGCTTAATGTGAAGGGGCCTTTACTCTCCCCTTCTTTTTTTTTGGGGGGAGACTAGTGAATCAATCTGGCCCACAGTTTTACAGTAGTGTTTCAGTGGCTGACAGATATGCCACTAACAGGACTGACGCAGATGCACAGATTTGCTAATATTAATCTCCCCTTCTTTTTTGGGGGGGATGGGAGACTAGTGAATCAATCTGGCCCACAGTTTTACAGTAGTGTTTCAGTGGCAGACGGTGGCTGACAGATATGCCACTAACAGGACTGACACAGATGCACAGATTTGCCAATATTAATCTCCCCTTCTTTTTTTTTGGGGGGGGGGATGGGAGACTAGTGAATCAATCTGGCCCACAGTTTTACATTTGTGTTTCAGTGGCACAAAATGACAGACCGATACCACAGACTGGACTGGCACAGATGCACAGATTTGCCAATATTAATCTCCCCTTTTTGTTTTTATATGGAAGACTAGTGAATAAATCTGGCCCACTGTTTTACAGTATTGTTTCTGTGGCACAAAATGACTGACAGATACAACAGACTGGACTGGCACAGATGCACTGATTGGCAATATAAATCTCCCTTTTTAGGTGTGGGACAGTGCAGGAAAATACAGGCCCACTGTTTCACACTACACAGTTTCAGGGGCAGAAAGTGGCTTGAAGATATATCGAAAAAAAAGGGACTGTACTACAATTACTATCTCCCTACATTAATCTCAGAAAAGTATGGCAGGCAGCAATAAAAAGGACTGCTGCACACAAAAGTGTGGACAAACAAACAAGATAACTGTGCAGAAAGGAAGGAACAACAGGATTTGTGCTTTGAAAGAAGCGTTTGTTTTGCACAGCGGTGTACAAACAGCGATGCAGCTATCAGGGAGCCTTATAAGGCAGCCTTATAAGCTACAGAGCTGATGCAGTGAAATCTAGCCTCCTCTGTCCCTGCAAGGAAAAGGTGGTGTTGGACAGTGGAAATCGCTACAGCACAAGCGGTTTGGGGGTTTATATTCCCTGCCTAATGCTATCCTTGCTTCTGACGAAGCTGCAGCAACCTCTCCCTATGCTCAGATCAGCAGCAGTAAGATGGCGGTCGGCGTACACGCCCCTTTATAGCCCCTGTGACACCGCAGAAAGCAAGCCAATCACTGCCATGCCCTTCTCTAAGATGGTGGGGACCAAAAACCATGTAATCACGCTGCCCACACTCTGCGTCCTCCTTCATTGGCTAAGAAATGGCGCTGAACGCGTCATATGAAACGTGACTTTGGCGCGAAGGTCGCGTACCGCATGGCCGACCACACACAGGGATCGGGTCGGATTTCATGAAGCCTGTCTTTGCCAAAAGTCGGCGACTTATGAAAATGACCGATCCGTTTCGTTCAACCCTAGTTGACAGCAGTCGACCGTTCTTGGTGCAGACCGACACCAGCGAGTTTGACCTCGGTGCTGTGCTCAGGCAGGTTGACTCGGAGAACCAAGAGCACCCCGTATTGTACCTGAATCGGAAGCTTCTGCCAAGGGAAGTGGCCTATTCCATCATCGAGAAGGAGTGCCTGGCCATAGCCTGGGCCCTGCAACGCTTGCAGCCCTACTTGTACAGTCTCATCTTCACTGTGGTGACCGACCACAACCCTCTGCGCTGGCTACTCGCCATGTGTGGAACAACGGAAGGCTGCTACGCTGGAGCCTTGCCCTCCAGCAGTACGACTTTACAATTGTACATAAAATGGGCAGGGAACATGGCAATGCAGATGGGTTATCCTGCCAGGATGAACCAGCTGAGGTGCGCATGGAGGAGTACCGAGAGGTTCTGCCTCCATAGCGCAGTCCAAAAAGGGAGGTGTCACCATAATGCCAAAAATATGATATTATATTGTGAGTTTAGTTTCAGAAAGTCATGGCTTTCTACACACACACAATGCAGCAGCAACCCCACTTTCTCTCCCTCTGCATTCCTCCACCCAAAGACAAAGCCTAGAGCAGCGACACCGGGTAATTTGAACCTAGTGTGTGAGCAGGGTGTGGCTTTAAACTGCAGGTGACCAATCTTGTAAAGCCACTCATGGTCCCTCCCCTCTCACTCAGGAATGCCTTTGTCTGAGACTTTGGAAAAGCATAAATAACTATCAGAACAGTACATATAATTTCTCAACCCACTCAGTGATGTCATGACCATAGGGCATATCTTTACGTCGGCTGAGTTGTTTTTTACTTTTGAAACAGGAAGCAAGCTAAGAACAGCTTTTCAAGCTGTTTCCAATGCACCTGGATGTATCTCCTGCGCACACGGCTGCCATTCTGATATGAAATGATCTAACAACTGTAAGTGTTCTCTATTTCAATGTTAATCCTATTTTATTTGTAGTTGCAATATACATACGAATAGTCTCCTTTCTAATATATTTTAATACTTTATAAACACTGCCTAATTTTTCATTGAGTAAAATATTTAATTGCTAGCTTGTCTCATCTGCACTATAATGAACTGTGTCCTCCGAAGTGAATTGCACTACTGATTTGGGAAGGCTTCGGATTGGTTAATTGGAGCTGGTGGCAGCATACTTTGTTCTCTGCGATTGGGAATCTTTTCAGCGACTGTGGCGTTGATAATTATTGTTCCCGCCTATGTGGGAGTAGTTATATTTCCCTCGCTGCAGTGTGCCCAATAGCAAGTACAAAGCAGGCAGCCTTTCTGGTGACTAATTAGCCTAGGTACAGTACCTAATCTGACCTGAGGGTAAGGTAGGCGCCATAGAGCTGCAAGTTCCAAACCAGAACTGGGAAGTGAGATATAGATAAATCCCCTTCAGAAGGAACCAGGGGCAAGCAAACAACCCCGATTCATGACAAATTGGTGTGAGTGGTGGGGACAATAAAGATATCCTCCCCAGGATACCTGACAGATGCAGAGATGCAGAGAGCTACATTTTAGTTGCTTAATCAGCATTCATATGTGCATTAATCACAATATTATATATAAATATATATTTAGGTAACCAGTAACAGAGGAGCTAAACAATATGGTAATTAAATAACCACCCCTGACCACCTCATTTCTATATGCCATTATAAAACTATATATGTAAAATAAATCATCATTATTGATGGAATGTTTTTCTGTCACAATGGTGTACAGTCCATTCTTCATGAGCGCTCAAAATACTTAGTTTTATTGGGAACAGCCGCAGCGCACACAGGGATAGATTTATCCAAACCAAATTTCCATAAGATCTGGTGTCTGCTTGCAGGGCATGGATGAAACGCACGGGGACCCTGCTGACCGGAGAGATGGAGGTGTTGGCCACGACCTTGGTTCACGGGACGGAGACTGCACAGTTCCATAAGTAAGGTAAGAAAATGTTATCATCTTACCTTAAAGTCCCCTGTTCCCAGTCCGGGTCTATACCTTTTGCCGGTCAGGTGTGGTCACCACCGCATTACTAGGTAGTGTAAAAAGTCCAAGCTTGTATCCAAACCCTGGGATATTAGTCAAAGTGTCTGCTGTGTGCCGTGTATGTGTTCTGTGCTTGTGTAATATCCGGGAGACAGTTGGAACGGTGACTGTTTTGCTTGTGGTTGCGATTTGGGTAACAGACCGCAGGAGGTCAAATCACTTGATAAGTTATTGCAGAATTCCCGTGCATAGAAGGGACAGGTAGTCCCAGGGCAGGTGGTCCCAGGCTCCAGGCTCGGGTAGAGATAACTTAGAGGGCTACTGCTGATTCCCGTAGTGGCGGCGTGCCAGATAGGATGACCGGACCGGGGTGGTAGATTTCCCGCTTGTGTTTCTCACTCAGGCGGCCCGGGCACAGGTGTCACAGAATAATAAAAAGGGCATCAGTTTCTCCCGGACGTCTGTATCTGTTTGTTCAAGTCACGTATTGCTGCTTTAAATGTATGCAATTGTATAGAGAAGTTTTTTTTCCTTCCCCTTCTGCTGTAGCAAAGATATATGGTTTGTGAATCACACTGTCACATCTGTTTTTGCAAAGTTTTCTGTTTCTGCATTCTGAGTAGTGCTACAGTGTAGCCATTATTTTGAAGAAGTGAAACTAAATGGTATCTATCATTTTTGCTGTGACATACTTGTTTTCAGATACGTGATTTCAGTGACATTGGATACAGCAGCATAAGAAAAGGGGAAGTGTGTGTGTCTGGCTGCGTTTGAGCACAGAGGGGAAAAAAGAGAAGCCGTTTTAACTTTTTTTTATTCTTTGAAGTTTTTCCTTCTGTCTTTTCACTTTTTAAAGTTTTTCTTTCTGTATCAAAATGTTAAGATTTTGGTTGTGTACCAAGCTTTTGATGGTTTTCTTTTCTTTTGGTTTCAACTTCTTGTACCAACCTTTAGAAGGTTTTCTTTTCTTTTTTTTTTTTTGGGGGGGGGGTTTATATACCAATTTTTTGAAGTTTGTTGTTGTTGTTTTCTTTTTCCTTTTTGTTTTTCCTTTTTGTTTTTGCCATGGGGAATAAGGTGGCCAAGCAACAGGAGGGTGTTTTACTTCCTGAAGAGAAAATGGCCCCCCCATATTTAGTGGCAGAACACAAAGGTGTTAAAGGGACACTGTCACCTGAATTTGGAGGAAACAATCTTCAGCCATGGAGGCGGGGTTTTGGGGTTTTTGATTCACCCTTTCCTTACCCGCTGGCTGCATGCTGGCTGCAATATTGGATTGAAGTTCATTCTCTGTCCTCCATAGTACACGCCTGTGCAAGGCAAGATTGTCTTGTGCAGGCATGTACTACGGAGGACAGAGAATGAACTTCAATCCAATATTGCAGCCAGCATGCAGCCAGCGGGTAAGGAAAGGGTGAATCAAAAACCCAAAAACCCCGCCTCCATGGCTGAAGATTGTTCCCTCCAAATTCAGGTGACAGTGTCCCCTTAAGTATGTGAAGAATTTTAGAAGGTATAAAGTATGCAAAATGCATCAGAATGGCAGACTTCAAGCTGCGGAATGGCATGACGTAGAGAGGAAAATAAGGGAAGTTAGCTGATGTTAAATTACTGAATACTAATACATGGTATACAGTAGCAGCAGAGCTTACATCGCTTAGGTGGTATAGAAAGATATGTGAGCAAACCAGGAAGTGATTTTTATGTGTATAAAATGGTGAAAGGTATTAAGCCATCAGCGCCTCCCCATACATTAGACATGTGCAGTCGGCTCTCAACAGAATCCATAATGTAGGGAGTTTTTGTGCAGCATGTAGCGTGCCCCATCTCTCCCTACAGGGAGAGGGTATCATTATTCCATCCAGGCCCTCTAAGACTGCACAGAGGGGGAGGAATTCTCTTCTCTATCCTCCTTTTTCTCTGTCACTCTTTCTCTCCTCCTTCTTCTCTCTCACTCTCCTTTCCTCTTCTCTTTCTCCACACTTTTCTCTTCTCTCTCTCTCTATCTCTCTCCTCCACACCTCTCTACTCCTTCTCCTTCTTCTCCACACCTCTTTCCTCCTTCTTCACTCACCCTTTTTCTCTGTCAGTCTTTCTCTCCGCCTTCTTCACTCCCTCTCCCTCACTCTGTCTCTCCCCTCCACACCTCTCTACTCCTCCTACTGCTTTTTCTCCACACCTCTTTCGTCCCTCACTCACCCTTTTCTTCTCCTCCTTCTTCACTCCCTCACCACACCTATCTCCTCCTGCTCTTCCTTTTTCATATCCATCTCCACACCTCTCATCTCCTCCATCAGTTCCTTTCTCTCACTCCTCACCTCTGCCTCCTGCGCACCTTACACATCTCCTCCTTCCTGTCTGCCCAATATATCTCCTCCTGTTTCACACTCTTCTTCTTCTTTGTTGCCGGCTGGGCCAATACCCAAAAACAATGTGGTGGTTACAGCACAAGGCACCCCTTCTATGTCCCTGGCACAGTCCAGCCATTGCCAGTTGTGATATCGGGGAAAGAAGGTGAAAATCTCCCTACACACAATGCAGTAGGCAGTCCCCAGACACATCAGGCAGCAGACAGCTCCGCCCTGGGTGCTGAGGGGGAGGATTGACATCACCATCAGCTAATAATGTACAACTTCAGCACCAGTCAGAGCTGCCTACATTCACACCAACATAGAACTCTAAGCCTATGCTTCAGCAAGGGGGAGACATCCTCACACAAAAAGGCAACTTCTAAGTCCAAAACTCAGCCAGTGTATGACCCCAGCACACGCTATCACAACTATTCCTCTAATGAAGATGAGGAGGGAACATCATGCATGCTGCCTAGTACTAAGAAAAGAAACCCACAGGCAGCAAGAATGCAGGGGCAGATAGAGGCACCACTACTACACTATGTGCACTTCACCCCAGGTCAGGTGACCAGCACTCTCAACAACCAGCGAACATATGCAGCCACCTGGCAATGATCTCTTGGCCATAAATGGAAATAAAAGGAGGTGATGCATTCTGGCCAATCATGAAGGAACAATTCAAACTTCCAGCAGAATTAGATGTACACGCTTGGGAGTGATGTAAGCCCTCAGCTTACATCACATGAGCCAAGATAAGACAGAGTCTGGAAAGAAGTTTCATGGCAGAATAATGCAAGTATTCCAAGACTTGGGCTTCACCATTCATGACCAGATACACAGGCAAATGTTGGCACAGGCCTTTGTGCATGGACTGAGACAGCCAATCGGGAAACCACTGATAGTGGCTAGGTCCGAGAACAGGTCAATAGCAGTGGACTGACCCAGCAAAACTGGTCATGTGCGCATAGGAGACTGTTTATTGCCAAATTGTCACCAAAACTGCCGCCATCATAGCGCCACAAAGAGCGTGAAGAAGGAAACGGTGCCGCACTGCTGGGGAACGCCGGAAGGGGAGCCAAAAGTGAAGACGCTGCAAAGTGCCGAGTGACACACTGGAATAACCGCTGCAGACTCCAGAGAGGAGACCGACCTCAATAAGGTTAGCAAAGGGGAGAAGCTATGTCAAACCAGGGTGAAGAAGTGGTGGCAGATGCAGCCACAGCCCCTGTAATGCCCCAAGACCTCGGGTCGGATGCAGCCGCCGGTCTTGCCACGGACACACCTGCAGGCCCCATCTTACCACCAGGCCCTGCAGGGCCCGAAGCTTCAATCAGCAGGCCGGACCCCACTGCTGCTACAGTGCCCATCATGCTGATGTCCACAGTAGCCAAAGGGATTGAGTCCCAACCAGGAGTGCAGAAGACCACTGCTCTCATGGTGACCACTCACCTGGAAGCGCAACCACTCTACAAAGAAAGAAGAAATGTCAAGTGTTACATCTGTGGCAAGTTTAGCCATTTCCGGAACCAGTGCAGAGCACCCATACAACCCAAGACTTGGTCCAGAGAAACAGGTCAAGGAAGAAGTACAGAAGGCAGTGAAGTACCCTGTCCATGGGACAGGGGCAAGCAAGCCAGGTCCGCAAGACACTACGCTCCTGACATGTAAATCCCCATCTGCAGGACCAATACCTCAAATTATTCTGAAAGTGGATGGCGTTGTCAGATCTTTTCTTCTGCACACTGGTGCAGTCAGAGGTGTGATGAGACATGTGGAACACCACAATCCCACCTGCCTATCAGAATACTCTGTGTCTCACATGGGCATTGATGGTCAAGTCAGACATTCCCAACCTACAAAGTCTCTGAGCATGTGCACTCAGCCAGGACACTCTATCCTGTCCCAGTTTGTGGTGTCAGGAACCTGCCCACTCAACCTACTGGGGGCAGACCTACTACAAAAACTAAAGGCAACCATAGTGTTCCAGGAAGATGGGACTATGACACTTTCTTCATCCCTGACCCAAGAAGAATCATGCTGGCGGCCCTACAAGAACCTCAAACAACCGACGGAGGCCTACCCATGGAGGTACTGGACAGAGTACCAGAAAGTCTATGGTCTAAGGGACCCCAGGATGTGGAAAAACCTCAAATTGCCCCAGTGCGGGTATCACTCAGGCTAGGCACTTCATATCCTCGTAAGGCCCAGTATCCCCTGTCCATCGCCTAGAGTCAAGCTGCCTCTGACCAACTGAAGGTCTATCTGGAAATAGGAATCATTGTTCCTTGCACATCGCCTTGCAATACCCCGCTTTTCCTGGTCAAGAAAAATACTGTAAAAGGAGAGCCAGCCAAGTTCAGAATGGTACATGACCTGAGAGCTGTGAATGACGTCACGGTGTTTGAAACTCCAATTGTGCCGAATCTGCACACTCTTCTCTCAAATGTGCCTTCCACAACAAAAGTGTTCACAGTGACTGACCTGGCTAATGCTTTCTTCAATGTTCCCCTTCATCTGGAGGACCAGTTCCTGTTTGCCTTAACGTACCAGGGGGCACAGCACACATGGACAGTGATGCCACAACGGGCCCAGAACAGCCCTTCACAGTTCACCAAAGCAATGTCCACAGTCCTCACCAACTGGGTTACAGAACATGCAGAAGCAACCCTGCTACAATACGTGGACGATCTAGTCCTTTGTGCAGCTGACTTTGACACATGTAAAGCCCATTCCTTGTCTCTCCTATTCTATCTGGCAGAGCAGCACTGCAAGGTCTCAAAGGACAAAGTCCAGTGGTGTCTGAAGCGAGTTACGTTCCAGGGACACTGTATTGCTCACCAGGCAAAACACCTGACAGATGACCAGAAGACCACAGTGGAGAAGATGGTTCCTCCAACAACTTCAAAGGGTACTACAGGCCTTCCTTGGTCTAGTTTTGTATTGCAGAGTCTGGATACTTGATGCCCCAGTCATAATGCAGCCTCTGTATGATTGCGTCAACATAACCCCGTTCCTCCTGACAGATGCAGCCTTCAGCCCGTTCAAGAAGTTAAAAGGCTCTGTAGTCTCAGTGCTAGCACTGGGCCTACCTGACTACGAGAAGCCATTCCGTCTCTACCTGATGGGAAAAAAAGGCCTTAATACTGAAGTCCTGATGCAGCCTCAGGGGGAAAGCAAAGACCTTTGGGCTGCTGTTCAGCTCACCTGGATCCAGTTGCAAGGGAAGCCCCCTCCTGCATGAGAGCAGCATTTGCAGCACACGCTCTCCTGGACAAGACTGGTGACATCATTCTTGGATATCCATTGGAAATCCTGGCTCCGAATGACATCTCAGCAATCCGCAACCAAACCCAGCCAAAACATCAGGAAGCAGAACTGATAGCGCTGACGAAGGCCTAGCAGATGGCAGAAGACAAGACTGCGAACATGTATACCAATTCAAGGTACTTGCATGGCATGGCACATGACTTTGGACCCGTCTGGGCTGCAAGAGACTTCATCAGAGCAAGCGGAACAACTGTGAAGCATCATGGAGCCATCAAGGACCTGCTGGATGCACTCCAACTTCCAAAGTAGTAGCAGTACTAAAAGTCAAAGCACATGGAAAATTAACACAGTAGAGGCACAGGGCAACAACATGGCGGATATGGCAGCCAAAGAAGCAGCCAAAGGAAGACAATATGGAGAAGTGGGAGAGGTCGTAGAGCCGGACGGCTACTACATGATGACTGAAGACAAGAAGCCTGACCAGATGGCATCCTGGGATCTGCTCAAAAAGCTGGAAGAGCAAGCCCCAAAAGGACAAGAAGGAATGCTGGATGCGGAAAGGAGCAACACATGAAGAAGGAAGGGTATACTCAATGGACTACAAACCATGTTTACCTCGAAGCATGTACCCTATGGTGGTTCAATGGGCACATGGGCCCACACACAGATCAAAGACACAGATGAATGATCTGATAGGTGCCTACTGGTTCGCTCCAGGGATCTCCACCCTAACAGCCAAATTCACTAGCAGCTGTCTGACCTGCGGCAAATGCAACCCTGGAAGAATGGAGAAAGTTCCCACCCATCATCTTGCCAGACCACTGTACCCCTTCCAGAGGATCCAGATAGACCACATCCAGATACCACCAAGTGGAGGATTCGAATATGCCCTTGTGGTCGTGGACGTGTTTTCAGGATGGCCAGAAGCTTTCCCAGTGAGGAATCAGTCAGCGAAGACTACTGCAAAAAAGCTACTCTCAGTGATCGTGTGCAGATACGGGGTCCCAGAAGTGATAGAAAGTGATCAGGGACCCGCATTCACAGCAAACCTCACCAGGGAGATCTGGTCAGCAGTAGGGTCAGACTTAGGCTTACACACTCCCTACCACCCTCAGAGTAGCAGGAAAGTAGAAAGACTGAATGGGACACTTAAGAACAGGATGTTGAAAGTTGCCCAAGAGACAAACAAACCATGGCATGACACACTCCCAATCACACTACTTAGTGTAAGGCACACTCCCAGAGGCCCAGAAAAGCTGTCACCATATGAAATTTTGTTTGGGTCTAGCCCCAGGTTAGGGGTATTCTTTCCCTCAGTAGCTGACTATGCAATATGATACTTTGTCTGCTTATGTAATTGAACTCACCAAGAAACATGCTAACATCCATTCTCGAGTTTTTTTCTTCATTGCCAGATCCAGATTCAGTGTCCGGTACGCATGCCTTAAAGCCAGGAGACTGGGTGTTGGTGAAAAAAGTTTATAAGGAGAACACCACTCGATCCCAGATTTGATGGTCCTGTCCAAGTGCCGCTGATGACACCAACCTCTGTGAAGCTGGAGGGAAGACCCACTTGGATCCACTCATCGCATTGCAAGAAATGTCCCCTACCAGAGGATGACATCCAAGCCAGAATGATGTTGTGGATGCCCTGCCTGACCGGATAGATGACCTACCTGATAAAGAATATCCACCGCTCACTATACATGCTGTTGACTAAGAGACTGATTGCAATGAACCCCCATTAGGGACAGATCTTCTGACCGCCCATTTGTGAAAAGTCTGTACGGAGTGGGGCATATGCACTAGGCATACGTCAGTTCACCGGCAGCATAAAAGAGTTGCAGCGCTTTGGGACAAGTGGCTAGGATTAGGGCAAGTGATATCTAAGGGGGGCTTGTGATAGAAATATATATATCATGTAGATCTCACTTGGCTGTATACTCCTCTATAATCATATATACTCATATATCCACAGCTAATATATACTTGCTAGTTTATAATCAATTGCTCAACTTGACCATATGAGCTAGGCCAGATGGTTCCTCGGTACTTTCCAGACACCCAGAAAAGCGGAACAGCACCAGATGTATTAGGTGATGATCAGATGTCTCAACTTTGTCCTAGATGCAGAGAGCTACATTTTAGTTGCTTAATCAGCATTCATGTGTGCATTAATCACAATATTCCATATATATTTAGATAACCAATAACAGAGGAGCTAAACAATTTGGTAATTAAATAACCACCCCTAACCACCTCCTTTCTATATGCGATTATAAAACTATGTATGTACAATAAATCATCAGTATTGATGGAATGTTTTTCTGTCACAATGGTGTACAGTCTATTCTTGATGAGCGCTCAAAATACTCAGTCTTATTGGGAACGGCAGCAGCACACACAGGGATAGATTTATCCAAACCAAATTTCCATAACACTGGGATCTGTGACATAGTGTTAGCAGCACGGTGAGAACCGTTACAATCATGAAGTACAATATGTCATGAGAAAACATTCTCAGAATCACCTGTATCCATTGAAGCGTTCCAGAGTTATTACCTCACAAAGGGACAGTGGTCAGAATTGTAAAATTTGGTCCAGTCATTAATGTGCACACCATCGGGTTTAAGGGGATAATGGTTGGTGGCAGCGTGCTAAGTAACTGGGGTATGTGAACTGAGTCAGCTCATAATTTATGCTCATTCTATAGCCTAAAACAGAGGTTGAGTGCTGGATTGAGTGAGAGAAGATAAACTAACCTTTGCAGGCGCACTCAACATCATGTGTTGAGAAGTTTGTGACACTTGCGACTTAGAATTTCAAAAGATTTGCTAAGTTATTGTAAAGACCCTGTACACTTAAAGGGATCCTGTCAGTCAATTAAATGCTGCTCAGACCATGGACAGCATGAATTAGAAACATGTTGCTTGATTGCATCCACATGTTTTACTCTGAAATGTTTCTGCGTTTCAGAAAAATACATATTTTGAAGAACTAGCCAGGAACTCTAGAGAGAGACAATAATAGTCCAGTACCTGACCCAACTGATTTCTCACTGCAACACTCGAGTTGATTGTCAGATTTCTCCTGATGTTCACATATGGAATATTCATCAACAGCAGTTTGGGGAGAAGCTAGCAAGGGGCTGCACCAGACTAGGAAGGTTTCTCCCTATAATTCACACTGCTGCATTTCAGAGAAAAACATACCTGATTGCAATTGTGCAGCAAAGCTCTGATTCAGTCTATCTGTTGTTTGGACAGCATGAACCGAATAGCAGGTTCCTTTAAAGCAGTGTACAACAAGGGTTAACCATTTAAAATATATATTCACGTATGCTCAATTATAATGTAATAGTTTGCTCAAACTTTTACCAATTTAAATATCCATACCTATGAATTTAATGTACTTAGATACCCAATAGACTAATTAAGTGAATCATTATATAGTACTATGAGAGTAATCTTGACAGCACCTGGACCATCTGGGATTTACCTGCCATTGAGGATCAACAGGAAGTGTCAGTTCATCATAAAATCAAGTTTGTGTAGCTGTCAATTTTATTAAGAATTTTATCAGATTTTAGATGGCTGATCATTTTTTATTGTTTAGTATCTGTCCTTACATTTTTATTATTTTATAAGTAATTAAAGAGTGCTGTGTTTTTGAATCTGTGGGTCCAATATTTAGTTTAATATATCATAAACATGACAAAATGCACTAAAAGTAAAACTAGTACATTTAAAAACTGAATCAGAATGTCACAAATAAAAGTAAATGTTCCTTAATATATAAATTAATATAATAATATTAATGTTTGAGCTTTTTCTCCTGATTAAAAGCAGAAAAATGTTAACATAGGATGTGCAGTATATAACCTCAAGATTTTTTTTAGATACTCCATAAGGACCTTCTATTTTGGTATTTGTATGCACATGTTAATTTTTCTATTTTCTTATTTAAAATTAACGCTTTCATCTAATTGTGTCAGTTATATTTTGGATATCTTTTTTAGTTAGGGATGAGTGAACCCGAACGGTAAAATTTGGGCTCAATACCAAACACCTAGTTACCATGCACGGACCTCGAAGACGGACTTCTCCAATATTGGCATGGCTGTAATTGACCGAAGCACACTGTGTAAAAAATAAAAATACATGGTACCTTCTAGTTTTACAAACTAACACAAGTAAAGCTGACATCTGCAGCCCTCAGATATCAGCTTTATATTGGCTGGCTATCAAAAATACTGCGATCCTACACTATTTAATTTTTTTATTATTTAAATAAATAATTAAAAAAAGGTATGAGATCCCTCATTTTTGAAAACCAAAGTTAAAGTTGGAGGCTGGTATCCTCAGACTGGGAACAGGCCATGGATGGTGGCTCTCCTCAAACTAAAAATAGCAGCCCACTGCTGCCCCAAAAAAGGTGCATCTATAAGATGCACCAATTGTGGCACTTTGACCGACTATTCCCACTTGCCCTGGTGAGGTGCAAGTGGGATAATATTTGTGGGGTTGATTTCAGCTTTATAATGTCAGCTGACATCAAGCCCTGGGGCTAGTACCCGAGAGAGGCATCGAAAAGATGCTGCATTAGCAACCTCATAGTGAAAATTAAATAAAGACACACATAAAAGTCCTTTAATTGAAATAAACACACAGAAAAACTCCTTTATTTGAAACAAACACTCCTCACCCTCTGAGCATTTTTAATTTTACATGAATAAATGGGTAAAAAACACCAAATTCATCACCTGTCTGATGACAATTCATTTGTCCTATGAGGAGGCCAAATTTGCCTCATCTGGGTTGGATAGCTGAGCTGTGGCATGATGCAACCGTTCAGCCATGAATTCGGGAAACATTGAAATGAGCTTGAGAACCACTGCCTGTGACCGGCAATAACTTCAATGATGTCACCGCAGGTCACTGAAGCATGCCACTGCTCAGTCACTCAATACAGATTAAGCAGAGTTGGCCTCTTCATGGGACAAATTGATTGGACAGGTGAGGAATATGGTGTTTTATTATTTTTAATTTTACATTAATAAATGGGTAAATGAGGGTGGGGAGATTTTACTTCAAATAAAGGAGTTTTCAGTGTGTCTTTATGTAATATTCACTACGAGGTAAGTTATTGGGGCGCCGTTCTATTACTAACCCCTGGTCTTGATGTCAGCTGACATTACAAAGCTGACATCAAGCCCACAAATATTACCTCAATTCCCACCACACCAGGGAAACTAAGATGAGCTGGAAAAAGCAGCAACATTGGAGCATCTAATAGATGCACCTTTTCTGGGGCGACTGCAGCTGCTATCTTTAGGCTGTGGAGGACCAATAT
Source organism: Ranitomeya imitator (assembly GCF_032444005.1). NCBI lineage: Eukaryota > Metazoa > Chordata > Amphibia > Anura > Dendrobatidae > Ranitomeya > Ranitomeya imitator. Next base: position 326,914,093 of record NC_091286.1, on the reverse strand, counting down.
CCATGGCCCCTTCCCAGTCTGAGAATACTATCCCCCAATTGTTCTATTTAGCTTGGCTGGTTGTCAAAAATGGGTGTGATCCCATGCTGTTCTTTTTAGTTATTTAATTTTCAAAATTATAACATGGGACCCCCCTATTTTTGATAAACAGCGAAAGTAATGCTGACTTCTGAGGGCTGCAGCAAGCAGCTGTCAGCTTTACTTGCACTGGTTAGCAAAAATAGAAGGGACCGCACACCATTTTTAAAATTGTATTTATTTACAGTGCCTTGCAAAAGTATTTGGCCCCCTGGAACTTTTCAACCTTTTCCCACATATCATGCTTCAAACATAAAGATACCAAATGTACATTTTTGGTGAAGAATCAACAACCAGTGGAACACAATTGTGAAATTGAACGAAATTTATTGGTTATTTTAAATTTTTGTGAAAATTCAATAACTGAAAAGTGGGGCGTGCAATATTATTCGGCCCCTTTAACTTAATACTTTGTTGCTGCACCTTATGCTGCGATTGCAGTCGCTTGGGGTATGTCTCTATCAGTTTTGTACATTGAGAGACTGAAATTCTAGCCCATTCTTCCTTGGAAAACAGCTCGAACTCAGTGAGGTTTGATGGAGATCGTTTGTGAACAGCAGTTTTCAGCTCTTTCCACAGATTCACAATTGGATTGAGGTCTGGACTTTGACTTGGCAATTCTAACACATGGATAGGTTTATTTGTGAATAGTGTTGAGCGATACCGTCCGATACTTGAAAGTATCGGTATCGGATAGTATCGGCCGATACCCGAAAAATATCGGATATCGCCGATACCGATATCCGATACCAATACAAGTCAATGGGACATCAAGTATCGGAAGGTATTCTCATGGTTCCCAGGGTCTGAAGGAGAGGAAACTCTCCTTCAGGCCCTGGGATCCATATTAAAGTGTAAAATAAAGAATTAAAATAAAAAATATTGTTATATTCACCTCTCCGGCGGCCCCTGGACATCAGCGGGAGGATCCGGCGTCCGGCACGGCTTCTTTCTTCAAAATGCGCGCCTTCAGGACCTGTGGAATGACGTCCCGGCTTCTGATTGGTCGCGTGCCGCCCATGTGACCGCCACGCGACCAATCAGAAGCCGCGACGTCATTCCTCAGGTCCTAGAAGGCGCTCATTCTAGGACTTTAGCTGAGGAATGACGTCGCGGCTTCTGATTGGTCGCGTGGCGGTCACATGGGCGGCACGCGACCAATCAGAAGCCGGGACGTCATTCCACAGGTCCTGAAGGCGCGCATTTTGAAGAAAGAAGCCGTGCCGGACGCCGGATCCTCCCGCTGATGTCCAGGGGCCGCCGGAGAGGTGAATATAACAATATTTTTTATTTTAATTCTTTATTTTACACTTCCGATACCGATACCCGATATCACAAAAATATCGGATCTCGGTATCGGAATTCCGATACCGCAAGTATCGGCCGATACCCGATACTTGCGGTATCGGAATGCTCAACACTATTTGTGAACCATTCCATTGTAGATTTTGCTTTTTGCTTGGGATCATTGTCTTGTTGGAAGACAAATCTCCGTCCCAGTCTCAGGTCTTTTGCAGACTCCAACAGGTTTTCTTCAAGAATAGTCCTGTATTTGGCTCCATGCATCTTCCCATCAATTTTAGCCATCTCCTTGTCCCTGCTGAAGAAAAGCAGACCCAAACCATGATGCTGCCACCACCATGTTTGACAGTGGGGATGGTGTGTTCAGGGTGATGAGCTGTGTTGCCTTTACGCCAAACATATTGTTTGGCATTGTTGCCAAAAAGTTCGATTTTATTTTCATCTGACCAGATCACCTTCTTCCACATGTTTGGTGTGTCTCCCAGGTGGCTTGTTGCAAACTTTAAACAACACTTTTATGGGTATCTTTGAGAAATGGCTTTCTCCTTGCCACTCTTCCATAAAGGCCAGATTTGTGCAGCGTATGACTGATTTTTGTCCTATGGGCAGACTGTTCCACCTCAGCTGTAGATCTCTGCAGTTCATCCAGAGTGATCATGGGCAAGAGGCTGCATCTCTGATCAGTCTTCTCCTTGTTTGAGATGAAAGTTTAGATGGACGGCCGGGTCTTGGTAGATTTGCAGTGGTATGATACTCATTCCATTTCAATATGATCACTTGCACAATGCTCCTTGGGATGTTTAAAGTTTTGGAAATCATTTCAAATCCGGCTTTAAACTTCTCCACAACAGTATCACAGACCTGCCTGTTGTGTTCCTTGGTCTTCATGATGCGTTCTGTGCTTCAAACAGAACCCTGAGACTATCACAGAGCAGATGCATTTATACGGAAACTTGATTACACACAGGTGGATTATATTTATCATCATTAGGCATTTAGGACAACATTGGATAATTCAGAGATCCACAATGAATTTTTGGAGTGAGTTTGCTGCACTGAAAGTAAAGGAGCCAAATAATATTGCATGCCCCACTTTTCAGTTTTTGAATTTCCATAAAAATTTAAAATAACCAATAAACTTCGTTCAACTTCACAATTGTGTTAAACTTGTTGTTGATTCTTCACCAAAAATTGAAATTTGTTTTCTTTATGTTTAAAGCATGATATGTGGGAAAAGGTTGAAAAGTTCCAGGGGGCCGAATACTTTCGCAAGGCACTGTATTACACAGGTGCTGGCTGGTGAATACCCTCATCATTGTATGCCTGCTCTTGCTGTTGTCAGTGAGACTTGGTGCATGATGATGAGAGTAGTACTCTCATCAGAAAATGCCTTTGACCAGCGGCAACTTTTTACCCTCAGTCAGAGCTGCTGACTCACACGCTGCCATCTGTGTGACAGCATGGGAATTACAGCGCTGTGACTGGCGGTAACGAACTTACCACTGATCAGAGCTGGTGTTTTCTGTGCTGTTACCCAGATAACAGAGTTGGAAATTCAGGTTGTTCGGGTGCTCCTTTCATTTGAATGGGGTCCAGGTTTGGGTTTAAGGTTGGTCACTGTTTTGGTACTCAAACCAAACTTTTTTTTAAATGTTCAACCAAATCAGATGGACTCAGGCATCCACAGGTCTGCCCTTAACTATTTTTAATTTTGGCACTCCCTTAATCAATTTTTTCAATGCTTGTCTAAATTGAGTTTTGGTAAATATATTTTGTTACTTGTTGTTTTGTGCAGTCAAACTTTTTCGTCCAAAATTCGACAATCAGTATGTCTTTTGTGCTTAAAAGTGGTTGTACTGACGTCTCGCCCTGATGTCTTGTCAGGGTATATGGACATCATAGATGGGGTCTTTCACTTGGGATTCTATCTGTATGTCAAAGAAGAGAGCCACAAAGAATTGGCTTTCGCTTCTGCGTACATGTATGACAGTATATTAATAGGTACACTTTATCTACTTTGGCTTCCCTTGCAAAGAAGACTGTAGAGGCGATCCCTTTAACACTATGAGAAACACCACTGGAACCAAACTTAGTGATTAGTACAATTTAAACTGTTAGCTCTGTGGCTATTTTTGCATACACTTTTTTAAAATGGACCCTATTTTACATATATCTGTCTAGAATAGAGGGGCACACTATTTTTGGATCAAATGCCAAATGTTGTGATTGTATCAGTCTAAAGGATTGCATAAAATTTGAAAGGATGGTCTCATCCAAATTAAATATTGACAGTACTATATTTGCCAAAATTCAATAGGTGGGGATCCATTTCTGTAACTCACTCTATTGTAGACAAAGAGGGTTCTTTGTTCCCCTATTTTGGATTAAAAAATAAAAAAGAAGTCAAAATACTCATCCAATGATTGCAGCTATCCTCATAATATATAACATTTACTGAACACAGGGATGTCAGAGGTGGTTTGTGGTTGTACTTATAGCCTACAGGTTATGCCTCCCTGGTCTAGACTATTGTCATTCTCAGACATGCATGAAAAGTTTTTGTTATATCTAAAATTGCAGAAAATATTGTGCTACAATCATTTCAGATAATTTTCCCTGAAAGTAGATTGTTGTTTCTTCAGTATTTACTAATCAATTTATTAATTTTCTTAGGTTTAGTATCCCTGCATTCCTCATAATTATTTTCAGTACATGGAACAATAGTCCCTTGATTCTAAACTTAATTATTATAAGCCAGTGGTGGCATTTGCAATTTAATACTAGATTTATTTTTCCCTTTAACATTTTAAGGATACTATATGACCTTCACATTCCTTGTAACTTAATATAGAAAGCTAAAAGCTGTAATCTGTCCCTTGTTATATTCACAACAAAATTAGTTATACAGTAATTAGACTGTAAAATTATATTTTGCACAGAATATGAAAAGCTTTTTTTCTTCAAAATTACCAAATACTGTATGTGAATGTAGAATATGTAAATGTGGAAAATGTGTATAATCTTAGAAATAATAAAAATCTTATTATCAAAGCTAGTGTAGTTTTGAGAACTTTTATGGCTGCAATTGGAAAACTAAAAAAAATGGAGCGTCAGAGAGTATGTCAGAAATTAAGGATAGTGAATGATGCTATACAATCTATTAAGATATATTCTATTTGCAGACTACAAAAACATTAAAGGTGCTTTACTATTGACAAATAGGCTCACCAGAAAACCACTCAGATACAATTTTTTTATTTTTTTCTACATGTTTTATTCATTTAAAGAGTATTACAATAAAAGATAATCATACAATTCTTGAAGTAACAAGCTTATTTGACAGGCGTAAAACTCACAATATTGGTTGAAAGATCATTGACTAAAAGTAAGTCATACAGGTTTGAAGGTATCAAGCTTATTCGGTACTCATTTGACAGGCATAATACTCCTAAATGTCCCCCACCTCACTTTACCCTTTGCTGTATACCGAATGCATTCAGATAATCACATAGCTGTATTTCTTGTAAAACATTAAGGTTTACTGAAACTCAGCCTGTGGTGATTTCATCTAAATCCTATGGCTTTTATTTTCAAGGAGTTTATGGCCCCTCATCTGATGACTCCATGATATCTCAGTTTCATACGACCTTGAAAGCTAGCCACTTGAAGGGCTGGGTGAAACTAGAGTTACTACATAGTGTAAATCACTATATATATAAGACCAGCGAAACATGACTAAGACAGATGCCAAAATGGGGGTACCTGTACATGTACAGTGTGCTGATACCTGCCTAACTGAGGACGCCCATGCAGTGCAGTTAATCTCCCAGGGGATCTCTGTCTTGGTGTTGCTTCTCTGATATTCCAGACGGATGATGTTTAAAAGCCTCTTGTGGATGATGTAAGTATACTGTATGTATTTAGTCTTTATATGTACCTAATAACTATATGTATTTTATCCTTATATGTACTTATTAACCTTTGTATGTTAACATATACAAAAGTGTACGCACTCACCCTTTTCAATCATACTATTCCTTGAATTTTGCAGTTTGCAATAAAATTGCATTGTATTGCAAGTACTAGCCTTATTTAAAGCCGTATCTGAACCTTAGTGTTAAAAACATGACAAATAAAGTTGCCGAATTCTCCTGTAAATAATTCTGCAAAGAGGGAACCGTCATACCATTAAAAAATGCAAGTGGATTTTCATGGGCCTATCCAGTATGTGGGTTCCAAGGCATAATGGGGTGCATATGACTATGCATCAGGGCTGGCCTTGCTGCCAATGTGTAAAACAAAGGAGTATGAGAGTACAAAATGCATATTGTGAAGTGGATTTGCATGGGCCCATACAGAATGTAGTTTCAAAGGCTTATTGGTGTGCATATGAATTGGTAGCAGGGAAGGCCTTCCATTCAATGCATCATTTTTTCAGGAGGCCCTCCTGGACATCTTATGAAAGGGGTATTATGGTGCATCGTAATTCTTGGCAGCCCATCCACTCACAGCATAAGCTACAACAGTTTAGGAGACCCATTGCTTAATAATGGCCCCTTAAGAAGATTAATGCCGCCTGATGCACCAATAAAAATTAGACTCTGTGACTTTAAGAGTCACTCCTTCATAAATGAAACAAGATGGGTCTGCTTATGTGTCACACACCACATGGCCAGCTAGGGTTGTTAAAAGTTACAATATTAGAAATAAACTTGGCACACATGTCGTGAGATGCAGTGAAAATTTAATAGAAGCAAAGTACATACAGTATTATCTATTAAATTTTCACTGTACTGTATGTACTTTGTTTCTATTAAGTTTTCACTTCATCAAACGACATGTGTGCCAAGTAGTGTTGAGCGATACCGTCCGATACTTGAAAGTATCGGTATCGGATAGTATCGGCCGATACCCGAAAAATATCGGATATCGCCGATACCGATATCCGATACCAATACAAGTCAATGGGACACCAAGTATCGGAAGGTATGCTGATGGTTCCCAGGGTCTGAAGGAGAGGAAACTCTCCTTCAGGCCCTGGGATCCATATTAATGTGTAAAATAAAGAATTAAAATAAAAAATATTGATATATTCACCTGTCCGGCGGCCCCTGGACATCACGCTGCTAACCGGCAGGCTTCTTTGTTTAAAATGCGCGCGTTTAGGACCTGCGAATGGCGTCCCGGCTTCTGATTGGTCGCGTGCCGCCCATGTGACCGCCACGCGACCAATCAGAAGCCGTGACGTCATTCACAGGTCCTCAATTCCTAGAATTATGAGTTTAGTGAATGAGAATGACTTCGCGGCTTCTGATTGTTCACGTGGCGGTCACATGAGCGGCACGCGACCAATCAGAAGCCGCGACTTCATTCTCATTCACTAAACTCCTAATTCTAGGAACTGAGGACCTGCGAATGACGTCACGGCTTCTGATTGGTCGCGTGGCGGTCACATGGGCGGCACGCGACCAATCAGAAGCCGGGACGTCATTCGCAGGTCCTAAACGCGCGCATTTTAAACAAAGAAGCCTGCCGGTTAGCAGCGTGATGTCCAGGGGCCGCCGGACAAGTGAATATATCAATATTTTTTATTTTAATTCTTTATTTTACACATCCCTATGGATCCGATACCGATACCCAATACCACAAAAGTATCGGATCTCGGTATCGGAATTCCGATACCGCAAGTATCGGCCGATACCCAATACTTGCGGTATCGGAATGCTCAACACTAGTGCCAAGTTTATCTCTAATATTGTACGGCTTGGGCACCTACTTGAGCACCATGATCATATTAGTGCCTATGGATTTCTTCCTAGTTAAAAGTTACAATGACATTTCCCAGTGAATGCATTTGTAGTGGTTGAAAGCAATGTAAAAGTTCAAAAACGCTTCAAAAACGCTGCGTCTGAACTGAGCCTAAGTGAGGGAGGAAATTTTCGGTCTGAGGTTAATTATTTGGCCTTACAAGCAAGTCATTAACCTGCAAAGGACGTACCTTAACATATTTCCCAGCAAAATACATTTTGGTTTCGCTTTAGTGTGTTTTTTGTTGCACCGAGAAAAATGGCATGAATCTTGGAAAAAAATGATTACAGTTGTCAACTAGGAGTCAGGAATGCTTCCAGGGGTGATCCCCATGATGTCCCTGTGTCATTTGAGCAGTGTTTCCATCATTGTCAGACATTTTTAGACCTTAAAAGGACCCCTGGGGGGATCGCTGTAAAAATACTCGGGTCTCCCATAGACTCACATTGGGCTTGCTGTTATGGCCGAGTACCTGAGTATACCAATCTGCTTGACCCGAGCAACGAGCACCTGAGCATTTTAGTGCTCATTCATCACTATTGATTACCTGAAATCGAATGCAGAGACCCTCCCCCCAAAAAACGTCCCCTCCCACAAAATTTGTAACTGTGCGCCAAATTCAACCTTTCCCTTAAAACTGCATTCTAATGTTAGACGCAGAAGTAAAAAAAACAGCAAAAAACAACAACATAATAAACAGATGTCAATTGACATCACCTTATGTGATTCATGGTATTGTCACTGAGTAAGCCACAATGGATCTTGCTCATGGTGGCTGGGCAGTTTCCCGAAAAACCTCTAGAGCCCTCACTGGGTCGTCGATGGCCCAGCTTTTCCCAGATAGGTTAAAGCGCAGTATCGCCGGATATTGTAGGCCAAACCTGATGTTTTTGTCAGCTAGTAGCCTACATACCGGGTTGAAGGCCCTGAGTCTGGTCATCACCATGGCCAAATAGTCCTGGAATATCAGAACTTTGTGCCCTTTGTAGGATAGATGTGCTTTCTTCCTGTAAGCAGTGAGTAAACAAATTTTACGGACACCACTAAAAACCCAGGCTTGGGTAAGGAAAGCGCTGTGAAAGCGCATTGCGCCGCACTGGAGGTCACAGCAATTTGACGTTGTTTTGTGTGTCACGTGCTGATAGCTAAGTCGGGTGCTAGATAGCAACCATCCACCTTATGTGAGCAGTCATACACAAGGGAATGGATAATTAATGAACAACTTTCACACTTCAACACACACACATTTACAAGTGTACACTAGCGCATGGCCGAGCGGTCATGCGAATCTATTATAGCGGCAGTGCTACAAGACCTTCCAGATGGTCCAATAGGAGCCGCAACAGGACCTGAGCATGTGACCCTCGACCTCCAATGGGAGGTCATCCCGTGGGCAAGCTCAGTATGGGGAAAGCAGGACTTAGTCCTTGAAAGATCTGCTCGCTGCAGATCAGTGCTGGCTACAAAGGCAGAGCCTGGAAGGACAGTAGTGACCAGTCGTCCAGTATCAGCCTGAGCTAGACGCTGGCTCCACTGCGGCTGGAGAAGAATGGGAGACCATAGCGGAGATGGTTCGAAATTCCCCTTGTGCAGAGGTGGGAACTCGACACCTAACATGCCCCCCTCCTTGGACCTTACTATGCTCGAAGGCAGCAATGAGCTCTGGAGCTCGAACGTGCTCAGCAGGCACCCAGGACCTGTCCTCTGGGCCATAACCCTTCCAATCCATTAAATAATATTTTTTACCACATACCACCTTACACCCCAAGATAGCTTTCACCTCGTACTCGTCTGTAGATGAACCCGATGTCCTGGCAGATGACTCGGAAAACCGGGACATGTGTAGACAACGAAGCTCTCTCTAGATCCGAGATGCAAACTGGGGACCCCGGTCACTGACAATTTTGTCCGGCATACCATGTAGGCGAAAGATATGTTTAATAAACAACACTGCCAGAGCCCGTGCAGAAGGTAGCCGTGGAAGAGACACCAAGTGCACCATTTTGGAAAAATGGTCGTTAATCACACATAATGGTGAAGCTACGAGATTTGGGTAAGCCCACCACAAAATCCATCCCAACCATCTCCCAGGGCCTGTCTGCCACCAGCAGAGGGTAAAGCAACCCAGCTGGCCATTTTCAAGGGGACTTGTTCTTGGTGCAGGAGACACACGCCCGAACATAGTGTCCGATGTCACGGGCCATATGTGGGCCACCAGTATGTCCTTGCCAGCAGCTCAGATGTCCTTTTGGTCCCAAAATGTTCACCCACCCTGGACAAGTGAGCCCAAGAGAGAACCTCGGTTCTCAGGCTCTCAGAAGGGACAATAAGCCAAGTCTCTTTTTCCTCCTCCTCAGATGATATAACAGAGCGAGAGAGAGAGCGTCAGCACAAATGTTCTTCTCCCTGGAGAGAAAATGGAGGGTGAAATGGAACCGGGAGAAGAACAGGGACCATCTGGCCTGGCGAGAATTTATCCACTGGGCTGTCTGTAAGTAGACCAAATTTTTGTGGTCTGTGAATACTTGGAAGGGTATGCGTGCCCCCTCCAAAAGATGTCTCCATTCTGAGAAAGCCAACTTCATTGCTAGAAACTCCCTGTCCCCGATGGAATAATTCCTCTCCGCTGGTGTGAAGGTCTTGGAGAAGAAGAAGCAGGGATGCTTCTGACCTTGAGCATCCTTTTGGAAGAGGACTGCTCCAGCACCAACGGAAGAGGCATCCACCTCCATTATAAACGGCTTATCGACATCGGGACGATGTAGAATGGGAGCGCTAGCAAAGTGAGACTTAGTAGAAGTGAAGGCCTTTGAGACAATGTGGGATTTGCTCCCTTCTTGGTGAGGGCTACCAAGGGAGCTACCAAAGTTGAGAAATGAGGGATGAACTGGCGATAATAGTTAATTAACCCCATAAAGCGCTACACCACTTTAAGAGAATGGGGTTCTTGCCAGTCCATCACAGCTTGTAGTTTGGCAGGATCCATGGCCAATCCCTGGGCAGAGATGATATAGCCCAGGAAGGTAAGGACTCCTGCTCAAACACACATTTCTCCAACTTGGCGTAGAGGGAATTTGCCCGTAAGAGGTCGAAGACTCTGCAAACATCTCTCCGGTGGGAGTCAATATCTGGAGAGTAGATGAGAATATCATCCAGATAGACTATGACCAAGGTGGTGAGCATATTCCAGAAGATATAAATTTACAAAGTCTTGGAAACCGGCTGGGGCATTACAAAGCCCAAAAGGCATCACTAGATATTCATACTGCCCATCCCTGGTGTTAAAAGCCGTCTTCCATTCGTCCCCCTTATGGATGCGACTCAGGTCGTCCCTGCAGGTCTAGTTTAGTAAATACTCTTGCTCCCTGAAGCCTATCAAAGAGCTCAGATATCAGGGGCAGAGGATACTTATTCTTAACGGTGATGGCGTTAAGACACCTGTAGTCTATGCATGGACGTAGTTCCCCGTTCTTCTTCTGCACGAAGAAGATCCCAGCCCCTGCAGGTGACACTAACTTCCTAATGAATCCTCTTGCCAGACTCTCCTGGATGTACTGTGACATGGCCTCCATCTCCGGGAGAGATAATTAAATAGACTCGACCCCGGGGAGGCTAAGCACCAGGCAAGAGGTCAATAGGACAGTCTTAGCGGTGGTGAGGCAGAAGGGTCTCCACAGCCCTTTTGGAGAACACGTCCGCATATTGCCAATATGGCTTGGGGAGAAAGGAAAGATCTGCGGGTACCTCAGTATTAGCAACCTGAACACATTCCCTCTGACATCTACCCCTACAAGATTCACTCCATCCAAAAATTTTGCCTGCGAACTACTCAATATGTGGAGAGTGGTACCGTAGCCAAGGTATCCTCAACAGAACCTCATCAATTCCCTCAGAAATGACGAGCAGAGATATAATCTCCTGATGAGATGGTGACATGGATAGAGTAAAAGGGATAGTCTGGTGTGTTATCTGTGAGGGCAGTGTAGGCCCATTCACCACAGTTACAGGTTGAGCAAACATCACCAGGGGTATTGCATGTCGCTGGGTGAAGACAGAAGACATAAAATTGCCCTCCGCCCCAGAATCCACGCAAAGCTCTACCGAATGAGTGGATGAGCCAATAGTAATTATCCCCTTAAAGGGCAATTTAGAGGCAAACGTCGCCGTGTCTAGTGTACCTCCACCTACTACCACTAGATGCTAACGTTTCCCCAACCGCTGGGAACATCTGGTGGCAAGATGTCCTGACTGCCTGCAGAAATGACAGACCTTGAGTGCACAAGCGGTCCGGGACTTAGATCCAGCTCGTAACACTTCCATGGCCTCAAGAGACTCTGGCGCCTGGACCAGAGATTCCAAAGGTTTGGCGAAAGTGGGAGCCAGCTGAAACCTCTGCCTACACTGGGCTCGCTCTAACCTCCGCTCATTAAAACGGAGGTCAATACGAGTGGATACAGCTATTAGCTCTTCCAGTGTGGCCGGAATCTCCCTAGTGGCCAAAGTGTCCGTGACATGGTCAGCCAACCCCCTCCAAAATAAAGGGATAAGGGCTTTATCCGAATGCTCCAACTCAGATGCTAAGGTGCGGAAGTGGACGGCAAAATGGCTGACCAAGGACGAGCCCTGTGTTAATGCCAACAGTTGGAGCACCGTATCATGGGTGACTCGAGGTCCTAAAAAGACCTGTTTCAGAGTGCTCAGAAACAACGGAGCACTCTGCACCACATGATCGCCATTCTTTGTTTTGATGACTGCTTGTGAATGGTGGAAGCTACCTAGCGCCCGACAGTGCTACCTGCACACTAAGCACACATTTCAGTATATATTTGCAGTGCCTGTCCTTACGGCACTGTGCGCAATCAGTACGCTTTCATGACAGCCAGTCAGAGTAGGGTGGGAATTCCCGCTTGGACTCAGCATCTGACTCAGGGCATCCTCAGGTGTGAGCTCAAAAGCCACCGAGGGTCAGAGAGAGTCCAATCACCAGTTTAGTGGGGGTGATTCATAGTGATCCCACTAGTGTCTTTCAGCTGCACCCTGTGACTGCTAACAGTGAAAACAATGGAGGGCACCACTGATAGGGATCACCCGTTACATGCTAAAATGATACGCTCATAACAAAAAAGGAAAGTAGCATGCAACAAACAGGGATCACCAAATTAAATAACAAAATCTTTTTATTGGGGTAACGGTAATGACACATACTGTATAAACACTGCAACATTTAAACCATTTAAAATTGCATGAAAGCAAGAACAAGTACACTGATGCCCGCAATAGGGCTATGCCCTCACCACACCTCTAAAGGGACTTATTCCTAATTGGCTATAGCAGCAACCTCATGTCCAAGGCACTGCTCTGGCACATTGAAATTAGCACAACACAACAGTATATTATAAATATAATATGCCAGACAGCACTTTATACCTAATATTGTACAAGTCAACCTAAATTATATAAAGTACATGTGCAGAATCAAAGTGAAAAGCCAGAGACTAGATTGCTCATAACGAAGCAGAATATGGTATTCATCCCTCATAAAGGACAAGGAGAATAAGAATCAATCTCAGCCAAAACAGTCCATTCAAATTGCCCAAGATAAGACAGGACCGTTGAAGCTCATACTGCCTTGACCTGTAAGGAATCCCACCCACGTGAATGCAAATGTTGCTTTGGTATGGATAGAGGATGGAGCAAGGAGAACAAGAGGGGCGAGGGCACAAGCCGTTTTGGCTGCGATTGATTCTTGAGTCTTACATACTGTTGTGTGGTGCTAATTTCTATGTGCCAGAGCAGTGCCTTGGACATGAGGTTGCTGCTATAGCCAATTAGGAATAAGTCCCTTTAGAGGTGTCGTGAGGGCATAGCACTCTTGCGGGCATCAGCGTAATTGTTCTTGCTTTCATGCAATTTTAACCCCTTAATGACTGCCAATACGTCTTTTAACTAACCTGAGATATATGAAAATGGCATCCCCATACAGGTGACACAACAACATTTGATTTCCTCCTGGACCTACGTAAAGTATTAAAGGGATTGTCCAGTGGCGCTAATTTCTGCACCTGTCACAAGGTACATGCAGACGCGACGTCATCAGACGTCATCGCCCCTGGACGACCCCAATAAGGGTATTCATTGCCATTAGTATCGACTGGGAATTCTGTTCCTTTTCCTCATTTTTGTTTATTTATTGTGGGACTACCTTTATAAACTTTTATTCTCACATTACATTCATTTTTTTTTAAATAGTAGAAGAAGCAGCAGCAGTAAGGAATCAAGTCCCAATATTCCACCTTTTGGATTTGTGCCTTACTAGATGAGCCTGAGGGGTATTACTCAATGGTGCCTTTTCCAAGTGCCATTCTGGCTTGTGACTAAGCTGGATCATTGACTTAAGGCGATATTTTACATCCAACCTTTTATACAATCACTGTGAACAACGCACAGAGGGAATCGTCGTACTGTATGTCTGCTGACATCTCGCCTTTGGCATAGTTCGGTACGTACATAGGGATATTTAATTAGTATTTTTCATTTTCATTTCCTGGATCAAACCACAGCTTGGTTGCAAGGAATTAGTTTGGAAATGACTGACTCTTTTTTTTTTTTATAAAGGAGTTTGGACGCAGTTTTTAATGGGGATGTCCAGGGTATGTAGTTTTTATTTTTATTTTTTGTTATTTTTTTTATACAGAAATGACACTGTTCTTGCTTGTGGGTTTAAGCGAATAATCTAAACTGCAATACCAGATATATCTCACAGATGAAAATAGCGTGTTTGTATAATCCTGGACAACCTATTTTAAGTGTTGAGGGGAATGGCTGCTTTACTTTAGTAACCTTTCTTCTAGGTGCCTAGCTTTCCTGCTCAACCCCATTCACTTTATTTGAGCTGCGCTGTAATATCGGACATAAATTATTTGATGAGTGTGGTGCTGTTTTGGGGAAAAAACATGTTTTTCTAATTCACTGAACTGCTGGAGTTGAGCCAAAATATTCCCAGAACCCTAGCTCAGTGGCCATGTCAGTAGTCTATGGCGGCTGTACCAGAGCACTGCAAACCTACCTGCAACATGCCCAGTATCTCCTCTGTCTATCATGCATACATTGTGCCATGATAGTTTACTAATCGGAAGAGGCACCGAGGATCTCTCGTGTAGTAGGAGGTACATGTGGCTCTGGTCCAGCGGCCACAGGTTACCGACATGGCTGCTGGGTCCTCTAAAACTTTTTATGCTCAACTTTATGAACACCCCTTTACGTTTTACCCTACCTAAAGAGTGTCTCATCCAGTATTTCTATATTTTGGTCAGTTTACCTTGCAAACCTCAAGATAGTGTTTGTCCATCGTCCATGCCATAACCTACCCTATGATTTCATGTAAAAGTTACACTGTATATACTCGTGTATAAGTCGACCCGAGTATAAGCCAAGGAACCTAATTTTGCCTCGAAAAACTGGGAAAACGTATTAACTCGAGTATAAGCCAGTTATTCATTCTCCCCTAATCCCTATTCTGGTATGCATGGTTCCTCATCCCCATCCTTGTATGCATGGGCTCCTTATCCCCATCCTTGTCTGCATGGCTCCTTATTTCCATTGTTCTATGCATGAGAAAAGCACAGTGGCTCAGTGGTTAGCACTGCAGCCTTGCATCGCTGGAGTCCTTTGTTAAAATCCCTCCAAGGACAACATCTGCAAGGAGTTTATATGTTCTCCCCATGTTTATGTGGGTTTCCTCTGTTTCCTCCCACACTCGAAAGACATACTGATAGGGAATTTAGATTGTGAGCCCCATCGGGGACAGCAATGATAATGTGTAGAAAAACTGTAAAGCGCTGCGGAATCTGTTGGCGCTATATAAAGAAATTATTTTATTATAATTATTATTATTATTATTAAAAGGTGACAATCCAGCAGCTGTCGGATGTCCATTATAGCTGACAACTTGCTGCATCAGCCACGATCAGTGTTTGCATCGTCCATATCTGTTTAACCCCTTACATGTTGCTGTCAATAGTGACTGCATTGTATAAATGGTTAACAGAGTGTGGGGGATTCTTCTTTATCCCAATTGGTGCCCTCTGATCATGATTGTGTGCTCTTGATGTTTGCCATGGCAATTCACGACCAAATAGCGGCCTTAGAGTCTGATAGCTGTTGTAATCTGTTCAGAAGTTAGTGGCATTTAGTTGGTTAATTCCTGAAAATCACCTGAAGGGTTAATAAACTACCTGACTGCAGTTTCCAATATGTCTGCAGTGCTGTTTTTAAAATGGTATCACTTTTGGGGTTTTTCCAATATATGGGTCCCCAGAAAGCACTTCAAACATGGATAGGTCCCTAAAAAAATACATTTTGTAAAGTTCCTTGAATAAAATGAAAAAAATAATGATACATTTTTAATCCTCCTAAAATGCTAATAAAATAAAATAACATTTTACAAATGGTGCTGATGTAAAGCAGACATGAGGGAAATGTTATTTATTAATGTTTTTCTGTGGTATGACTATCTGGATTAAAGGAATAATCATTCAAAATTTAAAAATTGCTAATTTTTTAACATCTTTCTCAAATTTCTGATATTTTTTATAAATAAACACAAAGCATATCAACCTAAATTTACTATTTTCATAAAGTATAATGTGTCACGAAAAAACATTGCCAGAATCACTGGAATTTGTTGAAGCGTGACACTGGTCAAATGTAAAAAATTTGGCTCCGTCACAAAGTTAAATGGTTTTAATGTTGCAGTGTTTATATGTGTCGTTACCCCAATAAAAGATTTTGTTATTTAATTTGGTGCTCCCTGTTGCATGCTACTCTCCTTTTTTGTTATGACTGTAACTGCTAACAGGGCGCAGCGTAATTACGACGACTCTGTGAACCAACAGAGTTCGCTTCCATTCACACTGGGTGAGGTCTAACCCATGTGTGAGCAAGTGTCAATCCGCCATTACTCAGCAGCAGGTACCATCTCTGCACGGTGGACCCCGGACTGCGAACGCACCTCATATTCTTTAACCCCTTAAGCCCCGAGGGTGGTTTGCACGTTAATGACCGGGCCAATTTTTACAATTCTGACCACTGTCCCTTTATGAGGTTATAACTCTGGAACGCTTCAACGGATCTTGGCGATTCTGACACTGTTTTCTCGTGACATATTGTACTTCATTTTAGTAGTAACATTTATTCGATATAACTTGCGTTTATTTGTGAAAAAAACGGAAATTTGGCGAAAATTTTGAAAATTTCGCAATTTTCCAACTTTAAATTTTTATGCCCTTAAATCACAGAGATATGTCACGCAAAATACTTAATAAGTAACATTTCCCACATGTCTCCTTTACATCAGCACAATTTTGGAACCAAAATTTTTTTTTGTTAGGGAGTTATAAGGGTTCAAAGTTGACCAGCAATTTCTCATTTTTACAACACCATTTTTTTTTAGGGACCACATCTCATTTGATGTCATTTTGAGGGGTCTATATGATAGAAAATACCCAAGTGTGACACCATTCTAAAAACTGCACCCCTCAAGGTGCTCAAAACCACATTCAAGAAGTTTATTAACCCTTCAGGGGTTTCACAGGAATTTTTGGAATGTTTAAATAAAAATGAATATTTAACTTTTTTTCACACAAAATTTATTTCAGCTCCAATTTGTTTTATTTTACCAAGGGTAACAGGATAAAATGGATGCCAAACATTGTTGTACAATCTGTACTGAGTACGCTGATACCCCATATGTGGGGGTAAACCACTGTTTGGGCGCATGGCAGAGCTCGGAAGGGAAGGAGCGCCATTTGATTTTTAAATGCAAAATTGACAGGAATTGAGATGGGACACCATGTTGCGTTTGGAGAGCCACTGATGTGCCTAAACATTGAAACCCCCCACAAGTGACACCATTTTGGAAAGTAGACACCCTAAGGAACTTATCTAGATGTGTGGTGACCACTTTGACCCACCAATTGCTTCACAGAAGTTTATAATGCAGAGCCGTAAAAATAAAAAATCATATTTTTTCACAAAAATGATCTTTTCGCCCCCAATTTTTTATTTTCCCAAGAGTAAGAGAAGAAATTGAACCTCAAAAATTGTTGGCCAATTTGTCCTGAGTACGCTGATACCCCGTATATGGGTGTAAACCATTGTTTGGGCGTATGGCAGAGCTCGGAAGGGAAGGAGCGCCATTTTACTTTTCAATGCAAAATTGACTGGAATTGAGATGGGATGCCATGTTGCGTTTGGAGAGCCCCTGATGTGCCTAAACATTGAAATCCCCACAAGTGACACCATTTTGGAAAGTAGACCCCTTAAGGAACTTATCTAGAGGTGTGGTGAGCACTTTGACCCAACAAGTGCTTCACAGAAGTTTATAATGCAGAGCCGTAAAAATAAAAAATCATATTTTTTCACAAAAATAATCTTTTCGCCACCAATTTTTTATTTTCCCAAGGGTAAGAGAAGAAATTAGACCACAAAAGTTGTTGTGCAATTTGTCCTGAGTGCGACGATACCCCATATGTGGGGGTAAACCACTTATTGGGTGCATAGCAGAGCTCGGAAGGGAAGGAGCGCCATTTGACTTTTCAATGCAAAATTGACTGGAATTAAGATGGGACGCCATGTTGGTTTGGAGAGCCCCTGATGTGCCTAAACATTAAAAACCCCCACAAGTGACACCATTTTGGAAACTAGACCCTCTAAGGAACTTATCTAGATGTGTTTTGAGAGCTTTGAACCCCCAAGTGTTTCACTACAGTTTATAACGCAGAGCCGTTAAAATAAATTTATTTTTTTTTCGCAAAAATTTTTTAGCCCCCAGTTTTGTATTTTCACAAGGGTAACATAATAAATTGGACCCCAAAAGTTGTTGTCCAATTTGTCCTGAGTACGCTGATACCCCATATGTGGGGGGGAACCACTGTTTGGGCGCATGGCAGAGCTCGGAAGGGAAGGAGCGCCATTTGGAATGCAGACTTAGATGGATTGGTCTGCAGGAGTCACGTTGCATTTGCAGAGCCCCTGATGTACCCAAACAGTACAAACCCCCCACAAGTGACCCCATATTAGAAACTAGACCTCCCATGGAACTTATCTAGATGTGTTGTGAGAACTTTGAACCCCTAAGTGTTTCACTACAGTTTATAACGCAGACCCGTGAAAATAAAAATTCTTTTTTTTTTCACAAAAATGATTTTTTAGCCCCCAGCTTTGTATTTTTACAAGGGTAACAGAATAAATTGGACCCCAAAAGTTGTTGTTCAATTTGTCCTGAGTACGCTGATACCCCATATGTGGGGGGGAACCACTGTTTGGGCTCATGGCAGAGCTCGGAAGGGAAGGAGCGCCATTTGGAATGCAGACTTAGATGGATTGGTCTGCAGGCGTCACGTTGCATTTGCAGAGCCCCTGATGTACCCAAACAGTAGAAACCACCCACAAGTGAACCCATATTGGAAACTAGACCTCCCATGGAACTTATCTAGATGTGTTGTGAAAACTTTGAACCCCCAAGTGTTTCACTACAGTTTACAACGCAGAGCCGTGAAAATAAAAATCCTTTTTTTTCCCACAAAAATGATTTTTAGCCCCCCAAAATTTTTATTTTCCCAAGGATAACAAGAGAACTTGGACCCAAAAAGTTGTTGTCCAATTTGTCTCGAGTACGCTGATACCCCATATGTTGGGGTAAACCCCTGTTTGGGCGCACGGGAGAGCTCGGAAGTGAAGGAGCACTGTTTTACTTTTTCAATGCAGAATTGGCTGGAATTGAGATCGGACGCCATGTCGCGTTTGGAGAGCCCCTGATGTGTCTAAACAGTGGAAACCCCCCAATTATAAATGAAACCCTAATCCAAACGCACCACTAACCCTAATCCCAACTGTAACCCTAACCACACACCTAACCCAGACACACCCCTAATTCTAATCCCAACCCTAATCCCAACCGTAAATGTAATCCAAACCCTAACCCTAGCCCCAACCCTAGCCCTAACCCTAACCCTAACCCTAACCGGAAAATGGAAATAAATACATTTTTTTTAATTTTATTATTTTTCCCTAAGGCTAGGTTCACATTGCGTTAGGGAAATCCGTTTAGCACTAGCGGATTGCGCTAACACAATGTCTTTTTAGGTGTCGTGTTTAGTGGTCGCGTTAACGTCCCCGCTCTGGAAGATCGGGGATCGGACCTCGGGCGCGCCGCGGACGCTGCAAGCAGCGTCTGAGGCGCGCCACAAAAGAATGGCACCTTGCTAGCGCGAGCCGAAAATGGCACGCTCTAGCGATGCGCTACACCTGAAAATCACATTGCTGTCAATGGTTGTGCTAACGGACCCGTTGCACGGCGTTAATTGTGACATTTTCGCCGTGCTGTCCGTTAGCGTTAACCCATTAACGCAATGTGAACCTAGCCTAACTAAGGGGGTGATGAAGGGGGGTTTGATTTACTTTTATAGCGAGTTTTTTAGCGGATTTTTATGATTGGCAGCCGTCACACACTAAAAGACGCTTTTTATAGCAAAAAAGTTTTTGCGTCTCCACATTTTGAGACCTATAATTTTTCCATATTTTGGTCCACAGAGTCATGTGAGGTCTTGTTTTTTGCGGGACGAGTTGACGTTTTTATCGGTTACATTTTCGGACACGTGACAGTTTTTGATCGCTTTTTATTCCGATTTTTTTGTGAGGCAGAATGACCAAAAACCAGCTATTCATGAATTTCTTTTGGGGGAGGCGTTTATACCGTTCCGCGTTTGGTAAAATTGATGAAGCAGTTTTATTCTTCAGGTCAGTACGATTACAGCGACACCTCATTTATATCATTTTTTTTATGTTTTGGCGCTTTTATACGATAAAAGCTATTTTATAGAAAAAATAATTATTTTGGCATCGCTTTATTCAGAGGACTATAACTTTTTTATTTTTTTGGTTATGATGCTATATGGCGGCTCGTTTTTTGCAGGACAAGATGACGTTTTCAGAGGTAACATGGTTATTTATATCCGTCTTTTTGATCGCGTGTTATTCCACTCTTTGTTCAGCGTTATGATAATAAAGCGTTGTTTTTTGGCTCGTTTTTTTTTTTTTTTTCTTACGGTGTTCACTGAAGGGGTTAACTAGTGGGCCAGTTTTATAGGTCGGGTCGTTACGGACGCGGCGATACTAAATATGTGTACTTTTATTGTTTTTTTGTTTTTTTTTATGTAAAGAAATGTATTTATGGGAATAATTTTTTTTTTTTTCTGCTTTATTTAGGAATTTTTTTTTTATTTTTTTTTTTACAAGTGTGGAAATTTTTTTTTTTACTTTTTCACTTTGTCCCAGGGGGGGACATCACAGATCACCGATCTGACAGTGTGCACAGCACTCTATCAGATCGGTGATCTGACATACAGCCGGGCAGGATTAGAGCTGCAGCTGCAGCCTGATCCTGACCCGGAAGTGCTCCCTGCAGGACCCGGATGCAGCCCGGCGGCCATTTTGGATCCGGGGACTGCAGGGAGAAGACGCTCGGTACACGGTGAGCACATCACCGTGTACCGATCGTCTCAGGGAAGCCCGCAGGGAGCCCCCTCCCTGCGCGATGCTTCCCTGCACCGCCGGCACACCGCGATCATCTTTGATCGCGGTGTGCCGGGGGTTAATGTGCCGGGAGCGGTCCGTGACCGCTCCTGGCACATAGTGCCGGATGTCAGCTGCGATAGGCAGCTGACACCCGGCCGCGATCGGCCGCGCTCCCCCCGTGAGCGCGGCCGATCGCATATGACGTACTATCCCGTCCATGGGAATTAAGTCCCAGGTCACCTGGACGGGATAGTACGTCATATGGGATTAAGGGGTTAATATTATTATTTGGTGCATTCCGCCAGTCCTAACACCGGTCATATGTTTTATATTGGGTTTGCGTAGTTCTGTCTTCAAACCAAAGGCAACAAATTTGAATCTTGAATCTTTTTAAGCACATAACAAAGCCAATTTTTTTTATATTCCATCAATATCTATACCCCAAAGTTCCTCCAAACTTTGGCGATTTGCCCTAAAAGTTCCTTCAAGGTATAACAATCAAAAGAAAAAAACTCAATTCTATTTCATCCATGGGCTTGATGATTATATTGCAGATGAACTTGTCCTTTGTAATGTCTATATATTGATTTGTTTATGTGACAATAGAGTTCAGAATGTCATCTGTTAATAAGCTATTCCAGCATTCAGCTGCTGTTTTAGCATTCCTTGGTGTTCCTTTAACTGCAGGAAGGTGACTGAGAATGTTTTGAGGTTCCGTATGTTTAGTTTGCATGGTTGACTTATTGCTCCATTTGTTTTGTTTATCTCTTCTCATACAGTATGTTTCTATATCTTCTTCATCCTTATTAGTCTCACCATCTTGCTCTGTTTCAGAATCAATTTCACATGTTTACACCTCACAATGAGAATCAATCTTACTTTCTTCTGCTAAATCCTCGTGCATTGTGGGGTCTGCATCATCATCATCATCTAACAGCATCTTCACTTCATCAACATGAAGGGATTTTGACAAATCATACATTTTCCTCTCCATTTCAGCAGATAATCTGAAGCAAGAGAGAGAATGTGTGTTCGGGAACAATGTGCCTGTGAAGTACACTTTCATTTCTATGAAATATCCACAAACCTTGCATTATCCATTAATTAAACAAGCTAAATTAACAATTGTGATGAGTAAACACATAAAATACCAACCTTATATAGTGTAACATGTTCGGGAACATTGTGTCTGAGAAGCCAGCACAGTTATATCTGCCCTCATGGGTCTCTGCAGTGCAACTGTGATATCAGGTTTCATAAAGCATCACGAGTCAGGAAGGTATTGGGGGATGGGGGATTTCCTGACCATCCGGTGAGGAGCGAGAAATGAAACTAAAAGAGCTGCGCCTGTCAGATCACTTATTCCTGATGGAGGGTTAAATGCAGTAATCAGTCACTAAAATAGTGAGTAATTTATTCAAATGAGTAAGAAAGCTGTGCGTAAAACAGGTTTGAAATTTCAGTCTCACTGACCTTTATCAGATGGACACAATGTGGAACAAATAAGTTACTTCCAATTCTGGTAGCATAGAGTAATCGCAAGAGTGGCACAGCTACTGCACCTAAGCACCTAATTAATGGTTAAATGCTGTACTTCCTTTATTATATTCAAACAGCGTGATCATTTTAGTCTGATAGGTTGTCATCGCAGCCATCTTTGTCCTCTTGTGAAGCCCAGCCAGTGGATTGGCTTCACAACAGAACATCGTTTTGTCAATAAGCTGCAATACATTAGTTAGGCAATTGCAAATTCAAGTCCCAGGAAGCTAAAAGATATAGTTAAAAAAAAGTTAAAAAAAAATTACAATTTGTATCACCCCATTTTCCTCATTTAAGAAAATATTTAAAAAACAAGCATAATTAATATTGCCACATCTGTAAAAGACAAATCTATCAAAATATAAATTTAAATAACTAGCAGCAAAAAAGGTAACAGTATTTACCTGCCCAAGTTGCTCAAACTAATGCACTAGCAGGATGCCACAAACCCACTTAACAAAGATGGAGCAACAGAGGTGCAAAACACTGATGAGACAACCACTTAAATCTAGCAGTTCATGGAAGGGGTGATAGCTTAGTATTTAAATTGAAGACACACATGTAGTGTGCAGTGTCTGGCTTACAGCCTATTAGTGAAGCCCATGCTATTACATTAGGTGGGCTGCCCAGCACTATATAAGTGCACCCCGTGAGGGCAGACACTCCAGTTTACAAGACCAACATTTATAGTGCCCCAGTACACCAAGCCAACAAAAATGAGCCTGGCTGCATCCTGCAAAAAATGATAAAAAGTGCAGTAAAAGATGAAAAAAATCAATGCATATGATAAAAACATTAAATGAGGTATTGGTTGATATTTTGACCAAAATAGATAAGCTTGCAACCTATCATCAAGGGTCCTCATACTTGCGAGTCCTAACACTAATTTCAAAAACAGCTAGCATAGAAACATTTAGAGAAATCATACCATAAGGCAACAGCCTTACCAAAACCTGTCACATGACAAATGCATTAGAAGGATGCTGCAGGCCCCCTGTAATATAGGCAGGGGCAGCACAGGTGCAAACTACTGATAGAAACAGCCTGCCTAATAATACTATGGGCATCATCAAAAGGCTGTAAGCCAAACACTTTGCATCACACATAACTATGAACTATGAGCACATCTGATCAGCTGTATCTGCACCCCCTTTGGTTGCATTATAAAATGTAATTATATCAATTTTTATTGTGCTTCAGACCTATGATCGATAGCATCATCATCATGAAGCATCGAGACAATTACATTTTTCTTTTTGCGTGGTTTTTGCGTGGTTCATAGGAAACCAAACCTTTCCATTATTGAATGCAGACATACTGCTGTACTCCATTTCACATTTAGAAACTGTGGTGGCAATTATTTTTTATTTTTTTTACAGTACCTACATATGAAAGATTCTGCATTTTCAGATAATCAATCAGATCACAATTTGAAAACCAATTGTCAGCTTTTATATTGCGACTCGATCCAAATAAGTGCTCAGCCATTCTTTTCACAACATCTCTGGGTTTGTTGCTGACATGATCTGGACCATTTGTCTGTTTTCCTGCATAAATGTGACTGTTGTATGTGTAGGTCTTCCTGGCATCAACAAGGGCAAACATTTTGATTCCATATTTGCTAGGCTTTGTGCGACGCAGAAAAGGTGAACGGATGGACTCTACATGCCAGGTTCCCACCATGAAGCATGGAGGAGGAGGTGTGATGGTGCGGGTGTGCGTTGCTGGTGACACTGTTGGGGATTTATTTAAAACTGAAGGCATACTGAACCAGCAGGGCTACCACAGCATCTTGCAGCGGCATGCTATTCCATCCGGTTTGCATTTAGTTGGACCATCATTTATTTTTCAACAGGACAATGACCTCAACACACTTCCAGGCTGTGTAAGGGCTATTTGACAAAGAAGGAGAGTGATTTGGTGCTACGCCAGATGACCTGGCCTCCATAGTCACCAGACCTGAACCCAATCGAGATGGTTTGGGGTGAGCTGGACCACAGAGTGAAGGCAAAAGGGCCAACAAGTGCTAAGCATCTCTGGGAACTCCTACAAGATTGTTGGAAGACCATTTCCAGTGACTACCTCTTGAAGCTCATCAAGAGAATGCCAAGAGAGCAGTCATCAAAGCAAAAGGTGGCTACTATGCAGAACCTCGAATATAAGACATATTTTCAGTTGTTTCACACTTGTTAAGCATATAATTCCACATGTGTTAATTCATAGTTTTGATGCCTTCAGTGTGAATTTAGAATTTTTACAGTCATGAAAATACAGAAAAATCTTTAAATGAGAAGGTGTGTCCAATCTTTTGGTCTGTAATGTACATCCGGTATTGGTCAATATTTTGGCCGCATCGAAGGTCCTCATACTTTCGAGTCCCTACACTAAAATTAAAAGCAAAGTCACAGAAAGTGTAATTAAAATTCCCACCAAAATTCAAGAATTCTTGACTTTTTGGAGGAATTTGAATTCATCTTTCTGCGACTTTGCTTTTAAATTAAAATATCCAATACGATAAAAGCCATAAAAAGCCATAAACGCTAAAATTTAGGGTTTTGTAATTGCCGTGTCTCTCTAAAAATATGTAAGACAATGTGATCCAATTGTCATGTGTACCTCAAAATGGTGTCAATAAAAACATCAGCATATCACTCAGTACGCAAGTCCTCACATAGCTCTATTGGCATAGAAATAAGACAAATTACAGGCTTCAGAAAATGGCAACACAAAATAATTTTTTTAATAATTTATGATTTTTTATGTACATAAATTAAAGCAAAATATTAAAAACTATACATTCTTGCCTTTACCATGATATAACTGACCAGGAGACTTATATTGACAGGTCATTTTTATGGCAAAATCAACCACATAAAAACAACACTCAAAAAACAATTTCAGAATATATATGGCGTAATTCAAAACTGCAGCTCGTCCTGCAAAAACAAGCCTAGGCTGATGGGAAAAAATAAAATAGTTATAGCTCTCAGAAGAAAGGTAAGAAAAAATACAAGAGCAAAAATGGGAAAGAAAATCGGGAAGTTGTTAAACAGATGGGAAAGTTTATAGTTCTCCGTAAAAGCAAGATTTTTTTTCTTGTAAATATATATATATATATATATATATATATATATGGATTGAGAGAGATAACTTAGTTTTATCCTCATACATATGCTCACTGGAGAGAAGAGATTTGCTCAGCATTGTAGTGATTACTCTTTGATATGTTCATTTTTCCACTTCAGAAAATTATTTAGCTATGTATGTAGGTAGATTCATGCATTGACATTTCATGGTATGACCAATTTGTGTCAGATGAAGAGGCACAAGCTATGGACAGTTGTAGCATGGATTTCTCTTTCTGTGTACCTTCCACAATCATAGAAAATCTGTTAAGGTATCCTAACCTTTCTACGGGACAAACTGCTGATCAAATGTTTTACTGTGTTTTGCATTTTGCAGCAGGAAAAAATATAACAAAAGTCAGATATAAGTATGTATGAGTACAACACATAGAAAATTTGGAAGAGTTAGGAATATTTATATAGGTTTTGTATTTCGAGTTTTTTTTTGTAGAATTTGCGTGTATACAGTAACTGTTTGAAATGTCACAAAAGTCTTATTCAACTTGAAATTGCACAGTATCTTGTGACTTTTGACATTTTTACACTGTCTTTGGCCAGCTATAAAAACATTTAGACGAATCAGTAGAGCTTAGTGGGGAGGAAGCTAATCTGTGCATTCGTGGCAAATTCATAACAATTTAGTCAACAAAAGTGATGTATACGCTGGTGCACAGTAACTGAAAGATGTACCAAATTCATTGGGAAGTGCACCCTTATCAAGACTTCCATGCAAAGTACCAGTCTTGATGACTCAGAACCATAAAGCTCTAAAGAAACAAATGAAATGCAATCACAGGAATCGCTAAAAGTAATGCCATGCATTAAACAGGTGCTCTTACTGTACATGTAGTGACAGAAAAGACGTTGATTACATTTTTATGATAATTTAATTATTAGAAAATACATGTTATGTTAGACATTTGTAAACCAGGTGCAAGAAAATAGTTTGCAAAGTGATTCTGTAATAAGCATCTCAGTATTTGTAGCTGAAAAGTTAATTTGTAAAATGCAAAAAATAAATAATTCAGCATCACTGTTTGTAAAAAAAAATAAAACTTTCCTATAGATCTACATCTACTACAGTGATTGTTAGGGCTGACTTTAATAGTCATTACATTTTGATTCCTGTATGTTTAATTTACTACTTTAAAGAGGTTGCTCATTTTTTAGCTTTAAGGCCGTCTGACAGTAATGCTACCAAAGATAATCCCAGCTCAGAGAATGTGAAGTATTATGTGATGTCAGTTGAAATTAATGGGCTGTGCTTGTAATGTTTGGATGTACTTGATCCTTCAAATGGAAAGAGGCCATTTGTGGTTGCTTTTCAGATTCCTAATTAAGGATTTCTTCTTTTAATTTGATGTACAATAACAAATTGTATTATGGTACCGTGTTAGCCAGAAAAATCGATGTGAATATTTTTCTGCCCAATGATGGCAGAAGTATTCTAGGAGTGATACATTTATTGGCTAACCAGAAAATAATATGTTTGCAAGCTTTCAGAGCACAGTGGCTCCTTCTTCAGGCTGATTACCGTAATCTTGCCTGAAGAATGAGCCACTGTGCTCTGAAAGCTTGCAAACATATTATTTTCTGGTTAGCCAATAAAGGTATTACTCCTAAAATACTTCTGTCATCATTGGGAAGAAAAATATTCACATCTTCTTTTAATTCAGAATTTATGAATAAGGCAAAACGTGTTTTGTTTTTTTGCTTATTTTTTTAATCACATACTTTCTTTAAAGGGCATCTGCTACCACATTTCACAATTAAAGACTACATACAACATTAAATAGGTTCTTAGGACTAATGACACTAGTAGACTTTAAAAAGCCAGCCAGTAAAATAGACATATAATGGATCCTGGCCCAGAAAATCATGAATAAATAATGTGGAAGCCTAGTTATTGGCTCCACAAGTTCCATCCTACAAGCGAAAAAAATTGGGCCAAATATTTTTAGCCTGGGAAAGGGTTAATACAAATGGATCTTCCCAGTCTATGAATATCAGCCAGCAGCTGTATATTTAGCCTTTACTGGCTATTCTAATAGGGGCACCCCCCAAAAAAAATAATGTGGGGTCCCTCTATAATTAATAACCAGAAAGGCTATGCAAACAGCTGCAGGCTGATATTTATAGCCTAGGAAGGGGCCATGGATATTGAGCCCCCAGCTAAAAATACCAGCACCCAGCCACCCCTGTTATGGACCTGGTGGTTAGGAGCACCCGGAACGACCTGATGGTTAAACTCACACAGGACAAGCTCTGGGAAGTGGGAGCTCTGCTGACCGCAACCCCTAATCCTATCACACAACTAGAAATAGCCGTGGAGCGTACCTAACTCTACCTAGATGCCTCTTCACAGCCTAAGAGCTAACTAGCCCTAGAGATAGAAAATAAAGCCTAGTTTGCCTCAGAGAAATTCCCCAAAGGAAAAGGCAGCCCCCCACATATATTGACTGTGAGTAAAGATGAAAGTCACAAACACAGAAATAAAACAGGTTTCAGCAAAGGGAGGCCAGACTAACTAAACAGACTGAGGATAGGAAAGGTATCTTTGCGGTCAGCACAAAAAACTACAAAAAGACCACGCAGAGTGTGCAAAAAGACCTCCGCACCGACTCACGGTGCGGAGGTGCCACTCTGCATCCCAGAGCTTCCAGCTAGCATGGCAAAATCATGATAGCAAGCTGGACAAGGAAACAATGAACAAATAATTAACTAGCAGGGACTTAGCTTCTGCTGGAGTAGACAGGTCACCAGAAAGATCCAAGAGCGAACTGAACCAGTACAACAACATTGACAGCTGGCATGGAGTAACGATCAGAGTGGAGTTAAATAGAGCAGTCAGCCAAGACTAAACTAGGTCACCTGTGGAAGGAACCTCAGAACCAGCAGCTCCACTCACAGCCACCAGAGGGAGTCCATGGACAGAACTCGCCGAAGTACCATTCATGACCACAGGAGGGAGTTCGATAACAGAATTCACAACACACCCCAGAAAAGGCACATCTATAAGATGGGCCAATTCTGGCACTTAGCCTCTCTCATCCCACTGCCATGTAGTGGTGGTATATGGGGTAATAAGGGATTAATGTCAACTTGCTATTGTAAGGTGACATCAAGCCCGGTTAATAATAGAGAGGTGGCAATAAGACACCTCTCCGTTATTAATCCAGTAGTATAAAAGGGTTAAAAAAATACACACATTATGAAGACTGTGAGTCTGTGCATGCTCAGTGATGTCAGCGGTAGTCCCTGAGGCTGCACAGCGGCCCCGCCTGACCTGAGGTGAACTCGGCAGCGTGGGAAAAAGTTCAAAAACTTTCCCACGCTACAGAGTTCATGTTCGGTCAGGCAGGGAGGCTGCGCAGGCAGATTTTCATTCATTACACAGTGGTTTACAGCACAAATAGGGTTATAACTGGTTAACAGCACAGGGGAGGGGTATCCTCACCTTGTTTTGTTGCAACTAAGCAACATGTGACGAGAATGGATCAACAGCTGCAGGACACGGTCTAAAGACCGAAGATAATGGTGATACTGGGTGCAAGTGTCCAATTCTGCGCTGATGATAAAGACAAATGGCAGATGATATTCTTCAAAGTACAGGATACACAGGACCCAGAGTGACAGGCAGAGAGGACGGAGCTGCCTGTCACTCTGGTGCCTGTGTATTTTGCACTTTGAGGAATTTTGTCTGCCATCTGTCTTTATCAGCACGCCCATAATTCAGTCCACCATTTTGCACATGCATCAGTGATAGTAAATAATAGCGAAGATTTTACTATCAATGACATCAGTGTCGAGAGATTGATGGGATTATGGGCCAGGTGAGCAGTGCATATTCAGTTTGGATTTACATATGCTTGAACAGAGATATATTTAATAATGTTAGCAATCTATACTGTGGAATCTTGCAAGCATTACTCTTTAAGGCCAATTTCGCATCAACATAATAAAACCACATTTATGTGTTCATGCTACATCCACAAATCTCAACCTAACCGTGGATCTGATCATTCTATTATAGAACTCTCATTGCACATGATCAGAAGAACAGTTGGGTAAAAATACACTCAACTATACTAGCTGAAGGCAAATAAGTCCTACTACTAGCTGTTTATATTATTTAATTGCAATAGTTTAATTTATAAAATGTAATAATTGTAAATTTTAATTAATCCCTGGTGGCTGAAATAAATAAAAAATGACAACATTTATGTCATTAATATTTTTAAATATTACTTAGAAAGATGTAGTATGTTGTCATCTGCCAAAGAACAGCATGATTTTATAGTAAAAAAATAGATCCAAAATATTGTTATAGATGTATAAGACAGATGGAAATGTTTTTTGGAAATATTCTAAAACTAATATTAAGTAACATGTATATATGTTAGTCACTATTAATTTTAAAGAAAATAAAAAAATGTAAGATGTATTCTGAAGTTTGGAAATTTTCTCCTATATATAGGATGGAGGATACTGTTCTCATCTCTGTGGGTCATACCACTGGGACCCTCAACGATCCTTAGAACCGGTCTTGAAGAGTACCCTGTGAATGGGTCAGTGGTCAATCACACTGCCACTCCATTTATTCTTAATGCGGCCACTGGAGGTCTTCGGCACTCCCATAAAACTGAATAGAGCATTGTACATGATTATTCTCTGCCTAATTCAAGCTCTATAGAGCAACAATTTTTGGGATCAGTGGGGATCACAGTGGTCGGATCTTCAGCAATTGGGCTTTTCGCCCTTTAACCTAAAGATAAAATGTGCATATTCCAATAAGAACGAGGAAAACTTGCATGAAGAGGTTTTTTCAAACCTTTGGAGAATTCGAGTTTAGAGTATTATTTTAGCACTCATACTCAATACTGAATAAATCGAGATTGTTGGAAAATACAGTTTCCAATTTTTAATCATTTGCATACATTTACCATTTTTGATTTAGAATTTAGTAGCTATTTCAATATCTATAATATATGGATGTATCAATTCTTGAATTGGATCTTTTAGATTTCTTTCTTCTTTTACTAAAAGATTATGCTTTTCTAGGGCAGATGTCAACATACTTATACTTACCAAATAGTATTATAAAATAATAATACAATTGCCTAATTGCATTTGTTGTTAATAAATCTTTATTTTTTTCCTTTGAGCAAACACACACACACACATACACACACACACACATTTTCCCTCAGGAAAACCAAAGGGAAGACCACTCTTGTATCAGGAAATTACATTTTCTACAAATATGTAATATAATTTTATTATCAGAATCACACCCTATATGACCTGAGTGATCATAGGGCATGGGATGGAAAATCAAATTCTCCATGCTTCCTTATCAGCCTGTCAGCAGACACACGTTGATGGTATAACAACTGGTTCTTGGTGCTTCTAAAGAAGGACACAAGTTTCTGTAAAGTTTTTCTGCTTCGGTCTATTAAGTCCCTTATAAGTAGAGGAATTCTAAACTATTAAGGAATTACTGACAATGAATTCCTCCACATAACCAGGGCTTCCATTTCACAAAATATTTCTACTTATTCGTAATATGGCATGTCAATTTTAAAATTAAATTTTTGCGCAAAATCTGTCCTAAATGTCTTCCCAATGGTAAAAGGTTTTCTGTATAGGTAAACAATCTAACTTGCGGTCATATATAATAATAATACATTATAATATCTGATAAAGTTAACATCTGTAATACTCAGAGCAGGCAGAAGATGGCAGCGTGCATAAACTTCGCGCAGATTATGATACTCCCTCTTTTACCGGATTGCATGCTTGGATCGCAAGTTGATTTGTATATTTCCCAGATGTTTGCTATGATGAGAATGAAATATAAATATAACTTTACAAAATTTCAACTTCATCATCATTTCAGCAAAAATATGTCTAAATTCAATTTTTCATTGCTACAATCTTATATTTATTGATACTAGAGAAAGCTAAAATGAAAAAGGACTCTTGATATTTAAAATTTAACTTAACTATTATAGTATTGTTGCAATACACCACGATAAATGTGATTTTTTTTTTTACATATAGTTGATAAATAAGATATACATAGAGTAGACCCCCATGGGTTTTTTATGTCAAATTTTCTGTAACCTTTATATCCAATATAATAACCCTATATCCTACATCCTTATATCCTATGTGTAACCCTATATCCTACATCTGTATATAGCCTATGTGTAACCCTATATCCTACATCTGTATATATCCTATGTGTAACCCTATTTTTTACATCCTTATGTCCTATGTGTAACCTTTGTTCTTAGATCCTTATATTCTATGTATAATCATTTTTTTATTTTGTCTTTAAAGACTCATTAAGACAAATACACTGGATCACAATAATAGTATATGTATAGTAATATATATAGTAACTTTCCGTAAGAGATCACAAATACACCTGTAAAACAACATAGCGATACAATAAAGCACATAGTTTATGTCCTGTGCATGAGGACAACCTTATGGAAGAGAGCTTTTCACGGTCAGTTGGGGTAGTTATATAATACATTTTTCACTGTATATATAGTAGGAGGAAATCATAAATTAAGAACAAAAGAAGATAATTTTAAAACAAAGCATTCAATTTAACAGTAAAAAGAGTCAATTTGCAAAGCCATGTGGCAAAATAGAATGAGATAATTGAGGTAAACCTTGTATATGAGCTTAGCATAAGGCAGGTGCACACCAGCTTATTTTTGTCATAGGAAAAAATTGGATTATTTATGCAAATGACACCCTGAAGAAAGTGTGATCATGGTGTGCTCTGATTCTCTCGGACGTGGAGAAGATGGCTAAAAAAAAATTCTCCATCTTCTCCACTGTGTGAGTGTGCGGAAATCGGAGTGCACTCCAATGTTTTCACTGACTCATGGACTTGCATGACTGAGCGTGATCCGAATATTGGATCAAATTAGGTTACATAGCTTTTTTTCCTTGGTACTGGCTCTGTCTGAGGAAAAAATAGCAGACATTGGCATGGCCACGCATACTAAGATTGGTTTGAGCGCGAGCTGATATTTTGTCAGACCACACTCAGACTAAAAATACTGTTTTCAGAACCTGCCCTTCTAAAGACATATATTCTTAAAAAATAAATAAAATATTCCTTTTTTTTATCTTGATAGTACATCATAAGAATAAAGCGACACAAAAGCGACCCTTGAAAAAAAATGTTTGTAGCTTCATAACAGATATTGTGCTTGAATTCTACAATGTTTAAAGATCTCGACTTGCTGAAAGTGAACAGAAGCAATATGAGGAGTCCATGGCTCAGAGCTAAACTTTCTCTCAAAGTGGAGCTGTTTCTTTATTATTGTTGTGAGACGTGTTACCCTTCTGAAAACCACAGATACTGGATGTAAAATGAGTTTAGTTGTATGACAAGCTCAACTCTGCTGCGTTGATATAAAACATTCCAATACAGCCACATTCAGTGACTCACTCAGCTCCAAGGTAATTAAAGGGAAAATGACACAACTCTTGGGCCTGGCTGCACACATCCACCATCCTATACACTGAGCCGTGGATACCGAGATATTGTAATAAAATACAGTATATCTCTTAAAATCCTCTGTATAGCTTCATCACAATATATCAGTGCAGCAATTATATCCAGAGTAATTGCAAAATGGAAAAAGCAATGCCTGTCTATAGAGATTGTCATTAATAAAATACAACACATTATGATGAATGATCAAGTCTTTGGTTGACTCGATGGCTCAGAGCATCAATTTGATAACATCTGGAGCCACTGGATAGAATTTAATAATAATGATCAAGTACTAGACATACAGTGACATAACCACCTCAGCCCCTAGCTAAATCTGAAAATGTCAACTATCTGGGGGGAACTTGACGCTTTTACTGACAACAATATAATATCTTGATTTGGGCTTTTTCTTGTTACCCAGTGACTTTGCCTTGATTATGTTTACTTACAAGAGCATTATCATTAATGTAGCAAAGTTAGCTTATAAAATAGTATAAATCTTGTAGGGCATTAATGTCTTAGGGCCAGAACTGTACTTATCAGCAGAACAGATTTAACCATATCACCTGTCGGTTTTTATAATAAGTAGCTAAATTAATTTCAATGAATTGAGCTAAGTGATTTAACATAATACCCTACCTTATGTATTATATCTATTTTACTTATTAGAACTTAATTGTCTACTTCAGATTGACTCATTGAAAAAGCAGGTTTTGCCATACTTAACATTGACATCATATATGCCTAACGTGAATTTATTGTTGTGGATTTTACTTTGCTAGCCTATACCTGAAGCACTGTGGTCTCTTCACAGCAATACTCTATGTGTACATTACTTTGCAGTACATCACTCAAGTGCACCATTTTAGAGGCAGGATAAGACCATTCTGACTGGGTACACCTTGTCTCGGTGGGGTGTCTTTTTTACTTTCTGATTAAAATAGTGCTAACGAAGTACCCTATGTTATTTACATGTAATATTACTATGTACTTATTTAGATTTATATACTATAGGGTAAATGCTCATTTTGTGTTGGGTTTTGTCTGTGAAATGGCCACAGTGTGAACGTGCTTTTACACTTTGCACTTATACCAACTTATGCTCTGGTTCATTTCTTTGGTTTTGTGCATTTGCCTTGATCCCCATTTCTGAGCTAATCATTTATCTATAAAACTTCCTATGGACAAGCAGCTAAACAGTTGGGTCCCTATACTGCTCTGTCCTTATTCACATTGAAATTGGCTGACAAAAGATAAGGTTTTAACACTAGACACAGGATAGGACTAACCCGATTGGCTGATTATCTCCAGTTGTTCTTTATTCCCGGTGATAGCCAGGCTTTTTAACTGGGCCGTTACTCCTCTGCCAGACGTACATTCAGCTAAGTATGGTTTGTCTCTATGTGCCTTGCATTATACTTGTAGATCTTTCATTGTTTGATCTTGGACCTCATTCTAACATCTGTCTGTTTAACCCTTTCTTCTCTGATCCGCTATCCTCTTGGAATTTTGACCTCAGAACGTTACCTGATTACACCTTTGTTTCTTCCTTTTGTTTATGACTGGCTTTTAACCTTGAACTTTTGACTATCCCATGCCACAACTTGACTGTGAGAAGTGACTTATCATCACTGCTATGTTTTGCAATGCAGCTTAAAGGTTTAATCGTAGTTTACTGTATTGTTGGTGCAACAGCTCTCCAAGGTGTGATCACTCCTTTTTAGATGCAGACTAACGAGCAGATCTAATTTGATGCAGGTGTTATTTTGGGGTATGAAAATTTACAGGGTGATTATATATTTTTTTCCTCAGAATTGAGTGATTCCATAATTTTTCCCCATGCTTGGTTAAAAAAGTAACCTTTACTGACTACCACATTTTTTGTTCTTGATTTCTTTTAGTGTTTCTTAAAGCCAGAAAGTTGCCATTTGAAATGACTTTAGTTTTGTGCCATGTCTGTGATCTGCTTTATTTCTACAAAATTAAACAACTGAATGAACATCCTCTAATTCCGGTGATTCCATAATTTTTGCCAGTGGTTATATAAATAGCCTTATAGAGGTCCAGTTAGTTGGGAGAAAAGCCCTCTTCTGTAAGAGAAACTTTGAATACTGCGCCGAGTAGGCGATTATTAAAGTAATGGCACAATATTGTTGTTTTATTATTTTATGCATAGGAAGCATTAATTGTATTGTATTTTGCTCTCATATAACTGTAAATTCTGTTTAAGGGTACCCGTGTATATTCTTAGTCGGTATTATTGAGAGTAGCTGCTGTCATTGCATTTGCTACTTATCCTTTCCTCTGTTTTACAAACTTGCTAGCAAATATTCATATTATACCTAATCTTTGTGAGTCTGCGGATTGTTGCTGTACCCCTCGTCCGTGTTTTACAGCTACATTTAAGCTTCACATATCCTAATTTGCATTCACTTTCTCAGTGGGCGCCTAACACATTATGTTGGCACATGTGTATCTTACAACAGAGCATTCTTGTGGTCAAATCAATCATTTACTCACAAAATATTTCATGTGCTGCTCTTTCAGTTCCATAATCTCTGTGCTTTACCTTGTCAATCAACACATAAATATACAACTGTGATTAAATTAGCGTGACTGAATACAATAATGATATTATTTTATTGTTTCTACAATTTAAGTGATGATAACTACATGAAGAAACTGAAATATTAAATAGCAGACTGTGCTAGAAATTTGACTTATCCTTGGGGTAATCTCCATAAATGTTAGAAATGATCAGACGTCTAAGCAGTTGACAACATTTGTCCACTTCTATCAGGTTTAAAATTGGAGGGGATTTTCTTTTCACATTGGGTATACATTGATGAAAGGGTGGAATGAGGCTGCATGCCGACTTCATGTTTGGTGTCTTCATTTTCAAGACTTCTTTTTCTTCCAGATAATCCAGCAAAGAAAACAAACTTTTGTCACAGTAATAAATTGGAGGATTCAAACTTCCCAGCAGAAGACAATCACATATTTATTGACACTTATTTAATGTGAAACAGGAGATTTGAATTTCTGTGCATGTCACCTCTGAAATGTAAAGTGCTGCAAAATATGCTGGCGATATAGAAATAAAAAATTTGATTATTATATTCTAGGATAGAAAAGTATGCACAACATCTGCAAGAAACCAGCATGACATGGTATTCTCATCTCAGGTCTTGGATTTCTCAAGTAGAGTCAGGCAACTGCCTCTAACAGCAGTGCTTGAAGCTTGGATTATTGCTATTTAGCTATTTAAATGCTTATGGCTACATTTTAAAGGCACTATCCCAATGAATCGTTAATTGGGTCACCCAACGTCCCTCAACCCACAATGCTATAGAGGGGTACTAATGGTTAACCATGGCAGGCAGAGGCCTACAAAAGGTTTCTAAAGGAGATCATTAAATTGACTATGTACTGCAACACCGAAGTATACATGTAGAAAGAAAAACAGAATTACTGTTTTCAGTCATTTCTCTTCTTTAAAAATACGCAATAAAAAGTGATCCAAGCATCATATGCATCTCAACATGAAACATGATGCCAATGAAAACTGTAGATCACTACACAAAAAACAATCACTCAAATAGCACTACTGACGGAAAAATAAAAAAAATTACAGGTCTCCGAAAATGGCAACACAAAAGAAATTTTGGGCATTGCAATTTTGCTCCATTTTTCAGCATATTATATGGTAGCAATAATGGTATCATTCATAAATACAGCTCACCCATATAAAGCAAGACCTCCTATGGCTGTGTTGATAGAAAAATAAAAACAATTATGAGTCCTTAGAGAAGCAAGGAAAAAACAACAGTGTATAAATGAAAATTGGCTGTACTGAGAAGGGATTAAGACCATTAAAAAGAATAACATGCATTGAAAAACAAAATGAAAAAAAAAAAATTCCAGTTAACCCCTTCACCCCAAAGCCTGTTTTCACCTTCCTGACCAGGCAAATTTTCCGTTTCAACGGATCCCGGTGATTCTAAGATTGTTGTACTGGGACATTTGGGACTTTATGATAGTGGCAAAATTTCTTTGATATGACTTGTGTTTATTTGTGAAAAAAATGGAAATTAGGTGAAATTTTGGAAAATTTTGCAATCTTCACATTTTTAATTTTTAAGCCCTTAAATCAGAGAGTCCTGTCACACAAAATAGTTAACAAATAACATTTCCCACATGTCTACTTTGCATCAGCACAATTTTGGAAACATATCTTTTTGTTAGGAAGTTATAAGGGTTCAAAGTTGACCAGTGATTTCTCATTTTTAGAACAAAATTTGCAAAACCAATTTTTTAGAGACCACCTCAAATTTGAAGTGACTTTGAGGTGCCTATATTACAGAAAATACCCAAAAGTGACACCATTCTAAAAACTGCAGCTCTCATGGTACTCCAAACCACATTCAAGAAGTTTATTAACCCTTCAGGTGCTCCACAGGATTTTTTGGAAGTGGAAGAAAAAAATAAACATTTACTTTTCCTTCACAAACATTTTCCTTTAGACCTATTCTTTTTTTCTTTCACAAGGGTAACAGGAGAAAATAGACCATACATTTTGTTGTGCAATTTCTCATGTGCAAGCCAATATCCCATATGTAGGTGAAATCTACAATTTAGGCACACGGAAGTGTTCAGAAGGAAAGGAGTGCCATTTGACTTTTTGAATGCAAAATTTGATGCAATAATTATTAGACTCCATGTCGCGTTTGAAGAGACCCTGATGTGCCTAAACATTGGAAACCCGCAACAAATAACACCATTTTGGAAAATAGACCCCTTTGAGAACTTATCTAGGTGTGTATTGAGCACCTTCAACCCCCAGATGCTTCACAGAAGATTTTGTATTTTCACAAGGTCAAAAGGAGAAAATGGACCCAAAGCTTATTGTGCAATTTCTCCTGTGTTCACCGATACCCCATATGTGGTCAAAAACTACTTTTGAGGCACAGGCAAAGCTCAGAAGGGAAGTAGGGCCATATTACAGTGCAGATTTGCTGTACTTGTTTGATGGTGCCATGTTATATTGGCAGAGCCCCTGAGGTGCCAAAACAGCAGAAGCCCCCATAAGAGACCACATTTCACCAATTAGACCTTTCAATTAATTCATCTAGGGGTGCAGCGATTATATTGATAGCACAGGTGTGTCACAGATTTTGATACCATTGGGCAGTGAGGAAAAAAATATTTACATTTTTACCACCAAGATTGTGTGTTAGTCCAAAGTTTTACATTTACACATTGGGTAAAAATGACACCAGAATTTGTCCCACAATTTCTGCTGAATGTAGAAATATCCCATATGTGGCTCTACAGTATTATTTTGACATAATCAGTGACTCAGGATGAGCGGAGCACTATTTGTCTTCTGAAGCGCAGATTTTCCTAGACTAGTTTGGCGATTCCATATAAAGAGCGCCTAAGTGCTAGAAAAGCAGAATCCCCCCTCAAGTGACCACATTTTGGAAATTATAACCCCTTGGGAATTTATCTACAGATGTAGTGCAGATTTTGACTCCATAGGTGTTTTCCAGAAGCAGGCAGCAGTGGATGTTGCTGAGTTGTTTAGACACACTGAGACGCAGAAGGGAGGGGAGGCATTTGGTAGCGGAGAATTTGCTGAATTTATTTTGCTGATTGAGGAGCCATTTAGCTTTTCCAAAGCCTTTGCGCTACCAGTAACGTGGAAGCCCCCTATATTTCCACTAACAGATGACAGATCTGAGTGGGTACTTGTTTTTTTGTGGATTGAGTTGATTCTTTTACTGGGAGCATTTCACATTTATCACATCACATATATCCGGTGCTTAACGCTGACCACTTACTTTGGGGCTTCCATCTAAATCTCTTAGTGATGTGATTGAAACCCCGAGGGAT
This sequence comes from Ranitomeya imitator, assembly GCF_032444005.1. Taxonomy (NCBI): domain Eukaryota; kingdom Metazoa; phylum Chordata; class Amphibia; order Anura; family Dendrobatidae; genus Ranitomeya; species Ranitomeya imitator. The sequence goes on along the minus strand of NC_091286.1, from coordinate 326,875,246 downwards.
CCATTCACAATAGTGAGGCAGCAAATTTACTCTGGACTCCATCTGGCCTCTGTTCAGCGGTGTCCTTTTCAGAAGTGCACAAAACTGTGGCCAACGGCACTTTTATTCAATCCTAAAAAGACGGACACCACTAGATCACAGGTCCTATGGTGTCTACAGGTCCTCCATCTGCCTCACTCTGAAGCTGGCTGAGCTATTTAAGTCCTCTGCAGCCTGTGGGCCAGCTATAGTTCATCCTGCACTGTTTGAGCTCCTGACCTGGATCCCTGTACTGGTGTTCCTCTTTGCCTATGACTGACTGCACCCGTTTATGACGTGTTCTGACCTTTGGCCTGTACCCCGACTCCATCTTACATCTCACGTTTTGGTTACCACATTCCTGGTAGGTTCTGACATCTTGCTTGTTCCCGACGATTCTCTGCTCGCCCCTTCTGTACCGCGTTGCTATCTCCGTGTATGACCCTGGCTTGTTTCATGTGCCTTTCATTACCTTTGACACCTGTGTTGTTGTTCAGTGTTGCTGCGCTGTGTGTGCAACCTCCTTTCCTTAACCAGCACCCCCTGGTGGAGGTTGCTCTGCACTGCAGCAGCACATTACAGGTACCAGATTTATATTGGGTTTTTTGTTTGGCTGCTGTCACACACTAAAAGACGCTTCTTATTGAGAAAACTAATTTTGCATCACCATATTTTGAGAGCTATAATTTTTTCATATTTCGGCTGACAGAGTCATGTGAGGGCTTGTTTTTTGCTGTTGTTTTTATTGGTACCATATTCGGGCACATGACATTTTTTGATTGCTTTCTATTCTGATTTTTGGGAGAAATTATGAACAAAAAACAACAATTCAGGAATTGCTTTTTGGTTTTTATATACCGTTCCGGGTCAGTACGATTAGAGTGATATCTCATTTATATAGGTTTTTGTTTTGACGCGTTTACCCAATACAAACTATTTTATAGAAAAAATAATTATTTTTGCATCGCTTTTCCCTGAGAGCTATAACTTTTTTATTTTTCTGCTGATGGAGCTGGATTGGACATAACTGTATTACATCAGATCATTGATCTGACACTCTGCACTGCAGAGTATCAGATCAGGATCTGACAGGCAGGGAAGGAGGCATGCCAGCACCTGCTCTCAGGAGGCGCTCATAAGCCACCTTCCCCGCAGGACCCGGAAGGACCCTGCGGCCATCTTGGTGACCAATAAGACAACCTGATCGCATTGAGTTGTCCTGATGGAAGTGTGCAGATATCCTTCTCCCTGCGTGATGCCCCTCTATGAGACTGTCACTACTGACAGTGGCATGAGAGGGGTTAAATTCCCACGATCGGTGCTAGCATTGATCATGGGCATTGCTGTGGGGTGTCAGCTGTCACATACTGCTGACACCTGTTCCCGACTATCTTGGCACTCAGCGTGAAGCTGCGTGATCGGTGCACCGTCCTAGTACTGCTGTTTGCGGGAATGCAGTTCCCATAGAGCAGTATTAGTACGGCTTATGTCGAGAAGGGGTTAAACAATGAAAATGATTTCTTATTTAAAGTAAAAAACAGAGCTCCCTCCACAAAAATAAAATTTTTGAATTGATGCACAAGAAGTGCTTTAAAACTATTTAGTAATTTACATCACAAAGCTGTAAAAAAAATTATGTTGAATACAAAGCCAGAATTGCTGTTTGTTTTTCCTGCCTAACAAAAAAATTAAGCAAAAGTGATAACAAAATTATTTATAAAACTACAGCTCATGCTGAAAAAAACCCTAACATAGCTCTGTAAAAAATAAAAAATAAAAATGTTAAGGGTCTCAGATTATGGACATGTGATTTCTTTTTTTTTTTTTAGAAAAGCAGTAAAAAATAAAAACCTTTTTTAACGTATTTTGTCAGAAACATAAAGACCTGTAGAATAAAGGTAACATGTCAATTAAGCTTAATACTGAACATAGTTTTAAATTAAATAATCCTGAATTATTGTTTATTTTTGTTCTTTCTGCCATTCAAAAGTGTAATAAAAAAGCATAAAAAGTTACATGCAACACTGGAGAGGCAAAAAAGAGAGTTACATGGAACCTGGAGAGATTATATGCCTAACCTCATCTGCCTGTAGAATAACTATACACAGGATACTTGAAATAATAAATATATCAATATACAGCTCTGCCAAAAATTAAGAGACCACTGAAAAATTTTCAGTTTGAGTTTTCAATTTCTAGGTATATTTTTGAGTAAAATGTAAATTGTTCTTTTATTCTATAAACTAATGACAACATGTCCCTGAAGTTGTAAGCAATAAATTTTGTATTTTTTTTCTGAAAATGAAAAATGGTCAAAATAACAAAAAAACGCATTGCTTGCAGACCTCAAATAATGCAAAAAAACCAAGTTCATAATCATTTAGAAACAAAAATTACTAATGTGTTAACTAAGAAAGAGTTCAGTAATCAATATTTTGTGGAAAAAACAGGATTTTTAATCACAGCTGTTAAGTCCTTCTCAGTCCCTGGCTTACTAGAGGTAGGGATCCAGAGTAAATGACACGCAAACAAGGTATTGTGTGATCATATACAAGGGAAGCCCAGGAGCACATCTCTCTCTCTGGGCTTTGCCCTCCCTTTATATAGAAAAGAATTATTCTTTTACAGACATGCGCACAAGCGCTCATATTTCACTATCTCTTACATAAACAATCTATACCAGTCTTTATCAGTAGAAAGTTACATCATCTGGAAGGTGAATGAAAGGCTGCTATTGAAAGAAGGAATGCACACATGATTACTTCCATAAAAGGAAATGTCAAGTCAGCAGAAATGTATCTTGTTGTAAGCGAGATTTCTCAGGAAGAAGACAAGATGGATTGTTTTAGTTCAGTCTGATCTCCACAATTCCCCCCTTTGACATTTTCTTTTATTTATTTTATTACCACAGGGCCAAAGACAAAGCCTTTATTTGGTATTACACATGTACATGCTTGTATTCAATAAGAGAATCAAATCTAGTATTAATTCTTCCGTTTAACTCTCGCAACCTTTTCTTTGTTTTTCAATAAGTACAGATATTACAAAGGGATAGCAAATTAAGCGCAATAATCAGTATTAGCAAAGGATAACATAAGAGAAGAAGGAAAAAAAACTTTATACTCTTGCATCTATTACACAAAGTTTATCTGTGCATACTGAGATACTCTTGAGCACAATCTGGAATAGTACGTATATGACTACAATAATCATAACTATATGTATTATGCTCTGCATAATCCCAGCAACCCACCCACCGATTCCTCTGAACCAGTTGGCTGGGTTAAGAAAAGAAAAGGTATCTGACCACCAGCTATCCTTATTCTGGTCATTGTCTTTGTCATACTGATCTCTGAGTCGTTGTACGTCCTTTAATTTAAATGTCATACTCATAGTACTATTCGGGTCTATATAATGACAGCAGGTGGGTCCGATGATTTGACACATACCCCCTTGTGAGGCAGTTAGGTAATCCAATACCAGGGTATGTTGGTTAGTGACTATTATAAGCTGATTCTGTACAGCTATACTAGTGTTTAGTATGTCCAATATATCCCAGATCTGATCATCTAGATAATCCGTGGCTCTAACTAATTTATCCCACATCTGTGTTAACATAGGATAAATAAAAATGGTACTAGCAATTTTGTTAGGAATTCCCATTTGTACTATATGTGGCCTCCCCGAGGGACGTGGTGAGTTATCTGCAGCTCTTTTATACAGTGTGTGCTTGGGCACGGCTTGCATATTCACTTGTTTATTTGAAATTATGAATGTAGCCGGGGTTAGGCGTCCTAATGTACAAGTACCCTTTATACCTACGGGAAGCCATTTATATGCTCCTTCTCCGCATATCCAAAATGTACCTTCAGGCAGATCCCATAGAGCTGAGTGCTGCAATATCAATCTGTGAGCCAAGTCCACAAATCTAGATACATTCTGAAGCATACACCAAGAGGGTTTTTGTCCCAAGGGGCTACAGTACCCGGCTGCGGGATTCCCACATACAGGCATTCCTTTGATATACTCATTGGATTCATTACAAACCAGGTTCCCCAGCTTACTTGTACAACTGTTTGCATCACCTTGGGGGAACAATTTAGAATGTTTCCATTTTCTATTATGTATGTATCTTTCCAATACTACAGGTTTGAAAGCATCAGAGGGGGGGACGGTTGTACTGAAACTAAGCTGTAGATTTTCTGTGGGGACCTGTCCTAAATTAGTTAATCCAGTCTTATTTCTAGGTACCCATTTTCCTCCCCTAAATGCTAAATATTGTAGATGTGTGTTACTCCCTGAGAGATTACCCTGCCACCAAGGAAATTCTACCCATCCCACAATTGGTATGGCGATTGTAGTATTCCACAGCCTAGCATTACCAATTTGGTTGTTGGCCAGGTTGTCTGAACAATTAGGCCAAGCGAATATTTCTTCTGCTAATACGGGAACTGCTAGAAAAGGTATACTTGTGGCTGATACCGGCGAATGGGTACAGATCCAACAATCTGTCAGGGTTTGTGTATTGTTTAACAAGTCATGCACTAATTTTCTATGATGTTGTACGAATCTATTGTTCAAAGGGGCTAGAGAATTCAGTCTATCCCACGCCTCCGTTGAGGTTATCATTATTAACATCAATATCATGAGTTTATACTGCTTTTCTTGCAATGGCTTGCATGTATCCATGATGCCTTTCCTTCAAGCTTGACTGATGTAGGTGTTGTCAACAGGACTTGGAAGGGTCCGTCAAACCTTGGTTCTAGAGCCTTTCTGGTGTGTCTTTTTACATAGACTTGATCACCTGGTTCCAACTTGTGACTTCCTTCTGTGTTGTCAGGATCTGGAAGGGAAGCAAAAACTTGTGCATGCACCTTAGTTAATTGTTTCTGAAGATTTTGCACATAAGAAGTCAATGACTCAATATTTAACACAAGTTGCTGTGGAAAATAACATCCTAAATTGGCAGTCCTGCCAAACAAAATTTCATATGGAGACAGTTTAGTCTTACCCCTTGGGGTATTGCGTATTGAGTAAAGGGCCAGTGAAAGGCATTCTGTCCAAGGCTTTCCTGTTTCAGCCATGGCTTTCTGTATTTTTAATTTTAAAGTTCCATTCATGCGTTCCACCTTACCAGAACTTTGAGGATGGTACGGAGTGTGTAACTGACTTTCAACACCCAACATTTTCAGTACATTTTGAAATATTTCTCCAGTGAAATGAGTACCCCTATCTGACTCGATCACTTCAGGGAGACCGTAACGGGGTATCAGTTCGGCAACTAGCTTTACAGCAGTGTTTTTAGCTGAAGCCTTCCGAACTGGATAGGCCTCTGGCCACCCCGAGAACATGTCCACACATACCAACACATACTCATACCCATTACTTTTTGGCAGCTGGATAAAGTCTATTTGTAATCGCTGAAACGGGTAGAGAGGTCGGACGTGGTGCTTCATAGGGGTCTTTGCTGTCTGTCCGGGATTATGTGTCAGGCATATAGCGCATGCAGCACAATAGTCTCTTGCATAGTTGCCAAAACCTGGAGCCAACCAGACTTGCTTTGCCAGTAGTGTCATTGCATTTGCAGACACATGAGTAGGGTGGTGCAGTCCACCAACTACAATCGGATACCAGGCTCTAGGTAGACATATTAGTCCATCTTTCTTCCAAATTCCCGCTTGTTCTTCTGCCCCTTCCTTTTTCCACCTGTCCCTCTCCTCTTCTCCTGCATCTTCCTGTGCTTGTCTCAGTCTATCTTCAGTATTTTCTGTGGGGTTTACAGTATGAACCTGTTGTAAGGGTTTGACAGCTGCTGCTTTGGCTGCTTTATCAGCCCTATCATTTCCCCTAGATTCCCTAGTGTCGAGTCTCACATGTGCAGCTACCTTGATTACTGCTACTTCTTTTGTTTCTTGTGCAGCCTCTAAGATCTGTTTGATCAGAGAAGCATGTTTTACAGGTTGTCCTGACGCTGTCATGTAACCTCTAGCTCTCCAGATTACTCCAAAATCAAACACAATACCATGTGCATACCTAGAATCAGTGTATATATTAGCTGTCTGGTTCTCAGCTATTTTAAGAGCTTCAATCAATGCTGTTAGTTCTGCTTCTTGTGCAGACTGTTTCGGTGGAAGTGGTTCTGCTTTGAGAGTTTCAGATTCTGACACAACTGCATACCCTGTATGGAAGTTACCTGTGTCATCTGCAAACCTACTACCATCTATAAACAGCTCTAAATCTGGATTTTGAAGTGGTGTTTCGGATACATTGGGTAAGCCTACCGTTTCTTGTAAAATGAGCTCTGTACAATCATGTGTGTCTGTAGGGAAAAAATTTGCGTGTGGATCAGTGTCCTTATTCCCCCCTTCAGACTCGAGAGGTAGCAGTGTAGCTATATTGAGAGTCTGAAGCCTAGCAAATGTGATAGTAGAGGGGAGCAACAAAGAACACTGCAGCCGCAAATGTCTGGCCATGGAAATGTGTTTTGGTTGGACCTGGTTTAATATCCCATAAACATCATGTGTAGTTTGAACTGTGAGTGGATACTCTAGGACAATTTCTGATGCTTTGTCCAACAATAGTGAGACGGCAACAACTACACGTACACAGGTTGGCGCTGCTCTAGCTACGGGATCTAACCTTGCTGAAAGATATGCAATTGGTCTTTGTTTCCCTGCATGCTTCTGGGTAAGAACTCCTGTAGCATGGGAATCAACTTCTGCAGCCATAAGCTGAAACGGTTTGGTGTAGTCTGGTAGCCCTAATGCTGGAGCTGAAACAAGGGCATCTTTTAATTGTTGGAACGAAATCTGACCTTCTTTTGTCAACAAATAAGGTTCACTTTTTACACAGTCATACAGTGGTTGCATTAGTTGACTGGCATGTATAATCCATTGTCTACAATGAGACACTATTCTTAAAAATGCTCGTAGCTGTTTATGATTTCTAGGCTCATTCATCTGTCTTATTGCTTCAGTTCTTTGTGGTGTAAGATGCTTTTCACCTTGAGAAATGCAATGACCTAGAAAGACCACTTTGGTCTGACAAACTTGTAGCTTTTGTCTATTCACTTTACACCCTTCTTTTTCTAAAAAACATAGTAAACTCACAGTGGACCTTTCTGCAGTTTCTAGATCTGGGCAGCAAAGTAGTAGGTCATCCACATACTGCAAAATTACTACCTGTGGTTCGGGTTCAAACCTCTGAAGGACTGTTTGTAGGGCATTTGAATAAAGAGTAGGGGAGTGTATCATTCCCTGTGGAAGGCGTGTCCACGCCAACTGTTTGCCCTTAAATGTAAATGCAAACAAATGCCAACTATCTTGGTGTAAAGGAACCGAGAAAAATGCATTTGAAAGATCTATTACAGTAAATACTTGAGAACTGGCTGGTATCTGTGATAGTAACGTATGAGGATTGGGTACAACTGGGGTGATTGGATCTAGAACTTTGTTTATTTCTCTTAAATCATGTACCATACGATATTTGGGCATAGAACTCTTATCAAGAGTTCTCTTCTTGACTGGATACAGAGGAGTGTTAGCAGGTGATTGTATCTCTACCAAAACTCCTTTCTCTTTATATCCCTCTATCTGTTTTGTAATCGCTAGTTCCTGCTGGGCACTCACAGGGTATTGTCTGAGCTGTGGGAGAACAGTTCCTGGTTGCACAGATAGTTTTACAGGAGAGATATGCAATAGTCCCACATCGGTGTCACCCTGTGCCCACAGTGTTTCTGGGACCATTGAGAGGTCTAGATCTGTGGTGTACTCTTTTTCTTCAGCATAATCCTCAAAAGCCTGAATTCTAACATATTGTTCTAATGTTTCTGCATCATCAGGGATAGTCAGTATAACTGTGCCATCTTCCCTAAAATTGATGTTAGCTTCTAATTTCTTTAGGACATCAGTTCCTAACAAACATGTTGGGGCACCTCTGGCATACAAAAATCTGGATGCAAAACATTTAGGTCCTAATGAGACCTCTAGGGGCACAGTATATGGCAGTGTTCGAATTACCCCATCATAACCCTCAGCAAAAGTTGTTTGTTCTGAAATATCTTCCGGATTCGGAAGAAAATCTTGATTCAAAATTGAGGAAGTTGCACCTGTATCTATCAAAAATGGAATCTCTCTCCCCCCCACATTCACCTGTATCATAGGTCTTCTAGCTGGTAGGGAAGTTTGTAACACATCGAGTCAATCTGAATCTGGTATGGGACCATCTATGATGGTAGATTTCTGCTGGTTGTCCGTTTGGGGAGGGTTATTTCTGGGAACAAATTTGCCTGACTTTATATCTGCCAACTTCTTCCTGCACTCTCTTTGGAAATGACCTGGCTTTTTACAGTAGTGGCAAGGAAAGTTGTGTTTCACTCTTCCTCCTGTATTAGCTTGTGCTATTCTAACAGGCTTACGATTCTCTCTCATATCCATGACTATTCCTAAACATCGTTGTTTCACAATATTTGGTTGTTCAATTGTTCTCCAATCTGGAGTAGAGGATTTAAATTTTTCTCTGATTTTCGGATCTAGCCCCTCTATTAATTGTTTTGTAAAAAGTCTCCTTACTGAAGCATCAGTCAAATCCAATCCTTCATCCCTAAAGCTATTTTCTAATTCTTGACTATATTCTTCAATACTTTGCCCAAATTTCTGCATAATCATACCCGTAGATCCCCTTTCCCTCTGTTTTTCTCTCATGAAAATTATTAATGCCTCTGTGAACTGGGTACCTGATGCTTCTGTCTGTAAGGCACCCCCTTCTGCCACTGGTCTATTGGGCTGTAGGTGTGTCAATAATTCCTGAAAAAGTCCGGGGGACATTTTCATTCTACATAATTCTTCCCCGTCCGCCCAGACCCCAGCATGAGTCTGCATGATTTGTTGTATGTATTGTGCAAATCGGATGGGATATTGAGTGGGATCAGGCGCATTATGCAGGAGGGACATACCTTCAGCAGGGGACCAAGGAAAATACTGTCGGGTCTGGTGATATCTAGTTCCCATTACCCCGTCAGCACCAGGTTCCCTAAAGGGTCTTGGTACTACCCTAACAGGGGCAAGTACAGCGCCATGTCTAGGTGTACCACAGACTAGGCAATCATTTCTCCAATCTGGATTTTGTTGTCCACAGTGTGAACATACCCATCCTCCTACCCCACCAAGATTGGGATACAAGGCTGGAAATTGTTTTCCTCCTTCTGCTCCTCCAGATGGTACAAATGATTGGGCTTTTGGATCTAGGTAAGGTGGTGGGATTATGTCACAACTTTTTCCCTTCCCCATAATCCATTTGGAAGTGTCTGGATCATACTTCCAATTCTCCTCTTTAGCTGTTTTTGAGACCTCTATCATACAGTGTATGATTTCTTCCCACCCATTGTCTTTGATAATTCCACCTCGTTCTTTACTCAGTCTTTCCCATTCAGTGCTAAACATAAGTGCTTCTGAAATTCCCAATTTTTCTCTTACCCTTCTAATCTGACTTCTGACTGTCTTCCCACATCTTTCCTGTATGATATCTGCTGCTTCCACTTGTCCTAAGACGGTTTTTGTCTGTTTATTTCCCATTTTTCTTTTTTATTTTTTTTCAATATTAGCTATTTCTACCCCAGGTGACGTTTGGACAATCACTTATCCTAGGTGATGTCTCGTTGCCTTCTCTCCTAGGGAGCTAAAATATTGAAGGGCTGATCTGCTCCATTCTTTCTAATGTGCAGAATGTACTTAAGTGCTATTATGCACGCAAACAGACCCAGCAACACCATACAGATCACAAAACTTTCTGTGTCAGTTAGCATACTTGTCCCAGGCTCATGGACCCGCGTCCTGGGCTCATTCTATCAAACCTTATCCAGAAATGAAGGAGGTTAAGCACTTAAATGAGAGTCAAGCATGGGCGGAGGTCTCCCCGAAAGGACGCAACCACATGACCCAGTTAGGCTGACTTCCGTGTATAAGGCTTATACCCCAACTATTTCGGCTTATTTTTCTACGCACTTTTGCTCTTCTTTCACAACATACCACAACCTTCACTCTGTTCACACACTGCCAGGGACAGGACTCATAAATCTATACAATATAGTAACCCGAGTTTTATAGGTATCTACTCACTACTAGACTAACCCAGCGTGACACGGCTCATAGAGATCTTTCAGATAATACAAGGCAGATAAAAGGGAACTAATAATGTCTCTTACCTGGCCAGGTTTTTCAGTTCATTTGCCGTCCATTATCCCAGATCTCCATTGTCCGTATCCGCAGGTGAATCTCGAGCAAATACTCTCATCTCGGGTCCCTGTTCGGTGCGCCAAAGAAATGTTAAGTCCTTCTCAGTCCCTGGCTTACTAGAGGTAGGGATCCAGAGTAAATGACACGCAAACAAGGTATTGTGTGATCATATACAAGGGAAGCCCAGGAGCACATCTCTCTCTCTGGGCTTTGCCCTCCCTTTATATAGAAAAGAATTATTCTTTTACAGACATGCGCACAAGCGCTCATATTTCACTATCTCTTACATAAACAATCTATACCAGTCTTTATCAGTAGAAAGTTACATCATCTGGAAGGTGAATGAAAGGCTGCTATTGAAAGAAGGAATGCACACATGATTACTTCCATAAAAGGAAATGTCAAGTCAGCAGAAATGTATCTTGTTGTAAGCGAGATTTCTCAGGAAGAAGACAAGATGGATTGTTTTAGTTCAGTCTGATCTCCACACAGCTTTCATGCGTCCTGGCATGCTTTCCACCAGTCTATCACACTGCTTTTGGGTGACCTTATGTTTGATTGACCTAGCTGTGTGGCATGGTTCATTTTCCTGCTGGAAAAACCAGTCCTCGGAGTTGGGGAACATTGCCTGAACAGAAGGAATTAACTGTTTTTCCAGGATAACCTTGTGTGTGGCTTGATTCATACATTCTTCGCAAAGAACAACCTGCCCAATTCCAGCCTTGGAAGCATCCCCAGATCATCACTGAACCTCCACCAAATTTCACAGTGGGTGCAAGACACTGTTACTTGTACGCCTCTCCAGGTCTCCATCTAACCATCAGCGGTTGCTGAGTGACATTCGAATAGGATGGCGGTCATCCTGGTTCGGTGGAGAGTCATTTTGCTAATCTGTAGCTTTGTTGTCTCCAATGTCTGCTGCTTGACCTTGTTGTAATGGACTGCTGTCTTAGAAATTGAAGGATGGAGGCAACATGACACTCACTGTGTCCCTCTGCTAGTAAAGACAGAATTGAGCCCTTCTTTTCCTCACTCAAGACTTTTCTTTTCAACTCCTTTGGAATGGTTAAAAGTTATTTTTTTAATTCCTATTACTTTTGGGATATTACTAGCACTTGTTTTGCCATCCAGTTTGTCCTGCAAGAGGATTGTGAACACCACAGCAGTGATTTTTATATTTTCCAATAATAAAGATTTAGTTCAGGTGATCACCTAATCAGAAGCACATTAAGTAGAATGAGGTGTACTATGGTTGGAATTCTACTGAAGCTCATTTTTCTAAAAATCGTGCAGTGGTTTCTTAATTTTTGACAGAGCTGTATATAAATGGAATGATTGCAGAAAAGGAAAGCCTGGCAATTAAATAGCAATATCAAAACAAGAATAGAATGTGTGAGAACAGAATGTACTACACAAGAAAAAAAATAAGATAATAATGAATTGCTGTTAAATCCTAAACATCAGTTTAAATAACAGTAAGAGTTAAGAAAAAAAATAATTTACATGTAAATTATGTAAAAGAGAAAGGAAACATGTATAATAGACAAAGGTGAGATGAACGGAGGAAAACTCCACGTCTATCGCCTGCAAAGTGTGGCTTACTTAGGGGTAAAGTTAGGAAGTCATATGCGATACAAAATAATATCAACAACTTGACACAAGAAAAATAACCCTCGTGTCTCTATTGACTGCAAAATGTAATACTCAGGATAGAACACCAAAAAAGTGATTTTTTTTCAGAGTATTTATTGAATAAATGTAATATGACATAAACTAAACATTTAAAATTTGGCATCACCATATCCAGGTTAGCCCACAGAATTAAAATGCTTTATTTGTGCAGTACAGTGAGCAACATAAAATGTAAAACCTAAAACATACAGTATAATTAATTTTTTTTCTATTCCTCCCAAAATGAGTTTTATTCTGTATTCCTAACTCTTCCTGCAAAAAATATCAATCCTTCTCTAACCAACAATTAAACAGGACATTGCAACAGTTTGAGCATGTTAAACTGTCCAGACCATGGAACATTGTCTGTGGGGCTGAATAAAACAGAGTTTTTATTTTTTAAGTTACCATTTGTATTGCAGATATATTGGCTTGTAAAGTTTGGATTTTATGGTAAGCATATAGGGGCAATATCAGAAATTTGCATCTTGGGCATATATGGAAAAGTAAATATTTTCTCAATTTCCAGGAGCCTAGTAAGTAAAATGGGAGAGCTTGAGGCTTTGGTAATGTAAGAAGACATTTATACAGTTGAGACATGGTTTCTTCACATGATTTGGCTGAAGAGGAGTATTTTTGAATGGTAAGTGTGATATGAAAGTGAGTATAAGTGTCACACTTACCATATGAAAAATCAGTCCGATTCTCTTGGCCGAGAGTCGCACAAGTGTTCTCCATATGGTCATCCGTGTGTAATCCGTTTGCAATGCGATGATGTGATTTCCTCACATCTAAGTATCTGTATGGCTTTAAATTTGTCATTGCTTTTCCTCATTGAATTTAATGGCTCAATGGGCTGAAATGAGAAAAACGTGTGTGTATTTCTCACAAGACACACTTATGGTTCGTGTGGTGTCCGTTTTTTTTCTGCACCCATAGACTTGCATTGGCGAGACTCGGCCGATATACGCGTAAAATTGCAGCATGCTACGATTTCACTTGCACGTACAATACGCCCGAGAAAAAAAATGGTGATGTGCACTTCCCCAATAGATTAACAATGGTCCGAGTGCTATGCGATACTTTCTCGCATAGCACTCTTTTGTATTGTATGCTACGGTGACTCCGGCCTAACAGAGACAATAAGGGTGTAAGATCGATACCTTGTGGGTGGAATGACATAGGGAGGTAAGCACTAAAAAAGTATTTTTTGGGCATAATCTATAATTAACCCAAAATGACTGAAAAGTTACAAGGCCAGCTGCTTAATCAGATGGTGCATGCCTGCTGTATAAACTTGCACAACTTGTTGCCTGAAAATTTTAAGGGGCATGTTTGTGAAAGATCCAATGAAAGACAATGCTCTGTTGAATTTGGTGATTTCTAACAATGCTAAGCTTGTTGGGAATGTCACTGTTAGAAAAAATCTTGACACCAGTAAGCATAATATTGTATAATTTTATTTTGCTTAAACTGCAAAAAAAAATGTTCTGGCAGATAGTGTAACTTACTTTGAAAAAGGTCAATTGCCCCAAGTTGAATGTTGCACTTAAGGACATTGATTGGCAACAGCTATTGTCAGATTGTGAAATTATAACTAGTAGCACTTTCCATCTATATTCATCAATCAGACTGCAAAATGAATTCCAATAGATAATAAGGATAGATGAAAGAAATAAACCCCCTACATAGTTTACACCTACTGTTAGAAAGACGATTGATGACAAAAAATGAGCATTTAGAATAACTATTTACGGCCACCACTGTTTATCACTATCCCATAATGATAGTTCTGCTTCACGTCACTTATCTTATCTATTACATTATTTCTTTCTGTGCTGTGTTGTGAATTAATATGTGACTCTTCAGATTTTGTGTTATTCTATGCCTAATGAAGAGACCTGAGTAGTCGCGACTCGCGAAAGCTTGCAATTTGTTACCATCTTTTCAGTTTGCCATTGAAAGGTATGAACCACTGAGGACTCTCAAATCTAAATATTTTTAATTTAGAATATATAAATCTGAGGGATAATAATCTAGTTTTCGAAAGCTACAAAGAGCTCTGAAAAACAAATCAAAATATTTTAAATACAAGTTGAACAGCAGGTAGCCAAGGAAAGCAATTTTGGGCATCCACTTGGCAACTCAATGTGGATAATATATAGTTATGCATCATTCACTAATAAAGAGTAGATATCACGTGGTCCAGGTGGAGTGAAACTAGGAAATTCACTTCTAGAGAAGGATCTGGGCATACTTGTAGGCCACAGGCTAAATAAATGCAAAAAATGGCATCAGATACCTCAACGACCATCAACATATTGTCATGTATTTTTTTTAAAAAAGTATGGACTCATTGGACAGGTACATATTACTGCCACTATACAAAGCATTAAAGTGGCCTCAACTGTAATGGGCACTAGTGCATAGAAAGATGACCTAGATTTAGAAAAGGCAAATAGAGGAGACACAAAACTGATATGGAGCATGAAGAATCCTACTTATGAAAAAAGATTAAAAGAATTACCGTATATACTCGAGTATAAGCCGACCCGAGTATATGCCGACCCCCTAATTTTGCCACAAAAAACCTGGGAAAACTTATTGACTCGAGTATAAGCCTAGGGTAGAAAATGCAGCAGCTACTGGTAAATTTCAAAAATAAAAATAGATACCAATAAAAGTAAAATTAATTGAGAAATCAGTAGGTTAAGTGTTTTTGAATAGTTATATTGAATCCGGAGCCCCATATAATGCTCCATACAGTTCATGATGGGCCCCATAAGATGCTCCATATTAAAATACACCCCATATAATGCTCCATATACAAATGTGCCACATATAATGCTCCATGCAGTTCATTATGGCCCCATAAGGATACTTTCACACTTGCGTTGTTTGGCGTACGTCGCAATGCGTCATTTTGGAGAAAAAAACGCATCCTGCAAATGTGCCCGCAGTATGCGTTTTTTCTCCATAGACTTGCATTAGCGACGCATTGCGACGTATAGGCCACATGTCGCATCCGTCGTGCAACGGATGCGTCGTGTTTTGGCGGATCCTCGGCACAAAAAAAGGTACATGTAACGTATTTTTGTGCGTCGAGTCTGCCATTTTCGACCGCACATGCGCGACCGAAACTCCACCCCCTTCTCCCCGGACATTACAATGAGGCAGCGGATGCGTTGAAAAACTGCATCCGCTGCCCCCGTTGTTAATTTCTTTCACAACGTTCGTCGGGCCGACGCATGGCGACGGCCCCGTACCGACGCTAGTGTGAAAGTAGCCTAAGATGCTCCATATACAAATATGCTCCATATAATGCTCCATGCAGTTCATTATGGCCCCATAGATGTTCCATATACAAATATGCCCCATATAATGCTCCATACAGTTCCTTATGGCCCCTTAGATGCTCCATATAACAATGTGCCACATATAATGCTGCTGCAATAAAAAAAATGATATACTCGCCTCTGGTCGCTGCTCCTCAGCGTCCCATCTCTCCGCACTGACTGTTCAGGCAGACGGCGGCACGCACACTAATACGTCAGCGCGCCCTCTGACCTGAACAGTCACTGCAGAGGACGCGGAAGACGGAGCGGCGCCGACGCTGGAACGAGGGACAGGTGAATATTTAATACTCACCTGCTCCTGGCGCGGTCCCTGGCAGCTTCTCCCGGACAGATGGTCTCCGGCGCCCGCAGCTTCTTCCTCTGTTCAGCGGTCACTGGTACCGCTCATTACAGTAATGAATATGTGACTCCACCCCTATGGGAGTGGAGTCCATATTCATTACTTTAATGAGCGGTACCACGTGACCGCTGAACAGAGGAAGAAGGTGTCGGCGCCGGAGACCATGGGACACGCAGGGACCGCGACAGGAATGCCAAGAGCAGGTGAGTATGTGACCGTCATCGCACCCCCTCACCCGAAGACCCCCCCCCCCTCCCGCCTTCCATGACTCGAGTATAAGCCGAGAGGGGCACTTTCAGCCCATTTTTTGGGGCTGAAAATCTCAGCTTATACTCGAGTATATACGGTATGTTTATTTAGTCTTAACAAGAGACTTCTAAGGGGAAAGCATGATCAATTTGTGCAACTACATACTGTAAATGGCCTATACAAAAATATTGTCAAACGTTTCAAGTAAAAGAATCAAAAGACAAGGGGACACTCTAGCGAAAAAAGGTTCACTCTAAAGGAGACAACCCTTCTTTAACATGAAAACTATTAATCTAGGGAACAACCTAACTCAGGATCCAATCACATTGAGAACTGCCAATGGTTTTATAAAAAGGCTTAGCTGTTTTTTTAAGAAGAAAATAACATAAATTCATATGTTAACGTAAGTATAAAATAGCAAGTATAAAATTCTTGTTCTGAATCTTGATCAACACTTAGATTTAGAAGTGTCAATCAATTAAGGAAACATATACCCCTTCCCTATATTCCTTCCCATCCCTGGGTCTTGATTCAGGTGTCTTTTTTTCAGCTCTACTATGTAACTATATTTTTAAAAAAATGGACCAAAATGGACCCATCCTGGAGGGGTGAAACATATATTCAGTGAAAAAAAGGATAAACTTTGAGATTGTTGAAAGAGACTACATTTCATAACAGAAGGACATGTTTAAATACCACTTCTCAGTTAGTTCTTATCTTTTAGATTAATATATGACATGTCAGTAGGAAAGCCAGACTGATTCCAACAGTTATTTTACATCAGATATTGCTAGTACTTGAATACAATGATGTAAAAAAAAAACACATGAGAAAGTGGATGATGCTTTACAAGTTACTAACACCTTGGAAATGTCAGAAACACCCACTTGAACATTAGGGTGCTTTGGAAAAAAGGAAATATATGTTTCAACATTACTGTAGGTCATTTCTTACTTTCTTTGATCTCTGTGCCAAGCAGAGGAAATCCCCATTTCTATCACCTTCTTGAGATTATTCAGCTAGTGATAATGTACCGCTATCTTCATTAAATGTATGTGTCACTCATCTCAAAATAAGTCTAGGATATAGTTAGAATTCTGAAACAGATAAAAATATCATAAAATACCATATACTGATAAAATACATGTCACATTGCCATTTTCACCTTAAGTTGCACATTAAGCATTAACTAAAGCTTTATTAGAATTATGTCTTTGACTGAAATTCACACCAAAAAGTGTTCAGAATTATCTTTACATTTCATAATTTATATTATTTTACCATGTTTAATGTTATCATTATTATATTAAATATAAATTATCTTTTAACACTGTAAATTAAAAAAGTAAATCTAAGAGTAAAAGGCCAATGCCAATGGCAGGGTTATCAGATCAATTGAAAATTCAAAAACAATATTGACAACCCCCCTTAATAGATCATTTTGGTATTGAACGGAGTTATCTTTAAAAAGGTTGCATTATTTATTAACATTAGACCTCATTCAGATGTCCGATTTTTGTGTACAAGTGCCACTCATGATTTTGTGTGATCACTGTAATAGTCCATGCGGCCATTCACATGTCTATTTTTTCTTTTTCCTCAGACCAAGTGAGTGGGTGAAAATATCCGATCCATATACAATTTTCATTCAAGTGTCGGATCAAAATTGCTAATGTAAGTTAATGGGTCTGTGAAAAAAATTGGACCACTGAATTTGGTCAGATTTTCACAAACTGTCAAAATGAAGGAGGATATTTTTTTGTATTCATTTCTCCATGGATGTGAAATTCAGATGACATTTGGACCACACTACAAGTGCTTCTCACAAAAAATAAAATATCATCAAAAAGTTAATTTATTTCAGTTATACAATACAAAAAGTGAAAATCATATTATATAGAGTCATTACAATCAGAGTGATCTATTTCAAGTGTTTATTTATGTTAATGCTGATGATTATGGCTTACAGCCAATGGAAACCCAAACGTGATTGTCTCAGTAAATTAGAATTCTTTATAAAACCAGCTTGACAAATGATTTCAAAATCCAAAGCTTTGGCCTACTGAAATGTATGTTCAGTAAATGCACTCAATACTTGGTTGGGGCTCCTTTTGCATCAATTATTGCATCAATATGGCATGGCATGGTGGTGATCAGCTTGTAGCACTGCTGAGATGTTATAGAAGCCCAGGTTGCTTTGATGGCAGCCTTCAGCTCATCTGCATTGTTGGGTCTGGTGTCTCTCATCTTCCTCTTGACAATACACATAGATTCTCTATGGGGTTACGGTCAGGCAAGTTTTGCTGAACAATCATGCACAGTGATACTGTTGTTTTTAATCGAGGTATTGATACTTTTGGCAGTGTAGACAGGTGCCAAGTCCTTCTGGAGAATGCAATTTCCATCTCCAAAAATCTTGTCAGCAGAGAAAGCATGAAGTGCTCTAAAAGTTCCTGGTTGACGGCTGCGCTGAGTTTGGTCTTGATAAAACACACCAACAGATGACATGGCTTCCCAAACCACCATTGATTATGGAAACTTCACACTAGACCTCAAGCAGCTTGGATTGTGTGCATCTCCTTTCTTCCTCCAGACTTCTGTGACCTTGATTTCCAAATAAAAAACAAAATTAACTTTAATCTGAAAACACCTTGGACCACTGAGCAACAGTCCATTTCTTTTCTCCTTGGCCCAGGTAAGATGCTTCTAGCATTGTCTATTGGTAATGAGTGGCTTGACACAAGGAATGCGACATTTGTAGCCCATGTCATGAATACGTACTGTATGTGTGTGGTGGCTCTTGGAGCAATGACTCAAGCTGTAGTCCACTCTGTGTGAATCTCCCCAACATTTTTGAATGGCCTTTTCTCAACAATCTTTTCAAGGCTGCAGCTATACTGGTTGCTTGTGCACGTTTTTCTACCACACTTTTTCCCTCCACTCAACTTTCCATTAATATGCTTGAATACAGCACTCTGTGAACAGCCAGCTTATTTAGAAATTACCTTTTGTTGTTTTCCCTCCTTGTGAAGTGTGTCAATGACTACCTTCTGGACATGTGTCAAGTCAGCAGTCTTCCCTATGATTTTGGAGACTACTGAAACAGACTAACTGACCTTTTTTAACCCCTTTACCCCCAAGGGTGGTTTGCACGTTAATGACCGGGCCAATTTTTACAATTCTGACCACTGTCCCTTTATGAGGTTATAACTCTGGAACGCTTCAACGGATCCCAGTGATTCTGACATTGTTTTCTCGTGACATAGTGTACTTCATGACAATGGTAAAAATTCTTTGAAAGTGCCTGCGTTTATTTGTGAAAAAAATGAAAATTTGGCGAAAATTATGAAAATTTCGCAATTTTCCAACTTTGCATTTTTATGCAATTAAATCACAGAGATATGTCACACAAAATACTTAATAAGTAACATTTCCCACATGTCTACTTTACATAAGCACAATTTTGGAACCAAATTTTTTTCTTTGTTAGGGAGTTATAAGGGTGAAAAGTTGACCAGCAATTTCTCATTTCTACAACACCATTTTTTTTTAGGGACCACATCTCATTTGAAGTCATTTTGAGAGGTCTATATGATAGAAAATACCCAAGTGTGACACCATTCTAAAAGCTATACCCCTCAAGGTGCTTAAAACCATATTCAAGAAGTTTATTAACCCTTCTGGTGCTTCACAGGAATTTTTTGAATGTTTAAATAAAAATGAACATTTAACTTTTTTCACAAAAAATTTAATTCAGCTCCAATTTGTTTTATTTTACCAAGGGTAACAGGAGAAAATGGACCCCAAACATTGTTGTACAATTTGTCCTGAGTACGGTGATACCCCATATGTGGGGGTAAACCACTGTTTGGGCGGATGGGAGAGCTCAGAAGGGAAGGAGCGCCGTTTGACTTTTCAATGCAAAATTGACAGGAATTGAGATGGGATGCCATGTTGCGTTTGGAGAGCCACTGATGTGCCTAAACATTGAAACCCCCCACAAGTGACACCATTTTGGAAAGTAGACCCCCTAAGGAACTTATCTAGAGGTGTGGTGAGCACTTTGACCCACCAAGTGCTTCACAGAAGTTTATAATGCAGAACCGTAAAAATAAAAAAATCATATTTTTTCACAAAAATTATATTTTCACCCCCAATTTTTTATTTTCCCAAGGGTAAGAGAATAAATTAGACCCCACAAGTTGTTGTACAATTTGTCCTGAGTACGCTGATACCCCATATGTGGGGGTAAACCACTGTTTGGGCGGATGGGAGAGCTCGGAAGGGAAGGAGCACCGTTTGACTTTTCAATGCAAAATTGACAGGAATTGAGATGGGACGCCATGTTGCGTTTGGAGAGCCACTGATGTGCCTAAACATTGAAACCCCCCACAAATGACACCATTTTGGAAAGTAGACCCCCTAAGGAACTTATCTAGAGGTGTGGTGAGCACTTTGACCCACCAAGTGCTTCACAGAAGTTTATAATGCAGAGCCGTAAAAATAAAACAAAAATTTTTTCCCACACAAATTATTTTTTTAACCCCCAGTTTTGTATTTTCCCGAGGGTAACAGGAGAAATTGGACCCCAAAATTTGTTGTCCAATTTGTCCTGGGTTCGCTGATACCCCATATGTGGGGGGGAACCACTGTTTGGGCGCATGGGAGGGCTCGGAAGGGAAGGAGCTCCATTTGGAATGCAGACTTAGATGGAATGGTCTGCAGGTGTCACATTGCATTTGCAGAGCCCCTAATGTACTTAAACAGTAGAAACCCCCCACAAGTGACACCATTTTGGAAACTAGAACCCCTAAGGAACTCATCTAGATGTGTTGTGAGAGCTTTGAACCCCCAAGTGTTTCACTACAGTTTGTAACGCAGAGCCGTGAAAATTAAAAAAAAAATCTTTCCCCCCAAAATTATTTTTTAGCCCCCAGTTTTGTATTTTCCGGAGGGTAAGAGGAGAAATTCGACCCCAAAAGTTGTTGTCCAATTTGTCCTGAGTACGCTGATACCCAATATGTTGGGGGGAACCACCGTTTGGGCGCATGGGAGGGCTCGGAAGGGAAGGAGTGCCATTTGGAATGCAGACTTAGATGGAATGGTCTGCAGGCGTCACATTGCGTTTGCAGAACCCCTAATGTACCTAAACAGTAGAAACCCCCCACAAGTGACCCCATATTGGAAACTAGACCCCCCAGGGAACTTATCTAGATGTGGTGTGAGAACTTTGAACCCCCAAGTGTTTCACTACAGTTTATAATGCAGAGCCGTGAAAATAAAAAATCTTTTTTTTTCCCACAAAATTTATTTTTTTGCCCCCAGTTTTGTATTTTCCCAAGGGTAACAGGAGAAATTGGACCGCAAAAGTTGTTGTCCTATTTGTCCTGAGTACGCTGATACCCCATATGTTGGGGTAAACCCCTGTTTGGGCACACGGGAGAGCTCGGAAGGGAAGAAGCACTGTTTTACTTTTTCAACGCAGAATTGGCTGGAATTGAGATCGGACGCCATGTCGCGTTTGGAGAGCCCCTGATGTGCCTAAACAGTGGAAACCCCCCAATTATAACTGAAACCCTAATCCAAACACACCCCTAACCCTAATCCCAACAGTAACCTAACCACACCTCTAACCCTGACACACCCCTAACCCTAATCCCAACCCTATTCCCAACTGTAAATGTAATCTAAACCCTAACTGTAACTTTAGCCCCAACCCTAACCCTAACTTTAGCCCCAACCCAAACTGTAGCCCTAACCCTAACCCTAGCCCTAACCCTAACCCTAGCCCTAACCCTAGCCCTAACCCTAACCCTAACCCTAGCCCTAACCCTTGTCCTAACCCTAACCCTAGCCCTAACCCTAGCCCTAACCCTAGCCCTAACCCTAGCCCTATACATTTTTTTAATTTTTCCCTAACTAAGGGGGTGATGAAGGGGGGTTTGATTTACTTTTATAGTGGGTTTTTTAGCAGATTTTTATGATTGGCAGCAGTCACACACTGAAAGACGCTTTTTATTGCAAAAAATATTTTTTGCGTTACCACATTTTGAGAGCTATAATTTTTCCATATTTTGGTCCACAGAGTCATGTGAGGTCTTGTTTTTTGCGGGACGAGTTGACGTTTTTATTGGTAACATATTCGTGCATGTGACATTTTTTGATCGCTTTTTATTCCGATTTTTGTGAGGCAGAATGATCAAAAACCAGCTATTCATGAATTTCTTTTGGGGGAGGCGTTTATACCATTCCGCGTTTGGTAAAATTGATAAAGCAGTTTTATTCTTCGGGTCATTACGATTACAGCGACACCTCATTTATATCATTTTTTTATGTTTTGGCGCTTTTATACGATAAAAACTATTTTATAGAAAAAATAATTATTTTTGCATCGCTTTATTCTCAGGACTATAACTTTTTATTTTTTTGCTGATGATGCTGTATTGCAGCTTGTTTTTTGCGGGACAAGATGACGTTTTCAGCGGTACCATGGTTATTTATATCTGTCTTTTTGATCGCGTGTTATTCCACTTTTTGTTCGGCGGTATGATAATAAAGCGTTGTTTTTTGCCTCTTTTTTTTTTTTCTTACAGTTTACTGAAGGGGTTAACTAGTGGGCCAGTTTTATAGGTCAGGCCGTTACGGACGTGGCGATACTAAATATATGTACTTTTATTGTTTTTTTATTATTATTTAGATAAAGAAATGTATTTATGGGAATAATATTTTTTTTTCATTACTTAGGAATATTTTTTTTTATTTTTTTTTACACATTTGGAAATTTTTTTTTTAACTTTTTTACTTTGTCCCAGGGGGGACATCACAGATCGGTGATCTGACAGTTTGCACAGCACTCTGTCAGATCACCGATCTGACTTACAGTGCTGCAGGCTTCACAGAGCCTGCTCTGAGCAGGCTCTGTGAAGCCACCTCCCTCCCTGCAGGACCCGAATCTGCGGCCATCTTGGATCCGGGCCTGGAGCTGGGAGGGAGGTAAGACCCTCGCAGCAAAGCGATCACATCGCGTTGCTGTGGGGGGCTCAGGGAAGCCTGCAGGGAGCCCCTTCCCTGCGCGACGCTTCCCTGTACCGCCGGCAAATCACGATCATCTTTGATCGCGGTGTGCCGGGGGTTAATGTGGCGGGGGCGGTCCGTGACTGCTCCTGGCACATAGTTCCGGATGTCAGCTGCGATAGGAAGCTGACACCCGGCCGCGAACGGCCGCGCTCCCCCCATGAGCGCCGCCGATCGCGCTGGACGTACTATCCCGTTGGTGGTCATAGGGGCCCACCCCACCACGACGGGATAGTACGTCCGATGTCAGAAAGGGGTTAAATACTTAGGAAGCCTTTACAAGTGTTTTTTGTTAATTATTCTAATTTACTGAGATAATGACTTTGGAGTTTTCATTGGCTATAAGCCATAATCATCAACATTAACACAAACAATCACTTGAAATAGATCACTCTGTTTGTAATGAATCTATATACAGTAATATATGAGTTTCACGTTTTGCATTGAAGAACTGAAATAAATTAACATTTTGATGATATTCTAATTTTGTGAGAAGCACCTGTGTTAGGACTGGCGGAACGCACCAAGACAGATGGTATAGATGCGTTCGCAGTCCGGGGTCCACCGTGCAGGTGAAAACCTGCTGCTAGCAATTAGCAGACTATATGGTGGTACACTAGAGTATACACGCGTGGGTTAACCTCACCCAGCGTGAAAGAAGCAATCCTGTTAAGGCACAGGACCGCGGTACCGCACCTAAAGCGCGAGCAAGTAGTCAGCGAACTCAACCCCAACTGGGATTGAAGTCTGATTAGACCCTTGCTGGCGCAACACCGCAACTGGGTGTGAAATGAAACAGAAGAGCATGCAGTGCCGCACTGACGAACGCCACTAACCACCCAGGCTTGGGTAAGGAAAGCACAGAGGAAGTGCACGGCGCCGTACTGGCGGTCACAGCAACTGGACGCTATAATGTGTGACTAGTGCTGTAGGATAAGTCGGGCGCTAGGTAGCAGCCATACACCTTCCGCGAACAGTCATACTATAGGGTAGGGGTATCCAAGGACGACTTGCACTCACAACATACACACATTAGCAATTGTTTGACAATACTAGCGCATGGCCGTGCGGTCATGCGCAGTTTATATAGCAGCAGCACAGGAAGTGGCCACAGCACTTTTGCCCTTCTAGGACCTGCCAAGAGGACCAATGGAATGTGCTGCAGAGCCTGAGCACATGACCCTCGATCTCCAACGGGAGACCTTACGCTGGGCATGCTCAGTACGTGCAGACAAGGACTTAGTCCCAGAGAAGTCCGCTCGCTGCTGACCAGCACTGACTTTAATGGCAGAGACTGGAGAAGCAGCAGTAACTCTCAGAACAGAGTGAGAATGAGCAAGACGCTGGGACTGACGTCCTTGCTGAGCAGGCTCCACTGCGGCTGGACAAGAATGGGAGACCGCAGCGGAAGTGGCTCGAGATTCCCCCTGTGCAGAAGCGGGAACTCGACCCCTAACAATACCCCCCCTCCTAGGGCCCCCCCTCCTTGAGCCTCGCTACGTTCGAAGGCAGCAATGAGCTGCGGAGCCCGAATGTGCTCAACAGGCTCCCAGGACCTGTCCTCGGGGCCATAACCCTTCCATTCCACCAAATAAAATTTTTTACCACGCACCACCTTGCACCCCAAAATAGCGTTCACCTCATAATCGTCCGTAGACGAACCCGATGTCCCAGCAGATGACTCGGAAAACCGGGACATATACACGGGTTTCAAGAGGGACACATGAAAGGTGTCGGTGATACCCAGGCGTGGCGGAAGGGAACCTGCTCGAGGACCTTGAATGGACCCAAGTAGCGAGGAGCAAATTTAGTGGACTCAACTCGCAGCCTGATGTTACGGGCGGAGAGCCACACCAAGTCGCCAGGAGCAAAGGTCGGAGCGGGGCGCCGATGAGCATCAGCGGAGGACCTCATTCTCTCCTTAGAGGCCCGAATGGCATCCTGAGTGCGGTCCCAAATATCCCGTGCCTCCACAGCCCAGTCTGCCACCCTGGAGTCGGCGGAAGACACAGGCATAGGCACAGGTACCCGTGGATGCTGACCATAGTTGAGGAGGAATGGGGTTTGTCCAGTGGAGTCGGCTACGGCGTTGTTCAGTGCAAACTCTGCCCATGATAGCAAGGATGCCCAGTCATCCTGCCTGGCTGAAACAAAATGTCGCAGGTATGTGACCAAGGTCTGGTTGGCCCTCTCTACCAACCCATTCGTCTCGGGATGATAAGCGGAAGAGAGATTCAACTCAATACTGAGAAGACGACAGAGCTCTCTCCAGAACCGAGACGCAAACTGGGGACCCCGGTCACTGACAATTTTGTCTGGCATACCATGTAGGCGGAAGATATGTCTAATGAACAACGCTGCCAAGGCCCGTGCAGAAGGTAACCGCGGCAGCGGCACCAAATGCACCATTTTTGAGAAATGATCGGTGATGACCCAAATGATGGTACAGCCGCGAGACTTGGGCAAACCCACAACAAAGTCCATCCAGACCATCTCCCAGGGCCTATCTGCCACCGGCAAGGGATAGAGCAAACCAGCTGGCCTTTGACGCGGAGATTTATTTTTGGCGCAGGAAACACACGCCAGAACATAATCCCTGACATCCCGGACCATATGCGGCCACCAGTACGTCCTCGCCAGTAGCTCAGATGTCCTCTTTGTCCCAAAGTGTCCACCCACCCTGGACGAATGAGCCCAAGAGAGAACCTCCGGTAGCAAATTAATGGGCACAAAAGTCTTGCCCGGAGGCACAGACTCTAGCGAAACCGGCGCCACGGTTCTCAGGCTCTCGGAAGGGACAATAAGCCGAGGCTCCTCTTCCTCCTCCTCAGTTGACATAAGGGAGCGAGAGAGAGCATCAGCACGGATATTCTTCTCCCCGGCGAGATAATGAAGGGAAAAGTGGAACCGGGAGAAGAAAAGGGACCATCTGGCCTGGCGAGAATTTAGCCGCTGAGCTGTCTGCAAATAGACCAAATTTTTGTGGTCCGTGTAAACTTGGAAGGGAAACCGCGCACCTTCCAGAAGGTGTCTCCACTCCGAAAAGGCCAACTTCATTGCTAGCAACTCCCTGTCCCCGATGGAGTAGTTCCTCTCCGCTGGCGTGAAGGTCTTGGAGAAGAAGAAGCATGGATGCTTCCGACCTTGAGCATCCTTTTGGTAGAGGACTGCTCCAGCACCAACGGACGAGGCATCCACCTCCAGTAGGAATGGCTTATCCACATCGGGACGATGTAAGATGGGAGCGCTAGCAAAGTGGGACTTAATAGAAGTGAAGGCCTTGGAGACCTCTTCCGACCACAATTTGGGATTCGCTCCCTTCTTGGTGAGGGCTACCAAGGGAGCTACCAGAATTGAGAAGTGGAGAATGAACTGGCGGTAATAGTTTATGAACCCCATAAAGCGCTGCACCGCTTTAAGAGAATGGGGCTCTTGCCAGTCCATCACAGCCTGTAGTTTGGCAGGATCCATAGCCAATCCCTGGGCGGAGATGATATAGCCCAGGAAAGGTAAGGACTCCTGCTCAAACACACACTTCTCCAACTTTGCGTAAAGAGAGTTTGCCCGTAGGAGCTCGAAGACTCTGCCAACATCTCTCCGGTGGGAGTCAATATCTGGAGAAAAGATGAGAATATCATCCAGATAGACTACAACCGAGGTGGAAAGCATATCCCGGAAGATGTCGTTGACAAAGTCTTGAAAAACGGCAGGTGCATTACAGAGCCCGAAGGGCATCACCAGATACTCATAGTGCCCATCTCTGGTGTTAAATGCCGTTTTCCACTCGTCCCCCTCACGGATGCGAATCAGGTTATAAGCACCCCGCAGATCTAGTTTCGTAAACACTCTAGCTCCCCGAAGCCTATCGAAAAGCTCAGATATCAACGGCAAAGGGTACTTGTTCTTAACGGTGATGGCATTAAGACCCCTGTAGTCTATGCATGGACGTAGTTCTCCATTCTTCTTCTGCACGAAGAAGAACCCTGCCCTAGCAGGTGACACTGACTTCCTGATGAACCCTCTTGCCAGATTCTCTTGTATGTACTGAGACATTGCCTCCGTTTCCGGGAGAGATAATGGATAGACTCAACCCCGGGGAGGCTCAGCACCAGGCAAGAGATCGATAAGACAGTCATAGGGGCGATGGGGCGGAAGGGTCTCCGCCGCCTTTTTGGAGAACACGTCTGCGTAAGACCAATATTGCTTGGGGAGAGAGGATAGATCTGCGGGTACCTCAGTAGTAGCAACCTGAACGCACTCTCAGTGACACCAACCCCACATGATTCACCCCATCCCAGAATTCTGCCTGAGGACCACTCGATGTGAGGAGAGTGGTACCGTAGCCAAGGTATCCCCAACAGGACCTCATCAATACCCTCAGGAATGATGAGCAGAGAAATAATCTCCTGATGGGATGGCGACAGGGACAGAGTAACAGGGATGGTCTGATATGTTATCTGTGCGGGGAGTGTCGTCCCATTCACCACTCGTACCGTTACTGGTTGAGCAAGCATAACCAAGGGTATTGCGTGACGTTGGGCGAAGGCAGAAGACATAAAGTTGCCCTCCGCCCCAGAATCCACGCAGAGCTCTACCGAGTGGGAGGATGAGCCAAAGGTAATTGTCCCCTTAAAGGACAATTTGGAGGCAAACGTCGCAGTGTCTAGTGCACCTCCACCTACTACCACTAGACGCTGACGTTTCCTCGACCGCTGATGACATCTGGTGGCAAGATGTCCTGACTGTTGGCAAACATGGCAACCCTGGAGTGCACGAGCGGTCTGGGACTTAGATCCCGCTCGTGACACCACCTTAGGTTCCTGGAACTCAGGAGCCTGAACTGGAGATTCCAAAGGTTTGGCGAAGGTGGGAGCCAGCCGAAACCTCTGCCTACACTGGGCTCGCTCTAACCTCCGCTCGTGAAAACGGAGGTCAATGCGAGTAGATACTGCTATTAACTCCTCCAGTGTGGCGGGAATCTCCCTAGTGGCCAGAGCATCCTTAACGTGGTCAGCCAGCCCCCTCCAAAATATAGGGATAAGGGCTTTATCCGACCACTCCAGCTCAGATGCCAGAGTGCGGAAATGGACGGCAAAAAGGCTGACCAAGGACGAGCCCTGAGTCAGTGCCAACAGTTGGAGCGCCGTGTCATGGGTGACACGAGGTCCTAGAAAGACCTGTTTCAGAGTGCTCAGGAATAACGGAGCACTCTGCACCACATGATCGCCACGCTCCCACAGCGGCGTAGCCCACTGCAACGCCCTGTCCGACAATAAGGAAATTATAAAGCCCACCTTAGCCCGCTCTGTAGGGAAACGAGAGTCCAGAAGCTCGAGATGTATTGAGCACTGACTCACGAAACCCCTACAGGACTTACTGTCACCAGAAAATTTCTCTGGTAGCGGGAGGCGAGATAGCGTCGGTACAGGAGCGGCAGTGGACAAGGTAGCTGCAGCCACACTTGCAGCCTGAACAGCGACAGCAGTAACATCCACAGCTGAGGTTGAACGCTCAAGAGCCGCCAACCTTCCCTCCAGCTGCTGGATGTACCGCTGTAAACGCTGGTCGTCCGCCATTTTACTAGCCAGACCCTGGCGCTAGTATTCTGTTAGGACTGGCGGAACGCACCAAGACAGATGGTATAGATGCGTTCGCAGTCCGGGGTCCACCGTGCAGGTGAAAACCTGCTGCTAGCAATTAGCAGACTATATGGCGGTACACTAGAGTATACACGCGTGGGTTAACCTCACCCAGCGTGAAAGAAGCAATCCTGTTAAGGCACAGGACCGCGGCACCGCACCTAAAGCGCGAGCAAGTAGTCAGCGAACTCAACCCCAACTGGGATTGAAGTCCGATTAGACCCTTGCTGGCGCAACACCGCAACTGGGTGTGAAATGAAACAGAAGAGCATGCAGTGCCGCACTGACGAACGCCACTAACCACCCAGGCTTGGGTAAGGAAAGCACAGAGGAAGTGCACGGCGCCGTACTGGCGGTCACAGCAACTGGACGCTATAATGTGTGACTAGTGCTGTAGGATAAGTCGGGCGCTAGGTAGCAGCCATACACCTTCTGCGAACAGTCATACTATAGGGTAGGGGTATCCAATGACGACTTGCTCTCACAACATACACACATTAGCAATTGTTTGACAGTACTAGCGCATGGCCGTGCGGTCATGCGCAGATTATATAGCAGCAGCACAGGAAGTGGCCACAGCACTTTTGCCCTTCTAGGACCTGCCAAGAGGACCAATGGAATGTGCTGCAGAGCCTGAGCACATGACCCTCGATCTCCAACGGGAGACCTTACGCTGGGCATGCTCAGTACATGCAGACAAGGACTTAGTCCCAGAGAAGTCCGCTCGCTGCTGACCAGCACTGACTTTAATGGCAGAGACTGGAGAAGCAGCAGTAACTCTCAGAACAGAGTGAGAATGAGCAAGACGCTGGGACCGACGTCCTTGCTGAGCAGGCTCCACTGCGGCTGGACAAGAATGGGAGACCGCAGCGGAAGTGGCTCAAGATTCCCCCTGTGCAGAAGCGGGAACTCGACCCCTAACAACCTGTATGATCAAACTCTAATAACACTCTGATCCAAGTCTGGACAGAATAGTCAGTCCGTTTTTCTCATACATGAAAAATGTAGGAATGAGGCCTTAGTGGATGTGGAGTTGCTAAAGGAAATTTGTTCACCCAATGTTGTCAATGATCTTTCATTTTTCAAATGGTCTGTCCAAAAACATGATCTGGTAACTGATGGGTTACTATTAACAACTTTTTAATTTGAGTTTTACAGTAATTTTGATAAATTTAGCCCACACCACCACATCCATTATTTTTGTGCTTGAGACAGTGTAGATATTAGTAGCATATAATTTTCTGTAGGTTTCTCCTTTTATTTCAGTTCAAGAATGGCCAGTCAAAATTCCAGCAATCAGAAACCCCCAGCACTCACCTCCTTTAAAGGGAAAGTTCCATTATTTTCATTTTTTGTATTAATAATTATTGATTACATAATCAATTAATCATACGGTAATCAATTAGTTCAAAACTAAATGAACTACTTTAATATTTTTATTTACTCATTTTTGGGGCTGCCATTTTCATTTGGTAGTGGTGTAAGTGTCTGAGCATGACACTTGCACACCTCACTTACGGCAGCCATGAGAATAAGAGCCTGCGGTCAATTACCTACCATATCTTTTGTATTGCGGCTGCTCCTCCTGTCTCTTAGCTGTGACCTGGGCACTCCTCTTTTAGCCACAGGTGTTTTTAATCACAGCAGGACCACTACCCCTCCACAGAGAGAGAGATTTTAGTCAAAGAGAGGACTCACATTAGGTTCCCATTCAGATGAAGACTTTATTCTCAGAGAGGAAAGGCATTGCTAGGCCCTTGTATACGAGAAATGCCTTATCATGGCTACAAGGTACATATGAATTGGCCAATTTATGCGCTAAACTCTCTCAATTTTTCATATTTCTAGTGCAGTAATGCAATTCAATTTTCAGGTTTCATGTTTGCAGGTTTTGGTGCTACAGTGTGCTGCCTTATTTATTTGACGGTATACGAGTTGGTGACTTTAGGTTCAGCACCTGTTCACACTTAGTCTATGTTTGGATGTGACGGTCAGTTTTTTTAAATTTGTATCCTAATGCTGCCGTCCTAGTGCTGCCACCGTCCTGGTGCTGCTGGATGTAAGTATAGAAGCTTTGAAAATGTATTTTTCTCTTTGCAGTCTGTACTCTGTACTATTTTTTTTCAGGTTCCTTGTAGACTGTTTGCTGCTCCGGTCCTGTTGCTGCTGTCCTGTATACTCTGTACTAATTTTTTTCTTTTCCTTGTAGTCTGTTTGGTGCTCTGGTGCTGCTGCTGTCTTCCTGGAGCTGCCACCTTCCTGTTGCTGCCATCTTTCTGGTGCTGCCATCCTGATGCTGCGGCCATCCTGATGCTGCTGCTGTCCTGGTGCTGCTGCTGCCTTCCTGGTGCTGCTGTCCTGGTGCTGCTTGACTGCTGTGTTGTTGGACTACTGCCTGTAATGTACAGTGGGGCAAAAAAGTATTTAGTCAGTCAGCAATAGTGCAAGTTCCACCACTTAAAAAGATGAGAGGCGTCTGTAATTTACATCATAGGTAGACCTCAACTATGGGAGACAAACTGAGAAAAAAAAATCCAGAAAATCACATTGTCTGTTTTTTTAACAATTTATTTGCATATTATGGTGGAAAATAAGTATTTGGTCAGAAACAAACAATCAAGATTTCTGGCTCTCACAGACCTGTAACTTCTTCTTTAAGAGTCTCCTCTTTCCTCCACTCATTACCTGTAGTAATGGCACCTGTTTAAACTTGTTATCAGTATAAAAAGACACCTGTGCACACCCTCAAACAGTCTGACTCCAAACTCCACTATGGTGAAGACCAAAGAGCTGTCAAAGGACACCAGAAACAAAATTGTAGCCCTGCACCAGGCTGGGAAGACTGAATCTGCAATAGCCAACCAGCTTGGAGTGAAGAAATCAACAGTGGGAGCAATAATTAGAAAATGGAAGACATACAAGACCACTGATAATCTCCCTCGATCTGGGGCTCCACGCAAAATCCCACCCCGTGGGGTCAGAATGATCACAAGAACGGTGAGCTAAAATCCCAGAACCACGCGGGGGGACCTAGTGAATGAACTGCAGAGAGCTGGGACCAATGTAACAAGGCCTACAATAAGTAACACACTACGCCACCATGGACTCAGATCCTGCAGTGCCAGACGTGTCCCACTGCTTAAGCCAGTACATGTCCGGGCCCGTCTGAAGTTTGCTAGAGAGCATTTGGATGATCCAGAGGAGTTTTGGGAGAATATCCTATGGTCTGACGAAACCAAACTGGAACTGTTTGGTAGAAACACAACTTGTCGTGTTTGGAGGAAAAAGAATACTGAGTTGCATCCATCAAACATCATACCTACTGTAAAGCATGGTGGTGGAAACATCATGCTTTGGGGCTGTTTCTCTGCAAAGGGGCCAGGACGACTGATCTGGGTACATGAAAGAATGAATGGGGCCATGTATCGTGAGATTTTGAGTGCAAACCTCCTTCCATCAGCAAGGGCATTGAAGATGAAACGTGGCTGGGTCTTTCAACATGACAATGATCCAAAGCACACCACCAGGGCAACGAAGGAGTGGCTTCATAAGAAGCATTTCAAGGTCCTGGAGTGGCCTAGCCAGTCTCCAGATCTCAACCCTATAGAAAACCTTTGGAGGGAGTTGAAAGTCCGTGTTGCCAAGTGAAAAGCCAAAAACATCACTGCTCTAGAGGAGATGTGCATGGAGGAATGGGCCAACATACCAACAAGAGTGTGTGGCAACCTTGTGAAGACTTACAGAAAACATTTGACCTCTGTCATTGCCAACAAAGGATATATTACAAAGTATTGAGATTAAATTTTGTTTCTGACCAAATACTTATTTTCCACCATAATATGCAAATAAAATGTTAAAAAAACAGACAATGTGATTTTCTGGATTTTTTTTTCTCAGTTTGTCTCGCATAGTTGAGGTCTACCTATGATGTAAATTACAGACGCCTCTCATCTTTTTAAGTGGTGGAACTTGCACTATTGCTGACTGACTAAATACTTTTTTGCCCCACTGTAAGTATTGGTGTCCATTTTTCTCGTGCTACATTGTGTTTGGCTTCTACCAAGTTTTTAAATTTGTCTTTTTTATCCTCTAGTGTTTCACTTGACTGCTGCCTGCTCTTCCAACATGTCCTCCACAAAAGGTTCCAAAAGTAAACATGACACAGATTATGTAATCACATTTGATTTACTGATTGGCATTTATTGACTGTCAATACTAGATGTGTTAAATCATGTATTTTCTTTACAAGTACCTGACAGTGCAGAAGAGCAGGAGAAGTCAAGTGGAAATTATTCTTCCCAGAGTCGTCGGCCTCAAGTTGAAGAGGAGGAAAGATGGGGTTTAAGTAGCCTTTATCAGAGTTGTAATTGAATTTGTTTTCAGCTTAACTTACAAATTTTTTTTTGAATTTCATCTATAGGTTCCACAACGTGAGGAAGGACAACCACATATTGATAATGAAGTCCTTATTCAAGCTATGCAAGAACAAGCATCGTTGTGGGACACCAGTGATCGGAATCATTCCAACTCAGCCTTGATCTGACGACTCTGGGAAGAAGTGGCTAGATTGCTGTTGGATGATTGGGACCATGCAAGGCCTCAAGTCATAAAGAATATTCGTAAGTGTTGCAATGTGGTCTTTTACGCATTGGTTTTGCTGTAAATGTTGGTCTTTTTACAATAATTTTTTTTCTTCCCCCTTCAAAGTGAAGAGAGTAAAAGTTTGTTGGCGCTTGAAGGATTGACTCAATAAGGACATGAGAGGAGATATGGGTTCGAAGTGGTGCTGCTCGAAAAGTCAGAAAGTATAATTACCATCAGTGGCTTTCTTTTCTGAGGCCTGCGCTTGCTCAGCGAACGTGAGTATCTTTTGTGTTGTCTTACTATTGTTTAAACTTTTAATTTGTTTATTAATGAGTTTCATTAATAGAGGAGATTGGAACAAAACAAAATCCTCTAAACTGCATGCTCGCAAATGCCAGAAGCCTGACAAACAAGATGGAAGAACTAGAAGCAGAAATATCTACAGGTAACTTTGACGTAGTGGGAATAACCGAGACATGGTTAGATGAAAGCTATGACTGGGCAGTTAACTTACAGGGTTACAGTCTGTTTAGAAAGGATCGTAAAAATCGGAGAGGAGGAGGGGTGTGTCTCTATGTAAAGTCTTGTCTAAAGTCCACTTTAAGGGAGGATATTAGCGAAGGAAATGAGGATGTCGAGTCCATATGGGTCGAAATTCATGAAGGGAAAAATGGTAACAAAATTCTCATTGGGGTCTGTTACAAACCCCCAAATATAACAGAAACCATGGAAAGTCTACTTCTAAAGCAGATAGATGAAGCTGCAACCCATAATGAGGTCCTGGTTATGGGGTACTTTAACTACCCAGATATTAACTGGGAAACAGAAACCTGTGAAACCCATAAAGGCAACAGGTTTCTGCTAATAACCAAGAAAAATTATCTTTCACAATTGGTGCAGAATCCAACCAGAGGAGCAGCACTTTTAGACCTAATACTATCTAATAGACCTGACAGAATAACAAATCTGCAGGTGGTTGGGCATCTAGGAAATAGCGACCACAATATTGTACAGTTTCACCTGTCTTTCACTAGGGGGACTTGTCAGGGAGTCACAAAAACACTGAACTTTAGGAAGGCAAAGTTTGACCAGCTTAGAGATGCCCTTAATCTGGTAGACTGGGACAATATCCTCAGAAATAAGAATACAGATAATAAATGGGAAATGTGTAAGAACATCCTAAATAGGCAGTGTAAGCGGTTTATACCTTGTGGGAATAAAAGGACTAGAAATAGGAAAAACCCAATGTGGCTAAACAAAGAAGTAAGACAGGCAATTAACAGTAAAAAGAAAGCATTTGCACTACTAAAGCAGGATGGCACCATTGAAGCTCTAAAAAACTATAGGGAGAAAAATACTTTATCTAAAAAACTAAATAAAGCTGCCAAAAAGGAAACAGAGAAGCACATTGCTAAGGAGAGTAAAACTAATCCCAAACTGTTCTTCAACTATATCAATAGTAAAAGAATAAAAACTGAAAATGTAGGCCCCTTAAAAAATAGTGAGGAAAGAATGGTTGTAGATGACGAGGAAAAAGCTAACATATTAAACACCTTCTTCTCCACGGTATTCACGGTGGAAAATGAAATGCTAGGTGAAATCCCAAGAAACAATGAAAACCCTATATTAAGGGTCACCAATCTAACCCAAGAACAGGTGCGAAACCGGCTAAATAAGATTAAAATAGATAAATCTCCGGGTCCGGATGGCATACACCCACGAGTACTAAGAGAACTAAGTAATGTAATAGATAAACCATTATTTCTTATTTTTAGGGACTCTATAGCGACAGGGTCTGTTCCGCAGGACTGGCACGTAGCAAATGTGGTGCCAATATTCAAAAAGGGCTCTAAAAGTGAACCTGGAAATTATAGGCCAGTAAGTCTAACCTCTATTGTTGGTAAAATATTTGAAGGGTTTCTGAGGGATGTTATTCTGGATTATCTCAATGAGAATAACTGTTTAACTCCATATCAGCATGGGTTTATGAGAAATCGCTCCTGTCAAACCAATCTAATCAGTTTTTATGAAGAGGTAAGCTATAGGCTGGACCACGGTGAGTCATTGGACGTGGTATATCTCGATTTTTCCAAAGCGTTTGATACCGTGCCGCACAAGAGGTTGGTACACAAAATGAGAATGCTTGGTCTGGGGGAAAATGTGTGTAAATGGGTTAGTAACTGGCTAAGTGATAGAAAGCAGAGGGTGGTTATAAATGGTATAGTCTCTAACTGGGTCACTGTGACCAGTGGGGTACCGCAGGGGTCAGTATTGGGACCTGTTCTCTTCAACATATTCATTAATGATCTGGTAGAAGGTTTGCACAGTAAAATATCGAGATTTGCAGATGATACAAAACTATGTAAAGCAGTTAATACAAGAGAAGATAGTATTCTGCTACAGATGGATCTGGATAAGTTGGAAACTTGGGCTGAAAGGTGGCAGATGAGGTTTAACAATGATAAATGTAAGGTTATACACATGGGAAGAAGGAATCAATATCACCATTACACACTGAATGGGAAACCACTGGGTAAATCTGACAGGGAGAAGGACTTGGGGATCCTAGTTAATGATAAACTTACCTGGAGCAGCCAGTGCCAGGCAGCAGCTGCCAAGGCAAACAGGATCATGGGGTGCATTAAAAGAGGTCTGGATACACATGATGAGAGCATTATACTGCATCTGTACAAATCCCTAGTTAGACCGCACATGGAGTACTGTGTCCAGTTTTGGGCACCGGTGCTCAGGAAGGATATAATGGAACTAGAGAGAGTACAAAGGAGGGCAACAAAATTAATAAAGGGGATGGGAGAACTACAATACCCAGATAGATTAGCGAAATTAGGATTATTTAGTCTAGAAAAAAGACGACTGAGGGGCGATCTAATAACCATGTATAAGTATATAAGGGGACAATACAAATATCTCGCTGAGGATCTGTTTATACCAAGGAAGGTGACGGGCACAAGGGGGCATTCTTTGCGTCTGGAGGAGAGAAGGTTTTTCCACCAACATTGAAGAGGATTCTTTACTGTTAGGGCAGTGAGAATCTGGAATTGCTTGCCTGAGGAGGTGGTGATGGCGAACTCAGGCTAGGAGAGGCCTGGATGTCTTCCTGGAGCAGAACAATATTGTATCATACAATTATTAGGTTCTGTAGAAGGACGTAGATCTGGTGATTTATTATGATGGAATATAGGCTGAACTGGATGGACAAATGTCTTTTTTCGGCCTTACTAACTATGTTACTATGTTACTATTTATTTTCCACACAGAACCTGGTGCAGCACCACAGAACCTGGATCATTCTCTGTTGGAGAAGCTCCTCATCACCCAGCCAATGAACAGGCCCAATCATCCACCAGCGATGGAACAACCAGGCAGGCTTCACAGGTTGGGGAACACGCAGCCAGTCCATCAGGTTTTCCCCTCTCCAAGCCCTCTGCCACTTCTTTACGTAGGTCTGCTTGATAGCAGCAGAGGTCCTATGACAGGTCAGTCATGCCTGAGTTTATTCACTATAGCTCAGTCTTCCATGCTGGGATGAAGGCGGTTGTAGAAAGAATGGATAGTGGGTTCACTCACTTGAACACACTTTTCCAGGATGTCCACAAACGCCTTGACCACCTGGATGCCGACTTCAATAGTCAGGCGCAACATCATTTTTCTACTATAGAATGGGACATGACGGAAAACCTTAGTCCTGATCTCCAGCTCTATGTGATGAAGGCCTGTCAGGATGCTTACAGCGGTCCCGATATCAGCAGCAGGCACCAAGTTCTTTCCCTACAGGGCAACAAGCTCCAGGTCAGCATCAGTGGGACTATCCACCACACCCACAACCCCCACTAGACATTAGGACTGTTCCAACACTACCCAGCTACACCATGCAGCCAATTGCAGCATCCCAGCCTTCCCCATCAACCATGCAGGCGAGTGCAGCAGCCCAGCATTCCACCTCTACCATGCAGCCAAGTGCAGCAGCCCAGCCTTCCACTTCTACCATGCAGCAGCCCAGACTTCTACTCCAACCAAGCATTAACAGGAAGGAAAAGGCAGAGGAAGAAGAAAAAACAAATCCAGGAATTGTAAAAATGTCAAACAACATTAACCACCCCCTTCACCCTCACCCCTGAATGTGTCTGTTTTCTAGTCTGTCCACACCTTCCCTTGGTGGTTTCTCATCTAACATGTCATTCCAGCTTGTTTTCTACTTCTAATGTGTCCTCTGTCAATGTTTAAAACCCAATCCTCCAATTGTCTGCCACTTCCACAGCCCGACGCCCCCCAGGTCCACCATGTCACTCCCTCCCGCAGAACCTGAAAATAATCCCATTTTCATTTTTTTAGATTAAAATTGTTTTTTTATTTTTGTTAATAAAAATTATTTTGATTTACAATAACTGTCTCACTGTGTTTTCTTTAGCTCTGTATTTAAACATATGTGTATTGTTGAGTGTATTGTTGAGTGAAGCATTAACGGGTGTTACAGTTAAGGTGTTTATTGTTAAACTTACATTAAAGGTGACAATATAACAGTCAGAAAAAGTACAGGTACATAACATTGCAGGTACATTTGACTTATTTACAGCTTAAACCATTTCATCTTGCCATGACACGTAAAATATCAGAGACAAAGTAGGCAGCAAATTTATCCCTCATTTGGGCAACTTCGACTGTACTTCTCAGAGGGTGAGCATGATAATCCGGCAATGTGATATTAACAGGTTCATCAAGTTAGAAGTGGGGTTGCTCTTTTGCCAGGATGTAATTATGCAGATCAACACACGCTTTCACAACCTCATCAACTATCTCTACTTTAGGATTGATTGGTGTTCCCAAAATGCGCCATTTAGCTGCCAGCAAACCAAAGACACACTCCACAGTTCTTCATGCCCTTGTCAGTCTGTAGTTGAAAATCCTTTCACTGTGATTCAAGTCCTGACTTCAGTAAAGTTTTATGAAGTTGGCACACATTTGAAATGCCTCATCCCCAACAACAACAAATGGCAATGGCGGACCTTCAGTGTTCGGAAGAGGTTGTTTCATTGGAAAATTGAAATTACTAGCATACAAACGTTATCCCATGTCAGAGTTTTTGAAAGTCTGTGAGTCATTTCCTCGTCCAAATGAGCCAACGTCAAGATCGACATTCAGCATCAAAAAAGATCAAAAAGAGAGCGCCTCACACAATGGTGAAAAATCAGTCTTACATTTTATTCTGCCTCTTGTGGCGACGTTTTGGTCAGGAGACCTTTTTCAAACATTCCTGACCGAAACGTTGCCACAAGAGGCAGAATAAAATGTAAGACTGATTTTTCACCATTGTGTGAGGCGCTCTCTTTTTGATCTTTTTTGACATGGAATACACTCTGGGATGGACTCCCTGGTTTTGACGTGTGCTTTTTGTCCTTAAGGGATATGGTTATATTGTGGGGTGCGGTTTAACTGTTTTTGTTTAGATCAACATTCAGCATCCAGAATCGCAATTAGAACAATGGAAAAGTATCTAATATATAATTGCCTAGAATACTACTTCCTGCAATTTGTGCCAACTTCCGTGGCTTTGTCCGGAGCTAATGTCCGGAGCTAATGTCCGGAGCTAATGTCCGGAGATAAGTGACGTCAACAGTGTCCAGTGTCTGATTGGTTGCCGCCTGCTGCGAGCGACCAATCAGAAACGTGCCGTAATGTGACACACTCCGCCCGCCATTTTGGTGTGATTTTTGAATTTTTACCTCACAGCAAGTTTCTACTGCGTGGAGGCGGGCCCAGTGACGTTGCTCTTCAAGCTCCTGCCGAATTTCAAGTATATATGGATTCTAGACTCCCGATTCTTTAGAATCGGGCTGCCATCTAGTTTTTTATAATCGAAGTACTTGGATCCACTTCCAGCATTTAAGAATCCGAATGTGTTTGCCCACACAGTTGGGAAAATTACAAATTTCCTTGAATTTTTCTTCATTTTTCAGCCAGAGTTCAGTTGTAGGTTGGGGGAAGAATTCTGTACACAGAACATCACACAATGCACGGCAGGTGTCTCCAACAATCCCAGAAAGGGTGGACAGTCCAATCCGAAATTGAAAATGTAAAGATCTTAAGGTCTCAACGGTAGCCATGAATCTGTGTTAAAAAAGAAAATGGGGAAAAAAATCAGTACATGACTTTTATAACAAGAATAATAATTACATGTGTTTCTTTTTCAAAATGACATACCGTAGTGTCACCAACAGACGTTCCTCAGCAGGAATTGCTCTACGTAGTTGCGTGTTCTGGTGATGGATCCTCACACACGATGCAGCAATTCAGCTGTGTTCAGACATCCTCGTGTATTAAAAAAACTTTTGCAGGTTTTGATGAAGCTCGGTGTACAATGAGTGGTAGGCTCGATGGCTCTCTCGGACTTCAACAATGGGGTTTTGCCAAAAGTGACAAAGACATGTTCTCCATCTTTCTCTTCTCTTTTCTTCCTCACAAGCGACAGCAAAAGCTAAAGCCAATTCAATGATAAATCCAACATCAGATTGAAGCTCTCCAAGCTAAGATTCATCTTGCAGCAGGATACAGCATCAAAAGAAGAGGATTTCATCTGTGCAGGGTCTATATATAGAAATCTCATAAGCCACGCCCATTGGGAAATACTGTAAGCATGCGCATAAACAGCGCAAACGTGCATACAAACGCATGCACACACGATGCTTTTTCCCATCATGCGTAAGATGATGCTGATAAAAAATGCAGCATAAACATGAATTTTGGCATGCATTTGTGCATGCTGATGACACGCTGCACACATAAATGCTAATGTGAACCTAGCCTAAGTAACAGAATCTATGCTGCCGTCCATCCTTGTTGACAGTCTACTTGTCAGTATCACTGACAGTCATCAACAATATGTCTCCACACTGCTGCTGTAGAGAAAATGTAGTATTTCATGCCAGTCATTTATGTATGCACCTGGGTCTGCTAGCAGTTAGTGGCTCTCCTCCTTGGCTCAAGGCTATTAAACATAGTTTAACAAGCCAAGCATGCATATTAAATCTATTTTATCAGGCAAACATTGGTCATGAAAAGTAGCAGGCTATGGCCTGATGTCCATGACTACTTTACAGCTCCATGTGTGCAAACAGTAGATACATGAGATCTTCAATTTACAACCTTATACAGTATGCTTAATTAAAAATATCTGTTCATAACAGTCTGTTTGTCTGTGTGCTAACAAGCAATGCTATGTCAATGCAATCTCGTACAGTCTCCGTACACAGCTCTCCTTTTTCTTCATGAACATAATAATCACTGCATTCATTGTGTAACAAGAATGCTTTTTAGTATTACATTTTTTATTGTCCACAAAGTGTATATTTAAAAGGAAAAGATAAATGCTATTTTATTG
The DNA here is from genome assembly GCF_032444005.1 of Ranitomeya imitator. Lineage (NCBI taxonomy): Eukaryota > Metazoa > Chordata > Amphibia > Anura > Dendrobatidae > Ranitomeya > Ranitomeya imitator. Next base: position 326,834,687 of record NC_091286.1, on the reverse strand, counting down.
CGTGCCTAATATTTTGGTGCATATTAGTACATTATTTCCGCATTGGAACTGGCTGTTTAATTCACAAAAATAAAAAAAATACCTATTCTCATGAATAATTGTATTTGAAACCAAACAGATAGAAACATATTTCACTTTCTACTGATTTTATTTGGTGATTCAAATCTCAGCAGGCTACATTTATTCTGCAGGATGAGGAAAATATATCCAGATGGTAAGGTGTTAAGATCCACAGTTACTATTTTATTTTTTTTTTTCAAATATTGGCATTGACATGTTAATGCAGGGTAGCAGGTGGAAAAACAAATATTTGACTTCCACAGTGAAAAGCTTTGAATCTCAGGTTACTTTTGCTGTCTGACTGTTTACTGCATGCACTAAACATGGACATTACCTAAAATACTGTACAGTAAATATCTACTTATATTGCTGCTGCAGTAATACACTATAAATGTACATAGCTAAACTATTAGTAAATATATATAAAAAAATCACTACTACAATCACTGCGTACTGGGTGGTGACTGAAGCCGCCGCGCCTTTATGACTGAAAGCTGGAGCTGTCGGGAAAAAGTAAAGCTAATTTCTTGCAGATAAATCTATATCTGCAGGTTTATAGCATTTTGGGATATGACATGTTCCCTTTAAAGGAAGAAAAAAAATAGAACAAAAAACAAACATGGATACATGTTATATAGGAATATACTCACCCTCGGACGCGCCCTGCTTCTTTCCGGCAGCCTTCCTTCCTAAGAATCAGCCCTTCCAGGACCTTCGGTGACGTCGCGGTGACGTCGCGGCTTGTGATTGGTCGCGCGAGCGGTCACATGGGCGGCCGCGCGGCCAATCACAAGCCGCGACGTCACCTCGACGTCACCGCAAGGTCCTGGAAGGCTGATTCTAAGGAAGGAAGGTTCCCGGTTAGTACCAGGGCGCGTCAGAGGGTAAGTATTGCAATATTTTTTATTTTCATTCTTTATTTTACACTTAAATCTGAATTCCGATACCAATTCCCGATATCTTAAACATATCGGGAATCGGTATCGGAATTCCGATTCTAGATTCAAAAGATCGCCGACTTCATGGCCGACCCCACACTGGGGTCGGGTCGGGTTTCATGAAACCCGACCTTGCCAAAAGTCGGCGACTTTTGAAAAATTTCGACCCGTTTCGCTCAACCCTAGTAAACACATTTCGGATTGTAATCCTTATTTATTGCAAATAATAGTCATAAAATCTGTAACTTTTAAGTCATATCCTGTTCCATCATATGACTGGAAACCTCCAATCCCATATCGGCTTAATTACAAGCTCTTAAAGTACAAATTTTCTACATACAAATGTATTAAACAGCAGACTTAGTGTTAAGGTTGGCAGATTGCACTAAATAAATTTGATAGAGAAGTGCAATCACAACCCGAGGTCCACCGTGCAGAGATGTAAAACTGCAGCTAGTGTGAAGAATGACAGAACATACAGCAAGCGATTGCTTGCTCAGACTGAGTTAAATGCCACTCAGTGAACAGCACAAAAAGCTGTGCCACTCGCACACATAAACGAAACAGATGCTCTGCAATAGAGCTGTGTCACTCGCACATAGTAACAGAATAGATGCTCTGCAATACAGCTGTGTCACTAACACACAGTAACGTAATAAATGCTCTGCAATATAGCTGTGTCACTCACACACAGTAATGGAATAGATGCTCTGCTATAGAGTTGTGTCACTTGCACACAGTAACAGAACAGATGCTCCGCTATAGAGCTGTGCCACTCGCACATAGTAACGGAATAGGAATGATGCTAGATATGGTCCCTCTTAACCTCACAGGTGAATGTAGCCCACTCACAGGGTAAAAGGCAAACAGTGGTCACACAATCAGCCAACACACTCAACACACTCCTTTCCAGAGGTGCCAGAATTCTTACGGCTACATGCCAGCCCTGAATTCACTCAGACAATCTCCATTCCAGAGCACCGGAATTCTAACAGCTTAGCACCAACCCTGAGCACATGCAGGTAAAGACCACACTGGTGCAAAGTCCCATGCACACATGAAACAATAATGATACTAATTCACCGGCGTGTGCCTCTGAGAGCCTTTTATACGTAAAGCTCAAGTCCAGTCAGAGAGAACCTCGCCCGTGGACCAATCTAGAACTGCCACATCACCAGAGCAGCTGATGGCGGAGCACAAATGAGATGGCGCCACCTCACGGACATGCTCAGTAATGTGATTTCTGAACTTAGGCTCCGGAGCGCAATGCTGCATGTGTATACCAGTAATTACCATAGAGTTAGCTGGACTGGAGTCTGTGCTGAACAGACATCCCAGCGGCCGGGCCTGAATGGAAGGCCAAAGACTCAGACAAGGCTTGGGATCTATCCCGTGCAACAGGAAAATCCTGGCACTTAGGGCTCATCTCCACTTGTGAGAAAAACGGACGAGTGCAATCCGATAAAAAATCGGATTGCACTCGGACCAATGTTTTTCAATGGGTGACATTCCATTTGCGATTTTTTTCCCAGCCGAAATCGGACTGAGAAAAATCTGTGTCGGCTGAGAAAAAAATCGCAGCATGCTGCGTATTGCTGAGATTCTCGGACGAGACTCGCCAATCCAAGTCAATGGGTGCGAGAAAAAAAACGCACAGCACTCGCACCATGCGAGTGCTGTCCGATTTTTACGCACCCGTGTCCTTAGAAAAGCCGGCAATTCAGCGCAGAGTACAGTAAAATCACACTGACATGTTAGATTAGAGTAGATATATACACATAGAATAGGTATATATACATATATATGTCAGGGAGACACCTATATATATATTTATACTTAATGCAGCGCGAGACAGCTTTAAAGCTGGTAATTCAATTACCGGCTTTTGCTTTCTCCTTCCTAAACCCGACATGATATGAGACCTGGTTTACATACAGTAAACCATCTCATATCACCATTTTTTTTTGCATATTCCACACTACTAATGTCAGTAGTGTGTATATGCAAAATTTGGCCGTTGTAGCTATTATATTTAAGGGTTAAATGGCGGAAAAAATTGGCGTGGGCTCCTGCGCAATTTTCTCCGCCAGAGTAGTAAAGCCAGTGACTGAGGGCAGATATTAATAGCCTGGAGAGGGTCCACGGTTATTGGCCCCCCCCTGGCTAAAAATACCTGCCCCCAGCCACCCCAGAAAAGGCACATCTGGAAGATCCGCCTATTCTGGCACTTGGCCACTCTCTCCCCATTCCCGTGTAGCGGTGGGATATGGGGTAATGAAGGGTTAATGCCACCTTGCTATTGTAAGGTGACATTAAGCCTAATTAATAATGGAGAGGCGTCAATTATGACACCTATCCATTATTAATCCAATGCTAGTAAAGGGTTAAAAAATTACACAAACACATTATTAAAAATTATTTTAATGAAATAAAAACAAAGGTTGTTGTAATATTTTATTTAACGCCCAATCCAATCACTGAAGACCCTCGATCTGTAAATAAAAAAACATAAACCAACAATATACATACCTTCCGCAGATCTGTAAAGTCCAACGATGTAAATCCTTCTGAAGGGGTAAAATATTTTGCAGCCAGGAGTTCTGCTAATGCAGCGCTACTCCTCACTGCAAAACCCCGGAGAATGAAGGTAAAGTAGGTCAATGACCTATATTTACCTGCATTTGCGGTGAGGCGCCCTCTGCTGGCTGTTCATAGATTGTGGGAACTTTCCTAGAAATCTCCCACGCCAATTTTTTCCGCCATTTAACCCTTAAATATAATAGCTACAACGGCCAAATTTTGCATATACACACTACTGACATTAGTAGTATGGAATATGCAAAAAAAATGGTGATATGAGATGGTTTACTGTATGTAAACCAGGTCTCATATCATGTCGGGTTTAGGAAGGAGAAAGCAAAAGCCGGTAATTGAATTACCAGCTTTAAAGCTGTCTCGCGCTGCATTAAATATAAATATATATATATAGGTGTCTCCCTGACATATATATATGTATATATACCTATTCTATGTGTATATATCTACTCTAATCTAACCTGTCAGTGTGATTTTACTGTACTCTGCGCTGAATTACCGGCTTTTCAAAGGAGACCCGTGCGTAAAAATCGGACAGCAATACGGATGTCATACGGATGCTGCGATAAAAAAATCGCATGACACTAGCATGACGCTCGCATGGCACTCGCATGGCACTCGCAGACGTTACATCAGTATTTTTGGTCCGTAAATCGGACCATTTTTTTCTCACACAAGTGGAGATGAGCCCTTAGTATGATATAACATGAAAAAGTAAAATAATTTGGCGAAAAAAAACCTTGAAAAAAGTTATTAATCATAGTGGATTTGCAATAAATCTAAGATATCTACCTGGCAGTATCCCAATATCTAATTTGCATGTCCATAGCTTATAGGTTGAAGCTGTGGGTCGCTTAATCGGATTCCACAGATTCTGAGTTTGCTTTTTCGTGACATATTGTACTCCGTGTTAGTGGCAACATTTCTTCCATATGACTTGTGTTTATTTATGAAAAAACTGAAATTTGGCCAAATTTAGACAATTTTGCAATTTTCAAAATTATAATTATTGTGTCCTTAAATCAGAAAGTCGTGTCATACAAGATAGTATAACATTTCCCACATGTCTACTTTACATGAGCACAATTTTGGAAGCATAATTTTTTTGTTAGGATATTATAAGGATTTCTCATTTTTCAAAAAAAAATTACAAAACCATTTTTTTAGAGGTCACCTCACACTTAAAGTGAGTTTGGGGAGTCAACATGACAGTAAATACACAAAAGTGACACGATTAAAAAAACTGCACCACATCTAGGTGCTCAAAACCACATTCAAGAAGTTTATTAACCCTTCAAGTGTTTCACAAGAACTAAAGCAATGTGGAAGTAAAAAATGAACATTTTACTTTTTTCCCCAAAAAATTAATTTAGACCCAAACAATTTGTTTTCACTAGGGAAAAAAATGGACCACAAAATTTGTTGTTCAATTTCTTCTGAGTATGCCGATACCCAGTATGTGGGGAAAATTCACTGTTTGGGTGCATGGCAAGGCTCAGAAAGGAGGGAGCACCATTTGACTTTTTGAACACAAAACTGGTTGGAATCAACGGCAGGCACCATGTAACGTTTGGAGACCCCCTGATGTACCTAAACAGTAGGAACCCCCAATTCTAGTGCCAACCCTAACATAGCTCTAACCCGAACCCTAGGCTCAACACACCCCTAACCCTAATGCCAACCCTAACTACAACCATAACCCTAGCCACCACCCTAATGCCAACACCACTTTAACTCCAACACCACAACCGTAACCCCAACCGTAATCTCAACACAACCCTAACCCTAGCCCCAACTCTAACTTTAGCCCTAATTCTAACCCTAGCTCCAAACCTAACCCTAACCCTATCTCAACCATAACCCTAGCTTTAACCCCAACCCTAACCCTAGTCCCATCGCTAACCCTAGCCCCAACTCTAACTGCAAAGAATGGAAAAAATACATTTTTTATATTTTATTATTTTTACTTAGCTAAGAGTGTGATAAAGGGGGTTGATTTACTTTTTTTATTTTGATCACTATGATAGGGCCTATCACACTGATCAAAATGAACCAATAGGAAAAATCTATTGTTGCTGTGTGCCGGCCGGTAGACCAAGGCAGGCTCCCACCATTTTCTTCCTGGAAGAAGACATGGAAGGCTGGAGGATGGAACCGGATGGTCTGGGGTTGGCGAAGGTACCGGGGAGTACTTGGAGGAACCCATTTCTTTCTCATCTGTTATGCTAGATTATGTCAGAAGAGAGAGAAATGAATGGGAAATCAGACTTTTTTTGCGATCGATGTTATTTGGTAAATAACAGCGATCACAAGACAGGGATCAGTAAAAACTGACCCAAACCATGTTCTCCGGAATCTCGGCTATCCCCGGCGCAGAGGAATAAGTACCCTTAACTGCTAACATTAAAAGGTGTATCGGAAGTCGTTAATGGGTTAAACATAGTGGATTTTGAATAAAAGTAGCTTATCTACTTGTCAGTATTCTAACACCTAATTTGCAAATCCACCATTTTGTTTAAAACATCATGTCACCATCATGTTTAAGGCAAAAGTGTCTAGAGGCTGCTGAACTTTTTGTAATCAATTTATTAGCTGCATCAGCTGCAACAAATTAATGTCTTCTAATATGGGTTTTCAGTGTATTCATAGTACACCATATTTACTGTAATTGTCATGATTTACAAGTGATTAACCCCTTAAGCCCAGAGGGTGGTTTGCACGTTAATGACCGGGCCAATTTTTACAATTCTGACTACTATCCTTTTATGAGGTTATAACTCTAGAATGCTTCAACGGATCTTGGTGATTCTGACAATGTTTTCCCGAGACATATTGTACTTCATGACCATGGTAAAATTTCGTTGATATTACCTGCGTTTATTTGTAAAAAAAATGGAAATTTGGCGAAAATTTTGACAATTTCGCAATTTTTCAACTTTGAATTTTTATGTCCTTAAATCACAGAGATGTGTCACACAAAATACTTAATAAGTAACATTTTCCACATGTCTACTTTACATCTGCACAATTTTGGAAACAATTTTTTTGTTACGGAGTTATAAGGGTTAAAAGTTGACCAGCAATTTCTCATTTTTACAACACCATTTTTTTAGGGACCACATCACATTTGAAGACATTTTGAGGGGTCTATGTGATAGAAAATAACCAAGCGTGACACCATTCTTAAAACTGCACCCCTCAGGGTGCTCAAAACCACATTCAAGAAGTTTATTAACCCTTCAGATGTTTGACAGGAATTTTTGGAATGTTTAATTTTTTCACAAAAAAATTACTTTAGCTCTAATTAGTTTTATTTTACCAAGGGTAACAGGAAAAAATGGACCCCCAAAAGTTGTTGTACAATTTGTCCTGAGTACCCCGATACCCCATATGTTGGGGTAAACCACTGTTTGGGCACACGGCAGAGCTCGGAAGGGAAGGAGCGCCATTTGACATTTCAATGCAAAACTGGCTGGAATTGAGATGGGACGCCATGTTTGGTTGGGGAGCTCCTGATGTGCCTAAACATTGAAACTCCCCACAAGTGACACCATTTTGGAAAGTAGACCCTATAAGGATCTTATCTAGATGTGTTGTGAGAGCTTTGAACCCCAAGTGTTTCACTACAGTTTATAACGCAGAGCCGTGAAAATAAAAAAAAAAATTTCCACAAAAATTCTATTGTAGCCCCCAGTTTTGTATTTTCCCAAGGGTAACAGGAGAAATTGTTCCCCAAAAATTGTTGTCCAATTTGTCCTGAGTACGCTGATACCCCATATGTGGGGGGAAACTACCGTTTGGGCACACGGCAGAGCTCGGAAAGGAAGGAGTGCCATTTGGAATGCAGACTTACATGGAATGGTCTGCAGGCGTCACATTGCATTTGCAGAGCCCCTAATGTACCTAAACAGTAGAAACCCCCCACAAGTGACCCCATATTGGAAACTAGACCCCCCAAGGAACTTATCTAGATGTTTTGTGAGTACTTTGAACCCCCAAGTGTTTCACTACAGTTAATAATGCAGAGCCGTGAAAATAAAAATCATTTTTTTCCACAAAAATTATATTTGACACCCAGTTTTGTATTTTCCCAAGGGTAACAGGAGAAATTGGTCCCCAAACGTTGCTTTCCAATTTGTCCTGAGTATGCTGATACCCAATATGTGGGGGAAACCACCGTTTGTGTGCATGGCAGAGCTCGGAAGGGAAGGAGCGCCATTTGGATTGTAGACTTAAATGGATTTGTCTGCAGTAGCTCGGAAGGAAAGGAGTGCCATTTGGAATGCAGACTTAGATGGAATGGTCTGCAGGCGTCACATTGCATTTGCAGAGCCCCTAATGTACCTAAACAGTAGAAACCCCCCACAAGTGACCCCATATTGGAACCTAGACCCCTCAAGAAACTTCTCTAGATGTGTTGTGAGAACTTTGAACCCCCAAGTATTCCACTACAGTTTATAATGCAGAGCCGTGAAAACAAAAAATAATTTTTGTCCCACAAAAATCGTTTTTTAGCCCCCCCAAAATTTTTATTTTCCCAAGGATAACAAGAGAATTTGGACCCCAGAAATTGTCTTCCAATTTGTCCTTAGTACGCTGATACCCTATTTGTTGGGGTAAACTTCTGTTTGGGTGCACGGCAGAGCTCGGAAGGGAAGCTGCACTGTTTCACTTTTTCAAAGCAGAATTGGCTGGAATTGAGATCGGACGCCATGCCAGTTTGGAGAGCCCTGATGTGCCTTAACAGTGGAAACCCCCAATTCTAGCTGAAACCCTAACCCAATCACACTTTTAATCCCAACCACACGTCTAACCTCAACCCTAACCACACCTCTAACTCCAACACATCCCAACCGTAAATGTAATCCTAACCATAACTCTAGCCCCAACCCTAACCCTAGCCCTAGCACCAACCCTAACCCTAGTCCCAACCCTAACCCTAGCCCCAACCCTAACCCTAGCCCTAACCCTAAATCTAGCCCCAACCCTAGCCCCAACCCTAGTCCCAACCCTAACCCTAGCCCTAACCCTAGCCCTATCCCCAACCCTAACCCTAGCCCCAACCCTAACCCTAGACCTTACCCTCACCCTAGCCCCAACCCTAACCCTAGTTCTAATTCTAACCCTAACCTCAACCCTAGCCCCAACCCTAGTCCCAACCCTAACCCTAGCCCTAACCCTAACCCTAGCCCTAACCCTAGCCCTAACCCTAACCCTAGCCCTAGCCCCAACCCTAACTCTAGCCATAACCCTAGCCCTAACCCTAATGAGAAAATGGAAATAAATACTTTTTTTATTTTTTATTTTTCTGCAGCTAAGGGGGTGATGAAAGGGGGTTTGATTTCCTTTTATAGCAGGTTTTTTAGCAGATTTTTACGATTGGAAGCTGTCACACACTAAAAGACGCTTTTATTGCAAAAAATATTTTTTTGCGTTATCACGTTTTGAGAGCTATAATTTTTCCATATTTTGGTCCATAAAGTCATGTGAGGTCTTGTTTTTTGCGGGACGAGTTGACATTTTTATTGGTAACATTTTCAGTCACATGACATTTTTTGATAGCTTTTTATTCCAATTTTTGTGAGGCAGTATGACCAAAAACCAGATATTCATGAATTTCTTTTGGGGGGGGCGTTTATACCGTTCCACGTTTGGTAAAATGGATAAAGCAGTTTTATTCTTCGGGTCAGAATGAATACTGTGATACCTCATTTATATCTTTTTTATGTTTTGGGGCTTTTATACGATAAAAACTATTTGATAGAAAAAATAATTATTTTTGCATCGCTTTATTCTGAGGACTATAACTTTTTTATTTTGTTGCTGATGATGCTGTATGGAGGCTTGTTTTTTGTGGGACAAGATGATGATTTCAGTGGTACCATGGTTATTTATATCTGTCTTTTTGATCGCGTGCTATTCCAATTTTTGTTTGGCAGTATGATAATAGAGCATTGTTTTTTGCCTTGTTTTTTTTTCTACGGTGTTCACTGAAGGGGTTAACTAGTGTGATAGTTTTATAGGTCGGGTTGTTATGGATGCGGCAATACTAAATATGTGTACTTTTATTTTTTTTGTATTTATTTAGATAAAGGAATGTATTTATGGGAACAATATATATATTTTATTCTTTATTTAGGTTTTTTTTACACATGTGAATATTTTTTTTTACTTTATAATATTTCCCCAAGGGGGGCGTCATGTTATAGGGTCAGATCGCTGATCTGACACTTTGCAGAGCACTGTGTCAGATCAGCTATCTGACATGCAGGGCTGCAGGTTTACCAGCTCTTGCTCTGAGCAGGCGCTGGTAAGCCACCTCCCTGCAGGACCCAGAAGCAGCCCCGAGGCCATATTGGATCCGGGGCATGCAGGGAGGAGACACTCGGTACAAGGTGAGCACATCGCCTTGTCCCAAGGGTCTCAGGGAAGCACGCAGGAGCCCCCTCCCTGCGCGATGCTTCCCTATGCCTCCGGAACGCTGCAATCATGTTTGATCGAAGTGTGCCGGGGTTAATATGCCAGATGCGGTTCGTGACTACTCCTGGCACATAGTGCCGGATGTTAGCTGCGATAGTCAGCTGACACCCGACCCCGCTCCCCCCGTGAATGCGGCCGATTGCTATGACGTACTATCCCATCCCTGGCAATTAAGTCCCAGGTCACCTTGACGGGGTAGTACGTCATATGGGATTAAGGGGTTAAATAGATGACAAAAGTACTATTGAAATTAATATAAATGTGTTTTACCAGTTACTGTTGAGGAAAATTAAGTAACATTTTGTTTGTATCTGCAGCAATTACGAATGTTGTGCCCACACTTAAAAAAAAACCTGGTGTGAATCCATGTGCGTTTCATCTCCATGTTAGAATTGAGGTATAAACTAGGGGACCAAAGACCACCCAAGGTAGGTGCTTTCTTAGCTGGGAATCTGAAAGGATTTTTTAGAATACTTTTCAATTTTTCTTCTTGATGCAAAATAGGTAAATATTTATTATTTGTTTAATTTGGTCAAATTAAGGACTATAGGTGGAAACAAAGTTTCATGCCTGATCTGTTTCTGAATATGATTTATTCTTTTTATTTTATATATTCTGTCTAGGAATGACATTAACTTTATTAACCGCTTTTGTGAGCATCCAGTCAGGGTATTGTTATTCTCCCCATTTCATTAAAGTTAATTCTGATCTACAATTGTCCTCTAGCGTAGTATTCCTCTTTGTACGAATCATATCTCCTACATGTATGTTTTTAATAACTTGTTTATAGTGACATGAGGTAGCAAAATGTGTGGAATTTGTAGTAATATTCTTTCTAAAAGGTGTAACGGTAACATGTGTACCCTTATTGTTCAAGGAAATATCCAAAAAGTTGATATTTTCCAACTGAGAATCAAAGTTAATGTAATTTTTGTTCAGATAGTTCACAAAATTAGTAGCTGACAGGGAATCCCCCACCCATATCAGGAAGAGGCCATCAATAAAGCGAATGAGCCACCTGATATGGGAGGAGAATGGATTATTATCAGAAAAAAATAACTCCTCCCCCAAAAAATGTAGATATTGGATAATGAAGGTGAGAATCCTGCTCCCATTTGGGTGCCTTGTTTTTGAAAAAAAGTAAGTATTGTTAAATGAGAAATAATTCTTCTTCAACAAGAATTCTACTGCCATGACAATGAAATTCTGAGTTGCATACTTCCTATATAATCTAAGGTGTCTTTGCAGGGCTACACATGCTTTCTCATGGGGTATGCTGGGATACAAGCTTACTACATCACAACTTAACCATATAGATCCCATAGGCCATCTAGTGAAGGGATTATAAAGTTACATAGTTACGCATGTTGAATAAATACCTAGGTCCATCAAGTTCAACCTTTCTTCACCAATTTTACATTTTGTCACTAATTTAGTTATAATCCTCAATGTTGTGTGAATCAAGGAAATCGTCCAGACCTTTTTTAAAAGCTGTTATATTGTCTGCCGTACTACCATTTGTGGTAGAGCATTCCACAGTATGACTGCTCTAACTGTAAAGAACCCTTTCCTGTTTAGCTGTCGGAATTACCTTTCCTCCACCCGTAATGAGTGCCCCCTAGTCCTAAGTACGGTCTTTGAAAGGACTAAGTCTTGTGCCAGTGTTTTGTACTGGCCACACATATATTTATACAGTGTAAATGAGATACCCTCTGAGGCATCTTTTTTCTAAGCTAAACAAGCCCAACTTTTCATACCTCTCCTCATATGAGAGGCCTTCCATCCCTCATAATAATTTAGTTGCCAATTGTTGAACTGATTCTAACTTCTGAATATCCTTTTTAAAATGTGGAGCCCAAAACTGTATCCCATATTCTAAATGTGGCCTCACCAGTGACTTATAAAGGGGTAATAATATGCTGGGATCGTGGGATTTTATCTCTATTTTTATACATCCTAAAATCTTATTTGCTTTTGCAGCTGCTGCTTGACATTAAGTACTGCTGCTCAGGTTACTTGTAACTAGAATACCTACTAAGGTAGGTAGGTAGACTCCTAACTAATGGTTGGAGGTAAAGATCCACCCATGAGCTAGCAGGTTCATTTGAACTACTTTTTCCAGCCAGTACTGGTCTTAATAAAGGAGGAAACACCTCCTTATGAACTTTCGGTAGAGAGTGGAAAATAGAAACTATTGGAGATTCTACTTTTAAACTATCTAAAATTTTTAACTCAATACACCCATGGAACTGCCCTCCTCAAGCAATAGATCTAATTTAATTTTAAACTTATTAATAGGGTTGAAGCTCACTTCTTGATAAATATTTGAATTAGGCAACATGTCCAAAGTGAATAATCCATAAAGTCCTGCATTTAGTAAAACAATAGCCCCCCCTCTTTGTCCACCTATCAGATCATAAGATCTTTGTTGTTCTGTAATTCCTTGATGGCTAGTTGCTCCTCCTTGGATAAATTTTATTTAACAACATTTGAAGGCAATTAAGCTTTGAAGTCATATAGCTCTTGTTCACTTAGTTCTTGAAAAGTATCCAAAATTGGAGGCCATGATTAGATAGAGTAAAAATATGGGTTCTGGGAGGTAAATAGACGATTCACATCAATCGGATCCTGTGGATTTTCACTTGACAAGATTCTCAGATTTTGTAAGGCACATTGTTCTTGAAACGAATCAATATTCATTATATCCGGCAAATGGTCTCATAATGGGATACAGTCACGTCTGGTATCTTTATTTAAATTGTTATTAAAATGGCAACGGAGGGAGGGTTAATGACCTTGCAAATTTATTCACATCTTATATGGTTATGTATACGTCAAACTTGTTTATAGGGGAAAACGATAAACCCTTGGAAAGGAGTGCAATCTGTGGTTCACTGAAAACCTAGCTTGATAAATTGATTACTACTTCTTGTTAAGTTTTTTTCTTTCATAGTCCATTTGTTTCTCTTGTGTTTTCTACCTCCCCTCCTTTTCTTCTAACGTTTTTAGAATGGTCCATATTATCAAAGTTGTTTTTAGGTATAACATTTGTTGTAGACTGTATTCCTTCTGATTGAACTGCCACTGCAGTTGTCCATTGAAGAATCTGAGCATTCCTCAGATGTGGCTTCATCCAAAAAATCAAAAAAGGAGTACCATATATACTGGAGTATAAGACGAGTTTTTCAGCACATTTTTTTGTGCTGAAAATGCCCTCCGCGGCATTTAATTGCGTGAGGGTCCAGAACATGGAGGGGCAGCGGCAGAAGTGGAGCAGCGGGTCACAGGAGGGAGGAGCCGGCCACTGCGGCTAAAGCCTGTACCCACTGCTGACCCTAAAGCCTGTGCCTGATACTAAACTTAATACTCACTGCGCTGGCAGTGAGTATTCATTTCTCTGTAATAGCGCACATAGCATCATCCACAGCAGCTGGTTCCTACAGCTGCTGGGATGTCACATGTGCACGCTACTTAAGAGAAATAAATATTCAGCTCTCTTCACTCCAATGGGCATGAAGAGAGGTGATTATTAATTTCTCTAAGTAGCGGCACACGTGACCGCCCAGCGGCTGACACTGTATGTGCTTCTAAAGAGCGAGCAATGAATACTCTCTGCATTCCGTGCACATAGTTCCGGTGTGGGGAGTGCTGAGTATTCCGGCAGCTGTGCTCTGCTTGTGAGCATCACATGACATCCCTGCTTGTGCTGCTTACAACATAACGGAACAAGATGACGCCAGGGAGCACAGGAAGGTAAGTGTAATGGTTTATTTTTTTATGTTTTTTGATGGGGCCAATCATACTAGGATAAGGATGGGGTCATGGATACATGGATAGGGATGGAGCCATGCAGACCAAGCACTTCATGCTTCCCTCTGCCGACAAGCTTTTTGGAGATGGAAGTTTAATTTTCCAGCAGAACTTGGCACCTGTCCACACTGCCATAATTACCAATACCTGGTTTAAAAACAACAGTATCACTGTGGTTGATTGTCCAGCAAACTCATCTGACCTTAACCCTATAGAGAATCTATAGGGTATTGTCAAGAAGAAGATGTGAGGCACCAGACCCAACAATGCAGATGAGCTGAAGGCTGCTATCAAAGCAACCTGGGCGTCCATAACATCTCAGCAGTGCCACAGTATGATCACCTCCATGCCACACCGCACTGATGCAGTAATTGATGCAAAAGGAGCCCCGACCAAGTATTGAGTGCATTTACTGAACATAGATTTCAGTAGGCCAACATTTCGGATTTTAACCCCTTAAAGGGAACCTGTCACCCCGTTTTTTGAGATTGAGATATAAATACTGTTAAATAGGGCCTGCGCTGTGTGTTACTATAGTGTATGTAGTGTACCCCGATTCCCCACCTATGCTGAGAAATAACTTACCAAAGTCGCCGTTTTCGCCTGTCAATCAGGCTGGTCAGGTCGGGAGGGCGTGTTCACAGCGCTGGTTCTTCCTCAGCTTTACGTTGGTGGCGTAGTCGTGTGCGCCTGTTGAAGTGACTAATCCACTGTGGGCATGTGAACAAGCAGCGCGCGATCTGCGCTGTCATCCTTTTCGTCGGTGGGGGCGGCCATCTTCCTGGGGCCGCGCGTGCGCAGATCGAGTGCTCTGCTGCACGGGGCTTCAGGAAAATGGCCGCGGGATGCCGCGCGTGCACATTAGAGATCGCGGCGGCCATTTTCCCAAAGCCGAGATGCAAACTCGGCTTTGGGAAAATGGCCGCCGCGATCTCTAATGCGCACGCGCGGCATCTCGCGGCCATTTTCCTGAAGCCCCGTGCAGCAGAGCACTCGATCTGCGTACGCGCGGCCCCAGGAAGATGGCCGCCCCCACCGACGAAAGGGATGACAGCGCAGATCGCGCGCTGCTTGTTCACGTGCCCACAGTTGATTAGTCACTTCAACAGGCGCACACCACTACGCCACCAACGTAAAGCTGAGGAAGAACCAGCGCTGTGAACACGCCCTCCCGACCTGACCAGCCTGATTGACAGGCGAAAACGGCGACTTTGGTAAGTTATTTCTCAGCATAGGTGGGGAATCGGGGTACACTACATACACTATAGTAACACACAGCGCAGGCCCTATTTAACAGTATTTATATCTCAATCTCAAAAAACGGGGTGACAGGTTCCCTTTAAGCCCCGAGGGTGGTTTGCACGTTAATGACCGGGCCAATTTTTACAATTCTAACCACTGTCCCTTTATGAGGTTATAACTCTGGAACGCTTCAACAGATCCCAGTGATTCTGACATTGTTTTCTCGGGACATATTGTACTTCATGATAGTGGTAAAAATTCTTTGATAGTACCTGTGTTTGTTTGTGAAAAAAACGGAAATTTGGCAAAAATTTTGAAAATTTCGCAATTTTCCAACTTTTTATGCAATTAAATATGTCACACAAAATACTTAATAAGTAAAATTTTCCACATGTTTACTTTACATCAGCACAATTTTGGAACCAAAATTTTTTTTTGTTAGGGAGTTATAAGGGTTAAAAGTTGACCAGCAATTTCTCATTTTTACAACACCATTTTTTTTTAGTGACCACATCTCATTTGAAGTCATTTTGAGGGGTCAATATGATATAAAATACCCAAGTGTGACACCATTCTAAAAACTGCACCTCTCACGATGCTCAAAACCATATTCAAGAAGTTTATTAACCCTTCTGGTGCTTCACAGGAATTTTTGGAATGTTTAAATAAAAATGAACATTTAACTTTTTTTCACAAAAAATTTACTTCAGCTCCACTTTGTTTTATTTTACCAATGGTAACAGGAGAAATGGACACCAAAAGTTGTTGTACAATTTGTCCTGAGTACACCGATACCCCATATGTGGGGGTAAACCACTGTTTGGGCGCATGACCGAGCTCGGAAGCGAAGGAGCGCCATTTGACTTTTCAATGCAAAATTGACTGGAATCGAGATGGGACACCATGTTGCGTTTGGAGAGCCCCTGATGTGCCTAAACATTGAAACCCCCCACAAGTGACACCATTTTGGAAAGTAGACCCCCTAAGGAACTTATCTAGAGGTGTAATGAGCACTTTGACCCACCAAGTTCTTCACAGAAGTTTATAATGCAGAACCGTAAAAATAAAAAATCATATTTTTTCACAAAAATTATCTTTTCGCCCCCAATTTTTTATTTTCCCAAGGGTAAGAGAAGAAATTGGACCTCAAAAGTTGTTGCACAATTTGTCCTGAGTACGCTGATACCCCATATATGGGGGTAAACCACTGTTTGGGCGAATGGGAGAGCTCGGAAGGGAAGGAGCGCCGTTTGACTTTTCAATGCAAAATTGACAGGAATTGAGATGGGACACCATGTTGCGTTTGGAAAGCCACTGATGTGCCTAAACATTGAAACCCCCCACAAGTGACACCATTTTGGAAAGTAGACCCGCTAAGGAACTTATCTAGAGGTGTGGTGAGCACTTTGACCCACCAAGTGTTTCACAGAAGTTTATAATGCAGAACCGTAAAAATAAAAAATCATATTTTTTCACAAAATTATCTTTTCGCCCCCAATTTTTTATTTTCCCAAGGGTAAGAGAAGAAATTGGACCCCAAAAGTTGTTGTACAATTTGTCTTGAGTACGCTGATACCCCATATGTGAGGGTAAACCACTGTTTGGGTGCATGGGAGAGCTCAGAAGGGAAGGAGCGCCGTTTGACTTTTCAATGCAAAATTGACAGGAATTGAGATGGGACGCCATGTTGCTTTTGGAGAGCCACTGATGTGCCTAAACTTTGAAACCCCCTACAAGTGACACCATTTTGAAAAGTAGACCCCCTAAGGAATTTATCTAGATGTGTTTTGAGCGCTTTGACCCACCAAGGGCTTCACAGAAGTTTATAATGCAGAGCCGTAAAAAATTATTTTTTAGCCCCCAGTTTTGTATTTTACCATGGGTAAGAAGAGAAATTCGACCCCAAGAGTTGTTGGCCAATTTGTCCTGAGTGCGCTGATACCCCATATGTGGGGGGGAACCACCGTTTGGCCGCATGGGAGGGCTCGGAAGGGAAGGAGCGCCATTTGGAATGCAGACTTAGATGGAATGGTCTGCAGGTGTCACATTGCGTTTGCAGAGCCCCTAATGTACCTAAACAGTAGAAACCCCCCACAAGTGACACAATTTTGGAAAGTAGACCCCCTAAGGAACTCGAAGACACAAAAGAGAATAGTAAAACCAAAAACACTCAGTTTGAAAAAATGTTGCAGTAATCCGCAAGTGCTAGTAAAAGATGTAAAAAACAGGGTATTTGGTTGATACGTTTTTTGCAAAAAATGTATACTAAGCTGCTCTACCAATCTTCACGGTATACCCTTATTACATCTTTTACTAGCACTTGCGGATTACTGCAACATTTTTTCAAACTGAGTGTTTTTTGGTTTTACTATTCTCTTTTGTGTCTTCAGGTTTCTTGGTGGTGTGTGAACATGATCATACAGACTTGTTCACTGTGCAAGTAGCCCATGTGTTCCTGTTTCCATAATTGTTCTCTTGTGTCTACAAGACTGGGGAGTTCCACCACTCCTCTTGGGCTATCTGCACAAAAGCTGTTCTACCCTGTATGCACACATGGATTTTTCCTCTCTGAACCCTGTTCACACAGGTTATATACAGATGATCAGGTTTTTAAATATATCAGATAGGGATTGCATACATTAGTTAGGACTGCTCTGATAAGGGTATACCGTGAAGATTGGTAGAGCAGCTTAGTATACATTTTTTGCAAAAAACGTATCAACCAAATACCCTGTTTTTTACATCTTTTACTAGCACTTGCGGATTACTGCAACATTTTTTCAAACTGAGTGTTTTTGGTTTTACTATTCTCTTTTGTGTCTTCAGGTTTCTTGGTGGTGTGTGAACATGATCATACAGACTTGTTCACTGTGCAAGTAGCCCATGTGTTCCTGTTTCCATAATTGTTATCTTGTGTCTACAAGACTGGGGAGTTCCACCACTCCTCTTGGGCTATCTGCACAAAAGCTGTTCTACCCTGTATGCACACATGGATTTTTCCTCTCTGAACCCTGTTCACACAGGTTATATACAGATGATCAGGTTTTTAAATACATCAGATAGGGATTGCATACATTAGTTAGGACTGCTCTGATAAGGGTATACCGTGAAGATTGGTAGAGCAGCTTAGTATACATTTTTTGCAAAAAACGTATCAACCAAATACCCTGTTTTTTACATCTTTTACTAGCACTTGCGGATTACTGCAACATTTTTTCAAACTGAGTGTTTTTGGTTTTACTATTCTCTTTTGTGTCTTCAGGTTTCTTGGTGGTGTGTGAACATGATCATACAGACTTGTTCACTGTGCAAGTAGCCCATGTGTTCCTGTTTCCATAATTGTTATCTTGTGTCTACAAGACTGGGGAGTTCCACCACTCCTCTTGGGCTATCTGCACAAAAGCTGTTCTACCCTGTATGCACACATGGATTTTTCCTCTCTGAACCCTGTTCACACAGGTTATATACAGATGATCAGGTTTTTAAATACATCAGATAGGGATTGCATACATTAGTTAGGACTGCTCTGATAAGGGTATACCGTGAAGATTGGTAGAGCAGCTTAGTATACATTTTTTGCAAAAAACGTATCAACCAAATACCCTGTTTTTTACATCTTTTACTAGCACTTGCGGATTACTGCAACATTTTTTCAAACTGAGTGTTTTTGGTTTTACTATTCTCTTTTGTGTCTTCAGGTTTCTTGGTGGTGTGTGAACATGATCATACAGACTTGTTCACTGTGCAAGTAGCCCATGTGTTCCTGTTTCCATAATTGTTCTCTTGTGTCTACAAGACTGGGGAGTTCCACCACTCCTCTTGGGCTATCTGCACAAAAGCTGTTCTACCCTGTATGCACACATGGATTTTTCCTCTCTGAACCCTGTTCACACAGGTTATATACAGATGATCAGGTTTTTAAATACATCAGATAGGGATTGAATACATTAGTTAGGACTGCTCTGATAAGGGTATACCGTGAAGATTGGTAGAGCAGCTTAGTATACATTTTTTGCAAAAAACGTATCAACCAAATACCCTGTTTTTTACATCTTTTACTAGCACTTGCGGATTACTGCAACATTTTTTCAAACTGAGTGTTTTTGGTTTTACTATTCTCTTTTGTGTCTTCAGGTTTCTTGGTGGTGTGTGAACATGATCATACAGACTTGTTCACTGTGCAAGTAGCCCATGTGTTCCTGTTTCCATAATTGTTCTCTTGTGTCTACAAGACTGGGGAGTTCCACCACTCCTCTTGGGCTATCTGCACAAAAGCTGTTCTACCCTGTATGCACACATGGATTTTTCCTCTCTGAACCCTGTTCACACAGGTTATATACAGATGATCAGGTTTTTAAATACATCAGATAGGGATTGCATACATTAGTTAGGACTGCTCTGATAAGGGTATACCGTGAAGATTGGTAGAGCAGCTTAGTATACATTTTTTGCAAAAAACGTATCAACCAAATACCCTGTTTTTTACATCTTTTACTAGCACTTGCGGATTACTGCAACATTTTTTCAAACTGAGTGTTTTTGGTTTTACTATTCTCTTTTGTGTCTTCAGGTCTCTTGGTGGTGTGTGAACATGATCATACAGACTTGTTCACTGTGCAAGTAGCCCATGTGTTCCTGTCCCCTAAGGAACTCATCTAGATGTGTTGTGAAAGCTTTAAACCCCCAAGTGTTTCACTACATTTTGTAACGCAGAGCCGTGAAAATAAAAAAAAAATTTCCCCCAAAAATTATTTTTTAGCCCCCAGTTTTGTATTTTCCCGAGGGTAAGAGGAGAAATTCAACCCGAAAAGTTGTTGTCCAATTTGTCCTGAGTGCGCTGATACCCCATATGTGGGGGGAACCACTGTTTGGCCGCATGGGAGGGCTCGGAAGGGAAGGAGCGCCATTTGGAATGCAGACTTAGATGGAATGGTCTGCAGGTGTCACATTGCGTCTGCAGAGCCCCTAATGTACCTAAACTGTAGAAACCCCCCACAAGTGACCCCATATTGGAAACTAGACCCCCAGGGAACTCATCTAGATGTGTTGTGAGAACTTTGAACCCCCAAATGTTTCATTACAGTTTATAACGCAGAGCCTTGAAAATAAAAAATCTTTTTTTTCCCACAAAAAATATTTTTAGCCCCCAGTTTTGTATTTTCCCAAGGGTAACAGGAGAAATTGGACCCCAAAAGTTGTTGTCCTATTTGTCCTGAGTACGCTGATACCCCATATGTTGGGGTAAACCCCTGTTTGGGCACATGGGAGAGCTCGGAAGGGAAGGAGCACTGTTTTACTTTTTCAACGCAGAATTGGCTGGAATTGAGATCGGACACCATGTCGCGTTTGGAGAGCCCCTGATGTGCCTAAACAGTGGAAACCCCTCAATTATAACTGAAACCCTAATCCAAACACACCCCTAACCCTAATCCCAACAGTAACCCTAACCACACCTCTAACCCTGACACACCCCTAACCCTAATCCCAACCCTATTCCCAACTGTAAATGTAATCTAAACCCTAACCGTAACTTTAGCCCCAACCCTAACTGTGGCCCTAACCCTAGCCCTAACCCTAACCCTAGCCCTAACCCTAACCCTAGCCCTAACCCTAACCCTAGCCCTAACCCTAGCCATAACCCTAGCCCTAGCCCTAACCCTAGCCCTAGCCCTAGCCCTAGCTCTAACCCTAGCCCTAGCCCTAGCCCTAACCCTAGCCCTAGCCCAGCCCTAGCCCTAACCCTAACCCTAACCCTAGCCCTAACCCTAGCCCTAACTCTAATGGGAAAATGGAAATAATTGCATTTTTTAAATTTTTCCCTAACTAGGGGGGTGATGAAGGGGGGTTTGATTTACTTTTATAGCGGGTTTTTTAGCGGATTTTTATGATTGGCAGCCGTCACACACTGAAAGACGCTTTTTATTGCAAAAAATATTTTTTGCGTTACCACATTTTGAGAGCTATAATTTTTCCATATTTTGGTCCACAGGGTCATGTGAGGACTTGTTTTTTGCGGGACAAGTTGACGTTTTTATTGGTAACATTTTCGGGCACGTGACATTTTTAGATAGCTTTTTATTAGGATTTTTGTGAGGCAGAATGACCAAAAACCAACTATTCATGAATTTCTTTTGGGGGAGGCGTTTATACCGTTCCACGTTTGGTAAAATTGATAAAGGAGTTTTATTCTTCGGGTCAGTTCAATTACAGCGATACCTCATTTAAATCATTTTTTTATGTTTTGGCGCTTTTATACGATAAAAACTATTTTATAGAAAAAATAATTATTTTTGCATCGCTTTATTCTCAGGACTATAACTTTTTTATTTTTTCGCTGATGATGCTGTATGGCGGCTCGTTTTTTGTGGGACAAGTTGATGCTTTCAGTTTATTTATATCTGTCTTTTTGATCGCGTGTTATTCCACTTTTTGTTCAGCGATATGATAATAAAGCGTTGTTTTTTACCTCGTTTTTTTTTTTTCTTACGGTGTTTACTGAAGGGGTTAACTAGTGGGCCAGTTTTATAGGTCGGGTCATTACGGACGCGGCGATACTAAATATGTGTACTTTTATTGTTTTTTTATTATTATTTAGATAAAGAAATATATTTATGGGAATAATATTTTTTTTTTTCATTATTTAGGAATATTTTTTTACATTTTTTTTACACATTTGGAAAAAATTTTTTTTACTTTTTTACTTTGTCCCAGGGGGGACAGTACAGATCGGTGATCTGCCAGTTTGCACAGCACTCTGACAGATCACCGATCTGTCTGAGAGCAGTGCAGCGTTACCAAGTGCCTGCTCTGAGCAGGCACTTGGTAAGCCACCTCCCTCCCTCCAGGACCCGGATGCCGCGGCCATCTTGGATCCGGGTCCAGCAAGGAGGAAGGAGGTAGGAGACCCTCGCAGCAACGCGATCACATCGCATTGCTGCGGGGGGCTCAGGGAAGCCCGCAGGGAGCCCCCTCCCTGCGCGATGCTTCCCTATACTGCCAGCACATCGCGATTATGTTTGATCGCGGTGTGCCGGGGGTTAATGTGCCGGGGGCGGTCCGTGACCACTCCTGGCACATAGTGCCGGATGTCAGCTGCGACAGGCAGCTGACACCCGGCCGCGATCGGCCGCGCTCCCCCCGTGAGCGCGGCCGATCGTTTATGACGTACTATCCCGTCGGTGGGAATTAAAGCCCACCCCACCTCGACGGGATAGTACGTCATATGGGATTAAGGGGTTAAAATCATTTTTTCAAGCTGGTGTTATAAAGTATTCTAATTTACTGAGATAATGACTTTTGGGTCTTCATTGGCTGCAAGCCATAATCATCAAAATTAACAGAAATAAACACTTGAAATACATCACTCTATTTGCATTGACTCTCTCTAATATAAGAGTTTCACTTTTTGTATTGAAGAACTGATATAATTTAACTTTTTGATGATATTCTAATATTGTGAAATGCACCTGTATTTTTTTAAAACAATATGGTGGATATGCAAATTAGGCATTAGGATACCGCCAAGTAGATATGTTTGATGTATTCCAAATCCAATATCTTTAATAACTTTTTTCAAGTTTTTTGGTTTTTGTTTTATTCAAAATTGTTTTATTTTTTCATGTCTATCATACTATGTCTGTTATTTATTATATTTGTATGTAGCAAATTTGTAATTAAAGAAATTGTAATTAAGCTGATATGGGAATGAAGGTTTCTAGTCATATGATGAAACAGGATATGACATAAAAGTAACAGATTTTGTAATTATTATATGCAATGAATAAGGATTACAATTCGAAACGCGTTTCCTCTATATGTGCGTTCTTTTAACCCCATGCACAATGTTGCGATTTTTATGGATTACCAATAAAGAATTTCATTTTTTACTGAAGATGGACAAGCTGGATTTCCCATTATTTCACAGTCTATATACTGCAGCACTGCAGATTTCATTGTGGGGAGTCTTCTAAGGGGTAACATACATAGTGACATAGTAACATAGTTAGTAAGGCCGAAAAAAGACATTTGTCCATCCAGTTCAGCCTATATTCCATCATAATAAATCCCCAGAGCTGACTTTTTTCTTTTTTCCATGAAATTTTATTAAGCTTATGACTTATTCCAATTTCCTCTCAGCTGACTTATGACCTTTAAAAGTTGAGTTCAAGTTTTACTCAAAAATTATTGAGTGGAGCTGATTTATGACCTAACTACAGGCTCATTGACAGATTGTTAGTTAACTCATTTTGCAGCCAGCAAATTAAAAAAAAAAAGTACCGTAACTTATATTATAACACATTGGAGCAACATAAAGGTTGAATGCCAGAAACAATGCCATTGCCTCTGGGTGCATGCTTTACTGAATAGGGGTATGTTAACACAGTTCATTTTTGCTGCATATTTTTCTGTGTAAACAACACAGTGTTGGTAGACAAAACACTCTTTTTCATTATTAATGCATTCTTTTTAATGGTAAAGCAGAGTTGATCCAAAGAGCACTAGCCATCCATGTATAATATGGATGACTATTAATGATGGGCGAATTTATTCGAGTGCAATTGAATTCTACTCAAATTTTATATAAAAAAAATATGCATGTTTTCCAGATTACGGATATTTTGTTATTTTGTTCTTCGCAAATTCAGCGAAATCGAGCTGCAGAGTGCTAGCAAAAGTTTAAAATCACAAACATAATACTCACATCACCGCTCACCTTTCTTGGCACCCCCTCTGCCTCTGTTGCTCACTGACTACCATATGGTCCTCAAGACCTCTTCTCCCCACAGTTGATGTCTTTACTCTAGAACAGGACTTGAAGGTCACGTTGGAATGACCTGACAGCAGGCCTCAGAGTTCAATGACATCATGATGTTCCCTGACCTTCGAGGCCTGGTTTGTGAATGGAAGACTTGTTCTAGATTGAAGACACTAGTATGCATATGTGTATGTAAGAGACTGTGAGTAGAGATGAGCGGTGTTCGAGTCGAACTGTTCGCCAATTTCAAATTCGAGCTGTTTTGGGCAGTGTTCGAGTCGTTCGACGAACCCGAACAATTTGCTTAAAATTCGTCTGTTCGAGTTTCTGTTCGATAACTGTTCGTTCACCAAAAGCCTTGCTTTATTTCCACATTAAAACTGTTTATCATTGTTAATAGACTGTTTCAGTGTATAGTGGGCGGGGGATAGATCTGTACTGAAATAATGCCAATCTCCTGTTTTTTTTCTTTCCTGCATTTACAGTGGGGCAGTGCAGTCTCTCAGCCTATCAGCAGTGCACACACACACAGCAATGTGCATGTGCAGCACACAAGCAAGGGCATGTGTCATTGGATGTGTATATCACATGTCCTTGCCCTATAAGAACCAGCCATTTGCCCCGTCACCACCATTTCCTCACTGCTGCAGCTAAGTGTTAGATGGCACTGCTGCTGCTGTGGGCGCTATACAGAATAAGAGTGTTTTTTTGGAGTGAATTGTCAGAGAGATAGGTTTAGGGAGTCAGGAGGAGTCGGGACTATTTGTAATATCAGCCCTTTTCAGGGTAGGTTACAGCAGTTCATAGCACTGTTTGCCAGGCAGGTCTGTGCCAGTGCTGTGCAAGTGTTTGTCACAGCATTTTGTGTAATCCAGCTCAGCCAATCCTTTTGGGCTAGTAGCATTGTCTGATAGTCATCTGAGTAGCCCGCCTGTGTATCTCAATGTATCTCAATTTTTACTGCATCTAACCCAGTTAATAGTTTGGGGCCTAGGAGCAGTGTCTGCACGTCAGCAGAGTAGCCCACCAGTGAAACTAACTATACCACCTTTGTATCTCTATTTTCACTGCATCTAATCCGGTTAAGAGTTTAGGGCCTAGGAGCAGTGTTTGCACGTCAGCAGAGTAGCCCGCCTGTGAAACTAACTACACCGCCTGTGTATCTCAATTTTCACTGCATCTAATCCAGTTAATAGTTTAGGGCCTAGGAGCAGTGTCTGCACGTCAGCAGAGTAGCCTGCCTGTGAAACAAACTACACCGCCTGTGTATCTCTATTTTCACTGCATCTAATCCAGTTAATAGTTTAATTCCTAGGAGCAGTGTCTGCACGTCAGCAGAGTAGCCCACCTGTGAAACAAACTATACCGCCTGTGTATCTCAATTTTCACTGCAGTTAATCCAGTTAATAGTTTAGGGCCTAGGAGCAGTGTCTCCACGTTAGCAGAGTAGCCCACCTGTGAAACTAACTACACCGCCTGTGTATCTCTATTTTCACTGCATAGAATCCAGTTAATAGTTTAGGGCCTAGGAGCAGTGTCTGCACGTCAGCAGAGTAGCCCACCTGTGAAACAAACTATACCACCTGTGTATCTCAATTTTCACTGCATCTAATCCAGTTAAGAGTTTAGGGCCTAGGAGCAGTGTTTGCACATCAGCAGAGTAGCCCGCCTGTGAAACTGACTACACCGCCTGTGTATCTCAATTTTCACTGCATCTAATCCAGTTAATAGTTTAGGGCCTAGGAGCAGTGTCTGCATGTCAGCAGAGTAGCCTGCCTGCGAAACTAACTACACCGCCTGTGTATCTCTATTTTCACTGCATATAATCCAGTTAATAGTTTAGGGCCTAGGAACAGTGTCTGCACGTCAGCAGAGTAGCCTGCCTGTGAAACTAACTACACCGCCCGTGTATCTCTATTTTCACTGCATCTAATCCAGTTAATAGTTTAATTCCTAGGAGCAGTGTCTGCACATCAGCAGAGTAGCCTGCCTGTGTAACTAACTACACCGCCTGTGTATCTCTATTTTCACTGCATGTAATCCAGTTAATAATTTAGGCCCTAGGAGCAGTGTCTGCACATCAGCAGAGTAGCCCGCCTGTGAAACAAACTACACCGCCTGTATCTCAATTTTCACTGCATCTAACCCAGTTAATAATTTAGGGCCTAGGAGAAGTGTCTGCATGTCAGCAGAGTAGCCTGCCTGTGAAACAAACTACACCGCCTGTGTATCTCTATTTTCACTGCATCTAATCCGGTTATTAGTTTTGGGCCTAGGAGCTGTGTCTGCACGTCAGCAGAGTAGTCCGTATGTGAAAATAACTACACTGGCTGTGTATCTCTATTTTCACTGCATCTAATCTAGTTAATAGTTTTGGGCCTAGGAGCAGTGTTTGCACGTCAGCAGATTAGCCCGCCTGTGAAACTAACTATACTGCCTGTGTATCTCTATTTTCACTGCATCTAATCCAGTTAATAGTTTAGGGCCTAGGAGCAATGTCTGCATCAGCAGTGTAGCCCGCCTGTGAAACAAACTATACCCCCTGTGTATCTCAATTTTCACTGCATCTAATCCAGTTATTAGTTTTGGGCCTAGGAGCAGTGCCTGCACGTCAGCAGAGTAGTCCGCCTGTGAAACAAACTACACCGCCTGTGTATCGCAATTTTCACTGCATCTAACCCAGTTAATAATTTAGGGCCTAGGAGAAGTGTCTGCATGTCAGCAGAGTAGCCTGCCTGTGAAACAAACTACACCGCCTGTGTATCTCTATTTTCACTGCATCTAATCCGGTTATTAGTTTTGGGCCTAGGAGCTGTGTCTGCACGTCAGCAGAGTAGTCCGTATGTGAAAATAACTACACTGGCTGTGTATCTCTATTTTCACTGCATCTAATCCAGTTAATAGTTTTGGGCCTAGGAGCAGTGTCTGCACGTCAGCAGATTAGCCCGCCTGTGAAACTAACTATACTGCCTGTGTATCTCTATTTTCACTGCATCTAATCCAGTTAATAGTTTAGGGCCTAGGAGCAGTGTCTGCATCAGCAGTGTAGCCCGCCTGTGAAACAAACTATACCCCCTGTGTATCTCAATTTTCACTGCATCTAATCCAGTTATTAGTTTTGGGCCTAGGAGCAGTGTCTGCACGTCAGCAGAGTAGCCCGCCTGTGAAACATACTATACCGCCTGTGTATCTCAATTTTCACTGCATCTAATCTGGTTATTAGTTTTGGGCCTAGGTGCAGTGTCTGCACGTCAGCAGAGTAGCCCGCCTGTGAAACTAACTACACCGCCTGTGTATCTCAATTTTCACTGCATCTAATCCAGTTAATAGTTTTGGGCCTAGTACCACAGTTTGGCCACTCAGTTCTGCTCGGTTTTCATCCATCGGTTGTTATGCCAACAACTACAGATACAGAGTGGCCAATTAGTTAAGCACTAAAATGAGTGGCAAAAGGCCTGCTGCTGGTGGAAAGGGGAATAGGCATGTTGGAAAGGGAAAAAAAGGTTGCGTCCGTGGGGTAGGTGGTAAAGCAACAATAACATCTGCAGAAGAAAGACCATCTTCCAACCAAAGTAAGATGTCTACTTCTTTTCATGGACAATCTTATATGATCCCTTTTTAACGACCATCGCTACAAGCATCGCCAAAAATTCCAGATGAGGCACAAAAACAGCAGGTGCTTGAACGGATATCAAGTTCTCGTTCAAGTGGGCTCTCCTCCATGTCAACTTCAATATCACAACTACTCCAGTCCTCAGATTTGACACCCCAATCACACTTGCTTCCTCACTGCTCCCAAGTCTCCAGCTGCCCATCTGAGCATGGGGTAACACACATGGTTGTGTCTGTAGAGCTGTTTACGCATACTATAGCCTGGGAATCAGAGGTCTGCTCCAGAGCTTCTGTGAATCCAGACAAGGAAATGATCTGCACTGATGCCCAGAATCTTTGTGAGTCGGATCCAGGCCCTGATGAAGAAGATTCTGAGCATAATGTAGACCCTCGTTCCCAAACTGTAACTCCTGTTGGTGGAGACAATGAGGAAGAAGATGATGAGACTGAGATACCTGATTGGAACGAAAACTTTTTGGTCGGAGCAGGAAGAGGTTGGCTCTGAGGACGACGGGTGTGAGAACACAAAGGATGATGATGACGAGGTTGTAGACCTCACTTACTGTCAACCCCCAGTCCGCCAGTCCATGAGGTCAGCACAGGAGGTGGAGGAGGATGCTAGTGACGAGTCTGACGATGAGGTAACGGTGCACCTTCCTGGACAGAGACGGAGTACTAGAAGCACGTTAACAACTGCATCCTCAACCCCAACTGTGCCTCAGAACAGAAGTCGTTATGGCTCTTCAAGTCGCACGGGCTCTAAGCCTTGCATAGCCTGGGCATTTTTGACATCACAAAGGATGACCCATCTCATGTTGTCTGTAAGATTTGTCAACAAAATCTCAGTAGAGGCCAAAAAATCACTAGCTTGAGTACTTCATGCATGAACCGTCACATGGATATGAGGCATAAGTTGCAATGGGAAGCTCACTGTGCTACAATGTGGCCTAGTGGGCCGGGTCAACCACCGTCTGCCCCATCAAGTGCATCTGCGTCCTCTTCATCCTCTGTGACTGTGGGGACAGCAATCACACATGGTTTTGGATGCAGTCCTTCCACCTCTTTACCCACAACAGCCAGTGTGATTGACAGGTCGTCAGGACATTTGCAAGTGGAAACACCTGCTGGTGTTGAGCACTCTCCAACATCGACACCACATTTTGATCAAGGCAACATAACTAGTGTTGAGCGATACCTTCCGATATCGGAAAGTATCGGTATCGGATAGGATCGGCCGATATTCAAAAAATATCGGATATCGCCGATACCGATACCCGATCCCAATACAAGTCAATGGGACCAAAATATCGGAATTAAAATAAACCCTTTCTTTCCTTGTAGGTTCATTCTACATGAAGGAAAACAACTAAGAATAATGCAGGATGTATTTGGGGAGGTGGCGGAGACATTAAAGTCATAGAGGTTTAGCCCAATCAAATAGAATAGCATGTTTTGTTTTTTTTTTAAAGATGTTCGGAGTGACAAAGATATTGACTATGTAAATTTTTTTTTTATTTTGACAGATATTGATGTTACACTATTCCACGCCCTTCCCCTTCT
The DNA here is from genome assembly GCF_032444005.1 of Ranitomeya imitator. Lineage (NCBI taxonomy): Eukaryota > Metazoa > Chordata > Amphibia > Anura > Dendrobatidae > Ranitomeya > Ranitomeya imitator. The sequence goes on along the minus strand of NC_091286.1, from coordinate 326,805,635 downwards.
TTTTTTTAACTTTTCCCACACTTTCATCTTCATCATCATCAGCATCTTTGACATCAACTTGTTCTTCACCTTATTCATCTTCTTCTTCATCCTTTACCTTTTTTTTTTAATTACATTCTTCATATTCATTTTATTCAACTATTATTATTCTTCCTATTCTACATATTCATTTTATTCAACTGTTATTATTCTTCCTATTCTACTTCTTCATCATATTCTCATTTGTGACAGGCATTCCCGTAGTTGTTATCTATAAAAGTTGGAAGATTACACCTTCCGTTCTGCCAGTCACAAAAGTTACATTTGTCCGCGTTCAGTTTGGCCTGCAGCATCAGGCTTTATCCAGGGGCACCACGAGGAGGAACGGACTCACCCCCATACACTGCTTAGTCTTCTTCTGCATATAATTTAGATAATATCTTTTGCTCTGATATTAAGTATTATGCTTAATGTTCTTCTGCTCTTTGTTCTGCAGCCTCTTGTTCTTCTGCTTCTCGGTCTTCCATGTCGTCGTCTCCAGGGTCGTCGTCTCCAGTGTCGTCGTCTCCGCCGTCGTCGTCTCCGCCGTCGTCGTCTCCGCCGTCTTCGTCTCCGCCGTCGTCGTCATCGGGGTGGTCTTCCGGGTCGTCGACGTTAGGGTCTTCAACTTGGAAATGTAGCAGAAGGTACAAGAAGGCTGAGAAAATGCCAAGAACCAGCTGATGGAACTGGAACTCGGATGGCTACCCGAAGGTTCAAGACAAGAGCCTATGGAACTACCGAGGACCAGCTGACGTTACTGGAACCCGGTTACTAAGCAGGAGGTACCCGTGCCTGAAAGCACTACCAAGGACCACCTGACGTTGGTGGAACTTGGATACCCAGAAGGAGGCACCTAAGCCAAAGGCTCTGCCCGGAACCAGCTGACGGTACTGGAACCAGGATGGGGAGCAGAAGGTACAAGAGCAAAAGACACTGCCGAGAACCAGCTGACGGTGCTGGAACCAGGTGGTGGACCCGAAGGCCCACAGGAGAGGAGAGAACAGCTAGGCCGCAAGCCAGCCGCAGTTACCGAACCCCAACAGTCCTACAGGGGGAGCTTGGCCTACTGGCACTACAGAACCAGCCTTGACTACCAATTCATGCAGCCCACATAGGAAGCTCCTAAACTGGAGGCACCCTGGAGTTGGCTAACCCGACCGCACCACGACGGGGCAAGCATAGGCGTCTCAGTGAGCTTGACACAACCCGGAAACAGCTGACGGTGCTGAAACCAGGCTTGACACGAGGGAGTACCTGTGACAAAAACACTGCCGAGAACCAGCTGACGGTGCTGGAACCCAGTTACTAAGCTGTAGGTGCCTGCGCTTAAAAGCACTACCAAGGACCGCCTGACGTTGGCGGAACTCGGATACCCAGGAGGAGGCACCTAAGCCAAAGGCTCGGCCTGGAACCAGCTGACGGTGCTGGAACCAGGCTTGGCACGAGGGAGTACCTGTGACAAAAACACTGCCGAGAACCAGCTGGCGGTGCTGGAACCCGGATGCGTTGCCCCAGTGTGCAAGAGCCAATGGCACGACCGAGGACCAGCTGACGGTGCTGGAACCCGGTTACTAAGCTGTAGGTGCCTGCGCTTAAAAGCACTACCAAGGACCGCCTGACGTTGGTGGAACTCGGATACCCAGGAGGAGGCACCTAAGCCAAAGGCTCGGCCCGGAACCAGCTGACGGTGCTGGAACCAGGAGGTGGACCCGAAGGCCCACAGGAGAGGAGAGAACAGCTAGGCCGCGAGGCAGCCGCAGTTACCGAACCCCAACAGTCCTACAGTGGGAGCTGGGCCTACTGGCACTACAGAACCAGCCTTGACTACCAGTTCACGCAGCCAACATAGGAAGCTCCTAAACTGGAGGCACCCTGGAGTTGGCTAACCCGACCGCACCACGACGGGGCAAGCATAGGCGTCTCAGTGAGCTTGACACAACCCGGAAATAGCTGACGGTGCTGAAACCAGGCTTGGCACGAGGGAGTACCTGTGACATAAACAATGCCGATAACCAGCTGGCGGTGCTGGAACCCGGATGCGTTGCCCCAGTGTGCAAGAGCCAATGGCATAACCGAGGACCAGCTGACGATGCTGGAACCCGGTTACAAAGCTGTAGGTGCCTGCGCTTAAAAGCACTACCAAGGACCGCCTGACGTTGGCGGAACTCGGATACCCAGGAGGAGGCACCTAAGCCAAAGGCTCGGCCCGGAACCAGCTGACGGTGCTGGAACCAGGAGGTGGACCCGAAGGCCCACAGGAGAGGAGAGAACAGCTAGGCCGCGAGGCAGCCGCAGTTACCGAACCCCAACAGTCCTACAGGGGGAGCTGGGCCTACTGGCACTACAGAACCAGCCTTGACTACCAGTTCACGCAGCCCACATAGGAAGCTCCTAAACTGGAGGCACCCTGGAGTTGGCTAACCCGACCGCACCACGACGGGGCAAGCATAGGCGTCTCAGTGAGCTTGACACAACCCGGAAACAGCTGACGGTGCTGAAACCAGGCTTGGCACGAGGGAGTACCTGTGACAAAACACTGCCGAGAACCAGCTGGCGGTGCTGGAACCCGGATGCGTTGCCCCAGTGTGCAAGAGCCAATGGCACGACCGAGGACCAGCTGACGGTGCTGGAACCCGATTACTAAGCTGTAGGTGCCTGCGCTTAAAAGCACTACCAAGGACCACCTGACGTTGGCGGAACTCGGATACCCAGGAGGAGGCACCTAAGCCAAAGGCTCGGCCCGGAACCAGCTGACGGTGCTGGAACCAGGAGGTGGACCCGAAGGCCCACAGGAGAGGAGAGAACAGCTAGGCCGCGAGGCAGCCGCAGTTACCGAACCCCAACAGTCCTACTGGGGGAGCTGGGCCTACTGGCACTACAGAACCAGCCTTGACTACCAGTTCACGCAGCCCACATAGGAAGCTCCTAAACTGGAGGCACCCTGGAGTTGGCTAACCCGACCGCACCACGACGGGGCAAGCATAGGCGTCTCAGTGAGCTTGACACAACCCGGAAACAGCTGACGGTGCTTAAACCAGGCTTGGCATGAGGGAGTACCTGTGACAAAAACACTGCCGAGAACCAGCTGGCGGTGCTGGAACCCGGATGCGTTGCCCCAGTGTGCAAGAGCCAATGGCACGACCGAGGACCAGCTGACGGTGCTGGAACCCGGTTACTAAGCTGTAGGTGCCTGCGCTTAAAAGCACTACCAAGGACCACCTGACGTTGGCGGAACTCGGATACCCAGGAGGAGGCACCTAAGCCAAAGGCTCGGCCCGGAACCAGCTGACGGTGCTGGAACCAGGAGGTGGACCCGAAGGCCCACAGGAGAGGAGAGAACAGCTAGGCCGTGAGGCAGCCGCAGTTACCGAACCCCAACAGTCCTACAGGGGGAGCTGGGCCTACTGGCACTACAGAACCAGCCTTGACTACCAGTTCACGCAGCCCACATAGGAAGCTCCTAAACTGGAGGCACCCTGGAGTTGGCTAACTCGACCGCAACACGACGGGGCAACGCATAGGTGTCTCAGTGAGTTTGACAGTACCCGGAAACAGCTGACGGTGCTGGAACCAGGCTGGGCACGAGGGAGTACCCGTGACAAAAACACTGCCGAGAACCAGCTGGCGGTGCTGGAACCCGGATGCGTTGCCTATTAAAGATTGTCTTCCTAGAGCCCCAACTAGCGGTGTTGGAGCAAAGGGTAAGCAGGGGGAGCAGAGTGTAGGCCGAAGCCTGCACTGGAGGCAGCTTTGTGTCTGCGTTGCGTTTGCAGGACACTTTGCCGGCTACACAGTGGGGGAACAGCTGGCGGTGCTGAACCCCACTAACACATTGGCTGGTGTTTTTCTCTGTGCAGCTAGCACTTCCGGGCAAAAACTAGCGGTGTTAGAGCCCAGGGTCAGCAGGAGGAGGAGAGGAGCAGAGTGTAGGCCGAAGCCTAGTTGAACCAATTTCAAAGGTAACCTTTAACCCCCCCTCAGGTGTTGCAAGGTACAAGAGCCACACCTTGAACAGCATTAATGCTGCACAAGTCAAAGGTTGCTCTCTTAATTTTGCTCCTTGCACACGCTGAATAAAACACGTACACTATTTAGCCCATTATACTGTCAAACAGTAGTGGAGGCGTGACTTGTCTTTTTAAGGAGACGCAGCACAGTTGTCAAAATTTACACCTAGGTGCTGGGCGCAGATTCCTGAGCGTTGTTATTTGCAGTACAGGAGACTGCGCTCTTGTGTTATCCCTTGGCAATACCCTGTTAGTGCAGGCCATCTTATGACCTCATTTCATGTTGGCCGGTGCGGTTAACGATGGCCATAAATCCCAGACCCACAGTGCCTTTTCATAAAGTCACACTGCGGTGCTGGGATTCGTGGCCTTGTGCAGTAAATATGTTCGCCGCTCACACATGTCCTTACACCTGCTTCAGACTGGGCGGCCTCAGCTGATCCCTTATCGCATGCCGCGGCCATAAGGCCGCACAGTCTGAAGAAGGCGGAAGGAGTGTAGTGAAGACAGGCGAATATATGCACTGCTCGTGCCCATCAATTACACCCTCGCAGTCAAAATATATGAGACAACGAGGGGCGTTGTGTCGGGCAGGGCAGACGCACAGGCACAGCCAGCCAACCAATGATGTCAGAAGACGGGCAGCGCTAACAATGGGGGTGCTGCGTGTCATTAAAATTGAAAGTCACACCTCAGGGACATTGTAATGGTCTCTAATGAGACACATTTTGTACGTGTTGAGTTCCACGTGGGCAAGGAGAAAAAGTCAGCCACCTTGTACAAATGCAGCAGTACTGCTGTACAAGGTGGCTGTTATACATAGAAACACCTGGGGGTGGGGGGCAGGCTCCCTTCAATTTCAGTTCATGTGCCTGCGTGGCGTTTGCAGGACACGTTGCCGGCTACACAGCAGGGGAACAGCTGGCGGTGCTGAACCCCACTAACACATTTTCTGGTGTTTTTCTCTGTGCAGCTAGCACTTCCGGGCAAAAACTAGCGGTGTTTGAGCCCAGGGTCAGCAGGAGGAGGAGAGGAGCAAAGTGTAGGCCGAAGCCTGCACTGGTGGCAGCTTTTGGTCGGTTGTGCCAGCGTGGCTTGTGCTGGACACGATGCCGGCTACACAGCAGGGGAACAGCTGGCGGTGCTGAACCCCACTAACACATTGGCTGGTGTTTTTCTCTGTGCAGCTAGCACTTCCGGGCAAAAACTAGCGGTGTTTGAGCCCAGGGGCAGCAGGAGGAGGAGAGGAGCAGAGTGTAGGCCGAAGCCTGCACTGGTGGCAGTTTTTGGTCGGTTGTGCCAGCGTAACTTGTGCTTTACACGATGCCGGCTACACAGCAGGGGAACAGCTGGCGGTGCTGAACCCCACTAACACATTGGCTGGTGTTTTTCTCTGTGCAGCTAGCACTTCCGGGCAAAAACTAGCGGTGTTTGAGCCCAGGGGCAGCAGGAGGAGGAGAGGAGCAGAGTGTAGGCCGAAGCCTAGTTAAACCAATTTCAAAGGTAACCTTTAACCCCCCCTCAGGTGTTGCAAGGTACAAGAGCCACACCTTGTGCAGCATTAATGCTGCACAAGTAAAAGGTTGCTCTATTACTTTTGCTCCTTGCACACGCTGAATAAAACACGTACACTATTTAGCCCATTATACTGTCAAACAGTAGTGGAGGCGTGACTTGTCTTTTTAAGGAGACTCAGCACAGGTGTCAAAATTTACACCTAGATGCTGGGCGCAGATTCCTGAGCGTTGTTATTTGCTGTACAGGAGTCTGCGCTATTGTGATCCCTTGGCCATGCGCTGTGAGCGCTGCCTGTCTTCTCACCTCATTTCATGTTGGCCGGTGCGGTTAGCAATGGATATGAATCCCAGGCCCGCAGTGTGTTTTCAAAAAATCACACTGCGTGGCTGGGATTCGTGGCCTTGTGCAGTAAATATGTTTGCCGCTCACACATGTCCTTACACCTGCTTCAGACTGGGCGGCCTCAGCTGATCCCTTATCGCCTACCACGGCCATGAGGCCGCACAGTCTGAAGAAGGCGGAAGGAGATGAGTTAAGACAGGCGAACATATGCACTGCACATGCCCATCAATCACACCCTCGCAGCCAAAATATATGAGACAACGAGGGGGGTTGTGTCGGGCAGGGCGGACGCACAGGCACAGGCAGCCAACCAATGATGTCAGAAGATGGGCAGCGCTACCAAGGGGGGTGGTGCGTGTCATTAGAAAGGAAAGTCACACCTCAGGGACATTTGTTTTGGTCTGTAATGAGACACATATTTTACGTGTTTAATTCAACGTGGGCAAGGAGAAAAAATCAGCCACCTTGTACAAATGAAGCAGTACTGCTGTACTAGGTGGCTGTTATACATAGAAACACCTGGGGGGGTGGGGCCAGGTTCCCTTTAATTTCAGTTCATGTGCCTGCGTGGCGTTTGCAGGTCACGTTGCCGGCTACACAGCAGGGGAACAGCTGGCGGTGCTGAACCCCACTAACACATTGGCTGGTGTTTTTCTCTGTGCAGCTAGCACTTCCGGGCAAAAACTAGCGGTGTTTGAGCCCAGGGGCAGCAGGAGGAGGAGAGAAGCAGAGTGTAGGCCGAAGCCTGCACTGGTGGCAGCTTTTGTTCTGTTGTGCCAGCGTGGCTTGTGCTGGACACGTTGCCGACTACACAGCAGGGGAACAGCTGGCGGTGCTGAACCCCACTGACACATCAGCTAGTGTTTTTTCTGTGTAGACAACACTTCCAGGTGGCAACTGACAGTGTTGAAACCCAGGGAATCAAAGAGGAGCAGAGTGTAGGCCGAAGCCTGCAGTGGAGCAAGTTGAAAGGGAACCTTTAACCCCCCCCCTCCCAGGCATTTGTTGCTGAAAGAGCCATCTTGTACAGCAGTAATACTGCACATGGAATATGGTGGCTCCGAAAATTATGCTCCTTGCAAACGCTGAAGTACACACTCATATAATGTGTCCCCTCACACCGTCAAACTGTGCCGGAAGTGGGACTTTCCTTTGTAATGTGACACAGCACAGCCGTCATTCCAACCCCCTTGGTGCCGTGCGCCACCTCCTCAATGTTGTTTGGTTCTGTCAAGGAGCCCGCGCTGTAATGTTATCCCTTGGCCATGCACAGTTAGCGGTGCCCGTCTTCTGACATCATTTAGGTGTCAGGCTGGCAGTGCCTGTGCGTCCAAGCTGCCCGAGATCCAACCTCGCAGTGTCATCTAATGTAATCCCACTGCGGGCCAGGGATCCATGGGCATGCGCAGTGCATATCATCGCCTCTCACTCACCTCCTTCCTGCTTCTTCAGACTGTGCGGCGTCACGGCCGTGGCATGCTATTAGGGATCAGCTGACGCCGCCTAGTCTGAAGAAGCGTGAAGAAGGGGAGTGAGAGGCTATTATATGCACTGCGCATGGCCATGGATACCAAGCCCACTGTGGGATCACATTAGGCGACACTGCGAGGTGGGATTTCGGGCAGCGTGGGCGCACAGGCGCAGCCAGGAAGACAACAAATGATGTCAGAGGACGGGCAGCGCAAACTGTGCATGGCCAAGGGATAACATAACAACGCAGGGTCCATGACGGAATCAAACAACGCTAAGGAGGCAGCGCACGGTGCCAAGGGGGTAGCAATGACGGCTGTGCTGCGTCACATTACAAAGGAAAGTCCCACCTCCGGGACGGTTGGACGGTGTGAGGGGACACATTACATGAGTGTGTAGTTCAGCGTTTGCAAGGAGCATAATTTCAAGAGCGAGCTTTTCCTTGTGCAGTATTAGTGCTGCACAAGGTGGCTCTTTCAGTAACAAACGCCTAGGGGGGGGACACAGGTCTCCTTACATTTTAGTTGTGCCAGCGTGGCGGTCGCATGACACGTTGCCGGATACACAGCTGGGGATCAGCTGACGTTACTGAACCCCAATAACAGAGCAGCGACTGTTGACTGTGCAGACAGCACTTCCAGGCACCAACTGGCGGTGTTAGAGCCCAGGGACAGCAGGAGGAGCAGATTGGAGGTATTGCCGCACACACAGCTGGGGATCAGCTGACGTTACTGAACCCCAATAACAGAGGAGCGACTGTTGACTGTGCAGACAGCACTTCCAGGCACCAACTGGCGGTGTTAGAGCCCAGGGACAGCAGGAGGAGCAGATTGGAGGTATTGCCGCACACACAGCTGGAGATCAGCTGACGTTACTGAACCCCAATAACAGAGGAGCGACTGTTGACTGTGCAGACAGCACTTCCAGGCACCAACTGGCGGTGTTAGAGCCCAGGGACAGCAGGAGGAGCAGATTGGAGGTATTGCCGCACACACAGCTGGGGATCAGCTGACGTTACTGAACCCCAATAACATAGGAGCGACTGTTGACTGCGCAGACAGCACTTCCAGGCACCAACTGGCGGTGTTAGAGCCCAGGGACAGCAGGAGGAGCAGAGGAACAGAGTGTAGGCCGAAGCCTGATTGGAGCAAGTTGAAAGGGAACCTTTAACCCCCCCCCAAGACGTTTGTAGCTGAAAGAGCCATCTTGTGCAGCACTAAGGATGCAAAAGGAAAAGGTTGCTCTTTTAATTATGCTCCTTGCAAACACAGAAGTAAACACTAAAAATGTGTCCCCTTATACCGTTAAACCGTCCCGGAGGTGCGAATTTCCTTCGTAATGGGACACAGCACAGCTGTCATTCCTATCCCCTTGGTGCCGTGCGCTGCCTCCTCAGCGTTGTTTTAAGCTGTCACGGAGCCTGCGCTGTTTTGTTATCCCTTGGCCATGCCCAATTAGCGCTGCCTGTCTTCTGACATAATTTGGTGTCAGGCTGTCAGTGCCTGTGCGTCCACGCTGCTCCAGATCCCACCTCGCAGTGTCGTCTAACGTAATCCCACTGTGGGCCTTGGATCCATGGGCATGCACAGTGCATATCCTCGACTCTCACTCCCCTCCTTCCCTCTTCTTCAGACTGTGCGGTGTCACGGCCGTGGCATGCTATTAGGGATCAGCTGACGGCGCACAGTCTAAAGAAGGCGGAGGGAGATGAGCGAGAGCCCGAGGGGAAGATATGCACTGCGCATGCCCATGGATCCCAGGCCCGCAGTGTGATTCAATCAGAAGACACTGCGAGGCGGGATCTCGGGCAGCGCGGCCGCACAGGCGCAGCCAGCCTGACACCAAATTATGTCAGAAGACAGGCAGTGCAAATAGGGCATGCCCAAGGGATAACAGAACAGTGCAGGCTCCGTGACAGCTTAAAACAACGCTGAGGAGGCAGCGCATGGCACCAAGGGGGTAGGAATGACGGCTGTGCTGCGTCACATTACGAAGGAAAGTCCCAGCTCCGGGACGGTATAACGGTATCAGTGAACACATTTTATAAGTGTTAAGTTCTGCGTGTGCAAGGAGCTAAACTAAAAGAGCTACCTTTTCCTTGTGCAGCATTACTGCTGCACAAGATGGCTCTTTCAGTAACAAACGACGGGGGGGGGGACAGGTTCCCTTACATTTAGGTTGTTGTGCCAGCATGGCGGTCGCAGGACACATTGCCGGCTACACAGCTGGGGATCAGCTGACGTTACTGAAACCCAATAACACTGGGTCGTATGTTTTTACTGTGCAGCCTGCACTTCTGAGCTGCAACTGGCGGTGTTGGAGCCCAGGAATAGCAGTTCAGGTGGTAGAAAGATGAACACAGCAGGAGACCTTGATGACACCCAATTACTTAAACAGGCAGAGGAGTGGCAAATTCCTGCGAGATCCAGGCCTGGTTCATTTTCAGGAAAGTAAGCCGGTCAACGTTATCGGAGGATAGTCGCATGCGACGGTCTGTTAGTACACCACCTGCGGCACTAAAGACACGTTCCGATAAGACACTAGCCGCAGGGCAAGCCAGCACCTCCAATGCATACTGGCTTAGCTCTGGCCATGTATCCAGCTTAGAGACCCAAAACTTGAACGGGGAAGAGCCGTCTGGGAGTACAGTAAGAGGGCAAGCCATGTAGTCTGTCACCATCTGACGGAACCATTGCCTCCTGCTGACTGGAGCAGCCTGTGATGGTGTAGACATTTGGGGCGGGCACACTAAAGTGTGCCAGAGTTGTGCCATACTGGGCTTGCCTTGGGCAGAGGCACTGTTTCTGCTCCCTCTTTGGGCAGAGCCTCCCCCCACTGCCTCGACGCACTGAGCTGCTTTGTAAAGCACTAGCAGCACTCCTCTCAGTTGGACAGGAGAAGATGATGGAATTCACCAGTGTGTCGTGGTACTCCCGCAATTTACGCTCCCGGGTCAACGCTGGGATGAGGTTTTGGACGTTGTCCCGGTAGCGAGGATCAAGGAGGGTGAACACCCAATAATCAGGCATGTTGAGAATGTGGTCGATGCGGCCGTCGTTTCTCAGGCACTGCAGCATGAAATCCACCATGTGCTGCAGACTGCCAACTGGCCCAGAAACGCTGTCCCCTGCTTGAGACATGATCTCTGCCCGCTCGTCATCACCCCACCCTCGCTGTACACACTGACCACTGGACAATTGTGTCGCTCCCTCCTCCATTGACTCCTCCTCATCCTCCTCACAAAGTGGCCCCTGCGTACCCCTTTGTGAGGAACCACATGACGCTGACTCTCCAGAAGCTGATGGAAAAGGTGACTCCTCATCCTCCACCTCTTCCACAACTTCATCCCTTAACCCTTGCAAAGTTTGCTGAAGCAGGCAGATAAGGGGGACAGTCATGCTGACTAGTGCATCATCTGCACTTGCCATCCGCGTGGAATAATCAAAAGGATGCAAAACCTGGCAGACGTCCTTCATAGTGGCCCACTCTGTGGTTGTGAAGTCTGATCGGCACTGACTGCGACTTCTTTGCGCCTGATGCAGCTGGTACTCCATAACTGCTTGCTGCTGCTCACACAACCGCTCCAACATATGTAACGTGGAATTCCACCGGGTAGGTAGGTCACATATGATGCGGTGTTCCGGAAGGCGGAATCGGCGCTGCAGAGCAGCAATGCAGGATCTTGCCAAGCTGGAACGCCGCAAGCGAGCACACTCTAGGCGGACCTTGTGCAGCAGGGCATCAAGTTCCGGATAGTCCCTCAGAAAACTCTGCACAACCAAATTGAGCACATGTGCCAGACATGGGATGTGAGTGAGGTTGCCAAGGGCCAAAGCTGCCACCAGATTTCGGCCATTGTCACACACTACCATGCCTGGCTGGAGATTCGCTGGCAGTAACCACATATCGCTCTCCTGCTTGATGGCATTCCAGAGCTCCTGCGCTGTGTGGCTTCGATTCCCCAATGAAACTAGTTTCAAGACGGCCTGCTGACGTTTGGCCACGGCTGTGCTCATGTCGGTCATAGGTAAACGTTCACGGGTCCATGTGGAGGTGGACTGTGACGGCTCCTGCAGAGATGATTCTGAGGAACTTGTGTAAGAGGAGGAGTCAATGCGTACAGACTGGATTCCTGCAATCCTTGGAGTGGGCAGGACACGTCCTGCGCCACTCGCACGATCTGTACCTGGCTCAACAACATTAACCCAATGGGCAGTGAGGGAAACGTATCGCCCCTGTCCATGCTGACTGGTCCACGCATCGGAGGTGAGGTGGACCTTGCTACTTATGGCATTCAGTAGCGCATGTTTTATGTTTCCCTCAACATGCCTGTGCAGGGCAGGGACAACTTGCCTGCTGAACTAAAAGCGGCTGGGCACCTTGTACTGTGGGACTGCCAATGCCATCAAGTCACGGAAGCTGTCAGTCTCCACCAGCCTAAATGAGAGCATTTCCAGGGACAACAGTTTGGCAATGCCTGCATTCAGAGCCTGTGCTCGGGGGTGGTTGGCCGAGAATGCCCGCCTTTTCTCCCATGCCTGTACTACCGATGGCTGTAGAGTAGACTGGGAGTGTGAGGATGACTGGGAAGGTGGTGCTGTGGGTGGAATTACACAAGGTCTCTGGACAACAGTGCCAGAGGTTCTTCCATGGCGATTCTGGGAGGAAGCCAAACCAGCTGTGCGTGAGCTGGAGGAAGAGGCAACACGAGCTGAAGAGGTGGTAGCTGCCGCTGTTGGTTGGCCTACATCTTCAGTGTGTTTCTGTAACTCCACCGCGTGCCTGGTCCGCACATGTTTCCACATATTTGTGGTATTGAGGTTGCTGACATTTTTCCCTCTTTTTACTTTCTGATGACACAGCTTGCTTTTGACAAAACAAATGTCATCTGCAACTGTGTCAAAAAAGGACCAGGCACTGCAAGTCTTGGGAGCGCCTTTTTGGCTTTGGAAAGAGACAGGCTCCTAACGGGTGCCAAAGTGGAGGCTACAGGCTCCGCAGTCTTCCCCCTCCCTCTCCCTCTTTGGCCCGTAAGGGGAATCTCTTCCTCAGAGCTGCTCCCACCACCTTCCTGTTCCTCACGCCACGATGGGTCAACGACCTTATCATCTCCACTACCCTCTGCCACCAACTGCTCCTCCTGGGTAGTCTCGGCAGCACAGTATGCACCAGAAAGCGTCACCTGAGTTTCATCATCAGATGCGTACTGCGCTGTGGTCACCGGAGGCACTGGCCCACCTGCCTCTTCAGAGTCAGAGAGACAAAGCTGTTGGGCATCACTGCACACTGCCTCTTCTTCCATTTCTCCAATGCTGCTTGGCTGGCCCCCTGTTTCCAAGCCAAGAGATTCAGAGAACAGAAGTAGAGACGGCTCCTGTCCTGAGCTCTCTGACTGCCTGGCCAATTTGGCAGGTGGTGAAGAGACAGATGGCTGCTCTCCAGTGCTCTGTGCCTGAGAGGATGTGGCACTAACTGAAGTCGATGCCGAGGCGTTAGCTGCCATCCACCCGACAACGGCTTCAATTTGGTCTTCACGCAGCAGCGGTGCACGGCGCTCTCCGACAAAGCTGCGCATGAAGGACTGTTCCCTGCTGAAACTGAGTGACGACGAGTCACCGGTGCCCGCAGCAGGCACAGAATCACCACGTCCTCTCCCTGCTCCTCTCCCTGCTCCGCGCCCACGCCCACGTGCCTTACTCCCTGCCCTCTTCATCTTGGTTGACAGATAAAGATAAGCAGAAAAGTACTAAGGCCTTAGTGTGCTTATTCCTGAAATGCTCCTCCTAACAGGTGTAAGAAACACTAATGTTGTAAAGTGTGGACTAAACTTTATTATTTTTCAAATGTGGCCTACACAAGTGTTAAGTTGTGTTTGGTGAACTTTACTATTTTTTTTTTCTGCAGATCGGATTACAGAGCAAGTTTAACTCACACGGGGACCGTGCAGACAGCCGTAAACGGCGCTGCAAGGCCCAAAAACCCTCCTCTAGGTTATCCTATGTAGTGTTTTTCCACTATTTAGCTGGAGACGGGTGGAAAGACACTAATAGGAAATTTTTTCAAAAATTTTTAAACAGGCTGCACTATTTGAAAAAAAAGGAAATTTTTTTTCAAGGTATGAGGCAGTAACGCACCCTGAGCTGAATCCAACCCGCTATGGCTGCACACAGACTACAGGGCGAGCTGCGCTCACACAGAGACCGTGCAGACAGCCGTAAACGGCGCTGCAAGGCCCAAAAAACCCCCTCTAGGTTATCCTATGTAGTGTTTTTCCACAATTTAGCTGGAGACGGGTGGAAAAACACTAATAGGAATTTTTTTTTTTAAATTTTAAACAGGCTGCACTATTTGAAAAAAATGAAATTTTTTTTCAAGGTATGAGGCAGTAACGCACCCTGAGCTGAATCCAACCGTCTATGGCTGCACACAGACTACAGGGCGAGCTGCGCTCACACAGAGACCGTGCAGACAGCCGTAAACGGCGCTGCAAGGCCCAAAAAAAAACCTCTAGGTTATCCTATGTAGTGTTTTTCCACAATTTAGCTGGAGACGGGTGGAAAAACACTAATAGGAAATTTTTTTTTTAAATTTTAAACAGGCTGCACTATTTGAAAAAAAGGAAATGTTTTTTCAAGGTATGAGGCAGTAACGCACCCTGAGCTGAATCCAACCGGCTATGGCTGCACACAGACTACAGGGTGAGCTGCGCTCACACAGAGACCGTGCAGACAGCCGTAAACTGCGCTGCAAGGCCAAAAAAAAACCCTCTAGGTTATCCTATGTAGTGTTTTTCCACAATTTAGCTGGAGACGGGTGGAAAAACACTAATAGGAAATTTTTTTTTTAAATTTTAAACAGGCTGCACTATTTGAAAAAAAGGAAATGTTTTTTCAAGGTATGAGGCAGTAACGCACCCTGAGCTGAATCCAACCGGCTATGGCTGCACACAGACTACAGGGTGAGCTGCGCTCACACAGAGACCGTGCAGACAGCCGTAAACGGCGCTGCAAGGCCAAAAAAAAACCCTCTAGGTTATCCTATGTAGTGTTTTTCCACAATTTAGCTGGAGACGGGTGGAAAAACACTAATAGGAAATTTTTTAAAAAAATTTTAAACAGGCTGCACTATTTGAAAAAAAGGAAATTTTTTTTCAAGGTATGAGGCAGTAACGAACCCTGAGCTGAATCCAACCGGCTATGGCTGCACACAGACTACAGGGCGAGCTGGGCTCACACGGAGACCGTGCAGACAGCCGTAAACGGCGCTGCAAGGCCCAAAAACCCCCCTCTAGGTTATCCTATGTAGTGTTTTTCCACAATTTAGCTGGAGACGGGTGGAAAAACACTAATAGGAAATTTGAGAAAAAATATGCAGCAGGCTGCACTATGAGCAAAAAAGGACAACTGTGTGAGGCAGTGTGAACCCCCCCCTGAGCTGAATACAACCTGGTATATGGCTGCACACAGACTACAGAGTGAGCTGCACACACACACACACAGAGACCTTGCAGAACGCTGTTAAAACAGCGCTGCAAGGCAAGAGCAAGGTGAACAGTGAAGAACACACAGCGTTTTGCTAAATTAGCCTTGGGAAAAGAAAATAAAGCAATTAGCTATCTCAACTGGCCCTCAGTTAGAACACAGCGTCCTGTCCCTAACTGAAATCACAGCAGAGTGAGCGCAAAATGGCGGCAGCGTTTTTTATAGTGCAGAGTGACATCATTTCAGCAGCCAATCACAGCCTTGCCAGTACTTACATGCCCAACATGCTAAACAGGATGTGCCCACACTTCCAATCATTCCTCATTGGCTGCTGCGTTCAGTTTGAATTCTGGGAATTTCCGATTCCGGTATCCGATACGCGGGAAGTATCGGAATTCGGTATCGGAATTCCGATACCGCAAATATCGGCTGATACCCGATACTTGCGGTATCGGAATGCTCAACACTAAACATAACATCTGCGCTTGCACCTTCCTCACAGACCAGCAGTTTGCCGGGGACACCCTAATCAACTAAGCACGGCAGCCAGCCCTCAGTCCCTCAGATGTGGACAAGTAAAAGACCATTTCCTCCTAGCCATGACAAAGCTAAGAGGTTGAATTTCTCCATCTGCAAGCTGTTGGCTACAGAAATGCTGCCTTTCTGCCTGGTGGACACAAAGGATTTTCAAGACCTTATGTCCATCGCAGTGCCCCAGTACCAGATGCCCAGTTGCCACTACTTCTCAAAGAAAGCTGTGCCTATGCTACACCAGCATGTTGCACACAACATCACCGCTTCCTTGAGAAACTCTGTGTGTGACAGGGTGCATTTCACCACAGAGACTTGGACGAGTAGACATGGACAGGGGCGTTACATGTCGGTGACTGGGCACTGGGTAACTACGGTGACATCAGGAGAAGGGGCTGCTGTCCAAGTCTTGCTGTCCCAATGAGTTGCTCATCAATCCTCTGTATCTAGAAGTTCCTCCACTGCTTCTGCCTCCTCAACCTCCTCTCGGTCCTCCGCCTGCACCCAAAGCCTGTCTGTTAATGCCACCGTGTTGTAACTGCGCTGAAGGAATCCTGCACAACTTCTCACTATGCTGTCACCAGGGCTCAACGGCATCAGGCAGTGTTTACATTGAAATGTCTGGGAAATGTGAGTCACACAGCTGAGGAGTTGTGGTCAGCTCTGGAGACCGAGTTCCATCAATGGTTGTCTCCACTCAACCTGCAGCCAGGGAAGGCTGTGTGCGACAATGCTGCAAACCTGGGTGCGGCCCTTCACCGGGGCAATGTCACACACGTGCCTTGTATGGCTCACGTTTCGAACCTGTTTGTCCAGCAATTTTTATCCCACTATCCCGGAGTAGATGGGCTTCTGCAGAGGGCACAGTCGTTGTGTGCTCACTTCCGCCGTTCGCATCCCGCATTTCGATGACTAGCATCTCTACAGAAGTCGTTGGGCCTGCCAGTTCACCGGCTGAAATGTGATGCGCACACACAGTGGAATTGAACTCAGCACATGTTGCAGCGACTGTGGCAGCACCGACGAGCCCTGGTGCAATACGTTATGACGTATAGCCTGGGCCAGCGAGATCACGAGGTGGGGCAAATCACGCTGCAGGAGTGATCTCAGATCAGGGACCTATGCACCCTTCTGCACAGTTTTGAAATAGCAACGAAGATGTTTAGTGCTGACGATGTCATTATCAGCATGACCATCCGGTGATTTACATGCTGGAGCACACCTTACACAGTGTTCGGAGTCAGGTAGTGGAACAGGAGGAGTCGTATGCAGAAGGGATCATATCTCCAAGGTCAAGAAGGTTGGCAGCACCAAGGCGGCTGGCATTGGAGGCTGGGGGAGAGGGATTACCGAGGGCGCATGGTAGCAGCTGTCGGGATCACACTCAGTCGGAGCAGCCTTTGGAAGTGGGGCATCACCAGAAATAATACACAAGACACGTCTTGTATAGTGTATCACTGGGAAGTCTCTGAAGCACGCCTGCCTTCAACGTGCTATCCCTTCTTTATATAGTTGTTTCAGTAGGTTTAGTGGTTATACAAGTTTTGCATGTTTAAACAAAGAGACAAAACAGGAAAGAAAGAAAAGAAAAGAAAACAGTTTCGTGGGCGGCAGTTTCACAACAAACAGTACAAAGGCAATTCCACAGACAAGAAAAACAGGATTTCATACTATAGCTAAAATGTCCTTGAATGGACAGGTTAATGTTTATCACAAATTCTTTTTTTTTTTATTTTTGTTCATTGAGGTAATCATTTTTGTTCTGCTCTTCACAATCCACCCTTTGACATATTCCATTCAAAACCTTGTCGATCATTTTAGTCAGTCTTTTTGTGATATTACAAAAAAAAAACTTTATATTCTCGCATCCATTACACAAAATTTATTTGTGCATACCGAGATACCCTTGAGTACAACCTTGAATAATACATATATAATTACAATAACCATAACTGTATGTATTAGGCTTTGCATAATCCCGGTAACCCACCCACCGATCCCTCTGAACCAATTGGCCGGGTTAAGAAAAGAAAAGGTATCTGACCACCAGCTATCCTTATTTTGGTCATTGTCTTTTGTCATACTGATCCCTGAGTCGTTGTACGTCTTTTAATTTAAATCTCATACTCATAGTACTATTCGGGTCTATATAATGACAGCAGGTGGGTCCGATGATTTGACACATACTCCCTTGTGAGGCAGTTAGGTAATCCAATACCAGGGTATGTTGGTTAGTGACTATTATAAGCTGATTCTGTACAGCTATACTAGTATTTAATATGTCCAATATATCCCAAATCTGATCATCTAGATAATCCGTGGCTCTAACTAATTTATCCCACATCTGTGTTAACATAGGATAAATAAAAATGGTACTAGCAATTTTGTTGGGAATTCCCATTTGTACTATATGCGGCCTCCCCGAGGGACGTGGTGAGTTATCTGCAGCTCTTTTATACAGTGTGTGCTTGGGCACGGCTTGCATATTCACTTGTTTATTTGAAATTATGAAAGTAGCCGGGGTTAGGCGTCCTAATGTACAAGTACCCTTTATACCTACGGGAAGCCATTTATATGCTCCTTCTCCGCATATCCAAAATGTACCCTCAGGCAGATCCCACAAAGCTGAGTGCTGCAATACCAATCTGTGAGCCAAATCCACAAAATTAGATACATTCTGAAGCATACACCAAGAGGGTTTTTGTCCCAAGGGGCTACAGTACCTGGCTGCGGGATTCCCACATACATGCATTCCGTTGACATACTCATTGGATTCATTACAAACCAGGTTCCCCGGCTTACTTGTACAACTGTTTGCATCACCTTGGGGGAACAACTCAGAATGTTCCCATTTTCTATTATGTATGTATCTTTCCAATACTGTAGGTTTGAAAGCATCAGAGGAAGGGGTGGTTGTACTGAAACTGAGCTGTAGATTTTCAGTGGGGACCTGTCCTAAATCAGTTAATCCAGTCTTATTCCTAGGTACCCATTTTCCTCCCTTGAATGCTAAATATTGTAAGTTGTCTATTTTTCCTGTAAGATTGCCCTGCCACCAAGGAAATTCTACCCATCCCACAATTGGTATGGCGATTGTAGTATTCCATAGTCTAGTATTGCCAGGTTGGTTGTTGGCCAGGTTGTCTGAACAATTAGGCCAAGCGAATATTTCTTCAGCTGACACGGGAACTGCTAGAAAAGGTATACTTGTGGCTGATACTGGTGAATGGGTACAGATCCAACAATCTGCCAGGGGTTGCGTATTATTTAACAAGTCATGCACTAATTTTCTATGATGTTGTACGAATCTATTGTTCAAAGGGGCTAGAGAATTCAGTCTTTCCCATGCCTCCGTTGAGGTTAACATTATTAACATCAATATCATGAGTCTTATACTGCTTTTTTGCAATGGCTTGCATGTATCCATGATGCCTTTCCTTCAAGCTTGACTGCTGTTGGAGTTGTTAACAGGACTTGGAAAGGTCCATCAAATCTCGGTTCCAGAGTCTTTCTGGTGTGTCTTTTCACGTAGACTTGATCACCAGGTTCCAACTTGTGGCCTCCTTCGAGATTTTCTGGATCTGGAAGGGAAGCAAAAACTTGCGAATGCACTTTAGTTAAACGTTTTTGTAATTCTTGTACATAAGCAGTTAAAGTCTCAGTATTCAACATCAGTTGTTGTGGAAAATAATGTGACGCCCAAGAGACCGGGATACCCAGCACCGGACCAATGGGGTCTGTCTCTTGAGGGGGGTGTCACGGGTGGCTTGACCCGGTGCTGTGGCCTCAGGCAATGCACAGTGTAAAGGGTATCGTGAGGGAACAGGCACTTACTTGATCAGCAGCAGGTTCTCCCAGCGGTGATGATCCCAATCCTGGATAGATGGCTATTGTCCAAATGAAAGACTGAGGCACTGAAACATTTAACCAGTTTACTTTAACATAAAGGGATTTACAACCAGTCCTGTCACCGGAGTCTGTATGGGAACTCTGAGTTACTTTGACCCTGCCGGGGTCTTCGCCTCTTATTGTACGCAATATCTGTGTGGCCCTGCTGCTGTATGTGAACTGGCTGCCGGCCCAATCTGTCCCCTCCGGGTCCTGGTTCGACGGGCAACCCGAGTCCTTTTATCGGCTTACCCCCTCCAGGAGTACCGCTGAACTCTGTGTCTGTTGCTGCGTCCGACCCTAGTGAAGCTGATATCACCTCACGTTTTTCCGGTTGCTGTATTATATGTAATGAATACAGCCACGGATCCGGTATCCGTCTTTGCGCCTGTTCTGGGTAGTGATTAATGCTACCCGGTTCTCACAATGTCCTTTTTCTCTATCCCTCTTCTCCTCAGGCCGGTGATTTAGGCCTGGTAACAGTCACAGGGCTGTTAGAGATTCAACTGTATGACCTCTCACTTTCAGCTCCTTAGCCCAACTGCCAGTTCTTCTCTCAGACCAGAATGGATCAAGGGGAGTCTCTGGAGCTCCCCCTTCTGGCCGGAGGTGGTAGTGCAGTCTTGCTATTTTAGTATTTGCATTTACTGTCAGTAACTATTTTTGTGGCAAATACCCCTAGGGGTGCCACATTCCCCCTTAGTTAAGAACAGTACTCCGGGACTGTGGGACAATAACATTTTGAAATAACAATTAATATGTACAGAGTCTTAAAAATGAAAAGTTACAAAAAACCACTCAAGGAAACAAAAATAGAGTTCTGTAAAAAGTCACTTCAAATAGCGTCCATTAATACAGTTCTACCCTTGAAGGTACTCAATAGAAAGTCTAAAGAAAGTTCAAAAAGAGCAAAAAGCAAAGTTCAAAAAGCAGTCTTTCCGGAGCTTTGATTTAGTGCCTCCGGGCTGATAACAAGTTCAAGAATATGCAAGAAGTTCATACAGACAAGTCTCTGTAGGTACTGGGCTTAAACGTTGCAGACTGATAACAATGACTATACTACATTTTCTGTTTAACTATATACGGCATAACATATATACAATTCACATTATGAGCTTTATAGTTGGTAATCTGCATACCTGGCCGGTAATTGACCCTGGGTACTACGCTGTGATCTACGTAATAGCGGTATCTCTTCATGTGGAGTACTACTGTCTACTGCGGATGTAGTATCTGCCCGCCCTGCTAAAGATAATTCCACGACTATGGAGTTGGCAAGTCCACTGTGAATGGGATTACTCTGACCAGGAATCTGTTCTTCCTGGCCTGGAACCTCCTGTAGTACGGGGTCAGCCTCTTCCTGTCTTGGGACTTCTGGTATTGGGTTTGGTGTTGGGTAAAAGGCCACCATGGGAACCACTACTGCACCATGGTATGTTAGTAGGGTTTTGGGAAAGTCTCCTATACAGGTGTGATACACTTCCTCTTCTTTTTCCTTTACTGGTTGAACCTGTATGGGTTGAATAACTTCTGGTTCTGGCTGGACAACGTCTGGCTCTTTCAATGCTTCCGGACATAATTTAAGATTGTCTCTTGACACTAGTACAGATGTTAAGCCTCCGTTTTTGCTAATGAGACACATTTTAGGATTATCCACTCTTGTTGGTAAAACTGTGTAGGGTACGGCTTCCCACTGATTGTCCAGTTTATTGGTTCGACGATTTCTCATGAGCACTTGGTCACCTGGTCTTAATGGGGTCGCTAGAGCATTCTGGTTGAAAGTTCGCTCTTGTCTTTCTCTAGTTTGCTGAAGGCTTCTTTCCACACTCTCTTGCACTTGGCGATACTGCTTTTGCCGTATGATATCCCAATTGGAGTCTTGGACTTCTGCGTCTGGTTTCAGAATTCCCATTTCTAGATCGATTGGTAATTGGCCGGGTCTTGCACGCATAAGGTAAGCTGGGGTGCAATTGGTGGAACTCACCGGGACATGATTATACAGATCCACCAAGTCAGGCAATTTCTCTGGCCATTGATTCCTTTCTGCCTCAGGTAAAGTCTTTAGTAGTTCTATTACAATATGGTTCATCTTCTCGCATAAGCCGTTTGTTTGTGGATGATAGGCCGTCGTCCGGATCTTTTTGCAACCATACATATTACAGAATTCTCTGAAGATCTCTGATTCAAAGGCTGTACCTTGGTCGGTGAGAACCTGTTCCGGATATCCATGGGGTCTACAAAAGTACGTTTGGAACGCTTTGGCTGCTGTTTTTGCTGTCAGATCTTTTACGGGTACTACTACCAAGAAGCGTGAATAATGGTCCACGATGGTCAAGGCATAGACATAGCCAGACCGGCTTGGTGTCAACTTCACGTGGTCCATGGCTACAAGTTCAAGTGGTTGTTTGGTGATTATGGGCTGCAGTGGTGCTCTTTGGTTCTTTTAATCGTTTCTTCTGAGGTTGCACGGGCCACAATTTCTGCACCACTGTTCGATTGATTTTCTCATCCCGACCCAATAAAATCTTTCTCTTAGAAGTACTTCTAACTTTTTCCAACCGAAGTGACCAGCACCATTATGGTAAGCTTCGAGGACCATCTTGACATCTTGTTTAGGCACGATAATCTGCCAAACCAATTCATGTGTTTTCGGATTGGTGTACCTTCTACAGAGCTTCCCTTGATACAGGAACATTTTGCCTCTCTCTTTCCAGAGTTGATGCGTCTCTTCTGGGGCATCCTCATCGGGATATGCACTTTGCTCAGTTAACAGTTCCTTCACCAACTTCACAGCCAGATTGCTGTCTTGGGTGTCAGCCCATCTATGGTGTGCTAACGGATTTAAATTCACCTCTTGTTGTTTCTGATAGGTACTTGACTGATGATGTTTTGCCTTGGGATGATGGAAGGCTGGTAGTTCAATTTCTTCAAGCTCCCCCATTTCTTCTTCTACATCTCTCAAGTGTGGCATCCGGGATAGGGCATCGGCATTTCCATTCTTGCGACCTGCTCGATACTTGATCTTGAAGTTGTAATTAGATAACCGGGCTATCCATCGCTGTTCTAACGCACCTAATTTGGCTGTGTCCAGGTGGGTCAACGGATTGTTGTCAGTATAGACAATAAATTCTGCAGCGGCCAGATAGTGTTTGAAACGTTCAGTCACAGCCCAAACTACTGCCAGTAGTTCCAATTTGAAGGAGCTGTAATTTTCTGAATTTCTTTCAGTAGGCCGGAGCTTTCTACTTGCAAAGGCGATGACTTTCTCCCGACCTTCTTGCTTTTGTGACAGCACCGCTCCTAGTCCCACATTACTGGCATCGGTGTAGAGGATGAAAGGTTGATGGTAATCTGGGTATGCCAGAACCTCTTCTCCGGTTAGTGCCTTCTTTAGTTGTTCAAAGGAGTCTTCCCTTTCGTCGTTCCACTGAAAAGGAGGGTTTCGGTTTGAAGGTTTCTTCATCTGCCCTACCAAGGTGTCTTGCAAGGGTGCTGCCAACTTGGTAAATCCTTTTATAAATCTGCGATAGTAACCCACCAATCCCAGGAATTGTCTCACTTCTTTTGCGCTGGTAGGTCTTGGCCAATCCCTTATGGCGCTTATTTTCTCGGGATCTGGTGCTACTCCCTCCGAACTCACGATGTGTCCCAGGTACTGTACCTTTGGCTTGAGAAGGTGACATTTGGATGGCTTAACTTTCATGCCATACCTGGATAAGGCTTCGAACACTTCTGCCAGGTCTATTAAGTGTTGTTCGTAAGTCTTTGAGTAGACGATCACATCATCTAGGTACAGGAGGACGGTCTCGAAGTTCTTGTGTCCGAGGCAGCATTCCATCAGCCGCTGGAAGGTACCGGATGCGTTGCAGAGTCCGAACGGCATGCGATTAAATTCACATAGACCCATTGGTGTGGTGAATGCCGTCTTTTCCTTATCTCGCTCAGCCACAGGGACTTGCCAATACCCGCTTGTTAAGTCTAAGGTGGAAAAATAATTAGCAGATTTCAAAGCAGTTAAGGACTCTTCTATCCTAGGCAAGGGGTAGGCGTCTTTATGGGTGATGTTATTAATCTTCCGGTAGTCTACGCACATTCTCATGGTTCCGTCCTTTTTTTTGACAATCACTAGAGGGGCCGCCCAGGGGCTACAGCTGTCTCTTATTACCCCGGCCTGTTTCATCTCCCTCAGCATATCTTTTGCACATTGATAGTGAGCGGGCGGTATGGGTCTATATCTTTCTTTTATTGGGGGATGGTCACTGGTGGGGATTGTGTGTTCTACCCCTTCTATCCGTCCGAAGTCCAATGGGTGTTTACTGAAGACTTGTTCATATTCCGTCACTAGCCTATACACCCCTTGTTTTTGATGGGTAGGTGTTGAATTTATGCCCACGTGTAGCTGTTGGCACCAATCCTCCATTTCTCCATCTGAGCCATTGCCTTCCACCTGACAGGTTGGTTCTAAGGGCTCAATGGTTGTGATGGCATTGTTGTCAACAGTATATAGCTTTGCCATTGTAGCATACCTTGGCAAAGTGACCTCTTCCTCTCCACAGTTCAAAAGTCGTACCGGCACTCGTCCCCGGTGTACCTCGACTATCCCTCGTGCTGTGAGTATAGTGGGCCTGCTGTCGGTGTACACTGGTTCTATTAAGGCTTGATAATCTCGTCCCTTAGTACCAATGGCTGCTCTACACCATACCAGCATTTCTGTTTTTGGTGGGATTACAATAGATGTTGGATCACTTACCCTCACACTGCCGATTTCTCCACCTGCAACTTCTACCTGTTGCCTTAACATCAATACTTTTATTTCCCTCCGGAGAACTCTCTGCTGGCAGGATTGGGCAGTTTCAGCAATTTGCTGTAAGACAGAAATGACTTCGGAAAAGCAGTTCTCTAACACATTCATTCCTATCAATACAGTTGGTTCACAGTTCCGCCGGTCAACATCAACAACAATTATACCCTGTTTCTTCAATTCTACTTTACCAATCTTTATGGTCATCTCCCTGAATCCTAGTTTCGGTACCAACTTACCATTACTGGCCCATATATCTAGTTCAACATCAGAGGGCCCTTTATCAATATCTGCATCAGCCCAGTACCTCTTATAAAGGATATACGGTATAGATGAAATCTGGGAACCTGTGTCCAGCAAAGCGTTGAGGGGCATTCCGTCCAGCACGATAGGGATAATGGGTCGTCCTCCGATGTACCTGTCGTGCCAGGGTGTTGGGCCTTGAAAGTTCATTCCTGCGAAGCGGCCCGCATTCCCAGGGGATTCCCGTTTAAATCACAATCTCGTGCAAAGTGGCCTGGCTGCTGGCAACGGCGGCAAATGGGCTGTCCATCCGGTTGGTAGCGGTCGCGGGGTCGTCCTCTCCATGTCGGGTATCTCCGGGGTCTCATCCATGGAACACCTTCTCTACGGTTTGACAACTCCATCTTGGGTCCTCTCATCTCCTGCATGGTTTTAGCCATTGAAGCAACAACATCAGTTAAAGAGTCAAGCTTTTGTTGAAGAGCCTCATTAGTACTGGGCCCCAGGGGCTTAGCAATGGCCCCGGACATAGCTGATGTCACTGGTACTCCATGTTGTTGAGGAGCCTCTGCCATGAGTTGCGCAGGATCCTGATCCCGAGGTGCCTCTGCCAGCTGGAGACGTATAACGCTCTCCTTTAATTGGGCAAATGTCAATTCAGGGTTCTTAAAAGCAAGCATGCTCACATGCCCCCGGTGAGAAGGGGTGTAGAGTCCCTCAATAAATTGATCTCTTAGCAGTTTATCCGCTCCGGTGTTAAAAATGGGTTCAGCCAGTGTAAGTGATTTAAGGGCTTCCTGCAGGTTTAAGGCAAAGTCTCTCACGCCCTCATTAACTTTTTGTTTGCAATTAAAGAATCGTACTTTAGCTTTGCTGCTGGCAGTGGTTTCAAATGTAGCTTTTAATCCAGCAAATATGCGTTCAACAGTGCCTTTTAGATCAGCTGCCCATGCTGTGACTTCTCGCTTAGCATGGCCACTTAACTGCATCATCAGGAGACTAACACGCTGAACTTCACCCACAGGGAACATGTCAAAATGGGCCAGCATCTTTTCTCTGAAATCGTCAAGGGTATTAGGCTCACCTTCATACATTGGAAGCCATGGGCCACCCGGGGTATATGGCATCAGCACCGGCATGATGGGCGCCACTCCTTGCACCGCTGCGCTACCAGACTCTCTATCGACACTCTGTCTTTCAGCTGCATTAGCGTCGCCGGGTGCTGCGGCGTCTCCGTGCTGCGACATACTGTGCCCCCTTAGTTAATCCGGACCCTTCCGGTCCTCCGCTTCCGTCGGGATAGTGTAGATTCGTTCCGCTGTGCAGCAGGATCGATTTTCCCCTTGCTCTGATGTCAGAGCGCTCAGCTTGGTGCCGCCCACAATGACACGCCCCCTGCTGCTCCCACCCACCGCGCTCTGTAATGGCGGATTCTGAAGTTTTTCAGTTAGACTGGGGCTCAGGTGATGGCGTAGCTCAATTAACAGTCTCGTGCCTAACGGTTATGAAGTGATTACCTCAGGGGATGGCGGCCATCTTTACTCCATTATAACCAATGGGGAAAAGTCACTTTCAATAGTTTTCAATGGAGAATGGATTTTTCTTTAATAAAGTCAATTTTCAAGATTTTTCATCCAAGTTTTCACAGTTTTAGGCTCCAATCACGGCACACAATACCCGGTATACGGGCTGGCTAGATCCTGTTCGTGACGCCAATTGTGACGCCCAAGAGACCGGGATACCCAGCACCGGACCAATGGGGTCTGTCTCTTGAGGGGGGTGTCACGGGTGGCTTGACCCGGTGCTGTGGCCTCAGGCAATGCACAGTGTAAAGGGTATCGTGAGGGAACAGGCACTTACTTGATCAGCAGCAGGTTCTCCCAGCGGTGATGATCCCAATCCTGGATAGATGGCTATTGTCCAAATGAAAGACTGAGGCACTGAAACGTTTAACCAGTTTACTTTAACATAAAGGGATTTACAACCAGTCCTGTCACCGGAGTCTGTATGGGAACTCTGAGTTACTTTGACCCTGCCGGGGTCTTCGCCTCTTATTGTACGCAATATCTGTGTGGCCCTGCTGCTGTATGTGAACTGGCTGCCGGCCCAATCTGTCCCCTCCGGGTCCTGGTTCGACGGGCAACCCGAGTCCTTTTATCGGCTTACCCCCTCCAGGAGTACCGCTGAACTCTGTGTCTGTTGCTGCGTCCGACCCTAGTGAAGCTGATATCACCTCACGTTTTTCCGGTTGCTGTATTATATGTAATGAATACAGCCACGGATCCGGTATCCGTCTTTGCGCCTGTTCTGGGTAGTGATTAATGCTACCCGGTTCTCACAATGTCCTTTTTCTCTATCCCTCTTCTCCTCAGGCCGGTGATTTAGGCCTGGTAACAGTCACAGGGCTGTTAGAGATTCAACTGTATGACCTCTCACTTTCAGCTCCTTAGCCCAACTGCCAGTTCTTCTCTCAGACCAGAATGGATCAAGGGGAGTCTCTGGAGCTCCCCCTTCTGGCCGGAGGTGGTAGTGCAGTCTTGCTATTTTAGTATTTGCATTTACTGTCAGTAACTATTTTTGTGGCAAATACCCCTAGGGGTGCCACAATAACAACCCAAATTTGCTGCTCTACCAAAAAGAATCTCATGTGGTGACAGCTTAGCCTTCCCCCTTGGGGTGTTTCGGATGGAATACAGGGCAAGTGGTAGACACTCGGTCCAAGGCTTTCCTGTTTCTGCCATGGCCTTCTGGATTTTTAATTTTATTGTCCCATTTAATCTTTCCACTTTACCTGAACTCTGTGGATGATATGGAGTGTGAAACTGGTTTTCTACTCCCAACATTTTCATAACATTCTGGAGTATTTCCCCAGTAAAATGGGTACCCCTATCTGACTCGATCACCTCAGGCATGCCGTAACGGGGTATCAGTTCATGTGCTATTTTAATGGCAGTAGTTTTTGCTGAGGCTTTACGAACTGGATAAGCCTCTGGCCACCCTGAGAACATGTCCACACACACAAGCACATATTCGTATCCATTGTACCTAGGAAGTTGGATGTAGTCGATCTGGAGTCTTTGAAAGGGATACAGTGGTCTTACATGATGCTTGGTTGGGGTTTTAATGGCCTGACCTGGATTGTGTGCCAGGCATATAGCGCATGCAGCACACATGTTCCGAGCAAAATTACCAAAGCCTGGAGCCAACCACCTTTCTTTTACCTTGAGCGTCATACCATTTGCCGACACATGCGTGGGTAGGTGGAGGTCACTTGCCACTGCGGGGTACCAGGCTCTGGGTAAACACAACAAAGTTCCTTTTTTCCATAATCCTTGCTGATCTTCTGCCCCTTTTTTCTGCCACTGCCCTCGTTCTTCGTCGTCTACCTGTTTCTGAGCTTCCTTCAATCTTTCCTCATCATCTTCAGAGTTATCTAGTGTGTGGGCATGATGTAAGGGTTTACGTGCTGCCTGTTTTGCTGCCTTATCGGCTTTATCGTTACCCCTGGCTTCCTCGGTGTCGAGTCTCACATGTGCAGCTACCTTTATCACCGCTATTTCTTTAGTTTCTTGTGCTGCCTCCAGAATCTGTCTAATGAGGGAGGCATGTTTAACAGGTTGGCCTGAAGCAGTCATATAACCTCTAGCTCTCCATATTACGCCAAAATCGAATATAATGCCATGTGCATATCTAGAATCAGTGTATATGTTTTCTGTCTGATCTTTGGCTATTTTTAGAGCTTCAACTAATGCCGTAAGTTCTGCTTCTTGTGCAGACTGATTAGCAGGGAGAGGTTCTGCTTTCAGCACTTCATGCTGAGTTACTACCGCATAACCTGTATGAAATTGTCCATTCATATCTGCATATCTACTGCCATCTATGAAAAGTTCAAATGTAGCATTACAGAGTGGCTTGTCACGTACATTACATAAGCCCTGAGTCTCTTGTTCCATTAATTGTACACAATCATGCATTGACTTTGATGGGTCAAAGGAGTTGGAGAGTGCAGTTTCAAAGGAGTTGGAGAGTGCAGTTTCCTCAGGTATGGTACCCCCCTCAGACTCTAAAGGGAGCAAAGACGCGAGATTAAGAGTCTGAATCCTGGCAAAGGAAATGTTGGGAGGCAGTAGTAGGGAACATTGGAGACGGAGGTGTCTGGCCATTGAAATATGTTTAGGTTGGACCTGGTTAAGAATGCCATGTACATCATGAGTGGTCTGAACTAGAAGTGGGTGATCAAGAACAATCTCAGAAGCTTTATCTAATAACAGTGAAATTGCGGCTACTACTCTTACACAAGAAGGTGCGGCTCTAGCTACAGGGTCCAGATGAGCTGATATGTATGCCACAGGTCTCTGTTTGTTTCCATGTTTTTGTGTGAGCACCCCTGTAGCATGTGAGGATATCTCAGCTGCCATCAATTGAAAAGGTTTAGTGTAGTCTGGGAGTCCCAAAGCCGGAGCTGATACCAGTGCTGTTTTCAAAGAGGAAAATGACTGTTTAGCCTCTTCACTGAGTGAATATGGTGTGTTGGCAATACAGTCATATAAAGGCTGCATGAGTTGACTTGCATGTATGATCCACTGTCTACAGTGTGAAACAATACCTAGGAAAGCACGCAGCTGTTTGTGATTCCTGGGTTCAAGCATGTTACGTATGGCTTCCGTACGTTGAGGTGTGAGGTGTCTGATGCCCTGTGATATGCAGTGACCTAAAAACACGACTGTTTGTTGACAAGCCTGGAGTTTCTGTCTATTTACTTTACAGCCTTCTTGCGCTAGGAAAATTAAGAAATTAACAGTTGAGGTAACTGCCGTCTGTTCATCCGGGCAACAAATAAGTAAGTCATCTACATACTGTAGAATGACTACTCCTGGTTCTGGGATGAAATTTTTTAGCACGGTCTGCATTGCTTCAGAGTACAAAGTTGGTGAGTGTACCATACCTTGTGGCAATCTTGTCCATGCTAATTGTTTACCCTTGAATGTAAAGGCAAACAAATGCCAACAGTTCTTATGTAGTGGCACAGAAAAAAATGCGTTTGATAAGTCAATTACCGTAAAATATGCAGCAGTGCTGGGAATTTGAGACAGTAAGGTATGAGGATTCGGTACCACAGGGGTGACCGGTGCCAAAACCTTATTGATTTCCCGTAAGTCGTGCACCATGCGAGATTTCACCATAGTTTCTTTGGAGGACACTTTCTTTTTAACAGGATATAAGGGTGTATTGGCGGGTGACCTGATTTCTACCAAAACACCTTGTAACACATAATCCTGAATTTGTTGAGAAATCGCCTGTTCTTGCTGGGCGCTGATGGGGTATTGCCTAAGCTGAGGTAATATGGTTCCCGGGGCAGTTTCTAACAGTATAGGAGCTACTGATAAAAATCCTACATCAGTGTCTCCTTTTGCCCATAGGCTGTCAGGAACCCGAGACAAGTCAATTTTTGCTTGTTGAGTGTAAATTTCGGGAAAATCCTCCATTGCCTGTATTCTAACATATGGTTCCAGAGTTTCTGCATCTTCAGGGATGGTCAGCATAACTGTGCCATCTTCTCTAAAATGGATGTTTGCATGCATTTTACTTAAGACATCAGTACCCAACAAGCAGGTAGGTGCACCTTTAGCAAACAAAAATTTGGATACAAAAGTTTTAGGGCCAAAGCTCACATTTAAAGGTTTTGTAAAGGGCAACGCCTGAATTTTACCATCATACCCTTCTGCATATGTAACCTTTGAGGATATATTGTCAGGATATGGTAAAAAGTCCTGATTTAAAATGGAGGATGTTGCTCCCGTATCTATCAGAAAAGGTACATTTTTACCCTCAACTTCAACTTGTATTATTGGTCTTCTAGAAGGAAGAGAGACCTGCATAACTTTCAGTCATTCTGAGCTGTCTGTTTGATCAGGCACTGGGTTATTTATCCTATTTTTGGGTACAAAGGTTCCTGAATCTATATCTGTTTTTCTCTTCCTACATTCCCTTTGGAAATGTCCTGGCTTCTTACAGTAATGACAAGTAAACTTTTGATTAGCAGAGCCAGTATTAGCCTGTGCAATTCTTACTGGCTTAGAATTTTCTCTTAAGTCCATTTCTATCCCTACAGCTTTCTGTCTAGCCAGGTGTGGGTCTTCCAAGGTTCTCCAATCAGGGGTTGCGGCCTTAAGCTTTTCCTTCACTTTTGGAGACAATCCATCTATAAAGGTTTTTGTAACTAACCTCATCATTCCTGGAGCGGTTAGATCCATGCCTTCATCTCTGAAATTATTTTCTACACTTAGATAATATTCGTCTACTGATTGTCCAGATTTCTGAGCCACCACTCCCGTTGTTCCTCTCTGCCTCTGTCTCTCCCTCATGAAAACCATTAAGTGATCTACAAATTGTGTACCTGATTCTATCGTTTGTAAGGCACCATCTCCTGCTTGGGGCCTATGTACCTGTAGATTTGCTAATAGCTCCTGGAAGAGTCCAGGAGTCATTTTCATTCTACATAATTCTTCTCCATCTGCCCAAACTCCAGCGTGAGTCTGCATAATTTGCTGTATATATTGTGCAAATCTAACTGGACACTGGGTGGGATCTGGTGCGTTATGCAAGAGAGACATGCCTTCAGCGGGGGACCAAGGGAAATATTGTCGAGTTTGGTGATATCTAGTTTCCATTACTCCGTCAGCACCAGGTTCCCTAAAGGGTCTTGGTACTACCCTAACAGGGGCAAGTACAGCGCCATGTCTAGGTGTACCACAGGCTAGGCAATCATTTCTCCAGTCTGGATTTTGTTGTCCACAGTGCGGACATACCCATCCTCCTGGTCCGGCAAAACTTTGAGGTGGTGTTTGGAGAAAAGATGGGGCATGTGGGTTAAGGTATGGGGGTGGGGTATTTTTAGATTCCACATTTTGTTTTTCTCCACAGCCTGTGGGTCTAATACACCACTTTTTACTCTGTTGATTATATGTCCATCCCTCATTTTCTGCTACCCTAGAGACATCAATCAATGCTTGGATCTGATCTATCCATTTCTTGTCTCTGATTATGCCTTTTTTCCTTTCCTGAATTCCTTCCCATAGTTTTCTACTAAAAGCTTCTGCCCTAGTAACTCCAAACTTACTAAAAATCTTTTTCAGCCCCTTAGTGGCATCTTCACCACTTCTCTCCTTTATGATAGTATAGATATCTAATTCTTCTGGTTCCGACTTTGTTTGCTTATTCCCCATTTTCTTATCCTGAGCTTTCTTGCCCTAGGTGGCGTTTGGGTATGAGAATACCTCGTTACCTTCTTCCTAAGGAGCTAGGATGTCTTTTTTCTTGCCCTAGGTGGCGTTTGGGTATGAGAATACCTCGTTACCTTCTTCCTAAGGAGCTAGGATGTTTAAACTGTGTTGATGTAAGAAAATCCTGATTCTTACACCTATAGCAAACAACACAAATTCAACCAGACAGAAAAAGAAAAAGAACATACAACGTATCTTGTCCCAGGATAATTTATCTGTCCTGGGCTTATACTATCACATACAACGTATTCTTGTCCCAGGCTAATTTATCTGTCCTGGGCTCATACTATCATACACTTATCCGTCACCAGGTTTTTGTCAAAGACAGGATCAGAGATTGAACATAGGCGCGGAGGTCTCCCCGAAAGGACGCAACCACGTTGCCCAGTGGGACAGTCACTTCTTCTGTTTCAACCCCCTGGGCGGCTTATAGGGCTATTCCCAACTTCCACACACCTTCTATTCACATTCACTCTCATTCAATGCCGTACTCCGTGAGGTGATCAATTCCTAAATAGTTCAAGAACCCGAGCTATAGGTATCCTCCTCTACTAGAACTACCCGCTAAAGAACACGACACAGAAAATCTTACGGACAGTGCAGGGCAGATATAAGAGATCTAACAGTGTCTCTTACCTGGCCAGGTTTTTGTTCATCTGCCGTCCATTATCCCAGATTCTCTTTTCGTTCGTATTCTGCCGGTGTTCTTGAAGGAATACACAGACCTCGGGGGGTCCCTGTTCGGGCGCCAGGAAATGTCGGGATCACACTCAGTCGGAGCAGCCTTTGGAAGTGGGGCATCACCAGAAATAATACACAAGACACGTCTTGTATAGTGTATCACTGGGAAGTCTCTGAAGCACGCCTGCCTTCAACGTGCTATCCCTTCTTTATATAGTTGTTTCAGTAGGTTTAGTGGTTATACAAGTTTTGCATGTTTAAACAAAGAGACAAAACAGGAAAGAAAGAAAAGAAAAGAAAACAGTTTCGTGGGCGGCAGTTTCACAACAAACAGTACAAAGGCAATTCCACAGACAAGAAAAACAGGATTTCATACTATAGCTAAAATGTCCTTGAATGGACAGGTCAATGTTTATCACAAATTCTTTTTTTTTTTATTTTTGTTCATTGAGGTAATCATTTTTGTTCTGCTCTTCACACAGCCAAACTGTTGAGGAAGGTGCAGGAGGTGAGGAAGAAGTGGAGGACAAACTGGCGCTGAGCATGGAAGACTCATCAGATGAGGGAGACCTTGATCAAATTTCTGTTGTACGAGGTAGGGGGGAGAGGGCAGACGAAGGAAGCATGATTCACACCTCACCACCACCAAGACAACAAGGACTTGGTCCTCCTGGATGCGCAAGACACATGAGTGCCTTCTTGCTGCACTACCTGCAACATGACCCTCGGATTGTCAGAATCCGAAGTAATGCTGACTACTGGGTTGCCACACTCTTAGATCCCCGGTGCAAAAGCAAATTTGGTGAAATAATTCCTGCCATAGAAAGGGATTCACGCATGCAGGAGTATCAACAGAGAGTGTTCCAGAATCTAACATCTGCTTTTCCACGAAACACCAGTGGTGCACGTAGTGAATCTCTGAGTTCTAACTTGCCAACCGTGGGACTATCGAGTCATCACTCAAACCGTAACAGTAACATCGTATCTGGTGGTAACAGCAATTTTTTCCAATTGTTTCAAGATTTTTTTAGACCATCCTTTGCAAGGCCACGGGAGACAAGAAGTCTGACGCACAGCCAGCACCTAGAAAGGATGGTACAAGAGTATCTCCAAGTTAACATCGCTGCCATGACTGTGGAACTGGACCCTTGCTCATTTTGGGCTTCCAATCTTGAAAAATGGCCTGAGATCGTTACTCACACCTTGGAGATCTTGTCGTGCCCTCGCAGCCAGTGCTCTCTCTGAACGTATGTTCAGCGCTGCTAGTGGTGTGCTGACAGATAAGCGCACGCAGCTGTCCTGTGACAATGGAAATCCTTTTGGGCCTAGTAGAATTTGATGCTACTCAGCAGCGTACCCCACCCATGAAGCAAGCTACACCACCTGTTTACCTAAGTACTATTTTTTAACGGCATCTAGCCCAGAAAATCCTTTTGGGCCTAGTAGAAATTGGTGCTACACAGCAGAGTACCCCACCCATGAAGCAAACTACACCGCCTGTTTACCTAACTACTATTTTGTAGCGGCATCTAGCCCAGGAAATCCTTTTGGGCCTAGTAGAATTTGGTGCTACTCAGCAGCGTACTTCACCCATGAAGCAAGCTATACCGCCTGTTTACCTAAGTACTATTTTTTAACGGCATCTAGCCCAGGAAATCCTTTTGGGACTAGTTGAATTTAGTGCTTCTCAGCAGCGTACCCCACCCATGAAGCAAGCTACACCGCCTGTTGATTTAATTACAAATATTTAACTGCATCTAGCCCAGGAAATCATTTTGTACCTAATAGCATTTTGTGCTACTCAGCACAGTACCTTACCCATGAAGCAAGCTACACCGCCTGTTCACCTAAGTACTGTTTTTTAACGGCATCTAGACCAGGAAATCTTTTTGGGCCTAGTAGAATTTGGTGCAACTCAGCAGCGTACCCCACCCATGAAGCAAGCTACACCACCTGTTTACCTAACTACTATTTTGTAACGGCATCTAGCCCAGGAAATCCTTTTGGGCCTAGTAGAATTTGGTGCTACTCAGCAGCATACTTCACCCATGAAGCAAGCTACACTGCCTGTTTACCTAACTACTATTTTGTAACGGCATCTAGCCCAGGAAATCCTTTTGTGCCTAGTAGAATTTGGTGCAACTCAGCAGCGTACCCCACCCATGAAGCAAGCTACACCACCTGTTTACCTAACTACTATTTTGAAACGGCATCTAGCCCAGGAAATCCTTTTGGGCCTAGTAGAATTTGGTGCTACTCAGCAGCGTACTTCACTCATGAAGCAAGCTACACCACCTGTTTACCTAACTACTATTTTGTAACTATAAAGGCACGGATGATTGACCTCGTGGAGACACCATCACGTGTTTCTCAATGCAGTGATCCAGAACACTGCCCCCAAATATGCAAATGCAAGTAGAGGAGCTGCGGAGACACCATCACGTGTTTCTCAACGCAGGCAGTGAATAGCCAGGCCTTTCCCCGGGAAGGAACAACCAAGGGAAGGGCAGCATCCAATAAAGGAAAACATCCAATACTGGAAACCACCTATGCCAAGCATGGTATCCATCCACAGACAGCTGTTTCGGGGTTTTTGCCCCTCATCAGTGTGGAGTAGGAAACTGGCTATCAGGAGCAGTGCCTAGTAGAAAGTCTATAAAGGCACGGATGATTGACCTCGTGGAGACCAAAACATCCAACACCGCGGAGACACCATCACGTGTTTCTCAACGCAGTGATCCAGAACACTGCCCCCAAATATGCAAATGCAAGTAGAGGAGCTGCGGAGACACCATCACGTGTTTCTCAACGCAGGCAGTGAATAGCCAGGCCTTTCCCCGGGAAGGAACAACCAAGGGAAGGGCAGCATCCAATAAAGGAAAACATCCAATAATGGAAACCACCTATGCCAAGCATGGTATCCATCCACAGACAGCTGTCTGAGGGGCAAAAACCCCGAAACAGCTGTCTGTGGATGGATACCATGCTTGGCATAGGTGGTTTCCATTATTGGATGTTTTCCTTTATTGGATGCTGCCCTTCCCTTGGTTGTTCCTTCCCGGGGAAAGGCCTGGCTATTCACTGCCTGCATTGAGAAACACGTGATGGTGTCTCCGCAGCTCCTCTACTTGCATTTGCATATTTGGGGGCAGTGTTTTGGATCACTGCGTTGAGAAACACGTGATGGTGTCTCCGCGGTGTTGGATGTTTTGGTCTCCACGAGGTCAATCATCCGTGCCTTTATAGACTTTCTACTAGGCACTGCTCCTGATAGCCAGTTTCCTACTCCACACTGATGAGGGGCAAAAACCCTGAAACAGCTGTCTGTGGATGGATACCATGCTTGGCATAGGTGGTTTCCATTATTGGATGTTTTCCTTTATTGGATGCTGCCCTTCCCTTGCTTGTTCCTTCCCGGGGAAAGGCCTGGCTATTCACTGCCTGCGTTGAGAAACACGTGATGGTGTCTCCGCAGCTCCTCTACTTACTATTTTGTAACAGCATCTAGCCCAGGAAATCCTTTTGGGCTTAGTAGAATTTAGTGCTACTCAGCAGCGTACCCCACACATGAAGCAAGCTACACCCCCTGTTGATCTAATTACTAATTTTTAACTGCATCTAGCCCTGGAAATCGTTTTGTACCTAATAGCATTTGGTGCTACTCAGCAGCATACCCCACCCATGAAGCAAGCTACACCGCCTGTTTACCTAAGTACTATTTTTTAACAGCATCTAGCCCAGGAAATCCTTTTGGGCCTAGTAGAATTTGGTGCTGCTCAGCAGCGTACCCCACCCATGAAGCAAGCAACACCACCTGTTTACCTAAGTACTATTTTTTAACGGCATTTGGCCCAGGAAATCCTTTTGGGCCTAGTAGCAATTTCTGCTACTCAGCAGCGTACCCCACCTATGAAGCAAGCTACACCGCCTTCTTTCTTTTTCAATCTAACCCCTCGGCTCTGGGGTGTCCACTCTCCCTCCAGCTCTCTCCTTCTCACAGGTGGACTACCGCGTGTTTTCACACTGTGGCGAATCTTTGGGGCCCAGGCATAAGAAGTCGTCGAGGTAATGGATAATATGTGCCACCTTACAAACGTCCATGACGACACATTCGAGGAAGCAACTAAACGCCTCAAATAGTGAGCAGGATATGGAGCACCCCATGGGCAAACAGCGATCTATGTAGTATGCTCCTTCACAGAAGCAGCCCAATGGGAGGACACTATTCGGTGGCAAAGGTAGTAACCGGAATGCCCCCTCAATGTGTCTTTTGGCCATTATGGTGCCCCTTACCAACTCCTTGACTCGCCTGATTGCATCGTCAAAGGAGGTACATTACATAGTACTGCACTTGGTTTCGTGTGGATGTTGTCGTTTACTGACCTGCCCCTTGGATATGACAAATGGTGGATTAGTCTGAATGTATTGGGTTCATTTTTTGGCACAACTCCCAATGGGGGTAGCACTACGTCTTCTAAGGAAAGTGTTCTGAATGGACCCGCCGCCATTCTACCTAAAGATATTTCTTTTTTTCTTTTTTTTGTCAAGATGTCTGGGTGTTGGTAGAGTGATTTTAGATTTTTACTCCAGACTTTCTTGATTTTAGAAGGGCATGACATGCCTATATCTGTGTCTCCTCCTTTTATTCCTCCACCTCTTTTCTTTTCGCATGACTATATGTAGTTGTGACTTTTCCATGTGTTTGTTGTGTCTTCTGAGCAGTTTGTCAGCTTTTGGACACCTTTTAAGGTGTTTTCTATGTGTTTTCAATGTGTTTGTATGTGTTTGTGCTTGCTTGCCATTGGTTTCAATGGGGTTCGACGGTGCTCATCGAACACGTCCCTGTTCGACGAACCGAACTGAACCCGAACACTAGGGAGGTGGCTATACACTAACTGTGAGCACCAGATGGGCAGACAGTGGGCAGCAGAGGCAACAAGCAAACCGCAACAAGTGATCGGTGAAATGAGTTTTATTTTCTGTTTCTTTGTTTATTTACATGTTGCTTTTGTTATATACTGGGGCCTATAGAGACCTCAGAGCATTATAGATTCAATTTGCAGAGAATTTTTGACAACTGATATTTAGAATGTGAGGATATTGATAACACAGGTCTACAAAAAAAGTCAGGTGCCAAGGTTTTTTAAATGGATTTAGGGTGTTTTGAGGGCGCTGAATTTATTTATTTTACTCATGTATATAGCGCCATTAATTCCACAGCACCTTACAGACATTATCGGCACTGTCCCTATTGGGGCTCACAATCTAGATTACCTATCAGTATGTATTTGGAGTGTGGGAGGAAACCAGAGAACCAGGAGGAAACCCACACAAACATTGGGTTAAAAAATGCTATTAATTTTGCTGATAAAGGCACAGATGATTGGCCTCGGGGAGACCAAAACATCCAACACTGCGGAGACACCATCACATGTTTCTCAACGCAGTGATTCCAGAACACTGCCCCCATCCCTTATGGGAAATATGCAGATGCATGTAAAGAAGCTGCGGAGACACCATCACGTGTTTCTCGACGCAAGCAGTGAATAGCCAGGCCTTTCCCAGGGAAGGAACAACCACGGGAAGGGCAGCATCCTATGAAGGAAAGCCACCTATGCCAAGCATGGTATCCATCCACAGACAGCTGTTTCTCCGCAGTGTTGGATGTTTTGGTCTCCCCGAGGCCAATCATCTGTGCCTTTATAGCCTTTTTACTAGGCACTGCTCCTAATAGCCAGATTCCTACTCCACACTGATGAGGGGCAAACACCCCGAAACAGCTGTCTGTGTAATAAAAATGTATCGGTATTACATTGCTCATCCATAGAGTATTACGTCTACGTGAATACATTTTGGTAGTATCTAACCGTTCCAAAAATTGTTAAAAAATGTACCTGTATTATATTGCTCATACGTATTACATTTTCTTGGGTACATTTTGGTGGTGTGTAATCCTTTCAAAAATTGTACAAAAATGTATCAGTATTGTACTGCTCATCCACACAGCTTTACATATTTATGGGTACATTTCAGTGATATGTAACCCTCCGAAAAATAGTTAAATATGTATTGGTATTATATTGCTCATCCATAAAATATTATATTTTTAGGTACATTTCAGTGGTATCTAACCTTCTCAAAAATTGTTCAGAAATTGATAGGTATTACTGTATATACCTCATTCCTAAAGTTTTACATATTCTGGGGTAGATTTCTGTGGTATATAACCTTCAAGAAAATTGTTCAAACATTTATCAGTACTATATTGATATGGTATCATATCATCCATAGAGTATTACCTTTTCTTGGGTAGATTTTGGTGGTATCTATGTTAGGTGTCGAATTCCTGCCGCTACACAGGGGGAATCTCAAACCATGTCCTCAGCCACAGAGGATTCAGCTCAGCAGAGATGTCGGTCCCAGCGTCTTGCTCAAGCTGATGCTGTGCATCTGCTTACTGCTGCTGTCCCAGGTCCAGCTATTGTAACCAGCATTAGGCAGCGGCGAGCAGATGCTCCTGGGACTAATTCCTGCTTTTTGCCTATTGAGCATGCCCGTGGGATGACCTCTTATTGGAGGTCGGAGGTCACATGCCCAGGTCCTCAATTGGCTCTGATTGGACCACTGGCAAGGTCCCGGAAGGCTGTGACTATAAAAGGTTTGAATGGCCACTCAGCCATGCGCTAGTATAACCTGTAACCATGGTGTGTGTGGATGCGTATATGTACTGGGGAAAGCTCCTAAATGATCCCCTTCCCTAGCGTTGTTATTTGAGTGTGGGTGATTGGAGCTGACATGGCGCCAGTTAGTGCAATCCAGCACTGTGCACGAATTTACCAGTGTCAAATAGTGGCGTTCGCCAGTGCGACGCAGTGTGCAATCAGTGCACTTTCCTACCCTAGTTAGGGTGGTTGTTGTGAATTCTGTGGCTGAATTCACTCCTGTGGTCACAAGTGGTACTGCAGCTTCTGAGCTTCCTCCCTCAGGTGTTCTGGTGAGCTCGTTAACTGCTTCATTACTTAACTCCGCCTGATGCTGCTATCCTTGCTCCTTGTCAATGTTTCAGTGTTGGATCTGAGCTTCTCCTGATTGTTCCTGTGACCTGCTGCTCTGTATAGCTAAGTGCTTTTTGCTTTTTTGTTGCTTTTTTTCTGTCCAGCTTGTCTTTTGTTTTACTGGAAGCTCTGAGACGCAAAGGGTGTACCGCCGTGCCGTTAGTTCGGCACGGTGGGTTTTTTTTGCCCCCTTTGCGTGGTTTTGCTTTAGGGTTTTTTGTAGACTGCAAAGTTCGCTTTACTGTCCTCGCTCTGTCCTAGAATATCGGGCCCCACTTTGCTGAATCTATTTCATCCCTGCGTTTTGTCTTTTCATCTTACTCACAGTCATTATATGTGGGGGGCTGCCTTTTCCTTTGGGGAATTTCTCTGGGGCAAGTCAGGCCTATTTTTCTATCTTCAGGCTAGCTAGTTTCTTAGGCTGTGCCGAGTTGCCTAGGTAGTTGTTAGGCGCAATCCACAGCCGCTTTTAGTTGTGTTTAGGATAGGATCAGGTGTGCAATCTACAGAGTTTCCACGTCTCAGAGCTCGTTCTTGTATTTTTGGGTATTTGTCAGATCACTGTGTGCGCTCTGATCGCTAAGCACACTGTGTTTCTGGATTGCCTTCATAACACCTGTCATTAGCAAACATAACAGTACAAGGAGCCCCATCTAATGATTCTCAATAGAGGGAAAGAAAAAGTTCTGACATCATTTTTTTTTTTTTTTTTTCTGCTCTGTGTTCACTTTTTTTTTTCCCCTAGACATTTGGGTGATTCTGGACACAGGTGTGGACATGGATATTCTGGGTCTGTGCTCTTCAATGGATAATCTCGTTATAAATGTACAAAAAATTCAAGATACTATTGATCAGAAATCTATGTTAGAACCAAGAATTCCTATTCCTGATTTGTTTTTTGGAGATAGAACTAAGTTTCTAAGTTTCAAAAATAATTGTAAGCTATTTCTGGCCTTGAAACCTCATTCTTCTGGTAATCCTATTCAACAGGTTTTGATTATTATTTCTTTTTTGCGCGGCGACCCTCAAGACTGGGCATTTTCTCTTGCGCCAGGAGACCCTGCATTGAGTAGTGTCGATGCGTTTTTCCTGGCGCTCGGATTGCTGTACGATGAGCCTAATTCAGTGGATCAGGCTGAGAAAAATTTGCTGGCTTTGTGCCAAGGTCAGGATGATATAGAAGTATATTGTCAGAAATTTAGGAAATGGTCAGTACTCACTCAGTGGAATGAATCTGCGCTGGCAGCTTTGTTCAGAAAGGGTCTCTCTGAGGCTCTTAAGGATGTCATGGTGGGATTTCCTATGCCTGCTGGTTTGAATGAGTCTTTGTCTTTGGCCATTCAGATCGGTCGACGCTTGCGCGAGCGTAAATCTGTGCACCATTTGGCGGTACTGCCTGAGGTTAAACCTGAGCCTATGCAGTGCGATAGGACTATGACTAGAGTTGAACGGCAGGAATACAGACGTCTGAATGGTCTGTGTTTCTACTGTGGTGATTCCACTCATGCTATTTCTGATTGTCCTAAGCGCACTAAGCGGTC
Organism: Ranitomeya imitator; assembly: GCF_032444005.1. Classification (NCBI taxonomy): domain Eukaryota; kingdom Metazoa; phylum Chordata; class Amphibia; order Anura; family Dendrobatidae; genus Ranitomeya; species Ranitomeya imitator. The sequence goes on along the minus strand of NC_091286.1, from coordinate 326,764,773 downwards.
CGCTAGGTCTGCCGTCATTGGTACTGTACAGTCCAAATTCCTTCTGTCCATTACCTTGATATGCTCTTTGTCGTCGTTTTCTGTCATGGCGTTTGTGGATTCGGGCGCTGCCCTGAATCTGATGGATTTGGATTATGCTAAACGTTGTGGGTTTTTCTTGGAGCCTTTGCGGTGTCCTATTCCATTGAGAGGAATTGATGCTACACCTTTGGCCAAGAATAAACCTCAATACTGGGCCCAGCTGACCATGTGCATGGCTCCTGCACATCAGGAAGTTATTCGCTTTCTGGTGTTGCATAATCTGCATGATGTGGTCGTGTTGGGGTTGCCATGGCTACAAACCCATAATCCAGTATTGGATTGGAATTCCATGTCGGTATCCAGCTGGGGTTGTCAGGGGGTACATGGTGATGTTCCATTTTTGTCGATTTCGTCATCCACCCCTTCTGAGGTCCCAGAGTTCTTGTCTGATTATCAGGATGTATTTGAAGAGCCCAAGTCCGATGCTCTACCTCCGCATAGGGATTGTGATTGTGCTATCAATTTGATTCCTGGTAGTAAATTCCCTAAAGGTCGATTATTTAATTTATCCGTGCCCGAACACGCCGCTATGCGCAGTTATGTGAAGGAATCCCTGGAGAAGGGACATATTCGCCCATCGTCATCACCACTGGGAGCAGGGTTCTTCTTTGTAGCCAAGAAGGATGGTTCGCTGAGACCGTGTATTGATTACCGCCTTCTTAATAAGATCACTGTTAAATTTCAGTATCCCTTGCCATTGTTATCTGACTTGTTTGATCGGATTAAGGGGGCTAGTTGGTTCACTAAGATAGATCTTCGTGGTGCGTATAATCTGGTGAGAATCAGGCAAGGAGATGAATGGAAAACTGCATTCAATACGCCCGAGGGTCATTTTGAGTATCTAGTGATGCCGTTCGGACTTGCCAATGCTCCATCTGTGTTTCAGTCTTTAATGCATGACATCTTCCGTGAGTATCTGGATAAATTCCTGATTGTTTACTTGGATGACATTTTGATCTTCTCAGATGATTGGGAGTCTCATGTGAAGCAGGTCAGAATGGTTTTTCAGGTCCTGCGTGCTAACTCTTTGTTTGTGAAGGGATCAAAGTGTCTCTTCGGTGTGCAGAAAGTTTCATTTTTGGGGTTCATCTTTACCCCTTCTACTATCGAGATGGATCCAGTTAAGGTCCAAGCCATCCAGGATTGAATTCAGCCGACATCTCTGAAAAGTCTGCAAAAGTTCCTGGGCTTTGCTAATTTTTATCGTCGCTTCATCTGTAATTTTTCTAGCATTGCCAAACCATTGACCGATTTGACCAAGAAGGGTGCTGATTTGGTTAATTGGTCTTCTGCTGCTGTGGAAGCTTTTCAGGAGTTGAAGCGTCGTTTTTGTTCTGCCCCTGTGTTGTGTCAGCCAGATGTTTCTCTTCCGTTCCAGGTCGAGGTTGATGCTTCTGAGATTGGAGCAGGGGCGGTTTTGTCACAGAGAGGTTCTGATTGCTCAGTGATGAAACCATGTGCTTTCTTTTCCAGGAAGTTTTCGCCCGCTGAGCGTAATTATGATGTGGGCAATCGAGAGTTGCTGGCCATGAAGTGGGCATTCGAGGAGTGGCGTCATTGGCTTGAAGGAGCTAAGCATCGCGTGGTGGTATTGACTGATCATAAGAACTTGACTTATCTCGAGTCTGCCAAGCGCTTGAATCCTAGACAGGCCCGTTGGTCATTATTTTTTGCCCGCTTCGACTTTGTGATTTCGTACCTTCCGGGCTCTAAAAATGTGAAGGCGGATGCTCTGTCTAAGAGTTTTGTGCCCGACTCTCCGGGTTTATCTGAGCCAGCGGGTATACTCAAGGAAGGAGTCATTGTGTCTGCCATCTCCCCTGATTTGCGGCGGGTGCTGCAAAAATTTCAGGCGAATAAACCTGATCGTTGTCCAGCAGAGAAACTGTTCGTCCCTGATAGGTGGACTAATAAACTTATCTCTGAACTTCATTGTTCGGTGTTGGCTGGTCATCCTGGAATCTTTGGTACCAGAGAGTTAGTGGCTAGATCCTTCTGGTGGCCATCTCTGTCACGGGATGTACGTACTTTTGTGCAGTCCTGTGGGATTTGTGCTAGGGCTAAGCCCTGCTGTTCTCGTGCCAGTGGGTTGCTTTTGCCCTTGCCGGTCCCAAAGAGGCCTTGGACACATATTTCGATGGATTTCATTTCTGACCTTCCCGTTTCTCAAAAGATGTCAGTCATTTGGGTGGTCTGTGATCGCTTTTCTAAAATGGTCCATCTGGTGCCCTTGGCTAAATTGCCTTCCTCCTCTGATTTGGTACCTTTGTTCTTTCAGCATGTGGTTCGGTTGCATGGCATTCCTGAGAATATTGTTTCTGACAGAGGTTCCCAGTTTGTTTCAAGGTTTTGGCGAGCCTTTTGTGGTAGGATGGGCATTGACCTATCCTTTTCCTCGGCTTTCCATCCTCAGACTAATGGCCAGACCGAACGAACCAATCAGACCTTGGAAACATATCTGAGATGTTTTGTTTCTGCAGACCAGGATGATTGGGTGTCCTTTTTGCCATTGGCTGAGTTCGCCCTTAATAATCGGGCCAGCTCGGCTACCTTGGTTTCTCCATTTTTTTGCAATTCTGGGTTCCATCCTCGTTTCTCTTCAGGACAGGTTGATTCTTCGGACTGTCCTGGTGTGGATTCTGTGGTGGATAGGTTGCAGCAGATCTGGACTCAGGTAGTGGACAATTTGATCTTGTCCCAGGAGAAAGCTCAACTTTTCGCTAATCGCAGACGCCGTGTGGGTCCCCGACTTCGTGTTGGGGATCTGGTTTGGTTATCTTCTCGTCATATTCCTATGAAGGTTTCCTCTCCTAAATTTAAACCTCGTTTTATTGGTCCGTATAGGATTTCTGAGGTTCTCAATCCTGTGTCTTTTCGTTTGACCCTCCCAGACTCCTTTTCCATACATAATGTATTCCATAGGTCGTTGTTGCGGAGATACGTGGCACCTATCGTTCCATCTGTTGAGCCTCCTGCCCCGGTTTTGGTGGAGGGGGAATTGGAGTATATTATGGAGAAGATTTTGGAGTCTCGTGTTTCTAGACGGAAACTCCAGTATCTGGTTAAATGGAAGGGTTATGCTCAGGAAGATAATTCCTGGGTTTTTGCCTCTGATGTTCATGCTTCCGATCTTGTTCGTGCCTTTCATGCGGCTCATCCTGGTCGGCCTGGGGGCTCTGGTGAGGGTTCGGTGACCCCTCCTCAAGGGGGGGGTACTGTTGTGAATTCTGTGGCTGAATTCACTCCTGTGGTCACAAGTGGTACTGCAGCTTCTGAGCTTCCTGCCTCAGGTGTTCTGGTGAGCTCGTTAACTGCTTCATTACTTAACTCCGCCTGATGCTGCTATCCTTGCTCCTTGTCAATGTTTCAGTGTTGGATCTGAGCTTCTCCTGATTGTTCCTGTGACCTGCTGCTCTGTATAGCTAAGTGCTTTTTGCTTTTTTGTTGCTTTTTTTCTGTCCAGCTTGTCTTTTGTTTTGCTGGAAGCTCTGAGACGCAAAGGGTGTACCGCCGTGCCGTTAGTTCGGCACGGTGGTTTTTTTTTGCCCCCTTTGCGTGGTTTTGCTTTAGGGTTTTTTGTAGACTGCAAAGTTCGCTTTACTGTCCTCGCTCTGTCCTAGAATATCGGGCCCCACTTTGCTGAATCTATTTCATCCCTGCGTTTTGTCTTTTCATCTTACTCACAGTCATTATATGTGGGGGGCTGCCTTTTCCTTTGGGGAATTTCTCTGGGGCAAGTCAGGCCTATTTTTCTATCTTCAGGCTAGCTAGTTTCTTAGGCTGTGCCGAGTTGCCTAGGTAGTTGTTAGGCGCAATCCACAGCCGCTTTTAGTTGTGTTTAGGATAGGATCAGGTGTGCAGTCTACAGAGTTTCCACGTCTCAGAGCTCGTTCTTGTATTTTTGGGTATTTGTCAGATCACTGTGTGCGCTCTGATCGCTAAGCACACTGTGTTTCTGGATTGCCTTCATAACACCTGTCATTAGCAAACATAACAGGTGGTTAGTGGTGCTCGCCAGCGCGGCGCTGCATGCACACAGCTAAATTTACTAGTTAGATTTTCAGGCATCGCAGTTGCGGGGCCGTGCGTTTAGTGGGTCTACAAGGACTCTTATTCCACGTCCTAGGGGCTGAGTCCTGTGACCATACACTACCGCTCTCTCAGCCGAGCTCTGTGAGTCCTAACAGACTATGGCATTTACATTCCGCAGTATTGCGGCTCTGTGAAGCAACAGAGTCCACCTCTGTACACACCGGGAGACGTTAACCCACGTGTGTTCATCTATTATACTGCCATATAGTGTCCGCCATTACCGGGCAGCAGGTAACATCTCTGCACGGTGGACCACAGGCTGTGAACGCACCTAATCACTACCTTTATATTATTTGGTGTATTCCGTCAGCCCTAGCATTATACTAGTTTCAAGGTTTGGCTAATAATGGCGGATGAGCAGCAACTGCAGCGGTACATCCAGCAGCTAGAGGGCAGGTTGGCATCTCTCGAGCTCACAACATCAGCTGTGGATGTTACCGCAGTAGCTGTTCAGGCTGCTAGTGAGGCTGCAGCCCATACATCCACTGCCACCCCTATTTCAAGACTTTCCCACCTCCCACTGCCAGATAAGTACTCTGGCGATAGCAAGTCATGTAGGGGATTCGTGAAGCAGTGCACCTTGAGCCTGAGAGGAGAGACTGGGTCCGGGACCTGCGTGTGCCCGACGCGCATTTCGATACCTTTCCTTCGTCAGGGGGACGAAGGAAAGCTATCCGAAACGCGCGTCGGGCGCACGCAAGTCCCAGACCCAGTCTCTCCTCTCAGGTAGTTATAACAAGCTTATCTGCTGTAATTATTTGCCCGTATGGTTATTAATCCATAATAGGCTGTTGCACTTGGGCACCTTTTTATGCAGTGAGCTGATATAACCCCCCTATTCAGAGCATCTACCTCGCTGTGTTAGTACTATTACTTCTATGGTTATTTGCACCTGGGCACTTTGAATGTAGTGTGCTGCTATAACTCTCCTATTTAGAGTACCTACCTCGTTGTGTTAGCACCATTGCTGTTAACGGTCACTTTAATTATGTCCCTTTATAGGGCTATGCACTGCTTTCACTTTTTTAAATGATTTTTAGTATGCACATATTTTGGTCTTTCTGTGTTAGATAGTTTTTTTCACTAGTCTAGTGTTTAAATTTAATGTTATATATATTTTACACAATTTCCATATATGGGTCATATATAACTTATTTTTTATATATAGACTTTTTTGGTCTATTATAGATCTTTTTATTATTTTTTTGTCATTTTTTACATATATATAATTTTTAGATTTTCTTACTTTCTCTGGCACAGCGAGTAAAGGTATTATCCATCACTTTCTTTGGGGAGTTATTTATATTATATTTTTTTCTAGGAGTTTCTGGGTACCATATAATATTGTTCCTGCGTTTTTTGTTTTGTTTTTATTGCTAAAAAATACATATTTTATGTACAAATTGCCAATATATTTAATAAAGGCATATTATTGATCCCAGTGCTTTATTACTTTCTGGTGATTTCTTATCCTGTGGTGGTCAGGTGTTCTGGCCAGAGAGATGTTTGCAAAGTCTTTGACCTCCTACGGGCAAACTCCCTCTATGCCAAGTTGGAGAAGTGTGTGTTTGATCAGGAGTCCTTGCCTTTCCTGGGCTCGAGCCCACAACATCAGCTGTGGATGTTACCGCAGTAGCTGTTCAGGCTGCTCTGAAGTTTCTGAGCACTCTGAAACAGGTCTTTTTGGGACCTCAAGTCACCCATGATATGGCGCTCCATCTGCGGGCACTGACGCAAGGCTCATCCATGGTCACTTTGCTGTCCACTTCTGGACTTTATCTGACCACTCCAGCTCAGATGCTAAAGTCCTCATCCCTGTATTTTGGAGAGGGCTGGCTGACCATGTGGAGGATTCTCTGGCCACTAGGGAGATTCCCGCTACACTGGAGGAGCTAATAGCGGTCTCCACTCACAACAAACCTTCATTTTACGGAGCAAAGTTTGGAGCGAGTCCAGTGTTGGCAGAGGTTTTGGCTGGCTCCTACCTTCACCAGACCTCTGGAATCTCCGGATGAGGCATCCGCGCCACAAGAGGCCATGGAGGTATCTCGAACGGGATCTAAGTCCCAGGTCACTCGTGTACCAATGCTCTGTTCTGTCTGCCAGCAGTCGCGACATTTTACCAAGAGATGTCCCCAGCAGTCTGGAAACGACCCCATCTAGGGGCCATAGAAGAAGGCTCACTAGACACAGCAGCGTTTTCATCCAAATTGTTTTTCAAATGGACACTCACTTTTGCCCCATCTTCTCCCACGGTAGAGCTTTGCGTGGATTCCGGGGCAGAGGGCAATTTCATGTCTTCTCCTCTGGTGATGCTGACCAAACCAGTGACCATACCAGTGGTGAATGGGTCGACACTGCCCTCACAGATTACACATCAACCATCCCACTTACTCTCTTCATGTCTCATTCCCCTCAGGAGATTATCTCCCTACGACTGTCTTATTGACCTCTTGCCTGGTACCTATACTCCCCAGGGTTGAGTCTACCCATTATCTCTCCCGGAGACAGAGACAATGTCTCAGCACATTCAGGAGAATCTGGCAAGAGGATTCATTAGCAAGTCAGTGTCAACCGCAGGGGCTGGGTTCTTCTTTGTGCAGAAGAATAGAGAATTACGTCCATGCATAGACTACAGGGGTCTTAACGCCATAACCGTTAAGAATAAGTACCCTCTGCCTCTTATTTCAGAGCTCTTTGATAGGTTGCGGGCAGCGAGAGTATTTGCTAAGCTTGATCTGCGGGGTGCTTACAACCTGATTCCCATCTGTGAGGGGGATGAATCGAAGATGGCATTTAACACCAGGGACGGGCACTATGGAAACCTGGTGATGCCCTTTGGGCTCTGTAATGCCCCTGCTGTTTTCCCAGACTTTGTGAATGATATCTAACCACCTTGGTCGTAGTCTATCTGGCTGATATTCTCGTCTACTCTACAGATATAGACTCCCACCAGAGAGATGTTTGCAAAGTCTTTGACCTCCTACGGGCAAACTCCCTCTATGCCAAGTTGGAGAAGTGTGTGTTTGAGCAGGAGTCCTTGCCTTTCCTGGGCTCGAGCCCACAACATCAGCTGTGGATGTTACCGCAGTAGCTGTTCAGGCTGCTAGTGAGGCTGCAGCCCATACATCCACTGCCACCCCTATTTCAAGACTTTCCCACCTCCCACTGCCAGATAAGTACTCTGGCGATCGCAAGTCATGTAGGGGATTCGTGAAGCAGTGCACCTTGAGCTCCTGGCTGCATGTTTGCCCTCAGAGAGGGCTAAATGAGATTCATTATATCTCTCTTGTTGGACAGGGCGTTGGAGTGGCCTATGCCGCTGTGGGAGCGTGATGATAATGTGGTACAGAGTGCTCTGAAGTTTCTGAGCACTCTGAAACAGGTCTTTTTGGGACCTCAAGTCACCCATGATATGGCGCTCCATCTGCTGGCACTGACACAAGGCTCATCCATGGTCACTTTGCTGTCCACTTCTGGACTTTAGCATCTGAGCTGGAGTGGTCAGATAAAGTCCTCATCCCTGTATTTTGGAGGGGGCTGGCTAACCATGTGGAGTATGCTCTGGCCACTAGGGAGATTCCCGCTATACTGGAGGAGCTAATAGCGGTCTTCACTCACATCAAACCTTCATTTTACGGAGCGAAGTTTGGAGCGAGTCCAGTGTAGGCAGAGGTTTTGGCTGGCTCCTACCTTCACCAGACCTCTGGAATCTCCGGATCAGGCATCCGCGCCACAAGAGGCCATGGAGGTATCTCGAACGGGATCTAAGTCCCAGGTCACTCGTGTACCAATGCTCTGTTCTGTCTGCCAGCAGTCGCGACATTTTACCAAGAGATGTCCCCAGCAGTCTGGAAACGACCCCATCTAGGGACCATAGAAGAAGGCTCACTAGACACAGCAGCGTTTTCATCCAAATTGTTTTTCAAATGGACACTCACTTTTACCCCATCTTCTCCCACGGTAGAGCTTTGTGTGGATTCCGGGGCAGAGGGCAATTTCATGTCTTCTCCTCTGGTGATGCTGACCAAACCAGTGACCATACCAGTGGTGAATGGGTCGACACTGCCCTCACAGATTACACATCAACCATCCCACTTACTCTCTTCATGTCTCATTCCCCTCAGGAGATTATCTCCCTATGACTGTCTTATTGACCTCTTGCCTGGTACCTATACTCCCCAGGGTTGAGTCTACCCATTATCTCTCCCGGAGACAGAGACAATGTCTCAGCACATTCAGGAGAATCTGGCAAGAGGATTCATTAGCAAGTCAGTGTCAACCGCAGGGGCCGGGTTCTTCTTTGTGCAGAAGAATAGAGAATTACGTCCATGCATAGACTACAGGGGTCTTAACGCCATAACCGTTAAGAATAAGTACCCTCTGCCTCTTATTTCAGAGCTCTTTGATAGGTTGCGGGCAGCGAGGGTATTTGCTAAGCATGATCTGCGGGGTGCTTACAACCTGATTCCCATCTGTGAGGGGGACGAATGGAAGATGGCATTTAACACCAGGGACGGGCACTATGGAAACCTGGTGATGCCCTTCGGGCTCTGTAATGCCCCTGCCGTTTTCCCAGACTTTGTGAATGATATCTAACCACCTTGGTCGTAGTCTATCTGGATGATATTCTCATCTACTCTCCAGATATAGACTCCCACCAGAGAGATGTTTGCAAAGTCTTTGACCTCCTACGGGCAAACTCCCTCTATGCCAAGTTGGAGAAGTGTGTGTTTGAGCAGGAGTCCTTGCCTTTCCTGGGCTATATAATCTCTGCCCACTGATTGGCCATGGATCAGGCCAAGTTACAGGCTGTAATGGACTGGCAGGAACCCCATTCTCTGAAAGCGGTGCAGTGCTTTATGGGGTTAATTAACTATTATCGCCAGTTCATTCCCCACTTCTCAACTTTTTTTGCTCCCCTGGTTGCCCTCAGTAAGAAGGGAGTTAATCCCAAATTGTGGTCGGAGGAGGTCTCCAAGGCCTTTCTCTCTATCAAGTCACACTTTGTCATGGAGGTGGATGCCTCTTCCGTTGATGCTGGAGCTGACCTCTTCCAGAAGGATGCTCAAGGTCAGAAGCATCCTTGCTTACACTTTTCCAAGACCTTCAGATCGGCGGAGAGGAATTATTCCATCGGGGACAGGGAGTTTCTAGCAATGAAGTTAGCCTTTTCGGAGTGGAGACACCTCCTGGAGGGGGCTCGCTTTCCCTTCCAAGTATTCGCCAACCTCAAAAATATGGTGTATTTACAAACCACCCAGCAGCTAAACTTTCGTCTGGCCAGATGGTCCGTTTTCTTCTCCCGCTTCCAGTTCACCCTCTATTTTCTCTCTGAGGAGAAGAACACTCGTGCTGATGCTCTCTCCCATTTCATAGTGTCACCATCATCATCAGAGGAGGAGCCTTGGCTTATTGTCCCTTCTGAGAGCCTGAGAACTGTTGCCCCAGTTTACTAGAGTTTGCGCCCTCGGACAAGACTTATGTTCCACCTAATTTGCGGCTGGAGGTTCTCTGTTCAGCTCACTCATCCAGGGTTGTTGGACATTTTGGGACTAAGAGGGCATCTGAGCTCCTGTTGAGGATGTACAGGTGGCCGCATATGGCATGTGACGTTGGGGACTATATTCGGGTGTATGCCTCCTGCACCAAGAATAGGTCTCCTTAGCAGCGCCCCCTGGGTTACTTTACCCCCTGCCTGTAGTGGATAGATCCTGGGAGATGGTTGGGATGGACTTTGTGGTGGGCTTACCTAAGTCTCGTAGCTGCACCGTTATCTGGGTAGTCACCGACCGTTTCTCCAAAATGGTGCATCTGGTGCATCTTCCGCGGGTACCTTCTGCATGGGCCTTGGCGGCGTTGCTCATCAAACACGTTTTCCATCTTCACAGTATGCCTGACAAAATTATCAGTGACCGAGGTCCCCAGTTTGCATCCCGATCCTGGAGAGAGCTTTGTCACTTGTTCAGCATTGAGCTGAATCTCTCTTCAGCATACCATCCTGAGATGAACGGGTTGGTAGAGAGGGCCAGCCATACCCTGGTCACATACCTGCAACATTTTGTTTCGGCCAGGCAGGATGACTGGGCATCCTTGCTACATGGACGTAGTTTGTGTTGAACAACACTGTAGCCGACTCCACTGGGTGGACCCCATTCCTACTTAATTACGGCCAGCATCCGTGTGTCCTTGTGCATGTTCCCGTGTGGTCCACCGACTCTAGGGTGGCAGACTGGGTGGTGGAGGCACATGACATTTGGGACCGCACACAGGATGCCATTCGGGCCTCCAAGGAGACAATGAGAGTCTCCGCCGATGCACACTGCTGTCCCAATCTGACTTTTGCTCCTGGCGACTTAGCGTGGCTCTCCGCCCATAACATCAGGCTGCGAGTTGAGTCCACATATTTGCACCTCGCTACATAGGTCCCTTCAAGGTCCTGGAACAGGCCAATCCTGTGGTCTATCATCTGGCCCTTCCTCCATGCCTTGGAATTACCGATAGCTTTCATGTGTCCCTCTTAAAACCTGTTCACAGGTTCCGGTTTTCTGAGACATCGGGCTTGTCTACGGATGATTATAAGGTGAACGCCATTGTTGGGTACAAGGTGGTACGTGGCAAAAAGTACTATCTGGTGGACAGGAAGGGTCATGGCCCAGAGGACAGGACCTGGGAACCTATTGAGCACAATCGGGCTCCTCAGCTCATTGCAGGTTTTGAGCATAGCAAGACCCAAGGAGGAGGTAATGTCAGGTGTCGAGTTCCCACCACTGCACAAGAGGAATCTCGAACCATGTCCTCTGCGGTCTCCCATTCTTCCTCATCCGTAGAGAATTCTGCTCAGCCGAGACGTCAGTCCCAGCATCTTGCTTAAGCTGATTGTCACCAAATTTCCATTTTTTCACAAATAAATGCAAATGATATCAAAGAAATTTTACTACTGTCATGAAGTACAACATGTCTCGAAAAACATTCTCAGATTCAGGGGGATCCATTGAAAAGTTCCAGAGTTACTGTAGAAAAATATTTAGAATTGAGAGTCCTCAGTGGTTGATACCTTTTAATGGCTAACTGAAAAGATGGTAATAAATTGCAAGCTTTTGAGACTACATGCGTCTCTTCATCAGGCAAGGACTAAAACAAATTCTGAAGAATCACATATTTATGCACAACGTAGTATAGAAAAAAAAAAAACATGGATAAGCTAGGTGACATGAAGCAGAATTACCATGGGTGATAAACCGTTACGTCCATAAATATTGGGCCAATTCTTAGATAAGGATTGTTTTATTGTCCTGTGATTAGGGACTCTGTTGTGATGACCCTTCATGGTCTGAGGGGCAAGTTCCTTAGTTGATGTAAAAAGACATAAATCCGTGTGACACATTCATTCCTGTATTTAGAGTATCAAAGGTTGTCATTAGTGTTGAGCGATACCTTCCGATATCGGAAAGTATCGGTATCGGTTTGGATCGGCCGATATTCAAAAAATATCGGATATCGCCGATACCGATACCCGATCCCAATGCAAGTCAATGGGACCAAAATATCGGAATTAAAATAAACCCTTTCTTTCCTTGTAGGTTCATTCTACCTGAAGGAAAACAACTAAGAATAATGTAGGATGTATGGGGGAGGTGGCGGAGACATTAAAGGCAATGAGGATTAGTCCAATCAAATAGAATAGCATGTTTTTTTTTTTTTTTTAAAGAAGTTCGGATTGAAAAAGATATTGAGTATGTAAATTTTTTTTATTTTGTCAGATATTGATGTTTCACTATTCCACGCCCTTCCCCTTCTTTTTTTTCTTTTTTTTTTTTTTCTTTTCCCACACTTTCATCTTCATCATCATCAGCATCCTTGACATCAACTTCTTCACCTTATTCATCTTCTTCTTCATCTTCTACCTATTTTTTTTTTTATTACATTCTTCATATTCATTTTCTTCAACTATTATTATTCTTCCTATTCTACATATTCTTTTTATTCCACTGTTATTATTCTTCCTATTCTACTTCTTCATCATATTCTCATTTGTGACAGGCATTCCCGTAGTTGTTATCTATAAAAGTTGGAAGATTACACCTTCCGTTCTGCCAGTCACAAAAGTTACATTTGTCCGCGTTCAGTTTGGCCTGCAGCATCAGGCTTTATCCAGGGGCACCACGAGGAGGAACGGACTCACCCCCATACACTGCTTAGTCTTCTTCTGCATATAATTTAGATAATATCTTTTGCTCTGATATTAAGTCTTATGCTTAATGTTCTTCTGCTCTTTGTTCTGCAGCCTCTTGTTCTTCTGCTTCTCGGTCTTCCATGTTGTCGTCTCCAGGGTCTTCGTCTCCAGTGTCGTCATCTCCGCCGTCGTCGTCTCAGCCGTCGTCGTCTCCGCCGTCGTCGTCGTCGTCGTCGTCATCGGGGTGGTCTTCCGGGTCGTCGTCATCGGGGTGGTCTTCCGGGTTGTCGACGTTAGGGTCTTCAACTTGGAAATGTAGCAGAAGGTACAAGAAGGCTGAGAAAATGCCAAGAACCAGCTGATGGAACTGGAACTCGGATGGCTACCCGAAGGTTCAAGAGCCTATGGAACTACCGAGGACCAGCTGACGTTACTGGAACCCGGTTACTAAGCAGGAGGTACCCGTGCTAAAAAGCACTACCAAGGACCGCCTGACGTTGGCGGAACTCGGATACCCAGAAGGAGGCACCTAAGCCAAAGGCTCTGCCCGGAACCAGATGACGTTACTGGAACCAGGATGGGGAGCAGAAGGTACAAGAGCAAAAGACACTGCCGAGAACCAGCTGACGGTACTGGAACCCGGATGGGTAGCCGAATGTCCAAGAGCCAATGGAACTACCAAGGACCAGCTGACGTTACTGGAACCCGGTTACTAAGCAGGAGGTACCCGTGCCTGAAAGCACTACCAAGGACCACCTGACATTGGTGGAACTTGGATACCCAGAAGGAGGCACCTAAGCCAAAGGCTCTGCCCGGAACCAGCTGACGGTACTGGAACCAGGATGGGGAGCAGAAGGTACAAGAGCAAAAGACACTGCCGAGAACCAGCTGACGGTGCTGGAACCAGGTGGTGGACCCCAAGGCCCACAGGAGAGGAGAGAACAGCTAGGCCGCGAGGCAGCCGCAGTTACCGAACCCCAACAGTCCTACAGGGGGAGCTGGGCCTACTGGCACTACAGAACCAGCCTTGACTACCAGTTCACGCAGCCCACATAGGAAGCTCCTAAACTGGAGGCACCCTGGAGTTGGCTAACTCGACCGCCCCACGACGGGGCAAGCATAGGCGTCTCAGTGAAGTTGACACAACCCGGAAACAGCTGACGGTGCTGAAACCAGGCTTGGCACGAGGGAGTACCTGTGACAAGAACACTGCCGAGAACCAGCTGGCGGTGCTGGAACCCGGATGCGTTGCCCCAGTGTGCAAGAGCCAATGGCACGACCGAGGACCAGCTGACGGTGCTGGAACCCGGTTACTAAGCTGTAGGTGCCCGCGCTTAAAAGCACTACCAAGGACCGCCTGGCGTTGGCGGAACTCGGATACCCAGGAGGAGGCACCTTAGCCAAAGGCTCGGCCCGGAACCAGCTGACGGTGCTGGAACCAGGTGGTGGACCCCAAGGCCCACAGGAGAGGAGAGAACAGCTAGGCCGCGAGGCAGCCGCAGTTACCGAACCCCAACAGTCCTACAGGGGGAGCTGGGCCTACTGGCACTACAGAACCAGCCATGACTACCAGTTCACGCAGCCCACATAGAAAGCTCCTAAACTGGAGGCACCCTGGAGTTGGCTAACTCGACCGCCCCACGACGGGGCAAGCATAGGCGTCTCAGTGAAGTTGACACAACCCGGAAACAGCTGACGGTGCTGAAACCAGGCTTGGCACGAGGGAGTACCTGTGACAAGAACACTGCCGAGAACCAGCTGGCGGTGCTGGAACCCGGATGCGTTGCCTTGCCTATTAAAGATTGTCTTCCTAGAGCCCCAACTAGCGGTGTTGGAGCAAAGGGTAAGCAGGGGGAGATGAGTGTAGGCCGAAGCCTGCACTGGAGGCAGCTTTGTGTCTGCGTTGCGTTTGCAGGACACTTTGCCGGCTACACACTGGGGGAACAGCTGGCGTTGCTGAACCCCACTAACACAATGGCGTGTGTTTTTATCTGTGCAGCTAGCACTTGCGGGCAAAAACTTGCGATGTTAGAGCCCGTGTTGAAGCAGGAGGAGGAGGAGAGGAGCAGAGTGTAGGCCGAAGCCTAGTTGAACCAATTTCAAAGGAAACCTTTAACCCCCCCCTCAGGTGTTACAAAGTACAAGAGACACACCTTGTGCAGTATTAATGCTGCACAAGTGAAAGGTTGCTCTATTAATTTGTCTACTTGCACACGCTGAATGAAAGACATACACAATTTACCCCATTCTACAGTCAAACTGTAGTGGATGCGTGACTTGGTTTTTTGATGAGACGCAGCACAGGTGTCCAAAATAACGCCTTGGTGCTTGGCGCAGCTTCCTGAGCGTTGTTATTTGCTGTACAGGAGTCTGCGCTCTTGTGTTATCCCTTGGCAATGCCCTGTTAGCGCTGCCCATCTTATGACCTCATTTCATGTTGGCCGGTGCGGTTAACGATGGCCATAAATCCCAGACCCACAGTGTCTTTTCATAAAGCCACACTGCGGTGCTGGGATTCGTGGCCTTGAGCAGTAAATATTTTGGCCGCTCACACACGTCCTTACACCTGCTTCAGACTGGGCGGCCTCTGCTGATCCCTTCTCGCATGCCGCGGCCATGAGGCTGCACAGTCTGAAGAAGGCGGAAGGAGATGAGTTAAGACAGGCGAAGATATGCACTGCTCGTGCCCATCAATCACACCCTCGCAGTCAAAATAATTAAGACAACGAGGAGCATTTTATTCAGGCAGGGCGGACGAACAGGCGCAAGTAGCCAACCAATGATGTCAGAAGACGGGAAGCGCTACCAAGGGGGGTGCTGCGTATCATTAGAAAGGAAAGTCACACCTCAGGGACAGTGGAATGGTCTCAAAGAGACACATTTTGTACGTGTTGAGTTCCACGTGGGCAAGGAGAAAACGTCAGCCACCTTGTACAAATGCAGCAGTACTGCTGTACAAGGTGGCTGTTATACATAGAAACACCTGGGGGTGGTGGCCAGGCTCCCTTCAATTTCAGTTCATGTGCCTGCGTGGCGTTTGCAGGTCACGTTGCAAGCTGCACAGCAGGGGAACAGCTGGCGGTGCTGAACCCCACTAACACATTGGCTGGTGTTTTTCTCTGTGCAGCTAGCATGTCCGGGCAGAAACTGGCGTTGTTTGAGCCCAGGGTCAGCAGGAGGAGGAGAGGAGCAAAGTGTAGGCCGAAGCCTGCACTGGTGGCAGCTTTTGTTCTGTTGTGCCAGCGTGGCTTGTGCTGGACACGTTGCCGACTACACAGCAGGGGAACAGCTGGCGGTGCTGAACCCCACTAACACATTGGCTGGTGTTTTTCTCTGTGCAGCTAGCATTTCCGGGCAAAAACTAGCGGTGTTTGAGCCCAGGGTCAGCAGGAGGAGTAGAGGAGCAGAGTGTTGGCCAAAGCCTAGTTGAACCAATTTCAAAGGTTACCTTTAACCCCCCCCTCAGGTGTTGCAAGGTACAAGAGCCACACCTTGAACAGCATTATTGATGCACAAGTCAAAGGTTGCTCTATTTAATTTTGCTCCTTGCACACGCTGAATTAAACACGTACACTATTTAGCCCATTATACTGTCAAACAGTAGTGGAGGCGTGACTACTAGTCTTTTTAAGGAGACGCAGCACAGGTGTACAAATTTACACCTAGGTGCTGTGCGCAGATTCCTTACCGTTGTTATTTGCAGTACAGGAAACTGCGCTCTTGTGTTATCCCTTGGCAATACCCTGTTAGTGCAGGCCGTCTCATGACCTCATTTCATGTTGGCCGGTGCGGTTAACGATGGCCATAAATCCCAGACCCACAGTGGCTTTTCCTAAAGTCACACTGCGGTGCTGGGATTCGTGGCCTTGTGCAGTAAATATGTTCGCCGCTCACACATGTCCTTACACCTGCTTCAGACTGGGCGGCCTCAGCTGATCCCTTATCGCATGCCGCGGCCATGAGGCCGCACAGTCAGAAGAAGGCGGAAGGAGGGGAGTGAAAACAGGGGAACATATGCACTGCTCGTGCCCATCAATCACACCCTCGCAGTCAAAATATATGAGACAACGGGGGGCGTTGTGTCGGGCAGGGGGGACGCACAGGCACAGCCAGCCAACCAATGATGTCAGGAGACGGGCAGCGCTAACAATGGGGGTGCTGCGTGTCATTAAAAAGGAAAGTCACACCTCAGGGACATTGTAATGGTCTGTAATGAGACACATTTTGTACTTGTTGAGTTCCACGTGTGCAAGGAGAAAAAGTCAGCCACCTTGTACAAATGCAGCAGTACTGCTGTACAAGGTGGCTGTTATACATAGAAACACCTGGGGGGGTGGGGGGCAGGCTCCCTTCAATTTCAGTTCATGTGCCTGCGTGGCGTTTGCAGGTCACGTTGCAAGCTACACAGCAGGGGAACAGCTGGCGTTGCTGAACCCCACTGACACATTGACTGGTGTTTTTCTCTGTGCAGATTGCATGTCCGGGCAAAAACTAGCGGTGTTAGAGCCCAGGGTCAGCAGGAGGAGGAGGAGAGGAGCAAAGTGTAGGCCGAAGCCTGCACTGGTGGCAGCTTTTGGTCGGTTGTGCCAGCGTGGCTTGTGCTGGACACGATGCCGGCTACACAGCGGGGGAACAGCTGGCGGTGCTGAACCCCACTAACACATTGGCTGGTGTTTTTCTCTGTGCAGCTAGCATGTCCGGGCAGAAACTGGCGTTGTTTGAGCCCAGGGTCAGCAGGAGGAGGAGAGGAGCAAAGTGTAGGCCGAAGCCTGCACTGGTGGCAGCTTTTGTTCTGTTGTGCCAGCGTGGCTTGTGCTGGACACGTTGCCGACTACACAGCAGGGGAACAGCTGGCGGTGCTGAACCCCACTAACACATTGGCTGGTGTTTTTCTCTGTGCAGCTAGCATTTCCGGGCAAAAAATAGCGGTGTTTGAGCCCAGGGTCAGCAGGAGGAGTAGAGGAGCAGAGTGTAGGCCGAAGCCTAGTTGAACCAATTTCAAAGGTTACCTTTAACCCCCCCCTCAGGTGTTGCAAGGTACAAGAGCCACACCTTGAACAGCATTAATGATGCACAAGTCAAAGGTTGCTCTATTTAATTTTGCTCCTTGCACACGCTGAATTAAACACGTACACTATTTAGCCCATTATACTGTCAAACAGTTGTGGAGGCGTGACTTGTCTTTTTAACGAGACGCAGCACAGGTGTCAAAATTTGCACCTAGGTACTGGGCGCAGATTCCTGAGCGTTGTTATTTGCTGTACAGGAGTCTGCGCTCTTGTGTTATCCCTTGGCAATACCCTGTTAGTGCAGGCCGTCTCATGACCTCATTTCATGTTGGCCGGTGCGGTTAACGATGGCCATAAATCCCAGACCCACAGTGGCTTTTCCTAAAGTCACACTGCGGTGCTGGGATTCGTGGCCTTGTGCAGTAAATATGTTCGCCGCTCACACATGTCCTTACACCTGCTTCAGACTGGGCGGCCTCAGCTGATCCCTTATCGCATGCCGCGGCCATGAGGCCGCACAGTCAGAAGAAGGCGGAAGGAGGGGAGTGAAAACAGGGGAACATATGCACTGCTCGTGCCCATCAATCACACCCTCGCAGTCAAAATATATGAGACAACGGGGGGCGTTGTGTCGGGCAGGGGGGACGCACAGGCACAGCCAGCCAACCAATGATGTCAGGAGACGGGCAGCGCTAACAATGGGGGTGCTGCGTGTCATTAAAAAGGAAAGTCACACCTCAGGGACATTGTAATGGTCTGTAATGAGACACATTTTGTACTTGTTGAGTTCCACGTGTGCAAGGAGAAAAAGTCAGCCACCTTGTACAAATGCAGCAGTACTGCTGTACAAGGTGGCTGTTATACATAGAAACACCTGGGGGGGTGGGGGGCAGGCTCCCTTCAATTTCAGTTCATGTGCCTGCGTGGCGTTTGCAGGTCACGTTGCAAGCTACACAGCAGGGGAACAGCTGGCGTTGCTGAACCCCACTGACACATTGACTGGTGTTTTTCTCTGTGCAGATTGCATGTCCGGGCAAAAACTAGCGGTGTTAGAGCCCAGGGTCAGCAGGAGGAGGAGGAGAGGAGCAAAGTGTAGGCCGAAGCCTGCACTGGTGGCAGCTTTTGGTCGGTTGTGCCAGCGTGGCTTGTGCTGGACACGATGCCGGC
Source organism: Ranitomeya imitator (assembly GCF_032444005.1). Taxonomy (NCBI): domain Eukaryota; kingdom Metazoa; phylum Chordata; class Amphibia; order Anura; family Dendrobatidae; genus Ranitomeya; species Ranitomeya imitator. Next base: position 326,746,248 of record NC_091286.1, on the reverse strand, counting down.
TACACAGCGGGGGAACAGCTGGCGGTGCTGAACCCCACTAACACATTGGCTGGTGTTTTTCTCTGTGCAGCTAGCATGTCCGGGCAGAAACTGGCGTTGTTTGAGCCCAGGGTCAGCAGGAGGAGGAGAGGAGCAAAGTGTAGGCCGAAGCCTGCACTGGTGGCAGCTTTTGTTCTGTTGTGCCAGCGTGGCTTGTGCTGGACACGTTGCCGACTACACAGCAGGGGAACAGCTGGCGGTGCTGAACCCCACTAACACATTGGCTGGTGTTTTTCTCTGTGCAGCTAGCATTTCCGGGCAAAAAATAGCGGTGTTTGAGCCCAGGGTCAGCAGGAGGAGTAGAGGAGCAGAGTGTAGGCCGAAGCCTAGTTGAACCAATTTCAAAGGTTACCTTTAACCCCCCCCTCAGGTGTTGCAAGGTACAAGAGCCACACCTTGAACAGCATTAATGATGCACAAGTCAAAGGTTGCTCTATTTAATTTTGCTCCTTGCACACGCTGAATTAAACACGTACACTATTTAGCCCATTATACTGTCAAACAGTTGTGGAGGCGTGACTTGTCTTTTTAACGAGACGCAGCACAGGTGTCAAAATTTGCACCTAGGTACTGGGCGCAGATTCCTGAGCGTTGTTATTTGCTGTACAGGAGTCTGCGCTATTGTGATCCCTTGGCCATGCGCTGTGAGCGCTTCCTGTCTTCTGACCTCATTTCATGTCGGCCGTTGCGGTTAGCGATGGACATGAATCCCAGACCCACAGTGTGTTTTTAAAAAATCACACTGCGGTGCTGGGATTTGTGCCCTGGTGCACTAAATATGTTTGCCGCTCACACATGTCCTTACACCTGCTTCAGACTGGGCGGCCTCATCTGATCCCTTATCGCCTGCCGCGGCCATGAGGACACCCAGTCTGAAGAAGGCGGAAGGAGATGAGTGAACACAGGCAAACATATGCACTGCACATGCCCATCAATCACACCCTCGCTGTCCAAAAAAATAAGACACCGAGGGCCGTTGTTTCGAGCAGGGGAGATGCACAGGCGCAGCCAGCTAACCAATGATGTCAAAAGACGGGCAGCGCTAACAAGGGTGGTGCTGCGTGTCATTACAAAGGAAAGTCACACCTCAGGGACATTGTAATGGTCTCTAATGAGACACATTTTGTACGTGTTGAGTTCCACGTGGGCAAGGAGAAAAAGTCAGCCACCTCGTACAAATGCAGCAGTACTGCTGTACAAGGTGGCTGATATACATAGAAACACCTGTGGGTGGGGGGCAGGCTCCCTTCAATTTCAGTTCATGTGCCTGCGTGGCGTTTGCAGGTCACGTTGCAAGCTACACAGCAGGGGAACAGCTGGCGTTGCTGAACCCCACTGACACATTGACTGGTGTTTTTCTCTGTGCAGATTGCATGTCCGGGCAAAAACTAGCGGTGTTAGAGCCCAGGGTCAGCAGGAGGAGGAGGAGAGGAGCAAAGTGTAGGCCGAAGCCTGCACTGGTGGCAGCTTTTGGTCGGTTGTGCCAGCGTGGCTTGTGCTGGACACGATGCCGGCTACACAGCGGGGGAACAGCAGGCGGTGCTGAACCCCACTAACACATTGGCTGGTGTTTTTCTCTGTGCAGCTAGCATGTCCGGGCAGAAACTGGCGTTGTTTGAGCCCAGGGTCAGCAGGAGGAGGAGAGGAGCAAAGTGTAGGCCGAAGCCTGCACTGGTGGCAGCTTTTGTTCTGTTGTGCCAGCGTGGCTTGTGCTGGACACGTTGCCGACTACACAGCAGGGGAACAGCTGGCGGTGCTGAACCCCACTAACACATTGGCTGGTGTTTTTCTCTGTGCAGCTAGCATTTCCGGGCAAAAAATAGCGGTGTTTGAGCCCAGGGTCAGCAGGAGGAGTAGAGGAGCAGAGTGTAGGCCGAAGCCTAGTTGAACCAATTTCAAAGGTTACCTTTAACCCCCCCCTCAGGTGTTGCAAGGTACAAGAGCCACACCTTGAACAGCATTAATGATGCACAAGTCAAAGGTTGCTCTATTTAATTTTGCTCCTTGCACACGCTGAATTAAACACGTACACTATTTAGCCCATTATACTGTCAAACAGTTGTGGAGGCGTGACTTGTCTTTTTAACGAGACGCAGCACAGGTGTCAAAATTTGCACCTAGGTACTGGGCGCAGATTCCTGAGCGTTGTTATTTGCTGTACAGGAGTCTGCGCTATTGTGATCCCTTGGCCATGCGCTGTGAGCGCTTCCTGTCTTCTGACCTCATTTCATGTCGGCCGTTGCGGTTAGCGATGGACATGAATCCCAGACCCACAGTGTGTTTTTAAAAAATCACACTGCGGTGCTGGGATTTGTGCCCTGGTGCACTAAATATGTTTGCCGCTCACACATGTCCTTACACCTGCTTCAGACTGGGCGGCCTCATCTGATCCCTTATCGCCTGCCGCGGCCATGAGGACACCCAGTCTGAAGAAGGCGGAAGGAGATGAGTGAACACAGGCAAACATATGCACTGCACATGCCCATCAATCACACCCTCGCTGTCCAAAAAAATAAGACACCGAGGGCCGTTGTTTCGAGCAGGGGAGATGCACAGGCGCAGCCAGCTAACCAATGATGTCAAAAGACGGGCAGCGCTAACAAGGGTGGTGCTGCGTGTCATTACAAAGGAAAGTCACACCTCAGGGACATTGTAATGGTCTCTAATGAGACACATTTTGTACGTGTTGAGTTCCACGTGGGCAAGGAGAAAAAGTCAGCCACCTCGTACAAATGCAGCAGTACTGCTGTACAAGGTGGCTGATATACATAGAAACACCTGTGGGTGGGGGGCAGGCTCCCTTCAATTTCAGTTCATGTGCCTGCGTGGCGTTTGCAGGTCACGTTGCAAGCTACACAGCAGGGGAACAGCTGGCGTTGCTGAACCCCACTGACACATTGACTGGTGTTTTTCTCTGTGCAGATTGCATGTCCGGGCAAAAACTAGCGGTGTTAGAGCCCAGGGTCAGCAGGAGGAGGAGGAGAGGAGCAAAGTGTAGGCCGAAGCCTGCACTGGTGGCAGCTTTTGGTCGGTTGTGCCAGCGTGGCTTGTGCTGGACACGATGCCGGCTACACAGCGGGGGAACAGCAGGCGGTGCTGAACCCCACTAACACATTGGCTGGTGTTTTTCTCTGTGCAGCTAGCATGTCCGGGCAGAAACTGGCGTTGTTTGAGCCCAGGGTCAGCAGGAGGAGGAGAGGAGCAAAGTGTAGGCCGAAGCCTGCACTGGTGGCAGCTTTTGTTCTGTTGTGCCAGCGTGGCTTGTGCTGGACACGTTGCCGACTACACAGCAGGGGAACAGCTGGCGGTGCTGAACCCCACTAACACATTGGCTGGTGTTTTTCTCTGTGCAGCTAGCATTTCCGGGCAAAAACTAGCGGTGTTTGAGCCCAGGGTCAGCAGGAGGAGTAGAGGAGCAGAGTGTAGGCCGAAGCCTAGTTGAACCAATTTCAAAGGTTACCTTTAACCCCCCCCTCAGGTGTTGCAAGGTACAAGAGCCACACCTTGTGCAGCATTAATGCTGCACAAGTAAAAGGTTGCTCTATTTGTTTTGCTCCTTGCACACGCTGACTAAAACACGTACACTATTTAGCCCATTATACTGTCAAACAGTTGTGGAGGCGTGACTTGTCTTTTTAACGAGACGCAGCACAGGTGTCAAAATTTGCACCTAGGTACTGGGCGCAGATTCCTGAGCGTTGTTATTTGCTGTACAGGAGTCTGCGCTATTGTGATCCCTTGGCCATGCGCTGTGAGCGCTTCCTGTCTTCTGACCTCATTTCATGTCGGCCGTTGCGGTTAGCGATGGACATGAATCCCAGACCCACAGTGTGTTTTCAAAAAATCACACTGCGTGGCTGGGATTCGTGGCCTTGTGCAGTAAATAGGTTTGCCGCTTACACATGTCCTTACACCTGCTCCAGACTGGGCGGCCTCAGCTGATCCCTTATCGCCTACCACGGCCAGGAGGCCGCACAGTCTGAAGAAGGCGGAAGGAGATGAGTTAAGACAGGCGAACATATGCACTGCTCGTGCCCATAAACCACACCCTCGCTGACAAAATAAATATGACAACGAGGGGCGTTGTTTCTAGCAGGGCGGATGCACAGGCGCAGCCAGCTAACCATGATGACAAAAGACGGGAAACGCTACCAAGGGGGGTGCTGCGTATCATTACAAAGGAAAGTCACACCTCAGGGACAGTGGAATGGTCTCAATGAGACACATTTTGTACGTGTTGAGTTCCACGTGGGCAAGGAGAAAAAGTCAGCCACCTTGTACAAATGCAGCAGTACTGCTGTACTAGGTGGCTGTTATACATAGAAACACCTGGGGGGGTGGGGCCAGGTTCCCTTTTAATTTCAGTTCCTGTGCCTGCATGGCGTTTGCAGGTCACGTTGCCGGCTACACAGCAGGGGAACAGCTGGCGTTGCTGAACCCCACTAACACATTGGCTGGTGTTTTTCTCTGTGCAGCTAGCACTTCCGGGCAAAAACTAGCGGTGTTTGAGCCCAGGGTCAGCAGGAGGAGGAGAGGAGCAGAGTGTAGGCCGAAGCCTGCACTGGTGGCAGCTTTTGTTCTGTTGTGCCAGCGTGGCTTGTGCTGGACACGTTGCCGACTACACAGCAGGGGAACAGCTGGCGGTGCTGAACCCCACTGACACATCACCTAGTGTTTTTTTCTGTGTAGACAACACTTCCAGGTGGCAACTGACAGTGTTGAAACCCAGGGAATCAAAGAGGAGCAGAGTGTAGGCCGAAGCCTGCAGTGGAACAAGTTGAAAGGGAACCTTTAACCCCCCCCCCCCAGGCATTTGTTGCTGAAAGAGCCATCTTGTACAGCAGTAATACTGCACATGGAAAATGGTGGCTCCGAAAATTATGCTCCTTGCAAACGCTGAAGTACACACTCATATAATGTGTCCCCTCACACCGTCAAACCATCCCGGAAGTGGGACTTTCCTTTGTAATGTGACACAGCACAGCCGTCATTCCAACCCCCTTGGTGCCGGGCACCACCTCCTCAACGTTGTTTGGTTCTGTCACGGAGCCCGCACTGTAATGTTATCCCTTGGCCATGCACAGTTAGCGGTGCCCGTCTTCTGACATCATGTAGGTGTCAGGCTGGCAGTGCCTGTGCGTCCAAGCTGCCCGAGATCCAACCTTGCAGTGTCATCTAATGTAGTCCCACTGCGGGCCAGGGATCCATGGGCATGCGCAGTGCATATCATCGCCTCTCACTCACCTCCTTCCTGCTTCTTCAGACTGTGCGGCGTCACGGCCGTGGCATGCTATTAGGGATCAGCTGACGCCGCCTAGTCTGAAGAAGCGTGAAGAAGGGGAGTGAGAGGCTAGTATATGCACTGCGCATGGCCATGGATACCAGGCCCACTGTGGGATCACATTAGACGACACTGCGAGGTGTGATTTCGGGCAGCGTGGACGCACAGGCGCAGCCAGGACGACAACAAATGATGTCAGAGGACGGGCAGCGCAAACTGTGCATGGCCAAGGGATAACATAACAGCGCAGGGTCCATGACGGAATCAAACAACGCTAAGGAGGCAGCGCACGGTGCCAAGGGGGTAGCAATGACGGCTGTGCTGCGTCACATTACAAAGGAAAGTCCCACCTCCGGGACGGTTGGACGGTGTGAGGGGACACATTACATGAGTGTGTATTTCAGCGTTTGCAAGGAGCATAATTTCAAGAGCGACCTTTCCCTTGTGCAGTATTAGTGCTGCACATGGTGGCTCTTTCAGTAACAAACGCCTAGGGGGGGGGGGGACAGGTCCCCTTACATTTTAGTTGTGCCAGCGTGGCGGTCGCATGACACGTTGCCGGATACACAGCTGGGGATCAGCTGACGTTACTGAACCCCAATAACAGAGGAGCGACTGTTGACTGTGCACACAGCACTTCCAGGCACCAACTGGCGGTGTTAGAGCCCAGGGACAGCAGGAGGAGCAGATTGGAGGTATTGCCGCACACACAGCTGGGGATCAGCTGACGTTACTGAACCCCAATAACAGAGGAGCGACTGTTGACTGTGCACACAGCACTTCCAGGCACCAACTGGCGGTGTTAGAGCCCAGGGACAGCAGGAGGAGCAGATTGGAGGTATTGCCGCACACACAGCTGGGGATCAGCTGACGTTACTGAACCCCAAAAACAGAGGAGCGACTGTTGACTGTGCACACAGCACTTCCAGGCACCAACTGGCGGTGTTAGAGCCCAGGGACAGCAGGAGGAGCAGATTGGAGGTATTGCCGCACACACAGCTGGGGATCAGCTGACGTTACTGAACCCCAATAACAGAGGAGCGACTGTTGACTGTGCACACAGCACTTCCAGGCACCAACTGGCGGTGTTAGAGCCCAGGGACAGCAGGAGGAGCAGAGGAACAGAGTGTAGGCCGAAGCCTGATTGGAGCAAGTTGAAAGGAAACCTTTAACCCCCCCCCCCAAGACGTTTGTAGCTGAAAGAGCCATGTTGTGCAGCACTAAGGATGCAAAAGGAAAAGGTTGCTCTTTTAATTATGCTCCTTGCAAACACCGAAGTAAACACTAAAAATGTGTCCCTTTATACCGTTAAACCGTTCCGGAGGTGCGAATTTCCTTCGTAATGGGACACAGCACAGCTGTCATTCCTATCCCCTTGATGCCGTGCGCTGCCTCCTCAGCGTTGTTTTAAGCTGCCACGGAGCCTGCGCTGTTCTGTTAGCCCTTGGCCATGCCCAATTAGCGCTGCCTGTCTTCTGACATAATTTGGTGTCAGGCTGTCAGTGCCTGTGCGTCCACGCTGCTCCAGATCCCACCTCGCAGTCTCATCTAACGTAATCCCACTGCGGGCCTTGGAACCATGGGCATGCACAGTGCATAACCTCGACTCTCACTCCCCTCCTTCCCTCTTCTTCAGACTGTGCGGTGTCACGGCCGTGGCATGCTAGGGATCAGCTGACGGCGCACAGTCTAAAGAAGGCGGAGGGAAATGAGCGAGAGCCCGAGGGGAAGATATGCACTGCGCATGCCCATGGATCCCAGGCCCGCAGTGTGACTCAATCAGAAGACACTGCGAGGCGGGATCTCGGGCACCGCGGCCGCACAGGCGCAGCCAGCCTGACACCAAATTATGTCAGAAGACAGGCAGCGCAAATAGGGCATGCCCAAGGGATAACAGAACAGCGCAGGCTCCGTGACAGCTTAAAACAACGCTGAGGAGGCAGCGCATGGCACCAAGGGGGTAGGAATGACGGCTGTGCTGCGTCACATTATGAAGGAAAGTCCCAGCTCCGGGACGGTATAACGGTATCAGTGAACACATTTTATAAGTGTTAAGTTCTGCGTGTGCAAAGAGCTAAAAAAAAAGAGCTACCTTTTCCTTGTGCAGCATTACTGCTGCACAAGATGGCTCTTTCAGTAACAAACGACGGGGGGGGGGGGGGACAGGTTCCCTTACATTTAGGTTGTTGTGCCAGCGTGGCGTTCGCAGGACACATTGCCGGCTACACAGCTGGGGATCAGCTGACGTTACTGAAACCCAATAACACTGGGTCGTATGTTTTTACTGTGCAGCCTGCACTTCTGAGCCGCAACTGGCGGTGTTGGAGCCCAGGAATAGCAGTTCAGGTGGTAGAAAGATGAACACAGCAGGAGACCTGGATGACACCCAATTACTTAATCAGGCAGAGGAGTGGCAAATTCCTGCGAGATCCAGGCCTGGTTCATTTTCAGGAAAGTAAGCCGGTCAACGTTATCGGAGGATAGTCGCATGCGACGGTCTGTTAGTACACCACCTGCGGCACTAAAGACACGTTCCGATAAGACACTAGCCGCAGGGCAAGCCAGCACCTCCAATGCATACTGGCTTAGCTCTGGCCATGTATCCAGCTTAGAGACCCAAAACTTGAACGGGGAAGAGCCGTCTGGGAGTACAGTAAGAGGGCAAGCCATGTAGTCTGTCACCATCTGACGGAACCGTTGCCTCCTGCTGACTGGAGCCGCCGGTGATGGTGTAGACATTTGGGGCGGGCACACAAAAGTGTGCCAGAGTTGTGCCATACTGGGCTTGCCTTGGGCAGAGGCACTGCTTCTGCTCCCTCTTTGGGCAGAGCCTCCCCCACTGCCTCGACGCACTGAGCTGCTTTGTAAAGCACTAGCAGCACTCCTCTCAGTTGGACAGGAGAAGATGATGGAATTCACCAGTGTGTCGTGGTACTCCCGCAATTTACGCTCCCGGGTCAACGCAGGGATGAGGTTTTGGACGTTGTCCCGGTAGCGAGGATCGAGGAGGGTGAACACCCAATAATCAGGCATGTTGAGAATGTGGTTGATGCGGCGGTCGTTTCTCAGGCACTGCAGCATGAAATCCACCATGTGCTGCAGAGTGCCAACCGGCCCAGAAACGCTGTCCCCTGCTTGAGACATGATCTCTGCCCGCTCGTCATCACCCCACCCTCGCTGTACACACTGACCACTGGACAATTGTGTCGCTCCCTCCTCTGGACGGAGCTCTTCCTCCTCCATTGACTCCTCCTCATCCTCCTCACAAATTGGCCCCTGCGTACCCCTTTGTGAGGAACCACGTGGCGCTGACTCTCCAGAAGCTGATGGAAAAGGTGACTCCTCATCCTCCACCTCTTCCACCACATCATCCCTTAACCCTTGCAAAGTTTGCTGAAGCAGGCAGATAAGGGGGACAGTCATGCTGACTAGTGCATCATCTGCACTTGCCATCCGCGTGGAATAATCAAAAGGACGCAAAACCTGGCAGACGTCCTTCATAGTGGCCCACTCTGTGGTTGTGAAGTCTGATCGGCGCTGACTGCGACTTCTTTGCGCCTGATGCAGCTGGTACTCCATAACTGCTTGCTGCTGCTCACACAACCGCTCCAACATATGTAACGTGGAATTCCACCGGGTAGGTAGGTCACATATGATGCGGTGTTCCGGAAGGCGGAATCGGCGCTGCAGAGCAGCAATGCGGGATCTGGCCAAGCTGGAACGCCGCAAGTGAGCACACTCTAGGCGGACCTTGTGCAGCAGGGCATCAAGATCCGGATAGTCCCTCAGAAAACTCTGCACAACCAAATTGAGCACATGTGCCAGACATGGGATGTGAGTGAGGTTGCCAAGGGCCAAAGCTGCCACCAGATTTCGGCCATTGTCACACACTACCATGCCTGGCTGGAGATTCGCTGGCAGTAACCACACATCGCTCTCCTGCTTTATGGCATTCCAGAGCTCCTGCGCTGTGTGGCTTCGATGCCCCAATGAAACTAGTTTCAAGACGGCCTGCTGACGTTTGGCCACGGCTGTGCTCATGTCGGTCATAGGTAAACGTTCACGGGTCCATGTGGGGGTGGACTGTGACGGATCCTGCAGAGAGGAATCAGAGGAACTGGTGTAAGAGGAGGAGTCGATGCGTACAGACTGGATTCCTGCAATCCTTGGAGTGGGCAGGACACGTCCTGCGCCACTCGCACGATCTGTACCTGGCTCAACAATAGAGTTGAGCGACCTTGACCTTTTTAGAGTCGAGCCGGGTTTTGCGAAACCCGACTATGTCCAAAGTCGGGTCGAGTGAAATCGGCCGATTATGACGTAAAGTCGGGATCGACCGAAACACGAAACCCAATGCAAGTCAATGGGGCAGCATAGTCGGCAGTGAGTGGGGGCCAGGAAAACACCTAGAGTGCCCATTTTAATGTCAAAACCATCCATTCTTCTTAATGAAGCTTGTCAAGCGTAATTTACCTTATAATAATTGGAAGGCATTTGAAATTGGGGGTCATTTGGCTAAAGTTGTGGGGGGTAGGGCTGGTTCAAGTAATTAGTGGGCCCAGGAAATCTGGACCACGTCACGGCAGTGGAGCAGGGAGAGGTAAGTATTTCAACTTTGCAAGTGCTGTGAACCTGAGCAAGCAGGGGGGGCCCACTCGTTGGCATTGGCACTGGCACAGGGCCCCTCAAAGTACAGCGGTGTGTTTGCACGGCGGGGGCGCCTCCCACCGGCAGCAACACTTTTGCGTACTATGAGAGGCCCTGTGCCAGTGACGTCGCCAACTAGTATTCCTCCCCCCACCTGATGAAGGAACCTGCACTTTCATCTGCACCTTCCTCTTTGTCCCCGTGTAAGGTGGTATGGTATGCGGGAAGAGCAACCTGACTTTCAGCAGGGTCACAATGTTGTTGTGTAGCGTGCACGGGGAATGTTGCGTTATGGGTCAATGTACCAGCAGACTCATCTATCACTGGCTGGGCAATGGGCACGATGAAGTGGAAACACAGATATAGGCCCAAAGAAGAAAGTGGGCTAAATGCAGTTCAAAATTGGTAACACAGGAATAACCAGGGGGCATTGCAGTGGAGGACAACTGGAATGAGAGGCTGACACAGAGAGTAGGGCCAAATCAGTAAGTAGTCGAAATGCAGTTCAAAATTGGCAACCGTAGTAAACAGGCGGCACAGCTTTGTTCAGTGGAGGAGAACAGCAAGGAGTGGCAGACACCGATAGTAGGCCCCAAACCAACTAGTACGCCAAATGCAGTTGTTCCATTTAACCACAATTTAATGAGAGCCTGAAGATAGAAGCTCAGGAAAGGCAACCTGGGGAACACCTTGGAGTGTAACACACCATCTCTCTCCACCCCATACCCATTTTGTATGGCCTAATGCAGTGTACTTTTCTACAACTACTAAACGAGAGTCGGAAGACCGAAGCAATGGCAAGGAAACCTGGGGAACACCTTAGAGTGTAACACACCCTCTCTCTACACCCCATACCCAATTTGAAGGTCTAATGCAGTGTAGTTTCCAAGAACTACTAAACGAGAGCCGGAAGATCGAAGCTCAGGAAAGGCAACCTGGGGAACACCTTGGAGTGTAATACAACGTCTCTCTACACGACGGAAGGGATGATTCTTAGGAAGGAAGGCTGTTGGAAATAAGCATTGCGCGTCCGAGGGTGATTAGATTCTTATTAGGTATATACTCACCCTCGGACGCGCCCTGCTTCTTTATTTGGAATGAATGTTTATTTGCAATGTGGTGTTGACTTTCTCTATTATTTTGGTAATTAATGATTTTATTATTTTCATTATTTTGCATCTTCTCGGCAATAATATAAAGAAGACGCGACAGGACAACACTCGGTGGATGCCATATGTGTGTTTTCAATTTAAAAAACCTTTCAGTTAACTACTTGCAGGAGAAAGTAATTGTAGCTGGTGGCCATTTTTAGTACTGTACCAGATTTTAGCTGTTTGTTTGTTTTTAATGTCAAAATGTCTGCATTTGATATCTCACCAGTATTTTCTTTTTTATAAGCAAAATCCTTTTTTTTTTATTTTATGATGTTGGTTCAAGGGGTACACGGGCAGCAGTAGACAGGTCAGTGGAGGCCTAGTGGAAGGAGGGACCGCAGACAGGCTTCGAAGCCCTAACATAATAAATTGGGCTGCCTGTAGGCAATTTAAAATTGGTTCCAGGGGAACACGGGCAGCAGTAGACAGGTCAGTGGAGGCCTAGAGGAAGGAGGGACCGCAGATGCGCCAATGTTTCCCCCATACCAAATTTGTAGGCCTAATGCAGTGTAGTTTCCAACAACTACTAAACGAGAGCCGGAATTTCGAAGCTCAGGAAAGGCAACCTGGGGAACACCTTGGAGTGTAACACACCCTCTCTCTACACCCCATACCCAATTTGAAGGTCTAATGCAGTGTAGTTTCCAAGAACTACTAAACGAGAGCCGGAAGATCGAAGCTCAGGAAAGGCAACCTGGGGAACACCTTGGAGTGTAACACACCCTCTCGCTACACCCCATACCCAATTTGAAGGCCTAATGCAGCGTAGTTTCCAACAACTACTAAACGAGAGCCGGAAGATCGAAGCTCAGGAAAGGCAACCTGGGGAACACCTTGGAGTGTAACAAACCCTCTCTCTACACCCCATACCCAATTTGTAGGCCTAATGCAGCGTAGTTTCCGACAACTACTAAACGAGAGCCGGAATATCGAAGCTCAGGAAAGGCAACCTGGGGAACACCTTGGAGTGTAACACACCCTCTCTCTACACCCCATACCCAATTTGTAGGCCTAATGCAGCGTAGTTTCCGATAACTACTAAACGAGAGCCGGAATATCGAAGCTCAGGAAAGGCAACCTGGGGAACACCTTGGAGTGTAACACACCCTCTCTCTACACCCCATACCCAATTTGAAGGCCTAATGCAGTGTAGTTTCCAACAACTACTAAACGAGAGCCGGAATTTCGAAGCTCAGGAAAGGCAACCTGGGGAACACCTTGGAGTGTAACACACCCTCTCTCTACACCCCATACCCAATTTGAAGGTCTAATGCAGTGTAGTTTCCAAGAACTACTAAACGAGAGCCGGAAGATCGAAGCTCAGGAAAGGCAACCTGGGGAACACCTTGGAGTGTAACACACCCTCTCGCTACACCCCATACCCAATTTGAAGGCCTAATGCAGCGTAGTTTCCAACAACTACTAAACGAGAGCCGGAAGATCGAAGCTCAGGAAAGGCAACCTGGGGAACACCTTGGAGTGTAACAAACCCTCTCTCTACACCCCATACCCAATTTGTAGGCCTAATGCAGCGTAGTTTCCGACAACTACTAAACGAGAGCCGGAATATCGAAGCTCAGGAAAGGCAACCTGGGGAACACCTTGGAGTGTAACACACCCTCTCTCTACACCCCATACCCAATTTGTAGGCCTAATGCAGCGTAGTTTCCGATAACTACTAAACGAGAGCCGGAATATCGAAGCTCAGGAAAGGCAACCTGGGGAACACCTTGGAGTGTAACACACCCTCTCTCTACACCCCATACCCAATTTGAAGGCCTAATGCAGTGTAGTTTCCAAGAACTACTAAACGAGAGCCGGAAGATCGAAGCTCAGGAAAGGCAACCTGGGGAACACCTTGGAGTGGAACACACCATCTCTCTACACCCCATACCCAATTTGAAGGCCTAATGCAGCGTAGTATCCAACAACTACTAAACGAGAGCCGGTAGATCGAAGCTCAGGAAAGGCAACCTGGGGAACACCTTGGAGTGTAACACAACGTCTCTCTACACCACGGAAGGGATGATTCTTAGGAAGGAAGGCTGTTGGAAATAAGCATTGCGCGTCCGAGGGTGATTAGATTCTTATTAGGTATATACTCACCCTCGGACGCGCCCTGCTTCTTTATTTGGAATGAATGTTTATTTGCAATGTGGTGTTGACTTTCTCTATTATTTTGGTAATTAATGATTTTATTATTTTCATTATTTTGCATCTTCTCGGCAATAATATAAAGAAGACGCGACAGGACAACACTCGGTGGATGCCATATGTGTGTTTTCAATTTAAAAAAACTTTCAGTTAACTACTTGCAGGAGAAAGTAATTGTAGCTGGTGGCCATTTTTAGTACTGTACCAGATTTTAGCTGTTTGTTTGTTTTTAATGTCAAAATGTCTGCATTTGATATCTCACCAGTATTTTCTTTTTTATAAGCAAAATCCTTTTTTTTTTATTTTATGATGTTGGTTCAAGGGGTACACGGGCAGCAGTAGACAGGTCAGTGGAGGCCTAGTGGAAGGAGGGACCGCAGACAGGCTTCGAAGCCCTAACATAATAAATTGGGCTGCCTGTAGGCAATTTAAAATTGGTTCCAGGGGAACACGGGCAGCAGTAGACAGGTCAGTGGAGGCCTAGAGGAAGGAGGGACCGCAGATGCGCCAATGTTTCCCCCATACCAAATTTGTAGGCCTAATGCAGTGTAGTTTCCAACAACTACTAAACGAGAGCCGGAATTTCGAAGCTCAGGAAAGGCAACCTGGGGAACACCTTGGAGTGTAACACACCCTCTCTCTACACCCCATACCCAATTTGAAGGTCTAATGCAGTGTAGTTTCCAAGAACTACTAAACGAGAGCCGGAAGATCGAAGCTCAGGAAAGGCAACCTGGGGAACACCTTGGAGTGTAACACACCCTCTCGCTACACCCCATACCCAATTTGAAGGCCTAATGCAGCGTAGTTTCCAACAACTACTAAACGAGAGCCGGAAGATCGAAGCTCAGGAAAGGCAACCTGGGGAACACCTTGGAGTGTAACAAACCCTCTCTCTACACCCCATACCCAATTTGTAGGCCTAATGCAGCGTAGTTTCCGACAACTACTAAACGAGAGCCGGAATATCGAAGCTCAGGAAAGGCAACCTGGGGAACACCTTGGAGTGTAACACACCCTCTCTCTACACCCCATACCCAATTTGAAGGCCTAATGCAGTGTAGTTTCCAAGAACTACTAAACGAGAGCCGGAAGATCGAAGCTCAGGAAAGGCAACCTGGGGAACACCTTGGAGTGTAACACAACGTCTCTCTACACGACGGAAGGGCTGATTCTTAGGAAGGAAGGCTGTTGGAAATAAGCATTGCGCGTCCGAGGGTGATTAGATTCTTATTAGGTATATACTCACCCTCGGACGCGCCCTGCTTCTTTATTTGGAATGAATGTTTATTTGCAATGTGGTGTTGACTTTCTCTATTATTTTGGTAATTAATGATTTTATTATTTTCATTATTTTGCATCTTCTCGGCAATAATATAAAGAAGACGCGACAGGACAACACTCGGTGGATGCCATATGTGTGTTTTCAATTTAAAAAAACTTTCAGTTAACTACTTGCAGGAGAAAGTAATTGTAGCTGGTGGCCATTTTTAGTACTGTACCAGATTTTAGTTGTGTGTTTGTTTTTAATGTTAAAATGTCTGCATTTGATATCTCACCAGTATTTTCTTTTTTATAAGCAAAATACTTATTTTTATATTTTCTGATGTTGGTTCCAGGGGTACACGGCCAGCAGTGCCCTGGTCAGTGTAGTAGTAGTTGAAAGAATGGACCGCAGACAGGCATCGAAGGCCTAAAATAAAAACACATGGCTGTAGGCAATTTTAAATTGGTTCCAGGGGTACACGGACAGCAGTGGTGTGGTCAGTGGAGGCCTAGTGGAAGGAGTGACCGCAGACAGGCATCGAAGGCCTAAAATAATAACACATGGCTGTAGGCAATTTTAAATTGGTTCCAGGGGTACACGGGCAGCAGTGACCTGGTCAGTGTAGTAGTAGTTGAAAGAATGGACCGCAGACAGGCATCGAAGGCCTAAAATAAAAAAATTGGGCTGGCTGTAGGCACTTTTAAATTGGTTCCAGGGGTACACGGGCAGCAGTGGTGTGGTCAGTGGAGGCCTAGTGGAAGGAGTGACCGCAGACAGGCTTCCAAGGCCTAACATAACAAACTTGGGCTGGCTGTAGGCACTTTTAAATTGGTTCCAGGGGTACACGGGCAGCAGTGGTCTGGTCAGTGGAAGTCTAGTGGAAGGAGTGACCGCAGACAGGCTTCCAAGGCCTAACATAACAAAATTGGGCTGGCTGTAGGCACTTTAAATTGGTTCCAGGGGTACATGGGCAGCAGTGTATGGTCAGTGGAAGTCTAGTGGAAGGAGTGACGGCAGACAGTCTTCTAAGGCCTAACATAACAAAATTGGGCTGACTGTAGGCACTTTTAAATTGGTTCCAGGGTAACACGGCCAGCAGTGGCCTGGTCAGTGTAGTAGTTGTAGAAAGAAGGGACCGCAGACAGGCTTCGAAGGCCTAACATAACAAAAATGTCAAAACAATGGTATTGTCAGTGCCAGGCATTGAAGGATGTCAGCGCCTAGACTACACATTGGTGAAGCTGTGAGAGATAATTTTGCTAGTGGTAGAGCACTGTTTGAGCTGGGGGGGGAACTGTCTTGTGGCCGGCGTTACAGGCACAGGGCCCCTCATATTACAACGGTGTGTCTGACGTTGGGTGCGCACCACCACCGCCAGAGACACTTTATTGTACTATGAGGGACCCAGTGGCAGTGCCGTCGACCAAAAGCGGCCACACCCACCTCTTCAGACAAACAGCACTCTCAAGGGTCCAAGCGCAAAGTGGCGATAGCACGGCCCCGTGTGGGGAGTTTGGCCATTTCGTGAGGTGGAAACATGTCGTATGCTGGACAATCAGGTGAAGAAAATTACGAGATTGGAAAAGTCATTCAGAATAGTCCACAGGCAAGACCTTTTCATAGGAAAGCTAGGTGTCAGCCGGGCAGGGTGGGGCAAAAGATTTTGAAATCCAGTTGTGGTTCATTTTAATGAAGGTTAGATCATCTACATTTTGGGTAGCCAGACGAGTCCTTTTTTCTGTTAGTATTGAACCTGCAGCACTGAATACTCTTTCTGATAGGACACTAGCTGCCGGGCAAGCAAGCTCCTGCAATGCATATTCTGCCAATTCTGGCCAGGTGTCTAATTTGGATGCCCAGTAATCAAATGGGAATGACGGTTGAGGGAGAACGTCGATAAGGGATGAAAAATAGTTTGTAACCATACTGGACAAATGTTGTCTCCTGTCACTTTGAATTGATGCTGCAGTACCTGTCCTGTCTGCGGTCATAGCAAAATCACTCCACAACCTGGTCAGAAAACCCCTCTGGCCAACGCCACTTCTGATTTCTGCCCCTCTAACACCTCTGGTCTGCTGGCCCCTGGAGCTCGTGTGAGAACGATCACGGGCGCTGTGTGCAGGGAATGCCAGAAGCAAACGGTCAACAAGAGTTGATTGTTTTGTTGCTAATATTAGTTCCAAGTTCTCATGTGGCATAATATTTTGCAATTTGCCTTTATAGCGAGGATCAAGGAGGCAGGCCAACCAGTAATCGTCATCGTTCATCATTTTTGTAATGCGTGTGTCCCTTTTGAGGATACGCAAGGCATAATCCGCCATGTGGGCCAAAGTTCCCGTTGTCAAATCTGCGGTTGTGCTTGGTTGAGGGGCAGTTGCAGGCAAATCTACGTCACTTGTGTCCCTCAAAAAACCAGAACCCGGCCTTGCCACGCCACCAATTTCCCGTGCCCCCGGGAAAGCTTCCTCATTAAAAATATACTCATCCCCATCATCCTCCTCATCCTCCACCTCCTCTTCGCCCGGTACCTCGTCATGTACACTGCCCTGACCAGACAATCGCTGACTGTCATCAAGGCTTTCCTCTTCCTCTGGTGCAGACGCCTGATCCTTTATGTGCGTCAAACTTTGCATCAGCAGACGCATTAGGGGGATGCTCATGCTTATTATGGCGTTGTCTGCACTAACCAGCCGTGTGCATTCCTCAAAACACTGAAGGACTTGACACATGTCTTGAATCTTCGACCACTGCACACCTGACAACTCCATGTCTGCCATCCTACTGCCTGCCCGTGTATGTGTATCCTCCCACAAAAACATAACAGCCCGCCTCTGTTCGCACAGTCTCTGAAGCATGTGCAGTGTTGAGTTCCACCTTGTTGCAACGTCTATGATTAGGCGATGCTGGGGAAGGTTCAAAGAACGCTGATAGGTCTGCATACGGCTGGAGTGTACAGGCGAACGGCGGATATGTGCGCAAAGTCCACGCACTTTGAGGAGCAGGTCGGATAACCCCGGATAACTTTTCAGGAAGCACTGCACCACCAGGTTTAAGGTGTGAGCCAGGCAAGGAATGTGTTTCAGTTGGGAAAGGGAGATGGCAGCCATGAAATTCCTTCCGTTATCACTCACTACCTTGCCTGCCTCAAGATCTACAGTGCCCAGCCACGACTGCGTTTCTTGCTGCAAGAACTCGGACAGAACTTCCGCGGTGTGTCTATTGTCGCCCAAACACTTCATAGCCAATACAGCCTGCTGACGTATGCCAGTAGCTGCCCCATAATGGGAGACCTGGTGTGCAACAGTGGCAGGTGCGGATGGAGTGTTTGTGCGACTGCGGTCTGTGGACGAGCTCTTGCTTCTGCAGGAGGACGAGGAGGAGGAGGAGGAGGGGGTGCGAACGGCTACAGACAACTGTTTACTAGACCGTGGGCTAGGCAGAACTGTCCCAAACTTGCTGTCCCCTGTGGACCCTGAATCCACCACATTTACCCAGTGTGCCGTGATGGACACGTAACGTCCCTGGCCATGCCTACTGGTCCATGCATCTGTTGTCAGGTGCACCTTTGTGCTCACAGATTGCCTGAGTGCATGGACGATGCGCTCTTTAACATGCTGGTGGAGGGCTGGGATGGCTTTTCTGGAAAAAAAGTGTCGACTGGGTAGCTCGTAGCGTGGTACAGCGTAGTCCATCAGGTCTTTGAAAGCTTCGCTTTCAACTAACCGGTAGGGCATCATCTCTAACGAGATTAGTCTAGCTATGTGGGCGTTCAAACCCTGTGTACGCGGATGCGAGGCTAAGTATTTCCTTTTTCTAACCATAGTCTCATGTAGGGTGAGCTGGACTGGAGAGCTGGAGATCGTGGAACTAGCGGGGGTGCCGGTGGACATGGCAGACTGAGAGACGGTGGGAGATGGTATTGTTGCCGCCGGTGCCCTAGATGCAGTGTTTCCTACTACGAAACTGGTGATTCCCTGACCCTGACTGCTTTGGCCTGGCAAAGATACCTGCACAGATACAGCAGGTGGTGCGCTAAATGGTGGTCCTACACTGCCGGAAGGGATGTTGCGTTGATGACTAGCTTCATTGGCCGAGGGTGCAACAACCTTAAGGGACGTTTGGTAGTTAGTCCAAGCTTTCAAATGCATGGTGGTTAAATGTCTATGCATGCAACTAGTATTGAGACTTTTCAGATTCTGACCTCTGCTTAAGGAAGTAGAACATTTTTGACAGATGACTTTGCGCTGATCAATTGGATGTTGTTTAAAAAAATGCCAGACTGCACTCTTTCTAGCATCGGATACCTTTTCAGGCATTGCAGACTGAGCTTTAACCGGATGGCCACGCTGTCCTCCACCAGGTTTTGGCTTTGCCACGCGTTTTGGGCAAGATACGGGCCCGGCAGATGGAACCTGTGGCGATGTTGATGCCTGCTGCGGCCCCTCCTCCTCCTCTGCTTCAGAACTGCTGCCGCCTGCACCCTGTTCCCCCAATGGCTGCCAATCGGGGTCAAGAACTGGGTCATCTAATAACTCTTCTTGTACCTCCTGCGCAACTTCGTCTGTGTCACCGTGTCGTTCGGTGGTATAGCGTTCGTGATGGGGCAACATAGTCTCATCAGGGTCTGATTCTTGATCAGCACCCTGCGAGGGCAATGTTGTGGTCTGAGTCAAAGGACCAGCATAGTAGTCTGGCTGTGGCTGTGCGTCAGTGCACTCCATGTCAGATTCAATTTGTAATGGGCATGGACTGTTAACTGCTTCACTTTCTAAGCCAGGGACGGTATGTGTAAAGAGCTCCATGGAGTAACCCGTTGTGTCGCCTGCTGCATTCTTCTCTGTTGTTGTTTTTGCTGAAGAGGACAAGGAAGTGACTTGTCCCTGACCGTGAACATCCACTAACGACGCGCTGCTTTTACTTTTACCAGTTTCACGAGATGAGGCAAAAGAGCTAGAGGCTGAGTCAGCAAGATAAGCCAAAACTTGCTCTTGCTGCTCCGGCTTTAAAAGCGGTTTTCCTAATCCCAGAAAAGGGAGCGTTCGAGGCCTTGTGTAGCCGGACGACGAACCTGGCTCCACAGCTCCAGACTTAGGTGCAATATTTTTTCCCCCACGACCACCTGATGCTCCACCACTACCACTACCCTCATTACCAGCTGACAATGAACGCCCCCGGCCACGACCTCTTCCACTAGACTTCCTCATTGTTTTAAAAACGTAACCAAACTAACGTTATTTGTTGCAGTCACACAACTTACACGGTGAGCTATAACTTCAGTATGATTTAGCTACCCCTTTACAGGTTGGTGAGACCACAGCGAAAATCAGGCCCAATGTTACACACTCTTTTTTTGGTGGCTGCAAATTAGAGAGATGCCCCACACGCAGGACTGTCACTGAAGCACAAATGTTAATATTAATGTCACACTATTATTTTTTTTTTATTTTTATTTTTTTCAGGAACACTTTAGAAACCCCCCCAAAAAAAAAAAAAAGATTTTTGCAGGGAGAATTTAGAAAACAAATGTAACAAACTATATGCTTTCTATGGGCCACTGAGTGAGAGATGACGCACACAGGAATCAGGAGTGGCACACAAGCCCAGAGGCCAATATTTTTCTACCAATGATTGATGGAGTTATTTTCTCTGGTAGATTTTGGAACCCAAATCAAGGAAAAAAAATGTAGGCTTTCTATGGACCACAATTGGAGAGAGAGAGAGAGAGAGAGAGAGAGAGAGAGAGAGAGATGGCACACCCAGGAGTCAAGACTGGCACACAAGCAGAAAGGCCAATATTAATCTCCCACTGTTTTTTTTGGTTGTTTTTTTTTTTTTTTTTTCAGGGAGACTTTAGAAAAAAAAATAATAAAAAAAATATGATTTTATCAGGAAGAATTTAGAAACCAAATAAAATAAAATGATTTTTTCAGGGAGAATTTAGAAAACAAATAAAACCAAAAATAGGCGTTCTATAGCCCACTGACTGAGAGATGACGCACCCAGGAGTCAAGACTGGCACACAAGCAGAAAGGCCAATATTAATCTCCCACTGTTTTTTTTTTTTTTTTTCAGGGAGACTTTAGAAAAAAAAATAATAAAAAAAATGTGATTTTATCAGGAAGAATTTAGAAACCAAATAAAATAAAATGATTTTTTCTGGGAGAATTTATAAAACAAATAAAACCAAAAATAGGCGTTCTATGGCCCACTGACTGAGAGATGACGCACCCAGGAGTCAAGACTGGCACACAAGCAGAAAGGCCAATATTAATCTCCCACTGTTTTTTTTTTTTTTTTTCAGGGAGACTTTAGAAAAAAAAATAATAAAAAAAATGTGATTTTATCAGGAAGAATTTAGAAACCAAATAAAATAAAATGATTTTTTCAGGGAGAATTTAGAAAACAAATAAAACCAAAAATAGGAGTTCTATGGCCCACTGACTGAGAGAGAGAGAGAGAGAGATGGAACGCTTAGTACTGGCACACAAGCCCAAAGGGCAATATTAATCTCCCTTTTTTTTTCCAGGGAGAATTTCTAAAACCCAAAAAAAAAAAAAAATAGGCTTTCTATGGCCCACTATTTGTGAGAGAGATGGGACGCTCAGGACTGGCACAGATGGCACGCTCAGGACTGGCACAGAAGCCCAGAGGCCAATATTAATCTCCCTTTTTTTCTGGTAGAATTTATAAAACCAAAAAAAAATTTAAATAGGCTTTCTATGGCCCACTATTTGTGAGAGAGATGGCACGCTCAGGGCTGGCACAGATGGCACGCTCAGGACTGGCACACAAGCCCAGAGGCCAATATTAATCTCCCTTTTTTTCAGGGAGAATTTATAAAACCCCCAAAAAAAATAAAATAGGCTTTCTATGGCCCACTATTTGTGAGAGAGATGGGACGCTCAGGACTGGCACAGATGGCACGCTCACAACTGGCACACAAGCCCAGAGGCCAATATTAATCTCCCTTTTTTTCTGGGAGAATTTATAAAACCAAAAAAAAATTTAAATAGGCTTTCTATGGCCCACTATTTGTGAGAGAGATGGCACGCTCAGGACTGGCACAGATGGCACGCTCACAACTGGCACACAAGCCCAGAGGCCAATATTAATCTCCCTTTTTTCAGGGAAAATTTATAAAACAAAAAAAAAAAATAAATAGGCTTTCTATGGCCCACTATTTGTGAGAGAGATGGCACGCTCAGGGCTGGCACAGATGGCACGCTCAGGACTGGCACACAAGCCCAGAGGCCAATATTAATCTCCCTTTTTTTCAGGGAGAATTTATAAAACCCCCAAAAAAAATAAAATAGGCTTTCTATGGCCCACTATTTGTGAGAGAGATGGGACGCTCAGGACTGGCACAGATGGCACGCTCAGGACTGGCACAGAAGCCCAGAGGCCAATATTAATCTCCCTTTTTTTCTGGGAGAATTTATAAAACCAAAAAAAAATTTAAATAGGCTTTCTATGGCCCACTATTTGTGAGAGAGATGGCACGCTCAGGACTGGCACAGATGGCACGCTCACAACTGGCACACAAGCCCAGAGGCCAATATTAATCTCCCTTTTTTCAGGGAAAATTTATAAAACAAAAAAAAAAAATAAATAGGCTTTCTATGGCCCACTATTTGTGAGAGAGATGGCACGCTCAGGACTGGCACAGATGGCACGCTCACAACTGGCACACAAGCCCAGAGGCCAATATTAATCTCCCTTTTTTCAGGGAAAATTTATAAAACAAAAAAAAAAAATAAATAGGCTTTCTATGGCCCACTATTTGTGAGAGAGATGGCACGCTCAGGGCTGGCACAGATGGCACGCTCAGGACTGGCACACAAGCCCAGAGGCCAATATTAATCTCCCTTTTTTTCAGGGAGAATTTATAAAACCCCCAAAAAAATAAAATAGGCTTTCTATGGCCCACTATTTGTGAGAGAGATGGCACACTCAGGACTGGCACACAAGCCCAAAGGCCAATATTAATCTCCCACTGTATTTTTATCAGGGAGAATTTATACACCCCACAAAAAAAAATACAGAAAAATGAAAAGGCTTTCTATGGCCCACTATGTGAGAGAGATGGCACACACAGGGATGGCACTCTAGCAGAAATGCCAAATTGCCAATCTTAATCTCCCACCAAAAAAAAAACAAAAAAAAAAACAGGGAATGTCCTACAATTACTATCTCCCTGCCTGCAGTAATCTCAGCCAGGTATGGCAGGCAGCTACTATCTCCCTGCCTGCAGTAATCTCAGCCAGGTATGGCAGGCAGCTACTATCTCCCTGCCTGCAGTAATCTCAGCCAGGTATGGCAGGCAGCAATAAGGAGTGGACTGATGCACAAATGAAATAAAAAGTGTGGACAAACAAAAAAGATAGCTGTGCAGAAAGGAAGGAACAAGAGGATTTGTGCTTTGAAAAAAGCAGTTGGTTTGCACAGCGGCGTACACACAGCAATGCAGCTATCAGGGAGCCTTCTAGGGCAGCCCAATGAGCTACAGCGCTGAGGGGAAAAAAAAAAAAAAAAAAACTTCCACTGTCCCTGCACACCGAGGGTGGTGTTGGACAGTGCAAATCGCTGCAGCACAAGCGGTTTTGTGGTTAATGGACCCTGCCTAACGCTATCCCTGCTTCTGACAAAGCGGCAGCAACCTCTCCCTAAGCTCAGATCAGCAGCAGTAAGATGGCGGTCGGCGGGAACGCCTCTTTATAGCCCCTGTGACGTCGCAGACAGCAAGCCAATCACTGCAATGCCCTTCTCTAAGATGGTGGGGACCAGGACCTATGTCATCACGCTGCCCACACTCTGCGTTTACCTTCATTGGCTGAGAAATGGCGCTTTTCGCGTCATTGAAACGCGACTTTGGCGCGAAAGTCGCGTACCGCATGGCCGACCCCGCACAGGGGTCGGATCGGGTTTCATGAAACCCCGACTTAGCCAAAAGTCGGCGACTTTTGAAAATGTTCGACCTGTTTCGCTCAACCCTACTCAACAACATTAACCCAATGGGCAGTGAGGGAAACATATCGCCCCTGTCCATGCTGACTGGTCCACGCATCGGTGGTGAGGTGGACCTTGCTACTGACGGCGTTCAGTAGCGCATGTTTTATGTTTGCCTCAACATGCCTGTGCAGGGCAGGGACAGCCTGCCTGCTGAAGTAAAAGCGGCTGGGCACCTTGTACTGTGGGACTGCCAATGCCATCAAGTCACGGAAGCTGTCAGTCTCCACCAGCCTGAACGAGAGCATTTCCAGGGACAACAGTTTGGCAATGCCTGCATTCAGAGCCTGTGCTCGGGGGTGGTTGGCCGAGAATGCCCGCCTTTTCTCCCATGCCTGTACTACCGATGGCTGTAGAGTAGACTGGGAGTGTGAGGATGACTGGGAAGGTGGTGCTGTGGGTGGAATTACACAAGGTCTCTGGGAGGAAGCCAAACCAGCTGTGCGTGAGCTGGAGGAAGAGGCAACACGAGCTGAAGAGGTGGTAGCTGCCGCTGTTGGTTGGCCTACATCTTCAGTGTGTTTCTGTAACTCCACCGCGTGCCTGGTCCGCACATGTTTCCACATATTTGTGGTATTGAGGTTGCTGACATTTTTCCCTCTTTTTACTTTATGATGACACAGCTTGCATTTGACAAAACAAATGTCATCTGCAACTGTGTCAAAAAAGGACCAGGCACTGCAAGTCTTGGGAGCGCCCTTTTTGGCTTTGGAAAGAGACAGGCTCCTAACGGGTGCCAAAGTGGAGGCTACAGGCTCCGCAGTCTTCCCCCTCCCTCTCCCTCTTTGGCCCGTAAGAGGAAGCTCTTCCTCTGAGCTGCTCCCACCACCTTCCTGTTCCTCACGCCACGATGGGTCAAGGACCTCATCATCTCCACTACCCTCTGCCACCAACTGCTCCTCCTGGGTAGTCTCAGCAGCACAGTACGCACGAGAAAGCGGCACCTGAGTTTCATCATCAGATGCGTACTGCGCTGTGGTCACCGGAGGCACTGGCCCACCTGCCTCTTCAGAGTCAGAGAGAAAAAGGTGTTGGGCATCACTGCACACTGCCTCTTCTTCCATTTCTCCAATGCTGCTTGGCTGGCCCCCTGTTTCCAAGCCAAGAGATTCAGAGAACAGAAGTAGAGACGGCTCCTGTCCTGGGCTCTCTGACTGCCTGGCCAATTTGGCAGGTGGTGAAGAGACAGATGGCTGCTCTCCAGTGCTCTGTGCCTGAGAGGATGTGGCACTAACTGAAGTCGATGCCGAGGCGTTAGCTGCCATCCACCCGACAACGGCTTCAATTTGGTCTTCACGCAGCAGCGGTGCACGGCGCTCTCCGACAAAGCTGCGCATGAAGGACTGTTCCCTGCTGAAACTGAGTGACGACGAGTCACCGGCGCCCGCAGCAGGCACAGAATCACCACGTCCTCTCCCTGCTCCTCTCCCTGCTCCGCGCCCACGCCCACGTGCCTTACTCCCTGCCCTCTTCATCTTGGTTGACAGATAAAGATAAGCAGAAAAGTACTAAGGCCTTAGTGTGCTTATTCCTGTAATGCTCCTCCTAACAGGTGTAAGAAACACTAATGTTGTAAATTGTGGACTAAACTTTATTATTTTTCAAATGTGGCCTACACAAGTGTAAGTTGTGTTTGGTGAACTTAACCTTTTTTTTGGTGCAGATCGGGCTACAGAGCTAGTTTAAATCACACGGAGACCGTGCAGACAGCCGTAAACGGCGCTGCAAGGCCAAGAAACCCTCCTCTAGGTTATCCTATATAGTGTTTTTCCACTATTTAGCTGGATACAAGTGGAAAGACACTAATAGGAATTTTTTTTTTCAAATTTTAAACTGGCTGCACTATTTGAAAAAAAGGAAATTGTTTTTCAAGGTATGAGGCAGTAACGCACCCTGAGCTGAATCCAACCGGCTATGGCTGCACACAGACTACAGGGCGAGCTGGGCTCACACGGAGACCGTGCAGACAGCCGTAAACGGCGCTGCAAGGCCAAAAAACCCTCCTCTAGGTTATCCTATATAGTGTTTTTCCACTATTTAGCTGGATACGAGTGGAAAGACACTAATAGGAATTTTTTTTTTCAAATTTTAAACAGGCTGCACTATTTGAAAAAAAGGAAAATTTTTCTCAAGGTATGAGCCAGTAACGAACCCTGAGCTGAATCCAACCGGCTATGGCTGCACACAGACTACAGGGCGAGCTGGGCTCACACGGAGACCGTGCAGACAGCCGTAAACGGCGCTGCAAGGCCAAAAAACCCTCCTCTAGGTTATCCTATATAGTGTTTTTCCACTATTTAGCTGGATACGAGTGGAAAGACACTAATAGGAATTTTTTTTTTCAAATTTTAAACAGGCTGCACTATTTGAAAAAAAGGAAAATTTTTCTCAAGGTATGAGCCAGTAACGAACCCTGAGCTGAATCCAACCGGCTATGGCTGCACACAGACTACAGGGCGAGCTGGGCTCACACGGAGACCGTGCAGACAGCCGTAAACGGCGCTGCAAGGCCCAAAAACCCCCCTCTAGGTTATCCTATGTAGTGTTTTTCCACAATAGAGCTGGAGACTGGTGGAAAAACACTAATAGGAAATTTGAGAAAAAATGTGCAGCAGGCTGCACTAAGAGCAAAAAAGAACAACTGTGTGAGGCAGTGTGAACCCCCCCTGAGCTGAATACAACCGGGTATATGGCTGCACACAGACTACAGAGTGAGCTGCACACACACACACACACAGAGACCTTGCAGAACGCTGTTAAAACAGCGCTGCAAGGCAAGAGCAAGGTGAACAGTGAAGAACACACAGCGTTTTGCTAAATTAGCCTTTGGAAAGGAAAATAAAGCAATTAGCTAGCTCGACTGGCCCTCAGTTAGAACACAGCGTCCTGTCCCTAACTGAAATCACAGCAGAGTGAGCGCAAAATGGCGGCAGCGCTTTTTTATAGTGCAGAGTGACATCATTTCAGCAGCCAATCCCAGCCTTGCCAGTACTTACATGCCCACCATGCTAAACAGGATGTGCCCACACTTTCATTCATTCCTCATTGGCTGCTGCGTTCAATTTGAATTCTGGGAACTTCCGATTCCGGTATCCGATACGCGGGAAGTATCGGAATTCAGTATCGGAATTCCGATACCGCAAATATCGGCCGATACCCGATACTTGCGGTATCGGAATGCTCAACACTAGTTGTCATCAGTTTATATTCCCAGATTCTCCTGTCTCTCTGGGATTTGAAGTTCCCCTTTAGCACAAGTAATTTCATGTCCATAATGTTATGATTTGGGAGACAGAAATGTATTGCCACAGGTAGATCCATTCTTTTTTCTCTTATTGTATGGCAATGAGAGTTCATCCTTGTTCTCAGTTTCTGCCCTGTCTCCCCCACATACAGACCCCCAGTTGGACATTTAGTACAAATAATTAGGTACACCACATTAGAAGTGACACAGCTGAAAGTACCTGGTATCTTGTAGTCTTGATGTGTATAACCTCATAAAGTGGCAATGGACAAAATTGTAAAATTTGGCTTGGTCATTAAGGTCAAAATTAGCTCAATCATTAAGAGGTTAACCTACAGTATAAGAACTATGACAGTCCATTTGGCAACTAAAATAATGAGTAAACAATTAAATAAAGATATACCGTATATACTCGAGTATAAGCCGAGATTTTCAGCCCATTTTTTTGGGCTGAAAGTCCCCCTCTCGGCTTATACTCGAGTCATATACCCGGGTGTCAGCAGGGGAGGGGGAGCGGGGGCTGTGTAGTCATACTTACCTGCTGCGGCGCGGTCCCTGCAGTCCCTGGCTTCTCCGGCGCTGCAGATTCTTCCTGTACTGAGCGGTCACATGGCACCGCTCATTACAAAAATGAATAGGCGGCTCCACCCCCATAGGGGAGGAGTCGCATATTCATTGCTGTAAATGATCGGTGCCATGTGACCGCTCAATTACAGGAAGAAGCTGCAGCGCCGGAGAAGCCAGGGACTGCAGGGACCGCGCCGCAGCAGGTAAGGGGAGCGCAGCGCTATAATTACCTGCTCCTCGCTCCGGTGCGGCTCCGTCTGCAGCGTCCTCTAGCAGTGACGCTCAGGTTAGAGGGCGCTGTGACGTAGTCAGTGCGCACCCTCTGCTGAGCGTCAGTGCTGGAGACGGAGCCGCACGAGGAGCAGGTAATTATTGAAAGCGCTGGCGTCCTGAGAAGAGAGGTGAGTATGTGATTTTTCTTTTTTTATTGCAGCCGCATTCTATATGGCACAGCATTATAAGGAGCACCTATGGGGCCATAATCAAAGGTGCAGAGCATATATGGCACAGCATTATAAGGAGCACCTATGGGGCCATAATCAAAGGTGCAGAGCATATATGGGGCACAGCATTATAAGGAGCACCTATGGGGCCATAATCAAAGGTGCAGAGCATATATGGGGCACAGCATTATAAGGAGCACCTTTGGGGCCATAATCAAAGGTGCAGAGCATATATGGCACAGCATTATAAGGAGCACCTATGAGGCCATAATCAAAGGTGCAGAGCATATATGGCACAACATTATAAGGAGCATCTATGGGGCCATAATCAAAGGTGCAGAGCATATATGGCACAGCTTTATAAGGAGCATCTATGGGGCCATAATCAAAGGTGCAGAGCATATATGGCACAGCATTATAAGGAGCATCTATGGGGCCATAAAGGTGCAGAGCATATATGGCACAGCATTATAAGGAGCACCTATGGGGCCATAATCAAAGGTGCAGAGCATATATGGGGCACAGCATTATAAGGAGCACCTATGGGGCCATAATCAAAGGTGCAGAGCATATATGGCACAGCTTTATAAGGAGCATCTATGGTGCCATAATCAAAGGTGCAGAGCATATATGGCACAGCATTATAAGGAGCATCTATGGTGCCATAATCAAAGGTGCAGAGCATATATGGCACAGCATTCTAAGGAGCACCTATGGGGCCATAAAGGTGCAGAGCATATATGGCACAGCATTATAAGGAGCACCTATGGGGCCATAATCAAAGGTGCAGAGCATATATGGCACAGCATTATAAGGAGCACCTATGGGGCCATAATCAAAGGTGCAGAGCATATATGGCACAGCATTATAAGGAGCATTTATGGGGCCATAATCAAAGGTGCAGAGCATATATGGCACAGCATTATAAGGGGCATCTATGGGGCCATAATCAAAGGTGCAGAGCATATATGGCACAGCATTATAAGGTGCATCTATGGGGCCATAATCAAAGGTGCAGAGCATATATGGCACAGCATTATAAGGAGCACCTATGGGGCCATAAAGGTGCAGAGCATATATGGCACAACATTATAAGGAGCATCTATGGGGCCATAATCAAAGGTGCAGAGCATATATGGTACAGCATTATAAGGAGCACCTATGGGGCCATAATCAAAGGTGCAGAGCATATATGGCACAGCATTATAAGGAGCATCTATGGGGCCATAATCAAAGGTGCAGAGCATATATGGCACAGCATTATAAGGAGCACCTATGGGGCCATAATCAAAGGTGCAGAGCATATATGGCACAGCATTATAAGGAGCACCTATGGGGCCATAATCAAAGGTGCAGAGCATATATGGCACAGCATTATAAGGAGCACCTATGGGGCCATAATCAAAGGTGCAGAGCATATATGGCACAGCATTATAAGGAGCATCTATGGGGCCATAATCAAAGGTGCAGAGCATATATGGCACAACATTATAAGGAGCACCTATGGGGCCATAAAGGTGCAGAGCATATATGGCACAGCATTATAAGGAGCACCTATGGGGCCATAATCAAAGGTGCAGAGCATATATGGCACAGCATTATAAGGAGCACCTATGGGGCCATAATCAAAGGTGCAGAGCATATATGGCACAACATTATAAGGAGCATCTATGGGGCCATAATCAAAGGTGCAGAGCATATATGGCACAGCATTATAAGGAGCATCTATGGGGCAATAATCAAAGGTGCAGAGCATATATGGCACAGCATTATAAGTAGCACCTATGGGGCCATAAAGGTGCAGAGCATATATGGCACAACATTATAAGGAGCATCTATGGGGCCATAATCAAAGGTGCAGAGCATATATGGCACAGCATTATAAGGAGCATCTATGGGGCCATAATCAAAGGTGCAGAGCATATATGGCACAGCATTATAAGGAGTATCTATGGGGCCATAATCAAAGGTGCAGAGCATATATGGCACAACATTATAAGGAGCATCTATGGGGCCATAATCAAAGGTGCAGAGCATATATGGCACAGCATTATAAGGAGCACCTATGGGGCCATAATCAAAGGTGCAGAGCATATATGGCACAACATTATAAGGAGCACCTATGGGGCCATAATCAAAGGTGCAGAGCATATATGGCACAGCATTATAAGGAGCACCTATGGGGCCATAATCAAAGGTGCAGAGCATATATGGCACAGCATTATAAGGAGCACCTATGGGGCCATAAAGGTGCAGAGCATATATGGCACAACATTATAAGGAGCACCTATGGGGCCATAATCAAAGGTGCAGAGCTTATATGGCACAACATTATAAGGAGCATCTATGGGGCCATAATCAAAGGTGCAGAGCATATATGGCACAGCATTATAAGGGGCACCTATGGGGCCATAATCAAAAGTGCAGAGCATATATGGCACAGCATTATAAGGAGCACCTATGGGGCCATAATCAAAGGTGCAGAGCATATATGGCACAACATTATAAGGGGCATCTATGGGGCCATAATCAAAGGTGCAGAGCATATATGGCACAGCATTATAAGGTGCATCTATGGGGCCATAATCAAAGGTGCAGAGCATATATGGCACAGCATTATAAGGAGCACCTATGGGGCCATAAAGGTGCAGAGCATATATGGCACAACATTATAAGGAGCACCTATGGGGCCATAATCAAAGGTGCAGAGCATATATGGCACAGCATTATAAGGAGCATCTATGGGGCCATAATCAAAGGTGCAGAGCATATATGGCACAGCATTATAAGGAGCACCTATGGGGCCATAATCAAAGGTGCAGAGCATATATGGCACAGCATTATAAGGAGCACCTATGGGGCCATAATCAAAGGTGCAGAGCATATATGGCACAGCATTATAAGGAGCACCTATGGGGCCATAAAGGTGAAGAGCATATATGGCACAACATTATAAGGAGCACCTATGGGGCCATAATCAAAGGTGCAGAGCATATATGGCACAGCATTATAAGGAGCATCTATGGGGCCATAATCAAAGGTGCAGAGCATATATGGCACAGCATTATAAGGAGCATCTATGGGGCCATAATCAAAGGTGCAGAGCATATATGGCACAACATTATAAGGAGCATCTATGGGGCCATAATCAAAGGTGCAGAGCATATATGGCACAGCATTATAAGGAGCATCTATGGGGCCATAATCAAAGGTGCAGAGCATATATGGCACAGCATTATAAGGAGCACCTATGGGGCCATAATCAAAGGTGCAGAGCATATATGGCACAGCATTATAAGGAGCACCTATGGGGCCATAATCAAAGGTGCAGAGCATATATGGCACAGCATTATAAGGAGCACCTATGGGGCCATAAAGGTGCAGAGCATATATGGCACAACATTATAAGGAGCACCTATGGGGCCATAATCAAAGGTGCAGAGCATATATGGCACAGCATTATGAGGGGCATCTATGGGGCCATAATCAAAGGTGCAGAGCATATATGGCACAACATTATAAGGAGCATCTATGGGGCCATAATCAAAGGTGCAGAGCATATATGGCACAGCATTATAAGGAGCACCTATGGAGCCATAATCAAAGGTGCAGAGCATATATGGCACAACATTATAAGGAGCACCTATGGGGCCATAATCAAAGGTGCAGAGCATATATGGCACAGCATTATAAGGAGCATCTATGGGGCCATAATCAAAGGTGCAGAGCATATATGGCACAACATTATAAGGAGCACCTATGGGGCCATAATCAAAGGTGCAGAGCATATATGGCACAGCATTATAAGGGGCATCTATGGGGCCATAATCAAAGGTGCAGAGCATATATGGCACAACATTATAAGGAGCACCTATGGGGCCATAATCAAAGGTGCAGAGCATATATGGCACAACATTATAAGGAGCACCTATGGGGCCATAATCAAAGGTGCAGAGCATATATGGCACAACATTATAAGGAGCACCTATGGGGCCATAATCAAAGGTGCAGAGCATATATGGCACAGCATTATAAGGAGCATCTATGGGGCCATAATCAAAGGTGCAGAGCATATATGGCACAACATTATAAGGAGCACCTATAGGGCCATAAAGGTGCAGAGCATATATGGCACAGCATTATAAGGAGCACCTATGGGGCCATAATCAAAGGTGCAGAGCATATATGGCACAGCATTATAAGGAGCACCTATGGGGCCATAATCAAAGGTGCAGAGCATATATGGCACAACATTATAAGGAGCATCTATGGGGCCATAATCAAAGGTGCAGAGCATATATGGCACAGCATTATAAGGAGCATCTATGGGGCAATAATCAAAGGTGCAGAGCATATATGGCACAGCATTATAAGGAGCACCTATGGGGCCATAAAGGTGCAGAGCATATATGGCACAGCATTATAAGGAGCATCTATGGGGCCATAATCAAAGGTGCAGAGCATATATGGCACAACATTATAAGGAGCACCTATGGGGCCATAATCAAAGGTGCAGAGCATATATGGCACAGCATTATAAGGAGCATCTATGGGGCCATAATCAAAGGTGCAGAGCATATATGGCACAGCATTATAAGGAGCATCTATGGGGCCATAATCAAAGGTGCAGAGCATATATGGCACAACATTATAAGGAGCATCTATGGGGCCATAATCAAAGGTGCAGAGCATATATGGCACAACATTATAAGGAGCATCTATGGGGCCATAATCAAAGGTGCAGAGCATATATGGCACA
This sequence comes from Ranitomeya imitator, assembly GCF_032444005.1. NCBI lineage: Eukaryota > Metazoa > Chordata > Amphibia > Anura > Dendrobatidae > Ranitomeya > Ranitomeya imitator. The sequence continues at coordinate 326,713,687 of NC_091286.1, read as the reverse complement.
ACATTATAAGGAGCATCTATGGGGCCATAATCAAAGGTGCAGAGCATATATGGCACAGCATTATAAGGAGCACCTATGGGGCCATAATCAAAGGTGCAGAGCATATATGGCACAGCATTATAAGAAGCACCTATGGGGCCATAAAGGTGCAGAGCATATATGGCACAACATTATAAGGAGCACCTATGGGGCCATAATCAAAGGTGCAGAGCATATATGGCACAGCATTATGAGGGGCATCTATGGGGCCATAATCAAAGGTGCAGAGCATATATGGCACAGCATTATAAGGAGCACCTATGGGGCCATAAAGGTGCAGAGCATATATGGCACAACATTATAAGGAGCATCTATGGGGCCATAATCAAAGGTGCAGAGCATATATGGCACAACATTATAAGGAGTATCTATGGGGCCATAATCAAAGGTGCAGAGCATATATGGCACAACATTATAAGGAGCATCTATGGGGCCATAATCAAAGGTGCAGAGCATATATGGCACAACATTATAAGGAGCATCTATGGGGCCATAATCAAAGGTGCAGAGCATATATGGCACAGCATTATAAGGAGCACCTATGGGGCCATAATCAAAGGTGCAGAGCATATATGGCACAGCATTATAAGGAGCACCTATGGGGCCATAATCAAAGGTGCAGAGCATATATGGCACAGCATTATAAGGAGCACCTATGGGGCCATAATCAAAGGTGCAGAGCATATATGGCACAGCATTATAAGGAGCACCTATGGGGCCATAAAGGTGCAGAGCATATATGGCACAACATTATAAGGAGCACCTATGGGGCCATAATCAAAGGTGCAGAGCATATATGGCACAGCATTATAAGGAGCATCTATGGGGCCATAATCAAAGGTGCAGAGCATATATGGCACAACATTATAAGGAGCACCTATGGGGCCATAATCAAAGGTGCAGAGCATATATGGCACAGCATTATAAGGGGCATCTATGGGGCCATAATCAAAGGTGCAGAGCATATATGGCACAACATTATAAGGAGCACCTATGGGGCCATAATCAAAGGTGCAGAGCATATATGGCACAGCATTCTGAGGGGCATCTATGGGGCCATAATCAAAGGTGCAGAGCATATATGGCACAACATTATAAGGAGCATCTATGGGGCCATAATCAAAGGTGCAGAGCATATATGGCACAGCATTATAAGGAGCACCTATGGGGCCATAATCAAAGGTGCAGAGCATATATGGCACAGCATTATAAGGAGCATCTATGGGGCCATAATCAAAGGTGCAGAGCATATATGGCACAACATTATAAGGAGCACCTATGGGGCCATAAAGGTGCAGGGCATATATGGCACAGCATTATAAGGAGCACCTATGGGGCCATAATCAAAGGTGCAGAGCATATATGGCACAGCATTATAAGGAGCATCTATGGGGCCATAAAGGTGCAGGGCATATATGGCACAGCATTATAAGGGGCATCTATGGGGCCATAATCAAAGGTGCAGAGCATATATGGCACAACATTATAAGGAGCATCTATGGGGCCATAATCAAACGTGCAGAGCATATATGGCACAGCTTTATAAGGAGCATCTATGGGGCCATAATCAAAGGTGCAGAGCATATATGGCACAACATTATAAGGAGCATCTATGGGGCAATAATCAAAGGTGCAGAGCATATATGGCACAGCATTCTAAGGAGCACCTATGGGGCCATAATCAAAGGTGCAGAGCATATATGGCACAACATTATAAGGAGCATCTATGGGGCCATAATCAAAGGTGCAGAGCATATATGGCACAGCATTATAAGGAGCATCTATGGGGCCATAATCAAAGGTGCAGAGCATATATGGCACAGCATTCTAAGGAGCACCTATGGGGCCATAATCAAAGGTGCAGAGCATATATGGCACAACATTATAAGGAGCATCTATGGGGCCATAATCAAAGGTGCAGAGCATATATGGCACAGCATTATAAGGAGCATCTATGGGGCCATAATCAAAGGTGCAGAGCATATATGGCACAGCATTCTAAGGAGCACCTATGGGGCCATAATCAAAGGTGCAGAGCATATATGGCACAACATTATAAGGAGCATCTATGGGGCAATAATCAAAGGTGCAGAGCATATATGGCACAACATTATAAGGAGCATCTATGGGCCATAATCAACGGTGCAGAGCATTCTATATGGCACAGCATTATAAGGAGCATTTATGAGGCCATAATCAAAGGTGCAGAGCATATATGGCACAGCATTATAAGGAGCATTTATGAGGCCATAATCAAAGGTGCAGAGCATATATGGCACAGCATTATAAGGAGCATCTATGGGGCCATAATCAAAGGTGCAGAGCATATATGGCACAGCATTCTAAGGAGCACCTATGGGGCCATAATCAAAGGTGCAGAGCATATATGGCACAACATTATAAGGAGCATCTATGGGGCAATAATCAAAGGTGCAGAGCATATATGGCACAGCATTCTAAGGAGCACCTATGGGGCCATAATCAAAGGTGCAGAGCATATATGGCACAGCTTTATAAGGAGCATCTATGGGGCCATAATCAAAGGTGCAGAGCATATATGGCACAGCATTCTAAGGAGCACCTATGGGGCCATAATCAAAGGTGCAGAGCATATATGGCACAACATTATAAGGAGCATCTATGGGGCAATAATCAAAGGTGCAGAGCATATATGGCACAGCATTATAAGGAGCACCTATGGGGCCATAATCAAAGGTGCAGAGCATATATGGCACAGCATTCTAAGGAGCACCTATGGGGCCATAATCAAAGGTGCAGAGCATATATGGCACAACATTATAAGGAGCATCTATGGGGCAATAATCAAAGGTGCAGAGCATATATGGCACAGCATTATAAGGAGCATCTATGGGGCCATAATCAAAGGTGCAGAGCATATATGGCACAGCATTCTAAGGAGCACCTATGGGGCCATAATCAAAGGTGCAGAGCATATATGGCACAACATTATAAGGAGCATCTATGGGGCCATAATCAAAGGTGCAGAGCATATATGGCACAGCATTCTAAGGAGCATCTATGGGGCCATAATCAAAGGTGCAGAGCATATATGGCACAGCATTATAAGGAGCATCTATGGGGCCATAATCAAAGGTGCAGAGCATATATGGCACAGCATTATAAGGAGCATCTATGGGGCCATAATCAAAGGTGCAGAGCATATATGGCACAGCATTATAAGGAGCATCTATGGGGCCATAATCAAAGGTGCAGAGCATATATGGCACAGCATTCTAAGGAGCACCTATGGGGCCATAATCAAAGGTGCAGAGCATATATGGCACAACATTATAAGGAGCATCTATGGGGCCATAATCAAAGGTGCAGAGCATATATGGCACAGCATTATAAGGAGCATCTATGGGGCCATAATCAAAGGTGCAGAGCATATATGGCACAGCATTCTAAGGAGCACCTATGGGGCCATAATCAAAGGTGCAGAGCATATATGGCACAACATTATAAGGAGCATCTATGGGGCAATAATCAAAGGTGCAGAGCATATATGGCACAGCATTCTAAGGAGCACCTATGGGGCCATAATCAAAGGTGCAGAGCATATATGGCACAACATTATAAGGAGCATCTATGGGGCAATAATCAAAGGTGCAGAGCATATATGGCACAGCATTCTAAGGAGCACCTATGGGGCCATAATCAAAGGTGCAGAGCATATATGGCACAGCTTTATAAGGAGCATCTATGGGGCCATAATCAAAGGTGCAGAGCATATATGGCACAGCATTCTAAGGAGCACCTATGGGGCCATAATCAAAGGTGCAGAGCATATATGGCACAACATTATAAGGAGCATCTATGGGGCAATAATCAAAGGTGCAGAGCATATATGGCACAGCATTATAAGGAGCACCTATGGGGCCATAATCAAAGGTGCAGAGCATATATGGCACAGCATTCTAAGGAGCACCTATGGGGCCATAATCAAAGGTGCAGAGCATATATGGCACAACATTATAAGGAGCATCTATGGGGCCATAATCAAAGGTGCAGAGCATATATGGCACAGCATTATAAGGAGTATCTATGGGGCCATAATCAAAGGTGCAGAGCATATATGGCACAGCATTATAAGGAGCATCTATGGGCCATAATCAAAGGTGCAGAGCATATATGGGGCACAGCATTCTAAGGAGCACCTATGGGGCCATAATCAAAGGTGCAGAGCATATATGGCACAGCATTATAAGGAGCATCTATGGGGCCATAATCAAAGGTGCAGAGCATATATGGCACAGCATTATAAGGAGCATCTATGGGGCCATAATCAAAGGTGCAGAGCATATATGGCACAGCATTATAAGGAGCACCTATGGGGCCATAATCAAAGGTGCAGAGCATATATGGCACAACATTATAAGGAGCATCTATGGGGCCATAATCAAAGGTGCAGAGCATATATGGCACAGCATTATAAGGAGCACCTATGGGGCCATAATCAAAGGTGCAGAGCATATATGGCACAGCATTATAAGGAGCATCTATGGGGCCATAATCAAAGGTGCAGAGCATATATGGCACAACATTATAAGGAGCATCTATGGGGCCATAATCAAAGGTGCAGAGCATATATGGCACAGCATTATAAGGAGCACCTATGGGGCCATAATCAAAGGTGCAGAGCATATATGGCACAGCATTATAAGGAGCATCTATGGGGCCATAATCAAAGGTGCAGAGCATATATGGCACAACATTATAAGGAGCACCTATGGGGCCATAAAGGTGCAGAGCATATATGGCACAGCATTATAAGGAGCACCTATGGGGCCATAATCAAAGGTGCAGAGCATATATGGCACAGCATTATAAGGAGCACCTATGGGGCCATAAAGGTGCAGAGCATATATGGCACAACATTATAAGGAGCATCTATGGGGCCATAATCAAAGGTGCAGAGCATATATGGCACAGCATTATAAGGAGCATCTATGGGGCCATAATCAAAGGTGCAGAGCATATATGGCACAGCATTATAAGGAGCACCTATGGGGCCATAATCAAAGGTGCAGAGCATATATGGCACAGCATTATAAGGAGCATCTATGGGGCCATAATCAAAGGTGCAGAGCATATATGGCACAACATTATAAGGAGCACCTATGGGGCCATAAAGGTGCAGAGCATATATGGCACAGCATTATAAGGAGCACCTATGGGGCCATAATCAAAGGTGCAGAGCATATATGGCACAGCATTATAAGGAGCATCTATGGGGCAATAATCAAAGGTGCAGAGCATATATGGCACAGCATTCTAAGGAGCACCTATGGGGCCATAATCAAAGGTGCAGAGCATATATGGCACAGCATTATAAGGAGCATCTATGGGGCAATAATCAAAGGTGCAGAGCATATATGGGGCACAGCATTATAAGGGGCACCTATGGGGCCATAATCAAAGGTGCAGAGCATATATGGCACAGCATTATAAGGAGCACCTATGGGGCAATAATCAAAGGTGCAGAGCATATATGGGGCACAGCATTATAAGGAGCACCTATGGGGCCATAATCAAAGGTGCAGAGCATATATGGCACAACATTATAAGGAGCATCTATGGGGCCATAATCAAAGGTGCAGAGCATATATGGCACAACATTATAAGGAGCATCTATGGGGCCATAATCAAAGGTGCAGAGCATATATGGCACAGCATTATAAGGGGCATCTATGGGGCCATAATCAAAGGTGCAGAGCATATATGGCACAACATTATAAGGAGCATCTATGGGGCCATAATCAAAGGTGCAGAGCAAATATGGCACAGCATTATAAGGAGCACCTATGGGGCCATAATCAAAGGTGCAGAGCATATATGGCACAGCATTATAAGGGGCACCTATGGGGCCATAATCAAAGGCGCAGAGCATATATGGCACAACATTATAAGGGGCATCTATGGGGCCATACTCAACGGTGCAGAGCATTCTATATGGCACAGCTTTATAAGGAGCACCTATGGGGCCATAATCAAAGGTGCAGAGCATATATGGCACAGCATTATAAGGAGCACCTATGGGGCCATAATCAAAGGCGCAGAGCATATATGGCACAGCATTATAAGGAGCATCTATGGGGCCATAATCAAAGGTGCAGAGCATATATGGCACAGCATTATAAGGAGCACCTATGGGGCCATAATCAAAGGCGCAGAGCATATATGGCACAGCATTATAAGGAGCATCTATGGGGCCATAATCAAAGGTGCAGAGCATATATGGCACAGCATTATAAGGAGCATCTATGGGGCCATAATCAAAGGTGCAGAGCATATATGGCACAGCATTATAAGGAGCATCTATGGGGCAATAATCAAAGGTGCAGAGCATATATGGCACAACATTATAAGGGGCATCTATGGGGCCATAATCAAAGGTGCAGAGCATATATGGCACAGCATTATAAGGAGCATCTATGGGGCCATAATCAAAGGTGCAGAGCATATATGGCACAGCATTATAAGGAGCACCTATGGGGCCATAATCAAAGGCGCAGAGCATATATGGCACAGCATTATAAGGAGCATCTATGGGGCCATAATCAAAGGCGCAGAGCATATATGGCACAGCATTATAAGGAGCATCTATGGGGCCATAATCAAAGGTGCAGAGCATATATGGCACAGCATTATAAGGAGCACCTATGGGGCCATAATCAAAGGCGCAGAGCATATATGGCACAACATTATAAGGAGCATCTATGGGGCGATAATCAACGGTGCAGAGCATTCTATATGGCACAGCTTTATAAGGAGCATCTATGGGGCCATAATGAACGGTGCAGAGCATTTTATATAGCACAGTTGTATATGGAGCATCTATGGGGCAATAATGAACGGTATGGAGCATCTATTTTTATTTTTGAAATTCACCGGGAGCTGCTGCATTTTCCACCCTAGGCTTATACTCGAGTCAATAAGTTTTCCCAGTTTTTTGTGGCAAAATTAGGGGGGTCGGCTTATACTCGGGTCGGCTTATACTCGAGTATATACGGTAATTATTTGCTAATTACTACAGAGAAATATAAAGTGACACGTGCAGTTAATCATACCTGTAAGGAAAAATGAAACTAACAATACGTGTCTACATGAATCATTATTAATATAACCAGCCTCAAATGAGGCATAGAGTGGTAAGTGCAATTAGGCATGTTTATCATATGAAATATAATCCAAACTAGATATACCACCATATTGTATTTAAACCTGGTTATGATCAATATAGTCTAATGGACTTTATTTAAAGATAGAGTGTAAGAAAATTGGAACACTTGCATATTATTCGGAGGTTTGAGTGATGTCCCCTCTGCTCCTACGCATGTTTCACCCTTTATTCATCAGGGCATGAGAAATAAAGGGAAGGAATGGCAAAATAAGCGTTGGGGCAGCAGAAACATAACTCAAACCTCCGAATAATATGTAAGTGTTCCTACTTTCTTGTACTCTATCTTTAAGCAAAGTCCTTTAGACTATATTGATTATAACCAGGTTTAAATACAATACTGTAGTATATCTAGTTTGGATTATTTTCCATATGATAAGACATGCCTAATTGCTCTAACTTTATTTGAGACTGGTTATCATAATAAAACAGTTTATGTAGACACTTATTGTCATTTTCATTTAACATTTCAGGTATGATTAACTGCACGTGTCACTTTATATTTCTCTGTAGTCATTAACATATAAATATATCTTTGTTTAATTGTTTACTTATTATTTTAGTTGCCATATAGATTGTCGTTCTTATACTACAAGTTAATGCACTTCTTTACTTCTAGTAGGGTTGAGCGAAACGGGTCGAACATTTTCAAAAGTCGCCGACTTTTAACAAAGTCGGGTTTCATGAAACCCGATACGACCCCTGTGCGGGGTCGGCCATGCGGTACGCGACTTTCGCACCAAAGTCGCGTTTCAATGACGCGAAAAGCGCCATTTCTCAGCCAATGAAGGTAAACGCAGAGTGTGGGCAGCGTGATGACATAGGTCCTGGTCCCCACCATCTTAGAGAAGGGCATTGCAGTCATTGGCTTGCTGTCCGCTGCGTCACAGGGGCTATAAAGGGGCGTTCCCGCCGACCGCCATGTTACTGCTGCTGATCTGAGCCTAGGGAGAGCTTGCTGCCGCTTCGTCAGAAGCAGGGATAGCGTTAGGCAGGGTCCATTAACCACCAAACCGCTTGTGCTGTAGCGATTTCCACTGCCCAACACCACCTTCGGTGTGCAGGGACAGTGGAAGCTACATTTTTTTTTTCCCCTCAGCGCTGTAGCTCATTGGGCTGCCCTAGAAGGCTCCCTGATAGCTGCAATGCTGTGTGTACGCCGCTGTGCAAACCAACTGCTTTTTTCAAAGCACAAATCCTCTTGTTCCTTCCTTTATGCACAGCTATCTTGTTTGTTTGTCCACACTTTTTATTTAATTTGTGCATTAGTCCACTCCTTATTGCTGCCTGCCATACCTGGCTGAGATTACTGCAGGGAGATAGTAATTGAAGGACAGTTCCTTTTTTTTTTTTTTTTTTTTGTGGGCGATTAAGATTGGCATTTCTGCTAGAGTGCCATCCCTGTCTGTGTCATCTCTCACTCAGTGGGCCATAGAAAGCCTATTTATTTTTTTGCTTGATTTGGGTTCTAAAATCTACCTGAAAAAATCACTACATCAATCAGTGGGAGAAAAATATTGGCCTCAGGGCTTGTGTGCCACTCCTTACTCCTGTGTGTGCCATCTCTCAGTCAGTGGGCCATAGAAAGCCTATTAATTTTTTTGCTTGATTTGGGTTCCAAAATCTACCTGAAAAAATCAATAAATCAATCAGTGGAAGATTAATATTGGCCTTTGGGCTTGTGTGCCAGTCCTAAGCGTGCCATCTCTCTCTCTCAGATAGTGGGCCATAGAAAGCCTATTTATTATTTTTTTTATTGGGTTTATAAATTTTCCCTGGAAAAAAAAAAAAAAGTGGGAGATTAATATTGGCCTCTGGGCTTGTGTGCCAGTCCTGAGCGTGCCATCTCTCTCACAAATAGTGGGCCATAGAAAGCCTATTTATTTTTTTGGTTGATTTGGGTTCTAAATTCTACCTGAAAAAATCAATAAATCAATCAGTGGGAGATAAATATTGGCCTCTGGGCTTGTGTGCCACTCCTGACTCCTGTGTGCGTCCTCTCTCACTCAGTGGGCCCTAGAAAGCCTATTTTTTGTTTTATTTGTTTTCTAAATTCTCCCTGAAAAAATCATTTGATTTTATTTGGTTTCTAAATTATTCCTGAAAAAAATCATTTTTTTTTTTTCTAAAGTCTCCCTGAAAAAAAAAACAAAAAAACAAATCAGTGGGAGATTAATATTGCCCTTTCTGCTTGTGTGCCAGTCTTGACTCCTGGGTGTGCCATCTCTCTCTCTCCAATTGTGGGCCATAGAAAGCCTATTAATTTTTTTGCTTGATTTGGGTTCCAAAATCTACCTGAAAAAATCACTAAATCAATCAGTGGGAGATAAATATTGGCCTCTGGGCTTGTGTGCCACTCCTGACTCCTGTGTGCGTCCTCTCTCACTCAGTGGGCCCTAGAAAGCCTATTTTTTGTTTTATTTGTTTTCTAAATTCTCCCTGAAAAAATCATTTTATTTTATTTGGTTTCTAATTTATTCCTGAAAAAAATCATTTTTTTTGTATTTTTTTTTTCTAAAGTCTCCCTGAAAAAAAAAAAAAAAACAAATCAGTGGGAGATTAATATTGCCCTTTCTGCTTGTGTGCCAGTCTTGACTCCTGGGTGTGCCATCTCTCTCTCTCCAATTGTGGGCCATAGAAAGCCTATTAATTTTTTTCCTTGATTTGGGTTCCAAAATCTACCTGAAAAAATCACTTAATCAATCAGTGGGAGATAAATATTGGCCTCTGGGCTTGTGTGCCACTCCTGACTCCTGTGTGCGTCCTCTCTCACTCAGTGGGCCCTAGAAAGCCTTTTTTTGTTTTATTTGTTTTCTAAATTCTCCCTGAAAAAATCATTTTATTTTATTTGGTTTCTAAATTATTCCTGAAAAAAATCATTTTTTTTGTATTTTGTTTTCTAAAGTCTCCCTGAAAAAAACAAACAAAAACAAATCAGTGGGAGATTCATATTGCCCTTTCTGCTTGTGTGCCAGTCTTGACTCCTGGGTGTGCCATCTCTCTCTCTCCAATTGTGGGCCATAGAAAGCCTATTAATTTTTTTGCTTGATTTGGGTTCCAAAATCTACCTGAAAAAATCACTTAATCAATCAGTGGGAGATTAATATTGGCCTTTGGGCTTGTGTGCCAGTCCTAAGCGTGCCATCTCTCTCTCTCAGATAGTGGGCCATAGAAAGCCTATTTATTATTTTTTTTATTGGGTTTATAAATTTTCCCTGGAAAAAAAAAAAAAAGTGGGAGATTAATATTGGCCTCTGGGCTTGTGTGCCAGTCCTGAGCGTGCCATCTCTCTCACAAATAGTGGGCCATAGAAAGCCTATTTATTTTTTTGGTTGATTTGGGTTCTAAATTCTACCTGAAAAAATCAATAAATCAATCAGTGGGAGATAATTATTGGCCTCTGGGCTTGTGTGCCACTCCTGACTCCTGTGTGCGTCCTCTCTCACTCAGTGGGCCCTAGAAAGCCTATTTTTTGTTTTATTTGTTTTCTAAATTCTCCCTGAAAAAATCATTTTATTTTATTTGGTTTCTAAATTATTCCTGAAAAAAATCATTTTTTTTTTTTTCTAAAGTCTCCCTGAAAAAAAAAAAAAAAAAAAATCAGTGGGAGATTAATATTGCCCTTTCTGCTTGTGTGCCAGTCTTGACTCCTGGGTGTGCCATCTCTCTCTCTCCAATTGTGGGCCATAGAAAGCCTATTAATCTTTTTGCTTGATTTGGGTTCCAAAATCTACCTGAAAAAATCACTAAATCAATCAGTGGGAGATAAATATTGGCCTCTGGGCTTGTGTGCCACTCCTGACTCCTGTGTGCGTCCTCTCTCACTCAGTGGGCCCTAGAAAGCCTATTTTTTGTTTTATTTGTTTTCTAAATTCTCCCTGAAAAAATCATTTTATTTTATTTGGTTTCTAATTTATTCCTGAAAAAAATCATTTTTTTTGTATTTTTTTTTTCTAAAGTCTCCCTGAAAAAAAAAAAAAAAACAAATCAGTGGGAGATTAATATTGCCCTTTCTGCTCGTGTGCCAGTCTTGACTCCTGGGTGTGCCATCTCTCTCTCTCCAATTGTGGGCCATAGAAAGCCTATTAATTTTTTTGCTTGATTTGGGTTCCAAAATCTACCTGAAAAAATCACTTAATCAATCAGTGGGAGATAAATATTGGCCTCTGGGCTTGTGTGCCACTCCTGACTCCTGTGTGCGTCCTCTCTCACTCAGTGGGCCCTAGAAAGCCTATTTTTTGTTTTATTTGTTTTCTAAATTCTCCCTGAAAAAATCATTTTATTTTATTTGGTTTCTAAATTATTCCTGAAAAAAATCATTTTTTTGTATTTTTTTTTCTAAAGTCTCCCTGAAAAAAAAAAAAAAATCAAATCAGTGGGAGATTAATATTGCCCTTTCTGCTTGTGTGCCAGTCTTGACTCCTGGGTGTGCCATCTCTCTCTCTCCAATTGTGGGCCATAGAAAGCCTATTAATTTTTTTGCTTGATTTGGGTTCCAAAATCTACCTGAAAAAATCACTAAATCAATCAGTGGGAGATAAATATTGGCCTCTGGGCTTGTGTGCCACTCCTGACTCCTGTGTGCGTCCTCTCTCACTCAGTGGGCCCTAGAAAGCCTATTTTTTGTTTTATTTGTTTTCTAAATTCTCCCTGAAAAAATCATTTTATTTTATTTGGTTTCTAAATTATTCCTGAAAAAAATCATTTTTTTTGTATTTTTTTTTCTAAAGTCTCCCTGAAAAAACAAAACAAAAACAAATCAGTGGGAGATTAATATTGCCCTTTCTGCTTGTGTGCCAGTCTTGACTCCTGGGTGTGCCATCTCTCTCTCTCCAATTGTGGGCCATAGAAAGCCTATTAATTTTTTTGCTTGATTTGGGTTCCAAAATCTACCTGAAAAAATCACTTAATCAATCAGTGGGAGATAAATATTGGCCTCTGGGCTTGTGTGCCACTCCTGACTCCTGTGTGCGTCCTCTCTCACTCAGTGGGCCCTAGAAAGCCTATTTTTTGTTTTATTTGTTTTCTAAATTCTCCCGGAAAAAAATCATTTTATTTTATTTGGTTTCTAAATTATTCCTGAAAAAAATCATTTTTTTTGTATTTTTTTTTTCTAAAGTCTCCCTGAAAAAAAAAACAAAAAACAAATCAGTGGGAGATTAATATTGCCCTTTCTGCTTGTGTGCCAGTCTTGACTCCTGGGTGTGCCATCTCTCTCTCTCCAATTGTGGGCCATAGAAAGCCTATTAATTTTTTTGCTTGATTTGGGTTCCAAAATCTACCTGAAAAAATCACTTAATCAATCAGTGGGAGATAAATATTGGCCTCTGGGCTTGTGTGCCACTCCTGACTCCTGTGTGCGTCCTCTCTCACTCAGTGGGCCCTAGAAAGCCTATTTTTTGTTTTATTTGTTTTCTAAATTCTCCCTGAAAAAATCATTTTATTTTATTTGGTTTCTAAATTATTCCTGAAAAAAATCATTTTTTTGTATTTTTTTTTTCTAAAGTCTCCCTGAAAAAAAAAAAAAAATCAAATCAGTGGGAGATTAATATTGCCCTTTCTGCTTGTGTGCCAGTCTTGACTCCTGGGTGTGCCATCTCTCTCTCTCCAATTGTGGGCCATAGAAAGCCTATTAATTTTTTTGCTTGATTTGGGTTCCAAAATCTACCTGAAAAAATCACTAAATCAATCAGTGGGAGATAAATATTGGCCTCTGGGCTTGTGTGCCACTCCTGACTCCTGTGTGCGTCCTCTCTCACTCAGTGGGCCCTAGAAAGCCTATTTTTTGTTTTATTTGTTTTCTAAATTCTCCCTGAAAAAATCATTTTATTTTATTTGGTTTCTAAATTATTCCTGAAAAAAATCATTTTTTTTGTATTTTTTTTTCTAAAGTCTCCCTGAAAAAACAAAACAAAAACAAATCAGTGGGAGATTAATATTGCCCTTTCTGCTTGTGTGCCAGTCTTGACTCCTGGGTGTGCCATCTCTCTCTCTCCAATTGTGGGCCATAGAAAGCCTATTAATTTTTTTGCTTGATTTGGGTTCCAAAATCTACCTGAAAAAATCACTTAATCAATCAGTGGGAGATAAATATTGGCCTCTGGGCTTGTGTGCCACTCCTGACTCCTGTGTGCGTCCTCTCTCACTCAGTGGGCCCTAGAAAGCCTATTTTTTGTTTTATTTGTTTTCTAAATTCTCCCGGAAAAAAATCATTTTATTTTATTTGGTTTCTAAATTATTCCTGAAAAAAATCATTTTTTTTGTATTTTTTTTTTCTAAAGTCTCCCTGAAAAAAAAAACAAAAAACAAATCAGTGGGAGATTAATATTGCCCTTTCTGCTTGTGTGCCAGTCTTGACTCCTGGGTGTGCCATCTCTCTCTCTCCAATTGTGGGCCATAGAAAGCCTATTAATTTTTTTGCTTGATTTGGGTTCCAAAATCTACCTGAAAAAATCACTTAATCAATCAGTGGGAGATAAATATTGGCCTCTGGGCTTGTGTGCCACTCCTGACTCCTGTGTGCGTCCTCTCTCACTCAGTGGGCCCTAGAAAGCCTATTTTTTGTTTTATTTGTTTTCTAAATTTTCCCTGAAAAAATCATTTTATTTTATTTGGTTTCTAAATTATTCCTGAAAAAAATCATTTTTTTTGTATTTTTTTTTTCTAAAGTCTCCCTGAAAAAAAAAAAAAATCAAATCAGTGGGAGATTAATATTGCCCTTTCTGCTTGTGTGCCAGTCTTGACTCCTGGGTGTGCCATCTCTCTCTCTCCAATTGTGGGCCATAGAAAGCCTATTAATTTTTTTGCTTGATTTGGGTTCCAAAATCTACCTGAAAAAATCACTAAATCAATCAGTGGGAGATAAATATTGGCCTCTGGGCTTGTGTGCCACTCCTGACTCCTGTGTGCGTCCTCTCTCACTCAGTGGGCCCTAGAAAGCCTATTTTTTGTTTTATTTGTTTTCTAAATTCTCCCTGAAAAAATCATTTTATTTTATTTGGTTTCTAAATTATTCCTGAAAAAAATCATTTTTTTTGTATTTTTTTTTCTAAAGTCTCCCTGAAAAAAAAAAAAAAAAACAAATCAGTGGGAGATTAATATTGCCCTTTCTGCTTGTGTGCCAGTCTTGACTCCCGGGTGTGCCATCTCTCTCTCTCCAATTGTGGGCCATAGAAAGCCTATTAATTTTTTTGCTTGATTTGGGTTCCAAAATCTACCTGAAAAAATCACTTAATCAATCAGTGGGAGATAAATATTGGCCTCTGGGCTTGTGTGCCACTCCTGACTCCTGTGTGCGTCCTCTCTCACTCAGTGGGCCCTAGAAAGCCTATTTTTTGTTTTATTTGTTTTCTAAATTCTCCCGGAAAAAAATCATTTTATTTTATTTGGTTTCTAAATTATTCCTGAAAAAAATCATTTTTTTTGTATTTTTTTTTCTAAAGTCTCCCTGAAAAAAAAAAAAAATCAAATCAGTGGGAGATTAATATTGCCCTTTCTGCTTGTGTGCCAGTCTTGACTCCTGGGTGTGCCATCTCTCTCTCTCCAATTGTGGGCCATAGAAAGCCTATTAATTTTTTTGCTTGATTTGGGTTCCAAAATCTACCTGAAAAAATCACTAAATCAATCAGTGGGAGATAAATATTGGCCTCTGGGCTTGTGTGCCACTCCTGACTCCTGTGTGCGTCCTCTCTCACTCAGTGGGCCCTAGAAAGCCTTTTTTTTTTTAATTTGTTTTCTAAATTCTCCCTGAAACAATCATTTTATTTTATTTTGTTTCTAAATTCTTCCTGAAAAATTCATTTTTTTGTATTTTTTTTTCTAAAGTCTCCCTGAAAAAAAAAAAAAAATCAAATCAGTGGGAGATTAATATTGCCCTTTCTGCTTGTGTGCCAGTCTTGACTCCTGGGTGTGCCATCTCTCTCTCTCCAATTGTGGGCCATAGAAAGCCTATTAATTTTTTTGCTTGATTTGGGCTCCAAAATCTACCTGAAAAAATCACTAAATCAATCAGTGGGAGATAAATATTGGCCTCTGGGCTTGTGTGCCACTCCTGACTCCTGTGTGCGTCCTCTCTCACTCACTGGGCCCTAGAAAGGCTATTTTATGTTTTATTTGTTTTCTAAATTCTCCCTGAAAAAATCATTTCATTTTATTTGGTTTATAAATTCTTCCTTAAAATATCATTTATTTATTTTTTTTTCTAAAGTCTCCTTTTTAAAAAAAAAAACACAAATCAGTGGGAGATTAATATTTACATTTGCGCTTCAGTGACAGTCCTGCGTGTGTGGCATCTCTCTCATTTGTTGCCACCAACAACAGAGTGTGTAACATTGTGCCTGATTTTCGTTGTGGTCTCACCCACCTGTAAAGGGGTAGCTAAATCATACTGAAGTTATAGCTCACCGTGTAAGTTGTGTGACTGCAACAAATACCGTTAGTTTGGTAACGTTTTTAAAACAATGAGGAAGTCTGGTGGAAGAGGTCGTGGCCGGGGGCGTTCATTGTCAGCTGGTAATGAGGGTAGTGGTAGTGGTGGAGCATCAGGTGGTCGTGGGAAAAAAAATATTGCACCTAAGTCTGGAGCTGTGGAGCCAGGTTCGTCGTCTGGCTACACAAGGCCTCGAACGCTCCCTTTTCTGGGAGTAGGAAAACCGCTTTTAAAGCCGGAGCAGCAAGAGCAAGTTTTGGCTTATCTTGCTGACTCAGCCTCTAGCTCTTTTGCCTCCTCTCGTGAAACTGGTAAAAGTAAAAGCAGCGCATCGTTAGTGGATGTTCACGGTCAGGGACAAGTCGCTTCCTTGTCCTCTTCAGCAAAAACAACAACAGAGAAGAATGCAGCAGGCGACACAACGGGTTACTCCATGGAACTCTTTACACATACCGTCCCTGGCTTAGAAAGTGAAGCAGTTAACAGTCCATGCCCATTACAAGTTGAATCTGACATGGAGTGCACTGATGCACAGCCACAGCCAGACTACTATGCTGGTCCTTTGACTCAGACCACAACATTGCCCTCGCAGGGTGCTGATCAAGAATCAGACCCTGATGAGACTATGTTGCCCCATCACGAACGCTATACCACTGACCGACAAGGTGACACAGACGAAGTTGCACACGAGCTACAAGAAGAGGTAATAGATGACCCAGTTCTTGACCCCGATTGGCAGCCATTGGGGGAACAGGGTGCAGGCGGCAGCAGTTCTGAAGCGGAGGAGGAGGGGCCGCAGCAGGCATCAACATCGCAACAGGTTCCATCTGCCGGGCCCGTATCTTGCCCAAAACGCGTGGCAAAGTCAAAACCTGTTGGAGGACAGCGTGGCCATCCGGTTAAAGCTCAGTCTGCAATGCCTGAAAAGGTATCCGATGCTAGAAAGAGTGCAGTCTGGCATTTTTTTAAACAACATCCAATTGATCAGCGCAAAGTCATCTGTCAAAAATGTTCAACTACCTTAAGCAGAGGGCAGAATCTGAAAAGTCTCAATACAAGTTGCATGCATAGACATTTAACCACCATGCATTTGCAAGCTTGGACTAACTACCAAACGTCCCTTAAGGTTGTAGCACCCTCGGCCAATGAAGCTAGTCATCAACGCAACATCCCTTCCGGCAGTGTAGGGCCACCATTTTCTGCACCACCTGCAGTATCTGTGCAGGTTTCTTTGCCAGGCCAAAGAAGTCAGGGTCAGGGAATCACCAGTTTCGTAGTAGGAAACACTGCATCTAGGGCACCGGCGGCAACAATACCATCTCCCACCGTCTCTCAGTCTGCCATGTCCACCGGCACCCCCGCTAGTTCCACGATCTCCAGCTCTCCAGTCCAGCTCACCCTACATGAGACTATGGTTAGAAAAAGGAAGTACTTAGCCTCGCATCCGCGTACACAGGGTTTGAACGCCCACATAGCTAGACTAATCTCGTTAGAGATGATGCCCTACCGGTTAGTTGAAAGCGAAGCTTTCAAAGCCCTGATGGACTACGCTGTACCACGCTACGAGCTACCCAGTCGACACTTTTTTTCCAGAAAAGCCATCCCAGCCCTCCACCAGTATGTTAAAGAGCGCATCGTCCATGCACTCAGGCAATCTGTGAGCACAAAGGTGCACCTGACAACAGATGCATGGACCAGTAGGCATGGCCAGGGACGTTACGTGTCCATCACGGCACACTGGGTAAATGTGGTGGATGCAGGGTCCACAGGGGACAGCAAGTTTGGGACAGTTCTGCCTAGCCCACGGTCTAGGAAGCAGTTGGCTGTAGCCATTTGCACCCCCTCCTCCTCCTTCTCGTCCTCCTGCAGAAGCGAGACCTCGTCCACAGACCGCAGTCGCACAACCACTCCATCCGCAGCTGCCACTGTTGCACACCAGGTCTCCCATTATGGGGCAGCTACTGGCAAACGTCAGCAGGCTGTATTGGCTATGAAGTGTTTGGGCGATAACAGACACACCGCTGAAGTTCTGTCCGAGTTCTTGCAGAAAGAAACGCAGTCGTGGCTGGGCACTGTAGATCTTGAGGCATGCAAGGTAGTGAGTGATAACGGAAGGAATTTCATGGCTGCCATCTCCATTTCCCAACTGAAAGACATTCCTTGCCTGGCTCACACCTTAAACCTGGTGGTGCAGTGCTTCCTGAAAAGTTATCCGGGGTTATCCGACCTGCTCCTCAAAGTGCGTGGACTTTGCTCACATATCCGCCGTTCGCCCGTACACTCCAGCCGTATGCAGACCTATCAGCGTTCTTTGAACCTTCCCCAGCATCGCCTAATCATAGACGTTGCAACAAGGTGGAACTCAACACTGCACATGCTTCAGAGACTGTGTGAACAGAGGCGGGCTGTTATGTTTTTGTGGGAGGATACACATACACGGGCAGGCAGTAGGATGGCAGACATGGAGTTGTCAGGTGTGCAGTGGTCGAAGATTCAAGACATGTGTCAAGTCCTTCAGTGTTTTGAGGAATGCACACGGCTGGTTAGTGCAGACAACGCCATAATAAGCATGAGCATCCCCCTAATGCGTCTGCTGATGCAAAGTTTGACGCACATAAAGGATCAGGCGTCTGCAGCTGAGGAAGAGGAAAGCCTTGATGACAGTCAGCCATTGTCTGGCCAGGGCAGTGTACAGGACGAGGTAGCGGGCGAAGAGGAGGAGGAGGACGAGGAGGATGATGGGGATGATTATATTTTTAATGAGGAAGCTTTTCCGGGGCCAGTGGAAATTGTTGGCGCGGCAAGGCCGGGTTCTGGTTTTTGGAGGGACACAAGTGACGTGGATTTGCCTGAAACTGCCCCTCAACCAAGCACAACCACAGATTTGAGAACTGGAACTTTGGCCCACATGGCGGATTATGCCTTACGTATCCTCAAAAGGGACACACGCATAACAAAAATGATGAACGATGACGATTACTGGTTGGCCTGCCTCCTTGATCCTCGCTATAAAGGCAAATTGCAAAATATAATGCCACATGAGAACTTGGAACTAATATTAGCAACCAAACAATCAACTCTTGTTGACCGTTTGCTTCTGGCATTCCCTGCACACAGCGCCCGTGATCGTTCTAACACGAGCTGCAGGGGCCAGCAGACCAGAGGTGTTAGAGGGGCAGAAATCAGAAGTGTCGTTGGCCAGAGGGGTTTTCTGACCAGGTTGTGGAGTGATTTTGCTATGACCGCAGACAGGACAGGTACTGCAGCATCAATTCAAAGTGACAGGAGACAACATTTGTCCAGTATGGTTACTAACTATTTTTCATCCCTTATCGACGTTCTCCCTCAACCGTCATTCCCATTTGATTACTGGGCATCAAAATTAGACACCTGGCCAGAATTGGCAGAATATGCATTGCAGGAGCTTGCTTGCCCGGCAGCTAGTGTCCTATCAGAAAGAGTATTCAGTGCTGCAGGTTCAATACTAACAGAAAAAAGGACTGGCTACCCAAAATGTAGATGATCTAACCTTCATTAAAATGAACCACAACTGGATTTCGAAATCTTTTGCCCCACCTTGCCCGGCTGACACCTAGCTTTCCTATGTAAAGGTCTTGCCTGTGGACTATTCTGAACGACTTTTCCAATCTCGTAATTTGCAGCACCTGATTGTCCAGCATCCGACATGTTAACACCTCCCTAAATGGCCAAAGTCCCCACACGGGGCCGTGGTATCGCCACTTGGCGCCAGCACCCGTGAGAGTACTGTTTGTCTGAAGAGGTGGGTGTGCCCGCTTTTGGTCGACGGCACTGCCACTAGGTCCCTCATAGTACAATAAAGTGTCTGGCGGTGGTGGTGCGCACCCAACGTCAGACACACCGTTGTAATATGAGGGGCCCTGGGCCTGTACCGCCGGCCACAAGACAGTCCCCCCCCCAGGTCAAACAGTGCTCTACCACTTGCAAAATTTTCTCTCACAGCTCCACCAATGTTTAGTCTATGCGCTGACATCCTTCAATGCCTGGCACTGTCAATACCATTGTATTGACATTTTTCTTATGTTAGGCCTTCGAAGCCTGTCTGCGGTCACTCCTTCCACTAGGCCTCCACTGACCTGTCTACTGCTGCCCGGGTTCCCCTGGAACCAATTTTAAATTGCCTACAGCCAGCCCAATTTATTATGTTAGGGCTTCGAAGCCTGTCTGCGGTCCCTCCTTCCACTAGGCCTCCACTGACCTGTCTACTGCTGCCCGGGTTCCCCTGGAACCAATTTTAAATTGCCTACAGCCAGCCCAATTTATTATGTTAGGGCTTCGAAGCCTGTCTGCGGTCCCTCCTTCCACTAGGCCTCCACTGACCTGTCTACTGCTGCCCGGGTTCCCCTGGAACCAATTTTAAATTGCCTACAGCCAGCCCAATTTATTATGTTAGGGCTTCGAAGCCTGTCTGCGGTCCCTCCTTCCACTAGGCCTCCACTGACCTGTCTACTGCTGCCCGGGTTCCCCTGGAACCAATTTTAAATTGCCTACAGCCCGCCCAATTTATTATGTTAGGGCTTCGAAGCCTGTCTGCGGTCCCTCCTTCCACTAGGCCTCCACTGACCTGTCTACTGCTGCCCGTGTTCCCCTGGAACCAATTGTAAATTGCCTACATCCCAATTTTTGTTATCCAGAAAAAAAAGAAGAAAGCAGATGCACTCACCAGATGCAGTTACAAAGTGTCCTTTATTTCAGTGCCAGCCGGCACATAATTCACGGCACGGGGGAGAGGGAAGTGGACAGGGAGAGTGCGACAGGTAAGACGACGGCCGTTTCGCGCTGCCTGAGAGCACTTCTATAGGTCCATCTGAATGAATGGACCCGTAGAAGCGCTCTCAGGCAGCGCGAAACGGCCGTCGTCTTACCTGTCGCACTCTCCCTGTCCACTTCCCTCTCCCCCGTGCCGTGAATTATGTGCCGGCTGGCACTGAAATAAAGGACGCTTTGTAACTGCATCTGGTGAGTGCATCTGCTTTCTTCTTTTTTTTCTGGATTGTCATGGACTATTTTTCTGCAGATTGCACCTCCTGGTTCATTTCTTAGACTGCTACACACCTCGTTGGTTTGTCACCGGTTTTCTCTATCTTTCAGAGCTGTGCCGCTCTCTCTCTCTTTTTGGTCTTTCAATTTTTGTTATGTTAGGCCTTCGAAGCCTGTCTGCGGCCCGTTTTTCCACTACTACTACACTGACCAGGCCACTGCTGCCCGTGTTCCCCTGGAACCAATTTTAAATTGCCTACAGCCAGCCCAATTTATTATGTTAGGGCTTCGAAGCCTGTCTGCGGTCCCTCCTTCCTCTAGGCCTCCACTGACCTGTCTACTGCTGCCCGTGTACCCCTTGAACCAACATCAGAAAATATAAAAATAAGTATTTTGCTTATAAAAAAGAAAATACTGGAGAGATATCAAATGCAGACATTTTAACATTAAAAACAAACACATGCAACAAAAATCTGGTACAGTACTAAAAATGGCCACCAGCTACAATAACTTTCTCCTGCAAGTAGTTAACTGAAAGTTTTTTTCAATTTAAAACACAGATATGGCATCCACCGAGTGTTGTCCTGTCGCGTCTTCTTTATATTATTGCCAAGAAGATGCAAAACAATGAAAATAATAAAATCATTATTTACCAAAAAAATAGAGTAAGTCAAAACAACATTGCAAATAAACATTCATTACAAATAAAGAAGCAGGGCGCGTCCGAGGGTGAGTATATACCTAATAAGAATATAATCACCCTCGGACGCGAACTGCTTCTTTCCGACAGCCTTCCTTCCTAAGAATCAGCCCTTCCGTGGTGTAGAGAGAGGGCTTGTTACACTCCGAGGTGTTCCCCAGGTTGCCTTTCCTGAGCTTCGATCTTCATGCTCTCGTTTAGTAGTTGTTGGAAACTACACTGCATTAGGCCTACAAATTGGGTATGGGGTGTAGAGAGATGGTGTGTTCAACTCCAAGGTGTTCTCCAGGTTGCCTTTCCTGAGCTTCGATCTTCCGGCTCTCGTTTAGTAGTTCTTGGAAACTACACTGCATTAGGCCTACAACTTGGGTATGGGGTGTAGAGAGATGGTGTGTTCCACTCCAAGGTGTTCTCCAGGTTGCCTTTCCTGAGCTTCGATCTTCCGGCTCTCGTTTAGTAGTTCTTGGAAACTACACTGCATTAGGCCTACAAATTGGGTATGGGGTGTAGAGAGATGGTGTGTTCCACTCCAAGGTGTTCTCCAGGTTGCCTTTCCTGAGCTTCGATCTTCATGCTCTCGTTTAGTAGTTGTTGGAAACTACACTGCATTAGGCCTACAAATTGGGTATGGGGTGTAGAGAGATGGTGTGTTCCACTCCAAGGTGTTCCCCAGGTTTTCTCGCCAATGCTTCGATCTTCATGCTCTCGTTTAGTAGTTGTTGGAAACTACGCTGCATTAGGCCTACAAATTGGATATGGGGTGTAGAGAGATGGTGTGTTCCACTCCAAGGTGTTCTCCAGGTTGCCTTTCCTGAGCTTCGATCTTCCGGCTCTCGTTTAGTAGTTCTTGGAAACTACGCTGCATTAGGCCTACAAATTGGGTATGGGGTGTAGAGAGATGGTGTGTTCCACTCCAAGGTATTCCCCAGGTTTCCTCGCCAATGCTTCGATCTTCATGCTCTCGTTTAGTAGTTGTTGGAAACTACACTGCATTAGGCCTACAAATTGGGTATGGGGTGTAGAGAGATGGTGTGTTCCACTCCAAGGTGTTCTCCAGGTTGCCTTTCCTGAGCTTCGATCTTCCGGCTCTCGTTTAGTAGTTCTTGGAAACTACACTGCATTAGGCCTACAAATTGGGTATGGGGTGTAGAGAGATGGTGTGTTCCACTCCAAGGTGTTCTCCAGGTTGCCTTTCCTGAGCTTCGATCTTCCGGCTCTCGTTTAGTAGTTGTTGGAAACTACACTGCATTAGGCCTACAAATTGGGTATGGGGTGTAGAGAGATGGTGTGTTCCACTTCAAGGTGTTCTCCAGGTTGCCTTTCCTGAGCTTCGATCTTCCGGCTCTCGTTTAGTAGTTGTTGGAAACTACACTGCATTAGGCCTACAAATTGGGTATGGGGTGTAGAGAGATGGTGTGTTCCACTCCACGGTGTTCCCCAGGTTTTCTCGCCAATGCTTCGATCTTCATGCTCTCGTTTAGTAGTTGTTGGAAACTACGCTGCATTAGGCCTACAAATTGGATATGGGGTGTAGAGAGATGGTGTGTTCCACTCCAAGGTGTTCTCCAGGTTGCCTTTCCTGAGCTTCGATCTTCCGTCTCTCGTTTAGTAGTTCTTGGAAACTACGCTGCATTAGGCCTACAAATTGGGTATGGGGTGTAGAGAGATGGTGTGTTCCACTCCAAGGTGTTCCCCAGGTTTCCTCGCCAATGCTTCGATCTTCATGCTCTCGTTTAGTAGTTGTTGGAAACTACGCTGCATTAGGCCTACAAATTTGGTATGGGGTGTAGAGAGATGGTGTGTTCCACTCCAAGGTGTTCCCCAGGTTTCCTCGCCAATGCTTCGATCTTCATGCTCTCGTTTAGTAGTTGTTGGAAACTACGCTGCATTAGGCCTACAAATTGGGTATGGGGTGTAGAGAGATGTAGGTGTTCCCCAGGTTTCCTCGCCAATGCTTCGATCTTCATGCTCTCGTTTAGTAGTTGTTGGAAACTACGCTGCATTAGGCCTACAAATTGGGTATGGGGTGTAGAGAGATGGTGTGTTCCACTCCAAGGTGTTCTCCAGGTTGCCTTTCCTGAGCTTCGATCTTCAGGCTCTCGTTTAGTAGTTGTTGGAAACTACGCTGCATTAGGCCTACAAATTGGGTATGGGGTGTAGAGAGATGGTGTGTTCCACTCCAAGGTGTTCCCCAGGTTTCCTCGCCAATGCTTCGATCTTCATGCTCTCGTTTAGTAGTTGTTGGAAACTACGCTGCATTAGGCCTACAAATTGGGTATGGGGTGTAGAGAGATGGTGTGTTCCACTCCAAGGTGTTCTCCAGGTTGCCTTTCCTGAGCTTCGATCTTCCGGCTCTCGTTTAGTAGTTCTTGGAAACTACACTGCATTAGGCCTACAAATTGGGTATGGGGTGTAGAGAGATGGTGTGTTCCACTCCAAGGTGTTCTCCAGGTTGCCTTTCCTGAGCTTCGATCTTCCGGCTCTCGTTTAGTAGTTCTTGGAAACTACACTGCATTAGGCCTACAAATTGGGTATGGGGTGTAGAGAGATGGTGTGTTCCATTCCAAGGTGTTCTCCAGGTTGCCTTTCCTGAGCTTCGATCTTCCGGCTCTCGTTTAGTAGTTCTTGGAAACTACACTGCATTAGGCCTACAAATTGGGTATGGGGTGTAGAGAGATGGTGTGTTCCACTCCAAGGTGTTCTCCAGGTTGCCTTTCCTGAACTTCTCTCTTCAGGCTCTCATTAAATTGTGGTTAAACGGAACAACTGCATTTGGCGTACTAGTTGGTTTGGGGCCTACTATCGGTGTCTGCCACTCCTTGCTGTTCTCCTGGTTTCCTGTCCTGAAATTCCGTTTTCAGGCGCTCGTTAAGTAGTTGTTAATGTTAGACTGCATTTGGCCTACTAGTTGGGTTGGGGCCTACTATCGGTGTCTGCCACTCCTTGCTGTTCTCCTCCACTGAACAAAGCTGTGCCGCCTGTTTACTACGGTTGCCAATTTTGAACTGCATTTCGACTACTTACTGATTTGGGCCTACTCTCTGTGTCAGCCTCTCATTCCAGTTGTCCTCCACTGCAATGCCCCCTGGTTATTCCTGTGTTGCCAATTTTGAACTGCATTTAGCCAACTTTATTCTTTGGGCCTATATCTGTGTTTCCTCCTCATCCTGCCCATTGCCCAGCCAGTGATAGATGAGTCTCCTGGTACATTGACCCATAACGCAACATTCCCCGTGCACGCTACACAACAACATTGTGACCCTGCTGAAAGTCAGGTTGCTCTTCCCGCATACCATACCACCTTACACGGGGACAAAGAGGAAGGTGCAGATGAAAGTGCAGGTTCCTTCATCAGGTGGGGGGAGGAATACTAGTTGGCGACGTCACTGGCACAGGGCCTCTCATAGTACGCAAAAGTGTTGCTGCCGGTGGGAGGCGCCCCCGCCGTGCAAACACACCGCTGTACTTTGAGGGGCCCTGTGCCAGTGCCAATGCCAACGAGTGGGCCCCCCCTGCTTGCTCAGGTTCACAGCACTTGCAAAGTTGAAATACTTACCTCTCCCTGCTCCACTGCCGTGACGTGGTCCATATTTCCTGGGCCCACTAATTACTTGAACCAGCCCTACCCACCACAACTTTAGCCAAATGACCCCCAATTTCAAATGCCTTCCAATTATTATAAGGTAAGTTACGCTTGACAAGCTTCATTAAGAAGAATGGATGGTTTTGACATTAAAATGGGCACTCTAGGTGTTTTCCTGGCCCCCACTCACTGCCGACTATGCTGCCCCATTGACTTGCATTGGGTTTCGGGTTTCGGTCGATCCCGACTTTACGTCATAATCGGCCGATTTCACTCGACCCGACTTTTGAGATAGTCGGGTTTCGCGAAACCCGGCTCGACTCTAAAAAGGTCAAGGTCGCTCAACTCTAACTTCTAGTATTGGCAATTGTTATGGATAACGTATAAACATTGGCTATAGATCCCCACACCTTCTTAGCAGCACTATGTTTTTTAATTGTGAATTTTACATTTAATAATAAAGTTTATAATGGTTGAGAATATAGTCTGAGTCTCTGGGAGTTTTTTCATGCTTGAATTTTATATGTCGATGTTCAATTAGTTATTTCCTTTAAATAAGTGCAGTCATTCCAGAGGGGTAATTTTTCTGTGTTCAATAGAGAATTTTATAACATTTGGGAAGAATTCAATTTCACTCAAAACAATTGCTTTTTCTTTTACATGAGTCCCCCAACTCAAGCAAATAAAAGTGTTTTTTTTTAAATCAGGGGTCATCTAAAAATTTTTTTAGAAATATTATTGAAACAACTACAAAATATCAGAGGGTAGCAAAGCAACCGAGGAAAAAACAGGTAACACATTAAATGCCAGTTTTTCTGTTCTGAACAAGTAAAAAAAGTGCAGCTAATTCAATGTAAGCTAGAGCTAAGTCAAACTATACTCTTAGGAAATAAGAACTCAAAAGATCACATTAGTTAGTAGCTACAGCAATCCTATATTCTATACTTTCATTTAATGATAAGCACCTGCTTTTTTATTTATTAGATTTTTATTGATATTATCAGAGATTGTTGGCCTGCGCTTTGGGTTTTAATGTGGAGAAATAAAATGCACCAAGGATTACAAAAGATGAAACATTTGTAATCTTTATTATTTGTATATGTTTTCCTTGAAAAGCTAAAAAAACACATCTATTATGTATGAGATTAGCAATCATATGCTGTTCCTGGAAGCAATGTAAGCTAGATATAATGGCACAGTTTCAGACTCTACCTGTAAATATTATTTCTCACTGTTAAATGCATTTATATAATAAATGAAGAATGCATTAAACGTAATTTAAAGGTACCAATACAATCTTTTTTTAAATATATTTTATTTTGTAGTTTTAACATGCATGCTATGCTGTTTGTAGTGGCATGAAGACTTATAAAATGAGGTACAATATGCAACAATATATATATATATATATATATATATATATATATATATATACAGGTCCTTCTCAAAATATTAGCATATAGTGTTAAATTTCATTATTTACCATAATGTAATGATTACAATTAAACTTTCATATATTATAGATTCATTATCCACCAACTGAAATTTGTCAGGTCTTTTATTGTTTTAATACTGATGATTTTGGCATACAACTCCTGATAACCCAAAAAACCTGTCTCAATAAATTAGCATATCAAGAAAAGGTTCTCTAAACGACCTATTACCCTAATCTTCTGAATCAACTAATTAACTCTAAACACATGCAAAAGATACCTGAGGCTTTTATAAACTCCCTGCCTGGTTCATTACTCAAAACCCCCATCATGGGTAAGACTAGCGACCTGACAGATGTCAAGAAGGCCATCATTGACACCCTCAAGCAAGAGGGTAAGACCAAGAAAGAAATTTCTCAACAAATAGGCTGTTCCCAGAGTGCTGTATCAAGGCACCTCAATGGTAAGTCTGTTGGAAGGAAACAATGTGGCAGAAAACGCTGTGCAACGAGAAGAGGAGACCGGACCCTGAGGAAGATTGTGGAGAAGGACCGATTCCAGACCTTGGGGAACCTGAGGAAGCAGTGGACTGAGTCTGGTGTGGAAACATCCAGAGCCACCGTGCACAGGCGTGTGCAGGAAATGGGCTACAGGTGCCGCATTCCCCAGGTAAAGCCACTTTTGAACCATAAACAGCGGCAGAGGCGCCTGACCTGGGCTACAGAGAAGCAGCACTGGACTGTTGCTAAGTGGTCCCAAGTACTTTTTTCTGATGAAAGCAAATTTTGCATGTCATTCGGAAATCAAGGTGCCAGAGTCTGGAGGAAGACTGGGGAGAAGGAAATGCCAAAATGCCTGAAGTCCAGTGTCAAGTACCCACAGTCAGTGATGGTGTGGGGTGCCATGTCAGCTGCTGGTGTTGGTCCACTGTGTTTCATCAAGGGCAGGGTCAATGCAGCTAGCTATCAGGAGATTTTGGAGCACTTCATGCTTCCATCGGCTGAAATGCTTTATGGAGATGAAGATTTCATTTTTCAGCACGACCTGGCACCTGCTCACAGTGCCAAAACCACTGGTAAATGGTTTACTGACCATGGTATTACTG
The DNA here is from genome assembly GCF_032444005.1 of Ranitomeya imitator. Taxonomy (NCBI): domain Eukaryota; kingdom Metazoa; phylum Chordata; class Amphibia; order Anura; family Dendrobatidae; genus Ranitomeya; species Ranitomeya imitator. The sequence continues at coordinate 326,686,179 of NC_091286.1, read as the reverse complement.
TGCTCAATTGGTCTGCCAACTCTCCTGACCTGAACCCCATAGAGAATCTGTGGGATATTGTGAAGAGAAAGTTGAGAGACGCAAGACCCAACACTCTGGATGAGCTTAAGGCCGCTATTGAAGCATCCTGGGCCTCCATAACATCTCAGCAGTGTCACAGGCTGATTGCCTCCATGCCACGCCGCATTGAAGCAGTCATTTCTGCCAAAGGATTCCCGACCAAGTATTGAGTGCATAACTGAACATTATTATTTGATGGTTTTTTTGTTTGTTGTTAAAAAACACTTTTATTTGATTGGATGGGTGAAATATGCTAATTTATTGTGACAGGTTTTTTGGGTTATCAGGAGTTGTATGCCAAAATCATCAGTATTAAAACAATAAAAGACCTGACAAATTTCAGTTGGTGGATAATGAATCTATAATATATGAAAGTTTAATTGTAATCATTACATTATGGTAAATATTGAAATTTAACACTATATGCTAATTTTTTGAGAAGGACCTGTATATATAAATATATTCCTTATATTTGTTGTTATCTATAAAATGTGATTAATAATGAGTTTGAACAGGGAAAAGTCAAACAAGAAGAAATCATATAATTCATGATATTTATAAATGATGGTAGTATATTTTTATGAATATTGTATCACATATACACTGCTTAAAAAAAAGGGAACACTAAAATCCCACATCCTAGATATCACTAAATGAAATATTCCAGTTGTAAATCTTTATTCATTACATAGTGGAATGTGTTGAGAACAATAAAACCTAAAAATGATCAACGTAAATCACAACTAATATCCCACGGAGCTCTGGAGTTGGAATGATGCTCAAAATGGAAGTGGAAAATGAAGTTACAGGCTGATCCAACTTCAGTGGAAATGCCTCAAGACAAGGAAATAATGCTCAGTAGTGTGTATGGCTTCCACATGCCTGTATTACCTCCCTACAATGCCTGGGCATGCTCCTGAAGAGGCGGCGGATGATCTCCTGAGGGATCTCCTCCCAGACCTGGACTAAAGCATCCATCAACTCCTGGACAGTCTGCTGTGCAACGTGATGTTGGTGGATGGTGCGAGACATGATGTCCCAGATGTGTTCAATCAGATTCAGGTCTGGAGAATGGGTGGGCCAGTCCATAGCTTCAATACCTGTATCTTGCTGGAACTGCTGACACACTCCAGTCACATGAGGTCTGGCATTGTCCTGCATTAGGAGGAACCCAGGGCCAACCGCACCAGCATATGGTCTCACAAGGAGGATCTCATCTCGGTACCTAGTGGCAATCAGGCTACTTCTGGCGAGCACATGGAGGGCTGTGCTGCCTTCCAAATAAATGCTACCACACACCATTACTGACCCACTGCCAAACCGGTCATGCTGAAGGATGTTACAGGCAGCAGATCCCTCTCCATGGCATCTTCAGACTCTATCAAGTCTGTCACATGTGCTCAGTGTGAACCTGCCTTCATCTGTGAAGAGCACAGGGCGCCAGTGGCGAATTTGCCAAACCTGGTGTTCGATGGCAAATGCCAAGCATCCTGAAGAGTGTTGGGCTGTGAGCACAACCCCCATCTGTGGACGTCGGGCACTCAGACCATCCTCATGGAGTTGGTTTTTAACCATTTTTGCAGGCACATGCACATTTGGGGCCTGCTGGAGGTCATTTTGTAGGACTCTGGCAGTGCTGCTCCTGTTTCTCCTTGCACAAAGGCTGAGATAGCGGTCCTGCTGCTGGGTTGTTGCCCTCCTACGGCCCCCTCCACATCTCCTGGTGCTCTGGCCTGTCTCCTGGTAGCACCTCCAGCCTCTGGACAGAACGCTGACAGACACAGCAAAGCTTCTTGCCACAGCTCACATTGATGTGCCACTTGTGTGGTTTGAAGAGTCCGTCTCATGCTACCACGAGTGTGAATATGCAAGCAACATTCAAAAGTGACCAAAACATCAACCAGAAAGCATTGGTTCTGAGATGTGGTCTGTGGTCCCCACTTGCAGAACCACTCCTTTATTGAGTGTGTCTTCATAATTGGCAATAATTTCCATCTGTTGTCTATTCCATTTGCACAACAGCATGTGAACTTGATTGTCAAACAGTGTTGCTTCCTAAGTGGACAGTTTGATTTCACAGAAGTTTGATTTACTTGGAGTTATATTCTCTTGCCTACGTGTTCCCTCTATTTTTTGAGCAGTGTATATACAGTATATATACACATCTTGATATATCTATAGATGCATCTATCTACCTATGTATCTGTCAAATTATCCATCATCTTTTCATAAACCTAATATGTCTCTTTGAAGTGATTGACAGGAAAAATGGAGAGACAGTGCTGGACCTGGCTAATGAGTACAGGCGAGTTTGTTATTTTCTAAAGCTGCAAACTGATTTAAAAAAATGCTTATTTAGACAACACATGTATTACCATAAAGTATTGATGATTTTTCGATAATGACAAATTGTACAGATTTAATATTTATCCATAAAATATTTCACATATCTAGCCTATTATGGAGTTTTAGCAATTGTAACAGCACCCTTAAAATTATTCACAAATACACCTGTCATGCTGAAGAAGCATACACTTCCTCTGCTTAGGATATACCCTGTATGTTTGCTTATCGGTGTCAGCCCTGAAGCCTGACTCCCAATAATTGATTCAAATCCAGCTGGTATAGTTAGATATGGAAAGTGTTTGCTACATATCTTTTTTGTATCACTCAATCAAAGAAAAAAATGTGCCTAATGGTGAAGATTTTCTAAAACTGCAGATTTTACAAAAAAGATATACAGTGGGTACGGAAAGTATTCAGACCCCTTTAAATGTTGCACTCTTTGTTTAATTGCAGCCATTTGGTAAATTCAAAAAAGTTCTTTTTTTCTCATTAATGTACACTCTGCACGCCATGTTGACTGAAAAAAACAGAAATGTAGAAATCTTTGCAAATTTATTAAAAAAGAAAAACTGAAATATCACATAGTCATAAGTATTCAGACCCTTTGCTCAATATTGAGTAGAAGCACCCTTTTGAGCAAGTACAGCCATAAGTCTTCTTGGGAATGATGCAACAAGTTTTTCACACCTGGATTTGGGAATCCTTTGCCATTTTTCCGTGCAGATCCTCTTCATTTCAGTCAAGAATGCAACAGTCAAGAATGATCACAGAGTTGTTCTGAAGCCACTCCTTTGTAATTTTAGCTGTGTGCTTATGGTCATTGTCTTGTTGGAAAGTGAACCTTCGGTCAAGTCTGAGGTCCAGAGCACTCTGGAAGAGGGTTTCATCTAGGATATCTCTGTACTTGGCCGCATTCATGTTTCATTCAATGGAAAAAGTTGTCCTGTCCCTGCAGCTGAAAAACACCTTCATAGCATGATGTGCCACCACCATGTTTCACTGTTGGGATTTTATTGGGCAGGTGATGAGCAGTGCCTGTTTTTCTCCACACATACTGCTTAGAATTATCACTGAAAAGGTCTATCTTCTGCCCATTCTGCAAATTCAGTACCCTGATCCGGTTCATCCTCGTTGAGATGCTGCAGCAGCTGGATTTTGTAAGGGTGCCACTTGTGAGTAGCTAATATACGCCGAAGGGATGATCGACTGATGCCAGATCGGCTTGCTGAATTTGCAGAATTGGCAAAACAAAAATTGGAACAGGACCCTCAGTTTACACAGAACATTATGTGCAGTGATGAGGCAAACTTTTTTGGGTGGGCCATTTATATGGATACACCTAAATCAAATGGGAATGGTGACAGTTTTCTTGCGTAGGGTGCCTTGCATTGAAATCTGCTGCAATGACCCGGGTACTGCATTTGCCATACATCAACACAATTTCTATCTGCTCCTCACATGTTAACCTCTGTGACATGTCAATAGCTGTAAACAAAAGGAAATTTGTAAATAACTCTTTAAATAAAATTGTTACGTTAAAACCAAGCACACCATTGTTTTTCTTGCGAAATTCTCAATAAGTTTGATGTGTCACATGAACTTCTTCCCATTGGAAAAAAATAAAGTTGGATTAAAATGGCCAACTTCAAAATGGCAGCCATGGTCACCATCCATCTTGAAAAGTTTTCCCCCTCCCATATACTAATGTGCCACAAACAGGAAGTTGATATCACCAACCATTCCCATTTTATTTAGGTGTATCCATTTACTGTATATGGCCCACCCTGTACATATAAATAAACATGCCATGCACATGCTGTAAATACTCGAGTTTAAGCCGACCCGAGTATAAGCCGAGGCACCTAATTTTCCAACAGAAAACTGGGTAAGCTTATTGACTCGAGTATAAGCCGGGTATGCATTGTCCCCTCATCCCTGTCCTGGTATGTGTGGCTCTCCCTGTTGTGTGCATGGCTCCTCCGTCCTCCCCCTGTTGTATGCATGGCTCTCATCCGCCCTCCCCCTGTTGTGTGCATGGCTCCTCCATCCTCCCCTTGCTGTATGCATGGCTCCTCCATCCTCCCCTGTTGTATTCATGGCTCCTCTGTCCTCCCCCTGTTGTATGCATGGCTCCTCCATCCTCCCCCTGTTGTGTGCATGGCTCCTCCGTCCTCCCCCTCTTGTGTGCATGGCTCCTCTGTCCTCCCCTGTTGTATGCATGGCTCCTCTGTCCTTCCCCTGTTGTACGCATGGCTCTGCTTGGCTCCCCTGTCCTCCTTCGTCCTTCTCCATCCTCCCTGTCCTCCTCACCCTGCTCGCACTGTCGTTGCACGCCCCTGCATCTCTCTGTTGTCCTGCAACAGCTTCTTCCTGTGTTCAGCAGTCACGTGGTACCACTCATTAAAGTAATAAATATGCACTCCATGCCTATGGGAGTGGAGACTCATCCATATTCATTACTTTAATGAGCGGTACCACGTGACCACTGAACACAGGAATGAGCTGCCTCACCGGGACAACAGAGTGCTGCAGGGGGGACTTGCAGCTATCGCGCCTGGGACAATGGCTCGTGTATAAGCTGAGGGGGGAGTTTTCAGCACAAAAAAGTGCTGAAAATCTCAGCTTATTCACGAGTATATACTGTATATAGTGTTTATGCACACATTACATAGTTACTTATATTTTCTTAAAATAGTACAACAAAAAATGAAATTATTGGCTGTTGAGAGCAGCTGTTGTGTGGGTAGCTGAGGTGTGGACTAGAAAAGAAAAGATTAGAGATGGTTGTTGGAATGTGGGACAGAGAATAGGGAAAGGCAGCTGTTAGAGAGTTAGGGGACAGTAGAGTGCAGCTGTGCTGGAGATATAAAACAAGAATGTTCTATATTTGATCCCTGCACTGTCATATCACACCACAGCCTACCTTCCACCTCTTGACACATAGCTTTGCTGCTGTAGCTGTGCAGGACAGAATATCTATATATCCATCTGGACAGGGTCTTGACTGTGAAAAAACAGCTGGCTAATGGGTGATGTTCGCTGCTTTGGAGCTGTTTAATGAATGTAGGAAAGGATCAGTGTTGTGCCTTTGATCACTGCTGTAACCTCTGAATACACAGAGTAGCAGATGAATAAAAAAGCTGATTGCTGCCGTGAAGGACGCTGTGACTTCAGCGACAGCAGCAACTATCATGTGTTGTGGGGTATACTGAGCTTTCGGCAATCCACTTCCCCTAATGCTAATTATGACTGGGATGCAATCCCTGCTTGACCCTCCCCCAACATTCCTAGATATGCCCCTCCTGGAATGGCCTTATTGTGTGTGTCAAATATGGAAAGAGCAATTATACTTGAAATGGTTGATTCATTTAAACAATCAGGAGCATGAGGGGACTCGCTGTGGGTAGATATCTTCCCTTTGTGATTAGTGCGATTTGCAGCTTCTAGCTACAACAAATGCCCACCCTAAGATCATCCAGAAACCTATCACTCCGGGAGCTATTTACACGCACAAAAATATTAAGGAACAGGCTTACGGCCATAAAGAGCTAGCTCTCCTGGCCCTGTTCAAAACACAGCAACCAGCCCACATACTGTACTTAACCAATTTAAGAAAAGGCAATTTCCCCCTGTCCATGGGCAGGCAGATTTTCATTATTCATATACATGCACTTTTGAGAGCTCTACATTTTTTAGACCACTAAAATACATTAGAACATATGATTGCCTTACCATAACAATTGTTTAACTGACTTTTTTTTTCTTTGGTGGGGGGAGGGGCTAGAATCCACTGATTCGAACTGGCAGTGACTTTTTCTATTACTATCGTTTTATTTAGTTATTTTGTTCTTGTGTTTCTTTCCGTGAAATGGTGGTTGAGGATGAGGAAAAAGCCAATATGCTAAATGACTTTTTTTCATCAGTATTTACAAAAGAAAATCCCATGGCAGACAATATGATCAGTGATAACAAAAATTCCATATTAAATGTCACCTGCTTAACCCAGCAGGAAGTACGGCGGAGTCTAAAAATCACTAAAATTGACAAATCTCCGGGCCCAGATGGGATACACCCCCGATTACTGCAGGAGTTAAGTACAGTCATTGATAGACCATTATTTTTAATCTTTAAAGAGTCCATAATAACAGGACTGGCGTATAGCAAATGTGGTGCCAATATTCAAAAAGGGGACAAAAACTGAACTCGGTAACTATAGGCCAGTAAGCTTAACCTCTACTGTGGGTATAATCCTGGAGGGCATTCTAAGGGATGCTATGCTGGAGTATCTGAAGAGGAATAACCTCATGACCCAGTATCAGCACGGCTTTACTAGGGATCGTTCATGTCAGGCTAATTTGATCAGCTTCTATGAAGAGGTAAGTTCCGGACTGGACCAAGGGAACCCAGTAGATGTAGTGTATATGGACTTTTCAAAAGCTTTTGATACAGTGCCACACAAAAGGTTGATACATAAAATGAGAATAATGGGGATAGAGGAAAATATGTGTAACTGGGTTGAGAGCTCGCTCGGGGATAGGAAGCAAAGGGTGGTTATTAATGGAACACACTCGGACTGGGTCGCAGTTAGCAGTGGAGTACCACAGGGGTCAGTATTGGGCCCTCTTCTTTTTAACATATTTATTAATGACCTTGTAGGGGGCATTCAGAGTAGAATTTCAATATTTGCAGATGACACTAAACTCTGCAGGGTAATCAATACAGGGGAGGACAATTTTATATTACAGGATGATTTATGTAAACTGGAAGCTTGGGCTGATAAATGGCAAATGAGTTTTAATGGGGATAAATGTAAGGTCATGCACTTGGGTAGAAGTAATAAGATGTATAATTATGTGCTTAATTCTAAAACTCTGGGCAAAACCGTCAATGAAAAAGACCTGGGAGTATGGGTGGATGATAAACTCATATTCAGTGGCCAGTGTCAGGCAGCTGCTACTAAGGCAAATAAAATAATGGGATGCATTAAAAGAGGCATAGATGCTCATGAGGAGAACATAATTTTACCTCTATACAAGTCATTTGTTCAACCACACTTAGAATACTGTGCACAGTTCTGGTCTCCGGTGTATAAGAAAGACATAGCTGAACTGGAGCGGGTGCAGAGAAGAGCGACCAAGGTTATTAGAGGACAGGGGGGTCTGCAATACCAAGATAGGTTATTACACTTGGGGCTATTTAGTTTGGAAAAACAAAGACTAAGGGGTGATCTTATTTTAATGTATAAATATATGAGGGGACAGTACAAAGACCTTTCTGATGATCTTTTTAATCATAGACCTGAGACAGGGACAAGGGGGCATCCTCTACGTCTGGAGGAAAGAAGGTTTAAGCATAATAACAGACGCGGATTCTTTACTGTAAGAGCAGTGAGACTATGGAACTCTCTGCCGTATGATGTTGTATAGAGTGATTCGTTACTTAAATTTAAGAGGGGACTGGATACCTTTCTGGAAAAGTATAATGTTACAGGGTATATATACTAGATTCCTTGATAGGGCGTTGATCCAGGGAACTAGTCTGATTGCCGTATGTGGAGTTGGGAAGGAATTTTTTTCCCCAATGTGGAGCTTACTCTTTGCCACATGGTTTTTTTTTGCCTTCCTCTGGATCAACATGTTAGGGCATGTTAGGTTAGGCTATGGGTTGAACTAGATGGACTTATAGTCTTCCTTCAACCTTAATAACTATGTAACTATGTTTGTTCTGCCTTTCTTTTTTTCTTTCTTTTCCTTCTTTCCTTCTTACTTTCTTTCTTTCTTTCCTTCATTCTCTCTGTCTTCTTTCTTTCTTTCCGCACATATCATCATAAAATACCTTTGTGGCATTTTAACATATAAATACATTTAAATTCATTGCTGATCTCACCTGTAACTATCTTTAGTTTAAAGACTCCTGACTGCTTTCCTTCTTCCTTGTAATCACATATTTAACTACAACTGAAGAAGCAAGTTCTGCTTCTGCTCCCTAAACTGCTTACACGGCACTCATTTAGCACTGTGAATATAATTACAAGGAAGGCAAACATGGTAAAAAAGGTCTTTTTTTCTCTCTATGGGGATCTTGGACACCTGTAAGAGCTCCTGACTTTCCATGCAGCTGCTGACTCTACAGAGGTGTGCTAAAGCTTGCTTGCAGAGTTACTTTAAGACCAGCCCATTGTTTTTAGGCATTGGGTGGTCCGTAATTACTTAAACATGTCACTGACTCCTCCATTGCTGTTTCGTATATTCATAGAAACAAATTTGGAGAAACGCTTACCGTGGAAATTTGGCAACAAGCTTGTGAATTAATATAAAAAGGAACAAGTTAAGGCAGCAAGATGTACATAGTCCCTACCTAATGCTTTCAAGCTGTTAATGAATCAAAAGTAGTGTGTGATTCACCACAAATCTTACTTCAGTTAGAGATTGATTTGTGGAGTAAAGTATCCCGAATTAGGTGAGCTGACATTGCCACACCAAGTCCTAGCTTCACTCAGTGATAGTTGAAACTAGCATGAAAATGCAAAAGTCTCATAAGTTTTGCGCATTTCCATGCTGAGCTAATTTTCTTTTACTTTTTAAAGCATTTTATATGAGATTTTTGGTGTAACCTCTTTAATAAATAAAGACCTGAATTTTTACATTTTTTTTATTCCTTAAGATGGTTCCTCACACATTGCTGGATTGTACCATCTTATGAATTACTTTTAATTAGTGTTGAGCATTCCGATACTGCAAGTATCGGGTATCGGCCGATATTTGCTGTATCGGAATTCCGATCCCGAGTTCCGATATTTTTGTGATATCGGAAATCGGAATCGGAAGTTCCTATAAGTTCCCAGTCATCTTCGGCGTGTGCGGTGCATATGGTTCCCAGGGTCTGGAGGAGATGAGACTCTCCTTCAGGCCCTGGGATCCATATTCATGTAAAAAATAAAGAATAAAAATAAAAAATATGAATATACTCATCCCTCTGACGAACCCTGGCTGTCACTGCTGCGAGCGTCTGCCTCCGTTCCTGAGAATGCAGAGAGTAAAGGACCTTCGATGACGTTGTGGTCACGTGAGCGGTCAGTCATCGAAGGTCCTTCACTCTCTGCATTCTCAGGAACGGAGGCAGACGCTCGCAGCGGTGACAGCCAGGGTCCTTCGGAGGGGTGAGTATATCCATATTTTTTTTATTTTTATTCTTTATTTTTTACATGAATATGGATCCCAGGGCCTGAAGGAGAGTTTCCTCTCGTTCAGACCCTGGGAACCATCCAGGATCACTTCCGATATTTGTGTCCCATTGACTTGTACTTGTATCGGGTATCGGTATCGGCGATATCCGATATTTTTGGGATATCGGCCGATACCATTCGATACTGATACTTTCAAATATTGGAAGGTATCGCTCAACACTACTTTTAATACATGATTTTAAGGCAACAAATAAAATGTTCTAAATTTAAATTCACGTAAAAACTATTTGCAAATGCTCTGTACACAATGTTTTGAATTAACCATACGTGCTTTTATTTTTTTGACAATGATATTGAGAATTTTGGGACTATGTGCCTCACCAGGAAATTAGAAATAAAGAAATTAACATAACAGCTTTGCTAAAGTTACTTGTTTCTATGACTAGCACTCATAGGAGAATTGGGATGTATGACCCATGGTGTACATTAAGTCAAATCTATATTAGTGTAATAAAACAAAAACAAATTGTAAAAAAACCCATTGTCACCACAGGATACCACTCTATAGTGAATGCTAAAGACAATGACCAAGGGTTGTTATGCCTCTGTAATTGGCCAAAGCCTCAGTGGTGCAATTCTCTAAAATGTAGCTTCCATAGTTGTAAATATTGCATTGAGTTTGGCTGCCGTATGCAAAACTCATTGCATTTTTTGACATAATGATGAGCCATAAACATACATATTTTAGCAGATGTCAGAAATTAAAATGAGACAACAATATTGTTTGTAATTATAGTTCATGTAGTATCATCTCTGCCCAATAGACACACCATTTTGTAATCATTATGGTAAAGTCGAGTTTTTCAGTGCTTGGTTTAGATTTTATAGCTGTAATTGATGAGCTAATTCCCAAAGTTGCTTTCATGAAGCTGTGAATTTTTTTTATGGATTATCATGCCATTTTACATCACTTCTGGGACAGCAAAATACTAAAATGTTAAGTGCTTATAATAAATTAATTATCATCCTTGATAATTTAACTTTAAATATTAAAAATACTGCTAAATATTTGCCTAATCTATTGCAAATCTAGTATTTTGATCAGCGGAATAAATATAGTTTATTTAACAATGCAAGTGTATATTTTTACCATTTGCTGTGCTCTAAGTTTCAGTCTTTTAAATACATTTGTACTTACCATTGAGACTATCTGAAGCATACACACAAATGTATGCAATGGCTAAGAAAATAGAAAGTAGAAATGAACGGATCTTTTGAAAGTAAAATTTGTTGACTTCAACAAATTCCCCCCCTCCCCTCAATTTTTTCTTATTTTAGGTGAATAAATTAGTGCAAATCTCAATATTGGAAAGCTTGTAATTGCTTGTATAATAAACAAGGAGAGAGAAAGAGAGAACCCTGCTGACCATAAGACATTGCAATCTACAGGAGTTTAAGTTCAGTGACTTTCATCCCTCCCTGCATTTCTCCTGGCTCACTCTCCACATTTGATCCCATCACAGAAGAAGAAGTCTCCAGGCTCCACTCTTCTTCTCGTCCAACTATATGCACTACTGACCCGTACCCTCTCATCTCCTCCAGTCTCTCTCCAGTCGTCACAACTCACCTAACTACAATCTTTAATCTCTCCCTCTCCTCAGGTATTTTCCCCTCCTCCTTCAAACACTCTATCATTACTCCATTATTAAGGAAACCCGCTCTCAACCCATCCTGCACAAATAACTACATACCAGTCTCCAATCTCCCCTTCATCTCTAAACTCTTGGAGCGCCTGGTTTACTCCCACCTTACCCATTACCTCTGCACTCACTCCCTACTAGACCCTTCACTGTCCGGCTTCTGCCCCCTACATTCGACAGAAACTGCACTCATCAAAGTGACCAATGAACTTCTGACAGCAAAATGTAACAGTGATCACTCTCTGCTCATTCTTCTCGACCTTTCTGCAGCTTTCGACACTGTTGACTACCATCTCCTACTCTCTAGGCTCCAGTCATTAGGCATTAATGACACTGCTCTATCCTAGATCTCTTCCTATATTTATGACGGCTCCTTCAGTGTTCTGTTCACTGGCTCCACTTCATCTCCTCTTCCTCTTGCAGTCAGGGTACCTCAGGGCTCAGTCCTTGGACCCCTTCTCTTCTCTCTCTACATGGCCCCAATTGGACAGACCATCAGCAAATTTGGCATAAAGTACCATCTTTACGCTGATGACACACAACTATACGCATGATCCCCTGACCTTACTCCCACAGTACTACAGAACGCCAGTGACTGACTGTCTACAGTCTCCAACATCATGTCCGCTCTCTATCTGAAACTCAGCCTCTCCTAAACTGATCTGCTCCCGCCATCTACTAACCTCCCAAAATCTGACATTTCCCTCTCCGTGGGTGGCAACATAATAACACCTCGGCAGCAGACGCGCTGTCTGGATATTATGTTTGACTCCGATGTCTCCTTCACATCCCATATACAATCTCTTGCCCACTCTTGCCTCTTACACCTAAAGAACATCTCTAGAATCTGCCATTTTCTTACCATGGAAACAACAAAAATCGCCTCCTACTCTCTAGGCTCCAGTCATTAGGCATTAAAGGCACAGCTCTCTCCTGGTTCTCTTCCTATCTTTCTGACCACTCCTTCAGTGTTCTGTTCTCTGGCTCCACTTCATCTCCTCTTCCTCTCACAGTCGGGCTACCTCAGGGCTCAGTTCTTGGCCCCCTTCTCTTCTCTCTCTACATGGCCCAAATTGGACAGTCCATCAGCATATTTGGCTTTCAGTACCATCTTTACACTGATGACACACAAGTATACGCGTCATCCCCTGACCTTACCACCACAGTACTACAGAATGACAGTGACTGTCTGCCCGCAGTCTCCAACATCATGTCCACTCTCTATCTGAAACTCAACCTCTCCAAAACTGAACTTCTTCTCCCGCCATCTACTAACCTCCCTAAATCTGACATCTCCCTCTCCGAGGGTGGCACCATAATAACACCCTGGCAGCAGATGCGCTGTCTGGGTATTATGTGTGACTCCAATCTCTCCTTCACATCCCATATCCTCACCCTGCTATTCCTGGTATATCCGCTGGCTGCACCCTCAATCCCATCACCATCACCCAACTTTCCTGATCTTTCTCACCCTGCTATTCCTGGTATGTCCGCTGGCTGCACCCCCAATCCCATCACCATCACCCAACTTTCCTGATCTTCCTCACCCTGCTATTCCTAGTTTGTCTGCTGGCTGCACCCCCAATCCCATCACCATCACCCAACTTTCCTGATCTTCCTCACCCTGCTATTCCTGGTATGTCCGCTGGCTGCACCCTCAATCCCATCACCATCACCCAACTTTCCTGATCTTTCTCACCCTGCTATTCATGGTATGTCCGCTGGCTGCACCCTCAATACCATTACCATCACCCAACTTTCCTGATCTTCCTCACCCTGCTATTCCTGGTATGTCCGCTGGCTGCACCCCTAAGCCCATCACCATCACCCAACTTTCCTGATCTTCCTCACCCTGCTATTCCTGGTATGTCCGCTGACTGCACTCCCAATCCCATCACCATCACCCAACTTTCCTGATCTTCTTCACCCTGCTATTCCTGGTATGTCCGCTGGCTGCACTCCATATCCCATCACCATCACCCAACTTTCCTGATCTTCTTCACCATGCAATTCCTGGTATGTCCGCTGGCTGCACCCCCAACCCCATCACTATCACCCAACTTTCCTGATCTTTCTCACCCTGCTATTCCTGGTATGTCCGCTGGCGGCACCCCCAATCCCATCACCATCACCCAACTTTCCTGATCTTCCTCACCCTGCTATTCCTGGTATGTCCGCTGGCTGCACCCCCATTCCCATCACTATCACCCAACTTTCCTGATCTTCCTCATCCTGCTATTCCTGGTATGTCCACTGGCTGCACCCCGAATCCCATCACCATCACTCAACTTTCCTGATCTTCCTCACCCTGCTATTCCTGGTAGGTCTGCTGGCTGCTACTGCTGTTTTTTTCTCCTTCCCCTGCATGTTTTCTCCTTTTAATTCTTTGATGACAATACACAGTTTGGCTTTATCTTTCCATTTGGATCTATTTCCCCTTGCATTTTCCCTTCTGACATCTAATTAATCCCCTCTTGTGTCTGTGACCAGTCTCCCTACTCCTCCCTCCTGATCACACATGGTCTATTTCATGTGCATTATTTAGCTTGTTATAAATTCAGAGACACAGGTCTGTCTGGACTGTGGTCTGTCTCTAGAAGGATGTCTCTAAAAGGATAACAGCAAATATGACAGCAGAAATATGCCAAAATGAGACAGAAGTGAACAGAAGGTTAGACTAACCACTATTAATAAATGTATTAAATTTATTTCCCTTTCTACCACACTAACTAATCTTGCTGACATACACTGTAACAGTTTTGGCTCCATTACTCCTCTGCCTCCTTCGCTATCCCCAAACCCCAGCACCCTCTAACCAAGTAATAATCTCTCTTTCCCTCCTGCCTCCCCACCTGACCTCCTCTGTGGACCTGCTCCTCAACCTCAGATCTTTCCTAATAAAACACAAAACAAACCACCACTCTCCTTCTCCCACCTGCTCTGTCTCTCTCTGCTTCTCCTCACTGCTGGAGACATATCTCCCAATCCTGGACCCCCACAGCTCATATCTCCTATTGCTACTCCCTTCTATTGCTCCCAATCCAATATAAACACCCAAAATCTTGCCCACCTCAAATCTGTGCCCATGACGCCCACCCCCCGCACCCTCTCTCTGGATCACTATGGAATGCCCGCTCCATCTGCAATAAGCTCCATGTGATTCACGACCTCTTTACCTCTCGTAATCTTTTCTTTCTGGGCATCACCGAAACATGGCTGACATCCTCTGGCACAGCCTCCCCCGCTGCACTATGTTACGGTGGCCTACACTTCACCCACACTCCTCGCCCTGGCAATAAACATGGTGAAGTAGTGGGCCTTCTCCTTTCTTCCAACTGTACCTTTAACCCAATCCCACCTTTACCCTACCTTATCTTCCCTTCTTTTGAAGTCCACACTGTCCGCATCTACTTCCCCTACAACCTACAAATGGCCGTCATATACCGACCTCCGGGCCAGACCACTGCCTTTATTGGCCAACTCTCCACCTGGCTCCTTCACTTTCTCTCTGCTGAGAATACAATGTAGGAGAATGTGGTCAAATTCTGCGCTGCTGAATTATGTAGTCCAAAGGTATTGTGAAAAAGTGGTCTTTATTCAACGCGTTTCTGAGTTTCAAAGAACTCCTTCATCAGGAAATACCACATACATGTGATATTTCCCGATGAAGGAGTTCTTTGAAACTCAGAAATGCTTTGAATGAAGACCACTTTTTCACAATACCTTTGGACTACATGATTCAGCAGCGTAGAATTTTACCACATTCTCCTACATTGTATTCTCAACGGCCGGTTCCTCGTGGATCTGTGGATCTGCAGCAGCAAATCTTTCCAATGCTTGTCTTAAGCTACGTCTGGTGAGTGCTTTTACTTTGCATTGACTGCTTAATCTCGGATAAAACCCTATTGTGCTATTTTCCTCCAACAGTTTTCATAGCACTTTCTCTCTGCTGACATTTCCACCATCATCATGGGTGATTTCAACATCCCCATTGACACCCACCAGTCAGCAGTCTCCAAACTCCTGTCCCTTACTTCATCCTTTGGACTTACTCAGTGGTCCTCCTCAGCCACCTACACAGATGGACACACATTAGACCTTGTCTTCACCCATTTATGCTACCTATCTAACTTCACAACCTCCCCTCTCCCTCTATCTGAGCACCATCTACTCACTTTCTCATCCCTGTCCTCCTCACCTGTCATCCATGTCCAGCAACATGCACACCCACACAGGAACATCAAACACCTAGACACCCACACACTCTCTGACTCAATCCTACCACTAGCATCCATATCCTCACTCCACAACACAGACACTGCCACTGCTTTCTACAATGCCACTCTTGCATCAGCTATTGACATGGTCGCCCCTGTCATGCATAGCAGAGTGTGGCGAACCAATAGACAACCCTGGCACAATAACATCACTAAAAATCTTTGGCAAGTATCCAGAATTGCAGAACGACGTTGGAAGAAAACACATTAGCAAGATGATTTCACTGCACTCAAACAAGCAACACTCACATTCAATTCAGCTCTCACCTCTGCTAAACAGGCCTACTTCACAACTCCGCCCACCACTGCCCCCTCCAAGTTCCATAATCGTTACCGAGGACTTTGCCATGCACTTCAAAAATAAGATCGACCAAACAAGGCAAGTCTTTGTCATCAAACCACCACAACCCCTTTGTAAACCAGACCAATGCCAAAACCCCATAACTTCCCTCTCCAAAATCACTGAAGGGGAGCTTGCAGCTTGCTCATCTTCTCTCCAAATCACACCTCACCAATTGTGCACTTGACCCCATCCCATCCCACCTCCTCCCCAACCTCACCACCACACTAATCCCATCCCTAACCCATCTCTTCAACCTATCACTAACTTCTGGTACCTTCCCCATTGATTTCAAACAAGCCACAATCACACCTATCCTCAAAAAGCCATCACTTGACCCAAGCACTATGTCCAGCTATTGCCCCATATCTTTGCTCCCATTTGCATCTAAACTCCTTGAGCAGCACGTCCATGGTGAACTTTCCTCTCAATTTGCATCTAACTCTCTTCGACAACCTACAACCTGGCTTTTGTCCCCACCATTCCCTGATCAAAATTACTAACGACTTACTTACAGCCAAAGCTAACAGACAATTCTCTATACTCCTCCGTCTAGACCTGTCCTTTCTCTTCAACACAGTTGACCACTGCCTACTACTGCAGATTCTCTCCTCCTTTGGGGTCAAAGACCTCTCCCTATCTTGGATCTCCTCATACCTTACCAACTGCACATTTAGCATTTCCTACTCCCATACTAACTCTCCTTCTCGCCCCCTCTCTGTTGGTGTCCCTCAAGGCTCTGTCCTTGGGCCCTTACTCTTCTCAATCTGTACACTCGGCCTGGGACAACTCATAAGGTCCTATGGCTTCCAGTACCATCTATATGCTGATTACACTCAGATCTACCTCTCTGACCCAGATGTCACCTCTCTGCTTTCCAGAATCCCAGAGTGTCTTTCAGCCATATCCTCCGTCTTCTCCTCTCACTTCCTCTAGCTCAATGTGGACAAATCTGAACTAATTATCTTTCCTCCATCTCGCGTATCTTCCCTACCTGATCTATCTATCAAAATAAATGAAATCACACTTTCCCCTGTCCCCAAAGTCCGCTGCCTCTGAGTAACCCTGGATTCTGCCCTGTCCTTCAAACCGCACATCCAAGCTCTCGCCACCTCCTGTCACCTCCAGCTCAAAAATATTTCCAGAATTCGTCCTTTCCCAACCCTCACTCTACCAAAATGCTTGTGCATGCCCTAATCATCTCCCGCCTCAACTACTGCAACATCCTCCTCTGTGGCCTACCTTCTAACACTCTCGCACCCCTCCAGTCCATCCTTAACTCTGCTGCCCGACTAATTAATCTCTTTCCTCGTTACACTCCCGCTTCCCCTCTTTGCAAATCTCTTCACTGGCTCCCAATTTCCCAGCATATCCAGTTTAAACTACTAATACTGACCTACAAAGCTATCCATAATCTTTGTCCTCCGTATATTTCCAAACTAATCTCTCAATATCTTCCCTCATTTAATCTCCGGTCCTCCCAAGACCTCCTTCTCTCCTGCACGCTTGTTCACTCCTCACCCAATCGCCTCCAAGACTTCTCCCGAATATCCCCCATCCTCTGGAATTCAGTGCCCCAACACATCCGGTTATCCACCACATTTGGATCCTTCAAATGAAACCTGAAAACTCACCTGTTCAAAGAAGCTTACAACCTGTAATAACCACACGGCCACCTCAACATCATGGGAGCTACTGCAACCCTCAACCCACTGTCTCCTTCCCCATAATCCTGTAGAATGTAAGCCCGCAAGGGCAGGGTCCTCTTTCCTCTGTATCAGTCTGTTATTGTTAGATTTGTTTACTGTAAGTGATATTTGTATTTTGATGTAACCCCTTCTCATGTACAGCACCATGGAATTAATGGTGCTTTATAAATATATAGTAACAATAATAATAATAATATTAATATACAATTTCTTGCCCGCTCTTGCCGCTTACACCTATAGAACATCTCTAGAATCTGCCCTTTTTTCACCTGGAAACAACAAAAACCCTCACTGTCGCCTTGATCCACTCCCGCCTGGACTACTGCAATGTTATATTAATTGGCCTCTCCCTTACTCGACTTTCTCCTCCTCTCTAGCAAATCGGTATTCAGACGTGTCCGCTCTTCGCCAGTCGTTACACTGGCTGTCCATTCATTATAGAATCAAATTGAAAGTATTTGTTGTCACCCACAAAGTTCTCCACAGAGCAGCACCCCTTACATCACCTCCCTCATTTCTGTCTATCAGTCTAACCGACCACGACGCTCTGCAAACGACTTTCGACTAACCTCTGCATTAATCTGTACCTCTCACTCCTGACTCCAAGACTTCTCCCATGCTGCGCCAATCCTCTGGAATGCTCTACCCCCAGATTATAGGACCATCCACAATTTGCATAGCTTTAGGCACTCCCTCAAAACACACTTGTGCAAAGCAGCCTATCACGTTCCCTAATCAAAGTCATTTTATGTGTAAGTGTGTGACTAGCCCATTCATTATTTCCATCTATTCCCCACCACCCCCTGAAAATGGCTGGACCATCATTGTAAATGCACACCTCTACCTTGTATCTTCCCCACCTCATTGTAGATTGTAAGCTCTCACGAGCAGGGTCGTCTCATTTTGCTTTAATTATTATATTGTTAACATTGTTACCTATGACTGTTGTGTTTGAAATTGTTAAACTGTAAACTGCGGAATATGTTGGCACTATATAAAGATTATTATTATTACAGGAGAGAGATGACCCTGCACATCATAAAAGCTTACACTCTACAGGTGAGAGAAAGAGGACCCCGCTGACCATAAGAGCTTATAATCTACAGGAGAGAGAGGACCACTCTGAAAAAATCTTACACTCTATAGGCGAAAGAGAAATAGGACCTTTCTGAACATAGGTGCTTACAGGACAGAGATACTTACCAAGTGAACCTAGAAAGGGAAAATGACCCTGCCATACAAACTGTACTCTACTTGAAACTGATGATTTGTGATGACCCAGGTACTGACCACCACTGTACAAGGTATGATAATCTGCTAGATTTCATAGCTCAAAGCACTTTGGGAAGGCTCACATGGCAATACAAAATTATGCTAGCTCGATCTCTGTTGATTCAGCAGTATGAGAAAAAATGACAATTTTGCTTTTGCTAATCAAATCTCAAAATGTTCAAATTTGGATGAAACCACTAATTTCAGGATCAATTTGCTCATCTCTAGTAGAAATTCAATATCGAGTAATTACGAACCTGTGCTAACTTACTCTTAGGATTATTGATAGGATAAACCTAAATTTTTATGATCAATTTGGCATATCAAGCTAAACAGTTTCATTTATGATAAAATATCAACTGCTAGATGCAATTAATAATTGATGCTGCCAATGGTTTTCATTTTTCAAATTAGTTTTGTCTGGCGCCTGGAAATTAAAGGAACATATCATTTATTTTATTTTATTGAGTTAAAATACATACTGAAACATGTTAAAACTTTTATTTGTTACTGATTTATATATTTTTTTCCACATGTTTAACTTCACAGAGCTGGAAAGGACCCAATCTGTTCTAACAGGGTGTTACAAAAAATGTTTTGTTTCTCTCATCCCCTCGAGCACTGACTATAGATTACTCTTTATCTTTCCGATTAGCCAATCACATAGCATCTTTGAATGGTCAAGCTATTGGCTGGTGACACAGTTTCTGTATGCATGAACAGTCACAGATAATGTGAGAAAAGTGAATTAACCCTCAACTGGTGAGGTGGGGTTTGCCACACCCCAGGGAATTTTCGTTCGGCTTCCATTCATTGAAAAATACTGGTATGAGGATGCGTGTCTCACTAGCTTCCATCCATTTCCTTGTCAACAGGATGTCATCAAGGCCTCTCTCTTCTGGCCATGCATAACAGAGCTAGCTGTCACTAAGTGCTGTCTTGGCCTTGCTGAACCCCATCACCACTCATGTAATTCTTTTTTACACATTTTCAAATGTTGAAAACGTCTTTATTTTTATCACAGTATTACATTTCCGATACTTGTGGGTGTCAAAAATGTGTTATACTCATGTGTAATCAATTGCCAATAAGAAAATGATTAAAACAAACGTGATCTTTGCATTTTCTGTAAAAATAAGAGATTTCTACACACTGGGGTATAGGAAACACCGCATCATCAGTTGCGTGACAAAAACCCCACCTCACCAGTTGAGGGATCCTTTAAAATGGACCAATAATCTGGAAAAAAAACATTCTTGGGAACAATAAAGAGAATCAGATCAGCGATCTGACAGGCAGGGAAGGAGGCATGCCAGTGCCTCCTCCCAGCAGGCGCTAACAAGCAACCTTCACTGCAGGATCTGGAAGGACCCTGCGGCCATCTTGGGGCTTGGGTCTCCATGGAGACCATGAGGACAACACGATTGCATCGCATTGTCCTCTTGGAAGGATGCAGGGAGCCCCCTCCCTGCATGATGCCCCACTATGTTGCTGTCACTACTAACAGAAACATCAGAGGGGTTAAATGCCCATGTTTGGTGGGCCGCGCGATCGGTGCACCATACTAGTACTGCTGTTTCCAGGAACGCAATTCCCGCAGAACAGTACTAGTACGGCGCATGTCGGGAAGGGGTTAATGCTTAGTATTGTAGGATTTAAGACATACTGTATAGTTGCACAGACTGCAGTTTTTTAATAGATATGCAATTGCACTTCTAGATGACTCATGTAACAAGGTTACATATTGTTGCATATTGTTGCATCTTTACATGCACGTATTTGAACAAAGTTTAAAGTATGGTCATCTGACCGGGGTGTGAACTCCCTAATCCTTCATAATTGTGTCTTACTATTTGCATATTTGTTGATAGTGTGTATAATTAAATAAATTAATTTTATATTTTTGCAATCTATTGTGTTTATTTTAAAAAACAAGGATCCTGTACTTGTTATTTGTTACATGGAATAGTCTACTTTTCTTATAAAATAAAGAATACAGCAGGACTTTGTAAGTGCTAAGATGATTGCATAGATTGAAAATATGAAATTTTGACTGCATAACTAATATATTGAATAATAATAATAATAATATATCTTATGCAAACCTAGATAGATCCACCAGGGTCTTCTCAGCTGTTATCTTGATAGCATCAAGCCATCGGTTTGCTGGTCTTCCTCTTTCTCTTAATCTTTCTATTCACCCAACCATGATGTTCTTCTCCAGCAATTTCTCTCTTCATATGACATGTCTACAGTAAACAAGTTTTAGCATGGTGTTCCTTGCTTTGAGTGACTTGTCTGGCTTGATTTGTTCCAAAATTGATTTACCGGTAGTGTTGAGCATTCCGATACCGCAAGTATCGGGTATCGGCCGATATTTGCGGTATCGGAATTCCGATACTGAATTCCGATACTTCCCGCGTATCGGATACCGGAATCGGAAGTTCCCAGAATTCAAATTGAACGCAGCAGCCAATGAGGAATGAATGAAAGTGTGGGCACATCCTGTTTAGCATGGTGGGCATGTAAGTACTGGCAAGGCTTGGATTGGCTGCTGAAATGATGTCACTCTGCACTATAAAAAAGCGCTGCCGCCATTTTGCGCTCACTCTGCTGTGATTTCAGTTAGGGACAGGACGCTGTGTTCTAACTGAGGGCCAGTTGAGCTAGCTAATTGCTTTATTTTCCTTTCCAAAGGCTAATTTAGCAAAACGCTGTGTGTTCTTCACTGTTCACCTTGCTCTTGCCTTGCAGCGCTGTTTTAACAGCGTTCTGCAAGGTCTCTGTGTGTGTGTGTGTGCAGCTCACTCTGTAGTCTGTGTGCAGCCATATACCCGGTTGTATTCAGCTCAGGGGGGGTTCACACTGCCTCACACAGTTGTTCTTTTTTGCTCTTAGTGCAGCCTGCTGCACATTTTTTCTCAAATTTCCTATTAGTGTTTTTCCACCAGTCTCCAGCTCTATTGTGGAAAAACACTACATAGGATAACCTAGAGGGGGGTTTTTGGGCCTTGCAGCGCCGTTTACGGCTGTCTGCACGGTCTCCGTGTGAGCCCAGCTCGCCCTGTAGTCTGTGTGCAGCCATAGCCGGTTGGATTCAGCTCAGGGTTCGTTACTGGCTCATACCTTGAGAAAAATTTTCCTTTTTTTCAAATAGTGCAGCCTGTTTAAAATTTGAAAAAAAAAATTCCTATTAGTGTCTTTCCACTCGTATCCAGCTAAATAGTGGAAAAACACTATATAGGATAACCTAGAGGAGGGTTTTTTGGCCTTGCAGCGCCGTTTACGGCTGTCTGCACGGTCTCCGTGTGAGCCCAGCTCGCCCTGTAGTCTGTGTGCAGCCATAGCCGGTTGGATTCAGCTCAGGGTTCGTTACTGGCTCATACCTTGAGAAAAATTTTCCTTTTTTTCAAATAGTGCAGCCTGTTTAAAATTTGAAAAAAAAAATTCCTATTAGTGTCTTTCCACTCGTATCCAGCTAAATAGTGGAAAAACACTATATAGGATAACCTAGAGGAGGGTTTTTTGGCCTTGCAGCGCCGTTTACGGCTGTCTGCACGGTCTCCGTGTGAGCCCAGCTCGCCCTGTAGTCTGTGTGCAGCCATAGCCGGTTGGATTCAGCTCAGGGTTCGTTACTGGCTCATACCTTGAGAAAAATTTTCCTTTTTTTCAAATAGTGCAGCCTGTTTAAAATTTGAAAAAAAAAATTCCTATTAGTGTCTTTCCACTCGTATCCAGCTAAATAGTGGAAAAACACTATATAGGATAACCTAGAGGAGGGTTTTTTGGCCTTGCAGCGCCGTTTACGGCTGTCTGCACGGTCTCCGTGTGAGCCCAGCTCGCCCTGTAGTCTGTGTGCAGCCATAGCCGGTTGGATTCAGCTCAGGGTTCGTTACTGGCTCATACCTTGACAAAAATTTTCCTTTTTTTCAAATAGTGCAGCCTGTTTAAAATTTGAAAAAAAAAATTCCTATTAGTGTCTTTCCACTCGTATCCAGCTAAATAGTGGAAAAACACTATATAGGATAACCTAGAGGAGGGTTTTTTGGCCTTGCAGCGCCGTTTACGGCTGTCTGCACGGTCTCCGTGTGAGCCCAGCTCGCCCTGTAGTCTGTGTGCAGCCATAGCCGGTTGGATTCAGCTCAGGGTGCGTTACTGCCTCATACCTTGAAAAACAATTTCCTTTTTTTCAAATAGTGCAGCCAGTTTAAAATTTGAAAAAAAAAATTCCTATTAGTGTCTTTCCACTTGTATCCAGCTAAATAGTGGAAAAACACTATATAGGATAACCTAGAGGAGGGTTTCTTGGCCTTGCAGCGCCGTTTACGGCTGTCTGCACGGTCTCCGTGTGATTTAAACTAGCTCTGTAGCCCGATCTGCACCAAAAAAAAGGTTAAGTTCACCAAACACAACTTACACTTGTGTAGGCCACATTTGAAAAATAATAAAGTTTAGTCCACAATTTACAACATTAGTGTTTCTTACACCTGTTAGGAGGAGCATTACAGGAATAAGCACACTAAGGCCTTAGTACTTTTCTGCTTATCTTTATCTGTCAACCAAGATGAAGAGGGCAGGGAGTAAGGCACGTGGGCGTGGGCGCGGAGCAGGGAGAGGAGCAGGGAGAGGACGTGGTGATTCTGTGCCTGCTGCGGGCGCCGGTGACTCGTCGTCACTCAGTTTCAGCAGGGAACAGTCCTTCATGCGCAGCTTTGTCGGAGAGCGCCGTGCACCGCTGCTGCGTGAAGACCAAATTGAAGCCGTTGTCGGGTGGATGGCAGCTAACGCCTCGGCATCGACTTCAGTTAGTGCCACATCCTCTCAGGCACAGAGCACTGGAGAGCAGCCATCTGTCTCTTCACCACCTGCCAAATTGGCCAGGCAGTCAGAGAGCCCAGGACAGGAGCCGTCTCTACTTCTGTTCTCTGAATCTCTTGGCTTGGAAACAGGGGGCCAGCCAAGCAGCATTGGAGAAATGGAAGAAGAGGCAGTGTGCAGTGATGCCCAACACCTTTTTCTCTCTGACTCTGAAGAGGCAGGTGGGCCAGTGCCTCCGGTGACCACAGCGCAGTACGCATCTGATGATGAAACTCAGGTGCCGCTTTCTCGTGCGTACTGTGCTGCTGAGACTACCCAGGAGGAGCAGTTGGTGGCAGAGGGTAGTGGAGATGATGAGGTCCTTGACCCATCGTGGCGTGAGGAACAGGAAGGTGGTGGGAGCAGCTCAGAGGAAGAGCTTCCTCTTACGGGCCAAAGAGGGAGAGGGAGGGGGAAGACTGCGGAGCCTGTAGCCTCCACTTTGGCACCCGTTAGGAGCCTGTCTCTTTCCAAAGCCAAAAAGGGCGCTCCCAAGACTTGCAGTGCCTGGTCCTTTTTTGACACAGTTGCAGATGACATTTGTTTTGTCAAATGCAAGCTGTGTCATCATAAAGTAAAAAGAGGGAAAAATGTCAGCAACCTCAATACCACAAATATGTGGAAACATGTGCGGACCAGGCACGCGGTGGAGTTACAGAAACACACTGAAGATGTAGGCCAACCAACAGCGGCAGCTACCACCTCTTCAGCTCGTGTTGCCTCTTCCTCCAGCTCACGCACAGCTGGTTTGGCTTCCTCCCAGAGACCTTGTGTAATTCCACCCACAGCACCACCTTCCCAGTCATCCTCACACTCCCAGTCTACTCTACAGCCATCGGTAGTACAGGCATGGGAGAAAAGGCGGGCATTCTCGGCCAACCACCCCCGAGCACAGGCTCTGAATGCAGGCATTGCCAAACTGTTGTCCCTGGAAATGCTCTCGTTCAGGCTGGTGGAGACTGACAGCTTCCGTGACTTGATGGCATTGGCAGTCCCACAGTACAAGGTGCCCAGCCGCTTTTACTTCAGCAGGCAGGCTGTCCCTGCCCTGCACAGGCATGTTGAGGCAAACATAAAACATGCGCTACTGAACGCCGTCAGTAGCAAGGTCCACCTCACCACCGATGCGTGGACCAGTCAGCATGGACAGGGGCGATATGTTTCCCTCACTGCCCATTGGGTTAATGTTGTTGAGCCAGGTACAGATCGTGCGAGTGGCGCAGGACGTGTCCTGCCCACTCCAAGGATTGCAGGAATCCAGTCTGTACGCATCGACTCCTCCTCTTACACCAGTTCCTCTGATTCCTCTCTGCAGGATCCGTCACAGTCCACCCCCACATGGACCCGTGAACGTTTACCTATGACCGACATGAGCACAGCCGTGGCCAAACGTCAGCAGGCCGTCTTGAAACTAGTTTCATTGGGGCATCGAAGCCACACAGCGCAGGAGCTCTGGAATGCCATAAAGCAGGAGAGCGATGTGTGGTTACTGCCAGCGAATCTCCAGCCAGGCATGGTAGTGTGTGACAATGGCCGAAATCTGGTGGCAGCTTTGGCCCTTGGCAACCTCACTCACATCCCATGTCTGGCACATGTGCTCAATTTGGTTGTGCAGAGTTTTCTGAGGGACTATCCGGATCTTGATGCCCTGCTGCACAAGGTCCGCCTAGAGTGTGCTCACTTGCGGCGTTCCAGCTTGGCCAGATCCCGCATTGCTGCTCTGCAGCGCCGATTCCGCCTTCCGGAACACCGCATCATATGTGACCTACCTACCCGGTGGAATTCCACGTTACATATGTTGGAGCGGTTGTGTGAGCAGCAGCAAGCAGTTATGGAGTACCAGCTGCATCAGGCGCAAAGAAGTCGCAGTCAGCGCCGATCAGACTTCACAACCACAGAGTGGGCCACTATGAAGGACGTCTGCCAGGTTTTGCGTCCTTTTGATTATTCCACGCGGATGGCAAGTGCAGATGATGCACTAGTCAGCATGACTGTCCCCCTTATCTGCCTGCTTCAGCAAACTTTGCAAGGGTTAAGGGATGATGTGGTGGAAGAGGTGGAGGATGAGGAGTCACCTTTTCCATCAGCTTCTGGAGAGTCAGCGCCACGTGGTTCCTCACAAAGGGGTACGCAGGGGCCAATTTGTGAGGAGGATGAGGAGGAGTCAATGGAGGAGGAAGAGCTCCGTCCAGAGGAGGGAGCGACACAATTGTCCAGTGGTCAGTGTGTACAGCGAGGGTGGGGTGATGACGAGCGGGCAGAGATCATGTCTCAAGCAGGGGACAGCGTTTCTGGGCCGGTTGGCACTCTGCAGCACATGGTGGATTTCATGCTG
Source organism: Ranitomeya imitator (assembly GCF_032444005.1). NCBI lineage: Eukaryota > Metazoa > Chordata > Amphibia > Anura > Dendrobatidae > Ranitomeya > Ranitomeya imitator. Next base: position 326,660,097 of record NC_091286.1, on the reverse strand, counting down.
CAGTGCCTGAGAAACGACCGCCGCATCGACCACATTCTCAACATGCCTGATTATTGGGTGTTCACCCTCCTCGATCCTCGCTACCGGGACAACGTCCAAAACCTCATCCCTGCGTTGACCCGGGAGCGTAAATTGCGGGAGTACCACGACACACTGGTGAATTCCATCATCTTCTCCTGTCCAACTGAGAGGAGTGCTGCTAGTGCTTTACAAAGCAGCTCAGTGCGTCGAGGCAGTGGGGGAGGCTCTGCCCAAAGAGGGAGCAGAAGCAGTGCCTCTGCCCAAGGCAAGCCCAGTATGGCACAACTCTGGCACACTTTTGTGTGCCCGCCCCAAATGTCTACACCATCACCGGCGGCTCCAGTCAGCAGGAGGCAACGGTTCCGTCAGATGGTGACAGACTACATGGCTTGCCCTCTTACTGTACTCCCAGACGGCTCTTCCCCGTTCAAGTTTTGGGTCTCTAAGCTGGATACATGGCCAGAGCTAAGCCAGTATGCATTGGAGGTGCTGGCTTGCCCTGCGGCTAGTGTCTTATCGGAACGTGTCTTTAGTGCCGCAGGTGGTGTACTAACAGACCGTCGCATGCGACTATCCTCCGATAACGTTGACCGGCTTACTTTCCTGAAAATGAACCAGGCCTGGATCTCGCAGGAATTTGCCACTCCTCTGCCTGATTAAGTAATTGGGTGTCATCCAGGTCTCCTGCTGTGTTCATCTTTCTACCACCTGAACTGCTATTCCTGGGCTCCAACACCGCCAGTTGCGGCTCAGAAGTGCAGGCTGCACAGTAAAAACATACGACCCAGTGTTATTGGGTTTCAGTAACGTCAGCTGATCCCCAGCTGTGTAGCCGGCAATGTGTCCTGCGACCGCCACGCTGGCACAACAACCTAAATGTAAGGGAACCTGTCCCCCCCCCCCCCCCGTCGTTTGTTACTGAAAGAGCCATCTTGTGCAGCAGTAATGCTGCACAAGGAAAAGGTAGCTCTTTTTTTTTAGCTCTTTGCACACGCAGAACTTAACACTTATAAAATGTGTTCACTGATACCGTTATACCGTCCCGGAGCTGGGACTTTCCTTCGTAATGTGACGCAGCACAGCCGTCATTCCTACCCCCTTGGTGCCATGCGCTGCCTCCTCAGCGTTGTTTTAAGCTGTCACGGAGCCTGCGCTGTTCTGTTATCCCTTGGGCATGCCCTATTTGCGCTGCCTGTCTTCTGACATAATTTGGTGTCAGGCTGGCTGCGCCTGTGCGGCCGCGGTGCCCGAGATCCCGCCTCGCAGTGTCTTCTGATTGAGTCACACTGCGGGCCTGGGATCCATGGGCATGCGCAGTGCATATCTTCCCCTCGGGCTCTCGCTCATTTCCCTCCACCTTCTTTAGACTGTGCGCCGTCAGCTGATCCCTAGCATGCCACGGCCGTGACACCGCACAGTCTGAAGAAGAGGGAAGGAGGGGAGTGAGAGTCGAGGTTATGCACTGTGCATGCCCATGGTTCCAAGGCCCGCAGTGGGATTACGTTAGATGAGACTGCGAGGTGGGATCTGGAGCAGCGTGGACGCACAGGCACTGACAGCCTGACACCAAATTATGTCAGAAGACAGGCAGCGCTAATTGGGCATGGCCAAGGGCTAACAGAACAGCGCAGGCTCCGTGGCAGCTTAAAACAACGCTGAGGAGGCAGCGCACGGCATCAAGGGGATAGGAATGACAGCTGTGCTGTGTCCCATTACGAAGGAAATTCGCACCTCCGGAACGGTTTAACGGTATAAAGGGACACATTTTTAGTGTTTACTTCGGTGTTTGCAAGGAGCATAATTAAAAGAGCAACCTTTTCCTTTTGCATCCTTAGTGCTGCACAACATGGCTCTTTCAGCTACAAACGTCTTGGGGGGGGGGGTTAAAGGTTTCCTTTCAACTTGCTCCAATCAGGCTTCGGCCTACACTCTGTTCCTCTGCTCCTCCTGCTGTCCCTGGGCTCTAACACCGCCAGTTGGTGCCTGGAAGTGCTGTGTGCACAGTCAACAGTCGCTCCTCTGTTATTGGGGTTCAGTAACGTCAGCTGATCCCCAGCTGTGTGTGCGGCAATACCTCCAATCTGCTCCTCCTGCTGTCCCTGGGCTCTAACACCGCCAGTTGGTGCCTGGAAGTGCTGTGTGCACAGTCAACAGTCGCTCCTCTGTTATTGGGGTTCAGTAACGTCAGCTGATCCCCAGCTGTGTATCCGGCAACGTGTCATGCGACCGCCACGCTGGCACAACTAAAATGTAAGGGGACCTGTCCCCCCCCCCCCCTAGGCGTTTGTTACTGAAAGAGCCACCATGTGCAGCACTAATACTGCACAAGGGAAAGGTCGCTCTTGAAATTATGCTCCTTGCAAACGCTGAACTACACACTCATGTAATGTGTCCCCTCACACCGTCCAACCGTCCCGGAGGTGGGACTTTCCTTTGTAATGTGACACAGCACAGCCGTCATTGCTACCCCCTTGGCACCGTGCGCTGCCTCCTTAGCGTTGTTTGATTCCGTCATGGACCCTGCGCTGTTATGTTATCCCTTGGCCATGCACAGTTTGCGCTGCCCGTCCTCTGACATCATTTGTTGTCGTCCTGGCTGCGCCTGTGCGTCCACGCTGCCCGAAATCACACCTCGCAGTGTCGTCTAATGTGATCCCACAGTGGGCCTGGTATCCATGGCCATGCGCAGTGCATATACTAGCCTCTCACTCCCCTTCTTCACGCTTCTTCAGACTAGGCGGCGTCAGCTGATCCCTAATAGCATGCCACGGCCGTGACGCCGCACAGTCTGAAGAAGCAGGAAGGAGGTGAGTGAGAGGCGATGATATGCACTGCGCATGCCCATGGATCCCTGGCCCGCAGTGGGACTACATTAGATGACACTGCAAGGTTGGATCTCGGGCAGCTTGGACGCACAGGCACTGCCAGCCTGACACCTACATGATGTCAGAAGACGGGCACCGCTAACTGTGCATGGCCAAGGGATAACATTACAGTGCGGGCTCCGTGACAGAACCAAACAACGTTGAGGAGGTGGTGTCCGGCACCAAGGGGGTTGGAATGACGGCTGTGCTGTGTCACATTACAAAGGAAAGTCCCACTTCCGGGATGGTTTGACGGTGTGAGGGGACACATTATATGAGTGTGTACTTCAGCGTTTGCAAGGAGCATAATTTTCGGAGCCACCATTTTCCATGTGCAGTATTACTGCTGTACAAGATGGCTCTTTCAGCAACAAATGCCTGGGGGGGGGGGTTAAAGGTTCCCTTTCAACTTGCTCCACTGCAGGCTTCGGCCTACACTCTGCTCCTCTTTGATTCCCTGGGTTTCAACACTGTCAGTTGCCACCTGGAAGTGTTGTCTACACAGAAAAAAACACTAGGTGATGTGTCAGTGGGGTTCAGCACCGCCAGCTGTTCCCCTGCTGTGTAGTCGGCAACGTGTCCAGCACAAGCCACGCTGGCACAACAGAACAAAAGCTGCCACCAGTGCAGGCTTCGGCCTACACTCTGCTCCTCTCCTCCTCCTGCTGACCCTGGGCTCAAACACCGCTAGTTTTTGCCCGGAAGTGCTAGCTGCACAGAGAAAAACACCAGCCAATGTGTTAGTGGGGTTCAGCAACGCCAGCTGTTCCCCTGCTGTGTAGCCGGCAACGTGACCTGCAAACGCCATGCAGGCACAGGAACTGAAATTAAAAGGGAACCTGGCCCCACCCCCCCAGGTGTTTCTATGTATAACAGCCACCTAGTACAGCAGTACTGCTGCATTTGTACAAGGTGGCTGACTTTTTCTCCTTGCCCACGTGGAACTCAACACGTACAAAATGTGTCTCATTGAGACCATTCCACTGTCCCTGAGGTGTGACTTTCCTTTGTAATGATACGCAGCACCCCCCTTGGTAGCGTTTCCCGTCTTTTGTCATCATGGTTAGCTGGCTGCGCCTGTGCATCCGCCCTGCTAGAAACAACGCCCCTCGTTGTCATATTTATTTTGTCAGCGAGGGTGTGGTTTATGGGCACGAGCAGTGCATATGTTCGCCTGTCTTAACTCATCTCCTTCCGCCTTCTTCAGACTGTGCGGCCTCCTGGCCGTGGTAGGCGATAAGGGATCAGCTGAGGCCGCCCAGTCTGGAGCAGGTGTAAGGACATGTGTAAGCGGCAAACCTATTTACTGCACAAGGCCACGAATCCCAGCCACGCAGTGTGATTTTTTGAAAACACACTGTGGGTCTGGGATTCATGTCCATCGCTAACCGCAACGGCCGACATGAAATGAGGTCAGAAGACAGGAAGCGCTCACAGCGCATGGCCAAGGGATCACAATAGCGCAGACTCCTGTACAGCAAATAACAACGCTCAGGAATCTGCGCCCAGTACCTAGGTGCAAATTTTGACACCTGTGCTGCGTCTCGTTAAAAAGACAAGTCACGCCTCCACAACTGTTTGACAGTATAATGGGCTAAATAGTGTACGTGTTTTAGTCAGCGTGTGCAAGGAGCAAAACAAATAGAGCAACCTTTTACTTGTGCAGCATTAATGCTGCACAAGGTGTGGCTCTTGTACCTTGCAACACCTGAGGGGGGGGTTAAAGGTAACCTTTGAAATTGGTTCAACTAGGCTTCGGCCTACACTCTGCTCCTCTACTCCTCCTGCTGACCCTGGGCTCAAACACCGCTAGTTTTTGCCCGGAAATGCTAGCTGCACAGAGAAAAACACCAGCCAATGTGTTAGTGGGGTTCAGCACCGCCAGCTGTTCCCCTGCTGTGTAGTCGGCAACGTGTCCAGCACAAGCCACGCTGGCACAACAGAACAAAAGCTGCCACCAGTGCAGGCTTCGGCCTACACTTTGCTCCTCTCCTCCTCCTGCTGACCCTGGGCTCAAACAACGCCAGTTTCTGCCCGGACATGCTAGCTGCACAGAGAAAAACACCAGCCAATGTGTTAGTGGGGTTCAGCACCGCCTGCTGTTCCCCCGCTGTGTAGCCGGCATCGTGTCCAGCACAAGCCACGCTGGCACAACCGACCAAAAGCTGCCACCAGTGCAGGCTTCGGCCTACACTTTGCTCCTCTCCTCCTCCTCCTGCTGACCCTGGGCTCTAACACCGCTAGTTTTTGCCCGGACATGCAATCTGCACAGAGAAAAACACCAGTCAATGTGTCAGTGGGGTTCAGCAACGCCAGCTGTTCCCCTGCTGTGTAGCTTGCAACGTGACCTGCAAACGCCACGCAGGCACATGAACTGAAATTGAAGGGAGCCTGCCCCCCACCCACAGGTGTTTCTATGTATATCAGCCACCTTGTACAGCAGTACTGCTGCATTTGTACAAGGTGGCTGACTTTTTCTCCTTGCCCACGTGGAACTCAACACGTACAAAATGTGTCTCATTACAGACCATTACAATGTCCCTGAGGTGTGACTTTCCTTTGTAATGACACGCAGCACCACCCTTGTTAGCGCTGCCCGTCTTTTGACATCATTGGTTAGCTGGCTGCGCCTGTGCATCTCCCCTGCTCGAAACAACGGCCCTCGGTGTCTTATTTTTTTGGACAGCGAGGGTGTGATTGATGGGCATGTGCAGTGCATATGTTTGCCTGTGTTCACTCATCTCCTTCCGCCTTCTTCAGACTGTGCGGCCTCCTGGCCGTGGTAGGCGATAAGGGATCAGCTGAGGCCGCCCAGTCTGGAGCAGGTGTAAGGACATGTGTAAGCGGCAAACCTATTTACTGCACAAGGCCACGAATCCCAGCCACGCAGTGTGATTTTTTGAAAACACACTGTGGGTCTGGGATTCATGTCCATCGCTAACCGCAACGGCCGACATGAAATGAGGTCAGAAGACAGGAAGCGCTCACAGCGCATGGCCAAGGGATCACAATAGCGCAGACTCCTGTACAGCAAATAACAACGCTCAGGAATCTGCGCCCAGTACCTAGGTGCAAATTTTGACACCTGTGCTGCGTCTCGTTAAAAAGACAAGTCACGCCTCCACAACTGTTTGACAGTATAATGGGCTAAATAGTGTACGTGTTTTAGTCAGCGTGTGCAAGGAGCAAAACAAATAGAGCAACCTTTCACTTGTGCAGCATTAATGCTGCACAAGGTGTGGCTCTTGTACCTTGCAACACCTGAGGGGGGGGTTAAAGGTAACCTTTGAAATTGGTTCAACTAGGCTTCGGCCTACACTCTGCTCCTCTACTCCTCCTGCTGACCCTGGGCTCAAACACCGCTAGTTTTTGCCAGGAAATGCTAGCTGCACAGAGAAAAACACCAGCCAATGTGTTAGTGGGGTTCAGCACCGCCAGCTGTTCCCCTGCTGTGTAGTCGGCAACGTGTCCAGCACAAGCCACGCTGGCACAACAGAACAAAAGCTGCCACCAGTGCAGGCTTCGGCCTACACTTTGCTCCTCTCCTCCTCCTCCTGCTGACCCTGGGCTCTAACAACGCCAGTTTCTGCCCGGACATGCTAGCTGCACAGAGAAAAACACCAGCCAATGTGTTAGTGGGGTTCAGCACCGCCTGCTGTTCCCCCGCTGTGTAGCCGGCATCGTGTCCAGCACAAGCCACGCTGGCACAACCGACCAAAAGCTGCCACCAGTGCAGGCTTCGGCCTACACTTTGCTCCTCTCCTCCTCCTCCTGCTGACCCTGGGCTCTAACACCGCTAGTTTTTGCCCGGACATGCAATCTGCACAGAGAAAAACACCAGTCAATGTGTCAGTGGGGTTCAGCAACGCCAGCTGTTCCCCTGCTGTGTAGCTTGCAACGTGACCTGCAAACGCCACGCAGGCACATGAACTGAAATTGAAGGGAGCCTGCCCCCCACCCACAGGTGTTTCTATGTATATCAGCCACCTTGTACAGCAGTACTGCTGCATTTGTACAAGGTGGCTGACTTTTTCTCCTTGCCCACGTGGAACTCAACACGTACAAAATGTGTCTCATTACAGACCATTACAATGTCCCTGAGGTGTGACTTTCCTTTTTAATGACACGCAGCACCCCCATTGTTAGCGCTGCCCGTCTCCTGACATCATTGGTTGGCTGGCTGTGCCTGTGCGTCCCCCCTGCCCGACACAACGCCCCCCGTTGTCTCATATATTTTGACTGCGAGGGTGTGATTGATGGGCACGAGCAGTGCATATGTTCCCCTGTTTTCACTCCCCTCCTTCCGCCTTCTTCTGACTGTGCGGCCTCATGGCCGCGGCATGCGATAAGGGATCAGCTGAGGCCGCCCAGTCTGAAGCAGGTGTAAGGACATGTGTGAGCGGCGAACATATTTACTGCACAAGGCCACGAATCCCAGCACCGCAGTGTGACTTTAGGAAAAGCCACTGTGGGTCTGGGATTTATGGCCATCGTTAACCGCACCGGCCAACATGAAATGAGGTCATGAGACGGCCTGCACTAACAGGGTATTGCCAAGGGATAACACAAGAGCGCAGTTTCCTGTACTGCAAATAACAACGGTAAGGAATCTGCGCACAGCACCTAGGTGTAAATTTGTACACCTGTGCTGCGTCTCCTTAAAAAGACTAGTAGTCACGCCTCCACTACTGTTTGACAGTATAATGGGCTAAATAGTGTACGTGTTTAATTCAGCGTGTGCAAGGAGCAAAATTAAATAGAGCAACCTTTGACTTGTGCATCATTAATGCTGTTCAAGGTGTGGCTCTTGTACCTTGCAACACCTGAGGGGGGGGGTTAAAGGTAACCTTTGAAATTGGTTCAACTAGGCTTCGGCCTACACTCTGCTCCTCTACTCCTCCTGCTGACCCTGGGCTCAAACACCGCTAGTTTTTGCCCGGAACGGCTAGCTGCACAGAGAAAAACACCAGCCAATGTGTTAGTGGGGTTCAGCAACGCCAGCTGTTCCCCTGCTGTGTAGTCGGCAACGTGTCCAGCACAAGCCACGCTGGCACAACTGACCAAAAGCTGCCACCAGTGCAGGCTTCGGCCTACACTTTGCTCCTCTCCTCCTCCTGCTGACCCTGGGCTCAAACAACGCCAGTTTCTGCCCGGACATGCTAGCTGCACAGAGATAAACACCAGCCAATGTGTTAGTGGGGTTCAGCACCGCCAGCTGTTCCCCTGCTGTGTAGCTGGCAACGTGTCCTGCAAACGCCACGCAGGCACATGAACTGAAATTGAAGGGAGCCTGCCCCCCACCCCCCCAGGTGTTTCTATGTATAACAGCCACCTTGTACAGCAGTACTGCTGCATTTGTACAAGGTGGCTGACTTTTTCTCCTTGCACACGTGGAACTCAACAAGTACAAAATGTGTCTCATTACAGACCATTACAATGTCCCTGAGGTGTGACTTTCCTTTTTAATGACACGCAGCACCCCCATTGTTAGCGCTGCCCGTCTCCTGACATCATTGGTTGGCTGGCTGTGCCTGTGCGTCCCCCTGCCCGACACAACGCCCCCCGTTGTCTCATATATTTTGACTGCGAGGGTGTGATTGATGGGCACGAGCAGTGCATATGTTCCCCTGTCTTCACTCCCCTCCTTCCGCCTTCTTCTGACTGTGCGGCCTCATGGCCGCGGCATGCGATAAGGGATCAGCTGAGGCCGCCCAGTCTGAAGCAGGTGTAAGGACATGTGTGAGCGGCGAACATATTTACTGCACAAGGCCACGAATCCCAGCACCGCAGTGTGACTTTAGGAAAAGCCACTGTGGGTCTGGGATTTATGGCCATCGTTAACCGCAGCGGCCAACATGAAATGAGGTCATGAGACGGCCTGCACTAACAGGGTATTGCCAAGGGATAACACAAGAGCGCAGTTTCCTGTACTGCAAATAACAACGGTAAGGAATCTGCGCACAGCACCTAGGTGTAAATTTGTACACCTGTGCTGCGTCTCCTTAAAAAGACTAGTAGTCACGCCTCCACTACTGTTTGACAGTATAATGGGCTAAATAGTGTACGTGTTTAATTCAGCGTGTGCAAGGAGCAAAATTAAATAGAGCAACCTTTGACTTGTGCATCATTAATGCTGTTCAAGGTGTGGCTCTTGTACCTTGCAACACCTGAGGGGGGGGGTTAAAGGTAACCTTTGAAATTGGTTCAACTAGGCTTCGGCCTACACTCTGCTCCTCTACTCCTCCTGCTGACCCTGGGCTCAAACACCGCTAGTTTTTGCCCGGAACGGCTAGCTGCACAGAGAAAAACACCAGCCAATGTGTTAGTGGGGTTCAGCAACGCCAGCTGTTCCCCTGCTGTGTAGTCGGCAACGTGTCCAGCACAAGCCACGCTGGCACAACTGACCAAAAGCTGCCACCAGTGCAGGCTTCGGCCTACACTTTGCTCCTCTCCTCCTCCTGCTGACCCTGGGCTCAAACAACGCCAGTTTCTGCCCGGACATGCTAGCTGCACAGAGATAAACACCAGCCAATGTGTTAGTGGGGTTCAGCACCGCCAGCTGTTCCCCTGCTGTGTAGCTGGCAACGTGTCCTGCAAACGCCACGCAGGCACATGAACTGAAATTGAAGGGAGCCTGCCCCCCACCCCCCCAGGTGTTTCTATGTATAACAGCCACCTTGTACAGCAGTACTGCTGCATTTGTACAAGGTGGCTGACTTTTTCTCCTTGCACACGTGGAACTCAACAAGTACAAAATGTGTCTCATTACAGACCATTACAATGTCCCTGAGGTGTGACTTTCCTTTTTAATGACACGCAGCACCCCCATTGTTAGCGCTGCCCGTCTCCTGACATCATTGGTTGGCTGGCTGTGCCTGTGCGTCCCCCTGCCCGACACAATGCCCCCCGTTGTCTCATATATTTTGACTGCGAGGGTGTGATTGATGGGCACGAGCAGTGCATATGTTCCCCTGTCTTCACTCCCCTCCTTCCGCCTTCTTCTGACTGTGCGGCCTCATGGCCGCGGCATGCGATAAGGGATCAGCTGAGGCCGCCCAGTCTGAAGCAGGTGTAAGGACATGTGTGAGCGGCGAACATATTTACTGCACAAGGCCACGAATCCCAGCACCGCAGTGTGACTTTAGGAAAAGCCACTGTGGGTCTGGGATTTATGGCCATCGTTAACCGCAGCGGCCAACATGAAATGAGGTCATGAGACGGCCTGCACTAACAGGGTATTGCCAAGGGATAACACAAGAGCGCAGTTTCCTGTACTGCAAATAACAACGGTAAGGAATCTGCGCACAGCACCTAGGTGTAAATTTGTACACCTGTGCTGCGTCACCTTAAAAAGACTAGTAGTCACGCCTCCACTACTGTTTGACAGTATAATGGGCTAAATAGTGTACGTGTTTAATTCAGCGTGTGCAAGGAGCAAAATTAAATAGAGCAACCTTTGACTTGTGCATCATTAATGCTGTTCAAGGTGTGGCTCTTGTACCTTGCAACACCTGAGGGGGGGGTTAAAGGTAACCTTTGAAATTGGTTCAACTAGGCTTCGGCCTACACTCTGCTCCTCTACTCCTCCTGCTGACCCTGGGCTCAAACACCGCTAGTTTTTGCCCGGAAATGCTAGCTGCACAGAGAAAAACACCAGCCAATGTGTTAGTGGGGTTCAGCACCGCCAGCTGTTCCCCCGCTGTGTAGCCGGCATCGTGTCCAGCACAAGCCACGCTGGCACAACCGACCAAAAGCTGCCACCAGTGCAGGCTTCGGCCTACACTTTGCTCCTCTCCTCCTCCTCCTGCTGACCCTGGGCTCTAACACCGCTAGTTTTTGCCCGGACATGCAATCTGCACAGAGAAAAACACCAGTCAATGTGTCAGTGGGGTTCAGCAACGCCAGCTGTTCCCCTGCTGTGTAGCTTGCAACGTGACCTGCAAACGCCACGCAGGCACATGAACTGAAATTGAAGGGAGCCTGCCCCCCACCCACAGGTGTTTCTATGTATAACAGCCACCTTGTACAGCAGTACTGCTGCATTTGTACAAGGTGGCTGACTTTTTCTCCTTGCCCACGTGGAACTCAACACGTAGAAAATGTTTCTCATTAGAGACCATTACAATGTCCCTGAGGTGTGACTTTCCTTTGTAATGACACGCAGCACCACCCTTGTTAGCGCTGCCCGTCTTTTGACATCATTGGTTAGCTGGCTGCGCCTGTGCATCTCCCCTGCTCGAAACAACGCCCCTCGGTGTCTTATTTTTTTGGACAGCGAGGGTGTGATTGATGGGCATGTGCAGTGCATATGTTTGCCTGTGTTCACTCATCTCCTTCCGCCTTCTTCAGACTGGGTGTCCTCATGGCCTCGGCAGGCGATAAGGGATCAGATGAGGCCGTCCAGTCTGAAGCAGGTGTAAGGACATGTGTGAGCGGCAAACATATTTACTGCACCAGGGCACGAATCCCAGCACCGCAGTGTGATTTTTTAAAAACACACTGTGGGTCTGGGATTCATGTCCATCGCTAACCGCAACGGCCAACATGAAATGAGGTCATAAGACAGGAAGCGCTCACAGCGCATGGCCAAAGGATCACAAGAGCGCAGACTCCTGTACAGCAACTAACAACGCTCAGGAAGCTGCGCCCATGCAAAAAGGTGTTGTTTTCGACACCTGTGCTGCTTTTCTTTAAAAAGACAAGTCACGCCTCCACTACTGTTAAACAGTATAATGGGCTAAATAGTCTACGTGTTGCATTCAGCTTGTGCAAGTAGACAAATTAATAGAGCAACCTTTTACTTGTGCAGCATTAATGCTGCAGAAGGAGTGGCTCTTGTTCTTTGTAACACCTGAGGGGGGGTTAAAGGTAACCTTTGAAATTGGTTCAACTAGGCTTCGGCCTACACTCTGCTCCTCTCCTCCTCCTGCTGACCCTGGGCTCTAACAACGCTAGTTTTTGCCCGGAAATGCTAGCTGCACAGAGAAAAACACCAGCCAATGTGTTAGTGGGGTTCAGCAACGCCAGCTGTTCCCCCGCTGTGTAGCCGGCATCGTGTCCAGCACAAGCCACGCTGGCACAACCGACCAAAAGCTGCCACCAGTGCAGGCTTCGGCCTACACTTTGCTCCTCTCCTCCTCCTCCTGCTGACCCTGGGCTCAAACACCGCTAGTTTTTGCCCGGAAATGCTAGCTGCACAGAGAAAAACACCAGCCAATGTGTTAGTGGGGTTCAGCAACGCCAGCTGTTCCCCCGCTGTGTAGCCGGCATCGTGTCCAGCACAAGCCACGCTGGCACAACCGACCAAAAGCTGCCACCAGTGCAGGCTTCGGCCTACACTTTGCTCCTCTCCTCCTCCTCCTGCTGACCCTGGGCTCAAACACCGCTAGTTTTTGCCCGGAAATGCTAGCTGCACAGAGAAAAACACCAGCCAATGTGTTAGTGGGGTTCAGCACCGCCAGCTGTTCCCCTGCTGTGCAGCTTGCAACGTGACCTGCAAACGCCACGCAGGCACATGAACTGAAATTGAAGGGAGCCTGGCCCCCACCCCCAGGTGTTTCTATGTATAACAGCCACCTTGTACAGCAGTACTGCTGCATTTGTACAAGGTGGCTGATGTTTTCTCCTTGCCCACGTGGAACTCAACACGTACAAAATGTGTCTCTTTGAGACCATTCCACTGTCCCTGAGGTGTGACTTTCCTTTCTAATGATACGCAGCACCCCCCTTGGTAGCGCTTCCCGTCTTCTGACATCATTGGTTGGCTACTTGCGCCTGTTCGTCCGCCCTGCCTGAATAAAATGCTCCTCGTTGTCTTAATTATTTTGACTGCGAGGGTGTGATTGATGGGCACGAGCAGTGCATATCTTCGCCTGTCTTAACTCATCTCCTTCAGCCTTCTTCAGACTGTGCAGCCTCATGGCCGCGGCATGCGAGAAGGGATCAGCAGAGGCCGCCCAGTCTGAAGCAGGTGTAAGGACGTGTGTGAGCGGCCAAAATATTTACTGCTCAAGGCCACGAATCCCAGCACCGCAGTGTGGCTTTATGAAAAGACACTGTGGGTCTGGGATTTATGGCCATCGTTAACCGCACCGGCCAACATGAAATGATGTCATAAGATGGGCAGCGCTAACAGGGCATTGCCAAGGGATAACACAAGAGCGCAGACTCCTGTACAGCAAATAACAACGCTCAGGAAGCTGCTCCAAGCACCAAGGCGTTATTTTGGACACCTGTGCTGCGTCTCATCAAAAAACCAAGTCACGCATCCACTACAGTTTGACTGTAGAATGGGGTAAATTGTGTATGTCTTTCATTCAGCGTGTGCAAGTAGACAAATTAATAGAGCAACCTTTCACTTGTGCAGCATTAATACTGCACAAGGTGTGTCTCTTGTACTTTGTAACACCTGAGGGGGGGGTTAAAGGTTTCCTTTGAAATTGGTTCAACTAAGCTTCGGCCTACACTCTGCTCCTCTCCTCCTCCTCCTGCTTCAACACGGGCTCTAACATCGCTAGTTTTTGCCCGCAAGTGCTAGCTGCACAGAGAAAAACACACGCCATTGTGTTAGTGGGGTTCAGCAACGCCAGCTGTTCCCCCAGTGTGTAGCCGGCAAAGTGTCCTGCAAACGCAACGCAGACACAAAGCTGCCTCCAGTGCAGGCTTCGGCCTACACTCATCTCCCCCTGCTTACCCTTTGCTCCAACACCGCTAGTTGGGGCTCTAGGAAGACAATCTTTAATAGGCAAGGCAACGCATCCGTGTTCCAGCACCGCCAGCTGGTTCTCGGCAGTGTTCTTGTCACAGGTACTCCCTCGTGCCAAGCCTGGTTTCAGCACCGTCAGCTGTTTCCGGGTTGTGTCAACTTCACTGAGACGCCTATGCTTGCCCCGTCGTGGTGCGGTCGAGTTAGCCAACTCCAGGGTGCCTCCAGTTTAGGAGCTTCCTATGTGGGCTGCGTGAACTGGTAGTCAAGGCTGGTTCTGTAGTGCCAGTAGGCCCAGCTCCCCCTGTAGGACTGTTGGGGTTCGGTAACTGCGGCTGCCTCGCGGCCTAGCTGTTCTCTCCTCTCCTGTGGGCCTTGGGGTCCACCACCTGGTTCCAGCACCGTCAGCTGGTTCCGGGCCGAGCCTTTGGCTTAGGTGCCTCCTCATGGGTATCCGAGTTCCGCCAACGCCAGGCGGTCCTTGGTAGTGCTTTTAAGCGCGGGCACCTACAGCTTAGTAACCGGGTTCCAGCACCGTCAGCTGGTCCTCGGTCGTGCCATTGGCTCTTGCACACTGGGGCAACGCATCCGGGTTCCAGCACCGCCAGCTGGTTCTCGGCAGTGTTTTTGTCACAGGTACTCCCTCGTGCCAAGCCTGGTTTCAGCACCGTCAGCTGTTTCCGGGTTGTGTCAAGCTCACTGAGACACCTATGCTTGCCTCGTCGTGGTGCGGTCGGGTTAGCCAACTCCAGGGTGCCTCCAGTTTAGGAGCTTCCTATGTGGGCTGCGTGAACTGGTAGTCAAGGCTGGTTCTGTAGTGCCAGTAGGCCCAGCTCCCCCTGTAGGACTGTTGGGGTTCGGTAACTGCGGCTGCCTCGCGGCCTAGCTGTTCTCTCCTCTCCTGTGGACCTTCGGGTCCACCACCTGGTTCCAGCACCGTCAGCTGGTTCCGGGCCGAGCCTTTGGCTTAGGTGCCTCCTCCTGGGTATCCGAGTTCCGCCAACGCCAGGCGGTCCTTGGTAGTGCTTTTAAGCGCGGGCACCTACAGCTTAGTAACCGGGTTCCAGCACCGTCAGCTGGTCCTCGGTCGTGCCATTGGCTCTTGCACACTGGGGCAACGCATCCGGGTTCCAGCACCGCCAGCTGGTTCTCGGCAGTGTTTTTGTCACAGGTACTCCCTCGTGCCAAGCCTGGTTTCAGCACCGTCAGCTGTTTCCGGGTTGTGTCAAGCTCACTGAGACACCTATGCTTGCCTCGTCGTGGTGCGGTCGGGTTAGCCAACTCCAGGGTGCCTCCAGTTTAGGAGCTTCCTATGTGGGCTGCGTGAACTGGTAGTCAAGGCTGGTTCTGTAGTGCCAGTAGGCCCAGCTCCCCCTGTAGGACTGTTGGGGTTCGGTAACTGCGGCTGCCTCGCGGCCTAGCTGTTCTCTCCTCTCCTGTGGGCCTTGGGGTCCACCACCTGGTTCCAGCACCGTCAGCTGGTTCCGGGCCGAGCCTTTGGCTTAGGTGCCTCCTCCTGGGTATCCGAGTTCCGCCAACGCCAGGCGGTCCTTGGTAGTGCTTTTAAGCGCGGGCACCTACAGCTTAGTAACCGGGTTCCAGCACCGTCAGCTGGTCCTCGGTCGTGCCATTGGCTCTTGCACACTGGGGCAACGCATCCGGGTTCCAGCACCGCCAGCTGGTTCTCGGCAGTGTTCTTGTCACAGGTACTCCCTCGTGCCAAGCCTGGTTTCAGCACCGTCAGCTGTTTCCGGGTTGTGTCAAGCTCACTGAGACACCTATGCTTGCCTCGTCGTGGTGCGGTCGGGTTAGCCAACTCCAGGGTGCCTCCAGTTTAGGAGCTTCCTATGTGGGCTGCGTGAACTGGTAGTCAAGGCTGGTTCTGTAGTGCCAGTAGGCCCAGCTCCCCCTGTAGGACTGTTGGGGTTCGGTAACTGCGGCTGCCTCGCGGCCTAGCTGTTCTCTCCTCTCCTGTGGGCCTTGGGGTCCACCACCTGGTTCCAGCACCGTCAGCTGGTTCCGGGCCGAGCCTTTGGCTTAGGTGCCTCCTCCTGGGTATCCGAGTTCCGCCAACGCCAGGCGGTCCTTGGTAGTGCTTTTAAGCGCGGGCACCTACAGCTTAGTAACCGGGTTCCAGCACCGTCAGCTGGTCCTCGGTCGTGCCATTGGCTCTTGCACACTGGGGCAACGCATCCGGGTTCCAGCACCGCCAGCTGGTTCTCGGCAGTGTTTTTGTCACAGGTACTCCCTCGTGCCAAGCCTGGTTTCAGCACCGTCAGCTGTTTCCGGGTTGTGTCAAGCTCACTGAGACACCTATGCTTGCCTCGTCGTGGTGCAGTCGGGTTAGCCAACTCCAGGGTGCCTCCAGTTTAGGAGCTTCCTATGTGGGCTGCGTGAACTGGTAGTCAAGGCTGGTTCTGTAGTGCCAGTAGGCCCAGCTCCCCCTGTAGGACTGTTGGGGTTCGGTAACTGCGGCTGCCTCGCGGCCTAGCTGTTCTCTCCTCTCCTGTGGACCTTCGGGTCCACCACCTGGTTCCAGCACCGTCAGCTGGTTCCGGGCCGAGCCTTTGGCTTAGGTGCCTCCTCCTGGGTATCCGAGTTCCGCCAACGCCAGGCGGTCCTTGGTAGTGCTTTTAAGCGCGGGCACCTACAGCTTAGTAACCGGGTTCCAGCACCGTCAGCTGGTCCTCGGTCGTGCCATTGGCTCTTGCACACTGGGGCAACGCATCCGGGTTCCAGCACCGCCAGCTGGTTCTCGGCAGTGTTTTTGTCACAGGTACTCCCTCGTGCCAAGCCTGGTTTCAGCACCGTCAGCTGTTTCCGGGTTGTGTCAAGCTCACTGAGACACCTATGCTTGCCTCGTCGTGGTGCGGTCGGGTTAGCCAACTCCAGGGTGCCTCCAGTTTAGGAGCTTCCTATGTGGGCTGCGTGAACTGGTAGTCAAGGCTGGTTCTGTAGTGCCAGTAGGCCCAGCTCCCCCTGTAGGACTGTTGGGGTTCGGTAACTGCGGCTGCCTCGCGGCCTAGCTGTTCTCTCCTCTCCTGTGGGCCTTGGGGTCCACCACCTGGTTCCAGCACCGTCAGCTGGTTCCGGGCCGAGCCTTTGGCTTAGGTGCCTCCTCCTGGGTATCCGAGTTCCGCCAACGCCAGGCGGTCCTTGGTAGTGCTTTTAAGCGCGGGCACCTACAGCTTAGTAACCGGGTTCCAGCACCGTCAGCTGGTCCTCGGTCGTGCCATTGGCTCTTGCACACTGGGGCAACGCATCCGGGTTCCAGCACCGCCAGCTGGTTCTCGGCAGTGTTCTTGTCACAGGTACTCCCTCGTGCCAAGCCTGGTTTCAGCACCGTCAGCTGTTTCCGGGTTGTGTCAAGCTCACTGAGACACCTATGCTTGCCTCGTCGTGGTGCGGTCGGGTTAGCCAACTCCAGGGTGCCTCCAGTTTAGGAGCTTCCTATGTGGGCTGCGTGAACTGGTAGTCAAGGCTGGTTCTGTAGTGCCAGTAGGCCCAGCTCCCCCTGTAGGACTGTTGGGGTTCGGTAACTGCGGCTGCCTCGCGGCCTAGCTGTTCTCTCCTCTCCTGTGGGCCTTGGGGTCCACCACCTGGTTCCAGCACCGTCAGCTGGTTCCGGGCCGAGCCTTTGGCTTAGGTGCCTCCTCCTGGGTATCCGAGTTCCGCCAACGCCAGGCGGTCCTTGGTAGTGCTTTTAAGCGCGGGCACCTACAGCTTAGTAACCGGGTTCCAGCACCGTCAGCTGGTCCTCGGTCGTGCCATTGGCTCTTGCACACTGGGGCAACGCATCCGGGTTCCAGCACCGCCAGCTGGTTCTCGGCAGTGTTTTTGTCACAGGTACTCCCTCGTGCCAAGCCTGGTTTCAGCACCGTCAGCTGTTTCCGGGTTGTGTCAAGCTCACTGAGACACCTATGCTTGCCTCGTCGTGGTGCGGTCGGGTTAGCCAACTCCAGGGTGCCTCCAGTTTAGGAGCTTCCTATGTGGGCTGCGTGAACTGGTAGTCAAGGCTGGTTCTGTAGTGCCAGTAGGCCCAGCTCCCCCTGTAGGACTGTTGGGGTTCGGTAACTGCGGCTGCCTCGCGGCCTAGCTGTTCTCTCCTCTCCTGTGGGCCTTGGGGTCCACCACCTGGTTCCAGCACCGTCAGCTGGTTCCGGGCCGAGCCTTTGGCTTAGGTGCCTCCTCCTGGGTATCCGAGTTCCGCCAACGCCAGGCGGTCCTTGGTAGTGCTTTTAAGCGCGGGCACCTACAGCTTAGTAACCGGGTTCCAGCACCGTCAGCTGGTCCTCGGTCATGCCATTGGCTCTTGCACACTGGGGCAACGCATCCGGGTTCCAGCACCGCCAGCTGGTTCTCGGCAGTGTTCTTGTCACAGGTACTCCCTCGTGCCAAGCCTGGTTTCAGCACCGTCAGCTGTTTCCGGGTTGTGTCAAGCTCACTGAGACACCTATGCTTGCCTCGTCGTGGTGCGGTCGGGTTAGCCAACTCCAGGGTGCCTCCAGTTTAGGAGCTTCCTATGTGGGCTGCGTGAACTGGTAGTCAAGGCTGGTTCTGTAGTGCCAGTAGGCCCAGCTCCCCCTGTAGGACTGTTGGGGTTCGGTAACTGCGGCTGCCTCGCGGCCTAGCTGTTCTCTCCTCTCCTGTGGGCCTTGGGGTCCACCACCTGGTTCCAGCACCGTCAGCTGGTTCCGGGCCGAGCCTTTGGCTTAGGTGCCTCCTCCTGGGTATCCGAGTTCCGCCAACGCCAGGCGGTCCTTGGTAGTGCTTTTAAGCGCGGGCACCTACAGCTTAGTAACCGGGTTCCAGCACCGTCAGCTGGTCCTCGGTCGTGCCATTGGCTCTTGCACACTGGGGCAACGCATCCGGGTTCCAGCACCGCCAGCTGGTTCTCGGCAGTGTTTTTGTCACAGGTACTCCCTCGTGCCAAGCCTGGTTTCAGCACCGTCAGCTGTTTCCGGGTTGTGTCAAGCTCACTGAGACACCTATGCTTGCCTCGTCATGGTGCGGTCGGGTTAGCCAACTCCAGGGTGCCTCCAGTTTAGGAGCTTCCTATGTGGGCTGCGTGAACTGGTAGTCAAGGCTGGTTCTGTAGTGCCAGTAGGCCCAGCTCCCCCTGTAGGACTGTTGGGGTTCGGTAACTGCGGCTGCCTCGCGGCCTAGCTGTTCTCTCCTCTCCTGTGGACCTTCGGGTCCACCACCTGGTTCCAGCACCGTCAGCTGGTTCCGGGCCGAGCCTCTGGCTTAGGTGCCTCCTCCTGGGTATCCGAGTTCCGCCAACGCCAGGCGGTCCTTGGTAGTGCTTTTAAGCGCGGGCACCTACAGCTTAGTAACCGGGTTCCAGCACCGTCAGCTGGTCCTCGGTCGTGCCATTGGCTCTTGCACACTGGGGCAACGCATCCGGGTTCCAGCACCGCCAGCTGGTTCTCGGCAGTGTTTTTGTCACAGGTACTCCCTCGTGCCAAGCCTGGTTTCAGCACCGTCAGCTGTTTCCGGGTTGTGTCAAGCTCACTGAGACACCTATGCTTGCCTCGTCGTGGTGCGGTCGGGTTAGCCAACTCCAGGGTGCCTCCAGTTTAGGAGCTTCCTATGTGGGCTGCGTGAACTGGTAGTCAAGGCTGGTTCTGTAGTGCCAGTAGGCCCAGCTCCCCCTGTAGGACTGTTGGGGTTCGGTAACTGCGGCTGCCTCGCGGCCTAGCTGTTCTCTCCTCTCCTGTGGACCTTCGGGTCCACCACCTGGTTCCAGCACCGTCAGCTGGTTCCGGGCCGAGCCTTTGGCTTAGGTGCCTCCTCCTGGGTATCCGAGTTCCGCCAACGCCAGGCGGTCCTTGGTAGTGCTTTTAAGCGCGGGCACCTACAGCTTAGTAACCGGGTTCCAGCACCGTCAGCTGGTCCTCGGTCGTGCCATTGGCTCTTGCACACTGGGGCAACGCATCCGGGTTCCAGCACCGCCAGCTGGTTCTCGGCAGTGTTCTTGTCACAGGTACTCCCTCGTGCCAAGCCTGGTTTCAGCACCGTCAGCTGTTTCCGGGTTGTGTCAAGCTCACTGAGACACCTATGCTTGCCTCGTCGTGGTGCGGTCGGGTTAGCCAACTCCAGGGTGCCTCCAGTTTAGGAGCTTCCTATGTGGGCTGCGTGAACTGGTAGTCAAGGCTGGTTCTGTAGTGCCAGTAGGCCCAGCTCCCCCTGTAGGACTGTTGGGGTTCGGTAACTGCGGCTGCCTCGCGGCCTAGCTGTTCTCTCCTCTCCTGTGGGCCTTGGGGTCCACCACCTGGTTCCAGCACCGTCAGCTGGTTCTCGGCAGTGTCTTTTGCTCTTGTACCTTCTGCTCCCCATCCTGGTTCCAGTACCGTCAGCTGGTTCCGGGCAGAGCCTTTGGCTTAGGTGCCTCCTTCTGGGTATCCAAGTTCCACCAACGTCAGGTGGTCCTTGGTAGTGCTTTCAGGCACGGGTACCTCCTGCTTAGTAACCGGGTTCCAGTAACGTCAGCTGGTCCTCGGTAGTTCCATTGGCTCTTGGACCTTCGGCTACCCATCCGGGTTCCAGTACCGTCAGCTGGTTCTCGGCAGTGTCTTTTGCTCTTGTACCTTCTGCTCCCCATCCTGGTTCCAGTAACGTCAGCTGGTTCCGGGCAGAGCCTTTGGCTTAGGTGCCTCCTTCTGGGTATCCGAGTTCCGTCAACGTCAGGCGGTCCTTGGTAGTGCTTTTTAGCACGGGTACCTCCTGCTTAGTAACCGGGTTCCAGTAACGTCAGCTGGTCCTCGGTAGTTCCATAGGCTCTTGAACCTTCGGGTAGCCATCCGAGTTCCAGTTCCATCAGCTGGTTCTTGGCATTTTCTCAGCCTTCTTGTACCTTCTGCTACATTTCCAAGTTGAAGACCCTAACGTCGACGACCCGGAAGACCACCACGATGACGACGACACGGAAGACCACCCCGATGACGACGACGACGACGGCGGAGACGACGACGGCGGAGATGACGACACTGGAGACGACGACCCTGGAGACGACAACATGGAAGACCGAGAAGCAGAAGAACAAGAGGCTGCAGAACAAAGAGCAGAAGAACATTAAGCATAAGACTTAATATCAGAGCAAAAGATATTATCTAAATTATATGCAGAAGAAGACTAAGCAGTGTATGGGGGTGAGTCCGTTCCTCCTCGTGGTGCCCCTGGATAAAGCCTGATGCTGCAGGCCAAACTGAACGCGGACAAATGTAACTTTTGTGACTGGCAGAACGGAAGGTGTAATCTTCAAACTTTTATAGATAACAACTACGGGAATGCCTGTCACAAATGAGAATATGATGAAGAAGTAGAATAGGAAGAATAATAACAGTGGAATAAAAAGAATATGTAGAATAAGAAGAATAATAATAGTTGAATAAAATGAATATGAAGAATGTAATAAAAAAAAAAAAATAGGTAGAAGATGAAGAAGAAGATGAATAAGGTGAAGAAGTTGATGTCAAAGATGCTGATGATGATGAAGATGAAAGTGTGGGAAAAGAAAAAAAAAAAGAAAAAAAAGAAGGGGAAGGGCGTGGAATAGTGAAACATCAATATCTGACAAAATAAAAAAAAAATTTACATAGTCAATATCTTTGTCACTCCGAACGTCTTAAAAAAAAACAAAAAACATGCTATTCTATTTGATTGGGATAAACCTCTATGACTTTAATGTCTCCGCCACCTCCCCAAATACATCCGGCATTATTCTTAGTTGTTTTCCTTCATGTAGAATGAACCTACAAGGAAAGAAAGGGTTTATTTTAATTCCGATATTTTGGTCCCATTGACTTGCATTGGGATCGGGTATCGGTATCGGCGATATCCGATATTTTTTGAATATCGGCCGATCCAAACCGATACCGATACTTTCCGATATCGGAAGGTATCGCTCAACACTATTTACCGGTAGTTGTTCGTATTGCGATCCATGATATTGTTTTTCATCCTTTTTTCAGCACCACATTTTGAAGGTTTTGATTCTTCTTCTGTCTAATTTTTTAAATCCAGGTTTCGTATCCATATGTTACCACAGAATACTTTAATAGACTATTGTAATCTAATTCCTTTCAGCCATTTTTCAGAGTGAATAATGAGTTCAAAAGGTGGGAGAGGGTAGAATTATTGTATTGTAAGTATGAAAAGAAATATATCTCTCCAATGTATAATGAAAGTTTCTTATAATTGTTTATACTCTTGATTTATGAAAAGTCTGTTGAAAGGAAATTGACAATCTAAGTAGCCCAGAGAAAGACAGTTTTATTGCTTGTAAAGAGTAGACATGAATGTTGTGGTCTACCTTTTTAAGAGTATGAGGATGACCACCCAGCAACAGGATGTTTTTCCATTCTAGATAGGAGAGAATGAACCATGAAAGACATAGATTCCAAAATATTAAGGTGTTTAAGCCAGAATTATGGCGTAAAACACGTTAAAAAGTCCTACATTTTTGGCATAATTTGGAGTTGCTCAAACATTTTGTGACTTTAGGTGTTTTCATGCCAGTTTTGGTCAGCTCTCACAAAGTAGGTGGAGCTGGGATGGAGTGAGGCATGGCAGTGTCAACCCATCTAATTCTTGGTCAGTTGTGGCTTACCTTATGCTACAAATCTTACTCCAGTCCTTGACAGGAGTAACATTTTTGGCAGGAAGCATGGAGGCACACACCACGTGCCATATTTATTAAGTGTTGTGTGCCTCCTTATGAATCAGAGGTGTTGTGAATTCCGCTCTTGGGCTCCCTCCAGTGGTTGTAAGTGGCACTTTTGTGAGTTCTGCTCTTGGGCTCCCTCCGGTGGTTTTAAGTGGAATGGCTGCTCCTTGGATTTAGCTGTCAGCAGCTGCTTCCACTGATTGTCTATTCTACTCGGCTATTTAGCCTGGCTCTTTCCTTCAGCTTGTGCCACTTGTCTATGGTTCCTGGTTGGATTCACATCTCTTTGGATTTCCCTGAGATCCTGACCAGTTCAGCAAAGCTAAGTCCTTGCTTGCTCTTTTCTGTCTACAGGTTGTGGACTTATCCGTTCTGTGCTGTTTACGTTTGTCCAGCTTGTCAGTATGAATTAATTCAGTGATGCTGGAAGCTCTGGGAAGCAGATTTACCCTCCACACCTTTAGTCAGGTGTGGAGATTTTTGTAAACTCTGTGTGGATTTTTTGTAGTGTTTGATACTGACCGCACAGTATTCCATCCTGTCCTATCTATCTAGCTAGACTGGCCTCCTGTGCTCATCCTGGTTTCATTCTGTGTATGTCTTTTCCCTCTCCACTCACAGTCATTACTTGTGGGGGGCTATCTATCCTTTGGGGATTTTCTCTGAGGCAAGATAGTTTTCCTGTTTCTATCTTTAGGGGTAGTTAGTTCTCAGGCTGTGACGAGGTGCCTAGGGAGTGTCAGGAGCATCCCACGGCTACTTCTAGTGTTGTGTTGAGCTTAGGGACTGCGGTCAGTACAGGTACCACTTCCTTCAGAGCTCGTCCCATGTTGCTCCTAAACCACCAGATCATAACAGTACAAGTGGCCAAAAATGAATTTAATGCATCTCAAAAGAAGGAAAAAATTCTGAGCCATTTTTCTTTCTGTGCTCTCTTTTGTCTTTTTTTTCCTCTTGATCTCTGGGTGGTTCAGGATTTATGCTCTGGCATGGATGTTCAGGGTTTGTTTTCTCGTGTGGATCAACTTGCTGCAAGAGTACAGAGTATCCAATATTATGTTGTCCAGACTCCGGCTTTGGAGCCTAGAATTCCTACTCCTGATTTGTTTTTTGGAGACAGATCCAAGTTTTTGAACTTTAAAAATAACTGCAAATTGTTTTTTGCTTTGAAACCCCGTTCTTCTGGTGATCCCATTCAGCAAGTTAAAATCATCATATCCTTGCTGCGTGGTGACCCTCAGGACTGGGCATTCTCCCTTGAATCAGGGGATCCGGCATTGTTGAATGTAGACGCATTTTTTCAAGCGCTCGGATTATTGTATGACGAACCTAATTCTGTGGATCATGCAGAAAAAACCCTGTTGGCCTTGTGTCAAGGTCAGGAAGCGGCAGAATTATACTGCCAGAAATTTAGGAAATGGTCTGTGCTCACTAAATGGAATGAGGATGCTCTGGCTGCTATTTTCAGAAAAGGTCTTTCTGAAGCCCTTAAAGATGTTATGGTGGGCTTCCCTACGCCTACTGGTTTGAGCGAATCTATGTCTCTAGCCATTCAGATTGATCGGCGTTTGCCCGAGCGCAAAGCTATGCACCATATGGCAGTGTCCTCTGAGCAGAGTCCTGAACCTATGCAATGTGATAGGATTTTGACTAGAACAGAACGGCAGGAATTCAGACGTCAGAATAGGCTGTGTTTTTACTGTGGTGATTCTGCTCATGTTATTTCCGATTGCCCTAAACGTACTAGGAGGGTCGCTAGGTCTGTTACCATTAGTACTGTACAGCCTAAATTTCTTTTATCTGTGACCCTGATTTGCTCATTGTCGTCCATTTCTTGCAGTCTTGCAGTCCTCATTGGCCCCTATCTCCTCCATCTCATGTCCTGATTCTGCATTGAATCATTACAATGAAACCCTGCAAAGTGCTCTGGATGAAGCTGCTCCTCCTATGCATAAAACAACTCAGCACAGACGGCAACAACCGTGGCATACGCTGCAAACACGTTTCCTGCAGCGGTGCTCCAGGTGCGCAGAACGTCTGTGGAGAAAATCTAATCTACCCGAAGATTTCATCCATTATAAGTTCATGCTAAAGACATACAATTCTGCCCTTCACCTCTCCAAACAAACCTACTTCAACACCCTCATCACCTCCCTGTCCAATAACCCTAAATGTCTCTTTGACATGTTCCAGTCCCTACTCAACCCAAGAGAGCAGGCCCCAACCACGGATCTCCGTGCTTACGATCTGGCCAATTACTTCAAAGAAAAAATTGACCACATTCGACAGGAAATCATCTCCCAATCTCTTCATACCATGCACTGTCCTCCCTCCCCCACTGCATCTAGTTCACTCTCTGACTTTGAAGCAGTTACAGAAGAAGAAGTAAGCAGGCTCCTTGCATCTTCTCGCCCAACCACTTGCACCAGTGACCCCATTCCATCACATCTCCTCCAGTCCCTTTCCCCGGCTGTCACCTCTCACCTAACAAAAATATTCAACCTTTCCCTCACTTCCGGTATTTTTCCCTCCTCATTTAAGCATGCCATCATACATCCATTACTTAAAAAACCATCCCTCGATCAAAACTGTGCCGCTAATTATAGACCTGTCTCTAATCTTCCCTTCATCTCTAAACTCCTCGAACGCCTGGTCCACTCCCGTCTTACCCGCTATCTCTCAGATAACTCTCTTCTCGACCCTCTTCAATCTGGCTTCCGCTCTTTACACTCTACTGAAACTGCCCTCACTAAAGTCTCTAATGACCTACTAACAGCTAAATCTAATGGTCACTACTCCATGCTAATTCTCTTGGATCTCTCTGCAGCATTCGATACTGTGGATCATCAGCTCCTCCTCACTATGCTCCGCTCCATCGGC
The DNA here is from genome assembly GCF_032444005.1 of Ranitomeya imitator. Taxonomy (NCBI): domain Eukaryota; kingdom Metazoa; phylum Chordata; class Amphibia; order Anura; family Dendrobatidae; genus Ranitomeya; species Ranitomeya imitator. The sequence continues at coordinate 326,634,959 of NC_091286.1, read as the reverse complement.
CTCAAGGACACCGTTCTCTCCTGGTTCTCCTCCTATCTCTCTGACCGATCCTTCACTATATGTTTTGCTGGTTCCTCCTCCTCTCACCTTCCCCTTACTGTTGGGGTTCCTCAAGGATCAGTCCTAGGCCCCCTACTCTTCTCGTTGTATACTGCCCCTATTGGACAAACAATCAGTAGATTTGGTTTCCAGTACCATCTCTATGCTGACGACACCCAATTATACACTTCTGCTCCTGATATCACACCGACCTTTTTAGAAAACACCAGTGATTGTCTTACCGCTGTCTCTAACATCATGTCCTCCCTCTATCTGAAACTAAACCTGTCAAAAACTGAACTCCTCGTGTTCTCTCCCTCTACTAACCTACCTTTGCCTGACATTGCCATCTCCGTGTGCGGTTCAACCATTACTCCAAAGCAACATGCCCGCTGCCTTGGGTCATCCTTGATTCTGAGCTTTCATTCACCCCCTACATCCGATCACTGGCTCGCTCTTCTTACCTGCATCTCAAAAACATTTCTAGAATTCGCCCTTTTCTTACTTTCGACTCTGCAAAAACTCTGACAGTTTCACTTATTCATTCTCGTCTGGACTATTGTAACTCTCTACTAATCGGCCTCCCTCTTGCAAAACTCTTCCCGCTCCAATCTGTCCTGAATGCTGCAGCCAGGATCATATTCCTCACCAACCGTTACACCGATGCCTCTACCCTGTGCCAGTCATTACACTGGCTACCCATCCACTCCAGAATCCAGTACAAAACTACTACCCTCATCCACAAAGCACTCCATGGCTCAGCACCACCCTACATCTCCTCCCTGGTATCAGTCTACCACCCTACCCGTGCCCTTCGCTCCGCTAATGACCTCAGGTTAGCATCCTCAATAATCAGAACCTCCCACTCCCGTCTCCAAGACTTTACACGTGCTGCGCCGATTCTTTGGAATGCACTACCTAGGTTAATACGATTAATCCCCAATCCCCACAGTTTTAAGCGTACCCTAAAAACTCATTTGTTCAGACTGGCTTACCGCCTCAATGCATTAACCTAACGATCCCTGTGTGGCCTATTTATAATAAAAAAAAAAAAAAAAAAAAAAAGTTCCTCGCATCATGTTCTCATACACTTTATGCAGTATTAGCCCTCTGTGTCTGTACTGCTACATACTGGTTCATGCAGCTTTACATGAACACCTGAGCCTTACACTATAGCTGGTCCGAATAACTAAAGCAATTGTTACCATCCACCTCTCGTGTCTCCCCTTTTCCCCATAGTTTGTAAGCTTGCGAGCAGGGCCCTCACTCCTCCTGGTATCTGTTTTGAACTGTATTTCTGTTATGCTGTAATATCTATTGTCTGTACAAGTCCCCTCTATAATTTGTAAAGCGCTGCGGAATATGTTGGCGCTATATAAATAAAAAAAAATTATTATTATTATTTTCTGTCATGGCATTTGTGGATTCAGGCGCTGCCCTGAACTTAATGGACTTAGAATTCGCCAGGCGCTGTGGTTTTTCCTTGCAGCCTTTGCAGAGCCCTATTCCTTTGAGGGGCATTGATGCTACTCCATTGGCCAAGGATAAACCTCAGTACTGGACGCAGATGACGATGTACATGGCTCCTGCACATCAGGAAAATTGCCGTTTTCTGGTGTTGCATAACCTGCATGATGTTGTTGTACTGGGTTTTCCATGGTTACAGGAACATAATCCGGTGCTGGATTGGAAAACTATGTCTGTGACTAGTTGGGGTTGTCAAGGGGTACATAGTGACGCTCCTTTGATGTCAATTTCCTATTCCTCCTCTTCTGAGGTCCCTGAGTTTTTGTCGGATTTGCAGGATGTATTTGATGAGCCCAAGTCCAGTTCCCTTCCTCCAAAAAGGGACTGTGATTGTGCTATTAACTTGATTCCTGGTTGTAAGTTCCCTAAGGGCCGACTTTTCAATCTGTCTGTGCCAGAGCATGCCGCCATGCGGAGCTATGTTAAGGAATCTTTGGAGAAAGGGCATATTCGGCCATCTTCGCCACCATTGGGAGCGGGTTTCTTTTTTGTTGCTAAGAAGGATGGCTCCTTGAGACCCTGTATAGATTATCGTCTTCCTAATAAGATCACGGTCAAATTCCAATACCCCTTGCCTTTGCTTTCTGATTTGTTTGCTCAGATTAAGGGGGCTAGTTGGTTTACTAAGAGTGACCTCCGAGGGGCATATAAACTTGTTCGTATTAAACAGGGTGACGAATGGAAAACTGCATTTAATACGCCCGAAGGCCATTTTGAATACCTTGTGATGCCATTTGGGCTCTCTAATGCTCCATCTGTGTTCCAATCCTTCATGCATGATATTTTCCTGCAATTATCTTGATAAATTCATGGTTGTATATTTGGATGATATTTTGATTTTTTCCGATGATTGGGAGTCTCATGTGAAGCAGGTCAGGATGGTGTTCCAGATCCTTCGTGATAATGCTTTATTTGTGAAGGGGTCTAAGAGCCTATTCGGAGTTCAGAAGGTCTCTTTTTTGGGTTTTATTTTTTCTACCTCGTCTATGGAAATGGATCCTGTTAAGGTCCAAGCTATTCATGACTGGATTCAACCCACATCTGTGGAGAGCCTTCAAAAATTTTTGGGCTTTGCTAATTTCTATCGCCGTTTCATTGCCAACTTTTCCAGTGTGGTTAAGCCCCTTACTGATTTGACGAAGAAAGGCGCTGATGTGACGAATTGGTCCTCTGCGGCTGTTGAGGCCTTTCGGGAGCTTAAACGCCGATTTACTTCTGCCCCTGTGTTACGTCAGCCGGATGTTTCTCTTCCTTTTCAGGTTGAGGTTGACGCTTCTGAGATTGGGGCAGGGGCCGTTTTGTCTCAGAGGGATTCTGATGGTTCTTTGATGAAACCGTGTGCTTTTTTTCCAGAAAGTTTTCACCTGCGGAACGCAATTATGATGTCGGCAATCAGGAGTTGTTGGCTATGAAGTGGGCGTTTGAGGAGTGGCGACATTGGCTTGAGGGAGCTAAGCACCGCGTTGTGGTCTTGACTGATCATAAGAATCTGATTTACCTCGAGTCGGCCAAGCGGCTGAATCCTAGACAGGCTCGATGGTCCCTGTTTTTCTCCCGTTTTGATTTTGTGGTCTCGTATCTTCCGGGATCTAAGAATGTTAAGGCTGATGCCCTCTCTAGGAGTATTTTGCCTGATTCTCCTGGAGTCCTTGAGCCGGTTGGCATTCTTAAGGAAGGGGTGATTCTTTCTGCCATCTCCCCTGATTTGCGGCGGGTGCTTCGGGAATTTCAGGCTGATAGGCCTGACCGCTGTCCGGTGGGGAAGCTGTTTGTTCCTGATGGATTGACAAGTAAGGTGATTTCTGAGGTTCATTGTTCAGTGTTGGCTGGTCATCCTGGGATTTTTGGTACCAGAGATTTGGTTGCTAGGTACTTTTGGTGGCCTTCCTTGTCGCGCGATGTGCGTGCTTTTGTGCAGTCCTGTGGGACTTGCGCCCGAGCCAAGCCTTGCTGTTCCCGCGCTAGTGGGTTGCTTTTGCCTTTGCCGGTCCATGAGAGGCCCTGGACGCATATTTCCATGGACTTTATTTTGGATCTTCCTGTTTCCCAGAAGGTGTCTGTTATCTGGGTTGTTTGTGACCGGTTCTCTAAAATGGTCCATCTGGTACCTTTGCCTAAGTTGCCTTCCTCCTCAGATTTGGTTCCATTGTTTTTTCAGCATGTGGCTCGTTTGCATGGCATTCCGGAGAATATTGTGTCTGACAGAGGTTCTCAGTTTGTCTCTAGGTTTTGGCGGGCCTTTTGTGCTAGGATGGGCATTGATTTGTCTTTTTCTTCGGCGTTTCATCCTCAGACTAATGGCCAAACTGAGCGAACTAATCAGACCTTGGAGACCTATTTGAGATGCTTTGTGTCTGCTAATCAGGATGATTGGGTGGCTTTCTTGCCGTTGGCCGAGTTTGCCCTTAATAATCGGGCTAGTTCGGCTACTTTGGTTTCACCTTTCTTTTGTAATTTTGGTTTTCATCCTCATTTTTCTTCTGGGCAGGTTGAGCCTTCTGATTGTCCTGGTGTGGATTCTGTGGTGGACAGGCTGCAGCAGATTTGGACTTATGTGGTGGACAATTTGACGTTGTCTCCGGAAAGGGCTCAACATTTTGCTAACCGCCGTCGGTGTGTTGGTCCCCGGCTTCGTGTGGGGGATTTGGTTTGGTTGTCTTCTCGTCATGTTCCTATGAAGGTTTCTTCCCCTAAGTTTAAGCCTCGGTTTATTGGTCCTTATAAAATTTCTGAAATTATTAATCCGGTGTCTTTTCCTTTGGCTCTTCCAGCCTCTTTTGCCATTCATAATGTTTTCCATAGATCTTTGTTGCGGAGATATGTGGTGCCCGTTGTTCCCTCAGTTGATCCTCCTGCCCCGATGTTGGTTGAGGGAGAGTTGGAATATGAGGTTGAGAAAATTTTAGGTTCCCGTTTTTCGAGGCGGAGGCTTCAGTATCTTGTCAACTGGAAGGGTTATGGCCAGGAGGATAATTCTTGGGTTGTTGCCTCCGATGTACATGCCACCGATTTGGTTCGTGCTTTTCACTTGGCTCGTCCTGATCGGCCTGGGGGCTCTGATGAGGGTTCGGTGACCCCTCCTCAAGGGGGGGGGTACTGTTGTGAATTCCACTCTTGGGCTCCCTCCGGTGGTTGTAAGTGGCACTTTTGTGAATTCTGCTCTTGGGCTCCCTCCGGTGGTTTTAAGTGGAATGGCTGCTCATTGGATTTAGCTGTCAGCAGCTGCTTCCACTGATTGTCTATTCTGCTCGGCTATTTAGCCTGGCTCTTTCCTTCAGCTTGTGCCACTTGTCTATGGTTCCTGGTTGGATTCACATCTCTTTGGATTTCCCTGAGATCCTGACCAGTTCAGCAAAACTAAATCCTTGCTTGCTCTTTTCTGTCCACAGGTTGTGGACTTATCCGTTCTGTGCTGTTTATGTTTGTCCAGCTTGTCAGTATGAATTAATTCAGTGATGCTGGAAGCTCTGGGAAGCAGATTTACCCTCCACACCTTTAGTCAGGTGTGGAGATTTTTGTAAACTCTGTGTGGATTTTTTGTAGTGTTTGATACTGACCGCACAGTATTCCATCCTGTCCTATCTATCTAGCTAGACTGGCCTCCTGTGCTCATCCTGGTTTCATTCTGTGTATGTCTTTTCCCTCTCCACTCACAGTCATTACTTGTGGGGGGCTATCTATCCTTTGGGGATTTTCTCTGAGGCAAGATAGTTTTCCTGTTTCTATCTTTAGGGGTAGTTAGTTCTCAGGCTGTGACAAGGTGCCTAGGGAGTGTCAGGAGCATCCCAAGGCTACTTCTAGTGTTGTGTTGAGCTTAGGGACTGCGGTCAGAACAGGTACCACTTCCTTCAGAGCTCGTCCCATGTTGCTCCTAAACCACCAGATCATAACACAGAGGCTCCTCTTACATCGCCATACCTCTTAATTGAGGATAGCATGTGCAATGCCAGTCTTAATTAATTGGGGCTAGAGTCTTCATAACAAGATGCTATTTACAACATTTAATTAACTTAATATAGTCTATATAGTTAGACACAGGTGTCAACAACAAACTCTATGTGGGCGCTTGCACTCGCTTAGACTTAGGTGACTTTCCCACAGCCACAGACAGGATGTTGTATCATGTTACTCAAGGGTTCATACTCGCCATTTGGCATCCCTAGGTATGTTTCTTTCTCACTCTCACAAACAGGGATATTTTTCATCTCTGATGGCTAATTACAAGCTCAACATCTCAACTAGTCATCTTTGTGTGTGTGTATCTCTCTCACTCTGAAAGACAGCCTTTTCATTTTTTTCTAGTGGTTGCTAACAGTCTCACCCTCTCCTCTAGGCATTTCTGGATCTTTATTTCTCACTTTCACACATCAATGATATATTTTCTCTTTGGTGGCCACTTGCAAGCACACTGTTCCGTGGCTTCCCTTTCTCTCATTCTCATAAGCACAAGTAATGGCTTTATTTGTCAAAAAGAAATGGTGCATCACTTGGTGATCCGGGCTTATTACCTCCTGTACTACCATGCAGGACTTTAACCCATTACTTTCATGCAATTTTATTCTTTATCATTCTAACGGGCAGGATTTCAAGTCATAACTGTCAGCCCACCACCAAGACATACTAATAGCGCTAAAAATCCCACATGAATAGGGTATCTATAGTACAGACCAAAAGTTTGGACACACTTTCTCATTTAAAGATTTTTCTGTATTTTCATGACTGTGAAAATTGTACATTCAGACTGAAGGCATCAAAACTATGAACTAAGGCTGGTTTCACATTTGCGTTTTTTGCCGCTGCGTTTAAACGCATATAAACGCATGCGTTTTTTTTCCTATATTTAACATAAAAATTGCATGCGTTTTTTTGTACGCGTTTGGCCGCATTTGACGATGCATGCATCGTTTCTATGCTTGTGTTTCTTTTTGCGGAAATGCAACATGTAGTAATTTCTAGAGGCGTTTTTTGCCGCAAAAAAAGCATGCGTTTTTTTGCGGCAAAAAAAACGTATTGCTGTCTATGTAAACGCATGCGTTTTTAACCACATGCATTTTGTTGCGTTTTTAAACACATGCGTTTCAATAGAAAAAAACAAGTCTACACACTGATAAGCCACCCCCCATCAACAAGGTGATAAAGGGATCCATACCCTAACCCTAACCCTAACCCTAGGGATCCAAACCCTAACACTAACCCTAGCCCTAACCTTAGGAATCCAAACCCTAACCCTAACCCTAGGGATCCAAACCCTAACCTTAACCCTAACCCTAGCCCTACCCCTAACCCTAACCCTAACCCTAGGGATCCAAACCCTAACCCTAACCCTAACCCTAGGGATCCAAACCCTAACCTTAACCCTAACCCTAGCCCTAACCCTACCCCTAACCCTAACCCTAACCCTAGGGATCCAAACCCTAACCTTAACCCTAACCCTAACCCTAGGGATCCAAACCCTAACCCTTACCCTAGGGATCCAAACCCTAACCCTAACCCTAGGGATCCAAACCCTAACCCTAACCCTAGGGATCCTAACCCTAACCCTAACCCTAGGGATCAAAACCCTAATCCTAACTCTAACTCTAGGGATCCAAACCCTAACCCTAATGCTAGGGATCCAAACCCTAACCCTACCCCTAACCCTTACCCTAACCCTAACCCTAGCCATTTCTATTCATAGTGGGTTTTCTAGCTGATTTTTATGAGTGGCAGCTGTCTGTCACACACTAAAGACGCTTTTTATTCCAAAAAATATTTTTTGTGTTACCACATTTTGAGAGCTACAATTTTTCCATATTTTGGTCCACAGAGTCATGTCACACGCCCTCTGTAGTCCCATTGGCGGTGTCTGGATCTTGATTTTTCTCTTGTGAAATTTCTCATCATGCGTATCAAAAACGCAAACGCAGGAAAAAACGCATGTAAACTCGTAAAAACGCGGCGTTTTTTTACCGCATAGGAAAACGCATGCGTCTAAAAAGCGCAGCGTTTGTACGCGTTTACATGCGTTTTTTTCACCACCTGAGGATGCGTTTTAAACTCAGCATTTTTAAACGCAAATGTGAAACTAGCCTAACACATGTGGAATTATATACTTAACAAAAAAGTGTTAAACAACTGAAATTATGTCTTACATTCTAGGTTCTTCAAAGTAGCCACCTTTTGCTTTGATAACTGCTTTGCACACTCTTGGCATTCTCTTTATGAGCTTCAAGAGGTAGTCACCGGGAATGGTTTTCAATTCACAGGTGTGCCCTGTCAGGTTTAATAAGTGGGATTTCTTGCCTTAAAAATGGGATTGGGACCATCAGTTGTGTTGTGAAGAAGTCTGGTGGATATACAGCTTACAGTCCTACTGAATAGACTGCTAGAATTTGTATTATGGCAAGAAAAAAGCAGCTAAGTAAAGAAAAATATGTGGCCATCATTACTTTAAGAAATGAAGGTCAGTCAGTCTGAAAAATTGGGAAAACTTTGAAAGTGTCCCCAAGTGCAGTGGCAAAAACCATCAAGCACTACAAAGAAACTGGCTCACATGAGAACCGCCCCAGGAAAGGAAGACCAAGAGTCACCTCTGCTTCTGAGTGTAAGTTTATCCGAGTCACCAGCCTCAGAAATTGAAGGTTAACAGCAGCTCAGATTAGAGACCAGGTCAATGCCACTCAGAGTTCTAGCAGCAGACACATCTCTACAACAACTGTTAAGAGGAGACTTTGCGCAACAGGCCTTCATGGTAAAATAGCTGCTAGAAAACCACTGCTAAGGACAGGCAACAAGCAGAAGAGACTTGTTTGGGCTTAAGAACACAAAGAATGGACAATCGACTAGTGGAAATATGTGCTTTGGTCTGATGAGTCCAAATTTGACATCTTTGGTTCCAACCACCGTGTCTTTGTGCAACGCAGAAAAGGTGAACGGATGGAGTCTACATGCCTGGTTCCCATCGTGAATCATTGAGGAGGAGGTGTGATTGTGTTGGGGTGCTTTGCTGGTGACACTGTTGGGGATTTATTCAAAATTGAAGGCATACTGAACCAGCATGGCTACCACAGCATCTTGCAGCGGCATGCTATTCCATCCGGTTTGCGTTTAGTTGGACCATCATTTCTTTTTCAACAGGACAATGACTCCTAACACACCTCCAGACTGTGTAAGGGCTATTTGACGAAGAAGGAGAGTGATGGGGCGCTACGCCAGATGACCTTGCCTCCACAGTCACCAGACCTGAACGCTGAACACAGAGTGAAGGCAAAAGGGCCAACAAGTGCTAAGCATCTCTGGGAACACCTTCAAAATTGTTGGAAGACCATTCCCGGTCTTCTTTTCCTGGGGCAGTCCTCATGTAAGCCAGTTTTTTTGTAGTGCTTGATGGTTTTTGCCACTGCACTTGGGGACACTTTCAAAGTTTTCCCAATTTTTCAGAATGACTGACCTTCATTTCTTAAAGTAATGATGGCGACTCATTTTTCTTTACTTAGCTGCTTTTTTCTTGCCGTAATACAAATTCTAACAGTCTATTCAGTAGGACTATCAGCTGTGTATCCACCAGACTTCTGCTCAACACAACTGATGGTCCCAACCCCATTTATAAGGCAAGAAATCCCACTTATTAAACCTGATAGGGCACAACTGTGAAGTAAAAACCATTTCCGGTGACTACCTCTTGAAGCTCATCAAGAGAATAGCAAGAGTGTGCAAAGCAGTTATCAAAGCAAAAGGTGGCTTCTTTGAAGAACCTAGAATATAAGACATAATTTCAGTTGTTTCACACTTTTTTGTTAAGTATATAATTCCACATGTGTTAATTCATAGTTTTGTTGCCTTCAGTGTGAATGTACAATTTTCATAGTCATGAAAATACAGAAAAATCTTTAAATGAGAAGGTGTGTCCAAAGTTTTGGTCTGTACTGTATGTATGTAGAAATATGGTAAATGATCATCAATAAAAGGAAGGCTTACCCAACACAATATAGCCCAACATGATCCAAAACAAGTGAGAGTGATCTCAGCAAAACACCCAGGGTCCAAAATGGCAACAATACAATTAATTTATAAATGGGTGGCAACCTACTTTTGAATCCTCTTTCAAGTATAGTGATTTTCATCCATACAATTCTGTAAGGGATTTCTTACAATTAAATAGCATTTATTCTTTCAAATAGTTAACACAATGTGCCATTGTACACAAGAGTAATATTGATTAAATTAACTGCATTCATTATGTTTGCAGAGAAAAAAGAACATTTTGTCATTCTAAACTTTTGAACATCAGTGTATTTATAGTCAATTTAAACATTTCATTGAGTAAATTTTATAGAAGATAGCAATTTAAGACAGAAATAATTGATAACATATTATTTATGTCCATTTTTCTATTTTTTTCACAGCAGTTTTTGAAGATTTTTGCTCATTGGCAAAAACAATTAAATCATACAGACACAGAGGAAATGTCAGGTTGGTGATTTTCTGGAATTGTCCTTGTGCCAGAGGAGATAAATATGCTGACATTTCAAGTATTGTTATCTGCTCATATGAATTGGGCTTTCAAAAATAAATATAATAATAATAACTTGACATCCAATATGCACATCATTAGTTTGGGGTGATGATCTGAATAATTTACAAGTTTAGTATTTATGGCATGTCTATATTTTAGATTGATATTTATTCTATTAAATCATTAAATTAGATAAAGCATTTAGTTTATTGCCCAGGAACCCTTATGGTTTATGTACTGTATAGGACAATAGCTTGATAAGGAACATTTCTTGAAACAGAGGTTTGCAATAAAGGAGTACCGTAGATTAAAAATGGTCCAACACTATAGATATAGAGTTTATAGAAAGTCAAAATTACATGACAGATTCATACTGCATCAATGTTAAATTCTGCAGCATATCAAACAGCATGTTAAAGTCGGCTTTGTGTTTTCCATTTTTAATGTTTACTGGCTCCGGGTAGTTTGGTATTTATTCTGAGTTCAATATTTAAAATTTTAAACATTTATAACTATTGAGGAAACTGATGATAATGGTTATATTATATAATCCATACTGTGCGAATAATGTCTTGGGAACTAAACTGAATAAACAGGCACTAAAGTTAATTTGTAATGTTCCGCAAAATCAGAATTTTTTAAAATCTTTTTATTGTCATAATGTTCTACTGTCACTCTATATTACTGCAGAATGTCATATCCTCAAAGCAATATGCTCTCTGTCAGGCTTACACTCTATTTCCAGCTCAAGTGTGTGATCACATGGCCACAAGTATGCGAATTTCATACTTGCGGTCATGTGTTCTTACTGTTCTATTGAGAGTTGCGGATAAAAAGATAAAAATTGCATACTGGTAGTTACAGTATGTGACTGTATTCAATGGTTAATACAAGCACTCAACAAAAAGATAATTCCCCATGCACTTGAATGATGCTTAGCAGATATGCATAGAAAGTACAAAATTATTTTAGAACAGAAGAATGAAATTGTGGTGCTCACCAATGCATAAAAATTAAGCAGACTTTATTCCAAATTAATAAAATTATGGCATGGCAGCTGTGAAGAATATGGTGAGATTTAATGGCAGCTTACAATCCTCCTTTAGGATGTGTAGCTGTAACAGGACACCTGCATCAGAAGGTGGTCCAGTCCGACCAGCTATATTTTAGAGAGCTTTGGAAAGGGCTGAAAGTCTTCCATGGTCTCAATCTGTTCTATCACCCCATTGTGGGAAGTTACACAGATTGGCTAGTAGAAGCCTGGTAGCAAAGCCGTGTTTGGTCTTCAAGCCTAACAGGTGCCCAGCCAAATTCGATGGTGCCAGAACCACTGCACAATGACTTTCCATTGGGAAGTTATGATAATAATAATAATAATTTTATTTATATAGCGCCAATATATTCCGCAGCACTTTATGATCTTTCATAGGCTTCATAAGAACCATCCCGGGAGCAGAAAAGGGTATGATCAGACAAGGAGATAAAGGCTTATGTTAGGCCATGAGCTCTCTCTCTCTTTATCATGCTTGCTGTTCACTTCTAAAATGGGGGCCACACTGAGTAACATGCTGAGAGGAACTGGAACCAGCTGGCAACCCATGTCCCCATGGGGCCAAGCACACATTGTCAAGCATCAAACCGGTAATTGACATGATTCATCTGCTTATATCTTTTGTACTTCACCAGTATTTGCATATCTGACCATGGTATATGTATAACCATTGTGTATATAGTGTATTGTCTAGTGTGCCCTTAAGGCGAATAAATATATAATATTTCCTTGGGCTGCCTGACGAAGATTGGCGAAATGCGCGTTGAGGCGGCAGGCTGGGGTCCAGGTCTCTCACCACATGTAGGTATATATTATATATAATCTGCTCTGATCAATTACTCTGCGTCAGATATGCACTTTAGTTAATCAATGCAGCTTTGCATCCTCCATTTCCCTCTGCCCTGTACTTTCTCTACACTTTGCTTTTGATTTTGTGGACATCGTATGCAATAACTTTTTTACATTGGCTGTATGAGGTTACCTGTTGGCTGCTAACAGCTGTGCTGTATACTACTTTCATGCAGACGCACTTTGAATACTTGTATAGAATAAATCATGCAATAAGTCTTAATTTGTTTTAGACTACTTGTAGATTGACTAATTGTTGTACTATTGCAATATTTTGATATGGCTTCTAATAGTGAGTCTATACTTTAAATCATTTATTTGGCAAAGCACAGAAGTATTTTATAGTGTGCATAAATGACCATTATTCATGTGGTGAATGTGTACCTTTCGGATCCTGCTTGGTTAGCTATACTCTGCTATGGATAATTGTATTTTAATTGTTTAATAAAATTATTACTTCCTATAAGATACTCTGGATTGGGTCTCTTTATACCTAGAGGTCCCATTTTCATTGTGTTAATCTGTTAGTGCATTTGTCTGGAGGCCTGGGCAGGTAAGCATCTCTGCTCTGCTTATACTTTTCTCAGGGGTAGCAACACTACCAGCCTGACCACCAACAGCATGATCAGGCACATGGCAGCAAAGCACCCAACTTTGTGGGCCGGACCCCAGGCTCCAGGAACACTGTCTGCAGGTGACACAACTGCTTCTTCCACTGTTTTATGTAGAAGCTTCTTCCACTGTTTTATGTAGAAGCCAATCCCAGTGCATTGTGCATGCGAAGATGCCTAGTTCCCTGCACCTGTTGTTGCCCACAGTCAAGTAGCACCATCATCAAACCCATCCACATCCTTGACCCAGCAGAGCCTTCAGTTGTCTATACCCCAGTCATTGGAACGCAAGCAGAAATATGTAGCCAATGACCCACAGGCCACAGTACTAAATTCTAACATTTCTCATCTGCTTTCGCTCAAAATGTTGCCTTTTAGGCCCATTGAGATGGAAGCTTTCCACAACCTGATGGCGGCAGCCGTCCCAAGGTACTAGGTCCCAGTCGCCACTATTTCTCCCGGTGTGCCATACCAACATTTCACCAGCACGTGCACCGCAACATTACCCGTGCCCTCAACAATGCTGTTACTGGGAAAGTCCACCTAACCACGGACACGTAGACAAGTGCTAGTGGTCAGGGACAGTACATCTCACTGACAGCACACTGAGTTAACATAGTGGAATCTGAGACCAAGTCAGACCTTGGGATGGAACACATGCTCCGGACGCCAAGGATTGCGGGCACTATGTCAATCAGCGTTGCCCTCACAGTCTACAGCTTCTGCACCTCCTCCTCTTCAGCCTCCATCTCTGAAAAGAGCACATCAGTCAGAAGCTAGAACCACTACAGCACTGTGTCAGCCAAGTGGCAACAGGCTGTGCTGAAGCTAATATGCTTAGGTGAAAAACTGCACAATGCTGAAGAGTTGTGGACAGTGCTGAAAGAGCAGTCAGATTTTTGGATGACACCGCTGAACCTACAGCAAGGCATGGTCGTGTGTGACAATGGCCAGAACTTGGTGGCGGCTCTGAGGCAAGGTGAACTCACATATGTAACTTGCCTGGCTCATGTGCTTAACCTCGTCATTCAACGTTTTCTCAAAAGCTACCCGGAGCTGCCAGATCTGCTAGTGAGAGTACGCTGCCTGGCTGCCCATTTTAGAAAGTCAGCTACAGCTTCAGCCGCCCTTGCCATGCTTCAGCAGCGTTTGCATCTTCCAGCTCAATGACTGGTGTGTGATATCCCCACGCATTGGAACTCTACACTGCATATGTTGGAAAAGATTTGTGAGCAGTAGAGGGCTGTTGTTGACTAGCATAAACAACAAGGCCATCGTTATTCAGCTCAGACTCCACACATTAGACCTCAGGAGTGGACATTAGGGTTGAGCGAAACGGATCGGTCATTTTCAGAAGTCGCCGACTTTTGGCAAAGTCGGGTTTCATGAAACCCGACCCGATCCATGTGTGGGGTCGGCCATGAGGTCGGCGATCTTCTTATCGGGTATCGGAATTCCGATACCGAGTTACGATATTTTTGCGATATCGGGAATCGGTATCGGGATCCATATTTATGTGTAAAATAAAGAATAAAAAAAAAAAATATTGATATACTCACCCTCGGACGCGCCCTGGTTCTAACTGGCAGTCTCCCCTCCTAAGAATGAGCGAGTGAAGGACCTGCGGTGACGTCGCGGCTTGTGACTGGTCGCGTGAGCGGTCACATGAGCGGTCACGCGACCAATCACAAGCCGCGACATCATCAAAGGTCCTTCACTTGCTCATTCTTAGGAAGGCAGGCTGCCGGCTAGAACCAGGGCGCGTCCGAGTTTCCTCTCCTTCAGTCCCTGGGAACCATTAGTATCCCATTGCACTGCATTGGTTTCGTGTTTCGGCCGACCCCGACCCCGACTTTTCTATAGGATCGGCCGATTTCACTCGACCCAACTTTTGAGAAAGTTGGGTTTTGTGAAACCCGACTCGACCCTATAAAAATAAAAGTCGCTCAACCCTAGTGGACATGGATGTCCCACATATGTACCATACTCAAAAACTTTAAGAACTGCACCAATATGTGAGCAGCGATGATGCCATAAATAGGATTACCATCCCACTTCTCTTTATTCTAAAAACCTTTCTTCTCTGCTCACAATTAAAGAGGATGCATTGCAGGTGGAGCAAGAGGACATGGAGCAAGGAACGATACAGAGTGATTACACTTAGCCCAGCCTCATGTTGTCCCAACATGGATTGGTAGACAATGAGAAAGAGTAGGAGGAGGAAGAACAGGAGCTACAAGAATGATGATACTACAAGCACAGCTGTCATTCTGTCTGTTCAGCGTGGATGGCATGAGGACAGGGAGGAGGAAGAGGAGGATGGGGAGGAGGACAGCATGGTCAGTTGTCCTGTTGGTGAGGACACGGACGTCTTGCCTGTTAGCAGTCTGGCGTGCATGGCTGACTTTATGTTGTGCTGCGTTTCCCGTGACCCTTGCATTATTACAAGGTAAGTATATAGAAAAATGGGGTGCTCACTACCAAATTTTGGTGCTGCATTATTACAATTTTTAGTGACACTCATTACTGGTGGTGACACTTTTAGACCCACGCTACAAGGAGAACTTTCAATCTCTTCTTCCAGAGGCAGACAGGTGTACTAAAATGTTGCAGTACTAGAGGGCCCCTGTAGGGAAATTGATAGAAATATTCCCATCTGAGAACACTGGCAGCAAACGTCAGAGTTTGTTGTACAACCAAGGAGTCCAAGCGAGAGAGACAGAAGTACAATCCAGCTCAGGCAAGGGAACAATGGCAAAGTTCTGGGACAGTTTTCTCAGACTCTCCCATTGTTGCTGGCACAGAGGCAACGGGGCTGTCACAAGAAGTGTAATGTTTAAGAAGATGCTGAGGGAATACCTTGCTGATCTAACAAACATCCTCCATGAATCCTCTGTGCCTTTTAATTATTGGGTATCCATGTTGGACACGTGGCATGAACTGACTGTGTATGCCTTGGAAGTCCTGGCCTGCCCTGCTGCTAGCTTTCTGTAACAGCGGGTTTTTAGTGCCGCTGGCACAGATAAGCGCATCCGCCTGTCAAATGAAAATGCTGACAGACGGACTCTTATGAAAATAAACAAGGGATGGATAGGGCAAGACTTCTGTACACCACCGAATGAAAACAGCGAAACATAACTTCAAATACATTGTCATTTTTGTGGAGGTGTATTCTCATGCACCGCTTCACAACCACACATGGGTATACGCTTCCTGATTTGGTCTGTTTGGTGTTTTCCTCCCTATCTTCATCCTCATCATCCACAATCACTGGAACACCAGGGTGAATGTATTCCGTGATGCAAAAGTCACTCAATTTTTGTGCAAGGGTGTTTTTTACTCCCTCAGGGGGAAATGTTTGTCAGCCCATACACTTAGTGTATGAGCATTACGAATCTAGGACACCCACTCCTTTAAATATTTCCTAATTTTTAATGAGGCCTTCATCAATGTCTCATCATTCTCTGCCACTAGATCACCAGGATTATCGTGTTCCTTGCTGCTAAAGCCAGTCAATTTTTGGGAAAGGGTGTCTATGATACCCATAAAATATTTTTTAAAAATGTACCCCCCATGGGGAAATGTTTGTCAGCCCCTGTACTTAGTGTATGAGCATTATGATTCTAGGAGACCCGCTCCTTTAAATTGGTCCTAATTTTTAATGAGGCCTTCATCAACATCTCATCATTCTCTGCCACTAGATCACCAGGATTATCGTGTTCTGTGCTGTTACAGCCAGTCAATTTTTGGGCAAGGATGTTTATGATGCCCATAAAATATTTTTTTTAAATGGACCCCCATGGGAAAATATTTTTCAGCCCATGAACTTAGTGTATGGGCATTACAAGTCTAGGAGACCGGCTCCATTAAATTGGGCATGGTTTTAAATGAGGCCTTCCTCCACATCTCATCATTCTCTGCTACCAGATCACCAGGGTTAACGTGTTCCGTGCTGCTACAGCCAGTCAATTTTTGGGCAAGGGTGTCTACGATGCCCATAAAAATTTTTTAAAAAAACATAGCCCCCATGGGGAAATGTTTGTCAGCCCATGCACTTAGTGTATGCGCATTACGAGTCTAGGAGACCCGCTCCTTTAAATTGGCATAGTTTTTAATGAGACCTTCCTCCACATCTCATAATCCACCACCACTAGACTACCAGAGTTATCGTGTTCTGTGCTGCTACAGCCAGTCCAATTTTTGGCAAGGGTGTCTATGATGCCCATAAAATATTTTTATAACAATTATACTCCCCCAGGGGGAAATATTTGTCAGCCTATGCACTTAGTGTATGGGCATTACGAGTCTAGGAGACTCACTCCTTTGTAATAGGATAGCTTTTATTTATGAGGCCCTCCTCCATGTTTCTTCCAAGGGGGATTGTGTTTCATGCAAATTTGGGTCAAGGTGGCCCTTGCATTCAATGCATAAGGAAACAGTATGGTAGAACCAACTGAAGAAAGTGAAGTGGGTTTTCCTGTGGTTATCCAGTACCTGGGTTCAAAGCCTTATTGGGGTGCATATTTGCATATGACTTGGTAGCACGGCAGGCCTTGCAGTTAATACATAAGAAAACAGTATGGGATTACAAAATGAAAAATGTTTAGTGGATTTTTCTGTGGCCATCCAGTACCAGGGTTCAAAGGATTCTTGGGGTGAATATGACATGATAGCAGGGCAGGCCTTGACTTCAATGCAATATTTTTTCAGGAAGCCCTCCTGTACCTCTTGTGAAAGGGGTATTGGGGTGCGTCTTAATTCTTGGCAGCCCAGCCACTCACTGCATAGGCATTAACAGCATAGGAGTCCCACTGTTTAATAATGGCCTTTAAGAATATTAATTCCACCTGATACCCCTCTATAAATAGGCTTTGTGACTTTAAGAGTCCCTCCTCCATAAATGAAACAAGATGTCTCATTATGTGTCACACACCACATGGCCAGCTAGGGTTGTTAAATGTTACAATGACATTTCACAGTGAATGCATTTGTATTGGTTGAAAGCAATGTTAAATTTGAAAAACACTTCAAAAACGCTGCGTGTGAACATCGCTCAAGTGGTGGAGGAACATTTTGGTCTGGGGTTAATTATTTTGCTTTATATACAAGTCATTACCCTGGAAAGGATGTATCTTATCATATTTCCCAGCAAAATCCATTTTGGTTTCATTTTTGTATGTTTTTTTGCACCTGTAAAAATGGCGTGAAATGCTGACACCATTGCTTACAGCCGTGACCTAGGATTCAGAAGGGCTTCCTGGGGCGATCCCCATGATGTTCCAGTGTCATTTGAGCAGTTCTTCCATCATTTTCAGACGATTATAGACCTTAAACGGACCCCCGGGGGGATCGTGGTAAAAATACTTGCGTTTCCCATATACTTAAACTGGGCTCGTTACTCGGGTCAAGTACCCGAGTATTCCAATTTGCTCGACCAGAGTAACGAGCACCCGAGCATTTTAGTGCTCGCTCATCACTAATTTTTAGCATTTCCCCATCACTCATTTGATTGACACTATTCCTTTCTCACAAGAAACACCTTTATTGCATACATTTGTGCTTTCCCTTTTGATTACAGACAAACTGTGATATTTATCTATTGTCACTATATACTATATTACCTGCTTGGTATGCCCCATCTTCATTTAATGATCCATGGTTGGATCTTCATGTTTTTCCGAATGGTCCACTATGACATGAATAACAAAAATCCCACAAATAAAGCTTACCCATGCCTAACAAGCAACCATGGACCAATACACCCTATTATGATCTATAAGTTACCGAAACAAAAAGAGATGGAATATTTGCTTGTGTGATCTGCTTTAAAGACAACCTGAAGTATGTATGAAGACATGCATGCAGGTACTAATATAAACAATATATAACAAAGGGACAGCAATATGTACAAATCCAAATTAATAATATGTATTGAACAACACTTTGCAGACCTCTAGAAATATACTGAATGCAAAGAGCCTCTGATGTTATGTCAAAGTAATTAACAACAAAAGTAAAAGCATGAATATGCCAAAGATATACAATATGTGGAGAGAAAATATGAAGCTAAATACAATCGCACACATTCCAAATTACCGTGGCATCTGCAAACTCTCAAAACCACAAGGCAAATGCAATGAAAATACAGATACAATTTCTCCATACCAACATCAGTTTGTGTCTGACATGAAATAATTTCAGCACAACACTATTTCAAACCTGGGTAATGCTAATAAGTGCAAAAGATCCTGAAATGCATCATGGTTGATGAGAACAAGCAGAGAATAAGTGCCCAATGCGTATCGCCACACACAGTGGCTTAATCAGGGGCCTGAATTTCAGCTGCAAGTGCCAAGATTTAAATAGGAAGTTAATGAAAATGAAATATGAATGAAATATGAATAAGAATAGATAAACAGGTTTCATATCACATGTGTGAGAAGAGTGACAAACCCTGTGAACAAGATAAAAAAAAAGTGAAAAGGTAATAGAATGAAGGGTCTAAACCCTGTGAAAAAAATTAATGATAGAAAAGCATTTTACAAGCGTACTTTAAAGTTTAAACATATAACCCTAGAGACATTTAGACTGACGTTAAATTTGTTTTTAACCCCTTAGCGACCGCCGATACGCCTTTTAACGGCTAAGGGTATTTAAACCACAGCGCCATTAATTAGCGCCCCCCAGAGTCGGATTTTCTCCGGGGTCTCAGCTGCCGGGGGTAGCCGAGACCCCAGAGAACATGATTCGGGGTTTTTTTACCCACCCCACATTTGCGATCGCCGGTAATTAACCGTTTACCGGCGATCGCAAAAAAAACAAAACGCGATCTCTTTTTAATTTCTCTGTCCTCCGATGTGATCGCACATCGGAGGACAGAGAAAAGGGGTCCCAGGTAGCCCCCAATACTCACCTATCTCCCCCGGTGCTCCTTGTGGCTCCCGGTGGGCGCCGCCATCTTCTTCTTCTTCATCTTCGGGGGCAGCCGAGACCCCAAAGAGCATGATCGGGGTCGGTTTTACCGACCCCTGTTTTGCGATCGCCGGTAATTAACTGTTTACCGGCGACCGCAAAAAAAAAAAAAAAAAAAAAAGTAAAGTGTAATTCTCTGTCCTCTGATGTGATCGCACATCAGAGGACAGAGAAATAGGGGGATTCGGGGACCCTATCATACTCACCTGTGTCCCTGGATCCTCCTGCAGTTGGGGCTAAAATTAGGGTTAGGGTTAGGGTTAGGGCTAGGGTTAGGGCTCGGGTACGGGTTAGGGTTAGGGCTAGGGTTAGGGCTAGGGTTAGGGTTAGGGTTAGGGCTAGGGTTAGGGCTAGGGCTAGGGTTAGGGCTAGGGTTAGGGCTAGGGTTAGGGTTAGGGCTAGGGCTAGGGTTAGTGCTAGGGTTAGGGTTAGGGCTAGGGTTAGGGCTAGGGTTAGGGTTAGGGCTAGCGTTAGGGCTAGGGTTAGGGCTAGGTTTGGGGCTAAATTTAGGGTAGGGGCTAAATTTAGGGTTAAGGTTGGGGCTAAATTTAGGGTTAGGCTTATTTCACACTTACGTCGGTACGGGGCCGTCGCAATGCATCGGCCCGACATACCGATGCACGTTGTGAAAATTGTGCACAACGTGGGCAGCGGCTGTAGTTTTTCAACGCATCCGCTGCCCAATCTATGTCCTGGGGAGGAGAGGGCGGAGTTACGGCCACGCATGCGCGGTCAGAAATGGCAGATGCGACGTACAAAAACGTTTCATTGAACGTTTTTTTGTGCCGACGGTCCGCCAAAACACAACTGATCCAGTGCACGACGGACGCGACGTGTGGCCATCCGTCACGATCCGTCGGCAATACAAGTCTATGGGCAAAAAACGCATCCTGCGGGCACATTTGCAGGATCCGTTTCTTGTCCAAATCGACGGATTGCGACGGATGCCAAACGATGCAAGTGTGAAAGTAGCCTTAGGGCTAGGGTTAGAGTTGGGGCTAAAGTTAGGGCTAGGGTTGGGGCTAAAGTTAGGGTTAGAGTTGGGATTAGGGTTAGGGTTTGGATTAGGGTTGGTATTAGGGTTAGGGTTGGAATTAGGGTTACGCTTGGGATTAGGGTTAGGTTTGGGATTAGGGTTAAGGTTGTGATTAGGGTTGAGCGAAACGGGTCGTTCATTTTCAAAAGTCGCCGACTTTTGGCAAAGTCGGGTTTCATGAAACCCGATCCGACCCCTGTGTGGGGTCGGCCGTGCGGTACGCGACTTTCGCGCCAAAGTCGCGTTTCAATGACGCGAAAAGCACCATTTCTCAGCCAATGAAGGTGAACGCAGAGTGTGGGCAGCGTGATGACATAGGTCCTGGTCCCCACCATCTTAGAGAAGGGCATTGCAGTGATTGGCTTGCTGTCTGCGGCGTCACAGGGGCTATAAAGGGGCATTCCCGCCGACCGCCATCTTACTGCTGCTGATCTGAGCATAGGGAGAGGTTGCTGCCGCTTCGTCAGAAGCAGGGATAGTGTTAGGCAGGGTCCATTAACTACCAAACCGCTTGTGCTGTAGCGATTTCCACTGTCCAACACCACCTTCGGTGTGCAGGGACAGTGGAAGCTACATTTTTTTTTTTCTCAGCGCTGTAGCTCATTGGGCTGCCCTAGAAGGCTCCCTGATAGCTGCATTGCTGTGTGTACGCCGCTGTGCAAACCAACTGCTTTTTTCAAAGCACAAATCCTGTTGTTCTGCACAGCTATCTTGTTTGTTTGTCCACACTTTTTATTTAATTTGTGCATCAGTCCACTCCTTATATTGCTGCCTGCCATACCTGGCTGAGATTACTGCAGGGAGATAGTAATTGTAGGACAGTCCCTGTTTTTTTTTTTTTCTTTTGTGGGAGATTAAGATTGGCATTTCTGCTACAGTGCCATCCCTGTGTGTGCCATCTCTCACTCAGTGGGCCATAGAAAGCCTATTTATTTTTTTGCTTGATTTGGGTTCTAAAATCTACCTGAAAAAATCACTACATCAATCAGTGGGAGATAAATATTGGCCTCTGGGCTTGTGTGCCACTCCTGACTCCTGTGTGTGCCATCTCTCACTCAGTGGGCCATAGAAAGCCTATTTATTTTTTTGCTTGATTTGGGTTCTAAAATCTACCTGAAAAAATCACTACATCAATCAGTGGGAGAAAAATATTGGCCTCAGAGCTTGTGTGCCACTCCCGACTCCTGTGTGTGCCATCTCTCACTCAGTGGGCCATAGAAAGCCTATTTATTTTTTTGCTTGATTTGGGTTCTAAAATCTACCTGAAAAAATCACTACATCAATCAGTGGGAGAAAAATATTGGCCTCAGGGCTTCTGTGCCACTCCTGACTCCTGTGTGTGCCATCTCTCACTCAGTGGGCCATAGAAAGCCTATTTATTTTTTTGCTTGATTTGGGTTCTAAAATCTACCTGAAAAAATCACTACATCAATCAGTGGGAGAAAAATATTGGCCTCAGGGCTTGTGTGCTACTCCTGACTCCTGTGTGTGCCATCTCTCACTCAGTGGGCCATAGAAAGCCTATTTATTTTTTTGCTTGATTTGGGTTCTAAAATCTACCTGAAAAAATCACTACATCAATCAGTGGGAGAAAAATATTGGCCTCAGGGCTTGTGTGCCACTCCTGACTCCTGTGTGTGCCATCTCTCACTCAGTGGGCCACAGAAAGCCTATTTATTTTTTTGCTTGATTTGGGTTCTAAAATCTACCTGAAAAAATCACTACATCAATCAGTGGGAGATAAATATTGGCCTCTGGGCTTGTGTGCCACTCCTGACTCCTGTGTGTGCCATCTCTCACTCAGTGGGCCATAGAAAGCCTATTTATTTTTTTGCTTGATTTGGGTTCTAAAATCTACCTGAAAAAATCACTACATCAATCAGTGGGAGAAAAATATTGGCCTCAGGGCTTGTGTGCCACTCCTGACTCCTGTGTGTGCCAGCTCTCACTCAGTGGGCCATAGAAAGCCTATTGATTTTTTTGCTTGATTTGGGTTCTAAAATCTACCTGAAAAAATCACTACATCAATCAGTGGGAGAAAAATATTGGCCTCTGGGCTTGTGTGCCACTCCTGACTCCTGTGTGTGCCATCTCTCACTCAGTGGGCCATAGAAAGCCTATTTATTTTTTTGCTTGATTTGGGTTCTAAAATCTACCTGAAAAAACCACTACATCAATCAGTGGGAGAAAAATATTGGCCTCAGGGCTTGTGTGCCACTCCTGACTCCTGTGTGTGCCATCTCTCACTCAGTTGGCCATAGAAAGCCTATTTATTTTTTTTTGCTTGATTTGGGTTCTAAAATCTACCTGAAAAAATCACTACATCAATCAGTGGGAGAAAAATATTGGCCTCTGGGCTTGTGTGCCACTCCTGACTCCTGTGTGTGCCATCTCTCACTCAGTGGGCCATAGAAAGCCTTTTTTTGTTTTTTTATTTGGTTTCTAAATTGTCCCTGAAAAAATCATTTTATTTTATTTGGTTTCTAAATTCTTCCTGAAAAAATCATTTTATTTTATTTTGTTTCTAAAGTCTCCCTGAAAAAAAAAAAAAAAATAGGTGGGAGATTAATATTGCCCTTTCTGCTTGTGTGCCAGTCTTGACTCCTGGGTGTGCCATCTCTCTCTCTCTCTCAAATTGTGGGCCATAGAAAGCCTATTTATTTTTTTTAGCTTGATTTGGGTTCCCAAATATACCTGAAAAAATCACTACATCAATCAGTGGGAGAAAAATATTGGCCTCTGGGCTTGTGTGCCACTCCTGACTCCTGTGTGTGCCATCTCTCACTCAGTGGGCCATAGAAAGCCTTTTTTTGTTTTTTTATTTGGTTTCTAAATTGTCCCTGAAAAAATCATTTTATTTTATTTGGTTTCTAAATTCTTCCTGAAAAAATCATTTTATTTTATTTTGTTTCTAAAGTCTCCCTGAAAAAAAAAAAAATAGGTGGGAGATTAATATTGCCCTTTCTGCTTGTGTGCCAGTCTTGACTCCTGGGTGTGCCATCTCTCTCTCTCTCTCAAATTGTGGGCCATAGAAAGCCTATTTATTTTTTTTAGCTTGATTTGGGTTCCCAAATATACCTGAAAAAATCACTACATCAATCAGTGGGAGAAAAATATTGGCCTCTGGGCTTGTGTGCCACTCCTGACTCCTGTGTGTGCCATCTCTCACTCAGTGGGCCATAGAAAGCCTTTTTTTGTTTTTTTATTTGGTTTCTAAATTGTCCCTGAAAAAATCATTTTATTTTATTTGGTTTCTAAATTCTTCCTGAAAAAATCATTTTATTTTATTTTGTTTCTAAAGTCTCCCTGAAAAAAAAAAAAAAAAATAGGTGGGAGATTAATATTGCCCTTTCTGCTTGTGTGCCAGTCTTGACTCCTGGGTGTGCCATCTCTCTCTCTCTCTCTCAAATTGTGGGCCATAGGAAGCCTATTTATTTTTTTTTGCTTGATTTGGGTTCCCAAATATACCTGAAAAAATCACTACATCAATCAGTGGGAGAAAAATATTGTCCTCTGGGCTTGTGTGCCACTCCTGACTCCTGTGTGCGTCATCTCTCACTCAGTGGGCCCTAGAAAGCCTATTTTTTGTTTTATTTGTTTTCTAAATTCTCCCTGAAAAAATCATTTTATTTTATTTGGTTTCTAAATTATTCCTGAAAAAATCATTTTTTTTGTATTTTTTTTTTCTAAAGTCTCCCTGAAAAAAAAAAAAAAAAAAATCAAATCAGTGGGAGATTAATATTGCCCTTTCTGCTTGTGTGCCAGTCTTGACTCCTGGGTGTGCCATCTCTCTCTCTCTCTCAAATTGTGGGCCATAGAAAGCCTATTTATTTTTTTTAGCTTGATTTGGGTTCCCAAATATACCTGAAAAAATCACTACATCAATCAGTGGGAGAAAAATATTGGCCTCTGGGCTTGTGTGCCACTCCTGACTCCTGTGTGTGCCATCTCTCACTCAGTGGGCCATAGAAAGCCTTTTTTTGTTTTTTTATTTGGTTTCTAAATTGTCCCTGAAAAAATCATTTTATTTTATTTGGTTTCTAAATTCTTCCTGAAAAAATCATTTTATTTTATTTTGTTTCTAAAGTCTCCCTGAAAAAAAAAAAAAAAAAAATAGGTGGGAGATTAATATTGCCCTTTCTGCTTGTGTGCCAGTCTTGACTCCTGGGTGTGCCATCTCTCTCTCTCTCTCAAATTGTGGGCCATAGGAAGCCTATTTATTTTTTTTTGCTTGATTTGGGTTCCCAAATATACCTGAAAAAATCACTACATCAATCAGTGGGAGAAAAATATTGTCCTCTGGGCTTGTGTGCCACTCCTGACTCCTGTGTGTGCCATCTCTCACTCAGTGGGCCATAGAAAGCCTTTTTTTGTTTTTTTATTTGGTTTCTAAATTGTCCCTGAAAAAATCATTTTATTTTATTTGGTTTCAAAATTCTTCCTGAAAAGAATCATTTTATTTTAATTTGTTTCTAAAGTCTCCCTGAAAAAAAAAAAAAATAGGTGGGAGATTAATATTGCCCTTTCTGCTTGTGTGCCAGTCGTGACTCCTGGGTGTGCCATCTCTCTCTCTCTCTCAAATTGTGGGCCATAGAAAGCTTTTTTTTTTTTTTGCTTGATTTGGGTTCCAAAATCTACCTGAAAAAATCACTACATCAATCAGTGGGAGAAAAATATTGGCCTCTGGGCTTGTGTGCCGCTCCTGACTCCTGTGTGTGCCATCTCTTACTCAGTGGGCCATAGAAAGCCTTTTTTTGTTTTTTTATTTGGTTTCTAAATTCTTCCTGAAAAAATCATTTTTTTTAATTTTGTTTCTAAAGTCTCCCTGAAAAAAAAAAAAAATAAATAAAACAGTGGGAGATTAATATTGACATTTGTGCTTGAGTGACAGTCCTGCGTGTGTGGCATCTCTGTGATTTGGTGCCACAGAAAACAACAGAGTGTGTAACATTGTGCCTGATTTTCCTTGTGGTCTTACCAACCTGTAAAGGGATATTGAAATCATACTGAAGTTATAGGTCACCGTGTAAGTTGTTTGACAGCAACAAATAAAGTTACTTTGGTTAAGTTTTTAAAACAATGAGGAAGTCTGGTGCAAGAGGTCGTGGCCGTGGGCGTTCATTGTCAGCTGGTAATGATGGTAGTGGTAGTGGAGCATCAGGTGGTCGTGGGAAAAAATATATTCCACCTAAGTCTGGAGCTGTGGAGCCAGGTTCGTCATCTGGCTACACAAGGCCTCGAACGCTCTCTTTTCTGGGAGTAGGAAAACCGCTTTTAAAGCCGGAGCAGCAACAGCAAATTTTGGCTTACCTTGCAGACTCAGCCTCTAGCTCTTTTGCCTCCTCTTCTGAAACTGGTAAATGTAAAAGCAGCGCGTCGCTTGTGGATGTTCACGGTCAGGGACAAGTCGCTTCCTTGTCCTCTTCAGCAAAAACAACAACAAGAGAGAAGGATGCAGCAGGCGACACAACGGGTTACTCCATGGAGCTCTTTACACATACCGTCCCTGGCTTAGAAAGTGAAGCAGTTAACAGTCCATGCCCATTACAAGTTGAATCTGACATGGAGTGCACTGATGCACAGCCACAGCCAGACTACTATCCTGGTCCTTTGACTCAGACCACAACATTGTCATCGCAGGGTGCTGATCAAGAATCAGACCCTGATGAGACTATGTTGCCCCGTCACGAACGCTATACCACCGACCGACACGGTGACACAGACGAAGTTGCACACGAGCTAGAAGAGGAGGTAATAGATGACCCAGTTGTTGACCCCGATTGGCAGCCATTGGGGGAACAGGGTGCAGGCGGCAGTAGTTCAGAAGCGGAGGTGGAGGAGGGGCCGCAGCAGGCATCAACATCGCAACAGGTTCCATCTGCCGGGCCCGTATCTGGCCCAAAACGCGTGTCAAAGCCAAAACCTGTTGGAGGACAGCGTGGCCATCCGGTTAAAGCTCAGTCTGCAATCCCTGAAAAGGGATCCGATGCTAGGAAGAGTGCAGTCTGGCATTTTTTTAAACAACATCCAATTGATCAGCGCAAAGTCATCTGTCAAAAATGTTCAACTAGCTTAAGCAGAGGTCAGAATCTGAAAAGTCTCAATACAAGTTGCATGCATAGACATTTAACCACCATGCATTTTCAAGCCTGGACTAACTACCAAACGTCCTTTAACGTTGTAGCACCCCCGGCCAATGAAGCTAGTCAGCAACGCAACATCCCTTCCGTCACTGTAAGGCCACCATTTTCCGCACCACCTGCAGTATCTGTGCAGGTTTCTTTGCCAGCCAAAAGCAGTCAGGGTCAGGGAATCACCAGTTTTGTAGGAGGAAATATTGCATCTAGGGCACCGGCGGAAACAATACTGTCTCCAACCGTCTCTCAGTCTGCCATGTCCACCGGCACACCCGCAAGTTCCACGATCTCGAGCTCTCCAGTCCAGCTCACCCTACATGAGACTCTGGTTAGAAAAAGGAAGTACTTATCCTCGCATCCGCATACACAGGGTTTTAACGCCCACATAGCTAGACTAATCTCGTTAGAGATGATGCCCTACCGGTTAGTTGAAAGTGAAGCTTTCAAAGCCCTGATGGAGTACGCTGAACTACGCTACGAGCTACCCAGTCGACACTTTTTTTCCAGAAAAGCCATCCCAGCCCTGCACCAGCATGTTAAACAGCGCATCGTCCATGCACTCAGGCAATCTGTGAGTACAAAGGTGCACCTGACTACAGATGCATGGACCAGTAGGCATAACCAGGGACATTACGTGTCCATCACAGCACACTGGGTGAATGTGGTGGATGCAGGGTCCACAGGGGACATCAATTTCGGGACAGTTGTGCCTAGCCCACGGTCTAGGAAACAGTTGGCTGTAGGCGTTCGCACCCCCTCCTCCTCCTCCTGCAGAAGCGACAGCTCTTCCACAGACCGCAGTCGGCCAACCACTCCATCGGCAGCTGACACTGTTGCACACCAGTTGTCCCATTATGGGCCAGCTACTGGCAAGCGTCAGCAGGCTGTATTGGCTGCAAAGTGTTTGGGCGACAACAGACACACCGCGGAAGTTCTGTCCGAGTTCTTGCAACAAGAAACACAGTCGTGGCTGGGCACAGTAGATCTTGAGGCAGGCAAGGTAGTGAGTGATAACGGAAGGAATTTCATGGCTGCCATCTCCCTTTCCCAACTGAAACACATTCCTTGCCTGGCTCACACCTTAAACCTGGTGGTGCAGTGCTTATTGAAAACTTATCCTGGGTTCTCCGACCTGCTCCTCAAAGTGCGTGGACTTTGCTCACATATCCGCCGTTCGCCCGTACACTCCAGCCGTATGCAGAGCTATCAGCGTTCTTTGAACCTTCCCCAGCATCGCCTAATCATAGACGTTGCAACAAGGTGGAACTCAACACTGCACATGCTTCAGAGACTGTGCCAACAGAGGCGGGCTGTTATGTTTTTGTGGGAGGATACACATACACGGGCAGGCAGTAGGATGGCAGACATGGAGTTGTCAGGTGTGCAGTGGTCGAAGATACAAGACATGTGTCAAGTCCTTCAGTGTTTTGAGCAATGCACACGGCTGGTTAGTGCAGACAACGCCATAATAAGCATGAGCATCCCCCTAATGTGTCTGCTGATGCAAAGTTTGACGCACATAAAGGATCAGGCGTCTGCACCAGAGGAAGAGGAAAGCCTTGATGACAGTCAGCCATTGTCTGGTCAGGGCAGTGTACAGGACGAGGTAGCGGGCGAAGAGGAGGTGGAGGACGAGGAGGATGATGGGGATGAGTTTATTTTTAATGAGGAAGCTTTCCCGGGGCACTGGAAATTGGTTGCGTGGCAAGGCCGGGTTCTGGTTTTTTGAGGGACACAAGTGACGTAGATTTGCCTGAAACTGCCCCTCAACCAACCACAACCGCAGATTTGACAACTGGAACTTTGGCCCACATGGCGGATTATGCCTTACGTATCCTCAAAAGGGACACACGCATTACTAAAATGATGAACGATGACGATTACTGGTTGGCCTGCCTCCTTGATCTACGCTATAAAGGCAAATTGCAAAATATTATGCCACATGAGAACTTGGAACTAATATTAGCAACCAAACAATCAACTCTTGTTGACCGTTTGCTTCAGGCATTCCCAGCACACAGCGCACGTGATCGTTCTCACACGAGCTCCAGGGGGCAGCAGACCAGGAGTGTTAGGGGTGCACACATCAGAAGTGAGGTTGGACAGAGGGGTTTTCTGACCAGGTTGTGGAGTGATTTTGCTATGACCGCAGACAGGACAGGTACTGCTGCATCAATTGAAAGTGACAGGAGACAACATTTGTCCAGTATGGTTACTAACTATTTTTCATCCCTTATCGATGTTCTCCCTCAACCGTCATTCCCATTTGATTACTGGGCATCAAAATTAGACACCTGGCCAGAATTGGCAGAATATGCATTGCAGGAGCTTGCTTGCCCGGCAGCTAGTGTCCTATCAGAAAGAGTATTCAGTGCTGCAGGTTCAATATTAACCGAAAAAAGGACTCGTCTGGCTACCCAAAATGTTGATGATCTAACATTCATTAAAATGAACCACAACTGGATTTCGAAATCTTTTGCCCCACCTTGCCCGGCAGACACCTAGCTTTCCTACGAAAAGCTCTTGCCTGTGGACTACTGTGAATTACTTTTCGAATGTCTAATTTGCTGCAGCTGATTGTCCAGCATA
This sequence comes from Ranitomeya imitator, assembly GCF_032444005.1. NCBI lineage: Eukaryota > Metazoa > Chordata > Amphibia > Anura > Dendrobatidae > Ranitomeya > Ranitomeya imitator. Next base: position 326,605,654 of record NC_091286.1, on the reverse strand, counting down.
CGACATGTTTACACCTCCCTAAATGGCCAAACTCCCTACACGGGGCCGTGGTATCGCGACTTGGCGCAAGCACCCGTGAGAGTGCTGTTTGTCTGAAGAGGTGGGTGTGCCCGCTTTTGGTCGACGGCACTACCACTGGGTCCCTCATAGTACAATAAAGTGTCTCTGGCGGTGGTGGTGCGCACCCAACGTCAGACACACTGTTGTAACATGAGGGGCCCTGGGCCTGTACCGCCGGCCACAAGAGAGTTCACCCAACCCCAGGTCAAATATTGCTCTACCACTTCCACAGTTATCTCTCACACTTCCACCAATGTTTAGTCTATGCGCTGACATCCTTCCATTCCTGCCACTGACAATACCATTGTGTTGACATGTATGATGGTACTTAACATAGTCAGGGGCAGTGTCCTCTATTTACCACAGTAAATACTTTGCGCTAAATTAGTAGGTCTGAAACTACGCAGAGGATCCCACCCCTGAACCTAATGATTGCACCCTTTAGTGTTTTCGTTTTGTTTTAATGCGAGACATTCACATTTATTTATTATTTTGGACTACTAACTGGCAGACACTCAATACAATCGGCCTCCGCTGACCAGACCACTGCTGCCGTCTACCCCTGGAACCAATTTTAAATTGCCTACAGCCTGTCCAATTTTATTATGTTAGGCCTTCGAAGCCTGTCTGCGGTCCCTCCTTCCACTAGGCCTCCACTGACAATTCTACTGCTGCCCGTGTACCCCTGGAACCAATTTTAAATTGCCAACAGCCCTATTTTGTTATGTTAGGCCTTCGAAGCCTGTCTGCGGTCCCTTCTTTCTACTACTACTACACTGACCAGACCATTGCTGCCCGTGTACCCCTGGAACCAAATTTAAATTGCCTACAGCCAGCCCAATTTTTTTTATGTTAGGCCTTCGAAGCCTGTCTGCGGTCCCTCCTTCCACTAGGCCTCCACTGACCATTCTACTGCTGCCCGTGTACCCCTGGAACCAATTTTAAATTGCCAACAGCCCAATTTTTTTATGTTAGGCTTTCGAAGCCTGTCTGCGGTCCCTCTTTCCACTAGGCCTCGACTGACCATTCTACTGCTGCCCGTGTACCCCTGGAACCAATTTTAAATTGCCTACAGCCAGCCCAATTTTTTTTATGTTAGGCCTTCGAAGCCTGTCTGCGGTCCCTCCTTCCACTAGGCCTCCACTGACCATTCTACTGCTGCCCGTGTACCCCTGGAACCAATTTTAAATTGCCAACAGCCCTATTTTGTTATGTTAGGCCTTCTAAGTCTGTCTGCGGTCCCTTCTTTCTACTAGTACTACACTGACCAGACCATTGCTGCCCGTGTACCCCTGGAACCAAATTTAAATTGCCTACAGCCAGCCCAATTTTTTTTATGTTAGGCCTTCGAAGCCTGTCTGCGGTCCCTCCTTCCACTAGGCCTCCACTGACCATTCTACTGCTGCCCGTGTACCCCTGGAACCAATTTTAAATTGCCTACAGCCCAATTTTTTTATGTTAGGCCTTCGAAGCCTGTCTGCTGTCCCTCCTTCCACTAGGCCTCCACTGACCATTCTACTGCTGCCCGTGTACCCCTGGAACCAATTTTAAATTGCCTACAGCCAGCCCAATTTTTTTTATGTTAGGCCTTCGAAGCCTGTCTGCGGTCCCTCCTTCCACTAGGACTCCACTGACCATTCTACTGCTGCCCGTGTACCCCTGGAACCAATTTTAAATTGCCAACAGCCCTATTTTGTTATGTTAGTCCTTCGAAGCCTGTCTGTGGTCCCTTCTTTCTACTACAACTACACTGACCAGACCATTGCTGCCTGTGTACCCCTGGAAGCAATTTTAGATTGCCAACAGCCCAATTTTGCTATGTTAGGCCTTCAAAGCCTGTCTGCGGTCCCTCCTTCCACAAGGCCTCCACTGACCATTCTACTGCTGCCCGTGTACCCCTGGAACCAATTTTAAATTGCCAACAGCCCTATTTTGTTATGTTAGGCCTTCGAAGCCTCTCTGCAGTCCCTTCTTTCTACTACTACTACACTGACCAGACCATTGCTGCCCGTGTACCCCTGGAACCAATTTTAAATTGCCAACAGCCCTATTTTGTTATGTTAGGCCTTCGAAGCCTGTCTGCGGTCCCTTCTTTCTACTACTACTACACTGACCAGACCATTGCTGCCCGTGTACCCCTGGAACCAAATTTAAATTGCCTACAGCCAGCCCAATTTTTTTATGTTAGGCCTTCGAAGCCTGTCTGCGGTCCCTCCTTCCACTAGGCCTCCACTGACCATTCTACTGCTGCCCGTGTACCCCTGGAACCAATTTTGAATTGCCTACAGCCCAATTTTTTATGTTAGGCCTTCGAAGCCTGTATGCGGTCCCTCCTTCCACTAGGCCTCCACTGACCATTCTACTGCTGCCCGTGTACCCCTGGAACCAATTTTAAATTGCCTACAGCCAGCCCAATTTTTTTTATGTTAGGCCTTCGAAGCCTGTCTGCGGTCCCTCCTTCCACTAGGACTCCACTGACCATTCTACTGCTGCCCATGTACCCCTGGAACCAATTTTAAATTGCCAACAGCCCTATTTTGTTATGTTAGTCCTTCGAAGCCTGTCTGTGGTCCCTTCTTTCTACTACAACTACACTGACCAGACCATTGCTGCCCGTGTACCCCTGGAAGCAATTTTAAATTGCCAACAGCCCTATTTTGTTATGTTAGGCCTTCAAAGCCTGTCTGCGGTCCCTCCTTCCACAAGGCCTCCACTGACCATTCTACTGCTGCCCGTGTACCCCTGAAACCAATTTTAAATTGCCAACAGCCCTATTTTGTTATGTTAGGCCTTCGAAGCCTCTCTGCGGTCCCTTCTTTCTACTACTACTACACTGACCAGACCATTGCTGCCCGTGTACTCCTGGAACCAATTTTAAATTGCCAACAGCCCTATTTTGTTATGTTAGGCCTTCGAAGCCTGTCTGCGGTCTCTTCTTTCTACTACTCCTACACTGACCAGACCACTGCTGCCCGTGTACCCCTGGAACCTATTTTTTATTGCATAGAGCATCCTTTTTTTAATAGTAGGCGTACAAAGTCTGTCTGCGGTCCACTATTGAAATTGTCCTCCACTGCCCAGAGCAATGCTGCCTGTGTACCCCTGTAACCTTTTTTAAGCTGCAGTGAGCCACAATTTTTGGTTTAAGGCCTACTACCTGTGTCTGTCTGCGCCACTCAATTCAGCTGTGTTCCTTTGAAAAAAGCTGAGCGTCAATAGTCTTGTTTTCAGCCTCTAGGAATTTTAAAACTGCATTGGGGGTACAACTTTGGTAGGGCCTACTAACGGTGTCTGCCGCCCCAAGGTGTGCCCCAAGTTTCGTCCACATTGCTTCGGTCTTCCGACTCTCGTTTAGTAGTTGTAGAAAACTACACTGCATTAGGCCTACAAATTGGGTATGGGGTGTAGAGAGATGGTGTGTTCCACTCCAAGGTGTTCCCCAGGTTTCGTCCACATTGCTTCGGTCTTCCGACTCTCGTTTAGTAGTTGTAGAAAACTACACTGCATTAGGCCTATAAATTGGGTATGGGGTGTAGAGAGATGGTGTGTTACACTCCAAGGTGTTCCCCAGGTTTCGTCCACATTGCTTCGGTCTTCCGACTCTCGTTTAGTAGTTGTAGAAAACTACACTGCATTAGGCCTACAAATTGGGTATGGGGTGTAGAGAGATGGTGTGTTCCACTCCAAGGTGTTCCCCAGGTTTCCTCGCCATTGCTTCGATCTTAATGCTCTCGTTTAGTAGTTGTTGGAAACTACACTGCATTAGGCCTACAAATTGTGTATGGGGTGTAGAGACGGTGTGTTCCACTCCAAGGTGTTCTCCAGGTTGCCTTTCCTGAGCTTCTATCTTCAGGCTCTTGTTAAATAGTGTAGTTAAATGGAACAACTGCATTTGGCGTACTAGTTGGTTTGGGGCCTACTAACAGTGTCTGCCGCTCCTTGCTGTTCTCCTGGTTTCCTGTCCTGAAATTCCATTTTCAGGCTCTCGTTAAGTAGTTATTAATGTTCGACTGCATTTGGCCTACTAGTTGGGTTGGGGCCTACTATCGGTGTCTGCCACTCCTTGCTGTTCTCCTCCACTGAACAATGCTGTGCCGCCTGTTTACTACGGTTGCCAATTTTGAACTGCATTTCGACTACTTACTGATTTGGGCCTACTCTCTGTGTCAGCCTCTCATTCCAGTTGTCCTCCACTGCAATGCCCCCTGGTTAGTCCTGTGTTACCAATTTTGAACTGCATTTAGCCCACTTTATTCTTTGGGCCTATATCTGTGTTTCCTCCTCATCCTGCCCATTGCCCAGCCAGTGATAGATGAGTCTGCTGGTACATTGACCCATAACGCAAAATTCCCTGTGCACGCTACACAGCAAGATTGTGACCCTGCTGAAAGTCAGGTTCCTCTTCCCGCATACCATACCACCTTACACGGGGACAAAGAGGAAGGTGCAGATGAAAGTGCAGGTTCCTTCATCAGGTGGGGGGAGGAATACTAGTTGGCGACGTCACTGGCACAGGGCCTCTCATAGTACGCAAAAGTGTTGCTGCCGGTGGGAGGCGCCCCCGCCGTGCAAACACACCGCTGTACTTTGAGGGGCCCTGTGCCAGTGCCAATGCCAACGAGTGGGCCCCCCCTGCTTGCTCAGGATCTCAGCACTTGCAAAGTTGAAATACTTACCTCTCCCTGCTCCACTGCCGTGACGTGTTCCAGATTTCCTGGGCCCACTAATTACTTGAACCAGCCCTACCCCCCACAACTTTAGCCAAATGACCCCCAATTTCAAATGCCTTCCAATTATTATAAGGTAAATTATGATTGACAAGCTTCTGTAACAAGAATGGATGTTTTTGCCATTAAAATGGGCAGTGTAGGTGTTTTCCTGGCCTCCACTCACTGCCGACTATGCTCCCCCATTGACTTGCATTGGGTTTCGTGTTTCGGGCGATACCCGACTTTTCGCGATAATCGGCCGATTCCACTCGACTCGACTTCTAAGATAGTCGGGTTTCGCGAAACACGACTCGACTCTAAAAAGGTCAAGGTCGCTCAACCCTAGTTGTGATTAGGGGTGTATTGGGATTAGGGTTAGGTTTGAGGTTAGGGTTGAGATTAGGATTAGAGGTGTGTTGGATTTAGGGTTTTGATTAGGGTTATGGTTAGGGTTGACATTAGGGTTGTTTTGGGGTAAGGGTTGTGATTATGGTTAGGGTTAGTGATTAGGATTATGGATCAGGTTGAGATTAGGGTTAGGGGTGTGTTGGGGTTAGGGTTGGAGCTAGAATTGGGGGGTTTCCACTGTTTAGGTACATCAGGGGGTCTCCAAACACGACAGCCAATTTTGCGCTCAAAAAGTCAAATGGTGCTCCCTCCCTTCTGAGCTCTGCCGTGCGCGCAAACAGTGGGATACCCCCACATATGGGGCATCAGCGTACTCGGGATAAATTGGACAACTTCTGGGGTCCAATTTCTCTTGTTACCCTTGTGAAAATAAAACTTGGGGGCTACAAAATCTTTTTTGTGGAAAAATATATATATATTTTTTTATGACTCTGCATTCTAAACTTCTGTGAAGCACTTGGGCATTCAAAGTTCTCACCACACATCTGGATAAGTTCCTTGGGGGGGTCTAGTTTCCAAAATGGGGTCACTTGTGGAGGGTTTCTATTGGTTAGGTACATCAGGGGCTCTGCAAACGCAACATAATGCCCGCAGACCATTCTATCAAAGTCTGCATTTCAAAACGGCGCTCCTTCCTTCTGAGCTCTGCCGTGCGCCCAAACAGTGGTTTACCCCCACATATGGGGTACCAGCACACTCAGGACAAATTGGACAACAATTTTTGGGGTCCAATTTCTCTTGTTACCCTTGTGAAAATAAAAACTTGGGGGCTAAAAAATCTTTTTTGTGGAAAAAAAAAATATTTTTTATTTTCACGACTCTGCATTATAAACTTCTGTGAAGCACTTGGGCATTCAAAGTTCTCACCACACATCTAGATAAGTTCCTTAAGGGGTCTAGTTTCCAAAATGGTGTCACTTGTGGGGGGTTTCCACTGTTTAGGCACATCAGGGGCTCTCCAAACGCGACATGGCGTCCAATCTCAATTCCAGCCAATTCTACATTGAAAAAGTAAAACGGCACTCCTTCACTTCTAAGTTCTGCGGTGCGCCCAAATAGTGGTTTACCCCCACATATGGGGTATTGGCGTATTCAGGAGAAATTGCATAACAAAATTTATGGTTACATTTCTGTTTTTACACTTGTGAAAATAAAAAAAAATGGTTCTGAATTAAGATGTTTGCAAAAAAAAGTTAAATGTTCATTTTTTCCTTCCACATTGTTTCAGTTCCTGTGAAGCACGTAAAGGGTTAATAAACTTCTTGAATGTGGTTTTGAGAACCTTGAGGGGTGTAGTTTTTAGCATGGTGTCACACTTCATTATTTTCTATCATATAGACCCCTCAAAATGACTTCAGATGTGATGTGGTCCCTAAAAAAAAATGGTGTTGTAAAAATGAGAAATTGCTGGTCAACTTTTAACCTTTATAACTCCCTAACAAAAAAAAATTTTGTTTCCAAAATTGTGCTGATGTAAAGTAGACATGTGGGAAGTGTTATTTATTAACTATTTTTCGTGTCATATCTCTCTGATTTAAGGGCATAAAAATACAAAGTTTGAAAATTGCAAAATTTTAAAAATTTTCGCCATATTTCCGTTTTTTTCATAAATAATCGCAATTAATATCGAAGAAATGTTACCACTAACATGAAGTACAATATGTCACAAAAAAAATCTCAGAATCAGCGGGATCCGTTGAAGCGTTCCAGAGTTATAACCTCATAAAGTGACAGTGGTCAGAATTGCAAAAATTGGCTCGGTCATTAAGTACCAAATTGGCTCTGTCACTAAGGGGTTAAAACAGTAAATTGTAAACAGTAGCTCCTCATTGAGGCCCAGAGGGGCAAGGCTAGAAAGATTGTGTATCCAATTAGATGCACACCTCAAGAGATGATTTACAATGTTACCCTCTAATATTCATGTGGACTGATTCAAGGCAGAGAGCTTTGAGTGTACCTAAACAACCATGGTGCTGATCAACAAAATGGGTTGCCACTGTATATAAATTTAAACAAATAAAAATATTAATACATTGCTCTTTTCTGTTACACCTCCTTATACAAAGCACAAATATTTAAGAAAATAAATTGTGGTGTTGCTCATAATTTGGTAGCCTAGAGTAAAGGTTGCTGTAAGCATTGGTATCTGCACCTTGTTGTGTTTACTTTTTTCATGCTTTTTCAGTAGCGTAGCTACCGAGGGGGCATAGGATGTGGGCGCCTCGGGCCCGGTGCTCTGAGGGGGCCCACCCGGAGCTACGCTACTATAACTGTATCGGGCTGCAGCGCGCCGGTACAGTTACTTTCTGCCCCAGAGCAGGGAGAATCAATCTCCCTGCTCTGCCGACCAGCCACTATGGGGCCCCTGAGCAGGCGGGGGGGAAGGCCCGGTGCCAGCAGTGGGCCCCCCGCTGTCATCGGAAGATCAGCTGTACCGGCATTTTGCCGATACAGCTGATTGCAATGATGGGAGAAGAAGCGCTACGCTTCTTCTCTCATCATCACCCTGTCAATATCGGCGTCTGACGTCACCGACACTGATAGTGGGTGCGATAAAGTCACTGCCCGGCGCCCGCTGTCAGGACATCAGCGGGAGCAGTGCAGGAATCAGGAAGAAGAGAAGTGAGTATTTATTTCTTTATTTTTTAATGGGTGCTGCTGCCTTATTACAGGGCCTGCCTATGGGGGGCTGCCTTATTACAGGGTCTGACTATGGGGGCTTCCTTATTACAGGGTCTGCCTATGGGGGGCTGCCCTATTACAAGGTCTGCCTATGGGGGGCTGCCTTATTACAGGGTCTGACTAAGGGGGCTGCCTTATTACAGGGGCTGCTTTTTTACAGGGACTGACTATGGGGGTTCTCCCTTATTCCAGGGTCTGACCATGGGGGCTTCCTTATTACAGGGTCTGCCTTTGGGGGGCTGCCTTACTACACGGTCTGCCTATTGGGGGCTGCCTTATTACAGGGTCTGACTAAGGGGGCTGCCTTATTACAGTGGCTGCCTTTTTACAAGGTCTGACTATGGGGGTGCTGCCTTATTACAGGGGCTGCCTTTTTACAGGGTCTGACTATGGGGGTGCTGCCTTTTTACAGGGTCTGACTATGGGAATGCTGCCTTATTACAGGGGCTGACTATGGGGGCTGCCTTATTACAGTGTGTGACTATGGGGGCTGCCTTATTACAGGTTCTGACTATGGGGGTGCTGCCTTATTACAGAGTCTGACTATGGGGGTGCTGCCTTATTACAGGGTCTGACTATGGGAGCTGCCTTATTACAGGGTCTATGGGGGGCTGCCTTATTACAGGGTCTGACTATGGGGGCTGCCTTATTACAGGGTCTGACTATGGGGGCTGTCTTATTACAGGGGATGACTATGGGGTGCTGCCTTATTACAGGGTTTGACTATGGGGGCTGCCTTATTACAGGGTCTGACTATGGGGGCTGCCTTATTACAGGGTCTGACTATGGGGGCTGCCTTATTACAGGGTCTGACTATGGGGGTGCTGCCTTATTACAGGGGCTACCTTTAACCAGGCTCTGACTATGGGGGTGCTGCCTTATTACAGGGTCTGACGATGGGGGTGCTGCCTTATTACAGGGTCTGACTATGGGGGTGCTGCCTCATTACAGGGTCTGACTATGGTGGTGCTGCCTTATTACAGAGTATGACTATGGGGGTGCTTCTTCATTACAAGTTCTGACTATGGGGGTGCTGCCTTATTACAGGGCCTGCCTATGGGGGTGCTGCCTTATTACAAGGTCTGCCTCTAGGGGTGCTGCCTTATTACAGGGTCTGACTATGGGGGTGCTGCCTTATTACAGGGTCTGCCTTGATGGGGGTGCTGCCTTATTACAGTGTCTGGCTATGGGGGCTGCTGTATGCTATAGAGTCTGCCTATGGGGAGTGCATTATACTATATTGTGGACTATTTGGTGCATTATGCTAGTGTATATGGAGGCTATCTAGGAGGCCATCATACAGTATGGAGATTACAGTGTGGGGGTCATTATACATTGTTGGAGCCATCAAACAGTTTGGGGGCTACTAAGGGGTCAGTATACTATAAGAGAAAAAGCTCACCGACACAAAAAGAGGGCTTAGAAAGCCTCCAAAAAATTGAAAAAAGTCACAGAGAAAAAAGCAGAGATGTTTACCTGCTGAAGCCTCCAACCAAATGCACTAGCAGGGTGCAGCGGACCCGATAAATGATGGCAAAGACACAGGTGCAAAAAATACCAATGAAGCAACTAATTTCATTCCAGTGTTGGCTGTTTGGTATTAGTGCACAAAAAGATAAAAGATAATGTTCTGTATGTGGCATTGTTCACACAGGCAATGCAGAGCATCTGGTTTACGGCCTATTGCTAATGCACATACAGGCGGGCCGCCCAGTGCTACAAAAGGCATGCTATGTGAACAGAGGCCAGCAGTTTACAGAGCCATCTTGGTCCGACTGCACCCTGCAGGATAAAGTGCAAAAAAGCCCACATATCAATGTATGTAATGTATTAGTTTATATTGGGGCCTCAATACGTAAGCTGGCAACCCACGTCAAGGGTCCTTACATTTTGCCAGGGGTTAATGTGCCGGGGGCGGTCCGTGAACACTCCTGGCACATAGTGCCAGATGTCAACTGTGATAGTCAGCTGACACCCGGCCGTGATCGGCCGTGCTCCCCCCGTAAGCACGGCCGATCACTATGACATACTATCCCATCCCTGGGAATTACATCTCAGGTCACCTTGACGGGATAGTACGTCATATGGGATTAAGGGGTTAAACACATGTGATAATTAGTTTTCCAGGTGATTCTAATTAAAGGACAAAAACTTAAAAATGATGTTCCACACTATTAAGCAGGCCACAGTTTTCAAGTAACATGGGAAAGGATCTCTCTGCTGCCAAAAAGCATCATATATTGCAATGCCTTGGTCAAGGGATTAAAACATTAGATAATTCCCGAAAACGTATGAGTGATCATCATTCTGTGAAAAGATTTGTGACTGAAGCAGAGCACAGACAGAGTTCATGCAGATAAAGGCATAATAAGGAAGGTTTCTGCCAGACAAATTCATTGGATTAAGAGAGCAGCTGCCAAAATACCATTGCAAAGCAGCAAACAGATATTTGAAGCTGCTGGTGCCTCTGGAGTCCCTCGAACCTCAAGATGTAGGATCGATCCTTCAAAGGCTTGCTGTGGTGCATCAACCTACTATTCGGCCACCCCTAAACAGTGTTCACAAGCAGAAACATTTGCAGTGGGCCCAGACATACATGAAGACTAAATTTCAAACAGTCTTGTTTACTGATGAGTGTCGAGCAACCCTGGATGGTCCAGATGGATGGAGTAGTGGATGTTTGGTGGATGGCCACCATGTCCCAACAAGGCTGCGATGTCAGCAAGGAGGTGGAGGAGTCATGTTTTGGGCCAGAATCATGGGGAAACAGCTGGTAGGGCCCTTTAAGGTTCCTGTAGGTGTGAAAATGACCTCTGCAAAGTATATAGTATTCTGACTGACAACTTTCTTCCATGGTATAAAAAGTAGAAATGTGTCTTCAGGAGCAAAATCATATTCATGCATGACAATGCACCATCTCATGCTGCAAAGAATACCTCTGAGTCATTGGCTGCTATGGGCATAAAAGGAGATAAACTCATGGTGTGGCCACCATCTTCCCCTGACCTCAACCCTATAAAGAACCTTTGGAGTATCACATCAAAACAACAGCTCTGGGAGGCTATTCTGACTTCATGCAAAGAAATACAAGCAGAAACTCTCCAAAAAGTCACAAGTTCAATGGATGCAAGAATTGTGAAGGTGATATCAAAGAAGGGGTCCTATGTAAACATGTAACTTGGCCTGTTAGGATGTTTTGGAGTTAATGAGCATTTTCAGTTCTTTAAAATATATCAAATGTTTAGAAATTCTACTGTGCCTAATAATTTGGAACAGTGCATTTTGAGTTTTTATTCATTTTGGAGATTATACTGTTATCATTTGGAGGTTTCTTCAATAAATTTTGTTGTATACTGTAACAGATGATGACTTTTATTAGACTGACTGTCATTTGCACCAACCATTTAGGAAAATCCGAGAACAATATCATTTGCATAACAATTTGAAACATGGTGTAGTTTCAAACAAAGTTTTGCTGTACCAACTATTAACTTTTATTTTTCTATTGAATGGAATACTTATTGCATGCAATAAAATGCTAATTAGTTATGTAAAAATCATACAATGAGATTTTCTGGATTTTTTAAAGATTTTGTCTCTCATAATTGAAATATACCTACATTAAAAAATTACAGACCTCTCCATTCTTTGTAGGTGGGAAAACTTTCAAAATCATCAATGTTTCAATTACTTATTTTCCCTTTTGTACAGTATGTGGAGACTCGAGGGTCAGTGGGTGCTCTTGTTCGCTGGCCTGGCTGTCTTTTTACTGACTGGATGGACCAGGTTTCATCCCACTGAATGCCCTTACTCCTTCTCCATGGGCAGTATACTAGTCAGACAACCCAGGATGAGGGTAACACAGTGTGGCAATGCTTCATTGAACCACCAACAGACAATGATGTATAGTACATTACCAGAAAATATACAAGATGCTGCAAATTACTGAGTCTCTCACTTCCGCTGACTCACCCGAAAACAGTACATCTACAACTTTGGGGCGTCCAAAGCCAACCACCCCAACCAGTAGCACCCAGTAGCATATGAGCAATGGCTCATGTGCCTGGGCCTACTGAGTAATACATCTGGCATACCTAAGAATAAAAACAGTGTAATCACTATATATATATATATATATATATATATACAGTGGGGCAAAAAAGTATTTAGTCAGTCAGCAATAGTGCAAGTTCCACCACTTAAAAAGATGAGAGGCGTCTGTAATTTACATCATAGGTAGACCTCAACTATGGGAGACAAACTGAGAAAAAAAAATCCAGAAAATCACATTGTCTGTTTTTTTATCATTTTTTTTGCATATTATGGTGGAAAATAAGTATTTGGTCAGAAACAAACAATCAAGATTTCTGGCTCTCACAGACCTGTAACTTCTTCTTTAAGAGTCTCCTCTTTCCTCCACTCATTACCTGTATTAATGGCACCTGTTTAAACTTGTTATCAGTATAAAAAGACACCTGTGCACACCCTCAAACAGTCTGACTCCAAACTCCACTATGGTGAAGACCAAAGAGCTGTCAAAGGACACCAGAAACAAAATTGTAGCCCTGCACCAGGCTGGGAAGACTGAATCTGCAATAGCCAACCAGCTTGGAGTGAAGAAATCAACAGTGGGAGCAATAATTAGAAAATGGAAGACATACAAGACCACTGATAATCTCCCTCGATCTGGGGCTCCACACAAAATCCCACCCCGTGGGGTCAGAATGATCACAAGAACGGTGAGCAAAAATCCCAGAACCACGAGGGGGGACCTAGTGAATGAACTGCAGAGAGCTGGGACCAATGTAACAAGGCCTACCATAAGTAACACACTACGCCACCATGGACTCAGATCCTGCAGTGCCAGACGTGTCCCACTGCTTAAGCCAGTACATGTCCGGGCCCGTCTGAAGTTTGATAGAGAGCATTTGGATGATCCAGAGGAGTTTTGGGAGAATGTCCTATGGTCTGATGAAACCAAACTGGAACTGTTTGGTAGAAACACAACTTGTCGTGTTTGGAGGAAAAAGAATACTGAGTTGCATCCATCAAACACCATACCTACTGTAAAGCATGGTGGTGGAAACATCATGTTTTAGGGCTGTTTCTCTGCAAAGGGGCCAGGACGACTGATCCGGGTACATGAAAGAATGAATGGGGCCATGTATCGTGAGATTTTGAGTGCAAACCTCCTTCCATCAGCAAGGGCATTGAAGATGAAACGTGGCTGGGTCTTTCAACATGACAATGATCCAAAGCACACCGCCAGGGCAACGAAGGAGTGGCTTCGTAAGAAGCATTTCAAGGTCCTGGAGTGGCCTAGCAAGTCTCCAGATCTCAACCCTATAGAAAACCTTTGGAGGGAGTTGAAAGTCCGTGTTGCCAAGCGAAAAGCCAAAAACATCACTGCTCTAGAGGAGATCTGCATGGAGGAATGGGCCAACATACCAACAACAGTGTGTGGCAACCTTGTGAAGACTTACAGAAAACGTTTGACCTCTGTCATTGCCAACAAAGGATATATTACAAAGTATTGAGATGAAATTTTGTTTCTGACCAAATACTTATTTTCCACCATAATATGCAAATAAAATGTTAAAAAAACAGACAATGTGATTTTCTGGATTTTTTTTTCTCGGTTTGTCTCCCATAGTTGAGGTCTACCTATGATGTAAATTACAGACGCCTCTCATCTTTTTAAGTGGTGGAACTTGCACTATTGCTGACTGACTAAATACTTTTTTGCCCCACTGTATATATATACATTGCGTGTAGAATTATTAGGCAAGTTGTATTTTAGAGGATTCTTTTTATTGTTGATCAACAACTATGTTCTCAATCAACCCAAAAGACTCATAAATATCAAAGATTAATATATTTGGAAGTTGGAGTGGTTTTTTTTTATTTGGCTATCTTAGGAGGATATCTGTTTGTGCAGGTAACTATTACTGTGCAGAATTATTAGGCAACTTAATAAAAACCAAACATAATCCCATCTCACTTGTTTATTTTCACCAGGTAAACCAATATCACTGCACAAAATTTAGAAATAAACATTTCTGACATGCAAAAACGAAACAAAACAAAAATTAGTGACCAATAAAGCCACCTTTCTTTATGATGACACTCAGCAGCCTTCCATCCAGAGATTCTGTCAGTTGCTTGATCTGTTTACGATCAACAATGCGTGCAGCAGCCACCACAGCCTCCAGACACTGTTCCGAGAGGTGTACTGTTTTCCCTCCCTGTAGATCTCACATTTTATGAGGGACCACAGGTTCTCTATGGGGTTCAGATCAGGTGAACAAGGGGGCCATGTCATTATTTTTTCTTCTTTGAGACCTTTACTGGCCAGCCACGCTGTGGAGTAGTTGGAGGCATGTGATGGAGCATTGTCCTGCATGAAAATCATGTTTTTCTTGATCGATACTGACTTCTTCCTGTACCACTACTTGAAGAATTTGTCTTCCAGAAAATGGCAGTAGGTCTGGGAGTTGAGCTTCACTCCATTCTCAACCCAAAAAGGTCCCACAAGTTTATCTTTGATGATACCAGCCCATACCAGTACCCCACCTCCACCTTGCTGGCGTCTGAGTTGGAGTGGAGCTCTCTGCCCTTTACTGATCCAGCCTCTGGCCAATCAAGAGTCACTCTCATTTCATCAGTCCATAAAACCTTTGAAAAGTCAGTCTTCACACAACGAAGAAAATCCATATATATTTTATTGAAAACATGATTAAAAATAAATGTCAGGTAAGTAACCACAACACAGGCAAAGAGGTGGGTAACACAAGGAAGCAAAACTCCATAATGTAATAACAAGGTTCAATCATGATATGTACCATGAACACATAATTGTGCTAGGTGACCATGTACAGATATGCAGTATAATAAATAGACAATAGTGCCATACAAATGTAATAACAGTAAGTAATAATCACCTATGAAGAGCTCCTCGTGACCTACCACACCCTACGCGTGTTTTGCAATGAAATGCTTCGTGGACGAAGCATTTCATTGCGAAACGCGCGTCGGGTGTGGTGGGTCACGAGGAGCTCTTCATAGGTGATTATTACTTACTGTTATTACATTTGTATGGCACTATTGTCTATTTATTATACTGCATATCTGTACATGGTCACCTAGCACAATTATGTGTTCATGGTACATATCATGATTGAACCTTGTTATTACATTTTGGAGTTTTGATTCCTTGTGTTACCCACCTCTTTGCCTGTGTTGTGGTTACTTACCTGGCATTTATTTTTAGTCATGTTTTCAATAAAATATATATGGATTTTATTTGTTGTTTGAAGGATGACTCTTTTTGGTGTGCTTAGATCTGAAATATGGCAAAACTGGTGGCAAATGGCATCTTGGCAGCTTCATGTTTGATTTTCCTCAATTCATGTGCAGTTATTTTGCGCCTTTTTTGCCCAACACGCTTCTTGAGACCCTGTTGGCTACTTGCCTTGAATCGCTTGATTGTTTGGTGATCACGCTTCAAAAGTGTGGCAATTTCAGCACTGCTGCCTCCCTCTGCAAGACATCTCACAATTTTGGACTTTTCAGAGTCCGTCAAATCTCTCTTCTGACCCATTTTGCCAAAGGAAAGGAAGTTGCCTAATAATTAAGCACACCTTATGTAGGGTTTTGATGTCATTAGACAACACCCAACTCATTACAGAGATGCACATCACCTGATTTACTTAATTGGTAGTTGGCTCTAAAGCCTGAACAGCTTGGAGTAGGACAACATGTATAAAAAGTATTGTGTGATCCAAAAAAACATCTTGCCTAATAATTCTGCACACAGTATATATATATATATATATATATATATATATATATATATATATACATACATACAGTATATAACTTTAGATCTGCATCAAGCTAGGCTATTGGGATTATGGAAAAAAATATTTTTGTCACTTGGCACTGGACTTTTGAATGTAGTGTTATACACACATAGGCCGGTGTCACACTTGTGAGTGCAATGCGAGAAACTCGCAAGAGTCTCTCGCATCAATATCCGGCAGCTGCCGGCTCTCGGGAATGGAGCGTTCAGCTGCGTAGAATTACATGCTACGGTCCTGAGTGTCGGCGGCAGTGTCAGGTATTGATGCGAGAGACTCGTGTGAGTTTCTCACTTTGCACTTGCAAGTGTGACTCCGGCCTTAGTGTCAGTATGCCATAATCGCAAATAAAGTATATCAAACTTAATAAGGATAATTGTAAAAAAATATTTATCTGGATTAAGATGCACAGATTTATAATACAATGCCTATAGACAATTTCTGTATGCTGTACAAATGTCCACAGATTACTGTGTTTAACCCCTTTCTGCCATCAGACGTAATAGTACGTCGAATTGAAGAACTCCCACTTTGATGATGGCTTGGCTGTAAATGTGCGACCGGTGACTCCCGTCACAGGATCGGGGTCATCAGTGCATTGGCATAAAAACCAAATGTCTCCTGCAGACATCTATGGTTTTTGATGCCGGACTGCTATGAACGCCACCCTGTGGTCGGCGCTTATAGAAAGTCTGCAATTCTACTACATAGAGGCGATGTGAGCATCTCCTCTATGTAGCAGAGGCAATCGAGTTATGGCAGCTTCTAGCCTCCCATGGAGGCTATTGAAGCATGGCAAAATAAAAAAAAGTTTTTAAAAATATGAAAAAAAATAAAAAAGTTTAAATCACCCCTCTTTTGCCCCATTCAAAATAAAACAATAAAAAAATGAAACCTACACATATTTGTCATCACCACGTTCAGAATCGCCCGATCTATCAATAAAAAAAAGAATTAACCTGATTGCTAAACGGCATAGAGAAAAAAAAAGGCAAAACGCCCAAATTTTTTGGGGGGTCGCCGCAACATTGAATTAATATGCAATATCGGGCGATCAAAGGAATATATCTGCACCGAAATGGTATAATTAAAAATTTCAGCTTAGCACGCAAAATATAAGCCCTCGCATGGTCATGTTGATGGAAAAATAAAAAAGTTATGGCTCTGGGAAAACTGGGAGCGAAAAATGAAAACGCAAAACCGAAAAAAGCTCCGGTGATTAAGGGGGTTAAAAAAAATACTGAATAGTGAATTCTGCTACTTTATGAGACAATGCAAAAAATAAAATATAAATTAGTTTTTTGTTTAAATATTAACATCAAATGGCAGGTGGGTTGAAACATATGGCTTATTATTACCTGTTTTCAATTCTATAGGAAAAAATATTTATACACATATGCATGAAGAAAAGAAAGTCACAGACACTATCAACAGGCCATAGCCAAATCCAATCACTCAATTTTTCGGTAGAGGCGGGAATTTGGAATTCAGCTGGGTTATGCTTACAAGCTAGTTCTCAGTGGTAAAATAATATTGATAAAAAAGCATTTGACGATTTCAGAGATTATAGTCCACAGTACTCTCCAACAGTCCATTCAGTTTCATTTATTTTTCAAAGATTGCAGATTTCTGGAAAGACTAATATTCCCAGATGACCTAGGGCTCATTTGCAAGGTATTAACAAAGCATGTTTTACTCAAGAAAAAACTGTAGGTCATCTCAGAATATTCTTTCTCATCTGCAATTGCTACTTTGAATAATAAATGAATCTAAATAAACATTTGATAAGTGCCGGCGACAAACTCTTTGAAATATTGGATTCACATACACATATGTTTTATGGAGCATATATTTGAACCCCATACATATGTCAATATATAGTGGTGCTTGAAAGTTTAGGAACACCCCAGAAATTTCCATATTTCCTTTTTCACACATATCCTAAAACTAGGTAACGAGAACCAGATGAAGTAAATGAGTCAAAAATATTACATTTTTCAGTTTGGATTGGAAATGGTTTTTTTTCAAATTTGTTTATGTGTTTAGAGTGTGGAGAATATATTTGCAAACCAATTTAGTTCAACTTCTCTGCAAACTAAATTTCCATGTAAAATCCGTGAGAACAGATTAATTCAAATTTTGGCTTATCTCTACTGGAGATGTTTACATGCAGTTATTGCTGTATAAGGTGGTATTACCAGATCCTGAAAACAAAGGTTCACATACTTTTGGCACTGACAGACATTTTTTATTGCATCATTTTCCTCATTTAAACACATTTATAAAATAACAAAGCCTAATATTTTTGACTCATTTGATTTGGTTCTCTTTGTCTACTTTTAATACTTTTGTGAAAGTTTGAATTAGTTTTAAGTCAACTTTGCACAGAACTTTCAAGCACCACTGTATATTTATGTACGTACAGTATATATACAAGTAAAATAGCTTTTTTCCCCTAACTTTGCTTTTCAGTTTTGATGTGAACAAAGGCCTAAACAAACTTGGAAAACATAAATTTTCAAGCAACAATGAATGGTAGACACATCAGTTTAGCAAAACTGGAGAACGTAATGTTAAAATTAAATTTCAATAAAAAATCTTTTTAGGCAGTCATGCTTCACTGTTCATGTTTAATTATTTGCGCTGCTCAAGTCTT
Source organism: Ranitomeya imitator (assembly GCF_032444005.1). Taxonomy (NCBI): domain Eukaryota; kingdom Metazoa; phylum Chordata; class Amphibia; order Anura; family Dendrobatidae; genus Ranitomeya; species Ranitomeya imitator. The sequence continues at coordinate 326,587,280 of NC_091286.1, read as the reverse complement.
ACTGGTTATTTCTCCATAGAGCATGTTACATCCATTCGACCTTGTTATCAGCAGTGAAATAAGGAAGACATTAAAAAAATGACACAGCCCGATTCTTCATGATAGCTTCAGAATAAAATGTTTACATGAAAATTAATAGAAATATGTTGTTACATACGTAGTAATTGCTGTTTTAGAGTCTTAGTGAGAAAAATATTATCTTTCTTCTACAGAAAAATTCAGGTGCTTGGTTCTGCTATTACAACAGTAATAAAAAATCAATATAACATTGCTACCAGACAATACTCAGAATGTCATAGTTTAGATACGTTTTAGGATATATACTGCTCTATAAATGAAATGTCTTTCCCACTTACAAAAAGGGTTTATTTTAGTTGTGTTCTCATAAAACTATTTTTTCCAGAAATAAATTTCTATTCCATACTATAACTTTACTGAGACCATCAATATCATATATCTATATTACCAAAGCTAAACTAACTTGGACATTCAAATTACTTCCTAGATAAAAAAAAAAAATCAGTTAAAAAATGGTCACACTCATTTTCTTCAAAGGCATTTATTGGAACACTTATGTTGAACTTCAGCACAATTTAATTTGATCTATTCAATGTTTTAACAGAGAAAGATAAAATGCTTTCAACTCGGCAAGTGGCACTAGATATATTTAGATTCACTGCTATTTGTTTCGGTAGATAACATTTAGGAGACCAGGGTTTGTGGTATAAGAAAGAAAATTGGTAAAAATAATTCCAGCATGGCCAGTCATCACAATGCACTTTATAAGAAATCTCCAAGATTATATACAGTGGGGCAAAAAAGTATTTAGTCAGTCAGCAATAGTGCAAGTTCCACCACTTAAAAAGATGAGAGGCGTCTGTAATTTACATCATAAGTAGACCTCAACTATGGGAGACAAACTGAGAAAAAAAAAATCCAGAAAATCACATTGTCTGTTTTTTTAACATTTTATTTGCATATTATGGTGGAAAATAAGTATTTGGTCAGAAACAAAATTTCATCTCAATACTTTGTAATATATCCCTTGATGGCAATGACAGAGGTCAAACGTTTTCTGTAAGTCTTCACAAGGTTGCCACACACTGTTGTTGGTATGTTGGCCCATTCCTCCATGCAGATCTCCTCTAGAGCAGTGATGTTTTTGGCTTTTCGCTTGGCAACACGGACTTTCAACTCTCTCCAAAGGTTTTCTATAGGGTTGAGATCTGGAGACTGGCTAGGCCACTCCAGGACCTTGAAATGCTTCTTACGAAGCCACTCCTTCGTTGCCCTGGCGGTGTGCTTTGGATCATTGTCATGTTGAAAGACCCAGCCACGTTTCATGTTCAATGCCCTTGCTGATGGAAGGAGGTTTGCACTCAAAATCTCACGATACATGGCCCCATTCATTCTTTCATGTACCCGGATCAGTCGTCCTGGCCCCTTTGCAGAGAAACAGCCCCAAAGCATGATGTTTCCACCACCATACTTTACAGTAGGTATGGTGTTTGATGGATGCAACTCAGTATTCTTTTTCCTCCAAACACGACAAGTTGTGTTTCTACCAAACAGTTCCAGTTTGGTTTCATCAGACCATAGGACATTCTCCCAAAACTCCTCTGGATCATCCAAATGCTCTCTAGCAAACTTCAGACGGGCCCGGACATGTACTGGCTTAAGCAGTGGGACACGTCTGGCACTGCAGGATCTGAGTCCATGGTGGCGTAGTGTGTTACTTATGGTAGGCCTTGTTACATTGGTCCCAGCTCTCTGCAGTTCATTCACTAGGTCCCCCTGCGTGGTTCTGGGATTTTTGCTCACCGTTCTTGTGATCATTCTGACCCCACGGGGTGGGATTTTGCGTGGAGCCCCAGATCGAGGGAGATTATCAGTGGTCTTGTATGTCTTCCATTTTCTAATTATTGCTCCCACTGTTGATTTCTTCACTCCAAGCTGGTTGGCTATCGCAGATTCAGTCTTCCCAGCCTGGTGCAGGGCTACAATTTTGTTTCTGGTGTCTTTTAACAGCTCTTTGGTCTTCACCATAGTGGAGTTTAGAGTCAGACTGTTTGAGGGTGTGCACAGGTGTCTTTTTATACTGATAACAAGTTTAAACAGGTGCCATTACTACAGGTAATGAGTGGAGGAAAGAGGAGACTCTTAAAGAAGAAGTTACAGGTCTGTGAGAGCCAGAAATCTTGATTGTTTGTTTCTGACCAAATACTTATTTTCCACCATAATATGCAAATAAAATGTTAAAAAAACAGACAATGTGATTTTCTGGATTTTTTTTTTCTCAGTTTGTCTCCCATAGTTGAGGTCTACCTATGATGTAAATTACAGACGCCTCTCATCTTTTTAAGTGGTGGAACTTGCACTATTGCTGACTGACTAAATACTTTTTTGCCCCACTGTAGGTACCTTATCTTTTTTTCCATAACCACTTACCATATTCTTACAGCTTAAATGGAATCTGTCAGTAGGAGCTGCCTTCATAGGAAGCAGAATAAAATTATATCTTGATATCTGTGATCCGATGTCTTATTCCAGAAAAAAACGTTTTTCTTATATGTAAATTAGCTGTTAAGAATTTTGGGCCAGACACTGGTCTACATGAGAATCTGCCTCCACGGCTTACTTTTAAAAAATACGGGCATTACCAGTATGAGACATGTAATTAACACAATACAGTAGAACTGAACTTTGTCATCTTACAAACATATTTGCTACAGCTCTCTCAGCACTGCTGTATTTCAACATGATTAAAACCTAGGAAAGAAAATGGGCAAATACCCTGCAGTAAGTAAATTAATAGTAATAGTACATGTAACATAGGACACTTAGTTGATAGATAAAAAAAAGCATAAATGTTATCCCTCTGCAACAAGGTTTACTCAATCATGATGGTCTTTAAGTCTAGTAGTTCACCTTGCATATGTAGAAAAAGTAGATGGAGGCACAGCAGGACCCAGACTTGAGTGTTTTGCGCCAGCTTAAGTAGAAGAAGGCACAGCAGGACCAAGACCTGACTGTTTTGCACCTGCCCATGGAAAGCCATAAAGACAAAATGCACAGCTCAACATTAGGGGGCTGCATTGGTATATGTACAGAGTACAAGGATCTAAAGCAAAACCAAAAAAATGGACCTGCACACCTGTGGGAATAAGTGTAAGGGCAGTCTCACACGTCCAGATAAGTCCGGTACCGGAGTTATCCATGTTCGTGTGTCCGTGTGTGCACATAGTTCATCCGTGTGTCATGCGTGTGCTATTCGTGTGTCCGTGTTTGTCATCCGTGTGCTGTCCGTGTGCTTACGAAGCTCACACAAAGGTTTTGAGGTCCATATGAGGGGTTAAGGCATTAATTAAAGGCTTGGAACTTGCAAAGGTGTGATCCATTAGTGATGATGTCTTAAAACAGTTCCTAAAAATTTTTGGGCAATGACATATCATCTTAGGGGTGTGTTAGGACTCCTTGGGTGTCACAAATATGTCTACTGACAATGAGGCGTTGTTGTGCTTGGCATGGCTCATGTCACGTCGCTTTGGGGTTCGCTACCATATGCTTGATGAGGAACCACAGCTGCAAAAGATGCTGTGGGTTCACCCTCTACTCTTGCTACATGGGGCATATGGTCATTTTACAAAATTGTATAATGAACATAATTTTTAATCTGTGATGGAATAATCTTACCACCATTCTGGTTGTAAATTGTGTATGGGCCAGATATGGATGACTTCGTGGGACATAACGATGTCCAGGTATGGTATATTGCTTATTTTTTCAAAAAATATTTTCTTTCGTTCATATCAATTAATTATTGTTCAAATTATATAGACTTTGAAAAATAAACAAGACATATTAATGCTTTAACAATGTGTTTTATTTTTCAGACAACACATGTATTCATCTGACTGTTTTGCCAAAATTAACCAAAAATGTTAACAACATAATGAAGGTAACCTACTTAGTTAGGTTAGTCATATATCCACAAAGTCACCAGACTGGAGAAAGATTCATCCGTGGTAGTTTCTGTGCTTACACGTTCGGGGCTGGAGGACTGTGTGGCCATTTGTTCTGTAGTCATTGTGGTCTGGCGTGTGGTTGTTTGAGAATGTTGATTTTGCATGACTGATGCCGTTCCAGATGTAGATGGGGGATAAGGTTGTGTTTTCTAAGACTTATCCAAAAATGTTTGTGAAACACTTTGTGGCTGAGGTAATGTTGTTTGCAAGTCAACAATCTGGCTCAGATATGATTGGGAACTACTATAGCTATCACCTCTTGGAATACGGTTGTGCATACCAAATTGGCTGACACCAGGTGTCTGGTGCCTTGATGGCAGATTGTAGGGCTGTGGCCTAGCAAAATGAGCACCACTACTATCACCCACAGACATGTTGGAGGACATTGTTTCCGAAGGTTGCCTGTAGGTGGGGTTTGGATCAGACATTTGCCCATATTGCTGAGTAGTGGCACGGGCATGAGGCACTGAGGCAGGATCAGACATTTGCCCATATTGCTGAGTAGTGGCATGGTCATGAGGCACTGAGGCAGGATCAGACATTTGCCCATATTGCTGAGTAATGGCACGGGCATGAGGCACTGAGGCAGGATCAGACATTTGCACATATTCATGGGTGCAGCAAAGGGCAGGAGGAAACCAAACAGGAGCAGACATTTGTGGATAAGGCTGTCTGGATGCAGGAGGTGGAAACATGGACGAGGGTGCAGGCATTTGCTGGGATTGTTGTGTTTCTGCCCCAGGATTGGCCCCTGAAGATATTGTACCTACATTTTGTGCATGTGTTATGTTGGTAGCAGATGGCATCTGTCTTTGATTTTGTTCAGCTCGCCATTGTTCAATGGGCCCTAGCACTGGGTTTGGGTCCTGCTCTCCTTGGCTTGCAGCAATGAGGGTCAAGATTGCAGCTCGTACCCATTCCTGCCAGTCATCTGGAACTTTGCCAAGGCAAGGAGATAGGGAGCAACAAAACCGATCTACTGAATTTTCTGATGTCATGGAATTTAGTATAGATAAAACTCGAGCATCAGTGAGCTCGGGAAGCATACATGGCTGTTCATGTCGCCTGGTTCGCCTATCTCAGAGAGTGTGTGAAAGATATGGAGGTAGATTGGATGTTGATGCTGCCTGTGATGCTGGGAATACTGTTTGTGATGTTGTTGGGGCTGTTGTTTGGGTGCTTCCAGGGCCAGCATCAGTGGAGGTTTCAGCAGCATCAGACAACTGTTCATGAGGCTGTGTTGCTGGAGTGGGGTCTGCTGGGCCTTCGGTCTCTGATGCCGAGGAACATGGCACTGATCTTGCTGTTGGCGATTTCTCAGAGTCATCAAGGTTGTCATCAGTCCTAGGATAAAACAACATTAACAGTTTATGTCACAATGTTAAAGTAATCAAAAAGAACATTGAAAATCCTTTTTTTTAGAAAAAATTGTTAGGTTTTGAATATGCTGCTTTTTGCTAATTGAAAATTTAAACATGAGTATTATTTAAAACACAAATGTATTTATGAAAGATAGCTAGTGATCACAGATTTACATGAATGTTTTTAAATGTTAAATATTAAGAAATCTGAAAAAAAACAGTGTAGTTTAATATGTTGTTAAAATCATACACAGTGACACTTATGGATTTAGCTCCAGGAGTGGGCGAAGAAAGGCTAAGTTTCTGTAGAACACATATTGACACTTTTTTGAAGCACCTGTCGTGGAGGGGAGGGGATTAAATTCCCACCTAAACTGGTCCCTCGCTGAGCGCCATCACCGTTTAACCAAATCATCTGTTGGGAACGTTTAAAAACAACAAGTCACATTACTCCAAATAACAAAATATTCATTAAACAAGAACGCAATGTGTTCAGCTATGTTAGATTTAAAAAGTGGTATGATTTTGATCATCATGCCTTATCCCAAAAAATAATTTTAAACAAAAATGCTTATCACTTGCCATTGAGACTAAGAAGTGTGTGACCATTTATCACCATGGTGTAATTTAACAAATTAAGGATTGTCCACTATGAGCAGTGTTCTAAACTGTTTGAACAAACATAGCCTGGAGGACTTTGGCTGGGTATAACAACACAAACATTACCACAATTACCAATGAGCATTAGCCATATGTAAGGGCTTGCCTTGTGTGAATAATTGTGTGTGATGGCATGAATTAAGTCTAAACATTGGCGTTAACTCAGTCACACACATAAACTGTGATGTGGGCAGCAAGAAATGTTAAAAGCTAACACTCCAAGGGGCTACTATGTTTGAATTTTTGTGTATATTGGATTAAAAATAGCAGGCAGCACATGATTATCCTATAATGCTTAACATTTTAATCTTCACAAACTTATTTTGGAATAATGTATGAGAGACTTTAAGTGCAAACCTTTTTGCATATATTACACAAGTCAATTAACAAATATAAAAAAACAACATAGTTAAGCATAATAGCAACTAATGTTAGACATCTGTAGAGATATGCTTGAATACAGTTACATAGTTACATAGTTACATAGTTATTAAGGTTGAAGGAAGACTATATGTCCATCTAGTTCAACCCATAGCCTAACCTAACATGTTGATCCAGAGGAAGGCAAAAAAAACCCATGTACAAAGAGTAAGCTCCACAATGGGGAAAAAAATTCCTTCCCGACTCCACATACGGCAATCAGACTAGTTCCCTGGATCAACGCCCTATCAAGGAATCTAGTGTATATACCCTGTAACATTATACTTTTCCAGAAAGGTATCCAGTCCCCTCTTAAATTTAAGTAATGAATCACTCATTACAACATCATACGGCAGAGAGTTCCATAGTCTCACTGCTCTTACAGTAAAGAATCCGCGTCTGTTATTATGCTTAAACCTTTTTTCCTCCAACCGCAGAGGATGCCCCCTTGTCCCTGTTTCAGGTCTATGATTAAAAAGATCATGAGAAAGGTCTTTGTACTGTCCCCTCATATATTTATACATTAAAATAAAATCACCCCTTAGTCTTCGTTTTTCCAAACTAAATAGCCCCAAGTGTAATAACCTATCTTGGTATTGCAGACCCCCCAGTCCTCTAATAACCTTGGTCGCTCTTCTCTGCACCCGCTCCAGTTCAGCTATGTCTTTCTTAAACACCGGAGACCAGAACTGTGCACAGTATTCTAAGTGTGGTCGAACTAGTGACTTGTATAGAGGTAAAATTATGTTCTCCTCATGAGCATCTATGCCTCTTTTAATGCATCCCATTATTTTATTTGCCTTTGTAGCAGCTGCCTGACACTGGCCACTGAATTTAAGTTTGTCATCCACCCATACACCCAGGTCTTTTTCATTGACGGTTTTGCCCAGAGTTTTAGAATTAAGCACATAATTATACATCTTATTACTTCTACCCAAGTGCATGACCTTACATTTATCCCCATTAAAGCTCATTTGCCATTTATCAGCCCAAGCTTCTAGTTTACATAAATCATCCTGTAATATAAAATTGTCCTCCTCTGTATTGATTACCCTGCAGAGTTTAGTGTCATCTGCAAATATTGAAATTCTACTCTGAATGCCCCCTACAAGGTCATTAATAAATATGTTAAAAAGAAGAGGGCCCAATACTGACCCCTGTGGTACCCCACTGCTAACCGCTACCCAGTCCGAGTGTGCTCCATTAATAACCACCCTTTGTTTCCTATCCCTGAGCCAGCTCTCAACCCACTTGCACATATTTTCCCCTATCCCCATTATTCTCATTTTATGTATCAACCTTTTGTGTGGCACCGTATCAAAAGCTTTTGAAAAGTCCATATACACTACATCCACTGGGTTCCCTTGGTCCAATCTGGAACTTACCTCTTCATAGAAACTGATCAAATTAGTCTGACATGAACGGTCCCTAGTAAACCCGTGCTGATACTGGGTCATGAGGTTATTCCTCTTCAGATACTCCAGTATAGCATCCCTTAGAATGCCCTCCAGTATTTTACCCACAGTAGAGGTTAAGCTAACTGGCCTATAATTTCCGAGTTCAGTTTTTGTCCCCTTTTTGAATATTGGCACCACATTTGCTATACGCCAGTCCTGTGGCACAGACCCTGTTATTATGGAGTCTTTAAAGATTAAAAATAATGGTCTATCAATGACTGTACTTAATTCCTGCAGTACTCGAGGGTGTATCCCATCCGGGCCCGGAGATTTGTCAATTTTAGTGATTTTTAGACGCCGCCGCACTTCCTGCTGGGTTAAGCAGGTGACATTTAATTGGGAATTTTTATCACTAGACATTTTGTCTGCCATGGGATTTTCTTGTGTAAATACTGATGAAAAAAAGTCATTTAGCATATTGGCTTTTTCCTCATCCTCATCCACCATCTCACCCAGACTATTTTTAAGGGGGCCAACACTATCATTTTTTAGTTTCTTACTATTTATGTAGTTAAAGAATATTTTAGGATTATTTTTACTCTCTCTGGCAATGAGTCTCTCTGTCTCAATCTTTGCTGCCTTGATTTGCTTTTTACAGAATTTATTTAATTTTCTGTATTTATTTAATGCCTCCTCACTACCTACTTCCTTTAATTCTCTAAATGCTTTCTTTTTGTCACTTATTGCGCCCCTTACAGCTCTATTTAGCCATATTGGTTTCCTCCTATTTCTAGTATGTTTATTCCCATACGGTATATACTGTGCACAGGTCCTATCCAGGATGCTAATAAACGTCTCCCATTTTCTTTGTGTATTTTTGTGTCTCAGGATATCGTCCCAGTTAATTGCACCAAGATCCTCTCTCATCCGTTGGAAATTTGCCCTCCTGAAGTTTAGTGTCCTGGTAACCCCTCTACTACACATCTTTTTAAAGGATACTTGAAAACTTATTATTTTGTGATCGCTATTTCCCAAGTGACCCCCAACCCTTATATTTGATATGCGGTCTGGCCTGTTGGTTAATATTAGGTCTAGCAGTGCCCCCCTTCTTGTTGGGTCCTGAACCAGTTGTGAAAGGTAATTGTCTCTCATAATTGTCAAAAACTGATTACCTTTGCTGGAACTGCAGGTTTCTATTCCCCAATCTATTTCAGGGTAGTTGAAGTCCCCCATAATAATGACTTCTCCTTGAGTCGCAGCTTCATCTATTTGCTTTACGAGGATATTCTCCATTGCTTCCATTATTTTTGGAGATTTATAACAAACCCCTATCAGTAATTTATTATTTTTTCCCCCTCCCCTTATCTCCACCCACAGGGATTCTACATTTTCATTAAATTCACCTATATTATCGCGCAGGATGGGTTTTAAGGATGATTTTACATATAGACACACCCCTCCCCCTCGCTTATCTGTACGGTCATTTCTGAACAGGCTGTAGCCCTGCAAGTTAACAGCCCAGTCATGGCTCTCATCCAGCCATGTCTCAGATATCCCCACCATGTCATAATTATGCTCCAACAACATTAGTTCTAATTCGTCCATTTTGTTGCCAAGGCTTCTGGCATTAGTATACATGCACTTTATGTTCCTCTCTGTACTTCTATTTCTTAAATTATTAACTGTTCTGACCCCACCCCCCATGCCACCGCCACCCCCAACTTCCTTATTTGTGCCCAGGACTCTGTCTGCACTATCTTCCCCTCCTATAAAATGAATACCCTCCCCCCCAATTCCTAGTTTAAACACTCCTCCAACCTTCTAGCCATTCTCTCCCCCAACACAGCTGCACCCTCCCCATTGAGGTGCAGCCCGTCCCTAGCGTAGAGCCTGTAGCCAACTGAAAAGTCGGCCCAGTTCTGCAGGAACCCAAACCCCTCTTTCCTACACCAATTCTTGAGCCACTTATTAACCTCCCTAATCTCCCGTTGCCTCTCTGGCGTGGCACGTGGTACCGGCAGTATTTCGGAAAATACCACGTTGGAGGTCCTTGCTTTCAGCTTGCAGCCTAATTCCCTGAAATCATCTTTAAGGACCTTCCACCTACCTCTAACTTTGTCATTAGTGCCAATGTGCACCATGACCGCTGGGTCCTCACCAGCCCCTCCCAATAATCTGTCCACCCGATCAGCGATGTGTCGGACTCGAGCGCCAGGTAGGCAGCACACCGTTCGACGATCCCTGTCTTTGTGACAGATTGCCCTATCTGTTCCCCTAATAATTGAGTCCCCCACTAACAGCACCTGTCTGGCCTGCCCTGCTCTCCTATTTCCCTCCTTACTGGAGCAGTCACTCCTCCGGCTTTCAGAGGACATGCATGGCTGCAGCAGTGCTACCCCTGTACTGGCACCCCCCTCATCTGCCAACTTAGCAAACTTATTGGGGTGTTCCAGATCAGGACTAGCCTCCCTGGCACTCTTCCCTCTACCCCGCTTCCTAACTGTCACCCAGCTTGCTACTTCATTGTCCTGCAGCTCCATCCCACCATCACCCCCCTCATCTGTCCCATTGAGCGTCTGCTCCGTGAGCAGAAGACTCCTCTCCATATTGTCTATGGATCTCAGTGTTGCCAGCTGCACATTTAGAGTCAGAATCTGGGTTTCCAAATGCACAACGTGCTCACATCTCGCACAGCAGTATGCACCCTCGATCGGCTGCTCAAGGACTGCATACATGTGGCAAGATGTGCACTGGATGGCATTAACAATCGTGGAGCACATTTCCTAATGGGGATTGCACCAGACAGAACAGTTCAATTAAAAAATAAATAAATAAATAAATACAAAGTATTAATAAAAATCAGACAGCAATTCCTCCCCTGGAACTCCCTGAATCCAAAGTCACTGAATCACAAGTCACACTTACCGCCGTCCACACTTACACTCAGCTCACACTCAGCTCGCTCACACTCGCTCTGCTGAAGATTTATAGATTTTTTTTTTTTTTCTAGTTCCCCTCAACAGCAATCAACCTTGCTGTTCAAATGCACTTCCAAAAAAGGTCACAGTGTAAAATATGATGTAACATGTTTTGGTACGCCAGGGATGTGTGGGCAAAAAATGTAGTTTGTGCACATGGCAGACAAGTAGGCCTTGAGTTACCCAGGTATTAATTTGTGTTCCAAAACAAAAAAAAGCAAAAAATCTTTTTCATCAATAAAGATGCACACCACAACTAAAATGCTGCCGCAGACACACACACTGTATTTTTGAGCCATTTCTAACAAGCATGGTTCATGAGTAATAATGATATTAAACACAGGGAACATACTGTAAAGTACTAATAATATTGTAAAGTGTATATGATAAGGTCCATGTAAATATAAAGCTTAATCACACCTAAGCCTAATGCTTAGGATGGTAAGACATGTACCATAACATATATAAAGCACAATGTGAAGTAGTTTAATATGTTTATATTTTTTCCATGTAAAATTAAACAAGGAACATCTATGGGGTAACTTACCAAACTTTGCCTGCTTTGCTGGGGAATATGTGGACCAACCAGGTCTGGGATACAGCTGCTCAGCTACAGCAAACCAACCACGTTCAATCGCCAGCCTGTCATGATATCCTTCGGATTGTGTGTCCCAAAGCTCTGGATGTTGCTCCACCAAACTTATTAGCCGCTCTGTGTCCACACATGAAGCCATAATATTATCCAAAGTCACCAAGGTATAAAGATGCCAGCACTCTGATAACTTGCCAACTTCACCTCAGAGCCTAAAATGCTGTCTAGACTTATGGTAAACGTTGGCCTAAGCAATGTCTAGACACCTGTCTGTTATTGATACAATTGCTTAGAATGTTAACCCTATACATTTTAAAACGCACACGGATTGCACACGGATGTTATCCATGTGCGCTACGTGTTTACATGCACCCGTTGACGTTAATGGGCCCGTGTGATCCATGTGCTCCCACGAACACTGACATGTCTCCGTGTTTTGCATACGGACTCACGGTCCGTTAAAACACACTGACATCTGCAGAGACACATTCATTTTAATGTGTCTACGTGTGTCAGTGTCTCCGGTACGCGAGGAAACTGTCACCACTAGAGTTGAGCGACCTTGACCTTTTTAGAGTCGAGCCGGGTTTCGCGAAACCCGACTATCTCAAAAGTCGGGTCGAGTGAAATTGGCCGATTATGACGTAAAGTCCGGATCGACCGAAACACGAAACCCAATGCAAGTCAATGGGGCAGCATAGTCGGCAGTGAGTGGGGGCCAGGAAAACACCTAGAGTGCCCATTTTAATGTCAAAACCATCCATTCTTCTTAATGAAGCTTGTCAAGCGTAATTTACCTTATAATAATTGGAAGGCATTTGAAATTGGGGGTCATTTGGCTAAAGTTGTGGTGGGTAGGGCTGGTTCAAGTAATTAGTGGGCCCAGGAAATCTGGACCACGTCACGGCAGTGGAGCAGGGAGAGGTAAGTATTTCAACTTTGCAAGTGCTGTGAACCTGAGCAAGCAGGGGGGGCCCACTCGTTGGCATTGGCACTGGCACAGGGCCCCTCAAAGTACAGCGGTGTGTTTGCACGGCGGGGGCGCCTCCCACCGGCAGCAACACTTTTGCGTACTATGAGAGGCCCTGTGCCAGTGACGTCGCCAACTAATATTCCTCCCCCCACCTGATGAAGGAACCTGCACTTTCATCTGCACCTTCCTCTTTGTCCCCGTGTAAGGTGGTATGGTATGCGGGAAGAGCAACCTGACTTTCAGCAGGGTCACAATGTTGTTGTGTAGCGTGCACGGGGAATGTTGCGTTATGGGTCAATGTACCAGCAGACTCATCTATCACTGGCTGGGCAATGGGCAGGATGAGGAGGAAACACAGATATAGGCCCAAAGAATAAAGTTGGCTAAATGCAGTTCAAAATTGGTAACACAGGAATAACCAGGGGGCATTGCAGTGGAGGACAACTGGAATGAGAGGCTGACACAGAGAGTAGGCCCAAATCAGTAAGTAGTCGAAATGCAGTTCAAAATTGGCAACCGTAGTAAACAGGCGGCACAGCTTTGTTCAGTGGAGGAGAACAGCAAGGAGTGGCAGACACCGATAGTAGGCCCCAACCCAACTAGTAGGCCAAATGCAGTCTAACATTAACAACTACTTAACGAGCGCCTGAAAACGGAATTTCAGGACAGGAAACCAGGAGAACAGCAAGGAGCGGCAGACACTGTTAGTAGGCCCCAAACCAACTAGTACGAAAAATGCAGTTGTTCCATTTAACCACAATTTAACGAGAGCCTGAAGATAGAAGCTCAGGAAAGGCAACCTGGAGAACACCTTGGAGTGGAACACACCATCTCTCTCCACCCCATACCCATTTTGTAGGCCTAATGCAGTGTAGTTTTCTACAACTACTAAACGAGAGTCGGAAGACCGAAGCAATGGCAAGGAAACCTGGGGAACACCTTGGAGTGTAACACACCATCTCTCTCCTCCCGATACCCAATTTGTAGGCCTAATGCAGTGTAGTTTTCTACAACTACTAAACGAGAGTCGGAAGACCGAAGCAATGGCAAGGAAACCTGGGGAACACCTTGGAGTGTAACACACCATCTCTCTCCACCCGATACCCATTTTGTAGGCCTAATGCAGTGTAGTTTTCTACAACTACTAAACGAGAGTCGGAAGACCGAAGCAATGGCAAGGAAACCTGGGGAACACCTTGGAGTGTAACACACCATCTCTCTCCACCCGATACCCAATTTGTAGGCCTAATGCAGTGTAGTTTCTACAACTACTAAACGAGAGTCGGAAGACCGAAGCAATCGCAAGGAAACCTGGGGAACACCTTGGAGTGTAACACACCATCTCTCTCCACCCGATACCCATTTTGTAGGCCTAATGCAGTGTAGTTTTCTACAACTACTAAACGAGAGTCGGAAGACCGAAGCAATGGCAAGGAAACCTGGGGAACACCTTGGAGTGTAACACACCATCTCTCTCCACCCGATACCCAATTTGTAGGCCTAATGCAGTGTAGTTTTCTACAACTACTAAATGAGAGTCGGAAGACCGAAGCAATGGCAAAGAAACCTGGGGAACACCTTGGAGTGTAACACACCATCTCTCTCCACCCGATACCCATTTTGTAGGCCTAATGCAGTGTAGTTTTCTACAACTACTAAACGAGAGTCGGAAGACCGAAGCAATGGCAAGGAAACCTGGGGAACACCTTGGAGTGTAACACACCATCTCTCTCCACCCGATACCCAATTTGTAGGCCTAATGCAGTGTAGTTTCTACCACTACTAAACGAGAGTCGGAAGACCGAAGCAATGGCAAGGAAACCTGGGGAACACCTTGGAGTGTAACACACCATCTCTCTCCACCCGATACCCATTTTGTAGGCCTAATGCAGTGTAGTTTTCTACAACTACTAAACGAGAGTCGGAAGACCGAAGCAATGGCAAGGAAACCTGGGGAACACCTTGGAGTGTAACACACCATCTCTCTCCACCCGATACCCAATTTGTAGGCCTAATGCAGTGTAGTTTTCTACAACTACTAAACGAGAGTCGGAAGACCGAAGCAATGGCAAAGAAACCTGGGGAACACCTTGGAGTGTAACACACCATCTCTCTCCACCCGATACCCATTTTGTAGGCCTAATGCAGTGTAGTTTTCTACAACTACTAAACGAGAGTCGGAAGACCTAAGCAATGGCAAGGAAACCTGGGGAACACCTTGGAGTGTAACACACCATCTCTCTCCACCCGATACCCAATTTGTAGGCCTAATGCAGTGTAGTTTTCTACAACTACTAAACGAGAGTCGGAAGACCGAAGCAATGGCAAGGAAACCTGGGGAACACCTTGGAGTGTAACACACCATCTCTCTCCACCCGATACCCAATTTGTAGGCCTAATGCAGTGTAGTTTTCTACAACTACTAAACGAGAGTCAGAAGACCGAAGCAATGGCAAGGAAACCTGGGGAACACCTTGGAGTGTAACACACCATCTCTCTCCACCCGATACCCATTTTGTAGGCCTAATGCAGTGTAGTTTTCTACAACTACTAAACGAGAGTCGGAAGACCGAAGCAATGGCAAGGAAACCTGGGGAACACCTTGGAGTGTAACACACCATCTCTCTCCACCCGATACCCATTTTGTAGGCCTAATGCAGTGTAGTTTTCTACAACTACTAAACGAGAGTCGGAAGACCGAAGCAATGGCAAGGAAACCTGGGGAACACCTTGGAGTGTAACACACCATCTCTCTCCACCCCATACCCAATTTGTAGGCCTAATGCAGCCTACTTTCCGACAACTACTAAACGAGAGCATGAAGATCGAAGCTCAGGAAAGGCAACCTGGGGAACACCTTGGAGTGTAACACACCCTCTCTCTACACCACGGAAGGGCTGATTCTTAGGAAGGAAGGCTGTCGGAAAGAAGCAGGGCGCGTCCGAGGGTGATTATATTCTTATTAGGTATATACTCACCCTCGGACGTGCCCTGCTTCTTTATTTGTAATGAATGTTTATTTGCAATGTGGTTTTGACTTACTCTATTTTATTGGTAAATAATGATTTTATTATTTTCATTGTTTTGCATCTTCTTGGCAATAATATAAAGAAGACGCGACAGGACAACACTCGATGGATGCCATATCTGTGTTTTAAATTGAAAAAAACTTTCAGTTAACTACTTGCAGGAGAAAGTTATTGTAGCTGGTGGCCATTTTTAGTACTGTACCAGATTTTTGTTGTATGTGTTTGTTTTTAATGTTAAAATGTCTGCATTTGATATCTCTCCAGTATTTTCTTTTTTATAAGCAAAATACTTATTTTTATATTTTCTGATGTTGGTTCAAGGGGTACATGGGCAGCAGTAGACAGGTCAGTGGAGGCCTAGTGGAAGGAGGGACCGCAGACAGGCTTTGAAGGCCTAACATAATAAATTGGGCTGGCTGTAGGCAATTTAAAATTGGTTCCAGGGGAACACGGGCGGCAGTAGACAGGTCAGTGTAGGCATAGTGGAAGGAGGGACCGCAGACAGGCTTCGAAGCCCTAACATAATAAATTGGGCTGGCTGTAGGCAATTTAAAATTGGTTCCAGGGGAACCCGGGCAGCAGTAGACAGGTCAGTGGAGGCCTAGTGGAAGGAGGGACCGCAGACAGGCTTCGAAGCCCTAACATAATATATTGGGCTGGCTGTAGGCAATTTAAAATTGGTTCCAGGGGAACACGGGCAGCAGTGGCCTGGTCAGTGTAGTAGTAGTGGAAAGAACGGGCCGCAGACAGGCTTCGAAGGCCTAACATAACAAAAATTGGGATGTAGGCAATTTACAATTGGTTCCAGGGGAACACGGACAGCAGTAGACAGGTCAGTGGAGGCCTAGTGGAAGGAGGGACCGCAGACAGGCTTCGAAGCCCTAACATAATAAATTGGGCTGGCTGAAGGCAATTTAAAATTGGTTCCAGGGGAACCCGGGCAGCAGTAGACAGGTCAGTGGAGGCCTAGTGGAAGGAGGGACCGCAGACAGGCTTCGAAGCCCTAACATAATATATTGGGCTGGCTGTAGGCAATTTAAAATTGGTTCCAGGGGAACCCGGGCAGCAGTAGACAGGTCAGTGGAGGCCTAGTGGAAGGAGGGACCGCAGACAGGCTTCGAAGCCCTAACATAATAAATTGGGCTGGCTGTAGGCAATTTAAAATTGGTTCCAGGGGAACACGGGCGGCAGTAGACAGGTCAGTGGAGGCCTAGTGGAAGGAGGGACCGCAGACAGGCTTCGAAGCCCTAACATAATAAATTGGGCTGGCTGTAGGCAATTTAAAATTGGTTCCAGGGGAACACGGGCAGCAGTAGACAGGTCAGTGGAGGCCTAGTGGAAGGAGTGACCGCAGACAGGCTTCGAAGGCCTAACATAAGAAAAATGTCAATACAATGGTATTGACAGTGCCAGGCATTGAAGGATGTCAGCGCATAGACTAAACATTGGTGGAGCTGTGAGAGAAGATTTTGCAAGTGGTAGAGCACTGTTTGACCTGGGGGGGGGGACTGTCTTGTGGCCGGCGGTACAGGCCCAGGGTCCCTCATATTACAACGGTGTGTCTGACGTTGGGTGCGCACCACCACCGCCAGACACTTTATTGTACTATGAGGGACCTAGTGGCAGTGCCGTCGACCAAAAGCGGGCACACCCACCTCTTCAGACAAACAGTACTCTCACGGGTGCTGGCGCCAAGTGGCGATACCACGGCCCCGTGTGGGGACTTTGGCCATTTAGGGAGGTGTTAACATGTCGGATGCTGGACAATCAGGTGCTGCAAATTACGAGATTGGAAAAGTCGTTCAGAATAGTCCACAGGCAAGACCTTTACATAGGAAAGCTAGGTGTCAGCCGGGCAAGGTGGGGCAAAAGATTTCGAAATCCAGTTGTGGTTCATTTTAATGAAGGTTAGATCATCTACATTTTGGGTAGCCAGACGAGTCCTTTTTTCTGTTAGTATTGAACCTGCAGCACTGAATACTCTTTCTGATAGGACACTAGCTGCCGGGCAAGCAAGCTCCTGCAATGCATATTCTGCCAATTCTGGCCAGGTGTCTAATTTTGATGCCCAGTAATCAAATGGGAATGACGGTTGAGGGAGAACATCGATAAGGGATGAAAAATAGTTTGTAACCATACTGGACAAATGTTGTCTACTGTCACTTTGAATTGATGCTGCAGTACCTGTCCTGTCTGCGGTCATAGCAAAATCACTCCACAACCTGGTCAGAATACCCCTCTGGCCAACGCCACTTCTGATTTCTGCCCCTCTAACACCTCTGGTCTGCTGGCCCCTGCAGCTCGTGTTAGAACGATCACGGGCGCTGTGTGCAGGGAATGCCAGAAGCAAACGGTCAATAAGAGTTGATTGTTTGGTTGCTAATATTAGTTCCAAGTTCTCATGTGGCATTATATTTTGCAATTTGCCTTTATAGCGAGGATCAAGGAGGCAGGCCAACCAGTAATCGTCATCGTTCATCATTTTTGTTATGCGTGTGTCCCTTTTGAGGATACGTAAGGCATAATCCGCCATGTGGCCCAAAGTTCCAGTTCTCAAATCTGTGGTTGTGCTTGGTTGAGGGGCAGTTTCAGGCAAATCCACGTCACTTGTGTCCCTCCAAAAACCAGAACCCGGCCTTGCCGCGCCAACAATTTCCACTGGCCCCGGAAAAGCTTCCTCATTAAAAATATAATCATCCCCATCATCCTCCTCGTCCTCCTCCTCCTGTTCGCCCGCTACCTCGTCCTGTACACTGCCCTGGCCAGACAATGGCTGACTGTCATCAAGTCTTTCCTCTTCCTCAGCTGCAGACGCCTGATCCTTTATGTGCGTCAAACTTTGCATCAGCAGACACATTAGGGGGATGCTCATGCTTATTATGGCGTTGTCTGCACTAACCAGCCGTGTGCATTCCTCAAAACACTGAAGGACTTGACACATGTCTTGAATCTTCGACCACTGCACACCTGACAACTCCATGTCTGCCATCCTACTGCCTGCCCGTGTATGTGTATCCTCCCACAAAAACATAACAGCCCGCCTCTGTTCACACAGTCTCTGAAGCATGTGCAGTGTTGAGTTCCACCTTGTTGCAACGTCTATGATTAGGCGATGCTGGGGAAGGTTCAAAGAACGCTGATAGGTCTGCATACGGCTGGAGTGTACGGGCGAACGGCGGATATGTGAGCAAAGTCCACGCACTTTGAGGAGCAGGTCGGATAACCCCGGAAAACTTTTCAGGAAGCACTGCACCACCAGGTTTAAGGTGTGAGCCAGGCAAGGAATGTGTTTCAGTTGGGAAAGGGAGATGGCAGCCATGAAATTCCTTCCGTTATCACTCACTACCTTGCCTGCCTCAAGATCTACAGTGCCCAGCCACGACTGCGTTTCTTTCTGCAAGAACTCGGACAGAACTTCAGCGGTGTGTCTGTTGTCGCCCAAACACTTCATAGCCAATACAGCCTGCTGACGTTTGCCAGTAGCTGCCCCATAATGGGAGACCTGGTGTGCAACAGTGGCAGCTGCGGATGGAGTGGTTGTGCGACTGCGGTCTGTGGACGAGGTCTCGCTTCTGCAGGAGGACGAGGAGGAGGAGGAGGAGGTGCGAACGGCTACAGCCAACTGTTTCCTAGACCGTGGGCTAGGCAGAACTGTCCCAAACTTCCTGTCCCCTGTGGACCCTGCATCCACCACATTTACCCAGTGTGCCGTGATGGACACGTAACGTCCCTGGCCATGCCTACTGGTCCATGCATCTGTTGTCAGGTGCACCTTTGTGCTCACAGATTGCCTGAGTGCATGGACGATGCGCTCTTTAACATGCTGGTGGAGGGCTGGGATGGCTTTTCTGGAAAAAAAGTGTCGACTGGGTAGCTCGTAGCGTGGTACAGCGTAGTCCATCAGGGCTTTGAAAGCTTCGCTTTCAACTAACCGGTAGGGCATCATCTCTAGCGAGATTAGTCTAGCTATGTGGGCGTTCAAACCCTGTGTACGCGGATGCGAGGCTAAGTACTTCCTTTTTCTAACCATAGTCTCATGTAGGGTGAGCTGGACTGGAGAGCTGGAGATCGTGGAACTAGCGGGGGTGCCGGTGGACATGGCAGACTGAGAGACGGTGGGAGATGGTATTGTTGCCGCCGGTGCCCTAGATGCAGTGTTTCCTACTACGAAACTGGTGATTCCCTGACCCTGACTGCTTTGGCCTGGCAAAGAAACCTGCACAGATACTGCAGGTGGTGCAGAAAATGGTGGCCCTACACTGCCGGAAGGGATGTTGCGTTGATGACTAGCTTCATTGGCCGAGGGTGCTACAACCTTAAGGGACGTTTGGTAGTTAGTCCAAGCTTGCAAATGCATGGTGGTTAAATGTCTATGCATGCAACTTGTATTGAGACTTTTCAGATTCTGCCCTCTGCTTAAGGTAGTTGAACATTTTTGACAGATGACTTTGCGCTGATCAATTGGATGTTGTTTAAAAAAATGCCAGACTGCACTCTTTCTAGCATCGGATACCTTTTCAGCCATTGCAGACTGAGCTTTAACCGGATGGCCACGCTGTACTCCAACAGGTTTTGACTTTGCCACGCGTTTTGGGCAAGATACGGGCCCAGCAGATGGAACCTGTTGCGATGTTGATGCCTGCTGCGGCCCCTCCTCCTCCGCTTCAGAACTGCTGCCGCCTGCACCCTGTTCCCCCAATGGCTGCCAATCGGGGTCAAGAACTGGGTCATCTATTACCTCTTCTTGTAGCTCGTGTGCAACTTCGTCTGTGTCACCGTGTCGGTCGGTGGTATAGCGTTCGTGATGGGGCAACATAGTCTCATCAGGGTCTGATTCTTGATCAGCACCCTGCGAGGGCAATGTTGTGGTCTGAGTCAAAGGACCAGCATAGTAGTCTGGCTGTGGCTGTGCATCAGTGCACTCCATGTCAGATTCAACTTGTAATGGGCATGGACTGTTAACTGCTTCACTTTCTAAGCCAGGGACGGTATGTGTAAAGAGCTCCATGGAGTAACCCGTTGTGTCGCCTGCTGCATTCTTCTCTGTTGTTGTTTTTGCTGAAGAGGACAAGGAAGCGACTTGTCCCTGACCGTGAACATCCACTAACGACGCGCTGCTTTTACTTTTACCAGTTTCACGAGAGGAGGCAAAAGAGCTAGAGGCTGAGTCAGCAAGATAAGCCAAAACTTGCTCTTGCTGCTCCGGCTTTAAAAGCGGTTTTCCTACTCCCAGAAAAGGGAGCGTTCGAGGCCTTGTGTAGCCAGACGACGAACCTGGCTCCACAGCTCCAGACTTAGGTGCAATATTTTTTTTCCCACGACCACCTGATGCTCCACCACTACCACTACCCTCATTACCAGCTGACAATGAACGCCCCCGGCCACGACCTCTTCCACCAGACTTCCTCATTGTTTTAAAAACGTTACCAAACTAACGGTATTTGTTGCTGTCACACAACTTACACGGTGAGCTATAACTTCAGTATGATTTAGCTACCCCTTAACAGGTGGGTGAGACCACAACGAAAATCAGGCACAATGTTACACACTCTGTTGTTGGTGGCAACAAATGAGAGAGATGCCACACACGCAGGACTGTCACTGAAGCGCAAATGTAAATATTAATCTCCCACTGATTTGTTTTTTTTTTTTAACAGGGAGACTTTAGAAAAAAAAAATAATAAAAAAAAAAGATTTTTTAAGGAAGAATTTATAAACCAAATAAAATGAAATGATTGTTTCAGGGAGAATTTAGAAAACAAATAAAAAAAAATAGGCTTTGTAGGGCCCACAATTGGAGAGAGAGAGAGAGATGGCACACCCAGGAGTCAAGACTGGCACACAAGCAGAAAGGGCAATATTAATCTCCCACTGATTTGATTTTTTTTTTTTTTTTTCAGTGAGACTTTAGAAAAAAAAAATACAAAAAAATGAATTTTTCAGGAAGAATTTAGAAACAAAATAAAATAAAATGATTGTTTCAGGGAGAATTTAGAAGACAAATAAAAAAAAAATAGGCTTTGTAGGGCCCACTGAGTGAGAGAGGACGCACACAGGAGTCAGGAGTGGCACACAAGCCCAGAGGCCAATATTTATCTCCCACTGATTGATTTAGTGATTTTTTCAGGTAGATTTTGGAACCCAAATCAAGCAAAAAAATTAATAGGCTTTCTATGGCCCACAATTGGAGAGAGAGAGATGGCACACCCAGGAGTCAAGACTGGCACACAAGCAGAAAGGGCAATATTAATCTCCCACTGATTTGATTTTTTTTTTTTTTTCAG
Source organism: Ranitomeya imitator (assembly GCF_032444005.1). Lineage (NCBI taxonomy): Eukaryota > Metazoa > Chordata > Amphibia > Anura > Dendrobatidae > Ranitomeya > Ranitomeya imitator. Next base: position 326,565,561 of record NC_091286.1, on the reverse strand, counting down.
GGAGACTTTAGAAAAAAAAAATACAAAAAAAATGATTTTTTCAGGAATAATTTAGAAACCAAATAAAATAAAATGATTTTTTCAGGGAGAATTTAGAAAACAAATAAAACAAAAAATAGGCTTTCTAGGGCCCACTGAGTGAGAGATGACGCACACAGGAGTCAGGAGTGGCACACAAGCCCAGAGGCCAATATTTATCTCCCACTGATTGATTTAGTGATTTTTTCAGGTAGATTTTGGAAACCAAATCAAGCAAAAAAATAAATAGGCTTTCTATGGCCCACAATTGGAGAGAGATGGCACACCCAGGAGTCAAGACTGGCACACAAGCAGAAAGGGCAATATTAATCTCCCACTGATTTGATTTTTTTTTTTTTTCAGGGAGACTTTAGAAAAAAAAAATACAAAAAAATGAATTTTTCAGGAAGAATTTAGAAACAAAATAAAATAAAATGATTGTTTCAGGGAGAATTTAGAAAACAAATAAAAAAAAATTAGGCTTTGTAGGGCCCACTGAGTGAGAGAGGATGCACACAGGAGTCAGGAGTGGCACACAAGCCCAGAGGCCAATATTTATCTCCCACTGATTGATTTAGTGATTTTTTCAGGTAGATTTTGGAACTCAAATCAAGCAAAAAATTAATAGGCTTTCTATGGCCCACAATTGGAGAGAGAGAGATGGCACACCCAGGAGTCAAGACTGGCACACAAGCAGAAAGGGCAATATTAATCTCCCACTGATTTGATTTTTTTTTTTTTTTTTCAGGGAGACTTTAGAAAAAAAAAATACAAAAAAAATGATTTTTTCAGGAATAATTTAGAAACCAAATAAAATAAAATGATTTTTTCAGGGAGAATTTAGAAAACAAATAAAACAAAAAATAGGCTTTCTAGGGCCCACTGAGTGAGAGATGACGCACACAGGAGTCAGGAGTGGCACACAAGCCCAGAGGCCAATATTTATCTCCCACTGATTGATTTATTGATTTTTTCAGGTAGAATTTAGAACCCAAATCAACCCAAAAAATAAATAGGCTTTCTATGGCCCACTATTTGTGAGAGAGATGGCACGCTCAGGACTGGCACACAAGCCCAGAGGCCAATATTAATCTCCCACTTTTTTTTTTTTTTTCCAGGGAAAATTTATAAACCCAATAAAAAAAATAATAAATAGGCTTTCTATGGCCCACTATCTGAGAGAGAGAGATGGCACGCTTAGGACTGGCACACAAGCCCAAAGGCCAATATTAATCTCCCACTGATTGATTTATTGATTTTTTCAGGTAGAATTTAGAACCCAAATCAAGCAAAAAAATTAATAGGCTTTCTATGGCCCACTGAGTGAGAGATGGCACACACAGGAGTCAGAAGTGGCACACAAGCCCTGAGGCCAATATTTTTCTCCCACTGATTGATGTTGTGATTTTTTCAGGTAGATTTTGGAACCCAAATCAAGCAAAAAAATAAATAGGCTTTCTATGGCCCACTGATTGAGAGATGGCACACACAGGAGTAAGGAGTGGCACACAAGCCCTGAGGCCAATATTTTTCTCCCACTGATTGATGTAGTGATTTTTTCAGGTAGATTTTAGAACCCAAATCAAGCAAAAAAATAAATAGGCTTTCTATGGCCCACTGAGTGAGAGATGACACAGACAGGGATGGCACTCTAGCAGAAATGCCAATCTTAATCTCCCACAAAAAAAAAAAGGAACTGTCCTTCAATTACTATCTCCCTGCAGTAATCTCAGCCAGGTATGGCAGGCAGCAATAAGGAGTGGACTGATGCACAAATTAAATAAAAAGTGTGGACAAACAAACAAGATAGCTGTGCAGAAAGGAAGGAACAAGAGGATTTGTGCTTCGAAAAATGCAGTTGGTTTGCACAGCGGCGTACACACAGCAATGCAGCTATCAGGGAGCCTTCTAGGGCAGCCCAATGAGCTACAGCGCTGAGGAAAAAAAAAATGTAGCTTCCACTATCCCTGCACACCGAAGGTGGTGTTGGGCAGTGGAAATCGCTACAGCACAAGCGGTTTGGTGGTTAATGGACCCTGCCTAACGCTATCCCTGCTTCTGACGAAGCGGCAGCAACCTCTCCCTAAGCTCAGATCAGCAGCAGTAACATGGCGGTCGGCGGGAACGTCCCTTTATAGCCCCTGTGACACCGCGGACAGCAAGCCAATCACTGCAATGCCCTTCTCTAAGATGGTGGGGACCAGGACCTATGTCATCACGCTGCCCACACTCTGCGTTTACCTTCATTGGCTGAGAAATGGCGCTTTTCGCGTCATTGAAACGCGACTTTGGCGCGAAAGTCGCGTACCGCATGGCCGACCCCGCACAGGGGTCGGATCGGGTTTCATGAAACCCGACTTTGCCAAAAGTCGGCGACTTTTGAAAATGAACGACCCGTTTCGCTCAACCCTAGTCACCACATGTACCGGAGCCACTGACGTGTGAAACTGGCCTAATGTTTAGGTGCACATTCACACTAATTTAGTATAAAAACAATGAGCAAATACCCTGCAGTAAGTAAATGTTAGGGCTAGCGGAACTCACCGAGTAAATAGAGATGTTTATTGATATTGGTGCATTCGCACCCCGGGGTCCACCGTGCAGGAGTACCTGCTGCTAGCAAACGGCGGAGCTATATGGCAGTATAGACTAACTCAGTTAATTCACTGAGTAGCCGTGAAAGGAAAGCACTGTGCCCTGTTAGACTCCACAGAGGCACAGGCTAACTGCCCAAACAGAGAGCAGTCAGTGGTCACACAAACACACAAAACTCCTCGCCGGAGGAGCCAGCATTCTAGGGGCTTATTTCAGCCGGGTCCCTGAACACACATACATGTGACCACACTGGCGCAAAGCACATAACAAAAGACAATACTAGCGCATGGCCGTGCGGTCATGGGCAGTTTATATAGTTGCAGCACAGGAAGCTGCTACTGAAGTTTTTGCCCTTTCAGGACCTTCCAGAAGGACCAATGGAAAGTGCTGCAGTACCTGAGCATATTTTGCCCTTTCAGGACCTTCCAGAAGGACCAATGGAATGTACTGCAGCACCTGAGCATGTGACCGAACATGTGGCCCTCGACCTCCAATGGGAGACCCTGCCCTGGGCATGCTCAGTGTGAGTAAACAAGGACTTAGTCCCAGAGATGCTCGCTCGCCTCAGATCAGTGCAGGGTACCATAGGAAAGCCAGAAAAGGCAGTAGTGACCCTATGCACCGAATCAGCCCCAGCGAAACGCTGGGAGCGACGTCTCCGCTGAGCAGAGCCCTCTGCGGCCGATACCAAATGGGAGACCGCAGCAGACACGGATTGAGATTCCCCCTGTGCAGCAGAGGAAACTCGACTCCTAACATTACCCCCCCTCCTAGGGCCCCCCCTCCTTGAGCCTCACTACGCTCAAAAGCTGCGATAAGCAGGGGAGCCCGAATGTGCTCCACAGGCTCCCAGGTTCTATCCTCTGGGCCGTGACCCTTCCAGTCCACCAGATAAAATTTCTTGCCACGTACCACCTTGCACCCCACAATAGCATTCACCTCAAACTCATCCGTGGATGAACCCGATGTCCCAGCAGATGACTCAGAAAACCGGGACAAATGAACGGGCTTTAAGAGGGAAATGTGGAAAGTATCGGTGATAACAAGGCGTGGAGGAATAGCCGAACGTTAGACCACAGGGTTGACCTGTTCCAGAACCTTAAACGGGCCAATGTAGCGAGGAGCAAACTTAGTGGACTCAACTCGCAGCCTGATGTTACGGGCGGAGAGCCACACTAAGTCGCCAGGAGCAAAGACCGGAGCAGGGCGCCGGTGTGTATCAGCCGAAACCCTCATTCTCTCCTTGGAGGCCCGGATGGCATCCTGTGTGCGGTCCCAGATGTCACGTGCCTCCACCGCTCACTCTGCCACCCTAGAATCGGTGGATGACACGGGCATGGGCACAGGGACACGCGGATGCTGGCCGTAATTAAGGAGAAAAGGAGTTTGACCAGTGGAATCGGCTACGGCGTTGTTCAGGGCAAATTCCGCCCAAGGTAGCAAAGATGCCCAGTCATCCTGCCTAGCAGAGAGGAAATGTCGCAAATATGTCACCAGAGTCTGGTTGGTTCTCTCCACCAACCCATTCGTCTCGGGATGGTATGCAGAGGAGAGGTTTAACTCTATGCTGAGTAAACGGCAGAGCTCTCTCCAAAACCGAGATGCGAACTGGGGACCCCGATCGCTGACAATCTTATCAGGCATACCATGCAAATGGAAAACGTGTTTAATGAACAACACCGCCAAGGCCCGTGCTGAGGGTAACCGAGGAAGCGGCACCAAATGCACCATCTTGGAGAAATGGTCGGTGACAACCCAAATAATGGAGCAGCAACGCGACTTGGGTAGATCCACCACAAAGTCCATCCCGACCATCTACCAGGGCCTGTCTGCCACCGGTAGAGGGTAAAGCAACCCAGCAGGCCGTTGCCGAGGAGACCGATTCTGGGCGCAAGAAATGCACGCCTGAATATAGTCCTTGACATCTCGAGCCATATGCGGCCACCAGTATGTTCTCGCCAGAAGCTCAGATGTCCTCTTGGTCCCAAAATGCCCACCCACTCTGGAGGAGTGAGCCCAAGAGAGAACCTCCGATCGCAAGTTAGCTGGTACGAAAGTCTTGCCCGGGGGCACAGACTCTAGCGAAACCGGAGCTACTGTTCTCAGGCTCTCAGAAGGGACAATAAGCCGAGGCTCCTCCTCCTCCTCCTCCGATGACACCACGGAGCGGGAGAGAGCGTCAGCACGAACGTTCTTCTCCCCGGAGAGGAAATGGAGAGTAAAATGGAACCGGGAGAAGAACAGGGACCATCTAGCCTGGCGAGAATTCAGCCGCTGGGCCGTTTGCAGATACACCAAGTTCTTGTGGTCAGTGAAGACTTGGAAGGGAAAGCGAGCTCCATCCAAGAGATGTCTCCACTCCGAAAAAGCCAACTTCATGGCCAGCAACTCCCTGTCCCCGATGGAATAATTCCTCTCCTCTGGTGTGAAGGTCTTGGAGAAGAAGAAGCAAGGATGCTTCTGACCTTGAGCATCCTTTTGGAAAAGGACTGCTCCAGCACCAACGGATGAGGCATCCACCTCCAAGATAAATGGCTTATCAACATCGGGGCGATGTAGGATGGGAGCGCTAGCGAAGTGTGACTTGATCGAGAGAAAGGCTTTGGAGACCTCCTCTGACCACAACTTGGGATTTGCTCCCTTCTTGGTGAGGGCAACCAAGGGAGCTACCAAAGTTGAGAAGTGTGGAATGAACTGGCGATAGTAATTAATGAACCCCATAAAGCGCTGCACCGCTTTAAGAGAATGGGGTTCCTGCCAGTCCATTACAGCCTGTAGCTTGGCAGGATCCATAGCCAAACCCTGGGCAGAGATGATATAACCAAGGAAAGGCAAGGACTCCTGCTCAAACACACACTTCTCCATCTTGGCGTAGAGGGAGTTTGCCCGTAAGAGGTCGAAGACTTTGCGAACATCTCTCCGATGGGAGTCAATGTCTGGAGAGAAGATGAGAATATCATCTAGATAGACTACGACTGAGGTGGTGAGCATATCCCGGAAGATGTCGTTCACAAAGTCTTGGAAAACGGCTGGGGCATTACAGAGCCCGAAGGGCATCACCAGATATTCATAGTGCCCATCCCTGGTGTTAAAAGCCGTCTTCCATTCATCCCCCTCACGGATGCGAATCAGGTTGTAAGCACCCCGCAGATCTAACTTTGTAAATACCCTCGCTCCCCGTAGCCTATCAAACAGCTCAGGTATCAGGGGTAGTGGGTACTTGTTCTTAATGGTGATGGCGTTAAGACCCCTGTAGTCTATGCATGGACGTAAGTCTCCAGTCTTCTTCTGTACGAAGAAGAACCCTGCCCCTGCCGGTGACACTGACTTTCTAATGAATCCTCTTGCCAGATTCTCCTGGATGTACTGGGACATTGCCTCCGTCTCCGGGAGAGATAACAGATAGACTCGACCCCGGGGAGGCTCAGCACCAGGCAAGAGGTCAATAGGACAGTCATAGGGGCGGTGAGGCGGAAGGGTCTCCGCAGCTCTTTTGGAGAACACGTCTGCATAGGGCCAATAGTGCTTGGGGAGAGAGGAAAGATCTGCGGGTACCTGTGTAGTAGCAACCTGAACGCACTCCCTCAGACATCTACCCTCGCAAGATTTACTCCATCCCAAAATTCTCCCAGAGGACCACTCAATATGAGGAGAATGGTAGCGAAGCCATGGTATCCCCAACAGGACCTCATCAATTCCCTCAGGAATGACTAATAGGGAGATTATCTCCTGATGTGATGGAGACACAGATAGCGTGAAAGGAATGGTTTGGTGGGTAATCTGTGAAGGTAGTGTTGACCCATTTACCACTCGAACGGTTACCGGATTGGCGAGCATCACCAAGGGTATTGCGTGACGCTGGGCAAAAGCGGAAGACATAAAGTTACCCTCTGCCCCAGAATCCACGCATAGCTCGACCATAAGAGTGGATGTGCCTATGGTAATTGTCCCCTTGAAGGACAACTTTGAGGCAAACGTCGCCGTGTCTAGTGTACCTCCTCCAACTGCCACTAGACGCTGACGTTTCCCCGACCGCTGAGGACCCTTGGAGACAAGGTGTCCTGACTGCTGGCAAACATGACGGACCTTATGTGCACGGGCAGACTGAGACTTGGATCCCGCTCGTGTCACCTCTAAGGCCTCATGTGACTCGGATGCCTGGACTGGAGATTCCAAAGGTTTGGCGAAGGTGGGAGCCAGCCGAAACCTCTGCCTACACTGGGCTCGCTCCAACCTCCGCTCGTTAAAACGGAGGTCGATACGAGTAGAGACAGTTATTAACTCCTCCAGTGTGGCAGGAATCTCCCTAGTGGCCAGAGCATCCTTAATGTGGTCAGCCAGGCCCCTCCAAAATATGGGGATAAGGGCTTTATCCGACCACTCCAGCTCGGAAGCTAAAGTACGGAAGCGGATGGAAAATTGGCTGACCAAGGACTCACCCTGAGTTAATGCCAGTAGTTGGAGCGCTGTGTCATGGGTGACTTGAGGTCCTAAAAAGACCTTTTTCAGAGTGCTCAGGAACAACGGAGCACTCTGCACCACATGATCACCACGCTCCCACAGCGGCGTAGCCCACTTCAACGCCCTGTCCGACAAAAGAGACACAATAAATCTCACCTTAGCCCGCTCTGTAGGAAAACGTGCAGCCAGGAGCTCGAGGTGAATAGAGCACTGACTCATGAATCCCCTACAAGTTTTGCTATTTCCAGAAAAATTTTCTGGCAGCGGGAGGCAAGATAACGTCGGAACAGAGGTGGCAGTGGACAAGGTTGCTGCAGCCACGCTAGCAGCCTGTACAGCAACTGCGGTAACATCCACAGCTGAGGTTGAGCTCTCGAGAGCCGCCAACCGACCCTCCAGCTGCTGGATATACCGCAAAGATTGCTGAATGTCCGCCATTTACTAGCCAGACCCTGGCGCTAGTATTCTGTTAGGGCTAGCGGAACGCACCGAGTAAATAGAGATGTTTATTGATATTGGTGCGTTCGCAGCCCGGGGTCCACCGTGCAGGAGTACCTGCTGCTAGCAAACGGCGGAGCTATATGGCAGTATAGACTAACTCAGTTAATTCACTGAGTAGCCATGAAAGGAAAGCACTGTGCCCTGTTAGACTCCACAGAGGCACAGGCTAACTGCCCAAACAGAGAGCAGTCAGTGGTCACACAAACACACAAAACTCCTCGCCGGAGGAGCCAGCATTCTAGGGGCTTATTTCAGCCGGGTCCCTGAACACACATACATGTGACCACACTGGCACAAAGCACATAACAAAAGACAATACTAGCGCATGGCCGTGCGGTCATGCGCAGTTTATATAGTTGCAGCACAGGAAGCTGCTACTGAAGTTTTTGCCCTTTCAGGACCTTCCAGAAGGACCAATGGAAAGTGCTGCAGTACCTGAGCATGTTTTGCCCTTTCAGGTCCTTCCAGAAGGACCAATGGAATGTACTGCAGCACCTGAGCATGTGACCGAACATGTGGCCCTCGACCTCCAATGGGAGACCCTGCCCTGGGCATGCTCAGTGTGAGTAAACAAGGACTTAGTCCCAGAGAGGCTCGCTCGCCGCAGATCAGTGCAGGGTACCATAGGAAAGCCAGAAAAGGCAGTACTGACCCTATGCACCGAATCAGCCCCAGCGAGATGCTGGGAGCAACGTCTCCACTGAGCAGAGCCCACTGCGGCCGATACCGAATGGGAGACCGCAGCAGACACGGATGTGCAGCAGAGGAAACTCGACTCCTAACAGTAAATAAATAAAAATTAATAGTTCATTTAAATAACACAGGGTGCTTAACTGTTACTATTTTGATCAGAAAAGAGTAAAAGCTAACACACCGTGACAAACTGTACCCAATGATGATGGCACCCAACTCTAGTAGTTCACCTTGCATATGTGCCAACAGGCCCCAACATAACAGTGGGCTAAAAACATCAGCTATGAGCACAAAAAACAAGCCCTCATACAGCACCATATTCAAAAATGTGAAAATGTTACGGCTCTTCAATTAATGGCATCACAATCAAATTTTATATTTTTTAAACATTTCAAAATTTCACCAGTTAAGTAAAACGAAATCTATGCAATCATATTGACAGATCATTTCTACTGTAAAATAAATGCCATAAATTAAAACAATTTGCTGAATTGCATTTTTTTTGCTATTCACACTTGGAATGTTATTTTTTGCTTTCCTGCACTGTACATGACATGATAAAATGGTTGGTGTCATTCAAAAGTACAACTTGTCTTGTAAAAACCCAAGCTCTCACACGGCTATGTTTAAGGAAAAATAAAAAAGTTATGGCCCTTGGAATAAGGTAAAGAAAAAAGCAAAAGCACATAAAAACTAAAAATGGCCGATCCTTAAAAGGTTAAACAGTTTTTTCGTTAATGCTCCAATACTTGCAACCACGAACCTATAACTTTGCTCTAACTTAAACAAATTGGGCCAGTAAAAAACTTTTAACTCCTTTACCACCAAGGGTTGTTTGCACGTTAATGACCGGGCCAATTTTTTCAATTCTGACCACTGTCCATTTATGAGGCTATAACTCTGGAATGCTTCAACAGATCCTGGTGATTCTGACAATGTTTTCTTGTAACATATTGTACTTCATGATAGTGGTAACATTTCTTTGATATTACCTGCATTTATTTGTGAAAAAATGGAAATTTGGAGAAAATTTCAAAAATTTTGCAATTTTCCAACTTTGAATTTTTATGCAATTAAATCACAGAGATATGTCACAAAACATACTTAATAAGTAACATTTCCCACATGTCTACTTTACATAAGCACAGTTTTTTTGTTAGGGAGTTATAAGGGTTAAAAGTTGACCAGCAATTTCTCATTTCTACAACACCATTTTATTTTAGGGACCACATCTCATTTGAAGTCATTTTGAGGGGTCTATATGATAGAAAATACCCAAGTGTGACACCACTCTAAAAACTGCACCCCTCATGGTGCTCAAAACCACATTCAAGAAGTTTATTAACCCTTCAGGTGTTTTACAGGAATTTATGGAATGTTTAAATAAAAATGAACATTTAACTTTTTCTTCACAAAAAATTCAGCTCCAATTTGTTTTATATTACCAAGGGTAATAGGAGAAAATGAACCCCAAAAGTTGTTGTACAATTTGTCCTGAGTACGCTGATACCCCATATGTGGGAGTAAACTACTGTTTGGGCGCATGGCTGAACTCGGAAACGAAGAAGCGCCAAATGACTTTTCAATGGAAAATTGACAGGAATTGAGATGGGACGCCATGTTGCATTTGGAGAGCCCCTGATGTGCCTAAACATTGAAACTTCCCACAAGTGACACCATTTTGGAAAGTAGACTCCTTAAGGAACTTATCTAGATGTGTGGTGAGCACTTTGACCCATTAAGTGATTTACAGAAGTTTATAATGCAGAGCCTTAAAAATAAAAAATCATATTTTTTCACAAAATTATCTTTTCGCCCCCAATTTTTTATTTTCCCAAGGGTAAGAGAAGAAATCGGATGCAAAAAGTTGTTGTGCATTTGTCCGGAGTACGACAATACACCATATGTGGGGGTAAACCACTGTTTGGGTTCATGGCTGAGCTCAGAAGCGAAGGAGTGCCATTTGACTTTTCAATTCAAAATTGACTGCAATTGAGATGGATGCCAAGTTGCATTTGGAGAGCCTTTAATGTGCCTAAACATTGAAATCCCCCACAAGTGACACCATTTTGGAAAGTAGACCCCCTAAGGAACTTATCTAGATGTGTGGTGAGCACTTTGACCCATTAAGTAATTCACAGATGTTTACAATGCAGAGCCATAAAAATAAAAATCATATTTTTTCACAAAAATGATTTTTCGCCCCCAATTTTTTATTTTTCCAAGGGTAAGAGAAGAAATTGGACTCAAAAAGTTGTTGTACAATTTGTCCTGAGTACGCCGATACCCTATATGTGGGGGTAAACCACTGTTTGGGCGCATAGCTGAGCTCGGAAATGAAGGAGCGCCAATTGACTTTTCAATGCAAAATTGATTGGAATTGAGATGGGACGCCATGTTGCGTTTGAAGAGACCCTGATGTGTCTAAACATTGAAACCCCCCACAAATGACACCATTTTGGAAATTAGACCCCCTAAGGAACTTATCTAGATGTGTGGTGAGCACTTTGACCCATTAAGTGATTGACAGAAGTTTATAATACAAAATGACTTTTCAATGCAAAATTGACTGGAATTGAGATGGGATGCCACGTTGTGTTTGGAGAGCCACTGATGTGCCTAAACCTCCCACAAGTGACACCATTTTGGAAAGTAGACCCCATAAAAAACTCATCTTGTGTTGTGAGAGCTTTGAACCCCCAAGTGTTTCACTACAGTTTATAATGCAGAGCCGTTAAAATAAAAATTATTTTTTCTTCCCACAAAAATTATTTTTTAGCCCCCAGTTTTGTATTTTCCCAAGGGTAACAGGAGAAATTGAACCACAAAAGTTGTTGTGCAATTTGTCCTGAGTCCACGGATACCCCATTTGTTTGGGGATCCTCCGTTTGGGCACATGGGAGAGCTCGGAAGGGAAGGAGCGACATTTGGAATGCAGACTTAGATGGAATGGTCTGCAGGCGTCACTTTTTTTTCATTTGCAGAGCCCCTGATGTACCTAAACAGTAGAAACCCCCCACAAGTATCTTATCTAGATGTGTTGTGAGAACTTTGAACCCCCTAGTGTTTCACTACAGTTTATAACTAACCCCTGACCTTACCCCCGCTGTACTACAGAACGCCACTGACTGTCTGTCTGCAGTCTCCAACATCATGTCTGCTCTCTATCTGAAACTCAACCTCTCCAAAACTGAACTTATTTTGCTCCCGCCATCTACTAACCTCCCTAAATCTGACAATTCCCTCTTCATGGGTAGCACCATAATAACACCCCGGCAGCAGGCGCGCTGTTTTGGTGTTATGTTTGACTCCGATCTCTCCTTCACCTCCCATATACAATCTCTTGCCCGCTCGTGCTGCTTACACCTAAAGAACATCTCTAGAATCCGCCCTTTTCTCACCATGGAAACAACAAAAACCCTCACTGTCACCCTGATCCACTCCCGCCAGGACTACTGTAATGCTCTACTAATTGGCCTCCCTTTTACTCGACTTTACCCTCTCCAGTCTATCCTTAATGCAGCAGCCAGGGTTGTCCATCTGGCTAGTCATTACTCAGATGCATCCGCTCTTCGCCAGTCATTACACTGGCTGCCCATTCATTACAGGATACAATTCAAAGTCAATCACAAAGCTCTCCACAGTGCGGCACCCCGATACATCTCCTCCCTCATTTCGGTCTATCGGCCTAGCCGACCGCTGCGCTCTGCAAATGACTTTCGACTAACCTCTGCACTAATCCATATCTCCCACTCCCGACTCCAAGACTTCGCCCGCACTGCGCCAATCCTCTGGAATGCCCTACCCCAAGATATTAGGACCATACACAATTTGCATAGTTTTAGGTGCTCGCTCAAAAAACATTTGTTCAGAGCGGCCTACCATGTTAACTAATCAAAGTCATGTTATGTTTGTGTGTGTGTAGCCCATTCACTATCTCCATCTATCCCCCACCCCCTGAAGATGGCTGGACCATCATTGTAAATACACCATTGTAAATACACACCTGTACTTTATATCTCCCCCACCTCATTGCAGATTGTAAGCTCTCACGAGCAGGGTAGTTTTAATTCGCTTTAATTATTGTATTGTTAACGTTGTTACTTATGGCTGTTGTGTTTGAAACTGTTAAACTGTAAAGCGCTGCGGAATATGTTGGCGCTATATAAATAAAGATTATTATTATTATTATTATTATTATTTGTAACGCAGAGCCGTGAAAATAAAAAATCCTTTTTTTCCACAAAAATTATTTTTTTATCCCCCAGTTTTGTATTGTCCTAAGGGTAACAGGAGAAATTGGACCAAAAAGTTGTTGTCCAATGTGTCCTGAGTACGTTGATACCCCATATGTTGGGGTAAACCCCTGTTTGGGAGCACGGGAGAGCTGGGAAGGGAAGGAGCACATGTTTTACTTTTTCAACGCAGAATTGGCTGAAATTGAGATCGGACGCCATGTCGCGTTTGGAGAGCCCCTGATGTGCCTAAACAGTGGAAACCCCCCCATTTATAACTGAAACCCTAATCCAAATACACCCCTAACCCTAATCCCAATGTTAACCCTAACCACACCCCTAACCCTAATCCCAACCCTATTCCCAACCGTAAATGTAATCCAAACCCTAACCATAACTTTAGCCCTAACCCTAACCCTAACTGTAACCTTAACTCTAGCCCTAACCCTAACCCTAGCCCTAACAATAGCCCTAACCCTAGCCCTAACCCTAACCCTATCCCTAATGGGAAAATGGAAATAAATACATTTTTCCCCTAACTAAGGGGGTGATGAAGGGGGGGTTGATTTACTATTTATAGCAGATTTTTATGATTGACTGATGCTTTTTATTGCAAAAAATATTTTTTGCGTTACCACATTTTGAGAGCTATAATTTTTCCATATTTTGGTCCACAGAGTCATGTGACGTCTTGCTTTTTGCGGGACGAGTTGACGTTTTTATTGGTAACATTTTCGGGCATGTGACATTTTTTGATCGCTTTTTATTTCAATTTTTGTGAGGCAGAATGACCAAAACCAGCTATTCATGAATTTCTTTTGGGGGGCATTTATATCGTTCCGCGTTTGGTAAAATGGATGAAGCAGTTTTATTCTTTGGATCAGTATGATTACAGCGATACCTCATTTATATCATATTTTATGTTTTGGAGCTTTTCTACAATAAAAACTATTTTATAGAAAAAATAATTATTTTTGCATCGCTTTATTCTAAGGACAATAACTTTTTTATTTTTTCGCTGATGATGCTGTATGGCGGCTCGTTTTTTTGCGGGACAAGATGACGTTTTCAGCGGTACCATGGAAATTTATATTTGTTTTTTTGATCACGTGTCATTCCACATTTTGATTTGCGGTATGATAAAAAGCATTGTTTTTTGCCTTGTTTTTTTTTTACCTTGTTCACTGAAGGGGTTTACTAGTGGGACAGTTTTATAGGTTGGGTCATTACGGACACGCCGATACTAAATATGTGTACTTTTATTGTTATTTTTATTTAGATAAAGAAATTTATTTATGGGAGCAATATTTTTTATTTTTTTAGGAATTTTTATTTTATTTTTTTTTACACATCTGAATATTTTTTTTTACACTATAACATTGCCCGGGGGAGCATCATGTTATAGTGTAAGATCGCTGATCTGACACTTTGCTGTGCACTGTGTCAGATCAGTGATCTGACCTGCACTCCTGGAGGGTTCCCGGCGCCTGCTCTGAGCAGGCGCTGGTATGCCACCTCCCTGCAGGATCTGGATGCAGCCCAGCGGATCTGGGCCTGCAGGAGGGAGGGAGTAAGAGACCCTTGGAGCAACACGATCATATCGCGTTGCTCTGAGGGTCTCAGGGAAGCACGCAGGTAGCCCCCTCACTGCGCAATGCCTCTATATACTGCCAGAACACTGCAATCATTTTTGATCGCAGAGTACCAGAGGTTAATGTGCCGGGTGCGGTCTGTGACCACTCCTGGCACATAGTGCAGGATGTCAGCTGCGATAGTCATCTGACACCCGGCCGCGATTGGCCCCGCTCCCCCCCCCATGATCGCGGCTGATTTTTATGATGTACTATCCCGTTGGTGGGCATACGGGCCCACCCAACCTCGATGGGATAGTACGTCTACAGTAATGTCAGAAAGGGTTTAAAGTCACAAGATTTTGCTGCAATGCTAGACTGCGCTAAAATTTTGTGATTTATGGTGTTCTCGCAACATTTTTGACAAGCTTCTACAATATGTATGGAGTTGTGGGTAGGTTTCAGCTTGACTGATCTGAACAATGCTGGTTTTTATGCCTGTGTGTTTAGAGCTTATCTGAAAAAACTAATGCTTGGAGAGTAGTGTTGAGCAATACCGTCCGATATTTGAAAGTATCGCTATCGGATGGTATCGGCTGATATCCGAAAAATATCGGATATCGCCGATACCGATATCCGATACCAATACAAGTCAATGGGACACAAATATCGGAAGGTATTCCTCTATGGTTCCCAGGGTCTGAAGGAGAGGAAACTCTCCTTCAGGCCCTGGGATCCATATTCATGTGTAAAATAAAGAATAAAAATAAAAAATATTGATATACTTACCCTCGGACGCGCCCTGGTTGTCACCGCTGCAACTGCCATGATTCCCTTCCTAAGAATGAGCGCGTTAAGGACCTTCGATGACGTCGCAGCTTGTGATTGGTCGCGAAGGTCATTAACGCACTCATTCTTAGGAAGCGAAGCATGGCGGTTGCAGCGGTGACAACCAGGGCGCGTCCGAGGGTAAGTATATCAATATTTTTTATTTTTATTCTTTATTTTAAGCATGAATCTTAATCACGATACCGATTTCCGATATCACAAAAATATCGGAACTCGGTATCGGAATTCCGATACCGCAAATATCGGCCGATACCTGATACTTGCGGTATCGGAATGCTCAACACTAGGGTGTTGTGAGGAGTTGCACAATAAGGTCTCTTAGCCATGCCCAATTTAAGTTATGAATTAACCAAGCTGCAATTTGTTTTATGGGATTAACCCTAAATCGTAAGAGAAAACCAAGAGGTCCTTGTTATCATATCATGCAGAGGTTTAAAAGCCAATAGAGCAATAGCTGGACGTGTTGCCTGTAAAAACCAATAACATAGTAACATAGTAACATAGTTAGTAAGGCCGAAAAAAGACATTTGTCCATCCAGTTCAGCCTATATTCCATCATAATAAATCCCCAGATCTACGTCCTTCTACAGAACCTAATAATTGTATGATACAATATTGTTCTGCTCCAGGAAGACATCCAGGCCTCTCTTGAACCCCTCGACTGAGTTCGCCATCACCACCTCCTCAGGCAAGCAATTCCAGATTCTCACTGCCCTAACAGTAAAGAATCCTCTTCTATGTTGGTGGAAAAACCTTCTCTCCTCCAGACGCAAAGAATGCCCCCTTGTGCCCGTCACCTTCCTTGGTATAAACAGATCCTCAGCTAGATATTTGTATTGTCCCCTTATATACTTATACATGGTTATTAGATCGCCCCTCAGTCGTCTTTTTTCTAGACTAAATAATCCTAATTTCGCTAATCTATCTGGGTATTGTAGTTTTCCCATCCCATTTATTAATTTTGTTGCCCTCCTTTGTACTCTCTCTAGTTCCATTATATCCTTCATGAGCACCGGTGCCCAAAACTGGACACAGTACTCCATGTGCGGTCTAACTAGGGATTTGTACAGAGGCAGTATAATGCTCTCATCATGTGTATCCAGACCTCTTTTAATGCACCCCATGATCCTGTTTGCCTTGGCAGCTGCTGCCTGGCACTGGCTGCTCCAGGTAAGTTTATCATTAACTAGGATCCCCAAGTCCTTCTCCCTGTCAGATTTACCCAGTGGTTTCACATTCAGTGTGTAATGGTGATATTGATTCCTTCTTCCCATGTGTATAACCTTACATTTATCATTGTTAAACCTCATCTGCCACCTTTCAGCCCAAGTTTCCAACTTATCCAGATCCATCTGTAGCAGAATACTATCTTCTCTTGTATTAACTGCTTTACATAGTTTTGTATCATCTGCAAATATCGATATTTTACTGTGTAAACCCTCTACCAGATCATTAATGAATATGTTGAAGAGAACAGGTCCCAATACCGACCCCTGCGGAACCCCAATAGACACCTGCTGTCACTTTTCTAGCTTGGTTTAAAAGTTTAAAAGTTTAAAGGAAAGTACTATGGCTAATAAACTTGATTATATGTGGCATATGGTTCATAAATATTTTCCAATACCAGTTTCATAAAAGTTAAACTCATTATTGGAGGATAAAGTGTTTATATTCAGTTTTTATTCTGGACAGTGTTAAAGGATTCTGTCAGAATGTTTGATAGATAGGTTGATGGATGAACACAGTAATATTTACAATAATGGCTGTGGGGTTTTGTTATTGAAAAGAAAATAACATCTATGGTAAAAGTTGGTTGGATGTTTTTAGTTTTTTTTTTACTTCACTGTTTGTGATGGTAAAGAGTGTTTAACTCATTGTATGCAGGTAAACTTCTGTTTTGATGTTTTCTTTGAAAGCCATTTGTGATAGTAGCAATAATATTTATTTGATTTCTTCTTTAGCAATTACTGATAAGCGAAACTGCTGAAATTTTAATTCAGAAGCTCGCTCTATTTTGGCCAGGAAATGAATTTAGCATCAAATGCATTCTTTTATATTTATTCAATGTGGATTAAATGTGCCCGTCACGAGTTTACTGTAACAGAAAGGCGAAAAGACAGCAGTTTAAACCAAAAAAACAATAGGAGTAAAAATAACCTACCAAATCTACTATATAAAGCTGAATGTGTGTATGTGTGTGTGTGTGTGTGTGTGTATGTCCGGGATTGGCAACTGCACCGTCGCAGCTACAGCCACAAAATTTTGCACAGTCACATGTCTGGACCCCGAGAGCGTCATAGGCTATATTGTGAGGTGAAATTTTACCCCCGCGCGTTCCAATTCACCAAACAATTTTGCCCCTATCTACATAATGGGGGAAAAAGTGAAAGGAAAAGTGTTGGAAGCGTCGCAGCTACAGAAACAAAATTTTGCACAGTCACACGTCTGGACCCTGAGAGCGTCATAGGCTACGTTGTGAGGTGAAATTTTAACCCCGCGCGTTCCAATTCACCAAACAATTTTGCCCCTATCTACATAATGGGGAAAAAAGTGAAAGGAAAAGTGTTGGAGGCGTCGCAGCTACAGAAACAAAATTTTGCACAGTCACACGTCTGGACCCTGAGAGCGTCATAGGCTATATTGTGAGGCGAAATTTTAACCCCGCGCGTTCCAATTCACCAAACAATTTTGCCCCTATCTACATAATGGGGAAAAAGTGAAATGAAAAGTGTTGGAGGCGTCGCAGCTACAGCCACAAAATTTTGCACAGTCACACGTCTGGACCCTGAGAGCGTCATAGGCTACGTTGTGAGGTGAAATTTTAACCCCGCGCTTTCCAATTCACCAAACAATTTTGCCCCTATCTACATAATGGGAAAAAAGTGAAATGAAAAGTGTTGGAGGCGTCGCAGCTACAGCCACAAAATTTTGCACAGTCACAAGTCTGGACCCCGAGAGCATCATAGGCTATGTTGTGAGGTGAAATTTTAACTCTGCGTGTTCCAATTCACCAAACTATTTTTCCCCTATCTACATAATGGGGAAAAGTGAAAGGAAAAGTGTAGGAGGCAAATTGACAGCTGCCAGATGTGAACAAGGGAGACTTAAAGAATGAGAGCGATGGCGCAAAAGAGTATATACCGTACAGTTGCTAAGGTGGGGCCCCGACATGAGATACTCACCACACATGGGGATATGAACACACACACAAAATGCGCCACACACTACCACGTGCTTGAACACATATTACCCTCAGCACACATTTTACCACACATACACTAACCTCGCCACATAAAAGTCGAAACACAAAAGTCGCCGCTCAAAACTCGCCACGCGCAAAACTCACCACATGCAAAAACTAGGCTCACGCAAAACTCGCCACAAGTGCAAAACTCACCTCATGGAAAACTCGCCACATGCAAAACTTGCACACGCGGAAAAATTGCCACATGCACAAAATTTGCAACACATGCAAAAGTTGCCTCACACAAAACTTGCACATACTCAAAAGGCACCAGACATAAAACTCACCACGCGCAAAACTCGCCATGCCCAAAACTTGCTGCACACAACTTGCTACACTAACCTGTCACATGCAACTCGACACACAAAAAATTGCTACACGCATGTTGCCACACAAAACTCATCTCACAAAAGTCGCTACATGCATGTCGCCACACACAACTCAACACACACAACTTGACAAACGAAACTCGCCCTAAAACACACACAAGTCTGGTATTAGCCTTCAAAAATAAAAATCTGATTAATAAGCAGACAAACTACAAGAGCAAAAAAAAATGTACCATATAGGAAATACAGCAGCTGTCAGTCACATGACCTGTCTATTATGTGTATGTGTGAGCTAATATATACTGCCAGGGGGAGGGCTTCCTGTTGGCTGGGGATTTATCAGGCTGCCAATTTATCTTACAAATACTGAGGTAAAAATACTGAGCAAATAACGTGTTAACGAGGTCTAATACAGGAGATCACACAGGTATATACTATATACAGGAGGAGATGACATACAGGTATACAGGTCCTTCTCAAAAAATTAGCATATAGTGTTAAATTTCATTATTTACCATAATGTAATGATTACAATTAAACTTTCATATATTATAGATTCATTATCCACCAACTGAAATTTGTCAGGTCTTTTATTGTTTTAATACTGATGATTTTGGCATACAACTCCTGATAACCCAAAAAACCTGTCTCAATAAATTAGCATATTTCACCCATCCAATCAAATAAAAGTGTTTTTTAATAACAAACAAAAAAACCATCAAATAATAATGTTCAGTTATGCACTCAATACTTGGTCGGGAATCCTTTGGCAGAAATGACTGCTTCAATGCGGCGTGGCATGGAGGCAATCAGCCTGTGACACTGCTGAGATGTTATGGAGGCCCAGGATGCTTCAATAGCGGCCTTAAGCTCATCCAGAGTGTTGGGTCTTGCGTCTCTCAACTTTCTCTTCACAATATCCCACAGATTCTCTATGGGGTTCAGGTCAGGAGAGTTGGCAGGCCAATTGAGCACAGTAATACCATGGTCAGTAAACCATTTACCAGTGGTTTTGGCACTGTGAGCAGGTGCCAGGTCGTGCTGAAAAATGAAATCTTCATCTCCATAAAGCATTTCAGCCGATGGAAGCATGAAGTGCTCCAAAATCTCCTGATAGCTAGCTGCATTGACCCTGCCCTTGATGAAACACAGTGGACCAACACCAGCAGCTGACATGGCACCCCACACCATCACTGACTGTGGGTACTTGACACTGGACTTCAGGCATTTTGGCATTTCCTTCTCCCCAGTCTTCCTCCAGACTCTGGCACCTTGATTTCCGAATGACATGCAAAATTTGCTTTCATCAGAAAAAAGTACTTGGGACCACTTAGCAACAGTCCAGTGCTGCTTCTCTGTAGCCCAGGTCAGGCGCCTCTGCCGCTGTTTATGGTTCAAAAGTGGCTTTACCTGGGGAATGCGGCACCTGTAGCCCATTTCCTGCACACGCCTGTGCACGGTGGCTCTGGATGTTTCCACTTCTCCACAATCTTCCTTAGGGTCCGGTCTCCTCTTCTCGTTGTACAGCGTTTTCTGCCACATTGTTTCCTTCCAACAGACTTACCATTGAGGTGCCTTGATACAGCACCCTGGGAACAGCCTATTTGTTGAGAAATTTCTTTCTGGGTCTTACCCTCTTGCTTGAGGGTGTCAATGATGGCCTTCTTGACATCTGTCAGGTCGCTAGTCTTACCCATGATGGGGGTTTTGAGTAATGAACCAGGCAGGGAGTTTATAAAAGCCTCAGGTATCTTTTGCATGTGTTTAGAGTTAATTAGTTGATTCAGAAGATTAGGGTAATAGGTCATTTAGAGAACCTTTTCTTGATATGCTAATTTATTGAGACAGGTTTTTTGGGTTATCAGGAGTTGTATGCCAAAATCATCAGTATTAAAACAATAAAAGACCTGACAAATTTCAGTTGGTGGATAATGAATCTATAATATATGAAAGTTTAATTGTAATCATTACATTATGGTAAATAATGAAATTTAACACTATATGCTAATTTTTTGAGAAGGACCTGTATACTATATACAGGAGGAGATGACACACAGGTATATATTATATACAGAGGAGATGACACACAGATATATACTATATACAGGAGAGATGACACACAGGTATATACTATATAGAGGAGGAGATGACATACAGGTACATACTATATACAGGAGGAGATGGCATACAGGTATATACTATATACAGGAGGAGAAGACACACAGGCAAATACTATATACAGGAGCAGATTACCTACAGGTATATACTATATACAGGAGGAGATGACATACAGATATATGCTATATATAGAAGATGACATACAGGTATATACTATATACAGGAGGAGATGACACACAGATATATACTATATACAGGGGAGATGACACACGTATATACTATATATATAGAAGGAGATGACATACAGGTATATACTATATATAGGAGGAGATGACATACAGGTATATACTATATATAGGAGGAGATGACTTACAGGTATATTCTATATATAGGAGGAGATGACATACAGGTATATACTATATACAGGGGAGATGACACACAGCAGGTATATACTATATACAGGGGAGATGACATACAGGTATATACTAAATACAGGAGATGACATACAGGTGTATACTATATATAAGGAAGATGACAAACATGTACTGTATATACTGAGGTGAAAATGAGAGGTTTGAGGTGAAAATGAAAAGGTGTGAGTGCAAAATGAGAGGAGTGAGGGAAAATAGTGTAGTGATCGGAAAATGACAGATGTGAGGTCGAAATGACAAGTGTTAGGGGGGAATGAGAGGAGTGAGGGAGAAAATGAGAGATGTGAGGGAGAAAATGAGAGATGTGAGGGGGAAAATTAAAGATGTGATTGGGAAAATGAGAGGCGTGATGGGAAAATAAGAGAAGTGACGTGCTATAACTAACCACAGATATTTACTATGCCCAGGCAACGCCGGGCTCTTCAGCTAGTATATAAATAAATACCGTTCAAGTAGAGAATGAAATCCTAAACCAAAAAAGCTACTTGGAACACTAAAATCCATGATAACCACATAACACACAAAATAAACTTCATTATGAATACAATTTTATTAGCGACCCCAATCCAAATTACACAAAACAGGATAAAAAACATATAGACAATTTAAAAACAAGGAGAGCAGGGCACCACACGCAGTTCAAACATAACCTCAAATAGAAAAAGGAGGAATGCAATCCATAGTCTATTAATATAATGAATCCAGATGGTGCTGGCAAGAAAAGGGGAAAGTGCTCAATGTATATATATATATATATCTATATATATAAATATATATATATATGTATATATAAATGCCGCTGTCAATCTCTCTAACAGCGGCATTTAGCTTGTGCTTCCGGCAAGCTCATCAGAAATCCTGCCCATCAGTGACCCCGTCACGTGATCAGGTGTCACCGATGGGTCGGCATGACAATCATATGTCTCCCGTATGTTGGTCACTGCAACAATGAATTAAAATGCAATAGCGGATGATCAAAAGATAATATGTGCACCAAAATGGTATCATTAAAAACATCAGCTCAGCCTGCAGAAAAAATATGCCCTCACACAACGTGAGATCACAAAAAATGGAGATGCTACAGATATCGTAAAATGGCGCAATTGTTTGGGGTTTTTTTTTAACAAAATTTGGAATTTTTTACCACTTAAATAAAAAAGAACCTAGACATATTTGGTGTCTTCGAACTTGTAATGACCTGGAGAATCATAATTGCTAATCAGTTTTAACATTTAGGGAACATAGTAGTAATGAGCGAATGTGCTCGCCACTATTCGTTACTCGCCCGAGTATCACTATGCTCGGTGTACTCGGAAAGCACCGAGCATTTCTGGGATTATTCGGCGGTAACTGGTGTCTCCACCCAGCATTTTTGGCGGACTTTAGAGACCCAGTCACGATGACGGGATTGTCTGCCAGGCCATGAAATGCCGCAGACCTCTTTGTTGTGGTTGTGCAGTGAATGGCTTGGCCACATCCCGAGTATAAGAGACCTGGCGCCTCCCTACTCGTCACATTCTGTTCTGGATTCAGTGAGATTAGGGAAAGCTGGTGCCGAGATAGGGTCAGAATCGTGGTTTTTAGAGTTAGTGTATGTCTGCAACTCTTAAATCCACAACTCCTGAGAAACCAAAATTCCTTTTTAGGACTAATTCATGGGTCCCGATATTGCAGCGCTAGGTAGGCAGGGCACAGCATATCCAGATCAGTGCAAGGCCTGCAGGCACTGTATGTGCGTACATTGCTCCAACTGCATCCCTCCCAAAGCTCCATAACTGTCTGCTGCTGCAGCTTCTTTACTATATACCTAGTTCCTTTTTTTTTAAACAAAAATTCGCCCCCCAAAAAAAAAATATAAAGTGTGTTCTGTCAGACTGAGGCATGTTTAAAAATCATAGTTTGTCAGGCATACGTAGCATAGCTGTGTGTGCTAGCCTTGTGTTAATTTTTTTGTGTTTTAAATTCACCAAAAAAGCCTCATATATCTGCGTGCTCCAACTTTGGGCATTTTAGGCCATTTTGCCACTGTTTGTGCTGTGTGTTACTCTAATTACATACAGCACTATTTGGCACTTAAAAAAAACAGGTCACATATTTGCAGTGTGGTATTTCCGTGACTGCCTTCATATATCTGCGTGCACCATGTCTGGTCATTGTAGGCCGGTGTACCCCTTTTTTTGCTGTCTGATACTCTAATTCTATACAGCACTATTTAGCTTCAAAAAATCTAAAAAGGCCACAGATTTGCCAGTGTGGTATTTCCGTGACAGTTTTAAAAATCGTATATTTGCAGCATACTGATCAGATATTATTTCGCTACTAATAAATATATTTGTGTTGAGCATGTGAAATAGTGCAGTAGTCCATTTAAAATGGGCAAGGCAAGGTGCAAGGGATGGGGAAGTGGACGTGATGATGATGGTGCATGCAGAGGACAAGGCCGTGGCCAAACTGAAAGTGGGCAACAACAAAGGACCCACATCTTCTCGCTCGACCTTCCTGTCCCAGTTTTTAGGTGACCGCAGCATACCACTATTGAAGCCAGAGCAGTGTGAAATGGTTGTTGGTTGGATAGCGGATAATGCTTCCAGTCACTTAGCCACCACCACCACCATGTCTTCCATATGGTCAAGTCTGAGTAGCCATGAGTGTGGCCCAGATATTCCTCACCCTGATACTCCTTCCTCCTACCACCCCGAGTGCCCTGAGACAACTGATCCCACACTTGGACACTCTAAAGAGCTGTTCAGTTTTCCATTTCAAGATTCTGAACTCGGCCGGTCAACTTGAAGTGGGGACAGATGAGATTGCATGTACAGATGAACAAAGCTTTAACCAGCCCCGGTCACACAAAGGCAAAGGTGGGAAAGTGTCAGAAAAGGTGGACGATGATGAGACACAATTGCCAGAAAGTCAGGAGGAGGAGCAGGGTGCGGATGTGGAAGACGAGGTGGTGGATGACATAATGACGGACCCAACATGGCAGAAGGACATGCAGAGTGAGGGCAGCAGCACACATAGGAAAGGAGGCATATCACCACAACAGGCTGGAAGAAGCAGTGTGGTCACCACAGACAGAAGGCGTGCATCTGTTTCCCGTAACACCAACATAAGGGAAGTTGCCATTCCATCTGTTAGATCTTCCTGAGTCTGGTTATTTTTTAAAGACTCTGCTGATAACCCCAAACATGCCATTTGCAGCACCTGCCATGTGCGCATCAGCAGGGGTAGCAAAACAGCCAGCCTGACCACCACCAGCATGATCAGGCACATGGCAGCAAAGCACCCAACTTTGTGGGACAAACCCCAGGCTCCAGGACCACTACCTGCAGGTCACACCACTTCTTCTTCCACTGTTTTGCAGAGAAGCCAATCCCCAGTACATCGTGCATGTGAAGGTGCCTCTAGCCCTGCCCCTGTTGTGGCCCACAGTCAAGCAGCACCATCATCAATCCCATCCATGTCCTTGTCCCAGCACAGCCTTCAGTTGTCTGTAACCCAGTCTTTGGAATGCAAGCGGAAATACCCTGCCGACGCCCCACAGGCCAAAGTCCTAAATTCTAACATTTCTCTTCTGCTTGTGCTAGAAATGCTGCCTTTTAGGCTCTTTGAGATGGAAGCTTTCCGCAATGTGATGGCGGCTGCCGTCCCAAGGTACTCGGTCCCAAGTTGCTACTATTTCTTCCGGTGTGCCGTATCGGCATTGCACCAGCATGTGTCCCTCAACATTACCCGTGCCCTCAACAATGCTGTTACAGGGAAAGTCCACCTAATCACGGCTACGTGGGCAAGTGCTTGTGGGCAGGGATGGTACATCTCAGACGGCACACTGGGTTAACATAGTGGAAGCCGGGACCCAGTCAGACTCTGGGATGGAACACATCCTCCCCACGCCGAGGATTGCTGGCCCTACGTCAATCAGGGTTGCCCCCACAGTCTACAGCTTCTGCACCTCCTCATCTTCATCCTCCATCTCTGAAAACAACACATCAGTCAGAAGCTGGAAGCACTGCAGCACTGCCTCAGCCAAGCTGCAACAGGCTATGCTGAAGCTAATCTGCATAGATAACATAGTAACATAGCTATTAAGGGTGAAGAAAGACTTTAAGTCCATCTAGTTCAACCCATAGCATAAACTAAGATGCCCCAACATGTTGATCGAGAGGAAGGCAAAAAAAAACCCCATGTGGCAAAGAATAAGCTCCACATTGGGGAAAAAAATTCTTTCCCGACTCCACTTACGCCAATCAGACTAGTTCCCCGGATCAACGCCCTATCAAGGAATCTAATATATATATAACATGTAAAATTATACTTTTTAAGAAAGGAATCCAGTCCCCTCTTAAATTTAAGTAATGAATCACTCATTACAACATCATACGGCAGAGAGTCCCATAGTCTCACTGCTCTTACAGTAAAGAATCTGCATCTGTTGTTATGCTTAAACCTTCTTTCCTCCAGACGTAGAGGATGCCCCCTTGTCCCTGTCTCAGGTCTATGATTAAAAAGATCATCAGAAAGGTTTTTGTACTGTCCCCTCATATGCTTGTACATTAAAATAAGATCACCCCTTAGCCTTCGTTTTTCCAAACTAAATAGCCCCAAGTGTAATAACCTATCTTGGTATTGCAGACCCCCCCCCAGTCCTCTAATAACCTTGGTCACTCTTCTCTGCACCTGCTCTAGCTCAGCTATGTCTTTTTTATACACCATCGACCAGAACTGTACACAGTATTCTAAGTGTGGTCGAACTAGTGACTTGTATAGAGGTAAAATTATGCTCTCCTCATGAGCATCTATGCCTCTTTTAATGCATCCCATTAGCTTATTTGCCTTTGTAGCAGCTGCCTGACACTGGCCAATAAATGTGAGTTTGACATCCACCCATACACCCAGGTCTTTTTCATTGATGGTTTTGCCCAGAGTTTTAGAATTAAGCACATAGTTATACATCTTATTACTTCTACCCAAGTGCATGACCTTACATTTATCCCCATTAAAGCTCATTTGCCATTTGTCAGCCCAAGCTTCTAGTTTACATAAATCATCCTGTAATATAAAATTGTCCTCCTCTGTATTGATTGCCCTGCAGAGTTTAGTGTCATCTGAAAATATTGAAATTATGCCCTGTATGCCCCCTACAAGGTCATTAATAAATATGTTAAAAAGAAGTGGGTCCAATACTGACCCTGTGGTACCCCACTGGTAACCTCAACTCAGTCTGAGTGTGCTCCATTAATAACCACCCTTTGTTTCCTATCCCTGAGCCAGCTCTTAACCCACTTACACATATTTTCCCCTACCCCCATTATTCTCATTTTATGTATCAACCTTTTGTGTGGCACCTTATCAAAAGCTTTTGAAAAGTCCATATACACTACATCCACTGCATTGCCTTGGTCCAGTCCAAAACTTACCTCTTCATAGAAATTGATCAGATTAGTCTGACATGAACGGTCCCTAGTAAACCCATGTTGATATTGGGTCATGAGGTTATTCCTCTTCAGATACTCCAGTATAGCATCCCCTAGAATGCCCTCCGGGATTTTACCCACAGTAGAGGTTAAGCTTACTGGCCTATAATTTTTGATGTTTATACATATTAGTCCAAAAAAGAGAAATCCAGAACACATGCACTGTACAGATACATCAAAAGCCCAACAGATATATTAACAAGGCCACAGAATGTTTGCATTCAAAAAGTTGAAAATGTATTAACAATAAATAGAATAAAGTGTATTTTTTCACATCACAATACAACAAGATGCCTCCAATCCAATAACTGGTACTAAATGCGTTGCAGGTGTATAGCCAATGATGGTATTAAACAAAATATATAAAGAACATTTCCATTACAGTCATATGACTTATATCCTGTGGCTAAAATGTATATTTATGGTCTGATAGGTTGCTGAGGAAAAAACTACTGTGCTCTGGTGCCAATAAGGCTATATACAAGGACTAAAAAATGGCCTATGTAGTTTATATCTAAACTGTAAATAAACCCCAATCTAAATTGTGTCCAAAGCACCATGTGTACAAAGGCACCTGTATTATGTGCACTCTGTTAGCAAAGTTATTACACAAAGGAACCCCAGCAGTAGCCTAATCAAGATCCATAATTACCTGTGCCGTGTGTCACACACCCCCGGAAGAAGAATCTTATTGAAACGCGCGTAGGGGTATCTTACTGGTCTTGTGAGTGTGCAGAGGTAATTATGGATCTTGATTAGGCTACTGCTGGGATTCCTTTGTGTAATAACTTTGCGAGCAGAGTGCACATAATCCGGGTGCCTTTGTACACATGGTGCTTTGGACACAATTTAGATTGGGGTTTACTTACAGTTTAGATATAAACGACATAGGCCATTTTTTAGCCCTTGTATATAGCCTTATTGGCACCGGAGCATGGTAGTTTTTTCCTCAGCAACCTATCAGACCATAAATATACATTTTAGCCACAGGATATAAGTCATATGACTGTAATGGAAATGTTCTTTATATATTATGTTTGATACCATCATTGGCTATACACCTGCAACGCATTTAGTACCGGATATTGGATTGGAGGCATCTTGTTGTATTGTGATGTGAAAAAATACATTTTATTCTATTTATTGTTAATAAATTTTCAACTTTTTGAACGCAAACATTCTGTGGCCTTGTTAATATATCTGTTGGGCTTTTGATGTACCTATAATTTTTGATTTCAGCTTTTGTCCCCTTTTTGAATATTGGCACCACATTAGCTATACGCCAGCCCTGTGGTACAGACCCTGTTTTTATGGAGTCTTTAACCCCTTCATGACCCAGCCTATTTTGACCTTAATGACCTGGCCGTTTTTTGCAATTCTGACCAGTGTCCCTTTATGAGGTAATAACTCAGGAACGCTTCAACGGATCCTAGCGGTTCTGAGATTGTTTTTTCGTGACATATTGGGCTTCATGTTAGTGGTAAATTTAGGTCATAAAATTCTGTGTTTAATTGTGATAAAAACGGAAATTTGGCGAAAATTTTGAAAATTTCGCAATTTTCACATTTTGAATTTTTATTCTGTTAAACCAGAGAGTTATGTGACACAAAATAGTTAATAAATAACATTTCCCACATGTCTACTTTACACCAGCACAATTTTGGAAACAAAATTTTTTTTTGCTAGGAAGTTATAAGAGTTAAAATTTGACCAGCGATTTCTCATTTTTACAACGAAATTTACAAAACCATTTTTTTTAGGGACCACCTCACATTTGAAGTCAGTTTGAGGGGTCTATATGGCTGAAAATACCCAAAAGTGACACCATTCTAAAAAATGCACCCCTCAAGGTGCACAAAACCACATTCAAGAAGTTTATTAACCCTTCAGCAGAAGCAACATGGAAGGAAAAAATGAACATTTAACTTTTTAGTCACAAAAATTATCTTTTAGCAACATTTTTTTTATTTTCCCAATGGTACAAGGAGAAACTGAACCACGAAAGTTGTTGTCCAATTTGTCCTGAGTACGCTGATACCTCATATGTGGGGGTAAACCACTGTTTGGGCGCACGGCAGGGCTTGGAAGGGAAGGAGCGCCATTTGACTTTTTGAATGAAAAATTGGCTCCACTCTTTAGCGGACACCATGTCACGTTTGGAGAGCCCCCGTGTGCCTAAAAATTGGAGCTCCCCCACACGTGACCCCATTTTGGAAACTAGACGCCCCAAGGAACTTATCTAGATGCATAGTGAGAACTTTGAACCCCCGGGGGCTTCACAAATTGATCCGTAAAAATGAAAAAGTACTTTTTTTTCACAAAAAAATTTTTTAGCCTCAATTTTTTTCATTTTCACATGGGCAACAGGATAAAATGGATCCTAAAATTTGTTGGGCAATTTCTCATGAGTACACTGATACCTCACATGTGGGGGTAAACCACTGTTTGGGCACATGGTAAGGTTCGGAAGGGAAGGAGCGCCATTTGACTTTTTGAATGAAAAATTATCTCCATCGTTAGCGGACACCATGTCGCGTTTGGATAGCTCCTGTGTGCCTAAACATTGGCGCTCCCCCACAAGTGACCCCATTTTGGAAACTAGACCCCCCAAGGAACTTATCTAGATGCATATTGAGCACTTTAAACCCTCAGGTGCTTCACAAATTGATCTGTAAAAATGAAAAAGTACTTTTTTTTTCACAAAAAAATTCTTTTCGCCTCAGTTTTTCATTTTCACATGGGCAATAGGATAAAATGAATCCTAAAATTTGTTGGGCAATTTCTCCCGAGTACGCCGATACCTCATATGTGGGGGTAAACCACTGTTTGGGCACTCGGCAGGGCTCGGAAGGGAAGGCGCGCCATTTGACTTTTTTAATGGAAAATTAGCTCCAATTGTTAGCGGACACCATGTCGCGTTTAGAGAGCCCCTGTGTGCCTATGCATTGGAGCTCCCCCACAAGTGACCCCATTTTGGAAACTAGACCCCCCAAGGAACTTATCTAGATGCATATTGAGCACTTTAAACCCCCAGGTGCTTCACAGAAGTTTATAATGCAGAGCCATGAAAATAAAAAATAATTTTTCTTTCCTCAAAAATGATTTTTAGCCTGGAATTTCCTATTTTGCCAAGGGTAATAGGAGAAATTGGACCGCAAATGTTGTTGTCCAGTTTGTCCTGAGTACGCTGATACCCCATATGTGGGGGTAAACCACTGTTTGGGCGCACGGCAGGGCTCGGAAGGGAAGGCACGCCAATTGGCTTTTTAAATGGAAAATTAGCTCCAATCATTAGCGGACACCATGTCACGTTTGGAGAGCCCCTGTGTGCCGAAACATTGGAGATCCCCCACATATGACCCCATTTTGGAAACTAGACCCCCAAAGGAACTAATCTAGATGTGTGGTGAGGACTTTGAACTTCCAAGTGCTTCACAGAAGTTTATAACGCAGAGCCATGAAAATAAAATAAAAATTTTATTTTCTCTAAAATGATTTTTTAGCCTGCAATTTATTATTTTCCCAAGGGTAACAGGAGAAATTTGACCCCAAAAGTTGTTGTACAGTTTCTCCTGAGTACGCTGATACCCCATATGTGGGGGTAAACCACAGTTTGGGCACATGTCGGGGCTCGGAAGTCAAGTAGTGACATTTTGAAATGCAGACTTTGATGGAATGCTCTGCGGGCGTTATGTTGCGTTTGCAGAGCCCCTGATGTGGCTAAACAGTAGAAACCCCCCACAAGTGACCCCATTTTGGAAACTAGACCCCCCAAGGAACTTATCTAGATATGTGGTGAGCACTTTGAACCCCCAAGTGCTTCACAGACGTTTACAACGCAGAGCCGTGAAAATAAAAAATCATTTTTCTTTCCTCAAAAATGATGTTTTAGCAAGCAATTTTTTATTTTCTCAAGGGTAACAGGAGAAATTGGACCCCAGTAATTGTTGCCCAGTTTGTCCTGAGTACGCTGATACCCCATATGTGGGGGTAAACCACTGTTTGGGCACACGTCGGGGCTCAGAAGGGAAGTAGTGACTTTTGAAATGCAGACTTTGATGGAATGGTCTGCGGGCGTCACGTTGCGTTTGCAGAGCCCCTGGTGTGCCTAAACAGTAAAAACCCCCCACAAGTGACCCCATTTTGGAAACTAGACCCCCCAAGGAACTTATCTAGATATGTGGTGAGCACTTTGAACCCCCAAGTGCTTCACAGACGTTTACAACGCAGAGCCGTGAAAATAAAAAATCATTTTTCTTTCCTCAAAAATGATGTTTTAGCAAGCAATTTTTTATTTTCTCAAGGGTAACAGGAGAAATTGGACCCCAGTAATTGTTGCCCAGTTTGTCCTGAGTACGCTGATACCCCATATGTGGGGGTAAACCACTGTTTGGGCACATGTCGGGGCTCGGAAGTCAAGTAGTGACGTTTTGAAATGCAGACTTTGATGGAATGGTCTGCGGGCGTCACGTTGCGTTTGCAGAGCCCCTGGTGTGCCTAAACAGTAGAAACCCCCCACAAGTGACCCCATTTTGGAAACTAGACCCCCCAAGGAACTTATCTAGATATGTGGTGAGCACTTTGAACCCCCAAGTGCTTCACAGACGTTTACAACGCAGAGCCGTGAAAATAAAAAATCATTTTTCTTTCCTCAAAAATGATGTTTTAGCAAGCAATTTTTTATTTTCTCAAGGGTAACAGGAGAAATTGGACCCCAGTAATTGTTGCCCAGTTTGTCCTGAGTACGCTGATACCCCATATGTGGGGGTAAACCACTGTTTGGGCACATGTCGGGGCTCGGAAGTCAAGTAGTGACGTTTTGAAATGCAGACTTTGATGGAATGGTCTGCGGGCGTCACGTTGCGTTTGCAGAGCCCCTGGTGTGCCTAAACAGTAGAAACCCCCCACAAGTGACCCCATTTTGGAAACTAGACCCCCCAAGGAACTTATCTAGATATGTGGTGAGCACTTTGAACCCCCAAGTGCTTCACAGACGTTTACAACGCAGAGCCGTGAAAATAAAAAATCATTTTTCTTTCCTCAAAAATGATGTTTTAGCAAGCAATTTTTTATTTTCTCAAGGGTAACAGGAGAAATTGGACCCCAGTAATTGTTGCCCAGTTTGTCCTGAGTACACTGATACCCCATATGTGGGGGTAAACCACTGTTTGGGCACACGTCGGGGCTCGGAAGGGAAGGAGCACCATTTGACTTTTTGAATAAAAGATTGGCTGGAATCAATGGTGGCGCCATGTTGCGTTTGGAGACCCCCTGATGTGCCTAAATAGTGGAAACCCCTCAATTCTAATGCCAACACACCCCTAACCCTTATCCCAACTGTAGCCGTAACCCTAACCACAACCCTAACCGCAACACACCCCTAACCACAACCCTAACCCCAACACACCCCTAACCCTAACCACAACCCTAATTCCAACCCAACCCTAACCCTAAGGCTATGTACCCACGTTGCGGATTCGTGTGAGATTTTTCCGCACCATTTTTGAAAAATCCGCGGGTAAAAGGCACTGCGTTTTACCTGCGGATTTACTGCGGATTTCACCTGCGGATTCCTATTGAGGAATAGGTGTAAAACGCTGCGGAATCCGCACAAAGAATTGACATGCTGCGGAAAATACAACGCAGCGTTTCCGTGCGGTATTTTCCGCACCATGGGCACAGCGGATTTGGTTTTCCATAGGTTTACATGGTACTGTAAACCTGATGGAACACTGCTGCGGATCCGCAGCGGCCAATCCGCTGCGGATCCGCAGCCAAATCCGCACCGTGTGCACATAGCCTAATTCTAAAGGTATGTGCACACGCTTCGGAAAACGCTGCGGATCCGCAGCAGTTTCCCATGAGTTTACATTTCAATGTAAACCTATGGGAAACAAAAATCGCTGTACACATGCTGCGGAAAAACTGCACGGAAACGCAGCGGTTTACATTCCGCAGCATGTCACTTCTTTCTTCGGATTCCACAGCGGTTTTACAACTGCTCCAATAGAAAATCGCAGTTGTAAAACCGCAGTGAAATGCACAGAAAAACCGCGGTAAATCTGCCATAAATCCGCAGCGGTTTAGCACTGCGGATTTATCAAATCCGCTGCGGAAAAATCCGCAGAGGACCAGAATACGTGTGCACATACCGAAACCCTACCCCTAACCCTACCCCTAACCCTACCCCTACCCCTAACCCTACCCCTAACCCTAGCCCTAACCCTACCCCTAACCCTAGCCCTAACCCTACCCCTAACCCTACCCCTAACCCTAACCCTAGTTCTAACTCCAACCTTAGTGAAAAAAAAAAAAAATTCTTTATTTTATTATTGTCCCTATCTATGGGGGACAAATGGGGGGGGTCATTTACTGTTTTTTTTATTTTGACCACTGTGATAGATTATATCACAGTGATCAAAATTCACATTGGAACGAATCTGCCGGCCGGCAGATTCGGCGGGCGCACTGCGCATGCGCCCGCCATTTTGGAACATGGCGGCGCTCGGGGAAGAAGACGGACGGACCCCGCCAGGATCGGTAAGTATAAGGGGGGGAGATCAGGGCACAGGGGGGGAGATCAGGGCACGGGGGGGGCGTCGGAGCACGGGGGGGGAGGGATCGGAGCATGGGGGAGAGTGATCGGTGTGCGGGGGGGTGGATCGGTGTGCAGGGGGGGTGGATCGGTGTGCAGGGGGGGTGGATCGGAGCACGGGGGGGGATCGGAGTGCGGGGGGGTTTGATTGGAGCACGGGGGGTGTGATTGGAGCACGGGGGAGCGGACAGGAGGACGGGGGAGCGGAGCACAGGACGGAGGGGAGCGGGCCACAGATCGGGGGGCTGGGGGGGCGATCGGTGGGGTGGGGGCACATTAGTATTTCCAGCCATGGCCGATGATATTGCAGCATCGGCCATGGCTGGATTGTAATATTTCACCATTTTTTTAGGTGAAATATTACAAATCGCTCTGATTGGCAGTTTCACTTTCAACAGCCAATCAGAGCGATCGTAGCCACGAGGGGGTGAAGCCACCCCCCCTGGGCTAAACTACCACTCCCCCTGTCCCTGCAGATCGGGTGAAATGGGAGTTAACCCTTTCACCCGATCTGCAGGGACGCGATCTTTCTGTGACACAGCATATGCGTCACAGGTCGGATTGGCACCGACTTTCATGACGCATACGCTGTGTCACAGGTCGGGAAGGGGTTAAAGATTAAAAATAATGGTCTATCAATGACTGTATTTAATTCCTGCAGTACTCGGGGGTGTATCCCATCCGGGCCCTGGGATTGGTCAATTTTAGTGATTTTTAGAAGCCGCCGTACTTCCTGCTGGGTTAAGCAGGTGACATTTAATGGGGAATATTTGTTATCACTGATCATATTGTCTGCCATAGAATTTTCTTGTGTAAATACTGATGAAAAAAAGTCATTTAGCATATTGGCTTTTTCCTCATCCTCATCCACCATTTCACTCAGACTATTTTTAAGTAGGCCATTTTTTAGTTTCTTACTATTTACGTAGTTAAAGAATATTTTGGGATTATCTTTACTCTCTCTGGCAATGAGTCTCTCTGTCTCAATTTTTGCTGCCTTGATTTGCTTTTCACAGAATTTATTTAATTTTCTGTATTTATTTAATGCCTCATCACTACCTACTTCATTTGATTCTCTAAATGCTTTATTTTTGTCCCTTATTGTTCCTCTTACAGCTCTATTTAGCCATATTGGTTTCCTTCTATTTCTAGTATGTTTATTCCCATACGGTGTATACTGTGCACAGGTCCTATCCAGGATGCTAATAAACGTCTCCCATTTTCTTCGTGTATTTTTATGTCTCAGGATATCATCCCAGTTAATTCCACCAAGATCATCTCTCACCCGTTGGAAATTTGACCTCCTGAAGTTTAGTGTCCTTGTAACCCCTCTACTACACATCTTATTGAAGGATACATGAAAACGTATTATTTTGTGATCACTATACCCCAAGTGACTCCCAACTCATTTATTTGATATGTGGTCTGGCTTGTTGGTTAATATTAGGTCTAGCAGTGCCCCCCTTCTTGTTGGGTCCTGAACCAGTTGTGAAAGGTAATTGTCTCTCATAGTTGTCAAAAACCGATTACCTTTGCTGGAACTGCAGGTTTCTGTTCCCCAATGTATTTCAGGATAGTTGAAGTCCCCCATAATGATGACTTCTCCCTGAGTCGCAGCTTCATCTATTTGCTTTAAGAAAATATTCTCCGTTGCTTCCATTATTTTTGGTGACTAACCCCTTTCAGTAATTTATTATTTTTTCCACCTCCCCTTATCTCCACCCACAGGGACTCTACATTTTTATTAGATTCACCTACAGTATATTATCAAGCAGGATGGGTTTTACGGATGATTTTACATATAGACACACCCCTCCCCCTCGCTTATCCGTTCGGTCATTTCTGAACAGACTATAGCCCTGCAAGTTAACGGCCCGGTCATGGCTCTCATCCAGCCATGTTTCAGATATCCCCACCATGTCATAATTATGCTCCAACAACATTGATTCTAATTCGTCCATTTTGTTGGCGAGGCTTCTGGTATTAGTAAACATATACTTTATGTATCTCTCTGTACCTCTATTCTTTCTTAAATTATTAATTGTTCTAACCCCACCCCCCATGCCACCGCCACACACAACTTCCTTATTTGTGCCCAGGTCTCTATCTGCACTATCTCCCCCTCCTATAAAATGAATACCCTCCCCCCATTCCCTAGTTTACACATTCCTCCAACCTTCTAGCCATTTTCTCCCCCAGCAGAGCTGCACCTTCGCCATTGAGATGCAGCCCTTCCCTAGCGTAGAACCTGTAGCCAACTGAGAAGTCAGCCCAGTTCTGCAGGAGCCCAAACCCCTCCATCCTACACAAATTCTTGAGCCACTTATTAACCTCCCTAATCTCCCATTGCCTCCTTGGCATGGCACGTGGTACAGGCAGTATTTCCAAATACCACATTGGAGGTCCTTGCTTTCAGCTTGCAGCCTAATTCCCTGAAATCGTTTTTAAGGACCTTCCACCTACCTCTAACTTTGGCATTTGTGCTAATGTGCACCATGACCACTGGGTCCTCACCAGCCTCTCCCAGTAATCTGTCAACCCGATCAGCGATGTGTCGGACTCGAGCGCCAGGTAGGCAGCACACCGTTTGACGATCCCTGTCTTTATGACAGATTGCCCTATCTGTTCCCCTAATAATTGAATCCCCCACTACCAGCCCTTGTCTGGCCTGCCCTGCTCTCCTATTTCCCTCCTTAGCAGTCACTCCTCTGGCTTTCAGAGGACATGCCTGGCTGCAGCAGAGCAACCCCTGTACTAGCACCCCCCTCATTTCCCAACTTAGCAAACTTATTGGTGACAAACCGCACAATGTAGAAGAGTTGTGGACAGTGCTGAAAGAGCAGTCAAATGTTTGGATGACACCTCTGAACCTACAGCCAGGCATGGTCGTGTGTTTCAATGGCCGTAACCTGGTGGTGGCTCTGAGGCAAGGTGAGCTCACACCCGTACCTTGCTTGGCCTATATGCTTAACCTCGTGGTTCAACGTTTTCAGAAAAGCTACCCGGAGATGCCGGATCTGCTAGTGAAAGTACACCGTCTGTCTGTCCATTTTAGAAAGTCAGATACAGCTTTAGCGGCCTTTGCCGTGCTCAGCAGCGTTTGCATGTACCACCTCACCGGCTGGTGTGATGTCCATATGCACTGAAACTCTACACTGCATATGTTGGAAAGGATTTGTGAGCAGAAGAGGGCAGTTGTAGACTAAAAACATCAACAAGGCCATCGATATTCAGTTCAGACACCACACATAAGACCTCAGGAGTGGACATGGATGTCAGACATATGTACCATCCTCCAAAACTTTGAGGACTGAACCAAGATGGTGAGCGGCAATGACGCCATAATTAGCGTCACCATCCCGCTTCTCAGCATTCTGAAAACCTCTATGCTCACAATTAAAGGGGATGCGTTGCAGGCAGAGCACAAGGACATGCAGCAAGGAACCATACAGGGGAATTACACTCAGCCCAGCCTCATGTCTTCTCATCGTGGATTGGTAGTCAATGAGGAGGAGGAGGAGGAAGAGCAGGAGCTACTTCCATGCGCAATAGACGGTACTACAAACACAGCTGTCATACAGTCTGTTCAGCGGGGATGGCCTGAGGACAGGGAGGAGGGGGATGAGGATGAGGAGGAGGAGGAGGACAGCATGGTCAGTCGTCCTTTTCGTGAGGACACGGAAGTCTTGCCTGTTAGCAGTCTGGCACGCATGGCTGACTTTATGTTGCGCTGCGTTTCACGTGACCCTCGCATTATAAAAATTTTGGGTGACCCTCATTACTGGTTGCTGACACTTCTAGAGCCACGCTACAAGGAGAACTTTCAATCTCTTCTACCAGAGGCAGAGAGGTGTACTAAAATGTTGCAGTACCAGAGGGCTCTTGTAGCGGAATTACTTAGAAAATTCCCATGTGAGAACCATGGCAGCAGACATCAGAGTTTGTTGTACAACCAAGGAGTCCAAGCGAGAGAGACAGAAGTACAATCCAGCTCAGGCAGGGGAACAATGGCAAAGATCTGGGACAGTTTTCTCAGACCATCCCATCGTGACAGCACAGAGGAAAGAGTGCTGTCACAAGAAGTGCAATGTTTGGGAAAATGGTGAGGAAGTACCTTGCAGATCGTACAAACATCCTCCGTGATTCCTCTGTGCCTTTTAATTATTGGGTCTATAAGCTGGACATGTGGCAAGAACTGGCTCTCTACGCCTTGGAGGTCCTGGCCTGCCCTGCTGCTATCGTTCTGTCAGAGCGGGTTTTTAGTGCCGCTGGTGGAATTATAACAGATAAGCACATCCACCTGTCAACTGAAAATGCTGACAGGCTGACTCATAAAAATGAACAAGGGCTGGATTGGGAAAGACCTCTGTACACCACCAAGTGAAAACAGTGAAACATAACCTCAAATACATTCTCATGTATTCTCATGCATCTCTTCACAACTACACATGGGTATACTCTTCCAGATTTGGTATGTTTGTTGTTATCCTCCTCCTCCTTATCTTCATCATCCAGAACCACTAGATGACCAGGGTGAAAGTGCTCTGTACTGTTATAGGCCGGTGAATTTTGGGCACAGGGGCTGTGAAGGCACTATTTTATTTACTAATAACAGGACCCCACATTGGGGAATTGGGCTTAACATTACATCGGGCCTACCTCTTAACTCTGTCTCCTGAAATCTGTCTGTTAACTAACACTAGATCAACAGAGTGAACGTGCTCTGTACGGTGAATTTTGGGCACGAGGGCTGTGAAGGCACTATTTTATTTAGTAAAAACAGGACCACACATTGGGGAATTGGGCATTACATTACATTGGGCCTACTTCTTAAGACTGTCTCCTGGAATGTGTCCTTTACCTGTATCTAGATCACCAGGGTGAATGTGCTCTGTACTGTTATAAGCCTGTGAAGTTTTGGCAAGGGGCCTGTGATGGCACTAGTCAATTTTTAAAAAAGGTACCCCTATTGGGCAATTGTTTGGCAGCTCATTCACTGCATTACAAGTCTCAGAGACCCACACCACTACATTAGGCCTACTTCTTAACTCTGTCTCCTGCAATGTCTCTTCTTTAACTGCCACTAGATCACCAGGGTGAACGTGCTTTGTACTGATATAGGCCGATGAAGTTTGGGCAAGGGGGGCTGTGATGGCAATAGTATATTTTTAATAAAGGTACCCCCCATTGGTGAAACCACATCCTTGTTGGCAAAGACTTCATAACATTTGTGTACCTTAACCCCTTTCTGACCACGGACGGAATAGTATGTCCGAGGTCAGAACACCCGCTTTGATGCGGGCTCCGGTGGTGAGCCCGCATCAAAGCCAGGACATGTCAGCTGTTACATCAGAATAGTTACCATAGAGGTCCTTGAAACCACCCTGTGGTCGGCGCTCATAGCCAGCCTGCAATTCAGCTACATAGCAGCGATCTAATGATCGCTGCTATGGAGCTGAGCCGATCCGGTTGTGCCAGCTTCTAGCCTCCCATGGAGGCTATTGGAGCATGGCAAAAGTTAAAAAAAAAAGTAAAATATTTAAAAAAAATAAAAAAATGTAAAAGTTTAAATCACACCCCTTTCGCCCCATTCAAAATAAAACAATAAAAAATCAAACCTACACATACAGTGGGGCAAAAAAGTATTTAGTCAGTCAGCAATAGTGCAAGTTCCACCACTTAAAAAGATGAGAGGCGTCTGTAATTTACATCATAGGTAGACCTCAACTATGGGAGACAAACTGAGAAAAAAAAATCCAGAAAATCACATTGTCTGTTTTTTTAACATTATATTTGCATATTATGGTGGAAAATAAGTATTTGGTCAGAAACAAAATTTCATCTCAATACTTTGTAATATATCCTTTGTTGGCAATGACAGAGGTCAAACGTTTTCTGTAAGTCTTCACAAGGTTGCCACACACTGTTGTTGGTATGTTGGCCCATTCCGCCATGCAGATCTCCTCTAGAGCAGTGATGTTTTTGGCTTTTCGCTTGGCAACACGGACTTTCAACTCCCTCCAAAGGTTTTCTATAGGGTTGAGATCTGGAGACTGGCTAGGCCACTCCAGGACCTTGAAATGCTTCTTACGAAGCCACTCCTTCGTTGCCCTGGCAGTGTGCTTTGGATCATTGTCATGTTGAAAGACCCAGCCACGTTTCATCTTCAATGCCCTTGCTGATGGAAGGAGGTTTGCACTCAAAATCTCACGATACATGGCCCCATTCATTCTTTCATGTACCCGGATCAGTCGTCCTGGCCCCTTTGCAGAGAAACAGTCCCAAAGCATGATGTTTCCACCACCATGCTTTACAGTAGGTATGGTGTTTGATGGATGCAACTCAGTATTCTTTTTCCTCCAAACACGACAAGTTGTGTTTCTACCAAACAGTTCCAGTTTGGTTTCATCAGACCATAGGACATTCTCCCAAAACTCCTCTGGATCATCCAAATGCTCTCTAGCAAACTTCAGACGGGCCCGGACATGTACTGGCTTAAGCAGTGGGACACGTCTGGCACTGCAGGATCTGAGTCCATGGTGGCGTAGTGTGTTACCTATGATAGGCCTTGTTACATTGGTCCCAGCTCTCTGCAGTTCATTCACTAGGTCCCCCCGCGTGCTTCTGGGATTTTTGCTCACCGTTCTTGTGATCATTCTGACCCCACGGGGTGGGATTTTGCCTGGAGCCCCAGATCGAGGGAGATTATCAGTGGTCTTGTATGTCTTCCATTTTCTAATTATTGCTCCCACTGTTGATTTCTTCACTCCAAGCTGGTTGGCTATTGCAGATTCAGTCTTCCCAGCCTGGTGCAGGGCTACAATTTTGTTTCTGGTGTCCTTTGACAGCTCTTTGGTCTTCACCATAGTGGAGTTTGGAGTCAGACTGTTTGAGGGTGTGCACAGGTGTCTTTTTATACTGATAACAAGTTTAAACAGGTGCCATTACTACAGGTAATGAGTGGAGGAAAGAGGAGACTCTTAAAGAAGAAGTTATAGGTCTGTGAGAGCCAGAAATCTTGATTGTTTGTTTCTGACCAAATACTTATTTTCCACCATAATATGCAAATAAATTGTTAAAAAAACAGACAATGTGATTTTCTGGATTTTTTTTTCTCAGTTTGTCTCCCATAGTTGAGGTCTACCTATGATGTAAATTACAGACGCCTCTCATCTTTTTAAGTGGTGGAACTTGCACTATTGCTGACTGACTAAATACTTTTTTGCCCCACTGTATATAGTATCGCCGCATTCAGAATCACCCAATCTATCAATTAAAAAAAAGGATTAACCTGATCGCTAAATGACGCAGCGAGAAAAAAATTTGAAACGCCAAAATTACGTTTTTTTGGTCGCCGCGACATTGCATTAACATGCAATAACGGGAAATCAAAAGAATGTATCTGCATAGACGTGGTATCAATAAAAACTTCAGCTTGGCTAACAAAAAATAAGCCCTCAACCAACCCCAGATCATGAAAAATGGAGACGCTACGGGTATCGGAATATGGCGCAATTTTTTTTTTTTTAGCAAAGTTTGCATTTTTTTTTCATCACTTAGAAAAAAGAGAACCTATACATGTTTGGTGTCTATGAACTCATAATGACTTGGAGAATTATAAGAGAATCATAATGACAGGTCATTTTTACCATTTAGTGAACCTAGCAAAAAAGCCAAACAAAAAACAATTGTGGGATTGCACTTTTTTTGCAATTTCACCGCACTTGGAATTTTTTTCCAGTTTTCTAGTACAAGACATGGTAAAACCAATTATGTCATTCAAAAGTACAACTCGTTTCATAAAAAATAAGCCCTCACATGGTCATTTTGACGGAAAAATAAAAAAGTTATGGCTCTGGGAAGGAGGGGAGCGAAAAACAAACACACAAAAAAAGGAAAATCCCAAGGTCATGAAGGGGTTAAAGAGCTCACTTAAAAAGCTCCTTTTTGTGTTACCTGGTTGCTCACATTCGACACAATACACTTCATATATAAATTTGATAAAGCAATGCTATTAGTTTGGATCAGTAGTTCATTAAAAATATAGCTTTGTCCACTATATTAGTTTCTCTCCTTGAGAGCCATAACTTTGGCTGCCTCAAATGTACAAATGGCGAATATACAAATGGCAATTTGTAAACAAGATTAAAATACTGTATACCGAATGCATTCAGACAATCACATACAGTTATATGAAAAACTTTGAGCACCCCTATTAATCTTAAGCTTAATGTTTTATAAAAATTGGTTTCATTGCAACAGCTGTTTCAGTTTCATACAGTGGGGCAAAAAAGTATTTAGTCAGTCAGCAATAGTGCAAGTTCCACCACTTAAAAAGATGAGAGGCGTCTGTAATTTACATCATAGGTAGACCTCAACTATGGGAGACAAACTGAGAAAAAAAAATCCAGAAAATCACATTGTCTGTTTTTTTAACAATTTATTTGCATATTATGGTGGAAAATAAGTATTTGGTCAGAAACAAACAATCAAGATTTCTGGCTCTCACAGACCTGTAACTTCTTCTTTAAGAGTCTCCTCTTTCCTCCACTCATTACCTGTAGTAATGGCACCTGTTTAAACTTGTTATCAGTATAAAAAGACACCTGTGCACACCCTCAAACAGGCTGACTCCAAACTCCACTATGGTGAAGACCAAAGAGCTGTCAAAGGACACCAGAAACAAAATTGTAGCCCTGCACCAGGCTGGGAAGACTGAATCTGCAATAGCCAACCAGCTTGGAGTGAAGAAATCAACAGTGGGAGCAATAATTAGAAAATGGAAGACATACAAGACCACTGATAATCTCCCTCGATCTGGGGCTCCACGCAAAATCCCACCCCGTGGGGTCAGAATGATCACAAGAACGGTGAGCAAAAATCCCAGAACCACGCGGGGGGACCTAGTGAATGAACTGCAGAGAGCTGGGACCAATGTAACAAGGCCTACCATAAGTAACACACTACGCCACCATGGACTCAGATCCTGCAGTGCCAGACGTGTCCCACTGCTTAAGCCAGTACATGTCCGAGCCCGTCTGAAGTTTGCTAGAGAGCATTTGGATGATCCAGAGGAGTTTTGGGAGAATGTCCTATGGTCTGATGAAACCAA
The DNA here is from genome assembly GCF_032444005.1 of Ranitomeya imitator. Taxonomy (NCBI): domain Eukaryota; kingdom Metazoa; phylum Chordata; class Amphibia; order Anura; family Dendrobatidae; genus Ranitomeya; species Ranitomeya imitator. The sequence goes on along the minus strand of NC_091286.1, from coordinate 326,523,335 downwards.
ACTGGAACTGTTTGGTAGAAACACAACTTGTCGTGTTTGGAGGAAAAAGAATACTGAGTTGCATCCATCAAACACCATACCTACTGTAAAGCATGGTGGTGGAAACATCATGCTTTGGGGCTGTTTCTCTGCAAAGGGGCCAGGATGACTGATCCGGGTACATGAAAGAATGAATGGGGCCATGTATCATGAGATTTTGAGTGCAAACCTCCTTCCATCAGCAAGGGCATTGAAGATGAAACGTGGCTGGGTCTTTCAACATGACAATGATCCAAAGCACACCGCCAGGGCAACGAAGGAGTGGCTTCGTAAGAAGCATTTCAAGGTCCTGGAGTGGCCTAGCCAGTCTCCAGATCTCAACCCTATAGAAAACCTTTGGAGGGAGTTGAAAGTCCGTGTTGCCAAGAGAAAAGCCAAAAACATCACTGCTCTAGAGGAGATCTGCATGGAGGAATGGGCCAACATACCAACAACAGTGTGTGGCAACCTTGTGAAGACTTACAGAAAACGTTTGACCTCTGTCATTGCCAACAAAGGATATATTACAAAGTATTGAGATGAAATTTTGTTTCTGACCAAATACTTATTTTCCACCATAATATGCAAATAAATTGTTAAAAAAACAGACAATGTGATTTTCTGGATTTTTTTTTCTCAGTTTGTCTCCCATAGTTGAGGTCTACCTATGATGTAAATTACAGGCGCCTCTCATCTTTTTAAGTGGTGGAACTTGCACTATTGCTGACTGACTAAATACTTTTTTGCCCCACTGTATATCTCATAACTGTTGGACACAGTAATGTTTCTGCCTTGAAATGAGGTTTATTGTACTAACAGAAAATGTGCAATCTGCATTCAAACAAAATTTTTACAAGTGCATAAGTATGGGCACCCCACCAGAAAAGTGACATTAATATTTAGTAGATCCTCCTTTTGCAAAAATAACAGCCTCTAGTCGCTTCCTGTAGCTTTTAATGAGTTCCTGGATCCTGGATGAAGGTATTTTTGACCATTCCTCTTTACAAAACAATTCCAGTTCAGTCAAGTTTGATGGTCGCCGAGCATCGACAACCCTCTTCAAATGATCCCACAGATGTTCAATGATATTCAGGTCTGGGAACTGGGATGGCCATTCCAGAACAGTGTAATTGTTCCTCTGCATGAATGCCTGAGTTGATTTGGAGCAGTGTTTTGGATCATTGTCTTGCTGAAAGATCCATCCCCTGCGTAACTTCAACTTTGTCACTGATTCATGAACATTATTGTCAAGAATCTGCTGATACTGAGAGGAATCCATGCGCCCCTCAACTTTAACAAGATTCCCGCTGCTGGAATGGGTCACACAGCCCCAAAGCATGATGGAACCTCCACCAAATTTTACTGTGGGTAGCAAGTGTTTTTCTTGGAATGCTGTGTTTTTTGGACGCCATGCATAATGCCTTTTTGTATGACCAAACAACTCAATCTTGGTTTCATCAGTCCACACGACCTTCTTCCAAAAAGAAATTGGCTTCTCCAAATGTGCTTTTGCATAACTCAGCCGACTCTGTTTGTGGCGTGCTTGCAGAAACGGCTTCTTTCGCATCACTCTCCCATACAGCTTTTCCTTGTGCAAAGCACCTTGTATAGTTGACCAATGCACCATCTGCAGCAAGTTGATGCTGCAGCTCTCTGGAGGTGGTCTGAGGATTGTCCTTGACTGATCTCACAATTCTTCTTCTCTGCCTTTCTGATGTTTTTCTTGGCCTGCCACTTCTGGCCTTAACAAGAACTGTACCTGTGTTCTTCCATTTCCTTACTATGTTCCTCACAGTGGAAATTGACAGGTTAAATCTCTGAGACAGCTTTTTGTATCCTTCCCCTGAACAACTATGTTGAATAATCTTTGTTTTCAGATCATTACACAGTTGTTTTGAGGAGCCCAAGATGCCACTCTTCAAAGGAGATTCAAACAGGAGAACAACTTGCAAGTGGCCACTTTAAGTAGCTTTTCTCATGATTGCATACACCTGGCTATGAAGTTCTAAGCTCAATGAGGTTAGAAAACCAAAAAAAGTGCTTTAGTAAGTCAGTATAAAGTAGGTAGGAGTATTTAAAACAAGAAAATGATAAGAGTGCCCATACTTATGCACCTGTCAAATTTTGTTTGAATGCAGATTGCACATTTTCTGTTAGTACAATAAACCTCATTTCAAGGCAGAAACATTACTGTGTCTAACAGTTATTAGATATATGAAACTGAAATAGCTGTTGCAAAAAAAAAAACAATTTTTATAAAACATTAAGCTTAAGATTAATAGGGGTGCCCAAACTTTTTCATATAACTGTAGCTGCATTTCTTGTAAAACATTTACAGATGTGACAGACAATGCTCATAGTGACACAATTTTGATAAATGTTTGTTTATTCATTTCGCAAACAGTTCTAAGCCTCTATATGTTTGCTGTTTGTCATTGTAAAACATTAAGGTTTACTGAAACTATGCATGTGGTGGTTTGATCTAAATCCTTGTGGCTTCTATTTTCTAGGGGTTTATGGCCCCTCGTCTGATGACTCCATGATATCTCAGTTTCATCCAACCTTGAAAAGTGGCCACTTGAAGGTCTGGGTGCAACTAGAGTTACTACATAGTGTAAATCACTATATAAGACCAGAGAAACATGACTAAGACAGATGCCAAAACTGGGGTATCTGTACATGTACAGTTTGCTGATACCTGCATAATTGGGGACGCCCATGCAGTGTAGGTAATCACCCAGGGGTTCTCTGTCTTGGTGTTGCTTCTCTGATATTCCAGACAGATGATGTTTAAAAGCCTCTTGGTGATGATCTAAGTATACTGTATGTAGTTAATCTTCATATATACTTAATCATTATATTTATTTAATGCTTATATGTACTTACCGTATTAACCTATGTATGTTAACATATACAAAAGTGTACACACTCACACTATTCAATCATACTATTCCTTGAATTTTGTAGTTAAATAATTCTGCAAAGAGGGAACCATCATACCATTAAAAAATATGAGTGGATTTTCATGGGCCCATCCAGTATGTGGTTTCCAAGGCATAATGGGGTTCATATGACTGACTATGCAGCAGGGCTGGCCTTGCTGCCAATGTGTAAAACAAAGGAGTGTGGGAGTACAAAATTCATATTGTAAAGTGGATTTTCCTGGGCCCATCCAGTATGTGGGTTCAAAGGTGTAGAGGGGTGCATATGACTGACTATGCAGTAGGGCTGGCCTAGCTGCTAATGTTTAAAAGAAAGGAGTACGGGAGTACAAAATGCATATTGTAAAGTGGATTTTCATGGGCCCATCCAGTATGTGGGTTCCAAGGCGTAATGGGGTGCATATGATTGACTATGCAGCATGGCTGGCCTTGCTGCCAATGTGTAAAACAAAGGAGTATGGGAGTACAAAATGCATATTGTGAAGTGGATTTTCGTGGGCCCATCCAGTATGTGGGTTCAAAGGCGTAATGGGGTGCATATGACTAACTATGCAGCAGGGCTGCAAAGGAGTACGGGAGAACAAAATGCATATTGTGTAATGGGGTGCATATGAGATGGTAGCAGGGCAGGCCTTGAATTCAATGCAACACTTTTTCAGGAGTCCCCCTGGACATCTTATGAAAGGTGTATTGTGGTGCATCGTAATTCTGGGCAGCCCATTCACTCACAGCATAGGCTACATCAGCTTAGGAGACCAACAGTTTAATAATGGTCCTTTACGAAGATTAATGTCTCCTGATGCACCAGTAAAAATAGGCTCTGTGACTTTAAGAGTCCCTCCTTCATAACTGAAACAAGATGGGTCTGCTTATGTGTCACACACCACATGGACAGCTAGGGTTGTTAATAGTGTTGAGCGATACCATCCGATACTTGAAAGTATCGGTATCGGATAGTATCGGCCGATACCCGAAAAGTATTGGATATCGCCGATACCGATACCCGATACCAATACAAGTCAATGGGACACCAAGTATCAGAAGGTATCCTGATGGTTCCCAGGGTCTGAAGGAGAGGAAACTCTCCTTCAGGCACTGGGATCCATATTAATGTGTAAAATAAAGAATTAAAATAAAAAATACTGATATAATTACCTCTCCGAAGGCCCCTGGACATCACCGCTGGTAACCGGCAGCCTTCATTGCTTTAAATGAGCGCGTTTAGGACCTGAGAATGACGTCGCGGCTTCTGATTGGTCGTGTGCCGCTCATGTGACCGCCACGCGACCAATCAGAAGCCGCGACGTCATTCTCAGGTCCTAAATTCCTAGAATGAGCGGCACGTGAACAATCAGAAGCCGTGACGTCATGGAAGTCCCTAAATGTGCTCATTTTAAACAAAGAAGGCTGCCGGTTATCAGCGGTGATGTCCAGGGGCCTCCGGAGAGGTGAGTATATCAATATTTTTTATTTTAATTCTTTATTTTACACATTAATATGGATCCGATACCGATTCCCGATACCACAAAAGTATCGGAACTCGGTATCGGAATTCCGATACCGCAAGTATCGGCCTATACCGCAAGTATCGGCCGATACCCGATACTTGCGGTATCGGAATGCTCAACACTAGTTGTTAAATGTTACAATGACATTTCCCAGTGAATGCATTTGTAGTGGTTGAAAGCAATGTTAAAGTTGAAAAACGCTTCAAAAACGCTGCATCTGAACTAAGCCTAAGTGGGGGAGGAAATTTTCGGTCTTGGGTTAAATATTTGGTCTTACAGGCAAGTCATTAACCTGCAAAGGATGTACCTTGACATGTTTCCCAGCAAACCCCGTTTTGGTTTAGATTTAATGTGTTTTTTGTGGCACCAGGAAAAATGGAACTAATCTAGGAAAAATTGATTAAAGCTGTGAACTGGGAGTCAGGAATGCCTCTAGGGGCGATCCCCATGATGTCCCTGTGTCACTTGAGCAGCGTTTCCATCATTTTCAGACGTTTTTAGACCTTATAAGGACCCCCGGGGGAATAGTGGTAAAAATACTCGGGTCTCCCATAGACTTACATTGGGCTCGTTGTTCTGGCCAAGTACCCAAGCATTCCAATCTGCTCGACCCGAGGAACGAGCATCCGAGCATTTTAATGCTCGCTCATCACTAGAACATGGTAAAAAAAAGAAAACAAATGTGGGATTGCATTTTTTTTTGCAATTTCACCATGTTAGGTGTCGAGTTCCCGCATCTGCACAGGGGGTATCTCGAACCATCTCTGCTGTGGTCTCCCATTCTTCTCCTGCCGCAGTGGAGTCTGCTCAGCGGAGATGTCATTCCTAGCGTCTTGCTCAGACTCACTCTGTGCAAAGGATTACTGCTGTTTTTCCTGCTTCTGCCATTGAAGCCAGTGCTGGGCAGCGGCGAGCAGACGCTTTTGGGACTAAGTCCTGCTTTTTCCCTTCTGAGCATGCCCAGAGTGAGATCTCCCATTGGAGATCGAGGGTCACATGCTCAGATGCTGCAGCGGTTCCCATTGGTCCTCCTGGAAGGTCCTGAAGGTGCTAACTTTTGTGGCAGCTTCCCATTGGTTCTTTATTGGAAGGTCCTGAACGTGCTGCAGCTATATAAGCTTTGCATGACCACACGGCCATGCGCTAGTGTACAATTGTAATTGTGTGTGTGTTGATGAGTTAAAGTCGTTCCTTAAAAAACCCATCCCTTGTGTATGACTGTTCACGTAAGGTGTATGGCTGCAATCTAGCGCCCGGCTGTACTCACAGCGTTTACACACGAAACAGCGCCTACTGCTGTGACTGCCAGTATGGTGCCACGTGCCATTAGAGCGCTTCTTTAACCCAAGTAAGGGTGGTTAGTGGCGTCCGCCAGTACGGCACAGTTCGCACTCTCGTGCTATTCAATTATTAGTTTTGTTACGTGCGGTACTGCGGCCCTGTGATGCAACAGGGTTCGCTTCCTTCACACAGGGTGAAGTTAACCCATGTGTGTATTCTAGTGTTGAGCATTCCGATACCGCAAGTATCGGGTATCGGCCGATATTTGCTGTATCGGAATTCCGATACCGAATTCCGATATTTCACGCATATCGGATACCGGAATCGGAAGTTTCCAGAATTCAAAACTGCACGCAGCAGCCAATGAGGAATGAATGGAAGTGTGGGCACATCCTGTTTAGCATGGTGGGCATGTAACTACTGGCAAGGCTGTGATTGGCTGCTGAAATGATGTCACGATGCACTATAAAAAACGCTGCCGCCATTTTGCGCTCACTCTGCTGTGATTTCAGTTAGGGACAGGACGCTGTGTTCTAACTGAGGGCCAGTTGATATAGCGAATTGCTTCATTGCGCTTTTCCAGGTCTAATTTAGCAAACGCTGTGTGTTCACCTTGCTCTTGCCTTGCAGCGCTGTTTTAACAGCGTTCTGCAAGGTCTCTCTCAGTGTGTGTGTGTGTGTGCAGCTCACTCTGTAGTCTGTGTGCAGCCATATACCCGGTTGTATTCAGCTCAGGGGGGGTTCACACTGCCTCATACTGTTCTATCCATTGTCCTTTTTTGCTCATAGTGCAGCCTTCTGCACATTTTTTCTAAAATTTCCTATTAGTGTCTTTCCACCCGTCTCTAGCTAAATTGTGGAAAAACACTACATAGGATAACCTATAGGAGGGTTTTTGGGCCTTGCAGCGCCGTTTTTGGCTGTCTGCACGGTTTCCGTGTGAGCGCAGCTCGCCCTGTAGTCTGTGTGCAGCCACAGCCGGTTATATTCAGCTCAGGGTGCGTCACTGCCTCATACCGTTAAATAACTTTTCCTTTTTTGCAAATAGTGCAGCCTGCTGCAAATTTTTTCTAAAATTTCCTATTAGTGTCTTTCCACCCGTCTCCAGCTAAATTGTGGAAAAACACTACATAGGATAACCTAGAGGAGGGTTTTTGGGCCTTGCAGCACCGTATACGGCTGTCTGCACGGTCTCCGTGTGTGCGCAGCTCGCCCTGTAGTCTGTGTGCAGCCACAGCTGGTTGTATTCAGCTCAGGGTGCGTCTCTGCCTCATACCGCTAAATAATTTGTCCTTTTTTGCAAATAGTGCAGCCTGCTGCAAATTTTTTCTAAAATTTCCTATTAGTGTCTTTCCACCCGTCTCCAGCTAAATTGTGGAAAAACACTACATAGGATAACCTAGAGGAGGGTTTTTGGGCCTTGCAGCGCCGTTTACGGCTGTCTGCACGGTCTCCGTGTGAGCGCAGGTCGCCTTGTAGTCTGTGTGCAGCCACAGCCGGTTGTATTCAGCTCAGGCTGTGTCACTGCCTCATTCTGTTAAATAACTTGTCCTTTTTTTGCAAATAGTGCAGCCTGCTGCACATTTTTTCTAAAATTTCCTATTAGTGTCTTTTCACCCGTCTCCAGCTAAATTGTGGAAAAACACTAAATAGGATAACCTAGAGGAGGGTTTTTGGGCCTTGCAGCGCCATTTACGGCTGTCTGCACGGTCCCCGTGTGAGTTAAACTCGCTCTGTAGCCCGATCTGCAGAAAAAAAAAAAAGTAAAGTTCACCAAACACCACTTAACACTTGTGTAGGCCACATTTTATCAATATAAAGTCTAGTCCACACTTTACAAAATTAGTGTTTCTTACACCTGTTAGGAGGAGCATTTCAGGAATAAGCACACTAAGGCCTTAGTACTTTTCTGCTTATCATTATCTGTCAACCAAGATGAAGAGGGCAGGGAGTAAGGCACGTGGGCGTGGGCGCGGAGCAGGGAGAGGAGCAGAGAGAGGACGTGGTGATTTTGTGCCTGCTGCGGGCACCGGTGACTCATCATCACTCAGTTTCAGCAGGGAACAGTCCTTCATGCGCAGCTTTGTCGGAGAGCGCCGTGCACCGCTGCTGCGTGAAGATCAAATTGATGCTGTTGTCGGATGGATGGCAGCTAACGCATCGACTTCAATTAGTGCCACATCCTCTCAGGCACAGACCACTGGAGAGCAGCCATATGTCTCTTCACCACCTGCCAAATTGGCCAGGCAGTCAGAGAGCCCAGGACAGGAGCCATCTCTACTTCTGTTCTCTGAATCTCTTGGCTTGGAAACAGGGGGCCAGCCAAGCAGCATTGGAGAAATGGATGAAGAGGCAGTGTGCAGTGATGCCCAAAAGCTTTGTCTCTCTGACTCTGAAGAGGCGGGTGGGCCAGTGCCTCCGGTGACCACAGCACAGTACGCATCTGATGATGAAACTCAGGTGCCGCTTTCTGGTGCATACTGTGCTGCCGAGACTACCCAGGAGGAGCAGTTGGTGGCAGAGGGTAGTGGAAATGATGAGGTCCTTGACCCATTGTGGCGTGAGGAACAGGAAGGTGGTGGGAGCAGCTCTGAGGAAGAGATTCCCCTAACGGGCCAAAGAGGGAGAGGGAGGGGGAAGACTGCGGAGCCTGAAGCCTCCACTTTGGCACCGTTAGGAGCCTGTCTCTTCCAAAAGCTAAAAAGGGCGCTCCCAAGACTTGCAGTGCCTGGTCCTTTTTTGACACAGTTGCAGATGATATTTGTTTTGTCAAATGCAAGCTGTGTCATCAGAAAGTCAAAAGAGGTAAAAGTGTCAGCAACCTCAATACCACAAATACAGTGGGGCAAAAAAGTATTTAGTCAGTCAGCAATAGTGCAAGTTCCACCACTTAAAAAGATGAGAGGCGTCTGTAATTTACATCATAGGTAGACCTCAACTATGGGAGACAAACTGAGAAAAAAAAATCCAGAAAATCACATTGTCTGTTTTTTTAACATTTTATTTGCATATTATGGTGGAAAATAAGTATTTGGCCAGAAACAAACAATCAAGATTTCTGGCTCTCACAGTCCTGTAACTTCTTCTTTAAGAGTCTCCTCTTTCCTCCACTCATTACCTGTAGTAATGGCACCTGTTTAAACTTCCCAGCCTGGTGCAGGGCTACAATTTTGTTTCTGGTGTCCTTTGACAGCTCTTTGGTCTTCACCATAGTGGAGTTTGGAGTCAGACTGTTTGAGGGTGTGCACAGGTGTCTTTTTATACTGATAACAAGTTTAAACAGGTGCCATTACTACAGGTAATGAGTGGAGGAAAGAGGAGACTCTTAAAGAAAAAGTTACAGGTCTGTGAGAGCCAGAAATCTTGATTGTTTGTTTCTGACCAAATACTTATTTTCCACCATAATATGCAAATAAATTGTTAAAAAAACAGACAATGTGATTTTCTGGATTTTTTTTTCTCAGTTTGTCTCCCATAGTTGAGGTCTACCTATGATGTAAATTACAGACGCCTCTCATCTTTTTAAATGGTGGAACTTGCACTATTGCTGACTGACTAAATACTTTTTTGCCCCACTGTATGTGGAAACATGTGCGGACCAGGCACGCGGTGGAGTTACAAAAACACACTGAAGACCTAGGCCAACCAACAGCGGCAGCTACCACCTCTTCAGCTCGTGTTGCCTCTTCCTCCAGCTCACACACAGCTGGTTCGGCTTCCTCCCAGGATCGCCATGGAAGAACCTCTGGCACTGTTGTCCAGAGACCTAGTGTAATTCCACCCACAGCACCACGTTCCCAGTCATCCTCACACTCCCAGCCTAGTCTACAGCCATCGGTAGTACAGGCATGGGAGAAAAGGCGCGCATTCTCGGCCAACCACCCCCGAGCACAGGCTCTGAATGCAGGCATTGCCAAACTTCTGTCACTGGAAATGCTCTCATTCAGGCTGGTGGAGACTGACAGCTTCCGTGACTTGATGGCATTGGCAGTCCCACAGTACAAGGTGCCCAGCCGCTTTTACTTCAGCAGGCAAGCTGTCCCTGCCCTGCACAAGCATGTGGAGGGACACATAAAACACGCGCTACTGAACGCCGTCAGTAGCAAGGTCCACCTCACCACCGATGCGTGGACCAGTCAACATGGACAGGGGCGATACCTTTCCCTCACTGCCCATTGGGTTAATGTTGTTGAGCCAGGTACAGATCGTGCGAGTGGCGCAGGATGTGCCCTGCCCACTCCAAGGATTGCAGGAATCCAGTCTGTACGCATTGACTCCTCCTCATACACAAGTTCCTCAGAATCATCGCTGCAGGAGCCGTCACAGTCCACCTCCACATGGACCCATGAACGTTTACCTGTTACCACCGACATGAGCACAGCCGTGGCCAAACGTCAACAGGCCATCTTGAAACTAGTTTCTTTGAGGAATCGAAGCCACACAGCGCAGGAGCTCTGGAATGCCATCAAGCAGGAGAGCGATGTGTGGTTTGCACCAGCGAATCTCCAGCCAAGCATGGTAGTGTGTGACAATGGCCGAAATCTGGTGGCAGCTTTGGCCATTGGCAACCTCACTCACATCCCATGTCTGGCACATGTGCTTAATTTGGTTGTGCAGAGTTTTCTGAGGGACTATCCGGATCTTGATGCACTGCTGCACAAGGTCCGCATAGAGTGTGCTCACTTGCGGCGTTCCAGCTTGGCAAGATCCCGCATTGCTGCTCTGCAGCGCCGATTCCACCTTCCGGAACACCGCATCATATGTGACCTACATACCAGGTGGAATTCCACGTTACATATGTTGGAGCGGTTGTTTGAGCAGCAGCAAGCAGTAATGGAGTACCAGCTGCATCAGGCGCAAAGAAGTCGCAGTCAGCGTCGATCAGACTTCACAACCACAGAGTGGGCCACTATGAAGGACGTCTGCCAGGTTTTGCGACCTTTCGATTATTCCACGCGGATGGCAAGTGCAGATGATGCACTAGTCAGCATGACTGTCCCCCTTATCTGCCTGCTTCAACAAACACTGCAAGCATTAAGGGATGATGTTGTGGAAGAGGTGGAGGATGAGGACTCAGCTTTTCCACCAGCTTCTGGAGAGTCAGCGCCACGTGGTTCCTCACAAAGGGGTAGGCAGGGGCCACTTTGTGAGGAGGATGAGGAGGAGTCAATGGAGGAGGAAGAGCACCGTCCAGAGGAGGGAGCTAAACAATTGTCCAGTGGTCAGTATGTACAGCGAGGGTGGGGTGATGACGAGCGGGCAGAGATCATGTCTCAAGCAGGGGACAGCGTTTCGGGGCCAGTTGGCAGTCTGCAGCACATGGTTGATTTCATGCTGCAGTGCCTGAGAAACGACCGCCTCATCGACCACATTCTCAACATGCCTGATTATTGGGTGTTCACCCTCCTCGATCCTTGCTACCGAGACAACGTCCAAAAACCTCATCCCAGCGTTGACCCGGGAGCGTAAAATGCGGGAGTACCACGACACACTGGTGAATTCCATCATCTTCTCCAGTCCAACTGAGAGGAGTGCTGCTAGTGCTTTACAAAGCAGCTCAGTGCGTCGAGGCAGTGGAGGAGGCTCTGCACAAAGAGGGAGCAGAAGCAGTGCCTCTGCCCAAGGCAAGACCAGTATGGCACAACTGTGGCAAACTTTTGTGTGCCCGCCCCCAAATGTCTACACCATCACCGGCGGCTCCAGTCAGCAGGAGGCAACGGTTCTGTCAGATGGTGACAGACTACATGTCTTGCCCTCTTACTGTACTCCCAGACAGCTCTTCCCCTTTCAAGTTTTGGGTCTCTAAGCTAGATACATGGTCAGAGCTAAGCCAGTATGCATTGGAGGTGCTGGCTTGCCCTGCGGCTAGTGTCTTATCGGAACATGTCTTTAGTGCTGCAGGTGGTGTACTAACAGACCGTCGCATGCGACTATCCTCCGATAACGTTGACCGGCTTACTTTTCTGAAAATGAACCAGGCCTGGATCTCGCAGGAATTTGCCACTCCTTTGCCTGATTAAGTAATTGGGTGTCATCCAGGTCTCCTGATGTGTTCATCTTTCTACCACCTGAACTGCTATTCCTGGGCTCCAACACCGCCAGTTGCGGCTCAGAAGTGCAGGCTGCACAGTCAAAACATACGACCCAGTGTTATTGGGTTTCAGTAACGTCAGCTGATCCCCAGCTGTGTAGCGGGCAATGTGTCCTGCTACCGCCACGCTGGCACAACAACCTAAATGTAAGGGAACCTGTCCCCCCTGGCGTTTGTTACTGAAAGAGCCACCTTGTGCAGCAGTAATGCTGCACAAGGAAAAGGTAGCTCTTTTAGTTTAGCTCCTTGCACACGCAGAACTTAACACTTATAAAATGTGTTCACTGATACCGTTATACCGTCCCGGAGCTGGGACTTTCCTTCGTAATGTGACGCAGCACAGCCGTCATTCCTACCCCCTTGGTGCCGTGCGCTGCCTCCTCAGCATTGTTTTAAGCTGTCACGGACCCTGCGCTGTTCTGTTATCCCTTGGCCATGCCCAATTTGCGCTGCCTGTCTTCTGACATAATTTGGTGTCAGGCTGGCTGCGACTGTGCGGCCGCGCTGCCCGAGATCCCGCCTCGCAGTGTCTTCTGATTGAATCACACTGCGGGCCTGGGATCCATGGGCATGTGCAGTGCATATCTTCCCCTGAGGCTCTCGCTCATCTCCCTCCGCCTTCTTCAGACTGTGCGTCGTCAGCTGATCCCTAATAGCATGCTATGGCCGTGAAGTCTGAAGAAGCAGGAAGGAGGGGAGTGAGAGGCGATGATATGCACTGCGCATGCCCATGGATCCCAGGCCCGCAGTGGGATTACATTAGATGACACTGCGAGGTTGGATCTTGGGCAGCTTGGACGCACATGCACTGCCAGCCTGACACCTAAATAATGTCAGAAGACGGGCACCGCTAAGTGTGCATGGCCAAGGGATAACATTACAGCGCGGGCTCCGTGACAGAATCAAACAACGTTGAGGAGGTGGCGCACTGCACCAAGGGGGTTGGAATGACGGCTGTGCTGTGTCACATTACAAAGGAAAGTTCCACCTCCGGGACGGTTTAACGGTGTGAGGGGACACATTATATGAGTGTGTTCTTCAGTGTTTCCAAGGAGCATAATTTAAAGAGCCACCATTTTCCATTTGCAGTATTACTGCTGTACAAGGTGGCTCTTTCAGCTTCAAATGCCTGGGGGGGTTAAAGGTTCCCTTTAAACTTGCTCCACTGCAGGCTTCGGCTTACACTCTGCTCCTACTGCAGACCCTGGGCTCTAACACTGCCAGTTGTTGCCCGGAAGTGCTAGCTGCACAGAGAAAAACACCCGCCAATGTGTCAGTGGGGTTCAGCAACGCCAGCTGTTCCTCTGCTGTGAAGCCGGCAACGTGTCCAGCACAAGCCACGCTGGCACAATAACAGACATTTTCCTGCCTCCAGTGCAGGCTTCGGCCTACACTTTGCTCCTCTTTGATTCCCTGGGTTTCAACACTGGCAGTTGTCACCTGGAAGTGTTGTCTACACAGAAAAAACACTCGCTGATGTGTCAGTGGGGTTCCGCAAGGCCAGCTGTTCCCCTGCTGTGTAGTCGGCAACGTGTCCAGCACAAGCCATGCTGGCACAACAGAACAAAAGCTGCCACCAGTGCAGGCTTCGGCCTACACTCTGCTCCTCTCCTCCTCCTGCTGACCCTGGGCTCTAACACCGCCAGTTTTTGCCCGGAAGTGCTAGCTGCACAGAGAAAAACACCCACCAATGTGTCAGTGGGGTTCAGCAACGCCAGCTGTTCCCCTGCTGTGTAGCCGGCAACATGTCCTGCAAATGCCACGCAGGCACCTGAACTAAAATTAAAGGGACCCTGCCCCCCCCAGGTGTTTCTATGTATAACAGCCACCTTGTACAGCAGTAACGCTGCATTTGTACAAGGTGGCTAACTTTTTCTCCTTGCCCACGTGGAACGCAACACTTACAAAATGTGTCTCATTACAGACCATGACATTGTCCCTGAGGTGTGACTTTCCTTTTTAATGACACGCATCACCCCCCTTGGTAGCGCTGCCCATCTTCTGACATCATTGGTTGGCTGGCTGTGCCTGTGCGTCCGCCCTGCCCGACACAACGTCCCTTGTTGTCTGATATATTTTGACTGCGAGGGTATGATTGATGGGCATGTGCAGTGCATATGTTCGCCTGTCTTCACTCATCTCCTTCCGCCTTCTTCAGACTGTGCGGCCTCATGGCCGCGGCATGCGATAAGGGATCAGCGGAGGCCGCCCAGTCTGAAGCAGGTGTAAGGACATGAAGGAGCGGCAAACATATTTACTGCGCAAGGCCATGAATCCCAGCTCTGCAGTGTGACTTTATGAAAAGACACTGCGGGTCTGGGATTCATGGCCATCGTTAACCGCACTGGCCGACATGAAATGAGGTGAGAAGACAGGCAGCGCTCAAAGCGCATGGCCAAGGGATAACAAGAGCGCAGACTCCTGTACAGCAAATAACAACGCTCAAGAGGCTGCGCCCAGCACCAAGGCGTTATTTTGGACACCTGTGCTGCGTCTCCTTAAAAAGACAAGTCACGCCTCCAATACAGTTTTACTGTATAATGGGCAAAATTGTGTACGTCTTTCATTCAGCGTGTGCAATGAGCAAAATTTAAAGAGCAACCTTTCACTTGTGGAGCATTACTGCTGCACAAGGTGTGGCTCTTCTGCATTGTAACACCTTAGGGTGGGTTAAAGGTTACCTTTGAAATTGGTTCAATTAGGCTTCGGCCTACACTCTGCTCCTCTCCTCCTCCTGCTGACCCTGGGCTCTAACACCGCCAGTTTTTGCCCGGAAGTGCTAGCTGCACAGAGAAAAACACCCGCCAATGTGTCAGTGGGGTTCAGCAACGCCAGCTGTTCCCCTGCTGTGTATCCGGCAACGTGTCCTGCAAATGCCACGCAGGCACCTGAACTAAAATTAAAGGGACCCTGCCCCCCCCAGGTGTTTCTATGTATAACAGCCACCTTGTACAGCAGTAATGCTGCATTTGTACAAGGTGGCTGACTTTTTCTCCTTGCCCATGTCAAACTCAACAAACACGTACAAAATGTGTCTCATTAGAGACCATCACAGTGTCCCTGAGGTGTGACTTTCCTTTTTAATGACACGCAGCACCCCCATTGGTAACGCTAGCCGTCTTCTGACATCATTGGTTGGCTGCCTGTGCCTGTGCGTCCGCCCTGCCCGACACAACGCCCCTCGTTGTCTTACTTATTTTGACAGCGAGGGTGTGGTTGATGGGCACGAGCAGTGCATATCTTCGCCTGTCTTCACTCCCCTCCTTCCGCCTTCTTCAGACTGTGCGGCCTCATGGCCGTGGCATGCGATAAGGGATCAGCTGAGGCTGCCCAGTCTGAAGCAGGTGTAAGGACATGTGTGAGCGGCGAACATATTTACTGCACAAGGCCACGAATCCCAGCCCTGCACTGTGACTTTATGAAAAGACACTGTGGGTCTGGGATTCATGGCCATCGTTAACCGCACCAGCCAACATGAAATGAGGTCATAAGACAGGCAGCGCTAACAGGGCATGGCCAAGGGATAACAAGAGCGCAGACTCCTGTACAGCAAATAACAACGCTCAGGAGGCTGCGCCCAGCACCAAGGCGTTATTTTTGGACACCTGTGCTGCGTCTCCTTAAAAAGTCAAGTCACGCCTCCAATACAGTTTTACTGTATAATGGGCAAAATTGTGTACGTTTTTCATTCAGCGTGTGCAATGAGCAAAATTTAAAGAGCAACCTTTCACTTGTGGAGCATTACTGCTGCACAAGGTGTGGCTCTTCTACATTTTAACACCTGAGGGAGGGTTAAAGGTTACCTTTGAAATTGGTTCTACTAGGCTTCAGCCTACACTCTGCTCCTCCTGCAGACCCTGGGCTCTAACACCGCCAGTTGGTGCCTGGAAGTGCAGGCTGCACAGAGAAAAACACCCGCCATTGTGTCAGTGGGGTTCAGCAACGCCAGCTGTTCCCCCGCTGTGTAGCCGGCAACATGTCCTGCAAACGCAACGCAGACACAAAGCTGCCTTCAGTGCAGGCTTCGGCCTACACTCTGCTCTCCCTGCTTACCCTTTGCTCCAACACCGCTAGTTGGGGCTGTAGGAAGACAATCTTGAATAGGCAACGCATCCGGATTCCAGCACTGTCAGCTGGTTCTCGGCAGTATCTTTGTCACGGGTTCTCCCTCGTGCCCAGCCTGGGTCCAGCACCGTCAGCTGGTTCCGGGTAGTGTCAAGGTCACTTAGACGCCTATACGTTGCCCCGTCGTGTTGCAGTCGGGTTAGCCAACTCCATGGTGCCTCCAGTTTAGGAGCTTCCTATGTGGGCTGCGGGAATTGGCAATCAAGGCTGGTTCTGTAGTGCCAGTAGGCCAAGCTCCCCCTGTAGGACTGTTGGTGTTCGGTAACTGCGGCAGCCTCGCGGCCTAGCTGTTCTCTCCTCTCCTGTGGACCTTCTTGTCCACATCCTGGTTCCAACACCGTCAGCTGGTTCCGGGCCGAGCCTTTGGCTTAGGTGCCTCCTTCTGGGAATCTGAGTTCCGCCAATGCCAGGCAGTCCTTGGTAGTGCTTTTAAGCGCGGGTACCTACAGCTTAGTAACCGTGTTCCAGCACCGTCAGCTGGTCCTCGGTCGTGCCATTGGCTCTTGCACACTTGGGCAACACATCAGTGTTCCAGTACCTTGAGCTGGTTCTCGGCAGTGTCTTTGTCATGGGTACTCCCTCATGCCCAGCCTGGGTCCAGCACCGTCAGCTGGTTCCGGGTAGTGTCAAGGTCACTTAGACGCCTATACGTTGCCCCGTCATGTTGCGGTCGGGTTAGCCAACTCCATGGTGCCTCCAGTTTAGGAGCTTCCTATGTGGGCTGCGGGAATTGGCAATCAAGGCTGGTTCTGTAGTGCCAGTAGGCCAAGCTCCCCCTGTAGGACTGTTGGTGTTCGGTAACTGCGGCAGCCTCGCGGACTAGCTGTTCTCTCCTCTCCTGTGGACCTTCTGGTCCACATCCTGGTTCCAGCACCGTCAGCTCGTTCCGGGCCGATCCTTTGGCTTAGGTGCCTCCTTCTATGTATCCGAGTTCCGCCAACGCCAGGCGGTCCTTGGTAGTGCTTTTAAGCACGGATACCTACAGCTTAGTAACCGTGTTCCAGCACCGTCAGCTGGTCCTCGGTCGTGCCATTGGCTCTTGCACACTTGGGCAACGCATCCGGGTTCCAGTACCGTCAGCTGGTTCTCGGCAGTGTCTTTGTCATGGGTACTCCCTCGTGCCCAGCCTGGGTCCAGCACCGTCAGCTGGTTCCGGGTAGTGTCAAGGTCACTTAGACGCCTATACGTTGCCCCGTCGTGTTGCGGTCGGGTTAGCCAACTCCATGGTGCCTCCAGTTTAGGAGCTTCCTATGTGGGCTGCGGGAATTGGCAATTAAGGCTGGTTCTGTACTGCCAGTAGGCCAAGCTCCCCCTGTAGGACTGTTGGTGTTCGGTAACTGCGGCAGCCTCGCGGACTAGCTGTTCTCTCCTCTCCTGTGAACCTTCTGGTCCACATCCTGGTTCCAGCACCGTCAGCTGGTTCCGGGCAGAGCCTTTGGCTTAGGTGCCTCCTTGTGGGTTTCCGAGTTCCGCCAACTAGTGTTGAGCGATACCGTCCGATACTTGAAAGTATCGGTATCGGATAGTATCGGCCGATACCCGAAAAATATCGGATATCGCCGATACCGATATCCGATACCAATACAAGTCAATGGGACATCAAGTATCGGAATGTATCCTCATGGATCCCAGGGTCTGAAGGAGAGGAAACTCTCCTTCAGGCCCTGGGATCCATATTAAAGTGTAAAATAAAGAATTAAAATAAAAAATATTGTTATATTCACCTCTCCGGCGGCCCCTGGACATCAGCGGGAGGATCCGGCGTCCGGCACGGCTTCTTTCTTCAAAATGCGCGCCTTCAGGACCTGTGGAATGACGTCCCGGCTTCTGATTGGTCGCGTGCCGCCCATGTGACCGCCACGCGACCAATCAGAAGCCGCGACGTCATTCCTCAGGTCCTAGAAGGCGCTCATTCTAGGACTTTAGCTGAGGAATGACGTCGCGGCTTCTGATTGGTCGCGTGGCGGTCACATGGGCGGCACGCGACCAATCAGAAGCCGGGACGTCATTCCACAGGTCCTGAAGGCGCGCATTTTGAAGAAAGAAGCCGTGCCGGACGCCGGATCCTCCCGCTGATGTCCAGGGGCCGCCGGAGAGGTGAATATAACAATATTTTTTATTTTAATTCTTTATTTTACACTTCCGATACCGATACCCGATATCACAAAAATATCGGATCTCGGTATCGGAATTCCGATACCGCAAGTATCGGCCGATACCCGATACTTGCGGTATCGGAATGCTCAACACTACCGCCAACGCCAGGCGGTCCTTGGTAGTGCTTTTAAGCGCGGGTACCTACAGCTTTGTAACCGTGTTCCAGCACCGTCAGCTGGTCCTCGGTCGTGCCATTGGCTCTTGCACACTTGGGCAACGCATCCGGGTTCCAGTACCGTCAGCTGGTTCTCGGCAGTGTCTTTGTCAGGGGTACTCCCTTGTGCCCAGCCTGGGTCCAGCACCGTCAGCTGGTTCTGGGTAGTGTCAAGGTCACTTAGACGCCTATACGTTGCCCCGTCGTGTTGCAGCCGGGTTAGCCAACTCCATGGTGCCTCCAGTTTAAGAGCTTCCTATGTGGGCTGCGGGAATTGGCAATCAAGGCTGGTTCTATAGTGCCAGTAGGCCAAGCTCCCCCTGTAGGACTGTTGGTGTTCAGTAACTGCGGCAGCCTCGCGGCCTAGCTGTTCTCTCCTCTCCTGTGGACCTTCTGGTCCACATCCTGGTTCCAACACCGTCAGCTGGTTCCGGGCCGAGCCTTTGGCTTAGGTGCCTCCTTCTGGGAATCTGAGTTCCGCCAATGCCAGGCAGTCCTTGGTAGTGCTTTTAAGCGCGGGTACCTACAGCTTAGTAACCGTGTTCCAGCACCGTCAGCTGGTCCTCGGTCGTGCCATTGGCTCTTGCACACTTGGGCAACGCATCAGTGTTCCAGTACCTTGAGCTGGTTCTCGGCAGTGTCTTTGTCACGGGTACTCCCTCGTGCCCAGCCTGGGTCCAGCACCGTCAGCTGGTTCCGGGTAGTGTCAAGGTCACTTAGACGCCTATACGTTGCCCCGTCGTGTTGCGGTCGGGTTAGCCAACTCCATGGTGCCTCCAGTTTAGGAGCTTCCTATGTGGGCTGCGGGAATTGGCAATCAAGGCTGGTTCTGTAGTGCCAGTAGGCCAAGCTCCCCCTGTAGGACTGTTGGTGTTCGGTAACTGCGGCAGCCTCGCGGCCTAGCTGTTCTCTCCTCTCCTGTGGACCTTCTGGTCCACATCCTGGTTCCAGCACCGTCAGCTCGTTCCGGGCCGATCCTTTGGCTTAGGTGCCTCCTTCTATGTATCCGAGTTCCGCCAACGCCAGGCGGTCCTTGGTAGTGCTTTTAAGCACGGATACCTACAGCTTAGTAACCGTGTTCCAGCACCGTCAGCTGGTCCTCGGTCGTGCCATTGGCTCTTGCACACTTGGGCAACGCATCCGGGTTCCAGTACCGTCAGCTGGTTCTCGGCAGTGTCTTTGTCATGGGTACTCCCTCGTGCCCAGCCTGGGTCCAGCACCGTCAGCTGGTTCCGGGTAGTGTCAAGGTCACTTAGACGCCTATACGTTGCCCCGTCGTGTTGCAGCCGGGTTAGCCAACTCCATGGTGCCTCCAGTTTAAGAGCTTCCTATGTGGGCTGCGGGAATTGGCAATCAAGGCTGGTTCTATAGTGCCAGTAGGCCAAGCTCCCCCTGTAGGACTGTTGGTGTTCAGTAACTGCGGCAGCCTCGCGGCCTAGCTGTTCTCTCCTCTCCTGTGGACCTTCTGGTCCACATCCTGGTTCCAACACCGTCAGCTGGTTCCGGGCCGAGCCTTTGGCTTAGGTGCCTCCTTCTGGGAATCTGAGTTCCGCCAATGCCAGGCAGTCCTTGGTAGTGCTTTTAAGCGCGGGTACCTACAGCTTAGTAACCGTGTTCCAGCACCGTCAGCTGGTCCTCGGTCGTGCCATTGGCTCTTGCACACTTGGGCAACGCATCAGTGTTCCAGTACCTTGAGCTGGTTCTCGGCAGTGTCTTTGTCACGGGTACTCCCTCGTGCCCAGCCTGGGTCCAGCACCGTCAGCTGGTTCCGGGTAGTGTCAAGGTCACTTAGACGCCTATACGTTGCCCCGTCGTGTTGCGGTCGGGTTAGCCAACTCCATGGTGCCTCCAGTTTAGGAGCTTCCTATGTGGGCTGCGGGAATTGGCAATCAAGGCTGGTTCTGTAGTGCCAGTAGGCCAAGCTCCCCCTGTAGGACTGTTGGTGTTCGGTAACTGCGGCAGCCTCGCGGCCTAGCTGTTCTCTCCTCTCCTGTGGACCTTCTGGTCCACATCCTGGTTCCAGCACCGTCAGCTCGTTCCGGGCCGATCCTTTGGCTTAGGTGCCTCCTTCTATGTATCCGAGTTCCGCCAACGCCAGGCGGTCCTTGGTAGTGCTTTTAAGCACGGATACCTACAGCTTAGTAACCGTGTTCCAGCACCGTCAGCTGGTCCTCGGTCGTGCCATTGGCTCTTGCACACTTGGGCAACGCATCCGGGTTCCAGTACCGTCAGCTGGTTCTCGGCAGTGTCTTTGTCATGGGTACTCCCTCGTGCCCAGCCTGGGTCCAGCACCGTCAGCTGGTTCCGGGTAGTGTCAAGGTCACTTAGACGCCTATACGTTGCCCCGTCGTGTTGCGGTCGGGTTAGCCAACTCCATGGTGCCTCCAGTTTAGGAGCTTCCTATGTGGGCTGCGGGAATTGGCAATTAAGGCTGGTTCTGTACTGCCAGTAGGCCAAGCTCCCCCTGTAGGACTGTTGGTGTTCGGTAACTGCGGCAGCTTCGCGGCCAGCTGTTCTCTCCTCTCCTGTGGACCTTCTGGTCCACATCCTGGTTCCAGCACCGTCAGCTGGTTCCGGGCAGAGCCTTTGGCTTAGGTGGCTCCTTCTGGGTATCCGAGTTCCGCCAACGTCAGGCGGTCCTTGGTAGTGCTTTTTAGCACGGGTACCTCCTGCTTAGTAACCGGGTTCCAGTAACATCAGCTAGTCCTCGGTAGTTCCATTGGCTCTTTGACCTTCGGGTAGCCATCTGAGTTCCAGTTCCATCAGCTGGTTCTCGGCATTTTCTCAACCTTCTTGTACCTTCTGCTACATTTCCACGTTCAAGACCCTAAAGACGATGACCCGGAAGACCACCCCTAAGATGACGACGACACCAGAGATGACAACCACTGAGATGACGACTACCCTGGAGATGACGACCCTGAAGACCACCCTGATGATGACGACGACGATGACGGCGGAGACGACGACGGCGGAGACGACGACCCTGGAGACGACGACATGGAAGACCGAGAAGCAGAAGAACAAGAGGCTGCAGAACAAAGAGCAGAAGAACATTAAGCATAACACTTAATATCAGAGTAAAAGATATTATCTAAATTATATGCAGAAGAAGACTAAGCAGTGTATGGGGGTGAGTCCGTTCCTCCTCGTGGTGCCCCTGGATAAAGCCTGATGCTGCAGGCCAAACTGAACGCGGACAAATGTAACTTTTGTGACAGGCAGAACGGAAGGTGTAATCTTCAAACTTTTATAGATAACAACTACGGGAATGCCTGTCACAAATAAGAATATGATGAAGAAGTAGAATAGGAAGAATAATAATAGTTGAATAAAATGAATATGAAGAATGTAATAAAAAAAATGTAGAAGATGAAGAAGAAGATGAATAAGGTGAAGAAGAAGTTGATGTCAAAGATGCTGATGATGATGAAGATGAAAGTGTGGGAAAAGTAAAAAAAAGAAGGGGAAGGGCGTGGAATAGTGAAACATCAATATCTGACAAAATTAAAAAAAACTTTACATAGTCAATATCTTTGTATCTCCGAATGTCTTAAAAAAAAAAATTCCTGCTAATCTATTTGATTGGGCTAAACCTCATTGCCTTTAATGTCTCCGCCACCTCCCCAAATACATCCTGCATTATTCTTAGTTGTTTTCCTTCATGTAGAATGAACGTACAAGGAAAGAAAGGGTTTATTTTAATTCCGATATTTTGGTCCCATTGACTTGTATTGGGATCGGGTATCGGTATCGGCGATATCCGATATTTTTTGAATATCGGCCGATCCAATCCGATACCGATACTATCGGAAGGTATCGCTCAACACTAGTGTATTCACATTGTACCACCATATAGTCCGTCATTACTTGGCAGCAGGTTCCATCTCTGCACGGTGGACCCCGGGCTGCGATCGCACTTTAATCTATCTTATTATTTGGTGCGTTCCGCTAGCCCTAACACACCACACTTGGAATTTTATTCCTGTTTCCCAGTACACAATAAATTAAAACCAATGGATTTTTTCAAAAGCACAACTCGTCCCTCAGTCTCACAAAAAAAATAAGTCCTTACATGACTATTTTGACCATAAAATAAAAAGTTATGGCTCTGGGAAGAAGGGGAGCTGAAAATGAAAATGCAAAACCAAAAATACTTATGGTCATTAAGGAGTTAATGTGGATGCCTTATCTTGTTATTTTCCTGGAGGTGGAGATAATAGTGAACCAGTTCATATACTACAGTAAGGGGTTGTTATTGCTTCAGTAGGTTCTGATCTTGAGACAGAGGTTGTGGGGGCTCAGGGAGATGCCCCTGCTGCTTGTTCATTATGTAAACTGTTCATACCTGTGAATCTCTGAATAAGAGTTCTAAGTGAACATCATGATTCTGTCATGGCCAAACATCCTGGTAGTAAAGCCACCACAGGAAATTTCTATCCAAAGTTTGGAGAGTGTTTTGTGCTCATTTGGGGATCCATCTGTCATTTTTTTAGTCCTTCATCCACAGTCTAATGGGCAAGCTGAGAATCAGAAGGATTGTGCAACTTACTTCTAGCTGAATTTGCAGTGAATAATAATTGTCATCATAAGTCTACTGGTAAGTCCCTGTTGTCCGGTGCATACTGGATTCATCTTCAGCTCAGATTGTTTAATAGAAATCATCCTTCAGGAATACCTGAAGATTAACGATTTTCATCTTTTATTACATCTGTGTGGCAAGGGGATCTTAATAATTTGAAGATGAGGTCCAAATATGAGTATAGCTGATTGGAAATGTTTGGTGGGCATGAACTTGTGTGTTGGTGTTTTGGTGTGGTTGTCCTTGAGGAACATTAAGCTGAAGGCTCCTTCTTGGAAACTGGGACCAGGTTCATCCATCCTTTCAAGATTGTGGCCCTTTGAAAATCCTGTACCTTCCTAGAATGGGGGTACTGTTGCAGGTTTACCTCAACAGAGAGGAGCCAGAAGACCACAGTGTCTGATTTCACATACTCCTGCACTGATTAGAAGAACTTCACCATCATATTAAATGGTGCAGGTTTCTGCTAGCAGTGCAGGGATTAAATCAGTTTAAAGTTTCTGAAGCTTTCCTGCTTTGACTATATCAGCTGTTCAGTGTTGCCCACTCCCCACTGCTATATATACTCTCCTCTGGGAATCAGAATTGCCAGCTTTAGTTTTATACTGCATGGTGCGGAGTTTGAACTGTTGAGGAGGCATTTGGAGTGTTGTTCTAAAGACTTTTGCTTGGTTATTTGTCTGTGTGCATATCCTCATCCTCTTCTATTTGATTGTTCTTTCCTTTACTTCCCAGTGTTCCACTCTGTTGTTTGTGAGTGCATAAGTCAAAAGACAAAAATATTTTAAACAAAAGCATAAATAAGGCGCAAAAATGTTTCTACCAAATTTCAAGGCGATTATTATTAAACATACATAGAATAACAGAAGTGTTAAAAAAAGTGTTTGTCTTTTGAATTCTGACCATTATAATTTGGATCATATGTGTACTTCACTGCATGCATTGCATTTTTTCTATTCTCATCATGTTGTGTGTTCCTTTCTCCTCTCCAGCCACAGATTCTAACCTAAGGGCGTTTACTTTGTTCTAACCTATTGTCATTTTCATTTTGTTTAGACAATGTATATATGTTGGATTGTTTAGCTTTATGACTCATTTAGCCTAAGAATAAAGATGTGTATACACTAGAAACACTAGAAACGCTTCACTTACGAGTCCTCAACTTTTAGTGTTTTAACTAAGTTTGAATAAAGAATCCATTTTATCCCTGGATGGTTATGCTGGAATCTTTCCCCATTTTTTCATCTACATTCCTGTGATCACCAGTGGAAACAGTACCCTCAGTAGGAACTCCGGGCCAAATTTCCAGCTACATATTCTCAGCATGGTAATCTCTTTTGTCCATCTCCCTGCATCTCACCATATTTTTTTCTTTTCACTTTTTTCCTGACTCTGCATATCATCAAAATGCTAACCGACTCGTTCTCATTTGGCTGAATTCAAGAATCAAATCACTAAAACTGGCTTTGGCAAAATCAACATTTTTTTTGCAAAATTTGATGTGAAATCAAATGATTTTGAACTGATTCTCTTAGCAATATCAGCAATGCTTATGCCTAAATAATAATGACAAAAAAAAATGGCCTTAATAAATTTCTTCACAAAGTATAGTGCTTTCTTATTGAAAAGCAAAACAACAGTTTTATCAACTGGTAGATGCAAATTGATTTATTTATTAGTTGATAACACTGTTAAAACCATTACATGAAATTGGAAAATTTACACAAAAGTCAAAACTAAATGATTGCATGGAATTTCTAATGCTTGTACAGGAGATTAAATTACAATGCCAACTACCCTTGACCACCGAGGTTATATATTATGTGCATACATCAGCACTAGAGAAGGTGACTATGAAAACTAGTAATGTAAGGGCTAGAGTTGCGCAAATTTATAAAAGTGGAATTGAATTCTTCTTGAATTTTACTAAAATTATTATTCTCAAGAATGTACATTGTTTGTAGCTTTCTATGTATGAAAAAATGGCAGCAGACTGGATGCCATTTTGATAAACCGCAGATGGACGACAAACAGTTAAAATAAATAAATAATACTCACCTTACCTGACTGACCACCTCTGCTGCTCACTTTCTCAATACAATCCTCACTGTCTCTTTATACTAAACATACATGGAAGTCCCTGACCTAGTTATGGCTAGAAGATCTAGCCTGGCATGAAGATGCCCAGGGTTTTAGCGTGAGGTGGTAAGAACGTACAGGTGACAGAGCACAGTGAAGTGAGTGGTGAGTTGACTATTACTTGATTTTTTTTAATTCTACATCCTATTTTTATTGTGGGATCTCTTCATACCCCTTGGGAACCTACTGTACTTGTGCACCTCCACAGTTGTGCCACCCTATACTGTCTACTACTCTTCAGACCCCTGGGCATAATAAGGGAAATTCAATTGACGGAAAGTAATTAGCTGTGAATTGAATTTCCTTGTAAAATCTGCCTAATTTGGTGAATTAGAATCTCGTTAGATCCATTTATCTCTTGTAAGCAGTGATGAGCGAAATTATTTGGAAAATGATCGACAAACATAAATTCAGCACGAATATGGCACATTTGGATTTGTGATCAGAAACACAAGCCAAATTTTATAAAATCGGAAAAAAACGGTAACATTTGGTAAACATGCGGGAAAATATTAGCGTTGCCACAAAAGATTTTTCAGTACTTTAGCAACGATAATGGTGGTGTATCATGAGCATCTGGCATGTGTTTGATGAGGGGATGGGGTTTGCAGAGCTCAGAGGTGCGGGGTTGTTATAAACAGTCATTTTTTTCCTAACTTTATGTGCGCACATTGCAGCTAATGAAAGAAGTGTACAGTACCAACCCACTAATACCTAAAAAAAGGAAAATATAAACATATACATCATAGAAAAGTAGTAATATGTATAAGTGGAGTATGGCCCATACACAGGGGAATGAGTGGCAAACCACTCGGAATAGATGATGATGACCAACAACCAAAAAGAACCAAGGATAAAGGAGAGAAATAAATAAATAAAATAATGATACTCAAGTGATGAGGACAAAAGTATATAAAAAAATACATTTATTGTAATATATATGGCAATGGCACCAACACTGTGCCTGTACTTGGAGACAAGAAATATATAAAAAAGCATAAAATTTCTAAAATAATATGTACCGTATATACTCGAGTATAAGCTGAGATTTTCAGCCCAAATTTTAGGGCTGAAAGTGCCCCCCTCGGCTTATACTCGAGTCACGGTAGCGGTGGGGTCGGCAGGTGAGGGGCTGAGGGCGCTGGGGTATACTTACCTAGTCCCAGCGATCCTCGCGCTGTCCCTGCCGTCCCACGGGCTTCGGCGCTGCAGCTTCTTCCTCTCTTCAGCGGTCACGTGGGACCGCTCATTACAGAAATGAATAAGCGGCTCCACCTCCCATAGGGGCGGAGCCGCTTATTCATTTCTCTAATCAGCGGTGCCGGTGACCGCTGATAGAGAAAGAAGCTGCAGCGCCGAAGACAGGAGGGGACAGCGCGAGGATCGCCAGGACTAGGTGAGTATGTTATATTCACCTGTCCTCGTTCCAGCCGCCGGGCGCCGATCCATCTTCCCGGCCGGCGCCTCCATCTTCCCGGCGTCTGCGCTCTCTGACTGATCAGGCAGAGGGCGCGATGACGCATATAGTGTGCGCGGCGCCCTCTGCCTGATCAGTCAGAGCAGAGACGCCGGGAAGATGGAGGCGCCGGAACGAGAACCCGGGAGCTGCAATCAAGGGAGGTGAGTATGTGTTTTTTTTTTTTTATTGCAGCAGTAGCAGCGGCAGCACAGATTAATGTGGAGCATCTATGGGGCACAGTGAACGGTGCAGAGCACCGTATAAGGCACAGCTAGGGGGCACAATGAACGGTGCAGGACACCGTATAAGGCACAGCTAGGGGGCACAATGAACGGTGCAGAGCACCGTATAAGGCACAGCAATGGGGCACAATGAACGGTGCAGAGCACCGTATAAGGCACAGCTAGGGGGCACAATGAACGGTGCAGAGCACTGTATAAGGCACAGCTAGGGGGCACAGTGAACGGTGCAGAGCACCGTATAAGGCACAGCTAGGGGGCACAATGAACGGTGCAGAGCACCGTATAAGGCACAGCTAGGGGGCACAATGAACGGTGCAGAGCACCGTATAAGGCACAGCTAGGGGGCACAATGAACGGTGCAGAGCACCGTATAAGGCACTGCTAGGGGGCACAATGAACGGTGCAGAGCACCGTATAAGGCACAGCTAGGGGGCACAATGAACGGTGCAGAGCACCGTATATGGCACAGCTAGGGGGCACAGTGAACGGTGCAGAGCACCGTATAAGGCACAGCTAGGGGGCACAGTGAACGGTGCAGAGCACCGTATAAGGCACAGCTAGGGGGCACAATGAACGGTGCAGAGCACCGTATAAGGCACAGCTAGGGGGCACAATGAACGGTGCAGAGCACCGTATAAGGCACAGCTAGGGGGCACAATGAACGGTGCAGAGCACTATATGGCACAGCTAGGGGGCACAGTGAACGGTGCGGAGCACCGTATAAGGCACAGCTAGGGGGCACAGTGAACGGTGCAGAGCACCGTATAAGGCACAGCTAGGGGGCACAATGAACGGTGCGGAGCACCGTATAAGGCACAGCTAGGGGGCACAGTGAACGGTGCAGAGCACCGTATATGGCACAGCTAGGGGGCACAATGAACGGTGCAGAGCACCGTATATGGCACAGCTATGGGGCACAGTGAACGGTGCAGAGCACTGTATATGGCACAGCTATGGGGCACAGTGAACGGTGCAGAGCACTGTATATGGCACAGCTAAGGGGCACAGTGAACGGTGCAGAGCACTATATGGGGCACAGCTATGGGGAAATATGAATGGTGTAGAGCACTATATGGCACAGCTATGGGGAAATAATGATCTATTTTTATTTTTGAAATTCACCGGTAGTTGCTGCATTTCCACCCTAGGCTTATACTCGAGTCAATAAGTTTTCCCAGTTTTTTGTGGCAAAATTAGGGGGGTCGGCTTATACTCGGGTCAGCTTATACTCGAGTATATACGGTATATTCTTTAAGCATGGACCATATAAAATTGGAGTTAAACCTTAGGATAAGACACGTACCAGCCCTATAAAAAAGTAGCTATCCAAACATCCACCAGTATATATATACAAGAAGGGGAATAATTACCAGCAGGGGTATTAATTAAGTGTGTGCAACCACGCAAAGAAAAAAGTGCATAGTGCATATATACACAAATAGTAATCATATCTCCATAATAGTAGATCCTGCAATCAAATAGAAACAGGGGTGTGCAAACTTATGCAAAAATTACCCAAACACAACATATACCAAATATATGTAAATGTCCAACAATACAAAAAAGGGGGCGAATGAAAAATAATAACTCTCTGTAAACCAAACAACCAAAATAGTGTAATACGTGAAAAATATATATGTAAAGGCAGGATAATAATCAGTGATATATATATGTACGGACAGGGTAGTAATCAACGATATGATAGGGGCCACAATAGTGAAGTGATAAAGTGGCCACCAAAGATAATAATAATGGGAAGTTATGGCATGTAAAATACAACGTGTGGTTGGATATGCCTAAGTGCATGCGACACCACAGAAGAACTTATATGCAGTGTGTCAATCTGTAGGGCTGGTGTGTCCGGGAGAGGTAAACCCAAAGTGACAGGATATGCAGAAAATCAATAATAGTACCTGAAAACGTCCGTCCCTCCAAGATACAGCGCACCCCGATGCGCGTTTCGGATGCTAATCCTTCGTCAGTCAGTCTGAAGCAGGTGTAAGGACATGTGTGAGAGGCGAACATATGTACTGTGCAAGGCCATGAATCCCAGCCCCGCAGTGTGAATTAATGAAAAGACACTGCGGGGCTGGGATTCATGGGCATCGCTAACCGCACCGGCCGACATGAAATGAGGTCAGAAGACGGGCAGCGCTAACAGCGCATGGTCAAGGGATAACACAACAGCGCAGACTCCTGTACAGCAAATAACGACGCTCAGGAGGCTGCGCCCAGCGCCAAGGTGGTATTTTTGACAGCTGTGCTGCGTCTCATTAAGAAGGCAAGTCACGCCTCCAAGACAGTTTGACTGTATAAGGGGCTAAATTTTATACGTGTTTCATTCAGCATGTGCAAGGAGCAAAATTTAAAGAGCAACATTTTACTTGTGCAGCATTACTGCTGCACAAGGTGTGGCTCTTCTAGTTTGTAACACCTGAGGGGGGGTGTTATGGCTGGCAATCAGGCAACACAGCGTGCAGTAATCAGCGCACATACAGAGATCTGGCAATAACCCAAAACAATAGGACGAGCTCTGAGACGTGGAATCTCTGTAGACTGCAGTACCTGATCTATCCTCACACAACTGGAAGCAGCAGTGGATTGCGCCTATCAACTACCTATGCAACTCGGCACTGCCTGAGGAGCTGACTAGCCTGAAGATAGAAATACAAGCCTGACTTACCTCAGAGAAATACCCCAAAGGAATAGGCAGCCCCCACATATAATGACTGTTAGCAAGATGAAAAGACAAACGTAGGAATGAAATAGATTCAGCAAAGTGAGGCCCGATATTCTAGACAGAGCGAGGATAGCAAAGAGAACTATGCAGTCTACAAAAAACCCTAAAACGAAAACCACGCAAAGGGGCAAAAAGACCCACCGTGCCGAACTAACAGCACGGCGGTGCACCCCTTTGCTTCTCAGAGCTTCCAGCAAAAGATAATAACAAGCTGGACAGAAAAAACAGAAAACAAACTAGAAGCACTTATCTAGCAGAGCAGCAAGCCCAAGGAAAGATGCAGTAGCTCAGATCCAACACTGGAACATTGACAAGGAGCAAGGAAGACAGACTCAGGTGGAGCTAAATAGCAAGGCAGCCAACGAGCTCACCAAAACACCTGAGGGAGGAAGCCCAGAGACTGCAATACCACTTGTGACCACAGAAGTGAACTCAGCCACAGAATTCACAACAGTACCCCCCCCTTGAGGAGGGGTCACCGAACCCTCACCAGAACCCCCAGGCTGACCAGGATGAGCCACATGAAAGGCACGAACAAGATCTGGGGCATGGACATCAGAAGCAAAAACCCAGGAATTATCTTCCTGAGCATAACCCTTCCATTTGACCAGATACTGGAGTTTCCGTCTAGAGACACGAGAATCCAAAATCTTCTCCACAATATACTCCAATTCCCCCTCCACCAAAACAGGGGCAGGAGGCTCCACAGATGGAACCATAGGTGCCACGTATCTCCTCAACAACGACCTATGGAATACATTATGTATGGAAAAGGAGTCTGGGAGGGTCAGACGAAAAGACACCGGATTGAGAATCTCAGAAATCCTATACGGACCAATAAAACGAGGTTTAAATTTAGGAGAGGAAACCTTCATAGGTATATGACGAGAAGATAACCAAACCAGATCCCCAACACGAAGTCGGGGTCCCACACGGCGTCTGCGATTAGCGAAAAGCTGAGCCTTCTCCTGGGACAAGGTCAAATTGTCCACTACCTGAGTCCAGATCTGCTGCAACCTGTCCACCACATAATCCACACCAGGACAGTCCGAAGACTCAACCTGTCCTGAAGAGAAACGAGGATGGAACCCAGAATTGCAGAAAAATGGAGAGACCAAGGTAGCCGAGCTGGCCCGATTATTAAGGGCGAACTCAGCCAACGGCAAAAATGACACCCAATCATCCTGGTCAGCGGAAACAAAACATCTCAGATATGTTTCCAAGGTCTGATTGGTTCGTTCGGTCTGGCCATTAGTCTGAGGATGGAAGGCCGAGGAAAAAGATAGGTCAATGCCCATCCTACCACAAAAGGCTCGCCAGAACCTCGAGACAAACTGGGAACCTCTGTCAGAAACAATATTCTCAGGAATGCCATGTAAACGAACCACATGCTGGAAGAACAAAGGCACCAAATCAGAGGAGGAAGGCAATTTAACCAAGGGCACCAGATGGACCATTTTAGAAAAGCGATCACAGACCACCCAAATGACAGACATCTTTTGAGAAACGGGAAGGTCAGAAATGAAATCCATCGAAATATGTGTCCAAGGCCTCTTCGGGACCGGCAAGGGCAAAAGCAACCCACTGGCACGTGAACAGCAGGGCTTAGCCCTAGCACAAATTCCACAGGACTGCACAAAAGCACGCACATCCCGTGACAGAGATGGCCACCAGAATGATCTAGCAACCAACTCCCTGGTACCAAAGATTCCTGGATGACCGGCCAGCACCGAACAATGAAGTTCAGAGATAACTTTACTAGTCCACCTATCAGGGACGAACAGTTTCTCGGCCGGACAACGATCAGGTTTATTAGCCTGAAATTTCTGCAACACTCTCCGCAAATCAGGGGAGATGGCAGACACAATGACTCCTTCCTTGAGGATACTCGCCGGCTCAGATAACCCCGGAGAGTCGGGCACAAAACTCCTAGACAGAGCATCCGCCTTCACATTTTTAGAGCCCGGAAGGTACGAAATCACAAAATCAAAACGAGCAAAAAATAACGACCAACGGGCCTGTCTAGGATTCAAGCGCTTGGCAGACTCAAGATAAGTAAGGTTCTTATGATCAGTCAAAACCACCACGCGATGCTTAGCACCCTCAAGCCAATGACGCCACTCCTCGAATGCCCACTTCATGGCCAGCAACTCTCGGTTGCCCACATCATAATTACGCTCAGCAGCAGAAAATTTCCTGGAAAAGAAAGCACATGGTTTGAACACTGAGCAACCAGAACCTCTCTGTGACAAAACCGCCCCTGCACCAATCTCAGAAGCATCAACCTCGACCTGGAACGGAAGAGAAACATCAGGTTGACACAACACAGGGGCACAGCAAAAACGACGCTTCAACTCCTGAAAAGCTTCCACGGCAGCAGAAGACCAATTAACCAAATCAGCACCCTTCTTGGTCAAATCGGTCAATGGTCTGGCAATGCTAGAAAAATTACAGATGAAGCGACGATAAAAATTAGCAAAGCCCAGGAATTTCTGCAAACTTTTTAGAGATGTCGGCTGAGTCCAATCCTGGATGGCCTGAACCTTAACCGGATCCATCTCGATAGTAGAAGGGGAAAAGATGAACCCCAAAAATGAAACTTTCTGCACACCGAAGAGACACTTTGATCCCTTCACGAACAAGGAATTAGCACGCAGTACCTGGAAAACCATTCTGACTTGCTTCACATGAGACTCCCAATCATCTGAGAAGATCAAAATGTCATCCAAGTAAACAATCAAGAATTTATCCAGATACTCACGGAAAATGTCATGCATAAAAGACTGAAAAACAGATGGAGCATTGGCAAGTCCGAACGGCATCACCAGATACTCAAAATGACCCTCGGGCGTATTAAATGCCGTTTTCCATTCATCTCCCTGCCTGATTCTCACCAGATTATACGCACCACGAAGATCAATCTTAGTAAACCAACTAGCCCCCTTAATCCGAGCAAACAAGTCAGAAATCAATGGCAAGGGATACTGAAACTTAACAGTGATCTTATTAAGAAGGCGGTAATCAATACACGGTCTTAGCGAACCATCCTTCTTGGCTACAAAAAAGAACCCTGCTCCCAATGGGGACGACGATGGGCGAATATGTCCCTTCTCCAGGGACTCCTTCACATAACTGCGCATAGCGGTGTGTTCAGGTACGGACAAATTAAATAAACGACCCTTAGGGAATTTACTACCAGGAATCAAATCGATAGCACAATCACAATTCCTATGCGGAGGAAGGGCATCAGACTTGGACTCTTCAAATACATCCTGAAAGTCCGACAAGAACTCTGGGATGTCAGAAGGAATGGATGACGAAATAGACAAAAATGGAACATCACCATGTACTCCCTGACAACCCCATCTGGTTACCGACATAGAGTTCCAATCCAATACTGGATTATGGGTTTGTAGCCATGGCAACCCCAACACGACCACATCATGCAAATTATGCAGTACCAAAAAGCGAATAACTTCCTGATGTGCAGGAGCCATGCACATGGTCAGCTGGGCCCAGTACTGAGGCTTATTCTTGGCCAGAGGTGTAGCATCAATTCCTCTCAACGGAATAGGACACCGCAAAGGCTCCAAGAAAAATCCACAACGTTTAGCATAATCCAAATCCATCAGATTCAGGGCAGCGCCTGAATCCACAAACGCCATGACAGAATATGATGACAAAGAGCACATTAAGGTAATGGACAAAAGGAATTTGGACTGTACAGTACCAATAACGGCAGAGCTATCGAACCGCCTAGTGCGTTTAGGACA
Source organism: Ranitomeya imitator (assembly GCF_032444005.1). Lineage (NCBI taxonomy): Eukaryota > Metazoa > Chordata > Amphibia > Anura > Dendrobatidae > Ranitomeya > Ranitomeya imitator. Next base: position 326,490,124 of record NC_091286.1, on the reverse strand, counting down.
ATTAGAAATAGCATGAGTAGAATCACCACAATAGAAACACAGTCTGTTCAGACGTCTGTGTTCGTGCCGTTCTACTTTAGTCATAGTCCTGTCGCACTGCATAGGCTCAGGCTTACTCTCAGACAATACCGCCAGATGGTGCACAGATTTACGCTCGCGCAAGCGACGACCGATCTGAATGGCCAAGGACATAGACTCATTCAAACCAGCAGGCATAGGAAATCCCACCATTACATCCTTAAGAGCTTCAGAGAGACCCTTTCTGAACAAAGCCGCTAGTGCAGATTCATTCCACAGAGTGAGTACTGACCATTTTCTAAATTTCTGACAATATACTTCTACATCATCCTGACCCTGGCATAAAGCCAGCAGATTTTTCTCAGCTTGATCCACTGAATTAGGCTCATCGTAAAGCAATCCCAGCGCCTGGAAAAATGCATCAACATTACTCAATGCAGAATCTCCTGGTGCAAGAGAAAACGCCCAGTCCTGTGGGTCGCCGCGCAAAAAAGAAATAATAATCAAAACCTGTTGAATAGGATTACCAGAAGAATGAGGTTTCAAGGCCAAAAATAGCTTACAATTATTTCTGAAGCTCAGGAACTTAGTTCTGTCACCAAAAAACAAATCAGGAATCGGAATTCTTGGTTCTAGCATCGATTTCTGATCAATAGTATCTTGAATCTTTTGTACATTTACAACGAGATTATCCATTGAGGAGCACAGAGCCTGAATATCCATGTCCACAGCTGTGTCCTGAAGCACTCTAATGTCTAGGGGAAAAAAAAGACTGAAGACAGAGCTAAGAAAAAAAAATGATGTCAGGATTTCTTTTTTCCCTCTATTGGAAATCATTGAATGGCTCCTTGTACTGTTATGGCTGGCAATCAGGCAACACAGCGTGCAGTAATCAGCGCACATACAGAGATCTGGCAATAACCCAAAACAATAGGACGAGCTCTGAGACGTGGAATCTCTGTAGACTGCAGTACCTGATCTATCCTCACACAACTGGAAGCAGCAGTGGATTGCGCCTATCAACTACCTATGCAACTCGGCACTGCCTGAGGAGCTGACTAGCCTGAAGATAGAAATACAAGCCTGACTTACCTCAGAGAAATACCCCAAAGGAATAGGCAGCCCCCACATATAATGACTGTTAGCAAGATGAAAAGACAAACGTAGGAATGAAATAGATTCAGCAAAGTGAGGCCCGATATTCTAGACAGAGCGAGGATAGCAAAGAGAACTATGCAGTCTACAAAAAACCCTAAAACGAAAACCACGCAAAGGGGCAAAAAGACCCACCGTGCCGAACTAACAGCACGGCGGTGCACCCCTTTGCTTCTCAGAGCTTCCAGCAAAAGATAATAACAAGCTGGACAGAAAAAACAGAAAACAAACTAGAAGCACTTATCTAGCAGAGCAGCAAGCCCAAGGAAAGATGCAGTAGCTCAGATCCAACACTGGAACATTGACAAGGAGCAAGGAAGACAGACTCAGGTGGAGCTAAATAGCAAGGCAGCCAACGAGCTCACCAAAACACCTGAGGGAGGAAGCCCAGAGACTGCAATACCACTTGTGACCACAGAAGTGAACTCAGCCACAGAATTCACAACAGGGGGGTTAAAGGTTACCTTTGAAATTGGTTCAATTAGGCTTCAGCCTACACTTTGCTCCTCCTGCAGACCCTGGGCTCTAACACCGCAAGTTGGTGCCCGGAAGTGCTGGCAGCACAGATAAAAACACCCGCCAATGTGTCAGTGGTGTTAAGCAACGCCAGCTGTTCCCCTGCTGTGTAGCCGGCAACGTGTCCTGCAAACGCCACGCAGACACAAAGCTGCCTCCAGTGCAGGCTTTGGCCTACACTCTGCTCCCCCTGCTGACCCTTTGCTCCAACACTGTTATGGCTGGCAATCAGGCAACACAGCATGCAGTAATCAGCGCACATACAGAGATCTGGCAATAACCAAAAACAATAGGACGAGCTCTGAGACGTGGAATCTCTGTAGACTGCAGTACCTGATCTATCCTCACACAACTATAAGCAGCAGTGGATTGCGCCTATCACTACCTATGCAACTCGACACTGCCTGAGGAGCTGACTAGCCTGAAGATAGAAATACAAGCCTGACTTACCTCAGAGAAATACCCCAAAGGAATAGGCAGCCCCCCACATATAATGACTGTTAGCAAGATGAAAAGACAAACGTAGGAATGAAATAGATTCAGCAAAGTGAGGCCCGATATTCTAGACAGAGCGAGGATAGCAAAGAGAACTATGCAGTCTACAAAAAACCCTAAAACGAAAACCACGCAAAGGGGCAAAAAGACCCACCGTGCCGAACTAACAGCACGGCGGTGCACTCCTTTGCTTCTCAGAGCTTCCAGCAAAAGTTAATAGCAAGCTGGACAGAAAAAACAGAAAACAAACTAGAAGCACTTATCTAGCAGAGCAGCAGGCCCAAGGAAAGATGCAGTAGCTCAGATCCAACACTGGAACATTGACAAGGAGCAAGGAAGACAGACTCAGGTGGAGCTAAATAGCAAGGCAGCCAACGAGCTCACCAAAACACCTGAGGGAGGAAGCCCAGAGACTGCAATACCACTTGTGACCACAGAAGTGAATTCAGCCACAGAATTCACAACAGTACCCCCCCCCTTGAGGAGGGGTCACCGAACCCTCACCAGAACCCCCAGGCCGACCAGGATGAGCCACATGAAAGGCACGAACAAGATCTGGGGCATGGACATCAGAGGCAAAAACCCAGGAATTATCTTCCTGAGCATAACCCTTCCATTTGACCAGATACTGGAGTTTCCGTCTAGAGACACGAGAATCCAAAATCTTCTCCACAATATACTCCAATTCCCCCTCCACCAAAACAGGGGCAGGAGGCTCCACAGATGGAACCATAGGTGCCACGTATCTCCTCAACAACGACCTATGGAATACATTATGTATGGAAAAGGAGTCTGGGAGGATCAGACGAAAAGACACCGGATTGAGAATCTCAGAAATCCTATACGGACCAATAAAACGAGGTTTAAATTTAGGAGAGGAAACCTTCATAGGAATATGACGAGAAGATAACCAAACCAGATCCCCAACACGAAGTCGGGGTCCCACACGGCGTCTGCGATTAGCGAAAAGCTGAGCCTTCTCCTGGGACAAGGTCAAATTGTCCACTACCTGAGTCCAGATCTGCTGCAACCTGTCCACCACAGAATCCACACCAGGACAGTCCGAAGACTCAACCTGTCCTGAAGAGAAACGAGGATGGAACCCAGAATTGCAGAAAAATGGAGAGACCAAGGTAGCCGAGCTGGCCCGATTATTAAGGGCGAACTCAGCCAACGGCAAAAATGACACCCAATCATCCTGGTCAGCGGAAACAAAACATCTCAGATATGTTTCCAAGGTCTGATTGGTTCGTTCGGTCTGGCCATTAGTCTGAGGATGGAAGGCCGAGGAGAAAGATAGGTCAATGCCCATCCTACCACAAAAGGCTCGCCAGAACCTCGAGACAAACTGGGAACCTCTGTCAGAAACAATATTCTCAGGAATGCCATGTAAACGAACCACATGCTGGAAGAACAAAGGCACCAAATCAGAGGAGGAAGGCAATTTAACCAAGGGCACCAGATGGACCATTTTAGAAAAGCGATCACAGACCACCCAAATGACCGACATTTTTTGAGAAACGGGAAGGTCAGAAATGAAATCCATCGAAATATGTGTCCAAGGCCTCTTCGGGACCGGCAAGGGCAAAAGCAACCCACTGGCACGTGAACAGCAGGGCTTAGCCCTAGCACAAATTCCACAGGACTGCACAAAAGCACGCACATCCCGCGACAGAGATGGCCACCAGAAGGATCTAGCAACCAACTCCCTGGTACCAAAGATTCCTGGATGACCGGCCAGCACCGAACAATGAAGTTCAGAGATAACTTTACTAGTCCACCTATCAGGGACGAACAGTTTCTCGGCCGGACAACGATCAGGTTTATTAGCCTGAAATTTCTGCAACACTCTCCGCAAATCAGGGGAGATGGCAGACACAATGACTCCTTCCTTGAGGATACTCGCCGGCTCAGATAACCCCGGAGAGTCGGGCACAAAACTCCTAGACAGAGCATCCGCCTTCACATTTTTAGAGCCCGGAAGGTATGAAATCACAAAATGAAAACGAGCAAAAAATAACGACCAACGGGCCTGTCTAGGATTCAAGCGCTTGGCAGACTCAAGATAAGTAAGGTTCTTATGATCAGTCAAAACCACCACGCGATGCTTAGCACCCTCAAGCCAATGACGCCACTCCTCGAATGCCCACTTCATGGCCAGCAACTCTCGGTTGCCCACATCATAATTACGCTCAGCAGCAGAAAATTTCCTGGAAAAGAAAGCACATGGTTTGAACACTGAGCAACCAGAACCTCTCTGTGACAAAACCGCCCCTGCACCAATCTCAGAAGCATCAACCTCGACCTGGAACGGAAGAGAAACATCAGGTTGACACAACACAGGGGCACAGCAAAAACGACGCTTCAACTCCTGAAAAGCTTCCACGGCAGCAGAAGACCAATTAACCAAATCAGCACCCTTCTTGGTCAAATCGGTCAATGGTCTGGCAATGCTAGAAAAATTACAGATGAAGCGACGATAAAAATTAGCAAAGCCCAGGAATTTCTGCAGACTTTTTAGAGATGTCGGCTGAGTCCAATCCTGGATGGCCTGAACCTTAACCGGATCCATCTCGATAGTAGAAGGGGAAAAGATGAACCCCAAAAATGAAACTTTCTGCACACCGAAGAGACACTTTGATCCCTTCACGAACAAGGAATTAGCACGCAGTACCTGGAAAACCATTCTGACTTGCTTCACATGAGACTCCCAATCATCTGAGAAGATCAAAATGTCATCCAAGTAAACAATCAAGAATTTATCCAGATACTCACGGAAAATGTCATGCATAAAAGACTGAAAAACAGATGGAGCATTGGCAAGTCCGAACGGCATCACCAGATACTCAAAATGACCCTCGGGCGTATTAAATGCCGTTTTCCATTCATCTCCCTGCCTGATTCTCACCAGATTATACGCACCACGAAGATCAATCTTAGTAAACCAACTAGCCCCCTTAATCCGAGCAAACAAGTCAGAAATCAATGGCAAGGGATACTGAAACTTAACAGTGATCTTATTAAGAAGGCGGTAATCAATACACGGTCTTAGCGAACCATCCTTCTTGGCTACAAAAAAGAACCCTGCTCCCAATGGTGACGACGATGGGCGAATATGTCCCTTCTCCAGGGACTCCTTCACATAACTGCGCATAGCGGTGTGTTCAGGTACGGACAAATTAAATAAACGACCCTTAGGGAATTTACTACCAGGAATCAAATCGATAGCACAATCACAATTCCTATGCGGAGGTAGGGCATCAGACTTGGACTCTTCAAATACATCCTGAAAGTCCGACAAGAACTCTGGGATGTCAGAAGGAATGGATGACGAAATAGACAAAAATGGAACATCACCATGTACTCCCTGACAACCCCAGCTGGTTACCGACATAGAGTTCCAATCCAATACTGGATTATGGGTTTGTAGCCATGGCAACCCCAACACGACCACATCATGCAAATTATGCAGTACCAGAAAGCGAATAACTTCCTGATGTGCAGGAGCAATGCACATGGTCAGCTGGGCCCAGTACTGAGGCTTATTCTTGGCCAAAGGTGTAGCATCAATTCCTCTCAACGGAATAGGACACCGCAAAGGCTCCAAGAAAAATCCACAACGTTTAGCATAATCCAAATCCATCAGATTCAGGGCAGCGCCTGAATCCACAAACGCCATGACAGAATACGATGACAAAGAGCACATTAAGGTAATGGACAAAAGGAATTTGGACTGTACAGTACCAATAACGGCAGAGCTATCGAACCGCCTAGTGCGTTTAGGACAATTAGAAATAGCATGAGTAGAATCACCACAATAGAAACACAGTCTGTTCAGACGTCTGTGTTCTTGCCGTTCTACTTTAGTCATAGTCCTGTCGCACTGCATAGGCTCAGGTTTACTCTCAGACAATACCGCCAGATGGTGCACAGATTTACGCTCGCGCAAGCGACGACCGATCTGAATGGCCAAGGACATAGACTCATTCAAACCAGCAGGCATAGGAAATCCCACCATTACATCCTTAAGAGCTTCAGAGAGACCCTTTCTGAACAAAGCCGCTAGTGCAGATTCATTCCACAGAGTGAGTACTGACCACTTCCTAAATTTCTGACAATATACTTCTACATCATCCTGACCCTGGCATAAAGCCAGCAGATTTTTCTCAGCCTGATCCACTGAATTAGGCTCATCGTAAAGCAATCCCAGCGCCTGGAAAAATGCATCAACATTACTCAATGCAGAATCTCCTGGTGCAAGAGAAAACGCCCAGTCCTGTGGGTCGCCGCGCAAAAAAGAAATAATAATCAAAACCTGTTGAATAGGATTACCAGAAGAATGAGGTTTCAAGGCCAAAAATAGCTTACAATTATTTCTGAAGCTCAGGAACTTAGTTCTGTCACCAAAAAACAAATCAGGAATCTGAATTCTTGGTTCTAGCATCGATTTCTGATCAATAGTATCTTGAATCTTTTGTACATTTACAACGAGATTATCCATTGAGGAGCACAGAGCCTGAATATCCATGTCCACAGCTGTGTCCTGAAGCACTCTAATGTCTAGGGGAAAAAAAAGACTGAAGACAGAGCTAAGAAAAAAAAATGCTGTCAGGATTTCTTTTTTCCCTCTATTGGGAATCATTGGTTTGGCTCCTTGTACTGTTATAGCTGGCAATCAGGCAACACAGCGTGCAGTAATCAGCGCACATACAGAGATCTGGCAATAACCAAAAACAATAGGACGAGCTCTGAGACGTGGAATCTCTGTAGACTGCAGTACCTGATCTATCCTCACACAACTATAAGCAGCAGTGGATTGCGCCTATCACTACCTATGCAACTCGACACTGCCTGAGGAGCTGACTAGCCTGAAGATAGAAATACAAGCCTGACTTACCTCAGAGAAATACCCCAAAGGAATAGGCAGCCCCCCACATATAATGACTGTTAGCAAGATGAAAAGACAAACGTAGGAATGAAATAGATTCAGCAAAGTGAGGCCCGATATTCTAGACAGAGCGAGGATAGCAAAGAGAACTATGCAGTCTACAAAAAACCCTAAAACGAAAACCACGCAAAGGGGCAAAAAGACCCACCGTGCCGAACTAACAGCACGGCGGTGCACTCCTTTGCTTCTCAGAGCTTCCAGCAAAAGTTAATAGCAAGCTGGACAGAAAAAACAGAAAACAAACTAGAAGCACTTATCTAGCAGAGCAGCAGGCCCAAGGAAAGATGCAGTAGCTCAGATCCAACACTGGAACATTGACAAGGAGCAAGGAAGACAGACTCAGGTGGAGCTAAATAGCAAGGCAGCCAACGAGCTCACCAAAACACCTGAGGGAGGAAGCCCAGAGACTGCAATACCACTTGTGACCACAGAAGTGAATTCAGCCACAGAATTCACAACACAACACCGCTAGTTGGGGCTCTAGGAAGACAATCTTGAATAGGTCCACATCCTGGTTCCAGCACCGTCAGCTGGTTCCGGGTAGTGTCAAGGTCACTTACACGCCTATGCATTGTCCCGTCGTGTTGCGGTCGGGTTAGCCAACTCCATGGTGCCTCCAGTTTAGGAGCTTCCTATGTGGGCTGCGGGAAGTAGCAATCAAGGCTGGTTCTGTAGTGCCAGTAGGCCAAGCTCCCCCTGTAGGACTGTTGGTGTTCGGTAACTGCGGCAGCCTCGCGGCCTAGCTGTTCTCTCTTCTCCTGTGGACCTTCTGCTCCACATCCTGGTTCCAGCACCGTCAGCTGGTTCCGGGCAGAGCCTTTGGCTTAGGTGCCTCCTTCTGGGTATCCGAGTTCCGCCAACGTCAGGCGGTCCTTGGTAGTGCTTTTTAGCACCGGGGAACCTCCTGCTTAGTCACTGGGTTCCAGTATTGTCAGCTGGTCCTCGGTCGTGCCATTGGCTCTTGCACACTTGAGCAACGCATCCAGGTTCCAGTACCGTCAGCTGGTTCTTGGCATTGTCTTTGTCACGGGTACTCCCTCCTGCCCAGCCTGGTTCCAGCACCGTCAGCTGGTTCCGGGTAGTGTCAAGGTCACTTACACGCCTATATGTTGTCCCGTCGTGTTGCGGTTGGGTTAGCCAACTCCATGGTGCCTCCAGCTTAGGAGCTTCCTATGTGGGCTGCGGGAAGTGGCAATCAAGGCTGGTTCTGTAGTGCCAGTAGGCCAAGCTCCCCTGTGGGACTGTTGGTGTTCGGTAACTGCGGCAGCCTCACGGCCTAGCTGTTCTCTCTTCTCCTGTGGACCTTCTGCTCCACATCCTGGTTCCAGCACCGTCAGCTGGTTCCGGGCAGAGCCTTTGGCTTAGGTGGCTCCTTCTGGGTATCCGAGTTCCGCCAACGTCAGGCGGTCCTTGGTAGTGCTTTTTAGCACGGGTACCTCCTGCTTAGTAACTGGGTTCCAGCACCGTCAGCTGGTCCTCGATCGTGCCATTGGCTCTTGCACACTTGGGTAACGCATCCGGGTTCCAGCACCGTCAGCTGGTCCTCGGTCATGCAATTGGCTCTTCTACCTTCGGGTAGCCATCCGGGTTCCAGTACCTTCAGCTGGTTCTGGGCAGAGCCTTTGGCTTAGGTGCCTCCTTCTGGGTATCCGAGTTCCACCAACGTCAGGTGGTCCTTGGTAGTGCTTTCAGGCACGGGTACCTCCTGCTTAGTAACAGGGTTCCAGTAATGTCAGCTGTTCCTCGGTAGTTCCATAGGCTCATGGACCTTCGGCTACCCATCTGGGTTCCAGTACCGTCAGCTGGTTCTCGGCAGTGTCTTTTGCTCTTGTACCTTCTGCTCCCCATCCTGGTTCTAGCACCGTCAGCTGGTTCCGGGCAGAGCCTTTGGCTTAGGTGCCTCCTTCTGGGTATCCGAGTTCCACCAACGTCAGGTGGTCCTTGGTAGTGCTTTCTGGCACGGGTACCTCCTGCTTAGTAACCGGGTTCCAGTAACGTCAGCTGGTCCTCGGTAGTTCCATTGGCTCTTGGACCTTCGGGTAGCCATCTGATTTCCAGTTCCATCAGCTGGTTCTCGGCATTTTCTCAGCCTTCTTGTACCTTCTGCTACATTTCCAAGTTCAAGACCCTAAAGACGACGACCCGGAAGACCACCCCTAAGATGACGACGACACCAGAGACGACAACCACTGAGATGACGACGACCCTGGAGACGATGACCCTGAAGACCACCCCGATGACAATGACGACGACTCCGGAGACGACGACCCTGGAGATGACGACATGGAAGACCGAGAAGCAGAAGAACAAGAGGCTGCAGAACAAAGAGCAGAAGAACATTAAGCATAACACTTAATATCAGAGCCAAAGATATTATCTAAATTATAAGCAGAAGAAGACTAAGCAGTGTATGGGGGTGAGTCCGTTCCTCCTCATGGTGCCCATGGATAAAGCCTGATGCTGCAGGCCAAACTGAACACGGACAAATGTAACTCTTTTGTGACAGGCAGAACGGAAGGTGTAATCTTCAAACTTTTATAGATAACAACTACAGGAATGCCTGTCACAAATAAGAATATGATGAAGAAGTAGAATATGAAGAAGAATAATAGTTGAATAAAAAGAATATGAAGAATGTAACAAAAAAAAATAATAGGTAGAAGATGAAGAAGAAGATGAATAAGGTGAAGAAGAAGTTGATGTCAAAGATGCTGATAATGATGAAGAAGAAAGTGTGGGAGAAGTAAAATAAAGGTGAACTGCGTGGAAGTAGTGGGTTCCAGTACCCTCAGCTGGTTCTCAGCAGTTCCTCAGCCTTCTTGTACCTTCTGCTACATTTCCAAGTTCAAGCTTTTTGAAATGGTTGTGGGCAATAACTCGATCTCCCTGACAACGACCCTGAAGACGACAACCCTGAAGACCACCCCAAAGAAGACGACGACCCCGAAGATGATGACCCTGAAGACGACGACCGTGAAGACCACCCCAAAGAAGACCAAGAGGATGATGAAGGAGAAAGTGTGGGAAAAGTAAAAAAGAAGGTGAAGAGCATGGAAGTAGTGAAACATATATATCTGACAAAATAAAAAATATCTTAACATAGTCAATATCTTTGTAACTCCGAACGTCTTAAAAAAAATAAAATTCCTGCTATTCTGTTTGATTGGGCTAAACCTCTATGCCTTTAATGTCTCCGCCACCTCCCCCAATACATCCTACATTATTCTTAGTTGTTTTCCTTCATGTAGAATGAACCTACAAGGAAAGAAAGGGTTTATTTTAATTCCGATATTTTCATCCCATTGACTTGCATTGATATCGGAAGGTATCGCTCAGCACTAGTGATGAGCAAACGTGCTTGCCACTACTCGGTACTCGCCTGAGTATCACTGTGCTCGGTGTACTCAGTGTACACCGAGCATTTCTGGGATTATTTGGTGGGAGCTCGGGTCTCCGCCCTGCAATTCTGGCACTCTTTAGAGCACCAATGACAATGCAGGGATTGGCTGCCATGCACTGTAATGCCACAGCCATCTTTGTTTTGGTATTACAGTGATCGGCTGGCTGCACAGCGTCATCAGGTCTATAAGAGACCAGGTGCTGCCCTGCTCTCTGCATTCTGCTCCAGACTTAGGTTGTGTAAGGAGAGCTGCTGCCAATATAGAGTCAGAATCGTCCTTTTAATAGTTAGTGTGGGTTTGCTAGTGTTCAGTCCACAAATCCTGAGAAACCAACAGTCCTTTTTAGGGCTAATACAGGGGTCCTGAGATTGCAGCGCTTGGTAGGCAGGGAAGTCTATGTGCACATATTCACATCAGTGTAAGGCCTGCAGGCACTGTACGTGAGTACATAGAACTCACTGCATTCCTCTAAAAGCTCCATTGCTGTCTGCTGCTGCTTATTTTCTATATTTTCCTAGCTGCAGTTATCTGTGGCAATTTTGTTTTCTGCTTATACCTGCTCATTTTATTCTAAAGGAATGCATAGCCCCCTTTTTTCTACATTTATTTGCTTGGTCCCGATGCAGACTACAGCCTGGTCATTGTAATAGAACAGTGTGCAAATCTTTGAATTTATTTATATTTTTGTCCCAGGCATCAGATGTGAGTGCGCCAAAAAATCTGTCCTTTTTTTGATGATATCTAATATTTTGTAGTGTCTTACAACATTTTTGGACACCATTTTGCTGCCCCAAAAATCTATAGCTGGCCCCAAAATATTTAGCTACAGTTGTTATATTTGTCACTGTGTGTTATACGCCACACGCATCGCATATCATTGCGCAAAATATCGTTCAATTTTAGTACTCACTTTTTATTTGTGTGTCATAGCCAACTTGTTGACACAATTTTGGTGTGCCCCAAAAAATCAAGGCCATATTTAGATCAGTCTGTTATCTCAAGCTGACGGCTTGTGTATCTGTGGTGGAAAAATCTTTTAATCGCAGGCATACGATGCATAGTTCTGTCTGCTTAGCCTTGTTCTACCCATTTTTTATTGTTTTCCAAAATTAGCAACAAACATAAAAAAGATAGTGTGTTGTATCAGGCTGAAGCCTGGTGTATCTTTAATTGGCAGGCATACATTGCAGAGTTCTGTCTGCTAGCCATGTTCTACTAATTTTTTATTTTTTTCAAAAATTACCAACATAGAAAAAAATAATAAAATCTGTTATCTAAGGCTGAGGCCTGGTGTATCTGTGGTGGAAAAATCTTTTATTGGCAGGCATACGTTGCATAGCTCTGTCTGCTAGCCTTGTTCTACTCATTTTTTATGGTTTTCAAAAATTAACAAAAAACTGAAAAAAATATACAGTCTGTTATCTCAGACTGAGGCCTGGTGTATCTGTGGTGGAAAATTCTTTGCTTAGCAGGCATACTGACCACATATAATTTTTCTACCCATAAATCCATTTATATTGAGGTTTTCAAATATTTCAGTAGTCTATTTAAAATGGGCAAGGCAAGGGATGGGGAAGTGGATGTGAAGCTGATGGTGCATGCAGACAATGAGACCATGGCCAAAACTGAAAGTGGGCAACAGCAATGACCCACATCTTCACGTTCGACCTTCCGGTCCCAGTTTCTAGGGGACTGGAGCACACCACTATTGCAGTCAGAGCAGTGTGAAACGGTTATTGGTTGGATAGCAGATAATGCTTCCAGCCATTTAGCCACCACCACCATCACCATCTCTTCCACACGGTCAAGTCTGAGTAGCCATGATTGTGGACTGTATAATACTCACCCTGATCCTCCTTCCTCCCACCATGCCGAGTGCTCTGAGACAACTGATCCCACACTTGGACACTCCGAAGAGCTGTTCAGTTTTCCCTTTAAAGATTCTGTACTCTCAGCCGGTCATCTTGAAGTGGGGCAGATGAGATCGCATGTAGCGATTCCCAAACATTTGAACAGCCACGGTCACATGAAGGCGATGTTGGGAAAGTGTCACAAAAGGTGGACGATGATGAGACACAATTGCCAAAAAATCAAGAGAAGGAACAGGATGTGGATGTGGAAGACGAGGTGGTGGATGACATAGTGACTGATCCAACCTGGCAGGAGGACATGCAGAGTGAGGACAGCAGCACAAATGGGGAAAGAGACATATCACCCCAAAAGGCAGGAAGAAGCAGTGTGGTTGCCACAGACAGAAGACATGCATCCGTTCCCCGTAACACCAACATGACGGAAGTTGCCATTCCAACTGTTAGATCTTCCCGAGTCTGGTTATTTTTTACAGACTCTGCTGATTGCCCCAAACAGGTTATTTGCAGCACTTGCCATGCCGCATCAGCAGGTGTAGCAAAACTGCCAGCCTGACCACCACCAGCATTATTAGGCACATGGCAGCAAAGCACCCGACTTCGTGGGCTGAAACCCAGGCTACAGGAACACTGTATGCAGGTGACAACACTGTCCACCTAACCATGGACACGTGGACAAGTACTTGTGGGCAGGGATGGTACATCTCACTGACAGCACACTGGGTTAACATAGAGGAAGCCTGGATCCAGTTAGACCTTGGGATGGAACACATCCTCCCCATGCCGAGGATTGCAGGCCCTACATCAATCAGGGTTGCCCCCAAAATCTACAGCTCCTGCACCTCATCCTCTTCTTCAGCCTCCATCTCTGAAATGAACACATCAGTCAGAAGCTGGAAGCACTGCAGCACTGCCTCTGCCAAGTGGCAACAGGCTGTGCTGAAGCTAATCTGCAAAGGTGAAAAACTGCACAATGTAGAAGATTTGAGAACAGCGCTGAAAGAGCAGTCAGATATTTGGATGACACCACTGAACCTACAGTCAGGCACAGTCGTGTGTGACAATGGCAGGAACCTGGTGGTGGCTCTGAGGCAAGGTGAGCTCACACACATACCTTGCCTGGCCCATGTCCTTAACTTCATGGTTCATCATTTTCTGAAAAGTTACCTGGAGCTGCCAGATCTGCTAATGAACGTACGCCATCTGTCTGCCAATTTTAGAAAGTCAGCTACAGCTTGAGCAGCCCTTGCTGTGTTTCAGCAGCGTTTGCAGCTTCCAGCTCACCGACTGGTGTGTGATATCCCCAATCGTTGGAACTCTACACTGCATATGTTGGAAAGGATTTGTGAGCAGTAGAGGGCAGTTCTTCACTACCAGCATCAACAAGGCCATTGTTTACAAGAACGCCACGCCTCTGAGCTCTGCAAACCCACTCCCCTCATCAAACATGTGCCAAATGCACATGACATACAACCATTATCACTGCTAAAGTGCTGAAAATAAATTGTGGCAATACAAAGATTTTCCCGCACTATTTACCGAATGTTACAGATTTTTTCCGATTTTATAAAATGTTGCTTGTGTTTCCGATCACAGGATGCATAAGCACTGGTTAGCCCGCTATATGACGTCATTAATAGGCTTTGAGCCATATGCTCTTTGACACTTTCCAGTCCCTACTCAACCCAAGAGTGCAGGCCCCAACCACAGATCTCCGTGCTGACGATCTGGCCAATTACTTTAAAGAAAAAATTGACCACATTCGACAGGAAATAATCTCCCAATCTCATCATACCATGCACTGTCCTCCCTCGCCCACTGCATATAGTTCACTCTCTGACTTTGAACCAGTTACAGAAGAAGAAGTAATCAGGCTCCTTGCATCTTCTCGCCCGACCACTTGCACCAGTGACCCCATTCCGTCACATCTCCTCCAGTCCCTTTCCCCGGCTGTCACCTCTCACCTAACAAAAATATTCAACCTTTCCCTCACTTTCGGTATTTTTCCCTCCTCATTTAAAGGGACTCTGTCACCTGAATTTGGCGGGACTGGTTTTGGGTCATATGGGCGGAGTTTTGGGGTGTTTGATTCACCCTTTCCTTACCCGCTGGCTGCATGCCGGCTGCAATATTGGATTGAAGTTCATTCCTGTCCTCCATAGTACACGCCTGCGCAAAGCAATCTTGCCTTGTGCAGGCGTGTACTATGGAGGACAGAGAATGACCTTCAATCCAATATTGCAGCCAGCATGCAGCCAGCGGGTAAGGAAAGGGTGAATCAAACACCTGAAAACTCCGCCCATATGACCCAAAACCAGTCCCGCCAAATTCAGGTGACAGAGTCCCTTTAAGCATGCCATCATACATCCATTACTTAAAAAACCATCCCTCGACCAAAACTGTGCCGCTAATTATAGACCTGTCTCTAATCTTCCCTTCATCTCTAAACTCCTCGAACGCCTGGTCCACTCCCGTCTTACCCGCTATCTCTCAGATAACTCTCTTCTCGACCCTCTTCAATCTGGCTTCCGCTCTTTACACTCTACTGAAACTGCCCTCACTATAGTCTCTAATGACCTACTAACAGCTAAATCTAATGGTCACTACTCCATGCTAATTCTCTTGGATCTCTCTGCACCATTCGATACTGTGGATCATCAGCTCCTCCTCACTATGCTCCACTCCATCGGCCTCAAGGACACCGTTCTCTCTTGGTTCTCCTCCTATCTCTCTGACCGATCCTTCACTGTATGTTTTGCTGGTTCCTCCTCCTCTCACCTTCCCCTAACTGTTGGGGTTCCTCAAGGATCATTGTCATCTCTGTGTGCGGTTCCACCATTACTCCAAAGCAACATTCCCGCTGCCTTGGGGTCATCCTTGATTCCGAGCTTTCATTCACCCCCCACATTCGATCACTGGCTCGCTCTTCTTATCTGCACCTCAAAAACATTTTTAGAATTCGCCCTTTTCTTACTTTCGACTCTGCAAAAACTCTTACTGTTTCACGTATTCATTCTCGTCTGGACTATTGTAACTCTCTATTAATCGGCCTCCCTCTTAACAAACTCTCCCCGCTCCAATCTGTCCTGAATGCTGCAGCCAGGATCATATTCCTCACCAACCGTTACACCGATGCCTCTACCTTGTGCCAGTCATTACACTGGCTACCGATCCACTCAAGAATCCAGTACAAAACTACTACCCTCATCAACAAAGCACTCCATGGCTCAGCACCACCCTACATCTCCTCTCTGGTCTCAGTCTATCCGTGCCCTCTGCTCCGATAATGACCTAAGGTTAGCATCCTCAATAATCAGAACCTCCCACTCCCGTCTCTAAGACTTTACACGTGCTGCGCCGATCCTTTGGAATGCACTACCTAGGTTAATACGATTAATCCCCAATCCCCACAGTTTTAAGCGTGCCCTAAAAACTCATTTGTTCAGACTGGCCTACCGCCTCAATGCATTAAAATAACTCTCCCTGTGTGGCCTATTAAAAAAAAAAAAAAAAAAACATAATCAGGTTCCTCGCATCATGTTCTCATACACTTCATGCAGTTAATAGCCTCTGTTTCTGTACTGCTACATACTTAGGCAGTTAACTGGTTCATGCAGCTTTACAAGAACACCCGAGCCTTACGCTATGGCTGGTCAGAATAACTAAAGCAATTGTTACCATCCACCTCTCGTGTCTCCCCTTTTCCTCATAGTTTGTAAGCTTGCGAGCAGGGACCTCATTCCTCCTGGTATCTGTTTTGAACTGTGATCTCTGTTATGCTGTAATGTCTATTGTCTGTACAAGTCTCTTCTATAAGTTGTAAAGCGCTGCGGAATATGTTGGCGCTATATAAATAAAAATTATTATTATTATTATTATTATTATTATGCTCTGCATTCCTGTGTGAACATGCCACATACAGATTATTTGTTTGCACAGATGTACCAAGTGGCCAATCCCTGATTGTAGCCTGGCTGCCTTATCGGTATTATTGCACCTGTGTATTTGCCATCTTAATTTGGGTCCGCTGCACCTTGGATACTGCATTTGTTTGGAGGCCTGACAGGTAAGCATCTTTGCCTGTGTACTGATTGCCCCCACTGTCTACAGCTCCTTCACCTCCTCTTCCTCCTCTTCAGCCTCCATCTCCAAAATGAGCACATTAGTCACAAGCTGAAAGCACTGCAGCACTGCCTTAGCCAAGCAGCAACAAGCTGTGCTGAAGCTAGTATGCTTAGGTGACAAACCCGCACAATGCTGAAGAGTTGTGGACAGCTCTGAAAGAGCAGGCTTCCGCCGACCTGGCCATGCTTCAGCAGCATTTGCAGCTTCTGGCTCACTGACTGTTGTGTGATGTCCCCACGGGTTGGAACTCTACACTGCAGTTGTTGGAAAAGATTTGTGAGCAGAAGAGGGCAGCTGTTGACTAACAGCATCAACAAGGCCGTCGGTATTCAGTTCAGACTCCATGCATAAGACATCAGGGTTGGACATGGATGTCAGACATATGTGTAATCCACCAAAACTTTGAGGACTCCACCAAAATGGTAAGTGGTGATGATGCCATAATTAGTGTCTCCATACCCCTTCTCTGTGTTCTGAAATGCTCTCTGCTCAGAATTAAAGAGCATGCAATGCAGGCGAAGCATGATGAGATGGAGCAAGGAACTATACAGGGTGATTACACACAGCCCAGTCTCATCTCATCCCAATGTGGATTGGGTGACAATGAGGAAGAGGAGGAGGAGGAGGAACGGGGAACTTTTCAGAATATTTTTCCAGGCTTGAGTTCATATGAGGACAGCCAGCAGAGGGCGCATCACAGCAACTGAAGGTAACTACAGGTCATTGACCTACATTCCATTCATTCCCCGGGGTTTTACAGGCAGGAGCACAGCTGCATTAGCAGAGCTTCTGCTTGTAAAATTAGTTAACCCCTTCAGATGGATTTACAGCGTGGGACGAGACTGATCATCGGAAGGTATGGGATATTGTTGTTTTTTTATTTTATCTTTTTACAGAACGAGGGTCTTCAGGTCGATTACCAGTATAATAAAATATTACAAAAACTTGTGTATTTATTTCATTAAAATACTTTGTAATAATGTGTGTGTGTTTTTTAACCATTTCATACTATTGGATTAATAATGGATTGGTGTCATAATTGACGCCTCTCCATTATTAATCTGGCTTAATGTCACCTTACAATAGCAAGGTGACATTAACCCTTCATTACCCCATATCCCATGGCTACATGGGAATGGGAAGAGAGTGGCCAAGTGCCAGAATAGGCGCATCTTCCAGATGTGCCTTTTCTGGGGTGGCTGGGGGCAGATGTTTTTAGCCGGGGGGTCCAATAACCGTGGACCCTCTCCAGGCTTTTAATATCTGCCCTCAGTCACTGGCTTTACCACTCTGGCGGAGAAAATTGCGCGGGAGCCCACGCCAATTTTTTCCGCGATTTAACCCTTTAATTTAATAGCTAGAGCGCCCAAATTTTGTACATACACACTACTAACATTAGTAGTGTGGAATATGCACAAAAAAAGGGGATATAAGATGGTTTACTGTATGTAAACCATGTCTCATATCATGTCGGGTTTGGGAAGGAGATAGCAAAAGCCAGCAATTGAATTACCGACTTTTAAGCTATCTAGTGCTGTATGAAATATGAATATATATACATATATGTGTCTCACTGACATATATATATATATATATATATATATATATATACCCCTATACTATGTGTAGACATTTATCTTAGCTATTCTATTCTAACCTGTCAGTGTGATTTTACTGTACACCACACTGAATTGCCGGCTTTTCTATAGAACACCGCTGCGTATTTCTCGCAAGTCACGCTGTTGGTCCGTGTGTAATCCATATTTTTCTGGCCCCCATAGACTTTCATTGGCGTATTTTTCGCGCAATACTGTGACAAACGCAGCATGCTGCGTTTTTCTACAGCCATAGAAGACCGCATTATACGGATCAGTAAAATACGGCTGATAGGAGCTGGGGCATAGAGAAGTATTGTACCGTATGCAATCCGTATTCTCAGCACCTCTCTTACGTCCATAAAACACGCTAGTGTGATGCCATCCTAATACACACCGGACTATAAGATGCACCCAGGTTTTAGAGGTGGAAATTAGGGAAAAAAATATTTGAAGCAAAAAAGGTGGTAAAATATTTAATAACATAAACATACTATTATATGTGTTATTATTATATATAATAGTATGTTATTATGTTGGAAGCTGCGGGTAGAACATGGTGCTGCGGGACCAGTTTGGTGCTGTAAAGTACTGTATGAAGATGCTGGAGGGTGAGTATAAGAATGGGAGCACAGGGCCTACATTTAAAGCACCACTCCAGCACTGAAAAATTACACTGGAGTGCTGCTTTGAGATCCCATTGGGAGAAGTATAACTCCCAGCATGTCCTGCAGAACCTATGGCATGCTGTGAGTTATAGTTCACTACAGGAGTGGCAGAGTGCTTTATTGTGTGTTGTAGTGAGTAACCTTTTAATTGTGGCAGCCAGCCACACTGTGGTGAGGTAAAATGCTGGAGCATCCCATCCCATGACACCACAGAGCGCTCCCTCTTGCTGCCTCTCCACAGCACAGGAGTAAGCTTGCAGATTGTAGTGTGGTGTCTGCAGGACCTGTGATGACATCAGAAGAGGGAGGGCTCTGTGCTGCCGTGTAATGCTCCAGCCCGCCCTCTTCATGACATCACACAGGTCCTTGTGCTGGAGCACTCAGCATCCAGCACAGCCCCGGCAGGCAGGTATGCAGCGATCTTGTCCCCTCTGGCCCCTACTGCTGCCTTTTCCACCAGACACACAGATCTCCCCAGCTGCTGCAGGAATCTAGAGCTGGGGAAACCATGTGTGTCCCTGTGAAGGAGTATTCATTTGCTGCTCCCAACTCACAGCTCAGCTGACAGGGGGGCGGGGAAGCAGCTAATGAATATTCACTGCACTTTAATGATCGGGACCATGTGGTTTCCCCAGAGCTGATTCCTGAAGCCTGGCAGAGACATTTTTCTTCCTCCTGCCTCCCAGTGCAATCCCACTCGCTGCTGCCCCCTCCCCACGTTACACCCCTACCATAAGACGCACCCACACTTTCCTCTCAAATTTGGAGGAAAAAAAGTGCGTCTTATGGTCAGAAAAATATGGTACATATTTTTATTTATTCTTAATGCACTAACGAGCAGAAGCAAGACAGCGGACTAGAAAAGAAATATTTAAAATCAGTGATCAGTAGTGTTGAGCATTCTGATACCGCAAGTATCGGGTATCGGCCGATACTTGCGGTATCGGAATTCCGATACCGAGATCCGATACTTTTGTGGTATCAGGTATCGGTATCGGATCCATAGTGAGGTGTAAAATAAAGAATTAAAATAAAAAATATTGATATATTCACCTCTCCAGCAG
Source organism: Ranitomeya imitator (assembly GCF_032444005.1). NCBI lineage: Eukaryota > Metazoa > Chordata > Amphibia > Anura > Dendrobatidae > Ranitomeya > Ranitomeya imitator. The sequence continues at coordinate 326,470,271 of NC_091286.1, read as the reverse complement.
CCCCTGGACATCACGCGGGTAACCGGCAGGCTTCTTTGTTTAAAATGAGCACGTTTAGGACCTGCGGAATGATGTCGCGGCTTCTGATTGGTCGCGTGCCGCCCATGTGACCGCGACGCGACCAATCAGAAGCCGCAACGTCATTCCTCAGGCCCTAAATTCCTAGAATGAGCGCGTTTAGGACCTGAGGAATGACGTCGCGGCTTCTGATTGGTCGCGTGCCGCCCATGTGACCTTCCGATACTTGGTGTCCCATTGACTTGTATTGGTATCGGATATCGGTATTGGCGATATCCGATACTTTTTGGGTATCAGCCGATACTATCCGATACCGATACTTTCAAGTATCGGACGGTATCGCTCAACGCTAGTGATCAGTGAATGTGCTAGCTTGTCACAAGTGAGTGTACTGAGTTTTTTCATTTCTTGTGCAATAAGGTTTGTGAAGTGACCAATATATATATATATACTATCGCCGCTACAGCCACAAAATTTTGCACAGTCACATGTCTGGACCCCGAGAGCATCATAGGCTATGTTGTGAGGCGAAATTTTAACCCCGCACATTCCAATTCACCAAACAATTTTGCCCCTATCTACATAATGGGGAAAAAGTGAAAGGAAAAGTGTTGGAGGCATGGCAGCTACAGCCGCAAAATTTTGCACAGTCACACGTCTGGACCCCGAGAGCATCATAGGCTATGTTGTGAGGTGAAATTTTAACCCCGCGCTTTCCAATTCACCAAACAATTTTGCCCCTATCTACATAGTGGGGGAAAAATGAAAGGACAAGTGTTGGAGGCAAATTGACAGCTGCCAGATGTGAACAAGAGGGACTTAAAGAGTGAGAGCGATGGCACTAAAGAATATATACCGTACAGTTGCTAAGGTGTGGCCCCGACATGGGATACTCACCACACATGGGGATATGAACACACACACACAAAATGCACCACACACTACCACGCGCTTGAACACCTATACCACCCTCAGCACACATTTCACCACACATACACCAACCTTGCCACATAAAAGTCGAAACACAAAAGTCACCGCTCAAAACTCACCAGGAGCAAAACTCGCCACATGCAAAAGTAAACTCAGGCAAAATTCGCCACACGTGCAAAACTCACCTCATGGAAAACTCGCCACACGCAAAACTTGCACACGCTGAAAAATTGCCACATGCACAAAAGTTGCAACACATGCAAAAGTTGCCTCACACAAAACTTGCACATACTCAAAACGCACCACACATAAAACTCGCCACACGCAAAACTCGCCATGCGCAAAACTTGCTGCACACAACTTGCTACACTAACCTGTCACATGCAGCTCGATACACAAAAAGTTGCTACACGCATGTCGCCACACAAAACTCATCTCACAAAAGTCGCTACATGCATGTCGCCACATGCAACTCAACACACACAACGTGACACATGAAACTCACCCTAAAACACACACAAGTCTGGTATTATCCTTCAAAAATAAAAATCTGATTAATAAGCAGACAAGCTACAAGTGCAACAAATGTACCATATATGAAGTACGGCAGCTGTCAGTCACATGACCTGTCTATTATGTGTATGTGTGAGCTAATATATACTGCCAGCGGGGAGGGCATCCTGTTGGCTGGGGATTTATCAGGCTGCCAATTTAGCTTACAAATACTGAGGTAAAAATACTGACCAAATAACGTGTGAACGTGGTCTAATACAGGAGGAGATGACATACAGATATATACTACATACAGGGGAGATGACACATAGGTATATACTATATACAGGGGAGACGACACACATATATACTATATACAGGGGAGATGACACACAGGTATATACTATATACAGGAGGAGATGACACACAGGTATATACTATATACAGGAGGAGATGACACAAAGGTATATACTATATACTGGAGCAGATGACACACGTATAAACTATATACAGGAGTAGGTGACATACAGGTATATATTATATACAGGAGGAGATGACACAGGTATATACTATATACAGGAGGAGATGACACACAGGTATATACCATATACAGTAGGAGATGACACACACATATATACTATATACAGGGGAGATGACACAGGTATATACTATATACAGGAGGAGATGACATACAGGTATATACTATATACAGGAGGACATGACACACAGGTATATACTATATACAGGAGGAGATGACATACAGTTATATACTATATACAGGAGGAGATGACAACCTGGTATATACTATATACAGGGGAGATGATACAGGTACATACTATATACAGGGGCGATGACACACAGGTATATAATATATACAGTGGAGATGACACACAGTTATATACTATATACAGGAGGAGATGACATACAGGTATATACTATATACTGGAGGAGATGACACACAGGTATATACTATATACAGGAGCAGATGATACACAGGTATATACTATATACAGGAGGAGATGACTTACAGGTACATACTATATACAGGAGTATATGACACACGTATATACTATATACAGGAGGAGATGACACATAGGTATATAGAGGAGGAGATGACATACAGCAGGTATATACTATATACAGGGGAGAATACATACAGGTATATACTATATACAGGAGATGATTTACAGGTATATACTATATATAGGAGGAGATGGCATACATACAGGTATATAATATATACAGGAGGAGATGACACGTGGGTATATACAATATACAGGAGGAGATGATATACAGCAGGTATATACTATTTACAGGGGAGATGACATACAGGTATATGCTATATACAAGAGAAGACATACAGGTGTATCTAATATATAATTGCCTAGAATACTACTTCCTGCAATTTGTGCCAACTTCCGTGGCTTTGTCCGGAGCTAATGTCCGGAGCTAATGTCCGGAGCTAATGTCCGGAGATAAGTGACGTCAACAGTGTCCAGTGTCTGATTGGTTGCCGCCTGCTGCGAGCGACCAATCAGAAACGTGCCGTACTGTGACACACTCCGCCCGCCATTTTGGTGTGATTTTTGAATTTTTACCTCACAGCAAGTTTCTACTGCGTGGAGGCGGGCCCAGTGACGTTGCTCTTCAAGCTCCTGCTGAATTTCGTCAAAAAAATGATAATTCCATTTACCAAAACTATATATATTTAGTTGTGAAGTGGTTCAGTGACATTTTCACACCAATTTTGAACTTTTGTTTGGTGTTTTCTCCATATACTGCCTATTATTTTTGTTCTTTATTACTATTATTTATTAATTGTATTATTCTTACATTTGAATAAATAAAGTATATATGGATTCTAGACTCCCGATTCTTTAGAATCGGGCTGCCATCTAGTACTATATATAAGGGAGATGACAAACATGTATATACTGAGGTGAAAATGAGGGGTGTGAGGTGAAAATGAAAAGGTGTGAGTGCAAAATGAGAGGAGTGAGGAAAAATAGCGGAGTGATCGGAAAATGACAGATGTGAGGTCGAAATGACAAGTGTTAGGGGGGAATGAGAGGAGTGAGGGGAAAAATAAGAGGAGTGAGGGGGAAAATGAGAGGTGTAAGAGAGAAAATGAGAGGTGTAAGGGAGAAAATGAGAGGCATGATGGGAAAATAAGAGACTTGAGGTGCTATAACTAACCACAGATATTTACTATGCCCAGGCAACGCCGGGCTTTCCAGCTAATATATATATATATATATATATATATATATATATATATATATATATATATATATTTATATACAGGTCCTTCTCAAAAAATTAGCATATAGTGTTAAATTTCATTATTTACCATAATGTAATGATTACAATTAAACTTTCATATATTATAGATTCATTATCCACCAACTGAAATTTGTCAGGTCTTTTATTGTTTTAATACTGATGATTTTGGCATACAACTCCTGATAACCCAAAAAACCTGTCTCAATAAATTAGCATATTTCACCCATCCAATCAAATAAAAGTGTTTTTTAATAACAAACAAAAAAACCATCAAATAATAATGTTCAGTTATGCACTCAATACTTGGTCGGGAATCCTTTGGCAGAAATGACTGCTTCAATGCGGCGTGGCATGGAGGCAATCAGCCTGTGACACTGCTGAGATGTTATGGAGGCCCAGGATGCTTCAATAGCGGCCTTAAGCTCATCCAGAGTGTTGGGTCTTGCGTCTCTCAACTTTCTCTTCACAATATCCCACAGATTCTCTATGGGGTTCAGGTCAGGAGAGTTGGCAGGCCAATTGAGCACAGTAATACCATGGTCAGTAAACCATTTACCAGTGGTTTTGGCACTGTGAGCAGGTGCCAGGTCGTGCTGAAAAATGAAATCTTCATCTCCATAAAGCATTTCAGCCGATGGAAGCATGAAGTGCTCCAAAATCTCCTGATAGCTAGCTGCATTGACCCTGCCCTTGATGAAACACAGTGGACCAACACCAGCAGCTGACATGGCACCCCACACCATCACTGACTGTGGGTACTTGACACTGGACTTCAGGCATTTTGGCATTTCCTTCTCCCCAGTCTTCCTCCAGACTCTGGCACCTTGATTTCCGAATGACATGCAAAATTTGCTTTCATCAGAAAAAAGTACTTGGGACCACTTAGCAACAGTCCAGTGCTGCTTCTCTGTAGCCCAGGTCAGGCGCCTCTGCCGCTGTTTATGGTTCAAAAGTGGCTTTACCTGGGGAATGCGGCACCTGTAGCCCATTTCCTGCACACGCCTGTGCACGGTGGCTCTGGATGTTTCCACACCAGACTCAGTCCACTGCTTCCTCAGGTTCCCCAAGGTCTGGAATCGGTCCTTCTCCACAATCTTCCTCAGGGTCCGGTCTCCTCTTCTCGTTGTACAGCGTTTTCTGCCACATTGTTTCCTTCCAACAGACTTACCATTGAGGTGCCTTGATACAGCACTCTGGGAACAGCCTATTTGTTGAGAAATTTCTTTCTGGGTCTTACCCTCTTGCTTGAGGGTGTCAATGATGGCCTTCTTGACATCTGTCAGGTCGCTAGTCTTACCCATGATGGGGGTTTTGAGTAATGAACCAGGCAGGGAGTTTATAAAAGCCTCAGGTATCTTTTGCATGTGTTTAGAGTTAATTAGTTGATTCAGAAGATTAGGGTAATAGGTCGTTTAGAGAACCTTTTCTTAATATGCTAATTTATTGAGACAGGTTTTTTGGGTTATCAGGAGTTGTATGCCAAAATCATCAGTATTAAAACAATAAAAGACCTGACAAATTTCAATTGGTGGATAATGAATCTATAATATATGAAAGTTTAATTGTAATCATTACATTATGGTAAATAATGAAATTTAACACTATATGCTAATTTTTTGAGAAGGACCTGTATATATATATAAACGGGTGCAATAAAACCTGTAAAGGTGATGTCCAAACCTCAACAGTAGAAAATCAGAAAAAAACAGGCAGCACTCCAAAAATCAAAATGAAAGACAGTGGCTTTACTGATCCATTAGCAGCTAATGATTGTCCACACCAATAAGGCACCCAGTTGTAGGGGTTGACTCTTTTTCCTTTTATAATCTTTTATTGTTCAATTTGCAAAAGAAGTGGTTTAGGCTTGGACAGAGAATATAGATTGTGTTCCTATAATTACTAAATATAACACTAACTCTAACATTTTACGTAAAATTGTTAGGAAACATTGGCACATTTTAAAAAATGACAAGATACTGGCAGACGTAATTACGGAAAAACCTCGGTTTATATATAAAAAGTCCCATAATCTGGGGAATTTGATTGCGCCAACAATTCAAAATAAACCGTCTTTTATACAGTCCTCCATTTTCCACACTAAACTGAAAGGATTTTTTCCGTGTCACAAATGTAATATATGCAATCAAACCATTACACAGAAATGCACAAATATCAGAAAAGGGGATAGAGAATTCCCAATCAAGGACTTTGTGACGTGCTCTACCTCTGGAGTAATATACATCATAGAATGTCCGTGTGGAAAATTATACGTGGGGAGGACAAAACGACCGCTAAAAACCAGAATAGGGGAACATATCCGTAATATCAAAAATAAATTTATGGGTCACCCACTGTCTCAGCATTTTATAGAACATCATGAAGGGAGGATACATCAGATGAAAGTGTCAGGTATAGCGAAAGTAGTACGCCATTGGAGAGGTGGCGATTACATCAAAGCCATGTCCAGAGCCGAAACAAAGTGGATCTTTGTTTTAGATACCATTGCACCTAGAGGCTTGAATATCGGCTCTGAACTTTTTGGATTTCAATAATGGGACTCTGCCAGGAGAAACTATATAAAGAGGAAGAGTACGGGGTAAGGGTTAACCCTGAAGAAGGAGACAGTAGTCTCAGAAACGCGTTGGTAGATTGACCCTCACATCGTTCCGTACTCACTCTCGGGCTCTGGTTACGGTCATGTGACTACGCACGTCACATAGGTCCTGCGGTTCACCTAGACTCACCGCTCTCGCACTGCGCGGCGTCTGCTGTTCCAGGACCCCGCTCCAACCCGAAGGCTTGTTTCAGGTGGCTGCTACCGGCCGGGGTAGCCACCTATTTGGACTCTACTACGGCGCTCCGTACCTGGAGCCTTTTGAAAACACAGCGGCAGCACGAGAAGGATTTTATTCATCACGGACTGTTTTACCCATTATAGTCCTTCCTTTGAAGGTAGGAATATCTATGTTTTAACTCTAATTCTACCTATCCACCACAGATATTTATAACTACGATTGTGGTATACATACAGAGAAACTATGTTTTATTTTTTACGACCTATTTTACTGTTTGGCTATTGATATTTTATAGGCTATTATTAAGCGCATAACTGTTTGCACTTAGGTGCATCATTCTATTGTGCCATATTTCTGTAAATATTTTGTCATTGATCATTTCCTAACTGCCAAATATCTACCATACAAACTATTTTTATTATCAAATCCAATGTTATCTTTGTAAGCCCTATGTATCATTTTATATATCTGAGACAATACCTTGACCTTCTTTTGATGAATAAAGAAGCATGTCCATCAAACTTTGTATGCTCCTAATATATTACAATCATCATATTATGTAGCACTGTGTACTTACAATTGCTCATTTTGCCTTTCTACCCAGCTAATTATTCTCATTCCTCTGATCTATGTAGGGACAAAAAATCTATTTTCCTTTGATTCCTTTCTTTAAATTCTGACCCAGCTGATCCCTCCTTCCCCTTCTAAGGGACTTTTGCAGTGACTTATGCCTCATGTAGGGAAAAGAGACTTCCTTTTTCAACATAGAGGTTAGAAAGATTCAGCTAGTCAGTTTTTAATCATGTGATTATCATAGACCTAATGGAAAAGAGAAGAATTAGCTGGGTAGAAAGGAAAAATGAGCAAATGTAAGTACACAGTGAAATATAATACAGTTAAGTCCATATATATTTGGACAGAGACAAAGTTTTTCTAATTTTGGTTATAGACATTACCACAATGAATTTTAAACAAAACAATTTAGATGCAGTTGAAGTTCAGAATTTCAGCTTTCATTTGAGGGTATCCACATTAAAATTGGATGAAGGGTTTAGGAGTTTCAGCTCCCTAACTTGTGCCACCCTGTTTTTAAAGGGACGAAAAGTAAATGGACAATTGACTCCAAGGCTATTTCATGGACAGGTGTGGGCAATCCCTTCGTTATGTCATTCTCAAATTAGCAGATAAAAGGCCTGGAGATGATATGAGGTGTGGTGCTTGTATTTGGAAGGTTTTGTTGTGAAGTAAACATGCAGTCAAAGGAGCTCTCCATGCAGGTGAAACAAGCCATCCTTAAGCTGTGATAACAGAAAAAACCTATCCGAGAAATTGATACAATATTAGGAGTGGCAAAATCTTCAGTTTGGTACCTCCTGAGAAAGAAAGAAAGCACTGGTGAACTCATCAATGCAAAAAGACCAGGGCGCCCACGGAAGACAACAGTGGTGGATGATCACAGAATAATCTCCATGGTGAAGAGAAACCCCTTCACAACAGCCAACCAAGTGAACAACACTCTCCAGGAGGTCGGCGTATCAATATCCAAATCTACCATAAAGAGAAGACTGCATGAAAGTAAATACAGAGGGTTCACTGCACGGTGCAAGCCACTTATAAGCATCAAGAATAAAAAGGTTAGACTGGACTTTGCTAAAAAAAACATCTAAAAAAGCCAGCACAGTTCTGGAAGAACATTCTTTGGACAGATGAAACCAAGATCAACCTCTACCACAATGATGGAAAGAGAAAAGTATGGCGAAGGCGTGGTACAGCTCATGATCCAAAGCATACCACATCATCTGTAAAACACGGCGGAGGCAGTGTCATGGCTTGGGTATGCATGGCTGCCAGTAGCACTGGGCCACTAGTATTTATTGATGATATGACACAGGACAGAAGCAGCTGAATGAATTCTGAGGCATTCAGAGCCATACTGTGTGCTCAGATCCAGCCAAATGCAGCCAAACTGATTGGTCATTGTTTCATACTACAGATGGACAATGACCCAAAACATAAAGCCAAAGCAACCCAGAAGTTTATTAAAGCAAAAAAGTGGAATATTCTTGAATGACCAAGTCAGTCACCTGATCGCAACCCAATTGAGCATGCATTTCACTTGTTAAAGACTAAACTTCAGACAGAAAGGCCCACAAACAAACAGCAACTGAAAACCACCGCAGTGAAGGACTGGTAGAGCATCAAAAAGGAGGAAACACAGCGTCTGGTGATGTCCATTAGTTCATGACTTCAGGCAGTCATTGCCAACAAAGGGTTTTCAACCAAGTACTAAAAATGAACATTTTATTTATAATAATTTAATCTGTTCAATTACTTTTGGTCCCTTTTAAAACAGGGTGGCACATGTTAAGGAGCTGAAACTCCTAAACCCTTGATCCAATTTTAATGTGGATACCCCCAAATGAAAGCTGAAAGTCTGAATTGTTTTGTTTAAAATTCATTGTGGTAATGTCTATAACCAAAATTAGAAAAATGTTTTCTCTGTGCAAATATATATGGACATAACTGTATGATGACTGCAATATATTAAGAGGGAAAAAATGATGGGAGGAGGAGTGCTTCTTTAAGTAAAACATCTATCCCTGTGGCTGAGGTCAAAAAATTAATTCTTATCCATAGTTTTACTAGTTGTGTGATGAATTTGATTATATCTAAAAAAAAAAAAACTAATGCTATTTTAGCTGCAAAGTTTTGGTAATTCCTTCCATCAAAGAAATTAACAATAATGGGTGCAGCATTAAATAAAAACACCTTTGTACTTGTCTCCTGGATCTATACCAGTCTTCAAATCTCAAAGCTGAGATGTGCGAAATCGTGTTGGATCAGTAGATATGTTATAGTTTTTTTCTTGTATGCAGCATATTGGTCTATTTATAAGTAGTGTTGAGCGATACCGTCCGATACTTGAAAGTATCGGTATCGGATAGTATCGGCCAATACCCGAAAAATATCGGATATCGCCGATACCAATATCCGATACCAATACAAGTCAATGGGACATCAAGTATCGGAATGTATCCTCATGGATCCCAGGGTCTGAAGGAGAGGAAACTCTCCTTCAGGCCCTGGGATCCATATTAAAGTGTAAAATAAAGAATTAAAATAAAAAATATTGTTATATTCACCTCTCCGGCGGCCCCTGGACATCAGCGGGAGGATCCGGCGTCCGGCACGGCTTCTTTCTTCAAAATGCGCGCCTTTAGGACCTGTGGAATGACATCCCGGCTTCTGATTGGTCGTGTGCCGCCCATGTGACCGCCACGCGACCAATCAGAAGCCGCGACGTCATTCCTCAAGTCCTAAAAGGCGCTCATTCTAGGACTTTAGCTGAGGAATGACGTCGCGGCTTCTGATTGGTCGCGTGGCGGTCACATGGGCGGCACGCGACCAATCAGAAGCCGGGACGTCATACCACAGGTCCTAAAGGCGCGCATTTTGAAGAAAGAAGCCGTGCCGGACACCGGTTCCTCACGCAGATGTCCAGGGGCCGCCGGAGAGGTGAATATAACAATATTTTTTATTTTAATTCTTTATTTTACACTTCCGATACCGATACCCGATATCACAAAAATATCGGATCTCGGTATCGGAATTCCGATACCGCAAGTATCGGCCGATACCCGATACTTGCGGTATCGGAATGCTCAACACTATTTATAAGTGGACAACCCCTTTTTAGTTTTCATTTAGATTTTTCAAATTTATTTAAGTGTAACATTTTTTATATTTAACAAATCTTTTTGGATGACATGTAATAAATTATTCTTTTTTTCAAATTAGCACATATTAGAAATATGGTTTGTTTCTACAAGGGTCCAAGAAAAATAATGTAATTAACACGAAGCTGCAAGTAAATGATGAGCAGATACAAAAGACCACCAACAAGGTTAAGGTCAGATACAGAGGCCATAACTCAGTTTTGAGGTATATCAATTGATATTTAAAAAGGGTATGATTTTTCAGGACAGGGCTGTTTCACTTTCTAAATCTTGCAGCCATTGCATCGGTTTTCTGGTTTTGCAGGTGACTCAACTGTTCTGCAATAACATGGCTTTTTTACCTATCCATCGAAAAAGTACAGAAACTTTCCACTGCTGTGGTTTACTGACAATCAGCTATGGTCAGCCATATTATATATAGTAACAGCTCTAGGGGCATAGCTATATGATGTGTGGGGGTAGTAGTTTCTCCTAGACTCAATGGCTGAGGATCCCAAAGCCATCCTTGCAATATGGGAAGACACAAGTATTACACATGGCACAAAAAAGTAATGGATCTTGCTTCAGATTTTGTATTGGGAACCAACAGATTTAAGTTACACTTTTCAAAATCTCTATCCATCTAGTGACCATTTCACCTGTTCTAATGTTTTTTTAATGATTTGTAATGATGACATTTGCTATCATTGGTGAAGTCAAAATCCTACATTATTCCAAATGCATCCATACCCAACATAGAAACAATACAAGATATACCTAATGCATTATTGCGGGAGATTCTTCGTTGTTTTAAGTGTTATATATTGCGGAAAATATATAAAGAGATGATGACAATCCCCTTTCAACCTACAAAGAGTAGCAATAAAATTAGGCATCTCTGCTCAGCTTCTTTACTGTTAATGAAGTTAATGTATGGTACAGGAAGTATGAAAGACTATAAGGAGAACACATTCAGAATGATTTGGCAGAAAACAAATTCCAAAAGTTATTACAGTACAAAATAAATGTAAAAAAATGCCAAAAATGCCAACGACCAATCCCTTATGAAAAGATATGATAAATAATATTGATACAAGATTTACAATGTGTAACAGACAAGTTTTCTGTGTGAGTAAAATATTTCATAATGATGAAGTTATTATGCTTTTTTTCTAAGCACATAAAAAATATTCCTTAGAATCATGCATCTTCTGATCTCATAAAATAATATAAATCATCTATTTCAGTTGTATTTGTAAATTAATATTCATGAACCTAAAAGAAACATTTAGAATAGGCAATCTTCTTAAGCAAGTATTTTAGGAATGTCCAATCTGTTCAATGTTTTTGATTTTTGTCCTGAACATTTCTGTTGAACAGATGCATGTATATACAGTATGTAGAAAACAGAGTTCAGTTACATCTTCCAGAAACATGATTGACTCAAGAGAATGTTAGCCTCCCAACTTCTATAATCAATTTTGATGTCGAAGCTTTTAAATATTCCTTGCCCAAAGCTTGCAGCTGATGGAATTCCATATGTCTTCAGCATGTTCACATTGATCTCATTAACTCATTTCTCTTCATTCCTGCTCATAATCAATATTCTAAGACTTACTTTGTTTAAGGCATTTATCATGTATGGAATGCCAAATGCATTTTTTAAAGAAAAAAACTTATCTTCTTGTCCCATTTGATCACCTTCATATTTTAACATTTTCCATTAGGTCAGAATAAAAGGAAATCAGTTTATGCACTTTAGAGTAGATATGGATTTCTTGTTAGTATATCTGTGTACGGAAAGCAAAATATTTTATATTTGCAAAGATAAGTCAGTAATGTATGTAGGATTAGCAATGTCATTTTAATGAAAAATCAAATTCCTCTTGCTTTCATTCCGTAAAAAGAAAAAAAAGTAAACATATTGAACGTACTGTTCATGGTATACTGTAGATGGAGTAGTTAGGGGGTCAGCATAAGAGAGTTGGCCACTATATTAACCTAAGAGATGATAAATGGTAATGAAAAAAAGTTTTTACGTTATTATGAAATATACCAAGGAGATTTGTTTCGGTATGCAAATGCTTGGACTTTATAAAAAAGTTTAAAAGAGGTAAGTTTAAGAAAGCAAGAGGTATGGTCTTGTATTGCAGATACAAGTGCTTCTCACTAACTTAGAATATCACCAAAAAGTTAATTTATTTCAGTTCTTCATTACAAAAAGTGAAACTCATATATTTTATAGAGTCATTACAAACACAGTGATCTACTTGAAGTGTTTATTTCTATTTTTGTTGATGATTATGGCTTACAGCCAATGAAAACCCAAAAGTCAATATTTTAGTAGATTAGAATAATTAACAAAAACACCAACAAAGACTTCCAAAGCATTTAAAAGGTCCCTTAGTCAGTTTCAGTAGGCTTCACAACCATGGGGAAGGTTGCTGACTTGATAAATGTCCAGAAGGCTGTCATTGGCATACTCCACAAGGAGGGTAAGCAACAACAGATCATTGCTAAAGAAGCTGGCTGTTCACAGAATGCTGTATCCAAGCATATTAATGGAAATTTGATTGGACGAAAATAGTGTTGTATTGAAAGCTGCACAAGCAACTGGAATAACCGCAGCCTTGACAGGATTGTTAAAGAAAGGCCATTCAAAAATTTGGGGAAGATTCAGGAGTGCACTGCTGCTGGAGTCATTGCTTCAAAAGCCACCACACACAGATGTATCCAGGACATGGGCTACAAGTGTCGCATTCCTTATGTCAAGTCACTCATGATCAATAGACAATGCCAGAAGCGTCTTTTCTGGGCCAAGAACAAAAACAACTGGACTGTTACTCATTGATCCAAGGTGACGTTTTCAGATGACAGTAAATTTTACATTTCGTTTGGAAATCAAGGTCCCAGAGTATTTGGGAAGAGTGGAGAGGCACACAATTCAAGCTATTTGAGGTATAGTGTGAAGTTTCCACAATCACTGATAGTTTGGGCAGCCATTTCATCTGCTTGTGTAGGTTCACTGTGTTTTATCAAGACCCAAGTCAGCACAGCCATCTACCAGGAAACTGTAGAGTACTTCTTGCTTCCCTCTGCCAACAAGCATTTGGAGATGGAAATGTCATTCTCCAGCAGGACTTGGCACCTGTCCACACTGCCAAAAGTACCAATACCTGGTTTAAAAACAACAGTGTCACTGTGCTTGATTTTTTTTAGGGACAGCATCATAATTGAAGTGACTTTGATGGGTCTATGTGACAAAAAATACCCAAAATGTGACACCATTCTAAAAATTGCACCCCTCAAAGTGCTCAAAATCACATTCAAGAAGTCTATGAACGCTTCAGGTGCTTCATAGGAACTGAAGCAATGTGGAAGGCAAAAATGATCATTCAACTTTTTTCACAAAAAATTTACTTTAGATCTCTTTTTTTATTTTTACAAGGGTAACATGAGAAATTGGACCACAAAAGTTGTGGTGGAATTTCTCTCGAGCATGTCGATACTCCATATGTGGATGAAAACGACTTTTTGGGAGAAAGTCAGAGCTCAGAAAAGACGGAGCATCGTTTGACTTTTTGAATACAAAATTGGCTGGAATCAGATGCCATGTTATGTTTGGAAAACCTCTGATGTGCTTAAACAGTGGAAACCCCCACAAGTGACTCTATTTTGCAAAATAGTTCTTTCAAGTAACTTTTCTAGATGTGTGATGAACACCTTGAACCCACAGGTGCTTCACTGAAAACTAGAGCATTGCGCTGTAAAAATGTTCTTTTTACCTCAATTTTTTTTATTCTCACAAGGGTAGCAGGAGAAATTGATCTCAAAAACTTGCACAATTTCAATAAAGTATGCTGACACCCAATATGTGGGGGAAAGCTACAATTTGAGTGTACGACAGGACTCAGAGGGAAGGACTTTTTGAACACAAAATTGGGTGAAATCGAGAGCGGACACCATGTCATGTTTGGAGAGCCACCTGATGTGACAGTGGAAACCCCTCAAAAATGACCCTATTTTGGAAACTAAACCCATCAAGGAACTTATCTACATGTGTGGTGAGCACTTGAAACCCATAGGTGCTTCATAGAAATTTATAATGTTGAACTGTGAAAATTAAAAATCACATTTTTTTACCCAAAAAAATTAATATCAATTTTTTTTATTTCTACAAGGGTAAATTGAGAAAATGGACCCCCAAAATTTTTCCTGAGTATGCCAATATCCCATATGTGGGAGAAAACTACTCTTTGGGCACACGGCAGCTTTTGGAAAAGAAGGAGTGATGTTTTGGAACACAGACTTTGATGTAATGATCTGCGGGCATCATGTTGTGTTTGGAGAACCCTGATGTGCTTAAACAGTAGAAATACCAGATAAGTTACCCCATTTTAGAAACTAGACTGTTCAAAGAATTTATTTTGATGTTTTTGATGTGTGGTGAGCACCTTAACCCACACCTGCTTCCCAAAATGTAACAACGTTGTTGTGAAATTTCTCCTGAATAGACTGATACCCCACATGTGGAGGAACTCTAGTGTTTGAGTGCATGGCAGGGCTTGGAACAGAAGGAGTGATGTTTTGGAATGCAGAATATGATGGAATGGTCTGCAGGCATTGCACTTGGAGACCCCCTGATGTATATAAAGTGTGGAAAGCCCCTTCAAGTGATGCTATATTGGAATTTACCTAATGTTTCTTTGAATGTGAATTTTGTAATGCAATGGCTTTCGAAATTTATGTAGAGTGCATCAGGTTGGCTTACATGAGTTGTGTAGGGTGCATCAGGTTGGCTTACATGAGTTGTGTAGGGTGCATCAGATTGGTTTACGTGAGTTATGTAGAGTGCATCAGTTTGACATACGTGAGTTGTGTAGGGTATGTCAGGTGTTACGGATCTGCAACACAGGACTAAGGTAGAAGGGGGAAAACTGACCCTGCACTATGACTAGGCTGAAACCCTATGATGGAGTGGGCGACCCATTCCTTGCAAATAGACCAATCGACTATTCTAGGTTAATCTCAAGCAAAGACCTAAAGATAAGGGGAAGGGGTTCCCTAAAAGAACTCAGGACTGGGTACAAAAATGGGTCACTTCCTAAAAGAAAACAAAGAGAAGGCTGCAGAAACCAATATAAAACAGAAACTAAGGCTAGCAGAACCAGAGGTACCAGCACTGCACAAATAACACACACACAGAAGACAAAGCAAAGCACCAAGCTAGAGCTCAAGCAGAGAAACACTGTTGTCCAGCAAGGACACGGAAGCAGGTGCTGGTTAATAAAGAGTGAAACAAACACCTGACCCAAGACAAACCCAGCACCAGAGGAAAAAGACCAGCAGCCAGAACTCCACAAGAAAATGGTGGATAGTCACAAACTACACAGATTCTAACAGTACCTCCCCTTTAACGAGGATCCCCCAGATCCTCTAGGCTGGGCCTCATTCGGATATTTCCTGTGAAAAGACTTAATTAACCTTGAGGCTGAGACATCCACAGCTTTCACCCAGGAATAGTCCTCGGGACCGAAACCCTTCCAGGAAACAAGATACTGCAACCCTCCTCTATGCCACCTGGTAGCAAGAATGTGTGAAATCTCAAACTTGCAGTCCTCATCAATTGGAGGAGCAGACGGCATAGCCACCTTATCTGGAGTGTCAACCTTCTTCAGCCAAGATACATGAAAAACTGAATTAATTTTCCAGGTCGAAGGAATGTCTAATCTCACGGCTGCCGAGTTGACAATGTGAACCACTTTGAAAGGTCCTACAAACTTTGGCCTCAACTTTTTAGAAGGGATCTTCAAACGCAGATTCCTAGAGGACAACCAAACTATGTCCCCAACGACAAACCTTGCCTCCCTTCTCTTGTCAAAAAATTTCTTAGACCTCCTATTAGCCTGTCTAAGAATATGGTGCACACTGGTCCAAACCCTTTCCAAATTTCCAGAAAAACTGTTCTCCTCAGGCACCTAGAAAAAGGACCAAAAGATGGATTCTTCACAGTACAACAAAAGAAAGGAGAACACCCAGCCAAAAAAGACGTAAGGTTATTGAGAGCAAACACAGCTAATGGTAGATATTCCGACCACATCTCCTGATTGTCCGCTACAAAACATCTCAAAAACTGCTCAACGTCCTGGTTCTTCCTCTCAGTCAGTCCATTAGACTGCGGATGATAGACCAATGAAAATGACAAATGAACCTTAAGTCTGTCAAAAAAAGGCACACCAAAAGCGAGCCACAAACTGTGGTCCCCTATCGGAGACAATGTCCGTGGGAACACCATGGAGTCTGACAATCTATTTCACAAATGCCCTGTCAAGTGTCTTAGCGCAGGGTAATTTATTGAATGGGACCAGATGACACATCTTACTAAACCGGTCCACAACAACCCAGATAACAGAAAAACCCTCAGAGTCTGTCAGGTCGGTGATAAAATCCATTGCAAGATGCGTCCATGGAGAACTAGGAACCTCTAATGGGCAAAGCAACCCTGCCGCCGGAGCATGAGAATCCTAAGACCTAGCGCACACGGTACACTGACGCACCCATTGGACAATTTCTCTTAGCCACCCCGGCCACCAGAACCTCTGACTGATCGACTTTGTTGTTTCGGCAATCCCTGGATGACCCGCCACACAAGACTCATGACATTCCATAAACACAGGTCTTCTCAGGGCTTTAGGCACAAATAATTTCCCATACGGAGTGTTAGTTGGTGCCTCATCCTGGGCTTTAAGAATGCTATTTTCCAACTCAGAACCTAATGCTGCCACCACCACTCCTCTCTGCAGAAAATGCCAGAGCATTTGTAAGGCCGAAAGGCATAGCTAGACACTCAAATTGACCTTCCGGGGTATTAAAGGCTGTCTTCCATTCATCGCCTTCATTAACCCACAGCAAATTATATGCCCCACGGAGACTGATCTTAGAGAACCACTTGGCTCCAACTAATTAGTTAAACAAATCCGGAATTAGCGGCAAGGGGTTAGGATTGCACACAGTGATTTTATTAATCTCCCTGAAATCCAGACACAGCATAAAACCCCCATTTTTATTTTTACAAAAAAGAACCCCACAGCCACAGGGGTCTTAGAGGTTCTTATATGACCTGCAGCAAGACTAGTCTGCAGATATTCCTTTAAGGCCTCCCTCTTAGTAATTGTCAGATTAAAAAAACGGGGAGCGTAGAACCTGGGACGAACTCAATAGCGCAATCATAATCTCTATGAGGTGGTAGAGCTTGTGACTCCACTTCTGAAAATACTTTCCAGAATTCCTGAATGGCTTCAGATAGCTCCTTTTTCACAACAGCAGCAATGTATAAATCACAACATTCCCATAACACTCCTGACCCCAGGATCTTATCGTACTTGATGACCAGTCCAGTACAGGATTGTGCATTTTTAACCAGGATAACCACAGGACAACTGGAAAAGGCAATTTATCAAGTACAAACAAATC
The DNA here is from genome assembly GCF_032444005.1 of Ranitomeya imitator. Taxonomy (NCBI): domain Eukaryota; kingdom Metazoa; phylum Chordata; class Amphibia; order Anura; family Dendrobatidae; genus Ranitomeya; species Ranitomeya imitator. Next base: position 326,452,564 of record NC_091286.1, on the reverse strand, counting down.
TGAAGATTCCTGGTGTTCCATATTCGCAGTGAGTGGAAACCCGGTGACCTTTCGAGAAATGCACCCATGCTCTAGAGGAATGTTATCAATCACCACTACAGGAAAAGGGCCTGATAAAGGTACAGAATCAATCTTATACTTGTCTAGAAATTGTTGATCAATCAAAATAAGTGCAGAACCACAGTCCACCATCACTTGAAAATCAATCGAATGACCACGACAGGTGGAACTACCAGAAAAAGAAACTCCTGCCGACCGTAAAAATGCAATACGAAAGGGAGGGTTATTCCGAGTGACCTTTTTTTTCTCTTTTTCTTGTTAATGCGTCTTTCACATTGCTTAATAAAATGGTCAGCCTTACCACAATAAAGGCATAGCCCCTCAGAGAATCTTCTCTGCCTTTCCTGGGAACGAGAGGACATCGCCCCAAGTTGCATCGGCTCCCCACAGTAAACGGGGCTCTCCAGCAAAATTCAAACCTTCTCATCATTCTGTCTACCTCTCAATCTTCTATCCACCCGGATAGCTAATTGCATAGCAGCCTCAAGCGTAGCAGGTGCAGGATATGCAATGAGCAAATCTTTAACCCTGTCATTTAAACCTGCTAAAAACTGACTCTTGAGTGCTGGATCATTCCAGCTTACCTCTGCAGACCATCGTCTGAACTGGGTACAATATCTCTCAGCATCGCCAGAACCCTGTTTCATCCACCTGAGTTCTGCCTCAGCTGTAGTGACCCGATCAGGATCATCATATAATACCCCATAGCAGAAAACAATGCTTCTACTTACATCAAACAAGGGTCATCTGGAAGCAATGAAAATGCCCAAACTTGCAGCTCACCTCGCAATAATGACATAATAATCCCCACACGCTGTAATTCAGCCCCTGAAGACCTGGGTCTATTCCGAAAATAAAGTAAACATGCATTTCTAAACTAAAAATTCCTGCTGTTTACCAGAAAAACATTCAGGAAAACCCACCCTAGGTTCTTCAGAGCGGATTCCAGGGCAATTACTCACGTGCTGTTTTAAGCTGGCAACTTCCAACGTTAACCCTTGCAGATGCTGAGCAAGATCTTGAACGCTGTTAATATTGCAGAAATCCGGGAGGGGTGTTTTTTTTTGTTTTTATTTATACTTCTTTCTGACTGGACAAACTGTTACGGATCTGCAACACAGGACTAAGGTAGAAGGGGGAAAACTGACCCTGCACTATTACTAGGTTGAAACCCTACGATGGAGTGGGCGACCCATTCCTTGCAAATAGACCCACCGACGATCCTAGGTTAATCTCAAGTGAAGACCTATAGATAAGGGGAGGGGGTTCCCTAAAAGAATTAAGGACTGGGTACAATAACGGGTCACCTCCTAAAAGAAAACAAAGAGAAGACTGCAGAAACCAATAGAAAACAGAAACTAAGGCTAGCAAAACCAGAGGTACCAGCACTGCACAAATAACACACACAGAAGACAAAGCAAAGCACTAAGCTAGAGCTCAAGCAGATAAACACTGTTGTCCGGCAAGGACTAGGATTCAGATTCTGGTTAATAAAGAGTGAAACAAACACCTGACCCAAGACAAACCCAGCACCAGAGGAAAAAGACCAGCAGCCAGAACTCCACAAGAAAATGGCGGATAGTTATGAACTAAGCAGATTCTAACATTGGGTTGGCATACATGAGTTGAGTAAGTCAAAAATTAATTTAGTAGTCCATGGAAGTGTGATACAGTTTGAAGCATTCTTTTTATACACATGCCAGGTTTGTCGTGGCATGTGTCACCTTGATAAGTGCTGTCCTTTTTATCCTATTTCTGTAACATACTCGATACCTCTTTTGCAATCTTCCTTTCTTTGTGGTTTGAAGAACCTCACCGGGGAAATGTTTCCCTGGTACTATACGGGCACCTTCCGTTCTGGTTAGGACCGTGATCATTAGCTCCTGGAACTCAAGGTACTTACTGATCTGACCTGCGCATTGGGATAGCACAAAAGTTATACATTGACATCTGTACGATGTGCACGGCCAACTTCTTGTACCACACCTTAGCTTTTCTCATGGCACTGCATGGCTGGAGGACTTGATCAGCGAGATCAACTCCCCATATGTTCTTGTTGTCCCCCAGGGTACATTCTCGTTTGGTGACCTGTTTTGTGAAAACTCATACAATTTTCCCACTCACTCCCAGGACAAGGGACATTCACGGGGCCTCCTTCCCTTCATAAACTCTAAACCTTTGAGTATATGGCAGGAATTTGAGCCCCCTCCTTGAAATCTATTAGAGACTCATCCATGCAGAGGAGAAGGAGGAGGATAAAAAATAAAGGAAGGTGGCATCCTCTCCCTCACTATGAGTGTCCGAAGCAAGGAAGGCATATTCCTCCTCCGTTGAATACCATAACACTGACTATATTCAGTAAAAATTATGGTAATAGATGCCGATTACTACAGTATATTTTACTCACCTCTAATCTAGTCCTATCAATCTAAAAAAAAATTTAGTCTTTTTCACTCCAAAAGAAAGCAACAACCAGATGCCGATCAGTGATGTGCATCACTGAAAAGCAATCGATGACTGTAGGATGCACACACGGATGTGATTCTTTTTTTATGCATTACTATCTTACATTAATGCTGACTAAATTCAGTATTGAAAAATATTGTAGTAGACACATATTACCACAGTATATTTTTACTGTCACTAATCTAGTCCTATCAACTAATCTAATTTTATTTTAATTTTTGTTTACACTTTAATGATACTGTTATGACCTGGTGGTTAGGAGCACCCGGAATGACCTGATAGTTAAACCTCATACAGGATGAGCTCTGGGATGTGGGAGCTCTGCTGACCGCAAGCCCTAATCCTATCACACACACTAAAAATAGCCGTGGAGCGCTCCTGACCAGACCTAGGCGCCTCGTCACAGCCTAAGAACTATCTAGCCCTAGAGATAGAAAATAAAGCCTACCTTGCCTCAGAGAAATTCCCCAAAGGTAAAGGAAGCCCCCCACATATATTGACTGTGACAAACGCAGAGATGAAACAAGATTCAGCAAAGGGAGGCCAGACTTACTAAATAGACAGAGGATAGGAAAGGTAACTTTGCGATCAGCACAAAAACCTACAAAAGACCACGCAGAGTGTGCAAAAAAGACCTCCGCACCGACTCACAGTGCGGAGGGACCTCTCTGCATCCCAGAGCTTCCAGCTAGCAAGACAAAATCATGAAAACCAGCTGGACAAGAAAAGAGTGAACAAATAATGACTATCAGGAACTTAGCTTCTGCAGGAGAAGGCAGGTGACCAGAGAGATCCAGGAGCGAACTGAACAAATGCAAAAACATTGACAGCTGGCATGGAGTAACGATCTGAGAGGAGTTAAATAGAGCAGCCAACCAAAGGACAACCCACGTCACCTGTGTAAGGAACCTCAGAAGCAGCAGCTTCACTCATAGCCACCAGAGGGAGCCCATAGACAGAACTCGCCGAAGTACCACTCACGACCACAGGAGGGAGTTCGACAACAGAATTCACAACAGATACTAACCCTGAATTTATTCAGTAAAAAATACGGTAATAGATGCTCATTACTAAGGTATACTTTTACTGTCTCTGATCGAGTCCTATCAACTAATTTACGTTTTTAAATTCTTTTTGCACAAACACACAAAAAAAATCAAAAAACCAGATGCCGGTTAGTGATGTGCATCACCGACCAGCTCTCAACGGCTGTAGGGTGCAGGCACTGATGTGGTGCACAAAGGGGATTCAAAAATAGACAGGAAAAAAAGTCCTTACCAAAAGCAAGCACAGACGCTGATCAGTAATCTGTATTACTGATCAAAGGCTCAGTGGCAGCTGGACAAACACAGGCGTAAAGGTGGTGCAAAAAAAGATAGGAGAAAAAATAGACAGGGAAAAATGTCCTGGAAAAAAGAGAGCATGGGTGTCAATCAGGGATTTGCTTCACTGATCAGTGCTCGACAGCTGCAGGGTGCAGGCATGGAGGTGGTGCCAGGGATTGGGGGTGAAAAATGGACAGAAAAAAAAGGCCTGGAAAGCAGAGAGCATAGATGCTGATCAGAAATTTGCATCACTAATATGCTCTCAGTGGCTACAAGATGCACGAGAAAGAAAAAAGCTGCCAAAAATCTAGTGTTCGAGTACCGATCCGTGCTCAGTGGCAGAAGGGGGTGTGGGGAAGAAATTAGGGAGAGGAGAAAAAAGGGGCAGAGGGGGATTGGAGTGGAAAAGGAAAAATCAGGGAACAGGAACTAATCAGAAACATCTTCTTTCTTCTTACAGGAACACCAGCAGCACCAGCAGCAATGATGGCACGGGCTTGAAAATGTCTGTGACACTACAAGGCCTAGCACAATGACTGCTCTTCAGCATCCTCAAGCTGGAATGAGGAAATGCAGAGTGATCATTGTGAGTTCAGATTGCGTCTCTGCCCTCTGATTGGTGCTATTAGCATCATTGTCCGATCGCACTAATCAGTGCTGGGACTGGTGATGCTGGCTTTATCTAGCACCAGCCATTGATCATTGCTATTACAGCAGGGATTATAGGCTGACATCAATGTTTCAGGTTATTTCATTGCCCGAAGTACTGAAATTGCTGTGATTGGCTTTTCAGAATTGAACAGCCAATCACAGCAATCAAAGTTGCAGGATGGCTGGTGCTACCCCTCATGTCAATGAGTCCTCGTGCACTGCTGTAAGTTTCAGCAGACACCTTAATGCGATCACGGCGCCTTTGGTCAAGGTGATGCATTAAAGCTAGGATGTAGCCATATGTCCAAGGTCCAGAAGTCCTTCCCAGCCAGGACATTTAGATATGTCCAAGGTCAGGAAGGGGTTGAAAGAAGTCTGTGAAAGCAAAATTACATTTTGAAGTTAGCACATTTCCTTGTAGCACAGCTTTACCTGAGAAGAAGTATAACTATGGTTCTAAAATCCTTGCTTTACTTTTCATTGTTTGACAGCATTGGCCAAAAGAAAGTCAACACTTTACATACAGTGGCATGTAAAAATTACTGTTATTGTGAACAGTTAAGCAAGTTGAAGATAAAATGATCTCTAAAAGGCCTAAAGTTAAAGATTGCACATTTCTTTTGTATTTTATCCCCAAAAATTAAATTATGTATTCATCTTTTACATTTCCTAGTAACTGTGTGTTGTAGTTACATAGTTACATAGGTTGAAAAAACCTACGTCCATCAAGTTCAATCTTTCTCCAGCAATTACACATTGTTGTTAAATTAACTATAAAGGTACCGTCACACTGGACGATATCGCTAGCGATCTGTGACGTTGCAGCGTCCTGGCTAGCGATATCGTCCAGTGTGACAGGCAGCAGCGATCAGGCCCCTGCTGTGATACCGCTGGTCGGGGCAGAAAGTCCAGCACTTTGTTTCGTCACTGGCTCTCCCGCTGACATCGCTGAATCGGCGTGTGTGACGCCGATTCAGCGATGTCTTCGCTGGTAACCAGGGTAAACATCGGGTTACTAAGCGCAGGGCCGCGCTTAGTAACCCGATGTTTACCCTGGTTACCATCATTAAAGTAAAAAAAACAGCCACTACATACTTACCTACCGCTGTCTGTCCCCGGCGCTGTGCTTCTCTGCTCTGGCTGTGAGCGCCGGGCAGCCGGAAAGCAGAGCGGTGACGTCACCGCTCTGCTTTCCGGCCGCTGTGCTTACACAGGGCAGAGAAGCACAGCGCCGGGGACAGGCAGCGGTAGGTAAGTATGTAGTGGTTGTTTTTTTTACTTTAACGATGGTAACCAGGGTAAACATTGGGTTACTAAGCGCGACCCTGCACTTAGTAACCCGATGTTTGCCCTGGTTACCGGCATCGTTGGTCGCTGGAGAGCTGTCTGTGTGACAGCTCTCCAGCGACCAAACAGCGACGCTGTAGCGACCCGGATCGTTGTCGGTATCGCTGCTGCATCGCTTAGTGTGACGGTACCTTAACCCACAATATTACGTGTACTAAGGAAATTATCCAGACCTTTTTTAAAGCTGTTATACTGTCTGCCATTACTACCTCTTGTGATAGGACATTCCATATTCTGACTGTTCTAACAGTAAAGAACCCTTTCCTATTACCTGCTGGAATCACCTTTCATCCATCCATAATGAGTGCCTTCTGGTCCTTAGCATGGTTTTTAGAAGGAATAAGTCATGAGCCAGTCCTCTGTACTGACCACACATACAGCTCAGGCTAAAATTAAGAGACCATTAAAAATGCTCAGTTTGTCTGATTTTTCTCTTTATAGGTATATTTTTGAGTAAAATGTAAATTGTTCATTTATTCTATAAACTTCTGACAATATGTCTCTGAATTTCCAAGCAATACATTTTGTATTTTTTTTTCTGAAAAGGAGAAATGGTCAAAATAAAAAACCCAGTGTTTTCAGACCTCATATAATGCAAAGAAAACAAGTTCATAATCATTTAGAAACAACAATACTAATGTTTTAACTCAGGAAAAGCTCAGAAATCAATATTTTGTGGAATAACCATGATTTTTAATCACAGCTTTCATGCGTCTTGGCATGCTTTCCATCAGTCTTTCACACTGCTCCTGGCGCAAAAATGTAAACAGTTCTTTGTTTGATGGTTTGTGACTATCCATCATCCTCTTGATTACATTCCAGAGATTTTCAATGGAGTTCAGGTCTGGATATTGGGCTGCCCATCACAGGGTTTTGATGTGGTGGTCTCTTAATTTTTGCAAGAGCTGTATATTTATACATGTAAATGAGCTCTCCTCTGAGACATCTTTTTTCCTAAGCTAAACAAGCCAAACTTTTCCAACCTCTCATCATACGAGAGGCCTTCCATCCCTTGTAATAATCTAGTCTAGTTGCTCTCCTTTGATCTGACTCTAATTTCTGAATGTCCTTTTTAAAATATGTAGCCCTAAACTGGATCCAATTTTCTAGATGTGGCCTCACAAGTGATTTATAAAGGGGTACCAATACCTTGGGATAGCGATATTTTATCTCTTTTTTTATACACCCTAAAATCTTGTTTGCTTGTATTTACAGTGGACAAAAATGCAAAAAAAAATACTTTCAATTAATGAAGCAGGGGATCTGAATATTGTTGCAAATATTGTGAAGTAGCTCTCAGATCTTTAAAACACTTATTATCCTACATGGATATGTACTTACTTCATGTAGCTTTCACCTGATTGACTACCTTCAAGCCATTTGTTTCATGTTTTTGTGACTACCATAAACTATTATTTGAGCAATTAAGCCTGATGGTGTGTAGTGATTAACCCCTTAATCCCATATGACGTACTATACCATCGAGGTGGGGTGAGCTTTAATTCCCACCGACGGTATAGTACGTCATAGGCGATCGGCCGCGCTCACGGGGGGAGCGCGTCCGATCGCGGCCGGGTGTCAGCTGCCTATCGCAGCTGACATCCGGCACTATGTGCCAGGAGTGGTCACGGACCGCCCCCTGCAAATTAACCCCCGGCACACCGCGATCAAACATGATCGTGATGTGCCTGCGGTATAGGGAAGCATCGCGCAGGGAGGGGGCTCCCTGCGGGCTTCCCTGAGCCCCCCGCAGCAATGCGATGTGATCGCGTTGCTGCAAGGGTCTCCTACCTCCTTCCTCCTTGCTGGACCCGTATCCAAGATGGCCACGGCATCCGGGTCCTGCAGGGAGGGAGGTGGTTTCACAGAGCCTGCTCAGAGCAGGCACTGTGAAGCCTGCAGTGCTGCATGTCAGATCGGTGATCTGACAGAATGCTGTGCAAACTGTCAGATCATCGATCTGTGATGTCCCCCCCTGGGACAAAGTAAAAAAGTTAAAAAAAAAATTTCCAAATGTGTAAAAAAAAATAAAAAAAAATATTCCTAAATAATGAAAAAATATATATATATTATTCCCATAAATACATTTCTTTATCTAAATAATAAAAAAAAACAATAAAAGTACAAATATTTAGTATCGCCACGTCCGTAACGACCCGACCTATAAAACTGGCCCACAAGTTAACCCCTTCAGTAAACACCGTAAGAAAAAAAAAAAAACGAGGCAATAAACAATGCTTTATTATCATACCGCCGAACAAAAAGTGCAATAACACGCGATAAAAAAGACAGATATAAATAACCTTGGTACCGCTGAAAGCGTCATCTTGTCCCGCAAAAAATGAGCCGCCATACAGCATCATCAGCGAAAAAATAAAAAAGTTATATTCCTGAGAATAAAGCGATGCAAAAATAATTATTTTTTCTATAAAATAGTTTTTATCATATAAAAGCGCCAAAACATAAAAAAATGATTTAAATGAGGTATCGCTGTAATCGTACTGACCCGAAGAATAAAACTGCTTTATCAATTTTACCAAACGCGGAACGGTATAAACGCCTCCCCCAAAAGAAATTCATGAATAGCTGGTTTTTGGTCATTCTGCCTCACAAAAATCATAATAAAAAGCGATCTAAAAATGTCACGTGCCCGAATATGTTACCAATAAAAACGTCAACTCGTCCCGCAAAAAACAAGACCTCACATGACTCTGTGGACCAAAATATGGAAAAATTATAGCTCTCAAAATGTGGTAACGCAAAAAATATTTTTTGCAATGAAAAGCGTCTTTCAGTGTGTGACGGCTGCCAATCATAAAAATCCGCTAAAAAACCCGCTATAAAAGTAAATCAAACCCCCCTTCATCACCCCCTTAGTTAGGGAAAAATTAAAAAAAGTATTTATTTCCATTTTCCCATTAGGGTTAGGGTTAGGGTTAGGGCTAGGGTTAGGGCTAGGGTTAGGGCTACGGTTAGGGCTAGGGCTAGGGTAAGGGTTAGGGCTAGGGCTAGGGCTAGGGTTAGTGTTATGGACCTGGTGGTTAGGAGCCCCGGCACGACCTGATAGTTAAACTGACACAGGACAAGCTCTGGGATGTGGGAGCTCTGCTGACCGCAACCCCTAATCCTATCACAAAAACTAGAAATAGCCGTGGAGCGTTCCTGACTCTCCCTAGACGCCTCTTCACAGCCTAAGAGCTAGCTAGCCCTAGAGATAGAAAATAAAGCCTACCTTGCCTCAGAGAAATTCCCCAAAGGAAAAGGCAGCCCCCCACATATATTGACTGGGAGTAAAGATGAAAGTCACAAATGCAGAAATGAAACAGGTTTCAGCAAAGGGAGGCCAGACTTACTAAACAGACAGAGGATAGTAAAGGTATCTTTGCGGTCAGCACAAAAAACCACAAAAGACCACGCAGAGTGTGCAAAAAGACCTCCGCACCAACTAACGGTGCGGAGATGCCACTCTGCATCCCAGAGCTTCCAGCTAGTAAGGCAAAATCATGATATCCAGCTGGACAAGGCAACAATGAACAAATAATAACTGGCAGGAACTTAGATTCTGCTGGAGTAGACAGGTCACCAGAAAGATCCAAGAGTGAACTGAACAAATGCAGGAACATTGACAGCTGGCATGGAGTAACGATCTGAGTGGAGTTAAATAGAGCAGCCAACCAAAGGATAAATCACGTCACCTGTGGAAGGAACCTCAGAAGCAGCAGCTCCACTCACAGCCACCAGAGGGAGTCCATGGACAGAACTCGCCGAAGTACCATTCACGACCACAGGAGGGAGTTCGACAACAGAATTCACAACAGTAACCCCCCTTGAGGAGGGTCACCGAACCCTCACCAGAGCCCCCAGGCCGATCAGGATGAGCCAAATGAAAGGCATGAACTAGATCGGCAGCATGAACATCAGAGGCAAAAACCCAGGAATTATCTTCCTGACCATAACCCTTCCACTTGACCAGGTACTGGAGTTTCCGTCTCAAAACACAAGAATCCAAAATCTTCTCCACCACATACTCCAACTCCCCCTCGACCAACACCGGGGCAGGAGGATCAACGGAGGGAACCATAGGCGCCACGTATCTCCGCAACAACGACCTATGGAATACATTATGGATGGCAAAAGAAGCTGGAAGGTCCAAAGGAAATGACACAGGATTAAGAACTTCAGAAATCTTATATGGCCCAAAGAAACGAGGCTTAAACTTAGGAGAGGAAACCTTCATAGGAACATGACGAGATGACAACCAAACCAAATCCCCAACACGAAGTCGGGGACCAACACAGCGCCGGCGGTTAGCGAAACGTTGAGCCTTCTCCTGGGACAATGTCAAATTGTCCACCACATGAGTCCAAATCTGCTGCAACCTGTCCACCACAGTATCCACACCAGGACAGTCCGAAGGCTCAACCTGCCCTGAAGAGAAACGAGGATGGAAACCAGAATTACAGAAAAAAGGAGAAACCAAGGTAGCCGAGCTGGCCCGATAATTAAGGGCGAACTCAGCCAAAGGCAAGAAGGACACCCAATCATCCTGATCAGCAGAAACAAAGCAGCTCAGATATGTTTCCAAAGTCTGATTAGTTCGTTCGGTTTGGCCATTAGTCTGAGGATGGAAAGCCGAAGAAAAAGACAAATCAATGCCCATCTTAGCAAAAAAGGACCGCCAAAACCTCGAAACAAACTGGGAACCTCTGTCCGAGACGATGTTCTCCGGAATGCCATGCAAACGAACCACATGCTGGAAAAACAATGGCACCAAATCAGGAGAGGAAGGCAATTTAGACAAGGGCACCAAATGGACCATCTTAGAGAAGCGATCACAAACCACCCAAATGACCGGCATCCTTTGAGAAACAGGGAGATCAGAAATAAAATCCATGGAAATATGCGTCCAGGGCCTCTTCGGGACCGGCAAGGGCAAAAGCAACCCACTGGCACGAGAACAGCAGGGCTTAGCCCGAGCACAAGTCCCACAGGACTGCACAAAAGAACGCACATCCCGTGACAAAGAAGGCCACCAAAAGGATCTAGCCACCAAATCTCTGGTACCAAAGATTCCAGGATGACCAGCCAACACCGAACAATGAACCTCAGAGATAACTCTACTAGTCCATCAATCAGGGACAAACAGTTTCTCCGTTGGACAACAGTCAGGTCTATCAGCCTGAAACTTCTGCAGCACGCGCCACAAGTCAGGGGAGATGGCAGACAAAATTACCCCCTCTTTAGGAATACCCGCTGGCTCCGGAACACCCGGAGAGACAGGCACAAAACTCCTTGACAGGGCATCAGCCTTCACATTCTTAGATCCCGGAAGGTATGAAACCACAAAATCAAAACGGTAGAAAAAGAGCGACCATCGAGCCTGTCTAGGATTCAACCGTTTGGCAGACTCGAGATAACTCAAATTCTTGTGATCCGTCAAGACCACCACGCGATGTTTAGCTCCTTCAAGCCAATGTCGCCACTCCTCGAATGCCCACTTCATGGCCAACAACTCTCGATTGCCAACATCATAATTGCGCTCAGCAGGTGAGAATTTTCTAGAAAAGAAGGCACATGGTTTCATCACCGAGCCATCAGAACTTCTTTGCGACAAAACAGCCCCTGCTCCAATCTCAGAAGCATCAACCTCGACCTGAAATGGGAGCGAAACATCTGGCTGGCACAACACAGGGGCAGAAGAAAAACAACGCTTCAACTCCTGAAAAGCCTCTACAGCCGCAGAGGACCAATTGACCACATCAGCACCTTTCTTGGTCAAATCAGTCAACGGTTTAGCAATACTAGAAAAATTAGCGATGAAGCGACGGTAAAAATTAGCAAAGCCCAGGAACTTCTGCAGGCTCTTCACAGATGTCGGCTGAGTCCAATCATAAATGGCCTGAACTTTAACAGGGTCCATCTCGATAGTAGAAGGGGAAAAAATGAAACCCAAAAATGAAATCTTCTGAACTCCAAAGAGACACTTTGACCCCTTCACAAACAAGGAATTCGCACGAAGGACCTGGAACACCATTCTGACCTGCTTCACATGAGACTCCCAATCATCCGAAAAGACCAAAATGTCATCCAAATATACAATCATGAATCTATCCAGGTACTCTCGGAAGATGTCATGCATAAAGGAATGAAACACAAATGGAGCATTAGAAAGCCCGAATGGCATAACCAGGTACTCAAAATGACCCTCGGGCGTATTAAATGCTGTTTTCCATTCATCGCCCTGTTTAATTCGCACAAGATTATACGCCCCTCGAAGATCTATCTTGGTGAACCAACTAGCCCCCTTAATCCGAGCAAACAAATTAGACAGCAGCAGCAAAGGATACTGAAATTTTACTGTGATCTTATTAAGAAGGCGGTAATCAATACAAGATCTCAAAGAGCCATCCTTCTTGGCCACAAAAAAGAACCCTGCTCCCAATGGTGACGACGACGGGCGAATATGACCCTTCTCCAAGGATTCCTTTATATAACTCCGCATAGCGGCATGCTCTGGCACAGATAAAATAAACAGTCGGCCCTTAGGAAACTTACTACCAGGAATCAAATTAATAGCACAATCGCAATCCCTATGAGGAGGTAGGGCACCGGATTTGGGCTCTTCAAATACATCCCGGTAATCTGACAAAACCTCAGGAACCTCAGAAGGAGTGGAAGGCGAAATTGACAACAATGGAACATCACCATGTACCCCCTGACAACCCTAGCCGGACACAGACATAGATCTCCAATCCAACACTGGATTATCGACCTGTAGCCATGGCAACCCCAAAACGACCACATCATGCAGATTATGCAACACCAAAAAGCGAATATCCTCCTGATGTGCAGGAGCCATGCACATGGTCAATTGAGTCCAGTACTGCGGCTTATTCTTGGCCAAAGGCGTAGCATCAATTCCTCTCAATGGAATAGGATACTGCAAGGGCTCCAAGAAAAAACCACAGCGCCTGGCAAACTCCAAGTCCATCAAATTCAGGGCAGCGCCTGAATCCACAAATGCCATAACAGAATAGGACGACAGAGAGCAAATCAGAGTAATGGACAAAAGAAATTTAGACTGTACCGTACCAATGGTGGCAGACCTAGCGAACCGCCTAGTGCGCTTAGGGCAATCGGAGAAAGCATGAGTGGATTCACCACAGTAAAAACACAGCCCATTCCGACGTCTGTGTTCTTGCCGTTCAGCTCTGGTCAAAGTCCTATCACACTGCATAGGCTCAGGCCTATGCTCAGAGAATACCGCCAAATGGTGCACAGCTTTGCGCTCACGCAAGCGCCGATCGATCTGAATGGCCAAGGACATAGACTCATTCAGACCAGCAGGCATGGGAAATCCCACCATGACATCCTTAAGGGCTTCAGAAAGACCCTCTCTGAAAATTGCCGCCAGGGCACACTCATTCCACTGAGTAAGCACAAACCACTTTCTAAACTTCTGACAGTACACCTCCGCTTCATCCTGACCCTGACACAAAGCCAGCAAGATTTTCTCTGCCTGATCCACTGAATTTGGTTCATCATAAAGCAATCCAAGCGCCAGAAAAAACGCATCAACATCACGCAATGCAGGATCTCCTGGCGCAAGGGAAAATGGCCAGTCTTGAGGGTCACCACGAAACAAAGAAATAATGATTTTTACTTGTTGAACGGGGTCACCAGAGGAGCGGGGTTTCAAAGCTAGAAACAGTTTACAATTATTTTTGAAATTCAAGAACTTAGATCTATCCCCAGAAAATAAATCAGGAATAGGAATTCTAGGCTCTAACATCGGATTCTGAACCACAAAATCTTGAATGTTTTGTACCCTTGCAGTGAGATGATCCACTCAAGAGGACAGACCTTGAATGTCCATATCTACACCTGTGTCCTGAACCACCCAAAGGTTTAGGGAAAAAGAAAGACAAAACACAGTGCAAAGAAAAAAAAATGGTCTCAGAACTTCTCTTATCCCTCTATTGAGATGCATTAATACTTTGGGCCAGCTGTACTGTTATGGACCTGGTGGTTAGGAGCACCCGGCACGACCTGATAGTTAAACTGAAACAGGACAAGCTCTGGGATGTGGGAGCTCTGCTGACCGCAACCCCTAATCCTATCACAACAACTAGAAATAGCCGTGGAGCGTTCCTGACTCTCCCTAGATGCCTCTTCACAGCCTAAGAGCTAGCTAGCCCTAGAGATGGAAAATAAAGCCTACCTTGCCTCAGAGAAATTCCCCAAAGGAAAAGGCAGCCCCCCACATATATTGACTGTGAGTAAAGATGAAAGTCACAAACTCAGAAATGAAACAGGCTTCAGCAAAGGGAGGCCAGACTTACTAAACAGACAGAGGATAGGAAAGTGTTATGAAAGGCAATTCAGAATCACAATGGACATGGAGGTCAGAGCACATACAGTGAACTGACAATAACCCAAAATAATAGAACGAGCTCTGAGACGTGGGAACTCTGCAGACCGCAATCCCTAAGCCTATCAAACCACACTAAAGGTAGCCGTGGAGCGCTCCTGACCAGAACCTAGGCGCCTCGTCACAGCCTGAGAAACTAGCTAATCCTGAAGATAGAAAAATAAGCCTACCTTGCCTCAGAGAAATTCCCCAAAGGAAAAGGCAGCCCCCCACATATAATGACTGTGAGTAAGATGAAAACACAAACATAGAGATGAAACAGATTTAGCAAAGTGAGGCCCGACTAGCTGAACAGAACGAGGATAGGGAAGAGAACTTTGCGGTCAGCACAAAAACCTATAAAAAACCACGCAGAGGGGACAAAAAGACCCTCCGCACCGACTAACGGTACGGAGGTGGTCCCTCTGCGTCTCAGAGCTTCCAGCAGGCGAGAAAAACCAATAAAGCAAGCTGGACAGAAAAGTAGCAACAAAATAACATAAGCAAAACTTAGCTTTGCAGAGCAGCAGGCCACAGGAATGATCCAGGGAAAAAACAAGTCCCACACTGAAACATTGACAGGAAGCATAGATCAAAGCATCAGGTGGAGTTAAGTAGAGAAGAAGCTAACGACCTCACCAGATCACCTGAGGGAGGAAACTCAGAAGCTGCAGTACCACTTTCCTCCACAAACGGAAGATCCCAGAGAGAATCAGCCGAAGTACCACTTGTGACCACAGGAGTGAACTCTGCCACAGAATTCACAACAGTACCCCCCCCTTGAGGAGGGGTCACCGAACCCTCACCAGAGCCCCCAGGCCGACCAGGATGAGCCACATGAAAGGCACGAACAAGATCGGGAGCATGGACATCAGAGGCAAAAACCCAGGAATTATCCTCCTGAGCATAACCCTTCCATTTAACCAGATACTGGAGTTTCCGTCTTGAAACACGAGAATCCAAAATCTTCTCCACAATATATTCCAATTCCCCCTCCACCAAAACCGGGGCAGGAGGCTCAACAGATGGAACCATAGGTGCCACGTATCTCCGCAACAATGACCTATGGAATACGTTATGTATGGAAAAAGAATCTGGAAGGGTCAGACGAAAAGACACAGGATTAAGAACCTCAGAAATCCTATACGGACCAATAAAACGAGGTTTAAACTTAGGAGAGGAAACCTTCATAGGAATATGACGAGAAGATAACCAAACCAGATCCCCAACACGAAGTCGGGGACCCACACGGCGTCTGCGATTAGCGAAAAGTTGAGCCTTCTCCTGGGACAAGGTCAAATTGTCCACTACCTGAGTCCAAATCTGCTGCAACCTGTCCACCACAGTATCCACACCAGGACAGTCCGAAGACTCAACCTGTCCAGAAGAGAAACGAGGATGGAACCCAGAATTGCAGAAAAACGGTGAAACCAAGGTAGCCGAGCTGGCCCGATTATTAAGGGCGAACTCAGCCAAAGGCAAAAAGGACACCCAGTCATCCTGATCAGCAGAAACAAAGCACCTCAGATATGTTTCCAAGGTCTGATTGGTTCGCTTGGTCTGGCCATTAGTCTGAGGATGGAAAGCCGAGGAAAAAGACAAGTCAATGCCCATCCTACCACAAAAGGCTCGCCAAAACCTCGAAACAAACTGGGAACCTCTGTCAGAAACAATATTCTCTGGAATGCCATGCAAACGAACCACATGCTGGAAGAACAAAGGCACCAAATCAGAGGAGGAAGGCAATTTAGACAAGGGTACCAGATGGACCATCTTAGAAAAGCGATCACAGACCACCCAAATGACTGACATCTTTTGAGAAACGGGAAGGTCAGAAATAAAATCCATAGAGATATGTGTCCAAGGCCTCTTCGGGACCGGCAAGGGCAAAAGCAACCCACTGGCACGAGAACAGCAGGGCTTAGTCCGAGCACAAATCCCACAGGACTGCACAAAAGCACGCACATCCCGCGACAGAGAGGGCCACCAAAAGGATCTAGCCACTAACTCTCTGGTACCAAAGATTCCAGGATGACCAGCCAACACCGAACAATGAAGTTCAGAGATAACTCTATTCGTCCACCTATCAGGGACAAACAGTTTCTCCGCTGGGCAACGATCAGGTTTATTAGCCTGAAATTTTTGCAGCACCCGCCGCAAATCAGGGGAGATGGCAGACACAAATACTCCTTCCTTGAGGATACCCGCCGGCTCAGATAAACCCGGAGAGTCGGGTACAAAACTCCTAGACAGAGCATCCGCCTTCACATTTTTAGAGCCCGGAAGGTACGAAATCACAAAGTCAAAACGGGCAAAAAACAACGACCAACGAGCTTGTCTAGGATTCAAGCGCTTTGCAGACTCGAGATAAGTCAAGTTCTTATGATCAGTCAATACCACCACGCGATGCTTAGCTCCTTCAAGCCAGTGACGCCACTCCTCGAATGCCCACTTCATGGCCAGCAACTCTCGATTGCCCACATTATAATTACGCTCAGCATGCGAAAACTTCCTGGAAAAGAAAGCGCATGGTTTCATCACTGAACAACCAGAACCTCTCTGCGACAAAACAGCCCCTGCTCCAATCTCAGAAGCATCAACCTCGACCTGGAACGGAAGAGAAACATCTGGTTGACACAACACAGGGGCAGAAGAAAAACGACGCTTCAACTCTTGAAAAGCTTCCACAGCAGCAGAAGACCAATTGACCACATCAGCACCCTTCTTGGTCAAATCGGTCAATGGTTTAGGAATACTAGAAAAATTGCAGATGAAGCGACGATAAAAATTAGCAAAGCCCAGGAACTTTTGCAGACTTTTCAGAGATGTCGGCTGAGTCCAATCATGGATGGCTTGGACCTTAACAGGATCCATCTCGATAGTAGAAGGGGAAAAGATGAACCCCAAAAATGAAACCTTCTGCACACCAAAGAGACACTTTGATCCCTTCACAAACAAAGAATTAGCACGCAGGACCTGAAAAACCATTCTGACCTGCTTCACATGAGACTCCCAATCATCCGAGAAGATCAAAATGTCATCCAAGTACACAATCAGGAATTTATCCAGGTACTCTCGGAAGATGTCATGCATAAAGGACTGAAACACTGATGGAGCATTGGCAAGTCTGAACGGCATCACCAGATACTCAAAATGACCCTCGGGCGTATTAAATGCAGTTTTCCATTCATCACCTTGCTTAATTCGCACCAGATTATACGCACCACGAAGACCTATCTTTGTGAACCAACTAGCCCCCTTAATCCGAGCAAACAGATCAGATAACAATGGCAAGGGGTACTGAAATTTAACCGTGATCTTATTAAGAAGGCGGTAATCTATACAAGGTCTCAGCGAACCATCCTTCTTGGCTACAAAAAAGAACCCTGCTCCTAATGGCGACGATGATGGGCGAATATGCCCCTTCTCCAGGGATTCCTTCACATAACTGCGCATAGCGGTGTGCTCAGGCACGGACAAATTAAACAATCGACCTTTTGGGAATTTACTACCAGGAATCAAATTGATAGCACAATCACAATCCCTATGCGGAGGTAGGGTATTGGACTTGGGCTCATCAAATACATCCCGGTAATCAGACAAGAACTCTGGGACCTCAGAAGGAGTGGATGACGAAATTGACAGAAATGGAAATCACCATGTACCCCCTGACAACCCCAGCTGGACACCGACATGGATTTCCAATCTAATACTGGATTATGGGCTTGTAGCCATGGCAACCCCAACACGACCACATCATGCAGATTATGCAACACCAGAAAGCGAATAACCTCCTGATGTGCAGGAGCCATGCACATGGTCAGCTGGGTCCAGTATTGAGGCTTATTCTTGGCCAAAGGCGTAGCATCAATTCCTCTCAATGGAATAGGACACTGCAAGGGCTCCAAGAAAAACCCACAACGCTTAGCATATTCCAAGTCCATCAAATTCAGGGCAGCGCCTGAATCCACAAATGCCATGACAGAATATGATGACAAAGAGCAGATCAAGGTAACGGACAGAAGAAATTTTGACTGTACAGCACAAATGGTGGCAGACCTAGCGAACCGCTTAGTGCGCTTAGGACAATCAGAGATAGCATGAGTGGAATCACCACAGTAGAAACACAGACCATTCAGACGTCTATGTTCTTGCCGTTCCACTCTGGTCAAGGTCCTATCACACTGCATAGGCTCAGGTTTAAGCTCAGGTAATACCGCCAAATGGTGCACAGGTTTACGCTCACGCAAGCGTCGACCGATCTGAATGGCCAAAGACATAGACTCATTCAAACCAGCAGGCATAGGAAATCCCACCATGACATCATTAAGGGCTTCAGAGAGACCCTTTCTGAATATTGCTGCCAGCGCAGATTCATTCCATTGAGTGAGCACTGACCACTTTCTAAATTTCTGACAATATACCTCTATCTCATCCTGAGCCTGACAAAGAGCCAGCAAATTTTTTTCTGCCTGATCCACTGAATTAGGCTCATCGTACAGCAACCCAAGCGCCAGGAAAAACGCATCGATATTACTCAATGCAGGATCTCCTGACGCAAGAGAAAACGCCCAGTCCTGAGGGTCGCCGCGCAAAAAAGAAATGACGATCCTAACCTGTTGAATTGGGTCACCAGAAGAGCGAGGTTTCAAAGCCAGAAATAGTTTACAATTATTTTTGAAACTCAGAAATTTAGTTCTATCTCCAAAAAACAAATCTGGAATAGGAATTCTCAGTTCAAGCAAAGAATTCTGGACCACAAAATCTTGAATATTTTGAACTCTTGCCGTGAGCTGATCCACACATGAAGACAGACCTTTAATGTCCATTGCTACACCTGTGTCCTGAACCACCCAAATGTCTAGGGGAAAAAAAAGACAAAACACAGTGCAAAGAAAAAAAAATGGTCTCAGAACTTCTTTTTTCCCTCTATTGAGAATCATTAGCACTTTTGGCTTCCTGTACTGTTATGAAAGGCAATTCAGAATCACAATGGACATGGAGGTCAGAGCACATACAGTGAACTGACAATAACCCAAAATAATAGAACGAGCTCTGAGACGTGGGAACTCTGCAGACCGCAATCCCTAAGCCTATCAAACCACACTAAAGGTAGCCGTGGAGCGCTCCTGACCAGAACCTAGGCGCCTCGTCACAGCCTGAGAAACTAGCTAATCCTGAAGATAGAAAAATAAGCCTACCTTGCCTCAGAGAAATTCCCCAAAGGAAAAGGCAGCCCCCCACATATAATGACTGTGAGTAAGATGAAAACACAAACATAGAGATGAAACAGATTTAGCAAAGTGAGGCCCGACTAGCTGAACAGATCGAGGATAGGGAAGATAACTTTGCGGTCAGCACAAAAACCTATAAAAAACCACGCAGAGGGGACAAAAAGACCCTCCGCACCGACTAACGGTACGGAGGTGGTCCCTCTGCGTCTCAGAGCTTCCAGCAGGCGAGAAAAACCAATAAAGCAAGCTGGACAGAAAAATAGCAACAAAATAACATAAGCAAAACTTAGCTTTGCAGAGCAGCAGGCCACAGGAATGATCCAGGGAAAAAACAAGTCCCACACTGAAACATTGACAGGAAGCATAAATCAAAGCATCAGGTGGAGTTAAGTAGAGAAGAAGCTAACGAGCTCACCAGATCACCTCAGGGAGGAAACTCAGAAGCTGCAGTACCACTTTCCTCCACAAACGGAAGATCCCAGAGAGAATCAGCCGAAGTACCACTTGTGACCACAGGAGTGAACTCTGCCACAGAATTCACAACAGGAAAGGTATCTTTGCGGTCAGCACAAAAAACTACAAAAGACCACGCAGAGTGTGCAAAAAGACCTCCGCACCGACTAACGGTGTGGAGATGCCACTCTGCATCCCAGAGCTTCCAGCTAGTAAGGCAAAATCATGATATCCAGCTGGACAAGGCAACAATGAACAAATAATAACTGGCAGGAACTTAGCTTCTGCTGGAGTAGACAGGTCACCAGAAAGATCCAAGAGCGAACTGAACAAATGCAGGAACATTGACAGCTGGCATGGAGTAACGATCTGAGAGGAGTTAAATAGAGCAGCCAACCAAAGGATAAATCACGTCACCTGTGGAAGGAACCTCAGAAGCAGCAGCTCCACTCACAGCCACCAGAGGGAGTCCATGGACAGAACTCGCCGAAGTACCATTCACGACCACAGGAGGGAGTTCGACAACAGAATTCACAACAGGTTATGGTTAGGGCTAGGGTTAGGGTTGGGGCCACAGTTAGGGTTGGGGCTAAAGTTAGGGTTAGGGTTGGGGCTAAAGTTACAGTTAGGGTTTAGATTACATTTACAGTTGGGAATAGGGTTGGGATTAGGGTTAGGGGTGTGTCAGGGTTAGAGGTGTAGTTAGGGTTACTGTTGGGATTAGGGTTAGGGGTGTGTTTGGATTAGGGTTTCAGTTATAATTGAGGGGTTTCCACTGTTTAGGCACATCAGGGGCTCTCCAAACGCGACATGGCGTCCGATCTCAATTCCAGCCAATTCTGCATTGAAAAAGTAAAACAGTGCTCCTTCCCTTCCGAGCTCTCCCATGTGCCCAAACAGGGGTTTACCCCAACATATGGGGTATCAGCGTACTCAGGACAAATAGGACAACAACTTTTGGGATCCAATTTCTCCTGTTACCCTTGGGAAAATACAAAACTGGGGGCTAAAAAATATTTTTTGTGAGAAAAAAAAGATTTTTTATTTTCAAGGCTCTGCGTTATAAACTGTAGTGAAACACTTGGGGTTCAAAGTTCTCACAACACATCTAGATGAGTTCCCTGGGGGGTCTAGTTTCCAATATGTGGTCACTTGTGGGGGGTTTCTACTGTTTAGGTACATTAGGGACTCTGCAAACGCAATGTGACACCTGCAGACCATTCCATCTATGTCTGCATTCCAAATGGCGCTCCTTCCCTTCCGAGCCCTCCCATGCGGCCAAACAGTGGTTCCCCCCCACATATGGGGTATCAGCACACTCAAGACAAATTGGACAACAACTTTTGGGGTCGAATTTCTCTTCTTACCCTCGGGAAAATACAAAACTGGGGGCTAAAAAATAATTTTTGTGGGAAAAAATGTTTGTTTTATTTTTACGGCTCTGCATTATAAACTTCTGTGGAGCCCTTGGTGGGTCAAAGCGCTCAAAACACATCTAGATAAATTCCTTAGGGGGTCTACTTTCCAAAATGGTGTCACTTGGGGGGGTTTCAATGTTTAGGCACATCAGTGGCTCTCCAAACGCAACATGGTGTCCCATCTCAATTCAATTTTGCATTGAAAAGTCAAACGGCGCTCCTTCCCTTCCGAGCTCTCCCATTCGCCCAAACAGTGGTTTACCCCCACATATGAGGTATCAGCGTACTCAGAACAAATTGTACAACAACGTTGGGGTCCAATTTTTTTCTCTTACCCTTGGGAAAATAAAAAATTGGGGGCAAAAAGATAATTTTTGTGAAAAAATATGATTTTTTATTTTTACGGTTCTGCATTATAAACTTCTGTGAAGCACTTGGTGGGTCAAAGTGCTCACCACACCTCTAGATAAGTTCCGTAGGGGGTCTACTTTCCAAAATGGTGTCACTTGTGGGGGGTTTCAATGTTTAGGCACATTAGGGGCTCTCCAAACGCAACATGGTGTCCCATCTCGATTCCAGTCAATTTTGCATTGAAAAGTCAAATGGCGCTCCTTCGCTTCCGAGCTCTGTCATGCGCCCAAACAGTGGTTTACCCCCACATATGGGGTATCGGTGTACTCAGGACAAATTGTACAACAACTTTTGGGGTCCATTTTTTCCTGTTAGCCTTGGTAAAATAAAACAAATTGGAGCTGAAGTAATTTTTTTGTGAAAAAAAGTTAAATGTTCATTTTTATTTAAACATTCCAAAAATTCCTGTGAAGCACCAGAAGGGTTAATAAACTTCTTGAATATGGTTTTGAGCACCTTGAGGGGTTCAGTTTTTAGAATGGTGTCACACTTGGATATTTTCCATCATATAGACCCCTCAAAATGACTTCAAATGAGATGTTGTCCCTAAAAAAAAATGGTGTTGTAAAAATGAGAAATTGCTGGTCAACTTTGAACCCTTATAACTCCCTAACAAAAAAAATTTTGGTTCCAAAATTGTGCTGATGTAAAGTAGACATGTGGGAAATGTTACTTATTAAGTATTTTGTGTGACATATCTCTGTGATTTAATTGCATAAAAATTCAAAGTTGGAAAATTGCGAAATTTTCATAATTTTCGCCAAATTTCCATTTTTTTCACAAACAAACGCAGGTACTATCAAAGAATTTTTACCACTATCATGAAGTACAATATGTCCCGAGAAAACATTGTCAGAATCACTGGGATCCGTTGAAGCGTTCCAGAGTTATAACCTCATAAAGGGACAGTGGTCAGAATTGTAAAAATTGGCCCGGTCATTAACGTGCAAACCACCCTCGGGGCTTATGGGGTTAATTGACATTTTCACTTTTTTTTAACTAATTTTACAAAACCAGTCTGCATTTGTGGGTTTGACAGTCATGGCTTTTTAAACATTCCGTCTTCATTTTTGGAGGGATATGGGTATCATTATTTTTTCATTAATACTTTTATTTCTATTATATTGTCTTATGCTGACTATGCTCACAAGTAGTGATACAATGACATAATAATGAAGCTTGGATATCATTTTTCATGCACATTGCATGAAATACTCTGAACTAATTGTTATTTATGTACCTTAAATTTGCACCAGAAAACATAAAGAACAGGAAATGAAGATAAGGTAGTGGGTATCAATAACCTAAGGAAGAAGGATATGGAGAATCCGTTCTAGCAAATCACTCCTTTTGAATATAACGATTTTCCATGAAGCGTTATCTAACAATAAACAAGCAGTTAATCTATGAGGTACTGGCACATTATTATTATTTTTCCTTTTCATACATGTTTAACAGATGGATATTAGCATCAGGTTATTAATATTTTGTGGTCAGATATATTTTGGCTGCAAAAAATATTCGACAGATTCCTTGCAATATATAATTTAAAAGACAGAAAAAATAATGCCTTTTTGCCTCAGATTTCTTTCCTCTGTAGACAAAAAGTTAAAAACATTCGATGGGCGATATTCACCTTTCAATTGCATTTATATTGGAGAAAAAAAATGCAAAAAATTGCTTAAAAATGGTGTAAAGTGGTAAAGGAAATGAGGTATTAAATTATTCTGTCAAAAGCCATGATTGGACATTCCCAGTATCTTATTTTGCTTGGTGGATATAGCGCTGTATGTTGTCTCACCTTACATATTACTTAAAGAAAGTCTCAGTTGATTTGTTTTTATTTCTCCCTTTGGTAGCAATAAGATGTGTATGAGTAATGACAGTGTGGTAAGATACTCACTGCTCAATGTCTTCTGCTCATGTCCACTCCAGCATCAAATCTCATTGACATTGAGAATGTAACCACTACTACATACAGCACACATTGCGTGACCCAGCAGGTTACAAATGTGGTCACGTAATGAATGAATGTACTTGAGCATTGCTGAAATCATCAGAAGGTGGTGACCAGTGAATATATTACTTCATTCATTACAGGACTATAGCTAGGGCAGTTTCCCATAAATAAATAAAATATAACCTTTATTGGGTAGTCTTAAAATAACCACTCAAAACAAAAAAGTAACACAAGTGTATACTGCTATGGGTCACCCACCACTGATGTATGAATTAGATCTCCCTATATGTTTTCTCCCCAATGTAGGGGATTCATCAAGGGAGTTGGAAATGGAATAAGTGGTACAAAGATAATAAATTAAAGGGCCCTGCAATGGCAGGGATCCCTTTTCTAAGGTGTGACCAATGGTGTCACTGCCATTCATATACATGTGCTCCTTTAAATTGATCACTATAGAGCTACCTTCACACTGAGTTCTACTGATCTCTATTGAGGTCCCACCAAGGTCTCTGTCATTTTGACCACAAGAATACTGCTACATGCTGTACCAATGTTTCTACCATTTTGACTGCAAGTACACTGCTACAGTGTGTTACGGCTGCTCGTGCTTAGCGGTCACATTACTAATGTCACAGTTCAGCATTGCATTTGGATGTAGCAGAGACAGGGATGGATTAACGGCAGACAGGTGAGGATTACTTAGATTTTTAATTTTTTTTATTTATCTTAATAAATGGGTAAAAGAAGGGATTTGTTGGGGAGTGTTTTGTTCAAGTAACGGACTCTTTATGAAATTTGACTATGAGGTTAGTTATGCGGGTGTCTGATAGACACCTCTCCATTACTAACTCCTAGGCTTGATATCAGCAGACATAAAACAGCAGACATCAACACCTAAACCATTACCCCACTTGCTAATGAACCAGGGCAAGTGGGAAGAGAAATGGTGCATCTAATATGTGCACCATTTCTGGGTCAGCTGAGGGCTGGTGTTATTAGTCTAGGAGTGGGCCAATATCCTTGGCCCCTTCCCAGCCTATTACTATCAGCCCACAGCTGCCTGCATAGCCTTTGCGGGTTATCAATTATATGCAATTTTCTTTTGGATCACCCCATTTTAACTCCTTCCTGACATGTGCTGTAATAGTAAGCACATGTCGGATTCCCCCCTTCCAGCACTGAGCCAGCACCTTTCCAGGCACATGACAGCTAATCTATACAGCTGACATGTGCAAGCAACAACCACAGGTGGAATTGCGATCCACCAGCGGCTGTTAACCAGTTAAATGCCACTGTCAATCTCTGACATCGCATCACTGGCTCCACCTATCAGTGACCGTGGTCGGCAATCATAGCAAGTGAACATTTCTGCTACACACAGGTGATCTGGTCATCTCCTGTGTGCAGCAGAGGCAATCAAAGAACTGCAGCTTCTAGTCCCAAGGAGACTATTGAAGCATGCAAAAATGACAGCGGCATTTAATTCGCGCTTACAGGAAGCATGTCACTGGCTCCACCCATCAGTGACCCCATCGCATGATTGCAGGTCACTAATGGTTCAGCATGAAATCCAGAGGTCTTCAGCAAACCTCTCTGGTTGTCAATACTAGATTGCTATGAGCACCGCCCCGTGGTCGGAGCTCATAGCAAGTGAGGATTTCTGTTACACACAGGTGATCTGATCATCTCCTGTGTGCAGCAGAGGCAATCAAAGTAGCGCAGCTTCTAGTCCCAAGGAGACTATTGAAGCATGTAAACAGTAAAAAAAAAGTTTTAAAAAGTATTTAAAACTTTTTTAAAAAAAGTTCATGCCCCATTCAAAATAAAGCAATTAAAAAAAATCAAATATAAACATATTTGGTATCGACACGTTCAGAATTGCCCGATTTATCAAGAAAGAAAATAATTAACCTAAATGCTAAAAGGCGTAACAAGAAAAAAAAAATCAAAACTCCAGAATAATGTTTTTTTAATCGTCGATACATTGGCCCTGGGGTTAAGGGGTTAATAACCAGTAAAGGCTACACAGACAGCTGTGAGCTGATAATAATAGGCTGGGAACCTTTATGGATATTGTCCCCTTCCCGGAATAATAATATGATTTAAATAATGCGATTTAGCTATGGGTGGGTTTCAATGAATGGATGAATATTTACGCATGATATTAACAAGAATTATCTACATTGACTTACATTGCTTTTAGACTGTGTAGCCTCACATGATTTTATGGATTCTATCCAGCCTGTTGGGTAAACAAATTAACTCAATATTTACTGACTAACTTAAGGGATTTAAGTCATTTTCCTATCCACATTTGTTTGCAGGCAATTGTCCTGCTCTTACCCCGTTTTGCTTACTTTTGCAGCCCCCTAGCCCTTACTTCGACTATTTTGCAGCGATTTTACAGCACCAAAGTTTGGGTCCCCATTGATTTTCATTGGGTTCGGATTTGGGTTCATGTTCGGACCCTGAACTGAACTTTTAAATGTATATTCATCGAATCTGCCAAATCCGAACATCCATGGGTCTGCACATCATTATTTCCTATGATTAAGGATCATATGATTGTATGATTAATACAATAGCACTAATGTTTTCAGAATAATATGTATTCAATTTATCTGATTTATATTCTCAGATTTCAGCACAGATGTGATGGTTTTACATTAAGATACTAACAAGACTTGATCTTAACAAATATGAAATCATGACAGATGATGGTACATTGTCACACATAGTTACATAGTTAATACTGTTGAAAGAAAGACACATGTTAATCAACAGAGGAATAGGACATTATAAAGAGTAGAAAAGATAAAGGGAATAAGGTATATGTGAAACCATACATAATCTGTCCCAAAGAGCTGATATTTCCCTCATGATCCCAACTGTTGATCCACTGGGACAAATATCTATAAAAGAACTTTACACATTAATACAGTTACTAGATGGTGGCCCAATTCTAACGCATCAGGTATTCTAGAATATGTATGTAGTTTATTTATGAAGTTTTCAGAATAATGCAAATTACACACAGGATTCGGCTGGCCGTCCGCGACCAATTAGCGAAGCGTGGTTCAAATTCTGAGCCAATTCGCGGGCGGACTGTGCCTGACGCTGATTGGTCACGCCCGGCCGTGAACAATCAGTAAAGCCAGGGCTGGCTGCAGGTTTTTGAGGGCCCCGGGCGAAAGAGTCTCAGTGGACCCCCCTCTTTAACACATACCACGATTCATGATGCACAGATACAGCAGAGAAATATACCACAGCCAAGTAGCGTATAACACAGCCCACGTAGTATACAACACAGCCACGTAGTATATAGCACAGCCCACTTAGTATATAGCACAGCCACGTAGTATATTGCACAGCCACGTAGTATATTGCCCAGCCATGTAGTATATTGCCCAGCCACGTAGTATATTGCTCAGCCACGTAGTATATTGCTCAGCCACATAGTATATTGTCCAGCTACATAGTATATTGCCCAGCCATGCAGTATATTGCCCAGCCACGTAGTATATGGCACAGACACGTAGTATATAGCACAGACACGTAGTATGTAGCACAGACAGCACAGACACGTAGTATATTGCCCAGCCATGTAGTATATTGCCCAGCCACATAGTATATAGCACAAAGATGTAGTATATAACACAGAGACGCAGTATATAACACAGCCCACGAAGAAAATAGCGCAGACGCATAGTATATTGCCCAACAACATAGTATATTGCCCAGCCACGTAGTATATTGACCAGCCATGTAGTATATTGCCCAGCCACATAGTATATTGCTCAGGCACGTAGTATATTGCCCAGCCACATAGTATATTGCTCAGCCACGTAGTATATTGCCCATCCACGTAGTATATTGCCCAGCCATGTAGTATATTGCTCAGCCACATAGTATATTGCCCAGCCACGTAGTATATTGCTCAGCCACATAGTATATTGCCCAGCCACGTAGTATATTGCACAGCTATGTAGTATATTGCACAGCCACGTAATATATAGCACAGCCACGTAGTATATAGCACAGAGACATAGTATATAACACAGGCCACATAGTATAGAGCACAGGCCACGTAGTATAGAGCACAGTGATGTAGTATATTGCCCAGCCACATAATATATACTACAGCCACATAGTATATAGCACAGCCCACATAGTATATAGCACAGCCCACATAGTATATAGCACAGAGATGTAGTATATAACACAGCCCACGCAGTATCTAACACAGCCCACGTAGTATATAGCAATGTGGGCACCATATCCCTGTTAAAAAAATAAAAAAAATAAAAATAGTTATATACTCACCCTCCATTGGCCCCCCGGATTCAGCCGAGGCGTTTACCGATGCTCCTCGCGACATTCCGGTCCCAAGAGTGCATTGCGGTCTCGCGAGACCGCACATCATCATCTCGCGAGACCGCAATGCATGGACTGGTCACCGGAGCATTGCGTGGAGTGGGAAAGGCCGCGGCTGGATCCGAGGGGCCAACGGAGGGTGAGTATATAATGATTTTTTATTTTTTTAAATTATTTTTAACATTAGATCTTTTTACTATTGATGCTGCATAGGCAGCTGTTGTGAATTCTGTGGCTGAATTCACTCCTGTGGTCACAAGTGGTACTGCAGCTTCTGAGCTTCCTCCCTCAGGTGTTCTGGTGAGCTCGTTAACTGCTTCATTACTTAACTCCGCCTGTACGGTGTTCATTTTAGGACATGGTCACAAATCAAAGTCAAACATCAGAAATACTCTGTCTGATACCTCATTCTGATACTTGACTCTTATACCTGACTTTCACACATGGTCACAAATCAAAGTCAAACATCAGAAATAACATCAGAAATGCTCTGTCTGATACCTCATTCTGATACTTGATTCTGATACCTGACTTTTACATATCAAAGTCACAAATCAAAGTCAAACATCAGAAATACTCTGTCTGATACCTCATTCTGATACTTGACTCTGATACTTGACTCTGATACTTGACTTTGATACCTGACTCTGATACTTGACTCTGATACTTGACTTTGATACCTGACTCTGATACTTGACTCTGATACTTGACTTTGATACCTGATTCTGATACTTGACTCTGATACTTGACTTTGATACCTGACTCTGATACTTGACTCTGATACTTGACTCTGATACTTGACTTTGATACCTGACTCTGATACTTGACTCTGATACTTGACTTTGATACCTGACTCTGATACTTGACTCTGATACTTGACTTTGATACCTGACTCTGATACTTGACTGATACTTGACTCTGATACTTGACTCCGATATCTGAGTCTGATACTTGATTCTGATACATGAAATTAGTAAAATTAGTAAAATTAGCTAAAATTAGTACCTGGGATCACTTGAGCTTGTGGTGCAATGGTAATGCCGACGGCTGTAGCCTCTAGACGCAGGATCCGTTTTTTTTCCGCCGATCCTTTTTTTTCCCGCCGGATCGGTTTTATTTTTCTGCCGGATCCGTTTTTTTTCCTCAGGATCCGTTTTTTTTTCCGGATCCGTTTTTGTCCGCCGGATCCGTTTTTGTCTGCCGGCTCCGTTTTCTTTCTGCCTGATCCTTTTTTTTACACCGGATCCGTTTTTTTTACACCGGATCCGTTTTTTTTTCGCCAGATCCTTTTTTTTTCTGCCAGATCTGTTTTTTTTTTTTTTGCCGGATCCGTTTTTTTTTACGCCAGATCCGTTTTTTTCTGCCGGATCCGTTTTTTTTTCGACGGATCCATTTTTTTTTTTTACGCCGGATCCGGTTTTTTTCACCGGATCTGCTTTTTTTACGCCGAATCCGTTTTTTTTCACCAGATCCGTTTTTTTCTGCCGGATCCGTTTTTTTTACACCAAATCCGTTTTTTTTACTCCGAATCCGTTTTTTTCACCGGATTCATTTTTTCTTCCGGATCCGTTTTTTTTTTACGCCTGATCCGTTTATTTTTACGCCGGATCCATTTTTTTTACGCCAAATCCGTTTTTTTTCACCGGATCCATTTTATTCTGCCAAATCTGTTTTTTTTAACGCCATATCCATTTTTTTAAGCCGGATCCGTTTTTTTTAATGCCGGATCCGTTTTTTTTACACCGGATCCGTTTTTTTTTCGCCAGATCCGTTTTTTTTTTTGCCGGATCCATTTATTTTTATGCTGGATCCGTTGTTTTTTTACGCCGGAAAAAACGGATCCGGCGTAAAATAAAAACGTTTTTTACGCCGGATCCCTTTTTTTTTTTACGCCGGATCCCTTTTTTTTTCTGCCGGCAGAAGAAAAATGGATCCGGCGTAAAAAAACGGATACGGCGCAAAAAATAAACTGATCAGGCGTAAAAAAAAACGGATCTGGAAGAAAAAATGGATCAGGCGAAAAAAACGGATTCGGCGTAAAAAAAATGGATCAGGTGAAAAGAAACGGATCCGGCAAAAAAAAAAATCCGGTGTAAAAAAAAAAAACGGATCCGGCGTAAAAAAAAACGGATCCGGCATAAAAAAATGGATATGGCGTAAAAAAACAGATCCGACAGAAAAAAACGGATCCGGCGAAAAAAAACGGATTCGGCGTAAAAAAAATGGATCAGGCGAAAAAAAAACGATCCGGCAAAAAAAAACGGATTCGGCGTAAAAAAACGGATCCGGCGAAGAAAACAGATCCGACAGAAGAAAAAAGGATCTGGCGGAAAAAAAACGGATCAGGCAAAAAAAAAACGGATCCGGCGTTAAAAAAAAAACGGATCCGGCGAAAAAAAAATGGATCCGGCGTAAAAACACCCGGATCTGGCGTAAAAAAACCAGATCTGACGTAAAAAAAAATCGGATCCGGCGTAAAAGAACGGAGCCGGCAGAAAAATAAAACCGATCCGGTGGAAAAAAAACGGATCCTGCGTCTAGACACTACAGCCGTTGGCCTTACCATTGCACCACAAGCTCGAGTGATCCCAGGTACTAATTTTACTAATTTTACTAATTTCATGTATCAGACTCAAGTATCAGAGTCAAGTATCAGAGTCAGGTATCAGAGTCAGGTATCAGAGTCAGGTATCAGAGTCAGGTATCAGAGTCAGGTATCAGAGTCAAGTATCAGAGTCAAGTATCAGAGTCAGGTATCAAAGTCAGGTATCAGAGTCAGGTATCAGAGTCAGGTATCAGAGTCAGGTATCAGAGTCAAGTATCAGACTCAGGAATCAGACTCAGGTATCAGACTCAAGTATCAGAATGAGGTATCAGACAGAGTATTTCTGATGTTTGACTTTGATTTGTGACCATGTCCTAAAATGAACACCGTACGCCTGATGCTGCTATCCTTGCTCCTTGTCAATGTTTCAGTGTTGGATCTGAGCTTCTCCTGATTGTTCCTGTGACCTGCTGCTCTGTATAGCTAAGTGCTTTTTGTTTTTTTTGTTGCTTTTTTTCTGTCCAGCTTGTCTTTTGTTTTGCTGGAAGCTCTGAGACGCAAAGGGTGTACCGCCGTGCCGTTAGTTCGGCACGGTGGGTTTTTTTTGCCCCCTTTGCGTGGTTTTGCTTTAGGGTTTTTTGTAGACTGCAAAGTTCGCTTTACTGTCCTCGCTCTGTCCTAGAATATCGGGCCCCACTTTGCTGAATCTATTTCATCCCTACGTTTTGTCTTTTCATCTTACTCACAGTCATTATATGTGGGGGGCTGCCTTTTCCTTTGGGGAATTTCTCTGGGGCAAGTCAGGCCTATTTTTCTATCTTCAGGCTAGCTAGTTTCTTAGGCTGTGCCGAGTTGCCTAGGTAGTTGTTAGGCGCAATCCACAGCCGCTTTTAGTTGTGTTTAGGATAGGATCAGGTGTGCAGTCTACAGAGTTTCCACGTCTCAGAGCTCGTTCTTGTATTTTTGGGTATTTGTCAGATCACTGTGTGCGCTCTGATCGCTAAGCACACTGTGTTTCTGGATTGCCTTCATAACACCTGTCATTAGCAAACATAACAGTACAAGGAGCCACCTAATGATTCTCAATAGAGGGAAAGAAAAAGTTCTGACATCATTTTTTTTTTTTTTTCTGCTCTGTGTTCACTTTTTTTTTTTTCCCTAGACATTTGGGTGATTCTGGACACAGGTGTGGACATGGATATTCAGGGTCTGTGCTCTTCAATGGATAATCTCGTTATAAATGTACAAAAAATTCAAGATACTATTGATCAGAAATCTATGTTAGAACCAAGAATTCCTATTCCTGATTTGTTTTTTGGAGATAGAACTAAGTTTCTAAGTTTCAAAAATAATTGTAAGCTATTTCTGGCCTTGAAACCTCATTCTTCTGGTAATCCTATTCAACAGGTTTTGATTATTATTTCTTTTTTGCGCGGCGACCCTCAAGACTGGGCATTTTCTCTTGCGCCAGGAGACCCTGCATTGAGTAGTGTCGATGCGTTTTTCCTGGCGCTCGGATTGCTGTACGATGAGCCTAATTCAGTGGATCAGGCTGAGAAAAATTTGCTGGCTTTGTGCCAGGGTCAGGATGATATAGAAGTATATTGTCAGAAATTTAGGAAATGGTCAGTACTCACTCAGTGGAATGAATCTGCGCTGGCAGCTTTGTTCAGAAAGGGTCTCTCTGAGGCTCTTAAGGATGTCATGGTGGGATTTCCTATGCCTGCTGGTTTGAATGAGTCTTTGTCTTTGGCCATTCAGATCGGTCGACGCTTGCGCGAGCGTAAATCTGTGCACCATTTGGCGGTACTGCCTGAGGTTAAACCTGAGCCTATGCAGTGCGATAGGACTATGACTAGAGTTGAACGGCAGGAATACAGACGTCTGAATGGTCTGTGTTTCTACTGTGGTGATTCCACTCATGCTATTACTGATTGTCCTAAGCGCACTAAGCGGTCCGCTAGGTCTGCCGTCATTGGTACTGTACAGTCCAAATTCCTTCTGTCCATTACCTTGATATGCTCTTTGTCGTCGTTTTCTGTCATGGCGTTTGTGGATTCGGGCGCTGCCCTGAATCTGATGGATTTGGATTATGCTAAACGTTGTGGGTTTTTCTTGGAGCCTTTGCGGTGTCCTATTCCATTGAGAGGAATTGATGCTACACCTTTGGCCAAGAATAAGCCTCAATACTGGGCCCAGCTGACCATGTGCATGGCTCCTGCACATCAGGAAGTTATTCGCTTTCTGGTGTTGCATAATCTGCATGATGTGGTCGTGTTGGGGTTGCCATGGCTACAAACCCATAATCCAGTATTGGATTGGAATTCCATGTCGGTATCCAGCTGGGGTTGTCAGGGGGTACATGGTGATGTTCCATTTTTGTCGATTTCGTCATCCACCCCTTCTGAGGTCCCAGAGTTCTTGTCTGATTATCAGGATGTATTTGAAGAGCCCAAGTCCGATGCTCTACCTCCGCATAGGGATTGTGATTGTGCTATCAATTTGATTCCTGGTAGTAAATTCCCTAAAGGTCGATTATTTAATTTATCCGTGCCCGAACACGCCATTATGCGCAGTTATGTGAAGGAATCCCTGGAGAAGGGACATATTCGCCCATCGTCATCACCACTGGGAGCAGGGTTCTTCTTTGTAGCCAAGAAGGATGGTTCGCTGAGACCGTGTATTGATTACCGCCTTCTTAATAAGATCACTGTTAAATTTCAGTATCCCTTGCCATTGTTATCTGACTTGTTTGCTCGGATTAAGGGGGCTAGTTGGTTCACTAAGATAGATCTTCGTGGTGCGTATAATCTGGTGAGAATCAGGCAAGGAGATGAATGGAAAACTGCATTCAATACGCCCGAGGGTCATTTTGAGTATCTAGTGATGCCGTTCGGACTTGCCAATGCTCCATCTGTGTTTCAGTCTTTTATGCATGACATCTTCCGTGAGTATCTGGATAAATTCCTGATTGTTTACTTGGATGACATTTTGATCTTCTCAGATGATTGGGAGTCTCATGTGAAGCAGGTCAGAATGGTTTTTCAGGTCCTGCGTGCTAACTCTTTGTTTGTGAAGGGATCAAAGTGTCTCTTCGGTGTGCAGAAAGTTTCATTTTTGGGGTTCATCTTTACCCCTTCTACTATCGAGATGGATCCAGTTAAGGTCCAAGCCATCCAGGATTGGATTCAGCCGACATCTCTGAAAAGTCTGCAAAAGTTCCTGGGCTTTGCTAATTTTTATTGTCGCTTCATCTGTAATTTTTCTAGCATTGCCAAACCATTGACCGATTTGACCAAGAAGGGTGCTGATTTGGTTAAATGGTCTTCTGCTGCTGTGGAAGCTTTTCAGGAGTTGAAGCGTCGTTTTTGTTCTGCCCCTGTGTTGTGTCAGCCAGATGTTTCTCTTCCGTTCCAGGTCGAGGTTGATGCTTCTGAGATTGGAGCAGGGGCGGTTTTGTCACAGAGAGGTTCTGATTGCTCAGTGATGAAACCATGTGCTTTCTTTTCCAGGAAGTTTTCGCCCGCTGAGCGTAATTATGATGTGGGCAATCGAGAGTTGCTGGCCATGAAGTGGGCATTCGAGGAGTGGCGTCATTGGCTTGAAGGAGCTAAGCATCGCGTGGTGGTATTGACTGATCATAAGAACTTGACTTATCTCGAGTCTGCCAAGCGCTTGAATCCTAGACAGGCCCGTTGGTCGTTATTTTTTGCCCGCTTCGACTTTGTGATTTCGTACCTTCCGGGCTCTAAAAATGTGAAGGCGGATGCTCTGTCTAGGAGTTTTGTGCCCGACTCTCCGGGTTTATCTGAGCCAGCGGGTATCCTCAAGGAAGGAGTCATTGTGTCTGCCATCTCCCCTGATTTGCGGCGGGTGCTGCAAAAATTTCAGGCGAATAAACCTGATCGTTGTCCAGCAGAGAAACTGTTCGTCCCTGATAGGTGGACTAATAAACTTATCTCTGAACTTCATTGTTCGGTGTTGGCTGGTCATCCTGGAATCTTTGGTACCAGAGAGTTAGTGGCTAGATCCTTCTGGTGGCCATCTCTGTCATGGGATGTACGTACTTTTGTGCAGTCCTGTGGGATTTGTGCTAGGGCTAAGCCCTGCTGTTCTCGTGCCAGTGGGTTGCTTTTGCCCTTGCCGGTCCCAAAGAGGCCTTGGACACATATTTCGATGGATTTCATTTCTGACCTTCCCGTTTCTCAAAAGATGTCAGTCATTTGGGTGGTCTGTGATCGCTTTTCTAAAATGGTCCATCTGGTGCCCTTGGCTAAATTGCCTTCCTCCTCTGATTTGGTACCTTTGTTCTTTCAGCATGTGGTTCGGTTGCATGGCATTCCTGAGAATATTGTTTCTGACAGAGGTTCCCAGTTTGTTTCAAGGTTTTGGCGAGCCTTTTGTGGTAGGATGGGCATTGACCTATCCTTTTCCTCGGCTTTCCATCCTCAGACTAATGGCCAGACCGAATGAACCAATCAGACCTTGGAAACATATCTGAGATGTTTTGTTTCTGCAGACCAGGATGATTGGGTGTCCTTTTTGCCGTTGGCTGAGTTCGCCCTTAATAATCGGGCCAGCTCGGCTACCTTGGTTTCTCCATTTTTTTGCAATTCTGGGTTCCATCCTCGTTTCTCTTCAGGACAGGTTGAGTCTTCGGACTGTCCTGGTGTGGATTCTGTGGTGGATAGATTGCAGCAGATCTGGACTCAGGTAGTGGACAATTTGATCTTGTCCCAGGAGAAAGCTCAACTTTTCGCTAATCGCAGACGCCGTGTGGGTCCCCGACTTTGTGTTGGGGATCTGGTTTGGTTATCTTCTCGTCATATTCCTATGAAGGTTTCCTCTTCTAAATTTAAACCTCGTTTTATTGGTCCGTATAGGATTTCTGAGGTTCTCAATCCTGTGTCTTTTCGTTTGACCCTCCCAGACTCCTTTTCCATACATAATGTATTCCATAGGTCGTTGTTGCGGAGATACGTGGCACCTATGGTTCCATCTGTTGAGCCTCCTGCCCCGGTTTTGGTGGAGGGGGAATTGGAGTATATTGTGGAGAAGATTTTGGATTCTCGTGTTTCTAGACGGAAACTCCAGTATCTGGTCAAATGGAAGGGTTATGCTCAGGAAGATAATTCCTGGGTTTTTGCCTCTGATGTTCATGCTTCCGATCTTGTTCGTGCCTTTCATGCGGCTCATCCTGGTCGGCCTGGGGGCTCTGGTGAGGGTTCGGTGACCCCTCCTCAAGGGGGGGGTACTGTTGTGAATTCTGTGGCTGAATTCACTCCTGTGGTCACAAGTGGTACTGCAGCTTCTGAGCTTCCTCCCTCAGGTGTTCTGGTGAGCTCGTTAACTGCTTCATTACTTAACTCCGCCTGATGCTGCTATCCTTGCTCCTTGTCAATGTTTCAGTGTTGGATCTGAGCTTCTCCTGATTGTTCCTGTGACCTGCTGCTCTGTATAGCTAAGTGCTTTTTGTTTTTTTTGTTGCTTTTTTTCTGTCCAGCTTGTCTTTTGTTTTGCTGGAAGCTCTGAGACGCAAAGGGTGTACCGCCGTGCCGTTAGTTCGGCACGGTGGTTTTTTTTTGCCCCCTTTGCGTGGTTTTGCTTTAGGGTTTTTTGTAGACTGCAAAGTTCGCTTTACTGTCCTCGCTCTGTCCTAGAATATCGGGCCCCACTTTGCTGAATCTATTTCATCCCTACGTTTTGTCTTTTCATCTTACTCACAGTCATTATATGTGGGGGGCTGCCTTTGCCTTTGGGGAATTTCTCTGGGGCAAGTCAGGCCTATTTTTCTATCTTCAGGCTAGCTAGTTTCTTAGGCTGTGCCGAGTTGCCTAGGTAGTTGTTAGGCGCAATCCACAGCCGCTTTTAGTTGTGTTTAGGATAGGATCAGGTGTGCAGTCTACAGAGTTTCCACGTCTCAGAGCTCGTTCTTGTATTTTTGGGTATTTGTCAGATCACTGTGTGCGCTCTGATCGCTAAGCACACTGTGTTTCTGGATTGCCTTCATAACACCTGTCATTAGCAAACATAACAGGCAGCATCAATAGTAAAAAGTTGGTCACACAGGGCTAATAGCAGCGTTAACAGAGTGCGTTACACCGCAGCATAATGCGGTCCGTTAACGCTGCCATTAACCCTGTGTGAGCGCTGACTAGAGTAGAGTATGGAGCGGCAATTTTGCCACAATGTCGCTGATTGGTCATGCCGGCTGGGTGTGACCAATCAGCAAAATTTTATTTAAATCCTGCGGCAATGTCGTTGATTGGTCGCGCCGTCTGGGCACGACCAATCAGCAAAGCGTGATTTAAATCCCATGGCAATGTCGCTGATTGGTCACGCTGGCTGGGCGTGACCAATAAGTGGAGCGTTATTTAAATCCTGTGGCAATGTCGTTGATTGGTCACGCCAGCTGGGCACGACCAATCAGTGAATCGTGATTTAAATCCCACGCCAATGTCACTGATTGGTCGCGCCGGCTGGGCATGACCAATCAGCAAAGCGGTGGGACCGGAGCATTGCAAGCTGCTGCGGAGGCGACAGAAGGTGAGAATATCACAATTTTTTTTTTTTAACATTATATCTTTTTAACCCCTTCATGACCCAGCCTATTTTGACCTTAAAGACCTGGCCGTTTATTGCAATTCTAACCAGTGTCCCTTTATGAGGTAATAACTCAGGAACGCTTCAACGGATCCTAGCGGTTCTGAGATTGTTTTTTCGTGACATATTGGGCTTCATGTTAGTGGTAAATTTTGGTCAATAAATTCTGCGTTCATTTGTGATAAAAATGGAAATTTGGCGAAAATTTTTAAAATTTCACAATTTTCACATTTTGAATTTTTATTCTGTTAAACCAGAGAGTTATGTGACACAAAATAGTTAATAAATAACATTTCCCACATGTCTACTTTACATCAGCACAATTTTGGAAACAAAATTTTTTTTTGCTAGGAAGTTATAAGGGTTAAAATTTGACCAGCGATTTCTCATTTTTACAACGAAATTTACAAAACCATTTTTTTAGGGACCACTTCACATTTGAAGTCAGTTTGAGGGGTCTATATGGCTGAATATAAGCCACGTATAGGGTGTATACCAATATAATACCCCTAGAGGTCCTCAAACAACAATAGGCACATAAGCTAGGAGAACAACTCATATATATAAATCTAAAATATAACTTTTATTAGACCATGTTAAAATATCTAATGGATAATGACGTCGCTTGTGAACAGTGCAAAAAAAGTGCTCATATAACCAGTGCTCTATTTAAAAAATTGGTTTTGTCTCACCAAATAGTCCTTTTTCCGGGAGTGTCCACTGTAATACCCCGGGGGGAGGGGAAGAAAAATGTTTCTATACTACCCCAGTCGTGCCCCTGCGTGGCTCCCGCCCTGACAAGGGCAGTTCTCAAGTCAGTCTAATGTATTGTACCCACCACGATAAGGTAACCTTCCCTACGCGTTTCCTCTGATGATGATTAGCAACAAAAGGAGAAACTGAACCACGAATGTTGTTGTCCAATTTGTCCTGAGTACGCGGATACCTCATATGTGGGGGTAAACCACTGTTTGGGCGCACGGCAGGGCTTGGAAGGGAAGGAGCGCCATTTGACTTTTTGAATGAAAAATTGGCTGCACTCTTTAGCGGACACCATTTCGTGTTTGGAGAGCCCTCGTGTGCCTAAAAATTGGAGCTCCCCCACAAGTGACCCCATTTTGGAAACTAGATGCCCCAAGGAACTTATCTAGATGCATAGTGAGCACTTTAAACCCTCAGGTGCTTCACAAATTGATCCATAAAAATGAAAAAGTACTTTTTTTTCACAAAAAAATTCTTTTAGCCTCAATTTTTTCATTTTCACATGGGCAACAGGATAAAATGGATCCTAAAATTTGTTGGGCAATTTCTCCTGAGTACACCGATACCTCACATGTGGGGGTAAACCACTGTTTGGGCACATGGTAAGGTTCGGAAGGGAAGGAGCGCCATTTGACTTTTTGAATGAAAAATTATCTCCATCGTTAGCGGACACCATGTCACGTTTGGAGAGCCCCTGTGTGCCTAAACATTGGAGCTCCCCCACAAGTGACCCCATTTTGGAAACTGTACCCCCCAAGGAACTTATCTAGATGCCTAGTGAGCACTTTAAACCCTCAAGTGCTTCACAAATTGATCCGTAAAAATGAAAAAGTACTTTTTTTTCACAAAAAATTTCTTTTCGCCTCAGTTTTTTCATTTTCACATGGGCAATAGGATAAAATGGATCATAACATTTGTTGGGCAATTTCTCCCGAGTACGCCGATACCTCACATGTGGGGGTAAACCACTGTTTGGGCACATGGCAAGGCTCGGAAGGGAAGGAGCGCCATTTGACTTTTTGAATGGAAAATTAGCTCCAATTGTTAGCGGACACCATGTCGCGTTTGGAGAGCCCCTGTGTGCCTAAACATTGGAGCTCCCCCACAAGTGACCCCATTTTGGAAACTAGACCCCCCAAGGAACTTATCTAGATGCATATTGAGCACTTTAAACCCCCAGGTGCTTCACAGAAGTTTATAACGCAGAGCCATGAAAATAAAAAATAATTTCTTTCCTCAAAAATTATTTTTAGCCTGGAATTTCCTATTTTGCCAAGGGTAATAGGAGAAATTGGACCCCAAATATTGTTGTCCAGTTTGTCCTGAGTACGCTGATACCCCATATGTGGGGGTAAACCACTGTTTTGGCACACGGCAGGGCTCGGAAGGGAAGACACGCCATTTGGCTTTTTAAAAGGAAAATTAGCTCCAATCATTAGTGGACACCATGTCGCGTTTCGAGAGCCCCTGTGTGCCTAAACATTGGAGATCCCCCACAAATGACCCCATTTTGGAAACTAGACCCCAAAGGAACTAATCGAGATGTGTGGTGAGCACTTTGAACCCCCAAGTGCTTCACAAAAGTTTATAACGCAAAACCATGAAAAAAAAAAAATTATTTTCTCAAAAATGATTTTTTAGCCCGCAATTTTTTATTTTCCCAAGGGTAACAGGAGAAATTTGACCTCAAAAGTTGTTGTCCAGTTTCTCCTGAGTACACTGATACCCCATATGTGGGGGTAAACCACTGTTTGGGCACATGTCGGGGTTTGGAAAGGAAGTAGTGATGTTTTGACATGCAGACTTTGATGGAATGCTCTGCGGGCGTCATGTTGCGTTTGCAGAGCCCCTGATGTGGCTAAACAGTAGAAAGCCCCCACAAGTGACCCCATTTTGGAAACTAGACCCCCAAAGGAACTTATCTAGATGTGTGTTGAGCACTTTGAACCCCCAAGTGCTTCACAGAAGTTTATAACGCAGGGCAGTGAAAATAAAAAAATACGTTTTCTTTCCTCAAAAATAATTTTTTAGCCCAGAATTTTTTAATTTCCCCAAGGGTAACAGGAGAAATTTGACCTCAACAGTTGTTGTCCAGTTTCTTCTGAGTACGGTGATACCCCATATGTGGGGGTAAACCACTGTTGGGGCACACGTCGGGGCTCAGAAGGGAAGTAGTGACTTTTGAAATGCAGACTTTGATGGAATGGTCTGCGGGCGTCACGTTGCGTTTGCAGAGCCCCTGGTGTGACTAAACAGTAGAAACCCCCCACAAGTGACCCCATTTTGGAAACTAGACCCCCCAAGGAACTTATCTAGATATGTGGTGAGCACTTTGAACCCCCAAGTGCTTCACAGACGTTTACAACGCAGAGCCGTGAAAATAAAAAAAATCATTTTTCTTTCCTCAAAAATGATGTTTTAGCAAGCAATTTTTTATTTTCACAAGGGTAACAGGAGAAATTGGACCCCAATAATTGTTGCGCAGTTTATCCTGAGTATGCTGGTACCCCATATGTGGGGGTAAACCACTGTTTGGGCCCACGTCGGGCTCGGAAGTGAGGGAGCACCATTTGACTTTTTGAATACAAGATTGGCTGGAATCAATGGTGGCGCCATGTTGCGTTTGGAGACCCCTGATGTGCCTAAACAGTGGAAACCCCTCAATTCTACCTCCAACACTAACCCCAACACACCCCTAACCCTAATCTCAACTGCAGCCATAACCCTAATCACAACCCTAACCACAACCCTAATTCCAACCCTAACCCTAAGGCTATGTGCCCACGTTGCGGATTCGTGTGAGATTTTTCCGCACCATTTTTGAAAAATCCATGGGTAAAAGGCACTGCGTTTTACCTGTGGATTTACCGCGGATTTCCAGTGTTTTTTGTGCGGATTTCACCTGCGGATTCCTATTGAGGAACAGGTGTAAAACGCTGCGTAATCCGCACAAAGAATTGACATGCTGCAGAAAATACAACGCAGCGTTTCCGCGCTGTATTTTCCGCACCATGGGCACAGCGAATTTGGTTTTCCATAGGTTTACATGGAACTGTAAACCTGATGGAACTCTGCTGCGAATCCGCAGCGGCCAATCCGCTGCGGATCCGCAGCCAAATCCGCACCGTGTGCACATAGACTAATTCTAAAGGTATGTGAACACGCTGCGGAAAATGCTGCGGTTTACAGTTCAATGTAAACCTATGGGAAACAAAAATCGCTGTATACATGCTGCAGAAAAACTGCACGGAAACGCAGGGGTTTACATTCCGCAGCATGTCACT
Source organism: Ranitomeya imitator (assembly GCF_032444005.1). Taxonomy (NCBI): domain Eukaryota; kingdom Metazoa; phylum Chordata; class Amphibia; order Anura; family Dendrobatidae; genus Ranitomeya; species Ranitomeya imitator. Next base: position 326,411,261 of record NC_091286.1, on the reverse strand, counting down.
TCTTTCTGCGGATTCCGCAGCGGTTTTACAACTGCTCCAATAGTAAACCGCAGTTGTAAAACCGCAGTGAAATGCGCAGAAAAAACGCGGTAAATCCGCAGTGTTTTAGCACTGTGGATTTATCAAATCCGCTGCGGAAAAATCCGCAGAGGACCAGAATATGTGTGCACATACCGAAACCCTAACCTTAACCCTAACCCTAGCCCTAACCCTAGCCCTAACCCTAACCCTAGCCCTAACCCTAACCCTAGCCCTAACCGTAACCCTAGCCCTAACCCTAGCCCTAACCCTAACCCTAACCCTAGCCCTATCCCTAACCCTAACCCTAGCCCTAACCCTAGCCATAAACCTAACCCTAACCCTAATCCCAACCTTAGTGGAAGAAAAAAACATTTCTTTATTTTATTATTCTCCCTACCTATGGGGGTGACAAGGGGAGGGGTCATTTAGTATTTTTTTTTTATTTTGATCACTGTGAGGTTTTATCACAGTGATCAAAATGCACTTGAAACGAATCTGCCAGCCGGCAGATTCGGCGGGCGCACTGCACATGCTCCCGCCATTTTGGAAGATGGCGGCGCCCAGGAAAGAAGACGGACGGACCCCAGGAGGCTCGGTAAGTATGATGGGGTGGGGGGAGCACGGGGGGGTGGATCGGAGCATGGGGGGGTGGATCGCAGTGCAGGGGGGTGGATCGCAGTGCGGGGGGGGTGGATCGGAGTGCCGGGGGGTGGATCAGACTGCAGGGGGGTGGGATTGGAGCACGGGGGGGTGGATCGGACTGCAGGGGGGTGGGATTGGAGCACGGGGGGTGGGATTGGAGCATGGGGGGAGTGGACAGGAGGACGGGGGAGCGGAGCACAGGACGGAGGGGAGCGGACCACAGATCGGAGGGCTGGGGGGCGATCGGTGGGGTGGGGGCACATCAGTGTTTCCAGCCATGGACGATGATATTGCAGCATCGGCCATGGCTGGATTGTAATATTTCACCAGTTTTTTAGGTGAAATACTACAAATCGCTCTGATTGGCAGTTTCACTTTCAACAGCCAATCAGAGCGATCGTAGCCACGGGGGGGTGAAGCCACCCCCCCGGGCTAAAGTACAACTCCTCCTGTCCCAGCAGGCCGGGTGAAATTGGAGTTAACCCTTTCCCCGGCATGCAGGAGCCCAATCCGGCCATGAGGCATATGCTGTGTCACATGTTTTGAATTCCGCTCTTGGGCTCCCTCCGGTGGTTGTAAGTGGCACTTTTGTGAGTTCTGCTCTTGGGCTCCCTCTTGTGGTTTCAAGTGGTATGGCTGCTCCTTGGAGTTAGCTGTCATCAGCTGCCTCCACTTATCGTCTCTTCTGCTCGGCTATTTAGGCCTGGCTGTTCCTTCAGCCAGTGCCACTTGTAAATGGTTCCTGGTTGGATTCACATCTCTTTTGATTTCCCTGTTATCCTGACCAGTTCAGCTAAGCTAAGTTTTTGCTTGCGCTTTTCTGTTCACAGATTGTGGACATATCCGTTCAGTGCTTTCTATGTTTGTCCAGCGTTATCAGTATGAATTAATTCTGTCTTGCTGAAAGCTCTGGGAAGCAGATTTACCCTCCACACCTTTAGTCAGGTGTGGAGATTTTTTTTGTAAACTCTGCGTGGATTTTTGTAGTGTTTTATACTGACCGCACAGTATTCCATCCTGTCCTATCTATCAAGCTAGACTGGCCTCCTGTGCTCATCCTAGTTTCATTCTGTGTATGTCTTTTTCCTCTCCACTCACATTATTTGCGGGGGGCTAATCTATCCTTTGAGGATTTTCTCTGAGGCAAGATAGTTTTCCTGCTTTTGTCTTTAGGGGTAGTTAGCTCTTAGGCTGTGACGAGATGCCTAGGGAGAGTTAGGAGCATTCCACGGCTACTTCTAGTGTTGTGTTGAGCTTAGGGACTGCGGTCAGTACAGTTACCACTTCCCTCAGAGCTCATTCCATGTTGCTCCTAGACCACCGCATCATAACAGTCACAGGTCGGAATGGCACAGGTTTTCATGATGCATACGGTGCGTCAAAGGTCGGGAACCGGTTAATATTGATGCTGCTTAGGCAGCATCAATAGTAAAAAAATTGTCACATAGGGATAATAGCAGCGTTAACATGGCCACGGCGTAATGCAGTCGCTTTAACGGACTGCTGCAACGCTATGTGGGTGGTGGGCACTGACTGAGGGGGAGTATAGAGGGGGCACTGAGTGCAGGGGAGTAGGGAGTGGCCATTTCGCGGCTGCACTGTGACCGTCGCTCCCATTAGTGCATTGCAGTCTCACGAGATGATGATGTAGCAGTCTCGCGAGACCGCTACGTCATCATCTCACGAGACCGCAATGCATGGACCGGTCACCGGAGCGTCGAGTGGAGCGGGAAAGGCCTCGGCTGGATTCGGGGGGCCGACGGAGGATGAGTATATAATGATTTTTTAAATTATTTTTAACATTAGATCTTTTTACTATTGATGCTGCATATGCAGCATCAATAGTAAAAAGTTGGTCACACAGGGTTAATAGCAGCCTGACCAATCAGTGACTTGGGATTTACGAGACAGACAGAAGGAAAGACAGAAGGACAGACAGAAAGACGGAAGTGACCCTTAGACAATTATATAGTAGATTTATGCAATTGTGTTTTCTTCTAAAAAATTGCACATACCATATTTTCCGGCGTATAAGACGACTGGGCGTATAAGACGACCCCCAACTTTTCCAGTTAAAATATAACTTCTCAAAAGTCGGGGGTTGTCTTTTATGCCGGGTGTCATCTTATAGGGTGGGTGCGGAGCAATCTGCGGTAAACGTATATAGTGGGGGGGAGTGGTCCTGATGACGAGGTGAGGGAACACCTCACCAGGAAGGTGTAAGTTAAGCAAACTGTCAGTGTCTGGGATGCCAGGGGTATGCAAAAAAGAGAGAGAGCAGTGCTGTGCCTAGAAAAACACTCCTCTTTCACTCATCTGGCTCGCCCTTGTATCCTATTATCTCCTTCTCTGCCTCTGCTTCACTTACACCTTCCCGGTGAGGCGCCCCCTCACCTCGTCATTTGGACCTCTGCCCCCACAATATGCAGCGACCACAGAATACTCCACATCTGCCCTATAAGACGATACCTGGCGTAAAAGACGACACCCGACTTTTGAGAAGATTTTATATTTTAACTGGAAAAGTTGGGGGTCGTCTTATACGCCCAATCGTCTTATACGCCGGAAAATATGGTATGTGCAATTTTTTAGAAGAAAACACGATTGCATAAATCTACTATATAATTGTCTAAGGGTCACTTCCGGGGTTAAAAAGTAGTCTTATACGCCAGAAAATACAGTAAGTCCTTTTTAAAACCATGAACGGCTCCCACTGTGACCATGTCTTGATAATGTTAGTAAATAGAATTAATCAAGATCCATGTATACTATTAATACTATTGCTAAATATAAAACAAAATGCCAAGCCATATCTAACTACTATTAAAATAAAAAAGCAAAGTTATATTCACCTTTCTGATGATAATCTATTACTGTCCATGTTCCATGATGATCGGGATGCTTTGGTGAGCGGTGACATCAGTGATGCGACCTCTCACCATGCCAGCCAGAACACACTGAGCTGAGAGTGGGAAGTGCTGACTGGTAGTATGGCTGGCATGGTGAGAAGTAGCATCACATTTTCAGGTCTTATTTCTTGTTAACGTAAAACCCGAAACACAATGGCACTATTCTGGGGGGGGAGGGGGTCACCATTTGACTGCACTCAGAGTTTTAACTTATTTAATATGGTAACAGGAATGGTATCAATCAAAACTACATATTGTCCCACAAAAACAAGCCCATATGTATATCTACTATATAAAGCTGAATGTGTGTGTGTGTGTGTGTGTGTGTGTGTGTGTGTGTGTGTGTGTGTGTGTGTGTGTGTGTGTGTATGTGTATGTGTGTATGTCCGGGATCGGCATCTGCACCGTCGCAGCTACAGCCACAAAATTTTGCACAGTCACACGTCTGGACCCCGAGAGCGTCATAGGCTATATTGTGAGGCGAAATTTTAACCCCGCGCGTTCCAATTCACCAAACAATTTTGCCCCTATCTACATAATGGGGAAAAAAGTGAAAGGAAAAGTGTTGGAGGCGTCGCAGGTACAGAAACAAAATTTTGCACAGTCACACATCTGGACCCTGAGAGCGTCATAGGCTTCGTTGTGAGGTGAAATTTTAACCCCGCGCGTTCCAATTCACCAAACAATTTTGCCCGTATCTACATAATGGGGAAAAAAGTGAAAGGAAAAGTGTTGGAGGCGTCGCAGCTACAGAAACAAAATTTTGCACAGTCACACGTCTGGACCCCGAGAGCGTCATAGGCTATGCTGTGAGGTGAAATATTAACCCCGCGCTTTCCAATTCACCAAACAATTTTGCCCCTATCTACATAATGGGGAAAAAAGTGAAAGAAAAAGTGTTGGAGGCGTCGCAGGTACAGAAACAAAATTTTGCACAGTCACACGTCGGGACTCTGAGAGCGTCATAGGCTACGTTGTGAGGTGAAATTTTAACCCCGCGCTTTCCAATTCACCAAACAATTTTGCCCCTATCTACATAATGGGGAAAAGTGAAAGGAAAAGTGTTGGAGGCGTCGCAGGTACAGAAGCAAAATTTTGCACAGTCACACGTCTGGACCCCGAGAGCGTCATAGGCTATGTTGTGAGGTGAAATTTTAGCTCCGCGCTTTCCAATTCACCAAACTATTTTTCCCCTATCTACATAATGGGGAAAAGTGAAAGGAAAAGTGTTGGAGGCAAATTGACAGCTGCCAGATGTGAACAAGGGGGACTTAAAGAGTGAGAGCGATGGCGCCAAAGAGTATATACCGTACAGTTGCTAAGGTGGGACCCCGACATGGGATATTCACCACACACGGGGATATGAACACACACACAAAATGCGCCACACACTACCAGGTGGTTGAACACATATACCACCCTCAGCACACATTTCACCACACATACACCAACCTCGCCACATAAAAATCGAAACACAAAAGTCGCCGCTCAAAATTCACCACGCGCAAAACTCGCCACATGCAAAAAATAGGCTCACGCAAAACTCGCCACAGGTGCAAAACTGACCTCATGGAAAACTCGCCACATGCAAAACTTGCACATGCGGAAAAATTGCCACATGCACAAAATTTGCAACACATGCAAAAGTTGCCTCACACAAAACTTGCACATACTCAAAAGGCACCAGACATAAAACTCACCACATGCAAAACTCGCCATGCGCAAAACTTGCTGCACACAACTTGCTGCACTAACCTGTCACATGCAACTCGACACACAAAAAGTTGCTACACGCATGTTGCCACACAAAACTCATCTCACAAAAGTCGCTACATGCATGTCGCCACACACAACTCAACACGCACAACTTGACAAACGAAACTCGCCCTAAAACACACACAAGTCTGGTATTAGCCTTCAAAAATAAAATTCTGATTAATAAGCAGACAAACTACAAGAGCAACAAATGTACCATATAGGAAATATGGCAGCTGTCAGTCACATAACCTGTCTATTATGTGTATGTGTGAGCTAATATATACTGCCAGGGGGAGGGCTTCCTGTTGGCTGGGGATTTATCAGGCTGCCAATTTATCTTACAAATACTGAGGTAAAAATACTGAGCAAATAACGTGTTAACGAGGTCTAATACAGGAGATCACACAGGTATATACTATATACAGGGGAGATGACACACAGGTATATACTATATAAAGGAGGAGATGACATACAGGCACATACTATATACAGGAGGAGATGACATACAGGTATATACTATATACAGGAGGAGATGACACACAGGTATATACTATATACAGGAGCAGATTACCTACAGGTATATACTATATACAGGAGGAGATGACATACAGGTATATGCTATATATAGAAGATGACATACAGGTATATACTATATACAGAAGGAGATGACACACAGATATATACTATATACAGGGGAGATGACACACAGGTATATACTATATACAGGAGGAGATGACATACAGGTATATACTATATATAGAAGGAGATGACATACAGGTATATACTATATATAGGAGGAGATGACATACAGGTATATACTATATATAGGAGGAGATGACATACAGGTATATACTATATATAGGAGGAGATGACATACAGGTATATACTATATACAGGGGAGATGACACACAGCAGGTATATACTATATACAGGGGAGATGACATACAGGTATATACTATATACAGGAGATGACATACAGGTGTATACTATATATAAGGGAGATGACAAACATGTATATACTGAGGTGAAAATGAGAGGTGTGAGGTGAAAATGAAAAGGTGTGAGTGCAAAATGAGAGGAGTGAGGGAAAATAGTGTAGTGATCGGAAAATGACAGATGTGAGGTCGAAATGACAAGTGTTAGGCGGGAATGAGAGGAGTGAGGGAGAAAATGAGAGGTGTGAGGGAGAAAATGAGAGATGTGAGGGGGAAAATTAAAGATGTGATTGGGAAAATGAGAGGCGTGATGGGAAAATAAGAGAAGTGACGTGCTATAACTAACCACAGATATTTACTATGCCCAGGCAACGCCGGGCTCTTCAGCTAGTGTATATATATAGATGTAGTTTTCAGTGCAAAAATATAAAAGCTATGGCTATTTAACCCCTCAGTGACTGAAACCAAATTTTTAAAATCTGACCAGTGTCAGTTTGTGGTAATAACTCTGGAACGCTATAACAGATCCCAGTGATTTTGAGAATGTTTTTTTCATGACACATTATACTTTATTATAATGGTAAATTTAGGTTGATATGTTTTGTGTTTGTTTATACAAAATATCAGAAATTTGACAAAAATGTAATAAAAATTATCAATTTTCAAATTTTGAATGCTTATCCCTTTAATTCACATAGTCATACCATAGCAAACCATTAATAAATAACATTTCCCACATGTCGGCTTTACATCAGCAGCATTTGTAATATGTTATTTTATTTTGTTAGAATTTTAGGTGGTTTAAAAATGTAGCAGTAATTTTTTCGTGGAAATTTACAAAATTATTTTTTTTAGAGACTTATCCAGGTTTTTGGAAAACCCCAAAAAGCGATGTCAGTTTAAAAAGACACCCCTCGATATATTGAAAACTGCTGTCCAGAAGTTTATTAACCCTTCAGGTGCTTTTCAGGAATTAATACAAAGTGGCATGATAGGAAAGAAAATGTTAATTTTTACCGCCTAAATGTCGCTGACTTTTAAACAGGCCACTGTAGCCGGCAGACTCTATGGCCGCTATTTGCTCATGATTTGCCATGGCAAACATCAGGACCACACAATCATGGTCTCAGGGTGCCGATGGGGATAACAGACCTGGCCAGGTGTATCGGATGATTACAATTCTGACTGGGATATTTAAGTGGGCAGGATCCTTTAGCCCTTGCCAGTAGTCAATGTTCCTTGTGAAGTGTTGGATCACTTTCTGGCTTCTCCTGCTCGCTGCCAATTTCAGCAAAGATAAGTGTTTGGTTTTTGTTTCTGTGGCACACTGCCGGTGTGCTTGTTTCAGTTTTATTCCTGCTCTGATTGTAGGATTCACTGGAGTTGCAGATTTACGCTTCTACATCTTTTAGTAGGACGTAGGAAGTTTTTGTATATTCTGCTGTGGATGTTTTGAAGGGTTTTTATACTGACCGCACAGAACTCTGTCCAATTCTGTCCTATCTAGCTAGAGTGGCCTCCTGTGCTAATCCTGTTTTTCTGCCTGTGTATGTTTTTTCCTCTCTGACTCACCGCCAATATTTGTGGGGGGCTGTCTATCCTTTGAGGATTTTCTCTGAGGCAAGATAGTATTCCTATTTCCATCTTTAGGGGTATTTAGTTGTCCGGCTATGACGAGGTGTCTAGGTGTGTTAGGTACACTCCACGGCTACTTCTAGTTGCGGTGTTAAGTTCAGGGTTGCGGTCAGTACAGTGGCCACTTTCTCCAGTGAAAGTTCTCATGCAGCTCCTAGGTCACCGGATCATAACAGGCTGATACAGCAAGTTGTCAGCTATATTGTACAGCCGGCAGCTGCTGGATTGTCACCTGTATGGGGATGCTATTCTCTTATATCTCAGGTATAAAGACATATTGATGGTCATTAAGGGGTTAAAAAGGAAGAGGAAAATTGAAACTGCAAAAAAATGAAAATTGGCTGAGAATGGAAGAGGTTAAGTTGCTAAACATGTGGATGTTCAAAATCTACCAAATTCTGTATTCACTGGTGATATTTTCATGTTATAATACTTTGTGCTATAAAACAAAAAATGTCCTAATATGATTAAAAAGAAGCAAGAAACAACGACCTCAGTAATTAAATAGAGAAACACAATTTTATATGATTGAATTTCAAATTTATGAACTGTTTTAGCTCCTATAAACACATATTTGATCTTTGACAGACATAGTCCCATATTAATTACAAAGTCTGAGAGGAAACTGCATTCCTTTCTTTTACAAAATGCAGCTCTTTGAAATAAAGTCAGTTCATTTTTCACATTGGCTCTGGATTATGGCAAAGATAGGGTTGCTTGACTTTAGCCGTACACAGAAGGATTAGTTTGTGAAATGGGAGCAGTTCCTAAAAATGTTTATGTTTTCTAATGTTTTGAATGGTATTTTAAAATATTTTATAGTGAACATATCATTTGTCCGTAAACATTTTGATTAGTAAAAAGATATGTTTAGAACTATATAAAACTGGATTTACAATATAAACGTAACAGTATAATTATGTTTATAATATAAAATGTTATGATATGCCTTAAAGATTTAATCAATTAACATTGAATTCCCATTACAAACTCATAAAATGTGAAAAAAATATATATACAGAAGAGAATTACTTTTTATTTGGGCCATTGTTCTTGATAGGTTATTTTGTAAAGGTAAGCAATTACCTTCTTATGCACTTTAATGTGCTGAATGATTATTCTTTAGTTTTAAGTGCCTTTGACTAAGACCACAATTATGTGTTCTATTGGCCATTTCATATAAATGTTGAGGGAAATAAAGCATGGGTTAATCAATGTACTTTGCTGAGATTGAGATTTCATGTTTTATCTTGGCCTTCCAGTTAAAATGCTGAGTAATGCGGGATCAACATGCATCTGTATTTAAAGTCTTTTTATCTACTTCTTTCAGTTGCTTAATTCTAAGAGTTAAGGTACCTTCACACTGAACAACTTTCCAACGATCACGACCAGCGATACGACCTGGCCGTGATCGTTGGTAAGTCGTTGTGTGGTCGCTGGGGAGCTGTCACACTGACAGCTCTCTCCAGCGACCAACGATCAGGGGAACGACTTCGGCATTGTTGAAACTGTCTTCAACGATGCCAAAGTCCCCCTGCAGCACCCGGGTAACCAGGGTAAACATCGGGTTACTAAGTGCAGGGCCGCGCTTAGTAACCCGATATTTACCCTGGTTACCATTGTAAAAGTTAAAAAAAACACTACATACTCACATTCTGATGTCTGTCACGTCCCCCGCCGGCGTCCACAGGGTTAAAACTGCTTTCGGCAAGAGCGCTGCTAATGCACACGCTGCTGCCGAGAGCTTCCCTGCACTGACTGTGTCAGCGCCGGCAGTAACAGCTGTGACGTCACCGCTGTTCTCTGCTTTACGGCCGGCGCTGACACAGTCTGTGGATGCCGGGGGACGTGACAGACAGCAGAATGTGAGTATGTACTGTTTTTTTTTTTTTACTTTTACAATGGTAACCAGGGTAAATATCGGGTTACTAAGCGTGGCCCTGCGCTTAGTAACCTGATATTTACCATGGTTACAAGTGAACACATCGCTGGATCGGCGTCACACATGCCGATCCAGCGATGACAGCTGGTGATCAGCGACCAAAAAATGGTCCTGATCATTCCCCAACGACCAACAATCTCCCAGCAGGGGCCTGATCGTTGGTCGCTGTCACACATTATGAGATCGTTAGCGGGATCGTTGCTACATCACCAAAAGCGTAACGTTGCAACGATATCGTTAATGATATCGTTATGTGTGATGGTACCTACACCATCTTCCAAATTATTATGCAAATGATATTTTTCTCAGATTTTCCTAAATGGTCGGTGCAAATGACAGTCAGTCTAATAAAAGTCATCACCCGTTAGAGTATACATAGAATTTTATTGAAGAAACCTCCCAATGATAACAGTATAATATCCAAAATTAATAAAGCCTTAAAATGCACTGTTCCAAATTATTAGGCACAGCAGAATTTCTAAACATTTGATATGTTTTAAAGAACTGAAAATGCTCATTTGTTGAATTTGCAGCATTAGGAGGTAACATTCACTGAACAAAAAAGCTATTTAACTCCAAAGCATCCGAACAGGCCAAATCACATGTTAACATAGGAACTCGTCTTTGATATCACCTTCACATTTCTTGCATCCATTGAACTTGTGAGTTTTTGGAGAGTTTCTGCTTGTATTTCTGTGCATGAAGTCAGAATAACCTCCCAGAGCTGCTGTTTTGATGCGAACTGCCTCCCACCCTCACAGATCTTTTATTTGATGATACTCCAAAGGTTCTCTGAAAGGTTGAGGCCAGAGGAAGATGGTGGCCACACCATGAGTTTATCTCCTTTTATGCCCATAGCAGCCAATGACTCAGAGGTATTCTTTGCAGCATGAGATGGTGCATTGTCATGCATTTTTTTGCTCCTGAAGGCACGTTTCTGCTTTTTATACCATGGAACAAAGTTGTCAGTCAGAAACTCTATATACTTTGCAGAGGTCATTTTCACACCTTCAGGAACCTTAAAGGTCCCTTCCAGCTGTTTCCAAATGATTCCGGCCCAAAACATGACTACTCCACCTCCTTGCTGATGCCGCAGCCATGTTGGGACATGGTGGCCATCCACCAACCATCCACTACTCCATCTGGACCATCCAGGGTTGCTCGACACTCATCAGTAAAAAAAATTAAGTTTGAAAATTAGTCTTCATGTATGTCTGGACCCACTGCAACCGTTTCTGCTTGTGAGCACAATTTAGTGGTGGCCGAATAGTAGGTTTATGCACAACAGCAAGCCTTTGAAGGATCCTACACCTTGAGGTTCGAGGGACTCCAGAGGCACCAGCAGCTTCAAATATCTGTTTGCTGGTTTGTAATAGCTTTTTTAGCAGCTGCTCTCTTAATCCGATGAACTTTCCTGGCAGAAACCTTCCTCATTAAGCCTTTATCAGCACGAACACATCTGTGCTCAGATTCAGCCACAAATCTCTTAACAGTATGATCATCACGCATAAGTTTTCGGGAAATATCTAATGTTTTCATGCCTTGACCAAGGCAATGCACTATTTGAGGCCTTTCGGCAGCAGAAAGATCCTTTTTCTTTCCCATGTTACTTGAAAACTGTGGCCTGCTTAATATCGTGGAACATCATTTTTAAGTAGCTTTTCTTTAATTAGAATCACCTGGAAAACTAATTATCACATGTGTTTAATATTGATGTCAGCGATCCATTGAGCCCTGAGACACAATACCATCCATGAGTTTATTTGAAAAACAAAACAATTAAATCTTTATGACACTTAAATCCAATTTGCATAATAATTTGGAACATGGTGTAAATTCTCATGAGTTTTGTTCTCAAACGCAAACACAGACCGATTTTCATCAGTGTGTTGGATCCTATTTTCATCAGCTTAAGGTTCATGTGTCTCTTTTTACCATGTGTGCACATCATTCATTTTTTTCATATGCAAAATAAAATGATGGAAGTAGCTCATACTTTCTTTAGCAACCAATCAGCAAAATCAGTCTACACATGGATGCAACTCGCATGGTATCTGTGGGCTATCCATTATTTTTTCACTGACCTTTTCATTTGAGTAGGCAAGTCTTATCCAAGTATCAGACCAAAGAAGGACACTATCATTTTTCTTTCATTCTTTGCAGGAACCATCAGTTAGCACAAAAAAAGTAGTGTCAATTGTCCCACAGAATATAATGCGTCAATGTGCTGTCAGCGAAGAACGCTAATAGCACTAGTTCAGAAATAATGATGCTTGAATCTAGCCTTCGGGGGTGTTCAGATGGCAGGCAAAAATTCTGCCTCAATTTTTAACGCAAATCTATGACAAATTCATAGCAACTTTATAGCAGATTTTGCTGTGCATTTTGTTGTGGATTTCTACATACAGTACATTATCTGGTTTCCAGAAAGAAAAAGTGTGATAAAATGATAGACATGTTGAATATTTAAAAATCCACAGCATGAAAAATGAGTGTTTATGTGCAGTAGGTTAGTAGGCAATGGCAATACGTCTCCATCCAATCTGCCTTCAGGAGAGTCACCTGCTCTACCATGTGCACCATCTCCTTTATCCAATCTGCCTCCATTGGAATCACCTGCTCAACCTTGAGCACCATATTCTTCATCCAATCTGCCTCAAGGGCAGTCACCTGCTCTAAAGGTACCGTCACACTAAGCGACGCTGCAGCGATACCGACAACGATCCGGATCGCTGCAGCGTCGCTGTTTGGTCGCTGGAGAGCTGTCACACAGACAGCTCTCCAGCGACCAACGATCCCGAGGTCCCCGGTAACCAGGGTAAACATCGGGTTACTAAGCGCAGGGCCGCCCTTAGTAACCCGATGTTTACCCTGGTTACCATCGTTAAAGTAAAAAAAAAAACGCTACATACTTACCTACCGCTGTCTGTCCCCGGCGCTGTGCTTCTCTGCTCTGGCTGTGAGCGCCGAGCAGCCGGAAAGCAGAGCGGTGACGTCACCGCTCTGCTTTCCGGCCGCTGTGCTCACAGCCAGAGCAGAGAAGCACAGCGCCGGGGACAGACAGCGGTAGGTAAGTATGTAGCGTTTGTTTTTTTTACTTTAACGATGGTAACCAGGGTAAACATCGGGTTACTAAGCGCGGCCCTGCGCTTAGTAACCCGATGTTTACCCTGGTTACCAGCGAAGACATCGCTGAATCGGTGTCACACACACCGATTCAGCGATGTCTGCGGGGAGTCCAGTGACGAAACAAAGTTCTGGACTTTCTTCCCCGACCAGCGACAGCACAGCAGGGGCCTGATCGCTGCTGCCTGTCACACTGGACGATATCGCTAGCCAGGACGCTGCAACGTCACGGATCGCTAGCGATATCGTCTAGTGTGACGGTACCTTAACTTGTGCACAATCTCCTTCATCCCATCTGCCTCCAGGGGAGTCACCTGCTCTACCTTGTGCAACAACTAATTAATTGAAGCTGCCTCCAGGGGAGTCACATGCTCTACATTGTGCACCATCTACTTCATCCAATCTGCCTCCAGGGGAGTCATGTGCTGTAACTTGTGCACCAACAGTATAATAGTTGTTATGATTAGGTAATTCAGAACCACAATGTACCTTGAAGTTCAGAGCACACAAAGTGACCTGACAATAACCAAAAGACATAGGACGAGCTCTGAGACGTGGGAACTCTGCTGACCGCAATCCCTAATCCTATCCAACCACACTAGAGGCAGCCGTGGATTGCGCCTAACGCTCCCTATGCAACTCAGCACAGCCTGAGAAACTAGCTAGGCCTAAGATAGAAAAATAAGCCTACCTTGCCTCAGAGAAATACCCCAAAGGAAAAGGCAGCCCCCCACATATAATGACTGTGAGTAGAGATGAAAATACAAACGCAGAGATGAAATAGATTTAGCAAAGTGAGGCCCAACTTACTGAACAGACCGAAGAAAGGAAAGATAACTTTGCGGTCAACACAAAACCCTACAAACAACCACGCAGAGGGGCAAAAAGACCCTCCGCACCGACTAACGGTACGGAGGTGCTCCCTCTGCGTCCCAGAGCTTCCAGCAAGCCAGAAAAACAAATTAAGCAAGCTGGACAGAAAAAATAGCAAACAAGAATAACACAAGCAAAACTTAGCTTATGCAGAGCAGACAGGCCACAGGAACGATCCAGGAGGAAGCAAGACCAATACTAGAACATAGACTGGAGGCCAGGAGCAAAGCACTAGATGGAGTTAAATAGAGCAGCACCTAACGACTTCACCACATCACATGAGGAAGGAAACTCAGAAGCCGCAGTACCACTTGTGACCACAGGAGGGAGCTCTCCCACAGAATTCACAACAGTACCCCCCTTGAGGAGGGGTCACCGAACCCTCACCAGAGCCCCCAGGCCGACCAGGATGAGCCATATGAAAGGCACGAACAAGATCGGCAGCATGGACATCAGAGGCAAAGACCCAGGAATTATCTTCCTGACCATAACCCTTCCACTTAACCAGATACTGGAGTTTCCGTCTCGAAACACGAGAATCCAAAATCTTCTCCACAATATACTCCAACTCCCCCTCCACCAAAACCGGGGCAGGAGGATCAACAGATGGAACCATAGGTGCCACATATCTCCGCAACAATGACCTATGGAATACGTTATGGATGGAAAAAGAATCTGGAAGGGTCAAACAAAAAGACACAGGATTAAGAACCTCAGAAATCCTATACGGACCAATGAAACGAGGCTTAAACTTAGGAGAGGAAACCTTCATAGGAATATGACGAGATGACAACCAAACCAAATCCCCAACACGAAGTCGGGGACCCACACAGTGTCTGCGATTAGCGAAACGTTGAGCCTTCTCCTGGGACAAGGTCAAATTATCCACTACATGAGTCCAAATCTGCTGTAACCTGTCCACCACCGTATCCACACCAGGACAGTCCGAAGACTCATCCTGCCCTGAAGAGAAACGAGGATGGAACCCAGAGTTGCAGAAAAATGGCGAAACCAAGGTAGCCGAGCTGGCCCGATTATTAAGGGCGAACTCAGCCAAAGGCAAGAAGGACACCCAATCATCCTGATCAGCAGAAACAAAGCATCTCAGATATGTTTCCAAGGTCTGATTGGTTCGTTCGGTCTGGCCATTAGTCTGAGGATGGAAAGCCGAGGAAAAGACAAATCAATGCCCATCCTAGCACAAAAAGCTTGCCAAAACCTTGAAACAAACTGGGAACCTCTGTCAGAAACGATGTTCTCTGGAATGCCATGTAAACGAACCACATGTTGGAATAACAATGGCACCAAATCAGAGGAGGAAGGTAATTTAGACAAGGGTACCAAATGGATCATCTTAGAGAAGCGATCACAAACCACCCAAATGACCGACATTTTTTGAGAGACGGGGAGATCCGAAATAAAATCCATAGAGATATGTGTCCAAGGCCTCTTCGGGACCGGCAAGGGCAAAAGCAACCCACTGGCACGAGAACAGCAGGGCTTAGCCCGAGCACAAATCCCACAGGACTGCACAAAAGAACGCACATCCCGCGACAGAGACGGCCACCAAAAGGATCTAGCCACTAAATCGCTGGTACCAAAGATTCCAGGATGACCAGCCAACACCGAACAATGAACCTCAGAGATAACTTTATTCGTCCACCTATCAGGGACAAACAGTTTCTCCGCTGGGCAACGGTCAGGTCTATTAGCCTGAAATTTTTGCAGCACCCGCCGCAAATCAGGGGAGATGGCAGACAAAATTACTCGCTCTTTGAGAACACCCGCCGGCTCAGACAAACCCGGAGAGTCGGGCACAAAACTCCTAGACAGGGCATCCGCCTTCACATTTTTAGAGCCCGGAAGGTACGAAACCACAAAGTCAAAACGGGAGAAAAACAGCGACCAACGAGCCTGTCTAGGATTCAACCGTTTGGCAGACTCGAGATAAGTCAAGTTCTTGTGATCAGTCAAGACCACCACGCGATGCTTAGCTCCTTCAAGCCAATGACGCCACTCCTCGAATGCCCACTTCATGGCCAGCAACTCTCGATTGCCAACATCATAATTTCGCTCAGCAGGCGAAAACTTCCTGGAAAAGAAGGCGCATGGTTTCATCACCGAGCAATCAGAACTTCTCTGTGACAAAACAGCCCCCGCTCCAATTTCAGAAGCATCAACCTCGACCTGGAACGGAAGCGAAACATCTGGTTGACACAACACAGGGGCAGAAGAAAAACGACGCTTTAACTCTTGAAAAGCTTCCACAGCAGCAGAAGACCAATTGACCACATCAACACCCTTCTTGGTCAAATCGGTCAATGGTTTAGCAATACTAGAAAAATTACAGATGAAGCGACGATAAAAATTAGCAAAGCCCAGGAACTTTTGCAGACTCTTCAGAGATGTCGGCTGAGTCCAATCATAGATGGCCTGGACCTTAACAGGGTCCATCTCGATAGTAGAAGGGGAAAAAATGAACCCCAAAAATGAAACCTTCTGAACACCAAAGAGACACTTTGATCCCTTCACAAACAAAGAATTAGCATGCAGGACCTGGAACACCATTCTGACCTGCTTCACATGAGACTCCCAATCATCCGAGAAGACCAAAATATCATCCAAGTATACAATCAGGAATTTATCCAGGTACTCTCGGAAGATGTCATGCATAAAGGACTGAAACACCGATGGAGCATTGGCAAGTCCGAAAGGCATAACTAGGTACTCAAAATGGCCCTCGGGCGTATTAAATGCAGTTTTCCATTCATCGCCCCGCTTAATACGCACAAGATTATACGCACCACGAAGATCTATCTTTGTGAACCAACTAGCCCCCTTGATCCGAGCAAACAAATCAGATAACAGCGGCAAGGCGTGCTGAAATTTGACCGTGATTTTATTTAGAAGGCGGTAATCTATACAAGGTCTCAGCGAACCATCCTTCTTGGCCATAAAAAAGAACCCCGCTCCCAATGGCGACGATGACGGACGAATATGACCTTTCTCCAAGGACTCCTTCACGTAACTCCGCATAGCGGCGTGCTCAGGTACAGATAAATTAAACAGTCGACCTTTAGGAAACTTACTGCCAGGAATCAAATCGATAGCACAATCACAATCCCTATGCGGAGGTAGGGCATTGGACTTGGGCTCATCAAATACATCCCGGTAATCAGACAAGAACTCTGGGACCTCAGAAGGGGTGGATGACGAAATAGACAGAAATGGAACATCACCATGTACCCCCTGACAACCCCAGCTGGACACAGACATTGATTTCCAATCTAATACTGGGTTATGGACTTGTAGCCATGGCAACCCCAACACGACCACATCATGCAGATTATGCAACACCAGAAAGCGAATATCCTCCTGATGTGCAGGAGCCATGCACATGGTCAGCTGGGTCCAGTATTGAGGCTTATTCTTGGCCAAAGGCGTAGCATCAATTCCTCTCAATGGAATAGGTGGCAGATGAGGTTTAACAATGATAAATGTA
This sequence comes from Ranitomeya imitator, assembly GCF_032444005.1. NCBI lineage: Eukaryota > Metazoa > Chordata > Amphibia > Anura > Dendrobatidae > Ranitomeya > Ranitomeya imitator. The sequence goes on along the minus strand of NC_091286.1, from coordinate 326,393,918 downwards.
AGGTTATACACATGGGAAGAAGGAATCAATGTCACCATTACACACTGAATGGGAAACCACTGGGTAAATCTGACAGGGAGAAGGACTTGGGGATCCTAGTTAATGATAAACTTACCTGGAGCAGCCAGTGCCAGGCAGCAGCTGCCAAGGCAAACAGGATCATGGGGTGCATTAAAAGAGGTCTGGATACACATGATGAGAGCATTATACTGCCTCTGTACAAATCCCTAGTTAGACCGCAGATGGAGTACTGTGTCCAGTTTTGGGCACCGGTGCTCAGGAAGGATATAATGGAACTAGAGAGAGTACAAAGGAGGGCAACAAAATTAATAAAGGGGATGGGAGAACTACAATACCCAGATAGATTAGCGAAATTAGGATTATTTAGTCTAGAAAAAAGACGACTGAGGGGCGATCTAATAACATGTATAAGTATATAAGGGGACAATACAAATATCTCGCTGAGGATCTGTTTATACCAAGGAAGGTGACGGGCACAAGGGGGCATTCTTTGCGTCTGGAGGAGAGAAGGTTTTTCCACCAACATAGAAGAGGATTCTTTACTGTTAGGGCAGTGAGAATCTGGAATTGCTTGCCTGAGGAGGTGGTGATGGCGAACTCAGTCGAGGGGTTCAAGAGAGGCCTGGATGTCTTCCTGGAGCAGAACAATATTGTATCATACAATTATTAGGTTCTGTAGAAGGACGCAAATCTGGGTATTTATTATGATGGAATATAGGCTGAACTGGATGGACAAATGTCTTTTTTCGGCCTTACTAACTATGTTACTATGTTACTATGACACTGCAAGGGCTCCAAGAAAAACCCACAACGCCTAGCATACTCCAAGTCCATCAAATTCAGGGCAGCGCCTGAATCCACAAATGCCATGACAGAATAAGATGACAAAGAGAAGATCAAAGTAACGGACAAAAGAAATTTTGACTGTACCGTACCAATGGTGGCAGACCTAGCGAATCGCTTAGTGCGCTTAGAACAATCAGAGATAGCATGAGTGGAATCACCACAGTAGAAACACAGCCCATTCTGACGTCTGTGTTCTTGCCGTTCAACTCTGGTCAAAGTCCTATTGCACTGCATAGGCTCAGATTTATGCTCGGATAATACTGCCAAATGGTGCACAGATTTACGCTCACGCAAGCGTCGACCGATCTGAATGGCCAAAGACATAGACTCATTCAGACCAGCAGGCATGGGAAATCCCACCATGACATCCTTAAGGGCTTCAGAGAGACCCTTTCTGAAAATAGCTGCCAGCGCACCTTCATTCCATTGAGTGAGCACGGACCACTTTCTAAACTTCTGACAATAAATCTCTATCTCATCCTGACCCTGACACAGAGCCAGCAAATTTTTCTCTGCCTGATCCACCGAATTAGGTTCATCGTACAGCAATCCGAGCGCCAGGAAAAATGCATCAATATTACATAATGCAGGATCTCCTGGCGCAAGGGAAAATGCCCAGTCTTGAGGGTCACCACGTAATAAAGAAATAATGATCCTAACTTGTTGAACTGGGTCACCAGAGGAGCGAGGTTTCAAAGCCAGAAACAGTTTACAATTATTTTTGAAACTCAGAAATTTAGCTCTATCTCCAGAAAACAAATCAGGAATAGGAATTCTTGGTTCTAACATAGAATTCTGAACCACAAAGTCTTGAATATTTTGTACTCTTGCAGTGAGATGATCCACACATGAAGACAGACCTTTAATGTCCATCACTACACCTGTGTCCTGAACCACCCAAATGTCTAGGGGAAAAAAAAGGCAAAACACAGTGCAAAGAAAAAAAAATGGTCTCAGAACTTCTTTTTTCCCTCTATTGAGAAGCATTAGTACTTTGGGCCTCCATTACTGTTATGATTAGGTAATTCAGAACCACAATGGACCTTGAAGTTCAGAGCACACAAAGTGACCTGACAATAACCAAAAGACATAGGACGAGCTCTGAGACGTGGGAACTCTGCTGACCGCAATCCCTAATCCTATACAACCACACTAGAGGCAGCCGTGGATTGCGCCTAACGCTCCCTATGCAACTCGGCACAGCCTGAGAAACTAGCTAGGCCTAAGATAGAAAAATAAGCCTACCTTGCCTCAGAGAAATACCCCAAAGGAAAAGGCAGCCCCCCACATATAATGACTGTGAGTAGAGATGAAAATACAAACGCAGAGATGAAATAGATTTAGCAAAGTGAGGTCCAACTTACTGAATAGACCGAAGAAAGGAAAGATAACTTTGCGGTCAACACAAAACCCTACAAACAACCACGCAGAGGGGCAAAAAGACCCTCCGCACCGACTAACGGTATGGAGGTGCTCCCTCTGCGTCCCAGAGCTTCCAGCAAGCCAGAAAAACCAATTAAGCAAGCTGGACAGAAAAAATAGCAAACAAAAATAACACAAGCAAAACTTAGCTTATGCAGAGCAGACAGGCCACAGGAACGATCCAGGAGGAAGCAAGACCAATACTAGAACATAGACTGGAGGCCAGGAGCAAAGCACTAGGTGGAGTTAAATAGAGCAGCACTTAACGACTTCACCACATCACCTGAGGAAGGAAACTCAGAAGCCGCAGTACCACTTGTGACCACAGGAGGGAGCTCTGCCACAGAATTCACAACAAATAGTAGTGCATCTGGCTGTACGTCTTCCCAACTGTGATGTGTTTTGGTGAATCATTGGTGAAATAATCCAATGATAGTTGTTTAAAACTTACATATATTTGCACTTGAGTGTAGTGTATACCTTTTTCTGAAATTCAGAGGTAATTGGCTTGAACACAATAACTAAACAGCAGCTTCTTTCACTGGGTAATGTGACTCCTTCCTCCCGATTCCAAAGTGTTGTATTCTCTATGACCCTTGTTAAATGGGTACATATGATGATATAGTATCATCCTGTGGGCCTCATAGCTCCAGCACTGCTCTGCTGTCTTCCGCTTTACATGGTATAACCACAGTTGACCTTGCATCTGAAGCCCATTCTTCCTGGAAAATGAAGGAACTTCATTATGTAGCACACCAATAGAATTTATATCTGCAGCCTATTGTGCAGGGAAAATTCAAAAGCTAATACAACTACATAAACAATCTGCTCTACTGCTACATGGTCTAGATCCTTTTTTTTATGAATTAAGCCCTCTCATTTGCAATAATAAACAGTTTTAAAACAATTTCCTGCCCCCAGTCTAAAACATATTCCTGAGGATGACATACACTAATTTTCTAAAGGGATTTCCCAGGATTTTAATATTGATGTCGCATCTTTAAGAAAGTCCAACCATATCAGATAAATGTTGGCCTGACCCCCAACAACACGATTGATTAGCTGTTTGAAGCAGACACAGTGCCTTGATGTGAGCTGTTCCCACTTTAGTGTTCACAATGTTCTGATGTCCCTTCAAACAGCTGATAAGTGTGAATGCCAAGAGTGAAATCCCAAGTGAACTAATATTTATCCCTATCCCATGAATCAATGATGAAATCCTGGAAACCCTTTACTATGGGTTTGTCATATACTCCAGAACAATGTGTACATGATGTGAGCTTCGTATTATCATTAAAAAAAGGAAAAAGATAACTCAAGGGCTAAAGTCCCCTCATACACATACAGTGGGGGTAGAGGTAAAACTTCTCCTCACCCCCGATGTATCACCTCTCACCTTAATAGGTTTTGTCTCTCACCTGAATCTCCCATACGCAGGAGCACTAGCTTCGACAAATGCTTCTGCTTTCTGTATGAGAGACCTGAAGCAAGACATCTCTGGTGGTGGCTTATTTCTTAGAGAACAAAAGAATTGAAAGTCTGAAATGTCAAACACTGACATCATTTGAGAAAAAAATAAATAAAGTGGCCTCATACACTTTAGACTGTCTGCCGAACCCATGAATATCAGTAAGTTTAACAAATGTTAGGCTAATGAGTGTTTTATACTGGAACAAATATAAAAGCGAAAAAACAACCTAATTGTTCTGCAAATGTGTATTGTGATTTACATCTCTCCTAGGTAAAAAGATAAAGTAAGGGTTTATATAAGTAGTAATACCCACCACATTACAAATGTTCGCTGCCTCATCCAACATAAGTTGCTATTTACCACCATTATTGGAAAAAGTAGCTCACTACTAGTGCAGTGGGATGTCCACTGCTCAGTCACCTGTCTGGAAGGTGTGACTGGATTGAGTAGATCTGCTCTTCTTCTACCTAGTATAATAGAGGTCAATGGGAAACTCGAGCCTTTTTCCGAAAGACTGTAACAATAGGGCTGAGAAGATCACTTAAATGGCTAGAGACTGTGCTGAAATGAAATGGGAACAGCATGAGGAAGACATCTGGAAGCACCTCTGACTCCTAGGCAGCTGCTGGGAACAATGCTGGCAGAGTATTACTCCCCTTTTACCAACTGACAATGAAACATACAAAACTCGATAGTGTATCAGGCAGTGGAGAGTAGTGATGGGCGAACCCCCGAGTTTTTCTGTAAAGTTCGAGTTCGGCGCCGGAGATGACGTGAACTTGCATCCGAACCCCGAACTTGGACTTTACAGATATGGGATTGAGCAGGGGGCTGTAAAAGAAAGCATAAAATTAATAATAAACATTATAATTATACTTACTTGTCCAGCGACGCGTTCTCCCGTCCCTCTGTCTCCCAACCGCATCTGCTCCCGGGGCCGCTCATTACCTGGTGGTGTTCATACGGTGACATCATATAGTATTGTAATGTTTATTATTAATTTTATGTTTTCTTTTACAGCCTTCCTGGACCCGAACTGGGTTTCCCATGGAAACCCATGTTCGGGACCATGTGGCCGGACACTATGTGTTTGGTACGGTCCCGAACTTTACAGTTTGGGTTTGCCCATCCCTAGTGGCGAGCGAATCTACCAGTGACAATGTGACCTCATTTTAGATGGAAATGTAACTCTGTTGACATATTTCAATGGAAGACTAATCCAGCCTAACATGTTCTGGGGAAGAGATAGGATCCATCTTTTCTTTAATTAAAAACCATTTGGAAAAGATGAGTGGATAAGAGTGACCACAACCCATCTGAGATGAGATTACATTCTTGCTGGAAGGTGGAGGGTTTACGCAATTTTGTAAAGTTCGTATCTCAATTTTGGGAACTTTTAGTTTTAGTGGAATTCATATATGACATGTAGTGTATGCATATGTTTGTATATTGTTAACACCTACATTAAATTAATGCTATAAGTGTGCTGGCCTATGTTTTCTGCATTGCAGATTGGCTGTCCCTTGGGTCATACATCCTTATCCACAAATCTTTTTTAGACTATTTTTAAATTGTGTGTGGCCTCTCCCTGAGCCACCCTTATCCATCTATCTTTCCCAGAGTTTGCAATTATAGTTAAGCTGATCCTACATATTTATTAGTTAATTTGAGACCTGGTTAGGCACATAGAGCAGTGAGTCAATAGAGTTAGGGTCTCATATGTGATGAGTTGAACTTGTTGCTAGTTGATGGGCTTATGCAATTTTGATTAAAACTGTAAACTAATTTTCTGTTTTTAATATGTGTAGCTTTAATGGAACCCACACATTGAATAATTTGCAGAATGATGTTACATAATGTTTTTGTACTGTACATGTTCAGATATCTATTAAACAAATTAAACCCCCATTAAAGGCATATGATTATGACACCCTGTAGTAAATCTTATTTTTGCATTAAGGATTACACAGGTCTACAAAAATATAGAAAAATTCAGGTACCAAGGTTTTGTGAATGGATTTAATGTATATTGAGGGCGCTGAATAAAAAAATCACATTACTTTTGCTAAATTGGTTCCAGTTTTTTTAATAATTCATAAACTAAAATAATGCATTACCCCAACGCGACTTGTATGTGATAACAAATGCAATGGCTTTTGGTCTTTTGGTCTGTCTCTTGACTCTTGAACAGTGTCTTATGTAATTAAATATCCCATATAAATATTTTGTATTTCAATTTGCAGGCTTACAATGCAATAAAAGTGACTTTTTAAAGCCTGCATGCTACTGTCATTAACTAATTATTAAATATCTCAGAAACTAGAGCCAATCTGGCAAAACCGAAGTTGCCATCAAAATCACTGAATACCGTGTATACTCGTGTATAAGCCACGTTTTTCAGCACATTTTTTGTGTTGAAAATGCCCCCCTTGACTTATACACGAGTCACGGTACAGAAAGCTGGCGGGGAGGCGGCAGAGCAGCGGATGCCAGGAGCCAGCGCACACATCATACTCACCTTTTCTGGGCAAAAGTAGGTGCCTCGGCTTACATTCGGGTCAGCTTATACTCAAGTATATACGCTACCAGTGTTATATAGTTATATAGAGTCCTGGTAGCAATAAACTATATTCCTGTTTTATGAGAGTTTTTTTTCATGCAAATTGTATGTCAACATAGCAAATGTTATGTTTGCTTGTTATGTTTGCTATATTCCAGAGGTTTTCTCATCAAAAGTAAATTTAGAGCTTAAAACAAGGATCTGCTACTGGCGGGAGAATTGCAGCACAACTCAATACAACCAATTGGTGCTTTGTTGTAGTTCCTTGTATTGCCACTTGCTGGTAGCCCCCTTGTGTAGGGATAAGTTTAAAAAAGCTGCAACCCTAAACCCCTTCATTCTCAGGTTTGTGGAAAGCCAGATGGCATGTAATGTACTAACGATATGCCAACACTTTTTGATGGGAAATGTATTTTTGGGATACAAAGCAAGAACATTTTTATAGCTGGCATTAGGTAAAATACATATGGAATAATGAGATTTAATATAAATATCATATGATCATTTTTTGAGCTTTATTTTATTTTTTTATTTTTATATAGCGCTAACATGAGCTGGTATTATTCCAAGCAATTATTATTAGTTTATGGGTTCTTCCTTCCAAAATATTATTTGTTGAATAATGAAAGAAGTCTTAATAGAATGTGAACATTAGACAAAACTATAATAATAGTTTAAGGCATATTTGGAATGAAAAGTTGATTTCTTAATGATAACAATTGCATTATTATTCATATTATTTTACTTACATGCACTATTTCCACTACTAGGAGTTCGATATCACTCTGAATAATAAATATGCATTTATTAAGTTATTTTTCTGATTGACTTTCAGCCAATAACCTCGGCCAATAATACCAGTACACGCGAAAAAAATACAGTTTGCAAATAGAAGTTTATGACAGGCTTGGGACCCCCTGAACACATGAAAATTCAGCCCTCATCAATAACCAAACTTTAATTATACACTGAAGGATTTTAGGTACTGTGGAGAAGAAGACCCGTGTCATATTTATGGAGTACTTCAATCAATTATTTGTCAAATCCTTCAAAATGTACTTTGTTTTGCTGAGAGCAAAATGTACATATAACGATTTGTTTTCCAGAGCTTTCCAGGTACCTGGGGACCTGCATTTATTGTATACTACTGTTGAAACACTTTTCAACTGACATGGTTGATAGCCTAGTAGATTATATTATTGAGCTAATTAGACAATAGAATTCTGACTGGAGATACGGGATTCAAGGAAGAAAACAAAATGCCTTTAAACTGTTGAGTTACGTCCATCTGCTCCTAGGCAAGTATCCACATGATTGAATGCAAATTGTAACTGGGCACCAAACGAACATGAACTTGTATCATGTATTTCATGGGTCTTTTCAATGATTTTATTTATAATAAAAGTCATATTCTTGTTATATTGTAGAACATTGACTCACAACAATATTTACGTCTTACGTAAATATTACGGACCTACCAGCATAAGGACAATTATGCTATTAAATTAGAAGGTGAAGAATGCGTGAACCATTGTCAGCATCCTTGGCACCTTTTTGTGTTGATATGAATGAGGTTTGGATGGGAAAGAGGAAGCATTGTTCTTGCTCACAGGAAGCTGTGCCTTCTCTAATTGGCTCTTCTGATCTCAGTGGAAAATGTATATGGAAGTTGTCCAAAATTAATAACTGTACATCTGTTACTTTTACAGAGGAAAGGTTTTTGATCAATAGACCTACACAAACATTAGGCTCGATCACTGACAGAGAAGAATACAAAATGTCTCATTACAGGATACAGCTTATAGATAAATTGTGGCTTCCAAAGTTCCCACTTTTTCATAGTGGCGTTAAATTTCAGAATATATATTGAGACTTTGTAAATAATCCATTATGCTACTTGTGTTGTGCATTTCAAAACAGGTTATGAATGCTCTGACTGTATTGAATTATGTGAAAAATGTTTCCATGGAAAAGGCAGCGAATGAACAAAGGTATCATTTTCCTGTAATTCATTCATTTTTTTTTCTGCTACAAACTAATTTGATCTCTTTTCTATATACAGTAATTATATGATCTATAAAACAATCATGTATGAGAAACATAAAAGAATAATATCAATTGCAATACTGTACGTGTATATGGAAATTGTTTTGTCCACTTTCTGACAAATCACATACTGTAAAACTCGAGGAAGTGAGAGAGAAGCAGCGCTCACTTCCTCTGGATGTGTGAGATTTGTCTAATGGTGGGGAGAGTGATTTGGCCAATGACTGGCCTCAGGATGGTGGGAGGGACACTGCCTACGCCCCTGGAATGGTGACAGCATCGGAGGAGAGTGTAAGGCTATGTGCCCACATTGCAGAAATGCTGCGGAAAGGTTCTCAGCATTTCCGCAACTCCCTGCCGTGGGTAAAACTCATGCAGAATTCGCATGCATTTTCCCGCAAAGCACAAGCATTTTGCAAGCGTTTTTAGCTTGGAGAATGCTTGCGCTTTTACAAGCGATTTGAAACATTGCTTGGAAAAGTGATTGACAGGTTGGTCACACTTGTCAAGCATAGTGCTTAACAAGTGTGACCAACTTTTTACTATTGATGCTGCCTGTGTGCAGCTTCAATAGTAAAAAAAATGTTAAAAATAATTAAAAAATAAAAAATATGGTTATTCTCACCTTCCGACGGCCCCCGATCTCCTCCGCGGTGCTACTGGTACATTCCGTTTCCAGGGATACTTTGCGCGAAGGACCTTTGTGACGTCACGACTTCATCTCAAGTGATTCGCGCAATGCATCCCTGGGAACGGAAGCCACCGCGTGCACTGCTGAGAGCCAAGAGGACTCCGGGGGCCATCAGAAGGTAAGTATATCACTATTTTTTATTTTAAATCTTTTTTTTACAGGGATACTGTTCCCAGGGCCTGGAGGAGAGTCTCCCCTCCTCCAGACCCTGGGTACCATCCGCACATGAAGCGCTCACTTTATGCATGGTGGGCAGAGCCACATGTGTAAAGTGAGCGTTTCAATGCAATCTTATGGTGGTGGAATCACCGTGATTCCGCTGAAGTAACAGTGAACATGCTACGTATTTTACCGCTATGCGATTCCGCAGCTGGAAAATCTGCAGCATAGCAGCAACTGTGGAATCCCATAGGATTGCATGGGAATGCATTTTTAAGCATTTTTTAAGCGTTTCCACTGCGGCAAAAAAACACAGCGGAAATGCATAAAAACGCAATGTGGGCACACAGCCTAAGCGCTATTATTTTACTGTGAGCAAACATATGGATTGAGAAGGGGTTGTCCTAGCAATGTTCATCCCCTTCGACTTTCTCTTCAGTTCTCTTATCTAAGTTTCCTGACTACAACAGTTGTGTGTTAAGTAACTTAATGAAATATTGCGAATATCAATAATGTCCATTGTAAATGCTTTTAAATCATTTGCATTTTACTCTTGTCATAGCAACAGGATATGTGTAAAATGACTTATAGAAATATACTGTGAATCTCAATAGGGTGCATTGTGTAATACTTCAGCATTTTCCTTTATGTATTAGCTGTAAGTTCCTCCATGGATAGTCTGTCAGTCGTAGAGAAATCATTGACATCCTCAGTATTATGCTACATTATCATTTATATAATCAAAGAGACAAAGACACCATATTACATTCTAAAAACAAAAAAATCCATTAATTGCATTAACTTGCAAAAAATTATATTTTCCTCTCAAGTGCCTAATAAGTGCATGACCAATTGTTAAAGAAAGAAATTTGCGGTATCAAAAATTATTATGGCAAAAAAATGTGTTCTGTATTGTTCTTTTGCTAAATAAACTAATATGTTAATAATAATTGGTCTAAATATATTACAAATATTGTTTGAGAATTAAGTTAATATAATAAACTTCAAGCAATTCCTATGTGAGGTTGTTGTGAGATGTGAGTTCTAATTCACGCGCTCATTGATCACTGTATATATTAATGTATAATATAGTTTCATATACAGCATGGCTTGATAATTGACATGTTAATTAATCCTAACATGACCAGGCGCGTTGTGGCGCTCTACAAGAGATATACAGTAATGGACTTACAAATGCTCTAACAGCAATTATACATTAGGTTTATGAGCACTGTAATGTTTATGGTATGTAATTCCATAAATCTCTGACCAAGATATTTGCACATTACAACTCATTATTATATTATATTATGTAATTTTCCAAGCAGCCTGATTATTTATTTTTAACTATTAAAATAAAACAGCGCTCCTTAGTTTTGTAGTATATAAATACTTAGGATGATTCAAATTTAACTTTTTTTAAGACAATAAACCTACTGGTTAAAGAAGGGTGAAAAAAAATATTTGTGCTTGAATAGGCATCTATCATTAGCGATCTTTTAAAGACGTACCTATAATGAGAATAAGAACCAGGGCAGCCCACCAGATAGAGCCAGAGAGCAGTGACATTCACAGAGGAGAGGGGTATCCATGTCAAAGATCAAAATTCTAAAAATATAATTATTTCTTTAAAATGTCCTCCATGATTCTCAACACTTAATAAGCAAACAGGATGGGAACAATTACAGCTATGTACCCTTTCTCTAAAGGCATTTTAGCAGCCCCATGCTCTGCCTCTATGGTCTATTTGCCTTTGCGGGAGAAGCTTCTGGCTTTAAATGCTCTTTGCTTAGCACTAATAAATATCCAAAATGTTATATTTACAATGTGATATGACGGCATATGGCTTAAAGGGGCACATTTTTAAATCATGTCTTACAGTTTGCATTTTATGGAATTTTATTTCAAAGGTCTAGAAAAAAAAAGACAAAACTAGACAAACAAACCAGAACTAAACCATTTCTCATGTGACAGTTGTTGTATACTTGTACATATAAAGACTTTAAAAAAGTTATAGAACTGTTAAGTTAGGCACTTTGTTTTTAAAATCCTCAAATAATCCAGATTATGGCAAAAACTGCCAATAAAGGATCAGAAATCTATGCAATTGCATGGAAAATGTACAGATTTGTAAGAAAATGTTTGGTATAATTTGTATTTGTAAATAGTAATTTTTTTATACCTTCATTTTGTTAGGAGTCCAGTGGGCCAGGTACTCAGTGAGTGACAGCGTTTATGTGAATAAGTACTGCGGTAGTTCAACTCGGAGGTACTGAGGTAGAAAACAGGAACACTGTCTCTTTAAATCCTCTGTTGGTTTATTTTATAGATGGCATAAAGCAACATGAAGGGAAAAGTTAACATAGCCCTTTGGGCAAAGCAGAACACCAAAAGAAACAATAATGACACAAATCACTGGAGATCCTCTTTCCAGCACTACTGAACTCAGACTGCTTCTGGAGGCCAGCTATTTAAGCCCCAGACCACACACTAGGGTGGAAATAAGGTGGACAACCTCCCATCCACTCTATGGTTGTCCACCAAAAAAACCAGCCATTTATTTAAATTGGCTGTTAACTCCTTGAAACATTTAATGTGCTGAATGAAAGACTTCTGAGATTTTAGATCACTGAAGCCATTAAGCTCAGTGAAACATATCTCCACTAAAACACTTTACCAGTGAATTTGTCACAGTACATACAAAGACAGTTGTCAGTCACCGCTGTAAGACCACCCACTGGAATCCTGTGCCCATAATGAGCACAAATTAAAATGAAAAAAAGAATCTTTTCCAACAAAAAAATCTTCTCAGCTCTATTTGCATTGTAACATTCTGTCCTCAGGTGGAATTGCATCAGTCAAAGTGACAGGTTCCACTATAATTCTTTGAAGACACTCAACAAAGTCAAATGCCTACTATGTTTTGATATCAATATCTCACAGTGCGGTTGAAAAATTATAGCCAGAACTGCTATTCAGCTAACATGTCAGCTTATTCATGCTACACAAGCCACGTGCAGCATGACTCAAAACCTGGTGGATCTTTTGCAGCCACATATTCTTTTCTGTGGCATTTCAGAGAAGCTATAGTTAGTAAATAATGTGACGCCCGAGAGACCGGGATACCCAGCACCGGACCAATGGGGTCTGTCTCTTAAGCGGGATGTCACGGGTGGCTTGACCCGGTGCTGTGGCCTCAGGCAATGCACAGTGTTAGGGGTATCGTGAGGGGACAGGCACTTACTTGATCAACAGCAGGTTCTCCCAGCGGTGACGATCCCGATCCTGGATAGATGGCTATTGTCCAAATGAAAGACTGAGGCGTTGAAACGTTTAACCAGTTTACTTTAACATAAAGGGATTTACAACCAGTCCTGTCACCGGAGTCTGTATGGGAACTCTGAATTACTTTGACCCTGCCGGGGTCTTCGACTCTTATTGTACGCAATTTCTGTGTGGCCCTGCTGCTGTATGTGAACTGGCTGCCGGCCCAATCTGTCCCCTCCGGGTCCTGGTTCGACGGGCGACCCGAGTCCTTTTATCGACTTACCCCCTCCGGGAGTACCGCTGAACTCTGTGTCTGTTGCTGCGTCCGGCCCTAGTGAAGCTGATATCACCTCACGTTTTTCCGGTTGCTGTATTATATATAATGAATACAGCCACGGATCCGGTATCCGTCTTTGCGCCTGTTCTGGGTAGTGATTAATGCTACCCGGTTCTCACAATATCCTTTTTCTCTGTCCCTTTTCTCCTCAGGCTGGTGATTTGGGCCTGGAAACCGTCATTGGGCTGTTAGAAATTCAGCTGTATGACCTCTCACTTTCAGCTCCTCGGCCCAACTGCCATTTCTTCTCTCAGACCAGAATGGATCAAGGGGAGTCTCTGGAGCTCCCCCTTCTGGCCGGAGGAGGTAGTGCAGTCTTGCTATTTTAGTATTTGTATTCAGTGTCAGTAACTATATTTGTGGCAAATACCTCTAGGGGTGCCACATTCCCCCTTAGTTAAGAACAGTACTCCGGGACTGTGGGACGATAACATTTTGAAATAACAATTAATATGTACAGAGTCTTAAAAATGAAAAGTTACAAAAACCACTCAAGGAAACAAAAATAGAGTTCTGTAAAAAGTCACTTCAAATAGCGTCCATTAATACAGTTCTATCCTTGAAGGTACTAGGAAAGGCACTGCACTTTGTGTCCAAGAATTTAGTTCCATTTTTCCAACGGAGTTACCAATATAAAGTCTAAAGAAAGTTCAAAAAGAGCAAAAAGCAAAGTTCAAAAAGCAGTCTTTCCGGAGCTTTGATTTAGTGCCTCCGGGCTGATGAAAAGTTCAAGAATATGCGATAAGTTCATACAGACAAGTCTCTGTAGGTACTGGGCTTAAACGTTGCAGAATGATAACAATGACTATAGTTTTATAGTTGGTAATCCGCATACCTGGCCGTTAATTGACCCTGGGTACTACGCTGTGATCTACGTAATAGCGGCGTCTCTTCATGTGGTGTACTACTGTCTACTGCGGATGTAGTATCTGCCCGCTCTGCTAAAGATAATTCCACGACTATGGAGTTGGCAAGTCCACCGTGAATGGGATTACTCTGATCAGGAATCTGTTCTTCCTGGCCTGGAACCTCCCGTAGTACGGGGTGAGCCTCTTCCTGTCTTGGGACTTCTGGTATTGGGTTCGGTGTTGGGTAAAAGGCCACCATGGGAACCACTACTGCACCATGGTATGTTAGTAGGGTTTTGGGAAAGTCTCCTATACAGGTGTGATACATTTCCTCTTCTTTTTCCTTTACTGGTTGGACCTGCATGGGTTGAATAACTTCTGGTTCTGGCTGGACAACTTCTGGCTCTTTCAATGCTTCCGGACATAATTTAAGATTGTCTCTTGACACTAGTACAGATGTTAAGCCTCCGTTTTTGCTAATGAGACACATTTTAGGATTATCCATTCTTGTTGGTAAAACTGTGTAGGGTACGGCTTCCCACTGATTGTCTAGTTTATTGGTTCGACGATTTCTCTTGAGCACTTGGTCACCCGGTCTTAATGGGGTCGCTGTTGTGAATTCTGTGGCTGAATTCACTCCTGTGGTCACAAGTGGTACTGCAGCTTCTGAGCTTCCTCCCTCAGGTGTTCTGGTGAGCTCGTTAACTGCTTCATTACTTAACTCCGCCTGATGCTGCTATCCTTGCTCCTTGTCAATGTTTCAGTGTTGGATCTGAGCTTCTCCTGATTGTTCCTGTGACCTGCTGCTCTGTATAGCTAAGTGCTTTTTGCTTTTTTGTTGCTTTTTTTCTGTCCAGCTTGTCTTTTGTTTTGCTGGAAGCTCTGAGACGCAAAGGGTGTACCGCCGTGCCGTTAGTTCGGCACGGTGGGGTTTTTTTTGCCCCCTTTGCGTGGTTTTGCTTTAGGGTTTTTTGTAGACTGCAAAGTTCGCTTTACTGTCCTCGCTCTGTCCTAGAATATCGGGCCCCACTTTGCTGAATCTATTTCATCCCTACGTTTTGTCTTTTCATCTTACTCACAGTCATTATATGTGGGGGGCTGCCTTTTCCTTTGGGGAATTTCTCTGAGGCAAGTCAGGCCTATTTTTCTATCTTCAGGCTAGCTAGTTTCTTAGGCTGTGCCGAGTTGCCTAGGTAGTTGTTAGGCGCAATCCACAGCCGCTTTTAGTTGTGTTTAGGATAGGATCAGGTGTGCAGTCTACAGAGTTTCCACGTCTCAGAGCTCGTTCTTGTATTTTTGGGTATTTGTCAGATCACTGTGTGCGCTGTGATCGCTAAGCACACTGTGTTTCTGGATTGCCTTCATAACACCTGTCATTAGCAAACATAACAGTACAAGGAGCCACACTAATGATTCTCAATAGAGGGAAAGAAAAAGTTCTGACATCATTTTTTTTTTTTTTTTCTGCTCTGTGTTCACTTTTTTTTTTCCCCTAGACATTTGGGTGATTCTGGACACAGGTGTGGACATGGATATTCAGGGTCTGTGCTCTTCAATGGATAATCTCGTTATAAATGTACAAAAAATTCAAGATACTATTGATCAGAAATCTATGTTAGAACCAAGAATTCCTATTCCTGATTTGTTTTTTGGAGATAGAACTAAGTTTCTAAGTTTCAAAAATAATTGTAAGCTATTTCTGGCCTTGAAACCTCATTCTTCTGGTAATCCTATTCAACAGGTTTTGATTATTATTTCTTTTTTGCGCGGCGACCCTCAAGACTGGGCATTTTCTCTTGCGCCAGGAGACCCTGCATTGAGTAGTGTCGATGCGTTTTTCCTGGCGCTCGGATTGCTGTACGATGAGCCTAATTCAGTGGATCAGGCTGAGAAAAATTTGCTGGCTTTGTGCCAGGGTCAGGATGATATAGAAGTATATTGTCAGAAATTTAGGAAATGGTCAGTACTCACTCAGTGGAATGAATCTGCGCTGGCAGCTTTGTTCAGAAAGGGTCTCTCTGAGGCTCTTAAGGATGTCATGGTGGGATTTCCTATGCCTGCTGGTTTGAATGAGTCTTTGTCTTTGGCCATTCAGATCGGTCGACGCTTGCGCGAGCGTAAATCTGTGCACCATTTGGCGGTACTGCCTGAGGTTAAACCTGAGCATATGCAGTGCGATAGGACTATGACTAGAGTTGAACGGCAGGAATACAGACGTCTGAATGGTCTGTGTTTCTACTGTGGTGATTCCACTCATGCTATTTCTGATTGTCCTAAGCGCACTAAGCGGTCCGCTAGGTCTGCCGTCATTGGTACTGTACAGTCCAAATTCCTTCTGTCCATTACCTTGATATGCTCTTTGTCGTCGTTTTCTGTCATGGCGTTTGTGGATTCGGGCGCTGCCCTGAATCTGATGGATTTGGATTATGCTAAACATTGTGGGTTTTTCTTGGAGCCTTTGCGGTGTCCTATTCCATTGAGAGGAATTGATGCTACACCTTTGGCCAAGAATAAACCTCAATACTGGGCCCAGCTGACCATGTGCATGGCTCCTGCACATCAGGAAGTTATTCGCTTTCTGGTGTTGCATAATCTGCATGATGTGGTCGTGTTGGGGTTGCCATGGCTACAAACCCATAATCCAGTATTGGATTGGAATTCCATGTCGGTATCCAGCTGGGGTTGTCAGGGGGTACATGGTGATGTTCCATTTTTGTCGATTTCGTCATCCACCCCTTCTGAGGTCCCAGAGTTCTTGTCTGATTATCAGGATGTATTTGAAGAGCCCAAGTCCGATGCTCTACCTCCGCATAGGGATTGTGATTGTGCTATCAATTTGATTCCTGGTAGTAAATTCCCAAAAGGTCGATTATTTAATTTATCCGTGCCCGAACACGCCGCTATGCGCAGTTATGTGAAGGAATCCCTGGAGAAGGGACATATTCGCCCATCGTCATCACCACTGGGAGCAGGGTTCTTCTTTGTAGCCAAGAAGGATGGTTCGCTGAGACCGTGTATTGATTACCGCCTTCTTAATAAGATCTCTGTTAAATTTCAGTATCCCTTGCCATTGTTATCTGACTTGTTTGCTCGGATTAAGGGGGCTAGTTGGTTCACTAAGATAGATCTTCGTGGTGCGTATAATCTGGTGAGAATCAGGCAAGGAGATGAATGGAAAACTGCATTCAATACGCCCGAGGGTCATTTTGAGTATCTAGTGATGCCGTTCGGACTTGCCAATGCTCCATCTGTGTTTCAGTCTTTTATGCATGACATCTTCCGTGAGTATCTGGATAAATTCCTGATTGTTTACTTGGATGACATTTTGATCTTCTCAGATGATTGGGAGTCTCATGTGAAGCAGGTCAGAATGGTTTTTCAGGTCCTGCGTGCTAACTCTTTGTTTGTGAAGGGATCAAAGTGTCTCTTCGGTGTGCAGAAAGTTTCATTTTTGGGGTTCATCTTTACCCCTTCTACTATCGAGATGGATCCAGTTAAGGTCCAAGCCATCCAGGATTGGATTCAGCCGACATCTCTGAAAAGTCTGCAAAAGTTCCTGGGCTTTGCTAATTTTTATCGTCGCTTCATCTGTAATTTTTCTAGCATTGTCAAACCATTGACCGATTTGACCAAGAAGGGTGCTGATTTGGTTAATTGGTCTTCTGCTGCTGTGGAAGCTTTTCAGGAGTTGAAGCGTCGTTTTTGTTCTGCCCCTGAGTTGTGTCAGCCAGATGTTTCTCTTCCGTTCCAGGTCGAGGTTGATGCTTCTGAGATTGGAGCAGGGGCGGTTTTGTCACAGAGAGGTTCTGATTGCTCAGTGATGAAACCATGTGCTTTCTTTTCCAGGAAGTTTTCGCCCGCTGAGCGTAATTATGATGTGGGCAATCGAGAGTTGCTGGCCATGAAGTGGGCATTCGAGGAGTGGCGTCATTGGCTTGAAGGAGCTAAGCATCGCGTGGTGGTATTGACTGATCATAAGAACTTGACTTATCTCGAGTCTGCCAAACGCTTGAATCCTAGACAGGCCCGTTGGTCGTTATTTTTTGCCCGCTTCGACTTTGTGATTTCGTACCTTCCGGGCTCTAAAAATGTGAAGGCGGATGCTCTGTCTAGGAGTTTTGTGCCCGACTCCCCGGGTTTATCTGAGCCAGCGGGTATCCTCAAGGAAGGAGTCATTGTGTCTGCCATCTCCCCTGATTTGCGGCGGGTGCTGCAAAAATTTCAGGCGAATAAACCTGATCGTTGTCCAGCAGAGAAACTGTTCGTCCCTGATAGGTGGACTAATAAACTTATCTCTGAACTTCATTGTTCGATGTTGGCTGGTCATCCTGGAATCTTTGGTACCAGAGAGTTAGTGGCTAGATCCTTCTGGTGGCCATCTCTGTCACGGGATGTACGTACTTTTGTGCAGTCCTGTGGGATTTGTGCTAGGGCTAAGCCCTGCTATACTCGTGCCAGTGGGTTGCTTTTGCCCTTGCCGGTCCCAAAGAGGCCTTGGACACATATTTCGATGGATTTCATTTCTGACCTTCCCGTTTCTCAAAAGATGTCAGTCATTTGGGTGGTCTGTGATCGCTTTTCTAAAATGGTCCATCTGGTGCCCTTGGCTAAATTGCCTTCCTCCTCTGATTTGGTACCTTTGTTCTTTCAGCATGTGGTTCGGTTGCATGGCATTCCTGAGAATATTGTTTCTGACAGAGGTTCCCAGTTTGTTTCAAGGTTTTGGCGAGCCTTTTGTGGTAGGATGGGCATTGACCTATCCTTTTCCTCGGCTTTCCATCCTCAGACTAATGGCCAGACCGAACGAACCAATCAGACCTTGGAAACATATCTGAGATGTTTTGTTTTTGCAGACCAGGATGATTGGGTGTCCTTTTTGCCGTTGGCTGAGTTCGCCCTTAATAATCGGGCCAGCTCGGCTACCTTGGTTTCTCCATTTTTTTGCAATTCTGGGTTCCATCCTCGTTTCTCTTCAGGACAGGTTGAGTCTTCAGACTGTCCTGGTGTGGATTCTGTGGTGGATAGGTTGCAGCAGATCTGGACTCAGGTAGTGGACAATTTGATCTTGTCCCAGGAGAAAGCTCAACTTTTCGCTAATCGCAGACGCCGTGTGGGTCCCCGACTTCGTGTTGGGGATCTGGTTTGGTTATCTTCTCGTCATATTCCTATGAAGGTTTCCTCTCCTAAATTTAAACCTCGTTTTATTGGTCCGTATAGGATTTCTGAGGTTCTCAATCCTGTGTCTTTTCGTTTGACCCTCCCAGACTCCTTTTCCATACATAATGTATTCCATAGGTCGTTGTTGCGGAGATACGTGGCACCTATGGTTCCATCTGTTGAGCCTCCTGCCCCGGTTTTGGTGGAGGGGGAATTGGAGTATATTGTGGAGAAGATTTTGGATTCTCGTGTTTCTAGACGGAAACTCCAGTATCTGGTTAAATGGAAGGGTTATGCTCAGGAAGATAATTCCTGGGTTTTTGCCTCTGATGTTCATGCTTCCGATCTTGTTCGTGCCTTTCATGCGGCTCATCCTGGTCGGCCTGGGGGCTCTGGTGAGGGTTCGGTGACCCCTCCTCAAGGGGGGGGTACTGTTGTGAATTCTGTGGCTGAATTCACTCCTGTGGTCACAAGTGGTACTGCAGCTTCTGAGCTTCCTCCCTCAGGTGTTCTGGTGAGCTCGTTAACTGCTTCATTACTTAACTCCGCCTGATGCTGCTATCCTTGCTCCTTGTCAATGTTTCAGTGTTGGATCTGAGCTTCTCCTGATTGTTCCTGTGACCTGCTGCTCTGTATAGCTAAGTGCTTTTTGCTTTTTTGTTGCTTTTTTTCTGTCCAGCTTGTCTTTTGTTTTGCTGGAAGCTCTGAGACGCAAAGGGTGTACCGCCGTGCCGTTAGTTCGGCACGGTGGTTTTTTTTTTGCCCCCTTTGCGTGGTTTTGCTTTAGGGTTTTTTGTAGACTGCAAAGTTCGCTTTACTGTCCTCGCTCTGTCCTAGAATATCGGGCCCCACTTTGCTGAATCTATTTCATCCCTACGTTTTGTCTTTTCATCTTACTCACAGTCATTATATGTGGGGGGCTGCCTTTTCCTTTGGGGAATTTCTCTGGGGCAAGTCAGGCCTATTTTTCTATCTTCAGGCTAGCTAGTTTCTTAGGCTGTGCCGAGTTGCCTAGGTAGTTGTTAGGCGCAATCCACAGCCGCTTTTAGTTGTGTTTAGGATAGGATCAGGTGTGCAGTCTACAGAGTTTCCACGTCTCAGAGCTCGTTCTTGTATTTTTGGGTATTTGTCAGATCACTGTGTGCGCTCTGATCGCTAAGCACACTGTGTTTCTGGATTGCCTTCATAACACCTGTCATTAGCAAACATAACAGGTCGCTAGAGCATTCTGGTTGAAAGTTCGCTCTTGTCTTTCTCTAGTTTGCTGAAGGCTTCTTTCCACACTCTCTTGCACTTGGCGATACTGCTTTTGCCGTATGATATCCCAATTGGAGTCTTGAACTTCTGCGTCTGGTTTCAGAATTCCCATTTCTAGATCAATTGGTAATTGGCCGGGTCTTGCACGCATAAGGTAAGCTGGGGTGCAGTTGGTGGAGCTCACCGGGACATGATTATACAGATCCACCAAGTCAGGCAATTTCTCTGGCCATTGATTCCTTTCTGTCTCAGGTAAAGTCTTTAGTAGGTCTATTACAATATGGTTCATCTTCTCGCATAAGCCGTTTGTTTGTGGATGATAGGCCGTCGTCCGGATCTTTTTGCAACCATACATATTACAGAATTCTCTGAAGATCTCTGATTCAAAAGCTGTACCTTGGTCGGTGAGAACCTGTTCCGGATATCCATGGGTTCTACAAAAGTACGTTTGGAACGCTTTGGCTGCTGTTTTTGCTGTCAGATCTTTTACGGGTACTACTACCAAGAAGCGTGAATAATGGTCCACGATGGTCAAGGCATAGACATAGCCGGACCGGCTTGGTGTCAACTTCACGTGGTCCATGGCTACAAGTTCAAGTGGTTGTTTGGTGATTATGGGCTGCAGTGGTGCTCTTTGGTTCTTTTGATCGTTTCTTCTGAGGTTGCACGGGCCACAATTTCTGCACCACTGTTCGATTGATTTTCTCATCCCGACCCAATAAAATCTTTCTCTTAGAAGTACTTCTAACTTTTTCCAACCGAAGTGACCAGCATTATGGTAAGCTTCGAGGACCATCTTGACATCTTGTTTAGGCACGATAATCTGCCAAACCAATTCATGTGTTTTCGGATTGGTGTACCTTTTACAGAGCTTCCCTTGATACAGGAACATTTTGCCTCTCTCTTTCCAGAGTTGATGCGTCTCTTCTGGGGCATCCTCATCGGGATATGCACTTTGCTCAGTTAACAGTTCCTTCACCAACTTCACAGCCGGATTGCTGTCTTGGGTGTCAGCCCATCTATGGTGTGCTAACGGATTAAAATTCACCTCTTGTTGTTTCTGATAGGTACTTGACTGATGATGTTTTGCCTTGGGATGATGGAAGGCTGGTAGTTCAATTTCTTCAAGCTCCCCCGTTTCTTCTTCTACATCTCTCAAGTGTGGCATCCGGGATAGGGCATCGGCATTTCCATTCTTGCGACCTGCTCGATACTTGATCTTGAAGTTGTAATTAGATAACCGGGCTATCCATCGCTGTTCTAACGCACCTAATTTGGCTGTGTCCAGGTGGGTCAACGGATTGTTGTCAGTATAGACAATAAATTCTGCAGCGGCCAGATAGTGTTTGAAACGTTCAGTCACAGCCCAAACTACTGCCAGTAGTTCCAATTTGAAGGAGCTATAATTTTCTGGATTTCTTTCAGTAGGCCGGAGCTTTCTACTTGCAAAGGCGATGACTTTCTCCCGACCTTCTTGCTTTTGTGACAGCACCGCTCCTAGTCCCACATTACTGGCATCGGTGTAGAGGATGAAAGGTTGATGGTAATCTGGGTATGCCAGAACCTCTTCACCGGTTAGTGCCTTCTTTAGTTGTTCAAAGGAGTCTTCCCTTTCGTCGTTCCACTGGAAAGGAGGGTTTCGGTTTGAAGGTTTCTTCGTCTGCCCTACCAAGGCGTCTTGCAAGGGTGCTGCCAACTTGGTAAATCCTTTTATAAATCTGCGATAGTAACCCACCAATCCCAGGAATTGCCTCACTTCTTTTGCGCTGGTAGGTCTCGGCCAATCCCTTATGGCGGTTATTTTCTCGGGATCCGGTGCTACTCCCTCCGAACTCACGATGTGTCCCAGGTACTGTACCTTTGGCTTGAGAAGGTGACATTTGGATGGCTTGATTTTCATGCCATACCTGGATAAGGCTTCAAACACTTCTGCCAGGTCTTTTAAGTGTTGTTCGTAAGTCTTTGAGTAGACGATCACATCATCTAGGTACAGGAGGACGGTCTCAAAGTTCTTGTGTCCGAGGCAGCATTCCATCAGCCGCTGGAAGGTACCGGATGCATTGCAGAGTCCGAACGGCATGTGATTAAATTCACTTAGACCCATTGGTGTGGTGAATGCCGTCTTTTCCTTATCTCTCTCAGCCACAGGGACTTGCCAATACCCGCTTGTTAAGTCTAAGGTGGAAAAATAATTAGCAGATTTCAAAGCGGTCAAGGACTCTTCTATCCTAGGCAAGGGGTAGGCGTCTTTATGGGTGATGTTATTAATCTGCCGGTAGTCTACGCACATTCTCATGGTTCCGTCTTTTTTTTTGACAATCACTAGAGGGGCTGCCCAGGGGCTACAGCTGTCTCTTATTACCCCGGCCTGTTTCATATCCCTCAGCATATCTTTTGCACATTGATAGTGAGCGGGCGGTATGGGTCTATATCTTTCTTTTATTGGGGGATGGTCACCGGTGGGGATTGTGTGTTCTACCCCTTCTATCCGTCAGAAGTCCAATGGGTGTTTACTGAAGACTTGTTCATATTCCGTCACTAGCCTATACACCCCTTGTTTTTGATGGGTAGGTGTTGAATTTATGCCCACATGTAGCTGTTGGCACCAATCCTCCAATTCTCCATCTGAGCCGTTGACTTCCACCTGACAGGTTGGTTCTAAGGGCTCAATGGTTGTGATGGCATTGTTGTCAACAGTATATAGCTTTGCCACTGTAGCATACCTTGGCAAAGTGACCTCTTCCTCTCCACAGTTCAAAAGTCGTACCGGCACTCGTCCCCGGTGTACCTCGACTACCCCTCGTGCTGTGAATATAGTGGGCCTCCTGTCGGTGTACACTGGTTCTATTAAGGCTTGATAATCTCGTCCCTTAGTACCAATGGCTGCTC
Source organism: Ranitomeya imitator (assembly GCF_032444005.1). Taxonomy (NCBI): domain Eukaryota; kingdom Metazoa; phylum Chordata; class Amphibia; order Anura; family Dendrobatidae; genus Ranitomeya; species Ranitomeya imitator. Next base: position 326,370,947 of record NC_091286.1, on the reverse strand, counting down.
TACACCATACCAGCATTTCTGTTTTTGGTGGGATTACAATAGACGTTGGATCACTTACCCTCACACTGCCGATTTCTCCACCTGCAACTTCTACCTGTTGCCTTAACATCAATACTTTTATTTCCCTCCGGAGAACTCTCTGTTGGCAGGATTGGGCAGTTTCAGCAATTTGCTGTAAGACAGAAATAACTTCGGAAAAGCAGTTCTCTAACACATTCATTCCTATCAATACAGTTGGTTCACAGTTCCGCCGGTCAACATCAACAACAATTATACCCTGTTTCTGCAATTCCACTTTACCAATCTTTATGGTCATCTCTCTGAATCCTAGTTTCGGTACCAACTTACCATTACTGGCCCATATATCTAGTTCAACATCAGAGGGCCCTTTATCAATATCTGCATCAGCCCAGTACCTCTTATAAAGGATATACGGTATAGATGAAATCTGGGAACCTGTGTCCAGCAAAGCATTGAGGGGAATTCCGTCCAGCACGATAGGGATAATGGGTCGTCCTCCGATGTACCTGTCGTGCCAGGGTGTTGGGCCTTGAAAGTTCATTCCTGCGAAGCGGCCCGCATTCCCAGGGGATTCCCGTTTAAATCACAATCTCATGCAAAGTGGCCTGGCTGCTGGCAACGGCGGCAAATGGGCTGTCCATCCGGTTGGTAGCGGTCGCGGGGTCGACCTCTCCATGTCGGGTATCTCCGGGGTCTCATCCATGGAACATCTTCTCTATGGTTTGCCAACTCCATCTTGGGTCCTCTCATCTCCTGCATGGTTTTAGCCATTGAAGCAACAATATCAGTTAAAGAGTCAAGCTTTTGTTGAAGAGCCTCATTAGTACTGGGCCCCAGGGGCTTAGCAATGGCCCCGGACATAGCTGATGTCACTGGCACTCCCTGTTGTTGAGGAGCCTCTGCCATGGGTTGCGCAGGCTCCTGATCCCGAGGTGCCTCTGCCAGTTGGAGACGTATAGCGCTCTCCTTTAATTGGGCAAATGTCAATTCAGGGTTCTTAAAAACAAGCATGCTCACATGCCCCCGGTGAGAAGGGGTGTAGAGTTCCTCAATAAATTGATCTCTTAGCAGTTTATCCGCTCCGGTGTTAAAAATGGGTTCAGCCAGTGTAAGTGATTTAAGGGCTTCCTGCAGGTTTAAGGCAAAGTCTCTCACGCCCTCATTAACTTTTTGTTTGCAATTAAAGAATCGTACTTTAGCTTTGCTGCTGGCAGTGGTTTCAAATGTAGCTTTTAATCCAGCAAATATGCATTCAACAGTGCCTTTTAGATCAGCTTCCCATGCTGTTACTTCTCGCTTAGCATGGCCACTTAACTGCATCATCAGGAGACTAACACGCTGAACTTCACCCACGGGGAACATGTTAAAATGGGCCAGCATCTTTTCTCTGAAATCGTCAAGGGTATTAGGCTCACCTTCATACATTGGAAGCCACGGGCCACCTGGGGTATATGGCATCAGCACCGGCATGATGGGTGCCACTCCTTGCACCGCTGCGCTACCGGACTCTCTATCGACACTCTGTCTTTCAGCTGCATTAGCGTCGCCGGGTGCTGTGGCGTCTCCGTGCTGCGACATACTGTGCCCCCTTAGTTAATCCGGACCCTTCCGGTCCTCCGCTTCCGTCGGGATAGTGTAGATTCGTTCCGCTGTGCAGCAGGATTGGTTTTCCCCTTGCTCTGACGTCAGAGCGCTCAGCTTGGTGCCGCCCACAATGACACGCCCCCTGCTGCTCCCGCCCGCCACACGCTCTGTAATGGCGGATTCTGAAGTTTTTCAGTCAGACTGGGGCTCAGGTAATGGCGTAACTCAATTAACAGTCTCGTGCCTAATGGTTATGAGGTGATGGCGGCCATCTTTACTCCATTATAACCAATGGGGAAAAGTCACTTTCAATAGTTTTCAATGGGGAACGGAATTTTCTTTAATAAAGTCAATTTTCAAGATTTTTCATCCAAGTTTTCACAGTTTTGGGCTCCAATCACGGCACACAATACCCGGTATACGGGCTGGCTGGATCCTGTTCGTGACGCCAATTGTGACACCCAAGAGACCGGGATACCCAGCACCGGACCAATGGGGTCTGTCTCTTAAGCGGGATGTCACGGGTGGCTTGACCCGGTGCTGTGGCCTCAGGCAATGCACAGTGTTAGGGGTATCGTGAGGGGACAGGCACTTACTTGATCAACAGCAGGTTCTCCCAGCGGTGACGATCCCGATCCTGGATAGATGGCTATTGTCCAAATGAAAGACTGAGGCGTTGAAACGTTTAACCAGTTTACTTTAACATAAAGGGATTTACAACCAGTCCTGTCACCGGAGTCTGTATGGGAACTCTGAATTACTTTGACCCTGCCGGGGTCTTCGACTCTTATTGTACGCAATTTCTGTGTGGCCCTGCTGCTGTATGTGAACTGGCTGCCGGCCCAATCTGTCCCCTCCGGGTCCTGGTTCGACGGGCGACCCGAGTCCTTTTATCGACTTACCCCCTCCGGGAGTACCGCTGAACTCTGTGTCTGTTGCTGCGTCCGGCCCTAGTGAAGCTGATATCACCTCACGTTTTTCCGGTTGCTGTATTATATATAATGAATACAGCCACGGATCCGGTATCCGTCTTTGCGCCTGTTCTGGGTAGTGATTAATGCTACCCGGTTCTCACAATATCCTTTTTCTCTGTCCCTTTTCTCCTCAGGCCGGTGATTTGGGCCTGAAAATCGTCATAGGGCTGTTAGAAATTCAGCTGTATGACCTCTCACTTTCAGCTCCTTGGCCCAACTGCCATTTCTTCTCTCAGACCAGAATAGATCAAGGGGAGTCTCTGGAGCTCCCCCTTCTGGCCGGAGGAGGTAGTGCAGTCTTGCTATTTTAGTATTTGTATTCAGTGTCAGTAACTATATTTGTGGCAAATACCTCTAGGGGTGCCACAATAATAATAATAATCTTTATTTTTATATAGCGCTAACATATTCCAGAGCACTTTACAGTTTGCACACATTATCATCACTGTCCCCGATGGGGCTCACAATCTAAATTCCCTATCAGTATGTCTTTGGAATGTGGGAGGAAACCGGAGTACCCGGAGGAAACCCACGCAAACACAGGTAGAACATACAAACTCCTTGCAGATGTTATCCGAGGTGGGATTAGAACCCAGGTTTAAAAATCTAGAGATATGTGATAGAGACCCCACCAATCCAGGAAGCAAAGTAACATAAAAAAAAAGGATGCAGAATCCCAGTGAAACATATCAGACTCAAAGCTGCTTCTTATAATTAAGCTATGATGTGGCATACACTTGTCCAGGCAAGTTTATATCAAACTTCATAAACCGCTCAAAATAGCAAACAAAAGAATAGCCTTTTCTGGCACAAACTGAAAACACAAAGTAAAAAGTCCATACAATATAGTGGGCCCTGCTCAGGATAGTGTATGGTTCTTTAGGCATTAGCACAGACCAGTACACAGGCGATCCACACATCTCCAGATTAAGACACTGAATGAGACCTCCAGTTTTATGCCAAACCACACCTCTGGGGTTGGGATGTGTGAGTGGTCATTCCTACCCATCTCTTTTGACTACTCGCAAAACCCAGCCCTGGAATAGCCCAATAACTCTCAGCACTAAATGTACTGGAGCATGCTTCACAGCTCACATTACCGCAGTTACTAACCGCAATGTCACATATCTCCCCTCAAGGACCATTCCGGCGACCATCTTACAAAACGCATATGAAATACTTATCTAGACAACATGGAAAAGTGAGAAGTATCCCAACGTTCGCTTCACGTTAGTTTCTTCCTGGGGTATGTATAGGTGGCACATAAGGTTCTTTATATTTCGAAGACATCGCACTCCCATCCCACCTCACTGACACGTCAAATGGGCAGGAATCTGGGATGTAGTACACCAAACACGTGGTTTCCAGGAGGCCCTGCCATCAGGAGTGACATTCCCCTGCTGTTATCACCTATGACTGGTGCATCATCTTCTATATATAAAGAACCTTATACACCTCCTATACATAACCCCAGAAGCAGCTAAAGTGCATTTTTCTCATCTTACTTTGCTTCTTGGACTGGTGAGGTCTCTTTGTCATATATCTCGCCATTTTTAATTTTTTTTTTTTATTAGATTACATGTCTAATAAAGATTATTACAATTTATTTATACAGCTGCATTTGCTTCCATTTTTTTCTGTTTTTTATTTTTTTCTGATATTTATAGTTAGAAGACGTAGCACTATAGCCAGCCAAGAAAGGAGAAGTCCAGCATCGCTCCTGGACATCTTCTCCAAAATGCCACTCAAGGTGATTGGCAGGCCTCTTGCTATGGGAGAGATTTTTCAATGCCCTCTTGCAACACTGGAAAAAGCTGGCCAGATGCAGTTCCGGACTAGTCTCATTTCCAGCTATGGTCCCTGGCTGTTTTTCTAACTATATTTTCTCTGAAATGCAAGAGCTTTCCAAGAAAAATATACCTGTCCGCAATCAAGCAACCAGGCTTTGATTCATGCTGTTTATAGTTTTTGTAGCATGAATCCACTGACAGATTACCTTTAATGCAGACACAATTTTAGGTGTTAATGCATGACAAAGGACCACATTATAACAGACAATATGAGGTAAATACATCAAAGTGTTTCTGCCAGAAAAGTGGCATAAAAAACTTTGACTAGTCATAAAATCTTTTGCACTACTCGGAGTTGCAAAAAAAATTTGAGACTTTTGGTGTTTTTACACCAGTTTGAAGGAGAGCCACCAAAATGGGCAGATCTGGGGAGGAGTCTGGGGCTATACCCATCCTTCAAATTCAGCAAACGTGCAAATGTTTATTATGCCAGAAATGTCACTCTAGTCTTTGACTGGAATAACATTTCTGGTGACGAGCACGCCACTAATAAGAAGTTCTGAATTCATTAAGTAAAGTGGAGGAAATAGTTATTTGATCACTTGTTGATTTGTAAGTTTGCCCCTCTGACAAAGACATGAACACTACAGTCTATAATTTTAAGGGTAGGTTAATTTTAACACTGAGAGATAGAATATCAAAAATGAAATACAGAAAATTACATTGCATAAATTATATAAATGTATTTTGCAGTGAGAAATAAGTATTTGATCACTCTGGCAAACAAGACTTAATACTTGGTGACAAAACCCTTGTTGGCAAGCACAGCATTCAGATGTTTTTTGTAGTTGATGATGAGGTTTTCGCACATGTCATGAGGAATTTTGGTCCACCCATCTTTGCATATCATCTTTAAATCGTTAAGATTTTGAGTCTGTCACTTGGCAACTCGGAGCTTCATCTCCCTCCACAAGTTTTGTATGGGGTTAAGGTCAGGAGACTAGCTAGGCCACTCTATGACCTTGATGTGCTTCTTTTTGAGCCACTCCTTTGTTGCCTTGGCTGTATGTTTTGGGTCACTGTCATGCTGGAAGACCCAGCCATGACAAATTTTTTATGTCCTGTCAAAGGGAAGGAGGTTGTCACTCAGGATTTTACGGTATATGGCTCCCATTGATTCAGTAAAGTAGCCCTGTGCACTTAGCAGAGAAACACCCCAAAACATAATGTTTAAACCTCCATGCTTGACAGTGAGGACAGTGTTCTTTGGGTCATAGGCAAAGTATTTCTCTTCCTCCAAACATGGCAAGTTGAGTTATTGCTAAAGACCACAATTTTTTGTCTCCTCTGACCACAGCACCTTCTCCCAATCACTAACAGAAACATCCAGGTGTTCATTGGCAAACTCCAGATGGGCCTGTACATGTGCCTTCTTTAGCAGGGGGACCTTGCGGGCACTGCAGGATTATAAACTTTTATGGCGTAATGTGCTACCAATAGATTTCTTGGCGACTGTGGTCCCAACTGCCTTGAAATCATTAACAAGTTCCCCCAAGAAGTTTTAGGCTGATCTCTCACCTTCCTCATGATCAAGGATACCCAGCAAAGTGAGATTTTGCATGGTGCCCCAGATCGATGTCGATTGACAGTCATTTTGTATTTCTTCCATTTTCTTATTATTGCACCAACAGTTGTCTCCTTCTCATCAGTCGTTCCAGCTCCATATTCTTAAAATCCAGGCTTGAAACTTTATTGTGCCAATGTAAAAACAGTGGGTACATGCTCTCTGGCCGCATACCGGGACAGGAACAGCGACGCGTTTCGATCACTTACGGATCTTTATCAAAGCTGCATACATATACTTGTGTGCTCATTATATAAGTCCTAATGACCAATGCAACCCAAGCAAGTGGTCACATGATCCAGCACAAGGTCCTTCAGATAAAAAAGGACTCACAATCATCGCACATAACTTAACAAAATTTGGACATATAATAAAAGAAATAAACAGAAAAAATTACTTTTAAACCATTACGGGGTGGAGACATGAGACGATTGCTTCACACTCGTGAGGCTTTTTGGATCTATTACCTCAACACCCGGTTTCCTGCAGGTCTCAACAAACGTAGTGAACTGATGTTTCATTATTAATGTTATTTGTATATGTCTTGCTATGGTTTTTAAAAAGTAATTTTTTCTGTTTATTTCTTTTATTATATGTCCAAATTTTGTTAAGTTATGTGCGATGATTGTGAGTCCTTTTTTATCTGAAGGACCTTGTGCTGGATCATGTGACCACTTGCTTGGGTTGCATTTGTCATTAGGACTTATATAATGAGCACACAAGTATATGTATGCAGCTTTGATAAAGATCCGTAAGTGATCGAAACACGTCGCTGTTCCTGTCCCGGTGTGCGGCCGGAGAGCATGTACCCACTGTTTTTACATTGGCACAATAAAGTTTCAAGCCTGGATTTTAAGAATATGGAGCTGGAACGACTTTTTTCTTTTTTCCTCATCTGATGACTGCGCTGATCTAGGTGGAGTTCCGTGCACCTGCGGTGGCTACTTGGTGAGCTGGCTGTGTCTATTTTAGCTGTTTCCTTCTCATCAGTGTCTTTCTTATGGTTTTGTAGCCCCTTCCAGCTATGTGCAGATCTATGATCATGTCCCTGACATCCTTATAAAGCTCTTTGGTCTTGCCCATGTTGTAGAGGTTAGAGTCTGACTGATTATTTAAGTCTGTGGACAGGAGTCTTCTATACAGGTGACTATGCAAGACAGCTGTCATTAATGCAAGTAACGAATTGATTAGGAGCATCTAACTGGTCTGTAGGAGCCAGAACTCTTAATGGTTGGTAGGGGATCAAATTCTTATTTCTCACTGCAAAATGCAAATAAATTTATATAATTTATGCAAAGTGATTTTCTGGATTTTATTTTTGATATTCAATCTCTCAATGTTAAAACTAATGTACCCTTAAGGGTATGTGCACACGTCAGGATTTCTTGCAGAAATTTCCTGACAAAAACCGGACATTTCTGCCAGAAATCTGCATACGTTTTTACCGCAATTTTACTGCGATTTTGAAGTGTATTTGACGCATTTTTTGTGCGTTTTTTTGTGCATTTTTTTCCAAATGCATAGAATTGTGGGAAAAACGCAGAAAAGCCGCAAAAATTATGAACATGCTCTTTTTTTACCGTGATGCGTTTTTTTCGTGGAAAAAAAAGCATCCATGTGCACAAAACATGCAGAATGCATTCAAAATGATAGAATGCATAATGTATGCGTTTTTAATGAGTTTTTATAGCGTTTTTAGCGCGAAAAAACGCAAAAAAAAAACACAAAAAAACCTGTACGTGTGCACATAGCCTTAAATTATAGATTGTTCATTTCCTTGCCAGTGGGCAGGCAATCTTACAAAACCAGCAAGGGATCAAATAATTATTTCCTTCACTGTAGCATGCACAACTTAATGAAATCTGCTTGAAAACGCCTGTCTTAATGAATCGGGGCCTATATTCAGAAATTAGTGTACTTCTTATGCTTAGTTCCTGCTAGTATTATTTACCGTGCATAGTCCCTAAGGACATTTATATCTGAAATAGAATTCCATGTAGCAAATCTTGACCAATTTGTGAAATAGATCCCATGCCAGTACTGTGCTTATAATTAATGGGTGATATACCAGACATATTGATGGCCACATTTCATAGCTATTTTAATAAGAATAAGTGATTCATTTTCTCTTCAAATAAATCTGTGGTGTTGTGTTGTAGCACAATCGTAAAACATGTTTATTTCACCACAGAGCAGATTTATTAGAAAACAATCTATGATGGCCATACCTAAGCTTTCCATGGTTTTCTCTCCTACTCAAAGCCCTTTATTAAACATTGAACTGCATGATATTCATTCTGAAGTGTACTTAATAATTTATTATTATAATATAGCAATCAGACGTCTACAAACAAGCAATTATGAAAGCAATAAAAGGTGCTTGTATTAAATGTCATCAGTTTCATTTATTTCTAACCTCTGTATTCACTAGTGTTATTGATCCCAGATAAAGCGGTGTCATTCATAAATCACAGCTAGCGGTATGGGAGTTAGATTGGAAACAGCTTATCCTTTAAAGGCTTATGATGAACACTGGTCTCACTAATGCTTTGTATCTGTTTTTATTTTATTCCCAGCCTGTAAACGGATTCCTACTGTATCTCATGCATTTGTTTTGCTCTCCCTGCTTGGAATGAAAAGATAGAAGGTCTGTCTTGTGAAATGAAACCCTGGGACCTGCACTGGTTCAGGCTGATACTGAACATTTATCTTTGTTAAAAAGCCAAAATTTGTACTTAGGTATAATTAGAAATGAGACAACTTGGCGCAGATCAGATGGTTTTGGAATAATGAATGAATTCTGGAAACAAAATGCGGTCCTTTGGGTTTTTTCAGAAAGAAATATGTCAGTAGTGCAAATATAATTTCAATAATTTTAGTGGCAAAAAAAAAAAAAAAATGTATAAATACATTTTCCAACTTCTCATCACTTACTAACATAAAAAATAAAGACAATCAGCATTAGGATATGTTCACATCACTTTGGACATCATACAACATGAATATATGCTTGGATATTTCAACACTATGAATTCCGAAAGTGCAACTTAATGCTCAAGGCTCACAAAAAGTGATGATGAAATAAAAGGGAAAAAATACAACAAAATTCTCAGAATTTTCAAGACCTTTGTGTGCTCTTAAAGGGAACCTGTCACCCCGAAATTCGCGGGTGAGGTAAGCCAACCGGCATCAGGGGCTTATCTACAGCATTCTGTAATGCTGTAGATAAGCCCCTGATGTTACCTGACAGAGGAGAAAAAGACGTTAGATTATACTCACCCAGGGGCGGTCCCGCTGCTGGTCAGGTCAAACGGGCATCTCTGGTCCGCTGCGGCGCCTCCCATCTTCATTACAAGACGTCCTCTTCTGATCTTCAGCCACGGCTCCGGCGCAGGCGTACTTTGCTCTGCCCTGTTGAGGGCAGAAAAAGTACTGCAGTGCGCAGGTGCCGGGCCTCTGACCTTTCCGACACCTGCGCACTGCAGTACTATCCTCTGCCCTCAACAGGGCAGAGCAAAGTACGCCTGCGCCGTAGCCTTGGCTGAAGATCAGAAGATGACGTCTTGTAATGAAGATGGGAGGCGCCGCAGCGGACCGGAGACACCCATCCGACCTGACCAGCAGCGGGACCGCCCCTGGGTGAGTATAATCTAACGTCTTTTTCTCCTCTTTCAGGTAACATCGGGGGGCTTATCTACAGCATTACAGAATGCTTTAGATAAGCCCCTGATGCCGGTGGGCTTACCTCACCCGCGAATTTCGGGGTGACAGGTACCCTTTAATAAACTGGGACTTTTTTCCATTACTAGAGGCTTAGGCCTCTTTCACACTTCCATTTTTTACAATCAGTCACAATCCGCCCAAATGTTGAATAGAAGGATCCTGTGCAGATTGTAAAAAACGGATGCACTGGGTCCTTTTTGGACGGCTCTGTTGAGGCTATGTGCACACTTTGTGTATGCATCTTCGCCACGTTTTTCCACAGCGAAAACGCATTCACAACACAACCCATGTTAAAAATAATTTAAAAAAATTAAAAATCATGATATTCTTACCTTCCGGTGTCCCCCGCAGCCTTCGCGATGCTCCCGGCAGCTCCCGTTCCCAGTAATGCCTTGCAAGACAATGACCTGTGATGATGTAGCGATCAAGCAAGGCATCACTGGGAACGGGAGCTGCTGGGAGCATCGCGAGCTTCAGGAAGGCTGCAGGGGACAACGGAAGGTAAGAATATCACGATTTTTTATTTTTTAAATTGTTTTTAACATTATATCTTTTTACTATTGATGCTGCCTAGGCAGCATTAATAGTAAAAAGAGAGAGAGAGCCAGAGAGAATTTCCCTGACTGAAAATTCTTGCACGCATACTCAGTTTCAAAAGATGGCATCCGTCGCTGGATTCCTGCTTTTGACGGTCAGCGATTGATCCTGCATCCATAGGCTTCCATTATAGCCAATGATGGACGGTGCAGGATCCATTGCTGAGCGATTTTCTTATATACACGAAAAAGTTTCTATGTGCGTTGTCTCCTCCTGACGGACAGCAATTTTACGACGGATCCAGCGCATGACGGATGAAACGGAAGGCCATCCGTCACAATCCGTCGCTAATACAAGTCTATGAGAAAAAAATAGATCCAGCAGAAACATTTGCTGGATATGTTTTTTTTCACAAAACGACGGATGTTGATGGAAACAAAAAGACGGAAGCGTGACTGAGTACTGAGTATTTTAAGGCCCTATAACTGACAAGTATTTTTCTGTCCTGGTTCTTTCTTTCCCTAACAATTCTTCCCTCAACTTACCCCTCCCCTAATGATTCAACCATGCCCCTCTTTTTTCTTCACACTTTGATCTCTTTTTCATCACTTATTTACCTCTTTGGTGACATTTTTAATGTATTCACTGTATGGACTCATGGCTACCTGATTCAGTATGTGTGGCTAAAGAATAGTCAGAAGTATTAACAGTGCAGCAAAAGGCTGATGGTTTTCTTTTTGGTTTATATGTTGCCTTGTACAGGTCCTATGTGACCAATTTATTCTGTCATATTTCTCATCACTTTTTGCCTTTATACATGTTAAAGTTTTATCTCCGTAAAATTAGATTAAACAAAAATATTTCATAGTGGTTTTGTCCCTTTTCTTATATAATCTTAGTTGATAGGGAACCAAACAGTCCATCATTGACTATCCAAAGTTGCTCAAACAACTGAAACAGACCCCAGCTCCCATTCAAAGCCGGATATCTTGATGAGGAGGTGTGGTGGAGTCAGATGCTCCTGATTCATGAAGAGGTGCACACTTCTTCATGAATCTGGAGCATCTGGCAAGTGGCATGCTCCTCCATCTGCTATGCTAGAAATCTCACTCCAGCCAGGTACAGGAGTGACACTTCTGGTTTACATAATGCCACCGTTCATCATGAATTAGATGAGCTGTAATGTCACCCCCAATCGTTCCCCTATCTTTTCCCAGCTCCAGACATTTTGGCAGAGTTGCGAGAAACTGATGTGAAATGCCAACAGGTGCACAATACTAGAATGAAAGCTTTAATGAATTGAACCCACTGACTCCACTTGAGAATATTTTTTAATCCATCTGTCCTACCCTATACAGTTAAGTCTTACCTTACCTGTAATTTTAGCTCAATATATCCAAAAACATGGCCATTTTTTTTTTTTAAATATAATATTGTGATATCTGTCTTGAGCTGTAGATGTTATATGTTTTTATGGATGGCTGCCTGGTAGTTGTAGATTGCAGTCTGTGAATAGTTTTGTTAGCAAATTACTATGTTGTTTTTCTTTAAATTTCTTAGTCAAAAAGAAGAAAGGGGAATGATGAATAAATTTGTATGTTTTAGTTTTGTGAGTATGCCACATTATTAGATTTTGGCTAGACTCTGTGTTTTCTCCAGTTGATTTCACTCTGAAATTTCCAGCAAAGTGCAATCCCCTCACAGTACAATAACTTGCGCTCATATCTGTTATAAATTATTGTTTTGATTCCATGATGAACAGATTGTATAGCTACAATAATCCAGCTTAGTTTAATGGATGTATAGCACAAAGCTTATGTAACATAACTGAAGATAAGGCAGGGCAGAACAAATGCAGGCACAAGATTTCCATGGAAATGAGATTGCAATCATGGTTTTGATTTCCTTTCTTTTAAAGGATTTAACTGTTTAAATCTTAATGGCTGCAGGAGCCACATATCCTCCAAGCATGATTGATCACTTGCTAGTAAAGTCAGCAATATATGTTCTCAGTGAGATTTTCGGAGATAAGACGAACTGACAAGATTAGCTGACTAATGTTTTGGTACAACACTTACCTACTAATATCTGATATGTTTAATCTCACTTTAAGACTCTGCGCCTGAGCTAATTGGTCAACATCCCAGAGCAGCTAAAATTCTTAATTTCAAGCCTATGTGTACAATGCACTGTTTATATGACTGTAACACAGTACTGGATTTGATACAGAAAAATAATTAGCGGAAATGCCTGTCACATAAATCTCGTTTATTTTGGAACTTGGCATCCTGGCCAGCACTCAGACTTTATTTCCCATCCTTCTACTGCAATCATAATATAGTGTGATCCTGTAATTCTCCCTCTTTATTAAAACAAATCCCATTGTCACATAATGCATTTTCTTCAAGTTTCAGTAGCATAGGTGTTGGTGAGGCACAAAGAGTGGTCGCCCCCATCCGGAGCAAACACCATTCTTATCTACAGTGCCAGCATAAAAAATCTTTACAAGTTCAACAAAACCACAAAATCTTACCATTCAAGTGGATATTTCTTTACAATTAGTGTTTCATCCTTAGTTATTAGTATTAATTAGTATGTACATTTTACTAAGCCAGTTTTGCTATTAGACAGTTTTTGATTATCTCCCCCATTGTGTGCACATTTAAGAAGTGAAATCATGACCCGGATTTTACAGATAAAGGTTCTTTGCCAGCACTGTATATTGGTGCGTAGAGTATGACATTGTCATATTGTTAAAATCTATGGCAGGCATTTTTTCCCTGTAATATCACTCTCAGTTTTATCGGCTGCAGGGCACTTTAGGCCAGTGACCTACAGATCAGCAGGGACATGCACTGAACTATTCCCAGGTGTGTGCCACATCACTTTGGTCCTTCCGCGCCTTGTTGCTGCCTATCATGGAGTAAGGATCTTTAACTGTGCTGCAGAAGACACCATATGATGATGTGTGGAGACTGCAGATTTATTAGTCAATGCATTTCAAAGTTCACAGACTTCTTCATCAAGACAAAACCAGTAGACTCACCAGGATCTGGTATTTGGTGAGTATTTGACTTTTATTTTAATACTACTTGTAGAGGTACTGTGGGGGCATCATGCAGTGTGTGGGTCATAATACTGTGTATATGAAACTGTGGGGTATCATCCAGTGTGAGGACTACTGTAGGCAGGGCTGGAGTGGCCATCTGGCAATTCTGGCAAATGCCAGAAGGGCCTGTCTGGTCATGGGCTGCCTTGTCTGCTATGCTGTTAACAGAATCTGAGTTCTTAAGATGCCCATACTGTTAAGAGTTGTGAAGGAGCACAAAGTTGCTGACTCTGTCACTTACCCCAGCAGGCCACGGGTATCATTAGAAATATTGGTCTTGCAGAAAATCTCCCTTTCCTTCATCCAGGGTAATATTAGTAATATATCCCATCTGGTTCATGGTGACGGGGACAACATGGGCCTGTGTGATTTCAAATGTCAGGACTGAATTTCAGCCCCAGTTTGTACCTGACTGTAGGGCCCATCATGTAATGTATAAGGGGGCATTTAGGAATGATTCTGTTTTTATATGGATTTTGAGTGTTATATTGTGTATTGGTGGCTTGGGGAAATTGTACTGTGTGAGGACTACTGTTTGGTCATCAAACAGTATGGAGAGAGCTTACATTGTTTAAAGAAGGTTTGGGGGCATTATACTGTGTACGAGGAGTTTAATGGCTATCATTAGAGTTGAGCGACCTTGACCTTTTTAGAGGCGAGCAGGGTTTCGCGAAACCCGACTATCTCAAAAGTCGGGTCGAGTGAAATCGGCCGATTATGACGTAAAGTCGGAATCGACCGAAACACGAAACCCAATGCAAGTCAATGGGGCAGCATAGTCGGCAATGAGTGGGGGCCAGGAAAACACCTAGAGTGCCCATTTTAATGTCAAAACCATCCATTCTTCTTAATGAAGCTTGTCAAGCGTAATTTACCTTATAATAATTGGAAGGCATTTGAAATTGGGGGTCATTTGGCTAAAGTTGTGGTGGGTAGGGCTGGTTCAAGTAATTAGTGGGTCCAGGAAATCTGGACCACGTCATGGCAGTGGAGCAGGGAGAGGTAAGTATTTCAACTTTGCAAGTGCTGTGAACCTGAGCAAGCAGGGGGGGCCCACTCGTTGGCATTGGCACTGGCACAGGGCCCCTCAAAGTACAGCGGTGTGTTTGCACGGCGGGGGCGCCTCCCACCGGCAGCAACACTTTTGCGTACCATGAGAGGCCCTGTGCCAGTGACGTCGCCAACTAGTATTCCTCCCCCCACCTGATGAAGGAACCTGCACTTTCATCTGCACCTTCCTGTTTGTCCCCGTGTAAGGTGGTATGGTATGCGGGAAGGGGGACCTGACTTTCAGCAGGGTCACAATCTTGCAGTGTAGCGTGCACGGGAAATGTTGCGTTATGGGTCAATGTACCAGCAGACTCATCTATCACTGGCTGGGCAATGGGCAGGATGAGGAGGAAACACAGATATAGGCCCAAAGAATAAAGTGGGCTAAATGCAGTTCAAAATTGGTAACACAGGACTAATCAGGGGGCATTGCAGTGGAGGACAACTGGAATGAGAGGCTGACACAGAGAGTAGGCCCAAATCAGTAAGTAGTCGAAATGCAGTTCAAAATTGGCAACAGTAGTAAACAGGCGGCACAGCTTTGTTCAGTGGAGGAGAACAGCAAGGAGTGGCAGACACCGATAGTAGGCCCCAACCCAACTAGTAGGCCAAATGCAGTCTAACATTAACAACTACTTAACGAGCGCCTGAAAACGGAATTTCAGGACAGGAAACCAGGAGAACAGCAAGGAGCGGCAGACACCGATAGTAGGCCCCAAACCAACTAGTACGCCAAATGCAGTTGTTCCGTTTAACCACAATTTAATGAGAGCCTGAAGATAGAAGTTCAGGAAAGGCAACCTGGAGAACACCTTGGAGTGGAACACACCATCTCTCTACACCCCATACCCAATTTGTAGGTCTAATGCAGCGTAGTTTCCAACAACTACTAAACGAGAGCATGATGATCGAAGCATTGGCGAGGAAACCTGGGGAACACCTTGGAGTGGAACACACCATCTCTCTACACCCCATACCCAATTTGTAGGCCTAATGCAGCATAGTTTCCAACAACTACTAAACGAGAGCATGATGATCGAAGCATTGGCGAGGAAACCTGGGGAACACCTTGGAGTGGAACACACAATCTCTCTACAGTGGAACACACCATCTCTCTACACCCCATACCCAATTTGTAGGCCTAATGCAGCGTAGTTTCCAACAACTACTAAACGAGAGCCGGAAGATCGAAGCAATGGAGAGGAAACCTGGGGAACACCTTGGAGTGTAACACACCATCTCTCTACACCCCATACCCAATTTGTAGGCCTAATGCAGCGTAGTTTCCAACAACTACTAAACGAGAGCCGGAAGATCGAAGCAATGGAGAGGAAACCTGGGGAACACCTTGGAGTGTAACACACCATCTCTCTACACCCCATACCCAATTTGTAGGCCTAATGCAGCGTAGTTTCCAACAACTACTAAACGAGAGCATGAAGATCGAAGCAATGGAGAGGAAACCTGGGGAACACCTTGGAGTGTAACACACCATCTCTCTACACCCCATACCCAATTTGTAGGCCTAATGCAGCGTAGTTTCCAACAACTACTAAACGAGAGCCGGAAGATCGAAGCAATGGAGAGGAAACCTGGGGAACACCTTGGAGTGTAACACACCATCTCTCTACACCCCATACCCAATTTGTAGGCCTAATGCAGCGTAGTTTCCAACAACTACTAAACGAGAGCATGAAGATCGAAGCAATGGAGAGGAAACCTGGGGAACACCTTGGAGTGGAACACACCATCTCTCTACACCCCATACCCAATTTGTAGGCCTAATGCAGCGTAGTTTCCAACAACTACTAAACGAGAGCATGATGATCGAAGCATTGGCGAGGAAACCTGGGGAACACCTTGGAGTGGAACACACCATCTCTCTACAGTGGAACACACCATCTCTCTACACCCCATACCCAATTTGTAGGCCTAATGCAGCGTAGTTTCCAAAAACTACTAAACGAGAGCCGGAAGATCGAAGCTCAGGAAAGGCAACCTGGGGAACACCTTGGAGTGGAACACACCATCTCTCTACACCCCATACCCAATTTGTAGGCCCAATGCAGCGTAGTTTCCAACAACTACTAAACGAGAGCCGGAAGATCGAAGCTCAGGAAAGGCAACCTGGGGAACACCTTGGAGTGTAACAAACCCTCTCTCTACACCACGGAAGGGCTGATTCTTAGGAAGGAAGGCTGTCGGAAAGAAGCAGGGCGCGTCCGAGGGTGATTATATTCTTATTAGGTATATACTCACCCTCGGACGCGCCCTGCTTCTTTATTTGTAATGAATGTTTATTTGCAATGTGGTTTTGACTTACTCTATTTTTTTGGTAAATAATGATTTTATTATTTTCATTGTTTTGCATCTTCTTGGCAATAATATAAAGAAGACGCGATAGGACAACACTCGGTGGATGCCATATCTGTGTTTAAAATTGAAAAAACCTTTCAGTTAACTACTTGCAGGAGAAAGTTATTGTAGCTGGTGGCCATTTTTAGTACTGTACCAGATTTTTGTTGTATGTGTTTGTTTTTAATGTTAAAATGTCTGCATTTGATATCTCTCCAGTATTTTCTTTTTTATAAGCAAAATACTTATTTTTATATTTTCTGATGTTGGTTCCAGGGGTACACGGGCAGCAGTGGTGTGGTCAGTGGAGGCCTAGTGGAAGGAGTCACCGCAGACAGGCATCGAAGGCCTAAAATAATAACACATGGCTGTAGGCAATTTTAAATTGGTTACAGGGGTACACGGGCAGCAGTGGTGTGGTCAGTGGAGGCCTAGTGGAAGGAGTGCCGCAGACAGGCATCGGAGGCCTAAAATAATAACACATGGCTGTAGGCAATTTTAAATTGGTTCCAGGGGTACACGGGCAGCAGTGGTGTGGTCAGTGGAGGCCTAGTGGAAGGAGTGACCGCAGACAGGCATCGAAGGCCTAAAATAATAACACATGGCTGTAGGCAATTTTAAATTGGTTCCAGGGGTACACGGGCAGCAGTGGTGTGGTCAGTGGAGGCCTAGTGGAAGGAGTCACCGCAGACAGGCATCGAAGGCCTAAAATAATAACACATGGCTGTAGGCAATTTTAAATTGGTTACAGGGGTACACGGGCAGCAGTGGTGTGGTCAGTGGAGGCCTAGTGGAAGGAGTGACCACAGACAGGCATCGAAGGCCTAACATAACAAAAATGTCAATACAATGGTATTGTCAGTGGCAGGCATTGAAGGATGTCAGCGCATAGACTAAACATTGGTGGAGCTGTGAGATAATTTTGCAAGTGGTAGAGCACTGTTTGAGCTGGGGTGGGGGGAAATTGTCTTGTGGCCGGCGGTACAGGCCCAGGGCCCCTCATATTACAACGGTGTGTCTGACGTTGGGTGCGCACCACCACCGCCAGAGACACTTTATTGTACTAGGAGGGACCCAGTGGCAGTGCCGTCGACCAAAAGCGGGCAGCAGTGGTGTGGTCAGTGGAGGCCTAGTGGAAGGAGTGACCGCAGACAGGCATCGAAGGCCTAAAATAAAAAAATTGGGCTGGCTGTAGGCAATTTTAAATTGGTTCCAGGGGAAAATGTGTGTAAATGGGTTAGTAACTGGCTTAGTGATAGAAAGCAGAGGGTGGTTATAAATGGTATAGTCTCTAACTGGGTCGCTGTGACCAGTGGGGTACCGCAGGGGTCAGTATTGGGACCTGTTCTCTTCAACATATTCATTAATGATCTGGTAGAAGGTTTACACAGTAAAATATTGATATTTGCAGATGATACAAAACTATGTAAAGCAGTTAATACAAGAGAAGATAGTATTCTGCTACAGATGGATCTGGATAAGTTGGAAACTTGGGCTGAAAGGTGGCAGATGAGGTTTAACAATGATAAATGTAAGGTTATACACATGGGAAGAGGGAATCAATATCACCATTACACACTGAACGGGAAACCACTGGGTAAATCTGACAGGGAGAAGGACTTGGGGATCCTAGTTAATGATAAACTTACCTGGAGCAGCCAGTGCCAGGCAGCAGCTGCCAAGGCAAACAGGATCATGGGGTGCATTAAAAGAGGTCTGGATACACATGATGAGAGCATTATACTGCCTCTGTACAAATCCCTAGTTAGACCGCACATGGAGTACTGTGTCCAGTTTTGGGCACCGGTGCTCAGGAAGGATATAATGGAACTAGAGAGAGTACAAAGGAGGGCAACAAAATTAATAAAGGGGATGGGAGAACTACAATACCCAGATAGATTAGCGAAATTAGGATTATTTAGTCTAGAAAAAAGACGACTGAGGGGCGATCTAATAACCATGTATAAGTATATAACGGGACAATACAAATATCTCGCTGAGGATCTGTTTATACCAAGGAAGGTGACGGGCACAAGGGGGCATTCTTTGCGTCTGGAGGAGAGAAGGTTTTTCCACCAACATAGAAGAGGATTCTTTACTGTTAGGGCAGTGAGAATCTGGAATTGCTTGCCTGAGGAGGTGGTGATGGCGAACTCAGTCGAGGGGTTCAAGAGAGGCCTGGATGTCTTCCTGGAGCAGAACAATATTGTATCATACAATTATTAGGTTCTGTAGAAGGACGTAGATCTGGGTATTTATTATAATGGAATATAGGCTGAACTGGATGGACAAATGTCTTTTTTCGGCCTTACTAACTATGTTACTATGTTACTATGTTACACGGGCAGCAGTGGTGTGGTCAGTGGAGGCATAGTGGAAGGAGTGACCGCAGACAGGCATCGAAGGCCTAAAATAATAACACATGGCTGTAGGCAATTTTAAATTGGTTCCAGGGGTACACGGGCAGCAGTGGTGTGGTCAGTGGAGGCCTAGTGGAAGGAGTGACCGCAGACAGGCATCGAAGGCCTAAAATAATAACACATGGCTGTAGGCAATTTTAAATTGGTTCCAGGGGTACATGGGCAGCAGTGGTGTGGTCAGTGGAGGCCTAGTGGAAGGAGTCACCGCAAACAGGCATCGAAGGCCTAAAATAATAACACATGGCTGTAGGCAATTTTAAATTGGTTACAGGGGTACACGGGCAGCAGTGGTGTGGTCAGTGGAGGCCTAGTGGAAGGAGTGACCGCAGACAGGCATCGAAGGCCTAAAATAATAACACATGGCTGTAGGCAATTTTAAATTGGTTCCAGGGGTACACGGGCAGCAGTGGTGTGGTCAGTGGAGGCCTAGTGGAAGGAGTGACCGCAGACAGGCATCGAAGGCCTAAAATAATAACACATGGCTGTAGGCAATTTTAAATTGGTTCCAGGGGTACACGGGCAGCAGTGGTGTGGTCAGTGGAGGCCTAGTGGAAGGAGTCACCGCAGACAGGCATCGAAGGCCTAAAATAATAACACATGGCTGTAGGCAATTTTAAATTGGTTCCAGGGGTCCACGGGCAGCAGTGGTGTGGTCAGTGGAGGCCTAGTGGAAGGAGTGACCGCAGACAGGCATCGAAGGCCTAAAATAATAACACATGGCTGTAGGCAATTTTAAATTGGTTCCAGGGGTACACGGGCAGCAGTGGTGTGGTCAGTGGAGGCCTAGTGGAAGGAGTCACCGCAGACAGGCATCGAAGGCCTAAAATAATAACACATGGCTGTAGGCAATTTTAAATTGGTTCCAGGGGTCCACGGGCAGCAGTGGTGTGGTCAGTGGAGGCCTAGTGGAAGGAGTCACCGCAGACAGGCATCGAAGGCCTAAAATAATAACACATGGCTGTAGGCAATTTTAAATTGGTTACAGGGGTACACGGGCAGCAGTGGTGTGGTCAGTGGAGGCCTAGTGGAAGGAGTGACCGCAGACAGGCATCGAAGGCCTAAAATAATAACACATGGCTGTAGGCAATTTTAAATTGGTTCCAGGGGTACACGGGCAGCAGTGGTGTGGTCAGTGGAGGCCTAGTGGAAGGAGTGACCGCAGACAGGCATCGAAGGCCTAAAATAATAACACATGGCTGTAGGCAATTTTAAATTGGTTCCAGGGGTACACGGGCAGCAGTGGTGTGGTCAGTGGAGGCCTAGTGGAAGGAGTGACCGCAGACAGGCATCGAAGGCCTAAAATAATAACACATGGCTGTAGGCAATTTTAAATTGGTTCCAGGGGTACACGGGCAGCAGTGGTGTGGTCAGTGGAGGCCTAGTGGAAGGAGTCACCGCAGACAGGCATCGAAGGCCTAAAATAATAACACATGGCTGTAGGCAATTTTAAATTGGTTACAGGGGTACACGGGCAGCAGTGGTGTGGTCAGTGGAG
The DNA here is from genome assembly GCF_032444005.1 of Ranitomeya imitator. NCBI lineage: Eukaryota > Metazoa > Chordata > Amphibia > Anura > Dendrobatidae > Ranitomeya > Ranitomeya imitator. The sequence continues at coordinate 326,350,265 of NC_091286.1, read as the reverse complement.
GCCTAGTGGAAGGAGTGACCACAGACAGGCATCGAAGGCCTAACATAACAAAAATGTCAATACAATGGTATTGTCAGTGGCAGGCATTGAAGGATGTCAGCGCATAGACTAAACATTGGTGGAGCTGTGAGATAATTTTGCAAGTGGTAGAGCACTGTTTGAGCTGGGGTGGGGGGAAATTGTCTTGTGGCCGGCGGTACAGGCCCAGGGCCCCTCATATTACAACGGTGTGTCTGACGTTGGGTGCGCACCACCACCGCCAGAGACACTTTATTGTACTAGGAGGGACCCAGTGGCAGTGCCGTCGACCAAAAGCGGGCTCACCCACCTCTTCAGACAAACTGCACTCTCACGGGTGCTGTCGCCAAGTGTCGATACCACGGCCCCGTGTGGAGAGTTTGGCCATTTAATGAGGTGTAAACATGTCGTATGCTGGACAATCAGGTGCAGAAAATTACGAGATTGGAAAAGGCATTCAGAATAGTCCACAGGCAAGACCTTTTCATAGGAAAGCTAGGTGTCAGCCGGGCAAGGTGGGGCAAAAGATTTCGAAATCCAGTTGTGGTTCATTTTAACGTTAGATCATCTACATTTTGGGTAGCCAGACGAGTCCTTTTTTCTGTTAGTATTGAACTTGCAGCACTGAATACTCTTTCTGATAGGACACTAGCTGCCGGGCAAGCAAGCTCCTGCAATGCATATTCTGCCAATTCTGGCCAGGTGTCAAATTTTGATGCCCAGTAATCAAATGGGAATGACGGTTGAGGGAGAACATCGATAAGGGATGAAAAATAGTTTGTAACCATACTGGACAAATGTTGTCTCCTGTCACTTTGAATTGATGCTGCAGTACCTGTCCTGTCTGCGGTCATAGCAAAATCACTCCACAACCTGGTCAGAAAACCCCTCTGGCCAACGCCACTTCTGATTTCTGCCCCTCTAACTCCTCTGGTCTGCTGGCCCCTGCAGCTCGTGTGAGAACGATCACGGGCGCTGTGTGCAGGGAATGCCAGAAGCAAACGGTCAACAAGAGTTGATTGTTTGGTTGCTAATATTAGTTCCAAGTTCTCATGTGGCATTATATTTTGCAATTTGCCATTATAGCGAGGATCAAGGAGGCAGGCCAACCAGTAATCGTCATCGTTCATCATTTTAGTTATGCGTGTGTCCCTTTTGAGGATACGTAAGGCATAATCCGCCATGTGGGCCAAAGTTCCAGTTCTCAAATCTGCGGTTGTGCTTGGTTGAGGGGCAGTTTCAGGCAAATCCACGTCACTTGTGTCCCTCAAAAAACCAGAACCCGGCCTTGCCGTGCCACCAATTTCCAGTGGCCCCGGAAAAGCTTCCTCATTAAAAATATAATCATCCCCATCATCCTCCTCGTCCTCCTCCTCCTCTTCGCCCGCTACCTCGTCCTGTACACTGCCCTGGCCAGACAATGGCTGACTGTCATCAAGGCTTTCCTCTTCCTCAGCTGCAGACGCCTGATCCTTTATGTGCGTCAAACTTTGCATCAGCAGACGCATTAGGGGGATGCTCATGCTTATTATGGCGTTGTCTGCACAAACCAGCCGTGTGCATTCCTCAAAACACTGAAGGACTTGACACATGTCTTGAATCTTCGACCACTGCACACCTGACAACTCCATGTCTGCCATCCTACTGCCTGCCCGTGTATGTGTATCCTCCCACAAAAACATAACAGCCCGCCTCTGTTCACACAGTCTCTGAAGCATGTGCAGTGTTGAGTTCCACCTTGTTGCAACGTCTATGATTAGGCGATGCTGGGGAAGGTTCAAAGAACGCTGATAGGTCTGCATACGGCTGGAGTGTACGGGCGAACGGCGGATATGTGAGCAAAGTCCACGCACTTTGAGGAGCAGGTCGGATAACCCCGGATAACTTTTCAGGAAGCACTGCACCACCAGGTTTAAGGTGTGAGCCAGGCAAGGAATGTGTTTCAGTTGGGAAAGGGAGATGGCAGACATGAAATTCCTTCCGTTATCACTCACTACCTTGCCTGCCTCAAGATCTACAGTGCCCAGCCACGACTGCGTTTCTATCTGCAAGAACTCGGACAGAACTTCTGCGGTGTGTCTGTTGTCGCCCAAACACTTCATAGCCAATACAGCCTGCTGACGTTTGCCAGTAGCTGCCCCATAATGGGAGACCTGGTGTGCAACAGTGGCAGCTGCGGATGGAGTGGTTGTGCGACTGCGGTCTGTGGACGAGCTCTCGCTTCTGCAGGAGGACGAAGAGGAGGAGGAGGGGGTGCGAACGGCTACAGCCAATTGTTTCCTAGACCGTGGGCTAGGCAGAACTATCCCAAACTTGCTGTCCCCTGTGGACCCTGCATCCACCACATTTACCCAGTGTGCCGTGATGGACACGTAACGTCCCTGGCCATGCCTACTGGTCCATGCATCTGTTGTCAGGTGCACCTTTGTGCTCACAGATTGCCTGAGTGCATGGACGATGCGCTCTTTAACATGCTGGTGGAGGGCTGGGATGGCTTTTCTGGAAAAAAAGTGTCGACTGGGTAGCTCGTAGCGTGGTACAGCGTAGTCCATCAGGGCTTTGAAAGCTTCGCTTTCAACTAACCGGTAGGGCATCATCTCTAACGAGATTAGTCTAGCTATGTGTGCGTTCAAACCCTGTGTACGCGGATGCAAGGCTAAGTACTTCCTTTTTCTAACCATAGTCTCATGTAGGGTGAGCTGGACTGGAGAGCTGGAGATCGTGGAACTAGCGGGGGTGCCGGTGGACATGGCAGACTGAGAGACGGTGGGAGATGGTATTGTTGCCACCGGTGCCCTAGATGCAGTGTTTCCTACTACGAAACTGGTGATTCCCTGACCCTGACTGCTTTGGTCTGGCAAAGAAACCTGCACAGATACTGCAGGTGGTGCGGAAAATGGTGGCCCTACACTGCCGGAAGGGATGTTGCGTTGCTGACTAGCTTCATTGGCCGAGGGTGCTACAACCTTAAGAGACGTTTGGTAGTTAGTCCAGGCTTGCAAATGCATGGTGGTTAAATGTCTATGCATGCAACTTGTATTGAGACTTTTCAGATTCTGTCCTCTGCTTAAGGTAGTTGAACATTTTTGACAGATGACTTTGCGCTGATCAATTGGATGTTGTTTAAAAAAATGCCAGACTGCACTCTTTCTAGCATCGGATACCTTTTCAGGCATTGCAGACTGAGCTTTAACCGGATGGCCACGCTGTCCTCCAACAGGTTTTGGCTTTGCCACGCGTTTTGGACAAGATACGGGCCCGGCAGATGGAACCTGTTGCGATGTTGATGCCTGCTGCGGCCCCTCCTCCTCCGCTTCAGAACTGCTGCCGCCTGCACCCTGTTCCCCCAATGGCTGCCAATCGGGGTCAAGAACTGGGTCATCTATTACCTCTTCTTGTAGCTCGTGTGCAACTTCGTCTGTGTCACCGTGTCGGTCGGTGGTATAGCGTTCGTGATGGGGCAACATAGTCTCATCAGGGTCTGATTCTTGATCAGCACCCTGCGAGGGCAATGTTGTGGTCTGAGTCAAAGGACCAGCATAGTAGTCTGGCTGTGGCTGTGCATCAGTGCACTCCATGTCAGATTCAACTTGTAATGGGCATGGACTGTTAACTGCTTCACTTTCTAAGCCAGGGACGGTATGTGTAAAGAGCTCCATGGAGTAACCCGTTGTGTCGCCTGCTGCATTCTTCTCTGTTGTTGTTTTTGCTGAAGAGGACAAGGAAGCGACTTGTCCCTGACCGTGAACATCCACTAACGACGCGCTGCTTTGACATTTACCAGTTTCACGAGAGGAGGCAAAAGAGCTAGAGGCTGAGTCAGCAAGATAAGCCAAAACTTGCTCTTGCTGCTCCGGCTTTAAAAGCGGTTTTCCTACTCCCAGAATAGGGAGCGTTCGAGGCCTTGTGTAGCCAGACGACGAACCTGGCTCCACAGCTCCAGACTTAGGTGCAATATTTTTTTTCCCACGACCAGCTGATGCTCCACCACTACCACTACCCTCATTACCAGCTGACAATGAACGCCCCCGGCCACGACCTCTTCCACCATACTTCCTCATTGTTTTAAAAACGTAAACAAACTAACGGTATTTGTTGCTGTCACACAAATTACACGGTGAGCTATAACTTCAGTATGATTTAGCTACCCCTTTACAGGTGAGTGAGACCACAACGAAAATCAGGCACAATGTTACACACTCTGTTGTTGGTGGCAACAAATGAGAGAGATGCCACACACGCAGGACTGTCACTGAAGCACAAATGTAAATATTAATCTCCCACTGATTTGATTTTTTTTTTTTTTTTAAGGGAGACTTTAGGAAAAAAAAATAATAGAATAAAATGATTTTTTCAGGAAGAATTTAGAAACCAAATAAAACAAAAAAAGGCTTTCTATGGCCCACTGAGTGAGAGATGACGCACACAGGAGTCAGGAGTGGCACACAAGCCCAGAGGCCAATATTTATCTCCCACTGATTGATGTAGTGATTTTTTCAGGTAGATTTTGGAACCCAAATCAAGCTAAAAAAATAATAGGCTTTCTATGGCCCACAATTGGAGAGAGAGAGAGAGATGGCACACCCAGGAGTCAAGACTGGCACACAAGCAGAAAGGGCAATATTAATCTCCCACTGATTTGTTTTTTTTTTTTTTTTTTTCAGGGAGACTTTAGGAAAAAAAAAAATAGAATAAAATGATTTTTTCAGGAAGAATTTAGAAACCAAATACAATAAAATGATTTTTTCAGGGAGAATTTAGAAAACAAATAAAACAAAAAAAGGCTTTCTATGGCCCACTGAGTGAGAGATGACGCACACAGGAGTCAGGAGTGGCACACAAGCCCAGAGGCCAATATTTATCTCCCACTGATTGATGTAGTGATTTTTTCAGATAGATTTTGGAACCCAAATCAAGCTAAAAAAATAATAGGCTTTCTATGGCCCACAATTGGAGAGAGAGAGAGAGATGGCACACCCAGGAGTCAAGACTGGCACACAAGCAGAAAGGGCAATATTAATCTCCCACTGATTTGTTGTTTTTTTTGTTTTTTTTCAGGGAGACTTTAGGAAAAAAAAAATAGAATAAAATGATTTTTTCAGGAAGAATTTAGAAACCAAAGAAAATAAAATGATTTTTTCAGGGAGAATTTAGAAAACAAATAAAACAAAAAAAGGCTTTCTATGGCCCACTGAGTGAGAGATGACGCACACAGGAGTCAGGAGTGGCACACAAGCCCAGAGGCCAATATTTATCTCCCACTTTTTTTTTTTGTTCCAGGGAAAATTTATAAACCCAATAAAAAAAATAATAAATAGGCTTTCTATGGCCCACTATCTGAGAGACAGAGAGAGATGGCACGAATAGGACTGGCACACAAGCCCAAAGGCCAATATTAATCTCCCTTTTTTTTTTAAGGGAGAATTTATAAAACCAAAAAAAAATAAATAAATAGGCTTTCTATGGCCCACTATTTGTGAGAGAGATGGCACGCTCAGGACTGGCACACAAGCCCAGAGGCCAATATTAATCTCCCGCTTTTTTTTTTTTTTCCAGAGAAAATTTATAAACCCAATAAAAAAAAAAATAAATAAATAGGCTTTCTATGGCCCACTATCTGAGAGAGAGAGATGGCATGCTTAGGACTGGCACACAAGCCCAAAGGCCAATATTAATCTCCCACTGATTGATTTATTGATTTTTTCAGGTAGAATTTAGAACCCAAATAAAGCAAAAAAAAAAAAAAAAATGGGCTTTATATGGCCCACTGAGTGAGTGATGATGCACACAGGAGTCAGGAGTGGCACACAAGCCCTGAGGCCAATATTTTTCTCCCACTGATTGATGTAGTGATTTTTTCAGGTAGATTTTATAACCCAAATCAATCAAAAAAATAAATAGGCTTTCTATGGCCCACTGAGTGAGAGATGACACAGACAGGGATGGCACTCTAGCAGAAATGTCAATCTTAATCTCCCACAAAAAAAAAAAACAGGGAGTGTCCTTCAATTACTATCTCCCTGCAGTAATCTCAGCCAGGTATGGCAGGCAGCAATAAGGAGTGGACTGATGCACAAATTAAATAAAAAGTGTGTACAAACCAAAAAGATAGCTGTGCAGAAAGGAAGGAACAAGAGGATTTGTGCTTTGAAAAAAGCAGTTGGTTTGCACAGCGGCGTACACACAGCAATGCAGCTATCAGGGAGCCTTCTAGGGCAGCCCAATGAGCTACAGCGCTGAGGGGAAAAAAAAAATGTAGCTTCCACTGTCCCTGCACACCGAAGGTGGTGTTGGGCAGTGGAAATCGCTACAGCACAAGCGGTTTGGTGGTTAATGAACCCTGCCTAACGCTATCCCTGCTTCTGACGAAGCGGCAGCAACTTCTCCCTAAGCTCAGATCAGCAGCAGTAACATGGCGGTCGGCGGGAACGCCCCTTTATAGCCCCTGTGACGCCGCAGACAGCAAGCCAATCACTGCAATGCCCTTCTCTAAGATGGTGGGGACCAGGACCTATGTCATCACGCTGCCCACACTCTGCGTTTACCTTCATTGGCTGAGAAATGGCGCTTTTCGCGTCATTGAAACGCGACTTTGGCGCGAAAGTCGCGTACCGCATGGCCGACCCCGCACAGGGGTCGGATCGGGTTTCATGAAACCCGACTTTGCCAAAAGTCGGCGACTTTTGAAAATGAACGACCCGTTTCGCTCAACCCTAGCTATCATAATATATAGGTGAGTTGTGGTCCATCATTCTGTGTAAAAGTGAGTTGTATCAGCATTATATTGTGTACAGGGGAGAAGTGGTGGCTATTATATTGTGCATTGGGGAGCAGTGTAGGCATCATACTTTTTAAAGGTGAGATGTACATGGGCAGACTCAGAGGTCATTATTACTGTACATGGGCCAATTGGGAAAAGGCAGGAAAAGTAAATGACTCCCATCAGAAATAAGTTCACCTATAAGTCATAATAACTACAGTAACCTGTTATAATGTTTTGAAGGACTGGTATCTACAACTATTGTATATGATAAACATTGTTTCTAAGTAATATTAGTGTTGTTTTTTGTATAACAACTGAGGACTCTCAATTCTAAAGGTTTTTGTATAGACATTTATTCTTGGTAACAGCATGTTCATCTACTAATGTTCCTCTGTATCAACGATTAGGGTATGCCACCATAGTTGTAAATGTGTTTACTTGGTTAGGGGCCACAGAAATGTGTTTTGACTTGTCTTTGCTGAGCCTCTAGCTACACCTCTGACAAGTGTTATATGGTATGACATTAAAATACATGCAGCATAACATAACAGCGATGGATGCAAGAGAATCAATGAAGGCCAGATATAACCATAAAGTTAAAGGTTACCTATTAAATAAAGGTGACATGTTATTTAATCTGACTACTTGCTTCACTTGCAGTATTTTTAGACCATTATTTCTGTCTTATCTAGGCAGTCTTACTAAATTGCATGGATGTTTAGACATGTTCCTAATATTCCCTTAATAAGCCATCATTTCCAGGCTTTTATCCCAAAGGTCTACCATACTTTCTTAAAGCACCACTCCAACATTTTTTTTCTTTTCTGTGTTGGAGTGGTACTACTAAACTAAGGTCTATGCCTGTAGTCTTATACTTACCCACCGCTGTCATCACCTTTTTTTGGTGGCACTCTAGTTACACAGTGTCATCTTGTATCCACAGCATCTTGCTGGTCGAAATTCAGAAATTACATCAATAGCTCTGAATGCAAGTCTATGAGAGCTAGAATGAGGCTCTTATAGGCTTATATTGAGATGTGACCTCTGGAACACTGGAGCAATCCAAGTGGTCACAAACTGCTTCAGACTGTTGGGAACAGCGGTGATAGAAGGTGAAGGCAGCGGCAAGTAAGCATGAGACCTTACCTTTGAAGCATCAGTCCAGTACTGCAATGAAAAATGCTGGAGTGGTGGATTATCAATTCCTAACATTTTTTATCACTACACCTTTTTCATCCAATATGAATTGTAATAATCTTCAAGATTCATATTAAACATTTACAAAACCGTAGACCCACTGATAGATAAATAGGTAATAATTAGATCGATAGAAGAAGATAGGTAAATAGATAGATGAATAGATAGAGAAAAAACTAACAATTCAACCCCCGATGAAGTAGAACTCCACATTAAACATATGGGATTAATTATAGCTGGGAAAAGAGAAACTAATTATGAATAGGGAAGAGAAAGAGAGCTAACACTTCCATCTCCATTGAAGTAGGGGTCTCCTGCAGTGACCAGATAATTACAACAGGGAGATTTGCTGAGAAGACGACAAGTGTGAGGTTTGTGAACAAAGAGGCAGGGAAATACCTTTCTCAGCGATAGAGTTCCTCTGATCAAAGAATCTTCAAAGAGTCCTGTGGTCACAAATGAATATTGGGATTTTCAATCATCCTATACATATTTTTTCAGCATTGTAGCAAAGGGACAAACATAATGCATTCACTCGCATCCCCTTAAGGCCATTCTAACCTCTCCCACTTAATAATGGGCTGATGGATGGTGCTTTGCAGGCCATGGTTTATCTTTTTAGATAGATAAAATTTCTGGTCTAGTGTGGAAACAGCCACAGTCTCATCTGGCACTTGTCATTCAATTGCGTATTTGTCCTGACAATTGGAGGCAGTGGAGTTGCATCTCTTGACAAACTGGTAACACCGGTGGAATTTGCTTTACCATATCGGAATTTATCCTTGACAGACAACATTTGAACGTTCAAGATATAGATACAGAAAGCATAGATAACCAATCTCAGCCAGAAGCATTGCTATAATTGCTTCTCTAATAGTGGACAAATATATACTACTAACAAAAAATGAGTACCGGGTACTCACAGACCACTATAGCACGAAAATTTAAAAAAATCCTCCACGGGGCTTCTTTAAAATGGCACCGATATGCGCATGCGTATTCGCTCACCTTTGCTCCTGCATTGACGAAGGTCTCTCGTAATTTCCGGTGCGCGTTCAATGATGTCAATGAGGTATTTCCTCTAACGCGCGCCTGAATTGAGTGCCGGATTCGATGCACCTGTGAGCCTGGTGGAGCGTTCTCACATGCGGAATACCATTGGCTAACCGGAATATTCAGGGGGTATTTAATGAGGTAAGGTGGGGGTAAGGTACACACTCCCCTTGAGAAAGCACGTGAGTGGCGAAAAGCGCGTCGGGGCGTTCCTGCAGCAATATTCAGGATGGGTAAGCATTGACTTAATTTTCCAACATTTTTGAGGTGTCCATTATATTTGAGCTCTCATCATCCGGGTAGAACACATTACACAATGACCTTAAAGGTTGTTTTGTTAGCCATTTATAGGACCAGTACTGTGATATATACACCATTACAATGCTTTTGTGAGATGTAAAAGTATGTTACCGCTGCTCAATATGGAACTTTGTTTGAGTCTTCTGATATCCTCATATGGTATGTTGTTCAATTTTATGCTATGTTTCAATAAACTGTATTGATTTTATTTAATTTTCGTGCTATAGTGGTCTGTGAGTACCCGGTACTCATTTTTTGGTAGTAACTAGTGTTGAGCGATACCTTCCGATATCGGAAAGTATCGGTATCGGTTGGGATCGGCCGATATTCAAAAAATATCGGATATCGCCGATACCGATACCCGATCCCAATGCAAGTCAATGGGACCAAAATATCGGAATTAAAATAAACCCTTTCTTTCCTTGTAGGTTCATTCTACATCAAGGAAAACAACTAAGAATAATGTAGGATGTATTGTGGGAGGTGGCGGAGACATTAAAGGCAATGAGGTTTAGCCCAATCAAATAGAATAGCATGAATTTTTTTTTTTTAAAGACGTTCGGAGTGAAAAAGATATTGAGTATGTAAATTTTTTTTTATTTTGTCAGATATTGATGTTTCACTATTCCACGCCCTTCCCCTTCTTTTTTTTCTTTTTTTTTTTTACTTTTCCCACACTTTCATCTTCATCATCATCAGCATCTTTGAGATCAACTTCTTCTTCACCTTATTCATCTTCTTCATCTTCTACCTATTTTTTTTTTTTATTACATTCTTCATATTCATTTTATTCAACTATTATTATTCTTCCTATTCTACATATTCTTTTTATTCCACTGTTATTATTCTTCCTATTCTACTTCTTCATCATATTCTCATTTGTGACAGGCATTCCCGTAGTTGTTATCTATAAAAGTTGGAAGATTACACCTTCCGTTCTGCCAGTCACAAAAGTTACATTTGTCCGCGTTCAGTTTGGCCTGCAGCATCAGGCTTTATCCAGGGGCACCACGAGGAGGAACGGACTCACCCCCATACACTGCTTAGTCTTCTTCTGCATATAATTTAGATAATATCTTTTGCTCTGATATTAAGTCTTATGCTTAATGTTCTTCTGCTCTTTGTTCTGCAGCCTCTTGTTCTTCTGCTTCTCGGTCTTCCATGTCGTCGTCTCCAGGGTCGTCGTCTCCAGTGTCGTCATCTCCGCCGTCGTCGTCTCAGCCGTCGTCGTCTCCGCCGTCGTCGTCTCCGCCGTCGTCATCGGGGTGGTCTTCCGGGTCGTCGTCGTCGTCATCGGGGTGGTCTTCCGGGTCATCGTCATCGGGGTGGTCTTCCGGGTCGTCGACTTTAGGGTCTTAAACTTGGAAATGTAGCAGAAGGTACAAGAAGGCTGAGAAAATGCCAAGAACCAGCTGATGGAACTGGAACTCGGATGGCTACCCGAAGGTTCAAGAGCCTATGGAACTACCGAGGACCAGCTGACGTTACTGGAACCCGGTTACTAAGCAGGAGGTACCCGTGCTAAAAAGCACTACCAAGGACCGCCTGGCGTTGGCGGAACTCGGATACCCAGAAGGAGGCACCTAAGCCAAAGGCTCTGCCCGGAACCAGCTGACGTTACTGGAACCAGGATGGGGAGCAGAAGGTACAAGAGCAAAAGACACTGCCGAGAACCAGCTGACGGTACTGGAACCCGGATGGGTAGCCGAAGGTCCAAGAGCCAATGGAACTACCGAGGGCCAGCTGACGTTACTGGAACCCGGTTACTAAGCAGGAGGTACCCGTGCCTGAAAGCACTACCAAGGACCACCTGATGTTGATGGAACTTGGATACCCAGAAGGAGGCACCTAAGCCAAAGGCTCTGCCCGGAACCAGCTGTCGGTACTGGAACCAGGATGGGGAGCAGAAGGTACAAGAGCAAAAGACACTGCCGAGAACCAGCTGACGGTGCTGGAACCAGGTGGTGGACCCGAAGGCCCACAGGAGAGGAGAGAACAGCTAGGCCGCGAGGCAGCCGCAGTTACCGAACCCCAACAGTCCTACAGGGGGAGCTGGGCCTACTGGCACTACAGAACCAGCCTTGACTACCAGTTCACGCAGCCCACATAGGAAGCTACTAAACTGGAGGCACCCTGGAGTTGGCTAACCCGACTGCAACACGACGGGGCAAACATAGGCGTCTCAGCGAGTTTGACACACCCCGGAAACAGCTGACGGTGCTGAAACCAGGTTTGGCACGAGGGAGTACCTGTGACAAAAACACTGCCGAGAACCAGCTGGCGGTGCTGGAACCCAGATGCGTTGCCCCAGTGTGCAAGAGCCAATGGCACGACCGAGGACCAGCTGGCGGTGCTGGAACCCGGTTACTAAGCTGTAGGTGCCCGCGCTTAAAAGCACTACCAAGGACCGCCTGACGTTGGCGGAACTCGGATACCCAGGAGGAGGCACCTAAGCCAAAGGCTCGGCCTGGAACCAGCTTACGGTGCTGGAACCAGGTGGTGGACCCCAAGGCCCACTGGAGAGGAGAGAACAGCTAGGCCGCGAGGCAGCCGCAGTTACCGAACCCCAACAGTCCTACAGGGGGAGCTGGGCCTACTGGCACTACAGAACCAGCCTTGACTACCAGTTCACGCAGCCCACATAGGAAGCTCCTAAACTGGAGGCACCCTGGAGTTGGCTAACCCGACCGCACCACGACGGGGCAAGCATAGGCGTCTCAGCGAGCTTGACACAAGCCGGAAACAGCTGACGGTGCTGAAACCAGGCTTGGCACGAGGGAGTACCTGTGACAAGAACACTGCCGAGAACCAGCTGGCGGTGCTGGAACCCAGATGCGTTGCCCCAGTGTGCAAGAGCCAATGGCACGACCGAGGACCAGCTGGCGGTGCTGGAACCCGGTTACTAAGCTGTAGGTGCCCGCGCTTAAAAGCACTACCAAGGACCGCCTGACGTTGGCGGAACTCGGATACCCAGGAGGAGGCACCTAAGCCAAAGGCTCGGCCTGGAACCAGCTGACGGTGCTGGAACCAGGTGGTGGACCCCAAGGCCCACAGGAGAGGAGAGAACAGCTAGGCCGCGAGGCAGCCGCAGTTACCGAACCCCAACAGTCCTACAGGGGGAGCTGGGCCTACTGGCACTACAGAACCAGCCTTGACTACCAGTTCACGCAGCCCACATAGGAAGCTCCTAAACTGGAGGCACCCTGGAGTTGGCTAACCCGACCGCACCACGACGGGGCAAGCATAGGCGTCTCAGCGAGCTTGACACAACCCGGAAACAGCTGACGGTGCTGAAACCAGGCTTGGCACGAGGGAGTACCTGTGACAAGAACACTGCCGAGAACCAGCTGGCGGTGCTGGAACCCAGATGCGTTGCCTATTAAAGATTGTCTTCCTAGAGCCCCAACTAGCGGTGTTGGAGCTAAGGGTAAGCAGGGGGAGCAGAGTGTAGGCCGAAGCCTGCACTGGAGGCAGCTTTGTGTCTGCGTTGCGTTTGCAGGACACTTTGCCGGCTACACAGTGGGGGAACAGCTGGCGTTGCTGAACCCCACTAACACAATGGCGTGTGTTTTTCTCTGTGCAGCTAGCACTTGCGGTCAAAAACTAGCGATGTTAGAGCCCGTGTTGAAGCAGGAGGTGGAGGAGAGGAGCAGAGTGTAGGCCGAAGCCTATTTGAACCAATTTCAAAGGAAACCTTTAACCCCCCCTCAGGTGTTACAAAGTACAAGAGACACACCTTGTGCAGTATTAATGCTGCACAAGTGAAAGGTTGCTCTATTAATTTGTCTACTTGCACATGCTGAATGAAAGACGTACACAATTTAGCCCATTCTACAGTCAAACTGTAGTGGATGCGTGACTTGGCTTTTTAAGGAGACGCAGCACAGGTGTCCCAAATAACGCCTTGGTGCTTGGCGCAGCTTCCTGAGCGTTGTTATTTGCTGTACAGGAGTCTGCGCTCTTGTGTTATCCCTTGGCAATGCCCTGTTAGAGCTGCCCGTCTTATGACCTCATTTCATGTTGGCCGGTGCGGTTAACGATGGCCATAAATCCCAGACCCACAGTGCCTTTTCATAAAGTCACACTGCGGTGCTGTGATTCGTGGCCTTGAGCAGTAAATATTTTGGCCGCTCACACACGTCCTTACACCTGCTTCAGACTGGGCGGCCTCTGCTGATCCCTTCTCGCATGCCGCGGCCATGAGGCTGCACAGTCTGAAGAAGGCGGAAGGAGATGAGTTAAGACAGGTGAAGATATGCACTGCTCGTGCCCATCAATCACACCCTCGCAGTCAAAATAAGACAAAAAGGAGCATTGTTTCAGGCAGGGCGGACGCACAGGCGCAACAAGCCAACCAATGATGTCAGAAGACGGGAAGCGCTACCAAGGGGGGTGCTGCGTATCATTAGAAAGTAAAGTCACACCTCAGGGACAGTGCAATGGTCTCAATGAGACACATTTTGTACGTTTTGAGTTCCACGTGGGCAAGGACAAAAAGTCAGCCACCTTGTACAAATGCAGCAGTACTGCTGTACAAGGTGGCTGTTATACATAGAAACACCTGGGGGTGGGGGGCAGGCTCCCTTCAATTTCAGTTCATGTGCCTGCATGGCGTTTGCAGGACACGTTGCCAGCTACACAGCAGGGGAACAGCTGGCGGTGCTGAACCCCACTAACACATTGGCTGGTGTTTCTCTCTGTGCAGCTAGCATGTCCGGGCAGAAACTAGCGGTGTTTGAGCCCAGGGTCAGCAAGAGGAGTAGAGGAGCAGAGTGTAGGCCGAAGCCTGCACTGGTGGCAGCTTTTGGTCGGTTGTGCCAGCGTGGCTTGTGCTGGACACGATGCCAACTACACAGCAGGGGAACAGCTCGCGGTGCTGAACCCCACGAACACATTGACTGGTGTTTTTCTCTGTGCAGCTAGCAGTTCCGGGCAGAAACTAGCGGTGTTTGAGCCCAGGGTCAGCAAGAGGAGTAGAGGAGCAGAGTGTAGGCCGAAGCCTAGTTGAACCAATTTCAAAGGTTACCTTTAACCCCCCCCTCAGGTGTTGCAAGGTACAAGAGCCACACCTTGAACAGCATTAATGATGCACAAGTCAAAGGTTGCTCTATTTAATTTTGCTCCTTGCACACGCTGAATTAAACACGTACACTATTTAGCCCATTATACTGTCAAACAGTAGTGGAGGCGTGACTACTACTCTTTTTAAGGAGACGCAGCACAGGTGTACAAATTTACACCTAGGTGCTGTGCGCAGATTCCTTACCGTTGTTATTTGCAGTACAGGAAACTGCGCTCTTGTGTTATCCCTTGGCAATACCCTGTTAGTGCAGGCCGTCTCATGACCTCATTTCATGTTGGCCGGTGCGGTTAACGATGGCCATAAATCCCAGACCCACAGTGGCTTTTCCTAAAGTCACACTGCGGTGCTGGGATTCGTGGCCTTGTGCAGTAAATATGTTCGCCGCTCACACATGTCCTTACACCTGCTTCAGACTGGGCGGCCTCAGCTGATCCCTTATCGCATGCCGCGGCCATGAGGCCGCACAGTCAGAAGAAGGCGGAAGGAGGGGAGTGAAGACAGGGGAACATATGCACTGCTCGTGCCCATCAATCACACCCTCGCAGTCAAAATATATGAGACAACGGGGGGCGTTGTGTCGGGCAGGGGGGACGCACAGGCACAGCCAGCCAACCAATGATGTCAGGAGACGGGCAGCGCTAACAATGGGGGTGCTGCGTGTCATTAAAAAGGAAAGTCACACCTCAGGGACATTGTAATGGTCTGTAATGAGACACATTTTGTACGTGTTGAGTTCCACGTGTGCAAGGAGAAAAAGTCAGCCACCTTGTACAAATGCAGCAGTACTGCTGTACAAGGTGGCTGTTATACATAGAAACACCTGGGGGGGTGGGGGGCAGGCTCCCTTCAATTTCAGTTCATGTGCCTGCGTGGCGTTTGCAGGACACGTTGCCAGCTACACAGCAGGGGAACAGCTGGCGGTGCTGAACCCCACTAACACATTGGCTAGTGTTTTTCTCTGTGCAGCTAGCATGTCCGGGCAGAAATTGGCGTTGTTTGAGCCCAGGGTCAGCAGGAAGAGGAGAGGAGCAAAGTGTAGGCCGAAGCCTGCACTGGTGGCAGCTTTTGGTCAGTTGTGCCAGCGTGGCTTGTGCTGGACACGATGCCGACTACACAGCAGGGGAACAGCTGGCGGTGCTGAACCCCACTAACACATTGGCTGGTGTTTTTCTCTGTGCAGCTAGCATGTCCGGGCAGAAACTGGCGTTGTTTGAGCCCAGGGTCAGCAGGAGGAGGAGAGGAGCAAAGTGTAGGCCGAAGCCTGCACTGGTGGCAGCTTTTGGTCAGTTGTGCCAGCGTGGCTTGTGCTGGACACGATGCCGACTACACAGCAGGGGAACAGCTGGCGGTGCTGAACCCCACAAACACATTGACTGGTGTTTTTCTCTGTGCAGCTAGCAGTTCTGGGCAGAAACTAGCGGTGTTTGAGCCCAGGGTCAGCAAGAGGAGTAGAGGAGCAGAGTGTAGGCCGAAGCCTAGTTGAACCAATTTCAAAGGTTACCTTTAACCCCCCCCCTCAGGTGTTGCAAGGTACAAGAGCCACACCTTGAACAGCATTAATGATGCACAAGTCAAAGGTTGCTCTATTTAATTTTGCTCCTTGCACACGCTGAATAAAACACATACACTATTTAGCCCATTATACTGTCAAACAGTAGTGGAGGCGTGACTACTAGTCTTTTTAAGGAGATGCAGCACAGGTGTCAAAATTTACACCTAGCTGCTGTGCGCAGATTCCTGAGCGTTGTTATTTGCTGTACAGGAGTCTGCGCTATTGGGATCCCTTGGCCATGCGCTGTGAGCGCTTCCTGTCTTCTGACCTCATTTAATGTCGGCCGTTACGGTTAGCGATGGACATGAATCCCAGACCCACAGTGTGTTTTCAAAAAATCACACTGCGTGGCTGGGATTCGTGGCCTTGTTCAGTAAATATGTTTGACGCTCACACATGTCCTTACACCTGCTTCAGACTGGGCGGCCTAATCTGATCCCTTATCGCCTGCCGCGGCCATGAGGACACCCAGTCTGAAGAAGGCGGAAGGAGATGAGTGAACACAGGCAAACATATGCACTGCACATGCCCATCAATCACACCCTTGCTGTTCAAAAAAATAAGACACCGAGGGGCGTTGTTTCGAGCAGGGCAGACGCACAGGCGCAGCCAGCTAACCAATGATGTCAAAAGACGGGCAGCGCTAACAAGGGTGGTGCTGCGTATCATTAGAAAGGAAAGTCACACCTCAGGGACAGTGGAATGGTCTCAATGAGACACATTTTGTACGTGTTGAGTTCCACGTGGGCAAGGAGAAAAAGTCAGCCACCTTGTACAAATGCAGCAGTACTGCTGTACAAGGTGGCTGTTTTACATAGAAACACCTGGGGGTGGGAGGCAGGCTCCCTTCAATTTCAGTTCATGTGCCTGCGTGGCGTTTGCAGGTCACGTTGCAAGCTACACAGCAGGGGAACAGCTGGCGGTGCTGAACCCCACTGACACTTTGACTGGTGTTTTTCTCTGTGCAGCTCGCATGTCCGGGCAAAAACTGGCGGTGTTAGAGCCCAGGGTCAGCAGGAGGAGGAGAGGAGCAATGTGTAGGCCGAAGCCTGCACTGGTGGCAGCTTTTGGTCAGTTGTGCCAGCGTGGCTTGTGCTGGACACGATGCCGGCTACACAGCGGGGGAACAGCTGGCGGTGCTGAACCCCACTAACACATTGGCTGGTGTTTTTCTCTGTGCAGCTAGCACTTCCGGGCAGAAACTGGCGGTGTTTGAGCCCAGGGTCAGCAGGAGGAGGAGAGGAGCAGAGTGTAGGCCGAAGCCTGCACTGGTGGCAGCTTTTGGTCAGTTGTGCCAGCGTGGCTTGTGCTGGACACGATGCCGACTACACAGCAGGGGAACAGCTGGCGGTGCTGAACCTCACTAACACATTGACTGGTGTTTTTCTCTGTGCAGCTAGCAGTTCCGGGCAAAAACTAGCGGTGTTTGAGCCCAGGGTCAGCAGGAGAGGAGCAGAGTGTAGGCCGAAGCCTAGTTGAACCAATTTCAAAGGTTACCTTTAACCCCCCCCCCTCAGGTGTTGCAAGGTACAAGAGCCACACCTTGTGCAGCATTAATGCTGCACAAGTAAAAGGTTGCTCTATTTGTTTTGCTCCTTGCACACGCTGACTAAAACACGTACACTATTTAGCCCATTATACTGTCAAACAGTTGTGGAGGCGTGACTTGTCTTTTTAAGGAGACGCAGCACAGGTGTCAAAATTTGCACCTAGGTACTGGGCGCAGATTCCTGAGCGTTGTTATTTGCTGTACAGGAGTCTGCGCTATTGTGATCCCTTGGCCATGCGCTGTGAGCGCTTCCTGTCTTCTGACCTCATTTCATTTCTGCCATTGCGGTTAGCGATGGACATGAATCCCAGACCCACAGTGTGTTTTCAAAAAATCACACTGCGTGGCTGGGATTCGTGGCCTTGTGCAGTAAATAGGTTTGCCGCTTACACATGTCCTTACACCTGCTCCAGACTGGGCGGCCTCAGCTGATCCCTTATCGCCTACCACGGCCAGGAGGCCGCACAGTCTGAAGAAGGCGGAAGGAGATGAGTTAAGACAGGCGAACATATGCACTGCTCGTGCCCATAAACCACACCCTCGCTGACAAAATAAATATGACAACGAGGGGTGTTGTTTCTAGCAGGGCGGATGCACAGGCGCAGCCAGCTAACCATGATGACAAAAGACGGGAAACGCTACCAAGGGGGGTGCTGCGTATCATTAGAAAGGAAAGTCACACCTCAGGGACAGTGGAATGGTCTCAATGAGACACATTTTGTACGTGTTGAGTTCCACGTGGGCAAGGAGAAAAAGTCAGCCACCTTGTACAAATGCAGCAGTACTGCTGTACTAGGTGGCTGTTATACATAGAAACACCTGGGGGGGTGGGGCCAGGTTCCCTTTAATTTCAGTTAATGTGCCTGCGTGGCGTTTGCAGGTCACGTTGCCGGCAACACAGCAGGGGAACAGCTGGCGTTGCTGAACCCCACTAACACATTGGCTGGTGTTTTTCTCTGTGCAGCTAGCACTTCCGGGCAAAAACTAGCGGTGTTTGAGCCCAGGGTCAGCAGGAGGAGGAGAGGAGCAGAGTGTAGGCCGAAGCCTGCACTGGTGGCAGCTTTTGTTCTGTTGTGGCAGCGTGGCTTGTGCTGGACACGTTGCCGACTACACAGCAGGGGAACAGCTGGCGGTGCTGAACCCCACTGACACATCACCTAGTGTTTTTTCTGTGTAGACAACACTTCCAGGTGGCAACTGACAGTGTTGAAACCCAGGGAATCAAAGAGGAGCAGAGTGTAGGCCGAAGCCTGCAGTGGAGCAAGTTGAAAGGGAACCTTTAACCCCCCCCCCCAGGCATTTGTTGCTGAAAGAGCCATCTTGTACAGCAGTAATACTGCACATGGAAAATGGTGGCTCCGAAAATTATGCTCCTTGCAAACGCTGAAGTACACACTCATATAATGTGTCCCCTCACACCGTCAAACCATCCCGGAAGTGGGACTTTCCTTTGTAATGTGACACAGCACAGCCGTCATTTTAACCCCCTTGGTGCCGGGCGCCACCTCCTCAACGTTGTTTGGTTCTGTCACGGAGCCCGCGCTGTAATGTTATCCCTTGGCCATGCACAGTTAGCGGTGCCCGTCTTCTGACATCATGTAGGTGTCAGGCTGGCAGTGCCTGTGCGTCCAAGCTGCCCGAGATCCAACCTTGCAGTGTCATCTAATGTAGTCCCACTGCGGGCCAGGGATCCATGGGCATGCGCAGTGCATATCATCGCCTCTCACTCACCTCCTTCCTGCTTTTTCAGACTGTGCGGCGTCACGGCCGTGGCATGCTATTAGGGATCAGCTGACGCCGCCTAGTCTGAAGAAGCGTGAAGAAGGGGAGTGAGAGGCTAGTATATGCACTGCGCATGGCCATGGATACCAGGCCCACTGTGGGATCACATTAGACGACACTGCGAGGTGTGATTTCGGGCAGCGTGGACGCACAGGCGCAGCCAGGACGACAACAAATGATGTCAGAGGACGGGCAGCGCAAACTGAGCATGGCCAAGGGATAACATAACAGCGCAGGGTCCATGACGGAATCAAACAACGCTAAGGAGGCAGTGCACGGTGCCAAGGGGGTAGCAATGACGGCTGTGCTGCGTCACATTACAAAGGAAAGTCCCACCTCCGGGACGGTTGGACGGTGTGAGGGGACACATTACATGAGTGTGTAGTTCAGCGTTTCCAAGGAGCATAATTTCAAGAGCGACCTTTCCCTTGTGCAGTATTAGTGCTGCACATGGTGGCTCTTTCAGTAACAAACGCCTAGGGGGTGGGGGACAGGTCCCCTTACATTTTAGTTGTGCCAGCGTGGCGGTCGCATGACACGTTGCCGGATACACAGCTGGGGATCAGCTGACGTTACTGAACCCCAATAACAGAGGAGCGACTGTTGACTGTGCACACAGCACTTCCAGGCACCAACTGGCGGTGTTAGAGCCCAGGGACAGCAGGAGGAGCAGATTGGAGGTATTGCCGCACACACAGCTGGGGATCAGCTGACGTTACTGAACCCCAATAACAGAGGAGCGACTGTTGACTGTGCACACAGCACTTCCAGGCACCAACTGGCGGTGTTAGAGCCCAGGGACAGCAGGAGGAGCAGATTGGAGGTATTGCCGCACACACAGCTGGGGATCAGCTGACGTTACTGAACCCCAATAACAGAGGAGCGACTGTTGACTGTGCACACAGCACTTCCAGGCACCAACTGGCGGTGTTAGAGCCCAGGGACAGCAGGAGGAGCAGATTGGAGGTATTGCCGCACACACAGCTGGGGATCAGCAGACGTTACTGAACCCCAATAACAGAGGAGCGACTGTTGACTGTGCACACAGCACTTCCAGGCACCAACTGGCGGTGTTAGAGCCCAGGGACAGCAGGAGGAGCAGAGGAACAGAGTTTAGGCCGAAGCCTGATTGGAGCAAGTTGAAAGGAAACCTTTAACCCCCCCCCCCCAGACGTTTGTAGCTGAAAGAGCCATCTTGTGCAGCACTAAGGATGCAAAAGGAAAAGGTTGCTCTTTTAATTATGCTCCTTGCAAACACCGAAGTAAACACTAAAAATGTGTCCCTTTATACCGTTAAACCGTTCCGGAGGTGCGAATTTCCTTCGTAATGGGACACAGCACAGCTGTCATTCCTATCCCCTTGATGCCGTGCGCTGCCTCCTCAGCGTTGTTTTAAGCTGTCACGGAGCCTGCGCTGTTCTGTTAGCCCTTGGCCATGCCCAATTAGCGCTGCCTGTCTTCTGACATAATTTGGTGTCAGGCTGTCAGTGCCTGTGCGTCCACGCTGCTCCAGATCCCACCTCGCAGTCTCGTCTAACGTAATCCCACTGCGGGCCTTGGAGCCATGGGCATGCACAGTGCATAACCTCGACTCTCACTCCCCTCCTTCCCTCTTCTTCAGACTGTGCGGTGTCACGGCCGTGGCATGCTAGGGATCAGCTGACGGCGCACAGTCTAAAGAAGGCGGAGGGAAATGAGCGAGAGCCCGAGGGGAAGATATGCACTGCGCATGCCCATGGATCCCAGGCCCGCAGTGTGACTCAATCAGAAGACACTGCGAGGCGGGATCTCGGGCAGCGCGGCCGCACAGGCGCAGCCAGCCTGACACCAAATTATGTCAGAAGACAGGCAGCGCAAATAGGGCATGCCCAAGGGATAACAGAACAGCGCAGGCTCCGTGACAGCTTAAAACAACGCTGAGGAGGCAGCGCATGGCACCAAGGGGGTAGGAATGACGGCTGTGCTGCGTCACATTACGAAGGAAAGTCCCAGCTCCGGGACGGTATAACGGTATCAGTGAACACATTTTATAAGTGTTAAGTTCTGCGTGTGCAAAGAGCTAAAAAAAAAGAGCTACCTTTTCCTTGTGCAGCATTACTGCTGCACAAGATGGCTCTTTCAGTAACAAACGACGGGGGGGGGGGGACAGGTTCCCTTACATTTAGGTTGTTGTGCCAGCGTGGCGGTCGCAGGACACATTGCCGGCTACACAGCTGGGGATCAGCTGACGTTACTGAAACCCAATAACACTGGGTCGTATGTTTTTACTGTGCAGCCTGCACTTCTGAGCCGCAACTGGCGGTGTTGGAGCCCAGGAATAGCAGTTCAGGTGGTAGAAAGATGAACACAGCAGGAGACCTGGATGACACCCAATTACTTAATCAGGCAGAGGAGTGGCAAATTCCTGCGAGATCCAGGCCTGGTTCATTTTCAGGAAAGTAAGCCGGTCAACGTTATCGGAGGATAGTCGCATGCGACGGTCTGTTAGTACACCACCTGCGGCACTAAAGACACGTTCCGATAAGACACTAGCCGCAGGGCAAGCCAGCACCTCCAATGCATACTGGCTTAGCTCTGGCCATGTATCCAGCTTAGAGACCCAAAACTTGAACGGGGAAGAGCCGTCTGGGAGTACAGTAAGAGGGCAAGCCATGTAGTCTGTCACCATCTGACAGAACCGTTGCCTCCTGCTGACTGGAGCCGCCGGTGATGGTGTAGACATTTGGGGCGGGCACACAAAAGTGTGCCAGAGTTGTGCCATACTGGGCTTGCCTTGGGCAGAGGCACTGCTTCTGCTCCCTCTTTGGGCAGAGCCTCCCCCACTGCCTCGACGCACTGAGCTGCTTTGTAAAGCACTAGCAGCACTCCTCTCAGTTGGACAGGAGAAGATGATGGAATTCACCAGTGTGTCGTGGTACTCCCGCAATTTACGCTCCCGGGTCAATGCAGGGATGAGGTTTTGGACGTTGTCCCGGTAGCGAGGATCGAGGAGGGTGAACACCCAATAATCAGGCATGTTGAGAATGTGGTCGATGCGGCGGTCGTTTCTCAGGCACTGCAGCATGAAATCCACCATGTGCTGCAGAGTGCCAACTGGCCCAGAAACGCTGTCCCCTGCTTGAGACATGATCTCTGCCCGCTCGTCATCACCCCACCCTCGCTGTACACACTGACCACTGGACAATTGTGTCGCTCCCTCCTCTGGATGGAGCTCTTCCTCCTCCATTGACTCCTCCTCATCCTCCTCACAAATTGGCCCCTGCGTACCCCTTTGTGAGGAACCACGTGGCGCTGACTCTCCAGAAGCTGATGGAAAAGGTGACTCCTCATCCTCCACCTCTTCCACCACATCATCCCTTAACCCTTGCAAAGTTTGCTGAAGCAGGCAGATAAGGGGGACAGTCATGCTGACTAGTGCATTATCTGCACTTGCCATCCGCGTGGAATAATCAAAAGGACGCAAAACCTGGCAGACGTCCTTCATAGTGGCCCACTCTGTGGTTGTGAAGTCTGATCGGCGCTGACTGCGACTTCTTTGCGCCTGATGCAGCTGGTACTCCATAACTGCTTGCTGCTGCTCGCACAACCGCTCCAACATATGTAACGTGGAATTCCACCGGGTAGGTAGGTCACATATGATGCGGTGTTCCGGAAGGCGGAATCGGCGCTGCAGAGCAGCAATGCGGGATCTGGCCAAGCTGGAACGCCGCAAGTGAGCACACTCTAGGCGGACCTTGTGCAGCAGGGCATCAAGATCCGGATAGTCCCTCAGAAAACTCTGCACAACCAAATTGAGCACATGTGCCAGACATGGGATGTGAGTGAGGTTGCCAAGGGCCAAAGCTGCCACCAGATTTCGGCCATTGTCACACACTACCATGCCTGGCTGGAGATTCGCTGGCAGTAACCACACATCGCTCTCCTGCTTGATGGCATTCCAGAGCTCCTGCGCTGTGTGGCTTCGATGCCCCAATGAAACTAGTTTCAAGACGGCCTGCTGACGTTTGGCCACGGCTGTGCTCATGTCGGTCATAGGTAAACGTTCACGGGTCCATGTGGAGGTGGACTGTGACGGATCCTGCAGAGAGGAATCAGAGGAACTGGTGTAAGAGGAGGAGTCGATGCGTACAGACTGGATTCCTGCAATCCTTGGAGTGGGCAGGACACGTCCTGCGCCACTCGCACGATCTGTACCTGGCTCAACAACATTAACCCAATGGGCAGTGAGGGAAACATATCGCCCCTGTCCATGCTGACTGGTCCACGCATCGGTGGTGAGGTGGACCTTGCTACTGACGGCGTTCAGTAGCGCATGTTTTATGTTTGCCTCAACATGCCTGTGCAGGGCAGGGACAGCCTGCCTGCTGAAGTAAAAGCGGCTGGGCACCTTGTACTGTGGGACTGCCAATGCCATCAAGTCACGGAAGCTGTCAGTCTCCACCAGCCTGAACGAGAGCATTTCCAGGGACAACAGTTTGGCAATGCCTGCATTCAGAGCCTGTGCTCGGGGGTGGTTGGCCGAGAATGCCCGCCTTTTCTCCCATGCCTGGACTACCGATGGCTGTAGAGTAGACTGGGAGTGTGAGGATGACTGGGAAGGTGGTGCTGTCGGTGGAATTACACTAGGTCTCTGGACAACAGTGGAGGATGAGGCAACACGAGATGAAGAGGTGGTAGCTGCCGCTGTTGGTTGGCCTACGTCTTCACTGTGTTTCTGTAACTCCACCGCGTGCCTGTTCCGCACATGTTTCCACATATTTGTGGTATTGAGGTTGCTGACACTTTTACCTCTTTTTACTTTCTGATGACACAGCTTGCATTTGACAAAACAAATGTCATCTGCAACTGTGTCAAAAAAGGACCAGGCACTGCAAGTCTTGGGAGCGCCCTTTTTGGCTTTGGAAAGAGACAGGCTCCTAACGGGTGCCAAAGTGGAGGCTACAGGCTCCGCAGTCTTCCCCCTCCCTCTCCCTCTTTGGCCCGTAAGGGGAAGCTCTTCCTCAGAGCTGCTCCCACCACCTTCCTGTTCCTCACGCCACGATGGGTCAAGGACCTCATCATCTCCACTACCCTCTGCCACCAACTGCTCCTCCTGGGTAGTCTCGGCAGCACAGTACGCATCAGAAAGCGGCACCTGAGTTTCATCATCAGATGCGTACTGCGCTGTGGTCACCGGAGGCACTGGCCCACCTGCCTCTTCAGAGTCAGAGAGATAAAGCTTTTGGGCATCACTGCACACTGCCTCTTCTTCCATTTCTCCAATGCTGCTTGGCTGGCCCCCTGTTTCCAAGCCAAGAGATTCAGAGAACAGAAGTAGAGACGGCTCCTGTCCTGGGCTCTCTGACTGCCTGGCCAATTTGGCAGGTGGTGAAGAGACAGATGGCTGCTCTCCAGTGCTCTGTGCCTGAGAGGATGTGGCACTAACTGAAGTCGATGCCGAGGCGTTAGCTGCCATCCACCCGACAACGGCTTCAATTTGGTCTTCATGTAGCAGCGGTGCACGGCGCTCTCCGACAAAGCTGCGCATGAAGGACTGTTCCCTGCTGAAACTGAGTGACGACGAGTCACCGGCGCCCGCAGCAGGCACAGAATCACCACGTCCTCTTCCTGCTCCTCTCCCTGCTCCGCGCCCACGCCCACGTGCCTTACTCCCTGCCCTCTTCATCTTGGTTGACAGATAAAGATAAGCAGAAAAGTACTAAGGCCTTAGTGTGCTTATTCCTGAAATGCTCCTCCTAACAGGTGTAAGAAACACTAATGTTGTAAATTGTGGACTAAACTTTATTATTTTTCAAATGTGGCCTACACAAGTGTTAAGTTGTGTTTGGTGAACTTAACTTTTTTTTTGGTGCAGATTGGGCTACAGAGCTAGTTTAAATCACACGGAGACCATGCAGACAGCCGTAAACGGCGCTGCAAGGCCAAAAAACCCTCCTCTAGGTTATCCTATATAGTGTTTTTCCACTATTTAGCTGGATACGAGTGGAAAGACACTAATAGGAATTTTTGTTTTTCAAATTTTAAACAGGCTGCACTATTTGAAAAAAAGTAAAATTTTTCTCAAGGTATGAGCCAGTAACGAACCCTGAGCTGAATCCAACCGGCTATGGCTGCACACAGACTACAGGGCGAGCTGGGCTCACACGGAGACCGTGCAGACAGCTGTAAACGGCGCTGCAAGGCCAAAAAAACCTCCTCTAGGTTATCCTATATAGTGTTTTTCCACTATTTAGCTGGATACGAGTGGAAAGACACTAATAGGAATTTTTTTTTTCAAATTTTAAACTGGCTGCACTATTTGAAAAAAAGGAAATTGTTTTTCAAGGTATGAGGCAGTAACGCACCCTGAGCTGAATCCAACCGGCTATGGCTGCACACAGACTACAGGGCGAGCTGCGCTCACACAGAGACCGTGCAGACAGCCGTAAACGGCGCTGCAAGGCCAAAAAACCCTCCTCTAGGTTATCCTATATAGTGTTTTTCCACTATTTAGCTGGATACGAGTGGAAAGACACTAATAGGAATTTTTGTTTTTCAAATTTTAAACAGGCTGCACTATTTGAAAAAAAGTAAAATTTTTCTCTAGGTATGAGCCAGTAACGAACCCTGAGCTGAATCCAACCGGCTATGGCTGCACACAGACTACAGGGCGAGCTGGGCTCACACGGAGGCCGTGCAGACAGCCGTAAACGGCGCTGCAAGGCCAAAAAACCCTCCTCTAGGTTATCCTATATAGTGTTTTTCCACTATTTAGCTGGATACGAGTGGAAAGACACTAATAGGAATTTTTTTTTTCAAATTTTAAACAGGCTGCACTATTTGAAAAAAAGTAAAATTTTTCTCAAGGTATGAGCCAGTAACGAACCCTGAGCTGAATCCAACCGGCTATGGCTGCACAGACTACAGGGCGAGCTGGGCTCACACGGAGACCGTGCAGACAGCCGTAAACGGCGCTGCAAGGCCCAAAAACCCCCCTCTAGGTTATCCTATGTAGTGTTTTTCCACAATAGAGCTGGAGACGGGTGGAAAAACACTAATAGGAAATTTGAGAAAAAATGTGCAGCAGGCTGCACTAAGAGCAAAAAAGGACAACTGTGTGAGGCAGTGTGAACCCCCCCTGAGCTGAATACAACCGGGTATATGGCTGCACACAGACTACAGAGTGAGCTGCACACACACACACACACAGAGACCTTGCAGAACGCTGTTAAAACAGCGCTGCAAGGCAAGAGCAAGGTGAACAGTGAAGAACACACAGCGTTTTGCTAAATTAGCCTTTGGAAAGGAAAATAAAGCAATTAGCTAGCTCGACTGGCCCTCAGTTAGAACACAGCGTCCTGTCCCTAACTGAAATCACAGCAGAGTGAGCGCAAAATGGCGGCAGAGTTTTTTATAGTGCAGAGTGACATCGTTTCAGCAGCCAATCCAAGCCTTGCCAGTACTTACATGCCCACCATGCTAAACAGGATGTGCCCACACTTCCAATCATTCCTCATTGGCTGCTGCGTTCAGTTTGAATTCTGGGAACTTCCGATTCCGGTATCCGATACGCGGGAAGTATCGGAATTCGGTATCGGAATTCCGATACCGCAAATATCGGCCGATACCCGATACTTGCGGTATCGGAATGCTCAACACTAGTAGTAACATTTGAACGTTACTCATTCTGCAACTGCAAAAAGTATATTCACTTAATAGGGGGAAGAAGGGGTTTGTTACTATTATTTTAATGAATATATATGCAAGGTGACTTTTATTTTCTGTTTTGATAAAACACATGGCTAAAAAATGATTCATAGTATAATAATTATGTATCTGGTGAATGTGGTATAAATAGAATCTATCTTACATAAGATGAATACCAAATTGCTCTGCAGCACTTAATAAATCAGAAGTACCGTATATACTCGAGTATAAGCCGACCCCCTTAATTTTGCCACAAAAAACTGTGAAAACTTAATGACTCGAGTATAAGCCTAGGGTGGAAAATGCAGCAGCTACCGGTAAATGTCAAAAGTAAAAATAGATACCAATAAAAGTAAAATTAATTGAGACATCAGTAGGTTAAGTGTTTTTGAATATCCATATTGAATCAGGAGCCCCATATAATGCTCCATAAAGTTTGATGGGCCCCAATAAATGCTCCATATTAAAATATGCCCCATATAATCCTGCATAAATAAGGGCCACATAAGATGCTCCATACAGACACTGCCCCTTATAGTGCTGCACAATCGTTATGGCCCCATACAGATGCTCCATACAGACACTGCCCCTTATAGTGCTGCACAATCATTATGGCCCCATACAGATGCTCCATACAGACACTGCCCCTTATGATGCTGCACAATCGTTATGGCCCCATACAGATGCTCCATACAGACACTTGCCCCTTATAGTGCTGCACAATTGTTATGGCCCCATACAGATGCTCCATACAGTCACTGCCCCTTATAGTGCTGCACAATCGTTATGGCCCCATACAGATGCTCCATAGAGACACTGCCCCTTATAGTGCTGCACAATCGTTATGGCCCCATAAGATGCTCCATACAGACACTGCCCCTTATAGTGCTGCACAATCGTCATGACCCCATACAGATGCTCCATACAGACACTGCCCCTTACAGTGCTGCCCAATCGTTATGGCCCCATACAGATGCTCCATAGAGACACTGCCCCTTATAATGCTGCACAATCGTTATGTCCCCATACAGATGCTCCATAGAGACACTGCCCCTTATAATGCTGCACAATCGTTATGGCCCCATACAGATGCTCCATACAGACACTGCCCCTTATAGTGCTGCACAATCGTTATGGCCCCATACAGACACTCCATACAGTCACTTGCCCCATATAGTGCTGCACAATCGTTATGGCCCCATACAGATGCTCCATAAAGACACTTGCCCCATATGCTGTGGCTGCGATAAAAAAAAAAAAATCACATACTCACCTCTCCGTCGCTCAGGACGCCGGCACTTTTACCTGCTCCTTGTTCGGGTGCGGCTCTGTGCTCAGCACTGACGTTCAGCAGATGGCGCGCACTGACAATGTCACCGTGCCCTCTGACCTGAGCGTCACTGCCAGAGGACGCTGATGACGGAGCCGCACCGGAATGAGGAGAGGTAAATATCATGCAGCGCTGCGCTCCCCTTCCCCGTATACTTACCTGCTCCTGGTGCAGTCCCTGCGCGTCCCTGCTTCTCCCGACACTGCATATTCTTCCTGTACTGAGCGGTCACCGTTAACGCTCATTACAGTAATGAATATGCGGCTCCACCCCTATGGGAGGTGGAGCCGCATAATCATTACTGTAATGAGCGGTACCATGTGACCGCTCAGTACAGGAAGAATATGCAGCGCTGGAAGAAGCAGGGACGCGCAGGGACCGCACCAGGAGTAGGTAAGTATAATTAGATAGCCCCCGCTCCCCCTCCCCTGCCGACCCTTGCGTATGACTCGAGTATAAGCAGAGAGGGGGACCTTCAGCTCAAAAAAATTGGCTGAAAATCTCAGCTTATACTCGAGTATATACGGTATCTTACATACAGATTTCTTTTCTAGTTTGCAGCTGAATCTGTAACATTTGCTATTTTCCTTTTTTTTATCTTTATCAAGAAAGTAGTTCTGTGTTATTATGGAAAAATTCATAATACATTGCAGAATATGTTGTGAGACTTGGCAGTACTTACATTTTTGCATTTATCTTTATTATGATCTAGTTATTTATACAGTGAGATTTGTGAATAATATGTAGACATTATGTGATTACACGGCAGCTGACTGCGCTAGTGATGGTTTACAAATAACTACCTTAACGTGCGGTAATTTTCAGCATAGTTATTATATACAGTATTTTTATACTATAAAAAAGCAACATAAAAAATATGTATTCTGTAGTACAATTCATTTTTTTTTAAATTTCAGGTGGCTATAAAATATACAGTAAATATGTACATTTTGCACTTTCAGCAAAACTTAGTGAAACTACTTTCTGTGCAAGCACTGGTGGACTGGGTTACAATATGCAGTATAGTCTGTAGCCATACATAATTTTCACAGTATATAGAGACAAACTATCTGCTGATTGTCTCTGATGATTTTTTGATGCCCTGGAAAAATCATTGTGCTGCTAATTCTAATGCATTCTATTGTTCTGTAATCCTGGAGGGCTAAAACAGTATAAGGCCTCTTTCAGACGTCCTGATAATTCCGGTACTGGAGAAATTGGTACCGGAATTATCTGTGTCCGTGTGTCCGTGTGCTCACGTAGCACATCAGTGTGGCACACGTGCGGCATCCGTGTGCCGCCCGTGTGCCGCCTGAGGACCACACGGACCGTGCAGGGGAGACAGCGCTACACTAAGCGCTGTCCCCCCTGTGTGGTGCTGAAGCCGCATTCATCTCTTCTCCCCCGCAGGAGAGAAGAGATGAAAGATCCTTTTTTTTGTTAAAAATAAAGTTCTGCTGAGCTCCCCCCTCCCATCCCCCGTGCGCCGCCCGGCCTCTTGCATAGAAATACTCACCTAGCTCCCGCGATGTCTCCTCTGTCCTCTCAGCGGCTGCAGCCTGTGCTGTGTGAGCGGTCACGTTGGACCGCTAATTACAGTGAGGAATATGCGCATATTCCCCCACTGTAATGAACGGGACCACGTGACCGCTCACACAGCACAGGCTGCAGCCGCTGAGAGGAGACATCGCTGGAGCTTGGAGCTGGGTGAGTATTTCCTGGCCAGCCGGGGGGACGCACAGGGGATGGGAGGCGGGAGGGGACAAATAAACTTTATTTTTATGGTGAAAAAAAAAAAAAAAAAAAAAGATTCATCACTTCTTTCCGGCAAATGCTGCTGGGAAGAAGGGATGAATTCTGGATTCAGCACCACACGCAGGGGACAGCGCTTAACTGTAGCGCTGTCTTTCCTGCGGGCGGTACGTGCACACGGAGGAGAGTGCACACTGTTCTCCGTGTGCACGTGTGCGGCACGTATTGCGGTACGTGCTGCCGGCGATAAACGGACATGTCGCCGTGTTTTCAACATGGACATACGGTCCGTGAAAACACGGAGACATGTGCATAGACCCATTCATTTGAATGGGTCTACGTGTGTCAGTGTCTCCGGTACGTGAGAAAACTGTCACTACATCTACCGGAGACACTGACGTCTGAAAGAGGCCTAACATGGCATCTCTCACCATTAAGTTTCTCTCGTGCCTCTGAAAGTACCTCAAGTTTGACAGGACGAATACCTCACGTACTACATTGGCTTGTACCATAAAGGTTCCCACACACTTTAGCTATCAGCTAAATGCTAATTCAGCAGACAGCTATCTCTCCAGACTAACCCTGTGCACATTCCAGCTTGGTTAAGCCACACCTTAGGGAGTGGATGATGCCCTTGGAGAACCATCAAAATTGGGCATTGAATCTCAACATGTCCATCAATTACACTGTGTTACAAAGGTTTTGTCCCTCGGACAATTTTGAGTGTTCCTGTTCCTTTTTTCAAGCTGATTTCAGAAATAACTTCAGATTTTTCCTATTACGTAAAGTTTTTGAGAAATTATCTGAAACATCATATTCTGTTATAATTCTAAAAACTTATATATGAACTTTTTCTGAAACAGTATATTCTGAGTTTTCCACTGAAGTAACATAAATCGCTAATATACACATATGCAAGCACTTATTATGCGAATTCCACGCAGGTGCAGTGAATCATTCGGCTGACTGTGTACGGAGCATACTACATCTCCTGGGCAAGGGAGGAATCAAAAGGCAATACTGACATTACAGCAGGGGATCACCGAGGATTCATTTTGTGAGTAGTGTTGAGCATTCTGATACTGAAATATCGGTTATTGGCCGATATTCGCTGTATCGGAGTTCCGATACTGAGTTCCGATACTTTTAGAATATCAAATACCAGAATCGGAAGTTCCCATAATGCAATGAGGCAGTTTGATTTTATTCAGCCAGGAGGATCCTAAGAAGTGTGGGCACATCCTGTTAGGCATGTTAGGCATGTTAACTAATGGCATGGCTGTGATTGGCTGTGGAAATTATGTCATGATGCACTATGAAAACCGCCGCCACCATTTTGGGTTCACTCTGATGTGAATTTAGTTAGGGACAGGATGCTGCTGTTCTGAGGGACAGTTTGAGCTAGCAATTTGCTTTATTGTGCTTTACCCAGGCTGCTTTATCAACCGCTTTGTGAGAAGCTTT
Source organism: Ranitomeya imitator (assembly GCF_032444005.1). Lineage (NCBI taxonomy): Eukaryota > Metazoa > Chordata > Amphibia > Anura > Dendrobatidae > Ranitomeya > Ranitomeya imitator. Next base: position 326,318,736 of record NC_091286.1, on the reverse strand, counting down.
CTTTTGCCTTGCAGCGCTGTTCACGGCTATCTGCGAGGTCTCTGTGTGTGAGTGCAGTTCACACTGTAGTGTGTTCTGCAGCCACCTCTGGTTGTAGTCCGCTCAGCGTGCATCACTGCCTCATATATTGTCCTTTTATGCATTAGTGCTGCTCATTTTTCCTGATTTCTTCTATTAGTGTGGTTCCTTCCATATCCAGCTAGATTGCTTGCAAACACTATATAGGAGTAGATAGAGGAGCCTTTCTGCAGCCTTGTGCCCTGCAGCCCCAGCCAGATAAGTATTAGCCTATTTTTTGGAGCCTCATCTAGTGCATTGTAGGTTACCTAGCTGCATTGCAATACCTACAAAAAGTTTGGGATACTATCAGTTTTACATCTTTGAGCACATCCAGTGTCTTTTTGTGAAAAAATCATAAATAAACTTCACAAAAACACTCCACTTTACAGTTGTGTAGGCCACATTAGCTCATATTAAAGTCTAGTCCACATTTATAAAATTAGGGTTTCTTATACCTGTTAGCAGCTGTTCAGGAATAAGCACACAAAGCCCTTAGTACTTTTCTGCCTATCTTTATCAGTCTACCAAGATGAAGAAGGCAGGGAGTAAGGCACGTGGTCGTGGGGCGCAGAGTTTCTTCAGGGAGAGGATGTGGGGATTCTGTGCCAGCTGCCGGCACCAGTGACTCAGCATACCTCAGTTTTACCAGGGAACAGTCCTTAATGCGCAGTTTTGTAGGAGCTCGCCGTACCCCACTGCTGTGGGAGGACCAAATTGAAGCCGTTGTCAGATGGATGGCAGCTAACGCATCGACTTCAATTAGTTCCAGATCCTCTCAGGTCGTGAGCACTGAAGAGTACCCATCTGTCTCTTCACCACCTGCCAAATTGCCCAGGCAGTCAGAGAGCCCTGTATAGGAGCCATCTCTACTTCTGTTCTCTGAATCTCTTGGCTTGGAAAGAGGGGGCCAGCCAAGCAGCATTCTAGAATTTGAAGAAGAGGTAGTATGCAGTGATGTGGAACCGCTTTGTCTCTCTGAATCTGAAGAGGTGGGTGGGCCAGTGCCTATGGTCAGCACACCTCAGTACGCATCTGATGATGAGACTCAGGTGCCACATTCTGGTGCATACTGTGCTGTCGAGACTACCCAGGAGAAGCAGTTGTTTGAAGAGGGTAGTGTAGATGATGAGGTCCTTGACCCATCGTGGCGTGAGGTACAGGAAGGTGGTGGGAGCAGCTCTGAGGAAGAGATTCCCCAAACGGCCCAAAAAGGAGGGAGAGGGAGGGGGCAGACTTGGTTGCCTGTAGCCTCCACTTCAGCACCCATTAGGAGCATGCATCTTCCTAAACCCAAAACGGGCACTTCCAAGACTTGCAGTGCCTGGTCCTTTTTTGACACAGTTGCAGATGACATTTGCTTTGTCAAATGCAAGCAGTGTAATCAGAAAGTGAAAAGCGGGAAAAGAGTCAACAACCTCAATACCACAAATATGTGGAAACATGTGCGGACCAAGCACGTGGTAGAGTTACAAAGACATACTGAAGACCTAGGCCAACCTATAGTGCCACCTACCACCTCTTCAGCTCGTGTTGTAGCCTCTTCCTCCAGCTCACACACAGCTGGTTCGGCTTCCTCACAGGATTGCCATGGAAGAAGCTCTGGCACTGTTGTACAGAGACACAGTGTCATTCCACCCACAGCACCACGTTCCCTGTCATCCTCACACTTCCAGGCCAGTCTACAGCCATCGGTAGCACAGGCATGGGAGAAAAGGTGCCCATACTCGGCAAACCACCCCCGAGCACTGGAGGCTCTGAATGCTGGCATTGCAAAACTACCGTCCCTTGAAATGCTATCATTCAGGCTGGTGGAGACTGACACCTTCCGTAACTTCATGGCATTGGCAGTCCCACAATACAACGTGCCCAGCCACTTTTATTTCAGCAGGCAAGCTGTCCCTGCCCTGCAAAAGCATGTGGAGGGAATAATTAAACATGCGCTACTAAACGCTATCAGTAGCAAGGTACACATGACCACAGATGCATGGACCAGTAAGCATGGACAGGGACGATACCTTTCCCTCACTGCCCATGGGGTAAATGTTGTGGAGCCAGATACAGATCTTAAGGGTGGCGCTGTACATGTTCTGCCAACTCCAAGGATTGCAGGAATCCAGTCTGTACACATTGACTCCTCCTCATACTCCAGTTCCTCTGAATCAGCTCTGCGGGAGCCGTCACGGTCTACCTCCACATGGACAAGTGAACCCTTACCTGTTACGACCGATATGAGCACAGCCATGGCCAAATGTCAACAGGCCGTATTGAAATTAATTTTGGGGGAAGCCACACAGTGCAGGAGCTCTGGAATGCCATCAAGCAGCAGAGCGACATGTGGTTTGTGCCAGCGAATCTCCAGCCATGCATGGTAGTGTGTGACAATGGCCGAAATCTGGTGGCAGCTCTGGGCCTAGGCAACCTCACTCACATCCCATGTCTGGCACATGTGCTCAACTTGGTCATGCAGAGTTTTTTGAGGGACTATCCGGATCTTGATGCACTGCTCCACAAGGTCCGCATAGAGTGCGCTCACTTGCGGCTTTCCAGCATGGCAAGATCGCACATTGCAGCTCTGCAGTGCCGATTCTGCCTTCCGGAACATCGCATCATATGTGACCTACCCACCAGGTGGATTTCAACATTACATACAGTATGTTGGAGAGGTTGTGTGAGCAGCAGGCAGCAGTAATAGAGTACCAGCTGCATGAGGCGCAAACAAGTCGCACTGCGCTATTCACACTTCACAACCACTGAGTGGGCCACTATGAACAACATCTGCCACGTATTGCATGCCTTCGATGATTCCACGTGGATGGCGAGTGCAGGTCATGCACTAGTCAGCATGACTATCCCCCTTGTCTGCCTGCTTTAAAAAACACTGCAAGCACTAAGGGAGGAGGTTTTGGAAGAGGTGGAGGATGAGGAGTCACAAATGTCATATGCTTCTGGACAGTCTGCACAATGTGGTTCCTCACAAAGACCTAGGCAGGGGACCCTTTGTGAAGAGGATGAGGAGGAGTCAATGGAGGAGAAAGACATCTGTCCAGAGGAGGGAGGTACACAATGCTCTAGTAGTCAGTATGTAGAGCGAGGGTGGGGTGATGCAGAGCTGGCAGAGATGACGCCTCAAGCAGGGGACAGCATTTCTTGGCCAGTTGGCAGTCTGCAGCAGATGGTTGATTTCATGCTGCAGTGCCTGAGAAACAACCGCCGCATCATCCACATTCTCAACACGGCTGATTATTGGGTGTCCACCCTCCTAGATCCTCATAACACCGTTGAATCGGGAGTGTAAAATGCGGGAGTACCAAGACACACTGGTTCATTCCATCATGTTCTCCATTCCACCCGAGAGCAGTGCTACTAGGGCAAAGCAGCTCAGTGCGTCGAGGCAGTAGAGGAAGCTCTGTACAAAGAGGGAGCAGAAGCAGTGCCTCAGCACAAGGCAAGACCAGCATGGCCCAAATGTGGCAAAGTTTTGTGTCCCTGCCACAAATGTCTACACCAACACAGACGTTTCCATCACATGGTGACAGACTACGTCTTGCCCTCTCATTGTACTCCCAGACGGCTCTTCCCCCTTCAAGTTTTGGGTCTCTAAGCTGGACACATGGCCAGAGCTTAGCCAGTATGCATTGGAGGTGCTGGCTTGCCCTGCTGCTAGTGTATTATCGGAACGCGTCTTTAGTGCCGCAGGTGGTGTACTAACAGACCGTCGCATGCGACTATCCTCCGATAATGTTGACCGACTTACTTTTCTGAAAATGAACAAGGCCTGGATCTTGCAGGAATTTGCCAGTCCTCTTCCAGATTAAATATTTGGTTGGCAACAGTATCCAGGTCACCTGTTGTGTTCATGTTTCTACCACCTGAACTGTAATCTCTGGGCTCCAACACCGCCAGTTGCTGCTCAGAAGTGCCGTCTGCACAGTCAACACTTGCTCCTGTGTTATTGGGGTTCAGTAACATCAGCTGATCCCCTGCTGTGTGTCTGGCAATTTCTCCTGCTCTGTCCACATTCACACTGCTGATTTTAGACTAGCTCCAATTAGGCCTCTGGCTCCACTCTGTTTTCAGTATTTACCCTGGGTTCCAGCACCGCCAGCTGTTTCCCAGCAGTGTCTTTGGCATGGTTACTCTCTCCTGCTCAGCCTGGTTCCAGCACACCAGCTGTTTCCGGGTAGTGTCAATGTCACTTTGCCTCCAATACGTTGTCCTGTCATGTTGCGGTCGGATTAGCCAACTCTATGGTGCCTGCAGTTTAGGTGCTTCCTATGTGGGCTTTGGGATCTGGCAATGGAGGCTGGTTCCGTAGTGCCAATAGGACAAGCACCCCCTGTATGACTGTGGGTTTCGGAAACTCCGTCCGGCTCACGGCCTTGCAACGTTTTTTTTCATGTGTACCTTCTCCTGCCTATCTGAGTTCCAGTACCATTAGCTGGTTCTTTGGAAGTCAATCTTGAATATGTCCCCCTGGGTTCCAGTAACATCAGCTGGTTCCAGGCAGTGCATTTGGCTTTGTTGCCTCCTTCTCGGTATCTGAGTTCCATCAACGTCTGCTGGTCCTCAGTAGTGCTTTCTGGCATAGGTACCTCCTGCTTAGTAACCGGGTTCCAGTACATCAGCTGGCCCTCGGTAGTTCCATTGGCTCTTGTACCTTCTGCTACCCATCTGGGTTCCAGTACCGTCAGCTGGTTCTCAGCAGTTCCTCAGCCTTCTTGTACCTTCTGCTACATTTCCAAGTTCAAACTTTTTTAAATGGTTTTTGGTAATCACTCGATCTCCCTGACAACGACCCTGAAGACGACAACCCTGAAGACCACCCCGAAGAAGACGACGACCCCGAAGATGATGACCCTGAAGACGATGACCATGAAGACCACCCCAAAGAAGACCAAGAGGATGATGAAGGAGAAAGTGTGGAAAAAGTAAAAAAGAAGGTGAAGAGCATGGAAGTAGTGAAATATATATATCTGACAAAATATAAAAAAGCTTAACATAGTCAATATCTTTGAAACTCCGAACGTCTTAAAAAAAAATGTGTTCCTGCTATTCCATTTGATTGGCTAAACCTCTTTGCCTTTAATGTCTCCTCCACCTCCCTCAATATATTCTACATTATTATTATTTGTTTTCCTTCATAAATACACAACAAAATTCACCCTAGTGAATTGATGTCCACCAATTACCATAGAACCAATATCAAAGTGAACATAAAACGATAATCACAAAAAAGAAAAGTATAAAAAATAATTTTATTGAAAATAAGAATAAAATATACAAAAAAGGAAAAGACAACTAATAATACTACACCATGTTACAAAATATATATTAAATGAGGAGACCAGATCCATATAATATAAAAGATACTAGAAAAATATATTTGACCCTCCAAAGTGCAAAAAAGACCAAATAGATGACAAAAATAATAAGCCATCCATCTCAATAAAGTACATATGCATCTATGATAAATAGTCTGCCTTAGACAAAAAAATGCATAAATATCTTTGGAAAAATACTAGTACCAGTGTGGAGATGATCTGTGACCCTCAAGGACTCCGACTCCAACGTATGTTTCGCCTAAGTGGCTTTTTCAAGGAGTGAGAAACTCCTTTCACTCCTTGAAAAAGCCACTTAGGCGAAACTTACATTGGAGTCAGAGTCCGTGAGGGTCACAGATCATCTCCACACTGGTACTAGTATTTTTCCAAAGATATTTATGTATTTTTTTTTATCTAGGGCAGACTATTTATCATAGATGCATATGCACTTTATTGAGATGGATGGCTTATTATTTTTGTCATCTATTTGGTCTTTTTTGCACTTTGGAGGGTCAAATATATTTTTCTAGTATCTTTTATGTTATATGGATCTGGTCTCCTCATTTAATATATATTTTGTAACATGGTGTAGTATTGTTAGTTGTCTTTTCCTTTTTTGTATATTTTATTCTTATTTTCAATAAAATTATTTTTTATACTTTTTCTTTTTTGTGATTATCGTCTTATGTTCACTTTGATATTGTTTTCCTTCATGTAGAGTTAACCTACAAGGAAAGAAAGGGTTTATTTTCATTCCGATATTTGTGTCCAATTGACTTTCATTGGTTTCCGGTATCGGAAATTGGCGATATCCGATATTTTTTTTGGTATTGGTCCGATCCAATCGGATCCGATATTTCCTGATATTGGAAGGTATCACTCAACACTATTTGTGAGGTAAAATATTTCACTGACTGTTTTTAAACATTATTTAACCTCACAATATGTATCCTCTGCGATTTCAAGAGAGCACAGAAGGGAGAATTCAGCACAAGGGGAAAAGGAGAGTGGATGGGTGGGTGAGCACATGGGGGGAGAGATTCCACCATGCTGCAAAGCCTGTCATCATCGTGACATTACCGCCCTCCTGATGCGATATCATAGGGCCACCATACTATAATATATGCGATTCACCTGAATACTTTTCATTTTAAAAACTGAAGATTTATTTTGAAATTTCTGCTACATATGTGGAGAATATACAATGAAAGCACAAAAGAAGGAAATTACTCCATTTGTTAAGAAAGCATATGAACTATACTTTGAATGTTCAATTGGAGATCAGGACAAACAGTGGGCACCTTATACAGTGGGGCAAAAAAGTATTTAGTCAGTCAGCAATAGTGCAAGTTCCACCACTTAAAAAGATGAGAGGCATCTGTAATTTACATCATAGGTAGACCTCAACTATGGGAGACAAACTGAGAAAAAAAAATCCAGAAAATCACATTGTCTGTTTTTTAACATTTTATTTGCATATTATGGTGGAAAATAAGTATTTGGTCAGAAACAAAATTTCATCTCAATACTTTGTAATATATCCTTTGTTGGCAATGACAGAGGTCAAACGTTTTCTGTAAGTCTTCACAAGGTTGCCACACACTGTTGGTGTGTTGGCCCATTCCTCCATGCAGATCTCCTCTAGAGCAGTGATGTTTTTGGCTTTTCGCTTGAAAACACGGACTTTCAACTCCCTCCAAAGGTTTTCTATAGGGTTGAGATCTGGAGACTGGCTAGGCCACTCCAGGACCTTGAAATGCTTCTTACGAAGCCACTCCTTCGTTGCCCTGGCGGTGTGCTTTGGATCATTGTCATGTTGAAAGACCCAGCCACGTTTCATCTTCAATGCCCTTGCTGATGGAAGGAGGTTTGCACTCAAAATCTCACGATACATGGCCCCATTCATTCTTTCATGTACCCGGATCAGTCGTCCTGGCCCCTTTGCAGAGAAACAGCTCCAAAGCATGATGTTTCCACCACCATGCTTTACAGTAGGTATGGTGTTTGATGGATGCAACTCAGTATTCTTTTTCCTCCAAACACGACAAGTTGTGTTTCTACCAAACAGTTCCAGTTTGGTTTCATCAGACCATAGGACATTCTCCCAAAACTCCTCTGGATCATCCAAATGCTCTCTAGCAAACTTCAGACGGGCCCGGACATGTACTGGCTTAAGTAGTGGGACACGTCTGGCACTGCAGGATCTGAGTCCATGGTGGCGTAGTGTGTTACTTATGGTAGGCCTTGTTACATTGGTCCCAGCTCTCTGCAGTTCATTCACTAGGTCCCCCCGCGTGGTTCTGGGATTTTTGCTCACCGTTCTTGTGATCATTCTGACCCCACGGGGTGGGATTTTGCGTGGAGCCCCAGATCGAGGGAGATTATCAGTGGTCTTGTATGTCTTCCATTTTCTAATTATTGCTCCCACTGTTGATTTCTTCACTCCAAGCTGGTTGGCTATTGCAGATTCAGTCTTCCCAGCCTGGTGCAGGGCTACAATTTTGTTTCTGGTGTCCTTTGACAGCTCTTTGGTCTTCACCATAGTGGAGTTTGGAGTCAGACTGTTTAAGGGTGTGCACAGGTGTCTTTTTATACTGATAACAAGTTTAAACAGGTGCCATTACTACAGGTAATGAGTGGAGGAAAGAGGAGACTCTTAAAGAAGTTACAGGTCTGTGAGAGCCAGAAATCTTGATTGTTTGTTTCTGACCAAATGCTTATTTTCCACCATAATATGCAAAAAAAATGATAAAAAAACAGGCAATGTGATTTTCTGGATTTTTTTTTTCTCAGTTTGTCTCCCGTAGTTGAGGTCTACCTATGCTGTAAATTACAGACGCCTCTCATCTTTTTAAGTGGTGGAACTTGCACTAATGCTGACTGACTAAAAACTTTTTTGCCCCACTGTATATGCTGTGCATCTTGTTCTAGAAGTCTTAGAGCATGGCTGAATGGATCACACCTTCAATGCCATTCGCTGTCCCAATGATTTGGAGAGAGCAGAGAGATCATGTAACAGATTGCTACTTCTGCCTTACAAATGTAACAGGATATTCAGCAAAGAACAGGAAATCAATAGAATATCCTAATCTTCCTTCAGCTATAAGACTAGAGCCACACGATGAAAGTCTTTGTGTTCCAAAGCCGCCAATAGAGAACGACAAAGATGAACTAAAAATGTCAGTGGAAAATTAAACTGCTGCAGACCCAGACTTTGAGCCTTCTACATCTAATCCACATCTGTTCAGTCAAGCTGATCTGAGTAAAAGGGGAAAAGCCAGCGCTGCTTATGGTCAGAACGCAATACAAAAAGTGCACATGCACATATTAATTTCTAACTTTACATCAAAATGAGACATTTGATCAATTCTTTGAAACACCCCAGCACGCCAAGGTGGGTGATAAATGCAGAAGTTGTGCATATGTTTCTATTATACTTTTCTTCTAATTGTTCCACTCCTGGTTTTGGCTTACAAGTACTGATGTAAAATATTGACCAAATACTGCTAGTGTGACGGCAGCCTTTCTGTTTTTCGCAGTCGTCAAGAAAACCTTAAAGGGAGGGTGCCGTGATTTTAGTTTTTGTATTAATAATTATTGATTATATAATCAATTATTTTTAATACAAAAGTAAATGTACTACTTTCATACTTTTTCATTTATTCATTTTTACTTTTACCACTGGAGGCCGCCATTTTCATTAGTGTGGGTGTAAGTGTCTGGGCACGACACTTGCACACCTCACTTACGGCAGCCATGGGCATAGGAGCCAACGGTCGGACCCGACCGCATCTCTTTCATTGAGGCTGCTTCTCCTGCCTCTCAGCTGTGACTTGGGCACGCCCACTGAGCTGCTACATCACAGCTGTGAGAGGAGATCGCGGCCATTTTGTTTTTTTATTTTCCTCTGTCATCGCACACACAGCTCAGTGTGTGCGATGGCAGGAGCTGCCAGGGAGAAGCTGCTGCTGGGAAGAGAGGTTCGGGGTGAGTATCTGCAGCCAGGAGCTGTGATTGCAGCCTGTACTTAGTATTACAGCACAGGCTGCAATCACTGCTCACTGCCGACCTGTTCAGAGCAGGGAGATCGTCACACTGCTCTGCCCTGAACATGATTCAGCACTTCCTGGGAGAGGACTGAAGGTAAGGACAGAGTTTTTATTTTCTTATGCATCTACCACTGCTACCTGCCCCAATATACCACTGCTACCAGCCCCTATATACCACTGCTACCTGCCCCAATATACCACTGCTACCAGCCCCTATATACCACTGCTACCTGCCCCTATATACCACTGCTACCAGCCCCTATATACCACTGCTACCTACCCCTATATACCACTGCTACCAGCCCCTATATACCACTGCTACCTGCCCCTATATACCACTGCTACCAGCCCCTATATACCACTGCTACCAGCCCCTATATACCACTGCTACCTGCCCCTATATACCACTGCTACCTGCCCCTATATACCACTGCTACCTGCTCCTATATACCACTGCTACCTGCCCCTATTAGATACACGGCGCAGCAGTCAGTATCTAATCCTCTCCTCTCCCCCTTGCGTGTCTTTCCCCATTGTGTGTTAGGAGTCGAGTTTCCTCTGCTGCACAGGGGGAATCTCGATCCGTCTCCGCTGCGGTCTCCCATTCTCCTCCAGCCGCAGTGGAGTCTGCTCAGCAGGGACGTCGCTCCCAGTGTCTTGCTCGCTCTCACTCTGTACAGAGGGTTAATGCTGCTTCTTCAGCTCCTGCCATTAATGTCAGTGCTGGTCAGCGGCGAGCGGACTTCCCTGGGACTAAGTCCTTGTTTGCGCACACTGAGCATGCCCAGAGCAAGATCTCCCGTTGGAGATCGAGGGTCATGTGCTCTGGCTCTGCAGCGCATTCCATTGGTCCTCTTGGCAGGCCCTGGAAGGGCAAAGTTTCTGTGGCCACTTCCTGTCCTGCAATTATATAAACTGCGCATGACCGCACGGCCATGCGCTAGTGTACAATTGAATACGTGTGTTTGTTGTGAGTGCAAGTCGTTCATTAAATACCCCTACCCTATTGTATGACTGTTCACGTATGGAGTATGGCTGCTATCTAGCACCCGACAAATCACTCAACGTGTCACACACGTATCAGCGCCTATTGTTGTGACCGCCAGTGCGGCGCCACGCGCCAGTAGTGCGCTTCCTGACCCACGTCTGGGTGCTTAGTGGTGCCTGCCAGCACGGCACAGTTCGCACTTCGGTGCTCTAATTATAAGAGTTGCCTAACACACCCTGTTGCGGTGTTGTGCCAGCAAGTGGTCTAATCGGACTTCAATCCTAGTTGGGGTTAAGTTCGCTGACTGCTTGCTCACCTTCTATGTGCGGTACCGCGATCCTGTGACGCAACAGGATCGCTTCCTTCACGTTGGGTGAAGTTTAACCCACGCGAGTATAGTTATGAGTACCGCCATATAGTCCGTCATTACTCAGCAGCAGGTTCCATCTCTGCACGGTGGACCCCGGGCTACGAACGCACCGTACACTATCAGTCTTATCATTTGGTGCGTTCCGCTAGCCCTAAGATTACACTAGTGCCAGGGTCTGGCTAGTGATGACGGACAAACAGCAATCCCTGCGGTATATACAGCAGCTGGAGGGTAGGTTGGCGGCTCTCGAGAGCGCAACCCCAGCTGTGGATGTTACCGCAGTTGCTGTACAGGCTGCCAGTGTGGCTGCAGCAACTTTGTCCATTGCCACCCCTGTTCCGACATTTTCTCGCCTCCCGCTGCCAGAAAAATTTTCTGGTAATAGCAAATTTTGTAGGGGATTCGTGAGTCAGTGCTCTATTCATCTCGAGCTTCTGGCTGCACGTTTCCCCACAGAGCAGGCTAAGGTGGGATTTATTGTGTCTCTATTGTCGGACAGGGCGTTGGAATGGGCTACGCCGCTGTGGGAGCGTGGCGATCATGTGGTGCAGAGTGCTCCTCTGTTTTTGAGCACTTTAAAACAGGTCTTTTTAGGACCTCAAGTCACCCATGACACTGCGCTCCAACTGCTGGCATTAACTCAGGGTGAGTCCTTGGTCAGTCATTTTGCCGTCCAATTCCGCACTTTTGCATCTGAGCTGGAATGGTCGGATAAAGCTCTTATCCCCATATTTTGGAGGGGCTTGGCTGACCATGTAAAGGACGCTCTGGCCACTAGGGAGATTCCTGCCACACTGGAGGAGTTAATAACAGTCTCCACTCGAATTGACCTCCGTTTTAACGAGCGGAGGTTAGAGCGAGCCCAGTGTAGGCAGAGGTTTTGGCTGGCTCCTACTTTCGCCAAACCTCTGGAATCTCCGGTCCTGGTTCCTAAGCCACATGAGGCCAGGGACGTGTCACAAGTGGGACCTAAGTCCCAGACCGCTTGTGCACTCAGGGTCTGTCATGTTTGCCAGCAGTCTGGACATTTAGCCACCAGATGTCCTCAGCGGTCGAGGAAACGTCAGCGTCTAGTGGTCGTAGGTGGAGGTACACTAGACACGGCAACGTTTGCCTCTAAATTGTCCTTTAAGGGGACAATTACTTTAGGCTCATTCTCCCACTCGGTAGAGCTCTGCGTGGATTCTGGGGCGGAGGGCAATTTTATGTCTTCTGCCTTCGCCCAACGCCACGCAATACCTCTGGTTATGCTAGCTCAACCTGTAACGGTACGAGTGGTGAATGGGTCGACTCTGCCCTCACAGATAACTCACCAGACCATCCCTTTTACTCTGTCCATGTCGCCATCTCATCAGGAGATTATTTCTCTGCTCGTCATTCCAGAGGGAATTGATGAAGTCCTGTTGGGAATACCTTGGCTACGGTACCACTCTCCTCATATCGAGTGGTCCTCAGGCAGAATTCTCGGATGGGGTGAATCTTGTGAGGGTAGGTGTCAGAGGGAGTGCGTTCAGGTAGCTACAACTGAGGTACCCACAGATCTTTCCTCTCTCCCCAAGCAGTATTGGTCGTATGCAGACGTATTCTCCAAAAAGGCGGCGGAGACCCTTCCGCCCCATCGCCCCTATGACTGTCCTATTGACCTCTTGCCTGGTGCTGAGCCTCCCCGGGGTCGAGTCCATCCGCTATCTCTCCCGGAGACGGAGGCAATGTCACAGTACATCCAGGAAAATCTGGCAAGAGGGTTCATCAGGAAGTCAGTGTCACCTGCTGGGGCAGAGTTCTTCTTCGTGCAGAAGAAGAGTGGGGAATTGCGTCCATGCATAGACTACAGGGGTCTTAACGCCATCACCGTTAAGAATAAATACCCTTTGTTTTTGATATCTGAACTGTTTGATAGGCTTCGGGGAGCAAGGGTATTTACTAAATTAGATCTGCGGGGTGCTTACAACCTGATTCGCATCCGTGAGGGGGACGAATGGAAGACGGCTTTTAACACCAGGGATGGGCACTATGAATATCTGGTGATGCCCTTTGGGCTCTGTAATGCCCCAGCCGTTTTCCAAGACTTTGTGAACGATATCTTCCAGGATATGCTTTCCACCTCGGTCGTAGTCTATCTGGATGATATTCTCATCTACTCTCCAGATATTGACTCCCACCGGAGAGATGTTTGCAAAGTCTTCGACCTCCTATGGGCAAACTCCCTCTATGCCAAGTTGGAGAAGTGTATGTTTGAGCAGGAGTCCTTACCTTTCCTAGGCTACATCATCTCAGCCCAGGGATTGGCTATGGATCCTGCCAAGCTACAGGCTGTGATGGACTGGCAGGAACCCCATTCTCTTAAAGTGGTGCAGCGCTTTATGGGGTTCATCAATTATTATCGCCAGTTCATCCCGCATTTCTCAACTTTGGTAGCTCCCTTGGTTGCCCTCACCAAGAAGGGGCGAATCCCAAATTGTGGTCTGAGGAGGTCTCCAAGGCTTTTATCTCTATAAAGTCACACTTCGCTAGCGCTCCCATTCTTCATCGCCCCGATGTTGATAAGCCATTTATCATGGAGGTGGATGCCTCTTCTGTTGGTGCTGGAGCAGTCCTCTTCCAAAAGGATGCTCAAGGTCGGAAGCATCCTTGCTTCTTTTTCTCCAAGACCTTCGCACCAGCAGAGAGGAATTATTCCATCGGGGACAGGGAGTTGCTAGCCATGAAGTTGGCTTTCTCGGAGTGGAGACATCTCTTGGAGGGAGCACGTTTTCCCTTCCAAGTCTTCACAGATCACAAAAATTTGGTGTATCTGCAGACAGCTCAGCGGTTGAATTCTTGCCAGGCCAGATGGTCCTTGTTCTTCTCCCGGTTTCATTTCACCCTCCATTTCCTTTCTGGCGAGAAGAACATTCGGGCCGATGCTCTCTCTCGCTCCGTTGTGTCATCTGCGGATGAGGAGGAGGAGCCTCGGCTTATTGTCCCCACCGAGAGTTTGAGAACCGTGGCCCCGGTTTCGCTGGAGTCTGTGCCCCCGGGCAAGACTTTTGTTCCATCTGGTTTGCGACCGGAGGTTCTCTCTTGGGCGCACTCGTCCAGGGTGGGTGGACATTTTGGTACTAAAAGGACATCAGAGTTACTGGCGAGGACATACTGGTGGCCGCATATGGCTCGTGATGTCGCGGAGTACGTTCGGGCGTGTGTCTCTTGCGCCAGGAACAAGACTCCTCGGCAATGGCCAGCTGGTTTGCTATATCCTCTGCCCGTGGCTGACAGGCCCTGGGAGATGGTCGGGATGGACTTTGTGGTTGGCTTACCCAAGTCTCGTAATTGCACCATTATCTGGGTGATCACCGATCATTTTTCCAAAATGGTGCATTTGGTGCCTCTTCCACGGCTACCATCTGCACGGGCGTTGGCTGTCTTGTTTATCAAGCATATCTTTCACTTACACGGTATGCCAGACAAAATTGTAAGTGACCGGGGTCCCCAGTTTGCGTCTCGATTCTGGAGGGAGCTATGTCGTCTACTCAGTATTGAGTTAAATCTCTCTTCGGCATATCATCCCGAGACGAATGGGTTGGTAGAAAGGGCCAACCAGACCTTGGTCACATATCTGCGACATTTTGTTTCTGCCAGACAGGATGACTGGGCATCCTTGCTACCGTGGGCAGAGTTTGCACTTAACAATGCCGTAGCCGACTCCACCGGTCAGACTCCATTCCTCTTAAATTACGGCCAGCATCCGCGTGTTCCGGTGCCCATGCCTGTGTCTTCCGCTGATCCCAGGGTGGCAGACTGGGCTGTGGAGGCACGGGACATTTGGGATCGCACGCAGGATGCCATTCGGGCCTCCAAGGAGAGAATGAGGTCCTCCGCCGATGTTCATCGGCGCCCCGCTCCGACTTTTGCCCCTGGCGACTTGGTGTGGCTCTCCGCCCGTAACATCAGGCTGCGAGTTGAGTCCACTAAGTTTGCTCCTCGCTACTTGGGTCCCTTCAAGGTTCTCGAACAGGTTAATCCTGTGGTCTACCGCCTGGCTCTCCCTCCACGCTTGGGTATCACCGACACCTTTCATGTGTCCCTCTTGAAACCCGTATACATGTCCCGGTTTTCCGAGTCATCTGCCGGGACATCGGGTTCGTCTACGGACGATTACGAGGTGAACGCTATTTTGGGGTGCAAGGTGGTACGCGGCAAAAAGTTTTATTTGGTGGATTGGAAGGGTTATGGTCCAGAGGACAGGTCTTGGGAGCCTGCTGAAAACATTCGGGCCCCACAGCTCATTGCTGCCTTCGAGCGTAGCGAGGCCCAAGGAGGGGGGGGCCCTAGGAGGCGGTGTAATGTTAGGAGTCGAGTTTCCTCTGCTGCACAGGGGGAATCTCGATCCGTCTCCGCTGCGGTCTCGCATTCTCCTCCAGCCGCAGTGGAGTCTGCTCAGCAGGGACGTCGCTCCCAGTGTCTTGCTCGCTCTCACTCTTTACAGAGGGTTAATGCTGCTTCTTCAGCTCCTGCCATTAATGTCAGTGCTGGTCAGCGGCGAGCGGACTTCCCTGGGACTAAGTCCTTGTTTGCGCACACTGAGCATGCCCAGAGCAAGATCTCCCGTTGGAGATCGAGGGTCATGTGCTCTGGCTCTGCAGCGCATTCCATTGGTCCTCTTGGCAGGCCCTGGAAGGGCAAAGTTTCTGTGGCCACTTCCTGTCCTGCAATTATATAAACTGCGCATGACCGCACGGCCATGCGCTAGTGTACAATTGAATACGTGTGTTTGTTGTGAGTGCAAGTCGTTCATTAAATACCCCTACCCTATTGTATGACTGTTCGCGTATGGAGTATGGCTGCTATCTAGCGCCCGACAAATCACTCAACGTGTCACACACGTATCAGCGTCTATTGCTGTGACCGCCAGTGCGGCGCCACGCGCCAGTAGTGCGCTTCCTGACCCACGTCTGGGTGCTTAGTGGTGCCTGCCAGCACGGCACAGTTCGCACTTCGGTGCTCTAATTATAAGAGTTGCCTAACACACCCTGTTGCGGTGTTGTGCCAGCAAGTGGTCTAATCGGACTTCAATCCTAGTTGGGGTTAAGTTCGCTGACTGCTTGCTCGCCTTCTATGTGCGGTACCGTGATCCTGTGACGCAACAGGATCGCTTCCTTCACGTTGGGTGAAGTTTAACCCACGCGAGTATACTTATGAGTACCGCCATATAGTCCGTCATTACTCAGCAGCAGGTTCCATCTCTGCACGGTGGACCCCGGGCTACGAACGCACCGTACACTATCAGTCTTACCATTTGGTGCGTTCCGCTAGCCCTAACATTGTGGTTTATTATTTTTCTTGTGGGAGATGAGGGAGTCGAGTATTATGCGTTCGGTATGGTTTAAAAAAAGATTAATAAAGGACTTTATTCTGGCCGAGTATTTACAATACATGTGAGATCTATGTGGCGGCATTATGGGTGATCTATATGGCGGTATTATGTGAGAAGCATATGGTGGTATGTGAAAACACTGGCGGTATTATCTGTGATCTATATGGCAGTATGTGAGAACACTGGCGGTATTATGTGTGATCTATATGGTGGTATTATGTGAGAACTGTATGACAGTATTGTGTGATCTATTTGATAGTATTGTGTGTGATCTATATGGCGGTATTATGTGAGAACACTATGGCAGTATTATCTTCAGAAAGCGGACCCATTTTATGGTGGTTCTGGCTGAGCACCTGCACACGGGTCAGGGGTAATAGAGGGGACAGCATGACCTCCAGTTAGGTGTAGTCAGGGGAAGGCTGGTGAGGTAGCTGAAGAGAGGGGTCTCATTTTTATCGTTACTATATGGCTACATTTCCTTCCCAGCGTCACCCCAGACTGCGCCTGTCGCCTCGGTTTCACACATTGCCAGGACAGGATGGAGAAGACAGGATCTGAGGAGGGGAATGGGGTCTGTATGCAAAGTCTTGATCAGAACAGGCCATCAATCCGCAGAAATGTTTCCTGGATTTCTGTGGAACAGACGGTCCATCCATGTGTATAAAAGACAGCGCTCTATGTACAATCCCTGGCTGCTCCGCACACCGAACAGGGGGCCCCCATAGACCAGCACACTGCTCTCCTGAAATACTCTGTGCTGCTGTCACCCTGCTTCCTCCACCACATATCTCCCAGAATCCTTGCTGCCTGCCATACTCGGTGACTGTCTACTTGTCAGTATAAGGCTGCCCTCACACTAGTATTTGGTCAGTATTTTACCTCAGTATTTGTAAGCCAAAACCAGGAGTGGGTGATAAATCCAGAAGTGGTGCACATGTTTCTATTATACTTTTCCTCTAATTGTTCCACTCCTGGTTTTGGCTTACAAATACTGATGTAAAATACTGACCATACTCTGCAGTCACCAACAAAATGGCTGCTCACTGGGTTCCTGAATATCATCCTCTCTAATCCCTTAGCAAACACCCAGAAGGGGAGGAGAGGAGACATCACACACGTCAGCAGACTCCGCCCATAATTACTGCAGTGCAGTAATGTGAGCTAGTTGTACACTAGGTTTTTCTGAAATTTCAGCAGCTGCTCCCCCTAGTGTTTAAAAGTGGAAATTCCAAAACTTTTCAAATTATTGTTCATATTTTACTAAATTATAAACAAATGATAATATTTTTTAAGAAAATGTAATCATTAATTCTTTACATTTTTACAATTTCTGAAAAAAAAATTTTTTTGATGGCACCTTCCCTTTAATCAATTTTTCAACCATGTTGACAGTTTAACCATTTGCAACAACGTCTTGGGATTGTTTGGTGCTCTTGGATGCGAAAATGACCCGAAGGAATGAAACTGTTCATTGACTTGCCAGTTTTAAGTCTGAAGGCTGTTTTACTACACAACGTTAATATCTATCCTTCTATACCTATAGGACATGCCGTACACATGAAAGAACTGTATGAGAATATGGAGTTACTGTTGACCCACATTAATTATAGAAATTATAACTGGAACATATGTGGTAATCTAAAAGTTGTTGCACTTCTTCTTGGACTGCAGCTTGGATATACCAAGTATTGTTGTTCTATTTGTGAGTGGGACAGTCGTGCACGAGAAACAACTATTTCAGAAAGGACTGGCCGCTCCACAAAAACCTGGTTGCTGGAGAGAAGAATGTTAAACATAAACCTCTCGTTGATCCAGCAAAGATATTTCTCCCTCCTTTGCATATGAAACTTGGGCTTATGAAGAATTTTGTCAAAGCAATGAACAAAGAATCGGAAGCCTTTTCTTACTTGCGACAGAAATTTCCAAGAATAAGTGATGCAAAGATTAAAGAGGGTATTTTCATTGGCCCACAGATCAGAGATATAATGAATCACAGTAGCTTTGATGGTCTTTTGCAAGGTGCTGAGCAAGTGGCATGGAGAGGCTTTAACCCCTTCAAGACCCAGCCTATTTTGACCTTAAAGACCTTGCCGTTTTTTGCAATTCTGACCAGTGTCCCTTTATGAGGTAATAACTCAGGAACGCTTCAACGGATCCTAGCGGTTCTGAGATTGTTTTTTCGTGACATATTGGGCTTCATGTTAGTGGTAAATTTAGGTCAATAAATTCTGCATTTATTTGTGATAAACACGGAAATTTGGCGAAAATTTTGAAAATTTCGCAATTTTCACATTTTGAATTTTTATTCTGTTAAACCAGAGAGATATGTGACACAAAATAGTTAATAAATAACATTTCCCACATGTTTAATTTACATCAGCACAATTTTGGAAACAAAATTTTTTTTTGTTAGGAAGTTATAAGGGTTAAAATTCGACCAGCGATTTGTCATTTTTACAACGAAATTTACAAAACCATTTTTTTTAGGGACCACCTCACATTTGAAGTCAGTTTGAGGGGTCTATATGGCTGAAAATACCCAAAAGTGACACCATTCTAAAAACTGCACCCCTCAAGGTACTCAAAACCAAATTCAAGAAGTTTATTAACCCTTCAGGTGCTTCACAGCAGCAGAAGCAACATGGAAGGAAAAAATGAACATTTAACTTTTTAGTCACAAAAATTATCTTTTAGCAACAATTTTTTTATTTTCCCAATGGTAAAAGGAGAAACTGAACCACGAAAGTTGTTGTCCAATTTGTCCTGAGTACGCTGATACCTCATATGTGGGGGTAAACCACTGTTTTGGCGCACGGCAGGGCTTGGAAGGGAAGGAGCGCCATTTGACTTTTTGAATCAAAAATTGGCTCCACTCTTTAGCGGACACCATGTCACGTTTGGAGAGCCCCCGTGTGCCTAAAAATTGGAGCTCCCCCACAAGTGACCCCATTTTGGAAACTAGACGCCCCAAGGAACTTATCTAGATGCATAGTGAGCACTTTGAACCCCCAGGTGCTTCACAAATTGATCCGTAAAAATGAAAAAGTACTTTTTTTTCACAAAAAAATTCTTTTAGCCTCAATTTTTTCATTTTCACATGGGCAACAGGATAAAATGGATCCTAAAATGTGTTGTGCAATTTCTCCTGAGTACACCAATACCTCACATGTGGAGGTAAACCACTGTTTGGGCACATGGTAAGGCTCGGAAGGGAAGGAGCGCCATTTGACTTTTTGAATGAAAAATTATTTCCATCGTTAGCGGACACCATGTCGCGTTTGGATAGCTCCTGTGTGCCTAAACATTGGCGCTCCCCCACAAGTGACCCCATTTTGGAAACTAGACCCCCCAAGGAACTAATTTAGATGCCTAGTGAGCACTTTAAACCCTCAGGTGCTTCACAAATTGATCTGTAAAAATGAAAAAGTAATTTTTTTTCACAAAAAAATTCTTTTCGCCTCAATTTTTTCATTTTCACATGGGCAGTAGGATAAAATGGATCATAAAATTTGTTGGGCAATTTCTCCCGAGTACGCCGATACCTCATATGTGGGGGTAAACCACTGTTTGGGCACTCGGCAGGGCTCGGAAGAGAAGGCGCGCCATTTGACTTTTTGAATGGAAAATTAGCTCCAATTGTTAGCGGACACCATGTCGCGTTTGGAGAGCCCCTGTGTGCCTAAACATTGGAGCTCCCGCACAAGTGACCCCATTTTGGAAACTAGACCCCCCAAGGAACTTATCTAGATGCATATTGAGCACTTTAAACCCCCAGGTGCTTCACAGAAGTTTATAACGCAGAGCCATGAAAATAAAAAATAATTTTTCTTTCCTCAAAAATGATTTTTTAGCCTGGAATTTCCTATTTTGCCAAGGATAGTAGGAGAAATTGGACCCCAAATATTGTTGTCCAGTTTGTCCTGAGTACGCTGATACCCCATATGTGGGGGTAAACCACTGTTTGGGCGCACGGCAGGGCTCGGAAGGGATGGCACGCCATTTGGCTTTTTAAATGGAAAATTAGCTCCAATCATTAGCGGACACCATGTCACGTTTGGAGAGCCCCTGTGTGCCTAAACATTGGAGATCCCCCAGAAATGACACCATTTTAGAAACTAGACCCCCAAAGGAACTAATCTAGATGTGTGGTGAGGACTTTGAACCCCCAAGTGCTTCACAGAAGTTTATAACGCAGAGCCATGAAAATAAAAAAAAAAATTATTTTCTCAAAAATGATCTTTTAGCCTGCAATTTTTTATTTTCCCAAGGGTAACAGGAGAAATTTGACCCCAAAAGTTGTTGTCCAGTTTCTCCTGAGTACGCTGATACCCCATATGTGGGGGTAAATCACTGTTTGGGCACATGCCGGGGCTCGGAAGTGAAGTAGTGACGTTTTGAAATGCAGACTTTGATGGAATGCTCTGTGGGCGTCACGTTGCGTTTGCAGAGCCCCTGATGTGGCTTAACAGTAGAAACCCCCCACAAGTGACCCCATTTTGGAAACTAGACCCCCAAAGGAACTTATCTAGATGTGTGGTGAGCACTTTGAACCCCCAAGTGCTTCATAGAAGTTTATAATGCAGAGCCGTGAAAATAATAAATACGTTTTCTTTCCTCAAAAATAATTATTTAGCCCAGAATTTTTTAATTTTCCCAAGGGTAACAGGAGAAATTTGACCCCAATATTTGTTGTCCAGTTTCTCCTGAGTACGGTGATACCCCATATGTGGGGGTAAACTACTGTTTGGGCACATGCCGGGGCTTGGAATTGAAGTAGTGACGTTTTGAAATGCAGACTTTGATGGAATGCTCTGCGGGCGTCACGTTGCGTTTGCAGAGCCCCTGATGTGCCTAAACAGTAGAAACCCCCCACAAGTGACCCCATTTTGGAAACTAGACCCTGAAAGGAACTTATCTAGATGTGTGGTGAGCACTTTGAACCCCCAAGTGCTTCATAGAAGTTTATAATGCAGAGCCGTGAAAATAATAAATACGTTTTCTTTCCTCAAAAATAATTATTTAGCCCAGAATTTTTTATTTTCCCAAGGGTTACAGGAGAAATTGGACCCCAAAAGTTGTTGTCCAGTTTCTCCTGAGTACGCTGATACCCCATATGTGGGGGTAAACCACTGTTTGGGCACACGTCGGGGCTCAGAAGGGAAGTAGTGACTTTTGAAATGCAGACTTTGATGGAATGGTCTGCGGGTGTCACGTTGCGTTTGCAGAGCCCCTGGTGTGCCTAAACAGTAGAAACCCCCCACAAGTGACCCCATTTTAGAAACTAGACCCCCCAAGGAACTTATCTAGATATGTGGTGAGCACTTTGAACCCCCAAGTGCTTCACAGACGTTTACAACGCAGAGCCGTGAAAATAAAAAATCATTTTTCTTTCCTCAAAAATTATGTTTTAGCAAGCATTTTTTTAGATTCACAAGGGTAACAGGAGAAATTGGACCCCAGTAATTGTTGCGCAGTTTGTCCTGAGTATGCTGGTACCCCATATGTGGGGGTAAACCACTGTTTGGGCACACGTCAGGGCTCGGAAGTGAGGGAGCACCATTTGACTTTTTGAATACGAGATTGGCTGAAATCAATGGTGGTGCCATGTTGCGTTTGGAGACCCCTGATGTGCCTAAACAGTGGTAACCCCTCAATTCTAACTCCAACACTAACCCCAACACACCCCTAACCCTAATCCCAACTGTAGCCATAATCCTAATCACAACCCTAACCCCAACACACCCCTAACCACAACACTAACCCCAACACACCCCTAACCCTAACCACAACCCTAATTCCAACCCTAACCCTAAGGCTATGTGCCCACGTTGCGGATTCGTGTGAGATATTTCCGCACCATTTTTGAAAAATCCGCGGGTAAAAGGCACTGTGTTTTACCTGCGGATTTTCCACGGATTTCCAGTGTTTTTTGTGCGGATTTCACCTGCGGATTCCTATTGAGGAACAGGTGTAAAACGCTGCGGAATCCGCACAAAGAATTGACATGCTGCGGAAAATACAACGCAGCGTTCCCGCGCGGTATTTTCCGCACCATGGGCACAGCGGATTTGGTTTTTCATATGTTTACATGGTACTGTAAACCTGATGGAACACTGCTGCGAATCCGCAGCCAAATCAGCACCGTGTGCACATAGCCTAATTCTAAAGGTATGTGCACACGCTGCGGAAAACGCTGCGGATCCGCAGCAGTTTCCCATGAGTGTACAGTTCAATGTAAACCTATGGGAAACAAAAATCGCTGTACACATGCTGCGGAAAAACTGCACGGAAACGCAGCGGTTTACATTCTGCAGCATGTCACTTCTTTGTGCGGATTCCGCAGCGGTTTTACAACTGCTCCAATAGAAAATCGCAATTGTAAAACCGCAGTGAAATGCGCAGAAAAAAACGCGGTAAATCCGCCATAAATCCGCAGCGGTTTAGCACTGCGGATTTATCAAATCCGCAGCGGAAAAATCCGCAGAGGACCAGAATACGTGTGCACATTCCTAACCCTAACCCTAACCCTAACCCTAACCCTAGCCCTAACCCTACCCCTAACCCTACCCCTAACCCTACCCCTAACCCTAACCCTAACCCTACCCCTACCCCTAACCCTACCCCTACCCCTAACCCTAACCCTATTCTAACATTAGTGGAAAAAAAAAAATTTCTTTATTTTTTTATTGTCCCTACCTATGGGGGTGACAAAGGGGGGGGGGTCATTTATTATTTTTTTTATTTTGATCACTGAGATAGATTATATCTCAGTGATCAAAATGCACTTTGGAACGAATCTGCCGGCCGGCAGATTCGGCGGGCGCACTGCGCATGCGCCCGCCATTTTGGAAGATGGCGGCGCCCGGGAGAAGACGGACGGGACCACGGCTGGATCGGTAAGTATGATAGGGTGGGGGGGGACCACGGGGGGGGGGATCGGAGCGCGGGAGGGGTGGAACGGAGCGCGGGGGGCGTGGAACGGAGCACGGGGGGGCTGGAATGGAGCACGGGGGGGTGGAACGGAGCACGGGGGGGGTGGATCGGAGTGCAGGGGGGGTGATTGGAGCACGGGGGGGTGATTGGAGCACGGGGGGAGCGGACACGAGCACGGGGGGGAGCGGAGCACTGGACGGAGGGGAGCCGGAGCAGTGTACCGGCCAGATCGGGGGGGTGGGGGGGCGATCGGAGGGGTGGGGTGGGGGCACACTAGTATTTCCAGCCATGGCCGATGATATTTCAGCATCGGCCATGGCTGGATTGTAATATTTCACCCGTTATAATGGGTGAAATATTACAAATCGCTCTGATTTCACTTTCAACAGCCAATCAGAGCGATCGTAGCCACGAGGGGGTGAAGCCACCCCCCCTGGGCTAAACTACCACTCCCCCTGTCCCTGCAGATCGGGTGAAATGGGAGTTAACCCTTTCACCCGGTCTGCAGGGACGCGATCTTTCCATGACGCCGCATAGGCGTCATGGGTCGGATTGGCACCGACTTTCATGACGCCTACGTGGCGTCAAAGGTCGGGAAGGGGTTAAAGATATGACCTTCAACTTCATTGGCAACAGCAGGGCACCGAACTTTGAACAACTCGTGGACAACATTCTCACAGCATATAATTCGATGAAATGCAATAGGTCACTAAAAATGCATTTTCTACATTCTCACTTGGACTTTTTTCCAGTCAATCTATGTGCCGTTAGCGATGAACATGGTGAAAGATTTCAGCAAGACATTGCGCTAATGGAGAGAAGGTATCAGGGAAAGTTGAGCACGAGAATGCTGGCTGACTATTGCTGGAATCTTATTCGAGAAGTATCTGACATGGATTATAAATGAAAGTCATCTGCAAAACACTTTTGAACAATTGCTTTTGCTACTGACATCGATGCACATATATGTAGTATCTCGGATGTCATAATGTAGACAATAAACTGTTGTTTCTTAACACATTACTGCCAGCTGATGGAATAGTACATCAGCTGGCAGTATCCCCCGCTTTGAGGTGGGCTCCGGCGGTGAGCCCACCTCAAAGCGGCCACATGTCAGCTGTTTTTAACAGCTGACATGTGCCCACAACAGGCAAGAGCAGAATCGCGATCCGCCCGCACCTACTAAGTAGTTTTAAATGCTGATGTCAAACAACGGGCATTTTAATTCCCTTTCCGGACGCCGGTCAAGAAATATGCGCACCGCCACGTGATTGGGGGTCATTGCTGCGTTGACATCACAACCAGAGGTCTCCTCAAGACCTATATGGTTGTTGATGGCAGATTGCCATGGGCGCCACCCTGTGCTCGGCGCTCATAGTAAGCCTTTAATTCTGCTACATAGAGGTGATCTGAGCATCAACTCTATGTGGCAGAGGCAATCGAGCTATGGCAGCTTCCTACTGAAGCATGCCAAAAGTAACAAAAAAAAGTGTTTAACCCCTTAATGGCCGCCAATACGTCTTTTAACTGACCTAAAATATAAGAGAATAGCATCCTCATACAGGTGATAATCCAGCAGCTGTCGGCTGTACACTATAGCTGACAACTTGCTGCATCAGCCACGATCTGTGTTTGCACCTTCCAAATCTGTTTAACCCCTTAGATGCTGCTGACTACATCATATAAATTGGTGCCCTCAGATCATGACTGTGTGGTCCTGATGTTTGCCATGGCAGTTCATGACCAAATAGCGGCGTTAGAAGGCTGTTGTAACCTGTTCAGAAGTTAGGGGCATATAGGTGGTAAAAATTCACATCTTCATTTATGTCTTGCCACTTTGCATTAATTCCTGAAAATTGCCTGAAGGGTTAATAAACTACCTAACTGCAGTTTTCAATATGCCGGGAAGTGCCAATATATGGGAACCCTAAAGGCACTTTAAACATGGATAGGTCCCTAAAAAATAAATTTTGTAAATTTCCTTGAAAAAATGAAAAATGACTGCTACATTTTTAAACCTCCTAAAATGCTAACAAAATAAAATAACATTTTACAAATGGTGCTGATGTAAAGCCGACATGTGGGAAATGTTATTTATTAATGTTTTGCTGCGGTGTGACTATCTGGCTTAAAGGGATAATCAATCAACGTTTGAAAATTGCTAATTTTTTAACATTTTTTTCAAATTTCTTATATTTTTTATAAATAAAAACAAAAAATATCAACCTAAATTTATTATTATCATAAAGTATAATGTGTCACGAAAAAATATTCTCAAAATCACTAGGATTTGTTGAAGCAATCCATAGTTATTACCACATAAAGTGACAGTGGTCAGATTTAAAAAAATTTGGCTCCGTCACTAAGGGGTTAAAAATATAAAAAACATTAAAAAACCATAAAAGTTCAGATCACCCCCCTTTTGCCCCAATCAAAATAAAACAATAAAAAAAAATCAAACCTACACATATTTGGTATCGCGGTGTTCAGAATCACCCGATCTATCAATAAAAAAAAGAATTAGCCTGATTGCTAAAAGGCGTAGCTATAAAAAAAAATCAAAAATCAAAACGCCAGAATTACATTTTTTGGGTTGCCGTGACATTGCATTAAAATACAATAATGGGCAATCAAAAGAACGTATCTGCACAATCATGGTATCATCAAAAACGTCAGCTCGTCCAGCAAAAAATAAGCCCTCACACGGCCATATTGATGGAAAAATAAAAAAGTTATGGCTCTGGAAAGAAGGGGAATGAAAAACCAAAACGAAAAATAAAAAAAAGCTCTTGTCATGAAGGGGTTGAAAACCTTACGTGAAACAGACTTTTGGAGCACATATTCGTGTTCATCATATCAAAATCTATAAGATACAATAAAATGTTCTAAGGGGACACGAACTTCCCTGAAATTTGTTGTGCAGTTTTATTTTCTCTGACATCATCTGTTGGGGAGTCAGCAGGCTTTAGATGAACTAATCCTGTTATGCGATCAGGCATAATAATAGTGTGATTGGCCAGAAAGAGGTGTGGGAGTGGAGGAGAGGTAAGTTGCTGTGAGTTCTCCCTAACTCTAGATCATAATAGAACAGACATGAGTAGAAGCTTCAGCAACACATATGAGTATATACAGGCCTACATCCGAGGACATTGTAAGTTAATAACTTTTCTGTTCTGTTTAATTGTGTAATTGGTGTACTATAATTGTTATTAGTAAATTTAAAAGCATGTTAGGAAATAATTTGCAGGAAATAATTTGCTGGAGGGTCCCCAAGATTTTGACTGTCTATGGGCCTCCACAGCAGGGGCAGACTGGGACTGAAATTCAACCCTGGCATATGAAAGCAAGCAGGCCCAAGCTATCCCTGTTATTTCTTTCCTAGATGGGCTCTCTATAACTAATATGACCCTGCATGGAGGAAATCAAAATTTATCACTAGACCAATAATACTAATAATATTGCTAAATAAGCTTTAGTTATTATTATTATTATTATTATTATTATTATTATTATTATCATCAATAATAATAAACTATAACAGACATATACTACACCAAACCAAATATCACCAGCATACACAGCAGTGATGATACCACCATACAGATCATTAACTAAAACCACTGTACTCAGAATGATATTACCACCAGGATATTCTAAAAATAATGCCCTCTGCCGTGAGCCATGAATAAGTGTTTTCATCTCCACACTAACACCAATTGTATCAGCACATCGGAGTGAGGGGACCCCCATTTTCTGCACAGTTATGGACCTAGATTAGAGACCAATGCTTGTTAGGCATTATGGCATACTAGTGTTTCGGATGGAAATATGGCTTTAATCACTTTCTGCACCATCATTATGATTTACATTACTGAGTGCTCTAACATCAGACTAAACCAAATTACTATTCTTTATACTACAGAGCACAGAACAATTTATTATTAGGTTATAGCACAGCATAACTCTAGGCAAAGTCTCATGAATTTCCAAATCTCATAAGCCAAGTTTGAAAACAAAGCTTTAGTTTAACATGCATAATTTTGTTTTTCGAACAGAAGATAAAAAAGCGCGACCATAGCAAATGCAAAATACATTTCGTATAATAAAAAGAATATCTTCAAAAAAAGTTTGAAATTGTAATGTTTCACTTCACTAGCCTGACAATGATATGACTATAATCTAAATGTAGAGGACTCGTCTGTGATACACTAAATAATTGGATCTTTGCTGTAAAGTGCAGCAAAGAACAAAAAGTAACTTTGAGGACAGCTACAAAATCTTTGAAGGTTTAGTTAAGCTCAAGCAAACCCTTTGCCAACTTGAAATGTTATTCTACGTTTACTTATGATGTGTTAATACTGAGCATTAATTTATACATTAATATGGCATGCTATTGGCACTTTGCTTCTCCAAGGTTTGTAGCAAAATCATAAATCCGTCAAAGTCATGATTTCCAACATCCCCTATTTATCAAGAAAATAGAGGACATAGATGTAACATAAATCACTTTAATCACATAATTGAATTGGTTTGAATTGGATCCTTTCAAATTATTTTGACTCGTTTTATAGAAACAATTCTTAAATACAATTATACACTTGGCTTATACCTGTATCAAACTGAAAAAGACTGTTCACTATGTCTTCATTTCAGGGGCGGTCACTGACAGCTTGGGGCCCCTATGCAAGAAATGTGCCCCCCTCCTTTTTCTATATATTGGCTGGTATAGTGTAATGGTTAAGTGCACAGCCTATGACATGAGAGACTGGGGTTCATCTGCCCTGTGGAAAAATAAATTATATACCAAGGTTCCTAACTAGTGATGAGCGAGTATGCTCGCTGCTCGGGTGATCTCCAAGTATTTGTTAGTGCTCGGAGATTTAGTTTTTGTCCAAGCAGCTAGCCAGCCTCAGTACATGTGGGGGTTGCCTGGTTGCTAGGGAATCCCCACATATATTCAAGCAAGCTGTCTAGCAGCCGCAAATCATACAGCTGCGTCACCAAAAACAAAATCTCTGAGCACTCACAAATACTGGGAGACCACCCGAGCATGCTCGGGAAAACCCAAGCAATGAGAATACTCGCTCATCACTATTCCTAACAGTATATTACACGACAATACCTACCCTAGGTGACTGTTATAGCATTGTGGTTAAGATGTACAACCACCAATTTGGAAGACTGGGGTTCAAATCCAGGATCTGCCCTGTTGGAAATAATATACTAGTAGTGGTCTTTGGGCAAGACTAATAATACTATAGTGACTTTCTGAATAAACATGAGAGTATCATGAGCAAAGACATCGCCCGGATAAACAAGGTCCATGTCAGATGTCGAGGAACCAGGACAACCTGATAATAAATGGGCTACTGGTACAAACCATACATGGACCTGGATCTGATTAAATGCTACTGTAACAGCAGACCAAATGAGAGAGGATATATGAAGCTTATGAGGAAACGCTGGATGGATACAAGACCTGCATGTCCACTGACTGAGAAACAACTAGTCACCCAATGTTTCAAAATCATAAAGAGAAAGCTATTGTCACAACTTGAGATGGATCAACTCAACTGTAGATCCACCCCACATGGATGAACAACATGTGCAACCTTTTGAAAATCCTGATCCAATCCTACAAAAAGAGAGTAGAGTTGAGCGACTTTTACTTTTTTCGGATCGAGTCGGGTTTCGCGAAACCCGACTTTGTCAAAAGTCGGGTATAGTGAAATCGGCCGATTATTGCGAAAAGTCGGGGGCCGACTGAAACACGAAACCCAATGCAAGTCAATGGGGAATCAATGTCGGCAGTGAGTGGAGGACAGGAAAACATCTACAGTGCCCATTTTAATGCAAAAAACATCAATTCTTATTACTTAAGCTTGTGAATCTTAATTTACTTTATAATAATAGTTAGGCATTGAAAACTGGGGGTCATTTGGCTAAAGTTGTGGGGCGGTAGGGCTGGCTCAAGATTTTCGTGGGCCCAGGAAATGTGGAATACGTCACGGCGGTGGAGCAGGGAGAGGTAAGTATTTCAACTTTGCAAGTGCTGTGATCCAGAGCAAGCAAGGGGGCCCACTTGTTGGCACTGGCACAGGGCCCCTCATAGTACGGCGGTGTGTTTGACGGCGGGAGGCGCCTCCCACTGGCAGAGACACTTTTGCGTACTATGTGGGGCCCTGTGCCAGTGACGTCGCCAACGAATATGCCCCCATACCTGATGAAGGAACCTGCACTTTCATCTGCACCTTCCTCTTTGCCCCGTTAAGGTGGTATAGTATGCGGGAAGGGGAACCTAACTTTCAGCAGGGTCAGATTCTGGCTGTGTAGAGTGCAAGGAGAATGTAGTGGTCTGGGTCAATGTACCAGCAGACTCATCTAGCAGTGGCTGGGCAATGGGCAGGATGGGGAGGAAACACAGATAGAGGCCCAAATAATAAAGTCACAAAAAAACCAAAAGATAGTCAGCTCACCTGAATATCGGCTATTCCACACCTGTTCCTGCATGGAAAAGTTGAGAACTCAGTCCACAGAAAAATCGATGAATCCAGCAGGAATGTAGTTAAATCACTCAATTTATTTCTTCATTTTTTTAAAAAAAAAGGAAAGGGTTGTATCCTATGGTACACCACTTGTAAATAAGTATAATTTCTTACAGCATTATGCACACATGGCAGCGTTCTTCTGACGCGTTTCGACTAACGTCTTAATCATGGTGATTTTTAAAAAATGAAGAAATAAATTTAGTGATTTTACTACATTCCTGCTGGATTCATCGATTTTTCCGTGGACCAAATAATAAAGTAGGCTAAATGCAGTTCAAAATTGGTAACAGGACTAAACAAGCCACATTGCTTTGTTCAGTGGAGGACAACTGTAATGAGTGGCAGACACAGTTAGTAGGCCCAAATACTAAAGTAGGCTAAATGCAGTTTAAAATTGGTAACAGGACTAAATGGGCGGCATTGCTTTGTTCAGTGGAGGACAACTGTAATGAGTGGCAGACACAGGTAGTAGGCCCAAATAATAAAGTAGGCTAAATGCAGTTCAAAATTGGTAACAGGACTAAACGGGCGGCATTGCTTTGTTCAGTGGAGGACAACTGTAATGAGTGGCAGACACAGTTAGTAGGCCCAAATACTAAAGTAGGCTAAATGCAGTTCAAAATTGATAACAGAACAAAACAGGCGGCATTGCTTTGTTCAGTGGAGGACAGCTGTAATGAGAGGCAGACTCAGATAGTAGACCCAAATAATAAAGTAGGCTAAATGCAGTTCAAAATTGGTAACAGGACTAAGCAGGCGGCATTGCTTTATTCAGTGGAGGACAACTGTAATGAGTGACAGACACAGTTAATTGGCCCAAATAATAAAGTAGGCTAAATGCAGTTCAAAATTGTTAACAGGACTAAATGGGCGGCATTGCTTTGTTCTGTGGAGGACAAATGTAATTAGTGGCAGACATAGTTAGTAGGCCCAAATAATAAAGTAGGCTAAATGCAGTTCAAAATTGGTAACAGGACTAAACGGGCGGCATTGCATTGTTCACTGGAGGACAACTGTAATGAGTGGCAGACACAGTTAATAGGCCCAAATACTAAAGTAGGCTAAATGCAGTTCAAAATTGGTAAAAGGACTAAACGGGCGGCATTGCTTTGTTCAGTGGAGGACAACTGTAATGAGTGACAGACTCAGATAGTAAACCCAAATAATAAAGTAGGCTAAATGCAGTTCAAAATTGTTAACAGGACTAAATGGGCAGCATTGCTTTGTTCTGTGGAGGACAAATGTAATTAGTGGCAGACATAGTTAGTAGGTCCATATACTAAAGTAGGCTAAATGCAGTTTAAAATTGGTAACAGTACTAAATGGGCGGCATTGCTTTGTTCAGTGGAGGACAACTGTAATGAGTGGCAGACACAGTTAGTAGGCCCAAATAATAAAGTAGGCTAAATGTAGTTCAAAATTGGTAACAGGACTAAACGGGCGGCATTGCTTAGTTCAGTGGAGGACAACTGTAATGAGTGGCAGACACAGTTAATAGGCCCAAATACTAAAGTAGGCTAAATGCAGTTCAAAATTGGTAAAAGGACTAAACGGGCGGCATTGCTTTGTTCAGTGGAGGACAACTGTAATGAGTGACAGACACAGTTAGTAGGCCCAAATAACAAAGTAGGCTAAATGCAGTTCAAAATTGTTAACAGGACAAAACGGGCGGCATTGCTTTGTTCTGTGGAGGACAACTGTAATTAGTGGCAGACACAGTTAGAGGGCCCAAATAATAAAGTAGGCTAAATGCAGTTCAAAATTGGTAACAGGACTAAATGGGCGGCACTGCTTTGATCAGTGAGGACAACTGTAATGAGTGGCAGATAGGGTTGAGCGACTTTTCCTTTTTTTGGGTCGAGTCGGGTTTTGCGAAACCCGACTATCTCAAAAGTCGAGTCGAGTGAAATCGGCCGATTTTGTCGAAAAGTCGGGGATCGACCGAAACACAAAACCCAAGCAAGTCAATGGGGAAGCATATTCGGCAGTGAGTGGGGACCAGGAAAATACCTACAGTGCCCATTTTGATGGCAAAAACATCTATTCTTGTTACTGAAGCTTGTCAATCTTAATTTACCTTATAATAATAGTTAGGCATTGGAAATTGGGGGTCATTGGCTAAAGTTGTGGGGGGTAGGGCTGGTTCAAGTATTTAGTTGGCCCAGGAAATGTGGGCCACGTCACAGCAGTGGAGCAGGGAGAGGTAAGTATTTCAACTTTGCAAGTGCTGTGATCCTGAGCAAGCGGGGGGGGGGCATTGGCACTGGCCCAGGGCCCCTCAAAGTATGGCGGTGTGTTTGCACGACGGCGGCGCCTCCCACCAGCAGCGACACTTTTGTGTACTATAAGGGGCCCTGTGCCAGTGACGTTGCCAACGAGTATCCCCCCCACCTGATGAAGGAACCTGCACTTTCATCTGCACCTTACTCTTTGTCCCTGTGTAAGGTGGTATAGTATGCGGGAAGGGGAAACTGACTTTCAGCAGGGTCACATTCTGGCTGTTTAGCGTGCACGGGGAATGTAGCCATCTGGGCAATTGGCAGGATGAGAAGGAAACACAGATATAGGCCCAAATAATAAAGTGGGCTAAATGCAGTTCAAAATTGGTAACAGGACTAACCAGGGGGCATTGCTTTGTTCAGTGGAGTACAACTGTAATGAGAGGCTGACACAGTGAGTAGGTCCAAATCAGTAAGTAGGCTAAATGCAGTTCAAAATTGGTAACAGAAGTAAACAGGCGGCACTGGTTTGTTCAGTGGAGGAGAACAAGGAGCGGCAGACACCATTAGTAGGGCCAACAAAACAAGTAGGCCAAATGCAGTGTTATATTAAAAACAATTTAACGAGTCCCTGAAGATAGAAGCTAGGGAAAGGCAACCTGGAGAACACCTTGGAGAGGAAGACACCGTTTGTAGAACCCAGACCCAACTTGTAGGCCTAATGCAGTGTTGTTTCAACAACTACTTAACGAGAGCTTGAAGATAGAAGCTAGGGAGAGGCAACCTGGAGAACACCTTGGAGCGGCAGACACCATCTCTACAACACAGACCCAACTGGTAGGCCTAATGCAGTGTTGTTTCAACAACTACTTAACGAGAGCTTGAAGATAGAAGCTAGGGAGAGGCAACCTGGAGAACACCTTGGAGCGGCAGACACCGTCTCTAGAACCCAGAACCAACTTGTAGGCCTAATGCAGTGTCGTATCAACAACTACTTGACAAGAGCATGAAGATAGAAGCTAGGGAGAGGCAACCTTGAGAACACCTTGGAGCGGCAGACACCGTCTCTAAAACCCAGACCCAACTTGTAGGCCTAATGCAGTGTCGTATCAACAACTACTTAACGAGAGCCTGAAGATAGAAGCTAGGGAGAGGCAACCTGGAGAACACCTTGGAGCAGCAGACACCGTCTCTACAACCCAGACCCAACTTGTAGACCTTATGCAATGTTGTTTCAACAACTACTTAACGAGAGCCTGAAGATAGAAGCTAGGGAGAGGCAACCTGGAGAACACCTTGGAGCAGCAGACACCGTCTCTACAACCCAGACCCAACTTGTAGACCTTATGCAATGTTGTTTCAACAACTACTTAACGAGAGCTTGAAGATAGAAGCTAGGGAGAGGCAACCTGGAGAATACCTTGGAACGGCAGACACCGTCTCTAGAACCCAGAACCAACTTGTAGGCCTAATGCAGTGTCGTATCAACAACTACTTAACAAGAGCATGAAGATAGAAGCTAGGGAGAGGCAACCTGGAGAACACCTTGGAGTGGCAGACACCGTCTCTACAACCCAGACCCCACTTGTAGGCCTAATGCAGTGTCGTATCAACAACTACTTAACGAGAGCCTGAAGATAGAAGCTAGGGAGAGGCAACCTTGAGAACACCTTGGAGCGGCAGACACAGTCTCTAAAACCCAGACCCAACTTGTAGGCCTAATGCAGTGTCGTATCAACAACTACTTAACGAGAGCTTGAAGATAGAAGCTAGGGAGAGGCAACCTGGAGAACACCTTGGAGCGGTAGACACAGTTTGTAGACCCCAACGAAACTTGTGGCCCCAATGCAGTTTTAAAATTCCGACAGGCTGAAAACCAGACAATTGCAGCTGTATTGAGTGGCGCAGACAGACACTGCTAGTAGGCCTTACACCACATAGTTGGCTCGTTGCAGGTTTAAAAAAGGTTACATGGGTACACAGGCAGCATTGGTGTGGTCACCGGAGGACAATTGGTAGGAGGGACCGAAGACAGACTTAGAAGGCCTAAAATAAATAAATTAGGCTCAATGCAGCTTCGATTATGTGGTAGGGGTACACAGGCAGCATTGGTGTGGTCAGCGGAGGACAATTTGAAGGAGGGACCGTAGACAGAATTAGTAGGCCTAAAATAAATAAATTAGGCTCAATGCTGCTTCGATTATGTGGTAGGGGTACACAGGCAGCATTGGTGTGGTCAGCGGAGGACAATTGGAAGGAGAAACCGCAGACAGACTTAGTAGGCCTAAAATAAACAAATTAGGCTCAATGCAGCTTCGATTATGTGGTAGGGGTACACAGGCAGCATTGGTGTGGTCAGCGGAGGACAATTGGAAGGAGGGACCACAGACAGACTTAGTAGGCCTAAAATAAATAAATTAGGCTCAATGCAGCTTCGATTATGTGGTAGGGGTACACAGGCAGCATTGGTGTGGTCAGCGGAGGACAATTGGAAGGAGGGACCACAGACAGACTTAGTAGGCCTAAAATAAATAAATTAGGCTCAATGCTGCTTCGATTATGTGGTAGGGGTACACAGGCAGCATTGGTGTGGTCAGCGGAGGACAATTTGAAGGAGGGACCGCAGACAGACTCAGTAGGCCTAAAATAAATAAATTAGGCTCAATGCTGCTTCGATTATGTGGTAGGGGTACACAGGCAGCATTGGTGTGGTCAGCGGAGGACAATTTAAAGGAGGGACCGAAGACAGACTTAGTAGGCCTAAAATAAATAAATTAGGCTCAATGCACCTTCGATTATGTGGTGGGGTACACAGGCAGCATTGGTGTGGTCAGCGGAGGACAATTGGAAGGAGGGACCGCAGACAGACTTAGTAGGCCTAAAATAAATAAATTAGGCTCAATGCAGCTTCGATTATGTGGTAGGGGTACACAGGCAGCATTGGTGTGGTCAGCGGAGGACAATTGGAAGGAGGGACCGCAGACAGACTCAGTAGGCCTAAAAGAAATAAATTAGGCTCAATGCAGCTTTGATTATGTGGTAGGGGTACACAGGCAGCATTGGTGTGGTCAGCGGAGGACAATTTGAAGGGGGACCCCCGATAACAGACTTAGTAGGCCTAAAATAAATAAATTAGGCTCAATGCAGCTTCGATTATGTGTTAGGTGTACACAGGCAGCATTGGTGTGGTTAGCGGAGGACAATTGGAAGGAGGGACCGCAGACAGACTTAGTAGGCCTAAAATAAATAAATTAGGCTCAATGCAGCTTCAATTATGTGGTAGGGGTACACAGGCAGCATTGGTGTGGTCAGCGGAGGACAATTGGAAGGAGGGACCGCAGACAAACTTAGTAGGCCTAAAATAAAAATTTTTTTGGCTCAATGCAGTTAGAATTATGTGGTAGGGGTACACAGGCAGCATTGGTGTGGTCAGCGGAGGACAATTGGAATGAGTGTCTGACACAGTTAGTACTCCCCAAAAATAAATAGATGTTTTGCAAAACAACAACAAAAAAAAAAAAGGGTGGCATACTTAGGTTCAGGGGTGGGCTCCTCTGTTGACTCAGACATAGTAATTTGGCGCAAAGTATTTACTGGTGTAAATATAGGACACGGCCCCTGACTATTTTAACTAGCAACATACATGTCAACAAATTGGTATTGTCAGTGCCAGGCATTGAAAGATTTCAGCGCATAGACTAAACATTGTTGGAGCTGTTAGAGATTATTTTGCAAGTGATAGAGCACTGTTTGAGCTGGGGGGACACTCTCTTGTGGCCGGCAGTACAGGCCCAGGGCCCCTCATGTTACAATGGTGTGTCTGACGTTGGGTGCGCGCCACCACCGCCAGAGACACTTCATTGTACTATGAAGGACCCAGTGGCAGTGCCGTCGACCAAAAGTGGGCACACCGACCTCTTCAGACAAACAGCACCCTCACGGGTGCTTGCAGCAAGTGGCGAGACCACGGCCCCGTGGGAGGAGTTAGCCCATTTAGGGGGGTGTAAACATGTCGTATGCTGGACAAACAGCAGCTGCAAATTAAGAGATTGGAACAGTCAGTAAGAACAGTCCACAAGCAAGACCTTTTTATAGGAAAGCTACGTGTCAGCCGGGAAAGGTGGGGCAAAATAATTAGAAATCCATGAGTGGTTCATTTTAATGAAGGTTAGATCATCAACATTCTGGGTAGCCAGACGTGTCCTTTTTTCGGTCAGTGTTGAACCAGCAGCACTGAATACTCTTTCTGATAGCACACTAGGAGCAGGGCAAGCGAGCTCCTGTAATGCATATTCTGCCAATTCTGGCCAGGTGTCTATTTTAGATGCCCAGTAATCAAAGGGGAATGACCTGTGAGGGAGAACATTGATAAGGGAGGAAAAGTAGTTCATAACCATACTGGACAAATGCTGTCTCCTGTCACTTTGAATCGATCCAGCAGTCCCTGTCGTGTCAGTAGTCATTGCGAAATCACTCCACAAAATGGTCATAAAACCCCTCTGCCCAATGCCACTTTGGATTTGTGCGCCTCTAACACCTCTGCCATGTTGCCCCCTATGGCTCGTGTGAGAACCATCACCGCCGCTGTGTGCTGGAAAAGCATGAACCAAACGGTCTACAAGAGTTGCTTGTTTGGAAGCCAATATTTGCTCAAGGTTCTCATGTGGCATGATATTTTGTAATTTTCCTTTATATCGTGGATCCAGGAGGCAGGCCAACCAGTATTCATCATCGGTCATCATTTTCATAATGCGGGGGTCCCTTTTTAGGATATGCAAGGCATACTCAGCCATGTGGGCCAATGTTCCAGGTGTCAATTCACTGTTTGAGGAGCACAACCCAGTTTGTATTGCCCCCTGAGAAGCATCCTCCTCCCATAAATATTCATCCCCATCCTCCTCCTCCTCCTCCTCTTCGTCTGCCACTTCATCCAGGAGAGTTCCCTGAGCAGACAATGGCTGACTGTCATCAAGGCTTCCCTCCTCCTCGGCTGCAGATGCCAGCTCCTTAATGTGCGTCAAACTTTGCATCAGCAGACGCATTAGTGGGATGCTCATGCTTATGATGACATCGTCTGCACTTACCAGTCATTTGCATTCCTCATAACACTGAAGGACTTGACAGAGGTCTTGTAGCTTCGACCACTGCACACCAGACAACTCCATGTCTGCCATCCAAGTGCCTGCTTGTGTATGTGTATCCTCCCACAAATTAATTACAGCATGCCTCTGTTCGCAAAACCTCTGAACCATGTGCAGTGTGTAGTTCCACCTTGTTGCAACATCGATTATTAGGCGGTGCTGGGGAAGATTCAGTGATCGCTGATGGTTCAGCATACGACTGGAGTGTACGGGCGACCGGCGGATATGCGAGCAAAGTCTTCACACCTTCAGGAGCAGGGCTGGTAACTCCGGATAGTTTTTGAGGAAGTACTGCACCACCAGGTTCAAGGTGTGAGCCAGGCAAGGTATGTGTTTAAGTTCTGAAAGGGCTATGGCACACATAATATTCCTTCTGTTATCACTGACTACCTTGCCTGCCTCAAGATGTACACTGCCCAGCCCTGACTGAGTTTGTTGCTGCAAGTAGTCGGCCAGTACCTCCGTGGTGTGTCTGTTGTCACTCAAACACTTCATTTGTAACACAGCCTGCTGACGCTTACCACTAGCTGTTCGATAATGGGACACCTCGTGTGCAACACTGGCAGCTGTGAATGGAGTGGTCATGCGACTGCGCTCTGTAGATGAGCTTTTGCTTATGGAAGAGGAGGAGGAGGGGTGGGGAACGCCTACAGCCAACTGTTTCCTAGATCGTGGGCTAGGCAGAACTGTCCCACTATGGCTGTCCCCTGTGGACCCTGCATCCACCACATTAACCCAGTGCGCTATGATGGACACGCAACGTCCCTGGCCATGCCTATTGGTCCATGCATCTGTTGTGAGGTGCACCTTTCCACTGACTGATTGCCTCAGTGCATTGACAATGCGGTCTTTGACATGCTGGTGGAGGGCTGGGATGGCTTTTCTCGCAAAGAAGTGCCGACTGGGTAGGTCATAGCGTGGTACTACGTAGGCCATCAGGTCTTTGAAAGTTTTGCTTTCAACCAACCAGTAGGGCATCATCTCTAACGAGATTAGTATAGCAATGTGGGCATTCAAACCCTGTTGACACGGATGAGAGGATGAGTACTTTCTTTTCATAACGAGAGTCTCTTGTAGGATGAGCTGGACTGGAGAGCTGCGTATTGTGGAATTAGCAGTGGTGGTGGTGGACATGGCGGATTGAGAGAGGGTTGGTGATGGTATTCTTGATGTTGGCCTACATACAGCGTTTCCTACCAATAAACTTGTGATTCCCTGACTGCTTTGGCCTTGCGACGATACCTCCACATTTGCTGCTTGTGGTGTCCTAACTGGTGGCCTTACAGTGAGGGAAGCAATGTAGAGTTGCTGACTACCTTCATTCTGAGCAGGTGCACCAATGGTACGGGACGTTTGGTAGTTAGTCCAGGCTTGCAAGTGCATGCTGGTTAAATGTCTAAGCATGCACGTTGTATTTAAATTTTGAAGATTCTTCCCTCTGCTAAAGGTCTTTGAGCATTTCTTACAGATAACTTTTGACTGATCATTCGGATCTTGGTTAAAAAATTGCCACACTACAATCTTCCTACTATGGAATACCTTTTCAGGCATTGCACGCTGTGCTACTTTCACCAGATGGCCATGCTGTCCTAAAACTGTTTTTGTTTTTGACAAACGTTTTTGGCCTGATATAGGCCTGCCAGATGACAGCTGTTGCGATGTAGATGGCTGCTGCTGATCATCCTCCTCCGCTTCTGAGCTACTGGCAGCAGCACCCTGTTCCCACAATGGCTGCCAATCTAGGTCAACAACTGGGTTATCTATCACCTCCTCTTCAATGTCATGTGCACCTTCCTCTGTGTCACCGTGTAAGGTGCTATAGCGTTCGGGATGGGGCACCATAGTCTCATCAGGGTCAGATTCTGGCTCAGTACACTGCGAGGGCAATGTAGTGATCTGA
Source organism: Ranitomeya imitator (assembly GCF_032444005.1). NCBI lineage: Eukaryota > Metazoa > Chordata > Amphibia > Anura > Dendrobatidae > Ranitomeya > Ranitomeya imitator. Next base: position 326,279,848 of record NC_091286.1, on the reverse strand, counting down.
GTCAATGGAACAGCATAATAATCTAGCTGTGGCTGTGCATCAGTGCACTCCATGTCCGATTCATCTAGTAATGGGCCGTTAACAATTTCCCGTTCTAACCCAGGCACGGTATGTGTAAAGAGCTCCATGGAGTAACCTGTAGTGTCGCCTGACGCATCCTTCACCTTTGGTTTGGGTGAAGGACACAAGGAAACATCTTGTTCCTGACCGGGAGCATCCACTGATGACTTGCTGCTTTTATATTTTGAACTTTCTGAAGAGGAAGCGAAAGAGCTAGAGGCTGAGTCAGCAAGGAAAGCCAAAACTTTTTCCTGCTGCTCCGGCTTTAAAAGCTGTTGTCCTACTCCCAGATAAGGGAGCCTTCGAGGCCTTGTGTAGGCAGAAGATGACCCTGGCTCAATACCTCCAGCCTTAGATGCTATTGTACATTTGCCACTACCACCAGATGCACCACCACCACCATCAGTACCAGCTGGCAACCACGGCCCACGGGCTCTTCCACCAGACTTCCTCATTTTTTGGAAAATCTAACCAAAATAACAACCGTTATATGGTACTGTAAAACAAGGTAGAAGCTGTATATAATCTTGTTGAGAATTTAAATCACCCTTTTTTTGGGGGGATACTGCAGCAAAAACCAGGCCCTGTGTATTACACTACACAATGTAAGTGGCAGAAAGTGGCTGGCTAATATACGACAAACTAACAGGACTGAAGTATATCCACTTTGTGAGAATTTGAATCTCACTTTTTTGGGGGGAGACTGAACCAAAACTCAGGACCTGTGCATAAAACAACACAATGTAAGTGGCAGAAAGTGGCAGGCTGATATACGACAAACTAACAGGACTGAACTATATACACTTTGTGAGAATTTGAATCTCACTTTTTTTGGGGGGAGACTGAACCAAAACTCAGGCCCAGTGTATATAACAACGCAATCTAAGTGGCAAAAAGTGGCTGGCTGACATACGACAAACTAATAGGACTGCAGTATATCCACTTTGTGAGAATTTGAATCTCCCTTTTTTTGGGGGGAGACTGAACCAAAACTCAAGCCCAGTATAAATAACAATACAATCTAAGTGGCAGAAAGTGGCTGGCTGACATACGACAAACTAACAGGACTGCAGTATATCCACTTTGTGAGAATTTGAATCTCCCTTTTTTGGGGGGAGACTGAACCAAAACACAGGCCCATTGTATATAACAACGCAATCTAAGTGGCAGAAAGTGGCTGGCTGACATACAACAAACTAACAGGACTGCAGTATAACCACTTTGTGGGAATTTGAATCTCCCTTTTTTTGGGGAGGGAGACTGAACCAAAACTCAGGCCCATTGTATGTAACAACGCAATCTAAGTGGCAGAAAGTGGCTGGCTGACATACGACAAACTAATAGGACTGAAGTATATCCACTTTGTGAGAATTTGAATCTCACTTTTTTTTGGGAGGGAGACTGAACCAAAACTCAGGGCCAGTGTATATAACAACGCAATCTAAGTGACAGAAAGTGGCTGGCTGACATATGACAAACTAACAGGACTGAAGTATAGCCACTTTGTGAGAATTTGAATCTCTCTTTTTTTGGGAGACTGAACCAAAACTCAGGGCCAGTGTATATAACAACGCAATCTAAGTGGCAGAAAGTGGATGGCTGACATACGACAAACTAACAGGACTGCAGTATATCCACTTTGTGAGAATTTGAATCTCACTTTTTTGGGTGGAGACTGAACCAAAACTCAGGCCCAGTGTATATAACAACGCAATCTAAGTGGCAGAAACTGGCTGGCTGACATACGACAAACTAACAGGACTGCAGTATATCCACTTTGTGAGAATTTGAATCTCACTTTTTTGGGGAGACTGAACCAAAACGCAGGCCCAGTGTATATAACAATGCAATCTAAGTGGCAGAAAGTGGCTGGAAGATATATGAAAAAATACAAGGACTGTAGTACAATTTCAATCTCCCTACAATGATCTCAGGAAAAGTATGGCAGCAATAAAAAGGACTGCTGCACACAAAAGTGTGGACAAATAATCAAGATAACTGTGCAGAAAGGAGCAACAGGATTTTTGCTTTTAAAAAAGCAGTTGGTTTGCACAGCAGCTATCAACGAGCCTTATAAGGCAGCCTAATAAGCTACAGAGATGATGCACAATCCTATAGCCTCCACTGTCCCTGCAAAAAAATGGTGGTGTTGGACAGTGGAAATCGCTACAGCACAAGCAGTTTCGGGGTTAATCTTCCCTCCCTAACTATATCCCTTCTTCTGATGAAGCTGCAGCAACCTCTCCCTATGCTAAGATCGGCAGAAGTAAGATGGCGGTTGGCGTGCCTGCCCCTTTATAGCCCCTGTGACGCCGCAGAAAGCAAGACAATAACTCTCATGCCCTTCTCTAAGATGGTGGGGACTGAGACCTATGTCATCACGCTGCCCACACTCTGCGTCCTCCTTCATTGGCTGAAAAATGGCGCTGAAAGCGTCATACAAAACGCGACTTTTGCATGCATGGCCAATCCCACACTAGGATCGGGTCGGGTTTCATGAAACCCGACTTTGCCAAAAGTCGGTGATTTTTTAATTTGTCCGATCCGTTTCACTCAACCCTACAAGAGAGCACTGCAGCTGATCTGAAACAGAATAAATATATGCCATCAATACCAGAGACAGACTGCTAAGGCTCAGCAAAGAAACACCACCAGACAGTGGGTTAGAAGATGCCAATAGAGCACTTGCATCAATACCTATCACTACATAACTCAAACATAAAGGCCTCACCTCATCTGAAGCCCTAGAGACTGCTAAACAAAAGCTCATTCGCTTCAAGACTAGGGAAATACACTAGAGAAGCTGAGGTCAAGAAGATAAATACCTTGTTCTCCAAGTAACCATCCAAGGTGTCAACTACGGAGTAACAGCACAGAGGCAGTAACTCCACCAATAGCAGAGACTTAACAATGTGGCTGCAAGATCTGAAAATGAAACACAGCTACCACCTAGAGCAAGAACCAGTCACCATTACAGAAGCAGACATCCAGAAGCTTTTCGAGAACATGAAGAGCTGGACATGATCCACACCTACTGGCTAAAGAAATTAACAGTGGTACATGAATGCATGGCAACGCAGATGAACCAACTGCTAGAAGCAGGCCACCACCCAGGTTGGCTAATGCAAGGAAAACATGAAGGATCTTGATCATGAAGGATCCTCACAAGGCAACAGGTCCATCCAATAATCTGCCTTATAACATGGACACTCCTGTCAGGTATCATGGCCACCAAGCTACAGAACCATATGAACCAGTACATGAATCCAGCTCAGAAAGGCATTGGAACCGAGACCAGAGGCACTAAACACCAGCTCCTAGTAGATAGAGCAGTCACTCAAGACTAATGATCCAGACAGACTAATCTCAGCACAGTCTGCTCGTGAGAGCTTACAATCTACAATGAGGTGAGGGAAGACACAAAGTAAAGGTGCATATTTACAATGATGGTCCAGCCATCTTGACGGAGTGGGAGATAGATAAAGGCTTCATGAGCTGGTCACCAGCCAGTATTTTTGGTGTTGTTGGGAGTGGTGGAGTTTGATTGAGGATTATTCTCAGATAGTGAATGGGCTACACACACGCACATACACACGGACTTTGAGTAGGGAATGTGATAGGCTGCTATGAACAGATGTGTTTTTTGAGCATGCGCCTAAAACTGTTTAATTTGTGGATAGTCCTAATTTCTTGGGGTAGAGTAATCCAGAGGATTGGTGCAACACGGGAGAAGTCTTGGAGCCGAGAGTGGGAAGTATGGATTAGTGCAAAGGTTAGTCAAAAGTCATTTGCAGAGCATAGCAAGCTGGTAGGCCGATAAACAGAAATGAGGGAGGACCTCTATGGGGATGCCGCACTGTGGAGTGCTTTGTGGGTAGCAACAAGCAGGTTGAATTAGATCCTATAATGAATGGGTAGCCAGTGCAATGACTGTCGAAGAGCATATGAGTCTGAGTACAGATTAGCCAGATGAATGACCCTGGCTGCTGTATTAAAGATGGACTGGAGAGGGGAAAGTCGAGTGATGGGGAGGCCAATTAATAGAGCATTACAGTACTTCAGGCAGAAGTGGATAAGGGCAACAGTGAGGCGTTTTGTTGTTTACATGGTGAGAAAGGGGTGGATTATAGAGATGTTCTTTAGGTGTAAGCAGCAAGAGCGGGCAAGTGATTGTAAATGGAAGGTGAAGGAAAGATTGGTATCAAACATAACACCCCTACAGCGTGCGTGCTGCCAGGGCATTATTATGATGCCACCCATAGAAAAGGAGATGTCAGATTTAGGGAGGTTAGTAGTTGGAGCATCAGGGTGGTGTAGTAGGCTTGTTTGGAGAGGTGAATGGTAGAGTTATAGGTATTTCTGCTATATCTCTGTCCTCCATAGTACACGCCTGCGCAAGGCAAGATTGCCTTGTACAAGCATGTACTACGGAGGACAGAGAATGAACTTCAATCCAATATTGCAGCCAGCATGCAGCCAGCGGGTAAGGAAAGGGTGAATCAAACACGCGAAAACCCCGCCTCTATGGCTGAAAATTGTTCCCTCCAAATAGAGGTGACAGAGTCCCTTTAAGTGCAGATTGCACATTTTCTGTTAGTACAATTAACCTCATTTCAAGGCAGAAACATTACTGTGTCCAACAGTTATTAGATATATGAAACTGAAATAGCTGTTGCAAAAAACACAATTTTTATAAAACATTAAGCTTAAGATTAATAGGGGTGCCCAAACTTTTTCATATAACTGTATTTGAAGAATAAATTGGTGAATATTGCACATTTGGCGATCATACTCAAAACCGAACATTGAAATATTTGCTCATCTCTAGTCAAAAGTCTGCGGTTAGCAGAGGCGTCAAGGGTTGCCCAGCAAGAGGTAAAAATTTCAATAATTTGACTGCTATATGCAAGATCCGGCACATCATTATGTCTTAGTCTAGGAATCACACTGTGCTAGAATGCGGACTATCGGAGGTCGCCAACCACCAGCCATCCCATAAACTACATCTGCTGCTTCTTCCTCCTCTGCCACCATAGCAAGTGTTCTCACACAGATCTCCAGTTCCAGAACCTTTACTTGTTTACCCCCTACAGTTGTGATGACAGAGATCTCATCAGCTGTTGCAGAAGAGGACATTTCTGCTGTTTTTGTTTCAGCGAGGACACTACATCTTTCTAAATCCATGATAACATCTCCATCTACATCATACTCATAGTCCAGCAGTTTCTCCTGATTACCCTACTCCACCCTCTCTCAGCACAGCAGCCAGCCCTCAATTCCGAAGTTGTGGTCAAGCAAAAGATTGTTTACTCCCACACATGCCATAGAGTTCCAACTCCACCATCTCCAATCTGTTGGATACGGAAATGCTGGCTTTCCACCTGATGGATGCAGATGGTTTCAGAAAGTTGATGGCCGTCACTGTCCCCCAGTGCCAGTTGTCGAGTCACCATTACTTCTCTAAGAAAGCTGTGCCTGCACTACACCAGCATGTCGCAGACATCACCCTTTTCCTGAAAAAGTCTATGTCTGCCAGAGTGCATTTCACCACTGACACCTGGATGAGAAAACATGGGCAGGGGCGTTATATCTTACAGACTTGGTGTCATGGAGTTACCAAGACAGAGAGAAGCTAGAAGACCACAGGGTCAGATTGCTCTTACTCCTGCACTGAAAAGAAGCACATGTAAATTTATTTTCACAGTACAGGGGTTAATCAGTCATGTTGGGAGCTCTGGGAGTCTGTGCTCTCAGCTGAGCATGGTTAGCCACTTCTATCCCCTATATAGTCTGGGTCCTGACTGACACACATCGTCAGAGCTAGCTTATGCTGCATGACAGGGAGGATAGTTGTTTGGTGGTTATAAGTGAAGGTGTTTGGGAGGTTTATCAGTGACTGTTGCTTGGGTTAGTGAGGGTGAAAATTTACTTTCCTTCTCCTATTTTGGTTTTGCCCCATACTCCAGTCAGCGATGCATTCCTCTGTTATATATGAGTAAATATTTGTATGCTTGGTATTTTTCTGTTGCCCCTGTTCATGTTGCCTTATTCCTCTGGTTGGTGTACTGCAGTGTACTGCTGCTTCCCTCTTCCCTGGGTGGGGGAAGGGTACAAAATAAGGGCAGATTAAGGACATAAATCAAGCACGGGTACGTGGCCCCGGCATCTTCACATTCAGAAGAAACCCGTGAAACAGGGCGAGCAAGGGCACCCCCTAACATTAGGGACATGAAAGGAGCCCCTGGTCCCATGTCACCCGACATCCGAGTCGTGATATTGGGCATTTGGTGACTCTGGTGCCTGTGGGAGTAGGTGGGCAAGGGCCTGCTCTGAAAGTCCTTGAATCCCCAAGACTTGTGGTACAAAACTCTGTAGCTAACACTTTTTCCACTGCTTCAGGCTCCCCTACCTCCTCTAGGGCCTCCACCTGCACCCTCAACCTCTCTCTTAATGAGTCATGCATTCCAATAGTGCAGAGAGGTTCCCTCCACCTCCGTACTGTGCAGCCAGGTCTCACTGCAATAAGGCAGTGTTTAAATGAATATACCTTGGAGATTATTGTCACACAGTTTAAGAGTTGTGGACAGCTGTCCAGACCGAGTTTCAGCAATCACTGTCTACACTTAACCTGGAGCCAGGGAAGGCCATGTGCAATAATGATGCGAACCTGGTGGCTTCCCTATATACCTTGCATGGCTCACGTCCTCAACCTGGTGGTACAGCAATTTCTCCACCATTATCCTGGCCTGGATGCGCTGCTGCAGAAAGCACATTGTTTTGTGCCTACTTTCTCCATTTGTACCCTGCAGGTCATCAACTTGCATCGCTACAGAGATATTTTGGTCTACCAGTTAACCGTTTGATTTTCAATGTGCAGACATGGTGGAATTCCTTTCTGCATATTTTGCAGTGACTATGGCAGCAACGATGAGCCCTGGTGCAGTATGAACTTTTGCATAGCCTGGGCCAACACAGTACGGACATAATTCAAATCACGCTTGCGCAGTGGGCACAGATAAAGGACCTTTGCAGCCATCTGCACAGTTTCAAAATGGGTACTAAGATGGTTAGGCTGGTGATGCCATCATCAGCATCACTAATCAGGTCATCTACTTGCTGGAGCACACTTTGAATAGTCTGCATGAGGAGGTGGTGGCCCCAGAAGAAGAGGGAGAAACAGAGGAGGATGCGGAAGTGATAACAATATCTCTAAGTTGTGGACTGTCGCTGCACAGGCAGGTGCCATAGGAGAGGGAATTACAGGGATCGAGGGGGGGCTCATGCTATCATAGAAATTGTTGCTGAAGGTGCAGAAGCCGAGGAGCAAATGGTGGAGGACAAGGAGGAATAGTTAATAGGCACAAAACAGTCAGGAGATGAAGATGATAATGATCCCCTTTCATTTGTCTATGGTTGGTGGGAGGGAACAGAGGAAGCAAGTTTGAATATTACCCTGTCACCAACACATTATAGACTTGGACCTCATGAAAGCTCCTTTTTGCTGCAGCATAATGTAAATTTTGGTAGTCTCCCCCTCGCGGAAATGGATGCACGCATACGCGAGTATCAACACTCGCTTGTAGGCAATCCTAAAAATGGTTTTCTCCAAGACAGCAGTGAGGCACACAGTGTGCATCAGCCGTTATAGATTTATAACCCAAGGAATGTCAAGTCGCCAACACAAAAACATTAGCAACAACGGTATAAGTGGCATATGCAATTTCCTCCTTGGGATGTTTAAAGTTTTGGAAATCATTTTGTATCCAAATCCGGCTTTAAATTTCTCCACAACAATATCACAGACCTGCCTGTTGTGTTCCTTGGTCTTCATGATGCTCTCTGTGTTTCAAACAGAACCCTGAGACTATCACAGAGCAGGTGCATTTATATGGAGACTTGATTACACACAGGTGGATTATATTTATCATCATTAGACATTTAGGACAATATTGGATCATTCAGAGATCCACAATGAACTTCTGGAGTGAGTTTGCTGCACTGAAAGTAAAGGGGCCGAATAATATTGCATGCTCCACTTTTCAGTTTTTGAATTTCCACAAAAATTTTAAATAACAATACATTTCGTTCAACTTCACAATTGTGTTCCACTTGTTGTTGATTCGTCTCCAAAAATTTACATTTGTTAACTTTATGTTTGAAGCATGATATGTGGGAAAAGGTTGAAAGTTCCAGGGAGCCGAATACTTTCGCAAGGCACTGTAAGTATCTCTTAAAAGGTAAGGGGATATGAAACGATACCCAAAGAGAGGATTTTGCATATTTTGGGCATGCTGAAACTTATTTTCCCTGGCAATATTAACCCCTTCAAGATGCAGCCCTTTTTCGTTTTTCGCTCCCCTACTTCCCAGAGCCATAACTTTTTTTTTATCTTTCTGTCAATATGGCCAAGTGAGGGCTTGTTTTTTGCGAGATGAGTTGTACTTTTGAACAACACCATTGGTTTTACCATGTTTTGTACTAGAAAACAGGAAAATATTCCAAATGTGGTGAAATTGCAAAAAAAGTGCAATCCCACACTTGTTTTTGTTTGGCTTTTTTGCCAGGTTCACTAAATGCTAAAACTGACCTGCCATTGTCATTCTCCACGTCATTATGAGTTCACAGACACCAAACATCTCTAGATTATGTTTTATCTAAGTGGTGAAAAAAAATTCCAAAGTTTGATAAAAAAAAAAATTATGCCATATTCCGATACCCATAGCGTTTCCATTTTTAGAAATCTCGGGTCAAGTGAGGGCTTATTGTTTGGATGCGGAGCTGAAATTTTTAATGACACCACATTTGTGCAGATATGTTCTTTTGATCACCCGTTATTGCATTTTAATGCAATGTCGTGGTGACCAAAAAAAAAGTAATTCTGGCGTTTTTTGTTTTTTTTCTCGCTACGCATTTAGTGATCAGGGTAATCCTTTTTTTGCATGATGTTTTTAATGATACTACTTTTGTGCGGATATGTTCTTTTGATCGGCCGTTATTGCATTTTAATGCAATGTCACGGAGACCAAAAAAAACATAATTCTGGCATTTTTAAGTTTTTTTCTCGCTACGCCATTTAGCGATCAGGTTAATCCTTAGTTTTAATTGATAGATCAGGCGATTCTGAACGCTGCGATACCAAATACTGTATTTGTATGTTTGATTTTTTTTTTTTGTATTGCTTTATTTTGAATGAGGCGAAAGGGGGGTGATTTAAACTGTTATATTTTTTTATTTTTTTCATATTTTTAAAACATTTTTTTTTACTTTTGCCATGCTTCAATAGCCTCCATGGGAGGCTAGAAGCTGGCACAGCCTGATCGGCTCTGCTACATAGCAACGATCATTAGATCGCTCCTATGTAGCTGAATTACAGGCTTGCTATGAGCGCCACCCACAGTGTGATGCTCACAGCAAGCCGGCATTAACAACCATAGAGGTCTCAAGGAGACCTCAGGTTGTCATGCCAACGCATCGCTGACCCCCGATCATGTGAAGGGGTCGGTGATGCGCGCATTTCCGGCCCAATGACCGGAAGCGGTAGTTAAATGCTGCTGTCAGCGTTTGACAGCAGCTTTTAACTAGTTAATAACGGCAGGTGGATCGCGATTCCAGCTGCCGTAATTGTGCACACATGTCAGCTGTACAAAACAGCTGACATGTTGCGACTTTGATGTGGGCTCTTCGCCGGAGCCCACATCAAAGGGGGAGAAATGACATGTGAAGGGGTTAAGATTAGTAGTCTCAAATCTACATGTGGGATAAAATAACTGAGACCTTATTGGTGCCACTATACCTTACTGTCCATTTGTTGCACTAAGGCACTTGTGCACACGTGTCTTTACTTTTTTGTTAGTTTGTTGAATCATTTTAATATACCTAGTAAATGTTAAGTTTTAAATAATGCATCTAAGCTACTGTATATCAATATGTAATTTATATGGGTTTATCTTTTTTCTGCTGAATTATGATGCAGGAGTGTGACTGGTATTGAACTGGAGAAAAAAGCACAGCTGCTAATAAATTTAGATATTTATTGGGTGGGAAAAGTGGCTATGTAAAATTAGTGGGTGCACAGTGGTAGAATATAATTTATATTCGGAATGGTGGTTTGCATAATAATTAATTATACAGTATATTAACTCTGGGTGCATGTCTGTAGTTAGCTGCATAGTGTAGAAGTTGGGGAATGTGCTCTGGAAGCAGTACTCTAGATAACTGCGTGTTATTTTCTGCAGAGATGAGTCCTAGCTGGAAGACGTGATGGCAGTCTGTGCTGGATGAAGAAGAAAAGCGAACATGAAGGACTTCAACTACAGACATCAATGGTAAGTCAGTGAATTACATGTTAACTTACACAATAACTGTATACTACATACAAAGCTGCCGTGTATAACATCACAGGTGATTTACTGCATTACCTGTACACTTTACACTATATACAGAGCTCCTGTCTATAATGTCACTGGTGATCACTGTATTACCAGTACACTATATACAGAGTTTGTGTATAATGTGACTGGTGATCCCCGTATTACCTATACCATGACTCTATATACAGCGCTCCTGTGTATAATGTCTCTTAGTATTGTAGTTTTTTTATTAATTATCAGTATTGTAGTATTCGGTCACTATGTGGTTCGGTCATGGTGTGGTGTTATTTTCCCCTTGGATGTTATATTATTTGGTCTCTAAGTGGTGATAAGATGTGGTCTGGTCATGGTGTGGTGGTATTAATTCCTTGTATGTGGTATTTTTGGTCACTATGTGGTGGTAATTTGCGGCCTGGTAATGGTGTGGTGAAATTTGTTCCTTGTATGTGGTTTTATTTGGTCACTTTGCGGTGGTAATATGCAATCTGATAATAGTGTGGTATTATATGTCCCTAGTATGTGGTATTATTTGATCACTATGTGGTGGTAACATGTGGTCTGGTTATGGTGTGGTGGTAATATTTGTCCTTTACTTGTGGTATTATTTGGTCACTATGTGATGGTAATATGTGATTTGGTCACAGTGTGGTGGTATATGTCCCTTGTATGTGGTATTATTCGGTCATTATGTGGTGACGATATGTACTTTGTTATTCAGTCACTGAATGGTGGTAATATGTGGTCTGATCATGGTGTGGTAGTATTTGTCTCTTGTATGTGGTATTGTTCAGTCACTATGTGGTGGTAATACGTGGTCAGAACATGGTGTGACGGTGTTTGTCTTTTGTATGTGGTATTATTGATCAATTTAAAAAAATGTATGTGACACATTCTATTAAATAAAATTAAAGAAAAATATGCCTAAAAAGAGTACTGGATATTAAGAAAGTAAGAAATGTTTAATAGGTAAAGTAGAGTAGGGCCATGTCAAAAGAGTCTACCTTCTCATGGTGGTTGCTTAAAAAATCTTTTGGCCAAAACAAAAGCTGATGGTTATGTATAAGATCTGGTGTTCGATAGGAACTGTTATTGTATGATTGGCAAGGGTGTGGTGCAGAAGTGGAGTTTTTCCAAAAGTGGGTGGTGCAACTTGGGAAGGTTTGAGGGGAGGAAGCGGAGCTGGGGTGGAGCCTCGGCGGAGTTTCAAGAAAGCCCCAAAATATTGCCAGTATGGGGCCTTAAAATTCCTGGTGACAGTCCTGGTGCCACTGCTGCTACTTGGGCTACAGCCACCCACACTTTTACTTGTAGCTGACATAATGTGTTTCTTCTTACATTACCCCATCCATTGCTATTGAATGCTCTGCATTTGTTACTGATGGAGCTCTGCAACTAGAATTATTAATTTTCTGGCTAAATAAACATAGGTAAATTGGAATTAGCAGATCAGCAACATATTGTTTCTCTTTCCTTTTATTTCACTCTTCAAATCACATTGCTGTCCTACTTTTCAATTAAAGAATGAGAACACTGAAATCCATATTTATAGTTTGCTTCACATGAGGTCTTCATTATTTTTCACCCCTATAGTTTTAAATAAGGAGAATATGTATATGTCATTTTTACTAGAGATTTAGTTTAAAAAAGTAAGACTATGAAGAATTAAGGTATGAATAATCCATCTTGGCTGCCTTTGAGACTTAAAGCTACTCATCTAATAAGAAAGAGCACGTGCTTACTTCACTGACTGTTACTATGTCTACCAGATACAATGCTATTCTCTTCAATTTATGAATTATAGGCATACTTATTAAAATTGACATTCAATGTAGACACAAAAATTTGAATTTCTTTTATGCAGCCAATGTAGTGAATTAAATCACATTATTTTTACATTTTGCTGAATGCATTTTGTCTGAGTCCATATATGCCCTAGGATAAACAGCATTAAAGAACTTTTTTCTGCACACATTACGATGGCTGTTATACAACAAGTTGGTAATTGGATGTCTTTCCCATTTACTCTCATATTTTGCGTTTGTGAAATGCTGACCTTGTTGTAAATTAAAACCTTACTCTGCAAATCTTTAAAATTACACACAGAAATCTTTTTTATTGGGTCTTAGCTTTTTCCACATAGAAGATAGCACTAATAATTAAGACAACTGAATGTGGTCCATAGTATGACCTTTGGTATATGTGATATCTAATTGAGTTGAAAAGAACTTTTCTTAAAGTAAAGTGATTGCTTAATTAAAATTTGTTCTTGTATGTAATGTAATTTGAATCATTCACAAGAACATTTGCAATTCTTATGCATTTAAATGTTCTTTTCTTTAAAAACATATACATTGAGTAAAATAATCAAATTTGAAGTTATGTATATTACCAAATATTCATTGCCCACAAAATTGTTGTGTATTGGTCTTTTTACCAGTATATGTTTTAGAAGGTCACATAATGCTCTCTCGAAGTCTATTCTCAAAAAAAAACTACAGTTTGTTGCACTGAAACCTATTTGCTCTACTTTATAGTTTTCGTGTAAGTGAAAAAAGAATAGGGACAAAGTTGGAGTCACTTTAGACTGACTACTGACAGGTTCGCTTTAAGGGATCTGCACATTGTACAATGTCCTATGCTATAAGTTAATTTTTGCCTCATCTTCAAAAACTGTTTCTAAGGCTTCTTTCACACTAGCGTCGTCTGGTGGCTGTTACAATGTGTCATTGCGACATGTCAACGGATGCATCAAAAATAGTGAAAAACGGATGCAACGCATACGGTATTTCGATGGATCCATTGCCAATCTGCTAGACGGTTCCGTCGAAAAACTGTATCCGTTGTGTCCGTTTTTACCATCCATTCCATCCATTTTTATGACGGATCTGTTTTAACCCCTTCCCGACCCATGACGCCACGTAGGCGTCATGAAAGTCGGTGCCAATCCGACCCATGACGCCTATGTGGCGTCATGGAAAAATCGCGTCCCTGCAGATCGGGTGAAAGAGTTAACTCCAATTTCACCCGATCTGCAGGGACAGGGGGAGTGGTAGTTTAGCCCAGGGGGTGTGGCTTCACCCCCCCCCCCCCCCCGTGGCTACGATCGCTCTGATTGGCAGTTTCACTTTCAACAGCCAATCAGAGCGATTTGTAATATTTCACCTATTAACACTGGTGAAATATTACAATCCAGCCATGGCCGATGCTGCAATATCATCGGCCATGGCTGGAAACACTTATGTTCCCCCACCCCACCACACCGATCGCCCCCCAGCCTTCCGATCTGTCCGGTACACTGCTCCGGCTCCCCTCCGTCCTCTGCTCCGCTCCCCCCGTGCTCTTGTCCGCTCCCCCCCATGCTCCAATCACCCCCCGTGCTCCAATCACCCCCCTGCACTCCGATCCACCCCCCATGTGCTCCGTTCCACCTCCCCGTGCTTCGTTCAACCCCCCCGTGCTCCGTTCCACCCCCCATGCTCCGTTCCACCCCCCCGTGCTCCGATCCACCCCCCATGCTCCGATTCCCCCCCGTGCTCCCCCCCCCACCCCATCATACTTACCGATCCTGCCGGGGTCCGTCCGTCTTCTCCCTGGGCGCCGCCATCTTCCAAAATGGCGGGCGCATGCGCAGTGCGCCCGCCGAATCTGCCGGCCGGCAGATTCGTTCCAAAGTGCATTTTGATCACTGAGATATAATCTATCTCAGTGATCAAAATAAAAAAATAACAAATGACCCCCCTTCCCTTTGTCACCCCCATAGGTAGGGACAATAAAAAAATAAAGAATTTTTTTTCCCACTAATGTTAGAATAGGGTTAGGGTTAGGGGTAGGGTTAGGGGTAGGGTTAGGGTTAGGGGTAGGGGTAGGGGTAGGGTTAGGGTTAGGGTTAGGGGTAGGGTTAGGGGTAGGGTTAGGGTTAGGGCTAGGGTTAGGGCTAGGGTTAGGGCTAGGGTTAGGGTTAGGGCTAGGGTTAGAGTTAGGGTTTCGGTATGTGCACACGTATTCTGGTCCTCTGCGGATTTTTCCGCTGCGGATATGATAAATCCGCAGTGCTAAACCGCTGCGGATTTATGGCGGATTTACCGCGTTTTTTCTGCGCATTTCACTGCGGTTTTACAACTGCAATTTTCTATTGGAGCAGTTGTAAAACCGCCGCAGAATCCGCAGAAAGAAGTGACATGCTGCGGAATGTAAACCCCTGCGTTTCCGTGCAGTTTTTCTGCAGCATGTGTACAGCGATTTTTGTTTCCCATAGGTTTACATTGAACTGTAAACTCATGGGAAACTGCTGCGGATCCGCAGCGTTTTCTGCAGTGTGTGCACATACCTTTAGAATTAGGCTATGTGCACATGGTGCGGATTTGGCTGCGGATCCGCAGCGGATTGGCCGCTGCGGATCCGCAGCAGTGTTCCATCAGGTTTACAGTACCATGTAAGCCTATGGAAAACTAAATCCGCTGTGCCCATGGTGCGGAAAATACCGCGCGGAAACGCTGCGTTGTATTTTCCGCAGCATGTCAATTCTTTGTGCGGATTCCGCAGCGTTTTACACCTGTTCCTCAATAGGAATCCGCAGGTGAAATCCGCACAAAAAACACTGGAAATCCGCGGAAAATCCGCAGGTAAAAAAAGCAGTGCCTTTTACCCGCGGATTTTTCAAAAATGATGCTGAAAAATCTCACACGAATCCGCAACGTGGGCACATAGCCTTAGGGTTAGGGTTGGAATTAGGGTTGTGGTTAGGGTTAGGGGTGTGTTGGGGTTAGGGTTGTGGTTAGGGGTGTGTTTGGGTTAGGGTTGTGATTAGGGTTATGGCTACAGTTGGGATTAGGGTTAGGGGTGTGTTGGGGTTAGTGTTGGAGTTAGAATTGAGGGGTTTCCACTGTTTGGGCACATCAGGGGTCTCCAAACGCAACATGGCGCCACCATTGATTCCAGCCAATCTTGTATTCAAAAAGTCAAATGGTGCTCCCTCACATCCGAGCCCCGACATGTGCCCAAACAGTGGTTTACCCCCACATATGAGGTACCAGCATACTCAGGATAAACTGCGCAACAATTACTGGGGTCCAAATTCTCCTGATACCCTTGTGAAAATAAAAAAATGCTTGCTAAAACATCATTTTTGAGGAAAGAAAAATGATTTTTTATTTTCACGGCTCTGCGTTGTAAACGTCTGTGAAGCACTTGGGGGTTCAAAGTGCTCACCACATATCTAGATAAGTTCCTTGGGGGGTCTAGTTTCTAAAATGGGGTCACTTGTGGGGTGTTTCTACTGTTTAGGCACACCAGGGGCTCTGCAAACGCAACATGACGCCCGCAGACCATTCCATCAAAGTCTGCATTTCAAAAGTCACTACTTCCTTTCTGAGCCCCGACGTGTGCCCAAACAGTGGTTTACCCCCACACATGGGGTATCAGCATACTCAGGAGAAACTGGACAACAACTTTTGGGGTCCAATTTCTCCTGTAACCCTTGGGAAAATTAAAAATTCTGGGCTAAATAATTATTTTTGAGGAAAGAAAACGTATTTATTATTTTCACGGCTCTGCATTATAAACTTCTATGAAGCACTTGGGGGTTCAAAGTGCTCACCACACATCTAGATAAGTTCCTTTCGAGGTCTAGTTTCCAAAATGGGGTCACTTGTGGGGGGTTTCTACTGTTTAGCCACATCAGGGGCTCTGCAAACGTAACGTGACGCCCACAGAGCATTCCATCAAAGTCTGCATTCAAAACGTCACTACTTCACTTCCGAGCCCCGGCATGTGCCCAAACAGTGGTTTACCCCCACATATGGGGTATCAGCGTACTCAGGAGAAACTGGACAACAATTTTTGTGGTCAAATTTCTCCTGTTACTCTTGGGAAAATAAAAAATTGCAGGCTAAAAGATCATTTTTGAGAAAATAATTTTTTTTTTATTTTCATGGCTCTGCGTTATAAACTTCTGTGAAGCACTTGGGGGTTCAAAGTCCTCACCACACATCTAGATTAGTTCCTTTGGGGTCTAGTTTCCAAAATGGGGTCATTTGTGGGGGATCTCCAATGTTTAGGCACACAGGGGCTCTCCAAACGTGACATGGTGTCCGCTAATGATTGGAGCTAATTTTCCATTTAAAAAGCCAAATGGCGTGCCTTTCCTTCCGAGCCCTGCCGTGCGCCCAAACAGTGGTTTACCCCCACATATAGGGTATCATCGTACTCAAGACAAACTGGACAACAACATTTGGGGTCCAATTTCTCCTATTACCCTTGGCAAAATAGGAAATTCCAGGCTAAAAAATCATTTTTGAGGAAAGAAAAATTATTTTTTATTTTCATGGCTCTGCGTTATAAACTTCTGTGAAGCACCTTGGGGATTAAAGTGCTCAATATGCATCTAGATAAGTTCCTTGGGGGGTCTAGTTTCCAAAATGGGGTCACTTGTGGGGGAGCTCCAATGTTTAGGCACACAGGGGCTCTCCAAACGCGACATGGTGTCCGCTAACAATTGGAGCTAATTTTCCATTCAAAAAGTCAAATGGCGCGCCTTCCCTTCCGAGCCCTGCCGTGTGCCCAAACAGTGGTTTACCCCCACATATGAGGTATCGGCGTACTCGAGAGAAATTGCCCAACAAATTTTATGATCCATTTTATCCTATTTCCCATGTAAAAATGAAAAAATTAAGGCGAAAAATTTTTTTTTGTGAAAAAAAAAGTACTTTTTCATTTTTACAGATCAATTTGTGAAGCACCTGAGGGTTTAAAGTGCTCACTAGGCATCTAGATAAGTTCTTTGGGGGGTCTAGTTTCCAAAATGGGGTCATGTGTGGGGGAGCGCCAAAGTTTAGGCACACAGGGGCTCTCCAAACGCGACATGGTGTCCGCTAACGATGGAGATAATTTTTCATTCAAAAAGTCAAATGGCGCTCCTTCCCTTCCGAGCTTTACCATGTGCCCAAACAGTGGTTTACCCCCACATGTGAGGTATTGGTGTACTCAGGAGAAATTGCCCAACAAATTTTAGGATCCATTTTATCCTGTTGCCCATGTGAAAATGAAAAAATTGAGGCTAAAAGATTTTTTTTGTGAAAAAAAAGTACTTTTTCATTTTTACGGATCAATTTGTGAAGCACCTGGGGGTTCAAAGTGCTCACTATGCATCTAGATAAGTTCCTTGGGGCGTCTAGTTTCCAAAATGGGGTCACTTGTGGGGGAGCTCCAGTTTTTAGGCACGCGGGGGCTCTCCAAACGTGACATGGTGTCCGCTAAAGAGTGGAGCCAATTTTTCATTCAAAAAGTCAAATGGCGCTCCTTCCCTTCCAAGCCCTGCCGTGCGCCCAAACAGTGGTTTACCCCCACATATGAGGTATCAGCGTACTCAGGACAAATTGGACAACAACCTTCGTGGTTCAGTTTCTCCTTTTACCATTGGGAAAATAAAAAAATTGTTGCTAAAAGATAATTTTTGTGACTAAAAAGTTAAATGTTCATTTTTTCCTTCCATGTTGCTTCTGCTGCTGTGAAGTACCTGAAGGGTTAATAAACTTCTTGAATGTGGTTTTGAGTACCTTGAGGGGTGCATTTTTTAGAATGTTGTCACTTTTGGGTATTTTCAGCCATATAGACCCCTCAAACTGACTTCAAATGTGAGGTGGTCCCTAAAAAAAATGGTTTTGTAAATTTCGTTGTAAAAATGAGAAATCGCTGGTCAAATTTTAACCCTTATAACTTCCTAGCAAAAAAAAATGTTGTTTCCAAAATTGTGCTGATGTAAAGTATACATGTGGGAAATGTTATTTATTAACTATTTTTTGTCACATAACTCTCTGGTTTAACAGAATAAAAATTAAAAATGTGAAAATTGCGAAATTTTCAAAATTTTCGCCAAATTTCCGTTTTTATCACAAATAAATGCAGAATTTATTGACCTAAATTTACCACTAACATGAAGCCCAATATGTCATGAAAAAACAATCTCAGAACCGCTAGGATCTGTTGAAGCGTTTTTGAGTTATTACCTCATAAATGGACACTGGTCAGAATTGCAAAAAACGGCAAGGTCTTTAAGGTCAAAATAGGCTGGGTCATGAAGGGGTTAAAATGGGAGTCTCCAAAATGTGATTGGCTACTGGAAAATAGGGAAAACTATATATTGACTGTTTTTACAGCCCATCTTTGAAAGGGTTTAGAGAAAGTGGGAGAGATGGAAGGAGTGCTTGGGAGGATTGCGAGCGTGGTAACTGATGTGATTTTTGAGACCAATCGGCTGGATAAAATAGTTTGGGAGAAGGAGGAAGCAGCAAGACGGAGGATTCTTCTGCAGCGACGTCGCCGGCGACGACAATGGATACATCCTATAAATGGACTGCGGATGACCCGGGGCGTCCATTCAACTCTCTACATGGAGATGCGGCAGAAACTGGAGAAATTTTTAAATTATGTTCAGATGAGGCAGGAGCACTTTGATTTGTTGCTGGAACAGGTTGAGGATGTCATCCAAAGGCAGGACACACGCATGCGGTTTTCCATCTCACCGGCGGAGCGGCTGATGGTGACACTGCGGTATGCCTTTTTTTTTATATCATTGCTCATATTTAATGTCATGAAAGCATGTTTTAACCTATAGAAAACCACATCAACAGTGAACATGGTGCAGAAAATACTGCGCTGAAACATCGTGTTGCATTTTCTGCAGCATGTTAATTTTTTTATTGTTTGTGGCCATTCCAGTGTTTTACACCCGCTCCATAATAGGAATGCACAGATGTGAAAATGCTGTTTTTAATGTGCATGCCAACAGAACAAAAATTTCCACAGTGCCATTTATTGAAACTTTAAAAAAAATGTAATATTTTTGTAAATTGCTTAAAAATGTTATGTTGGTCTTTGCAATTTTTACTAACATTTTTCTTTGTTTTTCACAGCTTCCTTGCTACGGGAGAATCCCTAACTTCACTACATTACCAGTTCCGCCTTGGAATATCTACAATTTCCGGAATTGTGAAAGAGACCTGGCTATATGGGATACCTTACACCAGGAGTACATTCCACAAGCTACAAAGAACATCTGGCTGACAAGTGCAGAACTTTTTGAGAAACTATGCCATTTCCCAAACTGCTTGGGTGCCGTAGATGGCAAACACATCCGTATTGCAAAACCAGCAGGATCTGGCTCAGAGTACTTTAACTACTAGAAGTACTTTTAAATAGTACTCATGGCCATAGCAGATGCCAACTGCAAATTCCTGGCTGTGGACATTGGAGCCTATGGCCAGTCCAACGACTCGCAAGTCTTCAAAACTTCTCCGATGGGATGTTGTTTGTATGGAGATATGTATGATTTTCCACCAGCCAGACCACTCCCGGGAACAACTGGACCACCTATGCCTTATGTCTGTGTTGGTGATGAGGCATTCCAGTTGTCGAGACATCTACTAATACCGTATGCAAGCAGAGACTTGACCAGAACAAAAAGAGTATTCAATGACCGCATAACTCGAGCCAGACGAGTGGTGGAGTGTACTTTTGGAATTTTAACAGCAAAGTGGCAAGTTCTGCTAACTGCCATAAGACTGCACACACAAACAGTGGATGAGGTTGTCAAGGCCTGTGTTGTGCTGCATAACTATGTACTTTCCAAGGAGCTTGTTTCCGTTGATGATGAAGACTCAGAAACAACCTTGTGGGATTACCAAAGCAGCTCTGTTCGCTCCGCAGGTTGTGTTTCCAGAATGAGGGACCACTTTGCAGAATATTTTGTGTCACCTGTAGGCAGGGTTCCTTGGCAAGACAACATAGTGTGAGATCTTTATTTCATGTCTCGATGATTTATGTTTCTGTACAAAGTGTTTTTATTGACACCAAGTTTTATTAATTAGTTTCCAAAAGTTTGGTATTTTTGGTAATAAACCAAATATGTTATACCTTTTAACGTGTGGTGTGTAATTTTTTTTTACCTTTTGTTTGTTACTGTAACGGGGTCTACCAAGCTGGAGTACCTCTTTCAGTACCACCCCATGTTTCAGGAGGTTCACTCTGCTTTGGCTGGAGTCTGAATGAAGGACGCTGGCTGGAATTCCTTGGTTACCTGGGAGCATATAAAATATCACTGCTTCTCCATGTATTTCCAGTCTGACAACACTTTATTCACTGGACACAGAATATATCACACAGATACAGAGGGCAGGCCAGACATACATTACAATAGCCGCAGGGGGCCGGAGCCTGCCGATATTTACTGTGGGAATTACAAAGGTGAGGGGAGGACAGAAGGGGGATATCTTGTCCCCTCTGTCCAGGGGCGCAGCTTGTGGGCTGATGCATCTCACATGGAACCTATAATACATGCATATAACTGCACAACATATTCTGAGTGCTGAGTGGTTCCATAACACGTAACAAGGCTCCCCTTTTCAGCGACGCGATCGGCATACACAGTCTGATCCTTAACGAATCGGTTTGGGGATGACCGAAGTTTATGGGGTTGGTACAAGTTTTGTTGACTTAGTCCATCAGCGTTGCCGTTTTGTTTGCCGCGTCTGTAGTGGATGGTGAAGTCCAGAGGTTGTAGGGCTAAACTCCACCGCAGTAATCTGGTGTTGTCTCCGGAGACCCGATTAAGCCAGACTAGGGGATTATGGTCCGTTAGGAGAGAAAACTATCATCCATACAAATATGGTTGGAACTTTTTGAGTGCCCATACTACTGCCAAGCACTCCTTCTCGATGGCACATAGCTTACTTCACGGGGCAGTAGTTTCCGACTCAGGTAAGCTACTGGGTGTTCCTGGCCATCCGGCCCGACTTGGCTAAGTACTGCACCCAATCCAAACATAGAAGCATCTGTGTGAACCAGGAAACATTTAGCTGGATCAGGGGTATTTGTGAGGGCGTCCTTTAGTTGGTGGAAGGCTTCCTCACACTCTGGGGTCCAGGTTACCTGGCGGGGTTGGTTCTTACCGGTCAGATCAGTGAGGGACTTGGCTACACTGCTGTAATTGGGGACGAATTTCCTGTAATACCCCGCTGTCCATAGAAATGCCATGACCTGGGTTTTAGTGCGTGGGGTGGGACATTTGGCTATAGCCTCAATCTTGGCTGGTTCTGGTCTCTGTTTCCCACTTCCCACCCAATGCCCTAAATACTGAACCTCTGCTTTGCCCAAGTGACACTTGTTTGGGTTCAGGGTGATTCCGGCCTTGTGGATCCTGTCTAAAACTGTCTCTATGTGACTTAGATGCTCTTCCCATGTCACGCTGTAGATGGCGATGTCGTCCAGGTAGGCACAAGCATAGTCCTGGACACCACCCAGAAGCTGGTCAGCCAGCCTCTGGAAGGTCGCCGGGGCATTCTTCATCCTGAATGGCATAACTCGAAACTGGAATAAGCCAAACGGGGTGACAAATGCTGACTTGGGAATAGCATCAGGACTAAGGGGAATCTGCCAGTAGCCTTTGCATAGATCGATGGTGGTCAAATACTTTGCCCTCGCCAGCCGATCTAACAATTCATCCACACGCGGCATGGGATACGCATCCGTCACTGTTTTCTCATTGAGCTTACGATAGTCTACACAAAACTGTGTAGTCCCATCCTTCTTGGGCACTAACACTACGGGAGATGCCCAGGGACTATCTGACTCTTCAATGACCCCTAAATGCAACATCTCTTATATCTCTTGTCGCATCCCTTCTCGTACAGACTCAGGGACGCGGAAGGGGGGTTGTCACAGGGGGGTCTGATCCTGGGTCTCAACCTTGTGTCGGGCCAGGTGAGTGTACCCTGGTTTCCCTGAAAACATCCTCTCCCGGGGGCCTAGGTCTTCACCCAAGTGTACCTGGTCCCATGTTTTAGACTGAGTCCTTTCCCCTAAAACATCAGGCAAGGTAAGTCCAGCTAAATCCTCTGCTTCAGGTGCACAGATGGCCACTACCTCTTCAGGGCACTCCCGGTAGGGCTTCAGCATATTCACGTGGAACATGCGGATAACCCTGGGGTCATCACAATCGGCGACATTATAGGTTGTGTCGGCTATTTTCCCCACTACCTGGTGGGGCCCCTGTCATGCAGCTTGGAACTTGTTCTGCCTGGTGGGCTCTAACACCAGGACATTCTGTCCTATTTCCAAGGTGCGCTCTCTGGCCCTCCGATCGTACCATACGCGCTGCTGGGCCACCTGCATGTTCCCACTTACAGCCTGGGTCAGCTCCTGTAGACGGTCCCGGAATTCCATCACATAAGGTAAAATAGGTACCCCTTCTATGATGCCCTCCCCTTCCTAGTGTTCTAGCACTAAGTCTAAGGGTCCTCTTACCCAACTCCCGTATACCAGTTCGAACGGGGATAACCCCGTGGATTCTTGGGGCACCTTCCAATAGGCAAACAGGAGGTGAGGCAAGAATTTCTCCCAGTCCCTGTAGGTCCTGGTAAAAGTCCCAATGAGTTTTTTTTAACGTCCCGTTAAAGCGTTCACACAACCCATTGGTTGCGGGTGGTACGGGGCGCTTCTAATGGACTTTACACCACACAGCTTCCACAGTTGGTTGGTCATCTCTGCTTTAAACTGGGTACCCTGGTCCAAGATAGTCTCCTGGGGAAATCCAACCTGTGAGAAAACCTGGAGCAGGGCAGCCGCCACCGTCTCTGCCAGTATGTTAGGTAACGCAACCGCCTCTGGATACCGTGTGGCATAATCTACCACTGTCAATATATACCTTTTCCCTGACGGACTGGGTTTGGCTAACGGCTCTATCAGATCGACCGCTACTCGGATAAATGGTTCCTCCATAATGGGGAGGGGGCGTAATTTGGCCTTGCATCGGTCTCCCCTCTTGCCAATGCGCTGGCAACTGTCACAGGTCTGGCAATACTGACGAACATCATAGGTTAGCCCCGTCCAAAAGAAGTTTTGTGTCAGATGATGCCTGGTGCGACTGATGCCGAAGTGCCCGGCCAAGGGTATGTCATGAGAGATTCACAGTAACTCCTGCCTATACTTCTTGGGAACTACGAGCTGTCGTTTTATAGTGGGGCTCGTCCCTGTGTGGTGCTGCTCTGTGATCCGGTAGAGGAGTCCCTGCTTCCATATAAACTGTTCCCCTTCCAGTACCCCTCTCCCCTCTTGTGCCTTCCCACGATATCCCTCCAATGAAGGATCCTCAAGTAACTGCCTCTTAAATTCATTTGGGGTGGCCCAAGAAATGTGCCTGGCTATGGGAATACGTGTAGGGCTGGGATGTTTTACCTGGGCCTCCTCTGAGTGTGGTTCCGCCTCCGCAGCTCGAGCTTGTCTCCGGGTGGTCACAGGATATGTCTCAGCCAGAGAGGCAACCGAGAAGGCAGACAACATGGGCCCCAAGTCATTTCCCAGCAAGACGTCTGCGGGCAAATCCTCCATCAAGCCGACCTCAACAAGGCCATCCCTGACTCCCCAGTTCAGGTGAATCCTGGCAGTGGGCAGTTGATGTATGGCTCCCCCTGCTACACAGACTGCCACTGTCCGGTCCATCTTCTCTTGGTCCTGGACGAGATGAGGCTTCACAAGGGTCAAAGTTGCCCCTGAATCTCAGTCCCTTCATACGTTTCCCATTAACCCACACGACCTGTCGATGCTGTTGTCGATTATCTGCCCGGGCTGCCTGCACGGGGTCCACTTCATGCAGCACTTCCTCCATCTCTTCCACCCCTTGGTTAGTCGTAGCCCCCAATGTTGGGTCAGCTTCGCCTTGGTAGCAGTGTACAGCGGCCCGGCTGAAGGCAGCTGTTCCCACCTTTGGCCACTGGGCATGCTGAGTCCGGTTGGGACATTGTCTTTGCAGGTGGCCCAGCTGACAGCAGGTGTGGCATCGCACCCCAGGGGAACTGAGGTAGGCCGGGTTTCTAGCTGGTCCCCCAACAATCTTCGGTGGTTTGGGGCGCTCCAGGTCCATGGGCGAACCCCTAGTGACCATCTTTGGTCCGGACAACTGAGGCCTCCTGGCATCATGATGTTCATCGGCCAGGATAGCGGCTTCCTCAAGAATCGTTGACCGCCTGTCTCGAAGCCATTCCTGTGTCTCGGGTTAAGTCCATTAAAGAATCGTTCTAACAAGACGAGCTGGAGGACGTCCTCTTTATTGTTTGCTTGGCTCCCTTGTACCCACTGTAGCAGTGACCGCCATAATTTACAGGCCCATTCAGCGTGGGTATCGATTACTCATTTTATAAGTCCGCTGAACTTTTGGCGGTATGCCTCTGGTGTCAGCGCATACCGGGCCAAGATCACTTCTTTGATCCGCTCATAGTCCATACAGTCCTCATCAGGCACCGTGCAATAGGCGTCCGCTGCCCGGCCTGTCAGCTTGCTGGCCAGAATCTGAACCCGTTCCTCCGGCTTCACTTGATGAAGGGTACACTGCCGCTCAAAGTCCTGCAGTAAGCCATCAATGTCTTCCTCTGCCTCCCGCATCTGTCGGAAGGCATTATACTGGATCTTTTTGTGGCTTACTGTTGAAGGTACCTGGTCGGAGGCCAGAGCTCCCCCTGCTCGCTGACTCTCCTCTCTCTGCTCTGCCATCTCCATCTTGGCCAGCTCCACTTTGGTCCGCTCTGCCATCTCCATCTTGGCTAGCTCTATACTGATCTGCTCGGCCATCTTTTCCTTCAGATCAGTATGCACATCAGCCATCACCTCTCGTATGATCTCTACTGCAGGGTTTGGGCCATAGAACGCCAGTCTGTTCTTTACCTCCCTCTGGAATTCAGTCTCCTCCACGTTCACATTGGGGGGCGCTGCACTGTCGTGTTCCATGATGGCTGCTATCAAATCCGCTTTTGTCTTGTTGCTGGCGATCAACCCTCGGGCTTCCACCAGATCTTTTAATGCAGTCCTCTTTAACTTCTGGTAGTTGTTTTCCATTCATTCCTTTCCTCCTGTAGAAGGGGTATCATATCCCGCTGTCTACCACCAGTGTATCGGGGTCTACCAAGCTGGGGTACCGCTTTCAGTACCACCCCGTGTTTCAGGAGGTCCACTCTGTTTTGGCTGGAGTCTGAATGAAGGACTCTGGCTGGAATTCCTTGGTTACCTGGGAGCATATAAAAAATCACTGCTTCGCCACGTATTTCCAGTCTGACAACACTTTATTCACAGGACACAGAATATATCACACAGATACAGAGGGCAGGCCAGACATACATTACAATAGCCGCAGGGGGCCGGAGCCTGCCGATATTTACTGTGGGAATTACAAAGGTGAGGGGAGGACAGAAGGAGGATATCTTGTCCCCTCTGCCCACGGGCGCAGCCTGTGGGCTGATGCATCTCACATGGAACCTATTATACATGCATATAACTGTACAACATATTCTGAGTGCTGAGTGGTTCCATAACACGTAACAGTTACCATACCAGCTTACCTAAATGAAGGCACTGACCCAAATAGTAGAGTTTAAAACAAAATAAATTTTATTTACTTTTTTTGAAAAATTTTTTAAAACCTTGTCATATTTTTTTAATAAAACTTTGTGTTAACTTTTTTGTATATATTTTTAAATTTTTAGGAAAAGGTTTTTAACATAAAAATATTTTTTTAATGTACAAACAAAACTATCAGAGGTCTGTAAAGTGTGGGGTGGAGATACTAGCAGAGGGGCTGGAAGGTTGGACCACGTCGATAGGTGGGGAAAGCCTACTGGGTTGGGGTGTAGTGGAAGGGGGGGAAACCAGAGGCTGAGCGGGGGGGGGGGGTGTTGGGGTAGGTGGAATACTAAATGGGGAAGGAAAGTTGGACAAGGAAGAAAACATTGGGGAAGACATTTGGTTTTGGGGCCATGATGGGAATTGGGACTGGGTTGTGTATTGGGACTGTGTTTGGTATTGGGCCTGGGCTGGGAATTGGGCTTGGGTTTGGTATTGGGCCGGGGCTGGAAATGGGGTCTGGGCTGGAAATGGGGCCTGGCCTGGAAATGGGGCCTGGCCTGGAAATGGGGCGTGACCTGGAAATGGGGCCTGGGCTGGAAAAGTTTTAGTGGCTGTCTGGGGAGGTGTGGGTGTTGGAGGGGCTTCGGACATGACCTGCACTAGAGCAGCATGGCCGCCTTGCATTACCCGTATGTGCTGGTCAAGAGAATGCTTTTCCATGCTCCTGAGCATGGATTGAAACAAAGGTTGCTTGGAGCTTGACTTGCATAGCTCCTTTCCGGACCCCTCTGTCGCTGCCGCCATGAACCTAATGGTGGTCTAGAGGTGGCAGGATCAGAGGGGTGGGGTAAAGGGAACACTAACTCTTGACCAGCAGCTTCAAGTAACGAAGGCTGTGATAATGCTCCAGTGCTGGTGGCGGTAGAAGTGGATAGGGCAGAGGTACCGGAAGGGTCAGACAAGGGGTCAGAGGGGTGGGGTCTACCAACGTGGCCCTCGGTGGCGGACTCCTGAGAGATCGCTCCAGAGGGGTCCAAGGTAGATGCAGGTGCCCGATGGCTACAGACAGTGCTGTGAAATAGGAAAATAAACAATTAATATATTGATAGGAAAAAGCCCTGACTGCAACCAAAAAAGTTAGACAGGTAAACATGGTGATTTATTCAATGGGCTTCTGAACACTTACGTTCTACTCAGCATTGTTTCCCTGAGGAAGGACAGGGCCTGGCCATACTTATAGCGAGTCCTTCTCCATCCTGCTGAGCCACTCGGGGCCTGCATCTCCTATTTAAACTCCCTCTTGAAGCGATCCCTGAGTGACCGCCACCGCTTCCTAACCCTTTCACCTGTGAAGACAAGAATTAAATTAAAAAAGGGTTAATTACAATACATTCCATTCAGCTCAAAACATTACTGAAAAGTGAATACTTACATTCTTGAGTCTGCTGCCTTGGCTGAAGTTCCTCCCACCTCGGAAAAAGATTTTGGCAGACTTCCTCCCAGAGCCGACGGGTCACATGTGTATCAGCATTCCTGCGGTCAGCCATGTTCCACAGCAGCTCCCGCTCGTGAGCCTCCTCGATGAGGTGGTCAACATCCAGTCCTTCATCCTCACCATCTGTGTCGGGAGCACGCTGTGAAGACTGTGAAAAGAAAAAAAAAAAAGAAAAAATTAGTACACTGAAACACAAAACTACCAAGAGAAAAAAAAAAAATTACAACTCACTGCTGGCTGACCGCCGTGGCGATGATGACGCCGACTCTGGGGAGCGGCTGGGAGAACCTTCATGGCATTGGCCAGAATGGGCAGCAGACTAAAACAAAAGAAAAATAATTTTCTTTGATGTAGGCATATGTTGTATGTGTACAGTGATGTATGAAGATCTGTTTTGTGTTGGGTGCATTGTGATGTGTGAAGAAACTGTTTTGCCACAACTTACACTCTGTGCGCCCACTCCTGGCATTTCTCCACCCATCTCATCCCCTTCTGAGAGGCCCTCGGCTGCTTCAGCTTCCTGTTAAAACATAATTAATGCATATAGTGATTAACAGAAAATTTAATTATAACACCAAAAAAATTTTTTTTTTTTTTAACTGACCGCTACACGCTGTCGCTCTGGAGGAGGGCTCTCAGAAGAGGACATTCTTGCTGTGGTCTCTGGTGGCTCTGTAAGTAAAAAGACACTTGTAATCTGCTATACACATTGAATTGGCAGATTTTGGGTCTTCAAAACTTACATCTGGAAATAGGCTTGCAGTGTGTGCACGTCGTGGTGGTCCCTGGTGGCTGTGGTCCCTGGTGGCTCTGTAAGTAAAAAGACACTTGTAATCTGCTATACACATTAAATTGGCAGATTTAGGGTCTTCAAAACTTACATCTGGAAATAGGCTTGCTGTGTGTGCATGTCGTGGTGGTCCCTGGTGGCTGGCAGAGGTGGCTGTGGTCCCTGGTGGCTCTGTAAGTATAAAGAATTTATAGTTAGACCCACCCCCCAAACTCATCTAAAAGAGTTAATAACCACCCTGCACAGGCGGACCAAAACACAAAGAAGCACACAGACACGCACACACACGCATGCACACACACACGCAAAAATGGCAGGACTCCTGCTGTCTGGATGCTAGCAGGCCTCAGGCTGGAGCTGGACGCTGACTGGCTATCTTCACAGTGGCAGGCCTCAGGCTGGAGCTGGACTCTAGCAGGATGCTGGCTGGTGCAGGACGATGGCAGGCCTCTGGCTGTATTCAGGTTTAGCTCTGGCTGTATTGAAAACATCATACAGACACAAACACATGCACATGCACACACAGACATGCACACACATGCACACACATGCACACAGATGCACGCAAAAATGGCAGTACTTACACTGGCTGGAAGGCTGTATTTTGATGCAATCTTCTGGCAGCACAGTCAGGCCTCTGGCTGCCTAGGTTCTATAGCTGGCACGCCTCTGGACGCTGGCTGGCTGGCTGGACAGATGCTGGCAGGCTGGGCAGATGCTGGCTGTATGGCTGCTGCCTGTCTTCAGGCTGGCTGGCTTGCTGTCTTCAGGCTGGCTGGCTTGCTGTCTTCAGGCTTGCAGGAGTCTTGCTGGCACATTTGGGATTGAAGGCCCAGGCCAGGTTTATATAGATTTGGGGGTGTCTGGCCAATTGGCAACAAAATCCTGATTCTGAGCATGCTCAGTGTAATTAAAACGTATTGCAGCGCTGCATTCCGTCATACGACGTGTCACGACGGATCCTGCGTCCATAGGCTTCCATTCTAGCCAACGACGCATGCCGCAGGATGCGTCGCGACACGTTTTCCCAGCGCAGACAAAAAACATTACAATCAACATTTTTTCCAGACGTTGGGCTGCCAAATTCCAATGCATCTGTTGCACAACATACACGACGCGTGACAATCCGTCGCGATGCGTCGCCAATACAAGTCTATGGGAAAAAACGCATCCTGCGGGAGATTTTGCAGGATGCATATTTTTTTTCACAAAGCAACGCATTTTGACGTCCGCTGAACACTGCTAGTGTGAAAGTAGCCTAACATGTCTGCAAGTAAAGCAACAAGTTCTTGAGCTCAGTAGGCACTTTACATGAAACATGTTTTATCAGGCCCTACTTTTTTCACTCTCCTTATGCTCTAGCCTGTGTATCTGCATCTCCCAATATGTCTCTTTTGCTGATATAGCCAGAGAAGAAATTTCTATGATGTGAGAAAATGTAGCTTTGACATTTTAGCTGTTTACCAAAACATATTCCAGATAAATTATATAATCAATATGGGTTTAAAGTGCATACTATATGCTTTAATTTGAGGGTATTCACATGCTAATTGGATATGCAAATTGTCTCTTCAGAGAAAAAGAGGACTTGAACTCTATAGTGCCACCTATTGGAAGTAGCGATCTTATAAGTCACAATCAACCCTTTAACGAGTTTTGCAATATGACAGGATGAGAGCAAAATAAGTATCTCAATTCACGAAATTCATGTATTCCACATGATTAAGATAAATTATAAACCAGAAAGACCTACAAGCTAGCAACAACTTATATCAGCTGCAGTAAAGGTGTCACGGGCTTAACACAACAGACAGGAGCCAGAAAATCACAGCATCTTATTTCTCCTACTCCTGCACTGAATGGAAGCACTTCACCTTAATTTTAAATGGTGAAAGTTTATTTTAACAGCGCAAGGGTTATTCTGCTTAGTTGAGAGCTTCAGGAGATTTCCTGCATTCAGGGTCAGCTGTGCACTGTTAGCCACTCCCATCTTCTATATTATCTGGGACCTGGCTTGCACTCATTGTCAGAGCTAGCTTATGCTGCATGGCTGGAGGTTGTGAGTGGTATTGGAGAATGCATTTGGTGGATTTATCAGTGACTTTTGCTAGGTTTTGTGTGTGTGATAATTCCTTTTCTTCTACTACTGTGGTTTAATCCCATCCTCCACTCCCTGATGCATTCCTCTGTTGTATGTGTGAGTATACTTGTATGTTTTGTATTTTTCGCTACCACTGTTTGTATTGCCTCATTAGTCTGGTTATTGTATTACGGTACACTACAACTCCTCTCTTACCTGGGTAGGGAAGGGTACAGACTGAGGGCAGATTCAGGAGCTAAGGCAAGCTATGTGTCTCTGGCATCTTCACCATCAGAAGTAATTCAGTGAAGAGGGTGAGCTAGGGTGCCCTTAGCATTAGAGACTGGGAAGGATCCCCTGGTCCCTGGACACCCGACAACAGAATCGTGATAAAAGGCCTGGCAAAGCATCAGAAAGGAGGAAACTCAGCATTTGGCTCTATGGCTTCCAGACTTCAGCCACTCATTGTCTGCTAAGGATTCTCTGTAAAGTATTAAAAAGGAAAATTTAATTAATGGTAAAGTTTATTTGTCCAATTACTTTTGAGCCCCTGAAATGAGAAGGCTTTGTAGAAAAATGGTTGCAATTCTTAAAAGTTTCACAGGATATTTTTGTTTAACCTCTTTAATTAAACGTAAAAGTCTACACTTGAACTGCTTCTTAATTTTTTCATTTTAAATGCTTGAAGAGCCCAAAACTGCAGATTCAGTCAGTGTCCAAATATTTCTGGACCTAACTGTAGCTGAGAAAGCTGAGATTTCTATGATGTGAGAAAATGTACAGTGGGGGAAATAAGTATTTTATCCCTTGCTGATTTTGTAAGTTTGCACACTGACAAATACCGTATTTTTCGGACTATAAGACGCACCGGACCATAAGTCGCACCCCAAATTTGGGGTGAAAATTGCAGAATTTTTTTTTTTTATAACATGGGGGTCCATCTTATTGTCCAAATTTACAGTATCTTACCTGAAGGCTGGCGGTGGCAGAGCAGGGGCAAAGAAGGCATGGTGTCGGCAGAGGTGCGGTGCACCTGAGCAGGGTCCCTTCCTGCTTAGGTGGGCGACGCCGTGGCTTGGTGTCCATGGGGGGGTTGCAGCAGTGGTGTGGCGATGGCAGAGGTGCGGGGATAAAAAGCAGTATGGCGTGAGCAGGTTCCCTTCCACAGGTGAGGTGACGCAGCGGCCCGGTATCCATTCCAATGTGAGCAGCAGAGCCGGGTTAATTACCGGTTTATTGGTGTTGGCGGCCATCTTCCTGAGGCCGCGTGTGCGCAGATGGAGTGCTCTGCTTCCCGGGGCTTCAGGAAAATGGCCACGGGAGGCCGCGTGTGCACAGATGGAGATCGCGGCAGCAATTTTCCTGAAGCCGAGATCTAAATCTGCGCACGTGCAGCCTAAGGAAGATGGCCGCCACCACCGATAACGCCATGATTCACCAGCTGCTGTGTCACCTCAACTGTGGAAGGGACCCCGCTCATGCCATACCGCCTCCTCATCCCCGCACCTCTGCCGCCGCTGCACCTCTGCCGCCGCCACACCACTGGCGGTAAGCCTGTATTCCAACTATAAGACACCCCCCCCCATTTTCCCCCCTTTTTTGGGGGGGAAAAAGTGCATCTTATAGTTGGGAAAATACGGTACATGAACAGTCTATAGTTTTCAGGGTAGGTTAATTTTACCATTTAGAGATAGAATATCAAGAATAAAATCCAGAAAATCACATTGCATAAATTATATAAATTTATTTGCATTTTGTAGTAAGAAATAAATATTTGGTGCCCTACCAACCATTAAGAGTTCTGGCTCATACAGACCAGTTAGACACTCCTAATCAATGCATTACCTGCATTAAAGACAGCTGTCTTACATAGTCACCTGTATAGAAGACTCCTGTCCACAGACTCAATTAAGCAGTCAGACTCTAGCCTCTGCAACATGGGCAAGACCAAAGAGCTTTATAAGGATGTCAGGGACAAGATCATAGACCTGCACAAAGCTGGAATGGGCTACAAAACCATAAGTAAGACGCAGGGTGAGAAGGAAACAACTGTTGATGCAATGCTAAGAAAATGGAAGAAACACAGAATGATTGTCAATTGACATCGATCTGGGGCACCATACAAAATCTCACCTCTATCCTTGATCATGAGGAAGGTGAGATATCAGCCTAAAACTACATGGGGGAAACTTGTTAATGATCTCAAGGCGGCAACCTTGAGTGTTACCACCTACATACCATGGACATAGACCTCATGGAAGCGCCTGACACATGAATGACTTCTTGCTGCACTATCTTCAACATGATGCCCATATTCTTAGGGTAGAAATAGTGCTGACTATTGGGTTGCCACTCTGTTAGATCTATGATATTAGAGTATAATTAGCCAGATGCATCCACCCCTGGAAAGGGATGTGCACATTATGGAGTATTGAAACACGCTTGTTGACAATATTAAGAGTGGTTTTCCCCAAGGACAATAGAGGGAGCTGAACAATGGCTGATAACTACCACAATTATGTGGTAACTTCTTTTGAAACGAAAGCTGGATAATAGCACTGGCGCTTACCACTGTAGGAAGAAAAGGAGGTTCAGAAGCAGCTGGCGATTAAAACAGGTTCCGTGTATGTACCTGTTGAAAAGGCAAATAGGCTAGTGATAGGATGATATATAATCGCCGCGCTAGCTGAACTATGGTGGGGGTGCAGCGAGAGTGAATAGTACCAAAAATAGATAGAGATAAGATGTGCAAGTACTCAGTTGCTTGCCAAAGATGATTTAACGTGCGTGGGTCAATCAGAAAATCCTGCTTGTTGATGCAGCTGTTGGGAAAGCTATAATAGTATTTATGGTACTCTGGAGATCTTGAAATATGCTGAGTACATAGATGTGGACTTACACGGTACACTGTAGGTATTGAAGTGTACTCACTGGTGCTACCGTGTGTAGTGTAGTGTGCACTGTAGGACCCGTAGAAGGGGGGTAGATAGGTAGTCCAATAGTGCTGTGCCGGGTTACGGCACATCTTAAGGTACCGTCACATTAGGCGGCGCTGCAGCGATGTAGGCAACGATGCCGATCGCTGCAGCATCGCTGTGTGGTCACTGGAGAGCTGTCACACAGACAGCTCTCCAGCGACCAACGATGCCGAAGTCCCCTGGTAACCAGGGTAAACATCGGGTTACTAAGCGCAGGACCGCGCTTAGTAACCCAATGTTTACCCTGGTAACCATTGTAAATGTAAAAAAAAAAAAACACTACATACTTACATTCCAGTGTCTGTCGCGTTCCCCGGCCTCAGCTTCCCTGCACTGTCCCAGCGCCGGCCGGCCGTAAAGCACAGCGGTGACGTCACAGTCAGTGCGGGAAGCTGACGGCGAGGGGACAGACACCGGAGTGTAAGTATGTACTGTTTGTTTTTTTTTACATTTACAATGGTAACCAGGGTAAACATCAGGTTACTAAGCGTGGCCCTGCGTTTATTAACCCGATGTTTACCCTGGTTACCAGTGAAGACATTGCTGAATCGGCGTCACACATGCCGATTCAGCTATGTCTGTTCTGTGGGAGATCCAGCGATTAAATAAAGTTCTGGCCTTTCTGCTCTGACCAACGATGTCACAGCAGGATCCAGATCGCTGCTGCGTGTCAAACACAACGATATCGCTATCCAGGACGCTGCAACGTCACGGATCGCTAGCGATATCGTTGTTAAGTTGTTCAGTGTGAAGGTACCTTTAGTTCTTTTGAAACTATTTGACTTTATACTCATGTGTTGGTCTGTCTAATTAGGAGTGAAATGAGACCACTGATCTACTTGTGAGATCTTTGAATGTATGTCCAACTTGTCAGTACCCTGCAGTTTTCTTTTGTCATTCAATTATGGCACATGATTATTTCAACTTGATGGGCATTGTGCAATAGAGATATTAAATGCAGCATTTGCCACTGCTTGATTAGGCATCCATTATTAATGAACATGTCATTTGACAAAGAATGTGCATGTTAAAGGACTATCTAAACTCTATGAGTATTGTGCAATAGGATTAGTGATTTAATCTTATCACCTAAAACTGTCACCTCCAAAATTGAGGGTGAGCTAAGCCCACCAGCATGTATCCTAAAATATGAGAAAAGAGGTTATATTATATTCACCCAGGAGCGTTTCCGGTCCCGGTCCGGTCCGATGGGTGTCGCGGTCCGGTTTGGCACCTCCCATCTTCATCAGATGATTTCCTCTTCTGGTCTTCACGCTGCGGCTCTGGCGCAGGCATACTTTGTCTGCCCTGTTGAGGGCAGAGCAAAGTACTGCAGTGTGCAGGCGCCTGGCCTCTCTGACCTTTCCCGGCGCCTGCGCACTGCAGTACAGACAAAGTACGCCTGCGCCGGAGCCGCAGCATGAAGACCAGAAGAGGACGTCATCCTATGAAGATGAGAGGCCCCGGACCGCGACGCCCATCTGATCGAACCGCCCACTGAGGTGAATATAATCTAACCTCCTTTTCTCATCTTTTAGGATACATTGGGGACTTATCTACAGCATTCCAGAATGCTGTAGATAAGCACCGATGCCGGTGGCCCTATTATTAGATAAGGCGCACTTTTTGCTACCCATTTTTTGGTTGCAATATTTCTCTTTATATTACAAGACAATTTTCACTTTGGGTATTATCGTTCTTTCGTATGTGTGTGTTTTTTTGTATACATTTTAGTGTTAGATTTTTTTAGGGTGCATTAGGGCTGCCGACGTTGAGCGGTGGCGCCATTACATCAACAAATTAGGGAGCCAACCTCCGCTGGTAGAAAGGGTGAATGTCTCACCAAAAAAACTAATACCATAAAAATATTTTTTATTAAATTGCTCTTAAAAATAACCAATAACCTTAAAACAAACCACACAAAACAATAATTAATCCACTACACTAGACAACACTCACAGGTGGGCTGGGGGATGGGTATCCCTGTTACACCATTATAATCCCTACCTGAACCCTACCTGTCTGCGGAGGTTGGCACCCTCTTGGACGCAATGTGGCACCCCCGGTCCTCGGCAGCTCGCCCTTATCTCCCTAGCAAATCCCTAGTATATACACCAATAGGGGATTCACACTGGGATACAACACACAATGATTTATCTAGATTATAACAAAAAAAAGGGGAGTATGACAAAGAACAAATAACTAACCAAAAAAACTAGTGCAGTGAATAAAACCAATCTGATATTCTGGGAGCATAAATATAGAGATATCTTGCCTACCAGATCCCTAGAGTAATCCCTGCCTGTCAGCGGAGGTTGGCATCCTCTTTGACGCAATATGGAGCCCCCGCTCCTCGGCGGCTCTCCCTCGTGTCCCTAAAAATCTCCTGGGTTATAGATAATAAACAATATACACCCAGAAACTGGGCAATCATAAGCCATCAGTCTTCTGTATTCAAAATTAGAGACAACTCGCAGGGATCTCCAGCTCAAAAATATGAAATCACAGTGAAAAAGATATTTAAGGCTGCATGAAAACCACACTCATCAATACGTCACTGAAGTCCCAATGATATAGTATCCCCAGTCACTACCCAGTCCTACTCCCCCTTTTTTTTGGTTATAATCTAGATAAATCATGTGTAGTGGATTAATTATTGCTTGGTGTGGTTTGTTTTTAGGTTATAGGTTATTTTTAAGAGAAATTTAATAAAAATTATTTTTATGGTATTAGTTTTTTTGGTGAGACGTTGTTTACACTAATCCAGCAATATAGTGAATATACTTTTTTTTTAGGAAGGGTGAACCTAGGGTCACTCCAGGGAGAGAATAGCCCTAATTAAGATATTATCCCCCTCCTACCTTAATTTTGTAGAAATGTTTGCACTCTTTGGGTAACTACTATTATGTGATACACCTTTTAAAAATTTAAATTAAAGGTCAATTTTTAGAAGTCTACGTTTTTCTGTTGTTTAATAAAAGTGAAACTTAATTATTAATTTTTATGAAGGTTTTTATGGTTTTCCCCAAGACAGCAGTGATGCACACTTTGTGCATCGCAGTTTTAGATGTCCAACACCAGGAATATCAAAGCGTCTTCGCAAAAACATTAGCAACATTTTTATTTTGTGAGTCATTTCACACATTTTGCAGACCTGCAGAACAGAGTAAAAGTCTGACATATTGTGAACGAGAGGATGGTGCAGAAGTATCTGGAGCTCAATATCATAGCCATCAGGGGGGTTGAACCCTTTTGCATTTTGGTCTTCAAATATGAAAGAGTGGCCTGAGCTCACCTGTCAGGCCTTGGAGGTTTTCGCAGAACTTGACTTTATCGCAGCTCGTGGTTTCCTGATGGATAAGCGCATCCGGCTGTCCCCTGAAAGTGTAGAATGCCTAACTTTCAGGAAAATCAGCAATTCATTATTAATTAATTAATAATTAATCTCGCATTATTGCAATCTGTGCCATCTTTGTGGTGGCTTCTGTGCCTGCTGTTGCTACTGCTGCTGATGTTACAAACAATTTCTTAAATGTGGAGACTCCAAGTTTGGTCTCAATCTGGTGGATTAGTCTGTAATAGAAGGTGTATCAGAGGCCTATTGTACTGTTTCTATTATTTGGAATTTGTTGCCACTTTAGTGGTGTGTCAAAATATTTTTTTTAAATGTGGAAGCGCCAAGTTGAGTCTCCAGCTGGTGGATTGCCTTTTGTGGACGGTGTGTAAGGGACCTATTATACTGTTTCTACGCTGGAAACCCCGGCCCCCCATGTTATAGCCAGTCAAACCTCCCAATTGCTACACCCAGAAACCCCTCTAACCTTATTAATATTCCCTGCATGCCTTCTGTCTCTTTGAATTGTGCCCTTTGGAATTCTCGCTCTGTGTGTAATAAACTCTCCTTCATTCATGACTTCTTCCTTTCTAATTCTCTTAATCTCCTGGCTCTTACTGAAACCTGGATCCAGCAGTCAGACACCACCGCTGCTGCTGCTCTTTCATATGGTGGACTACACTTTTCTCATACCCCAAGATCAGACAACAGAGCAGGTGGAGGAGTTGGTATGCTCCTTTCACCCAAATGTACCTTCCAAGTTATTCCCCAAGTACCCTCACTTGTCTTCCCTTCCTTTGAGGTCCATGTGGTCAGACTCTACGTCCCCTTCTCCATGCGAGTGGCGGTGGTGTATCGTCCTCCCGGCCCCTCTCATCAGTTCCTTGATCACTTTGCCACCTGGCTTCCACACTTTCTCTCCTGTGACAACCCCACCCTTATCATGGGTGATTTCAACATCCCCATTGCCTCTCCCCTCTCCCCATCTGCTTCTCACCTTTTATCGCTATCCTCCTCTTTCGGCCTCTCGCAGCATACTAACTCTCCAACACATGAAGATGGAAACTCCCTTGACTTGGTCTTCTCCCGGCTTTGCTCAGTGGATGATTTCACAAACTCCCCTCTCCCGCTCTCTGACCACAACATTCTTTCATTCTCTATCAAGAACTGCCATCCCGCTCAGGTCACCCCCACTTTCCACACTTATAGAAACATACAGGCCATTAACACCCAGAAACTTATGAAGAACTTGCAGTCCTCATTGGCCCTAATCTCCTCCATCTCATGTCCTGACTCTGCTCTGAAGCATTACAATGAAACCCTGCAAAGTGCTCTGGATGAAGCTGCTCCTCCTATACATAAAACAACTCGGCACAGACGGCAACAACCATGGCACACGCTGCAAACACGTTTCCTGCAGCGGTGCTCCAGGTGCGCAGAACGTCTGTGGAGAAAATCTAATCTACCCGAAGACTTCATCCATTATAAGTTCATGCTAAAGACATACAATTCTGCCCTTCACCTCTCCAAACAAACCTACTTCAACACCCTCATCACCTCCCTGTCCAATAACCCTAAACGTCTCTTTGACACGTTCCAGTCCCTACTCAACCCAAGAGAGCAGGCCCCAACCACGGATCTCCGTGCTGACGATCTGGCCAATTACTTCAAAGAAAAAATTGACCACATTCGACAGGAAATCATCTCCCAATCTCTTCATACCATGCACTGTCCTCCCTCCCCCACTGCATCTAGTTCACTCTCTGACTTTGAAGCAGTTACAGAAGAAGAAGTAAGCAGGCTCCTTGCATCTTCTCGCCCGACCACTTGCACCAGTGACCCCATTCCGTCACATCTCCTCCAGTCCCTTTCCCCGGCTGTCACCTCTCACCTAACAAAAATATTCAACCTTTCCCTCACTTCCGGTATTTTTCCCTCCTCATTTAAGCATGCCATCATACATCCATTACTTAAAAAACCATCCCTCGATCAAAACTGTGCCGCTAATTATAGACCTGTCTCTAATCTTCCCTTCATCTCTAAACTCCTCGAACGCCTGGTCCACTCCCGTCTTACCCGCTATCTCTCAGATAACTCTCTTCTCGACCCTCTTCAATCTGGCTTCCGCTCTTTACACTCTACTGAAACTGCCCTCACTAAAGTCTCTAATGACCTACTAACAGCTAAATCTAATGGTCACTACTCCATGCTAATTCTCTTGGATCTCTCCGCAGCTTTCGATACTGTGGATCATCAGCTCCTCCTCACTATGCTCCACTCCATCGGCCTCAAGGACACCGTTCTCTCCTGGTTCTCCTCCTATCTCTCTGACCGATCCTTCACTGTATGTTTTGCTGGTTCCTCCTCCTCTCACCTTCCCCTTACTGTTGGGGTTCCTCAAGGATCAGTCCTAGGCCCCCTCCTCTTCTCGTTGTATACTGCCCCTATTGGACAAACAATCAGTAGATTTGGTTTCCAGTACCATCTCTATGCTGACGACACCCAATTATACACTTCTTCTCCTGATATCACACCGACCTTTTTAGAAAACACCAGTGATTGTCTTACCGCTGTCTCTAACATCATGTCCTCCCTCTATCTGAAACTTAACCTGTCAAAAACTGAACTCCTCGTGTTCTCTCCCTCTACTAACCTACCTTTGCCTGACATTGCCATCTCCGTGTGCGGTTCCACCATTACTCCAAAGCAACATGCCCGCTGCCTTGGGGTCATCCTTGATTCTGACCTTTCATTCACCCCCCACATCCGATCACTGGCTCGCTCTTCTTACCTGCATCTCAAAAACATTTCTAGAATTCGCCCTTTTCTTACTTTCGACTCTGCAAAAACTCTTACTGTTTCACTTATTCATTCTCGTCTGGACTATTGTAACTCTCTACTAATCGGCCTCCCTCTTACCAAACTTTCCCCGCTCCAATCTGTCCTGAATGCTGCTGCCAGGATCATATTCCTCACCAACCGTTACACCGATGCCTCTACCTTGTGCCAGTCATTACACTGGCTACCCATCCACTCCAGAATCCAGTACAAAACTACTACCCTCATCCACAAAGCACTCCATGGCTCAGCACCACCCTACATCTCCTCCCTGGTATCAGTCTACCACCCTACCCGTGCCCTCCGCTCCGCTAATGACCTCAGGTTAGCATCCTCAATAATCAGAACCTCCCACTCCCGTCTCCAAGACTTTACACGTGCTGCGCCGATTCTTTGGAATGCACTACCTAGGTTAATACGATTAATCCCCAATCCCCACAGTTTTAAGCGTACCCTAAAAACTCATTTGTTCAGACTGGCCTACCGCCTCAATGCATTAACCCTGCTGTTCTGTTCGGTCTGGGGAGACCTATTTTGAACTTTGGTATTTTTTGGGGTGTTCAAGATGCGGTTCTGAAACTTGTGGTTGATTGACTTAAATGAGGATGGGTCGGTCGGCCACGGGTTTCAGAGCCGCATCTTGAATATTTTAAAGAATATTGAAGTTCAAAGTCGGTCATTTTTGACCAACAGAACAGCAGGGTTAACCTAACTATCCCTGTGTGGCCTATTTATAAAAAAAAAAAAAAACTATCAGGTTCCTCGCATCATGTTCTCATTCACTTTGTGCAGTTAATAGCCCACTGTGTCTGTACTGCTACATACTTAGGCAGTTAACTGGTTCATGCAGCTTTACATGAACACCCGAGCCTTAAACTATGGGCGGTCCGAATGACTAAAGCAATTGTTACCATCCACCTCTTGTGTCTCCCCTTTTCCTCATAGTTTGTAAGCTTGAGAGCAGGGCCCTCATTCCTCCTGGTATCTGTTTTGAACTGTATTTCTGTTATGCTGTAATGTCTATTGTCTGTACAAGTCCCCTCTATAATTTGTAAAGCGCTGCGGAATATGTTGGCGCTATATAAATAAAAATTATTATTATTATTATGTGGAAATTGATGTTACTTTAGTGGTGTGTGAAAATAAATTTTTGAAATGTGGAGACTCTGAGTTGGGTCTCCATCTGGTGAGTTGTCTCAGGAATAAAAGTAGGGTCAATGCTACCAGTAGGGTTTTGGTTTTGCTAAGTTCACATCATGCTATTGGTTCATATATGGTGTACATCAGAGGTGTCAAACTGCATTCCTCGAGGGCCGCAAACAGGTCATGTTTTCAGGATTTCCTTGTATTGCACAGGTGATAATTTAATCACCTGCACAGAATGATTCCAGCACCTTGTGCAATACAAGGAAATCCTGAAAACATGACCTGTTTGCGGCCCTTGAGGAATGCAGTTTGACACCTCTGGTGTACATGACATAAAGTTGCATTTGTTAGCCATAGGCTCCAATATAAAAATAAAATATTTGCCATGGTACATGTATTTTGTAGAACTTAATAGTTTTTTAACTACTGTATATACTGAAAGTGCCCCTCTCGGCTTATACTCGAGTCACGGTTGGCGGCAGGGTCGGCGGGTGAGGGGGAGAGAGGTCTGTCTGTCGCATACTTACCTGCTTCTGGGGCTCCTGGCGCTCCCCCTGCCTGTCCATGGCCTTCGGGTGCCGCAGCTCTTCCTCTGTTCAGCGGTCACGTGGGACCGCTCATTAAAGTTATGAATATGGACTCCACTCCCATAGGGGTGGAGCAACATATTCATTCCTCTAATGAGCGGTAACGGTGACCGCACCGCTGACAGAGGAAGACGCTGCGGCACCCGGAGACCATCTGTCCGGGATAAGGAGCCAGGGACGCTGGGAGCAGGTGAGTATTACATATTTACCTGTCCACGTTCCACCTGCCGGGTGCCGCTCCGTCTTCCCGTCCTCTGCACTGACTGTTCAGGTCAGAGGGCGCGATGATGTACTAATCTGCATGCCGCCCTCTGCCTGAACAGTCAGTGTGGAGAGACGCCAAGACGGGACGCTGAGGAGCTGCGGGCAGCAAGAGAGGTGAGTATGTCATTTTTTTTTTATTGCAGAAGCAGCATTATATATTGCACAGCTTTATAAGGAGCATCTATGGGGCAATAATGAACAGTGCAGAGCATTATATGTGGCACAGCTTTATATGGAGCGTCTATGGGGCCATAATTAACGGTGCAGAGCATTCTATATGGCACAGCTTTAAATGGAGTATCTATGGGGCCATAATGAACAGTGCAGAGCATTATACGGACCTTGACTGGAAGAAGGGAATCTTCCATTGCCTCTGAGCCGGCCGGGCCATACCATCACCCATGCCTGGTACCCTGGACTGTGGCCTGCTAACTACAGTAAACCAGGTAAAGACTTACAACTTGTGTCCTTTACCGGCCTACACCATCATCACCATACACTTCAGGAACTTGGGGACCCCGATTCCCCTCTGGGAAGCGTTACCATCATTGCTGCGACAACATCCCCCAGGGGACCCTTTAACAAAGCGTCGGTCCTGCTATTGACCGAACACCACAGTTGGCTTCACGACACACTCATTTACAATATGCCTTTAGGACCATTCCCCTTTAATTGGATGCCCAGGGCCACGAACCTGGTTGCAGCCACTGTGGCATCCCCTTTAAGACCGGACCCGGTACCAAGTACCCCGCTGCCCTGGTAGGGTGCTCCACTAGCGCAATTGAGAGTCTTTTAGTTGATCAGATTCTTTCAGCAGAGAATTGTGTTGGATTCAGATTTGACGGTTGTTCTATACAGGATGGTAAATAAGGTGGTGTTCATGCCATTCTGAAGAAAAATTACAGTAAATCTTTATTTTTACATTTCTCAAGCCACAAACTAAATCTTGTGGCTAATGATGCTAGCAAACTACCAGAAATAAGAAACACACTTGCAACTGTTAAGGATACAATATCCTTCTTTTGTGACTTGCCAGCCCGCAGGAATTTGGTTCCCATTCTATCAAGACTCTGTGAGACCAGATGGTCTGAAAAATACAAGAGCATAAGAACAGCTTCCATGAACTCGTCAATGTGCTAGAACATCTCTCGGTCAAAGGAAACTATGCTACAAGAAAATCTGCCTATCAATTGCACTGTGCAGTTACTAAACCAGTTTTCATTGTAGGTTTAGTTATGATTGCAAATACTCTGTGATTTTGGAACCCGTTGTGAACTTTCTACAAGGTAAAAATATGGATTTGATTATGGTGAGGAAACATTGCCCAAATCGTTGATGTCATCAAGAAGGCTCGACTAGAAACTGAGCAGGTTTCTGATGAATTATTTAAAAAATCACATGATATTGCAGAGAAAATCGGGGTTGAGTTATTTGCACCACGAATTGCTCTAAAGCAAATACATACTGTAGAAGCAATCCACCATATGAGACTGCGATTGAATATCGGAGATGGTCGTTGATCATCCCTTATCTTGACTCCCTAACTTTATCTTTGAATGTTGGATTCTCATACCAAAATATACATGCTTTTGCCTTATCCTATATTCATCCTTCATACATGCTAAAAATAGCTTCAAAAGATTTTGAAAAAAATGCAAAGTCTTTCATAGAATTTTATGGGTTGGGTGATATCTCTGCAGAATTAGATTTGTGGTATAAATTGTGAAAAAAAGAAGGATTTAGCAGAAGACAAATTAAAGTAGATTGAAGTGGCTGCACTTTTGGAGGAGGCTAATATTTTTTTCCCAGCAACAAGGCACTCTTCATTTGAAGTGCTTTCCCATCCACCACAGCTACTGTTGAATGATCTTTCAGTACCCCTCGCAGGGTAAAGACCTGGCTCAGAAGTACAATGGGAGAGGACAGACTGACTGGGTTGTGTTTGATGAGCGTCCATCGGAAATTCTTCAAGGAAAATCAGGACTGGATTTAAATGAAAGTTTTGAACAAGTTTTCTTCCAACCCAAGAAAAATGATATTAGTATAAGACATGTAATTAGAATAAAAATCTAAAAAATTTTTGCAAGCAAATAAATGTAATAGCTTATATAGCACTGCTATAATTACA
Source organism: Ranitomeya imitator (assembly GCF_032444005.1). Lineage (NCBI taxonomy): Eukaryota > Metazoa > Chordata > Amphibia > Anura > Dendrobatidae > Ranitomeya > Ranitomeya imitator. The sequence goes on along the minus strand of NC_091286.1, from coordinate 326,236,394 downwards.
TATAATTTTCTTAAAATGTTCGTTTCATTCATCTTTTTTGTTCTAAAATTTTACAACCTGAACGACCAATGGCCCTGCATCATAATAGTGTAAAATAGGAAGCTTGTATCTGGCTTAATTTTAGTTCATAGCAAAACAATGACATGTTTAATGTACTTCATACCATGTATAATTTCTGTGGATCACTTAAAATAATGTACTCCCTAGGGCAATCTACTGAGAAGAACCTAAATGACTACAGAGGGCATGAGCAACTAACTAAATGCTGATTAACTAAATGGCAGAATAAAATTTCCCAATATGATTGAGTAAAGACTTTTCTCATGTTCTATTATTAAAATTTCATACAGAATGTAAATTACATTTACTGACCTGCACCTGTCATTAATTAATTGCTACTCCGAGTTTTAATAATGGCTGTCCTGATTAACAGTATTGTATAATTTGCTTCCTAATGGCTCCATTTGCACACTGCATGAAAAGCACAGAAGATTTTATTTATGCTTTAGCACAAAACATATAATTATTTTTGGGATCTTTATTTTTACACTTTATTCTGATGAGGACTCTGGAACATAGAATACTATAAAAATGGAAATGCTGAATCTGAACTATGTCTGTATTCAATGGAATTTGCCTTGCTCCAAAAATAATATTTTCCCAATTGGCATACATCAGCAATATATTTTTAGTATTTTTTCTAGAGCAAATTATTCATAGGATAAAATAATAATGCCTGATGTTGGGGTCTCTACATATCAGACAGCATAAACAGTGTACCTCCAGCACCATTTCCTGATATAAAGTTTCAATGGGAAGCACTCACACCTTTCATCTTTGCAGTTTGTGAGAATTACAAAAAGAGCTCAATAAGCCATACCTATAATGCATTTATGACATATACTGCATATTGTGTTATGCCATAAATTACTTAAAATGGGAAATCCACTGTAAATTAGATAACAGTTTGAAATTATATTCTGGCATTACAGATTTGATATAAGTAAATGGATTCATAACTGATCCTTGAATTAATTGAACACTGTAAATTTGAATAATTTGCGATTCACTGAATCACTTAAAATGTACAGAAGACTTCATCAGCCAAGGAAAGCTCACATGACATGGATGCTGAGGGTAGACTCTGCAAAATGCATTACAACAATCACATTAAATGACACAGCACAGCCAATCAATGAGTACTATCATTGCATGTACAAAAACACAGGTAGAGAATGCAGCCATTTTGGGGTGAATCTGGATAGTGAGAAGATTTCATAGCTCACATCTTAGCAATACAGATCACAGCAAAGATATAATGCATAATTTCATGTTTTTTTAAGTTTATCAAGCACAAGTAAGCTAACAATATTGCTGAAAGAAAAAAAAATCTATTAATCTAACTCAGTGTCTGCCATACAAAGTGTGTGTCTCAAAGGCTATCGTACTGAGTTTTTACATTCCGGTTAATTATTTTGATGTCCATACACGACACACCAATCCTGTGGCCTGTTACCACTGCTGGATTTAGCTAGCATTCATTGTTCAGTCTTCATTTTGGGAAGGTGGAAATATTTGTATAAAAAAATCAAAAGACTATTGAAAAAATTACAGACATTTACCTGCGGATGCCTACTGCAAATAGTGTACATGTCACAAACTACAGGGTGGGCCATTTATATGGATACACCTAAATAAAATGGGAATGGTTGGTGATATCATCTTCCTGTTTGTGACACATTAGTATATTGGAGGGGGAAAACTTTTCAAGATGGGTGGTGACACAAGAAAACAGTGGTGTGCTTGTTTTTAACGTAACTTTATTATTTCATGCGTTATGTACAAGTTTATGACCACTTATAAAATGTGTTCAAAGTGCTGCCCATTGTGTTGGATTGTCAAGGCAACCCTCTTTTCACACTCTTGACACACTGATAGCAACACCACAGGTGAAATTCTAGCACAGGCTTCCAGTATCCTTTGCTTCAGGTGCTGCACATCTCGTATCTTCACAGCTTAGACAATTGCCTTTAGATGACCCCAAAGATAAAAGTTTAAGGGGGTCAGATCGGGAGACCTTAGTGGCCATTCAACTGGCCAACAATGACCAATCTACTTTCCAGGAAACTGTTAGGCTATGTGCACACGTTCAGGCTTTTTCACATTTTTGTCGTGTTTTTTTTGCGCTAAAAACACTATAAAAACTCATTAAAAACGCATACATTATGCATTCTATCATTTAGAATGCATTCTGCATGTTTTGTGCACATGGAAGCGTTTTTTTCCGCGAAAAAAACGCATCACGGTAAAAAAATGAGCATGTTCATTATTTTTGCAGATTTTCTGCGTTTTTCCCGCAATTCTATGCGTTTGGAAAAAACGCATCAAAAATGCGTCAAAAACGCGTCAAAAACGCGACGTGTGCACATACTCTTCATGTAGGGAAGCTCGCACCTGACACCAAAGATGGTGCAACACCACATTATGGATGTCACAATTGGTCTCTAGATTAGGAAAAAAATGGAGGGCACCTAATGAATGGGATCCACCTGTGACATGTTGAAGAATAGACTATAAACATATACAAACAAGGATCACCCCCCAAAAAATCACATTTTATTAAGGCACATAAAGGCATAAACAATTAAAATCATTTATAAATGTCAATAAATGAAATTAGTACACAACAACACATAGTAGAGTTATATGAACCATAGCAAATGAAAAAAATAAAAAACACAATAATTTGCAGATGAAGTGCAATTTAAATGAGAATTAATCAGACAGACATAATAATGCAATCAGAACACATATGGTCAGTACCATCAAATTCACAGGAGGTCTCTATAATAATAATAGTACTTGCAAACATTAATACAACCCTGCACAGACAATGGTCCAAATAGAATCTAAACATACTTGAAAATGCTAGATATACCGTAACTTAAATTCCAATATTGTGGGTTAAAGATATTGTGATACACAGATATACAATGTAGGCACAGGCTGAGCTCAAGGGCCCAATGTATCCCACAACCTGCTACGGTAATACTATTGAATCGATTATCCTCACACATGCAAATACCAACTGTCCTATAGACAGAAAAAGAGTTTATTCTTATGCTTGTATGGTCTGGGGTCCACATAAAGATCAAAAGAATCTATGATCCAAAAATGCCCGATGCATGTTGCCACTCAATAACGGCTTACTCAGGGGGCCTGTAGTTTGCCTGAATGTGTTGATGTATACAGTTGTAGCCAAAAGTATTGACGCCCCTGCAATTCTGTCAGATAATACTCAGTTTCTTCCTGAAAATTATTGCAATCACAAATTCTCTGGTATTATTATCTTCATTTAATTTGTCTTAAATGAAAAAACACAAAAGAGAATGAAGCAAAAAGCAAAACATTGATCATTTCACACAAAACTCCCAAAATGGGCCAGACAAAAGTATTGGCACCCTCAGCCTAATACTTGGTTGCACAACCTTTAGACAAAATAACTGCGACCAACCGCTTCCGGTAACCATCAATGAGTTTCTTACAATGCTCTGCTGGAATTTTAGACCATTCATCTTTGGCAAACTGCTCCAGGTCCCTGATATTTGAAGGGTGCCTTCTCCAAACTGCCATTTTTAGATCTCTCCACAGGTGTTCTATGGGATTCAGGTCTGGACTCATTGCTGGCCACCTTAGAAGTCTCCAGTGCTTTCTCTCAAACCATTTTCTAGTGCTTTTTGAAGTGTGTTTTGGGTCATTGTCCTGCTGGAAGACCCATGACCTCTGAGGGAGACTGTGCTTTCTAACACTGGACCTCACATTATGCTGCAAAATTTGTTGGTAGTCTTTAGACTTCATAACGCCATGCACACGGTCAAGCAGTCCAGTGCCAGAGGCAGCAAAGCAACCCCAAAAACATCAGGGAACCTCCGCCATGTTTGACTGTAGGGACCGTGTTCTTTTCTTTGAATGCTTCTTTTTTTCTCCTGTAAACTCTATGTTGATGCCTTTGCCCAAAAAGCTCTACTTTTGTCTCATCTGACCAGAGAACATTCTTCCAAAACGTTTTAGGCTTTTTCAGGTAAGTTTTGGCAAACTCCAGCCTGGCTTTTTTATGTCTCGGGGTAAGAAGTGGGGTCTTCCTGGGTCTCTTACCATACAGTCCCTTTTCATTCAGACGCCAACGGATAGAACGGGTTGCCACTGTTGTACCCTCAGACTGCAGGGCAGCTTGAACTTGTTTGGATGTTAGTCGAGGTTCTTTATCCAACATCTGTACAATCTTGCGTAGAAATCTCTTGTCAATTTTTCTTTTCCATCCACATCTAGGGAGGTTAGCAACAGTGCCATGGGCTTTAAACTTCTTGATGACACTGCGCACGGTAGACACAGGAACATTCAGGTCTTTGGAGACGGACTTGTAGCCTTGAGATTGCTCATGCTTCCTCACAATTTGGTTTCTCAAGTCCTCAGACAGTTCTTTGGTCTTCTTTCTTTTCTCCATGCTCAATGTGGTACACACAAGGACACAGGACAGAGGTCAACTTTAATCCATGTCAACTGGCTGCAAGTGTGATTTAGTCATTGTAAACATCTGTTAGGTGCCACAGGTAAGTTACAGGTGCTCTTAATTACACAAATTAGAGAAGCTTCACATGATTTTTCGAACAGTGCCAATACTTTTGTCCACCCCATTTTTATGCTTGGTGTGGAATTATCTCCAATTTGGCTTTAGGACAAGTTTTTTTGTGTTTTTTCATTTAGGGCCGGAGTCACACTACAGCGAGATACGGCCGAGTCTCGCAGGTTAAAACCAAGCTCTGGCACCGGCACTTCGGAGCGGAGCGTGCGGCTCCATGTATTGCTATGCGGCCGCACGCTCCGCTCTGGAGTACCGGAGCCAGAGCTTGGTTTTAACCGGTGAGACTCGGCTTTATTTCGCTGTGTGTGATCCCAGCCTAGGGCAAATTAAATGAATATAATAATACCAAAGAATTTGTGTTTGCAATCATTTTCAGGAAGAAACTGAGTATTATCTGACAGAATTGCAGGGGTGTCAATACTTTTTGGCCACAACTGTATATCACAACATAATTAGCATTCCTGTATAACAGATGGGAAGCTTATCGGGAGTAACTCCTAAGAAAGCGCTCGGACAATTTGCGCATAGACGCGCAGGAATGAGTCTTTTGCACATGCGCTGTGATGCATACTGAGTGGGCATCAAAGAATAAGGCATTTATAGAGCGCATGGTCACTGCCAACTGCCTTTCTGACCAGGAGATCCCTCTAGTTTCCTGCACACCCCCTGTAACAGCATCACCACTGCAACAACTAGGTGAGACAGAAGCCATATATACAGTATATGTACCGTATGTATAACAGTATTTATGACATGTTGAACCAGAAGTTTTATTACGTTCTGTGCCAACCTGATGCACATCAGCAGCGAAGCACTGACTGAATAGCCAGGCTCACTTACAACTGTACCTTATCCTTTCTTTGGAAAATTTCCTGAGCCCTGATCACATGAACTTTTAGGTCAGCAGATTGATGAAGTGGAAAGAACTAGTCCAGTTTGCAATGGGTGTACTTTCTTCTACACCCTACAGAGTATTGTCAGAGACAGTATTGCAAGTGGCAATTGGCTTTGTCATGCCCAGTCAGACAAGGTTATCTTCTGCAAGTGTGGGAATTGTCAAAATGAATTAGGTATATATATATATATATATATATATATATATACCAAATAGCAAAAAGAAGGCAGCACTCCAAAAGTTTCAGATGAAAAAAGGTGAAGTTTTAATTAAAACTTCACCTTTTTTGTTGTTGTTGTTGGATTAATGTTTGGACCATTTTATCCAGGGGGCTAGGCACCCACCATTGGTGAGCATTGTGCTGTTCCATTTTTTCTATTTATATATATATATATATATATATATATATATACAGTTATATGAAAAAGTTTCGGCACCCCTATTAATCTTAAGCTTAATATTTTATAAAAATAGTTTTTTTTGCAACAGCTATTTCAGTTTCATATATCTAATAACTGTTGGACACAGTAATATTTCTGCCTTGAAATGAGGTTTATTGTACTAACAGAAAATGTGCAATCTGCATTCAAACAAAATTTGACAGGTGCATAAGTATGGGCACCTTTATCATTTTCTTGTTTTAAATTCTCCCACCTACTTTTTACTGACTTACTAAAGCACTTTTTTTGGTTTTCTAACCTCATTGAGCTTTGAACTTCATAGCCAGGTGTATGCAATCATGAGAAAAGCTACTTAATGTGGCCACTTGCAAGTTGTTCTCCTGTTTGAATCTCCTCTGAAGAGTGGCATCATGGGCTCCTCAAAACAACTGTCTAATGATCTGAAAACAAAAATTATTCAACATAGTTGTTCAGGGGAAGGATACAAAAAGCTGTCTTAGAGATTTAACCTGTCAATTTCCACTGTGAGGAAGATAGTAAGGAAATGGTAGAACACAGGCACAGTTATTGTTAAGGCCAGAAGTGGCAGGCCAAGAAAAACATCAGAAAGGCAGGGAAGAAGAATGGTGAGATCAGTCAAGGACAATCCTCAGACCACCTCCAGAGAGCTGCATCATCAACTTGCTGCAGATGGTGTCACTGTGCATCGGTCAACTATACAACGCACTTTGCACAAGGAGAAGCTGTATGGGAGAGTGATGCGAAAGAAGCCATTTCTGCAAGCACGCCACAAACAGAGTCGGCTGAGGTATGCAAAAACCCATTTGGGGAAGCCAATTTTTTTTTGGAAGACGGTCCTGTGGACTGATGAAACCAAGATTGAGTTGTTTGGTCATACAAAAAGGCGTTATGCATGGTGGCCAAAAAACACAGCATTCCAAGAAAAACACTTGCTACCCACAGTAAAATTTGGTGGAGGTTCCATCATGCTTTGGAGCTGTGTGGCCAATACCGGCACCGGGAATCTTGTTAGGGTATGTGTCCACGTGCAGTAAACGCTGCGTGTTTGACGCTGCATAGGGACGCAGCGTCAGACACGCAGCGTCCAGATGTTACAGCATAGTGGAGGGGATTTAATGAAATCCCGTCTCCACTATGCGTGGTAACACGCACGCGGCGGCCCTGCGACTCCGGACATGCTGCGCGTCTTTTCAGATCGCAGCATGTCCGTATATCTTGCGGCGACGCTGCGTCGCCGCAAGATATAGCACAGGGCCCTATGGTGGGGAGCGATGATGCCGGATGTGTGCTGTGAACACATCCGGCATCATCGCGTCCCAGAAAGGGGGCGGGGCTTACCGCAGAGCGGCTAAGCCGCTCCGGCGATACCGCCGGCCATCCTGAAAGTGGACACATACCCTTAAAGTTGAGGGACGCATGGATTCCTCTCAGTATCAGCAGATTCTTGACAATAATGTTCATGAATAAGTGACAAAGTTGAAGTTATGCAGGGGATGGATCTTTCAGCAAGACAATGATCCAAAACACCGCTCCAAATTTACTCAGGCATTCATGCAGAGGAACAATTACACTCTTCTTGAATGGCCATCCCAGTCCCCAGACCTGAATATCATTGAACATCTGTGGGATCATTTGAAGAGGGCTGTCCATGCTCGGCGACCATCAAACTTAACTGAACTGGAATTGTTTTGTAAAGAGGAATGGTCAAAAATACCTTCATCCAGGATCCAGGAACTCATTAAAAGCTACAGGAAGCGACTAGAGGCTGTTATTTTTGCAAAAGGAGGATCTACTAAATATTAATGTCACTTTTCTGGCCATACTTATGCATCTGTCAAATTTTGTTTGAATGCAGATTGCACATTTTCTGTTAGTACAACAAACCTCATTTCAAGGCAGAAACATTACTGTGTCCAAGTTATTAGATATATGAAACTGAAATAGCTGTTGCAAAAAACATTTTTTTATAGAACATTAAGCTTAAGATTAATAGGGGTGCCCAAACTTGTTCATATAACTGTATACATATATATAGTGAATATATAAGAAAATAGAGCGCACTCGCCGATCATCCAGTGCAGGGATCTTTATTCAAACATCGTGCTGTACATCTTCACGACCGGGGGTGCTGTACAGAGAGTGCGGCAAAGCGGGACGACGGCCCGCATAATCCATCTTGCCTCTTTCCTTAGCAATATGTTATGCAAATCACCCCCTCTACCAGGGAGGGTGACTTTTTCTATGCCTGCGAATGTCAACAAGCTAGGGTCCTCGCTATGCGTCTCGCGAACATGGTTGATTAAACGCGGTACTCCTTTACCCGTGGCGACTGTATTGCAATGCTCCCGAAAACGCATATATAAACATCGTATGGTTTTGCTGATGTAAAACCGTCCACAAGGACAAAATATTATGTAAACAACGTACTTCGTTTTGCAAGTAATAAGCATGTTAACAACATGTTTAATAGGACCAATACTTAAGCTTCGTCCCGTAGCATGATGTTTACAACAATGGCAATGTCCACAGCGAAAATTACCCTTGGGCGCACTGGAACTCAACCAGTTATTCCTATCGCTGGGTAATCTGTTACATACCAAAACGTCCCTCAGATTAGTGCTACGTTTATTGGATATAAGTGGGCCTCTTTTAACTATATCTACGAGATTTGGTGTTTTTTAAATGTTTTTTAATATTTATCACTGTGTGTTAGAGTCTCGTCACGCAGTGGGGAGTAATCAGTGGACGACGGGGGGAAGTGGGGGGAGGAGCTTTTGTCTCACCTTTCCCTATTTCTCCCGGCGTCTCTGATGGCACCTTCACTGACCCGTTGAAGCGCCAGCCAGGCATGAAACGGCCGTCGTCCCGCTTTGCCGCACTCTCTGTACAGCACCCCCGGTCATGAAGATGTACAGCACGATGTTTGAATAAAGATCCCTGCACTGGATGATCGGCGAGTGCGCTCTATTTTCTTATATATTCACTATTTCATATGGACTTTTCTCCAGCGGAGCTACGCACCCAAGATCAGATATCCTGGCTTCACACAGGTGAGCGGTTCCCACTTTGTTCTTCCTGGCAGTGGTGCGGTCTGGCTGTTCCTTTTGTATTGGTTATACATATATATATATATATACGCCAGTGCCAATTTTCATTTATTTATTGACACCAATAGATAAGCCATAGCCTCTGACTGCCTATCTATTGTGTCTATTGTGTCCTATACTGATCGGGTGCCAACATTGCCAATGCTCCCTACAGCCAAGCATATCTTGCCAAAATCCAAAAAGAAGTTAAACCGCACCCTGTGTCCATACAGCTTCTATGTGCATGTTGGCGCACGTCAATGCCAGGGGGTCCAACCCGGCTACAAGTTCATATCCAAAATAGAAAAAAGACAGCACCACAGTGGACAGTGATAACAATCTTACGTTTTTAATCTGCCTCCTGCGGCGACATTTCGGTCCAATGACCTTTATCAAGCTTGATGAGCTTATCAGTGCTTGATAAAGGTTATTGGACCGAAACGTCGCCGCAGGAGGAAGATTAAAAACGGAAGATTGTTATCACTGTCCATCGTGGCGCTGTCTTTTTTCTATGAAGCATATCTTGCCAGTCCACCACATCTATAATATAACGCTGGGAGCGTCACTCTGTCCGAAGCCTTTATAGACTGCGCAAGCGCAAGCGCCGGCGCAGTCTGGACCCCACAGAGTGACGCTCCAAGGAGATCGCGGTATGCGTAAACACTGAATGCACACCGCGATCTCCAAAGGAGAGGCAGGGACCGTGGACGCGCCAGGAGGGTAAGTATAGTTACCTGTCCCCTGTTCTAGTGCTGCATGCGGCTCCGTCTCCGTGTCCCGGTCCTCTGCCTGTGACGTTCACAGTTCAGAGGGCGCTATGACGCGCTTAATGTGCGCCGCCCTCTGACTGAACAGTCACAGCCAGAGGAGCCGGAAGAAGCGGCGGGCAGCGGTGGAACGGTACAAACAGGTGAATATAGCAAGTGCTGGGGGGCCTGAGCTGGCAGCGATACCGGCACCTGACCCCCACAGCGCGCCGGTGTCCCAGCCTGCTCAGGCCCGCCAGCACTCGGTGCCCAGCGACGATGGGTGAGTGTCATGATTCCAATGGCAGGGAATCACAAAAGGACAAGCACCAACGAGCTCTAGGGTGATGTAACCTGAGCTGACCGCGACCCTAAACCTGAACACACAAATAACAATAGCCGGGGAACGTGCCTACGTTGATCCTAGACGTCTCGCACCAGCCGAAGATCTAACTTCCCCTATTAGAAGAAACACAGACCTCTCTTGCCTCCAGAGAAATACCCCACAGAAATAGCAGCCCCCCACATATAATGACGGTGAAATGAGAGGAAGGCACATACACAGTATGAAAACAGATTCAGCAAAATGAGACCCGCTAAAACTAGATAGCAGAGGATACAAAAGTAAACTGTGCGGTCAGCAAAAAAACCTTCAAAAAACCATCCTGTAATTACTTGAACTCATGTTCCAACTCATGGAACATGAGGAGCAATTACAGCCCACAAGAGCAACCAGCAGCAAAGAAACAATTATATGCAAGCTGGACAAGACAAAAATAAAGCAAAACGTGGAACAAGAAAATCAAAAACTTAGCTTGTCCTGAAGATTACTGAAGCCAGAAGCTGAGGTAACAAAACACTCTGATAACCTTGATAGCCGGAGGGGAAAAGACAAGAAAGCCCGGTTAAATAGGAAACTCCCAAATCCTAATAGAACAGGTGGACACCAGAGACAGCAGAACACAAATCACCCAGTACCATCAGTAACCACCAGAGGGAGCCCAAAAACAGAACTCACAACAGTACCCCCCCCTTGAGGAGGGGTCACCGAACCCTCACGAGAACCACCAGGGCGACCAGGATGAGCCCTATGAAAAGCGCGGACCAAATCATCAGCATGAACATCAGAGGCAACCACCCAAGAATTATCCTCCTGACCATAACCCTTCCACTTGACCAAATATTGGAGTTTCCGTCTGGAAACACGAGAATCCAAGATCTTCTCCACAACATACTCCAATTCTCCCTCCACCAGCACCGGAGCAGGAGGCTCAAGCGAAGGAACAACAGGTACCTCATACCTCCGCAACAACGACCGATGGAACACATTATGAATAGCAAACGATGCCGGGAGATCCAAACGAAACGACACAGGGTTAAGAATTTCCAAGATCCTATAAGGACCGATGAACCGAGGCTTGAACTTAGGAGAAGAGACCTTCATAGGAACAAAACGAGAAGACGACCACACCAAGTCCCCAACACGAAGTCGAGGACCCACGCGGCGACGGCGATTAGCAAACTGCTGAGCCTTCTCCTGGGACAACTTCAAATTGTCCACCACATGACTCCAAATCCGATGCAACCCATCCACCACCATGTCCACTCCAGGACAATCAGAAGGCTCCACCTGACCAGAGGAAAAACGAGGATGAAACCCCGAATTACAAAAGAAAGGAGAAACCAAGGTAGCAGAACTAGCCCGATTATTAAGGGCAAACTCGGCCAGCGGCAAAAAGGTAACCGAGTCATCCTGATCAGCAGAAACAAAACACCTCAAATAAGTTTCCAAGGTCTGATTAGTTCGCTCCGTCTGGCCATTCGTCTGAGGATGGAATGCAGACAAAAAGGACAAATCAATGCCCATCTTAGCACAGAACGTCCGCCAAAATCTAGACACAAACTGGGATCCCCTGTCAGAAACGATGTTCTCCGGAATCCCATGCAAACGAACCACGTTCTGGAAAAACAGAGGGACCAACTCAGAGGAGGAAGGCAACTTAGGCAAGGGTACAAGATGAATCATTTTAGAAAAGCGGTCACACACAACCCAGATGACAGACATTTTTTGAGAGACAGGGAGATCCGAAATAAAGTCCATGGAAATGTGCGTCCAAGGCCTCTTCGGGATAGGCAAAGGTGACAACAATCCACTGGCTCGAGAACAGCAAGGCTTAGCCCGAGCACAAACCTCACAAGACTGCACAAAAGAACGCACATCCCTCGACAAGGAAGGCCACCAAAAAGACCTGGCCACCAAGTCTCTAGTACCAAATATTCCAGGATGACCTGCCAACGCAGAAGAATGGAACTCGGAGATGACTCTACTGGTCCAACTATCTGGAACAAACAGTCTCTCAGGCGGACAACGATCAGGTTTACCCACCTGAAACTCCTGCAAAGCACGTCGCAAGTCTGGGAAGACGGCCGACAAAATCACCCCATCCCTAAGGATACCAGTGGGCTCAGAATTTCCAGGGGAGTCAGGCACAAAACTCCTAGAAAGAGCATCCGCCTTCACATTCTTTGAACCTGGCAGGTACGAAACCACAAAATTGAAACGAGAGAAAAACAGTGACCAACGAGCCTGTCTAGGATTCAGACGCCTGGCAGACTCAAGGTAAATCAGATTTTTGTGATCAGTCAATACCACCACACGATGTCTAGCACCCTCCAGCCAATGACGCCACTCCTCAAATGCCCATTTCATGGCCAAAAGTTCCCGATTACCCACATCATAATTCCGCTCAGCGGGCGAAAATTTTCTAGAAAAGAACGCACATGGCTTCATCACCGAGCAATCGGAGCTTCTCTGTGACAAAACCGCCCCCGCTCCAATCTCGGAAGCATCAACCTCAACTTGGAAAGGAAGCGAAACATCAGGCTGACGCAACACAGGAGCAGAAGAAAACCGGCGTTTAAGTTCCTGAAAGGCCTCCACAGCCGCAGGAGACCAATCAGCAAGATCAGCACCCTTCTTAGTCAAATCCGTCAAAGGCTTAACAACACTAGAAAAATTAGTTATAAAACGACGATAGAAATTAGCAAAGCCCAAGAACTTCTGCAAACTCTTAAGAGATGCAGGCTGCGTCCAGTCACAAATAGCCCGAACCTTGACGGGATCCATCTCAATAGTAGAAGGGGAAAAAATATACCCCAAGAAAGAAATCTTCTGGACTCCAAAGAGACACTTTGAGCCCTTTACAAACAAGGAATTAACCCGCAGGACCTGAAACACCTTCCTGACCTGCTGAACATGAGACTCCCAGTCATCAGAAAAAACCAAAATATCATCCAAATACACAATCATAAATTTATCCAGATATTCACGGAAAATATCATGCATAAAGGACTGGAAGACTGAAGGAGCATTAGAAAGTCCGAAAGGCATTACCAAATACTCAAAATGGCCCTCAGGCGTATTAAATGCGGTTTTCCACTCATCACCTTGCTTTATTCGTATAAGATTATACGCACCCCGAAGATCAATCTTAGTGAACCATTTAGCCCCCTTAATGCGAGCAAACAAATCAGTCAACAAAGGCAAAGGATACTGATATTTTACGGTAATCTTATTCAAAAGACGATAATCTATACAAGGCCTCAAGGACCCATCTTTTTTGGCCACGAAAAAAAAACCTGCTCCCAAAGGGGACGAAGATGGACGGATATGTCCCTTTTCCAAGGACTCCTTAACATAATCCCGCATAGCAGTATGCTCTGGCACTGACAGATTGAACAAACGACCTTTAGGAAATTTACTACCAGGAATTAAATCGATAGCACAATCGCAATCCCTGTGAGGAGGAAGCGAACTGAGCTTAGGCTCCTCAAAAACATCCCGATAATCAGACAAAAATACAGGAACCTCAGAAGGAGTAGATGAAGCAATAGAAATCGGAGGTGCATCATCATGAACCCCCTGACATCCCCAGCTTAACACAGACATTGTTTTCCAGTCAAGGACTGGATTATGAGTTTGTAACCATGGCAGACCAAGTACTAGAACATCATGTAAATTATACAATACCAGGAAGCGAATCACCTCCTGATGAACGGGAGTCATACGCATGGTCACTTGTGTCCAGTACTGAGGTTTATTCATAGCTAAAGGTGTAGAGTCAATTCCCTTCAAAGGAATAGGGACTTCCAGAGGCTCAAGACTAAACCCACATCGCTTGGCAAATGGCCAATCCATAAGACTCAGGGCAGCGCCTGAATCTACATAGGCATCGACGGAAATGGATGATAATGAGCAAATCAGAGTCACAGACAGAATGAACTTAGACTGTAACGTACTAATGGCAACAGACTTATCAACCTTTTTTGTGCGTTTAGAGCATGCTGATATAACATGAGCTGAATCACCACAATAAAAGCACAACCCATTTTTCCGCCTATAGTTTTGCCGTTCACTTCTAGACTGAACTCTATCACATTGCATTGTCTCAGGTGCCTGTTCAGAAGACACCGCCAAATGGAGCACAGGTTTGCGCTCCCGTAAACGCCGATCAATCTGAATAGCCATAGTCATAGACTCATTCAGACCCGTAGGCGCAGGGAACCCCACCATAACATCTTTAATGGCCTCAGAAAGGCCATCTCTGAACTTTGCAGCCAGGGCGCACTCATTCCACTGAGTAAGCACTGACCATTTCCGAAATTTTTGACAATATATTTCTGCTTCATCTTGCCCCTGAGAGAGAGCTAATAAAGCTTTTTCAGCCTGAATCTCCTGGTTAGGTTCCTCATAGAGCAAACCCAATGCCAGAAAAAACGCATCCACATTAAGCAACGCAGGATCCCCTGGTGCCAATGCAAATGCCCAATTTTGAGGGTCACCCCGCAGGAAAGATATAATAATCTTAACCTGCTGAGCAGGGTCTCCAGAAGAGCGAGATTTCAAAGAAAGGAACAGCTTGCAATTGTTTCTAAAATTCAGAAAACTAGATCTATCTCCAGCAAAGAACTCTGGAATAGGAATTCTAGGTTCAGACATAGGAGCATGTACAACAAAATCTTGTATATTTTGAACCTTAGCAGCAAGATTATTCAAGCTGGAAGCTAAACTCTGGACGTCCATGGTAAACAGCTAAGGTCAGAGCCATTCAAGGATTAAGAGGAGGAAAAAAAAAATCAGCCAGGCTGCAATTAAGGCTAGGCAACAATCTCAGAGGAGAGAAAAAAAAAAAACTTCCTCAGACACTTTTCCTCCTACTTCAGCCCAAACATTTTGGGCCGGCTATACTGTCATGATTCCAATGGCAGGGAATCACAAAAGGATAAGCACCAACGAGCTCTAGGGTGATGGAACCTGAGCTGACCGCGACCCTAAACCTGAACACACAAATAACAATAGCCGGGGAACGTGCCTACGTTGATCCTAGACGTCTCGCACCAGCCGAAGATCTAACTTCCCCTATTAGAAGAAACACAGACCTCTCTTGCCTCCAGAGAAATACCCCACAGAAATAGCAGCCCCCCACATATAATGACGGTGAAATGAGAGGAAGGCACATACACAGTATGAAAACAGATTCAGCAAAATGAGGCCCGCTAAAACTAGATAGCAGAGGATACAAAAGTAAACTGCGCGGTCAGCAAAAAAACCTTCAAAAAACCATCCTGTAATTACTTGAACTCATGTTCCAACTCATGGAACATGAGGAGCAATTACAGCCCACAAGAGCAACCAGCAGCAAAGAAACAATTATATGCAAGCTGGACAAGACAAAAATAAAGCAAAACGTGGAACAAGAAAATCAAAAACTTAGCTTGTCCTGAAGATTACTGAAGCCAGAAGCTGAGGTAACAAAACACTCTGATAACCTTGATAGCCGGCGGGGAAAAGACAAGAAAGCCCGGTTAAATAGGAAACTCCCAAATCCTAATAGAACAGGTGGACACCAGAGACAGCAGAACACAAATCACCCAGTACCATCAGAAACCACCAGAGGGAGCCCAAAAACAGAACTCACAACAGGTGAGTATGGTATTTTTTTTATATATATTGCAGCAGCATACGGGGCATATATTATGGAGCATCTAATGGGGGCTATAAACCATAATGGAGCAGTGTACGGGGGCATATATTATGGAGCATCTTATGGGGGCCATAAACCATAATGGAGCAGTGTACGGGGGCATATACAATGGAGCATCTTATGGGGGCCATAAACCATAATGGAGCAGTGTACGGGGGCATATACAATGGAGCATCTTATGGGGGCCATCAACCATAATGGAGCAGTGTACGGGGGCATTTACAATGGAGCATCTTATGGGGACCATCAACCATAATGGAGCAGTGTATGGGGGCATATATTATGGAGCATCTTATGGGGGCCATAAACCATAATGGAGCAGTGTACGAGGCATATACAAGGGAGCATCTTATGGGGGCCATAAACCATAATGGAGCAGTGTACGGGGGCATATATTATGGAGCATCTTATGGGGGCCATAAACCATGATGGAGCAGTGTACGGGGCATATACCATGGAGCATCTTATGGGGGCCATAAACCTTTATGGAGCAGTGTATGGGGCATATAATATGGAGCATCTTATGGGGGCCATAAACCTTTATGGAGCAGTGTACGGGGGCATGTAATATGGAGCATCTAATGGGGGCCATAAACCTTTATGGAGCAGTGTACGGGGGCATATACTATGGAGCATCTTATGGGGGCCATAAACCTTTATGGAGCAGTGTACGGGGGCATATAATATGGAGCATCTTATGGGGGCCATCAACCATAATGGTGCAGTGTACGGGGGCATATACTATTGAGCATCTTATGGGGGCCATCAACCATAATGGAGCAGTGTACGGGGGCATATACTATGGAGCATCTTATGGGGCCTTCAACCATAATGGAGCAGTGTACGGGGCATATACCATGGAGCATCTTATGGGGGCCATAAACCTTTATGGAGCAGTGTACGGGGCATATAATATGGAGAATCTTATGGGGGCCATAAACCTTTATGGAGCAGCGTATGGGGCATATGGATGGGAGCAGCAAATTACAGAACGGTGGCGCAGGATGGGAGCAGCACATGACAGAACGGGGGCGCAGGATGGGAGCAGCACATGACAGAACGGGGGTGCAGGATGGGAGCAGTACATGACAGAACGGGGGCGCAGGATGGCAGCAGCAGCACATGTCAGAATGGGGGCGCAGGATTGGAGCAGCACATGTCAGAATGGGGGCGCAGGATGGGAGCAGCACATGACAGAATGGGGGCGCAGGATGGGTGCAGCACATGACAGGATGGGGGTGCAGGATGGGAGCAGCACATGGCAGGGTGGAGCAGCACATGACAGGATGGGGACGCAGGATGGAGCAGCACATACCAGGATGGAGACCATATACCAATATAAATGCTCGCCACCCGGGCGTAGAACGGGTTCAATAGCTAGTTATATCTATACTGTGCTGCTACCACTGCTGGAATTGGTCTTACACACCTACATATCTTATAGCATTTTCTTTCATATTTTATACTGTGCAGTTGATGCCACTGTCACTTCTGATATTCAGCCACCCATCTCTTGCCTGTCAAGTCTGTTCTATAGCTATACTATACAGTTACTGAGAACCCTTTCCTGCACAAGATAAATAAGCAAGAAACTATTCCCAAAATGGGAAAAATAATCTTTAATAATAATAATCTTTATGGGAATACTGTTAGCTTTGACATTTAAAAAGTCATTGCTTCTTCACTTTCCAAATAACAAACCTATTGCTGCTTTGAAAAAGCAGGTGAGCCTGCATCAAAGCCGGGACATGTCAGCTGTTTTGAACAGCTGACATGTACCCGCAATAGGTGCGGTTGGATCGCGATTCTAATTAACTATTTAAATATTAACTAGTTAAATGCTGCTGTCAAACTCTGACAGCAGCATTTAACAAGCGCTTCCGGCCATCTAGCTGGACATGCATGCACCGGTGATAACGGTCACATGATCGGGGGTCATCAGTGCATCGGCATAACAACCAGAGGTCACCTGCAGACCTCTGTGGTTGTTGATGCCAGATTGTTATTAGCGCCACCCTGTGGTCGGAGGTCATAGCAATGCTGCAATTCTTATTAAACATCCAAAGTAAAAGAAAAGGTGGCAATCACCAAGCGATGTATTAAAAATCCTTTATTCTTCCATATATCGGAGTAAGGACATGCGGGGAGTTAACCAGACGATGGGCGTTTCGCACGCAATGCGCTTCAATGGGTCCAGGTATCAACCCGTTGAAGAGCATTGCGCGTGAAACGGCCGTCGTCCGGTTCACTTCCCGCACCCTATCGTTTTACCTGCAGCCCGAAAGGCATGTCCTCCGATATATGGAAGAATAAAAGATTTTTAATACATCGCTTGGTGAGTGTCACCTTTTCTTTTTCTTTGGATGTTTAATATGAATTGCTGTTTGGTAGAGCACCACAGCACGATTGCATTCCACCGTTGGTCCGATTGCCATTAGAGATTTTGATCGCTGCAGTAAATTGCTCACTTGAAAGCCATCAAAAACCATCTACCCTGGTGCCATTATACTTTTTTCTTTTTATATGCTGCAATTCTGCTACCTAGAGGTGATTTGAGCATCGCCTCTATATAGCAGATGCGATTGAGTTGTGGCAGCTTGTAGTCTCCCATAGAGGCTATTTAAGCATGCCAAAATTAAAAAAAAATGTTTTTAAAAATATGAAAAAAATAAAAATTTTAAATGACCCCCTTTCGCCCCATTCAAAATAAAAGAATAAAAAACATCAAACCTAAACATATGTTTTATCATTCACCACATTCACAATTGCCAGATCTATCAATAAAAAGAAGGATTAACCTGATTGCTAAACGGCGTAGCGAGAAAAAAAGTCAAAATGCCGGAATTACGTTTTTTTGGTTGCCGCGACATTGCATTAAAATGCAATAACAGGTGATCCAAAGAATGTATCTACATCAAAATGGTATCATTAAAAACATCAGCTCAGCACAAAAAAATAAGACCTTACCCCACCCAACGTCACTAAAAATGGAGACGCTACGGGTAAAGGAAAATTGCACACTTTTTTTTTTTAGCAAAGTTTGGAATTTTTTTCACCACTTAAATAAAAAGGAACCTAGACATGTTTGGTGTCTAGGAACTCATAATGACCTGGATAATTAAAAAGGCAGGTCAGTTTTACCATTTAGTGAACCTAGCAAAAAAGCCAAACACAAACCAAGTTTGAGATTGCACTTTTTTGCAATTTCACGGCACTTGGAATTTTTTTCCTGCTTTCCAGTAAAAAACATGGAAAAACCAATGGTGTCTTTCAAAAGTACAACTCATCCTGCAAAAAATAAGCCCACATATGACCATATTGACAGAAAAATAAAAAAACTTATGGCTTTGGGAAGGAGGGGAGCAAAAAACAAAAACGCAAAACCAAAAAAAGCTCCAATCATTAACCCCTTTCTGACATCAAACGTACTATCATTTTGAGGTAGCCTGGGCCAGAATGACCATCAATGGGATAGTGCGTCATATGCGATCAGCCGCGCTCAAGGAGGAGCGAGGCCGATCGCGGCCGGGTGTCAGCTGATTATCACATCTGACATCCATTACTATGTGCCAGGAGTGGTCATGGACTGCTCCTGTGACTTTAACCCCTGGAACACTGCGATCAAACAAGATCGCAGCGTTCCGGTAAAATAGGGAAGCATCGTGCAGGGAGGGGGCTTCATGCGCGCTTCCCTGAGACCCTCAGAACAACACGATGTGATCGCGTTGTTCCAAGGGTCTCCTCCTGTCTCCTCCCTGCAGGCCCTCCGGGTCCTGCAGAGAGGTGGCTTGTCAGTGCCTGCTGAGAGCAGGCAATGGCAAGCCTCCTGCACTGCCTGTCAGATCACTGATACAGTGCTCTGAAAAGTGTCAGATCAGCGATCTGACACTATATAGTGATGTCCCACCCTGGGACAATGTAAAAAAGTAAAAAATATATATAAATATATATATATATTACACTGTGTAAAAATATATTTTTTTAAATTCCTAAATGAAGAAAAAAAATATTGCTCCAGTAAATACTTTTCTATATGTAAATAAAATAAAATAAAAGTACACATATTTAGTATCGCTGTGTCCATAACGACCCGACTGTTAGGGCTGGTGGAATGCACCAAGTAATAGGGTGATAGATACGAGGTGCGTTCGCAGCCCAGGGTCCACCATGCAGAGATGCCCGCTGCAAGTAATGGCAGATGGACACTGAGCTCACACATGGGTTAAACTTCACCCCGTATGAAATGAAAGTGAGCTCTGTTGCCTCACAGTCGCGCTGTACACAGGGACTAAAACCCTAACTAAAAGTTGTGCTTGCTCTGGAACTCTTCTGTGCTAACCGCACACTTGAAGGAACCAGATGCTAAGCCAAGGCTAATTGCCCCCACTGATGCTAGCTGCCTGCCTGAGTGTACAGCCCCAAGGCTAAATAGACTCACACCAAATATATACAGTGTGGCAGAGTATCCACTAGCAACTGCCAAACACAAATGATACTAGCGCATGGCCGAGCAGCCATGCAAACCATTTATAGCTGTAGCAGTTCAGGACCTTTCTAGTGGACCAATAGGATCTGCTACAGGACCAGAGTATGTGACTCCCGACCTCCAATGAGAGATCTTCCCCTGGGTATGCTCAGGAGGGGAAAAGCAGGACATAGTCCCAGGAGCGCCTGCTCGCCGCCGAACAGCACTAGTTGTGGGAGTCTATATCTGGAGAGTAGATGAGAATATCATCCAGGTAGAGTACAACCGAGGTGGAGAGCATATCCCGGAAGATATCGTTCACAAAGTCTTGGAAAATGGCTGGGGCATTACAGAGCCCGAAGGGCATCACCAGATATTCATAGTGCCCATCCTTGGTGTTTAAAGCTATCTTCCATTCGTCCCCCTCACAGATGCGAATTAGGTTGTAAGCACATTGCAGATCTAGTTTAGTTAACACCCTTGCTCCCCGAAGCCTATCAAAAAGCTCAGATATCAGGGGCAATGGGTACTTGTTCTTAACGGTGATGGCGTTAAGACCCCTGTAATCTATGCATGGATGTAATTTTCCGTTCTTCTCCTGCACAAAGAAGAACCCAGCCCCTGCAGGTGACACTGACTTCCTAATGAATCCTCTTGCCAAATTCTCCTGGATGTACTGAGACATTGCCTCCATCTCCGGGAAAGACAACAGGTAGACTCGACCCCAGGGAGGGTCAGCACCAGGCAAAAGGTCAATAGGACAGTCATAGGGGCGGTGAGGTGGAAGGGCCTCCGCAGCCCTTTTGGAGAACACATCCCCGTAGGGCCAATATTGCTTGGGGAGAGAGGAAAGATCTGCGGGTACCTCAGTAGTAGCAATCTGAACGCATTCCCTCTGACATCTACCCCCACAAGATTCACTCCATCCCAAAATTCAATTCTGCCTGTAGAACACTCAATATGAGGGGAGTGGTACCGTAGCCAAGGTATCCCTAACAGGACCTCATCAATTCCCTCAGGAATGACGAGCAGAGATATAATCTCCTGATGAGATGGCGACATAGATAGAGTAAATGGGATGGTCTGGTGTGTTATCTGTGAGGGCAGTGTTGACCCATTTACCACTCGTATGGTCACTGGTTTGGCGAGCATCACCAGGGGTATTGCGTGTCGTTAGGCGAAGGCAGATGACATAAAATTGCCCTCTGCCTCGGGATCCATGCAAAGCTCTACCGAATGAGTGGATGGGCCCATGGTAATTGTCCCCTTAAAGGACAGTTTGGAGGCAATCATCGCCATGTCTAGTGTACCTCCACCTACTACCACTAGATGCTGACGTTTCCCCAACCGCTGGGGACATCTGGTGGCAAGATGTCCTGACTGCAGTCAGACATGGCAGACCTTGAGTGCATGAGCGGTCCAGGGCTTAGATCCCGCTTGTGACACCTCCATGGCCTCATGTGACTCGGGCGCCGGGACTGGAGATTCCAAAGGTTTAGTGAAGGTGGGAGCCTGCCGAAACCTCTGCCTACACTGGGCTCACTCCAACCTCCGCTCGTTAAAACGAAGGTCAATGTGAGTGAATACAGCTATTAGGTCCTCCAGTGTGTCAGGAATCTCCCTAGTGGCCAAAGCATCCTTCACATGGTAAGCCAGCCCACTCCAAAATACAGGGATGAGGGCTTTATCCGACCACTTCTGCTCAGATGCTAATGTCCGGAAGTGGACGGTAAAATGGCTAACCATGGGCGAGCCCTGAGTCAATGCCAACAGTTGGAGTGCCGTATTATGAGTGACTTGAGGTCCCAAAAAGACCTATTTCAGAGTGCTCAAGAACAGTGGAGCACTGTACCACGTACCACATGATCACCACGCTCCCACAGCGGCATAGCCCACTCCAACGCCCTGTCCTACAGAAGAGAGATAACGAATCCCACCTTAGCCGGCTCTGTGAGAAAACGTGCAGCCAGGAGCTCGAGGTGTAATGCGCACTGGCTCACGAAACCCCTACAAGATACACTATCACCAGAGTATTTATCTAGCAGTGGGAGGCAAGATAAGGTCGGAACAGAGGTGGTAGTGGACAAACTTGCTGCAGCCACGCTTGCGGCCTGAACAGCTACAGCGGAAAGATCCACAGCTGAAGTTGTGCGCTCGAGAGCCGCCAACCTGCTCTCCAGCTGCTGGATGTACAGCAGCAGTTGCTGTTTGTCCGCCATTACTAGCCAGACCCTAGCGTAGGTATACTGTTAGGGATAACTGAACGCACCAAGTAATAGGGTGATAGATACGAGGTGCATTCACAGCCCGGGGTCCACCATGCAGAGATACCTGCTGCAGGTAATGGCAGAAGAACAGTGAGCTCACACGTGGGTTAAACTTCACCCTGTGTGAAATGAAAGTGAGCTCTGTTGCCTCACAGAGTCGCGCTGTACACAGGGACTAAAATCCTAACAAAAAGTTGTGCTTGCTCTGGAACTCTTCTGTGCTAACCGCACACTGGAAGGAACCAGATGCTAAGCCAACGCTAATTGCCCCCACTGATGCTAGCTGCCTGCCCAGGGCTGAACAGACTCATACCACTTATATACAGTGTGGCAGAGTATCCACTTGCAACTGCCAAACACAAATAATACTAGCGCATGGCCGTGCGGCCATGCAAACCTTTTATAGCTGTAGCAGTTCAGGACCTTTCTAGTGGACCAATAGGACCTGCTACAGCACCTGAAGGTGTGACTCCCAACCTCCAATGAGAGGTCTTCTCCGGGGCATGTATAAATATATGAGGGGACAGTACAAAGACCTTTCTGATGATCTTTTTAATCATAGACCTGAAACAGGGACAAGGGGGCATTCTCTGCGTTTGGAGGAAAAAAGGTTTAAGCATAATGACAGATGCGGATTCTTTACTGTAAGAGCAGTGAGACTATGGAACTCTCTGCCGTATGATGTTGTAATGAGTGATTCATTACTTAAATTTAAGAGGGGACTGGATGCCTTTCTGTAAAAGTATAATGTTACAGGGTATCTATACTAGATTCCTCGATAGGGCGTTGATCCAGGGAACTAGTCTGATTGCCGTATGTGAAGTCGGGAAGGAATTTTTTCCCCAATGTGAAGCTTACTCTTTGCCACATGGTTTTTTTTTGCCTTCCTCTGGATCAACATGTTAGGGCATGTTAGGTTAGGCTACGGGTTGCACTAGATGGACTTATAGTCTTCCTTCAACCTTAATAACTATGTAACTATGTAACTATGTTCAGGAGGAGAAAAGCAGGACTTAGTCCCAGGAGCGCCTGTTCGCTAGTTACAATGGCTGAACCTGGAAAGGCAGCAGTAACCAAACGTGAAGTATCTGTCCTGGCCAGGCGCTGGGACCGATATCTCCACCGAGCAGGCTCCACTGTGGCTGGAAAAGAATGGGAGACCACAGCAGACATGGCTCGAGATTCCCCCTGTGCACTGTCAGGAACTCAACACCTAACACTGACCTATAAAATTGTCCCACTAGTTAACCCCTTCAGAGAACACCGTAAAAAAACGAGGCAAAAAACAATGCTTTATCATCATACTGCAGAATAAAAAGTGGAGTAAAGAGCGATCAAAAAGATGGATATAAATAAACATGGTATCGCTGAAAATGGCATCTATTCCTGCAACGAACCAGCAGCCACACAGCATCATCAGCAAAAAAAATAAAAAGGTTCTAGCCGTCAGAATAAAACGATGCAAAAATAATTATTTTTTAAAAAATAGTTTTGATTGTATAAAAGCGCCAAAACATAAAAAAAAGATATAAATTAGAAATTGCTGTAATCGTACTGACCTGAAAAATAAAACTGCTTTATCAATTTTACCAAGTGCGGAAAGGTATAAACGCCCCCTAAAATAAAATTCATAAATTGCTGGTTTTTGTTCATTCTGCCTATCAAAAATCATAATAAAAAGCAATCAAAAAATGTCATATGCCCGAAAATGGTACCAATAACAACAATAACTCGTCCTGCAAAAGACAAGACCTCACATGATTCTGTGAACCAAAATATGGAAAAATTATAGCTCTCAAAATGTGGTGACGCAAAAACTCTTTTTTGCAAAAAAAAAGCATCTTTTAGTGTTTGACAGCTGCCAAACATAAAAACCCGCTATAAAAGGTAAGTCAAACCCACTTTAACACCCCCTTAGATAGGGAATAATAATAAAATAAAAAAATGTATTTAATTCCATTTTTTCACTAGGGCTAGGGTTGGGGTTAGGGTTTTGGCTACAGTTAGGGCTAGGGTTAGGGCTTAGCTTAGGTTTGGGGCTAAAGTTAGGGATAGGGTAGGGGCTAAACTTAGGGTTAGGGTTTGGATTACATTTACGGTTGGATTAGGGGTGTGTCGGGGTTAGGTGTTTGGTTAGGGTTATGGTTAGGGTTTGGATTAGGGTTAGGGGTGTGTTGAGGTTAGGGGTGGAGTTAGAATCAGGGGGTTTCCACTGTTTAGGCACATCAGGGGTTCTGCAAATGCAACATGATGTCCAATCTCAATTCCATCCAATTCTGCTTTGAAAAAGTAAAACAGTGTTTCATCCCTTCCGAGCTCTGCCGTGCGCCCAAACAGTGGTTTACCCCCACATATGGGGTATCAGAGTACTCAGGACAAATTGGGCAACAACTTTTGCTTTCCAATTTCTTGTGTTACCCTTGAGAAAATAAAAATTTTCACGGCTCTGCGTTATAAACTTTAGTGAAACACTTGGGCGTTCAAAGTTCTCACAACACATCTAGATAAGATCCTTGGGGTCTAGTTTCCAATATGGGGTCACTTGTGGGGGGTTTCTACTGTTTATGTACATCAGGGGCTGCAAACGCAACGTGACATCCGCAGACCTTTCCATCAAAGTCTGCATTCCAAAATGCCGCTTCTTCCCTTCTGAGCCCCGACGTATGCCCAAACAGTAGTTTTCTCCCACATATGAGGTATCAGCGTACTCGGGATAAATTGACAACAACTTTTGAGGTCCAATTTCTCCTGTTACCCTTGGGAAAATACAAAACTGGGGGCTAAAAAATCATTTTTGTGGAAAAAAAAAGATTTTTTATTTTCACAGCTCTGCGTTATAAACTTTAGTGAAACACTTGGGGGTTCAAAGTTCTTACAATACATCTAGATAAGTTCCGTTGGGGGTCTAATTTCCAATACAGGGTCACTTGTTGGGGGTTTCTACTGTTTAGGTACATCAGGGGCTCTGCAAATGCAATGTGACGCCCGCAGACCATTTCATCAAAGTCTGAATTCCAAAATGGCAATCCTTCCCTTCAGAGCTCTGCCATGCACTCAAACGGTTGTTCTCCCCCATATATCAGGTATCAGCGTACTCATGACAAATTGCACGACAACTT
The DNA here is from genome assembly GCF_032444005.1 of Ranitomeya imitator. Taxonomy (NCBI): domain Eukaryota; kingdom Metazoa; phylum Chordata; class Amphibia; order Anura; family Dendrobatidae; genus Ranitomeya; species Ranitomeya imitator. The sequence goes on along the minus strand of NC_091286.1, from coordinate 326,210,708 downwards.
TTGGGGTCCAATTTCTCCAGTTAGCCTTGAAAAATACAAAATTGGGGGGCTAAAAGATCATTTTTGTGGGAAAAAATTATTTTTTAATTTTCACGGCTCTACATTATAAACTTTAGTGAAACAATTGGGGGTTAAAAGTGCACAACATACATCTAGATAAGTTCCTTAATTGGTCTGGTTTCCATAATGGGGTCACTTGTGGAGGTTTTCCACTGTTTAGGGGCTCTCAAAATCTTTGAAGCATTTGTGGGTTCAAAGTGCTCACCACACATCTAGGTAAGTTCTTTTGGGGGTCTACTTTCCAAAATGGTGTCACTTGTGGGGGGGTTCCACTGTTTAGGCACATCAGGGGCTCTCCAAACGCAACATGACGTCCTATCTCAATTCCAGCCAATTTTGCATTGAAAAGTCAAATGGCGCTCCTTCCATTCCGAGCTCTGCCATGCACCCAGACAGTGGTTTACCCCCATATATGGGGTATCAGTGTACTCAGGACAAATTGTACAACAAATTTTCATGTCCAATTTCTCCTGTTACCCTTGGTTAAATAAAAAAAATTGGATCTGAAATAATTAAAAAAAAAAAAAGTTAAATGTCCATTTTTTTTAAACAATCCAAAAATTCCTGTGAAGCACCTGAAGAGTTAATAAACTTCTTAAATGAGGTTTTGCACACCTTGTGGGGTACAGTTTTTAGAATGGTGTCACTTTTTGTTATTTGCTATCATACAGACCCCTCAAAGTGACTTCAAATGTGATGTGGTCCCTGAAAAAATGGTGTTGTAAAAATGAGAAATCGCTGTTCAACTTTTAACTGTTATAACTCCCTAACAAAAAAAAAATTTGGTTCCAAAATTGTGCTGATGTAAAGTAGACATGTGGAAAATGTTACTTACTAAGTACTTTTTGTAACATATCTCTGTGATTTAAGGGCATGAAAATTCAAAGTTGGAAAATTGTGAAATGTTCTAAATTTTTTACCAAATTTCCATTTTTTTCACAATTAAACGCTAGTAATATCAAAGAAATGTTACCACTATCATGAAGTACAATATGTCATGAGAAAACAGTGTCAGAATTACCGGGATTAGGTGAACGTTCCAGAGTTATAACCTCTTAAAGGGACAGTGGTCAGAAATGTAAAAATTGGTCATTAACATGCAAACTACAATTGTTAGGTCATGCATCATGCTAAAAATGACCTAACATTGCCCAAAAAATTCCTGCCTTTGTGCAGAGATTTGCAATGTAAGTATCTTGAAGGCTGTCCTTAAAGTCCTTCTAAATATCTCTATACCCTCGTAAACAATAAGTCAATAAATTGAACATAATTCAGTAAAACAAGACCAGAAAAAACCTTAATGACCACTAGCCTGTAGTGCGTTTATTAATGGAAGGCACGGGTCACCATTTCCTGACTTATTTCCTCTTATAATAAATGAGATTCATCAGTATTCCTGCAGAAGTTAATGACAGAGTAGAAATAACTACCGTATATACTCGAGTATAAGCCGACCCCCTAATTTTGCCACAAAAAACTGGGAAAATTTAATGCCTCGAGTATAAGCCTAGGGTGGAAAATGCAGCAGCTACCGGTAAATGTCAAAAGTAAAAATAGATACCAATAAAAGTAAAATTAATTGAGACATCAGTAGGTTAAGTGTTTTTGAATATCCATATTGAATCAGGAGCCCCATATAATGCTTCATAAAGTTTGATGGGCCCCATTAGATGCTCCATATTAAAATATCCCCCATTTAATCCTGCATAAAGGGTAATAAGGGCACCATAAGATGCTCCATAGAGATATTTGCTGCACAAACGTTATGGCCCCATAAGATGCTCCATACAGACACTTGCCCCATATAATGCTGCACAAACGTTATGGCCCCATAAGATCATCCATACAGTCACTTGCCCCATATAGTGCTGCACGAGCGTTATGGCCCCATAAGATGCTCCATACAGTCACTTGCCCCATAAAATGCTGCACAAGCGTTATGGCCCCATAAGATGCTCCATACATTCACTTGCCCCATATAATGCTGCACAAGCGTTATGGCCCCATAAGATGCTCCGTACAGTCACTTGCCCCTTATAGTGCTGCACAAACGTTATGGCCCCATAAGATGCTCCATACAGTCTCTTGCCCCATATAGTGCTGCACAAGCATTATGGCCCCATAAGATGCTCCATACAGTCACTTGCCCCATATAATGCTGCACAAGCGTTATGGCCCCATAAGATGCTCCATACAGTCACTTGCCCCATATAGTGCTGCACAAGCGTTATGGCCCCTTAAGATGCTCCGTACAGTCACTTGCCCCATATTATGCTGCACAAGCGTTATGGCCCCGTATACTCACCTACTGCTGGCGCTATGCAGTCCCTGCTTCTTCCAGCGCTGCATCTTCTTCCTGTACTGAGCAGTCACAGTTATCGCTCATTACAGTGATGAATATGCGGCTCCACCTCTATTGGAGGTGGAGCCGCATATTCATCACTGTAATGAGCAGTACCATGTGACCGCTCAGCACAGGAAGAATCTGCAGCGCTGGAAGAAGCAGGAACATGCAGGGACCGCGCCGGGAGTAGGTAAGTATAACTAGACAGCCCCCGCTCACCCTCCCCTGCCGACCCCCGGGTATGACTCGATTATAAGTCAAGAGGGGGACTTTAAAAAAAATGGGCTGAAAATCTCGGCTTATACTCGAGTATATACGGTATTTAAAATGTTCAAAGAGAATCATTTTTCAATGTACTTGCAGAAGAAGAGAAATGGAAGTATGTGACCCAAAAAAAGGCAATCAGCACCCATACCGCTGAAAAACTGCTACAAGTCTCTCATGCAGGACAAGTATTTAGATGTACATTAAAAAAGTGCTTTGCCCACAAACAACACTGCAGTAAGAAATCACAAGCCTCTTGAAGGGGGATAAAAAGAAGTGCTGTGGTGAAGAAGAAAAGGAGAATGGTGGTCATGGGGGATTCACTACTGAGCAGAATAGAATCTGCTGACTGGACATTACCTCATGAGAAGTTTGCTGTTTTCCAGGTGCCCAAATCATAGGCATGTCTGATGGAGTATCAAGACTCTTCAGTGCTACAGAAGACTACCCATGTCTACTCATAAATGTAGGAGCTAATGACACAGCAAAAAAGGAACTGGAAACTATATCCAGAGACTTTGAAGACCTAGGCAAGAAACTGGGAAAGTAAGTCATCTTCTTATCCATCCTCTCAGTGGATGGACATGGGCCAAGGAGATTGAACACGATTCTACAGGTGAACAATTGGCTACATCTATGGTGCCATGAGCAACATTTTGGGTTTCTTGACCATGGGGCGAATTACCTATACAATGGACTCCTTGTTAGAGATGGGTTGCATCTTACGAAATCAGGAAAACACATAATTGCCTTGCTACACTTATGAGAGCTTTATACTAGAGCAAAATAGGATGGGAAATATAGGGCCAGGAAAAATATAATGTAGCTAATGAATTCTTTTGAAAGCCCTGCTATTAAAAGTGGAAATAAACAACAAAAACAACTAATTCTGAATGAAAATAGAGGAGCAAGATAAAGCAACTACAAACTAAAATGTGTGTATACAAATGCACAAAGCATGGGAAACAAACAAAGAGAATTGGAGCTGCTAATACAAGAAGAGACATATGATGTCATAGGCATCACTGAAACTTGGTGGGATGATACACATGATTGGAATACAAATCTTGAAAGCTACAACTAATTTTTTAGAAACAGAATTGACAAGAGCGGAGGAGGTGTTTCATTATATGTTAGGAAAACATATATCTCCACAGAGTTCCAAGCATCTGAGACTGGTAGCTGTGAAGAAAAATATACTAATAAAACACACTGGTGCTCCCCTACCACAAGAAACCTCAGCTAATTTCCTGATTTCAACCTCTCTTTCTCAACCCAAGAGAAAATTTGTAGTCTAAAACTAGTATGCTCAATAAGGATAACGTTTTAAGTACAGCTCAAATAAGAGCTAAAGAATCTATAACATGCCCACCCATCAACCAGGATTTTTTAAGGTAAGACCCATAAAACAAAAGGAGGCAAGGGGGGAACTCTCCAAAGTGAAGATAGGGGGTCCAATTAACACTTCCCCAAAAATATACAATTTAAGCTCTCACCAACTATCAAGCAGTGAAGTTTCACTCTTTAGGTACCTTCACACTGAGCAACTTTACAACGAGAACGACAACGATCCGTGACGTTGCAGCATCCTGGATAGCGATCTGGTTGTGTTTGACACGCAGCAGTGATCTGGATCCCGCTGTGACATCGCTGGTCGTAGCTGAAAGTCCAGAACTTTATTTGGTCGTCAGGTCGGCGTGATTCGTCATGTTTGACAGCAAAAGCAACGATGTCTGCAATGTTTTTTCACAGAGCTAACAACCAGCGAGAACGATAAGTACGTCACTGGATCGCTCCTGCATCGTTCTGGAGTTGCTGTGTTTGACATCTCTACAGCGACCTAACAGCGACGCTCCACCGATCTAGTTTAGGTCGGATCGTTGTCTATATCGCTGGAGCGTTGCTAAATGTGACAGTACCTTTACAAAAAGGTCTCAAATTTGATCCCACAATGTTGGCAAAACCCTTCAACTTATACCTCAATATGAATAAGTATTTGCGCAACGTAGCCTTGAAAAAATACTTTCTGAAAAATAGAAAGCAGCAGTAAAAAAATTAAATCCGGAAACACAGGGGTTTATTCACACTACGTTAGCTAACCCCTCAACTTTTAATCCGGTATAGGAATATTCCAATGCTTATCTCACCTTTGATACTCTAGTTACCGTGGACATGAGGAAACTGCAAAAAAGGAAACCCAAATATGTTCCAAACAATTTAAATCAACAGGAAAGGAAATCCATGTAGGACCTACATGGTCCGCCCTGCAGACATGTGTGGGGGAATTGTGATACTTAACCGTACCATGTATCAGGAGGAATCTATGAGTCTCCTCAGTGATTAAATCATTTACAAGAAATTAAAAAGCGATCCAACTACATACTATAGTAAGAAATTGAGGATCCTGTGTGGGAAAAGGAAATCCCTGGGCATTTTAAGCAAAAATGAATTCCAGTTTGTAATGAATCATAATCCAAGCATAGCGTGTTTTTTTGCCACATTCCCAAACTACATAAAAGTTTGACCAATCCCCTGGTAGGCCCATCACATCAGGCGTTAACATCCTTACAGCCAATCTACTGCGGTATGTTGATACGCATCAACAGAGATGTATGTCCTTATTACTAGCATACCTTAAGGATATGGGCCACATCCTTTAAGTTCTTGAATTGGTCGACTGGAAGAGCAACTACATCTTGGGTACTTTGGACATAAAATCTTTATATACCGTTATCAACCAGGAAAATGGATGCCAAGTCACAGGCCATTTTCTCCCAACTATTGGGAATTTACACAGAAACCCAGATCCAATTCATCCAAAAGTGCATACAATTCATTTTAACCCCTTCACCCCGAAGCCTGTTTTCGACTTCCCTTAAATTATCATACAAAATAAATAACATTACCCACATGTCTGCTTTTCATTAGCACAATTTTGGAAACATAATTTTTTTGTTAAGAAGTTATAAGGGTTAAAAATTGACCAGCGATTTCTCATTTTTACAACAATATTTGCAAAACCATTTTTTTAGGGACCACCTCACACTTGAAGTGACTTTGAGGGGTCTATATGACAGAAAATGCCCAAAAGTGACACCATTCGAAAAACTACACCCCACAAGGTACTCAAAACCATGTTCAAAAAGTTTATTAACCCTTCAGGTGATTCACAGGAATTTTTGGAATGTTTAAAAAAAATTGAACATTTAACTTTTTTTCACAAAATTTTTACTTCAGATCCAATTTGTTTTATTTTACCAAGGGTAACAGGAGAAATTGGACCACAAAATTCGTTGTACAATTTGTCCTGAGTACGTTGATACTAGAGTTGAGCGACTTACTTTTTTCGGATCGAGTCGGGTTTCGCGAAACCCGACTTTGTCAAAAGTCGGGTCGGGTGAAATCGGCCGATTATTGCAAAAAGTCGAGGGCCGACTGAAACACGAAACCCAATGCAAGTCAATGGGGAATCAAAGTCGGCAGTGAGTGGAGGACAGGAAAACACCTACAGTGCCCATTTTAATGCCAGAAACATCAATTCTTATTACTTAAGCTTGTCAATGTTAATTTACTTTATAATAATAGTTAGGCATTGAAAACTGGGGGTCATTTGGCTAAAGATGTGGGGGGTAGGGCTGGCTCAAGATTTTCATGGGCCCAGGAAATGCGGAATACGTCACAGCGGTGAAGCAGGGAGAGGTAAGTATTTCAACTTTGCAAGTGCTGTGATCCAGAGCAAGCAGGGGGGCCCACTTGTTGGCACTGGCACAAGGCCCCTCATAGTACGGCGGTGTGTTTGATGGCTGGGGGTGCCTCCCACTGGCAGAGACACTTTTGCGTACTATGAGGGGCCCTGTGCCAGTGACGTCGCCAATGAGTATGCCCCCCATCTGATGAAGGGACCTGCACTTTCATCTGCACCTTCCTCTTTGCCCCCGTGTAAGGTGGTATAATATACGGGAAGGGGAACCTGACTTTCAGCAGGGTCAGATTCTGGCTGTGTAGCGTGCAAGGGGAATATAGTGGTCTGGGTCAATGTACCAGCAGACTCATCTAGCAGTGGCTGGGCAATGGGCAGGATGAGGAGGAAACACAGATATAGGCCCAAATAATAAAGTAGGCTAAATGCAGTTCAAAATTGGTAACAGGACTAAACGGGCGGCATTGCTTTGTTCAGTGGAGGACAACTGTAATGAGTGGCAGACACAGTTAGTAGGCCCAAATACTAAAGTAGGCTAAATGCAGTTCAAAATTGGTAACAGGACTAAACGGGCGGCATTGCTTTGTTCAGTGGAGGACAACTGTAAGGAGTGGCAGACACAGTTAGTAGGCCCAAAAAATAAAGTAAGCTAAAATCAGTTAAAAATTAGTAACAGGACTAGATAGGTGGCATAGCTAGGTACAGGGGTGGGCTCCTCTGCTGAGTAGCAGACAGTGGTAGTAGGAGCAAAGTATTAACTGGTCTAAAAGGAGGCCAGGGCCCCTGTATATTTTAACTATCATCTATCATTTTAACAAATTTGTATTGGCAGTGCCATTGAAGGATTTAACAGCACAGACTACACAGTGGTAGAGCAGGGAGAGGTAAGTATTGCAAGTGGTAGAGCACTGTTCGAGCTGGGGGGAACACTCTCTCGTGGGCTGCGGTACTGGCCCAGGGCCCCTCACATTATGACGGTGTCTGATGTTGGTTGTGCACCACCACCATCAGAGACACTTCATTGTACTATGAGGGACCCTGTGCCAGTGCCGTCGCCCAAGAGTGGGCACACCCACCTGTCCAGGCAAACGGCACTCGCACGGGTGCTTGCGCCAGGTGGTGACCACAGCCCTGTGGGGGGAGTCAGCCCATTTAGGGAGGTATAAAAATGGCCTATGGTGGACATTCAGCCGCTGCAAATGGAGGAATTGGAGAAGTCAGTAAGAGGAGGCCAAAAGCAAGACATTTTTCGGTAAGCTACGTGTTAGCAGGGGAAGGTGGGGCAAAATAATTTGAAATCCATGATTGGTTCATTTTAATGAAGGCTAGATCATCAACATTCTGGGTAGCCAGATGTGTCCTTTTTTCGGTCAGTATTGAACCAGCAGCACTGAAGACTCTTTCTGATAGGACACTAGAAGCAGGGCAAGCGAGCTCCTGTAATGCATATTCTGCCAATTCAGGCCAGGTGTCTATTATAGATGCCCAGTAATCAAAGGGGAATGATCTGTGAGGGAGAACATCGATAAGGGAGGAAAAGTAGTTCGTAACCATACTGGACAAATGCTGTCTCCTGTCACTTTGAATCGATGGAGCAGTACCTGTCGTGTCAGCGGTCATTGCGAAATCACTCCACAAACTGGCTGTAAAACCCCTCTGTTCAACGCCACTTCGAATTTGTGTACCTCTAACACCTCTGCCATGTTGCCCCCTATGGCTCGTGTGAGAACCATCACCGCCACGCTGTGTGCTGGGAATGCCTGAACCAAACGGTCTACAAGAGTTGCTTGTTTGGTAGCCAATATTTGCTCAAGGCACTTATGTGGCATGATATTTTGTAATTTTCCTTTATATCGTGGATCCAGGAGGCAGGCCAACCAGTAATCATCATCGGTCATCATTTTGATAATGCGGGGGTCCCTTTTTAGGATATGCAAGGCATACTCAGCCATGTGGGCCAATGTTCCAGGTGTCAATTCACTGCTTGTGCTGGGTTGAGGAGCACTTTCTTGCAAATCAACATCAGTTGTGTCCCGCAAAAACCCTGTACCTGACCTTGCAACGCAAGCAATTTGTATAGCCCCCTGAGAAGCATCCTCCTACCATAAATATTCATCCCATCATCCTCCTCCTCCTCTTCATCCACTACCTTGTCCAGGAGAGTTCCCTGAGCAGACAATGGCTGACTGTCATCAAGGCTTCCCTGCTCCTCCCCGGCTGCAGACGCCAGCTCCTTAATGTGCGTCAAACTTTGCACCAGCAGAAGCATTAGTGGAATGCTCATGCTTATGATGGTGTCATCTGCACTTACCAGCCGTGTGCATTCCTCAAAACACTGAAGGACTTGACAGAAGTCTTGTAGCTTCGACCACTGCACACCAGACAACTCAATGTCTGCCATCCAAGTGCCTGCCTGTGTATGTGTATCCTCCCACAAATTAATTACAGCACGCCTCTGTTCGCACAGCCTCTGAGCCATGTGCAGTGTGGAGTTCCACCTTGTTGCAACGTCGATTATTAGGTGGTGCTGGGGATGATTCGGCGATCTCTGATGGTTCAGCATACGGCTGGAGTGTGCGGGCGACAGGCAAAGTCTTTGCACCTTCAGGAGCAGGGCTGGTAACTCTGAATAATTTTTGAGGAAGCACTGCACCACCAGGTTCAAGGTGTGAGCCAGGCAAGGTATGTGTTTAAATTCTGAAAGGGCTATGACAGCCATAAAATTCCTTTCGTTATCACTGACTACCTTGCCTGCCTCAAGATGTACACTGCCCAGCCATGAGTTTGTTGCTGCGAGTACTCAGCCAGTACCTCCGCGGTGTGTCTGTTGTCACCCAAACACTTCATTTGTAACACATCCTGCTGATGCTTACCACTAGCTGTACGATAATGGGACACCTCATGTGCAACACTGGCAGCTGCGGATGGAGTGGTCATGCGACTGCACTCAGTGGACGAGCTTTCGCTTCTGGAGGAGGAGGAGGAGGGGTGGCGAACGCCTACAGAAAACTGTTTCCTAGACTGTGGGCTAGGCAGAACTGTCCCACTATGGCTGTCCCCTGTGGACCCTGCATCCACCACATTAACCCAGTGCACCGTGATGGACACGTGACGTCCCTGGCCATGCCTACTGGTCCATGCATCTGTTGTGAAGTGCACCTTTCCACTGACTGATTGCCCCAGTGCATGGACAATGCGGTCTTTGACATGCTGGTCGAGGGCCGGGAATGCTTTTCTCGCAAAGAAGTGCTAACTGGGTAGGTCATTGCATGGTACTGCGTAGGCCATCAAGTCTTTGAAAGCTTTGCTTTCAACTAACCAGTAGGGCATCATCTCTAAAGAGATTAGTATAGCAATGTGGGCGTTCAAACCCTGTGTATGTGGATGAGATGATGAGTATTTTCTTTTCCTATTGAGAGTCTCTTGTAGGGTAAGCTGGACTGGGGAGCTGCATATGGTGGAACTAGCGGTGGTGGTGGTGGACATGGGGAATTGAGAGAGGGTTGGTGATGGTATTCTTGATGTTGGCCTACATACAGTGTTTCCTACCAATAACCTTGTGATTCCCTGACTGCTTTGGCCTTGCGACAATACCTACACATTTGCTGCTGGTGGTGTCCTAACCAGTGGCCTTACAGTGAGGGAAGCAATGTAGCGTTGCTGACTACCTTCATTCTGAGCAGGTGCACCAACGGTACGGGACGTTTGGTAGTTAGTCCAGGCTTGCAAGTGCATGCTGGTTAAATGTCTAATCATGCACGTTGTATTTAAATTTTGAAGATTCTTCCCTCTGCTAAAGGTCTTTGAGCATTTCTTACAGATAACTTTTGACTGATCATTCGGATCTTGGTTAAAAAATTGCCACACTACAATCTTCCTACTATGGAATACCTTTTCAGGCATTGCACGCTGTGCTACTTTTACCGGATGGCCAAGCTGTCCTAAAACTGTTTTTGTTTTTGACAAACGTTTTTGGCCTGATACGGGCCTGCCAGATGACAGCTGTTGCGATGTAGATGGCTGCTGCGGATCATCCTCCTCCGCTTCAGAGCGACTGGCAGCGGCACCCTCTTCCCCCAATGGCTGCCAATCTGGGTCAACAACTCGGTCATCCATCACCTCCTCTTCAATGTTATGTGTACCTTCCTCTGTGTCACCGTGTAAGGTTCTATAGCGTTCGGGACGGGGCACCAAAGTCTCAGCAGGGTCAGATTCTGGCTCAGTACACTGCGAGGGCAATGTAGTGATCTGAGTCAATGGAACAGCATAATAATCTAGCTGTGGCGGTGCATCTGTGCTCTCCATGTCCGATTCATCTTGTAATGGGCAGTTAACAATTTCCCTTTCTAACCCAGGCACGGTATGTGTAAAGAGCTCCATGGAGTAACCTGTAGTGTCACCTGACGCATCCTTCACTTTAGGTTTGGGTGAAGGACACAAGGAAACGTCTTGTTCCTGACCGGGAGCATCAACTGACGACTCGCTGCTTTTATATTTGGAACTTTCTGAAGAGGAGGCGAAAGAGCTAGAGGCTGAGTCAGCTAGGAAAGCCAAAACTTTTTCCTGCTGCTCCGGCTTTAAAAGCTGTTTTCCTACTCCCACATAAGGGAGCCTTCAAGGCCTTGTGTAGCCAGATGATGGCGCTGGCTCAACACCTCCAGCCTTAGGTGCTATTGCGCTTTTGCCACTACCACCAGATGCACCACCACCATCAGTACCAGCTGGCAACCACCGGCTCTACCACCAGACTTCCTCATTTTTTGGAAAATCTAACCAAAATAACAATTGTTATATGGTACTGTAAAACAAGGTAGAAGGTGTATATAAACTTGTTGAGAATTTAAATCTCCCATTTTTGGGGGGAGACTGAACCAAAACTCAGGCCCAGTGTATAAAACAACACAAAGTAAGTGGTAGAAAGTGGCTGGCTGATATACGACAAACTTACAGGACTGAAGTATATCCACTTTGTGAGAATTAGAATCTCCCTTTTTTTTGGGGGGGGAGACAACCAAAACTCAGGCCCAGTGTATATAGCAACGCAATCTAAGTGGCAGAAAGTGGCTGGCTGACAAACAACAAACTAAAAAGACTGCAGTATATCCACTTTATGAGAATTTGAGTCTCACTTTTTTGGGGGGAGACAGAACCAAAACTCAGGCCCAGTGCATAAAACAACACAATGTAAGTGGCAGAAAGTGGCTGGAAGATATATGAAAAAATACAAGGACTGTAGTACAATTTCAATCTCCCTACAATAATCTCAGGAAAAGTATGGCAGCAATCAAAAGGACTTCTGCAAACAAAAGTGTGGACAAATAAACAGAATAACTTTGCAGAAAGGAGCAACAGGATTTTTGCTTTTAAAAAAGCAGTTGGTTTGCACAGCAGCGTGCAAACAGCAATGCAGCTATCAGGGAACCTTATAATGCAGCCTAATAAGCTACAGAGCTGAGGCACAAAAATATAGCCTCCACTGTCCCTGCAAAAAAAATTGTGGTGTTGGACAGTGGAAATCGCTACAGCACAAGCAGTTTGGTGGTTAATCTTCCCTCCCTAACTAAATCCCTTCTTCTGATGAAGCTGCAGCAACCTCTCCCTATGCTAAGATCAGCAGAAGTAAGATGGTGGCCGGCGTGCACGCCCCTTTATAGCCCCTGTGACGCCGCAGAAAGCAAGCCAATCACTGTCATGCCCTTCTCTAAGATGGTGGGGACCGAGACCTATGTCATCACGCTGCCCACACTCTGCGTCCTCCTTCATTGGCTGAAAAATGGCGCTGAAAGCATCATACGAAATGCAACTTTTGCATGCAGATCGCCGACCTCATGGCCGATCCCACACTAGGATCGGGTCGGGTTTCATGAAACCCGACTTTGCCGAAAGTCGGCGATTTTTGAATTTGTCCAATCCGTTTTGCTCAACCCTAGTTGATACCCCGTATGTGGGGGTAAACCACTGTTTGGGGGCATGGCAGAGCTCGGAAGGGAAGGCGCGCCATTTGACTTTTCAATGCAAAATTGACTGGAATTGAGATCGGACACCATGTCGCGTTTGGAGATCCCCTGATGTGCTTAAACAGTGGAAACCTCCCACAAGTGACACTATTTTGGAAAGTAGACCGCCTAGGGAACTAATCTAGATGTGTGGTGAGCACTTTGAACCCCCAAGTACTTCACAGAAGTTTATAATATAGAGCCGTTAAAAAAAAATCTTTTTTTTCACAAAAATGATCCTTTCCCCCCAAATTTTTTATTTTCCGAAGGGTAGCAGGACAAACTGGACCCCAAAAGTTGTTGTCCTGAGTACGCTGATACCCCATATATGGGGGTAGACCACTGTTTGAGCGCATGGCAGAGCTCGGAAGGGAAAGTACACCATTAGACTTTTCAATGCAAAATTGACTGGAATTGAGATTGGAACCCATGTCGCGTTTGGAGAGCCCCTGATGTGCCTAAACAGTAGAAACCCCCAACAAGTGACCCCATTTTGGAAAGAAGACCCCCTAAGGAACTTATCTAGATGTGTTTTGAGCACTTTTAACCCCCAATTGTTTTACTAAAGTTTAGAATGTAGAGCCGTGAAAATTAAAAAATAATTTTTTCTTTCCGCAAAATGATCTTTTAGCCCGCATTTTTTTCCCAAGGGTACCAGGAGAAATTGGACCCCAAACGTTGTTGTCCAATTTGTCCTGAGTATGCTGATACCCCATATGTGGGGGGAACCACTGTTTGGTTGCACGGCAGAGCTTGGAAGGGAAGGAGCGCCGTATGGAATGCAGACTTAGATGGATTGCTCTGCAGGCATCACATTGCATTTGCAGAGCCCCTGATGTGCCTAAACAGTAGAAACCCCCCACAAGTGACCCCATATTGGAACCTAGACCCCCCAAGTAACTTATCTAGATGAGTTGTGAGAACATTGAACCCCCAAGTGTTTGACTAAAGTTTATAACGCAGAGCCGTAAAAATAAAAAATCATTTTTTTCCCACAAAAATAGTATTTTAGCCCTCCAAATTTTTATTTTCCCAATGGCAACAAGAGAAATTGGACCTCAAACGTTGTCCAATTTGTCCTGAATATGCTAATACTGCATATGTGGAGGGAACCACTGTTTGGGCGCACGGCATAGCTCAGAAGGGAAGGAGCACCGTTTGGAATGCAGACTTAGATGGATTTGTCTGCAGGCGTTACTTTGCATTTGCAGAGCCCCTGATATACCTAAACAGTAGAAACTCCCACAAGTGACCCCATATTGGAAACTAGACCCCCCAAGGAACTTATCTAGATGTGTTGTGAGAACTTTGAACGCACAAGTGTTTCACTACAGCTTATAACGCAGAGCTGTGAAAATAAAAAATCCTTTTTTTTCCACAAAAATTATTTTTTAGCCCCCGGTTTTGTATTTTCCCTAGGGTAACAGGAGAAATTGGACCCCAAATTTCTAATTTGTCCTGAGTATGCTGATACCCTATATGTTGGGGTAAACCTCTGTTTGGGCACATGGGAGAGCTCAGAAGGGAAGGAGCACTGTTTTAGTTTTTCAACGCAGAATTGGCTGGAATTGAGATTGGATGCCATGTTTCGCTTGGAGAGCCCCTGATGTGCCTAAACAGTGGAAACCCCCAATTCTAACTGAAACCCTAACCCAAACACACCCCTAACCCTAATCCCAACCATAACTCTAACCACACCCCTAGCTCTAATCCCAACCATAAATGTAATCCAAAACCTAACTTTAGCCCCAACCCTAACCCTAACTTTAGCCCCAACCCTAACCCAAACTGTAACCCTAACTTTAGCCCCAACCCTAACCCCAACCCTAACCCTAACTTTAGCCCCAACCCCAACCCTAACTTTAGCTCCAACCCTATCCCCAACCCTAACCATATCCCCAACTCTAAGCCTAACCCTAACTTTAGCCCCAACCCTAACCCTCACTTTAGCCCCAACCCTAACCCTAACCCCAACCCTAACTTTAGCCCCAACCCTAATGGGAAAATGGAAATAAATACATTTTTAAAAATTTTATTATTTTTCCCTAACTAAGGAGGAGATGAAGGGGGATTTGATTCACTTTTTTAGCTTATTTTGGCAGATTTTTATGATTGGCAGCCGTCACACACTAAAAGACGCTTTTTATTGCAAAAAATAGTTTTTGCATCACCACATTTTGAGAGCTATAATTTATCCATATTTTGGCCCACAGAGTCATGTGAGGTCTTGTTTTTTGCAGGACGAGTTGACATTTTAATTGGTACCATTTTCGGGCACATGACATTTTTTGATTGCTTTTCATTCCGATTTTTGGGAGGCAGAATGAACAAAAGCCAGCAATTCCTGAATTTCTTTTAGGGGGGTGTTTATACCGTTCCACGTGTGGTAAAATTGATAAAGCAGCTTTATTCTTCAGGTCAGTACGATTACAGCAATACCTCGTTTATATCATTTTTTTATTTTTTGGCGCTTTTACACCAAAAAACTATTTTATATAAAAAATAATTGTTTTTGCATCACTTTATTCTGAGAGCTATAAGTTTTTTATTTTTCTGCTGATGATGCAGTATGGCAGCTTTTTTTTTGCGGGACAAAATGACATTTTCAGCGGTACCATGTTTATATATATATCTGTCTTTTGGATCACGTGATATTCCACTTTTTGTTCGCCGGTATGATAATAAAGCGTTTTTTCTTGCCTCTTTTTTATTTATTTTTTTGCCATGTTCACTGAAGGGGTTAACTAGTGGGATAGTTTTATAGAGTGGGTCGTTATGGAAGCGGCGATACCAAATATGTGTACTTTTATTGTTTTTTTATTATTTACATAAATAAATGGATTTATTGGGAAATATTTTTTTATTTCCTTATTTGGGGATTTTTTTTAATATGTTCTATTTTTTTTACTTTCTAACATTGTCCCAGGGTGGGACATCACTATATTAGATCAGATCGCTGATCTGACACTTTGCATAGCACTGTGTCAGATCAGCGATCTGACAGGCAGTGCAGGAGGCTTTCCGGCGCCTGCTCTGAGCAGGCGCCGGCAAGCCACCTCACTTCAGGACCCGGAAGGAGCCCCGTGGCCATCGTGGATCCGGGGACTGTGTCGCTGTCACTACTGACAGCGGCATCAGAGGGGTTAAATGCCCACGATCGGGGGCTTTGCTGCAGGGTGTCAGCTGTCATATACAGCTGACACTCGCACATGATCGCCGTGGCGCTCAGCGTTAGGCTGCACGATTGTGCCGCCTTACTAGTACTGTGGTTGGGGGAACTCAGTTCCCGCAGAGCAGTGCTAGAACGGCGCATGTCAGGAAGGGGTTAGAGCCCAATTATTTTGTGTATGAGTACCAATATTTTCTACATACATGGGGGACAGTTATGGGGACTCGGTTTACCCCTAGCTATGTTAATTTGAATGTTGACATGTGGGAGGAGTTACATATTTACAAAACCAGACACCTACGCACGGGTTTGTTTTTTTGGCGGCAATTTATCGATGACATATTGTTCATCTGGGGAGGTTCATAAAATGAACTTAATGTTTTTATTTTGGGCCTTAATGATAATAACTTCGGCCTTAAATTTACTCCCACTACTAGCACCACAAATGTCAACTTTTTAGATATTAATATTTATGTAGAGGATAATCACCTATATACTAGATGCCATCATAAAGAAGTTGATTCAAATAGTTTTATTCACATAACTAGTTTCCATCTACCTGTATGGCTCACAAATATCCCAAAGGGCCAATATACAAGAGTCAGATGAAACTGTGCCGACATGCATGACTATTATCGTGAATCAGATTAGTTGACTCAACAGTTTCTTAATAGGGGGTACCCAATGCCATTGTTGGAGAGAACAAAGCAGGAAGCGGGAGCCTTATCTAGAAACACCCTGGTCCATAAAGCAAAATCCAACATTCCAGGAACCCTGTGTTAGGACTGATGGAACACACCAAGCAATAATTAGAGAGGATATTATGTGCGTTCGCAGTCCGGGGTCCAACGTGCAGAAAAGACACCTGCTGCTCGGTAATGACGGACCATATGGTGGTATAATATGGATACACACATTGGTTAGCTTCATCCAGTATGAAGGAAGTGAACCCTGTTACGTCATAGGGCCGAGGTACCGCACAAAGAGCGCAAGCAAAGGGCCACAGAACCTGTCCAAAGACTCAGGGAAAAAGTTCCTCTAGACCTCTTGCGCTCGATACCACTACTGCGGTGTCAGAGATTACCTTGAACTAAGAATTAACCGCACAGGAGTGCACTCAGCACCGCTCTAGCAGATGCCACTAACCACCCAAACTTGAGCCAGGAAAGCGCACTATTAGCACATGACGCCGCACTGGCGGTCACAGCTAACAGACGCAGTATCGTGTGCTAGATATGCGGGATAGCACTGTCAGGCGCTAGGTAGCTTCCACCTTTCGCAAACAGTCAACAACAACACTGGGGATGGGAATGATTCTGAGCTTTTATCCAGCGACAGGCATACATCCACACACCCTAGCAAGTTTACACTAGTGCATGGCGGAGCGGCCATGTGAACCTCTTATAGTAGTAGCACTACGGAACCTTCCAGGAGGTCCAATAAGAGCCGCAACAGGACCTGAGCATGTGACCCCTGACCTCCAATGGGAGCTCATTCTGTGGGCATGCTCAGTATAAGAAAAGCAGGACTTAGTCCCTGAAAGGACTGCTCGGTGATGATCAGTGCTGGCTACAAAGGCAGAGCCTGAAAAGGCAGCAGAAACCAGGCACACAGTATCAGCTTTAGCCAGAAGCTGGGACTGACATCTCTGCTGAGCAGGTTCCACTGCGGCTGAAGGAGAATGAGAGACCGCAGTGGACATGGTTCGAGATTACCCCTGTGCAGCGGCGGGAACTCGACACCTAACAGCCCGAGTATCCAAGACCAGATTCATCAACTGCCATTTGTCATGCAGGGTACAAACAATTTAAAAATATTATTTGCAAACATTGGACAGAATGGTGGGTGAATTTTTATTCGCTTTCCCCAAATTTGTATACCGAAAAGCCCAATCATTGGGCAACTGCATAGCCCCTACCACTAAGTTGGCAATAAAATACTAGATAACACTAGAGAAGAAAGGGAAAGGATTCAGAAGAATCTAGGGCAGTGACTAATATAATGGTATTTAACAGAGAGAAATGCAAGATTCTACGTCTGGGCAAGAAAAGCAAAATTTACATCTTCAAAATGGGAGAAATAGAATTAAGCAACAGCACATAGGAAAAAGACGGGCATGCTAAAATGTCACAGACTGCACATGAGTCAAAAGTGGGATACACAAGAAAAGGCAAACACAATTCTAAGATGTATTAAGAGAAGCATATAGTCTAGATCATGTGAAGTAATTATCACGCTCTTACTGTTTTGCTCCTGGTGGTGGAAAAATCTTTTTATTCCTGTACAATACATATTACAACCTGTTGTCGCATTCCCAAATAGCTCAGTGCGTTAATAGGTTGATTCCCAAGTGAAAGGTCATTGCTTCAAATCGAAGAGTAGCCATGAAGACAATTTCCCAAGAAAAGAGAAACAGCATCATCTAGCTCATCGATTGCCAAGAAAATTGTCAAACTGCATCATGTGAGTGTCATAACAGTTGAAAGAATGCAAAATGAAGCCTGTCCTTCCATTTTGAAGCCAAAAGGTGGACATCCATGCAAAAATATAGGAGTCAACAAGTTGGCTCATCTCAAGGTCTATCAGTTCTTACTCGACAAACCCGGCAGTAGAGGTGGTTTTTATGCTTCATAATAGTGAGATTACAGACATCGATGCAAGCGCCATATGATGCAGATAATGTGGTCCAGATAAGGCTGGTTTCACACTTGCGTTTTTGTCTGCTGCGTTTTTTTTCAAAAAAACGCATGCGTTTTTTTTCCTATATTTAACATTGAAAACGCATGCGTTTTTTTGTGTATGCGTTTGGTCGCGTTTTGCAACGCATGCGTTTTTTTACTGCATGCGTTTTTTTTCTAAAATGCTACTTGTAGTATTTTTAGAAGCGTTTTTTGGACCAAAAAAAAACGCATGCGTTTTCATGCGTTTTTTTTGTGTCAAAAAATGCATTGGAGTCAATGGGGACGCATGCGTTTTTTGGTGCATGCGTTTTTTGCGTTAAAAAACGCATGCGTTTTTTTATTAAAAACACTTAAAACACACTAATATGCCACCACCCAACGTAAAGGTGATAAAGGGATCCTAACCCTACCCCTAACCCTAACCCTACCCCTAACCCTAACCCTAACCCTACCCCTAACCCTAACCCTAAGGGATCCTAACCCTACCCCTAACCCTACCCCTAACCCTAACCCTAACCCCTTTATGGTTAGGGGTAGGGTTAGGGTTAGGGTTAGGGGTAGGGTTAGGATCCCTTAGGGTTAGGGGTAGGGTTAGGGTTAGGGGTAGGGTTAGGGGTAGGGTTAGGGGTAGGGTTAGGATCCCTTAGGGTTAGGGGTAGGGTTAGGGGTAGGGTTAGGGGTAGGGTTAGGGGTAGGGTTAGGATCCCTTAGGGTTAGGGTTAGGGGTAGGGTTAGGGTTAGGGTTAGGGGTAGGGTTAGGATCCCTTAGGGTTAGGGTTAGGGGTAGGGTTAGGGTTAGGGTTAGGGGTAGGGTTAGGGTTAGGGTTAGGGGTAGGGTTAGGGTTAGGATCTCTTTAGGGTTAGGGTTATGATCCCTACCCCTAACCCTACCCCTACCCCTAACCCTAACTATTTTATTATTATTATTATTATTATTATTTATTATTATAGCGCCATTTATTCCATGGCGCTTTACATGTGAGGAGGGGTATACATAATAAAACAAGTACAATAATCTTGAAAAATACAAGTCACAACTGGTACAGGAGGAGAGAGGACCCTGCCCGCGAGGGCTCACAATCTACAAGGGATGGGTGAGGATACAGTAGGTGAGGGTAGAGCTGGCCGTGCAGCGGTTTGGTCAATCGGTGGTTACTGCAGGTTGTAGGCTTGTCGGAAGAGGTGGGTCTTCAGGTTCTTTTTGAAGGTTTCGATGGTATTTCTGTTTATAGTGGGTTTTTTACTTTTTTTTAATGATTGGCAGCTGTCACACATTTCTCAGCATGCGTTTAAAAAACGCAAACGCATGAAAAAACGCATGTAAACGCGGTAAAACGCCGCGTTTTTTACACCACATGCAAAAACGCATGCGTCAAAAAAACGCAGCGTTTGCATGCGTTTACATGCGTTTTTTCACCATGCGTTTTTTTGCGTTTTTTACCGCAAAAACGCACCCAAAAAAACGCAAATGTGAAACCAGCCTTAGACACCTCTCCTGGACTAAAAAGCCTAAAATACATGGGGCAGGAAGCAACCAGCTAGTTAAAACCAACTAAATCTGCTGGAATTGGGCGTGGGACATGTCACACGAGTTTGCTACAAACAGAAAAAGACTGACCAGCACATCCCTACTAGTGTAAATAGCTGCCAGCTAGCATAACAATTCCAAGAAAATATAAAGCTGCACCCTGAATTGTTCAGAATTGTACATCTAGAAAATTGGAACTGCATAACTGCCACAGAACATTGGTTAGGTGCTATATTACTCATGTGAAATTATGAAAAATTGGAAATGCAAAATTTGCTGTAGGAAAATTATGGCAGCTTCAAGTTCAAAGCAGAAGCGGATAACGAGATATGGAGTCTGAAAGTCAAAAGTTCAAAACATTGTTACCCTTTAGCTCTTCACTTTTTGTGTGTTACCATTATCCCGACATTCCAGATGTGTCCCAATTTACTTACTATATTTGTTTATCTTCCCTGCACCAAAAATGGCTATATTATTGATTTGCAGTCTAAGACTTTTCCAATCACTGAGTGTGGAAACACTTTTAATCATTTTTAATTATTTTTTTTATAATAAATAAACTTTTTTTAGGTTTCTTTATTTTGGTAAATTCATTTATTACTCAAAATGATATTTTTGGACCACCACTTGTCAAAAAGCTATCAGTTCAATAGGTATTCGCCCTCAGAAAAGCAATAATTTTTGCATTATTTGACGTTTTAAAAAACATATAAAAATCTGTCGGTGCAGTGTCTTATTAAACAGGCTGTTGTTTACCATCTGTTTAGCCATTGCAATATATTAAGACTATTTTCACATTACTAAGCCTGTGTTTTCATTAAAAAAAACTTTTAAAGTGTTTAATACAGTCCTACCAGACCTCAGAGGGTTATGCAAATTTTTTCGGTTTTTCATGTATTTGCAATTCATGTCGCACTTATTCACCACAAATACAAATTAAAACATAAAAATTTTGCCAAGCAGGTGAATTTGTTGATTTCTAAAGATTTGCATATCTCAGGAAAACATCTAGTTAACCACTTCATGACTGGAGCTTTTTTTCAGTTTTGCGTTTTCGATTTCTGACCCCCCCCCCTCCCTTCCCAAAGCTGGCCATACCTTTTTCATTTTGACGACAATATGGCCATATGAGAGCTTATTTTTTGCGGGACGAGTTGTACTTTTGAATGACATCATTGGCTTTACCATCTATTGTACAACAAATGGTAAAAAAATTCCAAGTGCGGTGGAATTGCAAAAAAGTGCAATCTGTGCAATCCCACTCTACTTTTTTGAGGGCTTTTTTGATAGGTTCACTAAATGCTAAATCTGACCTGCAATTATGATTTATTTTCAAGGTCATTACAAGTTCATAGACACCAAACATGTCTAGGTTCTTTTTTGTCTAAGTGGTGGAAAAAATTCCAACTTTGCTAAAAAAAATTGTGCCATATTCCAATACCCGTAGCGTCTCCATTTTTTGTGATATTGGGTTGGGTGAGGGCATATTTTTTGCATGTTGAGCTTATGTTTTTAATGATACCATTTTGGTGCAGATACAATCTTTTGATCGCCCATTATTGCATTTTATTACAATGTCGCTGTAACCAAAAAAACTTAATTTTAGCGCTTTTACTTTTTTCTCGCTACGCTGTTTAGCGATCAGGTTAATCCTTGTTTTACTGATATTTCAGGCAATTCTGAATGCAGGGATACAAATTATGTGTATTTTTGATTTTGATTTGGTCAGAATTGCTGACGTGCTATGAGTGCTGACCACTGGGTGACGCTCACAGCAATGCAGAAGAAACAACCATAGAGGTCTCAAGGAGAACTCGAGTTGTCATATTGACACATCAGTGACCCACAATCATGTGACACAGGTCACCGATGTGCGTATTTCTGGCCCGATTGCTGGAAGCA
Organism: Ranitomeya imitator; assembly: GCF_032444005.1. Lineage (NCBI taxonomy): Eukaryota > Metazoa > Chordata > Amphibia > Anura > Dendrobatidae > Ranitomeya > Ranitomeya imitator. The sequence goes on along the minus strand of NC_091286.1, from coordinate 326,189,064 downwards.
CCATTTAAAAGCCACGGATGGAATCGTGATCTGTTCAAAACAGCTGACATGTCCCAGGAAAGATGTGGGCTCACCACCGGAGCCCACATCTAAGGAAGGGATACCGACATCGGCGGTAAAAGCAATCTTTCAAACTGATTACTGTAATTGAATATTTTTCCTGTCCCATACCGTACAGAATGGTAATACAAATAAATTACTATATTTTTGTGGGTTCAGTAATGATATAACAGTAATATTGAAAACCAAGGGATTATTTCTCACTTGTATATGGAGCATTAGTTCTCCGGTAAGGCGATAAACCACTATTAGTATTTTTCAGCTCATCCCATTTATATTCATAACTTTAATAGAAAAAGACATAATTTCAAAAAATACCTACCATCTGCAAACACAGAACGCAAGAATTTTCTATTCCTCTGCATACTAGCACTGTATCAGTTTACTTGAACCCAGCAATATTGATGAGGAATATTCATGAGGCACTAGTTCTTATTAAATATATATGATGAATTACCATGAATATTGATTCAGTTTACGGAATACCTGACATCTCAGTGCAGGTGACTGAAGAGTATTAACATTGACATAGCCAATACATTAGAAAATACATACATGTAAAATATTTTGCACAGCGATTCCTATTTTCTTGTGCAAATCTTGTTGTGCTAAAAAAAAGAAAAACAATTGCCAGTAAAATCAAATTATGTGGTATATGGTGGAAATAAAGTCAACACCCCTGTTTTAACCCCTTAGTGACAGAGCCAAATTTTTAAAATCTGGCCAGTATCACTCTATGTGGTAATAACTCTGGAACAAATTCCAGTGATTGTGAGATTGTTTTTTCATGACACATTAAACTTTATGATAATGGTAAATTTAGGTCAATATGTTTTGTGTTTATTTATAAAAAATATCAGAAATTTGACAAAAATGATAAAAAAAGTAGTAATTTTCAAACTTTGAATGATTATCCCTTTAATCCAGATAGTCATACGATAGCAAAACATCAATAAATAACATTTCCCACATGTCTGCTTTACATCAGCACCATTTGTAAAATGTTATTTTATTTTGTTAGTATTTTAGGAAGTTTAAAAATGTAGCAGTCATTTTTAATTTTTTCATGGAAATTATTACAAAATTATTTTTTTAGGGACCTCTCCAGGTTTGAAGTGACTATAGGGGTCTTATATATTGTAAAAAACAAATCAAAAGTGATATCATTTTAAAAAACAGCACCCCTCGACATATGATATGATATAGTCATTATTGACAGCAGCATCTAAGGGGTTAAACAGATATGGACCGTGACAACACCGATCGTGGCTGATGCAGCAAGTTGTCAGCTATAGTGAACAGCCGACAGCTGCTGGATTGTTACCTATGTGGAGATGTCATTCTCTTATATCTCAGGTCAGTTAAAAGACGTATTGACGGTCATTAAGGGATTGGTTTTTGTCATGTAAGAAAATCATGCCAGGAATAAACCTTTCAGAATTTTTTCACCTTTAATGTTAGTCATTGTCAGATTATAATTTGTGCTATTTAATTGAAAAATAAACTCAAATCTTTTCTGGTGGAAAAAGAAAAATGAAAAACGAAAATAATGTGGTTGCATAAATATGTACAGTTAAACTATTACTTTGTTGAAGTATTCTTTGTTTATGACAGCATTCAATCTTTTTGGGTAGGAGTCAATCAGTATGGCACATCTATAAGTGGCAATATTTGCCCACTCTTCATTTCAGTAGTGGTTCAAATCTGTCAAATTGCCTTCAAAAGATCAACCCACAGATTTTGAATTGGTTATATGTCTGGCTGGGCCATTCATAAACTTTGATCTTGTTCTGATTAAATCATTATTTTGTTGATTTGGAGGTATGATTAGGGTCATTTTTGAGCTGAAAGCTGAAATTCCCCTTCATTCTCAGCTTTTTAGCTGAAGCTTGAAGGTTTTGATGCAAAATTGATTGATATTTGGAAATGTTCTTAATTCCCTCCTCCTAAAGTCCTAGTCCAAGTTGTCAAAAAGAGCCCCAGAGAACATTGCTGCCTCCAAAATGATTCCGTGTGGGTATGGTGTTCTTTTGATGCAATCGTGGCTTTGTGCCAAACATACGTTTTTGAATTATGAATTTTATGATTAAAAAGTTCAATCTTAACCCTTCTTATGAACTCTGCATATCATAACACATTTCCCCACAAGTTTTTGGCAAACTTGATGTAGGTTTTGACAAAACATAGCTGGGCTTTGTAAGAAAAGGCTTCCATCTTGCTACTGCTTTGACCACTTGGTAGCCTCTTCAACGAATTTTATTATTAGTATTTCATAATTTTTTAAGGGATGTTCAGCCATAGGTAATGTAATTTTTGTGCCAAATTTAAGCAACTTTTTGATGGCTATCTTCACAGTGTTCCATGTCATAACTAATGCCTTGGAACAAATTGTATCCTTCTCCTGACTGATATATTTAACCCCTTCATGACCTTGGGATTTTTCGTTTTTCCGTGTTCGTTTTTCACTCCCCTCCTTCCCAGAGCCATAACTTTTTTTTATTTTTCCGTCAATATGGTCATGTGAGGGCTTAGTTTTTGCGGGACGAGTTGTACGTTTGAATGACATCATTGGTTTTAGCATGGCGTGTACTAGAAAATGGGAAAAAATTCCAAGTGCGGTGAAATTGCAAAAAAAAGTGCTGTCCCACACTTGCTTTTTGTTTGGCTTTTTTGCTAGGTTCACTAAATGCTAAAACTGACCTGACATTATGATTCTCCAGGTCAGTACGAGTTCATAGACACCTAACATGACTAGGTTATTTTTTATCCAAGTGGTGAAAAAAAATTCCAAACTTTGCTAAAAAAAAAAAAAAAATTTGCGCCATTTTCCGATACTCGTAGCGTCTCCATTTTTCATGATCTGGGGTCAGTTGAGGGCTTATTTTTTGCATGCTGAGATGACATTTTTAATGATAGCATTTTGGTGCAGATATGTTCTTTTGATTGTCCGTTATTGCATTTTAATGCAATGTCGCGGCGACCAAAAAAACGTAATTCTGGCGTTTCGAAATTTTTTCTCGCTACGCCGTTTAGCGATCAGGTTAATGCTTTTTTTATTGATAGATCGGGCGATATTTGATATGGTGCCACACAAAAGTTGATACATAAAATGAGAATAATGGGGGTAGGGGAAAATATGTGTAAGTGGGTTAAGAGCTGGCTCAAGGATAGGAAACAAAGGGTGGTTATTAATGGAGCACACTCAGACTGAGTTGAGGTTACCAGTGGGGTACCACAGGGTCAGTATTGGACCCACTTCTTTTTAACATATTTATTAATGACCTTGTAGGGGGCATACAGGGCATAATTTCGATATTTGCAGATGACACTAAACTCTGCAGGGTAATCAATACAGAGGAGGACAATTTTATATTACAGGATGATTTATGTAAACTAGAAGCTTGGGCTGATAAATGGCAAATGAGCTTTAATGGGGATAAATGTAAGGTCATGCACTTGGGTAGAAGTAATAAGATGTATAACTATGTGCTCAAGGCCGGGGTCACACTAGACAGTAATACGGACGAGTGCAATGCGATAAAAAATCGCATAGCACTCGCCCCAATGTTAATCTATGGGGCAGCTCCCATCATCCGATATTTTCTCGGCCGTATTCAGGATCCGAGTGAAATCGCAGCATGCTGCGATTGTCAGCGTATCTCGGGCGAGACTCGCCAATGAAAGTCTATGGGTGCGAGAAAACATCGGATTACATACGGACCATACGTGTGCATTGCGAGAAATACGGAAGACTTCTCCAGGTGACAGAAAATTGAATCATCCATTATCAGGAAGCTTTGGAATGCTAATTTCAGGCCCACGCTGGATTGCAAACCAGGAAGCACGCCTCCACGGAGTGTTCTGTAGTAGCAGCATGGCCAGGCATATTAATGTGGAGATGCTCATTGCTCTGGTCCATGATAGGCCCGAATTATGGGACCAAACGCGACGCACATTATGCAGACCGTGCATGTAAAGACGCAGCATGGAGGGCAATATGTCGCCACATGTTCACCGATTTTGATGAGCGACCTCAAGAGGTTCAGCAAGAAATATGTAAGTACCATTCTTCAAATGTTTTTTTTTTCATGTAAGCCTGAAAGCATCATATGTGTTTTGCTTATGATGTTAGTAAATCATCCATGCTCTTGGTTGAAGATGCCAAAACATTCCCAAGAGACACAAATATGGCTTTAAATTAATTTAGCTATAGTCCGTTAATATAGGGCCAAAGGAATTTTATGTCCCCCTAGCCCATGTGTTTTTGCAAAGCCTGTAACTGTTTGTGTGTGATATTTATCTCAAATGTTTTGTATATTTGCAGTCAATGATGTAAATAGACGCTGGCGGAGTTGCCGGGACCAATACCAGCGTGAGCGTCAAGTTCATGGGCGGAGTGGTGATGCAGCCCCCCAAAAAAGGAAATACCTTTATTATGACCGCCTAAATTTTCTTGCCCCGGTGATGGAGCTACGACCGTAAGTGCATGCATGTGTACAAATATGTAACACATTTTATGATGTGAATATGTATGTATTTTTTACTATAAATAATGTTTTGTGAAATCCAGAACAGAGTCAAATCTGACTGAAAGAGAGACTGGATCTGACTCTGAGTTGCTGATTGACCCTGTTGCTGAAGATGCAGAATTGGCTGGACCATCTGGGCAAGCAACAGGCAGCAACCACCCTCCCCCACCACCACAACCAGCAGCAGCGTCTACCGCTCCACAGGAGGCAAGACCTGAGGTTGATGAAGGAGGCCAGCGCAGCAGTCCAACATTGGCTCTGGATACATCACCACAGCCTACTACCAGACCAAACCGTGGTCGTCGCAGAAGGGTGGCTTTGAACATTGGCACCAGGAGGCAAGTTGATACCGGGGTGTTGGACTATTTGTCCCGAGCTGCCAATGATGATGGGGAGGAAGCTTACTTCCGCAGTCTTGCCCGCTATTTACGTCCCATTCCCCGCTTGCTCAGGCTGCGGACCAGAGGTTGCATCCAAATTTTGCTAGATGCGGCAACACCCCCAAACAACCCGACTAATATCTTTAATTATCTTGAACGGTGGCAAATGTCATCTACCAACCTTCTGGCGGTGCAAGACCTTCCACAGGACCAATCACAAACTGTGTCAGCACCACCCCCGCAACCTATAGCTCCACAGCCTGCACAAACCACACAACAAGGCCAAAACAGGGGTATTTATGATTTTGTAGCACATCCCCAATCTGACCACTTGAACAGACACATGTTTGGAGGCTGGTCCCAACATGTGTCTGCTCGACATGGTCATATTGGGGGTTCGGAACAAATGGGTCAAGCCAGTAGCCAGGACTTGATGCCCTTCTACCCTCCACATCAAGTGTTAGGTCATACACATGATCGCAGCTTGCAGCAACACCCGCAATTTCTATCTGCAATAACACAGGTAGACAGAGTGGTTGGTCAACCACCCAGGCCAAGTTCCGCACATGCTGGACACCCGCCATCACCATCACCACCCCCAACCTACCATAACCTGTAATGTTTTGGATGTTAGATTTTGCCTGTCATTTTGGCCTTTTGTTGGCCTTAGTTTTTTGTGACCATGGCATGTAAAGCTGTGTTGTTTGTTTTGTTTAAATTACATATGAAAATTGAAATATGTTTTGGGAATGCATATATATATGCGCAGAGCAGTAAAAATTTGTTCTGAAAACAGAGTCTTATGTCTTGGTCCAGCTACATACATGATTTGTCAGCTTTACACACTTACATCTTTTCATCATCAGATACATATTACACCAATTTCTGAAGGAAATTATGTGATTTATTAACTTAGAATCTAATCAAAAATTAAGGCAAAACAGCATTGTCTTGCCAAACCGTAGATCCCTCTGGTGACACAAAAAAATTGGTTAAAACATCACGAACTTTTAGGCCAGAGGGCTGACGACGTGAGGGACGAACACGTGTAGTTGTCAAGACAGTATTTGCATAATCAATGTCATCTGCAGCAGATGATGGGCAATCATGGTCTCTTGTAAAGTTGTGAAGAACAACACATGCTTTTATCACACCATTTACATTGCCTTCACTCAGTTGGATTGCAGACTGAAGGACCCGCCATTTTGCACTGAGAATGCCAAATGAACACTCGACCAGACGGCGGGCACGGGAAAGACGCAAATTAAAGATTCTGCGCCGGTAGTCCAGGCCTCTCCGTGGATAGGGTCTCATGACGTTCCTTGATAATTGAAAGGCCTCATCTGCTACCATCATGTAAGGCACCGCATCCAAATTAGCACCTGGTATGTGACTTGGGGGTGGGAGAACCAATTCATTGTTGCGCAGCCGCCGACCCATAATGGAAGAACTGAAGACTCTAGAGTCTCCAGTTCTCCCATAGGCCCCAATATCTACAATTATAAACCTGTAGTTGCTGTCGACTAGGGCCAACAGCACTACAGAGAAAAACTGTTTATAATTATAGAATTGGGTCCCTGAACCTGGCGGCTTACGCACACGGATGTGCTTTCCGTCAAGAGCCCCAATACAGTGCGGAAACTGGCATGTGTCCTGAAATCCTTGAGCAATACGTAACCAGTCTGCAATTTTTGGTTCAGGCATCACCTCTTGATGGAGTCTTCTCCAGATTTCCGTGCATGTATCCCGCACAATCCCAGAAATTGTAGATTTTCCCAATAAAAACTCTAAATGCAGGGCCGCATATGATAGGCCAGTGGCAAGGAAGCTAAAAGACAAAATAATATTTTTATCAAAGATAAAATTAACACAATACAGGGTGATATGGGGCAATCAAACACTTTTTTAAAATTAAAAAAAAAAAAAAAAAGCTATGGCTTTGATCTTTTAAAAAAATTACATTAAGAAAATAAGTAAAAATTATGTTGAAGTTAATTAACCATTTAAGTATATAATTTGAAGAAGGGGTATCGACAAAAAAATGAGTAACATATTGGGTCAATTAGTATTAAGGCATACCGCAAGGTAAGGATAAGGCGCTCCTCAGCTGAAATAGATTTGCGCATCCTGGTGTCCTTCTTCGTGATCCCTGGACGCAAAATCTCCAACAAAATGTCAAAGGTTTGAATCCTCATCCGACAATAGTTGAAGAACTTGTCCGGATTAGTCCTCAGAGCAGCATACAGACGGCTGAAATGGCCTTTATTGATACGTTGTTTGATAAGTGGATGTACCCACATCCGTCTCCGCCTCCTCGGATCTACAATAACTGGGTATGGCTGGCCAAAACGTTGGGAAAGTACCCAGTTGAAAAGCACACGCTCTGTGGTGTTGAAAGTCAGTCGATCAGACATGTTGCTCATCAATCCGAAGTGCATCAACACAAGCAGGGACTCTACTGCATAGATTGGTGGGTGGCACCTGTGTTTTGGGCCATTAAATAATGTTCTTGGTGATGATTTAAATTTTTTCAGGTGGAAAAACCGTTATATGTCCATTTTGCAAGCCTGCGAGAAATTCTCGCCATACGGAAGCCATACGGATGTCACACGGATGTCAAACGGATCATTTGATGTGAGAAAATCGCATCCTCGCACTGCACTCGGATGACTGTTTTGTAAAAATTTGTGCGATTCTCGTCCGTCAAAAACGGACCTTTTTTTATACGTTGTGTGTGTCCCCGGCCTAATTCTAAATCTCTGGGCAAAACCATCAATGAAAAAGACCTGGGTGTATGGGTGGATGACAAACTCATATTTAGTGGCCAGTGTCAGGCAGCTGCTACAAAGGCAAATAAAATAATGGGATGCATTAAAAGAGGCATAGATGCTCATGAGGAAAACATAATTTTACCTCTATACAAGTCACTAGTTCGACCACACCTAGAATACTGTGCACAGTTCTGGTCTCCGGTGTATAAGAAAGACATAGCTGAACTAGAGCGGGTGCAGAGAAGAGCGACCAAGGTTATTAGAGGACTGGGGGGTCTGCGATACCAAGGTAGGTTATTACACTTGGGGCTATTTAGTTTGGAAAAACGAAGACTAAGGGGTGATCTTATTTTAATGTATAAATATATGAGGGGACAGTACAAAGACCTTTCTGATGATCTTTTTAATCATAGACCTGAAACAGGGACAAGGGGGCATCCTCTGCATTTGGAGGAAAAAAGGTTTAAGCATAATAACAGACGCGGATTCTTTACTGTAAGAGCAGTGAGACTATGGAACTCTCTGCCATATGTTGTTGTAACTAATGAGTGATTCATTACTTAAATTTAAGAGGGGACTGGATACCTTTCTGGAAAAGTATAATGTTACAGGGTATATATACTAGATTCCTCGATAGGGCGTTGATCCAGGGAACTAGTCTGATTGCCGTATTTGGAGTCGGGAAGGAATTTTTTTCCCCAATGTGGAGCTTACTCTTTGCCACATGGGTCTTTTTTGCCTTCCTCTGGATCAACATGTTAGGGCATGTTAGGTTAGGCTATGGGTTGAACTAGATGGGCTTATAGTCTTCCTTCAACCTTAATAACTATGTATGTACATTGTGTTGTTTTATGCACAGGGCCTGAGGTTTGGTTCAGTCTCCCAAAAAAATACGTGAGATTCAAATTATCACAAAGTGGATATATTTCAGTCCTGTTAGTTTGTAGTATATCTGCTAGCCACTTTCTGCCACTTACATTGTGTTGTTTTATGCACAGGGCCTGAGGTTTGGTTCAGTCCCACCCCCAAAAAGGGAGATTTAAATTCTCAACAAGATTATATACACCTTCTACCTTGTTTTACAGTACCATATAACGTTTGTTTTTTTGGTTAGATTTTCCAAAAAATGAGGAAGTCTGGTGGAAGAGCCCATGGGCGGTGGATGGTACTGATGGTGGTGGTGGTGGTGCATCTGGTGGTAGTGGCAAAAGCACAATAGCACTTAAGGCTGGAGCTGTTGAGCCAGCATCATCATCTGGCTACACAAGGCCTCAAAGGCTTCCGTGTCTGGGAGTAGGAAAACAGCTTTTAAAGCCGGAGCAGCAGGAAAAAAATTTGGCTTTCCTTGCTGACAGCCTCTAGCTCTTTCGCCTCCTCTTCAGAAAGTTCCAAATATAAAAGCAGCGAGTCATCAGTGGATGCTCCCGGTCAGGAACAAGACGTTTCTTTGTGTCCTTCACCTAAACCAAAAGTGAAGGATGCATCAGACGACACTACAGGTTACTCCATGGAGCTCTTTATACATACCATGCCTGGGTTAGAAAGGGAAATTGTTAACTGCCCATTACAAGATGAATCGGACATGGAGTGCACAGATGCACAGCCACAGCAAGATTATTATGTTGTTCCATTGACTCAGATCACTACATTGCCCTCGCAGTGTACTGAGCCAGAATCTGACCCTGCTGAGACTACGGTGCCCCATCCCGTACGCTATAACACCTTACACGGTGACACAGAGGAAGGTGCACATGACATTGAAGAGGAGGTGATAGATGACCCAGTTGTTGACCCAGATTGGCAGCCATTGGGGAAGAGGGTGCCGCTGCCAGTAGCTCAGAAGCGGAGGAGGATGATCCGCAGCAGCCATCTACATCGCAACAGCTGTCATCTGGCAGGCCAGTATCAGGCCAAAAACGTTTGTCAAAACAAAAACCGTTTTAGGACAACATGGCCATCCGGTGAAAGTAGCACAGCGTGCAATGCCTGAAAAGGTATTCCATAGTAGGAAGAGTGTATTGTGGCAATTTTTTAACCAAGATCCGAATGATCAGTCAAAAGTTATCTGTAAGAAATGCTCAAAGACCTTTAGCAGAGGGAAGAATCTTCAAAATTTAAATACAACGTGCATGCTTAGACATTTAACCAGCATGCACTTGCAAGCCTGGACTAACTACCAAACGTCCCGTACCGTTGGTGCACCTGCTCATAATGAAGGTATTCAGCAACGCTTCATTGCTCTCCTCACTGTAAGGCCAACGGTTAGGACACCACCAGCAGCAAATGTGGAGGTATCGTTGCAAGGCTGAAGCAGTCAGGGAATCACCAGGTTCTTGGTAGGAAACACTGTATGTAGGCCAACATCGAGAATACCATCACCAACTATCTCTCAATCTGCCATGTCCACCATCACCACCGCTAGTTCCACCATATGCACCTCTCCAGTCCAGCTCACCCTACAAGAAACTCTCATTAGGAAAAGAAAGTACTCATCCTCTCATCCGCGTACACAGGGTTTGAACGCCCACATTGCTATACTAATCTCGTTAGAGATGATGCCCTACCGGTTGGTTGAAAGCGAAATTTTCAAAGACCTGATGGCCTACGCAGTACCATGCTATGGCCTACTGAGTCGGCACTTCTTTGCGAGAAAAGCCATCCCAGCCCTCCACCAGCATGTCAAAGACCGCATTGTCCATGCACTGAGGCAATCAGTCAGTAGAAAGATGCACCTCACAACAGATGCATGGACCAGTAGGCATGGCCAGGGACGTTATGTGTCCATCACGGTGCACTGGGTTAATGTGGTGGATGCAGGGTCCACAGGGGACAGCCATAGTGGGACAGTTCTGCCTAGCCCACGGTCTAGGAAACAGTTGGCAGTAGGCGTTCGACACCCCTCTTCCCCCTCCTCCTCCTCCAGAAGCGAAAGCTCGTCCACAGAGTGCAGTCGCACAACCACTCCTTCCGCAGTTGCCAGTGTTGCACACGAGGTGACCCATTATGGAACAGCTAGTGGTAAGCGTCAGCAGGCTGTGTTGCAAATGAAGTGTTTGGGCGACAACAGACACACCGCGGAAGTACTGGCTGAGTACTTGCAGCAACAAACTCAGTCATGGCTGGGCAGTGTACATCTTGAGGCAGGCAAGGTAGTCAGTGATAACGGAAGGAATTTTATGGCTGCCATAGCCCTTTCAGAACTTAAACACATACCTTGCCTGGCACACACCTTGAACCTGGTGGTGCAGTGCTTCCTCAAAAATTATCCAGAGTTACCAGCCCTGCTCCTGAAGGTGCGAAGACTTTGCTCGCACATCTGCCGGTCGCCCAAACACTCCAGCTGTATGCTGAACCATCAGCGATCTCTGAATCTTCCCCAGCACCGCCTAATAATCGACGTTGCAACAAGGTGGAACTCCACACTGCACATGGTTCAGAGGCTGTGCGAACAGAGGCGTGCTGTAATTAATTTGTGGGAGGATACACATACACGGGCAGGCACTTGGATGGCAGACATGGAGTTGTCTGGTGTGCAGTGGTCGAAGCTACAAGACCTCTGTCAAGTCCTTCAGTGTTTTGAGGAATGCACACGGCTGGTAAGTGCAGACAACGCCATCATAAGCATGAGCATCCCACTAATGCGTCTGCTGATGCAAAGTTTGATGCACATTAATGATCTGGCGTCTGCAGCCGAGGAGGAGGGAAGCCTTGATGACAGTCAGCCATTGTCTGCTCAGGGAACTCTCCTGGACAAGGTGGTGGATGAAGAGGAGGAGGAGGATGATGGGGATGAATATTTATAGGAGGAGGATGCTTCTCATGGGACAATAGAAACTGTGTGGCGTTGCAAGGTCAGGTACAGGGTTTTTGCGGGACACAACTGATGTTGATTTGCAAGAAAGTCCTCCTCAACCCAGCACAAGCAGTGAATTGACACCTGGAACATTGGCCCACATGGCTGAGTATGCCTTGCGTATCCTCAAAATGATGACCAATGACGATTACTGGTTGGCCTGCCTCCTGGATCCACGATATAAAGGAAAATTACAAAATATCATGCCACATGAGAACCTTGAGCAAATATTAGCTACCAAACAAGCAACTCTTGTAGACCGTTTGGTTCATTCATTCCCAGCACACAGCGGCGGTGATGGTTCTCATACGAGCCATAGGGGGCAACATGGCAGAGATGTAGATGGTAGAGGTGCACAATTCCGAAGTGGCGTTGGACAGAGGGGTTTTATGACCAGTTTGTGGAGTGATTTCGCTATGACCGCTGACACGACAGGTACTGCTGCATCGATTCAATGTGACAGGAGACAGCATTTGTCCTGTATGGTTATGGACTGCTTTTTCTCCCTTATCGATGTTCTCCCTCACAGGTCATTCCCCTTTGATTACTGGACATCTAAAATAGACACCTGTCCAGAATTGGCAGAATATGCATTACAGGAGCTCGCTTGCCCTGCTGCTAGTGTGCTATCAGAAAGAGTCTTCAGTGCTGCTGGTTCAATACTGACTAAAAAAAGGACACGTCTGGCTACCCAGAATGTTGATGATCTAACCTTCATTAAAATGAACCAATCATGGATTTCAAATTATTTTGCCCCACCTTCCCCTGCTGACACGTAGCTTGCCTGAAAAATGTCTTGCTTTTAGCCTCCTCTTATTGACTTCTCCAATTCCTCCATTTGCTGCTGCTGAATGTCCACCATAGGCCATTTTATACCTCCCTAAATGGGCTGACTCCCCCCACAGGGCCTTGGTCACCACCTGGCACAAGCACCCATGCAAGTGCCGTTTGCCTGGACAGGTGGGTGTGCCCACTCTTGGGCGACGGCACTGGCACAGGGTCCCCCATAGTACAATGAAGTGTCTCTGATGGTGGTGGTGCACAACCAACGTCAGGCACACCGCCGTAATATGTGGGGCCCTGTGCCAGTACCGCCGCCCACGAGAGAGTGTTCCCCCCCAGCTTGAACAGTGCTCTACCACTTGCAAAACTTACCTCTCCCTGCTCCACCACTGTGTAGTCTGTGCTGTTAAATCCTTCAATGGCACTGCCAATACAAAGTTGTTGAAATGATAGATGATAGTTAAAATATACAGGGGCCCTGGCCTCCATTTAGACCAGTTAATACTTTGTGCCTACTACCACTGTCTTCTACTCAGCAGAGGAGCCCACCCCTGTACCCAGCTATGCCGCCCATTTAGTCCTTTTACCAATTTTGAACTGCATTTAGCCTACTTTAGTATTTGGGCCTACTAACTGTGTCTGCCACTCATTACAGTTGTTCTCCACTGAACAAAACAATGCCGCCTGTTTAGTCCTGTTACCAATTTTGAACTGCATATAGCCTATTTTAATATTTGGGCCTACTAACTGTGTCTGCCACTCATTACAGTTGTCCTCCACTGAATAAAGCAATGCCGCCCGTTTAGTCCTGTTAACAATTTTGAATTGGATTTAGCCTACTTTAGTATTTGGGCCTACTAACTGTGTCTGCCACTCATTACAGTTGTCCTCCACTGAACAAAGCAATGTCTCATGTTTAGTCCTGTTACCAATTTTGAAATTAATTTAGCCTACTTTAGTATTTGGGCCTACTAACTGTGTCTGCCACTCATTACAGTTGTCCTCCACTGAACAAAGCAATGCCGCCCATTTAGGCCTGTTAACAATTTTGAACTGCATTTAGCCTACTTTAATATTTGGGCCTACTAACTGTGTCTGCCACTCATTACAGTTGCCCTCCACTGAACAAAGCAATGCCGCCTGTTTAGTCCTGTTACCAATTTTGAACTGTATTTTGCCTACTTTATTATTTGGGCCTATATCTGTGTTTCCTCCTCATCCTGCCCATTGCCCAGCCACTGCTAGATGAGTCTGCTGGTACATTGACTCAGACCACTACATTCCCCTTGCACTCTACACAGCCAGAATCTGACCCTGCTGAAAGTCAGGTTCCCCTTCCCGCATACTATACCACCTTACACGGGCACAAAGAGGAAGGTGCAGATGAAAGTGCAGGTTCCTTCATCAGGTGGGGGGCATACTCGTTGGCGATGTCACTGGCACAGGGCCCCTCATAGTATGCAAAAGTGTCTCTGCCAGTTGGAGGCGCCACCCACCGTCAAACACACCGCCATACTATGAGGGGCCCTGTGCCAGTGCCAACGAGTGCCCCCCCTGCTTGCTCAGGATCACAGCACTTGCAAATTTGAAATAGTTACCTCTCCCTGCTCCACCGCCGTGACGTATTCCGCGGTTCCTGGGCCCACAAAAATCTTGAGCCAGTCCTACCACCCCCACAACTTTAGCCAAATGACCCCCAGTTTTCAATGCCTAACTATTATTATAAAGTAAATTAAGATTGACAAGCTTAAGTAATAAGAATTGATGTTTTTGGCATTAAAATGGGCACTGTAGGTGTTTTCCTGGCCTCCACTCACTGCCGACTTTGATTCCCCATTGACTTTCATTGGGTTTCATGTTTCAGTCGGCCCCCGACTTTTCGCAATAATCGGCCGATTTCACCCGACCCGACTTTTGACAAAGTCGGGTTTCGCAAAACCTGACTCGATCCAAAAAAAGTAAAAGTCGCTCAACTCTAGACAGGAGAAGCTGATGTGGCAAATACTTGTACCTGCTGTTAAAGAGGAATGCATATTCACTGCTCCCCACATCCATAATCCCTCCCACCTCTATGCACTGAAGCCATCACAGAGAGGTGGAAGGATGGGGCCATGCATACTATGATTGGGATTAGGGGAGCATGCATACTAGGATAGGGATGATTAGGCCATGCATACCAGGATGGGGATAAGTTTGCTATGTATATCAGGCTGGGGATGAGGGGGGAATTTATACCAGGATAGGAATGAGGGTGCCTTTCATACAAGGATAAGGATGAGGGGACCATATATACCTGGATTGGGTTTATATATATAGCAGGATGAGGAATATTAGTATAGAATTAACCACATTTTTTGCTTCAATTTTTTTTCTGTTTTCCTCCTCTAAAACCTAGGTGCATCTTATAGTCCGAAAAATACGGCAACTGTTTGATTTAAAGGCAAAATAATGAAAAATTGAAAATTGCAATATTTTCAAAATTTGAGCCAAAATTCAGGTATTTTTTTAAATAAACACAAAAAAAATTGACTAAATTTACCACTATAATGAATTACAACATGTCACAAAAACAACCTCATAATCACTGGGATACATTAAAGTGTTTCAGAGTTATTACAACATAAAGGAACATTGATCAGAACTGTAAAATGTGGCCTGGTCAGGAAGGTGAAAACAAGCTTGAGGTGAAGAGTTTACAGTCTCTTCACTTCCTGGAATTTTCAGTCAACTACGTGGCCCTAACAGTGAGTGACAGCTATCTCTGAATGAACCCTTATACAAAGAAAGCTGTCAGTCACTGATAGGACTGCTCACTGGATTGAAAGTCTCTGAGCGACCAGAAGTTAAAATGATGAAAACATATGTGACACTGAATGTTTTCTTACTACTCCATTTGTCAACCTACTCAGCTCACCCTGCTCTAGCTTTATTTTAATAAGCTATAGGCCTAACTATGCCGGTTTAGTGATCATCAACCTGAGCTTCTTGTGCAGAGTTTTTCGACCAGTAATTGAGGTACGACTCATTGGACAGCTATGTAGTGACTTTTGGCATTTTGAAACAGCTCTGCCAAAGTTGGCAGAGCTGGAGTTTGATGGGGGTTCAAAAAGGGAGTGATGCCATAGCTCAGCTAATTCATGACGAGCTGCATCATGCGATACAAGCTCAGAGGAGGTGCATGCAACTTTTCAGACGAGCTGGATTCATTAAAAGGCGCATTCTTAATAATGAATCAGGCGCCTGACTCCAACAGATTCTCTCATCAAGGACGGTCTTAATGAATTGTACCATCATTTTGGATGAAGATTATATTATACTTGTCCATTGTTGTATAGTTTTTTTTTTTCTATTGATTCCTATTATTCTTCTGCCTTGCATTAGCTACAGTAGTTGCTAATAAATTGTGATTTAGAATATTACAACTATAATAATTATGAGCATAACAACTGAAATGGGAACATAATGTGAACAAATCCTGAAATTTACTTAGTCTCTTAGTGTCACATGTCACTGTTTTATAAAATTTACCAATACTCAGAATATTACAAGCTTCTGAATGCATCCCAAAAATGTAATCAATTTTGATGCAATGCTGAGAAATCTATCTTGACTTGAACAGCATTCACATATATCCTATTTTTTATTTCTTGCTTTCTAACACAATCTGATTCATCTCAAAGTGGATATCAACATACTCTACGCTCTCTTTCATGTATTGATCATTCAATTTTCGCCTCTTTCATCTTTGAATGAAGCATGCCTCAGACTTTCATATGGGTTATACATACCAAGTAGTGGAAAAATATTGTACTGCGCTCATTCACATTGTAATGTTAGAATTTATTTAACAGGTCCCTCTTTTAGTTTGGATTTACATATACTGTAAATAGTAGTAAAAACATATTGGAAGTTACTAAAATTTGTTATTTTGCAATCATTGTCAAAAACTTTAAATGAGGAAACAGACATGTCTTCCTTTTTATTATTGAAGATGGACTTAAGTTAGCGACAAATCAAGATCCATATTACAGAAATAAAGGGTTGTTCCACAAATATAACTTGTAGAAGACTGTACTAGAAAAGTTGGCACTGAGTTGAAAAGGCACAGTCATCAAGTGTCTTGTCTATTATTTTTACTTTATTGGTAGTTGCTACATAAAATACCTTTATCGAGCTTACAGAAAGCTTAATAAGCAGTTTTAAACCTTAAAAAAGGGGAAATGGTTCACAGGAACACATTGTTTTATGTGAAAAACAGGTCTCATCGACAAGCCCCCCAAAATTCTTTTGTTACTAACCTTCATACCGTACGGACATCTCATTTTTAAATTGTTTGGAGCATGTAGTCAACGTCATACAGGCCTCATCGACAGGTCCCCAAAAAATTCTTCTGTTACTAACGTAATGCAATAGGGGACATCTCACTTACAAATTGTTTGTTGCATCTAGTCAATGTTATACAGGCCTCACTGACATGCCCCCAAAAATTGTTTTGTTACTAATAGTGATGAGCGAATGTGCTCGCCACTACTGGTTACTCGCCCGAGTATCGGGGTACTCGCCGAGCAGCGAGCATTTCCGGGATTATTCGGCGATAACTGCAGTCTCCACCCCATGTTTTGCTGGACTTTAGAGACCCAATCACGGTGCAGGGATTGTCTGCCAGGCCATGAAACGCCGCAGCCATCTTTGTTGCAGCCGTGCAGTGATTGGCTGGGCCGTACAGCATCATCTCGAGTATAAGAGACCTGGCATACTGATCATATATTATTTCGCTACATTTGTGTTGAGCATTTGAAATAATGCAGTAGTCCATTTAAAATGGTTAAGGCAAGGAGAAAGGGATGGGAAAGTGAACGTGATGCTGTGCATCCAGAGGGCGAGGCTGTGGGCAAGGTGAAAGTGGGCAACAACAAAGACCCACATCCCCGTTAACCATCCTGTCCCAGTTTATAGGGGACCGCAGCACACTACTATTGAAGCCAGAGCAGTGTGAAACGGTTGTTGGGTGGATAGCGGATAATACCTCCAGTAACTTAGCCACCACCATCATCTTGTCTTTCACACGGTCAAGTCTGAGCAGCCATAATTGTGGCCAGGATATTCCTCACCCTGATCCTCCTTCCTCCCACCATGCCGAGTGCCCTGAGACAACTGATCCCACACTTGGACACTCTGAAGAGCTGTTCAGTTTTCCATTTCATGATTCAGAAATCTCTACCGGTCAACTTGAAGCGGGGAAAGATGAGATCGCTTGTAGAGCTGCCCAAAGCTTTGACCAGCCCCGGTCACACAAAGGCGATGGTGGGAAAGTGTCACAAGAGGTGGACGATGATGAGACACAATTGCATGTCAGGAGGAGGAGCAGGGTGCAGATGTGGAAGACGAGGTGGTGGATGACACAGTGACTGATCTAACCTCGCAGGAGGACATGCATAGCGAGGACAGCAGCACAAATGGGGAAGGAGGCTTATTCCCCAACAGGCAGGAAGAAGAAGCAGTTGCCATTCCACCTGTTAGATCTTCCCGAGTCTGGCTATTTTTTAAAGACTCTGCAAATAACCCCAAACAGGCAATTTGCAGCACATGCCATGCCTGCATCAGCAGGGGTAGCAAAACAACCACCACCAGCATGATCAGGCTCATGGAAGCAAAGCACCTGACTTTGTGGGCCGAACCCCAGGCTCCAGGACCACTGCCTGCTGGTCACATCACTGCTTCTTCCACTGTTTTGCGTAGAAGCCAATCACCAGTACACCATGCATGTGAAGATGCCTCTAGCCCTGCACCTGTTGTGGACCACAGTCAAGCATCACCATCAGCAAACACGTCCACGTCCTTGTCACAGCACAGCGTTCATTTGTCTATAACCCAATCTTTGGAGCGCAAGTGGGAATACCCAGCCAATGCCCCACAGGCCACAGTCCTCAATTCTAATATTTATCTTCTGCTTGCGCTAGAAATGCTGCCTTCTAGACTTGTTGAGACTGATGCTTTCCGCAACCTGATGGCGGCGGCCATCCCAAGGTACTCGGTCCCCCGTCACCACTATTTCTCCTGGTGTGCCGTATCGGCATTACACCAACATTGGTCCCACAACATAACCCGTGTCAACAATGTTGTTACCGGGAAAGTCCACGTAACCACGGACATGCCAAAGATTGCTGGCCCTATGTCAATCAGGGTTGCCCCCACAGTCTACAGCTCCTGCACCTCCTCCTCCTCTTCATAATCCATCTCTGAAATCAACACATCAGTCAGAAGCTGGAAGCGCTGCAGCACTGCCTCAGCCAAGCAGCAACAGGCTGTGCTGAAGCTAATCTGCCTAGGTGACAAACCGCACAATGCAGAAGATTAGAGGACAGCGCTGAAAGAGCAGTCAGATGTTTGGATGACACCGCTGAACCTACAGCCAGGCATGGTCGTGTGTGACAATGGCTGTAACCTGGTGGCAGCTCTGAGGCAAGGTGAGCTCACACGTACCTTGCTTGGCTCATGTGCTTAACCTCATGGTTCAACGTTTTTTGAAAAGCTACTCGGAGCAGCCAGATCTGCTAGTGAAAGTACGCCGTCTGTCTGCCCATTTTAGAAAGTCAGCTACAGCTTCAGCCACCCTTGCTGTGCTTCAGCAGCATTTTCAGCTTCCAGCTCACCGACTGTTGTGTGATGTCCCCACATGCTGGAACTCTATGCTGCATATGTTGCAAAGGATTTTTGAGCAGAAGACTACCAACATCAACAAGGCCATCGAATTTCAGGTCAGACTCCACACATAAGAGCTCAGGAGTGGACATGGATGTCAGAGATATGTAACATCCTCCAAAACTTTGAGGACTGCACCAAAATGGTGAGCGGCGATGACGCCATAATTAGCATCACCATCCCGCTTCTCAGCATTCTGAAAAACTCTCTGCTCACAATCAAAGAGGATGCATTGCAGGCAGAGCCCAAGGACATGGAGCAAGGAAACATACAGGGGGATTAAACTCAACCCAGCCTCAAGTCTTCTCAACGTGGATTGGTAGGCAATGAGGAGGAGGAGGAGGAAGAACAGGAGCTACTTTCATGCGCTATAGACGGTACTACAAACACATCTGTATTAGCTTCTGTTCAGCAGGGATGGCCTGAGGACAGGGAGGATGAGGATGAGGAGGAGGAGGACAGCATGGTCAGTCGTCCTGTTGGTGAGGACACGGAAGTCTTGCCTGATAGTAATAAACCTAAAAAAACCCTGAGAGCTACCAAAGGGTAACCCGCGTCAGCATAACCATATAAACCAAAGAAAAGAAAAGGAAGCCGAACATATACTAAGTACGGCGATGGATACTGTGTATAACTAGACTAAGAAGGACATAAATAATGATCATAAATATAAGATCCATATCAGACGGGGGTAAATATGAAATAAATTTTATTAAAGATATTACATATAAACAGTACAACTAGGACAGCAGTGAAAAAGCAAAAACACAGCTAAAAAGAACAGCGCATCAGATGTGACCCCTCATAGGGGATGCGCTGAAAGACTGCACAGAAAAAACCACCGCTGCACAGCCAAACAGCCCTGCAGCACAGATGCCCCAGTTAACGCCCGCAAGTAATAAATACAAGTCCTCAAAGAGGAAAATAAGTGAAAGGGCGAGCTGAACAATATCAGAACTACAACTCAGGGTACTGGGCCATAGAACCGTACCATGAAGGCGAGTAACCCCAGATCATAACATAAAAGGAAATGTCCTAATAAATGTTAATACCTTGAGACATCTTAATGGCACGGTGCCGGCGTGCAGACAGGGAGCAGCGAGCCTCGACGTGCGTTTCACCCCTAGGCTTCGTCAGGAGGCGTGGCCAATTAAAAGAGGGCCGGGATATTTATGGGAAAGTGAGGGGAGCTCCGGCAAATCGGCGCGCTAACCCAGCATGATGCGTACGAGTCAGTGGCGAGGCGGGCCGCCGCGCGCCGTGGAGCATGGGTAGGAGGACATACATCATCCATCCCATCACCACGGCAACGCTCCCGGCCCGCAGCGCCGCCGAAACGACACAGCGCGTGGGGCGCGTCTGCGCCTGATAGAAAGACTGAGCAGGTAAACGACCCGAGGCCAAATACAAAGCGCCGGGTCTCTCAGCAGGACCACTCGTATACAGGGAAAAAATAATAAGTAAGTACATGGTCCAAAAGGACACAGAACCGCGCATTGTTGAGCACAAGAATTGGACAAAAAATGGCATAATTAGCCCCAGGATGTCCTGAGACGTTCAATCATGGGATACTATAGTGCAACAATATATAGTGCAGAGCATTAAAGTGGGGAAGAACTATATAACCAATGAAGCCCCACTTGCCTGATAGTAGTCTGGCATGCATGGCTGACTTTATGTTGTGCTGCATTTCATGTGACCCTCGGATGATCAAAATTTTGGGTGACACTCATTACTGGTTGGTGACACTTCTAGACCCACGCTACAAGGAGAACTTTCAATCTCTTCTGCCTGAGGCAGAGAGGTGTACTAAAAAGTTGCAGTACCAGAGGGCGCTTGTATTGGAATTACTTAGAAAATTCCCACGTGAGAACACTGGCAGCAGACGTCAGAGTTTGTTGTACAACCAAAGGCTCCAAGCGAGAGAGACAGAAGTACAATCCATCTCAGGCATGAGAGCAATGGCCAAGTTCTGGGACAGTTTTCTCAGACCCTCCCATCGTGGCGGCACAGAGGCAAGGGGTGCTGTCACAAGAAGTTTGGGAAGATGGTGAGGGAGTACCTTGCAGATCGTACAAACATCCTCCGTGATTCCTCTGTGCCTTTTAATTGTTGGGTATCCAAGCTGGACACGTGGCATGAACTTGCTCTCTATGCCTTGGAGATCCTGGCCTGCCCTGCTGCTAGTGTTCTGTAAGAGAGGGCTTTTAGTGCTGCTGGTGGAATTATAACAGATAAGCGCATCCGCCTGTCAAATGAAAATGCTGACAGGCTGACTCTTATAAAAATGAACAAGGCCTGGATTGGGAAAGACTTCTGTATACCACCAAGTTAAAACAGCTAAATATAACCTCAAATACATTCTCTCTTTTGGGGAGGTGTATTCTCATGCACCTCGTCACAACCACACATGGATATACACTTTCACATTTGGTCTGTTGGTTGTTCACCTCCTCCTTATCCTCATCCTCATCATCCAGAACCACTGGATGACCAGAGTGAACATGCTCTGTAGTGTTATAGGCCGGTGATTTTTGGGCATGGGGGCTGTGAAGGCACTATTTTATTTTGAAAAAAACAGGACCCTACATTGGGGAATTGGGCATTACATTACATTGGGCCTACTTCTTAAGTCTGTCTCCTGCAATGTGTCCTTAAACTGCCACTAGATGACCAGGGTGCACGTGCTCAGTACTGTTATATGCCAGTGATTTTTGGGTAGGGGGCTGTGAAGGCACTATTTTATTTTGTAAAAACAGGACCCCACATTGGGGAATTGGGCATTACATTACATTGGGCCTACTTCTTAACTCTGTCTCCTGCAATGTCTCTTGTTTAACTGCCACTAGATCACCAGGGTGAACGTGCTTTGTACAGTTATAGGCCGGTGAAGTTTGGTCAAGGGGGGCTGTGATGGCACTAGTCTATTTTTACAAAAGGTACCCCACATTGGTGAAACCACATCCTTGTTGGCAAACACTTCATAACATTTGTGTACCTTAAAGAGCTCACTTGAAAAGTTCCTTTTTTGTTGCCTGGTTGCTAAAATTGGACACAATACACTTCATATAAATTTGATAAAGTAATGGTGTCACTTTGCCTCAGTAGTTCATTAAAAATATAGCTTTGTCCACTATATTAGTTTCTCTCCTTGCGAGCCTTAACTTTTGTCTGCCTCAATTGTACAAATGGAGAATATACAAATGGCGATTGGTAACAAGATTGAAATACTGTATGCCGAATGCATTCAGACAATCACATAGCTGCATTTCTTGTAAAACATTTAGAGATGTGACAGACAATGCTCATAGTGACCCAATCTTGATAAATGTTTGTTTATTCACTTCACAAACAGATCTAAGCCTCTATATGTTTGCTGTTTGTCATTGTAAAACATTAAGGTTTACTGAAACTGTCGGTTGTGGTTTGATCTAAATCCTTGTGGCTTTTATTTTCTAGGGGTTTATGGCCTCTCGTCTGATGACTCCATGATATCTCAGTTTCATCCAAACTTGAAAAGTGGCCATTTGAAGGTGTGGGTGAAACTAGAGTTACTGCATAGTGTTATTCACTATACACTGTGTGCAAAATTATTAGGCAAGTTGTATTTTGATCACATGATACTTTCTATACATGTTGTCCTACTCCAAGCTGTTCAGGCTTGAGAGCCTACTACCAATTAAGTAAATCTGGTGATGTGCATCTCTGTAATGAGGAGGGGTGTTGTCTAATGACATCAAACCCTATAATAGGTGTGCTTAATTATTAGGCAACTTCCTTTCCTTTGGTAAAATGGGTCAGAAGAGAGATTTGATGGGTTCTGAAAAGTCCAAAATTGTGAGATGTCTTGCAGAGGGATGCAGCAGTCTTGGAATTGCCAAACTTTTGAAGTGTGATCAACGAACAATCAAGCACTTCATGGCAAATAACGAACAGGGTCGCCAGAAGCATGTTGGGCAAAAAAGGCACAGAATAACGGCCCATAAATTGAGGAAAATCAAGCCTGAAGTTGCCAAGATGCCATTTGTCACCAGTAGGGTTGAGCGACCTGGACTTTTTTAGAGTCGAGTCGGGTTTCGCAAAACCCGACTATCTCAAAAGTCGGGTCGAGTGAAATCGGCCGATTATGTCGTAAAGTCGGGATCGACCGAAACACGAAACCCAATGCAAGTCAATGGGGCAGCATAGTCGGCAGTGAGTGGGGGCCAGGAAAACACCTAGAGTGCCCATTTTAATGCCAAAACCATGCATTCTTCTTAATGAAGCTTGTCAATCTTAATTTCCCTTATAATAATAGTTAGGCATTGGAAATTGGGGGTCATTTGGCTAAAGTTGTGGGGGGTAGGGCTGGTTCAAGTATTTAGTGGGCCCAGGTAATCTGGACCACCTCAGGGCAGTGGAGCAGGGAGAGGTAAGTATTTAAACTTTGCAAGTGCTGTGATCCTGAGCAAGCAGGGGGGGCCCACTCGTTGGCATTGGCACTGGCACAGGGCCCCTCAAAGTACGGCGGTGTGTTTGCACGGTGGGGGCGCCTCCCACCGGCAGCGACACTTTTGCGTACTATGAGGGGCCCTGTGCCAGTGACGTCGCCAATGAGTATTCCCCCCCCCACACCTGATGAAGGAACCTGCACTTTCATCTGCACCTTCCTCTTTGTAAGGTGGTATGGTATGCTGGAAGGGGAACCTGACTTTCAGCAGGGTCACATTCTGGCTGTGTAGCGTGCACAGGGAATGTAGCGTTCTGGGTCAATGTACCAGCAGACTCATCTATCACTGGCTGTGCAATGGGCAGGATGAGGAGGAAACACAGATATAGTCCCAAAGAATAAAGTGGGTTAAATGCAGTTCAAAATTGGTAAGAGGACTAACCAGGGGGCATTGCTTTGTTCAGTGGAGGACAACTGTAATGAGAGGCTGACACAGAGAGTAGGCCCAAATCAGTAAGTAGTCTAAATGCAGTTCAAAATTGGCAACAGTAGTAAACAGGCGGCACAGCTTTGTTCAGTGGAGGAGAAAGGCAAGGAGCGGCAGACATCGATAGTAGGCCCCAACCCAACTAGTAGGCCAAATGCAGTCTAACATTAACCCCTTCATGACCCAGCCTATTTTGACCTTAAAGACCTTGCCGTTTTTTGCAATTCTGACCAGTGTCCCTTTATGAGGTAATAACTCAGGAACGCTTCAACGGATCCTAGCGGTTCTGAGATTGTTTTTTCGTGACATATTGGGCTTCATGTTAGTGGTAAATTTAGGTCAATAAATTCTGCGTTTATTTGTGATAAAAACAGAAATTTGGCGAAAATTTTGAAAATTTCGCAATTTTCACATTTTGAATTTTTATTCTGTTAAACGAGAGAGTTATGTGACACAAAATAGTTAATAAATAACATTTCCCACATGTATACTTTACATCAGCACAATTTTGGAAACAACATTATTTTTTGCTAGGAAGTTATAAGGGTTAAAATTTGACCAGCGATTTCTCATTTTTACAACGAAATTTACAAAACCATTTTTTTTAGGGACCACCTCACATTTGAAGTCAGTTTGAGGGGTCTATATGGCTGAAAATACCCAAAAGTGACACCATTCTAAAACATGCACCCCTCAAGGTACTCAAAACCACATTCAAGAAGTTTATTAACCCTTCAGGTACTTCATAGCAGCAGAAGCAACATGGAAGGAAAAAATGAACATTTAACTTTTTAGTCACAAAAATTATCTTTTAGCAACAATTTTTTTATTTTCCCAATGGTAAAAGGAGAAACTGAACCACAAACGTTGTTGTCCAATTTGTCCTGAGTATGCTGATACCTCATATGTGGGGGTAAACCACTGTTTGGGCGCACGGCAGGGCTTGGAAGGGAAGGAGCGCCATTTGACTTTTTGAATGAAAAATTGGCTCCACTCTTTAGAGGACACCATGTCACGTTTGGAGAGCCCCCGCGTGCCTAAAAATTGGAGCTCCCCCACAAGTGACCCCATTTTGGAAACTAGATGCCCCAAGAAACTTATATAGATGCATATTGAGCACTTTGAACCCCCAGGTGCTTCACAAATTGATCCGTAAAAATTAAAAAGTACTTTTTTTTCACAAAAAAATTATTTTAGCCTCAATTTTTTCATTTTCACATGGGCAACAGGATAAAATGGATCCTAAAATTTGTTGGGCAATTTCTCCTGAGTACAATGATACCTCACATGTGGGAGTAAACCACTGTTTGGGCACATGGTAAAGCTCGGAAGGGAAGGAGCGCCTTTTGACTTTTTGAATGGAAAATTAGCTCCAATTGTTAGAGGACACCATGTCGCGTTTGGAGAGCCCCTGTGTGCCTAAACATTGGAGCTCCCCCACAAGTGACCCCATTTTGGAAACTAGACCCCCCAAGGAACTTATCTAGATACATATTGAGCACTTTAAACCCCCAGGTGCTTCACAGAAGTTTATAACGCAGAGCCATGAAAATAAAAAATAATTTTTCTTTCCTCAAAAATGATCTTTTAGCCTGGAATTTCCTATTTTGCCAAGGGTAATAGGAGAAATTGGACCCCAAATGTTGTTGTCCAGTTTGTCCTGAGTACGCTGATACCCCATATGTGGGGGTAAACCACTGTTTGGGTGCACGGCAGGGCTCGGAAGGGAAGGCACGCCATTTGCTTTTTAAATGGAAAATTAGCTCCAATCATTAGCGGACACCATGTCACGTTTGAAGAGCCCCTGTGTGCCTAAACATTGGAGATCCCCCACAAATGACCCCATTTTGGAAACTAGACCCCCAAAAGAACTAATCTAGATGTGTGGTGAGGACTTTGAACCCCCAAGTGCTTCACAGAAGTTTATAACGCAGAGCCATGAAAATAAAAAAAAAAATTATTTTCTCAAAAATGATAGTTTAGCCAGCAATTTTTTATTTTCCCAAGGGTAACAGGAGAAATTTAACCCCAAAAGTTGTTGTCCAGTTTCTCCTGAGTACGCTGATACCCTATATGTGGGGGTAAACCACTGTTTGGGCACATGCCAGGGCTCGGAAGTGAAGTAGTGACGTTTTGAAATGCAGACTTTGATGGAATGCTCTGTGGGCGTCACGTTGCGTTTGCAGAGCCCCTGATGTGCCTAAACAGTAGAAACCCCCCACAAGTGACCCCATTTTGTAAACTAGACCCCGAAAGGAACTTATCTAGATGTGTGGTGAGCACTTTGAACCCCGAAGTGCTTCACAGAAGTTTATAATGCAGAGCCGTGAAAATAATAAATACGTTTTCTTTCCTCAAAAATAATTATTTAGCCCAGAATTTTTTATTTTCCCAAGGGTTACAGGAGAAATTGGACCCCAAAAGTTGTTGTCCAGTTTCTCTTGAGTGCGGTGATACCCCATATGTGGGGGTAAACTACTGTTTGGGCACATGCCGGGGCTCGGAATTGAAGTAGTGACGTTTTGAAATGCAGACTTTGATGGAATGCTCTGCGGGCGTCACGTTGCGTTTGCAGAGCCCCTGATGTGGCTAAACAGTAGAAACCCCCCACAAGTGACCCCATTTTGGAAACTAGACCCCGAAAGGAACTTATCTAGATGTGTGGTGAGCACTTTGAACCCCCAAGTGCTTCATAGAAGTTTATAATGCAGAGCCGTGAAAATAATAAATATGTTTTCTTTCCTCAAAAATTATTTAGCCCAGAATTTTTTATTTTCCCAAGGGTTACAGGAGAAATTGGACCCGAAAAGTTGTTGTCCAGTAGGTCCTGAGTACGCTGATACCCCATGTGTGGGGGTAAACCACTGTTTGGGCACACGTCGGGGCTCAGAAGGGAAGTAGTGACTTTTGAAATGCAGACTTTGATGGAATGGTCTGCGGGCGTCACGTTGCGTTTGCAGAGCCCCTGGTGTGCCTAAACAGTAGAAACCCCCCAAAAGTGACTCCATTTTAGAAACTAGACCCCCCAAGGAACTTATCTAGATATGTGGTGAGCACTTTGAACCCCCAAGTGCTTCACAGACGTTTACAACGCAGAGCCGTGAAAATAAAAAATCATTTTTCTTTCCTCAAAAATGATGTTTTGGCAAGCATTTTTTTATTTTCACAAGGGTTACAGGAGAATTTGGACCCCAGTAATTGTTGCGCAGTTTATCCTGAGTATGCTGGTACCCCATATGTGGAGGTAAACCACTGTTTGGGCACGCGTCGGGGCTCGGAATTGAGGGAGCACCATTTGACTTTTTGAATACAAGATTGGCTGGAATCAATGGTGGCGCCATGTTGCGTTTGGAGACCCCTGATGTGCCTAAACAGTGGTAACCCCTCAATTCTACCTCCAACACTAACCCCCCCACACCCCTAACCCTAATCCCAACTGTAGCCACAACCCTAATTCCAACCCTAACCCCAACACTCCCCTAACCCTAACCACAACCCTAATTCCAACCCTAACCCTAAGGCTATGTGCCCACCTTGCAGATTCGTGTGAAATTTTTCAGCATCATTTTTGAAAAATCCACGGGTAAAAGGCACTGCGTTTTACCTGCGGATTTTCCGCGGATTTCCAGTGTTTTTTGTGCGGATTTCACCTGCGGATTCCTATTGAGGAACAGGTGTAAAACGCTGCGGAATCCGTGCAAAGAATTGACATGCTGCGGAAAATACAACGCAGCGTTTCCGCGCGGTATTTTCCGCACCATGGGCACAGCGGATTTGGTTTTCCATAGGTTTACATGGAACTGTAAACCTGATGGAACACTGCTGCAAATCCGCAGCGGCCAATTCGCTGCGGATCCGCAGCCAAATCCGCACCGTGTGCACATAGCCTAATTCTAAAGGTATGTGCACACACTGCGGAAAACGCTGCAGATCCACAGCAGTTTCCCATGAGTTTACAGTTCAATGTAAACCTATGGGAAACAAAAATCGCTGTACACATGCTGCAGAAAAACTGCACGGAAACGCAGCGGTTTACATTCCGCAGCATGTCACTTCTTTCTGCGGATTCCGTGGTGGTTTTACAACTCCAATAGAAAATCGCAGTTGTAAAACCGCAGTGAAATGCGCAGAAAAAACGCGGTAAATCCGCCATAAATCCGCAGCGGTTTAGCACTGCGGATTTATGAAATCCGCAGCAGAAAAATCCACAGAGGACCAGAATACATGTGCACATACCGAAACCCTAACCCTAGCCCTAACCCTAACCCTACCCCTACCCCTAACCCTAACCCTAACCCTAACTCTAACCCTAACCCTACCCCTAACCCTAACCCTACCCCTAACCCTAACCCTAACTCTAACCCTAACCCTACCCCTAACCCTAACCCTACCCCTAACCCTAACCCTATTCTAACATTAGTGGGGGAAAAAAAATTCTTTATTTTTTTATTGTCCCTACCTATGGGGGTGACAAAGGGAGGGGTCATTTATTATTTTTTTTATTTTGATCACTGTGATAGATTATATCTCAGTGATCAAAATGCACTTTGGAACGAATCTGCCGACCGGCAGATTCGGCGGGCGCACTGCGCATGCGCCCGCCATTTTGGAAGATGGCGGCGCCCAGGGAGAAGACGGACGGACCCCGGCAGGATCGGTAAGTATGATGGGGTGGAGGGGGATCACGGGGGGGGAATCGGAGCATGGGGGGGTGGATCGGAGCGCAGGGGGTGGATCGGAGCGCGGGGGTGGAACAGAGCACGGGGGGTTGAACGGAGCATGGGGGGTGGAACGGAGCACGGGGGGTGGATTGGAGTGCAGGGGGGGTGATTGGAGCACAGGGGGGTGATTGGAGCACGGGGGTGAGCGGACAAGAGCACGGGGGGAGCGGAGCACAGGACGGAGGGGAGCCGGAGCAGTGTACCGGACAGATCGGAGGGCTGGGAGGGCGATCGGTGTGGTGGGGTGGGGGCACATAAGTGTTTCCAGCCATGGCCGATGATATTGCAGCATCGGCCATGGCTGGATTGTAATATTTCACCAGTTTTAATAGGTGAAATATTACAAATCGCTCTGATTGGCAGTTTCACTTTCAACAGCCAATCAGAGCGATCGTAGCCACGAGGGGGTGAAGCCACCCCCCCTGGGCTAAACTACCACTCCCCCTGTCCCTGCAGATCGGGTGAAATGGGAGTTAACCCTTTCACCCGATCTGCAGGGACGCGATCTTTCCATGACGCCACATAGGCGTCATGGGTCGGATTGGCACCGACTTTCATGACACCTACGTGGCGTCATGGGTCGGGAAGGGGTTAACAACTACTTAACGAGAGCCTGAAAATGGAATTTCAGGACAGGATACCAGGAGAACAGCAAGGAGCGGCAGACACTGTTAGTAGGCCCCAACCCAACTAGTAGGCCAAATGCAGTTGTTCCATTTAACAACTATTTAACAAGAGCCTGAAGATAGAAGCTCAGGAAAGGCAACCTGGAGAACACCTTGGAGCGGAAGACACCGTCTCTACAACCTAGACCCAACTTGTAGGCCTAATGCAGTGTTGTTTTCAACAACTACTTAAGACGAGCATGAAGATTGAAGCTATGGAGAGGAAACCTGGGGAACCTTGGAGTGGAAGACACCATCTCTACAACCCAGACCCAACTTGTAGGCCTAATGAAGTGTTGTTTTCAACAACTACTTAAGACGAGCATGAAGATTGAAGCTATGGAGAGGAAACCTGGGGAACACCTTGGAGTGGAAGACACCGTCTCTACAACCCAGACCTAACTTGTAGGCCTAATGCAGTGTTGTTTTCAACAACTACTTAAGACGAGCATGAAGATTGAAGCAATGGAGAGGAAACCTGGGGAACACCTTGGAGCGGAAGACACCGTCTCTACAACCCAGACCCAACTTGTAGGCCTAATGCAGTGTTGTTTTCAACAACTACTAAACGAGAGCTTTAAGATTGAAGCTATGGAGAGGAAACCTGGGGAACACCTTGGAGTGGAAGACACCGTCTCTACAACCCAGACCCAACTTGTAGGCCTAATGCAGTGTTGTTTTCAACAACTACTAATTGAGAGCTTTAAGATTGAAGCAATGGAGAGGAAACCTGGGGAACACCTTGGAGTGGAAGACACCGTCTCTACAACCCAGACCCAACTTGTAGGCCTAATGCAGTGTTGTTTTCAACAACTACTAAACGAGAGCTTTAAGATTGAAGCTATGGAGAGGAAACCTGGGGAACACCTTGGAGTGGAAGACACCGTCTCTACAACCCAGACCCAACTTGTAGGCCTAATGCAGTGTTGTTTTCAACAACTACTAAACGAGAGCTAGAAGCTCGAAGCTATGGAGAATAAACCTGGGGAACACCTTGGAGTGGAAGACACCGTCTCTACAACCCAGACCCAACTTGTAGGCCTAATGCAGTGTTGTTTTCAACAACTACTAAACGAGAGCTAGAAGCTCAAAGCTATGGAGAGGAAACCTGGGGAACACCTTGGAGTGGAAGACACCGTCTCTACAACCCAGACCCAACTTGTAGGCCTAATGCAGTGTTGTTTTCAACAACTACTAAACGAGAGCTTTAAGATTGAAGCTATGGAGAGGAAACCTGGGGAACACCTTGGAGTGGAAGACACCGTCTCTACAACCCAGACCCAACTTGTAGGCCTAATGCAGTGTTGTTTTCAACAACTACTAAACGAGAGCTTTAAGATTGAAGCTATGGAGAGGAAACCTGGGGAACACCTTGGAGTGGAAGACACCGTCTCTACAACCCAGACCCAACTTGTAGGCCTAATGCAGTGTTGTTTTCAACAACTACTAAACGAGAGCTTTAAGATTGAAGCTATGGAGAGGAAACCTGGGGAACACCTTGGAGTGGAAGACACCGTCTCTACAACCCAGACCCAACTTGTAGGCCTAATGCAGTGTTGTTTTCAACAACTACTAAATGAGAGCTAGAAGCTCGAAGCTATGGAGAGGAAACCTGGGGAACACCTTGGAGTGGAAGACACCGTCTCTACAACCCAGACCCAACTTGTAGGCCTAATGCAGTGTTGTTTTTAACAACTACTAAATGAGAGCTTTAAGATTGAAGCAATGGAGAGGAAACCTGGGGAACACCTTGGAGTGGAAGACACCGTCTCTACAACCCAGACTCAACTTGTAGGCCTAATGCAGTGTTGTTTTCAACAACTACTTAAGACGAGCATGAAGATTGAAGCTATGGAGAGGAAACCTGGGGAACACCTTGGAGCGGAAGACACCGTCTCTACAACCCAGACCCAACTTGTAGGTCTAATGCAGTGTTGTTTTCAACAACTACTAAACGAGAGCTAGAAGCTCGAAGCTATGGAGAGGAAACCTGGGGAACACCTTGTAGCGGAAGACACCGTCTCTACAACCCAGACCCAACTTGTAGGCCTAATGCAGTGTTGTTTTCAACAACTACTAAACGAGAGCTAGAAGCTCGAAGCTATGGAGAGGAAACCTGGAGAACACCTTGGAGCGTCAGACACTGGTAGTAGGCCCCAACCCAGGTACTAGCCCCACTGCAGTTTGATTAAAAAAATGTTTAACAAGAGCCTGAAGATCGAAGCTCAGGAAAGGCAACCAGGAGAACACCTTGGAGCGTCAGACACTGGTAGTAGGCCCCAACCCAAGTACTAGCCCCACTGCAGTTTGATTAAAAAAATGTTTAACAAGAGCCTGAAGATCGAAGCTCAGGAAAGGCAACCAGGAGAACACCTTGGAGCGGCAGACACTGATAGTAGGCCCCAACCCAACTAGTAGCCCCACTGCAGTTTGATTAAAAAAATGTTTAACAAGAGCCTAAAGATCGAAGCTCAGGAAAGGCAATCAGGAGAACACCTTGGAGTGTCAGACACTGGTAGTAGGCCCCAACCCAAGTACTAGCCCCACTGCAGTTTGATTAAAAAAATGGGTTCCAGGGGTACACTGGCAGTAGTGGTCTGGTCAGTGGAGGACTAGTGGAAGGAGGGACCGCAGACAGGCTTAGTAGGCCTAACATAACAAAAGTGGGCTGTAGGCACTTCAAAATAGGTTCCAGGGGTACACGGGCAGCAGTGGTCTGGTCAGTGGAGGACTAGTGGAAGGAGGGACCGCAGACAGGCTTAGTAGGCCTAACATAACAAAAGTGGGCTGTAGGCACTTCAAAATAGGTTCCAGGGGTACAGGGGCAGCAGTGGTCTGGTCAGTGGAGGACTAGTGGAAGGAGGGACCGCAGACAGGCTTACTAGGCCTAACATAACAAAAGTGGGCAGTAGACACTTGGAATTCTCTTGCAGGGGTACACAGGCAGCATTGGTGTTGTCAGCGGAGGCCGCTTGTAATGAGTGTCTGACAGTTAGTACTCACAAAAAATAAATAGATGTTAATGTCTCGCAATACAACAAAACGAAAACACAAAAGGGTGGAATAATTAGGTACAGGGGTGGGCTACTCTGTTGAGTTTCAGACCTAGTAATTTGGCGCTAAGTATTTACTGGTGTATATATAGGACACTGCCCCTGACTATTTAAAGTACCATCATACATGTCAACACATTGGTATTGTCAGTGCCAGGCATTGAAGGATGTCAGCGCATAGACTAAACATTGGTGGAACTGTGAGAGATAATTTTGCAAGCGGTAGAGCACTGTTTGAGCTGGGGGGGGAACTCTCTTGTGGCCGGCGGTACAGGCCCAGGGCCCATCATGTTACAACGGTGTGTCTGACGTTGGGTGCGCACCACCACCGCCAGAGACACTTTATTGTACTATGAGGGACCCAGTGGCAGTGCCGTCGACCAAAAGAGTGCACACCCACCTCTTCAGACAAACGGCACTCTCACGGGTGCTTCCGCCAAGTGGCGAGACCACGGCCCCGTGGGGGGAGTTTGGCCATTTAGGGAGGTGTAAACATGTCGTATGCTGGACAAACAGCTGCTGCAAATTACGAGATTGGAAAAGTCAGTCAGAGCAGTCCACAAGCAAGACCTTTTCTTAGGAAAGCTAGGTGTCATCCGGGCAAGGTGGGGCAAAAGAATTCGAAATCCAATTGTGGTTCATTTTAATGAAGGTTAGATCATCAACATTTTGGGTAGCCAGACGAGTCCTTTTTTCGGTTAATATTGAACCTGCAGCACTGAATACTCTTTCTGATAGGACACTAACTGCTGGGCAAGCAAGCTCCTGCAATGCATATTCTGCCAATTCTGGCCAGGTGTCTAATTTGGATGCCCAGTAATCAAATGGGAATGACGGTTGAGGGAGAACGTCGATAAGGGATGAAAAATAGTTAGTAACCATACTGGACAAATGTTGTCTCCTGTCACTTTGAAATGATGCAGCAGTACCTGTCCTGTCTGCGGTCATAGCAAAATCACTCCACAAACTGGTCAGAAAACCCCTCTGTCCAACGCCACTTCTGATTTGTGCACCTCTAACACATCTGGCCTTCTGCCCCCTACAGCTTGTGTGCTAGCGATCACCGGTGCTGTGTGCTGGGAATGCCTGAATCAAACGGTCAACAAGAGTTGATTGTTTGGTTGCTAATATTTGTTCCAGGTTTTCATGTGGCATAATATTTTGCAATTTGCCTTTATAGCGAGGTTCAAGGAGGCAGGCCAACCAGTAATCGTCATCGGCCATCATTTTACAAATATGTGTGTCCCTTTTGAGGATACGTAAAGCATAATCCGCCATGTCGGCCAAAGTTCCAGTTGTCAAATCTGCGGTTGTGCTGGGTTGAGGGGCAGTTTCAGGCACATCTAAGTCACTTGTCTCCCTAAAAAAACCTGACCCCGGCCTGGCAATGCCACCAGTTGCTATTGGCTCCGGAGAAGCTTCCTCATTACAAAAATAATCATCCCCATCATCCTCCTCGTCCTCTTCCTCCTCCTGTTCGCCTGCTACCTCGTCCTGTACACTGCCCTGACCAGACAATGGCTGACTGTCATCAAGGCTTTCCTCTTCCTCTGCTGCAGACGCCTGCTCCTTTATGTGCGTCAAACTTTGCATCAGCAGACGCATTAGGGGGATGCCCATGCTTATTATGGCGTTGTCTGCACTAACCAGCCGTGTGCATTCCTCAAAACACTGAAGGACTTGACACATGTCTTGAATCTTCGACCACTGCACACCTGACAACTCCATGTCTGCCATCCTACTGCCTGCCCGTGTATGTGTATCCTCCCACAAATACATAACAGCACGCCTCTGTTCGCACAGTCTCTGAAGCATGTGCAGTGTTGAGTTCCACCTTGTTGCAACGTCGATGATTAGGCGATGCTGGGGAAGGTTCAAAGACCGCTGATAGGTCTGCATACGGCTGGAGTGTACGGGCGAACGGCGGATATGCGAGCAAAGTCCGCGCACTTTGAGGAGCAGGTCGGATAACCCCGGATAACTTTTCAGGAAGCACTGCACCACCAGGTTTAAGGTGTGAGCCAGGCAAGGAATGTGTTTCAATTGGGAAAGGGAGATGGCAGCCATGAAATTCCTTCCGTTATCACTCACTACCTTGCCTGCCTCAAGATCTACAGTGCCCAGCCACGACTGCGTTTCTTTCTGCAAGAACTCGGACAGAACTTCCGCGGTGTGTCTGTTGTTGCCCAAACACTTCATAGCCAATACAGCCTGCTGACGCTTGGCAGTAGCTGCTCCATAATGGGACACCTGGTGTGCAACAGTGGCAGCTGCAGATGGAGTGGTTGTGCGACTGCGGTCTGTGGACGAGCTCTCACTTTTGCAGGAGGACGAGGAGGAGGGGGTGCGAACGGCTACAGCCAACTGTTTCCTAGACCGTGGTCTAGGAAGAACTGTCCCAAAATTGCTGTCCCCTGTGGACCCTGCATCCACCACATTCACCCAGTGTGCCGTGATGGACACGTAACGTCCCTGGCCATGCCTACTGGTCCATGCATCAGTTGTCAGGTGCACCTTTGTACTCACAGACTGCCTGAGTGCATGGACGATGCACTCTTTAACATGCTGGTGGAGGGCTGGGATGGCTTTTCTGGAAAAGAAGTGTTTACTGGGTAGCTCGTACAGCGTAGTCCATCAGGGCTCTGAAAGCTTCGCTTTCAACTAACCGATAGGGCATAATCTCTAACGAGATTAGTCTAGCTATGTGGGCGTTCAAACCCTGTGTACGCGGATGCGAGGCTAAGTACTTCATTTTTCTAACGAGAGTCTCATGTAGGGTGAGCTGGACTGGAGAGCTGGAGATCGTGGAACTAGCGGGGGTGCCGGAGGACATGGCAGACTGAGAGACGGTTGGAGACGGTATTGTTGCCGCCGGTGCCCTAGATGCAGTGTTTCCTACTACGCAACTGGTGATTCCCTGACCCTGACTGCTTTGGCCTGGCAACGAAACCTGCACAGATACTGCAGGTGGTGCGGAAAATGGTGGCCTTACAGTGACGGAAGGGATGTTGCATTGCTGACTAGCTTCATTGGCTGAGGGTGCTACAACCTTAAGGGACGTTTGGTAGTTAGTCCAGGCTTGCAAATGCATTGTGGTTAAATGTCTATGCATGCAACTTGTATTCAGACTTTTCAGATTCTGACCTCTGCTTAAGGTAGTTGAACATTTTTGACAGATGACTTTGCGCTGATCAATTGGATGTTGTTTAAAAAAATGCCAGACTTCACTCTTTCTAGCATCGGATACCTTTTCAGGCATTGCAGATTGAGCTTTAACCGGATGGCCACGCTGTCCTCCAACAGGTTTTGGCTTTGCCACGCGTTTTGGGCCAGATACGGTCCCGGCAGATGGAACCTGTTGCGATGTTGATGCCTGCTGCGGCCCCTCCTCCTCCACTTCAGAACTACTGCCGCCTGCACCCTGTTCCCCCAATGGCTGCCAATCGGGGTCAACAACTGGGTCATCTATAACCTCCTCTTCTATCTCGTGTGCAACTTCGTCTGTTTCACCGTGTAAGTCGGTGGTATAGCGTTCGTGACGGGGCACCATAGTCTCATCAGAGTCTGATTCTGGATCAGTACACTGCGAGGGCAATGTTGTGGTCTGAGTAAAAGGAACAGCATAGTAATCTGGCTGTGGCTGTGCATCAGTGCACTCCATGTCCGATTCAACTTGTAATGAGCATGGCTTCCTAACTGTTTCACTTTCTAAGCCAGGGACGGTATGTGTAAAGAGCTCCATGGAGTAACCTGTTGTGCCGCCTGCCGCATCCTTCTCTGTTGTTGTTTTTGCTGCAGAGGACAAGGAAGCGACTTGTCCCTGACCGTGAACATCCACTAACGACGCGCTGCTTTTACATTTACCAGTTTCAGAAGAGGAAGCAAAAGAGCTAGAGGCTGAGTCAGCAAGGTAAGCCAAAACTTGCTCTTGCTGCTCCGGCTTTAAAAGCGGTTTTCCTACTCCCAGAAAAGGGAGCGTTCGAGGCCTTGTGTAGCCAGACGACGAACCTGGCTCCACAGATCGAGACTTAGGTGCTATATTGTTTTTCCCACGACCACCTGATGCTCCACCACCACTACCATCATTACCAGCTGGCAATGCACGCCCACGGCCACGACCTCTTCCACCAGACTTCCTCATTGTTTTAAAAACGTAACCAAAGTAACGGCATTTGTTACTGTAAAACAACTTACAAGGTGAACTCAAACTTCTGTAGAATTCAGATATCCCTTTATAGGTGGGTGAGACTGCAAGGAAAATCAGGCACAATGTTACACACTCGGTATTCTGTGGCACCAAATGAGAGAGATGCCACACACGCAGGACTGGCACACAAGCACAAAGGCCAATATTAATCTCCCACTGTTTTTTTTTTTCAGGGAGAATTTTAAAACCAAAATCAGACACTAGGCTTTCTGTGGCCCAATATTTGAGAGATGGCACACAGGACTGGCACACAAGCACAAAGGCCAATATTAATCTCCCACTGTTTTTTTTTTCAGGGAGAATTTTAAAACCAAAATAAAAATAAAAAAAAAACAGACACTAGGCTTTCTGTGGCCCAATATTTGAGAGATGGCACACAGTACTGGCACACAAGCACAAAGGCCAATATTAATCTCCCACTGTTTATTTTTTTTTTTTCAGGGAGAATTTTAAAACCAAAATAAAAATATAAAAAAATCAGACACAAGGCTTTCTGTGGCCCAATATTTGAGAGATGGCACACAGGACTGGCACACAAGCACAAAGGCCAATATTAATCTCCCACTGTTTATTTTTTTTTTCAGGGAGAATTTTAAAACCAAAATAAAAAAAAATAAAAATCAGACACAAGGCTTTCTGTGGCCCAATATTTGAGACATGGCACACAGGACTGGCACACAAGCACAAAGGCCAATATTAATCTCCCACTGTTTATTTTTTTTTTCAGGGAGAATTTTAAAACCAAAATAAAAAACAAATAAAAAACAAACACTAGGCTTTCTGTGGCCCAATATTTGAGAGATGGCACACAGGACTGGCACACAAACACAAAGGCCAATATTAATCTCCCACTGTTTATTTTTTTTTTTCAGGGAGAATTTTAAAACCAAAATCAGACACTAGGCTTTCTGTGGCCCAATATTTGAGAGATGGCACACATGACTGGCACACAAGCACAAAGGCCAATATTAATCTCCCACTGTTTTTTTTTTTCAGGGAGAATTTTAAAACCAAAATCAGACACTAGGCTTTCTGTGGCCCAATATTTGAGAGATGGCACACAGGACTGGCACACAAGAACAAAGGCCAATATTAATCTCCCACTGTTTTTTTTTCTGGGAGAATTTTAAAACCAAAATCAGACACTAGGCTTTCTGTGGCCCAATATTTGAGAGATGGCACACAGGACTGGCACACAAGCACAAAGGCCAATATTAATCTCCCACTGTTTTTTTTTTTCAGGGAGAATTTTAAAACCAAAATAAAAAAAAATAAAAAAATCAGACACTAGGCTTTCTGTGGCCCAATATTTGAGAGATGGCACACAGGACTGGCACACAAGCACAAAGGCCAATATTAATCTCCCACTGTTTATTTTTTTTTCAGGGAGAATTTTAAAACCAAAATAAAAAAAACAAACAAAATCAGACACTAGGCTTTCTGTGGCCCAATATTTGAGAGATGGCACACAGGACTGGCACACAAGCACAAAGGCCAATATTAATCTCCCACTGTTTTTTTTTCAGGGAGAATTTTAAAACCAAAATAAAAAACAAATAAAAAACAAACACTAGGCTTTCTGTGGCCCAATATTTGAGAGATGGCACACAGGACTGGCACACAAACACAAAGGCCAATATTAATCTCCCACTGTTTATTTTTTTTTTTTCAGGGAGAATTTTAAAACCAAATTCAGACACTAGGCTTTCTGTGGCCCAATATTTGAGAGATGGCACACATGACTGGCACACAAGCACAAAGGCCAATATTAATCTCCCACTGTTTTTTTTTTTCAGGGAGAATTTTAAAACCAAAATCAGACACTAGGCTTTCTGTGGCCCAATATTTGAGAGATGGCACACAGGACTGGCACACAAGCACAAAGGCCAATATTAATCTCCCACTGTTTTTTTTTTCAGGGAGAATTTTAAAACCAAAATAAAAAAAACAAACAAAATCAGACACTAGGCTTTCTGTGGCCCAATATTTGAGAGATGGCACACAGGACTGGCACACAAGCACAAAGGCCAATATTAATCTCCCACTGTTTTTTTTTCAGGGAGAATTTTAAAACCAAAATAAAAAACAAATAAAAAACAAACACTAGGCTTTCTGTGGCCCAATATTTGAGAGATGGCACACAGGACTGGCACACAAACACAAAGGCCAATATTAATCTCCCACTGTTTATTTTTTTTTTTTCAGGGAGAATTTTAAAACCAAAATCAGACACTAGGCTTTCTGTGGCCCAATATTTGAGAGATGGCACACATGACTGGCACACAAGCACAAAGGCCAATATTAATCTCCCACTGTTTTTTTTTTTCAGGGAGAATTTTAAAACCAAAATCAGACACTAGGCTTTCTGTGGCCCAATATTTGAGAGATGGCACACAGGACTGGCACACAAGCACAAAGGCCAATATTAATCTCCCACTGTTTTTTTTTTCAGGGAGAATTTTAAAACCAAAATAAAAATAAAAAAAAAACAGACACTAGGCTTTCTGTGGCCCAATATTTGAGAGATGGCACACAGTACTGGCACACAAGCACAAAGGCCAATATTAATCTCCCACTGTTTATTTTTTTTTTTTCAGGGAGAATTTTAAAACCAAAATAAAAATATAAAAAAATCAGACACAAGGCTTTCTGTGGCCCAATATTTGAGAGATGGCACACAGGACTGGCACACAAGCACAAAGGCCAATATTAATCTCCCACTGTTTATTTTTTTTTTCAGGGAGAATTTTAAAACCAAAATAAAAAAAAATAAAAATCAGACACAAGGCTTTCTGTGGCCCAATATTTGAGACATGGCACACAGGACTGGCACACAAGCACAAAGGCCAATATTAATCTCCCACTGTTTATTTTTTTTTCAGGGAGAATTTTAAAACCAAAATAAAAAACAAATAAAAAACAAACACTAGGCTTTCTGTGGCCCAATATTTGAGAGATGGCACACAGGACTGGCACACAAACACAAAGGCCAATATTAATCTCCCACTGTTTATTTTTTTTTTTCAGGGAGAATTTTAAAACCAAAATCAGACACTAGGCTTTCTGTGGTCCAATATTTGAGAGATGGCACACATGACTGGCACACAAGCACAAAGGCCAATATTAATCTCCCACTGTTTTTTTTTTCAGGGAGAATTTTAAAACCAAAATCAGACACTAGGCTTTCTGTGGCCCAATATTTGAGAGATGGCACACAGGACTGGCACACAAGAACAAAGGCCAATATTAATCTCCCACTGTTTTTTTTTTCTGGGAGAATTTTAAAACCAAAATCAGACACTAGGCTTTCTGTGGCCCAATATTTGAGAGATGGCACACAGGACTGGCACACAAGCACAAAGGCCAATATTAATCTCCCACTGTTTATTTTTTTTTCAGGGAGAATTTTAAAACCAAAATAAAAAAAAATAAAAAAATCAGACACTAGGCTTTCTGTGGCCCAATATTTGAGAGATGGCACACAGGACTGGCACACAAGCACAAAGGCCAATATTAATCTCCCACTGTTTATTTTTTTTTTCTGGGAGAATTTTAAAACCAAAATCAGACACTAGGCTTTCTGTGGCCCAATATTTGAGAGATGGCACACAGGACTGGCACACAAGCACAAAGGCCAATATTAATCTCCCACTGTTTATTTTTTTTTCAGGGAGAATTTTAAAACCAAAATAAAAAAAACAAACAAAATCAGACACTAGGCTTTCTGTGGCCCAATATTTGAGAGATGGCACACAGGACTGGCACACAAGCACAAAGGCCAATATTAATCTCCCACTGTTTTTTTTTTCAGGGAGAATTTTAAAACCAAAAGAAAAACAAAAAAAACAAACAGACACTAGGCTTTCTGTGGCCCAATATTTGAGAGATGGCACACAGGACTGGCACACAAGCACAAAGGCCAATATTAATCTCCCACTGTTTTTTTTTTTTCAGGGAGAATTTTAAAAGCAAAATAAAAAAAAAAAAAAAAAGCAGACACTAGGCTTTCTTTGGCCCTATATTTGAGAGATGGCACACAGGACTGGCACACAAGCACAAAGGCCAATATTAATCTCCCACTGTTTATTTTTTTTCAGGGAGAATTAAAAAAAAAAAAAACAGGGACTGTCCTACAATTACTATCTCCCTGCAGTAATCTCAGCCAGGTATGGCAGGCAGCAATAACAAGGAGTGGACTGCTGCACAAATTAAATCAAAAGTGTTGTGGACAAACAAAAAAGATAGCTGTGCAGAAAGGAAGGAACAACAGGATTTGTGCTTTAAAAAAAGCAGTTGGTTTGCACAGCGGCGTACACACAGCAATGCAGCTATCAGGGAGCCTTCTAGGGCAGCTCAATGAGCTACAGCGTTGAGGAAAAAAAATGTAGCTTCCACTGTCCCTGCAAACAAAAGGTGGTGTTGGACAGTGGAAATCGCTACAGCACAAGCGGTTTGGGGGTTAATGGACCCTGCCTAACACTATCCCTGCTTCTGACGAAGCGGCAGCTACCTCTCCCTATGCTCAGATCAGCAGCAGAAAGATGGCGGTCGGCGGGAACGCCCCTTTATAGCCCCTGTGACGCCGCAGACAGCAAGCCAATCACTGCAATGCCCTTCTCTAAGATAGTGGGGACCAGGACCTATGTCATCACGCTGCCCACACTCTGCGTCCACCTTCATTGGCTGAGAAATGGCGCTTTTCGCGTACCGCATGGCCAACCCCACACAGGGAGCGGGTCGGGTTTCATGAAACCCGACTGTGCCAAAAGTCGGCGACTTTTGAAAATGAACGATCCATTTCGCTCAACCTTAGTCACCAGTTTTGCCATATTTCAGAGCTGCAACGTTACTGGAGTAAAAAAAGCACAAGGTGTGCAATACCCAGGGACATGGCCTAGGCATAAGATAAACGTTAAGAATGGGCCAAGAAATATCTTAAGACAGACTTTTCAAAGGTTTTATTAACTGTTGAAATGAGAGTGACTCTTGATGGGCCAGATGGATGGGCCAGAGGCTGGATCAGTAAAGGGCAGGTGGGGTACTGGTATGGGCTGGTATCATCAAAGATTAACTTTTCGGGTTGAGGATGGAGTGAAGCTCCACTCCCAGACCTACTTCCAGTTTCTGGAAGACAACTTCTTCAAGCAGTGGTACAGGAAGAAGTCGGTATTGTTCAAGAAAAACATGATTTTCATGCAGGACAATGCTCCATTACATGTCTCCAACTACTCCACAGCGTGGCTGACCAGTAAAGGTCTGAAAGAAGAAAAAATAATGACATGGCCCCCTTGTTCTCCTGATCTGAACCCCATAGAGAACCTGTGGTCCTCATAAAATGTGAGATCTACAGGGAGGGAAAACAGTACACCTCTCGGAACAGTGTCTGGGAGGCTGTGGTGGCTGCTGCACGCAATGTTGATCGTAAACAGATCAAGCAACTGACACAATCTATGGATGGAAGGCTGTTGAGTGTCATCATAAAGAAAGGTGGCTATATTGGTCACTAATTTTGGGGGGGTTTGTTTTGCATGTCAGAAATTTTGATTCCTAAATTTTGTGCAGTTATATTGGTTTACCTGGTAAAAATAAACAAGTGAGATGGGATTATGTTTGGTTTTTATTAAGTTGTCTAATAATTCTGCACAGTAATAGTTACCTGCACAAACAGATAACTTCCTAAGATAGCCAAATCTAAAAAAAAACACTCCAACTTCCAAAAATATTAAGCTTTGATATTTATGAGTCTTTTGGGCTGATTGAGAAAATAGTTGTTGATCAATAATAAAAATAATCCTCTAAAATACAACTTGTCTAATAATTCTGCACACAGTGTATAAGACCAGAGAAACATGACTAAGACAGATGCCAAA
Source organism: Ranitomeya imitator (assembly GCF_032444005.1). Lineage (NCBI taxonomy): Eukaryota > Metazoa > Chordata > Amphibia > Anura > Dendrobatidae > Ranitomeya > Ranitomeya imitator. Next base: position 326,146,554 of record NC_091286.1, on the reverse strand, counting down.
ACTGGGGTACCTGTACATGTACAGTGTGCTGATACCTGCAGAATTTGGGATGCCCATGCAGTGTAGGTAATCTGTATTGGTGTTGCTTCTCTGATGTTCCAGATGGATGATGTTTAAAAGCCTCTTGGTGATAATCTAAGTATACTGTATGTAGTTAATCTTCATACTGTATATATGTAATCATTATATTTATTTAATCCTTATATGTACTTATTAACCTGTGTATGTTAACACATACAAAAATGTACGCACTCACACTATTTAATCATACTATTCCTTGAATTTTGTAGTTTGCAATAAATTTGCCTTGTATTGCAAGTATTAGCCTTTTTTTTAAAGCTGTATCTGAACCTTAGTGTTAAAAACATGTCAAATAAAATTGCCAAATTCTCCTGTAAATAATTATGCAAAGAGAGAACCATCATACCATTAAAAAATATGAGTGAATTTTCCTGGGCCCATCCAGTGTGTGGGTTCAAAGCCTAATGGGTTGCATATGACTGACTATGCAGCAGGGCTCGCCTTCCTGCTAATGTATAAAACAAAGGAGTATGGAGCACAAAAATGCATATTGTGAAATGGATTTTCATGGGCCCATCCAGTATGTGGGTTCAAAGCCTAATGGGTTGCATATGACTGACTATGCAGCAGGGCTCGCCTTCCTGTTAATGTATAAAACAAAGGAGTATGGAGCACAAAATGCATATTGTGAAGTGGATTTTCCTGGGCCCATCCAGTTTGTGGGTTCCAAGGCGTAAGGGGGTATATGAATTGGTAGCAGGGCAGGCCTTGCATTCAATGCAACATTTTTTCAGGAGGCCCTCCTGGACATCTTACGAAAGGGGTATTGTGGTGCGTAGTAATTAGTTGGCAGCCCATCCACTCACAGCATAGGCTACAACCATTTAAAAGATCCACAGTTTAATAATGGCCCTTTAAGAAGATTAATGCCGCCTGATGCAACAGTAAAAATAGGCTATTTGACTTTAAGAGTCCCTCCTTCGTAAATGAAACAAGATGGATCTGCTTATGTGTCACACACCACATGGCCAGCTAGGGTTGTTAAATGTTACAATGACATTTCCCAGTGAATGAATTTGTAGTAGTTGAAAGCAATGTTAAAGTTGAAAAATGCTTAAAAAACACTGCGTCTGAACTAAGCCTAAGTGGGAGAAGGAATTTTCGGTCTGGGGTTAAACATTTGACCTTACAGGCAAGTAATTAACCTGCAAAGGATCTACCTTGACATATTTCCAAGCAAAAACCATTTTGGTTTCCTTTTCATGTGTTTTTTGTGGCACCAGAAAAAATGGTATGAATCTCGGAAAAAAATGATGAAAGCTGTGAACTAGGAGTCAGGAATGCTTCCATGGGCGATCCCCATGATGTCCCTGTGGTATTTGAGCAGCGTTTCCATCATTTTCAGATGTTTTTAGACATTTAAAGGACCCCCAGAAGGGATCGCGGTAAAAATACTCGGGTCTTCCATAGACTTACATTGGGCTCGTTGTTCTGGCCGAGTACCTGAGTATTCCAATTTGCTCGACCCAAGCAACGAGCACCCGAGCATTTTAGTGCTCGCCCATCACTAGTTACTAACATTCATACAGTAGGGACATCTCACTTTTAAATTGTTTGTAGCATCTAGTCAATGTTATACAGGCCTCATCGACAGGCACCCAAAATTATTTTGTTACTAACCTTCATACAGTAGGGACATTTCACTTTCAAATTGTTTGAAGCACGTAGTCAACATTATACAGGCCTCATTGACATGCGGGCTGCAGCGTTTCCGGGTCCGTTACTGCTAGCGCAGATAGAGCTAGCAGATGCTCTATCTGCGCTAGCGTGATGCAAAAGTCGGCACTTGCGCTAGCAGCAGCCCGTTAGCGTATGTGCTGAATGGGCTGCTGCTAGCGCAGTGTGAACCTGGCCTTAGGGTTAGGGTTACGGCTAGAATTAGGGTTAGAACTAGGGTTAGGGTTAGAATTAGGCACACGGTGCAGATTTGGCTGCGGATCTACAGCGGATTTGGCTGCGGATCCGCAGCGGATTGGCCGCTGCGGATTCGTAGCAGTTTTCCATCAGGTTTACAGTACCATGTAAACCTATGGAAAACCAAATCCGCTGTGCCCATGGTGCGGAAAATACCACGCAGAAACGCTGTGTTTTATTTTCCGCAGCATGTCAATTCTTTGTGCGGATTCCGCAGCGTTTTACACCTGTTCCTCAATAGGAATCCACAGGTGAAATCCGCACAAAAAACACTGGAAATCCGCAGTAAATCCGCAGGTAAAATGCAGTGCCTTTTACCTGCGGATTTTTCAAAAATGGTGCAGAAAAATCTCACACGAATTCGCAACGTGGGTACATAGCCTTAGGGTTAGGGTTGGAATTAGGACTAGGGTTGGAAATAGGGTTAAGATTAGGCTGTGGTTAGGGTTATGGTTAGGTTTAGGGGTGTGTTGGGGTTAGGGTTGGGATTAGGGTTAGGATTAGGGTTAGGGTTGGTATTAGGGTTAGGATTAGGATTAGGGTTGGGATTAGGGTTAGGGGTGTGTTGGGGTTAGGGTTGTTGTTAGGGGTGTGTTGGGGTTAGGGTTGTAATTAGGGTTATGGCTAGAGTTGGGATTAGGGTTAGGGGTGTGTTGGGTTTAGTGTTGGAGTTAGAATTGAGGGGTTTCCACTGTTACTGCACATCAGGGGTCTCCAAACGCAACATGGCACCACCATTGATTCCAGTCAATCTTGCATTCAAAAAGTCAAATGGTGCTCCCTCCCTTCCGAGCCCCGACGTGCGCCCAAACAGTGGTTTACCCCCACATATTGGGTACCAGCATACTCAGGACAAACTAAGCAACAATTATTGGAGTCCAATTTCTCCTGCTACCCTTGTGAAAATAAAAAATTGCTTGCTAAAACATCATTTTTGAGGAAAGAAACATGATTTTTTATTTTCACGGCTCTGCGTTGTAAACTTCTGTGAAGCACTTGGGGGTTCAAAGTGCTCAACACATATCTAGATAAGTTCCTTGGGGGGTCTAGTTTCCAAAGTGGGGTCACTTGTGGGGGGTTTCTACTGTTTAGGCACATCAGGGGCTCTGCAAACGCAACGTGACACCCGCAGACCATTCCATCAAAGTCTGCATTTCAAAAGTCACTGCTTCAATTCCAAGCCCTGACGTGTGCCCAAATAGTGGTTCCCCCCCACATATGGGGTATCAGCGTACTCAGGACAAACTGGACAACAACTTTTCGGGTCCAATTTCTCCTGTTACTCTTGTGAAAATAAACAATTGTGGGCTAAAAGCTAATTTTTGAGGGAAAAAAATTATTTTTTATTTTCACGGCTCTGCGTTATAAACTTCTGTGAAGCACTTGAGGGCTTAAAGTGGTCACCGCACATCTAGATTAGTTCCTTGGGAGGTCTAATTTCCAAAATGGGGTCACATGTGGGGAAGCTCCAATTATAGGCACACAGGGGCTCTCCAAACGCGACATGGTGTCAGCTAACGATTGGAGCTAATTTTTCATTCAAAAAGTCAAATGGCGTTCCTTCCCTTCCGAGCCCTGCCGTGTGCCCAAACAGTGGTTTACCCCCACATGTGAGGTATCAGTGTACTCAGGAGAAATTGCCCAATACATTTTATGATCCATTTTATCCTGTTGCCCATGTGGAAATGAACAAATTGAGGCTAAAATAAATTTTTTGTGAAAAAAAAAAGTACTTTTTGATTTTACGGATCAATTTGTGAAGCACCTGAGGGTTCAAAGTGCTCACTATGCATCTAGATAAGTTCCTTGGGGGGTCTAGTTTCCAAAATGGGGTCGCATGTGGGGGAGCTCCAATGTTTAGGCACACAGGGGCTCTCCAAAAGCGACATGGTGTCCACTAACGATTGGAGCGAATTTTCCATTCAAATAGTCAAATGGCGCTCCTTCCCTTCCGAGCCCTGCCATGTGCCCAAACAGTGGTTTGTGACCACATATGAGGTATCGATGTACTCAGGAGAAATTGCCCAATACATTTTAGGATCCATTTTATCATGTTACCCATGTGAAAATGAAAAAATTGAGGCTAAAATAAAAATTTTTGTGAAAAAAAGTACTTTTTCATTTTTACGGATCAATTTGTGAAGCACCTGGGGGTTCAACGTGCTCACTATGCATCTAGATAAGCTCTTTAGGGGGTCTAGTTTCCAAAATGGGGTCACTTGTGGGGGAGCTCCAATGCTTAGGCACACAGGGGCTCTCCAAATGCAACATGGTGTCCGCTAAAGATTGGAGCCAATTTTTCATTGAAAAAGTCAAATGGCGCTCCTTCCCTTTTGGTGTCCAGTCTCTCTTTTTACCCTTGGGAAAATAAAAAAATTGTTGCTAAAACATCATTTCTGTGACTAAAAAGTTAAATGTTCATTTTTTCCTTCCATGTTGCTTCTTTTGCTGTGAAGCACCTGAAGGGTTAATAAACTTTTTGAATGTGGTTTTGAGTACCTTGAGGGGTGAAGTTTTTAGAATGGTGTCATTTTCGGGGTATTTTCAGCCATATAGACCCCTCAAACTGACTTCAAATGTGAGGTGGTCCCTAAAAAAATGGTTTTGTAAATTTTGCTGTAAAAATGAGAAATCGCTGGTCAAATTTTAACCCTTATAACTTCCTAGCAAAAAAAAATTTGGTTCCAAAATTGTGCTGATGTAAAGTAGACATGTGGGTAATGTTATTTATTAACTATTTTGTGTCACATAACTCTCTCGTTTAACAGAATAAAAATTCAAAATTTGAAAATTGCTAAATTTTCAAAATTTTAGCCAAATTTCCATTTTTTTCATAAATAAACACAAAAATTATCGACCTAAGTTTACCACTAACATGAAGCACAATATGTCACGAAAAAACATTCTCAGAACCGCTAGGATTCGTTGAAGCGTTCATGAGTTATTACCTCATAAAGGGACACTGGTCAGAATTACAGAAAACGGCCAGGTCTTTAAGGTCAAAATAGGCTGGGTCATGAAAAGGGTTAAACAGAGACTAAGGTCTTATGTCTTTTATCTGAAACCAATTGCTCTCTATCCAGATTGTGACAACATCAACTTCTAGTACAAACTAACAATATAGAGTTCGCTGCCTATATATCTTCTGCAGGTACTAAGATACCAATACAATATGATCCTACCCTAAGGGTTAAACCCAGAGTGTCTATGGATTAGCTTTACAGGTACAATGACAGCAACACTAAGCATTCCTCTGCCATATACTTACTCTGTATTATTGCATTTCGATGTATGTCATTATGCTGTACTGTGCTGCTTTATGTGATACTAATATATGTATTCTTTCTTGCAGAGTCATTTATATTGAGTCTTCTTCAACTCACACAGGACCCTTAGAGATTTGTTCTGGGTTCCTCTCACTGCACATGTCTCTACTGCTTCCACCCTTAATATGATTCACCACCTAAAACGAGAGCCTACAAATCTGATTTATACCTACAATATGGCCGCCGGAATGCAAGCACTTGGATCTTGGACCGCACTATCCATCTCCCTCAGTAGCGTCACAACATCTTCACCATAGCGTATATATACCAGCACTTATACAGCTTTTTTCTTCCACCAACACAGCTATTGTGCCGCTGATACTCCGTTGTGTTCATGAAAATGCTCCATTGTCCATGAAGTTATTTTTTATTTTTTAACTAGCCCCGCCTCCGGTCTGGTCACATGCACAGCATCTAAGTACCACCCTTTAGGCTTTTATACTCACCACTTCACTTCCTGGCCATCTGACGAGCGGTGGATGCCATGTCACTGCCAGACACGCCGGCACATCTCCTAGGGTAAGTTTAATAATACCACCCACTGCATCTCTGAGGACCGGAGTTTATGTACTTTTACTCCAGCTGCTTTGTTACCTTGCAGGCTTCCCACTTATATTGAACACACCAATGTGGACATTATACCTTGCTACAAGCATTTACTGGTAATACCACTACTTCTTTTGGGATTACACCTGCACCATGGCGTATATATACCGGCACTTATACGGCTTTTCTCTTCCACCAACATAGCAATTGTGCCGCTGATACTCCATTACATTTATGAAAACACTCCTTTGTCCCTGAAGTTATTGGTAGGTTTTGTTTTTTTTCACAGAATCCTTTTTCCGCACACAGTCTTACTTGCAGCTATAGTTCTAAACACAATAGTTCTTTTTAGGCTCTTATATGTGACTTATATTATTTTATTTTCAACTTTTCAAAACACAAAAACAAGAATACAGGACACATAAATCTGAGTCATACGGGTACATACTGTTGAATGAAATAAATTGTAACATTTCAGGTGTACCCCATTTACAGATTAATTACCGGAGGAGTCCACAGCTCTGGTTATGTTAGCAAAGAGTTCCAGTCGGAATAGTAAGGTTACAAAGTCCAAATCCTGTATCTCAAGAAAATATCGTTCAGATATTGGAACAGACAAAAACAACAATACAGTAAGGAAAGAAAAAAGGGACAAATATCAAGCATGACTAAATCAACTAGATAATTGAGCTGTACTCGGGTCCATCACAGTGCAGTGTAAGTAACATGGGGAAATCAAAGGAGAACAACCATGTTTTAGGTAAGAAGAATAGCTGATGAAAAACTATGGGGTGACTTGAGATGCTAATTGCCATGGCAACCATGTACGGAAGAGTTTATCATGTGTATGTGAATCCCAACAAAACAACTCCTCCATCCTATAGATGTCCTGGACTTTCTTGATCCATTCGTTAATGTGAGGGGGGGTCGTTTGTCTCCAATGTAAGGAGATCAAATGTTTGGCTGCGGCTAGAGTTGAGCGACCTTGACCTTTTTAGAGTCGAGCCGGGTTTCGCGAAACCCGACTATCTCAAAAGTCGGGTCGAGTGAAATCGGCCGATTATGACGTAAAGTCGGGATCGACCGAAACACGAAACCCAATGCAAGTCAATGGGGCAGCATAGTCGGCAGTGAGTGGGGGCCAGGAAAACACCTAGAGTGCCCATTTTAATGTCAAAACCATCCATTCTTCTTAATGAAGCTTGTCAAGCGTAATTTACCTTATAATAATTGGAAGGCATTTGAAATTGGGGGTCATTTGGCTAAAGTTGTGGTGGGTAGGGCTGGTTCAATTAATTAGTGGGCCCAGGAAATCTGGACCACGTCACGGCAGTGGAGCAGGGAGAGGTAAGTATTTCAACTTTGCAAGTGCTGTGAACCTGAGCAAGCAGGGGGGGCCCACTCGTTGGCATTGGCACTGGCACAGGGCCCCTCAAAGTACAGCGGTGTGTTTGCACGGCGGGGGCGCCTCCCACCGGCAGCAACACTTTTGCGTACTATGAGAGGCCCTGTGCCAGTGACGTCGCCAACTAGTATTCCTCCCCCCACCTGATGAAGGAACCTGCACTTTTATCTGCACCTTCCTCTTTGTCCCCGTGTAAGGTGGTATGGTATGCGGGAAGAGCAACCTGACTTTCAGCAGGGTCACAATGTTGTTGTGTAGCGTGCACGGGGAATGTTGCGTTATGGGTCAATGTACCAGCAGACTCATCTATCACTGGCTGGGCAATGGGCAGGATGAGGAGGAAACACAGATATAGGCCCAAAGAATAAAGTTGGCTAAATGCAGTTCAAAATTGGTAACACAGGAATAACCAGGGGGCATTGCAGTGGAGGACAACTGGAATGAGAGGCTGACACAGAGAGTAGGCCCAAATCAGTAAGTAGTCGAAATGCAGTTCAAAATTGGCAACCGTAGTAAACAGGCGGCACAGCTTTGTTCAGTGGAGGAGAACAGCAAGGAGTGGCAGACACCGATAGTAGGCCCCAACCCAACTAGTAGGCCAAATGCAGTCTAACATTAACAACTACTTAACGAGCGCCTGAAAACGGAATTTCAGGACAGGAAACCAGGAGAACAGCAAGGAGCGGCAGACACTGTTAGTAGGCCCCAAACCAACTAGTACGCCAAATGCAGTTGTTCCATTTAACCACAATTTAATGAGAGTCTGAAGATAGAAGCTCAGGAAAGGCAACCTGGAGAACACCTTGGAGTGGAACACACCATCTCTCTCCACCCCATACCCATTTTGTAGGCCTAATGCAGTGTAGTTTTCTACAACTACTAAACGAGAGTCGGAAGACCGAAGCAATGGCAAGGAAACCTGGGGAACACCTTGGAGTGTAACACACCATCTCTCTCCACCCGATACCCATTTTGTAGGCCTAATGCAGTGTAGTTTTCTACAACTACTAAACGAGAGTCGGAAGATCGAAGCAATGGCGAGGAAACCTGGGGAACACCTTGGAGTGTAACACACCATCTCTCTCCACCCCATAGCCAATTTGGAGGCCTAATGCAGTGAAGTTTCCAACAACTACTAAACGAGAGCATTAAGATCGAAGCTCTGGAAAGGCAACCTGGAGAACACCTTGGAGTGTAACACACCATCTCTCTCCACCCGATACCCATTTTGTAGGCCTAATGCAGTGTATTTTTCTACAACTACTGAACGAGAGTCGGAAGACCGAAGCAATGGCAAGGAAACCTGGGGAACACCTTGGAGTGTAACACACCATCTCTCTCCACCCGATACCCATTTTGTAGGCCTAATGCAGTGTAGTTTTCTACAACTACTAAACGAGAGTCTGAAGACCGAAGCAATGGCAAGGAAACCTGGGGAACACCTTGGAGTGTAACACACCATCTCTCTCCACCCGATACCCATTTTGTAGGCCTAATGCAGTGTAGTTTTCTACAACTACTAAACGAGAGTCGGAAGACCGAAGCAATGGCAAGGAAACCTGGGGAACACCTTGGAGTATAACACACCATCTCTCTCCACCCGATACCCATTTTGTAGGCCTAATGCAGTGTAGTTTTCTACAACTACTAAACGAGAGTCTGAAGACCGAAGCAATGGCAAGGAAACATGGGGAACACCATGGAGTGTAACACACCATCTCTCTCCACCCGATACCCATTTTGTAGGCCTAATGCAGTGTAGTTTTCTACAACTACTAAACGAGAGTCTGAAGACCGAAGCAATGGCAAGGAAACCTGGGGAACACCTTGGAGTGTAACACACCATCTCTCTCCACCCGATACCCATTTTGTAGGTCTAATGCAGTGTAGTTTTGTACAACTACTAAACGAGAGTCGGAAGACCGAAGCAATGGAAAGGAAACCTGGGGAACACCTTGGAGTGTAACACACCATCTCTCTCCACCCGATACCCATTTTGTAGGCCTAATGCAGTGTAGTTTTCTACAACTACTAAACGAGAGTCTGAAGACCGAAGCAATGGCAAGGAAACCTGGGGAACACCTTGGAGTGTAACACACCATCTCTCTCCACCCGATACCCATTTTGTAGGCCTAATGCAGTGTAGTTTTCTACAACTACTAAATGAGAGTCGGAAGACCGAAGCAATGGCAAGGAAACCTGGGGAACACCTTGGAGTGTAACACACCATCTCTCTCCACCCGATACCCATTTTGTAGGCCTAATGCAGTGTAGTTTTGTACAACTACTAAACGAGAGTCGGAAGACCGAAGCAATGGCAAGGAAACCTGGGGAACACCTTGGAGTGTAACACACCATCTCTCTCCACCCGATACCCATTTTGTAGGCCTAATGCAGTGTAGTTTTGTACAACTACTAAACGAGAGTCGGAAGACCGAAGCAATGGAAAGGAAACCTGGGGAACACCTTGGAGTGTAACACACCATCTCTCTCCACCCGATACCCATTTTGTAGGCCTAATGCAGTGTAGTTTTCTACAACTACTAAACGAGAGTCTGAAGACCGAAGCAATGGCAAGGAAACCTGGGGAACACCTTGGAGTGTAACACACCATCTCTCTCCACCCGATACCCATTTTGTAGGCCTAATGCAGTGTAGTTTTCTACAACTACTAAACGAGAGTCGGAAGACCGAAGCAATGGCAAGGAAACCTGGGGAACACCTTGGAGTGTAACACACCATCTCTCTCCACCCGATACCCATTTTGTAGGCCTAATGCAGTGTAGTTTTGTACAACTACTAAACGAGAGTCGGAAGACCGAAGCAATGGCAAGGAAACCTGGGGAACACCTTGGAGTGTAACACACCATCTCTCTCCACCCGATACCCATTTTGTAGGCCTAATGCAGTGTAGTTTTCTACAACTACTAAACGAGAGTCTGAAGACCGAAGCAATGGCAAGGAAACCTGGGGAACACCTTGGAGTGTAACACACCATCTCTCTCCACCCGATACCCATTTTGTAGGCCTAATGCAGTGTAGTTTTCTACAACTACTAAACGAGAGTCGGAAGACCGAAGCAATGGCAAGGAAACCTGGGGAACACCTTGGAGTGTAACACACCATCTCTCTCCACCCGATACCCATTTTGTAGGCCTAATGCAGTGTATTTTTCTACAACTACTGAACGAGAGTCGGAAGACCGAAGCAATGGCAAGGAAACCTGGGGAACACCTTGGAGTGTAACACACCATCTCTCTCCACCCGATACCCATTTTGTAGGCCTAATGCAGTGTAGTTTTCTACAACTACTAAACGAGAGTCTGAAGACCGAAGCAATGGCAAGGAAACCTGGGGAACACCTTGGAGTGTAACACACCATCTCTCTCCACCCGATACCCATTTTGTAGGCCTAATGCAGTGTAGTTTTCTACAACTACTAAACGAGAGTCGGAAGACCGAAGCAATGGCAAGGAAACCTGGGGAACACCTTGGAGTGTAACACACCATCTCTCTCCACCCGATACCCATTTTGTAGGCCTAATGCAGTGTAGTTTTCTACAACTACTAAACGAGAGTCTGAAGACCGAAGCAATGGCAAGGAAACATGGGGAACACCATGGAGTGTAACACACCATCTCTCTCCACCCGATACCCATTTTGTAGGCCTAATGCAGTGTAGTTTTCTACAACTACTAAACGAGAGTCTGAAGACCGAAGCAATGGCAAGGAAACCTGGGGAACACCTTGGAGTGTAACACACCATCTCTCTCCACCCGATACCCATTTTGTAGGCCTAATGCAGTGTAGTTTTGTACAACTACTAAACGAGAGTCGGAAGACCGAAGCAATGGAAAGGAAACCTGGGGAACACCTTGGAGTGTAACACACCATCTCTCTCCACCCGATACCCATTTTGTAGGCCTAATGCAGTGTAGTTTTCTACAACTACTAAACGAGAGTCTGAAGACCGAAGCAATGGCAAGGAAACCTGGGGAACACCTTGGAGTGTAACACACCATCTCTCTCCACCCGATACCCATTTTGTAGGCCTAATGCAGTGTAGTTTTCTACAACTACTAAACGAGAGTCGGAAGACCGAAGCAATGGCAAGGAAACCTGGGGAACACCTTGGAGTGTAACACACCATCTCTCTCCACCCGATACCCATTTTGTAGGCCTAATGCAGTGTAGTTTTGTACAACTACTAAACGAGAGTCGGAAGACCGAAGCAATGGCAAGGAAACCTGGGGAACACCTTGGAGTGTAACACACCATCTCTCTCCACCCGATACCCATTTTGTAGGCCTAATGCAGTGTAGTTTTGTACAACTACTAAACGAGAGTCGGAAGACCGAAGCAATGGAAAGGAAACCTGGGGAACACCTTGGAGTGTAACACACCATCTCTCTCCACCCGATACCCATTTTGTAGGCCTAATGCAGTGTAGTTTTCTACAACTACTAAACGAGAGTCTGAAGACCGAAGCAATGGCAAGGAAACCTGGGGAACACCTTGGAGTGTAACACACCATCTCTCTCCACCCGATACCCATTTTGTAGGCCTAATGCAGTGTAGTTTTCTACAACTACTAAACGAGAGTCGGAAGACCGAAGCAATGGCAAGGAAACCTGGGGAACACCTTGGAGTGTAACACACCATCTCTCTCCACCCGATACCCATTTTGTAGGCCTAATGCAGTGTAGTTTTGTACAACTACTAAACGAGAGTCGGAAGACCGAAGCAATGGCAAGGAAACCTGGGGAACACCTTGGAGTGTAACACACCATCTCTCTCCACCCGATACCCATTTTGTAGGCCTAATGCAGTGTAGTTTTCTACAACTACTAAACGAGAGTCGGAAGACCGAAGCAATGGCAAGGAAACCTGGGGAACACCTTGGAGTGTAACACACCATCTCTCTCCACCCGATACCCATTTTGTAGGCCTAATGCAGTGTATTTTTCTACAACTACTGAACGAGAGTCGGAAGACCGAAGCAATGGCAAGGAAACCTGGGGAACACCTTGGAGTGTAACACACCATCTCTCTCCACCCGATACCCATTTTGTAGGCCTAATGCAGTGTAGTTTTCTACAACTACTAAACGAGAGTCTGAAGACCGAAGCAATGGCAAGGAAACCTGGGGAACACCTTGGAGTGTAACACACCATCTCTCTCCACCCGATACCCATTTTGTAGGCCTAATGCAGTGTAGTTTTCTACAACTACTAAACGAGAGTCGGAAGACCGAAGCAATGGCAAGGAAACCTGGGGAACACCTTGGAGTGTAACACACCATCTCTCTCCACCCGATACCCATTTTGTAGGCCTAATGCAGTGTAGTTTTCTACAACTACTAAACGAGAGTCTGAAGACCGAAGCAATGGCAAGGAAACATGGGGAACACCATGGAGTGTAACACACCATCTCTCTCCACCCGATACCCATTTTGTAGGCCTAATGCAGTGTAGTTTTCTACAACTACTAAACGAGAGTCTGAAGACCGAAGCAATGGCAAGGAAACCTGGGGAACACCTTGGAGTGTAACACACCATCTCTCTCCACCCGATACCCATTTTGTAGGCCTAATGCAGTGTAGTTTTGTACAACTACTAAACGAGAGTCGGAAGACCGAAGCAATGGAAAGGAAACCTGGGGAACACCTTGGAGTGTAACACACCATCTCTCTCCACCCGATACCCATTTTGTAGGCCTAATGCAGTGTAGTTTTCTACAACTACTAAACGAGAGTCTGAAGACCGAAGCAATGGCAAGGAAACCTGGGGAACACCTTGGAGTGTAACACACCATCTCTCTCCACCCGATACCCATTTTGTAGGCCTAATGCAGTGTAGTTTTCTACAACTACTAAACGAGAGTCGGAAGACCGAAGCAATGGCAAGGAAACCTGGGGAACACCTTGGAGTGTAACACACCATCTCTCTCCACCCGATACCCATTTTGTAGGCCTAATGCAGTGTAGTTTTGTACAACTACTAAACGAGAGTCGGAAGACCGAAGCAATGGCAAGGAAACCTGGGGAACACCTTGGAGTGTAACACACCATCTCTCTCCACCCGATACCCATTTTGTAGGCCTAATGCAGTGTAGTTTTGTACAACTACTAAACGAGAGTCGGAAGACCGAAGCAATGGAAAGGAAACCTGGGGAACACCTTGGAGTGTAACACACCATCTCTCTCCACCCGATACCCATTTTGTAGGCCTAATGCAGTGTAGTTTTCTACAACTACTAAACGAGAGTCTGAAGACCGAAGCAATGGCAAGGAAACCTGGGGAACACCTTGGAGTGTAACACACCATCTCTCTCCACCCGATACCCATTTTGTAGGCCTAATGCAGTGTAGTTTTCTACAACTACTAAACGAGAGTCGGAAGACCGAAGCAATGGCAAGGAAACCTGGGGAACACCTTGGAGTGTAACACACCATCTCTCTCCACCCGATACCCATTTTGTAGGCCTAATGCAGTGTAGTTTTGTACAACTACTAAACGAGAGTCGGAAGACCGAAGCAATGGCAAGGAAACCTGGGGAACACCTTGGAGTGTAACACACCATCTCTCTCCACCCGATACCCATTTTGTAGGCCTAATGCAGTGTAGTTTTCTACAACTACTAAACGAGAGTCTGAAGACCGAAGCAATGGCAAGGAAACCTGGGGAACACCTTGGAGTGTAACACACCATCTCTCTCCACCCGATACCCATTTTGTAGGCCTAATGCAGTGTAGTTTTCTACAACTACTAAACGAGAGTCGGAAGACCGAAGCAATGGCAAGGAAACCTGGGGAACACCTTGGAGTGTAACACACCATCTCTCTCCACCCGATACCCATTTTGTAGGCCTAATGCAGTGTAGTTTTCTACAACTACTAAACGAGAGTCGGAATACCGAAGCAATGGCAAGGAAACCTGGGGAACACCTTGGAGTGTAACACACCATCTCTCTCCACCCCATACCCAATTTGTAGGCCTAATGCAGCCTACTTTCCGACAACTACTAAACGAGAGCATGAAGATCGAAGCTCAGGAAAGGCAACCTGGGGAACACCTTGGAGTGTAACACACCCTCTCTCCATACCAGGGCTGATTCTTAGGAAGGAAGGCTGTCGGAAAGAAGCAGGGCGCGTCCGAGGGTGATTATATTCTTATTAGGTATATACTCACCCTCGGACGCGCCCTGCTTCTTTATTTGTAATGAATGTTTATTTGCAATGTGGTTTTGACTTACTCTATTTTTTTGGTAAATAATGATTTTATTATTTTCATTGTTTTGCATCTTCTTGGCAATAATATAAAGAAGACGAGACAGGACAACACTCGGTGGATGCCATATCTGTGTTTTAAATTGAAAAAAACTTTCAGTTAACTACTTGCAGGAGAAAGTTATTGTAGCTGGTGGCCATTTTTAGTACTGTACCAGATTTTTGTTGTATGTGTTTGTTTTTAATGTTAAAATGTCTGCATTTGATATCTCTCCAGTATTTTCTTTTTTATAAGCAAAATACTTATTTTTATATTTTCTGATGTTGGTTCAAGGGGTACACGGGCAGCAGTAGACAGGTCAGTGGAGGCCTAGTGGAAGGAGGGACCGCAGACAGGCTTCGAAGGCCTAACATAATAAATTGGGCATGCTGTCGGCAATTTTAAATTGGTTCCAGGGGAACACGGGCAGCAGTGGCCTGGTCAGTGTAGTAGTAGTGGAAAGAACGGGCCGCAGACAGGCTTCGAAGGCCTAACATAACAAAAATTGGGCTGTAGGCAATTTAAAATTGGTTCCAGGGGAACACGGGCAGCAGTAGACAGGTCAGTGGAGGCCTAGTGGAAGGAGGGACCGCACACAGGCTTCGAAGCCCTAACATAATAAATTGGGCTTGCTGTCGGCAATTTAAAATTGGTTCCAGGGGAACACGGGCAGCAGTGGCCTGGTCAGTGTAGTAGTAGTGGAAAGAACGGGCCGCAGACAGGCTTCGAAGGCCTAACATAACAAAAATTGGGATGTAGGCAATTTACAATTGGTTCCAGGGGAACACGGACAGCAGTAGACAGGTCAGTGGAGGCCTAGTGGAAGGAGGGACCGCAGACAGGCTTCGAAGGCCTAACATAATAAATTGGGCTTGCTGTTGGCAATTTTAAATTGGTTCCAGGGGAACACGGGTGGCAGTAGCCAGGTCAGTGTAGTAGTAGTGGAAAGAACGGGCCGCAGACAGGCTTCGAAGGCCTAACATAACAAAAATTGGGCTGTAGGCAATTTAAAATTGGTTCCAGGGGAACACGGGCAGCAGTAGACAGGTCAGTGGAGGCCTAGTGGAAGGAGGGACCGCAGACAGGCTTCGAAGCCCTAACATAATAAATTGGGCTGGCTGTAGGCAATTTAAAATTGGTTCCAGGGGAACACGGGCAGCAGTAGACAGGTCAGTGGAGGCCTAGTGGAAGGAGGGACCGCAGACAGGCTTCGAAGGCCTAACATAATAAATTGGGCATGCTGTCGGCAATTTTAAATTGGTTCCAGGGGAACACGGGCAGCAGTGGCCTGGTCAGTGTAGTAGTAGTGGAAAGAACGGGCCGCAGACAGGCTTCGAAGGCCTAACATAACAAAAATTGGGCTGTAGGCAATTTAAAATTGGTTCCAGGGGAACACGGGCAGCAGTAGACAGGTCAGTGGAGGCCTAGTGGAAGGAGTGACCGCAGACAGGCTTCGAAGGCCTAACATAAGAAAAATGTCAATACAATGGTATTGACAGTGCCAGGCATTGAAGGATGTCAGCGCATAGACTAAACATTGGTGGAGCTGTGAGAGAAAATTTTGCAAGTGGTAGAGCACTGTTTGAGCTGGGGGGGGGAATGTCTTGTGGCCGGCGGTACAGGCCCACGGCCCCTCATATTACAACGGTGTGTCTGACGTTGGGTGCGCACCACCACCGCCAGACACTTTATTGTACTATGAGGGACCTAGTGGCAGTGCCGTCGACCAAAAGCGGGCACACCCACCTCCTCAGACAAACAGTACTCTCACGGGTGCTGGCGCCAAGTGGCGATACCACGGCCCCGTGTGGGGACTTTGGCCATTTAGGGAGGTGTTAACATGTCGGATGCTGGACAATCAGGTGCTGCAAATTACGAGATTGGAAAAGTCGTTCAGAATAGTCCACAGGCAAGACCTTTACATAGGAAAGCTAGGTGTCAGCCGGGCAAGGTGGGGCAAAAGATTTCGAAATCCAGTTGTGGTTCATTTTAATGAAGGTTAGATCATCTACATTTTGGGTAGCCAGACGAGTCCTTTTTTCTGTTAGTATTGAACCTGCAGCACTGAATACTCTTTCTGATAGGACACTAGCTGCCGGGCAAGCAAGCTCCTGCAATGCATATTCTGCCAATTCTGGCCAGGTGTCTAATTTTGATGCCCAGTAATCAAATGGGAATGACGGTTGAGGGAGAACGTCGATAAGGGATGAAAAATAGTTAGTAACCATACTGGACAAATGTTGTCTCCTGTCACTTTGAATTAATGCTGCAGTACCTGTCCTGTCTGCGGTCATAGCAAAATCACTCCACAACCTGATCAGAAAACCCCTCTGGCCAACGCCACTTCTGATTTCTGCCCCTCTAACACCTCTGGTCTGCTGGCCCCTGCAGCTTGTGTTAGAACGGTCACGGGCGCTGTGTGCAGGGAATGCCAGAAGCAAACGGTCAACAAGAGTTGATTGTTTGGTTGCTAATATTAGTTCCAAGTTCTCGTGTGGCATTATATTTTGCAATTTGCCTTAATAACGAGGATCAAGGAGGCAGGCCAACCAGTAATCGTCATCGTTCATCATTTTTGTTATGCGTGTGTCCCTTTTGAGGATACGTAAGGCATAATCCGCCATGTGGCCCAAAGTTCCAGTTCTCAAATCTGTGGTTGTGCTTGGTTGAGGGGCAGTTTCAGGCAAATCCACGTCACTTGTGTCCCTCCAAAAACCAGAACCCGGCCTTGCCGCGCCAACAATTTCCACTGGCCCCGGAAAAGCTTCCTCATTAAAAATATAATCATCCCCATCATCCTCCTCGTCCTCCTCCTCCTGTTCGCCCGCTACCTCGTCCTGTACACTGCCCTGGCCAGACAATGGCTGACTGTCATCAAGGCTTTCCTCTTCCTCAGCTGCAGACGCCTGATCCTTTATGTGCGTCAAACTTTGCATCAGCAGACGCATTAGGGGGATGCTCATGCTTATTATGGCGTTGTCTGCACTAACCAGCCGTGTGCATTCCTCAAAACACTGAAGGACTTGACACATGTCTTGAATCTTCGACCACTGCACACCTGACAACTCCATGTCTGCCATCCTACTGCCTGCCCGTGTATGTGTATCCTCCCACAAAAACATAACAGCCCGCCTCTGTTCACACAGTCTCTGAAGCATGTGCAGTGTTGAGTTCCACCTTGTTGCAACGTCTATGATTAGGTGATGCTGGGGAAGGTTCAAAGAACGCTGATAGGTCTGCATACGGCTGGAGTGTACGGGCGAACGGCGGATATGTGAGCAAAGTCCACGCACTTTGAGGAGCAGGTCGGATATCCCCGGATAACTTTTCAGGAAGCACTGCACCACCAGGTTTAAGGTGTGAGCCAGGCAAGGAATGTGTTTCAGTTGGGAAAGGGAGATGGCAGCCATGAAATTCCTTCCGTTATCACTCACTACCTTGCCTGCCTCAAGATCTACAGTGCCCAGCCACGACTGCGTTTCTTTCTGCAAGAACTCGGACAGAACTTCAGCGGTGTGTCTGTTGTCGCCCAAATTCTTCATAGCCAATACAGCCTGCTGACGTTTGCCAGTAGCTGCCCCATAATGGGAGACCTGGTGTGCAACAGTGGCAGCTGCGGATGGAGTGGTTGTGCGACTGCGGTCTGTGGACGAGGTCTCGCTTCTGCAGGAGGACGAGGAGGAGGAGGAGGGGGTGCGAACGGCTACAGCCAACTGTTTCCTAGACCGTGGGCTAGGCAGAACTGTCCCAAACTTGCTGTCCCCTGTGGACCCTGCATCCACCACATTTACCCAGTGTGCCGTGATGGACACGTAACGTCCCTGGCCATGCCTACTGGTCCATGCATCTGTTGTCAGGTGCACCTTTGTGCTCACAGATTGCCTGAGTGCATGGACAATGCACTCTTTAACATGCTGGTGGAGGGCTGGGATGGCTTTTCTGGAAAAAAAGTGTCGACTGGGTAGCTCGTAGCGTGGTACAGCGTAGTCCATCAGGGCTTTGAAAGCTTCGCTTTCAACTAACCGGTAGGGCATCATCTCTAACGAGATTAGTCTAGCTATGTGGGCGTTCAAACCCTGTGTACGCGGATGCGAGGCTAAGTACTTCCTTTTTCTAACCATAGTCTCATGTAGGGTGAGCTGGACTGGAGAGCTGGAGATCGTGGAACTAGCGGGGGTGCCGGTGGACATGGCAGACTGAGAGACGGTGGGAGATGGTATTGTTGCCGCCGGTGCCCTAGATGCAGTGTTTCCTACTACAAAACTGGTGATTCCCTGACCCTGACTGCTTTGGCCTGGCAAAGAAACCTGCACAGATACTGCAGGTGGTGCAGAAAATGGTGGCCCTACACTGCCGGAAGGGATGTTGCGTTGATGACTAGCTTCATTGGCCGAGGGTGCTACAACCTTAAGGGACGTTTGGTAGTTAGTCCAAGCTTGCAAATGCATGGTGGTTAAATGTCTATGCATGCAACTTGTATTGAGACTTTTCAGATTCTGCCCTCTGCTTAAGGTAGTTGAACATTTTTGACAGATGACTTTGCGCTGATCAATTGGATGTTGTTTAAAAAAATGCCAGACTGCACTCTTTCTAGCATCGGATACCTTTTCAGGCATTGCAGACTGAGCTTTAACCGGATGGCCACGCTGTCCTCCAACAGGTTTTGACTTTGCCACGCGTTTTGGGCAAGATACGGGCCCGGCAGATGGAACCTGTTGCGATGTTGATGCCTGCTGCGGCCCCTCCTCCTCCGCTTCAGAACTGCTGCCGCCTGCACCCTGTTCCCCCAATGGCTGCCAATCGGGGTCAAGAACTGGGTCATCTATTACCTCTTCTTGTAGCTCGTGTGCAACTTCGTCTGTGTCACCGTGTCGGTCGGTGGTATAGCGTTCGTGATGGGGCAACATAGTCTCATCAGGGTCTGATTCTTGATCAGCACCCTGCGAGGGCAATGTTGTGGTCTGAGTCAAAGGACCAGCATAGTAGTCTGGCTGTGGCTGTGCATCAGTGCACTCCATGTCAGATTCAACTTGTAATGGGCATGGACTGTTAACTGCTTCACTTTCTAAGCCAGGGACGGTATGTGTAAAGAGCTCCATGGAGTAACCCGTTGTGTCGCCTGCTGCATTCTTCTCTGTAGCTGTTTTTGCTGAAGAGGACAAGGAAGCGACTTGTCCCTGACCGTGAACATCCACTAACGACGCGCTGCTTTTACTTTTACCAGTTTCACGAGAGGAGGCAAAAGAGCTAGAGGCTGAGTCAGCAAGATAAGCCAAAACTTGCTCTTGCTGCTCCGGCTTTAAAAGCGGTTTTCCTACTCCCAGAAAAGGGAGCGTTCGAGGCCTTGTGTAGCCAGACGACGAACCTGGCTCCACAGCTCCAGACTTAGGTGCAATATTTTTTTTCCCACGACCACCTGATGCTCCACCACTACCACTACCCTCATTACCAGCTGACAATGAACGCCCCCGGCCACGACCTCTTCCACCAGACTTCCTCATTGTTTTAAAAACGTTACCAAACTAACGGTATTTGTTGCTGTCACACAACTTACACGGTGAGCTATAACTTCAGTATGATTTAGCTACCCCTTTACAGGTGGGTGAGACCACAACGAAAATCAGGCACAATGTTACACACTCTGTTGTTGGTGGCAACAAATGAGAGAGATGCCACACACGCAGGACTGTCACTGAAGCGCAAATGTAAATATTAATCTCCCACTGATTTGTTGTTTTTTTTTTAAAAGGGAGACTTTAGAAAAAAAAAAATAATAAAAAAAAATGATTTTTTAAGGAAGAATTTATAAACCAAATAAAATGAAATGATTGTTTCAGGGAGAATTTAGAAAACAAATAAAAAAAAATAGGCTTTCTATGGCCCACTGAGTGAGAGAGGACGCACACAGGAGTCAGGAGTGGCACACAAGCCCAGAGGCCAATATTTATCTCCCACTGATTGATTTAGTGATTTTTTCAGGTAGATTTTGGAACCCAAATCAAGCAAAAAAATAAATAGGCTTTCTATGGCCCACAATTGGAGAGAGAGAGAGAGAGATGGCACACCCAGGAGTCAAGACTGGCACACAAGCAGAAAGGGCAATATTAATCTCCCACTGATTTGATTTTTTTTTTTTTTTTCAGGGAGACTTTAGAAAAAAAAAATACAAAAAAATGAATTTTTCAGGAAGAATTTAGAAACCAAATAAAATGAAATGATTGTTTCAGGGAGAATTTAGAAAACAAATAAAAAAAAAATAGGCTTTCTATGGCCCACTGAGTGAGAGAGGACGCACACAGGAGTCAGGAGTGGCACACAAGCCCAGAGGCCAATATTTATCTCCCACTGATTGATTTAGTGATTTTTTCAGGTAGATTTTGGAACCCAAATCAAGCAAAAAAATTAATAGGCTTTCTATGGCCCACAATTGGAGCGAGAGAGATG
Organism: Ranitomeya imitator; assembly: GCF_032444005.1. Classification (NCBI taxonomy): domain Eukaryota; kingdom Metazoa; phylum Chordata; class Amphibia; order Anura; family Dendrobatidae; genus Ranitomeya; species Ranitomeya imitator. Next base: position 326,125,570 of record NC_091286.1, on the reverse strand, counting down.
GCACACCCAGGAGTCAAGACTGGCACACAAGCAAAAAGGGCAATATTAATCTCCCACTGATTTGATTTTTTTTTTTTTTTTTCAGGGAGACTTTAGAAAAAAAAAATACAAAAAAAATGATTTTTTCAGGAATAATTTAGAAACCAAATAAAATAAAATGATTATTTCAGGGAGAATTTAGAAAACAAATAAAACAAAAAATAGGCTTTCCAGGGCCCACTGAGTGAGAGATGACGCACACAGGAGTCAGGAGTGGCACACAAGCCCAGAGGCCAATATTTATCTCCCACTGATTGATTTAGTGATTTTTTCAGGTAGATTTTGGAACCCAAATCAAGCAAAAAAATAAATAGGCTTTCTATGGCCCACAATTGGAGAGAGAGAGAGAGAGATGGCACACCCAGGAGTCAAGACTGGCACACAAGCAGAAAGGGCAATATTAATCTCCCACTGATTTGATTTTTTTTTTTTTCACGGAGACTTTAGAAAAAAAAATACAAAAAAATGAATTTTTCAGGAAGAATTTAGAAACCAAATAAAATGAAATGATTGTTTCAGGGAGAATTTAGAAAACAAATTAAAAAAAAATAGGCTTTCTATGGCCCACTGAGTGAGAGAGGACGCACACAGGAGTCAGGAGTGGCACACAAGCCCAGAGGCCAATATTTATCTCCCACTGATTGATTTAGTGATTTTTTCAGGTAGATTTTGGAACCCAAATCAAGCAAAAAAATTAATAGGCTTTCTATGGCCCACAATTGGAGAGAGAGAGATGGCACACCCAGGAGTCAAGACTGGCACACAAGCAGAAAGGGCAATATTAATCTCCCACTGATTTGATTTTTTTTTTTTTTTTCAGGGAGACTTTAGAAGAAAAAAAATACAAAAAAAATGATTTTTTTCAGGAAAAATTTAGAAACCAAATAAAATAAAATGATTTTTTCAGGGAGAATTTAGAAAACAAATAAAACAAAAAATAGGCTTTCTAGGGCCCACTGAGTGAGAGATGACGCACACAGGAGTCAGGAGTGGCACACAAGCCCAGAGGCCAATATTTATCTCCCACTGATTGATTTAGTGATTTTTTCAGGTAGATTTTGGAACCCAAATCAAGCAAAAAAATAAATAGGCTTTCTATGGCCCACAATTGGAGAGAGAGAGAGAGATGGCACACCCAGGAGTCAAGACTGGCACACAAGCAGAAAGGGCAATATTAATCTCCCACTGATTTGATTTTTTTTTTTTTTTTCAGGGAGACTTTAGAAAAAAAAATACAAAAAAATGAATTTTTCAGGAAGAATTTAGAAACAAAATAAAATAAAATGATTGTTTCAGGGAGAATTTAGAAAACAAATAAAAAAAAAATAGGCTTTGTAGGGCCCACTGAGTGAGAGAGGACGCACACAGGAGTCAGGAGTGGCACACAAGCCCAGAGGCCAATATTTATCTCCCACTGATTGATTTAATGATTTTTTTCAGGTAGATTTTGGAACCCAAATCAAGCAAAAAAATGAATAGGCTTTCTATGGCCCACAATTGGAGAGAGAGAGATGGCACACCCAGGAGTCAAGACTGGCACACAAGCAGAAAGGGCAATATTAATCTCCCACTGATTTGATTTTTTTTTTTTTCAGGGAGACTTTAGAAAAAAAAAATACAAAAAAAATGATTTTTTCAGGAATAATTTAGAAACCAAATAAAATAAAATGATTGTTTCAGGGAGAATTTAGAAAACAAATAAAAAAAAATGGGCTTTGTAGGGCCCACTGAGTGAGAGAGGACGCACACAGGAGTCAGGAGTGGCACACAAGCCCAGAGGCCAATATTTATCTCCCACTGATTGATTTATTGATTTTTTCAGGTAGAATTTAGAACCCAAATCAACCAAAAAAAAAAATAGGCTTTCTATGGCCCACTATTTGTGAGAGAGATGGCACGCTCAGGACTGGCACACAAGCCCAGAGGCCAATACTAATCTCCCACTTTTTTTTTTTTTTCCAGGGAAAATTTATAAACCCAATAAAAAAAATAATAAATAGGCTTTCTATGGCCCACTATCTGAGAGAGAGAGATGGCACGCTTAGGACTGGCACACAAGCCCAAAGGCCAATATTAATCTCCCACTGATTGATTTATTGATTTTTTCAGGTAGAATTTAGAACCCAAATCAACCAAAAAAATAAATAGGCTTTCTATGGCCCACTGAGTGAGAGATGGCACACACAGGAGTCAGGAGTGGCACACAAGCCCTGAGGCCAATATTTTTCTCCCACTGATTGATGTTGTGATTTTTTCAGGTAGATTTTGGAACCCAAATCAAGCAAAAAAATAAATAGGCTTTCTATGGCCCACTGAGTGAGAGATGGCACACACAGGAGTAAGGAGTGGCACACAAGCCCTGAGGCCAATATTTTTCTCCCACTGATTGATGTAGTGATTTTTTCAGGTAGATTTTAGACCCCAAATCAAGCAAAAAAATAAATAGGCTTTCTATGGCCCACTGAGTGAGAGATGACACAAACAGGGATGGCACTCTAGCAGAAATGCCAATCTTAATCTCCCACAAAAAAAAAAAAAGGAACTGTCCTTCAATTACTATCTCCCTGCAGTAATCTCAGCCAGGTATGGCAGGCTGCAATAAGGAGTGGACTGATGCACAAATTAAATAAAAAGTGTGGACAAACAAACAAGATAGCTGTGCAGAAAGGAAGGAACAAGAGGATTTGTGCTTTGAAAAAAGCAGTTGGTTTGCACAGCGGCGTACACACAGCAATGTAGCTATCAGGGAGCCTTCTAGGGCAGCCCAATGAGCTACAGCGCTGAGGAAAAAAAAAATGTAGCTTCCACTGTCCCTGCACACCGAAGGTGGTGTTGGGCTGTGGAAATCGCTACAGCACAAGCGGTTTGGTGATTAATGGACCCTGCCTAACGCTATCCCTGCTTCTGACGAAGCGGCAGCAACCTCTCCCTAAGCTCAGATCAGCAGCAGTAACATGGCGGTCGGTGGGAACGCCCCTTTATAGCCCCTGTGACGCCGCGGACAGCAAGCCAATCACTGCAATGCCCTTCTCTAAGATGGTGGGGACCAGGACCTATGTCATCACGCTGCCCACACTCTGCGTTTACCTTCATTGGCTGAGAAATGGCGCTTTTCGCGTCATTGAAACGCGACTTTGGCGCGAAAGTCGCGTACCGCATGGCCGACCCCGCATAGGGGTCGGATCGGGTTTCATGAAACCCGACTTTGCCAAAAGTCGGCGACTTTTGAAAATGAACGATCCGTTTCGCTCAACCCTAGCTGCGGCTATTAGAAGGGGAAGTAGGTCGTGTTTCTTAGGCTTATAAGACTTCGTGGGGAGTGACAGCAGGACCTCTTGAGGAGTTAAATTCTGTGTTATTAATCCAATCTGGGGGAGTCGGTTGAAAATATCTTCCCAGAATTTAGTAATAATTGGGCATGACCAGAATATATGCGCTAAAGAGCCCCTAGATTTCATACATCTCCAACAAAGAGGAGAGTCTGAGAGGCCCAGGTGATAGTGCGACTCAGGGGTTCTGTACCATCTGGAAAGGACTTTAAAAGCGTTCTCCTGCAACAGAACACATCTTGAGAACCCGTGCGAGTGTCCTAGAACTTGCTCTGCTTCTCTACTGGAGAGAGACATGTTCAACTCAGACTCCCATGAGGAAATATATAGGGGTTTTAGGGGAGATTAAGTTATGGTATAGTTTAGATATTAATTTAGGGGGTATGGGATTGAGTTTAAGTAGAAGTTCCAGCCAAAGCCAATCTGAGTTGATTTGGATGTCTGACTTGAGTTTAGAGATGATATGTTGTACATGGTGTACTTGAATGAAATCTTTGGGTTGCTTCTTGGCATCTCGAGGCCAACTATTTGTGCAATTGATTTGGTTGGAAAGTAGGTGCGAAATTGGGAGGGTCGGCAAGGATTTCCAGAGGCCAAATGCGTCTATATATTTTGGCTCAATGAGCCAGGGTATGACTCCCAGAGGCATATTATCCAAAAAGAGGCATCGTGGCCAATTGTTTGGAACAAGCTTCTTCCTAATAGTCAGGGTGTTGCTGGTTATTCCCTCCAGAGAATTTTGCGGAGGGACAACAGAGGTCCAGAGATATTTCTCCGCCTCGCCTCCCAATAACAAGAGTTCAAAGTTAGGGATTTTTTTATCAAGTCTAGGTTTAGCCAGGCACATCCATCTAGCTAGATGGATTGCCTGGTAATAGGTCTTAAAGTTAGAGAGTCCAAGGCCTCCTTTCTTTTTCGGGAGCTAGAGTATTTTGAAGGGGAGTCTAGCTCTCCTGCCCCTCCACACATACCCGTTGACTATTTTATTGGATGATGTGAAGAAAGACTTGGGAAGAAGTATGGGTATCATGTTCATATGGTAGAATATTTTTGGTAAGATGTATGATTTAATTATATTTATCCTCCCAATCCATGAGAGATATGGTAAGTCATAGGATTTAAGAAGTGTTTGGAGATTATCCAGAAGGGGTTCAAAATTGTGTTTGTACAGAGTAGAGGGGTCTGCAGTGAGAAAGACTCCTAAATATTTCAGTTTGTCTGCGAGCCATTTGAAGGGGGTAGACTTTTTGAGATCCAAGACTGCTTCGTCCGATAATGAAACATTCATGACTTCCGATTTGTGCATATTAACTTTGAAGTTGGAGATGACCCCAAACTCGTCAATAGTGTTGAGCGATACCGTCCGATATTTGAAAGTATCGGTATCGGATGGTATCAGCCGATATCCGAAAAATATCGGATATTGCCGATACCGATATCCGATACCAATACAAGTCAATGGGACACAAATATCGGAAGGTATCCTGTAATGGTTCCCAGGGTCTGAAGGAGAGGAAACTCTGCTTCAGGCCCTGGGATCCATATTCATGTGTAAAATAAAGAATAAAAAAAAAAAATATTGCTATACTCACCCTCGGATGTGCCCTGGTTGTAACCGGGAGCCTTCCTTCCTAAGAATCAGCACTTGAAGGACCTTTCGATGACGTCACGGCTTGTGATTGGTCGCGGTAGCGTCATGTGACCACTCACGCGACCAATCACAAGCTGCGACATCATCGAAGGTCCTTAATGCGCTCATTCTTGGGAATGAGCGCGTTAATGACTTTCGATGACGTCGCGGCTTGTGATTGCTCGCGTGAGCGGTCACATGACGCTACCGCGACCAATCACATGCCATCCCTGTCTGTGTCATCTCTCACTCAGTGGGCCATAGAAAGCCTATTTATTTCTTTGCTTGATTTGGGTTCTAAAATCTACCTGAAAAAATCAATAAATCAATCAGTGGGAGATTAATATTGGCCTTTGGGCTTGTGTGCCAGTCCTAAGCGTGCCATCTCTCTCTCTCAGATAGTGGGCCATAGAAAGCCTATTTATTATTTTTTTTATTGGGTTTATAAATTTTCCCTGGAAAAAAAAAAAAAAAGTGGGAGATTAATATTGGCCTCTGGGCTTGTGTGCCAGTCCTGAGCGTGCCATTTCTCTCACAAATAGTGGGCCATAGAAAGCCTATTTATTTTTTTGGTTGATTTGGGTTCTAAATTCTACAAGAAAAAATCAATAAATCAATCAGTGGGAGATTAATATTGGCCTTTGGGCTTGTGTGCCAGTCCTAAGCGTGCCATCTCTCTCTCTCAGATAGTGGGCCATAGAAAGCCTATTTATTATTTTTTTTATTTGGTTTATAAATTTTCCCTGGAAAAAAAAAAAAAGTGGGAGATTAATATTGGCCTCTGGGCTTGTGTGCCAGTCCTGAGCGTGCCATCTCTCTCACAAATAGTGGGCCATAGAAAGCCTATTTATTTTTTTGGTTGATTTGGGTTCTAAATTCTACCTGAAAAAATCAATAAATCAATCAGTGGGAGATAAATATTGGCCTCTGGGCTTGTGTGCCACTCCTGACTCCTGTGTGCGTCCTCTATCACTCAGTGGGCCCTAGAAAGCCTATTTTTTGTTTTATTTGTTTTCTAAATTCTCCCTGAAAAAATCATTTTATTTTATTTGGTTTCTAAATTATTCCTGAAAAAATCATTTTTTTTTAATTTTTTTTTTCTAAAGTCTCCCTGAAAAAAAAAAAAAAAATCAAATCAGTGGGAGATTAATATTGTCCTTTCTGCTTGTGTGCCAGTATTGACTCCTGGGTGTGCCATCTCTCTCTCTCCAATTGTGGGCCATAGAAAGCCTATTAATTTTTTTGCTTGATTTGGGTTCCAAAATCTACCTGAAAAAATCACTAAATCAATCAGTGGGAGAAAAATATTGGCCTCTGGGCTTGTGTGCCACTCCTGACTCCTGTGTGCGTCCTCTCTCACTCAGTGGACCCTACAAAGCCTATTTTTTTTTTATTTGTTTTCTAAATTCTCCCTGAAACAATCATTTTATTTTATTTGGTTTCTAAATTCTTCCTGAAAAATTCATTTTTTTGTATTTTTTTTTTCTAAAGTCTCCCTGAAAAAAAAAAAAAAAATCAAATCAGTGGGAGATTAATATTGCCCTTTCTGCTTGTGTGCCAGTCTTGACTCCTGGGTGTGCCATCTCTCTCTCTCCAATTGTGGGCCATAGAAAGCCTATTAATTTTTTTGCTTGATTTGGGTTCCAAAATCTACCTGAAAAAATCACTAAATCAATCAGTGGGAGAAAAATATTGGCCTCTGGGCTTGTGTGCCACTCCTGACTCCTGTGTGCGTCCTCTCTCACTCAGTGGGCCCTACAAAGCCTATTTTTTTTTAATTTGTTTTCTAAATTCTCCCTGAAACAATCATTTTATTTTATTTGGTTTCTAAATTCTTCCTGAAAAATTCATTTTTTTGTATTTTTTTTTCTAAAGTCTCCCTGAAAAAAAAAAATCAAATCAGTGGGAGATTAATATTGCCCTTTCTGCTTGTGTGCCAGTCTTGACTCCTGGGTGTGCCATCTCTCTCTCTCCAATTGTGGACCATAGAAAGCCTATTAATTTTTTTGCTTGATTTGGGTTCCAAAATCTACCTGAAAAAATCACTAAATCAATCAGTGGGAGAAAAATATTGGCCTCTGGGCTTGTGTGCCACTCCTGACTCCTGTGTGCGTCCTCTCTCACTCAGTGGGCCCTACAAAGCCTATTTTTTTTATTTGTTTTCTAAATTCTCCCTGAAACAATCATTTTATTTTATTTGGTTTCTAAATTCTTCCTGAAAAATTCATTTTTTTGTATTTTTTTATTCTAAAGTCTCCCTGAAAAAAAAAAAAATCAAATCAGTGGGAGATTAATATTGCCCTTTCTGCTTGTGTGCCAGTCTTGACTCCTGGGTGTGCCATCTCTCTCTCTCCAATTGTGGGCCATAGAAAGCCTATTAATTTTTTTGCTTGATTTGGGTTCCAAAATCTACCTGAAAAAATCACTAAATCAATCAGTGGGAGAAAAATATTGGCCTCTGGGCTTGTGTGCCACTCCTGACTCCTGTGTGCGTCCTCTCTCACTCAGTGGGCCCTACATAGCCTATTTTTTTTTAATTTGTTTTCTAAATTCTCCCTGAAACAATCATTTTATTTTATTTGGTTTCTAAATTCTTCCTGAAAAATTCATTTTTTTGTATTTTTTTTTCTAAAGTCTCCCTGAAAAAAAAAAATCAAATCAGTGAGAGATTAATATTGCCCTTTCTGCTTGTGTGCCAGTCTTGACTCCTGGGTGTGCCATCTCTCTCTCTCCAATTGTGGGCCATAGAAAGCCTATTAATTTTTTTGCTTGATTTGGGTTCCAAAATCTACCTGAAAAAATCACTAAATCAATCAGTGGGAGAAAAATATTGGCCTCTGGGCTTGTGTGCCACTCCTGACTCCTGTGTGCGTCCTCTCTCACTCAGTGGGCCCTACAAAGCCTATTTTTTTTATTTGTTTTCTAAATTCTCCCTGAAACAATCATTTTATTTTATTTGGTTTCTAAATTCTTCCTGAAAAATTCATTTTTTTGTATTTTTTTTTTCTAAAGTCTCCCTGAAAAAAAAAAAATCAAATCAGTGGGAGATTAATATTGCCCTTTCTGCTTGTGTGCCAGTCTTGACTCCTGGGTGTGCCATCTCTCTCTCTCCAATTGTGGGCCATAGAAAGCCTATTAATTTTTTTGCTTGATTTGGGTTCCAAAATCTACCTGAAAAAATCACTAAATCAATCAGTGGGAGAAAAATATTGGCCTCTGGGCTTGTGTGCCACTCCTGACTCCTGTGTGCGTCCTCTCTCACTCAGTGGGCCCTACAAAGCCTATTTTTTTTTAATTTGTTTTCTAAATTCTCCCTGAAACAATCATTTTATTTTATTTGGTTTCTAAATTCTTCCTGAAAAATTCATTTTTTTGTATTTTTTTTTCTAAAGTCTCCCTGAAAAAAAAAAAATCAAATCAGTGGGAGATTAATATTGCCCTTTCTGCTTGTGTACCAGTCTTGACTCCTGGGTGTGCCATCTCTCTCTCCCCAATTGTGGGCCATAGAAAGCCTATTAATTTTTTTGCTTGATTTGGGTTCCAAAATCTACCTGAAAAAATCACTAAATCAATCAGTGGGAGAAAAATATTGGCCTCTGGGCTTGTGTGCCACTCCTGACTCCTGTGTGCGTCCTCTCTCACTCAGTGGGCCCTACAAAGCCTATTTTTTTTAATTTGTTTTCTAAATTCTCCCTGAAACAATCATTTTATTTTATTTGGTTTCTAAATTCTTCCTGAAAAATTCATTTTTTTGTATTTTTTTTTCTAAAGTCTCCCTGAAAAAAAAAAAATCAAATCAGTGGGAGATTAATATTGCCCTTTCTGCTTGTGTACCAGTCTTGACTCCTGGGTGTGCCATCTCTCTCTCCCCAATTGTGGGCCATAGAAAGCCTATTAATTTTTTTGCTTGATTTGGGTTCCAAAATCTACCTGAAAAAATCACTAAATCAATCAGTGGGAGAAAAATATTGGCCTCTGGGCTTGTGTGCCACTCCTGACTCCTGTGTGCGTCGTCTCTCACTCAGTGGGCCCTACAAAGCCTATTTTTTTTATTTGTTTTCTAAATTCTCCCTGAAACAATCATTTTATTTTATTTGGTTTCTAAATTCTTCCTGAAAAATTCATTTTTTTGTATTTTTTTTTTCTAAAGTCTCCCTGAAAAAAAAAAAAATCAAATCAGTGGGAGATTAATATTGCCCTTTCTGCTTGTGTGCCAGTCTTGACTCCTGGGTGTGCCATCTCTCTCTCTCCAATTGTGGGCCATAGAAAGCCTATTAATTTTTTTGCTTGATTTGGGTTCCAAAATCTACCTGAAAAAATCACTAAATCAATCAGTGGGAGAAAAATATTGGCCTCTGGGCTTGTGTGCCACTCCTGACTCCTGTGTGCGTCCTCTCTCACTCAGTGGGCCCCACAAAGCCTATTTTTTGTTTTATTTGTTTTCTAAATTCTCCCTGAAACAATCATTTTATTTTATTTGGTTTCTAAATTCTTCCTGAAAAATTCATTTTTTTGTATTTTTTTTTTCTAAAGTCTCCCTGAAAAAAAAAAAAAATCAAATCAGTGGGAGATTAATATTGCCCTTTCTGCTTGTGTGCCAGTCTTGACTCCTGGGTGTGCCATGTCTCTCTCTCCAATTGTGGGCCATAGAAAGCCTATTAATTTTTTTGCTTGATTTGGGTTCCAAAATCTACCTGAAAAAATCACTAAATCAATCAGTGGGAGATAAATATTGGCCTCTGGGCTTGTGTGCCACTCCTGACTCCTGTGTGCGTCCTCTCTCACTCAGTGGGCCCTACAAAGCCTATTTTTTTTATTTGTTTTTTAAATTCTCCCTGAAACAATCATTTTATTTTATTTGGTTTCTAAATTCTTCCTGAAAAATTCATTTTTTTGTATTTTTTTTTTCTAAAGTCTCCCTGAAAAAAAAAAAAAATCAAATCAGTGGGAGATTAATATTGCCCTTTCTGCTTGTGTGCCAGTCTTGACTCCTGGGTGTGCCATCTCTCTCTCTCCAATTGTGGGCCATAGAAAGCCTATTAATTTTTTTGCTTGATTTGGGTTCCAAAATCTACCTGAAAAAATCACTAAATCAATCAGTGGGAGATAAATATTGGCCTCTGGGCTTGTGTGCCTCTCCTGACTCCTGTGTGCGTCCTCTCTCACTCAGTGGGCCATAGAAAGCCTATTTTTTTTTATTTGTTTTCTAAATTCTCCCTGAAACAATCATTTCATTTTATTTGGTTTATAAATTCTTCCTTAAAAATCATTTTTTTTTATTATTTTTTTTTTCTAAAGTCTCCCTTTTAAAAAAACAAAAACAAATCAGTGGGAGATTAATATTTACATTTGCGCTTCAGTGACAGTCCTGCGTGTGTGGCATCTCTCTCATTTGTTGCCACCAACAACAGAGTGTGTAACATTGTGCCTGATTTTCGTTGTGGTCTCACCCACCTGTAAAGAGGTAGCTAAATCATACTGAAGTTATAGCTCACCGTGTAAGTTGTGTGACTGCAACAAATAACGTTAGTTTGGTTACGTTTTTAAAACAATGAGGAAGTCTAGTGGAAGAGGTCGTGGCCGGGGGCGTTCATTGTCAGCTGGTAATGAGGGTAGTGGTAGTGGTGGAGCATCAGGTGGTCGTGGGGAAAAAAATATTGCACCTAAGTCTGGAGCTGTGGAGCCAGGTTCGTCGTCCGGCTACACAAGGCCTCGAACGCTCCCTTTTCTGGGATTAGGAAAACCGCTTTTAAAGCCGGAGCAGCAAGAGCAAGTTTTGGCTTATCTTGCTGACTCAGCCTCTAGCTCTTTTGCCTCCTCTCGTGAAACTGGTAAAAGTAAAAGCAGCGCGTCGTTAGTGGATGTTCACGGTCAGGGACAAGTCACTTCCTTGTCCTCTTCAGCAAAAACAACAACAGAGAAGAATGCAGCAGGCGACACAACGGGTTACTCCATGGAGCTCTTTACACATACCGTCCCTGGCTTAGAAAGTGAAGCAGTTAACAGTCCATGCCCATTACAAGTTGAATCTGACATGGAGTGCACTGATGCACAGCCACAGCCAGACTACTATGCTGGTCCTTTGACTCAGACCACAACATTGCCCTCGCAGGGTGCTGATCAAGAATCAGACCCTGATGAGACTATGTTGCCCCATCACGAACGCTATACCACCGACCGACACGGTGACACAGACGAAGTTGCACACGAGCTACAAGAAGAGGTAATAGATGACCCAGTTCTTGACCCCGATTGGCAGCCATTGGGGGAACAGGGTGCAGGCGGCAGCAGTTCTGAAGCGGAGGAGGAGGGGCCGCAGCAGGCATCAACATCGAAACAGGTTCCATCTGCCGGGCCCGTATCTTGCCCAAAACGCGTGGCAAAGTCAAAACCTGTTGGAGGACAGCGTGGCCATCCGGTTAAAGCTCAGTCTGCAATGCCTGAAAAGGTATCCGATGCTAGAAAGAGTGCAGTCTGGCATTTTTTTAAACAACATCCAATTGATCAGCGCAAAGTCATCTGTCAAAAATGTTCAACTACCTTAAGCAGAGGGCAGAATCTGAAAAGTCTCAATACAAGTTGCATGCATAGACATTTAACCACCATGCATTTGCAAGCTTGGACTAACTACCAAACATCCCTTAAGGTTGTAGCACCCTCGGCCAATGAAGCTAGTCATCAACGCAACATCCCTTCCGGCAGTGTAGGGCCACCATTTTCTGCACCACCTGCAGTATCTGTGCAGGTTTCTTTGCCAGGCCAAAGCAGTCAGGGTCAGGGAATCACCAGTTTCGTAGTAGGAAACACTGCATCTAGGGCACCGGCGGCAACAATACCATCTCCCACCGTCTCTCAGTCTGCCATGTCCACCGGCACCCCCGCTAGTTCCACGATCTCCAGCTCTCCAGTCCAGCTCACCCTACATGAGACTATGGTTAGAAAAAGGAAGTACTTAGCCTCGCATCCACGTACACAGGGTTTGAACGCCCACATAGCTAGACTAAGCTCGTTAGAGATGATGCCCTACCGGTTAGTTGAAAGCGAAGCTTTCAAAGCCCTGATGGACTACGCTGTACCACGCTACGAGCTACCCAGTCGACACTTTTTTTCCAGAAAAGCCATCCCAGCCCTCCACCAGCATGTTAAAGAGCGCATCGTCCATGCACTCAGGCAATCTGTGAGCACAAAGGTGCACCTGACAACAGATGCATGGACCAGTAGGCATGGCCAGGGACGTTACGTGTCCATCATGGCACACTGGGTAAATGTGGTGGATGCAGGGTCCACAGGGGACAGCAAGTTTGGGACAGTTCTGCCTAGCCCACGGTCTAGGAAACAGTTGGCTGTAGCCGTTTGCACCCCCTCCTCCTCCTCCTCGTCCTCCTGCAGAAGCGAGACCTCGTCCACAGACCGCAGTCGCACAACCACTCCATCCGCAGCTGCCACTGTTGCACACCAGGTCTCCCATTATGGGACAGCTACTGGCAAACGTCAGCAGGCTGTATTGGCTATGAAGTGTTTGGGCGACAACAGACACACCGCTGAAGTTCTGTCCGAGTTCTTGCAGAAAGAAACGCAGTCGTGGCTGGGCACTGTAGATCTTGAGGCAGGCAAGGTAGTGAGTGATAACGGAAGGAATTTCATGGCTGCCATCTCCCTTTCCCAACCGAAACACATTCCTTGCCTGGCTCACACCTTAAACCTGGTGGTGCAGTGCTTCCTGAAAAGTTATCCGGGGTTATCCGACCTGCTCCTCAAAGTGCGTGGACTTTGCTCACATATCCGCCGTTCGCCCGTACACTCCAGCCGTATGCAGACCTATCAGCGTTCTTTGAACCTTCCCCAGCATCGCCTAATCATAGACGTTGCAACAAGGTGGAACTCAACACTGCACATGCTTCAGAGACTGTGTGAACAGAGGCGGGCTGTTATGTTTTTGTGGGAGGATACACATACACGGGCAGGCAGTAGGATGGCAGACATGGAGTTGTCAGGTGTGCAGTGGTCGAAGATTCAAGACATGTGTCAAGTCCTTCAGTGTTTTGAGGAATGCACACGGCTGGTTACTGCAGACAACGCCATAATAAGCATGAGCATCCCCCTAATGCGTCTGCTGATGCAAAGTTTGACGCACATAAAGGATCAGGCGTCTGCAGCTGAGGAAGAGGAAAGCCTTGATGACAGTCAGCCATTGTCTGGCCAGGGCAGTGTACAGGACGAGGTAGCGGGCGAACAGGAGGAGGAGGACGAGGAGGATGATGGGGATGATTATATTTTTAATGAGGAAGCTTTTCCGGGGCCAGTGGAAATTGTTGGCGCGGCAAGGCCGGGTTCTGGTTTTTGGAGGGACACAAGTGACGTGGATTTGCCTGAAACTGCCCCTCAACCAAGCACAACCACAGATTTGATAACTGGAACTTTGGGCCACATGGCGGATTATGCCTTACGTATCCTCAAAAGGGACACACGCATAACAAAAATGATGAACGATGACGATTACTGGTTGGCCTGCCTCCTTGATCCTCGCTATAAAGGCAAATTGCAAAATATAATGCCACATGAGAACTTGGAACTAATATTAGCAACCAAACAATCAACTCTTATTGACCGTTTGCTTCTGGCATTCCTTGCACACAGCGTCCATGATCGTTCTAACACGAGCTGCAGGGGCCAGCAGACCAGAGGTGTTAGAGGGGCAGAAATCAGAAGTGGCGTTGGCCAGAGGGGTTTTCTGACCAGGTTGTGGAGTGATTTTGCTATGACCGCAGACAGGACAGGTACTGCAGCATCAATTCAAAGTGACAGGAGACAACATTTGTCCAGTATGGTTACTAACTATTTTTCATCCCTTATCGACGTTCTCCCTCAACCGTCATTCCCATTTGATTACTGGGCATCAAAATTAGACACCTGGCCAGAATTGGCAGAATATGCATTGCAGGAGCTTGCTTGCCCGGCAGCTAGTGTCCTATCAGAAAGAGTATTCAGTGCTGCAGGTTCAATACTAACTGAAAAAAGGACTCGTCTGGCTACCCAAAATGTAGATGATCTAACCTTCATTAAAATGAACCACAACTGGATTTCGAAATCTTTTGCCCCACCTTGCCCGGCTGACACCTAGCTTTCCTATGTAAAGGTCTTGCCTGTGGACTATTCTGAACGACTTTTCCAATCTCGTAATTTGCAGCACCTGATTGTCCAGCATCCGACATGTTAACACCTCCCTAAATGGCCAAAGTCCCCACACGGGGCCGTGGTATCGCCACTTGGCGCCAGCACCCGTGAGAGTACTGTTTGTCTGAAGAGGTGGGTGTGCCCGCTTTTGGTCGACGGCACTGCCACTAGGTCCCTCATAGTACAATAAAGTGTCTGGCGGTGGTGGTGCGCACCCAACGTCAGACACACCGTTGTAATATGAGGGGCCCTGGGCCTGTACCGCCGGCCACAAGACAGTCCCCCCCCCCCCAGGTCAAACAGTGCTCTACCACTTGCAAAATTTTCTCTCACAGCTCCACCAATGTTTAGTCTATGCGCTGACATCCTTCAATGCCTGGCACTGTCAATACCATTGTATTGACATTTTTCTTATGTTAGGCATTCGAAGCCTGTCTGCGGTCACTCCTTCCACTTGGCCTCCACTGACCTGTCTACTGCTGCCCGTGTTCCCCTGGAACCAATTTTAAATTGCCTACAGCCAGCCCAATTTATTATGTTAGGGCTTCGAAGCCTGTCTGCGGTCCCTCCTTCCACTAGGCCTCCACTGACCTGTCTACTGCTGCCCGTGTTCCCCTGGAACCAATTTTAAATTGCCTACAGCCAGCCCAATTTATTATGTTAGGGCTTCGAAGCCTGTCTGCGGTCCCTCCTTCCACTAGGCCTCCACTGACCTGTCTACTGCTGCCCGTGTTCCCCTGGAACCAATTTTAAATTGCCTACAGCCAGCCCAATTTATTATGTTAGGGCTTCGAAGCCTGTCTACGGTCCCTCCTTCCACTAGGCCTCCACTGACCTGTCTACTGCCGCCCGTGTTCCCCTGGAACCAATTTTAAATTGCCTACAGCCAGCCCAATTTATTATGTTAGGGCTTCGAAGCCTGTCTGCGGTCCCTCCTTCCACTAGGCCTCCACTGACCTGTCTACTGCCGCCCGTGTTCCCCTGGAACCAATTTTAAATTGCCTACAGCCAGCCCAATTTATTATGTTAGGGCTTCGAAGCCTGTCTGCGGTCCCTCCTTCCACTAGGCCTCCACTGACCTGTCTACTGCTGCCCGTGTTCCCCTGGAACCAATTTTAAATTGCCTACAGCCAGCCCAATTTATTATGTTAGGGCTTCGAAGCCTGTCTGCGGTCCCTCCTTCCACTAGGCCTCCAATGACCTGTCTACTGCTGCCTGTGTTCCCCTGGAACCAATTTTAAATTGCCTACAGCCAGCCCAATTTATTATGTTAGGGCTTCGAAGCCTGTCTGCGGTCCCTCCTTCCACTAGGCCTCCACTGACTTGTCTACTGCTGCCCGTGTTCCCCTGGAACCAACATCAGAAAATATAAAAATAAGTATTTTGCTTATAAAAAAGAAAATACTGGAGAGATATCAAATGCAGACATTTTAACATTAAAAACAAACACATACAACAAAAATCTGGTACAGTACTAAAAATGGCCACCAGCTACAATAACTTTCTCCTGCAAGTAGTTAACTGAAAGTTTTTTTCAATTTAAAACACAGATATGGCATCCACCGAGTGTTGTCCTGTCTCGTCTTCTTTATATTATTGCCAAGAAGATGCAAAACAATGAAAATAATAAAATCATTATTTACCAAAAAAATAGAGTAAGTCAAAACCACATTGCAAATAAACATTCATTACAAATAAAGAAGCAGGGCGCGTCCGAGGGTGAGTATATACCTAATAAGAATATAATCACCCTCGGACGCGCCCTGCTTCTTTCCGACAGCCTTCCTTCCTAAAAATCAGCCCTTCCGTGGTGTAGAGAGAGGGTGTGTTACACTCCAAGGTGTTCCCCAGGTTGCCTTTCCTGAGCTTCGATCTTCATGCTCTCGTTTAGTAGTTGTCGGAAAGTAGGCTGCATTAGGCCTACAAATTGGGTATGGGGTGGAGAGAGATGGTGTGTTACACTCCAAGGTGTTCCCCAGGTTTCCCTGCCATTGCTTCGGTCTTCCGACTCTCGTTTAGTAGTTGTAGAAAACTACACTGCATTAGGCCTACAACATGGGTATAGGGTGGAGAGAGATGGTGTGTTCCACTCCAAGGTGTTCTCCAGGTTGCCTTTCCAGAGCTTCGATCTTAATGCTCTCGTTTAGTAGTTGTTGGAAACTACACTGCATTAGGCCTCCAAATTGGCTATGGGGTGGAGAGAGATGGTGTGTTACACTCCAAGGAGTTCTCCAGGTTTCCTCGCCATTGCTTCGATCTTCAGACTCTTGTTTAGTAGTTGTAGAAAACTACACTGCATTAGGCCTACAAAATGGGTATCGGGTGGAGAGAGATGGTGTGTTACACTCCAAGGTGTTCTCCAGGTTTCCTCGCCATTGCTTCGATCTTCAGACTCTCGTTTAGTAGTTGTAGAAAACTACACTGCATTAGGCCTACAAAATGGGTATCGGGTGGAGAGAGATGGTGTGTTACACTCCAAGGTGTTCCCCAGGTTTCCTTGCCATTGCTTCGGTCTTCCGACTCTCGTTTAGTAGTTGTAGAAAACTACACTGCATTAGGCCTACAAAATGGGTATGGGGTGGAGAGAGATGGTGTGTTCCACTCCAAGGTGTTCTCCAGGTTGCCTTTCCTGAGCTTCTATCTTCAGGCTCTCGTTAAATTGTGGTTAAATGGAACAACTGCATTTGGCGTACTAGTTGGTTTGGGGCCTACTAACAGTGTCTGCCGCTCCTTGCTGTTCTCCTGGTTTCCTGTCCTGAAATTCCGTTTTCAGGCGCTCGTTAAGTAGTTGTTAATGTTAGACTGCATTTGGCCTACTAGTTGGGTTGGGGCCTACTATCGGTGTCTGCCACTCCTTGCTGTTCTCCTCCACTGAACAAAGCTGTGCCGCCTGTTTACTACGGTTGCCAATTCTGAACTGCATTTCGACTATTTACTGATTTGGGCCTACTCTCTGTGTCAGCCTCTCATTCCAGTTGTCCTCCACTGCAATGCCCCCTGGTTATTCCTGTGTTACCAATTTTGAACTGCATTTAGCCAACTTTATTCTTTGGGCCTATATCTGTGTTTCCTCTTCATCCTGCCCATTGCCCAGCCAGTGATAGATGAGTCTGCTGGTACATTGACCCATAATGCAACATTCCCCGTGCACGCTACACAACAACATTGTGACCCTGCTGAAAGTCAGGTTGCTCTTCCCGCATACCATACCACCTTACACGGGGACAAAGAGGAAGGTGCAGATAAAAGTGCAGGTTCCTTCATCAGGTGGGGGGAGGAATACTAGTTGGCGACGTCACTGGCACAGGGCCTCTCATAGTACGCAAAAGTGTTGCTGCCGGTGGGAGGCGCCCCCGCCGTGCAAACACACCGCTGTACTTTGAGGGGCCCTGTGCCAGTGCCAATGCCAATGAGTGGGCCCCCCCTGCTTCCTCAGGTTCACAGCACTTGCAAAGTTGAAATACTTACCTCTCCCTGCTCCACTGCCGTGACGTGGTCCATATTTCCTGGGCCCACTAATTACTTGAACCAGCCCTACCCACCACAACTTTAGCCAAATGACCCCCAATTTCAAATGCCTTCCAATTATTATAAGGTAAATTACGCTTGACAAGCTTCATTAAGAAGAATGGATGGTTTTGACATTAAAATGGGCACTCTAGGTGTTTTCCTGGCCCCCACTCACTGCCGACTATGCTGCCCCATTGACTTGCATTGGGTTTCGTGTTTCGGTCGATCCCGACTTTACGTCATAATCGGCCGATTTCACTCGACCCGACTTTTGAGATAGTCGGGTTTCGCGAAACCCGGCTCGACTCTAAAAAGGTCAAGGTCGCTCAACTCTAGCGCATGCGTTTTTCCATGTTTTAACACAAATGCGGCGTTTTGATGCGTTTACATGCGTTTTTTTGTGCGTTTGCATTTTTGAAAGGCATGATGAGAAGTGTGTGACAGCTGCCAATCATCAAAATCAACTAGAAAACCCACTATAAACAGAAATACCTAACCCTAACCCTAACCCAAACTCTAACCCTAACCCTTACACAAACCCTAACTCAAACTCTAACCCAAACTCTAACCCTAACCCTAAACCTAACCCAAACTCTAACCCTAACCCAAACTCTAACCCTAACCCAAACTCTAACCCTAACACAAACCTTAACCCTAACCGAACTCTAACCCTAACCCAAACTCTAACCCTAACACTAACCCTAACCCTAACCCAAACTCTAACCCTAACCCAAACTCTAACCCTAACCCTAACACAAACCCTAACCCTAACCCAAACTCTAATCCTAACACTAACCCAAACCCTAACCCTAACACAAACTCTAACCCTAACCCAAACTCTAACCCTAACCCTAACACAAACCCTAACCCAAACTCTAACCCTAACCAAAACTCTAACCCTAACCCTAACCCAAACTAACCCTAACCCAAACCCTAACACTAACCTTAAAACAAACCCTAACCCAAACTCTAACCCTAACTCTAACACTAACCCTAACACTAACCCTAACCTTAACCCTAACCCAAACCCTAACCATAACCCAAACTCTAACCATAACCCTAACACAAACCCTAACCCTAACCCAAACTCTAACCCTAACCCAAACCCTAACCCTAACACTAACCCAAACCATAACCCTAACCCAAACTCTAACCCTAACCCAAACCCTAACCCTAACCCAAACCCTAACCCTAACCCAAACTCTAACCCTAACCCAAACTCTAACCCTAACCCTAACACTAACCCTAACACTAACCCTAACCCAAACTCTCACCCTAACCCAAACCCTAACACTAACCCTAACACAAACCCTAACCCAAACTCTAACTCTAACACTAACCCTAACACTAACCCTAACCCTAAACTACCCTCTAACCCTAACCCAAACTCTAACCCTAACCCTAACACAAACTCTAAACCCTAACCAAAACTCTAACCCTAACATCAACCCAAACCCTAACCCAAACTCTAACCCTAACCCAAACTCTAACCCTAACCCTAACACAAACCCTAACCCTAACTGTTGTGAATTCTGTTGTCGAACTCCCTCCTGTGGTCGTGAATGGTACTTCGGCGAGTTCTGTCTATGGGCTCCCTCTGGTGGCTATGAGTGAAGCTGCTGCTTCTGAGGTTCCTTACACAGGTGACGTGGTTTATCCTTTGGTTGGCTGCTCTATTTAACTCCTCTCAGATCGTTACTCCATGCCAGCTGTCAATGTTTTTGCATTCGTTCAGTTCGCTTCTGGATCTCTCTGGTGACCTGCCTTCTCCTGCAGAAGCTAAGTTCCTTATTGTCTTATTTTGTTCTCTGTTTTCTTGTCCAGCTGGTTTTCATGATTTTGTCTTGCTAGCTGGAAGCTCTGGGATGCAGAGTGGCCCCTCCGCACCGTGAGTCGGTGCGGAGGTCTTTTTTGCACACTCTGCGTGGTCTTTTGTAGGTTTTTGTGCTGATCGCAAAGTTACCTTTCCTATCCTCTGTCTATTTAGTAACTCTGGCCTCCCTTTGCTGAAACCTGTTTCATTTCTGCGTTTGTGACTTTCATCTTTACTCACAGTCAATATATGTGGGGGGCTTCCTTTACCTTTGGGGAATTTCTCTGAGGCAAGGTAGGCTTTATTTTCTATCTCTAGGGCTAGATAGTTCTTAGGCTGTGACGAGGCGCCTAGGTCTGGTCAGGAGCGCTCCACGGCTATTTCTAGTGTGTGTGATAGGATTAGGGCTTGCGGTCAGCAGAGCTCCCACATCCCAGAGCTCGTCCTGTATGAGGTTTAATTATCAGGTCATTCCGGGTGCTCCTAACCACCAGGTCATAACAGTACAGCTGGCCAAAAGTATTAATGCATCTCAATAAAGGGATAAGAGAACTTCTGAGACCATTTTTTTTCTTTGCACTGTGTTTTGTCTTTCTTTTCCCCTAGACCTTTGGGTGGTTCAGGACACAGGTATAGGTATGGACATTCAAGGTTTGTCCTCTTGTGTGGATCATCTCACTGCAAGGGTACAAAACATTCAAGATTTTGTGGTTCAGAATCCTATGTTAGAGCCTAGAATTCCTATTCCTGACTTATTTTCTGGGGATAGATCTAGGTTCTTGAATTTCAAAAATAATTTTAAACTGTTTCTAGCTTTGAAACCCCGCTCCTCTGGTGACCCCGTTCAACAGTTAAAAATCATTATTTCTTTGTTACGTGGTGACCCTCAAGACTGGGCATTTTCCCTTGCGCCAGGAGATCCTGCATTGCGTGATGTTGATGCGTTTTTTCTGGCGCTTGGATTGCTTTATGATGAGCCAAATTCAGTGGATCAGGCAGAGAAAATCTTGCTGGCTTTGTGTCAGGGTCAGGATGAAGCGGAGGTGAACTGTCAGAAGTTTAGAAAGTGGTCTGTGCTTACTCAGTGGAATGAATGTGCCCTGGCGGCAATTTTCAGAAAGGGTCTTTCTGTAGCCCTTAAGGATGTCATGGTGGGATTTCCCACGCCTGCTGGTCTGAATGAGTCTATGGCTTTGGCCATTCAGATCGATCGGCGCATGCGTGAGCGCAAAGCTGTGCACCATATGGCGGTATTCTCTGAGCATGGGCCTGAGCCTATGCAGTGTGATAAGACTTTGATCAGAGCTGAACGGCAAGAACACAGACGTCGGAATGGGCTGTGTTTTTACTGTGGTGAATCCACTCATGCTATCTCCGATTGTCCTAAGCGCACTAAGCGGTTCGCTAGGTCTGCCACCATTGGTACGGTACAGTCTAAATTTCTTTTGTCCGTTACTCTGATTTGCTCTCTGTCATCCTATTCTGTAATGGCATTTGTGGATTCAGGCGCTGCCCTGAATTTGATGGACTTGGAGTTTGCCAGGCGCTGTGGTTTTTTCTTGGAGCCCTTGCAGTATCCTATTCCATTGAGAGAAATTGATGCTATGCCTTTGGCCAAGAATAAGCCTCAGTACTGGACGCAATTGACCATGTGCATGGCTCCTGCACATCAGGAGGATATTCACTTTTTGGTGTTGCATAATCTGCATGATGTGGTCGTTTTGGGGTTGCCATGGCTACAGGTCCATAATCCAGTGTTGGATTGGAAATCTATGTCTGTGTCCAGCTGGGGTTGTCAGGGGGTACATGGTGATGTTCCATTGCTGTCAATTTCGCCATCCACTCCTTCTGAAGTCCCTGAGTTTTTATCAGATTACCGGGATGTATTTGAAGAGCCCAAATCTGGTGCCCTACCTCCTCATAGGGATTGCGACTGTGCTATTAATTTGATTCCTGGTAGTAAGTTTCCTAAGGGCCATCTGTTTAATTTATCTGTGCCAGAGCACGCCGCTATGCGGAGTTATATAAAGGAATCCTTGGAGAAGGGTCATATTCGTCCGTCGTCGTCACCATTGGGAGCAGGGTTCTTTTTTGTGGCCAAGAAGGATGGTTCTTTGAGACCTTGTATTGATTACCGCCTTCTTAATAAGATCACAGTCAAATTTCAGTATCCTTTGCCGCTGCTGTCTGATTTATTTGCTCGGATTAAGGGGGCTAGTTGGTTCACCAAGATAGATCTTCGTGGTGCGTATAATCTTGTGCGAATTAAACAGGGTGATGAATGGAAAACGGCATTTAATACGCCCGAGGGCCATTTTGAGTACCTGGTTATGCCATTCGGGCTTTCTAATGCTCCATCTGTGTTTCAGTCCGTTATGCATGACATCTTCCGAGAGTACCTGGATAGATTCATGATTGTATATTTGGATGACATTTTGGTCTTTTCGGATGATTGGGAGTCTCATGTGAAGCAGGTCAGAATGGTGTTCCAGGTCCTTCGTGCGAATTCCTTGTTTGTGAAGGGGTCAAAGTGTCTCTTTGGAGTTCAGAAGGTTTCATTTTTGGGTTTCATTTTTTCCCCTTCTACTATCGAGATGGACCCTGTTAAAGTTCAGGCCATTTACGATTGGACTCAGCCGACATCTGTGAAGAGCTTACAGAAGTTCCTGGGCTTTGCTAATTTTTATCGTCGCTTCATCGTTAATTTTTCCAGTATTGCTAAACCGTTGACTGATTTGACCAAGAAGGGTGCTGATGTGATCAATTGGTCCTCTGCGGCTGTAGAGGCTTTTCAGGAGTTGAAGCGTCATTTTGCTTCTGCCCCTGTGTTGTGCCAGCCAGATGTTTCGCTCCCTTTTCAGGTTGAGGTTGATGCTTCTGAAATTGGAGCAGGGGCTGTTTTGTCGCAAAGAAGTTCTGATGGCTCGGTGATGAAACCCTGTGCCTTCTTTTCTAGAAAATTCTCGCCTGCTGAGCGCAATTATGATGTGGGCAATCGGGAGTTGTTGGCCATGAAGTGGGCATTCGAGGAGTGGCGACATTGGCTTGAAGGAGCTAAACATCGTGTGGTGGTCTTGACGGATCACAAGAATTTGACTTATCTCGAGTCTGCCAAACGGTTGAATCCGAGACAGGCTCGATGGTCGCTCTTTTTCTCCCGCTTTGATTTTGTGGTTTCATACCTTCCGGGATCTAAGAATGTGAAGGCTGACGCCCTGTCAAGGAGTTTTGTGCCTGACTCTCCGGGTGTTCCGGAGCCGGTGGGTATTCTTAAAGAAGGGGTAATTTTGTCTGCCATTTCCCCTGATTTGCAGCATGTGCTGCAAAAGTTTCAGGCTGATAAACCTGACCGTTGTCCTACGGAGAAACCGTTTGTCCCTGATAGATGGACTAGTAGAGTTATCTCTGAGATTCATTGTTCAGTGTTGGCTGGTCATCCTGGAATCTTTGGTACCAGATATTTGGTGGCTAGATCCTTTTGGTGGCCTTCTTTGTCACGGGATGTGCGTTCTTTTGTGCAGTCCTGTGGGACTTGTGCTCGGGCTAAACCCTGCTGTTCTCGTGCCAGTGGGTTGCTTTTGCCCTTGCCGATCCCGAAGAGGCCCTGGACGCATATTTCCATGGATTTTATTTCTGATCTCCCTGTTTCTCAAAAGATGTCGGTCATTTGGGTGGTTTGTGATCGCTTCTCTAAGATGGTCCATTTGGTACCCTTGTCTAAATTGCCTTCCTCCTCTGATTTGGTGCCATTGTTTTTCCAGCATGTGGTTCGTTTGCATGGCATTCCAGAGAACTTCGTCTCGGACAGAGGTTCCCAGTTCGTTTCGAGGTTTTAGCGGTCCTTTTGCGCTAAGATGGGCATTGATTTGTCTTTTTCTTCGGCTTTCCATCCTCAGACAAATGGCCAAACCGAACGAACTAATCAGACTTTGGAGACATATCTGAGATGCTTTGTTTCTGCTGATCAGGATGATTGGGTGTCCTTCTTGCCTTTGGCGTAGTTCGCTCTTAATAATCGGGCCAGCTCGGCTACTTTATGTTAGGGACTGGCGGAACGGAAGTATAAGAAGATATGAAACTAGGTGCGTTCGTAGTCCGAGGTCCACCGTGCAGGTAAAAACCCTGCTGCTAGTATAGACGGACTATATGGCGGTACTATAAGAATACACACATGGGTTAACCTCACTCTGCGTGAAGGAAGCGACCCTGTTGCGTCACAGGACCGCGGTACCGCACATAGAGCGCAAGCAAGAAGTCAGCGAACACAACCCCAAGACTCAGAATTGAAGTCCGATTAGACCACTTGCTGGCACAACACCGCAACTGGGTGTATAAGGTAACTATAATAAATAATATAAAGGCACAAGAGTGCGTGCGGTGCCACACTGACGGACGCCACTAACCACCCAGACTTGGGTCAGGAAAGCGCACAGCAAGCGCACGGTGCCGTACTGGCGGACACAGCAACTGGTAGCTGTAATGTGTGTTACGTGCTGTTGGATAAGTCGGGCGCTAGATAGCAAACATACACCTTCCGCGAACAGTCATCCAGTAGGGAGGGTTATTTAAAGAGCGACTTTCACTCACAACACACACACATATTTACAAGACAATACTAGCGCATGGCCATGCGGTCATGCGCAGTTTATATAGTTGCAGCACAGGAAGCTGCTACTGAAGTTTTGCCCTTTCAGGACCTTCCTGGAGGACCAATGGAATGTGCTGCAGTACCTGAGCATGTGACCCTCGATCTCCAAAGGGAGATCTTGCCCTGGGCATGCTCAGTGTGTGCAAATAAGGACTTAGTCCCAGAGAAGCCCACTCGCCGCAGATCAGTGCAGGGTACAACAGGAGAGCCAGAAAAGGCAACAGTAACCCTTTGCACAGAATCAGTCCCAGCAAGACGCTGGGAGCGACGCCTCCGCTGAGCAGGCCCCACTGCGGCCGGTACAGAATGGGAGACCGCAGCAGACAGGGATCGAGATTCCCCCTGTGCAGCAGAGGAAACTCGACTCCTAACATTACCCCTCCCTAGGGCCCCCCCCCCTCCCTGGGCCTCGCTACGCTCGAAGGCAGCAATGAGCTGCGGAGCCCGAATGTGCTCAGCAGGCTCCCAGGACCTGTCCTCAGGACCATAACCCTTCCAGTCCACCAAAAAAATTTTTTGCCACGTACCACCTTGCACCCCAAAATAGCATTCACCTCATAATCGTCCGAAGACGAACCCGATGTCCCAGCAGATGACTCGGAAAACCGGGACATGTACACGGGTTTCAGGAGGGACACATGAAAGGTGTCGGTGATACCCAGGCGTGGCGGAAGAGCCAAGCGATAAACCACAGGATTAACCTGTTCGAGCACTTTGAAGGGACCCAAGTAGCGAGGAGCAAACTTAGTGGACTCAACTCGCAGCCTGATGTTACGGGCGGAGAGCCACACCAAGTCGCCAGGAGCAAAGGTCGGAGCGGGGAGCCGATGAGCATCAGCGGAGGACCTCATTCTCTCCTTAGAGGCCCGAATGGCATCCTGAGTGCGGTCCCAAATATCCCGTGCCTCCACAGCCCAGTCTGCCACCCTGGAGTCTGCGGAAGACACGGGCATAGGCACAGGTACCCGTGGATGCTGACCATAGTTGAGGAGGAATGGGGTTTGTCCAGTGGAGTCAGCTACGGCGTTGTTCAGTGCAAACTCTGCCCATGATAGCAAGGATGCCCAGTCATCCTGCCTGGCAGAAACAAAATGTCGCAGGTATGTGACCAAGGTCTGGTTGGCCCTCTCTACCAACCCATTCGTCTCGGGATGATAAGCGGAAGAGAGATTCAACTCAATACTGAGAAGACGACAAAGCTCTCTCCAGAACCGAGACGCAAACTGGGGACCCCGGTCACTGACAATTTTGTCAGGCATACCATGTAGGCGGAAGATGTGTTTAATGAACAACGCTGCCAAGGCCCGTGCAGAAGGTAACCGTGGTAGCGGCACCAAATGCACCATTTTTGAGAAATGATCGGTGATGACCCAAATGATGGTACAGCCGCGAGATTTGGGTAAACCCACGACAAAGTCCATCCCGACTATCTCCCAGGGCCTATCTGCCACCGGCAAGGGATAGAGCAACCCAGCTGGCCTTTGACGCGGAGATTTATTTTTGGCGCAGGAGACACACACCAGAATATAATCCCTGACATCCCGGGCCATATGCGGCCACCAGTACGTCCTCGCCAGTAGCTCAGATGTCCTCTTTGTCTCAAAGTGTCCACCCACCCTGGACGAATGAGCCCAAGAGAGAACCTCCGGTCGCAAATTAATGGGCACAAAAGTCTTGCCCGGAGGCACAGACTCCAGCGAAACCGGCGCTACAGTTCTCAGGCTCTCGGAAGGGACAATAAGCCGAGGCTCCTCTTCCTCCTCTTCAGTTGACATAAGGGAGCGAGAGAGAGCGTCAGCACGAATATTCTTCTCCCCGGCGACAAAATGAAGGGAAAAGTGGAACCGGCAAAAGAACAAGGACCATCTGGCCTGACGAGAATTTAGCTGCTGGGCTGTTTGCAAATAGACCAAATTTTTGTGGTCCGTGTAAACTTGGAAGGGAAAGCGTGCACCTTCCAGAAGATGTCTCCACTCAGAAAAGGCCAATTTCATTGCTAGCAGCTCCCTATCCCCGATGGAGTAGTTTCTCTCCGCTGGCGTGAAGGTCTTAGAGAAGAAGAAGCATGGATGCTTCCGACCTTGAGCATCCTTTTGATAGAGGACTGCTCCAGCACCAACGGATGAGGCATCCACCTCCATTAGGAATGGCTTATCCACATCGGGACGATGTAAGATGGGAGCGCTAGCAAAGTGGGACTTAATAGAAGTGAAGGCCTTGGAGACCTCTTCCGACCACAATTTGGGATTCGCTCCCTTCTTAGTGAGGGCTACCAAGGGAGCTACCAGAGTTGAGAAGTGGGGAATGAACTGGCGGTAATAGTTAATGAACCCCATAAAGCGCTGCACCGCTTTAAGAGAATGGGGCTCTTGCCAGTCCATCAAAGCCTGTAGTTTGGCAGGATCCATAGCCAATCCCTGGGCGGAGATGATATAGCCCAGGAAAGGTAAGGACTCCTGCTCAAACATACACTTCTCGAACTTAGCATAAATAGAGTTTGCCCGTAGGAGGTCGAAGACTCTGCCAACATCTCTCCGGTGGGAGTCAATATCTGGAGAAAAGATGAGAATATCATCCAGATAGACTACAACTGAGGTGGAAAGCATATCCCGGAAGATGTCGTTGACAAAGTCTTGGAAAACGGCTGGGGCATTACAGAGCCCGAAGGGCATCACCAGATACTCATAGTGCCCATCTCTGGTGTTAAACGCCATTTTCCATTCGTCCCCCTCACGGATGCGAATCAGGTTATAAGCACCCCGCAGATCTAATTTAGTAAACACTCTAGCTCCCCGAAGCCTATCGAAGAGCTCGGATATCAAGGGCAAAGGATACTTGTTCTTAATGGTGATAGCGTTAAGACCCCTGTAGTCTATGCATGGACGTAATTCCCCATTCTTCTTCTGCACGAAGAAGAACCCTGCCCCAGCAGGTGACACTGACTTCCTGATGAACCCTCTTGCCAGATTCTCTTGAATGTACTGAGACATGGCCTCCGTCTCCGGGAGAGATAATGGATAAACTCGACCCCGGGGAGGCTCCGCACCTGGCAAGAGATCGATAGGACAGTCATAGGGGTGATGGGGCGGAAGGATCTCCGCCGCCTTTTTGGAGAACACGTCTGCATAAGACCAATATTGCTTGGGAAGAGAGGAAAGATCTGCGGGTACCTCTGTAGTAGCAACCTGAACGCACTCTCGGTGACACCTACCCCCACATGATTCACCCCATCCCAGAATTCTGCCTGAGGACCACTCGTTGTGAGGAGAGTGGTACCGTAACCAAGGTATCCCCAACAGGACCTCATCAATCTCCTCAGGAATGATGAGCAGAGATATAATCTCCTGATGGGATGGTGACATGGACAGAGTAAAAGGGATTGTCTGATGTGTTATCTGTGCGGGGAGTGTCGACCCATTCACCACTCTTACCGTTACTGGTTGAGATAGCATAAGCAGGGGTATTGCGTGACGTTGGGCGAAGGCAGAAGACATAAAATTGCCCTCCGCTCCAGAATCCACGCAGAGCTCCACCGAGTGGGAGGATGAGCCAAAAGTTATTGTCCTCTTAAAGGACAATTTGGAAGCAAACGTCGCCGTGTCTAGTGCACCTCCACCTACTACCACTAGACGCTGACGTTTCCTCGACCGCTGGTGACATCTGGTGGCTAGATGTCCTGACTGTTGGCAAATATGGCAAACCTGGAGTGCACGAGCGGTCTGGGACTTAGATCCCGCTCGTGACACTACCTTAGGTTCATGAGACTCAGGAGCCTGGGCTGGAGATTCCAAAGGTTTGGCGAAGGTGGGAGCCAGCCGAAACCTCTGCCTACACTGGGCTCGCTCTAACCTCCGCTCGTGAAAACGGAGGTCAATACGAGTAGATACTGTTATTAATTCTTCCAGTGTGGCGGGAATCTCCCTAGTGGCCAGGCCGTCCTTAACGTGGTCAGCCAGCCCCCTCCAAAATATGGGAATAAGGGCTTTATCCGACCACTCCAGCTCAGATGCTAGAGTGCGGAAGTGGACGGCAAAATGGCTGACCAAGGACGAGCCCTGAGTCAATGCCAACAGTTGGAGCGCCGTATCATGGGTGACACGAGGTCCCAAAAAGACCTGTTTCAGAGTGCTCAGGAATAACGGAGCACTCTGCACCACATGATCGCCACGCTCCCACAGCGGCGTAGCCCACTGCAACGCCCTGTCCGACAATAAAGATATGATAAAGCCCACCTTAGCCCGCTCTGTAGGGAAATGAGAGGCCAGAAGCTCGAGATGTATTGAGCACTGACTCATGAAACCCCTACAGGACTTACTGTCACCAGAAAATTTCTCTGATAGCGGGAGGCGAGATAGCATCGGTACAGGGGCGGCAGTGGACAAGGTAGCTGCAGCCACACTTGCAGCAGTAACATCCACAGCTGAGGTTGAACGCTCAAGAGCCGCCAACCTTCCCTCCAGCTGCTGGATGTACCGCTGTAAACGCTGATCGTCCGTCATTACTAGCCAGACCTTGGCGCTAGTATTATGTTAGGGACTGGCGGAACGCACCAAGTATAAGAAGATATGAAACTAGGTGCGTTCGCAGTCCGAGGTCCACCGTGCAGGTAAAAACCCTGCTGCTAGTATAGACGGACTATATGGCGGTACTATAAGAATACACACATGGGTTAACCTCACCCTGCGTGAAGGAAGTGACCCTGTTGCTTCACAGGACCGCGGTACCGCACAAAGAGCGCAAGCAAGAAGTCATTGCTGGCACAACACCGCAACTGGGTGTATAAGGTAACTATAATAAATAATATAAAGGCACAAGAGTGCGTGCGGTGCCGCACTGACGGACGCCACTAACCACCCAGACTTGGGTCAGGAAAGCGCAGAGCAAGCGCACGGCGCCGTACTGGCGGACACAGCAACTGGTAGCTGTAATGTGTGTTATGTGCTGTTGGATAAGTCGGGCACTAGATAGCAAACATACACCTTCCGCGAACAGTCATCCAGTAGGGAGGGTTATTTAAAGAGCGACTTTCACTCACAACACACACACATATTTACAAGACAATACTAACACTAACCCAAACCCTAACCCAAACTCTAACCCTAACCCAAACCCTAACACAAACCCTAACCCTAACCCAAACTATAACCCTAACCCAAACCTTAACCCTAACCCAAACCCAAACTGTAACCCTAACCCAAACCCTAACCCTAACCCTAACCCTAACACTAACCCTTACACAAACCCTAACCCTAACCCAAACTCTAACCCTAACCCTAACACTAACCCTAACACTAACCCTAACCCAAACTCTAACCCTAACCCAAACCCAAACTGTAACCCTAACCCAAACCCTAACCCTAACCCTAACACTAACCCTTACACAAACCCTAACCCAAACTCTAACCCTAACCCAAACTCTAACCCTAACCATAGCACAAACCCTAACCCTTACACAAACCCTAACCCTAACCCAAACACTAACCCTAAACCAAACTCTATCCCTAACCCTAACACAAACCATAACCCTAACCCTAGCCCTAACCCTAACCCTACGGATCCTAACCCTAACTATAACCCTAGGGAACCTAACCCTAACCCTAACCCAAACTCTAACCCTAACCCAAACTCTAACCCTAACACAAACCCTAACCCTAACCCAAACTCTAACCCTAACCCAAATTCTAACCCTAACCCAAACTCTAACCCTAACCCAAACTCTAACCCTAACCCTAACCTTAACACAAACCCTAACCCTAACCCAAACTCTAACCCTAACCCAAACTCTAACCCTAACCCTAACACTAACCCTAACACTAACCCTAACCCTAATCCAAACTCTAACCCTAACCCAAACTCTAACCCTAACCCTAACCCAAACTGTAACCCTAACCCAAACCCTAACCCTAACACTAACCCTTACACAAACCCTAACCCAAACTCTAACCCTAACCCAAACACTTACCCTAACCCTAATCCAAACTCTAACCCTAACCCAAACTCTAACCCTAACCCTAACCCTAACCCAAACTGTAACCCTAACCCAAACCCTAACCCTAACACAAACCCAAACTCTAACCCTAACCCAAACTCTAACCCTAACCCAAACTCTAACCCTAACCCTAACACAAACCCTAGCCCTAACCCTAGCCCTAACCCTAGCCCTAACCCTTACCCTAGGGATCCTATCCCTAACTATAACCCTAGGGAACCTAACCCTAACCCTAACCCAAACTCTAACCCTAACCCAAACTCTAACCCTAACACAAACCCTAACCCTAACCCAAACTCTAACCCTAACCCAAATTCTAACCCTAACCCAAACTCTAACCCTAACCCAAACTCTAACTCTAACCCTAACCTTAACACAAACCCTAACCCTAACCCAAACTCTAACCCTAACACTAACCCTAACACTAACCCTAATCCAAACTCTAACCCTAACCCAAACTCTAACCCTAACCCTAACCCAAACTGTCACCCTAACCCAAACCCTAACCCTAACACTAACCCTTACACAAACCCTAACCCTAACCCAAACTCTAACCCTAACCCAAACTCTAACCCTATCCCTAACACTAACCCTAACACTAACCCTAACCCTAATCCAAACTCTAACCCTAACCCAAACTCTAACCCTAACCCTAACCCAAACTGTAACCCTAACCCAAACCCTAACCTTAACACTAACCCTTACACAAACCCTAACCCTAACACAAACCCTAACCCTAACGCTAACCCAAACTCTAACCCTAACCCAAACTCTAACCCTAACTCTAACACAAATTCTAACCCTAACCCTAGCCCTAACCCTAACCCAAGGGATCCTAACCCTAACCCTAACCCAAACTCTAAGCCTAACCCAATCTCTAGCCCTAACCCTAACACAAACCCTAACCCTAACCCAAACTTTAACCCTAACCCAAACTCTAACCCTAACCCTAACACAAACCCTAACCCTAACTCTAGCCCTAACCCTAGCCCTAACCCTTACCCTAGGGATCCTAACCCTAACTATAACCCTAGGGATCCTAACCCTAACCCTAACCCTAGGGACCCAAACCCTAACCCTTAGGGTTAGGGTTAGGGTTAGGATCCCTTAGGGTTAGGGTTGGGGGGTGGCTTATCAGTGTGTATTCTTGTGTTTTTCTATAAAAACGCATGCAAACACATGTGCTTAACCCTGCTGTTTTGTTCGCATTTACTATACACTTGTAGTGTTCCGGGTCATTATGACCCGGCTTATTAAACCTTGATTTTAGACACTCTAACTCCATTTTTTTTATACTTTTTGCTTACTAGACTGTTTGTGAACATGTTTGGTGTTAGGGCTAGCGGAACGCACCAAATAATAAGACAGATAGAGTATGGTGCGTTCGCAGCCCGGGGTCCACCGTGCAGAGATGGAACCTGCTGCCAAGTAATGACGGACTATATGGCGGTACAAAGTGAATACACACACGGGTTAACCTCACCCTGTGTGAAGGAAGCGTACCCTGTTGCGTCACAGGACCGTGGTACAGCACCAAAAGCGAAAGCAAGGAGTCTTAGAACTCAATCCCAAGACACAGGATTTGAGTGCATAGAGACCTCATGCGCTCGACACCGCAACTGTGGTGTCAGAGTGACTGAAATAATTATAACAAAGAAGCACGAGAGTGCATGCGGTGCCGCACTGGCGAATGCCACTAACCACCCAGGCTTGGGTCAGGAAAGCGCTGTGAAAGCGCACGGCGCCACACTGGCGGTCACAACAATTAGAGGCTGTAATGTGTGTAACGTGCTGATGGTTAAGTCGGGCGCTAGGTAGCAATCATCCACCTTCCGCGAGCAGTCATACAGTAGGGAGGGGATTTTAAAGAGCGACTTTCATCCATCGGCATACATCCATCAACACACACACATTAACAAGACTATACTAGCGCATGGCCGTGCGGTCATGCGCAGCTTATATAGTTGCAGCACGTTCAGGACCTTCCAATAAAGGACCAATGGGAAGCTGCTACCAAAGTTTTGCCCTTTCAGGTCCTTCCTGGAGGACCAATGGGATGTGCTGCAGTACCTGAGCATGTGACCCTCGATCTCCAATGGGAGATCTTGCCCTGGGCATGCTCAGAAAGAGAAAAGCAGGACTTAGCCCCAAAAGCATCTGCTCTCCGCTGCCCAACACTGACTTCAATGGCAGAAGCAGGAAAAGCAGCAGTAACTCTTTGTACAGAGTGAGACTGAGCAAGACGCTGGGACCGACGTCTCTGCTGAGCAGACTCCACTGCGGCTGGAGAAGAATGGGAGACCGCAGCAGAGATGGCTCGAGATTCCCCTTGTGCAGAAGTGGGAACTCGACACCTAACATTACCCCCCCTCCTAGGACCCCCCTCCTTGGGCCTCGCTACGCTCGAAGGCAGCAATGAGCTGTGGGGCCCGAATGTTTTCAGCAGGCTCCCAGGACCTGTCCTCTGGGCCATAACCCTTCCAATCCACCAGATAGAACTTTTTGCCACGTACCACCTTGCACCCCAAAATAGCGTTCACCTCGTAATCGTCCGTAGACGAACCCGATGTCCCGGCAGATGACTCGGAAAACTTGGACATGTATACGGGTTTCAAGAGGGACACATGAAAGGTGTCGGTGATACCCAAGCGTGAAGGAAGGGCCAGACGGTAGACCACAGGGTTAACCTGTTCAAGGACCTTGAAGGGACCCAAGTAGCGAGGTGCAAACTTAGTGGACTCAACACGCAGCCTGATGTTACGGGCGGAGAGCCACACTAAGTCGCCAGGAGCAAAGGTCGGAGCGGGGCGCCGATGAGCCTTGGCGGACGACCTCATTCTCTCCTTGGAGGCCCGAATGGCATCCTGAGTATGGTCCCAAATGTCCCGTGCCTCCACAGCCCAGTCTGCCACCCTGGAGTCAGCAGAAGACACAGGCATGGGCACAGGAACACGCGGATGCTGGCCGTAATTTAGGAGGAATGGAGTCTGACCGGTGGAGTCGGCTACGGCGTTGTTAACCGCAAACTCTGCCCACGGTAGCAAGGATGCCCAGTCATCCTGCCTGGCAGAAACAAAATGTCGTAAATATGTGACCAATGTCTGGTTGGCCCTCTCTACCAACCCATTCGTCTCGGGATGATATGCCGAAGAGAGATTCAACTCAATACTGAGTAGATGACAAAGCTCTCTCCAGAATCGAGACGCAAACTGGGGACCCCGGTCACTAACAATTTTGTCTGGCATACCGTGTAGGCGAAAGATATGTTTGATGAACAAGACAGCCAACGCCCGTGCAGAAGGTAGCCGTGGAAGAGGCACCAAGTGCACCATTTTGGAAAAATGGTCGGTGATCACCCAGATAATGGTGTAGTTACGAGACTTGGGTAAGCCCACCACAAAGTCCATCCCGACCATCTCCCATGGCCTGTCCGCCACCGGCAGAGTGTAAAGCAAACCAGCTGGCCGTTGCCGAGGGGACTTGTTCTTGGCGCAAGAGACACACGCCCGAACATATTCTGCGACATCACGAGCCATATGCGGCCACCAGTATGTCCTCGCCAGTAACTCAGATGTCCTTTTGGAACCAAAATGTCCACCCACCCTGGACGAGTGTGCCCAAGAGAGAACCTCCGGCCGCAAACTGGATGGTACAAAAGTCTTGCCCGGAGGCACAGACTCTAGCAAAACCGGGGCCACAGTTCTCAAGCTCTCGGTGGGGACAATAAGCCGAGGCTCCTCTTCCTCCTCCGCAGATGACACAACGGAGCGAGAGAGAGCGTCGGCCCGAATGTTCTTCTCCCCAGAAAGAAAATGGAGGGTGAAATGAAACCGCGAGAAGAATAAGGACCATCTGGCCTGGCGAGAATTCAACCGCTGGGCTGTCTGCAGGTACACCAAATTTTTATGGTCTGTGAAGACTTGGAAGGGAAAACGAGCTCCCTCCAAGAGATGTCTCCACTCCGAGAAAGCCAACTTCATGGCTAGCAACTCCCTGTCCCCGATGGAATAATTCCTCTCTGCTGGTGAGAAGGTCTTAGAAAAGAAGAAGCAAGGATGCTTCCGACCTTGAGCATCCTTTTGGAAGAGGACTGCTCCAGCAACAACAGAAGAGGCATCCACCTCCATGATAAATGGCTTATGTAGGATGGGAGCGCTAGCGAAGTGTGACTTCATGGAGTTAAAGGCCTTGGAGACCTCCTCAGACCACAATTTCGGATTTGCCCCCTTCTTGGTGAGGGCAACCAAGGGAGCTACCAAAGTTGAGAAGTGCGGAATGAACTGGCGATAATAATTAATGAACCCCATAAAGCGCTGCACTGCTTTAAAAGAATGGGGTTCCTGCCAGTCCATCACGGCCTGTAGTTTGGCAGGATCCAAAGCCAATCCCTGGGCAGAGATGATATAGCCTAGGAAAGGTAAGGACTCCTGCTCGCACATACACTTCTCCAACTTGGCATAGAGGGAGTTTGCCCGTAGGAGGTCGAAGACTTTGCAAACATCTCTCCGGTGGGAGTCAATATCAGGAGAGTAGATGAGAATATCATCCAGGTAGACTACGACCGAGGTGGAAAGCATATCCCGGAAGATGTCGTTGACAAAGTCTTGGAAAACGGCTGGGGCATTACAGAGCCCGAAGGGCATCACCAGATATTCATAGTGCCCATCCCTGGTGTTAAAAGCCGTCTTCCATTCGTCCCCCTCACGGATGCGAATCAGTTTGTAAGCACCCCGCAGATCTAATTTAGTAAATAGCCTTGCTCCCCGAAGCCTATCGAAGAGCTCAGATATCAAAGGCAAAGGATACTTATTCTTAACGGTGATGGCGTTAAGACCCCTGTAGTCTATGCATGGACGCAATTCCCCATTCTTCTTCTGCACGAAGAAGAACCCTGCCCCAGCAGGTGACACTGACTTCCTAATGAATCCTCTTGCCAGATTTTCCTGGATGTACTGTGACATTGCCTCCGTCTCCGGGAGAGATAACGGATAGACTGGACCCCGGGGAGACTCAGCACCAGGCAAGAGATCAATAGGACAGTCATAGGGGCGATGGGGCGGAAGGGTCTCCGCCGCCTTTTTGGAGAACACGTCTGCATAAGACCAATACTGCTTGGGGAGAGAGGATAGATCTGCGGGTACCTCTGTAGTAGCAACCTGAACGCACTCCCTCTGACACCTACCCCCACAAGATTCGCCCCATCCCAGAATTCTGCCTGAGGACCACTCGATATGAGGAGAGTGGTACCGTAGCCAAGGTATTCCCAACATGACCTCATCAATTCCCTCAGGAATGACGAGCAGAGGTATAATCTCCTGATGAGATGGCGACATGGACAGAGTAAAAGGGATGGTCTGGTGTGTTATCTGTGAGGGCAGTGTCGACCCATTCACCACTCGTACCGTTACTGGTTGAGCTAGCATAACCAGGGGTATTGCGTGACGTTGGGCGAAGGCAGAAGACATAAAATTGCCCTCCGCCCCAGAATTCACGCAGAGCTCTACCGAGTGGGAGAATGAGCCTATAATAATTGTCCCCTTAAAGGACAATTTAGAGGCAAACGTCGCCGTGTCTAGTGTACCTCCACCTACTACCACTAGACGCTGACGTTTCCTCAACCGCTGAGGACATCTGGTGGCTAGATGTCCTGACTGCTGGCAAACATGACAGACCTTGAGTGCACAAGCGGTCCGGGACTTAGATCCCGCTTGTGACACTTCAATGGCCTCATGTGACTCAGGAACCAGGACCGGAGATTCCAGAGGTTTGGCGAAGGTAGGAGCCAGCCGAAACCTCTGCCTACACTGGGCTCGCTCTAACCTCCGCTCGTTAAAACGGAGGTCAATTCGAGTGGAGACAGTTACTAACTCCTCCAGTGTGGCAGGAATCTCCCTAGTGGCCAGAACATCCTTAACGTGATCAGCCAGGCCCCTCCAATATATGAGGATAAGGGCTTTATCGGACCAGTCCAGCTCAGAAGCTAAAGTGCGGAATTGGACGGCAAAATGACTGACCAAGGACTCACCCTGAGTTAATGCCAGCAGTTGGAGTGCAGTATCATGGGTGACTTGAGGTCCTAAAAAGACCTGTTTCAGAGTGCTCAGGAACAGCGGAGCACTCTGCACCACATGATCGCCACGCTCCCACAGCGGCGTATCCCATTCCAACGCCCTGTCCGACAAGAGAGACACTATAAATCCCACCTTAGCCCGCTCTGTGGGAAAACGTGCAGCCAGGAGCTCGAGGTGAATAGAGCACTGACTCACGAATCCCCTACAAAATTTGCTATCACTAGAAAATTTTTCTGGCAGCGGGAGGCGAGATATTGTCGGAACAGGGGTGGCAATGGACAAGGTTGCTGCAGCCACGCTAGCAGCCTGTACAGCAACTGCGGTAACATCCACAGCTGAGGTTGAGCTCTCGAGAGCCGCCAACCTACCCTCCAGCTGCTGGATATACCGCAAAGATTGCTGTTTGTCCGTCATTACTAGCCAGACCCTGGCGCTAGTATAATGTTAGGGCTAGCGGAACGCACCAAATAATAAGACAGATAGAGTATGGTGCGTTCGCAGCCCGGGGTCCACCGTGTACAGATGGAACCTGCTGCCAAGTAATGACGGACTATATGGCGGTACAAAGTGAATACACACACGGGTTAACCTCACCATGTGTGAAGGAAGCGTACCCTGTTGCGTCACAGGACCGCGGTACCGCACCAAAAGCAATCCCAAGACACAGGATTTGAGTGCATAGAGACCTCATGCGCTCGACACCACAACTGTGGTGTCAGAGTGTCTGAAATAATTATAACAAAGAAGCACGAGAGTGCATGCGGTGCCGCACTGGCGAACGCCACTAACCACCCAGGCTTGGGTCAGGAAAGCGCTGTGAAAGCGCACGGCGCCACACTGGCGTTCACAACAATTAGAGGCTGTAATGTGTGTAACGTGCTGATGGTTAAGTCGGGCGCTAGGTAGCAATCATCCACCTTCCGCGAGCAGTCATACAATAGGGAGGGGATTTTAAAGAGCGACTTTCATCCATCGGCATACATCCATCAACACACAGACATTAACAAGACTATACTAGCGCATGGCCGTGCGGTCATGCGCAGCTTATATAGTTGCAGCACGTTCAGGACCTTCCAATAAAGGACCAATGGGAAGCTGCTACCAAAGTTTTGCCCTTTCAGGACCTTCCTGGAGGACCAATGGGATGTGCTGCAGTACCTGAGCATGTGACCCTCGATCTCCAATGGGAGATCTTGCCCTTGGCATGCTCAGAAAGAGAAAAGCAGGACTTAGCCCCAAAAGCATCTGCTCTCCGCTGCCCAACACTGACTTCAATGGCAGAAGCAGGAAAAGCAGCAGTAACTCTTTATACAGAGTGAGACTGAGCAAGATGCTGGGACCGACGTCTCTGCTGAGCAGACTCCACTGCGGCTGGAGAAGAATGGGAGATCGCAGCGGAGATGGCTTGAGATTCCCCTTGTGCAGAAGCGGGAACTCGACACCTAACCTTTGGTAGTAAAAAGAAAAATGAACTAGAAATTTTGTTTTTGTTTTTATTCTGAAAAAACAGATCAATGAGCAAAATGAAAATAGAAAACTACACATATTTTGTAAAAAATAAAAAAAAACAATCAAATCAAACATTTTGTGATAAAAAATTAAAGATAATAAACATTACAATGTGAATATATTTACATGATCATATACATTTACGGATTCTTGCATGAAAAACAATACACTTGATTTTTGCATAGAATTGTTTTACAGCCAGAACATGTTATACTCGTCTTGTTGTCACAAGTAGAAGGGCAATAGCTGCATCTTTTTCTTTTGATGCCGGAAGAGGCCATGGGGGTAGAAGCGCTTGTGGAGGACATGGCTTCACTGTCCTGGGCATGTTGATGGATGCTTTGTACCAGGCCTGCTGCTGCTTCTGTTCTTGGTGTAACTTTTCTGTTCTCAATATAAGGCCTAACCAGTGACTTCCCCAGTTCTTCTAAAAATTATTTGCAAGACTTTACAGCTCAGCTTTACAAAAAAAAAGTCTTAGACAGCGCGTTCTGAGCAGTCCGTTCTGCGCATAATATACACGTGTAGTGCATAACTAGTGATCTCTCCAGATGCACTCAACATTTTAGAATAGACTGCGCACCAAAAATAATCAATATAAAGCCATTTTTATGGTGCGCAGATCTCAATGCATACCCCCGGTAGGGCGCGTGTACGACCCCATTGAAATAATTTAGGAAGTAAATCAATTGATATACAATAGTAGATGCAATAAATAGACCCAACTGAGGTTATAACTCCTTTATTTCACTGAAAATATGGCCTCACAGCTGTAAAAAACAATGTCGGGTCACTATGACCTGAACACAACAAGTGTAACTTTTTGCGTGTAGCAAAAAGTAAACGAAAAAAAAAAATACTCATAGGTAGGTCCCCCCAAATGAGGAAAAGTCAAGGAGTCTCAAGTTTTATAGACTTATAGAAAAAAATCTACAGGGCCGCAAAAAGTCTGTTCGGGTCACTATTACCCGAACAGAACAGCAGGGTTAAAAACACATGCGTTTACATAGACAGAAATACATTTTTTTGCGGCAAAAAAATGCCGCTAGAAATTACTACATGTTGCATTTCTGCAACACAACGCATGCAGAGAAAAACGCATGCATTGTCAAAACGCATCAAAACGCATGCAAAAAAAACGCATGCGTTTTTAATGTTAAGTATAGGAAAAAAACGCATGCGTTTTTTGCATTTTTTTGCGCAAAAACGCAAAAAAAACGCAAATGTGAAACCAGCCCAAAGTCATCAACGACCTACTAACTGCCAAATGAAAGCAACATGAGTTTGTCTTCCTCCTTCTCCTGGGCCTGTCGTCTGCCTTTGACACAGTGGACCTCATAGTGACATAGTAACATAGTTATTAAGGTTGAAGGAAGACTTTAAGTCCATCTAGTTCAACCCATAGCCTAACCTAACATGCCCTAACATGTTGATCCAGAGGAAGGCAAAAAACCCCATGTGACAAAGAGTAAGCTCCACATTGGGGAAAAAAATTCCTTCCCGACTCCACATACGGCAATCAGACTAGTTCCCTGGATCAATGCCCTATCAAGGAATCTAGTATATATAACCTGTAACATTATACTTTTCAAGAAAGGCATCCAGTCCCCTTCTAAATTTAAGTAATGAATCACTCATTACAACATCATACGGCAGAGAATTCCATAGTCTCACTGCTCTTACAGTAAAGAATCCGCG
Source organism: Ranitomeya imitator (assembly GCF_032444005.1). NCBI lineage: Eukaryota > Metazoa > Chordata > Amphibia > Anura > Dendrobatidae > Ranitomeya > Ranitomeya imitator. The sequence goes on along the minus strand of NC_091286.1, from coordinate 326,086,160 downwards.
TCTGTTATTATGCTTAAACCTTCTTTCCTCCAGACGTAGAGGATGCCCCCTTGTCCCTGCCTCAGGTCTATGATTAAAAAGATCATCAGAAAGGTCTTTATACTGTCCCCTCATATATTTATACATTAAAATAAGATCACCCTTTAGACTTCGTTTTTCCAAACTAAATAGCCCCAAGTGTAATAATCTATATTGGTATTGCAGACCCCCCAGTTCTCTAATAACCTTGTTCACTCTTCTCTGCACCAGCTCTAGTTCAGCTATGTCTTTCTTATAACCGGAGACCAGAACTGTACACAGTATTCTAAGTGTGATCAAACTAGTGACTTGTATAAAGGTAAAATTATGTTCTCCTCATGAGCATCTATGCCTCTTTTAATGCATCCCATTAATTTATTTGCCTTTGTAGCAGCTGCCTGACACTGGCCACTAAATGTAAGTTTGTCATCCACCCATACTCTCAGGTCTTTTTCATTAACGGTTTTGCCCAGAGTTTTAGAATTAAGCACATAGTTATACATCTTATTACTTCTACCCAAGTGCATGACCCTACATTTATCCCCTTTAAAGGTCATTTGCCATTTATCAGCCAAGCTTCTAGTTTACATAAATCATTGTATTGATTACCCTGCAGAGTTTAGTGTCATCTGCAAATATTGAAATGCTACTCTGTATGCCCCCAACAAGGTCATTAATAAATATGTTAAAAAGAAGAGGGCCCAATACTGACCCCAGTGGTACCCCACTGGTAACCGTGACCCAGTTCGAGTGTGCACTATTAATAATCACCCTTTGCTTCCTATCCCTGAGCCAGCTCTTAACCCACTTGCACATATTTTCCCCTATCCCCATTATTCTCATTTTATGTATCAACCTTTTGTGTGGCACCGTATCAAAAGCTTTTGAAAAGTCCATATACACTACGTCCATTGCATTCCCTTGGTCCAGTCTGGAACTTACCTCTTCATAGAAATTGATCAGATTAGTCCGACAGGAACGGTCCCTAGTAAACCCATAAAATCTTCCTACAGATTTTATGATCTGTTGCCATAACAGACTTGGCCCTTTGTTGGATCTCCCACTAACACACCACCTCCTTATCCCAAGCTATATGTGTCAGTGTCCTCCAAGGTTCAGTTGTAGGCCAAGGCACTATGCTTGAGGCCCGCATGTGCTACCTCCCTCTTAAATGGACCACCCACATCAACCTAAGGTATTCCCAGCCTATAGCTAGGAGTTACATTCTATTTAAGGCTTATCCTCTAATATGGAGGTGGCTGAGCTATGTTGTTAGTTTGCCTTGCATGCTTGCTAGTTGTCAGGTTCCATAAGCCTGCCCATCTGCTTATCTACCCTGTACCCGTCTGCTCGTACCTGTCTGTGCCCGACTGCTTGTACCTGTCTGTGCTCTATCTGTCTATAAGCTGGTCCAGATCGCACCTGTCAGTGCCCTTTTAACACCCAGTCCATCACCTGTCAGTGCTTCTCTGTTCCTCAGCAGGTCTTATCTGCACCTGTGGTTCAAGTGTCCATACAGTGCACTCTTCATCCCTCCCTCGGACCCTAGCAGTCTACCCACTGTAGGGGGTTAGCTGCTGCCTTCTCTAGGTCAGCCCTGGAGTAGCACCTGGTATCACCTCCTTGTCCCTCCTTGGGTCACAGTTTTCGTCTGCTGCTACTTACCTGAGTTAGGATTTGGTAGGCCGCCTATTCACGCCCTTCTAGGCTTTCTGAGGGATATGGCACAGTGGTTACACCACCTTGTCTGTTACAGTCTCTATCTGCTGGGTTGGCTGTAGTGGCAGAGGTGTCTACTCTAATGCAATTAATGCCACTTTGTTGGCATCGGCCACTAATTTTTGTAGACTCCAGGCGGGGTCTCCTTCAGGTGTGTTATCTGTAGCAGTAGGCCGTCAGACCTCCACTTCATTGGAGTCAACTACCCATGTTACTTCTATCCTTAGATTTTTCTGACAATAGTAGTCTACAAAACTGATATTTGTGCCACCTGAGTGTGTCTGAGCATGATAGCATGAAAGCAGGTTGAGCTGTTGCATGTGGTATCAGGGCTCCCAGTACAGCAGGCCTACACCATCCCTCAAACACCTCTTCTTACTTTGACGTTTAATTGAAAGCTGAAATTGCTGGCCCAGACCCCAATATCTCATGCACGGCTGATTGCTGTCGTGCTATGCTACAATTTGTACTGTGGGTGCAATGAGGCCACTTTCCTGATGTCTCCCCCTAATTTGATTTGTTTTGGCAGCTTTTGGGCCCATTTCAAGGTGTTGTGCGTGTGTTTGTTTTTGCCTCCCATTGACTTGAATGGTGTTTGGTTATGTTCGGCAAATATTTGACGAATAAATCGGTGAATATTGCAAATTTGGCAATCGTAATCCGAACCGAACACGGAAATATTCACTCATCTCTAGTTTTGGGTTGCAGTTTGGGCACTCGGTCACTAAAAGGTTTGTCATCACGGTTGTAGTACATTTCCTCAATAAAATGGCACCAGTGTCAGCTTTGTCACATACAGCGATCTCCGGTGCCATTTTGTTGAAGACACTGTCTATGCGAGTTCGCAGACACAGAGTCTTCAAACAATGGCATAAAATTAAAAACGTACCAATAAAAATGCTCGCCATCCGGGCATAGAATGTGTTCAATAGCTAGTCTAGTATATCCAGTCACAGAGAAAACATTGTGGCAACATCTCTTTTACTGTACTTGTCAGAAAGTGTTGCTTTTCAGTGCTAATAGAAGAAACAATATGATTAGAGTGCGAGTATGGTGCTTCTCATGAATGCCTAATCAAAATTGAAATGTTCGGATAGTTAAAGCAAGGATAAGCTAACAAAACAATGAAAGAATTATGTATTTCATAGATAACTACCTCATAAATGTGAAGACAACAATTACAAGAAGATATCCTCTTCAGCAGCCGAACACTATAAGCTCTCTGGAAGTACAGTATATAAAGAATAGAGGTTGATGAAAATGATTACTTTGTAAATAAGCTGTAGTTACTGTTTATGTCTTAATTTTTCATAAAATTTTGCTTTGTGTTTTATTTTTTTTTTGTTCCAAAATATAGCTTTTACTTAACGAGCTGCAATTCATGGAATTCAAACTAAACTCTTCAATTGTTTTTGATTTTTACTGAAAAAAGTAGCTGTTATAGATCAGCATTTCATTGACTTCAATCTTCTCTCGTAGTTTCTTAACATTTATTGTAAAGTATACAGATGTGAAGTATATGATAAAGTAATCTATGCCAATCAGTCGTACCATTAAATCTGCTGACAGATAAAGTGAATAACATTATCTCATAACAAGGGCACCTGTCAGGATCAGGGGTATATTGAGCAGTCAGTTCTTAAGGTTGATGAGCTCAAAGCTGGGAAATAGGCAATGTAAGGATTTTAGTAACCTTGACAAGGGCCAAACTGTGACTGTCTACAATTATAACAAAATAGAAGTGAATATCCTGGATTTTACTTTATTTCTACATTGACTACTAGAGTTGAGCGACTTTTACTTTTTTCGGATCGAGTCGGGTTTCGCGAAACCCAACTTTGTCAAAAGTCGGGTAAGGTGAAATCGGCCGATTATTGCAAAAAGTCGGGGGCCGACTGAAACACGAAACCCAATGCAAGTCAATAGGGAATCAAAGTCGGCAGTGAGTGGAGGACAGGAAAACACCTACAGTGCCCATTTTAATGCCAAAAACTTCAATTCTTATTACTTAAACTTGTCAATCTTATTACTTAAGCTTGGCTCAAGATTTTCGTGGGCCCAGGAAACGCGGAATATGTCACGGCGGTGGAGCAGGGAGATGTAAGTATTTCGACTTTGCAAGTGCTGTGATCCTGAGCAAGCAGGGGGACCCCGCTCGTTGGCACTGGCACAGGGCCCCTCATAGTACGGCGGTGTGTTTGACGGCGGGTGGCACGTCCCACTGGCAGAGATACTTTTGCGTACTATGAGGGGCCCTGTGCCAGTGACGTCGCCAACAAGTATGCCCCCCACCTGATGAAGGAACCTGCACTTTCATCGGCACCTTCCTCTTTGTCCCCGTGTAAGGTGGTATAGTATGCGGGAAGGGGAACCTGACTTTCAGCAGGGTCAGATTCTGGCTGTGTAGAGTGCAAGGGGAATGTATTGGTCTGGGTCAATGTACCGCCAGACTCATCTAGCAGTGGCTGGGCAATGGGCAGGATGAGGAGGAAACACAGATATAGGCCCAAATAATAAAGTAGGCTAAATGCAGTTCAAAATTGGTAACAGGACTAAACAGGCGGCATTGCTTTGTTCAGTAGAGTCAAACTGTAATGAGTGGTAGACACAGTTAGTAGGCCCAAATAATAAAGTGGGCTAAATGTCTGCCAAAAAATTGTTCATTAATAAACAGGTGGCATAGCTAGGTACAGGGATGGGCTCCTCTGCTGAGTAGCAGACAGTGGTAGTAGGCGCAAAGTATTAACTGGTCTAAATGGAGGCCAGGGCCCCTGTATATTTTAACTATCATCTATCATTTCAACAAATTTGTATTGGCAGTGCCATTGAAGGATTTAACAGCACAAAATACACAGTGGTGGGGTAGAGAGAGGTAAGTATTGCAAGTGGTAGAGCACTGTTCGAGCTGGGGGGGAACACTCTCTCGTGGGCGGCGGTACTGGGACAGGGCCCCTCATATTACGACGGTATGTCTGACGTTGGTTGTGCACCACCACCGTCAGAGACACTTCATTGTAGTATGAGGGACCCTGTGCCAGTGCCGTCGCCCAAGAGTGGGCCCACCCACCTGTCCAGGCAAACGGCACTCGCACGGGTGCTTGCGCCAGATGGTGACCACGGCCCTGTGGGGGGAGTCAGCCCATTTAGGGAGGTATAAAAATGGCCTATGGTGGACATTCAGCAGCTGCAAATGGAGGAATTGGAGAAATCAGTAAGAGGATGCCAAAAGCAAGACATTTTTGAGGCAAGCTACGTGTCAGCAGGGGAAGGTGTGGCAAAATAATTTGGAATCCATGATTGGTTCATTTTATTGAAGGTTAGATGATCAACATTCTGGGTAGCCAGACGTGTCCTTTTTTCAGTCAGTATTGAACCAGCAGCACTGAAGACTTTTTCTGATAGCACACTAGCAGCAGGGCAAGCGAGCTCCTGTATAGCATATTCTGCCAATTCAGTCCCGGTGTCTATTTTAGATGCCCAGTAATCAAAGGGAAATGACCTGTGAGGGAGAACATCGATAAGGGAGGAAAAGTAGTTCGTAAACATACTGGACAAATGCTGTCTCCTGTCACTTTAAATTGATGCAGCAGTACCTGTTGTGTCCACGGTATTCACGGTGGAAAATGAAATGCTAGATGAAATCCCAAGAAACAATAAAAACCCTATATTAAGGGTCACCAATCTAACCCAAGAAGAGGTGCGAAACCGGCTAATTAAGATTAAAATAGATAAATCTCCGGGTCCGGATGGCATACACCCACGAGTACTAAGAGAACTAAGTAATGTAATAGATAAACCATTATTTCTTATTTTTAGGGACTCTATAGCGACGGGGTCTGTTCCGCAGGACTGGCGCATAGCAAATGTGGTGCCAATATTCAAAAAGGGCTCTAAAAGTGAACCTGGAAATTATAGGCCAGTAAGTCTAACCTCTATTGTTGGTAAAATATTTGAAGGGTTTCTGAGGGATGTTATTCTGGATTATCTCAATGAGTATAACTGTTTAACTCCATATCAGCATGGGTTTATGAGAAATCACTCCTGTCAAACCAATCTAATCAGTTTTTATGAAGAGGTAAGCTATAGGCTGGACCACGGTGAGTCATTGGACGTGGTATATCTCGATTTTTCCAAAGCGTTTGATACCGTGCCGCACAAGAGGTTGGTACACAAAATGAGAATGCTTGGTCTGGGGGAAAATGTGTGTAAATGGGTTAGTAACTGGCTTAGTGATAGAAAGCAGAGGGTGGTTATAAATGGTATAGTCTCTAACTGGGTCGCTGTGACCAGTGGGGTACCGCAGGGGTCAGTATTGGGACCTGTTCTCTTCAACATATTCATTGATGATCTGGTAGAAGGTTTACACAGTAAAATATCGATATTTGCAGATGATACAAAACTATGTAAAGCAGTTAATACAAGAGAAGATAGTATTCTGCTACAGATGGATCTGGATAAGTTGGAAACTTGGGCTGAAAGGTGGCAGATGAGGTTTAACAATGATAAATGTAAGGTTATACACATGGGAAGAAGGAATCAATATCACCATTACACACTGAACGGGAAACCACTGGGTAAATCTGACAGGGAGAAGGACTTGGGGATCCTAGTTAATGATAAACTTACCTGGAGCAGCCAGTGCCAGGCAGCAGCTGCCAAGGCAAACAGGATCATGGGGTGCATTAAAAGAGGTCTGGATACACATGATGAGAGCATTATACTGCCTCTGTACAAATCCCTAGTTAGACCGCACATGGAGTACTGTGTCCAGTTTTGGGCACCGGTGCTCAGGAAGGATATAATGGAACTAGAGAGAGTACAAAGGAGGGCAATAAAATTAATAAAGGGGATGGGAGAACTACAATACCCAGATAGATTAGCAAAATTAGGATTATTTAGTCTAGAAAAAAGACGACTGAGGGGCGATCTAATAACCATGTATAAGTATATAAGGGGACAATACAAATATCTCGCTGAGGATCTGTTTATACCAAGGGAGGTGACGGGCACAAGGGGGCATTCTTTGCATCTGGAGGAGAGAAGGTTTTTACACCAACATAGAAGAGGATTCTTTACTGTTAGGGCAGTGAGAATCTGGAATTGCTTGCCTGAGGAGGTGGTGATGGCGAACTCAGTCGAGGGGTTCAAGAGAGGCCTGGATGTCTTCCTGGAGCAGAACAATATTGTATCATACAATTATTAGGTTCTGTAGAAGGACGTAGATCTGGGGATTTATTATGATGGAATATAGGCTGAACTGGATGGACAAATGTCTTTTTTCGGCCTTACTAACTATGTTACTATGTTACTATGTTACTATGTGTCAGCGGTCATTGCGAAATCACTCCACAACATGGTCATAAAACCCCTCTGTCCAACGCCACTTTGGATTTGTGCACCTCTAACACCTCTGTCATGTTGCCCCCTACGGCTCATGTGAGAACCATCACCGCCGCTGTGTGCTGGGAATGCCTGAAAAAAATGGTCTACAAGAGTTGCTTGGCATACTCAGCCATGTGGGCCAATGTTCCTGGTGTCAATTCACTGCTTGTGCTGGGTTGAGGAGCACTTTCTTGCAAATCAACATCACTTGTGTCCTGCAAAAACCCTGTACCTGACCTTGCAACACCACCAGTTTCTATTGCCCCCTGAGAAGCATCCTCCTCCCATAAATATTCATCCTCATCATCCTCCTCCTCCTCCTCTTCATCCGCCACCTCGTCCAGGAGAGTTCCCTGAGCAGACAATGGCTGACTGTCATCAAGGCTTCCCTCCTCCTCGGCTGCAGACGCCTGCTCCTTAATGTGCGTCAAACTTTGCATCAGCAGACGCATTAGTGGGATGCTCATGCTTATGATGGCGTTGTCTGCACTTACCAGCCGTGTGCATTCCTCAAAACACTGAAGGACTTGACAGAAGTCTTGTAGCTTCGACCACTGCACACCAGACAACTCCATGTATGCCATCCAAGTGCCTGCCCGTGTATGTGTATCCTCCCACAAATTAATTACAGCACACCTCTGTTCGCACAGCCTCTGAACCATGTGCAGTGTGGAGTTCCACCTTGTTGCAACGTTGATTATTAGGCGGTGCTGGTTCTGGCGGTTCAGGTGGTTATTAGGCGGTTCAGCGATCGCTGATGGTTCAGCATACGGCTGGAGTGTATGGGCGACCGGCGGATGTGCGAGCAAATTCGTCGCTCCTTTAGGAGCAGGGCTGGTAACTCCGGATAATTTTTGAGGAAACACTGCACCACCTGGTTCAAGGTGTGAGCCAGGCAAGGAATGTGTTTAAATTCTGAAAGGGCTATGGCAGCCATAAAATTCCTTCCGTTATCACTGACTACCTTGCCTGCCTCAAGATGTACACTGCCCAGCCATGACTGAGTTTGTTGCTGCAAGTACTCGGCCAGTACTTCCGCGGTGTGTCTGTTGTCGCCCAAACACTTCATTTGTAACACATCCTGCTGACGCTTACCACTAGCTGTTCAATAGTGGGACACCTCGTGTGCAACACTGGCAGCTGCGGATGGAGTGGTTGTGCGACTGCTCTCTGTGGACAAGCTTTCGCTTCTGGTGGAGGAGCAGGAGGAGGAGGAGTGGTGAACGCCTACAGCCAACTGTTTCCTAGACCGTGGGCTAGGCAGAACTGTCCCACTATGGCTGTCCCCTGTGGACCCTGCATCCACCACATTAACCAAGTGCACCGTGATGGACACGTAATGTCCCTGGCCATGCCTTCTGGTCCATGCATCTGTTGTGAGGTGCACCTTTCCACTGACTGATTGCCTCAGTGCATGGGCAATGCGGTCTTTGACATGCTGGTGGAGGGCTGGGATGGCTTTTCTCACAAAGAAGTGCCGACTGGGTAGGTCATAGCGTAGGCCATCAAGTCTTTGAAAGCTTCGCTTTCAAACAACCGGTAGGGCATCATCTCTAACGAGATTAGTATAGCAATGTGGGCGTTCAAACCCTGTGTACGCAGATGAGAGGATGAGTACTTTCTTTTCCTAACGAGAGTCTCTTGTAGGGTGAGCTGGACTGGAGAGCTGCAGATGGTGGAACTAGCGGTGCTGGTGGTGGATATTGGCGGATTGAGAGAGGGTTGGTGATGGTATTCTTGATGTTGGTCTACCTACAGTGTTTCCTACCAATAACCTTGTGATTCCCTGACTGCTTTGGCCTTGCGACGATACCTCCACATTTGCTGCTGGTGGTGTCCTAATCGGTGGGCTTACAGTGAGGGAAGCAATGTAGCGTTGCTGACTACCTTAATTCTGAGCAGGTGTACCAACGGTATGGGACGTTTGGTAGTTAGTCAAGGCTAAATGTCTAAGCATGCACGTTGTATTTAAATTTTGAAGATTCTTCCCTCTGCTAAAGGTCTTTGAGCATTTCTTACAGACAACTTTTGACTAATCATTCGGATCTTGGTTAAAAAATTGCCACACTGCACTCTTCCTACTATGGAATACCTTTTCAGGCATTGCACACTGTGCTACTTTCCCTGGATGGCCACTCTGTCTTAAAACTGTTTTTTTTTTTGTTTTTGACAAACGTTTTTGCCCTGATACGGGCCTGCCAGGTGACAGCTGTTGCGATGTAGATGCCTGCTGCGAATCATCCTCCTCCGCTTCTGAGCTACCAGCAGCGGCACCCTCTTCCCCCAATGGCTGCCAATCTGGGTCAACAATTGGGACATCTATCACCTCCTCTTCAATGTCATGTGCACCTTCCTCTGTGTCACCATGTAAGGTGCTATAGCGCTCGGGATTGGGCACCATAGTGTCATCAGGGTCAGATTCTGGCTCAGTACACTGTGAGGACAATGTAGTGATCTGAGTCAATGGAACAGCATAATAATCTAGCTCTGGCTATGCATCATTGCACTCCATGTCCAATTCATGTTGTAATGGGCAGTTAACAATTTCCCTTTCTAACCCAGGCACGGTATGTGTAAAGAGCTCCATGGAGTAACCTGTAGTGTTGTCTGATGCATCCTTCACTTTTGGTTTGGGTGAAGGACACAAGGAAATGTCTTGTTCCTGACCGGGAGCATCCACTGACGACTCGCTGCTTTTATATTTCGAACTTTCTGAAAAGGAGGCGAAAGAGCTAGAGGCTGAGTCAGCAAGAAAAGCCAAAACTTTTTCCTGCTGCTCCAGCTTTAAAAGCTGTTTTCCTACTCCCAGATAAGAGAGCCTTCGAGGCCTTGTGTAGCCAGATGACGCTGGCTCAACACCTCCAGCCTTAGGTACTATTGTGCTTTTGCCACTACCACCAGATGCACTACCATCACCACCACCATCAGTACCAGCTGGCCACCACCACCCACGGGCTCTTCCACCAGACTTCCTCATTTTTTGGAAAATCTAACCAAAATAACAACCGTTATTTGGTACTGTAAAACAAGGTAGAAGGTGTATATAAACTTTTTGAGAATTTAAATCTCTTTTTTTTGGGGGGAGGAGACTGAACCAAAACTCAGGCCCTGTGCATAAAACAACACAATGTAAGTGGCAGAAAGTGGCTGGCTGATATACGACAAACTAACAGGACTGAAGAATATACACTTTGTGAGAATTTGAATCTCACTTTTTTGGGGGGAGACTGAACCAAAACTCAGGCCCAGTGTATAAAACAACACAATATAATTGGCAGAAAGTGGCTGGAAGATACATGAAAATACAAGGACTGTAGTACAATTTCAATCTCCCTACAATGATCTCAGGAAAAGTATGGCAGTAATAAAAAGGACTGCTGCACACAAAAGTGTGGACAAATAAAAAAGATAAGTGTGCAGAAAGGAGCAACAGGATTTTTGCTTTTAAAAAAAGCAGTTGGTTTGCACAGCGGCGTGCAAACAGCAATGCAGCTATCAGGGAGCCTTATAGGGCAGCCTAATAAGCTACAGCGCTGATGCACAAAAATTTAGCCTCCACTGTCCCTGCAAAAAAATGGTGGTGTTGGACAGTGGAAATTGCTACAACACAAGCAGTTTGGGGGTTAATCTTCCCTCCCTAACTATATCCCTTCTTCTGATGAAGCTGCAGCAACCTCTCCCTATTCTAAGATCGGTAGAAGTAACATGGCGGTCGCCGCGCACGCCCCTTTATAGCCCCTGCAACGCCGCAGAAAGCAAGTTATTCACTGTCATACCCTTCTCTAAGATGGTGGGGACCGAGACCTATGTCATCACGCTGCCCACACTCTGCGTCCTCCTTCATTGGCTGAAAAATGGCGCTGAAAGCGTCATATGAAACGCAACTTTTGCGCAGATCGGCGACCTCATGGCCGATCCCACACTAGGATCGGGTCGGGTTTCATGAAACCCGACTTTGCCGAAAGTCGGCGATTTTTGAATTTGTCCGATCCATTTCGCTCAACCCTAGTGGCCACCATCTTCCCCTGACCACAACCCTATAGAAAACCTTTGGAGTATCATCCAGCACAAGATCTATGAGGGTGGGAGGCAGTTCACATCAAAACAGCAGCTCTGGGAAGCTATTCTGACTTCAGGCAAAGACGTGCAAGCAGAAACTCTCCAAAAACTCAAGAATGCAAGAATTGTGAAGGTGATATGAAAGAAGGGGTCCTATGTTAACATGTAACTTGGCCTGTTAGGATGTTATGGAGTTAAATAGCTTTTTTGTTCAGTGAATGTGACCTCCTAATGCTGCAAATTCCACAACTGAGCATTTTCAGTTCTTTAAAACATATAAAATGTTTAGAAATTCAACTGTGCTTAATAATTTGGAACAGTGCATTTTGAGTTTTTATTAATTTTGGAGATTATACTGTTATCATTGGGAGGTTTCTTCAATAAAATTCGATCTATACTCTAACCTAACGGTTGATGACTTTTATTAGACTGACTGTCATTTGCACCGATCATTTAGGAAAATCCGAGAAAAATGTCATCTGCATAATAATTTGGAACACAGTGTATAGTGCGATGGCCCCAGTTCCCAGGGCTTCCACTAGGAATTTCAGGGCCCCATACTGGCAAAATTTTCGGGTTCCCTTGAGAACTCGCCCAGGCTCCACAACAGCTCCGCCTCCACCGTCCCACCGCCTACTCTTTGAAAAACTCAACTTCTCCACCACATCCTCACCGATCAGATATTAACAGTTCCCATCAAACACCAGATCACATTCATAACCAGCAGCTTCTGTTCTGGCCAAAAGAATTTTTAAGCTGACACCACGACACGGTAGACTCTTTCGGCAAGGTCCTACTCTACTCTAAACTACTTAAAATAAATATATTTTTATATATTTTTCTTTAATACATACAAGGGACAAATATTGTCACACCATGATCACACCACATATTACCAGCACATAGTGCCCGAATAATACCACATACAAGGAACAAATACCGCCACACCATGGTCGGACAACATATTACCATCACATAGTGACTGAATAATGCCACATACAAGGAACAAATACCGCCACACCATGATCAGACCAGATGTTACCACCACATTGTGACTGAATAATACCACATACAAGAAAGAATTACCACTACACCATGACCAGACCACATATTACCACCAAATAGTGACTATATACTACAATACTGATCATTAATTTAAAAAAAACACAATACTAAGTGCCATTGTATACAGAAACTCTGTATTTGCTGTCAGTGTACAGGTAACACAGTGATCACTGGTGACATTATACACAGGAGCTCTGTATATAGTGTCAGTGTACAGGTAATACAGGGATCACCAGTGACATTATACATGTCATGATCCAGTTCTGAGTTTGTGTTCAGCTGTCTGGTCTCTGGACTGGTCATGTGGGAGTTAATCCCCTCTGCCTCACTTTGAAGCTGACTGGGCTATTTAAGTCCTCTGCAGCCTGTGGACCAGTGTCAGCTATAGTTCATGCTGCACGGTTTGAGCACCTGACCTGTACACTTATACTAGTGTTCCTTTTGCCTCTGACTGCCTGTACCTATTTATGACTTGTTCTGACCTTTGGCTTCTACCCCAACTTCGTCTTACAACTCACGTTTTGGTTACCACATTCCCGGTAGACTCTGACTTCTTGTTTGTCCACGACTATTCCTCTGACTCCCCTGTGTACTGTGCTGATCTCTCTGTGTATGACCTTGGCTTGTCTGACTTCTCTTTCATTACCTGTGACACCTGTGTTGCTGTTCAGTGTTGCTGTGCTGTGTGTACAACCTCTTTTCCTTAACCAGCTCCCCCTGGTGGAGGTTGCACTATACTGCACTGCAGCAGCACATTACAATACACAGGAGCTCTGTATAAAGTGTCAGTGTACAGGTAATACATCCGGGCCCGCAAGGCAACAGTTGAAGCTGCCAGCCAATCGGAGGCTGGCAGCCACGTCAGCGTGCACGGACGTCATTCGCCGGTGACTCCACGCTGAAATGCCTGCGATGGACGCCGGCGCTGGAGCCCGGCCAGGTAAGGAGAAATTTATTTATTTAGTTGTTACTGAATGCGGCAAGCCCGGGGCCTGATGAAGACAAGAGGGCAGGATGGGAGACACAGGGGCTTGATGGAGACACGGGGGCAGGAATGAAGACACAGGGGGCAGGAATGAAGACACATGGGGCAGGAATGTGAGACACGGGGCAGGAATGTGAGACACGGGGCAGGAATGTGAGATACGGGGTAGGAATGAAGACACAGGGGGCAGGAATGAAAACACAGGGGGCAGGAATGTGAGACACGGGGCAGGAATGCAAACACGGGGCAGAATGTGTGACACGGGGGCAGGATGGAGACAAATGGGGCAGGAATATAGGGCAGGATGGAGACAGATGGGGCAGGATGGAGACATGGGGCAGGATGGAGACATGGGGCAGGATGGAGACACAGGGCAGGATGGAGACATATGGGGCAGGAATATGGGGCAGGATGGAGACAGATGGGGCAGGGATATGGGGCAGGATGTAGACATGGGGCAGGAATATAGGGCAGGATGGAGACAAATGGGGCAGGAATATGGGGCAGGATGGAGACAGATGGGGCAGGGATATGGGGCAGGATGGAGACATGGGGCAGGATGGAGACACAGGACAGGATGGAGACAAATGGGGCAGGATGGAGACAGATGGGGCAGGAATATGGGGCAGGATGGAGACAGATGGGGCAGGATGGAGACAGATGGGGCAGGATGGAGACAGATGGGGCAGGATGGAGACAGATGGGGCAGGATGGATACGATGGAGACAGATGGGGCAGCAGGATCATGGACAGATAGGTCAGGATCATGGGACAGATGGGTCAGGATCATGGGACAGATAGGGCAGGATCATGGGACAGATGGGGAGATCATATGGGGGTAGAATGTGAGAACATATGGCTGGAGCCAGGAATGAGATACATGGGCCAGGATGGGGGATATTATTACAATAGGGGCTAATTAAGGGATATTATTACTGCAGTGATGTATTTATTTTATTTTTTGAGGATACTGTTTTAAATGGGGGGCGGTCCTGTTACTGTGTAGAGTGATACTATGTCACCTTTTTTTCTTCATGTGGTGTAGTGTAGAAGCTGTGGAAAAAATTAAGCAATGTGTTCTGCAAGAGGAGCTCTAGATAACTGTGTTATTTCCTGCAGAGACAATCCTGGCTGGAAGACGTGATGGCAGTCTCTGCTGGATGAAGATGGAAAGCGAGGCTGAAGGACTTCATCTAGAGACGTCACTGGTGAGTCAGTGTGTTTCCTGTACACGGACACTGCATACTAAGTACAGATCCCCTGTGTATAATAGCACATATGGTGATACAGTATTAGTATTGTGGTTTTTTTCTATTAATGATCAGTATTGCAGTATTCAGTCACTATGTGGTGGTAATATGTGGTCTGGTCATGGTGCAGTGGTATTTGTCCCTTGTATGTGCTATTATTCGGTCACTGTGGTGGTAATATGTGGTCTGGTCATGTTGTGGTGGCATTTGTTCCCTGTATGTGGTATTATTGATCACCATGTGGTGGTTATATGTGATTTGTACATGATGCAGAGATATTTGTTCCTTGTATGTGGTATTATTCGGTCACTGTGGTGGTAACATGGTGTCTGGTTATGGTGTGGTAGTATTTGTCCCTTGTATGTGATATTATTGGTCATTTTAAAAACTGAAAAATAACTAAAAATATACCTAAATTGTATTTCATATTTTAACCAAAAGAGTGCGCCGTGTCATGGTGGCAGATTAGAAAAATCTTTTGGCCAAAACAAAAGCTGCTGTTATGTGTGATCTGGTGATGGGAACTGTTAATGTGTGATAGGTGAGAAGTGGAGTTTTTCCAAGAGAGAGTGGTGGGGCTGTGGACAGTTCGAGGAGTAGAGCCTGGGTGGAGTTTCAAGGGGGCCCAAAAAATGTTGCCAGTATGGGGCCCCGAAATTCCTAGTGGCAGCCCTGTATATATGTGTCTCACTGACGTTTATATATATATATATATATATATATATATATACATATTCTATGTCTACACATTTATTTTATCTATTCTATTCAAACCTGTCAGTGTGATGTTACTTACCGGCTTTTCTATAGAACACCGTTGCGTATTTCTCGCAAGTCACATACATTGTCCGTGTGTAATCCGTATTTTTCTCACCCCCATAGACATTCATTAGCATATTTTTGTAGGCCATTAAGAGATGATGTAGAATGTGTCATCCTCATGAAGCAAGGAAGGAGGATGGTGATCATAAGAAGAAAGAAGGTGCCAGTTCAAGACCAGAGATGCCCATTCAAACAAAACTGTGCCGTCTTTATTTGTGCCTTGCATAGGGGATTGCGGACATACATACATACAGCATACTTGTATTCTATAAAAGAGGGCTATCAGCTATCCAGCTATTGCCAATACCCAAAATAGTCATTATACTTTCCACATCCCAGGATTACAGCTTTTGCTGCATGCACAGAAGATACCAGCTGCAGCAGCCTACAAATACTGAGTCTTGTTATTAGGGATTGTAGGATAATAACACTGCGGATTAATGCTGATCTCTAACAAATGAGTGGAGTTTGGCCATCATCCTATATCTCTGTAGTATCAGCTGAGGAAGTCATGTCCAAGACTTCACACCTAACTATAAATCAGCAAAGCACCTCCAATGGGTATGTGAACATTAGAACTAGACCATGGAGCTTTGAAAGAAGGTGACCTGGTCCAATTTAATACATAATTTTTTTTACATTTTGTGGCAGTAGATGCATGAGCATCCAGGCCTTCATGTGCATTTTAGCTTGAAATGCATCACCTAATTAAACATTTTTACATACATCACTTGCTGGCTATGATATTGTGGGTGTGTGTGTGTGTATCTGTGTACATATACAGGTGCATCTCACAAAATTAGAATATCATCAAAAAGTTAATTTATTTTAGTTTTTCAATACAAAAAGTGAAACTCATCTAATATATAAAGCTGAATGTGTGTGTGTGTATATGTATGTATGTCCGGGATTGGCATCTGCACCGTCGCAGCTACAGCCACAAAATTTTGCACAGTCACACGTCTGGACCCCGAGAGCGTCATAGGCTATGTTGTGAGGTGAAATTTTAACCCTGCGCGTTCCAATTCACCAAACAATTTTGCCCCTATCTACATAATGGGGAAAAAGTGAAAGGAAAAGTGTTGGAGGCGTCGCAGCTACAGCCACAAAATTTTGCACAGTCACGTTTGGACCCCGAGAGCGTCATAGGCTATGTTGTGAGGTGAAATTTTAACCCCGCGCTTTCCAATTCACCAAACAATTTTGCCCCTATCTACATAATGGGGGAAAAATGAAAGGACAAGTGTTGGAGGCAAATTGACAGCTGCCAGATGTGAACAAGGGGGACTTAAAGAGTGAGAGCGATAGCACCAAAGAATATATACCGTACAGTTGCTAAGGTGTGGCCCCGACATGGGATACTCACCACACATGGGGATATGAACACACACACACAAAATGCACCACACACTACCACGTGCTTGAACACATATACCACCCTCAGCACACATTTCACCACACATACACCAACCTCGCCACATAAAAGTCGAAACACAAAAGTCACAGCTCAAAACTCGCAACGCGCAAAACTCGCCACATGCAAAACTGGGCTCACGCAAAACTCGCCACACGTGCAAAACTCACCTCATGGAAAACTCGCCACACGCAAAACTTGCACACGCGGAAAAATTGCCACATGCACAAAAGTTGCAACACATGCAAAAGTTGCCTATCACAAAACTTGCACATACTCAAAACGCACCACACATAAAACTCACCATGCGCAAAACTTGCTGCACACAACTTGCTACACTAACCTGTCACATGCAGCTCGACACACAAAAAATTGCTACACGCATGTCGCCACACAAAACTCATCTCACAAAAGTTGCTACATGCATGTCGCCACATGCAACTCAACACACACAACTTGACACATGAAACTCGCCCTAAAACACACACAAGTCTGGTATTATCCTTCAAAAATAAAAATCTGATTAATAAGCAGACAAACTACAAGAGCAACAAATGTACCATATAGGAAATACAGCAGCTGTCAGTCATATGACCTGTCTATTATGTGTATGTGTGAGCTAATATATACTGCCAGGGGGTAGGGCTTCCTGTTGGCTGGGGATTTATCAGGCTGCCAATTTAGCTTACAAATACTGAGGTAAAAATACTGACCAAATAACGTGTGAACGCGGTCTAATACAGGAGGAGATGACATACAGATATATACTATATACAGGGGAGATGACACACAGGTATATACTATATACAGGGGAGATGACACAGGTATATACTATATACAGGGGAGATGACACACAGATATATACTATATACAGGAGGAGATGACACACAGGTATATACTATATACAGGAGGAGATGACACACAGGTATATACTATATACAGGAGGAGATGACACAGGTATATTCTATATACAGGAGCAGATGACACAGGTATATTCTATATACAGGAGCAGATGACACAGGTATATACTATATACAGGAGCAGATGATACACAGGTATATACTATATACAGGAGGAGATGACACATAGGTATATAGAGGAGGGGATGACATACAGCAGGTATATACTATATACAGGGGAGAAGACATACAAGTATATACTATATACAGGAGATGATATACAGGTATATACTATATATAGGAGGAGATGACATACAGGTATATCGTATATACAGAAGAGAGGACATACAGGTATATAATATATACAGGAGGAGATAACACATGGGTATATACAATATACAGGAGATGACATACAGCAGTTATATACTATTTACAGGGGAGATGACATATAGGTATATACTATATACAAGAGAAGACATACAGGTGTATACTATATATAAGGGAGATGACAAACATGTATATACTGAGGTGAAAATGAGGGGTGTGAGGTGAAAATGAAAAGGTGTGAGTGCAAAATGAGAGGAGTGAGGGAAAATAGTGGAGTGATCAGAAAATGACAGATGTGAGGTTGAAATGATAAGTGTTAGGGGGGAATGAGAGGAGTGAGGGGGAAAGTGAGAGGTGTGAGCGGGGGAAATAAGAGGAGTGAGGGGAAAAATGAGAGGTGTAAGGGAGAAAATGAGAGGTGTAAGGGAGAAAATGAGAGGCATGATGGGAAAATAAGAGACGTGAGGTGCTATAACTAACCACAGATATTTACTATGCCCAGGCAACGCCGGGCTCTTCAGCTAGTATATTATATAGAGTCATCACAAACAAAGTGATCTTTTTCAGAGCCTGAAAAAATGGACATATACAGTGAGGGAAATAAGTATTTTGCTGATTTTGTAAGTTTGCCCACTGACAAAGACATGAACAGTCTATAATTTTAAGGGTAGGTTAATTTTAACTTTGAGAGATAGAATATCAAATATGAAATCCAGAAAATCACATTCTATGAATTATATAAATTTATTTGAATTTTGCAGTGAGAAATAAGTATTTTATCCCTCTGGCAAACAAGACTTAATACTTCCTGGCAAAACCCTTGTTGGCAAGCACAGCATTCAGACGTGTTTTGTAGTTGATTAATAATAATAATAATAATAATAATTTTATTTATATAGCGCCAACATATTCCGCAGCGCTTTACAAATTATAGAGGGGACTTGTACAGACAATAGAAATTACAGCACAACAGAAATCACAGTTCAAAATAGATACAGAGAGGAATCAGGGCCCTGCTCGCAAGCTTACAAACTATGAGGAAAAGGGGAGTCACGAGAGGTGGATGGTAACAATTGCTTTAGTCGGACCAGCCATAGTGTAAGGCTAAGGTGTTCATGTAAAGCTGCATGAACCAGTTCACTGCCTAAGTATGTAGCAGTACAGACACAGAGGGCTATTAACTGCATAAAGTGTATGAGAACATGATGCGAGGAACCCAGTTATGTTTTTTTTTTTAATGGGCCACACAGGGATAGTTAGGTTAATGTTTTGAGGCGGTAGGCCAATCTGAGCAAATGTGTTTTTAGGGCACGCTTAAAACTGTGGGGATTGGGGATTAATCGTATTAACCTAGGTAGTGCATTCCAAAGAATCGGCGCAGCACGTGTAAAGTCTTGGAGACGGGAGTGGGAGGTTCTGATTATTGAGGATGCTAACTTGAGGTAATTAGCGGAGCGGAGGGCACGGGTAGGGTGGTAGACTGAGACCAGAGAGGAGATGTAGGGTGGTGCTGAGCCATGGAGTGCTTTGTGGATGAGGGTAGTAGTTTTGTACTGGATTCTTGAGTGGATTGGTAACCAGTGTAATGACTGGCACAAGGTAGAGGCATCGGTGTAACGGTTGGTGAGGAATATGATCCTGGCTGCAGCATTCAGGACAGATTGGAGTGGGGAGAGTTTGGTAAGAGGGAGGCCGATTGGTAGAGAGTTACAATAGTCCAGACGAGAATGAATAAGTGAAACAGTAAGAGTTTTTGAAGAGTTGAAAGTAAGAAAACGGCGAATTCTAGAAATGTTTTTGAGATGCAGATAAGAAGAGCGAGCCAGTGATCATATGTGGGGGGGTGAATGAAAGCTCTCAATCAAGTATGACCCCAATGCCGTGGGCATGTTGCTTTGGAGTAATGGTGGAACCGCACACAGAGATGATTATGAGGTTTGTGCGCATGCCAGGAGGAATTTGGTCCCTTCTCTTTGCAGGTCATCTCTAAATCATTAAGATTTTAAGGCTGTCGCTTGGCAACTCGGAGGTTCAACTCTCTCCATAAGTTTTCTATGGGATTAAGGTCTGGAGACTGGCTAAGCCACTCCATGGCCTTAACGTGCTTCTTTTTGAGCCACTCCTTTGTTGCCTTGCCTGTATGTTTTGGGTCATTGTCTCGCTGGAAGACCCAGCCATGACCCATTTTAATGTCCTGGCAGAGGGAAGGAGGTTGTCATTCAGGATTTCACAGTACATGGCTCCATCCATTTTCCCATTGATGCAGTGAAGAAGTCCTGTGCCCATACCAGAGAAACACCCCCAAAACATAATGTTTCCACCTCCATGCTTGACATTGGGGATGGTGTTCTTTGGGTCATAAGCAGCATTTCTCTTCCTACAAGCATGGCGATTTGAGTTAATGCCAAACTTCAGATGGGGCTTTCTTGAGCAGGGGGACCTTGAGGGCACTACAGGATTTTAAACTTTTACGACATAATGTGTTAGCAATGGCTTTCTTGGTGACTGTGGTCCCAGCTGCCTTGAGATCATTAACAAGTTCCCCCTATGTGGTTTTAGGTTGATCTCTCACATTCCTCATGATCAAGGATACCCCACGAGGTGAGATGTTGCATGTTGCCCCAGATCGATATCCATTGACAGTCATTTTGTATTTCTTCCATTTTCTTATTACTGCACCAATACTTGTTTCCTTCTCACCCATCATCTTATGGTTTGGTACCCTATTCCAGCTTTGTGCAGGTCTATGATCTTGCTGAAAAAAGAGAAAGGACAGCACCGCTAAAAATCATACAATGATCTAATGCCTATCGGCAAAAATATATATAACTGAACGTGATGTTCTTAGCTTAACATTCTGATCAGACTGCATGAAGCCCACTGACACGTCACGGAAGACATCATAGTGGGTCCTACCACCCTAACAGAGCGGAGCTATGCGCTTGCCACTGACACAGCGTCCATAGGGCAGATGGCCCGGGTTCTCCAGACAGCGCTGCTCCATCAACATAAAACCACAGGAACGGCCACCACACAGCACCAACACCAAATGAAAGAAGTCCCCATTGCTCCCATGGAGTGGAGCCGTGCGCCGACCACCATCACAGCAGCAATACAGCGACAGGGCAGATGGCCTGGTGTCTTACAGAGCCCATGCTGCAAGACTGAGTCCCCATGACTCCAGACCACGCATCCCCACCACCACAAAACCAAAGCAACAATGGCAGCCACACAACACTAACACCAAGTGTAAGGAGCAATGAAACTCACCACCATCAAGCTCTTCAGTGAGAGCAAAAATGGGCTAGACTCCTTACTTTGCAGTCTCCTGCAAATCCCCTGTGCCAAATGGGAAGAGTGCACATCCAAAGAAAAAAAAGGACTGCAAATTAAGGGGTCTAGCCCATTTTTTCTCTCACTGAAGAGATGGAGGATGGTGAATTTTAGTACTCCTTTCATTTGGTGTGGATTCTGTGTGGTGGCCATTGTTGCTGTGGTTTTATGCTGGTGGAGCGGCGTAGTCTGGAGTCATGGGGACTCAGTCTTGCAGCATGGGTCCTGTGGGGCACCAGGCTGTCTGCCCTGCTGGAGCATTGCTGCTGTGGCAAAGGTCGGCACACGGCTCCGCTCCGTTAGGGTGGTAGGACCCGCTACGAGTTTTGCCATGACATGGCAGTGGGCTTTGTACACTCTGATCAGAATGATAAGCTAAGAACCTCATGTTCAGTTATATAAATTTTTGCCTAGCGGCTTAAGATCAATGTATGATTTTTGGATGTGCGGTTCGTGCTCTTTTTTTGTGCAAAGCATGTTCTTTTCCCTTTCTTGGACCAGTACTCCTCCCATTTAACACAGGTTATATTAATTAGCAGGAGTCTGCAAAGTAAGGCTACTTTCACACTAGCGTCGGATTCGGCCCGTCACATTGCGTCGGGCCGAGATTCCGATGCTAGCGTTTGTTGTGCCGCACAACGGGTGCAGCGGATGCATTTCTCCGGTGCATCCGCTGTCCCATTGTGAGGTGCGGGGAGGGGGGGGCAGAGTTCCGGCCGCGCATGCGCAGTCGGAAAAAGCTGTCCGTCGGCTGCAAAAAACGTTACATTTAACGTTTTTTGCTCTCGGCGGTCCGCCACAACACGGCGCAACCGTCGCAAGACGGTTGCGACGTGTGTCAATACGTCGCAATGCGTCGGTAATGTAACTCTATGGGGCAAAAACGCATCCTGCAAACAACTTTGCAGGATGCGTTTTTCCCCCAAACGACGCATTGCGACGTATTAAAAAAAATGCCAGTGTGAAAGTAGCCTAAGGGGTCTAGCCCATTTTTGCTCTCCCTGAAGACCTGGAGGAAGGTGAGTTTCAGTACTCCTTTCATTGTGTGGATGCTGTGTGGTGGCCATTGTTGCTGTGGTTTTGTGCTGGTGGGGCGGCGTGGCCTGGAGTCATGGGGACAGTCTTGCAGCATGGGTGCTGTGGGGCACCAGGCCATCTGCCCTGATGGAGCAATGCTGCTGTGGCGGTGGTTGGCCCACGGCTCTGCTCCGTTAGGGTGGTAGGACCCACTACGAAGTTTGCCGTGATGTGGCAGTGGGCTTTATACACTCTGATCAGAATGTTAAACTAAGAACCTCATGTTCAGTTATATAAATTTTTACCTAGCGGCTATAGATGAATGTATGATTTTTGGATGTGCGGTTCGTGCTTTTTTTGTGCAAAGGTCTACGATGTTATCCCTTACATTGTTAAAAAGCTCTTTGGTCTTGCCCATGTTGTAGAGTTTGACTGATTAACTGAGTCTGTGGTCAGGAGTAGTGTTGAGCATTCCGATACTGCAAATATCGGGTATCGTCCGATATTCGCGGTATAGGAGTTCCGATACTTTTGTAATATCGAATAACGGAATCAGAAGTTCCCATAATCCAATGAGCCAGTTTGATTTAATTCAGCCAATGAGGAATCCTAAGAAGTGTGGGCACATCCTGTTATGCATGTTATGCATGTAACTAATGGCATTGCTGTGATTGGCTGCTGAAATGATGTCATGATGCACTATAAACGCCGCCACTGCCATTTTGGGTTCACTCTGCTGTGAATTCAGTTAGGGACAGGACGCTGCTGTTCTGACTGAGGGACAGTTTGAGATAGCGATTTGCTTCATTGAACTTTACCCAGGCTACTTTAGCAACAGCTGTGTGAGAAGCTTTTGTTCACAGCTGTCTGCAAGGTGTCTGTGTGTGAGTGCAGCTCACACAGTAGTCTGTTCTGCAGCCACATCTGGTTGTAGTCCGCTCAGCGTGCGTCACTGCCTCATACTGTTCAATTGTCCTTTTTTGCATTAGTGCTGCTGCACATTTTTCCTGATTTCTCCTATTAGTGTGTTTCCATCCGTATCCAGCTAGATTGCGTGCGCACACTATAAAGGAGTAGATAGAGGAGCCTTTCTGCAGCCTTGTGCCCTGCAGCCCAGCCAGATTAGTATTAGCGTATTTTTTGGAGCCTCATCTATTGCATTGTAGGTTACCTTCCTGCATTGTAATAGCTACAAAAGTCTGTGATACTATTGGTTTTACATCTTTGGGCAGATCCAATGTCAAAACGTTAATAAAGTTCACCAAACACTCCACTTTACAGTTGTGTAGGCCACATTAGCTCATATTAAAGTCTAGTCCACATTTATAAAATTAGTGTTTCTTATACCAGTTAGCAGCTGTTCAGGAATAAGCACACTAAGCCCTTAGTACTTTTCTGCCTATCTTTATCAGTCTACCAAGATGAAGAAGGCAGGGAGTAAGGCACCTGGGCATGGAGTTTCAGCAGGGAGAGGACGTGGGGATTTTTTTCCATGCTTCGGCACCAGTGACTCAGCATCCCCCAGTTTTACAAGGGAACAGTCCTTTATGCGCAGCTTTGTAGGAGCTCGCCGTACCCCACTGCTGTGGGACGAACAAATTGAAGCCGTTGTCGGATGGATGGCAGCTAACACATCGACTTCAATTAGTGCCACATCCTCTCAGGTCCAGAGCACTGAAGAGCACCCATCTGTCTCTTCACCACCTGCCAAATTGCCCAGGCAGTCAGAAAGCCCTGGACAGGAGCCACCTCTACTTCTGTTCCCTGAATCTCTTGGCTTGAAAAGAGGGGGCAGCAAAGCAGCATTCGAGAAATTGAAGAAGAGGCAGTATGCAGTGATGCGCAACTGCTTTGTCTCTCTGAATCTGAAGAGGCGGGTGGGCCAGTGTCTACAGTCAGCACACCTCAGTACGCATCTAATGATGTGACTCAGGTGCCACTTTCTGGTGCGTACTGTGCTGCCGAGAATATCCAGGAGAAGCAGTCATTCGAAGAGGGTAGTGTAGATGATGAGGTCCTTGACCCATCATGGCGTGAGGTACAGGAAGGTGGTGGGAGCAGTTCTGAGGAAGAGATTCCCTTAATGGCCCAAAAAGGAGGGAGAGTGAGGGAGCAGACAGGGTTGCCTGTAGCCTCCACTTCGGCACCCATTAGGAGCATGCCTCTTCCAAAACCCAAAACAGGTGCTTCCAAGAATTGCAGTGCCTGGTCCTTTTTTGGCACAGTTGCAGATTACATTTGCTTTGTTAAATGCAAGTTGTGTAATCAGAAAGTCAAAAGATGGAAAAGTGTCAGCAGCTTCAATACCACAAATATGTGGAAACATGTGCGGACCAAGCACGTGGTGGAGTTACAAAGACACACTGAAGACCTAGGCCAACCTACAGCGCCACCTACCACCTCTTCAGCTCGTGTTGTAGCCTCTTCCTCTGGCTCACACAGCTGGTTTGGCTTCCTCACAGGATCACCATGGAAGAACCTCTGGCACTGTTGTACAGAGACACAGTGCCATTCCACCCACAGCACCACGTTCCCTATCATCCTCACACTCCCAGGCCAGTGTACAGCCATCAGTAGCACAGGCATGGGAGAAAAGGTGCCCATACTCGGCAAACCACCCCCGAGCACAGGCTCTGAATGCTAACATTGCAAAATTCTGTCCCTTGATATGCTCTCATTCAGGCTGGTGGAGACTGACACCTTTCGTAACTTCATGGCATTGGCAGTCCCACAATACACCGTGCCCAGCCACTTTTATTTCAGCGGGCAAGCCATCCCTACCCTGCAAAAGCATGTGGAGGGAAACATTAAACATGCGCTATTAAACGCCGTCAGTAGCAAGGTCCACCTCACCACCGATGCGTGGATCAGTAACCATGGACAGGGACGATACCTTTCCCTCACTGCCCATTGGGTAAATGTTGTGGAGCCGGGTACAGATCTTGAGAGTGGCGTTGCACGTGTTCTACCAACTCCAAGGATTGCAGGAATCCAGTCTGTACACATTGACCCCTCCTCATACTCCAGATCCTCTGAATCAGCGCTGCAGGAGCCGTCACAGTCTGCCTCCACCTTGACCCGTGAACGCTTACCTGTTACGACCGATATGAGCACAGCCATGGCCAAACGTCAACAGGCTGTATGGAAATTAATTTCTTTGGGGAATCAAAGCCACACAGCGCAGGAGCTCTGGAATGCCATCAAGCAGGAGAGCGCCGTGTGGTTTGAGCCAGCGAATCTCCAGCCAGGCATGGTAGTGTGTAACAATGGCTGAAATCTGGTGGCAGCTCTGGGCCTAGGCAACCTCACTCATGTCTGGCACATGTGCTCAACTTGGTCGTGCAGAGTTTTTTAAGGGACTATCTGGATCTTGATGCACTGCTACACAAGATCCGCCTAGAGTGCGCTCACTTGCGGCGTTCCAGCAAGGCAAGATCACACACTGCAGCTCTGCAGTGCCGATTCCGCCTTTCTGAAACATTGCATCATATGTGACCTACTCACCAGGTGGAATTCAACCTTACATATGTTGGAGCGTTGTGTGAACAGCAGGCAGCAGTAATGGAGTACCAGCTGCATGAGGCACAAACAAGTCGCACTGCGTGCCATTCACACTTCACCACCACTGAATGGGCCTCTATGAAGGACATCTGCCACGTTTTGCGTCCCTTCGATGATTCCACATGGATGGCGAATGCAGATGATGCACTAGTCAGCATGACTATCCCCCTTATCTGCCTGCTTGAAAAAACACTGCAAGCACTAAGGTAGGAGGTTGCTGAAGAAGTGGAGGATGAGGAGTCACAAATGCCATCTGGTTCTGGGCAGTCTGTGCAACTTGGTTCCTTACAAAGGCCTAGGCAGAGGACACTTTGTGAGGAGGATGAGGAGGAGTCAATGGAGGAGGAAGACATCTGTACAGAGGAGGGAGGTACACAATGCTCTAGTAGTCAGTATGTAGAGCAAGGGTGGGGTGATGTAGGGCAGGCAGAGATGATGCCTCAAGCAGGGGACAGCATTTCTTGGCCAGTTGGCAGTCTGCAGCACATGGTTGAATTCAAGCTGCTGTGCCTGAGAAACGACCGCCGCATTGCCCACATTCTCAACATGGCTGATTATTGGGTGTACTACCTCCTAGATCCTCGCTACCGAGACAACTTACAAAGCCTCATAACAACGTTGAACCGGGAGCGTAAAATGCGTGAGTTCCAAGACACACTGGTGCATTCCATCATGTCCTCCATTCCAACCGAGAGCAGTGCTACTAGTGCTTTACAAAGCAGCTCAGTGCATTGAGGCAGTGGAGGAAGCTCTGCACAAAGAGGGAGCAGAAGCAGCGCCTCAGCACAAGGCAAGACCAGTATGGCTGAAATATGGCAAAGTTTTGTATCCCCACCACAAATGTCTACACCATCACAGATGGCTCCAGTCAGCAGGAGGCAACGTTTCCGTCAAATGGTGACAGAGTACATGTCTTGCCCTCTCAGTGTTCTCCCAGACGGCTCTTCCCCCTTCAAGTTTTGGGTCTCTAAGCTGAATACATGGCGGAGCTTAGCCAGTATGCATTGGAGGTGCTGGCTTGCCCTGCTGCTAGTGTATTATCGGAGCATGTCTTTAGTGCCGCAGGTAGTGTACTAACAGACCATCGCATGCGACTATCCTCCGATAACGTTGACTGGCTTACTTTTCTGAAAATGAACAAGGCATGGATCTCACAGGAATTTGCCAGTCCTCTTCCAAATTAAATAATTGGTTGGCAACTGTATCCAGGTCTCCAGTTGTGTTCATGTTTCTACCACCTGAACTGTAATCCCTGGGCTCCAACACCGCCAGTTGCTGCTCAGAAGTGACGTCTGCACAGTCAACACTTGCTGCCGTGTTATTGGGGTTCAGTAATGTCAGCTGATCCCCTGCTGTGTATTCGGCAATTTCTCCTGCTTCGTCCACACTCACACTACAACAGATATTAAACTTACTCCAATTAGGCCTCTGCCTACACTCTGCTTCTCAAGTAATCCCTGGGCTCCAACACCACCAGTTGCTGGTTGGAAGTGCCGTCTGCACAGTCAACACATGCTCCAGTGTTATTGGGGTTCAGTAACGTCAGCTGATCCCCTGCTGTGTGTGCGGCAATTTCTCCTGCTCCCTCCACATTCACACTACTACAGATTTTAAACCTGCTCCAATTACGCCTCTGCCTACACTCTGTTTCTAGCATTGACCCTGGGCTCCAACACCGCCAGCTGCTGCTCAGAAGTGTCTTTGGCACGGGTACTCCTGCCCAGCCTGGTTCCAGCACGCCAGCTGTTTCCGGGTAGTGACAAGGTCACTTTGCCTCCATTACGTTGTCCTGTTGGGTGGCGATCGGGTTAGCCGACTCTACGGTGCCTGCAGTTTAGGTGCTTCCTTTGTGGGCTGCGGGATCTGGCAATCAAGGCTGGTTCTATAGTGCCAATAGGACAAACTCCCCCTGTAGGACTGTGGGTTTTTGGTAACTCCGTCCGACTCGTGGCCTAGCAATTTTTTTTTTCATGTGGACCTTCTGCTGACTATGTGAGTTCCAGTACCATTAGCTGGTTCTTTGGAAGTCAATCTTGAATATGTCCCCCTGGGTTCCAGTACCGTCAGCTGGTTCCAGGCAGAGCCTTTGGCTTAGGTGCCTCCTTCTCGGTATCCGAGTTCCACCAATGTCTGGTGGTAATTGGTAGTGCTTTATGGCACGGGTACCTCTTGCTTAGTAACCGTGTTCCAGTACCATCAACTGGTCCTCGGTTGTTACATTGGCTCTTGTACCTACTGCTACCCATCCGGGTTCCAGTACCACCAGCTGGTTCTCGGCAGTGTCTTTGGCATGGGTATTCCCTCCTGCCCAGCCTAGATCCAGCACGCCAGCTGTTTCTGGGTAGTGTCAAGGTCACTTTGCCTCCATTACGTTGTCCTGTCGGGTTGCGGTCGGGATAGCCGACTCTATGGTGCCTACAATTTAGGTGCTTCCTATGTAGGCTGCGGGATCTGGCAATCAAGGCTGGTTCCGTAGTGCCAATAGGACAAGCTCCCCCTGTAGGACTGTGGGTTTTCGGTAACTCCAGCCGGCTCATGGCCTTGCAATTTTTTTTCTCATCTGGACCTTCTGCTGACTATGTGAGTTCCAGCACCATTAGCCGGTTCTTTGGAAGTCAATCTTGAATAGGTCCCCCTGGGTTTCAGTACCGTCAGCTGTTTCCAGGCAGAGCCTTTGGCTTAGGTGCCTCCTTCTCGGTATCCGAGTTCCACCAATGTCTGGTGGTCCTTGGAAGTGCTTTCTGGCACGGGTACCTCCTGCTTAGTAACCGGATTTCAGTACCGTCAGCTGGTCCTCGGTAGTTCCATTTGCTCTTGTACCTTCTGCTGCCCATCCGGGTTCCAACAGCGCCAGCTGGTCCTCGGCAGTGTCTCTGGCTCTTGTACCTTCTGCTACCCATCCTGGTTCCAGTACCGTCAGCTGGTTCCAGGCAGAGCCTTTGGCTTAGGTGCCTCCTTCTCGGTATCCGAGTTCCACCAACATCTGGTGGTCCTTGGTAGTGCTTTCTGGCATGGGTACCTCCTGCTTAGTAACCGGGTTCCAGTACTGTCAGCTGGTCCACGGTAGTTCCATTGGCTCTGGTACCTTCTGCTACCCATCTGGGTTCCAGCACCGCCAGCTGGTTCTCGGCAGTGTCTCTGGCTCTTGTACCTTCTGCTACCCATCCTGGTTCCAGTACTGTCAGCTGGTTCTAGGCAGAGCCTTTGGCTTAGGTGCCTCCTTCTTGGTATCTGAGTTCCACCAACGTCTGGTGGTTCTTGGTAGTGTTTTCTGGCATGGGTACCTCCTGCTTAGTAACCGGGTTCCAGTACCGTCAGCTGGTCCTCGGTAGTTCCATTGGCTCTTGTACCTTCTGCTACCCATCCTGGTTCCAGCACCGCCAGCTGGTTCTTGGCAGTGTCTCTGGCTCTTGTACCTTCTGCTACCCATCCTGGTTCCAGTACCATCAGCTGTTTCCAGGCAGAGCCTTTGGCATAGGTGCCTCCTTCTCGGTATCCAAGTTCCACCAATGTCTGTTGGTCCTTGGTAGTGCTTTCTGGCATGGGTACCTCCTGCTTAGAAACCATGTTTCAGTACCATCAGCTGGTCATCGGTAGTTCCTTTGGCTCTTGTACCTTTGGCTACGTATCCGGGTTTCAGTACCGTCAGCTGGTTCCAGGCAGAGCCTTTGGCTTAGGTGCCTCCTTCTCGGTATCCGAGTTCCACCAACGTCTGGTGGTCCTTAGTAGTGCTTTCTGGCACGGGTACCTCCTGCTTAGTAACCGGGTTCCAGTACCATCAGTTGGTTCTTGGCAGTTCCTCAGCCTTCTTGTACCTTCTGCTACATTTCCAAATTCAAGCTTATTGAAATGGTTTTTGGTAATCACTCTGGATCTCCCTGACGACGACCCTAAAGATGACGACCCTGAAGACCACCCCTAAGATGGTGACCCCAGAGAAGATGACCAAAAGGGCAAAGAACAAGAATACAACCACCAAGATACAGAAGAACAAGAAGCAGAAGAACAAGATACTGCAGAACAAAAAGCAGAAGAACATTAAGCATAAGACTAAAAATCAGAGCAAAAGATATTATCTAAATTATAAAGCAGGAGAAGACTAAGCAGTGTATGGGGGTGAGTACGTTCCTCCTCGTGGTGCCCCTGGAAATAACCTGCTGCTGCAGGCAAAACTGAACGCGGACAAATCCTGTTGTAAATCTTTTGTGACAGGCAGAACGGAAAGTGTAATCTTCAAACTTTTATAGATAACAACTACAGGAATGCTTGTCACAAATAAGAATATGATGAAGAAGAATATGAAGAAGATGAAGAAGTAAAATATGAATAATAATAATAATAATAATAATAATTTTTATTTATATAGCGCCAACATATTCCGCAGCGCTTTACAAATTATAGAGGGGACTTGCACAGACAATAGACATTACAGCATAACAGAAATACAGTTCAAAACAGATACCACGAGGAATGAGGGCCCTGCTCGCAAGCTTACAAACTATGAGGAAAAGGGGAGACACGAGAGGTGGATGAAGAAGAATAATAGTTAAATAAGAAGAATATGAAAAATGAAAAAAAAAAGAATAATAGGAAGAAGGTGAAGAAGAAAAAGATGAATAAGATGAAGAAGAAGTTGATGAAAAAGCTGAGGATGATGAAGGAGAAAGTAAAAGTAAAAAAGAAGGTGAAGAGCATGGAAGTAGTGAAACATAAATATCTGACAAAATATAAAAAAGCTTAACATAGTCAATATCTTTCACTGAATCCACTAAAAAAAGTATCTTTATTATAAACCAATTAAAATAGCATATAAAGAACCAAATAAATAGTGCAAATGGGACCAGCAGATGACAAAATACATGCCACAGGCAACATACAAGAGCAGTCACCCAAGGTGCGGTGAACCCAGCAACGGTCCAGGACCGGTCTGGACCGTTGCTGGGTTCACCGCACCTTGGGTGACTGCTCTTGTATGTTGCCTGCGGCATGTATTTTGTCATCTGCTGGTCCCATTTGCACTATTTATTTGGTTCTTTATATGCTATTTTAATTGGTTTATAATAAAGATACTTTTTTTAGTGGATTCAGTGACTGCATTCTTCTTTGGTTATAGCACAGTTTTGGCAGTTATCCATATTGTCCATGAATGGTGGGTGTGTGTCTAGTATTATATATCATCGTCTATACTATAGCATTTATTCGCACCACCAATGATGCTTATTGGAATATTTTTGTATAGTCAATATCTTTGTAACTCCGAACGTCTTAAAAAAATATATAATTCCTGCTATTCCATTTGATTGGGCTAAACCTCTATCCCTTTAAAGTCTCCTCCACCTCCCCCAATACATCCTACATTATTCTTAGTTGTTTTCCTTCATGTAGAATTAACCTACAAGGAAAGAAAGGGTTTATTTTAATTCTGATATTTGTGTCCCATTGACTTGCATTGGTTTCCGGTATCAGAATCGGCGATACCCGATATTTTTGGGGTATTGGTGCGATCGAATCCGATCTGATATTTCCCAATATCAGAAGGTATCACTCAATACTAGTCAGGAGTCTTTTATAAAGGTGACCATGTAAGACAGTTGTCTTTTATTCAGGTAACGAGTTGATTAGGAGCATCTAACTGGTCTGTAGGAGCCAGAACTCTTAATGGCTGGTAGGGGATCAAATACTTATTTCTCACTGCAAAATGCAAATACATTTATATAATTTATACAACATCATTTTCTGGATTTTATTTTATTTTATTACTGGGGGAAAATATGTATCAAAAAATGCAGGAAAATGTGTGTATTTTATGCTGCATTTTTCCTGCCAACACTTCAGAATTTGCCGCAGAAACTTCTGAAGCTAATACTTAATATATGCAAATACCTTATGTTTAAGAGCTGCTTTTTATATACAATATTAATTACATTTTTTTAAGTGTGTTATTTTGATTAATATTATTAGTAATAAGGACACCAGTCTTTAACTCCTAAATCAAAGGAGGGCATTCTTAGAGTTCACTGAGTGAAATAACAAAGCTTCTACTTAACAGAAGTCAAAAGTAACTTGACCCTCTGAAACCTAACTCTTTGATGTAGTCAATTAAACAGCACTTGCTTCACAACAATATTAAAACTGAAAAAAACTCGTTTGAACTAAATTAACCACTTGTTGCTGCTTGTAGGAATGAAGCCAAGTGTTACATAGTAACATAGTAACATAGTTAGTAAGGCCGAAAAAAGACATTTGTCCATCCAGTTCAGCCTATATTCCATTATAATAAATACCCAGATCTACGTCCTTCTACAGAACCTAATAATTGTATGATACAATATTGTTCTGCTCCAGGAAGACATCCAGGCCTCTCTTGAACCCCTCGACTGAGTTCGCCATCACCACCTCCTCAGGCAAGCAATTCCAGATTCTCACTGCCCTAACAGTAAAGAATCCTCTTCTATGTTGGTGGAAAAACCTTCTCTCCTCCAGACGCAAAGAATGCCCCCTTGTGCCCGTCACCTTCCTTGGTATAAACAGATCCTCAGCGAGATATTTGTATTGTCCCCTTATATACTTATACATGGTTATTAGATCGCCCCTCAGTCGTCTTTTTTCTAGACTAAATAATCCTAATTTCGCTAATCTATCTGGGTATTGTAGTTCTCCCATCCCCTTTATTAATTTTGTTGCCCTCCTTTGTACTCTCTCTAGTTCCATTATATCCTTCCTGAGCACCGGTGCCCAAAACTGGACACAGTACTCCATGTGCGGTCTAACTAGGGATTTGTACAGAGGCAGTATAATGCTCTCATCATGTGTATCCAGACCTCTTTTAATGCACCCCATGATCCTGTTTGCCTTGGCAGCTGCTGCCTGGCACTGGCTGCTCCAGGTAAGTTTATCATTAACTCGGATCCCCAAGTCCTTCTCCCTGTCAGATTTACCCAGTGGTTTCCCGTTCAGTGTGTAATGGTGATATTGATTCCCTCTTCCCATGTGTATAACCTTACATTTATCATTGTTAAACCTCATCTGCCACCTTTCAGCCCAAGTTTCCAACTTATCCAAATCCATCTGTAGCAGAATACTATCTTCTCTTGTATTAACTGCTTTACATAGTTTTGTATCATCTGCAAATATCGATATTTTACTGTGTAAACCTTCTACCAGATCATTAATGAATATGTTGAAGAGAACAGGTCCCAATACTGACCCCTGCGGTACCCCACTGGTCACAGCGACCCAGTTAGAGACTATACCATTTATAACCACCCTCTGCTTTCTATCACTAAGCCAGTTACTAACCCATTTACACACATTTTCCCCTTTAGTGTTGATGGTAAATTATATAGTTTCAATATAAAGTACAGAAAGGTAATGGACTAAGAGAGCTCTCATACAGACAACAATAGCATGCACAATTAAATATATACATTGAATGACTATGACTTAAGTGATGTTCTGGAGAACATTCTGATAAAGAGAATCCTAGAACCCTACCAGTGGCCATAGAGCAAAAATAAAACTGGGCCCCTCATCATGATGTCAGATTGTCACCTAGAAAAGAATATTCTGGTGTTTTTATCTTCCTTCAGCAAGGGCATACACACCATAAAGGCAGGACATTCAGTTGCAATGAGGCTCTAGGAAAGAGGGGAACTAGTCTTGTTGAGTGATGGGCGAACCTGAACAGTAAAGCTCAGGGTCGGTACTGAACACCTACTGTTCAGGCATGGACCCCGAATGCGGACTATTTCCAGAAAGTCTGTGTTACTGTCCAACAACCCCAAGAAACTTTTTGACACCTTTCACTCCCTCCTCAGGCCAAAAGCACAAGCCTCTATCACAGACATTTGTGCTGATGACCCGGCCCCCCACTTTATAGAGAAAATTGATAATATCCATTAGGAAATCTGCTCCCAGCCACCAAGTGCAGTGACTCCCATCCCTCCCTGCATTTCCCCTGACTCATTCTCCACATTCGATCCCATCACAGAAGAAGTCTCCAAGCTCTTCTCTTCTTCTCGTCCAACTACATGCACTACTGACCCTATTCCTTCTCATCTCCTCCAGTCTTTCTTTCCAGTTGTCACAACTCACCTACCTACAATCTTTAATCTCTCTCCTCTGGCTTTTTCCCCTCCTCCTTCAAACACTCTATCATTACTCCATTACTAAGGAAACCCGCCCTCGACCCATCCTGCACAAACTACAGACCAGTCTCCAATCTCCCCTTCATCTCTAAACTCTTGGAGCACCTGATCTACTCCCGCCTTACCCGTTACCTCTCCACTCTTTCCCTCCTATACCCTTCACAGTCCAGTTTCCGTCCCCTACATTCAGCAGAAACTGCACTCATCAAGGTGACCACTTTCTGCTCTTTCTTCTCGACCTTTCTGCAGCTTTCAACACTGTTGACCACCCTCTCCTACTCTCTAGGCTCCAGTCACTAGGCATTAAGGACACTGCTCTCTCCTGGTATTCTTCCTATCTTTCTGACTGCTCCTTCAGTGTTCTGTGCTCTGGCTCTACTTCACCTCCTCTTTCGCTCTCTGTTGGGGTACCTCAGGGCTCAGTCCTTGGCCCCCTTCTCTTCTCCCTCTACACGGCCCCAGTTGAACAGATCATCAGGAGATTCGGCTTTCAGTACCATCTTTATGCTGATAACACACAACTATACTCATCATCCCCTGACCTTACCCCTGCTGTACTACAAAACACCAGTAATTGTCTGTCCGCAGTCTCGAACATCATGTCTGCTCTCTATCTGAAACTCAACCTCTCCAAAACTGAACTTCTTCTGCTCCCGCCATCTACTGGCCTCCCTAAGGGTATGTTCACACGTTCAGGATTTCCATCCTTTTTTTTTCAGGACAGTTTTTTTAAAAAACTGCAGCTCTTGGCAGAAAACGCAGGTCCTTTTTTTGTCCTTTTTTGATGCGTTTTTGATGCGTTTTTTGATGCGTTTTTTGATGCGTTTTTTTATCCTTTTTTTACTGTGTGTTTCCTAGGAAGCTTTTTAGGGCTAAAATGGCTGAAAATACCCTAACCCTACCCCTAACCCTAACCCTACCCCTACCCCTAACCCTACCCCTAACCCTAACCCTACCCCTAACCCTACCCCTACCCCTAACCCTACCCCTACCCCTAACCCTACCCCTAACCCTACCCCTAACCCTACCCCTAACCCTAACCCTAACCCTACCCCTACCCCTAACCCTACCCCTAACCCTACCCCTAACCCTAACCCTACCCCTACCCCTAACCCTAACCCTATTCTAACCTTAGTGAAAAAAAAAAAAAAAATCTTAATTTTTTTTATTGTCCCTACCAATGGGGGTGACAAAGTGGGGGGGGTGTCATTTACTATTTTTTTATTTTGATCACTGAGATAGGTTATATCTCAGTGATCAAAATGCACTTTGGAGCGAATCTGCCGGCCGGCAGATTCGGCGGGCGCACTGCGCATGCGCCCGCCATTTTGCAAGATGGCGGCGCCCAGGGAGAAGACGGCCGGACGGACACCGGGACGCCGGGTAAGTATAAGGGGGGGAGATTAGGGCACGGGGGGGGCATCGGAGCACTGGGGGGGGGCATCGGAGCACGGGGGGGGCATCGGAGCACGGGGGGGCGGGATCGGAGCACGGGGGGGCAGCCACACTCCGCCCACGCACTTCCGCCCGCTCCCCCGCACTTCCTGCTGCAGCGGTTCTGCACATCAAATCGCAGTAAAACCCGCAGATATATTTTTGATCTGCGGGTTTTACTGCGATTTTGACCTCACAATGGAGGTCTATGGGTGCAGAACCGCTGCGGTTCAGGAAGAAGAATTGACATGCTCCTTCTTTTTTCCGGGAGCTATTCAGCGCGGCTTTTTTTTTACAATTTCCGGACCATGTGCACAGTGTGTCCTGTTTTCCATAGGGTACAGTGTACTGTACCCTGCATGGAAAACAGCTGCGGAACCGCAGCGGCAAAACCGCCGCGGTTCCGCGGTAAAAAACGCACTGTGTGAACATGGCCTAAATCTGACATTTCCCTCACCGTGGGTGGCACAATAATAACACCTTGGCAGCAGGCGGACTGTAGGGATGTTATGTTGGACTCCAATCTCTCCTTCACATCACATATACAATCTTTTGCCTGCTCTTGCCGCTTACACCTAAAGAACATCTCTAGAATCCGCCCTTTTCTCACCATGGAAACAACAAAAACCCTCAACTGTCGCCTTGATCCTCTCCCGCCTGGACTACTGCAATGCTCTATTAATTGGACTCCCCCTTACTCGGCTTTCCTCTCTCCAGTCTATACTTAATGAAGCAGCCAGGTTTGTCCATCTAGCTAATTGGTATTCAGACGTGTCCGCTCTTCACCAGTCTTTACACTGGCTGCCCATTCATTGTAGAATCCAATTCAAAGTACTTCTCACCCACAAAGCTCTCCACAGTGCGGCACCCCCCTTACATCTCCTCCCTCATTTTGGTCTATCGGCCTAACCAACCACAGCACTCTACAAATGACTTTCGACTAACCTCTCCACTAATCCTTACCTCCCACTCCTGACTCTAAGACTTCTCCAGTACTGCACCAATCCTCTGGAATGCTCTACCCCAAGATATTAGGACCACCCACAATTTGCATAGATTTAGGTGCTCCCTTAAAACACATTTGTTCAGAGCGGCCTATCACGTTCACTAATCAAAGTCATTTTATATTTGTTTGTGTGTGTGTGTAGCCCATTCACTACTTCCATCCATCCCTCACCCCCTGAAGATGGCTGGACCATCATTGTATATACATCATTGTAAATACACACCTGTACTTTGTATCTCTCCCACCTCATTGTAGATTGTACGCTCTCACGAGCAGGGTCTTATTTTGCTTTAATTATTGTATTGTTAACATTGTTACTTATGACTTTTGTGTTTGAAACTGTTAAACTGTAAATCGTTGCAAAATATGTTGGTGCTATATAAATAAAGATTATTATTATTATTATTATTACTGTTCAGGTTCAGCACCCAGAACATTGGGTATTTCTCAATCTTTCATCTGCATGACAGGGTGACAAACACCGATGGCTCTGAACCATCATCCTATGCCTGCTGTCACTGATAACAGCGAAAGCAGGCACTGATGTCATCTCATTAAGGTCACTGCAGTCCACTGTCCTGGCTCGCAGTGAAGTGTAGGAAGGCAGCCTCAGTGACCTGCGGTAACCTCGATGACGTAACCGCTAGTCACTGTGGATGCGCAAGTAGCACCTCATTCTCCCATGGTTTTCAGCCTGGACAATCGCATCATAGCACCATACAGATTGTAAACTACATATTGCAAACATGGATGATGGCGTGGGACATTTTCACTTCGGACACGCGAGAGATATGGTTGTTCATTATTTTTCTTTTTTTTACAGGGGTCAATGGTTTCAATGGCATGAGCCTAAGGTATTTTTGTTGTTTACTATTTTCTGTTTTTCCCAGGGGACAAGGTCTTCAATTGAATGTCGGTAAAATAAATATAACTTTGTTTGTTATTTTTAAATACATTTGTAAAACGGTACGGCTTTTTATTTGAAATAAAGGATTTTATTCTGGGTGTTTTTTTATTAGTAATGGATAGGTGTCTTATAGATGCTTCTCTATTACTAACCTGTGGGCTTGATGTTACCTGTCAATACTAAGGTGACATCAACCCCACAAATGCTACCCCACTTGCCAGCGCCACAGGGCAAGTGAGAACAGCCAGGCAAAGCGAAATAATTGGTGCATATAATAGATATGCCTTTTCTGGGGCAGCTTCTAGTTGCTATTTTTAGGCTGCAGAGGGCAATATCCATGGCCCCTTACCAGTCTGAGAATACCAGCCCCCAGCTTTTAAAAAAAAAAACTACGTGGACACCACTCTATTCTTGATAACCAGCTATGATAAAACTGACAGCTAAGGGTTGCAGACCACAACTGTCAGTTTTGCCATGCTGGTTATCAAGAATAAAACAGACCAAATGTCATTTTAAAAAAAAAAAATTTATTTATAGTGCAGTCGCCGGCTGATGAATATTCACACCAGAGGCTCCTACTCTCGCTGTTATCAGCGACAGCAGAGGTAGGCTGATTGGAGTAGTACTCTCTCCTCAGCCAACGCCTGTGACCAGAGGTAAACTTTTTACAGCCAATCACAACTGCTGGTTCAGATAACAGAGTGGGAACCGCAGCTCTCTGAATGGATGTAATGATCTTACTGTCAATCAGAGGCAGTGTTTGTCGCGCTGTCATGCAGATGACAATATGACAAACATCGGCTGTACGGACCCTCCATTCATTTGAATGGAGTTCAGGTTCGGGGACTGTTCTGGTACCTGAACCAAACTTTTTAAAAAATATTCAGTCGAACAAACTGGACCTGAACATCAAACATCGCTAGTCTTGTTAGTTCCTTCTCCTTTGTTACTGCTATTAGTGAACACCTAGAAAGGATTCACTTTCCAAGGAAACTGGGTAGTTTGAAAAAAAGAGGGTAGAGAATTGGCTTTAGAGTCCTGGAAATTATGTGAGCTGGGAAGCAACTGCCAGGTTGTTATGTCCTTGGTGACAAATCTAAGCATCATAATGGGGCCCTGTGTCATGTTTCTTTCGGGCTTTGGGTCCACTCTCTTCTATGTTCCTCTGACTTCCATACCCATTGGGACAATTTCTAAACCTTGTGTTTGAAAACAGTGCAGTTCTTCTATCTTTAGATGAGTGTTGTACTTGATCTCCTTAACTAATAAAAAGACAGATACCCTAGTATTGTACTTTTCTTACTCCCTTCATGACCTTGTGATTTTCCATTTTTTCTGTTTACTCCCTTCTTCCAAGAGCAATAACTTTTTTTATTTTTCCATCAATATAGCAGTATGAGGGCTTGCTTTTTTATGGGACAAGATGTACTTGATCAACATCATTAATTTCATCATATAATGCACTGGAAAGCAGTAGAAAACAATTCCAAGTGTGTTGAAGTAGCAAAAAAAAAAATGCAATTACACAAATGTGTTTTGAGTTTTTTTTATTAACCATGTTCCCTATATGGTAAAATTAACCTGGCAATATGATTCTTCAGATCAGTATGAGTATGCAGATACCAAACATATATACAGTGCCTTGCAAAAGTATTCGGCCTCCTGGAACTTTTCAACCTTTTCCAACATATCATGCTTCAACAACAAGTGGAACACAATTGTGAAGTTGAACGAAATTTATTGGTAATTTTAAATTTTTGTGGAAATTCAAAAACTGAAAAGTGGGGCGTGCAATATTATTCGGCCCCTTTAACTTTATTATTCGGCCCCTTTAACTTAATACTTTGGTGCGCCACCTTTTGCTCTAATTACAGCTGCAAGTCCCTTGGAGTATCAGTATTGTACATCGAGAGACTGAAATTCTTGCCCATTCTTCCTTGGAAAACAGCTCAAGCTCAGTGAGGTTTGATGGAGATTGTTTGTGAACAGCAGTTTTCAGCTCTTTCCACATATTCTCGATTGGATTGAGGTCTGGACTTTGACTTGGCCATTCTAACACCTGAATACGTTTATTTGTGAACCATTCCATTGTAGATTTTGCTTTATGTTTGAGATCATTGTCTTGTTGGAAGATAAATCTCCGTCCCAGACTCCAACAGGTTTTCTTTAAGAATGGTCCTGTATTTGGCTCCATCCATCTTCCCATCAATTTTAACCATCTTTCCTGTCCCTGCTGAAAAAAAGCAGGCCCAAACCATGATGCTGCCACCACCATGTTTGACAGTGGAGATGGTGTGTTCAGGGTGATGAGCTGTGTTGCCTTTACGTCAAACATATTGATTGGCATTGTTGACAAAAAGTTTGATTTTGGTTTCATCTGACCAGATCACCTTCTTCCACATGTTTGGTGTGTCTTCTAGGTGGCTTGCTGCAAACTTTAAACAACACTTTTTATGGATATCTTTGAGAAATGGCTTTCTTCTGGCCACTCTTCCATAAAGGCCAGATTTGTGCAATGTACGACTGACTGTGGTCCTATGGACAGACTGTCCCACCTCAGCTATGGATCTCTGCAGTTCATCTAGAGTGATCATGGACCTCTTGGCTGCATCTCTGATCAGTCTTCTCCTTGTTTGAGATGAAAGTTTAGAGGGACGGCCGGGTCTTGGTAGATTTGCAGTGGCATGATACTCCTTCCATTTCAATATGATCGCTTGCATAGTGCTCGTTGGGATGTTTAAAGTTTTGGAAATCATTCTGTATCCAAATCCAGCTTTAAACTTCTCCACAACAGTATCATGGACCTGCCTGGTGTGCTCCTTGGTCTTCATGATGCTCTATGTGCTTCAAACAGAACCCTGAGACTATCACAGAGCAGGTGCATTTATATGGAGACTTGATTACACACAGGTGGATTATATTTATCATCATTAGGCATTTAGGACAACATTGGATCATCCAGAGATCCACAATGAACTTCTGGAGTGAGTTTGCTGCACTGAAAGTAAAATGGCCAAATAATATTGCACGCCCCACTTTTCAGTTTTTGAATTTCCATAAAAATTTAAAATAACCAATAAATTTCATTCAACTTCACAATTGGGTTCCACTTGTTGTTGATTCTTCATCAAAAAATATCTTTATGTTTAAAGCATGATATGTGGGAAAAGGTTGAAAAGTTCCAGGGGGCCAAATACTTTCGCAAGGCACTGTATATATTTTTTGATTTAAGTGGTGGAAAAAATGTTTGGAAATTTGTGAGAGTAAAAAATATTTTGCTCGTGTCTCCATTTTCACCATGTCACATTTTCATGTTTCGGGCTATGGGGCTGGGTGACGGCTTGTTTTATGCCCCCTGAGCTGGTGTTTTTAATAATGCCATTTTGGGGTAGATATAATGTTTTGTTTGCCTCACTTCATTTTTTATTTGTTGTGGCAGCCCCAAAAAATTAAAATTCTGTATTTTTGTTATGCTGTTTACCGATTGGATTAACCCTTTAATGACCACCAAGACACCTTGTAAAGGTGGCAGCTAAGGGTACTTATTCCTCAATGTCACTTTTTAACAGCGCTGAGAATTAATTCTGTAGCGCTCCCCAATGTTGGGAAATCTTTGGGGTCTCAGCTACCGGAGGTAGCTGGAACCCTGGAAAGCATGATCAGGGCCGGTTTTTACAAGCCCCTATCACGTGAACGCTGTAATTCATCGAAAAAGAGCAATCACAAAAAAAAGTCTGATTTAAAATTAATTTCTCTTTCCTCTGATATAATCTAAGATATCAGAGAAGAGAGAAATAGGGTCCCCCGAGACCTCCGTCATCGCCTGGCCCTCCGTGTCATCTTCCTGGAAAAAAGAATGGGGTGTGGAGGGCACCACTATATAATATTAATATTAAGAATGGGGTTCACCTATGGGCAACATAAGTTGAGAGCATACAGAACACGAGATAAAGCATGCCC
Source organism: Ranitomeya imitator (assembly GCF_032444005.1). NCBI lineage: Eukaryota > Metazoa > Chordata > Amphibia > Anura > Dendrobatidae > Ranitomeya > Ranitomeya imitator. The sequence goes on along the minus strand of NC_091286.1, from coordinate 326,044,855 downwards.
ATATATTTCGGGAACACCCAGACAGATTAAATACTCTATTTATTGTACAAAAAGTTCCACACAATCATTACACTTAGGACCCAACAATCCAAATAATTTAAAAACAATTATGAAAATCCAAAAAGGCCATGCCCAATAGTATGGATCATGGACACCACGTGACTACCCAGACATGCTCAATGTTGTAAACATGGACTCAGAAATAAATGTTTTAGTATCATACAAAACATATATAGATATGAGCGGCCCCATCTATTCACAGTACCATATAAATTGTGTGGTGGAACAAAAAAAGAGAGAAAATAATAGTTCTATATATGCCCATGCAATAATATGCGCACATACACACATATATATATCAACAGGTCTGACAAATGGTAACGACCATATCCGGGTAAGTAGGCAATATAATGTCAACGATAATAAAAAACAAAATCCTAGAATCCTGAAATACAACCGTCCAACAAACCCAGCTGGATGCACCTAATAAGGTGTCCCAGTCATAGACATAAATGCAAAATATAGCATGGTCAAGAAACATACATGTCTGTTGATATACAAAACCTGTTATCCACCTAAAGGTAAGGAAAAAGGAAGGCCAGAGCTCAGACCCCAGAAACGGGGCATGCAAGTGCCCGACAGAGAGCCATGCGAGCAAGGAGTAATGGCGGGTGAACCCCACTCATATCGCCACTAAAGATGTGGCTTCTTCAGGGTAGGAAGTTCATGTGCACTGTGTCCAACAAGTGTTCTACAGTATGTATACATCCTATCACTAATTCACAATATGAATCACCTGGAAGGGAATTGACCGGAAACATGGTCCATTGTGCAGAGACAGTGCGGGTATCGGCCATCTTGTTAGGCGCAGCAAAATTTCAATTTCAATAAAGTTGTTTTAACTCCAACTGCGCATGCGTCAGAATATGACAGACTGCGGCTGCGCATAATGAGCCCAGGACCCAAAGTAAGATGTCATCACAGAAAATGCAGAGCAAGCAATAGCATCCATATCCCGCAAGCGCAGCCATCATATTGGCTGCAATCCTATAGTATGCCCGCAGACAAAAAAGCTACACATACACAAACGTTTAGTTCGGCCATACAAAAGACAGGGCATATATGCACACACAGATGCACAGGATATGTGCTTAATTCACTTAAAGTACTAAACGTATATACAAATGTACACTCTACCATGGGTAAAGGGGCATAGTTCTTTTTGTCTGAACTAGAAAGGTGTGGTAATAGTAATTACAAGCCCACACAGAGAATGTATAAAGAATGAAGACAAAACAACTCCAACCAAAAGGTTTGGACACAATATGACCAACAAGCCCTTGTGTCCAAGGTACTAGGAAAAAAAATGGTATAAAACTAAATGTCAATCGGAAAAAAACACAATGGATGGTAAGTAGCCAAAGTAAAAGATGAACATACAGACATGTGGCTGAGTATTTCAAAACATTGCTTTATTATAAATAAATTGAGCAGCAACAACGGTGTATTGTGAATTGAATCCCCATATAGCCACATGTTAAATATAATACTCCCCATCAAATACACTGCTTGTGGGTGCAAAGTAATTTTGCATCTTCTCATGGTGGACAACGGACAAAAGAAAAGTATGAAGAGATAAAGTCCATTGTAGTAGTCCCCAAAGTCCATTGGTCCATAATGGTTTTCACCATTTTTTCTCATGTTGAATGGAGGCCAGGGTAAAGATGGAACGAGCCCATGGTCCAGAGAAAAGGTCAATGTGGATGTGTCCAAATAGTCCAGACGTTGGTCCCATAGTTCAAAAATGTGAAGCACAAGTGAGAAAAGCTCAAAAAATCAGTGCATAACCAAATAGGACTATATAAAAAGACACAATACTGGCAATCACATGCCCAAAAGCCTAACATAGTAACATAGTAACATACAGTTAGGGCCAGAAATATTTGGACAGTGACACAATTTTCGCGAGTTGGGCTCTGCATGCCACCACATTGGATTTGAAATGAAACCTCTACAACAGAATTCAAGTGCAGATTGTAACGTTTAATTTGAAGGGTTGAACAAAAATATCTGATAGAAAATGTAGGAATTGTACACATTTCTTTACAAACACTCCACATTTTAGGAGGTCAAAAGTAATTGGACAAATAAACATAACCCAAACAAAATATTTTTATTTTCAATATTTTGTTGCAAATCCTTTGGAGGCAATCACTGCCTTAAGTCTGGAACCCATGGACATCACCAAACGCTGGGTTTCCTCCTTCTTAATGCTTTGCCAGGTCTTTACAGCCGCAGCCTTCAGGTCTTGCTTGTTTGTGGGTCTTTCCGTCTTAAGTCTGGATTTGAGCAAGTGAAATGCATGCTCAATTGGGTTTAGATCTGGAGATTGACTTGGCCATTGCAGAATGTTCCACTTTTTGGCACTCATGAACTCCTGGGTAGCTTTGGCTGTATGCTTGGGGTCATTGTCCATCTGTACTATGAAGCGCCGTCCAATCAACTTTGCAGCATTTGGCTGAATCTGGGCTGAAAGTATATCCCGGTAGACTTCAGAATTCATCCGGCTACTCTTGTCTGCTCTTATGTCATCAATAAACACAAGTGACCCAGTGCCATTGAAAGCCATGCATGCCCATGCCATCACGTTGCTTGCACCATGTTTTACAGAGGATGTGGTGTGCTTTGGATCATGTGCCGTTCCCTTTCTTCTCCAAACTTTTTTCTTCCCATCATTCTGGTACAGGTTGATCTTTGTCTCATCTGTCCATAGAATACTTTTCCAGAACTGAGCTGGCTTCTTGAGGTGTTTCTCTGCAAATTTAACTCTGGCCTGTCTATTTTTGGTATTGATGAATGGTTTGCATCTAGATGTGAACCCTTTGTATTTACTGTCATGGAGTCTTCTCTTTACTGTTGACTTAGAGACAGATACACCTACTTCACTGAGAGTATTCTGGACTTCAGTTGATGTTGTGAACGGGTTCTTCTTCACCAAATTAAGTATGCGGCGATCCGCATGTTGGAAAAATGAGAAATTGCTGGTCAACTTTTAACCCTTCTAGTATACATTTGGGAAATGCTATTTATTAACTATTTTGTGTGACATAACTGATTTAAAGGGCGCAAAAATAAAAAGTTTCAAAAAGTGCAACATTTTCAACAGTTTTGCCAACATTTTTTTTCTTTTTTTATAAATAAACGCAAGTCACATAGAAGAATTTGTACCACTGTCATGAAATACAATATGTCACGAAAAAAAAAATCTCAGAATCAGTATGATACATTGAAGCGTTCCAGAGTTATTACCATATAAAGTGACACTGGTTAATTTATTTTATGTTTTGATAGATCGGACTTCTCTGAACATGGAGATACCAAATATGTGTTTGTTTGTTTTATTTTTAATGAGGCAAAAAGGGGGGTGACTTGAACTTTCGTGTTGTTTTTAATTTTTTTCAAAACATTTTTACTTTTGACTGTATTGAATAGTCACCCTTAGGGGGCTTGAAGTTGTGATCGATTGATTGCTTTACATATAGGATTGCATCTGCATTGTTATCTATAGTTGACATCACAATCTTCTATGAACGTCAGCCACGGGCCAGCATTCACAGGAGGATCGTAATGAATGACACTGGGGGTTCATCAGCAGTCCCTTACCTGTCATAACATCCAATTGGTGTTTTGGAGACACTCCTAGTTTTGGCATACAGTGCAAATACTGATGAAATACTGATGTGTGAATGAGGTCTAAGTGGTCATTGAAATTCATACCATTGATTGCTACATTTGTGCACTTGCAATTGTAAAATGCATAAACTGATTAATTTAATAGCTTATCTGCTAATGAAGATATAAATTCTGTATTTTTGAATAATAAATTGTAAATTAGAAAACGTAAACAGAGAGAAGGAAAAAAATCAGCTGTAAATGCCATTTTATTGAAATTAATTGAAAATACGCTGATCTCCTTCTGAGGTATTCCATGAACTTGGTAAAATTAATCTGTTTAGACTTTCAGAGATTTAGTTTGTAGAATAATGGCTTTGCTTTCTGTTCGTATAACCAGGCGTCCTACATTAAACACTAATGTGCTGTTTACAGAGATAATACACAATTCGGTGCAGCAAAGCCCACAGCTTGGGATTTTTTATGAAGAACTGTAAAGCCGCATTAGAAAATATGATTTTAAAAGAAGCAGGGCTCGAAAGTGGCTTGATATAGCTAATAATATGCAATACCTGAGTCTGCAAACATTTTGTATGAGTTGCATGAAACTGACATGTTGCTTGCTTGCTATGCATTTCCAGAAGCATAATTCTGCATTTCTGCATAGTAGGTTTAGGTTATTACATTCTGCCAAAAAGAAATACAATTTCCTAGAAAGGTGTATGTAATATTTAATGCCTAGCTAGTAATATCCACTTTACTGTTGACAGAGCTGAAAACAGAAATAAATAATGCAAATAATTTTCTAATAAACTGTCAGAGCTGTAATACAAACACATGCAATCCTGACCTGGTACCTTATTGTGTGGGTATATAAAATGACGCTGACTAATCATCAAATATCTGTCACTCATAATAATATATATAAAACATGGGATTAGAAAAAAGTATGGTTATGTGTAGTATATCGATACGATAGAGTTAAGGATTACATTAAAATACTTTTCCCTTTCAACTGTTCAAAATCATAGTCCACATATTAAAAATAATAAAATCACCTTTTTTTCACCCTCTGCAAGTCAATCAATGCTTTGCTGCTTAGGTATTTATTTACAGGCTACATTGTTGATACCATGTCAACAGCACTGCAACCAATCACTAGGATCAACAGCTCTGCCCATGGGGTAACTCTGTTTGGAGATGTAGTGAGTTTCTCTCTTTGGAGATGTAACAAAGAACATTCGAAGATCCTTCTCCCAATGCCTTTGAACATGTATGACAAGCTTGAGTAAGGCTAAAGGTACCTTCACACTGAGCGACTTAACAACGATATCCCTAGCGATCCGTGACGTTGCAGCGTCCTGGATAGCGATATCGTTGTGTTTGACATGCAGCAGCGATCTGGATCCTACTGTCACATCGTTGGTCAGAGCAGAAAGGCCAGAACTTTATTTAGTCGCTGGAACTCCCGCAGACATCGCTGAATCGGCGTGTGTGACGCCGATTCAGCGATGTCTTCACTGGTAATTAGGGTAAACATCGGGTTACTAAGCGCAGGGACGCGCTTAGTAACCCGATGTTTAACCTGGTTACCAGTGTAAATGTAAAAAAAACAAACACTACGTACTTACATTACATTCCGGTGTCTGTCACCGCTCTGCTTTACGGCTGGCGCTTACAAAGTGCAGGGAAGCAGAACGCCGGGGGACGTGACAGACACCGGAATGTAAGTATGTAGTGTTTGTTTTTTTTACATTTACACTGGTAACCAGGGTAAACATCGGGTTCCTAAGAGCGACCCTGCGCTTAGTAAACCGATGTTTACCCTGGTTACCCGGGGATTTCGAATAGTTGGTCGCTGGAGAGCTGTCTGTGTTGTCTAGATCGCTGCAGCATCGCTTAATGTGACGGTACCTTAAGGATTAAAATGCGTATGGCTGCATTTACATAGCAAACATTCACCAGCTAATGATAAAGTGTCATATACACATTAGATAACTGTCAGCCAAAATGATCGTTTAGCCAACAGCTTCTTCCCCCAACTCCACCATACACAGGAACACTTGGCTTGGCCATGTGTTCTGTTGTTCGCTATAAGAGATCCACTATCAGACTACTTTGCAAGTAGAGTTGGTGCAAACTGATTCACAGGATCCAGTCCATCGGCTTGGTAAGCTATGGCTGCTGGATGGGAAACCTGAGAACCGCTTCCTAACTCCTGACATTTTTTTGATTATCTGGCCAGGCACAACTTTATTGTTGCATCATGACATATATTTTAAGTCACCCCGGGACAGCTAATCAAAAGAAGTGACTTGGATGCTGTCAAGTAGGAGGCAGTTACCAAGGTTACCATACAGTGGCCTATGGACTAGATCCTGCAAATCAATTCTCACCAACACTACTGTAGAAGTAAAATTTTTACAAGAAGTTTTACTCATTTATGCCTGGATCATTATTAGTTTGTTCCTCTTTTGTTAATTAGTTGAAAATAATTAGTTAGCATGAAAATAAGCAAGTTTGCAATTGACTTGCTTTATCTGCTGTCATTCTTCTCCTTTTATCTTTCATAGTGTTAAGGTCCCGTCACACATAACAATTTCTTTAACGATATCGTTACTTTTTGTGATGTAGCAACGATATCTTCAATGAAATCGTTATGTGTGACAGCGACCAACGATCAGGCCCCTGCTGGGAGATCGTTGGTCGCTGGGAGTGATCAGGACCTTTTTTTTGGTCGCTGATCACCCGCTGTCATCGCTGAATCGGCGTGTGTGACGCCGATCCAGCGATGTGTTCACTGGTAACCAGGGTAAATATCGGGTTACTAAGCGCAGGGCTTTATATGCAAATATTGTGATAACAGTGGACACTTAAGGTACCGTCACACTGAACGATATCGCTAGCGATCCATGACGTTGCAGCGTCCTGGCTAGCGATATCATTGAGTTTGACAGGCAGCAGCGATCAGGATCCTGCTGTGCCATCGTTGGTCAGCGCAGAAAGTCCAGAACTTTATTTCGTCGCTGGATCTCCAGCAGACATCGCTGAATCGGCGTGTGTGACGCCGATTCAGCGATGTCTTCACTGGTAACCAGGGTAAATATCGAGTTACTAAGCGCAGGGTTGCGCTTAGTAACCCGATATTTACCCTGGTTACCATTGTAAAAGTACAAAAAAAAAACACAACATACTCACATTCCGTTGTCTGTCACGTCCCCCGGCGTCAGCTTCCCGCACTGAGCGCTGGCCAGCCGTAAAGCAGAGCACAGCGGTGACGTCATGATATCACTGCTGTGCTCTGCTTTACGGCCGGCCGGCGCTGACAGTCAGTGCGGGAAGGTGACGGCGGGGGACGTGACAGACAACGGAATGTGAGTATGTTTTTTTTTTTCTTACATTTACAATGGTAACCAGGGTAAACATCGGGTTACTAAGCGCGGCCCTGCGCTTAGTAACCCGATGTTTACCCTTGTTACCCGGGGACTTCAGCATCGTTGGTCGCTGGAGAGAGCTATCCGTGTGACAGCTCTCCAGCGACCACACAACGACTTACCAATGATCACGGCCAGGTCGTATCGCTGGTCGTGATCGTTGGTAAATCGTTTAGTGTAACGGTACCTTACAGGTGGTTTGAATGGAGCTTGGCTACTAGCCACTAGTACTTACCTCAACCCTGAACGATATCGCTAGCGATCCATGACGTTGCAGCATCCTGGCTAGCGATATCGTTGAGTTTGACAGGCAGCAGCGATCAGGATCCTGCTGTGCCATCGTTGGTCAGCTCAGAAAGTCCAGAACTTTATTTCGTCACTGGATCTCCAGCAGACATCGCTGAATCGGCGTGTGTGACGCCGATTCAGCGGTCTTCACTGGTAACCAGGGTAAACATTGGGTTACTAAGCGCAGGGCCGCGCTTAGTAACCCGATGTTTACCCTGGTTACCAGCGTAAATGTAAAAAACAAACAAACACTACATACTTACATTCCGGTGTCTGTCCCCAGTGTTCTGCTTCCCTGCACTCCTCCTGCATCCTGTGTCAGCGCCGGACAGCCGTAAAGCAATTACAGTGGTGACGTCACCGCTCTGATTTTACGGCCAGCACTTACATAGTGCAGGGAAGCAGAAAGCCGGGGGACGCGACAGGAATGTAAGTATGTAGTGTTTGTTTTTTTTACATTTACACTGGTAACCAGGGTAAACATCGGGTTACTAAGCGCGACCCTGCGCTTAGTAACCCGATGTTTACCCTGGTTACCCGGGGACTTCGGATCGTTGGTCGCTGGAGAGCTGTCTGTGTGACAGCTCTCCAGCGACCAAACAGCGACGCTGCAGCGATCAGGATCATTGTTGGTATCGCTGCAGCGTCGCTAAATGTGACGGTACCTTTAAGGGAAAACCATTGAGAGCTGAATGTGTTAAAGCAGAAATTGTGTTGAGCCTAATGGTTCTACTAATAGCACAGTTCTGCTACGTACCAGTTCTGTCACTCCAGGAAAAGTGCCCATCCTGTCAGAAATCAAGAATTGAGGAGAGCTCTGAGCTGCTCAAGAGACAAATGAGAATATCCCTCTAAGATCTACATGTGAGCTTTGTTAAGTCAAGAACTTTTAAATGTATAGTACGTTTCATTTTAATTAATAATCCCCTATTATTTGTTTTATTCGTATATACACATGTGGTACCCCTCGTTTAATGATAGAAAAACAAACAATGGAAATAACTTAAATCTGGCAAAGGTAATAATAAAAAAAAGAATCTATGAAAATGAACAAATGAAAGTCAGACATTGCTTTTCAACCATGCTTCCACAGAATAAAAAAAAAAAGTAAAACTCATGAAATAGGCCTGGACAGAAATGATGGTATGAATGAAAATAATGTGACCAAAGGGACAAGTTAAATCAAGGTGTGTCCACTAACTAGCATCACAGGTGTCTACAATCTTGGAATCAGTGAGTGGGCCTGTATATAGGGCTACAGATACTCACTGTGCTGTTTGGTGACATGGTGTGTATCACAATCTACATGGACCAGAGGAAGCAAAGGAAAAGAGTTGTCTCAGGAGATTAGAAAGAAAATTATAGACAAACATGTTAAACGTAAAAGTTAAAAGATCATCTCCAAGCAGCTAGATGTTCCGGTGACTACAGTTGCACATATTATTCAGAAATTTAAGATCCATGGGACTGTAGCCAACCTCCCTGGACGTGGCCGCAGGAGGAAAATTGATGACAAATCAAAGAGACGGATAATACGAATCTACTATATAATTGTTTAAGGGTCACTTCCGTCTTTCTGTCTGTCTGTCTTTCTGTCACGGATATTGGTCGCGGCATCTGTCTGTCATGGAAATCCAAATCGCTGATTGGTCGTGGCAAAACAGCCACGACCAATCAGCGACGGGCACAGTCTGGCGGCAAAATGGTCGCTCCTTACTCCCCGCAGTCAGTGCCCGCTCTGTACTCCCCTCCAGTCAGCGCTCACACAGGGTTAATGGCAGCGCTAATGGACCGCATTATGCCGCGGTGTAACGCACTCCATTGATGCTGCTATTAACCCTGTGTGACCAACTTTTTACTATTGATGCTGCCTATGCAGCATCAATAGTAAAAAGATCTAATGTTAAAAATAATTAAAAAAATTAAAAATCGTTATATACTCAACGTCCTTAGGCCCTTCGGATCCAGAACAGGCATTTCCCGCTCCTCGCGACTGTCTGGTGACCGCTCCATGCATTGCGATCTCACGAGATGATGACGTAGCGGTCTCGCGAGACCGCTACGTCATCATCTCGCGAGACCGCAATGCACTCTTCAGACCGGAGCGCGAGGAGCGTGGGTAACCGCTTCGATCCGGGGGGGACAGAAGGTGAGTATATAACTATTTTTTATTTTAGTTCTTTTTTTAACAGGGATATGATGCCCACATTGCTATATACTACGTGGGCTGTGCAATATACTACATGGGCTGTGCAATATTCTATGTGGCTGCGCAATATACTACGTGGGCTGTGCAATATACTAAAGTACGTGGGTTGGGCAATATACTACGTGGGCTGTGCAATATACTACGTGGGCTGGGCAATATACTATGTGGGCTGTGCAATATACTACGTGGGCTGGCCAATATACTACGTGGGCTGGGCAATATACTACGTGGGCTGTGCAATATACTACATGGGCTGGGCAATATACTACGTGGGCTGTGCAATATACTACTTGGCTGTGCAATGTATTACGTGGGCTGGGCAATATACTACTTGGGTTGTGCAATATACTACGTGCGCTGGGCAATATACTACATGGGCTGGGCAATATACTACGTGGCTGTGCAATATACTACGTGGGCTGGGCAATATACTACGTGGGTTGTGCAATATACTACGTGGGCTGTGCAATGAACTACATGGGCTGTGCAATATACTATGTGGGCTGTGCAATATACTATGTGGGCTGGGCAATATACTACGTGGGCTGTGCAATATACTACGTGGGCTGTGCAATATACTACGTGGGCTGTGCAATATACTATGTGGGCTGTGCAATATACTATGTGGCTGTGCAATATACTACGTGGGCTGTGCAATATACTACGTGGGCTGTGCAATATACTACGTGGCTGTACTATACACTTCGTGGGCTGTGTTATACACTACGTGGGCTGTGTTATACACTACGTGGGCTGTGTTATACACTACGTTGCCTGCATTATATACTGCATGCGTGGGCTGTTATATACTATGTGGCTGTGTTATATGCTATGTGGGCTGTTATACACTCCATGGGCTGTGCTATATACTACGTGGCTGTGCTATATACTCCGTGGGATGTGCTATATACTCCGTGGGCTGTGCTATATACTCCGTGAGCTGTGCTATATACTACGTGGGCTGTGCAATATACTATGTGGCTGTGCAATATACTGTACTACATGGGCTGTTATATACTACGTGACTGTGCTATATACTACGTGGCCGGCCATGAACAATCAGCGACAGGCGTAGTCCAGCCGCGAATTGGTGCGGGATTTGAACCACACTTCGCTAATTGCTCACGGCCGGCCGAATCCTGTGTATTCAATGTATTCTAAAATCTTCATAAATAAACTACATACATATTCTAGAATACCCGATGCGTTAGAATCGGGCTACCATCTAGTGGTAACATAAGAGCCCAGAAAAAAATTCTAAACAGATTAAGGCTGTGTGCACACATTCTACGTCATCATCTCGTGAGACCGCAATGCACTCTTCAGACCGGAGCGCGCGAGGAGCGTGGGTAACCGCTTCAATCCGGGGGGAAGGGGACACAACAGAAGGTGAGTATATAACTATTTTTTATTTTAGTTCTTTTTTTTAACAGGGATATGATGCCCACATTGCTATATACTACGTGGGCTGTGCAATATTCTATGTGGCTGTGCAATATACTACGTGGGCTGTGCAATATACTACAGTAAGTGGGCTGGGCAATATACTACGTGGGCTGTGCAATATACTACGTGGGCTGTGCAATATACTATGTGGGCTGTGCATTATACTACGTGGGCTGTGGAATATACTATGTGGGCTGTGCAATATACTACGTGGCTGTGCAATATACTACGTGGGCTGTGCAATATACTATGTGGGCTGTGTAATATACTATGTGGCAGTGCTATACACTACGTGGGATGTGTTATACACTACATGGGCTGTGTTATACACTACGTGGGCTGTGTTATACACTACGTTGCCTGCATTATATACTGCATGTGTTGGCTGTTATATACTACGTGGCTGTGTTATATGCTATGTGGGCTGTTATATACTCATTGGCTGTGCTATATACTACGTGGCTGTGCTATATACTCCGTGGGCTGTGCTATATACTACGTGGCTGTGCTATATACTCCGTGGGCTGTGCTATATACTACATGGCTGTGCAATATACTACGTGGCTGTGCAATATACTACGTGGCTGTGCAATATACTGTACTACATGGGCTGTTATATACTACGTGACTGTGCTATCTACTACGTGGCTGTGCTATATACTACGTGGCCGGCCGCGAACAATCAGCGACAGGCGCTGTGTGTTCAATGTATTCTAAAATCTTCATAAATAAACTACATACATATTCTAGAATACCCGATGCGTTAGAATCGGGCTACCATCTAGTGGTAACATAAGAGCCCAGAAAAAAATTCTAAACACATTAAGGCTGTGTGCACACATTCTACGTCATCATCTCGCGAGACCGCAATGCACTCTTCAGACCGGAGCGCTCGAGGAGCGTGGGTAACCGCTTCGATCCGGGGGGAAGGGGACACAACAGAAGGTGAGTATATAACTATTTTTTATTTTAGTTCTTTTTTTTAACAGGGATATGATGCCCACATTGCTATATACTACGTGGGCTGTGCAATAAACTACATGGGCTGTGCAATATTCTATGTGGCTGTGCAATATACTATGTGGGCTGTGCAATATACTACGTGGGCTGTGCAATATACTATGTGGGCTGTGCATTATACTACGTGGGCTGTGGAATATACTACGTGGGCTGTGCAATATACTACGTGGCTGTGCAATATACTACGTGGGCTGTGCAATATACTACGTGGGCTGTGCAATATACTACGTGGCAGTGCTATACACTACGTGGGATGTGTTATACACTACATGGGCTGTGTTATACACTACGTGGGCTGTGTTATACACTACGTTGCCTGCATTATATACTGCATGTGTTGGCTGTTATATACTACATGGCTGTGTTATATGCTATGTGGGCTGTTATACACTCATTGGCTGTGCTATATACTACGTGGCTGTGCTATATAATCCGTGGGCTGTGCTATATACTATGTGGCTGTGCTATATACTACGTGGGCTGTGCTATATGCTCCGTGGGCTGTGCTATATACTACATGGCTGTGCAATATACTACGTGGCTGTGCAATATACTACGCGTCTGTGCAATATACTGTACTACATGGGCTGTTATATACTACGTGACTGTGCTATCTACTACGTGGCTGTGCTATATACTACGTGGCCGGCCGCGAACAATCAGCGACAGGCGCTGTGTGTTCAATGTATTCTAAAATCTTCATAAATAAACTACATACATATTCTAGAATACCCGATGCGTTAGAATCGGGCTACCATCTAGTGGTAACATAAGAGCCCAGAAAAAAATTCTAAACAGATTAAGGCTGTGTGCACACGTTCTGGATTTTTCGCATTTTTTTCGCTATAAAAACGTGATAAAACCGGGAAAAAATGCATTGATCCGCTTACATGGGGCTAAGTAAGCGGATCATGTGCAAATGGTACCCAGGGTGGAGGAGAGGAGACTCTCCTCCAGGCCATGGGAGCCATATAATTGTTTAAAAAAATAATTAAAATAAAAAATCGTGATATACTCACCTTCTGCTGGCCCCTGGAGACCTCATGCCTCTCAGATTTCCTATAACAATAATGTGTTGTTTTTTTTCGTTTTTCCAGCACGAGGAAGCTGCTCCTACCAGTGCCAGCCTGAGATAGTAGAGCTAGCCTATAGATGGAGACAAGAAGGATAGGGAATTTGAGAAGCAGTGATCTAGGAAGCCCTAGACATATGGCAGGATGAAGTTATGCCTGGAGATGCTGGCAGGTGTGTTATAGTGCATAACCACTAAGTTATATGAATGGTGCTATTCACAGCATCAGTGATGGAAAAGAATAGTGTTTCGCCTTTCTTATCAAGAGTTGTAATTGCTCTTACTCCTACAATTGCATAGATATAGATATATGACATTATGGTAGCAGACCCATTTTGCAAAACAAAAGAGAAAACCACCAAGAACCAGGGCCAAAATGTGGCAGAATGACGATTAGGCATTTGCTTCGTTGAAGGGGTAAAAAAGTACACTACCGTGTAAAAGTTTAGGGTCACTTAGAAATTTCCTTATTTTTGAAAGAAAAGCACAGTTTTTTCCAATGAAGCTATCATTAAATGATTCAGAAATACACTCTATACATTGTTAATGTGGTAAATGACTCTTCCAGCTGCAAATGTCTGGTTTGTAGTGCAATATCTTCATAGGTGTATAGAGGCCCATTTCCAACAACCATCACTCCAGTGTTCTTATGGTACTTTGTGTTAGAAGGCTAATTGATGGTTAGAAAACCCTTGAAAACACTTGGGCAAGTATGTTAGCACAGCTGAAAACAGTTTGGCTGATTAGAGAAGCAATAAACCTGACCTTCCTTTGAGCTAGTTGAGAATCTGGAGCATTGCATTTGTTGGTTCCATTAAACTCTCAAAATAGCCAGAAAAAAAGAACTTTCAAATGAAACAAGACAGTCTATTCTTGTTCTTAGAAATGAAGGCTATTCCATGTGAGAAATTGCCAAAAAACTGAAGATTTCCTACAATGGTATGTACTACTCCCTTCAGATAACAGCACAAACAGGCTCTAACTAGAGTAGAAAGAGAAGTGGGAGGCCCCGCTGCACAACTGAGCAACAAGACAAGTACATTAGAGTCTGTAGTTTGAGAAATCGACGCCTCACAGGTCCTCAACTGGCAGCTTCATTAAATGGTACACGCAAAACACCAGCGTCAACGTCTACAGTGAAGAGGCGACTCCGCGATGCTGGCCTTCAGGGCAGAGTGGCAAACAAGAAGCCATATCTGAGACTGGCTAATAAAAGGAAAAGATTAATATGGGCAAAAGAACACAGATATTGGACAGAGGAAGATTGGAAAAAAGTGTTCTGGACAGATGACTCCAAGTTGGAGGTGTTTGGATCACACAGAAGAACATTTGTGAGATGAAGAACATTTGTGAGATGCAGAACAACTGAAAAGATGCTGGAAGGGTGCCTGACGACATCTGACAAGCATGGTGCAGGTAATGTGATGGTCTGGGGTTGCTTTGGTGCTGGTAAGTGGGAGATTGGTACAAGGTAAAAGGGATTTCGATAAGGAAGGGTAAGTGGGAGATTGGTACAAGGTAAAAGGGATTTTGAATAAGGAAGGCTATCACTCCATTTTGCAGCACTATGCCATACCCTGTGGACAGCGCTTGATTGGAGCCAATTTCATCCTACAACAGGACAATGTCCCAAAGCAGCTTGACCGTATGGTAAGCAAAAAGTGCCCGTCAAGCCAAATCAATTTGTGGGAGGGGCTTCTGGAAACATGGGGTGAAATTTCTCCAGATTACCTCAGCAAATTAACTGCTAGAATGCCAAAGGTCTGCAATGCTGTAATTTCTGCAAAGGGGGCATTCTTTGACGAAAGCAAAGTTTGAAAGAGAAAAAATTATTATTTGAAATAAAAATATTTTTTTCAAACCTTGTCAATATCTGAACTAGATTTTAAATTCATTTGGAAACTCATTTGATTAATAACAGTATGAGTTTTCATGGAAAACACAAAATTGTCTGGGTGACCCCAAAATTTGGAACGGTTGTGTACATCTCATTATTCACCATAAAATGCAGCAACATTTTGCAGCCAATAGTTTGCTGAAGAAAACAAATCAATACAGGAGGAAGTGAACAAATGAAATATTCTTCCAGAAAAACGTTTAAAGCGAACCTGTCAGCAGGATTTTTCTAAGTAAACTACAGGCATTGCCAGGTTGGCACTGATTAAAATTATACCTGGGGTGAAGAAATCCATCTTATAGTTCTTGTGTAATCAGTGTTAGACATTTTCAGTTAATGATATGCCAGTGCTCCGGGGTGGGACTGTAGGCAGAGTCTTATCTTCCGGTCCTAAGCCAGAGAAACCAAGGAAAGACCTGCCTACAGGCCGCCCTGAAGCACAAACATGTTCCTCATCATAGAGCCAGAGTGAGACAGACTGTTTGCGCTTTGGGGTGGCCTGTGGACAGGTCTTTCCATTGTTTCTCTGGCTTAGAACATGAAAATAAGGCTCTGCCTACAGTCCTGCCCCGAAGCACGGGCATCTCATTAACTGAAAACTTCTAACAGTGATTATACAACCACAAGACAGATTTCTTCACCCTAGTTATCATTTTAGTCAGTATAACAGCGGCAACCTGACAATGCCTGTAGCTTACTTAACAAAATGCTGCTGACAGGTTCGCTTTAAGCACAAAACACAGGGAAACAAAAGTATGATATGAGCTCTGATCAACATAATAAAAATACAAAAATTCTACCCAATGAAAAAATATATTGGCACTGCTGAGTGTCGAGTATATGTACTAAATAGAAGAATTCCCATCTTCCGGCATACTGTATACTTTTAGAATAAGGCAATGCACAGATCTTTCCAGTAGGCAATATGCATTGGAATGTCTGTATAAGAAATAGAGATAGTAGTAACTACAGTGCCATCCTTAGAAAAGTGTTAACAAGCTAGATATACAGAAAAAAGATGATTTTTTTTAGCTCACAAAGCATTTGTTTTATCTGTTTTGGAAATACCTTTGTGCACGTGATGGTATAAGCACCATCTATTTAGAATACTCTTAGAACTAGCTTGACATTTTTAACAAACCCACAATGTTCCTTAAATTCCAAGCACTGCATTTATTTAAATGGACGTCTCAATCACATCTCCATGACAACACTAAATGTTCTCATACATATTTATCTAAATGAATACAATGTGAGAGTCACTTTTCTAGCCTGATTTTGTTAGTAACTTTCTGCACTTCCTTGCATGAAGCACGTCTGATTGCAATCACAGAAGAACAAAGAAGAATATGAGCCATGCAATATTTATCTTATAAAACCACCTGACTTCTAGAATCCGAGGAAATAAATCTTGGCACTGACCTATGCTATATGCAGAAAACGACAGAATCATCAATTACACCTGCAGAGGGAATGACTGGCAGTGGCAATGAATCTGCTGGGTAGGTGTTAGAAGCAGGTGCTGACCTTTCATTACGTTTTGATTGTTTTTCTTTGGTCCATATTGATGAGAATATTGAGTTAAATTTGTTATTTTTCAGACCCCAAAGAATCATCACAATTCTCGAGAGCTTTTGAGGACCTTTTTTCCAGTTTAATTCAAAAGAGGTTTTATTGATCCCCTGTTTCAACACAAGTGTTTAATGATTTGTCCTTAGTGAGAGATTCTTACTTTCACTGTCAGCGTGAGTCTATAAGCAAGTAATCTACTTGATTTGGCTTCCTTTTACCATAAACCATTTTCAATTTACACTCGGCACTCAGCTTCTAGTAGACAAACTCCTTCAGTCATTTTCATTACTGCTTATTAATACAAGAGGGCTGTCTATTATACATTTGTTCCTACCAGATATTGGCATCTTCTAAAAAAACAACACATTTTCTATGTCCTAGTTTTTGCTTGGCCTTTACTCAGCCAAGAAGTGTCCATCTGCTCCATATCTCCAGTTCATCCCTATTTTGATGTCAGAGGAGACTGAACAATTTGTAAAGCATCGTATTCTTATTATAAAACAAATAAGCAAATATGTGTTTATCTGTTAGATATGTGGTAAGTTAGTGGTACAATGAATATTAAAGCCACAAAACAGCACTGGAATCAAATAGGTTGCAAGAATCCTGCTGAAAGGATTCAGAAAGATTCAATCTCACTGTAGTATAGATAGAGGGTAATGTTGGAGGATTAAAGAGACTCCGTTAGCGCAGAATGATTGTTCAGATCATGTATCGATGCTTGGTGCACAAAGGCATGGCCAAATATTTAAGTGCACCTTCCCAGCCCCTTGCTTTACCTCTATTTATGCAACTCTCAGACTGCATCAAGGCAGAATGGTCAATCAAAGAAGTGGGGCATGGAGATTGAGGGGAGGAGCACTTAAATTCTTGACCCCAACATGGTACACCAAGTGCCTGTTGGTTTAAACAGTCATGCTTGTGCTGAAAGAATCTGAGACCTTTTAATATTAATGTGCAAAATACCACGGCCTTGAAGGGAGTCTGTCAGCACAGAACGACTATTCAAACCAAGTACAGACGCTCTGTGCTTCGCAGCAGGATCAATCATCTATATACATATTCCCACTTGCTTGTTTTCCATCTATTGCCACACTTCTCTGGTTCTATGAAACCAGAGCTGTCAATCAATGAAGAGGAGGTGGAGATTGAAAACAAGCAGATGAGAAATTGTATTTAAATGATTGGGTATGCCATGATGCACCGACCGGCGGTATTTAGTTTGAACAGTCATTTTGTGCTGACAGAATCCCAAGGAAGACCTGGTGCTTGATTGGCTCCATTTTTTTCATCATTTTAGGGTGAATTCTCCATGAACTTCTTTGCTAAGGGGGATCTGTGGACAAGTTCTCCAAGTTTTGTTGCTTACGGCAGAACGTTACACGATACTTAAATATTGGAAAACACAGACAATTCCAACAACTGAGGAATGGTTTGAAATGGTAAAAACTTGGATGAAATGTAAGAACAAGTGATGAACAAACATGCTGGGATAAGGTGTTATCCGAGCATACCTGGGTGCTGAATGTCTTCAGCGTGCTCGAATTTGTTCGAGTCCCTGCGCCTGCATATCTCGTTGCTGTTCGACAGCAGCAACACTTGCCTGGATTGTCTAAAAGGCAATCCATGCGAGTGTTGCAGCTGTTGAACAGGTGTGGGACATGCAGGCATGGGGACTCAAACATATTATTCGAGCACGCCGAAGACACTCGGGTAGCACCCAAGCATGCTCGGTTTTCACTTTATCCGAGGATGTTCTTTCATCACTATCACTGGGGATGGGAGAACTACAATGGGGATGGGAGAACTACAATGGGGATGGGAGAACTACAATACCCAGATAGATTAGCGAAATTAGGATTATTTAGTCTAGAAAAAAGACGACTGAGGGGCGATCTAATAACCATGTATAAGTATATAAGGGGACAATACAAATATCTCGCTGAGGATCTGTTTATACCAAGGAAGGTGACGGGCACAAGGGGGCATTCTTTGCGTCTGGAGGAGAGAAGTTTTTTCCACCAACATAGAAGAGGATTCTTTACTGTTAGGGCAGTGAGAATCTGGAATTGCTTGCCTGAGGAGGTGGTGATGGCGAACTCAGTCGAGGGGTTCAAGAGAGGCCTGGATGTCTTCCTGGAGCAGAACAATATTGTATCATACAATTAGGTTCTGTAGAAGGACGTAGATCTGGGGATTTATTATGATGGAATATAGGCTGAACTGGATGGACAAATGTCTTTTTTCGGCCTTACTAACTATGTTACTATGTTACTAATAAGCACCTGGAGCAATCCAATTCTGAGAAACATTTTCAGGCTTGGTCTCAGTGGTTTATGGGGAGATTGTCTACCCATGCTGAGATTTTTCCCAGGATGTATATGACTTTAGCTGCACTCTTTTCTCACCTGGATGTAGCACCTTAATCTTAAAATTGTGTTGTTTTGTTGGTTATTGTCAAATAAAAAAAAAAAAAGACTACGTGAGCTCAAACCTTTCTAACCAAATGCACATAGCGATAACGATGGCTGTCTCCATAGTATGCCTGCCCATGATGCGATGCATCAATTTCCAATTTAAGAAAAAATATTTGAGATTCATGAAATTGGATTCTTCCAGATTCATCAAATTGGTGGATAAAGGATAAATATGGCTCCACTTCTTAGATGCTCTTCACTTGCACACCACACCTCAAGTCAGTTGTTACAATACATGAGTGTTTAGTGACAGAAAGTCATGCGTGTTGTTAGCAAATTTAAAACATTTCACTTCTATTTGCCACCATTCTTTTTAGGCACTTTTTGAACATTAAGAAAAAGTGGGTATGAATGTGCCTCAACCATATAAATTTAAAGAGAGCAATGCAATACAGTTTTGGACTATAGAGAACAATGGACTTTCTTGAATCCTGTTCAAAAGGTTATATCCATGGAAGAGATAGAGAACTATCAAAATAAATGCTAAAATGTGGGTTCTGCATTGAACGGTTCTTATTTTATGAAGAAAATATATACTGACAATCTTATTGAGGATATTAACAAGCGAAAGCAGCTCCAGGAAAAAAAAAAAAGATTATTATTGTACCATATAAATACAAGTCGTTGATCAATAAAAAATTGCATTAATCTTCAATTGCCACTCATTTATCAATTTTTCTTACATGTCAATGGACCAGTAGCAACTATCAGCAACTAGCCGATACAGCTCACCGCATTGATGAGGGAAGGAGCGCTACGCTGCGCTCCTTCCCCCATCATCCCTCTGTCAGCGTCTGACGTCACTTGCAGACGCCGACACTGACAGTGGGTGCGGTGACATGTCACCGCCCTGCGCCCGCTGTCAGGACAAAAGCGGGAGCAGGGAGCGCCGCTGGAACAAGGAGGAAGAGAGGTGAGTATTGTGGTTTTTTTATGGAGGCTGCCTAATACACTACAGGATCTGCCTATGGGGGGCTGCTGCCTAATACACTATAGGATCTGACTATGGGGGGGCTGCTGCCTAATACACTATAGCATCTGACTATGGGGGGCTGCTGCCTAATACACTACATGATCTGACTATGGGGGGCTTCTGCCTAATACACTATAGGATCTGACTATGCACATTATACTATATGGAGGTTATCTATGGGGCCATCATACAGTGTGGGGATTACAGTGAAGGGGCCATTATACAGTGTTGGAGCCATCAAACAGTTTGGAGTCTACTAAGGGGTCAGTATACTGTGTGGGTGGTAATATACAGTGAGGGAGCATCATGCTGTGTATAGGGGAGCTGTACAGGGGGAGACTCTGGACATTATTAAATGTAAAGTGGGCACTTATTGTTATAGGGGAACTCGGGTTACTGTGACTATCAAAGGGGCACACAGGGCAATATTACTTTCTAGGGGGTAAAATATGGGCAGTGTTTTCTAGGGCACTTGCACCTGGCATTACTATATTATAGAGGGGGTCCTTTAGAATTTAATAATAATAGGGACACATACTGCAGAAGCGGCTCAGTATTGGGGTATCAGGCACAGTAATAGGGACACATACGGCAGCAGCGGCTCAGTATTGGGGTATCAGCAGGATGAGGAGTTTGTGCAGGTTGGGAATAGATGGTGATGGGGCTGGAATGTGAGAAGTGAAATGTGTCTTTGTTGTATTCTCTGCAGACGAGTCCTGGCTGGAAGAAGTTATCATGTCGGTCTGGGCCAGATGGAAAAAGTGTACGACTCCATCAGAAAGGACGTCAGCTGTAAGACATAATCTGTAACTGTGCTGTGATCTCTTATATGTTCTGTAGGGCTGGTATCTACCACTGACCATATGGTGGTAATATCTATGTTGGTTCTCCTCCACTATTAGGGTGCGTCACCGAATTGTAATCAAGGTTACCTGGTTAGGGGCCCACTAGGAAGCTTCGCCTCCCCTGAGCCAAAACCCTAGCTATGCCTCTGAAATGGACCCTTAGCATAGAGCTTTTTTTTTAACTTGGGATAGTAACACTGTACGCTGCTTCAGCAGGGTCTTCTCTTCTTTGATATTGAAGTTAATATTGCTTTCATAAAAAAAAGCAAAACACGATGATGCTAAAAAATTAAAGAATATCATTATTCCAAAGATCTGGCATTCAATTATTATTTTTTCTCTACTTTTAACCCTTTCCCGACATCTGCCATTCATGTTTGGTGTATGTTAGGTTCTCATGTACAGTATAATAAGGGCTCAAGAGCTGTATTTGCATTTTACTCAGCAGATGCTGCCTTTATCAACCACCAGTATCTGCCTCTAACAGTATTGATCAAAGTTGAGCTCACGTCACTGCTGTTAACCACTAAGGTTAAGGTGATTAGTCCAGGAGGCATGCCATTTTGTGTGCCCATTAGCCACCACCCACCATGCCACGACCATGTGTACCAATGAGTTGCCCCTCAAAATATTGAGGGGCTTTTTAATATTTCTTTCTTAATCACCTGCCATTACTGATCATTAAAATATAACCTTCGTTTTAATTTGTATTTCATAAATCAATAATATACATGAAAATAAGCAACTTTGTAATATATCTTATCAGAGATATCTGCTTTACATTACTGATATATGAGATGAAGTGGAGGGAGAGTAGAAGGGAGAAGTAGAGACAGAGCTTCTTTACCCTCCGGTCTACATAGAACTTTATCAATAGCACCTGCCATTGCCTCTCTAGATTTTTCTGATAAGGTATATTACAAAGTTGCTTATTTTCACATGCACTATAGACTTATGAAATAAAAACTAAAACAATGGATACTCGTTAAGAATAAAATTATTTAAAAAATAAAAATGAATATATTTGGTATGGACATAGCCATAAAAATCCAATCTATCAAAATATAAAATAATTTAACACACGGTAAATGCTGTAAAGCACAAAAAAAGCCAAAATTGCTGTTTTTTGGGATGCCACACCTTTGCAAAAAGATGCAATAAAAAGTGATTGACCTGAAGAATCCTATTGTTGGGTCATTTTTTACCACATTTTAAGCTTTTTAGACTTGGAACCTTTTTCCCATTTTCCAGTACATTGTATGGTAAAAAAAAATTGGGTCTTACAACTCGTTCTGTAAAAAAATGCGCATATGTAGACTGAAAAAAAAAGTAAGAAAAAAATAACAGCTTAAGAACAAAAATTTGGCTGTGGTGGGAAAGGGTTAATTTTAGGAGGAGGGTGCATGCTCCATTGGCCATAAACTTCCTTTTCATACAAAAAGAGAAAAAAAACAGCTGAATAGAATTTTACCAACAGCTTCAAGGGACGGATTGTGAAGAATTCTGCGTGTAACTAATACTCATATGCCAATGATAACAATAGAAAGTCATTCTTCGACATCTTTCTTTAGAAGTGTCCAGTCCAATTCTAAAGAAAAGTGCTTACAAGTAAAACACTACTACCCCTTATAGTCAGAGTGTATCTAGGAATATATTGTCTTTTTTTTCACATTTTTCAAGTTTGATTTGTGTAAACATAATCCCTAGGGTCCAAACAGGAAAGAACAGAAATAATTTAGAATATTTATTTTGAAATACTTTTGTAACTAAGGCTTCACTCACTTTTAATAAAGTGAACTTTGATCACCACAGAAGCATATGCTCAAGGCTCAGTTCAATAAAGTGCAAAAGCACATGGATATTATGGCTGCGAAAAATGGCAAGATTTTATGTGTTGAATATTACTATTTACTTTCAAGCACATATTTTTAATGTTTTTCCCACTTAAATGGTCACTTTTGTTTGAAAATACTTTGCATAAATCAATAGTACGGGCAAATTAATGAAACTTTGTAATATATATGATCAGAGAAATCTAATTCTTTCTCTACTTATGAGCCACTTCTTCCTTTTAATTTTCCCCCACCTCCTGAAATCGCCATCCACTCTGAAGATCAGTTCAAATCTGTCTTGGTCAAAGCAAGATGGAGTGGCAGCTCATTGAGGCATCAGATCACAATACCTATTATTCTCGATATAGGGTAGTAAGCAGGATTCAGCACATTAACAGACTGGAAGACACACAGATTGAGCTGCAACTTCAAACAACTGTTTTAGCTGAAACTAGTGCTGGATTTACAGCCACACAGCACAGTACTGTTGCATAATGTTTCCTATGCTGGTGCTACTGCGCTTGTTTAGATGATGCAGTGAAATAAGTGCAGGAATCTCTGATTTTCTCTATATTGTAAACAGGAGATATAATTGCAGATAGTGTCCACCCACTAAGTCAGATAGAATTGTAAATTAGAGCAATAAGCCTGCAGGGGAGAAACTGGTAGACACAAAGCATATAATGGCCAAAAGTAATCTTATTCCGCATGTGCACCCAAGAGTGCAACACTTAACGTATGAAAAATCGGTCCAAGTCTCTCGGCCGAGAGTCGCACAAGTGTCATGGTCATCCATGTGTAATCTGTGCGATGATGCGATTTTCTCACACCTATGTATCCGTATGGTGCAGTATGACATGCGTATGGCTTTACAGTTCTCACTGATTTTCCTCATTGAATTTACTGGCTCAATGGGCTGAAATGAGGAAAATGTGTCCGATTTTTTCTCACACCCATAGACTTGCATTGGTGAGGCTCAGGCGATATACGTGTACTATCGCAGCATGCGGTGATTTCACTCACGCGCTGAATACGCCCGAGAAAAAAATACGGTGATGGGAGCTTCCCCATAGATTAACAGTGGTCCGAGTGCTATGCGATGTTTTCTCACATAGCACTTGTCCGTATTCTACGCTAGTGTGTCCCCGGCCTAACTCACACAGGAGCACGGATATTTGATTAAGGGCTCATTCAGATGTCAGTGATTTTTCATCAGTGTTTGTATGCCAAAACCAGGAGTGTCTCCAAAACCCGAAACAAGTGTCAATCTTTCAATTATAGTTTTCCTCTGTATGATCCACTCCGGATTTTAGCGCGTAAACACTGATGGAAAATCATTGACTTCTGATTGAGCCCTTAATCAAATATCCATACTCCTAGCGAGCTTCCCTGATCCTCTCCTCCAGAGATCCAATTATGTAAACTGTGATTTGCAATACAGGGGCACAATAAGTAGAAGATATTTTCTTAAAAAAAAAAGAAAAGTGCTATTTTTTTCTTATTTGTAATTACTAGTGATGAGCGAATATACTCGTTACTTGAGATTTCCCGAGCACGCTCGGGGGTCCTCCGAGTATTTTTTAGTGCTTTTAGTAGTTTTTATTGCCGCAGCTGAATGATTTACATCTATTAGCCAGCATAAGTACATGTGGGGGGTACCTGGAACTTTTGGTTCTAACATTTATTTTACTTGTTGACCTAAACATCAGAGTGGGCATCATTTTCCCATACTTGACAACTAGAGAGTGTAGAATCTGTATTATTTCGTAGTTTCTTGGCATGTGAATCCGATTTGTGGAAGGCACTTTTGTAGATCTGTTATAAAAAAAATAGACCTTTTTGTTGCATCTATCAGGATTTCATAAAATGACTTTTGGGCACCGTCACAGCGTGCTTGTCTAGAAATACTGACCCTGCTGGGCAGAAATACCTCATACTATCACATTTGATTTTCAGATAACAGACTGATCCTGGGTGGTCCCTTAAAAAAAGAAACACAAATAATCCTCCAGCAGACTACACTATAGTTCGAAAAATATATTTACAGTCTATTACAAAGATTACAAATGGGTGTCTATGAAGTGGAATTATTGTAAATGGACTTTACTATAGTTAAGGAAACATCTTAGAAATGACTTTTTGTTTTATTCTAACAATCAAATAAATAAAATGTCATAAAATAACAATGTACAGAGATTAAAATGACTGTAAATTAAAGTAAGCAGAAGAGCAGAAGAGTATATCCATTTGTGTTTTCTGCAGCCATCTTTGGTCCTATATGATAAAATACGTCATGTAGCATTGAAATACCTGTTTTTATGAACCTCTGCGAGTAAAATAGAAAAATATAGTGCATTTTCGATGTATTCAGAGCTCACTACAGGGAAATGTGTATACAAAACAAGACAGTATAAATAAAATGTACACACTTTACACTGAAACATTTACAATTCTGTGGATGCCCACATAATCAAAGACCAAATTTCGAACGATCCCTGGGATCTTTCTTTAAACAAACCGAATCTGTTCTACATGATGGGTCGTCCACCATCTAAACATATTTTACAAATATATTTCTTACTCTAAAGATATGCACAAAGGGAATATCTAGAAAGACACAATTTATTATTGCTTCCGGTAGACAGAAAAAAAACAAACAAACCTCTGTTCGTCAGATACTTATTTTAAAAAAGCTCAATTCTAGTTACCATATGTTTAAGTATTAACTTCTGTTCTAAGATGCCCATCTCTTGAATGGTAAACAAAAGAGTTACCCTTGTCACCCTGATATATAGAGCTAAATATAAAATCTAAACCGTACAATCAAACATGGATTGCATTCAACAAGATCTTGTATAAAATATATTTTGGCTATTTCAAATCTATTGTACAAAAAAAATGTTGATTCCTTAGTCACCTTGCACTTATTTGCAGGCAGTGAAAGGTTTAGACAGTGACTGTGCCACCAGAGTCTTTTGTTTTTTTTTTATTGAACTTGACATTCGCATAGGGAAGGCTTTATATTTTACAGTACTAGTTCATACTATGTAGTTTAGGAGACCCTGTTTTTTCAGAGAATTAAATAACTCTCAATTTTAGCAATTTTTTTTCATGATTTAAAATTGTCACTGTTTTCTATATCAAAGGTGCCATGGCAGCACAGAGTGCCATTATTGCTTTATATTCAGCAAGTCCTTAGAAAATATGTAAAAATAAGCGGTTATTCACCTGTAGCGTTTTTTTTTTAACTTGCCTGCTGTTGATTTGCCAATGTCTACATAAATATCTAAGTCAAATGCCAGAATAACAGCATTCAAAATATAACTCTAACCATGCTAATGATATTCGTCTCCTAATAAATGTGCAATTAAACGTATCGACCGACCCTCTCCGAGAAAAAGAAATCTAAGGAGAATAAGCACATTAAAAAATAAGAACAGATCATAAAACACAGCTTAAGGAAAATAGTTTTGCCGTATTTACCAATAATCTTGAGATTTTGTCCAACAAATATATTCTTTTTTTTAAAATGCTTTATATACAGTACATTTGAAAAAGTCCATTGGGCAAAAAGGAGGTTAGAGAGCTCTGTTTGTTCTTTATTCAGGTAGTACTTTGTTATCACTGCTGTCATCCTTGCCACATGAGTCTGAACCAATTTCTCTCTCGGGAATTGTCTGGTGGCACTTAGGAGTTCAAGTCTGTAGGTGCTTGAGGATCTAGTTGGTTTTGATCTACAGCAAAACGCTATAGTAGAGAGGACTCAGTTAACTGAGCAGATTCTAGCAGCAGTTCTTGTGTAGTGAAGGCCAGTGCTGTTGTCTCATAGTCTTACCTCCCTCATGAGGGAGGCCTGTCTATCACACTTGTATTCCGGTTCCATGAAGGTGTATCATTTGTGCTCTCATAGTCTGAATACTGCTCATGATCTTCTTCTGATGGCCAACCAATGAGATTCCTAAGCTTATGACATCACTGCAAAGGAAACAAAATAAAATCACATAGTTGACAATGTGAAATCACTTAGGAGAAATGTTTGTGTACTGTGATTTGTCACATGCATACAAAAGGGAAAGAAGTCAAATACCAAGTACACATCAGTATTGGGTACTTAAAGGGCTTATCTGGGACCATTCCTTTTTTAAGGGCCTAGAAACTTACAGACTGGTAATCGCTAACTAGCTGCGTGTTCTAGCCAGCGTCAATCTTTGCTAGCGCAGAGTGGTCAGGGGCTGCTCCTGCAGCTTTCATTGACGCCACATCGACAGATCAGATGCTTGACTTCCACTCCGCACTGTTGATGGGGTGTTACTAGTGATGTCATGCTGATTGACAGCCATCTCCCCAGTGCCTTAGTGCAGGAACTGTCTGCCAATCAGTCATGTCTCATTGACATAGCAGGTCAGAAGAGCAAGAGCTTCTCTATAGACGTGAGGTCAAATGAAGCAGCAGAATCGCCGGCAGGAGCGATTATTGACCACGATCCGATGCGGCAAAACAGGCTATTAATTGGCAACGACCTACCTGTCAGTTCTTAGCTGAGGAAAAAAATACAAATCGTACCAGATAACCCTTTGAAAGTTGTCTGACCAAGTGAATGTAATTTTTTTTGTTATTTTACACCATCCCACCTGCTATTTTAAGTGGCCAGAAAACCCATTTGAATTATGTATATAACAAAATACGCATCCACAATTGGGCAACCATAGAAATCTATGGGCCTGTAAAATGCTCTTCTGTGTGTCTGAGAATTTAAACAAAGGGTTTTGTGTGGCCAGTTCAATTAGAAAGCTAATTACAGTACTATTGTCTCCTTGACCCATAAGGATTCAGCATGCGTCATATAGCTTAGTTAATCGCTTATAACATTTATTCTACACTTACTTTATTGTCATTCCGGCAACAGCTTCAAGTGAATTGTATCCTGCGGAGCTAAAGTTTTCCTTATACCGTTCCATCTTGATAGCTTCTAACCACTCTCCAACAGAGCAGAATGTTGAGAAATCAGGGGTGTTCTGGTCAAGAAATGGGCTGACGGGTCTAAACAATGTAAAAAGAGAATACAGTCAGTTTGGGCCATAACACAAATTGTTTTTTTTTAACATGTATGGAAATGGCCATTTCCACCTCTATTAGATGAGATTAACTTCTTACAGACTACCCCATACAGAATTTGGGGTGTCCAGTAGCTTCAAGTAATGTGTTGTCTTTCCATCTAGGGGCAGGAGATATTGCAATAAATGGTACATGACAGGTGCTGGTATTGGTGGTGGGGGTTCTGTTACAAATCTTCCACCCATTACACATCTTCTTACCAAATCAATGCGACAGGTTTCACCAGAAATATTCCCTTCAGAAGCATAATCCTTAAGTTTTAGTTATTACTATTTATATGACTTTTATTGACTTTTTCTAAGATAAGTAATGGTTACTTTCCTTGTATTTTAGAACATCATTCTTGTTCAGATTTTCGTAACCTAGCACTCAGAAAACTGGATATAATTGGCAGAAGAAGCCATTATCTGCATATTAGAAAGATGTGTTATTCAAAAATCTGTTAAGTAAAGCGAAGCCAGAATTTGTTGCAGCCTAATTACATTTTGGCCATTGAAGACACTGCTCTTTTGGAATAGATCGATTAAAAAAAAAAACGGTTTCAGCTCAGCTGTAGAAGTAATACGTCAGTCAGGAATACATGCGGAAAAAATAAAGCTTGCATACAACAGTTCTGTATGCAGAGCACATGATGTCTTTTTAAGAAAACTACAATAGAAAAGAATGCTGTGTTATAACTCAGCGGTTAAAGTGTGGCAGTTTCCCAAAATTTCCTCTTTCAAATTCAGTAACATTAAGAATTGCAACTATTCTAAAATAGTGATCATCAGAAGACCTCATGAGAATATACATGAGTACGGCATAAACACATTTTTATACTTGTGAGTCAACTAAAGCTGACACTTAAAGTCTAAAAGAATTTCATATGGGTCCTCTCAATATATCTGTACATTTGTAGGAGTAACTGTGCGAGCCATATGTTAATCTAATCATTTTGCTAAACATGCAGTAAAAATATGTTGAGTCAAGCAAAAAGCTGTTTTACATTTCTCTTAAACTTTGTAGGCCGGGGAGCAGAGAGAAGGTTTCATTTCCATTAACATTTAAATTACAAAGTGAAACTCTTATGTATACACTAAAACAAATATTTTCTGTTAGATTATTGTGTTACATTTGCATATTGTTTATTTAACATGACCCAGTATCAGCACGGGTTTACTAGGGACTAGGGTTGAGCGACTTTTACTTTTATAGGATCGGGTCGGGTTTCACGAAACCCGACTTTTTCAAAAGTCGGGTCGAGTGAAATCGGCCGATCCTATAAAAAAGTCGGGGTCGGCCGAAACTCGAAACCCAATGCAGTGCATTGGGTTTCTAATGGTTCCCAGGGTCTGAAGGAGAGGAAACTCTCCTTCAGGCCCTGCGATCCATATTTAAGTGTAAAATAAAGAATTAAAATAAAAAATATTGCTATACTCACCCTCGGATGCGCCCTGGTACTAACCGGGAACCTTCCTTCCTTCGAATCAGCGCTTGCAGGACCTTGCGGTGACGTCGCGGCTTGTGATTGGTCGCGCGAGCGGTCACATGGGCAGTCACGCGACCAATCACAAACTGCGACGTCACCGCAAGGTCCTGCAAGCGCTGATTCAAAGGAAGGAAGGTTCCCGGTTAGTACCAGGGCGCGTCCGAGGGTGAGTATAGCAATATTTTTTATTTTAATTCTTTATTTTACACTTAAATATGGATTCCGATACCGATTTCCGATATTGCAAACATATCGGAACTCGGGATCGGAATTCCGATACCAGATTCAGAAGATCGCCGACTTCATGGCCGACCCCACACAGGGGTTGGGTCGGGTTTCATGAAACCCGACTTTGCCAAAAGTCGGCGACTTCTGAAAATGGCTGACCCGTTTCGCTCAACCCTACTAGGGACCAGCTTCTATGAAGAGGTAAGTCCCGGACTGGACCAAGGGAACCCAGTAGATGTAGTGTATATGGACTTTTCAAAAGCTTTTGATACGGTGCCACACAAAAGGTTGATACATAAAATGAGAATAATGGGGATAGGGGAATAGGGGAAAATATGTGTAAGTGGGTTAAGAGCTGGCTCACGGATTGGAAACAAAGGGTGGTTATTAATGGAACACACTCGGACTGGGTCGCGGTTAGCAGTGGGGTTCCACAGGGGTCAGTATTGGGCCCTCTTCTTTTTAACATATTTATTAATGACCTTGTAGGGGGCATTCAGAGTAGAATTTCAATATTTGCAGATGACACTAAACTCTGCAGAGTAATCAATACAGGGGAGGACAATATATTACAAGATGATTTATGTAAACTAGAAGCTTGGGCTGATAAATTGCAAATGAGCTTTAATGGGGATAAATGTAAGGTCATGCACGTGGGTAGAAGTAATAAGATGCATAACTATGTGCTTAATTCTAAAACTCTGGGCAAAACCGTCAATGAAAAAGACCTGGGTGTATGGGTGGATGACAAACTCACAATTAGTGGCCAGTGTCAGGCAGCTGCTACTAAGGCAAATAAAGTAATGGGATGCATTAAAAGAGGCATAGATGCTCATGAG
This sequence comes from Ranitomeya imitator, assembly GCF_032444005.1. NCBI lineage: Eukaryota > Metazoa > Chordata > Amphibia > Anura > Dendrobatidae > Ranitomeya > Ranitomeya imitator. The sequence goes on along the minus strand of NC_091286.1, from coordinate 326,014,468 downwards.
GAGAATATAATTTTACCTCTATACAAGTCACTAGTTCGACCACACGAAAGGTACCGTCACATTAAGCGACGCTGCAGCGATCTAGACAACGATGCCGATCGCTGCAGCGTCGCTGTTTGGTCGCTGGAGAGCTGTCACACAGACAGCTTTCCAGCGACCAACGATCCCGAAGTCCCCAGTCCCCAGGGCCGCGCTTAGTAACCCGATGTTTACCCTGGTTACCATTGTAAAAGTAAAAAAAAAAAACACTACATACTTACATTCCTGTCACGTCCCCGGCGTCCGCTTCCCTGCACTGTGTAAGCGCTGGCCGGAAAGCAGATCGGTGACGTCACCGCTGTGCTTTGCTTTACGGCCGGCCGGCGCTGACACTGGGGGATGCAGGGAAGCTGATGCTGAGGAACGTGACAGGAATGTAAGTATGTAGTGTTTTTTTTTTACTTTTACAATGGTAACCAGGGTAAACATCGGGTTACTAAGCGTGGCCCTGCGCTTAGTAACCCGATGTTTACCCTGGTTACCAGTGAAGACATCGCTGAATTGGCGTCACACACGCCGATTCAGCGATGTCAGCGGGTGATCCAGCGACGAAATAAAGTCCTGGACTTTCCCCAGCGACCAACGATCTCCCAGCAGGGGCCTGATCGTTGGTCGCTGTCATGCATAACGATTTCGTTAACGATATCGTTGCTACATCACAAAAAGCAACGATATCGTTAACGATATCGTTATGTGTGACGGTACCTTTAGAATACTGTGCACAGTTCTGGTCTCCGGTGTATAAGAAAGACATAGCTGAACTGGAGCGGGTGCAGAGAAGAGCGACCAAGGTTATTAGAGGACTGGGGGGTCTGCAATACCAAGATAGGTTATTACACTTGGGGCTATTTAGTTTGGAAAAACGAAGACTAAGGGATGATCTTATTTTAATGTATAAATATATGAGGGGACAGTACAAAGACCTTTTTGATGATCTTTTTAATCATAGACCTGAGACAGGGACAAGGGGGCATCCTCTACGTCTGGAGGAAAGAAGGTTTAAGCATAATAACAGATGCGGATTCTTTACTGTAAGAGCAGTGAGACTATGGAACTCTCTGCCGTATGATGTTGTAATGAGTGATTCGTTACTTAAATTTAAGAGGGGACTGGATACCTTTCTGGAAAAGTATAATGTTACAGGGTATATACACTAGATTCCTTGATAGGGCGTTGATCCAGGGAACTAGTCTGATTGCCGTATGAGGAGTCGGGAAGGAATTTTTTTTCCCCAATGTGGAGCTTACTCTTTGCCACATGGTTTTTTTTTTGCCTTCCTCTGGATCAACATGTTAGGGCATGTTAGGTTAGGCTATGGGTTGAACTAGATGGACTTATAGTCTTCCTTCAACCTTAATAACTATGTAACTATGTAACATAGAAATATTCTTGGTGACATTACAAAATGGGATGAACATAGGCTATGATGGGCTTAAATACCACTATCACGTCAATCACACACGATAGTACAGCAATCTGTCACAACTTGGGAAAAAAAGCCACTCTCGTAGTATCGTATGCTGTAGTAGTTACTCTGTCTGACAGTATTACCAATACTTGGAAGTACCCTCAATCACCATTTTCTCTCATTTCAGCAATTGAGCCACAGTAGAGAACTACATAATGGGAGTGACCTAGAGAAGAAGCTATAAAAGCCATCTGCTTGACTTAATATATTCAAAAGGGAATCACCCATTGTATACCCCATTTATTACATACTATGGAAACACCACAGTGATGCTCCATAAAGAATACCTATAACACTGCCTTAAATAATACATTATTATTACATCCAAAGGTAACATGATGTCTTTTTAAACGGGTTGTCGGGATCTTTAACATTAATGGCCTTGCCCATGAATAGTGTCCACAGCAAGGTACTGCACATTCAGCCGCATTTGATTTGAATAAGTGGTGGATGTGCCATACCCGGTTGCGGACAATATACCGTCCAAAAAACTGTTGTTCAGCTCCAAATCTCAGCAGTTCCGAACACCTCCAACACCAAGAACAGCTGATTCTAAGAATAGGCCTTCAACGTTAAAATCTCAGACAACCCCTTTAAAGGTTAGGGCTTCCTTTAAATTACAATTTTGGACTTGATTTGAAGACATTTGCCATACTAGAGCACATCAGGTAGTGTACATAGACAGTGCACATATATATTGCGGAACAGGTTGTAGGTGAACATCAAGGCTACTTTCACACTGGCGTTTTTTGCCAGACGTCGCAATGCGTCGTTTATGGCAAAAAACGCATCCTGCAAAGTTGTTTGCAGGATGCGTTTTTGCCCCATAGATTAACATTGGCGACGCATTGCGACGCTTTGCCACACGTCGCAACCGTCGTGCGACGGTTGCGCCGTGTTGTGGCGGACCGCCGGGAGCAAAAAACGTTAAATGTAACGTTTTTTGCTCCTGACGGACCGCTTTTTCCAACCGCGCATGCGCAGCCGGAACTCCGCCCCCACCTCCCTGCACCTCACAATGGGGCAGCGGATGCGCCGGAGAAATGCATCCGCTGCACCCGTTGTGCAGTGCGTCAAACGCTAGCGTCGGAATCTCTGCCCGACGCATTGCGACGGGGAGATTCCGACGCTAGTGTGAAAGTAGCCTAATTCTTTAGAGTAGAGTAGGACCCATCAGAGGGAGATCACCTTGCCATGGTTGATGGGCACACATGAATTGGCCAATTTATGTGCTAAGAATCTTCATTTTATCTATAACTGTAAGTTTTATGAAAAAAAAAATATCTATATTTTTTTTGAAAATTTTTTTATGAAAAAATATTTTTGAGTAGTATGATTCATATCGAATATTTGTCTGTGTTTTCACATGTCCTAGATTCATATACATGTGCTACTGTGTTTCTTTATATATATATATATATATCCCCTTTTTTTATTTCTTTGGTCCAGGTTCACTCACCAATTACCTCATCTGTGTTTTTTCCCTTTTAATATGTACATCATTATATCTTGATTTTATTCTTATTTTAATTGCTTAAATAAAGTTTAGCAATTTTATCTTGGCGTCACAGTTTATTGCTCTTTTTGGTGTTTGTATTCTTATCTGTGGCCTAATCTATGGGATTGCTCATGTAGGTGTATCTGTACTTTGTATTACCTGTTACAAGTTCCCATTGGTGTTTTCAAGCTATTGGGGTTCCGGATCATTTTGTCAAGAATACCAACAATCTGCTCAAACTTTGGTCGCTCCCCGCGCTCCTTCTGCCAGCAATCTAACATTAACTGGTGAAGACCTGCAGGACAGTCCATTGGTGAAGGCAACCGATAACCCTCCTCAATAGCTTTAATAACCTACAAGAGAAAAAAACAGCAATTTTATCATATGAGCCTAAAGAACCAGCAGTGTACTGTGTATTCGATTCTATAAATCAAGCCAACTTATCCCAATCAAAGGTCAGATTAGATATTGGTTAATCTTATGTAAAATATTTATTAAGATTGTCATTTTTTTATTGCCAACTTACATTGGCAACTTTTTTTAAGCTATTAACAATAATAGCATATTTCAAAAGTTGCTTAAGTTGAGCTGCAATGTAAAATAATCATGAGCGTGCATTGTTAATCATTTCATGATTATGTTGCAGAGTTAACAGGCTGCCAATCACTAGATGAACGAGAAAAATGCTCCTTCATAAGGTGAAATTATCTTTTGCCCAGAGCAAACGATCATCGTTCTCGGCTGTACATCATCCTGTGTAACCAAGATACGTATTGCTGAGAACCATGGCAGCCTATGCGCACTGAGCGATCTAGAGTAGCATACTCATTGCGTATCATTTGCTCTGGCTTGCCAGTGTGAAAAGGCATTCAAATGACAGCCAATCAGTAAAAGTTTACCGACTGGTGGTCGTACAGTGCTGACGGTCGGTTCATGTAAACAGACCGGCAGTGTCTGATGGTTGTCCCTTACAAGAAATGACAATGTTATCTATCAATTACTCCCATTACAGCCATTCCGTTATCAGCAATGCCTTCTGTAAATTTCGCAAAGTCATTTACTGATCATGGTGCTATGATAAAAAATGTACATATTGATAATTAACCAATGAAATAGCTACATTATTTGCAAGGAGTGCTTGCTCTTTATGGTCTTGACTTGCTTGTGCTGCACATATTTTATACAGGATATATGATAAAAAATATCCATAAACACAGAATATCTAATAATATGCATAAACAAAGGTGTATAGGAAAAAACAACAACCACTGCAGATTGTGAGAATCTTTATCATATTCACTAAAACTGTTAACAACTAATTTAACGATTGTGTCTCATACGCCTTCATGGAAAGTGAATACGTGTTATTAAATTGTCACCAGAAATAACCACTTTCAGAAACAGAAAGAGGAAAAAATCTTCTAGGAAATCTAACAATTCATTCAGTGCAGCACACCTATGACAAGGCAACAAAAGAGTTAAACGTGATCCCACTGTGGTTTTGTGCTGAGTCCTGCTTTCATAATAGAGAAACCTTTAACTGCAAATGTGGTGGTTAAGTTAAAACATATTGCTGCAAACTTCATTAAACCCTGGAGACCCGAGTGGAAATGCACAGAGAGAATCAATCAAAGGGACATGTAAAAGGTTAGAATGATGTTATAAGGTAATTCATGTCACTGACATTGAGTTATAAAGCACTTGGAAAAAAACACTGGTGTAGTATTCATGTTCCTGAATATCATGCAGTGAAGGATTGTCTGAAATTGACTTGTGGGAAGACTGCGACACAAAAGACTTTCTCAACCTTAACAGGGGAAACAAGTTTGACTGGTGAGTGGCAATTAATTCTTATCCTGATGGCAATGCAGCAAAATGAAAGGACCAATTCATAAATAAAATGGATTTTTATTCACAAAACTGTGAACTCATAACTAGAAATGAAATAGTAAGATGTTTTTCATTTTTCGTAAAATAGATTTCTAGACCTTGTCATTTTTACACGGACATGCAGAATTGTTATATAAGAGAACTAAGACAACATGCATGATATATATATATATATATATATATATGTATATACGAGTATATATATATATATATATATATACTGTATATATATATATATATATATATATTTTGTTAGGGCTGGCGGAACGCACCGAGTAAATATAAATATAAAGATAGTAAAGGTGCGTTCGCAGCCCGGGGTTCACCGTGCAGGAGTGGAACCTACTGCTAGTTAATGGCGACTCTATATGGCGGTACTATGCCAGAATAGACACGGGTTCCGTCACCCGGTCTGCATAGGAGCGAACTCTTTGCTTCACAGAGTTGCTGGGAATAAAGGTAACGCTGTGCCCTGTTAGCAGTCACAGGGTGCAGCAAATGGATACTAGTGGGATCCCTGCAATTCACCCCCACTATGCTAGTGATTGATCCCGCTCTGACCCTCGGTGGCTTTTGAGCCCGTGCCTGAGGATGCCCTGAGTCAGATGCTGGGATCAAGCGGGAGTTCCCACCCTACACTGACGGATTGTCAGGAGAAACTGGAGATAGCCGCACAAAGTGCGTACAGCACCGCACTGGCGGTCACTGCTGGTTTGACGCAGTATAGATTGTGCCTGGTGCTGCATGGCGCTAGACAGCTCCAACATTCGTGAACATTCATCAACCCTTTATAGCTGCTGCTCTCCAGGACCTTCCTAGTGGACCAATAGGAGCTGCTACAGGGCCTGAGCATGTGACCCCCGACCTCCAATGAGAGGTCTTCCCTTGGGCATTCTCAGAAAGAGAAAAGCAGGACTTAGTCCCAGGAGCACTTGCTCGCTACTGAACAGTATTGGTTATAATGGCTGAACCTGGAAGGGCAGCAGTAACCAAACGCGCAGTATCTGTCCGAGCCAGGCACTGGGACTGATGTCTCCGCTGAGCAGGCTCCACTGCGGCCGGAGGAGAATGAGAGACTGCAGCGGAGGTGGTTTGAGATTCCCCATGTGCGGCGGCGGGAACTCGACACCTAACAGAAATAGATATGGAGGACATACAGTGGGTACGGAAAGTATTCATACCCCTTTAAATTTTTCAATCTGTTTCATTGCAGCCATTTGGTAAATTCAAAAAAGTTAATTTTGTTCACATTAATGTACACTCTGCACCCCATCTTGACTGAAAAAACTGAAATGTAGAAATTTTTGCAAATTTGATAAAAAATAAAAACTGAAATATCACATGATCATAAGTATTCAGACCATTTGCTCAAACACTCATATTTAAGTCACATGTTGTCTGTTTCCTTGTGATCCTCCTTGAGAGGGTTCTACTCCTTCAATGGAGTCCAGCTGTGTTTAATTAAACTGATAGGACTTGATTTGTAAAGGCACACACCTGTCTATATAAGACCTCACAGCTCACAGTCCTTCTCAGATCAAATGAGAATCATGAGGTCAAAGGAACTGGCCAAGGTGCTCAGAGAAAGAATTGTGGCAAGGCACAGATCTGGCCAAGATTACAACAGAATTTCTGCAGTACTCAAGGTGGCCTCCATAATCCTTAAATGGAAGCACCAGAAGTCTTCCCAGATCTGGCCGACCAACCAAACTGAGCAATCGTGGGAGAAGAGCATTGGTGAGAGAGGTAAAGAAGAACCCCAAGATCACTGTGGCTGAGCTCCAGAGATGCAGTAGGGAGATGGAAGAAAGTTCCACAAAGTCAATTATCACTGCAGCCCTCCACCAGTCGGGCCTTTTTGGTAGAGTGGCCTGACGGAAGCCTCTTCTCAGTGCAAGACATATGAAAGCCTGCATAGAGTTTGCTAAACAACACATGAAGGATGCCCAGACTATGAGAAATAATATTCTCTGGTCTGAGTTGAAGATAGACCTTTTTGGTGATAATTCTAAGCGGAATGTGTGGAGAAAACCAGGCACTGCTCATCACCTGCCCAATATAATCCCAACAGTGAAACATGGTGGTGGCAGCATCATGCTATGGGGGTGTTTTTCATTGCAGGGACAGGATGACTGGTTGTCTTTGAAGGAAACATGAATGCGGCCAAGTACAGAGATATCCTGGATTAAAACCTCTTCCAGAGTGCTCTGGACCACAGACTTGGCCAAAGGTTCAACTTCCAACAAGACAATGACCCTAAGCACACAGCTAAAACAACAAAGGAGTGGCTTCAGAACAACTCTGTGACCATTCTTGACTGGCCCAGCCAGAGCCCTGACCTAAAGCCAATTGAGCATCTCTGGAGAGACCTGAAAATGGCTGTCGACCAGCGTTCACAATCCAACCTGATGGAACTGGATAGAATCTGCAAGGAAGAATGTCAGAGGATCCTTAAATCCAGGTGTGAAAAACTTGATGCATCATTCCCAAGAAGACTCATGGCTGTACTAGCTTAAAAGGGTGCCTCTACTCAATACTGAGCAAAGGGTCTGAATACTTATGACCATGTGATATTTCAGTTTTTCTTTTTTAATAAATTTGCAAAAATTACTACATTTGTTTTTATCAGTGATGATGGGGTGCAGAGTGTACATTAATGAGAAAAAAATGAACTTTTTTGAATTTACCAAATGGCTGCAATGAAACAAAGAATGAAAAACTTAAAGGGGTATGAATACTTTCCGTACCCACTGTACCTTCAAATCAGCAAAAGAATGGCTTCGGCAGAAGATGAACAATGTTTTGGAATGGCCGAGCCAGATCCCAGAAATATACAGATCAGTTCTGGACCCCACTTAATAGAAAATAAGCCCTGGAGTTAGAAAAGGTACAAAAAAAGCCACAAAACTGATAGGAGGCGAGGAGGATCTTAGTTCTGAAGAAATATTAGCATAATTAAATGTATTGAGAAGAGATGTCTAAAGACTGCATTTACACAGCCGAAATGTGGCCTGTTAAAACACTTCTGATCAATGATATACAATCCAGTCAGTGGTCGTTTAATAGCCAGTTTTAAGAGACCGACTGCACTTTCATGCTCAAAGGACATTTGCTAACACCATTGTTCTAGCAGAACATGTCATGGATGATGTGCTACAGAGAATGATGATTTTTAAGAGCAAGCTTAAAAATACTGTAACCCAACAAATGAGAGTTTTGCTTATTCATCGGGTGATTGACAGGCAGGAATACACCTTGTTTAAGGTAGGAATACACCTTTAATACAACCATCTTCACACTGGCCTATGGTAGAATGATCCCAAAAATAATAAAGTGACTAGTCATATAACTCAACTCTGAAAGTAGGTGCGTAAAAATAGATGTATTATACCTTGCTATCAAACAACCAAAGCAACATGATCTAAGGTTATATATATGTATAAAAAAATATTTTTCAGCACACCTCAGAAAGAACTGTATAAAAATGGAGCTTTGATGGGCCAAAATAATATATGACTTGTTTTTTCCCTTGTGATAAAGTAAGACGGAAAAGCACAAAGATTAACAGTAGCAGCAAGAAAGTGATGATAAACGAACCTCCTTGCATGGGAATATTATATGATAGGAAAAGAACGAGATATGCCTCAGTCTTCAATAACAGCCTGTCCACGGATGATTTGTCTGATGAGACCATCCGCCGTTAAGGACTAGATTCAATGAAGATATCACTGCTCAATAACATGTTTGCTAATTCCGCTACAAACAGGAGTGTGACATTAGAGACGGCGGTTAAAGCTGAAAGTCAATTGGCGAGCTGCTCAAGATAAGACATGCTTAAAATTAAACTTTGAAAACACTGCAGCAAGTGACTTATGAATTGAATCTCTTCACAGCTTATGTCCAGCTCGGGGATAAATACAGATGAGAGCCTCCTAACTCTACGAGTTGAACAATAAATGATAAACCCTACTTCCCATGCGCTTGTTTGAATGTTAAGCAGCTGTAGCTTTACAATCATTTTATATTCTTGTCAGAGATGTGTATGTTTGCTGGTAGAGCTTGAGGAAGGTGTCAAAGATATGAAACTTTACTGAGTACCAAGGGGAATGTAAATATTGCTTTTTCCCAGCCCCAAGGATTTGTTTGCACATATTTTGACAGTCCATGAAATCTTTGACACTGAGCCCTGTCAGATGTTAACAACGTTGCACTCTGAATAGGCAAAAAAAAAACCGGTTCATCATAAACTTTTTATATCTTTTTTCAGGCTTTGTGATCTCTGTCTCCAAAACTATCATGCATAAGAAGGCTTAATTTAACTGAAGTGAACGAGTTAGACTTTACAGTGCATAAAACATAAGACAATTTTATATTGTGCACTGGGAAAAAAATGATTTATGAAATAGTGGCAAAAAGAAAACTTTTAATGTCTTGAAGAATAAGCAATTTTATCTTATTTCTTCAGAAATCAACAGTATACATGAAAACAAGAAACTTTGTAATACATCCTATTAGTGAAATCCACTCCTTTCTCCTCCTGAACTGATCATTCATTCTCAAACTTCTCAATTAACAGGTAGAATCTGTCTTCAGTGAATACAAATGTTATCACTATTGAGATAGAAGGTGACCGTTGGTTCTCCTAAAGCTCTATGGAGAACTGTTGTTTCAGGAAAACTTGTGCCTGCCTCTAGCTCCTCCCCATCCCTTCTCCATAGACATTAAAAGCACCAATTGCCATCTCCTATCTCATTAAAGGAAAATATGTCTTCACTGAATACAAATTGTACTCATGAATTTAAAGTGAAAGATCAATCTAATAGATTAAATGAGCAAATTTCTTTGATAATATATTTTCATGTGCTCTATTGATTTATCAAATAAAAATGAAAACAACAGGTACTCGTTAAAGCAGATCTGTTACCAGATTTAACAATACAAACTATATTATTATATCTTAGACCATATGTTAAAATGGATATAATCATGAATTTAAGAAAACCATTTATCGCAAAGCTAGAGCTGGACTCAAAAGCTTTTCTGAGGAAGGTACATTAAAAAAAAAGAAGATTATACAGCCATTCTGACATGCTAAGTAAACCAGTCTCATCAGATTTAAGACATCTATGTAATAATGCATCCAGTTTTTATTGTGTAGATCCTTGACTGACCATTTTTACAACTTATCATTTTTGAAATGCTTACATCCTGGTTGGACATATCCCAGTAAGGCCTTTCACCGTACGACATTACTTCCCACATTACAATTCCATAACTCCATACATCACTGGCTGATGTAAATTTGCGGTACTGGATTGCCTCTGGAGCTGTCCATCGAACTGGGATCTTTCCTCCCTTTCAAAACAAAAAACAATTATTAAAGTTTGCATTCAAGAGAAATGTAAGTTGGTTTCTACACTAAACATAAAATTGACAGTATAGAGTTAAGTTCCAAAAAAACAGAAATACAACAAAAAGTTGTGTTTTTCTGTTCAGCTGGAAATTTATATGATAAATCACTATGATAAATGTATGTTTTTCGATAATCCAAACCTGCAATTTAAAAGTAAATATTTCAAAAGAAATATGGAAGGCATTTGAGGCTTTTCAAAGCAACCTTTAATGTACTTTCGCATCTTTATAGCTATTCTCTACATATACAATGTCGCACTCACACTAAAGGTACCGTCACACTAAGCGACGCTGCAGCGATACCGACAACGATCCGGATCGCTGCAGCGTCGCTGTTTGGTCGCTGGAGAGTTGTCACACAGACCTCTCTCCAGCGACCAACGATGCCGGTAACCAGGGTAAACATCGGGTTACTAAGCGCAGGGCCGCGCTTAGTAACCCGATGTTTACCCTGGTTACCATCGTTAAAGTAAAAAAACAAACACTACATACTTACCTACCGCTGTCTGTCCTCAGCGCTCTGCTTCTCTGGTCTGGCTGTGAGCACAGCGGCCGGAAAGCAGAGCGGTGACGTCACTGCTCTGCTTTCCGGCTGCCCGGCGCTCACAGCCAGACCAGAGCGCCGAGGACAGACAGCGGTAGGTAAGTATGTAGTGTTTGTTTTTTTACTTTAACGATGGTAACCAGGGTAAACATCGGGTTACTAAGCGCGGCCCTGCGCTTAGTTACCCGATGTTTACCCTGGTTACCAGCGAAGACATCGCTGAATCGGTGTCACACCCGCCGATTCAGCGATGTCTGCGGGGAGTCCAGCGACGAAACAAAGTTCTGGACTTTCTTCCCCGACCAGCGACATCACAGCAGGGGCCTGATCGCTGCTGCCTGTCACACTGGACGATATCGCTAGCCAGGACGCTGCAACGTCACGGATCGCTAGCGATATCGTCTAGTGTGACGGTACCTTTAGGCCTCTTTCACACCTCCGTGTCTCCAATACGTGCGGTGACAGTTTTCACACATACCGAAGACACTGAAACACATAGACCCATTCAAGTAAATGGGTTTGTGTCCATGTCACTGTTTTTCCATGGACCCGTGTGTCTGTGGGCAAAAATGCTGACATTTTTTACCGTCAGTTGACACTCAAATGGTAATGTGGCTTGAAAAGACAAATTATTTATTGTGCATCCATAAAGCAAAAAGTGAATGTTTTCAGTCCACATCTGGACCTTCATCAGAACAAATTTACTGGTAAAGTAGATATTATCAATATCCTGTCGTTTGCAGATCCAAAGGTTTCAAGTGTCTGGATGCCTTGACATGTCCTGTATGCGCCAGTGCAGAGCAGTATGCGACCAAAGTCGCGGAGGATAGAGCTCTCCTCTCTGCCGGCGCATACAGGACATGTCAAGGCATCCAAGCAACTTGAAACCTTTGGATCTGCAAACGACAGGATATTGATAATATCTACTATACCAGTAAATTTGTTGTGATGAAGGTCTGGATGTGGACCGAAAACATTCACTTTTTGCTTTATGGATGCACAATAAATAATTTGTCTTTTCAAGCCACATTACCATTTGAGTGCCAACTAACGGTAAAAAATGTCAGCATGTTTTACACGGGGCGGTATATATATAGCGGTATACAGGGAGCATTACACGGCGCGGTATATATATATAGCGGTATACAGGGGGGCATTACACGGGGCAGTATATGCCCACAGACACACGGGTCAATGGAAAACAGGGTGACACAGACACAAACCCATTTATTTGAATGGGTCTACATGTGTCAGTGTCTTCATATGTGTGAAAACTGTCACCGCACGTACCGGAGACACGGACAATAAATAATTTGTCTTTCCAAGCCACATTATCATTTGAGTGCCAAGTTAATTTCTCTTTTTGGACAATTTTATGCTGGACACCCTACTTGAGCACCTCCCATCCTATATTGTATGAGTGCCGTGTTTTACTACCTCAATTTTTTACCATCAGCGCAGGATGCAAAATGTCCCACACGTGTGCACTCGGATGACACAAATAGATGTTATTTGTGTGATACGCACTGGCGCCAGGGAAGAAGCGCTACAGTAAGAGCTGTTCCCCGGCATAGTGTAACGCTTCTTCCCTGGCGTCTGTCCATGTAGTACTGATGCAGCACATGTTTACCACACGTGAGCAGCAAGTATTACACACACGGATACACAGACACTGTCATCTCCGGTACTGTTTTTTTTTCCAGTACAATGGAAAAAAACGGATGTGTGAAACCGGCTTTAGGAAATCTAAGCTAAAGTCATTCAAAGATATGTCTTGTATCTGCCTGAAAACTAGGACTGTGATCTAAAGTAATTAGCATAAGATTACTCTCAAAGTAATATTTTCAAAAACATTAATCAGAGCGGACGGAATTAGACTGTGAATTGCAACGTGCGTCTGAATTTAGCTTTGATGGAGCATCCCAGTTTAAAAAAAATCTGTGCGTTACTCACCCTCCCTGACCCAGCACAGAGTCTCTGTCACTGCTCTCAGTGTTTGTTATCGTCTACTGCACGAATGTCATGTCGACAGCACTGTAGCCAACAACTGAGCTCCCAAGTTGACGGTAGGAGCCACTCAAAGACATTGAGTTCACCGATTGGCTGCAGCTCTGTCACTGTTATGTCAGCACTACAGAGCAATGGCGAACATGCACAGAAAAGGGCGCATGTGCAAGAAAAGTATATGAGCACCCTGCAGTCTAATAGTTCTGCTATGGAAGAAGCTCCTTATTGCTTTGGAAGTAGAAGTGAGTCTTCTTATCTCTTGGATCATTGGCTGCACAGGTTGCACTTGCCTGCCCTTACTGCAGACAATAGCAGACACCAAGAGCAGCAGTGGAGACCCAGCACTTGACATGGGGAGTGTGAGTAAAGCACAGGTTTGTTTTTGTTTTTAAACAAAGTGAAGCCACGGGACAAGTATTTGCTGAAAACAGAAAACCTTCTTAAGAAATTACATATCCACGATAATTTTCCTTTAATTGTTATTTATTGTAGGTAAAGATCCTTCTAAAATCCCTGCTCTGATCCACTTTTACCCTTAGTAACATACTAGAGTCAAAGGCAACTCTAAAATCTCCTCACCATGTCTCCAAAACAAGAGTTTCTACTTCCTTCTCCTTGTAGGATCAAGTTCATTTTCATTACAATGTTATTCTACAGTGACCCCCCTCTAATGAATAAATAGCTGAATAGAAAATAATCCGACTATTGTTTGAGTGTGTACACATACACAAAAGTAATGGAAGGTTATTAACGATTTTTGCCTTTTCAATAAACACAGCACAAAAACAAGCGCTAAATTGCAATCTGGGTGAGCACTAGATTATTTTCTCAGATGAGGAGATCCTGCATGTACTTAATCGTATTGGGCAGAAAGCAAGATGCTGAGATTGTAAAGAAAAAAATATATATATAAATCGCAAAGAATGATGCACATCAAAATAAAAATAGTTATCTTGTTTTAAGATTTACAGAAATTGAAGTTACATAGTTTCCATAGGTTGAAAAAAGACCTAGGTCCATGAAGTTCAACCTGTCTCCACCAATTATTAAAGGCCTTTAGCACAAAAATAAGCACCCATCTTTAAGAATGAAAAACCACAAAAAAATCATGTTGAATGACACAAAAAAACATATTACAGCTGTCAAAACTGAAACTAAAGATTTGCTGTGCCAATTCACTGCAGTGATCACGGAGTAAACGAGTAAGTGCACTCTTGACATGTCACTTACTCTTTTTTTCCTTGTGACATGACAAGAAACATGTAAGAAGTTTAGATCGGTGACGGCCTGGGTGCTAAGACCAGCAAAAAGCTCTGCTGCCTTCTAAAATGATGGGTTAGAAGCACTCCATTGAGTGTGGTCTCTCCTTTGTAGCTGTTGATGGATTCAAAGACCCTCTATAGACGGAGAAGATGGCAATCATTCACAGACCGCTCAAAAACTTCTGACATGTCTTTTATGACATGTCAAATGTTTTGCGAAGGTGCAGTACTACATATTTAAAGATATAAGTCAAAGACTTAAAATGATTGAGCGAGGCTTACTACTGGGCCTTGATTTCAAATTGTGGCGACAGACTGAACTCCGGAAAACATTCAAGACAAAATATAGAAGATTAAGAAAAACCTAACAAGATGAATAAAAAAGATGAAAAGGATTGCCAAATGCCCAGAAATTCCAGGACTGTTTGTAAAAACAGGGATCTATTTTTCCTGTCAAAAAAAAATTAGAGGGGTCTGAGATTTTCTTGAAGCTGAAGAAGCTTATACAGATTATTATAACCGTAATTGTCATCATTTTACAATTTGCAGTGAATGCAATTGATGTCTTCATATCAGAATCATGGGCTGTAGACATGAATCACTTATAATCCCAAAGACCTGTCATGGTTTTTCAATATGTCGGTAAAAAATATTTTCAACCCTGGTGATGAATATGACCATCTTTCAATTTACCATATGTATACGGCTAGCTTTCAAGATGGATGTAAGGCAATAGTCTCTCTCCTATTACATGGATACATTATTGCAGTGATAAGATCAGTGCTAAATGTTACATTGGTAGATCTGACATTCCGGACTTTTGACTCCCTGTTGATTAGGTACAAGTTTTTAAAGATATGTTATCTTGGTTTTTGTTTCAATAAGCCCAGTGATGTGATCGCTACAGTCAAGTTAGAAGCTGAAGTAAATATAACTCAAGGCATAAAATATACCGTATCTATCTATAGCTATACTACTTACTGTAGTTGTATATACTGCATCCGCGTCATCTTCTATAACGCGAGATAAGCCAAAATCTGATACTTTGCAGACAAGATTACTGTTGACAAGAATGTTGCGAGCAGCGAGATCCCGATGTACATATCCCATGTCTGCCAGATATCTCATTCCTGCTGCAATGCCTCTCAACATCCCCACCAGCTGAATTGCGGTAAACTGTCCATCGTGTTTCTAAAAAATAAAGGAAAAAAATGCTCAATTAAAAGTGAATTGCGCACTGAAGAAAAATGTCTGAAATAATGACAGAATTGCATGTCCAACATTAGGTATCCATGAGGTTGAATTGGAAATGGATGCGTTGTCTGAAAGTTGGTGAACTTATGGGAAGTATGAATGCTAGAAATAGCTGAGGTGCTTTTACCTGTGCATTTGATCCCGGAGTGTTTAATGTTTGGACTTTTATGGACATTGTCTGAGGGACTTTAATGGGCATTGTCTGAGTAGATCCTGAGCGTTTAGTTTTTGGAGGTGAAGTAAACCATTCCAAACATTTCTAAAGCAGAAGATGATCACAACTTAGTTTGCCTTTTATGATATATTCACTTACTGGAACAAATCACAAGTCATGTAACATAAAATTGATATGATGAAAGAATTACAATGTCTGAGGAAGTCCTAAACCTTTAGAATAAAGTACAACCATTTGAACATGTGGAAAATAACACGATTAAAGATCTATTTAAAATGAGCTCTTTTTTTTGACCATTGGTTCTTCTATCAAGAGGAGGATTATTGCTTCTGTTGTAAGAAACACAGCCATGTCAAAGCTCCCTAAATTCTTAATGGTTGTCAAGTCAGCATATGCACAGGTATTATCGGCTTGGTACAAGGCTGGTGTACATGACTGGTAATTACTATTAATCACTAAAACTAGTGAGTTAATAAAAAAATACATTATTAGTACAGTTTCAAAGGTTCAACATTCACAGTCCAAGTACAGACTGCGATGCACCGACTGGCCCCTGGACTCTCTACTCAAACTCATCAGCTATATTTGATGCTGTTGGGTTTGGGTGAAGAGACCGGTCAGATCTTACTGGTTTGTACTTGGATCGTGATTGTCTGACATGTCGGACTGTCAGAAAGCAGCATACTTTTAAGTATTTATTTTTGTTTGTTTTGTCACAAATTAGGTGTTTTTCAAATGGCTGCCATTAGATTAGTGGAGGCAAATCTCTTTCTAAACAAAGGTAATGACAGAGTGTGTCAATGCAGAGAACTTTCCTACCTTCTCTGGCTGTTAGTTATGAGGAAAGATAGCCTGACAGCAGGGAATGTATGTACATATCAGAAAGAGTAAAGGTACCGTCACACTCAGCGACGCTGCAGCGATATAGACAACGAGCCGACCTAAACTAGATCGCTGGAGCGTCGCTGTTTAGGTCGTTGTAGAGACGTCAAACACAGCAACTCCAGAATGATGCAGGAGCGATCCAGTGACGTAACGGCAACTCACTTATCGTTCTCGCTGGTTGTTAGCTCCATGTCAAACAGCCAGAGTGTACCGATCCGACACACATCTAGGGGCCCTATGCTCGTTGCTGGCGTCGTTGCTTTTGATGTCAAACATGACGATACACGCCGACCTGGCGACGAAATAAAGTTCTGGACTTCTAGCTCCAACCAGCGATGGCACAGCGGGATCCAGATCGCTGCTGCGTGTCAAACACAACGAGATCGCTATCCAGGATGCTGCAACGTTACGGATTGTTGTCGTTCTCTTTGCAAAGTTGCTGAGTGTGACGGTACCTTAAGGAGGAGCGACCTGATACAGGCTGCTGTGGGAGGGGTCATTTTTTAAAAGAGTTCCTGTCAGTGATGCTCCTATACACTCTGTTAGAAGGCATCTCCCACAGCCTCCGTCTCCTCTATTCCCTCCTACTTACTCCTTCTGATGTGTCTTTAACTGATCACTCTATGGATGTATGGAGATGTACACACATTCTCTTCACTTAGGATCCAGTCTCTCCTCATATTAGATAACCACAGAAGGCAGGAGAGATCTCTGAGTATTGAAAAAACTCTTACTGCTCTATATTTATGATGAGTTTCCTCACCATAAATGTGATGGCAGCCATTAATATAATGCATACATACACAGTGGCTTATGAAAGTATTTTTTCCCCATTGACTTTTTGACTATTTTGTTACATTACAACCTGTGTTACAACCTGTGTTTAAATATTTTTGTAATCTGATTAGTGTGTGATGCATCAGCACTAAATAGTGTCTAAGTTGTTGAAGTGAAGTGAGAAAAACATAGGCATACATTACATTCATGGAATCAAGTAAACCACCTTTTAAATTTATTATCCTTGGAACTTCATCATTAAGGCAGCGCACAGTTTATATTGTCACTAGATGGCAGCCCGATTCTAAAGAATCGGGAGTCTAGAATCCATATATACTTTATTTATTCAAATGTAAGAATAATACAATTAATAAATAATAGTAAGAAAGAACAAAAATAATAGGCAGTATATGGAGAAAACACCAAACAAAAGTTCAAAATTGGTGTGAAAATGTCACTGAACCACTTCACAACTAAATATATATAGTTTTGGTAAATGGTATTATCATTTTTTTGACGAAATTCGGCAGGAGCTTGAAGAGCAACGTCACGGGGCCCGCCTCCACGCAGTAGAAACTTGCTGTGAGGTAAAAATTCAAAAATCACACCAAAATGGCGGGCGGAGTGTGTCACAGTACGGCACGTTTCTGATTGGTCGCTCGCAGCAGGCGGCAACCAATCAGACACTGGACACTGTTGACGTCACTTATCTCCGGACATTAGCTCCGGACATTAGCTCCGGACATTAGCTCCGGACATTAGCTCCGGACATTAGCTCCGCACATTAGCTCCGGACAAAGCCACGGAAGTTGGCACAAATTGCAGGAAGTAGTATTCTAGGCAATTAATCTCCGGACATTAGCTCCGGACATTAGCTCCGGACATTAGCTCCGGACAAAGCCACGGAAGTTGGCACAAATTGCAGAAAGTAGTATTCTAGGCAATTATATATTAGATACGGCCGTTGATCGGCTTGTGGATCTGCAGCAGCCAAAATCGCTACATGCTTTTCATTCAACAAAATCAGGTGAGCAATTCTAAGAAAGCTCTCTTGGTTATCTTGAGGATAAGACCCTATTTTGTGCTTTGTGTCTCCATTTTTTTCCTATAGCAGTGATTTGAGAGTGGGACGGAAGTTCACGTTCCAACAAGACAATGACCCAAAGCACACTGCTAAAGCAACTCTGGAGTGGTTTAAGGGGAAATGTGTAAATGTTTTGGATTGGTCTAGTCAAAGCCCAGACCTTACTCCAATTGATAGGGTGATACTTGAATATTGCAGTTCACCAGGGTAAACTATCTAATTTGAAGGAACGGGAGCAATTTTCCCTTGATGAAAAATCCGAGTCGCAAGATGTGGAAAGCTCATAACGACTTATCCAAAGTGACATGCAGCTGTAATTGCGGAAAAACAAGGCTGGAGGCTCTACAAAGTACTGCTTTTAGGGGGGGGGGGAAGTTATGCACACTGAAGATTTCAGTAATTTTGTCCTATTTATTGTTTTCTTGGCAGTAAATAGAAAAATAAATGTTCACAGTTGTAGGCATGTTCTTTACATGAAATAGTGCAAACCCTCAACAGGGAAATTTCAATTGCAAGCCAATATGTATATATGTATACAGACACATATACACACATTAATATTGTATCGTTACATCAATTCATATTTTATTATTTCCTGCAGAGACCCTTTAATATTCCAGATTTAGTCTTACATACACTTGTGCTCATAGCACAAAAGAAGGGGGATTTCACTTTCTCTATCATGAACCCTTGTCATAGCCTCATTATCGCTGCTATCCTACAAGGGTTTCATTAATCTAAAACCAGGACTGCTGATATTACAAAATTCCTTGATATTAACTTAGTGAAAAATAATCATATTTTAGAGCCTTAATATAACTGTCAGGACATTTTTCTTATGGAAATAGTGGTATGGCTGAATAGGCTCTTGTCCTTCCATTTTATATAGAGTTCTGTTGGGAGTCATGAGACAACTGTCAAATAGGGCTAGAAGTGTTCTAGGGGGGAGTGGAAGTCACAGTGAGGAGCACATGCATTAACAGGCCCACAGTGCACTTACAACCTGATTTTCATATGGCTTATACACTAGAGTACTTATGATTGGCATATCAGATGGCTACAAAAGGTATTTTTATTGTTGGGCAACCATACCACTAATTACATACGTAAAAATGAACTAATGGGTTCTCTTTAAGTAAAAATTACATACCTTACATAGTAACAATTAATGGCTAAGTAGAAATCAAATGGAAAACGCTAGATAAGGTCTCCATGCCAGACATTGCTGTTGATGGAGCATGAGTAAAGGTGGTCATGCCCAAAGACAAAAGTAGGCCGATGTTTGTATCTTTTGAATGAATGATCATGTGGGAATGATCATTACATAGATGCAACCACACACATTTTGTACATATTGCTTGTTACTATTGTCGTCCAGGCAATATAGGATACCTGGCAACAAATAAATCTTTATGGAAATATTGAAAAATCTTTCATCAGGAAGAAAAAAAAAATCAAAAACAGAATGACATTCTTCCATGTTGGGTTGTTTCAGGAACAAGAAGAGTGGCAGCATTTGTGAGATTTTATCATTTCTCTATACAAATGATCTAACAGAATACATGTCCAACGCTGTATCAGAATACATATCTGAATCTACCATAAGCAGCATGGTAAAGCATACTAAAAAGGATTGGTCTCTTTTGACATGCATGTTTTAGTAACAGTCAACTTTTAGTTTAATCATATATTTCCAAGGGGAACAACAGTGGAAAAGACACTGCACAAACTTCTATGATAATCTGCTCAAACCCTGTAATTTGAAGGAGAATGCACGTTTACACAAAACAAATATGTCAGGAGAGCTGAAAGACCCTTTTTACGACAACATACAGAAGAACTAGCAGGTCCTCCTTCCTGCACCATACAGGGGAGCTGGAAGGTTCTCCTTACTGCAGGAGAGGTGGCTGGTCCTCCGTACTATACCATACAGGACAGCTGAAAGGTGCTCTTTACTGCATCACATGGGTGAGCAGACAGATTCTCCTTAATACACCATACCGGAGAGCCATCAGGTCCTCCATAATGCACTACACAAGAGAGCGGACATGACTTCCTTACTGCACCAAACATGAGAGCTGACAGATCCTCCTTACTGCACCGAACAGTAGAGTCGACAGATCCTCCTCTTAATGCACCATATAGGAAAGCCGTCAGGTCCTCCGTAATGCACCAAACAGGAGAGTTGACAGATTCTTCTATTAATGCACCATATAGGAAAGCTGTCAGGTCCTCCTTAATGCGCCAAACAGGAAAGCCAATAGGTCCTCCTTACTGCATCACACAAGAGAGACAACAGGTCCTCCTTCCAGCACCATACAGGAGAGCCGACAGGTGCTCCTTACTGCACCTTACAGTAGAGCAGAAAGATCCTTCTTACTGCATCACACAAGAGAGACAAGAGGCCCTCCTTCCAGCACCATACAGGAGAGCCGACAGGTGCTCCTTACTGCACCTTACAGTAGAGCCGTAAGGTCCTTCTTACTGCATCATACAAGAGTCGACAGGTCCTCCTTACTGCAACATACAGGAGAGCCAAAAAGTCCTCTTTACTGCATTATACAGGAGAGCCGACAGGCCCTCCTTACTGCACCAAACAGGAGAGCTGACAGATCTTCCTTACTGCACACACAAGGGACTGACATGTCCTCCTTACTGGACCATACAGGAAAGCCGACAGGTCCTCCTTACTGAACCACACTGGAGAGCCGACATAACCTCCTTACTGAACCACACTGGAGAACAGACAGGTCCTCCTTATTGCACCATACAGGAGAGCAGACAGGTCCCCCTTACTGAAGCACACTGGAGAGCCGACATAACCTCCTTACTGAACCACACTGGAGAACAGACAGGTCCTCCTTATTGCACCATACAGGAGAGCAGACAGGTCCCCCTTACTGAACCACACTGGAGAGCCGACATAACCTCCTTACTGAACCACACTGGAGAACAGACAGGTCCTCCTTATTGCACCATACAGGAGAGCAGACAGGTCCCCCTTACTGAACCACACTGGAGAGCCGACATAACCTCCTTACTGAACCACACTGGAGAACAGACAGGTCCTCCTTATTGCAGCACACAGGAGAGCAGACAGGTCCTCCTTACTGCACCACACAGAAGAGCCCACAGCTCCTCCTTAATGCACCACAAAGGAGAGAGACGACAGGTCCTCCTTACTGCACCATACAGGAGAGCAGACAGGTCCCCCTTACTGAACCACACTGGAGAGATGACAAATCCTCCTTACTGAACCACACAGTAGAGCCGACCTCTTCTCCTTTCTGCATCACACAGGAGAGACGACAAGTCCTCCTAACTGCACTACACAGCAGAGCAGACAGGTCCTCTTTACAACATCACACAGGAAAGCCGACAGGTCCTACTAACTGCATCATACTGGAGAGCTGACAGGTCCTCTTTACAGCATCATATTGGAGAGGTAACAGGTCCTCCTTACTGCACCACACAGAAATTGATTGCAGCAATACATCTCAAAATAGTAGGGACACTGCCATGTCTACCCTTCTTTTTACAACAGTCTGTAAATGTTAGAAACGTGAGGAGACCAATTGCTGGAGTTATTGGAGAGGACTGTTTTCCCATTATTGTCTGATGTAGGATTCTTGCTGCTCTACAGTCTTGAATCTTGCAAGATTTTTCATTTCATAATGCTCAAAATGTTTTAGATCGGTGAGAGATCTGTATTGCCGTCATTCAGTTTTTCACAGGAACTCTTCTTTTGGGAAACCATGCTATTATGACAGATGCAGTATGTTCCTTAGCATTGTCTTGATGAAATGCACAAGGTCTTCCCTGAAATAGATGCTTGGATGGAAACATATGTTGTTTTAAAACCTTTACATAGTTCTCATCATTGATAATGCATTTCAAAATGTGCAAACTGCAGATGTCACAAACACTAATGCAACCCAATACCATCAGAGAAATATGCACTGATAAGCTGGATGGTCCTTTTCCTCTTGAGTCAGCAGTTTTCATTAAGGCATTTAAATTTTATTTCATCTAACCACAGGACAGTTTTCCATTTTGCCCCTGTCAAATTTAAATTACCTTTGGTAGAGAGAGGACAAATTTTTTCTGGATTGCGTTGATATACAGTCATGGCTGAAATTGTTGATATCATCGAAAGTGTTCACAAAATTAAGTATTTCTCCCAGAAAATTATTGCAATTACACATGTTTTGTTATACACATATTTATTTACTTTATGTGTATTGATAAAACATAAAAAAGAGAGTAAAAAAGAAGAGAAAAAAAGGCAAATTGGACATAATTTCACACTAAACCTCAAATATGGGCGGAATTGTTGGCACCTTTGCAAAAATGTAGGTAAACAACTTTGTTTCAAGATTTTGATAATCCTTCAACTCATCTGTGGCAAGTAACAGTAGTGGGTAATATGAAAATCACACCTGAAACCAGAATTGTTGAAAAAATATCAACAATCTCAAGGTTACAAGTCCCTCTCCAGAGATTTTGATGTTCCTTTCTCCACGGTGCGCAACATGATTAAGAAATTTACAACCCATGGCACTGTAGCGAATCTCCTTAGATATGGAGAAACATTGATTAAAGGATGTAATGCAGGATAGTCCAGAGGGTGGATAAGCAGCCTCAATCAATTTACAAAAAAATTCAAGGTGTCTTGCAGGCTCAGGGTGCATCATTGTCAGCGCGAGCTAGCCGTTGCATTTGCAGAACCCCACAGCTGACAAAGACATAAAAAAGCTAGTCTGCATTTTGCCAAAATGTATGTGAGTAAGTCAAAATCCTTATATGAAAACATCTTGTGGAAAGATGACACAAAGTTGGAGCTTTATGGTAAAGCACATCATTTTACTGTTTACTGAAAATGGTATGAGGCATACAAAAAAAGAACATAGTACATACAGTCAAATATGGTGGAGGTTCAAAAATGTTTTAAGGTTGTTTTGCCGTCTCTGGCACTGGGTGCCTTGACTGTGTGCAAAGCATAATGAAATCTGACGATTACCAAAGGATTTTGGGTCACGATGTAGTGCCTAGTGTCAGAAAGCAGGGTTTGCATCTTAGGTGATGGGTTTTATAGCAGCACAATGACCAAAAACAGCACACATAAATGGATGGAATCAAAGAGCTGGAGAGTTCTGAAGTGGATAGCAATAAGTCTAAATCCCATTGAACACTTGTGAAATATCTTAAAATTTCTATTGGGAGAAGGAACTCTTCAAATATGAGAGACCTGGATCAGTTTGCAAAAGAAGAGTGGTCCAAATTTCCAGTTGAGAGGTGTAAGAAGTTTCCTGATGGTTACATAGAACTATTGATTTTAGTTACAGTCGGGGAAACAAGTATTTAGTCAGCCATCAATTGTGCAAGTTCTCCCACTTAAAAAGATGAGAGGCCTGTAATTGACATCATAGGTGGACCACAACTATGAGAGTCAAAATGAGAAAACAAATCCAGAAAATCGCCTTGTCTGATTTGGCAACATTTATGTTGCAAATGATGGTGGAAAATAAGTTTTTGATCATTAACAAAAGTTCATTAGAATATTTTGTTATATATTCTTCTTTGGCAATGACAGAGGTTAAACGTTTTCTGTACGTCTTCACAAGGTTGGTACACACTGTTGGTGGTATGTTGGCCCATGTGTAGCCGCCATCAATTTTTAAATTTTGCATATGAATTGAAATCATGTCCAACTTTCAACATCTGGCCTGTGTTCTATGTTCTTTTGAATATGGCTATAAGAGATATCTAAATCATTGCATTCTTATTTTCTTAACATTTTGTAGAGCGTCTCAACATTTTTGGAATTGTGGTTGCATTAAAAGTAATAACTGTATAAAATGTAAATCATCGGCAATATTAATAAGAGCATGTAGGTAAAAGTAATAAACAGCATTCTTATAAAGTATATTAATGGCTTCCTAAAGCGTTTTATGCATGGTTATATACGTGACTTCAGCAAAGCACAGAGAACTTTAACCATCATCAGTGGTATGGGAGCATCTATTCATGAGGTTGGCACTGTCTTTTTTCACTTACCAACCAGGAAAACAAGCACAGCACCAATAGAAGATGATGTTTATATAAAAAGAAAAGGGTTCTCATTACATACCAATTCGAATTACTAAAAGGGAAGGTAAAAGTAAACACATATCCCATACATATTTATGAAACACTAAACACTCATTGTACAATCATTTATGAAAAGCACTCACCCTTAAAAATGCGTCTAGAGCTCCATTTTCCATGTATTCAATTACAATCATTACGGGTTTCCCTAAAACATGAAACATGCAATGTTTGTGAGACTTTTTCCAAACCAGAACCAACACCCATTTTGATACGAAACATCTTGCTCTACTTGATAGTTTCCACCCGAGGAGTGGCAGCAACGGTAATGAGATAGGCCGTTGTAAGTATCTGTGTGTAGCATGGATGTAATTTGTGCGCATAAATAATAAGAAACAATATGTCAGCATGTACTGGAGATGGCAGGGAAGGGACGCTTTACTTTCTATTGAATTACTTTAGTGTTTGCATGCCTCACATAAATCACGAGAAACCTTGTCTGTGTTTACTAATTTCCCTCATGATAATTTGGCCATGATGAATATTTACGGCAAGACTGAAGTCCTTTAACTCATGTGTAGCGAAAACCTCAAACCACAGAAGTATGTTGTACTTACCACGCGTCACTACCCCCTCCAGATGAACAACATTCGGATGGTCAAACTGGCCCATTATACTTGCTTCACAGAGAAAATCCCTTCTTTGTTTTTCTGTATAGCCAACTTTAAGCGTTTTTATGGCAACTGCTACATCTCTTTTTCCTGGAAGCTTTAGACGACCACTGCACACTTCTCCAAACTCTCCTAGAAAGAGAAAAGTAGAAGAGAAAACAGATGCTGCGATCAATTTCTATACGCTCTAAACAGTCACTATCAGGTTATAGCTCTTTTATAAAGTTAGACAAGACATTTACATTGCCTTTTACAAAATAATTAATGTTATAAATAAAAAAGACACAGCCAATCAATATATAGAGACCAGGTCTCATATTAGTAAAAATTGTTATAATAATTCAAGGAAAAAAAATAATGTCTTTTATACCAAAGGGCAATTTTTACAGTGACTTCTAAAAGGTAGGCATTGGTAGCCTTGGCAGAAGAGAAAAGGGCAAAAAGTCCAGTTACAGCAAAACATTTCTTTTTAGAAAAACAAGTGAAAAAATATTATTAAACGGAATCTGTCACCTACCTTTTTGTATATAAGCTGCGGCCACCGCCATCAGGGGCTTATCTACAGCATTCTGTAATGCTGTAGATAAGCCCCCGATGTATCCTGAAAGATAAGAAAAAGAGGTTAGATTATACTCACCCACGGGCGGTCCTGATGCTTTCTGGTCTGATGGGTGTTGCGGTCCGGGTCCGGCGCCTCCCATCTTCATGCAACGACGTCCTCTTCCTTTCTTCATGTCGCGGCTCCTGGGCATGTGTACTTTATCTGCGCCAGCAGTGTGCAGGTGCTGGGCCTCTCTGAACATTCCCGGCGCCTGCGCACTGCAGTACTTTGCTCTGCGCTCATCAGACAAAGTACGCCTACGCAGGAGCCGCGACAGGATGCAAGGAAGAGGACGTCATCGCATGAAGATGGGAGGCGCCGGACCCAGACCGCAATGCCCATCGGACCGGACCGCCCCCCCATGTGAGTATAATCTAAATTGTTTTTCTTATCTTTCAGGTTACATCGGGGGCTTATCTACAGCATTACAGAATGGCCGAAGCTTATATACGAAAAAGTAGGTGACAGATTCCCTTTAAAAAACATTTATTTGAATGCTCTGAAAACAAGAAAAACCATAGCACTAGGCCACCGCGTTTCGAGCACTACCACGCTCTTAATCATAGCACAATTATGTGACAGTGAAAAGGTTTAAATACAAGAGAGCATGCGGAACCATCAAATGAGTATCCATCTTCAGCTGATTTACAAACCAATGCAATGCAGTCAACAACAGAATTCATTAGGACTATACTGACATGTGGAAGGAGAGGCAAAAAAAATCAATGATGCATATCTTATCTAAAATTACATAATATGAGCCAAATTTTAGCAAAAACATTCCTTAATAATAATACAAGTAAGTTTTAAAGTTTAAACCCAAAAATGCTCGAGTATCCATGTGAAATATCGAAAACGAGTCACGTGTTCACAAAAGAGCAGACCCATTTCCTCCCCTTGCTGGGAGCTTCACCCTTTCAAAACCACAAATCTGCAAACTACTAATGTCGCCGTTATGTTTTTCTAAATAGTGAAGATAATCCAGAGAGAGATTTTTTTGCAAGTATAGTTAGTACAGCTAGAATCTGTTTTAGCTCCATTAATGTGCTCAGAAATCCTGACCTTCAGGTTCCTTGTTTTGCAGCCAATATATTGAAGGTTAAATGTTGTGCACACCCAAGCATGTGTTTTGGCTGTCTAACAGCCACGAACTATGCAACCGTAGGGACTCGAACATATTATCCGAGCAATACTGTTTGGAATAGTATGCGGGGTGCATTTTACTGTATGGTGTACACTGTGGGGTCCATTATATTGTATGGAGCACTATTTAGGGTCCATTATACTGTATGCAGCACTATGTAGGGTCCATTATAGTGTATGGAGCACTATGCGGGGCCATTATACTGTATGGAGCACTATGCGGGGCCATTATACTGTATGGAGCACTATGTGGGGCCATTCAATTAATCTGTATGGAGCGCTATGTGGGGCCATTATACTAAATGGAGCATCATGTGGGGCCATTATACTGTATGGAGCACTATGTGGGGCCATTCAATTATTCTGTATGGAGCGCTATGTGGGGCCATTATACTAAATGGAGCATCATGTGGGGCCATTATACTGTATGGTGCACTATGTGGGGCCATTTTAGCCATTATACTGTATGGAGGGCTGTGTGGGGATTACACTTGGAAAATCATACTGTGATGGGGTCACCATTCTTGGTCGGGACATTTAGGGAGGAGAGGTACAGTAGGTCATCATACCGTGCGTATGGAAGGTACTGTGGAGGAATTCACTGTGGGGTATGAAACTGTGTTCGGGTGCACTTTTGTTTGCATCATATTTTATTATCTATTATTTTTATTATTATTATTATTATTATTTTATTATCTGACTTATTTATGGGGTTTTTTATCCTTTGTTATTACATATTTAAATTAGGTCATTGGGCCATGTGCTTTTTACTGCTCTTACATAACATATATTCCAATATTTTATTCTAAGATCTATTAATTAAAATGTACTACTTTTGTGGGACAACCCCTTTAAAGTTTGTTTCCATATGTAACAGTTCAAAGTTTGACATCCCTGGTATATGTGGACAGAAAAAATAAAAAAAAGGTATAGCTTTTGGAAGAAGAGGAGAAAAAAAAAATGAAAAGAAAAAACGGAAATTGAGCATATCGGGAAAGGGTTAAGGGATACTTTATGCAGATGCATAAAGATTTAACCCTCAGTGGGACTCACTGTGGCTTCAAGATGAAGCTCCTTGATAACGTGACATGTACATACTATTCTATGTAGCCCGCTTATATGGTCTCTGTAGTAATCTAACCTGAATATTTATTCTAAAGTGCATTCTCGGCTTATTGAAACTAGAATAAAAATGTATTAAGCAAATTGTTGTAACCTCCTGGCAGCTTGGCTCTAAACACGCACTATCAAACTCCAATAAACATGATTTATTGGCAAGCCTTTACTGCTCGTAGACTTTTACGGAGGAATAAAATAAAGATGCATTTGATTTCAGGGTGTTAGTGAAAGCCGTGTGTGCCGGTTGAGGTTTGGGCCATTACAATGAAGCGGTTTGAATCGAGCCCCAGGTTTACAGTGACAGACACTAAAGGACATTTCGGTGGAGTCACTAAATCTCAGAAGGCTTTTTGTTGCGAACGTCTCTTATCAGAGATTTCAGAAAATGACATGCACACTGTATAATTTAGAGCTCCTGCCCCGCCAGAATTAGCACTGCTTCCTGTCAGTCCACCGGGAACTGATATTTAATATCTTTGTCCTAATGACAACCTGCTTTTGTTTTTTTAATCTCGCGTTCAATTATACATAAAATCAGGAAATGGGATTAGCTCCTTTCACCTGTAGGACTCCACTAAATCAGCGTGTTTATGGGGTCTCTTACTCCTGTCTAATTATGGGTTAGATGAGAGGTGCTGGGAAGTGAGTTCTTACTTTAATCATTTATCGCTTGAGTTTCCTGAGGCGACAGACATGTTTGTCTGTCAAGGACTGCAGATTAAGTGGCGATAATGTGGAGCATTAATATTAATGTCATCTTTTCACATGAATGGTACATCATGGCATTAAAGGTAAGTATGGTACATTTCTGCAACCAATAACTAGAGACTTTAAAGCCACTTTATAAGAACAGCTATTATTATTATCACTATGCGATGAATTCATTGTGCAAACAAGTATAAAATATTGGTCACTACTCGGTATTATCGTCTTGTATCATGTAGTGGGTCAACTTATCAGTACAAGGGCTCGATCACACCATCGTATTATAATAATTATCAGTCCCAGGGCAATCCAAAAAAGTATCAGATCACATGGGGGCCAATATTATTCTATGGGGCCGTGCACGTCAGATTTTTCCCTCAGACTGAGCCGGTCTGAGGCAAAAACTTGCATCATATACTTTAAACCAGAAACCAAGGAGAAAAATCTACCCCAATAATAATATGGGTTTCAAGTAGATACACAAAATATTCAAAAGCACAAATCATATAAAAACCTAATATTTTATTGTTATAAGACACTAAACAAAACTAAACACAAAAATTTGGAGGAGGCACATGATTCAAATACCAGAAGCAATATACAGGGGCAATTGGTAAATGAGATGAATCAATATATACCAATAATCACACCCTTGCTTCTTATTTAATATTATTTAATATCTTATTTAGTGTCTTATAACAATAAAATATTTGGTTTTTATATGATTTGTGCTTTTGAATATTTTTTTTAAGTAGTTTTTTTGGTTCAAAAACTTGCATCATGCCTGAGTTTGATTCGATATTTGAAGCACACTCGGCCATGCAAGTCAGTGAGTGCATGACAAAGACCGGACTGTACTTGGATGACATCTGAGTTCAGTCTGATTTCTGCGCACTTACAGAATGGACAAGATGGATAAACATTGTTCTCCTATCTTCTCCTCACGGTGTACTTCAATCGTCTCCTCCGAAACAATCGGATTTCACTATGCTGACACTCTGATCAGTTTGATCAGGTGTGCCATTAGCATAATCGACCCGATTCTCTAGGGGAGAGCATCTATGGTCATGTGTACCTAGCCTAACTATGTATTCACATACCTAAATAAACCTGCTATAGCAGCTATCTCACCAAACAAATACATGCATAGCTCAGCCAAGAGTACACATATTTGCATCGGGGAATGCAGAGTGATTCATTGCCAGAGACCTTTGGTGGTCTCCCAGAAAAATAGAAGGATCAGGAAGGTAATTTAACTTGCACAATCCTTCTCTTCTCTGACATCATCTATACAGTTGAAGAGGGAAGTACTTACCAAATGAAATGGTCCTCCAGAACCTGTCACATCCAGAAACGCTACTCAACTGCAGATATATTGGTAATCTGCAGTTAAAAAGCATTTAAAGGGGTACTCCCATGCTACGAAATAAGCAAGTTAATATTTTTCTTGCTTTTTTCTGAAGTAACAGCCATGAGCCCATTGATTTCTATTTATAGGGCAGTTAGCTGGTCTCATCCCCTTCCCAAGGCATGGCCACCATCAGCAGCTTTCACTTGAGCTTGTTCAAAGACACCGTAATCTCTATATGCAAATATAGTAATAACAAGATAGTTTTCGAAAACAAACAAAGCAATATAAAGAGGACCTGTCAGCAGGATTTTGCTAAATTAACAACAGGCATTGTCATGTTGGCACTGTGAAAGCCGTTTTGTGGTTCTTTTGTAATTTGTGTTTGAAGTTTTCATTTGATCATATGCTCATGCTTCGGGCGGGACTGTGGCAGGAGAAAAAAAGAAAAGACCTGCCCACAATTTGTATGGGCCTCCCTTTTTAAATTTTGCGCTAGCACTGGCCAAAATTGGAGCTGCCTAATGACGAGCCAAGATCTCGATCTGTGGATGCGCCGCCAGTGGTGCCATTTTGCTGGAGACAGCTGCCGGCTTCCTTTAGTGGTGATTCTGCTCTTGCCTCCTGTGACCCCACTCCACTGCCGCCCCACTCTCCCCAGCAAGCCAGGTAATCTACATTCGGACTATAAGATGTACCCCCATTTTCCTCCCAAATTTTGGGGAAAAAAGTGCCTCTTATAGTTGGAAAAATACAGTACCTCCTACTCAGACTTGCAAGAAGATAACCAGGAATGGTCTTTTCTAACTTTTCTATGCCATGATCTACATTGAAAGAAAATTCAGAAATTCTGCCAGTGAGTATTCATATTAGGCTTACACTTGTTTTTTTGGGGGGAGGTGATATTACAATTTGTGCTAAGTACACTTGGGGCATCAGTAATCAATCCATTATTATGGGAGAGCAGATGTCAATCAAAGGTAACACAAAAAGTATAAAGCTAGAGGCGTATAAAACAGGATCCATCACTGATAATAAAAAATAGTAAAGAGCACAGTAACTACAGCTTATGTGAAAAAGCCTCTCCCACTGAAATTTATTTTCTGACTATTGTCGCAATATCTCAAAAAAGACCACTGCCCTCATAATCTTAATAAAAATGAATAAAAAAATATAATCAGAAAACAAAATGTTTCCGTAATTCTGTATTTGAATTAGTAAAAAATGAAGGTGAAACATACCATTTCAACTAAAGGCTATGCAATCAATTGCAATGAATTGCTCTCCGCGTGGTTGCCGCATAGCAGTCTCTTTACAAGAAAATCAAGATTTTGCTTTTTTCAGCTTTCTCATTCTCAGATAAGCCCACCGTGTTTGTAGAAATACAGCAAAACAAAAAGGTTCAACGTATACGTTATCATTACATTCCTGTCATATCATGTCTGGGATTCAATTCAATGGCTAAATGGAAATGTTCACTAAAGAAGACACCATCGTCTTACCTGAACCAATCACACGCTCGATTTTTATACAAGATGCATCCAACTCCTTGGCAAATTGATGGACAGCTCTATTCGGATCTTCATACGTTTCAGGGTCAATGTAGGTTTTGGTGCCTGGAAATTTAACTGTAATGATGTCAGAAAGCAGAACGGTGATGAAGAAAAGCAATGTTCACATAGCTAGAACTGTCTGTTCAGTGTCACTAGATAGATGTCAATATGAGCAGCTATTTGTGTGCACTTGCGTAGCGATGTTAGACGTACAAAGTATTATGCTATTTGTTGGGTAACCCAAGCGGTATCACCACTATCCTGCACTGATTTATATCACCCAACGTTCTTTAAAAAGGAGGAAAGTTTTGATAACATGAAGCCTAACATTTACATTATATTTGACACTGTTATTTAAGTCAAGGAAAGGGATTAAGGGATTTAAGTCAAAGAAACTATTGTTTAACTTGCAGCAGGAACATTTATCAAAGTTATTCATTATTACATCAGAGATCCAAACATGCATGTGCAAGGCTGGGTTTCCAGTGACTGGCGGCTGTCTAATAGCCTGTTAATACAGGATGACCTGGTCTCAGATGGGCACTGAATGATCTAGAATAGATAGGCTGCCACTGCCATTATCGGTGCGTCTGTCTTGCACAGGACAATGCGCTGCTGACCGAGAACCATGATCTTTTTGTGCAGCACAAAGGATCATTTCACTTGACAAATGATAATATTGCTCAATAGTCAGCCTGTTTAGACTGCACAATTATTGTGAACTAGATGGTGGCCCGATTCTAACGCATCGGGTATTTTAGAATATGCATGTCCGCGCAGTACATTGCACAGCCCACGCAGAACATTGCACAGCCCGCGCAGTACATTGCACAGCTACATAGTAGTAGTTTAATAATACAGCCCACATAATATATTGCACAGCCCACGCAGTATATAGAAATGTGGACACCATATCCCTGTTAAAAAAAAAAAAAGAATTAAAATTAAAAATAGTTATATACTCACCCTCCGTTGGCCCCCGGATCGAAGCGGTTACCGACGCTCCTCGCGCGCTCCGGTCTGAAGAGTGCATCGCAGTCTCGCGAGATGATGACGTAGCGGTCTCGAGAGACCGCACGTCATCATCTCGCGAGAACGCAATGCATGGAGCGGTCACCGGGGCGTCGCGAGGAGCAGGAAAGGCCTGTTCCTGATCCAACGGATGGTGAGTATATAACTTTTTTACCTTTTTTATTATTTTTAACATTAGATCTTTTTACTATTGATGCGGCATAGGCGGCATGAATAGTAAAAAGTTGGTCACACAGGGTTAATAGCAGCATTAACGGAGTGCGTTACACCGCGGTCAACGCTGCCATTAACCCTGTGTGAGCGCTGACTGGAGGGGAGTATGGAGCAGGCACTGACTGCGGGGAGGAAGGAGCGGCCATTTTTCCACCGGACTGTGCCCGTCGCTGATTGGTCGTGGCTGTTTTGCCACGACCAATCAGTGACTTGGATTTCCATTACAGACAGAGGCCGCGACCAATTAATATCCGTGACAGACAGACAGAAAGACAGACAGACGGAAGTGACCCTTAGACAATTATATAGTAGATT
This sequence comes from Ranitomeya imitator, assembly GCF_032444005.1. Classification (NCBI taxonomy): domain Eukaryota; kingdom Metazoa; phylum Chordata; class Amphibia; order Anura; family Dendrobatidae; genus Ranitomeya; species Ranitomeya imitator. Next base: position 325,981,386 of record NC_091286.1, on the reverse strand, counting down.
GAGCTTTCCCATGAATGCTTGTTGACAATAATCTTTAAGTATAAATTGATCTTAAGAGGGAGTAAACAACACAAGTATTTCACAAGCATGACTGTAGGTTATTCTACAAAACTAAAGTCGTTGTTCACTACTTGGACAACCCTTTCTCATACACGAAGCTTGGCCCCGGTAAAACAAAAAAGTTTATACTCACCTGCCGTGCCAGCGCCATTTCCGCTGTGTCAGCACTCACTTTTCCTGGGATTCCTGTGCGATTGTTGTGACATGTGACCCCGGCGCCCAATCAGTGCTTGCATTACTGTATCCGCCTTCTGTCGAATTGAACAGGAATAGGAAGTCAGATCAGTTGGAGCCTGGACTTCCTCTTCATGTTTAATACGACAGAAGGCGGGGACAGTGACACCAGTGCTGATTGGGCACCAGGCTCATGTATCACAATAACCACATGCAAGCCTCGGAACTGCATTGAACGGCGCCAGCACGAGAGGGGAGCATAAGCTTTTTTACTTATCGGAGCCAAACATTTAGCTCAAGAAGGGGTTGTCCTAGTAGTGGACAACCCCTTCAATGAGCTTATTTAAATGAAACACTAAAAAAGATTTTTGTCTCCCCAACCATCACGGAGAAGTGGTCACTGTGAAGCCTTTCTCTGGCTTTTTCCTGCCCTGCTTGGCTTGATTGACAGATCTTTCCCAGTTAATGCAAAAACTTGTCAATCAATGTGAGTCAGGCATGGAGAAACAAGAGAGGAGATATCAAGTGGGCAATTTACCCCAAAGCTGTCTTATTTTTAAAACTGTGTTTCTCTGAAACACTACAGGTCTGTCATTATTTTATGCTGCCATGTTTGTGGTAGAATGTATCTACTGACAGATTCTGTACATAGTTTTAGTATCAGGGTTTTTTTCTAGATAAGTTTGGATATCTCAGGAGTTTTTTTATGCAATGAGGTACTGTTTTACATAGGACTGTAGGGTAATGCTCCTTAAAGGGACTGTCAGAAGAATCAACCCTCCTAAGCTGTCTATTTTATCACAGGGCATAGGAAGCTGAATGAAATTATACTTTTGATATATGTGATCCAATGTCTTATGCCACAGAAAACCACATTTTTCTTGAGCTTTTCAATGAGCTGTTCAGGGTAATGGGGAGGATACTGACGTGTATGAGAATCTGCCTCCAGAGCTTATTTTAACTGAAAGGGGGAGTTACCAGTGTGATGTGTAATGGCCGCTCTCTGCTCTCCTGATCTCCCTGCAGAGCTGTGTGTGATTATACCTCACACATCTGCAGGTTCCTCTCATGGCTTCAGATTCCATCTTACACAAAGCCAGTGTTGCGGTACAGCAGAGCTGTAGCTGCTAATACACTGGTTATGACACATAGTTCAGTTCTATTGTTCTGTGTTAATTATATGTCTCACACTGGTAACTCCCACTTATATTTCAAATATGCTCTGGAAGCAGATTTTCATGCAAATCCCCCATAGCCTGGAACAGATCATTTACATGTAAGAAAAAAGTAGATTTCTCTGGAATAAGGAGTCAGATCACATACCAAGGTATAATTTTATTCGGCTTCCTATTAGTGTATGTCAATATTGATGGATTAGGAAGGATAATCCTATTGACAGATTTTCTTTAAATTGGTTTTCTCATCATAGAAATTTAATAGTATATTCCATATTCAAAGAATCGATCATAAATGTTTGAAAAATGTGGACCCTGTCTTTGGCACCCAACTGACATGGAACAGGTGTTCCCTGACTTCAAATATGGGGGTTGATCTGTGGGTATGCTATAAATGTCCATGCACCAAAAAGAAGGATTTAAAAAATGAAAAACTTAATCTAAAATGATGCACTAGCTTGCTAGAGATTTATACCTGAAAGATATCATAGCACAATGATAATAATGACATTGAAAAGAAGCAAAACCCAGTGATTGATTTTCTTTTTATTTTACTATTCAATCTCACTGAATCAAAACGTTTCCACGGTGAGTGCAATGGTGAGGAAAGATTATATACAACAAAGATTACTGCATAAATTAATGTTTCCTAGAGAGACGTCTATTTCTGACTTCCCATTTGAATGAATCAGAATTTTCAAACAATATGGAGCCGCACTTTGAATAGGAGGTACGCAATTAATTTCTCTTTTAGCTCTCATTTGCATAGCGCAATCGGTTATGCTGTTATTTATTTTAATGTTATCTTAGCAGACTTCTTATCTGTTCGTGTGGATGGAAAATAAACATGAATGGCCAAGAAAGGGCATAGAAAACAATAGGTTAACCTCCTACACAGTGATTTCAGGCAGGCAGATGGAGAATGAGCCACACTCTTGTTTTTTTCTACGATAAGCGGCCTGGATTCCAAGTAACCTCGTGCATCTCAAACGGGCCTCTGATGGTTCTTTATTCAAGCTGTCATAAAACATTTTGACAGGGGAACGCTACTCTGGCATACCAACATGAAATAGTGTTGGCTGGGATCTCAAGGCATTGTTGGTTGGAAACCATAGAAGGAAATAAAAATGTAAATTGCCATTCCCTTCGTAAACACGGCTAGTGTTTTTTTTTTCATCTTTTTTTAAAGCGCTTGATTCAATGAAAGATTGAAGCGCTCAGAAAATTAAGGTACAGTACGGCCTTCGCTAACCCAAGTTTAATGCTTTCGTTCCATGAGGAACAAATCAATAAGAAAAGCATTCATACTCCGGAATATTTGCTTTCTACAAAAGAACAATAAAACACGACCGACTGTAAATAGCTGGTGACCACTGTGTTTGGTTGCTGCTGATGCAGTCAGATTAAATTAATCACTAGCCTTCCCTTCAATGCATGCTGACAAAGGAAATCAAATGTAGCCTTTACCAAGAATATTTCGCTCAGAGCTGTGCTTCTCGCCAATGGAGAAACAGAGCATGTAAGAAAAAAAAATGATAGGCTGGATAATAAAGGTGCACTCCAGCTCTTTCACATTAAAGACAGCGCGATAGAAAAGCGGAGACGTAATCCGAGAACAATAATGTTATCCTGAACTGTCCACGCACATTAGATTTCTGAAGGCAGACTTAATGTCTGCCAAGAAGTCCACGGCATCTGCTGTCAGGAGAATAAGGGATCGGACAAAGTGGATATTTACCTGTCCATACTCCTTCCCCAGAGTAGAGTATGGCAGACGCTTATCTCTTTTCTCTCTACTTTGAAATCATATGTAGGCAAGCCAAACATCCAAATTAAAGAGGTAGTCAAGAGGGAATCAGTGGGACTACAACGAGTGAGGGGAAGCCCTTATCTACGAGCCAGAGTAGAGAACCGCTAGTAAAATGTCGCGAGTTGGCTGAAGCAGCGGAAATTGATAGCCAGCAGTAAGGCCAAGGATTTTTAGAACTTGCCCAAGACAATCAGCTGAAAAAGGCATTGTAATAAGGATATATCTCATTTAGGGTATGTTCACACACGCAGCATATTTGCTCTATTTTCTGGTACAGGATGCATATACACTACTTACAGTATAAAATATCTACACACATTGATCATACGTGCAGATTAAGGGTAAGTTCACACAGGGCGTTTTTGCTGTTTTTTTATGCTAATTTTCAGCTGCTTTTTACAATACCAGCAAAGCCTATGAGAGTTCGGAAATCTCATGCACACACATTGGGTTTTTTGTGTGATCAGTATATTGTGCTTTGCTGCGTTTTCTGGACATAGAGCATGTCACTTCTTTCAGCGTTTTTGCTGCATTTTTTCACCCATTGACTTGAATGGGTGTAGAAAAAAACGCAGCAAAAATGCAGGTATTATTATTTGCGCATTTTTGCTGCTCAAAATCCAAGGACATTAGCATGGACAAAGAGAAAAAAAATGCACCAAAAAAAGCACCAAATACGCATCAAAAAACGCACAAAAAACGCACCTAAACCTGCGTTTTTGACGCAGCTTCTTTCCTGCCAAGAAGATCAGGTTTTACTGCAGAAAAAAAGCAGCAAAAACACTCCGTGTGAACTTACCCTTAAAGGGAATCTGTCACCCCAAAAATCGTACATGAGCTGCAGCCACCGGCATCAGGGGCTTATCTACAGCATTCTGTAATGCTGTAGATAAGCCCCCTATGTAACCTGCAAGATAAGAAAAACAAGTTAGATTATACTCACCCAGGGGCAGTCCCAATGCAGTCCGGTCCGATGGGCGTCGCAGTTCGGGTCCGGCACCTCCCATCTTCATACAATGATGTCCTCTTCTTGTCTTCCTGCAGCGGCTACGGCGCAGGCACATTTTGTCTGCCCTGTTGAGGGCAGAGCAAAGTACTGCAATGCTCAGGCGCTGGGAAAGGTCAGAGAGGCCCGGCGCTTGCGCACTGCAGTACTTTGCTCTGCCCTCAACAGGACAGACAAAATACGCCTGCGCAGGAGCCACGGCAGGAAGACAAGAAGAGGACATCATCGTATGAAGATGGGAGGTGCCGGACCCGGACTGTGACGCCCATCGGACCGGACCGCATTGGGACCGCCTCTGGGTGAGTATAATATAACCTATTTTTGTTATCTTGCAGGTTACAGAGGGGGTTATCTACAGCATTACAGAATGCTGTAAATAAGCCCCTGATGCCGGTGGCCTTCGCTCATATACGATTTTTGGGGTGACAGATTCTCTTTAAAGTCCAAAAATTATGCTTCAGATTTTTGCCACAGATTTCACTCTTAACAAAGAATAGGATGAAATCATCTGCTACAAATTTTGTTGCCTTTTTTGCTGCATTTTTCAGGATTCCAAAGTTCAGATTTGCTTCCACCATGCAAACACAAACAATACAAGGGGGTAGGCTATCAACGCAAGACGTATGTTAAACCATAAAACATTTTTGGAAAAATGGACAATTTGATCAAATTGTTTAGGGGAAATGTTTTTTTATGTCTGAAAAGATTGTGACAATTCTGAACAAAAATGCTTGATTCATGTATGAAGCACAGCCGTGAACTAAAGTTAAATAAGTTCATGAAAAAAAAAATACACAATTGGAGACGTAAAAAAAGTGGGGGAAGTTCAATTGGTAGGGCATTATCTACTGAGCACATTGGTAGGGCATTATCTACTGAGCACATTGGTAGGGCATTATCTACTGAGCACATTGGTAGGGTATTATCTACTGAGCACATTGGTAGGGCATTATCTACTGAGCACATTGGTAGGGCATTATCTACTGAGCACATTGGTAGGGCATTATCTACTGAGCACATTGGTAGGGCATTATCTACTGAGCACATTGGTAGGGCATTATCTACTGAGCACATTGGTAGGGCATTATCTACTGAGCACATTGGTAGGGCATTATCTACTGAGCACATTGGTAGGGCATTATCTACTGAGCACATTGGTAGGGCATTATCTACTGAGCACATTGGTAGGGCATTATCTACTGAGCACATTGGTAGGGCATTATCTACTGAGCACATTGGTAGGGCATTATCTACTGAGCACATTGGTAGGGCATTATCTACTGAGCACATTGGTAGGGCATTATCTACTGAGCACATTGGTAGGGCATTATCTACTGAGCACATTGGTAGGGCATTATCTACTGAGCACATTGGTAGGGCATTATCTACTGAGCACATTGGTAGGGCATTATCTACTGAACACATTGGTAGGGCATTATCTACTGAGCACATTGGTATGGCATTATCTACTGAGCACATTGGTAGGGCATTATCTACTGAGCACATTGGTAGGGCATTATCTACTGAGCACATTGGTAGGGCATTATCTACTGAGCACAGTGGTAGGGCATTACCTACTGAACACATTGGTAGGGCATTATCTACTGAGCACATTGGTAGGGCATTATCTACTGAGCACATTGGTAGGGCATTATCTACTGAGCACATTGGTAGGGCATTATCTACTGAGCACATTGGTAGGGCATTATTTACTGAGCACATTGGCAGGGCATTATCTACTGAGCACATTGGCAGGGCATTATATACTGAGCACATTGGCAGGGCATTATCTACTGAGCACATTGGTAGGGCATTATCTAATGAGCACATTGGCAGGGCATTATCTACTGAGCACATTGGCAGGGCATTATCTACTGAGCACATTGGTAGGGCATTATCTACTGAGCACACTGGTAGGGCATTATCTACTTAGCACATTGGCAAGGCATTATCTACTGAGCACATTGGTAGGGCATTATTTACTGAGCACATTGGCAGGACATTATCTACTGAGCACATTGGTAGGGCAATATCTACTGAGCACAGTAGTCGGGCATTATCTACTGAGCACAGTGGTAGGGCATTATCTACTGAGCACAGTGGTAGGGCATTATCTACTGAGCACATTGGTAGGGCATTATCTACTGAGGACATTGGTAGGGCATTATCTACTGAGGACATTGGTAGGGCATTATCTACTGAGGACATTGGTAGGGCATTATCTACTGAGGACATTGGTAGGGCATTATCTACTGAGCACATTGGTAGGGCAATATCTACTGAGCACATTGGTATGGCATTATCTACTGAGCACATTGGTAGGGCATTATCTACTGAGCACACTGGTAGGGCATCATCTACTGAGCACATTGGCAGGGCATTATCTACTTAGCACATTTGCATGGCATTATCTACTGAGCACATTGGTAGGGCATTATTTACTGAACACATTGGTAGGGCATTATCTACTGAACACATTGGTAGGGCATTATCTACTGAGCACATTGGTAGGGCATTATTTACTGAACACATTGGTAGGGCATTATCTACTGAACACATTGGTAGGGCATTATCTACTGAGCACAATGGCAGGGCATTATCTACTGAGCACATTGGTAGGGCATTATCTACTGAGCACATTGGCAGGACATTATCTACTGAGCACATTGGTAGGGCAATATCTACTGAGCACAGTAGTCGGGCATTATCTACTGAGCACAGTGGTAGGGCATTATCTACTGAGCACAGTGGTAGGGCATTATCTACTGAGCACATTGGTAGGGCATTATCTACTGAGCACATTGGTAGGGCATTATCTACTGAGCACAGTGGTAGGGCATTATCTACGGAGCACATTGGTAGGGCATTATCTACTGAGCACATTGGTAGGGCATTATCTACTGAGCACATTGGTAGGGCATTCTCTACTGAGCACATTGGTAGGGCATTATCTACTGAGCACACTGGTAGGGCATTATCTACACTGAGCACATTGGTAAGGCATTATTTACTGAACACATTGGTAGGGCATTATCTACTGAGCACATTGGTAGGGCATTATCTACTGAGCACAGTGGCAGGGCATTATCTACGGAGCACATTGGTAGGGCATTATCTACTGAGCACATTGGTAGGGCATTATCTACTGAGCACATTGGTAGGGCATTCTCTACTGAGCACATTGGTAGGGCATTATCTACTGAGCACATTGGTAGGGCATTATTTACTGAACACATTGGTAGGGCATTATCTACTGAGCACATTGGTAGGACATTATCTACTGAGCACACTGGTAGGGCATTATCTACTGAGCACATTGGTGGGGCATTATTTACTGAGCACATTGGTAGGGTATTATTTACTGAGCACATTGGTAGGGCATTATCTACTGAACACATTGGTAGGGGATTATCTACTGAGCACAATGGTAGGGCATTATCTACTGAGCACAGTAGTAGGGCATTATCTACTGAACACATTGGTAGGGGATTATCTACTGAGCACAGTAGTAGGGCATTATCTACTGAGCACAGTAGTAGGGCATTATTTACTGAACACATTGGTAGGGCATTATCTACTGAGCACAGTGGTAGAGCATTATCTACTGAACACATTGGTAGGGCATTATTTACTGAGGAGCACAGTGGTAGAGCATTATCTACTGAACACATTGATAGTGCATTATTTACTGAGCACATTGGTAGGGCATTATTTACTGAGCACATTAGTAGGGCATTATTTACTAAGCACAGTGGTAGGGCATTGTTTACTCAGCACATTTGTAGTGCATTGAACTGGTTGGGCATTGTTTACACATATTACTAATTTAATTATACTGTACTTATAGTCAGTAGAAATAAAATAATAAAAATACATGGGTTTGACATCATGATGTACATGTGTTTTCTTCACCAAAACACTGAAAGAACTGACATGCAGCAGTTGTAAAAAATGCAGTAGTTGTCCAATTCAAGTAAAAAAATAATTATATACAGATTTCTGAAGTCTCGTAGCTTTTGCTGGTACTGTAAAAAACGGCTTTTAATGTGCATAAAAATGCAGCAAAAAAGCAACGTGTGAACATAGCCTAACAATGCTCTATAGTGGAACCTTAATTACGTATAAATGCATATGACCAGTTATTAACGCTAAGTAAACCAATGATAAAAAAAAAATTTTTTTTAAAATAAAAAATAGATTATTAAAGTGATCTAACCACCATTAAAATGAGCATGGTGCTGGTAGCCTACTGTATCAGCAGTTTCTAATTTCTGTCATACATATAAAATGAATGCGTTCTTCATCTCATTTCCATGTCCTCATTTTGTCTGCGAAGATTGATGCTCACATCTATTGTCTGTGCTCTTATTTATAATTGCTTCAACTTGCTGGGATGTTTCTCAATTGTGAGTCAAAACAGCAAACCATGTTGGAACTGAAATAATGAACTAGGCCAAAGTCAAGCAATTCTGCTGTATGTCAATAGTTACCGTGCCATTTGCATATCCTGCAAATCTACAATTTACACATTGCAGGTTGTGATGAGTCTATTTTTTCTGACGTTTAGTAGATTTACAAAACCATGCCACAACTGGAAGAGAACAAAATAATTCTGTATATGTGACAAGCTCTGCATAAATAGCTTCACTTTCGCCCCATACATTTGATGATTGACAAGAGGATGTGAAAATAGCAAAGGGCAAAGAGCAACTTTCCCATTGACCTTCCGAATTAATGAATCTCATGAGAGGTCTTCAAAAGAGTGTGAATATAACAATGTTACAAAGCTAAGGTAGGTTCAACTGTGATTGAATGGGTGACAATGACCTCAAAGTCTTGAAGGGAATCTGTTACCAGGATTTGCCACTTAAGCTAAGAACATAATAGATACCCTGAATCCAGTAATGTGTCATTCACTAGGCTGTTTAGTGAAGTTTTTACAAAATCACTGTTTTATCAGCAGGAGATTATCGGGGACTAGTAAATTTGCTGCCATCTAGTCCAATCGCAGCCTTCTGACTATGCACAGTGCACACAGAAAACTGCCCATCAGAGGTGTGGGTGGAGTTATACAATGCTCAAGATAACTGGTAGATCTGCAGCAGCATGGTGGCTCAGTGGTTAGCAGTGTAGCCTTGCAGCACTGGAATCCTGGATTCAACTCCAACCAAAGACATCTGAAAGCAGCAGTTTGTATGTTCTCCCCGTGTTTGCGAGGGCTTCCACCAGGTTTAATAAAAACTGCAGCACCCTGAAAAGTAAGCGATACGTCACTGGAATCAGGGTCTCTACCCCTACATCATGTTGCTCTCAGATGGGGGAGCAAAAACCTGGTGAAAGATTCATTTTTAGCCTACATACACAATACGATAATGTCAGCCAAACCTGCCGATATCAACAAGTTTGGTCAACAGTCTAATGAGAATGGAAGCCCCAGACAACCGATAGTCGGGGAAAATATCTATTTGGCATTTCCCATTTTTGTATCGTCTTCTCTGAAATAACATGTCTGGCAATGGTTCACTAATTCAGGGCACAGGTGCACTCGACCGAACAAATGCTCCTACATATGGGAAAGCTGGACGAGATGGCTGACGGTCGAACAGCCATCTAATATGTACGGTGGCGTTTATTTCCCCAAATTAAACATCATCATCATTACTATTATAGTTGGTAAAGGGTTTCCAAAATATAGGAAACACTTACAATGAAAGTATAGCTCTTCATCTCCTTCTTGGTCCGCCTTGCTATAGCCACAATGCCTGTGAAATATACAATTACAAAAGAACAAAACAATTTTATATACATTTTCTTATGCTTCAGTATATAAAGTACAGACATATAAAGCAATACAATATTTTATTGGTCATTTTGTTTGCAAAAGTGACAGCCATATTGTTATTGAATTAAACTATCCTATTGATAGAACATGAAAGTTTATTGCTAGTTTTGAAAAAAAAACTATCAAAACATGTCAATTAGTATCTAACTAACATCACTAATGAAAGCTATAAGTTTTCAATAGATTTAACCTAATCATCTTTTGAGCAATCCATATCAGTGATTAAAACGGCAATCAAGTGCAACAGTGAATGTGACGGTCAGAGCCTAAACCGAACTGCAGCGTTTAGACCCAGGGACCGGAAAACCTCTCACAATTATGTCACCTCGAAGTGACACATCCTGAAAAACAGCTTAAAGGAAAAGTACTGTCAAATTTATTACAGATTAAGGGGGTCTTCCGATCTGGATCCTTTATTTTCTAGCCATAAATGTCTGACTGATACAGGTCCCATGTGTCTTGACAACGGCTCCTTGGCATGCGCTTTTAGGATTAAGAGATATCCATGACTGTATAATACTCTCCATGCATTTCTATGGAAGCTCGGAAAATTGGAAGGACCTGCATCTACAGTGTAAGACAAGTGTATGACGTATACTAGCAATATGCCAAAAATGTCATAAATGTCCAAAGAGGGGACAATCCCCTCAAAAACAAAAAAGTAATAGTATCAGAAACTGTTCACTGTAACTGGATTCGGCAAAAATATCGAAAGAAAAAAAAAAAACACAATTTTTTTTGCCCCAGAGATTATCCATTCTTTCATGGCATGAACCAATCATGATAAATGATGCTATAGATTTTTCTTACAGATGTCACAATACCAAGTACGTGTACATTATGTTATGTTTTGTGACATACTTCATAATATATTGTATAAAGCAGCATTTTTTTATATTTGTTTTAATTTATTTGTTTTAAATGCCATAAAGCATTTGTTTTACTGGAAAGACCTGGCTTACATCTATATTGCGGTACCTTAACCTTAGAACTAATAGACAATTTTTCGGAACTTATTATGTTTAATCAACAGAAAATATGACCAGACAGCCCTGATGTCATACAATGGACTCGGGACTGTATACCCTTATCGCATGACAAGGAATCTTTTCAGCCCAAAACAAGGGGAGAGATCCACAGTCTATACCTTTCAATGCCTTGAGGAGCAATGATAACAACGTTCAAAGGTTCTGATGGCAGAAGACTGAGGTTTCGCTAATCTCCACTAGTTCAGCATTGCTGCCAATGTGCATTAATGCAGTCACCACGCTACTGGTCAAATGGGCACACACAAGTGAAAGGTATGATCAAAATGATGTGGAAACTACCGGATGCTCAAAATGATGTGGCAACTACCGGATGATCAAAATGATGTGGCAACTACCGGATGCTCAAAATGATGTGGCAATTACTGGATGCTCAAAATGATGTGGCAACTACCGGATGCTCAAAATGATCTGGCAACTACCGGATGCTCAAAATGATGTGGCAACTACCGGATGCTCAAAATGATGTGGCAACTACCGGATGCTCAAAATGATGTGGCAACTACCGGATGCTCAAAATGATGTGGCAACTACCGGATGCTCAAAATGATGTGGCAACTACCGGATGCTCAAAATGATGTGGCAACTACCGGATGCTCAAAATGATCTGGCAACTACCGGATGCTCAAAATGATCTGGCAACTACCAGATGCTCAAAATGATGTGGCAACTACAGGATGCTCAAAATGATGTGGCAATTACCGGATGCTCAAAATGATGTGGCAACTACAGGATGCTCAAAATGATGTGGCAACTACCGGATGCTCAAAATGAGCCTATTTTTTTATTGGTCCTGAAATAAGTCCTGTATTTTGTTTCCCAAAATATACACAATTATTACCTTCTTCCGATGATAAAACCAAAGACCATGAAGACCAAAATAATAGTGCCTGCCACGGCAACAACAGCAATTATGATGACAGGATTCTGCTCACTGGATACGGCAGTTGCTGTAAGAAGACATACAATATAATCAAAGCACAAACTAGCATAAAAGACACCAATATATAATCACTAATGCTTTCATGCTGCAAACTATTTATTAGCACAATGGCTTTGAATTGTCTTGATGAACATGCAAGGCTTTGATACTCACACAATAGCATGCATTTATACAACGACTCATTAGCAATTACAAAAAAACAGACGTTTCTAGAGTATATTTTTGCTGAGAAAAAAGTAAAAACTTTACCAGTAGCTTCTTCCAAGGTAGTGACATCGAGCCTGGGACTGTACATTCCATAACCGGCGGCAGTGAAAGCTCGAATCTGAAACACGTAAACTGTTCCAGGTCGAAGATTATTGACTGAAACAGATGTTAATTTGGTTTTCAGTGTAGAATATGTGCGTTCCTTTTGATCCTACAAAAAGATAAACCAAAGTATACTGTTAATGTGCTTGAAATACATCTAAAAAGCATTAGACACTTGAAATGTGTAGTAGTAACTAGATCAGGTAAGTCCTTCATGGTACCAAAAGTGCACTTGTTGATTAGGGTTGAGATGTAACAGACGGGACAACAGTACGGCGATGAGATGAAGGTTTCTGTCCAAAGAAATACTATAGTTTCTATCTTTCCTAAGAACCTAATTTGGTTAATTGGTACGATAAGTCATATGAGTAGTGGATTTCAAGCTCCTGAGATGTGATCTGATCAAGGACATTGGACAATGTTTCTTTGCCTTTGATTTATTATCATTTTCTATTGGATTCACAGCAGGACATCATTTAGAGAAGCCGTGTCCAACGCAGTTTTTCTTTATTTTGGAAACAACAATGGATTGATGGTTACTAGAGGCTTTGAGGGTGAAGGTGGCATGATTGTGAAAAATGAAGAGGCTTGAGTAAAAATGACTCAAGGAGGAAACAGGGTTGTGATATTGAGGTAATTGTGATGAATTTCATTGTGATGGACACAGCGGGTGCCAAAGAAACCAGAGGGTTCTACAAGAACATGTAATGAGTAGCTCTATCTTAACAGATTTCACTAGATGGCAGGCAGCATGCTGGGAGTGAAGCCAGGCCTTGGAACAAATTATATGGCTTATGAGGTAGGAGAAGAAGTATTCTGAGAAGTTTGTGTTCGAGAGCTGATTTCTGGAGGATAAATATGATGGGATCAGGCTTAACAGAAGACGGGGGATATTCCATTAATCAGAGTGGTTGAAGAGACTAGGTAGGATGAGATTTAATTTAAAGTAAATAGAATAGATAAGAAGAAATGGATGGAACAAGACAGGTAAGTTGGAGGAAGGAGATTAATACAGAGATACGTCTAATAACGAGAGCTTGGGATAGCACTATAGTAATAGCTTTTATGCCCGAGTACATCATTAAATGTTAAAATTAAGCCACTGCTAATTAGAAATTAAGGAGACTACAGACGATGCAATGGTGGAATATAGAGTACTGTAGTACTGATGCGCTAATAACTCCTACATGGATGTAAAGAACACAATAGCTAATGATAATGCTATAGCTAATGAGCAAACACAGCAATCATATGGAAGAGGGGAAGTTTATTCTACTCATTCAGTTAATTGTTTGGGGGTAGGTGGCAGAAGTTCAAAAATAATATTTGGCCCCTGCTTTACTGTAAGTAGCTGGAATACATCAAAGGTAAAATACATGATCATTTTGAGGCCTCTATCCCTTAGGGCACCTACTGATTTCTAGTACATTACATTCACTGTATATAGCTTGGCAGCATAAGAAAACAACTATGATAGCAAGTATAGACATTACTATGCTACTGCAGGTTTATAAAACCACAATTGAAATATTTATCATGAGCCAAGCAAGTCTCACAAATAAATCATGCACATATTTCAAAATTATTATAGTTTGCACATAGCTTTAGCTCTTATCCATGTAACAGTGCTCATAAAGCCACATTGGTAATGTCCATGAAAACTTCCTTTTAGTAATTATATACCATAAGGAGTGAATATCAGCAATACACTACCTAAAGATTGATTCTATACACATGGAAAATCCTATAGTCAAATTTAGGAGAGCCATAAGCCAGCGATATTCATTTTCTCTGGTAGAAACACATGTCCAATGAGGGTATTACGAATGTGCTACCAGACATGGTGGTGTTTATCTCATGAAAGCACAAAGATTGGGCATGTTGAAATCAAACCTTCCTGAACCTCGTGCCTTTAAGGAATTGAACTGGCACTATACAGATTAAACCATTAGCCGATTTACCAATATTTACAGTATATAGTGTGTATGAGAGGAAAAACTAGAGCCACAGTTAACATAGTAACATAGTTAGTAAGGCCGAAAAAAGACATTTGTCCATCCAGTTCAGCCTATATTCCATCATAATAAATCCCCAGATCTACGTCCTTCTACAGAACCTAATAATTGTATGATACAATATTGTTCTGCTCCAGGAAGACATCCAGGCCTCTCTTGAACCCCTCGACTGAGTTCGCCATCACCACCTCCTCAGGCAAGCAATTCCAGATTCTCACTGCCCTAACAGTAAAGAATCCTCTTCTATGTTGGTGGAAAAACCTTCTCTCCTCCAGACGCAAAGAATGCCCCCTTGTGCCCGTCACCTTCCTTGGTATAAACAGATCCTCAGCGAGATATTTGTATTGTCCCCTTATATACTTATACATGGTTATTAGATCGCCCCTCAGTCGTCTTTTTTCTAGACTAAATAATCCTAATTTCGCTAATCTATCTGGGTATTGTAGTTCTCCCATCCCCTTTATTAATTTTGTTGCCCTCCTTTGTACTCTCTCTAGTTCCATTATATCCTTCCTGAGCACCGGTGCCCAAAACTGGACACAGTACTCCATGTGCGGTCTAACTAGGGATTTGTACAGAGGCAGTATAATGCTCTCATCATGTGTATCCAGACCTCTTTTAACCCCTTAGTGACGGAGCCAAATTTTTAAAATCTGACCAGTGTCACTTTATGTGGTAATAACTCTGCAACGCTTCAACAAATCCCAGTGATTTTGAGATTGTTTTTTCATGACATATTGTACTTTATGATAATGGTAAATTTAGGTCAATATGTTTTGTTTATTTATAAAAAATATCAAAAATTTGAGAAAAATGTTAAAAAATTTGCAATTTTCTAAATTTGAATGATTATCCCTTTAATCCAGATGGTCATACCACAGCAAAACATTAATAAATAACATTTCCCTCGTGTCTGCTTTACATCAGCACCATTTGTAAAATGTTATTTTATTTTGTTAGCATTTTAGGAGGTTTAAAAATGTAGCAGCAATTTTTCATTTTTTCAAGGAAATTTACAAAATTTATTTTTTTTAGAAACTTATCCATGTTTGAAGTCACTTTAGGGGTCTCATATATTGGGAAACCCCCAAAAGTGATACCATTTTAAAAACAGCACCCCCTGTTATATTGAAAACTGCAGTCAGGTAGTTTATTAACCCTTCAGGTGCTTTATAGGAATTAATGCAAAGTGGCATGACAGAAATGAAAATGTGTATTTTTACCACCTAAATATCTCTAACTTCTGAACAGGTTACTACAGCCGTCAGACTCTAAAGGTACCGTCACACTCAGCAACTTTCCAACGATCACGACCAGCGATACGACCTGGCCGTGATCGTTGGAAAGTCCTTGTGTGGTCGCTGGAGAGCTGTCACACAGACAACTCTCCAGCGACCAACGATGCCGAAGTCCTCGGGTAACCAGGGTAAACATCGGGTTACTGAGCGCAGGGCCACGCTTAGTAACCCGATGTTTACCCTGGTTACCATTCAAAATGTAAAAAACAAAAAAAACATACTCACATTCCGGTGCCTGTCACGTCCCCGGCGTCCGCTTCCCTGCAGTCCTCAGGCATCCTGTGTAAGCGCCGGCCGGCCGTAAAGCAGAGCGGTGACGTCACCACTGTGCTCTGCTTTACGGCCGGCCGGCGCTGACACAGGATGCAGGAGGAGTGCAGGGAAGCGGACGCCGGGGACGTGACAGGCACCGGAATGTGAGTATGTTTTTTTTTTTTTTTACATTTACAATGGTAACTAGGGTAAACATCGGGTTACTAAGCGCGGCCCTGCGCTTAGTAACCCGATATTTACCCTGGTTGGTTACCAGTGAACACATCGCTTGATCGGCGTCGCACACGCCGATTCAGCGGGTGATCCAGCGACGTAATAAAGTTCTGGCCTTCTAGCTCCGACCAGCGATGTCACAGCAGGATCCAGATCGCTGCTGTGTGTCAAACACAACGATATCGCTATCCAGGACGCTGCAACGTCATGGATCGCTATCGTTATCGTTGTAATGTTGTTCAGTGTGAAGGTACCTTAAGACCACTATTTGGTCATGAATTGCCATTGCAAACATCAGGACCATACAATCATGATCTGAGGGCACCAATTTGGATAAAGAGGAAGCCCCCACACTCTGCTAACCATTTATAGTGATGTAGTCCCTATTAACAGCAGCATCTAAGGGGTTAAACAGATTTGGACGGTGCAAACACTGATCGTTGCTGATGCAGCAAGTTGTCCTCTGTAGTGTACAGCTGACAGCTACTGGATTGTCACCTGTATGGGGAGGCTATTCTCTTATATCTCAGGTCAGTTAAAAGACGTATTGGCTGTCATTAAGGGGTTAATGCACCCCATGATCCTGTTTGCCTTGGCAGCTGCTGCCTGGCACTGGCTGCTCCAGGTAAGTTTATCATTAACTAGGATCCCCAAGTCCTTCTCCCTGTCAGATTTACCCAGTGGTTTCCCGTTCAGTGTGTAATGGTGATATTGATTCCTTCTTCCCATGTGTATAACCTTACATTTATCATTGTTAAACCTCATCTGCCACCTTTCAGACCAAGTTTCCTTTCAGCCAAGTTACACAGTGGGAACAGGAAACTTGGCGATGGTCCACTACTTCTTTAAACCTCACATATGCATTTCAGTTTTTGAAACCATTGTGTGTCAGTTGAACAAGCAATCTTTAGTTGATAGCCCCCAAAAAGCACAGACTAGATGGGCCAATACTGTACATTTTCTGCCAATGATGAAACCAGTCTTGATCAACAGCCAAAAAAGCCCAACGAGCCTGAGCGTTATATTGAATATCTATGAACATTGCTTGTCAAGGTTGAAATCAGCCATTTCATTTGAGTTTTGTCCAATGTGCATAAGCTTGCCTATAAGGTTAAAGAGCAAGTAAACTTGTGTATTTTTTTTATATTTGTTTTAGGTCTTCTAATTCTCAGCAGATCAGTGGGGATCCGGGTACTGAGACCCTCATCATTGCTCAACCTTGGAAGGGCACAGCTCAGGAGTCTAGAGCACAGAGTCTTTGATTGAGTGCACATACACAGCGGAGTATAGATACAGTAGAAAATCAAAGGCTCTCTACTCCATCCGTACTCTGCTGTGTATGAGCTTTCAGGTAGGAGCTGTGTACCGGTGTCTCCTGAATGGCTCACTTTTAACAGGTCTTTTGAGTAATCGGTGGCTGTCTTGGAATAGTATACAAAACAATACTTGCTCTTATTATACAAAACTAATAAATAATAAATAAGTGTAAAAAAATCATTTATACTGTCCCTGTTTGCTATGCTAATGAGAGCTTTGACTAGTCAATGGGGAGTTAGTTTCCCCAGAGTAGTCGGCCATCTTTCCATGTTATCACGCCCCTGTGGGTGATAACATAATTTGCAGGAACCGACGTCATCGCCAGCTCCTGCAAATCATTGTGCCAGCCGAGTGTTGTTCCTGTTAAGTATGCTTGTTCTTTGACTCCTCCATGGACAGGAGCCATCCTCTGCACCTCTGGCCATGCGCATTGCGCCTCTGAAGGCTACGGAGGCGCAGTGATGCTGCTAGTATGAGCGGCATGCATGTGATAAATTTGCAGGAGCTGGTGATGATATTGGCTCATGCAAATTATGATATTAAGCCCACAGAGGCATAATAACATGGAAAGCAGGCAGACTAGTCTGGGGACACTAATGCCCCCTTGACTAGTCAAAGCCCTAATCAGCATAGCAAAATGGGAACTTACAAAATGCTTTTTTTTAAACTTTGTTTTCACTGAGTAGAATTACACAGTGGTGGTTAGGCTGGGAATTTAAACCTACATAGGTGGGTTGGAGGGTATGGGGGACCGGACAGGCAGGTTCCCTTTAACATGACCATATTTTAAACTTGTTTATTTTTTTTTAAATTAAATTATTTCTATTTTTTTTTTTTTTTGTATTTCATCTCCTAACATTGGATTTGTGCTTCGTGTCAATGGCAGCATAATTCTCCATATGCAGCAGCCTCTCCAGTTTGACTGAAAGCGTCCCTGCAGGGTGTCATTTGGGCGAGAACTGCATTGGACATTTACCATTCACTAACAGAATGGAGAGATGCTAAAAAAAAAAAAAAATTAAAATGAAAAGCATGTGAAAAACTTGTATACACGTTCATTATAAGATGATTACGTTTTATTAATATTGACCCAGGAAACCTATTTAAGAAAGGAATGGGTAAATATATTCTCTGTGCACGGGGAAATGGCTGGATTAAAAGCAGAGCCCATGATTTGAAACACATTTGAAAATTGGATTCGGAAACTTAAGCCAAAACAGAATCACAAAAGCAATGTATAACATGTAGTAGACATTTACTAAACTGATTTTGTTTATTATGGTTGTATTGCAAATTATGAACATTAGCAATTTCCTGTGTTAACAGCCCTTACTTTCTCATAATACTTGATTTCATATTCGGTGATGACTCCATTGGGATGTTCGGGTTCCTGCCAGGATAGATCGACAGCACGCTGCAACACTCTGTCCTTCATTACCCCACTTACTTGAGACGGAGCTAGAGAAAAGCAAGATGATAAAAATAAGCACATTTGCTATCATCCATGGCATAAAACCCTACATTTGATCAGTCTCTCACAGTGTGACTTTAATTATTTCATTAGACTAAAATAACGCACCTTTTTCATAAAGTACAATAAAATGCGGATACTAATGAATATTCAAACGAGGCCTTATTATGCTCATAAACTATAATTCGAAATGTAAATTAAAGTGCAAACAGCAGAAGACAGCATTGTTGGAGTTAGCGCAAACAGGAATTGATGGGATTATACTGACAATTAAGCAAATGAATTCTAATTAAGCCAAAAATCGCAGGCTTTCAGATTAATCTCTAGTGATACATTGACAGACCAAATATTTATTATACATGAAAATAGCACAACAAAACAACAGAATCAAACATTTTATGGCCATTTGGAGTATTAGATTTATTGGAGTATGCCAATTATCTGGGAACAACGTCATTGAATCACTATATATAGCGGTTAACCTTATAGCGAAACCCAAGATAAAATAATACCAACTTCAACATAGGCTGCCGGTGATATAAATGTCCAATTACTGTCTCTATACATATAACTAAAAAGAAATGACCTAGTCACAAATGGCGCTTCCAAAATAACATACTACCTACAAATAACTGAAGCACATGCCAAGTTACTACATCCCCATCAGAAGAAGCTAACGCGAAACGTGCGTCGGGACGCTCCCTGCCAACCAGGTCATGTATACCCCTTGAATTTATCTGATTTGCCTCCCCCCAAACCTTCAGTAGCATGCCGGCACTTTAACCACTGCACCTTAGTTATCCTTATTTGATTGCTGCCATATTTAGTAGCTTGTTTTTGCACCTCACAATAAGGTTTTGTCTCTGCAAGTATCCTAAAGCATGTTTTGCACTAATATTGAACACTATTTAGCACTAGGATCTAAGGGGTATCGTTTCTCCTTACGGAGAGTGACATACCATCTCTGGCTTGTCAAGGTAAGGAGGCTTATTCGCCGTGCAATGCTCCTCTGGGAAATATAATATGCAAATTGCCTCTTCGAGAAAAAGAGGACTTAAACTCTATAGCACCACCTGTTGGAAGTAGCGATCCTACAAGTCACAATCAACCCTTTAACGAGTCGTGCAATATGACTTAGGATAAAAGCCAAATCAGTATCTCAATTCACAGACACGGTGTTTCGGGCTGTTGGCCCTCGTCAGTGCGAAGCATGAGAACTGATTTGGCTAGGTGAGAGGCTCTGGACTGGGATCTAAGGGGTAACATTGACACCATCTCTGGCTTGTCAAGGTAAGGAGGCTTATTCGCCGTGCAATAATAATTCGCCGAGGGTCAACAGCACGAAACACCGTGTCTGCGCATTGAGATACTGATTTGGCTTTTATTCTAAGTCATATTGCACGACTCGTTAAAGGGTTGATTGTGACTTGTAGGATCGCTACTTCCAACAGGTGGCGCTATAGAGTTTAAGTCCTCTTTTTCTCAGAAGATTTGCATATTATATTTAGCACTATGCACGTTAATGTTATTGATTGTCTTTGGATATAGAGATAGGAAGCAATCTTATAATTTTATATGTAGACAATTTTGCTGTGAGGAGCCACACAGGTTTTTACATAGAGCCATAAGCTATATGGGCATCTAAATAGAGCTGTATGGAAAACTCTTTTTCCTTATTTATGTGTCTATGCTTTATGAATGTTACATTGAATACCAAATTTGACTGACATACGAGTCCAAAAGCACTGTTTGCAAAGAGAAATACGTTGAATTATATAACATTGATTAACATTCAAGAAAGCTTTGCTCCATATATAAGGTAGCCCTTTATGAGGAACCTTAGAGAGAAAAAATTCTTTATATGCTCTGGATATTTATCCATTTTTTGAATATGCTTATGGCATGGGTATAGTAATTACGTGTTCCCAGGTCCATATGTGAGTATCCACTGAATCTTTTTAAACAGTTGTGTGTTAATATTTGTTAAATAATTTTTTTTTTTAATTTTTACTTGGCATGTGCTTCAGTTATTTGTAGGTAGTATACTGTCTCTATACAGTTTGATATGTATGGACTGATTAGAATCTGTTTTCCACCATCTGACCATGTTGGGATTTTTATAAATTTATTTTGAAATCCAAGTTACATTTTATAGGAACAGTTTGTGCCCTGGGGGGATTTACTGAGTTCAGACTTATCGGTTTGGGCTGGACAACCCCTTTAAACTCATTGAAAATCTTGTACGAATATCTTTGGTATAAACATATGTCTCATCAGAAAACATGGTGCAAAAATATACTACATATTTAACAGCATTGTCTCAAGACAGTGCTTCAGGAGCACACCGCTCCTGTGCCTCCAGGTTTCCTACTTTCCGGGGGTAGTGGTAAGTGCGATTCTCATTATTGATGATTTGGACTTTTTGTGGCACTGTCTGAAGTGTGTGTTCTCCAATTGTGGAAGCAGAATGAGCCAGCCAGCTTCACAGAAGAGCCTGCACACTTTCTGGCAAAGAGCTTGTAAGCGCTGTGCTCATTGGTTAGTAAACTGGCCACCACTAAATAACTGCAGATGCGGCTGGTAACCTTGGCAACAAAAAGTACATAATATAATTAAAAATCCATTGTTCTTGAGAACAGAGTTAATTTTTTTAATAACATTGTCAATGATAACAGCCAGAGATCACGGAGATCCTACCGCTGTCATCAATTTGTGAAGGAGAACACCAGAGAGAACACGAAGATCCCACTGCTGTCAACAATTTGCCAGGTATAAAAGCAATATGTTCATAGTGAGCATCTAGTATATACACATCCAATTCCAAAGCATGGAATATACATATAAATATAAATATATACACCCTGGTATGGTCAGTACCAGATCCACAACAACAAAAGGAACTAGCTGCGATTACCAATCATGTATACAGGCTAATTGGACACCAGTTACAGATAGCATATTCCTTCATGGGTACAGTTTATAGAGCAAGAAGAATGGAACTTTTATATATTTCATACGAAAAGTAGGCAGTGTTTATAAACATATACAAAGATGTTACAAAATGGGCAAACCAATACAGCATAAACAATGACATAAAATAAAAAGAATAAACAAAAGAAATGTACTAAGCCTGATGCTGCAGGGTTGGCTCTGGCATTTATGAAGGGGAGCTCTTTGGGGGAGAGGGGTTTAACTACTACCTTTGATCATAATTCGGTATTTGCTTTTATTAACAGAACTCAAGCCCACATACCACCCCTTTGGTGACTCATACCAAGGCTGGTCGGGGATGTGGCTATTCTTTTTAGAAAGTTGGGATCCCCAACTTTTACACCCCCAGAGATCCCAGGCAGGAGATTTTACTGTCCTGTTTCCGATCACAATTTTATCTATCCATAGAGAGGAAACATGGCATACATATCATCATCCATCTGCCTGATATTAATTTGAAAGGTGCTGTTGTTATCACCCAGTGACGTATGAAAATGCGTCATGTTCGCCACTTCCTCACAATACCGGAAATATGTCTTACATAACCGTAGGACCCTTGATGTTCACAAAAAACCTCAATATTCATAACTAGAATGGAAACAAAGCAACTTAATGTTGCTTGCCTGCCAGTTCTGATCACGCTGAGGCTAAGGCCATAAATCTGTCACCTCCCCCAATTCCTCTGCAACTGAGGATAAAGGTCGACAGGTTAACTCTACTGGCCATAAATCTGTCATATCCAAGAATTCCTATGTCAGCCATGCCTTGTCTGCAAGCCAATCCTCTTTAATTACCTGTTCACATCAGGGAAGTCCCCTTGCACAGAGGTAATCTGAAGGTCACAGCCTTGCTTGAATACTCACTATCAAATACTATATGAAATGGCTTACAGATTTTACAATTATCTCTATGAGAAACATACCACAGCTCCTGGCCAGTGGAGGACGCAAAAGAGAGTATACAGGTAGGACAGCTTTGGTTCGCAGCTGCTGCATTTTGTGAGGTAAAGCTTTTCCCTGCCTGTTAAAAAAGCATATTTACCTTACAGAAAGAGTTAATTGTGACCCCATGCTGCTCTGTCTGTATACACTTTTGTTTCTTCCCCCGCCCAGGAGCCGTGGTATGATCAGACCATGTTCCAGCACGGTCAGACACAGCCATTACACAGTACATAGCAGGGGCACATTTATAAGATTATCTCAGCACAGGGACATTTAACATATCCAATTGTGAGACTTATTATTATTATGAAATATATTAATTAAAATAGTTTGTTGGAAAACCCCTTTAAGTAGATGAAGTTTAAAAAAAAAAACACCCAGAAATAAATATATAGCAGTAGAAATATCTACTAAGTGCAAGCAAGATTCATATTTAATGTTATTACACATAGATTAGATAAGAACATAAGACATCTGTGACTAAATAACATATATTGGGTCAGAAGATTTGGTGGCAGTGTTATTTAAGTAAAATGTGATTTATCAGGGTATTTATATAGGGTCAGCAGATGCAAGACCAGGGGCAACATATCACTTATCGAAGTAGGGTGCCAACGTCCGCAGTCAGTCAGAGTATTATTATTATTATTTTACAAGGAGAAGTGGCGTAAAGTAATTCAGAAGGGGTTTTCAAAATAGTGAATAACCCTTTTAAAAAGATTGTGGGGTGAAAAAGTAAAAACAAAAAAAATCTATAAAAATAATACGTCCATAGATATTTTTCTTCTATAGCTCGATTTGCACAAGTTATTTAGTAGAGATAAGAATTAGAATTAGGACATTTGTCAATAGATTTCGTAATACAACACATTATTAAAGGGAATCTATCAGCAGATTTTAGCTATGTAATCTGAGAACAGCATGATGTAGGAGCAGATGCCCTGAGTCCAGTGATGTATCACTTACTGTGGTTGGCAGCTTCCTGTGAATACTGTACATTGTCAGCAAGCTGCCAATCAGTGTTGGGGGCAGGGTTACACAGCTGCACCTGACTGGCCTGCATGTGAGACCTAGTCGGGCAGTGATAATCTCCTGCTGACAACACAGCTGATTAAGTAACCCATCCTTGGAATCAGGCTCTCTTGCACTATATTATGCTGCTTACAGATTAAATAGCAAACACCCGCTGATGGATTCCCTTTAAGTAGATCTAAGACCTGTACTTACTTTCAAAATCCATGTCAGATATATATAATCATATCTTAAATGTTTTTTTCCTCGTAATGTTTAAATGGCCTCCTTAATATCAGGATTGTATCGATATTCTGATATCAATTTTAAAAGTAAGTACACCAGCCTCATCAAGTTTAAGAGATCACTGTAATCATGTATGCAGTTTGCATAGTAAAAACTGATGACAGATCCCCTTTAAGATAAAAAGAGAAAAGAAATAAGGTGTAATTTATATTATCATTTTCATGCTCTAAATGACTCGCACTAAAAAAGACACGTTTCCAAGAGAAGAAGGCCACCCTGAGGTGCACTTTTTAACTTCATTCCTCATTATTCCATGTTGCATTGATTATCTAGGTATCTGCCTAAATAGGACATCACGCTGCCAGCAGGTTTATGCACTATTCATGAAATCATCCATCAGCGTGAGCACAGCCTATTTTCAAATATTTTGGGCACGTCCTCTCCTATTAAAACGTGTGTACAGGGAATGGAAATCATCTTGAAATTATTAATGGCAACCAAAATTGCTTGCAATTTGCGGCCCTCGGATTTTATCTCATCTCATCTTTTCTTGTTTCTTCAGTGACCTTATTTTACAATGATTCTACTATTGCTCATCTCTGGTAATCGAGTGAAAAAATCAATGCATTTACCCAGGGACGCCACTTGACTCCAGGTCATAAGAAACAGACAAGCCATGCATGTTTAATTTAAATTCTTGTCCTCCTGCATTCTCCTACTTGTAGCCATTTCTCAGGCAGCAGTCGTAGGCAAAAGTGAGAGGTGCGAATTACAGATTCATCCCTGTGTCTCAAAATCTTCCATTAAGTGTTGCCTCCTTTTTTTCTTCAGCATGTACATCAAAATCCAATAAAGCTCAGTTGCACTGCCAGGAGCAGGACGGAAAAAAAAGCACAGCTCTGAACGAGGCGGCTTTGGCACAACTGTACAGGGAAAATTCCAGATTTTTGAATTACAACATGATCCCCTTTTCCTTTGAAGCTTAATAGTTCATATATTCCTCCTCTTCTACTTCGGAGATTGACTGCACGTTCCAAAGTGTACTTTAGAAATAACTGCCAAACCTTGTAGTCATAAATTTCATTTACCGATACGTGTAGGAGAGGGGGTTTGGCCGTTTGTGTTACCAAACACGAACGTCTTCACATTTTCAGATTTGGAAACCCAAGTGTAAAAACAATTTTACGCAGAGCAGTCAGATTAGAAATACCAGTTTATGGTTTAGTGGGGCTAGACCGTGAGAGAAGAAGGTTTGACATCAACGGGAATGCCTTCACGGTTTTGGTTGACCTGTCCTTGGCATAGGCCATCAATATTAGAATGGTGCCATGATGATCAGGTTTTACACTCTTCCTCGTTGTTTAGATTGTGTTTTATGCAACTCTGTGCGGAAAAATTCAGTATATTTAGCGATAGCCATGTTTGGTATTCCAATGCCAAGGTGTGTGCAGTACGAACTAACGTAAAAGCCGATAGAAACAATACAATTATTGTAGTTCTAACACAAGCAGTACTGCTAAAAGTCAGAACCCCCCCCATCAACTTATTACTTATCGCCTATCCTAGGGTTAGGACATGAATATTAGAAACTCTTTTAAGTTTTGCTTCCTTCTTGCTCAAGCCGGCCATACACACGAGATAAAGCTTGCTTACAGACCGCGGACTCCTTTATGCACATGATAATAATAATCTTTATTTTTATATAGCGCTAACATATTCCGCAACACTTTACAGTTTGCAAACATTATCATCACTTTCCCCGATGGGGCTCACAATCTAAATTCCCTATCAGTATGTCTTTGGAATTGGTAACATGATCAGATGGCTCAGGAAAAGCTATTGCCAGACATCTCTGGCAGTGGCTTATCTCAACTGAAAACGTAAGTAGTGGTCAACATCCCGATACTCCACTCGTATAATATCTATCAGAGGTGATATCGTGATGTAATGATACACATCAGATGGTTGATAAATTGTGCAGACTTTCATCCTATGTGCATGGGGTCCGTTACCGTCGTTTTCTGCCCCGCATCCCTAGGATGTAAAGCTATGTTCGCATGTCCAGTAATCATCCATTAGATCAAATTCAGTAGAAACCTATTCACAAAAAAAGTTGTGAAGACGCAACATGGATAAACGAATCAGTTAATTAGCTATCGACTTCTCTTCCATTAGAAAAGTATTTATTTTTCCGTACTGGATCAGTTTCAATATGAAGAAAAATGGATGGCTTTTTAACGGATCCATTTTCCATAACCTTCAAAGTTAAAAAAAAATGGATATAGTTAAAATATTTTTTTTTTTAACCAGGCAAGAAAAACTTTGTGCGCACAATTTTTTTTTGTCAAGAGATTGCTGCGGTCACCGTTTTAATGGACATGTGAACATAGCCTAATGATACCTTTATGAAACTGTTGCTATAGTTCTAAGAATGGAATGAACCAAACTGAGCTATGGCTCTTTCTCTTACCAGGTGCACCACTACTAGTTGGAACAAACGCTGGTTTGCTTGATGGAAGTAAGGAAACAGTTACTCTTTAGTGCGTGATTTCTTACACTTGACCACGACATCATATTCTGTGCAGCAGGTAATAATGCGCATTACCCAGACACAAACAGACGTTGGTCATTAGCAGACACCTAATAGGTGAAACATCACAGAACAGCCTGCGACCTCCGTCTGCTGCATTTGTATTGTAATAAAATATATGCCGGGAGTTATTTTCTAACGAAAAGCAAATGTTACACCGGGAATCAGCCTATTCCCACGATCAGCTTTGATGGTCTCCATGTCTAATAGGTTTACCAGTAGAGGATAACTAGTCTCTGTAGGTAGCCCGCCGCAGCAATGTGTTGTCAGTAATTCCTCCGAGCCTTACAATACATTGCTGTGAACCAAATCTCAACTATCAAGGCGGCTAAATAATAAGTGAGACTGCATCTTTAAGAGCGATGAACTTCCACGCAGCTGGGTTCCATAAAATTCATGGAGAAAATAGCTCATTTATCACTCTGTGCTGCGCATTTAAACTCATGCGCTCGGCCATAAGCTTCCTTGGCAAGAAACTTTCCAAAGAATAAAATGGGTCCATGCAGGGGTATTAGCTGTCCAGCAGGTGTTCAATAAAATATTTTAATGTACAAAGCCGTGACAGCGTGTACATTCAAGCAGAAGGCAAATTCCTTATAGTTAACATGTAAAATGGCCTGCACGGTTTTAATCTTGATAACAAATGGTAATAAAAGAAAAATATGTTTCTTTTTGCAGAAACAGTAGTATATTTATTTGCTTGCTGGGAGCAATAGAAATTTTTACCATTCATGTTTGCAATTACATTGAAGGTGTGTACATGTTGAGCAGTATGCGTTCTAAGCACTGTAACATGCAGTATACCGCAGGTACTGATTAAAGCAGAACATGTTCTGTTACCCAATCTCTATAAGAAGCGGCAATCTGATGAAGTTAGGAAGCGGACATAGACATGAAAAGTTCCGTCCAGTATGATATGACCAGTGATGAGCCTTTGTAAGGACAAAAATTGCAGTAAAAAAGCACATACCATACATATGTGGAGGAGACATATTTTGGGCTGAGCCTTGTGTGATTCAATAAATGTATTGAAAAAATATGGATCATGAAGGCATAAAATGCATTTGACAATGTGATGAAATTTTATATCGTCATATTCAGGGGCATTTTTCATCTATATGGACACATTGCTACATGCAAATATGCGGCCTTTTTATGCAAAATACACACAAAGTCTGCACTGAGTATTAGTTATTACTTTTCCTTTGTTTTCTTTTTTTGTGTTTTGGTGCAAGTTTGGCATGCGTTTTTAGCCTCTTAACACATTGTTTTTTTTTTTGCATTTTTGTCTTTTCCTCTTTTTTTCCATGAACCATACCTTATTCAATTTTCCATCAACATAGACATATCAGGGCTTATTTTACTTTTTCTTTGCAGAATGAGTTGTAGTTATGAAGGCACCATTAATTTGTATTACTTAATGTATTAGAAAAGGGGAGGAAAAAAAATTCAAGTGCGGTGAGATAGTGAAAAATTAAAAACAATTCCGGAATAGTTTTTTGGCTTTTGTTTTTATGGCCTTCATTACATGATAAAAATGACTTGTTAGCATGATGAGGTCAGTATGACTACAGCAATACCTAACTTGTATAGTTTTCTATTATATTTGTCCATAAGATCACAATAAGTCGTACACTCCATAGAGGTGGCCTTTATGGAAGAGGGCAGAAAAAACTATTGACTTGCACACAAAAATTATTAGGCTCATTTTGAGTTTGTCAAAATAGAGGTGGGAGATTCCCCAAATGTATGAAGGAAGGTGCTGTGGTCAGATGAGATCAAAATGGAACTATTTGGCTAACAGGGTAAACGCTATGTCTGGCGCCAAATTAAAACAGCTCATCATCCCAAGAACACCATTTTTCGGCAATAGGGACAGGGAAAATGGATGGTGCGAAATACAGGGATATTCTTGAGCGAAACCTGTTTATCTGTCAATGATTTGAGACTTGCATGGATGTTCCATTTCCAACAACACAATAACCCAAAGCATACTGCTAAAGAAACACTGGAGTGGTTTAAAGGGAAACATGTAAATGTTTTGGAGTGGCCTAGTCAGAGCCCAGACAATAATCCAATTGAGAATCTGTGGTCAGACTTGAAGATTGCTGTTCACCAGAGGAAATCATCTAAGATGAAGACGTTTGGGCAGTTTCACCTTTAGGAATGGGCAAAAATCCCAGTGGTAAGAAGATAAAAGCTCATAGAGACTTATCCAAAACGATTGCCACAAAAGGAGGTTCTACAAAGTACTGACTTTAGGGGGGTGAGTAGTTATGCACACTGAAGTTTTCAGTTATTTTGTCCTATTTGTTGTTTGCTTAACAATAAAAAGAAAACCAAATGTTCACAGTTGTAGGCATGTTCTTTACATGAACTGATGCAAACTCTCAGAAAAAAAAACACAGTGAAATTCAAGGTTATGAGGTAGCAAAACAGGAAAAATGCTAAGAGGGGTGAATACTTTCACAAGCCAATGTATGTTGGGAATGGGCTAATACTTTTTATTACAGAAATGCTTGAATGATGCATTTAAAAATGCAACTGCATATTTGACATGCTTTTCTTCAGGCTTCCCATAGAAGAATATAGGGGAAGGGTCACAAAAATATGCACAATTTAACAAAATCTTTAAACATACATTGAGCATGAATTTCCAAGTAATTACATCCACTTTAATTGAATTTTTAAGCGCATCAAATTTTCTGCACAGAATAGCGTAGTGGAAAAAAAATGTAGCATTTATGCTTGATCGAAACATGGCCTAAGGGTATGTGAACACAGTGTCTTTTTATGGTGGAATCAATGTGGAACCCAGCTTGAAAAGTACTCACTAAACATAAGAAATAATTCATATAATCACAGCAGTGTCAAAAAGACTTGCTGTGCATATGTTTAGCTTTTTTAAACTTTTAACTGCTTAAGGCTCCAAAAACCATGAAGAGGCTACCAGAAGTGGCCTGACCATTTTTAAGGTGGCTTCCACTACTTTATATATCAGAGTTTAAAAAGAAAAGGATCCAGCCACGAAGCCACAAAAACGATGAAAGACAATAAATAAAGCTCTTCAGGAAAAATATGATCATTAGTTTTCCTGAACTGAAGTGTCTTCAAAAACCATGCGGGTACACTGTCATCTTAAACAAGTTGTGTGCACATATTCTAAGGGTTACAGACCTTGCAGTCAGGACAAGTGATGGATTTGACTATTGAGCGATTCTGCTATGTACTGTGATATATGGAGGCTGTAAAATTTAAACGGTCCAACATTTTTTAGTGAAACCCTATTGTTTAAAAAAAAAAATTGACAACAATACAAAAGTTTAAACAACAATGCTCTAAAATTTCCATTACCTTGTGACACTTAAGGTACCGTCACACTAAACGATATCGCTAGCGATCCGTGACGTTGCAGCGTCCTGGGTAGCGATATCGTTCAGTTTGACACACAGCAGCGATGAGAATCCTGCTGTGATGTCGTTGGTCGCTGCAGAAAGTCCAGCACTTTATTTCGTCGCTGGACTTCCTGCTGACATCGCTGAATCGGCGTGTGTGACGCCGATTCAGCGATGTCTTCGCTGGTAACCAGGGTAAACATCGGGTTACTAAGCTCAGGGCTGCGCTTAGTAACCCGATGTTTACCCTGGTTACCAGCGTAAAAGTAAAAAAAAACACAAACACTACATACTTACCTTCCGCTGTCTGTCCCTCGGCGCTCTGCTTCTCTGCCCTGTGTGTGTGTGTAAGCACAGCGGCCGGAAAGCAGAGCGGTGACGTCACCGCTCTGCTTTCCGGCCGCTGTGCTTACACAGGGCAGAGAAGCAGAGCGCCGGGGGACAGACAGCGGAAGGTAAGTATGTAGTGTTTTTTTTTTTTTTACTTTTACGCTGGTAACCAGGGTAAACATCGGGTTACTAAGAGCGGCCCTGCACTTAATAACCCGATGTTTACCCTGGTTACCGGCATAGTTGGTCGCTGGAGAGCTGTCTGTGTGACAGCTCTCCAGCGACCAAACAGCGACGCTGCAGCGATCCGGATCGTTGTCAGTATCGCTGCAGCGTCGCTTAGTGTGACGGTACCTTAATTCTTGAATTTTAAGACATTGTCCAAGTATGAACAATGGCCCTAATTACACTGGTAATTGTGCTGTAGGTATGTCTATACAAACTAGTCTGTTGACAAAACCTATTAATTATGATAAAAAAAGACAAAATGCTGTTTTCATAAACTACAGATTTTTTTTCTAACTAGAGAAATTTTTTAATAGGCATGATGAAAATAAATGATCACATGAGATACCTATGGTTGTGCAGTGATGTATTTTGCACATTTATTACATTCATTTTCATAGCAGTTATTCTCATAAAAGAACAAGTATGAACCTAGGTTCAAAACGTAGCATTGTTAATTTATTTTAAGCGGTCATTTGTCTTAAACCACATTATTTGATTGTTTGTGAAAAATTGTTACTCCTAAGGCTATCCTAACTTCTAACGTTAAAGCAAAGCGCGGAAATTAAATCAGAATTTGAAGAACAATTACAAGCAAATCATTTTTCAATTATGAAAACCTATATGAGAGCTACATAGAGGAATAAAGTGCATTTTACAGTTTAGTGTGTCCTTACGGAAGCAGATAACCCTTTCTGTTGGACAGATGAAGCATTCCTAGTTATCTGCTCTTAGGATCACATTCCACTAATCAACCACGTTCGATATCCCAGACTTATTTGTATTCTTGAAAGTAGCGTCTATATGTTCTGGAATCAATCTGGCTATTTGACAAACCATTTCTGTATGACATGACAACCGCCAACCATGAAACTCAATACAAAGGGGAAGCCTACTGTACGGTCAAACAGCTGTCAAGCATAGAGCCACCGGTTAACTTATTGAATTACCAGCATGTCACTTTGTTCTCAATGAAAAACAAATGCTTCTATCTACAACTGCATAAGATCAGTGTTGAGCATTGCTTATATATTACATACAACTACAAACATTTGCTTTCAAATAAATTGAAACAAGTGATAATAAATTACTAGTTTAATAACATTTATAAAACCATCACTGATGAGAAATCTAAAATAATATTGTATGTGAAGCTGTCAGCAAGAGTTTGCAGATATTGAATATCTGTTATACAAAGAATTATACTCATAAAAATGTTTATGACAAAATCTATGTCAGCTATGATTAGCCTATGTGCAATACTATATACAAAGCCATGTATCCAGTAACGTAAAAGTACAAATTACAAAATAAGCGACTGAGCAAAAATGGAGTCAATATTCCCCTAAAGTAAAAAAAAAAAGCAATCTTAAATGGAACCTGTCACCCCGAAAATCGTGGGTGAGGTAAGCCCACCAGCACCAGGTGCTTATCTGCAGCATTCTCTAATGCTGTAGATAAGCCCCCAATGTTACCTGAAAAAGGAGAAAAAGACGTTATATTATACTCACCCAGGGGCGGTCCCGCTGCTGGTCAGGTCGGATGGGCGTCTCTGGTCCGCTGCGGCGCCTCCCATCTTCATTACAAGACGTCCTCTTCTGATCTTCAGCCACGGCTCCGGCGCAGGCGTACTTTGCTCTGCCCTCTTGAGGGCAGAGGATAGTACTGCAGTGCGCAAGCGCCGGAAAGGTCAGAGGCCCGGCGCTTGCGCACTGCAGTACTTTGTCTGCCCTCAACAGGGCAGAGCAAAGTACGCCTGCGCCGGAGCCGTGGCTGAAGATCAGAAGAGGACATCTTGTAATGAAGATGGGAGGCGCCGGAGCGGACCAGAGACGCCCATCCGACCTGACCAGCAGCGGGATCGCCCCTGGGTGAGTATAACCTAACGTCTTTTTCTCCTTTTTCAGGTAACATCGGGGGCTTATCTACAGCATTACAGAATGCTGCAGATAAGCCCCTGATGCCGGTGGGATTACCTCACCCGCGATTTTCGGGGTGACAGGTTCCCTTTAAAATGTAACTGCACGTTCAAGTAATTTCTCCTGTGGGAATTAATGAGGAATAACACTATTTATGGCCATTATATGACTTGAATCCTGCAGTTTCATCACTTTTCCTTCTGCACTAGAAGCCTCAGCAGTTTCCCTCTAGCTTTTCCCCACACTCCTCTCCATAGACTTTTATAGGCAGGAAGTGTAATTTAATCTCTCATAGAAGACATGTTTGAAGACAGATTTGAGGCATTTGAAAGTAAAATGTCAAGGCAGGAGACAAAAAGTGCCTAAAAAAAGTAAGGAGAGAGGCATTTTTCTGTAATATGATATTTACAAAGTTTGGTATCTTCACTTATGCTATTGACTTATGGACAAATAAAAGAACAGTTAGTATTCAAATAGGAATCTTTATTATAATATTATACCAAATTATAGTATAATATCATTGTTTTCCTACGCATGGGGAATACAGATCTACAATATATGCAGTTATGTGAAAAAAGTGTTTTCCCCCTTTCTGATATCCTATTCTTTTGCATGTTTGGCACACTTAAATGATTCAGATCACCAAACAAATTTAATCTATCAGTCTGGAGGCTATAAAGCCATTTTTCAATCTTGGAAACTCCAGCAAACCACAGAGAGAGCCAATATCCACAAATTGCGAAAACATGGAACAATGGTGACGTCTCCCAGGAGTGGCCGGCTGACCAAAACTACCCCAAGAGCAAAGCAATGACTCATCCAAAAGTTAATAAAAGACCCCACAACGACATCCAAAGAACTACAAGCCTCACTTGCTTTAAGTTAAGGTAAATGATCATGACTCCACCATCAGAAACAAACAGGCAAAAATTGTCTGCATTGCAAGATGAAAACCACTTCTGAGAAATAAGAACATAAAGGCTAGTCTCAGTTTTGCCTAAAACCATCTTGATTATCCCCAAGCCTTTTTGGAGAAAACGCTGTGGACTGATTAGACAAACATTGAACTTTCTGGAAGATGTACATCTGGCGTAAAAGTAACACAGCATTTCAGAAAAGGAACATCATACCAACAGTAAAATATGGTGGTGGTAGTGTGATGGTCTGGGGCTGTTTTGCTGCTTCAGGACCTGGAAGACTTACCGTGGTAAATGGAACTATGAATTCTACTGTCTACCAAAAAATCCTGAAGGAGAATGTCAGGCCATCTGTTTGTGACCTTGAACTGAAGCGCACTTGGGTTATGCAGCAGGACAAT
Organism: Ranitomeya imitator; assembly: GCF_032444005.1. NCBI lineage: Eukaryota > Metazoa > Chordata > Amphibia > Anura > Dendrobatidae > Ranitomeya > Ranitomeya imitator. The sequence goes on along the minus strand of NC_091286.1, from coordinate 325,947,468 downwards.
GATCCAAAACACACTAGCAAGTCCACCTCTGAATGGCTTAAGAAAAAACTAATTTGGACTTTGGAGTGGCCTAGTCAAAGTCCTGACCCTGACCTTAATCTGATTGAAATGCTGTGGCATGATCTTAACAAGCTGTCCATGCTTGGAAAACCTCCATTGTGGCTGAAATTCCAACAATTCTGCAAAGATGAGTAGGTCAAAATTCCTCCAGAGCATTGTAAAAGACTCATTGTCAGTTATCGCAAATGCTTGATTGCAGTTGTTGCTGCTAAGGGTGGCTCAATCAGTTATTAGGTTTTGGGGGGAAATAACTTTTTCATACATGGCTCTGTAGGTTTGGATTTCTTTTTCCCTTAATAATAAACACTTTCATTTAAAAACTGCATTTTGTGTTTACTTCGGAGGAAAAAAAGCCTTCAAAAATAGGGGGGGGCACACACAGCAAAGTTAAACGGATAAAACGGTAAACTGTATAGAAAATTATGCTATGTAATGCCAAGGAAGACAGAAGGAACAGGAATGCATGCAACTATAAATACCGACATATTATGGCACTAATCAAGTTTTAAGTCAATAAAGTGCACTGTCTTTATGGAATATAATGCTTGCTCCCACAATCCATGCATATCCCCGTCCTTGTATATGCCCGAATCCTGTTATATGCTCCATTATGCTTGTATATGCTCCTCCATCCATGTATATACTCCTCCATCCTTGTGTACACTGTTTTTTTCAATATGGAGGAGAATACCCATATGGTGTGTGTCAATGTGTGCTATATATTTACAGAGTTGCCTGAGGAAAGGACAAATTTTACGTGCCAGAAAAGCAAGCTTGTGACTCTGTTAGAGGAAAATGTGCAAAGTCTTCAGGAGAGAATAGCTACACTGAAGCTCATCAAAGAAGAAGATTTCCTTGACAGAGCAGAAGAATCTCTTCAGAATGTTGCAAGAGAAGAAGATTTCAATGTTCCTGCAGAAGCTAATGACAGAGTAGAAATAACTATTCAGAATGTTGCAAGATAAGCACCTTTCAATGTGCAGAAGAAGAGAAAAGGAAGCATGTGACCCAATGAAGCAGGAGGATGAAGAGGCAGTCGCCACCCATACCGCTGAAAAACCGCTAGCAGGCTCTCACGCAAGTATGAAGATGTACATCAAAAAAGTGCTTTGCCTGCAAATAACACCCCAGTAAGAAATCAGAGGCCTCCTGAAGGAAGAAAAAGAAATGCTGTGGTGTTGAAGAAAAGGACAGTAGTGCTCATGGGGGTCTCCTTACTGAGAGGAACAGATGCCGCTATCTGCCGACCTTACCTCATGTAAATTGTGCTGTCTTCCAGGTGCCCAAGTCAAAGATGTGTCTGATAAGGTATCATGACTATACAATGCTGCAGATGCCTACACATGCCCACTAATACATGTAGGAACAAATGACACAGAAAAAAATGACCTGGAAACTATATGCAGAGACTTTGAAGACCTAGGACGGAAAGTCGAGGAACTGGAAACGCAGGTCATCTTCTCACTAGTGATGAGCGAACATACTCGTTACAGTAGATTTCTAGAGCTTGCTCGGGGGTCCTCCGTGTATTTTTTAGTGCTCGGAGATTTAGTTTTTCTTGCCGCAGCTGAATGATTTACATCTGTTAGCCAGCGTAAGTACATGTGGGGGTTGCCTGGTTGCTACGGAATCCCCACATGTACTTATGCGGGCTAACAGATGTAAATCATTCAGCTGCGGCAAGAAAAACAATCTCCGAGCACTAAAAAATACTCGGAGGACCCCCGAGCATGCTCGAGAAATCTCGAGTAATGAGTATATTCGCTCATCACTACTTCTCACCCATCCTCCTAGTCTTTGGACATGGACTAAGGTGATTGAACAGAATTGTACAGGTGAACAACTGGCTACGTCGATGGTGCCGTGAGCAACATTTTAGGTTTCTAGACCATGATATGAATTACCTGCGTGTTGGACTCCATGCTAGAGATGGTTTACATTATACCAAAACAGGAAAACACATATTTGGTAGACGCCTTGCTACACTCATCAGGAGAGCTTTACCCTAGAGCAATATGTGATTGGAAATATACGGCCAGGAAAAAATATGCAGCTAATGAATTATTTTGAGAACCCTGGTATTAGAAATGGAAATAAAGAATAAAAACAACAGATTCTGAATGAAAATAGAGAAGCAAGAGAAACCAACTACAAACTAAAATGTATCTATACAAATGCACAGAGCATGAGAAACAAACATGGAGAATTGGAGCTGCTAACATAGGAAGAGAGATATAATGTCATAGGCATCTCTGAAACTTAGTGAGACGATACACATTATTGGAACACAAACCTTAAAGGCTACAAAATATTTATTAGTAACAGCATTAACAAGAGGCCAGAATCTTTGAAAAATTCTGGAGAACAGGAGAAGTCCTACTAGATTGGAGAAGGGCAAATGTTGTCCCTATCTTCAAAAAAGTTAAGAAGATGGAGCCAGGAAATTACAGGCGAGTGAGCCTTACTTCTATACCATTAATAATCTTTGAACAATTTATTAAACGGCATGTATGTAACTACTTGGATAAGAATACAGTAATTAACCAGAGCCAGTATTGGTTTGTAGAAAACAAGTCTTGCTAGACTACACTAATTTCCTTCTATGATGGAATCATTGACTGGGTGATCAGCGAAATGCGGTAGATATAGAATATCTCGACTTCAGCAAAACATTTGATAAAATCCTTATTGAAAAAGTCACCAAGTATTGGATTGACAAGTCTACGGTTAGGTAGGTACATAACTGGCTCAGTGATCGCACTCAAAGAGTTATAATAAATGGTTGCACATCCAATTGGAACAGTGTGTCAAGCGGGGTAACACAAGGCTCTATCCTGGCCCTAGTGTTGTTCAACATTTTTATAAATGATCTAGATAAGGGAAATGAAGGTAAGCTAATCAAGTTCGCAGATGATGCAAAGTTAGGAAGGATAGCTAACAATAGAGAAAAGAGAGAAAGGATTCAGAAGAATCTAGGTAAGCTCAAACAATGGGCAGCAACTAATAGAATGATATTTAAAAGGGCGAAAAGCAATATTTTACATCTGGGTAAGAAAAACAAAAATTACATCGACAGAATGGGAGGAATAGAACTAAGCAACGGCATGTGTAAAAAAGACTTGGGTATACAAATAGATCACAGACTACATGAGTCAACAGTGTGATGCAACAGCAAAAAAGGCAAACAATTTTAAGATGTATTAAGAGATGCATAGGGTCTAGATCACATGAAGTATTTATCCCTGTCTACTCCTCCTTGGTCAGGTCTCATCTGGAATATTGTGTCCAGTTCTGGACACAGTATTCCACAATGAAAAACTGGAGCAATTTCAGAGAAAAGCTACCAGGATGGACTGCATAGTATGTCCTATGATAAATTGTTAACGCATCTGGGAATGTTTAGCTTGCAAAAAAGAAGGCTAAGAGGAGACTTAATAGCTGTCTACAAATATCTGAAGAGATGTCATGGTGTATAGGGAGGGATCATCCTTATTCTCATTTGTACATGGAAACACGAGAAGCAATGGAATTAAACTGAAAGGGAGAAGATATAGATTAGATATTAGAAAAAACTTTTTGACAGTGGGGGCGATCAATGATTGGAACAGGCTGCCATGAGAGGTGGTGAATTCTCCTTCAATGGACGCCTTCAAAATGAGGCTGGATAGACATCTGCCTGAGATGGTTTAGTGAATTTAGTGCATCGAGCAGGGGGATGGATACGATGACCCTTGACATCCATTCCAACTCTAACATTCTAGGATGTGTCCCAAATCCTGTCAGCGCCGCTGTTGTTAAACGCTTAGAAAAAAAATACACTACTACTCACCATCCTTCCCCTCACCTGCAGCACTGTCTTCTGAAGCCAGCAGCTAACTTCAGCGTCCAAGTGACGGGGGAACATGGCGTCATGACTCTGCGTCCAGCCACATGTACGATTGGCCAGCAGCATGTATTGAGGCGCACGGACCTGGCAGGTTCATGTGCTCCAATACACTTCAGCTGGATGTGAGTCCGTGGACACACATTCAGCTAAATTAGGGGCTAGCATTGCCGGGCACCTCACCCTCATGGATGCGGTCCACGGATGCGGAACTGTAATAGTGCTGGGGCGATGGCGTGCATGCCCACAGGGAGGGCTCTGCGTGCCCCTTCTGGCATGCATTACATAGGTTCGCCACCACTGCTCTAGGCTCTGCTGAGACCCCATAACATAATAAGGAACATTCAACTCACAGAGAATAACTTTCCTGAAGATCGTATTTGCCTGTAAAGTATGTGGGAATGTTGAATTCGACCCTCCGCAGATCCACTCATCTCTATTAATATCTGTATCAGCTTACACCAGTGGAAGAAGCATTGCAATTCTTTTTAGACATTACAACAATTAACAACATGTCTCGCCATATGTATGCATCTCTGGAATTAATAGAACAAGTGACAAACCAACCAACAAGTGTGAAACATCTAAATATTTACTATCACAAAAATAGCAATTCATTACAAACATCCTCCGAAACTAAAAATAGTAAAACTGCAATGTTGGCAATAAACTACTAGTTTCTTTAATCTAAAAGAAAAACATCAAAGAACAAAGATGTCACATTTACAAAGATTGACATTTTGAAGTTTAGGAGTCAGTTGGAGCCATCTATACCAGATTTAAGCCAAAATTGTCACCAATCCTCTTATTCTTCTACATAACAAACTACTCTGCAATAACCAGCGACGTAATGAGTAAAGAACCAGGGATGGGTCGAAATGTCTACATTACATAGCATAGTTGCTTTTTGCTTTATAATGTTACTTCCCCGCTCCCCTTGTTTCCCCTTCATTCATGGACTTTTATAAAATATTTTGCATAACTTGAACCCAAGAGTATACGTTGAATCTTGCCATCATTACTTATGACATAGTGGCACACAATAACCAAAGTTATATTACCCAAAGGGATTTTCTGGGTTGAGAAGAAAAATCTGCATTTACTATGTAGCAAATCATCTCCAGTAATCTCCATGCAAGTGATCGGTTATGTGACAGCAAGTATGCAATTTTCAAAGTGGCCCTCATATGCCAACTAGCCCCTCCTGCACTTCTACACTGAGCAAAGTGCAGGAAAGTCTATTCCGCATATGATTGCCACTATGCAAATTGTATACTTGTGGCCACTGGCATGGGAAATACAATGGAGTTGTACATTGGGTGTGATTATTGCACACTGCCACAATTTGCAAGTCGGAATTCACATAAAATGACTGCAGACTCTTTTTCCCAGACCAGAAAGCCCTTTAAAGGAAGATGAAAACTAGCAATAACTAAAAAAGGTAAAAATATTTTTTTTGCCACCCTTAATTCGTCAGTCTGCAGAATTTTTTGCAACCACTTGAAACAATTAGAACATGATAGGGAGAGTAGTTAGAGAACAGGGCAGAGCAGAAGAACCATTGAGCCCTACTGCAGACAGTACTACAGAGGAGCCAAGCTCCATCTCTAGCCACCTGTCTTACAGACAACGGACAAAAAGGACAATGGGGGAATGGCTGGGCTTCGGAGAGGTTTTCTCCCCAGGATTAGTGTTTAAAAAGAGAACCTGTCAGCAGGATTTAGCACTATAAAGTAAAGGCATGGCCATAATGACACTGTTACTGTCTGATTAAACTGATACCTTTTTGTGACGGAATCTGATGTCTTCTGCGCATCGGGTGGGACTGGGGGTAAGGTCTTCTGCTCCTCCGTCAGCCTCCTGTGTTTCTGTTACAGGTCACTGATTATTCAGTGGCTAGCCTCCTTTTTGAAATTGCGCACTGCTGCCGTCATTGGGGTGGATGATGCATGCGCAGTGTGATTCCGCAGACTGTCTTCTATTAAATGGTGTTGGAAGTGGCGCATGCACAGATCGAGATTTCGACTTAATGAAGACTAGTGATGAGCGAATAGCATTGTTGCTTGGGTCTCCCATAGCACACTCGGATGATCTCCGAGTATTTGTTAGTGCTCGAAGATTTAGTTTTCGTCACTTCAGCTGCATGATTTACGGCTGCTAGACAGGCTGAATACATGTGGGGATTCCCTAAGAAACAGGAATTCCTCAAATGTATTCAGCCTGTCTAGCAGCTGTAAATCAGGCAGCTTTGGCAATGAAAACTAAATCTCCGAGCACTAACAAATACTCGGAGTCCACCCGAGCGTGCTCAGGGAGACCCGAGCAACAATGCTATTCGCTCATCCCTAATGAAGACGTCGTTGAGCAGAGATCTTGATCTGTGCATACGCCACTTTTGGCGCCATTTTATTCCACAGCCTGTGCAATCACACTGCGCACACTAAATCCACCTCAATGATGGAGGTTACGGTTATGCTTAATCAGCATAACAGCGTTATTATGGCCATGCCTTTACTTTATAGTGCTAAATGCTGCTGACAGGTTTTCTTTAATAACTGCGTTTGCAAGAGTTTACTGCCCTGTGTGAATATATGTCAACCAACAAACTATGAGATGCTTTGACTGACCACAGAACTTACACTATATACTACATACACACACACACATATATTATATATGTCATGTATAGGAAAAGACAAACTATGTAGGTCTATTATTTTACGGCTTTCCTAGTTATATATTTTGCTTATATTTACATAAACAGTAAATAACAATTGTCAAAACAGTAATGCAATAAAAAAAATCAAGAGTAAATCAGAATAATGTAATCAATGAGACTAAAAGCACACATATCCAGCTAGCTTGAGGACCCCATGTTGTTAGATGATGGCATGCTGCTTAAAAATCATTAGCGGACTCGCCTGACTCTTTTCCAAGCGCAGTTGTCAGCTCATTGTCCACTTTCTCTACAACTGTCAACATTGGTATCAATCAGGTCTGATCTTATGTCGTGTTGCATATAAAAGTGCTAAAACTGATTCCCAATGCAGACGCCAATGTTTCTCCTTCAATGACTTTTGACGTATCTGGCACAAATCTGAAGCTTTGCAAACATGCTGTAGTGATAGCAAATTCTCACAAAGAAGGATAAGTGCTACTGATACCATCCTTGATTTTTTCCCCCCCAAATAAGTGCATTTTATGTATTTTCTGTCTCTCTTTCCTAGAGATATTCGCTGGAGCAGACGCCGATATTCACCTGATGTTGTACTTGTAAGCAATTTGTCATGAGATTAATGTATACCACCTGCTTCTGAACAAGAGATTTGAACCCACAGGCTCTGCATTTTGTTAATGTTTCCCAAAGGCAAGGAGACATCTTTATTCCTTGCGGCTTTCTCATGTGTGCTTTTCCCTTATTCTATTATTCATTGTTTGTGACACGTGTCAGTTACAGATGCCTGTAAATCATGTGTCCGATTCCCTTATAGAAATATCTTTTCAAACAGGCGGTAGAGTAAAGGTAGGCAATTACAAGAAATGAAAAAAAAAAGCCTTAAAAGCGATCATGCTAATTCATTTTACTTCAAACACAGATGTTCCTGACATGAAAGTACATATAAATGTCAGGCATGGTGTGCACAGCTTTGTCAAATTTATTATTTATGAATAAAGATGTGGAAAACAGACTCAGAAAAGCATTTTCTTAGAGCGAGTATATCTTCCGAGAATTACATGATATTTAAAAACAGATTTTAAAATTACACTATATACCAGTTTTATCTTCTTGGGAAGATTTTGTATTTACCTACATAAATACAAATCCTAAAATATTCCAGTTTTCGCACTCACCAGTACAGCATATCTCAGCTCACTAAACTGACTGGTTTTTCTAGCTTACTTTTAGTGCTGTGTAGACTTGGTGTGAATCAACAGAGTCACCTCATTATCATCAGAGGGTGGGGAATTTATCACAGAAGACAACTGCACTGCTCATTTAAAGGGAACCTGTCACCCCCAAAATCGAAGGTGAGCTAAGCCCACCGACATCAGGGGCTTATCTACAGCATTCTGTAATTCTGTAGATAAGCCTGCGATGTATCCTGAAAGAGGAGAAAAAGAGGTTAGATTATACTCACCAAGGAGCTGCAGTCCCGTTTGATGGGCGTCACGGTCCGGTCCGGGGCTTCCCATCTTCTTATGATGACGTCCTCTTCTGGTCTTCACGCTGCGGCTCCAGCACAGGTGTACTTTGCCCTGTTGAGGGCAGAGCAAAGTACTGCAGTGAGCAGGGGCCGGGAAAACTCAGAGAGGCCCAGCGCCTGCGCACTGCAGTACTTGGCTCTGCCCTCAACAGGGCAAAGTACACCTGCGGCCGGAGCCGCAGCATGAAGACAATAAGAGGACATCATCCTATGAAGATAGGAGGCCCCGGACCGCGACGCCCATCGGACCGGACCACTCTCCCAGGTGAGTATAATATAACCAATTTTTCTCATCTTTCAGGATACATCGGGGGCTTATCTACAGCATTACAGAATACTGTAGATAAGCCCCTGATGCCAATGGGCTTAGCTCATCTTCGATTTTGGGGGTGACAGGTTCCCTTTAAACATTTACAATTCAAGGGGTTGTTCACTAATTTGATATTGACGACTTCTTCTAAAGAGAGATAATCGATATCAGATCAGTGTGGCTTCAACTCCAATTTAATATTGATGACCTATCTTAAAGATAATGTAAAAACGTGTTTTACCATTTCCTAATTAGTAATGTAAAGCTGCACTTCAGTTAAGTACCAGTTTCCGCTCAGCAATATACATTATGGGTGCTGTTGGTGTTTTATTGCTGTTAGCTTCACCAGTAGGGCTGTATTATTTAGACCTACCACTAGGACCACTGCTTTCCCTGACCTGACAATTTAATTCCCAAAATCGACAGCATCATCTAAGAGTGTTTCTCAACTCCAGTCCTCAAAACCCCACAACAGATCATGTTTTCAGGATTTCCTTAGTATTGCACAGGTGATAATTTTATCACCTGCTCAAGCATTAATTCCATCGCCTATGCAATACTAAGGAAATCCTGAAAACATAACCTGTTGCGGGGTCTTGAGGACTGGAGTTGGGGAACACTGATCTAAGAGGTTCATAGAGGGTGGGCACTCCCTCTGCCACCCATCATCATATCCTGCATCCTATAGTAGGTGGTGGCATAATGATGGTCTGAAGGCCCATATGTCTACAAATTCACTTTTCTGTTTAGACCCTGTCATTTGCTGTGTCTAATACAATACTTTTCGGCATTATGATGACAGGCAAGATACAATGCAATATGCACCCCCGACCTTCTGTCTCTTCCGCATTATCCCATAGAATGAAAGTCCGCAAGGACAGGGTCCTCTCCCCTCTGTACCAGTCTGTCATTGTAAATTTGTGTACTGCAACCGATATCTATAACTCTGTACGTAACCCATTTTCTCATGTACAGCACCATGGAATTAATGGTGCTATATAAATAAATAATAATAATAATAATAAATAATAATAGAAATAATGCTGTGCTTTAAAAGAGAAATTGAGCTCATTGAAATGTAAGTAACCCTGAGAAATTAAAATAATTTTTTTTTAAATATAAAAAAGTTAAGAATAGAAAAAAAACCTCATTGCTTTATAACATAAACATGCAAAAGAAAAAAATGCACATAATTAGTATTTACTGCATCTATAAGGCCCCAAACTATTTTATTTTCATATTATTTAACCAGCATGGCTAATGTAGAAAAACGCCGCTAACAAGCAGTGCAAGAATTATATTTTGTTAGTTTTCACCTTCGTTCCAGCAAAATGAATAAAATGCAATAAAAAATTGTTATATACAGCACAATATACCAAAACTGGAATGTCAATAAATAATAGGTTCTTCCCCCAAAAAAATTAAATATAAAAAGCAAAAGAAGCAAATACAGCCAAATAAATAATGATAAACCTATATTAGGAATTAATCCAACATGATAACGTTTAAAAAAGGAAAGTGATAAAGAGACCCCACCTATCCAGAACACAGATAAACTGAAAAAAGTCAAAAAAGATGCAGACCTAATAGAACATACAGGACTCAAGACTACATATCAGGCCTGTCCCACACGTCCAGACAATTCCGGTACCGAAAAAATCGGTACCGGAGTTATCCGTGTCCGTGTGTTTGTGAGCTCACATAGGCCATCCGTGTGGCACACGTGCGGCACACGTGTGCCACCCGTGTGCCGACTGGGTACCACACGGAGCGTGCAGGAGACAGCGCTAGAGATAAGCGCTGTCCCCTGCATCTGGTGCTGAAGCCGCCATTCATATCTTCTCTCCAGCAGCAGCACCTCCCATAGGGGTGAAGCCGCATATTCATGACTGTAATGGGTGGCACCACGTGACAGCTCATACAGGAGAAGCTGCGTCGAGGACAGGACGCTGCGAGGAAGCCGGGTGAGTATTTTATTAACAGTGGGCGGGCGCACAGGGGGTGGGAGGGGGGTGGGGACAGGGATCTTTATTTAAAACACGAAAAAACAAAAAAAAAAAGGATTTTTCATATCTTCTTTCCAGCGAACGCTGCTGGAGAGAAGATATGAATGGCGGCTTCAGCACCACGTGGGGGGGACAGCGCTTACTGTAGCGCTGTCTCCTGCACGGCACACGGACTGCACACGGACATGTGTGTTTTACACGGACCCATTGACTTAAATGGGTCCATGTAATCCGTGTGCTCCCACGAACACTGACATGTCTTCGTGTTTTGCACACGGACACACGACATGTGCAGAGACACCTTGATTTCAATGTGTCTACGTGAGTCAGTGTCTCCGGTACGTGAGGAAACTGTCACCTCACGTACCGGAGCCACTGACGTTTGAAACCGGCCTTATACTGAGGCCATTGAGTAGAATGAACAAAGGCACAACAGAGACCATCAATGATATCCCATAGTGGGTAATGCACAGTATATATCAGTAATAAATATGTGCAGAGGGGAGCCATATAATCAATTGATAGTAAAAAAAAACTGAACGACCTGTAGAAGGTGAAGAATGGTACTTCAATGAACGTTAAGGCTGCGTGCACACGTTGGTGATTTTTCGCCATAAAAACGCTATAAAACCGCAAAAAAAAGCATACATTAAGCATCCCATCATTTAGAATGAATTACACAATTTTTGTGCACATGATGCGTTTTCTCTGCGAAAAAAACGCATCGCGGTAAAAAACACAGCAAGTTCATAAATTTTGCAGATTTTTTGCGGATTTCCCACTATATAATGCATTGGGAAATGTCCGGAAAAATCTGCAAAAAAAGCACCAAAAATGCGGTAAAAACGCGCAAAAAACGCATGCAGATTTCTTGCAGAAAATTTCAGGTTTTTCTCAGGAAATTTCTGCAAGAAATCCTGAACGTGTGCACATAGCCTTAACGTCAGCTTCTTCGTAATTAAATACTAATAAAGGTTATCATTATTTATTTGGCTGTATTTGCTTCCATTCCTTCTTGGAATTTATATCACAAAACAGTGGCAACAAAAGCTCTCACACAGCTTTACTGGAAAAAAAGGCTGCCAAAATGGCCATGTGAAAAAAGGATTTCTTTCACAAAAAGTGTCTTTCCTGTTCAAAAGTAGTAAAAAGTAAAAAATACATAAAAGACTGGCAGTGCTGTAATTACCAGTACACAGCCCAGCAGAAAATAAGATAATATGCTATTTGTTCTGTGTAATGAATTGTGCAACATTTATAATTAAATATAATAAAAAAATATATAGGACTCTTGGGAAAAAGAAAAACAAGATGTTAGGACTGGCGGAACGCACCAAGTATAAGGTGTAATGGTATTAGGTGCGTTCGCCGTCCGAGGTCCACCGTGCAGGTGAAAACCCTGCTGCTAGTAGAGACGGACGAGATGGCGGTACAATATGAATACACACTTGGGTTAACTTCACCCAGTGTGAAGGAAGCGAACCCTGTTGAGTCACAGGGCCGCGGTACCGCACCAAGAGAATATATTTAGAGGCACGAGAGTGCGTGCGGTGCCGCACTGGCGGACGCCACTAACCACCCAGGCTTGGGTTAGGAAAGCGCAGAGAAAGCGCACGGCGCCGCACTGGCGGTCACAGCAATAAGACGCTGTAATATGTGTACCGTGCTGATGGCTAAGTCGGGCGCTAGGTAGCAATCACCCACCTTCCGCGAGCAGTCATACAATAGGGAGGGGATTTTAAAGAACGACTTTCACTCACAACACACACACATTTACAAAAGACAATACTAGCGCATGGCCGTGCGGCCATGCGAGGCTTAAATAGCTGCAGCATGTTTAGGACCTTCCAAAGAAGGACCAATGGAGTGCTGCAGCACCTGAGCATGTGACCCTGGATCTCCACTGAGAGATCTCGCCCTGGGCATGCTCAGAGTGCAAAGCAGGATTTAGTCCTAGCAGCTACAAGGACCTTAGCTGCAGTATCTGATCATGTGACCCTCGATCTCCACTGAGAGATCTTACTCTGGGCATGCTCAGAATGTAAAAAGCAGGACTTAGCCCCAGAAACGTCCGCTCGCCGCTGCCCAGCACTGACTTCAATGAGAGAAGCAGGAAACGCAGCAGTAACTCTAAGCACAGAGTCAGACTGAGCGAGACGCTGGGATCGACGTCTCTGCTGAGCAAGCTCCACTGCGGCAGGAGAAGAATGGGAGACCGCAGCGGAGATGGCCCGAGATTCCCCCTGTGCAGAGGCAGGAACTCGACCCCTAACATTGCCCCCCCTCCTTGGGCCTCGCTACGTTCGAAGGCAGCAATGAGCTGCGGAGCCCAAATGTGCTCAGCAGGCTCCCAGGACCTGTCCTCAGGATCATAACCCTTCCAATCCACCAAATAGAATTTTTTACCACGTACCACTTTGTACCCCAAAATAGCGTTCACCTCGTAATCATCCGTAGACGAACCCGATGTCCCGGCAGATGACTCAGAAAACCGGGACATGTATACGGGCTTAAGGAGGGACACATGAAAGGTGTCGGTGATACCAAGGCGTGGAGGAAGGGCCAGACGGTAGACCACAGGATTAACCTGTTCGAGGACCTTGAAGGGACCCAAGTAGCGAGGTGCAAACTTAGTGGACTCTACATGCAGCCTGATGTTACGGGCAGAGAGCCACACTAAATCGCCAGGAGCAAAGGTCGGGGCAGGGCGCCGATGTGCATCGGCGGAGGACCTCATTCTCTCCTTTGAGGCCCGAATGGCATCCTGAGTGCGGTCCCAAATGTGCCTCCACTGCCCAGTCTGCCACCCTGGAGTCAGCAGAGGACACGGGCATAGGCACAGGAACCCGCGGATGCTGGCCGTAATTAAGGAGGAAAGGTGTCTGACCAGTGGAGTCCGCTACAGCGTTATTAAGGGCGAACTCTGCTCATGGTAATAAAGATGCCCAGTCATCCTGCCTGGCAGAAACAAAATGTCGTAGATATGTGACCAGAGTCTGATTGGCCCTCTCTACCAACCCATTTGTCTCGGGATGATATGCGGAAGAGAGATTTAACTCAATGCTGAGAAAACGACAAAGCTCTCTCCAGAACCGAGACGCAAACTGGGGACCCCGGTCACTGACAATTTTGTCTGGCATGCCGTGTAGGCGGAAGATGTGTCTTATGAACAACGCTGCCAAGGCCCGTGCAGAAGGTAACCGTGGGAGCGGCACCAAATGCACAATTTTCGAGAAATGATCGGTAATAACCCAAATGACGGTACAGCCGCGAGACTTGGGCAAACCCACTATAAAGTCCATCCCGACCATCTCCCAGGACCTGTCTGCCACCGGCAAGGGATAGAGTAACCCAGACGGCCGTTGTCGAGGAGACTTATTTTTGGCGCATGAGACACATGCCAGAACGTAATCTCTGACATCTCGGAGCATATGCGGCCACCAGTACGTCCTCGCCAGCAGCTCAGATGTCCTTTTTGTCCCAAAGTGTCCACCCACCCTGGAGGAATGAGCCCAAGAGAGAACCTCCGGTCGCAAATTTATGGGCACAAAAGTCTTGCCCGGAGGCACAGACTCAAGCGACACCGGAGCCACGGTTCTCAAGCTCTCAGAAGGAACAATAAGCCGATGCTCTCCTTCCTCCTCCTCAGATGACACAACAGAGCAAGAAAGGGCATCAGCTCGAATGTTCTCCCCAGCGAGATAATGGAGGGTGAAGTGGAATCGGGAGAAGAATAAGGACCATCTGGCCTGGCGAGAATTTAGCCGCTGGGCTGTTTGCAAATATAGCAAATTTTTGTGGTCTGTGAAAACTTGAAAGGGAAAACGAGCCCCCTCCAAGAGATGTCTCCACTCTGAGAAAGCCAATTTCATCGCTAGCAACTCCCTGTCCCCGATGGAATAATTCCTCTCCGCTGGTGTGAAGGTCTTGGAGAAGAAGAAGCACGGATGCTTCCGACCTTGAGCATCCTTATGGAAGAGGACTGCTCCAGCACCAACGGAAGAGGCATCCACCTCCATTATAAACGGCTTATCGACATCGGGACGATGTAGGATGGGAGCGCTAGCAAAATGAGATTTAGTAGAAGAAAAGGCCCTGGAGACCTCTTCAGACCACACTTTGGGATTTGCTCCCTTCTTGGTGAGGGCTACCAAGGGAGCTACCAGAGTTGAGAAGTGGGGAATGAACTGGCGGTAATAATTAATGAACCCCATAAAGCGCTGCACCGCCTTAAGAGAATGGGGCTCTTGCCAGTCCATCACAGCCTGTAGTTTGGCAGGATCCATAGCCAATCCCTGGGCGGAGATGATATAGCCCAGGAACGGTAAAGACTCCTGCTCAAACATACACTTCTCCAACTTTGCAGAAAGAGAGTTTGCCCGTAGGAGGTCGAAGACTCTGCCAACATCTCACCGGTGGGAGTCAATATCTGGAGAAAAGATGAGAATATCATCCAGATAGACTACAACCGAGGTGGAAAGCATATCCCGGAAGATGTCGTTGACAAAGTCTTGGAAAACGGCTGGGGCATTACAGAGCCCGAAGGGCATCACCAGATACTCATAGTGCCCATCTCTGGTGTTAAACGCCGTTTTCCATTCGTCCCCCTCACGGATGCGAATCAGGTTGTAAGCACCCCGCAGATCTAGTTTGGTAAACACCCTTGCTCCCCGAAGCCTATCGAAAAGCTCAGATATCAAGGGCAAAGGATACTTGTTCTTAACGGTGATAGCGTTAAGACCCCTGTAGTCTATGCATGGACGTAGTTCCCCATTCTTCTTCTGCACGAAAAAGAACCCTGCCCCAGCAGGTGACACTGACTTCCTAATGAACCCTCTTGCCAGATTCTCTTGAATGTACTGAGGCATTGCCTCCGTCTCCGGGAGAGATAATGGATAGACTCGACCCCGGGGAGGCTCAGCACCAGGCAAGAGATCAATAGGACAGTCATAGGGGCGATGGGGCGGAAGGGTCTCCGCCGCCTTTTTGGAGAACACGTCTGCATACGACCAATATTGCTTGGGGAGAGAGGATAGATCTGCGGGTACCTCTGTAGTAGCAACCTGAACGCACTCTCGGTGACACCTACCCCCACATGATTCACCCCATCCCAGAATTCTGCCTGAGGACCACTCGATGTGAGGAGAGTGGTACCGTAACCAAGGTATCCCCAACAGGACCTCATCAATCCCCTCAGGAATGATGAGCAGAGATATAATCTCCTGATGGGATGGTGACATGGACAGAGTAAAAGGGATGGTCTGATGTGTAATCTGTGCGGGCAGTGTCGACCCATTCACCACTCGTACCGTTACTGGTTGAGCTAGCATAACCAGGGGTATTGCGTGACGTTGGGCGAAGGCAGAAGACATAAAATTGCCCTCCGCCCCAGAATCCACGCAGAGGTCTACCGAGTGGGAGGATGAGCCTAATGTTATTGTCCCCTTAAAGGATAATTTGGAGGCAAACGTCGCCGTGTCTAGTGCACCTCCACCTACTACCACTAGACGTTGACGTTTCCTCGACCGCTGGAGACATCTGGTGGCAAGATGTCCTGACTGTTGGCAAACATGACAAACCTGGAGTGCACGAGCGGTCCGGGACTTAGATCCCGCTCGTGACACTACCATAGGCTCATGGGACTCAGGAGCCTGGACTGGAGATTCCAAAGGTTTGGCGAAGGTGGGAGCCAGCCGAAACCTCTGCCTACACTGAGCTCGCTCTAACCTCCGCTCGTGAAAACGGAGGTCAATACGAGTGGATACTGTTATTAATTCCTCCAGTGTGGCGGGAATCTCCCTAGTGGCCAGGGCGTCCTTAACGTGGTCAGCCAGCCCCCTCCAAAATATAGGAATAAGGGCCTTATCCGACCACTCCAGCTCAGATGCTAGCGTGCGGAAGTGGACGGCAAACTGGCTGACCAGGGACGAGCCCTGAGTCAATGCCAACAGTTGGAGCGCCGTATTATGGGTGACACGAGGTCCTAAAAAGACCTGTTTCAGAGTGCTCAGGAATAACGGAGCACTCTGCACCACATGATCGCCACGCTCCCACAGCGGCGTAGCCCACTGCAACGCCCTGTCTGACAATAAAGATACGATAAAGCCCACCTTAGCCCGCTCTGTAGGGAAACGAGAGGCCAGAAGCTCGAGATGTATTGAGCACTGACTCACGAAACCCCTACAGGACTTACTGTCACCAGAAAATTTCTCTGGTAGCGGGAGGCGAGATAGCGTCGGTACAGGGGCGGCAGTGGACAAGGTAGCTGCAGCCACACTTGCAGCCTGAACAGCGACAGCAGTAACATCCACAGCTGAGGTTGAACGCTCAAGAGCCGCCAACCTTCCCTCCAGCTGCTGGATGTACCGCTGTGAACGCTGATCGTCCATCATTACTAGCCAGACCTTGGCGCTAGTATTATGTTAGGACTGGCGGAACGCACCAAGTATAAGGTGTAATGGTATTAGGTGCGTTCGCCGTCCGAGGTCCACCGTGCAGGTGAAAACCCTGCTGCTAGTAGAGACGGACGAGATGGCGGTACAATATGAATACACACTTGGGTTAACTTCACCCAGTGTGAAGGAAGCGAACCCTGTTGAGTCACAGGGCCGCGGTACCGCACCAAGAGAATATATTTAGAGGCACGAGAGTGCGTGCGGTGCCGCACTGGCGGACGCCACTAACCACCCAGGCTTGGGTTAGGAAAGCGCAGAGAAAGCGCACGGCGCCGCACTGGTGGTCACAGCAATAAGACGCTGTAACATGTGTACCATGCTGATGGCTAAGTCGGGCGCTAGGTAGCAATCACCCACCTTCCGTGAGCAGTCATACAATAGGGAGGGGATTTTAAAGAACGACTTTCACTCACAACACACACACATTTACAAAAGACAATACTAGCGCATGGCCGTGCGGCCATGCGAGGCTTAAATAGCTGCAGCATGTTTAGGACCTTCCAAAGAAGGACCAATGGAGTGCTGCAGCACCTGAGCATGTGACCCTGGATCTCCACTGAGAGATCTCGCCCTGGGCATGATCAGAGTGCAAAGCAGGATTTAGTCCTAGCAGCTACAAGGACCTTAGCTGCAGTATCTGATCATGTGACCCTCGATCTCCACTGAGAGATCTTACTCTGGGCATGCTCAGAATGTAAAAAGCAGGACTTAGCCCCAGAAACATCCGCTCGCCGCTGCCCAGCACTGACTTCAATGGGAGAAGCAGGAAACGCAGCAGTAAGGCTCCTTTCACACTAGCGTCGGAATCTCCCCGTCGCAATGCGTCGGGGAGAGATTCCGACGCTAGCGTTTGCTGCATTGCACAATGGGTGCAGCGGATGCATTTCTCCGGCGAATCCGTTGCCCCATTGTAAGGTGCGGGGAGGTGGGGGTGGAGTTCCGGCCGCGCATGCGCGGTCGGAAAAAGCGGTCCGTCAGGAGAAAAAAACGTTACATGTAGCGTTTTTTTCTCCCGACGGTCCGCAAAAGCACGACGCATCCGTCGCTCGACGGATGCGACGTGTGGCAATCCGTCGCAAATGCGTCGTCAATGCAAGTCTATGGGGAAAAAACGCATCCTGCAAGCACTTTTGCAGGATGCGTTTTTTCTGCAAAACGACGCATTGTGACGGATTGCAGAAAACGCTAGTGTGAAAGTAGCCTAACTCTAAGCACAGAGTCAGACTGAGCGAGACGCTGGGATCGACGTCTCTGCTGAGCAAGCTCCACTGCGGCAGGAGAAGAATGGGAGACCGCAGCGGAGATGGCCCGAGATTCTCCCTGTGCAGAGGCAGGAACTCGACCCCTAACACAAGATATGGTCTTTAAGTCCCAAATAATACTGGTCGTTAAAATAGTAGGTGATTAAAAAAAATGTACGCCTTAGGCTGCCATCACACTAGCAGTATTTGGTCAGTATTTTACATCAGTATTTGTAAGCACAAAACCAGGAGTGGGTGATAAATCCAGAAGTGGTGCATATGTTTCTATTATACTTTTCTCTGATTGTAAGCCAAAACCAGGAGTGGAACAAATACTGATGTAAAATGCTGACCAAATACTGCTAGTGTGATGGCAGCCTTAGACTTGTCCAACCCCTTTTTAAGTAAAATAGTCCTCCTTAAAAAATAAAAATAAATTAAAATAAAACCCAAAACATAACATATACTCACCTACTATATCCAGTAATGCTGGCGCCAGGTCTCCCGAGGCTTGTGTGACATTTTTATGTCATGCGAGCCCTGCAGTGGCTGGTATATAAACTTACAGGGATTCTCTCTGCAGATGTATTGATAGCATTTGCGATTTATAACACCATAAATAACTATAAAAAGTCTATATAAAAGCTTATTAAAAGGGAGGATCCATGGTAAATCTTTCAGATTCATCAAAACATATCACATTTTCCACTGGAATCAATTTTCATGGCGTTTTGTGGTTCTAACATTTATGGATTCACTTTATTCCTAGATACGGTAATTCTTTTATTATTCTAATAATTATACCCTAACTGTTAAAACTGTAATACTAAACTAACTTTATGGGACCCCTGCAAAGCTTTTATTTACAACATATTTTGACTAATCATCATGGATTCTTGGCAGCAACTCCAAGGACGTCCCAGTCGCTTTGAGACAATTAACAACATCTGCATATTAATTATTGTATGCTAATACACAGTGATCTATCCATTTTTCATTGCACTTTTTCTACAATATTAAAAGACCATACCGGCAGTTCTCTCTATGAGGTCTGCGCTGAATACAATAAAGATGTCCCAATTTGCTCACTGTGCCAGAAAACATCAAAAGGTTTTTCTATGCTTCTGCCCACAATTACATTATCAGCCAAGGGAATCACGATATTGTAGTCTTTCCTCTTCAATAAATCTGACATTCATTACAGCACGGATACTGAATTTTGTCATGCTTATATAATGATACAGCTTGCTTTTTTGGCCTACCACAAAATTGACAAAGACCACCCAAATACTTATATTTTCCTTTCTGAGATACAACGGTCCAAAGCAAACAATAGAATCTGGGGAATAACATCTAGCACAATTTTCTTTTTAACTATCCATGTACACAAGCCCTGTGATTGTTCGTGACTAGTGATGAGTGAATATACTCGTTACTCAAGATTTCTCGAGCACGCTCGGGGGTCCTCCGAGTATGTTTTAGTGCTCGGAAATTTAGTTTTTCTTGCTGCAGCTGAATGATTTACATCTGTTAGCCAGCATAAGTACATGTGGGGGCTGCCTGGTTGCTAGGAAATCCCCACATGTACTTATGCTGGCTAACAGATGTAAATCATTCAACTGCGGTGATGAAAACTAAATCTCCGAGCACTAAAAAATACTCGGAGGACCCCCGAGCGTGCTCGAGAAATCTCAAATAACGAGTATATTCGCTCATCACTATTCGTGACCCTTGTTATGTAATTTCATTAAAAAAATATGATTTTATACTATAGATTGTACTTCAAGCAAACACTGATATATAAAAAAAAAAATTAAAAAAATAGGATGGCCTTTTCAGTAAGGCTGGTGTTGCACCCCCCATTCTTAATGAACAAGCGCATGTCACGTAATAAATTCAATGCATCTTCTCAGTGGTGTATGCCTCACCAGAAATACAGCTTCAGTCAAAGTATTCCAAATGTAAAAATTACCAACAATTTTGCCTAATTTGACAAGCAGGCGTATCCATTCCCCATCCAACCCTGGCTCCCCCATACCTTTGCTCATTTTGGTGGAGATGCAACACTCCGGTGTGAAAAGATCAAAAGTCACTGTTTTACACAGCTTCTTGTTGTGAAAAAAATTGCAACTTTTTAAAGCACTTTCAAGCCAGTTTTTTGTCGAAAAAGCATTTGATGAATTGCCCCCTATAACTTTTTTTCTTAAAAAATTGCCTTCTTTGCAACATAGATCAGTATTAGTCTGTGTTGACTCCTAGGTTTTCATTGCCTGGACATCCATCATCCACTGACAACTAATTTCAAGAACCCCAGTAAATAAAAACCTATTGTCGGGGATACAGGTTTAATTGATTACCGCAGGTGATTCATATCATTTTTGTTCTGCCTTATAGTTGACCAGTTGGTGTACTTTTAGCCAGCGAGATAAACTGCTCACACTGAATGACGATTCAAGCACGCTTATTATCAATTTCATATAGCAATGATATCACCGCGGGAGAATCTTATTAGTGACACAGTTCACAAGAAGGTATTTTCTGCACACTATTAATTTTATTTTTGCATAAAAGATGAAATCTACGGCAATTAGGGAGTTGACACTGAGCATGTTTAAACTGCCATTGATCAATACTGCAAGTTCATATAAAACATGATCATTCTACTGATCACTGGCTCATGAAAAACACAATTAATTCCTTGGCTACTAACATACAAGCTCTGTTCAATTTAGAAATCCACCATCCTGTCTTTAAGTTTAACTTTTGTAATAAGCACTTTTTTAGGCCAGCTTTAGACCACATCTGTGTCCCCTTTAGTGACTACATCAGGGGCTTCCATCTGAATTCTTGAGAAATGGGATTCAAACGTCCCCAAAGCCAGTGACTTCAACATGGTAAACAGAGTCCAAAACGTGAAACTTTGAACTGTTTTACTATATTTCTATTGATGTGATTTTTTTGTTATCTGGAACCAATAGCATAATAGACTAGACAAAAGAGTTTAGTTGTGAATTTCCCATTGGTTGATGCAAGTCCCATTTCATCAGTAATGCCAATGGTCTGTGGCTGCTACACAGAAGTGGGAGTATCAGATCTTTTATTTATTAGCTGGCATGGCACGAGTTGACAAAAATACGATGTTGCATCAGGCCAGCAAATCAAATGAGCATCTACATATCAAGGCCTCCTGATGATCCGTTGGGGTGAAACGCGTAGAGGCGTATGAAATATCAACACTGATAAGTATCGGTCTCACCCTCTGTTTACCATGCATATATCTAAGCACTAGGCTATCTTCGGCTGAAGATAAGGGTTTTTTTTTTTCTTTTCCTTTTTCTCCCTGCAGCTATATATGTTTTTGTGCCTTGCCATTTTTGTGTATTTACACATCTGTGTCTGATCATTATCAGGCTGGGATTTAATATTAGGGCTTCCCAGGGCCAGTCGTCGCTGAGTGGGGGCGCCATTCCGCTGACCAGTAGGGTGCCAACCTCCACAGCCAGGCAGGCTGCACAGCAGTAGGGTACAGAGGTAGTGAGGCCTATTTTTAATACACGAGCACTTTTTTGTTATGCACATTGTTGGTCTTTAGTCCGTGTATCTCACCCTGTCACAAACCTAGTTTATATATATGATTATTTCATAAATATATATATATACAATCAGCCAGTTAGTCTGCCTATCTTTTTCCTGTCTAGTGTAAGTGCTGGTCTGTATGTGACACCTATATTAGGATCCATACTAGGAGACATAGGGACAGCCGACGGTGAGTGGGGGCGCCAATCTCGTATCTGTGTTTAGGGTGCCAACCTCCACTGATAGGTAGGCAGTACTAAGAGGTATTGTTTGGCAGGGTTATCCCAGAGTGCACGGTTGTGTGTTTTATGTGTTTATCTGGTTGTATTTGTGGCATGGTTTTAATTGGTATATTAATTAAAAGCTATATTTTATCTGTGTTATCTTTAGTACATAAAGGGTTCCTATTGGTATAATATAGATTGTCGTTGACCTTTAAGTAGCTGCTAAGACAGCTCCAAGTGGCTTTGCCAGCAAATCAAATGAGCCATGAATAAGGGCAGGTAAGAGATGGCACTCCATTGCAAATCAGTTTGCACCAATTATATAAAACTTCTGTAATAGAGTGGCATGTAAAAGTCTTGGCACTCCTGGTCAAAATTACTTTTATTGGGAAAAGTTAAGCAAGTTGAAGATTAAATGATCTCTACAAACCCTACAGTAAAAGATAACACATTTCTTTTGTATTTTAGTCAAGAAAAAAATATATACAGTACAGACCAAAAGTTTGGACACACCTTATTTAAAGATTTATTTGTATTTTCATGACTATGAAAATTGTACATTCACACTGAAGGCATCAAAACTATGAATTAACACATGTGGAATTATATACTTAACAAAAAAGTGTGAAACAACTAAAAATATGTCTTATATTCTAGGTTCTTCAAAGTAGCCACCTTTTGCTTTGATGACTGCTTTGCACACTCTTGGCATTCTCTTTATGAGCTTCAAGAGATAGTCACCGGGAATGGTTTTCACTTCACAGGTGTGCCCTGTCAGGTTTAATAAGTGGGATTTCTTGCCTTATAAATGGGGTTGGGACCATCAGTTGTGTTGTGCAGAAGTCTGGTGGATACACAGCTGATAGTCCTACTGAATAAACTGTTAGAATTTGTATTATGGCAAGAAAAAAAGCAGCTAAGTAAAGAAAAACAAGTGGCCATCATTACTTTAAGAAATGAAGGTCAGTCAGTCCGAAAAATTGGGAAAACATTGAAAGTGTCCCCAAGTGCAGTGGCAAAAACCATCAAGCGCTACAAAGAAACTGGCTCACATGAGGGCCATCCCAGGAAAAGAAGACCAAGAGTCACCTCTGCTTCTGAGGATAAGTTTATCCGAGTCACCAGCCTCAGAAATCGCAGGTTAACAGCAGCTCAGATTAGAGACCAGGTCAATGCCACACAGAGTTCTAGCAGCAGACACATCTCTACAACAACTGTTAAGAGGAGACTTTGTGCAGCAGGCCTTCATGGTAAAATAGCTGCTAGGAAACCACTGCTAAGGACAGGCAACAAGCAGAAGAGACTTATTTGGGCTAAAGAACACAAGGACTGGACATTAGACCAATGGAAATCTGTGCTTTGGTCTGATGAGTCCAAATTTGAGATCTTTGGTTCCAACCACCGTGTCTTTGTGCGACGCAGAAAAGGTGAACGGATGGACTCTACATGCCTGGTTCCCACTGTGAAGCATGGAGGAGGAGGTGTGATGGTGTGGGGGTGCTTTGCTGGTGACACTGTTGGGGATTTATTCAAAATTGAAGGCATACTGAACCAGCATGGCTACCACAGCATCTTGCAGCGGCATGCTATTCCATCTGGTTTGCGTTTAGTTGGACCATCATTTATTTTTCAACAGGACAATGACCCCAAACACACCTCCAGGCTGTGTAAGGGCTATTTGACCAAGAAGGAGAGTGATGGGGTGATACGCCAGATGACCCGGACTCCAGTCACCAGACCTGAACCCAATTGAGATGGTTTGGGGTGAGCTGGGCCGCAGAGTGAAGGCAAAAGGGCCAACAAGTGCTAAGTATCTCTGGGAACTCCTTCAAGATTGTTGGAAGACCATTCTCAATGACTACCTCTTGAAGCTCATCAAGAGTATGCCAAGAGTGTGCAAAGCAGTCATCAAAGCAAAAGGTGGCTACTTTGAAGAACCTAGAATATAAGACATAATTTCAGTTGCTTCACACTTTTTTGTTAAGTACATAATTCCACATGTGTTAATTCATAGTTTTGATGCCTTCAGTGTGAATATACAATTTTCATAGTCATGAAAATACAGAAAAATCCTTAAATGGAAAGGTGTGTCCAAACTTTTGGTCTGTACTGTATTTTAAAAATTACGAAAAATAAAACAGGCAGATGCAAAAGTTTTGGCAACCTTGGAGATTTATGTGCTCAGATAACTTTGACCAAGGTGTCAGACCTTAACTAGCCTGTTAGGGTTACTATGATTGTTCACTGCCATTGTTAAGAAAGGCCAGGTGATGCAAATTTCCCAGCTTTATAAAATCCCAGCCAACTCTAAATGGTGCCAAAATACAGCAGCCATGAGTTCTTCTAAGCAGCTGCTTAGCATTCTGAAAATGGTGGAGGCCCACAAAGCAAGATAATCCTATAAGAAGATAGCAAAGAGTTTTCAAGTTGTCCTTTCCTCAGTTTGAAATGTACTTAAGAAATGCCAGTTAACAGCAACACTGAAGGTCAAGATGAGGGAGGTCTGGATCACCAAGCAAAATTTCAGTGAGAGCTCCTCGTAGGATTGATACAGAGGCAAATCAGAACCCCCGCTTGACTATAAAAGACCTTCAGAAAGATTTAGCAGACTCTGGAGTTGTGGAACACTGTTCTACTGTTCAGAGACGTGCAGAAATATGGCCTTCACGGAAGAGTCTTCAGAAGAAAACCCCTCCTGCGTCCTCAAGATAAAATTAAGCATCTTTAACCCCTTAGCGACCGACGATACGCCTTTTAACGGCGGCCGCTAAGGGTACATAAACCACAGCGCCGTTAATTAACGGCGCTGTGGAAAAAGTGTATAGCGCCCCCCAGAGTCGGATTTTCTTTGGGGTCTCGGCTGCCGGGGGTAGCTGAGACCCCAAAGAACATGATTCGGGGGGTTTTGTACCCACCCCCATTTGCGATCGCCGGTAATTAACCGTTTACCGGCGATCGCAAAAAAAAAAAAAAATGCGATCTCTTTTTAATTTCTCTGTCCTCCGATGTAATCGCACATCGGAGGACAGAGAAAGGGGGTCCCAGATAGCCCCCCGATACTTACCTATCTCCCCCGGTGCTCCTCGTGTCTCCCGGTGGGCGCCGCCATCTTCAAAATGGCGGGCGCATGCGCAGTGCCCCCGCCGGCCGGCCCCGCGAGAATCTTTGGGGTCTCGGCTGCCGGGGGTAGCCGAGAACCCAAAGAGCATGATCGGGGTCGGTTTTACCGACCCCTGTTTTGCGATCGCCGGTAATTAACTGTTTACCGGCGACCGCAAAAAAAAAAAAGTAAAGTGTAATTCTCTGTCCTCTGATGTGATCGCACATCAGAGGACAGAGAAATCGGGGGATTCGGGGACCCTATCATACTCACCTGTGTCCCTGGATCCTCCTGCTGCTCCTCCTGGCCGCTGGCAAAAGAAAATGGCGGGCGCATGCGCAGTGCGCCCGCCATCTGTCTCCATCTGCTGGCCGGCAGGAGAACAGCAGTTGGGGCTAAAATTAGGGGTAGGGTTAGGGGTAGGGGTAAGGCTAAAGGTAGGGTTAGGGGTAGGGTTAGGGCTATGGTTGGGGCTAAATTTAGGGTTAGGGTTGGGGCTAAATTTAGGGTTAGGGTTGGGGCTACATTTAGGGTTAGGCTTCTTTCACACTTACGTCGGTACGGGGACGTCGCAAAGCGTCGGCCCGACATACCGACGCACGTTGTGAAAATTGTGCACAACGTGGGCAGTGGCTGTAGTTTTTTAGGGTTAGGTTTGGGATTAGGGTTAAGGTTAGGGTTGTGATTAGGGGTGTATTGGGATTAGGGTTAGGTTTGAGGTTAGGGTTGAGATTAGGATTAGGGGTGTGTTGGATTTAGGGTTTTGATTAGGGTTATGGTTAGGGTTGGCATTAGGGTTGTTTTGGGGTAAGGGTTGTGATTATGGTTAGGGTTAGTGATTAGGATTATGGATCAGGTTGGGATTAGGGTTAGGGGTGTGTTGGGGTTAGGGTTGGAGCTAGAATTGGGGGGTTTCCACTGTTTAGGTACATCAGGGGGTCTCCAAACACGACAGCCAATTTTGCGCTCAAAAAGTCAAATGGTGCTCCCTCCTTTCTGAGCTCTGCCGTGCGCCCAAACAGTGGGTTACCCCCACATATGGGGCATCAGCGTACTCAGGATAAATTGGACAACAACTTCTGGGGTCCAATTTCTCTTGTTACCCTTGTGAAAATAAAAACTTGGGGGCTACAAAATCTTTTTTGTGAAAAAAAAAATATTTTTTATTTTCACGACTCTGCATTCTAAACTTCTGTGAAGCACTTGGGCATTCAAAGTTCTCACCACACATCTAGATAA
This sequence comes from Ranitomeya imitator, assembly GCF_032444005.1. NCBI lineage: Eukaryota > Metazoa > Chordata > Amphibia > Anura > Dendrobatidae > Ranitomeya > Ranitomeya imitator. The sequence continues at coordinate 325,921,169 of NC_091286.1, read as the reverse complement.
GTTCCTTGGGGGGTCTAGTTTCCAAAATGGGGTCACTTGTGCGGGGTTACTACAGTTTAGGTACATCAGGGGCTCTGCAATCGCAACATAATGCCCACAGACCATTCTATCAAAGTCTGCATTCCAAAAAGGCGCTCCTTCCCTTCCGAGCTCTGCCGTGCGCCCAAACAGTGGTTTACCCCCACATATGGGGTACCAGCATACTCAGGACAAATTGGACAACAACTTTTGGGGTCCAATTTCTCTTGTTACCCTTGTGAAAATAAAAACTTGGGGGCCAAAAAATCTTTGTGTAAAAAAAAATATTTTTTATTTTCACGACTCTGCATTATAAACTTCTGTGAAGCACTTGGGCATTCAAAGTTCTCACCACACATCTAGATAATTTACATGGGGGGTCATGGAAATGGGGTCACTTGTGGGGGATTTCTACTGTTTAGGCACATCAGGGGCTCTCCAAACGCGACATGGCGTCCGATCTCAATTCCAGCCAATTCTACATTGAAAAAGTAAAACGGCGCTCCTTCATTTCCAAGCTCTGCGGTGCGCCCAAACAGTGGTTTACCCTCACATATGGGGTATTGACGTATTCAGGAGAAATCGCACAACAACTTTCGTGGTCTAATTTCTCCTGTTACCCTTGTGAAAATAAGAATTTGTGGGCGAAAAGATCATTTTTGTGTAAACGGCTCTACGTTATAAACTTCTGTGAAGCACTTGGGGGTTCAAAGTGCTCACCACACATCTAGATTAGTTCCTTAAGGGGTCTAGTTTCCAAAATGGTGTCACTTGTGGGGAGTTTCCACTGTTTAGGCACATCAGGGGCTCTCTAAACGTGACATGGCGTCCGATCTCAATTCCAGCCAATTCTGCATTGAAAAAGTCAAACGGCACTCCTTCACTTCCAAGTTCTGCGGTGCGCCCAAAAAGTGGTTTACCCCCACATATGGGGTATTGGCGTACTCAGGAGAAATTGCATAACAAAATTTATGGTTACATTTCGGTTTTTACACTTGTGAAAATAAAAAAAATGGTTCTGAATTAAGATGTTTGCAAAAAAAAGTTAAATGTTCATTTTTTCCTTCCACATTGTTTCAGTTCCTGTGAAGCACGTAAAGGGTTAATAAACTTCTTGTGGTTTTGAGAACCTTGAGGGGTGTAGTTCTTAGAATGGTGTTACACTTCATTATTTTCTATCATATAGACCCCTCAAAATGACTTCAAATGTGATGTGGTCCCTAAAAAAAAATGGTGTTGTAAAAATGAGAAATTGCTGGTCAACTTTTAACCCTTATAACTCCCTAACAAAAAAAAAAATTGTTTCCAAAATTGTGCTGATGTAAAGTAGACATGTGGGAAATGTTATTTATTAACTATTTTTCGTGACATATCTCTCTGATTTAAGGGCATAAAAATACAAAGTTTGAAAATTGCTAAATTTTAAAAATTTTCGCCATATTTCCATTTTTTTCATAAATAATCGCAAGTAATATCGAAGAAATGTTACCACTAACATGAAGTACAAAATGTCACGAAAAAACAATCTCAGAATCAGCGGGATCCGTTGAAGCGTTCCAGAGTTATAACCTCATAAAGTGACAGTGGTCAGAATTGCAAAAATTGGCTCGGTCATTAAGTACCAAATTGGCTCTGTCACTAAGGGGTTAAAAGTATGCAAAAGAAGATCTAAACAAGCCTGATGAATTTTGGAAACAAGTCATGTGGACTGTTGAGGTTAAAATAGAACTCTTTGGTCACAATGATCAAAGGTATGTGTGGAGAAAAAAGGGCACAGAATTTCAGGAAAAGAACATCTTGCCAATCATTAAGCATCGGGGTAGATCAATCATGCTTTGGGGTTATATTGCGCGTAACATTTCACCGGTAGAGGGAAGAATTGATTCAATGACATTTCAACAAATTCTTGATGCAAACATTACACCATGTGTAAAAATTTATCAATACTATCTTAAATCACTTATTTTTAGAACACATATTTTGTAAGGCAAAAAAATCCTCAGGAAACATATAATAACACCACAACCCTACAATTAAATCATAGGGCAAAGAGGATCCATTGCATGAACATGATAAAAATATGAATTTTATTTCAAAGTTGTTAAAAAACTGTTTTAAAAATCCAAGCAGAGGAACACAGACCAAGTGATACGTTATTACTGATGGTATGATTGTAATATCCCATGTGGGTCAACAACACAAGCAAAAAAAAATTATTTGAGGTAGATTAAAGAAATATCATTTTAACACATCTTAGTTATAAAAATGGATTATTAAATGGTTCAGCAGCTTTACAGATATAAGGTGCATATGCATACAGTTTGATTTTGGAGCTGTTGACCATGTAACTATAATGCTAGACAAAGAAAAAAGTGCATATAAATATTAAATATATCAAAGACAAATTTGAACAATAGTATAGCAACTTGTCAATATAAAGAGCACGTGCATGCTGATTAAAACTATCAGCTTTTTTGCTAAGTTTGATTAGGAAAGAAAATAATTTGCTAGATGCAGCAAAAGAAAGACTCAAAATAAAGTGTGTATACTTACAAGGTCCCAATGTGCTCGTGAAATAATAATAACATATCACCACCCTGGATTACACCGTTTCGCTAAGTGCTTTTTCAACAGGGGCAGATCTTTATTCTAAGTGAGGAAAGGCATTGCTAGGCCCTGGTAAATGAGAAATGCCTTATCGTGGCTACCAGGTACACATGAATTGGCCAATTTATGCGCTAAACTTTCTCAATTTTTTTTATATTTCTAGTGCAGTAATGCAATAAAATTTTCATATTTCATGTTTGCAAGTCTTGGCGCTCCAGAGCTCTGCCTTTATTGTTTGAGTGTATATGAGTTGGTGACTCTAGGTTCAGCACCTGTTCACACTTAGTCTATGTTTGGATGTGACGGTCAGTTTTTTGAAATTTGTTGTCATTAGCCTACTGACTGAGGACTCCGCCTTTTAGCCACAGGTGTTTTTAATCACAGCAGGACCACTACTCCTCTACAGAGATATAGATTTTAGTCTAACAGAGGATTTATGTTCCCATCCAGATGAAGACTTTATTTTAAGTGAGGAAAGGCATTGCTAGGTCCTCGTAAATGAGAAATGCCTTATCAAGGCTTCCAAGTACACATGAATTGGCCAATTTATGAGATAAACTTTCTCAATTTTTCATATTTCTAGTGCAGTAATGCAATTTCATTTTCATATTTCATGTTTGCAAGTTTTGGTGCTACAGTGTCCTGCCTTTTTTGTTTGAGTGTATAAGAGTTGGTGACTCTAGCTCCAGCACCTGTTCACACTTAGTCTATGTTTGGATGTGACAGTCAGTTTTTTTACAATTTTTACTCATTAGCCTTCTGACTGAGGACTCCGCCTTTTAGCAACAGGTGTTTTTAATCACAGCAGGACCACTACCCCTCCACAGAGATATAGATTTTAGTCTAACAGAGGATTTATGTTCCCATACAGATGAAGACTTTATTCTAAGTGAGGAAAGGCATTGCTAGGCCCTGGTAAACAAGAAATGCCTTATCGTGGCTACCAAGCACACATGAATTGGCCAATTCATGAGCTAAACTTTCTCAATTTTTCATATTCCTAGAGCAGTAATGCAATTCAATTTTCATATTTCATGTTTGCAAATTTTGGCGCTACAGTGTGCTGCCTTTTTTGTTTGAGTGTATATGAGTTGGTGACTCTAGGTTCAGCACCTGTTCACATTTAGTTTATGTTTGGATGTGACAGTCAGTTTTTTTAAATGAGTGCATCAGTGACATGTCTGAATTCCTAAATACTCGATTTACATTTGCCCCCACTGAAACCGATGAAGACCCTGACAGAGTCCTGAACATGGGCCCACATGTGCTCTGAACCAAGCCTTACTACTGTTTATAGGTTATAATCCTTATGAGTTCTTGAATATATAATTTGAAAGAGATAGTACTGATCTTGCAAGAAATGTTATATTAAGGTAATTGAGTACAGTTTGTCAATCGTTGATTGCTGTTCCCTTATAGACTCTTCTTTCACCCGTTATTGACCAAATTATTTTTTTGGCCAAACTGACCCAACACAGTTTAGCCTTTTTCATGTTATTTTAACAGCCATATAATTTTTAATTTCTATTTACTGACCGATAATATCTTCTTTATATATCTGACATACCGCTGGTAATAGCAGAACACAGCCTTGTTGTAGGTATAATTGTGCTAATCAAAGATGGATCTACCACAACCCTATAGATCTGACATAAGTTTACTATTTTAGAAAGTGGCCATGTTGTTTATAGCTATTTAGCTACAAATAGTTAACAATCCTAAACAAATGGCATCATTTTATTAAAAAGGAACACTGAACAATTTCCCTGGAATCATCAGCATCAGATACCCTGGGACACCAAAATGTGCTACTCCAATGTCTGCTAGGAAAATAAAGTCTGGATGTCACAATAAGCTTAACCAGCCGAGTCTATTCATCACATTCTCTCACTTGTATGAGTCTGCAACAATCCAACTCAGACTTGTAAAAGGAATGTCCTTTATGAGTAACAAACTTCCAGAAAGAAACTAAACTAAATCAACCTTAATCCTCCTTTCAAAAAATAAAATAAAATAAAAAAGCAGAAAAGCACACAGCTGGTGCAAATGCCGGCCTGCGGATTAATCAAACCTAATCTGCAATAAATTCAGGATGTGATCTCTTCTGACCTCATCAATGAAATCAGCTGAAAGTTACTTTATAAATCCTTCAGTCATTCTTTAACAGGATGAAAGCCTAGCAAGTCACCCCTCCTTTCTCCTTGAAGAGATTACATTAAGAAAGGCCTTAATTTCAGAAATTCTTCAATATGTTAAAACGAGCTTGCCACAAAGACAGCTTTCGTTCTATATTTGAGCAAAAAGAAATGGAGGAAAATGTGTTACTGAGAGGACACAAAAAGGAAGAAAAGATTTACACTGGCTGTTTCTTTGCTTTTATAGGACCCATTTTACGCATTAAGCCTTATCTTGTTATTTTTATTGAAATGCTAATTCTTCGACAGATTAGTGAGAATGGGATTTGTCAAGTACAGTAAAGTGGCTGGTCTCCATAATAAGAAAGAAAGATACTACTGAAGGCAACAGCAAATTATTTGTTGCAATCGAGTGTACCATAAATGCATCCATACATGAACGCCAACTTGAAGAACAGCTCCTAATAATGTTATTTTTCATTAACAAATGAACTGGACTTTATTTTAAATGAATCCCTTAGATGATATCTCTAACAATCCAAAATGGGAGGTTGACCTTAAGCAGCACAATACTAATGGCTTGATTAGAAACAAAAGACAGTTGCTGGTATTAGGAAAGGTAGACTTTGTTTTATCAAAACTAAAGGTGGGCAAACCTACCAGGTATCTAACAATAAAGATCCCACCTGAAAATGTTACAGAATAAAATACAAAATATAACCATCCAGATAAAACATAAAGTCAATAATATAATTAGCCAGTTATAGACTATCGACCAGAACACATTGGGTTGGAGGCTACAAAAAACCCTACATTGCTGTCCATGTTACGTGTGTACCTTCGTAGAATTTTCAAAAGTGCAGGAGGGACAGTCAAAAGTCTGAGCCTCTGAAAATACAGAAGACGGCTGTAAAATGCCTCAGAAAATTAGACAGCCATCAGCCAACAGAATGATAATTCAGCAAAAGCCATCTCTCCCGACTTCCCCATACAGACGAACAATCAACTCGACAGAGGATTCTTGTTTTCTTTAAGAGGGCCCTGGCAGCAGTTTATCTCCCACAAAACAAAAAAAAATCAGCTAATACAAATCCAGAAAGCCTGATCCTTCTGTCACCCGACATCATATGTCAAAAGTGAGTTTGCCGATCCGGCTCATATAGACAGGTATAGCGGACCTTAGTCTTATGTTTAGGAATGCATTAAGACTACATAAAGCAGCCCTTTGGCATTAGCAAAGAACAGCTGAGTGTGCAACAATAATTAGAAAAAAAAAACGGTAAGCATTATTCAGACTTAAAGAAAATCTGTTGCCACAATTTCGTAATGTAAAATAAAGAAATGTCAGTAACAACGCTGTTGCACAGACTAAATAGATACCTTTGGTGAAGAAATCTGCTTTGTTGTTTTTCTTTAATCACTATTGTAAGCATTGTACTAATTAGATTTCTGTGCACAGGGGCTAGACTATGCACTGAGTCTTCTCCTCCCATTCTGTTATTCCCTGGCCCCTCTGCCTGCCTCAGGCCTGAGCAGAGATCAGAATCTGGGCAAGCGCCACCTTCATGAAGAACGCTTCAGCAAGAGAGCCATCCACAGCTAAGACGGTGTCATCCCAAATTTACATTAATGCGTGATATTGATGAATGCAACAGAGGCAGCGGAAGGGGCCATGTCTGAGCCCTCTGAGCCGAAGACCCTACTCATAGTGCCACCCCGATGCACGAAGCACCAAGGATTCGGAAATTCATCATGATAATTGTTACACTAAAGGTATGTAGTAAATCAGAATAGAAGGATGATTCTGCCCATACCTTTAGTTTATAATGAATATTCGTGATGACAGGTTCTATTTCATTGGCTGTACACTCCTGAATAAATAACAAAAAATATCACAAAATGCTCAAAAACCGGCTCTGTACAATCTGTTACAGGCTATAGATATTTGTGACCACTGCAGCCAAATCACTGGCTGCTATGGCGATGGGCTGGCCGGAAAAGGAAATATAGAAAGTTGGGGGAAACCTGGGCAAATCATAAAAAATAAGTTGCAGTAAATCTTTAAGATGTGGTTCTTCACTACCTTTTTTTCATTGATCAATGGGGGGGGGGGGAGGAGGGACAACACTCCCGGTCTCCCTGCTGACCATCTGTTACTGTTACCAGCTGGAAATTCTTAGATGTTGGCAGTACACAGCAGCTACGTCATCTCTACAGTGGTCACAGCTGGGTACTGTAGATCCACCTCCAATTTAGATGAATAAGGGGACATGCAGTATCCAGCAAGGCAACTATAATTTTAGTGACGCCAATGTGTTCCGTCAGCTTCTGAGAACGTCCATCATCCGCCAGTAAGAGCTGAGTGGCAGGGTGCTGGGTGTTGCACTACACACCGATCAAACACTTATGGAAATCCTAAGGATAAGCCATCAATAAAAAAGTGGTAACAAAGCTCTCCAAACTTCCAGTGTTCCCTTTCCCTTTCTTGAGAGAATATTATGCAAAAAAAAAGACACCTCAGCATCTCGGCACTAAAGATGGCCACAGGTGCATAAAAGAACAATTTGTATATGCTTTTAAAAAGTAATAAACCATTATATCAATAACAATAGTGCTAAAGGAGGTGTGCAATGAAATCACAACAGCAGCTTGTCAGATGCAATATCGCAGGAATATTGTGAGGAAGTTGAACCTTCTAGGTGGAATTACATAGAGAGGGAAACTTTTAAAAGGTAATTTTTAGTGCAATCTACAAGTATATACCTTCAACTTCACTAAGAGGTTGGTGGGTCATCTGCGCAATTAGATGGAGTGTGCTGCCAGGCTCCTAAGGAAGTGATTTCTGTGAAATTCTAACTGCCCAGATATTGACTTTGGTCATGGCTCTTCTTCAACTGCAGAGGAGAGAAAATTCCTCAGCTTGTTACACAACAATGTTATGGGTCAGTTTGCAGAAGACCCGATAAGAAGGAACACTGTGTTGGATCTGGTCAGTTCTAACAATGCTAGGCTTGTCAGAAATGTCACTGCTCACAAAAACATGGGTAACCATTGATTAACATATCATTTTATTTTGCTTAAATATATTAAAAAACATACCGAGTTGAGGCGAACGAAAACACTCAGGAGTCATAACCTGTGGTTTTTTTAGTCGCCTTTTTTTGTCGCGTAGTATTCATTGACTATTTTTGCTTCTAATTCATCAAAATGGTGCACATGGTTCAAAAATTTTTACTGAAAAATAGCCTTTTTTAACTGCTTTTGTGACTTAGTTATTAGCACAAAAAATTACTAGTTTTGCAAAGTGTTGCAAAACACTGCTGGCACATGTAGAATCACTCTGGGGTATTGAAATAAAAATAGCAAATTATGACTCCTAAGAAAAAGATCTCAAAATCCTAAACTCCACCCACAGTGATGAACTTTAAAAAAAATGGCACAAAACACAGTAACAAAAAACATAAGAATTTAATAAAGAGTTGGGTTCTTTATTTAAAAAAGGCCAATTTCCTCACGTTGAATGCTGCACTTAAAGACATGGAGTGGGAACAGCTACTGTAAGCTAGTGATACAAATAATGAGAAAGCTTTAAAGCATTATTGGTCATATATATATATATATATATATATATATATATATATATATATATATATAGTGGGAATATAGCTCATCAGGGATCTCTGCTTTGGCCCAAGCAGGTGGCTATGGAGTCACAACGAACAATAGCAGGCTAGCGAGTTCCACACAGGTATGTGTCAGGTGTATTTATTGTACACATTTCCGTACAATGTTACACGTGCCAAACATGAAATAAAATGTCTAAGGCCGCCTGGCCACTAACTAACACAAGATACTAGCTGCAAAATAAACCTACACAACAAGAAAGAAGTTTGTGCAACCTTACTGTGTCAGCTCCCAGACCAGCAGATGAGAGACTGAGATCCCAGCAGTTCCTTGATTATATCAGCTGAAGCAAAAGCTGGATCGTATGTGTGGAAGGGAAGCACCAGAGCTTTCAGGCTGATCACTAAAGAAACCAGGACCGGATTACAGAGAAATAAACAGCTTCACAATCAATACCGTGATACATATGAAATGAAACGGGGAGAAACATATCTGTTTTCTAGTACTTCTCCCCTGGGCACCTCACATACCCCCTTCCTTTGTTCGAGCCTGTAGGGTCGGACACGATGAGTCACTAAGCAGTGTGTTCTGGATAACGCATCTGCATTCCCGTGCGCTGCGCCTGCCCTGTGCTCAACGGAAAAGTTAAAAGGTTGTAATGCCAAGAACCAGCGTGTCACCCTCGCATTGCCCTCTTTTGCGCGGGACATCCATGTTAGGGGTGAATGGTCCATTACTAGCCTAAATTGGCGACCTAGTAAATAATAGCGTAAGGTGAATAGGGCCCATTTCACAGCCAGGGCTTCGCGCTCAACCACGCTATAATTCTTTTCTGCCCTGGTAAGCTTCCTACTCAGATAGCTTACTGGGTGTTCCTCGCCATTCACTTCCTGTGACAACACTGCACCGAGGCCGACACCAGAGGCGTCCGTTTGGACAATAAACTCCCGTTTAAAGTCAGGGGCAACCAACACTGGTTGGTCACAGAGGACCGTTTTCAAATACTGAAAGGCCTTCTCTGCTTCTGCGTTCCACTTTATTGTGATAGATTTTGAGCCCTTGGTAAGCTCAGTGAGAGGGGCCGCGATGGTGGCAAAATTTTTTATGAAGCGCCTATAATAGCCAACGATCCCTAAAAAGGCTCCGACCTGTTTTTTGTTGACTGGTCGTGGCCAATTCTGAATAGCGTCCACTTTATTGGTCTGTGGCTTTACGACTCCTCGCCCTATGCTATATCCCAGATAGCGAGCCTCTTCCAATCCCAAGGTACATTTCTTAGGATTGGCAGTTAACCCAGCAGTTTTTATCGAGTCTAAGACGGCTTGTACTTTTGACAAATGTGTGTCCCAGTCATCACTAAAGACAATGATATCGTCCAAGTATGCGGACGCATACCGGACGTGGGGTTTAAGGACAATATCTATTAGACGTTGGAAGGTGGCTGCAGCACCATGCAACCCAAATGGCATATCACGGTACTGGAACAGTCCCTGGGGCGTTACAAAGGCCGTTTTCTCTTTGGCTGAATCCGTGAGGGGAATCTGCCAATAACCTTTTGTTAAGTCGATAGTAGATATGTAACTGGCCGAACCCAGTCTCTCTATAAGTTCATCAACTCTCGGCATCGGGTAGGCATCGAATTTTGATACCTCATTTAATTTCCGAAAATCATTACAAAACCTAATAGTCCCATCGGGTTTGGGCACTAGCACGATTGGGCTAGCCCAATCACTCCGGGACTCTTCAATGACTCCAAGTTCTAACATTTTCTCGACTTCCTGGGCAATGGCTTGTCTCCGAGCCTCCGGAATTCGATATGGTTTTAGTCGTACACGGACCTGTGGATCAGTAACAATGTCGTGTTTAATTAAGTGAGTACGACCAGGAAGCTCTGAAAAAACCTCTGCGTTTTTCTGTATAAATTCCTTAGTCTCTCGTTTTTGACTTTCGGATAGTGTCTCTGCAATACCCACCTCTGGCAATGCTACCTGGGGGTCATTTACCACAGATGGGGGTGCCCTACGAGGTCCATCATTAAGGGTGGCTTTTGTCATTAGACTCTCCCTATCCCGCCAGGCCTTAAGCAAGTTTATGTGGTAGATTTGTTCGGTTTTCCTCTTGTCTGGTTGATATATCTTATAATTCACTTCACCTATTCTCTCCAACACCTCATATGGGCCCTGCCACTTCGCAAGAAATTTATTTTCTACAGTGGGTACCAATACTAACACCCTGTCTCCGGGTTGAAAGACTCGTGTTTTAGCCGCTCGGTTATATACCGTGCTTTGGGCCTGTTGCGCACGTTCTAAACATTCTTTAACTATTGGCATGACCGCCTCAATTCTATCTTGCATAAGCATTACGTGTTCAATTACACTGCGATAAGGAGTCACCTCTTGTTCCCAAGTCTCTTTAGCAATATCTAACAGGCCTCTAGGACATCGCCCGTAAACTAACTCAAAAGGCGAAAAGCCTGTGGAGGATTGGGGTACTTCCCGTATAGCGAACAGGAGATATGGTAGGAGAGCGTCCCAATCCCTCCCGTCCTTATCTACCACCCTTTTCAACATTCCCTTCAGGGTTTTATTAAATCGCTCCACCAACCCGTCAGTCTGAGGGTGATATACTGAAGTACGCAAGAGGGAGATTTTTAGTAGCTTACACAAGTCCTTAAGTATTCGAGACATAAAGGGGTTCCCTGATCTGTTAGTATTTCTTTCGGAATGCCGGTGCGAGAAAACATATTAACAAGCTCCTTTGAAATTGCTTTCGCATTGGCATTCCGCAGAGGCACTGCTTCAGGGTAACGAGTGGCATAATCTAGTACTACCAAAATGTACTGATGTCCCCTGGCAGATTTAACTAATGGACCCACTATATCCATTGCTATCCTCTCGAAGGGCACCTCTATTATTGGTAAGGGCACAAGGGGGCTTCTAAAATGTGACATAGGTGTGGTCAATTGACACGTAGGACAGGACTGACAATACCGGGTCACGTCCCCCCCTAGACCCGGCCAAAAGAAACGCTGCAGAATACGGTGTTTTGTTTTTTCTCCGGCCAGGTGTCCCCCCAAGGGATGTTTATGTGCCAGTTCCAAAACTACCTGGCGAAAGGACTTGGGCACCACTAGTTGCTCTACCGCCACCCCCCGCACTTTGTCTATATGATACAGCATACCCTGTTGCACAGCTAGGTGTGGGAACTCATTTTGAGCCACTGGGTACAATGGTCTTCCCTCAGAGACCTTTACATTTTCCCATGTCCTTTTCAGAGTAGGGTCCTGGTGTTGAGCGGTCCCGAACTTACCACGGGCCACCTCAAGACCTGGCATTTCTATAGCCTCCTCTAGTTCACTTGCGTCGCCTGCATGTACAGCCAGAGGTGAGTCTACAGATTCTGGAGTTACCTCTGAGATGGACTCCCCCCCCTCTTGCTGCAATAGCTCAGGGGTTAGCCCCACGGCACCCTCCTCAACTAGAGTGCTCATGCCATTTTTAAGGTTCCACAAGTCCCAAAATAAGGGAAAGTCTCTCCCCAATATTACATCATGTCCCATAGACTTTAGGACTGCCGCTTGATGTCTTTTGGTTCCTACTGGCGTGGCAAGGGTGACCCAGGCAGTGGGGTAGTTTTTTATATCGCCATGGATGCAACTAATGCCCAGGGTTGAGTTCGTTAGGGCTCTAGGGTCCACCAAACTGGCATGTACCAGAGTTACTTGACTGCCGGAATCCAAGACGGCATTCACACTATGGCCGTCGACCTCGAGGCAACACACGTGTCGTTCATTTCCTGTGAGGACCTCTGCAACACAGACTGACTGTACATATAACGAAAGGCATCTCATAGCGTTACAGTCCATTGGCTCTGTAGTCATTGGGCAGTTAGCTGCTACATGGCCAAGCCCGCGACATCGCCAACATTGTATAGGTCCTTGCTTCCTCGCCGGAGACGCCTGATAGGGTCTGCTGAATTGCTGTGAGACTGTACCGCCTCCATAGTTCTTTGTGGGTCTGCTACCCTTTATTGCAACGTTCTCTTCTTTTGAAGATGATGTAGGTCTCGCAGTATTTTCTGGCGATTTCTTGGGAGCCCAGCGAGGTGATAACGTCCCTTGGAGTAGGCTTTCGGAAGCATTGTAGCGTTCGACCATATTCACCAACTGGTCGGCTGTACATGGGTCACCTTGTCCAACCCACCTCTGTAACTTAGGGGGCAAGGACCGCAGGTACTTGTCTAGAACAACACGTTCCACCATCTCTGCAGATGTCAAAATCTCTGGTTGCAGCCATTTATTTACTAGATGGATAAGATCATGCATTTGTGAGCGGGCTGGCTGATCTTCCACAAAAGTCCATAAATGTACCCTCTGTGCTCGTACATATGTGTTTACTCCCAGCCCTGCCAGGATTTCGCTTTTTAATTTGGTATAGTCCATAGCATCCACTCCACTTAAATCGTAATAGGCCTTTTGTGGATCTCCACTCAGAAATGGCGCAACCACTTCAGCCCACGTGTCCACCGGTAAATGTTCACGTTCTGCAATACGTTCAAATACGGTGAGATACGCTTCTACATCATCGTCAGCAGTCATTTTAAGCAGGGTTTTTTGTACGGCTTTCCGTGCACCAGCAACACTTTGTGCATGATCCCTCTCATCTCTGGGCTGCCGAATCAAAGCCTGCTTTATTGCATTCAACTGCTCTTGCTGAATCTGGTTTTGCTGGTCCAGGGCTTGCTGGAAGTAAGTATTGGTCTGCTGTTGTTGCACATTTGCCTGCAATAACTGTTTCACTAGTTCCTCCATATTACTGGACTCTTGGCTCTTCAAAAGCACATGAGCTTTCAGCCAGGACATACACAGAGCACTTTATCTGCAATCACAGTCCAACAGCCACTATGCCCGCATTCTCAAAACCATTTGTGGGAATATAGCTCATCAGGGATCTCTGCTTTGGCCCAAGCAGGTGGCTATGGAGTCACAACGAACAATAGCAGGCTAGCGAGTTCCACACAGGTATGTGTCAGGTGTATTTATTGTACACATTTGCCGTACAATGTTACACGTGCCAAACATGAAATAAAATGTCTAAGGGTACCGTCACACAGTGCAATTTTGATCGCTACGACGGCACGATTCGTGACGTTCGAGCGATATAGTTACGAGATCGCAGTGTCTGACACGCTCCTGCGATCAGGGACCCCGCTGAGAATCGTACGTCGTAGCAGATCGTTTGAAACTTTCTTTCGTCGTCTAGTGTCCCGCTGTGGCGGCATGATTGCATGGTGTAACATATATCGTATACGATGTGCGCATAGTAACCAACGGCTTCTACATCGCACATACGTCATGAAATTATCGCTCCAGCGTCGTAGATTGCAAAGTGTGACAGCAGTCTACGACGCTGGAGCGATATTGTTACGACGCTGGAGCGTCACGGATCGTACCGTCGTAGCGATGAAAATTGCACTGTGTGACGGTACCCTTAGGCCGTCTGGCCACTAACTAACACAAGATGCTAACTGCAAAATAAACCTACACAACAAGAAAGAAGTTTGTGCAACCTTACTGTGTCAGCTCCCAGACCAGCAGATGAGAGACTGAGATCCCAGCAGTTCCTTGATTATATCAGCTGAAGCAAAAGCTGGATCGTATGTGTGGAAGGGAAGCACCAGAGCTTTCAGGCTGATCACTAAAGAAACCAGGACCGGATTACAGAGAAATAAACAGCTTCACAATCAATACCGTGATACATATGAAATGAAACGGGGAGAAACATATCTGTTTTCTAGTACTTCTCCCCTGGGCACCTCACAATATATATATATATATATATATATATATATATATATATATATATATATATATATATATATATATATATATATATATATATATATATATATATATATATATATATATATATATATATATATATATATATATATATATATACAACCCCACATGGCTAACACCTACTCTTAGAAAGGCCATTAATTGCACAAAATGGGCATTTAGTATATAAAATTAGAAAGATTGGATAGATTCTGTAAATTGTCTCTTCAGAGAGGAAGAGGACTAGAACTCTAGTGCCACCTATTGGAAGTAGCAATCCTAAAATTAACAAGCCTTGTCACATGACTTTGGAATCTGGAAAAGAGTAATCAAATCAGTAGAAATGAATGGCACTTAGCTGAAGAAAGCAAGACAAATCCCAAGAACTTCTTTAAATATATAAATAAAAATCAAGAATTGCATAGGTGGGTCGCCTAAATAATGGGGGGGCTTGTCACTAAGGATCAAGAGAAGGCAGAATTACTAAACAGATTCTTCAGCTCTGTGTTTAGCAAAGAACAGAGAGTTGCTGATGTGGACGCTCTTAGTGCTCTTAATTTGTCATCTAATATACTCAGATGGCTAAATGTTGAGATATGGTAGAAGAGAATAAAATCAATGTGAACAAACCTTTGGGCCCACACATGCTTCACACAAGAGCTCTTAGGCTATGTGCACACAGTGCGTTTTTACGCATTTTCGCTGCGTTTTTTCCACATGGAAAGGGGCCAAAAACACCAAAGGAATCCTTATGCAAGCTAATTCAATGACAATCCTGAAGGGTTGTGCACATCATCAGCAATTTTCCTTGGAGTATTTGCAGTGGGTTAATTTTCTGCAGCATGTCAATTCTTTGTGCGTTTCTGCAGCATTTTTCACCCATTCACTTCAATTGAGTCAGTCAAATCTGCAGTAAAAAGGCAGGTATAAAAATGTTTGCGGATTTCCTGACCAGGACGGTGGTTCTTATCAGCTATAACGCTACCGCTGGTAAGACCGTCAGTCAGAGCGTTGCGGGGTCATGCTATCAGATGTCAGCATGACCGCGCAGCTGTGACGGGGACTCATGGTAAAAAGATTGCCGTAGGTCAGCAGGAGTGGGTTGATGAGACTACTACTCTCATTGGGCTAAGTCTGCTGTCACTGATAACAGTGACAGCCGATGCCGCTGATGGGAGATATAGTTTCTCGTCAGACAGAACATATACTCACAGTAATAAAAAAAGTAAAATAACTGCATACATATTCAAATAAAAAAACATTATACTCAGCTAACACCAAATCCCATATGTAAAATAATAAGCAAACATATACTCACCTTTGCGCCCAATCCCCGATGCCCTCGTCTTCTAGAAAAACTCAAAAAAAATAAACCACCATATACTCACCTGTCCACCGTAGTACACGTAATCCCGAGTGTCTCATGGCAATCTCACATGTAGTCACATCACGACAGTCATATTTCGATATTCACACATGTATTTCACATTGACATGCTTTAACACAGTTAGGTCAGAGACCGATCCGATTCATGAGATTACCTTGACGATGGTGGATGGGTGCTAAGCGTCTCATGTGTATTTTTCCTAAATTTCAAAAGCCATTTTGCTATTCACATTTCATGTTTAGGTATGCACCTGTTCAGACTAGTTCTCGTTATTTCAGTCAGTTTTTCAATTATTTATATGCTAAGCTTTCTGACTGAGCACTCCACCCTTCACCATGCAGTCATTTTAATTATATCTAGTCACATCAGGTTCAGACCAACCCATAAATGTGGCTTTACCAAGAGAGGTGTTTAAATCCACCCATACATTCAGAGATTGACCATAGGTAAGTGTTCACATTGGGCAGTTAGGTCAGGGACCCTTCCAATTCATGAGATCACCTTGACTATAGTGGATGGGCTCACATTATTTGGCCAAATTTTGTGCTAAGCATCTCATGTATTTTTCCTAAATTTCAAAAGCCATTTTGCTATTCACATTTCATGTATTTCACATTGACATGCTTTAACACGATTGAGTGCAACCATTTTCGTATATTGATATATAAGTTGATTTTTGGTATGCACCTGTTCAGACTAGTTCTCGTTGTTTCAGTCAGTTTTTCTGTTACTTATATGCTCTAACCGGCAGCCGGCGATACACTGACAGGAGGTAATCGCTCCTGCAGTGTATCACTAGGCTGCCATGAGAGAATTCATTGGAGTTCATCGGCTGATCAGCTCCGGTGCTTTCACTTTTGGCACCGCTGTATGAGAACTTTCTCATGGCAGCTCAGTGTGATACACTGCGAGAGCGATTACCTCCTGTCAGTGAATCGCCGGCTGTCTTTGAGAGCAGTCATATCAGTTACTGCTCTCAAGGTCATCAGGATCGTTGTGGGACGTTATGGATTATCTTCTCTGCGGACAGATGAGGAATATTGTGATTTATTATTCTATTTTTGTTGCAGGAGATGTTTCATCACTGTGTGCGGGGAAGAAAACAGCTGACCGCACCACCGCTACTCCGACCAATATGCAAGGAAACTCGCAGCTTGCAGCCAGCCGGCACACCTGAGGTGCTCAGCCGAGACAACGTCCATAAACAATGTAGCAGCGAAGAAGAAACTTGGCGGCACTCACCGATCTTCAAACAGGTCTTTATTACAAAACTTCACGGCACGGGGGTGTATACAGAGAGTGGAGCAGGCGAACGACGGCCGTTTCGCGCCCTCCCGGCGCTTCAACGGGTTCAATGGATACACGGATGTGACGCCTGAAGTAGCGCTGAACTCAGACGCCCCTCCCCGCGCCACAACCCGCCCACCCATAGTACACAATACATTTAAAAGCAACAACATGCATTTAAAAACAAAACCTAACACTACGCATTGAACGAGCACCATATTGACTAACTACACCCGCAGAAACTATGAGCTATCTCCCCGCTACACATAATTGACTATTTAGGGACATACCATGACTGTGGAACTCCGCATATCTCAATATTGCAATTTCCTTGAGACTACATGAAACCTACCGCACTTCCCACAGTACATACCTACTAAGGGACTCGGCGCCAGTCACTGGACCAGCTCCAGTGGGACATCACCTTCATTAGGGCCACCTCCTAAAAATGACCTATCCCTTGTTACCTGTTTATAGAAAAATAGACATATCGACTTTATCATTGAGTCCTGCCGGACCCATGGCTCCTGTGCGCATTATCCACACCACCTCGCATCTCAGTAGGGCATTATGGTGGTCCCCCCTCTTATCGGGATTTTAACTTGTTCCACGCCTGCAAATGTTAGTACCTCGTCACGTCCACCAGAGAAGGGACTATGTTACCACTGAATCTGACTCTAGTCAGAGTGAGGGGGTTACAGCCTCAGGTAGCTTGACAGAGGACACCTCTCCATTACTAACATGTGGGCTTGAAGTCACCTGACAATACAAAGGTGACATCAACCCCACAAATTTGAACCCCACTTGTCATCGCTACAGGACAAGTGAGAAGAACGAGGCTAAGCACCAGATTTGGTGCATCTTATAGATGCACCTTTTCTGGGGTGGCTGAGAGATGATGTTTTTTTTTTATCTGGGAGGGAGCCAATATCCATGGCCCCTTCCTAGGCTATTAATATCAGCCCACAGCAGTCTCCCTTGCCTTTGATGGATAGATTTTATAGGGGGACCCTATGTCAATTTATTTCTTTGGATCCCCCTGTAAACTAGCCAGTAAACAGCCACGAGCTGATATTAATAGCCTGTGAACCTTTATGGCTATTTGCTCCTTCCCAGAATATTAGCATCAGCCCTCAGCCATCGGCTTTCCCTCTGCTATTCCGCATTTCAGAATTAGAGGCGCAGGCAGTGTGGCTTCAGTTATCACTAAGTATACAGTGAATGGCTGCTGTAACCATGCTCTCACACTGATTGACATCTGTCTAAGAACTGATAGGCTGCATAGACAGCTGTCAGTCTGTGTCAGGGTGTGATTACAGCCGACACTCATTTTGTGATGACTGAAGCAGCGATCAATAGCTCATTTGAGTGCCTGTTTAAACAGGCAAACCAAAGTACATGATGCACACCTGGAAATCTGCACTAGATAGCTCAGTGTTCATAGGATGCCATAGTTTTCATAAGTTTAAAGATACGCCACAGAGAATGATGATCTTTTATATTGCAAAAAAGATAATTTCACGCGATGAATGAGGAATTTGATCGTATACTAGCAGCCTGTTTACACGGCAAGATAATCATGAAACAAGTGTTTTTAACAACGCTCATTCACGATCATGCAGTGTAGATGCATCTTAAGGTTTGAAATTTGATAAAATACTGGCTCAAATAATGCAACCAGTGAGTTGTGCATGACTGCTATTCTGAATGGTTTTCGGTTAAACTGATAGTGAAGTACTCCAAGGCTAAGTGCTGTGTCCACTCTAATTCAACTTATTTATTACCCATATAGAAGACAGGATTAATAGTATTGTTTCTTTTTTGGAAATGGCACGAAGCTATGTAGTATAATTCGGTCTAGTAAACATGTTCATAAGGTACAAGCCAACTTGGACAAACTTAGCATTTGGGCATCTACTTAGCAGATTAGGTTCAATGTTGATAAATGCCAAGTTATGCGCCAGGGCACTAATATGTGGGCATGTGCTCTAAGGGGGGTAAACCAGGAGAGTCACTTGTAGAGAAGAATCTGTGCATACTTGCAGATCACAGACTGAATAACAGCAAGCAATGTCAATCAGCAGCTTCTAAGGCCAGAGATGATTATCATGTATTAAAAGAGGTATGTACTCAAGGTATAGAAACGTTATTTAGTGTGGCCTCACCAGGAATAAGCATGTCAATTCTGGGCATTAGTTTATAGAAATGATGCTATGGAGTTAGAAAAAGTAAAACAAAAAGAGCCACAAAACCGATAAGTGGCACAGTGGATCCTAGATATCAGGAAAGGTTAAAGGCATTAAATTTTTTTAGTCTTGAGAATAGGCGACTAAGGGGGGATATGATTAACTTGTACAAGTACATAAATAGCCCATACAAAAATTCAGTCAGAAGCGGTTTAGTGCAAACCCACGCAACAGACTAGAGGGCACTCCCTACATCTGGAGAAAAAAGGTTCAATCTCCACAAGAAGCAAAGCTTCTTTACAATGAAAAATATGAACTTGTGAAACAGAATATCTCAGGAGCAAGTCACGGTGGGAACGATCGATCATTTCACATAAGGCTTACATGCTTTTTTCAAAGGAAAAAATCATAAATACTTAGGTAAATGTAAATTCTTGTTCTGAATGTTGACCTAGTTAAATCGACACTGGGGATCAGGATGGAGAAATTTGCTTTTAGGGCAGATTGAACCAAGTCTTATGGATACACCTGTACCCCATTACCTTACACTTTCCCATCCATCGGTTTAACTTGATGGATGTTTGTCTTTTTACAATTGTACTCACTTTGTGCCTATGGAACTATTTTTTTTTTTAAAGTTCCTTTTTCTCTTGCAACTTTATAAAGTCCTAGTTTTAGGATCTCATTTAAGGGAGTCTGTCACCACCAAAACTTTAATTAAATCATTTAAACATTCACATGGGGGACTTGGCCCCTATAAAAGTCATACTTGTAGTATAGATTACATTCATTTAGCTTGCATAAAGTTTTATTGGATAAGTAAATAAGGGGTCCATGGTGCACTGTTCCTAATTCTCTTTTTCAATCCTCCACACGTTTCCTATTTTGATGGACATGCTTTGGAGAGTTGCTTGAATTGAATCCCCAGCCATGCACCACTGACAATGCAGGAGCTGACAGCACATACGGAGTCGGTGTGTGAAGGTGAGCTCTCATCCCCCTCTCCTGTCTGCAGCGGCTGCTCTCTGCACAAAGGTTCACACCGTCACCGACAGCCGATGCAGAAAAGAGAGGGGGAAGAGCGCTCGCTCTGACAATGTGTATGACCCCACTTGCTGGGCTCCAGCAGAGTCAGTGTGTGCACGCTCTCATAACACGCTCTGGTCAGCACTGGCCGACTGCTACTCTGTGATCCAGTGTGTAGCAAGTGGCCGCTGCAGACAAGAAAAGGATAAGAATGCAACTGCACACATTGATACTGAATGTGCTCATGACTCCTGCAGTGTAGGTATGCATGGCTGACCATTCAATTCAAGCAGTTCTGTAAACTCAATGCTGTTAACATGTGAAGAGGATTGTAACTGATGGGTTCAAACACCGCACTAATCCCTTGAGGATCCTTGACTAACATGCAATACAATGTTATATATAAAATTAAATAAATAAAATCTACACTACAAGTATGATTTTATTTGAGCAAACTCCCCTATCTGAATCTATGAATTATTTGGTTTGTGTTTCGAGGGGGAACAGAATAACCTTTCGTTAGACAAAACTGTATAAGTGCAAACCCTTTTTTTCTATGTCTTCCTCGAATTCCATTCACTGCAAAACTTCCATATCTTGAAGAGGCCTACATTATATATGGGAAGTGGTAGAATAACATGGCGGCTATTTTTATCATTGAGGGTCTCTTAAAAGTGGGCTAACCCCAATTATCACTATACTTGAACAATGTCATTCAGAAAAGGCAAAAACAAGTAATAAAGGGAATCTGTCACCAGGATTTTGCTAACTCACCTGAGAGCAGCATAATGTTGGAGAGAAAAGACCCTGATCCCATTGATGTATCACTTCGTTTACTGGGCGCAGCAGTTGTGACACTATCAGATTGTTTAGGCTACGTTCACATTAGCGTTACGCTAATGTGCGTCGCTGTTGCGTCGGCGACGCAGCGGCGACGCGCCCCTATGTTTAACATAGGGGACGCGTGCGTCTTTTTGCACGCGTTTTCCGACACGTGCGTCGTTTTAGACGCTAGCGTCGGACGCAAGAAAACGCTACAAGTTGCATTTTTCTTGCGTCCGATTTCGGCAAAAAACGACGCACGCGTCGCAAAACGCGCGCGTTTTTGCGCGCGTTTTTCCGTGCGTCGCCGCTGCGTAGCCGACGCAACGGCGACGCGACGCTAATGTGAACGTAGACATAGATGTAGAAAGTAGCAGAACTCTGAAAGCTAACCTCACCCACACCGGGCTCTCTATGTACATTGACAGTGAGCTGCAGAGGGTCAGGAATTCAAACCACTTGGCAGGAGGAAGCTCGTCTGGGCAGTGATACTCTACTGGATATAAAGCATTCATAGTATGGAAACCACAGCACACAGCCTACTAATTGACATCCCAGAAATCTGTGTATAGCTCCTACCTCATGCTGTCCTCAGACTATATAGCAAAAACTTGCTGACAAATTCCCTTTAAAAGACATCTGGCAAATGAAGTCCACAGCAATGAAAATCAATGGGCAGTGGGGGCACTCTGCTCCTGCCTCACTGCCGACATCTTGTTGAAGCCTAGGGCCCTCAGCCTCATACCACCATGACAACCCCTCCTCCCAGCCTGAGGCCCTCAGCATCGCCCCACTCTTGCCGCCGCCGGCTTCCTGTAGCAGCGACCCTGCCTTCTGTGACCCTGCTCCACTGCCAACCCTTTACCACCCAGTAAGCTACCGTAAATTTGGACAATAAGATGGACCTCTATTTTATTAACAAAATTTGTTTCCTATTTTCCTCCCCAAAATTTGGGGTGCGTCTTATGGTCTGATTATCGCTCGCAACATACTGTATATAAACTTTTTTTTAAGAAACCGTTTAAGGAAATGTCCAATGTTTACACTTTTAGTTTCCTAGTGGATGTCTCCCTTTCGAATGCCCCTAGTAGGCTAAATAAAATAGTTTAAAAAAGGTGAGAACAGAGGCCCATCACTGTCTGCTAATGGGCAGCAGAGGTCACAGTTGTGTCAAACCACTGTCCTCAATGTAATACATAAAATATTATTTTCCACTGAAAAGCCTACAACAAAGTGATGCAAATGAGTCTACTATAATGTTGTCATTTTGCCGTTCTCTGAAAAATGTAACAGAAAGCATGCTGGGCATAGTTCATTAAGTTATTACAGATCACCTGCACCACATATTTAGGTCAAGGATACTAACAAGTACTGACAAATTAGTGCAGATTTATGAATACTGTTACACGCTGTGGTATTATGTAAAAACTGTCACTATTTGAGCAATTTCTGAGACACTGTGTGACAAATGTCTCTAATACCACACACTGTAGTAAGCAGATTTATTCCTTTTGGCTTCATTTATCATTGAAGCACAAGCTGTTTGATAGATTTGGTACATCCGGATGTATGTCAGACTTTTAACTTTTTACGTCACATCTTATGTGGTTTACATTAAAGTAGTATTTTGAGTCAATAACCCTAGCACACATCATTAATAAATCTGGGCCAAATCAACACTTACAGTCATGCCACTTTTCTAGGCACCTTATGATATGGTCTACCAAGGCAAAAAAGTGCCTCACACAAATAATAAATGTGATGCTCTATACTTGCACTGTATTATAAGCCAGAATTCTGGAGCACTACCCTGCCCCTATTATCTTTAATAATAATAATAATAATAATAATTTTTATTTATATAGCACCAACATATTCCGCAGCACTTTACAATTAAGCGGGGACATGTACAGACAATAAATTCAGTACAAGTTAAGACAATTTAAACAGTGACATTAGGGGTGAGGTCCCTGCTCGCAAGCTTAAGGCCCCGTCACACATAGCGAGATCGCTAGCGAGATCGCTGCTGAGTCACAAGTTTTGTGACGCAACAGCGATCTCAGTAGCGATCTCGCTATGTGTGACACGTACCAGCGATCAGGCCCCTGCTGTGAGATCGCTGGTCGTGTCGGAATGGCCTGGGCCATTTTTTGATCGTTGAGGTCCCGCTGACATCGCTGAATCGGCTTGTGTGACGCCGATTCAGCGATGTCTTCGCTGGTAACCAGGGTAAACATCGGGTTACTAAGCGCAGGGCCGCGCTTAGTAATCCGATGTTTACCCTGGTTACCATCGTTAAAGTAAAAAAAAAAACAAACGCTACATACTTACCTACCGCTGTCTGTCCCCGGCGCTTTGCTTCTCTGCTCTGACTGTGAGCGGCGGGCAGCCGGAAAGCAGAGCACAGCGGTGACGTCACCGCTCTGCTTTCCGGCCGCTGTGCTCACAGCCAGTACAGAGAAGCACTGCGCCGGGGACAGACAGCGGTAGGTAAGTATATAGCGTTTGTTTTTTTTACTTTAACGATGGTAACCAGGGTAAACATCGGGTTACTAAGCGCGGCTCTGCGCTTAGTAACCCGATGTTTACCCTGGTTACCCGGGGACTTCGGCATCGTTGAAGACAGTTTCAACGATGCCGAAGTCTTTCCCCTGATCGTTGGTCGCTGGAGAGCTGTCTGTGTGACAGCTCTCCAGCGACCAAACAGCGACGCTGCAGCGATCCGGATCGTTGTCGGTATCGCTGCAGCGTCGCTATGTGTGACGGGGCCTTTACAATCTACAAGGAAATGGGGGGACACAATAGGTGAAAAGTGCTTGATATTTCAGGTCTGGCAATTATAATAAATAGGGATTTTCATATAAAGCTGCATGATCCGGCCATTAGCCCGTGTGTTTAAAACCCTGCTGTTGTCTTCGGTCAAAAACGACCGACCTTGAACTTAAATATTCTTTAACCCCTTCCCGACCCATGACGCCACGTAGGCGTCATGAAAGTCGGTGCCAATCCGACCCATGACGCCTATGTGGCGTCATGGAAAGATCGCGTCCCTGCAGATCGGGTGAAAGGGTTAACTCCCATTTCACCCGATCTGCAGGGACAAAGGGAGTGGTAGTTTAGCCCAGGGGGGGTGGCTTCACCCCCTCGTGGCTACGATCGCTCTGATTGGCTGTTGAAAGTGAAACTGCCAATCAGAGCGATTTGTAATATTTCACCTATTATAACGGGTGAAATATTACAATCCAGCCATGGCCGATGCTGCAATATCATCGGCCATGGCTGGAAATACTAATGTGCCCCCACCCCACCGATCGCCCCCCCAGCCCCCCGATCTGGCCGGTACACTGCTCCGGCTCCCCTCCATCCAGTGCTCCGCTCCCCCCCGTGCTCTTGTCCGCTCCCCCGTGCTCCAATCAACCCCCCGTGCTCCAATCACCCCCCCTGCATTCCGATCCACCCCCCGTGCTCCGTTCCACCCCCCCGTGCTCCGTTCCAGCCCCCCCGTGCTCCGTTCCACGCCCCCCGTGCTCCGTTCCACGCCTGCCGCGCTCCGATTCCCCCCCCGTGCTCCGATCCCCCCCACCCCATCATACTTACCGATCCTGCCGGGGTCCCGTCCGTCTTCTCCCCGGGCGCCGCCATCTTCCAAAATGGCGGGCGCATGCGCAGTGCGCCCGCCGAATCTGCCGGCCGGCAGATTCGTTCCAAAGTGCATTTTGATCACTGAGATAGATTATATCTCAGTGATCAAAATAAAAAAAAATAATACATGACCCCCCCCCTTTGTCACCCCCATAGGTAGGGACAATAAAAAAAATAAAGAAATTTTTTTTTTCCACTAATGTTAGAATAGGGTTAGGGTTAGGGGTAGGGTTAGGGGTAGGGCTAGGGTTAGGGCTAGGGTTAGGGTTAGGGGTAGGGTTAGGGGTAGGGTTAGGGTTTCGGTATGTGCACACGTATTCTGGCCCTCTGCGGATTTTTCCGCTGCGGATTTGATAAATCCGCAGTGCTAAACCGCTGCGGATTTATGGCGGATTTACCACGTTTTTTTCTGCGCATTTCACTGCGGTTTTACAATTGCGATTTTCTATTTGAGCAGTTGTAAAACCGCTGCGGAATCCGCACAAAGAAGTGACATGCTGCGGAATGTAAACCGCTGCGTTTCCGTGCAGTTTTTCCGCAGCATGTGTACAGCGATTTTTGTTTCCCATAGGTTTACATTGAACTGTAAACTCATGGGAAACTGCTGTGGATCCGCAGCGTTTTCCGCAGTGTGCACATACCTTTAGAATTAGGCTATGTGCACACGGTGCGGATTTGGCTGCGGATTGGCCGCTGCGGATTGGCAGCAGTATTCCATCAGGTTTACAGTACCATGTAAACATATGAAAAACCAAATCCGCTGTGCCCATGGTGCAGAAAATACAGCGCGGAAATGCTGCGTTGTATTTTCCGCAGCATGTCAATTCTTTGTGCGGATTCCGCGGCGTTTTACACCTGTTCCTCAATAGGAATCCGCAGGTGAAATCCGCACAAAAAACACTGGAAATCCGCGGAAAATCCGCAGGTAAAACGCAGTGCCTTTTACCCGCGGATTTTTCAAAAATGGTGCGGAAATATCTCACACGAATCCGCAACGTGGGCACATAGCCTTAGGGTTAGGGTTGGAATTAGGGTTGTGGTTAGGGGTGTGTTGCAGTTAGGGTTGTGATTAGGGTTGTGGCTACAGTTGGGATTAGGGTTAGGGGTGTGTTGGGGTTAGTGTTGGAGGTAGAATTGAGGGGTTTCCACTGTTTAGGCACATCAGGGGTCTCCAAACGCAACATGGCGCCACCATTGATTCCAGCCAATCTCGTATTCAAAAAGTCAAATGGTGCTCCCTCACTTCCGAGCCCTGACGTGTGCCCAAACAGTGGTTTACCCCCACATATGGGGTATCAGTGTACTCAGGATAAACTGCGCAACAATTACTGGGGTCCAATTTCTCCTGTTACCCTTGTGAATCTAAAAAAATGCTTGCTAAAACATCATTTTTGAGGAAAGAAAAATGATTTTTTATTTTCACGGCTCTGCGTTGTAAACGTCTGTGAAGCACTTGGGGGTTCAAAGTGCTCACCACATATCTAGATAAGTTCCTTGGGGGGTCTAGTTTCTAAAATGTGGTCACTTGTGGGGGGTTTCTACTGTTTAGGCACACCAGGGGCTCTGCAAACGCAATGTGACGCCCGCAGACCATTCAATCAAAGTCTGCATTTCAAAAGTCACTACTTCCCTTCTGAGCCCCGACGTGTGCCCAAACAGTGGTTTACCCCCACACATGGGGTATCAGCGTACTCAGGAGAAACTGGACAACAACTATTGCGGTCCAATTTCTCCTGTTACCCTTGGGAAAATAAAAAATTCTGGGCTAAATAATTATTTTTGAGGAAAGAAAACGTATTTATTATTTTCACGGCTCTGCATTATAAACTTCTATGAAGCACTTGGGGGTTCAAAGTGCTCACCACACATCTAGATAAGTTCCTTTCGGGGTCTAGTTTCCAAAAAGCGGTCACTTGTGGGGGGTTTCTACTGTTTAGGCACATCAGGGGCTCTGCAAACGCAACGTGACGCCCGCAGAGCATTCCATCAAAGTCTGCATTTCAAAACGTCACTACTTCACTTCCGAGCCCCAACGTGTGCCCAAACAGTGGTTTACCCCCACATATGGGGTATCACCGTACTCCGGAGAAACTGGACAACAAATATTGGGGTCAAATTTCTCCTGTTACCCTTGGGAAAATTAAAAAATTCTGGGCTAAATAATTATTTTTGAGGAAAGAAAACGTATTTATTATTTTCACGGCTCTGCATTATAAACTTCTATGAAGCACTTGGGGGTTCAAAGTGCTCACCACACATCTAGATAAGTTCCTTTCGGGGTCTAGTTTCCAAAATGGGGTCACTTGTGGGGGGTTTCTACTGTTAAGCCACATCAGGGGCTCTGCAAACGCAACGTGACGCCCACAGAGCATTCCATCAAAGTCTGCATTTCAAAACGTCACTACTTCACTTCCGAGCCCCGGCATGTGCCCAAACAGTGATTTACCCCCACATATGGGGTATCAGCGTACTCAGGAGAAACTGGACAACAACTTTTGGGGTCAAATTTCTCCTGTTACCCTTGGGAAAATAAAAAATTGCAGGCTAAAAGATCATTTTTGAGAAAATAATTTTTTATTTTTTATTTTCATGGCTCTGCGTTATAAACTTCTGTGAAGCACTTGGGGTTCAAAGTCCTCACCACACATCTAGATTAGTTCCTTTGGGGGTCTAGTTTCCAAAATGGGGTCATTTCTGGGGGATCTCCAATGTTTAGGCACACAGGGGCTCTCCAAACGTGACATGGTGTCCGCTAATGATTGGAGCTAATTTTCCATTTAAAAAGCCAAATGGCGTGCCATCCCTTCCGAGCCCTGCCGTGCGCCCAAACAGTGGTTTACCCCCACATATGGGGTATCAGCGTACTCAGGACAAACTGGACAACAATATTTGGGGTCCAATTTCTCCTATTATCCTTGGCAAAATAGGAAATTCCAGGCTAAAAAATCATTTTTGAGGAAAGAAAAATTATTTTTTATTTTCATGGCTCTGCGTTATAAACTTCTGTGAAGCACCTGGGGGTTTAAAGTGCTCAATATGCATCTAGATAAGTTCCTTGGGGGGTCTAGTTTCCAAAATGGGGTCACTTGTGGGGGAGCTCCAATGTTTAGGCACACAGGGGCTCTCCAAACGCGACATGGTGTCCGCTAACAATTGGAGCTAATTTTCCATTCAAAAAGTCAAATGGCGCGCCTTCCCTTCCGAGTGCCCAAACAGTGGTTTACCCCCACATATGAGGTATCGGCGTACTCGGGAGAAATTGCCCAACAAATTTTATGATCCATTTTATCCTACTGCCCATGTGAAAATGAAAAAATTGAGGCGAAGAGAATTTTTTTGTGAAAAAAAAGTACTTTTTAATTTTTACAGATCAATTTGTGAAGCACCTGAGGGTTTAAAGTGCTCACTAGGCATCTAAATAAGTTCCTTGGGGGGTCTAGTTTCCAAAATGGGGTCACTTGTGGGGGAGCGCCAATGTTTAGGCACACAGGAGTTATCCAAACGCGACATGGTGTCCGCTAACGATGGAAATAATTTTTCATTCAAAAAGTCAAATGGCGCTCCTTCCCTTCCGAGCCTTACCATGTGCCCAAACAGTGGTTTACCTCCACATGTGAGGTATCAGTGTACTCAGGAGAAATTGCCCAACACATTTTAGGATCCATTTTATCCTGTTGCCCATGTGAAAATGAAAAAATTGAGGCTAAAAGAATTTTTTTGTGAAAAAAAAGTACTTTTTCATTTTTACGGATCAATTTGTGAAGCACCTGGGGGTTCAAAGTGCTCAATATGCATCTAGATAAGTTCCTTGGGGCGTCTAGTTTCCAAAATGGGGTCACTTGTGGGGGAGCTCCAATTTTTAGGCACACGGGTGCTCTCCAAACGTGACATGGTGTCCGCTAAAGAGTGGAGCCAATTTTTGATTCAAAAAGTCAAATGGCGCTCCTTCCCTTCCAAGCCCTGCCGTGCGCCCAAACAGTGGTTTACCCCCACATATGAGGTATCAGCGTACTCAGGACAAATTGGACAACAACTTTCGTGGTTCAGTTTCTCCTTTTACCATTGGGAAAATAAAAAAATTGTTGCTAAAAGATAATTTTTGTGACTAAAAAGTTAAATGTTCATTTTTTCCTTCCATGTTGCTTCTGCTGCTGTGAAGCACCTGAAGGGTTAATAAACTTCTTGAATGTGGTTTTGAGTACCTTGAGGGGTGCAGTTTTTAGAATGGTGTCACTTTTGGGTATTTTCAGCCATATAGACCCCTCAAACTGACCTCAAATGTGAGGTGGTCCCTAAAAAAAATGGTTTTGTAAATTTCGTTGTAAAAATGACAAATCGCTGGTCAAATTTTAACCCTTATAACTTCCTAACAAAAAAAAATTTTGTTTCCAAAATTGTGCTGATGTAAAGTAAACATGTGGGAAATGTTATTTATTAACTATTTTGTGTCACATATCTCTCTGGTTTAACAGAATAAAAATTCAAAATGTGAAAATTGCGAAATTTTCAAAATTTTCGCCAAATTTCTGTTTTTATCACAAGTAAACGCAGAATTTATTGACCTAAATTTACCACTAACATGAAGCCCAATATGTCACGAAAAAACAATCTCAGAACCGCTAGGATCCGTTGAAGCGTTCCTGAGTTATTACCTCATAAAGGGACACTGGTCAGAATTGCAAAAAACGGCAAGGTCTTTAAGGTCAAAATAGGCTGGGTCATGAAGGGGTTAAAATATTCAAGATGCGGCTCTGAAACCTGTGGCTGACCGACCCATCCTCATTTAAGTCAATCAACCACAAGTTTCAGAACCGCATCTTGAACACCCGAAAAACTACCAAAGTTCAAAATCGGTCTCCCCAGACCGAAGACAACAGTAGGGTTAAACGCAATAGTCAAGTATCAAGTGCAGTTATCGTGTGTATGGAGGGTGTGGAGACAGATGAATAGTAGGGTGCAGATTCATATGCAGATAATATTTAATGGCTCTCACTTGTCATCCACCTCTGTGGACTGAAGTTTAGCGGGAATATCCAGATAGATAATCCAGATAGGTAATCGAAAAGGGGAAAATTAGCAGCACTCAATACGACATAGGTACTAAACTTTTATTCCAGTCTGAATAGACAAAGTAGGGCAGACAGAGTCCCAGTCAGCTAATGCCATTTTGTGTCAACACCCACTTTCTTAAGGTCTCAGGCTAGACTAAAATATTAAACCAAACATGATATCGACACATGGACCTGGCTGTGCCGGCAAGAGAGTCTTCGTTTGTTCAAACTCCAGACAGGACCTGCAATTTCTAGAGCCCTGGTAAAAAGTGCAATGCCAGGGGACCATAAATGTCTATATTTTCACATGCTGATGTATATACATTGACATTACTGTAAAATCAACATACAGTAAGAAATTGAAGAACTCGTTTAGTTTTGTCTGGCACAATTATACAATTCTTGGAGAACCTATTACACCTCCATAAGACATTTCATTGCTAAGTAGCAGAGGGTCCAATGGGCCCTACAGGTTTAGAAGCCAAGTATTAGTGTATCCTCTAACCCTGCTACTACTATTTAACTGGGATATTCTCTGTGGATTCCATGTGAGACAGACTCAAGCTGTTTTATTATACAGGAACTTGTGACTGTTGTTAACGGATTTCTACAGAAACAGCGGGGTATTGAATTTTCCCGACTCTTCACTGCTCCTTTACCAGAAAGTTACCGTAAATGCTATCTCCATGCTTGCACCAGGTACACTGGTTTCCTTCCATACTTCTAAAACATACTAATTGGTTAATTATCTTCTAATAAAAACTGGCTCTAAGTTTTCACATGAGCCTGAGAAAATGAGATTAGATCAAGAGCTCAACCAAGTACAGAAACTAACGTGTGTTACTTGAAATATCAGGGCATTATGCAAAATATCTGGCAATTAATATATATAAGTACGATATATAAAGAGCATGAGCAAATCATTTCCTTAAATTTATAAAGCTTATAATTGATCTAGCAGTATAATCCTTTAATTTTGTGCTGTTCCAGAAAACTCCAACATCTACTTGCAACAGATGCCTTTATGTCTTTAGTTTATCTAGCAGTACAACAGCAATAACATAAAAGCTCAAAGTGACATATCCATCTTGCATCCTGATCTGATATGGTTATCAGCTTGAATGTTTGAAACTACTAAAGCGACAGGGCAAACAGAACACATTTCCTGCAACTGTTTAAAAGAGATGGCTGCCAAATGAGAGAACAATTGGCTAGAAGTTAGTGCACATGGCTCATGGCTCCTGCACAGATCTGCAGACACAGATACGCTAATAAAGTACTGACATATTGGACACAAACAAGACTGCTGGAGGCAGCATAAACTTACCCACGAAGTCAGCATGCTCTACACCTGTGCCTGAAAAGGGACTTCACGTTCTTGAAAACAGTTGTTGCATATTTATCCATCATGAATTTCTACCATATTAGGTGCAGTGACAATAATATTTGCACAATCACCACACTAGATACCAGAAAAATGATTCTTAGAGGGTTTTTCTACGACGTAAATTCAAAAGATCTCGAAATATTATTAAAGGGAACCTGTCACCCCCCTCAGGCGTTTGTAACTAAAAGAGCCACCTTGTGCAGCCCGTCCTCTGTCCTCATTTGCAGTCTAGCTGACTGCGCCTGTGCGGCTGCCGCAATGTGAATAAATCAGAAGACACTGCGGGGCGGGATGTCTGGCAGGGCAGCCGCACAGGCGCAGTCAGCTAGACTGCAAATGAGGACAGAGGACGGGCAGCGCTCACTGCGCATGCCCAAGACATGAGAAAAGAGCGCAGGCGCCGGCTCATTTGAAAACAGCGCTGAGGAGGGGGCGCCCGGCGCGCACAGGCCCGGAGTGACGGCTGTGCTGTGTCCGATTAGCAAGGAAAGACCCGCCTCGGGGAACATTTCAGGGTAAGAGGGGGCACATTTTATAAGTGATTATTTCAGCGTGTGCAGGCATCATAACTAAAAGAGCCACCTTGTAAGAATGCAGCATTTGTGCTGCACAAGATGGCTCTTTTAGTTACAAACGCCTGAGGGGGGTGACAGGTTCCCTTTAAGTTCCCCAATTGATTGTATTAAAAAATGTTCCTTATAAATGTGCCCATGCTACGTATTGTATTATCGTATTTGCTGTGTTTGACCCAATCAAGCTGCTGTTCATGACCATGGATACACAAGTCTTAGCCAGGGGAGAAAGCATAAGAGAATATACTGATGACATGGCAAATATGCTTATTTGTGTGATGGAGAAAGGCTGAAGGTACCAACCATGCGCTGCTGATTACGGACCGCCGATGTATAGATTAAAAACATTTATTAGGCAGGTTTTGAAAGTCACGCAGAACCTCTTCATCAGCACGAAAACCTTGTTTGTGTGAGGGAACACATTACTGTGCCTGTTTGTTTTATCACAGGGGCCAGTGTTTGTCGTGTCATGAGCACTGTAATCATAAATTAATCTAATGAAATAAGAGGTACACTTTTGAAATGGTTATCCATGTATTTAAAAAACAGTTTATAATTCTGGCATTCGGATCATTCATCATCCCAACTGATGGGACTACTGCTCCCATCATACGACATCTGCTGCCGCTAATAACAGCGAGAGCAGGAGCAGATGATGGAAGTATTAAAAATAAAGATTATTATTATTATGATCTGCTAGGGTGTCCTGCATTTTCTTTCAGTGGGGGATGCCATGTGATGTTAAGACAACCATGGGACTATTTTCTCAGTACTAGAAAGTGGTGGACAAGTGGTGGACAACCCTTTTAATAGCACAAAGAAACACTAAAAAATTATATATACAGTATATATCCTAAAAAGCATGAGCAGATATAGCAAAACTAATAATAATGATTACAAAACATGTGTGTGCATGCTCCGAAGCTGCTGGGAGTTAGTGGTTATATGACGTGTGAGCGCACATGCTAGGCATGCCACTGTTTTCCCTCCACAGGTGGCTACCATAACAATGAATCGCAATGCTGTGGGCATAATTTGAACTGGACAGTGACTGATCTGTGACTGAAACGATAAAAAGCATAACCCATATAACTGAAACAAAAGGTATGCGAGACAATCTACTAATGATATAAAGTGTTTTTTAAACAAAATGCTGGTATCTTTTCTTTGAGGAAACCATTTTGTCATATCTGCTATTTTTCCAGAAAGAAAACAAACCAATTAAAGAGTACAGTGCTATTATTATGTCGGTATTTTTGCAAACCATGAGTGCACAAAAAAAAAAAACTGAAATATGTCCATTTTCTTATAAGTCTGGAATCAAACTTAGCCATACAAATCTATGGATATGGATCCATGACAAATAACAGACAGCACACATTATCATCCATGTGCTGTCTAGTTTTAAAATGATGAGAAAATAAATTCACGTGGAATTGTATTCAATTTAAGCTTTGCAAAAATCCACATTAACCTAATTTTTTTGCAGTTCACTTCTGCGCAATTTCAGCAAAATGGCGGACCCTGGCCACCACCACTTTTCAGACCCATAAAATGCCACCAAAATGAAAAGAAAAAACTTATACTAACATCTCCGGTCCCTCCGCTCCTCACCACCACCAGTCTTGTTCACTGTCTCACCTCCGGATCGGCAACATTGAAAACCTCAGGCCTGAGTCGCGAGGCCACAGCTTCTGAATTTGCTAGTCCTAGGAGGATTCTGCACATGCGCCTACAAAGATCGCGGCCCACACAGAGACATATTACGTCACATTTTTGGGCACATGCACGGAAGCCTCCGGGGACTAAAAAAACCAAAAACTTCGCCAAGTGAGAGAGGCCTAGGAATTTCACCACTGCCGATGCCAATCCGGGGTTGCAACGAGGACCGGACGGATGGTGATGAGTACCAGATGGGCCTGAGAGGTCAGTGGTGAGGTGAGTATAATGATTTTTGTTAAGAGGCTTCATGCTCCAAGTATTAAAGAGAAACAAAATTTTCGATCAAGTTCACACAGCTAAAAGAAGTACCGTAATTACTGCTGTATCCTTAAAAAAAAGATTAAAGGAATAAGAAAAGGAATTATGCTTTTCTTTTACATCCACTCCTGGTTTTGGCTGCTTAAAAGACATATAAAAAATTCCACTGGACTTGAGTAATTGGCATCTCTCATGGGAGCCAATGGGCACTGTGATATGGATCCATACAAAAAAGGCATTTAATATGGTCGTGTGAAGAGCTCATTACTACAATTTTATAGGGCTAATATTAATATATAAAGACTGCTAAATGTGCAAAAAAATAAGCAATATTACAAATACATAACAGCATAAAAATTGCCATATGTGATATTCACACTTAATTTACTGATGGACGTATAAAAAAGTTTTCATTTCACAAATATTTTTTGCTAATCTGCATACCTTTAATTAAGAAAAAAAAATTCCTGTAATCTTCAGCTTAATGGACATTCACAAATTTCTTGAAGCATAATTGCCACGCTCACGCTGATAGAACATAATTTTCTACACATTGAACATTTACAGGCATTCTTTTAATTGGTTTCCTCCCTGTAAATGATTAAACCTCAACTTGCAAGCATATACAATTAAAATCATTTTTCTTACTGACTGATATCAAATATTCTTTCACCATGACTAGTCTATGTATTACAGAACCATTACTCATAGAACCCTGCTAATAGTTTACTCCAATAACTTTTCTATTTAATTACGGTGTTTTGATTCAGCCTGGATTTAGAGGTTTCAATGAACATGGCGTCTTCCTAAAATAGTTTCACTACTTGTCTGCAGGTTGTATTTAGTATTGCAGTTGAGCTCTACTGAAATTAACTTTGCTGTTTTTGGAATATAGCAGAAACGTTTTTTATGTTTGCACTTCACAACCTCTGTAAGAACAACAAATATATTTTTGATGGGTACAAGTAACATTTTACGCTATGTGCACACTTTTGGAGGATTTTTTTTGTTGAAATCCCATCCCATTCTGCTGGAAACATAAGACTGTATTTTTGGCAGCCAAAATATGCAGAGATAAACTCTAAAAAAAACTCATTGAGATAACCCCAACCTAACTTCAAAATCATTAACGCTACACTCATCAGGAGGGCGTTAAACTAGAAGAAGAGGGGACGGGAAGAAAAACATTAGACTCAAACAAAGACGACCCAGGAAAACATACTCAGAAGGGAGGTAAGAACATTTCTAAAACAATCCACAGTGAGGAGATTGGAACAAAACAAAATCCTCTAAACTGCATGCTCGCAAACGCCAGAAGCCTGACAAACAAGATGGAAGAACTAGAAGCAGAAATATCTACAGGTAACTTTGACATAGTGGGAATAACCGAGACATGGTTAGATGAAAGCTATGACTGGGCAGTTAACTTACAGGGTTACAGTCTGTTTAGAAAGGATCGTAAAAATCGGAGAGGAGGAGGGGTTTGTCTCTATGTAAAGTCTTGTCTAAAGTCCACTTTAAGGGAGGATATTAGCGAAGGGAATGAGGATGTCGAGTCCATATGGGTTGAAATTCATGGAGGGAAAAATGGTAACAAAATTCTCATTGGGGTCTGTTACAAACCCCCAAATATAACAGAAACCATGGAAAGTCTACTTCTAAAGCAGATAGATGAAGCTGCAACCCATAATGAGGTCCTGGTTATGGGGGACTTTAATTACCCGGATATTAACTGGGAAACAGAAACCTGTGAAACCCATAAAGGCAACAGGTTTCTGCTAATAACCAAGAAAAATTATCTTTCACAATTGGTGCAGAATCCAACCAGAGGAGCAGCACTTTTAGACCTAATACTATCTAATAGACCTGACAGAAT
The DNA here is from genome assembly GCF_032444005.1 of Ranitomeya imitator. Classification (NCBI taxonomy): domain Eukaryota; kingdom Metazoa; phylum Chordata; class Amphibia; order Anura; family Dendrobatidae; genus Ranitomeya; species Ranitomeya imitator. The sequence continues at coordinate 325,885,730 of NC_091286.1, read as the reverse complement.
AACAAATCTGCAGGTGGTTGGGCATTTAGGAAATAGCGACCACAATATTGTGCAGTTTCACCTGTCTTTCACTAGGGGGACTTGTCAGGGAGTCACAAAAACATTGAACTTTAGGAAGGCAAAGTTTGAACAGCTTAGAGATGCCCTTAATCTGGTAGACTGGGACAATATCCTCAGAAATGAGAATACAGATAATAAATGGGAAATGTTTAAGAACATCCTAAATAGGCAGTGTAAGCGGTTTATACCTTGTGGGAATAAAAGGACTAGAAATAGGAAAAACCCAATGTGGCTAAACAAAGAAGTAAGACAGGCAATTAACAGTAAAAAGAAAGCATTTGCACTACTAAAGCAGGATGGCACCATTGAAGCTCTAAAAAACTATAGGGAGAAAAATACTTTATCTAAAAAACTAATTAAAGCTGCCAAAAAGGAAACAGAGAAGCACATTGCTAAGGAGAGTAAAACTAATCCCAAACTGTTCTTCAACTATATCAATAGTAAAAGAATAAAAACTGAAAATGTAGGCCCCTTAAAAAATAGTGAGGAAAGAATGGTTGTAGATGACGAGGAAAAAGCTAACATATTAAACACCTTCTTCTCCACGGTATTCACGGTGGAAAATGAAATGCTAGGTGAAATCCCAAGAAACAATGAAAACCCTATATTAAGGGTCACCAATCTAACCCAAGAAGAGGTGCAAAACCGGCTAAATAAGATTAAAATAGATAAATCTCCGGGTCCGGATGGCATACACCCACGAGTACTAAGAGAACTAAGTAATGTAATAGATAAACCATTATTTCTTATATTTAGGGACTCTATAGCGACAGGGTCTGTTCCGCAGGATTGGCGCATAGCAAATGTGGTGCCAATATTCAAAAAGGGCTCTAAAAGTGAACCTGGAAATTATAGGCCAGTAAGTCTAACCTCTATTGTTGGTAAAATATTTGAAGGGTTTCTGAGGGATGTTATTCTGGATTATCTCAATGAGAATAACTGTTTAACTCCATATCAGCATGGGTTTATGAGAAATCGCTCCTGTCAAACCAATCGAATCAGTTTTTATGAAGAGGTAAGCTATAGGCTGGACCACGGTGAGTCATTGGACGTGGTATATCTCGATTTTTCCAAAGCGTTTGATACCGTGCCGCACAAGAGGTTGGTACACAAAATGAGAATGCTTGGTCTGGGGGAAAATGTGTGTAAATGGGTTAGTAACTGGCTTAGTGATAGAAAGCAGAGGGTGGTTATAAATGGTATAGTCTCTAACTGGGTCGCTGTGACCAGTGGGGTACCGCAGGGGTCAGTATTGGGACCTGTTCTCTTCAACATATTCATTAATGATCTGGTAGAAGGTTTACACAGTAAAATATCGATATTTGCAGATGATACAAAACTATGTAAAGCAGTTAATACAAGAGAAGATAGTATTCTGCTACAGATGGATCTGGATAAGTTGGAAACTTGGGCTGAAAGGTGGCAGATGAGGTTTAACAATGATAAATGTAAGGTTATACACATGGGAAGAGGGAATCAATATCACCATTACACACTGAACGGGAAACCACTGGGTAAATCTGACAGGGAGAAGGACTTGGGGATCCTAGTTAATGATAAACTTACCTGGAGCAGCCAGTGCCAGGCAGCAGCTGCCAAGGCAAACAGGATCATGGGGTGCATTAAAAGAGGTCTGGATACACATGATGAGAGCATTATACTGCCTCTGTACAAATCCCTAGTTAGACCGCACATGGAGTACTGTGTCCAGTTTTGGGCACCGGTGCTCAGGAAGGATATAATGGAACTAGAGAGAGTACAAAGGAGGGCAACAAAATTAATAAAGGGGATGGGAGAACTACAATACCCAGATAGATTAGCGAAATTAGGATTATTTAGTCTAGAAAAAAGACGACTGAGGGGCGATCTAATAACCATGTATAAGTATATAAGGGGACAATACAAATATCTCGCTGAGGATCTGTTTATACCAAGGAAGGTGACGGGCACAAGGGGGCATTCTTTGCGTCTGGAGGAGAGAAGGTTTTTCCACCAACATAGAAGAGGATTCTTTACTGTTAGGGCAGTGAGAATCTGGAATTGCTTGCCTGAGGAGGTGGTGATGGCGAACTCAGTCGAGGGGTTCAAGAGAGGCCTGGATGTCTTCCTGGAGCAGAACAATATTGTATCATACAATTATTAGGTTCTGTAGAAGGACGTAGATCTGGGTATTTATTTATTATGATGGAATATAGGCTGAACTGGATGGACAAATGTCTTTTTTCGGCCTTACTAACTATGTTACTATGTTACTATGTAAATAGTCCGTCATAAAAATTAATATTAAAAAATATTTGGTACCGAGATAATCGTCACATCATGTGGAAGAAACATAAAGTATGACACAGCAAAAAGTTGAACACTTGTTTTCTTTTCCTCCATCACATCCTCAATAAATGTATAACAAAACTTAGTTAATAGATTATACAGTGGGGCAAAAAAGTATTTAGTCAGTCAGCAACAGTGCAAGTTCCACCACTTAAAAAGATGAGAGGCGTCTGTAATTTACATGATAGGTAGACCTCAACTATGGGAGACAAACTGAGAAAAAAAAATCCAGAAAATCACATTGTCTGTTTTTTTTAACATTTTATTTGCATATTATGGTGGAAAATAAGTATTTGGTCAGAAACAAAATTTCATCTCGATACTTTGTAATATAACCTTTGTTGGCAATGACAGAGGTCAAACGTTTTCTGTAAGTCTTCACAAGGTTGCCACACACTGTTGTTGGTATGTTGGCCCATTCCTCCATGCAGATCTCCTCTAGAGTAGTGATGTTTTTGGCTTTTCGCTTGGCAACACGGACTTTCAACTCCCTCCAAAGGTTTTCTATAGGGTTGAGATCTGGAGACTGGCTAGACCACTCCAGGACCTTGAAATGCTTCTTACGAAGCCACTCCTTCATTGCCCTGGCGGTGTGCTTTGGATCATTGTCATGTTGAAAGACCCAGCCACGTTTCATCTTCAATGCCCTTGCTGATGGAAGGAGAATCACATTGTCTGTTTTTTTTAACATTTTATTTGCATATTATGGTGGAAAATAAGTATTTGGTCAGAAACAAACAATCAAGATTTCTGGCTCTCACAGACCTGTAACTTCTTCTTTAAGAGTCTCCTCTTTCCTCCACTCATTACCTGTAGTAATGGCGCCTGTTTAAACTTGTTATCGGTATAAAAAGACACCTGTGCACACCCTCAAACAGTCTGACTCCAAACTCCACTATGGTGAAGACCAAAGAGCTGTCAAAGGACACCAGAAACAAAATTGTAGCCCTGCACCAGGCTGGGAAGACTGAATCTGCAATAGCCAACCAGCTTGGAGTGAAGAAATCAACAGTGGGAGCAATAATTAGAAAATGGAAGACATACAAGACCACTGATAATCTCCCTCGATCTGGGGCTCCACGCAAAATCCCACCCCGTGGGGTCAGAATGATCACAAGAACGGTGAGCAAAAATCCCAGAACCACGCGGGGGGACCTAGTGAATAAACTGCAGAGAGTTGGGACCAATGTAACAAGGCCTACCATAAGTAACACACTACGCCACCATGGACTCAGATCCTGCAGTGCCAGACGTGTCCCACTGCTTAAGCCAGTACATGTCCGGGCCCGTCTGAAGTTTGCTAGAGAGCATTTGGATGATCCAGAGGAGTTTTGGGAGAATGTCCTATGGTCTGATGAAACCAAACTGGAACTGTTTGGTAGAAACACGACTTGTCGTGTTTGGAGGAAAAAGAATACTGAGTTGCATCCATCAAACACCATATCTACTGTAAAGCATGGTGGTGGAAACATCATGCTTTGGGGCTGTTTCTCTGCAAAGGGGCCAGGACGACTGATCCGGGTACATGAAAGAATGAATGGGGCCATGTATCGTGAGATTTTGAGTGCAAACCTCCTTCCATCAGCAAGGGCATTGAAGATGAAACGTGGCTGGGTCTTTCAACATGACAATGATCCAAAGCACACCGCCAGGGCAATGAAGGAGTGGCTTCGTAAGAAGCATTTCAAGGTCCTGGAGTGGTCTAGCCAGTCTCCAGATCTCAACCCTATAGAAAACCTTTGGAGGGAGTTGAAAGTCCGTGTTGCCAAGCGAAAAGCCAAAAACATCACTACTCTAGAGGAGATCTGCATGGAGGAATGGGCCAACATACCAACAACAGTGTGTGGCAACCTTGTGAAGACTTACAGAAAACGTTTGACCTCTGTCATTGCCAACAAAGGTTATATTACAAAGTATCGAGATGAAATTTTGTTTCTGACCAAATACTTATTTTCCACCATAATATGCAAATAAAATGTTAAAAAAAACAGACAATGTGATTTTCTGGATTTTTTTTTCTCAGTTTGTCTCTCATAGTTGAGGTCTACCTATGATGTAAATTACAGACGCCTCTCATCTTTTTAAGTGGTGGAACTTGCACTATTGCTGACTGACTAAATACTTTTTTGCCCCACTGTATCTACCCCAAAATGTCACCAATAACATGGTTCTCGGGATGCAGAAACACAGAAGTGTTTTCATAAAACAAGTTTTAAAAATTGTGCTGAAGTAAAAAATATTTATGCATGTTTTAAGCTATGCTACATTTATACGGGCAAATAGATGAAAACGGTATCTTCATAATTTTACTGCACATTCAACGGGGTTAGGAAAAAAATGCAAAGAACAATGACACATTTAATATTTGCATTCTGTCACCAATAAAATTAATAGAAGTTCATTAAAGTAAATGTGTATTACCGTATTTAAAATTACATCTCGTTTCACTAAAAAAACTCCAAAAAAACCCCAGCTCTCATACAGATACAGCAAAGAAACATAGAAATGTTATGATTGCAATTATAAATGATAATTACTTATCGGTAATTTGATTTTCCAGAACCATGACAGCACCGTATGTGAGAGATGGCATCTGCCCCCAGGAACAGGAAACCTGCAGCAGAGATAAAAGAAGGGGGCGGCACCTCTCTCCTCAGTTTGTTTCAGAGTATGGAATATGGCCGCCTTGTTAGTACACACACTTATGTCACATTCATTTTGTATAGTCACTTATTTTTTTCTATTTACTGTATGTATATTCATATACATATATATTCACAAAAAAAAAATTTAAAAAAAAAAATATATATATATATATATATATATATATTTTTTTTTTTTTGTGAATCACACAACCATCACCAAGATAGGGTGGGAATTAATGCGGTGCTGTCATGGTTCTGGAAAATCAAATTACTGGTAAGTAATCATTTTTTCCCTTCACCATGATAGTACCGTACGTGAGAGGAAGAAATAGAAAGATTCCTAGGGTGGGACAACAGCAGATAGTACCTTTCTCCCCAAAAAATGGTTTGACAGACCTAAGTCTAGCCTATAATGTCAGAAGAAGGTGGAGGGTGAAGACCATACAGCCACTCTGCAAATCTGTTCCCCGGAAGCGTTTGCCCTTTCTGCCCAGGATGTGGCAATAGCATGCGTGGAGTGAGCCATAATACCCAGTGGGGGAACTTGACCAGAGGAGGAATATGAAAGTGAAATAGCCGTACGCAACCACCGTGCAATAGATGACGTTGAGGACTATTTTCCCGTTTGTGCCCTGGAAGGAGACAAAAAGGGCTGATGACTGACGCCAAGTTTTTGTGGCTTCTTTGTATTGAAGCAGGCAGCGTCTGACATCAAGACAATGGAAGGTTTGTTCTCCCTGGGACTTTGGCTGAGGACAAAATGAGGGCAAATTTATTTCCTGGTCTCTATGGAATTTTGAGTTGACCTTTGGAAGGAAGGTCGGGTCGGTTTTAATAATCACTTTGTCATCCTGAAAGGTAGTGTAAGGGGGATTTACCGAAATAGCTTGCAGCTCGTAGGTACATCGAGCTGAAGTTAAGGCAACCAGGAGGACCGTTTTTAGGGTTAAGGCCTTTATTGAAATGGAAGAGAGAGGCTCAAGGGGGGGAGGTTAGGGCATTTAAAACTAAATTTAGATCCCATGGAGCCACCTTAGGTAGTAGTTTTGAGGGTCTGGATGCAAAGGAGGCTCGGATGAACCTATAGAACCAAGGGTGGTCAGCAAGTTTTTGATCAAACAGCGCACCCAGGGTGGAGACTTGCACTTTTAAGGTGCTAGTAGATAGCCCCCTTTCTTACCCTTTTTGAAGAAATTCTAGAATTTATTTTACCGGAATTTCTCGGCTCGTTTCGGACAATTGTCGTCCGGAGAATTCCAGGAATTAATGCCAAATTTTCTGGTATTTGTCTGACATGACATTTTTCCTGCTGGCGAGCAACGTGGTCACCAAAGGGTTTGAGAATCCTTTTGCTAATAGAAGCCCCCTCTCAAGTTCCAGGCAGTGAGATGTAGCCTGTGTACTTGAGGGTGTTGTACTGGTTCCTGCTGTAGGAGGTTCGGAGTATCTGGAAGGATCCATGGGTCCGAGATAGACATGCGTCTGAGCCACGTGAACCATGCCCTTTTTGGCCAAAAGGGAACTATAAGGATTACTCGTGCCTTGTCTTCCCGAATTTTCTTGAGGACAGTCGGGATTAATGGTATAGGGGGAAATGCATATGCTAGATGAAAGTTCCATCAGTACAGAAGCGCATCCACTCCCTCCGGGTGTTCTCTTGGGTTTAGAGAATAGAACTTCCTCACCTTCCGATTTTCTTTTGTGGCAAACAAGTCTATTTCTGGAATGCCCCAGCTGGCACAGATTTTCCCAAATATTTCCTGGTTCAGGGACCACTCTCCTTGATGTAATATGTGACGGCTTAGAAATCGGCTATCTGAACTCTGACCTTTTAAGTATGTGCCCGCTAAGGAAAGAAGGTTGTTTTCAGCCCATATGATCAGTTCTTTGGCCTCTGCCATAAGGGATGCTGATCTTGTGCCCCCTTGCCGATTTATGTAGGCTATCGTTGTGTTGTTGTCGGACAACACCACCACATGTATTCCCTGTATTTTTTCTCCTATATGAAGAAGTGCTTGCCTCACCGCCGACAGTTCCTTTAGATTGGAAGATGCTGCTCTCATTGAGGCCCCCATTGACCCTGTAGGACTTGACCCTCTAGGTGTGCTCCCCACCCCCATCGGCTCGCATCGGTAGTTAGCACTACTGGATTCTGCACTGACCAAGGCACTGCATTGTTTAAATTTTTTGTTCTCAGCCACCATCCTAATGAGTCTTGAACTCTTGGAGATAGAAGAATTTTCCAATTCAAGTTGTATGGATTTTTCGTTTGCTCGGATAGTATCTGCCATTGTAATTCTCTCGTGTGGGCTTGTGCCCACCGGGTCGCTGGGATTGTTGCTGTTAGAACACCCAAGAGTGACATTGCCTTCCATAGCGAAATGGGCTGTCCTAGTTGGAACAGTTGTAGTTTCTGTTGAATGGCTTGAATTTTCCTCTGCGGGAGGACACACTCCTGTTTGACTGAATCTAATAGGATCCCGAGGAATTCTTGAGTTTGAGCTGGGATTAGTTTTGATTTTTTTTTTAGGTTTACTATTCAGCCTAGCTTGGTCAGTACCTCCAGTACTCTTGTGACTGTTTTTACACAATTTTCTTTGTTGTTTGCTATTACAAGAAAATCGTCCAAATAGGGTACCAGTATTATGTCTTCCCTTCTGATGAAAGATGCTATTTCGGAAATAATTTTTGTAAATATACGGGGAGCTATAGCTACCCCGAACGGAAAGCATTGATATTGCAGATGGGTTGGAATTTTTGCAATGTTTACCACTAATCTTAGGTATTGTTGGTGTTGGCCAGCAATTGGCACATGGTAGTAAGCATCTGTTAGATCTATTACTGCCATGTAACAGTCCGGGTCGAGTACTTTTATTGCCGTTCTTAGAGTCTCCATTTTGAAACTTTCCACTTGAATATAGCGGTTTAGTGCCTTTAAGTTGAATATTGCTCTCAGCGAGCAGTCTGGTTTTGGCGTGGGGAACAAGGTGCTGTAGAAACCTTTCCCTATCTCCTGGTGAGGTACGCTTATTAGGACCTCTTTTTGTATGAGAAGATGGATCTCTCTCTCTAGCATGGCCTGATTTTTTTCAGCCACCTGGGTCATTATCATGCGACTTGACGGGGGGCTGGAGAATTTGAACCGTAGACCTTCCGATAATAGGCTGGTTACCCATTGAGAAGCTGGTAATGCTGCCCAGTGGTGGATGAACAATCGGAGTCTTCCCCCCACTGGGATTTTGGCGTCATAGGTGTTTGGGGTCAGGTTTGGGGGGAGGCTTACTGAAGAGGAATTCCCTCTTTCCTCTCTTTACAGGGTCTGCCCAGCATAGACCTATCGTCGGAACGTCCTCGGCCGCCTCTTTATCCGAACCCACGAAAGGAAGAACGAGAGGTATCCCACCAGCGCCTAGGAAAGGGAAGAGGCGGAAAACATTTTTTCTTATCCGATGCCTTCTCTAGGATCTCATCTAAGGCTTTACCAAAAAGATATTGTCCTTCACAGAGTACTGCACAGAGTTTAACTTTCGATTGGAAGTCTGCAGTCCAATTTTTCAGCCACAATGCTCTACGTTCTGAGTTGGATACGGCACATGCACGGGTGGCACATCTGACAGAGTCAACAGAAGCATCTGCTGGTAATCTTGCCGTCCCCTGCAGAGAGGGTAATGCCTCAAGTAGTCTCTCTCTTGGGCATTTATTTTTAATCTGATCACTCAGTTCCTCTAACCACTTAACCATAGCACGTGCTGTGCAATTGGCGGCCACCCCAGGTTTAAACGACCATGATGCTGTCTCCCAGGCTGATTTCAGAAAAGCATCTACTTTCTTGTCAAGGGGATCTCTTAGGGCTCCCATGTCCTCAAATGGTAGTGCTACTCCTTTAGAGGTACTAGCAATGGCTGCATCTAACCTAGGAGCCTTTTCCCACTTTTCACAGACCTCTTCATCAAAAGGGTATTTGAGCTTTAATGCCTGAGGGATAGATATCTTTTTATTTGTTTTTTTCCACTCTCTCTTGATTAAATTTAAGGTATTATCATGAAAAGGAAAAAAATTACGCTTTTTTCCCCTCCAGATTGCTGAACATAGTGTCCTGAATTGATTGTGGCTCTCTAGGGGTTTCTACCCCCATTGTCACCCTAACAAGTTTGAGCAATTTTCCGATATCTTCGGATTGAAAATAAGGGCGGCCATACTCCTCATCTGAGGAGTCCAGGTCTGAGGCATCAGAAGGGGTAATTCTCCTGAATCTACATCAGACCCCTGTACACTTGTTGGGGGAGGGGGAGGAGGAGTTCCCTTTGTTGCATGGTGTTTTAATTGTTCTTTAACAGTTGATTTAACTTCCTCTCGTATGAATGATTTAATATTCTGCAATAGGGAAGAAGACTCTTCTGCCACTGTTTTATCAATGCAGGGCTGGCAGATTTTCTTGCTGTACAGTCTAGGGAGTGGTTCTTTGCATAGTGCACATACCCTATTCTTCTGTTTTGAGGTAGCTTTCTTTCCCTAAAAGACACATGGTGTAAAGGACATCAGTATGTGTGATTCGCCTTACAAAGGCACTCACCCCTCCAGGACCCTGGGTACCCCGGTAGCTTGTGCCTCTTCATTCATCTTGGGTACAGATACCGCCGCTGTGTCAGGATCCGTCGCGGGCTCTGCCATGTTTAGAAGGCAGTCCGCATTTAATTCTCCCCTGTTATAAGGTAGGAGCGGTGTGCGCACCTCTGGAGCAACTTCTTCCCGGAAATGTCCAGCACACCGGCTCCCCCGGCATGTGACGTCACTTCCTGTGTGACCGGAAGTCGTCCTCTTTCACTTCGGCACCAGCATCAGTGAAGGACACACCCCATTTTCCCCGGACCAGCCTCCTGAATGGAGCGGATGCCGGGGAGTCCAGCGGGGGGATGAGGCGCGGCATGCAGCAGCTCCCCCGGACCAAGATTTGCCCTGACAGCACCATACGTGATGCCGCCGAGTACGGCTGCCCCCACAGCAGACTGGCAATCATCAGAGGGAGATCCCACTGGAGGTAAGCGCTCTGCCACAGGCATCCACCTGCAGGAACAGGAAACCAAATTGAGGAGAGAGGTTCCGCCCCCTTCTTTTATCTCTGCTGCAGGTTTCCTGTTTCTGGGTCCGGATGCCATATCTCTCGTATGGTGCTGTCATGATGAAGAGAAAAAAAGAAATGAAAAAAATAAATTAATTAATTAATTACGGTACTTGCTTGTTAACTATGAAACGGGTCTGGTCGTTAAGGGGTTATCTGGAGGTAAATGTTTTCTTTCTGTATATTGGTTCAAACTAAATTGCAATTCTAACAAAAGAAGAAAAAAATTAACAAATGCTTTTTGGCAATAAATCGGAATTCTCAGAGAGAATAAGAAACATGTCACAAAATGTATTTTTTGCTTTGTCGACTTCGGAGAAAGGAAGAACACATGGAGTCAATTATCTATGGTCTCCCTGGAGGGTACTGGCATGTAAGTTTTTGTCTTTCCTCCCTCATGTACTTTATGCTGAAGTTCTCAGATCAGGCACTTTTAATGATGATCTATTTATGGCCGTGTGCCGTTCTTTTCTATGTTTTACATAATGTCAAGGAATTATCTTTCGAGAACAACCCCTTGTGTCATGTCCTTTTGTCTAAGCCGACCTGACCTGAAATGGTACATTATTGCTACTGCAAAAACTAAACATTTATGCCTTGCTCACACATATTTTGACACACTGAAGGTACTTAGACTTATACGGATGGAAAGTCGCAGTAGTATCACACAGAAGAAACTGTGACAAATGATGCATAGAATTACAGCGCATGGTTATGTTTCCACATGTGGCGTTCATGTTGTTGGGTGTTTATCCAATAAATGTGAATAAATATAATAAAACCTAGCGATGAAAAAAATTAATTTGTAGGATCCTGCTCCTCCGGTCGGTATTTTGTGGACACTGTTGGGGGGTCCTGCAAATCTCCTCTTGTCAGCATGTGTGGCTCCTCCTTTGATTAACTGGTCTGGCATGATGTTGCATGTGTGGCAAGGATAGCATTGTTGCCAGGCCAGCTAATCAATAGAGGAGCTAACAGGTAGAATGCGGTTTGCATTCTGAATACTGACCTGGACATTGGACAAGGGTCCAGAGACTTATCTTTTAACTGGAGACCCTTTAAAAAACATATGTGTAAAGGCTTATTCACAAGTCAGTTTTTACCATGTGTGAGAGAAAAAACTGACCAAGGTTCATCAGTGATATCAGTCAGCGTTTCATATGAGTTTTATCAGAGTTTGGTCGGAGTTTCCTAAGTTTTCTCATGAAAAAAAAAATGTTCTCTATTCTTTTACTAACAGTACGTGAAAATCGGATTGCATCCAAGAGCTGTCTGATTTTTTTCACAGACCATGAGGGCACATTCAGTATTTGGTCAGTATTTGGCCGGCGTCACACTTGCGAGTTTTACGGACGTAAGAGCGCAGAAACTACGTCCGTAAAACTCGCAAAAAATACGGCACAATTATTCTCTATGCCCCTGCTCCTATCTGCCGTATTAAACTGATCAGTATTATACGGCTTTCTACGGCCGTAGAAAATCGCAGCATGCTGCGTTTGTCACCGTATTGCGCAAATAAAACGTCAATGAAAGTCTATGGAAGCCCCAAAAATACGGATTACACACGGACCAGCAGTGTGACTTGCGAGGAATACGCAGCGCTGTTAGGGTATGTTCACACGTTCCTGATTTCCATCCTTTTTTTTTCAGGACTGGTTTTTAAAAAAACTGCAGCTCTTGGCAGAAAACGCAGGTCCTTTTTTTGGTCCTTTTTTGGTCCTTTTTTGATGCGTTTTTTGATGCAGTTTTCTAGCCAGAGTCTGTGTGGTTTCTAGGAATTTTTTTAGGGTTAAAATGGCTGAAAATACCCTAACCCTACCCCTAACCCTAACCCTACCCCTAACCCTACCCCTAACCCTACCCCTAACCCTATTCTAACCTTAGTGGAAAAAAAAAAAAAAAAATCTTTATTTTTTTTATTGTCCCTACCTATGGGGGTGACAAAGGGGGGGGGGGGGTCATTTACTATTTTTTTTATTTTGATCACTGAGATAGGTTATATCTCAGTGATCAAAATGCACTTTGTAACGAATCTGCCAGCCGGCAGATTCGGCGGGCGCACTGCGCATGCGCCCGCCATTTTGCAAGATGGCGGCGCCCAGGGAGAAGACGGCCGGACGGAAACCGGGAGGCCGGGTAAGTATAAGGGGGGGAGATTAGGGCACGGGGGGGGCATCGGAGCACAGGGGGGGGGCATCGGAGCACGGGGGGGTGACATCGGAGCACGGGGGAGGGGCATCGGAGCATGGGGGGGTGGGATCAGGGCAGCCACACTCCACCCACGCACTTCCGCCCGCTTCCCCGCACTTCCTGCTGCAGCGGTTCTGCACCACGAACCGCAATAAAACCCGCAGATCTATTTTTGATCTGCGGGTTTTACTGCGGGTTTGACCTCACAATGGAGGTCTATGGGTGCAGAACCGCTGCTGTTTTACAAACAGAAGTGACATGGTACTTCTTTTTTACCGCAGCTAATCAGTGCGGTTTTTTTTTTTCAATTCAGGACCATGTGCACAGTGGGTCCTGTTTTCCATAGGGTACAGTGTACTGTACCCTGCATGGAAAACAGCCGCGGAACCGCAGCGGCAAAACCGCTGCGTTTCCGCGGTAAAAAACGCACTGTGTGAACATGGCCTTAGGGTATGTGCACACGATGCAGATTTAGTGCAGAACTGCAGCAGATTTTTCTGCAGCAGAAAGGCTGCAGAACTGCGCTGTGATCACAGTACAATGTAAATCAATGTGAAAAAAAAAAAAGCTGTGCACATGGTGCAGAAAAATCTGCGCAGAAACGCTGCAGAACTGCGCTGTGATCACAGTACAATGTAAATCAATGTGAAAAAAAAAAGCTGTGCACATGGTGCAGAAAAATCTGCGCAGAAACGCTGCAGATTTCAAAGAAGTGCATGTCACTTCTTTTGTGCAGTTCTGCAGCGTTTCTGCACCCCTCCATAATAGAAATCCGCAGGTCCATTTTTTATGCGTTTTTTTTATGCGTTTTTGATGCAGATTTGTGCACAAAAAACGCATCAAAAACGCACCAAAAACGCATAAAAAACGCATAAAAAACGCACCTGCGGATTCTGCCAGGAGATGCAGATTTAGTGCAGATTTTATGCCGTAATACGCTTAAAAGTCCCTGGCTCGAGATCATAAGAGGCGCCCTCTGCTGGTTGTCCTCATATGAACTCGAGCCAGGGAGCTTTCTAGGAAAGTTCACACGATCTAGGAACAGCCAGCAGAGGGCGCCTCACCGCAAATGAAGCTAAATATAGGTCATTGACCTACTTTACCTTCATTCGCTGGGGTTTTGCAGAAATGAGCAGCCTGCATTAACAAAGCTCGTGTCTGCAAAATATTTTAACCCCTTCAGATGGATCTACATCGTTGGACCTTACAGATCCTCGGAAGGTAAGTACCGTATATTGTTGGTTTATTATTTTTTTTTTATTTACAGATCGAGGGTCTTCAGTGAGTGGATTGAGAGTAGAATAAATTAATACAACAACCTTTGTGATTATTTTCAATAAATTAATTTTTAATAATGTGTGTGTTTTTTTTAACCCTTTACTAGTATTGGATTAATAATGGATAGGTGTCATAATTGACGCCTCTCCATTATTAATTTGGCTTAATGTCACCTTACAATAGCAAGGTGGCATTAACCCTTCATTACCCCATATCCCACCGCTACACGGGAATGGGAAGAGAGTGGCCAAGTGCCAGAATAGGCGCATCTTCCAGATGTGCCTTTTCTGGGGTGGCTGGGGGCAGGTGTTTTTAGCCAGGGGGGGGCCAATAACCATGGACCCTCTCCAGGCTATTAATATCTGCCCTCAGTCACTGGCTTTACTACTCTGGCGGAGAAAATTGTGCGGGAGCCCACGCCAATTTTTTCCGCCATTTAACCCCTTAATTTACTAGCTAGAACGGCCAAATTTTGCATATACACACTACTAACATTAGTAGTGTGGAATATGCAAAAAAAATAGGGATATGAGATGGTTTACTGTATGTAAACCAGGTCTCATATCATGTCGGGTTTTAGGAAGGAGAAAGCAAAAGCCGGTAATTGAATTACCGGCTTTCTGCTATATCGCGCTGGATGAAATATTAATATATATATATATATACATATATGTGTCTACTGACATATATATATATATATATATATATATATATATATATATATATATATATATAGACAGTATATATGTTGTTTTTTTTTTTTTTGTACACATGGATCCCTTGTATAGCCGTATGTCGGTTTTGCAAGCCTGCGATAAAAACACGCATTACGGCTGCCATACGGATTACATACAGAGGATGCCATGCGCAAAAAACGGTGACACACCCTGCCTACGGAGGAACGACGGACCACTATTTTCGGGACTTTTAAGCGTATTACGGCCGTAATATACGGACCGTATTTTCATACGCTGTGTGTGACGCCGGACTTTTACCTCAGTATTTGTAAGCCAAAACCAGGAGAGAGATAATCAGAGTAAAAGTATAACAGAAACTCGTCACCACTTCTGTATTTCTCACCCACTCCTGAGGTAAAATACTGACCAAATACTGACCGAGGCGTAAAGCTACGGTCACAAGTTTTTGTATTTTTTTTTTAATGTAAATTCAAAGTAGATTTTTTTTTTACAGTGCCAGCAAAAGCTATGCACTATTATAGGTACAAATGCTATCAGTGAAACACATGGCCAGCACTCACATGCAAGAAACGGACTTCTGAATGAGCCCTTATTCTGAGGGATGAAGGATAAAAAGAAAATTACATTATATTCCCACTTCATTCTGCTCAGCTCCAGTTTTCTGGATGGGGGCTTCATCTCTGAATAGACATGGCTCCGTAAACTTGTTTAAAGGTATAGTAAAATATGCAGATGTCTCATGGCAACCTTTAAAGGGGGTATCCACGACTTTATAAAAAACAAAAAATATTTACCTAAGCACTAACAGGCAGGCAATTGCAACTTAACTGCCTGTTGTGCCCAGAGCCGTTCTTCCCCAGCACAGAGCAGCCGCAGACCGCTCCTGCTGGGAATTCAGAGGCCTCTGCTGACGTCAGGTCTACAGAGAGGAGGCTTCTTTCCTGGTCCGCTCTGTAGATGAGGCAGGACTTCTGATGTCAGTCTGATTGACAGCCAGATCCTCGCTGCCTAAGGCCAGCTTCACACTTGCGAGTTTTACGGACGTAAGAGCGCAGAAACTACGTCCGTAAAACTCGCAAAAAATACGTCCCAATTATTCTCTATGCCCCTGCTCCTATCTGCCGTATTTTACTGATCAGTATTATACGGCTTTCTACGGCCGTACAAAATCGCAGCATGCTGCGTTTGTCACCGTACTGCGCAAGAAATACGCCAATGAAAGTCTATGGAAGCGTGAAAAATACGGATTACACACGGATAAGCAGTGTGACTTGCGAGAAATACGCAGCGCTGTTAGAGAGAAAAGCCGGTAATTCAGTGCGGTGTACAGTAAAATCACACTGACAGCTTACAGTAGAATAGGTAGAATAAATGTCTACACATAGAATAGGTATATATATATATATATATATATATATATATGTCAGTGAGACACATATATGTATATATATTAACATTTATTCCAGCGCTATACAGCTTGAAAGCCGGTAATTCAATTACCGGCTTTTTCTTTCTCCTTCCTAAAACTCGACATGATTTGAGACATGGTTTACATACAGTAAACCATGTCTTCTCTCCATTTTTTTTTGCAGATTCCACACTACTAATGTCAGTAGTGTGTATCTGCAAAATTTGGCCGTTCTAGCTCTTAAAATAAAGGGTTAAATGGTGGAAAAAATTGGCGCCTCACCGCAAATGAAGCTAAATATAGCTCATTGATCTATATTTAGCCTCATTCCCCGGGGTTTTGCAGCAAGGAGCAGCCTGCATTAGCAAAGCTCCTTGCTGCAAAATGTTTTAACCCCTTCAGAAGGATTTACATCGTTGGACGTTACAGATCTGCGGAGGGTAAGTATATTGTTGGTTTATTATGTTTTTTCTTTCACAGAACGAGGGTCTTCAGTGACTGGATTGGGTGTAGAATAAAATACTCCAACAACCATTGTTTTTATTTCATTAAAATAATTTTAAATTATGTGTTTGTGTTTTATTTAACCCTTTACTACAATTGGATTAATAATGGATAGGTGTCATAATTGACGCCTCTCCATTATTAATTAGGCTTAATGTCACCTTACAATAGCAAGGTGGCATTAACCCTTCATTACCCCATATCCCACCGCTACACGGGAATGGGAAGAGAGTGGCCAAGTGCCAGAATAGGCGCATCTTCCAGATGTGCCTGTTCTGGGGTGGCTGGGGGCAGATATTTTTAGCCGGGGGGGGGGCCAATAACCGTGGACCCTCTCCAGGCTATTAATATCTGCCCTCAGTCACTGGCTTTACTTCTCTGGTGGAGAAAATTGCGCGGGAGCCCACGCCAATTTTTTCCGCCATTTAACCCTTTATTTTAAGAGCTAGAACGGCCAAATTTTGCAGATACACACTACTGACATTAGTAGTGTGGAATCTGCAAAAAAAATGGAGAGAAGACATGGTTTACTGTATGTAAACCATGTCTCAAATCATGTCGGGTTTTAGGAAGGAGAAAGAAAAAGCCGGTAATTGAATTACCGGCTTTCAAGCTGTACAGCGCTGGAAAAAATATTAATATATATACATATATGTGTCTAATGACATATACATTATACATATATATATATATATATATATAGACAGTATATATATATTTTTTTTTCTTTTTGGGACACATGGATCATTTCTATAGCGGTATGTTGGTTTTGCAAGCCTGCGAGAAAACCACGCAGTACGGATGCCATACGGATTACATACGGAGGATGCCATGCGCAAAAAACGCTGACACACCCTGCCTACGGAGGAGCTATGGACCACTATTTTCGGGACATTTCAGCGTATTACGGCCGTAATATACGGACCGTATTTTCATACGCTGAGTGTGAAGCCGGCCTAACTGTGAGAGCCAGCTATCAGTCAGAATGATGCTGGAAGTCCCACCACGTCGTGTCAATAGAGGGTTCTGAATCCCCGGCAGGATCGGACTGTGACCGCTGTGTGCCGGGGAAGAACGGCGTTGTGCACAATAGGCAGGTAAGCTGCAATTAACCGCTTGCTAGTACTTAGGCACATTTTTTGTTTTTTTCTAAAGTCCTGGATACCCCCATTAAGGCCGGGGTCACACTAGCGTATTGCATCCGATGCGAGAGTATCGGATGCAATATGCTAATGACCCTCGGCTCCTGCTCTGCTGCGAGCAGGAGCCGATTGTCATGCGTCCGTGCTCCGAGCCTCTCGCACAGAGCGGATCGGAGCACAGCTGTGGAGGAGGCGGAGAAATGACTTTCGCCATCTCCTCCATTGCCGGGGTCAGCGTATAACGCACATCACTCGGATGATATTCGAGTGATGTGCGCTGTCTCACTCGCACCCATAGGCTTACACTGAAAACGGCCGAGGAAAAAACCGGGGATGTGAGCTGCCCCATAGAAGAATACTGGTCCGAGTGCTATGCGATTTTCTATCGCAAATCACTCGTCCGTATTACGCTGTAGTTTGGCCTCGGCCTAAGGTGACTAGTTGTTATGTGAAATTGGTTTCTAAATCTGTTATCATTAATGCTAAAAGTGAAAATTCATTGCTAGAATGATGATCTTGTCTTCCCCTTTTTTTATTTAATTACCAAGTATCAAGAATTGTAAGGCGCGGCTCTTAAATGAAGAAATAGGTAGCCATTTAAAAAGCTAGAACAGACTGCTACAACACAATGGCTTTCATGATGGTCCCAGCTATTCCCTGAGCCTACTCTGAATAGCGATCTGAGTAGCCAACATTGGTTTTCAGGCCTGTGTGGTAAAACAGAGCCACTCAAGCACACACAATTCAGAAGGGCTGCCTGCAATAAAGGGAGAAATTGGATACTTGGTAAGATTAATTACCTAGATAGGGTCTTATAATGCAAGTCAAATGGGAAAGTAATTAAAGTGCACCTTCCATGAAAAATATTCATTACTGGCATATCAGGTGACAGATAAATCAAAAGACATTTAAAAAGCTATAGGTTAACCGGCAGAGGGGCTTTTCCTTCTCTAGACCTCCAAAGCAAGAAGCGATATTGAATTCACTTTAACCAGGCTCACATTATGTTCCGACGGAGACAAAGGCAGAGATTGTAATGGAAGCTGCTAAAAAAGAGATACCACAACAATAAGACTGTGTGTGAAAACAAAAAAAAAAGCCCAGATAAAGGAGAATCAGTCGACTGTCAGCTTTCTGATTGGTATCCAATTCTGTTATTTTACCTTTGCAAAGGCTTGTGGCAATAAAAAGGATGCAAGTGATGAATTAATACGTTTAGTGGTCCCATGGGTGTGATTTCAGCAGATGAAAGCTACTATACGCTTTAGCAATCAAGTACAGTTGTATATTAAAGAAAATCGAATAAGGCGAGAAGATTCTCACATCAGTAGCACCGAATAGACTCTATGAATCAGCCCTTATTATAGTGCTGCCGATAGAGTTATTTACATAATTCAGTAATTATAGGAGACAGCTTTTTTATGTGGCAATAATTATTTTACCCAAGGGAGCTGGAGTCATAATTAATAACACTTTTTTACCATTCTGCCGTAATTCTAAAACACAAGATATAATTAAAAGAAGCTCTAAACGCCATTATTAGGGCAAAAACACAAAGTCAGAAAAGAAACTGCAGGCACTTCGGTCATGTTCTTAAAGGGAAGCTGAAGACAATATTTAAACCCTCAAAGCAGGAGGTTGAAATTCACAGAAGGTATTGTTTTATTTTTTGGGAGTTTCAGCATAAGACCACGTTCTTACTATCGTTAGTATTTTACATCAGTATTTGTAAGCCAAAACCAGGAGTGGAGCAATCAGAGGAAAAGTATAATAGAAACACGTCACCAATTCTATACATCAGGAAAACTGACCTATAGTATGTGTTTCAAATCCACAACATGGCAATTTTTCCTTGCAGGTACGCTAAGTTTTATGTGTGGATTTTCCTGATAGAATTGCATTAAAAGTGGAAAATCCACAAGTAAAAAATACTCTCATGGGTTTTACTGCATTTCCACAGCGGCTACACATCAAAAATGCTAATCTGCAAATGATTATAGCAATAAAGTTTTCTCTTAGCCAAATACCAGAAATGATCAAAAACAAAGCAGCTTTATTTAAAATATGACATCATACCAAGAAGAGACGAAACACACAGCATCAAAAATATAACCACCACAAGTAAAAAAACACACTAAAAAAACACAATGAAAAACGCAAGTAACTTAATTTACTTAATAGGCGCAGAAAATCTGCAAAATCAAAACTCAAACAACCAAAAGAAAAACACTGAGCAAATGATCCAAAGATAAATGTGGGATGAGTTGATGTAAGGATAAAGTACCTTTATTAACAAAAGTGCTATAGGATAGCACCACATACAAAGAGGTACCACGCTTTATAATAAAAGGAAAATACACAGAATAAAAAAAATGTAATTAAAACCGAACCACTTTGTGAGTAATAGAACAATACATGTGTATCTGTATATTCAGTATGGGTATATACAGTTGTGCTCAAAAGTTTACATACACTAGTAGAATTTTTGCTTTCTTTGCCTTTTCAGAGAATATGAAAGCTAACACCAAAACGTTTTCTCCACTTATAGTTAGTGGATGGGTGAAGCCATTTATTGTCAAACTATTGTGTTTTCTCTTTTTAAAACATAATCACAACCCAAAACATCCAAATGACCTTGATCAAAAGTTCACATACCCCATTTCTTAATACTGTGTATTGCCCCTTCTAACATCAATGACAGCTTGAAGTCTTTTGTGGTAGTTGTGGATGAGGTTCTTTATTTTCTCAAATGGTAACGCTGCCCACTCTTCTTGGCAAAAAGTCTCCAGTTCCGGTAAATTGCAGGGCTGTATAGCATGAATATCATGCTTGAGATCTCCCCAGAGTGGCTCAATGTTATTGAGGTCAGGAGACTGAGATGGCCACTCCAAAACTTTAATTTTGTTCTGCTGTAGCCAATGACAGATCGACTTGTCCTTGTGTTTTGGATCGTTGTCATGTTGGAATGTCCAAGTACATCCCATGCGCAGCTTAAGGGCCAATGAGTGCAAATTTGCCTCTGGTATTTGCTGTTAATGTGCTGCATTCATATTTCCTTCAACTTTGACCCATTTCCTGTGCCTTTGTAGCTCACACATCCTCAAAACCATCACCGATCCACCTTTGTGTTTTACAGTAGGAATGGTGTTCCTTTCATCATAGGCCTTGTTGACCTCTTTCCAAATGTAACGCTTATGGTTGTGGACAAAAGGTTAAATTTTGGTCTCATCACTCCAAATTACTTTGGTTCCAGAAGTTTTGTGGCTTGACTCTGTGCTGTTTTATTGTAGGCGAAATACTTTGTGGCATTTGCACAGTAATAGCTTTTTTTCTGGCGACTAGACCATGCAGCCCATTTTTCTTCATGTACCTCTTTATTGTTTTTCTTGAAACAGCCACACTGCTAGTTTTCAAAGAGTCCAGTATTTCAGCTGATGTTATTTGTGAGTTTTTCTTTGCACCCCGAACAATCTTCCTGGCAGTTGTGGACAAAATATTTGTTGGTCTACCTGACTGTTTTGTTTTTACATAGCCCCTTGTTTCCATTTGTTAATCACGGTTTGAATGCAGCCTGCCGGCATTATCAATTCCTTGGATATCTTTTTGTATCTATTTCCTGTTTTATACAGTTCAGATACCTTTTCCCATAGATCCGTTGACAATTCTTTTGCTTTCCCCATGACTCACAATCCAGAAATGTCAGCGGCTGGATGAAAGATGCAAGAGTCTGTCTGGATCCCAGAAACTCACTCAGCATTTATTCACACACACTGACTACAAGCAAACAGGTCACAGGTGAGGATGTTACCTATAGTAGCCATTCAACCCCATTTGTGTCAAGTTCTATGCATGTTATCAGGCCAAAATCACCAGGGTATGTGAGCTTTTCATCAGGGTCAATTGGATGTTTTGGGTTGTCATTATGATTTAAAAAGGGAAAACACAGTAGTTTGGCAATAAATGGCTTCACCCAACCACTAACCATGAGTGGAGAAAAAGTTTTGGTGTTAGCTTTCATATTCTCTGAAAAAATGCCAAGAAAGCAAAAATTCTGCTGGTGTATGTAAACATTTGAGCACAACTGTAAATATATCATGAACCAATCAATCATGTTTGTCTTTAGCTTGAAAAGGAGGAGAAAGAAGAAATGCTGTGCCCCACAAGGCAAGTGTGAGAGACAGAAATAGATGCCAGTCAGATACAGCAATGAATGATATCTACCATTGATCATGAATAGGGGAAATAGACACATTAATGAAGAGCTAAAGGTATATATATATATATATATATATATATATATATATATATATATATATATATATATATATATATATACCCATTGAATGGGGAATAAATTCCAAGTAGACGCGAAAATAAGGATAGGCATAATCAATTGTGTGCCCCAATGTAAAATAGAGTAAGTGAAAAATTTCACCAATACAATTCCTATGGACTATGAGCTGGCTAGGTAGATTACCTGGGTGGTTCTCGGTTCAGGTGTCGAGCACTCCCCGACGCTCCTGGAGGTGACTTGTGAGGACGTACCAGGCCTGTGGGATGTAATTCAAGTTTGCATGGTGGGAAATGAACAGTTTGATTGAGGAAAGAGAAGAACATTCAGAAGAACAGAGAAAGCATCACTGTCCTAGATACCCGTCTGATGGCAGTTTGAGGCTTAAATCCTGCAGATAGGTTCCTTTAAAAGAGTTGGTCCACCAATAAATATTAATTTACCCCTTTATGACATGGCGACTTTCTGTTTTCTTCATTTTCAGTTTTTTCCTTCCCATCTTCCAAGAGACATAACTTTTTTATTTTTCCATCAATATAGTCATATGAAGTTTTGTTTTGTGGGACGAGTTGTACCATTTAATCACACCATTCATTCTTCCATACAGTATACTGGAAACTCCAAATAGCTTTTCGGCAGAGGGAAGCATGAAGTGCTCTAAAATTTCCTGGTAGATGGTAGAAGGCTGCTCTGAGTTTGGTCTTGATAAAACCCAGTGGACCTACACCTGCAGATGACATGGCTCCCCAGACCATTACTGATGGTGGAAACTTCACACTAGACCTCAAACAGTTTGGATTGTGGCCTCTCCACTCTTCCTCCAGACTCTGGGACCTTGATTTTCAAATGAAATGCAAAATTCACTTTCATCTGAAAACATCACCTTGGATCATTGAACAACAGCCCAGTTCTTTTTATCCTTGGCCCAGGTAAGACGCTTCTGGCGTTGTCTATTGGTCCTGATTGCCTTGACACAAGGAATGTGACACTTGTAGCTCATGTCCTGGATGCGTCTGTGTGTGGTGGCTCTTGAAACAATGACTCCAGCAGCAGTCCACTCTTTGTGAATCACCCCCAAATTTTTGAATGGCCTTTTCTTAACAATTCTTTCAAGACTGCGGTTATTCCGTTTGCTTGCGCACCTTTTTCTACCACACGTTTTTTGTTCAACTCAACTTTCCATTAATATGCTTGGATACAGCACTCTGCGAACAGCCAGCTTCTTTAGCAATGGAGTATGTCAATGACTGCCTTCGGAACATCTGTCAAGTCACCAGTCTTCCCCATGATTGTGGATCCTACTGACACAGACTAAGGGACCTTTTTAAATGCTTAGGAAGATTTTACAGGTTTTTTTTTAGTTAATTATTCTAATTTACTGAGATAATGACTTTTGGGGTTTCATAGGCTGTAAGCTATAACCATCAACATTAATAAGCACACTACCAATGCTCATATATCCTACACGAGGATAGGCAACACTCTATAGCACATATAGAACATATAGATCCTTTTGTAATTAGCCATATTAGGATCAAGAAGTGTTTCTGAACCACAATATTAAAACAGTAAATTTATTTATTCAACAAAGACATACTACAAGATAAAATAAAACAGATTGGTGCCTCAGACTAAGCAAACAGAGGCCAGTATAATGTAGGGAGACACAAAAATACTATATGATATAATTTCTCCACTGTATCAGATGGTATTTTGATGATATTAGGGTACATATACAGTCAGACAAAATATTGCATTTTATCAATCAAAAATAGTCCAATATTTTCAAATATATCTATCTGTGTTGCTGGTATGACAAATGTAGGAGACATCAAAAACATATCCACAACTCCCAAGCAAATACTAGGGGCACGGTTCTGCCATCAATAGAAAAACACATAGCCCCTGCAGTTGTAATGTGCCTTCACATACCCACGCACACAAGAGCAGCAAAACACCCGTTACTCCACATATTACCTAGATAAGTGTCCACCAAACAATTCACTGTCAAGTGACAGGCTGATCCTCCAGGCCCCGACAAGCGTTTCACGGTTGCTTCTTCCTGGGGGGGTGTGTTTATTAACAGAAATAAACACTTGAAATAGATCACTCTGTTTGTAATTACACTATATAATATATGAGTTTCTCATTGAAGAACTGAAATAAATTTAATTTTTGATGGTATTCGAATTTTGTGAGAAGGACCTGTATGTACTCATCGAGGTATATATGATTCCCATCCTGATACAAATGCCCCCCCCCCCCCCATCCCAGTATACACCCCCCATCCTGGTATACAGTGGGAAAAAAAGTATTTGATACACTGTCGATTTTGGAAAAAATGGAGGGGTCTGTAATTTTTATTGTAAATACACTTTAACTATGAGAGACGGAATCTTAAAAAAATCCAGAAAATCACAGTGTATGATTTTTAAATAATTAGATTGCACTTTATTGCATGAAATAAGTATTTGATCACCTACCAACCAGCAAGAATTCTGGCTTTCCCAGAACTTTTAGTTTTTCTTTCAGAAGTCTTACCACTTATTACCAGTATTATTTGCACCTGTTTGAACTTGCTACCTATAGACACTTCTCCGCACAGTCAATCAATCACACTCCAATCTCTCATTCATGGCCAAGACCAAAGAGCTGTCTGAGGACACCAAGGATAAAATTGTAGACCTGCACAAAGACTGCTATGGGCTACAGGACAATAAACAAGCAGCTTGGTGAGAAGGCAACAACTGTTGGCACAATTATTAGAAAATGGAAGAAACACAAGATGACTGCCAATCTTCCTCAGTCTGGAACTCCATGTAAGATCCCACGTCATTGGGAAAGGATGATTCTGATAGGTCAGGAATCAGCCCAGAACTACATGGCATGACCTGGTTAATGACCTGAGAAGAGCTGGGTCAAATATTACCTTAAGTAACACACTGCACCATCATAAATTAATATCCTGCAGGGCATGCAAGGTCCCTCTGCTCACACCAGCACATTTCGAGATCCCTTTGAAGTTTGCCAATAACTATGTGGATGATCCACAGGAGGCATGGGAGAAGGTCAGATAAAGAAAAAAATAGAACTTTTTGGTATCAACTCCATTAGCCGTGTTTGGAGGAAGAAGATGGATGAGTACAACCCCAAGAACACCGTTCCAATCGTGAAGCATGGTAGGGAAAACATCACACTTAGGGGGTGCTTTTCTGCAA
Organism: Ranitomeya imitator; assembly: GCF_032444005.1. Taxonomy (NCBI): domain Eukaryota; kingdom Metazoa; phylum Chordata; class Amphibia; order Anura; family Dendrobatidae; genus Ranitomeya; species Ranitomeya imitator. The sequence goes on along the minus strand of NC_091286.1, from coordinate 325,860,849 downwards.
AGGGGACAGGACGACTGCACTGTATTGAAGGGAGGATGGATAGGGTCATGTATTGCAAGATTTTGGCCAACAACCTCCTTCCCTCAGTGAGAGCATTGAACTTGGGTCGTGGTCTTCCAGCATGACAATGGCCCAAAACACACAGCCAGGGCAACTAAGGAGAGGCTCCGTAAGAAACATTTCAAGGTCATGGAGTGGCCAAGCAAGTCTTTAGACCTGAAACCAATAGAAAATCTATGTAGGTAGCAGAAACTCAATGTTGCCCAGCGACAGCCCCGAAACTTGAAAGATCTTGAAAATTTGTGCTGCAGTGTGTGCAAACTTGGTCAAGAACTACAGTAAACATCGGACCTCTGTAATTGCACACAAAGGTTTCTGTACCAAATATTAAGTTCTGTATTTCTGTTGCATCAAATACTTATTTAATGCAGTAAAATACAAGTTATTATGTAAAAATGGCCCCCATCTCCATCCTGGTATACAAGCCACCATAACCTGGTATATATGGCCCCCATCATGCTGCACACTTAAAAAAAAAATAAACAATTCTACTTACCTTCCCTGTGGTTCCCCGGATGACAGCAGGTTATTTCAGCATGTAACAGCTCATGACGTCACTGCCATGCACTCCCGCACGCCAAGTTCAGCTGCTATTAAAGAAGATGAATATTCACTGAGCCCGCTTAACCCCTTAAGCTCCGCAGCTTTTTTCGGTTTTGCGTTTTCATTTTTCGCTCCCCTCTTTCCCAGAGCCATAACTTTTTTATTTTTCTGTCACTATGGCCATGTGAGGGCTTATTTTTTGTGGGATGAGTAGTACTTTTGAGCGGCATCATTGGTTTTACCATGTCGTGTAGTAGAGAACAGGAAAAAAATTCCAAGTGCGGTGAAATTGCAAAAAAGTGAAATCACACATTTGTTTTTTGTTTGACTTTTTTTGCTAGGTTCACTAAATGCTAAAACTGACCTGTCATTATGATTCTCCAAGTCATTTTGAGTTCAGAGACTTCAAACATGTCTAGGTTATTTTTTATCTAAATGTTGAAAAAAATTCTAAACTTTTTAAAAAAATTTTTTTTAAAAAATGCAATTTTCCGATACCCATAGCGTCTCATTTTTTCGTGATCTCCGGTTTGGTAAGGGCTTATTTTTTGTGTGCCAAGCTGATGTATTTAAAGATAGTATTTTGGTGCAGATACGTTCTTTTGATCGCCCGTTATTGCATTTTAATGCAATGTCGTGGCGAACAAAAAACGTAATTCTGGCGCTTTTACTTTTTTATTAATCGCTGCACCGTTTAGCGATCAGGTTAATCCGTTTTTTATTGATAGATCGGGCTATTCTGAACAGCGCGATACCAAATATGTGTAAGTTTGATTTTTTTTTAATTGTTTTGTTTTGAATGGGGTGAAAGGCGGGTGATTTGAACTTTTATTTTTTTCATATTTTTAAAAACATTTTTGTTTTTACTTTTGTCATGCTTCAATAGCCTCCATGGGAGTCTAGAAGCTGCCACAACTTGATCGGCTCTGCTACATAGAGGCGATGCTCAGATCACCTCAATGTAGCAGAATTACAGACTTGCTATGAGCGCCGACCACAGGGTGGCGCTCATAGCAATCTGGCAACAAGAACCATAGAGGTCTCAAGGAGACCTCTGGTTGTCATGCCGACACACTGATGACCCCCAATCATGTGACGGGGTCACCGGTGTGGGTATTTCCGGCCAGATGGCAGTACTATTCCGTCCGATGGCAGTAAAGTGTTAACTTCATAGAGGTGGGAGGGACTATGGACGTGTGGAGCAGTGAATATTCATTAAAAAATGGCCACACACATTAGGTGAAGAAGCTGGCTTATAGCTCCTGTGACTCGCTCCTCTGCAACTGCAGCTCTCCTCCCTCATTCACAGCCACAGCCGGCCTAAGGTACATCCCGACTATGAGAACATGTTTCCACGGGCCGGATTACATCCGGATTAGCTGTGGATTGAACGCTGCACACAGCCGCAGCGTTCAATCCGCAGCATCCAGATGTTACAGCATAGTGGAGGGGATTTTTTGAAATCTCGTCTCCACTATGCTTGCAAACACGCATCCGGCAGCCCAGCGTTTCCGACATGCAGCGCATCTTTTTAGAACGCAGCATGTCTGTTTACCTTGCGGTGACGCTCCGCCGTCCCCCTTCTTTTTCAGTAACAGTCATAAGCCTTCAATTCTTAGAGTCTGCAAGGTACACGGTTTTCCTCCACAACAAATTTACCATTTAAGAAGGGCTTACAAGTTCTCAATAGGGTTGACGTCATGTGAGAAAAGGGGGCCATTTCATTATTCTTTAATCTGTAAGATTTTTACTGGCTAGCCAATCAGTGGAGTACTTTGATGTATGGGATGGAGCATTATCTTACATAAAAATCTTGGTGATCTTGAAAGATGCAGACTTTTTCCTGTACTACTACTTTGAAAAAAAGTTTCTTATAAAAACTGTTACTAAATTAGGAAGTTGATTTTAAGTCCATCTTCAACCCGAAAAGGTCAAGCTAGCTCATCTTTAATACCAGTCCATAGCAGTACCCCACATCCACCTTTCTGACGTCTGAGTCAAAGTGGAGGTCTGGGCCAATTCTTCTGGCATATTAACAAGTCACTCTTATCTCAGTCCATAAAACTTTCAGATATTTCTTGGCAAAGTCTTGACGTTTCAACTTATGTGTCTTGATCAGTGGTGGTCAGTTTCAGCCTTGCTTGCTTTGGCCATGTCTCTGAGCACTGAACAAATTTTACTTCTAAGCACTCACAAAAATGGAGATGATACAGATTGACGAACCGTGAACAAATTTTTATTCACACAAAGTTCTTGACACAGGGTGCGTTGTTACTCGAAAGACTTTGATGTCACATTTTACCTAGCTGTACTGCTGATTGTGTCCTCTGTCAAGCACTATTCACAGTACATAGCCATCACTTACCAGAACTGAATGCATCTGAGACAGTTCTGCCTATCAGCCGTAGGGTTCAGCAACACACACTATTGAAACAACTAATGAGAGTGGTTGGGAGTAGACTGCATGACATGCTGTTACCCAATATAACAACACAGGTTTTCTGTTTCTCCCCAATGCCCAGAATGATGTATTCTGTTGTGCTATACGCAAAGGGTTTGTCCGGTCCAAATCAGTAGGTCTGCAGTCACTCTGTGTGTCTGCAAACTTATGAATCCTGTTGTGAATTCTGTTGTCAAGCTCCCTCCTGTGGTCATGAATGGTACTTCGGCTGGTTCTGTCCATGGGCTTCCTCTGGTGGTTGTGAGTGGAGCTGCTGCTTCTGAGTTTCCTTCCACAGGTGACGAGGTTAATTCGTTAGCTGGCTGCTCTATTTAACTCCACTTAAATCTTTGCTCCATGCCACCTGTCAATGTTCCAGTATTGGTCTTGTTCTCTCCTGGATCGTTCTTGTGACCTGTCTTCCCAGCAGAAGCTAAGTTCCTGCTTGTTTTTCTCTGGTTTGCTATTTTTCTGTCCAGCTTGCTATTTTGATTTTGTCTTGCTTGCTGGAAGCTCTGGGACGCAGAGGGAGCGCCTCCGCACCGTGAGTCAGTGCGGAGGGTCTTTTTGCGCCCTATGCGTGGTCTTTTTGTAGTTTTTTGTGCTGACCGCAAAGTTACCTTTCCTATCCTCGGTCTGTTCAGTAAGTCGGGCCTCACTTTGCTAAATCTATTTAATCTCTGTGTTTGTAATTTTCATCTTTACTCACAGTCATTATTTGTGGGGGGCTGCCTTTTCCTTTGGGGAATTTCTCTGAGGCAAGGTAGGCTTTATTTTTCTATCTCTAGGGCTAGCTAGTTTCTTAGGCTGTGTCAAGTTGCATAGGGAGCGTTAGGAGCAATCCACGGCTATTTCTAGTGTGTGTGATAGGATTAGGGATTGCGGTCAGCAGAGTTCCCACGTCTCAGAGCTCGTCCTATATTATTAGTAACTATCAGGTCATTCCGTGTGCTCTTAACCACCAGTTCCATTATTGTCCTTACCACCAGGTCATAACAGAATCCTGCCAGTGCATGCACTGTGCGCTGTGGGGATTCGCCAGTTTTTGAGTTGGGAGCAGAGAGTTTGTATGAGTTAAGCATACTCCTGGGCAGAAGCCCTCTAGTGAGCCTGGACTCGTTGCATACACTTACTCATGACGTCAAAGTCCCTATTACATTCAAACATTTTCAAAATACTTCACATCATGAGGAAGGTACTGATACAAGTTGTTGTTCTTTGGACTGCAGATACCTGTGAAGGTGTTTTTATTTATCTGTTGGGCAGGATTTCTCCCACTATTCAGTTTGATTACTATCGTCTTTGGCAGGCAGTGACGCCTGTTCTGTGATCCAGAAGGACTAAGCAATTGAGGCAAACTAGCTTCTTTCCCCCCTCTTTCCATTGCACATGTGGTGGTTGTGACTGTCGCCATTTTTGACATACACTCTTTTCCATCTTAAGGCAAAAAGGTTAGTCATAACATGCATTGGCACTAGCGAAATTCTGGCTGGTGCCAACTCATAATGGGTATGCATTTCTTTGACTGTTTTGGATTACAGAAATTAACAGAATGTAGATTTTATTCTAAGGAGTCTTGCTTAGTGAGTTGAATTGAATTTACACTGAAAGATAATCGGGAACAAGCATTCTTAACCCTGCTGTTGTCTTCGGTCAAAAACGACCGACCTTGAACTTCAATATTCTTTCAAATATTCAAGATGCGGCTCTGAAACCCGTGGCCGACTGACCCATCCTCATTTAAGTCAATCAACCACAAGTTTCAGAACCGCATCTTGAACACCCCAAAAAATACCAAAGTTCAAAATCGGTCTCCCCAGACCGAAGACAACAGCAGGGTTAAAAATGCTTTTTTCACGATTATCTTGCAGTGTAAACGAGGTGCCGATCACTCGATGACTGAATAGTGCGGTACAAAAAATCATCGTTCTTGATGGTGCACTTCCCTGTGTAAACAGGACTATGGCAGTCGATGTGCACTGAGTGATCTCAGACAATTTTAGCAATATGTATGATAAGAATATCAAATATATAATCTAATACAAGTACAAAATTATAGATTATATATCATATATTAAATTTAAAAAATAGACCAATTTTTGTATTATTAAATTAATTTTTGAGCCGCACTTACAATACTGTCTGTAAAAAATATACATTTTTATACTGCAGCTTGGCCTACTTAAATGAGTCAGGACTAATTTGGAAGTCTAACCATGCCTCCGTGGGCATGAAAGACATCCTACATACAGTTATCGTTTTTGTAGAACCTTCGCCACACATTGTGCACAAGCGTCTGGAGGGGCGTGATTATAGAATCTGTGACCTGTCTAGTCTTAACTTATTTTCATATGCCAAGCTGTGAAATAAAAGCTCATTTTTAAAAGATAGCAAAGTTAGTATGGCATTAAAGACCTTATGCAGAATACAGAAATTGGAATATTTAACACAGCTTGGGACAGTCAGGGCATTGGTGGGTTTGGAAAATTAGGAGAGTGGTGGTTCCTTTTAATAAAAATATTAAGTATCTGTATACAATTTACAACAAAGTAAATAGCATACACACAGAGTCTGCGTGTGTGTATGCTATGTGTTGCGTGTGTGTATTTATGTGTTTGGTTTCTCACCTGTCAAATGTACATGGCTTACAAAGTTAAACAGCTGCAACATTTTTTTTCTTTATTTTTTACAAAGTGTTCAGGCATGTTTATTTTAAAATGTGGCAAATCAACTGAGTTAAACCATATATTATTTCTAAATCAGTTTTCTTTCAACAGAATTATATTTTACTATAGCAAAGTGTGAGTCTACTAATGTGTATTTTAGCACGTGGATACGCATCATTTCTACTGAATCGAGTGAAAAGGCAAATTTTGTGTTTGTAGAGAATGATAAAAATAAAACCTTTTTTCAGCCATGAGACCTGCGCAAACAAGAGAAAATGTCCCAAGATTCTGAAACGTTCCCTAAATTCACAATTCACTCAAACACGGTCAGTTGGTGGGGGCTATACAATTACTGAAGGACGTTTAACAAGTTTTCTCACAAACTTAGCAGCTATTAGTCAAAGTGAAAAAACAACAACTGTCACAGGCGTAGAGGCTAAATCCACAACAGAAACCTAGAACTTGACTGAAATAAATGAAGACACCTAAAAGACCTTATATTGTTATCGGATGATGGTATCCAATCTGTTATCTCTCACGTGTTCTGTCTGGTTAACTTCTCCCAACTGACTGCTCCAAGCCAAATACATTCTGTTTAGTGGACAAGAAACTGTCGAAATAGTGGCTACAGAGTACAGCAATAGCTGCCCCTTCATCCATAAAATCTGTACATAAAGGCAATGAAAACATTACTTGGGAACGCCAAAGTCCCTATTAAATTATAACATTGTCAAAAAATGCAATTAGGGTCTCAGTTGACCCACTAAATTGTGCTGACAAAGAATACAAAGAATCAAATAAAGTGTAGAAATCCAGTTAATGCCTGAAAATAAACAAAACCAAAAAAAAGACAATGTGTGCATATACCCTAAGAAAAATAAGTAAAAAAGCAAGTGCATTAAATAATTAACAAAGGGTACTTAGTAGACTGTTTTTGATTAAAAAAAGGCATAAAGCTGTCCCACCACGACAAGGTGTACACTTTCTATTCACACTAGGTAGGTTTTAACATTAGAAAGTGTAGTTACTGTCCCAATCAGGTACACCTTGTCGCGGTAGTGTTGACTAAGTACCCTATGTTAATTATTAAATGAACTTTTTACTTATTTATTTTCATTAGGGTACATGGAGGCGCCTCTGACCAGGGAAGTTTCCCTATTCTACTGTACAATGTATGGGCTCTTCACCTCCTCTCTTGGCTTTCTCCTGCACCACATTAATTTTGGGCTCTCCACTTCTCTATATATCTTGTCTGAAGAAGGACTGATTATAAGACCAAAACGTTACACACAAGATATTAGAATCATGGAATGTTAGAGTTGGAAGGGACCTCAAGGGTCATCATGACCAACTCAATGCTCAATGCAGGGGGTTGGACATGATGCAGTATGGAAATAACCTCTGATGGCTGCTGGTTTTTATAGCTCAACCCCTGACAATTAGCTGATTACAGGACCCACTTCAACTTGAAAAAAGGCTGTCTTTTTACTTCAATTGTTTGAAAATACTGTACCATCATTTATGTTTTACTCATTATTTAGTAATACATTATTTCAAGACAAATTATAACACTTCTAGAGGACATGCTACTACCTCTTACTTCTGTTTTGTGTACATATTTGATTTCCCAATAGGATGGAAATTCTCAAGCACCTTCTAGAGAGAATGTGTCATCTCATTCTGACCACTCCCCAAATTGATTATGTGTGCGTAGGTTGTAAGAAAGCAAGTAAATCTATACCTTTATTATCAAAAATGTTGCAGAGAAATCCACGTTAGAAATAAAATGAGGCTGAATGTGCTATGGGCAGGATGGAGCACTTTCACTACCTTGGCTCAAAGTTCCAATCTCAGCCTATCTCCGCCTTCCATTAGGTGACTTACAGTTATGTTAATCACCTAGAGAAAGTTAGGCTGAGTATGGAGCTGGGAGCCAAGGCGGTAGAAATGCTCTCTCTGGCCCAAAGCAATTCCAAGCTCATTTACATATCACATCTTAAGTTGATTTTGCTGTATCAGAGCAGCATTTTTGTTCAATAAAAGGTATGGATTTACAATGTATTTATATAATCTACATGTATTTAATCAATTTGGGGGGTTAGAATGAGCTGACAGATTGCCTTCATTGTACTGTTCCTCTGATATTTCTACTAAATATATATATATATATTTTTAAAATACATTGACAACAAGGAGTTACCATTACCATTATTAAAGAGTGCCCTTGCACAGACCAGTATCAGATTGTTTAGGGACACATATATCAAGTACTGTATGTAATTTATTAATACATTTCTAGGATGAAAAACAGCAATATTACAGCAAAATGCCAGTGTACAGTAGCTATTTACTAAAATAGCTACACTGGCATTCTATAGCTACAGTATATTCTATTCTTTAGCAATGGTGGAGAATAGAATATCTTAATATATACTTACCTTGTAATTGATTCACATCCTGTTTCGTCCAGATGTGTCCGGATCGCAAAATTCCAAGCAGCGGAAGTTCACCAACCTCCATATTGGGACACCCAAGTGATGGATATCTCAATATGGAAACTGCTGGTAGTACAAGCCTCTTGCGCTGTACCACCAGCAGAACACCGTCGCACCACACAAACACACACACACACACTGTGTACGCTATACACACCACACATACACACTGTATACGCCATACGCACTACACACACACGCTGTATATGCCATACGCACCACACACACACACGCTGTATACGCCATACACACCACACACACTATATACGCCATACACACCACATACACACACAATTTATACGCCATACACACCACACCCACACACTGTATATGCCATACGCACCACACACACAAACATACACTGTATATGCCGTACACACCACAAACACACTGTATACGCCGTACGCACAACACACACACACACTGTATACGCCGCATGCACTGCACACACACCGTATACGCCGTACGCACCACACACATGCACTGTATACGCCGTACGCACAACACACACAATGTATATGCCGTACACACCACACACACAAACACAATGTATACGACATATGCACTACACACACACTGTATACATTGTACGCACCACACACACACACAATGTATACGCCATACGCACCATCTTGCGCGGTACCACCAGCGGAACACCGTCGTGAACACGCCGCCAGGATCAGCCGAATGATTCACTGACCGCCGACATCTTTGTACAAGAGGACTGGCAGACAAGGGGCGGTCACATAGGGTACACAGGTCAATGAAGAGATGACATGAGAGGAGAAGACAGCAGATGGGGAGAGAGAAAGCGCACAGGGGGAGACAGCTCAAACGGGACAGCACATGAGGGGAGAACACAGCACAGGAAGGAGAGAGACAGCAGACAACTGGGATAGCACATGAAGTAGACAGGTCAAAAAAGAGAGCACAGATGGGAGAAGTCAGCACATGGGGAAAGAGAGTGGATAGGTGGGTGAGCACATGGGGGGAGAGATTCTCAACGCTGCAAAGCGTGCCCCCATTGTGACATTACCACCCTCGCATCGGGCCTCCATCTAGTAGGGGCATATTTATCAATAATGCCTAATTCGTAGACCATGTAAACCTACGACTAGACTAGTTTATTCCAACTTTTAGTAGATTTAATCTTAATCAAAAATTTGGGCCAAAATTTTACAACTTCTTGACACATGTTACACATTAGAACACCGCATTTTTGAAACGGCCACACTTTTTGCAAGGAAAGGTGCAAAAAGTGTCTAAAACATATAGAACATATGGTTAAGCCAAACAAAACAGCTTTTTTGGGGGAGAAAATCACTTCATACTTACAGTGAACAGCAAAAGGGTAACAACAATGTTTTGAACTTTTGATTTTTGGGCTCAATCTCTCATTATCAACTTCTGCTTTGATCTTGAGGCTGCCATCAATTTACAGACAATCATCTTGGATATCTCACACTTAAATTTGACTTGCAGCTATTTTGCATATTATTAGTTATGCAGATTCTTGTCATGTTACTGCATTGTTACTGTTTTGCTTCTACAGATCTAAATTTTAATTGTTATTATTTTGTTAGTATTTTGTAAATCCACAATTGGCTTTCAACACTGCCTGAATCCTTCTGGGCATGCTCTTGATCATGTTCAAACACATGTGGACTGAAATGTGATCTCAGCTCTCTTCTACACGTTTCAAAAGTTGGTGCATGCTGGTCGACTCACTTGGGTATGTACACAGTTTTTTATTCAATTCAACCCACAAGTGTTTGATTGATTTGAAGTCTGGAGACTGTGGGGGCCAATCCAGCACCTCTAATTCATTGTCAGTGAACCATTTCTTCATCAATCTTGACGTATGCTTTGTGTTATTATCCTGTTGGAACACTATGTTTATCTTTTCATACCCATAGTACTTGAATGTATGAAGTAATCTTGTAGGATACTCACACATAACTCAGCATTAAGACCACTATCGATCCCAGTCAAGTATCCAATGCCTATGGCTGTGAAACCACTCGATATCATCAGGTTTCCTCCACCGAACTTGACACTTCCTTCAATTTCTCAGTCCAATAGCCCATTTTTCCCTTGTTTCTTTCAGACCCACGTGCACCTATCAGAGCCTAGTCTGTTGACTTTTGTGTCATCGCTCCAAATGACCCCTTTCAGTCTTTAAATGTCCACTTTTCGTACTTGTTTGCAAACTTGAACCAACGCTTCTTATGACAATATTGAAGTTGAGGCTTCTTCACCTTTTTTCGGACTTGTGCACTGTGTGTCGCATGGTGCTTGCATCCATGTCTGTGATCTCACTACTATGAAGCATACGAGCCACCTCCAATGCTGTATTTGTCGCGCCACAACTGACAGACCTTGGGATGAGCTGACTTATTCACTGTGACAATTTGCCTGAACGTCCATCATTTGGCTGTTGAATGATTGGGCAGACTTCATTTTGTATTCTTCCAACTGTCATGGCACTCACATGATGCAGTTTGGCAATTTTCTTGGCCAAGAGACCACGATCGATGAGCTGGATGATGCAGTTTCTCTTTTCTTTGGAAACCATCTACATGGCTGCTTCTCAATTCGAACCAATGATCTTTCACTTGGGAATCAACCTAATAATACATTGAGCTACTAGGGAATGTGAGAACAGGTTGTATTTTGTAGAATTCCAGGAGCAAAACAGTAACAATGCAGTGACATGACAAGAATTTGCATAATTAATTGTATGCTAAATAGTTGCAATACAAATGTATGATAGCCAAAATTATTATCTATAAATTAATGGTAATCTCATGTTCGAAGCAGTAGTGGATGGGGAGATATGGAGCCTAAAAGTAAAAAGTTCAAAACATTGTTACCCTTTTGCTTTTCACTGTAACTTGATAAATAGGTATGTCCCAATGTCTCCATATACTGTGTCCTCTAACATAAGTTAGGCACTCTCTGTGTCACATTAATGTGAGAAAATCAAATGTATGACATCCATTGTCTATTATTACGAAATGATTCCCTGCATAAGACTTTAACTGTATTTAACTTTATTCTGTTGCAAAGCAAGCCTTGTACTTTGAATACAATATAGTTGGTACAAGAAAAAATATATAGTGATACCTGTAATGCGCTCTCATTATATTTCTACTTTTTGTGATACTTTCTCTATATCTATGCTAATGTCAGAGCAAGACTAGAACCACGCCAGGTCGATTTTTATTGTGGGTTATCAGAAATAGATAACTGGAATTATTATGTGTCTATTACTCTACATTTACCGTAAATCACAGTTTGCCTTTTCCTAAGGATATTTTCACACTGGAAACTCAATGAAGTTGTGAATGGGAAGCAGTTTTATATATTACTATTTTTTTTTCTTTACAATGTTGTCACTCTTTTGAACACTTTAAAACAATTGAATGGAAAGGCGCTTGTCTTTGCTAGCTTGTGATTATAACAGAAACCATAATATTATTTCTACAAGCATTACCAGCTCAATTTTGCTCTGTATAATGATTTAACGTTTATGCCAATATCCAATCAAGAGATTAAAAGAGTAAGAAATTCAGTCCCATAGGTGACGTTTAACTGGCATTTTCCCTATTGCTTGCTCTTTGGTGGATTACTAGCTCAGCTCTACTATGGCAGAGCTGTGGATCTGTGACTACAGTATAAGTACAGCCTCTATGAGAGGTCTAAGGTAGTCCTAGATACACCTACAGTCTTATTGCTTGCTCTTTGGTGGATTACTAGCTCAGCTCTACTATGGCAGAGCTGTGGATCTGTGACTACAGTATAAGTACAGCCTCTATGAGAGGTCTACGGTAGTCTGAGACACACCTACAGTCTTATTCCTTGCTCTTTGGTGGACTACTAGCTCAGCTCTACTACAGCAGAACTGTGATCTGTGACTACAGCATAAGTACAGCCTCTATGAGAGGTCTACGGTAGTCCTAGATACACCTACAGTCTTATTGCTTGCTCTTTGGTGGACTACTAGCTCAGCTCTACTACAGCAGAGCTGTGATCTGTGACTACAGCATAAGTACAGCCTCTATGAGAGGTCTACGGTAGTCCGAGACACACCTACAGTCTTATTGCTTGCTCTTTGGTGGACTACTAGCTAAGTTCTACTACGGCAGAGCTGTGATCTGTGACTACAGTATGAGTACAGCCTCTATGAGAGGTCTACGGTAGTCTGAGACACACCTACAGTCTTATTGCTTGCTCTTTGGTGGACTACTAGCTAAGTTCTACTACGGCAGAGCTGTGATCTGTGACTACAGTATAAGTACAGCGTCTATGAGAGGTCTACGGTTGTCTGAGACACACCTACAGTCTCACCATTGGTTCAAAGAGCTGCTGCAACCTCCTCTCAATCTGCTGTATATAGGAACCACTGGCTTACCATGAAATCAGTGTATGCAGCATAGGCAGGATAATTCTAAAGCGGAAACTACTAAATAAAAAAAAAAGAATATTATTAAACACGCTTATACTGAAGCAAATAGCCTTATAAAGGGGGAATCTCAAGGGTCACTTATCTGGATGTAGTAATGTCATGGTTATTTTCCTTTTAAATATATCCTTCTTTTGTCCTTGTCGTACTGACCAGGCAGGGATAGCAGATTTGCACAAATATCCCTTGTCACATACTTTGCTACAGGACATACATCATCCTTTCCAGCTCATCCCCGATTAAATTTACTGGCTAGCAGCAATTGCCTCTTCCCCAGAGCCTAACCCACTGGTAAACGGAATAGACATTGCTTGGCTTCTACATCCCCCGTGATTGAGCCATTTTATTTGCTCCCTTTTTGTTCTACTGGTTAATTCATCAAAAATATAAATAATTCCTATTAGCTGAAAAGAAATGTTTCTGCACTTATAAATGGTATAGTCTCTAACTGGGTCGCTGTGACCAGTGGGGTACCGCAGGGGTCAGTATTGGGACCTGTTCTCTTCAACATATTCATTAATGATCTGGTAGAAGGTTTACACAGTAAAATATCGATATTTGCAGATGATACAAAACTATGTAAAGCAGTTAATACAAGAGAAGATAGTATTCTGCTACAGATGGATCTGGATAAGTTGGAAACTTGGGCTGAAAGGTGGCAGATGAGGTTTAACAATGATAAATGTAAGGTTATACACATGGGAAGAGGGAATCAATATCACCATTACACACTGAACGGGAAACCACTGGGTAAATCTGACAGGGAGAAGGACTTGGGGATCCTAGTTAATGATAAACTTACCTGGAGCAGCCAGTGCCAGGCAGCAGCTGCCAAGGCAAACAGGATCATGGGGTGCATTAAAAGAGGTCTGGATACACATGATGAGAGCATTATACTGCCTCTGTACAAATCCCTGGTTAGACCGCACATGGAGTACTGTGTCCAGTTTTGGGCACCGGTGCTCAGGAAGGATATAATGGAACTAGAGAGAGTACAAAGGAGGGCAACAAAATTAATAAAGGGGATGGGAGAACTACAATACCCAGATAGATTAGCGAAATTAGGATTATTTAGTCTAGAAAAAAGACGACTGAGGGGCGATCTAATAACCATGTATAAGTATATAAGGGGACAATACAAATATCTCGCTGAGGATCTGTTTATACCAAGGAAGGTGACGGGCACAAGGGGGCATTCTTTGCGTCTGGAGGAGAGAAGGTTTTTCCACCAACATAGAAGAGGATTCTTTACTGTTAGGGCAGTGAGAATCTGGAATTGCTTGCCTGAGGAGGTGGTGATGGCGAACTCAGTCGAGGGGTTCAAGAGAGGCCTGGATGTCTTCCTGGAGCAGAACAATATTGTATCATACAATTATTAGGTTCTGTAGAAGGACGTAGATCTGGGTATTTATTTATTATGATGGAATATAGGCTGAACTGGATGGACAAATGTCTTTTTTCGGCCTTACTAACTATGTTACTATGTTACTATGATATCTATCTGAAAACTTAGTTCTTGATTATGTTCTCCCATTTAGCCCTATTACTTGGATCAGTTGTTTAAAGCTGTTAATGATCCATCTGGATCAATGTCTTTGCTTGTAGATATAATTTACTGCATTGTTAGATTAGTACAGATGTTTTTATAGATGGCTATGCTCCATTTCACTGGCTGCCTTTCCACATCACATTTCTCTAGCTAGGCACAAATGAAACAAATATAATTATGACGAGTTTTTCCGTGATGCTCAGCTGCAATCAGCCACCAATTAATATTTTTAGCACAGGCTCTTAAACATATAAAGAACATTATAATTATCACTGCAAACGTAATCTTATTTTCAGAATGTCAGCACTCTGGCGGTCATGCATGCGAGAAAGCTGTCAATTTCATATTTATACGTAATGCAAAGTTGATCAAACCAGAAATTGTGGCTTTACTTTCACCAGGATGGGAATATAGAAGGTAGAGTTCAGCCATAGCACATTACATTTAATGGCTTCTCTGGGGCAAGGTTGACGACTTTTATTAAGCAGAACATATAAAATGCTCATACTCTGTAATCTATTGCTTGCTCCAACTCGGTCCCTAAGTGCCATTCTGAATTCGAGCATCTACAAGAGCGAAACGTTTACCTATACACAGCTTGTCCATGGATGAAAAATGCATACACAGGGATCTACATGCATACCCATAGCTCACGGATGTTAAAAAAAAAAAACGCTACTCCATCTAAGCCGAATTATACCCCGCTGCACATCACTGTTCTCATAAACACCAGTGTGCTTTGGTGTTTTTAATTCCGGGATTCTTAATTCAGTCTGTAAAGAAATCATATATATATATATATATATATATATATATATATATATATATATATATATATATATATATATATATATATATATATATATATATATATATATATATACGCTAACTCTTCCACTATGTTGAGAGAGCTTAGTCCATCTGTTAGGGTTTGTATGTCAACAAGCCTACTGACTGTTTCGAGTGATGACTGCCAGAATTGCAGTTCTTGACCAGTGACGCAGTATGAGTTACCAGCACATGGGGTAGGGCATACTTTTTGGCCTCCTAATTCATGGACCATTGGCACTTCCAAAGTCTCTTACACTAGTTTAGTATTAAACCCCTAATCCCCCGAGGATATGAATTATATGTGAAGAAAATGCTAATATATTTAGTTTACATATTGATATACTATTCTGTTCTTAAAAAACCAAGATCAAGTTTTTTTAAAAAAAGATGTACATTTACATATTTTTTATATGCTTTATATTTGATTTATTACTTTTTGTTAATGTAACTACTTTATTACACTTGTATTCTAAAAGTTCTCCAAGAAAATATGTTATTTCATGTATATACAGTACAGACCAAAAGTTTGGACACACCTTCCCATTTAAAGATTTTCCTGTATTTTCATGACTATGAAAATTGTACATTCACACTGAAGGCATCAAAACTATGAATTAACACATGTTGAGTTATATACTTAAAGGGAAGGTGCCATCAAAAATTTTGTTTTCAGAAATTGTTAAAATGTAAAGAATTAATGATTTCTTAAAAAAATATTATCATATTTGTTTATAATTTAGCAAAATATGAAAAATAATTTGAAAAGTTTTAGAATTTCCACTTTTAAACACTAGGGGGAGCAGCTGCTGAAATTTCAGAAAAACCTAGTGTACAACTAGCTCACATTACTGCACTGCAGTAATTATGGGCGGAGTCTGCTGACGTGTGTGATGTCACTCCTCTCCTCCCCTCCTGGGTGTTTGCTAATGGATTAGAGAGGATGATATTCAGGAACCCAGTGAGCAGCCATTTTGTTGGTGGTGACTGCAGAGTAAGGCTGCCGTCACACTATCAGTATTTGGTCAGTATTTTACCTCAGTATTTGTAAGCCAAAACCTGAAGTGGAACAATTAGAGGAAAAGTATAATAGAAACATATGCATCACTTCTGCATTTATCACCCACTCCTGGTTTTAGCTACAAATACTGAGGTAAAATACTGACCA
Source organism: Ranitomeya imitator (assembly GCF_032444005.1). NCBI lineage: Eukaryota > Metazoa > Chordata > Amphibia > Anura > Dendrobatidae > Ranitomeya > Ranitomeya imitator. Next base: position 325,844,635 of record NC_091286.1, on the reverse strand, counting down.
AATACTGAGCGTGGACGGCAGCCTTAGGCTACTTTCACACTAGCGTTGTTGGCTGTACGTTGCAATGCGTTGTTCAGGAGAAAAAACACATCCTGCAAAGTTGTCTGCAGGATGCGTTTTTTCCCCATAGACTAACATTATCGACGTATTGCCACACGTCGCAACTGTCGTGCGACGGTTGCGTCATGTTTTGGTGGACCGCCGCCACAAAAAAAGTTACATGTAACGTTTGTTTGTGCGTCGAGTCCGCCATTTTCGACCGCGCATGCACGGCAGAAACTCCGCCCCATCCTCCCCAGACCTTACAATGGGGCAGCGGAAGCGTCGTATACTGACAAGTAGACGGTCACCAAGGATGGCAGGCAGCAAGGATTCTGGGAGATATGTGGTGGAGGGAGCAGGGTGACAGCAGCACAGAGTATTTCAGGAGAGCAGTGTGCTGGTCTATAGGGGCCCCCTGTTCGGTGCGCGGAGCAGCCAGGGATTGTACATAGAGCGCTGTCTTTTATACACATGGATGGACCGTCTGCTTGTTTGCTCCACAGAAATCCAGGAAACATTTCTGCGGATTGATGGCCTGGTCTGATCCAGACTTTGCACACAGACCCCATTCCCCTCCTCAGATCCTGTCCTCTCCATCCTGTCCTGGCAATGTGTGAAAGCGAGGTGACAGGCGCAGTCGGGGGTGATGCTGGGAAGGAAATGTAGCCATATAGTAATGATAACAATGAGACCCCTCTCTTCAGCTACCTCACCAGCCTTCCCCTGACGGCACCTAACTGGAGGTCATGCTGCCCCCTCTATTACCCCAGACCCGCGTGCAGGTGCTCAGCCAGAACCACCATAGAATGGGTCCGCTTTCTGAAGATAATACTGCCATAGTGTTCTCACATAATACCGCCATATAGATCACACATAATACCACCAGTGTTCTCACATACCGCCATATAGATCACACATAATACCAGTGTTCTCACATACCGCCATATAGATCACACATAATACTGCCAGTGTTCTCACATAATACCGCCATATAGATCACACATAATACTGCCATAGTGTTCTCACATAATACCGCCATATAGATCACACAATACCACCAGTGTTCTCACATACAACCATATAGATCACACATAATACCACCAGTGTTCACATACCGCCATATAGATCACACATAATACTGCCAGTGTTTTCACAATTCCGCCATATAGATCACACACAATACCACCATGTAATTCTCACAATACTGATCAAGCATAATACCACCATACAGATCACATAATACCGTCATATAGATCTCACGTAATGCCATAATACAGCATGACGCTCGCAGCTCCTGTTATCGCATGCATTGAGTTGTGTGTGCAATGGGGAAAGATATGCAGGGGGGAGAGGAGTGCATAGGAGAGGATTAGATACACGGTTCACCAGATAGTATCACACAGGAGAGGATTAGATACACGGCTCAGCATAATATCACACAGTATAGGATTAGATACACGGCTCAGCAGACAGTATCATACAGGAGAGGATTAGATACACAGCTCAGTCAGTATCACACAGTATAGGATTAGATACACGGCTCAGCAGACAGTATCACACAGGAGAGGATTAGATACACGGCTCAGCAGACAGTATCACACAGGAGAGGATTAGATACACGGCTCAGCAGACAGTATCACACAGGAGAGGATTAGATACATGGCTCAGCATAATATCACACAGGAGAGGATTAGATACACGGCTCAGCAGACAGTATCACACAGGAGAGGATTAGATACATGGCTCAGCATAATATCACACAGGAGAGGATTAGATACACGGCTCAGCATAATATCACACAGGAGAGGATTAGATACACGGCTCAGCAGACAGTATCACACAGGAGAGGATTAGATACACGGCTCAGCATAATATCACACAGTATAGGATTAGATGCATGGCTCAGCAGACAGTATCACACAGGAGAGGATTAGATACATGGCTCAGCACAGTATAGTGAGAGATGCACGGTCTGATGTCCTGTGAGGAGCTGCAATGAGAGGCAGGGTCCGAGCAGCACAGAGCCTCCCCATCCCCTTCTTACCTCTCTGCAGCTCCTGATAGAGGACATCAGACGGCAGCACTCCTTCACCCTCTCTAGGGATTACAGCCACACACCAGGCAGCAGAGGACAGGGAACGGCCGCTGACAGTGTGAAGGGGAGACAGATGGAGCTGCCCCTCCAACAGCACAGCTCTCAGTCACAGTGGAGCTCACAGGTACACTCCACTGTGGCTGAAGCAAGATGGCGCCGATCTCCTGCCTCTGCTGTGATGTGGAGACAGCCCAGGGGGCGTGGCCACATCACAGCACAATGATAGCTATGGGGTCGGCTCCCGACTGCAGCCTCCTATGTCCAGGGCTGCACAGTGTAAGTGTCGTGCTGGGACTCTTACACTGCTGCAAAGCAAAATGGCGGCGCCCAGTGGCTGCAAAAATAATTAATAATAAAAAATATATTAAAGTAAAAAAAAATAATTTTGTATTAAAAATAATTGTTTATATAAACAATTATTTTTAACTAGATGGCAGCCCGATTCTAAAGAATCGGGAGTCTAGAATTCATATATACTTTATTTATTCAAATGTAAGAATAATACAATTAATAAATAATAGTAAGAAAGAACAAAAATAATAGGCAGTATATGGAGAAAACACCAAACAAAAGTTCAAAATTGGTGTGAAAATGTCACTGAACCACTTCACAACTAAATATATATAGTTTTGGTAAATGGTATTATCATTTTTTTGACGAAATTCGGCAGGAGCTTGAAGAGCAACGTCACTGGGCCCGCCTCCACGCAGTAGAAACTTGCTGTGAGGTAAAAATTCAAAAATCACACCAAAATGGCGGGCGGAGTGTGTCACAGTATGGCACGTTTCTGATTGGTCGCTCGCAGCAGGCGGCAACCAATCAGACACTGGTCACTGTTGACGTCACTTATCTCCGGACATTAGCTCCGGACATTAGCTCCGGACATTAGCTCCGGACAAAGCCACGGAAGTTGGCACAAATTGCAGGAAGTAGTATTCTAGGCAATTATATATATGATACAAAAACAAAATTGCAGCACCTTCCCTTTAACAAAAAAGTGTTTAACAACTGAAATTATGTCTTATATTCTAGGTTCTTCAAAGTAGCCACCTTTTGCTTTGATGACTGCTTTGCACACTCTTGGCATTCTCTTGATGAGCTTCAGGATGTAGCCACCGGGAATGGTCTTCCAACAATCTTGAAGGAGTTCCCAGAGATGCTTAGCACTTGTTGGCCCCTTTGCCTTCACTCTGCGGTCCAGCTCACCCCAAACCATCTCGATTGGGTTCAGGTCTGGTGACTGTGGAGGCCAGGTCATCTGGTGTAGCACCCCATCACTCTCCTTCTTGGTCAAATAGCCCTTACACAGCCTGGAGGGGTGTTTGGGGTCATTGTCCTGTTGAAAAATAAATGATGGTCCAACTAAACGCAAACTGGATGGAATAGCATGCCACTGCAGGATGCTGTGGTAGCCATGCTGGTTAAGTATGACTTCAATTTTTAATAAATCCCCAACAGTGTCACCAGCAAAGCACCCCCACACCATCACACCTCCTCCTCCATGCCTCACAGTGGGAACAAGGCATGTAGAGTCCATCCGTTCACCTTTTCTGCGTCGCACAAAGGCACGGTGGTTGGAACCAAAGATCTCAAATTTGGACTCATCAGACCAAAGCACAGATTTCCACTGGTCTAATGTCCATTCCTTTTGTCCTTTAGTCCAAATAAGTCTCTTCTGCTTGTTGCCTGTCCTTAGCAGTGGTTTCCTAGCAGCTATTTTACCATGAAGGCTTGCTGCACAAAGTCTCCTCTTAACAGTTGTTGTAGAGATGTGTCTGCTGCTAGAACTCTGTGTGGCATTGACCTGGTCTCTAATCTGAGCTACTGTTAACCTGTGATTTCTGAGGCTGGTGACTCAGATACACTTATCCTCAGAAGCAGAGGTGACTCTTGGTCTTCCTTTCCTGGGGCGGCCTTCATGTGAGCCAGTTTCTTTGTAGCGCTTGATGGTTTTTGCCACTGTACTTGGGGACACTTTCAAAGTGTTCCCAATTTTTCGGACTGACTGACCTTCATTTCTTAAAGTAATGATGGCCACTCGTTTTTCTTTATTTAGCTGCTTTTTCCTTGCCATAATACAAATTCTAACAGTCTATTCAGTAGGACTATCAGCTGTGTATCCACCAGACTTCTGCACAACACAACTGATGGTCCCAACCCCATTTATAAGGCAAGGAATCCCAAATATTAAATCTGACAGGACACACCTGTGAAGTGAAAACTATTCCCGGTGACTATCTCTTGAAGCTCATCAAGAGAATGCCAAGAGTGTGCAAAACAGTCATCAAAGCAAAAGGTGGCTACTTTGAAGAACCTAGAACATAAGACATAATTTCGGTTGTTTCACACTTTTTTGTTAAGTATATAATTCCACATGTGTTAATTCATAGTTTTGATGCCTTCAGTGTGAATGTACAATTTTCATAGTGAGAAAAATCTTTAAATGAGAAGGTGTGTCAAAACTTTTGGTCTGTACTGTATATATTACCATATTATGCCCAAAAGAAATGGTAGCAACTCAATTATAGGCCGGAAAGGAGAGAAAACAGGGCTCATGCTAGTTAACAATAAAAACATGCATTTTAGAAAAAAGCAAAATTAGTTTTACATACACAGCATACACAAACAATGGGCAAGAATCCAAGTAAGCAGTGACAGTAACCCAGCACTAATTGGACCTGGGGCACTGCTGACATGGTAATAACCAGAGAAATAACTGTATTATACCCCTTACTAATTGATATAATAATTCTCTCCTTTCTGTACTTTATTACACTAGCTCCATCCCTACCATTAACCTTATACCCACCCTAAACCTTAACCCTATCCCTAAACCTAACCCTAGTTAAGGAAGACCCTATTGAATTGTGTGCACTACATTGCACAATTCCATCCAGTGTTCATTGAGTATCTGCTCAGCTTGTCATCTTTCGCTGCACATATACAGTGTAGCAGCCAAAGAGAAACGTACCTACTCTGCGGGGCTCTGCATACACAGCACTAACAACACCATTGTAAGAAACATTGTTTGTTTGCGCCTGTTTTTTGATAGCGGTGTTTGGGGCGAGTCAAATTTTGCACCCCTATAGACTATATAATTTTGGTCACCCGATGCTGTGACCCACACCATTGCCACTGTTCTGGACCACATTATAAAATGCAACTCAGAATCAGTATAATTTAAAGGGGTTATTCGGAAATACAAAATTGATGGGCTGTTTTTAATTAAGGTCAGCAATTTCAGGTCACCATTGTTGAAGACGATTTCTAGCAGAAGCTATGCCTGGCCTTAAAAGTCACTGATATGTTATTCCAATGGACGTGAAAAGAACCAAGCTAAAATACCAGAACCAGCCACTATAAGGCTATGTGCACACGTATTCTGGTCCACTGCGGATTTTTCCGCAGCGGATTTGATAAATCAGCAGAGCATAACCGCTGCAGATTTATCGTGGATTTATCGCGGTTTTTCTGCAATTTTCACTGCGGTTTTACAACTGCGGATTTCAATAGGGGCAGCTGTAAAGCCGCTTCAGAATCCGCAGAAAGAAGGGACGTGCTGCAGAATGTAAACCGCTGCGTTTCCGCGTGTTTTTTTGTTTTTTTCTGCAGCATGTGCACAGCATTTCTTGTTTCCCATAGGTTTACATTGAACTGTAAACTTATGGGAAACTGCTGCGTTTTCCGCAGCGTGTGCACATACCCTTAAAGGAAGGTGATGTGCCAGGTAAAGAATCAATGAGCGAGAGTTCAAAGGTGAACATAACTTAAAAAATACGTCTGGCTTATGTGCAATGACTGCTACTGCAAGAAAAAGTATTATATTGGAAAAAGGAAATCTCAAAAGCGCAGTAATGCACAATACTTGTGGAATGTTTTGTGCTTTTGCCTCACATAATTTTAGGTTCAGCAATGAAATATCTTGAGGAAAACACTAAGTTTTGTTTTTTTCCACTTTTTTCCAAGTTAACTAAACAAAAACATCTCCAGAGAGATAAAATAAAAAAAATCTGGTCCACACACAGGCACTTTAAATATTGCATATGTTTAAGTGTGTGGCTCCTGTGCAATGTCGTAGACATATCGTATGTATTAGAAAAATATAAAAATATATAGAAAAAAAAAAATCAATCCTGACTAATAACTGAAATAGGAATTAAATGGCTTTCTTTGAGCACATTGCCGAAACCCATCTACCATGACAAACTACCTCCTTTCAATTGAGCGCTGGGAGCATTACCGTGCAGGTAAATTCTGCAGCAGCACTGAACTACCGCTCTGGCCCCTTTATTTTCATGTATCCTCACAATCAGAAAGTGAGGAGATACTTCTAGAATATGTGATTATACTTATACTAGCAGGAAAAAAAACTTTTATCGTGAAATAAAGATATTATTGTATACACAGACTTCTAAAATGACCCTAACTTGAGCTATAGCAAAGGAGACTTATGTAAGAAAGTGAAACATTACGTATATATAACCGCTTTCAGGCTTTTTATGTAATACTAGATGGTGGCCCGATACGAACGCATCGGGTATTTTAGAATATGTATGCGTAGTGTATAGCACAGCCCACGCAGTACATTGCGCAGCCTACGCAGTACATTGCGCAGCCCATGCAGTTCCTTGCGCAGCCCACGCAGTACATTGCCCAGCCCACGTAGTACATTGCGCAGCCCATGCAGTACACGTTGTATATTGTGCAGCCCATATAGTATATTGCCCAGCCCACGTAGTACATTGCGCAGCCCACGTTGTATATTGCACAGCCCACGTTGTATATTGCGCAGCCCACGTTGTATATTGCGCAGCCCACGAAGTATATTGCGCAGCCCACGAAGTATATTGTGCAGCCCACGTTGTATATTGCGCAGCCCACATAGTATATTGCCCAGCACATGTAGTATATTGCCCAGTCCATGTAGTATATTGCGCAGCCCATGTTGTATATTGTGCAGCTCACGTTGTATATTGCGCAGCCCACATTGTATATTGTGCAGCCAACGTAGTACATTGCGCAGCCCACGTAGTATATTGCCCAGCCCATGTAGTACATTGCGCAGCCCACGGTGTACATTGCGAAGCCCACTTAGTATATTGTGCAGCCCACGTTGTATATTGCGCAGCCCACGTTGTATATTGCGCAGCCCACGTAGTACATTGCGCAGCCCACGTAGTACATTGCACAGCCCACGTAGTATATTGCCCAGACCACGTAGTACATTGCGCAGCCCACGGTGCACATTGCGCAGCCCACGGTGTACATTGCGCAGCCCACGGTGTACATTGCACAGCCCACTTAGTATATTGCGCAGCCCACGTTGTATATTGCGCAGCCCACGTTGTATATTGCGCAGCCCACGTTGTATATTGCGCAGCCCACGTTGTATATTGCGCAGCCCACGTTGTATATTGCGCAGCCCACGTTGTATATTGCGCAGCCCACGTAGTATATTGCGCAGCCCACATAGTATATTGCCCAGCCCACGTAGTACATTGCGCAGCCCACGTAGTACATTGCGCAGCCCACGTAGTATATTGCGCAGCCCACGTAGTATATTGCGCAGCCCACGTTGTATATTGTGCAGCCCACGTAGTATATTGCGCAGCCCACATAGTATATTGTGCAACCCACGTTGTATATTGTGCAGCCAACATTGTATATTGCACAGCCCACATAGTATATTGCACAGTCCATGTAGTATATTGCACAGCCCACGCAGTCTATAGCAATGTGGGCACCATATCCCTGTTAAAAAAAGGAATTAAAATAAAAAAGTTATATACTCACCCTCCGGTGGCCCCCGGATCGAAGCGGTTACCGACGCTCCTCGTGCGCTCCGGTCTGAAGAGTGCATTGCGTTCTCGCGAGATGATGACGTAGCGGTCTTGCGAGACCGCATGTTATCATCTCGCTAGAACACAATGCATGGAGTGGTCACCGGGGCGTCGCGAGGAGCGTCGTTAACCGCTTCGATCCTGGGGGCCACCGGAGGGTGAGTATATAACAATTTTTTATTTTTTTTAAATTATTTTTAACATTAGATCTTTTTACTATTCATGCTGCATAGGCATTCTAACGCATCGGGTATTCTAGAATATGCATGTCCCCATAGTATATGGAAAATGATGATTCCAGAATTCGCGGCAGACTGTGCCCGTCGCAGATTGGTCGAGGCAACCTTTATGACATCATCGTCGCCATGGCAACCATTATGACATCTATGTCGGTACTGTGCCCGTCGCTGATTGGTCGAGGCGAATTTGCGGCAGACTGTGCCCGTCGCTGATTGGTCGAGGCAACCTTTATGACATCATCGTCGCCATGCTGTGCCTGGCGGCCTCGACCAATAAGAGACGCGGGATTTCCAGGACAGACAGACAGACAGACAGAAAAACCCTTAGACAATTATATATATAGATTCAAAGTATTATGAGGTGTCTTCCTAAGGTACCTGAACGCAGCTTATTCTGGTCATGGTCAGAATTATATCCAAGACTGACCGTCACTTCCAAACAGAAAAATAGGAGTGAACAGGTACAAGCCAAGAGAGCCACTACCATATGTAACTCTAATTATGACATCGTAGCCATGGGTATATTTAGATAATGTGATTTTTTCACGTAGCATAAAAAATGTTAAGATTGTTCTCCAAAACAAAATCAAAAGACAAATATCCTTTAACTAACACAATTCTGACGAAGCACTGCCAATTGCTTAGAACCACAATTCTTTGAGCCTTTAACATTGCTTTGTGTATTGTGTCACTCAATATTAGGGTTTGCTCACATTGGCGTATATTCTCTCATGCGAGAGAATCAAATTGAATGTGCTAATGACACTCGGCTCAAACTTTGTCAGAGATTGATCCGACTGTCATCTTAGTGGAATCCGATTTTCTTACATGAGTGAATCACAGCACAACTGCGGAGAAGACGGAGAATTTAATTTATCCATCTTCTCCATTGTCCCTGTGAGCATACATTAGACTGCACACAGCTGGCATCCAAGTGCAGTCTCATGTTTTACATGCCCCCATAGACTTGCATGGGTGCATGTGATCCAAATGTCGGAGCCACTTACAGCATGCTGTAATTAGTCTCTCATGCAGAATCGGAATTAGAAAACAGTCACAGATTTGCACTGCCCCATAGTATAACAACGGTATGAGTGCTATCCGATAACACATTGGAAAGCAATCAGCTGTGTTATACGCCGGTGTAAGCGAACCCTGAGACTATATTTACACAAGGCATTCTTTTAAGTGCTTCTTCTCTTCAGCAAAACCTGCACTTTTGACAGAAAAGAAGAAGCATCAAAAAATCATTTTTTGGTGCATTTTTAGTGGGTTTTTGGTGTGTTTTTCAGGATCCTAAAGTTCAGCTTTGCTTGCACCACTGAAGCATGAACACAGATCACCAATACAAGACATATGAAAAAATACACATACAAATGGAACAGCTGGGGGAGATGAATTGATCTGGAATAGTTTTCCTAAGACATTGGCAGAGCACGGAGTTTGTAGGACACTGTTTACTTTTGCACTTTGGTCTGCCCTTGAGTTGCTCAAGCATTGTTCAATCTCACACCTTGGTCAGCCAATGTTAATTTGTACATATCACTAATTTAATTAAACTGTGCTAATCTCAACTGCTATCTTGGGTGACCAAAGGTACCTTTACACATAACGATTTTGTTAAAGATATCGTTGCTTTTTGTGACGTAGCAACGATATCGTTAACAAAATCGTTATGCGTGACAGCGACCAACGATCAGGCCCCTACTGGGAGATCGTTGGTCGCTGGGAATGATCAGGACCTTTTTTTTGGTCGCTGATCACCCGCTGGATCGGCGTGTGTGACGCCGATCCAGCGATGTGTTCACTGGTAACCAGGGTAAATAGCGGGTTACTAAGCGCAGGGCCGCGCTTAGTAACCCGATGTTTACCCTGGTTACCATTGTAAAAGTAAAAAAAAAAAAAACAGTACATACTTACATTCCGGTGTCTGTCACGTCCCCGGGCGTCAGCTTCCCGCACTGACTGTGTCAGCACCGGCCGGCCATAAAGCAGAGCACAGCGGTGACGTCACTGCTGTGCTCTGCTTTACGGCCGGCCGGCGCTGACACAGTGCAGGGAAGCTGACGCCGGGGGACAGACACTGGAATGTAAGTATGTACTGCTTGTTTTTTTTAACTTTTACAATGGTAACCAGGGTAAACATCGGGTTACTAAGCGCGGCCCTGCGCTTAGTAACCCGATGTTTACCCTGGTTACCCGGGGACTTCGGCATCGTTTGTCGCTGGAGAGCTGTCTGTGCGACAGCTCTCCAGCGACCACACAACAACCTAAACAGCGACGCTGCAGCGATCGGCATCGTTGTCTATATCGCTGCAGCGTCGCTAAATGTGACGGTACCTCAAGACAAGATGGTAAACCTGGGAAAATCACAAAAATAAATGTGTTTCATATATGTCTGATGTACTTGTTTTTTCCATTAAAAAAGCTGCAAAACCGGACACCTGCATTTTTCTGTTTTTCTTTCAGCGTTTTTTTCACCATCCATTGCTTTCAATGGGTGAAAAATGCAGAAAAAATTGCTGAAACAAGTGGCATGCTCTATTGTGCACAAAACATGCAAAGCACAAAATACTGATGAAAAAAAAACATTTCTGAAAGCTCACAAACTTTGCTGGTACTGTAAAACGCAGCTGAAAATTTGCATAAAAAAGCATTGAAAAAACCCTAGTGTGAACATAGCTGGTTTCACATGACTGTGAAACACGAACCTTTCTTTCATTGGAAGCTTTATTCCCTGACCTGAGCTACATGCTTCATATATGCCTATGATGCCATTAGCTCAGATCTGGCCGTACACATCTTCTTATGGGAGAATGGTCCATGTTTTACAGATGTGTCCAACTGGTCTTAACATCTATGCATCTCTGGTCGCAAATTCAAAATTAAATTAAATTACTCATTTAAACAATGATAACTTAAATACACAGTCCTTTCTGCTGGAAGACTGGCTAAGACCGGGAGAAGATAAGCAGATTGATATATAGTTTTTTGGGAAATGGCTAAGTATACCTTGCATTTTATTAATTTAAATCCCTGCTCAGGAGTCCAGTGGGTGGTCCTAATCAGTGATCGACAGTGATCTCTGCATGTACTGTGATAAAGGGAAGGCTGTGAATTATTGTGATCACTAGGCTACAGATAGTGATGAATGAGAAGGAATCTACCAAGAAATGAATTGCTTAATTAGCATTTTGTAGTCATCAAGTCAATTATACCTTACAGAAATATTACTTACCAGCTTGACCAGTGGTAATACTGACAGCAGCAAATAGTCTTTGCGAACGGCTTAGGTCAGAAACCCCATTTACAGCCTCAACTTCAAAGGTGTAGTTGGCATGTGCAAGAAGGTCCACCACAGTAATGTAAGTATCTGTTAATCCACTTTGCTGAGGCACGTATCCCACAGTACTCCCACAGGGTACACATTCCCCCTGCTCCCAGCTGCATCGTTTACATATAACTCGATAGGTGACATCATTCCTTCCACCATTATCCGCTGGAGGACCCCATTCCAGGCTGACGGTTGTCTGGTTGATGTTGTAAATGAGATTCTGTGGAGCTGACGGTGGTCCTTTTAGAAGGAAAAAATGAAAATATGAACTATTAAACAACAAATTATTATTAATGTCATTTTTACAGGTACAATAATATCACTGGGAAAATATGTGTAAGTGGGTTAAGATCTGGCTCAGGGATAGGAAACAAAGGGTGGTTATGGAGCACACTCGGACTGGGTCGCGGTTAGCAGTGGGGTACCACAGGGGTCAGTATTGGGACCTCTTCTTTTTAACATATTTATTAATGACCTTGTAGGGGAAATTCAGAGCTGAATTTCAATATTTGCAGATGACACTAAACTCTGCAGGGTAATCAATACAGGGGAGGACAATTTTATATTACAGGATGATTTATGTAAACTGGAAGCTTGGGCTGATAAATGGCAAATGAGCTTTAATGGGGATAAATGTAAGGTCATGCACTTGGATAGAAGTAATAAGATGTTTAACTATGTGCTTAATTCTAAAACTCTGGGCAAAACCGTCAATGAAAAAGACCTGGGAGTATGGGTAGATGACAAACTCATGTTCAGTGGCCAGTGTCAGGCAGCTGCTACAAAGGCAAATAAAATAATGGGATGCATTAAAAGAGGCATAGATGCTCATGAGGAGAACATCATTTTACCTGTATACAAGTCACTAGTGCGACCACACTTAGAATATTGTGTACTGTTCTGGCCTCCTGTGTATAAGAAAGACATAGCTGAACTGGAGCGGGTGCAGAGAAGAGCGACCAAGGTTATTAGAGGACTGGGGGGTCTGCAATACCAAGATAGGTTATTACACTTGGGGCTATTTAGTTTGGAAAAACGAAGGCTAAGTGGTGATCTTATTTTAATGTATAAATATATGAGGGGACAGTACAAAGACCTTTCTGATGATCTTTTTAATCATAGACTTGAGACAGGGACAAGGGGGCATCCTCTACGTCTGGAGGAAAGAAGGTTTAAGCATAATGACAGATGCGGATTCTTTACTGTAAGAGCAGTGAGACTATGGAACTCTCTGCCGTATGATGTTGTAATGAGTAATTCATTGCTAGAATTTAAGAGGGGACTGGATACATTTCTGGAAACGTATAATGTTACAGGGTATATACACTAGATTCCTTGATAGGGCGTTGATCCAGGGAACTAGTCTGATTGCCGTATGTGGAGTCGGGAAGGAATTTTTTTCTCCAATGTGGAGCTTGCTCTTTGCCACATGGTGTTTTTTTATTTTTGCCTTCTTCTGGATCAACATGGTAGAGCATGTTAGGTTAGGCTATGGGTTGAACTAGATGGACTTAAAGTTTTCCTTCAACCTTAATAACTATGTTACTATGTTACTTCATGTGTTTCGTACACACGTGATGATATATGAAGGGTGAGTTTTGCTTATATTTACTAATTTTCAAGGGAGAGCCTTACATTTTAATTATAATTAAAAAAAAAGAAAATGTGTTATTGTTTTACTATTGTACTTTTATATTTCAGTTCTAACTTTCAGATTAAGTTGAAAATTGCTCACTATAGCGGAGAAATGCCTTTCTTTCACTCCCACTGTAATTTAATGTTAATCCCTTTATTTTGCTAACATATACTGTGTGGTGGTTTGTTTATTTCGTTTTTGTATTTGCTGTATTTGACTGATCTACCTAAAAAGATATTGATACCGCCATAGTCAGTTGTACAAAAATTGAACGAACTGGGGAAAAATGCCTACTGATCTCACATAGTGGAAATATGTTTACGGAGATAAGATTCCACCAATGGTGAGATTTCTAAAAAAGTTATATTCAAAAGATATTTTGTGTAATAAAAAAAATAGGAACCATGCCTACTGCTACTGATAGGGATCCAAGCTTCGGAGAAGGTTTCCTCTTTTTATCGACATAATTCAATAATTTGCAATCTCCACGTGTCAAATAGGGCAATAGCACATCACAACGTGAAATGAAAAAGTATAAAATATTGTGTGTTTTTTTAAGCAAATACAGCAAAACAGAATGAAGGGCACTTGGTGTAATATGAATGCTGTACATAGTCCAGTAAACGATCTGAAGCCCCTTTATTTGCCCAAACGGTCTGTGCTTCATCTAACATTATGAAAGGCCAGTGCTCCAAAGGTGAAAGTCTCAGAACACAAACAAGCTAAGGTAACACAACACTTTTATGTATTACGGTATATATATACAGCCGGTGATAATACAGATTAAAATATTGGCTTTTGCTGGATGAAAATTGGTGAACTTATTATATATAGCGGATTAAATAAATATTGAGCACGTCACAATTTTGTAAATAAATATATTTCTAAAGGTGCCATAAATATGGAATTCTCACCAGATATCAGTAATAACCCACCCAATCCACACAGGCAAAGAAATCAACCAATAGATTATGTCTAATAATAAGTAACGACACAGGGAAAAAGTACTGAACACTCTTAATGAAATTTATTTAATACTTTGTACAAAAACATTTGTTGATGATGTCAGCTTCAAGATGCCTCCTGTATGGAGAAACTAGTTGTATGCATTGCTCAGGTGTGATTTTGGCCCATTCTTCCACACACTCTTCAAGTCCTGAATGTTCTGTAGGCTCCTTCTATGAATTGTGAGTTTTAGTTTCTTCCATAAACCTTCTCTTGGATTCAGGTCAGGTGATTGGTTGGCCATTCTAGCAGTTTTATTTTGATTCTTTGAAACCAATTAAGAGTTTCATTGGCTGTGTGCTTGGGATCATGGTCTTGCTGAAATGTCCATCCTCATTTCATCTTCATCATCCTGGTAGATGGCAGAAATGTTTTATCAAGAATATACTGGTATATTTAGCCACTCATCTGTCCTTCAATTAAGTTTGCCAGTCAGTGTGCTGCTAAACAGCCCCACACTATGATGTTCCCTCCTCCAAATTTCACTGTTGGCATGGTGTTTTCGGGGTGATATGCAGGGCCTTTTGGCCTTCAAACATTGTGTCTATTATGGCATCCAGAGAGTTCAAATGTGGTCTCATCTGACCAGACTATTTTCTCCCAGTATTTAACAGGCTTGTCTAAACGTTGTTGAGAAAACCTTAAATGCGCTAGGACATGCTTTTTGAACAGAAATGGAGTCTTGCATTGTGGGCATGCGTACAGTAAATGGAGGTTGAAGGGATTATTTACAGTTTTCTTTGAAACAATTGTACCTGCTTTTACCAGGTCTTTCCACAGTTCTCCACAGGTGGTCCTTAACTCTTGGACAACTCTTCTGATAATTCTTATCATTCCTCTGTCTGAAGTCTTGCCGTTTGCACCTGGTTGTTGGTTTATGATGAAATGATGTTCGTTCCACTTCCGGATTATGGCAATTCTCCTATATCTAATGCTATCAGTATGTTTTGCAACAATAAAGTTGTAAAGGTCTTGAGACAGCTCATTGATTTTACCCATCATGAGATGTTTCTTGGTAATGAGACACCTTTTTATATGCCATCAATTGAACTATCAGATATTATTTGTCATTAAGTGCAGGATTGCTTTCTAATTACTGTTAGATTTCACCTAATGCATGACTTTTCAAGGCTTTTTGCACCTCATTCTTCATGCGAACATAGATGTAGGCTAGAGGGACAGGAGAATCATAGACAGTCAAGTGACTCTCTCTCAAGTGAGGATACTGGGTAAAGGTTATAGTGCAAATATAGCAAACTTGAACTTATAGAGAAAGAGCTTAACAGAAAAACATTTAAATATAAATCATAACAGTTTATTGCTAATAAATTAAAACATTATTTAAAAAGTGCACATAACAAAGGAATGATTGGTGAAGAGTGTTTGGTCAGAGAGAAAGGGCACCACAGCTGACAGGATAATAAGATGTAACTAATGCAATAAAGATGCACAAAATAGAAAAGAATATAACGTTGTGCACATATGTGTAAGAAACTATACCCAATTTAATACTGGTGAGTATTTACTCAAAATACCAGGCGGAGATTAACACATCAGCATAAACAAAGTGGAAAAAAACAAAAGTGAAGATTGAACAGAGCTTAGATTATTTGAAAGCTGTGGTGCCACCACCCCAACATGCTTTTCGGCTACAGTGGTCCCCCAGAAGAAGGCACTGTAGCCAAAACGCACTTTTGTGGTGGTGGCACCACAGCTCTGCACAATCTTCACTATTGTTTTTTTCCACTTTGTTTATGCTTATGTGTTAATCTCCGCTTGGTATTTTGAGTAAATACTCACCAGTATTAAATTGGGTATAGTTTCTTACACATATGTGCACAACGTTATATTCTTTTCTATTTTGTGCATCTTTATTGCATTATTATTATTATTTATTTATATAGCACCATTAATTCCATGGTGCTGTACATGAGAAAGGGGCTACATACAGAGTTATAGATATCGTTTACAGTAACAAATTTACGATGACAGACTGGTACAAAGGGGAGTGGACCCTGTCCTTGCGGACTTACAATTAGTTACATCTTATTATCCTGCCAGCTGTGGTGCCCTTTCTCTCTGACCAAACACTGTGTTTTCACCACACATTCCATTATTATATGCACTTTTAAAATAAAGTTTATTGATAGTAAATAAAAACATTATGTTTTATATTTAAATGTGTTTTGTGCATCTCTTTCTCTATAAGTTCAGCTCATTCTTCATGTGTTCAATACTTTTTTTCCTGCGTCATTTCTCATTATTACACATAATGTATGGACATCTATCGTTTGATTTCTTTTGCCTATGTGGATTGGATGGGTTGCTACTGACATCTGGTGAGAATTTTATGTCAATAGCACCTTTAGAAATATAATTACTTGGGAAAATGGTGATGCGTTCAAAACTTATTTCACCTGCTGAATATAATAAATTCAGCAATTTTCATCAAACAAAAGCCAACATTTTCATCTGTATTGTCATTTGAATGCCACACACGTGGCATTCAGTTTTACGCATCAGCAGTTAAAGGGAATCTGTCACCCCAAAAATGGCCTATAAACTAAGGCCACCGGCATCAGGTGATTATCTACAGAATTCTGTAATGCTGTAGATAAGCCCCCGATGTATCCTGAAAGATAAGAAAAAAACAGGTTATATTATACTCACCCAGTGGCGGTCCCGCTGCGGTCTGATCCGATGGGCATCGCGGTCCAGTCCAGCGCCTCCTATCTTCATACGATGACGTCCTCTTCTTGTCTTCTTGCAGCGGCTCCGGCGCAGGCGTACTTTATCTGCGCTGTGGAGGACAGAGCAAAGTACTGCAGTGCGCAGGTGCCGGGAAAGGTCAGAGAGGCCCAGCGCCTTCGCACTGCAGTACTTTGCTCTGCCCTCAACAGGGCAGATAAAGTACGCCTGCGCCGGAGCATGAAGACAAGAAGAGGACGTGATCGTAAGAAGATGGGAGGCGCCGGACCGAACTGCGACGCCCATCGGACCGGACCACAGCGGGACCACCCCTGGGTGAGTATAATCTAACCTGCTTTTCTTACCTTTCAGGATACATCGGGGGCTTATCTACAGCATTACAGAATTCTGTAGATAAGCCCCTGATGCCTTAGTTTATAGGCCATTTTTGGGGTGATTGATTCCCTTTAATATAATTTACAAGGCCAAATATAGTCTCTAAAGTTAGGAATTGCAAGGTGTTCATTTGGAATCTGATTTTTTTTTTTACATACCCATAGACTTGAATATACAAGTCTACTATGAAAAACAACTAGCGCATTCTGCTATAATTTTTCACATGCGAAACGATTGTCAACTGAATTGCCTACAGTGCTGTCCATCACTCTTTGGGTACAGTGATACTGCAGTAGTTTTAGTCCAAATGCTGTCCAATGAATAAACAGACCTCACATAGGCAGCACTAGCAGCGGAAATACCGGAAGCGCAATGTTAGTGTCTAGAATGCCTGAAAGCTGTAGAACAGTAATAGACTTGAAGGACCCAGCATATTACATCTTCCTACACTGCAATTCAATAATAAATGTCACAGTGCAGACAATTAATAAATACAAGTGGGACAATTTTGAAAATGTGCATTATGCCCATATTATGATAACGCTTCTGTCATTATTAATTGAATAATGCTACTAGTTAATTAAGGGATCCTATATATCAGCTAGAAATACAGAAGCAGTAATGTTTAGTAACAGCTGACAGTCAACACAATATTCAGCTGAAAAGGGGTTATTTAAAGGGTTTGTCCGGTCGAAATCGATAAGTCTGCAGTCACTCGGTGTGACTGCAGACTGTATCCCTCCAGCACGCGCACTGTGCACTGCGGGATTTGCCGGCTTCCAACCTAGGACTAGAGGGTATGTGTTACGCATACTCCTTGACAGGGCCTGTCTAGTGAGCGTGGCCTCGCTCCATATACTGGTATTGAGCCGAGTCTGCCCCCTGTTTAGTGACGCGGCCGGCCAACGTACAAGTGTATGGAGCGAGTCCAGCCCACTGGCTCGGGGTATGTACAACTCATACTTATCCTCTGGTCCCGGGTCATAGACCGGCAAAATCCCTGCAGTGCTCAGTGTGTGCATTGGGGGAATTCATAAGTCTGCAGTCACACAGAGTGACTGCAAACTTATTGATTTGGACCGGACAACCCTTAAAGGTGTATTCGCACTATGACGTCAAAAACAAAATTCCTAGTGTTAGTTATCTCAACCTTCAATTGACAACAAAACTTCTGCAGCAAAATGTGTCACTGAATACCCGCAAAAAAGTAATCATGGCAGATTTATCGAAAGAAACCATCATTTCTGATAATTATAAAGTGCATAGATAACAAAATAATTAATTACACAATTATAGTCAATTCTTTAATGTAAAGTCTCTTGAGCAATTCTGGAAAAACTGGGCATAATGCGGATGTTGGTGACTCTAAAGACAAATGGTCAGGATAGTATGGCCCGCTGCACAGAGCGTAGGCTTCTCCACTGTATATACTATATATCTGGGGTGAAATTGTATTTTCCTTCCTCTTTGGCTACCATGTCAATGTAGCAGCTTTCATTAGTTAATATTAAGCATAAATGAAGACTTGCCATTTTTAGATATGGAATGCCAAATTATGTATGACAACTTTCCGGTTGATTAAGCAATGTCATATTAATGATGAACTCACTTGTACACGCAATATATGATGGATCGGAATAGGCTCTGTAATAACCATCTTCACAGTCGCAACGGGATGAGCCTTCCCTGTCGGAGAAGCTATGTGCTGGGCATCGAGAGCACTGCAGGTCTTGTGATGAGGATTTATAGAAGCCACGGCCACAAGCTATGAGGAAGAGATAGAAGAAAATGTTTACTTACACTTACTGATAGCTACATAAAGATTTTTTGAACATTTCCAAATTTCATTCAAAGTGATTATCCCAGAAATCAATATATAATTAGGATGTCAGAACATGCAGAAATATTGTATCTAAATTTACATCCCAATATGCAACTTATTCTGATACCACGCCCTCTTGATGCGCTAAGAAGAAAATTAAAGGGGTTGTCCACTACTAGGACAACCTCTTCTTAAACAATATATTTGGTCCCAGTAAAATAAGGAAGCCTATACTCTCCTCCTGTGCCTGCGCTGTTCCAGCGTTGTCGGCACTCGCTCTTCCCGGGGCTCTCGTGCGATGCAATGACAAGTATCGCCGCGGCGCTCAATCAATGCTGGAGTCATGGTCTCTGCCTTCAGACAAACTGAACATGAAGAGGAAGCCAGGGCTACAGCTGATCCCGGACTTCCTCTTCATGTTCAGTTTGTCCAAAGGCAGAGACCATGACTCCAGCATTGATTGGGCTCTGGACGTCACTAGTCACTCCACCGTATCGCAGTCCTGGGACCGCGACTGCTGACACCACTGTAATGCAGCCGTTACGGGAGGTGAGTATAGACTTTACTATGTTATCGGGGCCGAACATTTTGTTTATGAAGGGGTTGTCCTAGTAGTGGACAATCCCTTTAAGAAAGGAAATCTGTAGCTCATGCTGCACCCTCCGAAAAACTAATTGGGCATGGACTTGCCAAGTAATCTAAACCATAAAACTGTATGTTGTATAACAAAAATGTTAACTTGATCATAGTTCGGCATGTGCCATATTCATTAGCTGTATGCCCCAACAGGAGCCAGGAAATCAGAGCACATAGACATTTGCCTTTGGTGGATATACAAGATCTTCAGGACTCACACAGTCTTCGCCTCTTACCGCTATGTAATATTATTCTAGCATGCAGCACAATGGAATTGATCAAACGGATTGTCCAACTTGTAGACAAGATCAAAACAATGCAGATAACAGCTAGAAACTCTCCCAAACTGAGCTCACTGATGCATTCTCATATAGCACATTGTGCACAAAGGCTATAGAAGGCTAACGGTGCAAAATGTTTAATGAACTACAAAAAACATTTTAGCCTCCTATTCACCTCCCCCCCCCAAAAAAAAGAATTCAAATAAAATAAACTTGCATTCACGTTAGAAAATTAATATCACCAAAAGTGGACAACCCCTTGAAACATAAGCCCTATCCCTCAGTGGAGTTTCTCGTTATGCATAATACTACATTGTATTTGTCAAATGACCAACTGCTAATACAGGAAAGATATATATCTTGGTACCGTGTTAGCCAGTAGATAGAAAATCAACTGCTAATATTCAGCTCCCCTCTATACAACTATTACTGGCCTGTATTAGGGAATCTGACATCATAATGTAGGAATAGAGACCCTAATTCCAGATATATGTAACTTAGTTTACAGTTGTGATGCAATCATAGTTTTTAGATATATTATAGAACAGAGAAATCAAACCTTGCCCACTCAACAGCTTTCTGTGTAGATTGTCTATTGACAGTGAGCTGCTTATCACAGGAGGTGGCATGGTCAGACTAGCAGGCATGTGAGCACCAGTCCTGGCAGTGATAATCTCTAGGTGATACAACCTTCATTGTAAGTAAACAATAGTACACAGCCTGATAAGTGACACATCCTTGAATTCTGAGTTTCAGGCTCTATCTCCTTCTGGCTTCAGATTACATAGCAAAAACCTGCTGACAGATTACCTTTAAGCAACCAATGCTATAAAATAATTCATCTTAGAAAACATTGATGTTATTAGTTAAAAAAAAGGTTTATTAAAGAAAAAGGTTCGCAGCTCAAAGTGTGGCCTATATCATTCCATACTGCAGCATTAGAAAAAAAATATTTGCGTATTGTGTGGAACGGTCTCCTTTTGCCTTCGCTTGATGGATATGAGCCTTCATGATTGTGTAACTCTTCAGATAAAAAAAAAGAAAAAAGGTCGGAGAGGTTTGCCGCAAGCCACTGTCCGCTCCATCTGAAGAGGGTGGCCCTGACAGCAGGGTAGGAAGGGTCTGTTGTCAGGATCAATCTGGAACTGCACAAAACAGGCTGAATTATTTAGCTATTATATTAATTACAACATGAATTTGTATAAAAGAATATAAATTATTGTATTTAGCGTTAATGAGTTTTTCTAGCCATAATTACAGCAATGAATCTGTGCATAGACAATTATGAGGCTGTAAAAGAAATCCCGCGTGATCTGTTATTTGGTGTGAAAACGCTCTCTGGGAAGGCATGTAGGGGTCACAAAATCATGTGCGGCATCGGTCCAGAGAGCCACGCTGGCCTTTTGATGAATTGGAGAGTAGTGGGGGAAAGAGTAGAAAAATAGAAAGCGAAAAAAAAAGCCCCAGCATTTTAATGAAAAGTTCTTAGAGTTCATTCGGTACTAATAACTTTAGAGGAAATATTTTCTTAAATTTTAATTATGCTATTCATAATGCAAAAATCTAGGCTGTGCAATATTATGAGCAAATAGAGAATCTGTTATATCTCCCATACAAATGAACGGGCATTGGAAATATCCCAAGCACATCCTGGTGCAACAGCCTATTGCCAGATAAAAGAAAATTGTCCGTTACAGCCAGAAAACTCAGACAATTTGTTTCTCACTTGTCATCTATATAAAATCGTTTTTCCTTTTTGCTTGTATTTTTACAGAAGCGTATATTAATCATTTACACGGTTATTTAGTTTCCTATGCATTACAATGTATCCGTAAAGAAGTGAATTCGACTTATGAAGATTTAAGAAAGTAGTCCATGCCGTGATTTTTTTCACAAGCAGAATTAGTCAGTGTTAAAAACCGATCATCTGCACGGCCCTATTAAATAACATTCGTCCGAGTGCTGACCGCTTCTGTTATGGACAGTGGTCGGCCTGAAAATAGGCTCTTGTGAACGAGCCCTATTACCCTTGGCTGCACCAGCTGGCCAAACAAGTAAAAAAAATATGTAGAATATGTGATTTTCCTTCTTTTGACTTCTATAACAAAGAATCATCTATTGTTAGGACTGTGGTAAAGGGACTCGAGTCATGAAAAGTATGCAGTGGGACTGAAGTTGGAGGAGCAGAGCCATTAAGCTTTTATTATATTTTTGATTAAAATGTTAACACAACAAAGTTACTATGTGGTCTCTAGAGGTTTTCATATATTCACTGCTTAATAATCCAAAACAGCAATGAAGATGGAATGAAAATGATTATCCTTAAAAGGAGAAATTTCCCGCCCTACATCGTTCAAAGTACTAACAATTTTCCTTTTCTGAATTAGCCATTTTAATTTTATATTATTTTTTGTCATCAAATCTGGTAGAAAGGCCATCAATGTGCTACAGACATCAGCAAAAGTACTACAACTCACAAACAGATGGGTACTTATTCAGTAAAAGGTGGTGTAATAGCAGATCCCTTTGAAGGAAATCTGTCAGTAGGATGAACCCTCTTAAGCCATCTTTATGGGCATGTAGGCCACAGGAAGCTGAATAAAGTGATACCTTTATATCTGTGATTTGATGTTTTATTCCATAGAAATACACACTTTTCTTACATGCAAATGAGCTGTTAAGATCTCAGGGCTGGACACTGATCTCCATGACACTCTGCCTCCAGAGCTTATTTTAAATGAAAGGAGGCGCTACCAGTGTGATATGTAATGGCCGCTCTCTGTTCTCCTGACCTCACGGCGGAGCTGTGGGTGATTATACCTCACACATCTGCAGGTTCCTATCATGGCTTCAGCTTCCATCTCACACATAGCTAGTGTTGCAATAGAGCAGAGCTGTGAGAGCTGCAGCTACAAACCTGTTTGCAATAATACCAAGTTCAGTTGTATTGGACTGTGTTGGTTACATGTCTCAGACTGGTAAGGACTTCTTTCATTTTAAAATAATCTCTGGAGGCAGATTCTCACGCAGATCAGTGTCCGGCCCATAGTCCTGAACAACTCATTTACATATAAGAAAAATGTGGATTTCTCTGGAATGAGACAGCAGATTGCAGATATCATGGAAGCTCTATATTCAGCGTCCTATGAATCCTGGTTTTAGCTTACAAATATTGATGTAAAATACTGACCAACTACTCAACATGTGAACGTGGCCTAGTTCTTTTAGTCATGCAGAATCTTATGTTTGGCCTGCGGGTCATTTTATATGCTTTCCTATGAGACTATATGTGACTAAAATTCTAAAATCATATAATAAATAAAAAATCCTAAACTATTAGGCCGGCGTCACACACAGCGTAAAACAATACGGTCCGTATATTACGGCCGTAATACGCTGAAAAGTCCCGAAAAAAGTGGTCCGTAGCTCCTCCGTAGGCAGGGTGTGTCAGCGTTTTTTGCGCATGGCATCCTCCGTATGTAATCCGTATGGCATCCGTACTGCGTGGTTTTCTCGCAGGCTAGCAAAACCAACATACCGCTATAGAAGTGATCCATGTGTCCCAAAAAGAAAAGAAAATATATATATATACTGTCTATATATATATATATATATATATATATATATATATATATATATATATATATATATATATATATATATATATATATATATATATATATATATATATATATATATATGTCAGTAGACACATATATTAGAGAGAAAAGCCGGTAATTCAGTGCGGTGTACAGTAAAATCACACTGACAGCTTACAGTAGAATAGGTAGAATAAATGTGTACACATAGAATAGGTATATATATATATATATATGTCAGTGAGACACATATATGTATATATATTAATATTTATTCCAGCGCTAGACAGCTTGAAAGCCGGTAATTCAATTACCGGCTTTTTCCTTCTCCTTCCTAAAACCCGACATGATTTGAGACATGGTTTACATACAGTAAACCATGTCTTCTCTCCATTTTTTTTGCAGATTCCACACTACTAATGTCAGTAGTGTGTATCTGCAAAATTTGGCCGTTCTAGCTCTTAAAATAAAGGGTTAAATGGCGGAAAAAATTGGCATGGGCTCCCGCGCAATTTTCTCCGCCAGAGTAGTAAAGCCAGTGACTGAGGGCAGATATTAATAGCCTGGAGAGGGTCCACGGTTATTGGCCCCCCCCTGGCTAAAAATATCTGCCCCCAGCCACCCCAGAAAAGGCACATCTGGAAGATGCGCCTATTCTGGCACTTGGCCACTCTCTTCCCATTCCCGTGTAGCGGTGGGATATGGGGTAATGAAGGGTTAATGCCACCTTGCTATTGTAAGGTGACATTAAGCCTAATTAATAATGGAGAGGCGTCAATTATGACACCTATCCATTATTAATCCAATACTAGTAAAGGGTTAAATAAAACACAAACACATTTTTTAAAATTATTTTAATGAAATGAATAAAATACTGCAACAACCATTGTTTTTAACGCCCAATCCAGTCACTGAAGACCCTCGTTCTGTGAGTAAAAAAACATAATAAACCAACAATATACTTACCCTCCGCAGATCTGTAACGTCCAACGATGTAAATCCTTCTGAAGGGGTTAAAACATTTTGCAGCAAGGAGCTGTGCTAATGCAGGCTGCTCCTCGCTGCAAAACCCCAGGGAATGAGGCTAAAAATAGATCAATGATCTATATTTAGCTTCATTTGCGGTGAGGCGCCCTCTGCTGGCTGTTCATAGATCGTGGGAAATTACCTAGAAAGCCAGGGAGCTTTCTAGGTAATTTCCCACGATCTATGAACAGCCAGCAGAGGGCGCCTCACCGCAAATGAAGCTAAATATAGATCATTGATCTATTTTTAGCCTCATTCCCTGGGGTTTTGCAGCGAGGAGCAGCCTGCATTAGCACAGCTCCTTGCTGCAAAATGTTTTAACCCCTTCAGAAGGATTTACATCGTTGGACGTTACAGATCTGCGGAGGGTAAGTATATTGTTGGTTTATTATGTTTTTTTACTCACAGAACGAGGGTCTTCAGTGACTGGATTGGGCGTTGAATAAAATACTGCAACAACCATTGTTTTTATTTCATTAAAATAATTTTAAAAAATGTGTTTGTGTTTTATTTAACCCTTTACTAGTATTGGATTAATAATGGATAGGTGTCATAATTGACGCCTCTCCATTATTAATTAGGCTTAATGTCACCTTACAATAGCAAGGTGGCATTAACCCTTCATTACCCCATATCCCACCGCTACACGGGAATGGGAAGAGAGTGGCCAAGTGCCAGAATAGGCGCATCTTCCAGATGTGCCTTTTCTGGGGTGGCTGGGGGCAGATATTTTTAGCCAGGGGGGGGCCAATAACCGTGGACCCTCTCCAGGCTATTAATATCTGCCCTCAGTCACTGGCTTTACTACTCTGGCGGAGAAAATTGCGCGGGAGCCCACGCCAATTTTTTCCGCCATTTAACCCTTTATTTTAAGAGCTAGAACGGCCAAATTTTGCAGATACACACTACTGACATTAGTAGTGTGGAATCTGCAAAAAAAATGGAGAGAAGACATGGTTTACTGTATGTAAACCATGTCTCAAATCATGTCGGGTTTTAGGAAGGAGAAGGAAAAAGCCGGTAATTGAATTACCGGCTTTCAAGCTGTCTAGCGCTGGAATAAATATTAATATATATACATATATGTGTCTCACTGACATATATATATATATATACCTATTCTATGTGTACACATTTATTCTACCTATTCTACTGTAAGCTGTCAGTGTGATTTTACTGTACACCGCACTGAATTACCGGCTTTTCTCTCTAACAGCGCTGCGTATTTCTCGCAAGTCACACTGCTTGTCCGTGTGTAATCCGTATTTTTCACGCTTCCATAGACTTTCATTGGCGTATTTCTTGCGCAGTACGGTGACAAACGCAGCATGCTGCGATTTTGTACGGCCGTAGAAAGCCGTATAATACTGATCAGTAAAATACGGCAAATAGGAGCAGGGGCATAGAGAATAATTGTGCCGTATTTTTTGCGAGTTTTACGGACGTAGATTCTGCGCTCTTACGTCCGTAAAACTCGCATGTGTGACGGCGGCCTTATTCTCTGTCCATCAAACATATGGAAGTAAAATGAGTGTTGCAAACAAAAATAGCCAATTAATATGCTGTATTAGGGTTGCTGGACTATTGTATCTTCTAGATAGCAGAAGTAACAGTTCACCGGGGAAGCTTTCATAGGCTAGAGTTTGAGCCATTGAATTGAAGGGTCTGTTCACACATTGGTTTTTGATGCAGAAAAATCAACTGAAAATACTTTGAATGTTTACATGAAAAAATGTTGTGCCAAATGTGCGTTTTTGCGTGCCTCTTTTCCCATTTGTGTAATAAGTTAAAAATGACACAAAAACATTGAAAGAAAAACTTTTTTCAAATCCGCAAGGAAAAAATTAGCAGCCTATGCATGACATTTGCTGGTTCTATAAGGCTAAGTTTATATGAGCAGCTTTAGCCGTTTAAGGGACCCATGCAAGAGCCATACATCTGTTAGCAGTAGCCGTTTAACCCCTTATCGGCATCGGACGTACTATACCGTTTAAGGGACCCGTGCAAGAGCCATACATCTGTTAGCAGTAGCCGTTTAACCCCTTACCGGCATCGGACGTACTATACCGTCCGATGCCGGCTCCCCTGCTTTGATGCAGGGCTCCGCGGTGAGCCCGCATCAAAGCCGGGACATGTCAGCTGTTTTGAACAGCTGACATGTGCCCGCAATAGGTGCGGGCAGAATCGCGATCTGCCCGCACCTATTAACTAGTTAAATGCCGCTGTCAAACGCAGACAGCGGCATTTAACTACCGCTTGCGGCCGGAAATGACGTCATCGCCGACCCCCGTCACATGATCGGGGGTCGGCGATGCTTGTATATTGTAGCCATAGAGGTCCCAGAGACCTCTATGGTTACTGATGAGCGGTGGCTGTGAGCGCCACCCTGTGGTCGGCGCTCACAGCACACCTCCATTTCTGCTACATAGCAGCGATCAGCAGATCGCTGCTATGTAACAGAGCCGATCGTGCTGTGCCTGCTTCTAGCCTCCCATGGAGGCTATTGAAGCATGGCAAAAGTTAAGAAAAAAAGTTTAAAAAAATGTGAAAAAAATAAAAAAAAAACATAAAAGTTTAAATCACCCCCCTTTCGCCCCAATCAAAATAAATCAATAAAAAAAATATCAAATCTACGCATATTTGGTATCGCCGCGCTCAGAATCGCCCGATCTATCAATTAAAAAAAAGTATTAACCTGATCGCTAAACAGCGTAGCGGGAAAAAAATTCGAAACGCCAGAATTACGTTTTTTTGGTCGCCACGACATTGCATTAAAATGCAACAACGGGCGATCAAAAGAACGTATCTGCACCAAATTGCTATCATTAAAAACGTCATCTCGGCACGCAAAAAATAAGTCCTCAACCGACCCCAGATCATGAAAAATTGAGACGCTACGAGTATCGGAAAATGGCGCAATTTTTTTTTTTTTTTTTTTAGCAAAGTTTGGAATTTTTTTTCACCACTTAGATAAAAAATAACCTAGTCATGTTTGGTGTCTATGAACTCGTACTGACCTGGAGAATCATAATGGCAGGTCATTTTTAGCATTTAGTGAACCTAGCAAAAAAGCCAAACAAAAAACCAATGTGGGATTGCACTTTTTTTGCAATTTCACCGCACTTGGAATTTTTTTCCCGTTTTCTAGTACACGACATGCTAAAACCAATAATGTCGTTCAAAAGTACAACTCGTCCCGCAAAAAATAAGCCCTCACATGGCCGAATTGACGGAAAAATAAAAAAGTTATGGCTCTGGGAAGGAGGGGAGCGAAAAACGAACACGGAAAAACGAAAAATCCCCCGGTCATGAAGGGGTTAAGGGACCCATGCAAGAGCCATACACCTGTTAGCAGTAGCCATTTAAGGGACCCATGCAAGAGCCATACACCTGTTAGCAGTAGCCGTTTAAGGGACCCATGCAATAGCCATACACCTGTTAGCAGTGGCCATTTAAGGGACCCATGCAAGAGCCATACACCTGTTAGCAGTAGCCGTTTAAGGGACCCATGCAAGAGCCATACACCTGTTAGCAGTAGCCGTTTAAGGGACCCATGCAAGAGCCATACACCTGTTAGCAGTAGCCATTTAAGGGACCCATGCAAGAGCCATACACCTGTTAGCAGTAGCCGTTTAAGGGACCCATGCAAGAGCCATACACCTGTTTGCAGTAGCCATTTGAGGGACTATTGCAAGAGCCATACACCTGTTAGCAGTAGCCATTTAAGGGACCCATGCAAGACCCATACACCTGTTAGCAGTAGCCATTTAAGGGACCCATGCAAGAGCCATACACCTGTTAGCAGTAGCCATTTAAGGGACCCATGCAAGAGCCATACACCTGTTAGCAGTAGCCGTTTAAGGGACCCATGCAAGAGCCATACACCTGTTAGCAGTAGCCGTTTAAGGGACCCATGCAAGAGCCATACACCTGTTAGCAGTAGCCGTTTAAGGGACCCATGCAAGAGCCATACACCTGTTAGCAGTAGCCGTTTAAGGGACCCATGCAAGAGCCATACACATGTTAGCAGTAGCTGCTTAAGGGACCCATGCAAGAGCCATACACCTGTTAGCAGTAGCCGTTTAAGGGACCCATGCAAAAGCCATACACTTGTTAGCAGTAGCCGTTTAAGGGACCCATGCAAGAGCCATACACCTGTTAGCAGTAGCCATTTAAGGGACCCATGCAAGAGCCATACACCTGTTAGCAGTAGCCATTTAAGGGACCCATGCAAGAGCCATACACCTGTTAGCAGTAGCCGTTTAAGGGACCCATGCAAGAGCCATACACCTGTTAGCAGTAGCCGTTTAAGGGACCCATGCAAGAGCCATACACCTGTTAGCAGTAGCCGTTTAAGGGACCCATGCAAGAGCCATACACCTGTTAGCAGTAGCCGTTTAAGGGACCCATGCAAGAGCCATACACATGTTAGCAGTAGCCGCTTAAGGGACCCATGCAAGAGCCATACACCTGTTAGCAGTAGCCGTTTAAGGGACCCATGCAAAAGCCATACACTTGTTAGCAGTAGCCGTTTAAGGGACCCATGCAAGAGCCATACACCTGTTAGCAGTAGCCATTTAAGGGACCCATGCAAGAGCCATACACCTGTTAGCAGTAGCCGTTTAAGGGACCCATGCAAGAGCCATACACCTGTTAGCAGTAGCCGTTTAAGGGACCCATGCAAGAGCCATACACCTGTTAGCAGTAGCCGTTTAAGGGACCCATGCCAGAGCCATACACCTGTTAGCAGTAGCCGTTTAAGGGACCCATGCCAGAGCCATACACCTGTTAGCAGTAGCCGCCGTTTAAGGGACCCATGCAAGAGCCGTACACCTGTTAGCAGTAGCCGTTTAAGGGACCCATGCAAGAGCCGTACACCTGTTAGCAGTAGCCGTTTAAGGGACCCATGCCAGAGCCATACACCTGTTAGCAGTAAGAGGAGCAATCTATGTGTCTGCATCTTTTTGGCTAGAGATGTGAATGGATATGAGATAAATAGAAAATGTGATTAATCCAGGATCACTTTACACTAAATGAACAGAACTCGTTTGACATTACAGAATGTTACAAATGTCAGACGAATAAGTCACAGTGTTGAAATGTCATTTACTTTCAGAATTAAAATGTAAAAAAATGCCACAAGCTTGTGGTATTCTAGATGTCAGATGTAAATTGAGCCGTGCAGACGAGCTGAGCTGTTGGGAGAGAGACACCTGGGAGACCGAGCGGCAGCAATAGAAAGTCAGGGAAAGCTTTGCATAATGCATTCCTGTTGTATTTAAGGATTTCACAGGTTATCGCCCTAATGCCACGCTAAGTATCAGCATTAGCAAATATCTGTGTAAACTGCAGGAACTAAACTTACTTAACTGAATAACATAAAGCCAGACATCCTCATGCATTTACAAAAGTCAGAATGTTTATTTATTAGGGCCTTCATTTCATCACTCCGGGAAAAAATAAAAAGATGCAAAATGTAACGACGGATCGAGCTCCTGAAGGAATAGGAACCTGAAGGCTGGCAGGTAGCTTATCTAGTGGCACTGCTCGGATTAAACACCTTGTCATCTCTGCGCTAGGACATCCTAAACACAGCTAACCTATTCCTCATAATGTCTTATTGCTCACACCAAGAAGTGCGCCTAAATAAATTATAGATGGCAACACAAAGGAAATAAAGAAAACAGCCCATCAGACATACATCTACGTGTCCCACGACTAGGGCGCATCGTATACCAGGACACTGCTCATTTACTAGATACATTATGCATATGCATAATCAATTTCTTAAATGGATAATTAAAATATAGCCGTCATTAGGAAAGATTTCCCCTGAAACAACTGTCACATGAAGAAAAAGTAAACCGCCTCATCTTGTAAGTCGTAATTCTCAAAGGAAATGCTCCCAGTTTCTGAAGGATATAAATAGAAGATGTAGAAATAGGAGGGAACAAACTGTCATGATTTAAAGAAAGCAGAACAGAAATTTATACAAATCAATTCAAGTGCTTTAGAAATAGAAAAAAACACAACGGAAATGTGCTTTTTTTCTAGTTATTGACTCATGCATTCATTTGTTCTCTCCCGATAAAACTGTTTATTCTCCCAAAGTAGTTTATTTTTAAACCTTTTTTCATTTATTCTGCATTACAAGGCTTAGATAAGAGTGTCACCAATCCTATAAAATGATATTAGATACAAATAATACAATATCACCCCTAACTATTCACAAGGCTATTCACACACCATTCAAAAGGAAGAAGACGCATACAGTGCTCTCAAGGGGTTACTCCAACATTTACAGTCATCACTTACCCACAGGATAGGCAGTATCTTGCGGATTAGAGGAAGCTTAACTATAGCAATACATACTGATCTCAAGAATAGGTCACTGAAATATGCTCTACAGCAGGGGTGTCAAACTGCATTCCTCGAGGGCGGCAAACAGGTCATGTTTTCAGGATTTCCTTGTACTGCACAGGTGATAATTTAATCACCTACACAAATAATGAGTTGGTGATTAAATTATCACCTGTGCAGTACAAGGAAATCCTGAAAACATGACCTGTTTGCAGCCCTCGATGAATGCAGTTTGACACCCCTGCTCTACAGCACTCACTCTTCCCCAGCAGTCAGGAATGAAAACACTGTGGAGTGCATCCAAAATCAATGCTGATGGAGTATTCAGAGTCCCGCTCTTTGGAATAGTGGGGTCTTAGTATTGCACCCACACTAATTCACAAGTTATTCCCCATCCTGGGGATAGATGAAAACTTAATTTTTTGTTTTAAATACCAATCTATTTGATATCAATCTCTTTTTTCTAATACACCTTAAAGCGAACCTGTCATCAGGATTGTGCACAGTAACCTACAAACACTGTCAGGTCGGCCCCATTTATACTGATTACAATGATACCTTGGTTGATGAAATCCGTCTTGTGGTTGTTGTGTAATCTTTGTAGTTTTCAGTCAATGAGATTATCATGCTTTGGGCTTTTTGTGGTGTTCTGTTCTTATATTCATACGTATGGGCCTAAATGAGAGGTGACTGAACCTTCAGTGACTTGTCTCCTATTTTAAATAATGTGCTTGCGCAGTTCATTTTGGTCTGGGAAAAAAAAAAATTAACTACAACAAAATGGTGTCGGCACATGTGCAGTAGCATCTGTCGCTTGCCAATAGATGCTATTGCGCAAGCGCCAGCGCCATTTTGTTGAAGGAAAAAAAAAATTGCCTACAGCAAAATGATGCCGGCGCTTGGTGAACACTGTCAGGTTGGCACCGTTATGCTCATTAAAATTATAACCTGGATTGTTGAAATCCATCTTGTGGTTGTTGTTTAATCTTTATTTGTAGTTTTCAGTTAATGAGATTCTCGTGCTTCGGGGTGGACTGTAGGCGGGGCTTTATGTGATGCTCTGCTTAGCTATTCCTCTGTATGGGCTTATGACAGGTCACTGATCCCTCACTGACCAGCCCCTATTTTACATACTATATATCTTATTGTTGGAAAAAATTACATTCATCATGGAGGCGCCTGCACTGTAGCATGATCAGATCTATGATATCCATATATTCATTTTATTTAGTGATATCAATTTCTTGAGAAAAAAAAATATTTCTCAAAATGGCGCTGGCCACACCTGCACAGTAGCATGCTACTGCGCAGGCACCACCGGCGCCATTTTGAGAAAGAATTTTGCTTTTCTATCCCTGCTGCTGAAAAACATACCCACAACATGATGCTGCACAACCATTTTTCACTATGGGGATGGTTGATTTGGTGCCAGACAGCGTTTACATAGGTGGCCTAAGAGTTCAGTTTCTCCTCTGACCACAGCACCTTCCTCCATACATTTGGGGAATCTCCCACATGTCTTTTAGCAAACTCAAAAAGAGCCTTATAATTTTTGTAAGTAAAAGCTTTTTTCTGCCCACTCTTCCATAAAGGCCCCCTCTGTGGAGTGTATGGCTTATTGTGGTTGTATGCACAGATACTCCAGTCTATGCTTGAGAACTCTGCAGCTCATTCAGGGTTACTTTTGGTCTCTGTACTGCCTCTCTGATTAATGCCCTCCTTGCCTGGGCTGAGCGTTTTTGTGGGCGGCTCTTGGTTGGCAGGTTTGTTGTGGTACTATGTTATTTCTATTTGTCGATTATGGATTTGATGGTGTTCCGATGATAATCACAGGTGGACTTCCTTTCACTAAGGCCCCCTTAACACGTCTGTTTTTTGTGTCCATATGCGGTCCGTTTTTTAAGGACTGCACATATGGACACGCGCACACCCATTGTATTTAATGGTGGTAGGCACATGTCAGGTTTTTCACATGTCATAGAGATTACCGCCGGTCACTGCCAGCTGTTGTAACGCTCAGTTCAGTGCGAGCCAACAGATAAATTGCGGTAACCTTCATGATGTCACCGGTAGCATCGTGAGAAAATTCTCACGGTGCAAGCGGTGATCCCATTGAGGTCATCACAGATCATCGGGCTGCTCAGAATGAGCTGCCCATGGGAATCGCAGCTTAAGTGATCTGCAGTAACCTCATTAATGTAACTGTAGGTCACTGAAGCTGTGCTCTGATGCTCAGCTCAGTGTCTCCTAGATGTCAGGCTGAATGGTTGCAAAGCATCCAGATGAAGCAAAGGTAGATTACGGCGCGGGACAAATGGATTATCATCGGACAGGTGAGGAATACGGTATTTTTTCTTATCTTTAATTTTACACTAATAAATAAGTAAAGGTACCTTCACACATAACGATATTGTTAACAATATCGTTGCTTTTTGTGACGTAGCAACGATATCGTTAATGAAATCGTTATGTGTGACAGCGACCAACGATCAGGCCCCTGCTGGGAGATCGTTGGTCGCTGAATAAAGTCCAGAACTTTATTTCGTCGCTGGACTCCTGCTGACATCGCTGGATCGGCGTGTGTGACACCGATTCAGCGATGTCTTCACTGGTAACCAGGGTAAACATCGGGTAACTAAGCGCAGGGCCGCGCTTAGTAACCCGATGTTTACCCTGGTTACCATCCTAAAAGTAAAAAAAACAAACAGTACATACTTACCTAACGCTGTCTGTCCTCCAGCGCTGTGCTCTGCACTCCTCCTGCACTGGCTGTGAGCGTCGGTCAGCCGGAAAGCAGAGCGGTGACGTCACCGCTCTGCTTTCCGGCCGCTGTGCTCACAGCCAGTACAGGAGAAGTGCAGAGCACAGCGCTGGAGGACAGACAGCGGTAGGTAAGTATGTACTGTTTGTTTTTTTTTACTTTTAGGATGGTAACCAGGGTAAACATCGGGTTACTAAGCGCGGCCCTGCGCTTAGTTACCCGATGTTTACCCTGGTTACCGGCATCGTTGGTCGCTGGAGAGCTGTCTGTGTGACAGCTCTCCAGCGACCAAACAGCGACGCTGCAGCGATCCGGATCGTTGTCGGTATCGCTGCAGCGTCGCTTAATGTGAAGGGGCCTTAAGAGAGGGTGGGGAGTGTTTATTTCAAATAAAGTAGTCTATGTCTTTCTACTAAAGGACTTTATTCTGGCTGTCTATTTTTTACAATATGACAATGTGGTTAGTAATGCTGACGTCTTCCAGACGCCTCTCCATTACTAACCCCTTCGCTTGATGTCATTGTTCATAAAACAGCTGACATCAACCCCAACCCTATTACCCCACTTGCCACTGCACCAGAGGTGATGCTAATGTAATTAGGCTGGGAGGGGGCCAATATCCGATATCTTCTAAACTAACCAGTAAATGCTAAACAAACAGCTGTGAGCTATTATTAATAGCCTGGGAACATTTGGGGCTAATGCCCCATTTCCCAGGTTACTAATATCAGCCCCCAGCGTCGGCTTTCCCTCCGCTGGTTTTGATAATTAAGCGGGAATCCTCGTAGTTTTTTTTTTTTATTATTTTTTTTTATTATTTAGTTTGAAAAAAAAACAACTGAAAAAATCCATACAAAAAAATGGTTATATAGCACACTGAAATATTTCTACCTATCTTTCATGTTTCTCATCACTATCTAACATTTTTAATACCTAACACTCTTTCATTTCTATTGTGCATTTTATGCCATATGTGTCACATTGACAGTACACAGACACATGGATATGGTCAGCACATGGACACACTAATGTCACACGGATGTCACACATGTACACATGGATGGCACATGGACACCGACCACAAACCTTACCTGTACTGGCTTTTCCTGGACAAGAATCACCGCGTAAAGGAGGTCTTAGCATGTGACTTATGAAGGTAATTGCTTGCACCAGAAATTTGAGGGGCTTCATAGCAAAAGGGGTGAATACATATGCACATGTCAATTTTTAATAATTTGATTCCATAAATTAAATTTATGCCTATATATATATATATATATATATATATATATATATATATATATATATATATTTTTTTTTTACTTCACTTCACTAACTTAGGCCGGTTTCACACGTCAGTGGCTCCGGTACGTGAGGTGACAGTTTCCTCACGTACCGGAGCCACTGACACACGTAGACACATTCAAATCAATGCATCTGTGCAGATGTCATTGATTTTTTGCGGACCGTGTCTCCGTGTGCCAAACACGGAGACATGTCAGTGTTCGTGGGAGCGCACGGATTACACGGACCCATTAAAGTCAATGGGTCTGTGTAAAACACATACCGCACACGGACGTTGTCCGTGTGCAGTCCGTGTGCCATGCAGGAGACAGCGCTACAGTAAGCGCTGTCCCCCCCCACTGGTGCTGAAGTCATGATTCATATCTTCTCTGCAGCAGCGTTTGCTGTAAAGAAGATATGAATAATCATTTTTTTTTGTTTCTCGTGTTTAAAATAAAGGTCCATGTCCCCACCTCCCTCCCACCCCCTGTACGCCTGCCCGCTGTTCTTAAAATACTCACCCAGCTCCCTCGCTGGCTGGCGCTGCTTCCTGTCCTGGTCGCACCTTCTACTGTATGCGGTCACGTGGGGCCGCTCATTTACAGTGATGAATATGCGGCATATTCATGACTGTAATCGGCGTCCCCACGTGACCGCTCATACAGTAGAAGGTGCGGCCAGGACAGGAAGCAGCGCCAGCCAGCGAGGGAGCCGGGTGAGTATTTTAAGAACAGCGGGCGGGCGCACAGGGGGTGGGGACATGGACCTTTATTTTAAACACGAGAAACAAAAAAAAAGGATTATTCATATCTTCTTTACAGCAAACGCTGCTGCAGAGAAGATATGAATCGTGGCTTCAGCACCAGATGCAGGGGACAGCGCTAAACTTTAGCGCTGTCTCCTGCACGGTGCGTGTGGTACCCAGTGGGCACACGGGTGGCACACGGGTGGCACACATGTGCCTCACGTGTGCCACACTGATGTGCCGCAGAAACGCACGGGCACACGGACACGAATAATTCCGGTACCGATTTTTCCGGTACCGGAATTATCTGGACGTGTGGGACTGCCCTTAGACTATTTAGTGGTGATGCATCACACACAAATTGGATTACAAAAATATTTAAACACGGGTTGTAATGTAGCAAAAAAGTAAAAAAGCCAAGGGGGAAGGAAAGGTGTGAATACTTTTACAAGCCACTGTATGTCTAGACATTTCAATTCTACTCCAGCAATTGATTTTAGGGGCAAAAATGGATACGTTAAGTTGAATTTTGAAACTACATCAATACATAAAAAAACCATTGCCAGGACACTGGTAGTGGCTTACTCCCCTCTCTATTTTGAGAACATGTGTGTGACAGGAGGGGGTGTTGGCTAAACATAAGTTGAAGGTATATGGGCACCTTTAATCTGTCCTTAGAATTGACTTTCAGTATTGGACAGTCAATTTGCCTTTGGATTATTCGTCCACCAAACAGGTCTCTCTTTATTTCTCCTCAAGGACATCACTGCTCCATGACAGCTGAAACTACTAGACCAAAAAGTCATTCAGATGTATTGTTTAATGAATATATCAACATATCTTTTATCTTCAAGGAGGATCTGAGCAATGATAATGTATGGAGAAAAGAAGATGTCCTGTACTACAGACCAATTCTAAGGATATATGTATACTGTATATTTGTATTATTGCAGGCACTTGAGAGCAGAAAAATTGCAGGAAGTAAAAACATAAAAAGGCATTTTACACAAATATATCTTAACACTGCCCACTGGCAAACTATAATGAGCATCTTGACAATCTGTATTGCTAAAATGATGCATTATGTCTATTACCTCTTGAAAAATTATTTTATTAGTTTATAATGGTTCACATATACTGGAGCCTTTCTAAAAATGGTGCTGGAATTTTTACTGTGCTTCTAGTGTCACTTTCTATAACAGCTAGGGGCACGTATTTTCCCAAAAGGATAAATGCAGCACTACCTACAGCAACATTTTTGGAAAAGGAATATTCTCTCTCATCAACCCAGAATACCTGATTTATTTTGCAGGTAACCTTTGGCATATCCTGAATTATAAAAAAAAAAAATCCCTTATATAAAGGATTCCAACATGGGTATGCTTGTCATAGAAAGTTGAATAAAGTGATACCTTGATATCTGCAAACCAATGTCTTATTCCAGTGAATTCCATGTTTTTCTGTTAAGATCTATGGGCCGGACACTGA
This sequence comes from Ranitomeya imitator, assembly GCF_032444005.1. NCBI lineage: Eukaryota > Metazoa > Chordata > Amphibia > Anura > Dendrobatidae > Ranitomeya > Ranitomeya imitator. Next base: position 325,807,358 of record NC_091286.1, on the reverse strand, counting down.
TCTCCCCGAGAATCTGCCTCCAGAGCTTATTTTAAATTATAGGGGGAGTTACCAGTGTGAGACATGTAAAGACTGACATTCTGCTTTCCTGAACTATATGTCTCACACTGATACACTGACGAGCAAAAGGGTAACAATGTTTTGAACCTTTGACTTTCAGGCTCCGTATCTCACCATCCACTACTTCTTTGAAAGTGAGCCTGTCATAATTTTATAGACAATCATTTTGGCAATATCATACATAAATTTGATGTGCAACTATTTAGAAAAGTTCTAAGCATTGTTAGTTTGTTACCTTTTTATTGTCAGTTCAACACCCCATTCATTTAAAATATGCTCTGGAGGCAGATTCTCAGGGAGACCCATAGATCTTAACAGCTCATTTACGTATTAAGAAAACTGTGGATTTTTGGAAATAAGGCATCAGATCACAGATATCAAGGTATAATTTTTTCAGCTTTCTATGACATGCATACACATGTAGGAGGATTGATTCTACTGTCAGATTATTATTATTATTATTTATTGTTATAGCGCCATTTATTCCATGGCGCTTTACATGTGAGGAGGGGTATACATAATAAAAATAAGTACAATAATCTTACACAATACAAGTCATAACTGGTACAGGATTCCCTTTAAATACCCTGCAATAGTTAAATTTTGCTAACTTATTCAGTAAAAAAATTTTATAATGACAGAAGAGACAAAAATCTGAAATTTTTCTCTATGGTAGTGATAACAATATAAACCTTACTGGTGAGAAAGTAATAAATAGAGATCTTCTGTTAGGGACCATTACAAGCATGGGTAACGGCACATATGGTGAGCTGTAACTACCAAAGTCATAGGATTCACGACGTGCGATTTCAAATATTCCTGTCATGTTAGTGTCTGCTCGGCTATAATTTAGCACAGAATGCACAGCTTGCAGGAAGAGTACTCCCACAGTCAGTGCTGCTGACCTCATCTGGGATGGACAGGTCCAGAATCTTTGTTTTAATCATATTGACAGCTCACACTGGGAGTAATTACAACAATCAGACTCAATTCCAGACCTCCTGTTTCACATACAATGCAATTTCTAAAACTGAAAATGAGCTGCAGTTGGTATATCACTATTCAGAAAATGCAGATCAAGATGCTCAGGCAGAGGCAAAGTGCTTAAAAGCTTCCAATAATCAGAAATGACTTGGGATTTAGTAATAGAAGCAGCAGCACAAAAGCTACATGGCAAAACATCAAGAAATAAAAGGTACGGTATATGTTTGTAAAGTAAAAATGGTTACACGCCCATTTATACCCTCCCGTGGTGACCAGAATTATGCCTATTTTCATGGTGAAACGAGAACTATTTTTCTCTATTTTAATGTTATCAGGCTTTAACATGCATTTGCCCAATAAGGGAAAAACAACTTTTATAATCAATTAAGAGTAATAAACAGCACGTAGTAAGAGTAGTACGTAGTCAAGAACTGTCATTTGTAAAGCCCAAGTCCTCAGCAGTAACTGGATAAACTAGGATTATATATCTTTACATTTATACTGGCCACTTTTGCACCGTATTCCTCGCTCTTCAGGATTTGTCTCCTCTACCTCCTCTAAGGTGCAATTCTCCTTTGTGTCGGGTTTCCCAAAGGACACAGCAAATTCATGCACATTTGTATGCATACGGCAGATGGTCGAGGTGTACAAATGTATAACCTTAGCAATTTCCAATTTCTTTACTGAGGTCCATTGGGATTATTCGGAATCTTGGAGGTCTATATTCCTATGTCACTTTGATGTTACCAATATCTTCTTGTTATCTGATTTTAGTGTTGATTCTTGCAAATGTTCAGTTGACTACTAACAAAGTCAGTGGCCAAATGGTGAAATTTCCCTATTAAAGGGTTAATTGGTTCATGGACAGCAAATTCATGACGGTTACTTTTTCTAACCTCACATTGATTGATGAGCTTCAGCATAAAAGTTGATTTGCTGAAGAAAAAAAAAAGCAAGGAGCTCATACATGTCATACAAAAACATGCAAAACATGAATTTTAAGCAAATCTAGAAACTATATTGGGTAAACTATTCATGACATTATGACTTTATATGCATTTTTTTAATTTTTAAAATGTAATTTTCATTCACATTCTTATATCCAAATTAAAAAGAAAACACCATCACTGTGGCTGCTATAAAGATAATTTTTCAGTAGTTTTGTCAATATCATGACAGGCAAAACTGTCATGATTGATAGATATCACCTATATACAGCAGATAACACAGATTGGAATCATACAGAGTAAGTGGTTGCTGCTCCCTGCACAGTGACCTCTGCATAGGACACAGAGCACGGTCACAAGGAAAAGTCAAAAGTCTCAGCATATTTATTGCTGTCTATGTGCTGTAAGGCTAGGTTCACATTGCGTTAGTGCAATCCGCTTAGCGCATACGCTAACGCAATGTACAAAAAGGATTGCGTTTAGCGATCCTGCTAGCCTGCGCAAGCGAGAAACGGACCTCGAACGCTGCAAGCAGCGTTTGAGGTCCGTCAGAAAATAACGGGACATTGCTAACGCATGCCAAAAATGGCATACGTTAGCGATGTGTTAGATACATTGCGGTCAATGGGTGCGCTAACGGATCCGTTACATAGCGTTAATAGCGCCATGTAACGGATTCCGCCAGCGGACACCCACTAACGCAATGTGAACCCAGCCTAAAGCATACCAATGAATTCTGTTACCAGAAGCTTAGGTAAAATGGCCGCACCTGCAAAACTTACAAAAAAAAATAGGATAAAAAAAATCTACATATAGAAAATAATTTTTAAAAAAGTATGATTTGTTATCTGCTTTTAATTATTTCAAAATATTACAGAGAATAATACATCTCCTTAAAAAAAAAAAAAAAACTACATGGCATATATTTTGGATTCTGTAAGAAAGCTAAAAAAAAGAAAGTTGAATGTGAAATTTACTTGCAAAAAATACACATTTCTGGGGCCAAGTCACCCATATTGCCACGGCTCGGTTTGCAGACTCGATTCGCTGACTTGTTGCTCCGACGTTGGCTCCTCTATTTGCTGAGTTATTGCCTTTTCTACCCTGTCCAAGTGTGAATAAGTGAAAAATCAGCTCACCCGATGTGTAATTCCAATCCAGGATAGGATCCAATCAAGGGTCCTGTGACCAGTGTTCAAGAACTTTATTGTTCGAAACGCGTATGGTTCTTATTATACATCACCCCCTATTTTATATTTGCAATGTTGTCTGAGATGTCCTAATTGATGTTGTAACATTTTAAAAGCATTTTCCAAATAAAGCCGAATGAAAGATTTCACACTGTCCACATTTGTTCTGCCCTATCACATTCTTTGTTGGGTTTGATATGTCCACCCTTCACTGCACTTCCTTGCTGGCTATATCTCTAGGTAGACTTGAGTTCAGAAGTTCCAACCCTTCAGCTAAAGGTACCGTCACATTAAGCAACGCTGCAGTGATATAGACAATGAGCCGATCGCTACAGCATCGCTGTTTAGGTTGCTAGGAGACGTCAAACACCAGCAACAGCAGAACGATGCAGGAGCGATCCAGTGACGTACTTATCGTTCTCGCTGGTTGTTGCTCCATGAAAAAACATTGCAGGCATCGTTGCTTTTGCTGTCAAACATGACGAATCACGCCAACCTGACAACCAAATAAAGTTCCGGACTTTCAGCGACGACCAGCGATGTCACAGCAGAATCCTGATCTCTGCTGCATGTCAAACACAATGAGATCGCTATCCAGGACGCTGCAACGTCACGGATCGTTGTCGTTCTTGTTGGAAAGTTGTTCAGTGTGAAGGTACCTTAACCCCTTTCTGACCTCGGACGGGATAGTACGTCCGAGGTCAGATCCCCTGCTTTGATGCAGGGCTCCGCAGTGAGCCCGCATCAAAGCCGGGACATGTCAGCTGTTTTGAACAGCTGACATGTGCCCGCAATTGGTGCGGGCAGAATCGCAATCTGCCCGCACCTATTAACTAGTTAAATGCCGCTGTCAATCGCAGACAGCGGCATTTAACTACCGCATCCGGCCGGGCGGCCGGAAATGACGTCATCGCCGACCCCCGTCACATGATCAGGGGTCGGCGATGCGTCTCCATTGTAACCATAGAGGTCCTTGAGACCTCTATGGTTACTGATGAGCGGTGGCTGTGAGCGCCACCCTGTGGTCGGCGCTCACAGCACACCTCCATTTCTGCTACATAGCAGCGATCAGCAGATCGCTGCTATGTAGCAGAGCCGATCGCGTTGTGCCTGCTTCTAGCCTCCCATGGAGGCTATTGAAGCATGGCAAAAGTAAAAAAAAAAAGTTAAAAAAAATGTGAAAAAAATAAAAAAAAATATAAAAGTTTAAATCACCCCCCTTTCGCCCCAATCAAATAAATCAATTAAAAAAAAATCAAATCTACACATATTTGGTATCGCCGCGCTCAGAATCGCCCGATCTATCAACTAAAAAAAAGCATTAACCTGATCGCTAAACAGCGTAGCGAGAAAAAAATTTGAAACGCCAGAATTACGTTTTTTTGGTCGCCGCGACATTGCATTAAAATGCAATAACGGGCGATCAAAAGAACGTATCTGCACCAAAATGCTATCATTAAAAACGTCATCTCGGCATGCAAAAAATAAGCCCTCAACGGACCCCAGATCACGAAAAATGGAGACGCTACGAGTATCGGAAAATGGCGCAATTCTTTTTTTTTTTTTTTTTAGCAAAGTTTGGAATTTTTTTTCACCACTTAGATAAAAAATAACCTAGTCATGTTAGGTGTCTATGAACTCGTACTGACCCGGAGAATCATAATGTCAAGTCAGTTTTAGCATTTAGTGAACCTAGCAAAAAAGCCAAACAAAAAACAAGTGTGGGATTGCACTTTTTTTGCTATTTCACCGCACTTGGAATTTTTTTCCCGTTTTCTAGTACACGACATGCTAAAACCAATGATGTCGTTCAAAAGTACAACTCGTCCCGCAAAAAATAAGCCCTCACATGGCCAAATTGATGGAAAAATAAAAAAGTTATGGCTCTGGGAAGGAGGGGAGTGAAAAACGAACACGGAAAAATGAAAAATCCCATGGTCATGAAGGGGTTAAGGGTTTGAGTTGCATAGTAATCACCAGTTAAATTTCTGCAGTGAGTCTGTTTGTTTTCCTTCCCAGACCCTCTTCTTTTAATCTCTTTATGATTCTGGGAGGTTATACTTGTTCCGTTTACTCTTGGCTCTCCTTAGCTTTTCCTCTCTACCCTATATGAACGTGTTTAAATTTTCTCAGCCTAGGTTTTTGTAGCTTCCTGCACACTTTCCTCTCTTTTTGCTGGTAGTGCGCTGCGGACTCCCCTCTGGTTCCTCAGGAGGTATTATAATCCCATTGATGGCCTTTTAGGAGGCCCGAGGTGGTGTTTTTGAGTTGTGGGCTAGGGTCTTTCTAGTCCATACAGGGACTAGTTGGGTGTGGGTGTGGCGTCTCTCTGCAGTAGGTCTTCCCTTTTCTATTACCCATGAGTGAGGCTGCCGTCACACTAGCAGTATTTGGTCAGTATTTTACATCAGTATTTCTCAGCCAAAACCAGGAGTGGGTGATAAATACAGAAGTGGTGACGTGTTTCTATTATACTTTTCCTCTAATTGTTCCACTCCTGGTTTTGGCTACAAATACTGATGTAAAATACTGACCAAATACTGCTAGTGTGACGGCAGCCTGACTGTGTTACGTTCCTAACACACATTTCATAATGCCTAACATAAAGGATTCACAAAACAATCTAGTAAATTCCAATAACATTATCATTCAAAAATCTTTGTTGCTTCATAAGAAATACAAACTTTCTTTATCGTCCAGAAGCCGTTTATTGTGGCAATAGTCAGATCTCACTTCCATGAATTGTCTACATAATATTAACAATATCCGTCAATGCAGCATTTCACTTAACCTGCTGGCTGAATACAGAAGATACTATTTTAGGCTTCCTCTTGTAGAATACTGAAATAATTAGCTTTTCCTAGAATGAACTGGAACAAAAATATGCCTCTAATTATTCTATTCAAAGTGTGCTTATTTATTAATGCCTGCTTTTTCCTTTTGATAAACTGGCAATTGACAGCCCTGCTACCAAATTTATGAAGAATGTTAGTTCCTAATATACTGACAATTGAAGCATAAGAAACCGTTATGTGCAATTGACATTTACAAAGAATTTCTAACCTAAACATCCAAGGCATTTTAGGTTTTTTTGATATCCACTAGTGATTTGGTGTATTTTCATTTTTCTTCGCTGACATTTAAAAAAGTGACAGAATATCAACATAATGGTATAATACCAGGATCGGTGAAAAAAAAAATGCTCATGGGCCTCTTTCATGAGTCTCCTCTTTTCATTCAGTAATCACAGTGGGGGATCTATCGTGTCTCCCTCACAGGCCCCCTTCACCCCTCCAGGAATAATCACTGCAGCCCCTTTTTCACAGCATGTCTTCCCTACCGTTCGCAAATAATCACAGCAGTAGTCTACTAGTCTTCCCTTCTTTCCCCTTGGTGACAGCAGTACTTCACCCTCCCCTCATATACTAATCTCCAAAAGCTACTATGATGTGCGTTTTGAAGACAGGAAGCTTCGTGTGAGCAGACAATTCCAGACTGCAGCAAGAAGCTTTCCACATCAATCTCTTCTAAGAAAGTTTGAACTATCTCACAATGCTTGCCAAACCTCTTACCATGGCTTCCTTAAAGGAAATGTGCCATGTAAAAAAAAAACATATTTCTTTCACCAAATTAAAGAAATGTAAAGTATTAAAGGTTTTAACAAAATAAGTTTTTATTGAGGAAAACATGAGAAATAATTTAAAGTTTTGATATTTTCCACTTTTAAACACTAGAGGGAGCAGTTGCTGGAAATGCCATGAAAATCTGGAGAACAAATAGCTCACATTATGCAGTAATTATGGGCAGGATCTGCTTCATGTGGCTGATATCACTCCTCCTCTTCTCCCCTTCTGCGAGTTTGTAAAAAGATAAGGGAGGATAAAGTTTAGGATCACAGTGCAGAAGCATTTGGTTACCGAGATGTGGACAGTGTTACAAAGTATGGCTGGCAGCGCCGATTCTGTTAGTTGGTGCTTCTCGCTGTACCACAAGCTGGGCTGGGATATGAGCCATGTATCACGTGCTGGGCTTGGATACATGGCATGTATGACGTGCTGGGGATGAATAAGCAGAGTGTATGACGCTCTGAGGATGGATACGCCAAGTATATCATGCTCTGGGGATGGATATGATGAGCGTATCATGCGCTAGGGATGGATACAAAAGCATATCATGCTCTGCGGATGGATACGATGAGCATATCATGTGCTGGGGAAGGATATGAAAGCATATCACACTCTGGGGATGGATACGAGGAGCGTATTACACGCTGGGGAAGGATACAAAAGCATATCACACTCTGGGGATGGATACGAGGAGCATATTACACGCTGGGGAAGGATACAAAAGCATATCACACTCTGGGGATGGATACGAGGAGCGTATTACATGCTGGGGAAGGATACAAAAGCATATCACACTCTGGGGATGGATACGAGGAGCGTATTACATGCTGGGGAAGGATACAAAAGCATATCACACTCTGGGGATGGATACGAGGAGCGTATTACACGCTGGGGAAGGATACAAAAGCATATCACACTCTGGGGATGGATACGAGGAGCGTATTACATGCTGGGGAAGGATACAAAAGCATATCACACTCTGGGGATGGATACGAGGAGCGTATTACACGCTGGGGAAGGATACAAAAGCATATCACACTCTGGGGATGGATACGAGGAGCGTATTACACGCTGGGGAAGGATACAAAAGCATATCACACTCTGGGGATGGATACGAGGAGCGTATTACACGCTGGGGAAGGATACAAAAGCATATCACACTCTGGGGATGGATACGAGGAGCATATTACATGCTGGGGAAGGATACAAAAGCATATCACACTCTGGGGATGGATACGAGGAGCGTATTACACGCTGGGGAAGGATACAAAAGCATATCACACTCTGGGGATGGATACGAGGAGCGTATTACACGCTGGGGAAGGATACAAAAGCATATCACACTCTGGGGATGGATACGAGGAGCGTATTACATGCTGGGGAAGGATACAAAAGCATATCACACTCTGGGGATGGATACGAGGAGCGTATTACACGCTGGGGAAGGATACAAAAGCATATCACACTCTGGGGATGGATACGAGAAGCGTATTACACGCTGGGGAAGGATACAAAAGCATATCACACTCTGGGGATGGATACGAGAAGCGTATTACACGCTGGGGAAGGATACAAAAGCATATCACACTCTGGGGATGGATACGAGAAGCGTATTACACGCTGGGGAAGGATACAAAAGCATATCACACTCTGGGGATGGATACGAGGAGTGTATTACACGCTGGGGAAGGATACAAAAGTATATCATACTCTGGGGATGGATACGAGGAGCGTATTACATGCTGGGGAAGGATACAAAAGCATATCACACTCTGGGGATGGATACGAGGAGTGTATTACACGCTGGGGAAGGATACAAAAGCATATCACACTCTGGGGATGGATACGAGAAGCGTATTACACGCTGGGGAAGGATACAAAAGCATATCACACTCTGGGGATGGATACGAGGAGCGTATTACACGCTGGGGAAGGATACAAAAGCATATCACACTCTGGGGATGGATACGAGGAGTGTATTACACGCTGGGGAAGGATACAAAAGTATATCATACTCTGGGGATGGATACGAGGAGCGTATTACATGCTGGGGAAGGATACAAAAGCATATCACACTCTGGGGATGGATACGAGGAGTGTATTACACGCTGGGGAAGGATACAAAAGCATATCACACTCTGGGGATGGATACGAGGAGTGTATTACACGCTGGGGAAGGATACAAAAGCATATCACATTCTGGGGATGGATATGAGGAGCGTATTACACGCTGGGGAAGGATACAAAAGCCTATAACGCTGTGGGGATTGATATGAGGAGCGTATTACATGCTGGGGAAGGATACAAAAGCATATCACATTCTGGGGATGGATACGAGGAGCGTATTACACGCTGGGGAAGGATACAAAAGCCTATAACGCTGTGGGGATTGATATGAGGAGCGTATTACACGCTGGGGAAGGATACAAAAGCCTATAACGCTGTGGGGATTGATATGAGGAGCGTATTACACGCTGTGGAAGGATACAAAAGCATATCACACTCTGGTGATGGATACGAGGAGAATATTACATGCTGGGGAAGGATACAAAAGCATATCACACTCTGGGGATGGATACGAGGAGCATATTTCACGCTGGGGAAGGATACAAAAGCATATCACACTCTGGGGATGGATACGAGGAGTATATTACACGCTGGGGAAGGATATGAAAGCATATCACACTCTGGGGATGGATACGAGGAGCGTATTACACGCTGGGGAAGGATACAAAAGCATATCACACTCTGGGGATGGATATGAGGAGCGTATCATGTGCTGGGGTCAGATATGAGGAGCGTATCACACAGCGGGGTTGGATATGCAGAGTGTATCACGCACTGGGGAAGGATACACAGAGTGTTAATCATAGGCATGAGCCTTAGGCTACTTTCACACTAGCGTTTTTTGCAATACGTCGCAATGCGTCGTTTATGGGAAAAAACGCATCCTGCAAAGTTGTTTGCAGGATGCGTTTTTGCCCCATAGATTAAAGATTAGCGACGCATTGCGATGCATTGACACACGTCGCAACCGTCGTGCGATGGTTGCGCCGTGTTGTGGCGGACCGCCGGGAGCAAAAAACGTTACATGTTACGTTTTTTGCTGCCGACGGACCGCTTTTTCTGACTGCGCATGCGCAGCCGGAACTCCGCCCCCACCTTCCCGCACCTTACAATGGGGCAGCGGATGCGCAGGAAAAATGCATCCGCTGCCTCCGTTGTGCGGCGCATTCACTGGTAGCGTCGGAACCTCGGCCCGACGCACTGCGACGGGCTGAGTCCGATGCTAGTGTGAAAGTAGCCTTACCAGTGCTATGGGATAATACTTAGTATAATAAAGTTAGGGTGGGTAGACATAGGTACAATGTGCAGATGCCTCTTCATCTCTAGTTCTTGATTAAAAGACTCTTAACAAGGTTTTAGCTTTTACTCGGAACCTTAAATGACAGTATGCCACTCATTCCTATGATCAGATAAATCACAACAAAATTCTGATTTGCTAAAAATAAATATGCTAAAACAACAAACCTTATAAATAAATACAGCAATAATATGAATTTATTGGCTCTATTACCATAGGCCAACCTTCAAAAACATTTAGCTCTCCTACTCATTATTCTTATGCAAGGTTAATGATGAAGTAACACAAAGAAAACAAAATCTATATATTATTTCATGAAAGGTAATTTACAATCATCTGGCAATAGTCTAAGGGCTTATACTCACTTGCGTGAAATACGGCCGAGTCTCGCATGTTAAAACCCGGCTCTGCCGCCGGCACTCCTGAGCGGAGCGTGCGGCCGCATAGCAATACATGGAGCCGCATGCTCCGCTCCCAAGTGCCGGCGGCAGAGCCAGGTGTTACCATGCGAGACTTGGCAGTGTTTCACACAAGTGAGTATGAGCCCTAATAAGCATGATGTCCAAGTCAGGGTATGTTCACTTGCAGGGTTTTTTTTTATGCAAAGTACCAGAAAAAGCTCTGAGATTTCAGAAATTTCATGCGCACACTTTGTTTTACCTTGCTGAATTTGAGGATGTCTAAAGGTACCGTTATACTAAACGATTTACCAACGATCACGACCAGCGATACGATCTGGCCGTGATCGTTGGTAAGTCGTTGTGTGGTCGTGGAGAGCTGTCACTCAGACAGCTCTCCAGCGACCAACGATGCCGAAGTCCCCAGGTAACCAGGGTAAACATCAGGTTACTAAGTGCAGGGCCACGCTTAGTAACCCGATATTTACCCTGGTTACCATTGTAAATGTAAAAAAAAAAAACACTACATACTCACATTCCGGTGTCTGTCACGTCCCTCGCCGTCAGCTTCCCGCACTGACTGTGAGCGCCGGCCGTAAAGCACAGCGGTGACGTCACCGCTGTGCTCTGCTTTACGGCCGGCTGGCGCTGACACAGTCAGTGCGGGAAGCTGACGCCGGGGGACGTGACAGGCATCAGAATGTGAGTATGTACTGTTTTTTTATTTTTTTACTTTTACAATGGTAACCAGGGTAAATATCGGGCTACTAAGCGCGGCCCTGCGCCTAGTAACCCGATGTTTACCCTGGTTACCAGTGAACACATCGCTGGATCAGCGTCACACACGCAGATTCAGCAATGACAGCGGGTGATCAGCGACCAAAAAAAGGTCCTGATCATTCCCAGCGACCAACGATCTCCCAGCAGGGGCCTGATCGTTGGTGGCTGTCACACATAACGATTTTGTTAACGATATCGTTGCTACGTCACAAAAAGCAACGATATCGTTATGTGTGACGGTACCTTTAGTTTTTGAAATCTGCAGCATGTCACTTCTTTCAGCGTTTTTCTGCTGCGTTCTTCGTGAATAAAACTAACTTTAATAAATGTGTACTGTGGACAAAATACTCATATAATTCGCACCCAAAACAACACTGCTAAAGAAAAATGCAGAAGACTTGAATTTTGGATACAAAGCTTTTACTGCTAAGACAGCAGGTGTTGGCTACATAAAAAAAATGCTGTAAAGACGCAGTGTGTAAAAACATAGCCCCTACCAATCCTAGGTCACTTTGTGCTCTCATAACCACCTCCTAATACCAATTTTACTAAATGACTACTTTATTCACTCTTCACACCCCAGGATTTATCTTAAAATATACCGAGCCTAAGTTTTGTACATTTGTACACGAAGAAACACAAACTTAATGAACTGTGGATTTAAGCAGAAAATCAACTAAAAAAGTGTTTTATATGTGTTGTTAGCTGCACAGACAATCTAAACGTGATGATTAAAATTCGACAGGGAGAAGTGAAATATGAACACAGATTAAACATTCTCTTTCCAAGCCCAGGAGCATTTAATATCTTTGATGAGTGATATGAATTCAAGGTTCTTGAGAAAGGACTAAAACATTGTGAGCTTGTCAATGATGTGTTACCCGACAGTGAGAGTTTTACGCTTTTAGAAAAGTGGTTGTCCATTGTGTCTACCCTGCCTGGTGCGTTGTCAAAGAGGATTCATCATTCTTGAATCTCATTAAAAGTGGAGGTCAGAAATGGAAGCAGACGGCTTAAGTTACGTAGTGGGGAGCAACATGAAACTGCACTGGTGAAAGAAGTTAACCTTTTATAAACTGCGCAACTAGTGAAACTACTGTCAAAGCAACAGACTGTACCCACATTACTTCCTAAAACAGGATAGACAGACGGCTACCATTATCGGTTGCAAAGAAGTGAACATAGCAAACATCATGCATGTGCTCTACACAGTGGACTTAAAAGGGTGGTCCAGAACCTAATATGTCCTTTCTAAATATCTATCTTTACATCCTAATCACTTGTGCAATTAGTTATGTTACACAATACCCCTACACTTCTCCCTACCCTGCTGATTCCTAAACGTGCTTTTCTACTTCACTTCTTGTGACGTTTTGTTGAGAGAAGTCTTAGGCTGTGTGCACACGATGCAGATTTGGTGCAGAAAAATCTGCTGCAGTTCTGCACTAAATCTGCATCTCCTGGCAGAATCTGCAGGTGCGTTTTTGATGCGTTTTTTTAGCACAAATCTGCACAAAAAACGCATCAAAAACGCATCAAAAACGCACCAAAAACGCACCTGCAGATTTCTATTATGGAGGGGTGCAGAAACGCTGCAGAACTGCACAAAAGAAGTGACATGCACTTCTTTGAAATCTGCAGCGTTTCTGCGCAGATTTTTCTGCACCATGTGCACAGCTTTTTTTTTTCACATTGATTTACATTGTACTGTGATCACAGTGCAGTTCTGCAGCGTTTCTGCTGCAGAAAAATCTGCTGCAGTTCTGCACTAAATCTGCATCGTGTGCACATACCCTTACAGTAGACTGGTGCTGCACTCACTTCCCCACAGTGTCGATAACCTCTCCTGGAACAGGACATCATCAAGTGACAACACTATACTTACTTACTACGCTACGTCCCCACGGTCAGTAATCGGCAGCGCTCTGGACGCAGCACATATCCGCTCCGTCCAAAGCATTGCCGGCTATTGAACGCAGGTGATTCCACATGTGTTCATTGAACTGTGCGGAATCACTGCACCCAATACATTATATGGGTGATATTTATCTTACGGAGACTGAGCCTCTCTGCAAGATAAATAGACATGCTGCGGTCTGGAAAGACGTGCTGCATGTCCGTCTCCGCAGGTGAGCCACGGGTGCCGCTGCACGCATAGTGGACATGGGATTTCTTGAAATCCCATCCACTATGCAGTAACATCTGGCTGCTGCGGATGTACGCAGCATCCAATCTGAAGCATTTACTGACCATGGGAACATACCCCTACAGTTTCCTCTGAGGAAGTTTAGGTTCATGGTTATGGTGATAGAAGTTGTGGGAGAAGTGAGCGCAGGGCAGCACTCTGCTTCTGTCTTTGCCACAGTTTCTAACTGCGAAACAACACTTCATCAGGTGATGGAGATAAAAGCAGTGTGAGTGCCAGTGCCGCTCAACAGCTTCAATCATGGCGCTACAATGAATCATCATCGGGGGCGGTGATAGATGTTGTGTGAGCGCTACCATCACCACCCCCTAATTACAATTCATTTGAGCGTGGTAATAGAAGCTGTGGGACAGTGCTGGTGTCCCTCACTGCCTTTATCACTGCCCTCTGACAACTTTGCAGCAGTGAGGACAGAAGCAGAGTGCTGGCGCTTCACTCACCTCTCTGCAGAGCCTATCACCATGACCATGGATCCAGGGCATCATCAGAAGGCAGTGATGCAAGACACTGTAGGAAGTAACTACAGCACCTATTCCTGATGATGTCAGAAGGGGTGGTAGATGCTGTGGAGAAGTGAGTACAGTCCCAGCCTCTTTTGATGCTCTCTTTGAGGCTCCTATCAAATATACCCACAGCAAGTGAAGTAAAATAAATAAAATAAAAACATTTAGGGAAATGAAGAAAAAAAACACATTTAGAGATTATGTATACATTTTAGTCCATGAGAATAGAATCAAAACACATTCAACAATATCTAAAACCAAAACCTCCCACCATAATGGACAGGCAACAGAAAGTATTGTTTCAAAATATATATTTTGTTTATTTATAAGAACTTATCGAAACGCGCGTCGGCGTTGAAGGCAGGTCACATGTGGTCCCATCGAGGTAATTATGTCTGGATAAGCACTTTATTGTACCTATATGGTTGGTAATGTTTGAATGCACTTAAGCACTTTGCCTTGGTTTTTCTAGAAGATATTTTGTTATGGATATTACCTATGATTCTAACAGTAGTGGCATGAGGGACATTAAATAAGGTTTAATTGCTATTTGTTATACAATGTATGTCAATCGCCATGTTGGAACCACACTTGATCTGTTTTAGATTGGAGGCATCATTACAATAATTTTTTGTAAAAAATAATAAATATTGAATCTGTGATATAAATAAAATATATATTTTTAACAAATACATTCTGTTGCCTGTCCATTATGGTGGGAGGTTTTGGTTTTACATTACATTTACATTTTACATTTTAGGGATTAGAAGGATTGGGAAAAGTATAAGGTATTGTACAATAAAGCTACCGTAATTACAAAATGAGTAAGGTGTAAAAATAGAAATTTAGAAAGGACATTTTAGGTACTAGACCACCCTGTTATGGACTCCCCTTCTCAGTAGTCATACATTTAATACATATCCTGTGGAATGGTTATATTCTGATCCTGCTTTCTACAGGAAGCATTGCAGACACTGATTTAATTTTTTTTGTAAAATTTAACATGTTTATTCCATTTAATTGCTTTTCTAAATAGCTTGAATAAGGGATCAGAGCCTAAACTCATAAGCAGTGGTTCAACCGAGATCAATGGGGGCTGAATGTAGAAAAGTCTCCATGGTGGCAACGCACGTCTTGCGGTTATAATGGTAAAAAGAAAACAAGCAGTAGCTGGAAGAATGCCTGAGGAGCCCCATGGATTGATAGTAGCATATTATTTACAAGGCAAAAATGTAAATACCGTAAAAGTATAATGATTTCACATGAGAACATTAAAGATAAAGCAGTGCAGCCTTCCAGAAATGCAAACCCCTTCAATAGTGGCAATCATTCCGTCACATCTGTTGTCCCAATGGATGCACCTTGCTATGTGCTAGCACAACTCTAAAATACACAATAGATGCCTCCTTACCAGCTATCTAGAACTTCCAAGTAATGGCTAGGAGAACATTAATCGTAGCTATTCATTTATTTGCTACACCTATGACTTGCATGGCAAAAGCAATTACATTGGGGTCATCTATCACAAAAATTCACATGGTGCTATCTTTAGAAAAAGAAAAAAAAACACAAATGATCTAGTGTCGATGCCACTACTAATTACTACTCCCAGCGACTGTAAAATAGAGTGGAAAGGATCCATTTCCCCTCTTCAGACCTTTCACTAAGATTATACAGCAAATACATAGGCCAATGATCCCTATGAATATGCTTCTATCTGTCAAAAAAAAGTGAGAAAAGCGCTGCTCTTCAGAAATTAACAGTTGAATGTATTTTAGGTATAATAGGGCAATGGTATTTTAATAGTGATGACTGACTTTTTGGGTAATAAATAGTGATGAGCAAATATACCGGTACTCGTTACTCGAGATTTCCCGAGCACGCTCGAGTATTTTTTAGTGCTCGGAGATTTAGTTTTCTTGGCCGCAGCTGGATGATTTACAGCTACTAGCCTGCTTGATTACATGTGGGGATTCCCTAGCAACCAGGCAACCCCCACATGTATTTATGCTGGCTAATAGCTGTAAACCATTCAGCTGCGGCGATGAAAACTAAATCTCCAAGCACTAAAATATACTCGGAGGACCCCCGAGCGTGCTCGAGAAATCTCGAGTAACGAGTATATTTGCTCATCACTATTAATAAATGACCATATGGGCAAGTGCACCCAATGTACAACAGGGCAAATTAGTATGCTTGCGCAGGAGCACTATGCCCAGGTGACTGTGTGGATGACGTAGGAACAGGTCATCAACATGAAGCAAGAAGGAGGACGGCATCAAAAGAAGATGGGAGGCACCGGGCCAGGAACATAAACACCCCTCAGACCGGACCGCCCCACAGGTGAGTATAATAAAAGGTCTTTTTCATCTCTTGCAGGCCAGATTGGGGGCAGATATACAGCATTATAGAATGCTGTATATCAGGGCTGAAAGGTGGTGGCCGTATCTCATGTCGCTCAAACCTGGTGACAGGTTCGCTCTAAACACAAGAGAACCAGGCTGAGTTTTTCCAAGAAGAAGACGCTTCAGGGAACTTCAGTGTTTTTTTTTCTAGAGCATCTTTTTATTCTTTTCAGTTGTTTCCTGAGCGCTTTTTCAAAGTTTTTTGGCTGTTGGTGGTTTATTAGAGGTTTTGCATATTGTTTTATTGATGTCTTTTTCATTGTAATTTTCCATTGTTATTTTTTTCACTCTAATGAATAATGAAGAAATTGTTAGATTTGTTTTAAGCAAAAACAATGACAAAAAGTTCCAAATGATGTCCAGGTGTAATTTAAGCTTTCCAATTGACTTGCATTGTAAAGTATAAAACATCTTCCGAACAACAAAATACCAGAAGAATCAGATTATTTCTTCTAATTGCTTGCAAATAAAAAGGGTTAGAAAGCCTGAACACATGCACTGCAAGTAGATTTTACGTAGCAATGGATATGTACATTGTTTTGAGTGTTTTCTGATAGGCTCTTCAGGCAGTTTCTGCCTGAAAAAAAAATGCGCGTGCACCCCTATCTACGGTTTTTGAAAGGTTAATCATGTTTTACAAGATAAAAGAGAAGAAAGACAAGCAGTGAACAAATAGTCAACAAGCAGATGGAATAAGGAAAAAGCATCACGGCCTCACTAATACATCCTTGTTTTGCCAAGTGCCCTTAAATACAACATAAGCGACTGGCTCTATGTTAGCTCCTTCTTCATCTCCGCATTCTTTGCTTCTCGTTCTTACCCTTTTTACCTGCAGCTAAACTATTTCACGTATGGTAAGAAGAGCACAGCAGACAGGGAACAGACACATATAAACCACCTATGTTTGTGCATCCTGACAATGAGAAGATATAGCGCACTTCTAATGTGGCACTTGTGTATGGAGGGACTGCATCAATGTTTTCCCATTTTACGCCTGACATAAATGTGTCCTTAGCCTTCTGTTGATAAACGGAGGCAAAAAAACTGTCCTTATTACTTCCGTCTGACCAGGATACACCAGTATACTGCAAATAAAAAGTAATGGATTATGCTAGTCCATCCATCCAGCAGTGTCCTGTGAAAAATGTATACTAGTATAACGGATGTCGTTATAGGCTCTGGATGAAGGCTGCTTTACATCTCATCCGTTGAAGGCTTTAGTTAATGGGGTGGTCTGATACCTAAAATACCCTTTATAAATACACCCTTGTTAAAATGCCAGGTTTTTGTAATGTAAAAAAAATCATACCAAGAAGAATAATTTCAGAACTTTATCCACCTTTAAAGTCACCTATAATCTGTACAATTCAATTGTAATCTGTACAATTCAGTTTTTCAGGTGGAAAAATGAAAATAAGGAATATGTGGTTACATAAATATGCACCACCTTAAACTAGTACTTTCTTGACATACCCTTAGAATGTATATCAGCATTCAGTCTTTCTGGGTAGGAGTCTATCAGCATGGTACATATAGAATTGGCAATCTTTGCAGTAGTGCTCTAAATCTGTCAGATTGTGAGAGTATCTCTAGCACACAGCCTTCTTAAGATCAACCCACAGATTTTCTATTGTATTCAGGTCTGGGTCCACAGGGATTTGCCATTTCAAAACTTTGGTCTTCAAACAAAGTGATTTTTTTTGTTAATTTGTTAATTTATATGTCTCGCCGATGTGGTTCTGAAAGATGAAATTCATCTTTATCTTCAGCTTTTTTTGCAGTTTTGATGCAAAATTGACTAATATTTAGAAATGTTCAGTATTCCCTTCACCTTGACTAAACTCCCAATCCCATCTGCTGAAAAACAGCCCCAAAGAATAATGCTACCTTCACCATGTTTCACTGTGGGTATGGTTTTCTTTTTATGATGTGCAAGTGTCGGCTTTATGCCAAACATACCTTTTGGAATTCTGGCTGAAAAATTTCAAATTTGGTCTCATCAGACCATAACACGCTTTCCTCACAATCTTTTGGCAAAATATAGAAAGGCTTATAAGAAAAGGCTTCCCTCTAGCCAACCTACCCAACAGCCAAGACAATTGAAGAACAGGGGACACTGTTATCACATGCCATACAAAAAGACTACTTGCCAGAAATTACTGCTTTAACCCCTTCATGACCTTGGGATTTTTCGTTTTTCCGTGTTCGTTTTTCACTCCCCTCCTTCCCAGAGCCATAACTTTTTTTTTCCGTCAATTTGGCCATGTGAGGGCTTATTTTTTGCGGGACGAGTTGTACTTTTGAACGACATCATTGGTTTTAGCATGTCGTGTACTAGAAAACGGGAAAAAAATTCAAAGTGCGGTGAAATTGCAAAAAAAAGTGCAATCCCACATTGGTTTTTTGTTTGGCTTTTTTGCTAGGTTCACTAAATGCTAAAACTGACCTGCCATTATGATTCTCCAGGTCAGTACGAGTTCATAGACACCTAACATGACTCAGTTATTTTTTATCTAAGTGGTGAAAAAAAATTCCAAACTTTGCTAACAAAAAAAAAAAAAAATTGCGCCATTTTCTGATACTCGTAGCGTCTCCATTTTTCGTGATCTGTGGTCGGTTGAGGGCTTATTTTTTGCGTGCCGAGATGATGTTTTTAATGATAGCATTTTGGTGCAGATACGTTCTTTTGATCGCCCATTATTGCATTTTAATGCAATGTTGCGGCGACCTAAAAAACGTAATTCTGGCGTTTCGAATTTTTTTCTGGCTATGCCGTTTAGCGATCAGGTTGATGCTTTTTTTTAATTGATAGATCGGGCGATTCTGAGCGCGGCGATACCAAATATGTGTAGATTTGATTTTTTTTTTTATTGATTTATTTTGATTGGGGCGAAAGGGGGGTGATTTAAACTTTTATTTTTTTTTATTTTTTTCACATTTTTTTTAACTTTTATTTTTTACTTTTGCCATGCTTCAATAGCCTCCATGGGAGGCTAGAAGCAGGCACAACGCGATCGGCTCTGCTTCATAGCAGCGATCTGCTGATCGCTGCTATGTAGCAGAAATGGAGGTGTACTGTGAGCGCCGACCACAGGGTGGCGCTCACAGCCACCGGTCATCAGTAACCATAGAGGTCTCAAGGACCTCTATGGTTACCATCCAGACGCATCGCCGACCCCCGATCATGTGACGGGGGTTGGCGATGACGTCATTTCCGGCCGCCCGGCCGGAAGCGGTAGTTAAATGCCGCTGTCTGCGTTTGACAGCGGCATTTAACTAGTTAATAGGTGCGGGCAGATCGCGATTCTGCCCGCGCCTATTACGGGCACATGTCAGCTGTTCAAAACAGCTGACATGTCCCGGCTTTGATGCGGGCTCAACGCGGAGCCCTGCATCAAAGCAGGGGATCTGACCTCGGACGTACTATCCCGTCCGAGGTCAGATAGGGGTTAAGGTTGCTGTAGTACTCTTGGTAGCCTTCTGGACCAATTTTCTTCTTGTCTTATCATAAATGTTTGAAGTTCTAGGTAATGTCACTGTTGTGCCAAATTTAATGCACTTCTTGATGACCATCTTCACAGTGCTCCATGATATTTTAAATGGCTTGGATTTTTTTTACTCTACTGGCTGATATCTATCAACGTTGTAAGCCATTTACGAACAATGGCTTTTGCTGTAAAATGCAACTAAGAAAATGTGAGGAAAATTCTACTAGAACAGCTTAACTTTACATGGAATTAATCAGAAATACTTTAAATGGTGGTAGCTGTGTACTGACTGCTATTTTACATGAGTTTAATTGTAATTGGCTACTTCTAAACACATCCACAATTCTTACAGGGTGTTAACACTTATTCATCCACATGATTTTAGTTGTATTATTATTTATTTCCCCTTCAAAATGATTTCAGTTTGTTTCTCAATGTATTTGCATAGACTATGGGAGACATTAAAAGGTGGGAAAAGTTCTGATTTTTTTGTATGACTTTTTTATGTTAGAAAAACCTGGCATTTTAAGTGGGGTGTGTAGACTCTTTAAATCCACTGTAAACCTCGTAACTGGCCATAGGGCTCCTGCATGTATACTCTGGTAATCTGCTAGAAATGGATATGTCTGATCTTTATTAAACATTTTTATTATGCAGAACTTATGTTCGGAATAGTAAGTAACAGGTATTCTATATGCCTTTCTTAATTTTCAGGAACCATTGGGCAGGTTAATAATTAAGGAGAGGCAGATCATGAACACTAAGGTTCTACTGTGGAGTGGAGGCACAGATTGAGGTTCACTGGGGAGGGGAACAGAGAATAAGGCTTAGAGATACGATCAGAAATAGAGCGTTGAGGTGTAGTATTTTAGAATAAAGTCGTGGGCTGATCATTTGACTTCACACTGTCCGTAAAATGCATAGACTGTCTGAGATAATATGGATAGTAATGAGAAGCCTCTATTAGGTGTAGAACTTGACTTTTGCTACTGACAGAAGGGAGGGGTTATATATAGGAAATATCACAATGTACAGGCAGGCATAGAGTGGGATATGTTAGAGCCTTCAGTCAGATATATAAAATGGTCGTCCTCTCAAAGTATTCCTGGCAAAAGGCTTAAAGCGTAATGTGAACATACCATTACACACACAAGATACAGAAGGATAGACTTCTTATTTAACTGCGATTTCTGCCCTGGCAAAATAGGAATTTGTAAGAATGACTTATCTTTCCTGAAAGACATTTAATTATTCACAAAGCGAAATGTACGGGAAAATAACAAATGCCACGTTTATAGAAATAAACCTATTCTCAACGAGCTTGTAATGTGTCAATAATGAAATGACATTAACATTGCAAAAGACTTCATTTCCTGCTGAAACAATTTATTATTTTACCAGATGCAAACGTAAAAGAAGTAATTGAAGTGGAAGCTGTATGTGTAGGTAGAAACTACCCAGATCAAGTCTCCCAGTAGTGAACAGACTGATCAGTAAAAGATAGATATGGGAAGCCGAGGATGGCGAGGCACAGCTACACCTGTCAACACATGCGTGGTGTGACAATGACTGCATTATCATACGCCACTTTACCAACACCCAACTAAATGACTATTAATAATTAGATTATCTGTAAACATATTTACTTTAAAGAAGTGATGATATCTCTTAATAAATATGACAAAAGTTACTATTTTGCGGACCCCACAGAGGATTGATTGGCCAGCTATCTCTTTCAAAAATGCAACATCACATGTAAATGTAAAATAATTACTATACTCAATAAACGTTAACTTTTTGCAATATGCAGAATTTTCTACCGAGGATAAATTGAAAGACTCACTTAACCAAAATGTAGTTTGAGATATAATGCCGGCTCACGGCCAACAATCAGTGTCATTTGTTTCTTCCCTGCTCAATTCCATAGATACTTTTTTAAAGTGAACATGTCTCTCGATTCATGCCGATCAATGCATGGCCAGAATGAGTCAGACAAGCAGCACAATTTCAGCCAGGTATGTTTTTCTCTGGAATGTTCCGGCATTTGCAAGGAAACATTACTTAAAGAGCTAGCTGGGCACTACTGGGAGAGACCCGACTAGTCCGATGCTGGCCCTGGCTGTGTTCTCTTTGTAATGCTCTAGATGAGTGACAGGTCTCCCCATGTGTGTACACAGACAGAGACCTGTCATTCAACTAGAGCACTGCAGGTAGAAGCCAACCGGGGGCTGCACTGGACTCTTCTTATAGCCCCCAGCCAGATCTTCAAACTATGTTTTCTTTGTAATGACTGAGTGTTTCAGAGAACAACAAACCTGGCAGATGTTGTGCAGCCTGTCTCCGACTCATTCTGTCCGTGGATTGGTCAGTGTGAATAGAGACAAGAGACTTGCCTATTCAAGTCTATGGGTGCGGAAATAATGAATCCCACAGGATCAACCGTATAGCATGTTAATACTGGCTGCTAACAGCGCCAGGTCACTCAGTTGCTATAAGGCCATGAGTTGGAAGGACTTTGCCCAACACCTCCCTGCCTGTCATACTAAGGATGCAGATACAGTGGCATATAGGAGCAGTCAGCTCCATCATTCAGCCTATGAGTCCGAGTGTCATCACATGACTAGATAACGCCAGTTAGTGTATGGTGGGAGCATCATATTGTGGGGACGTGAACGGCAGCATCATACCGTAAAAGCCTCATACTTTGGGAGACGTCTGGAAATATCATACTGTGGCAGGGGATGACTCGAGGCCTTATATTGAGGCGGCCATCATATTGTATTGGGGGCACTGTGGGGACATTATACTGTGGGAATACATCGTGTTTTGTGTGGCAGGGCACTTTGGGGGGAGAACATGCGTTATGGGGACTAGGAAAGAGGTATCTTAGCAAATGAAAATACTAAGGGGCCTGAGTAGAGGCAAAGTTGGGCTACGGTCAGACAGCTGTAGATTCTCTCGTCTGAGAAAATCGAGCCGATTATGCAAATGACCCTCTCATCAAACTGTGATCAGACTTTGATCGGAGTATCATCATGCTGTGATCCGATTCTTTCAGGTGAGAGAATTGCTGCACAGGTGTGGAGAAGACTGAGAACAAAAATTCTCCATCTTCTCCATTATGTGATTCCACGGAATCAGACTGCAGACGTACGAGTGCAATCCATAAAAAAAAGGGACGTCATAATAAATAAACAATAAAGTTAGGGGTAGGACACTCTGTGACTGCAACGTATACATTTTTTGTGGGGAGGCGGGGCCAATTAAGACATTTGCTCTGTAGCCCCATGAATTCTACATACACCACTATACACAGCTAATTATCATGGAAATCATGGATGGCACTAATGTTATTTTTAAGTCATTTCCATATTACATGTGATAAACAGATCGGAGCTGTAATTTCCTTTTAATGAAAAATAAAGTAAGCAGCGAGCTCTGTGGTGCATTTCTGGCGGCAGCATATTAAAAAGAAGGGTTGTGGCTTCATGTATACGCAATATACAAAACAATATTGAGGTTCTGGTAACTGGAGCACAAAGCACCTTAATTCCCTTTCTTTTTCTGATAAGTGAAATCACAGCTTTGCTGACAATACGAAAGAAAAAGAACTTCAATCCATACAAGTGATTTCTTCAGAGACCAGGCGGGAGAATAGGTGAGAATTAACCATTATTCCGTATAATGAAAGTGGCTACATCTTTGCACTGAAGCTCTCGCCCCCTCCACATTAGATTAATCAGGAGAATAACTATGCTATCTCCCATGGTAGATGTAATCTATGCAGTCCCACTGAGCACTTCTGCCTGGCTAACTCTACGGGAACAGCTGGACACAATGACAATGTTAAAGCAGCTGTTAGCTCTGCCAGCCTGACACGTCCCTCCAGACCCAAACAGTATGACGTGGCGCTAGTTGTGCCCCACATCCTACACTGCCCTCCAATATTCTACACAACTGGATGTGTATGCAGGAGTTGGCTAGAGACATATCTGTGCTTGTCTCTCCATTGACACAAATATATACAATTGTAGTGGATTACATAGTATATGACCTAAAGATGGATATTACATATCCATAAACCACTAGCACCAAAAAATGAAATCAATAAAGCTTATTGAGTCAAAATATGAAAAAAAAATATATACATCATAAAAAATAAAGGACATATGCACAGGTTTTTCGCACCACGTACAAAAAAAGTGCGGTGACAGTGAGTCACAAAAATATATATAGTGTAGGGCAATGACCCCACATAAGATCTAAGTATACATCATCCAATCATCACATAATTGCAAACATTTCCAAAATGATATATCATAATGAATTGCATGGATTAATCAGTTCAGTCAAACATGTGCTCAGTGATTACACACAATGTAGGACGCCTAGTCTCAGACACCACCGCAAAACGTCCCCCGACGCGCGTTTTGCCCATGTGCTTTCTGAAAGGGAGTGTCGTATGCGTAATGGAAACCTAGCATTTCACATTCGATAACTGAATGGCTGATTCGGCTAAATTAATTGGTCTAGGTAAAGTAATATGTGCCACTGGTTACAATGCAAGAAATGTCGATACTTTGATAACCTGCAAAAATAATTATATAAACAATAATAATAATAATAATAATAATAATAATACAGAGACAATAAAAGTTACAATCTTACTGCAAATGCTTATGATAGAAACACAAAATACTGTTCTGGACTGGAGGCAGCACAGAAAGAGCTGTGTTCCGATAACCCAAGTGAAATATATACCTCTGCAATAATCCTAATCAGATTTGTCTGGCAGCCACTTATCTCACGTAGAAATAACATTTCGAACGGGAATGTTATTAGGGAAGATCGCTGTCGGCAGAGGCAGAAGCTTAACTTTTTCGGCTGTTGTCAGGATTTTCCTTCCATGGCTTCCTAAATATATATGGGCACACATGCACAATGCTGGGCAGTTTGCCTGAGGCTAGAGCTTCACAGAATCCAACCTGTATTTGCTATAGTACAGAGCACTGTACCCTATAAAGCTCTAATATCACACTGAAATATGTCAAAGGTTCTGATGATTGGGGGTCCCCAACGCGAAGACCCCAATGATCTCTAGAAAAGGCTGCTGTTTGTCTCTGCTCACCCCGGCGTCTCTTCACCTTCTCTTTCGAGTTTGAGCACTTGACATTTCCCATATGCCGTAATTTGACTCGAGGTGACGTTAAGCAGTTTACAAAGTAAGTTTTGGATGAAATAACTGGAGGACACAACAGGAGTTGGCCCCTCTCCTGTGTACCTGGAGCAGTATATTAGGCTGGATGCCTGGTAAGTAGTATATAGGTAACCATCATAAAGAAATATGCATTCTATGGTTGTGCGTACTGATATGCCGGGAGATCTCTGCGCACAGTCTATAGTACTGGGGTCATCATCATTATTGCCTTTACAGATACCGGTATATAAATGATGAATATCAAGGTAAAAAAACACGCACACCGCCATATCAGGGCTCTGTGCAGGAGCCATATAATTCAGGCCCTGACTACAACGTGTGATCTGATCTTGCGCTCCTGTATGATAGCCTTCTATTATAGAATCTCATAATCCAAAACTGTATATGTTATCCTCTGGGACAACCACTTTTTATAATTTCACATTTACAGGGAAAACTACCATCTGAAAAACAAAATCCTCTCTCCCAGAATTTACAAAATTCAAATATAAAGGAAGCAGCACTGAGCTAAGTGACATAAATGCAAATCATGTCGTGTAGATCGTTGCCATCACCTACAGAACAAAATATAATGATGCAGGTGCAGCCTGGTATATAAAGCTCAAAGTGGTCACACTGCATAATCTCGCGCATTTCTGCATCTAAGCCACTGTCCACAGGACGAAAGTTATCTATTTATTTAATTACCTTAAAATGTCTGTCATCCACATCTGTCTAGACGTCCTCGAATCCCACAATCCACCTCGCCGCACAAGAAGTACGGCGACCGCCATATTGGTGATGGGTATTCCAATATGGCACCGCTCGTGGTACCAGGCTCTTGCGCAGTATCACCAGCGGGTCATCGCCAAACACCCCGCCACAAGGACCCCTCCTCACCGCTGGGATCCAGGCCGCCGCTCCCTCCAGCCGTAGGAAAATGATTCACTGCTCAGGTGCAGTAAATCAGACCGCCATCTTTGTAGAGGCAGATGACTGTGGCCTGGCACATAAACTGTGCATGCGCGAACCCAGGGAGCGCATGCACACTTGATCTAGCTGTTTATTTATGAACTGCGTCACAGCATTTCATTGTTTGACAGATGCTGTGACGCGCATGCCAGCAGCCTCTGAATTTACTCTCCCTAATCCTAGTCCTGATTAAAACTTGCTCTAAAACTAGTCCAAAAAAGTATATAAAATACTAAAGTTTATAAAAAATTAGGACAGCTCATCTGTAGATCTGTCTCTCAGCTCACAAAATTGTAATCTAGAGGATTAACTCAGTCGCTGCCTATGCAAAGTGCCGCAATAGACAAGAGTTTCTGATCTGCTGTTTCGCTCTGCATAGGCAGCTACATTCATGACAAAGTTAATGTAACCATACTGAGAGTTTTTTCATATTGGCTGTGACTTAATGTAGACAATCCAGGTGAACATTGCAGCACACACCATGAAGGATTACATCTTGACGCTGGCTAGTAATGCGCTTTATGGCCGGAGCCATTACACACTGCACAATGGCAACAGCAGTCCCATGTCTCCTGTGCTGTATATATGTATGGTATCCCAGTACTCGTTCTACTGCTGCTGAATGAGGCAGTTGTTGTGTGGCAGTGGATTTCAGTGTGTCAGAGTTAGTTTGGGCACTGTGAGTTAGAAAATGTAATACGTTGCATTCTACACCGACGACTCATAAATGTGCTTTGCTGCCTTCTACTGGCAAATGTGTATATGAAAGTTAGGCTTCTTTCACACTAGCGTCGGAATCTCCCCGTCGCAATGCGTCGGGGAGAGATTCAGACGCTAGCGTTTGCTGCATTGCACAATGGGTGCAGCGGATGCATTTTTCCGGCGCATCCGCTGCCCCATTGTAAGGTGCGGGGAGGTGGGGGCGGAGTTCCGGCCGCGCATGCGCGGTCGGAAAAAGCGGTCCGTCAGGAGAAAAAAACGTTACATGTAGCGTTTTTTTCTCCCGACGGTCCGCCAAAGCACGACGCATCCGTCGCAAGACGGATGCGAAGTGTGGCAATCCGTCGCAAATGCATCGTCAATAGAAGTCTATGGGGGAAAAACGCATCCTGCAAGCACTTTCGCAGGATGCGTTTTTTCTGCAAAACGACGCATTGTGACGGATTTAAAAAAACGCTAGTGTGAAAGTACCCTTAAGTGATTATTCTCCTCACAACAAGCTAACAAGCTGCTATAGAAACGGCTGGGAGGAGCCTCCCAGCTCAGGGCTCACACAGACTTCCTGAGGTAACTCCCAGCTCTGGACTCTCACAGATCCTGAGGTAACTTCCAGTTCTGGGCGGTTCAAGCTGCCTGAGGGAGCAAACACTACTGCTCCCATCATAGTTTTCCATGCGAGTCCACGCTGAGGGGACATCTTTCTCCACAAAATCTCCTCTACAAAATAGTGAAATCATCCTGTCAGGAGAGATAAAGCTACACATGTGCTCTCCTGCATGCTGGTTATCCTGTTTGCTTTTAGCCAGGACCAGATCCACGTGGCTGCCACGTCACGACTTTGTTTAACCTACCCCCTGCGAAAGGGAAAGGAAGGCT
This sequence comes from Ranitomeya imitator, assembly GCF_032444005.1. Classification (NCBI taxonomy): domain Eukaryota; kingdom Metazoa; phylum Chordata; class Amphibia; order Anura; family Dendrobatidae; genus Ranitomeya; species Ranitomeya imitator. Next base: position 325,779,642 of record NC_091286.1, on the reverse strand, counting down.
CAAAACTGTGAGTACTTCCACACTTTATTGTGTTTCCACAGAGAGCCAATCTGTTAAGGTCCCTCCATCAGTGTAATATTTCTTGGACTGCACATAGCATTTCTTCTAATAGCAAGTGAAGAGAACTCAGCTCCAGCCGCCCCGAGAGAACATAACCATGCTTGTCTCATAAGGAGAGAACCATTACCTTCATATGCACAATATACTGTGAACTTTGACTTTAAGAGAGAGACTCTACTTGTTACCTCTTTCAGTAAAATAGTTTTGTTTACAAGTTCACCTGCATGTCTAGCTGCTTGAAATTGTACAAACACAATGGGCGATCCAAAACCTGCACACAGACACCACTGCTACAGGAGTGCCCCCGAGGGGTCCTATACCATCCACAAGTCAAGTGTCACCTTCTGCTATTGACAATTGTTATGGACACGAGGGAAGTGTGGAGGGGTCCAGCCAGGGCAAATGCCAGAAGGGCCAGTGGCAGCCGTGGGCAGCTCGCCCGCGCTGACTCCCCACTGATGACGACTCACATCCCCGCCACAACTCACCCCCCCCACCCCCCCCAGCGCCGCCGCATTCAACTATACCGGCGTCTATGACGCCAGTACAGTTGAATGCAATGATGGAGGAGAGAGCGTCTGTTGTCGCTCCCTCTCCCATCATTCCCCGCTCTGCCTCTGACACTGCGGGTGCGCGATGACGTCATATAATCGCGCACCTGCTGTGTGCCGGGCGGGCAGATTGCAGCTGCTGAGACCAGAGCCAGGAGCAGCGTGGGCACGAGGAGAGGAGAGGTGAGGAGAGTGTTTTTTTGTTTTTTTTTAATATATCAATGAGTGATAACTGGATTATGGGGCTATTGGGGGGGACTGTATTACATTCTATGGGGGGGATTTATTACATTCTATGGGGGCTGGCTGCATTACATTCTATGGGGGCTGTGCTGCATTACATTCTATGGGGGCTGTGCTACATGACATTCTATGGGGGGGCTGTATTACATTCTATGGGGGCTACATTATATTCTGTGGGGGCTGTATTATATTCTATGGGGAGGTGGGTTGTATTACATATTACATTCTAAGGGGGGATGTATTACATTCCGTGGGGGCTGTGCTGCATTACATTCTATGGGGGGCAGTATTACATTCTAAGGGGGGCTGTATTACATTCTATGGGGGCTGTGCTGCATTATATTCTATGGGGGCTATGCTGCATTACATTCTATGGGGGCTGGCTGCATTACATTCTATGGGGGCTGGCTGCATTACATTCTATGGGGGCTGTGCTGCATTACATTATTTGGGGGCTGTGCTGCATTACATTCTATGGGGGCTGTGCTGCATTACATTATTTGGGGGCTGTGCTGCATTACATTCTATGGGGGCTGTGCTGTATTACATTTTATGGGGGCTGTGCTGTATTACATTCTATAGGGGCTGGCTGCATTACATTCTATGGGGCTGCGCTGCATTACATTCTATGGGGTCTGTGCTGCATTACATTCTATGGGGAAGGGCTGTATTACATTTTATGGGGCTGTGCTGCATTACATTCTATGTGGGGCTGGCTGCATTACATTCTATGGGGGCTGTGCTGCATTACATTCTATGGGGAAGGGCTGCATTACATTTTATGGGGCTGTGCTGCATTACATTCTATGGGGCTGTGCTGCATTACATTCTATGGGGGTTGTGCTGCATTACATTCTATGAGGCTGTGCTGCATTACATTCTATGGGGGCTGTGCTGCCTTACATTCTATGGGGGCTGTGCTGCATTACATTCTATAGGGGATGTGCTGCATTACTTCTGGTAACCTACAAGTGTACAAAGATATTATACAGTCACCACGTGACAAGTGGGCCTGTGTAACTTCAAATGCCAGAGTTTTAGTCCCAGTCTGGCCCTGGGTCCAGCGAACCACTTCATCTACCGTAACATCATTATCTGATGCCAGTGGGACTACATGCCCCAGCTGTCCCTTCTGCAAAATCTAGCGCCTCCCCAGTGGCCCACCACATATTCTCCAGCCCCTCCTGAGCATCATATATATGCCCCAGCCCCTCATGTGCTGTATATATGACCCAGCCCCTACAAAGCATGATACAAAAAGGCCACAGCGCCTCCTGAGCACGATACATATGCCCCAACCAGTCCTGTGCTGTGTATCTGCACCAGCCCCTCATATATATATTTCCCCAGTATCTCTGTTGATGCATATATGCTCCCAGCATCTCCTGTGCTGTAAATATTCCCCCAGCGTCACCTGTGCTGCATATATTCCCCCAGCGTCTCCTGTGCTGTATATATTACCCCAGCATCTCCTGTGATGTATATATTCCCTCAGCGTCTCCTGTGCTGAATATATTCCCCCTGCATCTCCTGCGCTGTATATATTCCCCCAGCGTCTTCTGTGCTGTATATATTACCCCAGCGTCTCCTGTGCTGTATATATTCCCTCAGCATCTCCTGTGCTGTATATATTCCCCCAGCGTCTTCTGTGCTGTATATATTACCCCAGTGTCTCCTGTGCTGTATATATTCCCCCAGCGTCTTCTGCGCTGTATATATACCCCCTGCATCTCCTGTGCTGTATATATTCCCCCAGCGTCTTCTGCGCTGTATATATTCCCCCTGCATCTCCTGTGCTGTATATATTCCCCCAGCTTCTTCTGTGTTGTATATATTCCCCCAGTGTCTCCTGTGCTGTATATATTCCCTCAGCATCTCCTGTGCTGTATATATTCCCCCAGCGTCTTCTGTGCTGTATATATTCCCCCAGCGTCTCCTGTGCTGTATATATTCCCCCAGCGTCTTATGCGCTGTATATATTCCCCCTGCATCTCCTGTGCTGTATATATTCCCCCTACATCTCCTGTGCTGTATATATTCCCCAAGCATCTCCTGTGCTGTATATATTCCCTCAGCATCTCCTGTGCTGTATATATTCCCCCAGCGTCTCCTGTGATGCATATATTCCCTCAGTGTCTCCTGTGCTGTATATATTCCCCCTGCATCTCCTGTGCTGTATATATTTCCCCAGTGTCTCCTGTGTTGTATATATTCCCCCAGCGTCTCCTGTGCTGTATATATTCCCCCAGCGTCTCCTGTGCTGTATATATTCCCCCAGCGTCTCCTGTGCTGTATATATTCCCCCAGAGTCTCCTGTGCTGTATATATTCCCCCAGCGTCTCCTGTGTTGTATATATTCCCCCAGCATCTCCTGTGCTGTATATATTCCCCCAGCGTCTCCTGTGATGTATATATTCCCAGTGTCTCCTGTGCTGTATATATTCCCCCAGCATCTCCTGTGATGTATATATTCCCCCAGCGTCTTCTGTGCTGTATATATTCCCCCAGCGTCTCCTGTGATGTATATATTCCCAGTGTCTCCTGTGCTGTATATATTCCCCCAGCATCTCCTGTGATGTATATATTCCCCCAGCATCTCCTGTGAAGTATATATTCCCCCAGCATCTCCTGTGAAGTATATATTCCCCCAGCATCTCCTGTGAAGTATATATTCTCCCAGCATCTGCTGTGAAGTATATATTCCCCCAGTGTCTCTTGTGATGTATATATTCCCCCAGTGTCTCTTGTGCTGTATACAGTACAGACCAAAAGTTTGGACACACCTTCTCATTTAAAGATTTTTCTGTATTTTTATGACTATGAAAATTGTAAATTCACACTGAAGGCATCAAAACTATGAATTAACACATGTGGAATTATATACTTAACAAAAAAGTGTAAAACAACTGAAAATATGTCTTATATTCTAGGTTCTTCAAAGTAGCCACCTTTTGCTTTGATGACTGCTTTGCACACTCTTGGCATTCTCTTGATGAGCTTCAAGAGGTAGTCACCAGAAATGGTCTTCCAATAATCTTGAAGGAGTTCCCAGAGATGCTGAGCACTTGTTGGCCCTTTTGCCTTCACTTTGCGGTCCAGCTCACCCCTGGTGACTGTGGAGGCCAGGTCATCTGGAGTAGCACCCCATCACTCTCCTTCTTGGTCAAATAACCCTTACACAGCCTGGAGGTGTGTGTCATTGTCCTGTTGAAAAATAAACAATGGTCCAACTAAGCGCAAACCGGATGGAATAGCAAGCCGCTGCAAGATGCTGTGGTAGACATGCTGGTTCAGTATGCCTTCAATTTTGAATAAATCCCCAACAGTGTCACCAGCAAAGCACCCCCACACCATCACACTTTCTCCTCCATGCTTCACGGTGGGAACCAGGCATGTAGAGTCCATCAGTTCACCTTTTCTGCATCGCACAAAGACACGGTGGTTGGAACCAAAGATCTCAAATTTGGACTCATCAGACCAAAGCACAGATTTCCACTGGTCTAATGTCCATTCCTTGTGTTCTTTAGCCCAAACAAGTCTCTTCTGCTTGTTGCCTGTCCTTAGCAGTGGTTTCCTAGCAGCTATTTTACCATGAAGGCCTGCTGCACAAAGTCTCCTCTTAACAGTTGTTGTAGAGATGTGTCTGCTGCTAGAACTCTGTGTGGCATTGACCTGGTCTTTAATCTGAGCTGCTGTTAACCTGCAATTTCTGAGGCTGGTGACTCAGATAAACTTATCCTTAGAAGCAGAGGTGACTCTTGTTCTTCCTTTCCTGGGGCTGTCCTCATGTGAGCCAGTTTCTTTGTAGCACTTTATGGTTTTTGCAACTTCACTTGGGGACACTTTCAAACTTTTCCAAACTTTTCAGACTGACTGACTTTAATTTCTTAAAGTAATGATGGCCACTCGTTTTTCTTTACTTAGCTGCTTTTTTCTTGCTATAATACAAATTCTAACAGTCTATTCAGTAGGACTATCAGCTGTGTATCCACCAGACTTCTGAACAACACAACCGATGGTTCCAACCCCATTAATAAGGCAAGAAATCCCACTTATTAAACCTGACAGGCCACACCTGTGAAGTGAAAACCATTCCCGGTGACTACCTCTTGAAGCTCATCAAGAGAATGCCAAGAGTGTGTAAAGCAGTCATCAAAGCAAAAGGTGGCTACTTTGAAGAACCTACAATATAAGACAAATTTTCAGTTGTTCCACACTTTTTTGTTAAGTATATAATTCCACATGTGTTAATTCATAGTTTTGATGCCTTCAGTGTGAATTTACTATTTTTATAGTCATGAAAATACAGAAAAATCTTTAACCCCTTTCTGCCATCTGACGTACTATTGCGTCCATGTGGGGTGGGCCCTACTTCCCAAGGACGCAATAGTACGTCATGCCCTTTAATGCGACACTGCGACTTAAGTCGCAGTGATCGCATTAAAATTCCGACGCCATCTTACCTGCAGGAAGATGGTGTCGGCATCCTAGGGCCTGTCGCCGCCCCCCCGGCCTCCCGATCGCTGTGATTGGCTGCTCAATTCTGAGCAGCCAATCGCAGCCTTTCTCATTGTTTCAGCCAATCAATTTGGCTGAAACAGTGAGGTCCCAGCCTAGGATCGAGTACCGATGTACTCGATCCTAGGCCAGTGCCTGGCAATGCCAGGCATGGGCCCAAACCCCCCCGGGATTGGCGCGATCGCGATAGATCGATCGCGCCAATCGCAGGGCACAGCGGCGGTGTTACCGCTCTGTGCCCTGCCCCTATCTGCGCACTCTGCAGCCCCGGGCCATGGCTCCGGATCTCCTGCCATGGCTCCGGAGCATTCAACTCTGATTGGCGCGATCGACGATCACATCGATCGCGCCAATCGCAGGACACAGCGACGGTGTTACCGCCGCTGCTGTGTCCTGCCTACCTGCGCGCTCTGCAGCCCTGTGTTCCCAGTCTGATTGGCGCGATCGATGTGATCGTCGATCGCGCTAATCACAGGGCACAGCAGCGGTGTGACCGCGCTGTGCCCTGCCGGTGACCTGCCTGTCACCTGCCTGTCACCTGCTGGTGACCTGCCTATGATCGGAGCTGTGAGCTCCGATCATAGGCTGGTGCATAGCAACACCAGCGTCACCAGGGCCTTCTTTGATTGGTGGGATCGATGTGATCATCGATCCCACCAATCACAGGTCACAGCAGCGGTGTGACCGCTCTGTGACCTGTCTCACCTGCCCCTGACCTGTGTAACTGCTCTGAAGGAATCCTCACACTTGGTGAGGATTCCTTCAGAGCGGTCACGCTTTGAGATCCCCTCCTGTGCTGAGACTTGTGGTGCCACAGTAGCCTGTGACACCACAATTCTAGCTAAAGAAAGAAGAGAGAAGAAAGAAGAGAGACTACAAACCGTAAGTGTTGATACCCCGATCCCGGCCCGATCTCTATTCATCCCCCCTTCTCCCGTCCCCCCTTCTCCCATCCCCCCTTCTCCCATCCCCCCTTCTCCAATCCCCCCTCCTTGCGCCGTATCCGTGCCCAAATTTAGCAGCCGCCGAGCGTTGATTGGTGACGCAGTTCACCTATCAACACTCGTGCTCGCTTTTTTTTTCCCCATCCCCGTGCGCTCCCCCAGCCGCCGCGTCTAATCTGTGCCTTCCCTTTTCTTTTTTTTTTTCTTTCCCCATCTCCGTGCGCTCCTCCAGCCGCTGCGTCTAATCCGTGCCTTTTCTTTTTTTTTTCCCCCATCCCCTTGCGCTCCCCCAGCTGCCGCGTCTAATCTGTGCCTTCCCTTTTTTTTTTTTTCTTTCCCCATCTCCGTGCGCTCCTCCAGCCGCTGCGTCTAATCCGTGCCTTTTCTTTTTTTTTCCCCCCATCCCCTTGCGCTCCCCCAGCCGCCGCGTCTAATCTGTGCCTTCCCTTTTCTTTTTTTTTTTTTTCCCCATCTCCGTGCGCTCCTCCAGCCTCTGCGTCTAATCCGTGCCTTTTCTTTTTTTTTCCCCCCATCCCCTTGCGCTCCCCCAGCCGCCGCATCTAATCTGTGCCTTCCCTTTTCTTTTTTTTTCTTTCCCCATCTCCGTGCGCTCCTCCAGTCGCTGCGTCTAATCCGTGCCTTTTCTTTTTTTTTCCCCCATCCCCTTGCGCTCCCCCAGCCGCCGCATCAAATCTGTGCCTTCCCTTTTCTTTTTTTTTCTTTCCCCATCTCCGTGCGCTCCTCCAGCCGCTGCGTCTAATCCGTGCCTTTTCTTTTTTTTTTCCCTCATCCCCTTGCGCTCCCCCAGCCGCCGCGTCTAATCTGTGCCTTCCCTTTTCACATCCCCGTTCGCACACCCAGCAGCCACCGAACTCTGATAAGTGAACCGTGTCACTTAGAGCTCTCGTGCCTGGCGTTTTTTCCACATCCCCGTTCGTACACCCAGCAGGCGCCGAAATTTGACGCGGTTCACTTATCAGAGCTAGGGCCTGCTGTTTTAAACTTTTCCTTTCACAGGTATTTTTTTCTCCCCTTTACTTTTTCTTTCCCTTTAGCTTTTTCTTTTAAGAATAGTTTGCACCAAACACTATCCCCCCACACGTACACATAGTTCCCAATAAATTACACCCAAGCACCATACTCATAAAAAAAATGTCCCGCTCGTCCCGTTCGTCCCAACAGCGCTATTCAGCGGAGGAGGCATATGCTTTCCTTGCCTCCGACACTGATAGCGAGGGAGAGGATCCCACTTTTCATTATTTTTCTGATTCTTCCTCATCCTCTTCCTCCTCCTCATCTTCCTCCTCCGGCCCTGCGGAACCGCCACGCAGACGCCGCAGGACAGAAGAAGTGCCCATCATTCATGAAGATGAAGATGAGGCAGGGCCCACTCCTGAAGATGAACCAGCGCGCCCCTCTTCGGACCCCGTATGGACCTCGCCCCCCGAAAATTACGAGCCACTGATTCCTGATTTTGTGGCAGAATCAGGAATCAGGTTTGACACCACCGGCCTCACAGAAATAGACTTTTTCAAAGTCATTTTCTCTGAGGATTTTGTTAACCTCATGGTGGAGCAAACTAATTTGTATGCTCGTCAATTTTTGGAGCAAAACACCAGTTCATCATATTCTAACTGGTCTCCTGTAGACGCAGTTGAAATGATGCAGTTTTGGGGCCTGATGCTTCATATGGGGCTCCTGAAGAAGCCAGAAGTTCGGCAATATTGGAGTGTTGATATTTTATTCAACACTCCAGTGTTCCGAATGGTCATGGTCCGAACGCGTTTTGAGGCCATCCATAAATTCCTGCATTATTCCGATAATGCACAGTGTCCCGCACGAGATGACCCCAACTTTGACCGTCTGTTCAAAGTTCGGCCTGTCATCGAACACTTCAACAAAAAGTTCGGTGAAGTGTACGTGCCCAAAAGGGACACCTGCGTGGATGAGTCCTTGGTTCATTTTAAGGGGCGGCTCAGATTCCGTCAATACCTGCCCAGCAAGAGGGCCAGGTACGGAATCAAACTCTACAAGCTGTGTGAGAGTACCTCAGGGTACACCTACAACTTTAGAGTCTACGAGGGGAAGGACAGCAGGATTGAACCGCCTGAGTGTCCCCCTGTCCTGGGAGTGAGTGGGAAAATAGTGTGGGATTTGGTGCACCCACTGCTGGATAAAGGTTATCACCTCTATACTGATAACTTTTATACCAGCATCCCACTCTACAAATCCCTCTCTGCGCGAGGTACCGCAGCCTGCGGTACTGTCCGCAAAAATCAGAGAGGCCTCCCAAAGACGCTACTTGGGCAGATGCTCAGAAAAGGTGAGAGCAGAGCCCAATGTAGCGACCACCTGCTGGTGGTCAAGTACAAGGACAAGAGGGATGTCCTTCTCTTGACCACCATACACGGTGATGGCAGTGCCCTCAGCACTGTACGGGGTACCTCTACACAGGTCTGCAAACCGGACTGTGTACTGGGGTACAACAAAAGCATGGGGGGCGTTGATCTCTCCGATCAGCTCCTCCAACCGTACAGTGCTTTGAGGAAGGCCAAGGTGTGGTACAAAAAGCTGTCCGTGTACATCGTACAAATGGCAATGCTCAACGCTTTCCTGCTGTCACAATGTGCACGCCACAGCGATACGTCGTACCTTCAGTTCCAGGAGGTAGTGGTTAAGGCCCTGTTATTTGGCACGAGGGAAGGAGCGGGCCCCAGTACTTCCGGAACTGAAGGTGCTCGTATCGTACCAGGTCAGCATTTCCCGGGGGAGGTCCCGCAAACTGCAAAAAGAGGTGGGTCGCAAAAAAGGTGCCGAGTGTGTTACAAAAGGGGAATACGCAAGGACACCACTTATCAATGCGACACCTGCCCCGAAAAACCTGGCCTGTGTATGAAGGATTGCTTCAGATTGTACCACACCTCCATGCACTACTAATTTACTTTACAGGAAACAGTAGATTAGTTCCAAAAAGGGGGCACATCTATGTAAGTTCATTGGGGGTCTAGTTTACAAAATGTCACTTGTGGTTTTTTTTTTTACTGTTTGGGCACATCAGGGGCTGTGCAAACGGAACATGATGTCCGCGTACCATTCCATCAAAGTCTGCTTTTCAAAGCGTCACTACTTCCCTTCCGAGCCCCGAAGTGTACCCAAACAGTAGTTTTCTCCCACATGTGGGGTATCAGCGTACTCAGGACAAATTGGACAACAACTTTTGGGGTCCAATTTCTCCTGTTACACTTGGGAAAATTAAAAATTGGGGACTAAATGATCATTTTTGTAGGAAAAAATAGGATATTTTATTTTCACGCCCGGGCGTTATAAATTTAAGTGAAACACTTGGGGGTTCAAAATTCTCACCACACACCTAGATAAGTTCCCAATTAGGTCTAGTTTCCAAAATGGGGTCACTTGTGGGGGATTTCTACTGTTCAGGCACATCAGGGGCTCTGCAAACGGAACATGATGTCCGCGTACCATTCCATCAAAGTCTGCTTTTCAAAGCGTCACTACTTCCCTTCCGAACCCCGAAGTGTACCCAAACAGTAGTTTTCTCCCACATGTGGGGTATCAGCGTACTCAGGACAAATTGGACAACAACTTTTGGGGTCCAATTTCTCCTGTTACACTTGGGAAAATTAAAAATTGGGGACTAAATGATCATTTTTGTAGGAAAAAATAGGATATTTTATTTTCACGCCCGGGCGTTATAAATTTAAGTGAAACACTTGGGGGTTCAAAATTCTCACCACACACCTAGATAAGTTCCCAGTTAGGTCTAGTTTCCAAAATGGGGTCACTTGTGGGGGATTTCTACTGTTCAGGCACATCAGGGGCTCTGCAAACGGAACATGATGTCCGCGTACCATTCCATCAAAGTCTGCTTTTCAAAGCGTCACTACTTCCCTTCCGAACCCCGAAGTGTACCCAAACAGTAGTTTTCTCCCACATGTGGGGTATCAGCGTACTCAGGACAAATTGGACAACAACATTTGGGGTCCAACTTCTCCTGTTACACTTGGGAAAATTAAAAATTGGGGACTAAATGATCATTTTTGTGGGGAAAAAATAGGGTTGTTTTTTTTCACGCCCAGGCGTTATAAACTTTCGTGAAGCACTTGGGGGATAAAAGTGCTCACGACACATCTAGATAAGTTCCTTAGGGGGTCTAGTTTCCAAAATGGGGTCACTTGTGGGGGTTTTCCACTGTTTAGGCACATCAGGGGCTCGCCAAACGTGACATGGCGTCCGATCTCAATTCCAGCCAATTTTAGATTGAAAATGTCAAACGGCGCTCCTTTCCTTCTGAGCCCTGCCATGCGCCCAAACAGTGGTTCCCCCCCCACATATGGGGTATCAGCGTACTCAGGACAAATTGGACAACAACTTTTGGGGTCCAATTTCTCCTTTTACCCTTGAGAAAATAAAAAATTGGGGACTAAACGATCACATTTGTGGAAAAAATAGGATTTTTTATTTTCACGCCCAGGCATTATAAACTTTCGTGAAGCACTTGGGGGATAAAAGTGCTCACGACACATCTAGATAAGTTCCTTAGGGGGTCTAGTTTCCAAAATGGGGTCACTTGTGGGGGTTTTCCACTGTTTAGGCACATCAGGGGCTCGCCAAACGTGACATGGCGTCCGATCTCAATTCCAGCCAATTTTAGATTGAAAATGTCAAACGGCGCTCCTTTCCTTCTGAGCCCTGCCATGCGCCCAAACAGTGGTTCCCCCCCACATATGGGGTATCAGCGTACTCAGGACAAATTGGACAACAACTTTTGGGGTCCAATTTCTCCTTTTACCCTTGAGAAAATAAAAAATTGGGGACTAAACGATCACGTTTGTGGAAAAAATAGGATTTTTTATTTTCACGCCCAGGCATTATAAACTTTCGTGAAGCACTTGGGGGATAAAAGTGCTCACGACACATCTAGATAAGTTCCTTAGGGGGTCTAGTTTCCAAAATGGGGTTACTTGTGGGGGTTTTCCACTGTTTAGGCACATCAGGGGCTCGCCAAACGTGACATGGCGTCCGATCTCAATTCCAGCCAATTTTAGATTGAAAATGTCAAACGGAACTCCTTTCCTTCTGAGCCCTGCCATGCGCCCAAACAGTGGTTCCCCCCCAGATATGGGGTATCAGCGTACTCAGGACAAATTGGACAACAACTTTTGGGGTCCAATTTCTCCTTTTACCCTTGAGAAAATAAAAAATTGGGGACTAAACGATCACGTTTGTGGAAAAAATAGGATTTTTTATTTTCACGCCCAGGCATTATAAACTTTCGTGAAGCACTTGGGGGATAAAAGTGCTCACGACACATCTAGATAAGTTCCTTAGGGGGTCTAGTTTCCAAAATGGGGTCACTTGTGGGGGTTTTCCACTGTTTAGGCACATCAGGGGCTCTCCAAACGTGACATGGCGTCCGATCTCAATTCCAGCCAATTTTAGATTGAAAATGTCAAACGGTACTCCTTTCCTTCTGAGCCCTGCCATGCGCCCAAACAGTGGTTCCCCCCCACATATGGGGTATCAGCGTACTCAGGACAAATTGGACAACAACTTTTGGGGTCCAATTTCTCCTTTTACCCTTGAGAAAATAAAAAATTGGGGACTAAACGATCATGTTTGTGGAAAAAATAGGATTTTTTATTTTCACGCCCGAGCATTATAAACTTTCGTGAAGCACTTGTGGGATAAAAGTGCTCATGACTCATCTAGATAAGTTCCTTAGGGGGTCTAGTTTCCAAAATGGGGTCACTTGTGGGGGTTTTCCACTGTTTAGGCACATCAGGGGCTCGCCAAACGTGACATGGCGTCCGATCTCAATTCCAGCCAATTTTAGATTGAAAATGTCAAACGGCGCTCCTTTCCTTCTGAGCCCTGCCATGCGCCCAAACAGTGGTTCCCCCCCACATATGGGGTATCAGCGTACTCAGGACAAATTGGACAACAACTTTTGGGGTCCAATTTCTCCTTTTACCCTTGAGAAAATAAAAAATTGGGGACTAAACGATCATGTTTGTGGAAAAAATAGGATTTTTTATTTTCACGCCCGAGCATTATAAACTTTCGTGAAGCACTTGGGGGATAAAAGTGCTCATGACACATCTAGATAAGTTCCTTAGGGGGTCTAGTTTCCAAAATGGGGTCACTTGTGGGGGTTTTCCACTGTTTAGGCACATCAGGGGCTCTCCAAACGTGACATGGCGTCCGATCTCAATTCCAGCCAATTTTAGATTGAAAATGTCAAACGGTACTCCTTTCCTTCTGAGCCCTGCCATGCGCCCAAACAGTGGTTCCCCCCCACATATGGGGTATCAGCGTACTCAGGACAAATTGGACAACAACTTTTGGGGTCCAATTTCTCCTTTTACCCTTGAGAAAATAAAAAATTGGGGACTAAACGATCATGTTTGTGGAAAAAATAGGATTTTTTATTTTCACGCCCGAGCATTATAAACTTTCGTGAAGCACTTGGGGGATAAAAGTGCTCATGACACATCTAGATAAGTTCCTTAGGGGGTCTAGTTTCCAAAATGGGGTCACTTGTGGGGGTTTTCCACTGTTTAGGCACATCAGGGGCTCGCCAAACGTGACATGGCGTCCGATCTCAATTCCAGCCAATTTTAGATTGAAAATGTCAAACGGCGCTCCTTTCCTTCTGAGCCCTGCCATGCGCCCAAACAGTGGTTCCCCCCCACATATGGGGTATCAGCGTACTCAGGACAAATTGGACAACAACTTTTGGGGTCCAATTTCTCCTTTTACCCTTGAGAAAATAAAAAATTGGGGACTAAACGATCATGTTTGTGGAAAAAATAGGATTTTTTATTTTCACGCCCGAGCATTATAAACTTTCGTGAAGCACTTGGGGGATAAAAGTGCTCATGACACATCTAGATAAGTTCCTTAGGGGGTCTAGTTTCCAAAATGGGGTCACTTGTGGGGGTTTTCCACTGTTTAGGCACATCAGGGGCTCGCCAAACGTGACATGGCGTCCGATCTCAATTCCAGCCAATTTTAGATTGAAAATGTCAAACGGCGCTCCTTTCCTTCTGAGCCCTGCCATGCGCCCAAACAGTGGTTCCCCCCCACATATGGGGTATCAGCGTACTCAGGACAAATTGGACAACAACTTTTGGGGTCCAATTTCTCCTTTTACCCTTGAGAAAATAAAAAATTGGGGACTAAACGATCATGTTTGTGGAAAAAATAGGATTTTTTATTTTCACGCCCGGGCATTATAAACTTTCGTGAAGCACTTGGGGGATAAAAGTGCTCATGACACATCTAGATAAGTTCCTTAGGGGGTCTAGTTTCCAAAATGGGGTCACTTGTGGGGGGTTTCCACTGTTTAGGCACATCAGGGGCTCGCCAAACGCGACATGGCGTCCGATCTCAATTCCAGCCAATTTTAGATTGAAAATGTCAAACGGCGCTCCTTTCCTTCTGAGCCCTGCCGTGCGCCCAAAAAGTGGTTCCCCCTCACATGTGGGGTATCAGCGTACTCATGACAAATTGGACAACAACTTTTGAGGTCCATTTCAACTTTTTACCCTTGGGAAATTAAAAAAATTATTGCTGAAAGATCATTTTTGTGACTAAAAAGTAAAATGTTAATTTTTTCCTTCCATGTTGCTTCTGCTGCTGTGAAACACCTGAAGGGTTAATCAACTTCTTGAATTTGGTTTTGCGCACCTTGAGGGGTGCAGTTTTTAGAATGGTGTCACTTTTGGGTATTTTCTGCCATATAGACCCCTCAAAATGACTTCAAATGTGAGGTGGTCCCTAAAAAAAATGGTTTTCTAAATTTTGTTGTAAAAATGAGAAATTGCTGGTCAAATTTTAACCCTTATAACTTTGTAGAAAAAAAAAATGTTGTCTCCAAAATTGTGCTGATGTAAAGTAGACATGTGGGAAATGTTATTCATTAACTATATTGTGTCACATATCTCTCTGGCTTAACAGAATAAAAATTCAAAGTTGGAAAATTGCGAAATTTTCAAAATTTTCGCCAAATTTCCGTTTTTTTCACAAATAAACGCAAGTTATATCGAAGAAATTTTACCACTATCATGAAGTACAATATGTTACAAGAAAACAATGTCAGAATCACCGGGATCCGTTGAAGCGTTCCAGAGTTATAACCTCATAAAGGGAGAGTCGTCAGAATTGTAAAAATTGGCCCGGTCCATAACGTGCAAACCACCCTTGGGGGTAAAGGGGTTAAATGAGAAGGTGTGTCCAAACTTTTGGTCTGTACTGTATATTCCCCCAGCGTCTTCTGTGCTGTATATATTCCCCCAGCGTCTCCTGTGTTGTATATATTCCCCCAGCGTCTCCTGTGTTGTATATATTCCTCCAGCGTCTCCTGTGTTGTATATATTCCTCCAGCGTCTCCTGTGTTGTATATATTCCTCCAGCATCTCCTGTGATGTATATATTCCCCCAGCGTCTCCTGTAATGTATATATTCCCCCAGCGTCTCCTATGATGTATATATTCCCCCAGTGTCTCTTGTGCTGTATATATTCCCCCAGCGTCTCCTATGATGTATATATTCCCCCAGCGTCTCCTATGATGTATATATTCCCCCAGTGTCTCTTGTGCTGTATATATTCCCCCAGCGTCTCCTGTGCTGTATATATTCCCCCAGCGTCTCCTGTGCTGTATATATTCCCCCAGCGTCTCCTATGATGTATATATTCCCCCAGTGTCTCTTGTGCTGTATATATTCCCCCAGCGTCTCCTGTGCTGTATATATTCCCCCAGTGTCTCTTGTGCTGTATATATTCCCCCAGTGTCTCCTGTGATGTATATATTCCCCCAAAGTCTCCTGTGTTGTATATATTCCCCCAGTGTCTCTTGTGCTGTATATATTCCCCCAGCGTCTCCTGTGTTGTATATATTCCCCCAGTGTCTCCTGTGTTGTATATATTCCCCCAGTGTCTCCTGTGCTGTATATATTCCCCCAGTGTTTCCTATGATGTATATATTCCCCCAGCATCTCCTGTGCTGTATATATTCCCCCAGCGTCTTCTGTGCTGTATATATTCCCCCAGTGTCTCTTGTGCTGTATATATTCCCCCAGTGTCTCCTGTGCTGTATATATTCCCCCAGCGTCTCCTGTGCTGTATATATTCCCCCAGCGTCTCCTATGATGTATATATTCCCCCAGTGTCTCTTGTGCTGTATATATTCCCCCAGCGTCTTCTGTGCTGTATATATTCCCCCAGCATCTCTGTGATGTATATATTCCCCTAGCGTCTTCCGTGCTGTATATATTCCCCCTGCATCTCCTGTGATGTATATATTCCTCCAGCGTCTTCTGTGCTGTATATATTCCCCCAGCGTCTTCTGTGTTGTATATATTCCCCCAGCGTCTCCTGTGATGTATATATTCCCCCAGCGTCTCCTGCGCTGTATATATTCCTCCAGCATCTCCTGCGCTGTATATATTCCCCCAGCGTCTTCTGCGATGTATATATTCCCCCAGCGTCTCCTGCGATGTATATATTCCCCCAGCGTCTCCTGTGCTGTATATATTCCCCCAGTGTCTCCTATGATGTATATATTCCCCCAGCGTCTCCTGTGCTGTATATATTCCCCCAGCGTCTTCTGTGATGTAGATATTCCCCCAGCGTCTCCTGTGTTGTAGATATTCCCCCAGCGTCTTCTGTGTTGTATATATTCCCCCAGCGTCTCCTGTGATGTATATATTCCCCCAGCGTCTCCTGCGATGTATATATTCCCCCAGCGTCTCCTGCGATGTATATATTCCCCCAGCGTCTCCTGCGCTGTATATATTCCCCCAGCGTCTCCTGTGCTGTATATATTCCCCCAGCGTCTTCTGTGATGTAGATATTCCCCCAGCGTCTCCTGTGATGTATATATTCCCCCAGCGTCTCCTGTGATGTATATATTCCCCCAGCGTCTTCTGTGATGTATATATTCCCCCAGCGTCTTCTGCGATGTATATATTCCCCCAGCGTCTTCTGCGATGTATATATTCCCCCAGCGTCTCCTGTGCTGTATATATTCCCCCAGCGTCTCCTGTGCTGTATATATTCCCCCAGCGTCTCCTGTGATGTATATATTCCCCCAGCGTCTTCTGTGATGTAGATATTCCCCCAGCGTCTCCTGCGCTGTATATATTCCCCCAGCGTCTCCTGCGCTGTATATATTCCCCCAGCGTCTCCTGCGCTGTATATATTCCCCCAGCGTCTCCTGCGCTGTATATATTCCCCCAGCGTCTCCTGTGTTGTATATATTCCCCCTGCATCTTCTGTGCTGTATATATTCCCCCAGCGTCTTCTGTGATGTAGATATTCCCCCAGCGTCTCCTGTGATGTATATATTCCCCCAGCATCTCCTGTGATGTATATATTCCCCCAGCGTCTCTTGTGCTGTATATATTCCCCCAGCGTCTTCTGTGCTGTATATATTCCCCCAGCGTCTTCTGTGCTGTATATATTCCCCCAGCATCTCCTGGGACATATGTACTGCTGCATGTTCTTTTCAAAATTTGTCACCAAAGAGTTCTCTGTTCTCCAGCTCGATGAAAACCTGAAATATTAGTTGTGAGTAGTATCAGCAACATCACATAAAATCATAGCTGCACCAAAGAAAAGCATCTCCAGCCTTCACATTAGTGGAGAGTTAGTTACTTATTCGACCAAATACAGAAGGATACATTGAAGATAATAATTTTGTTCGGCCCCTGAATGATGGAATAAATATCCAAACGGTCACTGGCAGAAAAAAAATGTTCCCCACCCTGACCCAACAGACACAAGCCAAACTGCATTTCCTCCAATATTGCAACATTCATTCCGTTCGTGAAGGTACAGCATATTTTGTCATCTCTTACAAATAATCCACGCTGATGGAGCTGGAAGAAATCTCTGGTGGTGGAGTCAATGGTATTTCCTATTATAGCATGAATGTATTGTGACATTTAAAGTAAACCTGCAATGCAGTTTGGAAACATCCAAGATCAATAGAACAAGCTGAGTGAGGGAGTACGGCTTATTTCACATTAGTGTATTAGGCTCTGTTTTTATAAAAGAGGAAAAACAGTAACGGAGGACATTGCAGGGCATGGGACCATTAGGAGCTGGTTTTTTACATTGATTTTTCTAAAGATTTTCAGAGAGATCAAAAGCACCTTTTATTTCTGATGCCGTATAGTAGGATACTATATGACTGGGAATACAGGATGGATCTCAGGGATGTAACAGAAAGCAACATACACAATATAGTCTGTGTGATTATATTTCATGGTACTCATGCACTTCATAGCTCTGCAAAAAGATCTCTTAGTACTAATCCATCTATAATATGAAGCAATAGGATGTTCAGTGGTGAGCACTGTTGCTTTACGGCGCTGGGGTCTTGGGTTTAAAGGGCCACTGTCACCCCCCTCCAGCCGTTATAAACTAAAAGAGCCACCTTGTGCAGCAGTAATGCTGCATTCTAACAAGGTGGCTCTTTTAGTTTTGTGTTCATGTATTACTAAAATAAAGCGTTTTGAAAATTTCAAAAATACCTGCCTTTGTCCATGGAGGCGGGTCTGAAGCCTCCTCTGTGAAGCACCCAACTGCCGTCACTCATCTCTTCTGCGGCGATGGTCGCCACCCCCTGCGCGCTGTTTTCTTCTGAAATCCGGCACCTGCGCTGTGCGTGCCTGCCTGGGGCAGGCGCAGTGAGAATTGACCGTCATAGATCTCAGATGCCGGGTTCCTGCCTGCGCCTGTGCGGGCAGTGCGGCCACCCTGTTACTGAATCCGCGCCCCGCACTGTGTTATGCATTATGCACAGTGCGGGGCTGGGATTCCTGGGCATGCGCACTGCACTTGTCAGACGCTCCCCCAGGTTCCCCGCCTTCCAGCGTCGGTCTGTGCAGGAATCTGCCCAGGAATCCCAGCCCCGCACTGTGCATAATGCATAACAGTGCGGGGCGGGGATTCATTAACAGGGTGGCCGCACTGCCCGCACAGGCGCAGGCAGGAACCCGGCATCTGAGAGCTATGACGGCTAATTCTCAATGCGCCTGCGCCATGCAGGCACGCATAGCGCAGGCGCCGGATTTGAGAAGAAAACAGCGCGCAGGGGGCGGCGACCATCGCCCCAGAAGAGATGAGTGACGGCAGTTGGGTGCTTCACAGAGGAGGCTTCAGACCCGCCTCCATGGACAAAGACAGGTATTTTTGAAAAGTTTCAAAACGCTTTATTTTAGTAATACATGAACACAAAACTAAAAGAGCCACCTTGTTAGAATGCAGCATTACTGCTGCACAAGGTGGCTCTTTTAGTTTATAACGGCTGGAGGGGGTGACAGAGTCCCTTTAAATCCCACCAAGGACAACATCTGCCTGGAGTTTGTATGTTCTCCCCGTGTTTGCGTGGGTTTCCTCCAGGGACTCCGGTTTCCTCCCACATTCCAAAGACATACTGATAGGGATTCTAGCTTCTGAGTCCCATTGGGGACAGCGATGATGATGACTGTACAGCAGTATGGAATATTAGAGAGCAATAAACATACTGGATATGAAGAGTCTGTTAATATCACTCACACATGTACACATTTGTGGAGCAGGGATTCTTTCAGTACTTTCCCCATCACTGCAGAATGTTAGGCTGGAATGGCTGCTAATACTGCCCATAGATTAAAATAGGCTGTACAGTAAGTATACGTATTCTAGGCTTAGTAAGACCACCCACAATCTATCACTGTTGGTGAAACAAGCAGTATTCCTAACAAATTTCAGAACCAAGAGTTCATGTGTTTTCAATGGTGAGAGGGAACATTTTTTGTCTGACGCAACTGATTGGGGCTTTTTGCCTTGAGAACAAAGGATTTATTTTATTTATTTTTTTACTCACTTATAGGGCGCCATTAATTCCACATGCCTGACCCTCGAGGCTCAAGAAAGGCAAAACATTTCCCATACATGAGAGGGTCTGATGGTCTCTGCCTGGTCAGCAAATTCAGCCAGGGCAAGTCTAATGTAAATGGTCCCCACTACAGTTATTATCTTTCACTACAATGTTTGTAATGTCTAAAAATATTGTCTCCAGCCATCAAATGCTTTTCTAAACATTGTGCTATGACGTTATAATAGAGGTCATCAATAATTCACATATATTATAGAAGCATTCCCGTGAAGTTTTTTTTAAATACCGTAAATCTTTGCATGTGTGTATGTAGTGGGATCCAGAGCCACTTCTGCTCCTTTTCTCAGTGACGTCACTGCTCTTCAGACCCTCCGGAGAACCCAGAAGTGGCTTTTACAGTGTAAGCCTATGGAGGGTCAAAACGAGGCTCCATAGACTTACACTGGAGAATTCGGGCTCAGGTATAGAGTGAGCCAGATATTCTGAAGAGTGGTGACATCACTGAGAAGAGGAGAGGAAGACGACAGCAGCAGGTTAGTGTATTAACACGCTCACACTACACTATGCGTATGTATGCACAGATTTATTTAAAAAAGACCCTTCATGTGAAGGCTTGTTAAAGCTCTTAAATTCAAATCTGGTATGTGTCACTATATGTAGTGACCACTTTAACATGCCTCTATGTATGCCCATGGTTCTGGAAATGTTTTTTCAGGACATACTGGAGCTGATTCATCATGTTTGGTATAATGCATGCTCACACTACACCAGTCTAATAAATTCGGCATCTCTTCTACTTTTAAAAGGGACACATGCCACTTAATGAATTTGTTGCCTCATCTGAGTTGCGTGCGACACCGTGCACAGCACCAGAAACGGTGTTTCAATTGGTAACTGGAGTAGGATGAGCACTTATTCGTTAATACGATGGGGGAGCCCTGCTCCATCAAAATCCATTTCATCAGATCTGATCCAAGGTGGCATGAAAATGTCAAAAGCTGCAGATATTTTTTTAACGCAACTTCGTATTGTGCTAAAGGATTGTGACCTCCTAAAGCTTTTGAGCCATGAAAGTCAATTCAACCCCATTGTGCTGTACATTTAATTTAATAATGTTCAGAATGTATTAATTCACATCATCTAATGCAAAGAGGAATTAATGAATGAATTAAAAAATGAGTTACATTTTTCATTTTCAATAAGAGTGGCAGGAGAAAAAAAAAATTACATTTTTGGTGCAATATTCTCCCCCCCTCCCCCCCAGAGTATGATACCCTAGGGTCATATTCTAGTGTTTTCATGCCCGGCCTGGCTCAGACACTTAGGATAGTCATTTGTAGTAATGGTTTCCTATTGCCTATATCATTATTTTTTTTTCATTTTTTCTAAAAAAAAAAAATGTTTTACTTTGCTGGTGCGATACACACAAAGCTCAGTCTTATCATAGGGACAGAATAACTCATGCATCATCTCACTCCTGTTCCTGCAGACTGATAGATGACCACTGCCCCCATCCTCCTCTTCACACTGGCTGAGGTCAAAGGTGGGCAGGGGTTGGCAGCATGTTAACAGGCTGTAGGTCAGTCTGCATCGCAGGTACAGCAGCAATCCAGGGATGAGTTTGAGCACGTGTTCACACAAGAAAATAAAAAAATCAGTTTCATCCAGAAAACTTGGGTGATTTTTTTCTAACTTGTCATCCGCGTTCAATCCATAGGCAATCTGTTTTTACAGCGGCAGTTATTAATACTTTACAGAACCATTTACACTTTCTTATTGCAAAGTGTCCATAAACAATGGATGCTACACAGATGGTCCATATAGGATCGGGGTTTTTTTTCCGTGCACCTATAAAATTGAATGTGCGAGTCTGACCCAACATACCAAAGAAACCAGCGCATGCTGTGATTTTTTCACTAGCAGATTCCGCTTGTGGAAAAAGAATCACTCAACTGCAATGTCCAATTGAATAACATTGGCCTGAATGCTTTCTGGGTTTTTTTTTGTTTTCTTTTTTTTTTTACAGACAAATGGACCGAAAATACGCTTCTGTGGACATACCATAAAGATGAGAATTTCGACTTTAAAATGATCCCTGGATTGTTGCAGTAGCTGAGATACAGTATGTCAAAATGCCCCCTTACTTCTGACTTCAGCCCATGTGAAGGAGGAGAGGGGGGAGCTGAAGCTGCAATCCATGCTGAAATGTGGCCATAATTAGCAATACATCCTTGGCTACCGAGTTGCCCCCCTACAAAGATACAATTGGGTTTCAATACAAAGAAGATCACCATTTGCCTGCTATAGTCTCTTTGTTGCACTGTATATAGCTGGCTGTAGAATGAGTTACCTAAGAATCCATCAGTAAGCTCAATCTGGCGTGAATTTGGAACACTTATCTGCTTTTTCGGAGTTCCCCTCAGCTGAATTATGAGCACAGATCCCATCAAAGGGCAAATAAACATTAAAGCAATAAGACAGAGCTCATTAAAAGGACAGAAAAAAAATTAATAAACTCTTGCATCAGATGGAGCTGACTGATGGATTCTCAGTTAACTCATTCAGCAGCAAGCAATAGCCCGTGCAACACTGAGGCTATGGAAGGCAAACCGTGCACAGTTTTAATGGCATTTAATTGCAAAAATTATTTTTTTAGCCTAAATACAGTAATATGCGTTTAAGTAAAAAATAATGTACCCAGAGGAGTCCATGTCTAGCGCTAGAACGCCCCTTGACATAAGCGATCCGTTTCAGTGATGCGCTAATCTGTCCTCTTATACATGTATCGAGGTGGTAAATCATGACCAAGTCCCTCAGCTTCACTGACATTAGGCTCCAACACAAACAGGAAAATCACCATTTTACCAAAGTGGAAAACGCTCTTTTTTTTAAGAAAGTGACTTTGCTCGGAAATCCAGACTTTGTGCGATCAGACTGATGTGCACACGCCTCATTTCCATCTCATTATAATCCAAGGATGTTTCTTTAAATTACTATATTATACTTTGTATTTCCCACGAAATGGAAAACGGCGCTGATTATAAAGCTGGAACCTTTCGAGATTGCAAATGTTCAGCGAGACCCTGCACCTGCGCATATATAAGTATTCATGACTGTTAACGTTTCTCCTAAGAGTAATCCAATTAACCCCCCGTGTGAATATGTAAGGCGCATGTATAATGACATGCAAATGTATAACTCAATCTTTAGGTCATGGAGGTAAATTTCAGCTAGAATTATTAAGGAAGCCATAGGACGCCTATGGCAGAGCGACAATGCGGCTTTGGCTACGAATCCCAGGCAAACACATGAGAGCGAGTGGCAGTCGTGTTCTGAAGCGTCACATGCCATTATTACCTTGGTGACATGAATGCTTTTATTGGCTCTGGATAAGGTCATGGAACATTAACTTCATTTACACTTGGTTTAGAACGGCCCGGTGTCAACAATAGAGATGTCCCTGTTCGGCTGATCTGAGCTACATTGTGACAGAGAGCTGCCAGCGAGGAAGATGGATGATTGCTCAGCCTGACCCCTACCCCCCCTATGGTGCCATAGTTCAGTCTCTTCACTAGCTCTACAATGAAAGGCCTTCTCCGAGCTCCCAGTGGTCTTCAGCTTTATTGGCGCTAACAGGTCCGGACATTTCCATCGATCGCCTTCCATCCTTCTTAAGCACAAGAGCTTGCCCTCTTTGGCGAGCCAGACCCTGGCACAGATGTCTTTGTTTTAATTGCTTCCCCGCTGTCTGTTGGGAAGTATGCAATCGGACAAGCGAAGACCACGTCAACACAGAAAACGCCTGGCCACTTATCTCAGGGTCCCCATGGCATTTAAAGGAAAGTGATATGTGTTTAGCCTGGAGACGTTAACCACTTCTTCACTTACATCGCATCCTCTTTCCACCGTCTATATTGTCAGTTATCAGAGTACAACTTGTATATATATATTTGCAGGCACAAATGTGAATTATCACGTCTAATCATTTTTCATTTTTTGTGCATAATTACATTTGATTTGCCATAATGCTTAATCACTTGATAACCTGCTGGGTAATAATCTCTTTCTCTGCAACACAAAAACATGGAAGAAAAACTCCACTTTCTGCATATAAATTAGTAAAGTAACACTTCATCTTTTCTAAAATCCACAATTACCTTAGATGCATAATACCGTATTCGGTGAGGCCCCGAGGCAGCACGGTATACCCGCTGGCCCATAGGCAGCATTATGTTATATGCTGAGCTGACAACTATTGTATATGGCACTGCTGCAGCTATAACGATGGCGCCAAATACACGCGGCGTCCCTACAGGCTGGAAATGCTAATTAACATTAATTGTATTAGGAGATGGGAAGAGGGGACTAAATGACTTGTGGGTGATATATATGGTGGTGAATACGCTGCCCCACTCGGCCAGACTCCCCTGCCGCACTCCGCCAGACTCCCCTGCCGCACTCCGCCAGACTCCCCTGCCGCACTCCGCCAGACTCCCCTGCCGCACTCCGCCAGACTCCCCTGCCGCACTCCGCCAGACTCCCCTGCCGCACTCCGCCAGACTCCCCTGCCGCACTCCGCCAGACTCCCCTGCCGCACTCCGCCAGACTCCCCTGCCGCACTCCGCCAGACTCCCCTGCCGCACTCCGCCAGACTCCCCTGCCGCACTCCGCCAGACTCCCCTGCCGCACTCCGCCAGACTCCCCTGCCGCACTCCGCCAGACTCCCCTGCCGCACTCCGCCAGACTCCCCTGCCGCACTCCGCCAGACTCCCCTGCCGCACTCCGCCAGACTCCCCTGCCGCACTCCGCCAGACTCCCCTGCCGCACTCCGCCAGACTCCCCTGCCGCACTCCGCCAGACTCCCCTGCCGCACTCCGCCAGACTCCCCTGCCGCACTCCGCCAGACTCCCCTGCCGCACTCCGCCAGACTCCCCTGCCGCACTCCGCCAGACTCCCCTGCCGCACTCCGCCAGACTCCCCTGCCGCACTCCGCCAGACTCCCCTGCCGCACTCCGCCAGACTCCCCTGCCGCACTCCGCCAGACTCCCCTGCCGCACTCCGCCAGACTCCCCTGCCGCACTCCGCCAGACTCCCCTGCCGCACTCCGCCAGACTCCCCTGCCGCACTCCGCCAGACTCCCCTGCCGCACTCCGCCAGACTCCCCTGCCGCACTCCGCCAGACTCCCCTGCCGCACTCCGCCAGACTCCCCTGCCGCACTCCGCCAGACTCCCCTGCCGCACTCCGCCAGACTCCCCTGCCGCACTCCGCCAGACTCCCCTGCCGCACTCCGCCAGACTCCCCTGCCGCACTCCGCCAGACTCCCCTGCCGCACTCCGCCAGACTCCCCTGCCGCACTCCGCCAGACTCCCCTGCCGCACTCCGCCAGACTCCCCTGCCGCACTCCGCCAGACTCCCCTGCCGCACTCCGCCAGACTCCCCTGCCGCACTCCGCCAGACTCCCCTGCCGCACTCCGCCAGACTCCCCTGCCGCACTCCGCCAGACTCCCCTGCCGCACTCCGCCAGACTCCCCTGCCGCACTCCGCCAGACTCCCCTGCCGCACTCCGCCAGACTCCCCTGCCGCACTCCGCCAGACTCCCCTGCCGCACTCCGCCAGACTCCCCTGCCGCACTCCGCCAGACTCCCCTGCCGCACTCCGCCAGACTCCCCTGCCGCACTCCGCCAGACTCCCCTGCCGCACTCCGCCAGACTCCCCTGCCGCACTCCGCCAGACTCCCCTGCCGCACTCCGCCAGACTCCCCTGCCGCACTCCGCCAGACTCCCCTGCCGCACTCCGCCAGACTCCCCTGCCGCACTCCGCCAGACTCCCCTGCCGCACTCCGCCAGACTCCCCTGCCGCACTCCGCCAGACTCCCCTGCCGCACTCCGCCAGACTCCCCTGCCGCACTCCGCCAGACTCCCCTGCCGCACTCCGCCAGACTCCCCTGCCGCACTCCGCCAGACTCCCCTGCCGCACTCCGCCAGACTCCCCTGCCGCACTCCGCCAGACTCCCCTGCCGCACTCCGCCAGACTCCCCTGCCGCACTCCGCCAGACTCCCCTGCCGCACTCCGCCAGACTCCCCTGCCGCACTCCGCCAGACTCCCCTGCCGCACTCCGCCAGACTCCCCTGCCGCACTCCGCCAGACTCCCCTGCCGCACTCCGCCAGACTCCCCTGCCGCACTCCGCCAGACTCCCCTGCCGCACTCCGCCAGACTCCCCTGCCGCACTCCGCCAGACTCCCCTGCCGCACTCCGCCAGACTCCCCTGCCGCACTCCGCCAGACTCCCCTGCCGCACTCCGCCAGACTCCCCTGCCGCACTCCGCCAGACTCCCCTGCCGCACTCCGCCAGACTCCCCTGCCGCACTCCGCCAGACTCCCCTGCCGCACTCCGCCAGACTCCCCTGCCGCACTCCGCCAGACTCCCCTGCCGCACTCCGCCAGACTCCCCTGCCGCACTCCGCCAGACTCCCCTGCCGCACTCCGCCAGACTCCCCTGCCGCACTCCGCCAGACTCCCCTGCCGCACTCCGCCAGACTCCCCTGCCGCACTCCGCCAGACTCCCCTGCCGCACTCCGCCAGACTCCCCTGCCGCACTCCGCCAGACTCCCCTGCCGCACTCCGCCAGACTCCCCTGCCGCACTCCGCCAGACTCCCCTGCCGCACTCCGCCAGACTCCCCTGCCGCACTCCGCCAGACTCCCCTGCCGCACTCCGCCAGACTCCCCTGCCGCACTCCGCCAGACTCCCCTGCCGCACTCCGCCAGACTCCCCTGCCGCACTCCGCCAGACTCCCCTGCCGCACTCCGCCAGACTCCCCTGCCGCACTCCGCCAGACTCCCCTGCCGCACTCCGCCAGACTCCCCTGCCGCACTCCGCCAGACTCCCCTGCCGCACTCCGCCAGACTCCCCTGCCGCACTCCGCCAGACTCCCCTGCCGCACTCCGCCAGACTCCCCTGCCGCACTCCGCCAGACTCCCCTGCCGCACTCCGCCAGACTCCCCTGCCGCACTCCGCCAGACTCCCCTGCCGCACTCCGCCAGACTCCCCTGCCGCACTCCGCCAGACTCCCCTGCCGCACTCCGCCAGACTCCCCTGCCGCACTCCGCCAGACTCCCCTGCCGCACTCCGCCAGACTCCCCTGCCGCACTCCGCCAGACTCCCCTGCCGCACTCCGCCAGACTCCCCTGCCGCACTCCGCCAGACTCCCCTGCCGCACTCCGCCAGACTCCCCTGCCGCACTCCGCCAGACTCCCCTGCCGCACTCCGCCAGACTCCCCTGCCGCACTCCGCCAGACTCCCCTGCCGCACTCCGCCAGACTCCCCTGCCGCACTCCGCCAGACTCCCCTGCCGCACTCCGCCAGACTCCCCTGCCGCACTCCGCCAGACTCCCCTGCCGCACTCCGCCAGACTCCCCTGCCGCACTCCGCCAGACTCCCCTGCCGCACTCCGCCAGACTCCCCTGCCGCACTCCGCCAGACTCCCCTGCCGCACTCCGCCAGACTCCCCTGCCGCACTCCGCCAGACTCCCCTGCCGCACTCCGCCAGACTCCCCTGCCGCACTCCGCCAGACTCCCCTGCCGCACTCCGCCAGACTCCCCTGCCGCACTCCGCCAGACTCCCCTGCCGCACTCCGCCAGACTCCCCTGCCGCACTCCGCCAGACTCCCCTGCCGCACTCCGCCAGACTCCCCTGCCGCACTCCGCCAGACTCCCCTGCCGCACTCCGCCAGACTCCCCTGCCGCACTCCGCCAGACTCCCCTGCCGCACTCCGCCAGACTCCCCTGCCGCACTCCGCCAGACTCCCCTGCCGCACTCCGCCAGACTCCCCTGCCGCACTCCGCCAGACTCCCCTGCCGCACTCCGCCAGACTCCCCTGCCGCACTCCGCCAGACTCCCCTGCCGCACTCCGCCAGACTCCCCTGCCGCACTCCGCCAGACTCCCCTGCCGCACTCCGCCAGACTCCCCTGCCGCACTCCGCCAGACTCCCCTGCCGCACTCCGCCAGACTCCCCTGCCGCACTCCGCCAGACTCCCCTGCCGCACTCCGCCAGACTCCCCTGCCGCACTCCGCCAGACTCCCCTGCCGCACTCCGCCAGACTCCCCTGCCGCACTCCGCCAGACTCCCCTGCCGCACTCCGCCAGACTCCCCTGCCGCACTCCGCCAGACTCCCCTGCCGCACTCCGCCAGACTCCCCTGCCGCACTCCGCCAGACTCCCCTGCCGCACTCCGCCAGACTCCCCTGCCGCACTCCGCCAGACTCCCCTGCCGCACTCCGCCAGACTCCCCTGCCGCACTCCGCCAGACTCCCCTGCCGCACTCCGCCAGACTCCCCTGCCGCACTCCGCCAGACTCCCCTGCCGCACTCCGCCAGACTCCCCTGCCGCACTCCGCCAGACTCCCCTGCCGCACTCCGCCAGACTCCCCTGCCGCACTCCGCCAGACTCCCCTGCCGCACTCCGCCAGACTCCCCTGCCGCACTCCGCCAGACTCCCCTGCCGCACTCCGCCAGACTCCCCTGCCGCACTCCGCCAGACTCCCCTGCCGCACTCCGCCAGACTCCCCTGCCGCACTCCGCCAGACTCCCCTGCCGCACTCCGCCAGACTCCCCTGCCGCACTCCGCCAGACTCCCCTGCCGCACTCCGCCAGACTCCCCTGCCGCACTCCGCCAGACTCCCCTGCCGCACTCCGCCAGACTCCCCTGCCGCACTCCGCCAGACTCCCCTGCCGCACTCCGCCAGACTCCCCTGCCGCACTCCGCCAGACTCCCCTGCCGCACTCCGCCAGACTCCCCTGCCGCACTCCGCCAGACTCCCCTGCCGCACTCCGCCAGACTCCCCTGCCGCCCTCGGCCAAACAGTAATTGACCCGCACACATATCACTAGTCCCATACCAAGATAAATGCAGGAGGTGTTGAAGTAAACCTGGAAGCGGAAAGCACAGCAGACAGGCGGTGAAGTAAGGACTCAAGGACTGATATAATAACGATATTATATATAAGAGGGAGAAACTTCATTTAAAAAAATGTGTTATTTCTCTGGAAAGACCCTTTTATCCAGTGTCAATGGGACCTGATATAGGACAAATGATCAATTATTAAAGATTTATTGGGTGGACACACAAGAGCATATAAAACAGTTTTTAATAGGGAAACTGCAGGAAAAAGTCCAAATTGTGAAATCTGTGATCTGCTGGAATAATTTTTTTTTTTTTTTGGGTAAATCAGATACCGTAAATTTCCTAATTGGACTTCTCTGCTTAATCTTCTGCTCTGTGTCAGTTCTGTGCTGGAAGAAAGTGTCTGATTATCAGATGCCAGACTTAACTTCACTATACTTTATTATTTGAAAGGTACCAAGCACAGGTACAATGCACAAGGAAGGTGTTGTCCGTTTTTGGGTAGAAGTGATATTTTAGGCATACACGCAGTTAATGTGGCTACTATTTATTATTAGAATTGCCCAGCTAATGGCTCACTTTTTTCTCATGGTTACATAAGTTTTGTGTTTTCCTTGTGAAGCATTGAACATATTAGTGGCTGTTTATATTACACTACAAGGACGCATTCAGACCTCTGCTTTTTTCACGTATGAGAAACACAGTCCTAGTGTCATCAGTGATTTCATTTCAGTGTCATCTGAATTTCATCAGTGTTTCTTGGTTGAGAAATAAAAAAAATTAATAAAAATAATTCTCTATCTTCCCTTATCCCGTCCTGGAAAAATGGTCCGCACTCGGATGGCATGCTGAATGCGCTCCAAATTGGACATGTCTCCGCAACTTTGTGTGAATCACACAGTCTGAAAGAAAAATAATAGTAATCGGACATCGGAAGAGCCCTATAGACTATACTAGGGATGAGCGGTAGGACGGCTTTTACTCTTTTTTGAAAAAAAAAAAAGTCAACTATGTACCCTGTGTATTTTTATATGGGATCATATTTATTTACTTGCGGCAGTGAATACTGCACATTTTGGCCATACAAATATAACCTGGAAAAAATAATGTATATGTACACCTCTATATTAAACCTATACTAACAGGTGTTCTTGCCCTTATTTTTTTATTTTGCTTAGTTTCAAGAGCCCTAATCTGTATAGAGGCCTCTACACAGAGACCTGTCAGCCAGTCTCCGCGGTATACGGGCATTACGCAGGCAGACACATGCATAGGTAGCATCTTCACATGATGCCACAAAGCTGAATGCAACTTCTAATATTGTCCTGATGGAACACAGTTTTAATCTTAGGCTTCCCTGGGTGTCGTGATGTGGCAGCTGCCATTCTGGGAGCGAGCAATACGCTTTAGTATGGCTGTGCACACGCCTAACATCCTGATAGGAAGAATAGCCAACGGAGTAAGCTAATATTACCAGTCAGCTATTTGCAGCAATCAGGCTAATGCTTTCCACATTGCTGCGAACAGCTCAGTTAGTGGCTAATATGTAATATTGTCTGAGATAATAAATCATGAGTTTAATACATTTAGGCCCCTAAAAACCACATGATGTGTGTAGCGAAATGAAACGCATCTCCCACCAATGGTGAGAAGACTGGAGGCGAGTTGCATTAGTTTTATTGTTATTGTATGTTCTGAACAATAATTAAGACATGAGATAATAACATTTCTCTACACAGCCAAGCTGTACTCCGTAATATAAAATCTTACTCGGCTGCTTGGGAAATCAGGAGAACAATGAGAAAATTGCTAGGCAAGGTTTAGCGCTCTTTGTAATATCAATTGTGACAATTCGCAATGTAATATCTTCTGCATACCCACAACCTAAATTAAATTCATGAAGCTTTCCTACCTGTGACCTTGGCTTCACCATTTCCATACGGAAATCAAAACCAAGGGCAAAATAGTGCCGAAACCCCTCACTGATGGGATTATTAAACCTGAACACCACATACGGTACTTTCCACAATTTACCCCAAATCACCGGAAAACGAACGACTGCACTGCTCTTAGTATAAGACACCAATTTTCATTTAGCTTATAGCTTAAATGAGAATGGGAGAGGAAGGGGCGAAGGGGGAGGGGAGCTGACTCCAAGAGTGGGAGCAATTATAGCAATCATTACCTTATACTTTGCTCCCCCAATACACAACTGCCAAGCGGTTTCTTCTATGGATTCATTGTGTTATCAGTCTTCTAATCTGTTGTGTGACCACAGGAGAGAATTAATGTCAGTGATTGGTAATGTATGCTTGAGTGACACTGAATGCCAGTGTGACAGTGATGGATAGTGCTTGTGTAGGAATGACAGCGGCTCCTTGCTGCCCAGCATGACCAGAAGTGAAAGCAGGCAGCTGACACAGTGAGTGTGTAAACAGCGAGCTACAAGAGAACCAGTGTGGCAATTCCTTCCATCCCAACTTTGGAGTATCACATGTCTCATAGGTTAAAGAATAAATATACAAAACTACAATGACAAGCCAATAAGCTACAGTGGCTTTCGAAAGTATTCACACCCCCACGGCATTTTTCTTGTTTTGCTACCTCACAACTTGGAAGTTTCCTGTTTTGAGGGTTTGCATCAGTTCATGTAAAAAACAGGCTTACAACTGTGAACATTTGGTTTTCTTACTGTGAAGCAAACAACAAATAGAACAAAATAACGGAAAACTTCAGTGTGTATAACTATTCACCCCCAGAAATAAGCACTTTGTAGAGCCTTTTGCAGTAAATTAAAGGGAATCTGTCACCCCAAAATTCGCCTATAAGCTAAGGCCACTGGTATCAGGGGCATTCTACAGCATTCTGTAATGTCACCTGAAAGATAAGAGAAATAAGTTAGATTATACCCACCCAGAGGTGGCCCCGGTCCGATCTGATGGGCGTCGCGGTCCGGGTCCAGTGCCTCCCATCTTCATACGATGACGTCCTCTTCTTGTCTTCCTGCCGCTGCTCCTGAGCAGGCCTTCTTTATCTGTCCTGTTGAGGGCAGAGCAAAGTACTGCAGTGCACAGGAGCTGGGCCTCTCTGACCTTTTCGGACGCCTGCGCACTGCAGTACTTTGCTCTGCCCTCAACAGGGCAGATAAAGTACGCCTGCGCAGGAGCCGCGGCAGGAAGCAAAGAAGAGGACATCATCATATGAAGATAGGAGGCGCTGGACCCGGACCACACGCCCATCGGACTGGATCACATCAGGACTGCCCCTGGGTGAGTATAATCTAACCTGCTTTTCGTATCTTTCAGGTGACATCGGGGGCTTATCTACAGCATTACAGAATGCTGTAGATAAGCCCCTGATGCCGGTGGCCTTAGCTTATAGGCGAATTTTGGGGTGACATTCACTTTAAGCTGCAAGTTAGTTTGGATAGTCTCTATGAGCTTTCCACATCCTGCCACTGACGTTTTTACCCATTCCTCAAGGCAAAACTGCTCCATCTCCTTCAAGTTAAATGATTTCCTCTGGTGAGCAGCAATCTTAAAGTCTGACCACAGATTCCCAATTAGATTAAGGGTATGTGCACACGTTGCGGATTCTCTGCGGATCCGCAGCGTTTTTTTGCAGTGCAGAAACGCTGCAGATCCGCAATTGATTTACAGTACAATGTAAATGAATGAGAAAAAAAAATGCTGTGCTCATTTTGCGGAAAATCCGCTGCGGAAACACTGCGGTTTAAAAGAAGTAGCATGTCACTTCTTTTTTGTGAATCTGCAGCATTTTTGTACCAATTCCATTATAGAAATCCGCAGGGGTAAAAAACGCAGCAAATCCACAACAAAACCGCAGCAAAAACGCACAGAAAACACTGTGGAACCGCACAAAAAAACGCCACAAATCCGCAGGTGCGTTTTCTGCCAGGAGAGGCAGAATCCGCACCAGAAATTCCTAAGCCTAATCGGCAACGTGTGCACATAGCCTAAGGTCTGGGCTTTGACTAGGGCCACTTCAAAACATTTACACATTTCCCCTTAAACTACTAAAGCGTCACTGTCTTGTTGGAAGATGAACCTCCATCCCAGTGTCAAATCACTGACAGACTGAAACAGGTTTTGCTAAAAATTATCACTGTATTTTGAACCATCCATCTTCCCTTTGATTCGGACCATTTTCCTTGTCCTTGCTGCTGAAAAAAATCCCCACAGCATTCTGCTGCCATTAACATGTTTCCCTGTGGGGTAGGTGTTCTTGGGGTGATAAGCCATGTTGGTTTTGGTTTGATGCCAGACAAAGCGTTTACCTTGGTGGTCAAAAGTCGAATTTTGGTCTCATATGACCATAGAACCTTCCTCCATACATTTGGGGAGTCTCCCACATGTCTTTTGGAAAGCTCAAAATGAGCCTTACAATTTTGGGGGGTAAGTAAAAGGTTTTTTCTATCCACTCTTCCATAAAGACCACCTCTGTGGAGTGTACGGTTTTTATGGTTGCATTGACAGATACTCCAGTCTCTGCTTTGCAGTTTCTTCAGGTTAACGTTTAAACTCTGTGCAATGCCCTCCTTGCTCGGGCTGAGAGTTTTGGTGGCCTCTCTTGGCAGGTTTGCTGTGGTATCATGTTCTTTCCATTGAATGATAACGGATTTGATGGTGCTCCAGGGAATTATTGGAGATTGGGATATATATATATTTTTTTATTCTTTATAACCCAACCCCGACTTGAACTTCTCAACATTGTCCCCCTGACTTGTTTGGAGATCTCCTTGGTCTTCACGGTGTTGTTTGGTTAGTGGTGCCTGTTGCTTAACCCCTTCAAGACCCAGCCTATTTTGACCTTAAAGACCTTGCCGTTTTTTGCAATTCTGACCAGTGTCCCTTTATGAGGTAATAACTCAGGAACGCTTCAACGGATCCTAGCGGTTCTGAGATTGTTTTTTCGTGACATATTGGGCTTCATGTTAGTGGTAAATTTAGGTCAATAAATTCTGCATTTATTTGTGATAAACACGGAAATTTGGCGAAAATTTTGAAAATTTTGCAATTTTCACATTTTGAATTTTTATTCTGTTAAACCAGAGAGATATGTGACACAAAATAGTTAATAAATAACATTTCCCACATGTTTACTTTACATCAG
Source organism: Ranitomeya imitator (assembly GCF_032444005.1). NCBI lineage: Eukaryota > Metazoa > Chordata > Amphibia > Anura > Dendrobatidae > Ranitomeya > Ranitomeya imitator. The sequence continues at coordinate 325,746,382 of NC_091286.1, read as the reverse complement.
CACAATTTTGGAAACAAAATTTTTTTTTGTTAGGAAGTTATAAGGGTTAAAATTCGACCAGCGATTTGTCATTTTTACAACGAAATTTACAAAACCATTTTTTTTAGGGACCACCTCACATTTGAAGTCAGTTTGAGGGGTCTATATGGCTGAAAATACCCAAAATTGACACCATTCTAAAAACTGCACCCCTCAAGGTACTCAAAACCACATTCAAGAAGTTTATTAACCCTTCAGGTGCTTCACAGCAGCAGAAGCAACATGGAAGGAAAAAATGAACATTTAACTTTTTAGTCACAAAAATTATCTTTTAGCAACAATTTTTTTATTTTCCCAATGGTAAAAGGAGAAACTGAACCACGAACGTTGTTGTCCAATTTGTCCTGAGTACGCTGATACCTCATATGTGGGGGTAAACCACTGTTTTGGCGCACGGCAGGGCTTGGAAGGGAAGGAGCGCCATTTGACTTTTTGAATCAAAAATTGGCTCCACTCTTTAGCGGACACCATGTCACGTTTGGAGAGCCCCCGTGTGCCTAAAAATTGGAGCTCCCCCACAAGTGACCCCATTTTGGAAACTAGACGCCCCAAGGAACTTATCTAGATGCATAGTGAGCACTTTGAACCCCCAGGTGCTTCACAAATTGATCCGTAAAAATGAAAAAGTACTTTTTTTTCACAAAAAAATTCTTTTAGCCTCAATTTTTTCATTTTCACATGGGCAACAGGATAAAATGGATCCTAAAATGTGTTGGGCAATTTCTCCTGAGTACACCAATACCTCACATGTGGAGGTAAACCACTGTTTGGGCACATGGTAAGGCTCGGAAGGGAAGGAGCGCCATTTGACTTTTTGAATGAAAAATTATTTCCATCGTTAGCGGACACCATGTCGCGTTTGGATAGCTCCTGTGTGCCTAAACATTGGCGCTCCCCCACAAGTGACCCCATTTTGGAAACTAGACCCCCCAAGGAACTAATTTAGATGCCTAGTGAGCACTTTAAACCCTCAGGTGCTTCACAAATTGATCTGTAAAAATGAAAAAGTAATTTTTTTTCACAAAAAAATTCTTTTCGCCTCAATTTTTTCATTTTCACATGGGCAGTAGGATAAAATGGATCATAAAATTTGTTGGGCAATTTCTCCCGAGTACGCCGATACCTCATATGTGGGGGTAAACCACTGTTTGGGCACTCGGCAGGGCTCGGAAGAGAAGGCGCGCCATTTGACTTTTTGAATTTAAAATTAGCTCCAATTGTTAGCGGACACCATGTCGCGTTTGGAGAGCCCCTGTGTGCCTAAACATTGGAGCTCCCCCACAAGTGACCCCATTTTGGAAACTAGACCCCCCAAGGAACTTATCTAGATGCATATTGAGCACTTTAAACCCCCAGGTGCTTCACAGAAGTTTATAACGCAGAGCCATGAAAATAAAAAATAATTTTTCTTTCCTCAAAAATGATTTTTTAGCCTGGAATTTCCTATTTTGCCAAGGATAATAGGAGAAATTGGACCCCAAATATTGTTGTCCAGTTTGTCCTGAGTACGCTGATACCCCATATGTGGGGGTAAACCACTGTTTGGGCGCACGGCAGGGCTCGGAAGGGATGGCACGCCATTTGGCTTTTTAAATGGAAAATTAGCTCCAATCATTAGCGGACACCATGTCACGTTTGGAGAGCCCCTGTGTGCCTAAACATTGGAGATCCCCCAGAAATGACACCATTTTAGAAACTAGACCCCCAAAGGAACTAATCTAGATGTGTGGTGAGGACTTTGAACCCCCAAGTGCTTCACAGAAGTTTATAACGCAGAGCCATGAAAATAAAAAAAAAAATTATTTTCTCAAAAATGATCTTTTAGCCTGCAATTTTTTATTTTCCCAAGGGTAACAGGAGAAATTTGACCCCAAAAGTTGTTGTCCAGTTTCTCCTGAGTACGCTGATACCCCATATGTGGGGGTAAATCACTGTTTGGGCACATGCCGGGGCTCGGAAGTGAAGTAGTGACGTTTTGAAATGCAGACTTTGATGGAATGCTCTGTGGGCGTCACGTTGCGTTTGCAGAGCCCCTGATGTGGCTTAACAGTAGAAACCCCCCACAAGTGACCCCATTTTGGAAACTAGACCCCCAAAGGAACTTATCTAGATGTGTGGTGAGCACTTTGAACCCCCAAGTGCTTCATAGAAGTTTATAATGCAGAGCCGTGAAAATAATAAATACGTTTTCTTTCCTCAAAAATAATTATTTAGCCCAGAATTTTTTAATTTTCCCAAGGGTAACAGGAGAAATTTGACCCCAATATTTGTTGTCCAGTTTCTCCTGAGTACGGTGATACCCCATATGTGGGGGTAAACTACTGTTTGGGCACATGCCGGGGCTTGGAATTGAAGTAGTGACGTTTTGAAATGCAGACTTTGATGGAATGCTCTGCGGGCGTCACGTTGCGTTTGCAGAGCCCCTGATGTGCCTAAACAGTAGAAACCCCCCACAAGTGACCCCATTTTGGAAACTAGACCCTGAAAGGAACTTATCTAGATGTGTGATGAGCACTTTGAACCCCCAAGTGCTTCATAGAAGTTTATAATGCAGAGCCGTGAAAATAATAAATACGTTTTCTTTCCTCAAAAATAATTATTTAGCCCAGAATTTTTTATTTTCCCAAGGGTTACAGGAGAAATTGGACCCCAAAAGTTGTTGTCCAGTTTCTCCTGAGTACGCTGATACCCCATATGTGGGGGTAAACCACTGTTTGGGCACACGTCGGGGCTCAGAAGGGAAGTAGTGACTTTTGAAATGCAGACTTTGATGGAATGGTCTGCGGGTGTCACGTTGCGTTTGCAGAGCCCCTGGTGTGCCTAAACAGTAGAAACCCCCCACAAGTAACCCCATTTTAGAAACTAGACCCCCCAAGGAACTTATCTAGATATGTGGTGAGCACTTTGAACCCCCAAGTGCTTCACAGACGTTTACAACGCAGAGCCGTGAAAATAAAAAATCATTTTTCTTTACTCAAAAATTATGTTTTAGCAAGCATTTTTTTAGATTCACAAGGGTAACAAGAAATTGGACCCCAGTAATTGTTGCGCAGTTTGTCCTGAGTATGCTGGTACCCCATATGTGGGGGTAAACCACTGTTTGGGCACACGTCAGGGCTCGGAAGTGAGGGAGCACCATTTGACTTTTTGAATACGAGATTGGCTGGAATCAATGGTGGCGCCATGTTGCGTTTGGAGACCCCTGATGTGCCTAAACAGTGGTAACCCCTCAATTCTAACTCCAACACTAACCCCAACACACCCCTAACCCTAATCCCAACTGTAGCCATAATCCTAATCACAACCCTAACCCCAACACACCCCTAACCACAACACTAACCCCAACACACCCCTAACCCTAACCACAACCCTAATTCCAACCCTAACCCTAAGGCTATGTGCCCACGTTGCGGATTCGTGTGAGATATTTCCGCACCATTTTTGAAAAATCTGCGGGTAAAAGGCACTGTGTTTTACCTGCGGATTTTCCGCGGATTTCCAGTGTTTTTTGTGCGGATTTCACCTGCGGATTCCTATTGAGGAACAGGTGTAAAACGCTGCGGAATCCGCACAAAGAATTGACATGCTGCGGAAAATACAACGCAGCGTTCCCGCGCGGTATTTTCCGCACCATGGGCACAGCGGATTTGGTTTTTCATATGTTTACATGGTACTGTAAACCTGATGGAACACTGCTGCGAATCCGCAGCCAAATCCGCACCGTGTGCACATAGCCTAATTCTAAAGGTATGTGCACACGCTGCGGAAAACGTTGCGGATCCGCAGCAGTTTCCCATGAGTGTACAGTTCAATGTAAACCTATGGGAAACAAAAATCGCTGTACACATGCTGCGGAAAAACTGCACGGAAACGCAGCGGTTTACATTCCGCAGCATGTCACTTCTTTGTGCGGATTCCGCAGCGGTTTTACAACTGCTCCAATAGAAAATCGCAATTGTAAAACCGCAGTGAAATGCGCAGAAAAAAACGCGGTAAATCCGCCATAAATCCGCAGCGGTTTAGCACTGCGGATTTATCAAATCCGCAGCGGAAAAATCCGCAGAGGACCAGAATACGTGTGCACATTCCTAACCCTAACCCTAGCCCTAACCCTAGCCCTAACCCTACCCCTAACCCTAACCCTAACCCTAACCCTACCCCTAGCCCTACCCCTAACCCTACCCCTAACCCTAACCCTACCCCTAACCCTAACCCTATTCTAACATTAGTGGAAAAAAAAAATTTCTTTATTTTTTTATTGTCCCTACCTATGGGGGTGACAAAGGGGGGGGGTCATTTATTATTTTTTTTATTTTGATCACTGAGATAGATTATATCTCAGTGATCAAAATGCACTTTGGAACGAATCTGCCGGCCGGAAGATTCGGCGGGCGCACTGCGCATGCGCCCGCCATTTTGGAAGATGGCGGCGCCCGGGAGAAGACGGACGGGACCACGGCTGGATCGGTAAGTATGATAGGGTAGGGGGGGACCACGGGGGGGGGGATCGGAGCACAGGGGGGGGAATCGGAGCGCGGGAGGGGTGGAACGGAGCGCGGGGGGCGTGGAACGGAGCACGGGGGGGCTGGAATGGAGCACGGGGGGGTGGAACGGAGCACGGGGGGGGTGGATCGGAGTGCAGGGGGGGTGATTGGAGCACGGGGGGGTGATTGGAGCACGGGGGGAGCGGACACGAGCACGGGGGGGAGCGGAGCACTGGACGGAGGGGAGCCGGAGCAGTGTACCGGCCAGATCGGGGGGTGGGGGGGGCGATCGGAGGGGTGGGGTGGGGGCACACTAGTATTTCCAGCCATGGCCGATGATATTGCAGCATCGGCCATGGCTGGATTGTAATATTTCACCCGTTATAATGGGTGAAATATTACAAATCGCTCTGATTGGCAGTTTCACTTTCAACAGCCAATCAGAGCGATCGTAGCCACGAGGGGGTGAAGCCACCCCCCCTGGGCTAAACTACCACTCCCCCTGTCCCTGCAGATCGGGTGAAATGGGAGTTAACCCTTTCACCCGATCTGCAGGGACGCGATCTTTCCATGACGCCGCATAGGCGTCATGGGTCGGAATGGCACCGACTTTCATGACGCCTACGTGGCGTCATGGGTCAGGAAGGGGTTAATGGTGTTGCAGCCTCTGTGGACTTTCAGAAAGGATGTGTATATACTGACAGACCATATAACATGAATTTGTTAGAAAGGAAGGTGGACTTCCTTTCACTAAGCATGTGATTTATGAAGGGAATTGCTTGCAACAGAAATTTTTAGGGGCTTCAAAGCAAACGGGGTGAATACATATGCCCATTCCAATTTTTAGCCATTTGATCCCATACGTTTAATTTATGCTGATAGTTTTCTCACTTTATCAACTTAAACCATTTAGTGCTGATACACTGCACACAAATCGGACTACAAAAATATTTAAAAACACAGGTTGTGATGTAACAAAATAGGTAAAAAGCCAAGGGATGAATACTTTCGCAAGTCACTGTAAATACAGTGGATCTAAAAAGTCTACATACTCTTGTTAAAATGTCAGGTTTTTGTCATGCAAAAGTTACATAAGTTGAAAAAAAGACCTAGGTCCATCAAGTTCAACCTTGATCAGAAAATGTTCCAGCATGGTGAGACACAGCCATTACACAGTACATAGCAGGGGCACATTTATAAGATTATCTCAGCACAGGAACATTTACCGTATCTAAACACATCCAATGGTTGAAATTATTATTCCAAGATCCATTGATTAATATGAACTTTTGTTTGTGGCAAAAGCCCTTTAAGTGATAAATTTATTGTAGTAAAATGGTAACATCAGGCTTTTCATCACCATTTTGATACAATAATCTATTTACCGCAGATAGAACATAAATTATATTCATTGGAATATAACAGTTCTGAGATGAGTGCAGGAATTCCTTATCAGTGCCTTTTAGCGCTCATTTATAGAGGAACTTTACTACTGAGCATGCACATACTGTAAAGTGCAGCACAGATTCATCTCAACTAAAAGCCGAGATCAGGAACAGATCAGACATTTATAGGACATTTTCCTGATTCCCGACTCCACAGCACTGGTCACTACTGAGCGTGTACATAAAGTGCAGCACAGATTCATCTCAACTAAAAGCCGAGATCAGGAACAGATCAGACATTTACAGGACATTTTCCTGATTCCCGACTCCACAGCACTGGTCACTACTGAGCGAGTACATAAAGTGCAGCACAGATTCATCTCAACTAAAAGCCGAGATCCTTACATCAGGAACAGAAAAGACATTTATAGGACATTTCATAATTTTCCGAAATTCTTATGAAAACATTGACAGAACATCCTGCATTGTGTATTTTACATTTTACACAGTTGTGGTATGTACAATCCACAAGACTTTATCCTTTTAATATCTAATGCACTTTTTATTTTCACTAGAAACACAAAAGCCCCTGTCTCCTCCAGTTTTCTGGAGTAATTTGCACTTTTTCTGTTTTTGCACTTTATTATTGGCGCCTTACTTGCCATAAGTTTTGAGCCTTTTTTTAAGTTGCTTTCCCCTTTTTAAGCCTTTTTTTTTTTTCAATATGGTATTTTTTTATTTTCTTCTCAACAGCTTTTCTTATCCAGATGTTTTAGGCTATGTGCACACGTAGAATGGTCCTCTGCGGATTTTTCCTCAGAGGATTTGATAAATCTGCAGGGCAAAAACGCTGTTTTTTGAAGCAGATTTACCGCGGTTTTTGTGCGGATTTCACTGCGGTTTTACACCTGCGGTTTTCTATTGGAGCAGGTGTAAAACCGCTGTGGAATCCGCAGAAAGAAGTGACATGCTGCGGAATGTAAACCGCTGCGTTTCCGCGTGGGCACAGCATTTTCTGTTTCCCATAGGTTTAGATTGTAATGTAAACTCATGGGAAACTGCTGTGGACCCGCGGCTGCGGAAACGCTGCGGATCCGCAGCAAAATCCGCATCGTGTGCACATAGCCTAAGACACATTCATGAGAGGCGAAAATGTCATTTTTTGGGGAGCAATTCACACCAATCCCTGCCTGCACTAATGTTTGTGGCGGACTCTATATTTTGGCATATTTTAAGACAACTTTTTAAAAGCTTTATGACCTTTTGCTCTCAAAAGTCCCCAAATCCAATAAATGACAACCTTTAAAGCACACTCTTGATTTTTTTTAATGAACCGCATGTGCCATTTTTTAATAATGTGGTACAAAATAAAGTCAGCAAATACTACAAAACAAGGAAAAAAAGAAATAAAGAAAATTGACTTAAATAAATCGCAAATAATGTATTGGGGTCAAAGTTTTAGTTGAGTCCACTTACATTAAAATAACATATTATAAACTAATTGTGTACTACTAGTTAAAGATCATGAAATTCCTATGCTGGGATATGAAGATGGCTAAATAAGCCTTTACGATAATGCAAGTTGTCAACACTACAGGAATACGCTGGAGTCACATACACACCGTATTCTTATCACTCCCATGCCATGTTTTTTAATGCAACATGCTTGCATATTATTGATGTGTAAATTGATCCTGTATAGAATTAAATTCAGGATTGAATATCAATTAAAGAGCCAGGCTATCTACAATGTATCTCTAACATGGAAAACACCCTTGCTTATGCATCTTCCTACCTTGGTTCTCCACTTTATTCTGCCTTGTGTTACCCCTAAAATGATGCCTCATTGGGGTAATGTTCATGGCACTACTAGTGGCCCATGCTGTACTAGCCACTTGTCGGAATAAAGAGCTTTCACGGTGTATTATGTGTGTCCACATACGTAGGTCATAGAGGACGAGCTATGTTACATGTAGCAGCCATAATTATACCATTGCCAAGACCATGTCGAAAGTGATCTCAAACCAGAATGCACGCTGCCAAACCTATCATAACCTCAATCTATAAAAACACAGACCACTAAAGATCTTTTACCATCTATTTATAGCCTTATATTAGTGCATGGAATGTGAAATGCCAGTCCAGTATTATTATATGCTGATTTATACAGAAAAGTAGCAAAAAAACATGCAACCCCCCTCCGCCGTAATCACAAAAGTCTTCAGTGCTGTTTAGGGAAAGTGAATGCCTGGCATGATGCTTTTTAGGGGCTGCCGGGCGACTGCGGCGTTATGTGTCTAAATGGTTTGTGCATAGTCTCACAGCATGTCTATCAATCAATGTCACAGCTCTCTGGGATTGCTGTCATCGGTTAGCGTCTGACTGCTTATGAATAATAAGAATGCCATGTCTCCCTTCACATTAATATAGGCTTACAATGGCGGCACGACCAGCGGGAGATTAGAATGCGGATTAATCATTTGATTTGATCACTTCAGTAGAAAACAAACAAAAGGGAAAAAAACAAAACACACAGTTACAATTTCCCTTGCTGTGTCCCTTAACTCTAAGGTAGCATTGCAGAATTTTTCGTGTGAACCATTTCCTGCTTATTTTATTTACCTGTGACACCTTCTAAGGAAAACAAGGGTATCAAGGAAAGCTGCCATAGGTTCTAACCCGCAATGATTTTCTCGTACACAAAAAACGGACCGATTGTAATCAGTGCTTTGGACCAGTTTGTCCAAAATGTCAATTGCTACCATCAGTTTCATAATGTTTTTTATGGGGGAGAAGACATATTTTTACGTTTCTTCTATCAAATAAACATGAAAGTCGGACAGCAAACAGATGACATCTGAGCACTGGCCATTTTTTTTTTTCACGGACCCATAGACTTGATTAGTAACCCAGGTCAAAATTGGACATGTTTCTGTGTTTTGCTGCAAAAATCTGTGAAGAGAACATCTCCATAGGTGAAACACGTTCCTATTATCGGTGTAAACCACGGCTAGAACTCGTTATTGAAAAACCTGACATCTCAATGAGCCCTTTCAAATAAAAAAAACCTTCAGTCTACAATAAAACATTCTAAGCAAGTCTACAAATGAGCCAGTTGCTTAGGATATGCTTTTAGCTTTTCAAAATTAGAATTAGTGCTGGTCCAAGGTCACAGGACCTCCATTAGGGGTGAACAGAGGAGTGATCGTCCTGTAAACGGTAAGTAACCAGTAAAGTGTACAAATTGGGTCTGGCTGATGGGCTCATTTCAATAGCCAAGTCAGTCCCCTTGATACAAATTGCTGGTCAAATGTTCATGGAGGAAGCAATCTCCTGGGTCAAACCAGATGTAGAAATTACCAGTAGCAGTACTGACAGCGCGAGATCACTGGCGCTTTCAGAGTTACAGAATATTAGTAAATTACATATATCATAACAGGAAACCCCTTTACAAGAATCATTAGGATTCTGTCGATTGTGCTATCTTCATTTGTTTTTGAAGCCAAACTAGGAGTGGCTTTAATTAACAAAAAAGAAAAAAAAGAGAAGTAGAATATTTCATATATACATCCTGTAAATTTACTATCCACTCCTTCTTTGGCTTCAAAAACTGCATCAAAATGGAGTGTGCACCCTTAGGTATTGCAGAGACTGTAGGACTGGCATGGATGAAGCTTTGCGGTCAATGGTGAATTTCTTTCCCTGGATAACAAAGTTCTTGGTTTTATTCTACAGAGTCCTTATTTTCTTCGAGAAGTTGTGTGTGCTCAGGGACAGCTAAAGCAGATTTCCAATGTGAAGTCCCTGCAAACAGACCCGCAGCGCGGCCTCAGTGACCCTGTGAGGGGATCTAGGGAAGGTAACCTTGGTGAAAATTCAATGTTTGGAAATGGAGGGGAGATGAAATCTTAACTGTTTAGGAGAACAACAAATACTGCACAGAGATAGTCCACGTCACTGCTTTATGGCCACATAGGGTAATGTTTATTTCAGTAACTGATTTCTTTTATCACCCCTTGATGATATAATTGCTAATTTAAAAAGGGGGTTTTCCAGGCCCAAGCAAATTTTCGGGAAGCTCTGTGCCGACGAGCTTCTTTTCTCTATGAATACTGAGAGAAGCAGAAGAGAAGCTAGGCAGCACATGACTGCAAGGGAGCAAGACACATACATTAGGTCAAAAACAATGACCACTTGACCTGTCAAGCAGAGCAGAATCCTAACAGTGTGTGTAATACACACTCTTAGTATTTGGTATGCTACAGTACTTGCCAAAAAATTTCCTGGGAATAGGGTATGTGGACATGGCAGCTTTTTCAAGTGAGAATCCAACTGAAAAAGCACCCAATAAAACTAACCTAATTACCAGGAGTGTCAAAAAGACATTGCCATGTTATTATTATTATTGGTTCAGAAAAGTGGAAGTGACCTGGACAGTCGCCACAAGCTCTCTTATCAGTATAGAGTTAAGTGATGCCGTCGCAGGAATTACGGCAAAGCCACCTCAGGAAAAGGACTGCTGGCGTCTGTGCCGACGCCTTACAAACAACGTGTGAACGTAGCCTTAATGAAACCATTTTTCACTAAAATGAGAAACCTGGAATGTAAAATTGTAGAACTTCATACTAGGAAAGTTAAAGAGCCCATTAAAGTACAGGCACACGGGCAGCCAGAAGCTGAGAGGTCAGTCAAGTAGCTGCCGTTTTCACACTCAGCATTAAACATTGATTTTAAAGGCCTGCTTATTGACAATGGCAGTGTGATTTGGCAGATTTACCATAACGGCATTGGTTACTGGGAGAACTTTACCTGCACTTTGACTTGGTCACAATGAAAGCTGATCTGGGTCTCGGGAGACTCGTTCACATTAGCACAATGTTCTTTTCAGATAGGATTTTCAGCTTGCGTATATTAAAAAAAAAAAAATAATGGTTTGATAAAAACCTGGCGAACCCATTACAAATATATAAACTACACCATCCTTTCCCAAGAAAGTGAATATTTGTGTCTCGCTTTTTCAGTAAACTTGGGAACACAAATGATTATTTTCAGCGTCCTTTCCAGGTTTCCCTTATCTTTGTTCTCAGCGTGTTGTGGGTTTGTATATTTTGGTACACAGATAAAAATGCAAGAATTTATATAGTAGTAACAGAAAAAACATCCCAGCAAACAAAGCTCTGAATAGGATTCAAGGGTTTTTATTAACAGGAGCAGTAAAGCAGCATTAATGGCAAAGTAAAGTGAAGATAAAAGCTGTACGAAGAATACCAGTGAATAATGGCTAAAAAGCATCAGAATACATAGGACAAAAACCACACAGAACTCGAAATTCTATGAAATTAAAAGCGTTAACCCTTCCACTGACAACGCCACTAAAAGCTGGCTGCATCATCACTGTCCATGGCCCCGCCAGCGCATACTCCCTAACCCCGTTTTGCATGGGTTCAGATGCAAGTCCCGACGGAGTCACTGAAGGTAGGGGCAAACACGATGTAAACCCTACCCAAGAAACATGATTTTTATGTATTTTTAATTATTTTTTTAAAAAACAATATGTTTCGATGCAAAATTATATGAAAATGCACAAGAGTGCAAAAAATATATGGGTATGAGGGGAGAGTAGGAATTTTATCTTTATTTTATGTGTATTTTCCAAAAGTGAGAACATTTGTGGCGGCAAAAGGGTAAATCTCATGTATCCAACTGTAAAACAGTGTAGTGTATGTGCATACATAATGTAGCAATATACGGCGGGATCAACTTCATACCCAATACAGACACTGACCTGTTAGTTTACACGAGAATGCAACCATTTACCAATGTGTTCATTAAAATCACTAGGACACTAAACTAAAGGGGCTGCCTCTGACAAATGTGGGCCCTGCGCTCCTCTACTGGAAGAGCTCATTTTGGGGGGCAAGGAATTTTCCATGTGCCAAGGAGATCTAGGATTACATGGCAATCATTTAGATGGAAGGCTGTCCTTTTTATATAAGGATGACTCTTGTCCAGCAGAACAGGTGCAGAGCCGCTCATACACCCCTCACAACCCCAGTAGCCTGTCACATTAGTGCATATCCCTTTAAGCTGCACCTTATTCTACGAGGTTTCATATAAAATGCCATTTCTGCTAATGTCTGCTCCATCAATCCCATGCCCTGATGTACCGCATACCAGGCTGCGGTGTCACAAGAATATATAGAAAAGAAGGAAGGCTCTGTCTGTAACAGAAGACAGACAAGATATCACAGGTCCGTCATTCACGATTCATCTGATAAGATAGCTGTTACTATTGGGGGGGTGGGGGATAATACAACATATGGCACTGCATGCTGATCTGACTATGGTAGAAAAAAAAATAAAAACATTTCAGCGGATTAACAATTTTTATTGGAGTTAATTCTTTGCTATTATTAAACATGGCAGATTTACTGTAAAAGACTTGTTTTGCTTCTGTCCCAGCCATATGCTTGACACCGTTCAAAAAAAAAATGGAACTAATTTTCAGGAGCAAAAAGTGTCTGCAAGAAATCTGTCCATTGCCAATATACCCTAACTTGAAGTCCCGGGGGACCTAATGGAAATTTGGACCCCCTCACATTTATCATGTGCCAATTATAAACACATGAAATAGTCATATAGTATGTGGAAAAAGAGTCTCTAGGCCCCTACGGCACCAGGGACCGTTAAAACGGCTACTTCCGCCCTAGCTTACACTAGGTTGTTGCTCGTACGATTGATTACTTTTCAAGTCTATAAAAGGTTGTTATTGGTGGGAAACTAATAAAAAAAAAGTCTAACTGGCTCCAGGACAGGATTTCTATTTCTCCTTGTAATCTTAAGTAAAAAATACTTAGTAAATTCCATAAAGTCTACAAAAGTGTCTAAAAGCTCTTTAACCCGTTAACGCTCCATGATAAATAGATATGCCACGCTATGGTCTCAGCAACAGAGCTGGCTCTACGCAGAGTAGATGCAAATTTTCCTACATACTCGTCATCTACCTATAACAGTAGTAGTTACTGTGGTTAACCCCTAAAATGTTGCTGTCAAACACTGGCAGCGGCAAATAAGTGCTGCAATCAGGCCCATGCATTTGTTCAGGTTCCCATCAACGCCTATTCAGCTACACGATCGTAGGGTGCTAGTGGCACCTTGTTACGGTCATGTTTAATCTCGTGGGAGACCGATTTTTAATATTAACTGCAATATTGCAGTGTCTAGTACAAGCGCGTACATGATCATATGTTTAAGTCCCCTATTGGAACTAAAAAACGGAAAAAAGGTTCCAAAAAGATTATATATATATATATATATATATATATATATATATATATATATATATATATATATATATATATATATATATATATATATATATATATATATATATATATAACAAATTGAACCGCTACTTATTTCCTAGACACAAATAAAGTATTGAAAATAAAATTTAGAATACTCTATGTTTGACATTGCCAAATCTTTACATGTCCAATTTTTAAAAATAAAAGATTGTTTATCCGATGCGGTAAATATATATCGTAAAGAAAAAAAAACTACTAGTTTTTTTTGGTCTTGCGGCATCTCCCACACAAGATGCAATAAAAAGCAATTGTGCCTCCAAATAGTATTAAACACACATGTCATACAAAACACAAGCCCACCTACAGCTCCATTTATGGAAAAATATAAAACGTATGGTTCTTAGAAAATGGTGGTGTGTGTGTGTGTGTGTGTGTGTATATATATATATGTGTATATATATATATATATATATATATATATATATATATATATATATATATATATATATATATATATATATATATATATATATATATATATATATATATATATACCCCCATAAAATGATTTTTTTTTTTCAAAACTACAATCCATGCTTCAAAAGACAAATTTCTCATACATCTATGTCGGTGGAAGAAAAAGTTATGGCCCTTTGATAAAAATGGAAGAATAAATTAAACCACAAAAACGAAAATAGTATGTTTCCTTAAGGGTATGTGTCCACGTTCAGGATTGCATCAGGATTTGGTCAGGATTTTACACAGGTAAAATCTGCACCTGAGGTCACTGGCAGGTCACCTGCGTTTTTCATGCGTTGTTTGAGCAATGTAAGGACATTCTGCGTTCTGAAAAGTCGCGCCCCATGTCCGTTTTCGCAGGTCTGCCGCATGCGTCTTTTAATGCATAGTGGAGAGGAGATTTCATGAAATCCCCTCCACTCTGCTGTAACATCTGGACGCTGCGTGTCTGACGCTGCGGCTTTACGCAGCGTTTCCTGAATGTGGAAACATACCCTTAGGGGTTTATGTGATGAGAATTTTCTTTATTACAGTATATATGTTGTGCTCCACATCTCAGACTAGTGATAGAGGAAGACATACAAACTCCACATACATGTCAGATGTGAACCCCGAGATATTGCACTGCCAACCTTTAGCAACCAAAAAGTAGTTCTTGATTCCAATTTCCCATTCAGGGGTCCAGGAAAGCTTGGTGACAGCCCTTGTGGTACATTTAATTATAGCAAATATGTTTTTCTCTTAAGGGTATGTGCACACATTCAGTATTTGCAGCTGGAAAATCTGCTGCAATTAGGCTACGTTCACACTAGCGTTGTGCGCCGCTGCGTCGGCGACGCGACGCACAACGCACCGAAAAACGCACGCAAAAACGCTGCGTTTTTCGACGCGTGCGTCGTTTTTTGACGAAAATCGGACACAAGAAAAATGCAACTTGTAGCGTTTTCTTGGTCCGACGCTAGCGTCAAAAAAGACGCACGTGTCGGAAAACGCAACAAGCAAAAACGCATGCGTCCCCCATGTTAAACATAGGGGCGGATGACGCGTGCGTCGCCGCTGCGTCGCCCGACGCTAGCGCGACGCACACTAGCCGAACGCTAGTGTGAACGTAGCCTTACTGATGTGTTGGCAGGAAAAACATTTTGATTTGAACGTTTTTTTTTTTACCTACTCATTAGAATAAGCAAAAAATGCGTGATAAGTTGCAGATTTGAAACCGTTTCCAATGTGCAAGGAAAAATAAGTGGCGTGCACATGAGATTTCAGAAATCTCATTCACTTTACTGGTACTGTAAAACGCTATGGGTTTTTTTTCCAGGCCAAAAACGCAACATGTGCACATACCCATTGCTAAACCTACCATAGGGTGAGTACATACTGCACAGGCAGGGTCGAGTTTACTAGATATTCTCACTTTCCCTACTCTTATGTAAAGAAGCAAAAGCTAGATTAAGTGATATACATATGCTTACACCCATTCATGACATAGGATTCTAGAAACCCTGACTACGTTGGTTCATCTCCACCAACTTAGAAGAAAGGGTGTTGTATGCACTACCCCTTTAAGAAAAGTTCACTTTCTGACGCTCGAAAGCGGTTTACAATAAAATATATCATTTGCGGGGGAAAAGGCTCTAGCCAGCTTTCAGACGGAATAAATCCAGTTCATTTTCTGACTTCCCCGAGTCACTTGGTGGATTTAGAAATAATGACACAAGCCTTCAGCTCCAGAACAATTTGCCCTATTGTGCGCACCTATCAAGTTATGCCTTCACAGCGGCTCTCTGTTTTGAGGAGAAAAGAAGGAAACTGAAGCCCCGTTTCCCTTTCTTTTCCATTCTGAATGATTAAATCGCAGTACAATTTGGGTAAAGCTCATCATTACATAGCTGATGCTTTGACGACTTGATTGAAAGAAGTATTTCCAAGAGCCGTAATGCTCATCTGTGTGTTTAATAACCGGCAATGAAAAGGAGCCAAGAACTCGTTTATCTAGTCCCTGTTAGAGAGACGCGCATTATGCTCATATTTAATGCATGTGCAGATTACTAAGTGCTAACAGAAGACTTGGTATAGCGGCCCAGAAGCGATCTCGATATCTTTCGAGCTCACCTACCGGACTTAAAGGACAATGTGCTGCACGACGGTCTAATGAGAAGCTAATTAGGGATTTTGGATGTTAAATAAATTTAAAAAAATAAAATAAAATCAGCAGAAATAATGATATTAAATATTAACTGCATTTCCAACAAGACTCAATGCCTACTAGAGACTGTGACGTACAGTAAAACATTTCCATTTCCACATTTGTTATTGCAAGCCCGGCTAACAAGGAAACACTAGAAAGAGGGAATTGACTGAAGCTGCCCGATCATGCATTATTAACGCTCAAGGCAAATTAATTCCTGCGCTTGAGTTCTTTGTGGTGATATATATATATAAACTGTATGTATAGCTGCTGGCCTTGATAAGGATGTAGGAAGGATGCCTGCTCTCCCAGGTGAGAAGTTACTGAAACAGGCAACATGACCGCACTAATTAAACTCATCTCCGGAAATATAGTGATGCTCGTGCACAAAACGCGTGAGGTCTGACGGCAACGTATAATGTACTGCGTCTCCCGTGTCTGTCTCTAAACACAGCAGGGATTTAGGACAAGCTCTTGCTCTGCAATACCGGCCTGCTGAGCTATCAATCAGGCCTCCTACACACACTTTATTTTATTTTTTTTTCAGCTTTAAGTATTTTTTTTATAGCATTTGCAGTGGTCGTTTTATTACTTTGTTGCATTTTTTTCTGCACTTTTTGAAGACAAGTGGAAAAAAAAAAAGTGGATACCCAAAGCTTGCTAAAGATTGGTATCTATCCCCATTATCCTGTAGCCCGCAAGGGTAGGACCCTCTACTTTCCGTACCAGTCTTTAATTGTTAGTTTGTGCTGTGTCATTTATATTTTGCATGTCACCCCTTGTCATGTACGGCACCATGGAATCAACGGTGCTCTAAAAATGTAGAATAATAAATATAAAAAAGTTGCCTTCCTCTGGATCTACATGTTAGGGCATGTTAGGTTAGGCTATGGGTTGAACTAGATGGACTTAAAGTCTTCCTTCAACTTTAATAACTATGACTATGACCAATATCTCATATATAAGTGAGTGAAATAAATAAATAAAAAACATGGAAAAAGACAAAAAATAAATTAAAAAAAATAATAAATGGCAAAAATCCCCCCAAAATGTGACTTTATTCCCAACACCAGACCAACAAGAGTTCAGATTTGAGAAGAGTGAACTTCAGCTCGTACCTTGTATAACCAGCACCACTTTCCTGGTGGTGAAAGGCAGCACAAAGTCAGGGCCATCAGCCAGGTAATGGTTTAATAATGAAGCCTAGACTCATTACAGTCAGTTTGAGGCAGTAGTCTGTTGGTTTCTAACGATTTAAATAAACGTTAGCTAATGTTTGGCTTTTTTTCTCCTGTTCTCTGTATAAATCTGCCTCGGTATGAATATTAGAGACATACATTTGGCATAGAGAACGTTGGTAAAGCTTTGACCTGAAGAGAGATGGCACGGAGTGTGTACAGATCGGGGGTGGATCAATGATCAAGAGCATTGGCGAGTCAAGTATTCCATCATAGCTGTGGGGAATTCATGGCCGGGCTGCCAGGCTCAGTGCAGGCAGAAGCTGATCTATGTTTCTAGTGCAAAGCATTTTCTCTGCAGTTGCTTGGGATGAAAGCCAAGGAAGGGAATTATTGTAGCAAACAAGCACGGCGCAGCCCTCCAGAATAAATGAAAGCACGAGCATATAGTCAACATTTTGCTGCTGAAAATTAAGTACCCTGTTCAAGTAAGCTTGTTCAGGGCATTTGTTTTACATGGCTCCAAACAAGTCTGCCATTCCCCTATAGCCGGCGGAGTAGACGTGATACACATGGAAGGATGTGTTCATTAGGTGACCTCATGCTCCACAGACTTCGCTCACAATGAAGGGGGATCTAATATGGGCCGCCTTGCCTTTAATGCGGTTATAAGCTTAGACACAGTGCTGCGCGAAATGCCTGAGATGCCCGGGCAACCTCTAACCTCTATTTCTAACTAGATTAGGCTTCCAACTTTCCAACTTGCTTTCAATTTCTCTGCTCCGAGTGTTAAAGTGGATTGTGCTCAGCCGCTGGAGTGTCTGATCAGCGGCACCGGAATCCACCAGTGCTTAGCAATTACACATGAAACCTTATTAAAGAAAGTCATTTGAGTTTCCCGAGGATTATAAAACTGCAGTTAGCGTCTACAGACGTGGCACACGTAATGAAAAAGTGCCCTGCCAGAACCCGGTGATAGCCCTCATTGAATTTCAGGCTTAACTTGTTATAATTTGAGTCCTGGCAGAAGATAAATGTGAGAATGTTGGCATCACTTGTACCATTAAATAGTACTTAGCTGGCCATTGCAGGTATATAGCAGAGAATGGCTTGAATTGGGGGGATATTTATCAGTAAGTGGAAGTCTAGCCTGAGTGCTAGTTCCCGTATGTATTCCATTATTGATAGATGTGAGGCATATTCCATGCCTTCCAGGGAAGAGGCCTTGATGTTCTTGCGTCTTACTATCAGCACATAAATATCATCTTTTTCATGCTGCAGAAGTGAAATGTTAGGGGCAACACTATTTCCTGGGGAAAAAAGCATTGCATGTGCTGCCCGTGCTACATATTTTCAGTCACTTGGAAGACAAATAAGTATATGTTGCTGGCTCGGCTAGATAAACCGCTATGGGTATGCATTTGGGGAAGCTGTGCTCTGCAGGAGATAAATATCTTCCATTGTAGGTAGCCCAAATGAGCCGAATTCTACATTACTGTGATTATAAAGCCTAAACACTATGGATTATGCTTATACTGTCCGCACAGGAGAGCCAGATGGAAACACTCTGCCTGGTATTCCAGAAGTAGCCGTGGCCCGTTCCTTCTTAGCTCACAACGTAAACCCTAATCCACTCACAATTATATTCTACGGTCAATTATCGACCGTTGGTATTTACCACCACTACTAGTAGAGCAATCGGAAAAATGTAGCAGACTTACGTTCACAAGTATCGCCTTTTTGTTGATAACCCGCTTTGCAGATGCATTTTCCAATGGGCACCAGCCATTCGCCTTCAGCACTGCAGTGCATCTTGGGAGAATTATCCGCTTCTTCCTCCGCGTTGCTTACGCATGTCCCTCGTACTTCGACCAATGATGAGAATTCGGAGCCGGTGACAGTGTCGGGGAATACGGCTAAATTCTCAATAATGGTCCAGCACTTTTTATAGTACACCTTCACAGACACCAGGGCAATGCAGGCTCCGACGTCCTGGAATGCCAGGTAGAATCCTTTCCTGGACAGGGGTCCAATTTCCCGAACTTCTGTATTGAGTTTCATTTTCCGCTCTCCAAGATCTCCTTGGGTAAAACTTTCATCTGCAGCGATAGTGTCTATTTTCACATATTGATTTTCTCTCATGTTTCTGCCAGTGTCGTAATCTGTTTCATAGTAATACAAGTTAAAGGTTTCCTTGCAGGTTCCCAGTACGCCAGGAAGACTGTTACAATCCCTTAAAGTGAACTTTAGCTCAACAAAAATCCTTTGTGCGTTGGCTTTTGAAATCCAGTTAGTTCGTAGCCAGTTGTTCTGGTTGGGTTCCAGGACCTGACATACCTGATAAGTTCTAATTGGTGTGTAATTTTCATCCAGTCCACTGATTTCTTCCCACTGAAAACAGATAGAACTCATATCAGTCAGTGTAACAAAGCAAGCGTTGTTTACAGGAAGACTGCCTCACCCTCGTGCCCCAGCTACGTTATTGTTCTGGTCCCTAAACCCTGGTCTGCAGGTGGGATCCGCTCTGAACATAGGGTCTTGGATGAACCCAAAGGTGACCAGTGTCAGGAAATTTACTTATATTCCTTCATATAGAAGAATTTGTCGTAAAAAAAACAATATAATTCCCTGGATCTAAAAAAAATTACACCCATTTCTATTTATTAAACTTGACTATACTGCTTAGTTCAATAATAACAGGAATTCAGGCTGTCAAAAAAAAAAAAAAAAATATATATATATATATATATATATATATATATATATATATAATTACTCCCATCTCTAGTAATTGGGTAAATCACTAAAAAATATAAAATTCAAATTCCCATGAAGCAAATGTGATTATGTACTGTCAGTAAATATTTAAATAGGACAAGACATATTTGAGAGTAAATGACAGGCCAGGTGCCAGCTTGGGTATTCTCCTATGTAGAGCAAGACTTGTCTATATTGGTTGATATGTGAAGAAGGGCATGTAAGAGATCTATAGGGAACAGGAGCACAGATGTGACCAAGAGAACGAATGTGTCCCCTGCATATTGCGTACCTGTCAAACAAAGGTATTGTGTGTGATAGATAGATAGATGAGGATAGATAGATACATTTTAACATTTTATTCTTTTTTCAAAGTCATAATTCTCTCAAGCTCATTTATCATAAAAATATATATTTCCAGAAATATCGACACTCATGAATGCAATATATTATAAAAGCTACATTATTTACGTTAACCTCTTTGCGACCTATACTACGGTCGCTAAATACTTTGGTCCTCTAATAATTTAGGACACCCCATGGGTTACTTTTTCAGTGGCCAAAATAATGCCTCCAAAAAACATTTTCGGATTTTCATAACTTTATAGTAATAATTGATTTTTTTAACATTAGGGGGTATATATTGCAAAAGAAAAAAAATGCAAACTGATTATGTTTTAACGCTGAAGTTTTCAATTAGTAAAATCTCAGATTGGCTTCTTATTTTCAGCTGATACATTATAACTTTAGTGTGTGGTGTTGGAAACAGAATGTTATAAGGCTTATTACTATTTCTCCGTGTGATCTAGGGCAGATTGCGAGGCTGTAAACCTGTGATACACTTTTGCAGTGGTGCAGGTTTAGAGGCCAGCACCACGCATCATGTTTACGGCACGTAGTCACTAACTGGTTGGAAAAGGCCAGTTCATAGTTCTTTAGTTTTTTTCACTGTTGTCTCCCAATGTTGGCTGTGAACTCTATTTGAGAGGACAATATCTGCCATAGGTAATCTTCTGTCCATTGGTAATTATTTCCTAAGAACTGAAGCGCTACATCAAAAGCATGTTAATGTGTGATGGAGCATCCAGTAATAGCCTCCTATAACGTGGGAATGACACTTCAATTTGTGGACTAGATACAGACATAGTTAATAAAAAACTAACAAGGTTGTAGAGTAAAGCAGAAATTATCTGTGTTTAATACCAAAATGGCCTTTTTTCCCCCAAAGTCTGAAACTACAAACACATCTAAGTCCTACCATCGCTTTCTTGAAGCACACATATTCTAAAGTTCCTAAGCTAGTCCGCTTGCTCTAAGCATGTCAAGCATGAAATAACCTTTTCTTTTGGGATTACTTGGAAGACATCTTACCCCACTGGACGGAGAGGAGATCCATTCCAGTTCCGTCTGTTGTGCTTTGGAATCCAGCAATATAACTGCGGAAAAAAAAAAAAATACTGTGATATCAGTATATCGTGATTATGGAAGTAGACAGTTATGTAGGCAAAACTTTACATTTCGAGCAACTTAAACTATAGCAACAAAAATACTGTATATGTCGACCAGAAAATTCCCGAATAAAGAAAATATCGTTTATGAAATGTATTTTTCAGATGTTCTCCTACCTTTTAGTGCATTTTTTTCCCCTATCTATGGTGCGTGTTAAATTTGTGGCAATGTCTGGAACGCCCAAAGTACATTACATGCGTCTCTATATTATTCTATACAACAAGTCCATGTCTGTCCTTCTATGACATTTCCTCTTATTATAGAATTCATTCCTGTTTCTCTTGAATTTAAAAAAAAATTGTTTCCAAACTTTTTATTATAAACAGATTTTTATACAGGATCATCATTGATTGCACTTATTTATTCAGCATCACCAGTTTGTCACATTT
This sequence comes from Ranitomeya imitator, assembly GCF_032444005.1. NCBI lineage: Eukaryota > Metazoa > Chordata > Amphibia > Anura > Dendrobatidae > Ranitomeya > Ranitomeya imitator. The sequence goes on along the minus strand of NC_091286.1, from coordinate 325,724,627 downwards.
ACTTCTTATCTTTGCCTTATAGTCAGAATGGAGAAGTAAAACGCCAAGACGTTCACTAGGTCAATGGCAGTGGGTCTTCCACCATTACAGGGGGTAATGTAGCGCCCTCATTTAGGAATGTTGGTAGAAATTCAGCCATGATGGATCTTGTGTTTTTACGAGTGGCTCTTTACCCTGCTGTATTTTAGTCATTTACTTGCAGTGTTTAAGACTTATGTAATAATATTTGTAAAGAGATGTAATGTATAAGAAGAACACTAGCGATGCGGGTATACCTAATCCCATTTTATGCCTTCTCTACAGCGTACAGGCAGATCACAACACGGCCTCTGAGCTGCCAGTGACAGACAGCGATATCTGACTTCATCTCTTCCCGTTCCTAGAACAAAATGTTTCACATGGAGCGCTAAAGCCTACTGGTCATGTGGAAACAAGACATATCTTCCAGATCACACCGTCACGTCTTACACCAAGGCTAGCGCCATGTACACGTTCTGCTGGCCCAATATATCACAAGACTAATTTATAGTAAAAGCCAGAAATCCGGAATTATTATGGTTTGTCTGTCCCTTTAAGAAATTATCCCGTCTGCAAAACTTTTTTTTTACTAGAATTTGACTATAGTAAATGGCATTATCATCATTTTTTACTAGAATTTGACTATGGTAAATGGCATTATCATCATTTTTTACTAGAATTTGACTATGGTAAATGGCATTATCATCATTTTTTACTAGAATTTGACTATAGTAAATGGCATTATCATCATTTTTTACTAGAATTTGACTATAGTAAATGGCATTATCATCATTTTTTACTAGAATTTGACTATGGTAAATGGCATTATCATCATTTTTTACTAATATTTGACTATGGTAAATGGCATCATCATCATATAGGAAGTATACAGCTGTGCCTGCCAATGAACCGACCTTTCCAATCCATAAAATATGTATTGTGTAGCTGGATGTGTGTCAGCGCTACCCCACAGCACACATTTCTACATCACTTACAGGGTGTAATGCTTCTACATTGAGACGTGTGGATTCAAGCAGAAGGACAAGAAATGGATATGTTTTGCCTGCGAGCACTGGAGACTGATCTTCCTGCACAGACCCCTATTCCCAGGACTATGGCTAGAAAGCGGCTCCAGGAAAGGCAGCAGTCTCTCCTTATCTTGTGTCCTGTTTGGCTGGATCATTCACTGCTGACACTGAGCTGTGATCTGCATAATACACTCATACTGCTCTAGGGGCCATGCTCATTGTGCACAGCTCCGCTATACCTCATCACATATCATCACAGACTGCCCTGAAAGTTCATGTCTGCAGCCTAGCTTACCATCCTGGAAGGTTGGCATCAAGTCTGCGCCCACCCTGACCCTGCAGAAAATGCCTCATATATGATCACCAATGCACATGCATGCACGAGTGTTGCTCATAGCGCGTCATATATTATAGGAAATATATACATATGGTGTAGTACGTATGAGTATATATATATATATATATATATATATATATATATATATATATATATATATATATATATATACATACATACATACATTATCACGGCTAGCAACAGCTTCTATATTTTCTAACTTGTTGCCAGGTTGCATGATATAATGTACCATACAAATTATATGTAATGAATATATAATTATCTATGTTATATTGGTGGATGTATTATTACATGCCTGACACTGTTATAGCGCTGCAGTTATTATTGCATGTCCCATACTGTACATAGGAAGTAATAAACACACACGAGACGGGTCCTGGCATAAGGTGATGATGAGGGCAGATGACACATGAAGTTGTAGTTAGGCAGGGTGCTGTGCGGTGGTCACTATGCTCCTTCTACAGGCGCCAGCTGGAACTTTTCCTCCGCACAAGCACAAAAGCTACAGTATGGGAAATCTGCTGCCATAGCACTGTCTGCGCTCCCCTCTGGTCATCAGTCCAGCACTATCATTGTTTTTAATGAATAATACAGCCACAACTCCATCATTACCTGCACCGTACAGCCACATGAGTAATGGCAGACAGCACACATACAGTACCACCATATACATCCACAACTACACATGCAATTGTCATTAATTCATACAGCAGACATCAGGCCAAGGGCACCGGGACTATCGTGGGGGGCAGAGGGGCAGGAGACGTATAGCCCTAGGGCCAGTCCTCATCACAGACAAAATGTATTCAGTGTGACACCACAATATTAGGACTGCACTGCACGGTGTGACATCACATAATCCCCCCACAGAGTGACACCGCGTAGTATCGCTGCTACTTTAGTACGACAGTGACAGACACCACACTACATGGTACAACTCAGGTGTGTGACAGGCACCGTGGAACATCACTCCTACGCCAGGACGACCGTGACTGTATATCACACAGTATTAGTGCTCGCGTGTAACAGACACCGTGTATCACTATCTGCAACAGCACTCTGCGGTGTAATAAGTGCACCTGATGTGTCACATATAGGAGGCATTGTCACACACAGGTAATAATGCGTATAGGACAATAAAAGGAAATAAGTTATATATAGATACACATGCACTATTAGCACCCACAAAAGTACCCTGGTGTGCGACACACAGTGTCAGTATCCAGATGTATACCACACAGTATCAGCACCCAGGTGTGTGGTACACAGTATCAGCACCCAGGTGTGTGGTACACAGTATCAGCACCCAGGTGTGTGGTACACAGTATCAGTACCCAGGGATGTGGAACACAGGGTCAGTACACAGTATCAGCACCCAGGTGTGTGGTACACAGTATCAGCACCCAGGTGTGTGGTACACAGTATCAGCACCCAGGTGTGTGGTACACAGTATCAGCACCCAGGTGTGTGGTACACAGTATCAGCACCCAGGTGTGTGGTACACAGTATCAGTACCCAGATGGGTGGCACACAGTATCAGTACCCAGGGATGTGGAACACAGGGTCAGTACACAGTATCAGCACCCAGGTGTGTGGTACACAGCATCAGCACCCAGGTGTGTGGTACACAGTATCAGTACCCAGATGGGTGGCACACAGTATCAGTACCCAGGGATGTGGAACACAGTATTAGCACCCAGGTGTGTGGTACACAGTATCAGGTCCCAGGTGGGTGTCACACAGCATTACTACCCAGGGATGTGGCATACAGTATCAGCACCCAGGTGGGTGTCACCGTATTACTACCCATGGATGTGGTACACAGTCAGTGCCCAGGTGTGACCCGCAGTATCAGTACCCAAGTGTGTGGCACACAGCATTACTACCCAGGTGTGTGGCACACAGCACAGATCAATTAGTACTGGTATCCATGCACACAGTATTGGAGCCCAGGCAGAGTAGTGGTACTCAGGCACACACTGCCAGTACCCATGCACACGGTATTGGAGCCCATGCACACGGTATTGGTATCCATGCACACAATGCCAGTACCCATGCACACAGTATTGGTACCCAGGCACACAGTATTGGTACCCAGGCGGCACACAGGATTGGTACCCAGGCGGCACACAGGATTGGTACCCAGGCGGCACACAGGATTGGTACCCAGGCGGCACACAGGATTGGTACCCAGGCGGCACACAGGATTGGAGCCCAAGCACACAGTATTGGTTCCCAGGCACACAGTATTGGTACCCAGGCGGCACATGGTATTGGTACCCAGGCGGCACACGGTATTGGTACCCAGGCGGCACACGGTATTGGTACTCAGGCGGCACACGGTATTGGTACCCAGGCACAGTCTTGGAGCACATGCACACGGTATTGGTACCCAGGTGGCACACAGTATTGGAGCCCAGGCACACGGTATTGGTACCCAGGCGGCACACAGTATTGGTACCCAGGCACAGTCTTGGAGCACATGCACACAGTATTGGTACCCAGGCGGCACACGGTATTGGTACCCAGGCGGCACACGGTATTGGTACCCAGGCACAGTCTTGGAGCACATGCACACGGTATTGGTACCCAGGTGGCACACAGTATTGGAGCCCAGGCACACGGTATTGGTACCCAGGCGGCACACAGTATTGGTACCCAGGCACAGTCTTGGAGCACATGCACACAGTATTGGTACCCAGGCGGCACACGGTATTGGTACCCAGGCGGCACACGGTATAGGTACCCAGGCGGCACACGGTATAGGTACCCAGGCACAGTCTTGGAGCACATGCACACAGTATTGGTACCCAGGTGGCACACAGTATTGGTACCCAGGTGGCACACAGTATTGGTACCCAGGCGGCACACAGTATTGGTACCCAGGCGGCACACAGTATTGGAGCACATGCACACAGTATTGGTACCCAGGTGGCACACAGTATTGGTACCCAGGTGGCACACAGTATTGGTACCCAGGCGGCACACGGTATTGGTACCCAGGCACAGTCTTGGAGCACATGCACACAGTATTGGTACCCAGGTGGCACACAGTATTGGTACCCAGGTGGCACACAGTATTGGTACCCAGGCGGCACACGGTATTGGTACCCAGGCACAGTCTTGGAGCACATGCACACAGTATTGGTACCCAGGCGGCATACAGTATTGGTACCCAGGCGGCACACAGTATTGGTACCCAGGTGGCACACAGTATTGGTACCCAGGCGGCACACGGTATTGGTACCCAGGCACAGTCTTGGAGCACATGCACACAGTATTGGTACCCAGGTGGCACACAGTATTGGTACCCAGGCGGCACACGGTATTGGTACCCAGGCACAGTCTTGGAGCACATGCACACAGTATTGGTACCCAGGTGGCACACAGTATTGGTACCCAGGTGGCACACAGTATTGGTACCCAGGTGGCACACAGTATTGGTACCCAGGCGGCACACAGTATTGGTACCCAGGCACAGTCTTGGAGCACATGCACACAGTATTGGTACCCAGGTGGCACACAGTATTGGTACCCAGGTGGCACACAGTATTGGTACCCAGGTGGCACACAGTATTGGTACCCAGGTGGCACACAGTATTGGTACCCAGGTGGCACACAGTATTGGTACCCAGGCGGCACACGGTATTGGTACCCAGGCACAGTCTTGGAGCACATGCACACAGTATTGGTACCCAGGTGGCACACAGTATTGGTACCCAGGTGGCACACAGTATTGGTACCCAGGCGGCACACGGTATTGGTACCCAGGCACAGTCTTGGAGCACATGCACACAGTATTGGTACCCAGGTGGCACACAGTATTGGTACCCAGGTGGCACACAGTATTGGAGCACATGCACACAGTATTGGTACCCAGGTGGCACACAGTATTGGTACCCAGGTGGCACACAGTATTGGTACCCAGGCGGCACACGGTATTGGTACCCAGGCGGCACACGGTATTGGTACCCAGGCACAGTCTTGGAGCACATGCACACAGTATTGGTACCCAGGTGGCACACAGTATTGGTACCCAGGTGGCACACAGTATTGGTACCCAGGCGGCACACGGTATTGGTACCCAGGCACAGTCTTGGAGCACATGCACACAGTATTGGTACCCAGGCGGCATACAGTATTGGTACCCAGGCGGCACACAGTATTGGTACCCAGGCACAGTCTTGGAGCACATGCACACAGTATTGGTACCCAGGTGGCACACAGTATTGGTACCCAGGCGGCACACGGTATTGGTACCCAGGCACAGTCTTGGAGCACATGCACACAGTATTGGTACCCAGGTGGCACACAGTATTGGTACCCAGGTGGCACACAGTATTGGTACCCAGGTGGCACACAGTATTGGTACCCAGGCACAGTCTTGGAGCACATGCACACAGTATTGGTACCCAGGTGGCACACAGTATTGGTACCCAGGTGGCACACAGTATTGGTACCCAGGCACAGTCTTGGAGCACATGCACACAGTATTGGTACCCAGGTGGCACACAGTATTGGTACCCAGGTGGCACACAGTATTGGTACCCAGGCGGCACACGGTATTGGTACCCAGGCACAGTCTTGGAGCACATGCACACAGTATTGGTACCCAGGTGGCACACAGTATTGGTACCCAGGTGGCACACAGTATTGGTACCCAGGTGGCACACAGTATTGGTACCCAGGCGGCACACGGTATTGGTACCCAGGCACAGTCTTGGAGCACATGCACACGGTATTGGTACCCAGGCGGCACACGGTATTGGTACCCAGGCGGCACACGGTATTGGTACCCAGGCGGCACACGGTATTGGTACCCAGGCGGCACACGGTATTGGTACCCAGGCGGCACACGGTATTGGTACCCAGGCGGCACACGGTATTGGTACCCAGGCGGCACACGGTGTGCAGACGCCCCGGAGCCTGGCACAGATAAGTGCTGGTGACGGAGCCTGCCTCCTCGGGGACTGCCCTATACTTAGCTCTGCTGCTCCATGACGTGCACAGAGTTTCTTCACAATGAAGAAAACTTCTCTCCTGCCTGTGGAAATGTCGCCCATCCACAGGGCGCAGTGAGGAAACTTTGTGGCGCTCTTACCCTCCTTGGCAGTCTGCGAGTCCCCGGTATGTGCAAATAGGACCAAGCTGAGGAGTAATGTAATCCAGCGGACACGAGGGGACATGGTGCGCGGAGGAGCCGGTCACTGGCGGTCTGCCGGAGTCTGGAGCTGCCCGGGCGGCTGTCACTCTCAGGTGCTGTGGGCAGAGTGGCGGCGCGCAGAAGACATTCCTGTGCAGCGAGGGATGCAGCTCCCTGCTCTAGCGCCGTGCACTGCCAGCCTCTGACTGCCGGCACAGCGAGAGCCGAGCGGGTTAAAGGAGCTGTGGGGACGTCAGTGCCATGTGACCCGTGTGGGCGGAGTCTCAGCGGCCTGGAGTGATGCTGAGGAGCTGCCTGGTGTAAACAGGTAAACGGCGTGCGCGGCGGAGGGTGTCAGGTGCGGTACTGGTGCGGTATGTTACTCTGTGCGGTATATTATTACACGCTGCGATATGTTACACTCTGTGCGATATATTACACTATGTACGATATATTACACTATGTACGATACATTACACTCTGTGCTATATATTACACTATGTACGATATATTACACTGCGATATATTACACTATGTACGATATATTACACTCTGTGCTATATATTACACTATGTACGATATATTACACTCTGCGATATGTTACACTCTGCAATATATTACACTCTGTGCGATATATTACACTATGTACGATATATTACACTCTGCGATATGTTACACTGCGATATATTACACTCTGTGCTATATATTACACGCTGCGATATGTTACACTCTGTGCGATATATTACACTATGTACGATATATTACACTCTGCGATATGTTACACTGCGATATATTACACTCTGTGCGATATATTACACTCTGCGATATGTTACACTCTGTGCAATATATTACACTATGTTCGATATATTACACTCTGTGCGATATATTACACTGTACGATATATTACACTCTACGATATATTACACTGCGATATATTACACTCTGTGCGATATATTACACTCTGTGCAATATATTACACTATGTACAATATATTACACTCTGCGATATATTACACTCTGTGCGATATATTACACTCTGCGATATATTACACTCTGTGCGATATATTACACTATGTACGATATATTACACTCTGTGCAATATATTACACTATGTACAATATATTACACTCTGCGATATATTACACTCTGTGCGATATATTACACTCTGCGATATATTACACTCTGTGCGATATATTACACTATGTACGATATATTACACTCTGTGCAATATATTACACTATGTACAATATATTACACTCTGCGATATATTACACTCTGTGCGATATATTACACTCTGCGATATGTTACACTCTGTGCGATATATTACACTATGTACGATATATTACACTCTGTGCGATATATTACACTATGTACGATATATTACACTCTGTGCAATATATTACACTATGTACAATATATTACACTCTGCGATATATTACACTCTGTGCGATATATTACACTATGTACGATATATTACACTATGTACGATATATTACACTGCGATATTTTACACTCTGTGCGGTATATTACACTCTGTGCAATATATTACACTATATACAATATATTACACTCTGCGATATATTACACTCTGTGCGATATATTGCACTATGTGCAATATATTACACTATGTACAATATATTACACTCTGCGATATATTACACTCTGTGCGATATATTACACTCTGTGCAATATATTACACTATGTACAATATATTACACTCTGCGATATATTACACTCTGTGCGATATATTACACTCTGTGCAATATATTACACTATGTACAATATATTACACTCTGCGATATATTACACTCTGTGCGATATATTACACTCTGCGATATGTTACACTCTGTGCGATATATTACACTATGTACGATATATCACACTCTGCGATATATTACACTCTGCGATATGTTACACTCTGTGCGATATATTACACTATGTACGATATATTACACTCTGCGATATGTTACACTCTGTGCGATATATTACTATATTACACTCTGTATGATATATTACACTCTCTGCGATATATTACACTCTGCGACATGTTACACTCTGCGGTATATTACACTCTGTAATATATTACACTCTGTGCGATATATTACACTCTGCGATATGTTACACTCTGTGCGATATATTACACTATGTACAATATAATACACTCTGTGCGGTATATTACACTCTGTGCGATATATTACACTCTGCGATATGTTACACTCTGTGCGGTATATTACACTCTGCAATATGTTACACTCTGTGCGGTATACTATGCTCTGCGATATGTTACACTCTGTGCGATATATTACACTCTGCAATATACCATACTTTGTGCGATATATTACACTCTCGGCGATATATTACACTCTGCGATATATTACACTCTCTGCGATATATTATACTCTGTACGATATATTACACTCTGTGCGATATACTATGCTCTGCGATATGTTACACTCTGCGATATATTGTACCCTGTGATATATTATACTCTCTGCAATATACTACACTCTGCGATATATTACACTCTCTGCGATATGATTCCCCCTGCGATATATTACACTCTGCTATACACCATACTCTGCGATATATTACACTCTCTGCGATATGTTACACTCTGTGCGATATATTATACTCTGCAATATACTATACTCTGTGCGATATATTACACTCTCTGCGACATGTTACACTCTGTGTGATATATTTTACTCTGTGATATATTACACTCTGTGCGATATATTACACTCTGCAATATACTATACTTTGTGCGATATATTACACTCTGGGCGATATGTTACACTCTGTGCGATATATTACACTCTGCAATATACTATACTTTGTGCGATATATTACACTCTCAGCGATATGTTACACTCTCTGCGATATATTACACTCTCTGCGATATATTACACTCTGTGCGATATTTTATACTCTGTTCATCACCTTCTCCTCTGCTTCCAGGACTCCTGTGTTGCTCACTTCGCGGGTAAGAAGATCTAGACGTATTGTCGCTGGTTAGTCTGCAAGCTTTCTGGTGTGCAGTCCCATGTAAGTATGTTCTGTGTGATCCTACAAGTTTTCTGGCGTGTGTAATCACATGCAAAATATGTTCTGTGTGATTCTGGAAGCTTTCAGGTGTATGCAGTCCCATGTAAATGTGTTTGTGTAATTGTAGAAGGGTTTAGGTTTGTGCATGCATATGTAAATAAATTATACGCAATTATACAAACTTTCTGCCATATGCAGTCCCATGTAAAGTGGTTCTGTGTAATCATAAAAGTTTTTTTTATGTGCGCAGTCCCACGTAAATGTTTTCTGGATAATTATAGAAGCTTTCAAATATGTGTAAAAGCTTTTGGATGTGTACAGTCCCATGTAAATGTGTTCTGTGTAATTACACAAGCCTTCAGGTGTGTGCAGTCCCATGTAAATGTGTTCTGCGTAATTATAGAAGTCTTCAGATTTGAACAGTCCCATTTAAATGTGTTCTGTATAATTATAAAAGCTTTCAGATGTGTACAGTCCCATGTAAATTTATTCTGTATAATTATATAACCTTTCAGATGTGTACAGTCCCACGTAAATCTGTTTTATATTATTGTATAACCTTTCAGATGTCTGCAATCCCATGTAAATCATTCTGTGCAGTCATAGAAGCTTGAAGGTGTGTACAGTCCCATGTAAATAAGTTCTGCATAATTATAGAAGCTTTCCCTCATGTGAAGGTCCATGTAAATATGTTATCTGTACTTCTGAAAGCTTTCACGTGTGTGCAGTCCTATGTAAAATATGTTCTCTGTGTGCAGCCCGTTGGCAGAATTGTTCAGTGTAATTCTAGAAGCTTCTTAGTGTTTACAGTCCCATGCAAAAAACGTGTTCTGTGTAATTCTAGAAGCATCCTATTGTGTGCAGTCCCATGTAACATGTTAGTTCTGTGTAATTGTCTATGCAGCCTCATGTAAAATATCTTCCAGAATCCCACAGAACATATCAGTGTGTTCATGCTGTGTGCAGTCCTATGTAAAGCCACAATTGATCACAAGAAGGTCATGCTGCCAGTAATCCTGTGTAATAGCGTATTGCGGAATATATTACAGGAAACCACTTATTGTGGCACCTCAGGAGAATGGAGGAAAAATCATGTTATGTGCAGTCCCATGGAACAGCCGGATTTAAAAGCATGTCCTGTGGGATCCTGAATCTTTTTACTCTGTGCAGTCCTACGTAAAAGGTTCTATGTATCATGAGCATATTCTGCTGTGTGTGCAGCCCTATGTAAAACAAATGTAATAAGTTCTAATCACTTCCTGGTGTGTGCAGTCCCATGCGAACCACAATCTATGATTTCTGAGACTTTAATGTGCAGTCCCATGAAGATGAGCGTTCCGTGGGTTCCTAAAAGCTTTCTAGTGTGCGCAGTCTGATCAAAAATGTGTTTAGAATGACAACAGTCCTATGTAAAATCTTGTTCAGTAGGATCCCGGAAGCTTTATTTTTCTATTTTAATTTAATTAATTGCATTTATTCCAGTTGTGTGTGGAATATTAATATTAATTTAATTAATTGCATTTATTCCAGTTGTGTGTGGAATATTAATATTAATTTAATTAATTGCATTTATTCCAGTTGTGTGTGGAATATTATTGGTGTTGTATCCTTCTGTTGTGTGCAGTCCTATGTAAACATGTTCTGTTGGGCTCAAGAAGATTTTTAGCTGATGCTTGTTCGCATGGTATGTTCAGCCCTGTGGGAAAGTGTGGGGAGAAGACCCCCTATTTGTCACGGATCGTGGCGAGACAATGATCAATGTCTAAAAAGGTTTTTTTTTATGATATTCAGAATCCCAAATGTGTTTTTCGGCTAATACCCGACTTGCCTGCATGATACCAATGTAACCCCTTCCTACACCCGGCACATACTGTATGCTACTACATGACATGAGCACAGGAGCGCGCCGTTCTTGGACCGCCATCTCTTGTAAATCTAGGCTGTTTGACCCTTTGATTGCTGCAGCGTAATAAAAGCTCTCCACTGTAGTAATCCCTCCCTGCGATCTAACGGAAAGTCAATTCAGCGTCCTAACATCAAACGTAAAGTTACAAAACCTCTCTCTTTTTTCCCGGACAGGGAAATGAGAGCGCCAGAAGCGGTGCCAGGCTACGGGTCACCGGGGACCAGGAGGATCGTACAAATCCTGAGCAGCTTGCCGACGTGATCGCTCTTATCGAAGATGTTTCTGGCCTCGAGAAGACAGAGGCCAGACTCAGTGAGTTGTTCAAAGAGGTGTCCTCCATGGTACCTGTAAGGGGTGGTTTACGTGGGGGTGGCCCCTCTCCGAAATCTAAAGTCATACGGAAGCGTCGCCAGCCAGAAAGCTGATTGTGAGTTAACTGACCTCACTTGTAAGGCCGATGATTGGAGGCGAGCGGCTGCAGGGAGAACATAGCTTCATTTTCTCCTTGTAGCCGCTGCTCCAGTGAACCCACTGCAGAGGATAGAAGCTGTGTGCCCGCAGTGTAATCTAATGTCTGGAAATGGCGTTTCCCTTTAGAAATGATTATCCAAACTCTAAAAACAGCTTAAAATAATAAAAGAAGTCGTCCTCACGTTACCTATGCTCACTGCTGCGGCTCTGACGCTTTTCAGTCTCTATGCCCCTGCAGCCGATCACATCTTTGCTCCACGGCAGTATTTGCATAGCTACATGGTACGTGATCAGCTGGCGGAAGTAAAGGATCCGGGAGAACCGGGCAGGAAGAAGTGGAGGTGCAGGAAAATTGCAAGTTAAGGATGACTTTTTCATGTTTCATAAGATTGTAAGCGGTTTCACTTTTTTTATGGCTGGACAAACCAAGCACAGGCTCTTGGTGCATCCATGGGGTGGACAAACAGATCAGTGCAACGTCCCATCTACTTGCTTTCCATCTATCTCCTGTAATTCCAGAGCTGTCAGTCCAGGAAGATGGAGCAGAGATAGTTGTAGAACGAGTATCTGAGGAGGTGCACTGGACACTAGACACACTACAGCTGTACCGGGTGCCTGTGCTTAGTTTGTGCAGTCATTTTGTGCTGACAAATTCTATTAAAGGGAATCTCTGTCACCAGGTTTTTGCCACCTACTCAGAGCAAAACAATTCAGAGACCCTGATTCCAGCAATGTATCACATACCAGGCTGCTTGCTGTAGTTTTAATAAAATCACAATTTTATCAGCCGGAGACTATCACTAATAAACCTTCTGCCAGGTAGTCCTCCATACTCATGAGCGCCATGCCCCACCAGATTTCTGCCTATGCACAGTGTACACAGAAAGCTGCCAATCAGGGCTGTGATCGGGGTTATACAGAGCTCAGCACTCACAGAACTGGTACCGTAGATCTGCAGCAAAAAGAACAGTAAAGTAAGTGATACATCTCTTAAATGAGGGTCTCTATCCCTACATCATGTTGCCCTCATATGGGGCAGCAAAAACCTGGTGACGGATTCCCTTTAAGGTAAAATGCAAGGTCTAATGTATTCTCCAGAACCAGCGCCTCCCTTCTCCCAGTTCCGCATCTGGAATTACAGCTGAAATAAATGGGGTAGCCTGTAATACCAATCACTCATTGACCAAAGTGGTCATTTTTGCTTCTACTGGACGAGCTCATGTTTTATAAGGAATCAGAAATGACGGACTTGTTCCAAATTGGGTTGTGTTAGCAATTTTTCCTCGCTGTGATGTGAGAGCTCTTCATACATTGCCTGAGTGCGAGATGATTGGAAATGTTTCCATACACCACCGCGAGAGAAGAAAGCAGCTACGTGATCGCTGTATTATATAGTTCTGGCTCCACACCTTTGTTGTGTCCCCTGCGAGCAGACCCCCCACCGATAATCATTTCAAGGAAAAGTCCACCGTGCAGACAGCGCTGGGCCCCTGTGTGTTATCAGCTGGATAAGCGCTATTTCTGGATAATTCACTCATGACTTGTTATACCGTTTAATAAAATGTTCTATTTGTGGTTTTATATATATATATATATATATATTATGCTTTATCTAATTTTTGTACTATCTCATCGTAAGGATATTTGCATTCATTACAGTTCGTTTACAAGTATTGCCGTTGGGCTATGTGCACATTCAGCCTTTTTTATGCAACTTAAAAAATGTTTTTTTTAAGCCACCAGCAAACCCTACGAGATCTGTTAAATGTCATGTGCATGCTTGTTTTTTTTTTTCCCTGCCAGAATTTGAGAACTGCAGCGATTTTTTTTTTTTTTTTTTAAATCTGCAGCTTATTATTTCTTTTAGGCTGGTTTCACACGTCAGTGGCTCCGGTACGTGAGGTGACAGTTTCCTCACGTACCGGAGACACTGACTCACGTAGTCACATTAAAATCAATGTGTCTCTGCACATGTCAGCGTGTTTTCACGGACCGTGTGTCCGTGTGCAAAACACGAAGACATGTCAGTGTTTGTGGGAGCGCACGGATCACACGGACCCATTAAAGTCAATGGGTCCGTGTAAAACACGTACTGCACACGGATGTTGTCTGCGTGCCGTCCGTGTGCCGTGCAGGAGACAGCGCTACAGTAAGCGCTGTCCCCCCCAGCGTGGTGCTGAAGCTCCATTCATTTCTTCTCTCCAGCAGCGTCGCTGGAGAGAAGATATGAAAAATCTTTTTTTTTTTTTGTTTTTGGTGTTTAAAATAAAGATCCCTGTCCCCAACCCCCTCCCACCCCCTGTGTGCCCGCCCGCTGTTAATAAAATACTCACCTAGCTCCCTCGCTGCTTCCTCTCCGCGCCGCAGTTTTTCCTGTATGAGCGGTCACGTGGTGCCACCCATTACAGTGATGAATATGCAGCTCCACCTCCCATAGGACACTTTGTCTGTGTTTTTAAATTGTATTGGTAAAAATAAAGCTTTTTTTTACTTTTTATACAAAACTCCTATTTGTTCTCCGGTGTTTTGTATATAGTATATACCTGTATGTCATCTCCTCCTATATATAGTATATACCTGTATGTCATATCCCCCTGTATATAGTATACTAGATGGTGGCCCGATTCTAACGCATCGGGTATTCTAGAATACACATGTCCACGTAGTATATTGCCCAGCCACGTAGTATATTGCCCAGTCACGTAGTATATTGCCCAGCCACATAGTATATTGCCCAGCCACGTAGTATATTGCCCAGTCACGTAGTATATTGCCCAGTCACGTAGTATATTGCCCAGTCACGTAGTATATAGCAGAACCACGTAGTATATAGCAGAGCCACAAAGTATATTGCCCAGCCACGTAGTATATTGCCCAGCCACGTAGTATATTGCCCAGTCACGTAGTATATTGCCCAACCACGTAGTATATTGCCCAGTGACGTAGTATATTGCCCAGCCACATAGTATATTGCCCAGTCACGTAGTATATTGCCCAGTCACGTAGTATATTGCCCAGTCACGTAGTATATTGCCCAGCCACATAGTATATTGCCCAGTCACGTAGTATATTGCCCAGTCACGTACTATATTGCCCAGCCACGTAGTATATTGCCCAGTCACGTAGTATATTGCCCAGCCACGTAGTATATTGCCCAGCCACGTAGTATATTGCTCAGTCACGTAGTATATTGCCCAGTCACGTAGTATATTGCCCAGTCACGTAGTATATTGCCCAGCTACGTAGTATATTGCCCAGTCACGTAGTATATAGCAGAGTCACGTAGTATATAGCAGAGCCACGAAGTATACAGCACAGAGCCACGTAGTATATTGCCCAGCCACGTAGTATATTGGCCAGTCACGTAGTATATTGCCCAGTCACGTAGTATATTGCCCAGTCACGTAGTATATTGCCCAGTCACGTAGTATATAGCAGAGCCACGAAGTATATTGCCCAGCCACGTAGTATATTGCCCAGCCACGTAGTATATTGCCCAGTCACGTAGTATATTGCCCAACCACGTAGTATATTGCCCAGTGACGTAGTATATTGCCCAGCCACATAATATATTGCCCAGTCATGTAGTATATTGCCCAGTCACGTATATTGCCCAGTCACGTAGTATATTGCCCAGCCACATAGTATATTGCCCAGTCACGTAGTATATTGCCCAGTCACGTACTATATTGCCCAGCCACGTAGTATATTGCCCAGCCACGTAGTATATTGCCCAGCCACGTAGTATATTGCCCAGCCACGTAGTATATTTCCCAGTCACGTAGTATATTGCCCAGCCACGTAGTATATTGCCCAGTTACGTAGTATATTGCCCAGTGACGTAGTATACAGCACAGAGCCACATAGTATATTGCACAGCGACGTAGTATACAGCACAGAGCCACGTAGTATATTGCCCAGCCACGTAGTATATTGGCCAGTCACGTAGTATATTGCCCAGTCACGTAGTATATTGCCCAGTCACGTAGTATATAGCTGAGCCACATAGTATATAGCAGAGCCACGAAGTATATTGCCCAGCCACGTAGTATATTGCCCAGTCACGTAGTATATTGCTCAGTCACGTAGTATATTGCCCAGTCACGTAGTATATTGCCCAGTCACGTAGTATATTGCCCAGCTACGTAGTATATTGCCCAGTCACGTAGTATATAGCAGAGCCACGTAGTATATAGCAGAGCCACGAAGTATACAGCACAGAGCCACGTAGTATATTGCCCAGCCACGTAGTATATTGGCCAGTCACGTAGTATATTGCCCAGTCACGTAGTATATTGCCCAGTCACGTAGTATATTGCCCAGTCACGTAGTATATAGCTGAGCCACGTAGTATATAGCAGAGCCACGAAGTATATTGCCCAGCCACGTAGTATATTGCCCAGCCACGTAGTATATTGCCCAGTCACGTAGTATATTGCCCAACCACGTAGTATATTGCCCAGTGACGTAGTATATTGCCCAGCCACATAGTATATTGCCCAGTCATGTAGTATATTGCCCAGTCACGTATATTGCCCAGTCACGTAGTATATTGCCCAGCCACATAGTATATTGCCCAGTCACGTAGTATATTGCCCAGTCACGTACTATATTGCCCAGCCACGTAGTATATTGCCCAGCCACGTAGTATATTGCCCAGTCACGTAGTATATTGCCCAGCCACGTAGTATATTGCCCAGTTACGTAGTATATTGCCCAGTGACGTAGTATACAGCACAGAGCCACATAGTATATTGCACAGCAACGTAGTATACAGCACAGAGCCACGTAGTATATTGCCCAGCCACGTAGTATATTGGCCAGTCACGTAGTATATTGCCCAGTCACGTAGTATATTGCCCAGTCACGTAGTATATAGCTGAGCCACGTAGTACATAGCAGAGCCACGAAGTATATTGCCCAGCCACGTAGTATATTGCCCAGTGACGTAGTATACAGCACAGAGCCACATAGTATATTGCACAGCGACGTAGTATGCAGCACAGAGCCACGTAGTATATTGCCCAGCCACGTAGTATATTGGCCAGTCATGTAGTATATTGCCCAGCTACGTAGTATATTGCCCAGCCACATATGTCACAGGTTAAAAAATAAAAAATAAACATATACTCACCTTCAGAGGGAGCCCTTGTAGTCATGTCGCCTGTGTGCGGTGCACTCGGCAGCTTCCGGTCCCTGGGTTGGTAGCGCAGGACTCGTGATGACGTCGCGGTCACATGACCGTGATGTCATGGCAGGTCCTTCTCGCGCAGGCGCGCAGGACCTGTGATGACGTCGCGGTCACATGACCGTGACGTCATGGCAGGTCCTTCTCGCGCAGGCGTGCAGGACCTGTGATGACGTCGCGGTCACATGACCGTGACATCATGGCAGGTCCTTGTCGCATACCATCCTTGCACCTGAACCTGCCGCTTGCATGGAGCGGTTACCGGAGCGTGGCGAAAAGCGGGAAAGGCGGCTGAAGGTGAGGTTATAATGATTTTTAATTTTTTTTATTATTTTTAACATTAGATCCTTTTACTATTGATGCTGCATACCGCTGGCATTAACCCTGTGTGAGTGGTGACCGGAGGGGAGTATGCGGGCGCCAGGCACTGACTGCGGGGAGTAAGGAGCGGCCATTTTCTTCCGGACTGTGCCCGTTGCTGATTGGTCGTGGCTGTTTTGCCGCGACCAATCAGCGACTTGGATTTCCTTGACAGACAGAGGCCGCAACCAATGAATATTCGTGACAGACAGACAGACGGAAGTGACCCTTAGACAATTATATAGTAGATACCTGCTGTATGTCATCTCCTCCTCTATATACCTATGTGTCATCTCCTCTTTTATATAGTATATACCTGTATGTCATCTCCTCCTGTATATAGTATATACTGTACCTGTATGTCATCTCCTCCTGTATATAGTATATACCTGTAAGTCATCTCCTCCTGTGTCTATATATATAATTGTCTAAGGGGTACTTTCGTCTGTCTGTAACGGAAATCGTGATGCGACACGTAGTCAACGTTTACAAGACATGACGTCCAAATTCCGCAATAGAGGTTACCCTGCCTCAATATTGAATGCACAACTTAACCCTCCACCCAGAACCCGCAATACTGACCACAATAAAAGGATACCATTTGTGCATGCATATCACCCATTCTCATTCATTCTCCATAAGAGTATCAGGAAACATTGGCCCCTGCTATCAGCAGCATATCCCAGCATCCCGGAGCTTAGGGTTCCCTTTTTGCCATGTTTTAAGAGACCCCCAAATCTCAGAGACAGTTTAGTCAGGGCGGACATAGGTTCCACACAAACTAAGAGACCACTTTTTCTATCCACACCCAAAATTGGAACATTTCCCTGTCTGCACTGTGCACAGTGCAGTAACATACAAAAAGGTATCAGGCACACAATCAGGCAGGAGCTATCAGATCAGAGGATACTATACGTGTGAGGCATCCTTTGTGGGATATTTAATTAAATGCCCTTGTGGCTTATTGTATGTTGGTGAGACAACACAATCTGTGCGGGACAGAATCTCAAAGCATAAATTGACCTATACCATATCACTTCCATACACAGGGCCATTCTATTTCCCAATTGAAGTACCAGGTTATCGACTCTGTTCCCCCAACACGACGGGCGACAGGATATCTCTCCTAAAAAAACCTGAAGCGTATTGGATACACACTCTGGGGTTATATAGAGAATATGATCTGTTAGCATTAATATAGTCCATCTGTATATTGCATTATGACTGTATACCATGATTATTGACTGTATTCTCTCTATTCCTTTAGAGTCGTCTTTATTGATCTGCAGACACAGCGTTTCAGGAGCACCTTCTCGTCCTTCGCACCATGTATGAGATTGTGTCTTCTAGAAATGTCACATTGCATATACTGGTATTCTTCCTGCACCTTTTCCACAATGATAATAGCTGGTCCGTTTATCTTGTGCCTGATAGCCCTACACTTACACTGTTGCGTCTCTACCCCTCATTACCTCTCCTCTACATCTAGATGAAATGTGACACTCTCATATCCAGCAGACAAGTGACCATACTATGGGTGGAACGCACTCTGAGCGTCCTTGGAGCGCACTTCCATCTTGATTCCATCACTTCCACTCCCAGCACTCACTAGCGCCTGTCGGTTCCCGCCCACGTCTGGTCCACAGCGTCGGCACCCTCTCCACCCCTCTCCATATCATGGAGCACCCTGACCGCACACCACAGACAAGCGGTGGAGTCCGCGTCTGCACCACTATAGCCGGGTAAGACTTCGTATACCGTCACTATCACTGCCCCCACTACCTAACCAAGGGGCCAGTAACCTAATAGTAACCTTATTTCACCACAGGCTGCGCTCATAAACAGCGTCCTCTATTTTGTGCATTCTCCAAAAGGGGTATGCCGACACGCCACACCTGCACTGGTATTGGGTGCCAGAGTCACATTTTTTACCTTTTAACGCGTTTACCTTTATCCATTTTTCCAGCCATAAACATTACAGTCTGTTAATCAGAGCTAATACTCACCTCACCATTAAGCACCATAAGGTATGTAACTTCACCTTTTTGCGTTTCCCTATGTGACTGTGCCATGATGTATCTACTTCTCTCTTCAACCATGACCCATGATGTCTATGTTGTGCCATATATCCTGTGTATATACCTCATTTTTTATAATATTCCTTTTTTTTTTGATAATTTTGTAACTTACAGTAACTGATGAAAGTCATATGTCCATGACGGAAATGTTTTGCTGTTACTGCACTTCCACTTGGAATAATTAAATACCACCTGCATATACCTAAAAGCTGAGTGCCAGGTTTTGCTTTACATATCACTAAGGTTTTGGAACCTACCTGGGCATCATTTTTATAAAGCTGTGCACACGCTTGTTTTGATACAGGGTTAATGGCAGCGTTATCGGACCGCATTATGCCGCGGGTAATGCACTCCGTTAACGCTGCTATTAACCCTGTGTGACCAACTTTTTACTATTGATTCTGCCTATTCAGCATCAATAGTAAAAAGATCTAATGTTAAAAATAATAAAAAAAACATAAACCTGCTATTCTCACCTTCCGTCATCCGCCGATGCGCGCGCGGCTGCCGCCAGCTTCCGTTCCCAGAGATGCATTGCGAAATTACCCAGAAGACTTAACGGTCTTTATTTTAAACACTATTATTCATATCTTCTCTACAGCAAACGCTGCTGCAGGGAAGATATGAATCGCGGCTTCAGCACCAGTGGGGGGGACAGAGCTTACAGTAGCGCTGTCTCCTGCACGGCACACGGACTGCACACGGACAACGTCCGTGTGCGGTACGTGTTTTACACGGACCCAATGACTTTAATGGGTCCGTGTAATACGTGCGCTCCCACGAACACTGACATGTCTCCGTGTTTGGCACACGGAGACACGGTCCGCAAAAAATCAATGACATCTGCACAGATGCATTGATTTTTATGTGTCTACGTGTGTCAGTGGCTCCGGTACGTGAGGAAACTGTCACCTCACGTACCGGAGACACTGACGTGTGAAACAGGCCTAAGGGTGCTTCACTCGTTGAGTTTTTGGAGCATTTTTTTTTAAGCTACATGTTGTTGCTGTGTCAAAAGCGCATCATCTTACAGTTCCATCAAAGTGGATG
This sequence comes from Ranitomeya imitator, assembly GCF_032444005.1. NCBI lineage: Eukaryota > Metazoa > Chordata > Amphibia > Anura > Dendrobatidae > Ranitomeya > Ranitomeya imitator. Next base: position 325,703,983 of record NC_091286.1, on the reverse strand, counting down.
GGATTTATTTAAATCTCATGCCCACCGTGTTTTTTTTTATAATGCAGCGTAAACTGATCGGCGGTGAGTGTTGCTGTATGTCAATTTTTCTAGAGTTTTCTGTGTGGAATTTTGCCATAGACTTACATTAGGCGTGGAAAATCTACAGATAAAAAAATGCACATGCACTTTAAGGCCATGTTCACACATTGCGGTTTTTACCACGGATCCGTGGCGTTTTCGACGCTGTGGATTTGCAGCAGTTTTCCATGCGGTTTACAGTACCATGTAAACCTATGGAAAACCCAATCCACTGTGCTCATGTTGCGGAAAAAAACACGCGGAAACGGAGCGTTGTTTTTTCCGCAGCATGTCAATTCTTTGTGCGGATCTGCAGAGTTTCTGCACCGATTGACTTGTATTGAGTCGGGCACATCCGCAGCAAAACCGCAGATGTAAAAAAGATCTGCCATTTTGCTGGGGATGTGGGTCCGAGAAATGCTGCAGTTCGGGAGGGAAGTGTGTGGGCGGAGACTGTGCGTGCCTGTGTGTGCGGGAGGGGTCTGCGTGTTGGTGTGTGGGGGACTGCAGGGGTCTGTGTGGGGCTGTCAGGGATCTGTGTGGGCTGCCGGGGGGTCTGTGCGGGCTGCCGGAGGGTCTGTGCAGGCTGCCTGGGGGGGGGTCTGTGCGGGCTGCCGGGGGGGGTCTGTGCGGGCTGCCGGGGGGGTCTGTGCGGGCTGCCGGGGGGCTGTGCGGGGCTGTCGGGGGTGTGTGTGTGTGTGCAGGCATCGTCCGATGGGACTACAAGTCCCATCGGGCTATGCCTGCTACAGTGATTGACACATTAGCCAATGATGGGACAGTAGTAGTCCCATCATCCGGCTAATGTGTTGAATGTGAAAAAAAAAACATGTAACAGTACATACAACATATAACAGTACAAGCAACATATAACAGTACATGCAACATACAACATATAACAGTACATATAACATATAACAGTACATATAACATACAACATATAACAATACATACAACATATAACATACAATACATACAGTACATTCATACAATACATACATATAGACATACAGTACATACTCACCATCACCTTGTCACCTTGATCCCCGAAGCCAGTGTCACCTGTAAAAAATATTAAAATTATAAACAAACACTATACTCCCTGTGTCCGCAGATATCCAATTAAAACGAATGTCCCATGACGATCTCCTGTGCAGAGCAGCAGCATCAGCTGATGCGACCGCTCTCCAGGGGCTCCAGGAATACAATGACGGAGGGTATCCTTCCGCAATGTATTCCTCAGCCACTATAAAAAATAGTCACTAGTCTCACTTGTGGCACTGCTGTGTGTGAAAATTCCCATGCAGCATTGCCATAAAGTGAGACCCTGAACTAAGGTAACCTCAGTGATGCACTGCAGGAGCCATTGTCTCCTGTCAGTGTGTCACTGAAGGTCTATAGAGCAGTGACATCACCCGATGTCACTGTTCTATAGGGGAGATCGTCGTGGGACCCTCGTTATTAATTGGACTGCGTCAGACAAGGAGTATATGGTTTATTATTTCTAATTTTTTGAAGGTGATCGAGTATGGTAAGTATGGTTAAATTAAGAATATTAAAATACTTTTTTCTGGCTGTGTCTTTATTTATTTTTTAACCCTTTCACTACTCTAGGATTAATAATGGATAGGCGTCTTATTGACCCTGCAAATTTGTATGATTCATTAAGAACCTATGAAAGCTAAAATACTTTAGTATAAAAGTATTCTTTAAGTGGTTTATCATAAAGTAATGAGTTCTACACTGCAAATCCGACGTGCCGCATCTACGTCATAGTATAGATTTGCTTAAGGTTTTCACCTGACACACTGCAAATGGTTAAATCTGCCAAGAAAATCTGCAGAAGACAATTTCCTGTCACGTACAATTTTTTTCTATATCTCGTCATTCACTTTGCTTATACTCTAATATGCTGGGAGTTTTCTGCTTGGGAATCCAGATATAAAATACCATGTACGTGTACATACCATAAAAAATATGTCTTAGGCCATGTGCACACGTTGAGTATTTGGTGAGTCTTTAAGCCAAAAACCAGGAGTGGGTGGAAAATACAGAAGTTCTGACGTGTTTCTATTCTACTTTTTATATTATGCCCCCACATGGTCCGAGGAGCAAATTCCTTAAATTTCTGGGAGTCTGGGAATATAAGCTGACCTTTGACACTCTCAGTGCAGGAATGAATGTCATGGATTTATGTCTTTATACATCAATTAAGGAATTTGCTCCTCAGACCATGGGGGGGCATCATAACATAAAACCAGACCCCAATCAGAGGACAATAAAACATTCACACTCATTATCTATGAACTGTTCTGATATTTATGGACATAACTGTTTATCACTCACATAATGGCGGTTCTGCTTCACGTCACCTGTCTTATCTATGACATTATTTCTGTGCTGTGTTGTGCATAAATATGTGATTCTTCAGCATTTGTATTAGTCTTTGCCTGATGAAGGGACCTGAGTAGTCTCGAAAGCTTGCAATTTGTTACCATCTTTTCAGTTAGCCATTAAAAGGTATCAACCACTGAGGACTCTAAATTCTAAATATTTTTCACGGTACCAAGATATATATCTTTCCTATAAGGATAATATAGTAAGCTACCAGCCACTCTTGGTTTTTTATATACCCAAATGAAGTCATTAGCTACTTTTTGAAGGGATTTAATTATCCTAAGAGGAATCTGGACATGGATGCAACGAAAATAATGCAAAACCTTGGGAAGTACCAACATCTTATAAATGTTAATCCTTGCTATCCATGACATAGTAGCTGTACGTAGTTCGTCCAGATCCCTCCTAGATTCTTGTATCATTTTTGAGAAATTCCTTTCCACCAATTGTGTAGAATTAGTGAGGACTATGTCTAAATATGCGAGTTCATCAATCACGCACTTAAAGCGATATTCTCGTTCCAAAAATGTTTGAGTTGTGGGCGGAACCGATACAGGAAGGACCAAAGACTTAGCAGCATTTAGTTTATAGTATGAGACATTAGCAAACTCCTTCAAAGCAAGGATAATAGCACGGAAGGAGGACTCTACATTTGTACAAGAGATAATTACATCATCTGCATATAATCCAATTTTGTGAGACATGTCCAACTCTAATACCTGCTATATCCTGGGTACTCCTTATTTTCTCTGCCAAAGGTTCCATGCACAAAGCAAAAATAGTAGGAGACAATGGGCATCCTTGACATGAGCCATTAGATATACAAAATGGCTCTGAAAGGAACCCTGATGATAAAACTTTGGTAGAGGGATTCGAGTACATAGCACATATCGCCGAGTAAATGGGGCCCGTCAGACCAAATTTTCGTAGAACACTTTTGAGATACACCCAGTGCACCCTGTCAAACGCTTTTTCAGCATCTAGGGACAGGAATGCACTGGGGAGCCCACTCAATTCCGCTATCCGTATTAAATCTATCATCTTGCGTGTTCCCTCCTTAACTTCCCGACCTGCTACAAATCCTACTTGATCAGACGAAACCAAGGAGGGGATCACATGATGTAATCTAATTGCAAGTATTTAGAGAAAATTTTAACTTCTCCGTTTAAGAATTCAGTGGGCCTAAAGATATCGGAAGTTGCCCCGGTTTAGGCAGAGTAGTAATAGTGGCCTCTAGATTTGTGACAGATACAGATTCTGAATTTTGCCATGAATTAAATACGCGAAGGAGGTAGGGAGTCAAATGATGATGAAATTGGCTATAGTACTCGTTATATTACCCATCTGGGCCAGGGGCTTTATGACATTTTGTAAGTTTGATAGTATTCCGAATTTCCTCCTCTGTAAATAGGGCATTGAGTATGTTCAATTGTTCCTGTGATATTTGGGGTAGGTTTATAGATTGTAGATATCTATCAATATTAGCTTGGGAGGGTGGGATCAGTCACTAGGTTATAGAGATGTTTATAGTAATTAGCAAAAACCTTTACTATTTCTAATGGATTTCGGATACACTTCCCTTGTTGATCTACTAAATGGTCAATTCTAGCTCATCCCTCTCTTTTTTTAACTCTACGCGCTAACAGCGCCCCACCTCTATCTCCTGTTGTATAATAATTACTTTTAAGGCCCTGGAAACCATATACCTGTAATAAAAAAAAAATGCGATGCTCCCGTTCCCAGTGATGCTATGCGACAATGACCTGTGATGAAGTAGCGGTCTCCCATGATGCTACGTCATCTGGGGTCATTGCCGCAAAGCATCACTGGGATCGGGAGCATTGCAAGGAGCAGGAAGGCTGCGGGCGCCGCCGGAAGGTGAAAATATCACGATTTTCTATTTTTTATTATTTTTAACATTATATCTTTTTACTATTGATGCTGCGTATGCAGCATCAATAGTAAAAAGTTGGTCACACTTGTCAAACACTATGTTTGACAAGTGTGACCAACCTGTCAATCAGTTTTTCAGATCGCTTAGAAAACGCTAGCATTCTGCAAGCTAATTACGCTTGCAAAACGCTAGTGTTTAGCGGGAATACGCATGCCAATTCTTCATGCGTTATACCTGCGGTAGGAAGTTGCAGAATTGCCACGGAAATTTCCGCGGCAATTCCGCAATGTGTGCACATAGCCTAAGGATGTGTTTAACTGCCACCTAGCAGAAGGATTAGATTGATGACGTAGAGTTAGGCTGCCGTCACACTCGCAGTATTTGGTCAGTATTTTACATCAGTATTTGTAAGCCAAAACCAGGAGTGGGTGATAAATACAGAAGTGGTGCATATGTTTCTATTATACTTTTCCTCTGATTGTTCCACTCCTGGTTTTGGCTACAAATACTAATGTAAAATACTGACCAAATACTGCTAGTGTGATGGCAGCCTTAGTCTCGGGAATATCGGGCGTGGTCTGACCAAGTAATCAATCCAATATCCGCTGATCTGCATCTATTTATAGTCGTATCGTCAACCAAGAAATAATCTATTCTACTAAATGCCCGGTGACGGGAGGAGTAGAATGTATAGTCACGTTCAGTAGCATGGGAATTTCTCCAATAATCATCGAGACGATATTCCTTCACCACTACTTTCAGGTCTCTCGTAAAATGGGTTAATTTACTAGAACAATCCATCTACTGTATCTATATTGAAGTCTCCACTTATAATTTTTTCTCCTTTAGAAACTTAGAAATATTTAAAATTGAGAGTCCTCAGTGGTTGATACCTTTTAATAGCTAACTGAAAAGATGGTAACAAATTGCAAGCTTTTGAGTCTACACTGTGTTCCAAATTATTATGCAAATGATATTTTTTTCGGATTTTCCTAAATGGTCGGTGCAAATGACAGTCAGTCTAATAAAAGTCATCACCGTTAGATTATACATCGAATTTTATTGAAGAAACCTCCCAACAAGTATAACAGTATAATCTCCAAAATAAATAAAAACTCAAAATGCACTGTTCGAAATTATTAGGCACAGTAGAATTTCTAAACATTTGATATGTTTTAAAGAACTGAAAATGCTCATTTGTGGAATTTGCAGCATAAGGCTAGTGCAGCAGTGCAGCACTAGTGCTTTGAAAGAAGTGGCATATTCAGCCATTTTATTCTCTAAATGAGAGGTGCGCTCTCCCAGAGCTGAGATTTCTCCTTTCAGCTCTCAATGCACTCCACTCTGCCTTGCTACCGACATGGGGCCCTCAGCATCCGCTCTACCGACACCGAGCCCTCAGCATCTGCTCTGTCTCACTGCCAATACCAGGCCCGTAACATCTCATCGCTGAGATACCCACTTCTCCCACCCAGGGCCCGCAGCATTGCCCTACTTCTGCCCCCACCGGCTACCTGAGGAAGGGACCATGCTTCCTGTGACCCACCACCCCATAGGTAAAATGCAAATGTAAATTTGGACTATAGGACGGACCCCCATCTTATAAAAAAAATTTTTTTTTCTTGTTTTCCTCACCAAGACTTGGGCTGCGTCTTATAGTCCGAAAAATACAGTAAATATGGATGTTACACAGACATAAAAAAAATGGGCACTGATGTTTTTTCATACGTTCTACTGAACCCGTCCTATTTATTTGATTTATGTTATATACATGTGAAATAAAACAATATTTTTCTTATAAATTTCGTTTTTGTCACTATATTCTGAGGTCACACTTCAAGAAGGCATTGGATTAGCATCTGCTTGCTGCATTTGAAAGCCAAAAAGAGCACTGCAAATCATTCCACTTCAGAAATACATGAAATTACTACTTGTGACACCTACTAGGTAACACCTACCAGAGGTACACATTCAGCAGAGACAACATGGGGAAGTTATTGGTGAGTTTTTACCTCACTGTTTGTAAGCCAAAACCAGGAGTGGGTGAAATATACAGAAGTGGTGACGTGTTTATGTTATACTTTTTTTCTGAATGTTCCAATCCTGATTTTGGCTTATAAATGCTGAAGTAAACTACTGACCAAATCCTGATCGTGTGAACATGGCCTAAGAGTCAAGTGTCAAAGGCAGCCAATTACTCCTTTGGTGGAATGTAGATGCAGACCAATGACTCGAAACCATACAGTCTGTAATTCCTACATGGCACCACTTCTCAAACTGTGGCGCCCCCCTAGTTGTTGGTTTTCATAGATGAGCTTAGAATCTACACAGTCCTATCTATGGCTGGAGCAGTCTTTAGTTTACCAGAATTATTCACTCATTTTGTACTTATTTAATGCTATTGTAAAGAGATAGACCGGACCATGGGTACCTGCATGCCGAGTCCGGAACTGAAAGGGCTGCATCCTCTGTTTCTGGGGGGAAGCTTTAAACAGACGGACCTTCCTCTGCTGCTGGAGGGAAGGAGGAGAGAGATGGAGCTTCCTGCTGACAGGAGGGGGTGGGGAGAGCCAAAAGAGCGTGCGCAGCAGCGTGAGGTAAAAGAAAAAGCGTGCGAAGCAAGTCAGTCAGGTGCCCACTCAGAGCAGTGAGGAGGGCAGTGTAAGGAGCAGCACACAGAACGGTCTGCTTTCCTCATCCGTGTGTATAGGCGTGACTACGGGCTGTATAGAAGGGGCCCCTGTCGCCAGCAGAGTCGTGCCCGCAGAGCCAAGCCGGGTGCTGCAGCAAGCCAGAGAGAGGAGTGCTCCATCCGGGGAGAATCAGAGCCACACAGACCAGTGACCGCTGTTGCCCCCCGTCAGCAGCGGAGACCAAAGACAGACATGCAGTGTGTGCCTGGTGACCGTTATAAAGCCAGGTGCCAGACGTTTCAGGATCATGAGTACCGTTCGTGTGCCGCCTGAAAGAGACCGGACCGTTATTTACATCCCGACTGTACTAGTGAATGTTGGCCCAGAGACTTGTGACCTGACTTCACCAGCGTATGTTAGCACAGCCGCGCTGGGCTCGTACTGGCCTGTGGCCCTCACCATTAAGTAGCTACTACAGTATGTGCACTAGGGGCAGTGAGACCAACCCCATTAGTAAAGACACCACGCCAGACATTGCCGGCGCTATTGAGTTCATTGCCAGGATCCAGGGCGCCATCTTCCCAGGAACACACCGAATCCACGTTGCGTCGACAGCTGTTGGTGCCATTATCTACTCCAGAACCATTCCTGTCAGGAAGACGCCTGATGGATAAGTGCCCTTATTGAGAACGACTTTCTTTGTTTCACCTGCATTTTACCTCACGTTTTCCGTGTTTTGCCTCACGTTTTCTCTATTCTGCCTACATTTTACCTCATGTTTTCCCTATCTCCCTGCATGGAGTAAGACGCTGTTTATTAAAATCTGTTAACCCTTGATCTGCTTCCTGTCGGTCACTGCATCCCGCAACCTGCTTGCACTATATCAGGTTTATTAGGCAAGCAACAGAATTGGAGAGACTTTATATTTCAGCACAGACTTTTACTACAGGTTGTGAGTCCCGAATATAATCTTGCTCATTTTTGGCAGGGTCCAAATAGGAAACATTGGAGAGCCCTTTTCTACACAGTGTGCAGCCAGTTGCTTATATAGTGGCTCCGATGTGTGCGGGAAGTACCCCGTCAATTATCTCTCACCCCCTCATCGCTCCGTTTAGCAGGCCTATGTACATGTGGAATATCCACAACATATTTCTATTCAAAGACATGAATTAAGATCAGAAAAGTTCATGGGAACATGGCTTAACCCAGAGAGCATTATTATTTCTCCGAGGACACTTGTACAAGCGACTTCAGGCACCGCTTACATTCATGATAGCACCAATTAATGAATGCATTGATTAATATATGCGTGGGTAATGTCCATGATTGACAGGAGCACAATATCAACTGGGAAAGACATCGAGACGTCTCTGCAATACATAATGAAGTTGTGGTGGCCGCTCATTATTATCTCCGTCTGCATTCCTGATAAGTACAGCCATGAGAATGTGGTTACCATGTCACTCCGAGTGCTGGAGAAGTGGACACTGCCCTGACATCTCCTCAGATCAATACTTTCCTAGCTGGCACACATTATGGAGCGGCTGCATCTGCCAGTGTCTGGGGACCTCCAGGGATCTGCATTTCTACACCAACCTGATTAATTGTGTTCTGTCTTTTATTTTCCTCCATGATAATTTATGTAGCTAGAGTCACAATGTGGACTCGCTTTTTTTCATTTGTCTGCTGAATGTCTGTACAATAGCATGTAAAAGTTTGGCACCCCTGGTGAAAATTACTGTTATTGTGAACAGTTTAGCAAGTTGAAGATGAAATGATCTCTAAAGGTCCTAAAGTTATAATTGACACATTTTCTTTGTATTTTAGGGAAAAAAAAAAAAATATATATATATATATATATATATATATATATATATTTTAACCTTTTACATTTTAAAAATTGCAAAAAGAAAATGGCCTGATGGAAAAGTTTGGGCACCCTGCATGTTTACTACATAGTAGCACACCATCTTGAAAGTATTACAGCTTGTAAATGATTTTTGTAGCCAGCCAAGAGTCTTTCAATTCTTATTTGAAGGATTTTCATCCATTCTTCCTTGGAAAATTCTTCAAGTTCTGTGAGATTCCTGGGTTATCTTGCATGTACTGCTCTTTGAGGTCTAGCCACAGATTTTCAATGAAGCTCAGATCCGGGGACTGTGAGGGCCATTGCAAAACCTTCAGCTTACGCCTTTTGAGGTAGTCTGTTGTGGATTTTGACATGTGATTAGGATATGCACCCAATTGTAAAAGTCATCCTCTTCAACTTCAGCTTTTTTACAGATAGTGTTATGTTTGCATCAAGAAGTTGTTGAAATTTCATTGAATCCACTCTTCCCTCTACCCATGAAATGTTCCCCATGTCCTTGTCTGCAACACAGCCCCAAAGTATGATTGATCCACCCCCATACTTAATGGTTGGCGAGATGTCCTTTTCCTGAAATTCTGTGCCCTTTTTTCTCCACACATACCTTTGAACACTGTGGCCAAAGAGTTCTATTTTAAACTCATCGGTCCACAGGAGTTGTTTCCAAAATTCATCAGACTTGTTTAGATGTTCTTTTCCATACTTCTGACGCTGAATTTTATGGTGCGGACGCAGCAGAGATTTTCTTCTGATGACTCTTCCGTGAAGGCAATATTTGTGCAGGTGTCTCTGAACAGTAGAGTAACTCCAATGTACAACTCCAAAGTCTGCTAAATGTTTCTGAAGATCTTTTGCAGTCAAGCGGGGGTTCTCATTTGTCTCTCTAGCAATCGGACGAGCAGCTCTCACTGAAAATTTGCTTGGTCTTCCAGACCTTATATCGACATCCACTGTTCCTGTTAACTGCCATTTCTTGCAACTTGAAAATGCTATGATATCTTCTTATAACCTTCTCCTGCTTTGTGGGCCACCACCATTTTCATTTTCAACTGCTTAGAAGAACCCATGGCTGCTGTTTTTTGGCACAAGGTTAGAGGAGTCTGGGTTTTTATAAAGCTGAATAGTTTGTATCACCTGACCTTTCCTAACAATGATAGTGAACAAGCCATAACCCTAGCAGGCTAATTAAACTATGAAACCTTGGTCAAAGTTATCTGAGTACAGAAATCTCCTAAGATGCCCAAACTTTTGCATCAGCCCTTGTTCCTTTTTGAAATTTTTAAAATGTAAAAGATGAAAATATTTTTTTCCCCTAAAATACAAAGGAAAGGTGGTGTTTTTAACTTTAGGCCTTTTAGAGATTATTATTATTATACATTTTATAATATTATATCATTTCATCTTCAGCTTGCTTAATAGTTCACAATAACTGCAAAATTGAGGGGGATTCCCACATTTTTACATGTTACTGTAGAGTAGAGCAATGCAATCTGCGGCTCTACAGGCATTTTATAAGTTCTGAGAATTGCCATTTCATAAAAAGCCAGAGGACTACAAATGTTTGTATTAGAGGCACTGAATTAGTAGGCAAATAAACTGATTTACTCACACTCCCAGGGTCAAGTACTGAGTCTCTACTTCTACCCTGGCATCTGTTATCGTCTGCAGCACTGACATATTAACAGCGCTGCAGCCAATGACTGAGCTCAGCAGCTCTGCCCAAGTTGATGGCAGAAGTCGATTAGAGCCGCTGAGCTCAATGATTGACTGCAGCTCTGTGTATGTGATATCGGTGCGGTAAACAACAACAGTCATTGGGAGCATGGCACAGACTCGGCGCTTGATCCGGAAAAGGTGAATAAAACGCTTTTCTTTTTTTTCAAACTGCAGCAAGGGAAAAAAAGAAAACCTCTCTAAGGCCCATACACATTAGGTTGATTTAAGTTGAATAATAATAACTAATTTTATTTTTATAGCAGCAACATATTCTGCAGCACATAGCAGGTCAAAGGAGACATGTTCAGACAATAAAGACAGTACAGGATGACACATAATTCAACAGATACCAAGAAGAGTGAGGGCCCTGCTCCCAAGCTTACAGTCTGATGAAATGGGGGAGACAAGAAAGGTAAATAGTCAAAAGAGCTTGTATTGTATGGCTCAGCCATCAATATAATAAATAGGGTATTCCGATAATGCTGCAAGAACCAGTCACCGGCCAGTATGTGTACAAGTACAGATACAGAGTGCTGTTAAAGGGAGTCTGTCAGCAGGTTTTTGCTACCTCATCTGAAGGCAGCATAATGTAGTGAAAGAGACCCTGAATGCAACGATGTGTCACTTAGTTTAGTTGTTGCAGCAGTTCTCACACAGAGCTTTTAGATTTAGCAAGAAGAGCTGAGAAAGCTAACCCCGCCCACACCAGGCTATGTATATAATGTATATACAATGCCTATATACAGCGAGCTGCCTATCACAGGAGGGAGTATATGGGATTACCATACAGGTGCTGCTGTGTCCCAGCAATGATAAGCTCCTGCTGCTAAACCAATCACTGCAATTAAACAAAACCACAGCTTGATAAGAGAAGCATTGCTGAAATCTGTGTTTTAAACCCTACCTCATGCTGTCTTCAGATTACAAAGCAAAAACCTGCTGACAGAGTCCCTTTAACCCCTTTCTAACGTTGGACGTAATAGTATGCCTACGTCAGAATCCCTCCCTTTGATGTGGGCTCCGGTGCTGAGCCCACATCTTTCTTGGCACGTCAGCTGTTTTGAACAGCCGACATGCGCCTCTAACAGCCGCGGGTGGAAACGCGATTCACCCGTGGCTTTTAACCTGTTAAATGCCACTGTCAATCTCTGACAGCGGCACTTAATTTGCGCTTTCAGGAAGCGTGCCAGAAATCCTGCCCATCGGTGACCCCATCACGTGATCGCAGGTTACCGATGGGTTTGCATGACAACCAGAGGTCTCCAGCAGACCTCTATGGTTGTCATAGCCAGATTGCAATGAGCGCTGCTCGGTGCTCATAGCAAGTGAGCATTTATGCTACTGTAGATGGTGGCCTGATTCTAACGCATCGGGTATTCTAGAATATGCATGTCCATGTAGTATATTGCACAGCCAACGTAGTATATTGCCCAGCCACATAGTATATTGCCCAGCCATGTAGTATATTGCCCAGCCATGTAGTATATTGCCCAGCCACGTAGTATATTGCCCAGTCACGTAGTATATTGCCCAGTGGCGTAGTATATTGCCCAGCCACAGAATAAATTGCCCAGCCACGTAGTATATTGCCCAGCCACGTAGTATATTGCCCAGTCATGTAACATATTGCCCACTCATGTAGTATATTGCCCACTCACGTAGTATATTGCCCAGTTACGTAGTATATTGCCCAGTGACATAGTATATTGCCCAGCCACGTAGTATATTGCCCAGTCACGTATGTAACAGGTTAAAAAATAAACATACACTCACCTTCCGAGGGCCCCTTATAGTGCTGTCGCCTGTGTGTGGTACACGCGGCAGCTTCCAGTCCCAGGGTTGGTATGAGTGCCGGACCTGTGATGACGTCGCGGTCACATGACCGTGACGTCATGGAAGGTCCTTCTCGCATAGCATCTTAGGAACCGGAACCTGCCGCTTGCACTGCCGAGGACAGCACGCAAGTCGGAGGGTGAGAATAAGCTTTTTTTTTTATTATTATTATTTTTAACATTAGATCGTTTTACTATTGATGCTGCATACGCAGCATCAATAGTAAAAAGTTGGTCACACGGGGTTAATAGCTGCGTTACCGGAGTGCGTTACACCACGCTCCGGTAACGCTGGCATTAACCCTGTGTGAGGGCTGACTGGATAACTGGTAACTGGAGGGGAGTATGGAGCGGGCACTGACTGCGGGGAGGAAAGAGCAGCCATATTGCCGCTGGACTGTGGCCATCGCTGATTGGTTGTGGCAATGGTCGTGGGCGTTTTGCCACGACCAATCAGCGACTTGGATTCCATGAAAAACAGAGGCCGCGAACAATGAATATCCGGAACAGACAGAAAGACAGAAGTGACCCTTAGACAATTATATAGTAGATACAATCCATCTGATCATTGCCTGTATGTAGCAGAGCAGATCAAAGTACTGCAGCTTCTATTGAAGCATGCAAAACGTACAAAAAAAGTTTTTAAAAGTATAAAAAAATAAAATCTAAAAGTTCAAATCACCCCCCTTTCACCCCATTAAATAATATATATATATTCACATATTTGGTATTGCCGCATACAGAATCGCCCGATCTATCAATAAAAAAAAATAGAATTAACCCAATCGCTAAATGATATAATGAGAGAAAAATTCAAAATGTCACAATTAACTTTTTTTTGGTCGCCGTGACAATGCAATAACTGGCAATCAAAAGATCGTATCTACACCAAAATGGTATCAATAAAAACGTCAGTGCAAAAAATAAGCCCTCACCCAGCCCAAGATCATGAAAAATGGAGTTTGGATTTTTTTTCACTAATTGAATTGAAAATAACCTAGATATGTTTAATGTCTATCAATTCCTAATGACTTGGAGAATCATAATGGCAGGTCTTTTTTATTATTTAGTAAACATGGAAAATAAACTGTGGAATTGCACTTTGTTTGCAATTTCACCGTACTTGGAATATTTTTCCTGTTTTTTTAGTACATAAAATGTTAAAACCAATGGTGTCGTTGTAAAGTCCACTTTTCCAGCAAAAAACAGGCTCTCACATGACCATTTTGACAGAAAAATAAAAAAGTTATGGCTCTGGGAAGAAGGGGAGCAACATACGAAAATACCTCAGGTCATGAGGGGGTGAAAGCACCACTCCAACTGTTTTTTGTTTTGTTTTAAGCGCTGGAGTGGTGCTTTAAATATACGCCCCTTGAATCCGGTCAAATGGCAGAGTCTCCACTGTTTTTTTGCTGCTGCCACGGTTCTGTGGCACCATCTTCTCACTGCAGTTTCTGACTGGCTGGAAGTCAGATGCTCGCAATACAAGTTTAGGAGAGCCAGGCTGTCCTAGACTTGCATTGAAAAGTGACCTGCGTGCAGTTCCATGAAATACTGGACCTGCCAACAGGTCACTCTTTGCCAGAGACCAACAGGAGCGATGATGGAAAACAATGAATCCATGTAACTGAGAGGAAAAATTGAACACCAAAATTACCTGTCGCGATTGTAAATGCCTGTGTATTCAGTGAATCCACACTGTTAGGCCGGGGGCACACTTGCTTGTGCAATGCGAGAAACTCGTGCATCAATACCCGGTACTGCCGCCGGCACTTGGGACCGGAGTGTGCGGCTGCATAGAAATACATGCAGCAGAAAGCTTCAGTGCCGGGTATAGATGCGCGAGTTTCTCACATTGCACACATAAGTGTGACCCCGGCCTTACTCAGCAAATACAGGGTAATCACCAGGAAAAGTACAAAACATCAAAGTCCATAAGAGGAAAAAGGTGGCACTCACCGTTCTTGTAAAAAACACAGGACCAATTGAAGTGCGAAACGGCCGTCTGTTCATTCCTCCACATTTCTCCCCGTCTCCATGCTTTTAAAAGACATGAAATAAAGGTTTTTTTTTACAAGAACGGCGTGTGACACCTTTTTTTCTTCTCATAGTCTGGAAAACAATGAAGGCGGCTGCAGGTGTCTATTATGCAGGGTAAATACATTTAAAACACCACTCACGCTGGTGCATTCAGTTGGAGGCTTCAGCAGGTAAAACATCTCTGCTTTTTGCTGTGACTTTTTTAAATACATTTAAAGCACCACTCCATTGGTGCAATAAAAAAGTACTCTGGAGTGGTGCTGTAAGTGCATGAGGGTCGGTAAGCAGATGATTGCGGTGTAGTTTCTATGGAAACTTTAGGAAGGCAGAACAGGGAGTAGATTAGTGAGATGAGGTGGTAGGCCAGTCTAAAGGAATGTGTTTAGAGCATATTCCAGTTTTGTTAGGCCTGACCAATTAAAGGAAACCTGATGGGTCCCCCTTGCCCACCATCCCGCCACCATGTGTTTATTCTAATATTAACCCCCTGTCTCACGAGCCCTTTCTACAATATAAGTGATTGCAGTGTATTCAGACATCCATGTTACACGTATGAGTTGTATCAGCTTTTCACAGATACCGCACTTACCCATATTGTCTGGTGTTATTCACATGTCCACGTTTTTTCATTGACCGCGTGTCCATGACAAACTCACGGAGACATATCTGTATTTTTCTAGCAGTACGGATGACAAGGGCCAAAACAAGCCTATAGGTCCGTGAAAAGCTTGTACAGCTCACGGTTGGCACAAGTGTACAGTCTGTGTGCCATCCTTTTAACATTGCAAAGGATAAGAGACCTTTGTAATTCATTTATTTATCCATCCGTGCAAAACACATGATAAAAACCGACATACGGACCAAACACTGATGACGCCAGTGCCATTTTTTTCATACATGTTTAAAAATGGATGTGTGAATGAGGCCTTAATGTGTAGGGGGCATTTGTCTTCTCCCTCAACAAGTAACATGGGTAGAATGAAGGGTCTCGTATGATGAACTCCGACATTCAATTTATTTCGTATAAAAGAAACAGCCGCCGGTACAAGTGTTTAGTGGCAGCTAACACAACTCTCATGACTAACAATGCATGCTAAATTGAAGCTGTGTGTTTATGAGGACATAAAGAAGATCTGTTAATGCCATGGTTGCTGGTCTGTGTTTCCGATTCTTCAATATATTTCTACCTCTAATTCAACCAACTACAAATCCTTCCTTCAGACTACATTTCTTATATACTAGAGAGACATCAGATCTTCCTTCAGGCTTCTCTGGAATTGTTGCTTAGTCAGTGTGATAAAGTGTAGGCTGCATGGCATTTATACACAATGCAAATACCTTCTGTACAGACTGATTTACAAGTGTCATCAAGTATGGAAGCAAATAATGGAAATGTACCTTTTCCTTACTATATACATAAACATGCACTAATATTTTTTTACCCATGATGATTTCTTAAGACTCTATATGTAAAATCTAGATATTTGCTGGCCTGTAGCTCTTGTTGCTTTATGTTGTATGTTTCCTATGTTTACAACTGGGAGACATTGATGAATGAATCCACTCGTATTTTCACGATATTTAGATTTGTATTTATTACAGGCCTTGTTAAAATAATCATACTTTTTTTTATGTTTTGTTTCCTGTCTCAAAACCAGCAGTTCATTTACAACTGCCTTTGTCTTTCTGACAGCAGTGTCAACCTGGACTTGGTAACAAAATCCCAGCTAGCACTTGTGGCCACTAATTCCAGGACTTGCTTCTGCCCTCTTATTTAGTTAAAAGAGCTTTCCTACATACTAGGATATGCCATCACTTACAGACCCGTGGCTTCCAGATGTTGGGCTTCCAACCAATCCTCAGCATAAACAAGCAGAAGTGCTGGATATCTATGCGACTGCAGATGGCTAGTACATTGCTAGTCTATCTCCTGCAGTCCTGTAGACTAATGGAGCAGTGGTGCTTCCCATGCATTTATTCAGATAGAGTGCCTTCGAGACGTATTCTCAACAATGGTGTTGTCTCAGTAGTGATTAGTCAGTTGGGACAACTCCTTTAAAGTGTTTTTTCAACAGTGATCTTCAGGAGCTCACTTGCCTTCTAGGGATGGTGTGCTCCTGCTTCATCGACAGTTCGGACCATCAGCATCGTCACTCCGTTGGCCTGAACTCTGCACTCTCATATACTTCAAGCAGAGGCAGCTTTAACTCTGCAGAATCATATCCTGCCAGTTTCAAAGCAATGATTACAAACTCTATATCAAAGAACCTGTAAGAGCTGTGCTCCTTTCCTAGAAGACCGGCTATCTCTGATACACTTAGGCAACGAGCAGAAAGCTGTAGAATTAAAAATCCCTTAGTTCTTGGAAACAAAATTTTTCTTAACAAATAAACTGCAAAGTTGCTTGTTTTTTACACATATTTTGCATTTTTTTTGCCATTTATGATGATTATCTTATTAAATAATTGTCTCTGCAATTTGATACTTTCCCGCCAGTACTTGTGCAAGGGACTATTACAAAGCCTTGCTCACTTTTAGGACCTCACACAGCAAGGGGACTAAAATGCTGATGAGTAGAGCCCAATCTGACAACTTTGGTCCCTGCTGTCTTGTGATCAGTAAGACCCCCAAATTTGATAATTTCGGCGTTGCCATTTAATGTCATCTACTAGTAAGGTATATATAACCTTCTTACATAAACTGTAAGCTCCTTGAGGTTGGATTTATGTATATGTTATATTCCAATGCCACTGAAACGATAGTAGATAAGACTTCTATAAATGCAGGCTTTAATAGCATCTACAGTAAATGCAGGGAGATCACATTATTAATGTATATTGCTTATAATTCAATCAATAATTACATATTTCAGTGATTTTAATTGCAACTTGATATTATGCATTTACTTTCAGGGCAATTCTAAGGGTTAATGAGAGAAAATGGATTCTCAAAATCTTCTGATGGTTCCTGCAGAAGCGTCTTTGATCTCTAGATAGTCACTTGGCAGACATCTGTAATGTATTAGTAGTTTATTATGCATCTTAATGCTTGGCTTGGCATCTATTCCCGCAGGTGTAAGGGTAGGCACATAATGCATATCACTAAGTACTTTAAATACTGTTGAAGTAAGAAAATGCTACATGTAGATAAGAGAAAACACTGATAGTACCATACATCTCAAATTCCTGATATTTAGAAAGTCAGTACTTTCGTGAAAGATATCATTACTTTGGAAATAGTGAATAGATCTGCATTTGTAAATCTACTACAGATGAGCACATAGATTCTAAAATAATCAAATTCGCTATGAATTTTCTCCAAAATACAGCTGCGGGCTGATATTCATAGCCTAGGAAGCTCCATGCCATTTTTTCCCTTTTTTTTAATTAAAGATATTGCGTGCAGATTTTGTGTGTGTGTGTGTCTTTATTTAAAGGGACACTGTCACCTGAATTTGGAGGGAACAATCTTCAGCCATGGAGGCGGGGTTTTGGGGTTTTTGATTCACCCTTTCCTTACCCGCTGGCTGCATGCTGGCAGCAATATTGGATTGAAGTTCATTCTCTGTCCTCCATAGTACACGCCTGCGCAAGGCAATCTTGCTTTGCGCAGGCATGTACTACGGAGGACAGAGAATCAACTTCAATCCAATATTGCAGCCAGCATGCAGCCAGCGGGTAAGGAAAGGGTGAATCAAAAACCCCAAAATCCCGCCTCCATGGCTGAAGATTGTTCCCTCCAAATTCAGGTGACAGTGTCCCTTTAACTATTTATGTGCCATTTTATTAGGTTCATTACTAAACATCGGCTTTGGTATTATCTATCATCTATCTAACTATTATCTAATCTATTATTTATCTATTATCTATCTGTCTGTCTATATCTGTCTTTGTGTCTGTGTGTGTGTAACATTAGTCTTCAATATGAGTATGTAAAATAAGAGGTTGGACAAAGAAATGACATCACTAGGGTTGAACGACTTTTAGTTTTTTAGGGTCGAGTCGTGTTTCGCGAAACCCGACTATCTCAAAAGTCGAGTCGAGTGGAATCGGCCGATTATCGCGAAAAGTCGGGGATCGACCGAAACACGAAACCCAATGCAAGTCAATGGGGGAGCATAGTCGGCAGTGAGTGGAGGCCAGGAAAACATGTACAGTGCCCATTTTAATGGCAAAAACATCCATTCTTGTTACTGAAGCGTGTCAATCTTAATTTACCTTATAATAATAGTAAGGCATTGGGAATTGGGGCTCATTTGGCTAAAGTTGTGGGGGGTAGGGCTGGTTCAAGTATTTAGTGGGCCCAGGAAATCTGGACCACGTCACGGCAGTGGAGCAGGGAGAGGTAAGTATTTCAACTTTGCAAGTGCTGTGATCCTGAGCAAGCAGGGGGCACTCGTTGGCATTGGCACTGGCACAGGGCCCCTCAAAGTACGGCGGTGTGTTTGCACGGCGGGGGCGCCTCCCACCGGCAGCGACACTTTTGCGTACTATGAGGGGCCCTGTGCCAGTGACGTCGCCAAGTATTCCTCCCCCCACCTGATGAAGGAATCTGCACTTTCATCTGCACCTTCCTCTTTGTCCCCGTGTAAGGTGGTATGGTATGCGGGAAGAGGAACCTGACTTTCAGCAGGGTCACAATCTTGCTGTGTAGCGTGCACGGGGAATGTTGCATTATGGGTCAATGTACCAGCAGACTCATCTATCACTGGCTGGGCAATGGGCAGGATGAGGAGGAAACACAGATATAGGCCCAAAGAATAAAGTGGGCTAAATGCAGTTCAAAATTGGTAACAGGACTAACCAGGGGGCACTGCAGTGGAGGACAACTGTAATGAGAGGCTGACACAGAGAGTAGGCCCAAATCAGTAAGTAGTCTAAATGCAGTTCAAAATTGGCAACAGTAGTAAACAGGCGGCACAGATTTGTTCAGTGGAGGAGAACAGCAAGGAGCGGCAGACACCGATAGTAGGCCCCAACCCAACTAGTAGGCCAAATGCAGTCTAACATTAACAACTACTTAACGAGAGCCTGAAAATGGAATTTCAGGACAGGAAACCAGGAGAACAGCAAGGAGCGGCAAACACTGTTAGTAGGTCCCAACCCAACTAGTAGGCCAAATGCAGTTGTTCCACTTAACAACTATTTAACAAAAGCCTGAAGATAGAAGCTCAGGAAATGCAACCTGGAAAACACCTTGGAGCAGAAGACACCGTCTCTACAACCCAGGCCCAACTTGTAGGCCTAATGCAGTGTTGTTTCAACAACTACTTAACGAGAGCTAGAAGATCGAAGCTATGGAGAGGCAACCTGGAGAACACCTTGGAGCGGCAGACACCGTCTCTACAACCCAGACCCAACTTGTAGGCCTAATGCAGTGTTGTTTCAACAACTACTTAACGAGAGCTAGAAGATCGAAGCTATGGAGAGGCAACCTGGAGATCACCTTGGAGCGGCAGACACTGTCTCTACAACCCAGACCCAACTTGTAGGCCTAATGCAGTGTTGTTTCAACAACTACTTAACGAGAGCTAGAAGATAGAAGCTATGGAGAGGCAACCTGGAGAACACCTTGGAGCGGAAGACACCGTCTCTACAACCCAGACCCAACTTGTAGGCCTAATGCAATGTTGTTTCAACAACTACTTAATGAGAGCTAGAAGATAGAAGCTATGGAGAGGCAACCTGGAGAACACCTTGGAGCGTCAGACACCGTTAGTAGGCCCTACCGAAGTAGTAGCCCCAATGCAGTTTTCAAATTCCTATAGGCTGAAAACCAGACTATTGACGCTCAGCTTTTTTCAGAGGAGGACAGCTGTATTGAGTGACGCAGACAGACACAGGTAGTAGGCCTTAAACAAAAAATTTGGCTCAATGCAGTTTAAAAAGGTTACAGGGGTACACAGGCAGCATTGCTCTGGTCAGTGGAGGACAATTTCAATTATGGACCGCAGACAGACTTAGTAAGCCTACAATTAAAAAAAGGATGCTCTATGCAATTTAACCCCTTAGTGACCGAGCCAAATTTTTGAAATCTGACCAGTGTCACTTTATGTGGTAATAACTCTGCAACGCTTCAACAAATCCCAGTGATTTTGAGACTGTTTTTTCGTGACACATTATACTTTATGATAATGGTAAATTTAGTTCAACATTTTTTGTGTTTATTTATAAAAAATATAAAAAATTTGAGAAAAATGTTAAAAAATTAGCAATTTTCTAAATTTGAATGATTATCCCTTTAATCCAGATAGTCATACAACAGCAAACCATTAATAAATAACATTTCGCACATGTCGGCTTTACATCAGCACCATTTGTAAAATGTTATTTTATTTTGTTAGCATTTTAGGAGGTTTAAAAATGTAGCAGCAATTTTTCATTTTTTCAAAGAAATTTACCACATTTATTTTTTAGGGACTTATCCATGTTTGAAGTGACTTTAGGGGTCCCATATATTGGGAAACCCCCAAACGTGATACCATTTTAAAAACAGCACCCCTAAACATATTGAAAACTGCTGTCAGGTAGTTTATTAACCCTTCAGGTGCTTTACAGGAATTAATGCAAAGTGGCATGACAGAAATGAAAATGTGCATTTTTACCACCTAAATGTTGCTAACTTCTAAACAGATTACTATAGCCGTCAGACTCTAAGGCCACTATTTGGTCATGAATTGCCATTGCAAACATCAGGACAACAAAATAATGATCTGAGGGCACCAATTGGGATAAAGAAGAAGCCCCCACACTCTGTTAACCATTTATAATGATGTAGTCACTATTGACAGCAGCATCTAAGGGGTTAAACAGATTTAGAAGGTGCAAATACTGATCGTGGCTGATACAGCAAGTTGTCAGCTATAGTGTACAACCAACAGATGCTGGATTGTCATCTGTATGGGGAGGCTATTCTCTAATATCTCAGGTCAGTTAAAAGACGTATTGGCGGTCATTAAGGGGTTAAAATAGGTTCCAGGGGTACACGGGCAGCAGTGGTCTGGTCAGTGGAGGACTATTGGAAGGAGGGACCGCAGACAGTCTTAGTAGGCCTAACATAACAAAAGTAGGCTGTAGGCACTTTAAAATAGGTTCCAGGGGTACACGGGCAGCAGTGGTGTGGTCAGTGGAGGACTATTGGAAGGAGGGACCGCAGACAGGCTTAGTAGGCCTAACATAACAGAAGTAGGCTGTAGGCACTGTAAAATAGCTTCCAGGGGTACACGGGCAGCAGTGGTGTGGTCAGTGGAGGACTATTGGAAGGAGGGACCGCAGACAGGCTTAGTAGGCCTAACATAACAAAAGTAGGCTGTAGGCACTTTAAAATAGCTTCCAGGGGTACACGGGCAGCAGTGGTGTGGTCAGTGGAGGACTATTGGAAGGAGGGACTGCAGACAGGCTTAGTAGGCCTAACATAACAAAAGTAGGCTGTAGGCCCTTAAAAATAGGTTCCAGGGGTACACGGGCAGCAGTGGTCTGGTCAGTGGAGGACTATTGGAAGGAGGGACCGCAGACAGGCTTAGTAGGCCTAACATAACAAAAGTAGGCTGTAGGCACTTTAAAATAGGTTCCAGGGGTACACGGGCAGCAGTGGTGTGGTCAGTGGAGGACTATTGGAAGGAGGGACCGCAGACAGGCTTAGTAGGCCTAACATAACAAAAGTAGGCTGTAGGCACTTTAAAATAGCTTCCAGGGGTACACGGGCAGCAGTGGTGTGGTCAGTGGAGGACTATTGGAAGGAGGGACCGCAGACAGGCTTTGTAGGCCTAACATAACAAAAGTAGGCTGTAAGCACTTTAAAATAGGTTCCAGGGGTACACGGGCAGCAGTGGTGTGGTCAGTGGAGGACTATTGGAAGGAGGGACCGCAGACAGGATTTGTAGGATTAACATAACAAAAGTAGGCTGTAGGCACTTTAAAATAGGTTCCAGGGGTACACAGGCAGCATTGGTGTTGTCAGCGGAGGCCGATTGTAATGAGTGTCTGACAGTTAGTACTCCCCAAAAAAACAAAAAGCAAAAGGGTGGCATACTTAGGTACAGGGGTGGGCTCCTCTGCTGAGTTTCAGACCTAGTAATTTGGCGCAAAGTATTTACTGGTGTAAATATAGGACACTGCCCCTGACTATTTTAAGTAGCATCATACATGTCAACACATTGGTATTGTCAGTGCCAGGCATTGAAGGATGTCAGCGCATAGACTAAACATTGGTGGAGCTGTGAGAGATAATTTTGCAAATCGTAGAGCACTGTTTGAGCTGGGGGGGGAAACTGTCTTGTGGCCGGCGGTACAGGCCCAGGGCCCCTCATGTTACAACGGTGTGTCTGACGTTGGTTGCGCGCCGCCACCGCCAGAGACACTTTATTGTACTATGAGGGACCCAGTGGCAGTGCCGTCGACCAAAAGCGTGCACACCCACCTCTTCAGACAAACGGCACTCTCACGGGTGCTTGCGCCAAGTGGCAAGACCACGGCCCCGTGGGGGGAGTTTGGCCATTTAGGGAGGTGTAAACATGTCGTATGCTTGACAAATAGCTGCTGCAAATTACGAGATTGGAAAACTCAGTCAGAGCAGTCCAGAAGCAAGACCTTTTCATTGGAAAGCTAGGTGTCAGCCGGGAAAGGTGGGGCAAAATAATTCGAAATCCAGTAGTGGTTCATTTTAATGAAGGTTAGATCATCAACATTTTGGGTAGCCAGACGAGTCCTTTTTTTGGTTAATATTGAACCAGCAGCACTGAATACTCTTTCTGATAGCACACTAGCTGCTGGGCAAGCAAGCTGCTGCAATGCATATTCTGCCAATTCTGGCCAGGTGTCTAATTTGGATGCCCAGTAATTAAATGGGAATGAAGGTTGAGGGAGAACATCGATAAGGGATGAAAAATAGTTAGCAACCATACTGGACAAATGTTGTCTCCTGTCACTTTGAATTGATGCTGCAGTACCTGTCCTGTCTGCGGTCATAGCAAAATCACTCCACAACCTGGTCAGAAAACCCCTCTGTCCAATGCCACTTCTGATTTGTGCACCTCTAACACCTCTGGTCTGCTGCCCCCTGCAGCTCGTGTGAGAACGATCACCGGTGCTGTGTGCTGGGAATGCCTGAATCAAACGGTCAACAAGAGTTGATTGTTTGGTTGCTAATATTTGTTCCAGGTTCTCATGTAGCATAATATTTTGCAATTTGCCTTTATAGCGAGGATCAAGGAGGCAGGCCAACCACTAATGGTCATCGGTCATCATTTTAATAATGCGTGTGTCCCTTTTGAGGATACGTAAGGCATAATCCGCCATGTGGGCCAAAGTTCCAGTTGTCAAATCTGCGGTTGTGCTGGGTTGAGGGGCAGTTACAGGCAAATCTACGTTACTTGTGTCCCTCAAAAAACCAGAACCCGGCCTTGCCACGCCACCAGGGGCGGATTATAAGAGGGTCAATCTGGGCGGTAGCCCAGGGCCCAGTGGTGTGGGGGGGCCCTGGGCTGCCGCACAGATTGACCGCCGGCCGCCGCCATCATTCAGGGCATTACTCGCATGATCGATTCGCATCATATGACAGCACAGTGAGTCACTGTCAGTGACACACAGTGGCACCCCCGGCCGTGAGTCACCAGCCGCCCGCCCCTGTCAGACTGCTGTTGTTGCCGGCGCCGCAGTGGCGATGCGCACGCGCCGACGCGTTAACCTCCTCCTCCTTATGTGCCGGGCCCGTGCAGCCGGCCGCCGTGCCCCTGCCGTGCCGTTACTCTCACTGCCATGCCGTGCCAGGAGCCCCCCCGGACCCGGTGGGCAGAGAGAGGGGGCCCGCATCGGCCCCGTCTCATCTGCTCACCGGGCCCCTGGCGGCGCTGCCTGCGGCGGTTTCCTATTGCCGTGCGGGCGTGCAATAGTTAACAACAGCCGTTGGCCGCAGGCGCGCAGCGCACACGTCGCCGGCGTCTGACGTCATTGTCAGTCGCTGGCGAGTGCGCGCTGCTGGAGGGAGCTCACCGCCTGGATCGCTGGTAAGGTGAGGACTGGAGAATTTTTTTTTTTTATAACCTAACGGTGGAGACGGAGCGGAGGAGTCGGACACTGGGGATGGGGGGGGGGGGCAGGGGCAGAATGCTGGGAGCAGGAGGACACAGTCTGGGACTGGGGCAGTCTGATTTCTGGACACACTGGGTCTGGGGGGGGCAGCAATGATGCTGGAGGAGGACACAGTCGGGACTGGGGGCCTCAAATGATTGCATTTGCTATTGCTGGACACACTGGGGGGGGGGGCAATGCAGGAGACACTGGGGGGGCAATGCAGGAGACACTGGGGGGGCAATGCAGGAGACACTGGGGGGGCAATACAGGAGACACTGGGGGGGGCAATGCGGAAGGACACAGTCTGGGGACTGGCTGGGCAGATGATTGCTGGAAAATATATACATACTGGGGCAATGATGCTGGAGGAGGACACAGTCGGGACTGGGGGCCTCAAATGATTGCATTTGCTATTGCTGGACACACTGGGGGGGGGCAATGCAGGAGACACTGGGGGGGCAATCCAGGAGACACTGGGGGGGGAAATGCTGGAGGACACAGTCTGGGGACTGGCTGGGCAGATGATTGCTGGATACACTGGGGCAATGATGCTGGAGGAGGACACAGTTGGGACTGGGGGCCTCAAATGATTCCATTTGCTATTGCTGGACACACTGGGGGGGCAATGCAGGAGACACTGGGGGGGGGCAATGCAGAAGACACTGGGGGGCAATACAGGAGACACTGGGGGGGCAATGCGGAAGGACACAGTCTGGGGACTGGCTGGGCAGATGATTGCTGGACAATGGACATACTGGGGCAATGATGCTGGAGGAGGACACAGTCGGGACTGGGGGCCTCAAATGATTGCATTTGCTATTGCTGGACACACTGGGGGGGGGGGGCAATGCAGGAGACACTGGGGGGGCAATGCAGGAGACACTGGGGGGGGAATGCTGGAGGACACAGTCTGGGGACTGGCTGGGCAGATGATTGCTGGACACACTGGGGCAATGATGCTGGAGGACACAGTCGGGACTGGGGGCCTCAAATGATTGCATTTGCTATTGCTGGACACACTGGGTGGGGGCAATGCAGGAGACACTGGGGGGGGGCAATGCAGGAGACACTGGGGCAATGCTGGAGACACTGGGGCAGATTGCTGGAGACACTGGGGCAATGCTGGAGACACTGGGGCAGATTGCTGGACACACTGGGGGTAATATGCTGGACACACTGGGGCAGATGATTGCTGGAGACACTGGGGCAATGCTGGAGACACTGGGGCAATGCTGGAGACACTGAGCCAGATTGCTGGACACACTGGTGGTAATATGCTGGACACACTGTCTGGGGGAAATATGCTGGACATACTGGGGCAGATTGCTGGACACACTGGGGGTAATATGCTGGACACACTGGGGGTAATATGCTGGACACACTGGGGGTAATATGCTGGACACACTGGGGTAATATGCTGGACACACTGGGGCAGATTGCTGGACACACTGGGGGCAGGACTGGAGGCATGGGCAGAATAGACACGGGGCATGATTGGAGACATGGGGTAGAATGAAAGACATGGGGCAGGATTGGATCATGGGGGAGGATTGGATCATGGGGCAGGATTGGATCATGGGGCAGGATGGATACTCATGAGTGCAGGATGGGAGAACATATGGCTGGAGCCAGGAATGAGACACACGGGGCCAGGATGGGGGATATTATTACCATAGAGGCTAATTAAGGGATATTATTACTGCAGTGCTGTGTTTTTCTTTTATTTTTTGAGTATACTGTTTTAAATGGGGGGGCGGTCCTGTTACTGTGCAGAGTGACACTATATCGCCTTTTTTTCTTCATGTGGTGTAATGTAGAAGTTGTGAAAAATTAAGTAATGTGTTCTGCAAGCGGAGCTCGAGATAACTGTGTTATTTCCTGCAGAAACGAGAAATGATGGCGGTCTGTGCTGGATGAAAGATGAAGGACTTCACCTAGAGACGTCACTGGTGAGTCAGTGTTACCTATACACTGACACTATACACTGTATACTATATACAGAGGTCCTGTGTACAATGTCACCAGTGATCACTGTATTACCTCTACACAGACACTGCATACTAAGTACAGATCTCCTGTGAATACTGGCACTTATGGTGATAGTATTGTGTTTTTTTTTGTTTTTTTTATTACTGATCAGTATTGTAGTATTCAGTCACTATGTGGTGGTAATATGTGGTCTGGAAATGGTGTTGTGGTATTTGTCCCTTGTATGTGCTATTTGGTCACCAAGTGGTAATATGTGGTCTTGACATGGTACGGTGGTATTTGTCCCTTGTATGTGCTATTTGGTCACCAAGTGGTAATATGTGGTGTTGACATGGTGCAGTGGTATTTGTTCCTTGTATGTGATATTATTCGATCACTGTGGTTGTAATTTGTAGTCTGGTCATGCTGCGGTGGTATTTGTGCCTTGTATGTGGTGATATTGGTCAAGATATACCTAAATTGTATTGCAGATTTTAACAAATATTTAATAGGTTACAGTAGAGTAGGGCCCGGCCATTTTTCTGGAATAATCTGGTTCGGGTATGTCATGACCCCCGTCACATGACCCCCGTCACATGACCCCCGTCACATGACCGGGGGGGCCCACAGTGTGTGAACAGCCCGGTGCCCTGTCTACCCTTAATCCACCCCTGCACGCCACCAATTTCCAGTGGCCCCGGAGAAGCTTCCTCATTAAAAAAATACTCATCCCCATCATCCTCCTCGTCCTCTTCCTCCTGTTCACCCGCTACCTCGTACTGTACACTGCCCTGACCAGACAATGGCTGACTGTCATCAAGGCTTTCCTCTTCCTCTGCTGCAGACGCCTGCTCCTTTATGTGCGTCAAACTTTGCATCAGCAGACGTATTAGGGGAATGCTGATGCTTATTATGGCGTTGTCTGCACTAACCAGCCGTGTGCATTCCTCAAAACACTGAAGGACTTGACACATTTCTTGTACCTTCGACCACTGCACACCTGACAACTCTATGTCTGCCATCCTACTGCCTGCCCGTGTATGTGTATCCTCCCACAAATACATAACAGCACGCCTCTGTTCGCACAGTCTCTGAAGCATGTGAGGTGTTGAGTTCCACCTTGTTGCAACGTCGATGATTAGGCGATGCTGGGGAAGGTTCAAAGACCGCTGATAGGTCAGCATACGGCTGGAGTGTACGGGCGAACGGCGGATATGCAAGCAAAGTCCGCGCACTTTGAGGAGCAGGTCGGATAACCCCGGATAACTTTTCAGGAAGCACTGCACCACCAGGTTTAAGGTGTGAGCCAGGCAAGGAATGTGTTTCAGTTGGGAAAGGGCGATGGCAGCCATGAAATTCCTTCCGTTATCACTCACTACCTTGCCTGCCTCAAGATCTACAGTGCCCAGCCACGACTGCGTTTCTTTCTGCAAGAACTTGGACAGAACTTCCGCGGTGTGTCTGTTGTCGCCCAAACACTTCATAGCCAATACAGCCTGCTGATGCTTGCCAGTAGCTGCCCCATAATGGGACACCTTGTGTGCAACAGTGGCAGCTGCGGATGGAGTGGTTGTGCGACTGCGGTCTGTGGACGAGCTCTTGCTTCTGCAGGAGGACGAGGAGGAGGAGGGGGGCGAACGGCTACAGCCAACTGTTTCCTAGACCGTGGGCTAGGCAGAACTGTCCCAATATTGCTGTCCCCTGTGGACCCTGCATCCACCACATTCACCCAGTGTGTCGTGATGGACACGTAACGTCCCTGGCCATGCCTACTGGTCCATGCATCTGTTGTCAGGTGCACCTTTGTACTCACAGATTGCCTGAGTGCATGGACGATGCGCTCTTTAACATGCTGGTGGAGGGCTGGGATGGCTTTTCTCGAAAAGAAGTGTCGACTGGGTAGCTCGTAGCGTGGTTCAGCGTAGTCCATCAGGGCTTTGAAAGCTTCGCTTTCAACCAACCGGTAGGGCATCATCTCTAACGAGATTAGTCTAGCTATGTGGGCGTTCAAACCCTGTGTACGCGGATGCGAGGATGAGTACTTCCTTTTTCTAACGAGAGTCTCATGTAGGGTGAGCTGGACTGGAGAGCTGGAGATCGTGGAACTAGCAGGGGTGCCGGTGGACATGGCAGACTGAGAGACGGTTGGAGACGGTATTCTTGCCGGTGCCCTAGATGCAGTGTTTCCTACTACAAAACTGGTGATTGCCTGACCCTGACTGCTTTGGCCTGGCAACGAAACCTGCACAGATACTGCAGGTGGTGCGGAAAATGGTGGCCTTACAGTGACGGAAGGGATGTAGCGTTGCTGACTAGCTTCATTGGCCGAGGGTGCTACAACCTTAAGGGACGTTTGGTAGTTAGTCCAGGCTTGCAAATGCATGGTGGTTAAATGTCTATATGCATGCAACTTGTATTTAGACTTTTCAGATTCTGACCTCTGCTTAAGGTAGTTGAACATTTTTGACAGATGACTTTGCGCTGATCAATTGGATGTTGTTTAAAAAAATGCCAGACTGCACTCTTTCTAGCATCGGATACCTTTTCAGGCATTGCAGACTGAGCTTCTTTAACCGGATGGCCACGCTGTCCTCCAACTGGTTTTGGCTTTGCCACGCGTTTTGGGCCAGATACGGGCCCGACAGATGGAACCTGTTGCGATGTTGATGCCTGCTGCGGCCTCTCCTCCTCCGCTTCAGAACTACTGCCGCCTGCACCCTGTTCCACCAATGGCTGCCAATCGGGGTCAACAACTGGGTCATCTATGACCTCCTCTTCTATCTCATGTGCAACTTCGTCTGTGTTACCGTGTAAGCCGGTGGTATAGCGTTCGTGACGGGGCACCATAGTCTCATCAGGGTCTGATTCTGGATCAGTACACTGCGAGGGCAATGTTGTGGTCTGAGTCAAAGGAACAGCATAGTAATCAGGCTGTGGCTGTGCATCTGTGCACTCCATGTCCGATTCAACTTGTAATGGGCATGGCCTGTTAACTGTTTCACTTTCTAACCCAGGAACGGTATGTGTAAAGAGCTCCATGGAGTAACCCGTTGTGTCACCTGACGCATCCTTCTCTGTTGTTGTTTTTGCTGAACAGGACAATGGAGCGACTTGTCCCTGAGCGTGAACATCCACTAACGACACGCTGCTTTTACATTTACCAGTTTCAGAAGAGGAGGCAAAAGAGCTAGAGGCTGAGTCAGCAAGGAAAGCCAAAACTTGCTCTTGCTGCTCCGGCTTTAAAAGCGGTTTTCCTACTCCCAGAAAAGGGAGCGTTCGAGGCCTTGTGTAGCCAGACGACGAACCTGGTTCCACAGCTCGAGACTTAGGTGCTATATTGTTTTTCCCATGACCACCTGATGCTCCACCACCACTACCATCATTACCAGCTGGCAATGAACGCCCACGACCACGACCTCTTCCACCAGACTTCCTCATTGTTTTAAAAACGTAACCAAAGTAACGGTATTTGTTACTGTAAAACAACTTACAAGGTGAACTCGAACTTCTGTAGGATTTAGATATCCCTTTATAGGTGGGTGAGACTGCAAGGAAAATCAGGCACAATGTTACACACTCGGTTTTCTGTGGCACAAAATGAGACAGATGCCACACACGCAGGACTGGCACTGAAGCACAAATGCCAATATTAATCTCCCGCTATTTATTTTTTTTCAGGGAGAATTTAGAAACCAAAATAAAAAAAAACAGACACTAGGCTTTCTGTGGCCCACAATTTGAGAGAGATGGCACACACGACTGGTACTCAAGCACAAATGCCAATATTAATCTCCCACTATTTATTTTTTTTCAGGGAGAATTTAAAAACCAAAATAAAAAACAACAGACACTAGGCTTTCTGTGGCCCACAATTTGAGAGAGATGGCACACACGACTGGCACTGAAGCACAAATGCCAATATTAATCTCCCACTATTTATTTTTTTCAGGGAGAATTTAAAAACCAAAATAAAAAAAACAGACACTAGGCTTTCTGTGGCCCACAATTTGAGAGAGATGGCACACACGACTGGCACTCAAGCACAAATGCCAATATTAATCTCCCACTATTTATTTTTTTTCAGGGAGAATTTAAAAACCAAAATAAAAAAAACAGACACTAGGCTTTCTGTGGCCCACAATTTGAGAGAGATGGCACACACGACTGGCACTGAAGCACAAATGCCAATATTAATCTCCCATTATTTTATTTTTTTCAGGGAGAATTTAAAAACCCCCCCAAAAAAAGAAAAAAACAGACACTAGGCTTTCTGTGGCCCAAAATTTGAAAGAGATGGCACACTGTTGTGAATTCTGTGGCTGAATTCACTCCTGTGGTCACAAGTGGTACTGCAGCTTCTGAGCTTCCTCCCTCAGGTGTTCTGGTGAGCTCGTTAACTGCTTCATTACTTAACTCCGCCTGATGCTGCTATCCTTGCTCCTTGTCAATGTTTCAGTGTTGGATCTGAGCTTCTCCTGATTGTTCCTGTGACCTGCTGCTCTGTATAGCTAAGTGCTTTTTGCTTTTTTGTTGCTTTTTTTCTGTCCAGCTTGTCTTTGTTTTGCTGGAAGCTCTGAGACGCAAAGGGTGTACCGCCGTGCCGTTAGTTCGGCACGGTGGGTTTTTTTTGCCCCCTTTGCGTGGTTTTGCTTTAGGGTTTTTTGTAGACTGCAAAGTTCGCTTTACTGTCCTCGCTCTGTCCTAGAATATCGGGCCCCACTTTGCTGAATCTATTTCATTCCTACGTTTTGTCTTTTCATCTTACTCACAGTCATTATATGTGGGGGGCTTCCTTTTCCTTTGGGGAATTTCTCTGGGGCAAGTCAGGCCTATTTTTCTATCTTCAGGCTAGCTAGTTTCTTAGGCTGTGCCGAGTTGCCTAGGTAGTTGTTAGGCGCAATCCACAGCCGCTTTTAGTTGTGTTTAGGATAGGATCAGGTGTGCAGTCTACAGAGTTTCCTCGTCTCAGAGCTCGTTCTTGTATTTTTGGGTATTTGTCAGATCACTGTGTGCGCTCTGATCGCTAAGCACACTGTGTTTCTGGATTGCCTTCATAACACCTGTCATTAGCAAACATAACAGTACAAGGAGCGAAACTAATGATTCTCAATAGAGGGAAAGAAAAAGTTCTGACATCATTTTTTTTTTTTTCTGCTCTGTGTTCACTTTTTTTTTTTTTCCCCTAGACATTTGGGTGATTCTGGACACAGGTGTGGACATGGATATTCAGGGTCTGTGCTCTTCAATGGATAATCTCGTTATAAATGTACAAAAAATTCAAGATACTATTGATCAGAAATCTATGTTAGAACCAAGAATTCCTATTCCTGATTTGTTTTTTGGAGATAGAACTAAGTTTCTAAGTTTCAAAAATAATTGTAAGCTATTTCTGGCCTTGAAACCTCATTCTTCTGGTAATCCTATTCAACAGGTTTTGATTATTATTTCTTTTTTGCGCGGCGACCCTCAAGACTGGGCATTTTCTCTTGCGCCAGGAGACCCTGCATTGAGTAGTGTCGATGCGTTTTTCCTGGCGCTCGGATTGCTGTACGATGAGCCTAATTCAGTGGATCAGGCTGAGAAAAATTTGCTGGCTTTGTGCCAGGGTCAGGATGATATAGAAGTATATTGTCAGAAATTTAGGAAATGGTCAGTACTCACTCAGTGGAATGAATCTGCGCTGGCAGCTTTTTTCAGAAAGGGTCTCTCTGAGGCTCTTAAGGATGTCATGGTGGGATTTCCTATGCCTGCTGGTTTGAATGAGTCTTTGTCTTTGGCCATTCAGATCGGTCGACACTTGCGCGAGCGTAAATCTGTGCACCATTTGGCGGTACTGCCTGAGGTTAAACCTGAGCCTATGCAGTGCGATAGGACTATGACTAGAGTTGAACGGCAGGAATACAGACGTCTGAATGGTCTGTGTTTCTACTGTGGTGATTCCACTCATGCTATTTCTGATTGTCCTAAGCGCACTAAGCGGTCCGCTAGGTCTGCCGTCATTGGTACTGTACAGTCCAAATTCCTTCTGTCCATTACCTTGATATGCTCTTTGTCGTCGTTTTCTGTCATGGCGTTTGTGGATTCGGGCGCTGCCCTGAATCTGATGGATTTGGATTATGCTAAACGTTGTGGGTTTTTCTTGGAGCCTTTGCGGTGTCCTATTCCATTGAGAGGAATTGATGCTACACCTTTGGCCAAGAATAAACCTCAATACTGGGCCCAGCTGACCATGTGCATGGCTCCTGCACATCAGGAAGTTATTCGCTTTCTGGTGTTGCATAATCTGCATGATGTGGTCGTGTTGGGGTTGCCATGGCTACAAACCCATAATCCAGTATTGGATTGGAATTCCATGTCGGTATCCAGCTGGGGTTGTCAGGGGGTACATGGTGATGTTCCATTTTTGTCGATTTCGTCATCCACCCCTTCTGAGGTCCCAGAGTTCTTGTCTGATTATCAGGATGTATTTGAAGAGCCCAAGTCCGATGCTCTACCTCCGCATAGGGATTGTGATTGTGCTATCAATTTGATTCCTGGTAGTAAATTCCCTAAAGGTTGATTATTTAATTTATCCGTGCCCGAACACGCCGCTATGCGCAGTTATGTGAAGGAATCCCTGGAGAAGGGACATATTCGCCCATCGTCATCACCACTGGGAGCAGGGTTCTTCTTTGTAGCCAAGAAGGATGGTTCGCTGAGACCGTGTATTGATTACCGCCTTCTTAATAAGATCACTGTTAAATTTCAGTATCCCTTGCCATTGTTATCTGACTTGTTTGCTCGGATTAAGGGGGCTAGTTGGTTCACTAAGATAGATCTTCGTGGTGCGTATAATCTGGTGAGAATCAGGCAAGGAGATGAATGGAAAACTGCATTCAATACGCCCGAGGGTCATTTTGAGTATCTAGTGATGCCGTTCGGACTTGCCAATGCTCCATCTGTGTTTCAGTCTTTTATGCATGACATCTTCCGTGAGTATCTGGATAAATTCCTGATTGTTTACTTGGATGACATTTTGATCTTCTCAGATGATTGGGAGTCTCATGTGAAGCAGGTCAGAATGGTTTTTCAGGTCCTGCGTGCTAACTCTTTGTTTGTGAAGGGATCAAAGTGTCTCTTCGGTGTGCAGAAAGTTTCATTTTTGGGGTTCATCTTTACCCCTTCTACTATCGAGATGGATCCAGTTAAGGTCCAAGCCATCCAGGATTGGATTCAGCCGACATCTCTGAAAAGTCTGCAAAAGTTCCTGGGCTTTGCTAATTTTTATCGTCGCTTCATCTGTAATTTTTCTAGCATTGCCAAACCATTGACCGATTTGACCAAGAAGGGTGCTGATTTGGTTAATTGGTCTTCTGCTGCTGTGGAAGCTTTTCAGGAGTTGAAGCGTCGTTTTTGTTCTGCCCCTGTGTTGTGTCAGCCAGATGTTTCTCTTCCGTTCCAGGTCGAGGTTGATGCTTCTGAGATTGGAGCAGGGGCGGTTTTGTCACAGAGAGGTTCTGATTGCTCAGTGATGAAACCATGTGCTTTCTTTTCCAGGAAGTTTTCGCCCGCTGAGCGTAATTATGATGTGGGCAATCGAGAGTTGCTGGCCATGAAGTGGGCATTCGAGGAGTGGCGTCATTGGCTTGAAGGAGCTAAGCATCGCGTGGTGGTATTGACTGATCATAAGAACTTGACTTATCTCGAGTCTGCCAAGCGCTTGAATCCTAGACAGGCCCGTTGGTCGTTATTTTTTGCCCGCTTCGACTTTGTGATTTCGTACCTTCCGGGCTCTAAAAATGTGAAGGCGGATGCTCTGTCTAGGAGTTTTGTGCCCGACTCTCCGGGTTTATCTGAGCCAGCGGGTATCGTCAAGGAAGGAGTCATTGTGTCTGCCATCTCCCCTGATTTGCGGCGGGTGCTGCAAAAATTTCAGGCGAATAAACCTGATCGTTGTCCAGCAGAGAAACTGTTCGTCCCTGATAGGTGGACTAATAAACTTATCTCTGAACTTCATTGTTCGGTGTTGGCTGGTCATCCTGGAATCTTTGGTACCAGAGAGTTAGTGGCTTGATCCTTCTGGTGGCCATCTCTGTCACGGGATGTACGTACTTTTGTGCAGTCCTGTGGGATTTGTGCTAGGGCTAAGCCCTGCTGTTCTCGTGCCAGTGGGTTGCTTTTGCCCTTGCCGGTCCCAAAGAGGCCTTGGACACATATTTCGATGGATTTCATTTCTGACCTTCCCATTTCTCAAAAGATGTCAGTCATTTGGGTGGTCTGTGATCGCTTTTCTAAAATGGTCCATCTGGTGCCCTTGGCTAAATTGCCTTCCTCCTCTGATTTGGTACCTTTGTTCTTTCAGCATGTGGTTCGGTTGCATGGCATTCCTGAGAATATTGTTTCTGACAGAGGTTCCCAGTTTGTTTCAAGGTTTTGGCGAGCCTTTTGTGGTAGGATGGGCATTGACCTATCCTTTTCCTCGGCTTTCCATCCTCAGACTAATGGCCAGACCGAACGAACCAATCAGACCTTGGAAACATATCTGAGATGTTTTGTTTCTGCAGACCAGGATGATTGGGTGTCCTTTTTGCCGTTGGCTGAGTTCGCCCTTAATAATCGGGCCAGCTCGGCTACCTTGGTTTCTCCATTTTTTTGCAATTCTGGGTTCCATCCTCGTTTCTCTTCAGGACAGGTTGAGTCTTCGGACTGTCCTGGTGTGGATTGTGGTGGATAGGTTGCAGCAGATCTGGACTCAGGTAGTGGACAATTTGATCTTGTCCCAGGAGAAAGCTCAACTTTTCGCTAATCGCAGACGCCGTGTGGGTCCCCGACTTCGTGTTGGGGATCTGGTTTGGTTATCTTCTCGTCATATTCCTATGAAGGTTTCCTCTCCTAAATTTAAACCTCGTTTTATTGGTCCGTATAGGATTTCTGAGGTTCTCAATCCTGTGTCTTTTCGTTTGACCCTCCCAGACTCCTTTTCCATACATAATGTATTCCATAGGTCGTTGTTGCGGAGATACGTGGCACCTATGGTTCCATCTGTTGAGCCTCCTGCCCCGGTTTTGGTGGAGGGGGAATTGGAGTATATTGTGGAGAAGATTTTGGATTCTCGTGTTTCTAGACGGAAACTCCAGTATCTGGTTAAATGGAAGGGTTATGCTCAGGAAGATAATTCCTGGGTTTTTGCCTCTGATGTTCATGCTTCCGATCTTGTTCGTGCCTTTCATGCGGCTCATCCTGGTCGGCCTGGGGGCTC
Organism: Ranitomeya imitator; assembly: GCF_032444005.1. Taxonomy (NCBI): domain Eukaryota; kingdom Metazoa; phylum Chordata; class Amphibia; order Anura; family Dendrobatidae; genus Ranitomeya; species Ranitomeya imitator. The sequence continues at coordinate 325,668,268 of NC_091286.1, read as the reverse complement.
TGGTGAGGGTTCGGTGACCCCTCCTCAAGGGGGGGGTACTGTTGTGAATTCTGTGGCTGAATTCACTCCTGTGGTCACAAGTGGTACTGCAGCTTCTGAGCTTCCTCCCTCAGGTGTTCTGGTGAGCTCGTTAACTGCTTCATTACTTAATGCGCCTGATGCTGCTATCCTTGCTCCTTGTCAATGTTTCAGTGTTGGATCTGAGCTTCTCCTGATTATTCCTGTGACCTGCTGCTCTGTATAGCTAAGTGCTTTTTGCTTTTTTGTTGCTTTTTTTCTGTCCAGCTTGTCTTTGTTTTGCTGGAAGCTCTGAGACGCAAAGGGTGTACCGCCGTGCCGTTAGTTCGGCACGGTGGGTTTTTTTTGCCCCCTTTGCGTGGTTTTGCTTTAGGGTTTTTTGTAGACTGCAAAGTTCGCTTTACTGTCCTCGCTCTGTCCTAGAATATCGGGCCCCACTTTGCTGAATCTATTTCATTCCTACGTTTTGTCTTTTCATCTTACTCACAGTCATTATATGTGGGGGGCTGCCTTTTCCTTTGGGGAATTTCTCTGGGGCAAGTCAGGCCTATTTTTCTATCTTCAGGCTAGCTAGTTTCTTAGGCTGTGCCGAGTTGCCTAGGTAGTTGTTAGGCGCAATCCACAGCCGCTTTTAGTTGTGTTTAGGATAGGATCAGGTGTGCAGTCTACAGAGTTTCCTCGTCTCAGAGCTCGTTCTTGTATTTTTGGGTATTTGTCAGATCACTGTGTGCGCTCTGATCGCTAAGCACACTGTGTTTCTGGATTGCCTTCATAACACCTGTCATTAGCAAACATAACAGCACACACGACTGGCACTCAAGCACAAATGCCAATATTAATCTCACACTATTTTTTTTTTCAGGGAGAATTTAAAAACCCAAAAAAAAAACCCAGACACTAGGCTTTCTGTGGCCCACAATTTGAGAGAGATGGCACACTCGACTGGCACTCAAGCAAAAATGCCAATATTAATCGCCCACTATTTATTTTTTTTCAGGGAGAATTTAAAAACCAAAATAAAAAAAAACAGACACTAGGCTTTCTGTGGCCCACAATTTGAGAGAGATGGCACACACAACTGGCACTGAAGCACAAATGCCAATATTAATCTCCCACTATTTATTTTATTTCAGGGAGAATTTAAAAACCAAAATAAAAAAAAACAGACACTAGGCTTTCTGTGGCCCACAATTTGAGAGAGATGGCACACACGACTGGCACTGAAGCACAAATGCCAATATTAATCTCCCACTATTTATTTTTTTTCAGGGAGAATTTAGAAACCAAAATAAAAAAAAACAGACACTAGGCTTTCTGTGGCCCACAATTTGAGAGAGATGGCACACACGACTGGTACTCAAGCACAAATGCCAATATTAATCTCCCACTATTTATTTTTTTTCAGGGAGAATTTAAAAACCAAAATAAAAAACAACAGACACTAGGCTTTCTGTGGCCCACAATTTGAGAGAGATGGCACACACGACTGGCACTGAAGTACAAATGCCAATAATAATCTCCCACTATTTATTTTTTTTCAGGGAGAATTTAAAAACCAAAATAAAAAAAACAGACACTAGGCTTTCTGTGGCCCACAATTTGAGAAAGATGGCACACACGACTGGCACTCAAGCACAAATGCCAATATTAATCTCCCACTATTTTTTTTTTCAGGGAGAATTTAAAAATCAAAAAAAAAAAACAGACACTAGGCTTTCTGTGGCCCATAATTTGAGAGAGATGGCACACACGACTGGCACTGAAGCACAAATGCCAATATTAATCACCCATTATTTTATTTTTTTCAGGGAGAATTTAAACCCCCCCCCCCCCAAAAAAGAAAAAAACAGACACTAGGCTTTCTGTGGCCCAAAATTTGAAAGAGATGGCACACACGACTGGCACTCAAGCACAAATGCCAATATTAATCTCACACTATTTTTTTTTTCAGGGAGAATTTAAAAACCAAAATAAAAAAAAACACTCTAGGCTTTCTGTGGCCTACAATTTGAGAGAGATGGCACACACGACTGGCACTGAAGCCCAAATGCCAATATTAATCTCCCACTATTTATTTTTTTTCAGGGAGAATTTTAAAACCAAAATAAAAAAAAACAGACACTAGGCTCTCTGTGGCCCACAATTTGAGAGAGATGGGACACACGACAGGCACTGAAGCACAAATGCCAATATTAATCTCCCACTGTTTATTTTTTTTCAGGGAGAATTTAAAAACCAAAAAAAAAAACACAGACACTAGGCTTTCTGTGGCCCACAATTTGAGAGAGATGGCACACACGACTGGCACTGAAGCACAAATGCCAATATTAATCTCCCACTATTTATTTTTTTCAGGGAGAATTTAAAAACCAAAAAAAAAACCACAGACACTAGGCTTTCTGTGGCCCACAATTTGAGAGAGATGGCACATACGACTGGCACTGAAGCACAAATTGTTAGGACTGGCGGAACGCACCAAGAGAGATGATATAGATGCGTTCGCAGTCCGGGGTCCACCGTGCAGGTGAAACCTGCTGCTAGGAAACGACAGACAATATGGCGGTATACAAAAGTATACACACGTGGGTTAAACCTCACCCAGCGTGAAGAAAGCGATCCTGTTGCGTCACAGGACCGCGGTACCGCACATAGAGCGCGAGCAAGTGGTCAGCGAACTAAACCCCAACAGGGATTGTAGTCCGATTAGACCCTTGCTGGCACTACACCGCAACTGGGTGTGAAAGGAATTATATAATGAAGGCACCGAAGTGCGAACTGTGCCGTGCTGGCAGGCACCACTAAGCACCCAGACGTGGGTCAGGAAGCGCACACTGGCACGTGGCACCGCACTGGCGGTCACAGCAGTAGACGCTGACACGTGTGTGACACGTTGAGTGATAAGTCGGGCGCTAGATAGCAGCCATACTCCATACGCGAACAATCATACAATAGTATTTAAAGAACGACTTGCACTCACAACAAACACACGAATTAAATTGTACACTAGCGCATGGCCGTGCGGTCATGCGCAGTTTATATAGTTGCAGGACAGGAAGCGGCCACAGAAACTTTGCCCTTCCAAGACCTGCCAAGAGGACCAATAGAATGCGCTGCAGAGTCTGAGCACATGACCCTCGATCTCCAACGGGAGATCTTGCCCTGGGCATGCTCAGTGTGCGCAGACAAGGACTTAGTCCCAGAGAAGTCCACTCGCTGCTGACCAGTATAGGCTTTACAGGCAGAAGCTGGAGAAGCAGCAGTAACTCTTCTCACAGAGTCAGACTGAGCGAGACGCTGGGATCGACGTCCCTGCTGAGCAGGCTCCACTGCGGCTGGAGGAGAATGGGAGACCGCAGCGGAGACGGATCGAGATTCCCCCTGTGCAGCAGAGGAAACTCGACTCCTAACATTACCCCCCCTCCTAGGGCCCCCCCACCTTGGGCCTCGCTACGCTCGAAGGCAGCAATGAGCTGTGGGGCCCGAATGTTTTCAGCAGGCTCCCATGACCTGTTCTCTGGACCATAACCCTTCCAATCCACCAGATAGAACTTTTTGCCGCGTACCACCTTACACCCCAAAATAGCGTTCACCTCGTAATCGTCCGTAGACGAACCCGATGTCCCGGCAGATGACTCAGAAAACCGGGACATGTATACGGGTTTCAAGAGGGACACGTGAAAGGTGTCGGTGATACCCAAGCGTGGAGGAAGAGCCAGGCGGTAGACCACAGGATTAACCTGTTTGAGACCCAAGTAGCGAGGCGCAAACTTAGTGGACTCAACTCGCAGCCTGATGTTACGGGCGGAGAGCCACACCAAGTCGCCAGGAGCAAAGGTCGGAGCGGGGCGCCGATGAACATCGGCGGAGGACCTCATTCTCTCCTTGAAAGCCCGAATGGCATCCTGAGTGCGATCCCAAATGTCCCGTGCCTCCACAGCCCAGTCTGCCACCCTGGAATCGGCGGAAGACACGGGCATGGGCACAGGTACCCGCGGATGCTGACCATAGTTAAGGAGGAATGGGGTCTGTCCAGTGGAGTCAGCTACAGCATTATTAAGAGCAAACTCCGCCCACGGTAGCAAAGATGCCCAGTCATCTTGTTTAGCAGAGACAAAATGTCGCAGATATGTGACCAAGGTCTGGTTGGCTCTCTCCACCAACCCATTCGTCTCGGGATGATATGCCGAAGATCGATTCAACTCGATACTGAGAAGGCGACAAAGCTCTCTCCAGAGCCGAGACGCAAACTGGGGACCCCGGTCACTGACAATTTTGTCTGGCATACCGTGAAGACGGAAGATGTCTTTAACAAACAATGCTGCCAAGGCCCGTGCAGAAGGTAGCCGGGGAAGCGGCACCAAATGCACCATTTTAGAAAAATGGTCGGTGATAGCCCAAATGACAGTACAGCCACGTGACTTGGGCAAACCCACCACAAAGTCCATCCCGACCATCTCCCAGGGCCTGTCTGCCACCGGCAGAGGGTATAACAACCCAGCTGGCCGTTGACAGAGAGACTTATTTTTGGCACAAGAGACACATGCCCGAACGTAGTCTCCAACGTCACGAACCATATGTGGCCACCAATACATTCTCGCCAACAACTCAGATGTCCTCTTTGCCCCAAAGTGTCCACCCACTCTGGACGAATGAGCCCACGAGAGAACCTCCGGACGCAAATTGATGGGGACAAAAGTTTTGCCTGGAGGCACAGACTCAAGCAAAACCGGAGCTACGGTTCTCAGACTCTCTGAAGGGACAATGAGCCGAAGCTCGTCCTCCTCCTCCACAGTTGACACCAGGGAGCGAGAGAGAGCGTCAGCACGAATGTTCTTCTCCCCGGCGAGATAATGTAAAGTGAAGTGGAACCGGGAGAAAAACAAGGACCATCTGGCCTGACGAGAATTCAGCCGCTGGGCTGTCTGTAAATAGACCAAATTCTTGTGGTCTGTGAAGACTTGGAATGGGAACCGAGCACCCTCCAAGAGATGTCTCCATTCCGAAAAGGCCAACTTCATTGCCAGCAACTCCCTATCCCCGAAGGAGTAATTTCTCTCCGCTGGTGAGAAGGTTTTTGAGAAGAAGAAGCATGGATGCTTCCGACCTTGAGCATCCTTTTGATAGAGGACTGCTCCTGCACCAACGGAAGAGGCATCCACCTCCATTAGGAATGGCTTATCCACATCGGGACGATGTAAGATGGGAGCGCTAGCAAAGTGGGACTTAATAGAAGTGAAGGCCTTGGAGACCTCTTCGGACCACGATTTAGGATTCGCTCCCTTCTTGGTGAGGGATACCAAGGGAGCTACCAGGGTTGAGAAGTGGGGGATGAACTGACGATAGTAATTTATGAACCCCATAAAGCGCTGCACCGCTTTCAGAGAATGGGGTTCCTGCCAGTCCATCACTGCCTGTAGTTTGGCAGGATCCATAGCCAATCCCTGGGCCGAGATGATGTAGCCCAGGAAAGGTAAAGACTCCTGCTCAAACATACACTTCTCCAATTTGGCATAGAGGAAGTTTGCCCGTAGGAGGTCGAAGACTTTGCAAACATCTCTCCGGTGGGAGTCAATATCTGGAGAGTAGATAAGAATATGATCCAGATAGACTACGACCGAGGTGGAAAGCATATCCCGGAAGATATCGTTCACAAAGTCTTGGAAAACGGCTGGGGCATTACAGAGCCCGAAGGGCATCACCAGATATTCATAGTGCCCATCCCTGGTGTTAAAGGCCGTCTTCCATTCGTCCCCCTCATGGATGCGAATCAGGTTGTAAGCACCCCGCAAATCTAATTTAGTAAATACCCTTGCTCCCCGAAGTCTATCGAATAACTCAGATATCAAGGGCAAAGGATACTTATTCTTAACGGTGATGGCGTTAAGACCCCTGTAGTCTATGCATGGGCGCAATTCCCCATTCTTCTTCTGCACGAAGAAGAACCCTGCCCCAGCAGGTGACACTGACTTCCTAATGAATCCTCTTGCCAGATTTTCCTGGATGTACTGTGACATTGCCTCCGTCTCCGGGAGAGATAGCGGATAAACTCGACCCCGGGGAGGCTCAGCACCAGGCAAGAGATCAATAGGACAGTCATAGGGGCGATGAGGCGGAAGGACCTCCGCCGCCTTTTTGGAGAACACGTCTGCATAAGACCAATACTGCTTGGGGAGAGAGGATAGATCTGCGGGTACCTCAGTAGTAGCAACCTGAACGCACTCCCTCTGACACCTACCCCCACAAGATTCACCCCCAACCCAGAATTCTGCCTGAGGACCACTCGATATGAGGAGAGTGGTACCGTAGCCAAGGTATTCCCAACAGGACCTCATCAATTCCTTCCGGAATGACGAGCAGAGAAATTATCTCCTGATGAGATGGCGACATGGACAGAGTAAAAGGGATGGTCTGGTGTGTTATCTGTGAGGGTAATGTCGACCCATTCACCACTCGCACCGTTACTGGTTGAGCAAGCATAACCAGGGGTATTGCGTGACGTTGGGCAAAGGCAGAAGACATAAAATTGCCCTCCACCCCAGAATCCACGCAGAGCTCTACCGAGTGGGAGAATGAGCCAATAGTAATTGTCCCCTTAAAGGACAACTTAGAGGCAAACGTCGCCGTGTCTAGTGTACCTCCACCTACTACCACTAGACGCTGACGTTTCCTCGACCGCTGAGGACATCTGGTGGCTAGATGTCCTGACTGCTGGCAAACATGACAGACCCTGAGTGCACAAGCGGTCCGGGACTTAGATCCTGCTTGTGACACTTCCCTGGCCTCATGTGACTCAGGAACCAGGGCCGGAAGTTCCAGAGGTTTGGCGAAAGTAGGAGCCAGCCGAAACCTCTGCCTACACTGGGCTCGCTCTAACCTCCGCTCGTTAAAACAGAGGTCAATTCGAGTGGAGACAGTTATTAACTCCTCCAGTGTGGCAGGAATCTCCCTAGTGGCCAGAGCGTCCTTTACGTGGTCAGCCAAGCCCCTCCAAAATATGGGGATAAGAGCTTTATCCGACCAATCCAGCTCAGATGCTAAGGTGCTGAATTGGACGGCAAAATGACTGACCAAGGACTCACCCTGAGTTAATGCCAGCAATTGGAGCGCAGTATCATGGGTGACTTGAGGTCCTAAAAAGACCTGTTTCAGAGCGCTCAGAAACAGCGGAGCACTCTGCACCACATGATCGCCACGCTCCCACAGCGGCGTAGCCCATTCCAACGCCCTGTCCGACAATAGAGACAGAATAAATCCCACCTTAGCCCGCTCTGTGGGAAAACGTGTAGCCAGGAGCTCGAGGTGAATAGAGCACTGACTCACAAATCCCCTACAAAACTTGCTATCACCAGAAAATTTTTCTGGCAGCGGGAGGCGCGATAATGTCGGAACAAGGGTGGCAATGGACATAGTAGCTGCAGCCACGCTGGCAGCCTGTACAGCTACTGCAGTAACATCCACAGCTGAGGTCGCGCTCTCGAGAGCCGCCAACCTACCCTCCAGCTGCTGGATATGCCGCAGAGATTGCTGTTTGTCTGTCATCACTAGCCAGACCTTGGCGCTAGTGTAATGTTAGGACTGGCGGAACGCACCAAGAGAGATGATATAGATGCGTTCGCAGTCCGGGGTCCACCGTGCAGGTGAAACCTGCTGCTAGGAAACGACAGACAATATGGCGGTATACAAAAGTATACACGCGTGGGTTAAACCTCACCCAGCGTGAAGAAAGCGATCCTGTTGCGTCACAGGACCGCGGTACCGCACATAGAGCGCGAGCAAGTGGTCAGCGAACTAAACCACAACAGGGATTGTAGTCCGATTAGACCCTTGCTGGCACTACACCGCAACTGGGTGTGAAAGGAATTATATAATGAAGGCACCGAAGTGCGAACTGTGCCGTGCTGGCAGGCACCACTAAGCACCCAGACGTGGGTCAGGAAGCGCACACTGGCGCGTGGCACCGCACTGGCGGTCACAGCAGTAGACGCTGACACGTGTGTGACACGTTGAGTGATAAGTCGGGCGCTAGATAGCAGCCATACTCCATACGCGAACAATCATACAATAGGGTAGGGGTATTTAAAGAACGACTTGCACTCACAACAAACACACGTATTAAATTGTACACTAGCGCATGGCCGTGCGGTCATGCGCAGTTTATATAGTTGCAGGACAGGAAGCGGCCACAGAAACTTTGCCCTTCCAAGACCTGCCAAGAGGACCAATAGAATGCGCTGCAGAGTCTGAGCACATGACCCTCGATCTCCAACGGGAGATCTTGCCCTGGGCATGCTCAGTGTGCGCAGACAAGGACTTAGTCCCAGAGAAGTCCACTCGCTGCTGACCAGTATAGGCTTTACAGGCAGAAGCTGGAGAAGCAGCAGTAACTCTTCTCACAGAGTCAGACTGAGCGAGACGCTGGGATCGACGTCCCTGCTGAGCAGGCTCCACTGTGGCTGGAGGAGAATGGGAGACCGCAGCGGAGACGGATCGAGATTCCCCCTGTGCAGCAGAGGAAACTCGACTCCTAACACAAATGCCAATGTTATTCTCCCACTATTTATTTTTTTTCAGGGAGAATTTAAAAACAAAAAAACAAACAAAAAAAACAGACACTAGGCTTTCTGTGGCCCACAATTTGAGAGAGATGGCACACACGACTGGCACTGAAGCACAAATGCCAATATTAATCTCCCACTATTTATTTTTTTTCAGGGAGAATTTAAAAAACAAAAAACAGCAAAAAAAAAACAGACACTAGGCTTTCTGTGGCCCACAATTTGAGAGAGATGGCACACACGACTGGCACTGAAGCACAAATGTCAATATTAATCTCCCACTTTTTTTTTTTCAGGGAGAATTTAAAAACCAAAAAAAAAAAAAAAAAACAGACACTAGGCTTTCTGTGGCCCACAATTTGAGAGAGATGGCACACACGACTGGCACTCAAGCACAAATGCCAATATTAATCTCCCACTATTTATTTTTTTTCAGGGAGAATTTAAAAACCAAAATAAAAAAAAAGACAGACACTAGGCTTTCTGTGGCCCACAATTTGAGAGAGATGGCACACACGACTGGCACTGAAGCACAAATGCCAATATTAATCTCCCACTATTTTTTTTTTTTATTACTGGGAGAATTGGCAAGATATCAGGCCCACTGTTAGACTGTATGTTTTCTGTGCCAGAAAATGAGACACAGATGCCACACACAGGACTGCCACTGATGCAGATTTGCCAATTTTAATCTGCACCCTTTTTTTTTTATTCAGGGAGACTAGTGAATAAATCTTGGCCACTGTATTAGAGTATATTTTCTGTGGCAGAAAGTGGCTTGAACAGATGTAACGGAAAAAAAAAAGGGACTGTCCTACAATTACTATCTCCGTGCAGTAATCTCAGCAAGGTATGGCAGGCAGCAATAACAAGGAGTGGACTGCTGCACAAATTAAATCAAAAGTGTGGACAAACAAACAAGATAGCTGTGCAGAAAGGAAGGAACAACAGGATTTGTGCTTTGAGAAAAGCAGTTGGTTTGCACAGCGGTGTACAAACAGCAATGCAGTTATCAGGGAGCCTTCTAGGGCAGCCCAATGAGCTACAGCGCTGAGGAAAAAAAATGTAGCCTCCACTGTCCCTGCTAACAAAAGGTGGTGTTGGACAGTGGAAATCGCTACAGCACAAGCGGTTTGGGGGTTAATGGACCCTGCCTAACACTATCCCTGCTTCTGACGAAGCGGCAGCAACCTCTCCCTATGCTCAGATCAGCAGCAGTAAGATGGCGATCGGCGGGAACGCCCCTTTATAGCCCCTGTGATGCCGCAGACAGCAAGCCAATCACTGCAATGCCCTTCTCTAAGATGGTGGGGACTGAGACCTATGTCATCACGCTGCCCACACTCTGCGTCCACCTTCATTGGCTGAGAAATGGCGCTTTTCGCATCATTGAAACGCGACTTTGGCGCGAAAGTCGCGTACCGCATGGCCGACCCCACACAGGGATCGGGTCGGGTTTCATGAAACCCGACTGTGCCAAAAGTCGGCGACTTATGAAAATGACCGACCCGTTTCGCTCAACCCTAGACATCACAATTCTTTTTTTTTTGTGGTTAAATAATAGATCTTTATTTAGGTTTCAAAAATGCAGACAGATCTGCAGGAAAAAAAAAGCATGAAAATCCGCACAAAAATGCATCCAATCCGCAACAAAAATGCATCAAATCCGCGCTGATTTTTACCTGCGTTTTCTGCCAAGAGATGCAGAATCTGCGCAGAAAATTCCACAGCCAAATCTGCAACGTGTGCACATACCCTGAAGCCAACTCTCATCGACCTTCACTATTCCTGTCTTTCCACCACCATTCCTGACTTGGGGCAGGATGCACATCAATGATGAGTGTAACATCCTACATGGGTCACTGCTCATGTAATTGATGTGCAACTTGCTGGAAGGCCAGTGGGGGTTGTAGAATGAAAAGTTGGTGATCGGGGAGTAGCGACTGTGGGACAGGTATAGGGTGGGCCAATGAAAGATAAGTGTTTTTAACCACTCCGCAACAAAATTCAATTTGCCTCAGATTTATTCCATGTGAATAGAACTTGTACTCCTAAATCGATTAAATCTACCCAAATCAATTTTTGAGAGATTCACTGGACTCTAAAATCTACTAAATTGCTCCAGATATCAGCCAGGTCCATAGCTGCACACTATATTATATAACATTTGTTTTTATTTGGAGCTGCTTTTTATAGTCAAGTACATGATGAGCGGAGCATGCAGAATTCAAATTCACCTGTTCCGGAGGATTTTTTCAGGAAGTTCGATTCACAGAGAAGTTATTATCTGCGAATTTAATGTACCTGTAATTTATTATGCTCTGGGGTCTCTTCAATAATAATTGAAAAATAGAAAAATCGTTATACTCACCTCACCACTCTCCACTCCAGCCTCGACACTTTTCATCGTCTCTAGTGTGGTCTCCACCACATCTCTTTATCGTTGCTTATTCGCACTGAATTCCCTGGGACTTCTAGCTCTGCTGAGACCTAGGAGGGTTCTGTGCAAGCACAAAAATGTGACGACATTACAATGTGAGCTGTCTTATCAAAGCAAGAGGTTCTGACCTGGAGTGAGAGAACCTGGGATTTCAGGGTAAGCGGTAGGGTGAGGACTGGATGAGTGACGGTGAAGAGCAGAGGGGTCTTAGAGGTGTGACGTAAAGTGAGTATTAGGATTTTTTTTACTTTTTAACTTTTGATGGCTCTAAATTGGTTCACAAAACTGGCTACCAGCAACCACCATTTTCCTGAATCCACGCCTAAGCGGATTACAAAAAACGTTTTTTGGGCGAATGTGGATTTTTGTAAAATTCAGTTATACTTGAATATATTGGTTCATCTCTAGCCAAGCACATAAAATAGATTTCCTCACAGTGAAGTTTGCTGTACTGACATTCTCAGCTGTACTGTGTGACTAGAAGCACTGCTTGCTCTGTGCCTCACTCTGCTTTCATTGCTGCCTGTTTGGTATGTTAATCAGGTATTCTGGTGTTTAACTAGAGAGTATCATGGGTTCAGGTATTCCAAATGTACAACATCATTATCCACTTGTCACCCATGCGCACTGAGGATTGCATTCCTGAGAAGCAAGAATGGGATCCCTGGAGCCCGAGCCCAATAAACAACATAATGTGCCAGTCTCCGTTCACATTAGAGGGACATGGATAAACCACATAAAATTATTACAACCGCAGATTAAATATGTAATCTCTACTGCGCTGTCTAAAGCATACAATATGTTTTCTTGTTTTTGGTTGCAAAACAGAATCCATGTATTGTTTTCGAGATGCCTAAATTGGACACAAAGAAATGCAGTGACTGGAAATAATAAAGCGCTTTCCGGAGTCGGTGTACTGAAGCTGAAGTTAACAGAATTAGTTTGAGGCCTGTTCTTTAAAATTACAGTTTAAGAGAAGAATATATCAAGATGCAATCTCTTCCCGTAACAACCTCAAACATGGGTTTTCTCTAACAGTAAAGAATGGCCAGACTCCTGCAAGGGAAAATAGCGGCAGATATTCCTTTTTTGTGGGCAAAAATGCTACAAGTTTTAGATAGTTGTATGATTCACCTTTCGAAATAAGCATTAACTTTTTTTTATTACAGTTCATGAAACTTCTTAAAGTAGATGTATCCAGTTGATAAAAATATTCATTAAACCATCCACTCAAAATCATATTCAAGTACCTGATTGTGGTGGTGATCACGTGTGGAGGGGGCTCATGAGCTGGGCTCTCTTGATACACGTCTTATACATAGCCAGCATCTGCGTCTAACCGCAGCGATTGGAGCTAACGCCATTATTAACCTTTTAAATGCAGCTGTCAATCTCTGATAGTGGTGTTTAAATGCAATTCCTCCCATTTCGCGATCATGAGTCACCAATGGACTACCATGGCATCAGGGTCCTGCTGAAGGCCCGCGTCCCTGCCATGTGAAGCTTAGAGGCTGAGTTTCATTGGAGACCAAGATGTCCACTATGTACTTCAATAATGTGGTATTGCATTATATAATATAAGCCATCGGACAATTGCAGGTTATTATTTATTATTATAGCGGCATTTATTCCATGGTGCTTTACATGTGAGGAGGGATATATATAATAAAAACAAGTACAATAATCTTAAACAATACAAGTCATGACTGGTACAGGAGGAGAGAGGACCCTGCCCATGAGGGCTCACAATCTGCAAGGGATGGGTGAGGATACAGTAGGCGAGGGTAGAACTGGTCGTGCAGTGGTTTGGTCGATCGGTGGTTACTGCAGGTTGTAGGCTTGTCGGAAGAGGTTCCCCTAAGGGGACTGAAAAATGCAAACATATTTGGTATCATGGCATCCGTAGAAGTCTGATCTGTAAAAATATAAATTTAGTTAAATGGTAAAAGCCATAACAATAAAAAAAAATGCTAGAAATGCATTTTTTTCAGTCACCACTCCCTAAAAATCAAAATGTTGTATGTACCTCAAAATTTGTATCAAATCAATCATCAATTTGCCGCTCAAGAAGCAAGCCTTTACACGACTCAATCAAGAAATAAAAATGCTACAGTTCTCGGAATATGATGACAAATACCTCCAAAATTGTTTTTACATACTTTTTTCTTTTACCACTTAAATATAAGCAAATTTGGTATCGTCTTCATGATACTGACTTGGAAAATTATGCTGCTAGGTCATTTTTATCACAGAATGAAGTCTTAAGCAAATTGCCTCTTCAGAGAGGAAGAGACATGGTTAGATGAAAGCTATGACTGGGCAGTTAACTTACAGGGTTACAGTCTGTTTAGAAAGGATCGTAAAAATCGGAGAGGAGGAGGGGTTTGTCTCTATGTAAAGTCTTGTCTAAAGTCCACTTTAAGGGAGGATATTAGCGAAGGAAATGAGGATGTCGAGTCCATATGGGTCGAAATTCATGGAGGGAAAAATGGTAACAAAATTCTCATTGGGGTCTGTTACAAACCCCCAAATATAACAGAAACCATGGAAAGTCTACTTCTAAAGCAGATAGATGAAGCTGCAACCCATAATGAGGTCCTGGTTATGGGGGACTTTAACTACCCGGATATTAACTGGGAAACAGAAACCTGTGAAACCCATAAAGGCAACAGGTTTCTGCTAATAACCAAGAAAAATTATCTTTCACAATTGGTGCAGAATCCAACCAGAGGAGCAGCACTTTTAGACCTAATACTATCTAATAGACCTGACAGAATAACAAATCTGCAGGTGGTCGGGCATCTAGGAAATAGCGACCACAATATTGTACAGTTTCACCTGTCTTTCACTAGGGGGACTTGTCAGGGAGTCACAAAAACACTGAACTTTAGGAAGGCAAAGTTTGACCAGCTTAGAGATGCCCTTAATCTGGTAGACTGGGACAATATCTTCAGAAATAAGAATACAGATAATAAATGGGAAATGTTTAAGAACATCCTAAATAGGCAGTGTAAGCGGTTTATACCTTGTGGGAATAAAAGGACTAGAAATAGGAAAAACCCAATGTGGCTAAACAAAGAAGTAAGACAGGCAATTAACAGTAAAAAGAAAGCATTTGCACTACTAAAGCAGGATGGCACCATTGAAGCTCTAAAAAACTATAGGGAGAAAAATACTTTATCTAAAAAACTAATTAAAGCTGCCAAAAAGGAAACAGAGAAGCACATTGCTAAGGAGAGTAAAACTAATCCCAAACTGTTCTTCAACTATATCAATAGTAAAAGAATAAAAACTGAAAATGTAGGCCCCTTAAAAAATAGTGAGGAAAGAATGGTTGTAGATGACAAGGAAAAAGCTAACATATTAAACACCTTCTTCTCCACGGTATTCACGGTGGAAAATGAAATGCTAGGTGAAATCCCAAGAAACAATGAAAACCCTATATTAAGGGTCACCAATCTAACCCAAGAAGAGGTGCGAAACCGGCTAAATAAGATTAAAATAGATAAATCTCCGGGTCCGGATGGCATACACCCACGAGTACTAAGAGAACTTAGTAATGTAATAGATAAACCATTATTTCTTATTTTTAGGGACTCTATAGCGACAGGGTCTGTTCCGCAGGATTGGCGCATAGCAAATGTGGTGCCAATATTCAAAAAGGGCTCTAAAAGTGAACCTGGAAATTATAGGCCAGTAAGTCTAACCTCTATTGTTGGTAAAATATTTGAAGGGTTTCTGAGGGATGTTATTCTGGATTATCTCAATGAGAATAACTGTTTAACTCCATATCAGCATGGGTTTATGAGAAATCGCTCCTGTCAAACCAATCTAATCAGTTTTTATGAAGAGGTAAGCTATAGGCTGGACCACGGTGAGTCATTGGACGTGGTATATCTCGATTTTTCCAAAGCGTTTGATACCGTGCCGCACAAGAGGTTGGTACACAAAATGAGAATGCTTGGTCTGGGGGAAATTGTGTGTAAATGGGTTAGTAACTGGCTTAGTGATAGAAAGCAGAGGGTGGTTATAAATGGTATAGTCTCTAACTGGGTCGCTGTGACCAGTGGGGTACCGCAGGGGTCAGTATTGGGACCTGTTCTCTTCAACATATTCATTAATGATCTGGTAGAAGGTTTACACAGTAAAATATCGATATTTGCAGATGATACAAAACTATGTAAAGCAGTTAATACAAGAGAAGATAGTATTCTGCTACAGATGGATCTGGATAAGTTGGAAACTTGGGCTGAAAGGTGGCAGACGAGGTTTAACAATGATAAATGTAAGGTTATACACATGGGAAGAAGGAATCAATGTCACCATTACACACTGAATGGGAAACCACTGGGTAAATCTGACAGGGAGAAGGACTTGGGGATCCTAGTTAATGATAAACTTACCTGGAGCAGCCAGTGCCAGGCAGCAGCTGCCAAGGCAAACAGGATCATGGGGTGCATTAAAAGAGGTCTGGATACACATGATGAGAGCATTATACTGCCTCTGTACAAATCCCTAGTTAGACCGCACATGGAGTACTGTGTCCAGTTTTGGGCACCGGTGCTCAGGAAGGATATAATGGAACTAGAGAGAGTACAAAGGAGGGCAACAAAATTAATAATGGGGATGGGAGAACTACAATACCCAGATAGATTAGCGAAATTAGGATTATTTAGTCTAGAAAAAAGACGACAGAGGGGCGATCTAATAACCATGTATAAGTATATAAGGGAAATATCTCGCTGAGGATCTGTTTATACCAAGGAAGGTGACGGGCACAAGGGGGCATTCTTTGCGTCTGGAGGAGAGAAGGTTTTTCCACCAACATAGAAGAGGATTCTTTACTGTTAGGGCAGTGAGAATCTGGAATTGCTTGCCTGAGGAGGTGGTGATGGCGAACTCAGTCGAGGGGTTCAAGAGAGGCCTGGATGTCTTCCTGGAGCAGAACAATATTGTATCATACAATTATTAGGTTCTGTAGAACGACGTAGATCTGGGGATTTATTATGATGGAATATAGGCTGAACTGGATGGACAAATGTCTTTTTTCGGCCTTACTAACTATGTTACTATGTTACTATGACTTGAACTCTATAGCGCCACCTGTTGGAAGTAGCAATCCTACAGGTCACTGTTGACCCTTTAACAAATCTTGAAGTGTGACTTAGGACAAAAGCTAGTCCTAAGTCGCTTTTCAAGGCTCGTTAAAGAATTAATAGTGACTTGTAGAATTGCTGCTTCCAACAGGTGGCGCTACAGAGTTCAAGTCCTCTTCCTCTCTGAAGAGGCAATTTGCATTTGAAATTTCCTGTTGAATGGCGAATAAGCCTCCTTACCTTGGCATACCAGAGCTGGTATGTCACCCTCCACAAGAAGAAATATTACCTCTTAGACTTTAAAAACAAAACCCCAAAAATATGGCCGAATTGCATTTTTTTTTTCATAACTTCACTGCTTTTCACCGTCATTCACGCTAGTGGTGGAGAATGAGTATAAACTTTCAATTCAGTGATTCTATCATGGATTTTCAAAGCACGTAGACCAGTTTACTACTACAGATCCTCTCCTCCTTTGGCATCAAAGACCTCACCTTATCCTGGATCTCCTCCTACCTTTCCAACTGCACATTCAGCGTCTCCCACTTCCACACTACCTCATCATCCCACCCTCTCTCTGTTAGAGTCCCCCAAGGCTCTGTTCTAGGACCCCTACTCTTCTCAACCTATACACTTGGCCTGGGACAACTCATAAAGTATCTTGGATTCCAGAACCACCTTTATGCTGATGACACTCAGATCTACCTTTCGGGCCCAGACGTCACCTCTCTGCCGTCCAGAATCCCAGAATGTCCATCGGCCATATCCTCTTTCTTCTCTCACTTCCTCAAACTCAATGGGGACAAATCTGAACTCATCATCTTTCCTCCATCTCATAAATCTTCCTTACCTGACCTATCTATCGCAATTAACAACATCACGCTTTCCCCGTACTGGAGGCCTGCTGCCTCGGAGTAACCCTTGACTCTGCCATGTCCTTCAAACTGCACATCCAAGCTCTTTCCACCTCCGGTCGCCTCCATGTCAAAAATATCTCCAGAATCTGTCCTTTCTTCCTCAACCGTCAATCTACTAAAATGCTTGTGCATGCGCTCATCATATCCCGCCTTGACTACTGCAACATCCTTTTCTGTGGCCTCCCTGCTAAAATCCTTGCACCTTTCCAGTCCATCCTTTACTCTGCTGCCTGACTAATTCATCTCCCTCCTCGCTACTCTTCCGCTTCCCCCACTGTAAATCTCTTCACTGGCTCCCATTCCCACTGCGTATCCAGTTCAAATTACTAATACTAACCTACAAAGCATCCATAACCTGTCTCCTCCATATATGACTGAACTAATCTCCCGATATCTTCCCTCATGTAATCTCCCATCCTCCCAAGACCTCCTTCTCTCCTCCACACTTATTTGCTCCTCACCCAACCGCCTCCAAGACTTCTCCCGAATATCCCCCATCCTCTGGAATTCTTTACCCCATCACGTCCGACTATCAACCACATTCGGATCCTTCAGACGGAACCTGAAAACCCACCTCTTCAGGAAAGCCTACAGCCTGCACTGACCCGGCTGCCTCCTCACCACTACCGAAACTACCGCCTCACCAACACCAGAGCTCCTGCAACCCTCAACCTATTGTCTCCTTCCCCAACATCCTGTAGAATGTAAGCCCACAACGGCAGGGTCCTTGCCCCTCTGTATCAGTCTGTAATTGTTCGTTTTCTTACTGTAAGTGATATATGTAACCCCTTCTCATGTAAAGCACCATGGAATCAATGGTGCTATATAATAATAATAATTTAATCAGCTCTAAGATATCTATTAATATTTTGAAATACAGTGTAGTGACAGATTCATGTTAAAGGGAACATTTCATGTCCCCACAAGCGATTAACGTGCAGATATGGGGTTTATCTGCAGGTTAGTAGTGTTCTAAAGCTGCAATATTATTCCTCCTGGCAGTATCTATGACTGAAAGCCATAGGATGCCTGGAGGAATAAAGTTCATTTTCTCCCAGCAGCAGGACGGCTTTAGAACTCCAATATCCTACAGAAGAACATCATATATGCATGTTAATCATCTTTTTTTTAAATGACAGGTTTCCTTTACATGGTTGTACAACATTCGAGAACCTGACACACCTCTCCTTGTTTCCTGTATTGCAGTTCAGTACCATCATAGTGAACAGAGGTGACCCACAACCAAGGGATAAGTATGGTCTTGTTTTTTGAAGAAAGCAGACATGTTTTCTAATACTGAAAGAGGTGACATGGCAGATTTTGGGAAGGGAGCCCACTTTAATTACTGCTATCATGTGAACAGGGGTGTAACAATCGTGGTCGTAGAACCCGGCAACTGATGCCTGCGAGCAAGTCACGGGCAGCGCATGGCAGTGATGTCATTCACTGCCTGCCGCTTGCTGCCTCTAGAAGAGTACACCTTGTGGCGTGAGAATGTAGGAAGAAAGGTGAAGTGAGTTCATTGAATGTGAACTCGCAGGACCTGTCTGACAGCACCGCGAGCAGGACAACTTTCTCACACTCGCGGTGCCCTCAGACAGGGAATAGGAGTTCACAGGGAGACACTGAGCACACACTGCTCAGTGACTCTACTGGATGACAGGCTGTATGATCGCATTATGCAACCATGCAGCATGGCATCTAGATGTAGCAGAACTAGACCCGTCGTGGGACAAATGAATTATCTCTGCAGAAAGGTGAGGAATATTGTTGCCTTTTTTAAACTCTTTTGCAAAAGACCATGGCGTCGAGGGAATGAGTGATGTCGTAAGTATGGTTTAATTAAGATTTATTAAAGGAGTCTACGTCATTCTTTCAATTAAAGGACTTTTTTCTGTGTGTGTGTGTGTGTGTGTGTTTTAGTGCGATATGACTATGGGGTTAGTATTGGGGGTGTCTTATTGATGTCTCTCCATTACTAACCTCAGGGTTTGATGTCACCAGATAATACAAAGGTGACATCAACCCCCCAACCATCACCCCACTAGCCACCGCTACAGGGCAAGTGGGAAGAGCAAGGCTAAGTGCCAGAATTGGCACATCTTAGTGATGTGACTTCTTGGGTGGCTGAGAGCCAATGCTTTGAGCCTGGGGGCAGTATCCTTGACCCCTTCCTAGGCTATTAATATCAGCCTGCAGCTGTTTGCATAACATTTGCTGGTTATTAATTATAGGGGGACCCTACGTAATTTTTGGGGGGAAGTGCCCCATTTTAATGGCCAGTGAAGGCTAGGTATACAACTGTGAGCTGATATTAATAGCCTGGGAAGCTCCATGGGTATTACCCCCTTCCCAGGCTATAAACATGGCAGCTGTCTGCTTTCCCTTTGCTGGTTAAAGAAAATTACATGGGAGCCCACACAATTTTTTTCAGAAAAATATTTTTTTAATTAAATACATGTACAGTAAGCTGCACACACTCTGTACTAAATGTATATGTTATTGACTTCTATATATCTATTCTATGTGTATTGTGACATAGTGGTCACTAAGCGGGTTGGGGTACACTCACTTGGCAGCGATATTCAAACATACAGCCACAGTTTCTTCATTTAAATGAGTCAATTTCTGGTTTATTACCCAACCATAAACCACTATAGGGCATGTAAACCTCACATAACCAACATACAGTCCATTCTCTTCAGTGGATACATCTGCACACTTTGCAGAAAGGTATCAGCCCTATTAGTCAATTTCCACTGCAGTTATGTCCAAACAATTCAATAACTCACCCGTCAGTGCACATAATTCCTCATGCTCTGGGTTACCTGCTTAACAGCTTTTCAGGCTTCACTGACTAGCTTCGTATTGGTCCTGGCCCTAGTTCAGGCCCTCAGTAGCTTCCTGGACTTTCAGGAGCTCCAGCCAGCTCCAGATTCACACATGGCTTTACTTTTCCCCATGTTTGCCCCCCTCCAGGAAGTATATAGGACCTTATTTTAACATCTTAGGATCACACCCCCTGGGAGGTATGTGGTTAGCCTGACCCATGCATCACTTTCTGGTTAACCCTTAAATCCAGCCTTAATCAATTATACAGGTTTGTGGGATGACAAGATCCAGCAAACTTTCCTGGATTTAGATCATGGGAGCCTCCTGTCTGTGTGATACATACATGTCTCTCATGATATAACTAGTTGGTACATCATAGAAATTACTGTATGTAATCCATCTCTTCTATCCTGTCAACTCCTGCAGTAATTTTTCAGTGCACAGCAGATGAATTGCCAGCTTTTCTTCTATCAATCTATGTAATATACAATTAAACTGATAGGACTTGATTTAGAAAGGCACACAACTGTCTATATAAGACCTCACAGTGCATGTCAGACCAAATGAGAATCATGAGGTCAAAGGAACTGGCTAAGGAGCTCAGAGACAGAATTGTCGCAAGGCACAGATCTGGCCACGGCTACAACAGAATTTCTTTAGTAGTCAAGGTTCCTAAGAGCACAGTGGCCTCCATAATCCTTAAATGGAAGAAGTTTTGGACCGCCAGAAATCTTCCTAGACCTGGCTGTACAGCCAAACTGAGCACGCATGGGAGAAGAGCATTGGTGAGAGAGTTCAAGAAGAACCCCAAGATCACTGTGGCTGAGCTCCAGAGATTCAGTAGGTATCACGGGCGCAGTTGCAGACTTACAGTAAAGGGCTTCCCACGTGTCATAGGGAAGCATGGGATACCTGGTGCGCAAGGGGAAAACAGCAACAGGCGTGCTGGCAGGTGCACAGGACCTGCGGCACGTGACTTCTGGGGAAGTGCCCGAAGGACGGTCCAGACGCCGAGTATCTGCAAGCGATGGTGGGGACTGATGATGCCGGAGGAAAGACAGAGGAAGCCGAAGTCAAGTCGGGAGGACAAGGCAATGCTAAAGGGTGCGATGTAAGGGATGGTGTTGTCAGAGCCAATAGGTCAGAAACCGGGGATAGCGATGCGGTACAAAAGGGACAGGTAGGGAGTCAAAGTACGGAGCCGAGGTCAGGACCAATAGAAGACAGTACATGCAGAATCACCAGACAAGCTCACACAACGGAAAACAGGCCGGGTAATACTCTAAGAGACAAACAAGCGCAAGCAGTATGCAAGTACACCAGGGGGTCAGCTACTCAGCCGAGAATGAATGTATCACTATCAGAGAACTCTGACAGGAGCGGGTAAATATGGCTCTCACCAAACCAAAAGGAGGCCACACAAAATTAACCCTGAGAGGACGGGACAAGGAATTCCCATCCACAGCCATGACAGTAGGGAGATGGAAGAATGTTCCACTAAGTCAACTATCACTGCAGCCCTCCACCAGTCGTGCCTTTATGGCAGAGTGGCCCGATGGAAGCCTCTCCTCAGTGCAAGACATGTGAAAGCCCGCATTGCTAAAAAACACATGAAGGACTCCCAGACTATGAGAAATAAGATTATCTGGTCTGATGAGACAAAGATAGACCTTTTTGGTGATAATTCTAAGCGGTATGTGTGGAGAAAACTAGGCACTGCTCATCACCTGCCCAATACAATCCCAACAGTGAAACATGATGGCAGCATTAAGTTTTGGGGATGTTTTCAGCTGCAGGGACAGGATGACTGGTTGCAATTAAAGGAAATATGAATGCAGCCAAGTACAGAGATATCCTTGATGAAAACTTCTTCCAGGGTTCTCTGGACCTCAGACTTTGCCGAAGGTTCACCTTCCAACAAGACAGTGACCCTAAACACACAGCTGAAATAACAAAGTAGTGGCTTCAGAACAACTCTGTGATCATTCTTGACTGGCCCAGCCAGAGTCCAGACCTAAACCCAATTGAGCATCTCTGGAGAGACCTGAAAATGGCTGTCCACCAACGTTAACCATCCAACCTGACAGAAGTGGAGAGGATCTGCAAGGAAGAATGGCAGAGGATCCCCAAATCCAGGTGTAAAAAAACTTGTTGCATCATTCCCAAGAAGACTCATGGCAGTACTAGCTTAAAAAGGTGCTTCTACTCAATACCGAGCAAAGGGTCTGAATACTTATGACCATGTGATATTTCAGTTTTTACTTTTGAATAAATTTGCAAAAATTTCTACATTTCTGTTTTTTTAGTCAAGATTGGGTGCAGAGTGTATGTTAATTAGAAAAAAATGAACTTTTTTGCATTTACCAAATGGCTGCAATGAAGCAAAGAGTGAAACATTTAAAGGGGTCTGAATACTTTCTGAACCCACTGTGTGTGTGTGTATATATATATATATATATATATATATATATATGTATATATATACATATATACACTGCTCAGGGCCGGCTCCAGGTTTTTGAGGGCCCCGAGCGAAAGAGTCTCAGTGGGCCCCCCCCTTTAACACACACGACGATTCATGATCACATATAAACACAGCCATGTAGTATATAACACAGCCCACGTAGTATATAGCAAAGCCACGTAGCATATAACACAGCCATGTAGTATATAACAGCCCACATAGCATATAACACAGCCACGTAGTATATAGCACAGCCCACGTAGCATGTAACAGCTCATGTAGTATATAGCACAGCCACATAGTATATAACACAGCCCATGTAGTTTAAAGAACAGCCATGTAGTATATAGCACAGCGCACATAGCATATAACAGCCCACGTAGAATATAACACGGCCCGCGTAGTATATAGAACAGCCATGTAGTATATAGCACAGCCCACGTAGCATATAACAACCCATATAGTATATAGTACAGCCACTGTTGTGAATTCTGTGGCTGAATTCACTCCTGTGGTCACAAGTGGTACTGCAGCTTCTGAGCTTCCTCCCTCAGGTGTTCTGGTGAGCTCGTTAACTGCTTCATTACTTAACTCCGCCTGATGCTGCTATCCTTGCTCCTTGTCAATGTTTCAGTGTTGGATCTGAGCTTCTCCTGATTGTTCCTGTGACCTGCTGCTCTGTATAGCTAAGTGCTTTTTGCTTTTTTGTTGCTTTTTTTCTGTCCAGCTTGTCTTTTGTTTTGCTGGAAGCTCTGAGACGCAAAGGGTGTACCGCCGTGCCGTTAGTTCGGCACGGTGGGTTTTTTTTTGCCCCCTTTGCGTGGTTTTGCTTTAGGGTTTTTTGTAGACTGCAAAGTTCGCTTTACTGTCCTCGCTCTGTCCTAGAGTATCGGGCCCCACTTTGCTGAATCTATTTCATCCCTACGTTTTGTCTTTTCATCTTACTCACAGTTATTATATGTGGGGGGCTGCCTTTTCCTTTGGGGAATTTCTCTGGGGCAAGTCAGGCCTATTTTTCTATCTTCAGGCTAGCTAGTTTCTTAGGCTGTGCCGAGTTGCCTAGGTAGTTGTTAGGCGCAATCCACAGCCGCTTTTAGTTGTGTTTAGGATAGGATCAGGTGTGCAGTCTGCAGAGTTTCCACGTCTCAGAGCTCATTCTTGTATTTTTGGGTATTTGTCAGATCACTGTGTGCGCTCTGATCGCTAAGCGCACTGTGTTTCTGGATTGCCTTCATAACACCTGTCATTAGCAAACATAACAAGCTACATATATAACACAGCCCACGTAGTATATAGAACAGCCATGTAGTATATAGCACAGCCCACGTAGCATATAAGAGCCCACGTAGTATATAACACGGCCCACGTAGTATATGGAACAGCCATGTCATATATAGCACAGCCCACGTAGCATATAACAGCCCACGTAGTATGTAACACGGCCCACGTAGTATATAGAACAGCCATGTAGTATATAGAACAGCCATGTAGTATATAGAACAGCCATGTAGTATATAGCACAGACATGTAGTATACAGCACAGTCCCCCTCCCCCCAAGCATGGCCCCATGGTCCAGTACTCACTGTTAGTTACAGAAAAAAACACGCCTCACCTCTCAATGTTCCTGCGCCGCGCTGCTCCCTCCCTGCTCCGGTCTTGGCGGCTGCTGCTGCACTGCCTGACTCACAGCGAGTGCGCGATGACGTCAGTGTCAGCGGCAGTGTCAGGCAGAGAGGGGAATGATGGGAGAGGGGGCGTCAGGCAGACGCCGGTAAAGTTCAAAGCGGCGGCGGGGAGTTGGCGCTTGCTTGCTTATAGACATTACCACAATGAATTTTAAACAAAACAATTCACATGCATTTGAAATTCAGACTTTCAGCTTTCATTTGAGGGTATCCACATTAAAATTGGATCAAGGGTTTAGGAGTTTCAGCTCCTTAACATGTGCCACGCTGTTTTTAAAGGGACCAAAAGTAATTAGACAGATTAAATGATTTTTAAATAAAATATTCATTTCTAGTACTTGGTTGAAAACCCTTTATTGGCAAAGACTGCCTGAAGTCTTGAACTCATGGACATCACCAGATGCTGTGTTTCCTCCTTTGATGCTCTGCCAGGCCTTCACTGCAGTGGTTTTCAGTTGCTGTTTGTTGTGGGCCTTTCTGTCTGAAGTTTAGTCTTTAACAAGTGAAATGCATGCTCAATTGGGTTGAGATCAGGTGACTGACTTGTCCATTCAAGAATATTCCACTTTTTTGCTTTAACCCCTCTGTGACCTTAGACGTACTATCCCGTCCAGGTGCCCTGGGCCTATCTGACCCTGGACGGGATAGTACGTCATAGCGATCGGCAGCTGACATCCGGCACTATGTGCCAGGAGCGGTCACGGACCGACCCCGGCACATTAACCCCCGGCACACCGTGATCAAAGATGATCGCGATGTGCCGGCGGTGTAGGGAAGCACCGCGCAGGGAGGGGGCTCCCTGCGGGCTTCCCTGAGCCCCCCGCAGCAACGTGATGTGATCGCGTTGCTGCGAGGGTCTTACCTCCCTCCCTCCCTGCTCCAGGCCCGGATCCAAGATGGCCGCGGATCCGGGTCCTGCAGGGAGGGAGGTGGCTTCACAGAGCCTGCTCATAGCAGGCACTGTGAAGCCTGCAGCGCTGCAAGTCAGATCAGTGATCTGAAAGAGTGCTGTGCAAACTGTCAGATCACTGATCTGTGATGTCCCCCCCTGGGACAAAGTAAAAAAGTTAAAAAAAAAATTTCCAAATGTGTAAAAAAAAAAAAAAATATTCCTAAATAATGAAAAAAAATAAAAAATATTATTCCCATAAATACATTTCTTCATCTAAATAAAAAAAAATAAAATAAAAGTACACATATTTAGTATCGCCGCGTCCGTAATGACCCGACCTATAAAACTGGCCCACTAGTTAACCCCTTCAGTAAACACCGTAAGAAAAAAAAAAAAAAAACGAGGCAAAAAACAATGCTTTTTTATCATACCGCCGAACAAAAAGTGGAATGACACGCGATCAAAAAGACAGATATAAATAACCATGGTACCACTGAAAACGTCATCTTGTCCCGCAAAAAACGAACCGCCATACAGCATCATCAGCAAAAAAATTTAAAAGTTATAATCCTGAGAATAAAGCGATGCAAAAATAATTATTTTTTCTGTAAAATAGTTTTTATCGTATAAAAGCGCCAAAACATAAAAAAATGATATAAATGAGGTGTCGCTGTAATCGTACTGACCCGAAGAATAAAACTGCTTCATCAATTTTACCAAACGCGGAACGGTATAAACGCCTCCCCCAAAAGAAATTCATGAATAGCTGGTTTTTGGTCATTCTTCCTCACAAAAATCGGAATAAAAAGCAATCAAAAAATGTCACGTGCCCGAAAATGTTACCAATAAAAACGTCAACTCGTCCCGCAAAAAACAAGACCTCACATGACTCTGTGGACCAAAATATGGAAAAATTATAGCTCTCAAAATTTGGTAACGCAAAAAATATTTTTTGCAATAAAAAGCGTCTTTCAGTGTGTGACGGCTGCCAATCATAAAAATCCGCTAAAAAACTCGCTATAAAAGTAAATCAAACCCCCCTTCATCACCCCCTTAGTTAGGGAAAAATTAAAAAAATGTACTTATTTCCATTTTCCCATTAGGGCTAGGGTTAGGGCTAGGGTTAGGATTAGGGTTAGGGTTAGGATTAGGGCTAGAGTTAGGGCTAGGGTTAGGGCTAGAGTTAGGGCTAGGATTAGGGCTAGGGTTAGGGCTAGGGTTAGGGCTAGAGTTAGGGCTAGGATTAGGGCTAGGGTTAGGGCTAGGGTTAGGGCTAGGGTTAGGGCTAGGGTTAGGATTAGGGTTAGGATTAGGGCTAGGGTTAGGATTAGGGTTAGGATTAGGGCTAGGGTTAGGGCTAGAGTTAGGGCTAGGATTAGGGCTAGGGTTAGGGCTAGGGTTAGGGTTGGGGCTACAGTTAGGGTTGGGGCTAAAATTAGGGTTAGGGTTTAGATTACATTTACAGTTGGGAATAGGGTTGGGATTAGGGTTACGGGTGTGTCAGGGTTAGAGGTGTGGTTAGGGTTACTGTTGGGATTAGGGTTAGGGGTGTGTTTGGATTAGGGTTTCAGTTATAATTGGGGGGCTTCCACTGTTTAGGCACATCAGGGGCTCTCCAAACACGACATGGCGTCCGATCTCAATTCCAGCCAATTCTGCGTTGAAAAAGTAAAACAGTGCTCCTTCCCTTCCGAGCTCTCCCGTGTGCCCAAACAGGGGTTTACCCCAACATATGGGGTATCAGCGTACTCAGGACAAATAGGACAACAACTTTTGGGGTCCAATTTCTCCTGTTACCCTTGGGAAAATACAAAACTGGGGGCTAAAAAATAATTTTTGTGGGAAAACAAAAAGATTTTTTATTTTCACGGATCTGCTTTATAAACTGTAGTGAAACACTTGGGGGTTCAAAGTTCTCACAACACATCTAGATAAGTTCATTGAGGGGTCTAGTTTCCAATATGGGGTCACTTGTGGGGGGTTTCTACTGTTTAGGTGCATTAGGGGCTCTGCAAACGCAATGTGACGCCTGCAGACCAATCCATCTAAGTCTGCATTCCAAATGATGCTCCTTCCCTTCCAAGCCCTCCCATGCGCCCAAACGGTGGTTCCCCCCCACATATCGGATATCAGCGTACTCAGGACAAATTGGACAACAACATTTAGGGTCCAATTTCTCCTGCTACCCTTGGAAAAATACATAACTGGGGGCTAAAATATAATTTTTGTGGAAAAAAAAATATTTTTTGTTTGCACGGCTCTGCGTTATAAACTGTAGTGAAATACTTGGGGGATCAAAGCTCTCACAACACATCTAGATGAGTTCCTTAGGGGGTCTACTTTCCAAAATGGTGTCACTTGTGGGGGGTTTCTACTGTTTAGGTACATTAGGGGCTCTGCAAACGCAATGTGACGCCTGCAGACCATTCCATCTAAGTCTGCATTCCAAATGGCGCTCTTTCCCTTCCGAGCCCTCCCATGCGCCCAAATGGTGGTTCCCCCCCACATATGGGGTATCAGCGTACTCAGGACAAATCGGACAACAACTTTTGGGGTCCAATTTCTCCTGTTACCCTAGGGAAAATACAAAACTGGGGGCTAAAAAATAATTTTTGTGGGAAAAAAATTTTGTTTTATTTTTATGGCTCTGCATTATAAACTTCTGTGAAGCCCTTGGTGGGTCAAAGTGCTCACCACACATCCAGATAAGTTCCTTAGGGGGTCTACTTTCCAAAATGGTGTCACTTGTGGGGGGTTTCAATGTTTAAGCACAGCAGTGGCTCCCCAAATGCAACATGGCGTCCCATCTCAATTCCTGTCAATTTTGGCATAAAAAGTCAAACGGTGCTCCTTCCCTTCCAAGCTCTACCATGTGCCCAAACAGTGGTTTACCCCCACATATGGGGTATCAGCGTACTCAGAACAAATTGGACAACAACTTATGGTGTCCAATTTCTTCTCTTACCCTTCGGAAAATAAAAAATTGGGGGCAAAAAGATAATTTTTGTGAAAAAAGATGATTTTTTATTTTTACGGTTCTGCATTATAAACTTCTGTGAAGCACTTGGTGGGTCAAAGTGCTCACCACACCTCTAGATAAGTTCCTTAGGGGGTCTACTTTCCAAAATGGTGTCACTTGTGGGGGGTTTCAATGTTTAGGCACATCAGTGGCTCTCCAAACGCAACATGGCATCCCATCTCAATTCCTGTCAATTTTGCATTGAAAAGTCAAATTGCCCTCCTTCGCTTCCAAGCTCTGTCATGGTTTACCCCCACATATGGGGTATCGGCGTACTCAGGACAAATTGTACAACAACTTTTGGGGTCCATTTTCTCCTGTTACCCTTGGTAAAATAAAACAAATTGGAGCGGAAGTAAATATTTTGTGAAAAAAAGTTAAATGTTCATTTTTATTTAAACATTCCAAAAATTCCTATTAAACACCTGAAGGGTTAATAAACTTCTTGAATGTGGTTTTGAGCACCTTGAGGGGTGCAGTTTTTAGAGTGGTGTCACACTTGGGTATTTTCTATCATATAGACCCCTCAAAATGACTTCAAATGAGATGTGGTCCCTAAAAAAAAAATGGTGTTGTAAAAATGAGAAATTGCTGGTCAACTTTTAACCCTTATAACTCCCTAACAAAAAAAAATTTTGGTTACAAAATTATGCTGATGTAAAGTAGACATGTGGGAAATGTTACTTATTAAGTATTTTGTGTGACATATCTCTGTGATTTAATTGCATAAAAATTCAAATTTTGAAAATTGCGAAATTTTCAAAATTTTCGCCAAATTTCTGTTTTTTTCACAAATAAAAGCAGGTACTATCAAAGAAATTTTACCACTGTCATGACGTACAATATGTCACGAGAAAACAATGTCAGAATCACCAGGATCCGTTGAAGCGTTCCAGAGTTATAACCTCATAAAGGGACAGTGGTCAGAATTGTAAAAAGTGGCCTGGTCATTGACGTGCAAACCACCCTTGGGGGTAAAGGGGTTAATAAACTCCTGGGTTGCTCTGGCTTTGTTTTGGGTTATTATCCGTCTGTAGTATGAAATGACGACCAGTCAGTTTGGC
This sequence comes from Ranitomeya imitator, assembly GCF_032444005.1. NCBI lineage: Eukaryota > Metazoa > Chordata > Amphibia > Anura > Dendrobatidae > Ranitomeya > Ranitomeya imitator. Next base: position 325,639,285 of record NC_091286.1, on the reverse strand, counting down.
TGCATTTGGCTGGATCTGAGCACACAGTATGGCCCTGAATACCTCAAAATTCATTCGGCTGCTTCTGTCCTGTGTCACATCATCAATAAATACTAGTGACCCAGTGCCACTGGCAGCCATGCATGCCCAAGCCATCACACTGCCTCCGTCGTGTTTTACAGATGATGTGGTATGCTTTGGATCATGAGCTGTACCACGCCTTCACCATACTTTGCATGGAGAGCTCCTTTGACCGCATGGTTACTTCACAGCAATATCTTCCAAATGCAAGCACCACACCTCAAATCAACTCCAGGCCTTTTTTCTGCTTAATTGAGAATTACAGTGGGGCAAAAAAGTATTTAGTCAGGCAGCAATAGTGCAAGTTCCACCACTTAATAAGATGAGAGGCGTCTGTAATTTACATCATAGGTAGACCTCAACTATGGGAGACAAACTGAGAAAAAAAAATCCAGAAAATCACATTGTCTGTTTTTTTAACAATTTATTTGCATATTATGGTGGAAAATAAGTATTTGGTCAGAAACAAAATTTCATCTCAATACTTTGTAATATATCCTTTGTTGGCAATGACAGAGGTCAAACGTTTTCTGTAAGTCTTCACAAGGTTGCCACACACTGTTGTTGGTATGTTGGCCCATTCCTCCATGCAGATCTCCTCTAGAGCAGTGATGTTTTTGGCTTTTCGCTTGGCAACACGGACTTTGAACTCCCTCCAAAGGTTTTCTATAGGGTTGAGATCTGGAGACTGGCTAGGCCACTCCAGGACCTTGAAATGCTTCTTACGAAGCCACTCCTTCGTTGTCCTGGTGGTGTGCTTTGGATCATTGTCATGTTGAAAGACCCAGCCACGTTTCATCTTCAATACCCTTGCTGATGGAAGGAGGTTTGCACTCAAAATCTCACGATACATGGCCCCATTCATTCTTTCATGTACCCGGATCAGTCGTTCTGGCCCCTTTGCAGAGAAACAGCCCCAAAGCATGATGTTTCCACCACCATGCTTTACAGTAGGTATGGTGTTTGATGGATGCAACTCAGTATTCTTTTTCCTCCAAACACGACAAGTTGTGTTTCTACCAAACAGTTCCAGTTTGGTTTCATCAGACCATAGGACATTCTCCCAAAACTCCTCTGGATCATCCAAATGCTCTCTAGCAAACTTCAGACAGGCCCGGACATGTACTGGCTTAAGCAGTGGGACATGTCTGGCACTGCAGGATCTGAGTCCATGGTGGCGTAGTGTGTTACTTATGGTAGGCCTTGTTACATTGGTCCCAGCTGTCTGCAGTTCATTCACTAGGTCCCCCCGCGTGGTTCTGGGATTTTTGCTTACCGTTCTTGTGATCATTCTGACCCCACAGGGTGGGATTTTGCGTGGAGCCCTAGATCGAGGGAGATTATCAGTGGTCTTGTATGTCTTCCATTTTCTAATTATTGCTCCCACTGTTGATTTCTTCACTCCAAGCTGGTTGGCTATTGCAGATTCAGTCTTCCCAGCCTGGTGCAGGGCTACAATTTTGTTTCTGGTGTCCTTTGACAGCTCTTTGGTCTTCACCATAGTGGAGTTTGGAGTCAGACTGTTTGAGGGTGTGCACAGGTGTCTTTTTATACTGATAACAAGTTTAAACAGGTGTCATTACTACAGGTAATGAGTGGAGGAAAGAGGAGACTCTTAAAGAAGAAGTTACAGGTCTGTGAGAGCCAGAAATCTTGATTGTTTGTTTCTGACCAAATACTTATTTTCCACCATAATATGCAAATAGATTGCTAAAAAAAACAGACAATGTGATTTTCTGGATTTTTTTTTCTCAGTTTGTCTCCCATAGTTGAGGTCTACCTATGATGTAAATTACAGACGCCTCTCATCTTTTTAAGTGGTGGAACTTGCACTATTGCTGACTGACTAAATACTTTTTTGCCCCACTGTACATAACAAAGGGATTGCCCACACCTGTCCATGAAAAAGCCTTGGAGTCTATTGTCCAATTACTTTTGGTCCCTTTAAAAACAGGGTGGCACATGTTAAGGATCTGAAACTCCTAAACCCTTCATCCAATTTTAATGTGGATACCCTCAAATGAAAGCTGAAAGTCTGAACTTCAACTGCATCTGAATTGTTTTGTTTAAAATTCATTGTGGTAATGTCTATAACCAAAATTAGAAAAATGTTGTCTCTGTCCAAATATATATGGACTTATCTGTACATTGGCATGTAAGAGCTCGGGCACCCCTTGTCAAAATTATTGTTGTGAACAATTAAGCAAGTTGAAGATGAAGTGATCACTAAAAGGTTAATGTTAAAGAAGACAAGTTTTCTTTTATATTATAATACATACATTATATATATATACTGTATATATATATAATTTATATATTTTTTCATCTTTTACATTTTAAAAATTACAAAAAGGAAAATAAGCCAATGCAAAAGATTGGTTAATAGTTTAGGGCCTAGGAGCAGAGTCTGCACGTCAGCAGAGTAGCCCGCCTGTGAAACAAACTATACCGCCTGTGTATCTCTATTTTCACTGCATCTAATCCAGTTAATAGTTTAGGGCCTAGGAGCAGTGTCTGCACGTCAGCAGAGTAGCCCGCCTGTGAAAGAAACTATACCAGTGAAAAAGTTAAGTTTCAGCTCACCCCCATCAGCAAATCCATGAGAGTCCACACGAACTGTGGACTCTTTGCTGTGGACATAGAGCACCATGCGTGCTCGAAACGCGTTCAGCTAACTTATGGCTTCTTTTCTGGAATAGTTGTGCAGTTACTTGCAAGCAGCTTTTTCCGAATTTTAAATATGTGGAAATAAAATTGATGACTTTTACTCCGGAGCTGGATTTTTTTTCTTACTTACCAAACAAACTATACCGCCTGGGTATCTCAATTTCACTGCATCTAAACCCGTTATTAGTTTTGGGCCTAGGAGCAGTGTCTGCACGTCAGCAGAGTAGCCCGCCTGTGAAACTAACTATACCGCCTGTGTATCTCTATTTTCACTGCATCTAATCCAGTTAATAGTTTAGGGCCTAGGAGCAGTGTCTTCACGTCAGCAGAGTAGCCCACCTGTGAAACAAACTATACCGCCTATGTATCTCAATTTTCACTGCATCTAATCCAGTTAATAGTTTAGGGCCTAGGAGCAGTGTCTGCACGTCAGCAGAGTAGCCCGCCTGTGAAACTAGCTACACCACCTGTGTATCTCTATTTTCACTGCATCTAATCCAGTTAATAGTTTAGGGCCTATGAGCAGTGTCTGTATGTCAGCAGAGTAGCCAGCCTGTGAAACAAACTATACCGCATGTGTATCTCAATTTTCACTGCATCTAATCCAGTTAATAGTGTAGGGCCTAGGAGCAGTGTCTGCACATCAGCAGAGTAGCCCGCCTGTGAAACTAACTACACTGCTTGTGTATCTCTATTTTCACTGCATCTAATCCAGTTAATAGTTTAGGGCCTATGAGCAGTTTCTGCACATCAGAAGAGTAGCCCGCCTGTGAAACAGACTATACCGCCTGTGTATCTCAATTTTCACTGAATCTAATCCAGTTAATAGTTTAGGGCCTAGGAGCAGTGTCTGCACGTCAGCAGAGTAGCCCACCTGTGAAACTAGCTATACCACCTGTGTATCTCTATTTTCACTGCACCTAATCCAGTTAATAGTTTAGGGCCTATGAGCAGTGTCAGCACATCAGCAGAGTAGCCCGCCTGTGAAACAAACTATACCGCCTGTGTATCTCAATTTTCACTGCATCTAATCCAGTTAATAGTTTTGGGCCTAGTACCACAGTTTGGCCACTCAGTACTGCTCGGTTTTCATCCATCAGTTGTTGTGCCAACAACTACAGATACAGAGTTGCCAATTAGTTAAGCACTAAAATGAGTGGCAAAAGGCCTGCTGCTGGTGGAAAGGGGAATAGGCGTGTTTGAAAGGGAAAAAAAGGTTGTGTCCGTGGGGTAGGTGGTAAAGCAACAGTAACATCTGCAGAAGAAAGACCATCTTCCAGCCAAAGTATGATGTCTACTTCTTTTCGTGGACAATCTGATATGATCCCTTTTTTACGACCATCGCTACAAGCATCGCCAAAAATTCCAGATGAGGCACAAAAACAGCAGGTGCTTGAACGGATATCAAGTGCTCGTTCAAGTGGGCTCTCCTCCATGTCAACTTCAACATCACAACTACTCCAGTCCTCAGAGTTTTCACCCCAATCGCACTTGCTTCCTCACAGCTCCCAAGTCTCCAGCTGCCTGTCTGAGCATGGGGTAACACACATGGTTGAGTCTGTAGAGCTGTTTACGTATACTATAGCCTGGGAATCAGAGGTCTGCTCCAGAGCGTCTGTGAATCCAGACGAGGAAATGATCTGCACTGATGCCCAGAATCTTTGTGAGTCGGATCTACTCCCAGATGAAGAAGGTTCTGAGCATAATGTAGACCCTCGTTCCCCAACTGTAACTCCTGTTGGTGGAGACAATGAGGAAGAGGATGATGAGACTGAGATACCTGAATGGAACAAAAACTTGACTTTTCGGTCGGGGCAGGAAGAGGTTGGCTCTGAGGACGACGGGTGTGAGAACACACAGGATGATGATGATGACGAGGTTGTAGACCCCACTTACTGTCAACCAGCAATGGGCCAATCCATGAGGTCAGCAGAGGAGGTTGAGGAGGATGCTAGTGACGAGTCTGACACCGAGGTAATGGTGCGCCTTCCTGGACAGAGACGGAGTACTGGAAGCATGTCAACAAGTGCATCCTCAACCCCAACTGTGCCTCAGACCAGAAGTCGTGGTGGCTCTTCAGGTCGCATGGGCTCTAAGCCTTGCATAGCCTGGGCATTTTATGACATCGCAAATGATGACCCAACTCATGTTGTCTGTAAGATTTGTCAACAAAATCCCAGTAGAGGCCAAAAAATCACTAGCTTGAGTACTTCAAGCATGAACCGTCACATGGATATGAGGCATAAGTTGCAGTGGGAAGCTCACTGTGCTACAATGCGGTCTAGTGGGCCGAGTCAACCACCGTCTGCCCCATCAAGTGCATCCACGTCCTCTTCATCCTCTGTGACTGTGGGGACAGCAGTCGCACTTGTTTTTGGATGCAGACCTTCCACCTCTTTCTCACTTCCCCTGACGAAGCTGTCTTGAACAGCGATACGCGTTAGGCTCTCCCTCCATTGCCCTTCACTTGCTGGCTGCCCAGTCCTTGCTATATTGTCTCTATTTTTTGTAAGCCTTCTGTCTGGATCACCTTATAGCTGCTGCAGCATGTTCCCCTCTTTTGCTCAGGACAGGTGACAGCCATGCTCCTTCTTCCTATCTGGGGTAATTATTTGGCCGTATTTGCATGTGCCCTACTCATTACATACCAGGAGGACTATTTGCTGTGGGTAAGCTGCAGCCTGACAGGGTTTTGCTATTGACAGATATATCTTTTGCGGATCAGGACAGGGCGGCTTTGCCAGTAATTATTTATGTGTATACTATTTGATTATCTGCCATATTTGATGCATGTTTTCCACTACTATATGGAAGTATTGTGCATTGGGCAGTGTTGGGTACACGTATTTGGAGGGAGTTTTGTGTGTATGGTTTTAATTGTTTTTATATGTTACTGATAAAGCTTGTTTGACTTATTATAACTTTTGGTGGTGTGCATACATTATAGTGGCTTTTCTTTTCTTGTTTATTATCCCTTCCACCTCTTTACCCACAACAGCCAGAGTGATTGGCAGGTCGTCAGGACATTTGCAAGTGGAAACACCTGCTGGTGTTGAGCGCTCTCCAACATCGACACCACATTTTGATCAAGGCAACATAACATCTCCGCCTGCACCTTCCTCACAGACCAGCAGTTTGCCGGGGACACCCTACTCAACTCCGTCTAAGCATGGCAGCCAGCCCTCAGTCCCTCAGATGTGGACAAGTGAAAGACCATTTCCTCCTAGCCATGACAAAGCTAAGAGGTTGAATTTCTCCATCTGCAAGCTGTTGGCTACAGAAATGCTGCCTTTCCGCCTGATGGACACAGAGGATTTTCGAGACCTTATGTCCGTTGCAGTGCCGCAGTACCAGATGCCCAGTCGCCACTACTTCTCAAAGAAAGCTGTGCCTGTGCTATACCAGCATGTCGCACACAACATCACCGCTTCCTTGAAAAACTCTGTGTGTGGCAGGGTGCATTTCACCACAGACACTTGGACGAGTAGACATGGACAGGGGAGTTACATGTCGGTGACTGGGCACTGGGGGCACTGGGTAACTACGGCGACATCAGGAGAAGGGGCTGCTGTCCAAGTCTTGCCGTCCCCACGAGTTGCTAGTCAATCCTCTGTATCTAGAAGTTCCTCCACTGCTTCTGCCTCCTCAACCTCCTTTCGGTCCTCCACCTGCACCCAAATCCTGTCTGGTAATGACACCCGCAATGTAACTGCACAGAAGGAATCCTGCACACCTCCTCACTATGTTGTCACCAGGGCTCAACGGCATCATACAGTGTTTACATTGAAATGTCTGGGAAATTTGAGTCACACAGCTGAGGAGTTGTGGTCAGCTCTAGAGATCGAGTTCCATCAATGATGTCTCCACTCAACCTGCAGCCAGGGAAGGCTGTGTGCGACAATGCTGCAAACCTGGGTGCGGCCCTTCACCGAGGCAATGTCACTGCTTTGTATGGCTCACGTTTTGAACCTGGTTGTCCAGCAATTTTTATCCCACTATCCCAAACTAGATGGGCTTCTGCAGAGGGCACGGTCGCTGTGGGCTCTCTTCCGCTGTTCGCATCCCGCAGCTCGACGACTTGCATCTCTACAGAAGTCATTGGGCCTGCCTGTTCACCTTCTTAAAGGCAGTGTGCCCACACGGTGGAATTCAACTCTGCACATGTTTCAGTGACTGTGGCAGAACCGACGAGCCCTGGTGCACTACGTTATGACATATAGCCTGGGCCAACGAGATCAAGAGGTGGGGCAAATCACGCTGCAGGAGTGGTCTCAGATCAGGGACCTATGCACCTTTCTGCACAGTTTTGAAATAGCAACGAAGATGTTTAGTGCTGACGATGCCATTATCAGCATGACCATTCCAGTGATTTACATGCTGGAGCACACCTTACACAGTGTTCAGAGCCAGGTGGTGGAACAAGAGGAGGAGGAGGAGGAACAGGAGGAGTTGTATGCGGAAGGGATCATATCTCCAAGGTCAAGAAGGTTGGCAGCACCAAGGCGGCTGCAATTGGAGGCTAGGGAGAGGGATTACCGAGGGTGCATGGTAGCAGCCAAACTGTTGAGGAAGGTGCAGGAGGCGAGGAAGAAGTGGAGGACGAACTGGCGCTGGGCATGGCAGACTCATCAGATGAGGGAGACCTTGATCAAATTTCTGTTGTGTGACGTTGGGGGGAAAGGGCAGACGAAGGAAGCTTGATCCTCACCTCGCCACCACCAAGACAACAAGGACTTGGTCCTCCTGGATGCGCAAGACACATGAGTGCCTTCTTGCTGCACTACCTGCAACATGACCCTCGGATTGTCAGAATCCGAAGTAATGCCGACTACTGGGTTGCCACACTCCTAGATCCCCAGTACAAAAGCAAATTTGGTGAAATAATTCCTGCCATAGAAAGGGATTCACGCATGCAGGAGTATCAGCAGAGACTGTTACAGAATCTAACATCTGCTTTTCCACAAAACACCAGTGGTGCACATAGTGAATCTCTGAGTTCTAACTTGTCAACCGTGGGAGTATCGAGTCATCACTCAAACCATAACAGTAACATCGTATCTGGTGGTAACAGCAATTTTTTCCAATCGTTTCAAGATTTTTTTAGACCATCCTTTGCAAGGCCACAGGAGACAAGAAGTCTGATGCACAGCCAACGCCTAGAGAGGATTGTACAAGAGTATCTCCAAGTTAACATCGATGCCATGACTGTGGAACTGGACCCTTGCTCATTTTGGGCTTCCAGTCTTGAAAAATGGACTGAGCTCTCCACTCACGCCTTGGAGATCTTGTCGTGCCCCGCAGCCAGCGTTCTCTCTGAACGTTTGTTCAGCGCTGCTGGTGGTGTGCTGACAGATAAGCGCACGCGGCTGTCCAGTGATAATGTAGACAGACTTAAGGTACCTTCACACTGAACAACATTACAACGATAACAATAGCGATCCGTGACGTTGCAGCGTCCTGGATAGCGATATCGTTATGTTTGACACGCAGCAGCGATCTGGATCCTGCTGTGACATCGTTGGTCGGAGCTAGAAGGCCAGAACTTTATTTTGTCGCTGGATCACCCGCTGACATCGCTGAATCGGCGTGTGTGACGCCGATCCAGCGATGTGTTCACTGGTAACCAGGGTAAATATTGGGTTACTAAGCGCAGGGCCGCGCTTAGTAACCCGATGTTTACCCTGGTTACCATTGTAAATGTAAAAAAAAAACACATACTCACATTCCGGTGCCTGTCACGTCCCCCGGCGTCCGCTTTTCTGCACTGCTCCTGCATCCTGTGTCAGCGCCGGCCGGCCGTAAAGCAGAGCACAGCGGTGACGTCACCGCTCTGCTTTATGGCCGGCGCTGACACAGGATGCAGGAGGAGTTCAGGGAAGCGGACGCCGGGGACGTGACAGGCACCGGAATGTGAGTATGTGTTTTTTTTACATTTACAATGGTAACCAGGGTAAACATCGGGTTACTAAGCGCGGCCCTGCGCTTAGTATCCCGATGTTTACCCTAGTTACCCGAGGACTTTGGCATCATTGGTTGCTGGAGAGCTGTCTGTGTGACAGCTCTCCAGCGACCACACAGGGACTTTCCAACGATCACGGCCAGGTCGTATCGCTGGTCGTGATCGTTGGAAAGTTGCTGAGTGTGACGGTACCTTAACGTTCATCAAGATGAACAAATCCTGGATCCGCAAGGACTTTTCTACCCCTGTGTCATCTTGGGGAGACTAAAAGCTTGATGATTTTTGAAAATCACCTCACCAACCGTTTTAAAAAAAACTCTGGCGAAATTGATGCCAATTAAGTGGTGTCTGTGGCCAAATTTTTGGAAAAAATGGAGACTCTTTTATTTAGTCCCCTTGCTGAGTTTTACATGATGTTGCCATCGTCAATTCCAGGTGGGTGGGGTTGTCTGCAGAGTTGTTTCCTCATACTATGGCCTGGGATTCAGAGGTCTGCTCCAAAGCTTCAGTGTCTGCTACTCAGCAGAGTAGCCCAGCCACCCACCATCTGTTTACCTAAGTACTATTTTTAACGGCATCTGGCCCAGTAAATCCTTTTGGGCCTAGTAAAATTTGGTGCTACTCAGCATCGTACTTCACCCATGAAGCAAGCTACACCGCCTGTTTACCTAACTACTATTTTGTAACGGCATCTAGCCCAGGAAAACCTTTTGGGCCTAGAAGAATTTGGTGCTACTCAGCAGCATACCCCACCCATGAAGCAAGCTACACCACCTGTTTACCTAACTACTATTTTGTAATGGCATCTAGCCCAGGAAATCCTTTTGGGCCTAGTAGAATTTGGTGCTACTCAGCAGCGTACCCCATCCATGAAGCAAGCTACACCCCTGTTTACCTAAGTACTATTTTTTAACGGCATCTAGCCCAGGAAATCCTTTTGGGCCTAGTAGAATTTGGTGCAACTCAGCAGCGTACCCCACCCATGAAGCAAGCTACACCGCCTGTTTACCTAAGTACTATTTTGTAACGGCATCTAGCCCAGGAAATCCTTTTGGGCATAATAGAATTTGGTGCTACTCAGCAGCGTACTTCACCCATGAAGCAAGCTACACCGCCTATTTACCTAAGTACTATTTTTTAACAGCATCTAGCCCAGGAAATCCTTTTGGGCCTAGTACCAATTTCTGCTACTCAGCAGAGTACCCCACCCATGAAGCAAGCTAGCAAGCAAGCCTTCTTTCTTTCTCAATCTAACCCCTCGGCTCTGGAATGTCCACTCTCCCTCCAGCTCTCTCCTTCTCACAGGTGGACTACCACGTGTTTTCACACTGTGGCGAATCTTTTGGGCCCAGGCATAAGAAGTCGTTGAGGTAATGGATAATATGTGCCGCCATACAAACGTCCATGACGACACATTCAAGGAAGCAACTAAACGCCTCACATAGTGAGCAGGATATGGAGCACCCCATGGGCAAACAGCGATCTATGTAGTATAGTAACATAGTAACATAGTTAGTAAGGCCGAAAAAAGACATTTGTCCATCCAGTTCAGCCTATATTCCATTATAATAAATACCCAGATCTACGTCCTTCTACAGAACCTAATAATTGTATGATACAATATTGTTCTGCTCCAGGAAGACATCCAGGCCTCTCTTGAACCCCTCGACTGAGTTCGCCATCACCACCTCCTCAGGCAAGCAATTCCAGATTCTCACTGCCCTAACAGTAAAGAATCCTCTTCTATGTTGGTGGAAAAACCTTCTCTCCTCCAGACGCAAAGAATGCCCTCTTGTGCCCGTCACCTTCCTTGGTATAAACAGATCCTCAGCGAGATATTTGTATTGTCCCCTTATATACTTATACATGGTTATTAGATCGCCCCTCAGTCGTCTTTTTTCTAGACTAAATAATCCTAATTTCGCTAATCTATCTGGGTATTGTAGTTCTCCCATCCCCTTAATTAATTTTGTTGCCCTCCTTTGTACTCTCTCTAGTTCCATTATATCCTTCCTGAGCACCGGTGCCCAAAACTGGACACAGTACTCCATGTGCGGTCTAACTAGGGATTTGTACAGAGGCAGTATAATGCTCTCATCATGTGTATCCAGACCTCTTTTAATGCACCCCATGATCCTGTTTGCCTTGGCAGCTGCTGCCTGGCACTGGCTGCTCCAGGTAAGTTTATCATTAACTAGGATCCCCAAGTCCTTCTCCCTGTCAGATTTACCCAGTGGTTTCCCATTCAGTGTGTAATGGTGACATTGATTCCTTCTTCCCATGTGTATAACCTTACATTTATCATTGTTAAACCTCATCTGCCACCTTTCAGCCCAAGTTTCCAACTTATCCAGATCCATCTGTAGCAGAATACTATCTTCTCTTGTATTAACTGCTTTACATAGTTTTGTATCATCTGCAAATATCGATATTTTACTGTGTAAACCTTCTACCAGATCATTAATGAATATGTTGAAGAGAACAGGTCCCAATACTGACCCCTGCGGTACCCCACTGGTCACAGCGACCTCCACTGGTCACAGCGACCCACTGGTCACAGCGACCAGTATGTCCTTCACAGTATGCTCCTTCACAGAAGCAGCCCAATGGGAGGACACTATTCGGTGGCACAGGTAGTAACCGGAACACCCCCTCAATGTCTGTTTTGGCCATTAGGGTGCCCCTTACCAACTTCTTGACCCGCTTGATTGCCTCGTCAAAGGAGGTACAGTACATAGTACTGTACTTGGTTCCGCGTCGAAGTTGTCGTTTACTGACCTGCCCCTTGGATATGACAAATGGTGGATTAGTCTGAATGTATTGGGTTCATTTTTTGGCACAACTCCCAACGGGGGTACCAGTACATCTTCTAAGGAAAGTGTTCTGAATGGACCTGCCACCATTCTACCTAAAAATATTTCTTTTTTTTTTTTTTTGTCAAGACGTCTGGGTGTTGGTAGAGTGAGTTTAGATTTTAATTCAAGCCTTTCTTGATTTTAGAAGGTCATGACATGCCTATATCTGTGTCTCCTCCTCCTTTTACTCCTCCACCTCTTTTCTTTTCGCATGACTATATGTAGTTGCGACTTTTCCATGTGTTTGTTGTGTCTTCTGAGCAGTTTGTCAGCTTTTGGACACCTTTTAAGGTGTTTTCTATGTGTTTTCCACGTGTTTGTATGTGTTTGTGTTTGCCTGCCATTGGTCTCAATGGGGTTCGATGGCGCTCGTCGAACGTTCGATGAACATTTCGTCGAACATGTCACTGTTTGAGGAACCGAACCGAACCCGAACACTAGGGAGGTGGCTCAACACTAATTGTAACAACCTCGGTGCAATTTTTTCCCTTCATGTGGATACAATGTTTTTACGGTTGAATACAGGCTAAAAATATTTAATTTGCAGACCAAGATAATAAGGTTTATTGCGCATAACTGTGGCTCCTTGCCAGGGGCTTTCACATTTCCATGAGGTCTATTTTAATCTACCAGAAAATGTGTTTGAATGTACAAAGGTCCTATGCAGAGAAATAATTAAAATAATGGTACAACTAATAATGCTAAATAATAGCACTAAAGCACATAATTATGCAAAGCCGGTATATATATTTGGTGCATTTTATTATATTGGCTAGGTAAATATATTTGTATGCATATAATTGTTATGATTATTTATTTTTAAAGCACCATTTATTCCAGGATGCTGCTTACATACATATATTGCATATATAATATCCAAGTATAATAAACAAATTAACAGCAACAGACTGGTACGGAAGGAGAAGGTACCCTGCCTTCACAACCTTGCTTTCTACAGGTATTGGGGAATGATGCAATAGGTTAGGGGGATGCTGGAGCATCTCTGGAGGTAGTGAGTTGGCAGTGTGGTAATTGCATTCTGTAGGTCTTTCGGAAAAGACGAGTTTTCAAGTTATACCTTAAGTAGAGATGGGCGGACACCTGGATGTTCGGGTCCGGTGGATTCATCCGAACAGTTACAAAAAGTTTGGGTTCGAGTACTAGAACAGTACCTGAACCTTGAACCCATTCAGTTGAATGGGGGGCCCGAACAACCATGACAGCGCGGCAAACACTGCTTCTGATCGGCAGTGAAACCTTCCCTACCAGTCAGAGAGCTGCATTTCACATGCTGTCAAAAGACAGCGTGAGCGCTCAGCTGTGATCGGAGGTATAAAGTTTACCTCCGGTCACTGGTGTCAGCTGATGGGACTACTGCTCCCATCATCTAACACCTGCTTCCGCTAATAACAGCGAGAACAGGAGTGGTGAATGGGAGTATTTATTAGCCGCTCCTGCACTGTAAATAAATAATTTAAAAAAAACGGCGTGAATTCCGCTGTATTTTTGTTAACCAGCCAGGAAAAACTCACAGCTGGGGGCTGCAACCCTCAGCTATCAGGATTAGCAAGGCTAGTTATCAAGAATAGAGAGGTTCCCATTACATATTTTTTAATAATTGAAATAATTAAAAAAAACAGCTGGGGGTCTCCCCCATTTTTGACAACCAGCCTTGCTAAAGCCGACAGCTGGGGGCTGGTATTCTCAGGCTAGTAAGGGACCATGGATATTGCCGCCCCAGCCTAAAAATAGCAGCCCGCAGCTGCCCAGAAAAGGCACATCTATTAGATGTGGCAATTCTGGTGCTTTGCCTGGCTCTTCCCGGTTGCCCTGTAGCTGTGGCAAGTGAGGTCATAGTTGGGGGGTTGATGTCACCTTTGTATTGTCCGGTAGCATCAAACCCCAAGGTTAGTAATGGAGAGGTGTCAATAAGACTTTAATTAATGAACTTTATTCTTGGTGTCTGTGTTTTCCTATAGTGTAACTAGGGGGTTAGTATTGGTGGCGTCTTATTGATGTCTAGAAGAGAAGGAGATATTGCGGGGACTGGAGATTATAAGTGAAGTATTGAGATCTCAATAGGTAATATCACAACACTCTCCTTCACAATGCTTATGCACTGGCTCATTATACACTTCAATTAAATAAAAAGGGTTAGGGGATCTAACCATTAAGGTCGTGTACATGTCTTGCTTCCTGAAACAATAGGAAGTTACAGTTTAACCCCTTAATGACCGCCAATAAGTTTTTTAACGTTTAAGAGAATAGCCTCCCCATACAGGTGACAATCCAGCAGCTGTCAGCTACACTATAGCTGACAACTTGCTGCATCAGCCACAATCAGTGTTTGCACCATCCAAATCTGTTTAACCCCTTAGATGCTGCTGTCAGTTGTGACGACATCATATAAATGGTTAACAGAGTGTGAGGGCATCCTCTTTATCCCAATTGGTGCCCTCAGATCATGATTGTATGGTCCTGTTGCCTGCCATGACAATTCACGACCAAATAGCGGCCTTAAAGTCTGACGGCTGTTGTAACCTGTTCAGAATTTAGAGACAGTTAGGTGGTAAAAATTCACATTTTCTTTCCTATCATTCCACTTTGCATTAATTCCTGAAAATCACCTGAAGGGTTAATAAACTACCTGACTGCAGTTTCAATATGTCACAGAGTGCTGTTTTTAAGATGGTATAACTTTTGGGGGTTTCCCAATATATGGGACCCCTAAAGGTACTTCAAACCTGGATAAGTCCCTAAAAGAAAATTGTGCAAATTTCCTTGAAAAAATGACAAATTACTGCTACATTTTTAAACCTCCTAAGGCCAGTCTCACACGTCCAGATAATTCCGGTACCGGAAAAATCGGTACCGGAATTATCCGTGTCTGTGTGCTCACGTGGCACATCAGTGTGGCACACATGTGGCATATGTGTGCCGCCCGTGTGCCGACTGGGTACCACACGCACCGTGCAGGAGACAGCGCTACAGTTAAGCGCTGTCCCCTGCATCTGGTTCTGAATCCGCCATTCGTTTCTTCTCTCCAGCAGCGTTCGCTGGAGAAGATTTGAAAAATCTTATTTTTTTTTTTTTGGTGTTTAAAAAAAAGATCCCTGTCCCCAACCCCCTTCCACCCCCTGTGCCCCCCCCCCGCTGTTCATAAAATACTTACCCGGCTCCCTCGCTGCTTCTTCTCGCCGCAGCTTCTCCTGTATGAGCGGTCACGTGGTGCCGCCCATTACAGTGATGAATATGCGGCTCCACCCCTATATATATATATACCCCTATATATATATACACTGCACAGTACCACTCCTCCTGTCCTGTATATATACATTGCACAGTAGCGCTCCTTCTGTCCTGTATATATACAGTGCTCAGTACCACTCCTTCTGTCCTGAATATATACCCTGCACAGTACCACATCTCCTGTCCTGTATATATACACTGTACAGTACCACTCCTCCTGTCCTGTATATATACACTGCACAGTACCACTTCTCCTGTCCTGTATATATACATTGCACAGCACCACTACTCCTGTCCTGTATATATACACTGCACAGTACCGCTTCTTCTGTCCTGTATATATACACTGCACAGTGCCACGTGTCTTGTATATATACACTGCACAGTACCACGTCTCCTGTATATATACAATATCTATACCATATCTATCTATCTATCTATCTATCTATCTATCTATCCAGGGTCGAACTGGCCCACTGGAGAACTGAAGGATTCTCTGGCAGTGACATCTGCTGGCATACAGAGCCGGCAGCTTCTTAGAGCCCCTCTGCCTCAGGGGCCCCCAGTCAATGGTGAGTTGCTAATATCAGGACACTATACGCAGCTACCATGGAGTCCATGAGCCAGGAGGCCATGGCATGGGGAGAAGTTAATATTCATTTTTCTTTAGCAGCAGGCACAGGCTTTAGTGGCAGTAGTCGCATCCTGCCTCCTGTAACCCTCTGCTCCACCGCTGGTGCCCCCTAGTGCGCGTTGCATTCAACTGTATTGGCCTCATAGATTATTATTGAAAGCAATAATGGAAGAGAGGGTGTCAGCTGATGCTCCCTCCCCCATTATTCTCCTCTGACCCTGACATCACTTCATCGCGCAACATGCTGTGTGTGTCAGGCAGACGACAGTGCAGCTGGTGAGAACGGAGCAAAGCCGGTACCAGCGGGGGAACAAGTAGGAGAGGTGAGTATTGTGAACTGTGGAGGGGGCTAAATTATATTCTAAGAGGGGGTTGCATTATACCCTATGGGGGAGCTGCATTATACCCTAAAGAGTGGGCTGCACTCTACCCTGCAGGCGCTACGGTACGTTTTATTTTATGGTGGGGCTGCATTATACCCTATGAGGGGGCTGCATGATATTGTATGCGGGGGCTGCATTATACTATATGAAGGTGGCTGTATTATACCCTGTGAGGGGGTTACATTATGTTATATGGGGGGCTGCCTTATACCCTAAGAGCAGGCTGATGAAAACATAGCAAGATCCACAATAGAATAGGAGAAACATATTTTAGAGAAACTCTCCATACAATATGATGAGCAATAAAGAACCAGTGGGAGATTAGATCCCTAACTGATAAATAAACGCATCTGTGTTAAGTAACAAAAGATTAAATCTCAACCCTGTTTGTACAAAAGAGCAAAAAGAACTTTATTTAACACAATAAATCAGGGCAAGAAAATTATGTAAAAATTATATCACACATATAGTGAAAGAAACACACTGTTTAAGACCAGAGAATAACAATGCAACCATGGTGCGACCACACAGGCATAAAATAGAACAGGGACCAATAACATCTAATGACATAACAACCGTACTAAATGCCCTGATCTTAGACACATGGGAACTAAGAGAAGCCACACAGGATATACTGATAAATGTGAACTAAGATCTATGTAGGATTTTTTATATATATATACCATGTGGATCAACCAAAGTTCCATGTCTCATCAACAACAGAGACACATAACAACGTGTATCCAAAAGAGACTATTTGTATAAAAGTCAGTGCTAGCATAAAAACAATTCAAAAAACCTCTTACCCATGTCTCAAATATCTTAGGTGCCTGTGTGTTGTGCCGAGGCCCCTACACACGTTTCGCGATCGCTTCCTCAGGAGGCTCATGAGTAGGCTGCATTATACTCTATGGGCGGGCTGCATTATATTTTATGATGGGGCTACATTATATACTATGAAGGGGGCTGCATTATATTCTATGACGAGGCTACATTACATTTTATGAATGGCTCTGCATTATTTTCTATGAAGGGGGTTACATTATATTCTTTGAGGGGGGCTACCCCAACCCCTGCTATATCATTAAGACATGTACTACCTTAAATTATACCCTGATATTAACGCATTTTATCGCACATTTGGTGGTCTTGTATTTATTTCCATGTAGCTACATAGTGGGCCCCAAGAATGATTTTGTTTGGTGGGCCCAAGGTGCTCCAGTCCGACACTGTATCTATCGATCTATCTATCTATCGATCTATCTATCTATCTATCTACCTATCTATCCCATATCTATCTATCTATCTATCTATCACATATCTATCTACTGTATCTATCTATTTATGTCATATCTATCTATCTATCACATATCTATCTAATCTATCTATCCTATATCTATCTATATATCCCATATCAAGATTCAAGATTCAAAGAAGCTTTATTGGCAGGACCAAATACACATCAGTTTTGCCAAAGCAAGTGTATAAAGGCAATAGGGATAGGCACTGTGGGGATGTTGGGTAGGAGCTGTAGGGAAGGTGGATGGGGCAGATCCAGGGTAGGGGCTATAGTCCATGGCATAGGGAAGGTGGGTGGGGGCAGATCCAGGGTAGGGGCTATAGTTCATGGCATAGGGAAGGTGGATGGGGCAGATCCATTGTGGGGGCTATAGTCCATGGCATAGGGAAGGTGGATGGGGGCAGATCCAGGGTGGGGGCTATAATCTATCTATCCCATATCTATCTATCTATCTATCTATCTATCTATCTATCTATCTATCTATCTATCTATCTGTCTGTCTATCTATCTATCTATATATCCCATCTCTATCTACTGTATCTATCTATCTATGTCATATATATCTATCACATATCTATCTATCTATCTATCTATCTATCTAACCTATATATCCCATATCTATCTATTTATCTCATATCTATCTATCTATTTATCTCATATCTATCTATCTATCACATATCTATCTATCTATCTATCACATATCTATCTATCTATCTATCTATCTATCTATCTGTCTGTCTGTCTGTCTCATATCTATCTATCTATCTATCTATCTATCTAATATCTATCTATTTATCATCCTAATTTATTAACCCAAGAGCTTTTACATTTTTTCACTTTTCCTTCTGTACTTTAGGTAACAGAAAAGTTTCCCGATTTGCATTAGATTTGCTTTCATGGGGACATAGCGGAGAATACAGAGATGCACGCATTGCTTGGCAACCCTGAATTTAGCTATTTGTCTTGCCAAGGACTTTGCATTTATTCCTACTACATCATTTGTTTTGCAGATGCTGAGAATTACCAGAATGAATTTTATTGTCTGCATTTTTTCTCGTTACCTTCCATTTTGAAAAATAGGAAAAGCAAGACATATTTGAGAAATCCATTAAGTAGAAAACTACTTTACTACTAACTGCTTTATTTCAGAATTTTATTTCACTTTGAAAGTATAACCAAATGCTTACAGATGTGCCGGTGCTGAATGAGCTGATTGCATTACATGCCAGATTGTCGGAACGGCTTCAACCACTCAGCAGTGCACTATTTCTACCTGAAAGAGGTGACAGCATTAGCGTGTCAGTGTGTCTCATGGATGAACAGGCAAGCCAAGTGCCACATTCAATTTCATCTCCGCAATGTTATTAATAGGTTATCAAGAGTCCACAAAGCAATTACTTATCTGTGCAAAAGATTTTTTAAATTTATACCTAAAAGAGACTAAATAGTTCTGGAAAGCAAAGGTATAGAATATCACCGCTGGATATGACAACACAGGTTGCGGTATGTAACCAAAGCAATGCAAAGGTCTGCATAAGAGTTGTATCCTCAAAACGCCAGAATGATCTGTGGTTTTAGGATTTTCTTATTGCAATGAGCACTTTAATCTTGTTGAAGCCCCGAACACAGATTTAAGATGATATTTATGCTATGAAATATTTACTGCCTCAACCTGTTGTATATCAGAAAGCATTCCTAATAGGACCCCATTAGCTGACCCAGCCTTCTTTTGCATCTCCCGTCTTTGGAGGTTTATTCCCACCCTGTATTTGTTTATTTTATTATTCTGTGTAATTTTAAATACAGTTAGGTCCATATATATTTGGACAGAGACAACATTTTTCTAATTTTGGTTATAGACATTACCACAATGAATTTTAAACAAAACAATTCAGATGCAGTTGAACTTCAGACTTTCAGCTTTCATTTGAGGGTATCCACATTAAAATTGGATGAAGGGTTTAGGAGTTTCAGCTCCTTAACATGTGCCACCCTGTTGTTAAAGGGACCAAAAGTAATTGGACAATTGACTCCAAGGCTATTTCATGGACAGATGTGGGCAATGCCTTTGTTATGTCATTCTCAATTAAGCAGATAAAAGGCCTGGAGTTGATTTGAGGTGTGGTGCTTGCATTTGGAAGGTTTTGCTGTGAAGTAAACATGCGGTCAAAGGAGCTCTCCATCCAGGTGAAACAAGCCATCCTTAAGCTGCAAAAACAGAAAAAAAGCCATCCGAGAAATTGCTACAATATTAGGAGTGTCAAAATCTACAGTTTGGTACATCCTGAGAAAGAAGGAAAGCACTGGTGAACTCATCAATGCAAAAAGACCTGGGCACCCACGGAAGACAACAGTGGTGGATGATCGCAGAATAATCTCCATGGTGAAGAGAAACCCCTTCACAACAGCCAACCAAGTGACCAACACTCTCCAGGAGGTAGGTGTATCAATATCCAAATCTACCATAAAGAGAAGACTGCATGAAAGTAAATACAGAGGGATCACTGCACGGTGCAAGCCACACATAAGCATCACGAATAAAAAGGCTAGACTGGACTTTGCTAAAAAACATCTAAAAAAGCCAGCACAGTTCTGGAAGAACATTCTTTGGACAGATGAAACCAAGATCAACCTCTGCCAGAATGATGGAAAGAGAAAAGTATGGCGAAGGCGTGCTACAGCTCATGATCCAAAGCATACCACATCATCTGTAAAACACGGTGGATGCAGTGTGATGGCTTGGGCATGCATGGCTGTAAGTGGCACTGGGTCACTAGTGTTTATTAATGATGTGACATAGGACAGAAGCAGCCGAATGAATTCTGAGGTATTCAGAGACATACTGTGTGCTCAGATCCAGCCAAATGCAGCCAAACTGATTGGTTGTCGTTTCATACTACAGATGGACAATGACCCAAAACATAAAGCCAAAGCAACCCAGGAGTTTATTAAAGCAAAGAAGTGGAATATTCTTGAATGGCCAAGTCAGTCACCTGATCTCAACCCAATCGAGCATGCATTTCACTTGTTAAAGACTAAACTTCAGACAGAAAGGCCCACAAACAAACAGCAACTGAAAACCACTGCCGTGAAGGCCTGGCAGAGCATCAAAAAGGAGGAAACACAGCGTCTGGTGATGTCCATGAGTTCAAGACTTCAGGCAGTCATTGCCAACAAAGGGTTTTCATTTTCAACAAACTACTAAAAATGAACATTTTATTTAAAATTATTGAATCTGTCCAATTAATTTTGGTCCCTTTAAAAACAGGGTGGCACATGTGAAGGAGCTGAAACTCCTAAACCC
Organism: Ranitomeya imitator; assembly: GCF_032444005.1. NCBI lineage: Eukaryota > Metazoa > Chordata > Amphibia > Anura > Dendrobatidae > Ranitomeya > Ranitomeya imitator. Next base: position 325,618,874 of record NC_091286.1, on the reverse strand, counting down.
TTCATCCAATTTTAATGTGGATACCCTCAAATGAAAGCTGAACGTCTGAACTTCAAGTGCATCTGAATTGTTTTGTTTAAAATTCATTGTGGTAATGTCTATAACCAAAATTAGAAAAATGTTGTCTCTGTCCAAATATATATGGACCTAACTGTATGTTTCAATAAACTATTGATTTTATTTACATATTGCTGGAATCACTCTGTATCTCTAGACAACAATTATAATAATAATAATAATTTTTATTTATATAGCGCCAACATATTCCGCAGCGCTTTACAAATTATAGAGGGGACTTGTACAGACAATAGACATTACAGCATAACAGAAATACAGTTCAAAACAGATACCAGGAGGAATGAGGGCCCTGCTCGCAAGCTTACAAACTATGAGGAAAAGGGGAGACACGAGAGGTGTCTTGAACAATTATTCAAGTAGTCAGAGATAGCATATTTGTGTCATGATGAATGATCCAGTGCTGAGATTATGGTGAGCTCTCCTGTCTCTGGACTGGTCATGTGGGAGTTAATCCTTTCTGCCTCACTCTGAAGCTGGCTGCGCTATTTAAGTCCTCTGCAGCCTGTGGGCCAGTGTCAGCTATAGTTCATGCTGCACTGTTTGAGCTCCTGACCTGATCCCTGTAATAGTGTTCCTGTTTGCCTCTGACTGCCTGCACCCGTTTATGACTTGTTCTGACCTCTGGCCTGTACCCCGACTCCGTCTTACGTCTCACGTTTTGGTTACCACGTTCCCGGTAGGTTCTGACGTCTTGCTTGTCCCCGACTATTCTCTGCTTGCCCCTTCTGTACCGCGCTGCTATCTCTGTGTATGACCTTGGCTTGTCTCACGTCTCTTTCATCACCTGTGACACCTGTGTTGTTGTTCAGTGTTGCTGCGCTGTGTGTACAACCTCTTTCTCTTAACCAGCACCCCCTGGAGGAGGTTGCTCTATACTACACTGCAGCAGCACATTACATTTGCTTATGGCGTTTATAGTGTCTAGCATTTTCCTTCTTTTTGGACATTTATTTGAATCATCACATGAGCCCTGCACCCTATCAGTGCTGGTATCACTCTCAAACATTAAGAGAAGTCAAAGAGCAGCCGCAGCCCTGACTTCCTGTTGATAACCGATTCATCCAAAGATGGTGACAATGAGGTCAGCACTAATAGGGTGCAGGGCTCGTGTGACGTAACAACCTCATGTGAACCTTGGGATCACGACTCCCGATGCCGTTGGAATGGCCTCGACATGGGAGGTGAGTATGTGTTTTATATTAATGGAGGCAAACATCCAGATTCAGAAGGGGAAGTCCTACTAGTGGACAATAAGGGCTTTTCCTGCTGATTACATTTATTGTGATTCCTAGCATTCTGGTCTGTACTTCCCAATTCCTTCCTTGACATACTGGAAATATCTGCTCCAACAATCACAGGCAAAGACTGGTCACTGCAACAGGCTGTGATTGGCTGAGTGGGTATTTTCAGTGTCATAAGAATGGAACCAGACAGTATAACTAGATGGGTTTGGGGGTATCACCCCAAAATATCATTAGCTATATTATTTATGAGCAATTGGAACATTTAAAAAAAAAAAAGAAATTTCAATAGGAAAACTTCTTATGGATAACCTTTTTTTATCTCATATCTCGTTCTGCGAACAACTTGGGTAATTAAGAACTATAGTCTAGACTTCTGTTGCTTCTTTTAACCATGTCAAACCTTTCATGGTTACAGAATGCATGAGATTGTAAATTAACAACATATGTTATTGTGATTGTCTAGACTAGACTCATGTACATGAAGCTTAATAACTGTACAGAAAATGTAGAGTTATGTGACTTTATAGTATATATTGTGTCTGCTGCTATACACAAAGCTGTTTAAAGCCCTATCTTCTTGCTATCAGAAATGAGTAGCCATCATTTGAGTCATAAGTAAATGTACAAATATCAGACCTAACTTCCTTTTCATGGATAAGAGGACTTGTGCTAATAAACAACAGCAAATCTGAATAAGCATAGCTGAGTAATTAAAAAAGAGGAACAGAACAGCAACTTGAGCATTTAACAAGACAAGATTTGGATTAAGGTAGGTTAATCTTCAGTTAGACAACACTGAGGAGATGTAGTTACTGATCATAGCTATATAATAAATTAGCAGTGCTAACTTGCAAACAAGAAATGGAACATGAGAGTATTCCTGATTATCGTCTTTTTTGTCAACTAGTATGCATGTCAAATTACTTTGTAATCATTATTGGCAGAAATTAGCCCACCGTTGAGTCATCATTATTAGTGATGAGCAAGTATACTCATTGCTCTGGTTTTCCTAAGCATGCTCAGTAGTGTTGAGCGATACCGTCCGATACTTGAAAGTATCGGTATTGGATAGTATCGGCCGATACCCGAAAAGTATTGGATATCGCCGATACCGATATCCGATACCAATACAAGTCAATGGGACACGAAGTATCGGAAGGTATCCTGATGGTTCCCAGGGTCTGAAGGAGAGGAAACTCTCCTTCAGGCCCTGGGATCCATATTAATGTGTAAAATAAAGAATTAAAATAAAAAATATTGATATATTCACCTCTCCGGCGGCCCTTGGACATCACCGCGGGTAACCGGCAGGCTTCTGTGTTTAAAATGAGCGCGTTTAGGACCTGAGGAATGACGTCGCGGCTTCTGATTGGTCGCGTGCCGCCCATGTGACCGCCACGCGACCAATCAGAAGCCGCGACGTCATTCCTCAGGTCCTAAATTCCTAGAATGAGGAGTTTAGTGCCTGAGAATGACGTCACGGCTTCTGATTGGTCGCGTGGCAGTCACATGGGCGGCACGCGACCAATCAGAAGCCACGACGTCATTCCTCAGGTCCTAAACGCGCTCATTTTAAACAAAGAAGCCTGCCGGTTACCCGCGGTGATGTCCAGGGGCCGCCGGAGAGGTGAATATATCAATATTTTTTATTTTAATTCTTTATTTTACACCTCACTATGGATCCGATACCGATACCCGATACCACAAAAGTATCGGATCTTGGTATCGGAATGCTCAACACTAATGCTCAGGTGTCCTCTGAGTATTTGTGACTGCTCGGAAATTTTCCTTGCCGCAGCTCTGCATAAGTTGCCTTTACTAGACAGCTTGAATACATGTGGGGATTCCCTAGCAACCAAGCAACCCCCACATGTGCTCAGGCTGTCTAGCAGCTGTAAATCATTCAGCTGCATCAACAAAAACTATATCTCCGAGCACTCACAACTACTCGGAGACCACCGAGCGTGCTCAGGAAAACTCGAGCAATGAGTATACTCGCTCATCACTATTTAGTATGCTTCTTATTGTACAAACTGAAACATCATTGCCTGCTACCACCAAATCATGTTAAAGGTCCTTGTGGAAAGTAAACCACCTGCAACCTCAGTAATCTGGTGGTAGCTGGCGATAGCTTCCTCTTTCTGCAACATCTATATAGTGTACCCAGTGTTCCTATAAATGTTCATCTATGAACTATTCTCCAACTAGGGGTGCCACAAACATGGCCGCAGAGGTCCCAACCATGAAAGGGTCCCGTGTGGGTGAGTGGTCTGTTGACGCTAGCAGAAATTTCAGTCCGTTGGGTCTGTGTGTGGCAATGCAGCAGGAGCAGCAGAGGGAAGGTGAGTATAATTTTTTTTCTATGCACTAAAGAACAGCGGTAGAACGTGAACAGTGGGACGTATACCAGGATGGTGGATGTATATACCAGGATTGAGCCTAGGATAAGGGACATCTATACCATAATGGGAAATATATATATCAGGATGGGGCCCAGGATAAGGGACATATTACCAGGATGGGGGATATATATATATATGTGTATATATATATATATATATATATATATAGGATATACATACCATGATTGATGATTGGGGGGAACCCGGTCCAAATCTTGCAACGGGACCCGTCGATCTCTATTTACACCTCTGCTTTCAACTGTATGAGTGTATCTCTAGAAATCCTTAATGCTATTACTATCTTTTCTGACCACTCCCTTGATTTATAAAAGTACAGTAGTCATTAAAATTGCCATTTTGTGTAGACTCTGAAGAAGCCATTTGTTGTCTTGAGATATTCAAATTGTTATTGTTTGATTCGTTTATTGCAAACAACATTAAATGTATCTAATAAATCTAACTTGCAACATATTTCAATCCTATAAGAAAAAATCAATCACACATTACCAAGCAAAGCTGATGGAGATCGGGCAGCCAACCACAGTCCGATGTGCATTTCATGTAATGCGATGTTTGGTGGCGACGTTTATTATTTTTATACCAACTATAGTGCTTCTGTGTCTTACACCATAGTTGCATAATCATGCATATTTGTAATGTACACAGTTTATCCGCATGGCGTATTGTCTGATCTTTATCGCAAGGCAATCTATGGCATCATATTTCTGATAAATTCATCTAAAAGCATATGGAGGTACTGTGAGGCACTTTACTTCTCTGTCCATATGTATAAAACCATAATTTGGTCATACTTATGAACTATTATGTACAGTAGTATTCCCTTATCTATTTTTGTCTCGGTCATATGCCTACGAAGTCAAAGACACTCGGACCCTGACACTCGGATGTCTGAATGCGCCATTAGACAAAGAAGCCATCATCTTGAGGACCCATAAAGATTGCCATTGATGATGGACATACCGTAGTTAACTCTATAGATTATTTGTATTGTTCATTCTTTTTCAGTGTATGTATAGATGTATGTAATGTAACAGTCAAAACCCCAATGATCAGACCTGTTTGGTTTAATTCCTAAAACAGTTGGTTAGAAAAACCGAGATGGGGAAGAACATTAGCTACTGTTTAACCAGCCCTGTAAATCTTAGCTGTGTTTATCCACATATAATCTGTATCTAAAATTACATTGTTACCTCTTGCTGCTTCTTTTTGCTTCAGTAAACTGTTGGATGGCAGGCTCTGTAGTATATCTACAAACCGCATTAATAATTCTCTTCCGAGGCAACAACTCAAATTTGCTCCCATCAAGCATAAACCGCTGGTCTTTGTAGCAGTAAACAATGGATCTGCTTGAAATTCCCACCCTCCATATTAAAATCTCATTTCCAGGATTTAAGGAAACTGCTGGGTTTTCTGTCCAAGGCAAACATAATCAGAAGAGCGAGTTGTGTTGATTTGGATATTCAATGCCTTGGATGATTCAGTATAACATTAGTATGAAATGACTTATCTGCTGAACTGTAATGCTAAAAATTAACAAAACTATTTTAATGTGTGATTTCTCTGTAGCCCTGTGTGCCGAGCGGAAGAATTCATGAGACTGTCGGCACACTCCACTAGGTCCAGGTCATTTAGTGATCTGTTTTCCAGTGATACTAAAACAGCTGTAATTACATTGTTAAACATTGATTAATACACAAGCTACATCGCTAATGTATGAAACGAGCAACATTCAGTGCTCTGAAAGATTTAGTATGAAATTTCACAGTCCTTTGGGACAAGTGGATTGTGGGATTCCATCAATATTAATTCTTTTTAAGCCGGACCCAATTTGCTTACGCAGCTCCATTTTTGCACTACCTTTACGGTTTCGCTAAACAAGCACATTTTATTTTATGTAAAATAATTAGGTGTATTGTCAAACTTGTAGAAACAAATGATTAAAATGGCAAAAATAATTTAATGTGTTTTATAAACCTCATTTTTCATATGCAGATTCCTGCACTGTGGTTATACATTTATTTCTTCCCAGAACTGTTAAATTGTTAAATAAACCATAATGAGTAATTTTGCTTGTCTAAATAAACTAAAGAATCCAACAGCACCCAGTTTACATGTTTTGATAATAGACTATATCCACACTCCCACGTGTTGTTCTAATACATTTTCCTTATGTTTCTTGCCTAAAACATTGCATAGAAAATACTTTAAATGAGTTTTTGAATTGTTTTAAGTTAAAAATTAAAGCCATAAATGTTACCCAAAAAAGAGTACTTGCTTCTACTTGCTCTGGCAATCCATCAACGATGCTCCAACAGTCCTACCAGGTGTGATTTCTTTGTTAAACTGCGATTGGCTGCAGTGGTTACATGCTGACCGCTGGTAAATTAAGTCTGGGAGTACCGTTGGACCTTTAATGCTGGAATGTTGGGAACTTTTTTTTGTTATTTTTGTTCTATAACACTTTCATCTGTTCGGTTAAAAGTTTGGAAAGTTGAATACCACCTTCTGAAGAAGCTCATATGAGAAACGGCGCTGTCGGGGTAGGATCAAACAGCGGTCAGGAACCATTCACATGCCACTTTTTTTATAGATCATATAAGTAAATCCCAGACCACGGAATAGCTTGATAAAGATTATTGTACCGAAATGTCGCCGCAGGAGGCAGATTAAATACGTAAGGTCTTCATCACTGACCGTTGTGGCGCTGTCTTGCTTCTATTCTGGGACACGGAATAGTAAAGTCACGTCCCCCTTTGAAAAAGCAGAAAATGCGAAACGCGCGTAAAGGGCCGCAGAGAGGGCGTGGGGAACTTCTGACCATTTATGGCAACCCTTATTTGTCTCTGTGTACATGTGGTTATCTCCTGATGAAGAAGTCACTTGGACTTCAAAACGCGTTGAATAAACCACCATCTTTTACTTCAAATAAGTCTGGACATACATTTTGTCAGCAGCGCGGATTTTATCCACAGAATTCCATTTTCATTGTTCCTGATACGGTCACTTGCTGACCCGTGGATCTGCTGCAGCCGACATCTCCATGATATCTACACGCCTTAATAAAGGGATCTTTCAGGTTAGTATAATCTGAATATATGTCTTAAATATCCAAGACCCTATTTGCGCTGATCTCTCCTGCAGTTTCTTCATCTGTTAAAAGTTTTGAAAGTTGGATACCACCTGGATTTTTCTGGGGATATTTATTTTTAGACCTCACTATAATGGGTGAAGCTCAAAGTAACATTCGAGAAAAAGCACCATTTTCAGTGTACTCAGCAGAGGTTTTTATAAGGATTTTGAAGTGGATTGTGCTTCAAGATCTACATTGAAATACTTTTTTGAATAAGGCCAGATTCAGACACCCATGAAATACAGTCTGAGTTCTAACCATGGTTTCCAGACCCGAACTCAACAGCTTCATAGGCATAGTCAAGAGACATGCAGACTGTCATGGAGTCATATCTGTACCTGGGTATCTATGTTCTAGCTAAGCTTCCTATTGACATGAATGCAAAAATGCTTGTGTACTGAAAATGGTGCTGTTTGTCTTGAATGTTACTTTTAACTCCCATTATAATCAGTTGGAGGTTTGTTCAGACAGTATTTGAAGTTTTATTAGTAAAGTGACACCTATATGGGCTTTTAGTATGTGAAGCTGAGTGGCCCCAAAACACACTTGACATGGACCTTAACCTCACCAATCCCAATGAAACTGCAGAGATAGATCTTACAGCAGGAAAATGATATTTGTGTCATGCACAAAGTAGGTCAGCCTTGGAACAGTTGGAGACACACAGGTCGTCTGTCCCACCGCGTCTGACATGCAGAAAGTGTTTGAATAAGGTCAGTTGCAGACGAGCGCACTCACTGTTTAAGTGCAATCCGACAAAACATTGGATCACACTTTGACCAATGTTATGCTATGGGGCTGTGAACATGTCAGATTTTTTAATCAGACAGTGTCCGGCCAAGCAAAAAATTGCAGCATTCCTGAGTTGATCTGATATTCGGATCGCACTCGGCCATGCAAGTCAATGACTGCATGAGAAACATTGGACTACACTCTGATGACATCTGACCATAGTCCAATTTCAATGAAGTGACACAATGGAGACTATAGAAACCTGTTTTTCTCCATCTTCTCTTCCTCCAAGTGAATTGGATTGCACTATCAATACTGACACATTGATCAAACTGTGATCAGAGTATCATTTGCATTATTGGCCTGATTCTCTCGGAAGAGAGAATATATAGCCGTCTGCACGAACCCTAAAGGTACCGTCACACTAAGCGACGCTGCAGCGATACCGACAACGATCCGGATCGCTGCAGCGTTGCTGTTTGGTCGCTGGAGAGCTGTCACACAGACAGCTCTCCAGCGACCAACGATCCCGAGGTCCCCGGTAACCAGGGTAAACATCGGGTAACTAAGCGCAGGGCCGCGCTTAGTAACCCGATGTTTACCCTGGTTACCATCCTAAAAAGTAAAAAAACAACCACTACATACTTACCTATCGCTGTCTGTCCTCGGCGCTCTGCTTCTCTGGTCTGGCTGTGAGCGCCGGGCAGCCGGAAAGCAGAGCGGTGACGTCACCGCTCTGCTTTCCGGCCGATGTGCTCACAGCCAGACCAGAGAAGCAGAGCGCCGAGGACAGACAGCGATAGGTAAGTATGTAGTTGTTGTTTTTTTACTTTTTAGGATGGTAACCAGGGTAAACATCGGGTTACTAAGTGCGGCCCTGCGCTTAGTTACCCGATGTTTACCCTGATTACCAGCGAAGACATCGCTGAATCGGTGTCACACACGCCGATTCAGCGATGTCTGCGGGGAGTCCAGCGACCAAATAAAGTTCTGGACTTTCTTCCCCGACCAGCGACAGCACAGCAGGGGCCTGATCGCTGCTGCCTGTCACACTGGACGATATCGCTAGCGAGGACGCTGCAACGTCACGGATCGCTAGCGATATCGTCTAGTGTGACGGTACCTTAAGAGTGCTACAGAGGGGCCTCATTATTTGCCCTTACAGGTTAGTTCGGATTCAACAAGTGAAGCAGTGCCATGTGATCAGGCTAAAGTGTAAATTTTTTGAGACCTATAATAATTAAAAAGCTGAATACAGCAATATCTTTTTGCATAGATGTTGACTTTTATGCCATATATTTGACAGCACTACAAACACATCTGTGGACTCAAGAAGGCTACTGTCTTTTGTACATACATACAATGATATATATATATATATATATATATATAAATATATATATATGTAAATATATATATATATTTATATATATAATTATCATATGGATCATTGGATCATCTTGCTCGACTAACTGCTATCAAATTACAATATTTATATGGGAAAGTTTTTTTGGGGGGGCTCAGGTAAATTTCTGTAGGTGTTCTATATGGCTGCAGATTACAAAATCCTGACAGTGTCGATGCACAAGCTAAGGATTCTGCTCTGTTGCCTATTTCCATGCTCATCATGTCTGCAGATATGTGTTTTGTATTCTTGCAGACACATGACAGCTAGCATCTTTTCCTGCTGCTCTCAATGTGCTAGTAATTAGCCTGTATATGACTGCAGGTATACAAAATCACAGATAACAGAGTGGATCTAGACAGTGTGCATATTGCACTCTTGGTGTAATCTGCATGCATATAGGGTGACAGCAAAAATGTATCTGAAGCATGGACAATTCTTTAATTGGACTCCCGAGATGAAAACCTCTCCAATTGGAAAGTCACATCGGTCTTGGTGTTTTGGCAAACTTGTCAATTGAGCTTAAAATGAAGCCTGACAGCTGCAGTAAGTGACTGTCTTACACGCCGTCTCTTTCATCATTGGCTATAAATAAAGATATATCATTTTTACATTCACACTGATCAGCCATAACTTTAAAAATTCCAACTCATTTTCTATGTTTTTCTCACGTTTCAAAACAGCTCAAACCCATTTAAAGGCATGGATGGCACAAGACCTCTGAAAGTGTCCTGCCGTATCTGGCATGAGCTGCAAATCATTATGCTGGGGCTATATTGTAACTTTGGCAACGATACCTGGCATGCCACCAAAGGTCGCTAGTTGTTGCTTCTACATCGCAGTGCAATGCAGGTGAATGGGGTTGCATTTGCAACTTTTAGGATACGAGAAGTCTGACAAGCAAGTCAAATAAATCAGATGTGGCAATACCCCATTTACTTGTGTTGCACTGCAACGTATCAGCAACAAATCGCAAACTTTGGTCACGTGACATGTTGCGGCCAAAGTCGCCATGTACACCAGCTTTACATTTGCCCATTTTCCTGCTTCTAAGACATCAGACAGAGACAATTTTCACAAGGTTTTCCACGTTATTCAATTCACCTGTAAATTGTTTTAATGTTATGGCTGGTTGGATTAGGTACACATAGTCAAAAGCTTCTTGGTTATTACTGTGTTAAAATGAAAGAGAAATGCTGAAAGGAGAAAAAGAAAAATAGAATCCATGCATCACTTCCTAAATGTGGTTCTTCTGGAATATACTGTGTGCGCTGAATAGTCTGCAGTACATAATTAGAACCAGTATGGAATGTACTCAATTGTTTTGTGTCTTTGTGAAATCTTTTTTGCATTGTCAGGTATAGTATAGAAGAAGATATTGTGTTACTCTGAATACACGCTTTCCATGTTAAAGGGATTCTGTCAGCTGATACAGTTGAATCCAGAAGTTTACATACACTATATAAAAAGACACACATGCATGTTTTTCTCAAAATCGGACATGAAATCAGAATAAACTTTTCCGGATTTAGGTAATTTAGAATTATCATAATTATTAATATTTGCCAAATGCTGAAATAATGAGAGAGAGAGAGAATGTTTTAAGGCATTTTTATTACTGCAAAGTCAAAAGTTTACATACATTTCATTAGTATTTGGTACCATTGCCCATAAACTGAATGACTTGGGTCAAACATTTGGGATATCCTTCCACAAGCTTCTCACAATAGTTGGTCGGAATTTGTGCCCATTCCTCCTGAATAAACTGGTGTCACTGATCCAGGTATGTAGGTCGCCTTCCTCCCACCTGCCTTTTCAGCTTTACCCATACATTTTCATTAGGATTGAGACCAAGGCTTTGTGATGGCCACACGAAAACATTGACTTTGTGATCTTTAAGCCACTGTGTTACCATTTTGCCAGTATGCCCTGGGTCATACATCTGAACAGGAGTGATGGTAGTGCCAAGGGAATTATTTTGTGAGTTTTGGAAATATGTGAAGGACAATGGTTAGACAGTGATGGGAATGGGCAGAAGTGGAACAAAGGCAGAGGTAGATTAAATGGAAAATCTGACATGTTAGGTGGAAGGCAACAAAGAAGGATGATTTAGTAATCTACGCAGATGATAAGGGCTTGCACTAGAATTGGTATAGAAACGAATGCTCTCTGCTTTCTCAACCAAAAACTTGTGCACTGGATGCTAATTGAATAACCGTTACTTTGTGAGGCTGACAACTCCCAATTGCTATATATGTATGTAAATGTACTGTGTTTAGTATTATCCTCCTAGACACTGTAGTTCCTGCAGTCAGGGTTGGCAAGAGTTAACTGTAGGGCCAAACCATGTTGGGGAGGAGGATTTTGGGATCTCTGGGTAGTGTTGGATAAACACGTAAGATGGGCTGCACTGCTGGAGTAAATCGTACCGGCATTTTTATCGAGTGAAAAAAACAAATATTGTTCCATTAATGTGCTTTCATTCTCTTATTCTCCCCTGTGCCATCGTTTACCAATTTTAATGACAATACCATTTATTCTCAGAATCACCACCGAGCTTGTTTACAACTACATTTTTCAATGTCACCTTCCAACAAGACAATAAACCTTGTCACGATGCTTACCTTCTGATAGGTCACAATCATGACATAACATTGCATTAGTTATCAGTATAGTCTATTCTTCACTGTCCAAGTAAAGGGAGTTTGTCACCAGGTTTTTATAACCTAATCTGAGAGTAGCATAATGCAGAGATAGAGACCTTGATTTCAGTGATGTGTCAATTACTGGGCCACTCACTGTAGTTTGGATAAAATTACAGTTTTATCAGCAGGAGGTTATCACTAGAGGACTAGTAAACCAGCTGCCAGATTGTCCTCCATATTCATGAGCTCTGTATAACCCCGCCCCTACCAGTGATTGGTAGCTTTCTGTGTACACTCTACAGGCACACAAAGGTGCCAATCAATGGTGTGGGTGGGGTAACACAGACCTCAACATTCAAATAACTGGTAGATCAGAAAAAAACAGGAATTTTATCAAAATGACAAAAATGAGGAGAGAAAAAAACCCATACAGTATCATAGTAACATACATAGTAACATAGTTAGTAAGGCCAAAAAAAGACATTTGTCCATCCAGTTCAGCCTATTTTCCATCATAATAAATCCCCAGATCTACGTCCTTCTACAGAACCTAATTGTATGATACAATATTGTTCTGCTCCAGGAAGACATCCAGGCCTCTCTTGAACCCCTCGACTGAGTTCGCCATCACCACCTCCTCAGGCAAGCAATTCCAGATTCTCACTGCCCTAACAGTAAAGAATCCTCTTCTATGTTGGTGGAAAAACCTTCTCTCCTCCAGACGCAAAGAATGCCCCCTTGTGCCCGTCACCTTCCTTGGTATAAACAGATCCTCAGCGAGATATTTGTATTGTCCCCTTATATACTTATACATGGTTATTAGATCGCCCCTCAGTCGTCTTTTTTCTAGACTAAATAATCCTAATTTCGCTAATCTATCTGGATATTGTAGTTCTCCCATCCCCTTAATTAATTTTGTTGCCCTCCTTTGTGCATCAATGTGCATACCTGTATGTAATATGAACTACATTTTATTAAAAAACAAATCAATGCTTCATAAAAACAATTGAAATCAAATAAGAAATCCACAGCATTGCCATTCCAGCATAAATATGCATGTCCAAAATATACAAAAATAATAAATATATCCCATACACAGATATGGGTGAAAAGATATTGAGGAATAAACATGAAGTATATGAAAAATGTGCAGGATATTAAGCAACATATGCTCATATTAAAGTACAAATATTAAAGCTAATAAAATCTCAATACCTATATAAAATAGGAAAGCGCATACAGTAACAGTAAATAAATAGACACATAAAACACACTATGTAGCCCATAAATAAAGAAATATCGTATAATGGTTATGTGTAAACCTAAGCAGCTATATACTTTGGATAGGGAGTGGTTAATGCAATAGTATTCAATATATGAAACCCATGATATGGAATCCAAAGCAGAATAGGGGAATGACAGTTAAAAAACCCCATGCGTATCACTGATCAAGCCAGCTTCATCAGGGGAGGAAGGCAGGGTTACACAGTGTTAGGTGTCGAGTTCCCGGCGCTGCACATGGGGAATCTTGAACAATGTCCTCTGCGGTCTCCGATTCTTCCCCAGCTGCAGTGGAGCCTGCTCAGCAGAGACGTCGGTCCCAGCGTCTGGCTCAAGCTGATACTGTGTGGCTGGTTACAGCAGCCGCCCCAGGTTCAGCCTTTGTAACCAGCATTGATCAGCAGCGCGCAGACGTTCCAGGGACTAAGTCCTGCTTTTCATCTACTGAACATGCCCATGGGACGACCTCTCATTGGAGGTCACATGCTCAGGTCCTGTAGCGGCTCCGATTGGACCACTAGGAAGGTCCTGGAAGGCTACATCTATTAAAGGTTTGCATGGCCGCTCGGCCATGCGCTAGTATAAATCTGTAATTGTGTGCGTGTGTGGATGTATGTCTGAATCTGGTGAAAGATCCAAATCATACCCATTCCTAGTGTTGGTGAATGTACTTGAGTGATTGAGCTACATAGCGCCAGATTGTGCCATCCAGCACCAGGCACGAGTTTACTGCGTCAATTTGCAGTGACCACCAGTGTGGTGCCCTGCGCAGCCAGTGCGCTTTCCTAGCCCTAGTTAGGGTGGATAGTGGCATCCCCCAGAGCGGCGCTGTATGCACTCTGTGCGGTAAATCTTTAATTAGTCCTGACAACCACTCATGGTGTCCTCAGGCGCGGGCTCCAAAGCCACCGAGGGTCAGAGCGAGATCAATCACCAGCATAGTGGGGGTGAATTTCAGGGATCCCACTAGCCTCCATCTGCTGCACCCTGTGACTGCTAACAGGGCACAGCGTTTCCTTTATTTCCTTGTGACTCTGTGAAGCAACAGAGTTCGCATCAGTTCATACCGGGTGACAGAACCCGTGTTTATTCTGGCGTAGTACCGTCATATAGTGCCGCCATGACCTAGCAGTAGGTTCCATCTCTGCACGGTGGACCCCGGGCTGCGAATGCACCTTATTTCTATCTTTATATTTATTTGGTGCGTTCCGCTAGCCCTAACACACAGATCTCAACATTTAGGTTACTGGTAGATCTGCAGCAAAAAAAAAAAAAACGGATTTTAGCAAAATGAAAGAAAACAATCCAGTAAGTGATACATCACTGGAATTAGGAAAATAACAGAAATCAGTCAGTAAGTGATACATCACTGGAATTAGGGAAATGATAGAAAACAATCTATTAAGTAAGACATCACTGGAATTAGGTAAATAACAGAAAGCAGTCCAGTAAGTGAGACATCAGTGGAATTAGAGTCTTTGCCCCTTATGTAATGCTACTCTCACATGGGGTAGCTATATCCTGGTGACTGATTCCCTTTAGGCAAATCCAACAAATCATATTAATAGGATTTTATTTTTTCTGCTACACAAAAAGTCGATCCATTGAGTCTTTGAGCTGAATTTCCATACAACCATGTTGTAGCAAAAATCTGGCGACAGATTCCTTTAAAAAATCTGTGTAATGAAGAGCAAGATAAAGCTACTGAATCTACTGTCATCTAATCCGCAAGAACTTCTTTACCGCTCTACAGCCAAAATAGAATAGCTTCCCTGAAAAATGTATCCACAACATTAAAACCGTTCTTCAGGCAGTGCTGAAGGCAAAAGTAATCCTACCAGCTATTCTGTAGGGATGTCTAATAAGATGCACGCGCAGAACGGACAACGAATCTGCTGACTTTTAGTGGTATTGAGACACGAGACAATACAAGAGGCCAGGTCTAAAAATCTTAGAACCTTATGGAAGGTGCAAACGTAACTTTTTAAAAAAGTGGATGTGCATGTTTAGATTTTAAGAAAAATTGTAGATTTTTAAAGCGCAAAATAGTAATGCCAAAGATACCGTCACATGCTTCCTAAAAGGCAGTCACTGATGCTCAGACATTACAATGTCTCTGGATGATCAATGGCTCTGTTCGAACCCTTCCGTCATAAAAATTATATTCTGCAAAAATAATTAGACAAAAGAATCCATGAAGGTTACTTTTC
The DNA here is from genome assembly GCF_032444005.1 of Ranitomeya imitator. Classification (NCBI taxonomy): domain Eukaryota; kingdom Metazoa; phylum Chordata; class Amphibia; order Anura; family Dendrobatidae; genus Ranitomeya; species Ranitomeya imitator. The sequence continues at coordinate 325,603,726 of NC_091286.1, read as the reverse complement.
CACGGATTAACTTTTCACACTACAGCCTAATATCATTAACCGCGAGACATTGGCTGTTTTGTTAAAGGCAACACATTATACATCAAGAAATGGTTTTCGTTAGCCATGCCACGTCTTATCTGTAAAGATAATATAAAGGAGGAAAGCTGCATATTTGCGGGGAGAGCGTTTTATCCAGTTGGCGAGAATATTTTTTCTCTTAGATAACACTAATATGTGTGTGGGGTAGGGCGACTGTAACACTTTGATTGTTGCATGCGGCCAGATCTCTTTATAAAGAACCTAATACTTCTTTGCAGTTGAAGGAGAAAGCCTTTCGCATTTTTTCCTTTTGCGGATTTACTTGTCCAGTGAAAATGACCGATGAATAAGAAGCTGGCTATCATAAAAGACAGAACTGTGGGGATCCTCATTAATCTGCTAATAGTTTTTTCTGTCATACCTCTTCAAAGTTTCTGGTCCTGTAAAGAATGCATGTCGTGGCAGCAAAGGCAGCCTGGCCTTCCACTCATCACCAACATCAAGGCACATTACAACAAAGCCACTATGGCCTTTTAAATTGTCTTCTGCTTAACTTAACCATGGCCGGGGTTAACGGCCTTGAAACAGAAGGAAAAAAAAATAATCTGTTTATTTAACTGTACTCACAAACCGAAGAAAGGACAAAAAGCACCTATTTTAGTGAGTAAGTTAACAAATAAGCTTAAGAAAGTTACTAATTCCATGTAGGATTATGCTAGGGTTTAGAAAAAAGAGCGGAGTGTTCCTTAACTAAGTGCCAGCTGTTTAACTGTCATGGCTTCCGTCATCCTCTAATCAAGGATTATTATGATAGCCTCTCCCTAGGCTTATGGTGTATGCAAAGTCATGTAAATATTATTAAAAAAGTGAGTGCAGGTCATGTTCAATGAAGTGAGAGGAACCACATGGGGGTGCACTGTAAGACATTATTACAGTATGAATTTAGTGAACTGAAATATTAAAAATGTACTAACAAATCAAATACAGATAGAAAATACTAAGGCATATGGTAGCAGTCCGCTTACATATGTATTAGTCCTACAAAAAACATGGAGTAGAAGTCCACAGAAAATATAGAATCAAGTAAATTTATTCAATCATGAGGCATAAAGTATATCACAAAAAGGCTCAGGTATGAGGGACATCAATACATCACATATGTAAACGGTCAGGGAAAGATGGACTAAAAGGTCACAGTAATATCAAGGTTAATGGTGACCTCAAGTGCTTAGTGCATATAAAGTGCAACACTAGTGACCAATGATGTATTTATAAAGTAACATACTCAAACCTTAGGTGTATATTACATACAGGCCACTGTCAAGGTAACATGCAATGCTCACTCGCTACTATAAAAGTGCATGTAAAGTTCAAAGTATGGCTTAACCATACAGATGCCTGTGTGATGAGATGTTCAGTGCTGCCCCGACGTGCGTTTCACGTGGGCTTCCTCGGGGGGGGGGAGGGGGGGTCTGTGACATACTGCAACATACATCTATGGTTTGAGGGCTTTTGCTGCGTTAAATTTCTCACCCATACAGTATTCCGTATTCTGGGGTACATTACTGTGATATCTATCCCTCCAAAAAAGCATTTAAACATTTTTCTGGGTTAAATTACATACCCATACAGTATTCTGTCATCTGTGGTACATTGGTGTGATATCTAGCACTTACAAAAAGCATTTACATTTTTTCTGCATTAAATTACTCATCCATAAAGTATTCCGTGGTCTGGGGTACATTATTTTGATATCTCTCACTTCAAAAAAGTATTCAAAAATTTTGCTGGGCTAAATTACTCACTTATACAGTATTCCATAGTCTGGGGTACATTATTGTGAAATTTATCACTCTAAAAAAGTTCTAACATTTTTTGCCATGGGAGTGACTGGTGGAATAACTGGTGGAATATTGGAGCCAGAGTAAGCTGGCACAACAACAGAGGTGGCAGGAGCCTGTGGTCCAGATCAGGATGATTTCCCGGAACTACCAAGGTCCAACCTCAGTCCGCATCCTTTACTACTGGGGTTTCTGCTGAGTGCGATGGGAGAGCAAGGATACAGGAACTGGCGAGCAGACTGCAGGGCCTAGGCTGGTTGGAAGAGACAAGGAGGCGAGTCAGGACAAGGTCTTGGGAAATGTTATCGGGCCCTCTAAGCTCAAGGTACCTATAGTTGGCATCCCATGGGGTGGTTGTTAGTTGCAACCATCAGCGTACAAGGTGGTCTATTGAAGAGTTTGGGTTCCATCATCACATCTCATTCAACCATTGGTCAATAGAGACAGAACACGTTCCTCAAAGGCACCAAGAGCTGATGGCTGGAACCAGGGTCATGTTCCTTAAAATGGAGGAGCAATATCGCTGGTATACATTGGGTGTGATCCCAGAAGGTAGGGAGCAGGATGAACCATTCTTGAGGAATAAATGGGCCTGGGAGAGGCTCTTTGAGGTGGCTCAAGATAGGAACACTACCATTCCCGAGAGAGCGCACTGTCCTTGGAGTTCCCCATCTCCTATCAGGGAGCAGCCGATGGTGCAGGTGACACAGAGAGCTGTTGCCCATTTCTATATATCGGGAGCTCCGGCACTACCAGAAGCCAGGTCACTTACAGCCCAGGTACTTGGAAATCGCCCTCCAGAAAGAGAGACAGTCTTCCCAGCCTCCCAATGAAGGAGAAGAAGAAGCGGACATTTAAAGAGGGTTTCTGTATTATCGTTCTTATTATTTTTTCCTGGCTTTGCATTTTCTACAAAGCCTTTATGAGTGTAGAAGTACATAAACTACACTGGCAAAATATTATTTCTGGATTCAATTAGTCATCCATACAGTTTAATGCTGTTAGTGGTACATTTCTATGTTAAAAGTAACCAAAAAGTATTAAAATATTTGGCTGGGTTAAAAAAGTTCAAAAAAATTTCTGTTTCAAATTTCTCATCCATACATTATTAAGTAATACATTATTAAGTAGTCTGGGATACATTGCTGTGATATACAACACTCACAAAAAGTGTTAAGAATTTTGCTGGGTTAAATATCACACCCATACAGTATTCTGTTGTCTGGGGTATCCATCTGTGATATAAAACCCTCCTAAAAACATTCAAAAATGTATCTGAATTCAGTTACTCATCCATAGAGTATTATGTGTTCTGAGGTACATTTTGGTGGTAAAGAACACTCCAAAAAAACGTCAAAAATTTATCTGTATTTAAAAAGTCATCCATTGATCATAACGTGTTCTGGGGTACATTTCATTAGTTTATAACCCTTAAAAAATTGATAAAAAAAGTATCAGTATTATATTGCTCACTCATAGAGTATTTCATCTTGGGTGCATTTTGGTGGTATCTAGCCCTCCCAAAAATTGTTCAAAAATGTATTGGCATTATATTGCTCATCCACAGAGTATTATGTCTTCTTGAGTACATTACAGTTGCATCTAAGCCACCAAGAAATTGAAAAAAAAAATGCATTGGTATTATATTGGCAATTCATAGAGTAATACATGTTCTTGGGTAGATTTTGGCTGTATATAACCCTCTAAACAATTTGTCTCATTTTTTCCGTGTTATAGTGCTCATCCATAGAGTATTATATGTTCAGGGGTAGATTTTGGTAGTATGTAACCCTCCATAAAATTGTTACAAAATTATCTGTATTATATTCCTCATCCATAGAGTTTTACATGTTCTTAGGTAGATTTCTGTGGTAGCTAACCCTCAAAACAAGTTGTCTAAATTTATTGTTGTATTATATTGCTCCTACATACACTACTACGTATTCTCGGGTAAATTTCAGTGGATTCTTTCTCTCTGAAAAATTGTTAAAAAGTGTATCAGTATTATATTGATCATCCATAGAGTATTACATGTTCTTGGGTAGATTTCGGTGGTATCTAAACCTCCCAAAAATTGTTAAAAAATGTATTGGTATTATATTGCTCAGGCACAGAGTACTACATCTTCTTTTTATATATTTCAGTAGCATCTAATCCTCCAAAATTTGTTCAAAAATGTGTTGGTATTATATTGCTGATCCACAGAGTATTACATGCTCTTTGGCAGATTTTGGTGATATATAACCCTCCAAAAAATTGTTAAAAAATGTATCTGTGTATATTGCTCATCCATATAGTTTTACATGTTATAATCCTCAAAACAAGTTTATATTGCTCATCCATAGAGTATTACATCTTCTTGAGTACATTTTGGTCGTATCTAACCCTCCTAGAAATTGGAAAAAGTGTATGGCATTATATTGCTCATTCATAGAGTATTACATGTTCTTTTTAGATTTCGGTGGCATATAACTCTCAAAACAAGTTTATATTGCTCATCCAGTAATGCGTCTTCTTGAGTACATTTTGGTCGTATCTAACCCTCCTAGAAAAACTATTAAAAAATGTATCGGTATTAAATTGCTTATCCATAGAATTTTACATGTTATAACCCTCAAAACAAGTTGTTTAATTTTTTTCGGTATTATGTTGGTCATCCAAGCAGTATTACGTGTTATTGGGTACATTTCGATGGTATCTATCAAAAAAATTGTTAAAAATGTATTGGTATTATATTGCTCATTCATAGAGTTTAACATGTTCCTGGGTAGATTTCAGTAGTATCTCACCCTCAAAACAGTTATCTAATTTTTTTCGGTATTATATTGCTCATCCATAGAGTATTAAGTGTTCTTGCGTGCATTTCGGTAGTATCTTACCCCGCAAAAAATTGTTCAAAAATGGTACATTGCTCATCCATAGAGTATTACTTGTTCTTCGGTACATTTCAGTGGTATTTAACTCTCAAAAAATTGTTCAAAATTTTTTCGGTATTACCATATATACTTGTATATAAGCTGACCCAAGTATAAGCCGAGGCACCTAATTTTGCCTCGAAAAACTGGGAAAACTTATTGACTTGAGTGTAAGCCGGGTATGCATTGTCGCCTAAGCCCTATTCTGGTATGCATGGTTCCTCATCCCAATCTTGGTATGCATGGCTCCTTATCCCCATCCTTGTATGCATGGCTCCTTATTCCCATCCTTATCTGCATGGCTTCTTATTCCCATCCTTGTACGCATGGCTCCTTATTCCCATACTTGTCTGCGTGGTTCCTCATCCCTATCCTTGTATGTATGGCCCCCATGAGAAAAGCATAAAAAACCCATCCTACTTATCTTCCCTGTGCACCCTCGCAGCATCTCGTTCCAGTGCTAGGAGCTCCTGTGGCTGAGAGATCACGTGTCTCCACTCATTAAGGTAATTAATTTTCACCTCTCTCCATGTCTATAGGAGTGGAGAGAGGTGAATATTCATTACTTTAATAAGCTGGCACCCGTGATAGCCTGGCAGCTGCTGGAAGCCGGCTGCTGACACTGTGCATGTGGTATAAGAGAAATTAATGTTTACTGCAAGTGCAGTGAATATTAATTTTATTTAGCAGTGGGAACATACTTTAGCTGCAGCAGCCGGCTTCTGCCTCCTGTCACACACTGCTCCACTGCTTCCCCTCCCCACTGTCTTGTGAGACAATGACTTACATACTAGCCGAGGGAGGCATTTTCAGCACAAAGCAATGTGCTGAAAAAACTCAGCTTATACACGAGTATATACGGTATTTTGCTCATCCATACAGTATTATGTGTTCTTGGGTACATTTCAGTGGTATATACAACACTACAAAAAAGCAGTGAGAAATTTATCTGGATTCAATTACTCACCAATATAGTTTTACATGCTTTTTGTTACATTTTGGGGTTATATAAAACTTTAAAAAAACTTTAAACATTTTAGATTGATTCAATTACTTATCCATACAGAGTTAAGTGCTTACTGTTACATTTCAGTATGATATAAAAAGAAAAAAACTTGAAAAAATGTTTATGGATTTAATGATTCAGCCGTACACTGCAATGCAGTTCTTGCTACAGTTTGCTGGTATATTAAATTCCAAAAAAACCTTTTCAAATCATTTTATGGGTTCATGGATAAATCAATACACAGTAATGTGGTCCTTGTTTCATTTCACTGATGTATTAAACTCACAAAAACTCTTACAAAACTCTTCAGGGATTCAATTAGTCATCCATACACTCCAACCCGGTTCTTGTTACATTTTGGCTGGTATATTAAACTGTTAAAAAAGCTTCCAAAACTTTTTAGGGATTCAAGGATTCATCCATACACTGTAACGTGGTTCTAGTTACATTTTGCTGGTATATTAAACTCACAAAAACCCTTCGAAAATGTTTTAGGGATTCAATGATTCATCCTTATACTGTAATGCAATTCTTGTTACATTATATTAAACTTTATAAAAAGCTTCCAAAACTTTTAATGAATACAATGTGTTACGCTCGAGCTCTGACTGTTTAACGTGAGAGTGAATTGTGGACCCACTGTACCATGGACCAGACTTTCCCATGAAGGGTATGACGAAGCAGCTTACTTGGCATTTGCTGGAGTCTCTAGTGGTCAGGTCAGGCTTTTGCGGTAGGTAGCTGCCTGCTGCCACTACATCCATAAGAAGTAGCTGACCCCCAAAAGGACATGAAGCTGTAATTGCAGATACTGGCAGGAATGGCAAGGATACTGGTGGGCACAGCAGGTGCAGGTGGGTGAAGCAGGTATACTGACTGGCACTGCCGATTCACAGACAGCCAGGTACTGGCAGACATGGCTGGTATGCAGACAGACAGGTGATGGTGGGCATGGCTGACACACAGGCACAGATAGCACCCAGTTCAGACTGGACTGACAGAAACAGCTTCAGGAAGAACTGGGTCATTGGCAGGTATGTCTGGGATGAAGGAAAAAGTAGGACCCAGTACAGACTGCACAAAGAACTGCAGGTGCGGACAATGAATGAAACACAGATGCAGGCAAGCAGTAAAACCACAGATGTTGTCAAGCAGGGAATCACAGATGTGGACAAGCAGGAAACTGCAGATGCGAACAAGCAGGGAACCGCAGATGTGGAAAAGGTATGGAGCCACCGGTTCCCACAAGAGAGACATAACTCGATTCATATGGAACAGACAGGGTTTGGTTTGCACAAAACAATTTCAAGAACAAATACACAGGACAGACATGGTCAAATTCACACAAGACCAATACAAGGACAGGTACACACAGGACAAACAGGGCCAAGATCACACAGGGTACTTACAATGAAGTATCAAATGTACACATTAATGTTGCACAGGTACAAGTTCTAACAGCAGGTTTAAGGATTGGTGCAGAGTTAGACACAGCAGATTTAGGAACAGGTTTGGAGGGAGGAACCGATTCAGACACAGCAGATGTGGAAATAAGTGCTGATTCAGACACAGAAAGATACAGACCCCGGCTCAGATACTGACATAGCAGATACATTGAAAGATACAGGCTAGATGCAAAAAGGTTCAGGTACAGGTTCAGGCGATGGCATATGCACAGACACAAGTACACGTTCAGGGTACATGCCTGGGCATACAGACCCAGGGAAACAGGTTTGGGCAAAGAGTGGAACTGATAATGGACTTAGCAGCTTACACATAAGCTAGACACTAAAGTCCATGATGTTGAGCAGGCAACTCCCAAAGGGTAAGGTGTCTTAAGTACCAGATGCCTCCCAGGTATTGGCTGAGAACATCTTAGGAGCGCATGCACTGTCTCTTTAAGAAACAGGAAGGTCCCATGCATGCGCCTTAAGCATTGTGTCAGAAAACATGCACAGCAAGCAGAGAAAACGGAGCTTACCACACAGGCAGGAGTGGTGAGTATGCCAGTGTCCCTGCCAAACAGAGGAGTAGTCACACGGGGATGCTGGCATTACATAATGATTCATTCATACACTGTAACAACATTTTGTTACATTTCGCTGGTATATTAAACTCACAGAAAAACTTAAACTTTTTATGGATTCAATGACTCATCCATACACAGTAATGCAGTTCTTGCTATATTTCGCTGGTGAATTAAGCTCACAGAAACTCTTCCAAAACTTTTTATGGGTTCAATGATTCATCCATATACTGTACTGCGGTTCTTGTTACATTTAGCTGGTATATTAAATTCTAAATAAAGCTTCCAATACTTTTTATGGATTCAGTGATTTATCCACAATCTATAACGTGGTTCATTTAAAATTTTGCTGGTAAATTAAATGCACAAAAACCCTTCCTAAACTTTTTATGGATTCAAGAATTCATCCATACACTGTAGTGTGGTTCTTATTACATTTCACTGGTATATTAATCTCACAGAAACCTTTCCAAAACTTTTTATGGATTCAGTGATTCATTCGCACAGTTTAACGTGCTTTGTGTAACATTATGGTGGGTTAAAATTTGTAAAAACTGCTTGGCCTGATACAGTTCACAAAATATTTTTGGTAAAAAAGTGACAATTGTCATCAAGACTGTAAATCCTGCTTTGTGTGAAATTTCCTTGGTTTGAAATAAAAACCAAAATTGGCCTGCTACAGGTGTACACTTTCTTGATATTTTAATGAGGCAGTCCACTTGTTGCCTTCCAGGGTGTATTGATGACCCTGCTTCTAATTTTTGACAGGTTTTGCACTCTGCATGACTTTTAGGAGTGTAAGCGTACCACAACTATACTTTTCTCACAAAATTTGAATGAAGTTGGTATCTTCAAGGTTGTTTGGATGACCCTGCATGTATTTTTTGGCAGGCTTTGCAATTATGGCATAGCCTTTATGAGTCTAAGAGTACCACTACAAGACAAATTGAGCAAAATGTGTATGAGTTCCTTCTTTATCTCTAATACAAGGTGTATCTGAGTCCCTCTTCTATCACATTTTGGCAGTTCTTGCTTCCTTCAAAAATTACACTGAAATTTCCATTTGTTTATAAATAATTTACATAATGTGTTATTATTTTAAATTATTATTAAATTATTTTTTTAAAGATCCTTTTAAAATTTTGCGTTATATAAAATTTATTATACAATTATAAAATTCCATGTTTTTACAGTGTTAATGCATAGTACTACACACAGGTGCTGCTAGCATATTGCCCTCCATGATATGGTTAGTGGATAGAAGCCTGCAAAGTGGATTCTGATCCTGCAATCGCATTCTTATTTACTAGGGTTTAACAAGCTAGGGACCCTATATAATAAAACTGGGCTAACAAAGATCCCAATACAAAAATAAATATATGAGTCCAAACAATGGCGGACAAGTAAATGTATAGAGCAAGGCAAGCTAATACTTCACCCTAGCCAGTCCACAGAGGTCACCCCATGTCCCTAGAAGCAGCTCTGTAGCCAAGTGGGGAGAGAGGACCCAGGCGTTCCGACACTCGAGGTGTCTTTTTCAGGGTGAGTATCATATAAAATTCATTATACAGGAAAGAATGGTTCTTAACTTTTTTTAATGTAAACTCCAATTTCATGTCGATTTTCAATGTTTTATTGTCAGTCCTTAAAGTGGATTAGAAATGTGACAGCATTGTTCTCGGCAGCGATCTGGGAGTCAGTGATGAAGCCTGTGGTCTTCCCCATCCTGTTCTATTTCCTTTCATTACTTTTTCCATCCATTTCAACATTTTTCACTGCCCCTCATATTTATAGAGTCTGCCAGAAAAATGCTCAGATTTCGCATTGACTCCCATTTATACTCGTTGCTCGAAACAAGCATTCGATCAACAGGAATTGCTCAGTTTGAGTAACGATCATTCGAGAATTTTAGTTCTCGCTCATCTCTATTCAAAATGCATCAATCTTATGTGATCCTTTCCAGGGGGGACTTGTTGAAATTGTAAAATATATGCACTGAATAGCTTGACTTGTATGTGTTTTTATATGGACTACAATAAAGGCAAGTTGTATCATGCTGGATTTGGCCCCTTGGAATTCTTCTAGGAACCTATTCTACTACTGCTAATAGAAAATACTGTCTAATAGGGAAATTATTTATGTAATTCATGAATATTAAGGTACATTAGAACAGGGGTTGGGTGGGTCACATGACAGACTGTGACTATCATGGTGGATTGACTATTGTGGAATGGACCAAACTTTTGAAATTAATTCTGCTCAACATTAATATTAGCATATTAGTTAAAATTACTATTTTAGATTAATTGTACCACTTAATATTATTATTATTTATTATTATAGCGCCATTTATTCCATGGCGCTTTACATGTGACGAGGGGTATACATAATAAAAACAAGTACAATAATCTTGAGCATAATTAAGTATGCTGACTCCCCCTACACACTGTGGGATGTAAAACTTTGGGCACTTTAGGTCAAAATTACTTTTATTGTGAAAAGGTAAGCAAGTTGAAGATGAAATGATCTCTAAATGGCCTAAAGTTAAAGATAACACATTTATTTTTGTATTTTAGGGAAAAATATATATATATATTCATCTTTTACATTTAAATTTTTTTTTAAATGAAAGTGGGCAGATGCAAATGTTGCCATTGCCACAGGCTGCAACACAACCCCAAAGCGTGATTGATCCACCCCATGCATAATGGTTGGCAAGATGATCTTTTCCTGAAATTCCATGCCCTTTTTTCTTCACACATATCTTTGATCATTGTAGCCAAAGAGTTCTATTTTAACCTCATTGGTCCACAAGGTTTATTTCCAAAATGCGTCAGGTTTGATAAGATATTCTATTGCACACTTCTGACGCTGAATTTTATGCTGAGGACATAGGAGAGGTTTTCTATTGATGACTTTTCCATGAAGACCATATTTGTGCAGGTATCTCCGAATGGTAGAATTACTTTTTTAACCCCTTTCTGCCATTAGACGTACTATTGCATCCATGTGGGGTGGGCTTTACTTCCCAAGGACGCAATAGTACGTCATATGCGATCGGCAGCGCTCACGGGGGGGAGCGCCGCCGATCGCGGCCGGGTGTCAGCTGCCTATCGCAGCTGACATCCGGCACTATGTGCCAGGAGTGGTCACGGACCGCCCCCGGCACATTAACCCCCGGCACACCGCGATCAAAGATGATCGCGATGTGCCGGCGGTGCAGGGAAGCATCGCGCAGGGAGGGGGCTCCCTGCGGGCTTCCCTGAGCCCCCCGCAGCAACGCGATGTGATCGCGTTGCTGCGAGGGTCTTACCTCCCTGCTCCAGGCCCGGATCCAAGATGGCCGCGGATCCGGGTCCTGCAGGGAGGGAGGTGACTTCACAGAGCCTGCTCAGAGCAGGCACTGTGAAGCAGCCTGCACTCCTATCAGATCGGTGATCTGACAGAGTGCTGTGCAAACTGTCAGATCACCGATCTGTGATGTCCCCCCCTGGGACAAATTAAAAAAGTAAAAAAAAAATTTTTCAAATGTGTAAAAAAAAATAAAAAAATATTCCAAAATAATGAAAAAAAAAAAATATTATTCCCATAAATACATTTCTTTATCTAAATAAAAAAACAAAACAATAAAAGTGCACATATTTAGTATCGCCGCGTCCGTAACGGCCCGACCTATAAAACTGGCCCACTAGTTAACCCCTTCAGTAAACACCGTAAGAAAAAAAAAAAAAAAACGAGGCAAAAAACAACGCTTTATTATCATACCGCCGAACAAAAAGTGGAATAACACGCGATCAAAAAGATGGATATAAATAACCATGGTACCGCTGAAAGCGTCATCTTGTCCCGCAAAAATGAGCCGCCATACAGCATCATCAGCAAAAACATAAAAAAGTTATAGTCCTGAGAATAAAGCGATGCAAAAATAATTATTTTTTCGCAAAATAGTTTTTATCGTATAAAAGCGCCAAAACATAAAAAAATGATATAAATGAGGTGTCGCTGTAATCGTACTGACCCGAAGAATAAAACTGCTTTATCAATTTTACCAAACGCGGAACGGTATAAACGCCTCCCCCAAAAGAAATTCATGAATAGCTGTTTTTTGGTCATTCTTCCTCACAAAAATCGGAATAAAAAGCGATCAAAAAATGTCATGTGCCTGAAAATGTTCCCAATAAAATCGTCAACTCGTCCCGCAAAAAACAAGACCTCACATGACTCTGTGGACCAAAATATGGAAAAATTATAGCTCTCAAAATGTGGTAACGCAAAAAATATTTTTTGCAATAAAAAGCGTCTTTTAGTGTGTGACGGCTGCCAATCATAAAAATCCGCTAAAAAACCCGCTATAAAAGTAAATCAAACCCCCCTTCATCACCCCCTTAGTTAGGGAAAAATTAAAAAAATGTATTTATATCCATTTTCCCGTTAGGGCTAGGGTTAGGGTTAGGGCTAGGGTTAGGGTTAGGTTTAGGGCTAGGGTTAGGGTTAGGGCTAGGGTTAGGGTTAGGGCTAGGGCTAGGGTTAGGGTTAGGGTTGGGGCTACAGTTAGGGTTGGGGCTAAAGTTAGGGTTAGGGTTTAGATTACATTTACAGTTGGGTATAGGGTTGGGATTAGGGGTGTGTCAGGGTTAGGGGTGTGGTTAGGGTTACCGTTGGAATTAGGGTTAGGGGTGTGTTTGGATTAGGGCTTCAGTTATAATTGGAGGGTTTCCACTGTTTAGGCACATCAGGGGCTCTCCAAACACGACATGGCGTCCGATCTCAATTCCAGCCAATTCTGCGTTGAAAAAGTAAAACAGTGCTCCTTCCCTTCCGAGCTCTCCCGTGTGCCCAAACAGGGGTTTGCCCCAACATATGGGGTATCAGCGTACTCAGGACAAATAGGACAACAACTTTTGGGGTCCAATTTCTCCTGTTACCCTTGGGAAAAAACAAACTAGGGGCTAAAAAATAATTTTTGTGGGAAAAAAAAAAAGATTTTTTATTTTCACGGCTCTGCGTTATAAACTGTAGTGAAACACTTGGGGGTTCAAAGTTCTCCCAACACATCTAGATGAGTTCCCTGGGGGGTCTAGTTTCCAATATGGGGTCACTTGTGGGGGGTTTCTACTGTTTAGGTACATTAGGGGCTCTGCAAACGCAATGTGACGCCTGCAGACTATTCCATCTAAGTCTGCATTCCAAATGGCACTCCTTCCCTTCCGAGCCCTCCCATGCGCCCAAACGGTGGTTCCCTCCACATATGGGGTATCAGCGTACTCAGGACAAATTGGACAACAACTTTTGGGGTCGAATTTCTCCTCTTACCCTCGGGAAAATACAAAACTGGGGGCTAAAAAATAATTTTTGTGGGAAAAAATTTTTGTTTTATTTTTACGGCTCTGCATTATAAACTTCTGTGAAGCCCTTGGTGGGTCAAAGCGCTCAACACACATCTAGATAAGTTCCTTAGGGGGTCTACTTTCCAAAATGGTGTCACTTGTGGGGAGTTTCTACTGTTTAGGTACATTAGGGGCTCTGCAAACGCAATGTGACACCTGCAGACCATTCCATCTAAGTCTGCATTCCAAATGGAGCTCCTTCCCTTCCGAGCCCTCCCATGCGCCCAAACAGTGGTTCCCCCCCACTTATGGGGTATCAGCGCACTCACGACAAATTGGACAACAAATTTTGGGGTCCAATTTCTCCTGTTACCCTCGGGAAAATACAAAACTGGGGGCTAAAAAATAATTTTTGTGGGAAAAAATGTTTGTTTTATTTTTACGGGTCTGCATTATAAACTTCTGTGAAGCCCTTGGTGGGTCAAAGCGCTCACCACACATCTAGATAAGTTCCTTAGGGGGTCTACTTTCCAAAATGGTGTCACTTGTGGGGGGTTTCAATGTTTAGGCACATCAGTGGCTCTCCAAACGCAACATGGCGTCCCATCTCAATTCCTGTCAATTTTGCATTGAAAAGTCAAACGGCGCTACTTCCCTTCCGAGCTCTCCCATGCGCCCAAACAGTGGTTTACCCCCACATATGGGGTATCAGCGTACTCAGGACAAATTGTACAACAACTGTTGGGGTCCAATTTCTTCTCTTACCCTTGGGAAAATAAAAAATTGGGGGCGAAAAGATAATTTTTGAGAAAAAATATGATTTTTTATTTTTACGGTTCTCCATTATAAACTTCTGTGAAGCACTTGGTGGGTCAAAGTGCTCACCACACCTCTAGATAAGTTACTTAGGGGGTCTACTTTCCAAAATTGTGTCACTTGTGGGGGGTTTCAATGTTTAGGCACATCAGTGGCTCTCCAAACGCAACATGGCGTCCCATCTCAATTCCTGTCAATTTTGCATTGAAAAGTCAAACGGCGCTCCTTCCCTTCCGAGCTCTCCCATGCGCCCAAACAGTGGTTTACCCCCACATATGGGGTATCAGCGTACTCAGGACAAATTGTACAACAACTTTTGGGGTCCAATTTCTTCTCTTACCCTTGGGAAAATAAAAAATTGGGGGCGAAAAGATAATTTTTGTGAAAAAATATGATTTTTTATTTTAACGGTTCTGCATTATAAACTTCTGTGGAGCACTTGGTGGGTCAAAGTGCTCACCACACCTCTAGATAAGTTCCTTAGGGGGTCTACTTTCCAAAATGGTGTCACTTGTGGGGGGTTTCAATGTTTAGGCACATCAGGGGCTCTCCAAACGCAACATGGTGTCCCATCTCGATTCCAGTCAATTTTGCATTGAAAAGTCAAATGGCGCTCCTTCGCTTCCGAGCTCTGTCATGCGCCCAAACAGTGGTTTACCCCCACATATGGGGTATCGGTGTACTCAGGACAAATTGTACAACAACTTTTGTGGTCCATTTTCTCCTGATACCCTTGGTAAAATAAAACAAATTGGAGCTGAATTAAATTTTTTGTGAAAAAAAGTTAAATGTTCATTTTTATTTAAACATTCCAAAAATTCCTGTGAAGCACCAGAAGGGTTAATAAACTTCTTGAATATGGTTTTGAGCACCATGAGGGGTGCAGTTTTTAGAATGGTGTCACACTTGGGTATTTTCTATCATATAGACCCCTCAAAATGACTTCAAATGAGATGTGGTCCCTAAAAAAAAATGGTGTTGTAAAAATGAGAAATTGCTGGTCAACTTTTAACCCTTATAACTCCCTAACAAAAAAAATTTTTTGTTCCAAAATTGTGCTGATGTAAAGTAAACATGTGGGAAATGTTACTTATTAAGTATTTTGTGGGACATATATCTGTGATTTAATTGCATAAAAATTCAAATTTGGAAAATTGCAAAATTTTCATAATTTTCGCCAAATTTCCGTTTTTTTCACAAATAAACGCAAGTACTATCAAAGAATTTTTACCATTGTCATGAAGTACAATATGTCACGAGAAAACAATGTCAGAATCACTGGAATCCGTTGAAGCGTTCCAGAGTTATAACCTCATAAAGGGACAGTGGTCAGAATTGTAAAAATTGGCCCGGTCATTAACGTGCAAACCACCCTTGGGGGTAAAGGGGTTAATTGTCAACAAGAGCACTAAGGTCACCTGAGTTCATAGCAGTTGATTCTCTTGCTTTGCAAGCGCCAGTGTAGGACTGATGAATGGCCGTGAGTCCAGCACTCGGCACTTCAGCATGATATCAGCCCCACAAATATGAACCCCACTTGCCACCACCACAGGGAAAGTTGGAAGAGCTGGGCAAAGCTCCAGAATTGGTGCATCTAGTAGATGTGCCTTTTCTGGGGCGGCTGCGGGCTGCTATTTTTAGGCTGGGGGCAATATCCATGGACCCTTACCAGTCTGGTAATGCCAGCCCCCATCTGTCAGATTTAGCTTGACTGCTTGTCCAAAAATGTTTCTTTTTAATTATTTAATTAATTAGAAAAACAGCATGGGGACCCCTCTATTCTTGATAACCAGCCTTGCCAATGCTGACAACTGAGGGTTGCAGCCCGAAGCTATCAGTATGGCCTGGCTGTTTTACAAAAATACAGGAGAACTCACATAAATTTTTTTTTAAAAATTGCTTATTTATAGTGCAATTGATGGGTCAATTGATGCCATTTTTACTTACAGTAGAGGCCTTTTCTACTAGCTAACTGAACCTCTTTAAGGCTATATATATATGAGCATATATACTCAGATGTAAGATGGTGCTGGTATGACCTGAGACTGAAGTAGAAGGGCCCTTGCTATGCCTAGTCCCGAATAATCAGAAATGCAGTCTTGAAGCTCTTAGTGAACGCCAGTCTCTCTAACACATGGCTTGCCTAAGTCCTTAGAGATAGAAATGCCGTCTTGAAGCTTTTAGAGATTGTCGATCTCTCCAACACAGGGCTTTCCTAGATCCTTACAGATACATCCTCTTGTGGCCTAGCCCAATATGTGGTTTATTTGGCTGTCTTCACCAAGTCGGCTCATGTCAAGTCAAACAACGCAATCTAGAGTTACCAAAAACAAATGCAGAGTTGCACCCCTCTATCCAGACTTTCTCCAAGGATGTGCAGCTTCCCTTTTCTCAGCCTCATTTTCGACTGCTCCTAACTGCCCACTAACCGCCAAAACTCCGTGCTCCATTTCCTGCCTCTAGGCACTACCCTCTACTGGCCATATCATGTATTACATCATACAAATCTCCAACAATACAGTAAACTGATTAACCCTTACAAATGTGCGATTGTCACTGACGACACTTATCCAAATGAATATTATGGCTTTTCTAACTTAGAGTAAAAAGCAAAATACACTGGTATGTTCTGAATTCCTCAGCAAATCAAGGGTTTAGGAAATTTGCTTAATAAACCCTTAACTGAGGATTTAAATTGTTCAGCAGTAGAGGATTTACTATTCACTGAGAAATCTGAGGATTGAGTAATTATCATTAGCAAGTATTGAATTTGATCTTTTTCTCTGTGTGAAATATTTCACAAATTCATATTAGGTGAGAAGGGTGCAATAAAAATGGGGCTCTGCAATGGTTTGATAACTTTAACAGTATATATTAGAAATAAAAAAAATCTACGAATTGTCAGTGTTATTAAAGTTATGAAGTTGTCAGGGATCAATGAAAATAGGCCAAAGAAGAGAGAAGTTTTCTCAAGAGATACATCTCTGGGTCTGGCAAACTCTAGTTCCATTTGACATCTGACCTTCAGAAGAGGTGGCAGAATTTACCCTTTCATGCTCTAGAACTAAGTTGGCTTGTTATTGAAGACCCTTTGGCTCCTGTATGACAACCCTTACTGAGTAGCATTTGCAGATGGTAAATTAACAATCATAAACCAAGAGCAAAGTACTGCTGATGAATAATGGACTGATTTTCGGTGCTGGGCCATGGATTCACAGTCGAATGTCCAGGGCCTTCACCATCAGTTTCAAACTGAACTTTCTGTCCAAGTCAAGGACATGCTAGTACAGTTCCTTCCTCCTCCTTGACTTGACTCAATCAGTATAACTACTGTGGAGAGTCTGCTCACCAAATATGTGCCTGTGTAGGACTGCTAGCAGGTGCGTAGGATGCAGTGACACACAGGAGGCAGAGCAAGAGTTAACAGGGACTTTATGTAACACAATGACACAATAATAAATCAAGCAGGGGTTATTATTGTAAAGGTAATAACAGTTCAACCTATCAGTCTCTGGGCCTTGGTAGGAGGTGGCTGGAAGATCCCTCGGTGGCACCACAGGCGGAGCGAGAAGTCTTCAATCTGGTCCTGCAGAAAGGCGATGCACTGGCTCCTTGCAGGGGTGAATCATTTGGGTCCTTCGGCACGTGGTCTTCTTGTCTGGGCATGAGATGTTGTAGCGGTGTTGGCCCGTGGCACAGAGGACGTAGCAAACAGTTCATCAGGCAAGTCCGCCGAAGTAGTATGCAGTCCAGCGGTTGCGGCCACAGGAACAGGCCAGCACTCAGTAGCCACCGCAGGGATAGGACTGAGCGGTGCCTCTGGGGTAGTGAGCGGAATGATGCTCTGAAGTCCGTACTTGTCAGTGTTTGGTGAGGGGATCTCTCTAGGCCCTGAGGCGTCAGTCGAGATGGCACTGCTCACCAGGTGAGAAGGTGAGAAGGTACGGAAAGCTTGAGTCGGTAAGTTGAGAGGGATTCAACCATCTCTGTGCTCTCTCGCTGATTCCCTGCCAAAAGCCCTGTCTTCCCATGCACCCTGCTATTTAAGTCAGACCTGCTCCCATCAATCAGGTGTCCTGAACTGCTCCGGTCAGAAATCTCTTCTCCCCGGAATAATGGTGACAGCCCCGATAGTTCCAGCCCAGACACACAAGAGAGACCGTTAGCCTGGCTCTCCTCCCTCCCTTCACTCCCCCACTCTTTTTCCTTGCCATTCCATGGGCGAGACTCTTCGAGGGGTGTGTGACTGTCTCTTCTTCTGTGTAGATTGTTGCTAGACAAAATTTTCTTGTTCACAGAGATTGGGGGGCTTGCCAGCTGTTGTTCATTCGGAGCATCTCAGATCAGGAAAAGTAGCGGAGTTCCCTTGTGGGGCAGAATCTGACTGTAAGAGCAGATCCATGGGTGAGGCTGTATTCTCT
Organism: Ranitomeya imitator; assembly: GCF_032444005.1. Classification (NCBI taxonomy): domain Eukaryota; kingdom Metazoa; phylum Chordata; class Amphibia; order Anura; family Dendrobatidae; genus Ranitomeya; species Ranitomeya imitator. The sequence goes on along the minus strand of NC_091286.1, from coordinate 325,585,353 downwards.
GGTTCTAATCTCTCAAAACCCTCGGAGCTCAACTCTTCGCCCCCTTCTTCATCCTCTTCTGCTACCAGTGTCTGTATCGTTTCGGGAGCCTCGGGCTCCTCTTCCATCCGTACAGGGTTTTTAGATAAGCAGAGTCAGTGCATATTCTGGTGGAGAGTTCGAGTGGGGGCATCCTCCTTTCCCTCAGGCTGGACTGCATACACGGGTCCCTCAGGACTGACACTTCTCTTTACCCAATAAGGGTCTTTCTCCCAAAGGTTTTCCAGCTTGTCCCGAGGACGCTTCAGTTGGGGTCTTCTCTGCATATTCTAGCTCCTGTAGTCTAGTCTGAACTAATTGATGTAAGGTTTGTAGGCAATGTCGATGTTCCTGAACCCAGGAGGACACCCCCGTCTGCAGGTAGTCCTCTTCTGGGTCCAATGCCACCTCAGAGATTCCCTTTCCATCTTGATCAAACAGGAAGCAGTAAGACGCATATCCTGTGGTTTGGTGTACTCGATTATTATATATCCACACCAGTTCAAGAACATATTCAGGCCATCGGACCTTTCGCTCTTCTTCGAAAGTTCTTCGCATCTGAATTAGCGTACGATTAAATTGTTCAGAGGCACCATTACCCTGAGGGTGGTATGGAGTAGTACGAGACTTGTCGATCCGATATAGGCGATATAGCTAATCCATGACTATTCGTAAAACACAGACTCTGATTAGAATAAATCCTCTTCGGACACCCATAGGGTTGGATGAAGTTCTTGCAGATTGCTTATGCAGCGGACTCTGCTGTCTGGTCTCGAGTTGTATTCACCAGGGCAAACTTGTAAAGTGATCCACCATCACTAAGCAATGCTCATAGCCCGGATGGGTTGGGCCAATGGTCAGATAGTCTATTGTCAAGAGTTTTAAAGGAGCAGAGGTTACGATGGACTGGACGGGAGCTCTCTGCTCCAGCGACTTAGTCAGTTCACAGGTTCAACACGTACGACAGGCCTCTTCCACTTTTGTCTTCAACGGGGTGGTGAATGAACCATTGTAACCATTGGAAGGTTTTTTCTGGACCAAAGAGGGCTCCTTGTTCATGTGCAGTAACAATGCTGTCGGGATTTTGACTTGCCAGGTCGCACTCAGCTCAGTCCGCAATTGTGCTTTCCGGTACAGTAGGCCATTCTTCATCCGAAGCTGTTCCTACTCCTGAAGGATTCGTAACATCTCTGGAGACAGGGTTCTTCTTTCTACCGAGCTGGGGAGTCTTTGAGCCGTCACACACTGTTTCATCTATACCAGTACACTATCTTCCTGTTGAAGTTGAACCCACTCATCCCGGGATCATCCCAGTACGCCTTCATGGGCCCCAGGTGTGCATTTGCTCCTGCGTCATCATCACCATCCTGGCTGGTCTCAGAAATTTTGGGATTTTTTAATCTTCCAGCTCCGCATCTCTGTCCCACTCAGGTTTAGTACTTCTCCTCCTAGACAGGACATCGGCATGAGTGTTTTCTGCTCCCCTCTTATAGGCAATCTTATAGCGAAACTTCACCATTCTGGCCACCCATTGCTGCTCCAGAGCCCCCAGTCTTGCATTCTCTAGGTGCGCGAGTGGGTTGTTGTACTTTGGAGCCAAATAGATATTCCACGAATCTCTCCATCATAGCCCACACCAATGCCAGCAGCTCCAACTTAAAGGAGCTGTCTGTACTGTAGTTGTCTGGATTGCATTCGGAATCATGAAGGGACCGGCTAGTGTACGCGATCACTCTCTTTCCCACCCTGCATCTGTGACAACACAGCTCAAAGTCTCAGCAGACTCCCGTCGGTGTGGAGAATAAACGGTTGCGAGAAATCTGTATAAGCCAAGACATGCACTTCTGGAGTGCTCTCTTTAGATCCTGAAAGGCCTCTTCTTGGGACTCCTTCCAGCAGATTTTTCAGTTTTTTGCACCAGAAGGTACCTTTTCAACAACTCCCACAAAGGCTTTGCCCGTCGAGCAAAGTTCTTCACAAAGCGCCTGTACTATCCGGTCAGTCCTTGGAATGCCCGAACATTCTTCACAGTCTCAGGAGTGGGACAGTCTTGAATCACAGCAATATTTTCTCTGGAGGGCTCTACTCCTTCAGCGGAAATGACATGGCCCAAGTACTCAATCTGCGTGCGAAAGAAATGGAATTTTTGGGGCTTCACTTTTAGTCCGTATCCCTGAAGATGGGCCAACACTTGTTCTAAGTGCTACAGGTGCTCCTCGAATGAAGCCACATAGACTATAATGTCGTCCAGTTAGAGCAGCGTAGATTCAAAATTCCGGTCTCTTAGGCACTTTTCTATGAGACGTTGAAAAGTTCAGAGAGCGTTGGCTGAGCCGAATGGCATTCGATTGAACTCGTACAAGCCCATGGGAAGAATTAAGGCTGTCTTTGCTTGATCTTATTCAGACATCGATACTTGCCAGTGGCCGCTGGCGAGGTCCAAGGTAGAGAAGAACCTGGCTTTTCCAAGAGCAGATAGGAGCTCTTCAATCCTGGGTAATGGGTATGAGTCTCTCAAGGTACAGGTGTTGAGTTTTCGGTAATCCACACAAAAACGTAAGGTACCATCCTTCTTCCGCACTAACACAACTGAGGTAGCCCATGAACTCTGGCTCTCCCTAATGACGCCCGCCTGCAACATCTGGTTCAACATGCTCTTCACCTCCTGGTATAACTGTGGGGAAATTTGTCGGTAATGCTCTCTTATAGGTGCGGTACTTCCAGTTGGTATTTTGTGCGTAATGGTCGTGGTGCAGCCAAAATCATCTTTGTGGAGAGCAAAAACATCTTTATACCTCCCCAGCATAGCTTCCACCTGTTGTACCTGGGTGGATGTGAGTTCTGTCAACTCAGCCCATCGGTTCCAATATGGGTCGGTCCTCTTTGATATAATGAGGTTCTGGTACTGAGATGGAATTCACTGCCACAGTCCAAGGTTCTCCTTGTTGTATTTCTAGCTATACTGCTTGGGAGGGTAATTCTTCCTCAGGTGAGTTCATTACTTGGGCCACCACACTTCTGGGAACAACAGTAATGTCCTGATCTCCTAAATTAATGCACCGTACAGGAACAGTCCTTTCTTGTACAACGGCTAATGGATGTGCCACTAGGAGTCCCATGGGTAGTTGTTCTGAAGAAGGTGATTCAATTTGGACCTCAAACCCCTCCAAGGGGACACAGGCATGGAGGGGCAGAGACAACACTGTTTGTCCCGGTGGAAGAACAAGTTTGGTGGAAGTGGGGACGATCACTTTTCCCAACACTCCTCCCTCACAACTAGACTCTTGTACTTGTGCCACCCGGGCCAGTTGTTGGAAAATTCTCCTTTGGGGGTTATGTGGGCCCCACTGTTTTAGAATCTCATTAGAGGGCTCCCTGATGAGAAGAATTCCAAACTCTTTTTTTACTTATTTCTCCCTGGGTCAATATCACACATTTCCATCCCAGGTCTCTCCCATAGATAGACACTTGCATCTAGCCCTGCGACCAGGATGGGTAGTTGGTTCGCTGCAATTAACTTTATCACAGGGCCCCATTCAGGCTGCTTGGCTCCAGGAAAATTTTGCCGAAAGTAATCCTCTGGCATCATGTCACCTGAGAGCCTGAATCTACTAGGCATCGCACTGCCCATCCGTCTATTTCTGCCCATATCAGGGGGCATGTTGACACTAAGCTTGAGGGACTTCAACTACTCTTCCTCACCTGTTCTGGCTCTGGGTGGTTTAACGAGCGGCGAGATATTACTCTTCCTCGGCTGGTACACTCTGGTGCGATGTGTCCGCTCTCTCTGCAGTTGTAACAAGTGAGCCTTGGCTGGCGAAACATTCTGGAGTCACAGCGGGGCTCTGGGCCTTCCCTGTTCTCTCAAGAATTACTGATAGCCTCTGTTTTCTTCTTTATGTCAGCCAGTTCTACTTTCACACTCACATTTCTCTCCTCATTTCTTCCACCCATTGGGGTTCAGTAATGGTGTTTACAGACACCCCCACACTCTGGACCTTCCCCACTGGGACTGTCACCCCCTGCTCCTGTTCACGCATGCATGGCTCACTCTCTACTTCAAGGAAAATCATTTGGGGGTTCACCCATACACGTTCTTGCAGCGCTTGTTTTTTCAGCACGTCCCGCAAACGAGTCACTAGGAGGTCTCATAACATTATGTCTGTGGGTCCTACTCCCATGCCGTCTTTCCTAATAATGGCAGTGTGTAGCTCTTGCAATGCATTCATATATTGGATTATGGTCTCCCCCTCCCTCTGTATTCTATTAAAAAGACGTGTTTTCAGTTCCCCTATGTCTATGGCGTCTCCATGAGTCTCCTCCAAGATCTTCAACACCTTATGAAAGGTATATTGGTCTTGGGGGGTCCGTAACATCACTGAGTACCTGGCTTCTCCGTCCAGGGCCATAATAGCCACCTTAGCCTCCAGCGCAGGGGTCATGGGGTGCATTCTTGTAATGCCTCTAAGACATTCAGTCCAGCTCCACAGCATAGTGTTGCTCCCCATAAATTTGGGCAAATTGCTCAGCATGACCCCCAGGAAAAGGCTGGTCCTGGGGCCACCACAACTGATTGGTCTGCTGCCTGCATGGTTTTGGACTGCCTCTTGCCGACTATGCCAAGTGAAGGATTGCTAGCAGGTGCGTAGGATGCAGTGACACACAGGAGGCAGCGGACCCCCTGAGGAAGGAGCTATTTGCTCTGAAACGCGCGTCGAGGTTCGCGTCCGGCCACCCGCGCATTTTGCCTGCCACATAGACATCAGGTACGTGCTCAAATTGAGCTGCAATTTATTTAGCTTTACGTTATGGCACTGTTCCATGATTATTTATTCTAGCAGCTATGAGCGTTTCAATATAAATGTGTGTCAAACAGAAATCAGTCCCAGGAGCGCTGAAGGAAACTCAGACAACATATGTCGTTTGTCACAACGCGTTTCAACGGTAAACACCGTCTTCTTCAGGTGGGAGTTCCACGTGTTGTGGCAAACGACATATGTTGTCTGAGTTTCCTTCAGCGCTCCTGGGACTGATTTCTGTTTGACACACATTCTTATCCTCCTTTGGAGGTATTCAGCTGGAGCTGCGGTGGTGCTCGACAACTCCCTTTCATCTCCCCTTCCCTGGGTCAATTCCTCTGTGCTCCCCTCTGACTGCTTTCACTTATCTCGTTTCAATATAAATGCACATTGCTGAACCTGGGCAGGTTATGTGCGGGTGCCCTGGCCCATCTAGCATGGCCATTGGGAATGCATGTGTCTGTTCCCCCATCCTGCATCTCTGTTCCTATCTGGTGGTTTTTATGTTTTTTAATAAAGGTTTATAGTTTTATAGGACTTCATGGTTGCTTGGTCTGTTTCTTTTGTTTGATTTTCGTTTGGCAGCTGGCCCCTAACTGTCCTGGATGCATATTTATGATTTATTATCTCTGATATGATAGATTTATAAATTATATATACATTGAATATGCTTGCTTCAATAATATTATTTCGACTATGCCAAGTGTAGGATTGCTAGCAGGTGCGTAAGATGCAGTGACACACAGGAGGCAGAGCAAGGGTTAACAGGGACTTTATGTAACACAATAATAAATCAAGCAGGGGTATTATTGAAAAGGTAATAACAGTTCAACTTATCAGTCTCTGGGCCTTGGTAGGAGGTGGCTGGAAGATCCAACGGTGGCAACGCAGGCGGCGCGAGAAGTCTCCAATCCGGTCCTGCAGAAAGGCAATGCACTGGCTCCTTGCGGTGGTGAATCCTCCGGGTCCTTCGGCACGTGGGCTCCTCGTCCGGGCACAAGATGTTGTAAAGGTGCTGGTCCAAGGCACAGCGGACATAGCAAACAGTTCAGCAGACAAGGCCGCCAATGTAGTATGCAGTCCAGCGGTTGCAGCCACAGGAACAGGCCAGCACTCAGCTTCACACTAAGGAAGCGTATTTGGTTATTGCCAAAGACACCAATCTGTTCATTAGCCAGTCCATGAAAGCCGATTTAGGAACCACCAAGCTACTATGCAGTGAGCCCCTGTGGCAATATCCTATAAATGAGTTCTAAAAATCTCTCATGAGCGAAAACCCTTTAACTCTCCTAATGCTCTCATTCCTACACCACGTTCCAAATGCAATTTTTCTCAGATTTTCCAAAATGGTTGATGCAAATGACTATACACAACAGAGTTTACATTTCCTAGGTTGTAAAGAACTGAAAAGGTAATTTGTTGAATTTGCAGAATTAAGAGGTCACATTTACCGAAATCAAAAGCTTTCTCAATCAAAAACGTCTTAACAGGCCAAATTACATGTTATCGTAGAACCTCTTCTTTAATATAACCTTCACAATTCTTGCATCCATTGAACTTGTGATTTTGATAGTTTCTGCTTGAATTATTTTGCAGAATGTCAAAATAGCCTCCCAGAGCTGTTATTGTGATGTGAGCTGCCTCTCACCTTCAAAGATCTTCTACTTGGGGAAACTCTGGTCCTCGGAAGAGAGTGGGTGGCACATGCGCAAATTGAGAGCATCGCTGGCACCTTTTTGTTGAAGCAAAATTTTTTTTTGAAGACCAGAATATTAAATGCGCAGGTGCAGTATTTATATTAGGAGGCAGGTCGCTGAATTTTCAATGACTTGTCATGTAAGCCCAAAATGATGATAATGATGAGGCCAGAGCAACAAAATAAGACCCGCCCACAGGCATGTCCCAGAGCACGAGCATCTCATTAACTCAAAAAATGCAAAGATTAAACGAGAACCACAAGACAGATTTCCTCTACCGAGGTGTCATTTTAATAAAGGGAAACAGTGCCAACCTGACAATGCCTGTAGTTTGCTTGGCAAAATCCTGATGACAGGTTTGTTTTGAGTTTTCGTGAAATATCTAATGTTTACATACTTTGTCCAAGGCATTGCACTATTGCTTGAAACATGTGGCTGCTTAATAATCTGAAATGTTCTTCTTAGTAGTTAAGTAAACGCATTGATACGTTACAGGTCCTGTCCTGGCATTTGATGTGGGCTTCCACTGTCATGTGCCCCTAATAGCCGCGGGTGGAAATGTGATCCAACTGGCTGTTAACATCTAAATACTGTGCTTCAGCAATTATGTAATTGACACATGTGACTACTGCAACCAATCTCTGACATCAGTGGTGTCATCATGTAATTTTTCCAACCCTGGTCCAATTTTTTTGATCTAACCCTTTTTACATAGATATTCTCTTAAAATACAATTACAAAACAAGACTTAGCATTACCCATGAAAAGTATCAATCATTGGCCCTGACTTAGGGACTGGAAAATCACAGGTAAGGAAACTGTTGTGAATTCTGTGGTCAAGCTCCCTCCTGTGGTCATGAGTGGTACTTCGGCTGGTTCTGTCTATGAGCTTCCGCTGGTGGATGTGAGTGGGGCTGCGGCTTCTGAGTTTCCTTCCTCAGGTGACGAGGTTAAGTCGTTAGGTGCTGCTCTATTTAACTCCACCTAGTTCTTTGTTCCTGGCCTCCAGTCAATGTTCCAGTATTGGTCTGGCTCTCTCCTGGATCGTTCCTGTGGCCTGTCTGCCCAGCATAAGCTAAGTTCTGCTTGTGTTACTTTTGTTTGCTATATTTTCTGTCCAGCTTGCTATATTGGTTTTTCTTGCTTGCTGGAAGCTCTGAGACGCAGAGGGAGCACCTCCGTACCAATAGTCGGTGCGGAGGGTCTTTTTGCCCCTCTGCGTGGTTGTTTGTAGGATTTTGTGTTGACGGCAAAGCTATCTTTCCTATCCTCGGTCTATTCAGTAAGTCGGGCCTCACTTTGCTAAATCTATTTAATCTCTGTGTTTGTATTTTCATCTTAACTCACAGTCATTATATGTGGGGGGCTGCCTTTTTCTTTGGGGAATTTCTCTGAGGCAAGGTTGGCTTATTTTTCTATCTTCAGGGCTAGTTAGTTTCTCAGGCTGTGCCGAGTTGCATAGGGAGCGTTAGGCGCAATCCACGGCTACCTCTAGTGTGGTATGATAGGATTAGGGATTGCGGTCAGCAGAGTTCCCACGTCTCAGAGCTCGTCCTATGTTAGTAACTATCAGGTCACTTTGTGTGCTCTTAACCACTAGGTCCATTGTGGTTCTGAATCACCTGTTCATAACAGTACTGGAGGCCCAAAGTACTAATGCTTCTCAATAGAGGGAAAAGAGAAGTTCTGAGACCATTTTTTTTTCTTTGCACTGTGTTTTGTCTTTCTTTTCCCCTTTACATCAGGGTGGTTCAGAACACAGGTGTAGACATGGACATTCAAGGTCTGTCCTCTTTGATGGATAATCTCGCTATAAGTGTTCAGAACATTCAAGATTTAGTGGTTCAGAATCCTATGTTAGAACCTAAAATTCCTATTCCTGAGTTATTTTCTGGAGATAGAGCTAAGTTTCTGAATTTCAAAAATAATTGTAAACTATTTCTGGCTTTGAAACTCCGCTCCTCTGGTGACCCAGTTCAACAAGTAAAGATCATTATTTCTTTGTTACGTGGCGACCCTCAAGACTGGGCATTTTCCCTTGCGCCAGGGGATCCGGCATTGCATGATGTTGATGCGTTTTTCCTGGCGCTTGGATTGCTTTATGACGAACTTAATTCAGTGGATCAGGCAGAGAAAATCTTGCTGGCTCTGTGTCAGGGTCAGGATGAGGTAGAGATATATTGTCAGAAATTTAGGAAGTGGTCTGTGCTCACTCAATGGAATGAATGTGCTCTGGCAGCAATTTTCAGAAAGGGTCTCTCTGAAGCCCTTAAGGATGTCATGGTGGGATTTCCTATGCCTGCTGGTCTGAATGAGTCTATGTCTTTGGCCATTCAGATCGATCGACGCTTACGTGAGCGTAAAACTGTGCACCATTTGGCGGTATTATCTGAGCATAAACCTGAGCCTATGCAATGCAATAGGACTTTGACCAGAGCTGAACGGCAAGAACACAGACGACGGAATGGGCTGTGTTTTTACTGTGGTGATTCCACTCATGCTATCTCCGATTGTCCTAAGCGCACTAAGCGGTTCGCTAGCTCTGCCACCATTGGTACAGTACAGTCGAAATTTCTTTTGTCCGTTACTTTGATCTGCTCTTTGTCATCCTATTCTGTCATGGCATTTGTGGATTCAGGCGCTGCCCTGAATTTGATGGACTTGGAGTATGCTAGGCGCTGTGGGTTTTTCTTGGAGCCCTTGCAGTATCCTATTCCATTGAGAGGAATTGATGCTACGCCTTTGGCCAAGAATAAGCCTCAGTACTGGACCCAGCTGACCATGTGCATGGCTCCTGCGCATCAGGAGGATATTCGCTTTTTGGTGTTGCATAATCTGCATGATGTGGTCGTGTTGGGGTTGCCATGGCTACAAGTCCATAACCCAGTATTGGATTGGAAATCAATGTCTGTGTCCAGCTGGGGTTGTCAGGGGGTACATGGTGATGTTCCATTTCTGTCTATTTCATCATCCACCCCTTCTGAGGTCCCAGAGTTCTTGTCGGATTACCGGGATGTATTTGATGAGCCCAAGTCCAGTGCCCTACCTCCGCATAGGGATTGTGATTGCGCTATCGATTTGATTCCTGGTAGTAAGTTTCCTAAGGGTCGACTGTTTAATTTGTCTGTGCCTGAGCACGCCGCTATGCGGAGTTACGTAAAGGAATCCTTGGAGAAGGGTCATATTCGCCCGTCGTCGTCGCCATTGGGAGCAGGGTTCTTTTTTGTGGCCAAGAAGGATGGTTCGCTGAGACCTTGTATTGATTACCGCCTTCTAAATAAAATCACGGTCAAATTTCAGTACCCCTTGCCGCTGCTGTCTAATTTGTTTGCTCGGATTAAGGGGGCTAGTTGGTTCACCAAGATAGATCTTCGTGGTGCGTATAATCTTGTGCGCATTAAACAGGGCGATGAATGGAAAACAGCATTTAATACGCCCGAGGGCCATTTTGAGTACCTGGTTATGCCATTCGGGCTTTCTAATGCTCCATCAGTGTTTCAGTCCTTTATGCATGACATCTTCCGAGAGTACCTGGATAAATTCCTGATTGTATACTTGGATGATATTTTGGTCTTCTCGGATGATTGGGAGTCTCACGTGAGGCAGGTCAGAATGGTGTTCCAGGTCCTGCGTGCGAATTCTTTGTTTGTGAAGGGGTCAAAGTGTCTCTTTGGTGTTCAGAAGGTTTCATTTTTGGGTTTCATTTTTTCCCCTTCTACTATCGAGATGCACCCTGTTAAAGTTCAGGCCATTTATGATTGGACTCAGCCGACATCTCTGAAGAGTCTGCAAAAGTTCCTGGGCTTTGCTAATTTTTATCGTCGCTTCATCTGCAATTTTTCTAGTATTGCTAAACCGTTGACGGATTTAACCAAGAAGGGTGCTGATGTGGACAATTGGTCTTCTGCTGCTGTGGAAGCTTTTCAAGAGTTGAAGCGTCGTTTTTCTTCTGCCCCTGTGTTGTGTCAACCAGATGTTTCGCTCCCGTTCCAGGTCGAGGTTGATGCTTCTGAGATTAGAGCAGGGGCTGTTTTGTCGCAAAGAAGTTCTGATGGCTCGGTGATGACACCATGCGCCTTCTTTTCCAGGAAGTTTTCGCCTGCTGAGCGTAATTATGATGTTGGCAATCGAGAGTTGCTGGCCATGAAGTGGGCATTCGAGGAGTGGCGTCATTGGCTTGAAGGAGCTAAGCATCGCGTGGTGGTCTTGACTGATCACAAGAACTTGACTTATCTCGAGTCTGCCAAACGGTTGAATCCTAGACAGGCTCGTTGGTCGCTGTTTTTCTCCCGTTTTGACTTTGTGGTTTCGTACCTTCCGGGCTCTAAAAATGTGAAGGCGGATGCCCTGTCTAGGAGTTTTGTGCCCGACTTTCCGGGTTTGTCTGAGCCGGCGGGTGTTCTCAAGGAGGGGGTAATTTTGTCTGCCATCTCTCCTGATTTGCGGCGGGTGCTGCAAACATTTCAGGCTAATAGACCTGACCGTTGCCCAGCGGAGAAACTGTTTGTCCCTGATAAATGGACAAGTAGAGTTATCTCTGAGGTTCATGGTTCGGTGTTGGCTGGTCATCCTGGAATCTTTGGTACCAGAGATTTGGTTACTAGATCCTTTTGGTGGCCGTCTCTGTCGCGGGATGTGCGTTCATTTGTGCAGTCCTGTGGGATTTGTGCTCGGGCTAAGCCCTGCTGTTCTCGTGCCAGTGCGTTGCTTTTGCCCTTGCCAGTCCCGAAGAGGCCCTGGACACATATCTCTATGGATTTTATTTCGGATCTCCCCGTCTCTCAAAAAATGTTGGTCATTTGGGTTGTTTGTGATCGCTTCTCGAAGATGGTCCATTTGGTACCGTTGTCTAAATTGCCTTCCTCCTCTGATTTGGTACCATTGTTCTTCCAGCATGTGGTTCGTTTACATGGCATTCCGGAGAACATCGTTTCTGACAGAGGTTCCCAGTTTGTTTCGAGGTTTTGGCGAGCCTTTTGTGCTAGGATGGGCATTGATTTGTCTTTTTCCTCGGCTTTCCATCCTCAGACAAATGGCCAGACTGAGCGAACCAATCAGACCTTGGAAACATATCTGAGATGTTTTGTTTCTGCCGATCAGGATGATTGGGTGTCTTTTTTGCCTTTGGCTGAGTTAACCCTTAATAATCGGGCCAGCTCGGCTACTTTGGTTTCGCCGTTTTTCTGCAATTCTGGTTTCCATCCTCGTTTCTCTTCAGGGCAGGTTGAGTCTTCTGACTGTCCTAGTGTGGATACTGTGGTGGATAGGTTGCAGCAGATTTGGACTCATGTGGTGGACAATTTGACATTGTCTCAGGAGAAGGCTCAACGTTTCGCTAACCGCAGGCGCTGTGTGGGTCCCCGACTTCGTGTTGGGGATTTGGTTTGGTTGTCATCTCGTTATATTCCTATGAAAGTTTCCTCTCCTAAGTTTAATCCTCGTTTCATTGGTCCGTATAGGATTTCTGAGGTTCTTAATCCTGTGTCTTTTCGTTTGACCCTTCCAGCTTCTTTTTCCATCCATAACATATTCCATAGGTCATTGTTGCGGAGATAGGTGGCACCTGTGGTTCCATCCGTTGATCCTCCTGCCCCGGTTTTGGTTGAGGGGGAGTTGGAGTATATAGTGGAGAAGATTTTGGATTCTCGTATTTCGAGACGGAAACTTCAGTACCTGGTTAAGTGGAAGGGTTATGGTCAGGAAGATAAATCCTGGGTGTTTGCCTCTGATGTTCATGCTGCCGATCTGGTTCGTGCCTTTCATTTGGCCCATCCTGGTCGGCCTGGGGGCTCTGGTGAGGGTTCGGTGACCCCTCCTCAAGGGGGGGTACTGTTGTGAATTCTGTGGTCAAGCTCCCTCCTGTGGTCATGAGTGGTACTTCGGCTGGTTCTGTCTATGAGCTTCCGCTGGTGGATGTGAGTGGGGCTGTGGCTTCTGAGTTTCCTTCCTCAGGTGACGAGGTTAAGTCGTTAGGTGCTGCTCTATTTAACTCCACCTAGTTCTTTGTTCCTGGCCTCCAGTCAATGTTCCAGTATTGGTCTGGCTCTCTCCTGGATCGTTCCTGTGGCCTGTCTGCCCAGCATAAGCTAAGTTCTGCTTGTGTTACTTTTGTTTGCTATATTTTCTGTCCAGCTTGCTATATTGGTTTTTCTTGCTTGCTGGAAGCTCTGAGACGCAGAGGGAGCACCTCCGTACCGTTAGTCGGTGCGGAGGGTCTTTTTGCCCCTCTGCGTGGTTTGTTTGTAGGTTTTTGTGTTGACCGCAAAGCTATCTTTCCTATCCTCGGTCTATTCAGTAAGTCGGGCCTCACTTTGCTAAATCTATTTCATCTCTGTGTTTGTATTTTCATCTTAACTCACAGTCATTATATGTGGGGGGCTGCCTTTTTCTTTGGGGAATTTCTCTGAGGCAAGGTAGGCTTATTTTTCTATCTTCAGGGCTAGTTAGTTTCTCAGGGTGTGCCGAGTTGCATAGGGAGCGTTAGGCGCAATCCACGGCTACCTCTAGTGTGGTATGATAGGATTAGGGATTGTGGTCAGCAGAGTTCTCACGTCTCAGAGCTCGTCCTATGTTAGTAACTATCAGGTCACTTTGTGTGCTCTTAACCACTAGGTCCATTGTGGTTCTGAATCACCTGTTCATAACAGGAAACCATGCCGACATGCAGGTTGATGTGATTTTTAAAAAATAATTTGTTCTTTGATTACCACATAGATTTCTTGATAACTGTATGACCATTAGCAACTAACATTAAATTACCAATTATTTTTAGAATAAATTTGATAACTGTACTGACTGCTTGTTTTCCTTTCTATATGCTAGCACTTGCTTCTCTGTTGCTGTGGAAAATGAATTGGTATGTCGAATTTCAGCAGATCCATCATTAATGACAAGTCATTAGGTCACAATTGTTAATCCCCTGCAGCAGGTGGCTCACCATTCTGATCTTGGAGGCTAACATGAAAGTTTAATGCTTTGTGATACTATACTTTCCGATGCTAACAACATGTATGATTCTACATTTAGACATTTGAACCATCAAGTTATTCATATTGTTTTTACATTTAAAAAGGTTCTCTAAGAGTAGATCCAAAAATAATGAATGAAAGTCAATGTCATGAAAAATTCATTCCTGAAAACCTTTAATTAGCAAATCACAATCATTTCAACTAGGGAGGTAATCACAGTAGAATTAATATAGCTGCAGGTGCAGAAAAATGTGATCAGTATGGATATTCTGATATAAAATGGAAGATACCAGGAATGCTAAGGGAAGAAGAGGCTGCTCACACTACTGTCCTCACTATTTTTCTGATCTAATACTGGAGCCACCAGGGATGTTAACTTGAGGCCATTCTCACTGCTGTGTTCCCTGTCTTTCTGATCTAAGACTGGAGATACAATGGGTGCTGAAGTAAGAAGAGGTGCTCACACTGATGCCCAAACTGTCTTTCTCATATGACACTAAAGATACCAGGGGTTTTAAGGAAAGAAGAGGCCACTCATATTACTGTCCACCTTATCTTTCTGATCTAAAACTGGTGATACCAGGGGTGATGAGGTAGGAAGAAGCTGCTCACAGTACTGCTCAGTGTTCACTATATTTTTTATTTAACTCTAGAGATACAATGGTTGTTAAGATAAGAATAGGCTGATCACACTGCTGTCCATCTTGTTATTCTGATCTATACTGGATATTCAAGGACTGCTGAGGTAAGAAAAGGCTGCTCACATTGCTGTCCAACCTGACTGCCAACGGGGTTACCGCGATAGGAAGAAGCCAGAAGACTGCAGCATCTGATTGCTCCTACTCCCTGCGGAAAAGAAGCTCTTCACCATCTTTTTAAATGGTGTAAACTTATTTTAGCAGTACAGAGGTTAATTGGCCATGTTAAGAGCTCTAGTAGTCTGGGCTCTCAGCTGAGCATGTTAAGCCACTCCTATCCAGTATATATAATCTGGGTCCTGACACACACATCATCAGAGTAGCTTATACTGCCTGGCTGGGAGGATAGGAGTTACTGGTTACATGAGAAGATGTATGGTGAGTTTATCAGTGACTGTTGCTTGTGTTAGTAAGTGTGAAAATTACCTTTGCTTCTACCTTGGTTTCACCCCATCCTCCACTCCCCAGGGAAGTCCTCTGTTAATTTTGAGAGTGAATATTTGTATGCCTGGTATTTTTCTGTTGCCCCTGTTTGTGTTGCCTTGTTATTCTAGTTGGTGTACTGCTGTGCACTGCTGCTCCCCTCTTCCCTGGGTAGGAGAAGGGTACAGATGGAGGGCAGATTCATGAGATAAGGCACGGTACGTGGCCCGGCATCTTCACTTTCAGAAGTAACCCGGGAAACAGGGGAGCTAGGGCACCCAGGACAGGGAAGGAGCCCCTGGTCCCGGGTCACCCGACAACGGAGTCGTGGCACTAATTTTCTGATCTAATATTGGAAATTTCATGAGTGCTGAGGTAAGATGACCCCACTCAAACTGTTCTGTTGTCCACCATGCATTTTTGTGCTATCACTGAAGATACAGTGTTAATAAATGAAGTGGTGGCCAGGGGACCACCACGGTGCAGGAACTGTACACAAAATGAGGTGCAAACAACAAAGGGTAGATTTATTGGAAGGCAAGGAATGAAGTGGATGAGGAAGATGCAAACAGGTGTATGCAATGGAAAAAGATAATTTACAAGAGTTATATTCTTTAGCTTGTCCGTAAAATAGCACGGTGCTCCAACTGTTACAGACTCAATATATGTCACACAAGTAAATGCAAACAATAAACAAAGAAAGATGCTACTCTACATAAAACCTCCCTGGCCTTTACTAAGTAGGCCACATGGCTGCCGTGTTCTGACTATTGAAGCCTACACTAGGCCCTGACATGTGTACAAAACAGGAACAAACTCACGGTGATGTTGGGGACTCAGATCAAGTTCCGGTGGGCCCCCTACAGTCTAGTACGGTGGTGCGCATGGCTTTCTGCCAGCTCCGTGAAACGTGGTCTTCTCCTTGTTTCGGGGTCCTGGAGGTGCTCTTGGAAACTGTAAATGCCTTTCTCGGTATCTTCGTGGCTCCTCGAACTAAGATAGGACAGCCACCCTCGCTGCACCCGGAAAAGTCTTTGAAATCTCACAAGTCCACTCCGTTACAGGCTGGGGGTCCTCTCTTGCAGCTATATCAAGACACAGTTCTCCTCTCTTGCAGCAATAAGCATAAAGTTCTCTCTGCAGCAGCCTCAGCTTACACAGGCTGTTCAGGCTCCACCCTTGCCATCTGCACAGTCCAGTTCATTCACACGGTATATCCCAGGGGAGAAGCAGAACATTCCATCTTGCCAGACAAGCGGGTGCAGTCTCTTAAAGTAACAGCGTGTTCCTTACTGTCCATAACAGTGTGGCACCCCTAGAGGTATTTGCCACAAATATAGTTTCTGACACTGAATACAAATACTAAAATAGCAAGACTGCACTACCTCCTCCGGCCAGAAGGGGGAGCTCCAGAGACTCCCCTTGATCCATTCTGGTCTGAGAGAAGAACTGGCAGTTGGGCAGTTGGGCTAAGGAGCTGAAAGTGAGAGGTCATACAGCTGAATTTCTAACAGCCCTATGACGGTTTCCAGGCCCAAATCACCGGCCTGAGGAGAAGAGGGATAGAGAAAAAGGACACTGTGAGAACCGGGTAGCATTAATCACTACCCAGAACAGGCGCAAAGACGGATACCGGATCCGTGGCTGTATTCATTACATATAATACAGCAACCGGAAAAACGTGAGGTGATATCAGCTTCACTAGGGTCGGACGCAGCAACAGACAGAGTTCAGCGGTACTCCCGGAGGGGGTAAGCCGATAAAAGGACTCGGGTTGCCCGTAGAACCAGGACCCGGAGGGGACAGATTGGGCCGGCAGCCAGTTCACATACAGCAGCAGGGCCACACAGATATTGCGTACAATAAGAGGCGAAGACCCCGGCAGGGTCAAAGTAACTCAGAGTTCCCATACAGACTCCGGTGACAGGACTGGTTGTAAATCCTTTTTTGTTAAAGTAAACTGGTTAAACGTTTCAGTGCCTCAGTCTTTCATTTGGACAATAGCCATCTATCCAGGATTGGGATCATCACCGCTGGGAGAACCTGCTGCTGATCAAGTAAGTGCCTGTTCCCTCATGATACCCTTTACACTGTGCATTGCCTGAGGCCACAGCACCGGGTCAAGCCACCCGTGACATCCCCCTCAAGAGACAGACCCCATTGGTCCGGTGCTGGGTACCCCGGTCTCTCGGGCGTCACAATTGGCGTCACAAACAGGATTGAGCCAGCCCATATACTGGGTATTGTGTGCTGTGATTGGAGCCCAAAACTTTGAAAACTTGGATGAAAAATCGTGAAAATTGACTTTATTAAAGAAAATTCCATTGGTTATAATGGAGTAAAGATGGCCGCCATCCCCTGAGGTAATCACCTCATAACCGTTAGGCGCGAGACTATTAATTGAGCTACGCCATTACCTGAGCCCCAGTCTAACTGAAAAACTTCAGAATCCGCCATTACAGAGCGCGTGGCGGGCGGGAGCAGCAGGGGGCGTGTCATTGTGGGCGGCACCAAGCTGAGCGCTCTGACGTCAGAGCAAGGGGAAAACCAATCCTGCTGTGCAGCGGAACGAATCTACACTATCCCGACGGAAGCGGAGGACCGGAAGGGTCCGGATTAACTAAGGGGGCACAGTATGTCGCAGCACGGAGACACCCCAGCACCCGGCGGCGCTAATGCAGCTGAAAGACAGAGTGTCGATAGAGAGTCCGGTAGCGCAGCGGTGCAAGGAGTGGCGCCCATCATGCCGGTGCTGATGCCATATACCCCAGGTGGCCCGTGGCTTCCAATGTATGAAGGTGAGCCTAATACCCTTGACGATTTCAGAGAAAAGATGCTGGCCCATTTTAACATGTTCCCCGTGGGTGAAGTTCAGCGTGTTAGTCTCCTGATGATGCAGTTAAGTGGCCATGCTAAGCGAGAAGTCACAGCATGGGCAGCTGATCTAAAAGGCACTGTTGAACGCATATTTGCTGGATTAAAAGCTACATTTGAAACCACTGCCAGCAGCAAAGCTAAAATACGATTCTTTAATTGCAAACAAAAAGTTAATGAGGGCGTGAGAGACTTTGCCTTAAACCTGCAGGAAGCCCTTAAATCACTTACACTGGCTGAACCCATTTTTAACACCGGAGCAGATAAACTGCTAAGAGATCAATTTATGGAGGGACTCTACACCCCTTTTCACCGGGGGCATGTGAGCATGCTTGTTTTTAAGAACCCTGAATTGACATTTGCTCAATTAAAGGAGAGCGCTATACGTCTCCAGCTGGCAGAGGCACGTCGGGATCAGGATCCTGCGCAACCTATGGCAGAGGCACCTCAACAACAGGGAGTGCCAGTGACATCAGCTATGTCCGGGGCCATTGCTAAGCCCCTGGGGCCCAGTACTAATGAGGCTCTTCAACAAAAGCTTGACTCTTTAACTGATGTTTTTGCTTCAATGGCTAAAACCATGCAGGAGATGAGAGGACCCAAGATAGAGTTCGCAAACCGTAGAGAGGATGTTCCATGGATGAGACCCCGGAGATACCCGACATGGAGAGGACGACCCTGCGACCGCTACCAACCGGATGGACAGCCCATTTGCCGCCGTTGCCAGCAGCCAGGCCACTTTGCATGAGATTGTGATTTAAACGGGAATCCCCTGTGAATGCGGGCCGCTTCGCAGGAATGAACTTTCAAGGCCCAACACCCTGGCACGACAGGTACATCGGAGGACGACCCATTATCCCTATCGTGCTGGACGGAATTCCCCTCAACGCTTTGCTGGACACAGGTTCCCAGATTTCATCTATACCGTATATCCTTTATAAGAGGTACTGGGCTGATGCAGATATTGATAAAGGGCCCTCTGATGTTGAACTAGATATATGGGCCAGTAATGGTAAGTTGGTACCGAAACTAGGATTCAGGGAGATGACCATAAAGATTGGTAAAGTAGAATTGAAGAAACAGGGTATAATTGTTGTTGATGTTGACCGGCGGAACTGTGAACCAACTGTATTGATAGGAATGAATGTGTTAGAGAACTGCTTTTCCGAAGTTATTTCTATCTTACAGCAAATTGCTGAAACTGCCCAATCCTGCCAGCAGAGAGTTCTCCAAAGGGAAATAAAAGTATTGATGTTAAGGCAACAGGTAGAAGTTGCAGGTGGAGAAATCGGCAGTGTGAGGGTAAGTGATCCAACATCTATTGTAATCCCACCAAAAACAGAAATGCTGGTATGGTGTAGAGCAGCCATTGGTACTAAGGGACGAGATTATCAAGCCTTAATAGAACCAGTGTACACCGACAGCAGGCCCACTATACTCACAGCACGAGGGGTAGTCGAGGTACATCGGGGACGAGTGCCGGTACGACTTTTGAACTGTGGAGAGGAAGAGGTCACTTTGCCAAGGTATGCTACAGTGGCAAAGCTATACACTGTTGACAACAATGCCATCACAACCATTGAGCCCTTAGAACCAACCTGTCAGGTGGAAGGCAATGGCTCAGACGGAGAATTGGAGGATTGGTGTCAACAGCTACACGTGGGCATAAATTCAACACCTACCCATCAAAAACAAGGGGTGTATAGGCTAGTGACGGAATATGAACAAGTCTTCAGTAAACACCCATTGGACTTCGGATGGATAGAAGGGGTAGAACACACAATCCCCACCAGTGACCATCCCCCAATAAAAGAAAGATATAGACCCATACCGCCCGCTCACTATCAATGTGCAAAAGATATGCTGAGGGAGATGAAACAGGCCGGGGTAATAAGAGACAGCTGTAGCCCCTGGGCGGCCCCTCTAGTGCTTGTCAAAAAAAAAGGGCAGAACCATGAGAATGTGCGTAGACTACCGGCGGATTAATAACATCACCCATAAAGACGCCTACCCCTTGCCTAGGATAGAAGAGTCCTTGACTGCTTTGAAATCTGCTAATTATTTTTCCACCTTAGACTTAACAAGCGGGTATTGGCAAGTCCCTGTGGCTGAGAGAGATAAGGAAAAGACGGCATTCACCACACCAATGGGTCTATGTGAATTTAATCGCATGCCATTCGGACTCTGCAACGCATCCGGTACCTTCCAGCGGCTGAAGGAATGCTGCCTCAGACACAAGAACTTCGAGACCGTCCTCCTGTACCTAGATGATGTGATCGTCTACTCAAAGACTTACGAACAACACTTAATAGACCTGGCAGAAGTGTTTGAAGCCTTATCCAGGTATGGCATGAAAATCAAGCCATCCAAATGTCACCTTCTCAAGCCAAAGGTACAGTACCTGGGACACATCGTGAGTTCGAAGGGAGTAGCACCGGATCCCGAGAAATTAAGCGCCATAAGGGATTGGCCAAGACCTACCAACGCAAAAGAAGTGAGGCAATTCCTGGGATTGGTGGGTTACTATCGCAGATTTATAAAAGGATTTACCAAATTGGCAGCACCCTTGCAAGACGCCTTGGTAGGGCAGACGAAGAAACCTTCAAACCGAAACCCTCCTTTTCAGTGGAACGATGAAAGGGAAGACTCCTTTGAACAACTAAAGAAGGCACTAACCGGAGAAGAGGTTCTGGCATACCCAGATTACCATCAACCTTTCATCCTTTACACCGATGCCAGTAATGTGGGACTAGGAGCGGTGCTGTCACAAAAGCAAGAAGGTCGGGAGAAAGTCATCGCCTTTGCAAGTAGAAAGCTCCGGCCTACTGAAAGAAATCCAGAAAATTATAGCTCCTTCAAATTGGAACTACTGGCAGTAGTTTGGGCTGTGACTGAACGTTTCAAACACTATCTGGCTGCTGCAGAATTTATTGTCTATACTGACAACAATCCGTTGATCCACCTGGACACAGCCAAATTAGGTGCGTTAGAACAGCGATGGATAGCCCGGTTATCTAATTACAACTTCAAGATCAAGTATCGAGCAGGTCGCAAGAATGGAAATGCCGATGCCCTATCCCAGATGCCACACTTGAGAGATGTAGAAGAAGAAACGGGGGAGCTTGAAGAAATTGAACTACCAGCCTTCCATCATCCCAAGGCAAAACATCATCAGTCAAGTACCTATCAGAAACAACAAGAGGTGAATTTTAATCCGTTAGCACACCATAGATGGGCTGACACCCAAGACAGCAATCCGGCTGTGAAGTTGGTGAAGGAACTGTTAACTGAGCAAAGTGCATATCCCGATGAGCATGCCCCAGAAGAGACGCATCAACTCTGGAAAGAGAGAGGCAAAATGTTCCTGTATCAAGGGAAGCTCTGTAGAAGGTACACCAATCCGAAAACACATGAATTGGTTTGGCAGATTATCGTGCCTAAACAAGATGTCAAGATGGTCCTCGAAGCTTACCATAATGGTGCTGGTCACTTCGGTTGGAAAAAGTTAGAAGTACTATTTTATTGGGTCGGGATGAGAAAATCAATCGAACAGTGGTGCAGAAATTGTGGCCCGTGCAACCTCAGAAGAAACGATCAAAAGAACCAAAGAGCACCACTGCAGCCCATAATCACCAAACAACCACTTGAACTTGTAGCCATGGACCACGTGAAATTGACACCAAGCCGGTCCGGCTATGTCTATGCCTTGACCATCGTGGACCATTATTCACGCTTCATGGTAGTAGTACCCGTAAAAGATCTGACAGCAAAAACAGCAGCCAAAGCGTTCCAAACGTACTTTTGTAGACCCCATGGATATCCGGAACAGGTTCTCACCGACCAAGGTACAGCCTTTGAATCAGAGATTTTCAGAGAATTCTGTAATATGTATGGTTGCAAAAAGATCCGGACGGCGGCCTATCATCCACAAACAAACGGCTTATGCGAGAAGATGAACCATATTGTAATAGAACTACTACAGACTTTACCTGAGGCAGAAAGGAATCAATGGCCAGAGAAATTGCCTGACTTGGTTGATCTGTATAATCATGTCCCGGTGAGTTCCACCAATTGCACCCCAGCTTACCTTATGCGTGCAAGACCCGGCCAATTACCAATCGATCTAGAAATGGGAATTCTGAAACCAGACGCAGAAGTCCAAGACTCCAATTGGGATATCATATGGCAAAAGCAGTATCGCCAAGTGCAAGAGAGTGTGGAAAGAAGCCTTCAGCAAACTAGAGAAAGACAAGAGCGAACTTTCAACCAGAATGCTCTAGCGACCCCATTAAGACCGGGTGACCAAGTGCTCAAGAGAAATCGTCGAACCAATAAACTAGACAATCAGTGGGAAGCCGTACCCTACACAGTTTTACCAACAAGAATGGATAATCCTAAAATGTGTCTCATTAGCAAAAACGGGGGCTTATCATCTGTACTAGTGTCAAGAGACAATCTTAAATTATGTCCGGAAGCATTGAAAGAGACAGAAGTTGTCCAGCCAGAACCAGAAGTTATTCAACCCATGCAGGTCCAACCAGTAAAGGAAAAAGAAGAGGAAATGTATCACACCTGTATAGGAGACTTTCCCAAAACCCTACTAACATACCACGGTGCAGTAGTGGTTCCCATGGTGGCCTTTTACCCAACACCGAACCCAATACCAGAAGTCCCAAGACAGGAAGAGGCTGACCCCGTACTACAGGAGATTCCAGGCCAGGAAGAACAGATTCCTGATCAGAGTGATCCCATTCACGGTGGACTTGCCAACTCCATAGTCGTGGAATTATCTTTAGCAGAGCGGGCAGATAATACATCCGCAGTAGACAGTAGTACACCACATGGAGAGATACCGCTGTTACGTAGATCACAGCGTAGTACCCAGGGTCAATTACCGGCCAGGTATGCAGATTACCAACTATAAAACTATAGTCATTGTTATCATTCTGCAACGTTTAAGCCCAGTACCTACAGAGACTTGTCTGTATGAACTTCTTGCATATTCTTGAACTTTTTATCAGCCCGGAGGCACTAAATCAAAGCTCCGGAAAGACTGCTTTTTGAACTTTGCTTTTTGCTCTTTTTAAACTTTCTTTAGACGTTATATTGATAACTCCATTGGAAAAATGGAACTAAATTCTTGGACACAAAGTGCAGTGCCTTTCCTAGTACTTTCAAGGATAGAACTGTATTAATGGACGCTATTTGAAGTGACTTTTTACAGAACTCTATTTTTGTTTCCTTGAGTGTTTTTTGTAACTTTTCATTTTTAAGACTCTGTACATATTAATTGTTATTTCAAAATGTTATCGTCCCACAGTCCCGGAGTACTGTTCTTAACTAAGGGGGAATGTGGCACCCCTAGAGGTATTTGCCACAAATATAGTTACTGACACTGAATACAAATACTAAAATAGCAAGACTGCACTACCTCCTCCGGCCAGAAGGGGGAGCTCCAGAGACTCCCCTTGATCCATTCTGGTCTGAGAGAAGAACTGGCAGTTGGGCAGTTGGGCTAAGGAGCTGAAAGTGAGAGGTCATACAGCTGAATTTCTAACAGCCCTATGACGGTTTCCAGGCCCAAATCACCGGCCTGAGGAGAAGAGGGATAGAGAAAAAGGACATTGTGAGGACCGGGTAGCATTAATCACTACCCAGAACAGGCGCAAAGACGGATACCGGATCCGTGGCTGTATTCATTACATATAATACAGCAACCAGAAAAACGTGAGGTGATATCAGCTTCACTAGGGTCGGACGCAGCAACAGACACAGAGTTCAGCGGTACTCCCGGAGGGGGTAAGCCGATAAAAGGACTCGGGTTGCCCGTCGAACCAGGACCCGGAGGGGACAGATTGGGCCGGCAGCCAGTTCACATACAGCAGCAGGGCCACACAGATATTGCGTACAATAAGAGGCGAAGACCCCGGCAGGGTCAAAGTAACTCAGAGTTCCCATACAGACTCCGGTGACAGGACTGGTTGTAAATCCTTTTTTGTTAAAGTAAACTGGTTAAACGTTTCAGTGCCTCAGTCTTTCATTTGGACAATAGCCATCTATCCAGGATTGGGATCATCACCGCTGGGAGAACCTGCTGCTGATCAAGTAAGTGCCTGTTCCCTCATGATACCCTTTACACTGTGCATTGCATGAGGCCACAGCACCGGGTCAAGCCACCCGTGACATCCCCCTCAAGAGACAGACCCCATTGGTCCGGTGCTGGGTACCCCGGTCTCTCGGGCGTCACAACAGCACCACCCTCCTACACTAAGGTAAGAAGAGGCTGTTCACACTGCTATCCACCCTGTCATTCGAAATGACAATACATTGTATAGATTTCTCCAGGTGACACATCAGGACCTTCCAACCGCATATGCTTTTAGGCACCTGTACTAACATTGGAGGACCGGTTTCTATCAGTGTAACAGGATGGTGGCCATTTTAATTCTATAGTGAGTACTTCCCTAGATAAAACTATTGTGAATTAAGGATTTATTTATAATGATAGTTTCTTCAATTATGTTTTTCTATCTCCATAGAATCATTTTAAGAATATTCAGAGTTTTATGATTCATGGTCCATCGGGCGTCTACTGGCTATTGTGTGATGATGTACTGTATATATTTTGCTTAAGAAATGTAAAAAGCAGATGAGCATTATAACATGCTGCATGTTTTTTATGAAAAGCTAAATATTTTAGGGATCAAACCACATGTGATAAGACTAAGAAGTATTGATATCTGTTGAATTGTTAGGAATGTTGAACATAGCAGCATATTTAATATCCATCTGTTCTGTTTTAGGGAAAGATATATTGGTTTTGACAAGCCCTTAGTTTGATGAATCATAATGTGAAAAGAAGGGAGTTGAAACTGTGGTCAACAAATAGTGCACACCTCATGTTTTCATCCCCAGCTGTCAGTTGTAGCTTACATCATACTCTATGTATGTTTCTATATGTGTATAGATATATAGATATCACTTTATCATGCATGCTTCTTTCCCCATGTGCATTCTCTTATCTAAATATGTGTAGTTATATCCCTGCTAACCATGGAAACAGACGGTTGACAGAAAATCAAAGCAAGCTTAGATTTAAGGTGCCAAAACATATGTGATGACGTTTTATATGTAGTTGTAGTGTAACTATGATCTCTTAGTCATCAGTCTACAATCATTGATATCAGGTCAATGGTGGTATGCAAGATAATTTAAAAAATCTAAGGACATAAGGTAACAATGTACATTTTACTTATGAAATACTTTCCTTGCAGATCATGCTTAATTAGTTTTACTGTAGAGGGCTAAAATGATTTAATTCTTAGTACAGAATTGCAATAATTTATAAAAAAAAAATAAAAAAACAGATTTGCAAACCCATAATACACAACTAAACCTAACCCAAAAAATCTGCCAAAATGCCATCATGTAACTAAATCTAGGAAGTCAGATTTAATTCCTTATAGTCCTGTATAAATGATGCATACAATAATTAGTTAAAAAAAAGTCACTAATTTTACTGGGATTAGCCGACCATCTGTTATTTGTTTTTCAACCTACTTTTTAGTGTTGGGGAGAAAAGGATAGAGCATGTTGAATGTGTACATGCCCAATCTCTTGTTAAAAAAAGAAATAGGCAATTGCACAGTTAGACACTAAACAATGTTTAGGGAGGATAAGAAGATAAGATGTTTGGTTAACAGTTATTAAAAGTGTATAGTCACCTCAAGCAGTTTTTCCCCGTCTTTAAAACTTATTTTGCATCGATCTGTATGTGGGAAAAAAAAAGAAAAAACTGCACTCACCTCCCATACTGGTGGCTTGCTTCTGCACTGGCTATTATGTCCTACACCCATCTCCTGGCAGAAATAAGTTCCTGTAATGGCTGTAGTTTTTTATTTTGTCTACCTAAGGCCTATAATTTTTAAAGGAAACCTGTCGCCTATTCCATACTGCTCAAACTGTGAGCTGTTCGAATCAGATCCTGTCTGCACAATTGCAATCAAATATATTCTTATCTGAAAGGGTCTAGCTTTTCAGAGAAAGTATAATTTAGAGGTCCAGCCAGAGACCATAGCTGGAGACAAGTCCAGTTCAGCTTAGCTTTGTCTTCTGCCAGTTTTTACCAGTGCCTCGGCTGGTGACTGAAAAGTCTCCTCCATAGCGAGAAACCTGTCAATCCCCTTTAGTGAAAAGAGCCGGCAGGGGGTGAAGTTGAACTAGTCTCATCTCCAGCTACGGTCGGTTATTTAAACTATTTTTTCGCTTAAACTTTAAAATGGTTGTCCTTATAAAAGTAGTTTATGTGATTGCAGACTTCTGAATCCTGACAGCGTCTGGTATGCACGCTGTCAGAGTTCACTGTATTGCCAGTGAGAGCACTTCACGGAAATTCAGAGCACTTTATGCATTATATATACTTGTGGTCGTGTGCCAACTTCTCTGAATTGTCTCTTGTATTGAGAGAAGGAAGGCACACCTAGTCGTAACGTGGCCAAAAGTATATCATTCATGTGACTGTCCAGTCTCACTGGCATTAGCAGATTGCCCCAGGATTCAGAAGTCTGGAGCCATACACAGTGACGCAGACTTTTATTAGAAGACCAGACAACCCTTTTAATCCATTATTAGTGCAGGTTTACTAATATGGTTAAGGTTTCAGGTTCTTAATATAACCGGAACATCTTCACCTTCCCTTGTACAGAGATTCTCTCTGGTGCTGTCCTTGCAGCTTCTCTCCCCATGATTGGCGCTTGGAGACAGTTGTGAAAACAATAATATATTAATAAGCTGTAACAAACTTTCTGCTCTGTTCAGTAAATGTTATTAATGCATTACAGAATAGTCCTTCAGAATAAACAAAGATCCGAAGTAATTAAGGAAAAGTATTGAGATGTAAAATGTGTTCACAAAATAAAGGTACCAGTGTTATCGTGTTTCCTGTTCTTATTTTGCACATTGGAAATGATTGCAGCATCTATAATTGTGACAAACAATTGTCCTTTATGATATGCTGCTCGAGTATTGTTTGTTTTTCTATCTCTGAGGCCGGCTTCACACTTGCGAGTTTTACGGACGTAAGAGCGCAGAAACTACGTCCGTAAAACTCGCAAAAAATACGGCACAATTATTCTCTATGCCTCTGCTCCTATCTGCCGTATTTTACTGATCAGTATTATACGGCTTTCTACGGCCGTACAAAATCGCAGCATGCTGCGTTTGTCACCGTACTGCACAAGAAATACGCCAATGAAAGTCTATGGAAGCGTGAAAAATACGGATTACACACGGACAAGCAGTGTGACTTGCGAGAAATACGCAGCGCTGTTAGAGAGAAAACCCGGCAATTCAGTGCGGTGTACAGTAAAATCACACTGACAGCTTACAGTAGAATAGGTAGAATAAATGTCTACACATCGAATAGGTATATATATATATATGTCAGTGAGACACATATATGTATATATATTAATATTTTTTCCAGCGCTATACAGCTTGAAAGCCGGTAATTCAATTACCGGCTTTTTCTTTCTCCTTCCTAAAACCCGACATGATTTGAGACATGGTTTACATACAGTAAACCATGTCTTCTCTCCATTTTTTTTGCAGATTCCACACTACTAATGTCAGTAGAGTGTATCTGCAAAATTTGGCCGTTCTAGCTCTTAAAATAAAGGGTTAAATGGCGGAAAAAATTGGCGTGGGCTCCCGCGCAATTTTCTCCGCCAGAGTAGTAAAGCCAGTGACTGAGGGCAGATATTAATAGCCTGGAGAGGGTCCATGGTTATTGGCCCCCCCCTGGCTAAAAATATCTGCCCCAGCCACCCCAGAAAAGGCACATCTGGAAGATGCGCCTATTCTGGCACTTGGCCACTCTCTTCCCATTCCCGTGTAGCGGTGGGATATGGGGTAATGAAGGGTTAATGCCACCTTGCTATTGTAAGGTGACATTAAGCCTAATTAATAATGGAGAGGCGTCAATTATGACACCTATCCATTATTAATCCAATTGTAGTAAAGGGTTAAATAAAACACAAACACATTATTTAAAATTATTTTAATGAAATAAAAACAATGGTTGTTAGAGTATTTTATTCTACGCCCAATCCAGTCACTGAAGACCCTCGTTCTGTGAAAGAAATAACATAATAAACCAACAATATACTTACCCTCCGCAGATCTGTAACGTCCAACGATGTAAATCCTTCTGAAGGGGTTAAAACATTTTGCAGCAAGGAGCTTTGCTAATGCAATGCTACTCCTCGCTGCAAAACCCCGGAGAATGAGTCTAAATATAGATCAATGAGCTATATTTAGCTTCATTTGCGGTGAGGCGCCCTCTGCTGGCTGTTCATAGATCGTGGGAAATTACCTAGAAAGCTCCCGGGGTTTCTAGGAAAGTTCCCACGATCTATAAACAGCCAGCAGAGGGCGCCTCACCGCAAATGAAGCTAAATATAGCTCATTGATCTATATTTAGACTCATTCCCCGGGGTTTTGCAGCGAGGAGTAGCATTGCATTAGCAAAGCTCCTTGCTGCAAAATGTTTTAACCTCTTCAGAAGGATTTACATCGTTGGACGTTACAGATCTGCGGAGGGTAAGTATATTGTTGGTTTATTATGTTATTTCTTTCACAGAACGAGGGTCTTCAGTGACTGGATTGGGCGTAGAATAAAATACTCCAACAACCATTGTTTTTATTTCATTAAAATAATTTTAAATAATGTGTTTGTGTTTTATTTAACCCTTTACTACAATTGGATTAATAATGGATAGGTGTCATAATTGACGCCTCTCCATTATTAATTAGGCTTAATGTCACCTTACAATAGCAAGGTGGCATTAACCCTTCATTACCCCATATCCCACCGCTACACGGGAATGGGAAGAGAGTGGCCAAGTGTTAGAATAGGCGCATCTTCCAGATGTGCCTTTTCTGGGGTGGCTGGGGGCAGATATTTTTAGCCAGGGGGGGGGGCAATAACCATGGACCCTCTCCAGGCTATTAATATCTGCCCTCAGTCACTGGCTTTACTACTCTGGCGGAGAAAATTGCGCGGGAGCCCACGCCAATTTTTTCCGCCATTTAACCCTTTATTTTAAGAGCTAGAACGGCCAAATTTTGCAGATACACTCTACTGACATTAGTAGTGTGGAATCTGCAAAAAAAATGGAGAGAAGACATGGTTTACTGTATGTAAACCATGTCTCAAATCATGTCGGGTTTTAGGAAGGAGAAGGAAAAAGCCGGTAATTGAATTACCGGCTTTCAAGCTGTATAGCGCTGGAAAAAATATTAATATATATACATATATGTGTCTACTGACATACATATATATATATATATATATATATATATATATATAGACAGTATATATATATATTTTTTTCTTTTTGGGACACATGGATCACTTCTATAGCGGTATGTTGGTTTTGCAAGCCTGCGAGAAAACCACGCAGTACGGATGCCATACGGATTACATACGGAGGATGCCATGCGCAAAAAACGCTGACACACCCTGCCTACGGAGGAGCTACGGACCACTATTTTCGGGACATTTCAGCGTATTACGGCCGCAATATACGGACCGTATTTTCATACGCTGAGTGTGAAGCCGGCCTGAGACAGAACAAATGAAGCTGCAGGCCCTAAGACAATGCAGAACATGGAATAAATTTACGACAAATTATTGTTTGATATATTTGCAAATAAGACACCCAAGTTAGGAAGATATTATTTTGAGCTGTCGGCAAATTTGGTTACTTTTCCTTTTTTAACATTTTTTTTTTAACTTGTGTCAACATGCAATCTGCTCACGAACAGTGTCAAGAACAGTACAATCTTTATTCTGAAGCCCACCTGAGCTGGCGGTGCTGAGAAGCATTTTTGAATTGTGGAGATGTCCGGGTTTCTGACAAGCTTTCTTCTCTTGAGTGGTCCAAAGGGAGCTGGCGACTCAGATGAAAAGAGGAAAGAAACACTTGATTTTCATTCTATAACCAAAAAATGCATTTACAAAAGAAATAAAGACTTAACACAAAACAAGTCAATTCATAGGGGAATCCCTTTAAAGGGTGATCTTCCAAAGACTGGTGATTCAGAATAACTTATTTACTTGTTAATTAGATACAACTTTATAATTCAACACTGAGATATCTTAACAATTATTAGAACGGACTGACTGCGTTCCACATTGACAAGCTTTGTATGTAAAAGATCACCTGGATAATGGAAATGATGGCTTAATTCCCCACAGGGTACATCGTATGCTTCAAAACATCAAATATGGAACAAATTATTTTGTTATAAATTCATTGTGAAAACAGAAAAGTTAATGGTTTAAAAACAAAAGAAATATTTAATGGACAAAGTGGGGCAGCGTGTATCTCTACACCTGTTTTAGCTTATGAGCAAGGTCTGACAAAGTCCATCTGTATCTGCCACAGGCCAGGAGTGGAAAGGTTAACTCCCTGAGGGAAAAGAAAAACAGACATTGCTGGCAGAAGCCTCCTGGCCGCCCCCTCTCTCCATTGCAGAGCTATACTTTGGGGAGATGAAGTTTTCAAATCTCTAGCCAAAAGTTTCTTCAGTTTAACAATTTATTAGACTGAATAAGATACTTCTTTGGTTTCAGCAATGATTCTACGTAATGGAATAACTATTTGCTTATTTTCTAATATATTAATGGAAAGAAGTTCTGGAATTCTCTGAATATGGGACAGACTTTGTTGGAGGTGCTGCTCTTATTGTATTAGAATCCATTTTTCTATTGTACTGATGTCACTGTTAAAGGGACACTGTCACCTGAATTTGGAGGGAACAATTTTCAGCCATGGAGGCGGGGTTTTCGGGTGTTTGATTCACCCTTTCCTTACCCGCTGGCTGCATGCTGGCTGCAATATTGCATTGAAGTTCATTCTCTGTCCTCCGTAGTACATGCCTGCACAAGGCAATCTCAGCATTACTGAGACTTGAAGCTAATCTCCAAACAACCATGTTATCAATGATCATATGGTTAAATGAGTTGTTCCGTTAGTTGCATTAACCATTTATCTGATCACATTACACATCACATTATACAGTTGAAACCAGAAGTTTACATACACTATATAAAAAGAGACAGATGCATGTTCTTCTCAATATCTAACATAAAATCAAAGTAAACCTTAACCCCTTAGCGACCGCCGATACGCCTTTTAACGGCGGCCGCTAAGGGTACTTAAACCACAGCGCCGTTAATTAACGGCGCTGTGGAAAAAGTCCATAGCGCCCCCCAGAGGCCAATTTTCTCCGGGGTCTCGGCTGCCGAGGGTAGCCGAGACCCCAGAGAACATGATTCGGGGGGTTTTTAACCCACCCCGCATTTGCGATCGCCGGTAATTAACCGTTTACTGGCGATCGCAAAAAAAACAAAAAAAAACGCGATCTCTTTTTAATTTCTCTGTCCTCCGATGTGATCGCTCATCGGAGGACAGAGAAAAGGGGTCCCAGGTGGCCCCCCAATACTCACCTAGCTCCCCCGATGCTCCTCGTGTCTCCCGGTGGGCGCCGCCATCTTCAAAATGGCGGGCGCATGCGCAGTGCGCCCGCTGGCCGGCACCGGGAGAATCTTTGGGGTCTCGGCTGCCGGGGGTAGCCGAGACCCCAAAGAGCATGATCGGGGTCGGTATTACCGACTCCTGTTTTGCGATCGCTGGTAATTAACTGTTTACCAGCGACCGCAAAAAAAAAAAAAAAAAAAAAAGTAAAGTGTAATTCTCTGTCCTCTGATGTGATCGCACATCAAAGGACAGAGAAATAGGGGGATTCGGGGACCCTAGCATACTCACCTAGGTCCCTGGATCCTCTTGCTGCTCCTCCTGGCCGCCGGCAGAAGAACATGGCGGACGCATGCCCAGTGCGCCCGCCATCTGTCTCCATCTGCCGGCCGGCAGGAGAACAGCAGTTGGGGCTAAAATTAGGGTTAGGGTTAGGGGTAGGGTTAGGGTTAGGGGTAGGGTTAGGGGTAGGGTTAGGGGTAGGGTTAGGGGTAGGGTTAGGGTTAGGGGTAGGGTTAGGGGTAGGGTTAGGGGTAGGGGTAGGGTTAGGGGTAGGGTTAGGGTTAGGGGTAGGGTTAGGGGTTGGGGCTAGGGGTAGGGGTAGGGTTAGGGCTAGGGTTAGGGTTGGGGCTAAATTTAGGGTTAGGGTTGGGGCTAAATTTAGGGTTAGGGTTGGGGCTAAATTTAGGGTTAGGCTTCTTTCACACTTACGTCGGTACGGGGCCGTCGCAATGCGTCGGCCCGACATACCGACGCACGTTGTGAAAATTGTGCACAACGTGGGCAGCAGCTGTAGTTTTTCCGCTGCCCAATCTATGTCCTGGGGAGGAGGGGGCGGAGTTACGGCCACGCATGCGCGGTCAGAAATGGCGGATGCGACGTACAAAAAAAAGTTTCATTGAACGTTTTTTTGTGCCGACGCTCCGCCAAAGCACAACTGATCCAGTGCACGACGGACGCGACGTGTGGCCATCCGTCACGATCCGTCGGCAATACAAGTCTATGGGCAAAAAACGCATCCTGCGGACACATTTGCAGGATCCGTTTCTTGTCCAAAATGACGGATTGCGACGGAATGCCAAACGACGCAAGTGTGAAAGTAGCCTTAGGGCTAGGGTTAGGGTTGGGGCTAAAGTTAGGGCTAGGGTTGGGGCTAAAGTTAGGGTTAGAGCTGGGATTAGGGTTAGGGTTTGGATTAGGGTTGGTATTAGGGTTAGGGTTGGCATTAGGGTTACGCTTGGGATTAGGGTTAGGTTTGGGATTAGGGTTAAGGTTAGGGTTGTGATTAGGGGTGTATTGGGATTAGGGTTAGGTTTGAGGTTAGGGTTGAGATTAGGATTAGGGATGTGTTGGATTTAGGGTTTTGATTGGGGTTATGGTTAGGGTTGACATTAGGGTTGTTTTGGGGTAAGGGTTGTGATTATGGTTAGGGTTAGTGATTAGGATTATGGATCAGGTTGGGATTAGGGTTAGGGGTGTGTTGGGGTTAGGGTTGGAGCTAGAATTGGGGGGTTTCCACTGTTTAGGTACATCAGGGGGTCTCTAAACACGACAGCCAATTTTGCGCTCAAAAAGTCAAATGGTGCTCCCTCCCTTCTGAGCTCTGCCGTGCGCCCAAACAGTGGGTTACCCCCACATATGGGGCATCAGCGTACTCGGGATAAATTGGACAACAACTTCTGGGGTCCAATTTCTCTTGTTACCCTTGTGAAAATAAAAACTTGGGGGCTACAAAATCTTCTTTGTGAAAAAAAAAAATATTTTTTACTTTCACGACTCTGCATTCTAAACTTCTGTGAAGCACTTGGGCATTCAAAGTTCTCACCACACATCTAGATAAGTTCCTTGGGGGGTCTAGTTTCCAAAATGGGGTCACTTGTGGGGGGTTACTACAGTTTAGGTACATCAGGGGCTCTGCAATCGCAACATAATGCCCACAGACCATTCTATCAAAGTCTGCATTCCAAAAAGGCGCTCCTTCCCTTCCGAGCTCTGCTGTGCGCCCAAACAGTGGTTTACCCCCACATATGGCGCATCAGCGTACTCGGGATAAATTGGACAACAACTATTGCACTCCAATTTCTCCTGTTACCCTTGTGAAAATAAAAACTTGGGGGCTACAATATCTTTTTTGTGGAAAAAAATTTTTTTTTTATTTTCACGACTCTGCATTCTAAACTTCTGTGAAGCACTTGGGCATTCAAAGTTCTCACCACACATCTAGATAAGTTCCTTGGGGGGTCTAGTTTCCAAAATGGGGTCACTTGTGGAGGGTTTCTACTGGTTAGGTACATCAGGGGCTCTGCAAACGCAACATAATACCCGCAGACCATTCTATTAAAGTCTGCATTCCAAAACGGCGCTCCTTCGTTCCGAGCTCTGCCGTGCGCCCAAACAGTGGTTTACCCCCACATATGGGGTACCAGCATACTCAGGACAAATTGACAACAACTTTTGGGGTCCAATTTCTCTTGTTACCTTTGTGAAAATAAAAACTTGGGGGCTAAAAAATCTTTTTTGTGGAAAAAAAAAATATTTTTTATTTTCACGGCTCTGCATTATAAACTTCTGTGAAGCACTTGGGCATTCAAGGTTCTCACCACACATCTAGATAAGTTCCATGGGGGGTCTAGTTTCCAAAATGGGGTCACTTGTGGGGGATTTCTACTGTTTAGGCACATCAGGGGCTCTCCAAACGCGACATGGCGTCCGATCTCAATTCCAGCCAATTCTACATTGAAAAAGTAAAACGGCACTCTTTCTCTTCCAAGCTCTGCGGTGCGCCCAAACAGTGGTTTACCCCCACATATTGGGTATCGACGTACTCAGGAGAAATTGCACAACTACTTTAGTGGTCTAATTTCTCCTGTTACCTTTGTGAAAATAAAAATTTGTGGGCAAAAAGATCATTTTTGTAGAAAAAATGCAATTTTTTTTTCACGGCTCTACGTTATAAACTTCTGTGAAGCACATGGGGGTTCAAAGTGCTCGCCACACATCTAGATAAGTTCCTTAGGGGTCTAGTTTCCAAAATAGTGTCACTTGTGGGGGGTTTCCACTGTTTAGGCACATCAGGGGCTCTCCAAACGCGACATGGCGTCCAATCTCAATTCCAGCCAATTCTACATTGAAAAAGTAAAACGGCACTCCTTCTCTTCCAAGCTCTGCGGTGCGCCCTAACAGTTGTTTACCCCCACATATTGGGTATCAGCGTACTCAGGAGAAATTGCACAACAACTCTTGTGGTCTAATTTCTCCTGTTACCCTTGTGAAAATAAAAATTTGTGGGCAAAAAGATCATTTTTGTAGAAAAAATGCAATTTTTTTTTTTCACGGCTCTACGTTATAAACTTCTGTGAAGCACATGGGGGTTCAAAGTGCTCGCCACACATCTAGATAAGTTCCTTAAGGGGTCTAGTTTCCAAAATGGTGTCACTTGTGGGGGGTTTCCACTGTTTAGGCACATCAGGGGCTCTCCAAACGCGACATGGCGTCCAATCTCAATTCCAGCCAATTCAACATTGAAAAAGTAAAACGGCGCTCCTTCACTTCCAAGCTCTGCGGTGCACCCAAACAGTGGTTTACCCTCACATATGGGGTATCGACGTATTCAGGAGAAATCGCACAACAACTTTTGTGGTCTAATTTCTCCTGTTACCCTTGTGAAAATAAGAATTTGTGGGCGAAAAGATCATTTTTGTGTAAACAAAAGCGATTTTTTATTTTCACGGCTCTACGTTATAAACTTCTGTGAAGCACTTGGGGGTTCAAAGTGCTCACCACACATCTAGATAAGTTCCTTAAGGGGTCTAGTTTCCAAAAATGGTGTCACTTGTGGGGAGTTTCCACTGTTTAGGCACATCAGGGGCTCTCTAAACGTGACATGGCGTCCGATCTCAATTCCAGCCAATTCTGCATTGAAAAAGTCAAACGGCGCTCCTTCACTTCTAAGTTCTGCGGTGCGCCCTAACAGTGGTTTACCCCCACATATGGGGTATTGGCTATTCAGGAGAAATTGCATAACAAAATTTATGGTTACATTTCTATTTTTACACTTGTGAAAATAAAAAAATGGTTCTGAATTAAGATGTTTGCAAAAAAAAGTTAAATGTTCATTTTTTCCTTCCACATTGTTTCAGTTCCTGTGAAGCACGTAAAGGGTTAATAAACTTCTTGAATGTGGTTTTGAGAACCTTGAGGGGTGTAGTTTTTAGAATGGTGTCACACGTCATTATTTTTTATCATATAGACCCCTCAAAATGACTTCAAATGTGATGTGGTCCCTAAAAAAAAATGGTGTTGTAAAAATGAGAAATTGCTGGTCAACTTTTAACCCTTATAACTCCCTAACAAAAAAAAAATTTGTTTCCAAAATTGTGCTGATGTAAAGTAGACATGTGGGAAATGTTATTTATTAACTATTTTTCGTGACATATCTCTCTGATTTAAGGGCATAAAAATACAAAGTTTGAAAATTGCAAAATTTTAAAAATTTTCGCCATATTTCCGTTTTTTTCATAAATAATCGCAAGTAATATCGAAGAAATGTTACCACTAACATGAAGTACAATATGTCACGAAAAAACAATCTCAGAATCAGCGGGATTCGTTGAAGCGTTCCAGAGTTATAACCTCATAAAATGACAGTGGTCAGAATTGCAAAAATTGGCCTGGTCATTAAGTACCAAATTGGCTCTGTCACTAAGGGGTTAAGCCACTTTGTTAACATTTTGACAGTATGATGTGGGTCGTTGTCTATTTGGAAGACCCATTTCTGCCCAAGCTTCAACTTCCTGGCTGATATCTTGAGATGTTGCTTCAGCATTGCCATGGTGGCTCAGTGGTTAGCACTGCAGCATTGCAGCACTGGAGTCCTGAGTTCAAATCCCACCAAGGACATCTGCAAGGAGTTTGTATGTTCTCCCTGTGTTTGCGTGGGTTTCCTCTGGGTGCTCCAGTTTCCTCCCACACTTCAAAAGACATACTGATAGTGAATTTAGATTGTGAGCCCCATCGGGGACAGCGATGATAATGTGTGGGAAAAGTAAAGCGCTGCGGAATATGCTATATAAAGATTATTTAATAATAATAATCTTTATT
Source organism: Ranitomeya imitator (assembly GCF_032444005.1). Classification (NCBI taxonomy): domain Eukaryota; kingdom Metazoa; phylum Chordata; class Amphibia; order Anura; family Dendrobatidae; genus Ranitomeya; species Ranitomeya imitator. The sequence continues at coordinate 325,549,235 of NC_091286.1, read as the reverse complement.
TTTATATAGCCCTAACATATTCCGCAGCGCTTTACAGTTTGCACACATTATCATCACTGTCCCCAATGGGGCTCACAATCTAAATTCCCTATCAGTATGTCTTTGGAATGTGGGAGGAAACCGGAGTACCCGGAGGAAACCCACGCAAACACGGAGAGAACATACAAACTCTTTGCAGATGTTGTCCTGGGTGGGATTAGAACCCAGGACTCCAGCGCTGCAAGGCTGCAGTGCTAACCACTGCGCCACCGTGCTGCCCTTATTATTTATTATATTTATTATTATTATTTATTATTATAATCTTCTTTTCTCATGATGCCATCTATATTGTGAAGTAAACCAGTCCTTCCTGCAGCAAAACAACCCCACAACATGATGCTGCCAACATAGTGTTTCATAGTTGGCATGGTGTTGGTGTTGGTACTGGTATGATGGACTCCTCGCCAGAGACGGACTACACCTCAACAAACCTGGGAAACACACATTCGCCAGAAGACTCGCTACACTCATCAGGAGGGCGTTAAACTAGAAGAAGAGGGGACGGGAAGAAAAACATTAGACTCGAACAAAGACGACCCAGGAAAACATACTCAGAAGGGAGGTAAGAACATTTCTAAAACAATCCACAGTGAGGAGATTGGAACAAAACAAAATCCTCTAAACTGCATGCTCGCAAACGCCAGAAGCCTGACAAACAAGATGGAAGAACTAGAAGCAGAAATATCTACAGGTAACTTTGACATTGTGGGAATAACCGAGACATGGTTAGATGAAAGCTATGACTGGGCAGTTAACTTACAGGGTTACAGTCTGTTTAGAAAGGATCGTAAAAATCGGAGAGGAGGAGGGGTTTGTCTCTATGTAAAGTCTTGTCTAAAGTCCACTTTAAGGGAGGATATTAGCGAAGGGAATGAGGATGTCGAGTCCATATGGGTTGAAATTCATGGAGGGAAAAATGGTAACAAAATTCTCATTGGGGTCTGTTACAAACCCCCAAATATAACAGAAAGCATGGAAAGTCTACTTCTAAAGCAGATAGATGAAGCTGCAACCCATAATGAGGTCCTGGTTATGGGGGACTTTAACTACCCGGATATTAACTGGGAAACAGAAACCTGTGAAACCCATAAAGGCAACAGGTTTCTGCTAATAACCAAGAAAAATTATCTTTCACAATTGGTGCAGAATCCAACCAGAGGAGCAGCACTTTTAGACCTAATACTATCTAATAGACCTGACAGAATAACAAATCTGCAGGTGGTTGGGCATTTAGGAAATAGCGACCACAATATTGTGCAGTTTCACCTGTCTTTCACTAGGGGGACTTGTCAGGGAGTCACAAAAACATTGAACTTTAGGAAGGCAAAGTTTGAACAGCTTAGAGATGCCCTTAATCTGGTAGACTGGGACAATATCCTCAGAAATGAGAATACAGATAATAAATGGGAAATGTTTAAGAACATCCTAAATAGGCAGTGTAAGCGGTTTATACCTTGTGGGAATAAAAGGACTAGAAATAGGAAAAACCCAATGTGGCTAAACAAAGAAGTAAGACAGGCAATTAACAGTAAAAAGAAAGCATTTGCACTATTAAAGCAGGATGGCACCATTGAAGCTCTAAAAAACTATAGGGAGAAAAATACTTTATCTAAAAAACTAATTAAAGCTGCCAAAAAGGAAACAGAGAAGCACATTGCTAAGGAGAGTAAAACTAATCCCAAACTGTTCTTCAACTATATCAATAGTAAAAGAATAAAAACTGAAAATGTAGGCCCCTTAAAAAATAGTGAGGAAAGAATGGTTGTAGATGACGAGGAAAAAGCTAACATATTAAACACCTTCTTCTCCACGGTATTCACGGTGGAAAATGAAATGCTAGGTGAAATCCCAAGAAACAATGAAAACCCTATATTAAGGGTCACCAATCTAACCCAAGAAGAGGTGCGAAACCGGCTAAATAAGATTAAAATAGATAAATCTCCGGGTCCGGATGGCATACACCCACGAGTACTAAGAGAACTAAGTAATGTAATAGATAAACCATTATTTCTTATTTTTAGGGACTCTATAGAGACAGGGTCTGTTCTGCAGGATTGGCGCATAGCAAATGTGGTGCCAATATTCAAAAAGGGCTCTAAAAGTGAACCTGGAAATTATAGGCCAGTAAGTCTAACCTCTATTGTTGGTAAAATATTTGAAGGGTTTCTGAGGGATGTTATTCTGGATTATCTCAATGAGAATAACTGTTTAACTCCATATCAGCATGGGTTTATGAGAAATCGCTCCTGTCAAACCAATCTAATCAGTTTTTATGAAGAGGTAAGCTATAGACTGGACCACGGTGAGTCATTGGACGTGGTATATCTCGATTTTTCCAAAGCGTTTGATACCGTGCCGCACAAGAGGTTGGTACACAAAATGAGAATGCTTGGTCTGGGGGAAAATGTGTGTAAATGGGTTAGTAACTGGCTTAGTGATAGAAAGCAGAGGGTGGTTATAAATGGTATAGTCTCTAACTGGGTCGCTGTGACCAGTGGGGTACCGCAGGGGTCAGTATTGGGACCTGTTCTCTTCAACATATTCATTAATGATCTGGTAGAAGGTTTACACAGTAAAATATCGATATTTGCAGATGATACAAAACTATGTAAAGCAGTTAATACAAGAGAAGATAGTATTCTGCTACAGATGGATCTGGATAAGTTGGAAACTTGGGCTGAAAGGTGGCAGATGAGGTTTAACAATGATAAATGTAAGGTTATACACATGGGAAGAGGGAATCAATATCACCATTACACACTGAACGGGAAACCACTGGGTAAATCTGACAGGGAGAAGGACTTGGGGATCCTAGTTAATGATAAACTTACCTGGAGCAGCCAGTGCCAGGCAGCAGCTGCCAAGGCAAACAGGATCATGGGGTGCATTAAAAGAGGTCTGGATACACATGATGAGAGCATTATACTGCCTCTGTACAAATCCCTAGTTAGACCGCACATGGAGTACTGTGTCCAGTTTTGGGCACCGGTGCTCAGGAAGGATATAATGGAACTAGAGAGAGTACAAAGGAGGGCAACAAAATTAATAAAGGGGATGGGAGAACTACAATACCCAGATAGATTAGCGAAATTAGGATTATTTAGTCTAGAAAAAAGACGACTGAGGGGCGATCTAATAACCATGTATAAGTATATAAGGGGACAATACAAATATCTCGCTGAGGATCTGTTTATACCAAGGAAGGTGACGGGCACAAGGGGGCATTCTTTGCGTCTGGAGGAGAGAAGGTTTTTCCACCAACATAGAAGAGGATTCTTTACTGTTAGGGCAGTGAGAATCTGGAATTGCTTGCCTGAGGAGGTGGTGATGGCGAACTCAGTCGAGGGGTTCAAGAGAGGCCTGGATGTCTTCCTGGAGCAGAACAATATTGTATCATACAATTATTAGGTTCTGTAGAAGGACATAGATCTGGGTATTTATTATGATGGAATATAGGCTGAACTGGATGGACAAATGTCTTTTTTCGGCCTTACTAACTATGTTACTATGTTACTATGTTACTATGTTCTTAGGCTTCCAGGATTCTCCCTTTTTCCTCCAAACGTAACAATGGTCATTATGCCCAAAAAATTCAATTTTAGTTTCATCACACCACAGGACATGTCTCAAAAAATTAAGATCTTTGTTCCTGTGTGCATTTGCAAACATTAATCTAGCTTTTTTTATATTTCCTTTGCAGTAATGGCTTCTTCCTGGCAGTGTGACTTTTCAGTCTAAGTTGAAACAATACTCATTTCACTGTGGATATTACCACGATCTTTCCAGCTTCCGCCATCATCTTCACAAGGTGTTTTGCTTTTGTTCTTCAGTTTAAATACACTAGTTGGACCATAGCACGTTCATCTCTGGGACACAGAATCCGTCTCCTTCCTGAGCAGTAAAGTGGCTGGACTGTCATGATCCCAATGGCAGGGGATCACAAAAGGACAAGCACGAAAACAAAACATGCTCTAGGGTGATGGAACCTGAGCTGACCGCGATCCTGATCCTAAACACACAACTAGCAGTAGCCGGGGAACGTGCCTACGATGATTCCCAGACGTCTCGCGCCAGCCGAAGGATTAACTTCCCCTATCAGAAGAAACACAGACCTCACTTGCCTCCAGAGAAACACCCCACAGAAATAGCAGCCCCCCACATGTAATAACGGTGAAATGAGAGGAAAGCACATACGTAGTTATGAAAATAGAATCAGCAAAAATGAGGCCCGCTAAAGCTAGATAGCAGAGGATGCAAAAGTGAACTGCGCGGTCAGCGAAAAACCCTTCAAAGAAACCATCCTGAAATTACTTGAACTCATGTGCCAACTCATGGAACATGAGGAGTAATTTCAGCCCACTAGAGCAACCAGCAGCATGGAATCACATATCTGCAAGCTGGACTAAGACAAAAATTAAGCAAAACGTGGAACAGGAAAATCAAAACTTAGCTTGTCCTGAAGATAACAGACGCAGGTAGCAGAGGTAAAAAGACACGCTGATTACATTGATAGCCGGCGAGGAAATGACAAAAAAGCCAGGTTAAATAGGAAACTCCCATAACCTGATGGAACAGGTGGACACCAGAGACCGCAGAGAACACAAGTCACCCAGTACCATCAGTAACCACCAGAGGGAGCCCAAAAACAGAACTCACAACAGTACCCCCCCCTTGAGGAGGGGTCACCGAACCCTCACGAGAACCACCAGGGCGACCAGGATGAGCCCTATGAAAAGCACGGACCAAATCGGCAGCATGAACATCAGAGGCAATCACCCAAGATTAATCCTCCTGACCATAACCCTTCCACTTGACCAAATACTGGAGTTTCCGTCTGGAAACACGAGAATCCAAGATCTTCTCCACAACATACTCCAATTCACCCTCCACCAGCATCGGAGCAGGAGGCTCAAGCGAAGGAACAACAGGTACCTCATACTTCCGCAACAACGACCGATGGAACACATTATGAATAGCAAACGATGCCGGGAGATCCAAACGAAACCACACAGGGTTAAGAATTTCCAAGATCCTATAGGGACCGATGAACCGAGGCTTGAACTTAGGAGAAGAGACCTTCATAGGAACAAAACGAGAAGACAACCACACCAAGTCCCCAACAAGAAGTCGAGGACCCACGCGGCGACGGCGATTAGCAAACTGCTGAGCCCTCTCCTGGGACAACTTCAAATTGTCCACCACATGACTCCAAATCTGATGCAACCTATCCACCACCATGTCCACTCCAGGACAATCAGAAGGCTCCACCTGACCAGAGGAAAAACGAGGATGAAACCCCGAATTACAAAAGAAAGGAGAAACCAAGGTAGCAGAACTAGCCCGATTATTAAGGGCAAACTCGGCAAGCGGCAAAAAGGAAACCCAGTCATTTTGATCAGCAGAAACAAAACACCTTAAATAAGTTTCTAAAGTCTGATTAGTTCGTTCCGTCTGGCCATTCGTCTGAGGATGGAATGCAGACGAAAAGGACAAATCAATGCCCATCCTAGCACAGAACGTCCGCCAAAATCTAGACACAAACTGGGATCCCCTGTCAGAAACGATGTTCTCCGGAATGCCATGCAAACGGACCACGTTTTGAAAAAACAGAGGGACCAACTCAGAGGAGGAAGGTAACTTAGGCAAGGGTACCAGATGAACCATCTTAGAAAAGCGGTCACACACAACCCATATGACGGACATTTTTTGAGAGACAGGGAGATCCGAAATAAAGTCCATGGAAATGTGCGTCCAAGGCCTCTTCGGGATAGGCAAAGGTGACAACAATCCACTGGCCCGAGAACAGCAAGGCTTAGCCCGAGCGCAAACTCCACAAGACTGCACGAAAGAACGCACATCCCTAGACAAGGAAGGCAACCAAAAAGACCTGGCCACCAAGTCTCTAGTACCAAATATTCCAGGATGACCTGCCAACACAGAAGAATGGACCTCAGAGATGACTCTACTGGTCCAATTATCCGGAACAAACAGTCTTTCCGGCGGACAACGATCAGGTTTATCCGCCTGAAACTCCTGCAAAGCACGTCGCAAGTCTGGGGAGACAGCCGACAAAATCACCCCATCCCTAAGGATACCAGTGGGCTCAGAATTTCCAGGGGAGTCAGGCACAAAACTCCTAGAAAGAGCATCCGCCTTCACATTTTTTGAACCTGGCAGGTATGAAACCACAAAATTGAAACGGGAGAAAAACAGTGACCAACGAGCCTGTCTAGGATTCAGACGCTTGGCAGACTCAAGGTACATCAGATTTTTGTGATCAGTCAAGACCACCACACGATGTCTAGCACCCTCAAGCCAATGACGCCACTCCTCAAATGCCCACTTCATGGCCAAAAGCTCCCGATTACCAACATCATAATTCCGTTCAGCGGGCGAAAATTTTCTAGAAAAGAACGCACATGGCTTCATCACTGAGCCATCGGAGCTTCTCTGTGACAAAACCGCCCCCGCTCCGATCTCGGAAGCATCAACCTCAACCTGAAAAGGAAGCGACGTATCTGGCTGACGCAACACAGGAGAAGAAAACCGGCGCTTAAGTTCCTGAAAGGCCTCCACAGCCGCAGGAGACCAATCAGTAACATCAGCACCCTTCTTAGTCAAATCCGTCAAAGGCTTAACAACACTAGAAAAATTAGTTATGAAGCGATGATAAAAATTAGCAAAGCCCAAGAACTTCTGTAGACTCTTAAGAGATGTAGGCTGCGTCCAGTCACAAATAGCCTGAACTTTGACGGGATCCATCTCAATAGTAGAAGGGGAAAAAATATACCCCAAAAAAGAAATCTTCTGGACTCCAAAGAGACATTTAGAACCTTTTACAAACAAAAAATTGGCCCGCAGGACCTGAAACACCTTCCTGACCTGCTGAACATGAGACTCCCAGTCATCAGAAAAAACCAAAACATCATCCAAATACACGATAATAAATTTATCCAGATATTCACGGAAAATATCGTGCATAAAAGACTGGAAGACAGAAGGAGCATTAGAAAGTCCAAAAGGCATCACCAAATACTCGAAATGGCCCTCAGGCGTATTAAATGCGGTTTTCCACTCATCACCCTGCCTTATCCGCACAAGATTATACGCACCCCGAAGATCAATCTTAGTGAACCATTTAATGTGAGCGAACAACTCAGTCAACAATGGCAAAGGATACTGATATTTGACTGTAATCTTATTCAAAAGACGATAATCTATGCAAGGCCTCAAGGAACCATCTTTTTTGGCCACGAAAAAAAAACCTGCTCCCAAAGGGGACGAAGATGGACGGATATGTCCCTTTTCCAAGGACTCCTTAACATAATTCCGCATAGCAGTATGCTCTGGCACTGACAGATTGAACAAACGACCTTTAGGGAATTTACTGCCAGGAATCAAATCTACAGCACAATCGCAATCCCTGTGAGGAGGAAGCGAACTGAGCTTAGGCTCCTCAAAAACCTCCCGATAATCAGACAAAAATACCGGAACCTCAGAAGGAGTAGATGAAGCGATAGAAATCGGAGATGCATCATCATGAACACCCTGACATCCCCAGCTTAACACAGACATTGTTTTCCAGTCCAGGACTGGGTTATGAGTTTGTAACCATGGCAGACCAAGCACTAAGACATCATGTAAATTATACAGTACCAGGAAGCGAATCACCTCCTGATGAACGGGAGTCATACGCATGGTCACTTGTGTCCAGTACTGAGGTTTATTCATAGCCAAAGGTGTAGAGTCAATTCCTTTCAAAGGAATAGGAACTTCCAGAGGTTCCAGACTAAACCCACAGCGACTGGCAAATGACCAATCCATAAGACTCAGGGTAGCGCCTGAATCCACATAGGCATCGACAGAAATGGATGATAATGAACAAATCAGAGTCACAGACAGAATGAACTTCAACTGTAAAGTACCAATGGCAACAGACTTATCAACCTTTTTTGTGCGTTTAGAGCATGCTGATATAACATGAGCTGAATCACCACAATAAAAACACAATCCATTTTTCCGCCTATAATTTTGCCGTTCACTTCTGGACTGAATTCTATCACATTGCATTATCTCAGGTGCCTGTTCAGAAGACACCGCCAAATGGTGCACAGGTTTGCGCTCCCATAAACGCCGATCAATCTGAATAGCCATAGTCATGGACTCATTCAGACCTGTAGGTGCCGGGAACCCCACCATAACATCTTTAATGGCCTCAGAAAGGCCATCTCTGAATTTTGCAGCCAGAGCGCACTCATTCCACTGAGTAAGCACCGACCATTTCCGAAATTTCTGACAATATATTTCTGCTTCATCTTGCCCCTGAGAGAGAGCCAATAAAGCTTTTTCAGCCTGAATCTCTAGGTTAGGTTCCTCATAGAGCAAACCCAATGCCAGAAAAAACGCATCCACATTGAGCAACGCAGGATCCCCTGGTGCCAATGCAAATGCCCAATTCTGAGGGTCACCCCGCAGGAAAGATATAACAATCTTGACCTGCTGAGCAGGGTCTCCAGAGGAGCGAGATTTCAAGGAAAGAAACAACTTGCAATTGTTCCTAAAATTCAGAAAACTAGATCTATCTCCAGAAAAAAAAACTCTGGGATAGGAATTCTAGGTTCAGACATAGGAGTATGTACAACAAAATCTTGTATATTTTGAACCTTAGCAGCAAGATTATTCAGGCTGGAAGCCAAACTCTGGACGTCCATGATAAACAGCTGAGGTCAGAGCCATTCAAGGGTTAAGAGGAGGAAAGAAGCAGCCAAGCTGCAATTAAGGCTAGGCAGCAAACACTGAGGAGGGAAGAAAAAAAAAAAAAAAAACTTCCTCAGACTACTTTTCCTCCTACTTCAGCCAAAACGATGACCAATTTTTTCTGGCCGGCTATACTGTCATAGTAACATAGTAACATAGTAACATAGTTAGTAAGGCCGAAAAAAGACATTTGTCCATCCAGTTCAGCCTATATTCCATTATAATAAATCCCCAGATCTACGTCCTTCTACAGAACCTAGGTCATGATCCCAATGGCAGGGGATCACAAAAGGACAAGCACGAAAACAAAATAAGCTCTAGGGTGATGGAACCTGAGCTGACCGCGATCCTGAACCTAAACACACAATTAGCAGTAGCCGGGGAACGTGCCTACGATGATTCCTAGACGTCTCGCGCCAGCCGAAGGATTAACTTCCCCTATCAGAAGAAACACAGACCTCACTTGCCTCCAGAGAAACACCCCACAGAAATAGCAGCCCCCCACATGTAATAACGGTGAAATGAGAGGAAAGCACATACGTAGTTATGAAAATAGAATCAGCAAAAATGAGGCCCGCTAAAGCTAGATAGCAGAGGATACAAAAGTGAACTGCGCGGTCAGCGAAAAACCCTTCAAAAAAACCATCCTGAAATTACTTGAACTCATGTGCCAACTCATGAAACATGAGGAGTAATTTCAGCCCACTAGAGCAACCAGCAGCATGGAATCACATATCTGCAAGCTGGACTAAGACAAAAATTAAGCAAAACGTGGAACAGGAAAATCAAAACTTAGCTTGTCCTGAAGATAACAGACGCAGGTAGCAGAGGTAAAAAGACACGCTGATTACATTGATAGCCGGCGAGGAAATGACAAAAAAGCCAGGTTAAATAGGAAACTCCCATAACCTGATGGAACAGGTGGACACCAGAGACCGCAGAGAACACAAGTCACCCAGTACCATCAGTAACCACCAGAGGGAGCCCAAAAACAGAACTCACAACACTGGACATCCCCATCTTGTTTGTACTTGCCTATAATTGTTTGTATAGATGAAAGACGCACCTTCAGGTATCTTAAAATTGCATCTAAGGATGAGCCTGATTTGTGCAAGTCCACAATTCTCTTCCTGATATTTTGGCTGATTTCTTTAGACTTTCCCATGATGCTACACAAAGAAGCACTGTGTTTCAGGTGTGGATTAATGCATCCAGAGGTGTGTCTCTAATTAACTCAGATGTTGCTAAAATGCTATCAGAAGCTTCTAAACACATGACATCATCATGTGGGCAGTCCAAAATTGTTTAAAGGTATAGTAATCTTAGTGCATATAAACTTTTGACTTTGCAGTAAGTAATAAGAATGCCTTAAAATATTCTCTTTCTCTCATTATTCTGGCATTTGGCAAATATTAATAATTGGGGTAATCCTAATTGACCTAAAACGGGAAAGGTTTATTCTGATTTCATGTCAGATATTGAGAAAAACATACACTATATAAAAAGACACATACTTGTTATGAAAGGCAATTCAGTATCACAATGGACATGGAGGTCAGAGCACATACAGTGATCTGACAATAACCCAAAATAATAGAACGAGCTCTGAGACGTGGGAACTCTGCAGACCGCAATCCCTGATCCTCTCCAAACACAACTAGAGGCAGCCGTGGATTGCGCCTAACGCTACCTATGCAACTCGGCACAGCCTGAGAAACTAACTAGCCTGAAGATAGAAAAAATAAGCCTACCTTGCCTCAGAGAAATACCCCAAAGGAAAAGGCAGCCCCCCACATATAATGACTGTGAGTAAGATGAAAAGACAAACGTAGGGATGAAATAGATTCAGCAAAGTGAGGCCCGATATTCTAGACAGAACGAGGATAGGAAAGATAACTTTGCGGTCTACACAAAACCCCAAAGAAAACCACGCAAAGGGGCAAAAAGACCCTCCGTACCGAACCAACGGCACGGAGGTACACCCTTTGCGTCCCAGAGCTTCCAGCAAAACAAACAGACAAGCTGGACAGAAAAAATAGCAACAAATAGCAAAGAAGCACTTAGCTATGCAGAGCAGCAGGCCACAGGAATGATCCAGAGAAACACAAGTCCAACACTGGAACATTGACAGGAAGCATGAATCAAAGCATTAGGTGGGGTTAAGTAGAGAAGCACCTAACGACCTCACCTGATCACCTGATGGAGGAAACTCAGAAGCAGCAGTACCAGTTTCCTCCACAAACGGAAGCTCCCAGAGAGAATCAGCCGAAGTACCACTTGTGACCACAGGAGGGAGCTCTGCCACAGAATTCACAACAGTACCCCCCCCTTGAGGAGGGGTCACCGAACCCTCACCAGAGCCCCCAGGCCGACCAGGATGAGCCACATGAAAGGCACGAACAAGATCGGGAGCATGGACATCAGAGGCAAAAACCCAGGAATTATCCTCCTGAGCATAACCCTTCCATTTAACCAGATACTGGAGTTTCCGTCTTGAAACACGAGAATCAAAAATCTTCTCCACAATATACTCCAATTCCCCCTCCACCAAAACCGGGGCAGGGGGGTCAACAGATGGAACCATAGGTGCCACGTATCTCCGCAACAATGACCTATGGAAGACGTTATGTATGAAAAAAGAATCTGGGAGGGTCAGACGAAAAGACACAGGATTAATAACTTCAGAAATCCTATAAGGACCAATGAAACGAGGTTTAAACTTCGGAAAGGAAACCTTCATAGGAATATGACGAGAAGATAACCAAACCAGATCCCCAACACGAAGTCGGGGACCCACACGGCGTCTGCGATTAGCGAAACGTTGAGCCTTCTCCTGGGACAAGGTCAAATTGTCCACTACATGAGTCCAAATCTGCTGCAACCTGTCCACCACAGTATCCACACCAGGACAGTCCGAAGACTCAACCTGTCCTGAAGAGAAACGAGGATGGAACCCAGAATTGCAGAAAAATGGCGAAACCAAGGTAGCCGAGCTGGCCCGATTATTAAGGGCGAACTCAGCCAAAGGCAAAAAGGACACCCAGTCATCCTGATCGGCAGAAACAAAGCATCTCAGGTAGGTTTCCAAGGTCTGATTGGTTCGTTCGGTCTGGCCATTAGTCTGAGGATGAAAAGCCGAGGAAAAAGACAAGTCAATGCCCATCCTACCACAGAAGGCTCGCCAAAACCTCGAAACAAACTGGGAACCTCTGTCAGAAACGATATTCTCTGGAATGCCATGCAAACGAACCACATGCTGGAAGAACAATGGCACCAAATCAGAGGAGGAAGGCAACTTGGACAAGGGTACCAGATGGACCATCTTAGAAAAGCGATCACAGACCACCCAAATGACTGACATCATTTGAGAGACGGGAAGATCTGAAATAAAATCCATAGAGATATGTGTCCAAGGTCTCTTCGGGACCGGCAAGGGCAAAAGCAACCCACTGGCACGAGAACAGCAGGTCTTAGCCCGAGCACAAATCCCACAGGACTGCACAAAAGAACGCACATCCCGCGACAGAGACGGCCACCAAAAGGATCTAGCCACTAACTCTCTGGTACCAAAGATTCCAGGATGACCAGCCAACACCGAACAATGAACCTCAGAGATCACTTTATTTGTCCACCTATCCGGGACAAACAGTTTCTCCGCTGGACAACGATCAGGTTTATTAGCCTGAAATTTTTGCAGCACCCGCCGCAAATCAGGGGAGATGGCAGACACAATTACTCCTTCCTTGAGGATACCCGCCGGCTCAGATAAACCCGGAGAGTCGGGCACAAAACTCCTAGACAGAGCATCCGCCTTCACATTTTTAGAGCCCGGAAGGTACGAAATCACAAAGTCAAAACGGGCAAAAAACAGCGACCAACGAGCCTGTCTAGGATTGAAACGCTTAGCAGACTCGAGATAAGTCAGGTTCTTATGATCAGTCAATACCACCACGCGATGCTTAGCTCCTTCAAGCCAATGACGCCACTCCTCGAATGCCCACTTCATGGCCAGCAACTCTCGGTTGCCCACATCATAATTCCGCTCAGCAGGCGAAAACTTCCTGGAAAAAAAAGCGCATGGTTTCATCACTGAACAATCAGAACCTCTCTGCGACAAAACAGCCCCTGCTCCAATCTCAGAAGCATCAACCTCGACCTGGAACGGAAGAGAAACATCAGGTTGACACAACACAGGGGCAGAAGAAAAACGACGCTTCAACTCTTGAAAAGCTTCCACAGCAGCAGAAGACCAATTGACCAAATCAGCACCCTTCTTGGTCAAATCGGTCAATGGTTTGGCAATACTAGAAAAATTGCAGATGAAGCGACGATAAAAATTAGCAAAGCCCAGGAACTTTTGCAGACTTTTCAGAGATGTCGGCTGAGTCCAATCATGGATGGCTTGGACCTTAACAGGATCCATCTCGATAGTAGAAGGGGAAAAGATGAACCCCAAAAATGAAACCTTCTGCACACCAAAGAGACACTTTGATCCCTTCACAAACAAAGAGTTAGCACGCAGGACCTGAAACACCGTTCTGACCTGTTTCACATGAGACTCCCAATCATCCGAGAAGATAAAAATGTCATCCAAGTACACAATCAGGAATTTATCCAGGTACTCTCGGAAGATGTCATGCATAAAGGACTGAAACACTGATGGAGCATTGGCAAGTCCGAATGGCATCACTAGATACTCAAAATGACCCTCGGGCGTATTAAATGCAGTTTTCCATTCATCGCCTCGCCTGATTCGCACCACATTATACGCATCACGAAGATCAATCTTGGTGAACCAACTAGCCCCCTTAATCCGAGCAAACAAATCAGATAACAAAGGCAAGGGGTACTGAAATTTAACAGTGATCTTATTAAGAAGGCGATAATCTATACAAGGTCTCAGCGAACCATCCTTTTTGGCTACAAAAAAGAACCCTGCTCCTAATGGCGACTATGACGGGCGAATATGCCCCTTCTCCAGGGATTCCTTCACATAACTGCGCATAGTGGTGTGCTTAGGCACGGATAAATTAAACAGTCGACCTTTTGGGAATTTACCACCAGGAATCAAATTGATAGCACAATCACAATCCCTATGCGGAGGTAGGGCATCGGACTTGGGCTCATCAAATACATCCCGGTAATCAGACAAGAACTCTGGAACCTCAGAAGGGGTGGATGACGAAATTGACAAAAATGGAACATCACCATGTACCCCCTGACAACCCCAGCTGGACACCGACATGGATTTCCAATCCAATACTGGATTATGGGCTTGTAGCCATGGCAACCCCAACACGACCACATCATGCAGATTATGCAACACCAGAAAGCGAATATCCTCCTGATGTGCAGGAGCCATGCACATGGTCAGCTGGGTCCAGTATTGAGGCTTATTCTTGGCCAAAGGCGTAGCATCAATACCTCTCAATGGAATAGGACACTGCAAGGGCTCCAAGAAAACCCACAACGCTTAGCATATTCCAAGTCCATCAAATTCAGAGCAGCGCCTGAATCCACAAACGCCATGACAGAATATGATGACAAAGAGCAGATCAAGGTAACGGACAGAAGAAATTTTGACTGTACCGTACCAATGGTGGCAGACCTAGCGAACCGCTTAGTGCACTTAGGACAATCAGAGATGGCATGAGTGGAATCACCACAGTAGAAACACAGCCCATTCAGACGTCTGTGTTCTTGCCGTTCAACTCTGGTCAAAGTCCTAGCGCACTGCATAGGCTCAGGTTTAAGCTCAGGTAATACCGCCAAATGGTGCACAGATTTACGCTCACGCAAGCGTCGACCGATCTGAATAGCCAAAGACATAGACTCATTCAAACCAGAAGGCATAGGAAATCCCACCATGACATCCTTAAGGGCTTCAGAGAGACCCTTTCTGAACATAGCTGCCAGCGCAGATTCATTCCATTGAGTGAGCACTGACCATTTTCTAAATTTCTGGCAATATACCTCTATCTCATCCTGACCCTGACAAAGAGCCAGCAAATTCTTTTCTGCCTGATCCACTGAATTAGGCTCATCGTACAGCAATCCGAGCGCCAGGAAAAACGCATTGATATTACTCAATGCAGGATCTCCTGGCGCAAGAGAAAATGCCCAGTCCTGAGGGTCGCCGCGCAAAAAAGAAATAATAATCAAAACCTGTTGAACTGGATCACCAGAGGAACGAGGTTTCAAGGCCAGAAATAACTTACAATTATTTTTGAAACTCAGAAACTTAGTTCTATCTCCAAAAAACAAATCAGGAATAGGAATTCTTGGTTCTAACATAGATTTCTGATCAATAGTGTCTTGAATCTTTTGTACTCTTGCCGAGAGCTGATCCACAAATGAAGACAGACTTCTAATGTCTATCGCTACACCTGTGTACTGAACCACCCAAATGTCTAGGGGAAAAAAAAGACAAAACACAAAGCCAAGAAAAAAAAATGGTCTCAGAACTTCTTTTTTCCCTCTATTGAGAATCATTAGTACTTTTGGCTTCCTGTACTGTTATGATAGGCAATTCAGTATCACAATGGACATGGAGGTCAGAGCACATACAGTGATCTGACAATAACCCAAAATAATAGAACGAGCTCTAAGACGTGGGAACTCTGCAGACCGCAATCCCTGATCCTCTCCAAACACAACTAGAGGCAGCCGTGGATTGCACCTAACGCTACCTATGCAACTCGGCACAGCCTGAGAAACTAACTAGCCTGAAGATAGAAAAAATAAGCCTACCTTGCCTCAGAGAAATACCCCAAAGGAAAAGGCAGCCCCCCACATATAATGACTGTGAGTAAGATGAAAAGACAAACGTAGGGATGAAATAGATTCAGCAAAGTGAGGCCCGATATTCTAGACAGAACGAGGATAGGAAAGATAACTTTGCGGTCTACACAAAACCCCAAAGAAAACCACGCAAAGGGGCAAAAAGACCCTCCGTACCGAACCAACGGCACGGAGGTACACCCTTTGCGTCCCAGAGCTTCCAGCAAAACAAACAGACAAGCTGGATAGAAAAAATAGCAACAAATAGCAAAGAAGCACTTAGCTATGCAGAGCAGCAGGCCACAGGAATGATCCAGAGAAACACAAGTCCAACACTGGAACATTGACAGGAAGCATGAATCAAAGCATTAGGTGGGGTTAAGTAGAGAAGCACCTAACGACCTCACCAGATCACCTGAGGGAGGAAACTCAGAAGCAGCAGTACCAGTTTCCTCCACAAACGGAAGCTCCCAGAGAGAATCAGCCGAAGTACCACTTGTGACCACAGGAGGGAGCTCTGCCACAGAATTCACAACACATACTGTGTATATGTAAACTTCTGTTTTAAACGGTATATTTATAAAATTACAGTTGAAGGAATTATCTGAGAATTTGCTTATTTTTTGCTTTGGGGCTAAGGATTTACAGGCAGATAATGGCTATATACCCTCATGTTGTGCCCATCGTCAATCTCTGCCATCACTGACCAATCCAGTAGGTGATTCTGCAGCTTCCAGTGACGTGAGGTTCCTTCCATTTTTATAGCAAGCGCAGGTAAAACAGAAAACTGCAGACTGCAGCCCTCAGCTGTCTGGTTTATCTTGGTTCAAAAATAGAGGGGCCCTCACACCGTTTTGTTAATTTTTTAAAATAATTAATTAAAAAAACCATGTAGGGTCCCCACAATTTTTGATAACCAGCCAAGGTAAAGTAGACAGCTGGGGGCTGATATTCTCTGACTGGAAAGGTCGTCTCCAGCATAAAAATAGCAGCCTGCTGCTGCCCATTAACCCCTTCATAACCTTAGGATTTTTCGTTTTTCCGTGTTCGTTTTTCACTCTCCTCCTTCCCAGAGCCATAACTTTTTTATTTTTCCGTCAATTTGGCCATGTGAGGGCTTATTTTTTGTGGGACAAGTTGTACTTTTGAACGACATCATTGGTTTTAGCATGTCATGTACTAGAAAACTAGATAAAAATTCCAAGTGCGGTGAAATTGCATAAAAAGTGCAGTCCCACACTTGTTTTTTGTTTGGCTTTTTTGCTAGGTTCACTAAATGCTAAAACTGACCTGACATTATACTTCAGTATGAGATCATAGACACCTAACATGACTAGGTTATTTTTTACCTAAGTGGTGAAAAAAAATTCCAAACTTTGCTAAAAAAAAAAAAAATTGCGACGTTTTCCGATACTCGTAGCGTCTCCATTTTTCATGATCTGGGGTCGGTTGAGGGCTTATTTTTTGCGTGCCGAGATGACGTTTTTCATGATAGCATTTTGGTGCAGATACGTTCTTTTGATCGCCCGTTATTGCATTTTAATGCATGTCGCGGCGACCAAAAAAAGTAATTCTGGCGCTTCGAATTTTTTTCTTGCTACGCTGTTTAGCGATCAGGTTAATGCTTTTTTTATTGATATATCGGGCAATTCTGAACACGGCAATACCAAATATGTGTAGATTTGATTTTTTTTTTTTTTATTTATTTTGATTGGGGCGAAAGGGGGGTGATTTAAACTTTTATATTTTTTTATTTTTTTCACATTTTTTTTAACTTTTTTTTTTACTTTTGCCATGCTTCAATAGCCTCCATGGGAGACTAGAAGCAGGCACAAAGCGATCGCCTCTGCTACATAGCAGCGATCTGATTTTCGCTGCTATGTAGCAGAAAATCAGGTGTGCTGTGAGCGCCGACCACAGGGTGGCGCTCACAGCTACCGGCGATCAGTAACCATAGAGGTCTCAAGGACCTCAATGGTTACAATGTACAAGCATCGCCGACCTCCGATCATGTGACGGGGGTCAGCGATGCCGTCATTTCCGGCCGCCCGGCCGGATGCAGTAGTTAAATGCCGCTGTCTGCGTTTGACAGCGGCATTTAACTAGTTAATAGGCACGGGCAGATTGCGATTCTGCCTGCCCCTATTACGGGCACATGTCAGCTGTTCAAAACAACTGACATGTCCCGGCTTTGATGCGGGCTCACCGCCGGAGCCCGCATCAAAGCGGGGCTTCTGACCTCGGACGTACTATCCCGTCCGAGGTCAGAAAGGGGTTAAAGGTGCATCCATTAGATGTGCCAATTCTGGAGCTTTGCTAGCTCTTCTCGCTTGCCCTGGTGATTTGGTAAGCTGGGTAATATTTTGTAGTTTATGTCAGCTGTGTAATGTCTGCTGACATCAAGACCTTTGGTTAGTAATGGAGAGGTGTCTATAAGACACCCCCATTATTACCCCGTAATTAAAAGCAATAAACACACACTTACCAAAAAGTCCTTTAATTGCTCAACCCTATTTTACCTATTTATTAAATTTAAAAAAATTAAATAATAAAAAGGCATCCGCCGTATATCCATCCCACATCCTACGATGATCCCCGACTCTTCTACATCCGGATGCAGTGCTAATCGCTGACCTCAGTAATGTGACCGCTCAGCACTGCAGCTGGAACACACTTTCAATAGCATGTGAATCTGGCTCCTGTGATAAGCGCTGACGTCAGTAAGGTTAATGCATTTCACAGCCGATGGACTGCAGTAACCTTACTGATGTTACCGCTCGCAGCATGAGAAATTTCTCTCGCTGCGATTGCTGACTTCAGTAAGATTTCCACAGTTCATTGGCTATGAATAAGAGAGCTTACTGATATCAGTGCTCGTTGCACCAGCCAGATTCACACTCTACTCTCAATGTCTCCTGGCCGCCATGCTGAGCAATCACATTACTGATGTCACCTCTCAGCACTGTATCCTAATGGATGTGCCATTTATGGGGTGCCTGAGGGCTGGTATTATTAGTCTGGGAGGGGGCCAATGTCCATGACCCCTATCCAGCCAATTAATGTCAGCCCACATCTGTCTTTAGCCTTTGGTGGTTATTAAAAATAGGGAGGACCCCACTCCATTTTTTCTTTTATTTTCTTATTAGCTAAATACATGTACAGTAAGCTACACACCAGTAAAGGTTATGCAGACAGCTGTGATCTGATATTAATAGCCTTGGAAACCTCTTGGACATTTGCCTGTTCCCAGAATAATAACACCAGCCCTCAGCTGTCTGCTTTCCTTCAGCTGGGTACTAAAAAAAAGGGGAACCCCACTCCATTTTTAAAACTTTATTTCTTTATTAGCTAAATAAAAGTACAGTAAGCTACACACTCATTGCACTAATTTTATATCTCACTGATATCAGTGAAAGCAGGCGACGCTGATAAGAGTAGTAGTCATCAGTCGATGACTGACCTGCGGCAACCTTGTCACAGCTGCTAGCTCACACGCTGTCCTCTGTGTGACAGTGTGGGAACCACAATTCCCAATGGCTGTGACTGGCAGTGAGTTCGGTAAGGTTACCTACAGTCAGAGCCGGTGTTTCCCACACTGTCACACAGATAACATCGCGGGAACCATCGGATGTTTGGGCCCTAATTTACTTGAATGAGGTTCAGGTTCAGGATCAAATTCGGGTACCATTCTAGTACCCGAACCAAACTTTTTTTTATAAAGTTTGGCCGAACCTGATGGATTGAACATCCACGGGTCTGCCTATCCCTACTTGCTATGCAAAATGTACACTAAGAGCCTTTTCTTTAGGCTGTACAGTCATTTTGTGCTGACAGAATCCCTTTATTACGGCATGGCAATACATTGCATAGATACTAAATGGATGCATGGATAGATAGATTAGATAGATATATAGATAGTTGATAGGTAGATAGATATATAGACAGATAGAAAGCAAGATTTATAACATATTGGTCTTTGAACACTTTTATATATTTAGCTCAATATCAGATCAGTTTCCTAAATTGAGTAAGGCACATTTTTCCTTTCATTAAATTATTGCGGTAGTATTCATATTTCAAATCACAGCTTGAGAGTCTGTCATTCTCTGAAACAAATGCACAAAATGGTTATTGCTGAGATTTTGATGCAGATTGAAGAACATTTGGAAATCCTGGATTTTGAATCACAACAGTTGCTGCAAAAACCTGGTGGTAGTGTGACAAAAACATTTCTTATGACAATCGGCCCATTGATTTGACATAAATACCTGACACATTATTAGTACACTACTTCTTAGTGATTCCTTATTTAATGAAGGATTAGCAAAACCCTTAAAAGGTCCTTTACATGTGAAAAGTTCACATATATATCCATGTTAGCTACATTGTTTTACCACAAAACAAATACATTTATTTTTCTAATATCAGATTATAATTTATAAAATTGTTAATTTCTAAATTCTAAATGATGGGATGGTTATACCATCTGTCCTATTGAAATAGCAGGTTAGTTTCAATTATAGTGAGAAGCATAGGATTCAGCTTGGTACTACTATAGAAAGTAGTTTTCAGATTATTAAAAATTTCAAATTGCCCAAACTCACAGATTGAATTTTTTCGGGGAGCAGTTTCCAGTCTAATGTTTACAGGCATGGCCGAAAGTGTTAGCACCCTTGAATTGTCCCAGATAATAAAGTTTCCTGTTGGTTTTTTACACTTGATAAATATGCCATTACGGCATGGAAACACATAGTGGATGATAAATATGCTTCTAAAAATATGGCAGCAAATGACTTCTTTCCAGAATTGCAGACAATATTTAAACATGATTTTATCTTGTTTTTTGGTAAACCAAAAAAAAATGGTGGAATTACAATTTTTCCAACATTTCCTCACCCTTTGAATTTTTATCTGTTTTTCAGTATTTTAACTGGTCAAATAAATAATGTTTTTCGAAGCAAAAACTTGTCCTGCAAATAGTAAGCCTTCAAATGTCTATTTTGACCAAAAATAAGATTAAAAAGTTATGGCCCTGGAAAAAAGGGGATGAAAAAAAATAAGCGTAAAAAAACTAAATTAGCTGGGGAGAAGCTGACAGCTGTTTAGATGTGTGGCCAGTTCGATCGGTGCCAACATCACTTTATAGAGCTTAGTAAAGGGCACCTGTTAACACTCAGAAAGTCTAAAATTGAAGTAAATTACAAAGCACTGTTGCCATAAAATAATAGCATATAAGTATGAACACTGTGCTATGAATAAAAAAGTAAATCAAAGTCTAGAATCTGTCTTCATAGTAAAGCCAGAGGAAAGGGAAAAAATAAGCACAGACTTATCTCCATTCGTCAGTCACTCTTATTGGAACTTTAGAGTAGATGTACACTGTGTGCAGAATTATTAGGCAAGTTAGTATATTGAACATACCATCATTTTTATGCAGATTTTCCAACTCCAAGCTGTATAATCTTTAAAGCTTATTGGATGTAGCAGATCAGGGGATGTGTATATGTGTAATGAGGGAGGGTGTGGCCTAAGGATATCAATACTCTTTATCAAGGTGTGTAGATTTATTAGGGTATGTGCAGACGTTACAGATTTGCCTGTGATTTTTCTGCTCAGATTCTGCATCTCTTGGCAGAAAATGCAGGTAAAAATCCAAGCAGGATTTGATGCGTTTTTGATGCGGATTTTCATGCATTTTTTTCATGCGTATTTGTATGTGTTTTTGTAGGCTAAATAAAGATCTATTATTTAACAAAAAAAAGAATTGTGATGTCATTTCTTGTCCAACCTCTTCATTTACATACTCCATTGAAGAATAATGTTTACACACAGATATAGATAGTAACATAGTAACATAGTTAGTAAGGCCGAAAAAAGACATTTGTCCATCCAGTTCAGCCTATATTCCATCATAATAAATCCCCAGATCTACGTCCTTCTACAGAACCTAATAATTGTATGATACAATATTGTTCTGCTCCAGGAAGACATCCAGGCCTCTCTTGAACCCCTCGACTGAGTTCGCCATCACCACCTCCTCAGGCAAGCAATTCCAGATTCTCACTGCCCTAACAGTAAAGAATCCTCTTCTATGTTGGTGGAAACATAGAAACATAGATCTATAGATAGAAAGATAGATAATAGATGATAGATATATCTATAGATAGATGGATAGATAGATAGATAGATAGATCTATAGATAGAAAGATAGATAATAGATGATATATCTATAGATAGATGGATAGATATATCTATAGATAGATAAATACCAAGCCCAATGTTTAGTAATAAACCTAATAAAATGCGCAATTTTCTGTGACAGAGAGGGAAAGCCAATGACTGGGGGCCGATGTTTATAGCCTAGTGAGGGGTTAAGATGCATAGATCTTCCCAGGCTATGAATATCAGCCTGTAGCTGTATATTTAGCCTTTACTGGCTATTAAAATAGGGGGACCCCCGAATAAAAATGACATGGGGTCACCCTATAATTAATAGCTAGAAAAGGCTATGCAGAGAGCTGCGGGCTGATATTCATAGCCTAGGAAGGGGCCATGGATATTCCCCCCAGCTACAAACACCAACTCTCAGCCACCACAGAAATGGCATATCTCTAAGATGCAAAAATTCTGGCACTTAGCCTCTCTCTTCCCACTGCCCTGTAGAGGTGGCATATGGGGTAATATTTGTGGGGTTGATGTCATCTTTGTATTGTAAGGTGACATCAAGCCGGCTTAGTAGTGGAGAGGGGTAAATAAAACACCTATTCATTACTAATCCTATAGTTTGAAAATGATTAAATAAACAGACAGCCAGAATAAAGCATTTCAACAAAAAACACTAAACACATTTTTTCCCATATTTATCGTTCTGCTAATCCATGCAACGCCCTCGACCACCTGTAAAAAAATAAAATAATAAACCAACACAAATACTCCCTGGCCCGACGCAGTCAATTTAATAACGAATGTCCCATTATGATCTCCCCTATAGAGCAGTCACATCAGGAGACATATAAAACACATATAGTACAATTATCTGGTGGATAATAACTGAAATGGAACAAAAAAAAAATAAAAAAATGCACATCAAACAATGCTAACTTGAAACATTTCGCAGAATCATTCCACAATGCCAAGCCTGAATTTGCATCATTTGAATGAAATTGTAGATAGAAATAGAATAAAGTTCATATATAAAACAATTTTGAAAATAGGATTTGCTATTAACATTAATTGGGTGAACCATACAAGAATAAAAAGGAATAATCAGAATACATACACCTGACTATTAAAAATCAACAATGGCTAATATATTATTATTTATGTGTATAGTGTCATCAAGCCCCATATCGCTGTACATAGCACTATACATTTGGTATACAAGATTATACTCTATATGGATACAGGATAACATGCTGCAGTTCTAGAACAGATCCTTCAGTATTCTTTTCATGTCAACTACTAAGTACAGATATAGCAAGGTGCAACCATGAATTATCTCTGGTATTACACTCTCAGTTTTACACCGTGCCATTGGCTGCCAACATTCCCCTTTCTATTAACCTGTATTCCTGGAAGAACATAAAACTTCTTGCCCTTTTCTGTGCTCGAGTTGTTAAATGTTTCAGCAGTGTAACATTTCTCTGCTTTTCTTATACCTACTAAACTTTCATTTGCTTTCCATTCAATATAAAAATTATATTTCATAGTATTATGACAACACACATTTTAATTAAAGAATATAATTCAAATAATGCTCTTAATACTCTAAAGTAAGATCATTTTACAATTTTTAACTCCTTCACTGTTGAAGTCCACTAATTGCAAAGTTCCTGAATGATGTAGTCGTTTTGTATTAACCCATTCGCCCCAAAGCCTGTTTTCACCTTTCTGACCAGGCCAGTTTTTTACAATTCTGACCACTGTCACTTTATGAGGTCATAACTCTGGAACGCTTCAATGGATCCCATTGGTTCTGAGAATGTTTCCTCGTGACATATTGTACTTCATGATAGTGGTAAGTTTCTTTGATATGACTTGCATTTATTTGTGAAAAAATGGAAACTTGGCGCAAAGATTGAAAATGTTCAAACTTTTAATTTTTATGCCCTTAAATCAGCGAGTCATATTGCACAAAATAGTTAATAAATAACATTTCCCACATGTCTACATTACATAAGCACAATTTTTAAAACTTTTTTTGTTAGGAAGTTATAATAGTTAACAGTTGACCAGCGATTTCTCATTTTTCCAACAAAATTTACAAAACCATTTTTTATGGGTCACTTCACATTTGAAGTGAGTTTTGGGGGTCAATATTAGAGTTGAGCGACTTTTTCTTTTTTAGGATCGAGTCGGGTTTCGCGAAACCCGACTTTGTCAAAAGTCAGGTCGGGTGAAATCGGCCGATTATTTCGAAAAGTTGGGGGCCGACCGAAACACAAAACCCAATGCAAGTCAATGGGGAATCAAAGTCGGCAGTGAGTGGAGGACAGGAAAACACCTATAGTGCCCATTTTAATGCCAAAAACATCAATTCTCATTTCTTAAGCTTGTCAATCTTAATTTACTTTATAATAATAGGTAGGCATTGGAAACAGGGGGTCATTTCGCTAAAGTTGTGGGGGGTAGGGCTGGCTCAAGATTTTCGTGGGCCCAGGAAACGCGGAATACGTCACGGCCGTGGAGCAGGGAGAGGTAAGTATTTCAAGTTTGCAAGTGCTGTGATCCTGAACAAGCAGGGGGGACCCACTCATTGGCACTTGGCACCAGCACAGGGCCCCTCATAGTACGGCGGTGTGTTTGACGGCGGGTGGCGCCTCCCACTGCCAGAGACACTTTTGCGTACTATGAGGGGCCCTGTGCCAGTGATGTCGCCAACGAGTATGCCCCCAACCTGATGAAGGAACCTGCACTTTCATCTGCACCTTCCTCTTTGTCCCCGCTTAAGGTGGTATAGAATGCGGGAAGGGGAACCTGACTTTCAGCAGGGTCACATTCAGGCTGTGTAGAGTGCAAGGGGAATGTAGTGGTCTGGGTCAATGTACCAGCAGACTCATCTAGCAGTGGCTGGGCAATGGGCAGGATGAGGAGGAAACACAGATATAGGCCCAAATAATAAAGTAGGCTAAATGCAGTTCAAAATTGGTAACAGGACTAAACAGGCGGCATTGATTTGTTCAGTGGAGGACAACTGTAATGAGTGGCGCAGACACAGTTAGTAGGCCCAAAATAAAAAAGTTGGCTAAATGCAGTTCAAAATTGTTAACAGGACTAAACAGGTGGCCTAGCTTTGTTCAGTGGAGGAAAACTGTAATGAGTGGTGCAGACACAGTTAGTAAGCCCAAATACAAAAAGTAGGCTAAAAGCAGTTGAAAATTGGTAACAGGGCTAAACAGACGGCATAGCTAGGTACTGGGGTGGGCTCCGCTGCTGAGTAGCAGAGCGTGGTAGTAGGCGCAAAATATTAACTGGTCTAAATGGAGGCCAGGGCCCCTGTATATTTTAACTATCATCTATCATTTCAACAAATTTGTATTGGCAGTGCCTGTGACGGGGTGTATGGCAGAGCAAGAAGGGACAACAGGCCGAGGGATGATTCAACAGATTCATTATCAAGAACGCTGGAACAACACATGCAGGTAGATCTACAGAGTCCACAATTAGTCCAATGGAACAGGTTCGGGGGCACCTCCCGATAATCCTTGTGCCAGGTAACAAAGCAATAGTCCACAATTAGTCCAAGGGATCCCAAAACAATCTCACAAACGACGAGATATGTCCTCAGCTCAAGTCTCGCCCCGTTCGCTTCCACAGTCCTAGATGGGGGTGGGGTCTTGCCTCAGCTAAGAATCCCCACTCCTTCTCCTTAAAGGATCAACTCACATCTGATCTCAAAATAAGAATGGATTGTCTGAGCTCCTGGGATCCGCCCATTCAATGGTTGGGTCCACCAGAAGATTCTAGACTGGTGGGCTCCAGGCAGTCTATGTAATATGTACATTTGACTAGCCACCTGCTGTGAGGAAGAATGGCTATTCCTCCACTAGTGATGTTGACAAAGCTTAATTACATTAGAGATTAGGGCTGCAAGTATTGGGGGAAGGAGACATTGTTACAGGTGAACTCCCAGCCAAGAAAATACATAAATTACAGCTAATAGAAACCAGAGAACAGTTACATACATCAAATGGCATATTATTCAAATACAGGACAGGGCAAAAGTACATATCATGACAATCCCTTCCCCTCCCAATTTGTGTACGTACCAGGGACCTCTACAGGTCACTGGTTAAGTACACACAGGCAGAGCGTAACTTACATGTGGCTTCATGCAGCCACGAATTGGCATCGTAGCTCTCCCACATCATTGCCCAGGAGAACATCTGCAGGCAGACCACCCATCACCCCAACCACACATCGCCTGACCCCAAAACCAAAGTTCAGATCCACAGTGGCTGTGGGAATAGTCCTCCATTGTCCACCAGCCAGTTCAATGACAATCCCAGGTCCTCGATGGATTGCCTCAGGCCGAACCACTCGGGGATCAGCCAGTGTGAGGAAAGCCCCTGAGTCACAAAATCCAATAAGTCTCTGTCCATCCAGCACGACCTCCTGCAAGTGCTTACCTCGATGAGCAGAAGTCGTCATAGCTGCGGGTCGCACACCATAAACTCCTAGTGGTGCAACATGGGTGGGTGAGGCACTAGGCCAGTCCTCACGTAGTGGTGACACGTCGTCCTCCATGGCACTTGGGTGTACATAATTAATAATATGACTGGGTACAGAATTAATCCTCATTTGAACAGCTGGGCAGGAGGCTTGCAGATGCCCCGGCTGTCCACATCGATAGCATCTCTGCTGGGTCTCACTCCATCCAAGGCGTCCTCTTGGGCGAGGGGTAAGGGAACCTGGAGGCCGGCTCCCACCTGAAGGTGCTGTAGGGGTTTGAGGACGACTTCTCCATGAGCTGGCTGGGCATGAGGCCTGCAGATGCCCCAGATGCCCACAACCATAACACCTGCGCTCTGCTACTTCCTCTCCTCGTCGTATTCCAGAAAACGCAGTAGAAGCAACTGGAGGCACATTTACACCGGTATCAGCATGAGGTGGTGGCTTAGAGGAACTGGGAACAATGGGGACAGAAGAACAGGGGGCCACCGGTGTTGTGGAGCCGGTAGGCCTCTCTCCATCCTCCAACAGAACCCTCCACTGAAGCTTGATGGTGAGAGCCTCATCAGCTAGAGCTGCAGCTTCCTCCACAGTGGCTGGTCTCCTCTCACGCACCCATTCCCGGATCTCAGCAGGACACATGAAGTAAAACTGCTCTTTTAGGATAACCTGGAGGAAGGTCTCCCAGGTTAAGGCCTCATCTGCCTCCAGCCAGCGATGACATATTTGTTTGAGTCTGTGGGCATACATCTTCAAAGACAATTCCTCATCACAGGCTAAAGTACGGAACTGAGTCCTGTAAGTGTCTGGGGTAACAGCATAATGTTCTAGAATAGTCCATTTAATCTCCGCATACTCACAGTTCCCCTGAGGGTCCATAGCTCTATAGGCTGCGGCAGCTCCACCCTCTAAGAGCCCCACCAGATGTCGGACTCGGTCCCTTTCCGGGACTTCCATTAATCGACACTGATGCTCAAAGTCCTGGAAGAAGCCCTCAATGTCGCCTGCAGCCTCATTAAAGGGCTTGAAGTCTTTGCGGGACACTCTGGGGAGTTCCCTCATGGTGGGTGCTGGGGTTACAGTCTGTCTGGAGCTTCTAGCTGCTTCCAAAGCAATCTGCCTCTCCAGCAATGCCATCTTCTGAGCTCTGTCCTCGGCTCTGTGAATGGCCTCCCTCTCCTCGGTTCTGTGAATGGCCTCCCTCTCCTCGGCTCTGTGAATGGCCTCCCTCTCCCTCTTTTGAGCTCGGTGAATGGCCTCTTTCTTATAGTCTATGGTGGCCTCTTCTCCCAGCAATGCCAACTCCTCCTCGTACCACACAACCCACTGACTTTTTTGGGTATTTACCTCCGGATGCAGTCTTTCCTCCATTTGCTGTGAGGGTCCTTCCTCAGCGTCATCTTGCAGGCGAACTCCTTCGGAAAAAAACAAAAAACTGACACAAGACCTAAAACAATGAATTTTAATTAGATAATTAAAAATATCAAGAAAAAACATCAAAAATATCAAATAGACCAGTAAGACGGATCTTACGGGAGAGCAGGGTCTCTGGTATATATCAAAAAATGCCAGAAAAAATATATACAAATATATATGAAAAGACTAGGGAAGATAGATGTGCCTATCCCTAAAAAAATTCCCTTCCTGACAGCGGAGGTTGGCACCCTGGGATACGATGTGGCGCCCCCGCTCAACGAAGACTGACCCTGAAGTCCCTAAAAAGGAATCCCTCAAAAAGAAGCCACCACCAATAATAACACCACAAAAAAAAAAAAAAAGTGAAATTAAAAGTAGAATACCTGTGCTGCTATAGGCTGACTATAGAAACAATAATATCACAATAAAGCTGATTATACAGACTGGCATGTATTGTGAGCTAAAGATGTACTCTGAGAGGGAGGAAAAAAATGGGGGAGACAGTGTTATAAAAGATGTTTAAACACTGTAGCACCTCTCAAAACAATATAGTAATGATACTGAAAAGATAGCACTAACGTAGGGAAATAAAACATAGATCCCTCAGCAAATACAGGGTACACAAATAGGGAATCCCTGCAATGCAGTAGGACAGTATCATTAGAGTACCGAACTCCTTCCAAAGCCTTAAAACGGACTCCTACTTCACGGGCCTTTGATTGTAGGCTCCCCAAAGTCCAGTTCTTGTACTCTGCGGTGTTGGTTCCCGATGTTGGGCCATTGTCCTCCATTCCTTCTGCTCTGATCCCACTGCTTGCCACCAGTTTGTGATGGGGTGTATGGCAGAGCAAGAAGGGACAACAGGCCGAGGGATGATTCAACAGATTCATTATCAAGAACGCTGGAACAACACATGCAGGTAGATCTACAGAGTCCACAATTAGTCCAATGGAACAGGTTCGGGGGCACCTCCCGATAATCCTTGTGCCAGGTAACAAAGCAATAGTCCACAATTAGTCCAAGGGATCCCAAAACAATCTCACAAACGACGAGATATGTCCTCAGCTCAAGTCTCGCCCCGTTCGCTTCCACAGTCCTAGATGGGGGTGGGGTCTTGCCTCAGCTAAGAATCCCCACTCCTTCTCCTTCAAGGATCAACTCACATCTGATCTCAAAATAAGAATGGATTGTCTGAGCTCCTGGGATCCGCCCATGAAGGGGGTAGGGGTTACACCTTCTATTCAATGGTTGGGTCCACCAGAAGATTCTAGACTGGTGGGCTCCAGGCAGTCTATGTAATATGTACATTTGACTAGCCACCTGCTGGGAGGAAGAATGGCTATTCCTCCACTAGTGATGTTGACAAAGCTTAATTACATTAGAGCTTAGGGCTGCAAGTATTGGGGGAAGGAGACATTGTTACAGGTGAACTCCCAGCCAAGAAAATACATAAATTACAGCTAATAGAAACCAGAGAACAGTTACATACATCAAATGGCATATTATTCAAATACAGGACAGGGCAAAAGTACATATCATGACAGTGCCATTGAAGGATTTAACAGCACAGACTACACAGTGGTGGAGCAGGGAGAGATAAGTATTGCAAGTGGTAGAGCACTGTTCGAGCTGGGGGACACGCTCTTGTGGGCGGCGGTACTGGCACAGGGCCCCTCATATTACAACGGTGTGTCTGACGTTGGTTGTGCACCACCACCATCAGAGACACTTCATTGTACTATGAGGGACCCTGTGCCTGTGCCGTCACCCAAGAGTGGGCGCACCCACCTGTCCAGGCAAACGGCACTCGAATGGGTGCTTGCGCCAGGTGGTGACCACAGCCCTGTGGGGGGAGTCAGCCCATTTAGGGAGGTATAAATATGGCCTATGGTGGACATTCAGCAGCTGCAAATGGCGGAATTGGAGAAGTCAGTAAGAGGAGGCCAAAAGCAAGACATTTTTCAGGCAAGGTACGTGTCAGCAGGAGAAGGTGGGGCAAAATAATTTGAAATCCATGATTGGTTCATTTTAATGAAGGTTAGATCATCAACATTCTGGGTTGCCGGACGTGTCCTTTTTTCGGTCAGTATTGAACCAGCAGCACTGAAGGCTCTCTCTGATAGCACACTAGCAGCAGCAGGGCAAGCGAGCTCCTGTGATGCAACACAATATAAGTGGCAGAAAGTGGCTGGCTGACATACGACAAACTAACAGGACTGCAGTATGTCCACTTTGTGAGAATTTGAATCTCACTTTTTTTGGGAGAGACTGATCCAAAACCCAGGACAAGTGTATACAACAGCGCAATCTAAGTGGCAGAAAATGGCTGGCTGACATACGAAAAACTAACAGGACTGCAGTATATCCACTTTGTGATAATTTGAATCTCACTTTTTGGGGGGGGGAGACTGAACCAAAACTCAGGCCCAGTGCATAAAACAACACAATGTAAGTGGCAGAAAGTGGCTGGAAGATATATGAAAAAATACAAGGACTGTAGTACAATTTCAATCTCCCTACAATGATCTCAGGAAAAGTATGGCAGCAATAAAAAGGACTGCTGCACACAAAAGTGTGGACAAATAAACAAGATAACTGTGCAGAAAGGAGCAATAGAATTTTTGCTTTTGAAAAAGCAGTTGGTTTGCACAGCGGCGTGCAAACAGCAATGCAGCTATCAGGAAGCCTTATAAGGCAGCCTAATAAGCTACAGAGCTGATGCACAAAAATATAGCCTCCACTGTCCCTGCAAACAAATGGTGGTGTTGGACAGTGGAAATCGCTACAGCACAAGCAGTTTTGGGGCTTAATCTTCCCTCCCTAACTATATCCCTTCTTCTGATGAAGCTACGGCAACCTCTCCCTATGCTACGATCGGCAGAAGTAAGATGGCGGTCGGCGTGCACGCCCCTTTATAGCCCCTGTGACGCCGCAGAAAGCAAGCCAATCACTGTCATGCCCTTCTCTAAGATGGTGGGGACTGAGACCTATGTCATCACGCTGCCCACACTCTGCGTCCTCCTTCATTGGCTGAAAAATGGCGCTGAAAGGGTCATATGAAACGCGACTTTGGCGCGAAGATCGCCGACCTCATGGCTGATCCCACACTAGGATCGGGTCGGGTTTCATGAAACCCGACTTTGCCGAAAGTCGTCGATTTTTGAATTTGTCCGATCCGTTTTGCTCAACCCTAGTCAATATGACAGAAAATACACAAAAGTGACACCATTCTAAAAACTGCACCCCCATCTGTCGGGGAAAGCCACTGTTTGGGTGGATGACAGTTTTCAGAAGGGAAGGAGCATCGCTTGACTTTTTGAACCCAAAATTGGCTGGAATCAATGGCAGGCGCCATGTCGCGTTTGGAGACTCCTGATGTACCTAAACTGTGAAAACCCCCCGATTCTAACTCCAACCCTAACACAGCCTTATTCCTGACCCTAATCACAACCCTAATCCCAACCATAACCACAACCCTAACCTCAACTCCAACACCACCCTAACCTCATCACCCCAACACAGTTGTAATCTCAACACAATCGTATCCCCAACACTACCCTAATCCCAGCACAACCCTAACCTCAACACAACCCTAACCCCAACACCACAACCGTAACCCCACACTGCAACCATAACCCCAACACCACAACCCTAACCCCAACTGAAACCCCAACACAACCCTATCATTAGCCCAACCCCAACCCTAGCCCCAATCCTAATCCTAGCCCCAACCCTAATGAAAAATGGAAATAAATGCATATTTTTATTTTATTATTTTTAACTAAGGGGATGATAAAGGGGGTTTGATTTACTATTTTTTTTATTTTGATCACTGTGATAGGATCTATCACAGTGATCAAAATGAACCAATAGGAAAATTCTCCTATTGTTGCTGCCGGCTGGCAGATCTTGACAGGCTCTCTGCGCATGCGCCCGTTATTTTCTTCCTGGAAGGAGACGCTGAGGGTCGGGGGACAGAGCCTGAGGGTTCTGGAACACCAGAGGTATCGAGGGTGGCTCGGGGACCCCATTTCTCTCTCCTCTGGTATGCTAAGTCATATCAGAGGAAAGAGAAATAAATGGGAAATCGAACTTTTTTATGGTCGCCGTTATTCAGTAAAAAAAACGGCAATCGCAACACTGGGGATGGTAAAAATGGATCCGAATCATGTTCTCTGGGATCTCAGCTATCCCAATAGCCAAGACCCCGGTGATTTTCTGACGCTGTGGGGCTCTAAACCCTTATTTCTCAGCGTCGCTAAAAAGCGGCACTGAAGAATAAGGATATGTGTCCATGTTCAGGATTGCATCAGGATTTGGTCAGGATTTTATGCAGGTAAAATCCTGACCAAATCTGCACCTGAGGTCACTGGCAGGTCACCTGCACTGTCCTTGCATTGTTTCAGCAATGTAACGACATGCTGCGTTCTTAAAAGATGCGCCGCATGTGCGTTAACGCAGGTATGCCGCATGCGTCTTTTAATGCATAGTGGAGACAGGCTTTCATTAAATCCCCGCCACTGTGCTGTAACATCTGGACGCTACGTTTTTTACGCTGCAGCTCAGCGCAGCGTTTCCTGAATATGGATACATACCCTTAGTACCCTTAACTGCCGCGGTTAAAAGATATATTGGCGGATAAAGAAGGGTGTCGCCATAGTATCCCTATCAAATAGATAAACCCCTACTGCATCCACAAGAGTATTGATTGTGTCAGCAGTAGTGTTGAGCGATACCGTCCCATACTTGAAAGTATCGGTATCGGATAGTATCGTCCGATACCCGAAAAGTATCGGATATCGCCGATACCGATACCCGATACCAATACAAGTCAATGGGACACCAAGTATCGGAAGGTATCCTGATGGTTCCCAGGGTCTGAAGGAGAGGAAACTCTCCTTCAGGCCCTGGGATCCATATTAATGTGTAAAATAAAGAATTAAAATAAAAAAATATTGATATAATTACCTCTCCGGAGGCCCCTGGACATCACCGCTGGTAACCGGCAGCCTTCTTTGCTTAAAATGAGCATGTTTAGGACCTGAGAATGACGTCGCGGCTTCTGATTGGTCGCGTGCCGCTCATGTGACCGCCACGCGACCAATCAGAAGCCGCGACGTCATTCTCAGGTCCTAAATTCCTAGAATGAGGAGTTTAGGACCTGAGAATGACGTCGCGGCTTCTGATTGGTCGCGTGGCAGTCACATGAGCGGCACGCGACCAATCAGAAGCCGTGACGTCATGGAAGTCCCTAAACGCGCTCATTTTAAACAAAGAAGGCTGCCGGTTACCAGCGGTGATGTCCAGAGGCCTCCGGAGAGGTGAGCATATCAATATTTTTTATTTAAATTCTTTATTTTACACATTAACCCCTTAGCGACCACCGATACGCCTTTTAACGGCGGCCGCTAAGGGTACTTAAACCACAGCGCCGTTAATTAACGGCGCTGTGGAAAAAGTAAATAGCGCCTCCCAGAGTCGGATTTTCTCCGGGGTCTCGGCTGCCAGGGGTAGCCGAGACCCCAGAGAACATGATTCGGGTTTTTTTTTACCCACCCCGCATTTGCGATCGCCGGTAATTAACCGTTTACCGGCGATCGCAAAAAAAAGAGCAGGAGAAGAGCAGTTGGGGCTAAAATTAGGGTTAGGGGTAGGGTTAGGGGTAGGGTTAGGGCTAGGGTTAGGGGTAGGATTAGGGGTAGGGGTAGGATTAGGGTAAGGGTTAGGGTTTGGGTTAGGGTTAGGGTTAGGGGTAGGGTTAGGGGTAGGGTTAGGGGTAGGGGTAGGGTTAGGGCTAGGGTTAGGGGTAGGGTTAGGGGTAGAGTTAGGGGTAGGGTTAGGGGTAGGGGTAGGGTTAGGGCTAGGGTTAGGGGTAGGGGTAGGGTTAGGGTTAGGGCTAGGGTTAGGGCTAAGGTTAAGGGTAGGGTTAGGGGTAGGGATAGGGCTAAATTTAGGGTTGGGGCTAAATTTAGGGTTAGGGTTGGGGCTAAATTTAGAGTTAGGGTTGGCGCTAAATTTAGGGTTAGGGTTGGGGCTAAATTTAGGGTTAGGCTTCTTTCACACTTACGTCGGTACGGGGCCGTCGCAATGCATCGGCCCGACATACCGACGCACGTTGTGAAAATTGTGCACAACGTGGGCAGCGGATGTAGTTTTCAACGCATCCGCTGCCCAATCTATGTCCTGGGGAGGAGGGGGCGGAGTTACGGCCACGCATGCGCGGTCAGAAATGGCGGATGCAACGTACAAAAAAAGTTACATTGAACTTTTTTTGTGCTGACGGTCCGCCAACACACTGATCCAGTGCACGACGGACGCGACATGTGGCCATCCGTCACGATCCGTCGGCAATACAAGTCTATGGGCAAAAATCGCATTCTGCGGGCACATTTGCAGGATCCGTTTCTTGTCCAAAACGACGGATTGCGACGGATGCCAAACGACGCAAGTGTGAAAGTAGCCTTAGGGCTAGGGTTAGGGTTGGGGCTAAAGTTAGGGCTAGGGTTGAGGCTAAAGTTAGGGTTAGAGTTGGGATTAGGGTTAGGGTTTGGATTAGGGTTGGTATTAGGGTTACGCATGGGATTAGGGTTAGGTTTGGGATTAGGGTTAAGGTTAGGGTTGTGATTAGGGGTGTATTGGGATTAGGGTTAGGTTTGAGGTTAGGGTTGAGATTAGGATTAGGGGTGTGTTGGATTTAGGGTTAGGATTAGGGTTAGGGGTGTGTTGGGGTTAGGGTTGGAGCTAGAATTGGGGGGTTTCCACGGTTTAGGTACATCAGGGGGTCTCTAAACACGACAGCTAATTTTGCGCTCAAAAAGTCAAATGGTGCTCCCTCCCTTCTGAGCTCTGCCGTGCGCCCAAACAGTGGGTTACCCCCACATATGGGGCATCAGCATACTCGGGATAAATTGTACAACAACTTCTGGGGTCCAATTTCTCTTGTTACCCTTATGAAAATAAAAACTTGGGGGCTACAAAATCCTTTTTGTGGAAAAATATATATATATATTTTTTTATGACTCTGCATTATAAACTTCTGTGAAGCACTTGGGCATTCAAAGTTCTCACCACAAATCTATATAAGTTCCTTGGGGGGTCTAGTTTCCAAAATGGGGTCACTTGTGGAGGGTTTCTACTGGTTAGGTACATCAGGGGCTCTGCAAACGCAACATAATGCCCGCAGACCATTCTATCAAAGTCTGCATTCCAAAACGGTGCTCCTTCCTTCCGAGCTCTGCCGTGCGCCCAAACAGTGGTTTACCCCCACATATGGGGTACCAGCATACTCAGGACAAATTGGACAACAACTTTTGGGGTCCAATTTCTCTTGTTACCCTTGTGAAAATAAAAACTTGGGGGCTAAAAAATCTTTTTTGTGGAAAAAAAAAATATTTTTTATTTTCATGACTCATTATAAACTTTTGTGAAGCACTTGGGCATTCAAAGTTCTCACCACACATCTAGATAAGTTCCATGGGGGGTCTAGTTTCCAAAATGGGGTCACTTGTGGGGGATTTCTACTGTTTAGGCACATCAGGGGCTCTCCAAACGCGACATGGCGTCCGATCTCAATTCCAGCCAATTCTACATTGAAAAAGTAAAACGGCACTCCTTCTCTTCCAAGCTCTGCGGTGCGCCCAAACAGTGGTTTACCCTCACATATGGGGTATCGACGTATTCAGGAGAAATCGCACAACAACTTTTGTGGTCTAATTTCTCCTGTTACCCTTGTGAAAATAAGAATTTGTGGGTGAAAATATCATTTTTGTGCAAACAAAAGCGATTTTTTATTTTCACGGCTCTACGTTATAAACTTCTGTGAAGCACTTGGGGGTTCAAAGTGCTCACCACACATCTAGATAAGTTCCTTAAGGGGTCTAGTTTCCAAAATGGTATCACTTTTGGGGGGTTTCCACTGTTTAGGCACATCAGGGGCTCTCTAAACGTGACATGGCGTCCGATCTCAATTCCAGCCAATTCTGCATTGAAAAAGTCAAATGGCGCTCCATCACTTCTAAGTTCTGCGGTGCGCCCAAAAAGTGGTTTACCCCCACATATGGGGTATTGGCGTATTCAGGAGAAATTGCATAACAAAATTAATGGTTACATTTCTGTTTTTACACTTGTGAAAATAAAAAAAATGGTTCTGAATTAAGATGTTTGCAAAAAAAAGTTAAATGTTCATTTTTTCCTTCCACATTGTTTCAGTTCCTGTGAAGCACGTAAAGGGTTAATAAATTTCTTGAATGTGGTTTTGAGAACCTTGAGGGGTGTAGTTTTTAGAATGGTGTCACACTTCATTATTTTCTATCATATAGACCCCTCAAAATGACTTCAAATGTGATGTGGTCCCTAAAAAAAATGGTGTTGTAAAAATGAGAAATTGCTGGTCAACTTTTAACCCTTATAACTCCCTAACAAAAAAAAATTTTGTTTCCAAAATTGTGCTGATGTAAAGTAGACATGTGGGAAATGTTATTTATTAACTATTTTTCGTGACATATCTCTCTGATTTAAGGGCATAAAAATACAAAGTTTGAAAATTGCAAATTTTTAAAATTTTCGCCATATTTCCGTTTTTTTCATAAATAATCGCAAGTAATATTGAAGAAATGTTACCACTAACATGAAGTACAATATGTCATGAAAAAACAGTCTCAGAATCAGCGGGATCCGTTGAAGCTTTCCAGAGTTATAACCTCATAAAGTGACAGTGGTCAGAATTGCAAAAATTGGCTCGGTCATTAAGTACCAAATTGGCTCTGTCACTAAGGGGTTAATATGGTTCCAATACCGATTCCCGATGCCACAAAAGTATCGGAACTCGGTATCGGAATTCCGATACCGCAAGTATCGGCCGATACCCAATACTTGCGGTATCGGAATGCTCAACACTAGTCAGCAGTATGCAAAAGTGATTACACAATGTTATTTATTATTTTGCAAGAAAAGTGTCAAAAAATGTAAATATAAAGTGCTAAATATATATTGATAAACATGTATTGCATACTTTGCAAGCTGATATGACAATATAACAGTGAAGTTTACACAATAAAAAAATATTCAGTATAAGCAACATTTTCAAGTGGAAAATGCGAAGTGGATCCATGTGACAGGTGAATACTCAACAATCCAAACAAGTGATAGGTCTGCAAGGAGAAACAAACAAAGGAAAGGGATTAACCCATCAGTGACAAAGCCAATTTTGACCTTAATTACCAGGCCACATTTTTTAAATCTGACCAGTGTCACTTTATGTGGTAATTACCTGGGAACATTTCAATAGATCCCACTGAGTCTGAGTTATTTTTTCATGACATGTTGAATTTCATAATAGTGGTAACATTTGTTCTATATGACTTGCATTTATTTGTGAAAATATTGAAAATTTGGTGAAAATTTAGGAATTTTAGCAATTTTCAAACTTTAAATTCTTATGCCCTTAAATCAGAAAGTTATGTTACACAAATTAGTTAATACATAATATTTCCACATGTCTAGGAAGTTATAAGGGTTAAAAGTTGATCAATAATTTCAAATTTTTCCAACAAAATTTACAAAACTAATTTTTTAGAGACGAAATCACATTTGAAGTAACTTTGGAGGGCCTATATTACAGAAAATAGCCAAAAGTGACACCATTCTAAAAACTGCACCCCTCAAAGTACTCAAAATCACATTCAATAAGTTTATTAACCCTTCAGGTGCTTCATAGGAACTGAAGCAATGCAGAAGTATAAATGGAACATTTCACTTTTTTCACAAAAATGTTACAAAAATATTTCACAAGGGTAACAGGAGAAAATGGACCTTAACATTTTTTGTGCAATTTCTACTCAGTATCCTGATACCCACTATTTAGGGGAAATCCATTATTTGGGCGCACAGAAAGTCTCAGAAGGGAAGTGCACCATTTGACTTTCTGAACACAAAAATGACTGAAATTGAGAGCGGACGTCATGTCGTGTTTGGAGAGCTCCTGATGTGCTTAAACAATGAAACCCCCCACAATTGACCCCGTTTTGGAAACTAGATCCCTTTAGGAATGTATCTAGATGTGTGGTGAGCACCTTGAACCCCCAAGTGCTTCACAGAAGTTTATAACGTAAAGCTGTGAAAATAAAAAATCACATTTTACCAACAAAAATATACTTTTAGCCCTATTCTTTTTTTCACAAGGGTAACAGGAGAAAATGGACCCTAAATTTGTTGTACATTTTCTAATGAGTACACTAAGAGCTCGTATTTGGGGGAATACTGTTATTTTCGTGCATGGCAGGGCTTGGAAAGGAGCATTGTTTGACTCTTTGAACACAATGTTATGTTGCGTTTGGCAAGTTGATGATGTGCCTAAACAGTGGAAACCCCCCACAAGTGACCCCATTTTGAAAACTACACCCCTCACGGATTTTATCCAGGGATATAGTGAGAATTTTAAACCCATAGCTACTACACAGAATTTGATAACATTATGTCATCATATTGAAGATTTAAATTTTTTTCAAGAAAATGTTTTAGCCCCAAATTTGTAATTTTCACAATTGATGAAAGGAGAAAACGGACACCAGAATTTGTTGCACAATTTATCCCAAGCATGACTATGTGGCCCATATGTGGTCAAAAACTTCTGCTTTGGCACATGGCAGGGCTAGGAAAGGAAAGAGCGCTATTTGCCTGGGATTGATTATGGATGCTATGTCGCATTTGAAGAGCCCCTGACAAGTGAAAACAGCAGAATTCCCCCACAAGTGACTCCATATTGGAAACTAGACACCTCAAGAAATTCATCTAGGGGTGTAGTGAGTATTTTGAACTTATAGGTGCCTCATAGAGTTTTATAACATTGAGATGTGGAAATATGACATATTAGTGGTGAAAATATAATTTTTGTATTTGCTGTGAATTTGGCAGGTACATAAGGGTTAATAGGTGAAACTAGATAGCACAATGTATTACACAATAAACCCATAAAAACGGTGCTGCCAAATATGTGTTCAGAAATTACTGTTAAGCCACATGTCAGGGCTGAGAAGGGAGGAGCGCTAATTGGCTTTAGGAGCACAGATTTAGCTAGAATAGTTTGTGGGTAACATTTGCATAGCTCCGAATGTGCTATAACAGCAGAAAAAAACCCAAAGTGAACCCATTGTGGAAACTGCACCTCTCGATGAACTCATCTATGGCTGAAGCGACTATTTTGTAACATCCATGCCAGGTTTTTTTTCTGGAGAATTGCAAATCTGCCAGTCTAGTACCCATGCAAAGTGGGGCTTAGAAGGAGGGGGGCATGTGGATTTGGGAGCACAGAATTCACTAGGTTTTATTTAAGGAGGCAGGAAAACTGTTGCTTTTAAAGAGTCTTTGTTCTACCCGTAACGTGGGAACCCCCTATAGTTCCAGTGATAAATGACAAACTGAGTGGGGGCTGGTTTTCATCGGGATAAATTAGGGGTTTTATTTTTAATATTTTGGGGTCCATAATATTTTTCAGTCGCTTCCAGTATAAGGCTCGGTCACATTCTTAAGTTCAATGCTGAACAATTATGTCTGGGTTTCAGCATAAAGCCCTTGAAAATGTGATTCTGATGAAGCCCGCAAAGGAACCACCCACCATAATGAAGTAGATGGAGACAGTTCGTACTCCGTTTGGCGTCTGCTCCAGTGGTATCCATATTTTTTTATGTGCTAAAGTCTGTGGTCATCCAAACTTCAGTGATACAAAGACACATTAAATGATGGGACACAGCCAAAACAGAGAACAGTCCAAAGTGACTCCATCTGTCTTATAAGTGAGTTGCTCTGTCCGGGGTTTTCTCTGAATCGCAGTTTTGGGGAACTTACATGGAAACCCCGACATAAGCGCTCTTCGGAGAGCACAGGATAAATGTGAGCAGAGCCTAATTCAGATTTTTTGGAGTTAAAATGAACAAATAGACAGCAGTATAAGAGTAGTTTTTATTTTTATTTTTGTGTGGTTCACCGTGTGGTAAGGCGGATTTATTCTTCAGGTCAGTGCGATTACAGTGGTACCTGATGTATATGGTTTTTTAGGTTTTGCTGCTATTACACAATAAACATATTTTTTTTTATTAGAAAGTGTTTTTTGACATCATATTCTGAGAGCTGTGTGGAGCCCCCATATATTATCACTATATATTGTGCCCAGCTTATGCTTCTGGTGACACACACACCTTGCAAATTGATAAGTGTTCTCTCCCTACCAGGCACGGATTGGGACTGAAATTCAGAGCTGGCATGTGCAATCACACAGGTCTATGTTTCCACCATTCCCAAGAACCAGATGGGATATATTGCTAATATTACCCTGGATGGAGGAAAGTAAGATTTATTACAAGACCAATATTTCTAATGATACATGTGGCCTGCTGGGGTAAGTGACCGAGTCAGCGACTTTGTGCTCCATCACAACTGTTAACAGTATGGGTGTCTTGAGAACACCGATTCTGTTAACAACGTAGCAGAGAAGGCAGCCCATGACCAGACAGGCCCTTCTGGCATTTGCCAGGATTGCCAGATGGCCAGTCTGGCCCTGCTCTCCGCTACAATAATGGCAAGCATTCCGGGGGTCTGATAGTTAATAAGGGGGTTTTGTGACCCCCTTGCAACAACTTAAATGCTGCTGTCACAATTCACATCAGTATTTAAGGAGTTAATTGGCCCTGATCAATTGCAAAACAGGCAGGGTCTGATACTGCAGGGTGTAAGTTGTCATGTACAGCTGACACTCATGGAAATTGCCGCTGCCGGGCTATTTCCTTATTCCCCATCACCACTTTAAAATGGCAATGAGTGAATAAGTACCCCTATGGACCACCGTTTTAAAGCGTACCGACGGTCGTTAAGTGGTTAAAGGGTCACCAACTTTTATAAAACAGAAAATGAGTTGGCTTTGCAAAACTAAAGGTGTACACAGGAGTCAAAGACAGTATTAGTCATAGATCACATCTGCTTGTAGAAGCCAATAAAAAGTAATTATTTTTTCATACCTTTGGTGGTTAAGCTTTGCAGGTCAAAGATCCATTTTGTTTCACTACGTAAAAGTTCCAAAGTACCATCTCTGTCATGAATGTTAGTATGGACTATTTCTAGCCCCACATCAGATTTCCCCTTTGTCAAGCTGCCATGATGATGCAAACAATGTGAAGCAACATATGTAAGTGTCTTAACTTTGTCCATATCTTTCTTCGCCATCCTAATGTTTGAGAAATGCTTTGGTATCCAACATTGCAATTCTTGTGTGCCCGACACAGATTTTTGGACACTCACAAATTATGGAATAGACTAAATTTTGGGTTTTACAATTAAGATATTCCCGTGATTGAACCTGTAAAGGAAAGATGGGAAGAGAAGTTAGCTCACTTACTGTCAAAAAAGGACAAATTTTTTGAAACTACCCCAGGGGTATGACCCTCTTAGTTTGGTCTCCTTATTCAAGGGAATAGTTGGTTATGAAAAATGCCTAAATGTAAGGTGGTCTTTTAGATTTCTTTATCTCCTGGCACACATTCTAGGATGTAATGGGATAAAATGATGTAATCTTTGTTCGCTGAGGAGAATTCCCCAATTCATAACAAGTATCTTGCTGATGTCTTGCCACTGACTTTTATCAGTAACAATCAAATTAATAGTACTTGGTGTTTATCTTACTTTTGGTTGCAACTGTCCTTATGATCAGCCTTGTGAGAGTGTTGATACACATTCAAGATAATTTTATGTGGATAGCCCCTTGCTGTAAACCTGTTAGTCAAATCATGAGCCTGTAGTTTGAAATCCTCTATGGTACTGCAGTTCCTTCTAAGAAGTAGAAACTGCCC
This sequence comes from Ranitomeya imitator, assembly GCF_032444005.1. Taxonomy (NCBI): domain Eukaryota; kingdom Metazoa; phylum Chordata; class Amphibia; order Anura; family Dendrobatidae; genus Ranitomeya; species Ranitomeya imitator. Next base: position 325,507,737 of record NC_091286.1, on the reverse strand, counting down.
CTTTTGGGATTCCATTCTGTATGTGGGGAGGATGGAACAATGTGGCAAGCTGTTTGAAACCATGGGTTTTCAAAACAAGGTGGTTCTCGATGATCCTTCTAGTGAGATTTTAAGATCCAGGGATTCTACAGATTAGTATGAATAATTTGAAGTCAAGGTAATATTCCATGCATTATCATTCAAAAAGTAATAAATGATCTACAGTTCTAAAGGTTCAAGTCCATAGCATGAGAACTGTTATGTTTGCTAATGACAGGTGTTATGAAGGCAATCCAGAAACACAGTGTGCTTAGCGATCAGAGCGCACACAGTGATCTGACAAATACCCAAAAATACAAGAACGAGCTCTGAGACGTGGAAACTCTGTAGACTGCACACCTGATCCTATCCTAAACACAACTAAAAGCGGCTGTGGATTGCGCCTAACAACTACCTAGGCAACTCGGCACAGCCTAAGAAACTAGCTAGCCTGAAGATAGAAAAATAGGCCTGACTTGCCCCAGAGAAATTCCCCAAAGGAAAAGGCAGCCCCCCACATATAATGACTGTGAGTAAGATGAAAAGACAAAACGTAGGGATGAAATAGATTCAGCAAAGTGGGGCCCGATATTCTAGGACAGAGCGAGGACAGTAAAGCAAACTTTGCAGTCTACAAAAAACCCTAAAGCAAAACCACGCAAAGGGGGCAAAAAAAAAACCCACCATGCCGAACTAACGGCACGGCGGTACACCCTTTGCGTCTCAGAGCTTCCAGCAAAACAAAAGACAAGCTGGACAGAAAAAAAGCAACAAAAAAGCAAAAAGCACTTAGCTATACAGAGCAGCAGGTCACAGGAACAATCAGGAGAAGCTCAGATCCAACACTGAAACATTGACAAGGAGCAAGGATAGCAGCATCAGGCGGAGTTAAGTAATGAAGCAGTTAACGAGCTCACCAGAACACCTGAGGTAGGAAGCTCAGAAGCTGCAGTACCACTTGTGACCACAGGAGTGAATTCAGCCACAGAATTCACAACAGTACCCCCCCTTGAGGAGGGGTCACCGAACCCTCACCAGAGCCCCCAGGCCGACCAGGATGAGCCGCATGAAAGGCACGAACAAGATCGGAAGCATGAACATCAGAGGCAAAAACCCAGGAATTATCTTCCTGAGCATAACCCTTCCATTTAACCAGATACTGGAGTTTCCGTCTAGAAACACGAGAATCCAAAATCTTCTCCACAATATACTCCAATTCCCCCTCCACCAAAACCGGGGCAGGAGGCTCAACAGATGGAACCATAGGTGCCACGTATCTCCGCAACAACGACCTATGGAATACATTATGTATGGAAAAGGAGTCTGGGAGGGTCAAACGAAAAGACACAGGATTGAGAACCTCAGAAATCCTATACGGACCAATAAAACGAGGTTTAAATTTAGGAGAGGAAACCTTCATAGGAATATGACGAGAAGATAACCAAACCAGATCCCCAACACAAAGTCGGGGACCCACACGGCGTCTGCGATTAGCGAAAAGTTGAGCTTTCCCCTGGGACAAGATCAAATTGTCCACTACCTGAGTCCAGATCTGCTGCAACCTATCCACCACAGAATCCACACCAGGACAGTCCGAAGACTCAACCTGTCCTGAAGAGAAACGAGGATGGAACCCAGAATTGCAAAAAAATGGAGAAACCAAGGTAGCCGAGCTGGCCTGATTATTAAGGGCGAACTCAGCCAACGGCAAAAAGGACACCCAATCATCCTGGTCTGCAGAAACAAAACATCTCAGATATGTTTCCAAGGTCTGATTGGTTCGTTCAGTCTGGCCATTAGTCTGAGGATGGAAAGCCGAGGAAAAGGATAGGTCAATGCCCATCCTACCACAAAAGGCTCGCCAAAACCTTGAAACAAACTGGGAACCTCTGTCAGAAACAATATTCTCAGGAATGCCATGCAACCGAACCACATGCTGAAAGAACAAAGGTACCAAATCAGAGGAGGAAGGCAATTTAGCCAAGGGCACCAGATGGACCATTTTAGAAAAGCGATCACAGACCACCCAAATGACTGACATCTTTTGAGAAGCGGGAAGGTCAGAAATGAAATCCATCGAAATATGTGTCCAAGGCCTCTTTGGGACCGGCAAGGGCAAAAGCAACCCACTGGCACGAGAACAGCAGGGCTTAGCTCTAGCACAAATCCCACAGGACTGCACAAAAGTACGTACATCCCGTGACAGAGATGGCCACCAGAAGGATCTAGCCACTAACTCTCTGGTACCAAAGATTCCAGGATGACCAGCCAACACCGAACAATGAAGTTCAGAGATAAGTTTATTAGTCCACCTATCAGGGACGAACAGTTTCTCTGCTGGACAACGATCAGGTTTATTCGCCTGAAATTTTTGCAGCACCCGCCGCAAATCAGGGGAGATGGCAGACACAATGACTCCTTCCTTGAGGATACCCGCTGGCTCAGATAAACCCGGAGAGTCGGGCACAAAACTCCTAGACAGAGCATCCGCCTTCACATTTTTAGAGCCCGGAAGGTACGAAATCACAAAGTCGAAGCGGGCAAAAAATAACGACCAACGGGCCTGTCTAGGATTCAAGCGCTTGGCAGACTCGAGATAAGTCAAGTTCTTATGATCAGTCAATACCACCACGCGATGCTTAGCTCCTTCAAGCCAATGACGCCACTCCTCGAATGCCCACTTCATGGCCAGCAACTCTCGATTGCCCACATCATAATTACGCTCAGCGGGCGAAAACTTCCTGGAAAAGAAAGCACATGGTTTCATCACTGAGCAATCAGAACCTCTCTGTGACAAAACTGCCCCTGCTCCAATCTCAGAAGCATCAACCTCGACCTGGAACGGAAGAGAAACATCTGGCTGACACAACACAGGGGCAGAACAAAAACGACGCTTCAACTCCTGAAAAGCTTCCACAGCAGCAGAAGACCAATTAACCAAATCAGCACCCTTCTTGGTCAAATCGGTCAATGGTTTGGCAATGCTAGAAAAATTACAGATGAAGCGACGATAAAAATTAGCAAAGCCCAGGAACTTTTGCAGACTTTTCAGAGATGTCGGCTGAATCCAATCCTGGATGGCTTGGACCTTAACTGGATCCATCTCGATAGTAGAAGGGGTAAAGATGAACCCCAAAAATGAAACTTTCTGCACACCGAAGAGACACTTTGATCCCTTCACAAACAAAGAGTTAGCACGCAGGACCTGAAAAACCATTCTGACCTGCTTCACATGAGACTCCCAATCATCTGAGAAGATCAAAATGTCATCCAAGTAAACAATCAGGAATTTATCCAGATACTCACGGAAGATGTCATGCATAAAAGACTGAAACACAGATGGAGCATTGGCAAGTCCGAATGGCATCACTAGATACTCAAAATGACCCTCGGGCGTATTGAATGCAGTTTTCCATTCATCTCCTTGCCTGATTCTCACCAGATTATACGCACCACGAAGATCTATCTTAGTGAACCAACTAGCCCCCTTAATCCGAGCAAACAAGTCAGATAACAATGGCAAGGGATACTGAAATTTAACAGTGATCTTATTAAGAAGGCGGTAATCAATACACGGTCTCAGCGAACCATCCTTCTTGGCTACAAAGAAGAACCCTGCTCCCAGTGGTGATGACGATGGGCGAATATGTCCTTTCTCCAGGGATTCCTTCACATAACTGCGCATAGCGGCGTGTTCGGGCACGGATAAATTAAATAATCGACCTTTAGGGAATTTACTACCAGGAATCAAATTGATAGCACAATCACAATCCCTATGCGGAGGTAGAGCATCGGACTTGGGCTCTTCAAATACATCCTGATAATCAGACAAGAACTCTGGGACCTCAGAAGGGGTGGATGACGAAATCGACAAAAATGGAACATCACCATGTACCCCCTGACAACCCCAGCTGGATACCGACATGGAATTCCAATCCAATACTGGATTATGGGTTTGTAGCCATGGCAACCCCAACACGACCACATCATGCAGATTATGCAACACCAGAAAGCGAATAACTTCCTGATGTGCAGGAGCCATGCACATGGTCAGCTGGGCCCAGTATTGAGGTTTATTCTTGGCCAAAGGTGTAGCATCAATTCCTCTCAATGGAATAGGACACCGCAAAGGCTCCAAGAAAAACCCACAACGTTTAGCATAATCCAAATCCATCAGATTCAGGGCAGCGCCCGAATCCACAAACGCCATGACAGAAAACGACGACAAAGAGCATATCAAGGTAATGGACAGAAGGAATTTGGACTGTACAGTACCAATGACGGCAGACCTAGCGGACCGCTTAGTGCTCTTAGGACAATCAGTAATAGCATGAGTGGAATCACCACAGTAGAAACACAGACCATTCAGACGTCTGTATTCCTGCCGTTCAACTCTAGTCATAGTCCTATCGCACTGCATAGGCTCAGGTTTAACCTCAGGCAGTACCGCCAAATGGTGCACAGATTTACGCTCGCGCAAGCGTCGACCGATCTGAATGGCCAAAGACAAAGACTCATTCAAACCAGCAGGCATAGGAAATCCCACCATGACATCCTTAAGAGCCTCAGAGAGACCCTTTCTGAACAAAGCTGCCAGCGCAGATTCATTCCACTGAGTGAGTACTGACCATTTCCTAAATTTCTGACAATATACTTCTATATCATCCTGACCCTGGCACAAAGCCAGCAAATTTTTCTCAGCCTGATCCACTGAATTAGGCTCATCGTACAGCAATCCGAGCGCCAGGAAAAACGCATCGACACTACTCAATGCAGGGTCTCCTGGCGCAAGAGAAAATGCCCAGTCTTGAGGGTCGCCGCGCAAAAAAGAAATAATAATCAAAACCTGTTGAATAGGATTACCAGAAGAATGAGGTTTCAAGGCCAGAAATAGCTTACAATTATTTTTGAAACTTAGAAACTTAGTTCTATCTCCAAAAAACAAATCAGGAATAGGAATTCTTGGTTCTAACATAGATTTCTGATCAATAGTATCTTGAATTTTTTGTACATTTATAACGAGATTATCCATTGAAGAGCACAGACCCTGAATATCCATGTCCACACCTGTGTCCAGAATCACCCAAATGTCTAGGGGAAAAAAAAAAAGTGAACACAGAGCAGAAAAAAAAAAAAAATGATGTCAGAACTTTTTCTTTCCCTCTATTGAGAATCATTAGTTGGCTCCTTGTACTGTTATGTTTGCTAATGACAGGTGTTATGAAGGCAATCCAGAAACACAGTGTGCTTAGCGATCAGAGCGCACACAGTGATCTGACAAATACCCAAAAATACAAGAACGAGCTCTGAGACGTGGAAACTCTGTAGACTGCACACCTGATCCTATCCTAAACACAACTAAAAGCGGCTGTGGATTGCGCCTAACAACTACCTAGGCAACTCGACACAGCCTAAGAAACTAGCTAGCCTGAAGATAGAAAAATAGGCCTGACTTGCCCCAGAGAAATTCCCCAAAGGAAAAGGCAGCCCCCCACATATAATGACTGTGAGTAAGATGAAAAGACAAAACGTAGGGATGAAATAGATTCAGCAAAGTGGGGCCCGATATTCTAGGACAGAGCGAGGACAGTAAAGCGAACTTTGCAGTCTACAAAAAACCCTAAAGCAAAACCACGCAAAGGGGGCAAAAAAAAAACCCACCGTGCCGAACTAACGGCACGGCGGTACACCCTTTGCGTCTCAGAGCTTCCAGCAAAACAAAAGACAAGCTGGACAGAAAAAAGCAACAAAAAAGCAAAAAGCACTTAGCTATACAGAGCAGCAGGTCACAGGAACAATCAGGAGAAGCTCAGATCCAACACTGAAACATTGACAAGGAGCAAGGATAGCAGCATCAGGCGGAGTTAAGTAATGAAGCAGTTAACGAGCTCACCAGAACACCTGAGGGAGGAAGCTCAGAAGCTGCAGTACCACTTGTGACCACAGGAGTGAATTCAGCCACAGAATTCACAACAGAGAACATCATCCATGAATCTGAACTATCCCATGACATGCTGTTGAAAGGCTCGTTGTATCCCCACTACTGTCTCCTCCCACTATCTCAAAAAAGATTTGCATGTGATGGAGCACATCTGGCCCCATCGCTGTGCCTGAGATCTGCTTATTGAAAGCATGATCAAATACAAAATAGTTTTTATTTATTAAGTACCATCTGTAATTGTTCCAAAATAAATGAATTGTACTCTATTCCCAGTGCAATGTAAATAGGAAAAGTGGAAGCTTTGAAGCCTAGGTTATGTCTAAAGGCCCCTTCACATTAAGCGACGCTGCAGCGATACCGACAACGATCCAGATCGCTGCAGCGTCGCTGTTTGGTCACTGGAGAGCTGTCACACAGACCGCTCTCCAGCGACCAACGATGCCGGTAACCAGGGTAAACATCGGGTAACTAAGCGCAGGGCCGCGCTTAGTAACCCGATGTTTACCCTGGTTACCATCCTAAAAGTAAAAAAAAACAAACACTACATACTTACCTACAGCCGTCTGTCCTCCAGCGCTGTGCTCTGCTCTCCTCCTGTACTGGCTGTGAGCACAGCGGCCGGAAAGCAGAGCGGTGACGTCACCGCTCTGCTTTCCGGCTGACCGACGCTCACAGCCAGAGCAGGAGGAGAGCAGAGCACAGCGCTGGAGGACAGACGGCTGTAGGTAAGTATGTAGTGTTTTTTTTTTTTTACTTTTACGCTGGTAACCATGGTAAACATCGGGTTACTAAGCGCGGCCCTGCGCTTAGTTACCCGATGTTTACCCTGGTTACCAGTGAAGACATCGCTGGATCGGTGTCACACACGCCGATCCAGCGATGTCAGGAGGAGTCCAGCGACGAAATAAAGTTCTGGACTTTATTCAGTGACCAACGATCTCCCAGCAGGGGCCTGATCGTTGGTCGCTGTCACACATAACGATTTCATTAACGATATCGTTGCTACGTCACAAAAAGCAACGATATCGTTAACAATATCGTTATGTGTGTTGGTACCTTAATGCTCGTACAGAGTGTTTCTACATCCAAGCTTACCAGCAATGTACCTGTAGGAATGGACACATCTTCCAGTTGTTGTATCAGGTGCAATCAATCCCTGATGTAGGAGCCTAAGGACAAGACCAGAGGTTGTAGATAGTGGACCAAATACAAACAAGATCGCTCAAAAAGTCCTCCAATACCTGAAACAATTGGTCTCCCTGGTCGATTCTCAAGAGATTTAGGTACTTTCGGGATTATATAAAATGTTGGAATGACTACATGATGAGTGGAAAGAAAATCTAGTTCTTTCTTGTTATTAATATTGTAATGACATGCCCTAGAAAGTAAACAGTCTATTCTTGATTTGAAAACTGAGATAGGGTCCGATGGTAACAACTGGTAACAAGAAGTATTTGTTAGTTGTCATCTAGCTTCTTTTACATTTTATTGGGCCTTTTTTTCCCCCTTTATTCGCTTCCTTGATGGTGAAGGAAGTGTCCTACCTAAGGTTGGTGAGAGCCTAGTACTCATGTACCAAGAAATTGTGGGATTTACTATTGTCTGTCTTTAGTTGTTAAATATAACTACAAGCAGTGCCAAAAAAAATCTGTACTGCCTGATGTAGGAAGAAAGAGTGAGTTGCCTGTGATGGTAACCTGCCAGGAAATTTTTTTCTTACCTGGACCCTCCTCATTTTCTGTCCAAATTTCAATCAGGTCATGGCATACAAATTTTCTTTCTCCTTGGTGAGTTAGCATGTAGACAGATTAATTATTCATAGATTACCTTCCTGAATCTCAGGCATTAAGATTTCTTGATGTACTTTGTATTTTTCTTGCAATTGGGAGACCACTCTTTGTATTTTCTGACTCTCTTCATTAAGTTGTGTTCACTTGTGTCTGCTCTTCCTGTTGCGCTTTCTGAATCGCTGGGTTCTGTTGATAAAAAATTCTTCAAATGTCTTGGATCAAGCTAGCGGTCCACCATGACGCTTGCTACCAGCAGTCTAGTAAAAACTTTCACCCACAGAGCATGTTTTTACATTTTCCCCACAGAAGCCGATAACAAATTTCACCCACAGGCATGTTTCCACATATCTACCAGAGAAGCTGATTAATAATTTCACCCACAGAGCATGTTTTCACATTTTCCCCCCAGAACCTAATTAAAATTTGTCCACCCAAACAATGGGACATAGTACCTCCACTGGCAAGGTTGCAGAATACAGACAGCGTCATTTGCCTCAGTACTCCCACAGGTGGAGTAGCAGAGTACACACCGGTAATGGAGAATCAGGGTTCTATTCTGTAGGGACAGCCTGATAAACGTGAACCACATCTAAGGAAAGCAGCAGTCAAGCAACTAAACCACTTCTCAATTGAGTCAGCAGCTGATGTAGCGAGACAGAATAGCCAATGTTGACAACTTAGAGGCTCTGTAATTGGAATCAGTAGTTAAATCATTTAATAAGCATTAGTAACATTACTCATAAAGACATGGCTGCAGAGTACACAGAGGATTCTGGGCATAGTACCCCCACAGACGCAAATAACAAATTTCACATACAGAGCATGTTTCCACATTTTCCCACAGAAGCTGACAACAAATTTCACCAACAGAACATGTATTCACATTTTCCTCAGAGAAGCTGATTAAAAATTTCCAGACACAAAATGAGAGACACCTGCATTAAAAGCCTTCAGAGAAGGACAGCCTGTGGGAAAAAATAAAAGCTGCAAAAACAGGTATGCTGCACGCCCTGTCAAACATGTGTAAACTTAAATAAGATACACTCAAGTAACCATTAATAGATATACACCTTTGTCCATCCCAGTAAGGCTAGTTTCACAATAGCGTTTGGCAGGGCTGCAGATGAAAGCCTTCTTCCTCCGTGAAGCCCCACCCAGTGCCATGCCTCTTCCTCCAGCTCCACCTATGTCTGCATGCATCCTGCGTACCCTATCTTTAACATTGGGTACACAGGCCATACGGATGTATGCGGATGCATCCACATGCATTGTTTTGAAGCTGCGCTGACCGCAACAAAATGCAACATTTTGCGCTTGACACAGATCAGCATAGCATCAAGACGATGCATGCGGAATGGCCTGTGTACCCAATGTTAAAGATAGGGTACGCAGGATGCATGCAGATGTAGGCAGAACTGAACGAAGAGGCGTGGCAGTGGGCTGGGCTTCATGGAGGAAGAAGGCTTTCATCCGCACCCCTGCCGAATGCTAGTGTGAAGCTAACCTAACACGTAGGACCCACAGCAAGTGTGCTAAATTGCAAAAAAGTTATGAAGCATAGTAACATAGTGACTAGGGTTGAGCGAAACGGGTCGGCCAGATTCAGAAGTCGCCGACTTTTGGCAAAGTCGGGTTTCATGAAACCCGACCCCTGTGTGGGGTCGGCCATAGTAACATATAGTAACATAGTAACATAGTTAGTAAGGCCGAAAAAAGACATTTGTCCATCCAGTTCAGCCTATATTCCATCATAATAAATCCCCAGATCTACGTACTTCTACAGAACCTAATAATTGTATGATACAATATTGTTCTGCTCCAGGAAGACATCCAGGCCTCTCTTGAACCCCTCGACTGAGTTCGCCATCACCACCTCCTCAGGCAAGCAATTCCAGATTCTCACCGCCCTAACAGTAAAGAATCCTCTTCTATGTTGGTGGAAAAACCTTCTCTCCTCCAGACGCAAAGAATGCCCCCTTGTGCCCGTCACCTTCCTTGGTATAAACAGATCCTCAGCGAGATATTTGTATTGTCCCCTTATATACTTATACATGGTTATTAGATCGCCCCTCAGTCGTCTTTTTTCTAGACTAAATAATCCTAATTTCGCTAATCTATCTGGATATTGTAGTTCTCCCATCCCCTTTATTAATTTTGTTGCCCTCCTTTGTACTCTCTCTAGTTCCATTATATCCTTCCTGAGCACCGGTGCCCAAAACTGGACACAGTACTCCATGTGCGGTCTAACTAGGGATTTGTACAGAGGCAGTATAATGCTCTCATCATGTGTATCCAGACCTCTTTTAATGCACCCCATGATCCTGTATGCCTTGGCAGCTGCTGCCTGGCACTGGCTGCTCCAGGTAAGTTTATCATTAACTAGGATCCCCAAGTCCTTCTCCCTGTCAGATTTACCCAGTGGTTTCCCATTCAGTGTGTAATGGTGACATTGATTCCTTCTTCCCATGTGTATAACCTTACATTTATCATTGTTAAACCTCATCTGCCACCTTTCAGCCCAAGTTTCCAACTTATCCAGATCCATCTGTAGCAGAATACTATCTTCTCTTGTATTAACTGCTTTACATAGTTTTGTATCATCTGCAAATATCGATATTTTACTGTGTAAACCTTCTACCAGATCATTAATGAATATGTTGAAGAGAACAGGTCCCAATACTGACCCCTGCGGTACCCCACTTGTCACAGCGACCCAGTTAGAGACTATACCATTTATAACCACCCTCTGCTTTCTATCACTAAGCCAGTTACTAACCCATTTACACACATTTTCCTCCAGACCAAGCATTCTCATTTTGTGTACCAACCTCTTGTGTGGCACGGTATCAAACGCTTTGGAAAAATCGAGATATACCACGTTCAATGACTCACCGTGGTCCAGCCTATAGCTTACCTCTTCATAAAAACTGATTAGATTGGTTTGACAGGAGCGATTTCTCATAAACCCATGCTGATATGGAGTTAAACAGTTATTCTCATTGAGATAATCCAGAATAACATCCCTCAGAAACCCTTCAAATATTTTACCAACAATAGAGGTTAGACTTACTGGCCTATAATTTCCAGGTTCACTTTTAGAGCCCTTTTTGAATATTGGCACCACATTTGCTATGCGCCAGTCCTGCGGAACAGATCCTGTCGCTATAGAGTCCCTAAAAATAAGAAATAATGGTTTATCTATTACATTACTTAGTTCCCTTAGTACTCGTGGGTGTATGCCATCCGGACCCGGAGATTTATCTATTTTAATCTTATTTAGCCGATTTCGCACCTCTTCTTGGGTTAGATTGGTGACCCTTAATATAGGGTTTTCATTGTTTCTTGGGATTTCACCTAGCATTTCATTTTCCACCGTGAATACCGTGGAGAAGAAGGTGTTTAATATGTTAGCTTTTTCCTCGTCATCTACAACCATTCTTTCCTCACTATTTTTTAAGGGGCCTACATTTTCAGTTTTTATTCTTTTACTATTGATATAGTTGAAGAACAGTTTGGGATTAGTTTTACTCTCCTTAGCAATGTGCTTCTCTGTTTCCTTTTTGGCAGCTTTAATTAGTTTTTTAGATAAAGTATTTTTCTCCCTATAGTTTTTTAGAGCTTCAATGGTGCCATCCTGCTTTAGTAGTGCAAATGCTTTCTTTTTACTGTTAATTGCCTGTCTTACTTCTTTGTTTAGCCACATTGGGTTTTTCCTATTTCTAGTCCTTTTATTCCCACAAGGTATAAACCGCTTACACTGCCTATTTAGGATGTTCTTAAACATTTCCCATTTATTATCTGTATTCTTATTTCTGAGGATATTGTCGCAGTCTACCAGATTAAGGGCATCTCTAAGCTGGTCAAACTTTGCTTTCCTAAAGTTCAGTGTTTTTGTGACTCCCTGACAAGTCCCCCTAGTGAAAGACAGGTGAAACTGTACAATATTGTGGTCGCTATTTCCTAGATGCCCGACCACCTGCAGATTTGTTATTCTGTCAGGTCTATTAGATAGTATTAGGTCTAAAAGTGCTGCTCCTCTGGTTGGATTCTGCACCAATTGTGAAAGGCCATGAGGTCGTCGATCTTCTGAATACTGTTTAAGATATCGGGAATCGGTATCGGAATTCAGATTTAAGTGTAAAATAAAGAATAAAAATAAAAAATATTGCTATACTCACCCTCAGACGCGCCATTGTTGTAACCGGGAGCCTTCCTTCCTAAGAATGAGCGCCTGAAGGACCTTTCGATGACGTCGCGGCTTGTGATTGGTCGCATGAGCGGTCACATGGGCGTCATGTGACCAATCACAAGCCGCGACGTCATCGAAAGGTCCTTCAAGCGCTGATTCTAGGAAGGAAGGCTGCGGGTTAGAACCAGGGCACGTCCGAGGGTGAGTATATACCTGTTAGGAATATACTCACCCTCGGACGCGCCCTGGTTCTAACCCGCAGCCTTCCTTCCTAAGAATCAGCGCTTGAAGGACCTTTCGATGACGTCGCGGCTTGTGATTGGTCGCATGACGCGCATGTGACCGCTCACGCGACCAATCACAAGCTGCGACGTCATCGAAAGGTCCTTCAGGCGCTCATTCTTAGGAAGGAAGGCTCCCGGTTACAACAGGGCGCGTCCGAGGGTGAGTATAGCAATATTTTTTATTTTTATTCTTTATTTTACACATTAATATGGATCGCAGGGCCTGAAGGAGAGTTTCCTCTCCTTCAGACCCTGGGAACCATTAGAAACCCAATGCACTGCATTGGGTTTCGTGTTTCGGCCGACTCCGACCCCGACTTTTCTATAGGATCGGCCGATTTCACTTGACCCGACTTTTGAAAAAGTCGGGTTTTGTGAAATCCGACCCGATCCTATAAAAACAAAAGTCGCTCAACCCTAATAGTGACATAGTAACATAGTTAGCAAGGCCGAAAAAAGACATTTGTCCATCCAGTTTAGACTATATTCCATCAGTATAAATCCCCACATCTATGTACTTCTAAAGAACCTACAGTAATAACAGTAAGATATAATGTATACATCAACAGCACAATGGGTATATATATAACTGAACACCAATAAAAACACAATAGAAAAGGGGTAGTATATGTGCACTCTTAAATGAATAGCAAGCTTTGGTAGTGACAAACCAAGCTGTAAATAGGTGATTTATAAAAATCTAAGTATGGAGATCAGTCTAATTTGCTCACCCTGCTATGACAGCCTATGTGTCTCAATATGTATCCATTTACAAGTTAAAAAACTCAACAAACAAAGTGATGTACGATACAAATTGCATTGTGGTACCATGTAAGCTAGAAAAATCAATGTGAATACTTTTCTGCCCAATGATGACAGAAGTATTCTGGGAGTGATACCTTAATTGGCTAACCAGAAAATAATATGTTTGCAAGCTTTCAGAGCACAGAGGCTCCTTCTTCAGGCAAGATTACAAATAGATTAATAAGAAACAAGCACAACATTTAGAGAATACTACAGTAGGACATTTGTTCAGGGGGGTGGGAAAGTGTGATGCCTCCTAAAGATAAGCCAAGGTAATCAAATTAGGCGTTTTCTTACAAATGGAGAGGCAATGGGAATAATGTTCTTAATTATCTGGAGTCCATCTGGTTAAGGTGTGAATTGTATCCATGTAGTGACTCATAAATCCAGGTGTTAAATTGAGCCCTAGTGTCAACGAATTAAACATCTTCATTAGTTTGTATTTCTAAATTTTTCTTTCCCTGTGGTCCTTAAAATGACCTTTTAGTACTAAGACTTTTAAATCTGTCATACCGTGTCCAGGTCCAGAGAAATGTTTTCCCACAGGTGTGTCCATTTCATTACTGATTGTGTCTGTGTAGATTCATCCTAGTTTGTAGTCTTTGCATGGTTCCCCCAATATAGATACTTCCAGGGCATCTCGTACATTGTATCATGTACACCACATTGGAGGATGTACAAGAAAAGGAACCCATGACCTTATAGTCCTGATTTGTGTTTGGTACACAGACTATACTTGTTGGTAATATGTGGGTACACGTTTTGCATTTTTTTTATTGTTACAGGGGAATGTGCTAGTCACTGATGGTGATGAGAGGACACTTCTGACAAGGAGATTCCTTAAGTTAGGGGTCTGTTTATAGGAGAGAAGTGGTAGTTCTGGGAATATGTCTTTCAGTTTGTGATCTCTGTGGAATATGGGTTGGAGATCAGCACCAATTTTCCTTAGGATGCTCATGTGGGGGTTGTATGTGACCACAAGAGGTTCCCTGTTGTTATCCTCTCTCAGTTTGCAATCCAGGAGGCTGTTTCTTGGGATCCTTGTAGCCCTGTGGATCAATATGCAAAAGGTTTAACAAAGCAAGGTGACAAAAATATTCCTACAGTTTCGCCATAAATAAGTTAGCATATTGTGGGGACATTTTGCTTCCCATGGCGCTGCCCATACATTGTTGGTATAAATTGTTCCCAAAAGAAAAATAGTTGTGATGGAGCACAAACCTGATAAATTGCAGTGTTGGTTCTGTGGCTAGATTGTTCTTTTGAAGGAAATATTTGCATGCTGCAATTCCATCCTCATGAGGAATGTTGGAATAGAGAGACTCTACATCCATGGTGGCTAGTAGCGTGTCCTCTGGAAGAGGGCCCAGCGCTGACAATTTGCAAAGGATATCCATGGTGTCCTGGATATAGCTGGGTGTGCGCCTCAACAAGGGTTTCAGAATGTTCTCCACCCAGCCTGAGATACAGTACAGACCAAAAGTTTGGACACACCTCATTTAAAGATTTTTCTATATTTTCATGACTATGAAAATTGTACATTCACACTGAAGGCATCAAAACTATGAATTAACACATGTGGAATTATATACTTAACAAAAAGGTGTGAAACAATTGAAATTATGTCTTATATTCTAGGTTCTTCAAAGTAGCCACCTTTTGCCACGATCTGGGTTCAGGTCTGGTGACTGCGGAGGCCAGGTCATTTGGCGTAGCACCCTATTACTCTCCTTCTTGGTCAAATAGCCCTTACACAGCCTGGAGGTGTGTTTGGGGTCATTGTTCTGTTGAAAAATAAATGATGGTCCAACTAAACGCAAACCGGATGGAATAGCATGCCGCTGCAAGATGCTGTAGTAGCCATGCTGGTTCAGTATGCCTTCAATTTTGAATAAATCCCCAACAGTGTCACCAGCAAAGCACCCCCGCACCATCACACCTCCTCCTCCATGCTTCACTGTGGGAACCAGGCATGTAGAGTCCATCCGTTCTCCTTTTCGGCATCACACAAAGACACGGTGGTTGGAACCAAAGATCTCAAATTTGGACTCATCAGACCAAAGCACAGATTTCCACTGGTCTAATGTCCATTCCTTGTGTTCTTTAGGCCAAACAAGTCTCTTCTGCTTGTTGCCTGTCCTTAGCAGGGGTTTCCTAGCAGCTATTTTACCATGAAGGCCTGCTTCACAAAGTCTCCTCTTAACAGTTATTGTAGAGATGTGTCTGCTGCTAGAACTCTGTGTGGCATTGACCTGGTCTCTAATCGGAGATTCTGTTAACCTGTGATTTCTGAGGCTGGTGACTCAGATAAACTTATCCTCAGAAGCAGAGGTAACTCTTGGTCTTCCTTTCCTGGGGCGGTCCTCATGTGAGCCAGTTTCTTTGTAGCGCTTGATGGTTTTTTCCACTGCACTTGGGGACACTATCAAAGTTTGCCCAGGTTTTCTGACTGACTGACCTTCATTTCTTAAAGTAATGATGGCCACTTGTTTTTCTTTACTTAGCTGCTTTTTTCTTGCCATAATACAAATTCTAACAGTCTAGTCTATTAAGTAGGTCTATCAGCTGTGTTTCCACCAGACTTCTGCACAACACAACTGATGGTCCCAACCCAACTTATATAAAGGAATTCTTCCGCAGATTGCGACTCAAAGAATTCTTTTATAACCATGCAGATATCGCATCACAAGACAATGTGAACGACACAGCAAAAAGGAAAAAGAGGACAAACTGGACCCCCCAACCTGGGCACAACCAAACGCTTGATCACTACATTGACTGTTTCCGTAAAAAAGTTAAATCTGACATTTTGGACAGACACCATAAAGTGCCACAAAATATCACTATGGAGGAAAGAAAAGCCAAACAATCCTTAAGAGACAATAACAATATCATCATCAAACCAGTTGACAAAGGAGGAGCTGTAGTCATAATGAACACGACAAATTACATCCAGGAAGCAAACAGACAACTCTTGGATATAAAACACTACACTCCACTTCAGGGAGATCCGACCAAAAAATACTCAGAGGAACTAACACATATCATAAATGGATTTGAGTCCACTTCATCCTCACTGCTGGAACTAATACGAGACAATCCCCAAACAGGTACCTTCTACATGTTGCCTAATATACATGAAGAAGGTAATCCTGGGAGGCCTATTGTCTCTGGTATTGGGACTTTCACTGAGATTTTCTCAGGCTGGGTGGAGAACATTCTGAAACCCTTGGTGAGGTGCACACCCAGCTATATCCAGGACACCACGGATATCCTTTGCAAATTGTCAGCGCTGGGTCCACTTACAGAGGACATGCTACTAGCCACCATGGATGTAGAGTCTCTCTATTCCAACATTCCTCATGAGGATGGAATTGCAGCATGCAAATATTTCCTTCTAAAGAACAATCTAGCCACAGAACCAACACTGCAATTTATCAGATTTGTGCTCCATCACAACTATTTTTCTTTTGGGAACAATTTATACCAGCAGTGTATGGGCAGCGCCATGGGAAGCGAAATGTCCCCACAATATGCTAATTCATTTATGGCGAAACTGGAGGAAGAATTTTTGTCATCTTGCTCTATTAAACCTTTTGCATACTTCAAGCAAATATGTCAAGATAGGGCTACCTATCCAATAGAGAATAAAATATAGCAAGGTAGTACTTTTGCATACTTCCGCTACATTGATGTTGTGCTAATAATATGGACAGGCTCAAAAGATGATCTACTCACCTTCCACAATAACTTCAACGAGTACCACCCAACCATCAAGCTCACCCGCAACTTTTCAAAGAACCAAATACATTTTCTGGACATGACCATATACATCAAGGACAATGCCATACAAATATCAATTTACCACAAGCCCACCGGACGGCCGTCTTATCTTAGATGGAACAGCTTTCATCCAAGACACACAAAAAAATCCATCATCTACAGTCAAGCTCTGAGGTATATTTGGATCTGTTCAGACAGCAAAGACAGGGAACTACAGCTGCGATCACTGAGGAATACATTCCTACAACAAGGATACCATCTACTGGTAATAGATGAGCAGATCCACAGGGCTATAAGGATCCCAAGAAACAGCCTCCTGGATTACAAACTGAGAGAGGAGAACAACAGGGTACCTCTTGTAGTCACAAACATCCCCCACATGAGCATCCTAAGGAAAATTGGTGCTGATCTCCATCCCATATTCCATAGAGATCACAAACTGAAAGACATACTCCCAGAACTACCACTTCTCTCCTACAAATAAACCCCTAACCTAAGGAATCTCCTTGTCAGAAGTGTCCTCTCATCACCATCAGTGACTGGCACATTCCCCTGTAACAATAAAAAATGCAAAACGTGTACCCACATATTACCAACAGATATAGTCCGTGTACCAAACACAAATCAGGACTATAAGGTCATGGGTTCCTTTTCTTGTACAAACTCCAACGTGGTATACATGATACAATGTATGAGGTGCCCTGGAAGTATCTATATTGGGGAAACTATGCAAAGACTACAAACTAGGATGAATCAACACAGACACACAATCAGGAATGTAATGGACACATCTGTGGGAAAACATTTCTCTGGACCTGGATACAGTAAGACAGATTTAAAAGTCTTAGTACTAAAAGGTAATTTTAAGGCCACAGGGAAAGAAAAATTTGGGAATACAAACTAATGAAGATGTTTAATTTGTTGACACTAGGACTCAATTTAACACCTGGATTTATGAGTCACTACATGGATACAATTCACACCTCCACCAGATGGACTCAGGATAACTAAGAACATTATTCCCACTGCCTCTCCATTTGTAAGAAAATGCCTCATTTGATTACCTTGGCTTATCTTTAGAAGGCACCAAACTTTCCCACCCCCCTGAACAAATGTCCTGCTGTAGTATTCTCTAAATGTTGTGCTTGTTTCTTATTAATCTATTTGTAATCCTGCCCTGAAGAAGGAGCCACTGTGCTCTGAAAGCTTGCAAACATATTATTTTCTGGTTAGCCAATAAAGGTATCACTCCCAGAATACTTCTGTCATCATTGGGCAGAAAAGTATACACAACAAACAAAGTGAAAACATTATACAGTACAAATTCACCGCTATTCAGTCCAGCAAAGTTCTTAGTTGTTATGTCCTGGCACTGACATATTTGCTCAAAGGTATATACCTATTTATGGTTACTTGACTTTATCTGATTAAAAATTTCACCCATTGAGCATGTTTTCACATTTTCCCCAGAGAAGCTTATTAAAAATTTCACCCACAGAGCTTGTTTTTATATTTTCTCTGGAGAAGCTGATTAATAATTTCACATCCAAACAGTGGGGCACAGTACCCTAATAGGCACGGTTGCAGAGTACTGACAATGGTTTAAGAGCACAATACATCCACAGACATGGGTTAACGAATACACACAGTGGCTTTTGACAACATATATGGGTTAAAGAATACACCCAGTGGCTTTTGGCACAGTACTAACACAGACATGACTTAAAGAATACACACAGTGGTTTTGACATAGTACATTCACAGACAAGGTTGCAAAAGGCTATGTGCCCATGTTGCGTTTTTTTATGCGTTTCCACCTTGTTTTTGCTGCAGTGGAGATGCTTAAAAAACATGCAATCCTATGGGATTCTGCAGTTGCTGTGCCCAGGCTGCGTATTTTCCCTCTGCAGAATCGCATAGCAGTAAAATCTGCAGCATGTTCATTATTTCTGTGGAATTGCGGTGATTCCGACGCCATAGGATTGCATTGAAATGCTCACTTTACGCATGTGGCTATGCCCATCATGCATAAAGTGAGCGCTTCATGTGCAGATGGTACCCAGGGTCTGGAGGAGAGGAGACTCTCCTCCAGGCCTTGGGTACAATATTCCAGTAAAAAAAGAATTAAAATAAAAAGTAGGGAAATACTTACGTTCTGATGGCCCCCGGAGTCCTCCCGACTCTCAGCGGTGCTCACGGCGGCTTCCATTCCCAGGTATGCATTGCACCAATCACCTGAGATGAGGTTGAGGTCTTGCGACCGTGACGTCACAAAGGTTCTTTGCGCAAAGCATCCCTGGGAACGGAACGTACCTGGAGCGAGGCTGAGGAGATCGGGGGTCGTTTGAAGGTGAGGGTAACCATATTTTTTATTATTTTGAACATTCTATCTTTTTACTATTGATGCTGCATAGGTAGGATCAATAGTAAAAAGTTGGTCATGCTTGTCAAGCACTATGCTTGACAAGTGTGACCAACCTGTCAATCACTTTTCCAAGCGATGCTTCAAATCGCTTGTAAAAGCGCAAGCATTCTGCAAGCTGAAATGCTTGCAAAACTCTTGTGTTTTGCGGGAAAATGCATGTGAATTCCGCTTGCGTTTTACCCACGGCAGAGAGTTGCGGAAATGCTACGGACATTTCCGCAGCATTTCTGCAACGTGGGCACAAAGTCTAAGAGTAGAAAAATATGTTTAGACACCCATCATTCCCACCAACACAGTGGAAGAGTATAAAAACTTTTAGATACATATGGTATTATCATAGACAAGGGTGCAGAGTACACATAGAAAGTTTTTTTTTGTAAAACTGCGCACATGCAAAACCTAACACTGTCCTTCACTACAGATGCGTGGTGTCCCTACGCTAAGCAGAGCAGAGATAAAAAATAAGAATCTTGAACCAGGAGGAACAGGTCCAAGTGGAGGAAGAGGTGTATGTGACTGTATAGGTGGAAGAGGCATGGCAGCACAGTGGCTCAGGTGTTATCTCATTGCTGCCTTGCAACAATTGTCCAACCAAGGACAACATGTGCAAGGAGTTTGTATCTTCTCGCTGTGTTTGCGTGAATTTCCTCCAGGTACTCAGATTTTGTCCCACACTCCAAAGACATACTTATAGGGAAATTGGATTGTGAGCCCCGATGGGGACAGTGCCAATAATGTCTGTAAAGCGCTGTGGAATTAATGGTGCTATATAACTTAGTAAAATAAATAGATAAAAGAAATAGAGACAAGGAGGAGTAATCCAACACTATTTTTGGTATTATTATTTTTTTTTTTATGGAACTAACATGAAACAACTTAGAATTTGCTCAACTAAAGCAAGCAATTTATAATTAAAAGACATAGGTGCAAGTGGAAGAAGAGGTGGTTGATGCCAATTATTCATTTCTCAGACTATTAAAAAACACACAGCAGTCCTGTAAAAGTATTTCTTTTATTTATAAATGGCAGCAAGATGGCTGATGCCAATTATTACAACAGTTTAGGAGAACTATTTACAGTGCCTTGCAAAAGTATTCAGCCCCCTGGAACTTTTCAACCTTTTCCCACATTTCATGCTTCAAACATAAAGATACCAAATGTAAATTTTTGGTGAAGAACCAACAACAAGTGGAACACAATTGTGAAGTTGAACTACATTTGTTGCTTATTTTAAATTTTTGTGGAAATTCAAAAACTGAAAAATGCGGCGTGCAATATTATTCGGCCCCATTAACTTAATACTTTGTTGTGCCACCTTATGCTGCAATTGTAGCTGCAAGTCGCTTGGGGGTATATCTCTATCAGTTTTGTACATCGAGAGACTGAAATTCTTGCCCATTCTTCCTTGGCAAACAGCTCGAGCTCAGTGAGGTTTGATGGAGATCGTTTGTGAACAGCAGTTTTCAGCTCTTTCCACAGATTCTCGATTGGATTGAGGTCTGGACTTTGACTTGGCCATTCTAACACCTGGATAAGGTTTATTTGTGAACCATTCCATTGTAGATTTTGCTTTATGTTTGGGATCATTGTCTTGTTGGAAGACAAATCTCCATCCCAGTCTCAGGTCATTTGCAGACTCAAACAGGTTTTCTTCAAGACTGGTCCTGTATTTGGCTCCATCCATCTTCCCATCAATTTTAACCATATTCCCTGTCCCTGCTGAAGAAAAGCAGGCCCAAACCATTATGCTGCCACCACCATGTTTGACAGTGGGGATGGCGTGTTCAGGGCGATGAGCTGTGTTGCCTTTACCCAAAAAACATATAATGTGTCATTTTTGCCAAAAAGTTTGATTTTTTTGGTTTCATCTGACCAGAGCACCTTTTTCCACATGTTTGGTGTGTCTACCAGGTGGCTTGTAGCAAACTTTAAACAACACTTTTTATGGATATCTTTGAGAAATGGCTTTCTTCTTGCCACTCTTCCATTAAGGCCAGATGTGTGCAGTGTACGACTGATTGTTGTCCTATGGACAGACTGTCCCACCTCAGCTGTAGATCTCTGCAGTTCATCCAGAGTGATCATGGGCCTCTTGGTTGCAACTTTGATCAGTCTTCTCCTTGTTTGAGATGAAAGTTTAGAGGGACGGCTGGGTTTTGGTAGATTTGCAGTGGTCCGATACTCCTTCCATTTTAGTATGATCACTTGCACAGTGCTCCTTGGGATGTTCAAAGTTTTGGAAATCATTTTGAATCCAAATCCGGCTTTAAACTTCTCCACAACAGTATCACGGACCTGCCTGTTGTGTTCCTTGGTCTTCATGATGCTCTCTGTGCTTCAAACAGAACCCTGAGACTATCACAGAGCAGGTGCATTTATACGGAGACTTGATTACACACAAGTGGATTATATTTATCATCATTAGGCATTTAGGACAACATTGGATCATTCAGAGATCCACAATGAACTTCTGGAGTGAGTTTGCTGCACTGAAAGTAAAGAGGCCGAATAATGTTGCACGCCCCACTTTTCAATTTTTGAATTTCCGCAAAAATTTAAAATAAGTAATATATTTCGTTCAACTTCACAATTGTGTTTCACTTGTTGTTGATTCTTCACCAAAAATGTACATTTGGTATCTTTATGTTTGAAGCATGATATGTGGGAAAAGGTTGAAAAGTTCCAGGGGACCGAATACTTTCGCAAGGCACTATATTTGGCCTAGAAATGGTAACAAGAGGGCTGATGCCAATTATTTATTTGCAAAAATACTAGAAAAAATATTTATTTGGCCTATAAATGACAATGGGATGGCTGATGCCAACCATTTATTTCCCAGATTACTAGAAAACACAGAGGCTTAAAGACACAGTACTCCCACATGCAACGGGGGTTGGGCGGCAGAGTACACACACAGAGGCTTAAAGGCATAGTTCTCCGAGAGGCGGAGGGTGCAGAGTACACACAGAAGCTTAAAGGTACATTACTCCCACAGGCATGGGGGGCAGAGAACACAGAGCTAGTTATACTCCTACAGTGGACCACGGTGTGAATTACTTGTACGATGGACTCCTCGCCAGAGACGGACTACACCTCAACAAACCTGGGAAACACACATTCGCCAGAAGACTCGCTACACTCATCAGGAGGGCGTTAAACTAGAAGAAGAGGGGACGGGAAGAAAAACATTAGACTTGAACAAAGAAGATCCAGGAAAACATACTCAGAAGGGAGGTAAGAACATTTCTAAAACAATCCACAGCGAGGAGATTGGAACAAAACAAAATCCTCTAAACTGCATGCTCGCAAATGCCAGAAGCCTGACAAACAAGATGGAAGAACTAGAAGCAGAAATATCTACAGGTAACTTTGACATAGTGGGAATAACCGAGACATGGTTAGATGAAAGCTATGACTGGGCAGTTAACTTACAGGGTTACAGTCTGTTTAGAAAGGATCGTAAAAATCGGAGAGGAGGAGGGGTTTGTCTCTATGTAAAGTCTTGTCTAAAGTCCACTTTAAGGGAGGATATTAGCGAAGGAAATGAGGATGTCGAGTCCATATGGGTCGAAATTCATGGAGGGAAAAATGGTAACAAAATTCTCATTGGGGTCTGTTACAAACCCCCAAATATAACAGAAACCATGGAAAGTCTACTTCTAAAGCAGATAGATGAAGCTGCAACCCATAATGAGGTCCTGGTTATGGGGGACTTTAACTACCCGGATATTAACTGGGAAACAGAAACCTGTGAAACCCATAAAGGCAACAGGTTTCTGCTAATAACCAAGAAAAATTATCTTTCACAATTGGTGCAGAATCCAACCAGAGGAGCAGCACTTTTAGACCTAATACTATCTAATAGACCTGACAGAATAACAAATCTGCAGGTGGTCGGGCATCTAGGAAATAGCGACCACAATATTGTACAGTTTCACCTGTCTTTCACTAGGGGGACTTGTCAGGGAGTCACAAAAACACTGAACATTAGGAAGGCAAAGTTTGACCAGCTTAGAGATGCCCTTAATCTGGCAGACTGGGACAATATCCTCAGAAATAAGAATACAGATAATAAATGGGAAATGTTTAAGAACATCCTAAATAGGCAGTGTAAGCGGTTTATACCTTGTGGGAATAAAAGGACTAGAAATAGGAAAAACCCAATGTGGCTAAACAAAGAAGTAAGACAGGCAATTAACAGTAAAAAGAAAGCATTTGCACTACTAAAGCAGGATGGCACCATTGAAGCTCTAAAAAACTATAGGGAGAAAAATACTTTATCTAAAAAACTAATTAAAGCTGCCAAAAAGGAAACAGAGAAGCACATTGCTAAGGAGAGTAAAACTAATCCCAAACTGTTCTTCAACTATATCAATAGTAAAAGAATAAAAACTGAAAATGTAGGCCCCTTAAAAAATAGTGAGGAAAGAATGCTTGTAGATGACGAGGAAAAAGCTAACATATTAAACACCTTCTTCTCCACGGTATTCACGGTGGAAAATGAAATGCTAGGTGAAATCCCAAGAAACAATGAAAACCCTATATTAAGGGTCACCAATCTAACCCAAGAAGAGGTGCGAAACCGGCTAAATAAGATTAAAATAGATAAATCTCCGGGTCCGGATGGCATACACCCACGAGTACTAAGAGAACTAAGTAATGTAATAGATAAACCATTATTTCTTATATTTAGGGACTCTATAGCGACAGGGTCTGTTCCGCAGGATTGGCGCATAGCAAATGTGGTGCCAATATTCAAAAAGGGCTCTAAAAGTGAACCTGGAAATTATAGGCCAGTAAGTCTAACCTCTATTGTTGGTAAAATATTTGAAGGGTTTCTGAGGGATGTTATTCTGGATTATCTCAATGAGAATAACTGTTTAACTCCATATCAGCATGGGTTTATGAGAAATCGCTCCTGTCAAACCAATCTAATCAGTTTTTATGAAGAGGTAAGCTATAGGCTGGACCACGGTGAGTCATTGGACGTGGTATATCTCGATTTTTCCAACGCGTTTGATACCGTGCCGCACAAGAGGTTGGTACACAAAATGAGAATGCTTGGTCTGGGGGAAATTGTGTGTAAATGGGTTAGTAACTGGCTTAGTGATAGAAAGCAGAGGGTGGTTATAAATGGTATAGTCTCTAACTGGGTCGCTGTGACCAGTGGGGTACCGCAGGGGTCATACTGGGACCTGTTCTCTTCAACATATTCATTAATGATCTGGTAGAAGGTTTACACAGTAAAATATCGATATTTGCAGATGATACAAAACTATGTAAAGCAGTTAATACAAGAGAAGATAGTATTCTGCTACAGATGGATCTGGATAAGTTGGAAACTTGGGCTGAAAGGTGGCAGATGAGGTTTAACAATGATAAATGTAAGGTTATACACATGGGAAGAAGGAATCAATGTCACCATTACACACTGAGTAAATCTGACAGGGAGAAGGACTTGGGGATCCTAGTTAATGATAAACTTACCTGGAGCAGCCAGTGCCAGGCAGCAGCTGCCAAGGCAAACAGGATCATGGGGTGCATTAAAAGAGGTCTGGATACACATGATGAGAGCATTATACTGCCTCTGTACAAATCCCTAGTTAGACCGCACATGGAGTACTGTGTCCAGTTTTGGGCACCGGTGCTCAGGAAGGATATAATGGAACTAGAGAGAGTATAAAGGAGGGCAACAAAATTAATAAAGGGGATGGGAGAACTACAATACCCAGATAGATTAGCGAAATTAGGATTATTTAGTCTAGAAAAAAGACGACTGAGGGGCGATCTAATAACCATGTATAAGTATATAAGGGGACAATACAAATATCTCGCTGAGGATCTGTTTATACCAAGGAAGGTGACGGGCACAAGGGGGCATTCTTTGCGTCTGGAGGAGAGAAGGTTTTTCCACCAACATAGAAGAGGATTCTTTACTGTTAGGGCAGTGAGAATCTGGAATTGCTTGCCTGAGGAGGTGGTGATGGCGAACTCAGTCGAGGGGTTCAAGAGAGGCCTGGATGTCTTTCTGGAGCAGAACAATATTGTATCATACAATTATTAGGTTCTGTAGAAGGACGTAGATCTGGGGATTTATTATGATGGAATATAGGCTGAACTGGATGGACAAATGTCTTTTTTCGGCCTTACTAACTATGTTACTATGTTGCTATGTTACAGGCAGACAGTGCAGAGTACACACAGCAGCTTTTTGTCACTGGTCGTGATCAAACCTTTATACAGGCTAGGTACTTGGCATGGCTGTGATTACTCTGGAAGTGCCCAAAGTCTAAAACTTGTTGATTGGCTGATCTACAGCCTTTCAAAAAGCTTTATTAGACTTGCGAACCCGAGCAGGAAACCAGACGTACATTGAAAAGTCTGTGTTCGGTAATGGACCTCGAACTTTACTGTTCAGGTTTGCTCATCCCTGCTGGTGAGACCTCAGAGCATCATAAAGCTGAGTTTGCTTTTAGGCAGGTTCACTCATTTCTGCTTATGATCTACTAGATTGTGGCCCGATTCTAACGCATCGGGTATTCTAGAATATGCATGTCCCCATAGTATATGGACAATGATGATTCCATAATTCGCGGCAGACTGTGCCCGTCGCTGATTGGTCGAGGCAACCTTTATGACATCATCGTTGCCATGGCAACCATTATGACATCTACGTCGATACTGTGCCCGTTGCTGATTGGTCGAGGCCTGGCGGCCTCGACCAATCAGACGCGGGATGTCTACGTCCTTTATGACATCATCGTCGCTGTGCCCGTCGCTGATTGGTCGAGGCCTGGTGGCCTCGACCAATCAGAGACGCGGGATTTCTACGTCGATACCGTGCCCGTCGCTGATTGGTCGAGGCCTGGCGGCCTCGACCAATCAGAAACGTGGGATTTCCAGGACAGACAGACAGACAGAGAGACAGACAGACAGACGGAAAAACCCTTAGGCAATTATATATATAGATAAAGAGACCTACAAAGGATAGTTGATATGTGTCAAATCACTGTGAGTCACACCAATGTATGGACATTGAGTCAACTATTTAGAGTTTCAGAAATAAAACTGATTTACTTAGGTGTTGTTCTTTATAGAATGGAATAGTATTTCAGAAATCGTCTCAAGTAAATCCAGCAACCAACTTACAAAGCACATTTGGCATATGTGGGAAGATGGCAGCGCTGTGATTAATTCTGCCAAAAATATTATATAACAGTCTCTACATGTAAATAAGAAACTGTTCTCTGCTCTCATTGCTAAAAGTATGCACTCAATTTAATATACATTAAAGGGATGTTGATTATTTAAAATATATCATCTATAAGACTAAGTGCTACTTTAGTTAAGTTGGTCTTTAATTTACTATGAGGTGTGCTCCATAATTATTGCTGGCCAATTTCAAAGAAAATTCAAGTGTGCACCATAATGGTCATCTACTGACTGCAGCGCCTAATAACAGATATTACAGTCATGGCCAAATGTGTTGGCACCCTTCAAATTGTTCCAGAAAATTAAGTATTTTTTCTAGTTAAATTATTGCAACACATGTTTTGCTATACATGTTTATTTGCTTTGTGTGCATTGGAATAACACAAAGAAAATAGGGGAGAAAAGGCAAATTGGACATAATTTTACACAAAACCCTGAAAATGGGCCAGACAAAATTATTGGCACCCTCAACTTAATATTTGGTTGCATACCCTTTGGAATAAATACCTGCAATGAATTCCTATAACCATCAACAAGCTTCTTAAAGGGAAGGTGCCATCCCCAAAAATTTTTTTCCAGCAATTAAAAAAAATGTAAAAAATTAATGTTTACATTTTCTCAAAAAATATTATCATTTGTTTATAATTTAGTGAAATATGAAAAATAATTTTAAAAGTTTTGGCATTTCCACTTTTAAACACTAGGGGGAGCAGCTAATGAAACTTGACAAAAACCTAGTGTACAACTAGCTCACATTACAGCACTGCAGTAATTATGGGCGGAGTCTGCTGACGTGTGTGATGTCTCCTCTCCTCCCCTCCTGGGTGTTTGCTAAGGGATAATTAGAGACAATGATATTCAGGGACACAGTGAGCAGCCATTTTGTTGTGACTGCAGAGTTATACTGACAAGTAGACAGTCACAGAGAATGGCAGGCAGCAAGGATTCTGGGAGATATATGTTGGAGGGAGCAGGGTAACAGCAGCACAGAGTATTTCAGGAGAGCAGCGTGCAGGTCTATGAGGGGGACCATGTTTGGTGCGCGGAGCAGCCAGGGATTGTACATAGAGCGCTGTCTTTTATACACATGGATGGACCATCTGCTTGTCTGCTCCACAGAAATCCAGGAAACATTTCTGCTGATTGATGGTCTGATACAGACATTGCATGTAAAGACCCCATTCCCCTCCTCAGATCCTGTCTTCTCCATCCTGTCCTGGCGATGTGCGAAAGCATGGCGACAGGCGCAGTCCGGGGAGATGCTGGGAAGGAAATGTAGCCATATAGTAACAATAAAAATGAGACCTCTCTCTTCAGCTGCCTCACCAGCCTTCCCCTGATGGCACCTAACTGTAGGTCATGCTGCCCCCTTCATTACCCCAGACCGTGTGCAGCTGCTCAACCAGAACCACCCTAGATTGGGTCCCCTTTCTGAAGATAATACTGCCATAGTGTTCTCATATAATACCGCCATATAGATCACACATAATACTGTCCTATACTTCTCACATAATACGATCATATAGATTGCAAATAACAACGCCATAGTGTTCTCACACAATATCGACATATAGATCTCACATAATACCTCCATATAGAGCACACATAATACTGCCATATACTTCACACATAATACCGCCATATACTTCACACATAATACCGCCATATACTTCACACATAATACCGCCATATACTCCACACATAATACCGCCATATACTTCTCACATAATACCGCCGTATACTTCTCACATAACGACGCCATATAGATCTTACATAATACCACCAGTGTTCTCACATAATACCGCCATATAGAGCACACATAATACAGCCATATACTTCACACATAATATCGCCATATACTCCACACATAATACCGCCATATACTTCTCACATAACGACGCCATATAGATCTCACATAATACCGCCAGTGTTCTCACATAATACCGCCATATAGATCACACATAATACCGCCATATAGATCACACATAAAAGGGGGGGAGAGGAGTGCATAGGAGAGGATTAGATACACAGCTCAGTCAGTATCATACAGGATAGGATTAGATACATGGCTCAGCAGTCAGTATCACAAAGGATAGCATTAGATACACAGCTCAGCAGTCAATATCACACAGGGGAGGATTAGATACACATCTCAGCACAGTATCACACTGGGTAGGATTAGATACACAGCTCAGTCAGTATCACACAGGATAGGATTAGATGCATGGCTCAGCAGACAGTATCACACAGGATAGGATTAGATACACAGTCAGCACAGTAACACACATGGGAGAAGATACACTGCTCAGAGTAAGCATCACAAAGGATATGATTAGATTGCCTCTCCCCCTTCCCCACTGATACTTACTTCCCTGCTCCGCTGCTGAGTCCTTTCTCCCTCCCGTCCTTGGTCTCCTCCTTCTCCTCCTCCTATAATTGCAGGGCTCCTGTGATTATACTGGGAAACTGGAGCTCACAGATGCACTGTGAGCTCCAGAAAGATGGTGCCAATCTCCAGCCTCTGCTGTGGTGTGGATGGCTCAAGGGGCATGGCCAGATCACAGCAGGGAGCAGCTCAATGTAAAGTATAGGGTCGGATGCCGACTGCAGATGTCTATGCCCAGGGCAACCGTATTTGCAGAGTGTAAGTGTCGTGCAGCTACGCTTACACTCCTGAAAAGCAAAATGGCGGCGCCCCGTGGCTGAAAAAAAAAATAATAAAAAAATGTTAAAGATAAAAAATGTAAAGTTGTATTAAAAATAATTGTTTATATAAACAATCATTTTTAATACAAAAAATAAAATGCGGCACCTTCCTTTTAAACTTTTCAACTGGAATTTTGGACCACTCTTTTTTTTCAATCTGCTCCAGGTCTCTCATATATGAAGGATGCCTTCTCCCAACAGCAGTTCTAACATCTCTCCTTTAATGTTCAATGGGATTTAGATCCAGACTCATTGATGGCCACTTCAGAGCTCCAAAGTGCTTTGTTTCCATCTATTTCTGGGTGCTTCTTGAAGCATGTTTGGGGACATTGTGCTGCTGGAAGACTCATGACCTAGGATACAAATCCAGCTTTCTGACACTGGTCACTACATTGCGACTCAAAATCCTTTGGTGATCTTCAGATTTCCTGATGCCTTGCACATAGTCAAGGCACACAGTGCCAGAGGCAGCAAAACAACCCCAAAATATTTTTGAACCTCCACCATATTTGACTGTAGATACTGTGTTCTTTTCTTTGTAGGTCTCATTTAATTTTTGGTAAACAGTAAAATGATGAGCTTTATCTAAAAGCTCTATCTTGGTCTCATCTGTCTACAAGATGTTTCCTCAGAATAATAATTTTTTAATAATAATTTTTATTTATATAGCGCCAACAAATTCCGCAGCACTTTACAATTAAGCAGGGACATGTACAGACAGTAAATTCAGTACAAGTTAAGACAATTTAAACAGTGACATTAGGAGTGAGGTCCCTGCTCGCAAGCTTACAATCTACAAGGAAACGGGGGGACACAATAGGTGAAAAGTAGTGTTGAGCATTCCGATACCGCAAGTATCGGGTATCGGCCGATACTTGCGGTATCGGAATTCCGATACCGAGATCCGATACTTTTGTGGTATCGGGTATCGGTATCGGATACATAGAGATGTGTAAAATAAAGAATTAAAATAAAAAATATTGATATATTTACCTCTCCGGCGGCCCCTGGACTCAGCGCGGGTAACCGGCAGGCTTCGTTGTTCAAAATCAGCGCTTTTAGGACCTGAGAATCACGTCCCGGCTTCTGATTGGTCGCGGGCCGCCCATGTGACCGCCACGCGACCAATCACAAGCCGCGACGTCACCGCAAGCTATTAACGCGCTCATTTTTAAAAATGAGCGCGTTAATGGCTTTCAAAGACGTAGCGGCTTGTGATTGGTCGCGGCCACGCGACCAATCACTAGCCGCGACGTCACCGCAAGCTATTAACGCGCTCATTTTTAAAAATGAGCGCGTTAATGACTTTCAAAGACGTAGCGGCTTGTGATTGGTCGCGTGGCCGCGACCAATCACAGGCCGCTACGTCTTTGAAAGCCATTAACGCGCTCATTTTTAAAAATGAGCGCGTTAATAGCTTGCGGTGACGTCGCGGCTTGTGATTGGTCGTGTGGCCGCGACCAATCACAAGCCGCTACGTCTTTGAAAGCCATTAACGCGCTCATTTTTAAAAATGAGCGCGTTAATAGCTTGCGGTGACGTCGCGGCTTGTGATTGGTCGCGTGGCCGCGACCAATCACAAGCCGCTACGTCTTTGAAAGCCATTAACGCGCTCATTTTTAAAAATGAGCGCGTTAATAGCTTGCGGTGACGTCGCGGCTTGTGATTGGTCGCGTGGCCGCGACCAATCACAAGCCGCTACGTCTTTGAAAGTCATTAACGCGCTCATTTTTAAAAATGAGCGCGTTAATAGCTTGCGGTGACGTCGCGGCTTGTGATTGGTCGCGTGGCCGCGACCAATCACAAGCCGCTACGTCTTTGAAAGTCATTAACGCGCTCATTTTTAAAAATGAGCGCGTTAATAGCTTGCGGTGACGTCGCGGCTTGTGATTGGTCGCGTGGCCGCGACCAATCACAAGCCGCTACGTCTTTGAAAGTCATTAACGCGCTCATTTTTAAAAATGAGCGCGTTAATAGCTTGCGGTGACGTCGCGGCTTGTGATTGGTCGCGTGGCCGCGACCAATCACAAGCCGCTACGTCTTTGAAAGTCATTACCGCGCTCATTTTTAAAAATGAGCGCGTTAATAGCTTGCGGTGACGTCGCGGCTTGTGATTGGTCGCGTGGCGGTCACATGGGCGGCCCGCGACCAATCAGAAGCCGGGACGTGATTCTCAGGTCCTAAAAGCGCTGATTTTGAACAACGAAGCCTGCCGGTTACCCGCGCTGAGTTCAGGGGCCGCCGGAGAGGTAAATATATCAATATTTTTTATTTTAATTCTTTATTTTACACATCCCTATGGATCCCAGGGCCTGAAGGAGAGTTTCCTCTCCTTCAGACCCTGGGAACCATGAGAATACCTTCCGATACTTGATGTCCCATTGACTTGTATTGGTATCTGATATCGGTATCGGCGATATCCGATATTTTTCGGGTATCGGCCGATACTATCCGATACCGATACTTTCAAGTATCGGACGGTATCGCTCAACACTAGTGAAAAGTGCTTGTTATTTCAGGTCTGGCAATTATAATAAATAGGGATTTTCATATAAAGCTGCATGATCCGGTCATCAGCCCGTGTGTTTAAGTGCAATAGTCAAGTATCACGTGCAGTTATCATGTGTATGGAGGGTGTGGAGACAGATGAATAGTAGGGTGCAGATTCACATGCAAATAATATTTGGAAGGAGGGAAAAGGACAATGTTAGTTTACAGGGTAGTTGATTTGGTAGGCTTATTTGAAGAGATGGGTTTTTAAAGCGCGCTTGAATAGGTCGGGGCTAGGCATCAGTCTGATCATCTGGGGAAGTGCATTCCAGAGAGCTGGCGCAGCGCGGGAGAAGTCTTGAAGACGGAGGTGCGAGGTTCGGATAACGGGGGATGCTAGTCTTAGGTCATTTGTAGAAAGGAGGGCACGTGTAGGGCGATAGACGGAGATGAGAGAGGAGATATAAGGCGGTGCAGAACTGTGGAGAGCTTTGTGGGTGAGAGAGATGAGTTTATACTGGAACCTGTAGCAAATGGGTAGCCAGTGTAATGACTGGCACAAGATGGAGGCATCAGTGAAGCGGCTGGACAGAAATATGACCCTGGCTGCTGCGTTTAAGATGGATTGGAGAGGAGAAAGTTTGGAAAGAGGGAGACCGATCAGAAGAGAGTTGCAGTAGTCCAGACGGGAATGAATATGAGCGACAGTAAGAGTCTTAGCAGTTTCAAAGGTGAGAAAAGGTCGGATTCTGGAGATGTTTTTAAGATGCAGGTGACAGGAGCGAGTGAGTGATCGGATATAGGGAGTAAAGGAAAGTTCGGTGTCAAATATCACCCCAAGACAGCGGGCATGCTGCTTGTGAGTTATGGTTGAACCCTCCAGGTTAATTTCGATGTTGGGTAGAGTGAGGTTAGTAGAGGGCAGAAACACAAGTAGTTCAGTTTTGGAGGGATTTAGTTTCAGATAGAGGGAGGACATGATGTTAGAGACAGCAGACAGACAATCCTTGGTATTTTGAATTAGGGTAGGGGTGATGTCGGGGGAAGAAATGTATAATTGGGTGTCGTCAGCATAGAGATGGTACTAGAACCCAAATCTGCTGATTGTTTGTCCAATAGGGGCAGTGTATAGAGAGAAGAGGAGGGGGCCCAGGACTGAGCCCTGCGGAACCCCGATAGTAAGGGGACGAGGAGCGGAAGAGGAGCTGGCAAAAGATACAGTGAAGGAGCGGTCAGAGAGGTAGGAGGAGATCCAGGAGAGGGCTGTGTCCTTGAGGCCTATGGAGTGGAGCATGGTGAGAAGGAGCTGATGATCCACAGTGTCAAATGCGGCAGAGAGATCCAGGAGAATCAGCAGGGAGCAATGACCTTTGGATTTAGCTGTTAATAGATCATTAGAGACTTTAGTGAGGGCAGTTTCAGTGGAGTGTAAAGAGCGGAAACCAGATTGTAAGGGGTCAAGAAGAGAGTTATCCGAGAGATAGCGGATAAGACGGGAGTAGACCAAGCATTCCAGGAGTTTAGAGATGAAGGAAAGGTTAGAGACAGGTCTGTAGTTAGCCGTGCAGTTCTGGCCCAGGGATGGCTTTTTAAGTAAAGGGGTAATGATGGCATGTTTAAATGAGGAGGGAAAGATGCCTGAGGAAAGAGAGAGGTTAAATATTTTAGTCAGGTGAGTGGTGACCACTGGTGAGAGAGACTGCAGGAGAGGTGAAGGAATGGGGTCACTATTGCAGGTTGTAGGCCGAGCAGTGAGGAGCTTGGAAACTTCTTCTTCTGAAACAGGCTCAAAGATGTCTAGTGAGCTTGAGGTGCGGCAGGGAAGGGGATCAAGGCACTGAGGAGATTGGGCTGAGATATCCTGATGGATGTGGTTGATTTTTTCTAGGAAATAAGTGGCCAGATCCTCACCACTGAGATTGGAGATGGGGGCCTGTACTTTAGGTTTCAGGAGGGAGTTTAAGGTTTCAAAAAGTCGTTTTTGGTTGTTGGATAGTGAAGTGATGAGGGTGGTGAAGTAGGATTGTTTGGCCAGAGAAAGGGCAGAGTTATAGGTTTTGAGCATGAACTTATAGTGGATGAAGTCTTCTGCTAAGAGAGATTTTCTCTCAGAAGGATTTTGGCTTACCCACATACATTTTGGCAAACTGCAATCTAGCTTTTTTATGTCTCTGTGTCAGCAGAGGGGTCCTACTGATTTTTTCAAAGCTTCATTTGATTTCATTCAAATGTCGACAGGTAGCTTTTGCTGATACTGATGCACCCTGAGCCTGCAGGACAGCTTGAACTTCTTTAGAACTTGATTAGGGCTGCTTATACACCATCCGGACTACCCTGCAATGCAAGATTTCATCAATTTTTCTCTGCCGTCCACGTCTAGGGATGTTAGGAGTCGAGTTTCCTCTGCTGCACAGGGGGAATCTCGATCCGTCTCCGCTGCGGTCTCCCATTCTCCTCCAGCCGCAGTGGAGTCTGCTCAGCAGGGACGTCGCTCCCAGTGTCTTGCTCGCTCTCACTCTGTACAGAGAGTTACTGCTGCTTCTTCAGCTCCTGCCATTAAAGTCAGTGCTGGTCAGCGGCGAGCGGACTTCCCTGGGACTAAGTCCTTGTTTGCGCACACTGAGCATGCCCAGAGCAAGATCTCCCGTTGGAGATCGAGGGTCATGTGCTCTGGCTCTGCAGCGCATTCCATTGGTCCTCTTGGCAGGCCCTGGAAGGGCAAAGTTTCTGTGGCCACTTCCTGTCCTGCAATTATATAAACTGCGCATGACCGCACGGCCATGCGCTAGTGTACAATTGAATACGTGTGTTTGTTGTGAGTGCAAGTCGTTCATTAAATACCCCTACCCTATTGTATGACTGTTCACGTATGGAGTATGGCTGCTATCTAGCGCCCGACAAATCACTCAACGTGTCACACACGTATCAGCGTCTATTGCTGTGACCGCCAGTGCGGCGCCACGCGCCAGTAGTGCGCTTCCTGACCCACGTCTGGGTGCTTAGTGGTGCCTGCCAGCACGGCACAGTTCGCACTTCAGTGCTCTAATTATAAGAGTTGCCTAACACACCCTGTTGCGGTGTTGTGCCAGCAAGTGGTCTAATCGGACTTCAATCCTAGTTGGGGTTAAGTTCGCTGACTGCTTGCTCGCCTTCTATGTGCGGTACCGCGATCCTGTGACGCAACAGGATCGCTTCCTTCACGTTGGGTGAAGTTTAACCCACGCGAGTATACTTATGAGTACCGCCATATAGTCCGTCATTACTCAGCAGCAGGTTCCATCTCTGCACGGTGGACCCCGGGCTACGAACGCACCGTACACTATCAGTCTTATTATTTGGTGCGTTCCGCTAGCCCTAACATAACACTAGCGCCAGGGTCTGGCTAGTGATGACGGACAAACAGCAATCCCTGCTGTATATACAGCAGCTGAAGGGTAGGTTGGCGGCTCTCGAGAGCGCAACCCCAGCTGTGGATGTTACCGCAGTTGCTGTACAGGCTGCCAGCGTGGCGGCAGCAACTTTGTCCATTGCCACCCCTGTTCTGACATTTTCTCGCCTCCCGCTGCCAGAAAAATTTTCTGGTAATAGCAAATTTTGTAGGGGATTCGTGAGTCAGTGCTCTATTCATCTCGAGCTTCTGGCTGCACGTTTCCCCACAGAGCAGGCTAAGGTGGGATTTATTGTGTCTCTATTGTCGGACAGGGCGTTGGAATGGGCTACGCCGCTGTGGGAGCGTGGCGATCATGTGGTGCAGAGTGCTCCTCTGTTTTTGAGCACTTTAAAACAGGTCTTTTTAGGACCTCAAGTCACCCATGACACTGCGCTCCAACTGCTGGCATTAACTCAGGGTGAGTCCTTGGTCAGTCATTTTGCCGTCCAGTTCCGCACTTTAGCATCTGAGCTGGAATGGTCGGATAAAGCTCTTATCCCCATATTTTGGAGGGGCTTGGCTGACCATGTAAAGGACGCTCTGGCCACTAGGGAGATTCCTGCCACACTGGAGGAGTTAATAACAGTCTCCACTCGAATTGACCTCCGTTTTAACGAGCGGAGGTTAGAGCGAGCCCAGTGTAGGCAGAGGTTTCGGCTGGCTCCTACTTTCGCCAAACCTCTGGAATCTCCGGTCCTGGTTCCTGAGTCACATGAGGCCAGGGAAGTGTCACAAGCGGGACCTAAGTCCCGGACCGCTTGTGCACTCAGGGTCTGTCATGTTTGCCAGCAGTCTGGACATTTAGCCACCAGATGTCCTCAGCGGTCGAGGAAACGTCAGCGTCTAGTGGTCGTAGGTGGAGGTACACTAGACACGGCGACGTTTGCCTCTAAATTGTCCTTTAAGGGGACAATTACTTTAGGCTCATTCTCCCACTCGGTAGAGCTCTGCGTGGATTCTGGGGCGGAGGGCAATTTTATGTCTTCTGCCTTCGCCCAACGCCACGCAATACCTCTGGTTATGCTAGCTCAACCTGTAACGGTACGAGTGGTGAATGGGTCGACTCTGCCCTCACAGATAACTCACCAGACCATCCCTTTTACTCTGTCCATGTCGCCATCTCATCAGGAGATTATATCTCTGCTCGTCATTCCAGAGGGAATTGATGAAGTCCTGTTGGGAATACCTTGGCTACGGTACCACTCTCCTCATATCGAGTGGTCCTCAGGCAGAATTCTGGGATGGGGTGAATCTTGTGAGGGTAGGTGTCAGAGGGAGTGCGTTCAGGTAGCTACAACTGAGGTACCCGCAGATCTTTCCTCTCTCCCCAAGCAGTATTGGTCGTATGCAGACGTATTCTCCAAAAAGGCGGCGGAGACCCTTCCGCCCCATCGCCCCTATGACTGTCCTATTGACCTCTTGCCTGGTGCTGAGCCTCCCCGGGGTCGAGTCTATCCGCTATCTCTCCCGGAGACGGAGGCAATGTCACAGTACATCCAGGAAAATCTGGCAAGAGGGTTCATCAGGAAGTCAGTGTCACCTGCTGGGGCAGGGTTCTTCTTCGTGCAGAAGAAGAGTGGGGAATTGCGTCCATGCATAGACTACAGGGGTCTTAACGCCATCACCGTTAAGAATAAATACCCTTTGCCTTTGATATCTGAACTGTTTGATAGGCTTCGGGGAGCAAGGGTATTTACTAAATTAGATTTGCGGGGTGCTTACAACCTGATTCGCATCCGTGAGGGGGACGAATGGAAGACGGCTTTTAACACCAGGGATGGGCACTATGAATATCTGGTGATGCCCTTTGGGCTCTGTAATGCCCCAGCCGTTTTCCAAGACCTTGTGAATGATATCTTCCGGGATATGCTTTCCACCTCGGTCGTAGTCTATCTGGATGATATTCTCATCTACTCTCCAGATATTGACTCCCACCGGAGAGATGTTTGCAAAGTCTTCGACCTCCTACGGGCAAACTCCCTCTATGCCAAGTTGGAGAAGTGTATGTTTGAGCAGGAGTCCTTGCCTTTCCTAGGCTACATCATCTCAGCCCAGGGATTGGCTATGGATCCTGCCAAACTACAGGCTGTGATGGACTGGCAGGAACCCCATTCTCTTAAAGCGGTTCAGCGCTTTATGGGGTTCATCAATTATTATCGCCAGTTCATCCCGCATTTCTCAACTTTGGTAGCTCCCTTGGTTGCCCTCACCAAGAAGGGGGCGAATCCCAAATTGTGGTCTGAGGAGGTCTCCAAGGCTTTTATCTCTATAAAGTCACACTTCGCTAGCGCTCCCATTCTTCATCGCCCCGATGTTGATAAGCCATTTATCATGGAGGTGGATGCCTCTTCTGTTGGTGCTGGAGCAGTCCTCTTCCAAAAGGATGCTCAAGGTCGGAAGCATCCTTGCTTCTTTTTCTCCAAGACCTTCACACCAGCAGAGAGGAATTATTCCATCGGGGACAGGGAGTTGCTAGCCATGAAGTTGGCTTTCTCGGAGTGGAGACATCTCTTGGAGGGAGCACGTTTTCCCTTCCAAGTCTTCACAGATCACAAAAATTTGGTGTATCTGCAGACAGCTCAGCGGTTGAATTCTCGCCAGGCCAGATGGTCCTTGTTCTTCTCCCGGTTTCATTTCACCCTCCATTTCCTTTCTGGGGAGAAGAACATTCGGGCCGACGCTCTCTCTCGCTCCGTTGTGTCATCTGCGGAGGAGGAGGAGGAGCCTCGGCTTATTGTCCCCACCGAGAGTTTGAGAACCGTGGCCCCGGTTTCGCTGGAGTCTGTGCCCCCGGGCAAGACTTTTGTTCCATCTGGTTTGCGACCGGAGGTTCTCTCTTGGGCGCACTCGTCCAGGGTGGGTGGACATTTTGGTACTAAAAGGACATCAGAGTTACTGGCGAGGACATACTGGTGGCCGCATATGGCTCGTGATGTCGCGGAGTACGTTCGGGATTGTGTCTCTTGCGCCAGGAACAAGACTCCTCGGCAACGGCCAGCTGGTTTGCTATATCCTCTGCCCATGGCTGACAGGCCCTGGGAGATGTCGGGATGGACTTTGTGGTTGGTTTACCCAAGTCTCGTAATTGCACCATTATTTGGGTGATCACCATTCATTTTTCCAAAATGGTGCATTTGGTGCCTCTTCCACGGCTACCATCTGCACGGGCGTTGGCTGTCTTGTTTATCAAGCATATCTTTCGCTTACACGGTATGCCAGACAAAATTGTTAGTGACCGGGGTCCCCAGTTTGCGTCTCGATTCTGGAGGGAGCTATGTCGTCTACTCAGTATTGAGTTAAATCTCTCTTCGGCATATCATCCCGAGACGAATGGGTTGGTAGAAAGGGCCAACCAGACCTTGGTCACATATCTGCGACATTTTGTTTCTGCCAGACAGGATGACTGGGCATCCTTGCTACCGTGGGCAGAGTTTGCACTTAACAATGCCGTAGCCGACTCCACCGGTCAGACTCCATTCCTCTTAAATTACGGCCAGCATCCGCGTGTTCCTGTACCCATGCCTGTGTCTTCCGCTGATCCCAGGGTGGCAGACTGGGCTGTGGAGGCATGGGACATTTGGGATCGCACGCAGGATGCCATTCGGGCCTCCAAGGAGAGAATGAGGTCCTCCGCCGATGTTCATCGGTGCCCCGCTCCGACTTTTGCCCCTGGCGACTTGGTGTGGCTCTCCGCCCGTAACATCAGGCTGCGAGTTGAGTCCACTAAGTTTGCTCCTCGCTACTTGGGTCCCTTCAAGGTTCTCGAACAGGTTAATCCTGTGGTCTACCGCCTGGCTCTTCCTCCACGCTTGGGTATCACCGACACCTTTCATGTGTCCCTCTTGAAACCCGTATACATGTCCCGGTTTTCCGAGTCATCTGCCGGGACATCGGGTTCGTCTACGGACGATTACGAGGTGAACGCTATTTTGGGGTGCAAGGTGGTACGCGGCAAAAAGTTTTATTTGGTGGATTGGAAGGGTTATGGTCCAGAGGACAGGTCTTGGGAGCCTGCTGAAAACATTCGGGCCCCACAGCTCATTGCTGGCTTCGAGCGTAGCGAGGCCCAAGGGGGGGGGGGCCCTAGGAGGGGAGGTAATGTTAGGAGTCGAGTTTCCTCTGCTGCACAGGGGGAATCTCGATCCGTCTCCACTGCGGTCTCCCATTCTCCTCCAGCCGCAGTGGAGTCTGCTCAGCAGGGACGTCGCTCCCAGTGTCTTTCTCGCTCTCACTCTGTACAGAGAGTTACTGCTGCTTCTTCAGCTCCTGCCATTAAAGTCAGTGCTGGTCAGCGGCGAGCGGACTTCCCTGGGACTAAGTCCTTGTTTGCGCACACTGAGCATGCCCAGAGCAAGATCTCCCATTGGAGATCGAGGGTCATGTGCTCTGGCTCTGCAGCGCATTCCATTGGTCCTCTTGGCAGGCCCTGGAAGGGCAAAGTTTCTGTGGCCACTTCCTGTCCTGCAATTATATAAACTGCGCATGACCGCACGGCCATGCGCTAGTGTACAATTGAATACGTGTGTTTGTTGTGAGTGCAAGTCGTTCATTAAATACCCCTACCCTATTGTATGACTGTTCGCGTATGGAGTATGGCTGCTATCTAGCGCCCGACAAATCACTCAACGTGTCACACACGTATCAGCGTCTATTGCTGTGACCGCCAGTGCGGCGCCACGCGCCAGTAGTGCGCTTCCTGACCCACGTCTGGGTGCTTAGTGGTGCCTGCCAGCACGGCACAGTTCGCACTTCGGTGCTTTAATTATAAGAGTTGCCTAACACACCCTGTTGCGGTGTTGTGCCAGCAAGTGGTCTAATCGGACTTCAATCCTAGTTGGGGTTAAGTTCGCTGACTGCTTGCTCGCCTTCTATGTGCGGTACCGCGATCCTGTGACGCAACAGGATCGCTTCCTTCACGTTGGGTGAAGTTTAACCCACGCGAGTATACTTATGAGTACCGCCATATAGTCCGTCATTACTCAGCAGCAGGTTCCATCTCTGCACGGTGGACCCCGGGCTACGAACGCACCGTACACTATCAGTCTTATTATTTGGTGCGTTCCGCTAGCCCTAACAAGGGAGAGTCAATGAGTTGTAAACTACTTGGTTATGTTGCGCATCATGGACAAGGGAACATCAAGGTCTCTGGAAAAGACTTGTAACCTTGGGATTGTTATTGTTTTTCAATAATTTGCGGTCTCAAGTCCTCAGACAGTTCTCTTTCTTTACTCCATGCTTAGTGTGGCGCACACACAGACACACAGTACAAAGATTGAGTCAACTTCTCCCCTTTTATCTGGTTTCAGGTTTGATTTTCATATTGCCTCACATGATTGAAACCAAGTGGTTTTCCCACATTTTTGGAAAGGTGCAAACAATTTTGCTAAGCTCATTTTGGGGGTTTTGTGTGGAATGATGTTCAATTTGTCTTTGTTCTGTTTTTCTGTGTTATTCCAATACACACAAAAGAAATAAACATGTGCATAACAAAACATGTGCAATTGCAATAATTTTCTCAGAGAAATACTTTATTTTCTGGAACAGTTTCAAGGATGCCAACACTTTTAGCCATTACTGTAGGGAATAAACCATTAAGGCTACTTATACACTTGCGTTTTTCAGCTTCCGTCACAATCCGTCGTTTTTTGAGAATGCACGATCCTGCAAAAAAATTTGCAGGATCCTGCATTTCCCATAGACTTGTATTAGCAACGGATTGTGATGGATGGCCATCCGTTTGATCCGTCGTGCACTGGACCCGTCGGAAAATAGATGTCCGTCGTGGAGAGAAAACGTTCAGAGGAACGTTTTTTCTGAACGTCAGAAAATCGCTCAGCGATGTATCCTGCGCTGCCCGTCCTTGGCTATATTGGAAGCCTATGGATGCAGGATCCGTCACTGACCATCACACACTGGAATCCAGTGACGTATCACGTTTTTCCCCTCTGAGCATGCCCGGAAGGATTTTCAGATTCGGGAAAAAGTCTCTCTATCTCTCTCTCTCTCTCTCTCCTTCCTCCCCAGACATTTCATTCCTTGAAATTTCTCCATTGAAATTCTGGCAACAACACAGACGATGCATCCGTCATTACACTGGATGTGTCACACACGTTTTTCACTATTTTCACAACGTCCATCGACACGTCATTTTGCTGGACGATGAAGCACAGCAGGAAATGCAAGTGTAAAAGTAGCCTAAGAGTGTTTAATACTGATGAACTATAATTGTCGTGAATTTGGGTTTTCTTCCCCTGGACCTTTCAGATCACACCTGCAAAGTGGATTAGACCCTAAAACGTTGCACAGGCAAGATGATAATTTTGTTTTACCACTGTAGAATCTTGACATGCACTCTTACAAGACAGCATGGCTGATTGTATTGTTACAATCTTAATGAATCATACACCACTGACTGCACCACACCCTCTCATCAAGACCAGTGTGAACAATGGTTTTCATTAATCGGGCACAAAGTCTATGAGCATTCCATGGTACATACAGTTAGGGCCAGAAATATTTGGACAGTGACACAAGTTTTGTTATTTTAGCTGTTTACAAAAACATGTTCAGAAATACAATTATATATATAATATGGGCTGAAAGTGCACACTCCCAGCTGCAATATGATAGTTTCCACATCCAAATCGGAGAAAGGGTTTAGGAATCATAGCTCTGTAATGCATAGCGTCCTCTTTTTCAAGGGACCAAAAGTAATTGGACAATGGACTCTAAGGGCTGCAATTAACTCTGAAGGCGTCTCCCTCGTTAACCTGTAATCAATGAAGTAGTTAAAAGGTCAGGGGTGGATTCCAGGTGTGTGGTTTTGCATTTGGAAGCTGTTGCTGTGAGCAGACAACATGCGGTCAAAGGAACTCTCAATTGAGGTGAAGCAGAACATCCTGAGGCTGAAAAAAAAGAAAAAATCCATCAGAGAGATAGCAGACATGCTGGAGTAGCAAAATCAACAGTTGGGTACATTCTGAGAAAAAAGGAATTGACTGGTGAGCTTGGGAACTCAAAAAGGCCTGGGCGTCCACGGATGACAACAGTGGTGGATGATCGCCGCATACTTAATTTGGTGAAGAAGAACCCGTTCACAACATCAACTGAAGTCCAGAACACTCTCAGTGAAGTAGGTGTATCTGTCTCTAAGTCAACAGTAAAGAGAAGACTCCATGACAGTAAATACAAAGGGTTCACATCTAGATGCAAACCATTCATCAATACCAAAAATAGACAGGCCAGAGTTAAATTTGCAGAAAAACACCTCAAGAAGCCAGCTCAGTTCTGGAAAAGTATTCTGTGGACAGATGAGACAAAGATCAACCTGTACCAGAATGATGGGAAGAAAAAAGTTTGGAGAAGAAAGGGAACGGCACATGATCCAAGGCACACCACATCCTCTGTAAAACATGGTGGAGGCAACGTGATGGCATGGGCATGCATGGCTTTCAATGGCACTGGGTCACTTGTGTTTATTGATGACATAAGAGCAGACAAGAGTAGCCGGATGAATTCTGAAGTGTACCGGGATATACTTTCAGCCCAGATTCAGCCAAATGCTGCAAAGTTGATTGGACGGCGCTTCATAGTACAGATGGACAATGACCCCAAGCATACAGCCAAAGCTACCCAGGAGTTCATGAGTGCCAAAAAGTGGAACATTCTGCAATGGCCAAGTCAATCTCCAGATCTAAACCCAATTGAGCATGCATTTCACTTGCTCAAATCCAGACTTAAGACGGAAAGACCCACAAACAAGCAAGACCTGAAGGCTGCGGCTGTAAAGGCCTGGCAAAGCATTAAGAAGGAGGAAACCCAGCGTTTGGTGATGTCCATGGGTTCCAGACTTAAGGCAGTGATTGCCTCCAAAGGATTTGCAACAAAATATTGAAAATAAAAATATTTTGTTTGGGTTATGTTTATTTGTCCAATTACTTTTGACCTCCTAAAATGTGGAGTGTTTGTAAAGAAATGTGTACAATTCCTACATTTTCTATCAGATATTTTTGTTCAACCCTTCAAATTAAACGTTACAATCTGCACTTGAATTCTGTTGTAGAGGTTTCATTTCAAATCCAATGTGGTGGCATGCAGAGCCCAACTCGCGAAAATTGTGTCACTGTCCAAATATTTCTGGCCCTAACTGTAGCTTTTTCTGGTAAAAAACAGTTTGGATGAATATTAATGGGATTGCAACACATGATCTTTTTATACTATTGGCTTCTTTTATGTTAATTAGGTGGATCAATTACGTGCTTTCATATGTAAAGTTCTAATCAGAGGATGCAAAATAGCATTGTGTACTCATAAAGGGCAATAACCCCCAAATAGCTGCCTGATATCCACATCCTTATTGCAAGACAAGTTGGTAAAACTTTTACCCTTTCACCCCTGTTTTCATCTTCCTTACCAGGCAAAATTTTACAATTCTGACCAGTGTCAATTTATTTAGTAATAACATTTTTTTCAATTTTCAAACTTTTAATTTGTATGCCCTTAAACCAGATACTTACAAGATATCACACAAAATAGCTACTATATAAGATTCACAATATGTCTACTTCACATCAGCATACTTTTCTGAAACATCACTTTTTTGTTAAGAGTTCAGAAAGGTTAAAATTTGATAATAAATTTCTCAATTTTCCAACCAAATTTCCAAAATATTTTTTTTTAGTGACCACATCACATTTGAAGTGACTTTGAGGTGTCTATATGACAGAAAATACACAAAAGTGACACCATTATAAAAGCTGCAATTTTCAGAGTGCTCAAACTCCTATTCAAGAAGATTATGAACCCATCAGGTGCTTCACAGCACCCATGCTTTACCTTTTGCTTTGCTTTTACTTTTTTTCAACAAAAATGTTGATTTAGCACACATTTTTCATTTTCATAAGGGTAACAAGAGAAAATGGACCATGCAATTAGTTGTGCAATTTCTCCTGAGTACACCGATACCCCATTTATGGTGGACATACCAGGGCTCAGAAGAGAAGGAGCACCATTTCACATTTTGAGTGCAAAATCGTGTGGAATAGATAGCGGATTCCATGTCGCGTTTGCAGAGCTTCTGATATGCCTAAACAGTGGAAACACCAATTTTGGAAACTACACTTGTCAATGAATTTATCTAGAGGTTTGGTGAGGACCTTGAACCCAGATGTGCTTCACAGAATTTTATTACATTGAGCTGTGAAAAAGAAAAAAATATATTTTTATCTAAAAAATGTTGGTTTTGTTCCAAATTTTTAAATTTTACTGGAGTAAAAAGAGAAAATGGACTATATAACTTGTTGTGCAATTTCTCCTAAGTACACTGATGTGGTGGAAAACTTTTGTTTGGGCACAGGACAGGGTTCGGAAGAGAAAGCGCCAACTGAATTCAGAGCTCAATTTTGACTGGAATAGATTGCAGATGCTATGTCACATATGAAGAGCCCCTGACATGCCAAAACAGCAGAAACCCCTCAAGTGACCCCATTTTGGAAACTTCACCTCTCAAGAAATTTATCTAGGGGTGCAATGCAATTTCAACCTTAAGCAATTCACAGAATTAGGCTGAGT
This sequence comes from Ranitomeya imitator, assembly GCF_032444005.1. Lineage (NCBI taxonomy): Eukaryota > Metazoa > Chordata > Amphibia > Anura > Dendrobatidae > Ranitomeya > Ranitomeya imitator. The sequence goes on along the minus strand of NC_091286.1, from coordinate 325,463,095 downwards.
AAATGGAAAATTACCATTATTTACACTAGAATATTGCTTTGGCATCAATTTTTTAATTTTCAAAAGGGATAATAGGAGAAAATAAACAGTAGAATATGTTATGCAATTTCTCCTGAGTGTGCTAACACCCAATATGTGGTTAAAAAATACTTTTGAGGCACCATGCAAAGCTCAGAAGGCAAGGAGAGACATAATAGAGTTCAGATTTTGCTGGAATTGTTTGAGGGTGCCATGTCACATTGGCAGAGACCCTGAGGTGCCATCACAGTAGAATGTCTCCATAATTTACCCTGTTTCACTAGTTACACTCCCAATGAATTCATCCAGGTGTGCAGTGAGCATGTTGACACCACATGTGCCTCACAGAAGTTTATTCCATTGGGCAGTGAAGAAAGAATAATTACATTTTTACCACTAAAATGTTGTTTTATCCCCAAGTTATTAATTTTTATAATGACTATTAAGAAATAATGGAGCTCACAGTTTGTTGTGCAATTTCTCCTGAATGCCCCAATACACTGGAAATACTTTTCAGGCACAGTGGGAATCTCAGATTGGAAGGAACGCTGTATTGTAGTGCAGTTTGTGTTATTGTAGAAGAGACCCTGAAGTGTTAGAAAAGCAGAACCCCCATAAGTGACCAAATTTTACAAACAGATCCATCGGTGAAAAATTATTTAAAAACAAAAATCTTTAATATATAAACATGACTAAAATTATGGCATACAACCATTATTGTAGAAAAAAGGCAAGTAACCCTGGAAATTCATGGCCTTACGTGTTTCAAACCGACTGGTATTTATCTATCAATAGTGGCATTTAGAGGGTTAAATTGCCTGGGGTCATGCAGAATTGCTCCTGGCAGTGACCGCTGCAGCTTTGCTATAACTTACGCCAAGCTCCCGGCTGCGATTGTGCGGGCATACCTCCTGTGTCACCATAATGTAAATGTACATAATTTTACGGAAACGACGTCCCAACCATGAGGTAAACTTACGTCTAATGTTTGGGAAAAGGTTAAAATAGCAAAATATGCTTTAATTACCTGTTGAAGCCGCTGCTGTTTCCATAACACCTTGCCAATGCTCCCTGCCAGTCTGTGATTGAGGTTTCATCGATGATGTTCTGTCTATAGTGAAAGATAAGACACCATATATAGCTTCTCAGTTTTAAGGGGCCAACATCCACCTCCAAAGCAGTTGGAATTGTGCGTTAAGATGAGCTATTCAACTGCAGAAGGCCCTTATTACGTTTTGCACAGTCTTTCTTCGGCCTCTTTCCCCTCCTGGTTGAGGGTATCACATTCAGTTAGTAAAAACCCTGCTTTGCACTGATGAGAGGCAAATGTCTGACATATCTTACTTATATCCTAAGTCAAATTGCAATAATCATTTGCATTTTAAAAGTAATACATAATGCATAGGATTTTATGAGCCTCATACAGTGTTATATACTTAATTTGTTGTGTATGATTATGTTAATTATCTGCTTTGTAAATGTAACAGTTTTTAAAGATGGTAACAGATGGAGATAATTTTGGCATCAGTGGGGTGAACTATGATTTGTAGTTAATATATAAGATATGCCATTCTTGTCAAAAGAAATTTGCTGAATCAGCTTCCAGAGCATTGAAAGTTTTTAAAGTTTTTAGCATGGAGCATATCAAATTTATCAATAGAATAAGCTCAACATGTACAAGTAGGTGCGCACAATGACAGCTAAGGGCATTCTCGTTTTTCGGTCAGAGACTTGTTCTATATGGCAGCAAACCATATAAGTAAATTCCATTAAATATTTTTTATCTACCATAGCATACATAATGAGTGCAATCATTTATCATATCATTTCAAGTTTATATAAAATGACGGAAATACTAATGTCTAATAAAAAAAAACATTAATTATTATAGCAAATTAAACATGTATAGAATGTAATATTTGTAACATGAAATCTAATAAAGGCACAATGTCATTCATAGCGCATATGCAAGTCATCAGCTTGTAGAATCTATTGTAGAACCACGCACCTCTCACTTTTACCAGCAGCCATATGCATTGAGGAGATATGGGAATCAATCTGACCTGGAAAACTGGTATTCTCACTCAGGGTTCACATTTGTGTATTGTCAAACACTTTTCTTCTACTTTGGAAAACCTGGAAACTAGAGCTGGCAAAATCTACCCCTTTAAATGGTTTGGGAGACTAATAGGGAATGTAAGTTATATGGTGCTAGATATTTAGAACTGATTTTATGATTTTGATGTGGCAATGCTAAATATGATTATTTTTGCATGTTTGTTTCCATTTTTTATTTTTATTTTGGAAAGGGGAGTGATTTGAATTTTTATATATGTTTAATATTTTTTAAAACATGTAGAAACACTACAACACACAAGCGCTACCTCCCTATAAATACCCTCAGCAGCTGGTATCAGGACAGGTGGGTGCCAGCCCTGTCACAAAATAATAAAGAAATGGATAATATGTGAACCGTGCTTAAGGGTATAACACAAAGAATATATAGTATGTATGCACCTATAGTATAGACGATCCACCCACTAGCAAGGTAAAGGAACCTTATATATGGTAGCTGAACCCTTGATTGCTGCCTACCAGTATTGAAAAACCCTAATATAGGCAGTGAATTGGTAAAGTATAGAAAAAATCAGAAGTTCCACATCATAGTAATCCAGGAAGACACCGGACAGTTAATGCTGCCAGACTGAATGTACTGAGAGGGTCAACTCCCAAAAGCAATACGATTACAAGTTATGCAAAATGTGTGTGTGTGTATATATATATATATATATATATATATATATATATATATATATACAGTATATATAGATAAAGAAGAATACATGAATCTAGGCCATTTGAAAACACAGACAAATATTCAATATGAACTATACTTCTCAAAAATATTTTTTCATAAAAAAAATTTCAAAACTTTTTTTTTCATAAAACTTACAGTTATAGATTAAATGAAGATATTTTCTCTCTGAACCCTGTTCATACAGGTACTACACAGATGATCAGGTTTTTAAATACATCAGATAGGGATTATATACATTAGATAGGACTGCTCTATTATGGGTATACCTTGGCGATTGGTGGAGCAGCTTAACATACTTTTTTTGCAAAAACAATGTTTTAACTAAATGTTAAGGACTGGCGGAACGCACCATGTATAGATGGTACGAAACTAGGTGCGTTCGCAGTCCGAGGTCCACCGTGCAGGTAAAAGACCCTGCAGCTAGCAAGACGGACAATATGGCGGTACACTAAAGGATACACGCGTGGGTTAAACCTCACCCAGCGTGAAGAAAGCGATCCTGTTAATCCACAGGACCGCAGTACCGCACTAGTGCGCGAGCAAGTGGTCAGCGGACTTAACCCCAGAAGGGATTGGAGCCCGATTAGACCCTTGCTGGCGTAACACCGCAACTGGGTGTGTAGAGAACTTTAAGAAGTATAAGTGCTCAAGAGTGCGAGCGATGCCGCACTAACGGACGCCACTAACCACCCAGACTCGGGTATGGAAAGCGCAAGGCAGGCGCACGGCGCCGTACTGGCAGGCACAGCTACAGGACGCTGAGATGTGTGTCTAGTGCTGTAGGCTAAGTCGGGCGCTAGGTAGCAGCCATACACCTTCCGCGAACAGACATTCAATAGGGAAGGGATTTCAAAGGACGACTTGCACTCACAACATACACACATCAACAATTGTTAGACAATACTAGCGCATGGCCGTGCGGTCATGCGCAGTTTATATAGGAGCAGCACAGGAAGTGGCCACAGCACTTTTGCCCTTCTAGGACCTGCCAAGAGGACCAATGGAATGTGCTGCAGAGCCTGAGCACATGACCCTCGATCTCCAACGGGAGACCTTACGCTGGGCATGCTCAGTACATGCAGACAAGGACTTAGTCCCAGAGAAGTCCGCTCGCTGCTGACCAGTACTGACTTTAATGGCAGAGACTGGAGAAGCAGCACTAACTCTCTGAACAGAGTGAGAATGAGCAAGACGCTGGGACCGACGTCCTTGCTGAGCAGGCTCCACTGCGGCTGGACAAGAATGGGAGACCGCAGCGGAAGTGGCTCGAGATTCCCCCAGTGCAGAAGCGGGAACTCGACCCCTAACATTACCCCCCCTCCTAGGGCCCCCCCCCTCCTTGGGCCTCGCTACGTTCAAAGGCAGCAATGAGCTGCGGAGCCCGAATGTGCTCCACAGGCTCCCAGGTTCTATCCTCTGGACCATGACCCTTCCAATCCACCAAATAAAATTTTTTGCCACGTACCACCTTGCTTCCCACAATAGCATTCACCTCAAATTCATCCGTGGATGAACCCGATGTCCCAGCAGAAGACTCAGAAAACCGAGACAAGCGAACGGGCTTTAAGAGGGAAACGTGAAAGGTATCGGTGATACCAAGGCGTGGAGGAATGGCCAAACGGTAAACCACAGGGTTGACCTGTTCCAGAACTTTAAACGGGCCAATGTAGCGAGGAGCAAACTTAGTGGACTCAACTCGCAGCCTGATGTTACGGGCGGAGAGCCACACTAAGTCACCGGGAGCAAAGACCGGAGCGGGGCGCCGGTGTGTATCAGCCGAAACCCTCATTCTCTCCTTGGAGGCCCGGATAGCATCCTGTGTGCGGTCCCAGATGTCACGTGCCTCCACCGCCCAGTCTGCCACCCTAGAATCGGTGGAGGACACGGGCATGGGCACAGGGACACGCGGGTGCTGGCCGTAATTAAGGAGAAAAGGAGTTTGACCAGTGGAATCGGCTACGGCGTTGTTCAGGGCAAATTCCGCCCAAGGTAGCAAAGATGCCCAGTCATCCTGCCTAGCAGAGACGAAATGTCGCAAATATGTCACCAGAGTCTGGTTGGTTCTCTCCACCAACCCATTCGTCTCGGGATGGTAAGCAGAGGAGAGGTTTAACTCTATGCTGAGTAAACGGCAGAGCTCTCTCCAAAACCGAGATGCGAACTGGGGACCCCGATCGCTGACAATCTTATCAGGCATACCATGCAAACGGAAAACGTGTTTAACGAACAACACCGCCAAGGCCCGTGCTGAGGGTAACCGAGGAAGCGGCACCAAATGCACCATCTTAGAGAAATGGTCAGTGACAACCCAAATAATGGAGCAGCCACGCGACTTGGGTAGACCCACCACAAAGTCCATTCCGACCATCTCCCAGGGCCTGTCTGCCACCGGTAGAGGGTAAAGCAACCCAGCAGGCCGTTGCCGAGGAGACCGATTCTGGGCGCAAGAAACGCACGCCTGAATGTAGTCCCTGACATCTCGGGCCATATGCGGCCACCAGTATGTTCTCGCCAAAAGCTCTGATGTCCTCTTTGTCCCAAAATGCCCCCCCACTCTGGAGGAGTGAGCCCAAGAGAGAACCTCCGGTCGCAAGTTAGCTGGCACGAAAGTCTTGCCCGGGGGCACAGACTCTAGCGAAACCGGAGCTACAGTTCTCAGGCTCTCAGAAGGGACAATAAGCCGAGGCTCCTCCTCCTCCTCCTCAGATGACACTACGGAGCGGGAGAGAGCGTCGGCACGAACGTTCTTCTCCCCGGAGAGAAAATGGAGAGTAAAATGGAACCGGGAGAAGAACAGGGACCATCTAGCCTGGCGAGAATTCAGCCGCTGGGCCGTCTGTATATACACCAAGTTCTTGTGGTCAGTGAAGACTTGGAAGGGAAAGCGAGCTCCCTCCAAGAGGTGTCTCCACTCTGAAAAAGCCAACTTCATAGCTAGCAACTCCCTGTCCCCGATGGAATAATTCCTCTCCGCTGGTGTGAAGGTCTTGGAGAAGAAGAAGCAAGGATGCTTCCGACCTTGAGCATCCTTTTGGAAAAGGACTGCTCCAGCACCAACGGATGAGGCATCCACCTCCAAGATGAATGGTTTATCTACATCGGGGCGATGTAGGATGGGAGCGCTAGCGAAGTGTGACTTAATCGAGAGAAAGGCCTTGGAGACCTCCTCTGACCACAACTTGGGATTTGCTCCCTTCTTGGTGAGGGCGACCAAGGGAGCTACCAAAGTTGAGAAGTGTGGAATGAACTGGCGATAATAATTAATGAACCCCATAAAGCGCTGCACCGCTTTAAGAGAATGGGGTTCCTGCCAGTCCATTACAGCCTGTAGCTTGGCAGGATCCATAGCCAAACCCTGGGCAGAAATGATATATCCAAGGAAAGGCAAGGACTCCTGCTCAAACACACACTTCTCCAACTTAGCGTAGAGGGAGTTTGCCCGTAAGAGGTCGAAGACTTTGCGAACATCTCTCCGATGGGAGTCTATATCTGGAGAGTAGATGAGAATGTCATCCAGATAGACTACGACCGAGGTGGTGAGCATATCCCGAAAGATGTCGTTCACAAAGTCTTGGAAAACGGCTGGGGCATTACAGAGCCCAAAGGGCATCACTAGATATTCATAGTGCCCATCCCTGGTGTTAAAAGCCGTCTTCCATTCATCCCCCTCACGGATGCGAATCAGGTTGTAAGCACCCCGCAGATCTAACTTTGTAAATACCTTTGCTCCCCGTAGCCTATCAAAGAGCTCAGATATCAGGGGTAATGGGTACTTGTTCTTAACGGTAATTGCGTTAAGACCCCTGTAGTCTATGCATGGACGTAAGTCTCCAGTCTTCTTCTGTACGAAGAAGAACCCAGCCCCTGCCGGTGACACTGACTTCCTAATGAATCCTCTTGCCAGATTCTCCTGAATATACTGGGACATTGCCTCCGTCTCCGGGAGAGATAACGGGTAGACTCGACCCCGGGGAGGCTCAGCACCAGGCAAGAGGTCAATAGGACAGTCATAGGGGCGGTGAGGCGGAAGGGTCTCCGCAGCTCTTTTGGAGAACACGTCTGCATGGGACCAATAGTGCTTGGGGAGAGAGGAAAGATCTGCGGGTACCTGTGTAGAAGCAACCTGAACGCACTCCCTCTGACATCTACCCTCACAGGATTTACTCCATCCCAAAATTCTCCCAGAGGACCACTCAATATGAGGAGAATGGTAGCGAAGCCATGGCATCCCCAACAGGACCTCATCAATTCCCTCAGGAATGACTAATAGGGAGATTATCTCCTGATGTGATGGAGACACAGATAGGGTGAAAGGAATGGTTTGGTGAGTAATCTGTGAAGGTAGTGTTGACCCATTTACCACTCGAACGGTCACTGGCTGAGCGAGCATCACCAAGGGTATTGCGTGACGCTGGGCAAAGGCGGAGGACATAAAGTTACCCTCTGCCCCAGAGTCCAAGCATAGCTCGACCGTGAGAGTGGATGGGCCTATGGTAATTGTCCCCTTGAAGGACAACTTTGAGGCAAACGTCGCCGTGTCTAGTGTACCTCCTCCAACTGCCACTAGACGCTGACGTTTCCCCGACCGCTGAGGACTCTTGGAGGCAAGACGTCCTGACTGCTGGCGAACATGACGAACCTTATGTGCACGAGCGGACTGAGACTTGGATCCCGCTCGTGTCACCTCCAAGGTCTCATGTGACTCAGATGTCTGGACTGGAGATTTCAAAGGTTTGGCGAAGGTAGGAGCCAGCCGAAACCTCTGCCTACACTGGGCTCGTTCCAACCTCCGCTCGTTAAAACGGAGGTCTATACGAGTAGAAATAGATATTAACTCCTCCAGTGTGGCAGGAATCTCCCTAGTGGCCAGAGCGTCCTTAACATGGTCAGCCAGGCCCCTCCAGAATATGGGGATAAGGGCTTTATCCGACCACTCCAGCTCGGAAGCTAACGTACGGAATCGGACGGAAAAATGGCTGACCAAGGACTCACCCTGAGTTAATGCCAGTAGTTGGAGCGCTGTATCATGGGTGAGTTGAGGTCCTAGAAAGACCTTTTTCAGCGTGCCCAGAAACAACGGAGCACTCTGCACCACATGATCATCACGCTCCCACAGCGGCGTAGCCCACTCCAACGCCCTGTCCGACAACAGCGAGACAATAAATCCCACCTTAGCCCGCTCTGTAGGAAAACGTGCAGCCAGGAGCTCGAGGTGGATAGAGCACTGACTCACGAATCCCCTACAAGTTTTGCAATCTCCAGAAAATTTTTCTGGCAACGGGAGGCGGGATAATGTCGGAACAGGGGTGGCAGTGGACAAGGTTGCTGCCGCCACGCCAGCAGCCTTTACAGCAACTGCGGTAACATCCACAGCTGAGGTTGAGTTCTCGAGAACCTTCAACCTACCCTCCAACTGCTGGATATACCGCAAAGATTGCTGAATGTCCGCCATACTAGCCAGACCCTGGCGCTAGTATTATGTTAAGGACTGGCGGAACGCACCATGTATAGATGGTACGAAACTAGGTGCGTTCGCAGTCCGAGGTCCACCGTGCAGGTAAAAGACCCTGCAGCTAGCAAGACGGACAATATGGCGGTACACTAAAGGATACACGCGTGGGTTAAACCTCACCCAGCGTGAAGAAAGCGATCCTGTTAATCCACAGGACCGCAGTACCGCACTAGTGCGCGAGCAAGTGGTCAGCGGACTTAACCCCAGAAGGGATTGGAGCCCGATTAGACCCTTGCTGGCGTAACACCGCAACTGGGTGTGTAGAGAACTTTAAGAAGTATAAGTGCTCAAGAGTGCGAGCGATGCCGCACTAACGGACGCCACTAACCACCCAGACTCGGGTATGGAAAGCGCAAGGCAGGCGCACGGCGCCGTACTGGCAGGCACAGCTACAGGACGCTGAGATGTGTGTCTAGTGCTGTAGGCTAAGTCGGGCGCTAGGTAGCAGCCATACACCTTCCGCGAACAGACATTCAATAGGGAAGGGATTTCAAAGGACGACTTGCACTCACAACATACACACATCAACAATTGTTAGACAATACTAGCGCATGGCCGTGCGGTCATGCGCAGTTTATATAGGAGCAGCACAGGAAGTGGCCACAGCACTTTTGCCCTTCTAGGACCTGCCAAGAGGACCAATGGAATGTGCTGCAGAGCCTGAGCACATGACCCTCGATCTCCAACGGGAGACCTTACGCTGGGCATGCTCAGTACATGCAGACAAGGACTTAGTCCCAGAGAAGTCCGCTCGCTGCTGACCAGTACTGACTTTAATGGCAGAGACTGGAGAAGCAGCACTAACTCTCTGAACAGAGTGAGAATGAGCAAGACGCTGGGACCGACGTCCTTGCTGAGCAGGCTCCACTGCGGCTGGACAAGAATGGGAGACCGCAGCGGAAGTGGCTCGAGATTCCCCCAGTGCAGAAGCGGGAACTCGACCCCTAACACTAAATATCCTGTATTTTTTTTTCATTTTTTGACTAGCACTTGTTTATTTACTGTGACTTTTTTACAACAGAGTATTTTTTTACCTCTCTGTGCGCTTTTGTGTCGTCAAGTTCTTTGGTGGTGTGAACAGGTTTCTACAGACTTGTTCACTGTGCAAGTAGCCCATGTGTTTTTGGTTTTATAATTGTTCTCTTGTTTCTACAAGACTAGGGAGTCCACCACTCCTCTGTGGGTCATTTGCATTGTAGCTGTTCCATCCTGCATGTTCTACATGGATATTTTCTCTCTGAACCCTGCTCATACAGGTACTATACAGATGATCAGGTTTTTAAATATATCAGATAGGGATTATATACATTAGATAGGACTGCTCTATTAAGGGTATACCTTGGCGATTGGTGGAGCAGCTTAACATACTTTTTTTGCAAAAAAATGTATTAACTAAATACCCAGTATTTTTTCATTTTTTCACTAGCACTTGCTTATTTACTGTGACTTTTTTACAACAGAGTATTTTTTTACCTCTTTGTGTGCTTTTGTGTCTTCAATATTCCTTACTTGTCCACTGAGAAGATATACATACTGTCCCATGATAAGTCCAGCTCTGCTACATCTGGATACCTTTGGCTGAATGGTGGGATTATATCACCATTCAGCCTAATATCCAGAACACAGCTGAGCTTGAAGATGATCACCGGAGATAATGCGGTTCCCGGCGGTCACGTGCGCTGATCGCGAGAACTGCAGTGTAGGTATACTTCCAGCTAAAACAAGATACACCATTATTTAAATTAGTACGCAGGCGTAGTAAGCTGCATTCCCACACTTAATATGCATGTGACTAGGAAGATGATGCAGTGTTAACGCATCTAATGAAAGTGTATGGGCAATTTACGCAGTGGAGACTGAGTGTGTCCGCTGAATAAATTGACATGCTGCAGTCTGGTAAGATGCGTCACATGTCCATCTCCACAGGGAAGCCGGAAGCATCCGTGCACGCATAGTGGGCATGGGATTTCTTGAAATCCTATCTACTATGCTGTAACATCTGGATGCTGCCTGTTGGACGCTGCAGATGTACGCAGCATCCAACCTGCAGCGTTTACTGACCATGGGAACATACCCTTAGAGTATCTGATGACTTATCGCTATTTTTACTTTTTTTCCTAGTGAGGCCTTATTCACACATCAGTATTTTTGATCAGTATTTCATTAGTACTTGTATGCCAAAACCAATAGTGTCTCCAATACTCATTCTTTCAATTGACAGTTGTCAATCTTTCAATCATAGGTTTTCTTTGTATGTTCCATTACAGGTATTGGCATACAACCACTGATGCAACAGGCTGACAGGTGAATAAAGGTACCGTCACACTAGACGATATCGCTAGCGATCCGTGACGTTGCAGCGTCCTCGCTAGCGATATCGTCCAGTGTGACAGGCAGCAGCGATCAGGCCCCTGCTGTGCTGTCGCTGGTCGGGGAAGAAAGTCCAGAACTTTATTTCGTCGCTGGACTCCCCGCAGACATCGCTGAATCGGTGTGTGTGACACCGATTCAGCGATGTCTTCACTGGTAACCAGGGTAAACATCGGGTAACTAAGCGCAGGGCCGCGCTTAGTAACCCGATGTTTACCCTGGTTACCATCGTAAAAAAACAAACAGTACATACTTACATTCAGCTGTCTGTCCCTTGCCGTCTATTTCCTGCACTGACTGCTGGCCGCAAAGTGAAAGTGAAAGCACAGCACAGCGGTGAGTCACACAGCGGTGACTCACCGCTGTGGCTGTGCTCTGCTTTCACTTTGCGGCCAGCAGTCAGTGCAGCAAACAGACGGCAAGGGACAGACAGCTGAATGTAAGTATGTACTGTTTGTTTTTTTACGATGGTAACCAGGGTAAACATCGGGTTACTAAGCGCGGCCCTGCGCTTAGTTACCCGATGTTTACCCTGGTTACCGGGGACCTCGGGATCGTTGGTCGCTGGAGAGCGGTCTGTGTGACAGCTCTCCAGCGACCAAACAGCGACGCTGCAGCGATCCGGATCGTTGTCGGTATCGCTGCAGCGTCGCTAAGTGTGACGGTACCTTAAGACCTTATGTGCTCCAGCCATTTTCTGGACAATTGCAAACAGAAAGACTGAAATATGGCTATTTAAAACTCACCGAGTTAACATCTCTGATTGGCTTTAGGCCTGGTCAAGGAAACAAATTTCACAAATTAACTTTCAAAGGAGCAAACATTCACTGCTCAAAAAATTAAAGGGAACACTAAAATAACACATACTAAATATCACTGAATGAAATATTCCAGTTTCAAATCTGTATTCATTTTATAGTGGAATGCTTTGAGAACAATAAAACATAAAAATGATCAATGTAAATAAAAATGAATATCCCATGGAGGTCTGGATTTGGAATGATACTCAAAATCAAAGTGGAAAATCAAATTACAGGCTGATCCAACTTCAGTGGAAATGCTTCAAGACAAGGAAATTTTTCTTAGTAGTGTGTGTCACCTTCATGTGCTTGCATGACCTCCCTACGATGCCTGGGCATGCTCTTGATAATGTGGCTTATGTTCTGCTGATGGATCTCCTCCCAGACCTGGATTAAAGCATACAGCTCTGACAAAAATTAAGAGACCACTGCAAAATGTTCAGTTTGTCTGATTTTTCTCTTCATATGTATATTTTTGAGTCAAATGTAAATTTTTCTTTTAGTCTATAAACTTCTGACAATATTTCTCCAAATTTGTAAGCAATATTTTTTGTATTTTTTTTCTGACAAAGAAAAATGGTCAAAATTAAAAAAACCCAGGGCATTCAAACCTCAAATAATGAAAAGACAATAAGTTAAAAATCATTTAGAAACAACAATATTAATGTTTTAGCTCAGGAAGACTTCAGAAATCAATATTTTGTGGAATAACCATGATTTTTAATAACAGCTTTCATGTGTCTTGGCATGCTTTCCACCAGTCTTTCACACTGCTTCTGGCACAAAAATGTAAGCAAAATGTAAGCTTGTGACTATCCATCATCCTCTTGATTACATCCCTGAGTTTTTCAATGGGATTCAGGTCTGGAGATTGGGCTGCCCATGACAGGTTTTTGATGTGGTGGTCTCTTAATTTTTTCCAGAGCTGTTTGTCGTGCAATGTAGCATTGATGGATGGAACAAGACATGATGTTCCATATGTTCTCTATTGGATTCAGGTCTGAGGAATGAACAGGTCAGTCCATTGCATCAATGCCTTTATTATGCAGGAACCGCTGACACTCTTCAACCACATGAGGCCTAACATTGTCATGCATCTGAAGGAACCCAGGGCCCACTGCACTTGCATATGGTCTCACAATGTGTCTGAGGACCTTATCCTGGGATCTAATGACAGTCAGATTACCTCTGGATAGCACATGGAGGGCTGTGCAACCTCCAAAGAAATGCCACTCCACACCATTACTGACCCACTGCCAAACTGGTCATGCTGGAGGATGTTGCAGGCAGCAGAATGTTTACAGACACAGCAAAACTTCTTGACACATAGTAACATAGTAACATAGTAACATAGTTAGTAAGGCCGAAAAAAGACATTTGTCCATCCAGTTCAGCCTATATTCCATCATAATAAATCCCCAGATCTACGTCCTTCTACAGAACCTAATATTTGTATGATACAATATTGTTCTGCTCCAGGAAGACATCCAGGCCTCTCTTGAACCCCTCAACTGAGTTCGCCATCACCACCTCCTCAGGCAAGCAATTCCAGATTCTCACTGCCCTAACAGTAAAGAATCCTCTTCTATGTTGGTGGCAAAACCTTCTCTTCTCCAGACGTAAAGAATGCCCCCTTGTGCCCGTCACCTTCCTTGGTATAAACAGATCCTCAGCAAGATATTTGTATTGTCCCCTTATATACTTATACATGGTTATTAGATCGACCCTCGGTCGTCTTTTTTCTAGACTAAATAGCTTTCATTGATGTGCCATCCTGGATGAGGTGCACTACCTGAGCAACTTCTGTGGGTTGTAGACACCACCTTGTGTTACTGTACATTATTTCTAGGGGTGAGAGTAATGTCAAAATGTAAAAGTGACCAAAACAGCAGCGAGAAAGGATGAGAACAGAGAAATGGTCTGTGGTCACCACCTGCAGAACCACTCCTTTATAGGGGTTGTCTTGCTAATTTCCTGTCATTTCTACGTGTTGTCTGTTCCATTTGCACAACAGCAGGAGAAATTGATTCACAATCAGTATTGCTTCATAACTGGACAGGTTGATTTCACAGAAGATTAACTTGGAGTTACATTGTGTTGTTTAAATGTTCCCTTTATTTTTTGAGCAGTGTATTATAACAATTATTCCCACACTTATTACAGTATGCACATTATAAATGATCACCACAATCTTTGCCTTTATCATGCACAACAGCGAGAGCAGTGCTGTTATCTGTCAACAGCAATTCTCAAATGAATGTTCCTGCTTTTATGAGCATGTAGAAGCTATCCAGCTTCAATCCTAGCTAGTACCAACATGGGAGAATGTCTAGAAATTCCTGTTTCTGATGACTTTCGCCATGGGACAGCACTCCTCTCCTAGTTCTACTTTACAGTTTGTGAATAATAAAAGCAAAGTGTTTTGATGAGTGCTGCTACTGTTTCTCTTTTTTCGTTATGACACTATGAATTATAACTGAATAATTAAGATTAACATTTTCCATCTCTTAAAGAGAATCTGACTCCAGGTTTTTGCTAAGAGCAGCATGACGGGGCAGCCACCCTGATTTCAGTGATGTGTCACTTACTTAGCTGCATGCTGCAGTTTTGATAAAATCACTGCTTTATTTATTGCAGATTAAGAAATCTGAGATAGATTGATCAGCAGAGGATTGAGTTTGAGTTGATTATTCTGAAAATTGAACACTTTGAGATTCAAGTCGCGGTTTACAAAAGATTAAAAAAAAACTTGTCCAGCAGAACTTCCCACATTGCTGAAGCATCAAAGAGCAGGTTAATATATTTTTTGTCAATTTATGGGCTTCCCCATAATACCTTGCACTTATGATTGCTAGACTCGTCCACAGAACACCACAACACTGTATACTTATACCAGTGCCATAATCAGCAATAAACACTAATATGATTCGATATAAGTGACTAGTGCTCTGTGGAAAAGATGTGGACAAAACTGTGCACTTTCTATATATAATCATTGATATTGTCACGTTGCACTTTATATAGTTTGGTTGTTTCCTATATACCATTTTTGGATTTTCATTCCATTTTTTTAGTCCTTTTCCCTTTTTTTCATTGCTTTTCATTATTAGTCATCATATATTTTTTGGTATTAGATTTAATAATAATTTTTTTAGGGTATTTTATGTGTGTAGTGCTATATATAATTTTTTTATTTTTAGGGGTTGCTCCTACCTTTAGACATATAAATATATTTTTGGGTCAGTCCGTACCATCTTCCTTTTTTATATATTTTTTATACATATATTTATATATACATTGTTTTTATATGATTAGTCTATAACTTTTTTTGTCCTGTTGTGCGCACAAATTATGATTTAAAAATACATATATTTGCCAACCATACATAATAAAGGCGTTTTATACCTACCCTTTGCTTGGTGTCCTATCTGGTACTGGTCTATACTTTGGTTGTGGTTGCCCCTGTCACTTATGATTGCTAGCAGACTATCATACCTTGTACAGTGGTGGTCAGTACCTAGGACAATCGAGACTAGCAGTTCCCAGCAGAGCAAAGTTTGTACAGAAGTTTTATATTTCATCAACAGAGTCACTGGGTAAGACTTTTTTTTCGTGTAGAGTGTAAGCTTTTATAGTCGGCGGGGTTCTTGCTCTCTCTCCTGTAGAGTATGTGTTCAAATGTGATTTTAATGTGTTCAAAGGTCACTTGAAATTGTTTTAGTATTTGATTATTTAGCTTTGAAAAGTTTTTATTAGTGCACTTATTTTATCAAAACTACAGCAAGCATCTCAGTAAGTGACACATCGTTGGAATCAGGTAGCAAAAACCTGTTGACAGATTCCCTTTAATTTCACTAAAACTGAAGGTTTCTTTCAGACATTGTGTCAAAAAATGCATTTTTACTGTGGTCTGCTACAGTTTTGCAGCTTGGCTATTGGCTGTGCATTTTTATAAATAAAACCACATATACTTTAGCGCTATAAAAAATGTAGGCCTAATTTCCAATGCAATTTTGATGCGGTCTTAACTGCTTCTCAACTACAACATGTGAATAAAGCCTTAGAGAAATGAACATAATACTTGAAAAACTTCAGAAGGCAAAGAAGACAGCACTGTGGTAAAAAAAAAAAGAAAACAGTAATTAATTCTTCCATTTAAAAATTAAACCTTATATAAACAAGTATAAGTATATCAAAAGTGTAATGTAACACATAATTTACTGTCTTAAAAATTATTATTCAAATTGGATTTAAGTTTCAAGATGTATTAAAAAAATTATAAATTCATGAATCTTATTGTTTCTCAAGATTATGGATTATTGAAATGAATCTCAAAGAACTGTGATTTGACAGGTGAGCCCAAGAAAAGCAAAACTACTTAAGAAGGACATTCTATAAGCAGGTTACAGGTTTCATGCAATATGGGAAAGAAAAAGGATCTCTATGTTGCCTACAATCATCAAATAGTGCAATGCCTTGGACAAAGTATGCAAACATTAGATATCATCATACGGTGAAGTGATTTTGGGCTTATACAGAGTTTAGAAGGGTTTGTGTAGATAAAGGCATAATGAGGAGGGTTTCTGCAAGACAAATTCATCGGATTAAAAGACTAGCTGCTAAAATAGCATTAAGAAGCAGAAAACAGATATTGCAAGCTGCTTCTGGCTCTGGAGTCCAGTGACCTTCAAGGTATAGAATCCTCAAAAGGCTTGCAGTTGTGAATAAATCTACTATTCAACAACCACTAAACAGTGCTCACAAGCAAAAATGATTGCAATGGGCCTAGACATACATGAAGACTAATTTTAATACACTCTTGTTTACTACAACCCTGGATGGTCCAGATGGATGCAGTAGTGGATGATTGGTAGAGGACCACCATGTCCCAAAAAGCATGTGATGTCAGCAAAGAGGTGGCAATAATGTTTTAGGCCAGAATCATGGGGAGAATATATAAAATTTCTGACTAACCACTTCCTTTAACCCCTTAACCCCCAAGGGTGGTTTGCACTTTTAATGCCCGGGCCAATTTTTACAATTCTGACCACTGTCCATTTATGAGGTTAGAACTCTGGAACGCTTTAACAGATTCTGATGATTCTGACAGTGTTTTCTCAAGATATATTGTACTTCATGATAGCTGTAAAATTTCTTTGATATTACCTGAGTTTATTTGTGAAAAAATGGAAATTTGGTCAAAATTTTGCAGTTTTCCAAATTTGAATTTTTATGCCCTTAAATCACAGAGATATGTCACACAAAATACTTAATAAGTAACATTTTACACATGTCTACTTTACATCAGCACAATTTTGGAACCAAAACTTTTTTTTGGTAGGGAGTTATAAGGGTTAAAAGATGACCAGCAATTTCTCATTTTTACAACACCATTTTTTTTTAGGGACCACATCACAATTGAAGTCACTTTGAGGGGTCTACATGATAGAAAATACCCAATTGTGACACCATTCTAAAAACTGCACCCCTCAAGGTGCTCAAAACCACATTCAAGAAGTTTACTAACCCTTCAGGTGAATTTTTGTAATGTTTAAAAAAAATGAACATTTAACTTTTTTTCACCTAAAAAATTAATTCAGCTACAATTTGTTTTATTTTACCAAGGGTAACAGGAGAAATTGTACCACAAAGGTTGTTGTACAATTTGTCCTGAGTATGCTGATACCCCATATGTGGGGGTAAACCACTGTTTGGGCGCATGACAGAGCTCGGAAGGGAAGGAGCGCCATTTGAGTTTTCAATGCAAAATTGACTGAAATTGAGATAGAACATCATGTCACGTTTGGAGAGCCCTTGATGTGCCTAAACAGTGAAACCTCCCACAAGTGACACCATTTTGGAAAGTAGACCCCCTAATGAACTTATCTATATGTGTGGTGAGCACTTTGACCCACCGATTGCTTCACAGAAGTTTATAATGTAGAGCTGTAAAAATAAAAAATCATATTTTTTCACAAAAATGATATTTTCGCCCCCAATTTTTTATTTTCCCAAGGGTAGAAGACAAAATTGGACCGAAAACGTTGTTGTGCAATTTATTCTGAGTACACTGATACCCCATATGTGGGGGTAAACCACTGTTTGAGCACATGGCAGAGCTCGGAAGGGAAGGAGCGCCGTTTGACTTTTCAATGCAAAATTGACTGGAATTGAGATAGGACACATGTCACGTTTGCAGAGCCTCTGATGTGCCTAAACATTGAAACCCCCCACAAGTTACACCATTTTGGAAAGAAGACCCCTAAGGAACTTATCTAGATGTGTTGTGAGAACTTTGACCCTTCAAGTGTTTCACTACAGTTTATAACGCAAAGCCGTGAAAATAAAAATTCTTTCTTTCTCCACAAAAATTATTTTTTAGCCCCCAGTTTTGTATTTTACCAAGGGTAACAGGAGAATTTGGACCCCAAAAGTTGTTGTCCAATTTGTCTTGAGTACGCTGATACCCCATATATCTGGGGGAACCACCGTTTGGGCACATGGCAGAGCTAGGAATGGAAGGAGCACTGTTTGGAATGCAGACTTAGATGGAATGGTCTGCAGGTGTCACATTGCTTTTGCAGAGCCCCTGATGTTCCTAAACAGTAGAAAATCCCCACAATTGACCCCATATTAGAAACTATATCCCCAAGGAACTTATCTAGATGTGTTGTGAGAACTTTGAACCCCCAAGTGTTTCACTACACTTTATATCGCAGAGCCGTGAAAATAAAAAATCTTTTTTTTCCACAAAAAATATTTTAACCCCCAGTTTTGTGTTTTCCCAAGGGTAACAGGAGAAATTGGACCCCAAAAGTTGTTGTCCAATTTGTCCTGAGTATGCTGATACCCCATATGTTGGGGTAAACCTCTGTTTGGGTGCACGGGAGAGCTCGGAAGGGAAGGAGCACAGTTTTACTTTTTCAACACAAAATTGGCTGGAATTGAGATCAGACACCAAGTCACGTTTGGAGAGCCCCTGATGTGCCGAAACAGTGGAAACCCCCCAATTCTAACTGAAACCCTAACCCAATCACACCCCAAATCCTAATCCCAACCATAACCCTAACCACACCCCTAACCTGAACATGCCCCTAACCCTAATCCCAACCACAGCCCTAACCCAACACAGCCCTAACCCCAAAACACCCCAACCCTAATTCCAACCCTAACCACACCCCTAACTCCAACACACCCCTAACCCTAATTCAAAGCATAACTCTAACCACAACACTAACCCTTATCCCAACCCTAATCACAACCGTAAATGGAATCCAAACCCTAACTTTAGCCCCAACCCTAACCTTAACTTTAGCCCCAATCCTAACCATAACTTTAGCCCCAACCCTAACCCTAACTGTAGCCCCAACCCTAACTGTAGTCCTAACCCTAAATTTAGCCTCAATCCTAACCCTAACTTTAGTCCCAACCCTAACCCTAACTTTAACCCCAACCCTAACTGTAGCCCCAAACCTAACTGTAGACCTAACTCTAACTTTAGCCCCAACCCTAACCCTAACTTTAGCCCCAACCATAAATTTAGCCCCAACCCTAACACTGACCCTAATGGAAAAATGGAAATGAATACATTTTTTTATTTTATAATTTTTTCCTAACTAAGGGGGTGATGAAGGGGGGTTTGATTGACTTTTACAGCGGGTTTTTTAGCAGATTTTTATTATTGGCAGCTGTCACACACTAAAAGATGCTTTTTATTGCAAAAAATAGTTTTTGCTTTACCACATTTTGAGAGCTATAATTTTTCCATATTTTGGTCCCCAGAGTCACGTGAGGTCTTGTTTTTTTGAGTTGAGGTTTTTATTGGTACCATTTTTTGGCATGTGACATTTTTTGATCGCTTTTTATTCCGACTTTGGTGAGGCAGAATGACCAAAAACCAGCTATTAATGAATTTCTTTTGGGGGTGGGGGCGTTTATACCTTTCCATGTTTGCTAAAATTGATAAAGCAGTTTTATTCTTTATCAACCTTAACTTTAGCTCCAATCCTAACCATAACTTTAGCCCCAACCCTAACCCTAACTGTAGCCCCAACCCTAACTGTAGTCCTAACCCTAAATTTAGCGCCAACCCTAACCCTAACTTTAGTCCCAACCCTAACCCTAACTGTAGCCCCAAACCTAACTGTAGCCCCAACCCTAACTGCAGCCATAACTCTAACTTTAGCCCCAACCCTAACCCTAACTGTAGCCCCAAACCTAACTGTAGCCCCAACCCTAACTGTAGCCATAACTCTAACTTTAGCCCCAACCCTAACCCTAACTTTAGCCCCAACCATAAATTTAGCCCCAACCCTAACACTAACCCTAATGGGAAAATGGAAATGAATACATTTTTTTATTTTATAATTTTTTCCAAACTAAGGGGGTGATGAAGGGGGATTTGATTGACTTTTACAGCGGGTTTTTTAGCAGATTTTTATTATTGGCAGCTGTCACACACTAAAAGACGCTTTTTATTGCAAAAAATAGTTTTTGCTTTACCACATTTTGAGAGCTATAATTTTTCCATATTTTGGTCCCCAGAGTCACGTGAGCTCTTGTTTTTTTGAGTTGACGTTTTTATTGGTACCATTTTTTGGCATGTGACATTTTTTGATCGCTTTTTATTCCGACTTTGGTGAGGCAGAATGACCAAAAACCAGCTATTAATGAATTTCTTTTGGGGGTGGGGGCGTTTATACCTTTCCATGTTTGCTAAAATTGATAAAGCAGTTTTATTCTTTATCAACCTTAACTTTAGCTCCAATCCTAACCATAACTTTAGCCCCAACCCTAACCCTAACTGTAGCCCCAACCCTAACTGTAGTCCTAACCCTAAATTTAGCGCCAACCCTAACCCTAACTTTAGTCCCAACCCTAACCCTAACTGTAGCCCCAAACCTAACTGTAGCCCCAACCCTAACTGCAGCCATAACTCTAACTTTAGCCCCAACCCTAACCCTAACTGTAGCCCCAAACCTAACTGTAGCCCCAACCCTAACTGTAGCCATAACTCTAACTTTAGCCCCAACCATAACCCTAACTTTAGCCCCAACCATAAATTTAGCCCCAACCCTAACACTAACCCTAATGGGAAAATGGAAATGAATACATTTTTTTATTTTATAATTTTTTCCTAACTAAGGGGGTGATGAAGGGGGGTTTGATTGACTTTTACAGCGGGTTTTTTAGCAGATTTTTATTATTGGCAGCTGTCACACACTAAAAGATGCTTTTTATTGCAAAAAATAGTTTTTGCTTTACCACATTTTGAGAGCTATAATTTTTCCATATTTTGGTCCCCAGAGTCAAGTGAGGTCTTGTTTTTTTGAGTTGACGTTTTTATTGATACCATTTTTTGGCATGTGACATTTTTTGATCGCTTTTTATTCCGACTTTGGTGAGGCAGAATGACCAAAAACCAGCTATTAATGAATTTCTTTTGGGGGTGGGGGCGTTTATACCTTTCCATGTTTGCTAAAATTGATAAAGCAGTTTTATTCTTTATCAACCTTAACTTTAGCTCCAATCCTAACCATAACTTTAGCCCCAACCCTAACCCTAACTGTAGCCCCAACCCTAACTGTAGTCCTAACCCTAAATTTAGCGCCAACCCTAACCCTAACTTTAGTCCCAACCCTAACCCTAACTGTAGCCCCAAACCTAACTGTAGCCCCAACCCTAACTGCAGCCATAACTCTAACTTTAGCCCCAACCCTAACCCTAACTGTAGCCCCAAACCTAACTGTAGCCCCAACCCTAACTGTAGCCATAACTCTAACTTTAGCCCCAACCCTAACCCTAACTTTAGCCCCAACCATAAATTTAGCCCCAACCCTAACACTAACCCTAATGGGAAAATGGAAATGAATACATTTTTTTATTTTATAATTTTTTCCAAACTAAGGGGGTGATGAAGGGGGATTTGATTGACTTTTACAGCGGGTTTTTTAGCAGATTTTTATTATTGGCAGCTGTCACACACTAAAAGACGCTTTTTATTGCAAAAAATAGTTTTTGCTTTACCACATTTTGAGAGCTATAATTTTTCCATATTTTGGTCCCCAGAGTCACGTGAGGTCTTGTTTTTTTGAGTTGACGTTTTTATTGGTACCATTTTTTGGCATGTGACATTTTTTGATCGCTTTTTATTCCGACTTTGGTGAGGCAGAATGACCAAAAACCAGCTATTAATGAATTTCTTTTGGGGGTGGGGGCGTTTATACCTTTCCATGTTTGCTAAAATTGATAAAGCAGTTTTATTCTTTATCAACCTTAACTTTAGCTCCAATCCTAACCATAACTTTAGCCCCAACCCTAACCCTAACTGTAGCCCCAACCCTAACTGTAGTCCTAACCCTAAATTTAGCGCCAACCCTAACCCTAACTTTAGTCCCAACCCTAACCCTAACTGTAGCCCCAAACCTAACTGTAGCCCCAACCCTAACTGCAGCCATAACTCTAACTTTAGCCCCAACCCTAACCCTAACTGTAGCCCCAAACCTAACTGTAGCCCCAACCCTAACTGTAGCCATAACTCTAACTTTAGCCCCAACCATAAATTTAGCCCCAACCCTAACACTAACCCTAATGGGAAAATGGAAATGAATACATTTTTTTATTTTATAATTTTTTCCTAACTAAGGGGGTGATGAAGGGGGATTTGATTGACTTTTACAGCGGGTTTTTTAGCAGATTTTTATTATTGGCAGCTGTCACACACTAAAAGACGCTTTTTATTGCAAAAAATAGTTTTTGCTTTACCACATTTTGAGAGCTATAATTTTTCCATATTTTGGTCCCCAGAGTCACGTGAGGTCTTGTTTTTTTGAGTTGACGTTTTTATTGGTACCATTTTTTGGCATGTGACATTTTTTGATCGCTTTTTATTCCGACTTTGGTGAGGCAGAATGACCAAAAACCAGCTATTAATGAATTTCTTTTGGGGGTGGGGGCGTTTATACCTTTCCATGTTTGCTAAAATTGATAAAGCAGTTTTATTCTTTATCAACCTTAACTTTAGCTCCAATCCTAACCATAACTTTAGCCCCAACCCTAACCCTAACTGTAGCCCCAACCCTAACTGTAGTCCTAACCCTAAATTTAGCGCCAACCCTAACCCTAACTTTAGTCCCAACCCTAACCCTAACTGTAGCCCCAAACCTAACTGTAGCCCCAACCCTAACTGCAGCCATAACTCTAACTTTAGCCCCAACCCTAACCCTAACTGTAGCCCCAAACCTAACTGTAGCCCCAACCCTAACTGTAGCCATAACTCTAACTTTAGCCCCAACCCTAACCCTAACTTTAGCCCCAACCATAAATTTAGCCCCAACCCTAACACTAACCCTAATGGGAAAATGGAAATGAATACATTTTTTTATTTTATAATTTTTTCCAAACTAAGGGGGTGATGAAGGGGGATTTGATTGACTTTTACAGCGGGTTTTTTAGCAGATTTTTATTATTGGCAGCTGTCACACACTAAAAGACGCTTTTTATTGCAAAAAATAGTTTTTGCTTTACCACATTTTGAGAGCTATAATTTTTCCATATTTTGGTCCCCAGAGTCACGTGAGGTCTTGTTTTTTTGAGTTGACGTTTTTATTGGTACCATTTTTTGGCATGTGACATTTTTTGATCGCTTTTTATTCCGACTTTGGTGAGGCAGAATGACCAAAAACCAGCTATTAATGAATTTCTTTTGGGGGTGGGGGCGTTTATACCTTTCCATGTTTGCTAAAATTGATAAAGCAGTTTTATTCTTTATCAACCTTAACTTTAGCTCCAATCCTAACCATAACTTTAGCCCCAACCCTAACCCTAACTGTAGCCCCAACCCTAACTGTAGTCCTAACCCTAAATTTAGCGCCAACCCTAACCCTAACTTTAGTCCCAACCCTAACCCTAACTGTAGCCCCAAACCTAACTGTAGCCCCAACCCTAACTGCAGCCATATCTCTAACTTTAGCCCCAACCCTAACCCTAACTGTAGCCCCAAACCTAACTGTAGCCCCAACCCTAACTGTAGCCATAACTCTAACTTTAGCCCCAACCATAAATTTAGCCCCAACCCTAACACTAACCCTAATGGGAAAATGGAAATGAATACATTTTTTTATTTTATAATTTTTTCCTAACTAAGGGGGTGATGAAGGGGGATTTGATTGACTTTTACAGCGGGTTTTTTAGCAGATTTTTATTATTGGCAGCTGTCACACACTAAAAGACGCTTTTTATTGCAAAAAATAGTTTTTGCTTTACCACATTTTGAGAGCTATAATTTTTCCATATTTTGGTCCCCAGAGTCACGTGAGGTCTTGTTTTTTTGAGTTGACGTTTTTATTGGTACCATTTTTTGGCATGTGACATTTTTTGATCGCTTTTTATTCCGACTTTGGTGAGGCAGAATGACCAAAAACCAGCTATTAATGAATTTCTTTTGGGGGTGGGGGCGTTTATACCTTTCCATGTTTGCTAAAATTGATAAAGCAGTTTTATTCTTTATCAACCTTAACTTTAGCTCCAATCCTAACCATAACTTTAGCCCCAACCCTAACCCTAACTGTAGCCCCAACCCTAACTGTAGTCCTAACCCTAAATTTAGCGCCAACCCTAACCCTAACTTTAGTCCCAACCCTAACCCTAACTGTAGCCCCAAACCTAACTGTAGCCCCAACCCTAACTGCAGCCATAACTCTAACTTTAGCCCCAACCCTAACCCTAACTGTAGCCCCAAACCTAACTGTAGCCCCAACCCTAACTGTAGCCATAACTCTAACTTTAGCCCCAACCCTAACCCTAACTTTAGCCCCAACCATAAATTTAGCCCCAACCCTAACACTAACCCTAATGGGAAAATGGAAATGAATACATTTTTTTATTTTATAATTTTTTCCAAACTAAGGGGGTGATGAAGGGGGATTTGATTGACTTTTACAGCGGGTTTTTTAGCAGATTTTTATTATTGGCAGCTGTCACACACTAAAAGACGCTTTTTATTGCAAAAAATAGTTTTTGCTTTACCACATTTTGAGAGCTATAATTTTTCCATATTTTGGTCCCCAGAGTCACGTGAGGTCTTGTTTTTTTGAGTTGACGTTTTTATTGGTACCATTTTTTGGCATGTGACATTTTTTGATCGCTTTTTATTCCGACTTTGGTGAGGCAGAATGACCAAAAACCAGCTATTAATG
Source organism: Ranitomeya imitator (assembly GCF_032444005.1). Taxonomy (NCBI): domain Eukaryota; kingdom Metazoa; phylum Chordata; class Amphibia; order Anura; family Dendrobatidae; genus Ranitomeya; species Ranitomeya imitator. The sequence goes on along the minus strand of NC_091286.1, from coordinate 325,438,381 downwards.
AATTTCTTTTGGGGGTGGGGGCGTTTATACCTTTCCATGTTTGCTAAAATTGATAAAGCAGTTTTATTCTTTATCAACCTTAACTTTAGCTCCAATCCTAACCATAACTTTAGCCCCAACCCTAACCCTAACTGTAGCCCCAACCCTAACTGTAGTCCTAACCCTAAATTTAGCGCCAACCCTAACCCTAACTTTAGTCCCAACCCTAACCCTAACTGTAGCCCCAAACCTAACTGTAGCCCCAACCCTAACTGCAGCCATAACTCTAACTTTAGCCCCAACCCTAACCCTAACTGTAGCCCCAAACCTAACTGTAGCCCCAACCCTAACTGTAGCCATAACTCTAACTTTAGCCCCAACCCTAACCCTAACTTTAGCCCCAACCATAAATTTAGCCCCAACCCTAACACTAACCCTAATGGGAAAATGGAAATGAATACATTTTTTTATTTTATAATTTTTTCCTAACTAAGGGGGTGATGAAGGGGGATTTGATTGACTTTTACAGCGGGTTTTTTAGCAGATTTTTATTATTGGCAGCTGTCACACACTAAAAGACGCTTTTTATTGCAAAAAATAGTTTTTGCTTTACCACATTTTGAGAGCTATAATTTTTCCATATTTTGGTCCCCAGAGTCACGTGAGGTCTTGTTTTTTTGAGTTGACATTTTTATTGGTACTATTTTTTGGCATGTGACATTTTTTGATCGCTTTTTATTCCGACTTTGGTGAGGCAGAATGACCAAAAACCAGCTATTAATGAATTTCTTTTGGGGGTGGGGGCGTTTATACCTTTCCATGTTTGCTAAAATTGATAAAGCAGTTTTATTCTTTATCAACCTTAACTTTAGCTCCAATCCTAACCATAACTTTAGCCCCAACCCTAACCCTAACTGTAGCCCCAACCCTAACTGTAGTCCTAACCCTAAATTTAGCGCCAACCCTAACCCTAACTTTAGTCCCAACCCTAACCCTAACTGTAGCCCCAAACCTAACTGTAGCCCCAACCCTAACTGCAGCCATAACTAACTTTAGCCCCAACCCTAACCCTAACTGTAGCCCCAAACCTAACTGTAGCCCCAACCCTAACTGTAGCCATAACTCTAACTTTAGCCCCAACCCTAACCCTAACTTTAGCCCCAACCATAAATTTAGCCCCAACCCTAACACTAACCCTAATGGGAAAATGGAAATGAATACATTTTTTTATTTTATAATTTTTTCCTAACTAAGGGGGTGATGAAGGGGGATTTGATTGACTTTTACAGCGGGTTTTTTAGCAGATTTTTATTATTGGCAGCTGTCACACACTAAAAGACGCTTTTTATTGCAAAAAATAGTTTTTGCTTTACCACATTTTGAGAGCTATAATTTTTCCATATTTTGGTCCCCAGAGTCACGTGAGGTCTTGTTTTTTTGAGTTGACATTTTTATTGGTACCATTTTTTGGCATGTGACATTTTTTGATCACTTTTTATTCCGACTTTTGTGAGGCAGAATGACCAAAAACCAGCTATTAATGAATTTCTTTTTTTTTTTTTTGGGGGGGGGGGGGGTTTATACCTTTCCATGTTTCCTAAAATTGATAAAGCAGTTTTATTCTTCAGATCAGTACGATTACAGTGATACCTCATTTATATCATTTTTTTATGTTTTGGCGCTTTGATACGATAAAAAATATTTTATATAAAAAAATAATTATTTTTGCATCGCTTTATTCTGAGGGCTATGACTTTTTTATTTTTTCGCTGATGATGCTGTATGGTGGCTCGGTTTTTGCGGGACAAAATGACATTTTCAGCGGTACCATGGTTAGTTATATCTGTCTTTTTGATCATGTGCTATTCCACTTTTTATTTGGCGGTATGATAATAAAGCGTTGTTCTTTGCAGTCTTTTTTCTTTTATGGTGTTCACTGAAAGGATTAACTAGCAGGATAGTTTTAGAGGTCGGGTCGTTATGGACGTGGCGATACTAAATATGTGTACTTTTATTGTTTTTTTATTTAGATAAATAAATGTATGTATTGGAACCATATATTCTTTCTTTCTTTCTTTCTCTTTCTTTCTTTCTTTCTTATTTATTTTTACTTTATAACATTTCCCCCGGGGGGTTGGGGGGGACATCACTGTATAGTGTCAGATCGCTGATCTGACACTTTGCAAAGCACTGTGTCAGATCAGCGATCTGACAGGCACTGCAGGGGGGCTTGCTGGCCCCTGCTTTGAGCAGGCGCTTGAAAGCCACCTCCCTGCACAACCCAGAAGGCGCCCCGCTTCCATTTTGGATCCGGGGCCTGCAGAGAGGAGACGCTCGGAACAACAAGATCACATTGCGTTGTCTCAGGGAAGCACGCAGGGAGCCCCCTCCCTGTGTGATGCTTCCCTATGCCACCAGAACACTGCAATCATGTTTGATCGCAGTGTTCCTGGCGTCAATGTGCCGGGAGGGGTCCGTGACCGCTCCTGGAACATAGTGCCGGATGTCAGCTGTAATAATCAGCTGACACGCACCCCCTGTGAGCAAGGCCGATTGCCTATGAAGTACTATCTCGTCTCTGGGAATTAAGTCCCAGGTCACCTCGACGTGATAGTACATCATATGGGATTAAGGGGTTAATGGCACAAAAAGAACTGTCCCATCCGTAGAAAAATCAACATCATGCATGACAATGCAGCATATCATGCTGCAAAGATTACTTCTGAATCATTGGCTGCTACGGGCATAAAATGAGAGAAACTCATGGGTGGCCACCATCCTCCCCTGACCTCAACTCTATTAAAAACCTTTGGAGTATCCTCAAGTAAAAGATCTATGAGGGTAGGAGGCAGTTCACATCAAAACAGCATCTCTGGGAGACTATTCAGACATACTGCAAAGAAATTCAAGCAGAAATTATCCAAAAAAATCACAAGTTTCATGGATATTAGCATGTCACTTGGCCTGTTAAGATTTAAAAAGACAAAACAAAAAAAAAACAGTAAATATGACCTCTTAATTCCGCAAATTGAGCAAATTACCATTTTTAGTTTTTTACAACCTATAAAATGTTTGGAAACTCTGTTGGTATCTGTTGATTTACATGATTATTGTTATTCTGTAATGTTTTATATTGTACAAGTTCATTCTAAATGAAAAGTGCTGTGGAATGTGTTGGTGCTATAGAAATAAAATTATTATTATTATAAAAGGTGGGCCTCATACGCATTCTGCTCAAATTGTCATGTAGTGGTACTTCTAGACTCATAAAGACTATGTACTAAGTACAAAGCCTGCCAAAATTAACAGCAGGGTCATCCATACACCCTTGAAGGCACCAACTGTAATGCCTCATTGAAATATTGTGAACAAAGTGTAGTTTTGGCACTTCTACACTCACAAAAGCTTTGCAAATAATGCAAAACCTGCCAAAAAATTACAAGCAGGGTCATTTATACACCCTACAGGGCACCAACTGCACTACCTTATTCAAATATTGTGAAGGAAGTGTAGTTGTGGTACTTCTATACTCATAAAAGCTCTGCGTATAGTGCAAAGCCTGCCACAAATTACAAGCAGGGTCATCCATCCATGCACTCTTCAAAGCACCAACAATACTACCTCATCCAAATATTAAGAAAGTATAGTTGTGGTACTTCCACCCTCATAAAGGCTCTGCGCACTGTCCAAGCCTGCCTTCAAGGCACCACCTGTACTCTGCTGTACATGATGTGTGTCTCCCTTGAAACATGTCCTTGGTTGAGAAAGAAAGCTTGCCCCAAGCCGCTATTGTTGTCTGATGAGAAATTTTTCAACATATTTTCCACAATGGCCTTTTGGTATAGCATCATTTTAGTAGACCTCTTTGACTCAGGAATGAGAGGTGGAAGGAACGCATTGTAGCTTGGGTCTAGCAGGGTAAACAATCAGTACTTTTTTGGCCAGGATGAATGTAACACGAGGGTCAAAGAAAAGGTACATAAAGTCTACCATATGTGCCAAGGTCCCTACAACCAACACTTCCCTGCTTCCACCATGATGTCTACTCCCCAACTATTCCTTCTCCTCCAACTCTTCCTCCTCATTCCCTTCCCCAGTCCATCCATGTAAAAGAGACGGGAAGAAGCTTGTGTGGGTACTAGGCTTGTGTGGACACTAGGCTCTGCTGCGGTATCAGCCAGCTCCTGTTCCTACTCCGCTTCCTCAGCATCCACTTCCTAATTATTACCCAGTCCACACTGAGCAGATGAGATGAGGCTGGGCTGGGTAGCATCTCCCTGTCTCATGTCTACCTCCATCTCCACCTGGTTCAATGCAAAGCTTCATATTTAATTAAGAGCAGCAACTTTTTAAATAGGCATAGCAGTGGGATTGTTGCACTGACTATGGTGTCATTGCCACTTACCATCTTTGTGGAGTCCTCAAAGTCTCGGAGAACCAAACAAATGTCAAACATCCAGTCCAACTCTTCAGTTGTTGGAGCTGATATTCTTTCCAGTATGTACAGTGTGGTCAGTAAGATGGCACTTGCATAAGCTCTTGTAGCACTTCCAGAGCAGTGGCAGCTGTCGCTGACTTGCGGCAATGGGCGTTGATGCGGTGTACCTTTACCAGAAAATTTGGAAAATCTGGCTAGGTTTTCAGAAGCTGCTTAACTATCATGCTGAGCATGTGGGCAAAGAATAGTACTTGTGTGGGCTTGTCAAGCTTCACAGCCGCCACCAGGTTACGGCTATTATGATATATGACCATCCTTGATTGCATGTTCAGTTGCGAGAGCCATAGATCTGTCTGGTCTGTTATTCCTTTTAAAAACTCTGCCGTGGTGTGCAGTTCATCTCCTAGACAAATTAGCATCAGCAGAGCTTGTTGCCGCTTTGCAGAGGCAGTGCTGCAGAGTTTCCAGCTTATGACTGATGTGGACGACATACTCTGAGATAACACATTGGAGATGGAGGATGAGCAGGAGTGGTTCAGGAACTAGTGTATGAGGTGAAGGAAACCCTGATAGAAGTAGCGCCAGCAATCATCGACCTCCATAATGCTCACCCAGTGTGCCATCAGGAAAATGTAGCATCCCTAGGAACAAGCATTGTCCATGTGTCAGTCATTGAGTGGACAATCCCAGTAACTGTGTTGGTAAGAACATGAATGATGTTCATGTACAAGTGCTGGTAGAAGGCAGGGGGTGCCACACCAGGAGAAATAGAGGCGGCTGGGAACCGAGTACCAAGGGACTATATTTGTATACCTGTAGAAGGTCAATTTTTGTTTTTATTTCAAGCCAAAAAAATCTCACACAAGCCACAATCTACAGTATACATGAACAATAAAATTTGTACACCTGCAACAAGTTAATTTTGAATTTTATTTAAAAACAATAAAATTTCACACAAAGCAGATTCCACAGTATATATGATAATAGTCAATTTTTGAACAACCAAATTTGCTACAGCCAAACATTTAGCATGCCAATTTTTCTTTTTTATTTCAAACCAACAAAATTTCACTCAAAGCAGGATCTTCAGTATGTATGACAATAGTCAATTTTTGGAACAAAAATATTTTGTGAACTGTACCAGGCCAAGCGGTTTTTAAAAATTTTAAACGACCATAATTTTACACAAAGCACGTTACACTGTATGAATGATTAACTGAATCCAGGAAAAAAAAGTAACCTTTTTTAGTTTTATATACCACCATAATGCAACCATAACTGCAATAAACTGTATGGATGACTAATTGAATCCAGAAAAACTGTTTGAATTTTTTTTAGGTTTAGATACCACCATATTGTAACACAATACACGTAATGCTCTAAGGATGACAAATTCAATAAAGAAATTTTTTGGAAAGTAAATATCTTGAAAGTGTAGTTGATGTACTCTTACACTCATAAAGGCTTTGCACAAAGTGCAAAGCCAGGAAAAACTTATAAGGAGGGTGATACAGTAATCCTCTTCAGATGTCCATTTCTTCTTTTCCTTTCTTGGATGGTTGGGTAACTGCCTCCACCTGTTTCCTGGAGCCTAATTCCCAGGTGCTTTTGCTGTAAGTGGCATGGTCTCGGGTAGTGCCGGAGCCCCTGATATGTGGACATGGGTGACATTCCACCATGTCACCTGCATCATCAACTGATCTTGCATCGGAGATAGGGAACCCAAAGGACAGTCGGGGGTTGTAGCTCTGTTTCGAGCCGCCTTTCCCAGACCCATTCCTTTTGCAAGAAAGGTTCATCCTGCATCCTTCCTTCTTGAATCACACCCAATGCATATCTGTGATGTTACCCCTACATTTTGAGGAACATGACTCTGGTTTCAGCCATCAGCTGTTGCAGACTTTGATGCAAGTGTTCCATTTCTACTGTCTACTGGTTGAACAAGATATGATGACAGGTCCCAAATAGAGATGGGCGGACACCTGTATGTTCAGGTCCGGCGTATTTGGCCGAACAGTTACTAAATGTTCGGGTTCGGGTACCAGAACAGTACCCGGACCCAAACCTGAACCCAGACCCCATTCACTTGAATGGGGGCCCCGAACATCCAGTGTTTGCCACACTGTCATGTGCATGACAGCGCGGCAAAGCAAGTAATACTCCATGGATGACTAGGAGTTGCTTTGATGGTCAGTTAGGACCTAATATTGCCTTTATTTAATCATATTAACATGCATTGGTTGTACCTGATGTATTTTGGTTTAATCTATAGATGACTAATTTAATCCAGAAAAATATTAAAGGGAACTTGTCAGCAGGATTGTGCATAGTAACCTACACAAAGTGTCAGGTCGGCGTCTGTGTTAATGAGATTCTTTTGCCCTAAGGAGGGGTTGGTGTATGTGGTGCTCTGATTAGATATGCATAATACAGACTGCTGACAGGTCACTGATCCCTCAGTGACCTGCCCCCTAGTTTGCATAATGAACACCAGCACATACTGAATAAAAAATAACGCTTCTGCAGGAAGGTGCTAGCCATGGCACCTGCGCAGCAGCACAATCGCATGTTTACTCTACACTCTTTTGCATATTTAATTGAGCGAGGGAAAAAAAAGTCAATTTGAAAATGGTACCCGACGTGCCTGCGCAGTAGCAGTTATCAGTGTGTATAAAGATCCATTAGCTGCTATTGCTGGTGGCACCATCTTGCTGGAGAATTTTAAAAAATGTCCTCCTCCAAGATGGCATCGCCCGCGCCTGCGCAGTAGCAGCTCTTGGAAATGTTATATACCACCGAAATTTAACACAAGCCATAATCTACTGAAAGCTTGTTGAATCCAGAAGATTTTTTGAATGATTTTTTGGAGTGTTACCCACCACTGAAATGTAAAACAAAGTGCATAATACTGTATGAATGACAAATTCAATCCAGAAAAAAAAATAACTCTTTTTTGGAGTGTTATATGCCACCAAAATGTAACACAACGCATATACTATATGAATGACAAATTCAATCCAGAAAATGTTTCAAACTTTTTTTTTGAGTGCTATATACCACAGTAATGTAACAAAAAGAACGTAATATTTTATGAATCACATTATAGTCAATTTTAACACCCCTCAAAAGAAAAATGTGGTCACGTGCAGCAGCTGTATATTTAACAACGGACTGTAAAGCCCTAAGTCTTGCCTAGAGGGTGTATTCTGCCACTTTCCCTGCTCCCGCCACTGACACTAGGTTAAATGCAGAATATATCTGATACAAACATCAAAGCACAAAATTATCTCTTAGAAGGACTGTTAGTATGATGGTTCAGCATCAGTACCAGTATCATCACTAGAGGACTCTGACTAGTTAAACGGTGCACACACAGGACTGGATAACTGCTCTCTCCCTCGCATCAGAACTGTCCCTGAGCTGTACATCGGCATCAGTGAGCTGAGTGCGATGGCGCCAGCTAATGACCTTTTATATAACCCCTGATGAGGAAATGCGGCCAGCTAATCACAGTAATGCCACTAACAAGATGGCTAGGTCATTTCATTGACTGGCAGGAAATCCCCGCATGCTTATTGGCTGTGTAACAGGCGCCAAACCTGCAAGGCGGTATTCAAGATTCAAGTATGAGCACCAGTCCATGCTCATCGAGTGCTGAGCACATCCAAGCACCCAGATACTCGAGTGATATTTGAATATCACTGAACAAGTTTGCTTATCCCTATTGAACATTCAACTGACTGATTTGCATCAACTATTTAGGAAGATCAGGAAAAAATAGCATTTGCATAATAATTTGGAACACAGTGTAATCTAGTCAAGAATAGAATCAGTCTTGTTTAGGGTTTTACCATTTAAGATACATGTTTTTAAAACAAACAACTATTAGGATTTTTTGTTAAACTTTTTTTGTGATGATCACTTCCTTTAACAAGCTTAGGAACTATCTTGATTGCATATTTTTTTTTATTGAAGTCACATCATTGCCTTATATATGAGGTAAGGTCTATTTACATGGACTGACCAGCATCACTGAACAATTTTCAAATTACCGATTGTCGGTCATCTAATATAGCCTATTTGTATAGGAAGGCCACTCGTTAAGATGTGAATTGAATGATCTGATATAGATTGTTCACTGAGCATAGGCTGTCACTGTTCTCAGCAGTGCACCTTGTTTGGACAGGATGATGCGCTGACAAGATCAATGATTTTTAAGCCTTCTTAAAAGTCATTTGGCCCAAAGAATGAGCATTTTGCTTGTTCATTGGGTGATTGATAGCCTATTTACACTGAAAGATTATCGAAAAATAAGCATTCTTAGCAATGCTCAGTGTAAATACATGGCGTACGAAAGTATATGATGGACTGAAAACTGTAAAAGACAAAAGAGACCACATAAAGCATAATAAATAAATGGATAATATGCTCAAACAGGTGGTATGCAGATTTTTTTCCAGACATTTTTGACCACTTGACAACTGTACATATGCAGAAGGTCTTCAGTAACCTTTACTAAATAAAATTGTTAGCATTGTATCCCTCTTCCTTTCTGAATACTTGAATAAAACTAAATTATGTGGTTTCAGTGTGACTTACAGTCTTCGTTCCTAGATTAGAAATACATCTCAAAAGACTTTTGTTTTGATATGTGCTCATTAAAAGTAACCTAAAGGTTTTTACATTACATATTAATAAGGTTTTGTCTAGATTGACGTCCTTGAGCTTACTTGCTAATTTTTTTAGAAATGTGGCTCGAGTTTGCCTTTCAGGTAACAGCCAGAGTGCATCACATGAGAAAACTGCATATTTCACCAACTTTCTTATTCAACTTCATTCCTCACAGCCATGTATTTCTAACTTGAAATACATGATATGGTTTAATAACAGAGATTTTCTGTCATTTCTAGCTTTACTTTTTTTTGTAGTATACAAGTGTAAAGAAAATGGTGGAATCTCTTTGCTGTGGACCGAGGAGTGCCTGGAGGGGTGTCACTAGTCAAACACCTGACTCTTCGCTAGAGAACCTGATGGTTGCATTAGACTTGCGCTCCAGATGCTCGCCAGGTGCTACTGCTGGACAGACTTTGGATACATGGCAGCTGACCCCCAAAAGGGCAGATAGTTGAAACGACCAGGAATGGGTAGACATGGCTGAAATAGATACACACAGAAGGTGCTGGCTGGAACATCTGGTGTACAGACTGGCATGGCAGATGCAGTCAGGTACAACAGGTATACAGGCATGCACAGAAAATGCAGGCAGGTACAACTGGTATGCAGACTCTGCTGCCATGGCAGGTGCAGACAAGCATAGCTGGTATACAGAATGGCACAGCAGGTGCAGGCAGGTATGACTGGTACATGTGGTGTACAGACTGGCACGGCAAGTGCAGGCAGGTATGGCCGGTATAGACATTGACATGGCAGATGCAGTCAGGTACAACAGGTATACAGGCAGGCAGGTATACAGCAGGTGCAGGCAGGTATGGCTTGCATACAGGCTGGCACGGTAGGTGCAGGCAGGTACAGCTGGTATACAGGCTGGTAAGGCAGGTGCAGGCAGGTACGGCTAGTGCAGGCAGATGCTGGTGTGCAGGGCAAATATGCAAGCAGGCAGGTGCTGGCAGGCATGGTGGAATGCAGGAACACACAGCAGGTACAGCAAGACAGGTACAGGCATGGACAGGCAGGAACTGGCAGGGGCTGATGTGTAGTGGCAGGGACTGGCAGATAGAGGGGACCTGAGAATTAGCAAGTATGAACAAGGCAGAGTGAACACGTTGCTCAGGCACCTCCCATCTGGTGAAAGTGCCTTAAATAATAAGTCTCCCAGCCATTGTCTCCCAGCCATTTCAAGAGAAAGGAGGCCTGTGCATGCACCCCAAGCACAGTGCCTGTGGATCTGGAGCACTAGTAGGAAGAAGGAGAAGTGCTGGACAGTGGCTGGGGCAGTGAGTGAGTCAGCGACCTTTTCGGGGAGTGTTGTGAATTCTGTGGCAGAGCTCCCTCCTGTGGTCACAAGTGGTACTTCGGCTGATTCTCTCTGTGAGCTTCTGTTGGTGGAGGGAAGTGGTACTGCGGCTTCTGAGTTTCCTCCCTCAGGTGATCTGGTGAGGTCGTTAGGTGCTTCTCTACTTAACTCCACCTAATGCTTTGATCCTGGCTTCCTGTCAATGTTCCAGTGTTGGACTTGCTTTTCCCTGGATCATTCCTGTGGCCTGCTGTTCTGCATAGCTAAGTTCTTCTTTGCTATTTGTTTGCTATTTTTTCTGTCCAGCTTGTCTAATTTGTTGCTGGAAGCTCTGGGACGCAAAGGGTGTACCTCCGTGCCGTTGGTTCGGTACGGAGGGTCTTTTTGCCCCTTTGCGTGGTTTTCTTTGGGGTTTTGTGTAGACCGCAAAGTTATCTTTCCTATCCTCGTTCTGTCTAGAATATCGGGCCTCACTTTGCTGAATCTATTTCATCTCTACGTTTGTCTTTTCATCTTAACTCACAGTCATTATATGTGGGGGGCTGCCTTTTCCTTTGGGGTATTTCTCTGAGGCAAGGTAGGCTTATTTTCTATCTTCAGGCTAGTTAGTTTCTCAGGCTGTGCCGAGTTGCATAGGCAGAGTTAGGCGCAATCCATGGCTGCCTCTAGTGTTGTTTGGAGAGGATTAGGGATTGCGGTCTGCAGAGTTCCCACGTCTCAGAGCTCGTTCTATGATTTTGGGTTATTGTCAGATCACTGTATGTGCTCTGACCGCTATGTCCATTGTGGTACTGAATTGCCTTTCATAACAGTGCAGAAAGCCAAAAGTACTAATGATTCTCAATAGAGGGAAAAAAGAAGTTCTGAGACCATTTTTTTTTTCTTTGCACTGTGTTTTGCCTTTTTTTTCCCCTAGACATTTGGGTGCTTCAGTACACAGGTGTAGCGATGGACATTAGAAGTCTGTCTTCAATTGTGGATCAGCTCTCGGCAAGAGTACAAAAGATTCAAGACACTATTGATCAGAAATCTATGTTAGAACCAAGAATTCTTATTCCTGATTTGTTTTTTGGAGATAGAACTAAGTTTCGGAGTTTCAAAAATAATTGTAAATTATTTCTGGCCTTGAAACCTCGCTCCTCTGGTGATCCAGTTCAACAGGTTTTGATTGTTATTTCTTTTTTGCGCGGCGACCCTCAGGACTGGGCATTTTCTCTTGCGCCAGGAGATCCTGCATTGAGTAATATCGATGCGTTTTTCCTGGCGCTTGGATTGCTGTACGATGAACCTAATTCAGTGGATCAGGCAGAGAAAAATTTGCTGGTTCTTTGTCAGGGTCAGGATGAGATAGAGGTATATTGTCAGAAATTTAGAAAGTGGTCCGTGCTCACTCAATGGAATGAATCTGCGCTGGCAGCTATGTTCAGAAAGGGTCTCTCTGAAGCCCTTAAGGATGTCATGGTGGGATTTCCTATGCCTGCTGGTTTGAATGAGTCTATGTCTTTGGCCATTCAGATCGGTCGACGCTTGAGTGAGCGTAAATCTGTGCACCATTTGGCGGTATTACCTGAGCTTAAACCTGAGCCTATGCAGTGCGATAGGACTTTGACCAGAGTTGAACGGCAAGAACACAGACGTCTGAAGGGGCTGTGTTTCTACTGTGGTGATTCCACTCATGCTATCTCTGATTGTCCTAAGCGCACTAAGCGGTTCGCTAGGTCTGCCACCATTGGTACGGTACAGTCAAAATTTCTTCTGTCCGTTACCTTGATCTGTTCTTTGTCATCGTATTCTGTCATGGCATTTGTGGATTCAGGCGCTGCCCTGAATTTGATGGACTTGGAGTATGCTAAGCGTTGTGGGTTTCTCTTAGAGCCCTTGCAGTGTCCTATTCCATTGAGAGGAATTGACGCCATGCCTTTGGCCAAGAATAAGCCTCAATACTGGACCCAGCTGACCATGTGCATGGCTCCTGCACATCAGGAGGTTATTCGCTTTCTGGTGTTGCATAATCTGCATGATGTGGTCGTGTTGGGGTTGCCATGGCTACAAGCCCATAATCCAGTATTAGATTGGAAATCCATTTCGGTGTCCAGCTGGGGTTGTCAGGGGGTACATGGTGATGTTCCATTTCTGTCAATTTCGTCATCCACCCCTTCTGAGGTTCCAGAGTTCTTGTCTGATTACAGGGATGTATTTGATGAGCCCAAGTCCGATGCCCTACCTCCGCATAGGGATTGTGATTGTGCTATCAATTTGATTCCTGGTAGTAAATTCCCAAAAGGTCGACTGTTTAATTTATCCGTGCCTGAGCACGCCGCTATGCGCAGTTATGTGAAGGAATCCCTGGAGAAGGGGCATATTCGCCCGTCATCGTCACCATTAGGAGCAGGGTTCTTTTTTGTAGCCAAGAAGGATGGTTCGCTGAGACCTTGTATAGATTACCGCCTTCTAAATAAGATCACGGTTAAAATTCAGTACCCCTTGCCATTGTTATCTGATTTGTTTGCTCGGATTAAGGGGGCTAGTTGGTTCACCAAGATAGATCTTCGTGGTGCGTTTAATCTGGTGCGAATCAGGCGAGGAGATGAATGGAAAACTGTATTTAATACACCCGAGGGTCATTTTGAGTATCTAGTGATGCCATTCGGACTTGCCAATGCTCCATCAGTGTTTCAGTCCTTTATGCATGACATCTTCCGAGAGTACCTGGATAAATTCCTGATTGTGTACTTGGATGACATTTTGATCTTCTCGGATGATTGGGAGTCTCATGTGAAGCAGGTCAAAACAGTTTTTCAGGTCCTGCGTGCTAATTCTTTGTTTGTGAAGGGATCAAAGTGTCTCTTTGGTGTGCAGAAGGTTTCATTTTTGGGGTTCATCTTTTCCCCTTCTACTATCAAGATGGATCCTGTTAAGGTCCAAGCCATCCATGATTGGACTCAGCCGACATCTCTGAAAAGTCTGCAAAAGTTCCTGGGCTTTGCTAATTTTTATCGTCGCTTCATCTGCAATTTTTCTAGTATTGCCAAACCATTGACCGATTTGACCAAGAAGGGTGCTGATTTGGTCAATTGGTCTCCTGCTGCTGTGGAAGCTTTTTAGGATTTGAAGCGTCGTTTTTCTTCTGCCCCTGTGTTGTGTCAACCAGATGTTTCTCTTCCGTTCCAGGTCGAGGTTGATGCTTCTGAGATTGGAGCAGGGGCTGTTTTGTCGCAGAGAGGTTCTGATTGCTCAGTGATGAAACCATGCGCTTTTTTTTCCAGGAAGTTTTCGCCTGCTGAGCGAAATTATGATGTGGGCAACCGAGAGTTGCTGGCCATGAAGTGGGCATTCGAGGAGTGGCGTCATTGGCTTGAAGGAGCTAAGCATCGCGTGGTGGTATTGACTGATCATAAGAACTTGACTTATCTTGTGTCTGCTAAGCGGTTGAATCCTAGACAGGCTCGTTGGTCGCTGTTTTTTGCCCGTTTTGACTTTGTGATTTCGTACCTTCCGGGCTCTAAAAATGTGAAGACGGATGCTCTGTCTAGGAGTTTTGTGCCCGACTCTCCGGGTTTGTCTGAGCCGGCGGGTATCCTCATGGAAGGAGTAATTGTGTCTGCCATCTCCCCTGGTTTGCGGCGGGTGCTGCACAAATTTCAGGCTAATAAACCTGATCGTTGTCCAGCGGAGAGACTGTTTGTCCCTGATAGGTGAACCAATAAAGTTATCTCTGAGGTTCATTGTTCGGTGTTGGCTGGTCATCCTGGAATCTTTGGTACCAGAGAGTTAGTGGCTAGATCCTTTTGGTGGCCGTCTCTGTCGCGGGATATGCGTGCTTTTGTGCAGTCCTGTGGGATTTGTGCTCGGGCTAAGCCCTGCTGTTCTCGTGCCAGTGGGTTGCTTTTGCCCTTGCCGGTCCCAAAGAGGCCTTGGACACATATCTCTATGGATTTTATTTCTGATCTTCCCGTTTCTCAAAAGATGTCAGTCATTTGGGTGGTCTGTGATCGCTTTTCTAAGATGGTCCATCTGGTACCCTTGTCTAAATTGCCTTCCTCCTCTGATTTGGTGCCATTGTTCTTCCAGCATGTGGTTCGTTTACATGGCATTCCAGAGAATATCGTTTCTGACAGAGGTTCCCAGTTTGTTTCAAGGTTTTGGCGAGCCTTTTGTGGTAGGATGGGCATTGACTTGTCTTTTTCCTCGGCTTTCCATCCTCAGACTAATGGCCAGACCGAACGAACCAATCAGACCTTGGAAACATATCTGAGATGCTTTGTTTCTGCCGATCAGGATGACTGGGTGTCCTTTCTGCCTTTGGCTGAGTTCGCCCTTAATAATCGGGCCAGCTCGGCTACCTTGGTTTCGCCATTTTTCTGCAATTCTGGGTTCCATCCTCGTTTCTCTTCAGGACAGGTTGAGTCTTCGGACTGTCCTGGTGTGGATACTGTGGTGGACAGGTTGCAGCAGATTTGGACTCATGTAGTGGACAATTTGGAAAAATCAAAATCCAGCTCACCATACCGACATTCCCAAGAGCTCGGAGCACGGAACCGCTGTGTCAGGGCGTAGACGAACAGGAAAGAGAAGGAGATCCAGCTCAACGAAATAGTGAAAAATCCATAGTTTATTTCACTTAAAATATAGTGAAAGGACAAAACATCAGCATACAAAAAAATATTTTAAAACCAAGGTCAACGCGTTTCCGGTGACTAAGCACCCTTAATCATGAACAATTTGACCTTGTCCCAGGAGAAGGCTCAACGTTTCGCTAATCGCAGACGCCGTGTGGGTCCCCGACTTCGTGTTGGGGATCTGGTTTGGTTATCTTCTCGTCATATTCCTATGAAGGTTTCCTCTCCTAAGTTTAAACCTCGTTTCATTGGTCCGTATAGGATTTCTGAGGTTCTTAATCCTGTGTCTTTTCGTCTGACCCTTCCAGATTCTTTTTCCATACATAACGTATTCCATAGGTCATTGTTGCGGAGATACATGGCACCTATGGTTCCATCTGTTGATCCTCCTGCCCCGGTTTTGGTGGAGGGGGAATTGGAGTATATTGTGGAGAAGATTTTGGATTCTCGTGTTTCTAGACGGAAACTCCAGTATCTGGTTAAATGGAAGGGTTATGCTCAGGAAGATAATTCCTGGGTTTTTGCCTCTGATGTCCATGCTCCCGATCTTGTTCGTGCCTTTCATGTGGCTCATCCTGGTCGGCCTGGGGGCTCTGGTGAGGGTTCGGTGACCCCTCCTCAAGGGGGGGGTACTGTTGTGAATTCTGTGGCAGAGCTCCCTCCTGTGGTCACAAGTGGTACTTCGGCTGATTCTCTCTGTGAGCTTCTGTTGGTGGAGGGAAGTGGTACTGCGGCTTCTGAGTTTCGTCCCTCAGGTGATCTGGTGAGGTCGTTAGGTGCTTCTCTACTTAACTCCACCTAATGCTTTGATCCTGGCTTCCTGTCAATGTTCCAGTGTTGGACTTGCTTTTCCCTGGATCATTCCTGTGGCCTGCTGCTCTGCATAGCTAAGTTCTTCTTTGCTATTTGTTTGCTATTTTTTCTGTCCAGCTTGTCTAATTTGTTGCTGGAAGCTCTGGGACGCAAAGGGTGTACCTCCGTGCTGTTAGTTCGGTACGGAGGGTCTTTTTGCCCCCTTTGCGTGGTTTTCTTTAGGGTTTTGTGTAGACCGCAAAGTTACCTTTTCTATCCTCGCTCTGTTAAGAAAGTCGGGCCTCACTTTGCTGAATCTATTTCATCTCTATGTTTGTCTTTTCATCTTAACTCACAGTCATTATATGTGGGGGGCTGCCTTTTCCTTTGGGGTATTTCTCTGAGGCAAGGTAGGCTTATTTTCTATCTTCAGGCTAGTTAGTTTCTCAGGCTGTGCCGAGTTGCATAGGCAGAGTTAGGCGCAATCCACCGCTGCCTCTAGTGTTGTTTGGAGAGGATTAGGGATTGCGGTCTGCAGAGTTCCCATGTCTCAGAGCTCGTTCTATGATTTTGGGTTATTGTCAGATCACTGTATGTGCTCTGACCGCTATGTCCATTGTGGTACTGAATTGCCTTTCATAACAGGGGAGGAGGAAAGAGTGCAGGGACACTAGTGCTACAGTACTCCCCCCATTTATACCCCCTCTTTTTAAGCCTGAAATAAATCTCTCCAGGAGGAGAGAGGCATGGATGTTCCCTTTTTGCTCCCACAACCTCTCCTCAAAACCGAACCCATTCTCATCTACTAAAACAAAAGTTTATCCTTTTACCCTCTTAGAAACCAGGATATGCTCTACCTCAATGGCATCTTCAGAGCTGCCTGGAGCATGAGTGGTACCCAGGTCTTAAAAGACGGACTTTAAGATAACAAGCTTGAGGAGAGACACATGGAATGAGTTGGAGATATGTAAAGAGGCTGGGAGCTTGAGCTTGTATTATACAGCATTTATCTACTTGAAAACCTTGAATGGGCCAATGAAGCAAGGACTCAAATTGTGCAAAGGTAACGTGAGTCAAACAAACTTGGAAGAAACCAAACCTTGTCCCTGGATAAAACTGAGGAGGGTCCTGATGCCTCTCGTCTGCTTCTCTCTTCAGAAGACATTATCAATGTGTTTTTGGTGTTCTCCCAAATTCTGGAGAAGCCTTTAGTGAGAGTTTCAGCCACAAGGGCATCAGATGTTGCAGCCACAGGGAATGGAATATTGGGTTGTTGACCAAACCCAACAAAAAAATGGAGATTTAGCAGAGGACTCACTCACATGGCTATTGCAGAAGAATTCGGCCACTGGCAGGAGTTTGATCCAATCACTGTGATGGGCATTGATGACGTGCCACAGGAAGTTGGTCAAAGTCTGATTAACCTGCTTTATGTGACCATTAAATTGTGGATGATAAGCTGAAGAGGAGTCCAAGGTTAGATCTAGTAGTTTGCAGTTAGCCCTCCAGAAATGAGATGTAAACTGGATGCCTCTATCAGAAACAATATGGAAAGGAAACCAGTGGAGACAGAAAATATGTTAGATTAACTTCACAACAAACACAGGGGCAGATGGGAGACTGGACAGCATAGTAGAAAGGGCTATCTTAGAGAAGTGATCCACTACCCAAATGACAGTACTTTTGGCCAATACTGGAAGATTGGTAGTGAAATCTATCATGATGTGCTGGCAAAGAGCAGGTAGTATGGGCAAATGAAGTAACTGGCCAGTCAGAAGCTGTTTCGGAGTCTTATTCTGGGCACAAGAGGGACAGGCCAAGTAAGCAATATCATTGCACAGGAAAGGCCACTAATAATACCGTCAAATAAGAAGAGCCATTATCTTCTGTCCGGCATACCAAGCCAATTTAGATGAGCGACCCCACTGAACGACCTGCTTCCTGTCAGGTTCAGTGACAAAGGCCTTTCTGGATGGAACCCAGGATAGATCCACAGGAGCGATAGTAACCATCATGGAGTACTCAGTGATGTGTTGAGGCTCTTGCTCCTGGTCAGAGGACTGAAGGACCTATAAAGTACATCCGCCTTGACGCTCTTGTCCGTGGGCCAGATATGGAGAATGTAATCAAAATGGGTGAATAACAAAGACCACCTGGCATGATGCAAATTTAGCCACTGTGTGGACTGCAGATAGGCTACGTTCTTATGATCAGTGTAAATGATCATTAGATGTATCGCTTCAAACGCCACTCCTCCAGTGCTAGTATAATTTCCAACAGTTCTCAACAGCCTATCGAGTAGTTGCATTCTGGAGCTGAAAAGACCTGTGTGTGGGCAGATCAGGATGTCCTCCAGGTAAACCACCACACATGAATAAAACAGATCCAGGAAGATATCGTTCACCAGTTCTTGGAAGACTGCTTGGGCATTACAGAGCCGCAGCTGTGAGTTTTTACTGTCTGGTTATAAAAATAAGAGGGGAACCCACGTTGCATTTTTTAAAATTATTTATTTACAGCGCAGGCACTGGCTGATGAATACTCCCATCAACTGCCACCTGCTCTTGCTGTTATTAACAGCAGCAGGCATAGGCTGATTGGAGCAGTAGTCCCATCTGCCGACCCCAGTAAACTTTTTAACTATGATCACATCTGTGGGCTCATGCTGTAATTTGATAGCGTGGAAACCATGGCTGTCTGGCCGGCAGTAATGACCTTACCACAGATCATTAGCAGTGTTTGCCATGCTCTGACAAACAACCTGTGTTTGGGGGACTGAATTCGAACAGTAACCCGGACTTTCTGGTGTTCTTTGTACGTGCTTGAACAGTAGGTGTTCGGTACGGACGCTGAACTTTACTGTTCGGGTTCACCCATCTTAGAGAAGACATCTCTTGTGACAGACTTGTCCCCAATGGAGTACTTCCTCCAATCTCCAATCCAAGACAGGCTTGTGTTTTCATAGCCTTGGCAGGTCCAGGAGCATAGGATGGGACAGGCTGGATAGTACATAAAGAGGGATTTCTCCGAGTTTAACCTTCCCATCCGAAGTTCCAGAGGTTCGGAAATGAAAAAAAAATAGAGGTCTCCCATCCACAGACAATACCACCAATGGATCCTGTAGATGTTTTATGGGGATCTGAGACCGGTACACAATGGTCTGTTAAATAAAATTTCCTGCAGAAACAGACTCCAGAAAGACTGATTCATTGAAATGAATGTTGCCTCAGGAAAAGGATGCCAACAGAATCATTGGATGAGAGGAGTACTCCTCGCCCATGGTACCTTCTCCAACAAACCCTAGGATCTGGAGGTTCCAGGTTTTTCAGGACAGGAGCAGATTAAATGTTGGGGACTGCCTTAATAGAAACACCTTCACTTGGCACAACAGACCTCCTGACGATGCTTGGCCAGCTTCAAAAGGTTAATTTGCATGGATTCAGAGGTGGATGTTGAAGCTGAGATCCGTGGCATGATCAGCCTTTGGAATGTAGGAGCCAAGCGCATAGATCTTTTCTCATTGGTCACCTCCTTAGAGCGCTCCTGAAGCCTGATGTTCATTCAGGTAAACAAGGACCATGGGTTTTCCAAAGAGGTAGGAATATCACAATCAGCTAGCTCATCCTTATTTCTCCCGGCAAGACCCTCTCAGAAAGCGGCAACCAGAGTTTAGCTGACAGGGAATGATATAGGATGGTAACTGGCCCACTGTGAGGTTTCCCATGTGCAATCTGACTACAGAGGATGCTATGGAGGAAACGTTGCCAGGCTCATCAAAACCCTAACAGAAGGCTTTTAAGAAAGTCTGTAGGTTGGAGACAAAAGGATCTTATCTCTCCCATAGGGTATTAATTTTTCTGGTGGGAGACTTCCTGGTACAGGTCGAAGATGGGGAAGATTGAGATCCAGCAGATTCTATGGGTAACTAATGAAAATGGTGGAACCACTATGCCATTCACTGAGTAGAGACGGGAGGGCTGTGACTAGGCAAACACCGGATACTTTGCTAGAGCCCTGATGGTGGTGTTAGACTTAGCTCCAGATGGATACCAGGTGCTACTCCAGGACCTCAGACACCCAAGGGGGAAGGTGGCTGGAATGGCCAGGAATGGGTAGACTTGGCTGATACAGATATGTGTGGTGCTCCTGAGGGTCCAGTCACCACAGAGGTACTGCACCTCAGACAGAGGTGTGGTACCCCACTCTCGGGTAAGGAGGAGGCACTACCCAGTACACTCACACTAGCATCCAACACCACACCACTTCAAGCCAAGGAATCTGGGCAGACTCTATTTAGGGAGGGCCCCATCTCAGACTGGAGGGGGAACTAGGTAGAGGGTGTGGGTGGAGGAAGTAGATAAAGGTAGGAGACCTAGAAGTAGAGTGACAGTTGGAGAGAAAGTTGACAGTTGGTAGTGGAGAGTTGTCATGGAAACGGGAGTGAGGTGGAGCAAGTGTGGAGAGAGGAGAGAGGAGAGACAGAGGGGTTGGAGTGCGGCTCCAGGGTGAGAGAAAGGGTCCTAGGGACCAGGGAAGTGAAGAATCCACCTGTGGTGCCCAAATCCATGCCGACCAAAGTTGGATGGGGGGACCATGTCGCAGTGGGGACCGGCGCCAGACTAGTGGAGAGACTGTAGGACTCAGCTAGCCAACCGGAGGCTGTAGTATCTGTATGTGTGACAACCAAGTCGACACACAATCACTAAAAAGTCAGCCACATAGGGTCAAGGGGACAGGAGGTCATCACCCGACAGGACCTGAGGCTGCTGGCTTGGGACACTGTGTAAGGTGCAGGGCAGGAGGGTGTGAGCCAACGCAGAGAGATGACCTGGGAAGGTACACAAGAAGGGGGTCCCGGAAAAGTGCATCCAAACTACCTGAGAGCTGGTTGGACCACCGACCCGAAGGACACAGCACCCGGCTGGTGATTGTAACCTAAAGACTGCGAGTTTTTCTTATGTGGTGTATCCTGATGAAGGAGTTTTTTGAAACTCAGAAACATGTTGAATAAAGACCCCTTTTTAACAATACCTTTGGACTACAGGATTCAGCAACACAGAATTTGACCACATTCTCCTACATTGTGTTCACTAGGTGTGCTGCGAGAGATGCGGTAAGGTACCCGGTGAGCACCATGTCGAGCGATGGATGGAGAGTTCTGGAGCGTGAGGTGGAAGCAGTGGACTCCCCCAGCTGACTGGAGGAAGACCCAGGACCCAGACCAGCTGCCCATAGTTCTACCCCACTCTCAGGTAATGAGGGGGCACTACTCGGTACTCGCACACTAGCATCCAACACCAAACCACTCCAGACCAGGGGATCTGGGAGGACCCTATTTAGGGAGAGCCCCATTTCAGGCTGGAGGGGGAACTAGGTAGAGGGTGTGGGTGGAGGAAGTAGATAAGGGTAGGAGACCTGGAGTTAGAGTGACAGTTGGAGAGAAAGTTGACAGTTGGTAGTGGAGAGTTGTCATGGAAACGGGAGTGAGGTGGAGCAAGTGTGGAGAGAGTAGTGACAGAGGGGTTGGAGAGGGGCTCCAAGGAGAGAGAAGGGGTCTTGGGGGCCAGGGAAGTGAAGAATCCACCCATGGCGCCCAAATCCATGCTGAACGTAGTCGGGTGGAGGGACCAGGTCGCAGTGGGGACTGGCTCCAGAATAGTGGAGAGACTGTAGGACTCAGCTAGCAAACCGGAGGCTGTAGTATCTGTATGTGCGACAGCCAAATTTACACACAATCGCTAAAAAGGCAGCCACATAGGGTCAACGGGACCAGGAGTGTTGTGAATTCTGTGGCAGAGCTCTCTCCTGTGGTCACAAGTGGTACTTCGGCTGATTCTCTCTGTGAGCTTCCGTTGGTGGAGGAAAGTGGTACTGCGGCTTCTGAGTTTCCTTCCTCAGGTGATGTGGTGAAGTCGTTAGGTGCTGCTCTATTTAACTCCACCTAGTGCTTTGATCCTGGCCTCCAGTCAATGTTCTAGTATTGGACCTGTTTCCTCCTGGATCGTTCCTGTGGCCTGCTGCTCTGCATAGCTAAGCTCCGCTTTGCTATTTTGTTTGCTGTTTTTTTCTGTCCAGCTTGTCTTATTGTTTTTTCCTGCTTGCTGGAAGCTCTGGGACGCAGAGGATGTACCTCCGTGCCGTTAGTTCGGTACGGAGGGTCTTTTTGCCCCCTTTGCGTGGTTTTTGTAGGGTTTTGTGTAGACCGCAAAGTTACCTTTCCTATCCTCGCTCTGTTCAGAAAGTCAGGCCTCACTTTGCTAAATCTATTTCATCTCTATGTTTGTCTTTTCATCTTAACTCACAGTCATTATATGTGGGGGCTGCCTTTTCCTTTGGGGTATTTCTCTGAGGCAAAGTAGGCTTATTTTCTATCTTCAGGCTAGCTAGTTTCTCAGGCTGTGCCGAGTTGCATAGGGAGCGTTAGGCGCAATCCACGGCTGCCTCTAGTGTGGTTGGAGAGGATTAGGGATTGCGGTCAGCAGAGTTCCCACGTCTCAGAGCTCGTTCTATGTTTTTGGGTTATTGTCAGGTCACTGTATGTGCTCTGACCTTTATGTCCATTGTGGTACTGAATTACCTTATCATAACAGTACTGGAGGCCCAAAGTACTAATGATTCTCAATAGAGGGAAAAAAGAAGTTCTGAGACCATTTTTTTTTCTCTGCACTGTGTTTTGCCTTTTTTTTCCCCTAGACATTTGGGTGGTTCAGGACACAGGTGTAGCGATGGACATTAAAGGTCTGTCTTCATGTGTGGATCAGCTCACGGCAAGAGTACAAAATATTCAAGACTTTGTGGTTCAGAATTCTATGTTAGAACCGAGAATTCCTATTCCTGATTTGTTTTTTGGAGATAGAACTAAATTTCTGAGTTTCAAAAATAATTTTAAACTATTTCTAGCTTTGAAACCTCGCTCCTCTGGTGACCAGTTCAACAAGTTAGGATCATTATTTCTTTTTTACGTGGCGACCCTCAGGACTGGGCATTTTCTCTTGCGTCAGGAGATCCTGCATTAAGTAATATCGATGCGTTTTTCCTGGCTCTCGGATTGCTGTACGATGAACCTAATTCAGTGGATCAGGCAGAGAAAAATTTGCTGGCTCTGTGTCAGGGTCAGGATGAGATAGAGGTATATTGTCAGAAATTTAGAAAGTGGTCTGTACTCACTCAATGGAATGAAGGTGCGCTCGCAGCTATTTTCAGAAAGGGTCTCTCTGAAGCCCTTAAGGATGTCATGGTGGGATTTCCTATGCCTGCTGGTCTGAATGAGTCTATGTCCTTGGCCATTCAGATCGGTCGACGCTTGCGTGAGCGTAAATCTGTGCACCATTTGGCGGTATTACCTGAGCTTAAACCTGAGCCTATGCAGTGCGATAGGACTTTGACCAGAGTTGAACGGCAAGAACACAGACGTCTGAATGGGCTGTCTTTCTACTGTGGTGATTCCACTCATGCTATCTCTGATTGTCCTAAGCGCACTAAGCGGTTCGCTAGGTCTGCCACCATTGGTACAGTACAGTCAAAATTTCTTCTGTCCGTTACCTTGATCTGCTCTTTGTCATCGTATTCTGTCATGGTATTTGTGGATTCAGGCGCTGCCCTGAATTTGATGGACTTGGAGTATGCTAAGCGTTGTGGGTTTTTCTTGGAGCCCTTGCAGTGTCCTATTCCATTGAGAGGAATTGATGCTACGCCTTTGGCCAAGAATAAGCCTCAGTACTGGACCCAGCTGACCATGTGCATGGCTCCTGCACATCAGGAGGTTATTCGCTTTCTGGTGTTGCATAATCTGCATGATGTGGTCGTGTTGGGGTTGCCATGGCTACAAGTCCATAATCCAGTATTAGATTGGAAATCCATGTCTGTGTCCAGCTGGGGTTGTCAGGAGGTACATGGTGATGTCCCATTTCTGACTATTTCGTCATCCACCCCTTCTGAGGTTCCAGAGTTCTTGTCTGATTACCGGGATGTATTTGATGAGCCCAAGTCCGATACCCTACCTCCGCATAGGGATTGTGATTGTGCTATCGATTTGATTCCTGGTAGTAAATTCCCAAAAGGTCGACAGTTTAATTTATCTGTGCCTGAGCACGCCGCTATGCGGAGTTATGTGAAGGAGTCCTTGGAGAAGGGGCATATTCGCCCGTCATCGTCGCCATTAGGAGCAGGGTTCTTTTTTGTAGCCAAGAAGGATGGTTCGCTGAGACCTTGTATAGATTACCGCCTTCTAAATAAGATCACGGTTAAATTTCAGTACCCCTTGCCGTTGTTATCTGATTTGTTTGCTCGGATTAAGGGGGCTAGTTGGTTCACCAAGATAGATGTTCGTGGTGCGTATAATCTTGTGCGTATTAAGCGAGGCGATGAATGGAAAACTGCATTTAATACGCCCGAGGGCCATTTTGAGTATCTAGTAATGCCATTCGGACTTGCCAATGCTCCATCAGTGTTTCAGTCCTTTATGCATGACATCTTCCGAGAGTACCTGGATAAATTCCTGATTGTGTACTTGGATGACATTTTGATCTTCTCGGATGATTGGGAGTCTCATGTGAAGCAGGTCAGAACGGTGTTTCAGGTCCTGCGTGCTAATTCTTTGTTTGTGAAGGGATCAAAGTGTCTCTTTGGTGTTCAGAAGGTTTCATTTTTGGGGTTCATCTTTTCCCCTTCTACTATCGAGATGGACCCTGTTAAGGTCCAAGCCATCCATGATTGGACTCAGCCGACATCTCTGAAAAGTCTGCAAAAGTTCCTGGGCTTTGCTAATTTTTATCGTCGCTTCATCTGCAATTTTTCTAGTATTGCTAAACCATTGACCGATTTGACCAAGAAGGTTGCTGATGTGGTCAATTGGTCTTCTGCTGCTGTGGAAGCTTTTCAAGAGTTGAAGCGTCGTTTTTCTTCTGCCCCTGTGTTGTGTCAACCAGATGTTTCGCTTCCATTCCAGGTCGAGGTTGATGCTTCTGAGATTGGAGCAGGGGCTGTTTTGTCGCAGAGAAGTTCTGATTGCTCGGTGATGAAACCATGCGCCTTCTTTTCCAGGAAGTTTTCGCCTGCTGAGCGAAATTATGATGTGGGCAATCGAGAGTTGCTGGCCATGAAGTGGGCATTCGAGGAGTGGCGTCATTGGCTTGAAGGAGCTAAGCATCGCGTGGTGGTCTTGACTGATCATAAGAACTTGACTTATCTTGAGTCTGCCAAGCGGTTGAATCCTAGACAGGCTCGTTGGTCGCTGTTTTTTGCCCATTTTGACTTTGTGATTTCGTACCTTCCGGGCTCTAAAAATGTGAAGGCGGATGCTCTGTCTAGGAGTTTTGTGCCCGAATCTCCGGGTTTATCTGAGCCGGCGGGTATCCTCAAAGAGGGAGTAATTGTGTCTGCCATCTCCCCTGATTTGCGGCGGGTGCTGCAAAAATTTCAGGCTAATAAACCTGATCGTTGCCCAGCGGAGAAACTGTTTGTCCCTGATAGGTGGACGAATAAAGTTATCTCTGAGGTTCATTGTTCGGTGTTGGCTGGTCATCCTGGAATCTTTGGTACCAGAGAGTTAGTGGCTAGATCGTTTTGGTGGCCATCTCTGTCGCGGGATGTGCGCTCTTTTGTGCAGTCCTGTGGGATTTGTGCTCGGGCTAAGCCCTGCTGTTCTCGTGCCAGTGGGTTGCTTTTGCCCTTGCCGGTCCCGAAGAGGCCTTGGACACATATCTCTATGGATTTTATTTCAGATCTTCCCGTCTCTCAAAAGATGTCAGTCATTTGGGTGGTCTGTGATCGCTTCTCTAAGATGGTCCATTTGGTACCCTTGTCTAAATTACCTTCCTCCTCTGATTTGGTGCCATTGTTCTTCCAGCATGTGGTTCGTTTACATGGCATTCCAGAGATTATCGTTTCTGACAGAGGTTCCCAGTTTGTTTCGAGGTTTTGGCGAGCCTTTTGTGGTAGGATGGGCATTGACTTGTCTTTTTCCTCGGCTTTCCATCCTCAGACTAATAGCCAGACCGAACGAACCAATCAGACCTTTGAAACATATCTGAGATGCTTTGTTTCTGCTGATCAGGATGACTGGGTGTCCTTTTTGCCTTTGGCTGAGTTCGCCCTTAATAATCGGGCCAGCTCGGCTACCTTGGTTTCTCCGTTATTCTGCAACTCTGGGTTCCATCCTCGTTTCTCTTCAAGGCAGGTTGAGTCTTCGGACTGTCCTGGTGTGGATACTGTGGTGGACAGGTTGCAGCAGATTTGGACTCATGTAGTGGACAATTTGACCTTGTCCCAGGAGAAGGCTCAACGTTTCGCTAATCGCAGACGCTGTGTGGGTCCCCGACTTCGTGTTGGGGATTTGGTTTGGTTATCTTCTCGTCATATTCCTATGAAGGTTTCCTCTCCTAAGTTTAAGCCTCGTTTCATTGGTCCGTATAGGATTTCTGAGGTTCTTAATCCTGTGTCTTTTCGTCTGACCCTTCTAGATTCTTTTTCCATACATAACGTATTCCATAGGTCATTGTTGCGGAGATACGTGGCACCTATGGTTCCATCTGTTGATCCTCCTGCCCCGGTTTTGGTGGAGGGGGAGTTGGAGTATATTGTGGAGAAGATTTTGGATTCTCGTGTTTCAAGACGGAAACTCCAGTATCTGGTTAAGTGGAAGGGTTATGCTCAGGAAGATAATTCCTGGGTCTTTGCCTCTGATGTCCATGCTCCCGATCTTGTTCGTGCCTTTCATATGGCTCATCCTATGCGTCTGGGGGCTCTGGTGAGGGTTCGGTGACCCCTCGTCAAGGGGGGGGTACTGTTGTGAATTCTGTGGCAGAGCTCTCTCCTGTGGTCACAAGTGGTACTTCGGCTGATTCTCTCTGTGAGCTTCCGTTGGTGGAGGAAAGTGGTACTGCGGCTTCTGAGTTTCCTTCCTCAGGTGATGTGGTGAAGTCGTTAGGTGCTGCTCTATTTAACTCCACCTAGTGCTTTGATCCTGGCCTCCAGTCAATGTTCTAGTATTGGACCTGTTTCCTCCTGGATCGTTCCTTTGGCCTGCTGCTCTGCATAGCTAAGTTCCGCTTTGCTATTTTGTTTGCTGTTTTTTTCTGTCCAGCTTGTCTTTTTGTTTTTTCCTGCTTGCTGGAAGCTCTGGGACGCAGAGGGTGTACCTCCGTGCCGTTAGTTCGGTACAGAGGGTCTTTTTGCCCCCTTTGCGTGGTTTTTGTAGGGTTTTGTGTTGACCACAAAGTTACCTTTCCTATCCTCGCTCTGTTCAGAAAGTCGGGCCTCACTTTGCTAAATCTATTTCATCTCTATGTTTGTCTTTTCATCTTAACTCACAGTCATTATATGTGGGGGCTGCCTTTTCCTTTGGGGTATTTCTCTGAGGCAAGGTAGGCTTTTTTTCTATCTTCAGGCTAGCTAGTTTCTCAGGCTGTGCCGAGTTGCATAGGGAGCGTTAGGCGCAATCCACGGCTGCCTCTAGTGTGGTTGGAGAGGATTAGGGATTGCGGTCAGCAGAGTTCCCACGTCTCAGAGCTCGTTCTATGTTTTTGGGTTATTGTCAGGTCACTGTATGTGCTCTGACCTCTATGTCCATTGTGGTACTGAATTACCTTATCATAACACAGGAGGTCATCGCCCGACAGGACCTGAGGCTGCTGGCTTGGGACACTGTGTGAGGCGCAGGGCAGGAGGGCATGAGCCCGTGCAGAGAGACGACCTATGAAGGTACACAAGAATGGGTCCCGGAAAAGTGCATCCAAACTGCCCGAGAGCTGGCTGGACCACTGACCCGGATGACACAGCACCACGCTGGTGATTGTAACCTAAAGACTGTGAGTAAAGTGTGAATACTGCACCCTGCTGTGTCCTCAGATTTATTTACTGCATCACCTGCCCTGTACTACAACAGATACCATCATCAAATTAACCCTATAACTGCCCTGGGGCCCCCTCTACCCATGGAGAGCTGTAACATCTCTGCTGCATCACCATCCGCCCCAGTGGACCTGCATCTATTGCCAAACACCTCGGGTGGCCTCACGACTTAATCACTTATAAGACTTTCCTCCTTGCATTTTATTGCATGCTTAGGGCCACGGACCAGGTCACTGCTGCCGTGCCATCCGCTGAAGAACTGACCGGCCTGGACAGACTACCCCCGGCTCTAGCAGGCGTGTCACATGCATGGCAGGTACTGGCTGGAACGGCTGGTGTGCAGACTATGATGACAAGGGCAGACAGGTAGAGCTGGTATACAGACTGGCACAGCAGATGCAGGCAGGTACGGCTGGTATAAAGGCAGGTATGGCAGGTGCAGGCAGGTATGGCTGGTATACAGGCTGGCACAACAGGTACAGGCAGGTACGCTGATATACAGGCTGGCATGGCAGGTGCAGGCAAGTTTGGTGGGCATACAGGCTGGCATGAAAAGGGCAGGCTGGTATGGCTGGTATACAGGATGGCATGGAAGGTGCTGGCAAGCACGACTGGATTACAGGAACACACAGCAGGTATGAGAAGACAGGTACAGACAGGGACAGGCAGAGACTGGTGTGTCCTGACATGGACTGCAAGATACAGGGACCTGAGAACTAGCAGGTGTGTAACAAGGCAGAGTGAACATGTTGCTCACCTCTCATCAAGTGGAGGTGCCTTAAATAATAAGTGTCTCCCAGTTATTAGCTGGGAACACTATAGGATGGGTCGCACTGTCTCTTTAAAAAGGAGAGAGCACATGCATGCTTTAAACACAGTGCCCGGGATCTGTAAGCCTTGCATAGACCCAGGCAGCAACAGGAAGAGGAGGAATTGAGGACCCGGGGCTGTAGCTGTGAATAGGCATCACTGCCGGGAGAGGAGGGAAGCATGTAGGGATGCCTGTGCTACAACAAGTGGTGGAAAACAAGAATAGCAGAGAAAGGGTGGTAATTACTGGAGATATTTGGTGTAGATGTAGAGCAAGGAAAGAGGGTGGCAGAGCCACACTTTAGAAATGGTCAGTGTGAAATAAAAGGAGGAAGAGTACCTGACAAAGAGATAACCGTTCAAAGAATGGCTACGTTTTAGATAGCAGTCAGGAATTGACCTGGGGAATGAGGCCTAGTAAGCCTGCCAACCCAAAGGACATTACCAGCATATAGCATTTGGGTGTTAATAGTCATACCAGTAAGATCTTTCTCCAGATTAGCCACTAGGTCTGATACCTAGAAATTTTACCATTTGGCTCTGAAGAGTTCTCGATTTTGTCCCAAAAAGTTCAAACCTATTGTCTGGAGCCATACTAGCCCAGTGTTGTATCCTAAACGCACCTGTGGCAACCACATAGTACTCAACCGCTCATGAAGTTCCACTCACTATAACCCACATCTCTGTTTGCATTGAATTGTAAGCTGTGGACTACACTATTTACAACATATGACTATTACAACATTTCTTTTTGATCTGTGTTATGTAGATATGATTGACTCTTTTGAAATTTGAACTAGCCAGTTTAGCAATTTTTTTCCAATAAATTATTCAACTCAGTTTACAGGTAGTCTAATTGACCTAAAAATATGTATTTCACCCTATGGTCTTCTAGGAATGTATCCACCCCTTTCAACCTCTTTAACACAAACACAGATTTAGTAATATCAATGTGACCTCACCATAGAAACAGATGGTAACACGGTATTAATCAACAGTTCCTTTAATAACAAAATGCACTGACATAATTTTCATTAATTTAAAAAATAATTAAACAGTCCAGATATTATCCAATTAAGCCATTTCTGATGAGGCAGAGCATACTAACACTGACTCAATTTGACGTTGTCTCTGTTAGAGGTAACATAAAGGCCCCTTCACATTAAGCGACGCTGCAGCGATACCGACAACGATCCGGATCGCTGCAGCGTCGCTGTTTGGTCGCTGGAGAGCTGTCACACAGACCGCTCTCCAGCGACCAATGATCCCGAAGTCCCCGGGTAACCAGGGTAAACATCGGGTTACTAAGCGCAGGGCCGCGCTTAGTAACCCGATGTTTACCCTGGTTACCAGAGTAAAAGTAAAAAAAAACAACCACTACATACTTACCTACCGCTGTCTGTCCCCGGCGCTCTGCTTCTCTGCACTCCTCCTGTACTGGCTGTGAGCACAGCGGCCGGAAAGCAAAGCGGTGACGTCACCGCTCTGCTTTCTGTCTGACCGACGCTCACAGCCAGTACAGGAGGAGTGCAGAGCACAGCGCCGGGGACAGACAGCGGTAGGTAAGTATGTAGTGTTTGGTTTTATTTTACTTTTACGCTGGTAACCAGGGTAAACATCGGGTTACTAAGCGCGGCCCTGCGCTTAGTTACCCGATGTTTACCCTGGTTACCAGTGAAGACATCGCTGGATCGGTGTCACACACGCCGATCCAGCGATGTCCACGGGAGATCCAGCGACGAAATAAAGTTCTGGACTTTGTTCAGCGACCAACGATCTCCCAGCAGGGGCCTGATCGTTGGTCGCTGTCACACAGAACGATTTCCTTAACGATATCGTTGCTACGTCACAAAAAGCAACGATATCGTTAATGATATCGTTATGTGTGATGGTACCTTTATCCTGCTGTGTTTGAGATTAATGATGTGCCATACAGTATTGTCCATAACCCCCTTTATTTTCACCCCACTAGTATGCTTGCAAGAAAAAAGGAGGCCAATTGTGGAATGAGTTTGGTGCTATTTCTGCCTAGCTATTTCTTTTTTAATATTTTCAATTCACTTTGTACAACACTATAATTAACAACTGACAATCTTTTCAACCCCAATTATTCAACCATAGCCAAAAAGAATGTAATAATAAATGCTAGGCTGGTGTAGATATACTGTATAATGCAAAATGTGTGCAGCAATCTGCAGTATAAAAGGCATATAGAGCTAAAATTCTATATTTTTCTACTTTTTTTTTTTCAATTTTCTTTTAAATGTCAACACCTTTCTTAAAACTGACCTGTTAACAAATGTATGTAGGTACCCAACCAAAAAGCCATTAATAGTATTAGTGTGTTGTGTAAGGATGTAAAATTTGACTAGTAAAACATACGTTCAAAAAATATGGTTTGCAACATACACACTTTGTGGGGTAGACAGTCAAAGTTAACTGTCTGGATATAGGGGAATTTTCTTTTGTAGTTTTTAAAAACTATTATTCCCCCTTCACTAAAAGGTTTGCAGAAGAAATGCAAAAATGAATTACAATCTCTTCTGACAAGCAAGCACACTGTCTATGACTGAGACTTATGTCATTTTTTTTTCTTTTAAAGTACAACTCCTTTTTTAATGCAGTGCTAGAATGGTGCATCTACACTGTGTGCAGAATTATTAGGCAAGTTTTTTTTTGATCACATGATACTTTTTATACATGTTATCCTACTCCAATCTGTTCAGGCTTGAGAGCCAGCTACCAATTAAGTAAATCAGGTGATGTGCATCTCTGTAATGAGGAGGGGTGTTGTCTAATGACATCAAATCCCTATATAAGGTGTGCTTAATTATTAGGCAACTTCCTTTCCTTTGGCAAAATGGGTCAGAAGAGAGATTTGAAAAGTCCAAAATTGTGAGATGTCTTGCAGTGGGATGCAGCAGTCTTGAAATTGCCAAACTTTTGATGTGTGATCACCGAACAATCAAGCGTTTCATGGCATATAGCCAACAGAGTCGCAAGAAGCGTGTTGGGCAAAAAAGGCGCCAAATAACTGCCCATGAATTGAGGAAAATCAAGCGTGAAGCTGCCAAGATGTCATTTGCCACCAGTTTTGACATATTTCAGAGTTGCAACGTTACTGGAGTAACAAAAAGCAAAAGGTGTGCGATACTCAGGGACATGGCCAAGATAAGGAAGGCTGAAAAATGACCACTTTTGAATAAGAAACATAAGATAAAACGTCAAGACTGGGCCAAGAAATATCTTAAGACTGACTTTTCAAAAGTTTTATGGACTGATGAAATGAGAGTGAGTCTTAATGGGCCAGATGGATGGGCCAGAGGCTGCGTCAGTAAAGGACAGAGAGCTCCACTCTGACTGAGATGCCAGCAAAGTGGAGGTGGGGTACTTGTATGGGCTGGTATAATTAAAGATGAACTTGTGGAACCTTTTTGGGTTTAGGATGGAGAGAAGCTCAACTCCCAGACCTAATGCCAGTTTCTGGAAGACAACTTCTTCAAACAGTAGTACAGGAAGAAGTTTGTATCGTTCAAGAAAAACATGATTTTCATGCAGGCCAATGCTCCATCACATGCCTCCAACTACTCCACAGCATGGCTGGCCAGTAAAGGTCTCAAAGAAGAAAAATTAATGACATGGCTCCCTTGTTCACCTGATCTGAACCCCATTGAGAACCTGTGGTCCCTCATAATATGTGAAATGTACAGGGAGGGAAAACAGTTTACCTCTCAGAACAGTGTCTGGGAGGCTGTGGTGGCTGCTGCACGCAATGTTGATCGTAAACTGTTCAAGCAACTGTCAGAATCTATGGATGGAAGGCTGTTGAGTGTCATCATAAGGAAAGGTGGCTAAATTGGTCACTAATTTTTGGGGGTTTTGTTTTTGCATGTCAGAAATGTTTATTTCTAAATTTTGTGCAGTGATATTGGTGTACCTGGTGAAAATAAACAAGTAAGATGGGAATATATTTGGTTTTTATTAAGTTGCCTAATAATTCTGCACAGTAAGGCTGCCATCACACTAGCAGTATTTGGTCAGTATTTTATATCAGTATTTGTAAGCCAAAACCAGGAGTGGAACAAATAGAGGAAAAGTATAATAGAAACATATGCATCACTTCTGCATTTATCACCCACTCCTGGTTTTGGCTGACAAATACTGAGGTAAAATACTGACCAAATACTGCTAGTGTGAAGGCAGCCTAATAGTTACCTGCACAAACAGATATCCTCCTAAGATAGCCAAATCTAAAAAAAAGTCCAAAATGAAGAAAAAACAGAAGTGCACTCACCGATCCTCAAAAACACCAATCCTTTATTTAGAACATGTGCAGGTGACAACAGGGAGAACGTGGACAGAAAGGACTGCCGCGCTTCTACGGGTCCTGAACTCAGTGACCGGTGAGTGCACTTCTGTTTTTTCTTCATTTTGGACTTATACATTACTAAAACAGTGCACCCGAGTGTCCTTTTACCAGATATATATGGCACTGCAGCGGCAAGTAGCTGTGGAGATTTTGGGTTTTCAAACAGTAGTGGTGCCGTATTATCTTTTCTTCATTTTTCAAATCTAAAAAAACCCCACTCCAACTTTCAAAAATATTAAGCTTTGATATTTATGAGTCTTTTGGGTTGATTGAGAACATAGTTGTTGATCAATAATAAAAATAATCCTCTAAAATGCAACCTGCCTAATAATTCTGCACACAGTGTAGTCTAAGTTTACTGTCCCCATTATTATACTTACCAACCGCTGTCTTCATCTTTTATCGGTGCTGCTTAGGTTGGTAATTTGCAGGTTGTGATGTGCTAAATTTCTCAAGTCTTGCTGGGCAATCCAGAAGTCATAATTCAATGTAAGTCTATCAGACCCAGAACGGGGCTCTCACAGACTTACATTGAGAGCTTGTGACTTTTAACTCTGATTTATGATGAGTCAGAAGTTGCGGTTATAAAATGGCAGGGCGGGACCAGAGCGGCACTGGAAGCAGCTGAAGATAGTGTCTGGTAAGTACAATACTTGAGTCAAGAAACTTGGATTAAATGCACTGCTCTCCGAGATGAAATAAAAAAAAAAAAATGTTGGAGTGGTGCCTTAAATATTCTTGTGCTGTCTTGCTGCTGCTTTCTAGTACAGCAGAACAGATGAGAGCTACACCAAATCACTAATCAATCACTGTCTCACTGCTATCAATTAAATCTATGTATTATTTAGAGACTACTGCTCTTATCATCTTCACTGTTGCAGATATTTAAAATATTACTTTCTTTTTTGTGGATTGAGTTGAAGCTTTTATTGGGAACACTTTACATAACATTTATTCGGCACTATATGCTGAGCATTTATATCGGAGTATCCATCTCAATCTCCAAGTGACGTGATTCAGATGAAACCCTAGAGGGAGCCACTCACTATAAATAGGCACCAGAGTTACTCAGAACTCCTTTTGACCTCTGTTCAATGTTGTACTTCTTTTCAGAAATGCACAAAACTGTGGTGGATCGTGCTTTTATGCTCTCCTAAAAAGGACTCCGCTGGTCATAGGCCAGGCGATGTCCACGGTGCCTCCATCCTCCTCATTATAGGGAATCTTCTGCTGTGGGTTCCCTCTGAAACACGTATTTCACAGATTTACATGGAACCTTGGTGTATGTGCTCAATGTTGAGTGCAGGATAAATGTGAGCTGAGCCTTAGGCTATGTTCACACGCTGCGGATGTTGCTGCGGATCCGCAGCGTTTCCACAGCTGCGGGTCCACAGCGGTTTCCCATGCGTTTACAGTACAATATAAACCTATGGGAAACGCAATCCGCAGTGCACATGCTGCGAAAAAAAACGCGGAAACGCTGTGGTTTACATTCCGCAGCATGTCAATTCTTTGTGCTGAATCCGCAGCGGTGTTATACCTGCTCCATAATAGGAAACCGCAGGAGTAAAACCGCAGTGGAATCTGCACAAAAACTGTGGCAAATCCGCGATATATCCGCAGGAAAAATGCAGTGTTTTTGCCCTGCAGATTTATCAAATCCGCTGCGGAAAAATCTGCAGTGGACCATTTCTACGTGTGCACATACCCTTACTGTCATCTTTAGGAGGCAGAATGAACAAATCAACAGTAGGGTTGAGCGAAACGGGTCGTTCATTTTCAAAAGTCGCCGACTTTTGGCAAAGTCGGGTTTCATGAAACCCGATCCGACCCCTGTGCGGGGTCGGCCATGCGGTACGCGACTTTCACGCCAAAGTCGCGTTTCAATGACGCGAAAAGCGCCATTTCTCAGCCAATGAAGGTAAACGCAGAGTGTGGGCAGCGTGATGACATAGGTCCTGGTCCCCACCATCTTAGAGAAGGGCATTGCAGTGATTGGCTTGCTGTCTGCGGCGTCACAGGGGCTATAAAGGGGAGTTCCCGCCGACCGCCATGTTACTGCTGCTGATCTGAGCTTAGGGAGAGGTTGCTGCCGCTTCGTCAGAAGCAGGGATAGCGTTAGGCAGGGTCCATTAACCACCAAACCGCTTGTGCTGTAGCGATTTCCACTGCCCAACACCACCTTCGGTGTGCAGGGACAGTGGAAGCTACATTTTTTTTTTTTCCCCCTCAGCGCTGTAGCTCATTGGGCTGCCCTAGAAGGCTCCCTGATAGCTGCATTGCTGTGTGTACGCCGCTGTGCAAACCAACTGCTTTTTTCAAAGCACAAATCCTCTTGTTCCTTCCTTTCTGCACAGCTATCTTGTTTGTTTGTCCACACTTTTTATTTAATTTGTGCATCAGTCCACTCCTTATTGCTGCCTGCCATACCTGGCTGAGATTACTGCAGGGAGATAGTAATTGAAGGACACTCCCTGTTTTTTTTTTTTTTTTTGTGGGAGATTAAGATTGACATTTCTGCTAGAGTGCCATCCCTGTCTGTGTCATCTCTCACTCAGTGGGCCATAGAAAGCCTATTTATTTTTTTTGCTTGATTTGGGTTATAAAATCTACCTGAAAAAATCACTACATCAATCAGTGGGAGAAAAATATTGGCCTCAGGGCTTGTGTGCCACTCCTGACTCCTGTGTGCATCATCACTCACTCAGTGGGCCATAGAAAGCCCATTTTTTTTTTTTTTGCTTTATTTGGGTTCTAAATTCTACCTGAAAAAATCAATAAATCAATCAGTGGGAGATTAATATTGGCCTTTGGGCTTGTGTGCCAGTCCTAAGCGTGCCATCTCTCTCTCTCAGATAGTGGGCCATAGAAAGCCTATTTATTTTTTATTTTTTTTATTGGGTTTATAAATTTTCCCTGGAAAAAAAAAAAAAAAGTGGGAGATTAATATTGGCCTCTGGGCTTGTGTGCCAGTCCTGAGCGTGCCATCTCTCTCACAAATAGTGGGCCATAGAAAGCCTATTTATTTATTTTTTTTTGGTTTTATAAATTCTCCCTTAAAAAAAAAAGGGAGATTAATATTGGCCTTTGGGCTTGTGTGCCAGTCCTAAGCGTGCCATCTCTCTCTGTCTCTCAGATAGTGGGCCATAGAAAGCCTATTTATTATTTTTTTTATTGGGTTTATAAATTTTCCCTGGAACAAAAAAAAAAAAGTGGGAGATAAATATTGGCCTCTGGGCTTGTGTGCCACTCCTGACTCCTGTGTGCGTCATCTCTCACTCAGTGGGCCATAGAAAGCCTTTTTTTGTTTTATTTGTTTTCTAAATTCTCCCTGAAAAAATCATTTTATTTTCTTTGGTTTCTAAATTCTTCCTGAAAAAAATCATTTTATTCTATTTTTTTTTTCCTAAAGTCTCCCTGAAAAAAAAACCAAAAAAAAACAAATCAGTGGGAGATTAATATTGCCCTTTCTGCTTGTGTGCCAGTCTTGACTCCTGGGTGTGCCATCTCTCTCTCTCTCTCCAATTGTGGGCCATAGAAAGCCTATTTTTTTTTAGCTTGATTTGGGTTCCAAAATCTACCTGAAAAAATCACTACATCAATCAGTGGGAGATAAATATTGGCCTCTGGGCTTGTGTGCCACTCCTGACTCCTGTGTGCGTCATCTCTCACTCAGGGGGCCATAGAAAGCCTTTTTTTGTTTTATTTGTTTTCTAAATTCTCCCTGAAAAAATCATTTTATTTTATTTGGTTTCTAAATTCTTCCTGAAAAAATCATTTTATTCTATTTTTTTTTTTCCTAAAGTCTCCCTGAAAAAAAAAAAAAAAAAAAATCAGTGGGAGATTAATATTGCCCTTTCTGCTTGTGTGCCAGTCTTGACTCCTGGGTGTGCCATCTCTCTCTCTCTCCAATTGTAGGCCATAGAAAGCCTATTATTTTTTTTAGCTTGATTTGGGTTCCAAAATCTACCTGAAAAAATTACTACATCAATCAGTGGGAGATAAATATTGGCCTCTGGGCTTGTGTGCCACTCCTGACTCCTGTGTGCGTCATCTCTCACTCAGTGGGCCATAGAAAGCCTTTTTTTGTTTTATTTGTTTTCTAAATTCTCCCTGAAAAAATCATTTTATTTTATTTGGTTTCTAAATTCTTCCTGAAAAAATCATTTTATTCTATTATTTTTTTTTCCTAAAGTCTCCCTTAAAAAAAAAAAAAAATCAAATCAGTGGGAGATTAATATTTACATTTGTGCTTCAGTGACAGTCCTGCGTGTGTGGCATCTCTCTCATTTGTTGCCACCAACAACAGAGTGTGTAACATTGTGCCTGATTTTCGTTGTGGTCTCACTCACCTGTAAAGGGGTAGCTAAATCATACTGTGTGTGAATTACACACCGTGTAATTTGTGTGACAGCAACAAATACCGTTAGTTTGTTTACGTTTTTAAAACAATGAGGAAGTATGGTGGAAGAGGTCGTGGCCGGGGGCGTTCATTGTCAGCTGGTAATGAGGGTAGTGGTAGTGGTGGAGCATCAGCTGGTCGTGGGAAAAAAAATATTGCACCTAAGTCTGGAGCTGTGGAGCCAGGTTCGTCGTCTGGCTACACAAGGCCTCGAACGCTCCCTTTTCTGGGAGTAGGAAAACCGCTTTTAAAGCCGGAGCAGCAAGAGCAAGTTTTGGCTTATCTTGCTGACTCAGCCTCTAGCTCTTTTGCCTCCTCTCGTGAAACTGGTAAATGTCAAAGCAGCGCGTCGTTAGTGGATGTTCACGGTCAGGGACAAGTCGCTTCCTTGTCCTCTTCAGCAAAAACAACAACAGAGAAGAATGCAGCAGGCGACACAACGGGTTACTCCATGGAGCTCTTTACACATACCGTCCCTGGCTTAGAAAGTGAAACAGTTAACAGTCCATGCCCATTACAAGTTGAATCTGACATGGAGTGCACTGATGCACAGCCACAGCCAGACTACTATGCTGGTCCTTTGACTCAGACCACAACATTGCCCTCTCAGGGTGCTGATCAAGAATCAGACCCTGATGAGACTATGTTGCCCCATCACGAACGCTATACCACCGACCGACACGGTGACACAGACGAAGTTGCACACGAGCTACAAGAAGAGGTAATAGATGACCCAGTTCTTGACCCCGATTGGCAGCCATTGGGGGAACAGGGTGCAGGCGGCAGCAGTTCTGAAGCGGAGGAGGAGGGGCCGCAGCAGGCATCAACATCGCAACAGGTTCCATCTGCCGGGCCCGTATCTTGCCCAAAACGCGTGGCAAAGCCAAAAGCTGTTGGAGGACAGCGTGGCCATCCGGTTAAAGCTCAGTCTGCAATGCCTGAAAAGGTATCCGATGCTAGAAAGAGTGCAGTCTGGCATTTTTTTAAACAACATCCAATTGATCAGCGCAAAGTCATCTGTCAAAAATGTTCAACTACCTTAAGCAGAGGACAGAATCTGAAAAGTCTCAATACAAGTTGCATGCATAGACATTTAACCACCATGCATTTGCAAGCTTGGACTAACTACCAAACGTCCCTTAAGGTTGTAGCACCCTCGGCCAATGAAGCTAGTCAGCAACGCAACATCCCTTCCGGCAGTGTAGGGCCACCATTTTCCGCACCACCTGCAGTATCTGTGCAGGTTTCTTTGCCAGGCCAAAGCAGTCAGGGTCAGGGAATCACCAGTTTCGTAGTAGGAAACACTGCATCTAGGGCACCGGTGGCAACAATACCATCTCCCACCGTCTCTCAGTCTGCCATGTCCACCGGCACCCCCGCTAGTTCCACGATCTCCAGCTCTCCAGTCCAGCTCACCCTACATGAGACTATGGTTAGAAAAAGGAAGTACTTAGCCTCGCATCCGCGTACACAGGGTTTGAACGCACACATAGCTAGACTAATCTCGTTAGAGATGATGCCCTACCGGTTAGTTGAAAGCGAAGCTTTCAAAGCCCTGATGGACTACGCTGTACCACGCTACAAGCTACCCAGTCGACACTTTTTTTCCAGAAAAGCCATCCCAGCCCTCCACCAGCATGTTAAAGAGCGCATCGTCCATGCACTCAGGCAATCTGTGAGCACAAAGGTGCACCTGACAACAGATGCATGGACCAGTAGGCATGGCCAGGGACGTTACGTGTCCATCACGGCACACTGGGTAAATGTGGTGGATGCAGGGTCCACAGGGGACAGCAAGTTTGGGACAGTTCTGCCTAGCCCACGGTCTAGGAAACAATTGGCTGTAGCCGTTCGCACCCCCTCCTCCTCCTCTTCGTCCTCCTGCAGAAGCGAGAGCTCGTCCACAGACCGCAGTCGCACAACCACTCCATCCGCAGCTGCTACTGTTGCACACCAGGTCTCCCATTATGGGGCAGCTACTGGCAAACGTCAGCAGTAGTGTTGAGCATTCCGATACCGCAAGTATCGGGTATCGGCCGATACTTGCGGTATCGGAATTCCGATACCGAGATCCGATATTTTTGTGATATCGGGTATCGGTATCGGAAGTGTAAAATAAAGAATTAAAATAAAAAATATTGTTATATTCACCTCTCCGGCGGCCCCTGGACATCAGCGGGAGGATCCGGCGTCCGGCACGGCTTCTTTCTTCAAAATGCGCGCCTTTAGGACCTGTGGTATGACGTCCCGGCTTCTGATTGGTCGCGTGCCGCCCATGTGACCGCCACGCGACCAATCAGAAGCCGCGACGTCATTCCTCAGCTAAAGTCCTAGAATGAGCGCCTTCTAGGACCTGAGGAATGACGTCGCGGCTTCTGATTGGTCGCGTGGCGGTCACATGGGCGGCACGCGACCAATCAGAAGCCGGGACGTCATACCACAGGTCCTAAAGGCGCGCATTTTGAAGAAAGAAGCCGTGCCGGACGCCGGATCCTCCCGCTGATGTCCAGGGGCCGCCGGAGAGGTGAATATAACAATATTTTTTATTTTAATTCTTTATTTTACACTTTAATATGGATCCCAGGGCCTGAAGGAGAGTTTCCTCTCCTTCAGACCCTGGGATCCATGAGGATACATTCCGATACTTGATGTCCCATTGACTTGTATTGGTATCGGATATCGGTATCGGCGATATCCGATATTTTTCGGGTATCGGCCGATACTATCCGATACCGATACTTTCAAGTATCGGACGGTATCGCTCAACACTAGTCAGCAGGCTGTATTGGCTATGAAGTGTTTGGGCGACAACAGACACACTGCGGAAGTTCTGTCCGAGTTCTTGCAGAAAGAAACGCAGTCGTGGCTGGGCACTGTAGATCTTGAGGCAGGCAAGGTAGTGAGTGATAACGGAAGGAATTTCATGGCTGCCATCTCCCTTTCCCAACTGAAACACATTCCTTGCCTGGCTCACACCTTAAACCTGGTGGTGCAGTGCTTCCTGAAAAGTTATCCGGGGTTATCCGACCTGCTCCTCAAAGTGCGTGGACTTTGCTCACATATCCGCCGTTCGCCCGTACACTCCAGCCGTATGCAGGCCTATCAGCGTTCTTTGAACCTTCCCCAGCATCGCCTAATCATAGACGTTGCAACAAGGTGGAACTCAACACTGCACATGCTTCAAAGACTGTGTGAACAGAGGCGGGCTGTTATGTTTTTGTGGGAGGATACACATACACGGGCAGGCAGTAGGATGGCAGACATGGAGTTGTCAGGTGTGCAGTGGTCGAAGATTCAAGACATGTGTCAAGTCCTTCAGTGTTTTGAGGAATGCACACGGCTGGTTAGTGCAGACAACGCCATAATAAGCATGAGCATCCCCCTAATGCGTCTGCTGATGCAAAGTTTGACGCACATAAAGGATCAGGCGTCTGCAGCTGAGGAAGAGGAAAGCCTTGATGACAGTCAGCCATTGTCTGGCCAGGGCAGTGTACAGGACGAGATAGCGGGCGAAGAGGAGGAGGAGGACGAGGAGGATGATGGGGATGATTATATTTTTAATGAGGAAGCTTTTCCGGGGCCACTGGAAATTGGTGGCGCGGCAAGGCCGGGTTCTGGTTTTTTGAGGGACACAAGTGACGTGGATTTGCCTGAAACTGCCCCTCAACCAAGCACAACTGCAGATTTGAGAACTGGAACTTTGGCCCACATGGCGGATTATGCCTTACGTATCCTTAAAAGGGACACACGCATAACTAAAATGATGAATGATGACGATTACTGGTTGGCCTGCCTCCTTGATCCTCGCTATAAAGGCAAATTGCAAAATATAATGCCACATGAGAACTTGGAACTAATATTAGCAACCAAACAATCAACTCTTGTTGACCGTTTGCTTCTGGCATTCCCTGCACACAGCGCCCGTGATCGTTCTCACACGAGCTGCAGGGGCCAGCAGACCAGAGGAGTTAGAGGGGCAGAAATCAGAAGTGGCGTTGGCCAGAGAGGTTTTCTGACCAGGTTGTGGAGTGATTTTGCTATGACCGCAGACAGGACAGGTACTGCAGCATCAATTCAAAGTGACAGGAGACAACATTTGTCCAGTATGGTTACAAACTATTTTTCATCCCTTATCGATGTTCTCCCTCAACCGTCATTCCCATTTGATTACTGGGCATCAAAATTAGACACCTGGCCAGAATTGGCAGAATATGCATTGCAGGAGCTTGCTTGCCCGGCAGCTAGTGTCCTATCAGAAAGAGTATTCAGTGCTGCAGGTTCAATACTAACAGAAAAAAGGACTCGTCTGGCTACCCAAAATGTAGATGATCTAACCTTCATTAAAATGAACCACAACTGGATTTCGAAATCTTTTGCCCCACCTTGCCCGGCTGACACCTAGCTTTCCTATGGAAAGGTCTTGCCTGTGGACTATTCTGAATGCCTTTTCCAATCTCGTAATTTTCTGCACCTGATTGTCCAGCATACGACATGTTTACACCTCACTAAATGGCCAAACTCCCCACACGGGGCCGTGGTATCGACACTTGGCGACAGCACCCGTGAGAGTGCAGTTTGTCTGAAGACGTAATTGAGCCCGCTTTTGGTCGACGGCACTGCCACTGGGTCCCTCCTAGTACAATAAAGTGTCTCTGGCGGTGGTGGTGCGCACCCAACGTCAGACACACCGTTGTAATATGAGGGGCCCTGGGCCTGTACCGCCGGCCACAAGACAGTTTTCCCCCACCCCAGCTCAAACAGTGCTCTACCACTTGCAAAATTATCTCACAGCTCCACCAATGTTTAGTCTATGCGCTGACATCCTTCAATGCCTGCCACTGACAATACCATTGTATTGACATTTTTGTTATGTTAGGCCTTCGATGCCTGTCTGTGGTCACTCCTTCCACTAGGCCTCCACTGACCACACCACTGCTGCCCGTGTACCCCTGTAACCAATTTAAAATTGCCTACAGCCATGTGTTATTATTTTAGGCCTTCGATGCCTGTCTGCGGTGACTCCTTCCACTAGGCCTCCACTGACCACACCACTGCTGCCCGTGTACCCCTGTAACCAATTTAAAATTGCCTAGAGCCATGTGTTATTATTTTAGGCCTTCGATGCCTGTCTGCGGTGACTCCTTCCACTAGGCCTCCACTGACCACACCACTGCTGCCCGTGTACCCCTGGAACCAATTTAAAATTGCCTACAGCCATGTGTTATTATTTTAGGCCTTCGATGCCTGTCTGCGGTCACTCCTTCCACTAGGCCTCCACTGACCACACCACTGCTGCCCGTGTACCCCTGGAACCAATTTAAAATTGCCTACAGCCATGTGTTATTATTTTAGGCCTTCGATGCCTGTCTGCGGTCACTCCTTCCACTAGGCCTCCACTGACCACACCACTGCTTCCCGTGTACCCCTGGAACCAATTTAAAATTGCCTACAGCCATGTGTTATTATTTTAGGCCTTCGATGCCTGTCTGCGGTCACTCCTTCCACTAGGCCTCCACTGACCACACCACTGCTGCCCGTGTACCCCTGGAACCAATTTAAAATTGCCTACAGCCATGTGTTATTATTTTAGGCCTTCGATGCCTGTCTGCGGTCACTCCTTCCACTAGGCCTCCACTGACCACACCACTGCTGCCCGTGTACCCCTGGAACCAACATCAGAAAATATAAAAATAAGTATTTTGCTTATAAAAAAGAAAATACTGGAGAGATATCAAATGCAGACATTTTAACATTAAAAACAAACACATACAACAAAAATCTGGTACAGTACTATAAATGGCCACCAGCTACAATAACTTTCTCCTGCAAGTAGTTAACTGAAAGGTTTTTTCAATTTTAAACACAGATATGGCATCCACCGAGTGTTGTCCTGTCGCGTCTTCTTTATATTATTGCCAAGAAGATGCAAAACAATGAAAATAATAAAATCATTATTTACCAAAAAAATAGAGTAAGTCAAAACCACATTGCAAATAAACATTCATTACAAATAAAGAAGCAGGGCGCGTCCGAGGGTGAGTATATACCTAATAAGAATATAATCACCCTCGGACGCGCCCTGCTTCTTTCCGACAGCCTTCCTTCCTAAGAATCAGCCCTTCCGTGGTGAAGAGAGAGGGTTTGTTACACTCCAAGGTGTTCCCCAGGTTGCCTTTCCTGAGCTTCGATCTTCCGGCTCTCGTTTAGTAGTTGTTGGAAACTACGCTGCATTAGGCCTACAAATTGGGTATGGGGTGTAGAGAGATGGTGTGTTCACTGTAGAGAGATGGTGTGTTCCACTCCAAGGTGTTCCCCAGGTTTCCTCGCCAATGCTTCGATCATCATGCTCTCGTTTAGTAGTTGTTGGAAACTACGCTGCATTAGGCCTACAAATTGGGTATGGGGTGTAGAGAGATGGTGTGTTCCACTCCAAGGTGTTCCCCAGGTTTCCTCTCCATTGCTTCGATCTTCATGCTCTCGTTTAGTAGTTGTTGGAAACTACGCTGCATTAGGCCTACAAATTGGGTATGGGGTGTAGAGAGATGGTGTGTTACACTCCAAGGTGTTCCCCAGGTTTCCTCTCCATTGCTTCGATCTTCCGGCTCTCGTTTAGTAGTTGTTGGAAACTACGCTGCATTAGGCCTACAAATTGGGTATGGGGTGTAGATAGATGGTGTGTTACACTCCAAGGTGTTCCCCAGGTTTCCTCTCCATTGCTTCGATCTTCCGGCTCTCGTTTAGTAGTTGTTGGAAACTACGCTGCATTAGGCCTACAAATTGGGTATGGGGTGTAGAGAGATGGTGTGTTCCACTCCAAGGTGTTCCCCAGGTTGCCTTTCCTGAGCTTCGATCTTCCGGCTCTCGTTTAGTAGTTGTTGGAAACTACGCTGCATTAGGCCTACAAATTGGGTATGGGGTGTAGAGAGATGGTGTGTTCCACTGTAGAGAGATGGTGTGTTCCACTCCAAGGTGTTCCCCAGGTTTCCTCGCCAATGCTTCGATCATCATGCTCTCGTTTAGTAGTTGTTGGAAACTACGCTGCATTAGGCCTACAAATTGGGTATGGGGTGTAGAGAGATGGTGTGTTCCACTCCAAGGTGTTCCCCAGGTTTCCTCTCCATTGCTTCGATCTTCATGCTCTCGTTTAGTAGTTGTTGGAAACTACGCTGCATTAGGCCTACAAATTGGGTATGGGGTGTAGAGAGATGGTGTGTTACACTCCAAGGTGTTCCCCAGGTTTCCTCTCCATTGCTTCGATCTTCCGGCTCTCGTTTAGTAGTTGTTGGAAACTACGCTGCATTAGGCCTACAAATTGGGTATGGGGTGTAGAGAGATGGTGTGTTACACTCCAAGGTGTTCCCCAGGTTTCCTCTCCATTGCTTCGATCTTCCGGCTCTCGTTTAGTAGTTGTTGGAAACTACGCTGCATTACGCCTACAAATTGGGTATGGGGTGTAGAGAGATGGTGTGTTACACTCCAAGGTGTTCCCCAGGTTTCCTCTCCATTGCTTCGATCTTCCGGCTCTCGTTTAGTAGTTGTTGGAAACTACGCTGCATTGGGCCTACAAATTGGGTATGGGGTGTA
Organism: Ranitomeya imitator; assembly: GCF_032444005.1. NCBI lineage: Eukaryota > Metazoa > Chordata > Amphibia > Anura > Dendrobatidae > Ranitomeya > Ranitomeya imitator. The sequence continues at coordinate 325,393,564 of NC_091286.1, read as the reverse complement.
GAGAGATGGTGTGTTCCACTCCAAGGTGTTCTCCAGGTTGCCTTTCCTGAGCTTCGATCTTCCGGCTCTCGTTTAGTAGTTGTTGGAAACTACGCTGCATTAGGCCTACAAATTGGGTATGGGGTGTAGAGAGATGGTGTGTTCCACTGTAGAGAGATGGTGTGTTCCACTCCAAGGTGTTCCCCAGGTTTCCTCGCCAATGCTTCGATCATCATGCTCTCGTTTAGTAGTTGTTGGAAACTACGCTGCATTAGGCCTACAAATTGGGTATGGGGTGTTCCACTCCAAGGTGTTCCCCAGGTTTCCTCGCCAATGCTACGATCATCATGCTCTCGTTTAGTAGTTGTTGGAAACTACGCTGCATTAGACCTACAAATTGGGTATGGGGTGTAGAGAGATGGTGTGTTCCACTCCAAGGTGTTCTCCAGGTTGCCTTTCCTGAACTTCTATCTTCAGGCTCTCATTAAATTGTGGTTAAATGGAACAACTGCATTTGGCGTACTATTTGGTTTGGGGCCTACTATCGGTGTCTGCCGCTCCTTGCTGTTCTCCTGGTTTCCTGTCCTGAAATTCCGTTTTCAGGCGCTCGTTAAGTAGTTGTTAATGTTAGACTGCATTTGGCCTACTAGTTGGGTTGGGGCCTACTATCGGTGTCTGCCACTCCTTGCTGTTCTCCTCCACTGAACAAAGCTGTGCCGCCTGTTTACTACTGTTGCCAATTTTGAACTGCATTTCGACTACTTACTGATTTGGGCCTACTCTCTGTGTCAGCCTCTCATTCCAGTTGTCCTCCACTGCAATGCCCCCTGATTAGTCCTGTGTTACCAATTTTGAACTGCATTTATCCCACTTTATTCTTTGGGCCTATATCTGTGTTTCCTCCTCATCCTGCCCATTGCCCAGCCAGTGATAGATGAGTCTGCTGGTACATTGACCCATAACGCAACATTTCCCGTGCACGCTACACTGCAAGATTGTGACCCTGCTGAAAGTCAGGTCCCCCTTCCCGCATACCATACCACCTTACACGGGGACAAACAGGAAGGTGCAGATGAAAGTGCAGGTTCCTTCATCAGGTGGGGGGAGGAATACTAGTTGGCGACGTCACTGGCACAGGGCCTCTCATGGTACGCAAAAGTGTTGCTGCCGGTGGGAGGCGCCCCCGCCGTGCAAACACACCGCTGTACTTTGAGGGGCCCTGTGCCAGTGCCAATGCCAACAAGTGGGCCCCCCCTGCTTGCTCAGGTTCACAGCACTTGCAAAGTTGAAATACTTACCTCTCCCTGCTCCACTGCCGTGACGTGGTCCAGATTTCCTGGGCCCACTAATTACTTGAACCAGCCCTACCCACCACAACTTTAGCCAAATGACCCCCAATTTCAAATGCCTTCCAATTATTATAAGGTAAATTACGCTTGACAAGCTTCATTAAGAAGAATGGATGGTTTTGACATTAAAATGGGCACTCTAGGTGTTTTCCTGGCCCCCACTCACTGCCGACTATGCTGCCCCATTGACTTGCATTGGGTTTCGTGTTTCGGTCGATCCCGACTTTACGTCATAATTGGCCGATTTCACTCGACCCGACTTTTGAGATAGTCGGGTTTCGCGAAACCCGGCTCGACTCTAAAAAGGTCAAGGTCGCTCAACTCTAATCAACAGCAGGTGAAGAATTGGTTTCATTTAGTTTTTACGCCATTCCTTGTGCTGTATAAGTGATTAGACAAATCTATTCTTTGGGCTGGTGCAATTAAAGTGATACCAGATTTACATACAGTTAGGTCCATATATATTTGGACAGAGACAACATTTTCCTAATTTTGGTTATAGACATTACCACAATGAATTTTAAACAAAACAATTCAGATGCAGTTGAAGTTCAGACTTTCAGCTTTCATTTGAGGGTATCCACATTAAAATTGGATGAAGGGTTTAGGAGTTTAAGCTCCTTAACATGTGCCACCCCTGTTTTTAAAGGGACCAAAAGTAATTGGACAGATTCAATAATTATAAATAAAATGTTCATTTTTAGTACTTGGTTGAAAACCCTTTGTTGGTAATGACTGCCTGAAGTCTTGAAATCATGGACATCACCAGACGCTGTGTTTCCTCCTTTTTGATGCTCTGCCAGGCCTTCACTGCGGTGGTTTTCAGTTGCTGTTTGTTTGTGGGCCTTTCTGTCTGAAGTTTAGTCTTTAACAAGTCAAATGCATGCTCAATTGGGTTGAGATCAGATAATGGACTTGGACATTCAAGAATATTCCACTTCTTTGCTTTAATAAACTCCTGGGTTGCTTTGGCTTTATGTTTTGGGTCATTGTCCATCTGTAGTATGAAACGACGACCAATCAGTTTGGCTGCATTTGGCTGGATCTGAGCACACAGTATGGCTCTGAATACCTCAGAATTAATTCGGCTACTCCTGTCCTGTGTCACATCATCAATAAACACTAGTGACCCAGTGCCACAGGCAGCCATGCATGCCCAAGCCATCGCACTGCCTCCGCTGTGTTTTATAGATGATGTGGTATGCTTTGGATCTTGAGCTGTACCACGCCTTCGCCATACTTTTCTCTTTCCATCATTCTGGTAGAGGTTGATCTTGGGTTCATCTGTCCAAAGAATGTTCTTCCAGAACTGTGCTGGCTTTTTTAGATGTTTTTTAGCAAAGTCCAGTCTAGCCTTTTCATTCTTGATGCTTATGAGTGGCTTGCACCGTGCAGTGAACCCTCTGTATTTACTTTCATGCAGTCTTCTCTTTATGGTAGATTTGGATATTGATACGCCTACCTCCTGGAGAGTGTTGTTCACTTGGTTGGCTGTTGTGAATGGGTTTCTCTTCACCATGGAGATTATTCTGCGATCATCCACCACTGTTGTCTTCCGTGGGGGCCCAGGTCTTTTTGCATTGATGAGTTCACTAGTGCTTTCTTTCTTTCTCAGGATGTACCAAATTGTAGATTTTGCCACTCCTAATATTGTAGCAATTTCTCGGATGGGTTTTTTCTGTTTTCGCAGCTTAAGGATGGCTTGTTTCACCTATATGGAGAGCTCCTTTGACCTCATGTTTACTTCACAGCAAAACCTTCCAAATGCAAGCACCACACCTCAAATCAACTCCAGGCCTTTTATCTGCTTAATTGAGAATGACATAACGAAGGCATTGCCCACATCTGTCCATGAAATAGCCTTGGAGTCAATTGTCCAATTACTTTTGGTCCCTTTAAAAACAGGGTGGCACATGCCTTCTGGGAGAAGCGAAGTCTCCCTAAGCTAGAAGATCGTTGGGTACAGCCGGGACCAGCTGCTTCGAAAGCATCACCAAACCAGGGATTCAAGCTTCAGGAGGCTAATTTGCATATTCCAGGTGCCTTCTGGGAGAAGCGAAGTCTCCCTAAGCTAGAAGATCGTTGGGTACAGCCGGGACCAGCTGCTTCGAAAGCATCACCAAACCAGGGATTCAAGCTTCAGGAGGCTAATTTGCATATTCCAGGTGCCTTCTGGGAGAAGCGAAGTCTCCCTAAGCTAGAAGATCGTTGGGTACAGCCGGGACCAGCTGCTTCGAAAGCATCACCAAACCAGGGATTCAAGCTTCAGGAGGCTAATTTGCATATTCCAGGTGCCTTCTGGGAGAAGCGAAGTCTCCCTAAGCTAGAAGATCGTTGGGTACAGCCGGGACCAGCTGCTTCGAAAGCATCACCAAACCAGGGATTCAAGCTTCAGGAGGCTAATTTGCATATTCCAGGTGCCTTCTGGGAGAAGCGAAGTCTCCCTAAGCTAGAAGATCGTTGGGTACAGCCGGGACCAGCTGCTTCGAAAGCATCACCAAACCAGGGATTCAAGCTTCAGGAGGCTAATTTGCATATTCCAGGTGCCTTCTGGGAGAAGCGAAGTCTCCCTAAGCTAGAAGATCGTTGGGTACAGCCGGGACCAGCTGCTTCGAAAGCATCACCAAACCAGGGATTCAAGCTTCAGGAGGCTAATTTGCATATTCCAGGTGCCTTCTGGGAGAAGCGAAGTCTCCCTAAGCTAGAAGATCGTTGGGTACAGCCGGGACCAGCTGCTTCGAAAGCATCACCAAACCAGGGATTCAAGCTTCAGGAGGCTAATTTGCATATTCCAGGTGCCTTCTGGGAGAAGCGAAGTCTCCCTAAGCTAGAAGATCGTTGGGTACAGCCGGGACCAGCTGCTTCGAAAGCATCACCAAACCAGGGATTCAAGCTTCAGGAGGCTAATTTGCATATTCCAGGTGCCTTCTGGGAGAAGCGAAGTCTCCCTAAGCTAGAAGATCGTTGGGTACAGCCGGGACCAGCTGCTTCGAAAGCATCACCAAACCAGGGATTCAAGCTTCAGGAGGCTAATTTGCATATTCCAGGTGCCTTCTGGGAGAAGCGAAGTCTCCCTAAGCTAGAAGATCGTTGGGTACAGCCGGGACCAATTTTTGCCTGTAGGACATTATTGCAAGAGAGCTTGGCTGAGTAGATTACACAAGAAGGAAAACACACAGCAAGTCAGCAGGATCTAGGAGCAACATGGCAGATGTGACAACCTACATGGTGAGCTGCAGCATGTGCTACATGTTCACAGATCGACCAGAAGAAGAATCCAATTTCACCTGTCAGAAGTGTAGACTAGTGGCCCTTTTAGAAGAAAAGGTGCGGGGTCTGGAAGAAAGAATAGCAACTTTGAAACTCATCAAAGAGAATGAAGACTTTCTAGACAGAACAGAAGCATCTCTACTGGTCACAGAAGGTGCAAAAAGTGTCAGAGAACCTCCAAAAGCAGATGAGTGGAAGCATGTGACCAAAAGAAGCAAGAAGACCATGGAGAAATCACCAACCACACAACTGAAGAACCGATATCAAATCTTTGTAGAGGATGAAGATGGCACACCTAAGAATGAAGCAATACCAGCAAGCAAAAAAGAAAAGGGCACACAGCAACAAGTGACAGCAAAAAGTACAGCCAAGAAGCAACGAAGAGTGGTGGTGGTGGGAGACTCACTACTGAGAGGCACCGAAGCAGCCATCTGCAGACCGGACATAACTGCAAGAGAAGTATGCTGCCTTCCAGGTGTGATGATCAAGGATGTGACCGATAGGATACCAAAGCTCTTCAGCTCCAAGGACGTCCACCCATTTCTTCTGATACATATTGGCACCAATGACACGGCAAGGAAGGACCTACCGACAATCTGCAAGGACTTTGAAGAGTTGGGGAAGAAAGTAAAGGAACTGGATGCACAGGTAGTTTTTTCTTCTATCCTTCCAGTAGACGGGCATGGCACCAGGAGATGGAACAGGATCCTTGATGCAAACAACTGGCTAAGACGATGGTGCAGACAACAAGGATTTGGATTCCTGGACCACGGTGTGAATTACTGGTATGATGGACTCCTCGCCAGAGACGGACTACACCTCAACAAACCTGGGAAACACACATTCGCCAGAAGACTCGCTACACTCATCAGGAGGGCGTTAAACTAGAAGAAGAGGGGACGGGAAGAAAAACATTAGACTCGAACAAAGACGACCCAGGAAAACATACTCAGAAGGGAGGTAAGAACATTTCTAAAACAATCCACAGTGAGGAGATTGGAACAAAACAAAATCCTCTAAACTGCATGCTCGCAAACGCCAGAAGCCTGACAAACAAGATGGAAGAACTAGAAGCAGAAATATCTACAGGTAACTTTGACATAGTGGGAATAACCGAGACATGGTTAGATGAAAGCTATGACTGGGCAGTTAACTTACAGGGTTACAGTCTGTTTAGAAAGGATCGTAAAAATCGGAGAGGAGGAGGGGTTTGTCTCTATGTAAAGTCTTGTCTAAAGTCCACTTTAAGGGAGGATATTAGCGAAGGGAATGAGGATGTCGAGTCCATATGGGTTGAAATTCATGGAGGGAAAAATGGTAACAAAATTCTCATTGGGGTCTGTTACAAACCCCCAAATATAACAGAAAGCATGGAAAGTCTACTTCTAAAGCAGATAGATGAAGCTGCAACCCATAATGAGGTCCTGGTTATGGGGGACTTTAACTACCCGGATATTAACTGGGAAACAGAAACCTGTGAAACCCATAAAGGCAACAGGTTTCTGCTAATAACCAAGAAAAATTATCTTTCACAATTGGTGCAGAATCCAACCAGAGGAGCAGCACTTTTAGACCTAATACTATCTAATAGACCTGACAGAATAACAAATCTGCAGGTGGTTGGGCATTTAGGAAATAGCGACCACAATATTGTGCAGTTTCACCTGTCTTTCACTAGGGGAACTTGTCAGGGAGTCACAAAAACATTGAACTTTAGGAAGGCAAAGTTTGACCAGCTTAGAGATGCTCTTAATCTGGTAGACTGGGACAATATCCTCAGAAATAAGAATACAGATAATAAATGGGAAATGTTTAAGAACATCCTAAATAGGCAGTGTAAGCGGTTTATACCTTGTGGGAATAAAAGGACTAGAAATAGGAAAAACCCAATGTGGCTAAACAAAGAAGTAAGACAGGCAATTAACAGTAAAAAGAAAGCATTTGCACTACTAAAGCAGGATGGCACCATTGAAGCTCTAAAAAACTATAGGGAGAAAAATACTTTATCTAAAAAACGAATTAAAGCTGCCAAAAAGGAAACAGAGAAGCACATTGCTAAGGAGAGTAAAACTAATCCCAAACTGTTCTTCAACTATATCAATAGTAAAAGAATAAAAACTGAAAATGTAAGCCCCTTAAAAAATAGTGAGGAAAGAATGGTTGTAGATGACGAGGAAAAAGCTAACATATTAAACACCTTCTTCTCCACGGTATTCACGGTGGAAAATGAAATGCTAGGTGAAATCCCAAGAAACAATGAAAACCCTATATTAAGGGTCACCAATCTAACCCAAGAAGAGGTGCGAAACCGGCTAAATAAGATTAAAATAGATAAATCTCCGGGTCCGGATGGCATACACCCACGAGTACTAAGAGAACTAAGTAATGTAATAGATAAACCATTATTTCTTATTTTTAGTGACTCTATAGCGACAGGGTCTGTTCCGCAGGACTGGCGCATAGCAAATGTGGTGCCAATATTCAAAAAGGGCTCTAAAAGTGAACCTGGAAATTATAGGCCAGTAAGTCTAACTTCTATTGTTGGTAAAATATTTGAAGGGTTTCTGAGGGATGTTATTCTGGATTATCTCAATGAGAATAACTGTTTAACTCCATATCAGCATGGGTTTATGAGAAATCGCTCCTGTCAAACCAATCTAATCAGTTTTTATGAAGAGGTAAGCTATAGGCTGGACCACGGTGAGTCATTGGACGTGGTATATCTAGATTTTTCCAAAGCGTTTGATACCGTGCCGCACAAGAGGTTGGTACACAAAATGAGAATGCTTGGTCTGGGGGAAAATGTGTGTAAATGGGTTAGTAACTGGCTTAGTGATAGAAAGCAGAGGGTGGTTATAAATGGTATAGTCTCTAACTGGGTCGCTGTGACCAGTGGGGTACCGCAGGGGTCAGTATTGGGACCTGTTCTCTTCAACATATTCATTAATGATCTGGTAGAAGGTTTACACAGTAAAATATCGATATTTGCAGATGATACAAAACTATGTAAAGCAGTTAATACAAGAGAAGATAGTATTCTGCTACAGATGGATCTGGATAAGTTGGAAACTTGGGCTGAAAGGTGGCAGATGAGGTTTAACAATGATAAATGTAAGGTTATACACATGGGAAGAGGGAATCAATATCACCATTACACACTGAACGGGAAACCACTGGGTAAATCTGACAGGGAGAAGGACTTGGGGATCCTAGTTAATGATAAACTTACCTGGAGCAGCCAGTGCCAGGCAGCAGCTGCCAAGGCAAACAGGATCATGGGGTGCATTAAAAGAGGTCTGGATACACATGATGAGAGCATTATACTGCCTCTGTACAAATCCCTAGTTAGACCGCACATGGAGTACTGTGTCCAGTTTTGGGCACCGGTGCTCAGGAAGGATATAATGGAACTAGAGAGAGTACAAAGGAGGGCAACAAAATTAATAAAGGGGATGGGAGAACTACAATACCCAGATAGATTAGCGAAATTAGGATTATTTAGTCTAGAAAAAAGACGACTGAGGGGCGATCTAATAACCATGTATAAGTATATAAGGGGACAATACAAATATCTCGCTGAGGATCTGTTTATACCAAGGAAGGTGACGGGCACAAGGGGGCATTCTTTGCGTCTGGAGGAGAGAAGGTTTTTCCACCAACATAGAAGAGGATTCTTTACTGTTAGGGCAGTGAGAATCTGGAATTGCTTGCCTGAGGAGGTGGTGATGGCGAACTCAGTCGAGGGGTTCAAGAGAGGCCTGGATGTCTTCCTGGAGCAGAACAATATTGTATCATACAATTATTAGGTTCTGTAGAAGGACGTAGATCTGGGTATTTATTATGATGGAATATAGGCTGAACTGGATGGACAAATGTCTTTTTTCGGCCTTACTAACTATGTTACTATGTTACTATGTTACTATGTTAAGGAGCTGAAACTCCTAAACCCTTCATCCAATTTTAATGTGGATACCCTCAAATGAAAGCTGAAAGTCTGAACTTCAACTGCATCTGAATTGTTTTGTTTAAAATTCATTGTGGTAATGTCTATAACAAAAATTAGAAAAATGTTGTCTCTGTCCAAATATATATGGACCTAACTGTATGTTATGTTTGGCTGCGGTCACACTAAAAGACACTTTGTATTGCAAAAAAAGTCTTTGCATCCCCATATTTAGATAGCTATAACTTTTCCATATTTCTGCTCACAGAGTCATGTGAGGGCTTGTTTTTTGCAGGTCCAGTTGAAATTTTTAATGGTATTATTTGCGAGTACATGACATTTTTTGACTGCTTTCTAGTCTGATTTTTGGGAGGCAGAATTAACAAAAGCCAGCAAATATTCAATTGTTCTGTTTTTTATTCTGTTCCGCATGTGGTACAATTGATAAGGCAGCTTTATTCTTCGGGTCTGTATACGTACAGCGATTCCACATTTATATTGTTTTATTATAATTGGCTCTTTTATACAATAAAAACTATTTAATATAAAAAAATACTTACTTTTGCATTTATTTTTCCTCTGACAGAGCTTGTTTTTTGCAGGACATTTTCAGAGATAGCATCTTTATTTACATTTCTCTTTTTGATTGTGTTTTATTCGGTGGTATAATGATAAAGCTTAGTTTTTTGCCTTGTTTTTTTTTTACGGTGTTTACTAATGGGGTTAACTAGTGGAAAAGTTTTATAATTCGGGCCGTTCCGGAATTAACAATACTAAGTATGTGTTCTTTTTTTGTTTATTTTTACATAAAGAAATATATTTATTGGATTAACATTTTTTATTTTTTTGTTGTTGTTTATTTTGTGATTTTGTTGTATATGTTTACAATTTTTAAGAACTTTTTAAAAACTTTTTACATTGTCCCAGGATGGTACTTCAACGTTCCCTGCCCTGATCACTGATCCAATACTCTGCAATGCTTTTGCATTGCAGGACATTAGATCTGTGCATCACAGGCAGGAGCTTATAGGCCATCTTTCGCCCCAGGATCACCATGAAGACCATCGGCACAACACGATTGCAATCGAATTGTGCCGATGGGAACAGAGAGGGAGTTGTCTCCGTCTGCGATTCTCATCAATATCACTATCACTATTGTTAGCGGCATCAGAGTGGTTAAATGCCCGCGATCAGTGCTAGTACTGATCGTGGGTGTTGCTGCAGTGTGTCAGCTCTCATATATAGCTCACAACTGCATTTGATCCTGGAGGCGCTCAGCATGAGCCCACTCAATTGCAAAGCAGTATATGTAAGGCGGTTTGCTATATACTGATATACTTATATGTGGCACATGTCAGGAAGAAGTTAAATACATAGAATTGTGAAACTTATTTTTATTCCACGATCTATTGATTCAAATGAATTTTGGGAAAATCAATTTAATGATACGGTTAAAGATGGTTTGATGCCGTCACTGTCTCAGTCCCACATTTTCTACTAATGTTGCTGTGTTTGTGGTACCATTGCTTGTGTTTTTTTTCCAATCCTAGAATTTAATACTGTAAGAAGAATGGCTAGGTGAAATAGGCAGGCAATAGAGACAGAGAGAGAGACAGTGGCTAAGAAAAGTGAGTACTGCTTGCTTACTTATGTGCACCTGCATTTTATTTTTCTGCTTCTATATTAGAAGTAGAAGAGATGGAGGATAGACTGCTTAATTAGAGAAGGACTGGAAACCTTCCGAGCATTGGAGGAGCTCAAGTACCTTTCCAAGAAAAATTTGTGAGTTTTCACTCATGTACTGCAATTATACCCCACAACAGAAATGTTCAGTAGCAAGTGATTCCCTAAACAATACATGTTTATTCCATATGCTGTGTGAACATAGCTACCTGGTAGCTCGAGGTAATGCAATAGCTACGTTGCCAGCATACAATTATAAGAAACAGTTTATGTTACACAAAGTGCAGGCTTATTTTTTCTTTAACCTATAGGAAAATGTTATAGATTTCATAAGTAACAATTGATTTTTATATTTTTACTGTAGGCTTTTTTTTGGTGTATGTATTTTTTTTTTAAATGAAGCAAGATATGACAAATTTAGATTTAGTGATATAACTCCTTGTAAATGGGTCAGCAGAAGGCTTACTTTGTGAATGTTGAAAACTTTCTAAAAGAGACCACACTACTTTTTTGAAACTCAAAGCCATTTGTAATCTTTTTCCTCACAAAGTAAAATTAATGGTGAATAAGAATGTATGGCACATTGCTCTTTCTGCAAATGTTGTGGATGTGACCTGCAATCCTATGTAAAATTTCAGATGACAGTGTGATAACTCTTTCAGTACAGAAAATGTAGAGATAGATTATAATTGCAGTCCTATGAAACACCTGAGGTAAAACACAGTGGAAACACTTTGGGTATGTGCACACGTTACAGATTTGCCTGTGGAATTTTCTGTACAGATTCTGCATCTTTTGGCAGAAAATGCAGGTAAAAATTACCACATTTTTTATGCGTTTTTTATGCGGATTTTAATGCATTTTTTTATGCGGTTTTGTATGCATTTTTATAACCTAAATAAAGATTTATTATTTAACAAACACATATTGTGATGTTTTCTGTAATTGTAGTTCTAGTTCAATTTATGATTTTTTATCTTGCTTTCTAGATTATTTTGAAGTTTCACCACTTTCCCCCTACATGCAAAACTTTGTGCTTCCATATAGTAACGGTACCCTCTCTGTGCCTCCACATTATTACAATGCCCATTCTGTGCCAACACATTAAGAGTGCTTCTCTGTGCCTTCACATGGAAATAGTAACCCTTTCTGTTCCTTCACATGGCAACAGTGACTCCTATGTGCTTCCACATGATAATAGTGACCTCACACAAATATTAACCCCTTCACAACCTTGGATGTATCATTACGTCCTGGTGGGTAGGTAATTGTCGATCTTGGAAGTTTGGATACGTTATGGCAATTTTGTGCACATAGGAGATGTGCACACCCATCGCAGCATGGTGTAGAGCTGTTATGAGAGCTGACACCCAGCACTCTCTGCAAGGAGTGGTGGCCACACCACTCCTGACAGTTTAAGGGCCCCTTTCCACTTGTGTGAGAAAAAAACGGTCCGATTTACGGACCGAAAAAACTGATGTAACGTCTGCGAGTGCCATGCGAGTGCCATGCGAGTGTCATGCGAGTGTCATGCGATTTTTTTATCGCAACATCCGTATGACATCCGTATTGCTGTCCGATTTTTACGCACGGGTCTCCTTTGAAAAGCCGGTAATTCAGCGCAGAGTACAGTAAAATCACAGTGACAGGTTAGATTAGAGTAGATATATACACATAGAATAGGTATATATACATATATATATGTCAGGGAGACACCTATATATATATATTTATATTTAATGCAGCGTGTTATGGCTGGCAATCAGGCAACACAGCGTGCAGTAATCAGCGCACATACAGAGATCTGGCAATAACCAAAAACAATAGGACGAGCTCTGAGACGTGGAATCTCTGTAGACTGCAGTACCTAATCTATCCTCACACAACTATAAGCAGCAGTGGATTGCGCCTAACAACTACCTATGCAACTCGGCACTGCCTGAGGAGCTGACTAGCCTGAAGATAGAAATACAAGCCTGACTTACCTCAGAGAAATACCCCAAAGGAATAGGCAGCCCCCCACATATAATGACTGTTAGCAAGATGAAAAGACAAACGTAGGAATGAAATAGATTCAGCAAAGTGAGGCCCGATATTCTAGACAGAGCGAGGATAGCAAAGAGAACTATGCAGTCTACAAAAAACCCTAAAACGAAAACCACGCAAAGGGGCAAAAAGACCCACCGTGCCGAACTAACAGCACGGCGGTGCACCCCTCTGCTTCTCAGAGCTTCCAGCAAAAGACAATAGCAAGCTGGACAGAAAAAAACAGAAAACAAACTAGAAGCACTTATCTAGCAGAGCAGCAGGCCCAAGGAAAGATGCAGTAGCTCAGATCCAACACAGGAACATTGACAAGGAGCAAGGAAGACAGACTCAGGTGGAGCTAAATAGCAAGGCAGCCAACGAGCTCACCAAAACACCTGAGGGAGGAAGCCCAGAGACTGCAATACCACTTGTGACCACAGAAGTGAACTCAGCCACAGAATTCACAACAGTACCCCCCCCTTGAGGAGGGGTCACCGAACCCTCACCAGAACCCCCAGGCCGACCAGGATGAGCCACATGAAAGGCACGAACAAGATCTGGGGCATGGACATCAGAGGCAAAAACCCAGGAATTATCTTCCTGAGCATAACCCTTCCATTTGACCAGATACTGGAGTTTCCGTCTAGAGACACGAGAATCCAAAATCTTCTCCACAATATACTCCAATTCCCCCTCCACCAAAACAGGGGCAGGAGGCTCCACAGATGGAACCATAGGTGCCACGTATCTCCTCAACAACGACCTATGGAATACATTATGTATGGAAAAGGAGTCTGGGAGGGTCAGACGAAAAGACACCGGATTGAGAATCTCAGAAATCCTATACGGACCAATAAAACGAGGTTTAAATTTAGGAGAGGAAACCTTCATAGGAATATGACGAGAAGATAACCAAACCAAATCCCCAACACGAAGTCGGGGTCCCACACGGCGTCTGCGATTAGCGAAAAGCTGAGCCTTCTCCTGGGACAAGGTCAAATTGTCCACTACCTGAGTCCAGATCTGCTGCAACCTGTCCACCACAGAATCCACACCAGGACAGTCCGAAGACTCAACCTGTCCTGAAGAGAAACGAGGATGGAACCCAGAATTGCAGAAAAATGGAGAGACCAAGGTAGCCGAGCTGGCCCGATTATTAAGGGCGAACTCAGCCAACGGCAAAAATGACACCCAATCATCCTGGTCAGCGGAAACAAAACATCTCAGATATGTTTCCAAGGTCTGATTGGTTCGTTCGGTCTGGCCATTAGTCTGAGGATGGAAGGCCGAGGAGAAAGATAGGTCAATGCCCATCCTACCACAAAAGGCTCGCCAGAACCTCGAGACAAACTGGGAACCTCTGTCAGAAACAATATTCTCAGGAATGCCATGTAAACGAACCACATGCTGGAAGAACAAAGGCACCAAATCAGAGGAGGAAGGCAATTTAACCAAGGGCACCAGATGGACCATTTTAGAAAAGCGATCACAGACCACCCAAATGACCGACATTTTTTGAGAAACGGGAAGGTCAGAAATGAAATCCATCGAAATATGTGTCCAAGGCCTCTTCGGGACCGGCAAGGGCAAAAGCAACCCACTGGCACGTGAACAGCAGGGCTTAGCCCTAGCACAAATTCCACAGGAATGCACAAAAGCACGCACATCCCGTGACAGAGATGGCCACCAGAAGGATCTAGCAACCAACTCCCTGGTACCAAAGATTCCTGGATGACCGGCCAGCACCGAACAATGAAGTTCAGAGATAACTTTACTAGTCCACCAATCAGGGACGAACAGTTTCTCGGCCGGACAACGATCAGGTTTATTAGCCTGAAATTTCTGCAACACTCTCCGCAAATCAGGGGAGATGGCAGACACAATGACTCCTTCCTTGAGGATACTCGCCGGCTCAGATAACCCCGGAGAGTCGGGCACAAAACTCCTAGACAGAGCATCCGCCTTCACATTTTTAGAGCCCGGAAGGTATGAAATCACAAAATCAAAACGAGCAAAAAATAACGACCAACGGGCCTGTCTAGGATTCAAGCGCTTGGCAGACTCGAGATAAGTCAAGTTCTTATGATCAGTCAATACCACCACGCGATGCTTAGCACCCTCAAGCCAGTGACGCCACTCCTCGAATGCCCACTTCATGGCCAGCAACTCTCGGTTGCCCACATCATAATTACGCTCAGCAGCAGAAAATTTCCTGGAAAAGAAAGCACATGGTTTGAACACTGAGCAACCAGAACCTCTCTGTGACAAAACCGCCCCTGCACCAATCTCAGAAGCATCAACCTCGACCTGGAACGGAAGAGAAACATCAGGTTGACACAACACAGGGGCACAGCAAAAACGACGCTTCAACTCCTGAAAAGCTTCCACGGCAGCAGAAGACCAATTAACCAAATCAGCACCCTTCTTGGTCAAATCGGTCAATGGTCTGGCAATGCTAGAAAAATTACAGATGAAGCGACGATAAAAATTAGCAAAGCCCAGGAATTTCTGCAGACTTTTTAGAGATGTCGGCTGAGTCCAATCCTGGATGGCCTGAACCTTAACCGGATCCATCTCGATAGTAGAAGGGGAAAAGATGAACCCCAAAAATGAAACTTTCTGCACACCGAAGAGACACTTTGATCCCTTCAGGAACAAGGAATTAGCACGCAGTACCTGGAAAACCATTCTGACTTGCTTCACATGAGACTCCCAATCATCTGAGAAGATCAAAATGTCATCCAAGTAAACAATCAAGAATTTATCCAGATACTCACGGAAAATGTCATGCATAAAAGACTGAAAAACAGATGGAGCATTGGCAAGTCCGAACGGCATCACCAGATACTCAAAATGACCCTCGGGCGTATTAAATGCCGTTTTCCATTCATCTCCCTGCCTGATTCTCACCAGATTATATGCACCACGAAGATCAATCTTAGTAAACCAACTAGCCCCCTTAATCCGAGCAAACAAGTCAGAAATCAATGGCAAGGGATACTGAAACTTAACAGTGATCTTATTAAGAAGGCGGTAATCAATACACGGTCTTAGCGAACCATCCTTCTTGGCTACAAAAAAGAACCCTGCTCCCAATGGTGACGACGATGGGCGAATATGTCCCTTCTCCAGGGACTCCTTCACATAACTGCGCATAGCGGTGTGTTCAGGTACGGACAAATTAAATAAACGACCCTTAGGGAATTTACTACCAGGAATCAAATCGATAGCACAATCACAATTCCTATGCGGAGGTAGGGCATCAGACTTGGACTCTTCAAATACATCCTGAAAGTCCGACAAGAACTCTGGGATGTCAGAAGGAATGGATGACGAAATAGACAAAAATGGAACATCACCATGTACTCCCTGACAACCCCAGCTGGTTACCGACATAGAGTTCCAATCCAATACTGGATTATGGGTTTGTAGCCATGGCAACCCCAACACGACCACATCATGCAAATTATGCAGTACCAGAAAGCGAATAACTTCCTGATGTGCAGGAGCCATGCACATGGTCAGCTGGGCCCAGTACTGAGGCTTATTCTTGGCCAAAGGTGTAGCATCAATTCCTCTCAACGGAATAGGACACCGCAAAGGCTCCAAGAAAAATCCACAACGTTTAGCATAATCCAAATCCATCAGATTCAGGGCAGCGCCTGAATCCACAAACGCCATGACAGAATACGATGACAAAGAGCACATTAAGGTAATGGACAAAAGGAATTTGGACTGTACAGTACCAATAACGGCAGAGCTATCGAACCGCCTAGTGCGTTTAGGACAATTAGAAATAGCATGAGTAGAATCACCACAATAGAAACACAGTCTGTTCAGACGTCTGTGTTCTTGCCGTTCTACTTTAGTCATAGTCCTGTCGCACTGCATAGGCTCAGGTTTACTCTCAGGCAGTACCGCCAGATGGTGCACAGATTTACGCTCGCGCAAGCGACGACCGATCTGAATGGCCAAGGACATAGACTCATTCAAACCAGCAGGCATAGGAAATCCCACCATTACATCCTTAAGAGCTTCAGAGAGACCCTTTCTGAACAAAGCCGCTAGTGCAGATTCATTCCACAGAGTGAGTACTGACCATTTCCTAAATTTCTGACAATATACTTCTACATCATCCTGACCCTGGCATAAAGCCAGCAGATTTTTCTCAGCCTGATCGACTGAATTAGGCTCATCGTAAAGCAATCCGAGCGCCAGGAAAAATGCATCAACATTACTCAATGCAGAATCTCCTGGTGCAAGAGAAAACGCCCAGTCCTGTGGGTCGCCGCGCAAAAAAGAAATAATAATCAAAACCTGTTGAATAGGATTACCAGAAGAATGAGGTTTCAAGGCCAAAAATAGCTTACAATTATTTCTGAAGCTCAGGAACTTAGTTCTGTCACCAAAAAACAAATCAGGAATCGGAATTCTTGGTTCTAGCATCGATTTCTGATCAATAGTATCTTGAATCTTTTGTACATTTACAACGAGATTATTCATTGAGGAGCACAGAGCCTGAATATCCATGTCCACAGCTGTGTCCTGAAGCACTCTAATGTCTAGGGGAAAAAAAAGACTGAAGACAGAGCTAAGAAAAAAAAATGATGTCAGGATTTCTTTTTTCCCTCTATTGGGAATCATTGGTGTGGCTCCTTGTACTGTTATGGCTGGCAATCAGGCAACACAGCGTGCAGTAATCAGCGCACATACAGAGATCTGGCAATAACCAAAAACAATAGGACGAGCTCTGAGACGTGGAATCTCTGTAGACTGCAGTACCTAATCTATCCTCACACAACTATAAGCAGCAGTGGATTGCGCCTAACAACTACCTATGCAACTCGACACTGCCTGAGGAGCTGACTAGCCTGAAGATAGAAATACAAGCCTGACTTACCTCAGAGAAATACCCCAAAGGAATAGGCAGCCCCCCACATATAATGACTGTTAGCAAGATGAAAAGACAAACGTAGGAATGAAATAGATTCAGCAAAGTGAGGCCCAATATTCTAGACAGAGCGAGGATAGCAAAGAGAACTATGCAGTCTACAAAAAACCCTAAAACGAAAACCACGCAAAGGGGCAAAAAGACCCACCGTGCCGAACTAACAGCACGGCGGTGCACCCCTCTGCTTCTCAGAGCTTCCAGCAAAAGACAATAGCAAGCTGGACAGAAAAAAACAGAAAACAAACTAGAAGCACTTATCTAGCAGAGCAGCAGGCCCAAGGAAAGATGCAGTAGCTCAGATCCAACACAGGAACATTGACAAGGAGCAAGGAAGACAGACTCAGGTGGAGCTAAATAGCAAGGCAGCCAACGAGCTCACCAAAACACCTGAGGGAGGAAGCCCAGAGACTGCAATACCACTTGTGACCACAGAAGTGAACTCAGCCACAGAATTCACAACAGCAGCGTGAGATAGCTTTAAAGCTGGTAATTCAATTACCGGCTTTTGCTTTCTCCTTCACAAACCCGACATGATATGAGACCTGGTTTACATACAGTAAACCATCTCATATCACCATTTTTTTTGCATATTCCACACTACTAATGTTAGTAGTGTGTATATGAAAAATTTGGGCGTTCTAGCTATTATATTTAAGGGTTAAATGGCGGAAAAAATTGGCGTGGGCTCCCGCACAATTTTCTCCGCCAGAGTAGTAAAGCCAGTGACTGAGGGCAGATATTAATAGCCTGGAGAGGGTCCACGGTTATTGGCCCCCCCCCTGGCTAAAAACACCTGCCCCCAGCCACCCCAGAAAAGGCACATCTGGAAGATGCGCCTATTCTGGCACTTGGCCACTCTCTTCCCATTCCCGTGTAGCGGTGGGATATGGGGTAATGAAGGGTTAATGGCACCTTGCAATTGTAAGGTGACATTAAGCCTAATTAATAATGGAGAGGCGTCAATTATGACACCTATCCATTATTAATCCAATTGAAAGAAAGGGTTAAAAAAATACACACACACATTATTAAAAATTATTTTAATGAAATAAAAACAAAGGTTGTTGTAATTTTTTATTTAACGCCAAATCCACTCAGTGAAGACCCTCGTTCTGTGACAAAAAAAAAATAATAAACCAACAATATACTTACCTTCCACAGATCTGTAAAGTCCAACGATGTAAATCCTTCTGAAGGGGTTAAAACATTTTGCAGCCAGGAGCTTTGCTAATGCAATGCTACTCCTCGCTGCAAAACCCCTGGGAATGAGTCTAAATATAGATCAATGAGCTATATTTAGCTTCATTTGCGGTGAGGCGCCCTCTGCTGGCTGTTCATAGATCGTGGGAAATTTCCTAGAAAGCTCCCAGGCTTTCTAGGCAAGTTCCCACGATCTATAAACAGCCAGCAGAGGGCGCCTCACCGCAAATGAAGCTAAATATAGCTCATTGATCTATATTTAGACTCATTCCCAGGGGTTTTGCAGCGAGGAGCAGCCTGCATTAGCAAACCTCCTTGCTGCAAAATGTTTTAACCCCTTCAGAAGGATTTACATCGTTGGACGTTACAGATCTGCGGAGGGTAAGTATATTGTTGGTTTATTATGTTTTTTCTTTCACAGAACGAGGGTCTTCAGTGATTGGATTGGGCGTAGAATAAAATACTCCAACAACCATTGTTTTTATTTCATTAAAATAATTTTAAATAATGTGTGTGTGTGTTTTATTTAACCCTTTCATTCAATTGGATTAATAATGGATAGGTGTCATAATTGACGCCTCTCCATTATTAATTAGGCTTAATGTCACCTTACAATAGCAAGGTGGCATTAACCCTTCATTACCCCATATCCCACCGCTACACGGGAATGGGAAGAGAGTGGCCAAGTGCCAGAATAGGCGCATCTTCCAGATGTGCCTTTTCTGGGGTGGCTGGGGGCAGATATTTTTAGCCAGGGGGGGGGGCCAATAACCATGGACCCTCTCCAGGCTATTAATATCTGCCCTCAGTCACTGGCTTTACTACTCTGGCGGAGAAAATTGTGCGGGAGCCCACGCCAATTTTTTCCGCCATTTAACCCTTAAATATAATAGCTAGAACGCCCAAATTTTGCATATACACACTACTAACATTAGTAGTGTAGAATATGCAAAAAAAATGGTGATATGAGATGGTTTACTGTATGTAAACCAGGTCTCATATCATGTCGGGTTTGTGAAGGAGAAAGCAAAAGCCGGTAATTGAATTACCAGCTTTAAAGCTATCTCACGCTGCATTAAATATAAATATATATATATAGGTGTCTCCCTGACATATATATATGTATATATACCTATTCTATGGGCCTACACCGTGGGCAGCACGGTGGCGCAGTGGTTAGCACTACAGCCTTGCAGCGCTGGAGTCCTGGGTTCTAGTCCCACCCAGGACAACATCTGCAAAGAGTTTGTATGTTCTCTCCGTGTTTGCGTGGGTTTCCTCCGGGCACTCCGGTTTCCTCCCACATTCCAAAGACATACTGATAGGAATTCTAGATTGTGAGCCCAATCGGGGACAGTGATGATAATGTGTGCAAAACTGTAAAGCGCTGCGGAATATGTTAGCGCTATATAAAAATAAAGATTATTATTATTATTATTATTCTATGTGTATATATCTACTCTCATCTAACCTGTCAGTGTGATTTTACTGTACTCTGCGCTGAATTGCCAGCTTTTCTAAGGACACGGGTGCGTAAAAATCGGACAGCACTCGCATGGTGCGAGTGCTGTGCGTTTTTTTTCTCGCACCCATTGACTTGCATTGGCGAGTCTCGTCCGAGAATCTCAGCAATACGCAGCATGCTGCGATTTTTTTCTCAGCCGACACAGATTTTTCTCAGTCCGATTTCGGCTGGGAAAAAAATCGCAAATGGAGTGTCACATATTGATTAACATTGGTCCGAGTGCAATCCGATTTTTTATCGGATTGCACTCGTCCGTTTTCCTCACAAATGGAAAGGGGCCCTAACCCTCTGACTGATGCTATCGATATTGATAGTGTGATCAGTACCTTTGTCATGATGACCTAATGTCATAGCTAGCTAGCTAGCTAGCTTGTTACACCATACACAGAGCATGGTGTATCAAGATTGCATGTCAGTGCAGCACTGACAATTTATAAAGCATAGTCTCATGAGATCTGGGACAGAAATGTAAAGGAAGCAAGACACAAAGACAAACCGGGATACATGAATAACACTATCATACAAAAACAGCTACCAACAAATAAAGAGGAGTATAGAACAGAGGAGAAATAAACTAAATAGGAATTAGGGTATGTGCACACGTCAGGATTTCTTGCAGAAATTTCCTGAAGAAAACCGGAAATTTTCTGCAAGAAATCCGCATTTTTTTTTGCGTTTTTTTCCCCTTTTTTTCCCGTTTTTTTTAGCATTTTGCAAACGAAATTAGCTTGCAGAATGCTAAAATTTTCCAAGCGATCTGTAGCATCGCTTGGAAAACTGACTGACAGGTTGGTCACACTTGTCAAACATAGTGTTTGACAAGTGTGACCAACTTTTTTACTATAGATGCTGCCTAAGCAGCATCTATAGTAAAAGATAGAATGTTTAAAAAAAATAAAAAAAAATAAAAAAATGGTTATACTTACCTGCAAACAGCCGATCTCCTCAGCGGCGTCCGTTCCTATAGATGGTGTGTGTGTGCAGGACCTTCTATGACGTCGCGGTCACATGAGCCGTCACGCAACCAATCACAAGATGGCGACGTCATCGCAGGTCCTTCACACAGAGCATCTACAGGAACGGAAGCGGCAGCGTGCACCGATGAGAGGCGGGAAGACTCCGGGGCCATCAGAGGGTGAGTATATGACTATTTTTTATTTTAATTTTTTTTTTTTACCAATTATATGGTGCCCAGTCCGTGGAGGAGAGTCTTCTCTCCTCCACCCTGGGTACCAACTGCACATAATCTGCTTACTTCCCGCATGGTGTGCACAGCCCCATGCGGAAAGTAAGCAGATCAATGCATTCCTAGGTGTGCGGAATCCCTGCAATTCCGCAAATTTAATGAACATGTTGCTTTTTTTTCCGCAATGCGATTTTTTCACGGAAAAAAAATGCAACATTTTCACTAGAAATGCGGAATACACTTTAAATAATAGGAGGCATATGTAAGCGTTTTTTTCGCGTTTTTATCATGTTTTTATAGCGAAAAAACGCGAAAAAAACGCGAAAAATACTGAACGTGTGCACATGGCCTTAACCTCTGATGCCGGTACTCACATCCTCTCCTCAGGACTGGTAATGAGCAAATGTGTTCAGAACACATTCACTAAACTCAAATTCGGCACAAACGTAGCATATTCTGATTCGTGTTTGCTTGTATGAGCATTTTTGCTCAAAGTTGACAAAAGTCGGTCACAGATCGGTAAATCATCGCTTTTGAATGACTTTGGCTAGAATAATGCTGCTGTATCATGAGAGGGGGTGACGGGGGACATGTTTGATGAGGGGTGTGCAGGGGTTAAAGGAACATCTGAAGGGATTACAGGAGCGGTGCACACTCTTTTTTTTCACTTCACTTTATGTGTGTTGATTCCGGCGACCAATTAGAGCGCAGAACCATCCACAATGTCATGACACAAGTTCTTCTGTGATTGGTTGCCGAAGTCACATGTCTCTGGCCATATAAAAAGTGGACATCTTGTTTTGCTAGCGCTATTTGCTCAGTGTCATAGTGCACAGAGGTCACTCCTGCTCTAGAGCTGGTGCTGCTGAAAGTGAACTAGTCAGCAAAAAATATAGGATCCTGTTGTGTGTGAAATCGATCTTCCAGCATTCTTCCAGTAGATTGTGCAAATACTGTGTGGCACTTTCCGGTGGTGCAAGTAGCTACTCTGAATCGTTTGTGCTAAAACAGTATATCAGTGGCAATCAAAAAGCCAGATTTCCATGCAAAAATCATTAGGCCTACTATAGTGGTGCAGCCATGAGGCCCAATTAGCTACTTCGAATATTTTGTGCTAAAACTGTGTTTCAGTGGCAAATCAGAAGGTCCACGTACATATTATTAGACCCTGTATAGTGTTAAAGTCATGAGGCTCAATTAGCTACTTCAAATCATTTGTGCTAAAACTGTGTTTCAGTGGCAAATCAGAAGGTCCACGTACATATTATTAGACCCTGTATAGTGTTAAAGTCATGAGGCCCAATTAGCTACTTCAAATCATTTGTGCTAAAGCTGTGTTTAAGTGGCAAATCAGAAAGCCAGATTTCCACGTAAAAATCATTAGGCCTACTATAGTGGTGCAGCCACGAGGCCCAATTAGTTACTTCGAATAGTTTGTGCTAAAACTGTGTTTCAGTGGCAAAACAAAGGGCCATATTTCCATGCAAAAATCATTAGGCATTCTACTGTATAGTGTTGCAACCATGAGGCCCAATTAGCTACTCCTAATCATTTGTGATAAAATTGTGTTTCAGTGGCAAATCAGAAGGCTAGATTTCCACTTAAAATTGTTAGGCCTACTATAGTGTTGCAGCTATGAGGACACAGTAGCTACTTCTAATTGTACTAAAACTGTGTTTCAGTGTCAACTCAAAATGCTATCTTTCCATTTAAAAATCGTTAGTCATAACAGTGTTGTTCGGGCACACTATAGAAATAGTGATTATTCATTTAGTGACAGGTGACTGACAGCTGTGGGCCTAATATTGTGAAATAGCATGCGAAGGCTACAAACAACATGAGTGGGAAAAAGCAAGGTTGTGGTAGAGGGGGGAATCGGCTTGGGGTATGTGGGTCAGGTGTTAATGTGAATGAAACCTGAACTGAACAAACACTGTCTCATCATATCCAAAGACTTCTGACAATATATATTACTGGCTGGCCTACTCGACTCCCTTTCTTTGGCAGCTGCACAGTGGTACTCCTTGTAGATGACTCTCAGAAAGAGCACGTGTTAGAGTGGATGGCAAGCACTGCATAAAGTGGCCTCTCCTCCTCTTCCTCCACCTTAGCAACACACACAGTAAAATCCTCAGAGGTGGCACTCCAATCACTCTTGTTTCCACCCGCGTCAAAAATTTTCAAATGCCCAGCGACTGTGGGGAACCTCACAAAAGCCATTCTGAAGAGCTGTTCACACATTGTATTCCATGGGCATCAGAGGTCTGCTACGAAGAATCACAGAATCCAGAAGAATCAACACCTTCATCACCAGACATTAACCACCAAGGGTGGAGATAATCCTGATGATAGCAAAGGCGCATGTGGACTGTACTGTAGTGTCAAGGCAGGAAGAGGAGGAGGGTGACTCTCAGGTTGAGGAGTATAAGAACAGAGAGGATGATGATGAGGTTGTAGATCCCACTTGGTGTGAACCCTGAGGTATGCAGCTGAGTAGCTCAGCAGATGAATGGGAGGAGGAAGGTAAGGATGTTATGTTGCGGCTTCCCACACAAACATGAAGTGACGCAACCACGACTATCACTGCATTCTCCTCCCGACTCTGCCTGTGGCCAGCACTGGTCAAGGGTGTGCAGTTTACAGGGGCGGCAAGGGTTGTCTACCTTGAGCATTTTTGGAGACCTTAAAGCATGACCAACACACGATATCCGTCAAATTTGCAAAAAAATCTCAGTGGAGGCATAATTGTAATGATTTGACAACCACACGCATGAACCGGCAAATGCGCGATCAACATGCCTTAGTGTGGGAATCTCACTGTTTTAAAATGCAGACTACTGAGCCTTGCCAACCACCAGCCTTCCCATCAACCTCATCTGCTGCTTCTTCATCTTCCATCACCATTCGAAATGTTCACACACAGGTCTCTGGTTGAAGAAACTGCAATTGTTTACCCATCACACCCGTTGTGAGTGAGAGATGGTCAGCTGTTACGGAAGTAGACATGACTGCTGCTTTTTTGTCACCTAGTACAATACATCTTTTTCAATCTATCATATCATCTCCGCGTGCACCTCGCTCAGAGCCTAGCAGTTTGTCCTGTTCTCTGGACTCTAACTTATCTCAGCCAGTTGTGATCACATAAAAGAATGTTTCCTCCTACACATGGCAAAGTCAAGAGCATGAACTCTACCATCTCCAATCTGTTGGCCAGGGAAATGCTACCTTCCTGCCTAGTGGACACAGATGGTTTCCTTACGTTGATGACCACTGCAGTCCCCTAGTATCAGTTAACCAGTCTCCATTACTTCTCATTGAACGCTGTGCCTGCGCCACACCAGCATGTGGCTGTGTGGGCAGGCGGTCAAGGGACCACTCCACATGTCTTTGAATCCCAAAGGCTTGCAGGGCAAACCTCTATTTCTATCAGTTTCCCCACTTCTGCCTCCTCTACCTCCTCTAGGGCCTCCACCTGTACCTCAACCTCTCCCTTAATCAGACATCAGGCACTGTAAGTGGTTTATTCCTTGTGGGAATAAAAGGACTAGAAATAGGAAAAACCCAATGTGGCTAAACAAAGAAGTAAGACAGGCAATTAACAGTAAAAAGAAAGCATTTGCACTACTAAAGCAGGATCCCACCATTGAAGCTCTAAAAAACTATAGGGAGAAAAATACTTTATCTAAAAAACTAATTAAAGCTGCCAAAAAGGAAACAGAGAAGCACATTGCTAAGGAGAGTAAAACTAATCCCAAACTGTTCTTCAACTATATCAATAGTAAAAGAATAAAAACTGAAAATGTAGGCCCCTTAAAAAATAGTGAGGAAAGAATGGTTGTAGATGACGAGGAAAAAGCTAACATATTAAACACCTTCTTCTCCACGGTATTCACGGTGGAAAATGAAATGCTAGGTGAAATCCCAAGAAACAATGAAAACCCTATATTAAGGTTCACCAATCTAACCAAAGAAGAGGTGCGAAACCGGCTAAATAAGATTAAAATAGATAAATCTCCGGGTCCGGATGGCATACACCAACGAGTACTAAGAGAACTAAGTAATGTAATAGATAAACCATTATTTCTTATTTGTAGGGACTCTATAGCGACGGGGTCTGTTCCGCAGGACTGGCGCATAGCAAATGTGGTGCCAATATTCAAAAAGGGCTCTAAAAGTGAACCTGGAAATTATAGGCCAGTAAGTCTAACCTCTATTGTTGGTAAAATATTTGAAGGGTTTCTGAAGGATGTTATTCTGGATTATCTCAATGAGAATAACTGTTTAACTCCATATCAGCATGGGTTTATGAGAAATCGCTCCTGTCAAACCAATCTAATCAGTTTTTATGAAGAGGTAAGCTATAGGCTGGACCACGGTGAGTCATTGGACGTGGTATATCTCGATTTTTCCAAAGCGTTTGATACCGTGCCGCACAAGAGGTTGGTACACAAAATGAGAATGCTTGGTCTGGGGGAAAATGTGTGTAAATGGGTTAGTAACTGGCTTATTGATAGAAAGCAGAGGGTGATTATAAATGGTATAGTCTCTAACTGGGTCGCTGTGACCAGTGGGGTACCGCAGGGGTCGGTATTGGGACCTGTTCTCTTCAACATATTCATTAATGATCTGGTAGAAGGTTTACACAGTAAAATATCGATATTTGCAGATGATACAAAACTATGTAAAGCAGTTAATACAAGAGAAGATAGTATTCTGCTACAAATGGATCTGGATAAGTTGGAAACTTGGGCTGAAAGGTGGCAGATGAGGTTTAACAATGATAA
Organism: Ranitomeya imitator; assembly: GCF_032444005.1. NCBI lineage: Eukaryota > Metazoa > Chordata > Amphibia > Anura > Dendrobatidae > Ranitomeya > Ranitomeya imitator. Next base: position 325,367,666 of record NC_091286.1, on the reverse strand, counting down.
ATGTAAGGTTATACACATGGGAAGAAGGAATTAATATCACCATTACACACTGAATGGGAAACCACTGGGTAAATTTGACAGGGAGAAGGACTTGGGGATCCTAGTTAATGATAAACTTACCTGGAGCAGCCAGTGCCAGGCAGCAGCTGCCAAGGCAAACAGGATCATGGGGTGCATTAAAAGAGGCCTGGATACACATGATGAGAGCATTATACTGCCTCTGTACAAATCCCTAGTTAGACCGCACATGGAGTACTGTGTCCAGTTTTGGGCACCGGTGCTCAGGAAGGATATAATGGAACTAGAGAGAGTACAAAGGAGGGCAACAAAATTAATAAAGGGGATGGGAGAACTACAATACCCAGATAGATTAGCGAAATTAGGATTATTTAGTCTAGAAAAAAGACGACTGAGGGGCGATCTAATAACCATGTATAAGTATATAAGGGGACAATACAAATATCTCGCTGAGGATCTGTTTATACCAAGGAAGGTGACGGGCACAAGGGGGAATTCTTTGCGTCTGGAGGAGAGAAGGTTTTTCCACCAACATAGAAGAGGATTCTTTACTGTTAGGGCAGTGAGAATCTGGAATTGCTTGCCTGAGGAGGTGGTGATGGCGAACTCAGTCGAGGGGTTCAAGAGAGGCCTGGATGTCTTCCTGGAGCAGAACAATATTGTATCATACAATTATTAGGTTCTGTAGAAGGACGTAGATCTGGGGATTTATTATGATGGAATATAGGCTGAACTGGATGGACAAATGTCTTTTTTCGGCCTTACTAACTATATTACTATGAGTTCTAACAGAGCAGAATCTCCCCCACCTTCGTACAGTGCAGCCAAGGCTCCCAACAATCAGGTAGTGTTTAAATTAATATGCCTTGGAGATTGCAGTCACACAGCTCAAGAGCTGTGGACAGGTATCCAGGCCGAGTTAGAGCAGTAGCTGACTCTACTAATGATGGGCGAGCACTAAAATGCTAGGGTACTCGTTGCTCGGGTCAAGCTAATTGGAATGCTCAGGTGCTTGACCCGAACAACGATCCCAATGTAAGTCTATGGGAAACTCGAGCATTTTTCCAGCGGCCCCCCGGAAATCTGCAGAGGGACTGGAAATTGCATAAATCGATGGGAACAGTGCTCAAATGCCAAGGGACCAGCATGGGGAAGACCCATGGAAGCTTTTCTGACTCCCAGGTCACTGTTTTGAACAATGTTATCAAAGTCTTACGCCACTTTTACAGACTCACAGTAATACATATAAAGAAAGCCAAAATGGATTTTCTTGGGAAATATGTTAAGGAATAACCTTTCCAGGGTAATGACTTGTATATAAAGCAAAATAAATAACCAAAAACAAAAATGCTCCTCCACACCTTGGGCTGTGTTAACACGCAGCGTTTTTGATGCGTTTTTGAACGTTAGCATTGCTTTCAACCAAGACAAATGCATTCACTGGAAAATGTCATTTTAGCATTTTACAACCTTATCTGGCCATGTGGTATGTGACACATAATCAGACACATCCTGTTTCATTTATGAAGGAGAGAGTCTGAAAGTCACAAAGCTTATTTTTATAGGGCCATCAAAAGTAGCGCCTCATGAAAAAATGTTCCCATTATTAGGAAGTGGGTGTCCCATAGTGTGCGCCTATGCAGTGAAGCAACGGCTGCCAAAAATTTGGAGGAACTTCAATGCCCATTGGAAGAGAAATAGAAGTCAGAGGGCCTCCTGAAAACACTGTTCCCATTATTAGGACGTGGGTCCCCCATACTGTTTGCCTATGCAGTGAATGCAAGTGCTGCCGAAAATTTGGACCTACCCCAATGCCCCTTGGAAGAGATGTAACATAGTAACATGGTAACAAAGTTAGCAAGGCCAAAAAAAGACATTTGTCCATCCAGTTCAGCCTATATTCCATCAGAATAAATCCCAAGATCTATGTCCTTCTAAAGAACCTAATAACTGTAAGATACAATATTGTTATTCTCCAGGAAAACATCCAGGCCTCTCTTGAACCGCTCAACTGAGTTCGCCATCACCACCTTCTCAGGTAAAGAATTCCAGATGATCATTGCCCTAACTGTAAAGAATACCCTTCTATGTTGGTGGAAAAACCTTCTCTCCTCCAGACGCAGAGAATGCCCCCTTGTGGCTGTCACAATCCTTGGTAGAGGAGGGCCTCATGAAAAAAATGTTCCCATTATTAGGAAGTGGGTCTCCCATAGTGTTTGCCCCTGCAGCGAAGCAACAGCTGTCAAAAATTTGGAGGAACTCCAGTGCCCCTTGGAAGAGACGTAGAGGTCAGAGACCTTGGAAGAGACGTAGAGGTCAGAGACTGTCCACAATTCTTCAGCATTGTGCGGTTTCTCACCTAAGCATATTAGCTTCAGCACAGCCTGTTGCCGCTTGGCTGAGGCAGTGCTGCAGTGCTTTCAGCTTGTGACTGGTGTGGTCATTTTGGAGATGGAGGCTGAAGAGGAGGTGGAGGAGAATGTGGTGCAGGAGCTGTAGACTGTGGGGACACCTCTGATTGACCTAGGGCCCGCAATCCTCGGCGTCGGGCGGGCGTGTTCCATTACAAGGTCCAACTGGGTCCCAGCTTCCACTATGTTAACCCGGTGTGCCATCAGCAATATGTACCATCCCTGCCCACAAGCGCCTGTCCACGTGACCATGGTTAGGTGGACTTTCCCAGTAACTGCATTGTTGAGGGCACAACTAATGTTTGGGACACGTGCTTGCATAAATAGTGTCTGCTGGGGACCGAGTACTGAAGGACGGCCATCGCCATCAGGTTGTAGAAAGCTTCTGTCTCCATTAGCCTAAAAGGCAGCATTCCGACCGTAAGCAGTCGCAAAATGTGGGAATTTAGTAGTGTGGCCTGTGGAGCGTTGGCTTCATATTTGCACTTGCGTTCCAAGGATTGGGGTAAGTACAACTGAATTCTGCGCTGGGACAAGGCCATGAACATGCTTGCTGATGGTGCTAGTTGACTGTGTGCCACAACAGGTGCAGGGCAGGAGGCATCTTCGCATGCACCATGGACAGGGGATTGGCTTGCACGCAGAACAGTGGAAAAGGCAGTGGTGTCACCGCAGACACTGTTCCTGGACCCTGGGGTTCGGCCCATAAAGTCGAGTGCTTTTCAGCCATGTGCCTGATCATGCTGGTGGTGGTCAGGCTGGTAGTTTTGCTACCTCTGCTGATGCTGGCTTGGCAGGTGGTGAGAATGGCCTTTTTGGGTTTATTGGCAGAGTCTTTAAAAAACAACCAGACACAAGAAGATCTAACAGTTGTACTGGCAGCTTCCTTTGTGTTCGTGTTATGGGGAACGGTTTCCCACTTTCTGTCTGCAGCCACCACACTGCTTCTTCCTGCCTGTTGGGGTACTACGCCTCCCTCCCCCTGTGTACTGCTGTTGTCGCTCTGCATGTCCTCCTGCCAGGTTGAGTCAGTTGCTCGTCTTCCAGTTCCGCACCCTGGTCATCCTCCTGACTTTCTGGCAATTGTGTCTCATCATCGTCCACCTTTTGTGATACTTTCTCACCATCGCCTTCATATGACTGTGGCTTCTCAAATATTTAGGCATCGCTACCTGCGATCTCCTCTTGCCCCGCTTCAATCTCTTGGAATCTGTAAATTTAAAAGTGAACAGCTCTTCGGAGTATCCAAGTGTGGGATCAGTAGTCTCTGGGCAGTAGGCATGGTGGGAGGATGGAGGATCAGGGTGAGGAATATGCAGTCCAGACTCATGGCTACTCAGACTTGACCGTGTGGAAGACGGGGTGATGGTGGTGGTGGCAAAGAGACAGGAAGCATTATCTGCTATCCAACCAATAACCTTCTAACACTGCTCTGTGTTCAATAGTGGTGGTCACCTAGTAATTGGAAGAGGAAGGATGGGCAAGAAGATGTGGGTGTATGTTATGTCACAATGTCAGCTTGCCAGTATCGGCCTTTGCATGCATCATCACCATCACCATCATGTCCAGTTCCCCGTTCCTTGACACGTGCCTTGCCCACTTTAAATGGAGGACAATATTTTCCACATTCACTACAAATGGCTGAATTTGGAGCAAACTTATATGTGATCCGTGTGACAGAAAAAACACAGTATTAAATAGCTGGCCTGTAAGTAACTATTTTTAACAGCAAACTGGTGCCAATAAGTTCGCTAATACACTGCAACAAAATTTAAATGGGGGCCAGAAGTGGCAGAAATTTGAGCGCACTATTTGTGATCCATGTGATGGACAAACCACAGTTTTAAATATATGGATTTTTTAGCGATATAATATGGAAAGGATCTGGCTGTATTCTGCAGTGCCAACAAGCAAGTGGAGCAAAAAAAGTTGTTCTCTGGATTGCTTTTTAAGCAGACAATCATGGTTAAGATGTAAAAAATTATTCCTGGCCCCTGAGTCCTAGGCTATATCTAGAAATATCTATAAAAGCAGCAGCAGACAGAACTGGAATGGACCCTCTTGCTATGTGCACTGCAGTCTGCCACATACACTGCCTGATTGCCTATCACTGATATCTATGCAGCTGGATTAGTCCTCAGATGGACTGTTAGTTGAGATGGATATGTGTATAATATATTGGGGCATACCTACACCAACTAAGAAACAAGCAATTCTCTCCCTAGCTCAGCAGCAACTCTCCCTACACTACCTGATTCCTGAGTAGGCTGTGATAAGCATGGCGGTGCCAGGTCTGATGTAGACCTGATGACGCTGTGCGGCCAGCCAATCACTGTACTGCCACAGCCAACATGGCTGCAGCATTACAGTGTGTGGCAGACAATCCCTGCATGTTCATTGGCTCTCTAAAGAGCGCCAAACTTGCAGGGAGTGGATCCGAGCTCCCGTTGAGCAACCCTGGAAATACTCTGTGAGCTCCAAGCATCTCGAGCAGTGAGATGCTCAGGCAAGTACCGAGTAGTGGTGAGCATGCTCGCTCATCACTTGTATCTACTAAACCTGGAACCAGTTAAGGCCATGTGCGATAATGGAGCAAACCTGATGGAGGCCCTATGCTGTGGCAACCTCACACACGTGCCTTGCATAGCTCACGTCTTCAACCTCGTGTTACAGCAATATTTCCACCACTATCCCAGTCTGGATGCACTGCAGTAGAAAGCACACTCACTGTGTGCTCACTTCCGACGATTGCACCATGCAGGTCATAGACTTGCATTGCTACAGAAATTAACTGTTTGATCTGCAATATTCCGACACTGTGGCATTCCACTCTGCACATGTTGCAGCGGCTGTGGCTGCAGCAACAAACCCAAGTGCAGTAAGCCCTTTTGCGTAGCCTGGACCAATGCAAACCGAACATGGTGCAAATCATGAATAAAAACAAAAGAACCAGTAGCGCTTCAGATTCACAGAGTCCTGCAGCAGACAAAATACAGGGCCACTCTCCTGTATCTATACATACACTACACACATAAACACCTTATCTGCGCTGGATCCTCTTACTCCTTATAATAACCTAAAAAACGATAATATAGTATAGTAAAAACCAAACTAATTGGTATATAAAAAAGGTGAACCTCTAAACGAAGAAACACGAATAAATAATAATGGTGTTCCAGGACGCACTCAATATTCGTAGCACAGACCAAGACAATGGTGCATATATAGCTCCCTCCTTGTTTGCAAATGGAAGTCCGGTATTACCTTAAACTGTACATTCAGCGGTGTCTGGAGCTTTCATAGATGGAGCCTTCTGTGCAGTCCCCGAAGTTCTTCGGAGTAGAATCAATAGATGTATATTCACGTGGGTGTATTGCAGGTGCTGCCCCGGCCGGTGGCAAAAGCACCATGCACTCACCCACTTCACAGGACGGAGGAGCGCTAGTTATTTCAGCCGCTAGGTACACTGCAGATGCAGGACCTTCCGTGACGTCACGATCACGTGGTAACACACGTGACTGGCTACGGATAGCGCAGTAAGTCCACTTTTCCTTTCCTACGCGTTTCGGAATATTCCTCGAGGAAGAAATACGCAATATTCCGAAACGCGTAGGAAAGGAAAAGTGGACTTACTGCGCTATCCATAGCCAGTCACGTGTGTTACCACGTGATCGTGACGTCACGGAAGGTCCTGCATCTGCAGTGTACCTAGCGGCTGAAATAACTAGCGCTCCTCCGTCCTGTGAAGTGGGTGAGTGCATGGTGCTTTTGCCACCGGCCGGGGCAGCACCTGCAATACACCCACGTGAATATACATCTATTGATTCTACTCCGAAGAACTTCGGGGACTGCACAGAAGGCTCCATCTATGAAAGCTCCAGACACCGCTGAATGTACAGTTTAAGGTAATACCGGACTTCCATTTGCAAACAAGGAGGGAGCTATACAGTGGGGCAAAAAAGTATTTAGTCAGTCAGCAATAGTGCAAGTTCCACCACTTAAAAAGATGAGAGGCGTCTGTAATTTACATCATAGGTAGACCTCAACTATGGGAGACAAACTGAGAAAAAAAAATCCAGAAAATCACATTGTCTGTTTTTTTATCATTTTTTTTGCATATTATGGTGGAAAATAAGTATTTGGTCAGAAACAAACAATCAAGATTTCTGGCTCTCACAGACCTGTAACTTCTTCTTTAAGAGTCTCCTCTTTCCTCCACTCATTACCTGTACTAATGGCACCTGTTTAAACTTGTTATCAGTATAAAAAGACACCTGTGCACACCCTCAAACAGTCTGACTCCAAACTCCACTATGGTGAAGACCAAAGAGCTGTCAAAGGACACCAGAAACAAAATTGTACCCCTGCACCAGGCTGGGAAGACTGAATCTGCAATAGCCAACCAGCTTGGAGTGAAGAAATCAACAGTGGGAGCAATAATTGGAAAATGGAAGACATACAAGACCACTGATAATCTCCCTCGATCTGGGGCTCCACGCAAAATCCCACCCCGTGGGGTCAGAATGATCACAAGAACTGTGAGCAAAAATCCCAGAACCACGCGGGGGGACCTAGTGAATGAACTGCAGAGAGCTGGGACCAATGTAACAAGGCCTACCATAAGTAACACACTACAGCACCATGGACTCAGATCCTGCAGTGCCAGACGTGTCCCACTGCTTAAGCCAGTACATGTCCGGGCCCGTCTGAAGTTTGCTAGAGAGCATTTGGATGATCCAGAGGAGTTTTGGGAGAATGTCCTATGGTCTGATGAAACCAAACTGGAACTGTTTGGTAGAAACACAACTTGTCGTGTTTGGAGGAAAAAGAATACTGAGTTGCATCCATCAAACACTATACCTACTGTAAAGCATGGTGGTGGAAACATCATGTTTTGGGGCTGTTTCTCTGCAAAGGGGCCAGAACGACTGATCCGGGTACATGAAAGAATGAATGGGTCCATGTATCGTGAGATTTTGAGTGCAAACCTCCTTCCATCAGCAAGGGCATTGAAGATGAAACGTGGCTGGGTCTTTCAACATGACAATGATCCAAAGCACACCGCCAGGGCAACAAAGGAGTGGCTTCATAAGAAGCATTTCAAGGTCCTGGAGTGGCCTAGTCAGTCTCCAGATCTCAACCCTATAGAAAACCTTTGGAGGGAGTTGAAAGTCCGTGTTGCCAAGCGAAAAGCCAAAAACATCACTGCTCTAGAGGAGATCTGCATGGAGGAATGGGCCAACATACCAACAACAGTGTGTGGCAACCTTGTGAAGACTTACAGAAAACGTTTGACCTCTGTCATTGCCAACAAAGGATATATTACAAAGTATTGAGATGAAATTTTGTTTCTGACCAAATACTTATTTTCCACCATAATATGCAAATAAAATGTTAAAAAAACAGACAATGTGATTTTCTGGATTTTTTTTTCTCAGTTTGTCTCCCATAGTTGAGGTCTACCTATGATGTAAATTACAGACGCCTCTCATCTTTTTAAGTGGTGGAACTTGCACTATTGCTGACTGACTAAATACTTTTTTGCCCCACTGTATATGCACCATTGTCTTGGTCTGTGCTACGAATATTGAGTGCGTCCTGGAACAGCATTATTATTTATTCGTGTTTCTTCGTTTAGAGGTTCACCTTTTTTATATACCAATTAGTTTGGTTTTTACTATACTATATTATCGTTTTTTAGGTTATTATAAGGAGTAAGAGGATCCAGCGCAGATAAGGTGTTTATGTGTATGGTGCAAATCATGTTTGCGGAGTGGACACAGGTGAAGGACCTCTGCACCCTTTTGCACAGTTTTGAAATGGCTACTAAAATAGTTAGTGCTGAGAATTCCATCATCAGCATAACTATTCTGGTCATCTACATGCTGGAGCACACTTTGAATAGTCTGCATGAGGAGGTGATGGTCCCAGAGAAAGAGTTGTAAGCAGAGGAGGATGCCGAAGGGATAACAATTTGTCAAATTTCTGGATTGTTGTCGCACAGGTGGGTGCCCTAGAAGGGTGGCTTACAGTGATCAAGAGTGACTCATGGTACCAGACAAACTGTTAGTGAAGATGCATGAGCCAACAAACAAATTGAGGAGGAGAAGGTGATGGATGCACAACAGTCAGGAGATGAAGGGGATAATGATATGCTCTCTGTTGCCTGTGGTTGGCGGTAAGGGATGGTGGAAGCAACCTTGAGTGTTACTCTGCCACCAACACAGCATGGACTTGTACATCATTGAAGCACCCAACACATAAGCACCTTTTGCTGGATTATCTTCAACACACGACACTCATATTCTTAGGGTTAGAAATAGTAATGAGTACTGGGCTGCCACTCTGTTAGACCCATGGTACAAGAGTAAATTTAGCCAGATGTTTTACCACTCTGGAAAGGGATGTGTGCATGCTGGAGTATCGAAGTACACTTGTAGTCAATCTTAAGAATGGTTTTCCCCAAGACAGCAGTGAAGCACAGTGTGCATCCCAGTTGTAGACGTCCAACCCCGGGAACATCAAAGCATCACCGCTAAAACATTAGCAGCAGCAGCGTAAGTGCCATAAGCAATTTCTGCGAGTTTTTTAGCACATGTTTTAGAACAGTCCGTGCACCAGCAACACAGAGTATAAGTCTATCACGTTGTGAACGACTAGAGAGTATGGTGTGATTTTTAGTGTCATGTATTGATCTCGCACTATTGTAGTCTGTGCCATCTTTGTGGTGTCTTCTGTGCCTTCTGTTGCTACTGCTGTCGATGCTGCAAGCAATTTATTTCAATATGGAAACTAAAAGTTGAGTCTGCCTGTAGTATAATGTGTGCCAGAGGCCTATTACACCGTTTCTACTCTGTGGAAATTGATGCCACTTTAGTGGTGAGTGACAATTGTTTTTTGAAATGTGGAGACTCCAAGTTCTCTCTCCATCTAATAGAATGCATGTATAAGTAGATTTCCCAGACAGGTAGGCCTGTACTTACTTTCAGTCAACTACATGTGTAAATTTTCTTACATTTTTCTACCAATATTACTGCATGAAACTGATGTTTGTGCCATCTGAATGTGGCTGGAATAAAACAAAATGAGGTGCTGCATGAGGTGAGAGGTCTCCCATCTAAGAAGGCTTTCACCCTTCCCTTAACACCAGGTCTAATTCCAAGCTGTAAGTGCTGGGCTAGACCCAGATATCTCATGCATGGCCCATGACTGACTGCTAGTGTGCCATTATAGCAGCTTCTACTGTGGGCCAATTGATCAGTCAACTACCTGTGCTACTATTCTTTACTTTTTCTATCAATAGTAGTCGATAAAACTGATATTTGTGCCATCTGAATGTGGCTGGAATTAAAAAAATAATAAAACAATTGGAGGTATTGAATGAGGTGTGAGGTCTCCCAGCTAAGAAGGCTTACACTGCTCCCTTAACCACCAGGTCATCATTGAAAATTAAATTCCAAGTTGTAAATGCTGGGCCAGATCCTGATACCTCATTCATGAGCCGTGGCTGCCTGCTTCTGTGCCATTATACCAGGTTATACCATGGATCAATTGATCAGTCAACTACTTGTGTTACTATTATTACATTTATCTATCAATAGTAGTCAATAAAACTGATGTTTGTGGCATCTGAGTGTGGCTGGATTAAAAAATAAAAAATTTGGAGGTGTTGCATGAGGTGTGAGGTCTACCAGCTAAGAAGGCTTTCACCGCTCCCTTAACCACCAGGCCCTCATTGAAACTTCAATTCCAAGCTGCAAATGCTGTTTCGGAAGCTTTTTGCCACCTTAAGGTGCTGTCTATGCATTTAGTTTTGCCCTCCCATTGAATCTAACGGGGTTAGAATACATTTGGCGATTCTTTTGGTGAAATGTTCTTCGAATGGAGGTCCGTACAGCGAATCCGAACTGAACTTTGAAAGATTTGCTTATCTGTACTCAGGACAATACCCCTTCCAGTGCACCAAGTATTGTAAAGAGTGATGGACCATACAGGAATCCACAATTCTTTCCACCTGAAGCTCCAAATTACCATCAACAATAACTAGTGGCTCCACAGTCGCTACATTTTTCTTGAGCAATGCCCGGGAAAAACATTGTGGATTTTGAAAGACAGAGAAAGCTCAAGATAAAAAGTCACAGGGTAAATTACAGTGACCACCTTGTAAGGACAAATTAACCTAGGACCTAATTTCCAGGAAGGAATTTTCAGTTTAATATTTCACAGCCATACTAAATCATTCGCACCTAGGTCTGAACCTGACTGCATGCATTTATATCTGTCCCCCATGATTTTTAAGTTGTTCTGATCCCTGTGCCATTCAGATGAGAGTGATGAAGAAAATCGTTCATCCCCAGTAACCCCTGAAGACCCCTCTTTACTGAAGGCACAGAAATGCAGATGGAAACCATATGCACCAAAAAATGGCTATTAACCAGTGGACTCATTGCAATAATTATTCAAAGCAAACTCAGCTAATGGTAAAAAAATGACCCATCCTGCTGATTATCTGACAAAAAACATCTGAGATAAGTCTCCAAACAAGTATGCGTGGTCTTTGAACACGTGAATTCATTAAAGGAAGACACAAAGTCGACTTCACCCTGATGCAAATTTTGCCACCAAAAACAATGAGAAAGGAGATCTAAGGTTGCTTTCCTACCTGAATGTACAACAGCTAGGTAAATTGGTTGAGAGGTCTGTCCAAGCACAACATGACACTCACAGACCAATCCATCAAAGTCTGTCTTCTAAAATGTCACTCCTTTCTTTCTGAGCCCTGTGATACTTCCAAACAGTAGTTTTTCCCTACATATGGGGTATCTGAATACTGAGGAGAAACTGTACAACAAATTTTGGGTTCCTTTTTCTACTGAGAAAAAAGTTTATTTTTTATTTTTTTATTTTCACGGCTCTACATTATAAACTTCTGTGAAGGACCTGGGGGTTCAAGGTACTCACCACACATCTAGATAAATTCCCTGAGGGGTTTAGTTTCCATTATGGTATCACTTCTCGGGGATTTTCACTGTTTAGGCACATTAAAGGGTCTCCAAAAGTGACATGTCATCCGCTAATGATTCCAGACAATTTTGCATTCAAAGAGTCAAACTGTGCTCTTTCCCTTCTGAGCCCTGCCATGGGCCCAAACACTAGTTATTCCCCTCTTAGGAGGTTTTTGTATGCTCAGAAGAAAGTGTACAACTCATTTTGAGGTCCATTTTCTAGTGTTATCCTTGTGAAAATAAACAATTTGTAGTTAAAATACGTTTTTGTTGAAAATATAATTTTTTCTACATAGCTCATCATTATAAATTTTAGTGAAGTGCCTGGGGGTTCAGGGTGCACACCACACATCTAGATATATTCCTTGAGGGTTCTGCTTTCCAAAAGTGGATGTTTATGCACATTAGGGACTCTCCAAACGCGACATCGACATGACATCCACTCTCGATTCCAGCCAATTTTGTGTTCAAAAAGTAAATTGGTGCTCCTTCCCTTCCAAACCCTGCTGTGCATTGAACCAGTAGTTTACCCCCACACATTAGATATCAGCATGCTCAGGAGAAATTGCACATCAAATTTCAATGTCCATTTTCCCCTGTTACCATGGTGAAAATAAAAAAATTGTGTCTAAAATGAAATTTTTTTGAAAAAAAGCTAAATGTTCATTTTTCCTACCACTAATTCCTGTGAAGCACTTGAAGATTTAATAAACTTCTTGAGTGTGGATTTGAGCATTCAGAGGGTGCAGTTATTAACATGATGTCACTTTTGGGTATGTTCTGTCATATAGGCCAATCAAAGTAACTTCAAATGTAATGTGGTCCCTAAAAAAATGTATTTGTAAATTTTGTAAGAAAAATGCGAAACCGCTGGTCACCTTTTAACCCTTCTAACTTTCCAACAAAAACAAATTATGCTGATGTAAAGTAGACATGTCGGAAATGTTATGTAATTGTTAACTATTTTGTGTGACATAACGCTCTTGTTCAAGGGTATAAAAATTAAAAGTTTGAAAATTACAGCATTTTTAACATTAAAATACTAAGAAATGGGGGCACCACCGAATATACAGCATAGGGATCCAACCCTGACCTGAGAATATGAGCATACAAAAAAACAGAAAAAGAAGCACAGGCCATATACAATGGGGATCACCAATCAGTAAAAAATTTATTCCAAAACACAGCTTTATTAAAGTATAACAAGTATAACACAGGACAAAAGGACATTAAAAACATCTAAAAACACACTTTAAACTAGTGCCAAACAAATGGCACATGCCTGTACACACGTGGAAGGGGAGAAAACATATATAATAATAATAATAATGAAGGACATAAGTGTGCAAATGCTCCTCACAATACTATATGGACAGCATATTCTTCACCATACATAGTGTCAAAACCAACGCACATACATCATACAAAGCACCCAAGAGAGTGCTATGATAGAAATAAATACGTGCAATATAGGTACAAGAGCTCTAGATGAACTTGGAGTGAGGCCCAAAGCCATAGAAATATGCACATACAATGGAAACACTCAAGTAAATGCAGGCAGATAACACATAAAGCTCAGTATAAGCCAAAAACTCCTATACCCCAAATAATACGGAGTTGGACCAGCACAATAGCCCTAACTGTCCCAGTACTAGTACAGAAGCATAACACTATGAGTAAACACTTAGGTTACATGTAAAACCAACAGAAGCATGCACAACAGTCACCTCCCCAATAAGTTAGCGGGTGTAATAACCCAGATGTACTGACAGGCAACACTTCTGTACTAGTACTGGGAAAGTTAGGGCTATTGTGCTGGTCCAACTCCGTATTATTTGGGGTATAGGAGTTTTTGGCTTATACTGAGCTTTATGTGTTATCTGCCTGCATTTACTTGAGTGTTTCCATTGTATGTGCATATTTCTATGGCTTTGGGCCTCACTCCAAGTTCATCTAGAGCTCTTGTACCTATATTGCACGTATTTATTTCTATCATAGCACTCTCTTGGGTGCTTTGTATGATGTATGTGCGTTGGTTTTGACACTATGTATGGTGAAGAATATGCTGTCCATATAGTATTGTGAGGAGCATTTGCACACTTATGTCCTTCATTATCTATATATATAATTGTCTAAGGGTTTTTCCGTCTGTCTGTCTGTCTGTCTGTCTTTCTGTCTGTCTGTCTGTCTGTCCTGGAAATCCCGGCTCTCTGATTGGTCGAGGCCGCCAGGCCTCGACCAATCAGAGACCGGCACAGCATCGACGTATAAATCCCGCGTCTCTGCAACGGCACAGCGACGATGATGTCATAAAGGACGTAGACATCCCACGTTTCTGATTCAGCGACGGGCACAGTATCGACGTAGATGTCATAATGGTTGCCATGGCGACAATGATGTCATAAAGGTTGCCTCGACCAATCAGCGACGGGCACAATCTGCCGCGAATTCTGGAATCATCATTGTCCATTTACTACGGGGACATGCATATTCTAGAATACCCGATGCGTTAGAATCGGGCCACAGTCTAGTTATTATATATGTTTTCTCCCCTTCCACGTGTGTACAGGCATGTGCCATTTGTTTGGCACTAGTTTAAAATGTGTTTTTAGATGTTTTTAATGTCCTTTTGTCCTGTGTTATACTTGTTATACTTTAATAAAGCTGTGTTTTGGAATAAATTTTTTACTGATTGGTGATCCCCATTGTATATGGCCTGTGCTTCTTTTTCTGTTTTTTGTAAGCATTTTTAACATTTTCACAAAAATGCCAATTTTTTCACAAATAAACGCAAGTCATATCAAAGACCAAATTTTACCACTGTCATGAAGTACAATATGTCTCTAAAAAACAATCTGAGAATCAGTGGGTTCTGCTGAAGTGTTCCAGAGATATTATCATAAAATGACACTGGGCAGAATTGAAAAATTTGGCCTGGTCATGAATGTAAAAATAGGCTTGCTCCTCCAGGCGATTTTCCATTTTTCATTTCCTTCTCCCCTTCTTTCAAGAGCCGATGAGTTCTACTTTTGAATAATACTATTCATTCTGCCACATCGTGTACTGGAAAATGGTAAAAAAAATTCCAAACGCTGTAAAATTGCAAAAAAGTGCAATTCCACGTTTTTTTTTTTTTTTAGATGTTCTATAGTAAAACTTACCTGGCAGTATGATTCCTCAGGTCAGAATGAATACACAGATACCAAACGTATATTTTTTTCATTTAAGTGGTGAAAATTAATTCAAAAATTTGCCAAAAATATGCTTTTCTCACTGTTTTCCGAGACCAGTAACATTCAAATTTTTTGAGATTTTGGGCTTTGTGAGGGGTTATTTTTTGCTCCCTAAGGCCGGCCTCACACACAGCGTATGCAAATACGGTCCGTATATTACGGCCGTAATACGCTGAACAGTCCCGAAAATAGTGGTCCGTAGCTCCTCCATAGGCAGGGTGTGTCAGCGTTTTTTGCGCATGGCATCCTCCGTATGTAATCCGTATGGCATCTGTACTGCGTGGTTTTCTCGCAGGCTTGCAAAACCAACATACCGCTATAGAAGTGATCCATGTGTCCCAAAAAGAAAAAAAAAAATATATATACTGTCTATATATACAGTATATATATATGTCAGTAGACACATATATGTATATATATTAATATTTTTTCCAGCGCTATACAGCTTGAAAGCCGGTAATTCAATTACCGGCTTTTTCTTTCTCCTTCCTAAAACCCGACATGATTTGAGACATGGTTTACATACAGTAAGCCAGGTCTTCTCTCCTTTTTTTTTGCTGATTCCACACTACTAATGTCAGTAGTGTGTATCTGCAAAATTTGGCCGTTCTATCTACTAAATTAAAGGGTTAAATGGCGGAAAAAATTGGCGTGGGCTCCCGCGCAATTTTCTCCGCCAGAGTAGTAAAGCCAGTGACTGAGGGCAGATATTAATGGCCTGGAGAGGGTCCACGGTTATTGGCCCCCCCCTGGCTAAAAACACCTTCCCCCAGCCACCCCAGAACAGGCACATCTGGAAGATGCGCCTATTCTGGCACTTGGCCACTCTCTTCCCATTCCCGTGTAGCGGTGGGATATGGGGTAATGAAGGGTTAATGCCACCTTGCTATTGTAAGGTGACATTAAGCCTAATTAATAATGGAGAGGCGTCAATTATGACACCTGTCCATTATTAATCCAATTGTAGTAAAGGGTTAAATAAAACACAAACACATTATTTAAAATTATTTTAATGAAATAAAAACAATGGTTGTTGGAGTATTTTATTCTACGCCCAATCCAGTCACTGAAGACCCTCGTTCTGTAAGTAAAAAAACATAATACACCAACAATATCCTTACCCTCCGCAGATCTGTAACGTCCAACGATGTAAATCCATCTGAAGGGGTTAAAATATTTTGCAGCCACGAGCTTTGCTAATGCAATGATGCTCATTGCTGCAAAAACCCCGGAAAAAGAAGGTAAAGTAGGTCAATGACCTATATTTAGCTTCATTGGCGGTGAGGCGCCCTCTGCTGGCTGTTCCTAGATCGTGGGAACTTTCCTAGAAAGCTCCCAGGCTTTCTAGGTAAGTTCCCACGATCTATGAACAGCCAGCAGAGGGCGCCTCACCGCAAATGAAGCTAAATATAGATCATTGACCTATATTTAGCTACATTCCCCGGGGTTTTGCAGCAACGAGCAGCCTGCATTAGCGGAACTCCTTGCTGCAAAATGTTTTAACCCCTTCAGAAGGATTTACATCGTTGGACTTTACAGATCTGCGGAAGGTATGTATATTGTTGGTTTATTATGTTTTTTCTTTCACAGAACGAGGGTCTTCAGTGATTGGATTGGGCGTTAAATAAAATATTACAACAACCTTTGATTTTATTTCATTAAAATAATTTTTAATAATGTGTGTGTGTGTTTTTTTAACCCTTTCATTCAATTGGATTAATAATGGATAGGTGTCATAATTGACGCCTCTCCATTATTAATTTGGCTTAATGTCACCTTACAATACCAAGGTGGCATTAACCCTTCATTACCCCATATCCCACCGCTACACAGGAATGGGAAGAGAGTGGCCAAGTGCCAGAATAGGCGCATCTTCCAGATGTGCCTTTTCTGGGGTGGCTGGGGGCAGGTGTTTTTAGCCAGGGGGGGGCCAATAACCGTGGACCCTCTCCAGGCTATTAATATCTGCCCTCAGTCACTTGCTTTACTACTCTGGCGAAGAAAATTGCGCGTGAGCCCACGCCAATTTTTTCCGCCATTTAACCCTTTAATTTAGTAGATAGAACGGCCAAATTTTGCAGATACACACTACTGACATTAGTAGTGTGGAATCTGCAAAAAAAATGGAGAGAAGACCTGGTTTACTGTATGTAATCATGTCTCATATCATGTCGGGTTTAGGAAGGAGAAAGAAAAAGCCGGTAATTGAATTACCGGCTTTCAAGCTGTATAGCGCTGGAATAAATATTAATATATATACATATATGTGTCTACTGACATATATATATATATATACCTATTCTATGTGTCCACATTTATTCTACCTATTCTACTGTAAGCTGTCAGTGTGATTTTACTGTACACCGCACTGAATTGCCGGCTTTTCTCTCTAACACCGCTGCGTATTTCTCGCAAGTCACACTGCTGGTCCGTGTGTAATCCGTATTTTTCACGCTTCCATAGACTTTCATTGGTGTATTTCTTGCGCAGTACGGTGACAAACGCAGCATGATGCGATTTTGTACGGCCGTAGAAAGCCGTATAATACTGATCAGTAAAATACGGCAGATAGGAGCAGGGGCATAGAGAATAATTGGGACGTATTTTTTGCGAGTTTTATGGACGTAGTTTCTGCGCTCTTACGTCCGTAAAACTCGCAAGTGTGAAGCCGGCCTGAGTTGATGTTTTTTTTATACTATTGTGAGGTAGATAGTAGAGATGAGCGGTGTTCGAGTCGAACTGTTCGCCAATTTCAATTTCAAGCTGTTTTGGGCTGTGTTCGAGTTGTTCGACGAACTGGAACAGTTTGCTTAAAATTTGGCTGTTTAAGTTTCTGTTCGATAACTGTTTGTTCACCAAAAGCCTAACTTGATTTGCACATTAAAACTGTTTATCATTGTTAATAGACTGTTTCAGTGTATAGTGGGTTGGGTGGGGGATAGATCTGTGCTGAAATAATGCCGATCTCCATTTTTTTTTCTTTCCCGCATTTACAGTGGGGCGGTGCAGTCTCTCAGCCTATCAGCAGTGCACACACACACAGCAATGTGCATGTGATGCACACAAGCAAGGGCATGTGTCATTGGCAGAGTAGCCCGCCTGTGAAACTAACTATACCGCCTGTGTATCTAAATTTTTACTGCATCTAATCCAGTTAATAGTTTTGGGCCTAGGAGCAGTGTCTGCACGTCAGCAGAGTAGCCCGCCTGTGAAACTAAGTATACCGCCTGTGTATCTCTATATTTACTGCATCTAATTCAGTTAATAGTTTTGGGCCTAGGAGCAGTGTTATGAACAGGTAATTCAGAACCACAATGGACCTTGAAGTTCAGAGCACACAAAGTGACCTGACAATTACCCAAAAACATAGGACGAGCTCTGAGACGTGGGAACTCTGCTGACCGCAATCCCTAATCCTATCCAACTACACTAGAGGTAGCCGTGGAGCGCTCCTGACCAGACCTATGCGCCTCGAGCACAGCCTGAGAAACTAGCTAGCCCTAAGAAAGAAAAATAAGCCTAGCTTGCCTCAGAGAAATACCCCAAAGGAAAAGGCAGCCCCCCCACATATAATGACTGTGAGTTGAGATGAAAATACAAACGCAGAGATGAAATAGATTTAGCAAAGTGAGGCCCAACTTACTGAACAGACCGAAGATAGGAAAGATTGCTTTGCGGTCAACACAAAACCCTACAAACAACCACGCAGAGGGGGCAAAAAGACCCTCCGCACCGACTAATGGTACGGAGGTGCTCCCTCTGCGTCCTAGAGCTTCCAGCAAGCAAGAAAAACCAATATAGCAAGCTGGACAGAAAAAATAGCAAACAAAAAATAACACAAGCAAAACTTAGCTTATGCAGGATAGACAGGCCACAGGAACGATCCAGGAGAAAGCAAGACCAATACTAGAACATTGACTGGAGGCCAGGATCAAAGCACTAGGTGGAGTTAAATAGAGCAGCACCTAACGACTTAACCTCATCACCTGAGGAAGGAAACTCAGAAGCCGCAGTACCACTCTCATCCACCAAAGGAAGCTCATAGACAGAACCAGCCGAAGTACCACTCACGACCACAGGAGGGAGCTTGGCCACAGAATTCACAACAGTACCCCCCCTTGAGGAGGGGTCACCGAACCCTCACCAGAGCCCCCAGGCCGACCAGGATGAGCCACATGAAAGGCACGAACCAGATCGGCAGCATGGACATCAGAGGCAAAAACCCAGGAATTATCTTCCTGACAATAACCTTTCCACTTTACCAGATACTGGAGTTTCCGTCTCGAAACACGAGAATCCAAAATCTTCTCCACTATATACTCCAACTCCCCTTCAACCAAAACCGGAGCAGGAGGATCAATAGATGGAACCACAGGTGCCATGTATCTCCGCAACAATGACCTATGGAACACGTTATGGATGGAAAAAGAAGCAGGAAGAGTCAAACGAAAAGACACAGGATTAAGAACCTCAGAAATCCTATACGGACCAATGAAACGAGGCTTAAACTTAGGAGAGGAAACCTTCATAGGAATATAACGAGATGACAACCAAACTAAATCCCCAAAACGAAGTCGGGGACCCACACAGCACCTGCGGTTAGCGAAACGTTGAGCCTTCTCCTGGGACAAAGTCAAATTGTCCACTACATGAGTCCAAATCTGCTGCAACCTATCCACCACAGTATCCACACCAGGACAGTCTGAAGACTCAACCTGCCCTGAAGAGAAACGAGGGTGGAACCCAGAATTGCAGAAAAACGGCGAAACCAAAGTAGCCGAGCTGGCCTGATTATTAAGGGCGAACTCAGCCAAAGGCAAAAAGGACACCCAATCATCCTGATCAGCAGAAACAAAACATCTCAGATATGTTTCCAAGGTCTGATTGGTTCATTCAGTCTGGCCATTTGTCTGAGGATGGAAAGCCGAGGAAAAAGACAAATCAATGCCCATCCTAGCACAAAAGGCTCGCCAAAACCTTGAAACAAACTGGGAACCTCTGTCAGAAACGATGTTCTCTGGAATGCCATGTAAACGAACCACATGCTGGAAAAACAATGGCACCAAATCAGAGGAGGAAGGCAATTTAGACAAGGGCACCAAATGGACCATCTTAGAGAAGCGATCACAAACCACCCAAATGACCGACATTCTTTGAGAGACGGGGAGATCCGAAATAAAATCCATAGAGATATGTGTCCAAGGCCTCTTCGGGACCGGCAAGGGCAAAAGCAACCCACTGGCACGAGAACAGCAGGGCTTAGCCTGAGCACAAATCCCGCAGGACTGCACAAAAGAACGCACATCCCGCGACAGAGACGGCCACCAAAAGGATCTAGCCACCAAATCTCTGGTACCAAAGATTCCAGGATGACCAGCCAACACTGAACAATGAACCTCAGAGATAACTTTATTCGTCCACCTATCAGGGACAAACAGTTTCTCCGCTGGGCAACGGTCAGGTCTATTAGCCTGAAATTTTTGCAGCACCCGCCGCAAATCAGGGGAGATGGCAGACAATATTACCCCCTCTTTGAGAATACCTGCCGGCTCAGGCAAACCCGGAGAATCGGGCACAAAACTCCTAGACAGGGCATCCGCCTTCACATTTTTAGAGCCCGGAAGGTACGAAACCACAAAGTCAAGACGGGAGAAAAACAGCGACCAACGAGCCTGTCTAGGATTCAACCGTTTGGCAGACTCGAGATAAGTCAAGTTCTTGTGATCAGTCAAGACCACCACGCGATGCTTAGCTCCTTCAAGCCAATGACGCCACTCCTCGAATGCCCACTTCATGGCTAGCAACTCTCGATTGCCAACATCATAATTACGCTCAGCAGGCGAAAATTTCCTGGAAAAGAAGGCGCATGGTTTCATCACCGAGCAATCAGAACTTCTCTGCGACAAAACCGCCCCTGCTCCAATTTCAGAAGCATCAACCTCGACCTGGAACGGAAGCGAAACATCTGGTTGGCACAACACAGGGGCAGAAGAAAAACGACGCTTCAACTCCTGAAAAGCTTCCACAGCAGCAGAAGACCAATTGACCACATCAGCACCCTTCTTGGTTAAATCAGTCAACGGTTTAGCAATACTAGGAAAATTATTGATGAAGCGACGATAAAAATTAGCAAAGCCCAGGAACTTCTGCAGACTCTTCAGGGATGTTGGCTGAGTCCAATCATAAATGGCCTGAACTTTAACAGGGTCCATCTCGATAGTAGAAGGAGAAAAAATGAACCCCAAAAATGAAACCTTCTGAACACCAAAGAGACACTTTGACCCCTTCACAAACAAAGAATTCGCACGCAGGACCTGGAACACCATTCTGACCTGCTTCACATGAGACTCCCAATCATCCGAGAAGACCAAAATATCATCCAAGTATACAATCAGGAATTTATCCAGGTACTCTCGGAAGATGTCATGCATAAAAGACTGAAACACTGATGGAGCATTAGAAAGCCCGAATGGCATAACCAGGTACTCAAAATGGCCTTCGGGCGTATTAAATGCTGTTTTCCATTCATCGCCCCGTTTAATACGCACAAGATTATATGCACCACGAAGATCTATCTTGGTGATTCAACTAGCCCCCTTAATCCGAGCAAACAAATCAGACAGCAGCGGCAAGGGGTACTGAAATTTGACCGTAATTTTATTTAGAAGGCGGTAATCAATACAAGGTCTCAGCGAACCATCCTTCTTGGCCACAAAAAAGAACCCCGTTCCCAATGGCGACAATGACGGGCGAATATGACCCTTCTCCAAGGACTCCTTCACGTAACTCCGCATAGTGGCGTGCTCGGGTACACATAAATTAAACAGTCGACCCTTAGGAAACTTACTACCAGGAATCAAATCGATAGCACAATCACAATCCCTATGCGGAGGTAGGGCATTGGACTTGGGCTCATCGAATACATCCCGGTAATCATACAAGAACTCTGGGACCTCAGAAGGGGTGGATGATGAGATAGTCAGAAATGGAACATCACCATGTACCCCCTGACAACCCCAGCTGGACACAGACATAGATTTCCAATCTAATACTGGGTTATGGACTTGTAGCCATGGCAACCCCAACACAACCACATCATGCAGATTATGCAACACCAGAAAGCGAATATCCTCCTGGTGCGCAGGAGCCATGCACATGGTCAGCTGGGTCCAATACTGAGGCTTATTCTTGGCCAAAGGCGTAGCATCAATTCCTCTCAATGGAATAGGACACTGCAAGGGCTCCAAGACAAACCCACAGCGCCTAGCATACTCCAAGTCCATCAAATTCAGGCCAGCGCCTGAATCCAGAAATGCCATGACAGAATAGGAAGACAAAGAGCAGATCAAAGTAACGGACAAAAGAAATTTCGACTGTACCGTACCAATGGTGGCAGACCTAGCGAACCGCTTAGTGCGCTTAGGACAATCGGAGATAGCATGAGTGGAATCACCACAGTAGAAACACAGCCCATTCTGACGTCTGTGTTCTTGCCTTTCAGCTCTGGTCAAAGTCCTATCGCACTGCATAGGCTCAGGTTTATGCTCAGATAATACCGCCAAATGGTGCACAGATTTACGCTCACGCAAGCATCGACCGATCTGAATGGCCAAAGACATAGACTCATTCAGACCAGCAGGCATAGGAAATCCCACCATGACATCCTTAAGGGCTTCAGAGAGACCCTTTCTGAAAAGAGCTGCCAGCGCACATTCATTCCATTGAGTGAGCACGGACCACTTTCTAAACTTCTGACAATAAATCTCTATCTCATCCTGACCCTGACACAGAGCCAGCAAATTTTTCTCTGCCTGATCCACTGAATTAGGTTCTTCATACAGCAATCTGAGCGCCAGAAAAAACGCATCAATATTACATAATGCAGGATCTCCTGGCGCAAGGGAAAATGCCCAGTCTTGAGGGTCGCCACGTAATAAAGAAATAATGATCTTAACTTGTTGAACTGGGTCACCAGAGGAGCGGGGTTTCAAAGCCAGAAATAGTTTACAATTATTTTTAAAATTCAAAAACTTAGCTCTATCTCCAGAAAATAACTCAGGAATAGGAATTTTAGGTTCTAACATAGGATTCTGAACCACTAAATCTTGAATGTTCTGTACATTTATAGCGAGATTATCCATCAAAGAGAACCGACCCTGAATGTCCATGTCCACACCTGTGTTCTGAACCACCCTGATGTAAAGGGGAAAAGAAAGACAGAACACAGTGCAAAGGAAAAAAATGGTCTCAGAGCTTCTCTTTTCCCTTTATTGAGAAGCATTAGTACTTTGGGCCTCCAGTACTGTTATGAACAGGTAATTCAGAACCACAATGGACCTTGAAGTTCAGAGCACACAAAGTGACCTGACAATTACCCAAAAACATAGGACGAGCTCTGAGACGTGGGAACTCTGCTGACCGCAATCCCTAATCCTATCCAACCACACTAGAGGTAGCCGTGGAGCGCTCCTGACCAGACCTATGCACCTCGAGCACAGCCTGAGAAACTAGCTAGCCCTAAGAAAGAAAAATAAGCCTAGCTTGCCTCAGAGAAATACCCCAAAGGAAAAGGCAGCCCTCCCACATATAATGACTGTGAGTTGAGATGAAAATACAAACGCAGAGATGAAATAGATTTAGCAAAGTGAGGCCCAACTTACTGAACAGACCGAAGATAGGAAAGATTGCTTTGCGGTCAACACAAAACCCTACAAACAACCACGCAGAGGGGACAAAAAGACCCTCCGCACCGACTAACGGTACTGAGGTGCTCCCTCTGCGTCCCAGAGCTTCCAGCAAGCAAGAAAAACCAATATAGCAAGCTGGACAGAAAAAATAGCAAACAAAAAATAACACAAGCAAAACTTAGCTTATGCAGGATAGACAGGCCACAGGAACGATCCAGGAGAAAGCAAGACCAATACTAGAACATTGACTGGAGGCCAGGATCAAAGCACTAGGTGGAGTTAAATAGAGCAGCACCTAACGACTTAACCTCATCACCTGAGGAAGGAAACTCAGAAGCCGCAGTACCACTCTCATCCACCAAAGGAAGCTCATAGACAGAACCAGCCGAAGTACCACTCACGACCACAGGAGGGAGCTTGGCCACAGAATTCACAACAGAGCAGTGTCTGCACGTCAGCAGAGTAGCCCGCCTGTGAAACTAACTATACCGCCTGTGTATCTAAATTTTTACTGCATCTAATCCAGCTAATAGTTTTGGGCCTAGGAGCAGTGTCTGCATGTCAGCAGAGTAGCCCGCCTGTGAAACTAACTATACCGCCTGTGTATCTCAATTTTTACTGCATCTAATCCAGTTAATAATTTTGGGCCAATACCACAGTTTGGCCACTCAGTTCTGCTCGGTTTTCATCCATCTGTTGTTGTGCCTACAACTACAGATACAGAGTTGCCCATTAGTTAAGCACTAAAATGAGTGGCAAAAGGCCTGCTACTGGAGGAAAGGGAATAGATGTGTTGGAAAGGGAAAAAAAGGTTGTGTCTGTGGGGTACGTGGTAAAGCAACAGTAACATCTCCAGAAGAAAGACCATCTTCCAGCCAAAGTAAGATGTCAACTTCTTTTCGTGGACAATCTGATGTGATCCCTTTCTTACGACCATCGCTACAAGCATCGCCAAAAATTCCAGATGAGGCACAAAAACAGCAGGTGCTTGAACGCATATCAAGTGCTCGTTCAAGTAGGCTCTCCTCCATGTCAACTTCAACATCACAACTACTCCAGTCCTCAGAGTTGTCACCCCAATCGCACTTGCTTCCTCACAGCTCCCAAGTCTCCAGCTGCCCGTCTGAGCATGGGGTAACACACATGGTTGAGTCTGTAGAGCTGATTAGAATACTATAGCCTGGGAATCAGAGGTCTGCTCCAGAGCTTCTGTGAATCCAGATGAGGAAATGATCTGCACTGATGCCCAGAATCTTTGTGAGTCAGATCCAGGCCCAGATGAAGACGGTTATGAGCATAATGTAGACCCTCGTTCCCAAACTGTAAGTCCTGTTGGTGGAGACAATGAGGAAGATGATGATGAGACTGAGATACCTGATTGGAATGAAAACTTGACTTTTTGGTCATGGCAGGAAGAGGTTGGCTCTGAGGACGATGGGTGTGAGAACACACAGGATGATGATGACGAGGATGTAGACCCCACTTACTGTCAACCCCCAGTCCGCCAGTCCATGAGATCAGCAGAGGAGGTGGAGGAGGATGCTAGTGACGAGTCTGATGACGAGGTTATGTTGCGCCTTCCTGGACAGAGACGGCGTACTGGAAGCATGTCAACAACTGCATCCTCAACCCCTACTGTGCCTCAGACCAGAAGTCGTGTTGGCTCTTCAGTTCGCACGGGCTCTAAGCTTGCATAGTCTGGGCATTTTTTGACATTGCATAGGATGACCCAACTCATGTTGTCTGTAAGATTTGTCAACAAAATGTCAGCAGAGGACAAAAAATGACTAGCTTGAGTACTTCATGCATGAACCGTCACGTGGATATGAGGCATAAGTTGCAGTGTGAAGCTCACTGTGCTACAATGCGGCCTAGTGGGCCGGGTCAACCACCGCCTGCCCCATCAAGTGCATCCACATCCTCTACATCCTCTGTGACTGTGGGGACAGCAGTCGCACATGGTTTTGGGCACAGACCTTACACCTTTTTACCCGCAACAGCCAGTGTGATTGGCAGATCGTCAGGACATTTGCAAGTGGAAACACCTGCTGTTGCCGAGCGCTCTCCAACATCAACACCACATTTTGATCAAGACAACATAACATCTCCGCCTGCACCTTCCTCATAGACCAGCAGTTTGCCGGGGACACCCTACTCAACTTCGTCTTATCACGGCAGCCAGCCCTCAGTCCCTCAGATGTGGACAAGTAAATGACCATTTCCTCCTAGCCATGACAAAGAGGTTGAATTTTTCCATCTGCAAGCTGTTGGCTACAGAAATGTTGCCTTTCCGCCTGGTGGACACAGAGGATTTTCAAGACCTTATGTCCATTGCAGTGCCCCAATACCAGATGCCCAGTCGCCACTACTTCTCAAAGAAAGCTGTGCCTGTGCTACACCAGCATGTCGCACACAACATCACCGCTTCCTTGAGAAACTCTGTGTGTGACAGGGTGCTTTTCACCACAGACACTTGGACTCGTAGACATGGACAGGGGCATTACATGTCGGTGACTGGGCACTGGGTAACTACGGGGACATCAGGAGAATGGGCTGCTGTCCAAGTCTTGCCGTCCCCATGAGTTGCTCATCGATCCTCTGTATCTAGAAGTTCCTCCACTGCTTTTGCCTCCTCAACCTCCTCTCGGTCCTCCATCTGCGCCCAAAGCCAATCTGGTAATGCCACCCGCATTGTAACTGCGCAGACGGAATTCTGCACACTTCCTCACTATGCTGTCACTAGGGCTCAATGGCATCAGGCAGTGTTTACATTGAAATGTCTGGGAAATGTGAGTCACACAGCTGAGGAGTTGTGGTCAGCTCTGGAGACCGAAATCCATCAATGGCTGTCTCCACTAAACCTGCAGCCAGGGAAGGCTGTGTGCGACAATGCTGCAAACGTGGGTGCGGCCCTTCACTGGGGCAATGTCATACACGTGCCTTGTATGGCTCACGTTTTGAACCTGGTTGTCCAGCAATTTTTATCCCACTATCTCGGACTACATGGGCTTCTGCAGAGGGCATGGTTGATGCCCCCAGCCATCAAGTGCAGGGAAATATGTGGGCTCATTGTGTGAGCCCACATTAAAGGCACACAGCCAATGACGTAAATATATACCATTGGTAGTGAAAGGGTAAAAGATGCTCTTCTTCTGTGTGCTCCCACAGACTAATACAGAATGTTTCATGTGTATTCAACTTTCTACTATGAAATTTTATCCACATTAAATAGTAGTCTGTTATCTCTCTTTTCCTCCCTTTCAGTACACATGCGTGCTCAACCTACATGTGTAATGTATTGAGGAGAGGTGAGAAAGCTTCTAGCAGAAATCTCCGAAGGTGACATCTCCCTAGAGAACAAAAAAAAGGTCACTTAAATTTAAACTTTCTGATATTTCTATTTTCCTGGTGACCCAGCCTCGGAAAATTGTGGAGCCCACATACACATAACATAGTCTGTCGGTTTTGAAATTAATGAATTTCATACAACTTCAATTTGTTGTCTGTAGTAGTCCCTGCTCTATCTGGTTTAGTATTTAGCAGTAATAAAATGTCCCAGTACAAGGCTTATGATGGCTTTGTAACATATCTAGACTGATACTTAACCAATGGATTACCAAGTAAGCGGTATTTCCAATTAGTGGGGTTGTCCCATGAACTAAAAACATTTAAATCAATAGATCTTGGAGTAATAATAATTTCCACAATTGGATGTGTATAAATAAAATGTTCCTGTGCTGAGATAATCTTATAAATGTGCCCCTGCT
This sequence comes from Ranitomeya imitator, assembly GCF_032444005.1. Lineage (NCBI taxonomy): Eukaryota > Metazoa > Chordata > Amphibia > Anura > Dendrobatidae > Ranitomeya > Ranitomeya imitator. Next base: position 325,340,545 of record NC_091286.1, on the reverse strand, counting down.
GTGTGCTGTGTAATGGCTGTGTCTGACCGTACAGGGACATGGTCTGATCATAACACAGCTCCTGACTAGTGATGAGCGGTTTCAATCGTTACTCAGGTTTCCCCGAGCATGCTCGGGTGGTCTCCGAGTATTTTGGTGTGCTCGGATATTTAGTGTTCATCACCGCAGCTGCATGATTTGCAACAGCTAGACAGCCTGAATACATGTGGGGGTTAGAAGGAGGAAGTTCTCAGGGATCAAAGGTTACTGATGTGGACAATGGACCATGTCATCAATTTGTACCATTCTAATCTAAAACATGTTTTATTCTCTTTTGTATGATATTCTGTAGGGTGCTATGCTATTCTGTTCTGTAAGGTACTCTTTGAGTTCCATTGGTTCCCTTTACCATACCATACTATCATTTATTATAGTGCAGGTTTTTTCCATAAGGCAGCCCAAATATGTATTAAAAGAACGTTTGTACAACTTACTTTTTAAAGCAAATGGTATGGCAACCACAATAGCATAATTTTTTTATTTAACAGCTCTCTACCACTGGTAGAACTGGTACACCGCCATAGTGCAGTTGTTTGCACGAGCCCTTAGCTTATCTAGTCTGGTGACCAGATTTCTGTGAATGGAATTACTACCATAGCTCTCAGTGATATTATGCAAAGTGATCCTTCCTTAGCGCCTCACATATGCTTAAAATCTTTAAGATGAAAACTGCATGGACCTTACAAGTAAATTATATCCTCACAACTCACAAATATAACTTTTTAATGTCACCAAATATTGGTTATTGCACAAGTGTAATGTCTTTATTTTAATTATTCTCTATCTTATTTTCGTAGCTAAAGTAAATAATTACTGCATTAAATATAGCATGTGAACACATAATGCTGAAACACATGGGCTATTACTTTTATAAAATGACATAACAACTTAATAAATCCTTAAAGCAAACAGTTCCTCTGGGAAAAAAAAGCATAATTTTTATTTTGCTGTAAACCAAAGTCCTATTTTCTTGTTTTTCATTTTTACTATAATTGGTAAATAAATTGTATTTCTCACTTTTGCAAGCTTACGCGAACAATCACATCCTCACATTTTTTCAAATTCATGTGATAATGCAGTAGGTAATTTATTGGTTTAAATAAGGATATTTAAAATGGAAATGACGATATCAATGATTATATAACCCGTTTTTGTGTTCACTGATTTTGTTTTAAGTTAGATGTAATATAAAAATAAAACCAAACGGTTAAATGCATATTGCAGAGAACTGATTACAATAAAAAGGTTTATCGAGTGAAATAGGAATTTAGAAAATAGAGCTAATCTGTTTAAGATGGTGGTTTATGTCCTAGAGGCTTCTAAATGTATTCAGACAACAAAATGCAATTAAATCACACAAGCCAGGTAAAATAACATTTCAACAGATTGCTACCTAACTGTGGGTAATCTGGGAGTTTTTACAAATCCTCTAATTTGATTAAAACTTTTTTATTATATTGAAGCAATTTGTATTCTGCCAGTAAGAAAGTCAAGTTTGTGAAAGTTTTATGCTTTTGCTAGGCTACGTTATTTCAGTAATTTATTGGGTTATGGTATTTCTTTTGGGAAAGATATTTATAGCAATATACTGTTTAAAAAATCCATATACTATTCTTATAAATGTCTTCAGCTTTTCTTTACGTTTTTCTTTGTTGAGAATCTACACCTATCTGTCTATTTGGTGAATTGACATTCAATTTCCCAATCTGGTGTGATCGCTCTTTTTTAGTTCATGCTTCATTTGTGCATGTATTTTGTTTACAGGGAAAGAGAGATCAACCATGCTGATTTTTCAAAACCTTTCTCTACCAGTTAACTAAATCACCACTACTTGAAGAAAGTGCTTTTAGTTTACAGGTATATGTAAAAGACTTGTGGTAATTTTATTTCCATATAATGTAAGTATTATGGACTGACCTGGTTGGAGTAGTGATAATGCAACTGCTAGGGGTAGCACCGGCAGGTTGCATAGTTTGGGATAGCCGAGGAGTTGGTACACAGGAATAGCAATGTAGTTTGAAGGAATAAACAGGAATCATAGTCAGAGAAGCCAGAGGTTGTTACCATGAGCAGCAATGTCATTTGAAGGAAAGGAATACGGGAAAGATATATATCTTTGTACCGTGTTAGCCAGTAGATAGAAAAATATCTAGAATTGAGAGTCCTCAGTGACTGATACCTTTTAATGGCTAACTGAAAAGATGGTAACAAATTGCAAGCTTTTGATACTTCTCAGGTTTCTTCATTAGGCATAGACTAATACAAAATCTGAAGAAACACATATTTATCCAGAACATGGCACATAAATTATGCAATAGATAAGAAAAGGGATGTAAAGCAGAGCTATCATTATGGGAGACGGATAAACAGTGGTGGCCATAAATATTGTAACAGTTCATAGATATGGAGTGTGAAAGTTTCATTGTCCTATGATTGGGGTCTGGTTCTGTTTGAAAGAATAAACAGGAATTGTAGTCAGGGAAGCCAAAGGTCGTTACCAGGAGCAGCAATGCCATTTGAAGGAATAAGCAGAAATCATAGTCAGGGAAGCCAGAGGTTGATATCAGGAGCAGCAATGTCCATTGTTATAACCTGGTGGTTAGGAGCACCCGGAACGACCTGATAGTTAAACTCACACAGGACAAGCTCTGGGAAGTGGGGACTCTGCTGACCGCAACCCCTAATCCTATCACAACAACTAGAAATAGCCGTGAAGCGTACCTGACTCTCCCTAGACGCCTCTTCACAGCCTAAGAGCTAGCTAGCCCTAAAGATAGAAAATAAAGCCTACCTTGCCTCAGAGAAATTTCCCAACGGAAAAGGCAGCCCCCCACATATATTGACTGTGAGATAAGATGAAAGTCACAAACGCAGAAATGAAACAGGTTTTAGCAAAGGGAGGCCAGACTAACTAAACAGACAGAGGATAGGAAAGGTATCTTTGCGGTCAGCACAAAAAACTACAAAAAGACCACGCAGAGTGTGCAAAAAAGACCTCCGCACCGACTCACGGTGCGGAGGTGCCACTCTGCATCCCAGAGCTTCCAGCTAGCACGACAAAATCATAATAGCAAGCTGGACAAGGAAACAATGAACAAATAATAAACTATCAGGAACTTAGCTTCTGCTGGAGTAGACAGGTCACCAGAAAGATCCAAGAGCGAACTGAACCAGTACAAGAACATTGACAGCTGGCATGGAGTAACGATCTGAGTGGAGTTAAATAGAGCAGCCAGTCAAAGAATAACCTACGTCACCTGTGGAAGGAACCTCAGAAGCAGCAGCACCACTCACAGCCACCAGAGGGAGTCCATGAACAGAACTCGCCGAAGTACCATTCATGACCACAGGAGGGAGTTCGATAACAGAATTCACAACAGTACCCCCCCTTGAGGAGGGGTCACCGAACCCTCACCAGAGCCCCCAGGCTGATCAGGATGAGTCAAATGAAAGGCACGAACTAGATCGGCAGCATGAACATCAGAGGCAAAAACCCAGGAATTATCTTCCTGACCATAACCCTTCCACTTGACCAGGTACTGGAGTTTCCGTCTCGAAATATGAGAATCCAAAATCTTCTCCACCACATACTCCAACTCCCCCTCGACCAACACTGGGGCAGGAGGATCAACGGAGGGAACCATAGGCGCCACGTATCTTTGCAACAACGACCTATGGAACACATTATGGATGGCAAAAGAAGCTGGAAGGGCCAAACGAAATGACACAGGATTGAGAACTTCAGAAATCTTATACGGACCAATGAAACGAGGCTTAAACTTAGGAGAGGAAACCTTCATAGGAACATGACGAGATGACAACCAAACCAAATCCCCAACATGAAGTCGGGGACCAACACAGCGCCGGCGATTAGCGAAACTCTGAGCCTTCTAGGACAATGTCAAATTGTCCACCACATGAGTCCAAATCTGCTGCAACCTGTCCACCACCGTATCCACACCAGGACAGTCCGAAGGCTCAACCTGCCCTTAAGAGAAACGAGGATGGAAACCAGAATTACAGAAAAAAGGCGAAACCAAAGTAGCCGAGCTGGCCCGATTATTAAGGGCAAACTCAGCCAACGGCAAGAAGGACACCCAATCATCCTGATCAGCAGAAACAAAGCATCTCAGATATGTTTCCAAAGTCTGATTAGTTCGTTCGGTTTGGCCATTTGTCTGAGGATGAAAAGCCAAAGAAAAAGACAAATTAATGCCCATCTTAGCGCAAAAAGACCGCCAAAACCTCGAAACAAACTGGGAACCTCTGTTTGAGACGATGTTCTCTGGAATGCCATGCAAATGAACCACATGCTGGAAAAACAATGGCACCAAATCAGAGGAGGAAGGCAATTTAGACAAGGGTACCAAATGGACCATCTTAGAGAAGCGATCACAAACCACCCAAATGACCGACATCCTTTGTGAGACAGGGAGATCTGAAATAAAATCCATGGAAATATGCGTCCAGGGCCTCTTCGGGACCGGCAAGGGCAAAAGCAACCCACTGGCACGAGAACAGCAGGGCTTAGCCCGAGCACAAGACCCACAGGACTGCACAAAAGAACGCACATCCCGTGACAAAGTAGGCCACCAAAATCATCTAGCCACCAAATCTCTGGTACCAAAGATTCCAGGATGACCCGCCAACACCGAACAATGAACCTCAGAGATAACTCTACTAGTCCATCTATCAGGGACAAACAGTTTATCTGCTGGACAACGGTCAGGTCTATCAGCCTGAAACTTCTGCAGCACGTGCCGCAAATCAGGGGAGATGGCAGACAAAATTACCCCCTTTTTGAGAATACCCGCCGGCTCAGGAACACCCGGAGAGTAAGGCACAAAACTCCTTGACAGGGCATCAGCCGTCACATTCTTAGAGCCCGGAAGGTACGAAACCACAAAATCAAAACGGGATAAAAAGAGCGACCATCGAGCCTGTCTAGGATTCAACCGTTTGCCAGACTCGAGATAAGTCAAATTCTTGTGATCCGTGAAGACCACCACACGATGCTTGGCTCCTTCAAGCCAATGTCGCCACTCCTCGAATGCCCACTTCATGGCCAACAACTCTCGATTGCCAACATCATAATTGCGCTCAGCAGGCGAGAATTTTCTAGAAAAGAAGGCACGTGGTTTCATCACCGAGCCATCAGAACTTCTTTGCGACAAAGCAGCCCCTGCTCCAATCTCAGAAGCATCAACCTCGACCTGAAATGGGAGCAAAACATCTGGCTGGCACAACACAGGGGCAGAAGCAAAACGACGCTTCAACTCCTGAAAAGCCTCTACAGCCGCAGAGGACCAATTGACCACATCAGCACCTTTCTTGGTCAAATCAGTCAACGGTCTAACAACACTAGAAAAATTAGCGATGAAGCGACGGTAAAAATTAGCAAAGCCCAGGAACTTCTGCAGGCTCTTCACGGATGTCGGCTGAGTCCAATCATAAATGGCCTGAACTTTAACAGGGTCCATCTCGATAGTAGAAGGAGAAAAAATGAAACCCAAAAATGAAACCTTCTGAACCCCAAAGAGACATTTCGACCCCTTCACAAACAAGGAATTAGCACGAAGGACCTGGAACACCATTCTGACCTGCTTCACATGAGACTCCCAATCATCCGAAAAGACCAAAATATCATCCAAATATACAATCATGAATCTATCCAGGTACTCTCGGAAGATGTCATGCATAAAGGACTGAAACACAGATGGAGCATTAGAAAGCCCGAATGGCATAACCAAGTACTCAAAATGGCCCTCGGGCGTATTAAATGCGTGTGTCCTGTGTCCTGAACCACCCAGAGATTAAGGGGAAAAGAAAGACAAAAAACACTGCAAAGAAAAAAAATGGTCTCAGAACTTCTCTTATCCCTCTATTGAGATGCATTAATACTTTGCGCCAGCTGTACTGTTATGACCTGATGGTTAGGAGTACCCGGAACGACCTGATAGTTAAACTCACACAGGACAAGCTATGGGAAGTGGGGACTCTGCTGACCGCAACCCCTAATCCTATCACAACAACTAGAAATAGCCGTGGAGCGTACCTGACTCTCCCTAGATGCCTCTTCACAGCCTAAGAGCTAGCTAGCCCTAAAGATAGAAAATAAAGCCTATCTTGCCTCAGAGAAATTTCCCAAAGGAAAAGGCAGCCCCCCACATATATTGACTGTGAGATAAGATGAAAGTCACAAACGCAGAAATGAAACAGGTTTTAGCAAAGGGAGGCCAGACTAACTAAACAGACAGAGGATAGGAAAGGTATCTTTGCGGTCAGCACAAAAAACTACAAAAAGACCACGCAGAGTGTGCAAAAAAGACCTCCGCACCGACTCACGGTGCGGAGGTGCCACTCTGCATCCCAGAGCTTCCAGCTAGCACGACAAAATCATAATAGCAAGCTGGACAAGGAAACAATGAACAAATAATAAACTATCAGGAACTTAGCTTCTGCTGGAGTAGACAGGTCACCAGAAAGATCCAAGAGCGAACTGAACCAGTACAAGAACATTGACAGCTGGCATGGAGTAACGATCTGAGTGGAGTTAAATAGAGCAGCCAGTCAAAGAATAACCTACGTCACCTGTGGAAGGAACCTCAGGAGAGCAGCACCACTCACAGCCACCAGAGGAGTCCATGAACAGAACTCGCCGAAGTACCATTCATGACCACAGGAGGGAGTTCGATAGCAGAATTCACAACAGTCCAATGAAGAAGCAGCAGGTGGGAGGAAGCTTGACTAGAGGCTGGTAGCTTAATAATCATCAAGGAAGGAAAGCAAGGTCAGGTTTAAGTAGGGTGTACAATCAGGATGAGCCAATCAGGAACTCAGGGTGGTGACCAACAGGACCTCAGGGTGGAGACCATCAGCAACAACATAGGTAAAAGTATTTGGATTAGAACAGAATTGTCCAGTGAGCAGAATAGCTCAGAGGAAAGAGCTGCCATCTGTTGCACAGGAGCTGCTGGGTTCGAATTCTGACAGTAAGTTAGCCTACACCAAGAAATAATACATTTGTGTACTTACCTACATGCAACCTTCGATCTTCTCAAGATTTCCTTCTCTACTCCCCTCTTACTTCTTCTCCCTGCAACCGCATACAAGACTTCTCCCGTGCTTCCCCCATACTCTGGAACTCTCTACCCCAACATGTCAGGCTTTCGCCTATCACGGAAACCTTCAAAATGAACCTGAAGACCCACCTCTTCCAACAAGCCTACAACCTGCAGTGATCCCCAGTCTACTGAACCGTCGCACAACCAGCTCTACCCTCTCCTAGTGTATCCTCTCCCATCCCCTGTAGACTGTGAGCCCTCTCGGGCAGGATCCTCTCTCCTTCTGTACTTGTACTCTCTTTCTCTCCTTATATTGCTCATGTTTATTGTACATGTCAATGTATGCCCCTTTTTTTCTTATGTAAAGCACCATGGAAAAAATGGCACTATAAAAATGAATAATAATAATAATAATTAAAAGAGATATTCGAAATAGACATCCAAGTTTTAAAAATGGCTTTATAACCTTTTTCAGACTGATAAATCTCAATTCCTTTGCTCCAGAATTTCTTTGGATTGCAGCATGATGTCTAGCTTTTGAGGAACTTTTGTTCCACTTCACTTTGTCAGGTAGCTCTTCCTTAAGTGATTTCTTGATTGAGAACAGGTGTGGCAGTAATCAGGCCTGCATGTGGCTAGGGAATTTGAACTCAGCTTCCCAAAGATGTGATAAACCACAGTTAATTTATGTTGTAACTCCTTCAGGAACGGCTGTATTTTCGTTTTTACATTTTCGTCTTTTGCTCTACTTCTTCCCAGGGCCATAACTTTTATATTTTTTGGTCAATATGGCCAAGCGAGTGCTTGTTTTTTGCAGGACGATTTGTACTTCTGAACGACACCATTGATTTTAACATATCATGTACTGGGAAAAGAGGAACAAAAATTAAAAATGCGTTGAAATTGTTTTTTGTTTTGCTTCTTTACTATGTTCACTGTTGTGAATTCTGCTCTTGGGCTCCCTCCGGTGGTTGTAAGTGGCACTTTTGTGAGTTCTGCTCTTGGGCTCCCTCTTGTGGTTTCTAGTGGTCTGGCTGCTCCTTGGAGTTAGCTGTCATCAGCTGCCTCCACTTATTGTCTCTTCTGCTGGGCTATATAAGTCTGGCTTTTTCTTCAGCCTGTGCCACTTGTCAATGTTTCCTGGCTGGATTCACATCTCTGCTTGGATTCTCCTGGTTTCCTGACCAGTTCTGCAAAGATAAGTTCTGGCTTTGCTCATTTCAGTCCACATGTTGTGGACTTATTGTTCTGTGCATTCTATATTTGTCCAGCTTGTCAGTATGGATTATTTCTGTTAGCTGGAAGCTCTGGGAAGCAGATTTACCCTCCACACCTTTAGTCAGGTGTGGAGATTTTTGTAAACTCTGTGTGGATTGTTTTGTAGTTTTTATACTGACCGCACAGTATCCTTTCCTGTCCTATCTATCAAGCTAGACTGGCCTCCTATGCTAAAATCTGATTTCATTTCTGCGTATGTTATTTTCCCCTCCTCTCACCGTCAATATTTGTGGGGGGCTATCTTTCCTTTGGGGATTTTCTCTGAGGCAAGATAGGTTTCCTGTTTCCATCTTTAGGGGAAGTTAGATCTTAGGCTGTGCCGAGGGGTCTAGGGAGCGTCAGGTACCCCCCACGGCTATTTTTAGTTGCGCTGCTAGGTTCATGGTTTGCGGTCAGTACAGATACCACCTCCTTCAGAGCTTGTCTCATGTTGTTCCTAAACCACCAGATCATAACAGTTCACTAAATGCTAAAACTGACCCACCATTATGATTCTCCAGGTCATTACAAGTTCTTAGACACCAAACATATCTATATTATTTTTTATCTAAGTGGTGAAAATAATTCCAAAGTTTGGTAAAAAAAAAAAAATTGCGCCATTTTCCGATACCCGTAGCTTCTCCATTTTTTGTGATCTCGGGTTGAGTGAGGTGATCTCAGGTTGAGAGAAGGCTTATTTTTTGCCCACTGAGCTGACGTTTTTAAAGATACCATTTTGGTGCAGAAACAATCTTTTGAACGCCCATTATTGCATTTTAATGCAATGTTGAGGCAACCCAAAAAACTTAATTCTGGCATTTTGACTTTTTTCTCATTATGCCGTTTAGTGATCGGGTTAATTCTTTTTTTACATTGATAGATCGGGAAATTCTGAAGGCAGCGATGCCAGATATGTGTTTGTTTCTTTTTTTAATTTTTATTTTGAATGGGGCAAAAGGGGGGTGTGTTGTGAATTCTGTGGCAGAGCTCCCTCCTGTGGTCACAAGTGGTACTTCGGCTGATTCTCTCTATGAGCTTCCATTGGTGGAGGAAAGTGGTACTGCGGCTTCTGAGTTTCCTTCCTCAGGTGATGTGGTGAAGTCGTTAGGTGCTGCTCTATTTAACTCCACCTAGTGCTTTGATCCTGGCCTCCAGTCAATGTTCTAGTATTGGACTAGCTTCCTCCTGGATCGTTCCTGTGGCCTGCTGCTCTGCATAGCTAAGTTGTTCTTGTGTTATTTTTGTTTGCTGTTTTTTCTGTCCAGCTTGTTAATTTGGTTTTTCTTGCTTGCTGGAAGCTCTGGGACGCAGAGGGTGTACCTCCGTGCCGTTAGTTGGTACGGAGGGTCTTTTTGCCCCCTTTGCATGGTTGTTTGTAGGGTTTTGTGTTGACCGCAAAGTTACCTTTCCTATCCTCGCTCTGTTCAGAAAGTCGGGCCTCACTTTGCTAAATCTATTTCATCTCTACGTTTGTCTTTTCATCTTAACTCACAGTCATTATATGTGGGGGGCTACCTTTTCATTTGGGGTATTTTTCTGAGGCAAAGTAGGCTTATTTTCTATCTTCAGGCTAGCTAGTTTCTCAGGCTGTGCCGAGTTGCATAGGGAGCGTTAGGCGCAATCCACGGCTGCCTCTAGTGTGGTTGGAGAGGATTAGGGATTGCGGTCAGCAGAGTTCCCACGTCTCAGAGCTCGTTCTATGTTTTTGGGTTATTGTCAGGTCACTGTATGTGCTCTGACTTCTATGTCCATTGTGGTACTGAATTACCAAATCATAACAGTACTGGAGGCTGAAGGTACTAATGATTCTCAATAGAGGGAAAAAAGAAGTTCTGAGACCATTTTTTTTTCTCTGCACTGTGTTTTGCCTTTTTTTTCCCCTAGCCATTTGGGTGGTTCAGGACACAGGTGTAGCGATGGACATTAAAGGTCTGTCTTCATGTGTGGATCAGCTCACGGCAAGAGTACAAAGTATTCAAGACTTTGTGGTTCAGAATTCTATGTTAGAACCAAGAATTCCTATCCCTGATTTGTTTTTTGGAGATAGAACTAAATTTCTGAGTTTCAAAAATAATTGTAAACTGTTTCTGGCTTTGAAAACTCGCTCCTCTGGTGACCCAGTTCAACAAGTCAGGATCATTATTTCTTTTTTACGTGGCGACCCTCAGGACTGGGCATTTTCTCTTGCACCAGGAGATCCTGCATTATGTAATATTGATGCGTTTTTCCTGGCGCTCGGATTGCTGTACGATGAACCTAATTCAGTGGATCAGGCAGAAAAAAATTTACTGACTCTGTGTCAGGGTCAGGATGAGATAGAGGTATATTGTCAAAAATTTAGAAAGTGGTCCGTGCTCACTCAATGGAATGAAGGTGCGCTCGCAGCTATTTTCAGAAAGGGTCTCTCTGAAGCCCTTAAGGATGTCATGGTGGGATTTCCTATGCCTGCTGGTCTGAATGAGTCTATGTCTTTGGCCATTCAGATCGGCCGATGCTTGCGTGAGCGTAAATCTGTGCACCATTTGGCGGTATTATCTGAGCATAAACCTGAGCCTATGCAGTGTGATAGGACTTTGACCAGAGTTGAACGGAAAGAACACAGACGTCAGAATGGGCTGTGTTTCTACTGTGGTGATTCCACTCATGCTATCTCCGATTGTCCTAAGCGCACTAGGTGGTTCGCTAGGTCTGCCACCATTGGTACGGTACAGTCAAAATTTCTTTTGTCCGTTACCTTGATCTGCTCTTTGTCATCTTATTCTGTCATGGCATTTGTGGATTCAGGCGCTGCCCTGAATTTGATGGACTTGGAGTATGCTAGGCGTTGTGGGTTTTTCTTGGAGCCCTTGCAGTGTCCTATTCCATTGAGAGGAATTGATGCTACACCTTTGGCCAGGAATAAGCCTCAGTATTGGACCCAGCTGACCATGTGCATGGCTCCTGCACATCAGGAGGTTATTCGCTTTCTGGTGTTGCATAATCTGCATGATGTGGTCGTGTTGGGGTTGCCGTGGCTGCAAGTCCATAATCCAGTATTAGATTGGAAATCCATGTCTGTGTCCAGCTGGGGTTGTCAGGGGGTACATGGTGATGTCCCATTTCTGTCTATTTCGTCATCCACCCCTTCTGAGTTCCCAGAATTCTTGTCTGATTACCGGGATGTATTTGATGAGCCCAAGTCCGATACCCTACCTCCGCATAGAGATTGTGATTGTGCTATCGATTTGATTCCTGGTAGTAAATTCACAAAAGGTCGACTGTTTAATTTATCCGTGCCTGAGCACGCTGCTATGCGGAGTTACGTGAAGGAGTCCTTAGAGAAGGGGCATATTCACCTGTCATTGTCGCCATTGGGAGCGGGGTTCTTTTTTGTGGCCAAGAAGGATGGTTCGCTGAGACCTTGTATAGATTACCGCCTTCTAAATAAGATCACGGTTAAATTTCAGTACCCCTTGCCGCTGTTATCTGATTTGTTTGCTCGGATTAAGGGGGCTAGTTGGTTCACCAAGATAGATCTTCGTGGTGCATATAATCTTGTGCGTATTAAGCGAGGCGATGAATGGAAAACTGCATTTAATACGCCTGAGGGCCATTTTGAGTACCTAGTAATGCCATTCGGACTTGCCAATGCTCCATCTGTGTTTCAATCCTTTATGCATGACATCTTCCGAGAGTACCTGGATAAATTCCTGATTGTATACTCGGATGATATTTTGGTCTTCTCGGATGATTGGGAGTCTCATGTGAAGCAGGTCAGAACGGTGTTTCAGGTCCTGCGTGCTAATTCTTTGTTTGTGAAGGGATCAAAGTGTCTCTTTGGTGTTCAGAAGGTTTCATTTTTGGGGTTCATTTTTTCCGCTTCTACTATCGAGATGGACCCTGTTAAGGTCCAGGCCATCCATGATTGGACTCAGCCGACATCTCTGAAAAGTCTGCAAAAGTTCCTGGGCTTTGCTAATTTTTATCGTCGCTTCATCTGCAATTTTTCTAGTATTGCTAAACCATTGACCGATTTGACCAAGAAGGGTGCTGATGTGGTCAATTGGTCTTCTGCTGCTCTGGAAGCTTTTCAAGAGTTGAAGCATCGTTTTTCTTCTGCCCCTGTGTTGTGTCAGCCAGATGTTTCGCTTCCGTTCCAGGTCGAGGTTGATGCTTCTGAGATTGGAGCGGGGGCTGTTTTGTCGCAGAGAAGTTCTGATTGCTCGGTGACGAAACCATGCGCCTTCTTTTCCAGGAAGTTTTAGCCTGCTGAGTGAAATTATGATGTTGGCAATCGAGAGTTGCTGGCCATGAAGTGGGCATTCGAGGAGTGGCGTCATTGGCTTGAGGGAGCTAAGCATCGCGTGGTGGTCTTGACCGATCATTAGAACTTGACTTATCTCGAGTCTGCCAAGCGGTTGAATCCTAGACAGGCTCGTTGGTCGCTGTTTTTTGCCCGTTTTGACTTTGTGATTTCGTACCTTCCGGGCTCTAAAAATGTGAAGGCGGATGCCCTGTCTAGGAGTTTTGTGCCCGACTCTCCGGGTTTGTCTGAGCCGGCAGGTATTCTCAAAGAGGGAGTAATTGTGTCTGCCATCTCCCCTGATTTGCGGCGGGTGCTGCAAAAATTTCAGGCTAATAAACCTGATCGTTGCCCAGCGGAGAAACTGTTTGTCCCTGATAGGTGGACGAATAAAGTTATCTCTGAGGTTCATTGTTCGGTGTTGGCTGGTCATCCTGGAATCTTTGGTACCAGAGAGTTAGTGGCTAGATCCTTTTGGTGGCCATCTCTGTCGCGGGATGTGCGTTCTTTTGTGCAGTCCTGTGGGATTTGTGCTCGGGCTAAGCCCTGCTGTTCTCGTGCCAGTGGGTTGCTTTTGCCCTTGCCGGTCCCGAAGAGGCCTTGGACACATATCTCTATGGATTTTATTTCAGATCTTCCCGTCTCTCAAAAAATGTCAGTCATTTGGGTAGTTTGTGATCGCTTCTCTAAGATGGTCCATTTGGTACCCTTGTCTAAATTACCGTCCTCCTCTGATTTGGTGCCATTGTTCTTCCAGCGTGTGGTTCGTTTACATGGCATTCCAGAGAATATCGTTTCTGACAGAGGTTCCCAGTTTGTTTCGAGGTTTTGGCGAGCCTTTTGTGCTAGGATGGGCATTGATTTGTCTTTTTCCTCGGCTTTCCATCCTCAGACTAATGGCCAGACCGAACGAACCAATCAGACCTTGGAAACATATCTGAGATGCTTTGTTTCTGCTGATCAGGATGACTGGGTGTCCTTTTTGCCTTTGGCTGAGTTCGCCCTTAATAATCGGGCCAGCTTGGCTACCTTGGTTTCGCCGTTTTTCTGCAACTCTGGGTTCCATCCTCGTTTCTCTTCAGGGCAGGTTGAGTCTTCGGACTGTCCTGGTGTGGATACTGTGGTGGACAGGTTGCAGTAGATTTGGACTCATGTAGTGGACAATTTGACCTTGTCCCAGGAGAAGGCTCAACGTTTTGCTAATCGCAGACACTGTGTGGGTCCCCGACTTCGTGTTGGGGATTTGGTTTGGTTGTCTTCTCGTCATATTCCTATGAAGGTTTCCTCTCCTAAGTTTAAACCTCGTTTCATTGGTCCATATAGGATTTCTGAGGTTCTTAATCCTGTTTCTTTTCGTTTGACCCTTCCAGATTCTTTTTCCATCCATAACGTATTGCATAGGTCGTTGTTGTGGAGATACGTGGCACCTATGGTTCCATCTGTTGATCCTCCTGCCCCGGTTTTGGTGGAGAGGGAGTTGGAGTATATTGTGGAGAAGATTTTGGATTCTCGTGTTTCAAGACGGAAACTCCAGTATCTGGTTAAGTGGAAGGGTTATGCTCAGGAAGATAAATCCTGGGTCTTTGCCTCTGATGTCCATGCTCCCGATCTTGTTCGTGCCTTTCATATGGCTCATCCTGGTCGTCCTGGGGGCACTGGTGAGGGTTTGGTGACCTCTCCTCAAGGGGGGGTACTGTTGTGAATTCTGTGGCAGAGCTCCCTCCTGTGGTCACAAGAGGTACTTCGGCTGATTCTCTCTATGAGCTTCCGTTGGTGGAGGAAAGTGGTACTGCGGCTTCTGAGTTTCCTTCCTCAGGTGATGTTGTGAAGTCGTTATGTGCTGCTCTATTTAACTCCACCTAGTGCTTTGATCCTGGCCTCCAGTCAATGTTCTAGTATTGCACTAGCTTCCTCCTGGATCGTTCCTGTGGCCTGCTGCTCTGCATAGCTAAGTTGTTCTTATGTTATTTTTGTTTGCTGTTTTTTCTGTCCAGCTTGTTAATTTGTTTTTTCTTGCTTGCTGGAAGCTCTGGGACGCAGAGGGTGTACCTCCGTGCCGTTAGTTGGTACGGAGGGTCTTTTTGCCCCCTTTGCGTGGTTGTTTGTAGGGTTTTGTGTTGACCGCAAAGTTACCTTTCCTATCCTCGCTCTGTTCAGAAAGTCGGGCCTCACTTTGCTAAATCTATTTCATCTCTACGTTTGTCTTTTCATCTTAACTCACAGTCATTATATGTGGGGGGCTGCCTTTTCCTTTGGAGTATTTCTCTGAGGCAAGGTAGGCTTATTTTCTATCTTCAGGCTAGCTAGTTTCTCAGGCTGTGCCGAGTTGCATAGGGAGCATTAGGCGCAATCCACGGCTGCCTCTAGTGTGGTTGGAGAGAATTAGGGATTGCGGTCAGCAGAGTTCCCACGTCTCAGAGCTCGTTCTATGTTTTTGGGTTATTGTCAGGTCACTGTATGTGCTCTGACTTCTATGTCCATTGTGGTACTGAATTACCAAATCATAACAGGGGTGATTTGAACTTTAATTTTTTAAATTTTTTTTTAGATTTTTAAAAACATTTTTTGTTAGCATGCTTCAACAGTCTCCATGGGAGACTATAATTTGCCGTAACCTGATCGCCTCTTCTGGAGACCTCTGGCTGTCATGCCAATCCATCTGCGTCTTACGGTCATGTGACATGGGCGCTGATGAGCGGGATTTCCAGCACGATTGCCAGAAGCGCGTGTTAAATGCTGCTGCCAGAGTTTGACAGTGGCATTTAATGCGTTAACAAGCTGACGTGCTGGAAAAGATGTGGGTTCACAGCCGGAGCCCACATCAAAGGGGTGTCCAACGTCGGCGTATTATTACGCCCAATGTCGGAAGGGGGTTAAGGGGGTAGGGGCAATCATTTTTTCACACAGGGCCCTGTAGGTTTGGATTTTTTTAAATAATAAAGATATTCATTTAAAAGTGGAATTTTGTGATTACTTGTGTTATCTTTGTGCAATATTTAATTTTTTTGGTGATCTGAAACATTCAAGTGTGACAAACATGCAAAATAATCTGAAATCAGGAAGTGGCAAACACTTTTTCACACAACTGTGTATTCACAGGATATGCCATGCTAGTTTGATACCCCACCTATTAGATTTGTCAAACTGTACGTAACCCATCTATTGCAAGAATACTCACTATTGGATATGTCAAGCTGGTTGAAAACCCACCTATTGAAAGGATACCAGCTATTGGATATTTAAAGTTCAGTTGGGAACTATTCAAAGGACATATCTCATATTACACATGTTTTTCAGTCCAAAATTATAAAGGAAAGATACAGAAAGATAGAAAAAGCTGTTGTTTGTCTTCTTCATTTAAGAGATAGAGACAGCCATTTTCCAGAAAAGGACATAAAATGTATGGCATATCCCGTCGAATACCCCTATAATTAATTTTAAGTGCTAAAAGTTAATAAATGGTATGGCCAATAATTGTGTGCAATTTCCTTTTATGTATCTTCCAGTTGAATAAATGCACCAGTTGGTGCAGCAGTTTAGCTATATCTAGTAGTGATTTTCCACAACTTAATTGACAAGTCTCTTGTTCATGTCTTACTTCACATCTCTACTATTTATGCATGAGTAGTTTACAAAATGTTTAACAGTCTGAAAATAAGTGTTGTTCAGGCACCAAAATTGTCCCTAAATCATGGATGATTATTGAGAATACTGTTGAATTTATAAATTGCTTCCATGATTTTATAATAGTCCTCCTGTGGATTGGAACATTACAATAACAGTACAACATATGTAACCTTATCTCTGTAATGGTTCTACAACATGCTGCAAGGAAAGTAATAGCCAGTAATGCAAAATTACATGGCTTAAACATTCACTTTAGGAAAACCACGGTTTGCAACTCTGTGTTGACCATGGATTCTGATTAAGTAAAACTATATAAGGTAGGAAAGATTACACTGAGCCAAAACTTATTGACAGATTTTTTTTTTAAAAAAAAGAAAGTCTATTTTAAGACCATTTCCTACATTAGTTCAAATCTCTAACATAAGACAGATAACTATGAAAAATGTTACATAAATTCAAGGTAAGGTGATCTGACCAAAGGAGAAGCCCTCAAGGTCATTATGAAGATTACGCCAAATGAAACTGAATTTGGAGCCAACTACTTTTCTTTAGATTAGTGGTTTCCAGTTTGTGACAAAACAGCAGATCTGATACCATTGAAGATGGTTCATACAGATATGTGTTGCTGCTGCTGTAATATGAGCACTAGAACTCAATGATGTCATAGTCTAAAGTGAATGACCAGTGGATGTGATGATCCCTGAAGAAATTATACGGAATTTCAGAGTTCATATTAGTTTAAAAGGACTATGTTGCCTGAATAAAGGCATGCTCATTGCAACTTCAAGAAGGGAACTTCAGACTGCTGTCTTGGTATATTTACCCTCTATTTAGTGCTTCATCCTTCATTTGTAGACTTGTTTATGGAGATGTGAGGAAACGCCATTCTCCATCAGTCTGTGTCTCGACAAGAATGCAGGAAGATTCCTCTTTTCACCTGCTCATACCAGGTGTCTAAAAATGTTGTGGCCACTTCTGTAGGATCTCAACAACTCATAGGAGACATTAACCCCTTCATGACCATGGGATTTTTTGTTTTTCCGTGTTCATTTTTCACTCCCCTCCTTCCCAGAGCCATAACTTTTTTATTTTTCCGTCAATTTGGCCATGTGAGGGCTTATTTTTTGTGGGACGAGTTGTACTTTTGAACAACATCATTGGTTTTAGCATGTCTTGTACTAGAAAACAGGAAAAAAATTCCAAGTGCGGTGAAATTGCAAAAAAAGTGCAGTCCCACACTTGTTTTTTGTTTGGCTTTTTTGCTAGGTTCACTAAATGCTAACACTGACCGGACATTATGATTCTCCAGGTCAGTACGAGTTCATAGACACCTAACATGACTAGGTTATTTTTTACCTAAGTGGTGAAAAAAAATTCCAAACTTTGCTAAAAAAAACAAAAAACAAAAAAAAAACAATTGTGCCATTTTCCGATACTCGTGGCATCTCCATTTTTCGTGATCTGGGGTCAGGTGAGGGCTTATTTTTTGCGTGCCGAGATGACGTTTTTAATGATAGCATTTTGGTGCAGATATGTTCTTTTGATCACCCATTATTGCATTTTAATGTAATGTCGCGGTGACCAAAAAACGTAATTCTGGCGTTTCAAATTTTTTTCTCGCTACGGCGTTTAGCGATCAGGTTAATGCTTTTTTTTATTTGATAGATCGGGCGATTCTGAATGCGGCGATACCAAATATGTGTAGATTTGATTTTTTATTTTTTTTATTTTGATTGGGGCAAAAGGGGGGTGATTTAAACTTTTATATTTTTTTATTTTTTTCACATTTTTTTTAACTTTTTTTTTCACTTTTGCCATGCTTCAATAGCCTCCATGGGAGGCTAGAAGCAGGCACAACCCGATCGCCTCTGCTACATAGCAGCGATCTGCTGTTCGCTGCTACGTAGCAGAAAATCAGGTGTGCTGTGAGCGCCGACCACAGGGTGGCGCTCACAGCTACCGGCGATCAGTAACCATAGAGGTCTCAAGGACCTCTATGGTTACAAGGTACAAGCATCGTCGACCTCCGATCATGTGACGGGGTCGGCGATACCGTCATTTCCGGCCGCCTGGCCGGATGCGGTAATTAAATGCCGCTGTCAGCGTTTGACAGCGGCATTTAACTAGTTAATAGGTGCGGGCAGATCGCGATTCTGCCCGCGCCTATTACGGGCACATGTCAGCTGTTCAAAACAGCTGACATGTCCCGGCTTTGATGCGGGCTCACCGCCGGAGCCCGCATCAAAGCGGGGCTTCTGACCTCGGACGTACTATCCCGTCCGAGGTCAGAAAGGGGTTAATGCAGACTTTTGCTCCTTAGGAGGCATTCTCTACATCAAGGGGCTGACTTCACACTAAAAGAATAGTGAAAATGCCCAAACTACTACTTTTTATGTAAACACACAAATAGTCAATGCTGTGTTGCTTTCCTAGTTACTGCTGCATCCATGGTCTTCAGTAATCATGGTTCTATGGCCAGTTATCCCAGGAAGAAACAACAGTTAAAACAACAATATTAAGATCAATAACTACAAGTCTAAACATAATTTACATATACTTACAACACTGTGCAGAAAAAAAATGCTAAAAGGGCTGCAGTCTTGGGATATGGTAGAGGTCCCACTTGTTGGAGCACCAATATGGAAGCAATCCATACATTTTTTAAATAGTTAAAGCACATATTTTTGAGACAAGGAAATAAAATCACAAGTGACTTTAAGCTCTCCTTGGTAAAAATAAACATTTCCCCTAACCTTAGCCTCATGAAACCTGTGAAATATGACATGTAGGATAGAATATTGCATTTAACCACAGTCATAATTGAATTTTCAGGTCTATAGTGAAGTTAGATTTTTACTCCCTGGGCAATACATCAGGTTCCATTGTTACATATCGCAGACAATACATGGTCAGCGGTTATAGAAATCTGGGTTCTATACCAAAAAGACATATTTCTGTATCACTATGTAGAGCTAAAAGGACATAAGTTGTTTACCAGGACAAAATAATGTTTTATGTACAAGCTTTTAAAAGTCGAACATAATAAAATCATCCTTGCAGACTTTATTGATGAAAAAATACAAATAAAATGTTACGACTATTATTTGCAAATAGTACACATTAAAGAATATTCTCTAAAAAACCCATGGCAGTAAACATCATGTCATAGAAGATTGTGCACATGATGTTATGTGAGATATTTGACATTTACCCACAAAAAAAAGAAAATAAAAACGCAATTACGACACCTTTGGAAAGTAACTGGATTGGAACACCACACAAAATAAAGCAAGCTATCTGGGACTTTAATTTACAGAAGTTTGTCAGTTTTGAATACTCATGAAATATTTATGTGCAGGAGTTCTTCCAAAAATGTGGTCACCTATGTAGGGCAAAAAAGTAATTTGATGAGACTCGGATGCTTGGATGTCAGCCAGTAAAGTGCTGAAGTAAGACTAAACATATCATTTAAACCCTAAGGCTTTTCACTGAAGAATAAATGCATCTTAATTTAGGTGAAGAGATAAACCTAATGATACCTTGGTTAGAAACATTTTCAGAATTTGTGAAATAACTGACCTGCGTAGTAAGCATGATTAGATCAAACAATGAAAAATTGTACCAATTGTTTCATTATTCTAATTTAATAAGATCCAATATTCAATTCCGATTAATTCAATAATTTATCTCTATGTGGGTCAGAGTTGCGTGTTCCGATTTGCCTTTACCCAGGACTTAGAAGGAATTCTACCCAAAGTGTTAAATATGTCTACAATTTTTCTTCCTGATAAAAATAAGAAAAAATGTATAAACTTGTAACAAAGTAAGTAAATTCAGCAAACTTTCTGCTTCTCTACCTTCAGCTCCCAACTTATTAATACTTGAGCAATTTCATATTTTTGAGTGGAAATCTTGTTAAGGCCGCAGATAATTTGAGTTGTTAGAATGTAGAATGTTTTTGTTCTTTTTTCCTCATTGATATAATAGTATAAAGTGTATAAAACTTAGACTTATGAAAGTGTTAACACTAAACATTTTGAATTACATTTTTGCGCAACATATAGTTGCTCAAAAAATTTGCACCTTTTGGTGTTTTCACTCCAGTTTTGAGCAGGGGAGAAGCCAGGGTGGGACATGAATGGCTACAAATGCTGATCTAATTAGTCAAAAGGTCCCATATATCTTATCCCAGAATTGCTACGCCAATCAGTAACATTTCTGGCGAGGCACATAGAGGTACATGCCTCTAATAAAATATGCTCAATTCATTACGTAGCATGCACCATTTCTGTCCTCCATCACACACACAGTGCTTTAAGTTGTGATGCTGCACAGAAATAAATTTATTAGTGCCAGGTACCACCACAGGTTATAGCTGATCGTAAGGGGTCCAAACAGGGATCTATTTTGGTGAAGCCCCATTACAAGTTTGAATTGGGTGGTTTGGCTGTTTAAATAAATAAATAAATAAATAAATAAAACGAAAGTACTCAGCATGCCATAAAATGTGAAAGACATATAACACAAACTGTGAAGGTATGTTCATATGGGCAATGTATATGTATAAAGTCAACTGCAAATTACAGCATTACCATTGTGGATGAGAGTTTATAAAATCTATATAGAAGGTCTGCAGATTTGTATCTAGTTAATTTATGCTGGATTTTTCCAGCAGATTTCAACCTTTGCATACAACCTGACCTGTGGCTAATTGTTAGTGTTTCTGCCTTCCATACCATATCAATTATACAGTGGGGCAAAAAAGTATTTAGTCAGTCAGCAATAGTGCAAGTTCCAGCACTTAAAAAGATGAGAGGCGTCTGTAATTTACATCATAGGTAGACCTCAACTATGGGAGACAAAGTGAGAAAAAAAAATCCAGAAAATCACATTGTCTGTTTTTTTAACATTTTATTTGCATATTATGTTGGAAAATAAGTATTTGGTCAGAAACAAACAATCAAGATTTCTGGCTCTCACAGACCTGTAACTTCTTCTTTAAGAGTCTCCTCTTTCCTCCACTCATTACCTGTAGTAATGGCACCTGTTTAAACTTGTTATCAGTATAAAAAGACACCTGTGCACACCCTCAAACAGTCTGACTCCAAACTCCACTATGGTGAAGACCAAAGAGCTGTCAAAGGACACCAGAAACAAAATTGTAGCCCTGCACCAGGCTGGGAAGACTGAATCTGCAATAGCCAACCAGCTTGGAGTGAAGAAATCAACAGTGGGAGCAATAATTAGAAAATGGAAGACATACAAGACCACTGATAATCTCCCTCGATCTGGGGCTCAACGCAAAATCCCACCCCGTGGGGTCAGAATGATCACAAGAACGGTGAGCAAAAATCCCAGAACCACGCGGGGGGACCTAGTGAATGAACTGCAGAGAGCTGGGGCCAATGTAACAAGGCCTACCATAAGTAACACACTATGCCACCATGGACTCAGATCCTGCAGGGCCAGACGTGTCCCACTGCTTAAGCCAGTACATGTCCGGGCCCGTCTGAAGTTTGCTAGAGAGCATTTGGATGATCCAGAGGAGTTTTGGGAGAATGTCCTATGGTCTGATGAAACCAAACTGGAACTGTTTGGTAGAAACACAACTTGTCGTGTTTGGAGGAAAAAGAATACTGAGTTGCATCCATCAAACACCATACCTACTGTAAAGCATGGTGGTGGAAACATCATGCTTTGGGGCTGTTTCTCTGCAAAGGGGCCAGGACGACTGATCCGGGTACATGAAAGAATGAATGGGGCCATGTATCGTGAGATTTTGAGTGCAAACCTCCTTCCATCAGCAAGGGCATTGAAGATGAAACGTGGCTGGGTCTTTCAACATGACAATGATCCAAAGCACACCGCCAGGGCAACGAAGGAGTGGCTTCGTAAGAAGCATTTCAAGGTCCTGGAGTGACCTAGCCAGTCTCCAGATCTCAACCCTATAGAAAACCTTTGGAGGGAGTTGAAAGTCCGTGTTGCCAAGCGAATAGCCAAAAACATCACTGCTCTAGAGGAGATCTGCATGGAGGAATGGGCCAACATACCAACAACAGTGTGTGGCAACCTTGTGAAGACTTACAGAAAACGTTTGACCTCTGTCATTGCCAACAAAGGATATATTACAAAGTATTGAGATGAAATATTGTTTCTGACCAAATACTTATTTTCCACCATAATATGCAAATAAAATGTTAAAAAAACAGACAATGTGATTTTCTGGATTTTTTTTTCTCAGTTTGTCTCCCATAGTTGAGGTCTACCTATGATGTAAATTACAGACGCCTCTCATCTTTTTAAGTGGTGGAACTTGCACTATTGCTGACTGACTAAATACTTTTTTGCCCCACTGTATATGTATTATGTGTTAAATGTTTTCATGTAATGAAAATAGCTTTATCTGTTTTATAAAAAAATCATTTAACGATAACTATAACTATAAAGCATTGGAAGATCTGTGTTTCAATATCAAATTGATGGGATTCCAACACGTAGAGCTTCCACCAATCATTAGTTTTCAGGTCTGCGAACAGTTGGATGTATACAGTTAGTGAAAGTGAACAGTACAGCTCTGTTCACTGTAGTGGCTGTTACTGGATACTGTGACTTAGTTTCTATTCAATTTAATGGGAGCTGAGTTGCAGAACCTAAGACCAGAACAGAACTGTGCAGGTCCCGCTCATTGTACTGTTTATACTTGGCCTGCAACATAGCTGAAACTGGCTGATTGCTGAGGGTGCCGAGAGTCATCCGATTGGAAATAGTGCCCTCTCCCTGCCCTTTACTACCAAGTTAATTACTTCATGCCTTGTCATTTATTTCCTATACATATTATCATGTTATGATTGCAATGTTCCCTCTGTGGCACTATTGTACTTTGCGTTTTCAAATTTTTTATGCACTATATTGCTAACAGGGTTTTCTCCTGTTATATCATTATTATTATTTATTATTATAGCGCCATCTATTCCATGGCACTTTACATGTGAAAGGGTACACATAATAAAAAACAAGTACATAGTAATCTTGAACAAAATGAGTCAAGGAAGAGAGAGGATCTATTATCTTTATTTAACTGAACTCCAACTCTACATTTTAAATATTGTCTGCACTGACACTTTACATATGCTATATATGGTACCATCTTTCTTGCGCTTGCACTTTATATGTTTTGATCCACCCATATCTATTTTGAGGCACACAGGTTATTTGTCCCTTTACATTTAAGTAGACATGGAATTTACATATATATATATATATATATATATATATATACCTATAGATACATCTATAGGTATATATATATATATATATATGTATATATATACGTGGTCAAAATTGTTGGTACCCCTCGTTTAATGACAGAAAACCCCACAATGGTCACAGAAATAACTTGAAGCTGACAAAAGTAATAATAAATAAAAGATCTATGAAAATGAACAAATGAAAGTCAGACATTGCTTTTCAACCATGCCTCCACAGAATAAAAAGAAATAAAACTCATGAAAGAGGCCTGGACAGAAATGATGGTACCCTTAATTTAATATTTTGTTGCACAACCTTTTGAGCCAATCACTGATCAAATAATTGCTGCTTTTCAGTCCACAGCCATGCAAAGCAGTTAATGATATAACTGTTTTTCCTTTGACCCAGGTTAACCCTAGAATGCGTGACGTCAAAAATCTACACTTTTACATAACGGGGGCCTATTAGGAAGAATGTTCTTTGCAGACATTTTCCCCACAAGTGGTACAATATTGCTCAGTTTTCCTATCTAAATTTCTTGGACAAATGAAACAAAGCTTTCATTTTCTTTCTCTTGGCCCTGGAGCAGCTCTTATCTTTTATACTTTCTTTTAGGTGGTGTGCAATTCTCTGGATTTTTGTGGCTCACAAGCTCTACCCTTTGCAAGCTTCTTATAGAAACAAAGAGACTGAAAATGAGTCAGACTTCCTTCAAACATCATATAATCACAGGTCCTCCAGCAACTAGTTCACAGTGTATACTGTCCTCATTACTCTCTACACAGCTCAGTAGTGGTCAGTTGTGCTCAGTTCGATACTTCGATACAGATGCACTGGATCCATTTGGACCTGAGTGCATCTGTTTTTTCTGTGTATCCTTTTTGTGTTAGATTAGGGATTGAAGGGGCAACCGTCGTTGAGGTGGGGCGCCACATTTCAAAATTAGAGTGCCAACCTCCGCTGTCAGGTAGGCCATCAGATTCTAGGGCCTACTAGGGGGAGTGTCAGGTATACCATATCACCCCCAAAGACAGCTGCCCTGATTCCCTTTTTAATATCCTCCTTTGGGTGTTTTAAATATATTAGTGTATAATTATTTGAATATTAATAAAAGTTGTATTTTAGGGGTATTCTTCTTTTGGTGTATTTTGGTTCGTGTTACCCCCTTTGAGTTAATTCATATTGGTTTTTGGTCACATTGCAGCCTGCAAGGTACTACAAGTGCACCTAGCAAGTCACAAAAGTCCAAATGATTTTGACTTTGTTATTTGCTTGTCATGGTTCCAATGCAATACTTGTAGGTCTCAATGCAATCTCATTCACTGGCAGACTGCAGCACAGTGGCTCAGTGGTTAGCATTGCTGCTTTGCAGAATTGGGGTCCTTGGTTCAAATCCCACCAAAGACAACATCTGTTAGGAATTTGTATGTCCTTCCAGTGTTTGTGTGGGTTTCCTACCACACTCCAATGAAATAATGATCGTGAGTTCCAATGTGGACAGTAATGATGATGTCTGTAAAGTGCTGTGGAATATGATCGAGCTATATAAACAAAGTGTAATGAAGTAACGACAGCATATAGCACTTTTTGGTCATGCAACCTGCTTTGTGGCCAAAGTCACTGTGTATCCCCAGCCTTATCAATATTTGGGTAATTTTTTGTTAATTTATGCTTATTTGCTCAAGCATCATTAATACTGGTTCAATTAAATCTCATTTCTAGTTTGTGTTACAGTTTGCTGGACAAAAGGACTGACTGTTCCTTTAAGAGCCGCTGTCAATTGTTCATTATTGCAAACATAATTAACTTCAGCAATAATTGCAGATAATTGATGGCTGTCTGCTCTCCACTGGGCAGTCATCATAGGAGTTGTCTCTAACATATTGATGTCTAAACGTTATTATGAATTAGTTGCTTTCTGCAGAATTACCTTTACTTAGCCAGCATTTACATCAATGTGTAGTATATGACACAGCTATTAGTAACTATTCAGCTATTCTCTTTAAAACCTGATTTAATTTTCACAATTATATAAAATCATATATTTAACTATTTTGTATGTGATGGGCTCTCAGACCGACTAACAGCTAAATATAGAATATCCATCCATATGATAATTATCTAAATTATAGGACTGGAAATATCTGGAGACACATTTTCTAGCTCTGAATTATAAAGGGGAACAGGTGCAGAGTGATTTCTGAATTCTAAGGTGTTCATTCTACCATTTTATTATTCATTTTATAGTTTATGCATGAATGTTCATTTAGCAGAGAAAATGGTACATATTCTGTAATACTACATCAGCATAGCCGAAATGGGGAGTTGCTAACAAACAGATATGATGAAATGTTTATTTATGAAGTACTTTCCATAGCAAGATTGCTGAAACTTGACATGTTGCATGGATTATTTAATAAAAAATATGGATGAAACATCCAAGTATGTTAGTTCCCGAACAGCTTTGACATTTGCATTTGATTTGAAATGTTAAAGTACGAATTCCAAGGTTGTGTAATACAATATTTCTTCCTAGAAATGTATCTTTAAGGATAGTATTAATTATACAGTATGTATTAATTTCGCTTTATATCGCTCAATAGATCATCTGCCACAGTTTTTTTAAAGTTATAATACACTATATTCTCATGGGATGATTAAAAGAACCTCTTTTTTTACTAGTGTCCCTTTGAGCCGTTTTGATGGGCTGTAGAGTATTGATGAGAGGATCACAACTGCGTGTTCATGCAGATTTTCATGTCAAATTCACTTCGTGCACAAGTTATTCTCTGCGAGTTTAGCTCCCTTATTAAAAACTAATAAGTAGAAAAAGTAAAAAAAATCCTACTCTCTACACCACCCACCTCTCGCACCTCTGCTCTTCACAATCTCCCGTCCGGTCTTCATCATATAGTCTGATTTTCGCAGCTTGTGCTGAAATTCCAGGTAGGGTTTTGCAAGGACACCAACCAAAGAGCATAGCACCATGAAGTCCCAACATGCGCAGAACTGTCCTGGGCCTCATCAAAGCCGGATGTCCCAGCTCAGTATGAGAAACATTTCTGTTTGTGATTCCTTCGCTTTATATTACTCTCTATGATACTCTCTATATGAGAGATATGTATATTTATATATTTTCTATGGCTCATCCACCATATTTTTCTTGTGTATGTGTATTTTAGCATATTTTACCTATTTACATATATTTTCAATAAGACCTAATAAAATTCTATTTATTTTGTTGAGGTTCTTTGCATTTTGCACTTTTCTCTTTGGTTTATTATGTCACATTCATGCAGTGGAATGAATTAACATTTGGCTTTGAGCCAATGCTCTTTGGTATTTTTATGTCACTTATGAATCTAATTCAGTATTTCCCAGCCTTGTCACCCCCCCAAAAAAAATCCTTGGGTATGCCTACCAAATAATTTTTAAATAATTTCTAAAACACTTTTAAACACAACATATAATACCTATAAATCACTGTCAGCATCAAAATATTACATTAGCGCCTCATTCAGACATCTGTGAATCACTCAAGTGTTCTTTTCTTGATTTTCAGATACTCATTATAGTATACAATGGCATGTAAAACTTTGGGTACCCCTGTTCAAATTACTGTTATCGTGAACAGATAGGCAAGTTTGAAGATGGAATGATTTCTAAAAGGGCTACAGTTAATGATCACACATTTCCTTTTTATTTTAGGCAAAATATATATATTGTTATTTCTTACATTTTAAAAAATTTCAAAAAGTAAAATGGGCCAGTATAAATGTTTGAGCACCCTTGGAGATTTGTGTGCTCAGATAACTTTGACCACGGATTCAGTCCTTATTAGCCTGTTAGGGTTATGTCATGTTCACTATCATCGTTAGGAATGGTCAGGTGATGCAAATTTCTCAGCTTTATAATATGCCTGCCTCCTCTTACTGTATCTTGTGCCAAAAAACTGCAGCCATGGGTTTCTCTAAGCAGCTGCCTAGCACACTGAAAATGAAATTAGTGGAAGCCCATAAAGCAGGAGAATACTATAAGAATATAGCAATGCATTTTTATATTGCCCTTTCATCAGTTCAAAATGTAATTAAAGGGAACCTGTCACTCCACCAGGAGTTTTTAACTAAAAGAGCCACCTTGTACAGTACTAATGCTGCATTCTGTCAAGGTGGCTCTTTTAGTTCGGGTCCCTGCCACTGCTGAAATAATCGCTTTTATAATTTGTCCCTGATACCTTAAAATAAAACTGGGGGCATGTCTTTTCCCCGGACAGAAATGCCTCCCAGCCATCACTCAGGGCTTCTGAATGCCAGACTCTGCCTCCTCTGCCTTCATTAACTTCTCACACGGGGCTATCGGATTTACCACCTTGTCAGTGACCACCGCGGCGTGTCCCTCGCTTGCCAGACGACCTTCTGCAGTCGGAGCAGCAGCCGCAACAGCGACCACTTTGATGAAGTGAGAACGCAGCAGTCACCCGTGTGTTCTGCTGCAGTCCCGGCGCCTGCACTGTAAGTTTTTTCAGGCATGCACAGTTTGCGCTGCCCTTCAAACTTACAACGCCGGTGCCGGGGCCACAGCAGAACACATGGGCGACTGCTGCGTTTTCACTTCCTCAATTGGTCGCTGTTGCGGCTGCTGCTCCGACCGCGGAAGGTCGTCTGGCAAGCAAGGGATGCACCGCGGTGGTCACTGACAAGGCGGTAAATTCGGGAGCCCCCGTGTGAAACATTAATGAGGGCAGAGTAGGCGGAGCCCGACACGCAGAGGTCATGAGTGACGGCTGGGAGGCATTTCTGTCCGGGGGAAAAGACATGCCCCCAGGTCTATTTCAAGGTGTCAGGGACAAATTATAAAAGCGATTATTTCAGCAGTGGCAGGGACCCGAACTAAAAGAGCCACCTTGACAGAATGCAGCATTAGTGCTGCACAAGTTGTCTCTTTTGGTTAAAAACGCCTGGGGGGTGTCAGGTTCCCTTTAAGAACTGGAAGATAACAGTAGAGTTTAAGATAACATCTGGAAGACCAAGCAAAATTTCAGTGAGAGCTGCTTGTGGAATTGCTAGAGAGGTAATTCAGAACCCCCTCTTGACTGCAAGCAAAATTCAATTAGATTTAGCAGACTCTGGAGTTGTGCTACTTTGTTCTACTGTCTGTTCTACAGTCATCAGAAGAAAACCTCCCCTGTGCCCTCCCCATAGATCTCAGGGTCAGAAGTATGCAAAAAAAAATCTAAAAACCCTGATGCATTTTGGAAACAAGTCCTATATATTTAATGAAATTTCAACCAGTTTTTGATGCAAACATAACATCATCTGTAAAAAAAAGTTGAAATGACGATGGCGTCTACAAATGGATAATGATCCTAAACACATATTAAAATCCACAATAGACTACCTCAAAAGGTGCAGGCTGACATTTTTAAAATGACCCTTACAGTCCCATGATCTGAACATCATTGAAAATCTGTGGCTAGACCTCAAAATAGCAGTGTGTGATAACTACAATCCTCTTTCTTCCTCATGAGAAGAAAACATCTCTTGCACCCTCACCATAAATCTCAGGGTCAGAAGTATACAAAAGAACATCTAAACAAGCCTGATGCATTTTGGAAACAAGTCCTGTAGACTGATGAGTTTAAAATAGAAATCTTTGCTAACAGTGATCAAGGTATGTGTGGAAAAAAGGGCACAGAATTTCAGGAAACTAATATCTTGTCAGGCATTAAGCATAGGTGTGGATCAATCATGTTTTGGGGTTGTGTTGCAGCCAATGGCAAGGGGAACATTCCATGGAAGAATGGATTTAACGAATTTCAACAAATTTTTTATGCAAGCATAACATCATCTGTATAAATGCTGAAGTTGAAATGAAGATGTCTTCTACAAATGGATAATGATCTTAAACACACATCAAACTCCACAATAGGCTACCTCAAAAGGCACAAGCTGAAGGTTTTACAATGGCCCTCACAGTTCCCTGATCCGAACATAATTGAAAATCTATGGCTAGACTTCAAAATAGCAGTGCATGCAAGATGACTCAGGAATTTCACAGAAGTGAATGAATGAATGGATGAAAATGCCTCAAACAAGAATTGAAAGACTCTTGGCTGGTTGCAAAAAGCATCTACAAGCTGTGATATTTTCAAAAGTGCATCATACTAGGTACCAACCATTTAATTGCATTGGATTGGGAAGCTCTGTCATTTATTTTTTTTAACTTTTTCATACAAGAAAAATCACTGATAAAACTCAAATGATGAAAAGTGAAACAATGACTAAACATTGATGAAACAAAACACCGATGAACAATGATCTGTGTTTTATGCATTAGACAAATCACTGACTTCTGAATGAAGCCTAAAATTGAAAAAAGAGGGGCCTATCTTTTCATTGTGACACCTGGGCTTGCTTATTTTGCATAAAACTTCAGTCTGCCAATCAAAATGTGTTTTTGAAAAACACACTACTTTAAAGGGAATCTGTCACCTGAATTTGGCGGGACCGGTTTTCGGCCACATGGGCGGAGTTTTCGGGTGTTTGATTCACCCTTTCCTTACCCGCTGGCTGCATGTTGGCCGAAATATTGGATTGAAGTCCATTATCAGTCCTCTGTAGTACACGCTTGCGCAACGCAATCTTGTCATCATTAAATGTGTGTATATTTCTACAGTGAGGAAAAAAGGTATTTAGTCAACCACCAATTGTGCAAATTCTCTCACTTAAAAAGATGAGAGAGGCCTGTAATTGACATCATAGGTAGACCACAACTATGAGAGTCAGGCCGGGGTCACACTAGACCGTAATACGGACGAGTGCAATGCGATAAAAAATCGCATAGCACTCGTCCCAACGTTAATCAATGGGGCAGCTCCCATCATCCGATATTTTCTCGGCCGTATTCAGGATCCGAGTGAAATCGCAGCATGCTGCGATTGTCAGCGTTTCTCGGCCGAGAATCGCCAATGAAAGTCTATGGAAGGCCCAAAAATACGGATCACACACGGACCAGCAGTGTGACTTGCGAGGAATACGCAGCGCTGTTAGAGAGAAAAGCCGGCAATTCAGTGCGGTGTACAGTAAAATCACACTGACAGCTTACAAAAGAATAGGTCGAATAAATGTGTACACATAGAATAGGTATATATATGTCAGTGAGACACATATATATATATATATATATATATATATTAATATTTCTTCCAGCGCTAGACAGCTTTAAAGCCGGTAATTCAATTACCGGCTTTTGCTTTCTCCTTCCTAAAACCCGACATGATATGAGACATGGTTACATACAGTAAACCATCTCATATCACCATTTTTTTGCATATTCCACACTACTAATGTCAGTAGTGTGTATGTGCAAAATTTGGCCGTTCTAGCTAGTAAATTAAGGGGTTAAATGGCGGAAAAAATTGGCGTGGGCTCCCGCACAATTTTCTCCGCCAGAGTAGTAAAGCCAGTGACTGAGGGCAGATATTAATAGCCTGGAGAGGGTCCATGGTTATTGCCCCCCCCCTGGCTAAAAACACCTGCCCCCAGCCACCCCAGAAAAGGCACATCTGGAAGATGCACCTATTCTGGCACTTGGCCACTCTCTTCCCACTCCCGTGTAGCGATGGGATATGGGGTAATGAAGGGTTAATGCCACCTTGCTATTGTAAGGTGACATTAAGCCTAATTAATAATGGAGAGGCGTCAATTATGACACCTATCCATTATTAATCCAATACTAGTAAAGGGTTAAAAAAATACACAAACACATTATTAAAAATTAATTTAATGAAATAAACACAAAGGTTGTTGTATTAATTTATTCTACTCTCAATCCACTCACTGAAGACCCTCGATCTGTAAATAAAAAAAAATTATAAACCAACAATATACATACCTTCCGAGGATCTGGCACGTCCAACGATGTAGATCCATCTGAAGGGGTTAAAATATTTTGCAGACACGAGCTCCGCTAATGCAGGATGCTCATTTCTGCAAAACCCCGGCGAATGAAGCTAAATATAGGTCAATGATCTATATTTAGCTTCATTTGCGGTGAGGCGCCCTCTGCTGGCTGTTCCTAGATCGTGGGAACTTTACTAGAAAGCTCCCTGGCTCGAGTTCATATGAGGACAACCATCAGAGGGCGCCTCTTATGATCTCGAGCAAGGGAGCTTTCTAGTAAAGTTCCCACGATCTAGGAACAGCTTTGTCGCACTCCTTCCACAGCACCCCTGGTCGTGTAGATGTTTTTTATGCTTTTGGTATAAAGTTCACCCGCAGCGAACGTCCAGGCAGTGCGCTCCTTTCTTCATACTCGTTATATATATATATATATATATATATAGACAGTATATATGTTTTTTTTTTTGGTCACATGGATCCCTTGTATTGCCGTATGTCGGTTTGCAAGCCTGCGATAAAAACACGCAGTGCGGATGCCATACGGATGTCACACGGATCATTTGATGCGAGAAAATCGCATCATCGCACTGCACACGGATCAATGTTTTGGTAACATTTGTGCGATTCTCGTCCATCAAAAACGGTCCATTTTTTTATACGTTGTGTGTGTCCCCGGCCTCAAAATGAGAAAACAAATCCAGAAAATCACCTTGTCTGATTTGGCAAGATTGGCAAAGTGGCTGACTAAATACTTTTTTTAACCAATGTAGATAGATAGATAAAGAGAAGAAAAAACATAGCTATGATAGAGAGAAAGAGAGTGGACAAAATGTTCTTTAATGTGTGAGATTTTTAAAACACGTTGTATATATTAGTTAGCATACTTAAAGAGAGCTTGTTATTTTTATCCCCACTGCTCTCCTGAGTATTACAATTAAAAAATTTTACCCTACGGTTTCATAGATATGTGATTTTTTTTGTGCTAACTTTTACGGTCTTTACTAAGGGGAGACTGCTCACAGGATTCTATAGGGATCAGCCTTAAAGCTTATTATTACCCTGTGAGCACTGCCCCTTGGAAAGACCATAAAAAGTATCTCTAAACATAAAGGCCCATTTCTTTTGATATATATGGCAGATTTGGGAAAAACAAAAAATTAAAAAACAGATTACTTGGGAGCAGTTGAAACAAAATAAAAGCTAAAACTGTCCACTCTTTACAGGTGGACAATAGAAATAACAAATGCTATACAAGTGTCTACACACTGTACTAAGTTTTTAATTCTCCACTCCATCATCATAGTCTGACTTGGTCTTCTGCCTGGTACTACCAGCCCTAGGGCTCATTTAGATGCCAGTTCAAATCGGTCCGATCTCGAAGCACAACGCACAGTTTGGCCGCAACTTCTCCCAACCCGAGTTTCATAGTTTCATAGATGTCTATGAAGCTCTGATGCTCAGGTTGGGGGAGCTTCGGCCAGCCCATGCATTGGGATGTGTGATCAGACTGATTTGCACAGTTGTCTGAATGAACCTTAACCCCTTCCCGACCTTTGACGCATACGCTGCGTCATGAAAGTCGGTGCCTTTCCGACCCATGACGCAGCATATGCGTCATGGAAAGATCGCGTCCCTGCAGATCGGGTGAAAGGGTTAACTCCCATTTCACCCGATCTGCAGGGACAGGGGGAGTGGTAGTTTAGCCCAGGGGGGGTGGCTTCACCCCCCCGTGGCTACGATCGCTCTGATTGGCTGTTGAAAGTGAAACTGCCAATCAGAGCGATTTGTAATATTTCACCTAAAAAAATGGTGAAATATTACAATCCAGCCATGGCCGATGCTGCAATATCATCGGCCATGGCTGGACACACTAATGTGCACCCACTCCACTCCTCCGATCGCCCCCCCAGCCCCCCGATCTGCGGTCTGCTCCCCTCGGTCCTGTGCTCCGCTCCCTCGTCCTCCTGCCCGCTCCCCCCGTGCTCCAATCACACCCCCCGTGCTCCAATCAAACCCCCCCGCACTCCGATCCCACCCCCGCACAGCGATCCCCCCCCGCACAGCGATTCCCCCCCCCGTGCTCCGATCCACCCGCCCGCACAGCGATCCCCCACTCCGTGCTCCAATCCACCCCCCCGTGTTCCGGTCCACCCCCCCGTGCTCCGACGCCCCCCCGTGCCCTGATCTCCCCCCCCTTATACTTACCTGGCCTCCCGGGGACCGTCCGTCTTCTTTCCTGGGCGCCGCCATCTTCCAAAATGGCGGGCGCATGTGCAGTGCCCCCGCCGAATCTGCCGGCCGGCAGATTCGTTCCAGAGTGAATTTTGATCACTGAGATATAACCTATCTCAGTGATCAAAATAAAAAAAATAGTAAATGACCCCCCCCCTTTGTCACCCCCATAGGTAGGGACAATAAAAAAAATATTTTTTTTTCCACTAAGGTTGGGGTAAGAACTAGGGTTAGGGTTAGGGGTAGGGTTAGGGGTAGGGTTAGGGGTAGGGTTAGGGTTAGGGGTAGGGGTAGGGTTAGGGGTAGGGTTAGGGGTAGGGTTAGGGGTAGGGTTAGGGTTAGGGTTTCGGTATGTGCACACGTATTCTGTTCCTCTGTGGATTTTTCCGCTGCGGATTTGATAAATCCGCAGTGCTAAACCGCTGCGGATTTATGGCGGATTTACCATGTTTTTTTTGCGCATTTCAATGCGGTTTTACAACAGCGATTTTCTATTTGAGCAGTTGTAAAACCGCTGCGGAATCCGCACAAAGAAGTGACATGCTGCGGAATGTAAACCGCTGCGTTTCCGTGCAGTTTTTCCGCAGCATGTGCACAGCGATTTTTGTTTCCCATAGGTTTGCATTGAACTGTACACTCATGGGAAACTGCTGCGGATCCGCAGCGTTTTCCGCAGCGTGTGCACATACCTTTAGAATTAGGCTATGTGCACACGGTGCGGATTGGCCGCTGCGGATCCGCAGCAGAGTTCCATCAGGTTTACAGTACCATGTAAACATATGGAAAGCCAAATCCGCTGTGCCCATGGTGCGGAAAATACCGCGCGGGTTGTATTTTCCGCAGCATGTCAATTATTTGTGCGGATTCCGCAGCGTTTTACACCTGTTCCTCAATAGGAATCCGCAGGTGAAATCCGGACAAAAAACACTGGAAATCCGCGGTAAATCCGCAGGTAAAACGCAGTGCCTTTTACCCGCGGATTTTTCAAAAATGGTGCTGAAAAATCTCATACGAATCCGCAACGTTGGCACATAGCCTTAGGGCTAGGGTTGGGTTGGAATTAGGGTTAGGGGTGTGTTGGGGTTACGGGTGTGTTGGGGTTAGGGTTGTGATTAGGGTTACGGCTACAGTAGGGATAAGGGTTAGGGGTGTGTTGGAGTTAGAATTGAGGGGTTTCCACTGTTTAGGCACATCAGGGGGTCTCCAAACGCAACATGGCGCCACCATTAATTCCAGCCAATCTTGTATTCAAAAAGTCAAATGGTGCTCCCTCACTTCCGAGCCCCGACGTGCACCCAAACAGTGGTTTACCCCCACATATGGGGTACCAGCATACTCAGGACAAACTGCGCAACAATTACTGGGGTCCAATTTCTCCTGTTACCCTTGTGAAAATAAAGAAATGCTTGCTAAAACATAATTTTTGAGGAAAGAAAAATGATTTTTTATTTTCACGGCTCTGCGTTGTAAACGTCTGTGAAGCACTTGGGGGTTCAAAGTGCTCACCACATATCTAGATAAGTTCCTTGGGGGGTCTAGTTTCTAAAATGGGGTCACTTGTGGGGGGTTTCTACTGTTTAGGCACACCAGGGGCTCTGCAAACGCAATGTGACGCCCGCAGACCATTCCATCAAAGTCTGCATTTCAAAAGTCACTACTTCCCTTCTGAGCCCCGACGTGTGCCCAAACAGTGGTTTACCCCCACACATGGGGTATCAGCGTACTCAGGAGAAACTGGACAACAACTTTTGGGGTCCAATTTCTCCTGTAACCCTTGGGAAAATAAAAAATTCTGGGCTAAATAATTATTTTTGAGGAAAGAAAACGTATTTATTATTTTCACGGCTCTGCATTATAAACTTCTATGAAGCACTTGGGGGTTCAAAGTGCTCACCACACATCTAGATAAGTTCCTTTCGGGGTCTAGTTTCCAAAATGGGGTCACTTGTGGGGGGTTTCTACTGTTAAGCCACATCAGGGGCTCTGCAAACGCAACGTGATGCCCACAGAGCATTCCATCAAAGTCTGCATTTCAAAACGTCACTACTTCACTTCCGAGCCTCGGCATGTGCCCAAACAGTGGTTTACCCCCACATATGGGGTATCAGCGTACTCAGGAGAAACTGGAAAACAACTTTTGGGGTCAAATTTCTCCTGTTACCCTTTGTAAAATAAAAAATTGCAGGCTAAAAGATCATTTTTGAGAAAATAATTTTTTTATTTTATTTTCATGGCTCTGCGTTATAAACTTCTGTGAAGCACTTTGGGGTTCAAAGTCCTCACCACACATCTAGATTAGTTCCTTTGGGGGTCTAGTTTCCAAAATGGGGTCATTTCTGGGGGATCTCCAATGTTTAGGCACACAGGGGCTCTCCAAACGTGACATGGTGTCCGCTAATGATTGGAGCTAATTTTCCATTTAAAAAGCCAAATGGCGTGCCATCCCTTCCGAGCCCTGCCGTGCGCCCAAACAGTGGTTTACCCCCACATATGGGGTATCAGCGTACTCAGGACAAACTGGACAACAATATTTGGGGTCCAATTTCTCCTATTATCCTTGGCAAAATAGGAAATTCCAGGCTAAAAAATCATTTTTGAGGAAAGAAAATTTATTTTTTATTTTCATGGCTCTGCGTTATAAACTTCTGTGAAGCACCTGGGGGTTTAAAGTGCTCAATATGCATCTAGATAAGTTCCTTGGGGGGTCTAGTTTCCAAAATGGGGTCACTTGTGGGGGAGCTCCAATGCATAGGCACACAGGGGCTCTCCAAACGCGACATGGTGTCCGCTAACAATTGGAGCTAATTTTCCATTCAAAAAGTCAAATGGCGCGCCTTCCCTTCCAAGCCCTGCCATGTGCCCAAACAGTGGTTTACCCCCACATATGAGGTATCGGCGTACTCGGGAGAAATTGCCCAACAAATTTTATGATCCATTTTATCCTACTGCCCATGTGAAAATGAAAAAATTGAGGCGAAAAAAATTTTTTTGTGAAAAAAAAGTACTTTTTCATTTTTACAGATCAATTTGTGAAGCACCTGAGGGTTTAAAGTGCTCACTAGGCATCTAAATAAGTTCCTTGGGGGGTCTAGTTTCCAAAATGGGGTCACTCGTGGGGGAGCGCCAATGTTTAGGCACACAGGAGCTCTCCAAACGCGACATGGTGTCCGCTAACGATGGAAATAATTTTTCAGTCAAATGGCGCTCCTTCCCTTCCGAGCCTTACCATGTGCCCAAACAGTGGTTTACCCCCACATATGAGGTATCGGCGTACTCAGGAGAAATTGCCCAACACATTTTAGGATCCATTTTATCCTGTTGCCTATGTGAAAATAAAAAAATTGAGGCTAAAAGAATTTTTTTGTGAAAAAAAAGTACTTATTCATCTTTACGGATCAATTTGTGAAGCACCTGGGGGTTCAAAGTGCTCACTATGCATCTAGATAAGTTCCTTGGGGCGTCTAGTTTCCAAAATGGGGTCACTTGTTGGGGAGCTCCAATTTTTAGGCACACGGGGGCTCTCCAAATGTGACATGGTGTCCGCTAAAGAGTGGAGCCAATTTTTGATTCAAAAAGTCAAATGGCGCTCCTTCCCTTCCAAGCCCTGCCGTGCGCCCAAACAGTGGTTTACCCCCACATATGAGGTATCAGCGTACTCAGGACAAATTGCACAACAACTTTCGTGGTTCAGTTTCTCTTTTTACCATTGGGAAAATAAAAAAATTGTTGCTAAAAGATAATTTTTGTGACTAAAAAGTTAAATGTTCATTTTTTCCTTCCATGTTGCTTCTGCTGCTGTGAAGCACCTGAAGGGTTAATAAACTTCTTGAATGTGGTTTTGAGTACCTTGAGGGGTGCAGTTTTTAGAATGGTGTCACTTTTGGGTATTTTCAGCCATATAGACCCCTCAAACTGACTTCAAATGTGAGGTGGTCCCTAAAAAAAATGGTTTTGTAATTTTCGTTGTAAAAATGACAAATCGCTGGTCAAATTTTAACCCTTATAACTTCCTAACAAAAAAAAATTTTGTTTCCAAAATTGTGCTGATGTAAAGTAAACATGTGGGAAATGTTATTTATTAACTATTTTGTGTCACATATCTCTCTGGTTTAACAGAATAAATATTCAAAATGTGAAAATTGTGAAATTTTCAAAATTTTCGCCAAATTTCCGTTTTTATCACAAATAAACGCAGAATTTATTGACCTAAATTTACCACTAACATGAAGCCCAATATGTCACGAAAAAACAATCTCAGAACCGCTAGGATCCGTTGAAGCGTTCCTGAGTTATTACCTCATAAAGGGACACTGGTCAGAATTGCAAAAAACGGCAAGGTCTTTAAGGTCAAAATAGGCTGGGTCATGAAGGGGTTAATATGAATAAAAGAAAGGGAAGAAAATTGTCATCTGTATATGGAGCATAATGCGGATGTGTGAGTCTAGCATACAGTGCCTTGCGAAAGTATTTGGCTCCCTGGTACTTTTCAACCTTTTCCCACATATCATGCTTCAAATATAAAGATACCAAATGTAAATTTTTGGTAAAGAATCAACAACAAGTGGACCACAATTGTGAAGTTGAACGAAATTTATTGGTTATTTTAAATTTTGTGATAATTCAAAAACTAAGGTTAGCACAAAAAACAGGATTCAAAGATCCTCCAACAATTAAAAAAATATAGCAAAAAGGGCAGGAGATGCTTACCTGCCTAGGCCTCCAAACAAAAGCACTATCAGGATGCAGTGGACCCATATGGTTAAGATGGCAACACAGGTGCAGAAATACCGATGAGGCAGCGACTCACAACCTACCAAATTAATGGAGGGGGTGGCTGCTTGGAATATGACTGCACATTAGAGACTTGTAGGTGGTGCTGTTCACACAATGGGAATGCACAGCATCCAGGTTAACAGCCTATTAGTGACGCCCTTCTATTAGCTCAGGCGGGCTGCCCAGCGCTATTAAGACTGTAGAGAACGAAAGCTAGCACTCGACAAATGAGAGTCACGGTGCTAGTGAACGGGGCCCAAAAGTCCCACAAATCGTAGAGCAAAATAATCACTGCACTCGTATATTGCAAGTTGCTTTGATCAAGTGGTAAGTTTATTCACAAGTGAAAGTTCATGTTGGAGCGATAGGCACAAAACGTTTCGGCCAACCCTTGGCCTTGTTCACAATATCGCTGTGGTGAACCGAAAAAAGAAACAAAAGAACATAATCAGACAAAGAATATATACATATGTACAATAGCCAGGTCATATATACATTTTAACGAATACATGTCAAGTGGGTTTGCCAAAATGAAGTCCATTTGCCAAAAATAGAGACAATATTTAATTCGATTGGTAAGGTGAGGGGAGGGTTTAACCATCATGTGGACCTTCGACTAAGAGATGGGTTGAATGGAGGAAAAGGTGTAAGACACACTGACGGATAAGAGCATAAAACATACCCAGAGAGTACAATTGTTGAGTACGAGTTTGTATGGCTATGGTAATTTGATAAGAGACACCAAACGGACACACCTGTAAAAAATAATATTGTATAAGGTACGATATATGCAGGTGGTATAACAGTGCTTATGATGGCTAAAGAGTATATGCATATTCAGTAGACACTAGGATAAGGGAGCCAAAAGGCTGCCAATTATATCCGGTTTTGGATCAGATATAGTGGATAACTATCGTTATGTGGTATATATGTTATGAATAGCATCATTTTGATACATTACTTGCCAAAGTGCTGTAAACGTAGTCCCTGCTCGGGATAGAGCTATAGCGTAGCTGCGTGTGCCTGTAGAGAAAGTAGCAAACAGAGGGTAAGATGCCAGGGATAGGGTGTCAGTAGATGTCCATATGCAAATTAAGTGAAAGATTGTAGTACCTGTCTTGACTATATAGTAGGACAGGTGGCTTCTTAACCATATGGGTCCACTGCATCCTGATAGTGCATTTGTTTGGAGGCCTAGGCAGAAATTCAAAAACTGAAAAGTGGAGTGTGCAATATTATTCGGCCCCTTTACTTTCAGTGCAGCAAACTCACTCCAGAAGTTAATTGTGGATCTCTGAATGATCCAATGTTGTCCTAAATGCCTAATGATTAGTGTTGAGTGATACCGTCCGATACTTGAAAGTATCGGTATCGGATAGTATCGGCCGATACCCGAAAAATATCGGATATCGCCGATACCGATATCCGATACCAATACAAGTCAATGGGACATCAAGTATCGGAAGGTATTCTCATGGTTCCCAGGGTCTGAAGGAGAGGAAACTCTCCTTCAGGCCCTGGGATCCATAGGGATGTGTAAAATAAAGAATTAAAATAAAAAATATTGATATGCTCACCTCTCCGGCGGCCCCTGGACTTCACGCTGCTATCCGGGAGGCTTCTTTGTTTAAAAAGCGCGCCTTTCGGACCTGTGAATGACGTCCCGGCTTCTGATTGGTCGCGTGCCGCCCATGTGACCGGCACGCGACCAATCAGAGGCCGCGACGTCATTCGCAGGTCCTCAATTCCTAGAATTAGCAGTTTTGTGAATGAGAATGACGTCGCGGCTTCTGATTGGCCGCGTGCCGCCCATGTGACCGGCACGCGGCCAATCAGAAGCCGCGACGTCATTCTCATTCACAAAACTGCTAATTCTAGGAATTGAGGACCTGCGAATGACGTCGCGGCCTCTGATTGGTCGCGTGCCGGTCACATGGGCGGCACGCGACCAATCAGAAGCCGGGACGTCATTCACAGGTCCGAAAGGCGCGCTTTTTAAACAAAGAAGCCTCCCGGATAGCAGCGTGAAGTCCAGGGGCCGCCGGAGAGGTGAGCATATCAATATTTTTTATTTTAATTCTTTATTTTAAACATCCCTATTGATTCGATACCGATACCCGATATCACAAAAATATCGGATCTCGGTATCGGAATTCCAATACCGCAAATATCGGCCGATACCCGATACTTGCGGTATCGGAATGCTCAACACTACTAATGATGATAAATATTATCCACCTGTGTGTAATCAAGTCTCCGTATAAATGTACCTGCTCTGCGATAGTATCAGAGTTCTGTTTGAAGCACAGAGAGCATCATGAAGACCAAAGAACACAACAGGCAGGTCCGTGAAACTGTTATGGAGAAGTTTAAAGCCGGATTTGGATAAAAAATGATTTCCAAAACTTTAAACATCCCAAGGAGCACTGTGCAAGTGATCATATTGAAATGGAAGTAGTATCTTACCACTGCAAATCTACCAGGACCTGGCCGTCCCTCTAAACTTTCATCTCAAACAAGGAGAAGACTGATCAGAGATGCAGCCAAGAGGCCCATGATCATTCTGGATGAAGTGCAGAGATCTACAGCTGAGGTGGGACCGTCTGTCCATTGGACAACAATCAGTTGTACACTGCACAAATCTGGCCTTTATGGAAGAGTGGCAAGAAGAAAGCAATTTCTCCAAGATATCAATAAAAAGTGTTGTTTAAAGTTTGCAACAAGCCACCTGGGATACACACCAAACTTGTGGAAGAAGGTGCTCTGGACAGATGAAACCAAAATCGAACTTTTTGGCAACAGTGCCAAACGATATGTTTGGCGTAAAGGCAAGACAGCTCATCACCCTGAACACACTATCCCCACTATAAAACTTGGTGGAGGCAGCATCATGATTCGGGCCTGCTTTTCTTAAGCAGAGACAGGGAAGATGGTTAAAATTAATGGGAAGATGGATGGAGCCAAATACAGGACCATTCTTGAAGAAAACCTTTTGGAGTCTGCAAAAGACCTGAGACTGGGACGGAGATTTGTCTTCCAAGAAGACAATGATCCCAAACATAAAGCAAAATCTACAATGAAATGGTTCACAAATAAACATATTCAGGTGTTAGAATAGCCAAGTCAAAGTCCAGACCTCAATCCAGTCGAGAATCTGCGGAAAGAGTTGAAAACTGCTGTTCACAAACGATCTCTATCTAACCAAACGGAGCTCGAGCTATTTGTCAAGGTAGAATGGGCAAGAATTTCAGTCTCTCGATGTGCAAAACTGATAGAGACATACCCCAAGCAAATTGCAGCTGTAATCGCAGCAAAAGGTGGCGCAACAAAGTATTATGTTAAAGGAGCCGAATAATATTGCACGCCCCACTTTTCAGTTTTTGAATTTCCACAAAAATTTAAAATAACCAATAAATATCGTTCAACTTCACAATTGTGTTCCACTTGTTGTTGATTCTCCACCAAAAAGTTACATTCGGTATCTTTATGTTTGAAGCATGATATGTGGGAAAAGGTTGAAAAGTTCCAGGGAGCCGAATACTTTCACAAGGCACTGCAAATGTGAGCTGTTATTATTGCATCCATATTTCCTTAGTAAATCCATTGCCATCTATACAAAGATTGTCCTTTTTACATCCTCAGCCATATGTTCACTTTTAACATGCTAGGTGTGAACTGGATATCTTAAGAACTCAATGAACAATTGCTAAGTTTCAAGCCTTATTATGTATGCAGCGATTGTAAACAGTAATTTTATGGAGTTAGAGGGTAAGCTACTTATTTTAAAAAGCCACGTAAAAAAAGAAGCTGGATGATTAACAAAATGTTAATTGCCATATGTGGTATGTAATTGAAAATGTGATAATTGCCTTATAATTTCAGACATTAGTGCATCATTCACTCCCTCTACAACTGTGTGGGTTTTTCTTTAGGGAAGATTAAAACCTGCTGTAAATTAACAGTTCTACATTTGCAGACACAATTAATGTTTCTTAGTTTAAGCTCACCTCAAGCAAACATTGGGCTTCAAGGTTCATTTTAATCTAAATACAAAAAGACGCATTGAATCAGTTGCTTTGGAAAGAAGACAAAGATTAAATGAAGGTGACGATGTTTCACTTTTAATATTTGGTGGCTTTTTAAGACTTGCCAAGGAAATTATTAAAGTTATAACAGCGTATTAAATGAATAAAATCAACCTCTATCAACAACTTCAATGATATGTATTTTCATCAGGAATAATAATGCAGCATGCTCACAGATATTTGTATTGTGCACCTCCAATGTACACTGAAAGACTTACCGTAATTAAATAATAATGAATATAAAGTCAAGAAAAGCCTGTATATTTTATCAATGTTACCATTTATAAATTTTCTCACTTGAGCCAGACATAAGTGTAGGGTTTGTCCCCGTGCATGGATAAAGAATGTTTCCCATTTCCACTGTATTTTACAGTACCAGCATTGGGTTCGACATGTTTGAAGTCTACGCTGTAAAAAATATCCACAGGGTGAATTGAGCAGCACTGTGGATATGAAATTGTCAATACTGTATGCTAATTTATCAGTGTCTATTTTATACTTTGACCTCAATAAATCAAAAGAAACTTAGACGACAATAACGCCTCCCTTTGAGAATGAAAAAGACAAGATGACACGATGACTTCTGCACTTGTCCTAGCACCCTGCCCAGGTTTCTGCTGGCTCACTACTTTGCTAGAGACTACAGTCTTTTTCGACTTCCTCGGCTCCTCTTGTGGTGACCTGAACTCAAGCGATATCACAATGACAACAAGGGATGATGAACTTCATGAGAACATTTGGTTAGCGCTAAAAGTAATAATATCGATATCGCCCCACATATAAGTACAGGTCACATGCAGCATATCATAAAGACCCTAACATCAAAAGCATGACCATATATGAATGCAAAAGTAAACAACTTTATTGAAAAATGCTAAAAATATATAAAAAGTACAGTACAAGGAATCCAAACAAGGTTGGGAACCACTAAAAAGGAAAAATGGGCAGGACAGTTGGAGGCCCTAAGGGATGGCACAATGCAGATGGGCATGCATTAAGAAACAATGAGCAAGTGAATTAAATATGTAAATGAAAAGAAGGTGCAAGAATCAAAGGTGAATGCTACCAATAATAATAAGATATACAGATATAAATGGGGTGCCAGCTAGAATAATAAGATACAAATATTAATATATAGTGTTAGGACTGGCGGAATGCACCAAATAATAGTAATAGAGAATATGAGGTGCGTTCGCAGTCTGGGGTCCACCGTGCAGAGATAACACCTGCTGCTGAGTAATGGCGGACGGATGCTTGCTCACACGTGGGTTAGACCTCACCAAGTGTGAATATAAGCGAACTCTGTTGCTTCACAGAGTCGCCACAAATACGCTGCGCCCTGTTAGCAGTCATAGGGTGCAGCTGAAAGACACTAGTGGGATCCCTATGAATCACCTCCACTAAACTGGTGATTGGACTCGCTCTGACCTTCAGTGGCTTTTGAGCCCACACCCGAGGACGCCCTCGGAGTCAGATGCAGAGTCCAAGCGGTAATTCCCACCC
The DNA here is from genome assembly GCF_032444005.1 of Ranitomeya imitator. Taxonomy (NCBI): domain Eukaryota; kingdom Metazoa; phylum Chordata; class Amphibia; order Anura; family Dendrobatidae; genus Ranitomeya; species Ranitomeya imitator. Next base: position 325,296,534 of record NC_091286.1, on the reverse strand, counting down.
TACACTGACCGGTTGTCAGGAAAGCGCAGAGATTGCGCATGGTGCTTCACTGGCAGGCACTGCGAAGAGACACTGTAACGTGTGCTGAGTATGCAGGTAGCACTGTCGGGCACTAGGTAGCTTCCACCATTCGCGAGCAGTCATCAACACAAGGAATGAAAATGATTAAGGAGCTTTCAGCCATCGACAGAACGTTCAACACACACGTTCACAAGTTTACACTAGCACATGGCCGAGCGGCCATGCGAACCTTTTATAGCTGTAGCAAACTGGGACCTTCCAGATGGTCCAATAGGAACTGCAACAGGACCTGAACATGTGATCCCCGACCGCCAATGGGAGGTCGTCCCATGGGCATGCTCAGTATGAGAAAAGCGGCACTTAGTCCCAGAAAGGCCTGCTTGCTGCTGATCAGTATTGGCTACAAAGACAGAGCCTGGAAAGGCAGCAGTAACCAGTCGCACAATGTCAGCTTGAGCCAGACGCCAGGACCGACGTCTCTGCTAAGCAGGTTCCACTGTGGCTGGAGAAGAATGGGAGAACGCAGCAGACATGGTTCGAGATTCCCCCTTGTGCAGCGGCGGGAACTCCATACCTAATATATATTGGTGCCAACTATAATCAGTAGGCCTAAATGAAGATAATAATGCAAGACATCCAACATATATAAGGTAGTGACTGGAATCACACACCAGAAAAAAAGCATCCAACGATACAATTAAATTTAAGCAATATTACAACATGGTCAAGTGCTTGATACCGAAGTAAAGGGGGACTCCTAATGTCCTGACACACAGCAGGCATCATCAGGGAATATCACTTAATGGTATCACTCATCTTTGAGTATTGCACCTTCTTTATATTTATACAGTACAGACCAAAAGTTTGGACACACCTTCTTATTCAAAGATTTTTCTGTATTTTCATGACTAAAAAAATTGTACATTCACACTGAAGGCATCAAAACTATGAAATAACACATGTGGAGTTATATACTTAACAAAAAAGTGTGAAACAACTGAAAATACGTCTTATATTCTAGGTTCTTCAAAGTAGCCACCTTTTGCTTTGATTAATGCTCTTGGCATTCTCTTGATGAGCTTAAAGAGGTAGTCACCGGAAATGGTCTTCCAACAGTCTTGAAGGAGTTCCCAGAGATGCTTAGTACTTGTTGGCCCTTTTGCCTTCACTCTGCGATCCAGCTCACCCCAAACCATCTCGATTGGGTTCAGGTCTGGTGACTGCACCCCATCACTCTCCTTCTTGGTCAAATAACCCTTACACAGCCTGGAGGTGTGTTTGGGGTCATTGTCCTGTTGAAAAATAAATGATGGTCCAACTAAACGCAAACCGGATGGAATAGTATGCCGCTACAATATGCTGTGGTAGCCATGCTGGTTCAGCATGCCTTCAATTTTGAATACATTCCCAACAGTGTCACCAGCAAACCACCTCCACACCATCACACCTCCTCCTCCATGCTTCACGGTGGGAACTAGGCATGTAGAGTCCTGTTGTGAATTCTGTGGCCAAGCTCCCTCCTGTGGTCGTGAGTGGTACTTCGGCTGGTTCTGTCTATGAGCTTCCTTTGGTGGATGATAGTGGTACTGTGGCTTCTGAGTTTCCTTCCTCAGGTATGAGGTTAAGTCGTTAGCTGCTGCTCTATTTAACTCCACCTGGTGCTTTGATCCTGGCCTCCAGTCAATGTTCTAGTATTGGTCTTGCTTCCTCCTGGATCGTTCCTGTGGCCTGTGTATCCTGCATAAGCTAAGTTCTGCTTGTGTTACTTTTGTTTGCTATTTTTTCTGTCCAGCTTGCTATATTGGTTTTTCTTGCTTGCTGGAAGCTCTGAGACGCAGAGGGAGCACCTCCGTACCGTTAGTCGGTGCGGAGGGTCTTTTTGCCCCTCTGCGTGGTTGTTTGTAGGTTTTTGTGTTGACCGCAAAGCTATCTTTCCTATCCTCGGTCTATTCAGTAAGTCGGGCCTCACTTTGCTAAATCTATTTCATCTCTGTGTTTGTATTTCATCTTTACTCACAGTCATTATATGTGGGGGGCTGCCTTTTCCTTTGGGGAATTTCTCTGAGGCAAGGTAGGCTTATTTTTCTATCTTCAGGGCTAGTTAGTTTCTCAGGCTGTGCCGAGTTGCATAGGGAGCGTTAGGCGCAATCCACGGCTACCTCTAGTGTGGTGTGATAGGATTAGGGATTGCGGTCAGCAGAGTTTCCACGTCTCAGAGCTCGTCCTATGTTTTTGGTCAATGTCAGGTCACTTTGTGTGCTCTGAACTTCAAGGTCCATTGTGGTTCTGAATTACCTGTTCATAACAGTACTGGAGGCCTTAAGTACTAATGCTTCTCAATAGAGGGAAAAGAGAAGTTCTGAGACCATTTTTTTTTCTTTGCACTGTGTTCTGTCTTTCTTTTCCCCTTTACATCAGGGTGGTTCAGAACACAGGTGTGGACATGAACATTCAGGGTCTGTCCTCTTTGATGGATAATCTCACTATAAGAGTACAGAACATTCAAGATTTAGTGGTTCAGAATCCTATGTTAGAACCTAAAATTCCTATTCCTGAGTTATTTTCTGGAGATAGAGCTAAGTTTTTGAATTTTAAAAATAATTGTAAACTATTTCTGGCTTTGAAATCCCGCTCCTCTGGTGACCCAGTTCAACAAGTTAAGATCATTATTTCTTTATTACGTGGCGACCCTCAAGACTGGGCATTTTCCCTTGCGCCAGGAGATCCTGCATTATGTAATATTGATGCGTTTTTTCTGGCGCTCGGATTGCTGTACGACGAACCTAATTCAGTGGATCAGGCAGAGAAAAATTTGCTGGCTCTGTGTCAGGGTCAGGATGAGATAGAGATTTATTGTCAGAAGTTTAGAAAGTGGTCCGTGCTCACTTAATGGAATGAATGTGCGCTGGCAGCTATTTTCAGAAAGGGTCTCTCTGAAGCCCTTAAGGATGTCATGGGGGGATTTTCTATGCCTGCTGGTCTAAATGAGTCTATGTCTTTGGCCATTCAGATCGGTTGACGCTTACGTGAGCGTAAATCTGTGCACCATTTGGCGGTATTATCTGAGCATAAACCTGAGCCTATGCAGTGCGATAGGACTTTGACCAGAGCTGAAAGGCAAGAACACAGACGTCAGAATGGGCTGTGTTTCTACTGTGGTGATTCCACTCATGCTATCTCCGATTGTCCTAAGTGCACTAAGCAGTTCGCTAGGTCCGCCACCATTGGTACGGTACTGTCGAAATTTCTTTTGTCCGTTACTTTGATCTGCTCTTTGTCTTCCTATTCTGTCATGGCATTTGTGGATTCAGGCGCTGCCCTGAAATTGATGGACTTGGAGTTTGCTAGGCGCTGTGGGTTTGTCTTGGAGCCCTTGCAGTGTCTTATTCCATTGAGAGGAATTGATGCTACGCCTTTGGCCAAGAATAAGCCTCAGTATTGGACCCAGCTGACCATGTGCATGGCTCCTGCGCACCAGGAGGATATTCGCTTTCTGGTGTTGCATAATCTGCATGATGTGGTCGTGTTGGGGTTGCCATGGCTACAAGTCCATAACCCAGTATTAGATTGGAAATCAATGTCTGTGTCCAGCTGGGGTTGTCAGGGGGTACATGGTGATGTTCCATTTCTGTCTATCTCATCATCCACCCCTTCTGAGGTCCCAGAGTTCTTGTCTGATTACCGGGATGTATTCGATGAGCCCAAGTCCAATGCCCTACCTCCGCATAGGGATTGTGATTGTGCTATCGATTTGATTCCTGGTAGTAAGTTTCCTAAGGGTCGACTGTTTAATTTATCTGTACCTGAGCACGCCGCTATGCGGAGTTACGTGAAGGAGTCTTTGGAGAAGGGTCATATTCGCCCGTCATCGTCGCCATTGGGAGCGGGGTTCTTTTTTGTGGCCAAGAAGGATGGTTCGCTGAGACCTTGTATTGATTACCGCCTTCTAAATAAAATTACGGTCAAATTTCAGTACCCCTTGCCGCTGCTGTCTGATTTGTTTGCTCTGATTAAGGGGGCTAGTTGGTTCACCAAGATAGATCTTCGTGGTGCATATAATCTTGTGCGTATTAAACGGGGCGATGAATGGAAAACAGCATTTAATATGCCCGAAGGCCATTTTGAGTACCTGGTTATGCCATTCGGGCTTTCTAATGCTCCATCAGTGTTTCAGTCCTTTATGCATGACATCTTCCGAGAGTACCTGGATAAATTCCTGATTGTATACTTGGATGATATTTTGGTCTTCTCGGATGATTGGGAGTCTCATGTGAAGCAGGTCAGAATGGTGTTCCAGGTCCTGCGTGCTAATTCTTTGATTGTGAAGGGGTCAAAGTGTCTCTTTGGTGTTCAGAAGGTTTCATTTTTGGGGTTCATTTTTTCTCCTTCTACTATCGAGATGGACCCTGTTAAAGTTCAGGCCATTTATGATTGGACTCAGCCAACGTCCCTGAAGAGTCTGCAGAAGTTCCTGGGCTTTGCTAATTTTTATCGTCGCTTCATCAATAATTTTTCTAGTATTGCTAAACCGTTGACTGATTTAACCAAGAAGGGTGCTGATGTGGTCAATTGGTCTTCTGCTGCTGTGGAAGCTTTTCAGGAGTTGAAGCGTCGTTTTTCTTCTGTCCCTGTGTTGTGCCAACCTGATGTTTCGCTTCCGTTCCAGGTCGAGGTTGATGCTTCTGAAATTGGAGCAGGGGCTGTTTTGTCGCAGAGAAGTTCTGATTGCTCGGTGATGAAACCATGCGCCTTCTTTTCCAGGAAATTTTCGCCTGCTGAGCGAAATCATGATATTGGCAATCGAGAGTTGCTAGCCATGAAGTGGGCATTCGAGGAGTGGCGTCATTGGCTTGAAGGAGCTAAGCATCGCGTGGTGGTCTTGAATGATCACAAAAACTTGACTTATCTCGAGTCTGCCAAACGGTTGAATACTAGACAGGCTCGTTGGTCGCTGTTTTTCTCCCGTTTTGACTTTGTGGTTTCGTACCTTCCGGGCTCTAAAAATGTGAAGGCGGATGTTAGGGGTCGAGTTCCCGCTTCTGCACAGGGGGAATCTCGAGCCACCTCCGCTGCGGTCTCTCATTCTTGTCCAGCCGCAGTGGAGTCTGCTCAGCAAAGACGTCGGTCCCAGCGTCTTGCTCATTCTCACTCCGTACTGAGAGTTACTGCTGCTTCTCCAGTCTCTGCCATTAAAGTCAGTGCTGGTCAGCAGCGAGCGGACTTCTCTGGGACTAAGTCCTTGTCTGCACCTACTGAGCATGCCCAGGGTAAGATCTCCCGTTGGAGATCGAGGGTCATGTGCTCAGGCTCTGCAGCACATTCCATTGGTCCTCTTGGCAGGTCTTGGAAGGGCAAAAGTGCTGTGGCCACTTCCTGTGCTGCAACTATATAAACTGCGCATGACCGCACGGCCATGCGCTAGTATTGTCTTACAATTGTTATGTGTGTATGTTGTGAGTGCAAGTCGTCCTTGGATACCCCTACCCTATTGAATGTCTGTTCGCGGAAGGTGTATGGTTGCTATCTAGCGCCCGACTTATCCTACAGCACTAATCACACATTACAGCGTCCAGTTGCTGTGACCGCCAGTACGGCGCCGTGCACTTCCACTGTGCTTTCCTTACCCAAGCCTGGGTGGTTAGTGGCGTTCGTCAGTGCGGCACCGCATGCACTCTTGTGCCTAAATACTGTTATTTAGTTTCCTTACACACCCAGTTGTGGTGTTGTGCCAGCAAGGGTCTAATCGGACTTCAATCCCAGTTGGGGTTGAGTTCGCTGACTACTTGCTCGCACTTTAGGTGCGGTACCGCGGTCCTGTGACTTAACAGGATTGCTTCTTTCATTCTGGGTGAGGTTAACCCACGTGTGTATACTTTAGTGTACCGCCATATTGTCTGCAATTGCTAGCAGCAGGTTTTCACCTGCACGGTGGACCCCGGACTGCGAACGCATCTATATCATCTGTATTGGTGCGTTTCGCCAGTCCTAACATAATACTAGCGCCAGGGTCTGGCTAGTAAAATGGCGGACGACCAGCATTTACAGAGGTACATCCAGCAGCTGGAGGGAAGGTTGGCGGCTCTTGAGCGTACAACCTCAGCTGTGGATGTCACTGCTGTAGCTGTGCAGGCTGCAAGTGTAGCCGCAGCCAGTTTGTCCGCTGCCACCCCTGCTCCGACTTTATCCCGTCTCCCGCTTCCTGACAAGTTTGCTGGCGACAGTAAACATTGTCGCGGATTCGTGAGCCAGTGCTCTATACATCTTGAGCTTCTGGCGTCACGTTTTCCTACGGAGCGGGCGAGAGTGGGATTTATCCTATCTCTCTTGTCGGGCAGGGCGTTGGAGTGGGCAACGCCACTCTGGGAGCGAGATGATCGTGTGGTACAGAGTGCTCCTCTCTTCTTGGACACTCTGAAGCAGGTCTTTTTAGGGCCTCGGGTTACCCACGACACCGCACTCCAATTGTTGTCTATTACACAGGGTACGTCCGTGGTCAGCCAGTTTGCCATCCAGTTCCGGACTCTAGCTTCAGAGTTAGAGTGGTCAGACAAAGTTCTTATTTCGGTGTTCTGGAGGGGACTGGCAGACCATGTGAAGGACGCCTTGGCCACTAGGGAGATACCGGCCACACTGGAGGAACTTATTTCTGTGTCTACCCACATCGACCTCCGTTTTCACGAGCGGAGGTTGGAGCGGACCAGTGTAGGCAGAGGTTTCGGCTGGCTCCAACTTTCGCCAGACCTCTGGAATCCCCTGTCTTGGCGTCCGATTCCCATGAGGCCATGGAGGTTTCTCGAGCGGGACCTAAATCTCTAGTCGCTCGAGTACCCGTGGTTTGTAATAACTGTCAACAACGTGGACATTACGCCAATAAATGTCCGCGGCGGTCGGGAAACGATCGCGTCTAGTAACCATTGGGGGAGGTTCACTAGACACAGCAGCATTCTCCTCCAAACTGTCCTTTAAAGGGACAATCCTGTTAGGCTCCTCCACTCTAACAGTTGAGCTTTGTGTGGATTCAGGAGCAGAGGGAAACTTCATGTCCTCTGCTTTTGCTACACGTCATGCTATACCACTAGTCATGCTCGCCAAACCAATAAAGGTTAGAGTTGTGAATGGGGCGAAACTCCCACTGCAAATCACACACCAGACAGTTCCGTTCTCGCTGTCCATATCTCCTTCCCACCAGGAGATTATTTCCCTTCTTGTCCTTCCTGAGGGAATGGATGAGATTTTGCTGGGAATACCCTGGCTCCGTTTCCACTCCCCACATATTGAGTGGTCCTCAGGGAGAATATTGGGTTGGAGTAAGTCTTGTTTGGGCAGGTGTGTGAGTGAGTGTGTACAGGTCTCTACTACCGAGGTACCCGCAGATCTTTCATCACTTCCCAGGTATTATTGGTGTTATGCAGACGTGTTCTCTAAAAAGGCTGCTGAGACTCTACCGCCCCATCGCCCTTACGACTGTCCTATCGACCTCTTGCCTGGAGCCGAATCTCCTCGGGGAAGGGTATATCCCCTCTCTCTCCCTGAGACGGAGGCTATGTCTCAATACATTCAGGAGAATTTGGCAAGAGGGTTTATAAGGAAGTCAGTGTCTCCGGCAGGGGCGGGATTCTTCTTCGTGCAAAAGAAGAACGGGGAGTTACGTCCTTGCATCGATTACAGGGGTCTCAATGCTATCACTATTAAGAACAAATACCCGTTGCCCCTGATATCGGAGCTCTTTGACAGATTAAGGGGAGCTAAAATATTCACCAAATTAGATCTGCGGGGTGCCTACAATCTGATTCGCATCCGTGAGGGGGACGAGTGGAAAACGGCTTTCAATTCCAGGGATGGGCACTATGAGTACCTGGTGATGCCTTTCGGGCTCTGTAATGCCCCAGCCGTTTTTCAGGACTTTGTCAACGATATCTTCCGGGATATGCTTTCTACCTCGGTCGTAGTCTATCTGGATGATATTCTCATCTTCTCTCCAGATATTGACTCCCACCGGAGAGATGTTGGCAGAGTCTTCGAACTCTTACGGGCGAATTCCTTATATGCAAAGTTGGAGAAGTGTGTGTTTGAGCAGGAGTCCTTGCCTTTCCTGGGCTATATCATCTCGGCCCAGGGATTGGCTATGGATCCTGCCAAACTACAAGCAGTGATGGACTGGCAGGAACCCCATTCTCTTAAAGCGGTGCAGCGCTTTATGGGGTTCATAAATTACTATCGCCAGTTCATTCCCCACTTCTCAACTTTGGTAGCTCCCTTGGTATCCCTCACCAAGAAGGGAGCGAATCCCAAATCGTGGTCCGAAGGGGTCTCCCAGGCCTTCACTTCTATAAAGTCCCATTTTGCTAGCGCTCCCATCTTACATCGTCCCGATGTGGGTAAGCCATTCCTTTTGGAGGTGGATGCCTCATCCGTTGGTGCTGGAGCAGTCCTCTATCAAAAGGATGCTCAGGGTCGGAAGCACCCATGCTTCTTTTTCTCAAAGACCTTCACACCAGCGGAGAGAAATTATTCCATCGGAGATAGGGAGTTGCTGGCAATGAAGTTGGCCTTTTCGGAGTGGAGACATCTCTTGGAGGGTGCTCGGTTCCCATTCCAAGTTTTCACGGATCACAAGAATTTGGTCTATTTACAAACAGCCCAGCGGCTGAATTCTCGTCAGGCCAGATGGTCCTTGTTTTTCTCCCGGTTCCACTTTACCCTACATTATCTCGCCGGGGAGAAGAACATTCGTGCTGACGCTCTCTCTCGCTCCTTCGTGTCAGCTGAGGAGAAGGAGGACGAGCCTCGGCTCATTGTCCCTTCGGAGAGTCTGAGAACTGTAGCTCCGGTTTCGCTAGAGTCTGTGCCCCCGGGCAAGACCTTTGTTCCCATCAATTTGCGTCCGGAGATTCTCTCTTGGGCTCATTCGTCCAGAGTGGGTGGACACTTTGGGGCAAAAAGGACATCTGAGTTACTGGCGAGAATGTACTGGTGGCCACATATGGTTCGTGACGTCGGAGACTACGTTCAGGCATGTGTCTCTTGTGCCATGAATAAGTCTTCCCGACAACGGCCAGCTGGTTTGTTATACCCTCTGCCGGTGGCAGACAGGCCCTGGGAGATGGTCGGGATGGATTTTTTGTGGGTCTGCCCAAGTCTCGTGGCTGTACCATTATTTGGGTAATCACCGACCATTTTTCTAAAATGGTGCATTTGGTGCCGCTTCCCCGGTTACCTTCTGCACGGGCCTTGGCAGCGTTGTTTGTCAAACACATCTTTCGTCTTCACGGTATGCCAGACAAAATTGTCAGTGACCGAGGTCCCCAGTTTGCGTCTCGGTTCTGGAGAGAGCTTTGTCGACTTCTCAGTATCGAGTTGAATCTCTCTTCGGCTTATCATCCCGAGACGAATGGGTTGGTAGAGAGAGCCAACCAGACCTTGGTCACATATCTGCGACATTTTGTTTCTGCTAAGCAGGATGACTGGGCATCTTTGCTACCGTGGGCGGAGTTTGCTCTTAACAATGCTGTCGCTGATTCCACTGGACAGACTCCATTCCTCCTTAACTATGGTCAGCATCCGCGGGTACCTGTGCCCATGCCCGTGTCTTCCGCCGATTCCAGGGTGGCAGACTGGGCTGTGGAGGCACGGGACATTTGGGATTGCACTCAGGATGCCATTCAGGCTTCCAAGGAGAGAATGAGGTCCTCCGCCGACGCACATCGGCGCCCCGCTCCAACCTTTGCTCCTGGCGACTTAGTGTGGCTCTCCGCCCGTAACATCAGGCTGCGAGTTGAGTCTACCAAGTTTGCACCTCGCTACTTAGGTCCTTTTAAGGTCCTCGAACAGGTTAATCCTGTGGTTTACCGTCTGGCCCTTCCTCCACGCCTAGGTATCACCGACACCTTTCATGTGTCCCTCCTTAAGCCCGTCTACATGTCCCGGTTTTCTGAGTCATCTACTGGGACGTCGGGTTCGTCTACGGACGATTACGAGGTGAACGCTATCTTGGGGTACAAGGTGGTTCGTGGCAAAAAATTTTATTTGGTGGATTGGAGGGATTACGGTCCTGAGGATAGATCCTGGGAGCCTGCTGAGCACATTCGGGCTCCGCAGCTCATTGCTGCCTTTGAGCGTAGCGAGGCCCAAGGAGGGGGGGCCCTAGGAGGGGGGGTAATGTTAGGGGTCGAGTTCCCGCTTCTGCACAGGGGGAATCTCGAGCCACCTCCGCTGCGGTCTCCCATTCTTGTCCAGCCGCAGTGGAGTCTGCTCAGCAAAGACGTCGGTCCCAGCGTCTTGCTCATTCTCACTCTGTTCTGAGAGTTACTGCTGCTTCTCCAGTCTCTGCCATTAAAGTCAGTGCTGGTCAGCAGCGAGCGGACTTCTCTGGGACTAAGTCCTTGTCTGCACGTACTGAGCATGTCCAGGGTAAGATCTCCCGTTGGAGATCGAGGGTCATGTGCTCAGGCTCTGCAGCACATTCCATTGGTCCTCTTGGCAGGTCTTGGAAGGGCAAAAGTGCTGTGGCCACTTCCTGTGCTGCAACTATATAAACTGCGCATGACCGCACGGCCATGCGCTAGTATTGTCTTACAATTGTTATGTGTGTATGTTGAGAGTGCAAGTCGTCCTTGGATACCCCTACCCTATTGAATGTCTGTTCACGGAAGGTGTATGGTTGCTATCTAGCGCCCGACTTATCCTACAGCACTAATCACACATTACAGCGTCCAGTTGCTGTGACCGCCAGTACGGCGCCGTGCACTTCCACTGTGCTTTCCTTACCCAAGCCTGGGTGGTTAGTGGCGTTCGTCAGTGCGGCACCACAGGCACTCTTGTGCCTAAATACTGTTATTCAGTTTCCTTACACACCCAGTTGTGGTGTTGTGCCAGCAAGGGTCTAATCGGACTTCAATCCCAGTTGGGGTTGAGTTCGCTGACTACTTGCTCGCACTTTAGGTGCGGTACCGCGGTCCTGTGACTTAACAGGATTGCTTCTTTCATGCTGGGTGAGGTTAACCCACGTGTGTATACTTTAGTGTACCGCCATATAGTCTGCAATTGCTAGCAGCAGGTTTTCACCTGCACGGTGGACCCCGGACTGCGAACGCATCTATATCATCTGTCTTGGTGCGTTCCGCCAGTCCTAACAGCGGATGCCCTGTCTAGGAGTTTTGTGCCCGATTCTCCGATTTTGCCTGAGCCGGCGGGTATTCTCAAAGAGGGGGTAATTTTGTCTGCCATCTCCCCTGATTTGCGGTGGGTGCTGCAAAAATTTCAGGCTAATAGACCTGACCGTTGCCCAGCGGAGAAACTGTTTGTCCCTGATAGGTGGACGAATAAAGTTATCTCTGAGGTTCATTGTTCGGTGTTGGCTGGTCATCCTGGAATCTTTGGTACCAGAGATTTGGTGGCTAGATCCTTTTGGTGGCCGTCTCTGTCGCGGGATGTGCGTTCTTTTGTGCAGTCCTGTGGGATTTGTGCTCGGGCTAAGCCCTGCTGTTCTCGTGCCAGTGGGTTGCTTTTGCCCTTGCCGGTCCCGAAGAGGCCTTGGACACATATCTCTATGGATTTTATTTCGGATCTCCCCGTCTCTCAAAGAATATCGGTCATTTGGGTGGTTTGTGATCGCTTCTCTAAGATGGTCCATTTGGTGCCCTTGTCTAAATTGCCTTCCTCCTCGGATTTGGTGCCATTGTTTTTCCAGCATGTGGTTCGTTTACATGGCATTCCAGAGAACATCGTTTCTGACAGAGGTTCCCAGTTTGTTTCGAGGTTTTGGCGAGCCTTTTGTGCTAGGATGGGCATTGATTTGTCTTTTTCCTCAGCTTTCCATCCTCAGACAAATGGCCAGACTGAACGAACCAATCAGACCTTGGAAACATATCTGAGATGTTTTGTTTCTGCTGATCAGGATGATTGGGTGTCCTTTTTGCCTTTGGCCGAGTTCGCCCTTAATAATCGGGCCAGCTCGGCTACTTTGGTTTTGCCGTTTTTCTGCAATTCTGGGTTCCACCCTCGTTTCTCTTCAGGGCAGGTTGAGTCTTCGGACTGTCCTGGTGTGGATACTGTGGTGGATAGGTTGCAGCAGATTTGGACTCATGTAGTGGACAATTTGACTTTGTCCCAGGAGAAGGCTCAACGTTTCGCTAACCGCAGGCGCTGTGTGGGTCCCCGACTTCGTGTTGGGGATTTGGTTTGGTTGTCATCTCTTTATATTCCTATGAAGGTTTCCTCTCCTAAATTTAAGCCTCGTTTCATTGGTCCATATAGGATTTCTGAGGTTCTTAATCCTGTGTCTTTTCGTTTGACTCTTCCGGCTTCTTTTTCCATCCATAACGTGTTCCATAGGTCATTGTTGCGGAGATACGTGGCACCTGTGGTTCCATCTATTGATCCTCCTGCTCCGGTTTTGGTTGAAGGGGAATTGGAGTATATAGTGGAGAAGATTTTGGATTCTCGTGTTTCGAGACGGAAACTCCAGTATCTGGTTAAGTGGAAAGGTTATGGTCAGGAAGATAATTCCTGGGTCTTTGCCTCTGATGTCCATGCTGCCGATCTGGTTCGTGCCTTTCATGTGGCTCATCCTGGTCGGCCTGGGGGCTCTGGTGAGGGTTCGGTGACCCCTCCTCAAGGGGGGGGGTACTGTTGTGAATTCTGTGGCCAAGCTCCCTCCTCTGGTCGTGAGTGGTACTTCGGCTGGTTCTGTCTATGAGCTTCCTTTGGTGGATGAGAGTGGTACTGCGGCTTCTGAGTTTCCTTCCTCAGGTGATGAGGTTAAGTCGTTAGGTGCTGCTCTATTTAACTCCACCTGGTGCTTTGATCCTGGCCTCCAGTCAATGTTCTAGTATTGGTCTTGCTTCCTCCTGGATCGCTCCTGTGGCCTGTCTATCCTGCATAAGCTAAGTTCTGCATGTGTTACTTTTGTTTGCTATTTTTTCTGTCCAGCTTGCTATATTGGTTTTTCTTGCTTGCTGGAAGCTCTGAGACGCAGAGGGAGCACCTCCGTACCGTTAGTCGGTGCGGAGGGTCTTTTTGCCCCTCTGCGTGGTTGTTTATAGGTTTTTGTGTTGACCGCAAAGCTATCTTTCCTATCCTCGGTCTATTCAGTAAGTCGGGCCTCACTTTGCTAAATCTATTTCATCTCTGTGTTTGTATTTCATCTTTACTCACAGTCATTATATGTGGGGGGCTGCCTTTTCCTTTGGGGAATTTCTCTGAGGCAAGGTAGGCTTATTTTTCTATCTTCAGGGCTAGTTAGTTTCTCAGGCTGTGCCGAGTTGCATAGGGAGCGTTAGGCGCAATCCACGGCTACCTCTAGTGTGGTGTGATAGGATTAGGGATTGCGGTCAGCAGAGTTTCCACGTCTCAGAGCTCGTCCTATGTTTTTGGTCAATGTCAGGTCACTTTGTGTGCTCTGAACTTCAAGGTCCATTGTGGTTCTGAATTACCTGTTCATAACAGTACTGGAGGCCCAAAGTACTAATGCTTCTCAATAGAGGGAAAAGAGAAGTTCTGAGACCATTTTTTTTTCTTTGCACTGTGTTCTGTCTTTCTTTTCCCCTTTACATCAGGGTGGTTCAGAACACAGGTGTGGACATGGACATTCAGGGTCTGTCCTCTTTGATGGATAATCTCACTATAAGAGTACAGAACATTCAAGATTTAGTGGTTCAGAATCCTATGTTAGAACCTAAAATTCCTATTCCTGAGTTATTTTCTGGAGATAGAGCTAAGTTTTTGAATTTTAAAAATAATTGTAAACTATTTCTGGCTTTGAAACCCCGCTCCTCTGGTGACCCAGTTCAACAAGTTAAGATCATTATTTCTTTATTACGTGGCGACCCTGAAGGCTGGGCATTTTCCCTTGCGCCAGGAGATCCTGCATTGTCTAATATTGATGCGTTTTTTCTGGCGCTCGGATTGCTGTACGACGAACCTAATTCAATGGATCAGGCAGAGAAAAATTTGCTGGCTCTGTGTCAGGGTCAGGATGAGATAGAGATTTATTGTCAGAAGTTTAGAAAGTGGTCCGTGCTCACTCAATGGAATGAATGTGCGCTGGCGGCTATTTTCAGAAAGGGTCTCTCTGAAGACCTTAAGGATGTCATGGTGGGATTTCCTATGCCTGCTGGTCTAAATGAGTCTATGTCTTTGGCAATTCAGATCGGTCGACGCTTGCGTGAACGTAAATCTGTGCACCATTTGGCGGTATTATCTGAGCATAAACCTGAGCCTATGCAGTGCGATAGAACTTTGACCAGAGCTGAAAGGCAAGAACACAGACGTCAGAATAGGCTGTGTTTCTACTGTGGTGATTCCACTCATGCTATCTCCGATTGACCTAAGCGCACTAAGCGGTTTGCTAGGTCCGCCACCATTGGTACGGTACAGTCGAAATTTCTTTTGTCCGTTACTTTGATCTGCTCTTTGTCTTCCTATTCTGCCATGGCTACAAGTCCATAACCCAGTATTTGATTGGAAATCAATGTCTGTGTCCAGCTGGGGTTGTCAGGGGGTACATGGTGATGTTCCATTTCTGTCTATCTCATCATCCACCCCTTCTGAGGTCCCAGAGCTCTTGTCTGATTACCGGGATGTATTCGATGAGCCCAAGTCCAATGCCCTACCTCCGCATAGGGATTGTGATTGTGCTATCGATTTGATTCCTGGTAGTAAGTTTCCTAAGGGTCGACTGTTTAATTTATCTGTACCTGAGCACGCCGCTATGCGGAGTTACATGAAGGAGTCTTTGGAGAAGGGTCATATTCGCCCATCATCGTCGCCATTGGGAGCGGGGTTCTTTTTTGTGGCCAAGAAGGATGGTTCGCTGAGACCTTGTATTGATTACCGCCTTCTAAATAAAATTACGGTCAAATTTCAGTACCCCTTGCCGCTGCTGTCTGATTTGTTTGCTCTGATTAAGGGGGCTAGTTGGTTCACCAAGATAGATCTTCGTGGTGCGTATAATCTTGTGCGTATTAAACGGGGCGATGAATGGAAAACAGCATTTAATACGCCCGAAGGCCATTTTGAGTACCTGGTTATGCCATTCGGGCTTTCTAATGCTCCATCAGTGTTTCAGTCCTTTATGCATGACATCTTCCGAGAGTACCTGGATAAATTCCTGAATGTATACTTGGATGATATTTTGGTCTTCTCGGATGATTGGGAGTCTCATGTGAAGCAGGTCAGAATGGTGTTCCAGGTCCTGCGTGCTAATTCTTTGTTTGTGAAGGGGTCAAAGTGTCTCTTTGGTGTTCAGAAGGTTTCATTTTTGGGGTTAATTTTTTCTCCTTCTACTATCGAGATGGACCCTGTTAAAGTTCAGGCCATTTATGATTGGACTCAGCCTACATCCCTGAAGAGTCTGCAGAAGTTCCTGGGCTTTGCTAATTTTTATCGTCACTTCATCAATAATTTTTCTAGTATTGCTAAACCGTTGACTGATTTAACCAAGAAGGGTGCTGATGTGGTCAATTGGTCTTCTGCTGCTGTGGAAGCTTTTCAGGAGTTGAAGCGTCGTTTTTCTTCTGCCCCTGTGTTGTGCCAACCAGATGTTTCGCTTCCGTTCCAGGTCGAGGTTGATGCTTCTGAAATTGGAGCAGGGGCTGTTTTGTCGCAGAGAAGTTCTGATTGCTCGGTGATGAAACCATGCGCCTTCTTTTCCATGAAATTTTCGCCTGCTGAGCGTAATTATGATGTTGGCAATCGAGAGTTGCTAGCCATGAAGTGGGCATTCGAGGAGTGGCGTCATTGGCTTGAAGGAGCTAAGCATCGCGTGGTGGTCTTGACTGATCACAAAAACTTGACTTATCTCGAGTCTGCCAAACGGTTGAATCCTAGACAGGCTCGTTGGTCGCTGTTTTTCTCCCGTTTTGACTTTGTGGTTTCGTACCTTCCGGGCTCTAAAAATGTGAAGGCGGATGCCCTGTCTAGGAGTTTTGTGCCCGATTCTCCGATTTTGCCTGAGCCGGCGGGTATTCTCAAAGAGGGGGTAATTTTGTCTGCCATCTCCCCTGATTTGCGGTGGGTGCTGCAAAAATTTCAGGCTAATAGACCTGACCGTTGCCCAGCGGAGAAACTGTTTGTCCCTGATAGGTGGACGAATAAAGTTATCTCTGAGGTTCATTGTTCGGTGTTGGCTGGTCATCCTGGAATCTTTGGTACCAGAGATTTGGTGGCTAGATCCTTTTGGTGGCCGTCTCTGTCGCGCGATGTGCGTTCTTTTGTGCAGTCCTGTGGGATTTGTGCTCGGGCTAAGCCCTGCTGTTCTCGTGCCAGTGGGTTGCTTTTGCCCTTGCTGGTCCCGAAGAGGCCTTGGACACATATCTCTATGGATTTTATTTCGGATCTCCCCGTCTCTCAAAGAATGTCGGTCATTTGGGTGGTTTGTGATCGCTTCTCTAAGATGGTCCATATGGTGCCCTTGTCTAAATTGCTTTCCTCCTTTGATTTGGTGCCATTGTTTTTCCAGCATGTGGTTCGTTTACATGGCATTCCAGAGAACATCGTTTCTGACAGAGGTTCCCAGTTTGTTTCGAGGTTTTGGCGAGCCTTTTGTGCTAGGATGGGCATTGATTTGTCTTTTTCCTCGGCTTTCCATCCTCAGACAAATGGCCAGACTGAACAAACCAATCAGACCTTGGAAACATATCTGAGATGTTTTGTTTCTGCTGATCAGGATGATTGGGTGTCCTTTTTGCCTTTGGCCGAGTTCGCCCTTAATAATCGGGCCAGCTCGGCTACTTTGGTTTTGCTGTTTTTCTGCAATTCTGGGTTCCACCCTCGTTTCTCTTCAGGGCAGGTTGAGTCTTCGGACTGTCCTGGTGTGGATACTGTGGTGGATAGGTTGCAGCGGATTTGGACTCATGTAGTGGACAATTTGACTTTGTCCCAGGAGAAGGCTCAACGTTTCGCTAACCGCAGGCGCTGTGTGGGTCCCCGACTTCGTGTTGGGGATTTGGTTTGGTTGTCATCCCGTTATATTCTTATGAAGGTTTCCTCTCCTAAATTTAAGCCTCGTTTCATTGGTCCATATAGGATTTCTGAGGTTCTTAATCCTGTGTCTTTTCGTTTGACTCTTCCGGCTTCTTTTTCCATCCATAATGTGTTCCATAGGTCATTGTTGCGGAGATACGTGGCACCTGTGGTTCCATCTATTGATCCTCCTGCTCCGGTTTTGGTTGAAGGGGAATTGGAGTATATAGTGGAGAAGATTTTGGATTCTCGTGTTTCGAGACGGAAACTCCAGTATCTGGTTAAGTGGAAAGGTTATGGTCAGGAAGATAATTCCTGGGTCTTTGCCTCTGATGTCCATGTTGCCGATCTGGTTCGTGCCTTTCATGTGGCTCATCCTGGTCGGCCTGGGGGCTCTGGTGAGGGTCCGGTGACCCCTCCTCAAGGGGGGGTACTGTTGTGAATTCTGTGGCCAAGCTCCCTCCTGTGGTCGTGAGTGGTACTTCGGCTGGTTCTGTCTATGAGCTTCCTTTGGTGGATGAGAGTGGTACTGCGGCTTCTGAGTTTCCTTCCTCAGGTGATGAGGTTAAGTCATTAGGTGCTGCTCTATTTAACTCCACCTGGTACTTTGATCCTGGCCTCCAGTCAATGTTCTAGTATTGGTCTTGCTTCCTCCTGGACCGTTCCTGTGGCCTGTCTATCCTGCATAAGCTAAGTTCTGCTTGTGTTACTTTTGTTTGCTATTTTTTCTGTCCAGCTTGCTATATTGGTTTTTCTTGCTTGCTGGAAGCTCTGAGACGCAGAGGGAGCACCTCTGTACCGTTAGTCGGTGCGGAGGGTCTTTTTGCCCCTCTGCGTGGTTGTTTGTAGGTTTTTGTGTTGACCGCAAAGCTATCTTTCCTATCCTCGGTCTATTCAGTAAGTCGGGCCTCACTTTGCTAAATCTATTTCATCTCTGTGTTTGTATTTCATCCTTACTCACAGTCATTATATGTGGGGGGCTGCCTTTTCCTTTGGGGAATTTCTCTGAGGCAAGGTAGGCTTATTTTTCTATCTTCAGGGCTAGTTAGTTTCTCAGGCTGTGCCGATTTGCATAGGGAGCGTTAGGCGCAATCCACGGCTACCTCTAGTGTGGTGTGATAGGATTAGGGATTGCGGTCAGCAGAGTTTCCACGTCTCAGAGCTCGTCCTATGTTTTTGGTCAATGTCAGGTCACTTTGTGTGCTCTGAACTTCAAGGTCCATTGTGGTTCTGAATTACCTGTTCATAACAGCAAAGCAGTCATCAAAGCAAAAGGTGGCTACTTTGAAGAACCTAAAATATCAGACATAATTTCAGTTGTTTCACACTTTTTTGTTAAGTATATAATTGCACATGTGTTAATTCATAGTTTTGATGCCTTCAGTGTGAATTTACAATTTTCATAGTCATGAAAATACAGAAAAATCTTTAAATGAGAAGGTGTGTCCAAATTTTTGGTCTGTACTGTATGTCATTGACACACATATATATTTATATTTAATACAGAGCTAGATAGCATAAAAGTCGGTAATTCAATTGCTGGCTTTAGCTAATTCCTAACCAACCTGACAGGATTTGAGACATGGTTTACATACAGTAAACCATTTCATATCTGTTAGATTTTTACAAATACCTCACTAATAATGTTAGAAGTGTTTGTGTGTAAAATTTGGGAGCTCTAGGTATTTAAATATAGGGTTAAATCATGGAAAAAACTGGCGTGGGCACCCACGCAATTTCCTCTGCCACAATGAGAAAGCCAGTGAGTGAGGGCAGATATTAATAGCCTAGAGAGGGACCATGGTTATTGCTCCCCCTGGCTAAAAATATCTGCCCCCAGCCACCCCAGAAAAGGTGCATCTGTAAGATGCTCCTATTCTGGCACTTAGCCTCTCTCTTCCCACTCCCGTATAGCGGTGGGATATGGGGTAATAGGGGGTTAATTTCACCTTGCTATTGTAAGATGACATTAAGCCTGGTTAATAATGGAGAGGTGTCAATAAAACACCTATCCATTATTAAGCCACTAGTCTGAAAGGGTTAAAAAAAAAACACACGCATTAAGAATAAAGTATTTTAATGAAAGAAAGAAAAACACAGGGTTTTGTTATCTTTATTGTACGCTCAATCTAACTGAAGACCCTCGTTCTCCTGTAAAAAATTGCAAAATAAAAAAGCAACAATATCCCATACCTGTCTGCCGTACAGTCATGTCCCACACTGTAAATCCACCTGAAGGGGTTAAATACATTTACAACCAGGAGCGCTGCTCATGCAGCTACTCCCGGCTGTAAAAGACTTGGTAAGGACTTAGCAAAAGCCAGCAATTGAATTACTGGCTTTTATGCTGTCTAGCTCTGTATGAAATATGAATATATATCTGTATCTTACTGACATATATTTATATATATATATATATATATATATATATATAGACTGTATATATGTGTTCACGAATATTTGAGCCCATGGATCCATTATATGTCCACTTTGCAAGCCGTCGAGAAAATCTCGCAGTACGGCTGCCATACGGATGACACAAGGATACTTTTTGGAGGAAAAATCGCATCCTCGCATTGAATACAGATCACTGTTCAGGAACTTTTCTGCGTATCTCGGCAGTAATAAACGGACTGTATTTTTATACGTTAGGTGTGACCCCGGCCTTAAGAAGACTGAATACAGAAGAGAAGACTGGAGCCAGATGAAGGAAACAACTCAGAAGAGGACATGGAAGGGAGGTACGAAGTTGCACAGGTGACATAAAAGGTTAGCATAATATATTTTTTTATTTTGCAACCCTTCTGTTTATTGTGGTGTGTTGTCAGGTCAAATCTCAAAGCATAACCGATAGCTTTTTTAGCAGTTTGATTCACATTTTATAGATTAGACTGGAATCCAATTTTCAAGTAAATATGGTGAACCCAAATTCATCAGTTTCACTAGTTTCTAGTACAATTTCTATTTCAATTGTAATTCTTGCTAATGAAATGTCTTTATTACCTTGCTAATGACAACTAGTGACAACTATAGAGTAATCCAGTACTGATGCTTCCATACACTGACATACTCATTTTAAAATGACTGACTCCCGAATTTTCAGCTTCAACACAATGGTGCAGAGTAGATAGACAGCAGTAAAATTTCACATAAGCAAATGCAAAAAAAAATAAAAAAAATAATGATAATAATAATAATAATTAAAACAAAACTGTATTCTAATGTCCATTATATATAAATTATTCCCTGTCCAATTTCCATATTTTTGGTTAAAACATAAGATGGCCAAATTAGAAAGAGAATAGTCAATGAAGCTAATATGAAAAGTTAACTGTGACTCAGTGGATCAGTTTTCTGTTTTCCCAGCTGCACGGGTATTAAATCCTACCTCCATCCATCGCTGTGATCATTGTACTGTGTCTTCTAACTACACACCCGGCCAAATCTTAGATCTTGAGCAGCCAAATACCTATCTTCCCTTCAGGTAAGACAGCAATAAGTGGCTGCCTTTTGTTGGATGATTATCAGCCAAATATCTTAGTGTTGACTATCGACTAACTTCTTTTCATTATAACAAAGCTTGGCTTGTTGTTTAGCGAGCCAATGGTCGACTGGGAGGAAAAGTATGGGTTTTCTTTATAAAATAAGCTGGATACAGTCTGCTGTGAAAAATTTTAAAATATTTACTATATATTTAAATATATATGCTGATTGCCTATGCCCTCACAGCTCTGCCTCGGTGCCGAGCAAAGGAAAGGAAAAAAAGTGGCACATCTTGTATTCCACTGTCAGGATGGAAGATGAATGAAAAATACCGTAGGCACTATGTGAATCACATAGTTCAGAGGGTTATTGATCTACTACAATGCTCAGTAAAGCCAAGGTGATGTAAACACGCCACAGAGAGCAAAACAACACAAGGTAACACTGAAATAAACAATATTCTCGCTTTTATGATGAAAGCTTTCTTTTTTTTAAATTCTCTTTCTAATCATCCTAGAATTACACATGGAAGTAAACACCAATTTAAAATAAATATATACATTTTTATTTAACAAAACAATGAATCACATAAAATGCATCACATACAAAAGAAGGGGATACAGACAAAAAAACAGCATATAAAGAACCATGTATCAATACAAAAATGATGATATGGGTCATATATAAGTGTGGATAATAAATGGAAAGATCAAAGGATAAAGGAATAGTTTCAAAAAGTTACCAAATGTTTATAAATATATATGCACCCATAACACAGGTCAAAAAAAAAATTTTTTTTTCTGGTGTCCAAAATATTTTAATGAATTTGGGGTATTTTTGGGGTGCTGATTCTGAATATGCTATCAGTTTTGCCAGATTGGCTCAAGTTTTTGAGATTTTTGGTATCTTATTTATAGCACTTGTTGGTAAATGCGACGCATCATCTCATTAATTTCTTTGGATTAGTACTTGAACTGAGCAGTTCTCAATATAGTTTTGTGTTAATTAGTGTTCTAAAAGTTTGTTCATAGCTTGATTTTTGCACTAACTTTATGTTGTTGTCTGTTTTCCAGTGAAAAGCATGAACTCATCAAGAAGAAGTTGTCTTAACGATCCAGACTCATTCTGTTACATTTGTGGTGAATACACACTGCCAATACACACTTCATCATCATCAGGTGGGGGAAGGTCAGGTAACATGGTAAACACAGGTACAGGCACATCTTCACAATGAGGGACAGGCCTTCTTGCAGATTCCATGTTAGGATACTCCCATTTTCGTTTCTTATGCTTATTGAATCCTTGCACTTGCACTGCACAGAAATAACAGTCATCATGATGATTTTTTTGCTCTCTCCACACCATTGGAACACCAAATTTGAAGCTTTTTCTTTGTCCTTTGCTCCATTTTCGTAATAATTCGATACATGCTTTGCACACTATGTGTGGTGCCCAAAACTTGTCTTGGTCCCCAAGCATAACCCCAAAATAGGCAAAATACACTTTTTTTACGAAGTCTGTTATGTTTCTTCTATGTTTTGGCAGTGTGTATTCACCACAAATGTAACAGAATGAGTCTGGATCATTAAGACAACTTCTTCTTGATGAGTTCATGCTTTTCACCGGAAAACAGACAACAACATAAAGTTAGTGCAAAAATCAAGCTATGAACAAACTTTTAGAACACTAATTAACACAAAACTATATTGAGAACTGCTCAGTTCAAGTACTAATCCAAAGAAATTAATGAGATGATGCGTTGCATTTACCAACAAGTGCTATAAATAAGATACCAAAAATCTCAAAAACTTGAGTCAATCTGGCAAAACTGATGACATATTCAGAATCAGCACCCCAAAGTTACCCTAAATTCGATGAAATATCTTTGGCACCAAAAATGCTGTTGACCAGTGTAATAGTTCACCCTCAAATGATTCAAACTTTAGTTTAGAAATACGCCATCCTGTACATATGTATTAATAAATAATCACAGCAAAATGTACTAAAAAATAGATGGTAATTACATGGTACCAAAATGCCCAACAGCAGAAAAAATTGTTGCAGCAAAGTGCATGGAATATACAAACATCCACCTCTCGTGTCTCCCCTTTTCCTCAAAGTTTGTAAGCTTGCGAGCAGGGCCCTCATTCCTCTTGGTATCTATTTTGAACTGTGATTTCTGTTATGCTGTAATGTCTATTGTCTGTACAAGTCCCCTCTATAATTTGTAAAGCGCTGCGGAATATGTTGGCGCTATATAAATAAAATTATTATTATTATTATAACATAACCAAAACATTGATGCAGTTACACTATGTAAAGCATAATAGTCTTCATATAAAAATACAATAACCAAAATAATAAATACATAGATCAGTGTATATATACATTAAAATGGAATGATTGGTGACCCAGATCGGCGCGCTGAATTTGTAGAATGGGCAAAACAAAAATTGCAACAGGATCCATGTTCAGTGATGAGGCAAACTTTTTTGGGTGGGCCATTTATATAGATACACCTAAATAACATGGAAATGGTGACAGTTTTCTTGCGTAGGGTTTCTTGCATTGAAATCTGCTGCAATGACCCGGGTACTACGTACACCAGACATCAACACAATTTCTATTTGCTCCTCACTTGTTAACCTCTGCAACATGTCAATGGCTGTAAACAAAGAGAAACTTGCAAATAACTTATTAAAGAATAAAATTAAAATTAAAGAATTAAAGAGTGTACGGGCAACCAGCGGATGTGCGAGCAAAGTCTTCGCACCTTCAGGAGTAGGGCTGGTAACTCCGGATAATTTTTAAGAAGCACTGCACCACCAGGCTCAAGGTGTGAGCCAGGCAAGGAATGTGTTTCAGTTCTGAAAGGGCTATGGCAGCCATAAAATTCCTTCCGTTATCAATGACTACCTTGCCTGCCTAAAGATGTACACTGCCCAGCCAGTACTTCCGCGGTGTGTCTGTTGTCGCCCAAACACTTCATTTATAGCACAGCCTGCTGACGCTTACCACTAGCTGTTCCATAATGGGACACCTCGTGTGCAACACTGGCAGCTGCGGATGGAGTGGTCATGCGACTGCGCTCTGTGGATGAGCTTTCACTTCTGGAGGAGGAGGAGGAGGAGGAGGAGGAGGGCGGCGAATGCCTACAGCCAACTGTTTCTTAGACCGTGGGCTAGGCAGAACTGTCCCACTATGGCTGTCCCCTGTGGACCCTGCATCCACCACATTAACCCAGTGCGCCATGATGGACATGTAATGTCCCTGGCCATGCCTACTGGTCCATGCATCTGTTGTGAGGTGCACCTTTCTACTGACTGATTGCCTCAGTGCATGGACAATGCGGTCTTTGACATGCTGGTGGAGGGCTGGGATGGCTTTTCTCGCAAAGATGTGTCAACTGGGTATGTCATAGCGTGGTACTGTGTATGCCATCAGGGCTTTGAAAGCTTTGCTTTCAACCAACCGGTAGGGCATCATCTCTAACGAGATTAGTCTAGCAATGTGGGCGTTCAAACCCTGCGTACGTGGATGAGAGGATGAGTACTTTCTTTTCCTAATGAGAGACTCTTGTAGGGTGAGCTGGACTGGAGATCTGCATATGGTGGAACTAGCGGGGGTGGTGGTGGGCATGGCAGATTGAGAGAGGGTTGGTGATGGTATTCTTGATGTTGGCCTACCTACAGTGTTTCCTACCAAGAACCTTGTGATTCCCTGACTGCTTTGGCCTTGCAACGATACCTCCACATTTGCTGCTGGTGGTGTCCTAACCGGTGGGCTTACTGTGAGGGAAGCAATGTAGCGTTGCTGACTACCTTCATTCTGAGCTGGTGTACCAACGGTACTGGACGTTTGGTAGTTAGTCCAGGCTTGCTAGTGCATGCTGGTTAAATGTCTACGCATGCACGTTGTATTTAAATTTAGGTAAAGGTCTTTGAGCACTTCTTACAGATAGCTTTGCACTGATCATTCGGATCTTGGTTAAAAAATGCCCACACTGCACTCTTCCTACTATGGATTACCTTTTCAGGCATTGAACGCTGTGCTACTTTCACTGGATGGCCACGGTGTCCTAAAACTGTTTTTGGATTTGACAAACATTTTTGGCCAGATACGGGCCTGCCAGATGAAAGCTGTTGCGATGTAGATGGCTGCTGCGGATCATCCTCCTCCGCTTCTGAGCTGCTGGCAGCGGCACCCTCTTCCCCCAATGGCTGCCAATCTGGGTCAACAACTGGGTCATCTATCACCTCCTCTTCAATTTCATGTGCACCGTCCTCTGTGCCACCGTGTCCATAGTCTCATCAGGGTCAGATTCTGGCTCAGTACACTGCGAGGGCAATGTTGTGATCTGAGTCAATGGACCAGCATAATAATCTAGCTGTGGCTGTGCATCTGTGCACTCCATGTCCAATTCATCTTGTAATGGGCTTTTAACAATTTCCCTCTCTAACCCAGGCACGGTATGTGTAAAGAGCTCCATGGAGTAAACTGTAGTTTCGCCTGCTGCATCCTTCACTTTTGGTTTGGGTGAAGGACACAAGGAAGCGACTTGTTCCTGACCGGGAGCATCCACTGACGACTCGCTGCTTTTAGATTTCGAACCTTCTGAAGAGGAGGCAAAAGTCAGCAAGGAAAGACAAAAGGTTTTCCTGCTGCTCCGGCTTTAAAACCTGTTTTCCTACTCCAGATAAGGGAGCCTTCGAGGCCTTGTGTAGCCAGACAATGACGCTGGCTCAACACCTCGAGCTTTTGGTGCTATTTTGCTTTGCCCAATACCACCAGATGCTCCACCACCACCACCACCACCATCAGTACCAGCTAGCAACGCCCGCCCACGACCTCTTCCACCAGACTTCCTCATTGTTGGAAAAATCTAACCAAAATAACAACCGTTAAATGATACTGTGAAACAAGGTAGAAGGTGTATATAAACTTGTGGAGAATTTAAATCTCCCTTTTTTTGGGGGGGGAAACTGCAACAAAACTCAGGCATAGTGTATTACACTACACAATGTAAGTGGCAGAACGTGGCTGGAAGATGTACGACAAACTAACAGAACTGTGATGTAGATCCACTTAGTGCCAATTTAAATCTCCCTTTTATTTGGGGGAGACTGCAACAAAACTCAGGCCCAGTGTATTACACTACACAATGTAAGTGGCAGAACGTGACTGGAAGATGTACGACAAACTAACAGAACTGTGACGTAGATCCACTTAGTGCCAATTTAAATCTCCCTTTTTGGGGGGGAGACTGCAACAAAACTCAGTCCCAGTGTATTACACTACACAATGTAAGTGGCAGAACGTGGCTGGAAGATATATAAAAAATACAAGGACTGTAGTACAATTTCAATCTCCCTACAATGATCTCAGGACAAGTATGGCAGCAATAAAAAGGACTGCTGCACACAAAAAGTGTGGACAAAGAAACAAGAGAACTGTGCAGAAAGGAGCAACAGGATTTTTGCCTTTAAAAAAGCAGTTGGTTTGCACAGCGGCGTACAAACAGCAATGCAGCTATCAGGGAGCCTTATAGGGCAGCCTAATAAGCTGCAGAGCTGATGCACAAAAAAATAAACTCCTCTGTCCCTGTAAAGAAAAGGTGATGTTGGACAGTGGAAATTGCTACAGCACAAGCAGTTTCGGGGTTAATCTTCCCTCCCTAACTATATCCCTTCTTCTGGTGAAGCTGCAGCAACCTCTCCCTATGCTGAGATCGGCAGAAGTAAGATGGCGATCGGCGTGCACGCCCCGTTATAGCCCCTGTGATGCTGCCGAAAGCAAGCCAATCACTGTAATGCCCTTCTCTAAGATGGTGGGGACCGAGACCTATGTCATCAAGCTGCCAACACTCTGCATCCTCCTTCATTGGATGAGAAATGGTGCTGAAAGCGTCATACGAAATGCGACTTTGGCACGCTTATCGCCAACCTCATGGCCGATCCCACACTAGGATCGGGTCGGGTTTCATGAAACCCAACTTTGCCGAAAGTCGGCGATTTTTTAATTTGTCCAATCCGTATCGCTCAATCGTAATGATGACACCAAAGTGCCAAGTAACACCAGGTGGTATACAACAATACTATAGGGCAGGGAACTACAGATCAAGGACTGGGGAAAAAAGGACAGAAAAATGTTATCTATCCCATATGTAGAGAGTTTTACACTTTGGTAGTTCTTAGTCTTCTGATTCTTTGTACTTCATACTGCGGTTATGTTACATTTTCTATAGCATCTTGCTCCTTAGAACTTCCTCTATTTTGACTTATGTTTGAAACTATCTCAGGTATATTCACTCTTTGATAATGATGTTTCAGCTCGGCACACACTATATAAGACAGTAACCTCTTCGGTACATATTATAAATATAAATCCTCTGTGTATATTTCCTACATCTGCAGTGTTAATATGATGCTTTATACCCTACCGCCTATACAGAATACTTTGCTTACATTACTGCCCTCTTTGCACATCTGTGTTTTCCATTTGAGTAAACTGTATATCCATTATGATATTATGAGGGTAATACTTTCTACATATGGGATAGATGACATTTTCTGTCCTTTGCCCCCGGCCTTTGATATATAGTTCCCTGCCCTATTGTATTGTTGTATACCATCTGTTGTTAAGTGGCACTTTGGTGTCATCATCATTTTTTCACCCTTAATTTTATCTTTTATTTGAGTGTTTTTCTGCTTTGCAATAAAAATGTATATTTGATTGTTATGCCCCTGATCCTGGCTTCTCCTTTGGGTTATATATCTATGTGAAAAAGCATGCATCTGGATATTTCAGATACTGTAGTAATCTTATATGAATAGAGTAGGGTGTCAGTCTACTGTATATTTCTTAACTTCTTAATTGCTACGAAACTGCTTCTTCTCCTTTCCTGCTGTAAGAACAGATCCAATCTCACTTTTAGCTGAATTGCTGAGTCATGTCAGGTTGCTAGGGAAAAGCATCCTAATGACTGCGGTCTTTTAATATGGTCATCAGGCAGCACAGTCGTAGAAACATTCTTTCAAAATACTCATGCCCTCAGCTCAAGGCAGTATTACCAATAAGCTGACAATGGAAATAGGCTTGGCTGAGCAAAAGTCTGATTTTTTTTCTACTTTTCTGTTACATTCATGTTTTTGTACATAGTTCTGTTTTTTTCAAATTAGGTAAATAGCATATTTTAACATGTAAATATTATACCACATTGCTCAAAGCACTTCTTAAAATTAAGCAGACATGCATCATTTGTGTATTATTGTCATAGGAATTTACAATAATTTCTAGAATGACGGATGTTTCTTCTGAATTCTTCTCTGCATAGTGCTAATGGCATCAGTTAAAGGGAATGTGCCAGTAGGATCATCCCTCCTAAGCTGTCTATATAGCCACATAGGTCATAAGAAGCTGAATAAAGTGACACTTTGCTACCTACAATCCGATAACTTATTCTAGAGAAATATCCATGTTGTTCCTATATGTACATTAGCTATTCCAGCCTATAGACCAGACACTGATCTGCATGATAATCACCCTCAGGAGCAGGGGTGTAACTACAACAGGTGCAGGGGTTGCAATTGCAGCCAAGCCCTGGAGCCTAGGGGGGCCTAAAATTCCCTTTGGCCAATATAAAAAAGACTATTGCTATTAAAGATTTAAAATATTTGCGGGCCCTGTTGGAGCTTTCGCATCGGGGTCCATGAGTTTCAAGTTATACCACTGCTCAAGAGATTATTTGAAATAAAACGCCCATTACTAGAATGATGCATTAGGGATGAGCAAAAGTGCTCGTTATTCGAGTTTGCCTCACCGTGGCCACATGTTTCACTGCTGATAGCCACAAAGTAAGCAAGGATTGCCAGTGTTTATCCGGCAATCCCTGCATGTTTTTTGGCTGTATAACAGCTGCAAAACATGTAACTGCTTGAACGTGAACATCTGAATCGAGCACCCTCAGCAAAGTGAAGTAACGAGGATATATGCTCAACAATATGAGACATGTAACTAAGGCTCCCTTAATATGTCTATATATATAAACCCAGGCTCATAATGCAAAGTGTCCAAAAACCATGTCCTGGACACCGTCAAATCCTGCTCCAAAAGGCACTAATATAATTTCAGGAGAACGAAAGGAGCGTTCAAAATACCAAATTAAAAAGTACAAAATGTTATTGAAACACCAAA
The DNA here is from genome assembly GCF_032444005.1 of Ranitomeya imitator. Lineage (NCBI taxonomy): Eukaryota > Metazoa > Chordata > Amphibia > Anura > Dendrobatidae > Ranitomeya > Ranitomeya imitator. Next base: position 325,267,875 of record NC_091286.1, on the reverse strand, counting down.
GAAACACATACAAACATACACTTAAAATAAGGACACTAAAGACCACCCCTTACACCCGCACTGGTCCTCAGAAATGTATCACATACTGATAGTACAGGAAAATGTGTCACACAGAAGTGGTACAGAGGGATAACCATGTCCATACATAGCACTATAGACCAATTAAACTGCACACCTCAAAGCACTGTGTCTCTGGTCCCAAGTATGGACCTAAATGAGGCTTACAGACAATACTATAACATTAGCGATCTACAGTCCAGGACACACAATAGGAGACCAGTTAAACTGCCAGTACTGTGAATGCATATAGCGTAACAAACGCAGTGAAAGCAGTCTCCTAACGTTCCTCTTACCCAGGTGAAGGGATAGATAGAGTTGGGCGACACCCCCGACGTGCGTTTCGCTCCAGCATTCTATTTGCTTTTCTTGAGAAAGCAAATAGAACGCTGGAGCGAAACGCGCGTCGGGGGTGTCGCCCAACTCTATCTATCTATCCCTTCACCTGGGTAAGAGGAACGTTAGGAGACTGCTTTCACTGCGTTTGTTACGCTATATGCATTCACAGTGCCGGCAGTTTAACTGGTCTCCTATAGTGTGTCCTGGACTGTAGATCGCTAATGTTATAGTATTGTCTGTAAGCCTCATTTAGGTCCATACTTGGGACCAGGGACACAGTGCTTTGAGTTGTGCAGTTTAATTGGTCTATAGTGCTATGTATGGACATGGTTATCCCTCTGTACCACTTCTGTGTGACACATTTTCCTGTACTATCAGTATGTGATACATTTCTGAGGACCAGTGCGGGTGTAAGGGGTGGTCTTTAGTGTCCTTATTTTAAGTGTATGTTTGTATGTGTTTCTTTGGTGTTTCAATAACATTTTGTACTTTTTAATTTGGTATTTTGAACGCTCCTTTCGTTCTCCTGAAATTATATTAGTCCCTTAATATGTCTGTATAAAACTGGTCCTGGAAAATATAGTACTGGTGCCATCAGTATTTTGGATCAGTGTTTTAAAGAATAATTGGGATTTTATGGCAGATTCCAATCCTCCTTCAGCATGTGTAGCTGTAACAGGACATTGGCTCTGCAGGTGGTCCATCCACATCAGCTAATTTCCAAGTCATACATGATGACCACCTATGGAGCACACGCTGTGTGACTGGTTCATTCAAACTTTCTATATTCAGAGGGGAATTTCATAAAGTGTGTAATTATATTGCGAATGTGCTCAAATTCAGAGGCACCATCCTAGAATTTTTCATTGCTTTAGCAGCATATACATGCTTCCCTTCCCCCCATTAGGTCTGTGTAAAGAGCACAAAGTAGCTCTTCTTTTCGCTGTCAGCTCCTTCCTCCCACCTGCATTCAGCTGTAACATGAGTTTCTTTCCCCCTCCCTCAAGAGTGTAAGCAGGTCTACTCAGCCATGTGCAAAATAAGTCCATAGTCGGAGGAGCGTTACTTTTGTTCTCTTAAACTGGTATATAATTGTGCAGATAAGGTCTGGAAGCATGACAAATACATTTTTGGCCTCTGCATCAGCCGGGCCATCACAAAGTTCATTTTCTAAGCTTCAACAGTTGCAGAATTTGAGAAACGCATTACTGCTTATCCGTGTCACATAGCCAAGTCAAGTTTGGACTCAAATGAACACCAATGTCATGCTAAGAAAAATTATAATTTTGCTGTCCAGCTACGAGCCTCACAGACTGAGTTAGGATGGCTATGAGCTATCACAAGGTTTTACATAACTTTCCAAGGGGGCGTATCCAGCCCCTCAGTGATGTCACTAGCAGAGGATATAAAATGTGGGACCTCATTTTAGGAGTAGCTTTTTGCCCAGGAGGTCAGCTAACAGAAGCTCTGCAATCTGACTAATGCATTGGGACATATGCTCCTCCTCCTCCCTGCTGCATGGCTTACCATGGAATGACATAAGACAAATGTAAGTTTATTTTCGTCTTTAATCCCTTTTATTTTGTAATCGTTCTGTACATAGAATCATAAAATGGTAGAGTTGGAAGGGACCTACTGGGTCATCTGGTCCAACCCCCTGCTCAAAGTAGGATACACTAAATCATCCCAGACAGATGTCTGTCCAGCCTCTGTATGAAGACTTCTATTATCACCTCTCGTGGCAGCCTGTTCCACTCATTCATCACCCTAAGGCCGGCATCACACTAGCGTATTTCATCCGATGCGAGAGCATCAGATGCGATATGCTAATGACACTCGACTCCTGCTCGCAGGAGATCAGGAGCCGAGTGTCATGCGTCTGTGCTCCGATTCTCTCGCACAGAGAGGATCGGAGCACAGCTGCGGAGGAGGCGGAGAAATGAATTTCTCCATCTCCTCCATTGCTGGGGTCCGCTTATAGCGCACATCACTCGGATGATATCCGAGTGGTGTGCGCTGTCTCTCTTGCACCCATAGGCCTATACGGGTGCGATTGAGCCAAGAGTTTTCCTCGGTCCGAGACAATCGCAGCATGCTGCGATTGTCGCGGACCGAGAAAAAAAGCCGACAATAAGTCGACTGCTGGGAGTGGCCCCATATGGTAACATTGGTCCGAGTGCAATGCGATTTTTTATCGCATTGCACTCGGCCATTTTAAACGCCAGTGTGACGCCGGCCTAACTGTCAAAAAGCTTTTCTAATATCTAATCTGTGTCTCCTCCCATTCAGTTTCATCCCATTGCTTCTAGTCTTTCCTTGCGCAAATGAGAATAAAGATGATCCTTCTACAATGTGACAGCCCTTGAGATATTTGCAGACAGCTATTAAGTATCCTCTCAGTCTTCTTTTTTGCAAGCTAAACATTTCCAAATACTGTAAACATTCCTCATAGGACATGGTTTGCAGACCGGTCACCATTCTGGTCACTCTTCTCTGAACTTGCTCTAATTTGTTGATGTCTTTTTTAAAATGTGGTGCCCCAAACTGGACACAGTATTCCAGATTAGGTTTGACCAAAGAGGAGTAGAGGGCAATAATGACTTCATGTGATCTAGACTGTATGCTTCTGTTAGTACATCCCAGAATTGTATTTGCCTTTTTTTGCTGCTGCATCACACTGTTGACTCATGTTCAGTCTGTGGTCTAACTATTATACCCAAGTCTTTTTCACATGTGCTGTTGCTTAGCCATATTCCTCACATGCTGTTTATGCTTTTTTCATTTTTATTGCCCAGATGTAGTACTTTGCATTTTTCCCTGTTAAAAATCATTCTGTTTGTTGCTGCCCACTGGCCCAGTGTATTTATATCTTTTTGAATCCTCTCTCTCTTCTCTAGTATTAGCTATCCCTCCTAACTTTGTGTTGTCAGCAAATTTAATCAGTTTACCCTCAATTCCTTCATCTAAATCATTAATAAAGATATTGAACAATACAGGGCCCAGGACAGAGCCCTGTGGTACCCCACTTGAGACATTCTTCCAACTGGATGTGCAGCCATTTACGACCACACTTTGGGTCTGATCACTAAGCCAGTTATGAATCCACCTAACAGTTGCCTTGTCCATTCCATACTTTCAATGAGGATTGTGTGAGATACTTTGTCAAATGCTTTGCTGAAGTAAAGATATACTATATCCACAGCATTTCCCTGATCCACCCAGTCAGTTATTTTGTCATAGAAGGAAATTAAGTTAGTCTGACATGATTTATTAGTTACAAACCCATGCTGACTCTGTTTAATCACTTTGGTCTTATCCAGGTACTTACATACATGTTGTTTAATAATTTGTTCAAAGATCTTTCCTGGTATAGACATCAGACTCACCGGCCTATAGTTCCCTGGGTCCACCTTCTTCCCCTTTTTGAAGATAGGAACAAAATGTGCTCTTCTCCAGTCTTCTGGGACTTCTCCTGTTCTCCAAGAATTTTCAAAGATTATGGAGAGTGGTTCAAAAATGTATTCTGCTATCTCTTTTAGTATTCTGGGGTGTCATTCATCTGGACCTGGAGACTTGAATTAATTTATGTTAGCTAAGTGTTTCCTCACTATCTTTCTGTTTATAGATATCCTGGATTCTTTTTTTCCTTTAATAGGACAGTGAAAATCAGTTGATGTTACATTTCCTTTCTGAGAGAGAACAGATGGAAAGAGGAATTTACCATTTCATCATTTCTATCCTGTAAAAATCCTATGACATACTGTAATAACATACTGTAATTGTCTCATTTTAGTAAAATCTTTTTGTATTATCTTTTTGTCTATTACTTTTTGTAGTAAAAGGTATAATATTTACTAGCTTCATTTTCCTTGCTCTAAAACGTACCTCCAACGTCCTCTGAAGTAAATTACGCTATTGATTGGGCTGTCTCCTGACCCGCTACTAATCATAGGAATAGGAGCTGGTGGCAGCAGTGTGTACTGAGCATGTTGCGTATAGCTGGCAGTGACGAAACGGCGATTATAAAAGTATTGCCCAGCTACAGTGGGTAATAGGTATATCACCCTCATGGCAGCATGCCCAATAGCTAGTACATGACCGGGCAGCCTTTCTGGCGACTAATTATCCCAGGTGCAGTTCCCTGACTGACCTGAGGGTAAGGGTGGCGCCAGAGAGCTGCAAGTTCCAAACCGGAACTCGGAAGTGGGATATAAATAAATCCCTGAAGAAAGAACTGGGGCAACCAAACACCCCCAATTCATGACAAAGAGATTTAAGGATAACATGGAGTTATTGTGCATCCTAGCCACACACTGGTTACATTTTTTGAGACCTCTGGAACTTGCTCAACTCCTTCCAGGATCTTGATCCATTCTAGCACCCCAAGGTGGGGAAATACATAGAACAGCTAGTAAAAGCCATGTAGCAAAAGCGTACTAGTCTCCAAGTGTAACGGGATTTGATGGCACCTATGACCTTCAGTTGGGAATGATCCTTCATAGATTTTGGGAGTTTTAGTTTCAAACATCCAGGGGAAGGAAATCAGGCACCTCTTGGGGCAAAAAGGTATGACCATTTAAGGAAATGAATGATTGTGCAAAGCCATGTGCTCCCTCTCTCTTTATCATGCTTGCTAATCAGTTCTAAAGGGGGGTCACATCGTGTAACGTGCTGGAAGCAACTGAATCAGCTGGAAGCCCCATGCCCCCATGCGGCCCAGCACACACGGTTGAACATCAAACTGGTAATTGACATGATTCATCTGCTTATAGCTTTTTACTGTCATCTGCATTTGCATATGTGATCATGTTATATGTATGACCATTGTGTAAATAGTGTATTTTCTAGTGTGTCCTTAAGGCAATTAAATATACAATTTAACCTTGTGCTGCTTTTTATCTCGATCCACAAATCCGTGTCCTCAGCTTTAACTTTCCATGCTACCGGGGCTGGATTCTGGCCAGATATAATCCTGTTAACGGACTAGGCTTATGTCTAACAAGGATCTGGTGGCATTCCTACCAGGCTGATAAGGTTCTGCTTCACTGGTGCTTGTAAAAGGGACCTCTCTGCCTTGCGTTGTGATCAAATGTGGTGCCACATCCGCAGCTGTGTGGGCCACCTTCTCTCACTCCCTGTGCCTCCCTAGTGTGGACAGGGGGTGTCTGTGTAAAATAATTGTGCCAAGCTGATGACATTATGTGTCACTAGGGAGTGTGGAACATCACGTTGATGCAAGTGAGGAGACCACACCGCGTGACCCTTCTGATGTAATAGTGACGTCAGGCGGGGTGGCAAGGTGCAGGTTCATCAAAAGTGTGCCATCTGTGTGTCATTAGTATGCCATCAATGTATCATCAGTGTGACATCCGTGTTTTTCCAGAATGGATAAAGAAATAATAAAATTACCAAACTTTTCCCATTCTTTGCAATGTTAGTTTTCTACTGCACATGGACGGCATTTGAATGGCGCACAGATGCCATCCATGTGCTGTATGTGTATTTCACAGACACATAGCCTGGGGTCACATGATCAATGATTCTATACTGTGATAGAGTTAGGCCAATTATGCTAATGACTAGTGTTGAGCATTCCGATACCGCAAGTATCGGGTATCGGCCGATATTTGCGGTATCGGAATTCCGATACCGAGATCCGATATTTTTGTGATATCGGGTATCGGTATCGAATCAATAGGGATGTGGAAAATAAAGAATTAAAATAAAAAATATTGATATGCTCACCTCTCCGGCGGCCACTGGACTTCACGCTGCTATCCGGGAGGCTTCTTTGTTTAAAAAGCGTGCCTTTCGGACCGGTGAATGACGTCCCGGCTTCTGATTGGTCGCGTGCCGCCCATGTGACCGGCACGCGACCAATCAGAGGCCGCGACGTCATTCGCAGGTCCTCAATTCCTAGAATTAGCAGTTTTGTGAATGAGAATGACGTCGCGGCTTCTGATTGGCCGCGTGCCGCCCATGTGACCGGCACACGGCCAATCAGAAGCCGCGACGTCATTCTCATTCACAAAACTGCTAATTATAGGACTTGAGGACCTGCGAATGACGTCGCGGCCTCTGATTGGTCGCGTGCCGGTCACATGGGCGGCACGCGACCAATCAGAAGCCGGGACGTCATTCACAGGTCCGAAAGGCGCGCTTTTTAAACAAAGAAGCCTCCCGGTTAGCAGTGTGAAGTCCAGGGGCCGCCGGAGAGATGAGCATATCAATATTTTTTATTTTAATTCTTTATTTTCCACATCCCTATGGATCCCAGGGCCTGAAGGAGAGTTTCCTCTCCTTCAGACCCTGGGAACCATGAGAATACCTTCCGATACTTGATGTCCCATTGACTTGTATTGGTATCGGATATCGGTATCGGCGATATCCGATATTTTTCGGATATCGGCCGATACTATCCGATACCGATACTTTCAAGTATCGGACGGTATCGCTCAACACTACTAATGACACTTGACTCAAACTCTGTCAGAGTTTGAGCCAAGCATCACCTTAGTGTCTGATTTTCTCACATGAGAAAATCATATCAGAAGTGTGGAGAGGATGAACTTAACTTCTCCATCTTCTCCATTGTCTGAGTTTGTGGATGTCGTGCTGCACTTGGAAGACATTTGAGTTCAGTCTGATGTTACACATCACATATAGACTTGCATGGGTGCGTGTGATCCAAATTCCGGAGCTACTCGCAACATGCTGCAATTTTTTTTTTAGAATAATACCTTAGATTATAAATATAAAGGAATCATTGCATTTAGCTTTCATGACCTGCATCCCCATGGGGGCATAGATTCCCTTTAACCCCTTCACAACTTGTAACATAAACTTATGTGTAGAGATGAGCGAACCAGAATGGTAAAGCTTGGAGTTTGTACCAGAGAGAGAGAACCTGAACTTCCACTGCTCTGCTCAACCCTACTTACGTCATATGTTGTGTCTCTGCCTTTGATGCGGGATCGCACTCCAAGCCCAAATCTTTCATCCACATACAATGGCTCCATCAGTGGTTGTTAACCCATTCAATCTCGCTGTTAATCTCTGACAGTGACATATAACTGGCACTGGCAGAGGCACCCATCATTCCACACTCCCTTTGGTGCTCCCATGATGTGATAACAGGGTGCCGATTTGTTGTCAGGGCAAATGGCAGCCATAGTTCTGCTGATGAGCCCCGCGCCTGTCATCACGATCATAGCACTGCTATGTATAGCCGAAGTGATCAGGCGATTGCAGCTTCAAGTTTCCTACGGTGTCTATTAACTACAGTAAAAAGTGAAAAAAAGTTTTTAAAAATATGAAAAAAGTAAAAAAAAATGTTCAGCAAAAAACCCTCAAACATTTATTTGGTATCACGGCATTCATAAAATTCAAATGTATCAAAATATAAAATAAATTAATCCAATTGGTAAACGGCATGACGAGAAAAAAATCAAAACTCCAAAGTTATGTTTTTTTGGCCTCCGTAACATTGCAATAAAATGCAATAAGAGGTGATCAAAACATCGTATCTACCCCAGAATCATGTCAGCCAAAATTACAGCTCAGTGCGTGAAAACATAAGCCCTCGCACAGATCCATATCCCGAAAACTGAAAAAGTTACAGGTCTTGTAAAATGTCGACAAAGGCTAAATTTGTTTTATACAAATTTACAAATTTTTTCACCACTTAAAAAAAACTATATATGCACTGACCTGGGGAATAATATTGGCAGGTCAGTTTTACCAAAAAGTGAACATGGTAAAAAAAACAAAAACAAATTGTGAAATTGCACTTTTCTTTGCACTTTCAACACACTTGAAATTTTTTTGCCCATTTTCTAGTACACTATGTAGTAAAATGAATGAAATCTTATAAAAGTGCAATTTGTCCTGCAAAAAACAAGAACAAGATTTCATAGTGATATATTGACAGAAAAAATTAAAAAAAATATGGCTCTTGGAAGAAGGGGAAGGAAAAAATTAAAATGAAAAAAAAAGGAAGATCGCCATGTCACAAAGGGTTTAAAGTGTACCTTGACTTATTCAGTAGAGCATAGTAATGAGATTCTGATATGGAGATGTAAACCTTGAAGACAGCATGGACCATGGTCGACCTATGCAGACATTGAGTAGAGTGCTGCTAATGCAAGTGAACAACAAAAATGAATTTAGTGCAGCCTCCTTCACTATTTTCTGTGCAAATTGGGTCTGAGATTCAGTTCTCTCCACAGTATTTATATGGGAGTTAAACTGTGCAGAAAATATTTCATAGTCACATCCACATGAATTTCAGGTCCTTAGAATTCCCAGCAGAACATTGTCCAGTGCATCATGCTTCCTCTATTGGCTTACCTTCTTCTCATAGTACATTCTGGTTCTGTTTCTTCACCAGGTAAGTGACACACAGGCAGTTTACTCTATTTTTCCAAGGTCCAGTTCTTATGCTCATGTGTCTGTTGTACGTGCTGGACAGGGATAGGTTTGGGTAATCTGACTTGTTCTAAGCTACTCAATCAAATATGTACCGAGCAGGGATGCACGATGAGTTATGACACCTTTCCATCATGGCCTGCATTAACTTTTCAAGTCATTTGACTAACGAGTGATGGACGAGGCCATGGCCGCTTTCAATACAAGGTCGGATATTATGGAGCTGACAATGAACGTGTAGTATATACACATCTGATTCCAATGCATGGAATTTATATATATATATATATATATACACTCCGGTAAGACACCACCAAGCTTCCCAATAATTCACGAAAGACTAGCTGCCACCATCAATTGTTTATACAGGCCGACTGCACACCCATTACAGAGCAAGAGGAGAGTTTACAGAGCAAGAGGAAAGGAACTATTACATTTTATATATTTAATCCTGAAAAGTCGGCAGTGTTTATAAGAAATATACAAAGATGTTGCAAAATGAGGACAAAGCAATACGGTATATACAATCATGTGGAGTTAAATGTATAGTAAAAGAAAATGTACTAAACCAGTGTCACAGAAATGGCTCAGAGCTTAGCGGCGGGAAGCACTCCTTAGAACAACTCTTTAAAGTAAAAGACAGAAACACAGAGTACTGTGTCTTCCAGAACTGACAAATTACAAAAACCTAAACTCAGATTTTTATCAGATCAAGGTTACGACCACATACCTCCCCTTGGTGAGCTCATAAGTATGGCTGGTCGTGGGATATTTTAAGTCTTTAGAAGATCATGAGATCGCCAACTTTCAGGATATCTTCATCCCTCGAGGTCCCATGTGGGAGATATTTTTGTTATGGTTCCGATCACACTTTTACCTTTTTTAGAAGTCAAACATGGCCTGTATGTTATCATCTATCTGAGTTGGAGTTGTGTGGCTGGCCTTAAGGTGATGTGAGTGAATGCATTATATTTGTCTCTTCGTTACATTGTTGAAAATATAAATTCCAGAAATATTGGATCCATGCAATCCCCAATATTCATCACTGACCACTGCTCCAGAGTTTTCTGAGACAATTCCTTTGAGCAGAGGAAGCCCTTGTACATCTCCGCCTCTGAGTATACAAATCCTAGACTTGGTGGTTGGTTCTCCACAGATCTCCTGTAGTAATTACCTGTTCATGGCAAGAGGTCCTACTTCAAGTGAAGTTGAAATGTCACTAGTTATAATTAATCCCACATCTTCAATGTGAGGGTGATATGTTCCCTCTCTGGAGATTTATGTATTTTAAAATGTTTCCTTACCACAGGGTCCCTGACCGTTTTTTTAGTCTTGTAATCACCACCAATAAGAATCATCTTAAAAGACCTGATATTTTGGTGACACTAACATCCAGTCATATAGACACAGGTTTTTACACGTAGCTCATTATACTTTCTTATTTTTACTTCTTCCTTATGCTTGCACATTACAGTTTTTCTGCTTCCAACATCAACTTCAAGAACTGACTGCTCACTTACTGAATAACATTCCCAACCCCCTGACAGTTGACATAGGAATGGGACATTCATTGTTATTCACTCCACCTTTCAGTAATTATAGTGTTATATTTAATGTAATTAAATTAATTAGGTCAAATTAAGGACCTAAAGGTTACGTTAATGCTTTGCAGATATTGTTACTGTCTAAGCAAAATGTATCAGTGTTTCTACTATCATGATATTCATTTTTATAGTACAATTTTACATACTTTTTGGAGGATAAATATTTAATACGTTATGTATAGCATTTTTTCTTGAAAAATCCTTTGAATTTGTCTATTTGTCTTTTATTTGTTTGTCTACATCTCCTTTAATATTTCCTTTAATATTTATGCTCATGATATTACAGATGGATACTGTTTCACGCATTGCATTGTCTATATGTGTATGACACATATAGGGCATTATTTGAAAAATGTAAGAAAGACTTCATGTATTAGTCAAACAGTTTAGACAATACACATCAAGAACGTTCTGCATTCCTTTTTGATCCCTTTGAATATTATTTCACTGTGTCATCTAAAGTCCTTTTAGAGTAATTTACTCTCTAATCAGCTTGATAAATGTATGAGTAATTAGTAATATTGAATTCCTTTGAGGGATCATTCATCAGTCAAAGGCTACTCAAGGCTTTAAGATCATCAGGAATCTCATGTAGATTAATGTCAGGACATGCAATAATTAAGGATAATACAAATGTCATAAAATGTAAGGTATTAACTAAGTGGAGAGGATGATTTGGTTATTTAATTAATAAATCTGTTTTGTTTTCTTGAATAATAAGTTCCAAAATACTGAAAATATACAATGAATAACTGAGTAAATATTCTGACACAACCTTATCTACAGTAGTGGGACTTCCCTTCTATAGTGCCCTGTGCATATTTATATTTAAGCACCACACACAAGGTAAGAAAATGATTTATGAAAAAGGAGAATGAACAATTTCCTTCAGAGTGCTTCAGATCAGTTGTCAAAGGATATAAATATGAGAGAACCAGTAAAAATGTGAAAAAGTTAAATTTTGCAAGTGTCAGCTATCTGTCACTCAAATACTGACTACCACCTTATCTTCACTCAAGCCACTTAGGGTACCGTCACACTATACGATTTACCAACGATCACGACCAGCGATACGACCTGGCCGTGATCGTTGGTAAGTCGTAGTGTGGTCGCTGGAGAGCTGTCACACAGACAGCTTTCCAGCGACCAACGATGCCGAAGTCCCCGGGTAACCAGGGTAAACATCGGGTTACTAAGCGCTGTGCTCTGCTTTCACTTTACGGCCGGCAGTCAATGAGTGCGGGAAGCAGACGGCAAGGGACCTGACGGACACCGGAATGTAAGTATGTAGTGTTTGTTTTTTTTACGCTGGTAACCAGGGTAAACATCGGGTTACTAAGCGCGGCCCTGCGCTTAGTAACCCGATGTTTACCCTGGTTACAATCGAACGCATCGCTCGATCGGTGTCACACACACCGATCCAGCGATGACAGCGGGAGATCCAGCGACGAAAGAAAGTTCCAAACGATGTGCTACGACGTACGATTCTCAGCAGGGTCCCTGATCGCTGCTGCGTGTCAGACAGAGCGATATCGTAACGATATCGCTGGAACGTCACGGATCGTACCGTCGTAGCGACAAAAGTGCCACTGTGTGACGGTACCCTTAGCTTGTAGTTTCCACTACAAGACACATTAAGAAGACCAGACTCCATATACTATACAAAGAATAAAGGAAAAGCAAACACCAGCTAAACGGGTGCGACGTAGTACCCCCCACCATCCTTATTTAAAGATTAGGACAGGGTCACTTGCCATGAGGGGAATTGATTCAATGTCCTTCCACCTCCCGGTCAATTTCGCTCAAATGGAATAATTTATTCTGTTTCAGGGTTTATATGGTGACCTTAATGTTATGTATCTTCAGTGTCATACCATAATTTTTTAATGAAGCTTAATGTATAAATGTATATATATATATATATATATATATATATATATATATATATACTGTACATATATATATGTTAGGGCTGGAGGAATGCACCAAGTAAATATGGAGATAATATTGGTGCGTTCGCATCCCGGGGTCCTCCGTGCAGGAGTGGAACCTGCTCCTAGTAAATGGCGGCACTATGTGACGTATTACGCCTGAACAGACACTGGTTTCATCACCTGGTCTGTATAGGAGTGAACTCTGTTGCTTTACAGAGTCGCCGGGATAAAAGATAACGCTGTGCCCTGTTAACCTCACAGAGGGTTACAGCTCTCTAACGGAGCAGGTAGCATATAGTGCTCACACAGTCAGCAACAGCACTCAAACAACTCCTATCCGGAGGTACCGAAATTCTAGTGGCTATATGCTAGCCCAGAATTCATACACACAAACTCCTCATCGGAGGTGCCGTAATTCTAGTGGCTATACAGCCGACCCTGAGCACATGCTAACAGTGACCACAAAAGTAGCTAAGCTCATACACACATGAACTTAAGTTGATACTAGCGCATTGCCATGCAACCATGCGAACCTTTTATAGAGGAAGCTCTCCAGGACCTTCCTAGTAGTCCAATAGGAACTGCTTCAGGGCCTGAGCATGTGACCCCGACCTCCAATGAGAGTTTGTCCCTTGGGCATGCCCAGTAGAGGAAAAGCAGGACTTAGTCCCAGGAGCATCTGCTCGCTGCAGAACAGTGCTGGTTACAATGGCTGAGTCTGGAAGATCAGCAGTAATCAAGCGCACAGTATCTGCCTGAGCCAGATGCTGGGACTGACGTCTCCGCTGAGCAGGCTCCACTGCAGCCAGAAAAGAATAGGAGAGCACAGTGGAGGTGGTTCGAGATTCCCCCTCTGCAGCGGCGGGAACTTTACCCCCCCTCCTAACATTACCCACCCTCCTAAGGCCCCCCTCCTTAGACCTCGCTACGTTCGAAGGCAGCAATGAACTGCGGAGCCCGAATGTGCTCAGAAGGCTCCCAGCACCTGTCCTCTGGGCCATAACCCTTCCAATCCACCAAATAAATTTTTTTGCCACGTACCACCTTACACCCCAAGATAGCGTTCACCTCATAATCATCCGTAGATGAACCCAATGTCCAAGCAGATGACTCAGAAAACTGGGACATATGAACAGGCTCTAGGAGGGACACATGAAAGGTGTCGGTGATACCTAGGCGTGGAGGAAGAGCCAGACTGTAGACCACAGGGTTATCCTGTTCCAGGACCTTGATGGGACCCAAGTAGCGAGGTGCAAACTTAGTGGACTCAACTCGCAGCCTGATATTACGGGCAGAGAGCCACACTAAGTCGCCAGGAGCAAAGGTCAGAGCAGGGCACCGATGTGCATCGGCAAAGACCCTCATTCTCTCCTTGGAGGCCCGGATAGCATCCTGTGTGCGGCCACAAATGTCATGTGCCTCCACAGCCCAGTCTGCCACCCTGGAGATGGCGGAAGACATGGGTATAAGCACAGGAACCTGCTGATGCTGGCCGTAGTTAAGGAGGAATGGGGTCTACCCAATGGAGTCAGCTATGGCGTTGTTCAGTTGCCCACGGTAGCAAGGATGCCCAGTCATCTTGCCTGGCAGAAACAAAATGTCGCAGATATGTGACCAGAGTCTGGTGGGCCCTCTCTATCAACCAATTAGTCTCAGGAGGGTATGCTGAAGAGAGATTCAGCTCAATGCTGAGTAGACGACAAAGCTTTCTCCAGAACCGAGACCCAAACTGGGGACCCCGGCCACTGACAATTTTGTCCGGCATACCGTATAGGCGGAAAATGTGTTTGATAAATAACGCTGCCAAGACCCGTGCAGAAGGTAGCTGTGGAAGAGGCACCAAGTGCACCATTTTGGAAAAATGGTCGGTGATTACCCAAACAATGGTGCAGCCATGGGACTTGGGTAAGCCCACCACAAAGTCCATTGTGACCATCTCCCAGGGCCTGTCTGCCACCGGGAGGGGGTAAAGTAACCCAGCTGGCCATTGAGGAAGAGACTTATTCTTGGCGCAGGAGACACACTCCCGAATATAGTCTCCAATGTCACGGGCCATATGCGGCCACCAGTACGTCCTCCCCAGAAACTCAGATGTCCTTTTGGTTCCAAAGTGTTCACCCACCCTGGATGAGTGAGCCCAAGAGAGAACCTCCGGTCGCAAATTTGATGGCACAAAAGTCTTGCCCGGGGGCACAGACTCTAGCGAAACCGGAGCCAAGGTCCTCTGACTCTCTGAAGGGACAATTAACTGAGGCTCCTCCTCCACTGAAGATACTATGGAGCGGGAGAGAGCATTGGCATGGATGTTCTTCTCCTAGGACAGATAGTGGAGAGTGAAGTGGAAACGGGAGAAGAACAAGTACCATCTAGCCTGGCGAGAATTTAGGCACTGGGCAGTCTGCAAGTAAACCAAATTTTTGTGGTAGGTATAGACTTGGAAGGGAAAACGAGCCCCCTCCAGGACGTGTTTCCACTCCGAGAAGGCCAACTTCATAGCTAGCAACTCCCTGTCCCCAATGGAATAATTCCTCTCTGCCGGTGTGAAGGTCTTAGAGAAAAAGAAGCAAGGATGCTTCCGACCTTGAGCATCCTTTTGGAATAGGACTGCTCCAGCACTGACAGATGAGGCATCCACCTCCATTATGAAAGGTTTATCTACATCGGGATGATGTAGAATGTGACTGCTAGCAAAGTGGGACTTAATAGAGAAGAAGCCCTTGGAGTCCTCCTCCGACCACAATTTGGGATTTTCTCCCTTTTTGGTTGGGGCAACCAAGGGAGCTACCAAAGTTGAGAAGTGGGGAATGAACTGGCGATAGTAATTAATGAACCCTATAAAGCGCTGCACCGCTTTGAGAGAATAAGGTTCCTGCCAGTCCATCACAGCCTAAAGCTTGGCAGGATCCATAGCCAATCCCTGGGCGGAGATGATATAGCCAAGGAAAGGCAAGGACTCCTGCTCAAACACACACTTTTCCAACTTGGTGTAGAGGGAGTTTGTGCGTAGGAGGTTGAAGACTTTGCAAACATCTCTCCGGTGGGAGTCTATATCTGGAAAGTAGATGAGAATATCATCCAGATAGACTACAGCCAAGGTGGAGAGCATATCCCGGAATATATCATTCACAAAGTCTTGGAAAATGGCAGGAGCATTACAGAGCCGGAAGGGCATAACCAGGTATTCATAGTGCCCGTCCCTGGTGTTAAATGCCATCTTCCATTCGTCCCCCTCACGGATGCGAATCAGGTTGTAAGCACCCCACAGATCAAGTTTAGTAAATACCCTCGCTCCCCGCAACCTATCAAATACCTCTGATATCAGAGGCAGAGGGTATTTGTTCTTAACGGTGATGGCGTTAAGACCCCTGTAATCAATGCATGGACGTAGTTCTCCGTTCTTCTTCTGCACGAAGAAGAACACAGCCCCTGAAGGTGACACTGACTTCCTAATTAATCTTCTTGCCAGATACTCCTGGATGTGTTGGGACATCGTCTCTGTCTCCAGGAGAGACAGGGGATAGACTCGACCCTGGGGAAGGTTGACAGTCATAGGGGTGGTGGGGCCAATAGTGCTTGGGGAGAGAGGAAAGATATGTGGGTACTTCAGTAGTAGCAACCTGAACGCACTCCCTCTGACATCTACCCTCACAAGATTCACTCCATCCCAAAATTCTCCCTGAGGACCACTCTATATGGGGGAGTGGTAACGTAACCAGGGTATCCCTAGCAGAATCTCGTCTATTCCTTCGGGAATGACAAGAAGGGAAATAATCTCCTGATGGGATGGAGACATAGATAATGGAAATGGGATGGTCTGGATTGTTATTTGTGAGGGCAGTGTCTGTTATTACCTGGTGGTTAGGACAATAATGGACCTGGTGGTTAAGAGCACACAGAATGACCTGATAGTTACAAATAATACAGAACAAGCTCTGAGACGTGGGAACTCTGCTGACTGCAATCCCTAATCGTATCACACACACTAGAAATAGCCGTGGATTGCTCCTAACGCTCCCTATGCAACTCATCACAGCCTAAGGATCTAGCTAGCCCTGAAGATAGAAAAATAAAGCCTACCTTGCCTCAGAGAAATTCCCCAAAGGAAAAGGTAGCCCCCCACATATAATGACTGTGAGATAAGATGAAATTACAAACACAGAGATGAAATAGATTTAGCAAAGTGAGGCCCGACTTACTGAACAGTCAGAGGATAGGAAACGTAACTTTGCGGTCAGCACAAAAACTACAAAAAGACCACGCAGAGGGCGCAAAAAGACCCTCTGCACCGACTCACGGTGCGAAGGCGCTCCCTCTGCGTCCCAGAGCTTCCAGCAAGCAAGACAAAAATCACATCAGGATGAGCCAAATGAAAGGCACGAACCAGATCGGCAGCATGAACTTCAGAGGCAAAGACCCAGGAATTATCTTCCTGACCATAACCATTCCACTTGACCAGGTACTGGAGTTTCCATCTCGAAATACGAGAATCCAAAATCTTCTCCACCACATACTCCAACTCCCCCTCAACCAACACCGGGGCAGGAGGATCAACGGATGGAACCACAGGCGCCACGTATCTCCGCAACAACAACCTATGGAATACATTATGGATGGCAAAAGAAGCTGGAAGGGTCAAACGAAATGACACAGGATTGAGAACCTCAGAAATCTTATACGGACCAATGAAATGAGGTTTAAACTTAGGAGAGGAAACCTTCATAGGAACATAACGAGACGACAACCAAACCAAATCCCCAACACGAAGTCGGGGACCCACACAGCGCCGGCGGTTAGCGAAACGTTGAGCCTTCTCCTGGGACAATGTCAAATTGTCCACCACATGAGTCAAAATCTGCTGCAACCTATCCACCACAGTATCTACACCAGGACAGTCCGAAGACTCAACCTGCCCTGAAGAGAAACGAGGATGGAAACCAGAATTGCAGAAAAACGGCGAAACCAAAGTAGCCGAGCTGGCCCGATTATTAAGGGCGAACTCAGCCAAACGCAAAAAGGACACCCAATCATCCTGATCAGCAGAAACAAAGCATCTCAGATATGTTTCCAAAGTCTGATTAGTTCGTTCGGTTTGGCCATTTGTCTGAGGATGGAAAGCCGAAGAAAAAGACAAATCAATGCCCATCCTAGCACAAAAGGATCGCCAAAACCTCGAAACAAACTGGGAACCTCTGTCCGAAACGATGTTCTCCGGAATGCCATGTAAACGAACCACATGCTGGAAAAACAATGGCACCAAATCAGAGGAGGAAGGCAATTTAGACAAGGGTACCAAATGGACCATCTTAGAGAAGCGATCACAAACCACCCAAATGACGACATCTTTTGAGAGACAGGGAGATCCGAAATAAAATCCATAGAAATATGCGTCCAGGGCCTCTTTGGGACCGGCAAGGGCAAAAGCAACCCACTGGCACGAGAACAGCAGGGCTTAGCCCGAGCACAAGTCCCACAGGACTGCACAAAAGAACGCACATCCCGCGACAAAGACGACCACCAAAAGGATCTAGCCACCAAATCTCTGGTACCAAAGATTCCAGGATGACCAGCCAGCACCGAACAATGAACCTCAGAGATAACTCTACTAGTCCATTTATCAGGGACAAACAGTTTCTCCGCTGGGCAACGGTCAGGTCTATCAGCCTGAAATTTTTGCAGCACCCGCCGCAAATCAGGGGAGATGGCAGACAAAATTACCCCCTCTTTGAGAATACCCGCCGGCTCAGGAACACCCGGAGAGTCGGGCACAAAACTCCTTGACAGGGCATCAGCCTTCACATTCTTAGAGCCCGGAAGGTACGAAACCACAAAATCAAAACGGGAGAAAAATAGCGACCAACGAGCCTGTCTAGGATTCAACCGTTTGGCAGACTCGAGATAAGTCAAATTCTTGTGATCCGTCAAGACCACCACGCGATGCTTGGCTCCTTCAAGCCAATGACGCCACTCCTCGAATGCCCACTTCATGGCCAACAACTCTCGATTGCCAACATCATAATTGCGCTCAGCAGGCGAAAATTTTCTAGAAAAGAAGGCACATGGTTTCATCACCGAGCCATCAGAACTTCTTTGCGACAAAACAGCCCCTGCTCCAATCTCGGAAGCATCAACCTCAACCTGAAACGGGAGCGAAACATCTGGCTGGCACAACACAGGGGCAGAAGAAAAACGACGCTTCAACTCCTGAAAAGCTTCCACAGCCGCAGAAGACCAATTGACTAGGGTTGAGCGAAACGGGTCGTTCATTTTCAAAAGTCGCCGACTTTTGGCAAAGTCGGGTTTCATGAAACCCGATCCGACCCCTGTGCGGGGTCGGCCATGCGGTACGCGACTTTCGCGCCAAAGTCGCGTTTCAATGACGCGAAAAGCGCCATTTCTCAGCCAATGAAGGTAAACGCAGAGTGTGGGCAGCGTGATGACATAGGTCCTGGTCCCCACCATCTTAGAGAAGGGCATTGCAGTGATTGGCTTGCTGTCTGCGGCGTCACAGGGGCTATAAAGGGGAGTTCCCGCCGACCGCCATGTTACTGCTGCTGATCTGAGCTTAGGGAGAGGTTGCTGCCGCTTCGTCAGAAGCAGGGATAGCGTTAGGCAGGGCCCATTAACCACCAAACCGCTTGTGCTGTAGCGATTTCCACTGCCCAACACCACCTTCGGTGTGCAGGGACAGTGGAAGCTACATTTTTTTTTTTTCCCCCTCAGCGCTGTAGCTCATTGGGCTGCCCTAGAAGGCTCCCTGATAGCTGCATTGCTGTGTGTACGCCGCTGTGCAAACCAACTGCTTTTTTCAAAGCACAAATCCTCTTGTTCCTTCCTTTCTGCACAGCTATCTTTTTGGTTTGTACACACTTTTTATTTAATTTGTGCATCAGTCCACTCCTTATTGCTGCCTGCCATACCTGGCTGAGATTACTGCAGGGAGATAGTAATTGAAGGACACTCCCTGTTTTTTTTTTTTTTTTTGCGGGAGATTAAGATTGACATTTCTGCTAGAGTGCCATCCCTGTCTGTGTCATCTCTCACTCAGTGGGCCACAGAAAGCCTATTTATTTTTTTGCTTGATTTGGGTTATAAAATCTACCTGAAAAAATCACTACATCAATCAGTGGGAGAAAAATATTGGCCTCAGGGCTTGTGTGCCACTCTTGACTCCTGTGTGCATCATCACTCACTCAGTGGGCCATAGAAAGCCTATTTATTTTTTTGCTTGATTTTGGTTCTAAAATCTACCTGAAAAAATCACTACATCAATCAGTGGGAGAAAAATATTGGCCTCAGGGCTTGTGTGCCACTCCTGACTCCTGTGTGCATCATCACTCACTCAGTGGGCCATAGAAAGCCCTTTTTTTTTTTTTTTGCTTTATTTGGGTTCTAAATTCTACCTGAAAAAATCAATAAATCAATCAGTGGGAGATTAATATTGGCCTTTGGGCTTGTGTGCCAGTCCTAAGCGTGCCATCTCTCTCTCTCAGATAGTGGGCCATAGAAAGCCTATTTATTTATTTTTTTTTTTATTGGGTTTATAAATTTTCCCTGGAAAAAAAAAAAAAAGTGGGAGATTAATATTGGCCTCTGGGCTTGTGTGCCAGTCCTGAGCGTGCCATCTCTCTCACAAATAGTGGGCCATAGAAAGCCTATTTATTTATTTTTTTTTTTATTGGGTTTATAAATTTTCCCTGGAAAAAAAAAAAAAAGTGGGAGATTAATATTGGCCTTTGGGCTTGTGTGCCAGTCCTAAGCGTGCCATCTCTCTCTGTCTCTCAGATAGTGGGCCATAGAAAGCCTATTTATTATTTTTTTTATTGGGTTTATAAATTTTCCCTGGAACAAAAAAAAAAAAGTGGGAGATAAATATTGGCCTCTGGGCTTGTGTGCCACTCCTGACTCCTGTGTGCGTCATCTCTCACTCAGTGGGCCATAGAAAGCCTTTTTTTGTTTTATTTGTTTTCTAAATTCTCCCTGAAAAAATCATTTTATTTTCTTTGGTTTCTAAATTCTTCCTGAAAAAATCATTTTATTCTATTTTTTTTTTCCTAAAGTCTCCCTGAAAAAACAAACAAACAAACAAATCAGTGGGAGATTAATATTGCCCTTTCTGCTTGTGTGCCAGTCTTGACTCCTGGGTGTGCCATCTCTCTCTCTCTCCAATTGTGGGCCATAGAAAGCCTATTATTTTTTTTAGCTTGATTTGGGTTCCAAAATCTACCTGAAAAAATCACTACATCAATCAGTGGGAGATAAATATTGGCCTCTGGGCTTGTGTGCCACTCCTGACTCCTGTGTGCGTCATCTCTCACTCAGTGGGCCATAGAAAGCCTTTTTTTGTTTTATTTGTTTTCTAAATTCTCCCTGAAAAAATCATTTTATTTTCTTTGGTTTCTAAATTCTTCCTGAAAAAATCATTTTATTCTATTTTTTTTTTTTCCTAAAGTCTCCCTGAAAAAAAAAAAAAAAAAAAACAAATCAGTGGGAGCTCAATATTGCCCTTTCTGCTTGTGTGCCAGTCTTGACTCCTGGGTGTGCCATCTCTCTCTCTCTCCAATTGTGGGCCATAGAAAACCTATTATTTTTTTTAGCTTGATTTGGGTTCCAAAATCTACCTGAAAAAATCACTACATCAATCAGTGGGAGATAAATATTGGCCTCTGGGCTTGTGTGCCACTCCTGACTCCTGTGTGCGTCATCTCTCACTCAGTGGGCCATAGAAAGCCTTTTTTTGTTTTATTTGTTTTCTAAATTCTCCCTGAAAAAATCATTTTATTTTATTTGGTTTCTAAATTCTTCCTGAAAAAATCATTTTATTCTATTATTTTTTTTTCCTAAAGTCTCCCTTAAAAAAAAAAAAAAAAATCAAATCAGTGGGAGATTAATATTTACATTTGTGCTTCAGTGACAGTCCTGCGTGTGTGGCATCTCTCTCATTTGTTGCCACCAACAACAGAGTGTGTAACATTGTGCCTGATTTTCGTTGTGGTCTCACTCACCTGTAAAGGGGTAGCTAAATCATACTGAAGTTATAGCTCACCGTGTAATTTGTGTGACAGCAACAAATACCGTTAGTTTGTTTACGTTTTTAAAACAATGAGGAAGTATGGTGGAAGAGGTCGTGGCCGGGGGCGTTCATTGTCAGCTGGTAATGAGGGTAGTGGTAGTGGTGGAGCATCAGCTGGTCGTGGGAAAAAAAATATTGCATCTAAGTCTGGAGCTGTGGAGCCAGGTTCGTCGTCTGGCTACACAAGGCCTCGAACGCTCCCTTTTCTGGGAGTAGGAAAACCGCTTTTAAAGCCGGAGCAGCAAGAGCAAGTTTTGGCTTATCTTGCTGACTCAGCCTCTAGCTCTTTTGCCTCCTCTCGTGAAATTGGTAAATGTCAAAGCAGCGCGTCGTTAGTGGATGTTCACGGTCAGGGACAAGTCGCTTGCTTGTCCTCTTCAGCAAAAACAACAACAGAGAAGAATGCAGCAGGCGACACAACGGGTTACTCCATGGAGCTCTTTACACATACCGTCCCTGGCTTAGAAAGTGAAGCAGTTAACAGTCCATGCCCATTACAAGTTGAATCTGACATGGAGTGCACTGATGCACAGCCACAGCCAGACTACTATGCTGGTCCTCTGACTCAGACCACAACATTGCCCTCGCAGGGTGCTGATCAAGAATCAGACCCTGATGAGACTATGTTGCCCCATCACGAACGCTATACCACCGACCGACACGGTGACACAGACGAAGTTGCACACGAGCTACAAGAAGAGGTAATAGATGACCCAGTTCTTGACCCCGATTGGCAGCCTTTGGGGGAACAGGGTGCAGGCGGCAGCAGTTCTGAAGCGGAGGAGGAGGGGCCGCAGCAGGCATCAACATCGCAACAGGTTCCATCTGCTGGGCCCGTATCTTGCCCAAAACGCGTGGCAAAGCCAAAACCTGTTGGAGGACAGCGTGGCCATCCGGTTAAAGCTCAGTCTGCAATGCCTGAAAAGGTATCCGATGCTAGAAAGAGTGCAGTCTGGCATTTTTTTAAACAACATCCAATTGCTCAGCGCAAAGTCATCTGTCAAAAATGTTCAACTACCTTAAGCAGAGGACAGAATCTGAAAAGTCTCAATACAAGTTGCATGCATAGACATTTAACCACCATGCATTTGCAAGCCTGGACTAACTACCAAACGTCCCTTAAGGTTGTAGCACCCTCGGCCAATGAAGCTAGTCAGCAACGCAACATCCCTTCCGGCAGTGTAGGGCCACCATTTTCCGCACCACCTGCAGTATCTGTGCAGGTTTCTTTGCCAGGCCAAAGCAGTCAGGGTCAGGGAATCACCAGTTTCGTAGTAGGAAACACTGCATCTAGGGCACCGGTGGCAACAATACCATCTCCCACCGTCTCTCAGTCTGCCATGTCCACCGGCACCCCCGCTAGTTCCACGATCTCCAGCTATCCAGTCCAGCTCACCCTACATGAGACTATGGTTAGAAAAAGGAAGTACTTAGCCTCGCATCCGCGTACACAGGGTTTGAACGCACACATAGCTAGACTAATCTCGTTAGAGATGATGCCCTACCGGTTAGTTGAAAGCGAAGCTTTCAAAGCCCTGATGGACTACGCTGTACCATGCTACGAGCTACCCAGTCGACACTTTTTTTCCAGAAAAGCCATCCCAGCCCTCCACCAGCATGTTAAAGAGCGCATCGTCCATGCACTCAGGCAATCTGTGAGCACAAAGGTGCACCTGACAACAGATGCATGGACCAGTAGGCATGGCCAGGGACGTTACGTGTCCATCACGGCACACTGGGTAAATGTGGTGGATGCAGGGTCCACAGGGGACAGCAAGTTTGGGACAGTTCTGCCTAGCCCACGGTCTAGGAAACAATTGGCTGTAGCCGTTCGCACCCCCTCCTCCTCCTCTTCGTCCTCCTGCAGAAGCGAGAGCTCGTCCACAGACCGCAGTCGCACAACCACTCCATCCGCAGCTGCCACTGTTGCACACCAGGTCTCCCATTATGGGGCAGCTACTGGCAAACGTCAGCAGGCTGTATTGGCTATGAAGTGTTTGGGCGACAACAGACACACCGCGGAAGTTCTGTCCGAGTTCTTGCAGAAAGAAACGCAGTCGTGGCTGGGCACTGTAGATCTTGAGGCAGGCAAGGTAGTGAGTGATAACGGAAGGAATTTCATGGCTGCCATCTCCCTTTCCCAACTGAAACACATTCCTTGCCTGGCTCACACCTTAAACCTGGTGGTGCAGTGCTTCCTGAAAAGTTATCCGGGGTTATCCGACCTGCTCCTCAAAGTGCGTGGACTTTGCTCACATATCCGCCGTTCGCCCGTACACTCCAGCCGTATGCAGACCTATCAGCGTTCTTTGAACCTTCCCCAGCATCGCCTAATCATAGACGTTGCAACAAGGTGGAACTCAACACTGCACATGTTTCAGAGACTGTGTGAACAGAGGTGGGCTGTTATGTTTTTGTGGGAGGATACACATACACGGGCAGGCAGTAGGATGGCAGACATGGAGTTGTCAGGTGTGCAGTGGTCGAAGATTCAAGACATGTGTCAAGTCCTTCAGTGTTTTGAGGAATGCACACGGCTGGTTAGTGCAGACAATGCCATAATAAGCATGAGCATCCCCCTAATGCGTCTGCTGATGCAAAGTTTGACGCACATAAAGGATCAGGCGTCTGCAGCTGAGGAAGAGGAAAGCCTTGATGACAGTCAGCCATTGTCTGGCCAGGGCAGTGTACAGGACGAGGTAGCGGGCGAAGAGGAGGAGGAGGACGAGGAGGATGATGGGGATGATTATATTTTTAATGAGGAAGCTTTTCCGGGGCCACTGGAAATTGGTGGCGCGGCAAGGCCGGGTTCTGGTTTTTTGAGGGACACAAGTGACGTGGATTTGCCTGAAACTGCCCCTCAACCAAGCACAACCGCAGATTTGAGAACTGGAACTTTGGCCCACATGGCGGATTATGCCTTACGTATCCTCAAAAGGGACACACGCATAACTAAAATGATGAATGATGACGATTACTGGTTGGCCTGCCTCCTTGATCCTCGCTATAAAGGCAAATTGCAAAATATAATGCCACATGAGAACTTGGAACTAATATTAGCAACCAAACAATCAACTCTTGTTGACCGTTTGCTTCTGGCATTCCCTGCACACAGCGCCCGTGATCGTTCTCACACGAGCTGCAGGGGCCAGCAGACCAGAGGAGTTAGAGAAGCAGAAATCAGAAGTGGCGTTGGCCAGAGGGGTTTTCTGACCAGGTTGTGGAGTGATTTTGCTATGACCGCAGACAGGACAGGTACTGCAGCATCAATTCAAAGTGACAGGAGACAACATTTGTCCAGTATGGTTACAAACTATTTTTCATCCCTTATCGATGTTCTCCCTCAACCGTCATTCCCATTTGATTACTGGGCATCAAAATTAGACACCTGGCCAGAATTGGCAGAAAATGCATTGCAGGAGCTTGCTTGCCCGGCAGCTAGTGTCCTATCAGAAAGAGTATTCAGTGCTGCAGGTTCAATACTAACAGAAAAAAGGACTCGTCTGGCTACCCAAAATGTAGATGATCTAACCTTCATTAAAATGAACCACAACTGGATTTCGAAATCTTTTGCCCCACCTTGCCCGGCTGACACCTAGCTTTCCTATGAAAAAGTCTTGCCTGTGGACTATTCTGAATGCCTTTTCCAATCTCGTAATTTTCTGCACCTGATTGTCCAGCATACGACATGTTTACACCTCACTAAATGGCCAAACTCCCCACACGGGGCCGTGGTATCGACACTTGGCGACAGCACCCGTGAGAGTGCAGTTTGTCTGAAGAGGTGGGTGAGCCCGCTTTTGGTCGACGGCACTGCCACTGGGTCCCTCCTAGTACAATAAAGTGTCTCTGGCGGTGGTGGTGCGCACCCAACATCAGACACACCGTTGTAATATGAGGGGCCCTGGGCCTGTACCGCCGGCCACAAGACAGTTTCCCCCCACCCCAGCTCAAACAGTGCTCTACCACTTGCAAAATTATCTCACAGCTCCACCAATGTTTAGTCTATGCGCTGACATCCTTCAATGCCTGCCACTAACAATACCATTGTATTGACATTTTTGTTATGTTAGGCCTTTGATGCCTGTCTGTGGTCACTCCTTCCACTAGGCCTCCACTGACCACACCACTGCTGCCCGTGTACCCCTGTAACCAATTTAAAATTGCCTACAGCCATGTGTTATTATTTTAGGCCTTCGATGCCTGTCTGCGGTGACTCCTTCCACTAGGCCTCCACTGACCACACCACTGCTGCCCGTGTACCCCTGTAACCAATTTAAAATTGCCTACAGCCATGTGTTATTATTTTAGGCCTTCGATGCCTGTCTGCGGTGACTCCTTCCACTAGGCCTCCACTGACCACACCACTGCTGCCCGTGTACCCCTGGAACCAATTTAAAATTGCCTACAGCCATGTGTTATTATTTTAGGCCTTCGATGCCTGTCTGCGGTCACTCCTTCCACTAGGCCTCCACTGACCACACCACTGCTGCCCGTGTACCCCTGTAACCAATTTAAAATTGCCTACAGCCATGTGTTATTATTTTAGGCCTTCGATGCCTGTCTGCGGTGACTCCTTCCACTAAGCCTCCACTGACCACACCACTGCTGCCCGTGTACCCCTGTAACCAATTTAAAATTGCCTACAGCCATGTGTTATTATTTTAGGCCTTCGATGCCTGTCTGCGGTGACTCCTTCCACTAGGCCTCCACTGACCACACCACTGCTGCCCGTGTACCCCTGGAACCAATTAAAAATTGCCTACAGCCATGTGTTATTTTTTTAGGCCTTCGATGCCTGTCTGCGGTCACTCCTTCCACTAGGCCTCCACTGACCACACCACTGCTGCCCGTGTACCCCTGGAACCAATTTAAAATTGCCTAAAGCCATGTGTTATTATTTTAGGCCTTCGATGCCTGTCTGCGGTCACTCCTTCCACTAGGCCTCCACTGACCACACCACTGCTGCCCGTGTACCCCTGGAACCAATTTAAAATTGCCTACAGCCATGTGTTATTATTTTAGGCCTTCGATGCCTGTCTGCGGTGACTCCTTCCACTAGGCCTCCACTGACCACACCACTGCTGCCCGTGTACCCCTGGAACCAATTTAAAATTGCCTACAGCCATGTGTTATTATTTTAGGCCTTCGATGCCTGTCTGCGGTCACTCCTTCCACTAGGCCTCCACTGACCACACCACTGCTGCCCGTGTACCCCTGGAACCAATTTAAAATTGCCTACAGCCATGTGTTATTATTTTAGGCCTTCGATGCCTGTCTGCGGTCACTCCTTCCACTAGGCCTCCACTGACCACACCACTGCTGCCCGTGTACCCCTGGAACCAATTTAAAATTGCCTACAGCCATGTGTTATTATTTTAGGCCTTCGATGCCTGTCTGCAGTCACTCCTTCCACTAGGCCTCCACTGACCACACCACTGCTGCCCGTGTACCCCTGGAACCAATTTAAAATTGCCTACAGCCATGTGTTATTATTTTAGGCCTTCGATGCCTGTCTGCGGTCACTCCTTCCACTAGGCCTCCACTGATCACACCACTGCTGCCCGTGTACCCCTGGAACCAATTTAAAATTGCCTACAGCCATGTGTTATTATTTTAGGCCTTCGATGCCTGTCTGCGGTCACTCCTTCCACTAGGCCTCCACTGACCACACCACTGCTGCCCGTGTACCCCTGGAACCAATTTAAAATTGCCTACAGCCATGTGTTATTATTTTAGGCCTTCGATGCCTGTCTGCGGTCACTCCTTCCACTAGGCCTCCACTGACCACACCACTGCTGCCCGTGTACCCCTGGAACCAATTTAAAATTGCCTACAGCCATGTGTTATTATTTTAGGCCTTCGATGCCTGTCTGCGGTCACTCCTTCCACTAGGCCTCCACTGACCACACCACTGCTGCCCGTGTACCCCTGGAACCAATTTAAAATTGCCTACAGCCATGTGTTATTATTTTAGGCCTTCGATGCCTGTCTGCGGTCACTCCTTCCACTAGGCCTCCACTGACCACACCACTGCTGCCCGTGTACCCCTGGAACCAATTTAAAATTGCCTACAGCCATGTGTTATTATTTTAGGCCTTCGATGCCTGTCTGCGGTCACTCCTTCCACTAGGCCTCCACTGACCACACCACTGCTGCTCGTGTACCCCTGGAACCAATTTAAAATTGCCTACAGCCATGTGTTATTATTTTAGGCCTTCGATGCCTGTCTGCGGTCACTCCTTCCACTAGGCCTCCACTGACCACACCACTGCTGCCCGTGTACCCCTGGAACCAATTTAAAATTGCCTACAGCCATGTGTTATTATTTTAGGCCTTCGATGCCTGTCTGCGGTCACTCCTTTCACTAGGCCTCCACTGACCACACCACTGCTGCCCGTGTACCCCTGGAACCAATTTAAAATTGCCTACAGCCATGTGTTATTATTTTAGGCCTTCGATGCCTGTCTGCGGTCACTCCTTCCACTAGGCCTCCACTGACCACACCACTGCTGCCCGTGTACCCCTGGAACCAATTTAAAATTGCCTACAGCCATGTGTTATTATTTTAGGCCTTCGATGCCCGTCTGCGGTCACTCCTTCCACTAGGCCTCCACTGACCACACCACTGCTGCCCGTGTACCCCTGGAACCAACATCAGAAAATATAAAAATAAGTATTTTGCTTATAAAAAAGAAAATACTTGAGAGATATCAAATGCAGACATTTTAACATTAAAAACAAACACATACAACAAAAATCTGGTACAGTACTAAAAATGGCCACCAGCTACAATAACTTTCTCCTGCAAGTAGTTAACTGAAAGGTTTTTTCAATTTTAAACACAGATATGGCATCCACCGAGTGTTGTCCTGTCGCGTCTTCTTTATATTATTGCCAAGAAGATGCAAAACAATGAAAATAATAAAATCATTATTTACCAAAAAAATAGAGTAAGTCAAAACCACATTGCAAATAAACATTCATTACAAATAAAGAAGCAGGGCGCGTCCGAGGGTGAGTATATACCTAATAAGAATATAATCACCCTCGGACGCGCCCTGCTTCTTTCCGACAGCCTTCCTTCCTAAGAATCAGCCCTTCTGTGGTGTAGAGAGAGGGTTTGTTACACTCCAAGGTGTTCCCCAGGTTGCCTTTCCTGAGCTTCGATCTTCCGGCTCTCGTTTAGTAGTTGTTGGAAACTACGCTGCATTGGGCCTACAAATTGGGTATGGGGTGTAGAGAGATGGTGTGTTCCACTCCAAGGTGTTCCCCAGGTTGCCTTTCCTGAGCTTCGATCTTCCGGCTCTCGTTTAGTAGTTGTTGGAAACTACGCTGCATTAGGCCTACAAATTGGGTATGGGGTGTAGAGAGATGGTGTGTTCCACTGTAGAGAGAAGGTGTGTTCCACTCCAAGGTGTTCCCCAGGTTTCCTCGCCAATGCTTCGATCATCATGCTCTCGTTTAGTAGTTGTTGGAAACTACGCTGCATTAGGCCTACAAATTGGGTATGGGGTGTAGAGAGATGGTGTGTTCCACTCCAAGGTGTTCCCCAGGTTTCCTCTCCATTGCTTCGATCTTCCGGCTCTCGTTTAGTAGTTGTTGGAAACTACGCTGCATTAGGCCTACAAATTGGGTATGGGGTGTAGAGAGATGGTGTGTTACACTCCAAGGTGTTCCCCAGGTTTCCTCTCCATTGCTTCGATCTTCCGGCTCTCGTTTAGTAGTTGTTGGAAACTACGCTGCATTAGGCCTACAAATTGGGTATGGGGTGTAGAGAGATGGTGTGTTCCACTGTAGAGAGATGGTGTGTTCCACTCCAAGGTGTTCCCCAGGTTTCCTTGCCAATGCTTCGATCATCATGCTCTCGTTTAGTAGTTGTTGGAAACTACGCTGCATTAGGCCTACAAATTGGGTATGGGGTGTAGAGAGATGGTGTGTTCCACTGTAGAGAGATGGTGAGTTCCACTCCAAGGTGTTCCCCAGGTTTCCTTGCCAATGCTTCGATCATCATGCTCTCGTTTAGTAGTTGTTGGAAACTACGCTGCATTAGGCCTACAAATTGGGTATGGGGTGTAGAGAGATGGTGTGTTCCACTCCAAGGTGTTCCCCAGGTTTCCTCTCCATTGCTTCGATCTTCATGCTCTCGTTTAGTAGTTGTTGGAAGCTACGCTGCATTAGGCCTACAAATTGGGTATGGGGTGTAGAGAGATGGTGTGTTACACTCCAAGGTGTTCCCCAGGTTTCCTCTCCATTGCTTCGATCTTCCGGCTCTCGTTTAGTAGTTGTTGGAAACTACGCTGCATTAGGCCTACAAATTGGGTATGGGGTGTAGAGAGATGGTGTGTTACACTCCAAGGTGTTCCCCAGGTTTCCTCTCCATTGCTTCGATCTTCCGGCTCTCGTTTAGTAGTTGTTGGAAACTACGCTGCATTAGGCCTACAAATTGGGTATGGGGTGTAGAGAGATGGTGTGTTCCACTCCAAGGTGTTCCCCAGGTTGCCTTTCCTGAGCTTTGATCTTCCGGCTCTCGTTTAGTAGTTGTTGGAAACTACGCTGCATTAGGCCTACAAATTGGGTATGGGGTGTAGAGAGATGGTGTGTTCCACTGTAGAGAGATGGTGTGTTCCACTCCAAGGTGTTCCCCAGGTTTCCTCGCCAATGCTTCGATCATCATGCTCTCGTTTAGTAGTTGTTGGAAACTACGCTGCATTAGGCCTACAAATTGGGTATGGGGTGTAGAGAGATGGTGTGTTCCACTCCAAGGTGTTCCCCAGGTTTCCTCTCCATTGCTTCGATCTTCATGCTCTCGTTTAGTAGTTGTTGGAAACTACGCTGCATTAGGCCTACAAATTGGGTATGGGGTGTAGAGAGATGGTGTGTTCCACTCCAAGGTGTTCCCCAGGTTTCCTCTCCATTGCTTCGATCTTCCGGCTTTCGTTTAGTAGT
Organism: Ranitomeya imitator; assembly: GCF_032444005.1. Taxonomy (NCBI): domain Eukaryota; kingdom Metazoa; phylum Chordata; class Amphibia; order Anura; family Dendrobatidae; genus Ranitomeya; species Ranitomeya imitator. The sequence continues at coordinate 325,237,495 of NC_091286.1, read as the reverse complement.
TGTTGGAAACTACGCTGCATTAGGCCTACAAATTGGGTATGGGGTGTAGAGAGATGGTGTGTTACACTCCAAGGTGTTCCCCAGGTTTCCTCTCCATTGCTTCGATCTTCCGGCTCTCGTTTAGTAGTTGTTGGAAACTACGCTGCATTAGGCCTACAAATTGGGTATGGGGTGTAGAGAGATGGTGTGTTACACTCCAAGGTGTTCCCCAGGTTGCCTTTCCTGAGCTTCGATCTTCCGGCTCTCGTTTAGTAGTTGTTGGAAACTACGCTGCATTAGGCCTACAAATTGGGTATGGGGTGTAGAGAGATGGTGTGTTCCACTGTAGAGAGATGGTGTGTTCCACTCCAAGGTGTTCCCCAGGTTTCCTCGCCAATGCTTCGATCATCATGCTCTCGTTTAGTAGTTGTTGGAAACTACGCTGCATTAGGCCTACAAATTGGGTATGGGGTGTAGAGAGATGGTGTGTTCCACTCCAAGGTGTTCCCCAGGTTTCCTCTCCATTGCTTCGATCTTCATGCTCTCGTTTAGTAGTTGTTGGAAACTACGCTGCATTAGGCCTACAAATTGGGTATGGGGTGTAGAGAGATGGTGTGTTCCACTCCAAGGTGTTCCCCAGGTTTCCTCTCCATTGCTTCGATCTTCCGGCTCTCGTTTAGTAGTTGTTGGAAACTACGCTGCATTAGGCCTACAAATTGGGTATGGGGTGTAGAGAGATGGTGTGTTACACTCCAAGGTGTTCCCCAGGTTTCCTCTCCATTGCTTCGATCTTCCGGCTCTCGTTTAGTAGTTGTTGGAAACTACGCTGCATTGGGCCTACAAATTGGGTATGGGGTGTAGAGAGATGGTGTGTTCCATTCCAAGGTGTTCTCCAGGTTGCCTTTCCTGAGCTTCGATCTTCCGGCTCTCGTTTAGTAGTTGTTGGAAACTACGCTGCATTAGGCCTACAAATTGGGTATGGGGTGTAGAGAGATGGTGTGTTCCACTGTAGAGAGATGGTGTGTTCCACTCCAAGGTGTTCCCCCGGTTTCCTCGCCAATGCTTCGATCATCATGCTCTCGTTTAGTAGTTGTTGGAAACTACGCTGCATTAGGCCTACAAATTGGGTATGGGGTGTAGAGAGATGGTGTGTTCCACTCCAAGGTGTTCCCCAGGTTTCCTCGCCAATGCTTCGATCATCATGCTCTCGTTTAGTAGTTGTTGGAAACTACGCTGCATTAGACCTACAAATTGGGTATGGGGTGTAGAGAGATGGTGTGTTCCACTCCAAGGTGTTCTCCAGGTTGCCTTTCCTGAACTTCTATCTTCAGGCTCTCATTAAATTGTGGTTAAACGGAACAACTGCATTTGGCGTACTAGTTGGTTTGGGGCCTACTATCGGTGTCTGCCGCTCCTTGCTGTTCTCCTGGTTTCCTGTCCTGAAATTCCGTTTTCAGGCGCTCATTAAGTAGTTGTTAATGTTAGACTGCATTTGGCCTACTAGTTGGGTTGGGGCCTACTATCGGTGTCTGCCACTCCTTGCTGTTCTCCTCCACTGAACAAAGCTGTGCCGCCTGTTTACTACTGTTGCCAATTTTGAACTGCATTTCGACTACTTACTGATTTGGGCCTACTCTCTGTGTCAGCCTCTCATTCCAGTTGTCCTCCACTGCAATGCCCCCTGATTAGTCCTGTGTTACCAATTTTGAACTGCATTTAGCCCACTTTATTCTTTGGGCCTATATCTGTGTTTCCTCCTCATCCTGCCCATTGCCCAGCCAGTGATAGATGAGTCTGCTGGTACATTGACCCATAACGCAACATTTCCCGTGCACGCTACACTGCAAGATTGTGACCCTGCTGAAAGTCAGGTCCCCCTTCCCGCATACCATACCACCTTACACGGGGACAAACAGGAAGGTGCAGATGAAAGTGCAGGTTCCTTCATCAGGTGGGGGGAGGAATACTAGTTGGCGACGTCACTGGCACAGGGCCTCTCATGGTACGCAAAAGTGTTGCTGCCGGTGGGAGGCGCCCCCGCCGTGCAAACACACCGCTGTACTTTGAGGGGCCCTGTGCCAGTGCCAATGCCAACGAATGGGCCCCCCCTGCTTACTCAGGTTCACAGCACTTGCAAAGTTGAAATACTTACCTCTCCCTGCTCCACTGCCGTGACGTGGTCCAGATTTCCTGGGCCCACTAATTACTTGAACCAGCCCTACCCACCACAACTTTAGCCAAATGACCCCGAATTTCAAATGCCTTCCAATTATTATAAGGTAAATTACGCTTGACAAGCTTCATTAAGAAGAATGGATGGTTTTGACATTAAAATGGGCACTCTAGGTGTTTTCCTGGCCCCCACTCACTGCCGACTATGCTGCCCCATTGACTTGCATTTCACTCGACCCGACTTTTGAGATAGTCGGGTTTCGCGAAACCCGGCTCGACTCTAAAAAGGTCAAGGTCGCTCAACTCTACAATTGACCACATCAGCACCCTTCTTGGTTAAATCAGTCAACGGTTTAGCAACACTAGATAAATTACTGATGAAGCGACGATAAAAATTAGCAAAGCCCAGGAACTTTTGCAGACTCTTCACAGATGTCGGCTGAGTCCAATCATAGATGGCCTGGACTTTAACAGGGTCCATCTCGATAGTAGAAGGGGAAAAAATGAAACCAAAAAATGAAACCTTCTGAACTCCAAAGAGACACTTTGACCCCTTCACAAACCAAGAATTCGCACGAAGGACCTGGAACACCATTCTGACCTGCTTCACGTGAGACTCCCAATCATCCGAGAAGACCAAAATATCATCCAAATATACAATCAGGAATTTATCCAGGTACTCTCAGAAGATGTCATGCATAAAAGACTGAAATACTGATGGAGAATTGGAAAGCCCGAATGGCATAACCAGGTACTCAAAATGACCCTCGGGCGTATTAAATGCTGTTTTCCATTCATCGCCCTGTTTAATACGCACAAGATTATACGCACCACGAAGATCTATCTTGGTGAACCAACAAGCCCCCTTAATCCGAGCAAATAAATCAGACAGCAGCGGCAAAAGGTACTGAAATTTGACTGTGATCTTATTAAGAAGGCGGTAATCAATACAAGGTCTCAAAGAACCATCCTTCTTGGCCACAAAAAAGAACCCTGCTCCCAATGGTGACGACGACGGGCGAATATGACCCTTCTCCAAGGATTCCTTTATATAACTCCGCATAGCGGCGTGTTCTGGCACAGATAAATTGAACAGTCAGCCCTTAGGAAACTTACTACCAGGAATCAAATCGATAGCACAATCGCAATCCCTATGAGGAGGTAGGGCACTGGATATGGGCTCATCAAATACATCCCGGTAATCTGACAAAAACTCCGGGACTTCAGAAGGGGTGAATGACGAAATAGACAAAAATGGAACATCACCATGTACCCCCTGACAACCCCAGCTGGTCACAGACATAGATTTCCAATCCAATACAGGATTATGGACCTGTAGCCATGGCAACCCCAAAACGACCACATCATGCAGATTATGCAACACCAAAAAGCGAATATCCTCCTGATGTGCAGGAGCCATGCACATGGTCAATTGGGTCCAGTACTGAGGCTTATTCTTGGCCAAAGGCATAGCATCAATTCCTCTCAATGGAATAGGATACTGCAAGGGCTCCAAGAAAAAACCACAGCGCCTAGCAAACTCCAAGTCCATCAAATTCAGGGCAGCAACTGAATCCACAAATGCCATAATAGAATAGGATGACAAAGAGCAAACAGAGTAACGGACAAAAGAAATTTCGACTGTACTGTACCAATGGTGGCAGACCTAGCGAAACGCTTAGTGCGCTTAGGACAATCGGAGATAGCATGAGTGGAATCACCACAGTAAAAACATAGCCCATTCCGAAGTCTGTGTTCTTGCCTTTCAGCTCTGGTCAAAGTCCTATCACATTGCATAGGCTCAGGTCTATGCCCAGATAATACCGCCAATACCGCCAAATGGTGCACAGCTTTACGCTCACGCAGGCGTCGATCGATCTGAATGGCCAAAGACATAGACTCATTCAGACCAGCAGGCATGGGAAATCCCACCATGACATCCTTAAGGGCTTCAGAGAGACCCTTTCTGAAAATTGCTGCCAGGGCACATTCATTCCACTGAGTGAGTACAGACCACTTCCTAAACTTCTGACAATATATCTCTACCTCATCCTGACCCTGACACAGAGCCAGCAAGATTTTCTCTGCCTGATCCACTGAATTCGGTTCATCATAAAGCAATCCAAGCGCCAGAAAAAACGCATCAACATCACGCAATGCCGGATCTCCTGGCGCAAAGGAAAATGCCCAGTCTTGAGGGTCGCCACGTAACAAAGAAATAATGATTTTCACTTGTTGAACAGGGTCACCTGAGGAGCGAGGTTTCAAAGCAAGAAACAATTTACAATTATTTTTGAAATTCAGAAACTTAGATCTATCCCCAAAAAACAAATCAGGAATAGGAATCCTAGGCTCTAACATCGGATTCTGAACCACAAAATCTTGAATGTTTTGTACCCTTGTAGTGAGATTATCCATATAAGAGGACAGAACTTGAATGTCCATATCTACACCTGTATCCTGAACCACCCAGAGGTAAAGGGGAAAAGAGAGACAAAACACACTGCAAAGAAAAAAAAATGGTCTCAGAACTTCTCTTATCCCTCTATTGAGCTGCATTAATACTTTGGGCCACCTGTACTGTTATGACCTGGTGGTTAGGACAATAATGGACCTGGTGGTTAAGAGCACACGGAATGACCTGATAGTTACAAATAATACAAAACAAGCTCTGAGACGTGGGAACTCTGCTGACCGCAATCCCTAATCCTATCACACACACTAGAAATAGCCGTGGATTGCTCCTAACGCTCCCTATGCAACTCGTCACAACCTAAGGATCTAGCTAGCCCTGAAGATAGAAAAATAAAGCCTACCTTGCCTCAGAGAAATTCCCCAAAGGAAAAGGCAACCCCCCACATATAATGACTGTGAGATAAGATGAAATTACAAACACAGAGATGAAATAGATTTAGCAAAGTGAGGCCCGACTTACTGAACAGTCAGAGGATAGGAAAGGTAACTTTGCGGTCAGCACAAAAACTACAAAAAGACCACGCAGAGGGCGCAAAAAGACCCTCTGCACCGACTCATGGTGCGGAGGCGCTCCCTCTGCGTCCCAGAGCTTCCAGCAAGCATGACAAAAATCAAAATAGCAAGCTGGACAGAAAAATAGCAAACAAAGGAAAACAAGCAGGAACTTAGCTTCTGCTGGGAAGACAGGTCACAAGAACGATCCAGGAGTGAACTAGACCAATACTGGAACATTGACAGGTGGCATGGAGCAATGATCTAAGTGGAGTTAAATAGAGCAGCCAGCTAACGAATTAACCTCGTCACCTGTGGAAGGAAACTCAGAAGCCGTAGCCCCACTCACAACCACCAGAGGAAGCCCATGGACAGAACCAGCCGAAGTACCATTCATGACCACAGGAGGGAGCTTGACAACAGAATTCACAACAAGTGTCGCCCATTCACCCCTCGTACAGTCACTGGCTTGCGAGCATCACCAGGTGTATTGCGTAGCATTGGGTGAAGGCAGAGGACATAAAATTCCCCTCGCCCCAGAATCCACGCAAAGCTCGACTGTAAGACTGGATGGGCCTATAGTAATTGTCCCCTTGAAGGATAGTTTGGAGGAAAAAGTCACTGTGTCTAGTGTACCTCCTCCAACAACTACTAGATGCTGACGTTTTCCCGACCGCTGGGAACATCTGGAGGCAAGATGTCCTGACTGCCGGCAAACATGACAGACCTTGAGTGCACGAGCGGTCCGAAACTTAGGTCCCGCCATGGCCTCATGTTACTTGGATGCCTGGACCGGAGATTTCAAAGGTATGGCGAAAGTGGGAGCCAGCCGAGACCTCTGCCTACACTAGGCTCGCTCTAACCTCCGCACACTAAAATGGACGTCAATGCGAGTTGATATAGTTATTAGCTCCTCCAGTCTGGTGGGAATCTTCCTGGTGGCCAAATCGTCCTTCACATGGTCACCCAGCCCCCTCCAAAATATAGGGGTGAGGGCTTCATCCGGTCACTCCAGCTCAGATGCTAAAGTCCGGAAGTGGATGGCAAAATAACTGAGCATGGTTGAGCCCTGTGACAATGTCAGCAGTTGGAGCACCGTATCATGGGTGACTCGAGGTCCTAAAATGACCTGTTTCAGAGTGCTCAGAAACAATGAAGCACTCTGCACCACATGATCATTGCGCTCCCACAAAGGCGTAGCCCTCTCCAACGCCCTGTTTGACAGAAGGGATATAATAATGAATCCCACCTTTGCCCGCTCTGTTGGAAAGCGTGCTGCCAGGAGCTCGAAGTGTATTGCGCACTTACTCACGAATCCCCAACATGACTTGCAATCACCAGAGTATTTATCAGGCAGAGGAAGGCTGGATAAGGTCGGAACAGAGGTGGCAGTGGACAAACTTGCTGCAGCCACGCTAGCAGCCTGAACAGCTACTGCGGTAACATCCACAGCTGAGGTTGCACGCTCGAGAGCTGCCAACCTGCCCTCCAGCTGCTGGATGAATCGCTGCAGTCACTGTTCATCCGCCATTACTAGCCAGACCCTGGTGCAAGTATAATGTTAGGGCTGGTGGAACGCATCGAGTAAATATGGAGATAATATTGGTGTGTTCGCAGCCCGGGGTCCACTGTGCAGGAGTGGAACTTGCTGCTAGTAAATGGCGGCACTATATGACGTATTACCCCTGAACAGACACTGGTTCCGTCACCCGATCTGTATAGGAGCGAACTCTGTTGCTTCACAGAGTCGCCGGGATAAAAGATAACTCTGTGCCCTGTTAACTAGGGTTGAGCGAAACGGATCGGACAAATTGAAAAATCGCCGACTTTTGGCAAAGTCGGGTTTCGTGAAACCCGACCGGATCCTAGTGTGGGAACGGCCATGAGGTCGGCGATCAGCTCGCCAAAGTCGCGTTTCGTATGATGTTTTCAGCACCATTTCTCAACCAATGAAGGAGGACGCAGAGTGTGGGCAGCGTGATGACATAGGTCTCGGTCCCCACCATCTTAGAGAAGGAAATGACAGTGATTGGCTTGCTTTCTGCGGCGTCACAGGGGCTATAAATGGACGTGCACGCCGACTGCCATCTTACTTCTGCCGATCTTCCAGCCACGTTCTGCCACTTACATTGTGTAGTGTAATACACTGGGCCTGAGTTTTGGTGCAGTCTCCCCCCAAAAAAAGGAGATGTAAATTGGCACTAAGTGGATCTACGTCAGCTCTGTTAGTTTGTCGTACATCTTCCAGCCACATTCTGCCACTTGCATTGTGTAGTGTAATACACTGGGCCTGAGTTTTGGTGCAGTCTCCCCCCCCCAAAAAAGGGAGATTTAAATTGGCACTAAGTGGATCTACGTCAGTTCTGGTAGTTTGTCGTATATCTTCCAGCCTCGTTCTGCCACTTACATTGTGTAGTGTAATACACTGGGCCTGAGTTTTGGTGCAGTCTCCCCCACAAAAAAGGGAGATTTAAATTGGCACTAAGTGGATCTACGTCAGTTCTGTTAGTTTTTCGTATATCTTCCAGCCACGTTCTGCCACTTACATTGTGTAGTGTAATACACTGGGCCTAAGTTTTGTTGCAGTATCCTTCCAAAAAAAGGGAGATTTAAATTGGCACTAAGTGGATCTATGTCAGTTCTGTTAGTTTGTCGTGTATCTTCCAGCCACGTTCTGCCACTTACATTGTGTAGTGTAATACACTGGGCCTGAGTTTTGGTGCAGTCTCCCCCCCAAAAAAGGGAGATTTAAATTGGCACTAAGTGGATCTACGTCAGTTCTGTTAGTTTGTCGTATATCTTCCAGCCACGTTCTGCCACTTACATTGTGTAGTGTAATACACTGGGCCTGAGTTTTGGTGCAGTCTCCCCCCCCAAAAAAAAGGGAGATTTAAATTGGCACTAAGTGGATCTACGTCAGTTCTTTTAGTTTGACGTATATCTTCCAGCCACGCTCTGCCACTTACATTGTTTAGTGTAATACACTAGGCTTGAGTTTTGTTGCAGTCTCCCCCCCAAAAAAGGGAGATTTTAGTTGGCACTAAGTGGATCTACGTCAGTTCTGTTAGTTTGACGTATATCTTCCAGCCACACTCTGCCACTTAAATTGTGTAGTGTAATACACTAGGCCTGAGTTATGGTGCAGTCTCCCCCCCAAAAAAGGGAAATTTAAATTGGCATTAAGTGGATCTACGTCAGTTCTGTTAGTTTGTCGTATATCTTCCAGCCACGTTCTGCCACTTACATTGTGTGGTGTAATACACTACGCCTGAGATATGGTGCAGTCTCCCCCCAAAAAAAGGGAGATTTAAATTCTCAACAAGTTTATATACATCTTCTACCTTGTTTTACAGTACCATATAACGGTTGTTATTTTGATTAGATTTTTCCTAAAATGAGGAAGAGGCCATGGATGGTTGTTGCCAGCTGGTACTGATGGTGGTGGTGGTGGAGCATCTGGTGGTAGTGGAAAAAGCAAAATAGCACCCAAGGCTCGAGGTGTTGAGCCAGCGTCATCGTCTGGCTACACAAGGCCTCGAAGGCTCCCTTATCTGGGAGTAGGAAAACAGCTTTTAAAGCTGGAGCAGCAGGAAAAAGTTTTGGCTTTCCTTGCTGACTCAGCCTCTAGCTCTTTTGCCTCCTCTTCAGAAAGTTCGAAGTATAAAAGCAGCGAGTCGTCAGTAGATGCTCCCGATCAAGAACAAGTTGCTTCCTTGTGTCCTTCACCCAAACCAAAAGTGAAGGATGCTGTAGGCAACACTACAGTTTACTCCATGGAGCTCTTTACACATACCATGCCTGGGTTAGAGAGGGAAATTGTTAACAGCCCATTACAAGGTGAATCGGACATGGAGTGCACAGATGCACAGCCACAGCTAGATTATTATGCTGTTCCATTGACTCAGATCACTACATTGCCCTCGCAGTGTACTGAGCCAGAATCTGACCCTGATGAGACTATGGTGCCCCGTCCCGAACGCTATAGCACCTTTCACGGTGACACAGAGGAAGGTGCACATGACATTGAAGAGGAGGTGATAGATGACCAGTTGTTGACCCAGATTGGCAGCCATTGGGGGAAGAGGGTGCCGCTGCCAGTAGCTCAGAAGCGGAGGAGGATCATCCGCAGCAGCCATCTACATCGCAACAGCTTTCATCTGCCAGGCCCGTATCTGGCCCAAAACATTTGTCAAAACTAAAAACAGTTTTAGGACAGCGTGGCCATCCGGTGAAAGTAGTACAGTGTGCAATGCCTGAAAAGTTATTCCATAGTAGGAAGAGTACAGTGTGGGAATTTTTTAACCAAGATCCGAATGATTAGTGTAAAGTTATCTGTATGAAATGCTAAAAGACCTTTAGCAGAGGGAAGAGTCTCTAAAATTTAAATACAACGTGCATGCTTAGACATTTAACCAGCATGCATTTGCAAGCCTGGACTAACTACCAAATGTCCCGTACCGTTGGTGCACATGCTCAGAATGAAGGTAGTCAGCAACGCTCCATTGCTTCCCTCACTGTAAGCCCACCGGTTAGGACACCACCAGCAGCAAATGTGGAGGTATCGTCGCAAGGCGAAAGCAGTCAGGGAATCACAAGGTTCTTGGTAGGAAACACTGTATGTAGGCCAACATCAAGAATACCATCACCAATCCTCTCTCAATCTGCCATGTCCACCACCGCCCCCACTAGTTCCACCATATGCAGCTCTCCAGTCCAGCTCACCCTACAAGAGACTCTCGTTAGGAAAAGAAAGAACTCATCCTCTCATCCCCGTACACAGGGTTTGAATGCCCACATTGCTAGACTAATCTCGTTAGAGATGATGCCCTACCGGTTGGTTGAAAGCAAAGCTTTAAAAGACCTGATGGCCTATGCAGTACCACTCTATGACCTACCCAGTCGACACTTCTTTGTGGAAAAGCCATCCCAGCCCTCCACCAGCATGTCAAAGACTGCATTCTCCATGCACTGAGGCAGTCAGTCAGTAGAAAGGTGCACCTCACAACAGATGCATGGACCAGTAGGCATGGCCAGAGACATTACGTGTCCATCACGGCGCACAGGGTTAATGTGGTGGATGCAGGGTCCACAAGGGACAGCCATAGTGGGACAGTTCTGCCTAGCCCACGGTCTAGGAAACAGTTGGCTGTAGGCGTTCGCCACCCCTCCTCCTCCTCCTCCAGAAGTGAAAGCTCATCCACAGAGCGCAATCGCATTACCACTCCATCCGCAGCTGCCAGTGTTGCCCACAAGGTGTCCCATTATTGAACAGCTAGTGGTAACCGTCAGCAGGCTGTGCTACAAATGAAGTGTTTGGGAGACAACAAACACACCGCGGAAGTACTGGCCGAGTACTTGCAGCAAGAAACTCAGTCATGGCTGGGCAGTGTACATCTTCAGGCAGGCAAGGTAGTCAGTGATAACGGAAGGAATTTTATGGCTGCAATAGCCCTTTCAGAACTGAAACACATACCTTGCCTGGCTCACACCTTGAAGCTGGTAGTGCAGTGCTTCCTGAAAAATTATCCGGAGTTACCAGCCCTGCTCCTGAAGGTGCGAAGACTTTGCTCGCACATCCGCCGGTTGCCCGTACACTCCAGCCGTATGCTGAACCATCAGCGATCGCTGAATCTTCCCCAGCACCGCCTAATAATCAACGTTGCAATAAGGTGGAACTCCACACTGCACATGCTTCAGAGGCTGTGCGAATAGAGGCGTGATGTCATTTATTTGTGGGAGGTTACACATACACGGGCAGGCAGTTGGATGGCAGACATGGAGTTGTCTGGTGTGCAGTGGTCGAAGCTCCAAGACCTCTGTGAAGTCCTTCAGTGTTTTGAGGAATGCACATGGCTGGTAAGTGCAGACGATGCCATCATAAGCATGAGCATCCCACTAATGCGTCTGCTGATGCAAAGTATGTCGCACATTAAGGAGCAGGCGTCTGCAGCCGAGGAGGGAAGCCTTGATGACAGTCAGCCATTGTCTGCTCAGGGAACTCTCCTGGATGAGGTGGCAGACGAAGAGGAGGAGGATAATGGGGATGAATATTTATGGGAGGAGGATGCTTCTCAGGGGGCAATAGAAACTGGTGGTGTTGCAAGGTCAGGTACAGGGTTTTTGTGGGACACAAGAGATGTTGATTTGCAAGAAAGTGCTCCTCAACCCAGCACAGGCAGTGAATTGACACCTGGAACATTGGCCCACATGGCTGAGTATGCCTTGCGTATCCTAAAAAGGGACCCCCGCATTATCAAAATGATGACCGATGATGATTACTGGTTGGACTGCCTCCTGGATCCACGATACAAAGGAAAATTACAAAATATCATGCCACATGAGAATCTTGAACAAATATTGGCTACCAAACAAGCAACTCTTGTAGACCGTTTGGTTCAGGCATTCCCAGCACACAGCGGCGGTGATGGTTCTCATACGAGCTGTAGGGGGCAACATGGCAGTGGTGTTAGAGGTGCACAAATATGAAGTGGCGTTGGACAGAGGGGTTTTATGACCAGGTTGTGGAGTGATTTCGCAATAACTGCAGACACGACAGGTACTGCTGCATCGATTCAAAGTAACAGGAGACAGCATTTGTCCAGTATGGTTACAAATTATTTTTCCTCCCTTATCGATTTTCTCCCTCACAGGTCATTCCCTTTTGATTACTGGGCATCTAAAATAGACACCTGGTCTGAATTGGCAGAATATGCATTACAAGAGCTCGCTTGCCCAGCTGCTAGTGTGCTATCAGGAAGAGTCTTCAGTGCTGCTTGTTCAATTCTGACCGAAAAAATGACACATCTGGCTACCCGAAATGTTGATGATCTAACCTTCATTAAAATGAACCAATCATGGATTTCAAATTATTTTGCCCTACCTTCCCCTGCTGACATGTATCTTGTCTGAAAAATGTCTTGCTTTTGGCCTCCTCTTACTGACTGCTCCAATTCTGCCATTTGCAGCTGCTGAATGTCCACCATAGGCCATTTTTATACCTCCCTAAATGGGCTGACTCCTCCCACAGGGCCGTGGTCACCACTTGGTGCAAGCACCAGTGCAAGTGCCATTTGCCTGGACAGGTGGGTGTGCCCAATCTTGGAAGACGGCACTGGCACAGGGTCCTTCATAGTACAATGAAGTGTCTCTGACGGTGGTAGTGCACAACCAACGTCAGAAACACCATCGTAATATGAGGGCCCATGTGCCAGTACTGCCGCCCACGAGAGAGTGTTCCCCTCCAGCTCGAACAGTGCTCTACCACTTGGAAAACTTACCTCTCCCTGCTCCACCACTGTGTAGCATGTGCTGTTAAATCCATCAATGGCACTGCCAATACAAATTTGTTGAAATGATAGATGATAGTAAAAATATAGAGGGGCCCTGGCCTCCACTTAGACCAGTTAATACTTTGCGCCAACTATCACTGTCTGCTACTCAGCAGAGGGGCCCACCCGTGTACCTAGCTATGCCACCTGTTTATTTATGAACAAATTTTTGGCAGACATTTAGCCCACTTTATTATTTTGGCCTACTAACTGTGTCAGCCACTCATTACAGTTGTCCTCCAGTGAACAAAGTAGGGTTGAGCGACTTTTACTTTTATAGGATCGGGTTGGGTTTCACGAAACCCGACTTTCTCAAAAGTCGGGTCGAGTGAAATTGGCCGATCCTATAGAAAAGTCGGGGTTGGGGTCGGCCGAAACACGAAACCCAATGCAGTGCAATGGGATACTATGGTTCCCAGGGTCTGAAGGAGAGGAAACTCTCCTTCAGGCCCTGTGATCCATATTTAAGTGTAAAATAAAGAATTAAAATAAAAAATATTGCTATACTTACCCTCTGACGCGCCCTGGTACTAACCGGCAGCCTTCCTTCCTTAGAATCAGCGCGTGAAAGACCTTAGATGACGTCGCGGCTTGTGATTGGTCGCGCGACCGCCCATGTGACCGCTCACGCGACCAATCACAAGCCGCGACGTGACCGAAGGTCCTTCAAGCGCTGATTCGTAGGAAGGAAGGCTGCCGGAAAGAAGCAGGGCGCTTCCGAGGGTGAGTATATTCCTATTATAGGAATAAGTAAGAGGGTAAGTATAGCAATATTTTTTATTTTAATTCTTTATTTTACACTTAAATATGGATTCCGATACCGATTTCCGATATTGCAAACATATCGGAACTCGGTATCGGAATTCCGATACCAGATTCAGAAGATCGCCGACCTCATGGCCGACCCCACACAGGGGTCGGGTCGGGTTTCATGAAACCCGACTTTGCCAAAAGTCGGCGACTTCTGAAAATGGCCGACCCGTTTCGCTCAACCCTAGAACAAAGCAATTCCGCCTGTGTACTCCTGTTACCAATTTTGAATTGCATTTAGCCTACTTTTTTATTTTTGGCCTACTAAGTCTGTCTGAGCCACTCTTTACAGTTGTCCTCCACTGAACAAAGCAATTCCGCCTGTGTACTCCTGTTACCAATTTTGAACTGCATTTAGCCTACTTACTTATTTGGGCCTAGTAACTGTGTCAGCCACTCCTTACAGTTGTCCTCCACTGAACAATACAATGCTGCCTGTGTACTCCTGTTACCAATTTTGAACTGCATTTAGCCTACTTTTTTATTTTAGGCCTACTAAGTCTGTCTGAGCCACTTATTACAGTTGTCCTCCACTGAACAAAGCAATGCCGCCTGTGTAATCTTGTTACCAATTTTGAACTGCATTTAGCATACTTTTTTATTTTAGGCCTACTGTCTGTCTGAGCCACTTATTACAGTTGTCCTCCACTGAACAAAGCAATGCCGCCTGTGTACTCCTGTTACCAATTTTGAACTGCATTTAGCCTACTTAGTTATTTGGGCCTAGTAACTGTGTCAGCCACTCCTTACAGTTGTCCTCCACTGAACAAAGCAATGCCGCCTGTGTACTCCTGTTGCCAATTTTGAACTGCATTTAGCCTACTTTTTATTTTAGGCCTGCTAAGTCTGTCTGAGCAACTCATTACAGTTGTCCTCCTCCACTGAACAAAGCAATGCCGCCTGTGTACTCCTGTTACCAATTTTAAACTGCATTCAGCCTACTAACTTATTTGGGCCTAGTAACTGTGTCAGCCAATCATTACAGTTGTCCTACTCCAATGAACAAAGCAATGCCGCCTATGTACTCCTGTTACCAATTTTGAACTGCATTTAGCCTACTTACTTACTTGGGCCTAGTAACTGTGTCAGCCACTCCTTACAGTTGTCCTCCACTGAACAATGCAATGCTGCCTGTGTACTCCTGTTACCAATTTTGAACTGCATTTAGCCTACTTTTTTATTTTAGGCCTACAAAGTCTGTCTGAGCCACTTATTACAGTTAACCTCCACTGAACAAAGCAATGCCGCCTGTGTACTCCTGTTACCAATTTTGAACTGCATTTAGCCTACTTTTTTATTTTAGGCCTACTAAGTCTGTCTGAGCCACTTATTACAGTTGTCCTCCACTGAACAAAGCAATGCCGCCTGTGTAATCCTGTTACCAATTTTGAACTGCATTTAGCCTACTTTTTTATTTTAGGCCTACTAAGTCTGTCTGAGCCACTTACTACAGTTGTCCTCCACTGAACAAAGCAATGCCGCCTGTGTACTCCTGTTACCAATTTTGAACTGCATTTAGTCTACTTACTTATTTGGGCCTAGTAACTGTGTCAGCCACTCCTTACAGTTGTCCTCCACTGAACAATGCAATGCCGCCTGTGTACTCCTGTTACCAATTTTGAACTGCATTTAGCCTACTTTTTTATTTTAGGCCTACTAAGTCTGTCTGAGCCACTTATTACAGTTGTCCTCCACTGAACAAAGCAATGCCGCCTGTGTACTCCTGTTACCAATTTTGAACTGCATTTAGCCTACTTACTTATTTGGGCCTAGTAACTGTGTCAGCCACTCCTTACAGCGGTCCTCCACTGAACAATGCAATGCCGCCTGTGTACTCCTGTTACCAATTTTGAACTGCATTTAGCCTACTTTTTTATTTTAGGCCTACTAAGTCTGTATGAGCCACTTATTACAGTTGTCCTCCACTGAACAAAGCAATGCCACCTGTGTACTCCGGTTACCAATTTTGAACTGCTTTTAGCCTACTTTTTTACTTTGGGCCTATATCTGTGTTTCCTCCTCATCCTGCCCATTGCCCAGACACTTCTAGATGAGTCTGCTGGTACATTGACCCAGACCACTACATTCCTCTTGCACTCTACACAGCCAGAATCTGACCCTGCTGAAAGTCAGGTTCCCCTTCCCGCATACTATACCACCTTACACGGGGACAAAAAGGAAGATGCAGATGAAAGTGCAGTTTCCATCCTCAGGTGGGGGGGCATACTCATTGGCACTAGCACAGGGCCCCTCTGAAATACTTACCTCTCCCTGCTCCACCGCCGTGATGTATTCCGCGTTTCCTGGGCCCACAAAAATCTTGAGCCAGCCCTACCCCCCCACAACTTACCCAAATGACCCCCTGTTTTCAATGCCTAACTATTATTATAAAGTTAATTAAGATTGACAAGCTTCAGTAATATGAATTGATGTTTTTGGCATTAAAATGGGCACTGTAGGTGTTTTCCTGTCCTCCACTCACTGACGAATTTGATTCCCCATTGACTTGCATTGGGTTTCATGTTTCAGTCGGCCCCCGACTTTTCGCAATAATTGGCCGATTTCACCCGACCCGACTTTTGACAAAGTCGGATTTCGCGAAACCCGACTCGATCCTAAAAAAGTAAAAGTCGCTCAACTCTACTGTTAACCTCACAGTATGTCACAGCTCTCTAACGGAGCAGGTAGCATATAGAGGTCACACAGTCAGCAACAGCACTCAAATAACTCCTCTCCGGAGGTGCCGGAATTCTAGTGGCTATACGCCAGCCCTGAATTCATACACACAAAATCCTCTCCGGAGGTGCCGGAATTCTTGTGGCTATACAGCCGACCCTGAGCACATGCTGACAGCAACCACAAAAGTAGCTAAGCTCATACACACATGAACTTAAGTAGATACTAGCCATGCGGCCATGCAAACCTTTTATAGAGGAAGCTCTCCAGGACCTTCCTATTGGTCCAATAAGAACTGCTTCAGGACCTAAGCATGTGATCCCCGACCTCCAATGAGAGGTCGTTCCATGTGCATGCCCAGTAGAAGAAAAGCAGGACTTCATCCCAGGAGCATCTACTCACCGCACAACAGTGCTGGTTACAATGGCTGAGTCTGGAAGATCAGCAGTAACCAAGCACACAGCATCTGCCTGAGCCAGACGCTGGGACCGACGTCTCCGCTGAGCAGGCTCCACTGTGGCCGGAGAAGAATGGGAGACCACAGGGGAGGTGGCTCGAGATTCCCCCTATGCAGCGGCGGGACCTCAACACCTAACATATGTATATATATATATATATATATATATATATATATATATACAGTTCAGACCAAAAGTTTGGACACACCTTCTCATTTAATGATTTTTCTTTATTTTCATGACTAGGAAAATTGTACATTCACACTGAAGGCATCAAAACTATGAATTAACACATGTGGAATTATATACTTAACAAAAAAGTGTGAAACAACTGAAATTATGTCTTATATTCTAGATTCTTCAAAGTAGCCACCCTTTGCTTTGATGACTGCTTTGCACACTCTTGACATTCTCTTGATGAACTTCAAGAGGTAGTCATCGGGACTGGTTTTCAATTCACAGGTGTGCCCTGTCAGATTTAATAAGTGGGATTTCTTGCCTCATAATTGGTATTCAGACCATCAGTTGTATTGTGCAGAAGTCTGGTGGATACACAGCTAATAGTCCTACTGAATAGACTATTAGAATGTGTATTATGGTAAGAAAAAAGCAGCTAAGTAAAGAAAAATGAGTGGCCATTATTACTTTAAGAAATGAAGGTCAGTGAGTCCTAAAAATTGGGAAAACTTTGAAAGTGTCCCCAAGTGCAATGCATCACATATGAATGAGGACTGTCTCTGGAGTTCTGGCCATCATGCCTGTTCCATATATACTAAGTGAAACATGAGCTAAGTTCTCCTTGTTATGATTCATTAACTTACTTCTGATGAACCTCATTGGAGGGGAAACGCGTTGAGTGTGTGGACATTGGAGTATATGATATAATATATCATCTGCCATTACTAGCAGACTTATCTTTAATTGGGGAATACTTATTGTGAACTGCAACCACTCTCATTGTAAGGGCTGCGATTTTGGAGCATATGTTGTGTTGATAGTACTATATTACATAGACATTCCTGGATTGTACAAGGTGTCTTTTGAATTATTGAAACACATTTTCATTTTTGAATAGAGAGTAGTTTTCATACCCATTATAGAACATACTAAACTGATATTTTGAAATATTTATCAAATATGTAAAAACTGATGTGATTTTCTGCATTAAGATAAGATCATTTTTTTTCTATTGCCCTTTGCTTCTTTCCTCAATCTGACCATAATACATACATAAACAAGTAGTGGATTATTGTTATCTATCTTCGCATAAAAGCCTTTTTGCATTTT
Organism: Ranitomeya imitator; assembly: GCF_032444005.1. Lineage (NCBI taxonomy): Eukaryota > Metazoa > Chordata > Amphibia > Anura > Dendrobatidae > Ranitomeya > Ranitomeya imitator. The sequence continues at coordinate 325,219,818 of NC_091286.1, read as the reverse complement.
AGGGAATATATTTTTTGTAGGCTCATCAGCTACAGATCTAGGCATCTACATAGTAACCCTCAGTCACTACAATTTTCTATAAGCAGATTAAATATAGATTGTATAAAACGATCTTAAAACTTTTTTTATCTATCTTTTCACTCTTTTTGCATCTTTTGCACTCCCCTGCCACCGATAGAGACATTTAGGGCAGAGAGGGAGAGCCGCCGATGAGTGGGGGCGCCAGTGCACCGGATATAGGGTGCCAACCTCCGCTGTCAGGCAGAGTGAGACAGGCTGTATATAGGGTCAGGCACTTCCCCCTGGGTGCCTCTAGATATTTTAAATTTTATGCATTGGTGTTGGTATATATTCACTTGTTGTATTTAAATTTTTTTAGTCATTTAAATAATAAAAGTTGAAGTTTTATCAATTTATATATTAGAGCTTGGTGGTGATTATTAGGGTTGAGCGAAACGGGTCGAACATTTTCAAAAGTCGCCGACTTTTGGCTAAGTCGGGGTTTCATGAAACCCGATCCGACCCCTGTGCGGGGTCAGCCATGCGGTACGCGACTTTCGCGCCAAAGTCGCGTTTCAATGACGCGAAAAGCGCCATTTCTCAGCCAATGAAGGTAAACGCAGAGTGTGGGCAGCGTGATGACATAGGTCCTGGTCCCCACCATCTTAGAGAAGGGCATTGCAGTGATTGGCTTGCTGTCTGCGACGTCACAGGGGCTATAAAGAGGCGTTCCCGCCGACCGCCATCTTACTGCTGCTGATCTGAGCTTAGGGAGAGGTTGCTGCCGCTTTGTCAGAAGCAGGGATAGCGTTAGGCAGGGTCCATTAACCACAAAACCGCTTGTGCTGCAGCGATTTGCACTGTCCAACACCACCCTCGGTGTGCAGGGACAGTGGAATTTTTTTTTTTTTTTTTTTTCCCCTCAGCGCTGTAGCTCATTGGGCTGCCCTAGAAGGCTCCCTGATAGCTGCATTGCTGTGTGTACGCCGCTGTGCAAACCAACTGCTTTTTTCAAAGCACAAATCCTCTTGTTCCTTCCTTTCTGCACAGCTATCTTTTTTGTTTGTCCACACTTTTTATTTCATTTGTGCATCAGTCCACTCCTTATTGCTGCCTGCCATACCTGGCTGAGATTACTGCAGGCAGGGAGATAGTAGCTGCCTGCCATACCTGGCTGAGATTACTGCAGGCAGGGAGATAGTAATTGTAGGACATTCCCTGTTTTTTTTTTTTTTTTTTTTTTGGTGGGAGATTAAGATTGGCAATTTGGCATTTCTGCTAGAGTGCCATCCCTGTGTGTGCCATCTCTCTCACATAGTGGGCCATAGAAAGCCTTTTCATTTTTCTGTATTTTTTTTTGTGGGGTGTATAAATTCTCCCTGATAAAAATACAGTGGGAGATTAATATTGGCCTTTGGGCTTGTGTGCCAGTCCTGAGTGTGCCATCTCTCTCACAAATAGTGGGCCATAGAAAGCCTATTTTATTTTTTTTTGGGTTTTATAAATTCTCCCTGAAAAAAAGGGAGATTAATATTGGCCTCTGGGCTTCTGTGCCAGTCCTGAGCGTGCCATCTGTGCCAGTCCTGAGCGTCCCATCTCTCTCACAAATAGTGGGCCATAGAAAGCCTATTTAATTTTTTTTTTGGTTTTATAAATTTTCCCTGAAAAAAGGGAGATTAATATTGGCCTCTGGGCTTGTGTGCCAGTTGTGAGCGTGCCATCTGTGCCAGTCCTGAGCGTGCCATCTCTCTCACAAATAGTGGGCCATAGAAAGCCTATTTAATTTTTTTTTTGGTTTTATAAATTTTCCCTGAAAAAAGGGAGATTAATATTGGCCTCTGGGCTTGTGTGCCAGTTGTGAGCGTGCCATCTGTGCCAGTCCTGAGCGTGCCATCTCTCTCACAAATAGTGGGCCATAGAAAGCCTATTTAAATATTTTTTTGGTTTTATAAATTCTCCCAGAAAAAAAGGGAGATTAATATTGGCCTCTGGGCTTCTGTGCCAGTTGTGAGCGTGCCATCTGTGCCAGTCCTGAGCGTGCCATCTCTCTCACAAATAGTGGGCCATAGAAAGCCTATTTAAATATTTTTTTGGTTTTATAAATTCTCCCAGAAAAAAAGGGAGATTAATATTGGCCTCTGGGCTTCTGTGCCAGTCCTGAGCGTGCCATCTGTGCCAGTCCTGAGCGTCCCATCTCTCTCACAAATAGTGGGCCATAGAAAGCCTATTTTATTTTTTTTTTGGGTTTCAGAAATTCTCCCTGGAAAAAAAAAGGGAGATTAATATTGCCCTTTGGGCTTGTGTGCCAGTACTAAGCGTTCCATCTCTCTCTCTCTCTCAGTCAGTGGGCCATAGAACGCATATTTTTGGTTTTATTTGTTTTCTAAATTCTCCCTGAAAAAATCATTTTATTTTATTTGGTTTCTAAATTCTTCCTGATAAAATCATATTTTTTTTATTATTTTTATTTCTAAAGTCTCCCTGAAAAAAAAAAAAAAAAAAAACAACCAAAAAAACAGTGGGAGATTAATATTGGCCTTTCTGCTTGTGTGCCAGTCTTGACTCCTGGGTGTGCCATCTCTCTCTCTCTCTCTCTCTCTCTCTCTCTCTCTCTCTCTCTCTCCAATTGTGGTCCATAGAAAGCCTATATTTTTTTTCCTTGATTTGGGTTCTAAAATCTACCAGAGAAAATAACTACATCAATCATTGGTAGAAAAATATTGGCCTCTGGGTTTGTGTGCCACTCCTGACTCCTGTGTGCGTCATCTCTCAGTCAGTGGGCCATAGAACGCCTATTTTTGGTTTTATTTGTTTTCTAAATTCTCCCTGAAAAAATTATTTTATTTTATTTGGTTTCTAAATTCTTCCTGATAAAATCATATTTTTTTTATTATTTTTTTTTCTAAAGTCTCCCTGAAAAAAAAAAAAAAAAACAGTGGGAGATTAATATTGGCCTTTCTGCTTGTGTGCCAGTCTTGACTCCTGGGTGCGTCATCTCTCAGTCAGTGGGCCATAGAACGCCTATTTTTGGTTTTATTTGTTTTATAAATTCTCCCTGAAAAAATCATTTTATTTTATTTGGTTTCTAAATTCTTCCTGATAAAATCATATTTTTTTTATTATTTTTTTTTCTAAAGTCTCCCTGAAAAAAAAAAAAAAAAAACAACCAAAAAAAACAGTGGGAGATTAATATTGGCCTTTCTGCTTGTGTGCCAGTCTTGACTCCTGGGTGCGTCATCTCTCAGTCAGTGGGCCATAGAACGCCTATTTTTGGTTTTATTTGTTTTCTAAATTCTCCCTGAAAAAATCATTTTATTTTATTTGGTTTCTAAATTCTTCCTGATAAAATCATATTTTTTTTATTATTTTTTTTTCTAAAGTCTCCCTGAAAAAAAAAAAAAAAAAAACAACCAAAAAAAACAGTGGGAGATTAATATTGGCCTTTCTGCTTGTGTGCCAGTCTTGACTCCTGGGTGTGCCATCTCTCTCTCTCTCTCTCTCCAATTGTGGTCCATAGAAAGCCTACATTTTTTTTCCTTGATTTGGGTTCCAAAATCTACCAGAGAAAATAACTCCATCAATCATTGGTAGAAAAATATTGGCCTCTGGGCTTGTGTGCCACTCCTGATTCCTGTGTGCGTCATCTCTCACTCAGTGGCCCATAGAAAGCATATAGTTTGTTACATTTGTTTTCTAAATTCTCCCTGCAAAAATCTATTTTTTTTTTTTTGGGGGGTTTCTAAAGTGTTCCTGAAAAAAATAAAAATAAAAAAAAAATAATAGTGTGACATTAATATTAACATTTGTGCTTCAGTGACAGTCCTGCGTGTGGGGCATCTCTCTAATTTGCAGCCACCAAAAAAAGAGTGTGTAACATTGGGCCTGATTTTCGCTGTGGTCTCACCAACCTGTAAAGGGGTAGCTAAATCATACAGAAGTTATAGCTCACCGTGTAAGTTGTGTGACTGCAACAAATAACGTTAGTTTGGTTACGTTTTTAAAACAATGAGGAAGTCTAGTGGAAGAGGTCGTGGCCGGGGGCGTTCATTGTCAGCTGGTAATGAGGGTAGTGGTAGTGGTGGAGCATCAGGTGGTCGTGGGGGAAAAAATATTGCACCTAAGTCTGGAGCTGTGGAGCCAGGTTCGTCGTCCGGCTACACAAGGCCTCGAACGCTCCCTTTTCTGGGATTAGGAAAACCGCTTTTAAAGCCGTAGCAGCAAGAGCAAGTTTTGGCTTATCTTGCTGACTCAGCCTCTAGCTCTTTTGCCTCATCTCGTGAAACTGGTAAAAGTAAAAGCAGCGCGTCGTTAGTGGATGTTCACGGTCAGGGACAAGTCACTTCCTTGTCCTCTTCAGCAAAAACAACAACAGAGAAGAATGCAGCAGGCGACACAACGGGTTACTCCATGGAGCTCTTTACACATACCGTCCCTGGCTTAGAAAGTGAAGCAGTTAACAGTCCATGCCCATTACAAATTGAATCTGACATGGAGTGCACTGACGCACAGCCACAGCCAGACTACTATGCTGGTCCTTTGACTCAGACCACAACATTGCCCTCGCAGGGTGCTGATCAAGAATCAGACCCTGATGAGACTATGTTGCCCCATCACGAACGCTATACCACCGAACGACACGGTGACACAGACGAAGTTGCGCAGGAGGTACAAGAAGAGTTATTAGATGACCCAGTTCTTGACCCCGATTGGCAGCCATTGGGGGAACAGGGTGCAGGCGGCAGCAGTTCTGAAGCAGAGGAGGAGGAGGGGCCGCAGCAGGCATCAACATCGCCACAGGTTCCATCTGCCGGGCCCGTATCTTGCCCAAAACGCGTGGCAAAGCCAAAACCTGGTGGAGGACAGCGTGGCCATCCGGTTAAAGCTCAGTCTGCAATGCCTGAAAAGGTATCCGATGCTAGAAAGAGTGCAGTCTGGCATTTTTTTAAACAACATCCAATTGATCAGCGCAAAGTCATCTGTCAAAAATGTTCTACTTCCTTAAGCAGAGGTCAGAATCTGAAAAGTCTCAATACTAGTTGCATGCATAGACATTTAACCACCATGCATTTGAAAGCTTGGACTAACTACCAAACGTCCCTTAAGGTTGTTGCACCCTCGGCCAATGAAGCTAGTCATCAACGCAACATCCCTTCCGGCAGTGTAGGACCACCATTTAGCGCACCACCTGCTGTATCTGTGCAGGTATCTTTGCCAGGCCAAAGCAGTCAGGGTCAGGGAATCACCAGTTTCGTAGTAGGAAACACTGCATCTAGGGCACCGGCGGCAACAATACCATCTCCCACCGTCTCTCAGTCTGCCATGTCCACCGGCACCCCCGCTAGTTCCACGATCTCCAGCTCTCCAGTCCAGCTCACCCTACATGAGACTATGGTTAGAAAAAGGAAATACTTAGCCTCGCATCCGCGTACACAGGGTTTGAACGCCCACATAGCTAGACTAATCTCGTTAGAGATGATGCCCTACCGGTTAGTTGAAAGCGAAGCTTTCAAAGACCTGATGGACTACGCTGTACCACGCTACGAGCTACCCAGTCGACACTTTTTTTCCAGAAAAGCCATCCCAGCCCTCCACCAGCATGTTAAAGAGCGCATCGTCCATGCACTCAGGCAATCTGTGAGCACAAAGGTGCACCTGACAACAGATGCATGGACCAGTAGGCATGGCCAGGGACGTTACGTGTCCATCACGGCACACTGGGTAAATGTGGTGGATTCAGGGTCCACAGGGGACAGCAAGTTTGGGACAGTTCTGCCTAGCCCACGGTCTAGTAAACAGTTGTCTGTAGCCGTTCGCACCCCCTCCTCCTCCTCCTCCTCGTCCTCCTGCAGAAGCAAGAGCTCGTCCACAGACCGCAGTCGCACAAACACTCCATCCGCACCTGCCACTGTTGCACACCAGGTCTCCCATTATGGGGCAGCTACTGGCATACGTCAGCAGGCTGTATTGGCTATGAAGTGTTTGGGCGACAATAGACACACCGCGGAAGTTCTGTCCGAGTTCTTGCAGCAAGAAACGCAGTCGTGGCTGGGCACTGTAGATCTTGAGGCAGGCAAGGTAGTGAGTGATAACGGAAGGAATTTCATGGCTGCCATCTCCCTTTCCCAACTGAAACACATTCCTTGCCTGGCTCACACCTTAAACCTGGTGGTGCAGTGCTTCCTGAAAAGTTATCCGGGGTTATCCGACCTGCTCCTCAAAGTGCGTGGACTTTGCGCACATATCCGCCGTTCGCCTGTACACTCCAGCCGTATGCAGACCTATCAGCGTTCTTTGAACCTTCCCCAGCATCGCCTAATCATAGACGTTGCAACAAGGTGGAACTCAACACTGCACATGCTTCAGAGACTGTGCGAACAGAGGCGGGCTGTTATGTTTTTGTGGGAGGATACACATACACGGGCAGGCAGTAGGATGGCAGACATGGAGTTGTCAGGTGTGCAGTGGTCGAAGATTCAAGACATGTGTCAAGTCCTTCAGTGTTTTGAGGAATGCACACGGCTGGTTAGTGCAGACAACGCCATAATAAGCATGAGCATCCCCCTAATGCGTCTGCTGATGCAAAGTTTGACGCACATAAAGGATCAGGCGTCTGCACCAGAGGAAGAGGAAAGCCTTGATGACAGTCAGCGATTGTCTGGTCAGGGCAGTGTACATGACGAGGTACCGGGCGAAGAGGAGGTGGAGGATGAGGAGGATGATGGGGATGAGTATATTTTTAATGAGGAAGCTTTCCCGGGGGCACGGGAAATTGGTGGCGTGGCAAGGCCGGGTTCTGGTTTTTTGAGGGACACAAGTGACGTAGATTTGCCTGCAACTGCCCCTCAACCAAGCACAACCGCAGATTTGACAACGGGAACTTTGGCCCACATGGCGGATTATGCCTTGCGTATCCTCAAAAGGGACACACGCATTACAAAAATGATGAACGATGACGATTACTGGTTGGCCTGCCTCCTTGATCCTCGCTATAAAGGCAAATTGCAAAATATTATGCCACATGAGAACTTGGAACTAATATTAGCAACAAAACAATCAACTCTTGTTGACCGTTTGCTTCTGGCATTCCCTGCACACAGCGCCCGTGATCGTTCTCACACGAGCTCCAGGGGCCAGCAGACCAGAGGTGTTAGAGGGGCAGAAATCAGAAGTGGCGTTGGACAGAGGGGTTTTCTGACCAGGTTGTGGAGTGATTTTTCTATGACCGCAGACAGGACAGGTACTGCAGCATCAATTCAAAGTGACAGGAGACAACATTTGTCCAGTATGGTTACAAACTATTTTTCATCCCTTATCGACGTTCTCCCTCAACCGTCATTCCCATTTGATTACTGGGCATCCAAATTAGACACCTGGCCAGAATTGGCAGAATATGCATTGCAGGAGCTTGCTTGCCCGGCAGCTAGTGTCCTATCAGAAAGAGTATTCAGTGCTGCAGGTTCAATACTAACAGAAAAAAGGACTCGTCTGGCTACCCAAAATGTAGATGATCTAACCTTCATTAAAATGAACCACAACTGGATTTCAAAATCTTTTGCCCCACCCTGCCCGGCTGACACCTAGCTTTCCTATGAAAAGGTCTTGCCTGTGGACTATTCTGAATGACTTTTCCAATCTCGTAATTTTCTTCACCTGATTGTCCAGCATACGACATGTTTCCACCTCACGAAATGGCCAAACTCCCCACACGGGGCCGTGCTATCGCCACTTTGCGCTTGGACCCTTGAGAGTGCTGTTTGTCTGAAGAGGTGGGTGTGGCCGCTTTTGGTCGACGGCACTGCCACTGGGTCCCTCATAGTACAATAAAGTGTCTCTGGCGGTGGTGGTGCGCACCCAACGTCAGACACACCGTTGTAATATGAGGGGCCCTGTGCCTGTACCGCCGGCCACAAGACAGTTCCCCCCCCCAGCTCAAACAGTGCTCTACCACTAGCAAAATTATCTCTCACAGCTTCACCAATGTGTAGTCTAGCCGCTGACATCCTTCAATGCCTGGCACTGACAATACCATTGTTTTGACATTTTTGTTATGTTAGGCCTTCGAAGCCTGTCTGCGGTCCCTTCTTTCTACAACTACTACACTGACCAGGCCACTGCTGGCCGTGTTACCCTGGAACCAATTTAAAAGTGCCTACAGTCAGCCCAATTTTGTTATGTTAGGCCTTCGAAGACTGTCTGCCGTCACTCCTTCCACTAGACTTCCACTGACCATACACTGCTGCCCATGTACCCCTGGAACCAATTTAAAGTGCCTACAGCCAGCCCAATTTTGTTATGTTAGGCCTTCGAAGCCTGTCTGCGGTCACTCCTTCCACTAGACTTCCACTGACCAGACCACTGCTGCCCGTGTACCCCTGGAACCAATTTAAAAGTGCCTACAGCCATGTGTTATTATTTTAGGCCTTCGATGCCTGTCTGCGGTCACTCCTTCCACTAGGCCTCCACTGACCACACCACTGCTGCCCGTGTACCCCTGGAACCAATTTAAAATTGCCTACAGCCAGCCCAATTTTTTTATTTTAGGCCTTCGATGCCTGTCTGCGGTCCATTCTTTCAACTACTACTACACTGACCAGGTCACTGCTGCCCGTGTACCCCTGGAACCAATTTAAAATTGCCTACAGCCATGTGTTATTATTTTAGGCCTTCGATGCCTGTCTGCGGTCACTCCTTCCACTAGGCCTCCACTGACCACACCACTGCTGCCCGTGTACCCCTGGAACCAATTTAAAATTGCCTACAGCCAGCCCAATTTTTTTATTTTAGGCCTTCGATGCCTGTCTGCGGTCCATTCTTTCAACTACTACTACACTGACCAGGTCACTGCTGCCCGTGTACCCCTGGAACCAATTTAAAATTGCCTACAGCCAGCCCAATTTTTTTATTTTAGGCCTTCGATGCCTGTCTGCGGTCCATTCTTTCAACTACTACTACACTGACCAGGTCACTGCTGCCCGTGTACCCCTGGAACCAATTTAAAATTGCCTACAGCCATGTGTTATTATTTTAGGCCTTCGATGCCTGTCTGCGGTCACTCCTTCCACTAGGCCTCCACTGACCACACCACTGCTGTCCGTGTACCCCTGGAACCAATTTAAAATTGCCTACAGCCATGTGTTATTATTTTAGGCCTTCGATGCCTGTCTGCGGTCACTCCTTCCACTAGGCCTCCACTGACCACACCACTGCTGTCCGTGTACCCCTGGAACCAATTTAAAATTGCCTACAGCCATGTGTTATTATTTTAGGCCTTCGATGCCTGTCTGCGGTCACTCCTTCCACTAGACTTCCACTGACCAGACCACTGCTGCCCGTGTACCCCTGGAACCAATTTAAAAGTGCCTACAGCCAGCCCAAGTTTGTTATGTTAGGCCTTCGATGCCTGTCTGCGGTCACTCCTTCCACTAGGCCTCCACTGACCACACCACTGCTGCCCGTGTACCCCTGGAACCAATTTAAAATTGCCTACAGCCAGCCCAATTTTTTTATTTTAGGCCTTCGATGCCTGTCTGCGGTCCATTCTTTCAACTACTACTACACTGACCAGGTCACTGCTGCCCGTGTACCCCTGGAACCAATTTAAAATTGCCTACAGCCAGCCCAATTTTTTTATTTTAGGCCTTCGATGCCTGTCTGCGGTCCATTCTTTCAACTACTACTACACTGACCAGGTCACTGCTGCCCGTGTACCCCTGGAACCAATTTAAAATTGCCTACAGCCATGTGTTATTATTTTAGGCCTTCGATGCCTGTCTGCGGTCACTCCTTCCACTAGGCCTCCACTGACCACACCACTGCTGTCCGTGTACCCCTGGAACCAATTTAAAATTGCCTACAGCCATGTGTTATTATTTTAGGCCTTCGATGCCTGTCTGCGGTCACTCCTTCCACTAGGCCTCCACTGACCACACCACTGCTGTCCGTGTACCCCTGGAACCAATTTAAAATTGCCTACAGCCATGTGTTATTATTTTAGGCCTTCGATGCCTGTCTGCGGTCCATTCTTTCAACTACTACTACACTGACCAGGGCACTGCTGGCCGTGTACCCCTGGAACCAACATCAGAAAATATAAAAATAAGTATTTTGCTTATAAAAAAGAAAATACTGGTGAGATATCAAATGCAGACATTTTAACATTAAAAACAAACACACAACTCTAATCTGGTACAGTACTAAAAATGGCCACCAGCTACAATTACTTTCTCCTGCAAGTAGTTAACTGAAAGTTTTTTTAAATTGAAAACACACATATGGCATCCACCGAGTGTTGTCCTGTCGCGTCTTCTTTATATTATTGCCGAGAAGATGCAAAATAATGAAAATAATAAAATCATTAATTACCAAAATAATAGAGAAAGTCAACACCACATTGCAAATAAACATTCATTCCAAATAAAGAAGCAGGGCGCGTCCGAGGGTGAGTATATACCTAATAAGAATATAATCACCCTCGGACGCGCAATGCTTATTTCCAACAGCCTTCCTTCCTAAGAATCAGCCCTTCCGTCGTGTAGAGAGACGTTGTGTTACACTCCAAGGTGTTCCCCAGGTTGCCTTTCCTGAGCTTCGATCTTCCGGCTCTCGTTTAGTAGTTCTTGGAAACTACTCTGCATTAGGCCTTCAAATTGGGTATGGGGTGTAGAGAGATGGTGTGTTCCACTCCAAGGTGTTCCCCAGGTTGCCTTTCCTGAGCTTCGATCTTCCGGCTCTCGTTTAGTAGTTGTTGGAAACTACGCTGCATTAGGCCTTCAAATTGGGTATGGGGTGTAGCGAGAGGGTGTGTTACACTCCAAGGTGTTCCCCAGGTTGCCTTTCCTGAGCTTCGATCTTCCGGCTCTCGTTTAGTAGTTCTTGGAAACTACACTGCATTAGGCCTTCAAATTGGGTATGGGGTGTAGAGAGAGGGTGTGTTACACTCCAAGGTGTTCCCCAGGTTGCCTTTCCTGAGCTTCGATCTTCCGGCTCTCGTTTAGTAGTTGTTGGAAACTACGCTGCATTAGGCCTTCAAATTGGGTATGGGGTGTAGCGAGAGGGTGTGTTACACTCCAAGGTGTTCCCCAGGTTGCCTTTCCTGAGCTTCGATCTTCCGGCTCTCGTTTAGTAGTTCTTGGAAACTACACTGCATTAGGCCTTCAAATTGGGTATGGGGTGTAGAGAGAGGGTGTGTTACACTCTAAGGTGTTCCCCAGGTTTCCTTGCCATTGCTTCGGTCTTCCGACTCTCGTTTAGTAGTTGTAGAAAAGTACACTGCATTAGGCCATACAAAATGGGTATGGGGTGGAGAGAGATGGTGTGTTACACTCCAAGGTGTTCCCCAGGTTGCCTTTCCTGAGCTTCTATCTTCAGGCTCTCATTAAATTGTGGTTAAATGGAACAACTGCATTTGGCGTACTAGTTGGTTTGGGGCCTACTATCGGTGTCTGCCACTCCTTGCTGTTCTCCTCCACTGAACAAAGCTGTGCCGCCTGTTTACTACGGTTGCCAATTTTGAACTGCATTTCGACTACTTACTGATTTGGCCCTACTCTCTGTGTCAGCCTCTCATTCCAGTTGTCCTCCACTGCAATGCCCCCTGGTTATTCCTGTGTTACCAATTTTGAACTGCATTTAGCCCACTTTCTTCTTTGGGCCTATATCTGTGTTTCCACTTCATCGTGCCCATTGCCCAGCCAGTGATAGATGAGTCTGCTGGTACATTGACCCATAACGCAACATTCCCCGTGCACGCTACACAACAACATTGTGACCCTGCTGAAAGTCAGGTTGCTCTTCCCGCATACCATACCACCTTACACGGGGACAAAGAGGAAGGTGCAGATGAAAGTGCAGGTTCCTTCATCAGGTGGGGGGAGGAATACTAGTTGGCGACGTCACTGGCACAGGGCCTCTCATAGTACGCAAAAGTGTTGCTGCCGGTGGGAGGCGCCCCCGCCGTGCAAACACACCGCTGTACTTTGAGGGGCCCTGTGCCAGTGCCAATGCCAACGAGTGGGCCCCCCCTGCTTGCTCAGGTTCACAGCACTTGCAAAGTTGAAATACTTACCTCTCCCTGCTCCACTGCCGTGACGTGGTCCAGATTTCCTGGGCCCACTAATTACTTGAACCAGCCCTACCCCCCACAACTTTAGCCAAATGACCCCCAATTTCAAATGCCTTCCAATTATTATAAGGTAAATTACGCTTGACAAGCTTCATTAAGAAGAATGGATGGTTTTGACATTAAAATGGCCACTCTAGGTGTTTTCCTGGCCCCCACTCACTGCCGACTATGCTGCCCCATTGACTTGCATTGGGTTTCGTGTTTCGGTCGATCCCGACTTTACGTCATAATCGGCCGATTTCACTCGACCCGACTTTGGACATAGTCGGGTTTCGCAAAACCCGGCTCGACTCTAAAAAGGTCAAGGTCGCTCAACTCTAGTGATTATATGTCCTCAAGTGCAGTGGCAAAAACCTTCAAGCACTACAAAGAAACTGGCTCACATGAGGACCGCCCCAGGAAAGCAAGACCAAGAGTCACATCTGCTTCTGAGGATAAGCTTATCCAAGTCACCAGCCTCAGAAATCGCAGGTTAACAGCAGCTCAGATTAGAGACCAGGTCAATGCCACACAGAGTTCTAGCAGCAGACACATCTCTAGGACTCTACATGCCTGGTTCCCACGGTGAAGCATGGAGGAGGAGGTGTGATGGTGTGGGGGTGCTTTGCTGGTGACACTCTGTTGGAAAAAGGTGCACAAGCAACTAAGATAACCGCATCCTTGAAAGGGTAGTTAAGAAAAGGCCATTCAAAAATTTGGGGGAGTGGACTGCTTCTGGAGTCATTGCTTGAAGAGCCACCATACACAGACGTATCCAGGACATGCGCTACAAGTGTCTCATTCCTTCTGTCAATCCACTCATAACCAATATACAATGCCAGAAGAGTCTTACCTGGGCTAAGGAGAAAAAGAACTGGACTGTTGCTCAGTTGTCCAAAGTGTTGTTTTCAGATGAAAGTAAATTTTGCAATTCATTTGGAAATCAAGGTCCAAGATTATGGAGGAAGAGTGGAGATGCACACAATCCAAGCAGCTTGAGGGCTAGTGTGAAGTTTCCACACTCAGTGATGGTATGGGGAGCCATGTCATCTGCTGGTGTGAGTCCACTGTGTTTTATCAAGACCAAAGCCAGCACAGCTGTCTACTAGGAAATTTTAGAGCACTTCATGCTTCCCTCTGCCGACGAGTTTTTTTGGAGAAGAAAATTTCATTCTCCAGCAGGACTTGGCACCTGTCCACACTGGCAAAAGTGCCAATACCTGATTTAAAAACTAAAATATCACTGTGCTTGATTGGCCAGCAAACTTGACTGATCATAACCCCATAGAGAATCTATGGGGTATTGTCAAGAGGAAGATGAGAGACACCAGACCCAACAATGCAGACAAGCTAAAGGCCGCTATCATAGCAACCTGGGCTTCCATAACACCTCAGCAGCGCCACAGGCTGATCGCCTCCATGCCCCTCTGCATTGATGCAGTAATTGATGCAAAAGGAGCCCTGACCAAGTATTGAGTGCATTTACTGAACATACAATTCAGTAGGCCAACATTTCAGATTTTTCAAATCATTTTTCAACTAGTGTTATAAATTATTCTGATTTACTGAGATAATGACTTTTGGGTTTTCATTGGCTGTAAATCGTGATCATCAACATTAGCAGAAATAAACACTTGAAATAAATCACTCTGCGTGTAATGACTCTATATAATATATGAGTTTCACTTTTTGTATTGAAGAACTGAAATAAATTAACTTTTTGAAGATATTCTAATTTAGTGAGAAGCACTTGTATATACCCTTTCAGGTCAACCCAGTTATTTTTATCTCAATTTTTTAACCCTAATTTAGGATATCATGATGCAATAATATCTCTCATTGTCTATGTCCTCCTATAAACCACTACTGGTTTACTACTCAATACCACAGCTAGACAGGGAGCATTATTTACTATACATTAATATTTCATCAGGGTGTTTTAAATGTGTTGTGCATTATTAATACAATTTGTGGCATAAGACAGGTGAAATCTACATTCTCCATCTACCAAAGACTTGGCTTTATTAACCATTCCAACCTTTTTTGGCTTTTTCCCAACGATATCCATCTGGCTATAAAAATGTGGAAGAAAAGTACAGTTTCTCCACATGAATACTAACTAAATGTCCCATTAAACTTTTACTTTTTCAGATGGTTGCTACTAAAATCCAAACAATTATGTAACTGGCTGGGTGGTGGCCACTGTGGCAAAGCCCAAGGAAGACCTGGAGGGGCGTGACTAGGAGACTCACCTAATCTGACCACGGACATGCAGCAGCTAATGACACCGAGGTCCGGGGAGAGACAAGGGAAGTGATTTATTGAGATGAGCACTGGCTGGTACAGCAGAGTTGGCTGCCATTAAGAAAAGCACTGGCGGGTGCAGCAGGCCAGGATACAATTACTGGGACCTGAGAACTGACAAGCGTGTGAGAACAAACTCACAACATTGCACAGGCATCTCCATGTTGGAGGAGGCAGTTTAATTAGTAGGTAACCTCCAGTTATTGACTGGGGACACTTTAGAGGAATGCATGCGGCCCCTTTAAGAAAGAGGAAGTGTGCGTGTGCATGCCTTAAGCACAGTGCCTGGAGACCTGCTAGGAGTGCACGCACCCCAGGCAGCAGCAGACTCGGAGGGAGCAGGATTGGAGCCTCGGCAGTGAGTACGCTGGTGTCTCTGCAGCGAGATGGAGACTGCAGGCAGAGATGCGGGCACTACAAGTTATTAGCATAAAGCTTAGCGATTGGACTCAAAGTGCTTTTTTGCTGAATGCAAAAGCCTCCACAAAACAAAAGTAAACATGTCTGATATTAATATACTCACTAAACTATAAGCCCCACTGGTTTGAGTTTAAATAACTAAGGCATTCTCATAGCTTCATAGCTTCTGTACTGGTCTCTTACAAATAATAATCATATTCTATTTAAAATGGCTATAAAAATACAGCGGGTGAAATAAATATTGAACATGTCACCAAGTAAATATATTTCTAAAGGTGCTGTTGGCATGAAATTCTCACCAAATGATGGTAACAAGTAAAATGATGCTCTTTCCAGTTCCAGATTATGGCCCTAACAGTGCTCACTAAACTTCAGTAGCTCAGAAATTCTTCTGTAACCAATACCATCGGTATGTTTTGCAACAATAAGGTTGTAGAGGTCTTTACACAGCTCACTGATTTTACCCATTATGAGATGTTTCTTGTGTTGTAGCTGTTTTCATTCTGACCCAATGTCAGACATGCCAGATCACCACTGAGGCCAAATCAGGAGGTTACGCCCGTCATTTACAAGAGCTCTTGGAGAAAAAGGACACCGCACACACATTCTGTGAGCAAAGTCACTTTTATCTGATATAATGCAGCATGAGGCAGTATTTTTACCATTTACAACAAATGTAACTCTCAATGTAATTCATGTAGCCCTCCCCTGACCTTTATTTCTCACGTACCCAGAACATGCTGTTTGCTGACTATTGAAAACATAAAATAAGAGGTATAAAATCCTTGAAGAGGAGACTAACAGACTACAGTGTCATAAGAATACATTCTAGCAATTAAAGGCAAAAGACAATTAAAGGCAAAACATGAACCCTTCTATATCAATTTCCCCCTTTTGTAAATGGTATAACCTCTGCCACACGGTCAGATGATGTCCACAAAGGAGTTACTGTCTCATGGGTCTAGTACCCATAAGGGGGCTTTCTACCTGCTTCGCCCATCCACCCTCAGTGTGGACACTCACTTTCCTAGTCATCAGTGGTCATCCAGGGTCTATGATACACTATGGATGGCACAGCCTTAGATTCCTTCCTTAAATATACACTCTTCAATAACTTATGTAATGCATATATTAGCATCTTTTTCAGCTACATAAAACAATAAACAAAATAAACAATAAAAATTGCATGCAAGTCTGTAAAATACCAAAAATAATCCATCCCGCTAGGCCGCTAAGCCAATTGGCTGGATTTAAAAAGGAGTCTCTAAATTCTATTAGTCTCATTAAAAGCCTTAAGGAACCTAGAAAAATTGAGTCCAAGTCTCATTGTGTATGCAGTGTTGTGTTAATACCTTCCTTGGCTCCTGGGGTCATAAGGCTAAGTACAGCATAGTCCTTGCAGATACTGGGCTGTGTATACAGATAGAACAGTCCAACAGTTTTTGTCCTTCCGCATCTTTTATAAGAAAAGCAAGATGTTGAATAAGTTTGTTGTCCTTGTCAACATTTAAAAGTATATCCAGTGTCTCTGTAGGGTGCAAAAATCCTACCACTGCCAGCTAGGTGATTAGGAGAACAGTCATTCTGCTGGCGAAAAGATCTTTTTGCAGTGACTGGCATGGATCCATGTGGGCTTTCCCTCAAGTTTCACTGAGGTGAATGTGGTCAGCTGGACTTTAAAATGGGCCGTTAAACCGTGGGTCCAGGCTCCTTCTCACATGTCTGTGGATGACCACTCAATCATCTGGATTCAGCAGATGTACATATGCACTGGCATTAGGATCTGGAATGGATGAAAACACATGTTTATGCACCACATTAAGTCTTTTCTGCAAGGCCTGGACATGGGCTGTCATAGCACCGTGTTGCCTTTGTAGCACCTGTGGAAAGTACAGACCAGTCTTTGGCAAACTACCAAACAGGACTTCAAAAGGAGACAGGCCTGTCTTTCTATTTGGAGTGTGTCTGACTGACAAGAGTGCAAGAGGCAAGCACTCTACCCCGCTCTTTCCTGTTTCTGCCATGGCCTTTGATTTTTCAGTTTAAGTGTCCCGTTTAGTCTCTCCACTTTCCCACTACTTTGTGGTCTATATGGTGCATGATATGCTTGCTGTACTTCCAGGGCCTGCATGACTTCCCTCATTATTTCTTCCATGAAGTGTGTACCCCTATCGCTTTCTATGGTTTCTAGGACACCATACCTGCAGATCAGTTCTTTCATCAGTTTGTGTGCAGTCGCTTTAGCATTTGCACATTTTACCGGATATGTTTCCAGCCAACCAGAGAAGAGACCTACACATACTAGGACATTTTTCACACACTCCTACCTTGGGTAGCTGTATGTAGTCAGTCTGTAGTCTCTGAAATGGGTAGAGTGGCCTGAGTGTCGCTTTCTTATGGACTTTTACTGTTTTACCTGGGTTGTGCTGTGCACAGATGAGGCATGACTGTACAAGTTTTGCGGCTGCGTAACTGAAACCAGGAGTGATCCAGAAGGTATCTACCATGGACACATGTGACATTTTGCACCATAATTAGGAACAGGGACCTTGGTATACAAAATTTATCCTTATTCTCCCATACTCCTTCTGCGTTCAGCTCAGCTCCCATTCTTCCACAGTGTTCCTTCTCTGTTTGGGCAGCCAGAGGGATTTCAGGACATCTAGGCTCAGTGTGGCTGGAATACGCTGACTCCCCGCCACTGTCCACTGCTCCCTAGGCTGCCTTGCTGCTACTTTATGAGCCCCATCCACCCTTCGGTTGCCCTCTACCTCCACAAAGTCACCGTTCCTGTGTGCTTTTACCTTGATGATGCCAACCTGGACTGGTAACATCAATACCTCCTCTAATTGTTTCACCATCTCTGCATTTTTAATGGGCTTACCGGCTGATGTAAGAAACGCTCTGCTTCTCCAGATAGGGCCATAATCATAGGATATTCCCCATGCATAATTCGATTCTGTGTAAATATTAGCGACTTTACCTGCAGCAGCTCTACACGCCTCAGTGAGTGCCTTCAACTCTGCCTCCTGCACCGACATGTGAGGAGGGAGTGGTTCAGCTTGGATTACCTCATGTGAGAATACTACTGCATTTCCAGTGTAGAATCGCCCATCCTGGTGGTATCTGGAGCCATCTACAAAAATAAAAACCTCAGAATATGCATTAGGAACAGGTTTTTTCCATGAACACATGTAAAACCCACTGTCTCCTGACTCATCAGTTCCTATGCAGTCATGTTCATGCTTCATGTCAAAGTACCAAAGTACTCTTTTTCACCAACCAACGCTGTCACCAATTCCACTTTTCTGATTCCACAGGCAGGTGAGTGGTTGGATTCAGAACATTATGTCTTTTGAGGGTGACTTATTCAGGAATTAGTATTAGAGCACATTCAAGTCTGATCTGTCTAGCCATAGACAGGTGTTTTGGTTGAACTTGTGTGAAAATGGCATTAATGTCATGTGGGGTGTATATTGTCAAAGGAAAAGTCAGTGTGATCTCACATGCCTAGCAGTAATACAGCAGCTCTTACAGCACGGACACCCTCTAATCATGGGGTCTAATTGTGCTGAGTACTAAGCTATCGGTCTCTGTTTCCCTCTATGCTGTTGTGTCAGCACTACCTGTTTTCTTCTTTAATCAGGAGTCGCATACCTTTAGCAATATTGTGGCCTAAAAATGTCACCTTTTGTTTGCAATACTGTAGTTTGTCATGTGTGTCTTTGCAACCCTTTCCTGCCAAAAGCCACAGCAAAGACATCTGGTCCAGGCAGCAGAGCAGGAGGTCATCCACGTACTATAATCAGAGGCATAGCTAGGGGTTCAGCTCAGGGGGGGCGAAACATGTGAGTGGGCCCCTAACAGGCAGACATATCATTAGTGCAAACTATGCGGCAGCACATGGGCCCAAGAGTTAAGGGGGGCCTTTTCTACCTCTAAATAAGGTGCAATTTTGTATTTTTAGAAGTTCTTGGGCTGCAAAGGGCCCATATATTGTTCTTGCACATAGGGCCTTTTCTGTCTGTGTCCACAGGCAAAATAAATCTCGACACAATAACCAGTACTGATATTACCGCCATACGGTAATACCATATAGTGGTAGAGACCAGTCCTGCATGACATAGAGAGATCACAGTACAGTTGTAGATGGTGACTTACAGAGGACGTTCTTTCCGGTGGAGTCATTCACTTTTCCCATCTTTTCCACCTGGCCCAGACTGACAAACTGTATATAATATTACTTCAACATTTTTCAGTCAGCTCTCTGTGTATAGAGAGCAGCGACTGTAACTGATGCCCCAGGACTGACTGACAGCCGGTACAGCACTATCTGCCACCCAGTAGTTAGGCTTCAATGCTTTGTAAGTGCCTACTTAATATTTAGGAGTCCCCCTATGTACAGTAATAATGGCCCCAGCATCGCTGATGAGAGCAAGAGCTCATGTGACAATTTTCTTCTATTGAGAGAAGTCAAACTTGTCTAGTCAACACGTGCAAATAGCAAACGTGGTCGCATGAGCGCCTGATCACACCAGTGGTCTTGGGGTCTCATGACGGCAGGTGCACCCCATCATGATTTGGCAGTCTGTAGAGTGACTGCAGACCATTATCCCAAGCCTTTAATAACTTAAAGGGAACCTGTCACCCCCCAGGGCCTATTAAGGCAAAAGAGCCACCTTCTTCAGCACTAAGGCTGCATTCTGTGAAGGTGGCTCTTATGTTTTTGATCCCTAATAACGCTGAAAAATTCACTTTTATAATATGTGTGCCATACCTGTGTTGAGTCCGGGGGGCACGTTTTCTCCCCCTGACTCAGCCGCCTCGCAGCCGTTCATCATCCCACCGAGCACCGCCTCCTTTCTGTCTTGTGCCGTCACCGGCGCTCTGCAATTATTTCTTGGTCATGTGCAGTGCGCGCTGCCCTGGAACTTATATCAAGTGATGTAAGTAGATCGCACCTGCGCATAGCACCAGATTCCCAGCCCCGCAGTGTGAACAAATCATAACACACTGCGGGTCGGGATCTCAGGCCTCCGCTACACGCAGGCGCGATATCAGTACATCAGCTGATGGGAGTTCCAGGGCAGAGCACACGGCGCATGCCCGAAAAATGAGAGCCAAGCCCAGGCATCGGTGCCCGGTGGGATGATGGATGGCTGGGAGACGGTTGTGTCCGGGGATAAAAGACGTACCCCCCGGACTCAATACAGGTATGGCACACAATTTATAAAAGTGAATATTTCAGCGTTATTAGGGAACAAAAACATAAGAGCCACCTTCACAGATTGCAGCCTTAGTGCTGCTGAAGGTGGCTGGCTGTATTAACTTAATATGCCTGGGGGGGGTGACAGGTTCCCTTTAATAATTTAATTATAAGCAATTTATTCTTATAACATAGAATGCAGTCTGTGGTTACTGTATTGTTATACTTGTTAGGGGGCAGACAGACGGACATATTTCTCATGTGAGGATCGCATCGCAATCCTCGGACTGACTGTCGACTCTCCTGACCTGAGGCTGACAGTTGCATAGTAATCTATCACGCTGTCAAGCTTATGTCAGGAGAGGTGTCAGGGCCAGTCCAAGGATTGCAATGCGATCGTCGCATGACTTATACAGTGTCTGTCTGCGCCCTCATGTTAAGGCCAGGATCACACATGCGAGAAACATGTCCGTGTCTCGCATGTGAAATCCCTCCTCTGGCGCCGGCACTCCAGAGCGGAGCAACACATGGAGCCGCACGATCCGCTCCCAAGTGCCGGCGCCAGAGCTTGGATTTCACATGCGAGACACGGACGTGTTTCTCGCATGTGTGATCCCGGCCTAATACTTATCCTTGTTATAGTAATATTAACCTTCTTTGCTATGCTTGTTTTACTAATACTTATAAAAGACCCAGCTCGCAATAATAAAACCCCCCCGACCTCCCCATCTCCAGCCCCCAAGACAGCAACTATTAGGGTATGTTTCCAAGGGGCGTATTGCTTGGGGTTTTGCTGGGGATTGGACGCCGTGTACATCTGCAGCGTCGAAACCGCAGCTTCCAGATGTTACAGTATAGTGGAGGGGATTTTATGAAATCCCATCTCCACTATGCGCACATAGACGCAGGTGGCAGACCTGCATAACCGGACATGTGGCGCGTTTTTCTAGACAGCAGCATGTCTATTGATCTTGTGGAGATGCTCCGTCTCCACAAGATAAATAAAACAGTCTATGAATAGGATGCGGTGATTCCACCTGTGTTCAATGAATATATGCAGAATCACCGTGTGTACAACAGGGGGCAGCGCTTTAGGCGGAGAGGGGTATCTGCTGCGTCCAAAGCGCTGCCAAAACACCTCGAGGACACATACCCTCACATATGATGGAGTGAATATCTCATAACATTAAACAGTATAATAATAATCAGCCCCCCATTGCCCCCTCACCTATATCAGCCCTCATAATACCCTCAAACTCTCCCATTCACCCCCACAGTGCCCTGTCTCCCTCCCACAATACCACCACCCTCTCTCCTTTACCCCCACAATGCCCTGTCCCCCTGCACACCCACAATAACCCCCATCATTTCACATTTACCCCACAGTGCCATGTCCTCCTCTCCCACTTCAGCCCCTACAATAACACAATCCTCTCACATTCACCCCCACAGTAACCATGATATGCCTAACCCGAATTACTCTAATAAACTCCATCCCCACTTACTGATGAAGTTTTCAGGCAGACAGTGAGGAGAACCAGGAAGTGACCAGATAGATGCAAGGAGGGCACTAGGACCCAGCGTGCCTCAGCCAAACCAAGCTTGCACAGCCAGAAAGTAAGTAACTGCATCTGCTGCTGCCACCAGGAAGAGATTCCTCGGGTGAGACCACATCGCACTCTGCAGGGAGGGAGGCTCTGCAGCCGGCATTGTGCTGCTCTCTCCCTGACACCGCAGACTCGGCAGTGGATCTCCTGGTGGGCCCCATCAGGTGACTGGGCCCGGGGCAATGGCCCCCTCTGCCCCCCAGTAGCTACGCTACTGATATAATAGTACAATCTGGGGATGAGGTGAAGAATGCATTTGCCACATCAGTGACTGTGAAACATTTTGATGTAGCTGGGATATGTGACAGTATTGTGTGTAGAATGTAGCAGCCCTATATAAATCCATAACCAACAGTTTCAAATGCAAAAAGAAGGGATTTGAAAAATACCAAATATCAATGCCAGTTGCTTGCAATAAGGTATGAGAAGTGGAAAAGACAAATAAACAGTGACTAATTGTTTGAGCCAACAGAATGAATGGCTAAAAAAACTATACATCATATGAAGACATTCCAACACAGAAAGAACAAGAGTACATATATCACCAAAACATCAACTCAATAGAAGTAATTTTTAGTAAACATATATTGTGATAACATGTAGCATTTTTTAATAAAAAATGGAGAAAGGAACAACAACTGAACACTCAAAGGGAGGAACACTGCTCCTTTATAAGACCTAGGAGAGCATATACCCGTACACAAAATGAGGCCCCATTACTGCGGATGCTTTCAGAGTAGTATATTCAAAAGATCAAGATAGCATCAGAGAACACACATGTTTTGAAAACACCGCCCAATTCCATACAGCATATATAACATTGGCATCAATGCTCACCCATTGTAAGTCCGAGAAGTGCAGTGGTCCGCCCTATGACCCCTGAGGTTTCTATAATAATATACCTTTGGCCCTACTGGACATGAAGTGCTGGATTATTTTTGTTTATATATCATATGAAGACAACCTAGAAATACATGGTCACTATACCATCTTGTGTAAGGAAACTACTAAACTGGCAAGTGAATGCAATTAAGTGTAACTATAATAGGGCATGATTTACCTGCGGTATAATGTGCATGTGGAAGACCCTGGCGTCCCTCTGCGCCAAGAGTTTATATGAAAGGGGAGTTGTGACTGTAATAGGCTCAGGAGAGTACTGTATGGTGGCCTAGACAGCACTCAACACATCTGCTCCCAGCAAATTCATAGGGGTATTTGTTATGATCTGGTGGCATAGGAGCAGCATGTGACGTACTCTAGAGAAGGTGGTACCTGTACTGACCGCAGACCCTGAACTTAGCACCGCAACTAGAAGTAGCAGTGGGATGTACCTAACACTCCCTAGACACCTCGACACAGCCTAAGGACTAACTTCCCCTAAAGATAGAAACGGGAAAACTATCTTGCCTCAGAGAAAATCCCCAAAGGATAGACAGCCCCCTCACAAATATTGACTGTGAGAGGAGAGGGAAATGACATACGCAGACTGAAATCAGGATTTAGCAAAGGAGGCCTTTCTAGCTAAAAAGAAAGAATAGGACAGAGTACTATGCGGTCAGTATTAAAACACTAGAAAATATCCACCACAGAAAATACAAATCTCCACATCTGACTAAAGACATGGAGGGTATATCTGCATCTCCAGAGTTACAGCTTGGCTGCAAAAAATCCTTACACAGACAAAGCTGGACAAGACAAAACATGAAAATGCACAGAACTATAAGGCCCACAGCATGTGGACAGCAAAAACAAAGCCAGAACTTATCTTTGTTGAAAAGAACAGCAAAACAGGAGAGACCTGTCAGGGATGTGAATCCTCCAAAAACAATGGACAACTGGCACTGACTAAAGGATCAAGCAAGACTAAATAGCCCAGTCCAAATTGCAATAAGTGGACACACCTGATAAATGCTGCAATCCAAAGACAGCAGCACTACCACTCATAACCACTGGAGGGAGCCCAAGAGCAGAATTCACAACAGGTATTGTCACTAATAATAAGTTTGTAAGCACCTCTTGGCTGTCTCGTGATTCTAGTCTTATTTACTTAGTCATAGGGGCTTCAGTCGCTTGTCCCTCTACCCCCCACGCATTCGTCAGTAATCATGTCTGGCATTATCAAGTCTTTGTGTACCACAGTCCTGGCTGCCCCAGTGTCAATCAAGAATTCTGTCTCTTTCCCTCCCATCATTGTTATGGTGGTCATCAAGGCAGGACCAGGTCCGGAGGGGACAGGGCTCACATCTGTCACTGGGTTGTCAGTTTCCTAGTCTGAAGGTGAAGGAGGTGGAAGATTGGTCTGCGCAGTCTTAGGGTTTTTTGCAGTGGTTAGTGTAGTGTCCATTTTCTCCACAGTTCCAACACTCCACTGTTTCTAAGTCCTTAGGTCCCTTACTATGTCTCCGCCGTTTTGCTTGTGCTCCAGCATACATGACACGTCATCTTATTGTCCTAGTTTGTTCAACTCCTTTAGCAACCTTCAGGAGGTCTTTTGGATCTACATTTCTCCTTTCAGGTCTGGCTGTCTGTACAGCATCTCATAAGCCTTTGATCATACCGTCAATAAATGCATTTACCAATATTTTAACATTGAGTGGGTTTATGGGACTGTACCCCATGTCTGCCCATTTTAGCTGTAACCGTCCAAAGTACATCTCTTCACTCTCTCCTTTTGTCACATCTGTAAAAGTCTTAATTTGCATCGTAGTATGTCACCTGCTTTTGGGCTCACCAAACTCTCTAGGTCTGCCCAGGTGCACTTATATGTCCGTCATATTGTCTTTATTTGAGGGAAAGGTTGGTTCTCAGGGTCAGCCAATTATTTTAGCATAGCTAGCTAGTCAGAGGGCCTCCAGGAATATACTCCTGTATCTGTCTTACCCTACCCACCCTTCTTGGTCCTGATGTGGTTGGCTCTCTGGTAGTGGGTCTGGTGGTGGAGATGACTGGATGATCAGTGGGGCTGACATGCTGTTCTACAGCTTCCTTCCCAAAAGGATTACTGTCAGTTTACTCCCAAAAAGTCAATGTCCCCACTACCCACTAACCACAATCCTGGGTCAGCTTCTTATGTCACTACATGTGGTCTTGTCTGGACAGGGCTCAGTGCAAATCACTTAGGTCGGGTTGCAGGACAGATCATACAAGTATTTCTCCAGTCTGGGTTTGTCTGCCCACAGTGTTTACAAGTCTATCTGTCTTGTCGGGGTCTCTGGTTATAAAAAGGTAGGATGGTAGCAATAATGTGTTGGTCATAGTCGGACTTTTGAGAATCAAAACATTCATAATACACCTTACTTCCGTACTGCTGCACTCTCTCAGACATCATTTATTCACTTGCTATTTTACTCCCTTGTCTGCGCCTTTTTTGTACATACAAACATCTAAACTCTGGCATTTTTGCCCTTTTTTTTCAATATTGGTCCCACAGCTTTCACTGCTTCCTTTCCTTTTCTGTCTTTTACAATCTGCATAGCGGTTCTGGATCCCATTGGGGCCCTGACTGCACACAGAACAAGTTGCCCATGGCTTCAACTTATTCTTCAGACAACACACCTTTATTCTGCAAATGCCCTTTATAGTGTACCTTACCTTCTACGGGCGGCCACACGTGACAAGTCAGAGCGAGTGTCAAGATTTAGTGGGAAGGCTAAACCACCTCTCACCCGGTAGACCTAAAGGATGTAACGGGAAGGCTAAACCACCTCTGACCCGTTAGATCAGCTGGCTAGAAAAGGAAGGCCCAGATGTGTTAGGCCTCTAACCCTCTAGCTCAGCTCCATGGAATGGGAAGGCTAAACCACCTCTGACCTGTAACAAAAAAACAGCTGACTGTAGCAAGAAGGCCCAGATGTGTTAGGCCTCTCACCTACTATATCAGCAGTGCAGTTGGCTACCTCCTCCATTGATCCTCAATTTGCTATATATCAATCACTCAACTTGAAGCAGGTGAATCTTTTTACCAATCTTTCAATCACACTGATAACCAAACAATCTTTCACACATTTCCTCTAAAATAGGCACCATATTTTACTTTCAACTTCCATAAAGTACTATTGTTTTAAACATAAATCTTCCAGCGCATACTACACCAAGAACAGAATATTCTGAGAATCTTGAGCCCAGCTCCATGCCCCCCTTCCTCTGGCACTCAGCGGAGATAAGGACAGAGAGGAGAAAATCACAAGCAAATCACGCAGCGGTTGGATTCACCCTTCCCATCAGGTATTCAGCAGAGATGAGAGCTTAGTGTCTTTCACACAGAAACAGAATGCAGCAGTTTTCAGACTTAATCTCTACAAAACATTCATCCTCTTGGAATTAACAACAGTTTATCTATACAGGCAGATCACTGCACAACTTGAAGAAGCTGATTCTGACCACGTCTGTCCATAACACATATAGAAACCTATCCAATGTCTAACCATATATAACACGGGTTTCACTGAATCTCAGATGTAAATTAAATGTACATTAAAAATATCCACAACTCATCCATCCTGGACCCTCAACAACAGTTAGATAAGTAATGATACTTATGTGATCATTCTTTCATACGTGCTTATTCAGGGATAGTTTTTTTCTTTTTCCTTTCACTTTTCAGTTGATTTTTACAAGAACAAAATCCCTTATCTCAATCACTCCACCTAATTTAGCTCAAATTGAGTTGAATAATGTCTTCTGTCACATACAGAGGACCACACCTAAAGGAACCCCTCATCAATCGGGATTTATTTATTTATCCCTTATACTCAATTACTCTCCTCTCATCTCATTCAGAGTTCTCATAGACATACATACATACAAGGTTCACACAGCCTGCCTATTTTGCACTTTGTAAATAACACAACTCTATATAAAAAAAACTGCAGCAGTGTCCACTGACACTCTGAAAGCACTTTAAGGCCAAACAACAAAAACCATGGCCCTATGCAAAATACAGCTTCATATAATGTACTGTCAATCCAAAATGACCAAAATAACAACACTGCACAGAGTCTATCCCAGCTCTGTACTACACACCACACAACCAGTTAGTATATTGGCAGAAAATACAGATAACAATTATCATCTTATTACTCTATTATTAAACTCTCATATGGACATAAACAGACAAAACACAAAACTCACTGGTGATGTAGGTTCTTTGAACCGTGTTCGCAGCCTTTACTCAGAGATATGGAGAGATCCAAAAGAGACTGCAAGTGCAAAACAGAGTGTAAGAATAAAATTTCTCACCTTGCTGCAACTGGGGTTTTGCATCTCCAATCTCCCAAGAAGCTCCTACATACCGATTTCAGATAGGCTGGTTACTACGGCCTCACGTTGGTCGGCATAACTATATCACTTGTGTTACATCTTAGTAATGAGATACCTTTTTATACCCCATTAGTTGAGCCAGCTGATAATATTTTTCACTAAGCGGCAGGATTGCTTTCTAATTACTGATAGATTCAGCTGGTCTCAAGTGTTCAATATTTTTCCCTGTGTCATTTCTTATTTCATATCACTTAATTTATGTACATCTATGGTTTGATTTCTTTGCCTCAGTGGATGGGTTGTTATCGACATCTGGTGAGTAGTGTTGAGCATTCCGATACCACAAGTATCGGGTATCGGCCGATATTTGCGGTATCGGAATTCCGATACCGAATTCCGATACTTCCCGCGTATCGGATACCGGAATCGGAAGTTCCCAGAATTCAAACTGAACGCAGCAGCCAATGAGGAATGATTGAAAGTGTGGGCACATCCTGTTTAGCATGGTGGGCATGTTAGTACTGGCAAGGCTGTGATTGGCTGCTGAAATGATGTCACTCTGCACTATAAAAAACGCTGCCGCCATTTTGCGCTCACTCTGCTGTGATTTCAGTTAGGGACAGGACGCTGTGTTCTAACTGAGGGCCAGTTGAGATAGCTAATTGCTTTATTTTCCTTTCCAAAGGCTAATTTAGCAAAACGCTGTGTGTTCTTCACTGTTCACCTTGCTCTTGCCTTGCAGCGCTGTTTTAACAGCGTTCTGCAAGGTCTCTGTGTGTGTGTGTGTGTGTGTGCAGCTCACTCTGTAGTCTGTGTGCAGCCATATACCCGGTTGTATTCAGCTCCGGGGGGTTCACACTGCCTCACACAGTTGTCCTTTTTTGCTCATAGTGCAGCCTGCTGCACATTTTTTCTTAAATTTCCTATTAGTGTTTTTCCACCCGTCTCCAGCTAAATTGTGGAAAAACACTACATAGGATAACCTAGAGGGGGGTTTTTGGGCCTTGCAGCGCCGTTTACGGCTGTCTGCATGGTCTCCGTGTGAGCCCAGCTCGCAATGTAGTCTGTGTGCAGCCATAGCCGGTTGGATTCAGCTCAGGGTTCGTTACTGCCTCATACCTTGAGAAAAATTTTCCTTTTTTTCAAATAGTGCAGCCTGTTTAAAATTAAAAAAAAAAAATTCCTATTAGTGTTTTTCCACCCATCTCCAGCTAAATTGTGGAAAAACACTACATAGGATAACCTAGAGGGTTTTTTTTGGGCCTTGCAGCGCCGTTTACGGCTGTCTGCACGGTCTCTGTGTGAGCGCAGCTCGCCCTGTAGTCTGTGTGCAGCCATAGCCGGTTGGATTCAGCTCAGGGTGCGTTACTGCCTCATACCTTGAAAAAAAATTTACTTTTTTTCAAATAGTGCAGCCTGTTTAAACTTTAAAAAAAAAATTTCCTATTAGTGTTTTTCCACCCGTCTCCAGCTAAATTGTGGAAAAACACTACATAGGCTAACCTAGAGGGTGTTTATTGGGCCTTGCAGCGCCGTTTACGGCTGTCTGCACGGTCTCTGTGTGAGCGCAGCTCGCCCTGTAGTCTGTGTGTAGCCATAGCCGGTTGGATTCAGCTCAGGGTGCGTTACTGCCTCATACCTTGAAAAAAAATTTCCTTTTTTTCAAATAGTGCAGCCTGTTTAAAATTTTTAAAAAAAATTCCCTATTAGTGTCTTTCCACCCGTCTCCAGCTAAATAGTGGAAAAACACTAAATAGGATAACCTAGAGGAGGTTTTTTGGGCCTTGCAGCGCCGTTTACGGCTGTCTGCACGGTCTCCGTGTGATTTAAACTAGCTCTGTAGCCCGATCTGCAAAAAAAAAAAAAGTAAAGTTCACCAAACACAACTTAACACTTGTGTAGGCCACATTTGAAAAATAATAAAGTTTAGTCCACACTTTACAACATTAGTGTTTCTTACACCTGTTAGGAGGAGCATTTCAGGAATAAGCACACTAAGGCCTTAGTACTTTTCTGCTTATCTTTATCTGTCAACCAAGATGAAGAGGGCAGGGAGTAAGGCACATGGGCGTGGGCGCGGAGCAGGGAGAGGAGCAGGGAGAGGATGTGGTGATTCTGTGCCTGCTGCGGGCGCCGGTGACTCGTCGTCACTCAGTTTCAGCAGAGAACAGTCCTTCATGTGCAGCTTTGTCGGAGAGCGCCGTGCACCGCTGCTGCGTGAAGACCAAATTGAAGCCGTTGTCGGGTGGATGGCAGCTAACGCCTCGGCATCGACTTCAGTTAGTGCCACATCCTCTCAGGCACAGACCACTGGAGAGCAGCCATCTGTCTCTTCACCACCTGCCAAATTGGCCAGGCAGTCAGAGAGCCCAGGACAGGAGCCGTCTCTACTTCTGCTCTCTGAATCTCTTGGCTTGGAAACAGGGGGCCAGCCAAGCAGCATTGGAGAAATGGAAGAAGAGGCAGTGTGCAGTGATGCCCAACAGCTTTGTCTCTCTGACTCTGAAGAGGCGGGTGGGCCAGTGCCTCCGGTGACCACAGCGCAGTACGCATCTGATGATGAAACTCAGGTGCCGCTTTCTGGTGCGTACTGTGCTGCCGAGACTACCCAGGAGGAGCAGTTGGTGGCAGAGGGTAGTGGAGATGATGAGGTCGTTGACCCATCGTGGCGTGAGGAACAGGAAGGTGGTGGGAGCAGCTCTGAGGAAGAGATTCCCCTTACGGGCCAAAGAGGGAGAGGGAGGGGGAAGACTGCGGAGCCTGTAGCCTCCACTTTGGCACCCGTTAGGAGCCTGTCTCTTTCCAAAGCCAAAAAGGGCGCTCCCAAGACTTGCAGAGCCTGGTCCTTTTTTGACACAGTTGCAGATGACATTTGTTTTGTCAAATGCAAGCTGTGTCATCAGAAAGTAAAAAGAGGGAAAAATGTCAGCAACCTCAATACCACAAATATGTGGAAACATGTGCGGACCAGGCACGCGGTGGAGTTACAGAAACAGACTGAAGATGTAGGCCAACCAACAGCGGCAGCTACCACCTCTTCAGCTCGTGTTGCCTCTTCCTCCAGCTCACGCACAGCTGGTTTGGCTTCCTCCCAGGATCGCCATGGAAGAACCTCTGGCACTGTTGTCCAGAGACCTTGTGTAATTCCACCCACAGCACCACCTTCCCAGTCATCCTCACACTCCCAGTCTACTCTACAGCCATCGGTAGTACAGGCATGGGAGAAAAGGTGGGCATTCTCGGCCAACCACCCCCGAGCACAGGCTCTGAATGCAGGCATTGCCAAACTGTTGTCCCTGGAAATGCTCTCGTTCAGGCTGGTGGAGACTGACAGCTTCCGTGACTTGATGGCATTGGCAGTCCCACAGTACAAGGTGCCCAGCCGCTTTTAATTCAGCAGGCAAGCTGTCCCTGCCCTGCACAGGTATGTTGAGGGAAACATAAAACATGCGCTACTGAACGCCGTCAGTAGCAAGGTCCACCTCACCACCGATGCGTGGACCAGTCAGCATGGACAGGGGCGATACGTTTCCCTCACTGCCCATTGGGTTAATGTTGTTGAGCCAGGTACAGATCGTGCGAGTGGCGCAGGACGTGTCCTGCCCACTCAAAGGATTGCAGGAATCTAGTCTGTACGCATTGACTCCTCCTCTTACACAAGTTCCTCAGAATCAACTCTGCAGGAGCCGTCACAGTCCACCTCCACATGGACCCGTGAACGTTTACCTATGACCGACATGAGCACAGCCGTGGCCAAACGTCAGCAGGCCGTCTTGAAACTAGTTTCATTGGGGAATCGAAGCCACACAGCGCAGGAGCTCTGGAATGCCATCAAGCAGGAGAGCGATGTGTGGTTACTGCCAGCGAATCTCCAGCCAGGCATGGTAATGTGTGACAATGGCCGAAATCTGGTGGCAGCTTTGGCCCTTGGCAACCTCACTCACATCCCATGTCTGGCACATGTGCTCAATTTGGTTGTGCAGAGTTTTCTGAGGGACTATCCGGATCTTGATGCCCTGCTGCACAAGGTCCGCCTAGAGTGTGCTCACTTGCGGCATTCCAGCTTGGCCAGATCCTGCATTGCTGCTCTGCAGCGCCGATTCCGCCTTCTGGAACACCGCATCATATGTGACCTACCTACCCGGTGGAATTCCACGTTACATATGTTGGAGCGGTTGTGTGAGCAGCAGCAAGCAGTTATGGAGTACCAGCTGCATCAGGCGCAAAGAAGTCGCAGTCAGCGCCGATCAGACTTCACAACCACAGAGTGGGCCACTATGAAGGACGTCTGCCAGGTTTTGCGTCCTTTTGATTATTCCACGCGGATGGCAAGTGCAGATGATGCACTAGTCAGCATGACTGTCCTCCTTATCTGCCTGCTTCAGCAAACTTTGCAAGGGTTAAGGGATGATGTTGTGGAAGAAGTGGAGGATGAGGAGTCACCTTTTCCATCAGCTTCTGGAGAGTCAGCGCCACGTGGTTCCTCACAAAGGGGTACGCAGGGGCCAATTTGTGAGGAGGATGAGGAGGAGTCAATGGAGGAGGAAGAGCTCCGTCCAGAGGAGGGAGCGACACAATTGTCCAGTGGTCAGTGTGTACAGCGAGGGTGGGGTGATGACGAGCGGGCAGAGATCATGTCTCAAGCAGGGGACAGCGTTTCTGGGCCAGTTGGCACTCTGCAGCACATGGTGGATTTCATGCTGCAGTGCCTGAGAAACGACCGCCGCATCGACCACATTCTCAACATGCCTGATTATTGGGTGTTCACCCTCCTCGATCCTCGCTACCGGGACAACGTCCAAAACCTCATCCCAGCGTTGACCCGGGAGCGTAAATTGCGGGAGTACCACGACACACTGGTGAATTCCATCATCTTCTCCTGTCCAACTGAGAGGAGTGCTGCTAGTGCTTTACAAAGCAGCTCAGTGCGTCGAGGCAGTGGGGGAGGCTCTGCCCAAAGAGGGAGCAGAAGCAGTGCCTCTGCCCAAGGCAAGCCCAGTATGGCACAATTCTGGCACACTTTTGTGTGCCCGCCCCAAATGTCTACACCATCACCGGCGGCTCCAGTCAGCAGGAGGCAACGGTTCCGTCAGATGGTGACAGACTACATGGCTTGCCCTCTTACTGTACTCCCAGACGGCTCTTCCCCGTTCAAGTTTTGGGTCTCTAAGCTGGATACATGGCCAGAGCTAAGCCAGTATGCATTGGAGGTGCTGGCTTGCCCTGCGGCTAGTGTCTTATCGGAACGTGTCTTTAGTGCCGCAGGTGGTGTACTAACAGACCGTCGCATGCGACTGTCCTCCGAAAACGTTGACCGGCTTACTTTCCTGAAAATGAACCAGGCCTGGATCTCGCAGGAATTTGCCACTCCTCTGCCTGATTAAGTAATTGGGTGTCATCCAGGTCTCCTGCTGTGTTCATCTTTCTACCACCTGAACTGCTATTCCTGGGCTCCAACACCGCCAGTTGCGGCTCAGAAGTGCAGGCTGCACAGTAAAAACATACGACCAAGTGTTATTGGGTTTCAGTAACGTCAGCTGATCCCCAGCTGTGTAGCCGGCAATGTGTCCTGCGACCGCCACGCTGGCACAACAACCTAAATGTAAGGGAACCTGTCCCCCCCCCGTCGTTTGTTACTGAAAGAGCCATCTTGTGCAGCAGTAATGCTGCACAAGGAAAAGGTAGCTCTTTTGGTTTAGCTCCTTGCACACGCAGAACTTAACACTTATAAAATGTGTTCACTGATACCGTTATACCGTCCCGGAGCTGGGACTTTCCTTCATAATGTGACGCAGCACAGCCGTCATTCCTACCCCCTTGGTGCCATGCGCTGCCTCCTCAGCGTTGTTTTAAGCTGTCACGGAGCCTGCGCTGTTCTGTTATCCCTTGGGCATGCCCTATTTGCGCTGCCTGTCTTCTGACATAATTTGTTGTCAGGCTGGCTGCGCCTGTGCGGCCGCGCTGCCCGAGATCCCGCCTCGCAGTGTCTTCTGATTGAGTCACACTGCGGGCCTGGGATCCATGGGCATGCGCAGTGCATATCTTCCCCTCGGGCTCTCGCTCATTTCCCTCCGACTTCTTTAGACTAGGCGCCGTCAGCTGATCCCTAATAGCATGCCACGGCCGTGACACCGCACAGTCTGAAGAAGAGGGAAGGAGGGGAGTGAGAGTCGAGTATATGCACTGTGCATGCCCATGGATCCAAGGCCCGCAGTGGGATTACGTTAGACGAGACTGCGAGGTGGGATCTGGAGCAGCGTGGACGCACAGGCACTGACAGCCTGACACCAAATTATGTCAGAAGACAGGCAGCGCTAATTGGGCATGGCCAAGGGCTAACAGAACAGCGCAGGCTCCGTGACAGCTTAAAACAACGCTGAGGAGGCAGCGCACGGCACCAAGGGGATAGGAATGACAGCTGTGCTGTGTCCCATTACGAAGGAAATTCGCACCTCCGGGACGGTTGAACGGTATAAGGGGACACATTTTTAGTGTTTACTTCAGTGTTTGCAAGGAGCATAATTAAAAGAGCAACCTTTTCCTTTTGCATCCTTAGTGCTGCACAAGATGGCTCTTTCAGCTACAAACGTCTTGGGGGAGGGTTAAAGGTTCCCTTTCAACTTGCTCCAATCAGGCTTCGGCCTACACTCTGTTCCTCTGCTCCTCCTGCTGACCCTGGGCTCTAACACCGCCAGTTGGTGCCTGGAAGTGCTGTGTGCACAGTTAACAGTCGCTCCTCTGGTATTGGAGTTCAGTAACGTCAGCTGATCCCCAGCTGTGTGTGCGGCAATACCTCCAATCTGCTCCTCCTGCTGTCCCTGGGCTCTAACACCGCCAGTTGGTGCCTGGAAGTGCTGTGTGCACAGTTAACAGTCGCTCCTCTGTTATTGGGGTTCAGTAACGTCAGCTGATCCCCAGCTGTGTGTGCGGCAATACCTCCAATCTGCTCCTCCTGCTGTCCCTGGGCTCTAACACCGCCAGTTGGTGCCTGGAAGTGCTGTCTGCACAGTCAACAGTCGCTCCTCTGTTATTGGGGTTCAGTAACGTCAGCTGATCCCCAGCTGTGTATCCGGCAACGTGTCATGCGACCGCCACGCTGGCACAACTAAAATGTAAGGGGACCTGTCCCCCCCCCCTAGGAGTTTGTTACTGAAAGAGCCACCATGTGCAGCACTAATACTGCACAAGGGAAAGGTCGCTCTTGAAATTATGCTCCTTGCAAACGCTGAACTACACACTCATGTAATGTGTCCCCTCACACCGTCCAACCGTCCCGGAGGTGGGACTTTCCTTTGTAATGTGACGCAGCACAGCCGTCATTGCTACCCCCTTGCCACTGTGCGCTGGCTCCTTAGCGTTGTTTGATTCCGTCATGGACCCTGCGCTGTTATGTTATCCCTTGGCCATGCACAGTTTGCGCTGCCCGTCCTCTGACATCATTTGTTGTCGTCCTGGCTGCGCCTGTTCGTCCACGCTGCCCGAAATCCCACCTCGCAGTGTCGTCTAATGTGATCCCACAGTGGGCCTGGTATCCATGGCCATGCGCAGTGCATATACTATCCTCTCACTCCCCTTCTTCACGCTTCTTCAGACTAGGCGGCGTCAGCTGATCCCTAATAGCATGCCACGGCCGTGACGCCGCACAGTCTGAAGAAGCAGGAAGGAGGTGAGTGAGAGGCGATGATATGCACTGCTCATGCCCATGGATCCCTGGCCCGCAGTGGGACTACATTAGATGACACTGCAAGGTTGGATCTCGGGCAGCTTGGACGCACAGGCACTGCCAGCCTGACACCTACATGATGTCAGAAGACGGGCACCGGTAACTGTGCATGGCCAAGGGATAACATTACAGCGCGGGCTCCGTGACAGAACCAAACAACGTTGAGGAGGTGGCGCACGGCACCAAGGGGGTTGGAATGACGGCTTTGCTGTGTCACATTACAAAGGAAAGTCCCACTTCCGGGACGGTTTGACAGTGTGAGGGGACACATTAAATGAGTGTGTACTTCAGCGTTTGCAAGGAGCATAATTTTCGGAGCCACCATTTTCCATGTGCAGTATTACTGCTGTACAAGATGGCTCTGTCAGCAACAAATGCCTGGGGGGGGGGGTTAAAGGTTCCCTTTCAACTTGCTCCACTGCAGTCTTCGGCCTACACTCTGCTCCTCTTTGATTCCCTGGGTTTCAACACTGTCAGTTGCCACCTGGAAGTGTTGTCTACACAGAAAAAACACTAGGTGATGTGTCAGTGGGGTGCAGCACCGCCAGCTGTTCCCCTGCTGTGTAGTCGGCAACGTGTCCAGCACAAGCCACGCTGGCACAACAGAACAAAAGCTGCCACCAGTGCAGGCTTCGGCCTACACTCTGCTCCTCTCCTCCTCCTGCTGACCCTGGGCTTAAACACCGCTAGTTTTTGCCCTGAAGTGCTAGCTGCACAGAGAAAAACACCAGCCAATGTGTTAGTGGGGTTCAGCAACGCCAGCTGTTCCCCTGCTGTGTAGCCAGC
The DNA here is from genome assembly GCF_032444005.1 of Ranitomeya imitator. Taxonomy (NCBI): domain Eukaryota; kingdom Metazoa; phylum Chordata; class Amphibia; order Anura; family Dendrobatidae; genus Ranitomeya; species Ranitomeya imitator. The sequence continues at coordinate 325,184,413 of NC_091286.1, read as the reverse complement.
AACGTGACCTGCAAACGCCACGCAGGCACATGAACTGAAATTAAAGGGAACCTGGCCCCACCCCCCCAGATGTTTCTATGTATAACAGCCACCTAGTACAGCAGTACTGCTGCATTTGTACAAGGTGGCTGATTTTTTATCCTTGCCCACGTAGAATTAAACACGTAAAATATGTGTCTCATTACAGACCATTACAATGTCCCTGAGGTGTGACTTTCCTTTTTAATGACACGCACCACCCCCCTTGGTAGCGCTGCCCGTCTTCTGACATCATTGGTTGGCTGCCTGTGCCTGTGCGTCCGCCCTGCCCGACACAACCCCCCTCGTTTCATATATTTTGGCTGCGAGGGTGTGATTGATGGGCATGTGCAGTGCATATGTTCGCCTGTCTTAACTCATCTCCTTCCGCCTTCTTCAGACTGTGCGGCCTCCTGGCCGTGGTAGGCGATATGGGATCAGCTGAGGCCGCCCAGTCTGAAGCAGGTGAAAGGACATGTGTGAGCGGCAAACATATTTACTGCACAAGGCCACGAATCCCAGCCACGCAGTGTGATTTTTTGAAAACACACTGCGGGCCTGGGATTCATATCCATTGCTAACCGCAACGGCCAACATGAAATGAGGTGAGAAGACAGGCAGCGCTCACAGCGCATGGCCAAGGGATCACAATAGCACAGACTCCTGTACAGCTAATAACAACGCTCAGGAATCTGCGCCCAGCACCTAGGTGTAAATTTTGACACCTGTGCTGCGTCTCCTTAAAAAGACAAGTCACGCCTCCACTACTGTTTGACAGTATAATGGGCTAAATAGTGTACGTGTTTTATTCAGCGTGTGCAAGGAGCAAACTAAATAGAGCAACCTTTTACTTGTGCAGCATTAATGCTGCACAAGGTGTGGCTCTTGTACTTTGCAACACCTGAGGGGGGGTTAAAGGTTACCTTTGAAATTGGTTCAACTAGGCTTCGGCCTACACTCTGCTCCTCTCCTCCTCCTGCTGACCCTGGGCTCTAACACCGCTAGTTTTTGCCCGGAAGTGCCAGCTGCACAGAGAAAAACACCAGCCAATGTGTTAGTGGGGTTCAGCACCGCCAGCTGTTCCCCTGCTGTGTAGCCGGCAACGTGACCTGCAAACGCCACGCAGCCACATGAACTGAAATTAAAGGGACCCTGCCACCCACCCCAAGGTGTTTCTATGTATAACAGCCACCTTGTACAGCAGTACTGCTGCATTTGTACAAGGTGGCTGACTTTGTCTACTTGCCCACGTTTAATTAAACACGTAAAAAATGTGTCTCATTACAGACCATTACAATGTCCCTGAGGTGTGACTTTCCTTTTTAATGACACGCAGCACCCCCCTTGTTAGCGCTGCCCGTCTTCTGACATCTTTGGTTGGCTGGCTGCGGCTGTGCGTCCGCCCTGCCTGAAACCATGCTCCTCGTCGTCTTACTTATTTTGACTGCGAGGGTGTGATTGATGGGCACGAGCAGTGGATATCTTCGCCTGTCTTTACTCATCTCCTTCCGCCTTCTTCAGAATGTGCGGCCTCATGGCCACGGCATGCGAGAAGGGATCAGATGAGGCCGCCCAGTCTGATGCAGGTGTAAGGACATGAGGGACAGGCGACAAAATTTACTGCGCAAGGTCACGAATCCCAGCTCTGCAGTGTGACTTTATTAAAAGACACTGCGGGTCTGGGTTTCATGGCCATCGCTAACCGCACCGGCCAACATGAAATGAGGTGAGAAGACAGGCAGCGCTCACAGCGCATGGCCAAGGGATAACAAGAGCGCAGACTCCTGTACAGCAAATAACAACGCTCAGGAATCTGCGCCCAGCACCTAGGTGTAAATTTTGACACCTGTGCTGCATCTCTTTAAAAAGACAAGTCACGCCTCCACTACTGTTTGACAGTAGAATGGGCTAAATAGTGTACGTGTTTTATTCAGCGTGTACAAGGAGCAAACTAAATAGAGCAACCTTTTACTTGTGCAGCATTAATGCTGCACAAGGTGTGGCTCTTGTACCTTGCAACACCTGAGGGGGGTTAAAGGTTACCTTTGAAATTGGTTCAACTAGGCTTCGGCCTACACTCTGCTCCTCTCCTCCTCCTGCTGACCCTGGGCTCTAACACCGCCAGTTTTTGCCCGGACGTGCTAGCTGCACAGAGAAAAACACCAGCCAATGTGTTAGTGGGGTTCAGCACCGCCAGCTGTTCCCCAGCTGTGTAGCCGGCAACGTGACCTGCAAACGCCACGCAGGCACAACAGAACAAAAGCTGCCACCAGTGCAGGCTTCGGCCTACACTCTGCTCCTCTCCTCCTCCTGCTGACCCTGGGCTCATAACACCGCCAGTTTTAGCCTGGAAGTGCTAGCTGCACAGAGAAAAACACCAGCCAATGTGTCAGTGGGGTTCAGCACCGCCAGCTGTTCCCCAGCTGTGTAGCCGGCAACGTGCCCTGCAAACGTCATGCAGGCACATGAACTGAAATTGAAGGGAGCCTGCCCCCCACCCCCAGGTGTTTCTATGTATAACAGCCACCTTGTTCAGCAGTACTGCTGCATTTGTACAAGGTGGCTGACTTTTTCTCCTTGCCCACGTGGAACTCAACACGTACAAAATGTGTCTCATTGAGACCATTCCACTGTCCCTGAGGTGTGACTTTCCTTTCTAATGATACGCAGTGTTAGGACTGGCGGAACGCACCAAGACAGGTGACGAAGATGCGTTCGCAGTCCGGGGTCCACCGTGCAGGTGAGAACCTGCTGCTAGCAATTTGCAGACTCTATAGCGGTACACTAAAGTAAACACGCGTGGGTTAAACCTCACCCAGCGTGAGGAAAGCGATCCTGTTAATTCACAGGACCGCAATACCGCACTAGAGAGCGAGCAAGTGGCCAGCGGACTTAACCCCAGAAGGGATTGAAGCCCGATTAGGCCCTTGCTGGCACAACACCGCAACTGGGTGTGTAGAGAACCTTCAGAAATATAAGCGCACAAGTGCGCGAGCGATGCCGCACTAACGGACGCCACTAACCACCCAGACTTGGGTATGGAAAGCGCAAGGCAGGCGCACGGCGCCGTACTGGCAGGCACAGCTACAGGACGCTGTGATGTGTGTTTAGTGTAGTAGGCTAAGTCGGGCGCTAGATAGCAACCGTACACCTTCCGCGAACAGACATTCAATAGGGAAGGGGTAACCAAGAACGACTTGCACTCACACATACACACATATCAATTGTAAGACAATACTAGCGCATGGCCGTGCGGTCATGCGCAGTTTATATAGCTGCAGCACAGGAAATGGCTACAGAACTTTTGCCCTTCTAGGACCTGCCAAGAGGACCAATGGAATGTGCCGCAGAGCCTGAGCACATGACCCTCGATCTCCAACGGGAGATCTTGCCCTGGGCATGCTCAGTGTGTGCAGATAAGGACTTAGTCCCAGAGAAGTCCGCTCGCTGCTGACCAGAATAGGCTTCAAAGGCAGAAGCTGGAGAAGCAGCAATAACTCTTCTCACAGAGTCAGACTGAGCGAGACGCTGGGATCGACGTCCCTGCTGAGCAGACTCCACTGCGGCTGGAGGGGAATGGGAGACCGCAGCGGAGACGGATCGAGATTCCCCCTGTGCAGCAGAGGAAACTCGACTCCTAACATTACCCCCCCTCCTAGGGCCCCCCCTCCTTGGGCCTCGCTACGCTCGAAGGCAGCAATGAGCTGTGGGGCCCGAATGTTTTCAGCAGGCTCCCAAGACCTGTCCTCTGGACCATAACCCTTCCAATCCACCAAATAAAACTTTTTGCCGCGTACCACCTTGCACCCCAAAATAGCGTTCACCTCGTAATCGTCCGTAGACGAACCCGATGTCCCGGCAGATGACTCGGAAAACCGGGACATGTATACGGGTTTCAAGAGGGACACATGAAAGGTGTCGGTGATACCCAAGCGTGGAGGAAGAGCCAGGCGGTAGACCACGGGATTAACCTGCTCGAGGACCTTGAATGGGCCCAAGTAGCGAGGAGCAAACTTAGTGGACTCAACTCGCAGCCTGATGTTACGGGCGGAGAGCCACACCAAGTCGCCAGGAGCAAAGGCCGGGGCAGGGCGCCGATGTGCATCGGCGGAGGACCTCATTCTCTCCTTCGAGGCCCGAATGGCATCCTGAGTGCGGTCCCAAATGTCCCGTGCCTCCACTGCCCAGTCTGCCACCCTGGAGTCAGCAGAGGACACGGGCATAGGCACAGGAACCCGCGGATGCTGGCCGTAATTAAGGAGGAAAGGAGTCTGACCGGTGGAATCGGCTACAGCGTTATTAAGGGCGAACTCTGCCCATGGTAATAAAGATGCCCAGTCATCCTGCCTGGCAGAAACAAAATGTCGCAGATATGTGACCAGAGTCTGATTGGCCCTCTCTACCAACCCATTCGTCTCGGGATGATATGCGGAAGAGAGATTTAACTCAATGCTGAGAAGATGACAAAGCTCTCTCCAGAACCGAGACGCAAACTGGGGACCCCGGTCACTGACAATTTTGTCTGGCATGCCGTGTAGGCGGAAGATGTGTCTTATGAACAACGCTGCCAAGGCCCGTGCAGAAGGTAACCGTGGGAGCGGCACCAAGTGCACCATTTTCGAGAAATGATCGGTAATTACCCAAATGACGGTACAGCCGCGAGACTTGGGCAAACCCACTACAAAGTCCATCCCGACCATCTCCCAGGGCCTGTCTGCCACCGGCAAGGGATAGAGTAACCCAGACGGCCGTTGTCGAGGAGACTTATTTTTGGCGCATGAGACACACGCCAGAACGTAATCCCTGACATCTCGCAGCATATGCGGCCACCAGTACGTCCTCGCCAGCAGCTCAGATGTCCTTTTAGTCCCAAAGTGTCCACCCACCCTGGAGGAATGAGCCCAAGAGAGAACCTCCGGTCGCAAATTTATGGGCACAAAAGTCTTGCCTGGAGGCACAGACTCAAGCGACACCGGAGCCACGGTTCTCAAGCTCTCAGAAGGAACAATAAGCCGAGGCTCTCCTTCCTCCTCCTCAGAAGACACAACAGAGCGAGAAAGAGCATCAGCTCGAATGTTCTTCTCCCCAGCGACATAATGGAGGGTGAAGTGGAATCGGGAGAAAAATAAGGACCATCTGGCCTGGCGAGAATTTAGCCTCTGGGCTGTTTGCAAATATAGCAAATTTTTATGGTCTGTAAATACTTGAAAGGGAAAACGAGCCCCCTCCAAGAGATGTCTCCACTCAGAGAAAGCCAATTTCATCGCTAGCAACTCCCTGGCCCCGATGGAATAATTCCTCTCCGCTGGTGTGAAGGTCTTGGAGAAGAAAAAGCACGGATGCTTCCGACCTTGAGCATCCTTCTGGAAGAGGACTGCTCCAGCACCAACGGAAGAGGCATCCACCTCCATTATAAACGGCTTATCGACATCGGGACGATGTAGGATGGGAGCGCTAGCAAAATGAGACTTAGTAGAAGAAAAGGCCCTGGAGACCTCTTCAGACCACACTTTGGGATTTGCTCCCTTCTTGGTGAGGGCTACCAAGGGAGCTACCAAAGTTGAGAAATGGGGGATGAACTGGCGGTAATAATTAATGAACCCCATAAAGCGCTGCACCGCTTTAAGTGAATGGGGTTCTTGCCAGTCCATCACAGCCTGTAGTTTGGCAGGATCCATAGCCAATCCTTGGGCAGAGATGATATAGCCCAAGAAAGGTAAAGACTCCTGCTCAAACACACACTTCTCCAACTTTGCGTAAAGAGAGTTTGCCCGTAAGAGGTCGAAGACTCTGCCAACATCTCTCCGGTGGGAGTCAATATCTGGAGAGAAGATGAGAATATCATCCAGATAGACTACGACCGAGGTGGAAAGCATATCCCGGAAGATGTCGTTGACAAAGTCTTGGAAAACGGCTGGGGCATTACAGAGCCCGAAGGGCATCACCAGATACTCATAATGCCCATCTCTGGTGTTAAACGCCGTCTTCCTTTCGTCCCCCTCACGAATGCGAATCAGGTTATAAGCTCCCCGCAGGTCTAATTTGGTAAATACCTTAGCTCCCCGTAGCTTATCAAAAAGCTCAGAAATCAGGGGCAGCGGGTACTTATTTTTAACGGTGATGGCGTTAAGACCCCTGTAGTCTATGCAAGGACGCAACTCTCCATTCTTCTTCTGTACGAAGAAGAACCCTGCCCCAGCTGGTGACACTGACTTCCTAATAAATCCTCTTGCCAAATTCTCCTGGATGTATTGGGACATAGCCTCCGTTTCCAGGAGAGAGAGGGGATAGACACGTCCCCGAGGAGGTTCTGCTCCAGGCAAGAGATCTATAGGACAGTCATAGGGACGGTGAGGCGGAAGGGTCTCCGCGGCTTTTTTGGAAAAGACGTCTGCATAAGACCAATAGTGTTTGGGGAGAGTAGAGAGATCTGCGGGTATCTCAGTGGTGGAAACCTGAACACACTCTTTCACACATCTGCCCTTACAGGATTCACTCCAACCCAATATCCTCCCAGAGGTCCACTCAATATGTGGGGAGTGGAAACGAAGCCAGGGCATTCCCAGCAGAATCTCATCCATTCCCTCGGGAAGGACAAGAAGGGAAATAGTCTCCTGGTGGGATGGGGACATGGCTAACGTGAAAGGGACAGTCTGATGTGTGATCTGTAATGGAAGTGTCGACCCATTCACCACTCTCACGGTTACTGGTTTGGCTAGCATAGCCAGAGGTATTGCGTGGCGCTGAGCAAAAGCAGAAGACATAAAATTTCCCTCTGCTCCAGAATCCACACAAAGCTCTACTGTAAGAGTGGATGTGCCTAACAGGATTGTCCCTTTAAAGGACAATTTTGAGGAAAATGCCGCGGTGTCCAGTGAACCTCCTACAATGGACACTAGACGCGATCGTTTTCCCGACCGCCGTGGACATTTATTAGCGAAATGTCCCGGTTGCTGGCAATTTTTACATAGCACAGGTACTCGAGCGGTCTGAGACCTAGATCCCGCTCGAGAAACCTCCATGGCCTCATGGGAGTCGGACGCCATAACAGGAGATTCTAGAGGTTTGGCAAAGATGGGAGCCAGCCGAAACCTCTGCCTACACTGGGTCCGCTCCAACCTCTGCTCGTTAAAACGGAGATCGATGCGGGTAGCTATAGTAATAAGCTCCTCCAGTGTGGCGGGAATCTCCCTGGTGGCCAAGGCGTCCTTCACATGATCTGCCAGTCCTTTCCAGAACACCGGAATAAGGACTTTATCCGGCCATTCCAGCTCAGAAGCTAGAGTCCGGAATAGGATGGCAAACTGGCTGACCATGGACGAAGCCTGAGTAATTGCCAACAATTGGAGCGCGGTATCGTGGGTGACACGAGGTCCCAGAAAGACCTGCCTCAGAGCGTCCAGGAAGATAGGAGCACTCTGCACCACACGATCACCACGTTCCCAAAGCGGCGTTGCCCACTCCAACGCCCTGCCCGACAAGAGAGATATAATGAATCCCACTTTCGCCCGTTCCGTAGGAAAACGTGCAGCCAGCAGCTCGAGATGTATGGAGCACTGGCTCACGAATCCCCGACATGGCTTACTGTCACCAGCAAACTTGTCTGGAAGCGGGAGACGGGATAAGGTCGGAGCAGGGGTGGCAGCGGACAAACTGGCTGCAGCTGCACTTGCAGCCTGAACAGCGACAGCAGTAACGTCCACAGCTGAGGTTGTGCGCTCGAGAGCCGCCAACCTACCCTCCAGCTGCTGGATGTACTGCTGTAGACGCTGACCGTCTGCCATTTACTAGCCAGACCCTGGCGCTAGTATTATGTTAGGACTGGCGGAACGCACCAAGACAGGTGACGAAGATGCGTTCGCAGTCCGGGGTCCACCGTGCAGGTGAGAACCTGCTGCTAGCAATTTGCAGACTCTATAGCGGTACACTAAAGTAAACACGCGTGGGTTAAACCTCACCCAGCGTGAGGAAAGCGATCCTGTTAATTCACAGGACCGCAATACCGCACTAGAGAGCGAGCAAGTGGCCAGCGGACTTAACCCCAGAAGGGATTGAAGCCCGATTAGGCCCTTGCTGGCACAACACCGCAACTGGGTGTGTAGAGAACCTTCAGAAATATAAGCGCACAAGTGCGCGAGCGATGCCGCACTAACGGACGCCACTAACCACCCAGACTTGGGTATGGAAAGCGCAAGGCAGGCGCACGGCGCCGTACTGGCAGGCACAGCTACAGGACGCTGTGATGTGTGTTTAGTGTAGTAGGCTAAGTCGGGCGCTAGATAGCAACCGTACACCTTCCGCGAACAGACATTCAATAGGGTAGGGGTAACCAAGAACGACTTGCACTCACACATACACACATATCAATTGTAAGACAATACTAGCGCATGGCCGTGCGGTCATGCGCAGTTTATATAGCTGCAGCACAGGAAATGGCTACAGAACTTTTGCCCTTCTAGGACCTGCCAAGAGGACCAATGGAATGTGCCGCAGAGCCTGAGCACATGACCCTCGATCTCCAACGGGAGATCTTGCCCTGGGCATGCTCAGTGTGTGCAGATAAGGACTTAGTCCCAGAGAAGTCCGCTCGCTGCTGACCAGAATAGGCTTCAAAGGCAGAAGCTGGAGAAGCAGCAATAACTCTTCTCACAGAGTCAGACTGAGCGAGACGCTGGGATCGACGTCCCTGCTGAGCAGACTCCACTGCGGCTGGAGGGGAATGGGAGACCGCAGCGGAGACGGATCGAGATTCCCCCTGTGCAGCAGAGGAAACTCGACTCCTAACACGCAGCACCCCCCTTGGTAGCGCTTCCCGTCTTTTGACATCATGGTTAGCTGGCTGCGCCTGTGCATCCGCCCTGCGTGAAACAACGCCCCTCGTTGTCTTATTTATTTTGTCAGCGAGGGTGTGGTTTATGGGCACGAGCAGTGCATATGTTCGCCTGTCGTCACTCATCTCCTTCCGCCTTTTTCAGACTGTGCGGCCTCATGGCCGCGTCATGCGAAAAGGGATCAGCATAGGCCGCCCAGTCTGAAGCAGGTGTAAGGACGTGTGTGAGCGTCGAAAATATTTACTGCTCAAGGCCACGAATCCCAGCACCGCAGTGTGACTTTATGAAAAGGCACTGTGGGTCTGGGATTTATGGCCATCGTTAACCGCAGCGGCCAACATGAAATGAGGTCATAAGACGGGCAGCGCTAACAGGGCATTGCCAAGGGATAACACAAGAGCGCAGACTCCTGTACAGCAAAAAACAACGCTCAGGAAGCTGCGCCAAGCACAAAGGCGTTATTTGGGACACCTATGCTGCGTCTCCTTAAAAATACAAGTCACGCCTCAACTACAGTTTGACTGTAGAATGGGCTAAATTGTGTACGTGTTGCATTCAGCGTGTGCAAGTAGAAAAATTAATAGAGCAACCTTTTACTTGTGCAGCATTAATGCTGCACAAGGTGTGGCTCTTGTACTTTGTAACACCTGAGGGGGGGTTAAAGGTTACCTTTGAAATTGGTTCAACTAGGCTTCAGCCTACACTCTGCTCCTCTCCTCCTCCTGCTGACCCTGGGCTCTAACAACGCTAGTTTTTGCCCGGAAGTGCTAGCTGCACAGAGAAAAACACCAGCCAATGTGTTAGTGGGGTTCAGCACCGCCTGCTGTTCCCCCACTGTGTAGCCGGCAAAGTGTCCTGCAAACGCAACGCAGACACAAAGCTGACTCCAGTGCAGGCTTCGGCCTACACGCTGCTCCCCCTGCTTACCCTTTGCTCCAACACCGCTAGTTGGGGCTGTAGGAAGACAATCTTTGATAGGCAACGCATCTGGGTTCCAGCATCGCCAGCTGGTTCTCGGCAGTGTTTTTGTCACAGGTACTCCCTCGTGCCAAACTTGGTTTCAGCACCGTCAGCTGTTTCCGGGTTGTGTCAAAGTCGCTGAGACGCCTATGCTTGCCCCGTCGTGTTGCAGTCGGGTTAGCCAACTCCAGGGTGCCTCCAGTTTAGGAGCTTCCTATGTGGGCTGCGTGAACTGGTAGTCAAGGCTGGTTCTGTAGTGCCAGTAGGCCCAGCTCCCCCTGTAGGACTGTTGGGGTTTGGTAACTGCGGCTGCCTCGCGGCCTAGCTGTTCTCTCCTCTCCTGTGGGCCTTGGGGTCCACCACCTGGTTCCAGCACCGTCAGCTGGTTCCGGGCCGAGCCTTTGGCTTAGGTGCCTCCTCCTGGGTATCCGAGTTCCGCCAACGTCAGGCGGTCCTTGGTAGTGCTTTTAAGCGCGGGCACCTACAGCTTAGTAACCGGGTTCCAGCACCGTCAGCTGGTCCTCGGTCGTGCCATTGGCTCTTGCACACTGGGGCAACGCATCTGGGTTCCAGCACCGCCAGCTGGTTCTCGGCAGTGTTTTTGTCACAGGTACTCCCTCGTGCCAAACCTGGTTTCAGCACCGTCAGCTGTTTCCGGGTTGTGTCAAAGTCGCTGAGACGCCTATGCTTGCCCCGTCGTGTTGCAGTCGGGTTAGCCAACTCAAGGGTGCCTCCAGTTTAGGAGCTTCCTATGTGGGCTGCGTGAACTGGTAGTCAAGGCTGGTTCTGTAGTGCCAGTAGGCCCAGCTCCCCCTGTAGGACTGTTGGGGTTCGGTAACTGCGGCTGCCTCGCGGCCTAGCTGTTCTCTCCTCTACTGTGGGCCTTCGGGTCCACCACCTGGTTCCAGCACCGTCAGCTGGTTCTGGGCCGAGCCTTTGGCTTAGGTGCCTCCTCCTGGGTATCCGAGTTCCGCCAACGTCAGGCGGTCCTTGGTAGTGCTTTTAAGCGCGGGCACCTACAGCTTAGTAACCGGGTTCCAGCACCGTCAGCTGGTCCTCGGTCGTGCCATTGGCTCTTGCACACTGGGGCAACGCATCTGGGTTCCAGCACCGCCAGCTGGTTCTCGGCAGTGTTTTTGTCACAGGTACTCCCTCGTGCCAAACCTGGTTTCAGCACCGTCAGCTGTTTCCGGGTTGTGTCAAGCTCACTGAGACGCCTATGCTTGCCCCGTCGTGGTGCGGTCGGGTTAGCCAACTCCAGGGTGCCTCCAGTTTAGGAGCTTCCTATGTGGGCTGCGTGAACTGGTAGTCAAGGCTGGTTCTGTAGTGCCAGTAGGCCCAGCTCCCCCTGTAGGACTGTTGGGGTTCGGTAACTGCGGCTGCCTCGCGGCCTAGCTGTTCTCTCCTCTCCTGTGGGCCTTGGGGTCCACCACCTGGTTCCAGCACCGTCAGCTGGTTCCGGGCCGAGCCTTTGGCTTAGGTGCCTCCTCCTGGGTATCCGAGTTCCGCCAACGTCAGGCGGTCCTTGGTAGTGCTTTTAAGCGCGGGCACCTACAGCTTAGTAACCGGGTTCCAGCACCGTCAGCTGGTCCTCGGTCGTGCCATTGGCTCTTGCACACTGGGGCAACGCATCTGGGTTCCAGCACCGCCAGCTGGTTCTCGGCAGTGTTTTTGTCACAGGTACTCCCTCGTGCCAAACCTGGTTTCAGCACCGTCAGCTGTTTCCGGGTTGTGTCAAGCTCACTGAGACGCCTATGCTTGCCCCGTCGTGGTGCGGTCGGGTTAGCCAACTCCAGGGTGCCTCCAGTTTAATGGCTTCCTATGTGGGCTGTGTGAACTGGTAGTCAAGGCTGGTTCTGTAGTGCCAGTAGGCCCAGCTCCCCCTGTAGGACTGTTGGGGTTCGGTAACTGCGGCTGCCTCGCGGCCTAGCTGTTCTCTCCTCTACTGTGGGCCTTCGGGTCCACCACCTGGTTCCAGCACCGTCAGCTGGTTCCGGGCCGAGCCTTTGGCTTAGGTGCCTCCTCCTGGGTATCCGAGTTCCGCCAACGTCAGGCGATCCTTGGTAGTGCTTTTAAGCGCGGGCACCTACAGCTTAGTAACCGGTTTCCAGCACCGTCAGCTGGTTCTCGGTCATGCCATTGGCTCTTGCACACTGGGGCAACGCATCTGGGTTCCAGCACCGCCAGCTGGTTCTCGGCAGTGTTTTTGTCACAGGTACTCCCTCGTGCCAAACCTGGTTTCAGCACCGTCAGCTGTTTCCGGGTTGTGTCAAGCTCACTGAGACGCCTATGCTTGCCCCGTCGTGGTGCGGTCGGGTTAGCCAACTCCAGGGTGCCTCCAGTTTAGGAGCTTCCTATGTGGGCTGCGTGAACTGGTAGTCAAGGCTGGTTCTGTAGTGCCAGTAGGCCCAGCTCCCCCTGTAGGACTGTTGGGGTTCGGTAACTGCGGCTGCCTCGCGGCCTAGCTGTTCTCTCCTCTTCTGTGGGCCTTGGGGTCCACCACCTGGTTCCAGCACCGTCAGCTGGTTCCGGGCCGAGCCTTTGGCTTAGGTGCCTCCTCCTGGGTATCCGAGTTCCGCCAACGTCAGGCGGTCCTTGGTAGTGCTTTTAAGCGCGGGCACCTACAGCTTAGTAACCGGGTTCCAGCACCGTAAGCTGGTCCTCGGTCGTGCCATTGGCTCTTGCACACTGGGGCAACGCATCTGGGTTCCAGCACCGCCAGCTGGTTCTCGGCAGTGTTTTTGTCACAGGTACTCCCTCGTGCCAAACCTGGTTTCAGCACCGTCAGCTGTTTCCGGGTTGTGTCAAGCTCACTGAGACGCCTATGCTTGCCCTGTCGTGGTGCGGTCGGGTTAGCCAACTCCAGGGTGCCTCCAGTTTAGGAGCTTCCTATGTGGGCTGCGTGAACTGGTAGTCAAGGCTGGTTCTGTAGTGCCAGTAGGCCCAGCTCCCCCTGTAGGACTGTTGGGGTTCGGTAACTGCGGCTGCCTCGCGGCCTAGCTGTTCTCTCCTCTCCTGTGGGCCTTCGGGTCCACCACCTGGTTCCAGCACCGTCAGCTGGTTCTCGGCAGTGTCTTTTGCTCTTGTACTTTCTGCTCCCCATCCTGGTTCCAGTACCGTCAGCTGGTTCCGGGCAGAGCCTTTGGCTTAGGTGCCTCCTTCTGGGTATCCAAGTTCCACCAACGTCAGGTGGTCCTTGGTAGTGCTTTCAGGCACGGGTACCTCCTGCTTAGTAACCGGATTCCAGTAACGTCAGCTGGTCCTCGGTAGTTCCATTGGCTCTTGGACCTTCGGCTACCCATCCGGGTTCCAGTACCGTCAGCTGGTTCTCGGCAGTGTCTTTTGCTCTTGTACCTTCTGCTCCCCATCCTGGTTCCAGTACCGTCAGCTGGTTCCGGGCAGAGCCTTTGGCTTAGGTGCCTCCTTCTGGGTATCCGAGTTCCGCCAACGTCAGGCGGTCCTTGGTAGTGCTTTTTAGCACGGCTACCTCCTGCTTAGTAACCGGGTTCCAGTAACGTCAGCTGGTCCTCGGTAGTTCCATAGGCTCTTGAACCTTCGGGTAGCCATCCGAGTTCCAGTTCCATCATCTGGTTCTTGGCATTTTCTCAGCCTTCTTGTACCTTCTGCTACATTTCCAAGTTGAAGACCCTAAAGTCGACGACCCGGAAGACCACCCCGATGACGACGACGACAACCCGGAAGACCACGCCGATGACGACGACGACGACGACGACGGCGGAGACGACGACGGCGGAGACGACGACGGCGGAGATGACGACGGCGGAGATGACGACACTGGAGACGACGACATGGAAGACCGAGAAGCAGAAGAACAAGAGGCTGCAGAACAAAGAGCAGAAGAACATTAAGCATAACACTTAATATCAGAGCAAAAGATATTATCTCAATTATATGCAGAAGAAGACTAAGCAGTGTATGGGGGTGAGTCCGTTCCTCCTCGTGGTGCCCCTGGATAAAGCCTGATGCTGCAGGCCAAACTGAACGCGGACAAATGTAACTTTTGTGACTGGCAGAACGGAAGGTGTAATCTTCCAACTTTTATAGATAACAACTACGGGAATGCCTGTCACAAATGAGAATATGATGAAGAAGTAGAATAGGAAGAATAATACAGTTGAATAAAATGAATATGTAGAATAGGAAGAATAATAATAGTTGAATAAAATGAATATGAAGAATGTAATAAAAAAAAAAAAAAAAAAGGTAAAGGATGAAGAAGAAGATGAATAAGGTGAAGAAGAAGTTGATGTCAAAGATGCTGATGATGATGAAGATGAAAGTGTGGGAAAAGTAAAAAAAAAAAGAAGGGGAAGGGCGTGGAATAGTGAAACATCAATATCTGACAAAATAAAAAAAATATTTACATAGTCAATATCTTTGTCACTCCGAACGTCTTTAAAAAAAAACAAAAAAAAATGCTATTCTATTTGATTGGGCTAAACCTCTATGACTTTAATGTCTCCGCCACCTCCCCAAATACATCCTGCATTATTCTTAGTTGTTTTCCTTCATGTAGAATGAACCTACAAGGAAAGAAAGGGTTCATTTTAATTCCGATATTTTGGTCCCATTGACTTGCATTGGGATCGGGTATCGGTATCGGCGATATCCGATATTTTTTGAATATCGGCCGATCCTATCCGATACCGATACTTTCCGATATCGGAAGGTATCGCTCAACACTACTGGTGAGAATTTTATATCAATAACATCTTTATAAATATATTTACTTTTGGTGATGTGCTCAATACTTTTTTCATAAGCTTTATGTATGTGGGTCTTGAACATATGATTAGAACTGCTTTATTGAAAATATTTTTTTTTGTTCTTTCCCACAACTGAGGCAATTGTTTATTGGATATTCAGCAATGTACTGATAAATATTGAGCACCTATTGTAGAGGTAGATTGTTTCCACAAGTGATATACATTTCCACAACCTGTTCTAATATGCATGGGGGGTCAGCAGGATATCCGTGATTAGACTAATACAGTAGTAGATATTACTCAATAGACTGTGCACTTTACAGTATATATCTTAGAACCATAATTAACTCCCGATTTATGTAATTATAGCCGGTGGCAGCATTGTTCTCCTTATACTTACTATTGAATAACAGGTTTATGTTATAATTTTTGTTGTATAGTCCACTACCTAAAGCAATCTTGCCTTTTAATTGTGCTTGCTACTGTTCTTTTAGACATATCTAACTAAAGATTGATTTTATATTCAATAGCTTAGCATTCTGCACAGGTTATGTCCGTATGACTTGGGTCTGTGGGATTTGTTTTGTTTTGTTATTTAATGGGAGCATCCTATACTATTGATAAAGATTGATTTAAGGAATATTATCAGTATAAACTATATTAGCTAATTGATATGCAAATTTGGAATTATATAGAAACTAGTCAGATACCTATACGCAAAAATGTACCGTTAATGTCCCCATACACATTTAATGGCTGTCAAATGGACAAAGCTTTATCTGATCGCTCAACTGACAACCCTCTCAGGTGACTCTTCCATACTAGCTCTCTATGAGAAAGTTGTTGGCTGACATGTCAGCTGGTGGCTTAACTCAAGTAGAATAATAAGATGGGCAGTCTAAAATCAGACATGCTTCAAGGATATCTTCCCCAACAATCAGTCAGCCCCGAATCGGTATTGGTGTATTTGACTAACAGTCTAATATGTATGGGGGCCTTTAATGATGTAGTTTGGCTGTGCTGAATAAAAGAAGTATAAATCTAAATGTTAAAATGTTGTTCAATCTCTTGGTGCATATTCATATTATGATTAGCCAATCTAATAGAGAAAGAATTTGATGACATTGTAGAGAACACCCCCAAAAAATCTTACATGGTTATCATCTCTCTTGAAAACTGTATAATGAATTCTGTGTGAATCCAACTGGGAAAAAAGATCAGGATAGCTTTATAACAATCAGTATTTACAAGACTATTCTTCCGTAGAATAATTCTTCATGTTCTGTAGCAAGAAATAGCTTTTGACTCCATTGGGTGAGTAACATCATAATATGGTACAACATTGAGCATTGTCTTCGAGGTACACAGAGTCCTCCCGTAGTGTTAAGCTGCAGGGACTTTATGCTCTACTTTCCTGTCTCCATGAGATCTAATATCCAGTTTATCATATATAAATATGGAAGAGTTGAACATTTTCTCATCTTTGGATTATGGTTTTAAACTTGAAGTGAAAAGTTGGTGAGCGAGTATAATACTTTGCTGAAGTTTCCTTAGATTTTGTTATGAGTAATTACATGAAACAATTATAATCTGACATATTGACAAATAGCTTGGTAAGGCAAGCAGGGATAATAACAAAGCTGAGACTTCCTATGGATTTTAGTCTTATGGATGTTTAATTGTTCCGAGTAGAGTTGAGCGACCTTGACCTTTTTAGAGTCGAGCCGGGTTTTGCGAAACCCGACTATGTCCAAAGTCGGGTCGAGTGAAATCGGCCGATTATGACGTAAAGTCGGGATCGACCGAAACACGAAACCCAATGCAAGTCAATGGGGCAGCATAGTCGGCAGTGAGTGGGGGCCAGGAAAACACCTAGAGTGGCCATTTTAATGTCAAAACCATCCATTCTTCTTAATGAAGCTTGTCAAGCGTAATTTACCTTATAATAATTGGAAGGCATTTGAAATTGGGGGTCATTTGGCTAAAGTTGTGGGGGGTAGGGCTGGTTCAAGTAATTAGTGGGCCCAGGAAATCTGGACCACGTCACGGCAGTGGAGCAGGGAGAGGTAAGTATTTCAACTTTGCAAGTGCTGTGAACCTGAGCAAGCAGGGGGGGCCCACTCGTTGGCATTGGCACTGGCACAGGGCCCCTCAAAGTACAGCGGTGTGTTTGCACGGCGGGGGCGCCTCCCACCGGCAGCAACACTTTTGCGTACTATGAGAGGCCCTGTGCCAGTGACGTCGCCAACTAGTATTCCTCCCCCCACCTGATGAAGGAACCTGCACTTTCATCTGCACCTTCCTCTTTGTCCCCGTGTAAGGTGGTATGGTATGCGGGAAGAGCAACCTGACTTTCAGCAGGGTCACAATGTTGTTGTGTAGCGTGCACGGGGAATGTTGCGTTATGGGTCAATGTACCAGCAGACTCATCTATCACTGGCTGGGCAATGGGCACGATGAAGTGGAAACACAGATATAGGCCCAAAGAAGAAAGTGGGCTAAATGCAGTTCAAAATTGGTAACACAGGAATAACCAGGGGGCATTGCAGTGGAGGACAACTGGAATGAGAGGCTGACACAGAGAGTAGGGCCAAATCAGTAAGTAGTCGAAATGCAGTTCAAAATTGGCAACCGTAGTAAACAGGCGGCACAGCTTTGTTCAGTGGAGGAGAACAGCAAGGAGTGGCAGACACCGATAGTAGGCCCCAAACCAACTAGTACGCCAAATGCAGTTGTTCCATTTAACCACAATTTAATGAGAGCCTGAAGATAGAAGCTCAGGAAAGGCAACCTGGGGAACACCTTGGAGTGTAACACACCATCTCTCTCCACCCCATACCCATTTTGTATGGCCTAATGCAGTGTACTTTTCTACAACTACTAAACGAGAGTCGGAAGACCGAAGCAATGGCAAGGAAACCTGGGGAACACCTTAGAGTGTAACACACCCTCTCTCTACACCCCATACCCAATTTGAAGGCCTAATGCAGTGTAGTTTCCAAGAACTACTAAACGAGAGCCGGAAGATCGAAGCTCAGGAAAGGCAACCTGGGGAACACCTTGGAGTGTAACACACCCTCTCGCTACACCCCATACCCAATTTGAAGGCCTAATGCAGCGTAGTTTCCAACAACTACTAAACGAGAGCCGGAAGATCGAAGCTCAGGAAAGGCAACCTGGGGAACACCTTGGAGTGTAACACACCCTCTCTCTACACCCCATACCCAATTTGAAGGCCTAATGCAGTGTAGTTTCCAAGAACTACTAAACGAGAGCCGGAAGATCGAAGCTCAGGAAAGGCAACCTGGGGAACACCTTGGAGTGTAACACACCCTCTCGCTACACCCCATACCCAATTTGAAGGCCTAATGCAGCGTAGTTTCCAACAACTACTAAACGAGAGCCGGAAGATCGAAGCTCAGGAAAGGCAACCTGGGGAACACCTTGGAGTGGAACACACCATCTCTCTACACCCCATACCCAATTTGAAGGCCTAATGCAGAGTAGTTTCCAAGAACTACTAAACGAGAGCCGGAAGATCGAAGCTCAGGAAAGGCAACCTGGGGAACACCTTGGAGTGTAACACAACGTCTCTCTACACGACGGAAGGGCTGATTCTTAGGAAGGAAGGCTGTTGGAAATAAGCATTGCGCGTCCGAGGGTGATTATATTCTTATTAGGTATATACTCACCCTCGGACGCGCCCTGCTTCTTTATTTGGAATGAATGTTTATTTGCAATGTGGTGTTGACTTTCTCTATTATTTTGGTAATTAATGATTTTATTATTTTCATTATTTTGCATCTTCTCGGCAATAATATAAAGAAGACGCGACAGGACAACACTCGGTGGATGCCATATGTGTGTTTTCAATTTAAAAAAACTTTCAGTTAACTACTTGCAGGAGAAAGTAATTGTAGCTGGTGGCCATTTTTAGTACTGTACCAGATTAGAGTTGTGTGTTTGTTTTTAATGTTAAAATGTCTGCATTTGATATCTCACCAGTATTTTCTTTTTTATAAGCAAAATACTTATTTTTATATTTTCTGATGTTGGTTCCAGGGGTACACGGCCAGCAGTGCCCTGGTCAGTGTAGTAGTAGTTGAAAGAATGGACCGCAGACAGGCATCGAAGGCCTAAAATAATAACACATGGCTGTAGGCAATTTTAAATTGGTTCCAGGGGTACACGGACAGCAGTGGTGTGGTCAGTGGAGGCCTAGTGGAAGGAGTGACCGCAGACAGGCATCGAAGGCCTAAAATAATAACACATGGCTGTAGGCAATTTTAAATTGGTTCCAGGGGTACACGGACAGCAGTGGTGTGGTCAGTGGAGGCCTAGTGGAAGGAGTGACCGCAGACAGGCATCGAAGGCCTAAAATAATAACACATGGCTGTAGGCAATTTTAAATTGGTTCCAGGGGTACACGGGCAGCAGTGACCTGGTCAGTGTAGTAGTAGTTGAAAGAATGGACCGCAGACAGGCATCGAAGGCCTAAAATAAAAAAATTGGGCTGGCTGTAGGCAATTTTAAATTGGTTCCAGGGGTACACGGGCAGCAGTGACCTGGTCAGTGTAGTAGTAGTTGAAAGAATGGACCGCAGACAGGCATCGAAGGCCTAAAATAAAAAAATTGGGCTGGCTGTAGGCAATTTTAAATTGGTTCCAGGGGTACATGGGCAGCAGTGACCTGGTCAGTGTAGTAGTAGTTGAAAGAATGGACCGCAGACAGGCATCGAAGGCCTAAAATAAAAAAATTGGGCTGGCTGTAGGCAATTTTAAATTGGTTCCAGGGGTACACGGGCAGCAGTGGTGTGGTCAGTGGAGGCCTAGTGGAAGGAGTGACCGCAGACAGGCATCGAAGGCCTAAAATAATAACACATGGCTGTAGGCACTTTTAAATTGGTTCCAGGGGTACACGGGCAGCAGTGGTCTGGTCAGTGGAAGTCTAGTGGAAGGAGTGACCGCAGACAGGCTTCGAAGGCCTAACATAACAAAATTGGGCTGGCTGTAGGCACTTTAAATTGGTTCCAGGGGTACATGGGCAGCAGTGTATGGTCAGTGGAAGTCTAGTGGAAGGAGTGACGGCAGACAGTCTTCGAAGGCCTAACATAACAAAATTGGGCTGACTGTAGGCACTTTTAAATTGGTTCCAGGGTAACACGGCCAGCAGTGGCCTGGTCAGTGTAGTAGTTGTAGAAAGAAGGGACCGCAGACAGGCTTCGAAGGCCTAACATAACAAAAATGTCAAAACAATGGTATTGTCAGTGCCAGGCATTGAAGGATGTCAGCGGCTAGACTACACATTGGTGAAGCTGTGAGAGATAATTTTGCTAGTGGTAGAGCACTGTTTGAGCTGGGGGGGGGAACTGTCTTGTGGCCGGCGGTACAGGCACAGGGCCCCTCATATTACAACGGTGTGTCTGACGTTGGGTGCGCACCACCACCGCCAGAGACACTTTATTGTACTATGAGGGACCCAGTGGCAGTGCCGTCGACCAAAAGCGGCCACACCCACCTCTTCAGACAAACAGCACTCTCAAGGGTCCAAGCGCAAAGTGGCGATAGCACGGCCCCGTGTGGGGAGTTTGGCCATTTCGTGAGGTGGAAACATGTCGTATGCTGGACAATCAGGTGAAGAAAATTACGAGATTGGAAAAGTCATTCAGAATAGTCCACAGGCAAGACCTTTTCATAGGAAAGCTAGGTGTCAGCCGGGCAGGGTGGGGCAAAAGATTTTGAAATCCAGTTGTGGTTCATTTTAATGAAGGTTAGATCATCTACATTTTGGGTAGCCAGACGAGTCCTTTTTTCTGTTAGTATTGAACCTGCAGCACTGAATACTCTTTCTGATAGGACACTAGCTGCCGGGCAAGCAAGCTCCTGCAATGCATATTCTGCCAATTCTGGCCAGGTGTCTAATTTGGATGCCCAGTAATCAAATGGGAATGACGGTTGAGGGAGAACGTCGATAAGGGATGAAAAATAGTTTGTAACCATACTGGACAAATGTTGTCTCCTGTCACTTTGAATTGATGCTGCAGTACCTGTCCTGTCTGCGGTCATAGAAAAATCACTCCACAACCTGGTCAGAAAACCCCTCTGTCCAACGCCACTTCTGATTTCTGCCCCTCTAACACCTCTGGTCTGCTGGCCCCTGGAGCTCGTGTGAGAACGATCACGGGCGCTGTGTGCAGGGAATGCCAGAAGCAAACGGTCAACAAGAGTTGATTGTTTTGTTGCTAATATTAGTTCCAAGTTCTCATGTGGCATAATATTTTGCAATTTGCCTTTATAGCGAGGATCAAGGAGGCAGGCCAACCAGTAATCGTCATCGTTCATCATTTTTGTAATGCGTGTGTCCCTTTTGAGGATACGCAAGGCATAATCCGCCATGTGGGCCAAAGTTCCCGTTGTCAAATCTGCGGTTGTGCTTGGTTGAGGGGCAGTTGCAGGCAAATCTACGTCACTTGTGTCCCTCAAAAAACCAGAACCCGGCCTTGCCACGCCACCAATTTCCCGTGCCCCCGGGAAAGCTTCCTCATTAAAAATATACTCATCCCCATCATCCTCCTCATCCTCCACCTCCTCTTCGCCCGGTACCTCGTCATGTACACTGCCCTGACCAGACAATCGCTGACTGTCATCAAGGCTTTCCTCTTCCTCTGGTGCAGACGCCTGATCCTTTATGTGCGTCAAACTTTGCATCAGCAGACGCATTAGGGGGATGCTCATGCTTATTATGGCGTTGTCTGCACTAACCAGCCGTGTGCATTCCTCAAAACACTGAAGGACTTGACACATGTCTTGAATCTTCGACCACTGCACACCTGACAACTCCATGTCTGCCATCCTACTGCCTGCCCGTGTATGTGTATCCTCCCACAAAAACATAACAGCCCGCCTCTGTTCGCACAGTCTCTGAAGCATGTGCAGTGTTGAGTTCCACCTTGTTGCAACGTCTATGATTAGGCGATGCTGGGGAAGGTTCAAAGAACGCTGATAGGTCTGCATACGGCTGGAGTGTACAGGCGAACGGCGGATATGTGCGCAAAGTCCACGCACTTTGAGGAGCAGGTCGGATAACCCCGGATAACTTTTCAGGAAGCACTGCACCACCAGGTTTAAGGTGTGAGCCAGGCAAGGAATGTGTTTCAGTTGGGAAAGGGAGATGGCAGCCATGAAATTCCTTCCGTTATCACTCACTACCTTGCCTGCCTCAAGATCTACAGTGCCCAGCCACGACTGCGTTTCTTGCTGCAAGAACTCGGACAGAACTTCCGCGGTGTGTCTATTGTCGCCCAAACACTTCATAGCCAATACAGCCTGCTGACGTATGCCAGTAGCTGCCCCATAATGGGAGACCTGGTGTGCAACAGTGGCAGGTGCGGATGGAGTGTTTGTGCGACTGCGGTCTGTGGACGAGCTCTTGCTTCTGCAGGAGGACGAGGAGGAGGAGGAGGAGGGGGTGCGAACGGCTACAGACAACTGTTTACTAGACCGTGGGCTAGGCAGAACTGTCCCAAACTTGCTGTCCCCTGTGGACCCTGAATCCACCACATTTACCCAGTGTGCCGTGATGGACACGTAACGTCCCTGGCCATGCCTACTGGTCCATGCATCTGTTGTCAGGTGCACCTTTGTGCTCACAGATTGCCTGAGTGCATGGACGATGCGCTCTTTAACATGCTGGTGGAGGGCTGGGATGGCTTTTCTGGAAAAAAAGTGTCGACTGGGTAGCTCGTAGCGTGGTACAGCGTAGTCCATCAGGTCTTTGAAAGCTTCGCTTTCAACTAACCGGTAGGGCATCATCTCTAACGAGATTAGTCTAGCTATGTGGGCGTTCAAACCCTGTGTACGCGGATGCGAGGCTAAGTATTTCCTTTTTCTAACCATAGTCTCATGTAGGGTGAGCTGGACTGGAGAGCTGGAGATCGTGGAACTAGCGGGGGTGCCGGTGGACATGGCAGACTGAGAGACGGTGGGAGATGGTATTGTTGCCGCCGGTGCCCTAGATGCAGTGTTTCCTACTACGAAACTGGTGATTCCCTGACCCTGACTGCTTTGGCCTGGCAAAGATACCTGCACAGATACAGCAGGTGGTGCGCTAAATGGTGGTCCTACACTGCCGGAAGGGATGTTGCGTTGATGACTAGCTTCATTGGCCGAGGGTGCAACAACCTTAAGGGACGTTTGGTAGTTAGTCCAAGCTTTCAAATGCATGGTGGTTAAATGTCTATGCATGCAACTAGTATTGAGACTTTTCAGATTCTGACCTCTGCTTAAGGAAGTAGAACATTTTTGACAGATGACTTTGCGCTGATCAATTGGATGTTGTTTAAAAAAATGCCAGACTGCACTCTTTCTAGCATCGGATACCTTTTCAGGCATTGCAGACTGAGCTTTAACCGGATGGCCACGCTGTCCTCCACCAGGTTTTGGCTTTGCCACGCGTTTTGGGCAAGATACGGGCCCGGCAGATGGAACCTGTGGCGATGTTGATGCCTGCTGCGGCCCCTCCTCCTCCTCTGCTTCAGAACTGCTGCCGCCTGCACCCTGTTCCCCCAATGGCTGCCAATCGGGGTCAAGAACTGGGTCATCTAATAACTCTTCTTGTACCTCCTGCGCAACTTCGTCTGTGTCACCGTGTCGTTCGGTGGTATAGCGTTCGTGATGGGGCAACATAGTCTCATCAGGGTCTGATTCTTGATCAGCACCCTGCGAGGGCAATGTTGTGGTCTGAGTCAAAGGACCAGCATAGTAGTCTGGCTGTGGCTGTGCGTCAGTGCACTCCATGTCAGATTCAATTTGTAATGGGCATGGACTGTTAACTGCTTCACTTTCTAAGCCAGGGACGGTATGTGTAAAGAGCTCCATGGAGTAACCCGTTGTGTCGCCTGCTGCATTCTTCTCTGTTGTTGTTTTTGCTGAAGAGGACAAGGAAGTGACTTGTCCCTGACCGTGAACATCCACTAACGACGCGCTGCTTTTACTTTTACCAGTTTCACGAGATGAGGCAAAAGAGCTAGAGGCTGAGTCAGCAAGATAAGCCAAAACTTGCTCTTGCTGCTCCGGCTTTAAAAGCGGTTTTCCTAATCCCAGAAAAGGGAGCGTTCGAGGCCTTGTGTAGCCGGACGACGAACCTGGCTCCACAGCTCCAGACTTAGGTGCAATATTTTTTCCCCCACGACCACCTGATGCTCCACCACTACCACTACCCTCATTACCAGCTGACAATGAACGCCCCCGGCCACGACCTCTTCCACTAGACTTCCTCATTGTTTTAAAAACGTAACCAAACTAACGTTATTTGTTGCAGTCACACAACTTACACGGTGAGCTATAACTTCTGTATGATTTAGCTACCCCTTTACAGGTTGGTGAGACCACAGCGAAAATCAGGCCCAATGTTACACACTCTTTTTTTGGTGGCTGCAAATTAGAGAGATGCCCCACACGCAGGACTGTCACTGAAGCACAAATGTTAATATTAATGTCACACTATTATTTTTTTTTTATTTTTATTTTTTTCAGGAACACTTTAGAAACCCCCCAAAAAAAAAAAAATAGATTTTTGCAGGGAGAATTTAGAAAACAAATGTAACAAACTATATGCTTTCTATGGGCCACTGAGTGAGAGATGACGCACACAGGAATCAGGAGTGGCACACAAGCCCAGAGGCCAATATTTTTCTACCAATGATTGATGGAGTTATTTTCTCTGGTAGATTTTGGAACCCAAATCAAGGAAAAAAAATGTAGGCTTTCTATGGACCACAATTGGAGAGAGAGAGAGAGAGAGATGGCACACCCAGGAGTCAAGACTGGCACACAAGCAGAAAGGCCAATATTAATCTCCCACTGTTTTTTTTGGTTGTTTTTTTTTTTTTTTTTTTCAGGGAGACTTTAGAAAAAAAAATAATAAAAAAAATATGATTTTATCAGGAAGAATTTAGAAACCAAATAAAATAAAATGATTTTTTCAGGGAGAATTTAGAAAACAAATAAAACCAAAAATAGGCGTTCTATGGCCCACTGACTGAGAGATGACGCACCCAGGAGTCAAGACTGGCACACAAGCAGAAAGGCCAATATTAATCTCCCACTGTTTTTTTTGGTTGTTTTTTTTTTTTTTTTTTTCAGGGAGACTTTAGAAAAAAAAATAATAAAAAAAATATGATTTTATCAGGAAGAATTTAGAAACCAAATAAAATAAAATGATTTTTTCAGGGAGAATTTAGAAAACAAATAAAACCAAAAATAGGCGTTCTATGGCCCACTGACTGAGAGATGACGCACCCAGGAGTCAAGACTGGCACACAAGCAGAAAGGCCAATATTAATCTCCCACTGTTTTTTTTGGTTGTTTTTTTTTTTTTTTTTTCAGGGAGACTTTAGAAAAAAAAATAATAAAAAAAATATGATTTTATCAGGAAGAATTTAGAAACCAAATAAAATAAAATGATTTTTTCAGGGAGAATTTATAAAACAAATAAAACCAAAAATAGGCGTTCTATGGCCCACTGACTGAGAGATGACGCACCCAGGAGTCAAGACTGGCACACAAGCAGAAAGGCCAATATTAATCTCCCACTGTTTTTTTTTTTTTTTTTCAGGGAGACTTTAGAAAAAAAAATAATAAAAAAAATATGATTTTATCAGGAAGAATTTAGAAACCAAATAAAATAAAATAATTTTTTCAGGGAGAATTTAGAAAACAAATAAAACCAAAAATAGGCGTTCTATGGCCCACTGACTGAGAGATGACGCACACAGGAGTCAGGAGTGGCACACAAACCCAGAGGCCAATATTTTTCTACCAATGATTGATGTAGTTATTTTCTCTGGTAGATTTTAGAACCCAAATCAAGGAAAAAAAATATAGGCTTTCTATGGACCACAATTGGAGAGAGAGAGAGAGAGAGAGAGAGAGAGAGAGAGAGAGAGAGAGATGGCACACCCAGGAGTCAAGACTGGCACACAAGCAGAAAGGCCAATATTAATCTCCCACTGTTTTTTTGGTTGTTTTTTTTTTTTTTTTTTTCAGGGAGACTTTAGAAATAAAAATAATAAAAAAAATATGATTTTATCAGGAAGAATTTAGAAACCAAATAAAATAAAATGATTTTTTCAGGGAGAATTTAGAAAACAAATAAAACCAAAAATATGCGTTCTATGGCCCACTGACTGAGAGAGAGAGAGAGATGGAACGCTTAGTACTGGCACACAAGCCCAAAGGGCAATATTAATCTCCCTTTTTTTTTCCAGGGAGAATTTCTGAAACCCAAAAAAAAAATAAAATAGGCTTTCTATGGCCCACTATTTGTGAGAGAGATGGGACGCTCAGGACTGGCACAGATGGCACGCTCAGGACTGGCACAGAAGCCCAGAGGCCAATATTAATCTCCCTTTTTTTCTGGGAGAATTTATAAAACCAAAAAAATATTTAAATAGGCTTTCTATGGCCCACTATTTGTGAGAGAGATGGCACGCTCAGGACTGGCACAGATGGCACGCTCACAACTGGCACAGAAGCCCAGAGGCCAATATTAATCTCCCTTTTTTTCTGGGAGAATTTATAAAACCAAAAAAATATTTAAATAGGCTTTCTATGGCCCACTATTTGTGAGAGAGATGGCACGCTCAGGACTGGCACAGATGGCACGCTCACAACTGGCACACAAGCCCAGAGGCCAATATTAATCTCCCTTTTTTCAGGGAAAATTTATAAAACCAAAAAAAAAATTAAATAGGCTTTCTATGGCCCACTATTTGTGAGAGAGATGGCACGCTCAGGACTGGCACAGATGGCACGCTCACAACTGGCACACAAGCCCAGAGGCCAATATTAATCTCCCTTTTTTCAGGGAAAATTTATAAAACCAAAAAAAAAATTAAATAGGCTTTCTATGGCCCACTATTTGTGAGAGAGATGGGACGCTCAGGACTGGCACAGATGGCACGCTCAGGACTGGCACAGAAGCCCAGAGGCCAATATTAATCTCCCTTTTTTTCAGGGAGAATTTATAAAACCCAAAAAAAAATAAAATAGGCTTTCTATGGCCCACTATTTGTGAGAGAGATGGCACACTCAGGACTGGCACACAAGCCCAAAGGCCAATATTAATCTCCCACTGTATTTTTATCAGGGAGAATTTATACACCCCACAAAAAAAAATACAGAAAAATGAAAAGGCTTTCTATGGCCCACTATGTGAGAGAGATGGCACACACAGGGATGGCACTCTAGCAGAAATGCCAAATTGCCAATCTTAATCTCCCACCAAAAAAAAAAAAAAAAAAAAAACAGGGAATGTCCTACAATTACTATCTCCCTGCCTGCAGTAATCTCAGCCAGGTATGGCAGGCAGCTACTATCTCCCTGCCTGCAGTAATCTCAGCCAGGTATGGCAGGCAGCAATAAGGAGTGGACTGATGCACAAATGAAATAAAAAGTGTGGACAAACAAAAAAGATAGCTGTGCAGAAAGGAAGGAACAAGAGGATTTGTGCTTTGAAAAAAGCAGTTGGTTTGCACAGCGGCGTACACACAGCAATGCAGCTATCAGGGAGCCTTCTAGGGCAGCCCAATGAGCTACAGCGCTGAGGGGAAAAAAAAAAAAAAAAAAAATTCCACTGTCCCTGCACACCGAGGGTGGTGTTGGACAGTGCAAATCGCTGCAGCACAAGCGGTTTTGTGGTTAATGGACCCTGCCTAACGCTATCCCTGCTTCTGACAAAGCGGCAGCAACCTCTCCCTAAGCTCAGATCAGCAGCAGTAAGATGGCGGTCGGCGGGAACGCCTCTTTATAGCCCCTGTGACGTCGCAGACAGCAAGCCAATCACTGCAATGCCCTTCTCTAAGATGGTGGGGACCAGGACCTATGTCATCACGCTGCCCACACTCTGCGTTTACCTTCATTGGCTGAGAAATGGCGCTTTTCGCGTCATTGAAACGCGACTTTGGCGCGAAAGTCGCGTACCGCATGGCCGACCCCGCACAGGGGTCGGATCGGGTTTCATGAAACCCCGACTTAGCCAAAAGTCGGCGACTTTTGAAAATGTTCGACCCGTTTCGCTCAACCCTAGTTCCGAGAGCTTTTATCCTAACAGTACTAATAGCTAACACAGGAAGGCTGGAGGTATGGTTTCACATAACTATATTCATTTCATCTGCAATCAAATAAGCAAATGATCAGCACTGTGCTCTAATCTGTCTTCAAAGCAACATGTTGGCAACTTTCAAGGAACAGCATGAAGAAAGTTTCAGCAACGAGTGAAAAAATCATTTGGTAAAATATACAATCAAAGTTCAATGTGTAAAGCCAAATTAATCTATATAATACATTTAGCAAATTATTTTTGACATGAAATATTATATTTTATGTATTTTAAAGAAATAACTACTTGCATAACAAACTATACTCATTACTTTTTTAAAAAAATGAATGAAATCTTATAACATTTAGCAAGTTTAGCCAAAAGTTACCATTTCCTAACCTATGTAGACTGGTCTATAAAATGTTGATTTGGGAAGTAGAGGAAGATCTAGTGTTCTTAGTTGCAAACCTCAGCAGACAAACTGGTTGTGAAGTGGATTCATAAATTGAGTTTCCACGGCCAGGCATACACAAAGACAAACATGTTTAATGTCAAGCTGAGACTTAGCAAGGCTTTCTATTACTAGGGGCAAATATTCAGGTTGGCCCATTTCCATCTGAAGCTTAGAGGGGATGTGAGTCACCCGTCTGGGCAGTGGGGTACTCGGTACCGGGTCCGGTCGCACTTAAAGGGGATGCCACGGTGGCTGCGACCCGGTCCGTGGCCCTGGGAGCTCACTTTAAAAGGGGAAAGGTAATGGGTATTTGGGAATAAAGTCTATTTGTGATGCCACCTGTGGTTCTCGGTCAGAGGGGACCGACGCTGCTTAAAGGGGTCCTCTGGGGTGATGTTGTTGCAGCAAGATAGTAAAGCTTCACACAGGTGATGCAGGGTCCCCAGGGCTACCAAGGTGTACGGCAAGGATGGTGTATGCCAGCAAATAAGTGGAGGACGCAAAGTTGTAAAGTATTTACCTGGTTTACTGGCAGTAGTAGTCCACAGTTCAGGGTACCAGGAACAGGTGATGGTTTGGTCCGGGCAGCCTGGAGGCAATAGTGAATCCCTCTCCCAGGTGAGGTCCGTAAGCTTTACTACTCGTGCTAGTATGCGAGGTCCCTGCTGCCTGTGGCTTGCTGGAAAAGTCCTCTCCCTCCTTCCCTGAGACAGGTACCTGTATGGTGGGCAGCTTGATCTGTTTTATAGGGTCTCTATCACGACCCGGGCTCTTCAGGTGCTGCTTCGCCTCCAGGCATGTGTAACAACTCTGCTGGCATCACAGCATGGCCTCACATCTCTCACACAATCTTACCCACCGCTCCAGGCCATGATGTGCTTTCTCTTTAATGCCAGCTCCATGTTCTGTGTCTCTGCTCTGTGCATGCCTCATGACTATGTGTATAGGGGGCTGGTGCCTGAACTCTCTGGTTCTTATAGGAATCAGGTGCATCTGTCCA
Source organism: Ranitomeya imitator (assembly GCF_032444005.1). Classification (NCBI taxonomy): domain Eukaryota; kingdom Metazoa; phylum Chordata; class Amphibia; order Anura; family Dendrobatidae; genus Ranitomeya; species Ranitomeya imitator. Next base: position 325,155,325 of record NC_091286.1, on the reverse strand, counting down.
ATCAGTTCCTGACCAATTACCGAGAGGCCTCCTGTATATAGTGCAGCTCCACCCTGTGGTCTGGGCCTGTGCAATGTGTTAGCTCAGTTAGTGTTTAGCTGCTGAGTTTGCCTGGCCTTGCTCTGAGTTACTCCCTCTGAGCTTTTCTCTGTGCTATTGCCTTGATCTTGTAGTCCGCCCTCCAGGAGGCAGAATATCCTGGTCCCTGTGTCTTTGTCCCTGTGTCTTGTTCTATTGCCTTGTCTGTATTTTGTATTTTCTTGGTCTCCTTGTCCGTGGCTTCCTTCCCTGCTTTCTTTCCTTGTGTTTTCTGTCTGCTTACACTCCGCACTCTTGCGGCTCTGCACTCAGACCTTGCTTCGCACTCTCTGGCTTTGCTCTGTGGCTCCGCTCTTTGCGGTTCTATCTGGCTCCGCCTCCTGTGTTTCTGCACTTGGCTCCGTCTCTGCTCTTGGCTCCGCCTCCAGCATCTCCGCTCTTGGCGTTACCTCCAGTGTCTCCGCTCTTGGCTCCGCCTCCAGCGTCTCCGCTCTTGGCTCCGCCTCCAGCGTCTCCGCTCTTGGCTCCGCCTCCAGCGTCTCCGCCCTTGGCTCCGCCTCCAGCGTCTCCGCCCTTGGCTCCGCCTCTTGCGGCTCCGTCCTTGGCTCTGCCTTCTCCTTCTCTTCTCTTAGTTCCACCTTCTACTTGTTACCTGGTCCTCCTGTGTGAACAGGTCCCTACCTGTTCCTTCATTCTCCTTTCCTTCTGGCTTGTTTCCGTACCTGCATCTTCTGTGTGTACAGGTCCCTGCCTGTTCCTTCATCACACTCACAATAGGACTGCACTCGGGTGTCATCAGAGTGCAGCCTGATTCATACACCACATCAACCCGTCATGTGTATCCTGTGTTCCTGCCAGTCCTGCCGTTCCTGCCCTGCCTTCCAGTCCTGTGTTCTCTGCAGTGCCTCCCAATCCTGTGTTCCTGCCAGTCCTGCCATTCCTGCCCTGCCTTCCAGTCCTGTGCTCCTGCTGTCCTAGCCAGTCCTGTTTCCTGCCGTTTCTCTGCCAGCCCTGAGTTCCCTGCCGTGTCTCTGCCAGCCCTGTCTCAGCCGTGCCAGCCTACTCGTCTGTGTTCCAGCCGTGCTCTTCTGCCAGTCCTGCCTAATGCCCGCACCAATCCAGGTGTTCCTGTCTCCCAAGTGGGATCAGCAGCCACAGCCAGACACCACCCTGGAGTAGCACCTGGCAGCTGCCTGCTGCACAAGCCTGTCCTCACCATCAGAGGCTCCAGTGAAAACCCAGGCAGCTGTCATAGTCACGCCCCTTCCAGGGTAGTCTGGTTTGTGGCACAGTGGGGCCACAAACCCCCGGAGCTCACGCCCACCAGTCAGGGCGTGAGCGTGACAGCATGGTGTGGGCAAATAACATACAGTCCTATGCCCTCCGGTTCTGCTATGTGTCCTAGAGTACAAACCACCTTGGGCTCCCGGTGCCCGGTTCCTGTGCTTCGGCTCTGAGCGTGCCCGGTCACAGTTCCCCTCTGAGCCCCTTTCCTTCTCCACTGTGCTCTTTGTCTCAGTAGCTCCACCACTTTCAACCCCTCTGGTTCACTTCCTTTCCCTGGAGCTGCAGCTCAGTCCTTGCTGCAAGGCTCCACTGTCTGCTCTCAGTTCCAGACTTCCTTCTGTCTCCTCTCCCTCCAAATGACTGCTCTCTTTTGTCTCTCTGCACCAACTGCCTACCTCCTCCTCCAGACCAGGATATCACTATCTGAGGGAAGCTCCCCTGAATCCGGGTTCAGAGCTCCACCTTCTGGTCTGGATTTAGAATGTGTTGAGTGTGGGTGCGTTACCTGGTAAAGAGGATCCCCCTTGCCTCCTAGCATGATATCACCCTCCAAAAAGGGAAGGCAATATCACTGTAACAACCGGTTACCTGGGGTGCAACAGATGCCTAAAAATACAGTCCTACCCGATCTAAAATTGAATGAAAAGAGAGGTAACTACATGCTTAGTAGTATTTGCTGAGGAAACTGTACATCATGAAGTGAGTATTGTGCATTGTTTTTTTATGAGTCTTGTGGACAATACTTTTTTTACATCAAATGGCTACATCAACAAATGTATTGCCCATCATTGATTTTTCCTTCTTTATACTCAATTTTAGATTAAGCAGATGTATATTCCTAGATAATCATTTTAATCTTTTCTGCACAAAGATCATGTATGAACCAGTATGTGTAGCCACAGTTGGGTCATTATCATGAGAATGAGTTGTTTAGAGCAGTGATATTGCAAGCAGTAGAACTAGAGGAAGGTTTCTGTTGCATATGGGGAGGAGGATGAGATAAGATTAAAGGTATTTCAAAATATTTGGCAATTACAGTTGAAACTGGAAATTTACAAAGACAATATAAAAAGACGCATATGCATGTTTTTATCAATCTCTGACATGAAATCAGAATACATTTTTCTCATTTTAGGTCAACTAAGATTACCGTAATTATGATTTGCCAAATGCCAGAATAATGAGAGAGAGAGAGAGAGAGAGAGAAAATGTTTTAAGGCATTTTTATTACTTACTGCAAAGTCATAAGTTTACATAAACTAAGATTACTATGCCTTTAAACAATTCAGGACTGCCCATATGATGATGTCATGTGTTTGAAAACTTTTTTGGCAACATCTGAGTTAATTAGAGACACACCTGTGGATGTATTTAATGCACACCTAAAACACACTGCTTCTTTGTGCAGCATCATGGGAAAGTCTCAAGAAATCAGCCAAGATATCAGGAAGAGAATTGTGTGCATGTTCAAGTCTGGTTCATCCTTAGGTACAATTTCAAGATAAATGAAGGTGCCTTGTTCAACTGTACAAACAATTATACACAAGTACAAACAAGATGGGAATGGCCAGCCATCATACCGCTCAGGAAGGAGATGGGTTCTGTGTCCCAGAGATGAACGTACTTTGGTCCTACATTTGCATATCAATCTAAGGACAAAAGAAAAAGAACTTGTGAAGATGATGGTGGAAGCTGGTAAGATTGTGTCAATATCCACAATGAAACAAGTACTGTTTCAACATGGGCTGAAAGGCCACTCTGCCAGGAAGAAGCCATTACTCCAAAAGAAACATAAAAAAGCCAGATTAGTGTTTGCAAATGCACACAGGAACAAAGACCTGTCCAGTGGTCTGATGAAACTAAATGGAACTTTTTGGGCATAATGACAATCATTACATTTGGAGGCAAAAGAGAGAAGCTTGGAAGCCTAAGAACACCATCCCAACTGTGAAACATGTGGGTGACAGCAACATGTTGTGCAGTTGTTTTGCTGCAAGAGGAAATGGTGTACATCACCAAATTGACAACATCATGAGAAAACAAGATTCTGTGGCGATACTGAAGCAACATCTCAAGACATCAGCCAGGAAATTAAAGCTTGGGCGAAAATGGGTCTTCCAAATGCACAATGACCCAAAGCATACTGGCAAAATGGTAACACAGTGGCTTAAGGATAACAAAGTCAATGTTTTGGACAGGCCATCCCAAAGCCATGATCTCAATCCTAATGAAAATTTACGGGTAAAGCTGAAAAGGCAGGTGAGCGCAAGGCGACCTACAAACCAGGATCAGTTACACCAGTTTTGTCAGGATTAATGGGCTTTAATTTCAACCAACTGTTCTGGAAGCTTGTGGAAGGATATCCCAAACGTTTGACCCAAGTCATTCAGTTTAAGGGCAATGGTACCAAATAATATGAAAATGTATGTAAGCTTTTGACTTTGCAGTAAGTAATAAAAATGCCTTAAAACATTCTCTCTCATTATTCTGGCATTTGGCAAATACTAATAAATATGGTAATCCTAATTGACCAAAACAGGAATGGTTTATTCTGATTTCAAGTCAGATATTGAGAAAAACATGCATATTTGTCTTTTTATATAGGGTATGTAAATTTCTGATATCAACTGTATATCTCATTTTTTGCTTTTAAAGGTGCATTTATACTGTACAATTATTGAGAACGATTGTTTTATAGATAAGTTAATTTTACAATAATTGTGCATCCTAAACAGGCTGCTTATCACCTGATGAATGAGAAAAATGCTATTTTGTATAGTGAAATGATCATTTGGTTTGTACAAAAGATCATTATTCTCAGCAAAGTATTGTGCTTTGTAAGTAGGAACGGCGTTGCCTATACGCACTGAGTGATCTATTTCAGATAGTACAGCGCAACTGAAGTGTGGTCTATCTAATATATAAAGCTGAATGTGTGTGTGAATGTGTGTGTGTGTGTGTGTATGTATGTCCGGGATTGGCATCTGCACCGTCACAGCTACAGCCACAAAATTTTGCACAGTCACACGTCTGGACCCCGAGAGCGTCATAGGCTATGTTGTGAGGTGAAATTTTAACCCCGGGCTTTCCAATTCACCAAACAATTTTGCCACTATCTACATAATGAGGAAAAGTGAAAGGAAAAGTGTTGGAGGCAAATTGACAGCTGCCAGGTGTGAACAAGGGGGACTTAAAGAATGAGAGTGATGGCGCCAAAGAGTATATACCGTACTGTTGCTAAGGTGGGGCCCCGACATGGGATACTCACCACACACGGGGATATGAACACACACACAAAATGCGCCACACACTACCACGTGCTTGAACACATATTATCCTCAGCACACATTTCACCACACATAAATCAACCTCGCCACATAAAAGTCAAAACACAAAAGTCGCCATTCAACTCGCCATGCGCAAAACTCACCACATGCAAAAACTAGGCTCACGCAAAACTCGCCACAAGTGCAAAACTCACCTCATGGAAAACTCGCCACACGCAAAACTTGCACACGTGGAAAAATTGCCACATGCACAAAAGTTGCAACACATGCAAAAGTTGCCTCACCCAAAACTTGCACATACCCAAAAGGCACCACACATAAAACTCACCACACGCAAAACTCGCCATGCGCAAAACTTGCTGCACACAACTTGCTACACTAACCTGTCACATGCAACTCGACACACATAAAGTTGCTACACGCATGTTGCCACACAAAACTCATCTCACAAAAGTCGCTACATGCATGTTGCCACACGCAACTCAACACACACAACTTGACACATGAAACTCGCCCTAAAACACACACAAGTCTGGTATTATCCTTCAAAAATAAAAATCTGATTAATAAGGAGACAAACTACAGGAGCAACAAATGTACCATATAGGAAATACGGCAGCTGTCAGTCACATGACCTGTCTATTATGTGTATGTGTGAGCTAATATATACTGCCAGGGGGAGGGCTTCCTGTTGGCTGGGTATTTATTAGGCTGCCAATTTAGCTTACAAATACTGAGGTAAAAATACTGAGCAAATAACGTGTGAACGAGGTCTAATACAGGAGGAGATGACACACAGGTATATACTATATACAGGAGAGATGACACACAGGTATATACTATATAGAGGAGGAGATGACATACAGGTACATATATATACAGGAGGAGATGACATACAGGTATATACTATATACAGGAGGAGATGACACACAGGTATATACTATATACAGGAGCAGATGACCTACAGGTATATACTATATACAGGAGGAGATGACATACAGCTATATGCTATATATAGAAGATGACATGCAGGTATATACTATATACAGGAGGAGATGACACACAGATATATACTATATACAGGGGAGATGACACACAGGTATATACTATATACAGGAGGAGATGACATTCAGGTATATACTATTTATAGAAGGAGATGACATTCAGGTATATACTATATATAGGGGAGATGACACACAGCAGGTATATACTATATACAGGGGAGATGACATACAGGTATATACTATATACAGGAGATGACATACAGATGTATACTATATATAAGGGAGATGACAAACATGTATATACTGAGGTGATGAGGTGAAAATGAGAGGTGTGAGGTGAAAATGAAAAGGTGTGAGTGCAAAATGAGAGGAGTGAGGAAAAATAGTGGAGTGATCAGAAAATGACAGATGTGAGGTTGAAATGACAAGTGTTATGGGGGAATGAGAGGAGTGAGGGAGAAAATGAGAGATGTGAGGGAGAAAATGAGAGATGTGATTGGGAAAATGAGAGGCGTGATGGGAAAATAAGAGAAGTGAGGTGCTATAACTAACCACAGATATTTACTATGCCCAGGCAATGCCGGACTCTTCAGCTAGTTAGAAATATCTGACTATGGCACACTCAAGTTAAGATGAGACAAAATAGTCTATAGAATTATTTCTAGGCTTGTGAAATACAATAACCTTTAATTATTGATGAATGATAGATGTGAATATTAGATTTAAGTCTTAAAAATACTAGAAGTCAATACTAATCTAAGCAATCAAAGTGTGAGTGAAGATCAGTCTGACAAATAATGCAGGCCAGTTGGCAGGAAATTGGATGCTGGATTGAGCTGTAATTGCTTAGCAGACCAGTGAACTTAATAGTCCATTTCATGTAATTTTGTGCCAGATAGGAGGAATTGTGCATCTTTTAATAGCTGCACAGTTCTCACTATAACATAAAATGAGATTTACACACTTAGCTCAGTTTTTCTACTGGCTCTGATGCCCCAAATCCATGTCTGTTAAGAATGGAGAGAATTGTACATGAATGGACAAATAGCTGTTACTTGCTGTGAGTTTATCCCTGCACTATTAAATCAGTGCTGCCAAAGTAAGACTGTGTAGGGGCACACCCTTTTGACAAGAGTAGTAGTAACTCTCACAAATCAATATATTCATAAATTGCTAATAGTAATAACAGGGGAACAGCACCAAACTGAATTCTAAACATTTTTAAAGAACTATTATGATTCTGGTAATACATACAGTACATTTGCTAAACAGATAGAGGTGCTTCTTGCAAAATTAGAATATGATCAAAAAGTTAATTTGTTTCAGTTCTTCAATACAAAAAGTGAAACTCATATATTATATAAAGTTACAAACAGAGTGATCTATTTCAAGTGTTTATTTCTGTTAATGTTGATGACTATGGCTTACAGACAATGAAAACCCAAAAGTCATTATCTCAGTAAATTAGAATACTTTAAAACACCAGCTTGAAAAATGAGTTTAAAATCTGAAATGTTGTCTTACTGAAATGTATGTTCAGTAAATGCACTCAATACTTTGTCAGGGCTCCTTTTGCATCAATTACTGCATCAATGCGGAGTGACATGGAGGCGATCAGCCTGTGGCACTATGGAAGCCCAGGTTGCTTTGATAGCAGCCTTCAGCTCGTCTGCATTGTTGGGTTTGGTGTCTCTCTCATCTTCCTCTTGACAAAACCCCTTAGATTCTCTATGGGGCTAAGGTCAGGCGAGTTTGCTGGCCAATCAATCACAGTGATACTTTTGTTTTTAAATCAGGTATTGGTACTTTTGGCAGTGTGGACAGGTGCCAAGTCCTGCTGGAGAATGAAACTTCCATCTCCAAAAAGGTAGTCGACATAGGGAAGCATGAAGTGCTCTAAAATTTCCTAGTAGACGGCTGTGCTGACTTTGGTCTTGATAAAACACAATGGACCTACACTAGCAGATGACATGGCTCCCCAAACCATCATTGATTGTTGAAACATCACGCTAGATCTCAAGCAGAATGGATTGTGTGCCTCTCCACTCTTCCTCCAGACTCTGGGACCTTGATTTTCAACTGAAAATAAAAATTTACTTTAATCCGAAAACAACACCTTGGACTAATGAGCAACAGTCCAGTTCTTTTTCTACTTGGCCCAGGTAAGACCCTTCAGGTATTGTCTATTGATCATGAGTGGCTTGACACAAGAAATGTGACACTTATAGCCCATGTCCTGGATACGTCTGTGTGTGGTGGATCTTGAAGCAATGTCTCCAGCAGCCCACTCCTTATGAATCTCCCCCAAATTTTTGAATGGCCTTTCTTAACAATCCTTTCAAGGCTGTGGTTATCCCTGTTGCTTGTGCACCTTTTTCTAGCATACTTTTTTCTTCCAGTTAACTTTCCATTAATACGCTTGGATACAACACTCTGTGTGACCAGCTTCTTTAGCAATTACCTTATGTGACTTACCCTCCTTGTGGAGTGTGTCAATGACTGCCTTCTGGACATTTGTCAAGTCAGCAGTCTTTTCCATGGTTGTGGGGCCTACTGAAAAACAATAAGGTACCTTTTTAAATGTTTAGAAAGCCTTTTCATGTGTTTTAAGTTATTTATTCTAATTTACTGAGATAATGACTTTTAGGTTTTCATTGGCTATAAGCAATAATCATCAACATTAACAGAAATAAACAATTGAAATAGATCACCCTGTTTATAATTGGATCGCCCCCGAGGGCAGTGGGGTACTTGGTACCGGGTCCTTCGGTTCTCAGGGGGATGTCACGGTGACTGACCCTGTCCGTGGCCCTGGGATGTCTGTGTAAAAGGGAAAGGTCTTTAAAGGGGAAATGTTCATGTCGGTCAGGGTGCTTTATGGGTTCTGCTGGGGTGATGTTATGACAGCTAGATGGAATACCTTCCCACAGGTGAAGTATTTCCCCAGGGTGTCCCAGTGTGTAGATGGTGGATGGTGAGAGGAGCAGTGAAGAATGAGGACACAAGGTTGCAGTCTCTTTACCTTTTACTGAAGGCTTCAGCATCCACAGTCCAGGGTACCAGACCACAGGGCAGGCAGAGTCCTGCCGGTTTGGAGGCAAATCCAGAGTTCCCTTGTCCAGATAGATATCAGTAGCCTTCCTCTAGCACCGTGGTGTTGTAGTCCCTTACTGCTAAGCTTCTCATAAGGTCCTCTGCTATGACCTGGTGGTTAGGAGCACCCGGCACGACCTGATAGTTAAACTCACACAGGACAAGCTCTGGGATGTGGGAGCTCTGCTGACCGCAGGCCCTAATCCTATCACAACAACTAGAAATAGCCGTGGAGCGTTCCTGACTCTCCCTAGACGCCTCTTCACAGCCTAAGAGCTAGCTAGCCCTAGAGATAGAAAATAAAGCCTACCTTGCCTCAGAGAAATTCCCCAAAGGAAAAGGCAGACCCCCACATATACTGACTGTGAGTAAAGATGAAAGTCACAAACGCAGAAATGAAACAGGTTTCAGCAAAGGGAGGCCAGACTTACTAAACAGACAGAGGATAGGAAGAGCTAGCAAGAGCTTCCAGCTAGCAAGACAAAATCATGATAACCAACTGGACAACGAAACAATGAACAAATAATAACTATCAGGAACTTAGCTTCTGCTGGAGAAGACAGGTCACCAGAAAGATCCAAGAGCGAACTGAACCAATGCAGGAACATTGACAGCTGGCATGGAGTAATGATCTGAGTGGAGTTAAATAGAGCAGCCAACCAAAGGATAAACCACGTCACCTGTGTAAGGAAACTCAGAAGCAGCAGCTTCACTCACAGCCACCAGAGGGAGTCCATGGACAGAACTCGCCGAAGTACCATTCACGACCACAGGAGGGAGTTCGACAACAGAATTCACAACAGTACCCCCCCTTGAGGAGGGGTCACCGAACCCTCACCAGAGCCCACAGGCCGATCAGGATGAGCCAAATGAAAGGCACGAACTAGATCGGCAGCATGAACATCAGAGGCAAAAACCCAGGAATTATCTTCCTGACCATAACCCTTCCACTTGACCAGGTACTGGAGTTTCCGTCTCGAAACACGAGAATCCAAAATCTTCTCCACCACATACTCCAACTCCCCCTCGACCAACACCGGGGCAGGAGGATCAACGGAGGGAACCATAGGCGCCACGTATCTCCGCAACAACGACCTATGGAACACATTATGGATGGCAAAAGAAGCTGGAAGGTCCAAACGAAATGACACAGGATTAAGAACTTCAGAAATCTTATATGGCCCAATGAAACGAGGCTTAAACTTAGGAGAGGAAACCTTCATAGGAACATGACGAGATGACAACCAAACCAAATCCCCAACACGAAGTCGGGGACCAACACAGCGCCGGCGGTTAGCGAAACGTTGAGCCTTCTCCTGGGACAATGTCAAATTGTCCACCACATGAGTCCAAATCTGCTGCAACCTGTCCACCACCGTATCCACACCAGGACAGTCCGAAGGCTCAACCTGCCCTGGAGAGAAACGAGGATGGAAACCAGAATTACAGAAAAAAGGAGAAACTAAAGTAGCTGAGCTGGCCCGATTATTAAGGGCGAACTCAGCCAAAGGCAAGAAGGACACCCAATCATCCTGATCAGCAGAAACAAAGCATCTCAGATATGTTTCCAACGTCTGATTAGTTCGTTCGGTTTGGCCATTAGTCTGAGGATGGAAAGCCGAAGAAAAAGACAAATCAATGCCCATCTTAGCACAAAAGGACCGCCAAAACCTCGAAACAAACTGGGAACCTCTGTCCGAGACGATGTTCTCTGGAATGCCATGCAAACGAACCACATACTGGAAAAACAATGGCACCAAATCAGAGGAGGAAGGCAATTTAGACAAGGGTACCAAATTGACCTTCTTAGAGAAGCGATCACAAACTACCCAATTGACCGACAACCTTTGAGAAACAGGGAGATCAGAAATAAAATCCATGGAAATATGCGTCCAGGGCCTCTTTGGGACCGGCAAGGGCAAAAGCAACCCACTGGCACGAGAACAGCAGGGCTTAGCCCGAGCACAAGTCCCACAGGACTGCACAAAAGAACGCACATCCTGTGACAAAGAAGGCCACCAAAAGGATCTAGCCACCAAATCTCTGGTACCAAAGATTCCAGGATGACCAGCCAACACCGAACAATGAACCTCAGAGATAACTCTACTAGTCCATCTATCAGGGACAAACAGTCTCTCCGCTGGACAACGATCAGGTCTATCAGCCTGAAACTTCTGCAGCACGCGCCGCAAATCAGGGGAGATGGCAGACAAAATTACTCCCTCTTTAAGAATACCCGCCGGCTCCGGAACACCCGGAGAGTCAGGCACAAAACTCCTTGACAGGGCATCAGCCTTCACATTCTTAGATCCCGGAAGGTATGAAACCACAAAACCAAAACGGGAGAAAAAGAGCGACCATCGAGCCTGTCTAGGATTCAACCGTTTGGCAGACTCGAGATAAGTCAAATTCTTGTGATCCGTCAAGACCACCACGCGATGTTTAGCTCCTTCAAGCCAATGTCGCCACTCCTCAAATGCCCACTTCATGGCCAACAACTCTCGATTGCCAACATCATAATTGCGCTCAGCAGGCGAGAATTTTCTAGAAAAGAAGGCACATGGTTTCATCACCGAGCCATCAGAACTTCTTTGCGACAAAACAGCCCCTGCTCCAATCTCAGAAGCATCAACCTCGACCTGAAATGGGAGCGAAACATCTGGCTGGCACAACACAGGGGCAGAAGAAAAACGACGCTTCAACTCCTGAAAAGCCTCTACAGCCGCAGAGGACCAATTGACCACATCAGCACCTTTCTTGGTCAAATCAGTCAACGGTTTAGCAATACTAGAAAAATTAGCGATGAAGCGACGGTAAAAATTAGCAAAGCCCAGGAACTTCTGCAGGCTCTTCACAGATGTCGGCTGAGTCCAATCATAAATGGCCTGAACTTTAACAGGGTCCATCTCGATAGTAGAAGGGGAAAAAATGAAACCCAAAAATGAAACCTTCTGAACTCCAAAGAGACACTTTGACCCCTTCACAAACAAGGAATTCGCACGAAGGACCTGGAACACCATTCTGACCTGCTTCACATGAGACTCCCAATCATCCGAAAAGACCAAAATGTCATCCAAATATACAATCATGAATCTATCCAGGTACTCTCGAAAGATGTCATGCATAAAGGACTGAAACACAGATGGAGCATTAGAAAGCCCGAATGGCATAACCAGGTACTCAAAATGGCCCTCGGGCGTATTAAATGCTGTTTTCCATTCATCACCCTGTTTAATTCGCACAAGATTATACGCCCCTCGAAGATCTATCTTGGTGAACCAACTAGCCCCCTTAATCCGAGCAAACAAATCAGACAGCAGCGGCAAAGGATACTGAAATTTGACTGTGATCTTATTAAGAAGGCGGTAATCAATACATGGTCTCAAAGAGCCATCCTTCTTGGCCACAAAAAAGAACCCTGCTCCCTATGGTGACGACGACGGGCGAATATGACCCTTCTCCAAGGATTCCTTTATATAACTCCGCATAGCGGCGTGCTCTGGCACAGATAAATTAAACAGACGGCCCTTAGGAAACTTACTACCAGGAATCAAATTAATAGGACAATCGCAATCCCTATGAGGAGGTAGGGCACCGGATTTGGGCTCTTCAAATACATCCCTGTAATCTGATAAAAACTCAGGGACGACTTCAGAAGGAGTGGAAGGCAAAATTGACAACAATGGAACATCACCATGTACCCCCTGACAACCCCAGCCGGACACAGACATAGATTTCCAATCTAACACTGGATTATGGACCTGTAGCCATGGCAACCCCAAAACGACCACATCATGCAGATTATGCAACACCAAAAAGCGAATATCCTCCTGATGTGCAGGAGCCATGCACATGGTCAATTGAGTCCAGTACTGAGGCTTATTCTTGGCCAAAGGCATAGCATCAATTCCTCTCAATGGAATAGGATACTGCAAGAGCTCCAAGAAAAAACCACAGCGCCTGGCAAACTCCAAGTCCATCAAATTCAGGGCAGCGCCTGAATCCACAAATGCTATAACAGAATAGGATGACAGAGAGCAAATCAGAGTAACAGACAAAAGAAATTTAGACTGTACCGTACCAATGGTGGCAGACCTAGCGAACCGCTTAGTGCGCTTAGGACAATCGGAGATAGCATGAGTGGATTCACCACAGTAAAAACACAGCCCATTCCGACGTCTGTGTTCTTGCCGTTCAGCTCTGGTCAAAGTCCTATCACACTGCATAGGCTCAGGCCTATGCTCAGAGAATACCGCCAGATGGTGCGCAGCTTTGCGCTCACGCAAGCGCCGATCGATCTGAATGGCCAAGGACATAGACTCATTCAGACCAGTAGGCGTGGGAAATCCCACCATGACATCCTTAAGGGCTTCAGAAAGACCCTTTCTGAAAATTGCCGCCAGGGCACACTCATTCCACTGAGTAAGCACAGACCACTTTCTAAACTTCTGACAGTACACCTCCGCTTCATCCTAACCCTGACACAAAGCCAGCAAGATTTTCTCTGCCTGATCCACTGAATTTGGTTCATCATAAAGCAATCCAAGCGCCAGAAAAAATACATCAACATCACGCAATGCAGGATCTCCTGGCGCAAGGGAAAATGCCCAGTCTTGAGGGTCACCACGCAACAAAGAAATAATGATTTTTACTTGTTGAACGGGGTCACCAGAGGAGCGGGGTTTCAAAGCTAGAAACAGTTTACAATTATTTTTGAAATTCAGAAACTTAGATCTATCTCCAGAAAATAAATCAGGAATAGGAATTCTAGGCTCTAACATAGGATTCTGAACCACAAAATCTTGAATGTTTTGTACCCTTGCAGTAAGATGATCCACACAAGAGGACAGACCTTGAATGTCCATATCTACACCTGTGTCCTGAACCACCCAAAGGTTTAGGGGAAAAGAAAGACAAAACACAGTGCAAAGAAAAAAAAATGGTCTCAGAACTTCTCTTATCCCTCTATTGAGATGCATTAATACTTTGGGCCAGCTGTACTGTTGTGACCTGGTGGTTAGGAGCACCCGGCACGACCTGATAGTTAAACTCACACAGGACAAGCTCTGGGATGTGGGAGCTCTGCTGACCGCAGGCCCTAATCCTATCACAACAACTAGAAATAGCCGTGGAGCGTTCCTGACTCTCCCTAGATGCCTCTTCACAGCCTAAGAGCTAACTAGCCCTAAAGATAGAAAATAAAGCCTACCTTGCCTCAGAGAAATTCCCCAAAGGAAAAGGCAGACCCCCACATATATTGACTGTGAGTAAAGATGAAAGTCACAAACGCAGAAATGAAACAGGTTTCAGCAAAGGGAGGCCAGACTTACTAAACAGACAGAGGATAGGAAGAGCTAGCAAGAGCTTCCAGCTAGCAAGACAAAATCATGATAACCAACTGGACAACGAAACAATGAACAAATAATAACTATCAGGAACTTAGCTTCTGCTGGAGAAGACAGGTCACCAGAAAGATCCAAGAGCGAACTGAACCAATGCAGGAACATTGACAGCTGGCATGGAGTAATGATCTGAGTGGAGTTAAATAGAGCAGCCAACCAAAGGATAAACCACGTCACCTGTGTAAGGAAACTCAGAAGCAGCAGCTTCACTCACAGCCACCAGAGGGAGTCCATGGACAGAACTCGCCGAAGTACCATTCACGACCACAGGAGGGAGTTCAACAACAGAATTCACAACAGTACCCCCCCTTGAGGAGGGGTCACCGAACCCTCACCAGAGCCCACAGGCCGATCAGGATGAGCCAAATGAAAGGCACGAACTAGATCGGCAGCATGAACATCAGAGGCAAAAACCCAGGAATTATCTTCCTGACCATAACCCTTCCACTTGACCAGGTACTGGAGTTTCCGTCTCGAAACACGAGAATCCAAAATCTTCTCCACCACATACTCCAACTCCCCCTCGACCAACACCGGGGCAGGAGGATCAACGGAGGGAACCATAGGCGCCACGTATCTCCGCAACAACGACCTATGGAACACATTATGGATGGCAAAAGAAGCTGGAAGGTCCAAACGAAATGACACAGGATTAAGAACTTCAGAAATCTTATATGGCCCAATGAAACGAGGCTTAAACTTAGGAGAGGAAACCTTCATAGGAACATGACGAGATGACAACCAAACCAAATCCCCAACACGAAGTCGGGGACCAACACAGTGCCGGCGGTTAGCGAAACGTTGAGCCTTCTCCTGGGACAATGTCAAATTGTCCACCACATGAGTCCAAATCTGCTGCAACCTGTCCACCACCGTATCCACACCAGGACAGTCCGAAGGCTCAACCTGCCCTGGAGAGAAACGAGGATGGAAACCAGAATTACAGAAAAAAGGAGAAACTAAAGTAGCTGAGCTGGCCCGATTATTAAGGGAGAACTCAGCCAAAGGCAAAAAGGACACCCAATCATCCTGATCAGCAGAAACAAAGCATCTCAGATATGTTTCCAACGTCTGATTAGTTCGTTCGGTTTGGCCATTAGTCTGAGGATGGAAAGCCGAAGAAAAAGACAAATCAATGCCCATCTTAGCACAAAAGGACCGCCAAAACCTCGAAACAAACTGGGAACCTCTGTCCGAGACGATGTTCTCTGGAATGCCATGCAAACGAACCACATACTGGAAAAACAATGGCACCAAATCAGAGGAGGAAGGCAATTTAGACAAGGGTACCAAATTGACCTTCTTAGAGAAGCGATCACAAACTACCCAATTGACCGACAACCTTTGAGAAACAGGGAGATCAGAAATAAAATCCATGGAAATATGCGTCCAGGGCCTCTTTGGGACCGGCAAGGGCAAAAGCAACCCACTGGCACGAGAACAGCAGGGCTTAGCCCGAGCACAAGTCCCACAGGACTGCACAAAAGAACGCACATCCTGTGACAAAGAAGGCCACCAAAAGGATCTAGCCACCAAATCTCTGGTACCAAAGATTCCAGGATGACCAGCCAACACCGAACAATGAACCTCAGAGATAACTCTACTAGTCCATCTATCAGGGACAAACAGTCTCTCCGCTGGACAACGATCAGGTCTATCAGCCTGAAACTTCTGCAGCACGCGCCGCAAATCAGGGGAGATGGCAGACAAAATTACTCCCTCTTTAAGAATACCCGCCGGCTCCGGAACACCCGGAGAGTCAGGCACAAAACTCCTTGACAGGGCATCAGCCTTCACATTCTTAGATCCCGGAAGGTATGAAACCACAAAACCAAAACGGGAGAAAAAGAGCGACCATCGAGCCTGTCTAGGATTCAACCGTTTGGCAGACTCGAGATAAGTCAAATTCTTGTGATCCGTCAAGACCACCACGCGATGTTTAGCTCCTTCAAGCCAATGTCGCCACTCCTCAAATGCCCACTTCATGGCCAACAACTCTCGATTGCCAACATCATAATTGCGCTCAGCAGGCGAGAATTTTCTAGAAAAGAAGGCACATGGTTTCATCACCGAGCCATCAGAACTTCTTTGCGACAAAACAGTCCCTGCTCCAATCTCAGAAGCATCAACCTCGACCTGAAATGGGAGCGAAACATCTGGCTGGCACAACACAGGGGCAGAAGAAAAACGACGCTTCAACTCCTGAAAAGCCTCTACAGCCGCAGAGGACCAATTGACCACATCAGCACCTTTCTTGGTCAAATCAGTCAACGGTTTAGCAATACTAGAAAAATTAGCAATGAAGCGACGGTAAAAATTAGCAAAGCCCAGGAACTTCTGCAGGCTCTTCACAGATGTCGGCTGAGTCCAATCATAAATGGCCTGAACTTTAACAGGGTCCATCTCGATAGTAGAAGGGGAAAAAATGAAACCCAAAAATGAAACCTTCTGAACTCCAAAGAGACACTTTGACCCCTTCACAAACAAGGAATTCGCACGAAGGACCTGGAACACCATTCTGACCTGCTTCACATGAGACTCCCAATCATCCGAAAAGACCAAAATGTCATCCAAATATACAATCATGAATCTATCCAGGTACTCTCGAAAGATGTCATGCATAAAGGACTGAAACACAGATGGAGCATTAGAAAGCCCGAATGGCATAACCAGGTACTCAAAATGGCCCTCGGGCGTATTAAATGCTGTTTTCCATTCATCACCCTGTTTAATTCGCACAAGATTATACGCCCCTCGAAGATCTATCTTGGTGAACCAACTAGCCCCCTTAATCCGAGCAAACAAATCAGACAGCAGCGGCAAAGGATACTGAGATTTGACTGTGATCTTATTAAGAAGGCGGTAATCAATACATGGTCTCAAAGAGCCATCCTTCTTGGCCACAAAAAAGAACCCTGCTCCCTATGGTGACGACGACGGGCGAATATGACCCTTCTCCAAGGATTCCTTTATATAACTCCGCATAGCGGCTTGCTCTGGCACAGATAAATTAAACAGACGGCCCTTACGAAACTTACTACCAGGAATCAAATTAATAGGACAATCGCAATCCCTATGAGGAGGTAGGGCACCGGATTTGGGCTCTTCAAATACATCCCGGTAATCTGATAAAAACTCAGGGACTTCAGAAGGAGTGGAAGGCAAAATTGACAACAATGGAACATCACCATGTACCCCCTGACAACACCAGCCGGACACAGACATAGATTTCCAATCTAACACTGGATTATGGACCTGTAGCCATGGCAACCCCAAAACGACCACATCATGCAGATTATGCAACACCAAAAAGCGAATATCCTCCTGATGTGCAGGAGCCATGCACGTGGTCAATTGAGTCCAGTACTGAGGCTTATTTTTGGCCAAAGGCATAGCATCAATTCCTCTCAATGGAATAGGATACTGCAAGAGCTCCAAGAAAAAACCACAGCGCCTGGCAAACTCCAAGTCCATCAAATTCAGGGCAGCGCCTGAATCCACAAATGCTATAACAGAATAGGATGACAGAGAGCAAATCAGAGTAACAGACAAAAGAAATTTAGACTGTACCGTACCAATGGTGGCAGGCCTAGCGAACCGCTTAGTGCGCTTAGGACAATCGGAGATAGCATGAGTGGATTCACCACAGTAAAAACACAGCCCATTCCGACGTCTGTGTTCTTGCCGTTCAGCTCTGGTCAAAGTCCTATCACACTGCATAGGCTCAGGCCTATGCTCAGAGAATACCGCCAGATGGTGCACAGCTTTGCGCTCACGCAAGCGCCGATCGATCTGAATGGCCAAGGACATAGACTCATTCAGACCAGTAGGCGTGGGAAATCCCACCATGACATCCTTAAGGGCTTCAGAAAGACCCTTTCTGAAAATTGCCGCCAGGGCACACTCATTCCACTGAGTAAGCACAGACCACTTTCTAAACTTCTGACAGTACACCTCCGCTTCATCCTAACCCTGACACAAAGCCAGCAAGATTTTCTCTGCCTGATCCACTGAATTTGGTTCATCATAAAGCAATCCAAGCGCCAGAAAAAATACATCAACATCACGCAATGCAGGATCTCCTGGCGCAAGGGAAAATGCCCAGTCTTGAGGGTCACCACGCAACAAAGAAATAATGATTTTTACTTGTTGAACGGGGTCACCAGAGGAGCGGGGTTTCAAAGCTAGAAACAGTTTACAATTATTTTTGAAATTCAGAAACTTAGATCTATCTCCAGAAAATAAATCAGGAATAGGAATTCTAGGCTCTAACATAGGATTCTGAACCACAAAATCTTGAATGTTTTGTACCCTTGCAGTAAGATGATCCACACAAGAGGACAGACCTTGAATGTCCATATCTACACCTGTGTCCTGAACCACCCAAAGGTTTAGGGGAAAAGAAAGACAAAACACAGTGCAAAGAAAAAAAAATGGTCTCAGAACTTCTCTTATCCCTCTATTGAGATGCATTAATACTTTGGGCCAGCTGTACTGTTGTGACCTGGTGGTTAGGAGCACCCGGCACGACCTGATAGTTAAACTCACACAGGACAAGCTCTGGGATGTGGGAGCTCTGCTGACCGCAGGCCCTAATCCTATCACAACAACTAGAAATAGCCGTGGAGCGTTCCTGACTCTCCCTAGATGCCTCTTCACAGCCTAAGAGCTAACTAGCCCTAAAGATAGAAAATAAAGCCTACCTTGCCTCAGAGAAATTCCCCAAAGGAAAAGGCAGCCCCCCACATATATTGACTGTGAGTAAAGATGAAAGTCACAAACGCAGAAATGAAACAGGTTTCAGCAAAGGGAGGCCAGACTTACTAAACAGACAGAGGATAGCAAAGGTATCTTTGCGGTCAGCACAAAAAACTACAAATGACCACGCAGAGTGTGCAAAAAGACCTCCGCACCGACTAACGGTGCGGAGATGCCACTCTGCATCCCAGAGCTTCCAGCTAGCAAGACAAAATCATGATAACCAGCTGGACAAGGAAACAATGAACAAATAATAAATATCAGGAACTTAGCTTCTGCTGGAGAAGACAGGTCACCAGAAAGATCCAAGAGCGAACTGAACCAATGCAGGAACATTGACAGCTGGCATGGAGTAACGATCTGAGTGGAGTTAAATAGAGCAGCCAACCAAAGGATAAACCACGTCACCTGTGTAAGGAACCTCAGAAGCAGCAGCTTCACTCACAGCCACCAGAGGGAGTCCATGGACAGAACTCGCCGAAGTACCATTCACGACCACAGGAGGGAGTTCGACAACAGAATTCACAACAGTCTTCACAACTGTTGAAAATGTTACAGATGTTATATCTCTCTCTGTCCCCCAGATGGATAGAACAAACCTGTATGACCGGTGGCTTGAGGCATTTTACTGGGCTCTATCATGCCCAGCCTCTAAGGGGTGCCATTTTGCCTCCTGGGTGTAGGGGCGGACAGGTAACGTGAAATTAGCTGTCCTGCCTGTCTCTGGAGCAAGGCATAAAGGATCGTTGCTCCCTTGGTGTTCCGGCTACCGGGATCTTGCGCCTCAGAAGGAGGCAGCCTGGGTAGGGCAGAACTCCTTTGATATCCACTCCTTTGCTATGACTTCTTCACCCTATCTACAATACAGTTCTCATACAGTGTCTCTTTCTAGGAACTGCCGCACTCAGGGCAGTCACAGCTCTGTGTCCTTCTGTCTCGGCCTCTGACAGGATCCCACCCCTGTCAGGGACCAACTACCTGAGAAAAGTTCAGCCAGCAACTGCCTAACTTCCTCCCCAGGGCAACCAGTTTTATCTAAGTGTGAGGAGTGCCCAAATAATTAGGAACATAGCTCCCCCTGTTGGCCTGGAGTGCGAACTGTGTTGCATGTTTGTGATACCTGGATGCAGTTGTACTTATTTGCCTCCAAATGTAATATCACTCTCCCCTAGAGGAAAATGACAAAATGACATTAGTGCAATGACCAGGACCCTGGGGCGCTGCATAATGACTCTATAATATATGAGTTTCACATTTTGTATTAAAGAACTGAAATAAATTAACTTTTTGATGGTATTCTAATTTTGTGAGAAGCACCTGTATGTCAGCAATGGGGATATATCCTCTTTAGCCCCTAATGGAAATCAAACATGAGAAAGGCTCTGTAATTTCGACCCAAAATATTGATTGAGCTGATAAAAATATTTTTTCTCACCATCTGCCTTTGTAGTGCTGACCCTAATTATGTATATTTAATTTCCCATTATTTTGCATGCTTGTTACACTTAAATGTTGTAGATCACCAAACAAATTTAAATGTTAGACAAACATAACATAAATGAACACAAAATGCAGCTTTAAAATAAGATCTAAATTATTAATGGAAAAATAAATCCAAACCTACAAGTTCCTGTGTTTGCCCCCCTCCTTTAAAACATAAATTAACCGCGGTTTATCACATCTTTGGGGACCTGAGTTCAAATCCCCTAGCCACATGCAAGCCTGATTACTGCCACACCTGTTCTCAATCAAGAAACCACTTTAACAGGACCTATCTGACAAAGTGAAGTACACCAAAAGTTTCTCAAAAGCTAGACAACATGCTGCTATCCAAAGAAATTCTGGATCAATTGAGAAGCAAATTAATTGAGATCTGTCAGTCTGGAAAAGTTTATAAAGCCATTTCTCAAGCTTTCGGACTTTAGCAAACCACAGTGAAAATCAAATGGCGAAAACATGGAACAGTGGTGAATCTTCCCACGAGTAACTGGCCGGCTGAAATTATCCAAGGGGCACAGTGACGACTCACTCAAGATGTCACAAAAGACCCCACAACAACATGCAAACAACTGTAGGCCTCACTTGCCTCAGTTAAGGTCAGTGTTCATGACTCCACCACAAGAAAGAGACTGGGCAAAAATGGCCTGCATCGCAGAGTTCCAAGATGGAAACCATTGCTGAGCAATAAGGACTTTTGGGAGAATACTCTAGCAGGACTGACAAGACAAAAGTTGAACATTTTAGTAGGTGCATTATATCTGGCACAGCATTTAAAAAAAGGAGCATATAATAATCTTTATTTTTATATAGCGCTAACATATTCCGCAGCGCTTTACAGTTTGCACACATTATCATCACTGTCCCCGATGGGGCTCACAATCTAGAATCCCTATCAGTATGTCTTTGGAATGTGGGAGGAGTGCCCGGAGGAAACCCACGCAAACTCTTTGCAGATGTTGTCCTGGGTGGGATTAGAACCCAGGACCCCAGCGCTGCAAGGCTGCAGTGCTATCCACTGCGCCACCGTGCTGCCCATACCAACATACCAACAGTAAAATATGATGGTGATAGTGTGATAGTCTGAGGCTGTTTTGCTGCTTCAGGACCTGGAAGACTTGCTGTGGTAAATGGAACCATGAATACTTCTGTCTACCAAAAAATCCTGAAGGAGAATGTCAAGCCATCTGTTCGTGACCTCAAGCTGAAGCGCTCTTGCGTTATGTAGCAAGACAATGATCCAAAACACACCAGAAAATCCATCTTTGATTGGCCTCAGGAAAACAAAATTAAGACTTTGGAGTGGCCTAGTCAAAATCCTGACCGTAAGCAAATTGAGATGCTGTAGCATGACCTTACAAAAGTGGTTCATGCTCGTAAACTCTCCAATGTGGCTGAATTACAACAATTCTGCTGAAATGACTGAGCCAAAATTCATCCAAAGAGTTGTAAAATATTCTTTGCCAGTTATCGCAAACAATTAATTGCATCTGTTGCTACTAAGGGCCGTTCAACCAGTTTTTATGTTTAGGGGGCAATCACTCTTTCACCCAGGGCCCTGTAGGTTTGGATTTACTTTTCCCTTCATAATAAAGATCTTCATTTGAAAACTGCATTTTGTGTTTGTGCTATTTTGTCTATTATTTAAATTTGGTGATCTGAAACATTTAAGTGTGACAAACATGGAAAAGAATAGGAAATCAGGAAAGGGCAAACACTTTTTCACACAACTGTAAAGAAAATATGTATGTATATATTGTAGTGTTTCAGCTCTCTGGTAGTTGTTTAGATTTACACATGTTTTTTATATTAAAACCGTATAAAGTTTATTTGCATTGTAAATCTTAGCTTCAAAATTAAAGTCTTTCTTCAGTACAAGTGTATAACATAAACAGTCCTTCCTTCAGGCACATTGAAACAAGGTAAATATAACAGCCTCACCAATCTCAGTATTTCAGGCTATAGCAGCTCCAGGAGTCTAACCGTATTCACCAGACAAACACACCTCTGTTCAGCTCCAGCCCAAACTCCATACTGTTGAACTAACCTAAGTGATGTCATTAGGCCTGTAACCCCTGGGCTGAACTATGGGAACGATCTTTTCCACAAGACAAAATACAGTCAAATTAAAACTCTCTCAATATCCTAATAAACACCTTGGTGACCCTTATCTGTCATCTGGGATCTTGCCTCTTGCTTTCACTGTCACTTAGAAATGTCCTTATTTTTTAAAGAAAAGCACAGTTTGTTCCAATGAAGCTAACATTAAATGATTCAGAAATGCACTCTATACATTGTTAATGTGGTAAATGACTATTTTAGCTGAAAACGTCTGTTTTGCAATGCAATATCTTCATAGGTGTATAGAGGCCCATTTCCAATAACCATCACTCCAGTATTCTTATGGTACTTTGTATTTGCTAACTGTGTAAGGAGGCTAATGGATGGCTAGAATACCCTTGAAAACCCTTGTGCAAGTATGTTTGCACAGCTGAAAACAGTTTGGCTGATTAGAGAACCTATAAACCTGGATCTTCCTTTGAGATAGTTGAAAATCTGGAGCATTACATTTGTTGGTTCCATTAAACTCTCAAAATGGCCAGAAAAAATGAACTTTCATGTGAAACTCGACAGTCTATTCTTGTTCTTAGAAATTAAGGCTATTCCATGGGAGAAATTGCCAAGAAACTGAAGATTTTCTACAATGGTGTGTACTACTACCTTCAGAGGAGAGCACAAACAGGCTCTAACCAGAGTAGAAAAAGAAGTGGGAGGCCCCGCTGCACAACTGAGCAACAAGACAAGTACATTAGAGTCTGTAGTTTGAGAAATCAATGCCTCACAGGTCCTCAACTGGTAGCTTCATTAAATAGTACACGCAAAACGCCAGTGTCAACATCTACAGTGAATAGGCGACTCCTGGATGGTGGCCTTCACGGCAGAGTGGCAAGGAAAAAGACATATCTGAGACTGGCTAATAAAAGGAAAAGATTAATATGGGCAAAATAACACAGACATTGGACAGAGGAAGATTGGAAAAAAGTGTTATGGGCAGACAAATCCAAGTTTGAGGTGTTTGGATCAAAAAGAACATTTGTGAGATGCAGAACAACTGAAAAAATGCTGGAAGAGAGCCTGACACTTTCTGTCAAGCACGGTGGAGGTAATGTAATGGTCTGGGGTTGTTTTAGTGCTGGTAAAGTGGGAGATTTGTGCAAGGTAAAAGGGATTTTGAATAAGGAAGGCTATCACTCCATTTTGGAAAGCCATGCCATACCCTGTGGACAGCACTTGATTGAAGCCAATTTCATCCTACAACAGGACAATGACCCAAAGCACACCTCCAAATTATGCAAGAACTATTTAGGGAAGAAGCAGGCAGATAGTATTCTATCTGTTCTGGAGTGGCCAGCGCAGTCACCAGATCTTAACCCCATTGAGCTGTTGTGGGAGCAGCTTGACCGAATGTTACGCAAAAAATGCCCATCAAGCCAAACCAATTTGTGGGAGGGGCTTCTGGAAGCATTGGGTGACAATTCTCAAGATTACCTCAGCAAATTAACTGTTAGAATGCCAAAGGTCTGCAATGCTGTAATTGCTGCAAAGAGAGCATTCTTTGACAAAACCAAAGTTTGAAGGAGAAAATTATTATGTGTAAATAAAAATCTTTTTTCGTACCTTGTCAATGTCCAGACTAGATTTTCAATTCATTTGGCAACTCATTTGATTAATAAAAGTATGAGTTTTCATGGAAAACACAAAATTATCTGGGTGACTCTAAACTTTTGAACGGTAGTGTATATATATATATATATATATATATATATATATATATATAATAAAACTGATTTTCTTTACCTTTATTGAATTTGGGACTTGTACTCTGTTTTCCTTCGGGTTTATGGTATCTTGATAGTGGAGTGTCCTATGTAAACTTTATGGTCCCTATGTATGGGGTTTCTCCACATGGAGACGACCCAATATAGGGGAACAAGTGTTGTTCATTATGGGATTTAATTATCTGATTGTATTCTGTATTTTTACAGCAACCATTTTGGAACAAATGGATTTTCGCGAACGCGAAAAAGCGTGGCTGACTCAGCTAGACAAAATGTTCAGTGAGGGTGCAGGCGGCACCAGTGATTTTAAATTAGGAGACACCACAGGTTTAACAATTAAATATAAGGAGCTACTTAACAGGCGTACCCGCCTTTGGTGGAATAGGGCCTTTTTGGAGAAGTATTTAGGATGTGGTGTGGTCCCTCGAGGATTACGGGTCCAGGTATTCCCATCATTTACAGTTGATGATACTGAAATTGTGAGACAATGGGAGGAAGCGGCGACAGCATGTTCAAGGAAATTTATGGAATTATTATCCAAGTCAAATGAAAAACAACTTAAAGAACTAGATTTGGAATTGAGTAGTATTCAAAATGATATTAATAAATGTCTGACAGGAGAGGGGTTGGCCAAATTTAAAAGTGAAGTCGATGTAGCTTAGAAAAAATGGGAAACAGATGTGGTACAAGTGAAAACCAAGAAATATCAACGGGACATGGTGGATTTACAGCAGGATCGCATGTATAGGTGGCGAAGGCATCAGCCGCCGCCGAGATCATTTCCGAGAAGTCGTTCGACATCTGTCTCGTCAATATCATCTAGTGAGGAGAGGACACAAAATATTGATGGTGGCAGAACCTCGTGGGATAGGAAGGAATATGTGAGAAACGATTGGAAAAATGGGAAATTTGGTAATAAACGAAAGATGACTACATCCCCACGTATGGATAAGAAAACAAAAACAAATGCCCTTGAGCTAATTAACATGTCCACACATACTCTTTCAAAAGCATAAAAGGAAGTTCTATGTTTAGGGTTGTCATTTTCACCATCTAATAATTTTGAATTTTTTTCAGCAGTAAAGGACCTTAACCTTTTTTCACGAAAAATTATTCTTAAAAGACTTCACTTCCAATCCTCCTCACCTGGAATAACTGATCCAGTCGAATTAGAGGCGTTGCAAAATTTGGAGGCCTTAGAACAGGAATCGAACCCTATTATGGTAAGTACCTCTCCACCTCCTATAGCAGCCAGATGTACCACTTTTCCCCCCTTGTCACTATGTCCACAGGTAGAAATATTCACAAGGCTAGTGAAGGAAGATTTTAAAAACATCAGCAATTATAAAAAAAGAGACAAACTTAGTGTTGCTCAAAGACGGGCATTGGAGGAGATCAAAAAATGGGATGATGTGGTGATCAAACCAGCTGACAAGGGGGGAAATGTTGTCATCTGGCCTGTGGAGAGGTACGAAAAGGAAGCCTTCAGACAATTACGGAATAAAGATACATACATGCAATTGCCACAAAATCCCTTGCCAAAATTTCAAAAACAGTTACAGAATATTTTGGAGATGGCCTTTGAAAGGGGTGTAATTTCGAAAAAAAATTGGAGGGTCTATTGACCCAATTTCCAGTGATCCCTACACTTTATTTGATCCCTAAGATTCATAAGGATCCAGTCTCTCCTCCGGGGCGTCCTATTGTCTCTGGCATAGGAGGGCTGTGTGATATGACATGTAAATTTATAGAACACTATTTGCATCCACAGGTTGAGACTTTGCCCTCCTATGTCAGAGACACTACTGACGTCCTGAGGAGAGTGGATGGCCTGATTGTGGAGGATGACATGATTCTAGTAACAGCCAACGTAGAATCTCTCTACACGAGTATCTGTCATAGTGAGGGACTGAAAGCAACGAGATATTTTTTGGAATCTAGTAATATAGAGGCAGACACAAGAGAATTAGTGCTGGAGTTGTTGGATTTTGTCCTCACACATAATTTTTTCAATTTTAAGGATCGTTTTTTTCTTCAGAGACAGGGCACTGCAATGGGGGCGGCCTGTGCGCCCTCGTACGCAAATTTATTTTTAGGATATTGGGAAAGGCAGATTATGCCGGAGGGTGAACAGGCCTCCCCCCTTATCTTAGGATGGTACAGATTCATTGATTACATTCTGTTCATCTGGCAGGGCCCTGTCTCTGAATTAGAATGTTTCATGGGAGGACTTAATCGCAACAACTCCAACATTAAGCTGACGTATGTCTATCATAAAAAGGAAATTTCCTTTTTGGACATTACATTGCGTGTACAAGAAAATGGGATGATCTATACAGATATGTACCGTAAGGAGACGTCAGTGAATGCATTGCTGCATGCATCTTCGTCCCACCCTCAATCCACAATCAAAGCCATCCCGATAGGGCAATTTCTGTGGGCACGTAGAATATGTACCTCTGACGCAATGTTTGAGGAGCAAGCCAGAGATTTGAGTGAACGGTTCAGTGAAAGAGGCTATAGCCGGCGGTCCATCAAAAAAGGATATGTAAGGGCAAAAAGAATAAATAGAAATGAACTGCTAAGATCAAAAAGTAAAAATAAAAATAAGGGAGATAACCCAATTAGGTTCATTGGAACCTTTAATCACAGATGGAATAAGATGAGGGAAATCTTGGAAAAGCACTGGCCCGTTCTAGAAACAGACTCTATCCTGCAGAAATGCCTTCCAGACGGGCCCCTGATGACAGCGCGGAGATGTAACAACATCCGCGACATGGTGGTACACAGCCACTATGTGGCTAAAAGTCCTGATCCGTTCAAGGCAGGAAGACAAAAAAATGGTTTTTACCCATGTGGGGATTGTCTGGCCTGCAGTAATTTGGTGCGAGCCACATCTTTCGCGTCATCTGATCGCAAAAAAGAATATGAAATTAGGGAGTACATCAGCTGCAGCACCACGTTTGTGGTATACTATGCAGTTTGCCCATGCAATCGAATATATGTGGGTCTGACATCCCGTGAATTACGTGTCCGCACACGGGAACACGTTAGAGATATAATTGCCTCATGTGACGCGGAAGGTGTGGCTATTTTAAAACCTATACCTAGACATTTTAGAGCATGCCATGACAGTAACCCAAAGGGCCTTAAAATTAGAGGAATAGACAGAATTTGTGCGGGGATTAGAGGGGGTGATCTGAAACGCAAGTTAGCACAGAGGGAATGTGGCTGGATCACTATCCTTAATACCACTACTCCAGAAGGCCTAAATGAGCAAATTAGTTTTAGCTCCTTTTTGTAAAAACTGTCTCCAGATAAAATTTATGTCTGTGTGAGTGTTTTTAATTATATTTTTTGCCTTGTTTTTAATTTAGTTATCTAGTAGCACATGTGATGACGCCAAAACAAGTTGTCTTTTAATTCAACATTGTGGTGGGATATTTTGGGAAGACGTCCAGTCATGAATTCTCGGAGGAGAAAATGAGGATCCGCAATAATTGCAAGCATTGTGGAAACATACAAGCAGAAACACTGGAATTTTATATACCGTATATGTTTAAATATACACCTGTATATAATCCACTCATGTATTATGAGATGTTATTTTAATAACAGTTTGCATTATGTGTATCGGTTTATTTATCTGTTTTTAAAAGTGGTAATGACGTGTATAGATATATCTGGGTTTAACAGTTTATAGTAATAGGGGTGTGCAAATATCACGAATAACAGACACTGTGACACTTTATTATATAGAGGTAGATATAGTACCTTCTTAGTAAGCACCATCTCTGTATTAATGAAAGGGTTAATACTCACGCTGCAGCGCTATGTTTTTTCCAGCTAAATATGGGAGGATCTTCAAGTCAGGAACAGTGCGCATGTCTGCCATGACTGGTGTCCCGGGGCATCATGGGCGGCGCCGGCAAGTGATGTGTGCGCTTCAGTGATGTCATTAGGACGTGCCTGAGTGCGCTCCATCATGGAGGGCGCCCAAAGTGATGCAGTTCCCGGCACAGTCAGCGGCGCACAAGCGCTACGATCTGCGCTTGATTAACGGTAATTAACGATCCCATATAAACTTCCCCCACACACATCACAGTACCGCCCCCTGACGAAGCCGACGCGAAACGCGCGTTGGGACTGTTCTGTGTGATCGCGCTGCACCTGCCACATGGGTAAGGAATCGTACCTAGAATAACAGACCTATATTACTGACTAGTGGGTTATGTGAGACTATGGAAAGTGGGAGTAAGGAGGTGGTTTATCCCAACCTTCCCCTTTTCCTAGGGGGACTCTGGATCCCAAAAATCATACTGATAAGCACTGAGCATTGTATTTTTGATAGTGAGCAGGTGTGTGTGGTCACACAGGTCTGGTGCCAAATGTTTCTTTTGCTGAGCATGTTTTTATAACTATGGCTATATTTTGTAAAATACCAAATTTATATATGTTAAATAAAACTGATTTTCTTTAACTTTATTGAATTTGGGACTTGTACTCTGTTTTCCTTCGGGTTTATGGTATCTTGATAGTGGAGTGTCCTATGTAAACTTTATGGTCCCTATGTATGGGGTTTCTCCACATGGAGACGACCCAATATAGGGGAACAAGTGTTGTTCATTATGGGATTTAATTATCTAATGGTAAGTAGTTGGGTGAAGCCATTTATTGCCAAACTACTGTGTTTTCTCTTTTTAAATCATAATGACAACCCAAAACATCCAAATGACCCTGATCAAAAGTGCACATACTCCATTTCTTAATACTGTGTATTGCCCCTTCTAGCATCAATGACAGCTTGAAGTCTTTTGTGGTAGTGCTCTGATCAGCGCACTTATTTTTGAGTAGATACAATATTTTGATCACCTCTTGTTGCATTTTATTTCAATGTTGCAATGCCAAAAATCAGTAACTTTTGGGTTTTTATTTTTTTCTCAATAGACTGTTTATCAGTTGGATTAATTTAATTTATATAATGATTGATCAACCTTTTACGAGCACAGTGACATCGATATCAAATATGTGTTTTTTTAATTGTTCTATTGTTAATGGGGAAAAAGGGGGTGTGTTCTGATTTTTGTGTTTTTTTTATTTTTTAAATTAAATTTACTGCTAACATAAAGTACGTGTAACAAAAAGAGCAATGTAAAATCATTGGGATCGGAAGAAGCATTCCACTGTTATTATCATATGCAGTGCACTCTGTAATCAATGTTAAACCTGGCATTTGGGATAAGTTGTTAACTATCAGTATGAGTTTGTAATACACATTAATGTATAAGCCCTAAGGCCGGTTTCACATGTCATGATATTTCCGGTATCGGAAAAAACAGTACCAGAGATTAGTGTCTTGTGGCATTCCTGTATCAACCATGTGCATTCCACATGTACCAGCTCTTTCAGACATCAGTATCTCTGGTATGTGTGGTGACAGTTTTCACACTTACCGGAGACAGATATGTAAACCCATTCAAGTGAATGGGACTGTGCACATGTCACTGACATATCCATTTTTAACAGTAGAATTGGCCGCAAAACCTCACGCACATGTGCACATGGATGGTACACAGATGAAATCCATGTTTCATTAGTGTGACACATACTGGCACATGGGAAGCAGCGGAACTGCTAGTGCTATTACCTCCCGGTGCTGAAGATCTCTCTCATAATTCTCCCCTGCTCTACTGACAATCAGCTCGTGCAGGGGAGCATGTTGAAAGTTATATTCAACTGATAACAGCAAGAGCAGGCAGACACTGATGGGACTATTACTCCCATCAACCTACACCTGCTGCCAATAATAACAGTGAGAGCAGGTGTTGACTTATAAGAGACCCCTTACCAGCCTGAGAATACCAGCTCTCAGCTGTCTACTTTAGCAAGGCTGGTTGTCAAAAATAGGGGGTACCCCACACCGTTTTTAAAATTATTTATAAAAATAATAAAAAAAATTAGAATGGGGACCCCTCTATTTTTGATAACCAGCTTTGCTGAAGCTGACAGCTGAGGTTTGCAGCCCGCTGCAGTGAGTTTTGCCTGGCTGGTTATCAAAAATACACTGGAACCCATGCCACATTTTTAATTTATTTATTTGTATCACATGCAGCGTCTGATGAATTCTCCCATCAGCCACTGCCTGCTTTCACTGTTATTATCGGCAACACGTGTAGGCTGATGGGAGTAGTAGTCCCATCATCCACCGCCTGTTCTTGCTGTTATCAGTTGAATATAACTCTCAACATTCTCCCCTGCTAGTACTGATTATTACCTTGTGAGCAGAGGAGAATGATGAGAGATATCTTCAGCACCCGGAGCCGGAAAACAGCGCTAACTGTACCGCTGCTTCCCAGGTGCCATTACATGTCACACTGATGAAACACATGAAACACGGATGTCATCCATGTGTCATCCATGTGCACCTATGTGGGATGTTTTGCTGCCCATACTGCTGTTAAAAAATAGACATGTCAACGTATTTTTCCCATGGACACACGGATTGTGGAAACACACTGACATGTGCACAGACCATTTACTTGAATGGGTCTTCATGTGTAAGTATCTCCAGTACTTGTGAAAACTGTCACCATGCGATAGTAGTTTAGTCCTTTTGCTACATCGCAACATAACACAAGCGAATGGGACCCTGAGGGTACTGCGACTGCAACCTGTAAGTCAAAGAAGTCCAGCCTCATCAGATATTTTGTGACTTCATTGTTGCAGTTGCAGCATCCTCAGTGTCGCAATGCGATCCCAATTTACTTGTATTTCACCGTAATATATCAGCAGCACCAAATGAATTTTGATCATGCAACAGGTCTTGCAACTAAAGTTGCAGTGTAACCACAGCTTAATATTGTAGGCAATTATCTGATAAGCCATATATGGGCAACAAAGATGGAGCCAAACTATCGAAGATTAGAGAAGATACACTTTGACAACATGGCTTATATTATCACTTCTAAATGTGCATAAGGACAGCTGATGATCTAGTTTGTTGAATAAAATTGCTATCCTGATGTAATGATGAATAAGACAACTATCATTCTTAGAGATGAATAGTGTTGAGCATTCCGATACTGCAAATACCGGGTATTGGCCTATATTTGGTGTATCGGATTTCCGATACTGAGTTCCGATATTTTTAAGATATCGGATACCGGAATCGGAAGTTCCTATAGTGCAATGATGCACTATAATGGAGTTTGGGCGGTGCGTGGGAGGAGACTGCGTCTGTGTGTGCGGGCGGGGTATGTGCGTGGCCGTGGGGGGGACTGTGCGGGCCTGCCGGGGTCATTGGCTAATGTGTTAATCACTGCCATTGTAGCAGGCATAGCCCGATGGGACTTGTAGCCCCATCGGACTATGCCTGCACACAAACAAAGATCCCCAGCAGGCCCACACAGACCCATGAGAGGCCAATACAGGCCCTCGGCAGGCCGCACAGACCCCCGGCAGGCCGCACAGACCCCAGAGAGGCCCATACAGACCCCCAGCAGGCCGCATAGACCGTCAGCCGGCCACACAGACCCCCCGAGAGGCCCATACAGATTCCCGGCAGGCCACACAGACCCCCGGAAGGCCGCGCAGACCCCCGAGAGGCCCGTACAGACTGCCAGCAGGCCTGCACAGACCTCCCACGGTCCCACACAGTCACGCAGTCTCCGCCCATGCACCGCCCACACTCTTCCCCCCTCCGGAACAGGATATACAAGGATACAAAGGGCTTATTTTAATTCCGATATTTGTGTCCCATTGACTTGCATTGGTATCGGGTATCGGCATCTGCGATATCCGATATTTTTTTATATCGGCCGATACAATCTGATACCGATATTTCCAAATATCGGAAGGTATTGCTCAACACTAGAGATGAGTGAAGATATTTGAGTGAAATTGAATTCTACTTGAATAATGAAAAATCTGCATTCACCAAATTGCAGATTTTTATAATTTGCTTCCAATGAGATTTGGCAACATTGCAACCACTAATCTGTAAATGGACATCAAAAAGTAAAAAATCAAACAATTTACCCTATACATGTCCTTGCTTTTTATTATTATGCCTCGCATTGGATATACATGTTCCAACAGAGGTTCCATGTATCTGCTCCCCAAAGGTGCTCAACGCACATGTTATTATATACTCAAGATAGTGAACCATTCACAGGATCCACTCTGCAGGTCACCTAGATAGGCATTGAAAGGGACAGGTGGACAGTGCTATATAAGGATGGGCATCTTAGCCAACCCCAGCCCTGATGAAAAAGGATCGTATCATTCAAAACACGTTGTATTGGTTGTCCCTTCACACCCCCGCCCTTTAGCTGTGTGACGTCACATTATCCACCACGCCCTCTCACACTCTGCCACCGCTTCGGCATTGCTTCCAGCCAGGGCACGCTAGAAGGCGGCGCTTCCTGCTAGATCCCGGTGACCAGCAATGAGTACCTTTCTAAGGGGAGGACGCTCCCGCACTACCACCCAGCCACACGGCCCTGTGACACGGGGCCCGCTGCACTTGATTATTGGAAGAGGACTTACACACCTTATTATTCCAAGTCACCATCACCTACATAACCAGTAAGTTTATGATTGCATACATAGAATTGCTTTTTACACTAGAGGATTTAGTCTTGTGATAGGTGAACCTTGCTACCAGCACAAAATACATAAGTGCGGCCTTTGAGCAAGGTGGAATAAGTGTCAGTATATCGTTACCCGACTCCCTGAATGGAGTCTCCTCTCCTCAGTGCAGGTGTTAATCCTGTATTCATTTAAACACTCCTCTGTAAAAGCAATACTTCTCAGCACAGGTGATAATCTTATATCTACTCAATTCTCCCTCTATAGACAGGGTGTTACACTGATCCTGCCATCTCACCAGCAGCTTATTCCCCATTTTACCCCCCTCCACTTCAATCCCTTTTTCATTCAGTGAAGCGCTAGTGTGTACCTATTTATATTTTACAAGTCAAACAAACCTTATTCTCACCCTACTTCTCACCTCATTGGCCCCTCCTTTCTTCACTGTCCAGTCGTTGTCTCTGGCCTCATCAGATCCGGAAGTCCTGCTAGTGTGAGAAATCTCAAGGATTCAGCACATTGTGGTGGTAATAAGAAGATACTCTAAAACCCATTGGGGATGGAAAGGTAAGCAGTCATGTAAGTGTATGTTTTTTATTTATTTTTTACATCTTACATTTATCATGCTCTGGCATATGGAGAATACTAAGAGCTTAGGAAGGGACAGTCAATTTGTGAAAAATAGCTTCCCTGGAAAATCCACCTGAACAGTCGAATTCAAATTTTGCTTTATCTGCTCATCTCCTCTCATTATATATAGCCATGATACATTGGCTATTGCAATGATTTTGGTTTAATAAGAATGGTTTTATTGTCCAATGTTCCACTTAGTCTGTTTAACATATTATGCTGAAATCTTTCTATGTTAAATTGATATTTAATCACTGTAAGTATTTAGACTAATAACATTAGTGAACAGTCATTAAAGGTTTGCTCAAAAGCTTGGAAATGGAAATACCGCAATGATGGCTTGATTGAAAACACATTTCTCTAATTTGGAACAATATGACACACAATAAAAATGTATGTTAGTGAACGTAGGAAAATAATTCATCCTGTAAATATTGAAGGATCTGCAGGGAGCATGATAATGTAACATTCATGAAGAAACTCTAATTGTTTGAGTCTCTTTTCTGCTGATTATGCCTAGGAAGTGCTATTACTGTTGTGGGATTTCTCCAATTAGTATGCTATAAGAAACTGCTCCAGTTCTCTTTTTAGAATTCTCTAGTGGTGGAGAAGAAATCAGTATCAACTCTGAAATTTGAAACATCTTAATATTATTTCATATATGCAGCACTGAGCTCATCACACAATTATTTTGGAAGGCTACCAAAGCAACCTTATTTCTTGGAACAGGCAATTTCCTCCTATCAGGCCTCCTGGGCCTTCCTTGCTAACTCCAAGTCCTACTATCACACTTATGGACTTCACTTCTTCATCAAAAAGAAAAATTGATGCTAAAAAGAGGAGAGGAAAATGACTTTTTAATCCTTCCCGGTCTGAAGTGATGCTAGATTAAAAGTTATTTTCTCATCGATGCAGGCTGATTTCGAAATGGATCTCAGAAGCAGGGTGAAAGGGCACAAAGGCATGAGGATACATACAAAATGGAAAACATGATTTTCTGCTAGTCTAGAAGTTGAACCATTAACACTTCATTTTTCATATACACTGCATTTTTATCTACTAGCAAATATTGTGCAGGGTGGTTAGTATATTATGTGCATTATTTTACAATAAATATATTCATTAGTCTACAGTAATATATAAATAATTTTAACACTGAATTAAGTATCTATATAATATACTAGATGGTGGCCCAATTCTAACACATCGGGTATTCTAGAATATGTATGTAGTTTATTTATGAAGTTTTCAGACTAATGCAATTTACACAAAGGATTCAGCTGGCCGCGACCAATTAGCGAAGCGTGGTTCAAATTCCGCGCCAATTCGTGGGCGGACTGTGACTGTCGCTGATTGTTCGCGGCTGGGCATGACCAATCAGTGAAGCCTGGGCCGACTCCAGGTTTTTGAAGGGCCCCAGGCGAAAGAGACTCAGTGGGCCCCCCTCTTTAACCACGATTCATGATGCACAGATACAGCAGAGAAATATAGCACAGCCAAGTAGCGTATAACACAGCCCACATAGTATATAACACAGCCCACGTATTATATAACACAGCCCACATAGTAACCAGCAGACACGTAGTATATTGCCCAGCCACATAGTATATTGCCCAGCCACGTAGTAAATTGCCCAGCCACGTAGTATATAGCACAGCCACGTAGTACATACTGTAGCACAGCCAAGTAGCGTATAACACAGCCCACGTAGTATATAACACAGCCCACGTAGCATATAACACAGCCAACGTAGCATATATCACAGTCCACATAGTATATTGTCCAGCCACATAGTATATTGCCCAGCCACGTAGTATATAGCACAGTCACGTAGTATATAACACAGCCCATGTAGTATATAGCACAGTCACATAGTAAATAGCACAGCCATGTAGTATATAGCACAACCACGTAGGATATAACACAGCCCACATAGTATACAGCACAGCCACGTAGTACAGTTATATGAAAAAGTTTGGGCACCCCTATTAATCTTAAGCTTAATGTTTTATAAAAATTGTTTTTTTTGCAACAGCTATTTCAGTTTCATATATCTAATAACTGTTGGACACAATAATGTTTCTGCCTTGAAATGAGGTTTATTGTACTAACAGAAAATGTGAAATCTGCATTCCAACAAAGTTTGACAGGTGCATAAGTATGGGCACCCCACCAGAAAAGTGACATTAATATTTAGTAGATCCTCCTTTTGCAAAAATAACAGCCTCTAGTCACTTCCTGTAGCTTTTAATGAGTTCCTGGATCCTGGATGAAGGTATTTTTGACCATTCCTCTTTACAAAACAATTCCAGTTCAGTTAAGTTTGATGGTCGCCGAGCATGGACAGCCCTCTTCAAATGATCCCTCAGATGTTCAATGATATTCAGGTCTGGGGACTGGGATGGCCATTCCAGAACAGTGTAATTGTTCCTCTGCATGAATGCCTGAGTAGATTTGGAGCGGTGTTTTAGATCATTGTCTTGCTGAAAGATCCATCCCCTGCGTAACTTCAACTTTGTCACTGATTCATGAACATTATTGTCAAGAATCTGCTGATACTGAGAGGAATGCCGGCATTGGCCACACAGCCCCAAAGCATTATGGAACCTCCACCAAATTTTACTGTGGGTAGCAAGTGTTTTTCTTGGAATGCTGTGTTTTTTGGCCGCCATGCATAACGCCTTTTTGCATGACCAAACAACTCAATCTTGGTTTCATCAGTCCACAGGACCTTCTTCCAAAAAGAAATTGGCTTCTCCAAATGTGCTTTTGCATACCTCAGCCGACTCTGTTTGTGGCATGCTTGCAGAAACGGCTTCTTTCGCATCACTCTCCCATACAGCTTCTCCTTGTGCAAAGTGCGTTGTATAGTTGACCGATGCACAGTGACACCATCTGCAGCAAGTTGATGCTGCAGCTCTCTGGAAGTGGTCTGAGGATTGTCCTTGACTGAGCTCACCATTCTTCTTCTCTACCTTTCTGATGTTTTTCTTGGCCTGCCACTTCTGGCCTTAACAAGAACTGTACTTGAGTTCTTCCATTTCCTTACTATGTTCTTCACAGTGGAAATTGACAGGTTAAATCTCTGGGACAGCTTTTTGTATCCTTTCCCTGATCAACTATGTTGAATAATCTTTGTTTTCAGATCATTAGACAGTTGTTTTGAGGAGCCCATGATGCCACTCTTCAGAGGAGATTCAAACAGGAGAACAACTTGCAAGTGGCCACTTTAAGTAGCTTTTCTCATGATTGCATACACCTGGCTATGAAGTTCAAAGCTCAATGAGGTTGGAAAACCCAAAAAAGTGCTTTAGTAAGTCAGTAAAAAGTAGGTAGGAGTATTTAAAACAAGAAAATGATAAGGGTGCCCATACTTATGCACCTGTCAAATAATATTTGAATGCAGATTGCACGTTTTCTGTTAGTACAATAAACCTCATTTCAAGGCAGAAACATTACTGTATCCAACAGTTATTAGATATATGAAACTGAAATAGCTGTTGCAAAAAACTATTTTTATAAAACATTAAGCTTAAGATTAATAGGGGTGCCCAAACTTTTTCATATAACTGTATGTTAAGGACTGGCGGAATGCACCAAGTACAAGATGAAATGGAACTAGGTGCGTTCGCAGTCCGAGGTCCACCGTGCAGGTAAAAACCCTGCTGCTAGTAAAGATGGACTATATGGCGGTACTATAAGAATACACACATGGGTTAGCTTCACCCTGTGTGAAGGAAGCGACCCTGTTGCGTCACAGGACCGCGGTACCGCACATAGAGCGCAAGCAAGGAGTCACTAATCTCAAACCCGAGACTGAGGATTTGAGTTCAGAAGACCCCATGCGCTCGACACCGCAACTGGGGTGTCAGAGGAACATAAATAATAATATAAAGGCACAAGAGTGCGTGCGGTGCCGCACTGACGGACGCCACTAACCACCCAGGCTTGGGTCAGGAAAGCGCAGAGCAAGCGCACGGCGCCGTACTGGCAGACACAGCAACTGGTAGCTGTAATGTGTGTTACGTGCTGTTGGATAAGTCGGGCGCTAGATAGCAAACATACACCTTCCGCAAACAGTCATCCAATAGGGAGGGTTATTTAAAGAGCGACTTTCACTCACAACACACACACATGTTTACAAGACAATACTAGCGCATGGCCGTGCGGTCATGCGCAGTTTATATAGTTGCAGCACAGGAAGCTGCTACCGAAGTTTTA
Organism: Ranitomeya imitator; assembly: GCF_032444005.1. Classification (NCBI taxonomy): domain Eukaryota; kingdom Metazoa; phylum Chordata; class Amphibia; order Anura; family Dendrobatidae; genus Ranitomeya; species Ranitomeya imitator. The sequence goes on along the minus strand of NC_091286.1, from coordinate 325,117,679 downwards.
CTCCTTCAGGACCTTCCTGGAGGACCAATGGAATGTGCTGCAGTACCTGAGCATGTGACCCTCGATCTCCAACGGGAGATCTTGCCCTGGGCATGCTCAGAGTGTGAAAATAAGGACTTAGTCCCAGAGAAACCTGCTCGCCGCAGATCAGTGCAGGGTACAACAGGAGAGCCAGAAAAGGCAGCAGTAACCCTCTGCACAGAATCAGTCCCAGCAAGACGCTGGGAGCGACGCCTCCGCTGAGCAGACCCCACTGCGGCCGATGCAGAATGGGAGACCGCAGCAGACACGGATCGAGATTCCTCCTGTGCAGCAGAGGAAACTCGACTCCTAACACTGTATATAGCACACCCACGTAGTATATAGCACAGCCACGTAGTATATAGCATAGCCCACGTAGTATATAGCACAGGCCACGTAGTATATTGTCCATCCACGTAGTATATTGCCCAGCCACGTAGTATATTGCCCAGCCATGTAGTATATTGCCCAGCCACATAGTATATTGCTCAGCCACGTAGTATATAGCACAGCCCACATAGTATATATCACAGATATGTAGTATATAACACAGCCCACGCAGTATCCAACATAGCCCACGTAGTATATAGCAATGTGGGCTCCACATCTCTGTTAAAAAAGAATTAAAATAAAAATAGTTATATACTCACCTTCTGTCGGCCCTTCGGATCCAGCCGAGGCATTTACCGATGCTCCTCGTGACGCTCCAGTCCCAAGAGTGCATTGCGGTCTCGCGAGATGATGATGTAGCGGTCTCGCGAGACCGCTACGTCATCATCTCGCGAGACCGCAATGCATGGACAGGTCATCTGAGCGTCGCGAGGAGCGGGAAAGGCCTGGGCTGGATTCGGAAGGTGAGTATATAATGATTTTTTATTTTTTTATTATTTTTAACATTAAATCCCATGCCAATGTCGCTGATTGGTCGCACCGGCTGGGCGTGACCAATCAGCGAAGTGGAATTTAAATCTCGCGGCAATGTTGCTGATTGGTCGCGCCGGCTGGGCGTGACCAATCAGCGAAGTGGAATTTAAATCCCACGCCAATGTCACCCAATCAGCGATGCGTGATTTAAATCCAGCGCCAATGTTGCTGATTGGTCACACCGGCTGGGCGCGAGCAATCAGCAAAGCGGGAGTTAATCCGCACCAATGTCGCTGATTGGTCATGCTGGCTGGTCACGAGCAATCAAGCAGGATTTAAGTCCCGCGTCAATGTCGCTGATTACTCTTGCCAGCTGGGCGTGACCAATCGGTGAAGCAGGATTTAAATCCCGAACCAATGTCACTGATTGGTCACGCCCGCTGGGCGCGAGCAATCAAGCGGGATTTAAATCCCGTGCCAATGTCGCTAATTGGTTGTGCCGGCTGGGCGCGACCAATCAGCGAAGCAGGATTTAAATCTCGTGCCAATGACGCTGATTGGTCGCACCGGCTGGTCGTGACCAATCAGCGAAGCGGTGGGATCGGAGCATCGCGAGCTGCAGGAAACGCTGCTGCGGAGGCGACGGAAGGTGAGAATATCACAATTTTTTAATTATTTTTAACATTATATCTTTTTACTATTGATGCTGCATAGGCAGCATCAATAGTAAAAAGTTTGTCACATAGGGGTAATAGCAGCGTTAACAGACTGCGTTACACCGCGTTATGCCACGGTATAACGCAGTCGGTTTAACAGACTGCCACAACGCTATGTGGGCGGCTGGCGCTGACTAGGGTGAGTATAGAGGGGGCACTGACTGCAGGGGAGTAGGGAGCAGCCGGACTGTGCCCATCGCTCCAAAGATTGCATTGCGGTCTCGCGAGATGTTAACGTGCGGTCTCGCGAGATCGCTATGTCATCATCTCGCGAGACTGCAATGCATGGACCGGTTACCACAGCGTCGCGAGGAGTGGGAAAGGCCTGGGCTGGATCCGGAGGGTTGACAGACGGTGAGTATATAATGATTTTTTATTTTTTTTAAATTATTTTTAACATTAGATCTTTTTACTATTGATGCTGCATAGGCAGCATCAATAGTAAAAAGTTGGTCACACAGGGTTAATAACAGTGTTAATGGAGTGCGTTACACCATGCCATAACGCGGTCTGTTAACGCTGCCATTAACCCTGTGTGAGCGCTGACTGGAGGGAGTATGGAGTGGGCACTGACTGCGGGGTGTAAGGAGCGGCCATTTTGCTGCCTGACTGTGCCCGTCACTGATTGGTCGTGGCTGTTTTGCCGCGACCAATCAGCGAATTGGGATTTGTTACAGAAAGACAGACAGAAAGACGGAAGTGATCCTTAGACAATTATATAGTAGATAGTATCAAGATGAGCAATACAAAAACATTAAAGGGCCATAAAAAGGTAAAAAAGTACAAAAATACTTATGCTAACCTTACCGCTCACCTCTCTAACCCCTCTGCTCCTTACCATCGCCCATCCTGTTCTCATCACAGCTTATAACTGCTGTGAGCGCTGAAATACCCATGATGAGGCATTCTTTCTAGCACTTGCTCAGAACCCTCCCGGGCCTTAACAGAGTTGGAAGTGATGACCTAGCAAGAGGAGGCCTGCGGATTTATGGCAGTGATCAGAAGATGCGGTAAAGACTGGGGTAGTGATGGTGAGGAGCAGAGGGTCCGGAGAGGTAAGCTGTGAGATCAATATATATACTTTTTTTTATTTTACATCTGTCATTTGTTATATGGGGTCTAGAAAGACTCCAGTTAATAAAAAGGAACATTCAATTTGCAGTGAATAACTTCTCAGTTAATCAAATTTTACAGAAAAATCTGAGCTAACAAAAGAATACGAATTTTGGCTGAATCGCTCATCTCTAATACAGTTTATATATATATATACATACACAATTATTCAACTCACATTGAAAATTAGGTTTATTAGCAAAAAAAAGAATAATTTAAAAAACACAAGTAATAAAATAGCAAATTCAAGGCAAAATGCACTTTTAATTACTACTATTTCCAGCAAGACAATGACCCACAACATACACCAAGCCAAAAAAGGAGTGGCTCAAAAAGAAGCACATTAAAGTCATGGAGTGGCCCAGTCAGTCTCCAGACCTTAATACCATAGAAAACTAATGGAGGGAGTTGAAGCTCGGAGTTGCCAAGTGACAGCCTCAAAATCTTAATGATTTAGAGATGATCTGCAAAGAGGAGTGGACCAAAATTCCTTGTGACATGTGCGCAAACCTCATCATCATTATAAAAAATTTCTGACTGCTGTGCTTGCCAACAAGGGTTTTACCACCAAGTATTAAGTCTTGTTTGCCAGAGGAATCAAATACTTATTTCTCACTGCAAAATGCAAATAAATTTAAATAATTTATACAATGTGATTTTCTGGATTTTCTGGATATTCTATCTCTCAATGTTAAAATTAACCTGCCCTTAAATTATAGACTGTTCATGTCTTTTTCAGGGAAAGCCGACTGCCGGGCAGAAGATACAAATCTGGGAAAGGGGATAATATCCCTAAACCTTCCAATGATATTAATAACAGCTCATAGCTGTTTGGTTAGCCTTTACAGGGCACCACAGAAAAAAGTGACATAGTGTTCCCTTATAAGTTTAAACAAGCAAAAGCTGAAAAGACAGCTGTGGGCTGATAATAATAGCTAGGGAAGAGGCCATGGATATTGGCCCCCTCCTAGGCTAAGAACGTCAATCCTCAGCTGCCCCAGAAATAGAGCAATCAATAAGATGCTCCAAATCTGGATGTTAGCCTCGCTCTTTCCACTTACCCTGGTGCGGTATCAAGTGGGGTAATAGAGTTGGGGTTGATGTCAGCTGTTTTATGCCTCAGACATGAATCCCAAGGGTTAGTAATGGAGAGGCATCTATAAGACGCCCCGTTACTATCCCCATAATCGAATGTAATAAAAAACATACAGAGTGAGGTCCTATAATAGAAATAAACACACAGACTCCTTTATTTGAAATAAATACTCCCCACTGTCTTTTACCTATTTATTACTGTAAAATTAAAAATAATAAAACACCATATTTCTCACCTGTCTGGCAATAATCCATATGTCCCGCATTTAACGCCACCTGGTAAAGCTGAACTCATTTCCAAGCCAGCTGGACCCTGCCTGTACCTGTGATCTGGTGTTAGGGCTAGCAGAACGCACCGAGAAAATAGAGATGTTTATTATAAATGGTGCGTTCGCAGCCCGGGGTCCACCGTGCAGGAGGAACCTGCTGCTAGCGAATGGCAGCACTGTTTGGCGGTATAGACTAGCGCTGTTACTCCACAGAGTAGCCGTAAAAGGGAAGCACTGTGCCCTGTTAGCCTCACAGGAGCACAAGCTTAATGCCAAGCTGATAGCAGTCAGTGGTTATGCAACATGCAATCTCCTCACCGGAGAAGCCGGTATTCTAGGGGCTTATTTCAGCCGGGTCCCTGAACACACTCATACAATCTCCTCACCGGAGGTGCTGGTATTCTAGGGGCTTATTTCAGCCGGGTCCCTGAACACACTCATGCATAACCACACTGGCGCAAAGCACATATATGAATTGACACTAGAGCATGGCCATGCGGCAATGCGAGCCTTATATAGCTGCAGCAAGTAAAAGACCTTCCTAGAAGGACCAATGAGAGACTGCCATACCTGAGCATGTGACCCTAAATCTCCACTGAGAGATCTTGCTCTGGGCATGCTCAGTGTGCAAAGCAGGACTTAGTCCAAGCACTTAAAGGACCTTCCTGAAAAGGACCAATGGACTTAGCTGCAGTATCTGACCATGTGACCCTCGATCTCCACTGAGAGATCTTACTCAGGGCATGCTCAGAACGAGAAAAGCAGGACTTAGCCCCAGAAGCATCTGCTCGCCGCTGCCCAGCACTGACTTCAATGGCAGAAGCCGGAGAAGCAGCAGTAACTCTTTGTACAGAGTGGGACTGAGCAAGACGCTGGGACCGACGTCTCCGCTGAGCAGGCTCCACTGCGGCAGGAGAAGAATGGGAGACTGCAGCGGAGATGGCCCAAGATTCCCCCTGTGCTGAGGCGGGAACTCGACCCCTAACATCTGGTACCCTGGACTCTGGCTGCCTGCTACCATCAGTAACCCGTGTAGAAAGACTGCACAACTGTGTCCTTCGTTCTTTACTGCACCACTCACCATCTTCCATCTATTCACCGGGAGCCCTGAGGACCTACTTCACCCGTGGGAAGTTATACCATCTGGCTGCCATGAAATCACCCCAGAGGACCCCTTCAAGCAGCGTTAGTTACCTCTGACCGAATACCACAGGTAGCGTTGCAAACTTTCTTTATTTCAAAAAAACCTTTAAAGACCTTCCCTTTAACATGGGCGCCCAGGGCCACAGACTGGGTCATTGCCGCCGTGACACATCCCTTTAAAGGGAGGGTGCCATGATTTTAGTTTTTGTATTAATAATTATTGATTATATAATCAATTATTTTTAATACAAAAGTAAATGTACTACTTTAATACTTTTTTTATTTATTCATTTTTACTTTTGCCACTGGAGGCCGCCATTTTCATTAGTGTGGGTGTAAGTGTCTGGGCACGACACTTGCACACCTCACTTATGGCAGCCATGGGCATAGGAGCCAACAGTCGGGCTCCGACCGCTCCTCCTGCCTCTCAGCTGTGACTTGGGCACGCCCACTGGGCTGCTACGTCACAGCTGTGAGAGGAGATCGCGGCCATTTTGTTTTTTTCCTCTGTCATCGCACACACAGCTCAGTGTGTGCGATCATAGCAGGAGCTGCCAGGGAGAAGCTGCTGCTGGGAGCGAGGGTCGGGGTGAGTATCTGCAGCCAGGAGCTGTGATTGCAGCCTGTACTTAGTATTACAGCACAGGCTGCAATCACTGCTCACTGCCGACCTGTTCAGAGCAGAGCAGGGAGATCGTCACACTGCTCTGCCCTGAACATGACTCAGCACTTCCTGGAAGAGGACTGAAGGTAAGTACAGGGTTTTTATTTTCTTATGCATCTACCACTGCTACCAGACCCTATATACCACTGCTACTAGCCCCTATATACCACTGCTACCTGCCCCTATATACCACTGCTACCTGCTCCTATATACCACTGCTACCTGCCCCTATATACCACTGCTACTAGCCCCTATATACCACTGCTACTAGCCCCTATATACCACTGCTACCTGCCCTATATACCACTGCTACTAGCCCCTATATACCACTGCTACTAGCCCCTATACACCACTGCTACCTGCCCTATATACCACTGCTACTAGCCCCTATATACCACTGCTACCAGACCCTATATACCACTGCTACTAGCCCCTATATACCACTGCTACCTGTCCCTATATACCACTGCTACCAGCCCTTATATACCACTGCTACCTGCCCCTATATACCACTGCTACTAGCCCCTATATACCACTGCTACCTGCCCTATATACCACTGCTACTAGCCCCTATATACCACTGCTACTAGCCCCTATATACCACTGCTACCTGTCCCTATATACCACTGCTACCTGCCCTTATATACCACTGCTACCTGCCCCTATATACCACTGCTACCTGCCTCTATATACCACTGCTACTAGCCCCTATATACCACTGCTACCTGCCCTATATACCACTGCTACTAGCCCCTATATACCACTGCTACTAGCCCCTATATACCACTGCTACCTGCCCTATATACCACTGCTACTAGCCCCTATATACCACTGCTACTAGCCCCTATATACCACTGCTACCTGCCTCTATATACCACTGCTACTAGCCCCTATATACCACTGCTACCAGACCCTATATACCACTGCTACCAGCCCCTATATACCACTGCTACCTGTCCCTATATACCACTGCTACCAGCCCTTATATACCACTGCTACCTGTCCCTATATACCACAGCTACCAGCCCTTATATACCACTGCTACCTGCCCCTATATACCACTGCTACCAGCCCTTATATACCACTGCTACCTGCCCCTATATACCACTGCTACCAGCCCTTATATACCACTGCTACCTGTCCCTTTATACCACTGCTACCAGCCCTCATATACCACTGCTACCTGCCCCTATATACCACTGCTACCAGCCCTTATATACCACTGCTACCTGCCCCTATATACCACTGCTACCAGCCCTTATATACCACGGCTACCTGCCCCTATATACCACTGCTACCTGCCCCTATATACCACTGCTACCTGTCCCTATATAGCACTGCTACCAGCCCTTATATACCACTGCTACCTGCCCCTATATATCACTGCTACCAGCCCTTATATACCACTGCTACCTGTCCCTATATACCACTGCTACCTGCCCCTGTATACCACTGCTACCTGCTCCTATATACCACTGCTACCTGCTCTTATATACCACTGCTACCTGCTCCTATATACCACTGCTACCTGCTCCTATATACCACTGCTACCTGCCCCTATATACCACTGCTACCTGCTCCTATATACCACTGCTACCTGCTCCTATATACCACTGCTACCTGTCCCTATATACCACTGCTACCTGCTCCTATATACCACTGCTACCTGCTCCTATATACCACTGCTACCTGCCCCTATATACCACTGCTACCTGCTTCTATATACCACTGCTACCTGCCCCTATATACCACTGCTACCTGCTTCTATATACCACTGCTACCTGTCCCTATATACCACTGCTACCTGTCCCTATATACCACTGCTACCTTTCCCTATATACCACTGCTACCTGCTCCTATATACCACTGCTACCTGCTCCTATATACCACTGCTACCTGTTTCTATATACCACTGCTACCAGCCCTTATATAGCACTGCTACCTGTCCCTATATACCACTGCTAACAGCCCTTATATACCACTGCTACCAGCCCTTATATACCACTGCTACCTGTCCCTATATACCACTGCTACCAGCCCTTATATACCACTGCTACCTGTCTCTTTATACCACTGCTACCAGCCCTTATATACCACTGCTATCTGTCCCTATATACCACTGCTACCTGTCCCTATATACTACTGCTACCTGCTCCTATATACCACTGCTACCTGCTCCTATATACCACTGCTACCTGCCCCTATATACCACTGCTACCTGCTTCTATATACCACTGCTACCTGCCCCTATATACCACTGCTACCTGCTTCTATATACCACTGCTACCTGTCCCTATATACCACTGCTACCTGTCCCTATATACCACTGCTACCTGCTCCTGTATACCACTGCTACCTGCTCCTATATACCACTGCTACCTGCTTCTATATACCACTGCTACCTGTCCCTATATACCACTGCTACCTGTCCCTATATACCACTGCTACCTGCTCCTATATACCACTGCTACCTGCTCCTATATACCACTGCTACCTGCTTCTATATACCACTGCTACCAGCCCTTATATAGCACTGCTACCTGTCCCTATATACCACTGCTACCAGCCCTTATATACCACTGCTACCAGCCCTTATATACCACTGCTACCTGTCCCTATATACCACTGCTACCAGCCCTTATATACCACTGCTACCTGTCCCTATATACCACTGCTACCAGCCCTTATATACCACTGCTATCTGTCCCTATATACCACTGCTACCTGTCCCTATATACCACTGCTACCTGCTCCTATATACCACTGCTACCTGCTCCTATATACCACTGCTACCTGCCCCTATATACCACTGCTACCTGCTTCTATATACCACTGCTACCTGCCCCTATATACCACTGCTACCTGCTTCTATATACCACTGCTACCTGTCCCTATATACCACTGCTACCTGTCCCTATATACCACTGCTACCTGCTCCTATATACCACTGCTACCTGCTCCTATATACCACTGCTACCTGCTTCTATATACCACTGCTACCAGCCCTTATATAGCACTGCTACCTGTCCCTATATACCACTGCTACCAGCCCTTATATACCACTGCTACCAGCCCTTATACACCACTGCTACCTGTCCCTATATACCACTGCTACCAGCCCTTATATACCACTGCTACCTGTCCCTATATACCACTGCTACCTGTCCCTATATACCACTGCTACCTGCCCCTATATACCACTGCTACCTGCTCCTATATACCACTGCTACCTGCTCCTATATACCACTGCTACCTGCTTCTATATACCACTGCTACCAGCCCTCATATACCACTGCTACCTGTCCCTATATACCACTGCTACCAGCACTTATATACCACTGCTACCTGTCCCTATATACCACTGCTACCAGCCCTTATATACCACTGCTACCTGTCCCTATATACCACTGCTACCTGCCCCTATATACCACTGCTACCAGCCCCTATATACCACCTACCACTGCTACCAGCCCCTATATACCACCTACCACTGCTACCAGCCTCTATATACCACCTACCACCGCTACCTGCCTCTGTATACCACTGCTACCTGCCTCTGTATACCACCGCTACCTGCCTCTGTATGCCACCTAACACTGCTGCCTGCCTCTATATACCATCTACCACTGCTGCGTGCCTCTGTATAGCACCGCTACCTCCCTCTGTATAGCACTGCTACCTGCCTCTGTATAGCACCGCTACCTGCCTCTGTATAGCACTGCCACCTGCCTCTGTATACCACCTACCACTGCTGCCTGCCTCTATATACCATCTACCACTGCTGCCTGCCTCTATATACCATCTACCACTGCTACCTCTGTCCTGTGTAGCTAATCTAGTCCTGTGTAGCTAATCCTGTCCTGTGTACAGTATCACACAAGATAGGATTAGATACACGGCGCAGCACAGTATCACACAGGACAGGATTAGATACACGGCTCAGCAGTCAGTATCTAATCCTCTCCTATGCACTCCTCTCCCCCCTGCGTGTCTTTCCCCATTGTGGTTTATTATTTTTGTTGTGGGAGATGAGGGAGTCGAGGATTATGCGTTCAGTATGGTATAAAAAAGATTAATAAAGGACTTTATTCTGGCCGAGTCTTTATTTACAATACATGTGAGATCTATGTGGCGGCATTATGGGTGATCTATATGGCGGTATTATGTGAGAAGCATATGGTGGTATGTGAGAACACTGGCGGTATTATGTGTGATCTATTTGGTGGTATGTGAGAACACTGGCGGTATTATGTGTGATCTATATGGTGGTATTATGTGAGAACTGTATGACAGTATTGTGTGATCTATTTGATAGTATTTTGTGTGATCTATATGGCGGTATTATGTGAGAACATTATGGCAGTATTATGTGTGATCTATATGGTGGTATTATGTGAGAACACTGGCGGTATTATGTGTGATCTATATGGCGGTATTATGTGAGAACACTGGCGGTATTATGTGTGATCTATATGGTGGTATTATGTGAGAACTGTATGACAGTATTGTGTGATCTATTTGATAGTATTGTGTGTGATCTATATGGCGGTATTATGTGAGAACACTATGGCAGTATTATCTTCAGAAAGCGGACCCATTCTATGGTGGTTCTGGCTGAGCACCTGCACGCAGGTCTGGGGTAATAGAGGGGACAGCGTGACCTCCAGTTAGGTGTAGTCAGGGGAAAGCTGGTGAGGCGGCTGAAGAGAGGGGTCTCATTTTTATCGTTACTATATGGCTACATTTCCTTCCCAGCGTCACCCCGGACTGCGCCTGTCACCTCGCTTTCACACATTGCCAGGACAGGATGGAGAAGACAGGATCTGAGGAGGGGATTGGGGTCTGCATGCAAAGTCTGGATCAGAACAGGCCATCAATCCGCAGAAATGTTTCCTGGATTTCTGTGGAGCAGACGGTCCATCCATGTGTATAAAAGACAGCGCTCTATGTACAATCCCTGGCTGTTCCGCGCACCAAACAGGGGGCCCCCATAGACCAGCACACTGCTCTCCTGAAATACTCTGTGCTGCTGTCACCCTGCTCCCTCCACCACATATCTCCCAGAATCCTTGCTGCCTGCCATCCTCGGTGACTGTCTACTTGTCAGTATAAGGCTGCCTTCACACTATCATTATTTGGTCAGTATTTTACCTCAGTATTTGTAAGCCAAAACCAGGAGTGGGTGATAAATGCAGAAGTGGTGCATATGTTTCTATTATACTTTTCCTCTATTTGTTCCACTCCTGGTTTTTGCTTACAAATACTGAGGTAAAATACTGACCAAATACTGATAGTGTGACGGCAGCCATACTCTGCAGTCACCAACAAAATGGCTGCTCACTGGGTTCCTGAATATCATCCTCTCTAATCCCTTAGCAAACACCCATAAGGAGAGGAGAGGAGACATCACACACGTCAGCAGACTCCGCCCATTATTACTGCAGTGCAGTAATGTGAGCTAGTTGTACACTAGGTTTTTCTGAAATTTCAGCAGCTGCTCCCCCTAGTGTTGAAAAGTGGAAATTCCAAAACTTTTCAAATTATTTTTCATATTTTACTAAATTATAAACAAATGATAATATTTTTTAAGAAAATGTAATCATTAATTCTTTACATTTTTACAATTTCTGAAAAAAATTTTTTTTGATGGCACCTTCCCTTTAAGTACCGGACCCGGTACCGAGTACCCCACGGCCCTGGCGGGCATTCCATTTATACATGAGTTTTATGCTAATCATATATATTTAACCTTATGATGATGTATCACACTAATTTATTTATTACACATTTGCACTTTTATTTAATGTTATATCTTATTGACTCACTTACTATATACACATTTATACTTTAAAGCTACGGTGATAATTAGGGTTAAGCGACTTTTAGTTTTTTAGGGTCGAGTCGGGTTTCACGAAACCTGACTTTCTCAAAAGTCGGGTCGAGTGAAATCGGCCGATCCTATTGAAAAGTCGGGGTTGGGGATTGGCCGAAACTCGAAACCCAATGAAAGTCTATGGTTTTTTTTTTTTTTATATTTCCTTCAGGGTGATATAGCAGAAAAGCCGGTAATTCAATTACCAGCTTTTCATTTCTCCTGCCAAAACCCGACATGATATGAGACATGGTTTACATACAGTAAACCATGTCATATCCCCATTTTTTTGCATATTCCACACTACTAATGTTAGTAGTGTGTATATGTAAAATTTCGGCGCTCTAGCTCTTAAATTTAAGGGTTAAATCGCGGAAAAAATTGGCGTGGGCTCCCGCGCAATTTTCTCCGCCAGAGTAGTAAAGCCAGTGACTGAGGGCAGATATTAATAGCCTAGAGAGGGTCCACGGTTTGTGGCCCCCCTGGCTAAAAACATCTGCCCCCAGCCACCCCAGAAAAGGCACATCTGGAAGATGCGCCTATTCTGGCACTTGGCCACTCTCTTCCCATTCCCGTGTAGCGGTGGGATATGGGGTAATGAAGGGTTAATGTCACCTTGCTATTGTAAGGTGACATTAAGCCAGATTAATAATGGAGAGGCGTCAATTCTGACACCTATCCATTATTAATCCATTTGCATTAAATGGTTAAAAAAAACACACACACATTATTAAAAAGTATTTTAATGAAATAAACACACCGTTTGTTTTAATATTTTATTGTACGCTCAATCCACTGGCTGAAGACCCTCGCTCTGTAACAAATAAAAAATAGCAAACCAACAATATACATACCTTCCGTAGATCTGTAATGTCCCACGTTGTAAATCCATCTGAAGGGGTTAAAATATTTTACAGCCAGGAGCTCTGCTAATGCAGCTGTGCTCATGTCTGTAAACCCCAGCGAATGAAGGTAATGTAGGTCAATGACCTATAGTTACCTTCATTCGCGGTGATGCGCCCCCTGCTGGATGTCCTCATATGACCTCGAGCCTGGGAACTTTTCCCACTCTCCAGGGACATCCAGCAGGGGGTGCGTCACCGTGAATGAAGGTAACTATAGGTCATTGACCTACATTACCTTCATTCGCTGGGGTTTACAGCCACGAGCAGCGCTGCATTAGCAGAGCTCCTGGCTGTAAAATATTTTAACCCCTTCAGATGGATTTACAACTTGGGACGTTACAGATCTATGGAAGGTATGTATATTGTTGGTTTATTATTTTTTATTTGTTACAGAGCGAGGGTCTTCAGCCAGTGGATTGAGCGTACAATAAAATATTAAAACAAACGGTGTGTTTATTTCATTAAAATACTTTTTAATAATGTGTTTGTGTTTTTTTTAACTCTTTCATACAATTGGATTAATAATGGATAGGTGTCATAGTTGATGCCTCTCCATTATTTATCTGGCTTAATGTCACCTTACAGTAGCAAGGTGGCATTAACCCTTCATTACCCCATATCCCACCGCTACACGGGAATGGGAAGAGAGTGACCAAGTGCCAGAATAGGCGCATCTTCCAGATGTGCCTTTTCTGGGGTGGCTGGGGGCAGGTGTTTTTAGCCAGGGGGTGGGGCCAATAACCGTGGACCCTCTCCAGGCTATTAATATCTGCCCTCAGTCACTGGCTTTACCACTCTGGCGGAGAAAATTGCGCGGGAGCCCATGCCATTTTTTTCCGCGATTTAACCCTTAAATTTAAGAGCTAGAGCGCTGAAATTTTGCACATACACACTACTAACATTAGTAGTGTGGAAAATGCAAAAAAAGGGGGATATGACATGGTTTACTGTATGTAAACCATGTCTCATATCATGTCGGGTTTTGGCAGGAGAAATGAAAAGCCGGTAATTGAATTACCGGCTTTTCTGCTATATCGCGCTGAAGTTAATATAAATATATATATATATTTATATATGTGTCTGAATGACATATATATATATAAAATGAAACCCGACTTTTCAGTAGAGATCGCCGACCGCCGACCCGATCCCAGAGTGGGATCGGGTCGGGTTTCACGAAACCCGACTTTGCTAAAAGTCGGTGACTTTTGAAAAGTGCTGATCTGTTTCGCTCAACCCTAGTGATTATTCATTGTTTGATATTTATGGACATGTTGGCCCAGTCATCCATTACATATGCATATCTGTTTAACGATTGCTTTCAGTAGATATTGTAATTCTATGCAACTCTCCCCTTGTTTCTGTCTACTTCCTCTCTTAATTGTCTGTAATCCATTTCCTTGCATGATTTTATCTAAGTTCTACTATGCATGATGGTGGTGTTGAGTTCCCACTGCTGCACAGGGGGAATCTCAAACCAAGTCCTCTGTGGTCTTCAATTTTACTCCAGCTGCAGAGGAGCCTGATCAGCAGAGACGTCGGTCCCAGCGTCTTGCTGATGCTGAGTGTCTGGTTACTGCTGCCATCCCAGGTTCAGCTATTGTAACCAGCATTAATCAGCGGTGAGCAGATGCTCCAGGGACTAAGCCCAGATTTTTGTCAACTGAGCATGCCCGTGGGACAATCTCTCATTGGAGGTCAGGGGTCACATGCTCAGGTCCTGAAGCAGCCCTGATTGGACCACTAGGAAGGTCCCGGAAGGACGCAGCTATAAAAGCTTTACATGGCTCGGCCATGCGCTAGAAAAAATCTAAAATCGTGTATGTGTGTGTGCTGCGGGGCTGAACACTAGTGGGCCTAGAGGGACTCTAACCCTGTGTCTTTGGGGCAGGGTCCTGTGACCAAAACACTAGCATTGACTCTGGTATTGCGGCCCTGTGATGCAACAGAGTTCGCCTCCTTACATACCGGGTGAAGCTAACCCATGTGTGTTCACATTATACCACCATATACTGTCCGCCTTTACCGAGCAGCAGGTGTTATCTCTGCACAGTGGACCCTGGGCTGCGAATGCACCTTATATCTTCTTATATCTTCCTTAATATTATTTGGTGCGTTCCGCCAGCCCTATCACATGTGAGCGTCCTGTAGCTTTGCGCCACTATCGGCGAGTTGCTCGTGCGACTGTGGCTCCGCTCACGTGAGACATGTGAGTGATGCCTAATGTCATCTCACAGACCCCTCCTCCTGTGATGTCCCTCAGTGATTATGACAGTGGTGAAGTCAACGCTCTTATGCGCCAAGAAATATCATCCTTTTAAACCTCATGCCAGTTGCTGCATGTTATGTCATTGGACACATATATTTAAGGGGCTTACGGTTGCTATGATGGCACTCCCCCACAAGAAGTCACGGCCGTCAAAATGCACGCAGGGGATGTGGCACCACTGCTTGACTTAGGTATAACGCTTAGTTTTCTCTACAGCATGTCTTTGTAACAGCTGCACAATGTTATTCAATTGATGCTTATATTCTGGCCTTACTATTTTTGCTCCTGCTCATAGCACTTTAGTATAGATTTATAGCCAGTATTAGCTTTCAATAGACTCACCATTTAATGCCAATAAATAAGCTGTTTTCAGTTATGCATCATTAATTATTAGTACCTTGCCAATCTGTGGTGCCTTCTGATATTGGCTTCCTGCCACAACTCATCTGCCCTACCTTTTTAACACTTTGTATAGCTCTGTGTGTGCTTTTATCTTACAGTTATATGAAAAAGTTTGGGCACCCCTATTAATCTTAAGCTTAATGTTTTATAAAAATTGTTTTTTTGCAACAGCTATTTCAGTTTCATATATCTAATAACTGTTGGACACAGTAATGTTTCTGCCTTGAAATTAAGTTTATTGTACAAACAGAAAATGTGCAATCTACATTCAAACAAAATTTGACAGGTGCATAAGTATGGGCACCCCACCAGAAAAGTGACATTAATATTTAGTAGATCCTCCTTTTGCAAAAATAAAAGCCTCTAGTCGCTTCCTGTAGCTTTTAATGAGTTCCTGGATCCTGGATGAAGGTATTTTTGACCATTCCTCTTTACAAAACAATTCCAGTTCAGTTAAGTTTGATGGTTGCCGAGCATGGACAGCCCTCTTCAAATGATCCCACAGATGTTCAATGATATTCAAGTCTGGGGACTGGGATGGCCATTCCAGAACAGTGTAATTGTTCCTCTGCATGAATGCCTGAGTAGGTTTGGAGCAGTGTTTTGGATCATTGTCTTACTGAAAGGTCTATTCCCTGCGTAACTTCAACTTTGTCACTGATTTATGAACATTATGGTCAAGAATCTGCTGATACTGAGAGAAATCCATGCGTCCCTCAACTTTAACAAGATTCCCGGTGCCGGCATTGGCCACACAGCCCCAAAGCATGATGGAACCTCCACCAAATTTTACTGTGGGTAGCAAGTTTTTCTCTTGGAATGCTGTGTTTTTTGGCCGCCATGCATAACACCTTTTTGTATGACCAAACAACTCAATCTTGGTTTCATCAGTCCACAGGACCTTCTTCCAAAAAGAAATTGGCTTCTCCAAATGTGCTTTTGCATACCTCAGCCGACTCTGTTTGTGGCATGCTTGCAGAAACGGCTTTTTTCGCATCACTCTCCCATACAGCTTCTCCTTGTGCAAAGTGCGTTGTATAGTTGACCGATGCACAGTGACACCATCTGCAGCAAGTTGATGCTGCAGCTCTCTGGAGGTGGTCTGAGGATTGTCCTTGACTGATCTCACCATTCTTCTTCTCTGCCTTTCTGATGTTTTTCTAGGCCTGTCACTTCGGGCCTTAACAAGAACTGTACTGGTGTTCTTCCATTTCCTTACTATGTTCCTCACAGTGGAAATTGACAGGCTACATCTCTGAGACAGCTTTTTGTATCCTTCCTCTGAACAACTATGTTGAATAATCTTTGTTTTCAGATCATTAGACAGTTGTTTTGAGGAGCCCATGATGCCACTCTTCAGATGAGATTCAAACAGGAGGACAACTTGCAAGTGGCCACTTTAAGTAGCTTTCCTCATGATTGCATACACCTGGCTATGAAATTCAAAGCTCAATGAGGTTAGAAAACCCCAAAAAGTGCTTTAGTAAGTCAGTAAAAAGTAGGTATGAGTATTTAAAACAAGAAAATGATAAGGGTGCCCCTACTTATGCACCTGTCAAATTTTGTTTGAATGCAGAATGCACATTTTCTGTTCTGTTTCTACAAAAAACCTCATTTCAAGGCAGAAACATTACTGTGTCCAACAGTTATTAGATATATGAAACTGAAATAGCTGTTGCAAAAAAACAATTTTTATAAAACATTAAGCTTAAGATTAATAGGGGTGCCCAAACTTTTTCATATAACTGTATATGCTTTGAACACAACACGGTGTCAAGTTTGTGCTCCAAAAGTCAAATGGTGCTCTTTCCCATCTGAGCCCTGTTGTGCGCCCAAACATTAGTTTTCCCTCCCTCATGAGGTATCCGCATACTCAAAAGAAATTGCACAACAAATTGTATGGTCCATTTTTTCCTGTTACCCTTGCAAAAATGAACAATTTGGGGCTAAAGAAACTTTTTGTCGGAAAAATTAGATTTTTTTTTTCATCACTCAACTTAACAAAGTTCTGTGCATCTGTGCATTCAGGGTGCTTACCACACATCTAGATACATTCCTTGTGGGGTGTAGTTACCAACATGGGATCGCTTGTTGGGGTTTCCACTGTTTAGGCACCTAATGGGCTCTGCAAATGCGACATGTTATTTATTCCAGCCAATTTCAAAAATCAAATGGTGCTCCTTCCCATCCGTGCTCTGCTATGCACCCAAGCAGTAGTTTTACATCACATATGGGGAATATGTGTACTCAGGAGAAATTTAACGCATTGCAGCATCCATTTTTGACCTGTTACACTTGTGAAAATATAAAAGAAAAGGGCATTATAGGGAAAGAAATGGGAAGTGCAGACTTCTGAGTGTAGTAGTTAGTTTCCAAAGGTGTGAATCCAATCTCTTTTTTTCGTGTCTTGACTGAGACACTGCGTATAGATCCAATCCATGGATCACTCCATTCCTCTTTCCATTCAGTTTGCTGCAGAGATCTGAGAACTGATGAGCGCACCGAACAGTGCTTTCATAGGCGATAACACTTTGTAAATATTTTTCCCAGCAATATGCTCTCCTGAAGGATGATGATGGAACTCGATATTCTGATTCAAGGATGATTTTTATTTCAAACTAGAGTACAACCGGTTTCAACCTCTTAGAGTCTTCCTCAGGTATAATGTCATGCATGCAACCCTTGTGAAAATGCAAAATTTGAGGCTAAAGCAAAATTTTTGTGGGAAAAAGTAAACTTTTCATTTTTTCCTTCAACATTTCTATAATTCCTGTGAAGTCCCTAAAGAGTTAATAAACATCTTGAATCTGCTTTTGAGCACTTTGAGGGGTGCAGTTTTTAAAATAGTGTCACTTTTGGCTATTTTCTGTCACATATGCCATGAAAGTCACTACAAATGTGATGTTGTCCTTAAAAAATGGTTATATAAATATTGTTTGAAAAATGAGAAATTGCCGAAAAAACCTTTACCCCTTCTAACATGCTAACAAAACAATATATGTTTAAAAGCGATGCTGATGTAACGTAGACATGTGGTTAATGATATCTATTACCTATGTTATGTCATATAGCTATCTGGTTTAAGGGAATAAAAATTATACGTTTAAAATTTTCAACATTTTCAAAATATTCATCAAAATTCTGATAATTTCACAAATAAGTGCAAAAAATATCAACTTAAATTCACCACTAACATAAAGTACTATGTGTTATGAAAAAAGATTTGAAAAATCAATGGGATCCATTGAAGCAATCCAGAGTTACCACATGAAGTGATACTGGTCACAATTGTGAAATTTTACTTGGTCAGGAAGGTGAAAACAGGCTTGGGGAGGCAGGATGAAGGATTAAAATGATTTAGAAATGTAGGCCTTAAGCATAAGGTAGTATATTATAAAATACTGCCTTACCAAGTGGGAGATAGAGACGTAAATAAGTTACTCAAGAATTGGTGCAGGAAGAACAGACTTGAGTTCCTGGGGAACTGGGCAGATTTTTCTGCTGGCTACAGGTTCTATGGAAGGGTTGGTTTGCGCCTCAATGGGGACGGTGCAGTTGTGTTGGTGGAAAGAATGAATAGAAGGTTGGAGGAGTGTTTAAATTAGAGACTGAGGAAGGGCAATTATGGTACAGAAGGGGAAAATATTGTAGATATTGACTGACCTAAAAGTGTGTTGAATACGGTGGTGAAATGGAGAAAAGAGGGTTAGTACAGTTCAGGGGCGGACACACTATTGGTGCAAGCTGTGCAGTCACCCAGGGCTCCAAGAGGTAAAGGGCCCACTTCTATTTTTGACCTCTTGGAGCAGCTATTGTCACAGGCACATTATTGGACTGCAAAGTACTCATATATTATATGTGCCCGCTACAGGTAGAGTTAGAACAGATAGAAGGAATAGAGATATTGAAAATACACAAAGTGCATGTTTACCCAAAGCCTCATCAACAAGATTAATGAATGAGAATAAAAATTTTTTGAATAGAATTATGATACACTGGATAACGGTGACATTAGTGGAGGATGGCTACAACTGGGCTGTTAAGTTACATTGCTATAATCTTATCAGAAATTATTGTACAAATAAGCAAGGGTGAGGAATTTTTATATCCTATAACTCATGTTTCTATTTGTGGTGATAAGGGCAGAGACAAAAAAGTGATCAAATACTGGTACTGGTTTATTATAAGTCTTCAAGGTTAGTGGAACGAGATGAAACCTGAAGGTCCAGTAAAGGGAACAGGTATTTAACAATTTCCTCTAACATCTACTGCAGGACATAACAAGAGTGGAGCTCTTTCTAGGCCTAATACAGTTAGGGCCAGAAATATTTGGACAGTGACACAATTTTCGCGAGTTGGGCTCTGCATGCCACCACATTGGATTTGAAATGAAACCTCTACAACAGAATTCAAGTGCAGATTGTAACGTTTAATTTGAAGGGTTGAACAAAAATATCTGATAGAAAATGTAGGAATTGTACACATTTCTTTACAAACACTCCACATTTTAGGAGGTCAAAAGTAATTGGACAAATAAACATAACCCAAACAAAATATTTTTATTTTCAATATTTTGTTGCAAATCCTTTGGAGGCAATCACTGCCTTAAGTCTGGAACTCATGGACATCACCAAACGCTGGGTTTCCTCCTTCTTAATGCTTTGCCAGGCATTTACAGCCGCAGCCTTCAGGTCTTGCTTGTTTGTGGGTCTTTCCGTCTTAAGTCTGGATTTGAGCAAGTGAAATGCATGCTCAAGTGGGTTTAGATCTGGAGATTGACTTGGCCATTGCAGAATGTTCCACTTTTTGGCACTCATGAACTCCTGGGTAGCTTTGGCTGTATGCTTGGGGTCATTGTCCATCTGTACTATGAAGCGCCGTCCAATCAACTTTGCAGCATTTGGCTGAATCTGGGCTGAAAGTATATCCCGGTACACTTCAGAATTCATCCGGCTACTCTTGTCTGCTCTTATGTCATCAATAAACACAAGTGACCCAGTGTCATTGAAAGCCATGCATGCCCATGCCATCACGTTGCCTCCACCATGTTTTACAGAGGATGTGGTGTGCCTTGGATCATGTGCCGTTCCCTTTCTTCTCCAAACTTTTTTCTTCCCATCATTCTGGTACAGGTTGATCTTTGTCTCATCTGTCCATAGAATACTTTTCCAGAACTGAGCTGGCTTCTTGAGGTGTTTTTCTGCAAATTTAACTCTGGCCTGTCTATTTTTGGTATTGATGAATGGTTTGCATCTAGATGTGAACCCTTTGTATTTACTGTCATGGAGTCTTCTCTTTACTGTTGACTTAGAGACAGATACACCTACTTCACTGAGAGTGTTCTGGACTTCAGTTGATGTTGTGAACGGGTTCTTCTTCACCAAATTAAGTATGCGGCGATCATCCACCACTGTTGTCATCCGTGGACGCCCAGGCCTTTTTGAGTTCCCAAGCTCACCAGTCAATTCCTTTTTTCTCAGAATGTACCCAACTGTTGATTTTGCTACTCCAAGCATGTCTGCTATCTCTCTGATGGATTTTTTCTTTTTTTTCAGCCTCAGGATGTTCTGCTTCACCTCAATTGAGAGTTCCTTTGACCGCATGTTGTCTGCTCACAGCAACAGCTTCCAAATGCAAAACCACACACCTGGAATCCACCCCTGACCTTTTAACTACTTAATTGATTACAGGTTAACGAGGGAGACGCCTTCAGAGTTAATTGCAGCCCTTAGAGTCCATTGTCCAATTACTTTTGGTCCCTTGAAAAAGAGGACGCTATGCATTACAGAGCTATGATTCCTACACCCTTTCTCGGATTTGGATGTGGAAACTATCACATTGCAGCTGGGAGTGTGCACTTTCAGCCCATATTACATATATAATTGTATTTCTGAACATGTTTTTGTAAACAGCTAAAATAACAAAACTTGTGTCACTGTCCAAATATTTCTGGCCCTAACTGTATTTAGCAATAGGCTAGACATAATATTGACTGTACAGTTTTGGGGTTATAAAAGGTGACCTGATCAAAATACGTTATTACTCATCCTTTTCATAAGATATTTAGTAGATATTAAGTAGATGGGCTACAAAAACACTAAACTTTAGGTAGGCTAATTTTCATCATCTAATGGGACATTTTTATAAGCATTTGAAATAGTTTATCCTTTTCATAAGATTTTTAGTAGATGGGTTACAAAATGACTTGTATAATGGAAGGCTAATTTTTATTGTCTTTTATAAGCATCCAGAATAGGGCCAGAATATTTGCGCATTTCCTGTCCACGGCAAGAAAGTACTGACCTGGACAATAGAGCGGGATGCCTGAATCAATCTACTCATATCTACTTATTTTCACGCATCACGCCGAAACCTTGCTTAAAGGACAATCCACCTCAAAAAGACGTTCGGATTAGACCGAAATGCTTAACAATAAAATATATTATTGAGCCCTAGGGCTCATCTGCTGACTTTGTTGAGTCAGTATTTGTTGCGTCCATAGAGCTTTATAATAACGACTAATAACTGCATGACGGCTAGTAGGGACATTCCCTCAATGCAGGCATGCTGCTAAGGCGCCGTGGTAGCAACTACCAGAGTGGAATATAGGGGTCTGTGGGCGCACGCGCCGTAATGTCTCTCAGCTGCCGCACACAAACCGGTAACTATGGGTACAAGACCGGAAGTGTGGCGGCAGCCAATAGGAGTAGTTTTGTACGCGGCGGATGAGCGAGAGACTGCCGCGTCCTCAGGGCACTATGGCAACCGCAGTGCGTGCATCATGACAGAGGTAGGAGGAGTGGTGGAGTCCCGCAAGCCCATTGGCTGGGATCCCGTGCAGCACCGCCCCTGAAATCACGTATGTGTTTGTCTCTGGGAAGCAGCACAGCTGCGGCTGCGTAAAAGGTAATTACTAGACTAGCAAAGGACGCCGGATTTCTACAGGAGCTACCCCTGACGAAGCCACTGCTGTGGCGACACGCGTCGGGTCTCTGCTCCTCCTGACGGCATCCTCCCTACTGTGTACGGGGCTTTAACAGCACTTGGGTTTGCATACCAGCTCTATGCCACTTGGCTATTGATGCTCTTACGTGTTAGCAGGTTTTCTATGCGCTTCATCTTAGGGGGCTGCGGTTTCCTATGATTGAGGTCTCATTATTTGATTCAGCTGTCTAGTGGAACTGCTATACAGGTCACCCTGTGATCATATTTTGTTACATTTTATAGTGAACAGTGTTACCTGTCATCATTGTGGTTTAGAGCCTGCTTTATCTTTTATGCATACATGTCAGTGTGATATGGTTCCCGTTCATGTAGTTCTTATATTGTAAGCAGGTTTTTACCACACACATTTGTTCATCTATGTCATAGCTAGCCTGTTTATGTACACAATTTGTTTGCTGGTGCATATCTTTTTTTGGGCAATATCATTGCCCTAGGATATAGGTTTTCCTATATCTTTTTGTGCTGTTCATGCAGACGTCCCACACTTTATATACTAATAGCCTATTATTTTGGAGAGTGTATGGGAGGTGTCGTACGAGGGGGAGGGTTCTATTGTGAACCAAGTGTTTATGTATATAGGTCCTATGTGTGACCAGTTTTAAATGTTTTTAATTTGTGTGCTCCATGTGGTTTTTTGTATGTCCCAATATTATTGTCAATAAAGATTGCTTTTTTTCATATTCAATCCATTGCCTTGGGTGATCCCCGTTTATGGTCTATCTTCTGTCTTGTTTCTATGGTTCAGTATTTTATAGACCTGGTTGGATCCCCGGTCCCTATGTGGTGCCCCCGCTCTAGTTACTAGGTTGTTTGTTTACATGCAGGGGCCTTTGTTTCCCTGCATTTTCTGGGTGTGGCACACATTTGGTTATTTTATGTGATTTCCCTAGTGGGTACTATTAAAATATTTACATATCTAGGCATGGATTTGGCAGCGAGAGAGGCAGCATGGAATAGCCAAATGGGCAATATTTTTGAGGAAGACCCTGTTGGGTCAGGTAGCAATGTGATTAAGGACTTGGATTTTCAGGGGATTTCTAATGAGTTAATTGGACTACATAAGTCCATCACCAAGACGTGGTGGAACTTAAAAACATTGGAAGAATATAAGAAAGTGGGTCTGGTACCCAGAGGACTCAGAGTGCAGATTTTTCCGGCCTGGGAAGCAAGTGAAGGCTTCCAGAAGTTATGGGAACAGGGTTTGTTAAAATGTTTGAATATTCTGATAGATCTGCTTATTGAACATGATCAGGAGTTCCTGTCTGTAACTAAAGATAAAATCAAGAGTATTGAAAGTAAATTAGAAACATTCGATAAAACTGTGGTTGAGCCATTCCAGGGCCAGCTTAAGAACATTATTGACAAATTTGAAAAAGAGATCATAGGAGGCAAGAGACACAAATTTAAACGAGATCAACAGGACTTTAGGAATGGAAGAGCTTATAAGTGGGTGCAGAAAGGAAACAGAAGGGGTACTAATCTGAATCCACCAATAGAAGGAAATGTGGCAACCTCACAAGAGCTTACATCAAGCGATTTTTTATCGTCGGAGCAAAGCGAGGTAGAAGGCACAACAGGAGGGGCCGTAGGAGGAGATACAGTCCGAAAAAGACGCAACAAGAATTACAGAGCCTGGTCTCCCAAATACAGGCGGGAGACGAGACAGAATCGTAAACGTTAATTGCCTCTACCTCAAGGACCAACCCCTCGGACTCTGGTAAGCTGTCTATTATTAATTTGTCATCATACATCCTCTCTGATGTAGAGGTTTCAGTATTGGAGAAGGGGCTCTCCTTCTGCCCAACCAATGGGTTGGATAAAGTCATCTTAATTAAAGATGTGTAACTTTTTTGTAGACAGCTGGCCTTTAAATTACTATACCATCAACCTTCAATTTTGGATGGCCTACCCACTGATGAACGAGAAGTTTTTAGAGACCTCCTTGATCTACTTGAAGAAAGTGAAACTGGATATTCCAAAAAGAGACAATTTCCTGGTAGGTTACCCTCGCAGGCTACACCCTCCTTATCTCTCTTTCCAGCTCTGCAAAGCTTTTTCAATGCAGTCTATCGTGAGGTACAAAGCCTAAAACTAGACCCAATTAAGGGGAGGAATTTGAGTAAGGCTGAACAGAAAGCCATTATCGGGCTTTGTTCAAATCGGGATTTTGTCATCAGAGAGGCTGATAAGGGGGGGAACCTGGTGATCTGGCCCACTGAATTATATGTTAATGAGACTAAATTTCAATTGTCTAACTCTGATTGTTATCAGGTTTTACCATCAGATCCCACTGACGTGTTTAGGTCCAAATTGGATCGTCTTCTGGATTCGGCATTTACCCTCAACATCATCAACAAGCGTGAGAGGGATTTTATGACCAACCGCCACCCCAGGGTACCAACGTTTTATCTCATTCCGAAAGTCCACAAATCAGTTGAGAAACCCCCAGGTAGGCCGATTGTGTCAGGGTTGGGGGGCCTGCTAGAACGGCCCTGTACGTACGTGGACTTTTTTCTACAACCCTTTGTTTCATCTTTATACTCGTACGTGAGGGATTCAACTTTCTTGATTCAACAATTGCAAAATATAAGGGTTCCATCTGGCACTTGGCTTGTCACACTAGATGTTGAATCCCTTTATACCTGCATTGGCCATGACCTGGGGACGCAAGCAGTCGCCTTTTTCATGGATAAGAACACCACAGGTGATAGACACCACGACTCCTTTTTGCTTGACCTACTCTCTTTCATTTTGGACAAAAATTATTTTGTCTTTGATCGAGTGTTTTATAGACAAATTAGAGGTACTGCGATGGGCGCACGTTGTGCGCCCTCGTACGCAAATTTATTTTTGGGGTGGTGGGAGGTCACCAGGGTGTACTGTCTAGAGGCTTTTTCATAATTTGTCATCAAATGGTATCGTTACATAGATGATATTCTTTTCCTCTGGACAGGCACCCTGGAGGATTGCCATCATTTTGTGGATACCCTTAATCGGAACCCGTGGAATATAAGGCTGACGCCATCTTTTTCGCAAACAGAAGTGGAATTCCTGGATTTAAAGCTATATCCCAAAGATGGGTACGTTCAAACCACGTTGTACCGCAAGCCCACGGCTGTTAATAGCCTTTTATATTTCTCCAGTTTCCACCCACAGCACTTGAAGAAAGGTATCCCAAAGGGACAGTTCTACCGGATAAGGCGAAATTGCAGCACTCAGGAGGATTTTCGAAGACATTCACAGGACCTGACCCAACGTTTTAAAAATCGAGGCTACCCTGGGAAGGTAATTGCAAATGCATTTGGCATGGCTAAAGAGGCTGATAGAGGAAGCTTATTACAGCCGAGACAAAATACTGCTTCAAGGCCACTAGGAGTTATCACCACCTTTAACAACCAGTGGCAGGAAATCCGTGGGATCCTTACAAAATATTGGGGGATCATACATAGTGAACCTAAGTTAAGACCACATATAGCCGAACGGCCTAGCTTAATCGCCAGAAGGCCAAAAAATCTAAAAGACTGTCTGAGCCATAGCCACTTTAAGCGCCCGGTAATCAGGCTGAATAGAGGTTTTAGGGTAACCGGTACATTTCCCTGTGGCAAATGTAATATATGCCCATTCATTGGTAACAGTGACCTGAGTCTCTCATCTTCCTCCTCTCCATTACAGATGGCGGCAAAATCATATTTCAATTGCAAATCCCGCAACCTGGTCTATGCTCTCGTCTGCCCTTGCCCAAAGACATATGTTGGTCAAACAACACAGGAGTTGAAAAGAAGAATACAACAACATCTTTCAAATATAACCACGGCCAAGAAGGATCTGGAAAAGGGCAAAACCTTGACTTCGGTGGCATCGCATTTTTTAACAACACACAACTCACAAAATAAAGGGATCAAGATTGTGGGTCTGGAATCCGTTCCATCAGATATTAGAGGGGGAGACATTACTTTGGAACTACTCAGATGAGAGTCCAAATGGATTTTCAATTTGAATAGCCAAACCCCACTTGGACTGAATGAAGATCTTCTGTTCACAGGGTTTTACAAACAGTCTTGAATTTGCATTTCATGCGCTGTGGGGGGAGTGTGAACTGGGTTTTGTAAGGTTTTGCTCAATTGCAGGTATTTATGATTGATAGGGATATATAGCAAGCTCAGGTCAAACCTTTTTGAATATTTCCGTGTGCTTACCTGACCTCTGACCTCTGCATGAACAGTTACATCTCTTTAGTGGAGGCTTGCATCCCCTCCACTCAGATGTTTGCATGAACAACATAAAATCCACCTGAGAGGTGGCTTTAGGATTAGACACGACAGGAGTGGTTTTTGTAGTATATCCTCTTATCTGTTGGTGATTGCACTCTTTATTAAACTTGAATCTCATGTATGAATATGTCTGGTCATGTGTTCTATGACAATTGAAGGGCCCATTATGGCTCGAGTCCGAAAGGGCTTCGGTTGTATCTCGGGTTGATTGCTACAAAAGTAAATGATTCACATGCCCATGGTGGTTTGTATACTACCCTAGGATTAACAATTTTAATTGAACACCTTCAAATATGATCATTTTGATGAGAATTTTACTTTTGCATCTGTACCGTCGCTTTATATAATGGAGAGTGTTCATATAGTGAGGACCATCTTTATTAGGCGCACACCGAGGAGTCATGATCTCCTGAGCGGGGACATGTGCTGCTACTCCTGCAATAACTTTCAGGCATATTTATGTTTTGCTGAGCGTACCAAGACCCTTGAGTGGTTTCTGGTGTTATTTAATCATGTATGGCAAGTTGACCCTAATGTACTTTTGGGGTTAAAATGAGGTGTCATCCCACCAAATGTATGTAGGTTGGAAGCTTGAGGAGGGCTGTATTAAACCTAATTCTGAAGATGTAGAACTTTGATTAGCAGGCTTTCTCGTACATACATGGGTGTTTATGAGTCTAGCATTTGTCATATCACATCTCCCGGACTGCGCATATTAGTAAATGTATATGACGATAAGTAGGGATTTTTCATTGTTTAGAAATAGGTTGCCACTGTATCGTGACAGAGATTATTAAATTTGGCCAAATTTAAATCTAGCCTGTGGATGCATGTATTGGAGTGTTCCACAATTATCGCACACAACCGGCAACTTTGGTTATAAAATCGGGGGTGTGACGATGGATAGTAGGAGGAGCCCTTTTCCATGTGTCCTATGGATTGGCTATGGACCGCCATGTCTATAGGGCATCATGGTTATCATTGTGGTTATAGTAGGACGTAGGCAGGAGGGGTGATTGAGCCCTAGGGCTCATCTGCTGACTTTGTTGAGTCAGTATTTGTTGCGTCCATAGAGCTTTATGATAACGACTAATAACTGCATGACGGCTAGTAGGGACATTCCCTCAATGCAGGTATGCTGCTAAGGCGCCGTGGTAGCAACTACCAGAGTGGAATATAGGGGTCTGTGGGCGCACGCGCCGTAATGTCTCTCAGCTGCCGCACACAAACCGGTAACTATGGGTACAAGACCGGAAGTGTGGCGGCAGCCAATAGGAGTAGTATTGTACGCGGCGGATGAGCGAGAGACTGCCGCGTCCTCAGGGCACTATGGCAACCGCAGTGCGTGCATCATGACAGAGGTAGGAGGAGTGGTGGAGTCCCGCAAAGCCCATTGGCTGGGATCCCGTGCAGCACCGCCCCTGAAATCACGTATGTGTTTGTCTCTGGGAAGCAGCACAGCTGCGGCTGCGTAAAAGGTAATTACTAGACTAGAAAAGGACGCCGGATTTCTACAGGAGCTACCCCTGACGAAGCCACTGCTGTGGCGACACGCGTCGGGTCTCTGCTCCTCCTGACGGCATCCTCCCTACTGTGTACGGGGCTTTAACAGCACTTGGGTTTGCATACCAGCTCTATGCCACTTGGCTATTGATGCTCTTACGTGTTAGCAGGTTTTCTATGCGCTTCATCTTAGGGGGCTGCGGTTTCCTATGATTGAGGTCTCATTATTTGATTCAGCTGTCTAGTGGAACTGCTATACAGGTCACCCTGTGATCATATTTTGTTACATTTTATAGTGAACAGTGTTACCTGTCATCATTGTGGTTTAGAGCCTGCTTTATCTTTTATGCATACATGTCAGTGTGATATGGTTCCCGTTCATGTAGTTCTTATATTGTAAGCAGGTTTTTACCACACACATTTGTTCATCTATGTCATAGCTAGCCTGTTTATGTACACAATTTGTTTGCTGGTGCATATCTTTTTTTGGGCAATATCATTGCCCTAGGATATAGGTTTTCCTATATCTTTTTGTGCTGTTCATGCAGACGTCCCACACTTTATATACTAATAGCCTATTATTTTGGAGAGTGTATGGGAGGTGTCGTACGAGGGGGAGGGTTCTATTGTGAACCAAGTGTTTATGTATATAGGTCCTATGTGTGACCAGTTTTAAATGTTTTTAATTTGTGTGCTCCATGTGGTTTTTTGTATGTCCCAATATTATTGTCAATAAAGATTGCTTTTTTTCATATTCAATCCATTGCCTTGGGTGATCCCCGTTTATGGTCTATCTTCTGTCTTGTTTCTATGGCTTAACAATAAAATCTCACATTTTTTCACACTCGGAAATGATTTTTTATTTCATTCATTACATTTTTTGCTTTTTAAATATTATTGCACATTACATTCTATCCAATAGATAACTAAGACAATTCTGACACATCATTGTAGCAGCCAAGTAAACAAACACCAGTAAGTAAAAATAGTCGGTGTGTAACAAGGCAAATGAAGGGTAAGAAAGTATGTTTCTCTTCCTTTTCATGTACAGTATATTTTATTTGCACCACTTTTAATTTCTTATATTTTTGTACAGTACAGACCAAAAGTTTGGACACACCTTCTCATTTAAAGATTTTTCTGTTTTTTCATGACTATTAAAATTGTACATTCACACTGAAGGCATCAAAACTGTGAATTAACACATGTGGAATTATATACTTAACAAAATGGTGTGAAACAACTGAAATTATGTCTTATATTCTAGGTTCTTCAAAGTAGCCACCTTTAGCTTTGATGACTGCTTTGCACACTCTTGGCATTCTCTTGATGAGCTTCAAGAGGTAGTCACCCGGAATGGATTTCACTTCACAGGTGTGCCCTGTCAGGTTTAATAAATGTGATTTGTTGCCTTATAAATGGGGTTAGGACCATCAGTTGTGTTGTGCAGAAGTCTGGTGGATACACAGCTGATAGTCCTACTGAATAGACGTTAGAATTTGTATTATGGCAAGAAAAAAGCAGCTAGGTAAAGAAAAATGAGTGGCCATCATTACATTAAGAAATGAAGGTCAGTCAGTCAGAAAAATTGGGAAAACTTTGAAAATGTCCCCAAGTGTGGTGGCAAAAACCATCAAGCGCTACAAAGAAACTGGCTCACATGAGAGCCACCCCAGGAAAGGAAGACCAAGAGTCACCTCTGCTTCTGAGGATAAGTTTATCCAAGTCACCAGCCTCAGAAGTTGCAGGTTAACAGCAGCTCAGATTAGAGACCAGGTCAATGCCACACAGAGTTCTAGCAGCAGACACATCTTTCCAACAACTGTTAAGAGGAGACTTTGTGCAGCAGGCCTTCATGGTAAAATAGCTGCTAGGAAACCACTGCTAAGGACAGACATCAAGCAGAAGAGACTTGTTTGGGCTAAAGAACACAAGGAATGGACATTAGACCAGTGGAGATCTGTGCCTTGGTCTGATGAGTCCAAATTTGAGATCTGTGGTTCCAACCACTGTGTCTTTGTTCGACGCAGAAAAGGTGAACGGATGGACTCTACATGCCTGGTTTCCACCGTGAAGCATGGAGGAGGAGGTGTGATGGTGTGGGGGTGCTCTGCTGGTGACACTGTTGGGGATTTATTCAAAATTGAAGGCATACTGAACCAGCATGGCTACCACAGCATCTTGCAGCAGCATGCTATTCCATCCGGTTTGCGTTTAGTTGGACCATCATTTATTTTTCAACAGGATAATGACCCCAAACATAGTAACATAGTAACATAGTTAGTAAGGCCGAAAAAAGACATTTGTCCATCCAGTTCAGCCTATATTCCATCATAATAAATCCCCAGATTTACGTCCTTCTACAGAACCTAATTGTATGATACAATATTGTTCTGCTCCAGGAAGACATCCAGGCCTCTCTTGAACCTCTCGACTGAGTTCGCCATCACCACCTCCTCAGGCAAGCAATTCCAGATTCTCACCGCCCTAACAGTAAAGAATCCTCTTCTATGTTGGTGGAAAAACCTTCTCTCCTCCAGACGCAAAGAATGCCCCCTTGTGCCTGTCACCTTCCTTGGTATAAACAGATCCTCAGCGAGATATTTGTATTGTCCCCTTATATACTTATACATGGTTATTAGATCGCCCCTCAGTCGTCTTTTTTCTAGACTAAATAATCCTAATTTCGCTAATCTATCTGGGTATTGTAGTTCTCCCATCTCCTTTATTAATTTTGTTGCCCTCCTTTGTACTCTCTCTAGTTCCATTATATCCTCCAGGCTGTGTAAGGGCTATTTGACCAAGAAGGAGAGTGATGGGGTGCTACGCCAGAGGACCTTGCCTCCACAGTCACCAGACCTGAACCCAATCGAGATGGTTTGGGGTGAGCTGGACCGCAGAGTGAAGGCAAAAGGGCCAACAAGTGCTAAGCATCTCTTTGAACTCCTCCAAGATTGTTGGAAGACCATTCCCGGTCACTACCTCTTGAAGCTCATCAAGAGAATGCCAAGAGTGTGCAAAGCAGTCATCAAAGCAAAAGGTGGCTACTTTGAAGAACCTAGAATATAAGACATATTTTCAGTTGTTTCACACTTTTCTGTTAAGTATATAATTCCATATGTGTTAATTCATAGTTTTGATGCCTTCAGTGTGAATATACAATTTTCATAGTCATGAAAATACAGAAAAATCTCTAAATAAGAAGGTATGTCCAAACTTTTGGTCTGTACTGTATATACAGTTATTTTTTTAAGAAATTTAAAGGGAATCTATCACCAAGTTTTTGCTTTTCAATCTGAGAGCATCAAAATATATAGGCTGAGACCCTGATTCCTGCAGTATATCACTTAATAGGCTTCATGTTGCTTTGATAAATTCTCTACTATAGAAATACCAGTTCTCTCAATAAAGAGTTCTGTAAAACCTTTCATACACCATTGATTGATAGCTTTCTATCAACACTATGCATAGCTGGAAAGCTGCCAATAACTGCTAGACAAAGGTCATGTATATAAAGGACTACATTGTAGGCCGTTTGCTAGTCCTCTCATAAAAAAAACCCTGCCAATAAAAAATTGTTTGTCAAAACCACAGCAAGAAGCCCTGAAAGTGATACACCTTTGGATTCAGGGTCTCTATCCCTACATAATTCTGCTTTCAGATGAGATAGCAAAATATTTGTGATAGATTCCCTTTAACCCCTTAGCAAGGACCAATTTATGTGTATTGTGGCCATGCAATATCACCATGTGGAGTAGTGTGTTCCACATAGTATAGGTTCTGGCGGTATTACATAGCCATCACCCAAGTTTCAATTGGAGAACTGTAATTTTACAACACACTGTAATCCCATAATATTACAATGCATTGCAAAAACAATCAAGCCATTGCAGGCTCAAGTTTCCCAAGGGAACTAAGAAAAGTAAAAATAAAGTAGGAACAAAATTTGGAAAAATATAAAGTAAAAAACAAAAAGAACTAAGTTTAAATATTCTTCCCCTTTTTTTGCAAAAATCAATAGCAAAATGTAAATAAATGAACATATTTAGAATTGCTACATGTGTAATTGGCCAAATTTTTTTTAAATATAAAATAGTTATCTAATATGGTGAATGCCAAAATCACTAAAAATTGAAATGCCAGAATTGGCATTTTTCGGTTAACAAAATTTCCCCCCAAAAAAGTAAAAGAAAGCGATCAAAACAACACATATATCCCAAAATGGTACCAATGAAAATGTGAGTTCTACATGCAAATACAAAGAGCCTTCACACAGGACCATTTAAGCTTTGTATCAACATAATGATACTAATTGTGAAAACTTTTGCTAGACAATTTGCAATGAACCTGAATAGTAAATGCATTTTTTACCACCATTTCAACACTTTTTTTTTCCGTTTTTTACTACGAAAAATGAGTGGTGGCATTTAAAATTAAAATTTTCATTCAAAAAACAAGAACTCCTATGGCGATGTTGATGGGCAATTAAAATAGCTATGGCTGATGGAAGAAAAGGAGAAAAAATGAAAATGCAAAAAAAAAAATAGGTTTAAGCAGATTTCACATAAGCAAATACAACCTGCATAAACAAACATAAATGAACAAAATGATTTAGCAAATGTCAGTTTGCAAAATGTTAGTTAATAATTTACATAAAATGTAACATTGTAAAAAGTTTACTTTGCTTATTTTGCACTGAGTACCATGATATTTTATTCATGTCAGATAATACATTTTTGGTTTCTTGTTATTTTGGAGCTGTGGCATTTCCAGCTTTCTTAAGAAAGTTTGATAGTTACAAAATCACCTTTTTGGGTGAAAGATGGCAACTGCTGTTGTTTTTTCACACTTAGGCTATGTGCACGTAACGTTTTGATGCAGTTGTTGGAATAGAAACTGAGTGAAAATTGAGAGATTACTCTCCAAATCCTCCTCCAAATGTTAAGATTCCTCAAAAATGTAACATTTCAGCTCAGATTCTGTTTCAAGAATACTGCAAAAAGATTCCATGAGCACATAGCTGGATAGATGGAGCACTTAAACATTATTGCAGACCAATAACATATGTCCTGACACTAGAGCCCATCATAAGCGAGGTCTGCAGACCTATGCTATGTATTGTCTATGGTTTCTAAAGCACCGACAGTAGGATCGTCGGGGAGTTTATAGACAAAGTCAACACCTTGAACCTTGATATGACTCTTGAGTGATTCTTGAACAATTTTGGGTCAAACTGCATAATGGAGCAAAAACACAATATGCACCCAGGGGATGTGTGGTTGGTGTGGCTATGCAGTGGAGAGGAAGAAGCGACATGACAGAGAATTAGGATATGGCAGGTAAAGAGATGTGTGGCAGAGTGAGACCAGCAATGACAGCTTTAGAAGTCTAGCAATATAAATCACAGTGGGCAGGCCGCCACCAGATAAGACATTACACTGAAGGCTGCACAGGACAGTACAAGCGGTGGTTATCTGCACGGTGAATACAGCTTAGTCTGATAATATGTCAATGTGGACTCCCTTTCAAAAGATAGAAAAAAATCCTACATTTTGCTTTTACAGCGAGGTTCTAAAAGTGTAACTATGCAGTCATCCCCTTGTTTGATGCTAACAGAATACCTGTCATTCCACATTCTTTCCAACATAGAACGCTCCATTCTCTTCAGCATGACTGAGGGCCTCATTGGTTCACTTTCAGCACCCCATTACTATGGCTAGTTGTAATGGTGCAGAGTCCTTGATGTAATCATTTTCACTCTGACTGTCAGCTCATCGCCAACATGTTCTAAGTATATGTCCCCTCCACCTCCATCTTATGCTGCCTCTCATCCTCTTCCTTTTCTTCTCCAAATCCAGAAACATGTAGCATGTACCTTGAGGGTCCTCAGCAGACACAGGACAGTGAAGAAGAATTGTAAGGTGCTGTTTTTCCTCCACCGCCTTGCATTCTAGAGAGTGTTTTTTTTTTCAGAATAAATATGAGGGGGATTGCATAGTTAATTCCACAGTTGGCTCTAATTGCAAATTTTGTCACCTTTCTAAAGGGCTTTATTAGGCAGCACTCATCCTTCATGAGCTGCCAATGTCAGATGTCAAAATAACCCATGCTCCAGTTTGCCTGCAGCATTATGCAGTTCATCAACACTTTACATTGCTCATATAGATGCTGAAAAATATGCAGCATTGAATACCACCAGGGTGCAACATCGCAAACCATGTAGGACTCAAAGTCATGCTTTGAAATTACTTGCAATTCGCTAACTGTAGCAAAAAACTTCCTCAAGCAGTTACATTTGTGAAATAAATGTTGCACAATGAAATTCATGATATGTAAGACAGCCAGAAGGTTGTGAATATTGTCACTCATGACAATTTCCAGTTGCAGTTCATAGATCGTTACTTGATGCATAGCAGTTGTATGACTTCTTCATCAAGGCTTTCAAGCTGTAAAATTGATTGGCAGTGCTATACCTTGCATGAGTGAAAATAATGAGGGGAGTGTGTAAAATTAATGATATGATGTGTTGGGGATGGAGTCATGTCATTTAAGCAGAACTGAGAAGAGCTGAAGGAGGAAACAGATAACTGCTGCCTGGAGGTGGGAAAGATTTATTCTTGGGTCACTGAGACTTCATCACTTGTCCCAGTTGCAGTGGTGCATCACTGCCACTAAAGACATTCACAAAGTGAGCAGTGAAACTCATTTATTATCCCTGCCCATAGTCACTTCTCCAGTGGAGTGCACTTTGGAGCTTAAAGAAAACCTGTCACCAGAAAAAAACACTATTAATGTACAAATATGAGGTTCATCTGCAGGTTTATGGCATTATTGACCTGTAACGCTGCTGGGGGTAATAAAGTTAATATTCTCACGGCAGAGTTCAGCTAAGTGCAGGTTAATTGCTTTTTTTCTGGTGACAGGTTCCCTTTATACAGAAATCAAGAGATCAACCTGTTTTCTTCTGCACTTGACAGCAGAGAGCGGACACCCCTTTCTGCTAGAATTAATGGCTACAAACTAATTTGACAACAACTGTACCACCAGTAACTTAACTAGGTGAGAGTTTAATTGGCAAACAAGTGTATGACTGAGAGGATTCACTTGTTCCGAAGATACACAGTCAGTAGGTATTTGCCGTTGCAATGAAAAAAATGAGGAGGTGTCATTGGGTTTCAACAATCATTTGTGGTGATGACACTGACCAGTTACTGCTTGCCGGAGAAGTCTAGCTGACAGAAAACCCCGCATGTGTGATTCACCAATACTGTGAGCAGACCTCTTAGGTGCTCCAATATTAGCACATGTGGCATCACCTGCTGCAGATTTCCCCACAAAAATGTTGATTTTGTCCCAGAGAATTTTTTAGCCACACTCGTGCTGTGCATCCCTTAGGCCAAAACAATACTCCTCTGATGACCTCTCCTCCTCAGCTTCCCAGATCTTGTCCACCACAGAATCATCATTATCATTATCTTCATCCCAGAATAGTCTGACGGTTACCTTTGTGTGGAAAATTGCCATATGTAAAAAAAAAATTACATTTTCAGAGATTTCTATATATTTCCGAAAATAATTGCAAACACATTGACAACGTTGAAAAGTATTACAACTAGGAAGCATGTTGATTAAAAAGTGATTGCATTGATTAATAATTGCTCTCAGGTGTTTTCTTGTGGCCATGTTATATGCAGATTTTTTCCTCAATAAAATATTACTCATGAAACGAGAACTATTAAATGCAATAAATCTAAACTTTATTTGCTATGAGAAGTTTTGTACACATTGAGGCAAGCTTGACTTCTGTATTCTGATTTTCTCCAATCAGTATAATACATCTGCTCCAGAAATTAGCTTAGGGGAAAAAAATATTTGTTCATTCCAATGCATATAGCAGCTGTAAATGGCTATTTAAATTGTATGCAAATCGGCATCCATAGACAGCATAAGCTTTACATGTATAAGCCAATACCATGTGTTAGGAAATAAATTACAGTTTTCATACATTCTTTCTCATACATTCAAGATGTTCAATTATCTTCTTTGTATGTGATTATAATAAAAATGCCATACCTTTATTTTGTTTTAACAGTCCAAATGATAGCCGGCAGTCACATCTTCTTAAAAAGAATTGCTTTATTGATCCAGTATAATAAAAGGCACACAAATTGGTTGAGTACAACAGTACAAAAACTAAAGAGGCAGAAAAGAAATATCTGTTGTGCTCCCAGGCAGCGTGTTTCAAATCTACATGATTGTTTGTCGAGCCTTATTTTGTTTTGAAAAATTAAAATTAATTTGCCATTTTTTGATATTTCGAGTGGCTAATCATGAAAACAATTAATAATGTGTTAAAGATTTAAAAAGTAATTTTAGCACTTGTGTAACTTTCAGCTATAAATACCTTTGGCATAAAAAATTAGATCTTTCCAATATTAAAAGAGGTTTGTCAATGTAAACTCCTAAACCCTTCATCCAATTTTAATGTGGATACCCTCAAATGAAAGTTGCAAGTCTGAACTTCAACTGCAACGGAATTGTTTTGTTTAAAATTAATTGTGGTAATTAGGGTTGAGCGAAACGGGTCGTTCATTTTCAAAAGTCGCCGACTTTTGGCAAAGTCGGGTTTCATGAAACCCGATCCGACCCCTGTGCGGGGTCGGCCATGGGGTACGCGACTTTCGCGCCAAAGTCGCGTTTCAATGACGCGAAAAGCGCCATGTCTCAGCCAATGAAGGTAAACGCAGAGTGTGGGCAGCGTGATGACATAGGTCCTGGTCCCCACCATCTTAGAGAAGGGCATTGCAGTGATTGGCTTGCTGTCTGCGGCGTCACAGGGGCTATAAAGGGGCGTTCCCGCCGACCGCCATGTTACTGCTGCTGATCTGAGCTTAGGGAGAGGTTGCTGCCGCTTCGTCAGAAGCAGGGATAGCGTTAGGCAGGGTCCATTAACCACCAAACCGCTTGTGCTGTAGCGATTTCCACTGCCCAACACCACCTTCGGTGTGCAGGGACAGTGGAAGCTACATTTTTTTTTTTCCCCTCAGCGCTGTAGCTCATTGGGCTGCCCTAGAAGGCTCCCTGATAGCTGCATTGCTGTGTGTACGCCGCTGTGCAAACCAACTGCTTTTTTCAAAGCACAAATCCTCTTGTTCCTTCCTTTCTGCACAGCTATCTTTTTTGTTTGTCCACACTTTTTATTTAATTTGTGCATCAGTCCACTGCTTATTGCTGCCTGCCATACCTGGTTGAGATTACTGCAGGGAGATAGTAATTGTTGGACACTCCCTGTTTTTTTTTTTTTTTTTTGTGGGAGATTAAGATTGACATTTC
This sequence comes from Ranitomeya imitator, assembly GCF_032444005.1. NCBI lineage: Eukaryota > Metazoa > Chordata > Amphibia > Anura > Dendrobatidae > Ranitomeya > Ranitomeya imitator. The sequence goes on along the minus strand of NC_091286.1, from coordinate 325,080,234 downwards.
TGCTAGAGTGCCATCCCTGTGTGTGCCATCTCTCACTCAGTGGGCCATAGAAAGCCTATTTGTTTTTTTGCTTGATTTGGGTTATAAAATCTACCTGAAAAAATCACTACATCAATCAGTGGGAGAAAAATATTGGCCTCAGGGCTTGTGTGCCACTCCTGACTCCAGTGTGCATCATCACTCAATCAGTGGGCCATAGAAAGCCTTTTTTTTTTTTTTTTTGCTTTATTTGGGTTCTAAATTCTACCTGAAAAAATCAATAAATCAATCAGTGGGAGATTAATATTGGCCTTTGGGCTTGTGTGCCAGTCCTAAGCGTGCCATCTCTCTCTCTCAGATAGTGGGCCATAGAAAGCCTATTTATTATTTTTTTTATTGGGTTTATAAATTTTCCCTGGAACAAAAATAAAAAAGTGGGAGATTAATATTGGCCTCTGGGCTTGTGTGCCAGTCCTGAGCGTGCCATCTCTCTCACAAATAGTGGGCCATAGAAAGCCTATTTATTTTTTTTCTTTTGGTTTTATAAATTCTCCCTGAAAAAAAAAAGGGAGATTAATATTGGCCTTTGGGCTTGTGTGCCAGTCCTAAGCGTGCCATCTCTCTCTCTCAGATAGTGGGCCATAGAAAGCCTATTTATTATTTTTTTTATTGGGTTTATAAATTTTCCCTGGAACAAAAAAAAAAAAGTGGGAGATTAATATTGGCCTCTGGGCTTGTGTGCCAGTCCTGAGCGTGCCATCTCTCTCACAAATAGTGGGCCATAGAAAGCCTATTTATTTTTATTTTTTTTGGTTTTATAAATTCTCCCTGAAAAAAAAAGGGAGATTAATATTGGCCTTTGGGCTTGTGTGCCAGTCCTAAGCGTGCCATCTCTCTCTCTCAGATAGTGGGCCATAGAAAGCCTATTTATTATTTTTTTTATTGGGTTTATAAATTTTCCCTGAAAAAAATAAAAAGTGGGAGATTAATATTGGCCTCTGGGCTTGTGTGCCAGTCCTGAGCGTGCCATCTCTCTCACAAATAGTGGGCCATAGAAAGCCTATTTATTTTTTGGGTTGATTTGGGTTCTAAATTCTACCTGAAAAAATCAATAAATCAATCAGTGGGAGATAAATATTGGCCTCTGGGCTTGTGTGCCACTCCTGACTCCTGTGTGCGTCATCTCTCACTCAGTGGGCCATAGAAAGCCTATTTTTTGTTTTATTTGTTTTATAAATTCTCCCTGAAAAAATCATTTTATTTTATTTGGTTTCTAAATTCTTCCTGAAAAAATCATTTTATTCTATTATTTTTTTTTCCTAAAGTCACCCTGAAAAAAAAAAAAAAATCAAATCAGTGGGAGATTAATATTGCCCTTTCTGCTTGTGTGCCAGTCTTGACTCCTGGGTGTGCCATCTCTCTCTCTCTCTCCAATTGTGGGCCATAGAAAGCCTATTATTTTTTTAGCTTGATTTGGGTTCCAAAATCTACCTGAAAAAATCACTACATCAATCAGTGGGAGATAAATATTGGCCTCTGGGCTTGTGTGCCACTCCTGACTCCTGTGTGCGTCATCTCTCACTCAGTGGGCCATAGAAAGCCTTTTTTTGTTTTATTTGTTTTCTAAATTCTCCCAGAAAAAATCATTTTATTTTATTTGGTTTCTAAATTCTTCCTGAAAAAATCATTTTATTCTATTTTTTTTTTCCTAAAGTCTCCCTGAAAAAAAAAAAAATCAAATCAGTGGGAGATTAATATTGCCCTTTCTGCTTGTGTGCCAGTCTTGACTCCTGGGTGTGCCATCTCTCTCTCTCTCTCCAATTGTGGGCCATAGAAAGCCTATTATTTTTTTAGCTTGATTTGGGTTCCAAAATTTACCTGAAAAAATCACTACATCAATCAGTGGGAGATAAATATTGGCCTCTGGGCTTGTGTGCCACTCCTGACTCCTGTGTGCGTCATCTCTCACTCAGTGGGCCATAGAAAGCCTTTTTTTGTTTTATTTGTTTTCTAAATTCTCCCTGAAAAAATCATTTTATTTTATTTGGTTTCTAAATTCTTCCTGAAAAAATCATTTTATTCTATTTTTTTTTTCCTAAAGTCTCCCTGAAAAAAAAAAAAAAATCAAATCAGTGGGAGATTAATATTTACATTTGTGCTTCAGTGACAGTCCTGCGTGTGTGGCATCTCTCTCATTTGTTGCCACCAACAACAGAGTGTGTAACATTGTGCCTGATTTTCGTTGTGGTCTCACTCACCTGTAAAGGGGTAGCTAAATCATACTGAAGTTATAGCTCACCGTGTAAGTTGTGTGACAGCAACAAATACTGTTAGTTTGGTTACGTTTTTAAAACAATGAGGAAGTCTGGTGGAAGAGGTCGTGGCCGGGGGCGTTCATTGTCAGCTGGTAATGAGGGTAGTGGTAGTGGTGGAGCATCAGCTGGTCGTGGGAAAAAAAATATTGCACCTAAGTCTGGAGCTGTGGAGCCAGGTTCGTCGTCTGGCTACACAAGGCCTCGAACGCTCCCTTTTCTGGGAGTAGGAAAACCGCTTTTAAAGCCGGAGCAAGTTTTGGCTTATCTTGCTGACTCAGCCTCTAGCTCTTTTGCCTCCTCTCGTGAAACTGGTAAATGTCAAAGCAGCGCGTCGTTAGTGGATGTTCACGGTCAGGGACAAGTCGCTTCCTTGTCCTCTTCAGCAAAAACAACAACAGAGAAGAATGCAGCAGGCGACACAACGGGTTACTCCATGGAGCTCTTTACACATACCGTCCCTGGCTTAGAAAGTGAAGCAGTTAACAGTCCATGCCCATTACAAGTTGAATCTGACATGGAGTGCACTGATGCACAGCCACAGCCAGACTACTATGCTGGTCCTTTGACTCAGACCACAACATTGCCCTCGCAGGGTAATGATCAAGAATCAGACCCTGATGAGACCATGTTGCCCCATCACGAACGCTACACCACCGACCGACACGGTGACACAGACGAAGTTGCACACGAGCTACAAGAAGAGGTAATAGATGACCCAGTTCTTGACCCTGATTGGCAGCCATTGGGGGAACAGGGTGCAGGCGGCAGCAGTTCTGAAGCGGAGGAGGAGGGGCCGCAGCAGGCATCAACATCGCAACAGGTTCCATCTGCCGGGCCCGTATCTTGCCCAAAACGCGTGGCAAATCCAAAACCTGTTGGAGGACAGCGTGGCCATCCGGTTAAAGCTCAGTCTGCAATGCCTGAAAAGGTATCCGATGCTAGAAAGAGTGCAGTCTGGCATTTTTTTAAACAACATCCAATTGATCAGCGCAAAGTCATCTGTCAAAAATGTTCAACTACCTTAAGCAGAGGACAGAATCTGAAAAGTCTCAATACAAGTTGCATGCATAGACATTTAACCACCATGCATTTGCAAGCCTGGACTAACTACCAAACGTCCCTTAAGGTTGTAGCACCCTCGGCCAATGAAGCTAGTCAGCAACGCAACATCCCTTCCGGCAGTGTAGGGCCACCATTTTCCGCACCACCTGCAGTATCTGTGCAGGTTTCTTTGCCAGGCCAAAGCAGTCAGGGTCAGGGAATCACCAGTTTCGTACTAGGAAACACTGCATCTAGGGCACCGGCGGCAACAATACCATCTCCCACCGTCTCTCAGTCTGCCATGTCCACCGGCACCACCGCTAGTTCCACGATCTCCAGTTCTCCAGTCCAGCTCACCCTACATGAGACTATGGTTAGAAAAAGGAAGTACTTAGCCCTGCATCCGCGTACACAGGGTTTGAACGCCCACATAGCTAGACTAATCTTGTTAGAGATGATGCCCTACCGGTTAGTTGAAAGCGAAGCTTTCAAAGCCCTGATGGACTACGCTGTACCACGCTACGAGCTACCCAGTCGACACTTTTTTTCCAGAAAAGCCATCCCAGCCCTCCACCAGCATGTTAAAGAGCGCATCGTCCATGCACTCAGGCAATCTGTGAGCACAAAGGTGCACCTGACAACAGATGCATGGACCAGTAGGCATGGCCAGGGACGTTACGTGTCCATCACGGCACACTGGGTGAATGTTGTGGATGCAGGGTCCACAGGGGACAGCAAGTTTGGGACAGTTCTGCCTAGCCCACGGTCTAGGAAACAGTTGGCTGTAGCCGTTCGCACCCCCTCCTCCTCCTCTTCGTCCTCCTGCAGAAGCGAGAGCTCGTCCACAGACCGCAGTCGCACAACCACTCCATCCGCAGCTGCCACTGTTGCACACCAGGTCTCCCATTATGGGGCAGCTACTGGCAAACGTCAGCAGGCTGTATTGGCTATGAAGTGTTTGGGCGACAACAGACACACCGCGGAAGTTCTGTCCGAGTTCTTGCAGAAAGAAACGCAGTCGTGGCTGGGCACTGTAGATCTTGAGGCAGGCAAGGTAGTGAGTGATAACGGAAGGAATTTCATGGCTGCCATCTCCCTTTCCCAACTGAAACACATTCCTTGCCTGGCTCACACCTTAAACCTGGTGGTGCAGTGCTTCCTGAAAAGTTATCCGGGGTTATCCGACCTGCTCCTCAAAGTGCGTGGACTTTGCTCACATATCCGCCCTTCGCCCGTACACTCCAGCCGTATGCAGACCTATCAGCGTTCTTTGAACCTTCCCCAGCATCGCCTAATCATAGACGTTGCAACAAGGTGGAACTCAACACTGCACATGCTTCAGAGACTGTGCGAACAGAGGCGGGCTGTTATGTTTTTGTGGGAGGATACACATACACGGGCAGGCAGTAGGATGGCAGACATGGAGTTGTCAGGTGTGCAGTGGTCGAAGATTCAAGACATGTGTCAAGTCCTTCAGTGTTTTGAGGAATGCACACTGCTGGTTAGTGCAGACAACGCCATAATAAGCATGAGCATCCCCCTAATGCATCTGCTGATGCAAAGTTTGACGCACATAAAGGATCAGGCGTCTGCAGCTGAGGAAGAGGAAAGCCTTGATGACAGTCAGCCATTGTCTGGCCAGGGCAGTGTACAGGACGAGTTAGCGGGTGAAGAGGAGGAGGAGGACGAGGAGGATGATGGGGATGATTATATTTTTAATGAGGAAGCTTTTCCGGGGCCACTGGAAATTGGTGGCGCGGCAAGGCCGGGTTCTGGTTTTTGGAGGGACACAAGTGACGTGGATTTGCCTGAAACTGCCCCTCAACCAAGCACAACCGCAGATTTGAGAACTGGATTTTTGGCCCACATGGCGGATTATGCCTTACGTATCCTCAAAAGGGACACACGCATAACTAAAATGATGAACAATGACGATTACTGGTTGGCCTTCCTCCTTGATCCTCGTTATAAAGGCAAATTGCAAAATATAATGCCACATGAGAACTTGGAACTAATATTAGCAACCAAACAATCAACTCTTGTTGACCGTTTGCTTCTGGCATTCCCTGCACACAGCGCCCGTGATCGTTCTCACACGAGCTGCAGGGGCCAGCAGACCAGAGGAGTTAGAGGGGCAGAAATCAGAAGTGGCGTTGGCCAGAGGGGTTTTCTGACCAGGTTGTGGAGTGATTTTGCTATGACCGCAGACAGGACAGGTACTGCAGCATCAATTCAAAGTGACAGGAGACAACATTTGTCCAGTATGGTTACAAACTATTTTTCATCCCTTATCGATGTTCTCCCTCAACCGTCATTCCCATTTGATTACTGGGCATCAAAATTAGACACCTGGCCAGAATTGGCAGAATATGCATTGCAGGAGCTTGCTTGCCCGGCAGCTAGTGTCCTATCAGAAAGAGTATTCAGTGCTGCAGGTTCAATACTAACAGAAAAAAGGACTCGTCTGGCTACCCAAAATGTAGATGATCTAACCTTCATTAAAATGAACCACAACTGGATTTCGAAATCTTTTGCCCCACCTTGCCCGGCTGACACCTAGCTTTCCTATGAAAAGGTCTTGCCTGTGGACTATTCTGAATGCCTTTTCCAATCTCGTAATTTTCTGCACCTGATTGTCCAGCATACGACATGTTTACACCTCACTAAATGGCCAAACTCCCCACACGGGGCCGTGGTATCGACACTTGGCGACAGCACCCGTGAGAGTGCTGTTTGTCTGAAGAGGTGGGTGTGCCCGCTTTTGGTCGACGGCACTGCCACTGGGTCCCTCCTAGTACAATAAAGTGTCTCTGGCGGTGGTGGTGCGCACCCAACGTCAGACACACCGTTGTAATATGAGGGGCCCTGGGCCTGTACCGCCGGCCACAAGACAGTTCCCCCCCAGCTCAAACAGTGCTCTACCACTTGCAAAATTATCTCACAGCTCCACCAATGTTTAGTCTATGCGCTGACATCCTTCAATGCCTGCCACTGACAATACCATTGTATTGACATTTTTGTTATGTTAGGCCTTCGAAGCCTGTCTGCGGTCACTCCTTCCACTATGCCTCCACTGACCACACCACTGCTGCCCGTGTACCCCTGGAACCAATTTAAAATTGCCTACAGCCATGTGTTATTATTTTAGGCCTTCGATGCCTGTCTGCGGTCACTCCTTACAATATGCCTCCACTGACCACACCACTGCTGCCCGTGTACCCCTGGAACCAATTTAAAATTGCCTACAGCCAGCCCAATTTTTTTATTTTAGGCCTTCGATGCCTGTCTGCGGTCCGTTCTTTCTACTACTACTACACTGACCAGGCCACTGCTGCCCGTGTACCCCTGGAACCAAATTAAAATTGCCTACAGCCATGTGTTATTATTTTAGGCCTTCGATGCCTGTCTGCGGTCACTCCTTCCACTAGGCCTCCACTGACCACACCACTGCTGCCCGTGTACCCCTGGAACCAATTTAAAATTGCCTTCAGCCAGCCCAATTTTTTTATTTTAGGCCTTCGATGCCTGTCTGCGGTCCGTTCTTTCTACTACTACTACACTGACCAGGCCAGTGCTGCCCGTGTACCCCTGGAACCAATTTAAAATTGCCTACAGCCATGTGTTATTATTTTAGGCCTTCGATGCCTGTCTGCGGTCACTCTTCCACTAGGCCTCCACTGACCACACCACTGCTGCCCGTGTACCCCTGGAACCAATTTAAAATTGCCTACAGCCATGTGTTATTATTTTAGGCCTTCGATGCCTGTCTGCGGTCACTCCTTACAATATGCCTCCACTGACCACACCACTGCTGCCCGTGTACCCCTGGAACCAATTTAAAATTGCCTACAGCCAGCCCAATTTTTTTATTTTATGCCTTCGATGCCTGTCTGCGGTCACTCCTTCCACTAGGCCTCCACTGACCACACCACTGCTGCCCGTGTACCCCTGGAACCAATTTAAAATTGCCTACAGCCATGTGTTATTATTTTAGGCCTTCGATGCCTGTCTGCGGTCACTCCTTACAATATGCCTCCACTGACCACACCACTGCTGCCCGTGTACCCCTGGAACCAATTTAAAATTGCTTACAGCCAGCCCAATTTTTTTATTTTAGGCCTTCGATGCCGGTCTGCGGTCCGTTCTTTCTACTACTACTACACTGACCAGGCCACTGCTGCCCGTGTACCCCTGGAACCAATTTAAAATTGCCTACAGCCATGTGTTATTATTTTAGGCCTTCGATGCCTGTCTGCGGTCACTCCTTCCACTAGGCCTCCACTGACCACACCACTGCTGCCCGTGTACCCCTGGAACCAATTTAAAATTGCCTACAGCCAGCCCAATTTTTTTATTTTAGGCCTTCGATGCCTGTCTGCGGTCACTCCTTCTACTAGGCCTCCACTGACCACACCACTGCTGCCCGTGTACCCCTGGAACCAATTTAAAATTGCCTACAGTCATGTGTTATTATTTTAGGCCTTCGATGCCTGTCTGCGGTCACTCCTTACAATATGCCTCCACTGACCACACCACTGCTGCCCGTGTACCCCTGGAACCAATTTAAAATTGCCTACAGCCAGCCCAATTTTTTTATTTTAGGCCTTCGATGCCTGTCTGCGGTCCGTTCTTTCTACTACTACTACACTGACCAGGCCACTGCTGCCCGTGTACCCCTGGAACCAATTTAAAATTGCCTACAGCCATGTGTTATTATTTTAGGCCTTCGATGCCTGTCTGCGGTCACTCCTTCCACTAGGCCTCCACTGACCACACCACTGCTGCCCGTGTACCCCTAGAACCTATTTATAATTGCATAGAGCATCCTTTTTTTAATAGTAGGCGTACAAAGTCTGTCTGCGGTTCACTATTGAAATTGTCCTCCACTGCCCAGAGCACTGCAGCTTGTGTACCCCTGTAACTTTTTTCTGCTGCAGTGAGCCACATTTTTGGTTTGAGTCCTACTACCTGTGTCTGTCTGCGCCACTCAATTCAGCTGTGTTCCTTTGAAAAAAGCTGAGCGTCAATAGTCTTGTTTTCAGCCTCTAGGAATTTTAAAACTGCATTGGGTGTACAACTTTGGTAGGGCCTACTAACGGTGTCTGCCTCCCCAAGGTGTTCCCCAGGTTTCCTCTCCATTGCTTCAATCTTCATGCTCTCGTTTAGTAGTTGTTGGAAACTACGCTGCATTAGGCCTACAAATTGGGTATGGGGTGTAGAGAGATGGTGTGTTCCACTCCAAGGTGTTCTCCAGGTTGCCTTTCCTGAGCTTCAATCTTCATGCTCTCGTTTAGTAGTTGTTGGAAACTACGCTGCATTAGGCCTACAAATTGGGTATGGGGTGTAGAGAGATGGTGTGTTCCACTCCAAGGTGTTCTCCAGGTTGCCTTTCCTGAGCTTCGATCTTCATGCTCTCGTTTAGTAGTTGTTGGAAACTACGCTGCATTAGGCCTACAAATTGGGTATGCGGTGTAGAGAGATGGTGTGTTCCACTCCAAGGTGTTCTCCAGGTTGCCTTTCCTGAACTTCTATCTTCAGGCTCTCATTAAATTGTAGTTAAATGGAACAACTGCATTTGGCGTACTAGTTGGTTTGGGGCCTACTATCGGTGTCTGCCACTCCTTGCTGTTCTCCTGGTTTCCTGTCCTGAAATTCCATTTTCAGGCTCTTGTTAAGTAGTTGTTAATGTTAGACTGCATTTGGCCTACTAGTTGGGTTGGGACCTACTATCGGTGTCTGCCACTCCTTGCTGTTCTCCTCAACTGAACAAAGCTGGGCCGCCTGTTTACTACGGTTGCCAATTTTGAACTGCATGTCGACTACTTACTGATTTGGGCCTACTCTCTGTGTCAGCCTCTCATTCCAGTTGTCCTCCACTGCAATGCCCCCTGGTTAGTCCTGTGTTACCAATTTTGAACTGCATTTAGCCCACTTTATTCTTTGGGCCTATATCTGTGTTTCCTCCTCATCCTGCCCATTGCCCAGCCAGTGATAGATGAGTCTGCTGGTACATTGACCCATAACGCAAAATTCCCCGTGCACGCTACACAGCAAGATTGTGACCCTGCTGAAAGTCAGGTTCCTCTTCCCGCATACCATACCACCTTACACGGGGACAAAGAGGAAGGTGCAGATGAAAGTGCAGGTTCCTTCATCAGGTGGGGGGAGGAATACTAGTTGGCGACGTCACTGGCACAGGGCCTCTCATAGTATGCAAAAGTGTTGCTGCCGGTGGGAGGCGCCCCCGCCGTGCAAACACACCGCTGTACTTTGAGGGGCCCTGTGCCAGTGCCAATGCCAACGAGTGGGCCCCCCCTGCTTGCTCAGGATCACAGCACTTGCAAAGTTTAAATACTTACCTCTCCCTGCTCCACTGCCGTGACGTGGTCCAGATTTACTGGGCCCACTAATTACTTGAACCAGCCCTACCCCCCACAACTTTAGCCAAATGACCCCCAATTTCAAATGCCTTCCAATTATTATAAGGTAAATTACGATTGACAAGCTTCTTTAACAAGAATGGATGTTTTTGCCATTAAAATGGGCAGTGTAGGTGTTTTCCTGGCCTCCACTCACTGCCGACTATGCTCCCCCATTGACTTGCATTGGGTTTCGTGTTTCGGGCGATACCCGACTTTTCGCGATAATCGGCCGATTCCACTCGACTCGACTTCTAAGATAGTCGGGTTTCGCGAAACACGGCTCGACTCTAAAAAGGTCAAGGTCGCTCAACCCTAGTGGTAATGTCTATAACCAAAATTAGAAAAATGTTGTCTCTGTCCAAATATATACGGAGCTAACTTTATTATATATAACGTTAAAGCCTTGGATGAAATGGTTTTGTCTCTTTTGTTCACTGATAGAGGAAAACATTATTCCTATGGTTGCCTTGTTTATCGTGACTCATTGCCTGCCAATGGTTAATATTAAAAAGTTGTTAAGCACAATCAATTTTCGCAAGATGCACTGTAAAAGACTGAAAAAAACCCACCCACTTAAACAGAATCCTACAGTCCCAGCTTGCTTCTACATCATTGCTGTATTACCATATATGTCATCCAGTAATATGTTTTGAGCATATTCTGTTTGCACTGTTCTATGTAGTTAGACAGTGCATGTGTGCTTGCAGAATTCTTACTACACAGTGAAACATGTGTACTGTCCACCAGCTGCTTTCAGATCATAAGTAGATCCTTGCCTTGATCGCGAAGCAAGCACAGAAGTTTCATCCACCTAATCACACATTACAATTTAATTAAGGACCATTTCACAGCTTTTTTTTATTTTACTGCTGGTCTGATGCTTCTAATCTAAGTTTCCTGCCCCTAGTCTCATTCATAACTGCTGCCATTTTCATCTTCTATACCTGCCGCTCTCGTCGGTCTCCAGCAGTTCAGGACCTGCAGGATTGATCCAGTATTTGCTGGAGCAAGACGGAGCTCACTTTTCATTGCAAGTCTATGAGAGCCTCATTCTGGCTGTGTTAGACTTGCATAGAGAGCTTGTGACTGTGACTTCTGACTACAGGCCGGTCCAAAGTTTCTGCCACAGTTCTCATAAATAGCGAATATGCACCAATCAAACACTGGGGAAAAACAGCTGGAGTGGTGCTTTAAAAAGGTAACATAAATGTGTATTAATTTTGCTAACAGACATGGAAAAGTCTCACATATGGAGCCTAATTGTTGCATAATGGGTTATTAAACAACATTTTTTCACTTGAGATGTTGTACTGCTTCAACTTTTTTCCATATAATAATGAGTGGTATGTAACTGTCAGACTTTGCTGTATATACACACATATACAGCTCTTGCAAAAATTAAGAGACCACCACATCAAAACCATGTCATGGGCAGCCCAATCTCCAGACCTGAACCCCATTGAAAACCTCTGGAATGTAATCAAAAGGATGATGGATAGTCACAAGCCATCAAACAAAGAAGAACTGCTTACATATTTTGAGCCAGAAGCAGTGTGAAAGACTGGTGGAAAGCATGCCAAGATGCATGAAAGCTGTGATTAAAAATCATGGTTATTCCACAAAATATTGATTTCTGAACTCTTCCCGAGTTAAAACATTAGTATTGTTTTTGTTTCTAAATGACTATGAACTTGTTTTTTTTGCGTTATTTGAGGTCTGAAAGCACTGGTTTTTTTTGTAATTTTGACCATTTCTCCTTTTCAGAAAGAAAATAGAAAATTTATTGCTTGGAAATTCGGAAACATGTTGTCAGTAGTAGAAGAAAAATTTACATTTTACTCAGAAATATATCTATAAAGAGAAAAATCAGACAAACTGAACAATTTGACACAGTCTCTTAATTTTTGCCATAGATGTAAATATATAGAGTAGTGTGCAAAAGATTTAGGTAGGTGTGGAAAAATGCTTCAAATTGAGAATGCTTTCAAAAATTAAAATGTTAATAATTTTAACAAAATGTAATGGGAATGAATACAAATCTTAATTAACCATTTCAGGCGCTAAGCCTGTTTTCACCTTCATGACAAGGCCTAAATTTACAATTCTGACATGCGTCAATTTATGAGGTAATTACTCTAGAACACTTAAACGGATCCCATTGATTCTAAAATTATTTTTTTGTGACATATTGTGCTTCATGATACTTGTAAAATTTCTTCAATATGACTTGCAATTTTCAAACTTTTAATTTTTATGCCCTTAAATTGTAAAACTATGTCACACAAAATAGTTAATAAATAACATTTACCACATGTCTACTTTACATCAGCATGATTTTTTAAACATATATGTTTTTGCTAGGAAATTATAGGGGTTAAAAAGTGACCAGCGATTTCTCATTAAATTCAACAAAATTTACAAAACTATATTTTTAGGGAGCACGTTACCTTTGAATTGACTTTGACGGGTATACAGTAGGTATGGAAAGTTTTCAGACCCCTTTAAATTTTTTACTCTTTGTTTTATTGCATCCATTTGATGAATTCAAAAAAATTCAGACATTTTTTGCAAATTTATTAAACAAAAAATACTGAAATATCACATGGTCATAAGTATTCAAACTCTTTGCTCAGTATTGAGTAAAAGCACCATTTGACCAAGTACAACCATGAGTCTTCTTGAAATGATGCAACAAGTTTTTCACACCTGGATATGGGGATCCTCTGCAATTCTTCCTTGCAGATCCTCTCCAGTTCCATCAGGTTGGATGGTGAACATTGGTAAACAGCCATTTTCAGGTCTCTCCAGAGATGCTCAATTGAGTTTAGGTCAGGGCTCTGGCTGGGCCAGTCAAGAATGGTCACAAAGTTGTTCTGAAGCCACTCCTTTGTTATTTTAGCTGTGTGCTTAGGGTCATTGTCTTGTTGGAAGGTGAATCTTCAGCCAAGTCTGAGGTCCAGAGCATTCTGGAAGAGGTTTTCATCCAGGATATCTCTAAACTTGGCCGCATTCATGTTTACTTCAATGGCAACCAGTCGTCCTGTCCCTGCAGGTGAAAAACACCCCATAGCATGATGCTGCCACCACCAGGTTTCACTGTTGGGATTGTATTGGGGAGGATGATTAGAAATGCCAGGTTTTCTCAACACAAACCACTTAGAATTATCACCAAAAGGGTCTATCTTCATCTCATCAGAATAGAGAATCTTATTTCTCCTAGTCTGAGAGTCCTTTATGTGTTTTTTAGCAAACGCTATGCGGGCTTACATATGTCTAGCACTGAGGAGAGGTTTCTGTCTGGCCACTCTGCCATAAATACTGACTGGTGGAGGGCTGCAGTGGTAGTTGACTTTGCAGAACTTTCTCCCATCTCCCTACTGCATCTCCAGAGCTTAGCCACATTGATCTTGGGGTTCTTCTTTACCTCTCTCACCAAGGTTCTTTTCCCACGATTGCTCAGTTTGGCTGGACGACCAGGTCTAGGAAGACTTCTGGTGGTCCTAAACTTCTTCCATTTAAGGATTATGGAGGCCACTGTGCTCTTAGGAACGTGAGTACTGCAGAAATTCTGTTGAAACCTTGGCCAGATCTGTGCCTTGCCACTATTCTGTCTCTGTGTTCCTTGGCCAGTTCCTTTGACCTCATAATTCTCACTTGGTCTGATATGCACTGTGAGCCTTTCCAAATCCAGGTGTGTGCCTTTCCAAATCAAGTCTATCAGTTTAATTAAACACAGATTGACTCCAATGAAGGAGTAAAATCATCGCAAGGAGGATCACAAGGAAATGGACAGCATGTGGCTTAAATATGAGTGTATGAGGAAATGGTCTGAATTCTTATGACCATGTGATATTTCATTTTTTAATAAATTTGCAAAAATTTCTAAATTTTTGTTATTTTCAGTCAAGATGGGGTGCAGAGTCTACATTAATGAAAAAAATGAACCTTTTAGAATTTACAAATAGCTGAAATGAAACAAAGAGTGAAAAATTTAAAGCGGTCTGAATACATTCCGTACCCACTGAATATGACAGAAAATATCCCAACGTGATACTATTCTAAAAAATGCTTTCCTCAAGGTGCTCAAAACCACATTCAAGAAGTTTCTTGGCCCTTCTGGTGCTCCACAGGAATTTTAGAATGTGGAAGGTAAAATGAACAGTAAACTTTTTTTCACAAAAATTTCAATTTAGACTAACATTTTTTTTAATTTCACAAGAGTAACAGGAAAAAATGGATGCCAACATTTGTTGTGCAATTACTCCTAAGCATGCCGATAACCCATATGTGGAGGAAAATCACTTTTTGACCACATGGCAGGACTCAGAAGGGAAGAAGCGCCATTTTACTTTTTGAATGCAAAATTTCCCGGAATAATTAGCGAACGTCATGTCACGTTTGGAGAGCCTCTGATGTGCCTAAACTGTGGAAACCCTCCACGAGTAACACTATTTTGGAAACTAGAACTCTCAGGTAACTTACCTAGTTGTGTGGTGTGCAATTTGAACCCCCAAGTGCTTCACAGAATTTTATTATAACATTGAGCCGTGAAAATAAAAAAAAATCACATTTTTCCCACAAGAATGTTTTTAGCCCCAAATGTTGCATTTTCACAAGGGTAACAGGAGAAATTACACTATACAAGTTGTTCAATTCCTCCTGAATTGAAAACTACTTTTGAAGCACAGTGCAAAGCTTAGATGGGAAAAAGCACCATATTGAAGATCAGATCACATTGGAAGAGCCCCTGAGTAGCCAGAACAGCATAACCCCTCATAAGTGACACAATTTGCCAACTACACCACTAAATACATTCATCTATTGGTGCAGTGATGATATTTATACCACAAGTGGGTCACAAAATTTTATACCATTGGCCAGTGAAGAAAAAAAAATTTACATTTTTACCACCAAAATTTTGCTTTAATGCCAGCTTTTACATTTTCACATTTTGAAATTGGTTAACATGGCACAAATATTTGTCCCACAGTTTCTGCTGAATGTAGAAATACCCCATGTATGGCTGCACAGTTTCACCGAATCCGTGAAAAAAAGTTTTCTTTATTCACAAACTTAAACATGGAGGATACAAACTTCAGCACAAACCATATGCGTAAAAACTCAACGCGTTTCTGGAGACTGAGCTCCCTTAATCCCTTGGTCATGATTAAGGAAGCTCAGTTTAAGTATGTGAATAAAGAAAACTTTTTTTTTCACGGATTCGGGGAAGCTGAACATTTTCTTCTTTTGGATTCTACACGCCTGGATACAGAGGATATTTGTAAATTGATGAATGGTTGTTATTTACATCTTATATCAGCTCCTAAAGTTTATTGTACTGTTATCTTTGCAAAACAGGGGCGCAAGGTCACTGAACAATGATGTTTGCTAATATGTTGATTATACATTATACAAGGCCATGCAGTTTGTTGACTTGCAAACATTGAAGGATAAACTATGAATAATCAAACAATGCAGGTTAACCTCATCGCCCCGACCCATGAACTGTGAATCATGGCTTGAAGGGCAGTATTGAATTATATAAGGAAACTTTGCTTCTGTTCTAAGTGACTTCAGGATGTCAGCTGAGGGGACAACACCCGGCCCCAGCTGGGGGAACACAGATCTGTTCCAATAAACATAGATAAACCCTCAGAGACATCTTGAAGAATCCAAGTTGGGACAATCAGGTCACCTGGCCACATAACTCACTGCTATCGGTTAGCTTCCTAAGCTTGTCATCACCTCCTTTCTGTAGGTGCCTGCCAAAAGCAGCGTGCAACTGGTGGGGGTAGTCATCCCTGCAAGCGGCAATAATCCTGGGGAGTCAGCAGAGCGTTGGACTGTAATTTGCACCATCTTGGGTATTTGCTGTGGCTGTTCTAGAAGGTTATTGTTTGTTGGGGGTTCAATAAATGATTTCCACACTGTTTTAACCTCGTGCTGTGTTGTCTCAGTAGTATTATGCCGACGGAAAAATGAGAGCGGGCTTTCAGTGGGATGATCCCTGGCCCATGTGGTCTCAAGTCAGTGGGCTAGAGGACCCGCTGACCCTTGTGTTTTCACAGAGACTCTAAGTGCTAGAAGATTAGAATTCCTCCTAAAGTGACTCCATTTTGGAAATGATAACTCTTTGGGGATTTATCTACAGGTGTAGTAATGATTTTGTCTCCATGGCTGCTTTCCAGAAAAAAGCAAAAGTGGATGTTGCTAATTAAAAATTGCTAACTGCCATTGTAGTGACCAGTACCTTGTAGTCACCAGTGAGTTGTAGTGAGCAGTACGTTATGCCCAGCTCATGCTTCTGGAGACATGCATCTGTAAATTTGTTAGGCTTTCATCACTACAGAATTGCCAAACATGTGGTTTATGTTGTGAATTCTGTGGCAGAGCTCCCTCCTGTGGTCACAAGTGGAACTTCGGCTGATTCTCTCTGTGAGCTTCCGTTGGTGGAGGAAAGTGGTACTGCGGCTTCTGAGTTTCCTTCCTCAGGTGATGTGGTGAAGTCGTTAGGTGCTGCTCTATTTAACTCCACCTAGTGCTTTGATCCTGGCCTCCAGTCAATGTTCTAGTATTGGACCTGTTTCCTCCTGGATCTTTCCTGTGGCCTGCTGCTCTGCATAGCTAAGTTCTGCTTTGCTATTTTGTTTGCTGTTTTTTTCTGTCCAGCTTGTCTATTTGTTTTTTCCTGCTTGCTGGTAGCTCTGGGACGCAGAGGGTGTACCTCCGTGCCGTTAGTTCGGTACGGAGGGTCTTTTTGCCCCCTTTGCGTGGTTTTTGTAGGGTTTTGTGTTGACCGCAAAGTTACCTTTCCTATCCTCGCTCTGTTCAGAAAGTCGGGCCTCACTTTGCTAAATCTATTTCATCTCTACGTTTGTCTTTTCATCTTAACTCACAGTCATTATATGTGGGGGCTGCCTTTTCCTTTGGGGTATTTCTCTGAGGCAAGGTAGGCTTATTTTCTATCTTCAGGCTAGCTAGTTTCTCAGGCTGTGCCGAGTTGCATAGGGAGCGTTAGGCGCAATAAACGGCTGCCTCTAGTGTGGTTGGAGAGGATTAGGGATTGCGGTCAGCAGAGTTCCCACGTCTCAGAGCTCGTTCTATGTTTTTGGGTTATTGTCAGGTCACTGTATGTGCTCTGACCTCTTTGTCCATTGTGGTACTGAATTACCTTATAACAGGTTTAGGCACACTGTGGGGCTCAGAAGGGACGCGGCACTTGGATTTGTGAGCACAGAATTTGCTGAATTTCTTTTGGGGGGCCAGAAGCCATTTCACTTTTCCAAATCCTTTGTGCTACCAGTAACATGGAAGCCCTTTATATTTCCATGAACAGATAACAGACCTGAATGGGGACTTTTTTTTGAGGATTGAGTTGAAGCTTTTAGTGGGAACATTCTATATAACTTTGAGCACTTACTTTGCAGTTTCCATCTAAATCTTCAAGTGATGTGACTTTGATTAAATCCCTGAAGGATCCATTCTTTATAATGAGGCAGCAGAGTTACTCTGAACCTCATCTGGCCTTTGTTCAGCAATGTCCTTTTATTCAGAAGGGCGATTACAGCAATACCGGATTTATCAGGTTATCATGTTTGGCTGCTGTCACACTCTATAAGACTCTTTTTATTGCAAAAACTTGTGTTTGCATTGCAATATTTTGATAGTTATAACTTTTCAGTATTTTGCCCTACACTCTTGTGTGGGATTGTTTTCTGCAGCACTGGTTGATGTTTTATTGGTACCATTTTCGGGCACTGCTCGTTTACCGAGTGCCGGGTGTCAGCTGTCAGAATTAGCTGACACCCATCGTCATGATGTATGCATATGTCATAGGTCGGTAAATACCAGCCGATCATGACGTAGAGATCTGTCCAATGTAGGGAAGGGGTTAAATCAATATTTGGTGTAACTACAATTTGCCTTCAAAACAGCATTTATTCTTCTGGGCACACTATTTTTGAAGGAACTTAGCATGGAGGTTGAATAAAACCATCTTGGAGAACTAACCACAGATACTTTGTGGATGTAGGCTTATACAAATCCTTCTGTCCCTTCATGTAATCCTAGACAGACTCAATGATTTTCAGTTCCTTCAAAAACTGAGTAATAGTGTACCAGAGAGTAGGTTCATATGAGCGTTTAAAACATCATTCAGAGTTTCATCCAGAAAAGTGGGACGATTTTGTTCCCAATTGTCATCCATGTGCAATCTGTTTTTACCACCAGCTGTTAATCATTTACAGGACCATTTACAGTTTATTAGGTTGCAGAACTACAATGTATTCATAAAAAGTGGAAAGTAGACTGTGGCTCTTTCTGGCAGCTGATCTGTTTTGCACACCTATAAACCTGAATGGGTGAGTCTCATTTGATTTATGCAAGAAAAACTAGTACATGCTGCAATTTTTCACATGCAGATTCGGTCAGTGAAAATAATCACTTATCTACACTGTCTCATTGAATAATATTGGCCTGAGTGCTGTATTTTTTTACAGACCACATGCTGACTTAAAATATAGTTGTGTGAAAGACCAATAAGAAGACTTAATGCTTTTGATGCTGTTCTAAAGTCAAATGTTGGTCACACCAAATGTTGACTTAATTTAGATTGTGTTTGCTCATTCACTTGGAATTTTGTCAATTGGCAAAAATATGAACACTTCTATTTTTTAAAGTATTCATACTTCGCTGCAATTTTTTAACACCTGCCTAAATCTTTTTCACACTACTGTGTGGCCATATGCCTCTATGTAACATCCTGTGACCATCAATATTTATTAAAGAGGATTGGAATTGTCAGTCATGGGTGTGAATTATCTTTGTCTGTCTGAAGTGAAATGTTTAAAAGTCTGGTTTGTTGGTTAAGCAACAATGAGTCTAACAATGGCTCTTGCACAATACTTTGTCTCTCTTTAATATTCCATGTTCATTAAAAATTATTGAAATAATCAGTGTTGAGTGTCACAGAAGTATTAGAATATACCCTACTTGGTCCCTGAATTTGAGCAAAATATTCATGAAATGTTTAGTCCCTCCATACATCCCTTCTTATTCTTCCCCGTGGTGCATTGTTTTTGCCTATATATTCACAACACATACTTCCCATTTCTCTCCTTACCTTTGTACATATGTGTTACTTAATGTTGGCCAAGCAACAGCATATTTTTTGGCAGGAGTGACAGAAGATATTTTTTCACCAATTTACCCAAGGTAAGTGTGCAGCAAAACATGTCTGTACTACTACCTACTGTAGATTCTGTAGACTGAACAATGGAATCAAAAATATATTTTCTCAAATTGCACATCCATCAGTGGTTTTCTAGGAGGTTAACTCCTTTACTTTCCTCATTACCCACCAGTTAGAATCATACGATGGTTACTAATTTCCACACAAAAGAAAAAGTAAAAACGTATTTGATCCCAAGAACACAACCCAAGACAAACACATTGAAATACTTAAAAAATTCTTACCAAAGTACTTGCCTGTGATTAGAGGAGGCAATATGTATAACCTACTCATAAAATAGTGGTTCCCATCCCAAACTTTTTTTTATACTTCTTATGGTTAATAAGGTCCATCCACACCATACAGAGTAGTTCTTCCTGTTGTTCTGTAGAGATGATCCAGCGTAGACATAGATCTCTTTCTATATTCACATGACCATATTTTTAGTCTAAGTTTTGTCTGTGGAAATAAGGAAAGCAACAGGATCACTTATAGTCAATTGGACTGTTCAGATTTTTTTTTTAACACGAATCAAAGTTCGAATGAGAAATATTGCAGCATGCACAAGTATCTTTCACATTTTGGATGAGACTCGTCTATTCAAATGAATGGTTGTGCCAAAAAAAAAAAGAAAGAATACAGATTCCATCTGGATCAACTGTATAGAATTTAATTGTTATGGATATATTGCAATAATTATTTACAAAGGAAACTATTTTTGTCTTGCAAATTGTATTCATTGCTGATGTATAAGAACGAATGTCACATGAATTGCATACGAACGACAATACAAATGAAAATCATCTGTTTTTTTTCTAGGTGAAAATCATACTTTTTTATATGCTTATGTGAACTATATATATATGAAAATATCCTTCACAATTCAATAATAGCGATGACTGTGAATGTGAGGACATACTCTGACAAGCCGCGCAGACAGGATAGAAAATTTTTATTAAATGTGTTTTATTCTAAAATGTAATGCTTTTAGCTATTGCTTGACATGGGTATCAATATTTATACCTTTAGAATCATAATACTTTTTAAAAAGGGGATTGTGCATCATATAAGATATGAAATCCAGGATAGTGAAGAGCGGTTTTCTCACTGAATTTATGTTGCCACAAAGCAAAGATACCTGAAAGACCTATTGCTACTGAGAAGGATATCAGATTTGTAAAGGTCAGATTGACATATATGTCAGTGAACAGACAGATTGTTAATGCTCTGGGGAACTTACAGCAGGAAAATCTGAAAAGCTATCTCGTTAGATTAAATTAATGTATTTAAATGATGTAATTTAAATATATGGCCAGCTTGATAGCTTGGGAACAAATGTAATAAAGTGTTATTAAAGATTTTAAGCTGTGTCTTGAGTTGAATGACTAGAGAGTGCTTAAAAGATTAAAAACGGAAAGTGCCCATAATGATACATTTAATTTGGAATTTAAAATATTTATTCTTATTTGTGAAAATTCTGCTAAAGTCTTAATTGCTAATAATACCAAAAATGAATAAAAAGAAAAAATTTATGGAACCAGAATTAAATAATGTTATCTTAAAGTCCACTGTCCGTGTCTGAGATATTAGTTTATTACATATAACGCAAGGGAATTTTATTATGAATTGATATTAAAAAAAGATTGTCAAATGTAGAAAAAAACATAATCCTTTAACAGTAAAGTAGCGCATAAAACTATGTTCACACGCAGGTGTTGCGCTGTGGCTTGTAACTACAGCAGCACTGTGCCGTTATGGTATTTCCATGGTTTGCCTGCTCAATCACTTAGTCTTGCAGAGGACTACTGCACTTCACTTATAAGTCACGGCCTGACTGCTGCATGTGAACACAGCCATAATGTTAGTTATTATTATTATACATTTTTATAGCGCCATTTATTCCATGGCGCTTTACATGTGAAAAAGGGACAAATATAGATAAATACAATAAACATGAGCAAAAAACAAGGCACTAACAGGTACAGAAGGAGGGAGGACCCTGCCTGCGAGGGCTCACAATCTGCAGGGGATGGGTGTTATAATCTGGTGGTTTAGGAGCAACATGGAACGAGCTCTGAAGGAAGTGGTATCTGTACTGACCGCAGACCCTAAGCTCAACACAACACTAGAAGTAGCCGTGGAATGCTCCTAACTCTCCCTAGGCATCTCGTCACAGCCTAAGAGCTAACTACCCTTAAAGATAGAAACCTCAGAATTATGTCATGCCTAGGTTTCAGGCAGCTCATGAAAAATATAACATCCAAAAAAGCGAAAAAAAGCTATAGCCTTAAAATACAAACGTTTTATTTCAATCAATAGTTAAAATCAACATTTTAAATAAGACAAAAAGATAAGAAGTTGCGAAGACACTGTGCAAACTATAAACGGACCAGCCTACGGATAAATGGCACTATTGGGCCTATGAGGAAAAAGGAACATTTAGGTATTCAGAAAAAAGGAAAATCTACGGTGGGAAAATAACCCCTCCTACAGTTAATGTATCTGTACCTATATGACTTTAGTAAGGATTATAAAAAGGCCTAAATAAAGTTATTGCCGAGTGTGGTAACAATACTCACAAGATAGAGATTAGTAGTTTGCAAGGTGCAAGTGCAAGTGCAGTTTAATAAGAAATCAAGGGGTTAAATTGCCCTATCAAATAAAGACCCAAGAGTTAAATCGCACAGTGGCGTAGGCACATTACCTCCGTTGGCGTGATAAAGCTGCACGCGAAACGCGCGTTGGGGAACCGGTCCACGCCAACGAAGGTAATGTGCCTACGCCACTGTGCGATTTAACTCTTGGGTCTTTATTTGATCGGGCAATTTAACCCCTTGATTTCTTATTAAACTGCACTTGCACTTGCACCTTACAAACTACTAATCTCTCTCTTGTGAGTATTGTTACCACACTCGGCAATAACTTTATTTAGGCCTTTTTATAATCCTTACTAAAGTCATATAGGTACAGATACATTAACTGTAGGAGGGGTTATTTTCCCACCATAGATTTTCCTTTTTTCTGAATACCTATATGTTCCTTTTTCCTCATAGGCCCAATAGTGCCATTTATCCGTAGGCTGGTCCGTTTATAGTTTGCACGGTGTCTTCGCAACTTCTTATCTTTTTGTCTTATTTAAAATGTTGATTTTAACTATTGATTGAAATAAAACGTTTGTATTTTAAGGCTATAGCTTTTTTTCCCTAAAGATAGAAGCAGGAAAACTATCTTGCCTCAGAGAAAATCCCCAAAGGATAGATTAGCCCCCCACAAATAATGACTGTGAGTGGAGAGGGAAAGGACATACACAGAATGAAACCAGGATGAGCACAGGAGGCCAGTCTAGCTAGATAGATAGGACAGGATGGAATACTGTGCGGTCAGTATAAAACACTACAAAAATCCACGCAGAGATTACAAAAATCTCCACACCTGACTAAAGGTGTGGAGGGTAAATCTGCCTCCCAGAGCTTCCAGCAACACAGAGTTAATTCATACTGATAAGCTGGACAAACATAAAAAGCACAGAACGGATAAGTCCACAATCTGTGGACAGAAAAGAGCAAGCAAGAACTTAGCTTTGCTGAACTGGTCAGGAAAACAGGGAAATCCAAAGAGATGTGAATCCAACCAGGAACCATTTACAAGTGGCACTGGCTGAAGGAAAAAGCCAGGCATAAATAGCCGAGCAGAAAAGACAATCAGTAGAAGCAGCTGCTGACAGCTAAATCCAAGGAGCAGCCATACCACTTGAAACCACAAGAGGGAGCCCAAGAGCAGAACTCACAAAAGTGCCACTTACAACCACCGGAGGGAGCCCAAGAGCGGAATTCACAACAGTACCCCCCCCTTGAGGAGGGGTTACCGAACCCTCACCAGAGCCCCCAGGCCGATCAGGACGAGCCAAGTGAAAAGCACGAATCAAATCGGTGGCATGGACATCGGAGGCAACAAACCAAGAATTATCCTCCTGGCCATAACCCTTCCACTTGACAAGATACTGAAGCCTCCGCCTCGAAAAACGAGAATCCAAAATCTTCTCAACCTCATATTCCATCTCTCCCTCAACCAACACCGGGGCAGGAGGGTCAACCGAGGGAACAACGGGCACAACATATCTCCGCAACAAAGATCTATGGAAAACATTATGAATGGCAAAAGAGGCTGGAAGAGCCAAACGAAAAGACACCAGATTAATAATTTGAGAAATTTTATAAGGACCAATAAACCGAGGCTTAAACTTAGGGGAAGAAACCTTCATAGGAACATGACGAGAAGACAACCAAACCAAATCCCCCACACGAAGCCGGGGGCCAACACACCGACGACGGTTAGCAAAACGTTGAGCCCTTTCCTGAGACAACGTCAAATTGTCCACCACATGAGTCCAAATCTGTTGCAGCCTGTCCACCACAGAATCAAGACCAGGACAATCAGAAAGCTCAACCTGCCCAGAAGAAAAATGAGGATGAAAACCAAAATTACAAAAGAAAGGTGAAACCAAAGTAGCCAAACTAGCCCGATTATTAAGGGCAAACTCGGCCAACGGCAAGAAAGACACCCAATCATCCTGATCAGCAGACACAAAGCATCTCAAAAAGGTCTCCAAGGTCTGATTAGTACGCTCAGTTTGGCCATTAGTCTGAGGATGAAACGCCGAAGAAAAAGACAAATCAATGCCCATCCTAGCACAAAAGGCCCGCCAAAACCTAGAGACAAACTGAGAACCTCTGTCAGACACAATATTCTCCGAAATGCCATGCAAACGAACCACATGCTGAAAAAACAATGGAACCAGATCTGAGGAGGAAGGCAACTTAGGCAAAGGTACCAGATGGGCCATTTTAGAGAACCGGTCACAGACAACCCAGATAACAGACATCTTCTGGGAAACAGGAAGATCCGAAATAAAATCCATGGAAATATGCGTCCAGGGCCTCTCAGGGACCGGCAAAGGCAAAAGCAACCCACTAGCGCGGGAACAGCAAGGCTTGGCTCGGGCGCAAGTCCCACAGGACTGCACAAAAGCACGGCCATCGCGCGACAAGGAAGGCCACCAAAAGAACCTAGCAACCAAATCTCTGGTACCAAAAATCCCAGGATAACCAGCCAACACTGAACAATGAACCTCAGAAATCACCTTACTTGTCCATCCATCAGGAACAAACAGTTTCCCCACAGGACAGCGGTCAGACCTATCAGCCTGAAATTCCTGAAGCACCCGCCGCAAATCAGGGGAGATGGCAGAAAGAATCACCCCTTCCTTAAGAATGCCAACCGGCTCAAGGACTCCAGGAGAATCAGGAGAAAAACTCCTAGAGAGGGCATCAGCCTTAACATTCTTAGATCCCGGAAGATACGAGTCCACAAAATCAAAACGGGAGAAAAACATGGACCATCGAGCCTGTCTAGGATTCAGCCGCTTGGCCAACTCGAGGTAAATCAGATTCTTATGATCAGTCAGGACCACAACGCGGTGCTTAGCTCCCTCAAGCCAATGTCGCCACTCCTCAAACGCCCACTTCATAGCCAACAACCTCCGATTGCCGACATCATAATTGCGTTCTGCAGGCGAAAACTTTCTGGAAAAAAAGGCACACGGTTTCATCAAAGAACCATCAGATTCCCTCTGAGACAAAATGGCCCCTGCCCCAATCTCAGAAGCGTTGACCTCAACCTGAAAAGGAAGAGAAACATCCGGCTGACGCAACACAGGGGCAGAAGTAAATCGGCGTTTAAGCTCCTGAAAGGCCTCAACAGCCGCAGAGGACCAATTCGTCACATCAGCTCCTTTCTTCGTCAAATCAGTAGGGGGCTTAACCACACTGGAAAAGTTGGCAATGAAACGGCGATAGAAATTAGCAAAACCCAAAAATTTTTGAAGGCCCTTCACAGATGTGGGTTGAATCCAGTCATGAATAGCTTGGACCTTAACAGGATCCATTTCAATAGATGAGGGAGAAAAAATAAAACCCAAAAAAGAGACCTTCTGAACTCCGAATAGGCACTTAGACCCCTTCACAAACAATGCATTATCACGAAGGATCTGGAACACCATCCTGACCTGCTTCACATGAGACTCCCAATCATCGGAAAAAATCAAAATATCATCCAAATATACAACCATGAATTTATCAAGATAATTGCGGAAAATATCATGCATGAAGGACTGGAACACAGATGGAGCATTAGAGAGCCCAAATGGCATCACAAGGTATTCAAAATGGCCTTCGGGCATATTAAATGCAGTTTTCCATTTTTCACCCTGTTTAATACGAACAAGATTATATGCCCCTCGGAGGTCAATCTTAGTAAACCAACTAGCCCCCATAATCTGAGCAAACAAATCAGTAAGCAAAGGCAAGGGGTATTGGAATTTGACCGTGATCTTATTAAGAAGACGATAATCTATACAGGGTCTCAAGGAGCCATCCTTCTTAGCAACAAAAAAGAAACCCGCTCCCAATGGAGACGAAGACAGCTGAATATGCCCTTTCTCCAAAGATTCCTTAACATAGCTCCGCATGGCGGCATGCTCTGGCACAGACAGATTGAAAAGTCAGCCTTTAGGGAACTTACAACCTGGAATCAAGTTAATAGCACAATCACAGTCCCTATGGGGAGGAAGGGAACTGGACTTGGGCTCATCAAATACATCCTGGAAATCCGACAAAAACTCAGGGACCTCAGAAGAGGGGGAAGAGGAAATTGACATCAAAGGAACGTCACTATGTACCCCTTGACAACCCCAACTAGTCACAGACATAGTTTTCCAATCCAGCACCGGATTATGTTCCTGTAACCATGGAAAACCAAGTACAACAACATCATGCAGGTTATGCAACACCAGAAAACGGCAATTTTCCTGATGTGCAGGAGCCATGTACATGGTCATCTGCGTCCAGTACTGAGGTTTATCCTTGGCCAATGGAGTAGCATCAATGCCCCTCAAAGGAATAGGGCTCTGTAAAGGCTGCAAGGAAAAACCACAGCGCCTGGCGAATTCTAAGTCCATTAGGTTCAGGGCAGCGCCTGAATCCGCAAATGCCATGACAGAAAAGGACGACAATGAGCAAATCAGGGTCACAGATAAAAGAAATTTAGGCTGTACAGTACTAATGGTAACAGATCTAGCGACCCTCCTAGTACGTTTAGGGCAATCAGAAATAACATGAGCAGAATCACCACAGTAAAAACACAGCCTATTCTGACGTCTGAATTCCTGCCGTCCTGTTTTAGTCAAAATCCTATCACATTGCATAGATTCAGGACTCTGCTCAGAGGACACTGCCATATGGTGCACAGCTTTGCGCTCGCGCAAACGCCGATCAATCTGAATAGCTAGAGACATAGACTCGCTCAAACCAGTAGGCGTAGGGAAGCCCACCATAACATCTTTTAGGGCTTCAGAAAGACCCTTTCTGAAAATAGCAGCCAGAGCATCCTCATTCCATTTAGTAAGCACAGACCATTTCCTAAATTTCTGGCAGTATAATTCTGCCGCTTCCTGACCTTGACACAAAGCCAACAGGGTTTTTTCTGCATCATCCACAGAGTTAGATTCATCATACAACAATCCGAGCGCTTGAAAAAATACGTCTACATTCTGCAATGCCGGATCCCCTGATTCAAGGGAGAATGCCCAGTCCTGAGGGACACCACGCAGCAAGGATATGATGATTTTTACTTGCTGAATGGGATCGCCAGAAGAATGGGGTTTCAAAGCAAAAAACAATTTGCAGTTATTTTTAAAGTTCAAAAACTTGGATCTGTCTCCAAAAAACAAATCAGGAGTAGGAATCTTAGGCTCCAAAGCCGGAGTCTGGACAACATAATCTTGGATACTCTGTACTCTTGCAGCAAGTTGATCCACACGAGAAAACAAACCCTGAACATCCATGCCAGAGCACAAATTCTGCACCACCCAAAGGTCAAGAGGAAAAAAAAAAAGACAAAAAGAGCACAGAAAAAAAAATGGCTCAGAATTTTTTCCTTCTTTTTGAGATGCATTTAATTCATTTATGGCCACTTGTACTGTTATAATCTGGTGGTTTAGGAGCAACATGGAACGAGCTCTGAAGGAAGTGGTATCTGTACTGACCGCAGACCCTAAGCTCAACACAACACTAGAAGTAGCCGTGGAATGCTCCTAACTCTCCCTAGGCATCTCGTCACAGCCTAAGAGCTAACAACCCCTAAAGATAGAAGCAGGAAAACTATCTTGCCTCAGAGAAAATCCCCAAAGGATAGATTAGCCCCCCACAAATAATGACTGTGAGTGGAGAGGGAAAGGACATACACAGAATGAAACCAGGATGAGCACAGGAGGCCAGTCTAGCTAGATAGATAGGACAGGATGGAATACTGTGCGGTCAGTATAAAACACTACAAAAATCCACGCAGAGATTACAAAAATCTCCACACCTGACTAAAGGTCTGGAGGGTAAATCTGCCTCCCAGAGCTTCCAGCAACACAGAGTTAATTCATACTGATAAGCTGGACAAACATAAAAAGCACAGAACGGATAAGTCCACAATCTGTGGACAGAAAAGAGCAAGCAAGAACTTAGCTTTGCTGAACTGGTCAGGAAAACAGGGAAATCCAAAGAGATGTGAATCCAACCAGGAACCATTTACAAGTGGCACTGGCTGAAGGAAAAAGCCAGGCATAAATAGCCGAGCAGAAAAGACAATCAGTAGAAGCAGCTGCTGACAGCTAAATCCAAGGAGCAGCCATACCACTTGAAACCACAAGAGGGAGCCCAAGAGCAGAACTCACAAAAGTGCCACTTACAACCACCGGAGGGAGCCCAAGAGCGGAATTCACAACAGATGGGTGAGGATACACTAGGAGAGGGTAGGGGTCGTGTGGCGATTCAGTAGGTTGAGGATCACTGCAGGCTGTAGGCTTGTCTTAAGAGGTGAGTCTTCAGGTTCTTTTTGAAGGTTTCTATGGTAGGTGAGAGTCTGATGTGTTGGGGTAGAGAGTTCCAGAGAACGGGGGAAGCACGGGAGAAGTCTCGGATGCGGTTGTGGGAAGAAGTGATAAGAGTCGAGTAGAGTAGGAGATCTTGTGAGGATCGGAGGTTGCATGCAGGTAAATTCCTGGGAGATGAGGCCACAGATGTATGGAGGAGACAGATTGTGGATGGCTTTTTATGTCATAGTAAGGGTTTTGTACTGGAATCTCTGGACAATAGGAAGCCAGTGAAGGGCTTAGCACGGGGGGGTAAAGGTAAATCTGATGTTTATATCAATTGACACCATCAAATTTAAATCCGCCTCTATATAAGTGCACTAAAAAATGAAAAATTAAAACAAATGAAGAGTAAAAAATATCTCAGCAGCAACACAGCAGCATAGTACATATCAACCATGACATATTTAACCACTCGTGTAGTAACAGACTTGGTAGTAAAGAACATATTTAGTGTGTATTCAGTTAGTGAAGTAACATCGAGAAGACAGGTATGGATATTAGGGCTATGTGCACATATTGGGTATTTTCAGTAGATTTTCAGCCCCAAAAAACAGGATATTGACAGAAAAAATTCTGCATAAAATGCGTTGTTTTAATGCATTTTTCCTTGCATCCGTCCCCATTCATTTTCAAAACGCTGAAAAAATTGAAGTGTTGCAGATTTGAAAAAATGCTTTGGTTGTTCAGCTATGCAAGAAAACAATGAACTACACATGTATGAGATTTAAAAAACAGTATTACATTTTATAGTACTATATAATGTACTTTTTGTACGGAAAAAACATGTCAAAAACACACCATGTCAACAAACCTTGAAGGGATTGATTCCCCATAAACTCACCATGAATAAAACAATTCAAAGGTCATTAATTTATCAATGACCAGTGTATTATTTCTGAATGACCCACACTTTTTAGCCTTCTTGCACATACAGAGTTATATCAGCCTTACCTTTTTACACCATGTTCCAAATTATTATGCCAATGATAATTTTCTCAGATTTTCCAAAATGGTCGGTGCAAATGACTGTCAGTCTAATAAAAGTCATCATCACCCGTTAGAGTATAGATCGAATTTTATTGAAGAAACCTCCCAATGATAACAGTATAATCTCCAAAATGAATAAAAACTCAAAATGCACTGTTCCAAATTATTAGGCATAGTGGAATTTCTAAACTATTGGTATGTTTTAAAGAACTGAAAATGCTCATTTGTGGAATTTGCAGCATTGGGAGGTCACATTCACTGAACAAAACAGCTATTTAACTCCAAAACATCCTAAAAGTTACATGTTAACATACGACCCTTCTTTGATATCACCTTCACAATTCTTGCATCCATTGAATTTGTGAGTTTTTGTGGAGTTTTGCTTGTATTTCTTTGCATGAAGTCAGAATAGCCTCCCAGAGCTGCTATTTTGATGTGAACTGCCTCCCACTCTCATAGATCTTTTGCTTGATGATACTCCAAAGGTTCTCTATAGGGTTGAGGTCAGGGGAAGATGATGGCCACACCATGAGTTTATCTCCATTTATGTCCATAGCAGCCAATGACTCAGAGGTTTTCTTTGCTGCATGAGATGGTGCATTGTCATGCATGAAGATGATTTTGCTCCTGAAATCACATTTCTGCTTTTTATACCATAGAAGAAAGTTGTCAGTCAGAAACTCTGTATACTTTGCGGAGGTAATTTTCACACCTTCAGGAACCATAAAGGGCCCTTCCAGCTGTCTCTCCATGATTCCTGCCCAAAACATGACTCCTCCTGCTCCTTGCTGATGTTGCAGCCTTGTTGGGATATGGTGGCCATCCACCAACCATCCACTACTCCATTTATCTGGACCAACCAGGGTTGCTCCACACTCATCAGTAAACAAGACTGTTTGAAAATTAGTCTTCATATATGTCTGGGCCCACTGCAACCGTTTCTGCTTGTGAACACTGTTTAGGGGTGGCTTAATAGTAGGTTTATGCACCACAGGAAACCTTTGAAGGAACCTACACCTTGAGGTTTGAGGGACTCCAGAGGCACCAGCAGCTTCTAAGAACTGTTTGCTGCTTTGTAATGGTATTTTGGCAGCTGCTCTCTTAATCCAATGAATTTGTCTGGCAGAAACCTTCCTCATTATGCGTTTATCTGCATGAACTCTGTATGTACTCTGTTTCAGTCACAAATCTCTTCACAGTATGGTGCTTACGCTTAAGTTTTTGTGAAATATCTAATGTTTTCATACCTTATCCAAGGCATTGCACTATTTAACGCTTTTTAGCAGCAGAGAGATGCTTTTTATTTCCCAAATTGTTTGAAACCTGTGGCCTGTTTAATAATGTGCAACATCATTTTAAGTAGTTTAAGTAGTTTTCCTTTAATTAGAATCACATGCGTTTAAGATTGATTTCAGTGATCCATTGAGCCCTGAGACATAATACCATCAACGAGTTTATTTGAAAAACAAAACAATTAAATCTTTATGATACTTAAATCCAATTTGCATAATAATTTGAAACACAGTGTATTTGTTGGACATGCAAAATAATTGTTGCACCATGTGGTTGCTGGTTTTGGAACCATAGAGCGATCTTCCAGTACATTTATTATACAAGTAATATTATGCTTATTTTTTTCCCTAAGTGTATAAAATCTACAAAGAAATGAATTAACAATTTTTTCATTACATTTTCAAATTCACGTTTAAAGGGGTATTCACATCTCCAAGATCATAGCTCAATATGTTATACTGTAGGTGTAATAATATAATAATATTAGGGAATACCTCCAATTAGAAATGTAGTATAGTTTTTCTGATTCGCTCTGTCTCTTTCCTCATTTGCAGGCATTGCAGGACCTTAGGTATCCATGATTATGACCACTAGCAAATAATTAACTGTCACTATATCAGTGGACATAACTATGGATATATAAAGATCTGCCTGCACATTATTATCCCACCAAGGACAACATCTGCAAGGAGTTTGTACTGTATGTTTCCTCCGGGCACTCCGGTTTCCTCCCACATTCCAAAAACATATTGATAGAGAATTTAGATTGTGAGCCCCATCAGGGCCAGTGATGATAATGTGTGCAAACTGTAAAGTGCTGCGGAATATGTTAGCGCTATATAAAATTAAAGATGATTTTTATTATGAAAGAGGCAAAGTGAATCAGAAAAACAATACTATATTTTTCATTGGAGGTACTTGCGAATATTATTATTACACCTACTGCATATTGTAATAGGCTTGTGGAGACGGAAATATCCCTTTAAGAGTAGTATTGGCTTTCTACTGAATTTTGAGGCAATCATTGAGGATCGTGTGCTGCTTTAGTAGCCAAGTACTTAATAATGACTAACAGGTCAGCCATCTTAGTAAACTTACCATAGCCTAGAACCACTGGAACATCTTCTGCTGGGCAGGTCCAGCTGTGACTTCTCCTCAAAAAACTAATAGAAAAGAATAAGGAAATATGTTTTTTACATGGTGCCATGCTGGCTCTGCTCCTGGTCACCTGGTAGCTCTAAAATGGCTACCACAAACAGGCTTGTTGCAAGCTACTCTTTTTCCCAAAAAACAGGGGTGTCCGTGGCCTTCACCCTTTAACCACTGTACAGGGATTTGGACTTACACAAAGGTCGCTGGGCTAGGGCCACAAAGTCAGCTGCTGTCCGGTTGTGCAAGTTGGAAAGAAGTATAGTCAGGTAGCGGGGTCAGAGGAGATACAGGAGGCACAAAATTTTCAGGTAAAAGAAATGTCAATAAACTAAGTGTTAGGTGTCGAGTTCCTGCCTCTGCACAGGGGGAATCTCGAACCATCTCTGCTGCGATCTCCCATTCTTCTCCAGCTGCAGTGGAGTCTCCTCAGCGGAGACGTCAGTCCAGCGTCTTGCTCAGTCTCACTCTGTGCATAGGGTTACTGCTGCTTTTCCTGCTTCTGCCACTGAAGCCAGTGCTGAGCCAGAGGCGAGCAGACGCTTTTGGGACTAAGTCATGCTTTTTCCCTTCTGAGCATGCCCAGGGTGAGATCTCCCGTTGGAGATCAAGGGTCACATGCTCAGATGCTGCAGCGGTTCCCATTGGTCCTCCAGGAAGGTCCTGAAGGTGCTAAACTTCCGTGGCAGCTTCCCATTGGTCCTTTATTGGAAGGTCCTATACGTGCTGCAGCTATATAAGCTTCACATGACCTAACAGCCATGCGCTAGTGTACAATTGTAATCGTGTGTGTGTTGATGAATGCAAGTTATTCCTTAAAAAACCCATCCCTTGTGTATGACTGTTCGCGTAAGGTGTATGGCTGCAATCTAGCGCCCGGCTGAACTCACAGCGTTAACACACGAAACAGCGCCTACTGCTGTGACCGCCAGTACGGTGCCACGCGCCATTAGAG
Organism: Ranitomeya imitator; assembly: GCF_032444005.1. Taxonomy (NCBI): domain Eukaryota; kingdom Metazoa; phylum Chordata; class Amphibia; order Anura; family Dendrobatidae; genus Ranitomeya; species Ranitomeya imitator. Next base: position 325,047,884 of record NC_091286.1, on the reverse strand, counting down.
CACTTCTTTAACCCAAGTCAGGGTGGTTAGTGGCATTCGCCAGTATGGCACAGTGTGTGAATTCTGTGGCAGAGTTCACTCCTGTGGTCACAAGTGGTACTTCGGCTGATTCTCTCTGGGAGCTTCCGTTTGTGGAGGAAAGTGGTACTGCAGCTTCTGAGTTTCCTCCCTCAGGTGATCTGGTGAGGTCGTTAGCTGCTTCTCTACTTAACTCCACCTGATGCTTTGATCCATGCTTCCTGTCAATGTTCCAGTGTTGGACTTGTGATTCTCTGGATCATTCCTGTGGCCTGCTGCTCTGCATAGCTAAGTGCTTCTTTGCTATTTGTTGCTATTTTTTCTGTCCAGCTTGTCTATTTGTTTTGCTGGAAGCTCTGGGACGCAAAGGGTGTACCTCCGTGCCGTTAGTTCGGTACGGAGGGTCTTTTTGCCCCCTTTGCGTGGTTTTCTTTAGGGTTTTGTGTAGACCGCAAAGTTATCTTTCCTATCCTCGTTCTGTCTAGAATATCGGGCCTCACTTTGCTGAATCTATTTCATCCCTACTTTTGTTTTTTCATCTTACTCACAGTCATTATATGTGGGGGGCTGCCTTTTCCTTTGGGGTATTTCTCTGAGGCAAGGTAGGCTTATTTTTCTATCTTCAGGCTAGTTAGTTTCTCAGGCTGTGCCGAGTTGCATAGGGAGCCTTAGGCGCAATCCACAGCTGCCTCTAGTTGTGTTTGGAGAGGATCAGGAATTGCGGTCTACAGAGTTTCCACGTCTCAGAGCTCGTTCTATTATTTTGGGTTATTGTCAGATCACTGTATGTGCTCTGATCGCTATGTACATTGTGTTACTGAATTGCCTAGCATAACAGTACAGGAAGCCGAAAGTACTAATGATTCTCAATAGAGGGAAAAAAGAAGTTCTGAGACCATTTTTTTTCCTTTGCACTGTGATTTGTCTTTTTTTTCCCTTAGACATTTGGGTGGTTCAGGACACAGGTGTTACAATGGACATTAAAGGTCTGTCTTCATGTGTAGATCAGCTCACGGCAAGAGTTCAAGATATTCAAAATTTTGTGGTTCAAAATTCTTTGTTAGAACCGAGAATTCCTATTCCAGATTTGTTTTTTGGAGATAGAACTAAATTTCTGAGTTTCAAGAATAATTGTAAACTGTTTCTGGCTTTGAAACCTCGTTCCTCAGGTGACCCAGCGCAACAGGTTAAGATCGTCATTTCTTTTTTGCGTGGCGACCCTCAGGACTGGGCATTTTCTCTTGCGTCAGGAGATCCTGCATTGAGTGATATCAATGCGTTTTTCCTGGCGCTTGGATTGCTGTACGATGAGCCTAATTCAGTAGACCAGGCAGAAAAAGATTTGCTGGCTCTTTGTCAGGCTCAGGATGAGATAGAGCTATATTGCCAGAAATTTAGAAAATGGCCCGTGCTCACTCAATGGAATGAATCTGCGCTTGCAGCCATTTTCAGAAAGGGTCTCTCTCAAGCCATTAAGGATGTCATGGTGGGATTTCCTATGCCCGCTGGTTTGAATGAGTCTATGTCTTTGGCCATTCAGATCGGTCGATGCTTGCGTGAGCGTAAATCTGTGTACCATTTGGCGGTATTACCTGACATTAAACCTGAGCCTATGCAGTGCGATAGGACTATGACCAGAGTTGAACGGCAAGAACACAGACGTCTGAATGGGCTGTGTTTCTACTGTGGTGATTCCGCTCATGCTATCTCTGATTGTCCTAAGCGCACTAAGCGGTTCGCTAGGTCTGCCGCCATTGGTACTGTACAGTCAAAATTTCTTCTGTCCGTTACCTTGATATGCTCCTTGTCGTCGTATTCTGTCATGGCGTTTGTGGATTCAGGCGCTGCCCTGAATTTGATGGACTTGGATTATGCTAAACGTTGTGGGTTTTTATTGGAGCCCTTGCAGTGTCCTATTCCATTGAGAGGAATTGATGCTACACCTTTGGCCAAGAATAAGCCTCAGTACTGGACCCAGCTGACCATGTGCATGGCTCCTGCTTATCAGGAGGATATTCGCTTTCTGGTGTTGCATAATCTGCATGATGTGGTCGTGTTGGGGTTGCCATGGCTACAAGCCCATAATCCAGTATTGGATTGGAATTCCATGTTGGTGTCCAGCTGGTGTTGTCAGGGGGTACATGGTGATGTTCCATTTCTGTCAATTTCGTCATCCACCCCTTCTGAGGTTCCAGAGTTCTTGTCTGATTACCGGGATGTATTTGATGAGCCCTAGTCCGATGCCCTGCCTCCGCATAGGGATTGTGATTGTGCTATCAATTTGATTCCTGGTAGTAAATTCCCAAAAGGTCGACTGTTTAATTTTTCCGTGCCTGAGCACACCGCTATGCGCAGTTATGTGAAGGAATCCCTGGAGAAGGGGCATATTCGCCCGTCGTTGTCGCCATTGGGAGCAGGGTTCTTTTTTGTGGCCAAGAAGGATGGTTCGCTGAGACCGTGTATAGATTACCGCCTTCTTAATAAGATCACTGTTAAATTTCAGTACCCCTTGCCATTGTTATCTGATTTGTTTGCTCGGATTAAGGGGGCTAGTTGGTTCACTAAGATAGATCTTCGTGGTGCGTATAATCTGGTGAGAATCAGGCAAGGCGATGAATGGAAAACTGCATTTAATATGCCCGAGGGTCATTTTGAGTATCTAGTGATGTCGTTCGGACTTGCCAATGCTCCATCAGTGTTTCAATCCTTTATGCATGACATCTTCTGTGAGTACCTGGATAAATTCCTGATTGTGTACTTGGATGACATTTTGATCTTCTCGGATGATTGGGAGTCTCATGTGAAGCAGGTCAGAACGGTTTTTCAGGTCCTGCGTGCTAATTCTTTGTTTGTGAAGGGATCAAAGTGTCTCTTTGGTGTGCAGAAGGTTTCATTTTTGGGGTTCATCTTTTCCCCTTCTACTATCGAGATGGATCCGGTTAAGGTCCAAGCCATCCATGATTGGACTCAGCCGACATCTCTGAAAAGTCTGCAAAAGTTTCTGGGCTTTGCTAATTTTTATCGTCGCTTCATCTGCAATTTTTCTAGTGTTGCCAAACCATTGACCGATTTGACCAAGAAGGGTGCTGATTTGGTCAATTGGTCTTCTGCTGCTGTGGAAGCTTTTCAAGAGTTGAAGCGTCGTTTTTCTTCTGCCCCTGTGTTGTGTCAACCAGATGTTTCTCTTCCGTTCCAGGTCGAGGTTGATGCTTCTGAGATTGGAGCAGGGGCTGTTTTGTCACAGAGAGGTTCTGGTTGCTCTGTGATGAAACCATGCGCTTTCTTTTCCAGGAAGTTTTCGCCTGCTGAGCGAAATTATGATGTGGGCAACCGAGAGTTGCTGGCCATGAAGTGGGCATTCGAGGAGTGGCGTCATTGGCTTGAAGGAGCTAAGCATCGCGTGGTGGTATTGACTGATCATAAGAACTTGACTTATCTCGAGTCTGCCAAGCGCTTGAATCCTAGACAAGCTCGTTGGTCGTTGTTTTTTGCCCATTTTGACTTTGTGATTTCGTACCTTCCGGGCTCTAAGAATGTGAAGGCGGATGCTCTGTCTAGGAGTTTTGTGCCCGACTCTCCGGGTTTATCTGAGCCGGCGGGTTTCCTCAAGGAAGGAGTAATTGCGTCTGCCATCTCCCCTGATTTGTGGCGGGTGCTGCAAAAATTTCAGGCTAATAAACCTGATCGTTTCCCAGCGGAGAGACTGTTTGTCCCTGATAGGTGGACGAATAGAGTTATCTCTGAACTTCATTGTTCGGTGTTGGCTGGTCATCCTGGAATCTTTGGTACCAGAGAGTTAGTGGCTAGATCCTTTTGGTGGCCCTCTCTGTCGCGGGATGTGCGTACTTTTGTGCAGTCCTGTGGGATTTGTGCTCGGGCTAAGCCCTGCTGTTCTCGTGCCAGTGGGTTGCTTTTGCCCTTGCCGGTCCCGAAGAGGCCTTGGACACATATCTCTATGGATTTTATTTCTGACCTTCCCGTTTCTCAAAAGATGTCAGTCATTTGGGTGGTCTGTGATCGCTTTTCTAAGATGGTCCATCTGGTACCCTTGTCTAAATTGCCTTCCTCTTCCGATTTGGTGCCTTTATTCTTCCAGCATGTGGTTCGTTTGCATGGCATTCCATAGAATATTGTTTCTGACAGAGGTTCCCAGTTTGTTTCAAGGTTTTGGCGAGCCTTTTGTGGTAGGATGGGCATTGACTTGTCTTTTTCCTCGGCTTTCCATCCTCAGACTAATGGCCAGACCGAACGAACCAATCAGACCTTGGAAACATATCTGAGATGCTTTGTTTCTGCTGATCAGGATGACTGGGTGTCCTTTTTGCCTTTGGCTGAGTTCGCCCTTAATAATCGGGCCAGCTCGGCTACCTTGGTTTCGCCGTTTTTCTGCAATTCTGGGTTCCATCCTCGTTTCTCTTCAGGACAGGTTGAGTCTTCGGACTGTCCTGGTGTGGATACTGTGGTGGACAGGTTGCAGCAGATTTGGACTCAGGTAGTGGACAATTTGACCTTGTCCCAGGAGAAGGCTCAACTTTTCGCTAATCGCAGACGCCGTGTGGGTCCCCGACTTCGTGTTGGGGATCTGGTTTGGTTATCTTCTCGTCATATTCCTATGAAGGTTTCCTCTCCTAAGTTTAAACCTCGTTTTATTGGTCCGTATAGGATTTCTGAGGTTCTTAATCCTGTGTCTTTTCGTCTGACCCTTCCAGATTCTTTTTCCATACATAACGTATTCCATAGGTCATTGTTGCGGAGATACGTGGCACCTATGGTCCCATCTGTTGAGCCTCCTGCCCCGGTTTTGGTGGAGGGGGAATTGGAGTATATTGTGGAGAAGATTTTGGATTCTCGTCTTTCAAGACGGAAACTCCAGTATCTGGTTAAATGGAAGGGTTATGCTCAGGAAGATAATTCCTGGGTTTTTGCCTCTGATGTCCATGCTCCCGATCTTGTTCGTGCCTTTCATGTGGCTCATCCTGGTCGGCCTGGGGGCTCTGGTGAGGGTTCGGTGACCCCTCCTCAAGGGGGGGGTACTGTTGTGAATTCTGTGGCAGAGTTCACTCCTGTGGTCACAAGTGGTACTTCGGCTGATTCTCTCTGGGAGCTTCCGTTTGTGGAGGAAAGTGGTGCTGCAGCTTCTGAGTTTCCTCCCTCAGGTGATCTGGTGAGGTCGTTAGCTGCTTCTCTACTTAACTCTACCTGATGCTTTGATCCATGCTTCCTGTCAATGTTCCAGTGTTGGACTTGTGATTCTCTGGATCATTCCTGTGGCCTGCTGCTCTGCATAGCTAAGTGCTTCTTTGCTATTTGTTGCTATTTTTTCTGTCCAGCTTGTCTATTTGTTTTGCTGGAAGCTCTGGGACGCAAAGGGTGTACCTCCGTGCCGTTAGTTCGGTACGGAGGGTCTTTTTGCCCCCTTTGCGTGGTTTTCTTTAGGGTTTTGTGTAGACCGCAAAGTTATCTTTCCTATCCTCGTTCTGTCTAGAATATCGGGCCTCACTTTGCTGAATCTATTTCATCCCTACGTTTGTCTTTTCATCTTACTCACAGTCATTATATGTGGGGGGCTGCCTTTTCCTTTGGGGTATTTCTCTGAGGCAAGGTAGGCTTATTTTTCTATCTTCAGGCTAGTTAGTTTCTCAGGCTGTGCCGAGTTGCATAGGGAGCCTTAGGCGCAATCCACAGCTGCCTCTAGTTGTGTTTGGAGAGGATCAGGAATTGCGGTCTACAGAGTTTCCACGTCTCAGAGCTCGTTCTATTATTTTGGGTTATTGTCAGATCACTGTATGTGCTCTGATCGCTATGTACATTGTGTTACTGAATTGCCTAGCATAACAGCACAGTTCGCACTCTCGTGCTATTTAATTATTAGTTTGTTACATGCGGTACTGCGGCCCTGTGACGCAACAGGGTTTGCTTCCTTCACACAGGGTGAAGTTAACCCATGTGTGTATTCACATTGTACCGCCATATAGTTCGTCATTACTTGGCAGCAGGTTCCATCTCTGCACGGTGGACCCCGGGCTGCGAACGCACCTTATTCCATCTTATTATTTGGTGCGTTCTGCTAGCCCTAACACTAGGTGAGGTCAAGGAACAGGTCATATAAGGATGAACTACCAGATGCATAAAACACAGATAAAGCCAGGCAGCACAAACATTGACTGGCAGTGGGAACTGTCTCTCAAGGTTTATCTAGTGAACAGTTCCACTCAGAAGTAAGAAACCGATACTAACAAGATTAACCCCATAGCTTCTGGAATGGTCAGAGCCACAAGGAATAAAATAGGATTGATGCTGTCAAGCATCACCCACAACAAAGATGCGGTGCGGCCAAATCAGCAGCCAGAACAGATGTTACACATAGCTCTGCATGACAAAGAGACTTCTATTAACCCCTTTCTGCCATTAGACGTACTATTGCGTCCATGTGGGGTGGGCTTTTCTTCCCAAGGACGCAATAGTACGTCATATGCGATCGGCAGCGCTCACGGGGGGAGCGCCGCCGATCGCGGCCGGGTGTCAGCTGTTTATCGCAGCTGACATCCGGCACTATGTGCCAGGAGCGGTCACGGACCGCCCCCGGCACATTAACCCCCGGCACACCGCGATCAAAGATGATCGCGATGTGCCGGCGGTACAGGGAAGCACCGCGCAGGGAGGGGGCTCCCTGCGGGCTTCCCTGAGCCCCCCGCAGCAACGCGATGTGATCGCGTTGCTGCGAGGGTCTCACCTCCCTCCCTGCTCCCTCCAGCCCCGGATCCAAGATGGCCGCGGATCCGGGTCCTGCAGGGAGGGAGGTGGCTTCACAGAGCCTGCTCAGAGCAGGCACTGTGAAGCAGCCTGCACTCCTATCAGATCAGTGATCTGACAGAGTGCTGTGCAAACTGTCAGATCACTGATCTGTGATGTCCCCCCCTGGGACAAAGTAAAAAAGTAAAAAAAAAAAATTTCAAATGTGTAAAAAAAAATTAAAAAAAATATTCCAAAATAATGAAAAAAAAATAAAAATATTATTCCCATAAATACATTTCTTTATCTAAATAAAAAAAAAAAAACAATAAAAGTACACATATTTAGTATCGCCGCGTCCGTAACGGCCCGACCTATAAAACTGGCCCACTAGTTAACCCCTTCAGTAAACACCGTAAGAAAAAAAAAATAAAAACGAGGCAAAAAACAACGCTTTATTATCATACCGCCGAACAAAAAGTGGAATAACACGCGATCAAAAAGACAGATATAACTAACCATGGTACCGCTGAAAACGTCATCTTGTCCCGCAAAAAACGAGCCGCCATACAGCATCATCAGCAAAAAAATAAAAAAGTTATAGCCCTGAGAATAAAGCGATGCAAAAATAATTATTTTTTCTATAAAATAGTTTTTATCGTATAAAAGCGCCAAAACATAAAAAAATGATATAAATGAGGTGTCGCTGTAATCGTACTGACCCGAAGAATAAAACTGCTTCATCAATTTTACCAAACGCGGAACGGTATAAACGCCTCCCCCAAAAGAAATTCATGAATAGCTGGTTTTTGGTCATTCTGCCTCACAAAAATCGGAATAAAAAGCGATCAAAAAATGTCACGTGCCCGAAAATGTTACCAATAAAAACATCAACTCGTCCCGCAAAAACCAAGACCTCACATGACTCTGTGGACCAGAATATAGAAAAATTATAGCTCTCAAAATGTGGTAACGCAAAAAATATTTTTTGCAATAAAAAGCGTCTTTCAGTGTGTGACGGCTGCCAATCATAAAAATCCGCTAAAAAACCCGCTATAAAAGTAAATCAAACCCCCCTTCATCACCCCCTTAGTTAGGGAAAAATTAAAAAAATGTATTTATTTCCATTTTCCCATTAGGGCTAGGGTTAGAGTTAGGGCTAGGGTTAGGGCTAGGGCTAGGGTTAGGGCTAGGGTTAGGGCTAGGGTTAGGGTTAGGGCTAGGGCTAGGGTTAGGGTTAGGGCTAGGGTTAGGGCTAGGGTTAGGGCTAGGGTTAGGGCTAGGGTTAGGGCTAGGGTTAGGGCTAGGGTTAGGATTAGGGTTAGGGCTAGGGTTAGGGCTAGGGCTACAGTTTGGGTTGGGGCTAAAGTTACAGTTAGGGTTTAGATTACATTTACGGTTGGGAATAGGGTTGGGATTAGGGTTAGGGGTGTGTCAGGGTTAGAGGTGTTGTTAGGGTTACTGTTGGGATTAGGATTAGGGATGTGTTTGGATTAGGGTTTCAGTTATAATTGGGGGGTTTCCACTGTTTAGGCACATCAGGGGCTCTCCAAACGCGACATGGCGTCCGATCTCAATTCCAGCCAATTCTGCGTTGAAAAAGTAAAACAGTGCTTCTTCCCTTCCGAGCTCTCCCGTGTGCCCAAACAGGGGTTTACCCCAACATATGGGGTATCAGCGTACTCAGGACAAATAGGACAACAACTTTTGGGGTCCAATTTCTCCTGCTACCCTTGGGAAAATACAAAACTCGGGGCTAAAACATATTTTTTGTGGGGAAAAAAAAGATTTTTTATTTTCACGGCTCTGCGTTATGAACTGTAGTGAAACACTTGGGGGTTCAAAGTTCTCACAACACATCTAGATTAGTTCCCTGGGGGGTCTAGTTTCCAATATGGGGTCACTTGTGGGGGGTTTCTACTGTTTAGGTACATTAGGGGTTCTGCAAACGCAATGTGACGTCTGCAGACCATTCCATCTAAGTCTGCATTCCAAATGGCGCTCCTTCCCTTCCGAGCTCTGCCATGCGCTCAAACGTTGGTTTCCCCCAACATACGGGGTATCAGCGTACTCAGGACAAATTGGACAACAACTTTTGGGGTCGAATTTCTCCTCTTACCCTCGGGAAAATACAAAACTGGGGGCTAAAAAATAATTTTGGGGGGAAAGATTTTTTTTTTTAATTTTCACGGCTCTGCGTTACAAACTGTAGTGAAACACTTGGGGGTTCAAAGATATCACAACACATCTAGATGAGTTCCTTAGGGGGTCTAGTTTCCAAAATGGTGTCACTTGTGGGAGGTTTCTACTGTTTAGGTACATTAGGGGCTCTGCAAATGCAATGTGACACCTGCAGACCATTCCATCTAAGTCCTCATTCCAAATGGAGCTCCTTCCCTTCCGAGCCCTCCCATGCGCCCAAACAGTGGTTCCCCCCCACATATGGGGTATCAGCGCACTCAGGACAAATTGGACAACAAATTGTGGGGTCGAATTTCTCCTTTTACCCTCGGGAAAATACAAAACTGGGGGCTAAAAAATAATTTTTGTGGGAAAAAATTTTTTTTTTATTTTTACGGCTCTCCATTATAAACTTCTGTGAAGCCCTTGGTGGGTCAAAGCGCTCAGCACACATCTAGATAAGTTCCTAAGGGGGTCTACTTTCCAAAATGGTGTCACTTGTGGGGGGTTTCTACTGTTTAGGTACATTAGGGGCTCTGCAAACGCAATGTGACACCTGCAGACCATTCCATCTAAGTCTGCATTCAAATGGCACTCCTTCCCTTCTGAGCCCTCCCATGTGCCCAAACAGTGGTTCCCCCCACATATGGTGTATCATCGCACTCAGGACAAATTGGGCAACAAATTTTGGGGTCCAATTTCTCCTGTTACCCTCAGGAAAATACAAAACTGGGGGCTAAAAAAATAATTTTTGTGGGAAAAAAATTTTGTTTTATTTTTACGGCTCTGCATTATAAACTTCTGTGAAGCACTTGGTGGGTCAAAGTGCTCACCACACCTCTAGATAAGTTCCTTAGGGGGTCTACTTTCCAAAATGGTGTCATTTGTGGGGGGTTTCAATGTTTAGGCACATCAGTGGCTCTTCAAACGCAACATGGCGTCCCATCTCAATTCCTGTCAATTTAGCTTTGAAAAGTCAAACGGCGCTCCTTCCCTTCCGAGCTCTCCCATCCACCCAAACAGTGGTTTACCCCCACATATGGGGTATCCGCGTACTCAGGACAAATTGTACAACAACTTTTGGGGTCCAATTTCTTCTCTTACCCTTGGGAAAATAAAAAATTGGGGACAAAAAGATAATTTTTGTGAAAAAATATGATTTTTTATTTTTACGGTTCTACATTATAAACTTCTGTGAAGCACTTGGTGGGTCAAAGTGCTCACCACACCTCTAGATAAGTTCCTTAGGGGGTCTACTTTCCAAAATGGTGTCACTTGTGGGGGGTTTCAATGTTTAGGCACATCAGTGGCTCTTCAAACGCAACATGACGTCCCATCTCAATTCCTGTCAATTTTGCATTGAAAAGTCAAACGGCGCTCCTTCCCTTCCGAGCTCTCCCATCCGCCCAAACAGTGGTTTACCCCCACATATGGGCTATCAGCGTACTCAGGACAAATTGTACAACAACTTTTGGGGTCCAATTTCTTCTCTTACCCTTGGGAAAATAAAAAATTGGGGGCGAAAAGATAATTTTTGTGAAAAAATATGATTTTTTATTTTTACGGTTCTACATTATAAACTTCTGTGAAGCACTTGTTGGGTCAAAGTGCTCACCACACCTCTAGATAAGTTCCTTAGGGGGTCTACTTTCCAAAATGGTGTCACTTGTGGGGGGTTTCAATGTTTAGCCACATCAGGGGCTCTCCAAACGAAACATGGCGTCCTGTTATGACCCCAATGGCGAGGGTCTCAGAGGAACGTGGAAGTCTGCAAGATACAAAAATCCAGCTCATAGGGCAGTGGTAACTGGGTTGACCATATATCTACTCCTAACGCCAACACTAGAAGTAGCCGGGGGTCATACCTACGTTGATCCTAGATGACTCGCGCCAGCCGGAGAATCTAAATACCCCTAGTAGAGGAAAACAAAGACCTCTCTTGCCTCCAGAGAAAGGGACCCCAAAGCAGGATAGAAGCCCCCCACAAATAATAACGGTGAGGTAAGAGGAAATGACAAACACAGAAATGAACCAGGTTTAGCACAGAGAGGCCCGCTAACTAATAGCAGAATATAGAAAGGTAACTTATATGGTCAACAAAAAACCCTATCAAAAATCCACACTGGAAATTCAAGAACCCCCGAACCGTCTAACGGTCCGGGGGGAGAACACCAGCGCCCTAGAGCTTCCAGCAAAAGTCAGGATACAGATTAGGAACAAGCTGGACAAAAATACAAAACCAAAAACAAATAGCAAAAAGCAAAGTAATTGACTTAGCTGAATAACCGGACCAGGATCAGTAGACAAGAGCACAGCAGATTAGCTCTGATAACTACGTTGCCAGGCATAGAACTGAGTGTCCAGGGAGCTTATAAAGCAACGCCCCTAACTAACGACCCAGGTGCGGATAAAAGGAAAGACAGAAAAACCAGAGTCAAAAAACTAGTAACCACTAGAGGGAGCCAAAAAGCAAATTCACAACAGCGTCCCATCTCAATTCCAGTCAATTTTGCATTGAAAAGTCAAATGGCGCTCCTTCGCTTCCGAGCTCTGCCATGCGCCCAAACAGTGGTTTACCCCCACATGTGGGGTATTGGCATACTCAGGACAAATTGTACAACAATGTTTGGGGTCCATTTTCTCCTGTTACCCTTGGTAAAATAAAACAAATTGGAGCTGAATTACATTTTTTGTGAAAAAAAGTTAAATGTTCATTTTTATTTAAACATTCAAAAAATTCCTGTGAAGCACCAGAAGGGTTAATAAACTTCTTGAATATGGTTTTGAGCACCTTGAGGGGTGTAGTTTTTAGAATGGTGTCACACTTGGGTATTTTCTATCATATAGACCCCTCAAAATGACTTCAAATGAGATGTGGTCCCTAAAATAAAATGGTGTTGTAGAAATGAGAAATTGCTGGTCAACTTTTAACCCTTATAACTCCCTAACAAAAAAAAATTTTGGTTCCAAAATTGTGCTGATGTAAAGTAGACATGTGGGAAATGTTACTTATTAAGTATTTTGTGTGACATATCTCTGTGATTTAATTGCATAAAAATTCAAAGTTGGAAAATTGCGAAATTTTCATAATTTTCGCCAAATTTCCGTTTTTTTCACAAATAAACGCAGGTACTATCAAATAATTTTTACCATTGTCATGAAGTACAATATGTCACGAGAAAACAATGTCAGAATCACCAGGATCCATTGAAGCGTTCCAGAGTTATAACCTCATAAAGGGACAGTGGTCAGAATTGTAAAAATTGGCCCGGTCATTAACGTGCAAACCACCCTTGGGGGTAAAGGGGTTAAAAAGCTTGCTAAATCATTATTTTTTTTCCATTATTTGTATTTACATTTATCTAATAATGGAATATTGCCTGTATTGGAATAAAAGGATTTAAATATTGTATTATTACAGGGTACTGTTCATATTCTAGATTTACGAATGAAATGGATGTTTACAATGCAGCTATGTAACTGAACAATGACTTTAAATGAAAAGTGCTGACACTCTGCTCATATGCTCACATTAATATTATTGCAATTTGTATAAATTATTAAAGTATCTAAAAGCCTAATCCCATTTGCTGTAAGGTCAGATTGGGAAATTGCAACTACTGAGCTACTCAGGCCTCCATTTAAAATAATTAATTCCATCCACATGTTTATTATGCATCTAAATTGTACATGAAATCCATTTCTAGGCAGACAATTTGTAAAGAATATTTTAATGTAGAGTTACTAAGGCTTTCACTCAATTACCATCTGCTGTGTAAATTGAAGTTCTTCGGTAACATTTTTTTTTCTGCACACATAATTCTACATTTTACCAGCAAGCTTTCTTTGTTATTGAACTATATACAGATGCATTTAACTAATGGTATAGTACATCATGTTTTAGATACATATAGCAATATGGATAGTGAGTTACACAGTTCCCTGACTCTATAACCTTAGAACTTAGAAAACTTCACGCATATTGAATATTTCAAAACACTACATACAATTCTAAATAATAAAACTAGAATAAAAGATAAGTAATAGAATATGCATCAATATGTGGGCAGTGATATATGTAGCATGAGTGAACAGAAAAAATATCATTTAATAACAGAAATTAATGTAGATAATAGGGTCTAGACACAGTCCTTGAAAGTTAATAGCTGTACGTTAAAAAGTTGAAAGTTGTGATTGTTAATAATGTAAGTCAACCAGGAACCATCACAGACAGAAGAGGGTCTCTGAGCAAGAACAATATACAGTCTCTTTGAAGTCCAGCAGCTGATCATTGAACCTGCTTTTATGGTGGAAGTAAGACCTCTTACCTCTTGAGACCCTATTCGGCTACACAAGTTGCATCAATATTCGACTCTAAAGTCAGTACCAAAGTTGGCATTTATGTCACCAAAGAGGTGACGCAATGCCAGATATTTGACGTCTCACAGAACTCTGGCACTTCCACAAAACAAAAATGTATTTAAAAAACTTATAAAAAGGGAAAATGTTTAAAAATGCAATGCAAACTGTAATAAACAGTGAGGATTGCTATTATGGACTACTGCAGAAAACATCAAGAAAGAACAGCCAAAAAAATATATATTTTCCGCCGCTAGGTCGAAATATCTTAAATTACCGAAATGATACTGAAATGTATACATTTATCATTATCAGATTTATTCAATTGTAAAAGATAAATATATAAAGATTAATGTGTTTTTCAAATATCTGAACTCAGCCCAAATCAGTGTATTATTGATGAATTCATTGATATGGCTTGCTACTTATGTTTTCAGCATATCATTCGTTAGCTGTTTGTGGTTTCAGAATCCAGGAGGGCAATCTTTCAAAGTTATTTAGAAATGTTACAGTGAGGACTGTAATGATTTTAATAGCACATGACTTGCATTAATGGACTATGACTTCCAGATTTAGCGAGTTGATTTACAACTATTTTCTGTGACTGTAATTCGAGACTTGAAAAATAAGAAAGTGACACATACTTATTATTTTATTCAACAGACTAGCCTATTTTACAGCCAGCTTAGTTTACATGAGATCCAGCTAATTACAGTACAATTATTAGTGCATTTGACGTTGATTAATGAGCACAAGTAAAGGAAAAATATAGATTTTAAATTTATATTTAGGTAGCTCATTAATTACAAGGGATGTTTGGTACATCCCAACATGAATTATGCACATTTCTGCTTTAGAGTTGTATTAAAGTGCAAGTATTTTGGAAATGAATAACATATTAATAACATAAACATATTTCATCCTAGAGATCAGCAAATTGTGAAATCAATTTGTGTTGACTTTTAAAAAACTCTCAGGTCTCTACAAATTTGTCCAATTTGAAAGTTGCTTTTGTGTTTCACCCCAAAAAATGTCAGCCACCATTTTACACATTGCAGAAGATTGTGTCAGCCATAGAAGGTGTGAGAGTGCAAGCTTCCCATAAAGCCTTGCAGCTAACATAATTTATAGGCTGTACGAAAATCAAGACAGGGAATATATGTACAGTAGCTGAGATTTTCAATTGGATTCAGGTTTGGAGACTGACCAGGCCACTCCCGGAACTTGAAATGCTTCTTACATAGCCACTCGTGGCTGTGTGTTTTGGGTCATTGCCATGCTGGAAGTCCCAGCCATGACCCATCTTCAATGCTCTTACTGAGGGGAAGAAGTTGTTTGCCAAAATCTTGTGATACATGGCCCCATCCATCCTCCCTTCAGTGCAGTGCAGTCTTTTTGTCCCTTTACAGAAAAGCACCACAAAAGTATGGTGTTTCCTCCACCATGCTTCACAGTTGGGACAGTGTTATTGTACTCATCCTTCTTCTTCCTCCAAACTCAACAAGTGTACGTGATACCAAAAAGTTCTACTTTGGTCTCATCTGACCTAATGACCTTCTCCCATGCCTCCTCTGGATCATCCACATTGTCACTGATGAACTTCAAATGGACCTGGACATGTGCTGGCATGAGCAGGGGGACCTTGCGTGCCCTGCAGGATTTTAATCCATGATGATGTAGGGTGCCATTTTGTTTAGGTAATGTGTGAGACTGTGGTCCCAGCTCTCTTCAGGTCATTGACCAGGTCCTCCCATGTAGTTCTGGGATGATTCCTGACCTTTCTCAAAATCATCTTACACCATGAGGCAAGATCTTGCATGGAGCTCCAGACTGAGGAAAATTGACAGTCAGTACTTCTTCCATTTTCTAATTATTGCACCAACAGTTGCTGCCTTCTCACCAAGCTGCTTACCTATTGTCCTGTAGCCAGATTTGTGCAGGGCTACAATTTTGTTCCTGGTTTCTATAGACATCTCTTTGGTCTTGGCCATGGTAGAGAGGTTGGAGAGTGATTGATTGAGTGTGTGGACAGGTGTCTTTCATACAGGTAACCAGTTCAAAAAGGTGCAATTAAAACAGGAAATGAATTAATGAATGCAGAGTAGGAGGGCTTTTAATGAAAAACTAACAGTTCTGTGAGAGCCAGAATTTTTGCTGGTTGGTAGGTGATCACATACTTATTTCATGAAATAAAATGCAATTTAATTATTTTAGAATTATACAATGTTATTTTCTGGGGTTTTTTTTTTCTCTCTTTTTTTAAAAAATTCTGTTTCTCACAGTTGAAGTGTACCTACAATAAAAATAGCAGACCTCTCCATTCTTTGTAGGTGGGAAAACTTGGAAAATCAGCAGTATTATCAAATACTCATTTTCCCCACTGTAAATACAGTATATATATAAAATTGGTGCTGGAAAATTACTGTATAGTTGTGGCATGTATGGTTTTTGAAAACTGGACTATTAAAAAAAATGCATTATTAAATGGCTATCTGTTTAACATTTGTTAAACGTTGTAACTTTGTTTATATATACAGATGTATTTATATACAGTTTATATATTACAGAAATATTTGGGCAGTGACACAAGTTTTGGCATTTTAGCTGTTCACCAAAGCATATTCAAAATAGCTATGTAATCAATATGGGCTAAAAGTGCAGACTCTCAGCTTTAAGCTGGGGTCACACTTGTGAGTGCAATGCGAGAAACTTGCACGAGTCTCTCGCATCAATACCTTGCACTGCCGCCGGCACTCGGGACCTAAGTGTGCGGCTGCATGTATTTCGATGCAGCTGAACGTTCCTGAGAGCCGGCGGCAGTGCCCGGTATTGATGTGAGAGACTCATGTGAGTTTCTCGCATTGCATTCGCAAGTGTGACCCCGGCCTTAGATTAAGGGTTTTCACATCCTAATTAAATTAAGGGTTTAGGAATTCAGCTCTTTAATATGTAGCTGCCTCTTTTTCAATAGTAATTGGACAATTATCTCAAAATCATTTCAATGAACTATTCCCTCATCTACTATATAATTGTCTAAGGGGCACTTCTGTCTGTCTTTCTTTCTGTCTGTCTGTCTGTCCCAGAAATCCCGCGTCAGGCTGTGATCAATCAGCGATGGGCACAGTCCGGCTGAGAATTAGTCCCTCCCTACTCGCCAGCCGTCAGTGCCCACTTCATACTCCCCTCCAGTCAGCGCTCACACAGGGTTAATGGCAGCGCTAACGGACCGCGTTATGCCGCGGTGTAACGCACTCCATTAACGCTGCTATTAACCTTGTGTGACCACCTTTTTACTATTGATGCTGCCTATGCAGCATCAATCGTAGCAAGATCTAATGTTATAAATAATAAAAAAATATAAAATCAATATATACTCACCTTCCGTGGGCCCCTGGATCCAGCCGAGGCCTTTCCCGCTCCTTGCGATTCTTCCGGTGACCAGTCCATGCATTGCGGTCTCATGAGATGATGACGTAGCGGTCTCGCGAGACCGCTAAGTCATCATTTCGCGAGACCGCAATGCACTCTTGGGACTGGAGCGTCGCGAGGAGCATCGGTAAATGCGTCGCCTGGATCCGGGGGCCGACGGAGGGTGAGTATATAACTATTTTTTATTTTAATTCTTTTTTAACTGGGATATGATGCCCACATTGCTATATACTACATGGGTTGTGTTAGATACTGCATGGGCTGTGTTATATACTCCATGGGCTGTGTTATATACTACATCTCTGTGCTATATACTATAAGGGCTGTGCTATATACTATGTGGCTGTGGTACATATTATGTGGCTGGGCAATATACTACATCGCTGTGCTCTATACTACATGACCTGTGTTATATACTGCATGGGCAGTGTTATATACTACGTCTCTGTACTATATACTACGTGGCTGTGCAATATACTAAGTGGCTGTGCAATGTATTACGTGGCTGTACAATATACTACGTGGCTGTGCAATATACTATGTGGCTGTGCAATAAACAGTTGTGGCCAAAAGTATTGACACCCCTGCCATTCTGTCAGATAATACTCAGTTTCTTCCTGAAAATGATTGCAATCACAAATTCTTTGGTATTATTATCTTCATTTAATTTGTCTTAAATGAAAAAACACAAAATACAATGAAGCAAAAAAGCAAAACATTGATCATTTCACACAATACTCCAAAAATGGGCCAGACAAAAGTATTGGCACCCTCAGCCTAATACTTGGTTGCACAACCTTTAGCCAAAATGACTGCGACCAACCGCTTCCGGTAACAATGAGTTTCTTACAATGCTCTGCTGGAATTTTAAACCAATCTTCTTTGGCAAACTGCTAAAGGTCCCTGATATTTGAAGGGTGCCTTCTCCAAACTGCTATTTTTAGATCTCTCCACATGTGTTCTATGGGATTCAGGTCTGGACTCATTGCTGGCCACCTTAGAAGTCTCCAGTGCTTTCTCTCAAACAATTTTCTAGTGCTTTTTGAAGTGTGTTTTGGGTCATTGTCCTGCTGGAAGACCCATGACCTCAGAGGGAGACCCAACTTTCTCACACTGGGCCCTACATTATGCTGCAAAATTTGTTGGTAGTCTTCAGAATTCATAATGCCATGCACACGGTCAAGCAGTCCAGTGCCAGAGGCAGCAAAGCAACCCCCAAAACATCAGGGAACCTCCGCCATGTTTGACTGTAGGGACCGGGTTCTTTTCTTTGAATGCCTTTTTTCTCCTGTAAACTCTATGTTGATGCCTTTGCCCAAAAAGCTCTACTTTTGTCTCATCTGACCAGAGAACATTCTTCCAAAACGTTTTAGGCTTTTTCAGGTAAGTTTTGGCAAACTCCAGCCTGGCTTTTTTATGTCTTGGGGTAAGAAGTGGGGTTTTCCTGCGTCTCCTACCATACAGTCCCTTTTCATTCAGACGCCGACGGATAGTACGGGTTGACACTGTTGTACCCTCGGACTACAGGGCAGCTTGAACTTGTTTGGATGTTAGTTGAGGTTCTTTATCCAACATCCGCACAATCTTGTGTTGAAATCTCTTATCAATTTTTCTTTTCCGTCCACATCTAGGGAGGTTAGCCACAGTGCCATGGACTTTAAACTTCTTGATGACACTGCGCACGGTAGACACAAGAACATTCAGCTCTTTGGAGATGGACTTGTAGCCTTAAGATTCCTCATGCTTCCTCATAATTTGGTTTCTCAAGTCCTCAGACAGTTCTTTGGTCTTCTTTCTTTTCTCCATGCTCAATGTGGTACACACAAGGACACAGGACAGAGGTTGAGTCAACTTTAATCCATGTCAACTGGCTGCAAGTGTGATTTAGTTATTGCCAACACCTGTTAGGTGCCACAGGTAAGTTACAGTTGCTGTTAATTACGCAAATTAGAGAAGCATCACATGATTTTTCGAACAGTGCCAATACATTTGTCCACCCCCTTTTTTATGTTTAGTGTGGCATTATACCCAATTTGGCTTTAGGACAATTCTTTTTGTGTTTTTTCATTTAAGACAAATTAAATGAAGATAATAATAACAAAGAATTTGTGTTTGCAATCATTTTCAGGAAGAAGCTGAGTATTATCTGTCAGAATTGCAGGGGTGTCAATACTTTTGGCCACAACTGTACTACGTGTTTGTGCTATATACTATGTGGCTGGGCAATATACTATGTGTCTGTGCTATATACTATGTGTCTGTGCTGTATACTACATGGCTGGGCAATATACTATGTGGCTGAGCAATATACTATGTGTCTGTGCTATATACTACGTTTCTGTGCTATATACTACGTGTGTGTGCAATATACTATGTGACTGGGCAATATACTACGTGGCTGGGCAATATAGTATGTGGCTGGGCAATATACTACGTGTCTGTGCAATATAGTGCGTGGCTGGGCATATGCTACTTGGCTGGCCAATATACTACGTGGCTGTGCTATATACTATGTGGCTGGGCAATATACTACGTGGCTGTGTTATATACTACATGGCTGTGTTATATACTACGTGGCTGTGTTGTATACTATGTGGCTAGGCAATATACTACGTGGCTGTGCTATATACTACGTGGCTGTGCTACATACTATGTGGCTGTGCTACATACTATGTGGCTGTGTTATATACTACGTGGCTGGGCAATATACTATGTATACTATGTGGGCTCTGCTATTTGGTGTTATATACTGCATGGCCTGTGTTATATACTGCATGGTCTGTGCTATATACTGCATGGGCAGTGTTATATACTGTGTGGGCTGTGCTATATACTATGTTGGCAGTTTTATATACTGTGTGGCTGCTATATACTACATGGGCAGTGTTATATACTACGTGGCTGCTATACACTACGTGGGCTGTGTTATATACTACGTGGGCAATGTTATATACTGCGTGGGCTGTGTTATATACTGTTTGGTATGTGGCCTGTGCTGTATACTATGTGGCTGCTATATACATACATACATATATACATACATACATAAATACATATGCTAGAATACCCGATGCGTTAGAATCGGGCCACCATCTAGTTAATCCATAATTAGTTAAGCAGGTAAAAGGTCTGGAACTGAATCAAGGTGTGACATTTGCAATTGGAAGCTGTTGCTGCAAACCCACAACATATGGTTACATGAGCTTCCAATGGAATATAAACAGACCATTATTAGGTGGAAGAAAAAAAGACATCTATCACAGAGATAGCAGAAATATTTGGTGACCAAGTCAACAGTTTGGTACATTGCACACTAGTGAGCTTGGAAACTCAAAAAGGCCTGGACGTCTACAATGAAAACAACAGTGGTGGATGATGGCAGAATCCTTTCCATGGTGAATAAAGATCCCATCACAACACCTACCCAAGTAAAGAACATTCATACCTAGAAGAACCTTATTTTTGGACTATAAGAAGCACCCTAGATCTAGAAGTAGTTTTTTTTTATTAATTAAAACTTACCGGGCGGAGTAAAGTGGAGGTATAAGTATCACTAGTTTTAATGCAAGAGGGTAGCATATTAAGGTAATACATATAAGTGTCTGTCTGCAGTGTGTATTATACACACACAACTCTGTGACATATGCACATATACATACACACACAGCTTTGCTACTTGCACATATAGACACTCACAGCTCTGATACATATGCATATATAGACTTACAGCTCTGCTATATATGCACATTGTGACAGAGTCACTGGTGCTGTATGTGAGATATCTGTCACGAAAATAATTTTCTTCTGTGATGTAAAACCCTCACAGTTGGTATTTCTAATTGATCAAGTAGCACATACAGAGGCTGTGGACAAACTGCATGTCCTGGGTAAAGGTTGTTATAAGCCAGGAAAAGACAACAGGCAATATGAAGGAGCTTGCCAAGCACTTGGTCCTGGTCAAACAGCAGCAGCAGCCAGCAAGTCAACAGCAGCAGTGACACCAACAGGAGCTGCTAACGTGGCAGTGGAAACTCCACGTAGAGGCCATTTGTGGGAGGCCGGCAGTCCCTTCCCCAAATCCAGGTAATGACTTGTACTTCCGGAAAGCGGTAAGACGAGATGCAAAAGATGAACCCCGGTAATGATGTGGAAACTTTTTTGACTGTTTATAAGAGATTGGATAAACCAGAGGAACTTCCGCCAGAGCAGTGGGCAGGGGTGCTGGTCCCATATTTGATGGGTGAGCCCCAAAAGGCATATTATAACTTAGCACTACAGTATGCCAAAGAATATGCTAAGTTAAAGATCAGAATCTTGGCACGTCTGGGGTAACTATGTCAGTTATAGCCCAACAAGTCCACTACTGGGCATATACTGGCAACAAATACCCTCACTCGCAAATGTTTGACTTGTTGCAGTCTAAACGTTGCTGCAGACTTCTACTCCTGCCCAGATATTCATGCAGGTGTGAGGAAAGATTCATCTACTCCCTTCCCAGGCCAATACAGACCTGAGTTGCCCAGGTCGACCCTCGGAATGCAAATGACATGGTTAGCCTAGTGGAGAGGTACCAGGTTGTTGAGAAATCCCTTGGGAAACCATACGTCACCACTTCCCCGTACTGGGATACCCAATGGGGGGAGGGCTCACCATAGAGGGCTTCTAGACCCACAAATGGAGGGCATCCCTATTCTGTTTATGGGTCCCCTAAGGCTGGCTGTTGTAAAGGACATGTTCTGTTGGTGATGTCACAGTCCTGGACATGTAGCAAACTGGTGTCATATGTCCCCTGAACCAATGGAATGCAGCCTAGACCTGCGGTGTTCCTATTATGCCTATCTGGCCTGTGGTGAGGACTATCAATCCGGCAAGGGGCCGCAAGCATGTACTGTGTCAGTCAATTCGGTACTGATTTTTGAATTTTGGACTCTGGAAGTCTAGTAACTAGTGATGAGCGAATATACTCGGTACTCGAGATTTCCCAAGCACGTTCAGGTGTCCTCCGAGTATTTTTTAGTGCTTGGAAATTTAGTTTTTATTGCCGCAGCTGAATGATTTACATCTGTTAGCCAGCATAAGTACATGTGGGGTTGCCTGGGTGATAGGGAATCTCCACACGTACTTATGCTGGCTAACAGATGTAAATCATTCAGCTGCGGCAATAAAAACTAAATTTCCGAGCACTAAAAAATACTCGGAGGACACCCAAGTGCGCTCGGGAAATCTCGAGTAGCGAGTATATTCGCTCATCACTACTAGTAACCCTAATCAGTGCTCCAATTCCCCACCAGTTGATCTCTGATAAGTTTGTGGGTGTCTGCTGCATACACAAAGACATCAAGGACTTGTGGCCAAAGTGACCATGGGAACAGACTGTGGTACTAAGTCCCATGAGATTGGAGTGCTAAAAGACTTAGTACATCCCGTCATACTGGGGCGGGATTTTTCCTTGTTTTGTTACTTGTGCAAAAGGGAGCTCTACAGAGTGTCTACAACAAAAAAACAGACCCCATCAAATTAAAAAATGGGGGCATTTTTCCTGTGTGTCCTCCCTGGGAGGGAGACGAGATGGTAACAGAGAAGCCCAACTTCTCTGAGTTAGAGGTGAACTTTGGGACTGCTCAAGTTAGGGACCTTACCTTAAAGGGGGTGTTGATAATGTTACTGTATTTAAGGGGGTTGCTCAAGAGTCAGGAGATGACACCAGGTTCCCACACTTTGCAGTCAATGGCAAGTTATTGTATCAGGAGACCAAACTGAGGGGAGATGAGATAATGGAGTAGCTGTTGGTTCCAGAACCTAACGATGAAGGGTTTTAGACATGGCCCATTCACATGTTTTGGGGCAAAATATGGGGGTGGAGAAAACTCAGGAGAGAATAATGCGGAGGTTCTATTGGCTCAGTTGTTACTGGGAGATCCTAAATTATTGTAGGTCCTGCCCGACCTGCCAGATAACCTCTCCCTGTTCTCAATTCCAAAGTCCCCTGGTCCCATTGCCTGTCAGAGAAATCCTATTTAAGAGAATTGCCATGGAGCTGGTAGGTCCCCTAGTTAAGTCTGCATAGGGGCATTAGGATATAAGATATATCTTGGTACTGTGTTAGCCAGTAGATAGAAAAATATTTAGAATTGAGAGTCCTCAGTGGTTGATACCTTTTAATGGCTAACTGAAGATGTTACCCTCTTTTCAGTTAGCCAGCAATTTGTTACCATCTTTTCAGTTAGCAAGCTATTTGTTACCATCTTTTCAGTTAGCCATTAAAAGGTATCAACCACTGAGGACTCTTAACTCTAAATATTTTTCTAGGGGCATCAGCACATTCAGGAGAACATCAGTCACAGATCCAGGATTGACGTTATCGCAAGGTGGACCCCAGGGAACCGGTAGAACATCGGATCTCAGGCAGGACATCGGACACAGGCTGGACATCAGGACACAGACTGAACATCGGGACATAGGCTGGACATCAGGACATCGGACACAAGAAGCACATCAGGACACAGTCATGGCATCAGGAACACCGGATAGACATCTGAGACACAGGCGTGGCAGCCCAGGTCATCGGCTGGAACACTGGCATGACAGCCCAGGGCATCAGTTACATCAGAACATCGGACACAAGAAGGACATCAGGACACAGGCAGGGCATCAGGACATCAGGAATACCGGATAAATATCTGGGATGCTGGTGTGGCAACCCAGATCATCGGCTGGGACACTGGCATGGCAGCCCAGGGCATCAGTTACATCAGGACATCGGACAAAGGAGGAACATCAGGACATCAGGAATACTGGATAGACATCTGGGACACTGGCGAGGCAGCCCAGGTCATCTGCTGGGACACAGATGGCACAGGACCAGGCAGCGGTGGTCATCAGGCTCCTAGTTACGGCCGTCAGGCTCCAGGCATCAGACTTGGGAAGGAACTCAAGCATGATGGTGCAAGCACCGCTAGACTGAACCTGGGCCGGACGGGGTTAGCACCGCATAGCAGGCTGAGCACA
Source organism: Ranitomeya imitator (assembly GCF_032444005.1). Lineage (NCBI taxonomy): Eukaryota > Metazoa > Chordata > Amphibia > Anura > Dendrobatidae > Ranitomeya > Ranitomeya imitator. The sequence continues at coordinate 325,024,157 of NC_091286.1, read as the reverse complement.
ACATAGTAAGAGCTCAGCAAGAATACCAGACTCCATCTTTAAAAGATGAGCCCAGAAAGTTCAGACATTCGGTATGGGGTGTCAGACACCAAAGGATTTCAGAAACATAACACAGAGGACAGTTCAGACAGGATCAGGTACTGGAAATGCAGCCTCTAGGATAGGCGGATCTGGGTACTCTGCCCCCAGAACAGGCAGAAAAAACAAAACACAAATGGACTGGATATGCAGCCTCAAGGATAGGCGGATCTGAGTACTCTGCCCCCAGAACAGGTGGAAAAACAAGATACTAACGGATCTGGGTACTCTGCCCTCAGATCAGGTGGAAGACAGGTATCAGCTCTCCCAGAACAGACTGCAGACAAAATGGATACCTAACACACAAGACAAAACTCAGAAACACAATGCAATGCTCTGACGATGCCCAACAGGAAAGCAAGAGTTTATATAGGAGCTGCTCCTCAGCAATAGGCTGAGGGAGCAACACAGGTGCACACTCAAACAATAATAAAAGCAGGGTATGTGTGGCTGTGCACACTCTAAGCACAAACAGAAACCATTATAGCACAGACAGCACAGGAACTGTGACTTAGGGCACCTGGCAGTGACTGCTAGCCCAAACACACTTGGAAAGTCATGCACCAGCTGCAAGAGGACCTCGCAACCAGCGGATAGCTTCCACAGCGGCAGCCAGGGACCGCACCTGCGGATGGTCATGCAGCAGAGCAAAGATATCACAGCACATGAGCAGCTATGCAGCGGAACAGGGAACTGAGCCGCATCCATACAGGTAATTAATATCTGCCCTCAGTCACTGGCTTTTCCACTCTGGCGGAGAAAATTGCGCGAGAGCCCATGCCAGTTTTTTCAGTGATTTAACCCTTTATTTTAACAGCTAGAGCCCCCAAATTTTGCACACACACTCTACTAACATCATTAGTGAGAAATATGTAAAAAAAAATAAGGGATATGAAATGGTTTACTGTATGTAAACCTTGTCTCATATCCTGTTGGGTTTGATAAGGAGATAGAAATAGCCGACAATTGAATTACCGGCTTTTAAGCTATCTAGCGCTGAATGAAATATAAATATATAAATATAAGTGACTGATAATAATGACCATCAAAAGAAGAGAAAGAGGCCACTTGTATAATCTGCCCACCACCAGTCAAATATATGAAAAAAAGGAACAAACTTTATTGGTAACAAATGCTAAAAACAATTAAAACCAGTACAAAAGAGATCCCCCCATACGGCCTGTTCATAGTACAATCTGCATATATAACCAAAATAACCCACATGGCACTGAGCAAAAATACATGTACAAAAATATATACTGCTGGGTAAAGTATGGAACACACATCTTATAGGAAGAATATAGACCCTTTGAAGAATCACCTGGAATAAGGAAAGTGACCTAAACGGCCAGTGGAAGGAACAGGACCGGATGGTGGGAGGACCCAACGCGTATCGCAGTTTCCAAGACCGCTTCGTTAGGGGAAGTAACTTACCAACGCCAGCGGCGTCCTTTTATGTTGAATAGCACGGTCATAAGTGGGCACTGGTGTGTGGCCTGCTGCCGGCCGGAAACAAAGAAGTCGGAAATGAATCGCAGGAGGAGGTCAGATGAACCGGCAAGATAGCGCATGCGCAGAGAGCAAAAGAGTGCATGAAGTGGGCACACGTCTCTGTCCACACTGTTCTATTGCGCACGCGCCGATCAGAAGGCCGGAGGTCCGCAGAACAAAGAAGTGATAAGCCTGGAAGTAGGATCTATTGAAAAGAGACCAGATATCGCCATATCAATGGCATATATACATATATATATATGTATATATATATATATATATATACTGTATATATATATATATATATATAAATATATATATATATACAAAAGGGGGTGCAGCCGAACAAAGAGAGTACATATGGAAAAATAGCCCTGCTTGGAGGACAAATAATTATGAAAGGAAAAACATGTAGTTAAATGAAAGAAAACCAAATTGTGTATCCTGAGATACAGAACGGGCAAAAAATAAATAAATAAATAAAGCTGAAAACATAATAACAACTTCAGACAATATAATGAATATTATACATGTGCAAAAAATAAAATGAAAAAAATGAAAAAATGAAAAAATAATAAATAAAGAACGGCAACAAAAAGCAAAGAGCCTATAGTACGTGGCTCTACATTAAGGGTAAAGGCTGCCAACACATACATGATACATAATAGCCCCCCCCCTCTTCTTTTGTTGATTTTTTCACAGGAAACAAGGGAGTCCTAAATTGAAGATCCATAATGGATGAGTTCCACAGGGAGAAGGATAGTCCACCAATGTTACATCCAAAGAAAGGCATAACCAGGTATATGGCACAGTCCCTTCCCATGGAGGAAGACTTCCACATAAATGGTGCATGATCTTCAGATATTGTCCAGATATCACGGGTAGGAGTGTTTCAGGAAGCCCCAATAATATCTAGCCGCGAGAGAACATCTTCGATGGTGGGTGTATGCCCACAAGCTCCTGTCCCGAGTATCACCAGTCAACGATAGAGATGAGGCCTACTACATAGGAGAGATTAGCCCAGGAAACCTGTGAAAAGAAGATCTTCATTAATCCCATGGGGCACTGTAGAATGAAGTAAGTAAATCCACCAGGACTCAACCTGTAGTAGTCGCTTGTGTAAACAGTCACCCCTGCCAGAGCTCCTGACATGCTCCAAGCAGACTATCTTAGTATTTGCATAGCTGCCAGCATGATAGAGTTGAAAATGTGAGGCCACTGTAGAGAGCGTCTAAAGGTACCTTCACACATAACGATATCGTTAACGATATCGTTGCTTTTTGTGACGTAGCAACGATATCGTTAAGGAAATCGTTCTGTGTGACAGCGACCAACGATCAGGCCCCTGCTGGGAGATCGTTGGTCGCTGAGGAAAGTCCAGAACTTTATTTCGTCGCTGGACTCCCTGCAGACATTGCTGGATCGGTGTGTGTGACACTGATCCAGCGATGTCTTCACTGGTAACCAGGGTAAACATCGGGTTACTAAGCGCAGGGCCGCGCTTAGTAACCCGATGTTTACCCTGGTTACTAGCGTAAAAGTAAAAAAAACAAGCACTACATACTTACCTACCACTGTCTGTCCCCGGCGCTCTGCTTCTCTGCACTCCTCCTGCACTGGCTGTGAGCGTCGGTCAGCCGGAATGCACAGCGGTGACGTCACCGCTCTGCTTTCTGGCCGCTGTGCTCACAGTCAGTGCAGGAGGAGTGCAGAGAAGCAGAGCGCCGGGGACAGACAGCGGTAGGTAAGTATGTAGTGTTTTTTTTTTTTTACTTTTACGCTGGTAACCAGGGTAAACATTGGGTTACTAAGCGCGGCCCTGTGCTTAGTAACCCGATGTTTACCCTGGTTAACCGGGGACCTCGGGATCGTTGGTCACTGGAGAGCTGTCTGTGTGACAGCTCTCCAGCGACCAGACAGCGATGCTGCAGCGATCGACATCATTGTCGGTATCGCTGCAGCGTCGCTGAGTGTGAAGGTACCTTTACCCTTGCAATTGTCCACTGCAGCTGTATTTATAGTTGAAAAGTGACCTTGTATTCTCCAGCGTAGTTCCTGTGAGGTCTGACCTACATAAATGCAAAGGCAAGGACAGATCAAGGCATATATAACATGAGAGGTTTTGCAATTGATGTATGCCTTTAATTTATGCTGCGTCTGATCAGTGGGATAGCAGAAAAAGTCACAAGTGGGATGCATGTATGGACAAACATTGCAATCACCGCATGGGAAAGAACCTCTCAGGGAAATCCCACGATTAAGTCTCTGTGTGGGTCTAGTGTAGTGACTCTTGGTGAATATGTCTCTATAGTTAGGCGCCCTCCTGGCCATCATCAATGGCTGGGCACTAACTACTTGGGACGTCTGTGTATCTGTGGCTAAAATCCTCCAGTGCTCACTCAAAATCTTCCTTACCTGTGGTCATCGGGTATGGTATCCCGTAATAAAGCGTGCATAGTTGTCCGGTCTTTTCTTGGTGGAAACAAGCAAGGAGTCCTTTGTCTGTGAGTTGGCTCTCTGGTAGGCATGGGAGATACATTTTTTAGGGTAGTTCCTGATTCTGAATCTTGTTGTAAGGTCCTGGGCTTCCCTCCTAAAATCGAAATCCTGTGTGCAGTTCCGCCTGGCCCTGAGAAATTGGCCTATCAGAACCCCATCTTTAGTATGTTTAGGGTGGAAACTCTGATACTCCAGTATGCTGTTAACAGCCGTGGGCTTCCGATATAAACACGTGGACAGTATACCGTCCTGACATTTGACCTCGAGATCCAGGAAGTTAACTGTAACGGAAGAAAGATGGTGAATCAAAAAAATATTAATAGGGTTGTTGTTGAGGAAGTCCAAAAACTCCAAATATTCCTCTGATGAACCAGACCAAATGAAAAATATGTCGTCTATATAACGCGACCAGTGTCGTACTTTGTTGTTAAAGAAGCTGGATACATAGATGATAGTGGACTCCCACCATCCTAAAAAAAGGTTTGCGAAGGCCAGGGCACAGCACGCCCCCATGGCCATGCCAGATGTCTGTAGAAAAAAAATCCTGTCAAACACAAAGAAATTGTGTCTCAAGGCAAAATTAAGCAAATCAATAATGAAAGAGTCATGCGTTCTGTCTGAATTTGCCTGTTGGTCAAGAAAGAACAGAACAGCCCGCATGCCGTCGTCATGATTGATATTCGAATACAGTGATTCGACATCACAAGTGACCATACATTCATCCGGAGCTAACGTCACTCCTTTATAGGTGCTGATGAGATGTGAAGAGTCTCTGATATAGGAGGGAAGTGTGGTGACCAACGGCTGCAGGAAGAAGTCAATATAGGTACACACTTTTTCACACAGGCTACCAATACTGGAGTCTATTGGACGATCGGGAGGCTTGTTAATGTTTTTGTGGACTTTAGGTAGCATATAAAAAGTTGGTACATTAGGTTGTTCTACCCAAATAAAGTCCCGCTCATTGATGTTGATAATCCCCAATTCAAAGCTCTTATCTATAAGTGCTCTCAGTTTAGTAGCATAAACACCTATGGGATTAGAGGGGAGTCTGCGGTAAAAACGTGAGTCATCGAGTTGTCTATGGGCTTCTTCCAGGTACAAATCATGGGGCCATAAGACCACATTGCCCCCCTTGTCTGCCTCTCTAATCAAGAATTCTTTGTTGGTCTTAAGATTAAATAAGGCCATTCATTCCTGGGCAGTGAGGTTGGCAATAACGCCAGTCCTCATGGGCAACGCTTCTATGTCTTGTTTAACCATCTCGAAAAAATTTTTTACAGCTGGCACAGTAGAAAGGGAGGGACATACCATGGATTTATTCTTATATGGGAATCATGGCCTACCTGTAGGAGAGTCCCCCTCCCGTAGAAGATCCATAAGATCCTGAAATGCTCTCTGTTCGGTTTTACCAAGAGATGATATAGACTGTGGATGATTGTGCAGAACCTATAAAGTAATTTTTCTGCAAAAAAGATCTTTGATTAATATAAATTTGTCCGTCTGTTGCGATGGTGAGAGGGTCAGCCCCTTCTTTAATACAGACGTCTCAATGTTAGTTAATTGATATTGGGACAGATTGATGATTTGTAAAGTGTCTTTATCGTTGGGGTTGTCATACTCACGGACGCTCTTGGTAGATAGTATGGTCACTTGCAGTTCTTCTTCCATTGGTTGTTGTAACACCGGCTTGTAGTTCCTGCTCCTGGTGATCCAGGTAAAGAGGCTTGTGCCTCCTGCGCCCTCGCCTGGTCCTGACCCTGATTCTGGTTCACTTTCTGCGGAGGGTAAAAAATCACTTGAAATATGTCCATCCATGGTTGAACTGTTTTGTGCCAATTCACTGGAACTTTGTCTAATATTCGTACCCCGACGTTGGTTGCCTTGATGTTTCCAGTTAATGGCAACTTTCCGATCAAAATCTGATTTATCTCTCAGAAATTTAGACCTCTTTTTGTCTATAATCTCTTTGTCATATTTGTCAAGAACCTCCTTTAGTTTAACTTTAAAGGGCTGAATCTGTGAGGTCTCATCAAATTTGTTGAGACCATTTTCCAAACCCTTAATTTCAGATTTAACTTGGGCCAAGAGTTCTATGTCATGTGTAATCAATAAATTGATCAAGATATGTGAACACTGCAGTAGTCCTTCCTCCCATGTGGTACAGAAGGTGGCAGAGGGTTCCCATGCTGGAAAGATAGGGATTCTCAATCCCCTCGGTACCAAATTCAATTTAAGGTACTCCTCTAGACAACGAATGTTCCATAATAATTTAATTCCCTGCTTCTGTGCCGCCATTAATTCTGTCATCAACCGAGAGAAATCAGAGCCTGGACAGTTCTGGGTAGTGTCAGTGAAAGCAGCAGAAGCCGAAGCCCTCCATGCGCCCTCTCTAGTATCCCAATCCATCATTTTGATTATTATTATTATTATTTATTTATATAGCACCATTGATTCCATGGTGCTGTACATGAGAAGGGGTTGCCTCATCTCCATCCTTGACTGGTGATACTCGGGACAGGAGCTTGTGGGCATACATCCACCATCAAAGATGTTCTCTTGCGGCTAGATATTATTGGTGGCTTCCTGAAACACTCCTACCCATGATATCTGGACAATATCTGAAGATCACGCCACATTTATGTGGAAGCCTTCCTCCATGGGAAGGGACTGGGCCATATACCTGGTTATGTCTTTCTTTGGATGGAACATTGGTGGACTATCCTTCTCCCTGTGGAACTCTTCCATTGTGGATCTTCAATTTAGGACTCCTTTCCTTCCTGTGAAAAAATCAACAAAAGAAGAGGGGGGGGGGCTATTATGTATCATGTATGTGTTGGCAGCCTTTACCCTTAGTGTAGAGCCACGTACAATAGGCTCTTCGCTTTTGTTGCCGTTCTTTATTTATTATTTTTTCATTTTTTTCATTTTCTTTTTCTTTTCCATTTTTGCACATTATGTATAATATTCATTATATTGTCTGATGTTGTTATTGTGTTTTCAGCTTTATTTATTTTTTGCCCGTTCTGTATCTCAGGACACACAATTTTGGTTTTCTTTCATTTAAATACGTTTTTCCTTTCAGAATTATTTGTCCTATTTTTCCATATGTACTCTCTTTGTTCAGCTGCACCCCCTTTTGTATATATATATTTATATATATATATGCCATTGACATGGCGATATCTGGTCTCTTTTCAATAGATCCCACTTCCAGGCTTATCACTTCTTTGTTCTTCTGTGGACCACCGGCCTTCTGATCGGCGCGTGCGCAATAGAACAGTGTGGGCAGAGACGTCTTCCCACTTTATGCACTCTCTTGCTCTCTGCGCATGCGCTATCTTGCCGGTTCATCTGAGCTCCTGCGATTCACTTCCGGCTTCTCTGTTTCCGGCCGGCAGCAGGCCACACACCAGTGCCCACTTATGACCGTGCTGTTCAACATAAAAGGACGCCGCTGGCATTGGTAAGTTACTTCCCCTGACGAAGCGGTCTTGGAAACCGCGATATGCGTTGGGTCCTCCCACCATCCGGTCCTGTTCCTTCCACTGGCCGTTTAGGTCACTTTCCTTATTCCAGGTGATTCTTGGACAATTCTCTTTACTGCTTGGGCTGCGGTCCCGCCAAGATTTCCACGGCTGCTATATCCCTTCTTATTTGCATCAGTAGCCACCTTGCACTGTGCATCAGGGCTGGTGCCCCCTTATACCTGGGGCAATACCCACATATCAGAAGCCTACTGGGGATCTTGTCTTTGCGTTATTATTTGCTGTGATCTAGCACACTCAAAGGGTCTATATTCTTCCTATAGGATGTGTGTTCCATACTTTACCCAGCAGTAAATATTTTTGTACATGTATTTTTGCTCAGTGCCATGTGGGTTATTTTGGTTATACAGTATATGCAGATTGTACTATGAACAGGCCATATGGGGGAGTCTCTTTTGTACTGGTTTTAATTGTTTTTAGCATTTGGTACATCTTTTGAGGTTCTGGATTAGACACACAAGGACCAGAGATTACAAATTCAGGACAGGCCACACTAGGACCAGGGACAAGGGTTCAGTACTGGCCACGTAAAGACTTGACAACTCACTCTACTACACACTAATTATGCAATGTTGATTAGTCATCTGCCCACTGGGGAGGCTGCCTTTTATACAGGTTGCCTCCCACCCATTGGCTGGGGGTTTGTTTGCATGTGCGCACACTGGTCCTTTACGAAAAGGGTAATGTAAGAGTGTGCACTGTGCTTTCACCGGTATGACGTCACCGCTCTGCTTTCCGGCCGCTGTGCTTACACAGGGCAGAGAAGCAGAGCGCCGAGGGACAGACAGCGGAAGGTAAGTATGTAGTGTTTTTTTTTTTTTACTTTTACGCTGGTAACCAGGGTAAACATCGGGTTACTAAGCGCGGCCCTGCGCTTAGTAACCCGATGTTTACCCTGGTTACCGGCATAGTTGGTCGCTGGAGAGCTGTCTGTGTGACAGCTCTCCAGCGACCAAACAGCGACGCTGCAGCGATCCGGATCGTTGTCGGTATCGCTGCAGCGTCGCTTAGTGTGACGGTACCTTAACCTGGAATCATATTTAACATACAATGCCACAGACACTGCTGCTCTGAGACCTAAGTTAGATACAGGAAGATCTAACTAATCAGATAGGACATTGTCATGATTCCACCACTCACGGTGTCCTAATGATGCTGTGAGTGACAGCTCAGCTGCCACATAACATTAAGGTTGTGCTGGGCGTTCAGTACTGTGAGAGACAGCCCAGTTATCCAATCTGAGTTAGGGGCATGCTTGTGAATAACAGGCCATCTGTCTAATTTGGCTAGGCCTGTGGGGTTGCCTGCAGGTGTCACCTGTTCAGGGTAATTACCTGGCTATTTTAGCAGGCTGTAAGTAATTAAAACATTAACAGTTCTAAGCCTGTTCTGTAGTATATTTGCCTGTACTCTGTGTTCTGATATCCTGATCTTTGTTGCCGGACCTTGGATTTGCCTTTTGACTACTCATTTGTGTTATCCCTTTTGTCTTTGACGCACTCTAACCTTGCTTATCCAACTCTGAATATCTGCTTGTCTTATACCTCTGTCTTTGATGTACCCTTCTGGACTTGGACTGCTAGATTTCCCTACCCCACTGCTTGTTTATGAGAAATGACTCAGCTTACCTGTGCCAGGATGAGTTATTCTTAAGGACACAAAGTCCAGGTGGCTCCAGTTTATTTTTTGATATCCTGAAAACCCTATAGAAGCTCCTGGTATTAATATAGATATTGTAGATGCCAGCTGCTTTTTGTGTGCTTTAAATGCATGAATTCATTATATTTGTTTCAATTATCATGGATAGACTGACACAATGTGTTGCTAAAAAGCTTTTTTTTTATTAGGGATATCAATGCATGTAAAACTAAATTGGGAGAAATAACACAGGAATTTCAAAAATGGGTACACAAAACTGAAAAAGTAAGTATAACTGACTCCTCTATTTATTAGTGCAGCAAAGCAACAGTGCTAACCAACAAGCCAGTGTGCTGTCCATACAGATACTTCGAATCACATTTCAAAAGAGGCTCATGTACTACATAATGAACATGTTTCCAAGGTGAAGAAAAAATGCTTCTTCGCTAATTAAAAATACATTTAGCAAAGACAAGGTGTCGGTGATTTGTTAGCCACGATAGTAAGATATCATGAAAGATCTTCACATGTAGGCCAATTGACTAAGTCAGAAGGGTAAATTTTAAAGGAATGCAAGAATACTATGAAATGCTTTAAATCTACTAATTTACATACAGAAATAGAAAGGTTCATTGATATTATTACTAAGCCCAAACTCTAGTCAGCAGTCAGAGCAGCTTTAGAGCAAACTCTGATCCTTGAAGAGCTGGAAACCAATCAAGGAATTTGCTTTGATGGAAAAAGGAGTGAGAGGAGCACGTTCTGAGCATAATAGGATGCATGTATAGTCAACTGTAGAAAATGTTCTCATATTAAACTCCAAATTCACTAGAGTGTGAATCAGTGAGTGCAACCAACCTGGTATAATGTGGAAACATCCACCATGGGGAGTTTCAGCAGAGCTAGATGAAGTGAAAAATAATGATGGAGGACACCTGTTGAGATGAAAAAGATAGATCCAATTAGCGCGGATAGAACAGAAGAAATAGAAAAACCCTTTTCATAAAAAAAAACTATGCACTTTAGCTGCATCCAGCATTCCTCAAGTGTATATCCAACAAAGGCTGGAAACAGTCGAAACGCGTAGTGTCTTTTAATGAAAGTGTTTTTGATAATACTTTTGTGGTAGCATCCTTCATCTGTTTATTTCACTTGTTGGAAGAGCTGCAAGTAGCTTTACAATCTTTTTGTGTCAAAAAAAGCCTTAGGTTCAAACAGTCTGTAGGGGGATTTTTTTTTTTATTCTGGAGAGATATTAACAATATTCCAAAATATAGTATATGAATTAAACAGAAAAGCAGAAAAGTAATTGCAGAGAATACAGAGTGGAAAATAAGTATTGATGTACTGTCGATTTTGCAAATTTTCCCACCTACGAAGAATGGTGAGGTCTGTAATTTTTATCGTAGGTACATTTCAAATGTGAGAGACAGAATCTTAAAAAAAAATCTAGAAAATAACATTGTATGATTTTTACATAATTAATATCACATTCCTAAAGCAAGGAGTGCCCAGGCTATCACTGGTCTCCAGATTAATTCTAATGGTGAAGATGATAGGGCCATGTACCTTGCAGAACTCCTGAATCAGCCTTTATCTGTCCCCTCTCCCACCCAGGAAAGTAGGGAGTAGTTGTTTATAAGAATACACAAACCAGACTAACAAGAGAAGATGTAGAAGGATAAATGAAAATACCAATCATACAAATATGCACTCACAAACAACAGAATGTAACACAGGGAAGTAAAGGGAAGGAACAACCAAATAGGGGAGGATGAGTATATGCAGACAAATCACCAAGCAATAGTCTTGGATCAACACTCCAAACGCCTCCTCAACAAACATCTACACCACACCAGGCAGTATAAAACTAAAACTGGCAATTCTGATTGCCAGAGGTGAGTATATACAATATAGCAGAGGGGAGTAGCCAACCTGAACAGCTAAGATTATCAAAGCAGGAAAGCTTAAGAGACTCTCAACTGAAAAGATTTAATCCCTGCACTGCCAACAAAAACCTGCACCATTTACTGTGATGGTGAAGTGCTTCTATTCAGTGCAGGAGTATGAGGAATCAGACACTGCACTCTTGTGGCTCCTCTCTATCTTGGTAATCCAAAGACAATTAATTTGCGTGAAATAAGAACTTAATACAATAGAAAATCAGAATTTAATATTTGGTACAGAAACCTTTGTTTGCAATACCAGAGGTCAGAAGTGTCCCTGTAGTTCTTAACCAAGTTTGCACACACTGCAACAAGGATTTTGGCACACTCCTCCATATAGATCTTCTTCAGATCTATCAGGTTTCAGGGCTATTCCTTGGCAACATTGAGTTTCAGCTACCTCCAAAGATTCCCTATTGGGTTATAGGAGAATGGATAGGATATTTCAGTACATTGAAATGCCTCTTACTCCTTATTTGCCCTGGCTGCATGTTTTGGGTCATTGTCATGCTGGATGACCCAGTCATGACCCATCTTCAATACTCTAAGTGAGGGAAAGAGGTTGCTTGGCCAAGATTTCGATATACATGACCCCATCTATCCTCCCTTCAATATGGTGCAGTCATCCTGTCCCCTTTACAGAAAAGCACCCCCACAATGCTTTATAATTGGGATGTTGTTCTTGGGGTTGTACTCATTATTCTTCTTCCTCCAAATACAGCGAATAGAGTTGATACTAAAAAGTTCTATTTTGGTCTCATCTGACCAAATGACCTTCTCTCATGCCTCCTCTTTATCATCCAGATGGTCATTGGCAAACTTCAAACAGGAATGGAAATGTGCTGCGTGCCTTGCGGGATTTTAATCCATGGTAGCATATTGTGTTATTAATGATAATTTTTTATACAAATGTAAAGAAAAATGAAGAGCACTCACCGTCCTTAAAATTCCAATCCTTTATTATGGGATACGAGTCGTAAGCAGGTAAACAAGGGAGAATGTGAACTGCAAACAGACGGAGGCCGTTTTGCGCTACCGTGCTTCCACGGGTCCTGTTGCTGAAGGAGAATGGGGGGACCTCTATACAGGAACAGCAATGAGGTTACCTCCCACAACCTGACATCATCACAGTGTCAAAATCGCCTACTTGTCAGAAAAAAATCATATAAAACTTATTAAAAAAGCAAACAAACATACAGAATATTACAACTTTGTAACAGCCAGATGAAAAACTTACAGAAATGCAGACATATCGATCCTTTCATTTAGACCCACTGGTCCCGTTGTGCATGTGCGCAAAATCTATCTGGCTTCCCTCCTGAGAAGGATCCTATTCGGATTGCCTCCTTGCTGAAGTAAGTTAACCCTCTCCAGGCCGGCAAAACGAAGCATTCCTGCATTGCCCCGTGACACTCATGCATATGGTTAATGAGGCGGGGGACTCCCTTATCAGACCCAATGGAGTTATAGTGCTCCCTAAACCACAAGGGCAAAAAATCACAGGGGGCCCACTTGACGTCGGGGACACTGGTGCACTATAGTGCCGGCCCCCGCAAGTGGACCCACTGCCTGCTCCGGGCCCTGGCACTTGCGATACTTACCTCTCCCGGTTCCAGCGCTGCAGCATCTTCCATCCACTGACTGTGACGTTCAGGTCAGAGGGCGCGATGACATCACCAGTGCGCGCCCTGTGCCTGAGCAGTCGCAGCACAGAGAACAGGAAGACACCAACGGTGAGGAGTCCAGAGCAGAGCAGTGTCAAGCAACGAGAGGTGAGTGTTTAATTTTTTTTAATATTTGGAGCAATATATGGGGACCATCAGAAGGGGCCCATATATGGAGCATTATATGGGGCTAATTCTATATGGAGTATCTTATGGGGCTAATAATATAGGGAGCATCTTATGAAGCCATTCTGTAAGGAGTATTATATGGGGCCCATTCTGTATGGAGCATCATATGGGGCCCATTCTGTATGGAGCAATATATGGGACTCAGTATACTGTATGTGGCCGATCATATACTGTATGGAGCATTACATGAGGCCCATTATATATAGAGCAATAGATGGGGCCCATCATATACTATATGGAGAATTATATGTCGCTCACTATATTGTATGGAGCATTATATGGGGTCAATTCCGTATTGAGCAATATATGCGGCTCATTCTGTATGGAGCACTCTGTGGTGCCCATTATACTGTATGGAGCATTATATGAGGCTCATTATTCTGTATGGAGCATAATATTGGGCTCATTATTCTGTTTGGAGCAATATATGGAGCTCATTATTCTGTATAGAGGACTATGTGGTGCCAATTATACTGTATGGAGCACTATATGGAGCCATTATACTGTATGGGGCAATATACGGGGCTCATTAGGGGCAGCAAGGTGGCTCAGTGGATAGCACTGCAGCCTTGCAGCGCTGGAGTCCTGGGTTCTAATCCCACCTTGGACAACATCTGCAAGGAGTTTGTATGTTCTCCCCATGTTTGCGTGGGTTTCCTCCGGGTACTCTGGTTTCCTCCCACATTCCAAAGACATACTGATAGGGAATTTAGATTGTGAGCCCCATCGGGGACAGAGATGATAATGTGTGCAAAAGTGTAAAGCGCTGCGGATTATGTTAGCGCTATATAAAAATAAAGATTATTATTATTATTATTCTGTTTGGAGCAATATATGGGGCTCATTCTGTATAGAGGACTATATTGTCCAGTTTCTGAGCTAATGTAGAATGTACAATAGATATCACTCATGTAATGTAAGAAGTAAGTGCAATCTTTGGCATTGTACTATAACTATATTTCTCTGCCGTATCGGTGCATTATGAATTGTGGTATGTGTTAAAGGGCCCACCGGGACTCTTTCGCCCAGTGCCCATGAAAACCTGGAGCCGGCCCTGCCCCCGCTTCATTAACCATATGAAGGAGTGTCACAGGGGCAATGCAGGAACGCTTAGTTTTGCCAGCCAGGAGAGGGTTAACTTACCTCAGCAAGGAGGCAATCTGAATAGGTTCCTTCTCAGGAGGGTAGCCAGATGGATTTTGCACACATGCGCAACGGGACCAATGGGTCTAAATGAAAGGATCGATATATTGTGCATTTCTGTAAATTTTTCATCTGGCTGTTACAAAGTTGTAATATTGTGTATGTTTGTTTGCTTTTTTAATACGTTTTATATTTTATGATTTTATTCTGACAAGTAGGTGATTTTGACACTGTGATGATGTCAGGTTGTGGGAGGTAACCTCATTGCTGTTCCTGTATAGTGGTCCTGGGAGGACTATGGTCCCAGTTCTCTTCATATTATTGATCAGTTCCTATGGTGTAATTCTTTGCTGATTTCTGACCTTTCTTAGAATCATCCTTACCCCCATAAGGTGAGATCTTGCATGGAGCCCCAGACTGAGGAAGATTGACAGTCATCTTGGGTTTCTTTCATTTTCTAATAATTATTCCTACAGTTGTCGACTTCTCACCAAGCTGCTTGCCTGGTGTCCTGTAGCTCATCCCAGCCTTGTGCAGGTCTACAATTTGTCCCTGGTGTCATTAGGCAGCTCTTTCATCTTGGCCATGAGGGAGAGGTTGGAGTGTCATTGATTATGTGGACAGGTAGGTGTCTTGTACAGGTAATGAGTACCAACAGGGGCAATTAATGCAGGTAGTAAGTGCAGAGTAGGAGGGTTTCTTAAAGAAAAACTAACAAGTTTGTGAAAGCCAGAATTCTTGCTGGTAGGTAGATGATCAAATATTTATTTCATGCAATAAAATGCAATTTAATTACTTAATAAACATACAATGTGATTTTCTGTTTTCTATTTTTAGATTCTGTCTCTCACAGTTGAAGTGTACCTACGATAGTAGTTACAGACCTCTCCATTCTTTGTAGGCAAAAATCGGAGGGTATCAAATGCTAATTTTCCCCACTGCATATTCTCCCATCTCATTGTTGTCACTTCACAATGTTATCATTCATCTTGCTCATTCACATGTACTGTATGTCTGCTTTCATCAGTACCACTGATTCAAACATTTCTTAACCCCTTCAAGACATTTGACTTACCTATACCTAACTATCATGGCATGATTGCACCCGAGAGCTTGGCTTACGTGATAGCTAAGCCCTGACTCTCAGAACCAGGAGCAATCCTTTCATTGCATCAGGCGTTTTAGCCCTTTAAATGCCAATATTGATATCGATCGCAACAGTTAGGAGGCTAGGAGAGAGGGGGTGACCCTTAAAAGTCAAATCGTCACTACACCTGTAGATAATTTCCCAAATGGGTATAATTTCCAAAATGGGATCACTTGAGGGGGGATTCTGGTATTATTTCACTTAGAGGCTCTGTTTATGTAGTCAGCAAACTATTTTAGGAAATTCTGTGCTTCAGGAGTCGCCATCCCTCCCAATTTTCAACGTATGGCTAAGAAACACTGTACAGCCACATATCGGATTTTTCGACATTTAGCAAAAATTTTGTTGCCATTTTTACCCATTTCCCTGTGTGAAAATGTAAAATCTGGGGCTAAAACTAAATTTTTGATGTTGAAATTATTTTTTCTTCACTGCCCACTGGTATAAAATTCTGTCACACACCCATAGTGTTAATATGAGCACTGCACCCTTAAGGTACCTTCACACATAACGATTTCGTTAACGATATCGTTGCTTTTTGTGACATAGCAACGATATCATTAACGAAATCGTTAAGCGTGACAGCGACCAACGATCAGGCCCCTGCTGGGAGATCGTTGGTCGCTGGGAATGATCAGGACCTTTTTTTGGTCGCTGATCACCCGCTGTCATCGCTGAATTGACATGTGTGACGCCGATCCAGCGATGTGTTCACTGGTAACCAGGGTAAATATCGGGTTACTAAGCGCAGGGCCGCGCTTAGTAACCCGATATTTACCCTGGTTACCATTGTAAAAGTAAAAAACAACCAAACAGTACATACTCACATTCCGATGTCTGTCACGTCCCCCGGCATCCACAGGGTTAAAACTGCTTTCGGCAGGAGCGCTGCTAATGCACGCACTGCTGCCGAGAGCTTTCCCTGCACTCTGTCAGCGCTGGCCGGCCGTAAAGCAAAGCACAGCGGTGACGTCACCGCTAGAGTTGAGCGACCTTGACCTTTTTAGAGTCGAGCCGGGTTTCGCGAAACCCGACTATCTCAAAAGTCGGGTCGAGTGAAATCGCCCGATTATGACGTAAAGTCGGGATCGACCGAAACACGAAACCCAATGCAAGTCAATGGGGCAGCATAGTCGACAGTGAGTGGGGGCCAGGAAAACACCTAGAGTGCCCATTTTAATGTCAAAACCATCCATTCTTCTTAATGAAGCTTGTCAAGCGTAATTTACCTTATAATAATTGGAAGGCATTTGAAATTGGGGGTCATTTGGCTAAAGTTGTGGTGGGTAGGGCTGGTTCAAGTAATTAGTGGGCCCAGGAAATCTGGACCACGTCACGGCAGTGGAGCAGGGAGAGGTAAGTATTTCAACTTTGCAAGTGCTGTGAACCTGAGAAAGCAGGGGGGGCCCACTCGTTGGCATTGGCACTGGCACAGGGCCCCTCAAAGTACAGCGGTGTGTTTGCACGGCGGGGGCGCCTCCCACCGGCAGCAACACTTTTGCGTACCATGAGAGGCCCTGTGCCAGTGACGTCGCCAACTAGTATTCCTCCCCCCACCTGATGAAGGAACCTGCACTTTCATCTGCACCTTCCTGTTTGTCCCCGTGTAAGGTGGTATGGTATGCGGGAAGGGGGACCTGACTTTCAGCAGGGTCACAATCTTGCAGTGTAGCGTGCACGGGAAATGTTGCGTTATGGGTCAATGTACCAGCAGACTCATCTATCACTGGCTGGGCAATGGGCAGGATGAGGAGGAAACACAGATATAGGCCCAAAGAATAAAGTGGGCTAAATGCAGTTCAAAATTGGTAACACAGGACTAATCAGGGGGCATTGCAGTGGAGGACAACTGGAATGAGAGGCTGACACAGAGAGTAGGCCCAAATCAGTAAGTAGTCGAAATGCAGTTCAAAATTGGCAACAGTAGTAAACAGGCGGCACAGCTTTGTTCAGTGGAGGAGAACAGCAAGGAGTGGCAGACACCGATAGTAGGCCCCAACCCAACTAGTAGGCCAAATGCAGTCTAACATTAACAACTACTTAACGAGCGCCTGAAAACGGAATTTCAGGACAGGAAACCAGGAGAACAGCAAGGAGAGGCAGACACCGATAGTAGGCCCCAAACCAACTATTACGCCAAATGCAGTTGTTCCGTTTAACCACAATTTAATGAGAGCCTGAAGATAGAAGTTCAGGAAAGGCAACCTGGAGAACACCTTGGAGTGGAACACACCATCTCTCTAAACCCCATACCCAATTTGTAGGCCTAATGCAGCGTTGTTGTTGTTTCCAACAACTACTAAACGAGAGCATGATGATCGAAGCATTGGCGAGGAAACCTGGGGAACACCTTGGAGTGGAACACACCATCTCTCTACAGTGGAACACACCATCTCTCTACACCCCATACCCAATTTGTAGGCCTAATGCAGCGTAGTTTCCAACAACTACTAAACGAGAGCCGGAAGATCGAAGCAATGGAGAGGAAACCTGGGGAACACCTTGGAGTGTAACACACCATCTCTCTACACCCCATACCCAATTTGTAGGCCTAATGCAGCGTAGTTTCCAACAACTACTAAACGAGAGCCGGAAGATCGAAGCTCAGGAAAGGCAACCTGGAGAACACCTTGGAGTGGAACACACCATCTCTCTACACCCCATACCCAATTTGTAGGCCCAATGCAGCGTAGTTTCCAACAACTACTAAACGAGAGCCGGAAGATCGAAGCAATGGAGAGGAAACCTGGGGAACACCTTGGAGTGTAACACACCATCTCTCTACACCCCATACCCAATTTGTAGGCCTAATGCAGCGTAGTTTCCAACAACTACTAAACGAGAGCCGGAAGATCGAAGCAATGGAGAGGAAACCTGGGGAACACCTTGGAGTGTAACACACCATCTCTCTACACCCCATACCCAATTTGTAGGCCTAATGCAGCGTAGTTTCCAACAACTACTAAACGAGAGCCGGAAGATCGAAGCAATGGAGAGGAAACCTGGGGAACACCTTGGAGTGGAACACACCATCTCTCTACAGTGGAACACACCATCTCTCTACACCCCATACCCAATTTGTAGGCCTAATGCAGCGTAGTTTCCAACAACTACTAAACGAGAGCCGGAAGATCGAAGCTCAGGAAAGGCAACCTGGGGAACACCTTGGAGTGGAACACACCATCTCTCTACACCCCATACCCAATTTGTAGGCCCAATGCAGCGTAGTTTCCAACAACTACTAAACGAGAGCCGGAAGATCGAAGCTCAGGAAAGGCAACCTGGGGAACACCTTGGAGTGTAACAAACCCTCTCTCTACACCACGGAAGGGCTGATTCTTAGGAAGGAAGGCTGTCGGAAAGAAGCAGGGCGCGTCCGAGGGTGATTATATTCTTATTAGGTATATACTCACCCTCGGACGCGCCCTGCTTCTTTATTTGTAATGAATGTTTATTTGCAATGTGGTTTTGACTTACTCTATTTTTTTGGTAAATAATGATTTTATTATTTTCATTGTTTTGCATCTTCTTGGCAATAATATAAAGAAGACGCGACAGGACAACACTCGGTGGATGCCATATCTGTGTTTAAAATTGAAAAAACCTTTCAGTTAACTACTTGCAGGAGAAAGTTATTGTAGCTGGTGGCCATTTTTAGTACTGTACCAGATTTTTGTTGTATGTGTTTGTTTTTAATGTTAAAATGTCTGCATTTGATATCTCTCCAGTATTTTCTTTTTTATAAGCAAAATACTTATTTTTATATTTTCTGATGTTGGTTCCAGGGGTACACGGGCAGCAGTGGTGTGGTCAGTGGAGGCCTAGTGGAAGGAGTGACCGCAGACAGGCATCGAAGGCCTAAAATAATAACACATGGCTGTAGGCAATTTTAAATTGGTTCCAGAGGTACACGGGCAGCAGTGGTGTGGTGTGTGGAGGCCTAGTGGAAGGAGTCACCGCAGACAGGCATCGAAGGCCTAAAATAATAACACATGGCTGTAGGCAATTTTAAATTGGTTACAGGGGTACACGGGCAGCAGTGGTGTGGTCAGTGGAGGCCTAGTGGAAGGAGTGACCACAGACAGGCATCGAAGGCCTAAAATAATAACACATGGCTGTAGGCAATTTTAAATTGGTTCCAGGGGTACACGGGCAGCAGTGGTGTGGTCAGTGGAGGCCTAGTGGAAGGAGTGACCGCAGACAGGCATCGAAGGCCTAAAATAATATCACATGGCTGTAGGCAATTTTAAATTGGTTCCAGGGGTACACGGGCAGCAGTGGTGTGGTCAGTGGAGGCCTAGTGGAAGGAGTCACCGCAGACAGGCATCGAAGGCCTAAAATAATAACACATGGCTGTAGGCAATTTTAAATTGGTTACAGGGGTACACGGGCAGCAGTGGTGTGGTCAGTGGAGGCCTAGTGGAAGGAGTGACCGCAGACAGGCATCGAAGGCCTAAAATAATAACACATGGCTGTAGGCAATTTTAAATTGGTTCCAGGGGTACACGGGCAGCAGTGGTGTGGTCAGTGGAGGCCTAGTGGAAGGAGTCACCGCAGGCAGGCATCGAAGGCCTAAAATAATAACACATGGCTGTAGGCAATTTTAAATTGGTTACAGGGGTACACGGGCAGCAGTGGTGTGGTCAGTGGAGGCCTAGTGGAAGGAGTGACCACAGACAGGCATCGAAGGCCTAACATAACAAAAATGTCAATACAATGGTATTGTCAGTGGCAGGCATTGAAGGATGTCAGCGCATAGACTAAACATTGGTGGAGCTGTGAGATAATTTTGCAAGTGGTAGAGCACTGTTTTAGCTGGGGTGGGGGGAAACTGTCTTGTGGCCGGCGGTACAGGCCCAGGGCCCCTCATATTACAACGGTGTGTCTGACGTTGGGTGCGCACCACCACCGCCAGAGACACTTTATTGTACTAGGAGGGACCCAGTGGCAGTGCCGTCGACCAAAAGCGGGCTCACCCACCTCTTCAGACAAACTGCACTCTCACGGGTGCTGTCGCCAAGTGTCGATACCACGGCCCCGTGTGGGGAGTTTGGCCATTTAGTGAGGTGTAAACATGTCGTATGCTGGACAATCAGGTGCAGAAAATTACGAGATTGGAAAAGGCATTCAGAATAGTCCACAGGCAAGACCTTTTCATAGGAAAGCTAGGTGTCAGCCGGGCAAGGTGGGGCAAAAGATTTCGAAATCCAGTTGTGGTTCATTTTAATGAAGGTTAGATCATCTACATTTTGGGTAGCCAGACGAGTCCTTTTTTCTGTTAGTATTGAACCTGCAGCACTGAATACTCTTTCTGATAGGACACTAGCTGCCGGGCAAGCAAGCTCCTGCAATGCATATTCTGCCAATTCTGGCCAGGTGTCTAATTTTGATGCCCAGTAATCAAATGGGAATGACGGTTGAGGGAGAACATCGATAAGGGATGAAAAATAGTTTGTAACCATACTGGACAAATGTTGTCTCCTGTCACTTTGAATTGATGCTGCAGTACCTGTCCTGTCTGCGGTCATAGCAAAATCACTCCACAACCTGGTCAGAAAACCCCTCTGGCCAACGCCACTTCTGATTTCTGCCCCTCTAACTCCTCTGGTCTGCTGGCCCCTGCAGCTCGTGTGAGAACGATCACGGGCGCTGTGTGCAGGGAATGCCAGAAGCAAACGGTCAACAAGAGTTGATTGTTTGGTTGCTAATATTAGTTCCAAGTTCTCATGTGGCATTATATTTTGCAATTTGCCTTTATAGCGAGGATCAAGGAGGCAGGCCAACCAGTAATCGTCATCATTCATCATTTTAGTTATGCGTGTGTCCCTTTTGAGGATACGTAAGGCATAATCCGCCATGTGGGCCAAAGTTCCAGTTCTCAAATCTGCGGTTGTGCTTGGTTGAGGGGCAGTTTCAGGCAAATCCACGTCACTTGTGTCCCTCAAAAAACCAGAACCCGGCCTTGCCGCGCCACCAATTTCCAGTGGCCCCGGAAAAGCTTCCTCATTAAAAATATAATCATCCCCATCATCCTCCTCGTCCTCCTCCTCCTCTTCGCCCGCTACCTCGTCCTGTACACTGCCCTGGCCAGACAATGGCTGACTGTCATCAAGGCTTTCCTCTTCCTCAGCTGCAGACGCCTGATCCTTTATGTGCGTCAAACTTTGCATCAGCAGACGCATTAGGGGGATGCTCATGCTTATTATGGCGTTGTCTGCACTAACCAGCCGTGTGCATTCCTCAAAACACTGAAGGACTTGACACATGTCTTGAATCTTCGACCACTGCACACCTGACAACTCCATGTCTGCCATCCTACTGCCTGCCCGTGTATGTGTATCCTCCCACAAAAACATAACAGCCCGCCTCTGTTCACACAGTCTCTGAAGCATATGCAGTGTTGAGTTCCACCTTGTTGCAACATCTATGATTAGGCGATGCTGGGGAAGGTTCAAAGAACGCTGATAGGTCTGCATACGGCTGGAGTGTACGGGCGAACGGCGGATATGTGAGCAAAGTTCACGCACTTTGAGGAGCAGGTCGGATAACCCCGGATAACTTTACAGGAAGCACTGCACCACCAGGTTTAAGGTGTGAGCCAGGCAAGGAATGTGTTTCAGTTGGGAAAGGGAGATGGCAGCCATGAAATTCCTTCCGTTATCACTCACTACCTTGCCTGCCTCAAGATCTACAGTGCCCAGCCACGACTGCGTTTCTTTCTGCAAGAACTCGGACAGAACTTCCACGGTGTGTCTGTTGTCGCCCAAACACTTCATAGCCAATACAGCCTGCTGACGTTTGCCAGTAGCTGCCCCATAATGGGAGACCTGGTGTGCAACAGTGGCAGCTGCGGATGGAGTGGTTGTGCGACTGCGGTCTGTGGACGAGCTCTCGCTTCTGCAGGAGGACGAAGAGGAGGAGGAGGGGGTGCGAACGGCTACAGCCAATTGTTTCCTAGACCGTGGGCTAGGCAGAACTGTCCCAAACTTGCTGTCCCCTGTGGACCCTGCATCCACCACATTTACCCAGTGTGCCGTGATGGACACGTAACGTCCCTGGCCATGCCTACTGGTCCATGCATCTGTTGTCAGGTGCACCTTTGTGCTCACAGATTGCCTGAGTGCATGGACGATGCGCTCTTTAACATGCTGGTGGAGGGCTGGGATGGCTTTTCTGGAAAAAAAGTGTCGACTGGGTAGCTCGTAGCGTGGTACAGCGTAGTCCATCAGGGCTTTGAAAGCTTCGCTTTCAACTAACCGGTAGGGCATCATCTCTAACGAGATTACTCTAGCTATGTGTGCGTTCAAACCCTGTGTACGCGGATGCGAGGCTAAGTACTTCCTTTTTCTAACCATAGTCTCATGTAGGGTGAGCTGGACTGGAGAGCTGGAGATCGTGGAACTAGCGGGGGTGCCGGTGGACATGGCAGACTGAGAGACGGTGGGAGATGGTATTGTTGCCACCGGTGCCCTAGATGCAGTGTTTCCTACTACGAAACTGGTGATTCCCTGACCCTGACGGCTTTGGCCTGGCAAAGAAACCTGCACAGATACTGCAGGTGGTGCGGAAAATGGTGGCCCTACACTGCCGGAAGGGATGTTGCGTTGCTGACTAGCTTCATTGGCCGAGGGTGCTACAACCTTAAGGGACGTTTGGTAGTTAGTCCAGGCTTGCAAATGCATGGTGGTTAAATGTCTGTGCATGCAACTTGTATTGAGACTTTTCAGATTCTGTCCTCTGCTTAAGGTAGCTGAACATTTTTGACAGATGACTTTGCGCTGATCAATTGGATGTTGTTTAAAAAAATGCCAGACTGCACTCTTTCTAGCATCGGATACGTTTTCAGGCATTGCAGACTGAGCTTTAACCGGATGGCCACACTGTCCTCCAACAGGTTTTAGCTTTGCCACGCGTTTTGGGCAAGATACGGGCCCGGCAGATGGAACCTGTTGCGATGTTGATGCCTGCTGCGGCCCCTCCTCCTCCGCTTCAGAACTGCTGCCGCCTGCACCCTGTTCCCCCAATGGCTGCCAATCGGGGTCAAGAACTGGGTCATCTATTACCTCTTCTTGTAGCTCGTGTGCAACTTCGTCTGTGTCACCGTGTCGGTCGGTGGTATAGCGTTCGTGATGGGGCAACATAGTCTCATCAGGGTCTGATTCTTGATCAGCACCCTGCGAGGGCAATGTTGTGGTCTGAGTCAAAGGACCAGCATAGTAGTCTGGCTGTGGCTGTGCATCAGTGCACTCCATGTCAGATTCAACTTGTAATGGGCATGGACTGTTAACTGCTTCACTTTCTAAGCCAGGGACGGTATGTGTAAAGAGCTCCATGGAATAACCCATTGTGTCGCCTGCTGCATTCTTCTCTGTTGTTGTTTTTGCTGAAGAGGACAAGGAAGCGACTTGTCCCTGACCGTGAACATCCACTAACGACGCGCTGCTTTGACATTTACCAGTTTCACGAGAGGAGGCAAAAGAGCTAGAGGCTGAGTCAGCAAGATAAGCCAAAACTTGCTCTTGCTGCTCCGGCTTTAAAAGCGGTTTTCCTACTCCCAGAAAAGGGAGCGTTCGAGGCCTTGTGTAGCCAGACGACGAACCTGGCTCCACAGCTCCAGACTTAGGTGCAATATTTTTTTTCCCACGACCAGCTGATGCTCCACCACTACCACTACCCTCATTACCAGCTGACAATGAACGCCCCCGGCCACGACCTCTTCCACCATACTTCCTCATTGTTTTAAAAACGTAAACAAACTAACGGTATTTGTTGCTGTCACACAAATTACACGGTGAGCTATAACTTCAGTATGATTTAGCTACCCCTTTACAGGTGAGTGAGACCACAACGAAAATCAGGCACAATGTTACACACTCTGTTGTTGGTGGCAACAAATGAGAGAGATGCCACACACGCAGGGCTGTCACTGAAGCACAAATGTAAATATTAATTTCCCACTGATTTGATTTTTTTTTTTTTTTTTCAGGGAGACTTTAGGAAAAAAAAAATAGAATAAAATGATTTTTTCAGGAAGAATTTAGAAACCAAAGAAAATAAAATGATTTTTTCAGGGAGAATTTAGAAAACAAATAAAACAAAAAAAGGCTTTCTATGGCCCACTGAGTGAGAGATGACGCACACAGGAGTCAGGAGTGGCACACAAGCCCAGAGGCCAATATTTATCTCCCACTGATTGATGTAGTGATTTTTTCAGGTAGATTTTGGAACCCAAATCAAGCTAAAAAAAATAATAGGCTTTCTATGGCCCACAATTGGAGAGAGAGAGAGATGGCACACCCAGGAGTCAAGACTGGCACACAAGCAGAAAGGGCAATATTAATCTCCCACTGATTTGTTTTTGTTTTTTTTTTTTCAGGGAGACTTTAGGAAAAAAAAAATAGAATAAAATGATTTTTTCAGGAAGAATTTAGAAACCAAATAAAATAAAATGATTTTTTCAGGGAGAATTTAGAAAACAAATAAAACAAAAAAAGGCTTTCTATGGCCCACTGAGTGAGAGATGACGCACACAGGAGTCAGGAGTGGCACACAAGCCCAGAGGCCAATATTTATCTCCCACTGATTGATGTAGTGATTTTTTCAGGTAGATTTTGGAACCCAAATCAAGCTAAAAAAATAATAGGCTTTCTATTGCCCACAATTGGAGAGAGAGAGAGAGATGGCACACCCAGGAGTCAAGACTGGCACACAAGCAGAAAGGGCAATATTAATCTCCCACTGATTTGTTTTTTTTTTTTTTTTTTCAGGGAGACTTTAGGAAAAAAAATAGAATAAAATGATTTTTTCAGGAAGAATTTAGAAACCAAATAAAATAAAATGATTTTTTCAGGGAGAATTTAGAAAACAAATAAAACAAAAAAAGGCTTTCTATGGCCCACTGAGTGAGAGATAACGCACACAGGAGTCAGGAGTGGCACACAAGCCCAGAGGCCAATATTTATCTCCCACTGATTGATGTAGTGATTTTTTCAGGTAGATTTTGGAACCCAAATCAAGCTAAAAAAAATAATAGGCTTTCTATGGCCCACAATTGGAGAGAGAGAGAGAGATGGCACACCCAGGAGTCAAGACTGGCACACAAGCAGAAAGGGCAATATTAATCTCCCACTGATTTGTTTTTTTTGTTTTTTTTTTCAGGGAGACTTTAGGAAAAAAAAAATAGAATAAAATGATTTTTTCAGGAAGAATTTAGAAACCAAATAAAATAAAATGATTTTTTCAGGGAGAATTTAGAAAACAAATAAAACAAAAAAAGGCTTTCTATGGCCCACTGAGTGAGAGATGACGCACACAGGAGTCAGGAGTGGCACACAAGCCCAGAGGCCAATATTTATCTCCCACTGATTGATGTAGTGATTTTTTCAGGTAGATTTTGGAACCCAAATCAAGCTAAAAAAATAATAGGCTTTCTGTGGCCCACAATTGGAGAGAGAGAGAGAGATGGCACACCCAGGAGTCAAGACTGGCACACAAGCAGAAAGGGCAATATTAATCTCCCACTGATTTGTTTTTGTTTTTTGTTTTTCAGGGAGACTTTAGGAAAAAAAAAATAGAATAAAATGATTTTTTCAGGAAGAATTTAGAAACCAAATAAAATAAAATGATTTTTTTTTTTTTTTTAAATTCTTTATTTAAGTTTTCAATTAACAGTAATAAAACAGTTAACATTTGCTCTCATGTCAAGAAATACGGGTATTTGTCATATTATAATATGTCTAAGGATATTCATGGCAGATGGATTAAACGTATACATTCCCTAGAAAGTGAAGACAGTTGAGCTTACAGAACTTAGAACAAAATTTCAGGACTGCAAAGAACTAGCCCTAGAAACAGTACGAGTTATGATAAAAAATTTGTAAGGCTAGAGGGTGAGACGGAAGGACTAATTTACCGTGGATATAATTGAATTCAGATGAGGTGAAGGAGGAGTGGACGGCAAAGAAAATGGCTGGAACATGCAAAAAATAGAGTCAGGACGGTCATCGCGTCTTGCTAAAGAAAAGATAAGTAGGAAGGGCCAAACAGAACTCTTGGTAGGGGACTAGTAGATGAATTCCTCAAGGGGGATCCTCCGCCCCAAGTCCAAGAGTAGGGGACAAAAACACCTCCCACGGAAGCCAAGAATCCTTGAATTTCTCGTGAGAGCGTGCCTCCCAGCTAGATAATTCCTCCAAACGATATAAGTCTTGGACTTTGAGGATCCATTCTTCCAGCGTTGGGGGAGATGTTTTTCTCCAGTGTATTGAGATTAAGTGTTTTGCGGCCGCTAATAAAATGGGTAGTAAGTCGTGTTTCTTTGGGTTAAAAGAGGAAGAAGGAAGAGAGAGCAACACCTCCTGGGGAGTTAGATCCCGATCCATCAGGCCCATATCTTGTAAAGATATATTTACATCTGCCCAAAATTGTTTCAATTCCGGACAGAGCCAGAAAATATGCGCTAAGGACCCCACACATCGAGAACATCTCCAACACTGCGGGGAATCCACCAATCCCAAATGAAACAGTCTTTCTGGGGTATGATACCACCTGGAAAGGATCTTAAATGCATTTTCCTGCAATAGGATGCATCTGGAGAACCCATGGGAATTGGCTAGTACCCGCTGAGTTTCATGAGGGGAAAGCGTCAAACCCAACTCCATCTCCCAGGAAGAAAGATATAAGGGTTTAAATTGAGTTGAACTTTTAAGGAGGTTCACGTATAGTTTAGAAACCAGTTTAGTGATTGGAGTTTTCAACCTCACTAGCAAGTCAAGCCAGAGCCAATCCGTAGATTGGTTTATCTTAGTTCTAAACGCGGTCATTATACGGTGTATATGATATTTCTGGAGAAAATTAGTAGGTTGTTTTATGGCACTGATCGGCCAATTATCAATGCAAGGTATTCGGTTTGAAAGGAACTGAGAAATTGGGGCGTCTGGTAGGGATGTCCAGAGTCCATAAATGTCTTGATAGGTAGGGTCCACCAACCATGGGATGATCTTAATTGGAATATTGTCTAGAAAATGGCAATACGGAAGCTGGTTTGGTATAAGGGAACGTTTTATGGATAGGGTGTTAGATAGGATCTCATTAGATTTTATGCGTGTGCAATTAAAAGACGACCAAAGATAGAGATCAGCTTCATCCCCTAGTATAGCAAGTTCTAGATATGTATTGAGATTTTCTGGATTGGGTTTTACCAGGTTAAACCATCTAGCAATATGTATGGCTTTGTAATATGTTTTGATATCTGGAAGGCCAAGACCGCCGCTACCTCTAGGAAGAGAAAGAATTTTAAAAGAGAGTCTGGCTCTTTTGTATTTCCATATAAACTGGGAGAACAGTTGGTTGGCTGAATGGAAGAATGAGTTGGGAAGGGATATGGGAACCATGTTCATGGTATAAAATATTTTAGGGAAAATATAAGATTTAATGACATTTATTCTGCCCATCCAAGATAAATAAGGTATGTTGTAGTTTTTTAAATCCGT
The DNA here is from genome assembly GCF_032444005.1 of Ranitomeya imitator. Lineage (NCBI taxonomy): Eukaryota > Metazoa > Chordata > Amphibia > Anura > Dendrobatidae > Ranitomeya > Ranitomeya imitator. The sequence continues at coordinate 324,996,323 of NC_091286.1, read as the reverse complement.
TTATAAAATGATTTTTTCAGGGAGAATTTAGAAAACAAATAAAACAAAAAAAGGCTTTCTATGGCCCACTGAGTGAGAGATGACGCACACAGGAGTCAGGAGTGGCACACAAGCCCAGAGGCCAATATTTATCTCCCACTGATTGATGTAGTGATTTTTTCAGGTAGATTTTGGAACCCAAATCAAGCTAAAAAAAATAATAGGCTTTCTATGGCCCACAATTGGAGAGAGAGAGAGAGATGGCATACCCAGGAGTCAAGACTGGCACACAAGCAGGAAGGGCAATATTAATCTCCCACTGATTTGTTTTTTTTGTTTTTTTTTTTTCAGGGAGACTTTAGGAAAAAAAAAATAGAATAAAATGATTTTTTCAGGAAGAATTTAGAAACCAAATAAAATAAAATGATTTTTTCAGGGAGAATTTAGAAAACAAATAAAACAAAAAAAGGCTTTCTATGGCCCACTGAGTGAGAGATGACGCACACAGTAGTCAGGAGTGGCACACAAGCCCAGAGGCCAATATTTATCTCCCACTTTTTTTTTTTTGTTCCAGGGAAAATTTATAAACCCAATAAAAAAAATAATAAATAGGCTTTCTATGGCCCACTATCTGAGAGACAGAGAGAGATGGCACGCTTAGGACTGGCACACAAGCCCAAAGGCCAATATTAATCTCCCTTTTTTTTTAAGGGAGAATTTATAAAACCAAAAAAAAATAAATAAATAGGCTTTCTATGGCCCACTATTTGTGAGAGAGATGGCACGCTCAGGACTGGCACACAAGCCCAGAGGCCAATATTAATCTCCCACTTTTTTTTTTTTTCCAGGGAAAATTTATAAACCCAATAAAAAAAAAAAAAAAATAGATAGGCTTTCTATGGCCCACTATCTGAGAGAGAGAGATGGCACGCTTAGGACTGGCACACAAGCCCAAAGGCCAATATTAATCTCCCACTGATTGATTTATTGATTTTTTCAGGTAGAATTTAGAACCCAAATAAAGCAAAAAAAAAAAAAATGGCCTTTCTATGGCCCACTGAGTGAGTGATGATGCACACAGGAGTCAGGAGTGGCACACAAGCCCTGAGGCCAATATTTTTCTCCCACTGATTGATGTAGTGATTTTTTCAGGTAGATTTTAGAACCAAAATCAAGCAAAAAAATAAATAGGCTTTCTATGGCCCACTGAGTGAGTGATGATGCACACAGGAGTCAAGAGTGGCACACAAGCCCTGAGGCCAATATTTTTCTCCCACTGATTGATGTAGTGATTTTTTCAGGTAGATTTTATAACCCAAATCAAGCAAAAAAATAAATAGGCTTTCTATAGCCCACTGAGTGAGAGATGACACAGACAGGGATGGCACTCTAGCAGAAATGTCAATCTTAATCTCCCACAAAAAAAAAAAAAAAAAACAGGGAGTGTCCTTCAATTACTATCTCCCTGCAGTAATCTCAGCCAGGTATGGCAGGCAGCAATAAGGAGTGGACTGATGCACAAATTAAATAAAAAGTGTGTACAAACCAAAAAGATAGCTGTGCAGAAAGGAAGGAACAAGAGGATTTGTGCTTTGAAAAAAGCAGTTGGTTTGCACAGCGGCGTACACACAGCAATGCAGCTATCAGGGAGCCTTCTAGGGCAGCCCAATGAGCTACAGCGCTGAGGGGGAAAAAAAAAAAAATGTAGCTTCCACTGTCCCTGCACACCGAAGGTGGTGTTGGGCAGTGGAAATCGCTACAGCACAAGCGGTTTGGTGGTTAATGGACCCTGCCTAACGCTATCCCTGCTTCTGACGAAGCGGCAGCAACCTCTCCCTAAGCTCAGATCAGCAGCAGTAACATGGCGGTCGGCGGGAACTCCCCTTTATAGCCCCTGTGACGCCGCAGACAGCAAGCCAATCACTGCAATGCCCTTCTCTAAGATGGTGGGGACCAGGACCTATGTCATCACGCTGCCCACACTCTGCGTTTACCTTCATTGGCTGAGAAATGGCGCTTTTCGCGTCATTGAAACGCGACTTTGGCGCGAAAGTCGCGTACCGCATGGCCGACCCCGCACAGGGGTCGGATCGGGTTTCATGAAACCCGACTTAGCCAAAAGTCGGCGACTTTTGAAAATGAACGACCCGTTTCGCTCAACCCTAGTCACCGCTGCTTTACGGCCGGTGCTGACACAGTGCAGGGAAGCGCTCGGCAGCAGCGCGTGCATTAGCAGCGCTCCTGACGAAAGCAGTTTTAACCCTGTGGACGCCGGGGGACATGACAGACATCGGAATGTGAGTATGTACTGTTTGTTTGTTTTTTAACTTTTACAATGGTAACCAGGGTAAATATCGCGTTACTAAGCGCGGTCCTGCCTGGTTTACCGGGGACATCGGCATCGTTGAAGACAGTTTCAACGATGCCGAAGTTGTTCCCCAGATCGTTGGTCACTAGAGAGAGCTGTCTGTGTGACAGCTCCCCAGCGACCACACAACGACTTACCAACGATCACGGCCAGGTCGTATCGCTGGTCGTGATCGTTGGTAAATCGTTTAGTGTAACGGTACCTTTAGTTGAATGTATTGGTAGCTCCTATCTCAGTAATGATAACTGAATACAGGTTTTACCTCAGAATTAATAAATAAAACCTTTTGCCCCCCTAGTGGCCGGATAAATGTATCCTCAGAAGCAGAGGTGACTCTTGGTCTTCCTTTCCTGGGGCGGTCCTCATGTGAGCCAGTTTCTTTGTAGCGCTTGATGGCTTTTGCCACTGCACTTGGGGACACTTTCAAAGTTTTCCCAATTTTTCGGACTGACTGACCTTCATTTCTTAAGGTTATGATGGCCACTCGTTTTTCTTTACTTAGCTGCTTTTTTCTTGCCATAATACAAATTCTAACAGTCTATTCAGTAGGACTATCAGCTGTGTATCCACCAGACTTCTGCTCGACACAACTGATGGTCCCAACCCCATTTATAAGGCAAGAAATCCCACTTATTAAACCTGACAGGGCACACCTGTGAAGTGAAAACCATTCTTGGTGACCACCTCTTGAAGCTCATCAAGAGAATGCCAAGAGTGTGCAAAGCAGTCATCAAAGCAAAAGGTGGCTACTTTGAGGAACCTAGAATATAAAAAATAATTTCAGTTGTTTCACACTTTTTTGTTAAGTATATAATTCCACATGTGTTAATTCATAGTTTTGATGCCTTCAGTGTGAATGTACAATTTTTATAGTCATGAAAATACAGAAAAATCTTTAAATGAGAATGTGTGTCCAAACTTTTGGTCTGTACTGTACATGAGGAGATGACTAGTGTTGAGCATTCCGATACCGCAAGTATCGGGTATCGGCCGATATTTGCGGTATCGGAATTCCGATACCGAGATCCGATATTTTTGTGATATCGGGTATCGGTATCGAATCAATAGGGATGTGGAAAATAAAGAATTAAAATAAAAAATATTGATATGCTCACCTCTCCGGCGGCCCCTGGACTTCACGCTGCTATCCGGGAGGCTTCTTTGTTTAAAAAGCGCGCCTTTCGGACCGGTGAATGACGTCCCGGCTTCTGATTGGTCGCGTGCCGCCCATGTGACCAGCACGCGACCAATCAGAGGCCGCGACGTCATTCGCAGGTCCTCAATTCCTAGAATTAGCAGTTTTGTGAATGAGAATGACGTCGCAGCTTCTGATTGGCCGCGTGCCGGTCACATGGGCGGCACGCGGCCAATCAGAAGCCGCGACGTCATTCTCATTCACAAAACTGCTAATTCTAGGAATTGAGGACCTGCGAATGACGTCGCGGCCTCTGATTGGTCGCGTGCCGGTCACATGGGCGGCACGCGACCAATCAGAAGCCGGGACGTCATTCACAGGTCCGAAAGGCGCGCTTTTTAAACAAAGAAGCCTCCCGGTTAGCAGTATGAAGTCCAGGGGCCGCCGGAGAGGTGAGCATATCAATATTTTTTATTTTTATTCTTTATTTTACACATCCCTATGGATCCCAGGGCCTGAAGGAGAGTTTCCTCTCCTTCAGACCCTGGGAACCATGAGAATACCTTCCGATACTTGATGCCCCATTGACTTGTATTGGTTTCGGATATCGGTATCGGCGATATCCGATATTTTTCGGGTATCGGCCGATACTATCCGATACCGATACTTTCAAGTATCGGACGGTATCGCTCAACACTAGAGATGACATAAAGGTATATACTATATATAGGAGGAGATGACACATAGGTATATACTATATACAGAAAGAGATGACATACAGCAGATATATATTATATACAGGGGAGATGACATACAGGTATATGCTATATACACGAGGAGATGACATACAGGTATATGCTATATACAGGAGATGACATACAGGTATATACTATCTACAGGAGGAGAAGACACATATGTATATACTATATACAGGAAAAGATGACATACAGAAAATATATATTATATATAGGGGAGATGACATACAGGTATATACTATATACAGGGATATGGAAACAGGAACACATGGGCTACTTGCACAGTGAACAAGTCTGTAGGAACATGTTCACACACCACCAAGAAACCTGAAGACACAAAAGAGAATAGTAAAACCAAAAACACTCAGTTTGAAAAAAATCGCAGTAATCCGCAAGTGCTAGTAAAAGATGTAAAAAACAGGGTATTTGGTTGATACGTTTTTTGCAAAAAATGTATACTAAGCTGCTCTACCAAACTTCAGTCCTAACTGCTCTGATATGGGTATACCGTGAAGTTTGGTAGAGCAGCTTAGTATACATTTTTTGCAAAAAACGTATCAACCAAATACCCTGTTTTTTACATCTTTTACTAGCACTTGAGGATTACTGCGATTTTTTTCAAACTGAGTGTTTTTGGTTTTATTATTCTCTTTTGTGTCTTCAGGTTTCTTGGTGGTGTGTGAACATGTTCCTACAGACTTGTTCACTGTGCAAGTAGCCCATGTGTTCCTGTTTCCATAATTGTTCTCTTGTGTCTACAAGACTGGGGAGGTATCCATCACTCCTCTTGGGCTATCTGCACAAAAGCTGTTCTACTCTGTATGCACACATGGATTTTTCCTCTCTGAACCCTGTTCACACAGGTAATATACAGATGATCAGGTTTTTAAATACATCAGATAGGGATTGCATACATTAGTTAGGACTGCTCTGATATGGGTATACCGTGAAGTTTGGTAGAGCAGCTTAGTATACATTTTTTGCAAAAAACGTATCAACCAAATACCCTGTTTTTTACATATTTTACTAGCACTTGCGTATTACTGCGATTTTTTTCAAACTGAGTGTTTTTGGTTTTACTATTCTCTTTTGTGTCTTTATATAAAGGGATATGTCTTATAGATTGTGAGCCTTTGTGGGCTGGGTCCTCTCTCTTCCTGTACCAGTCATGACTTGGATCATTTAAGATTATTGTACTTGTTTTTATTATGTATACCCCTCCTCACATGTAAAGCACCATGGAATAAATGCCGCTATAATAATAATAAATAATAATAATATGACATACAGGTATATACTATATACAGGGGAGATGACATGCAGATATATACTATTTACAGGGGAGATTATATACAGGTATATACTCAGGGGAAAATGGCAGGTGTGAGGTCAAAATGACAGTTGTTATGGGGAAAATGAGAGGAGGGGGAAAATGAGAGATGTGAGGGGGAAAATGAGAGGTGTGATGGGAAAATGAGAGAAGTGAGGGCAACGCCGGGCTCTTTAGCTAGTAAATTATAAAATTAAACCTGAAGAAAAATAAGGCTCATTGTGCTTGTCTTGCAGACAACCTCTTATCTGTACGGATGAATTCTAAATTTTTTGTGGTCAGTAAGGACAGTCACTAGATGATTGGCCCCTTTCAAAAGATGTCTCCATTCAGAAATGGTGACTTTAATAACAAAAAGTTCTTTATTTCCAATGTCATAATTCTTTTCTTCAGATGACTTGGTATGAGAAAAGAATGCACATGGATGAAGCTGCATTTTATCTCCTACTTACTGTGACAACACGGCTCCCACCCCAGATTCTGATTCGTCTCCTTCGACAACAAATGGAAGCTCAGGATTTGGATAGACTAGTAATGGTGCTGAAGCAAAAAAGTGTCTTTAGTTTGTCGAAAGCCACTTGTGCCTCTGGAGACCAGAAAAACACTGGTTTTCTTTGTATGTGAAGTAATTGGTAAAATGATTTTTGAAACGTTTTTAAGGAATCTTCTGTAAAAATGTGCAAATCCTTTAAAGCGCTGGACGTCTTTTAAGTTTTTTGCGGTAGGCCAGTCATCTACCACTTTGATTTTACTGAGATCTATCTTTAGAGTTTCTGGCGAGATGATATATCTCTGAAATTGAGTCCTGGTTTGTTTGAACTCATATTTTTAAGGTTTGATATAGAGATGGTCCTCCTGAAAACGTTCCAGGATTAACTGGACATGCCTGCGATGCTCCTCCAAGGAATCTGAAAATATAAGAATGTCATCGAGATAAACAACAACAAATCAATCCAACAAAATATCCAAAAACATCATTAAGGGAGTGCTGAAATGAGGCAAGGGCGTTGCTAAGGCCGAAAGGCATAACCAGATATTCAAAATGTCCGTATCTAGTTCTAAAGGCGGTTTTCCACTCATCTCCTGGGTGAATTTGTGTGAGATTATTAACCACTCTTAGATCGAGTTTTTTTTTAATTCTGGCAGAATGCAGTCATTCCAGCAACTCAGGAATTAAGGGAAGTGAGTTGCAGCTTTTAACAGTAATCTTGTATATTTCTCTGTAATCAATACATGGCTGCAGGGCTGACTCATTCTTTACTACAAAAAGCAAGGGTGCAGAGGTGGCAAAGAAGGAGGTTGAATGAAGCCTTTCTCTAAATTTTCGTCTAGATATTATTTTAGTACTTTCAATTCTGGCTCAGAAAGATTGTAAATTTGCCCAAATGGAATGGATGCTCCAGGAAGCAATTCATTGCGACAGTCGTAAGAACGATGAAGGAGGCAGTTGATTGTCTTTCTTCTTACTGTAGACCTCACTGAACTGCTGATATTGAGGATACTTGATACTTGAATATGTTTATAAAAGGATACATTAGCATGGCAATTGTTCTTTCAGTACTCAGAGGGAAAGGTAATGGTTCTCGATGCACAGTTGATAGAAGGGTTTTGGATTGAAAACCAGGGAATTCCTAGAATAATTGGAAATTTTGGAGATGAAATAAGATGAAAACTAACTGCTTCATGATGATTCAGTTCAAAACAGATTTCAAATGAAGGCAAAAAGTCAGCTTACCAGTATTGGCGTATGTGCTCAACTGTGCAAACCAACACCTCACACGGATCAGGGTGAGGTAGCCACGGCAAAATGAACAGGAAGGAAAAGATCCAGCGTTGGGTGGAGGTTGCGAAAAAATAACTTTTAATTACAAATAATAAACTAAACACTGCATATTGTGTGCGCCACTAACACACTGTTAGGAAAGATCAAGAGAGAGAGATCATGACTAAGACGCAAGTAAAAACACGTTGATCTTTCCAAGCAGTTTGCCGGACACAATATGTAGTGTTTATTTTTTTAATTGGAATTAAAGGGACTCTGTCACCTGAATTTGGAGGGAACAATTTTCAGCCATAGAGGCGGGGTTTTCGGGTGTTTGATTCACCCTTTCCTTACCCGCTGGCTGCATGCTGGCTGCAATATTGGATTGAAGTTCATTCTCTGTCCTCCGTAGTACATGCCTGCACAAGGCAATGTTGCCTTGCGCAGGCGTGTACTATGGAGGACAGAGAATGAACTTCAATCCAATATTGCAGCTAGCGGGTAAGGAAAGGGTGAATCAAACACCCGAAAACCCCGCCTCTATGGCTGAAAATTGTTCTCTCCAAATTCAGGTGACAGAGTCCTTTTAAAAGTTATTTTTTAGTAACCTCCACCCAACGCTGGATCTTTTCCTTCTTGTTCAATACAGATTTTAAGTTCAATTGTCACATGAGTAACAGGTCCAGTTGATAAAAGGTGATCCATCCACAGTTTCCATGCCGAGTGGCATGGATTTAGTCATGCTTGCAATGTTATTATCAAGTGTGAATTGTAAGTCCATGAAATTCCCTCATTCTCCAGAATCTAACATGACAGAGCATTATATTATTTGGCTGCCAATTATGACCTGTATGGGAACGACAAAATGAGAATATGGTGATTGCTCTTTTCCTGCATTACAAATCAGATGGTCTGCATCAAACATTTGATCCATAACTGTGATGAAGGAAACTAAGTCATTAAGGAGGTCAGAATTCCTTTCCACATAAAGTGAGACCTATTCTACAGCCTCATCAGTCAGTAGATTAATGATGAACAGAAGCTTTTTCCTGTCACTGGTAAACGGATAAGGTTGCATCTAAAAATACATATGGCATTGATTAAAGAATCCACAGTAATGATAACAATCCCCTCTGAACTTTGCGGGTAGCAGCATGCGTGTGTTTGATTCCAGGCCAGCGTTACGCAAATCCAGAAGTTGCCTCTATAACTCAATAATTTCTTTTTGCTGACTCAACACCAAAGTTGGCAACTTAGAAAATTTTTCTTGATATGTGGCCCCAAAATTGTGAAGTTCAGCAACCTGTTGCCTTAGGGTGGTTGCAACAGATTCCATTTTGAGTGCGAGATTATTCTGTTATGGACTGACCTGGGTTGGAGTAGTGGTATTGTAGTGGTTATGCTCTGCACCCATTTCTGTGGAAGTACTGTGCGTAACAACTAATTTGACTACTATGAAACCATGCTTGTGGGAATACTGTGCCAGAAAAGCCTGTGTGTGTAGTCTGCATAGATGCTGTGGACTGTTCTGGTTTGGAATAGTGGTTTTGCAGTCACTAGTAGCAGCACTGGCAGGTAGCATAATCAGTAATATCCAGGGGTTGGTACGCAGAGAAGCAATGTAGTTAAAGGATTGGTACACAGAAGCAGCAGTATTATAGTGGAATGAAGGAGAAGGTGAAAGGAAGCTTGACAAAAGGCTGGTAGCTCAATAATCTTGCAAGGAAGGAAGTGCAGTGACAGGTTTAAGTACAGTGTTCAATTAGGGTGGAGCCAATCAGGAACTCAGGTTAGAGTACAATCAGAAACAACACAGGTACTAGTACCTGGGTAAGCAAGCAACTGTTCTGAAAGCGGAATAGCTCAGAGAGAAGAGCTGCTGGGTTCAATTCCTGACAACGTGTCTCTGTAGGAATACTCTGAAAAATGCCCCCGTATGGGTAAAACAGCTTGTGTGGGTGTGCTCTGCAAAACACCCTCTTTAAAAAAAAAAAAATGGGTAGGCCACAAAACATTGTGGCTAGAAAATAAAACAAAAAAACTGCAATTGCTGGCTGCAGCTGGTATAGTTCTATACTCAGCCCAAGGTATGGACCAGTCCTGTGGGATTCACACCTGGTTCTTTTTCACGTGAGCTTGCCCACGTTGGATGTGGGGAGGCACTTGCACCTGTCTGTGATCACACCTCCTGCCATGCTAAACACAAGTTCCTACAGTACACTTGCCACAGGGCAGGCCTGCACCTCCAAGTTGTAAAGGGCTAGATCAGGCCATGTGTCATATTTGGAAACCCAGAAGTTAAATGTGCCAGACCCATCAATCAGTATGTGGAGATGTGTGGACACATGGTAACACAAAACCCATTCTTAATTAACCCCTTCCCGACCCATGACGCCACGTAGGCGTCATGAAAGTCGGTGCCAATCCGACCCATGACGCCTATGTGGCATCATGGAAAGATCGCGTCCCTGCAGATCGGGTGAAAGGGTTAACTCCCATTTCACCCGATCTGCAGGGACAGGGGGAGTGGTAGTTTAGCCCAGGGGGGGTGGCTTCACCCCCCCGTGGCTACGATCGCTCTGATTGACTGATTGGCTGTTGAAAGTGAAACTGCCAATCAGAGCGATTTGTAATATTTCACCTATTATAACGGGTGAAAAATTACAATCCAGCCATGGCCGATGCTGCAATATCATCGGCCATGGCTGGAAATACTAATGTGCCCCCACCCCACCCCACCGATCGCCCCCCCAGCCCTCCGATCTGCCCGGTACACTGCCCCGCTCCCCTCCATCCTGTGCTCCGCTCCCCCCGTGCTCTTGTCCGCTCACCCCCGTGCTCCAATCACCCCCCCGTGCTCCAATCACCCCCCCTGCACTCCGATCCACCCCCCCGTGCTCCGTTCCACCCCCCGTGCTCTGTTCCACCCCCCCGTGCTCCGTTCCACCCCCCCGTGCTCCGTTCCACCCCCCCGGTGCTCCGTTCCACCCCTCCCGCGTTCCGATCCACCCCCCCATGCTCCGATCCCCCCCCGTGCTCCCCCAGCACCCCATCATACTTACCGATGCTGCCGGGGTCCGTCCGTCTTCTCCCTGGGCGCCGCCATCTTCCAAAATGGCGGGCGCATGCGCAGTGCGCCCGCCGAATCTGCCGGCCGGCAGATTCGTTCAAAGTGCATTTTGATCACTGAGATATAATCTATCTCAGTGATCAAAATAAAAAAAAATAATAAATGACCCTCCCCCCTTTGTCACCCCTATAGGTAGGGACAATAAAAAAATAAAGAATTTTTTTTTTCCCACTAATGTTAGAATAGGGTTAGGGTTAGGGCTAGGGTTAGGGGTAGGGTTAGGGTTAGGGGTAGGGTTAGGGGTAGGGGTAGGGGTAGGGTTAGGGTTAGGGGTAGGGTTAGGGTTAGGGGTAGGGGTAGGGGTAGGGTTAGGGTTAGGTCTAGGGTTAGGGTTTCGGTATGTGCACACGTATTCTGGTCCTCTGCGGATTTTTCCGCTGCGGATTTCATAAATCCGCAGTGCTAAACCGCTGCGGATTTATGGCGGATTTACCGTGTTTTTTCTGCGCATTTCACTGCGGTTTTACAACTGCGATTTTCTACTGGAGCAGTTGTAAAACCGCTGCGGAATCCGCACAAAGAAGTGACATGCTGCGGAATGTAAACCGCTGCGTTTCCGTGCAGTTTTTCTGCAGCATGTGTACAGCGATTTTTGTTTCCAATAGTTTTACATTGAACTGTAAACTCATGGGAAACTGCTGCGGATCCGCAGCGTTTTCCGCAGCGTGTGCACATACCTTTAGAATTAGGCTATGTGCACACGGTGCGGATTTGGCTACGGATCCGCAGCGGATTTGTTTCCAATAGGTTTACATTGAACTGTAAACTCATGGGAAACTGCTGCGGATCCGCAGCGTTTTCCGCAGCGTGTGCACATACCTTTAGAATTAGGCTATGTGCACACGGTGCGGATTTGGCTGCGGATCCGCAGCGGATTGGCCGCTGCGGATTCGTAGCAGTTTTCCATCAGGTTTACAGTACCAAGTAAACCTATGGAAAACCAAATCCGCTGTGCCCATGGTGCGGAAAATACCGCGCGGAAACGCTGCGTTGTATTTTCCGCAGCATGTCAATTCTTTGTGCGGATTCCGCAGCGTTTTACACCTGTTCCTCAATAGGAATCCGCAGGTGAAATCCGCACAAAAAACACTGGACATCCATGGTAAATCCGCAGGTAAAACGCAGTGCCTTTTACCCGCGTATTTTTCAAAAATGATGCTGAAAAATCTCACACGAATCCGCAACGTGGGCACATAGCCTTAGGGTTAGGGTTAGGGTTGGAATTAGGGTTGTGGTTAGGGTTAGGGGTGTGTTGGGGTTAGGGTTGTGGTTAGGGGTGTGTTGGGGTTAGGATTGTGATTAGGGTTATGGCTACAGTTGGGATTAGGGTTAGGGGTGTGGGGGGGTTAGTGTTGGAGGTAGAATTGAGGGGTTTCCACTGTTTAGGCACATCAGGGGTCTCCAAACGCAACATGGCGCCACCATTGATTCCAGCCAATCTTGTATTCAAAAAGTCAAATGGTGCTCCCTCCCTTCCGAGCCCCGACGTGCACCCAAACAGTGGTTTACCCCCACATATGGGGTACCATCATACTCAGGACAAACTGCGCAACAATTACTGGGGTCCAATTTCTCCTGTTACCCTTGTGAAAATAAAAAAATGCTTGCTAAAACATCATTTTTGAGGAAAGAAAAATGATTTTTTTATTTTCACGGCTCTGCGTTGTAAACGTCTGTGAAGCACTTGGGGGTTCAAAGTGCTCACTGTTATGTTTGCTAATGACAGGTGTTATGAAGGCAATCCAGAAACACAGTGTGCTTAGCGATCAGAGCGCACACAGTGATCTGACAAATACCCAAAAATACAAGAACGAGCTCTGAGACGTGGAAACTCTGTAGACTGCACACCTGATCCTATCCTAAACACAACTAAAAGCGGCTGTGGATTGCGCCTAACAACTACCTAGGCAACTCGGCACAGCCTAAGAAACTAGCTAGCCTGAAGATAGAAAAATAGGCCTGACTTGCCCCAGAGAAATTCCCCAAAGGAAAAGGCAGCCCCCCACATATAATGACTGTGAGTAAGATGAAAAGACAAAACGTAGGGATGAAATAGATTCAGCAAAGTGGGGCCCGATATTCTAGGACAGAGCGAGGACAGTAAAGCGAACTTTGCAGTCTACAAAAAACCCTAAAGCAAAACCACGCAAAGGGGGCAAAAAAAACCCCACCGTGCCGAACTAACGGCATGGCGGTACACCCTTTGCGTCTCAGAGCTTCCAGCAAAACAAAAGACAAGCTGGACAGAAAAAAGCAACAAAAAAGCAAAAGGCACTTAGCTATACAGAGCAGCAGGTCACAGGAACAATCAGGAGAAGCTCAGATCCAACACTGAAACATTGACAAGGAGCAAGGATAGCAGCATCAGGCGGAGTTAAGTAATGAAGCAGCTAAGGAGCTCACCAGAACACCTGAGGGAGGAAGCTCAGAAGCTGCAGTACCACTTGTGACCACAGGAGTGAATTCAGCCACAGAATTCAAAACAGTACCCCCCCTTGAGGAGGGGTCACCGAACCCTCACCAGAGCCCCCAGGCCGACCAGGATGAGCCACATGAAAGGCACGAACAAGATCGGAAGCATGAACATCAGAGGCAAAAACCCAGGAATTATCTTCCTGAGCATAACCCTTCCATTTAACCAAATACTGGAGTTTCCGTCTAGAAACACGAGAATCCAAAATCTTCTCCACAATATACTCCAATTCCCCCTCCACCAAAACCGGGGCAGGAGGCTCAACAGATGGAACCATAGGTGCCACGTATCTCCGCAACAACGACCTATGGAATACATTATGTATGGAAAAGGAGTCTGGGAGGGTCAAACGAAAAGACACAGGATTGAGAACCTCAGAAATCCTATACGGACCAATAAAACGAGGTTTAAATTTAGGAGAGGAAACCTTCATAGGAATATGACGAGAAGATAACCAAACCAGATCCCCAACACGAAGTCGGGGACCCACACGGCGTCTGCGATTAGCGAAAAGTTGAGCTTTCTCCTGGGACAAGATCAAATTGTCCACTACCTGAGTCCAGATCTGCTGCAACCTATCCACCACAGAATCCACACCAGGACAGTCCGAAGACTCAACCTGTCCTGAAGAGAAACGAGGATGGAACCCAGAATTGCAAAAAAATGGAGAAACCAAGGTAGCCGAGCTGGCCCGATTATTAAGGGCGAACTCAGCCAACGGCAAAAAGGACACCCAATCATCCTGGTCTGCAGAAACAAAACATCTCAGATATGTTTCCAAGGTCTGATTGGTTCGTTCGGTCTGGCCATTAGTCTGAGGATGGAAAGCCGAGGAAAAGGATAGGTCAATGCCCATCCTACCACAAAAGGCTCGCCAAAACCTTGAAACAAACTGGGAACCTCTGTCAGAAACAATATTCTCAGGAATGCCATGCAACCGAACCACATGCTGAAAGAACAAAGGTACCAAATCAGAGGAGGAAGGCAATTTAGCCAAGGGCACCAGATGGACCATCTTAGAAAAGCGATCACAGACCACCCAAATGACTGACATCTTTTGAGAAACGGGAAGGTCAGAAATGAAATCCATCGAAATATGTGTCCAAGGCCTCTTTGGGACCGGCAAGGGCAAAAGCAACCCACTGGCACGAGAACAGCAGGGCTTAGCCCTAGCACAAATCCCACAGGACTGCACAAAAGTACGTACATCCCGTGACAGAGATGGCCACCAGAAGGATCTAGCCACTAACTCTCTGGTACCAAAGATCCCAGGATGACCAGCCAACACCGAACAATGAAGTTCAGAGATAAGTTTATTAGTCCACCTATCAGGGACGAACAGTTTCTCTGCTGGACAACGATCAGGTTTATTCGCCTGAAATTTTTGCAGCACCCGCCGCAAATCAGGGGAGATGGCAGACACAATGACTCCTTCCTTGAGGATACCCGCTGGCTCAGATAAACCCGGAGAGTCGGGCACAAAACTCCTAGACAGAGCATCCGCCTTCACATTTTTAGAGCCCGGAAGGTACGAAATCACAAAGTCGAAACGGGCAAAAAATAACGACCAACGGGCCTGTCTAGGATTCAAGCGCTTGGCAGACTCGAGATAAGTCAAGTTCTTATGATCAGTCAATACCACCACGCGATGCTTAGCTCCTTCAAGCCAATGACGCCACTCCTCGAATGCCCACTTCATGGCCAGCAACTCTCGATTGCCCACATCATAATTACGCTCAGCGGGCGAAAACTTCCTGGAAAAGAAAGCACATGGTTTCATCACTGAGCAATCAGAACCTCTCTGTGACAAAACCGCCCCTGCTCCAATCTCAGAAGCATCAACCTCGACCTGGAACGGAAGAGAAACATCTGGCTGACACAACACAGGGGCAGAACAAAAACGACGCTTCAACTCCTGAAAAGCTTCCACAGCAGCAGAAGACCAATTAACCAAATCAGCACCCTTCTTGGTCAAATCGGTCAATGGTTTGGCAATGCTAGAAAAATTACAGATGAAGCGACGATAAAAATTAGCAAAGCCCAGGAACTTTTGCAGACTTTTCAGAGATGTCGGCTGAATCCAATCCTGGATGGCTTGGACCTTAACTGGATCCATCTCGATAGTAGAAGGGGTAAAGATGAACCCCAAAAATGAAACTTTCTGCACACCGAAGAGACACTTTGATCCCTTCACAAACAAAGAGTTAGCACGCAGGACCTGAAAAACCATTCTGACCTGCTTCACATGAGACTCCCAATCATCTGAGAAGATCAAAATGTCATCCAAGTAAACAATCAGGAATTTATCCAGATACTCACGGAAGATGTCATGCATAAAAGACTGAAACACAGATGGAGCATTGGCAAGTCCGAACGGCATCACTAGATACTCAAAATGACCCTCGGGCGTATTGAATGCAGTTTTCCATTCATCTCCTTGCCTGATTCTCACCAGATTATACGCACCACGAAGATCTATCTTAGTGAACCAACTAGCCCCCTTAATCCGAGCAAACAAGTCAGATAACAATGGCAAGGGATACTGAAATTTAACAGTGATCTTATTAAGAAGGCGGTAATCAATACACGGTCTCAGCGAACCATCCTTCTTGGCTACAAAGAAGAACCCTGCTCCCAGTGGTGATGACGATGGGCGAATATGTCCCTTCTCCAGGGATTCCTTCACATAACTGCGCATAGCGGCGTGTTCGGGCACGGATAAATTAAATAATCGACCTTTAGGGAATTTACTACCAGGAATCAAATTGATAGCACAATCACAATCCCTATGCGGAGGTAGAGCATCGGACTTGGGCTCTTCAAATACATCCTGATAATCAGACAAGAACTCTGGGACCTCAGAAGGGGTGGATGACGAAATCGACAAAAATGGAACATCACCATGTACCCCCTGACAACCCCAGCTGGATACCGACATGGAATTCCAATCCAATACTGGATTATGGGTTTGTAGCCATGGCAACCCCAACACGACCACATCATGCAGATTATGCAACACCAGAAAGCGAATAACTTCCTGATGTGCAGGAGCCATGCACATGGTCAGCTGGGCCCAGTATTGAGGTTTATTCTTGGCCAAAGGTGTAGCATCAATTCCTCTCAATGGAATAGGACACCGCAAAGGCTCCAAGAAAAACCCACAACGTTTAGCATAATCCAAATCCATCAGATTCAGGGCAGCGCCAGAATCCACAAACGCCATGACAGAAAACGACGACAAAGAGCATATCAAGGTAATGGACAGAAGGAATTTGGACTGTACAGTACCAATGACGGCAGACCTAGCGGACCGCTTAGTGCGCTTAGGACAATCAGAAATAGCATGAGTGGAATCACTACAGTAGAAACACAGACCATTCAGACGTCTGTATTCCTGCCGTTCAACTCTAGTCATAGTCCTATCGCACTGCATAGGCTCAGGTTTAACCTCAGGCAGTACCGCCAAATGGTGCACAGATTTACGCTCGCGCAAGCGTCGACCGATCTGAATGGCCAAAGACAAAGACTCATTCAAACCAGCAGGCATAGGAAATCCCACCATGACATCCTTAAGAGCCTCAGAGAGACCCTTTCTGAACAAAGCTGCCAGCGCAGATTCATTCCACTGAGTGAGTACTGACCATTTCCTTAATTTCTGACAATATACTTCTATATCATCCTGACCCTGGCACAAAGCCAGCAAATTTTTCTCAGCCTGATCCACTGAATTAGGCTCATCGTACAGCAATCCGAGCGCCAGGAAAAACGCATCGACACTACTCAATGCAGGGTCTCCTGGCGCAAGAGAAAATGCCCAGTCTTGAGGGTCGCCGCGCAAAAAAGAAATAATAATCAAAACCTGTTGAATAGGATTACCAGAAGAATGAGGTTTCAAGGCCAGAAATAGCTTACAATTATTTTTGAAACTTAGAAACTTAGTTCTATCTCCAAAAAACAAATCAGGAATAGGAATTCTTGGTTCTAACATAGATTTCTGATCAATAGTATCTTGAATTTTTTGTACATTTATAACGAGATTATCCATTGAAGAGCACAGACCCTGAATATCCATGTCCACACCTGTGTCCAGAATCACCCAAATGTCTAGGGGAAAAAAAAAAAAGTGAACACAGAGCAGAAAAAAAAAAAAATGATGTCAGAACTTTTTCTTTCCCTCTATTGAGAATCATTAGTGGGGCTCCTTGTACTGTTATGTTTGCTAATGACAGGTGTTATGAAGGCAATCCAGAAACACAGTGTGCTTAGCGATCAGAGCGCACACAGTGATCTGACAAATACCCAAAAATACAAGAACGAGCTCTGAGACGTGGAAACTCTGTAGACTGCACACCTGATCCTATCCTAAACACAACTAAAAGCGGCTGTGGATTGCGCCTAACAACTAGCTAGGCAACTCGGCACAGCCTAAGAAACTAGCTAGCCTGAAGATAGAAAAATAGGCCTGACTTGCCCCAGAGAAATTCCCCAAAGGAAAAGGCAGCCCCCCACATATAATGACTGTGAGTAAGATGAAAAGACAAAACGTAGGGATGAAATAGATTCAGCAAAGTGGGGCCCGATATTCTAGGACAGAGCGAGGACAGTAAAGCGAACTTTGCAGTCTACAAAAAACCCTAAAGCAAAACCACGCAAAGGGGGCAAAAAAAAACCCACCGTGCCGAACTAACGGCACGGCGGTACACCCTTTGCGTCTCAGAGCTTCCAGCAAAACAAAAGACAAGCTGGACAGAAAAAAGCAACAAGCAAAAGGCACTTAGCTATACAGAGCAGCAGGTCACAGGAAAAATCAGGAGAAGCTCAGATCCAACACTGAAACATTGACAAGGAGCAAGGATAGCAGCATCAGGCGGAGTTAAGTAATGAAGCAGCTAAGGAGCTCACCAGAACACCTGAGGGAGGAAGCTCAGAAGCTGCAGTACCACTTGTGACCACAGGAGTGAATTCAGCCACAGAATTCACAACAGCTCACCACATATCTAGATAAGTTCCTTTGGGGGTCTAGTTTCTAAAATGGGGTCACTTGTGGGGGGTTTCTACTGTTTAGGCACACCAGGGGCTCTGCAAACGCAACGTGACGCCCACAGACCATTCCATCAAAGTCTGCATTTCAAAACGTCACTACTTCCCTTCT
The DNA here is from genome assembly GCF_032444005.1 of Ranitomeya imitator. Taxonomy (NCBI): domain Eukaryota; kingdom Metazoa; phylum Chordata; class Amphibia; order Anura; family Dendrobatidae; genus Ranitomeya; species Ranitomeya imitator. Next base: position 324,978,239 of record NC_091286.1, on the reverse strand, counting down.
GAGCCCCGACGTGTGCCCAAACAGTGGTTTACCCCCACACATGGGGTATCAGCGTACTCAGGAGAAACTGGACAACAACCTTTGGGGTCCAATTTCTCCTGTAACCCTTGGGAAAATAAAAAATTCTGGGCTAAATAATTATTTTTGAGGAAAGAAAACGTATTTATTATTTTCACGGCTCTGTATTATAAACTTCTGTGAAGCACTTGGGGGTTTAAAGTGCTCACCACACATCTAGATAAGTTCCTTGGGGGGTCTAGTTTCTAAAATGCGGTCACTTGTGGGGGGTTTCTACTGTTTAGGCACACCAGGGGCTCTGCAAATGCAACGTGACGCCCGCAGACCATTCCATCAAAGTCTGCATTTCAAAAGTCACTACTTCCCTTCTGAGCCCCGACGTGTGCCCAAACAGTGGTTTACCCCCACATATGGGGTATCAGCGTACTCAGGAGAAACTGGACAACAACTTTTGGGGTGAAATTTCTCCTGTTACCCTTGGGAAAATAAAAAATTGCAGGCTAAAAGATCATTTTTGAGAAAATAATTTTTTTTTTTATTTTCATGGCTATTCGTTATAAACTTCTGTGAAGCACTTGGGGGTTCAAAGTCCTCACCACACATCTAGATAAGTTCCTTTCGGGGTCTAGTTTCCAAAATGGGGTCACTTGTGGGGGGTTTCTACTATTTAGCCACATCAGGGGCTCTGCAAACGCAATGTGACGCCCACAGAGCATTCCATCAAAGTCTGCATTTCAAAACGTCACTACTTCACTTCCGAGCCCCGGCATGTGCCCAAACAGTGGTTTACCCCCACATATGGGGTATCAGCATACTCAGGAGAAACTGGACAACAACTTTTGGGGTCAAATTTCTCCTGTTACCCTTGGGAAAATAAAAAATTGCAGGCTAAAAGATCATTTTGGAGAAAATAATTTTTATTTTTTATTTTCATGGCTCTGCGTTATAAACTTCTGTGAAGCACTTGGGGGTTTAAAGTGCTCAATATGCATCTAGATAAGTTCCTTGGGGGGTCTAGTTTCCAAAATGGGGTCACTTATGGGGGATCTCCAATGTTTAGGCATACAGGGGCTCTCCAAACGTGACATGGTGTCCGCTAATGATTGGAGCTAATTTTCCATTTAAAAAGCCAAATGGCGTGCCTTCCCTTCCGAGCCCTGCCGTGCGCCCAAACAGTGGTTTACCCCCACATATCGGGTATCAGCGTACTCAGGACAAACTGAACAAGAACATTTGGGGTCCAATTTCTCCTATTACCCTTGGCAAAATAGGAAATTCCAGGCTAAAAAATCATTTTTGAGGAAAGAAAAATTATTTTTTATTTTCATGGCTTTGCGTTATAAACTTCTGTGAAGCACCTGGGGGTTTAAAGTGCTCAATATGCATCTAGATAAGTTCCCTGGGGGGTCTAGCTTCCAAAATGGGGTCACTTGTGGGGGAGCTCCAATGTTTAGGCACACAGGGGCTCTCCAAACGCGACATGGTGTCCGCTAACAATTGGAGCTAATTTTCCATTCAAAAAGTCAAATGGCGCGCCTTCCCTTCCGAGCCCTGCCGTGTGCCCAAACAGTGGTTTACCCCCACATATGAGGTATCGGCGTACTCGGGAGAAATTGCCCAACAAATTTTACGATCCATTTTATCCTATTGCCCATGTGAAAATGAAAAAATTGAGGCAAAAAAATTTTTTGGGTGAAAAAAAAGTACTTTTTCATTTTTACAGATAAATTTGTGAAGCACTTGAGGGTTTAAAGTGCTCACTAGGCATCTAGATAAGTTCCTTGGGGGGTCTAGTTTCCAAAATGGGGTCACTTGTGGGGGAACGCCAATGTTTAGGCACACAGGGGCTCTCCAAACGCGACATGGTGTCCGCTAACGATGGAGATAATTTTTCATTCAAAAAGTCAAATGGCGCTCCTTCCCTTCCGAGCCTTACCATGTGCCCAAACAGTGGTTTACCCCCATATGTGAGGTATCGGTGTACTCAGGAGAAATTGCCCAACAAATTTTAGGATCCATTTTATCCTGTTGCCCATGTGAAAATGAAAAAATTGAGGCTAAAATAATTTTTTTGTGAAAAAAAGTACTTTTTCATTTTTACGGATCAATTTGTGAAGCACCTGGGGGTTCAAAGTGCTCACTATGCATCTAGATAAGTTCCTTGGGGCGTCTAGTTTCCAAAATGGGGTCACTTGTGGGGGAACTCCAATTTTTAGGCACACGGGGGCTCTCCAAACGTGACATGGTGTCCGCTAAAGAGTGCAGCCAATTTTTCATTCAAAAAGTCAAATGGCGCTCCTTCCCTTCCAAGCCCTGCCGTGCGCCCAAACAGTGGTTTACCCCAACATATGAGGTATCAGTGTACTCAGGACAAATTGGACAACAAATTTCGTGGTTCAGTTTCTCCTTTTACCATTGGGAAAATAAAAAAATTGTTGCTAAAAGATAATTTTTGTGACTAAAAAGTTACCTGAAGGGTTAATAAACTTCTTGAATGTGGTTTTGAGTACCTTGAGGGGTGCATTTTTTAGAATGGTGTCACTTTTGGGTATTTTCAGCCATATAGACCCCTCAAACTGACTTCAAATGTGAGGTGGTCCCTAAAAAAAATGGTTTTGTAAATTTTGTTGTAAAAATGAGAAATCGCTGGTCAAATTTTAACCCTTATAACTTCCTAGCAAAAAAATTTTTATTTCCAAAATTGTGCTGATGTAAAGTATACATATTGGAAATGTTATTTATTAACTATTTTGTGTCACATAACTCTCTGGTTTAACAGAATAAAAATTCAAAATGTGAAAATTGCGAAATTTTCTAAATTTTTGCCAAATTTCCGTTTTTATCACAAATAAACGCAGAATTTATTGACCTAAATTTACCACTAACATGAAGCCCAATATGTCACGAAAAAACAATCTCAGAACCGCTAGGATCCGTTGAAGCGTTCCTGAGTTATTACCTCATAAAGGGACACTGGTCAGAATTGCAAAAAACGGCAAGGTCTTTAAGGTCAAAATAGGCTGGGTCATGAAGGGGTTAAAATAAAGACACAAAGCCTCAAATTGGAAATCAATATCCGTGGTTATTATTCAGGGTAACATGAAATAAATTAATTGAATATTACCAATAAATATCTTGATAAATAAATTAATACCAATAATTACATAAATTAATTAAATAACACCAATAAATAACTGAAACAATCCACCCAATAGTTGAGTGATTTTACCCTCAAATAAACAACCACGACAAGGAAATGACCACAACAAAATAGGGAGGGCGGGCGGGATCTTCTCTCTTCATTAATGATATGAGGAAAACTGAGGTAAAACTGCCTATTTATAGACAAAATTCTTCCCGTTTTTTTTACAGCTGACCAATGAAAAGGCATAAAAAGAGCGCCAACAAAACCAGAAATAACCAACTCGTGATACCACAGCTTTACACATTACTCATTTAACCCTAAAAATTCATATCAGAAACCATCCAAATATAAAACCAAAGTGATATTAAAGTAAGAAATGAAAAATAAACTGTAGGGTCTGTGTTCCCATGAGACCTCCCCGCATACTTGGCTTCAGGGGAGGGCTTCCATACTCTTCCAGCAAGTTGTTGAAACTGTCATGCTCATGGATTTGATACTTTAAGCTTTTGTGGTTGGCTTCTGTTTCTGCCGAGCCACAGGAGAAGAACATTTTCTCTTAGTGTTTGGGCTCTGTGTTCTGTCTGCAGTCTGTCTAGCTTAACACAGGTGTTTGATTTGTCACCTTTTTGGTGCAGTTTTATAGTATGTGCCCCAGTGGGCATTTCCTAGTTAATTGATTAATTTACATGTTTTATATTGTATTGTTATTTGGAGCAAGTCTGAGAGCTTTGAGCTAAAAATTCTCAACTTATTTCCTTGCTATAATTTGCACCTCTCTTCTGTTTAACTTTAGTAAGTGTTAGGGTTGGCGGAACGCACCAAATATATTGTTTATTGAAAGGAATTGGTGCGTTCGCAACCTGGGATCCACCGTGCAGGAAAGTACCTGCTGCTAAATAATGGCGGCTCTATATGGCGGTATATACTAACTCTGTTAGCTTCACAGAGTAACCGCGAGAGGTGAGCTCTGTGCCCTGTTAGACTTTCACAGAGGCACAGGCCAACTACCCAGATGTGAGCAGTGAGTGGTCATGCATGCATACTCAATCTCCTCGCCGGAGGAGCCAGCATTCTAGGGGCTTATTTCAGCCGGGTCCCTGAACACATTTATACACAATCTCCTCGCCGGAGGTGCCAGCATTCTAGGGGCTTATTTCAGCCGGGTCCCTGAACACATACAAACACATGACCATATTGGCGCAAAGCATATAGCAAAAGACGATACTAGCGCATGGCCGTGCGGTCATGCGCAGTTTATATAGTTGCAGCACAGGAAGCTGCTACTGAAGTTTTTGCCCTTTCAGGACCTTCCAGAAGGACCAATGGAAAGTGCTGCAGTACCTGAGCATGTTTTGCCCTTTCAGGACCTTCCAGAAGGACCAATGGAATGTACTGCAGCACCTGAGCATGTGACTGAACATGTAGCCCTCGACCTCCAATGGGAGACCCTGCCCTGGGCATGCTCAGTGTGAGTAAACAAGGACTTAGTCCCAGAGAGGCTCGCTCGCCGCAGATCAGTGCAGGGTACCATAGGAAAGCCAGAAAAGGCAGTAGTGACCCTATGCACCGAATCAGCCCCAGCGAGACGCTGGGAGCGACGTCTCCGCTGAGCAGAGCCCACTGCGGCCGATACCGAATGGGAGACCGCAGCAGACACGGATCGAGATTCCCCCTGTGCAGCAGAGGAAACTCGACTCCTAACATTACCCCCCCTCCTAGGGCCCCCCTCCTTGAGCCTCACTACGCTCAAAAGCTGCGATAAGCAGCGGAGCCCGAATGTGCTCCACAGGCTCCCAGGTTCTATCCTCTGGGCCATGACCCTTCCAGTCCACCAGATAAAATTTCTTGCCACGTTCCACCTTGCACCCCACAATAGCATTCACCTCAAACTCATCCGTGGATGAACCCGATGTCCCAGCAGATGACTCGGAAAACCGGGACAAATGAACGGGCTTTAAGAGGGAAACGTGGAAAGTATCGGTGATACCAAGGCGTGGAGGAATAGCCAAGCGGTAGACCACAGGGTTGACCTGTTCCAGAACCTTAAACGGGCCAATGTAGCGAGGAGCAAACTTAGTGGACTCAACTCGCAGCCTGATGTTACGGGCGGAGAGCCACACTAAGTCGCCAGGAGCAAAGACCGGAGCGGGGCGCCGGTGTGTATCAGCCGAAACCCTCATTCTCTCCTTGGAGGCCCGGATGGCATCCTGTGTGCGGTCCCAGATGTCACGTGCCTCCACCGCCCAGTCTGCCACCCTAGAATCGGTGGATGACACGAGCATGGGCACAGGGACACGCGGATGCTGGCCGTAATTAAGGAGAAAAGGAGTTTGACCAGTGGAATCGGCTACGGCGTTGTTCAGGGCAAATTCCGCCCAAGGTAGCAAAGATGCCCAGTCATCCTGCCTAGCAGAGACGAAATGTCGCAAATATGTCACCAGAGTCTGGTTGGTTCTCTCCACCAACCCATTCGTCTCGGGATTGTATGCAGAGGAGAGGTTTAACTCTATGCTGAGTAAACGGCAGAGCTCTCTCCAAAACCGAGATGCGAACTGGGGACCCCGATCACTGACAATCTTATCAGGCATACCATGCAAACGGAAAACGTGTTTAATGAACAACACCGCCAAGGCCCGTGCTGAGGGTAACCGAGGAAGCGGCACCAAATGCACCATCTTGGAGAAGTGGTCGGTGACAACCCAAATAATGGAGCAGCCATTCGACTTGGGTAGACCCACCACAAAGTCCCTCCCGACCATCTCCCAGGGCCTGTCTGCCACCGGTAGAGGGTAAAGCAACCCAGCAGGCCGTTGCCGAGGAGACCGATTCTGGGCGCAAGAAACGCACGCCTGAATATAGTCCTTGACATCTCGGGCCATATGCGGCCACCAGTATGTTCTCGCCAGAAGCTCAGATGTCCTCTTGGTCCCAAAATGCCCACCCACTCTGGAGGAGTGAGCCCAAGAGAGAACCTCCGGTCGCAAGTTAGCTGGTACGAAAGTCTTGCCCGGGGGCACAGTCTCTAGCGAAACCGGAGCTACAGTTCTCAGGCTCTCAGAAGGGACAATAAGCCGAGGCTCCTCCTCCGATGACACCACGGAGCGGGAGAGAGCGTCAGCACGAACGTTCTTCTCCCCGGAGAGGAAATGGAGAGTAAAATGGAACCGGGAGAAGAACAGGGACCATCTAGCCTGGCGAGAATTCAGCCGCTGGGCCGTTTGCAGATACACCAAGTTCTTGTGGTCAGTGAAGACTTGGAAGGGAAAGCGAGCTCCCTCCAAGAGATGTCTCCACTCCGAAAAAGCCAACTTCATGGCCAGCAACTCCCTGTCCCCGATGGAATAATTCCTCTCCGCTGGTGTGAAGGTCTTGGAGAAGAAGAAGCAAGGATGCTTCCGACCTTGAGCATCCTTTTGGAAAAGGACTGCTCCAGCACCAACGGATGAGGCATCCACCTCCAAGATAAATGGCTTATCAACATCGGGGCGATGTAGGATGGGAGCGCTAGCGAAGTGTGATTTGATCAAGAGAAAGGCTTTGGAGACCTCCTCTGACCACAACTTGGGATTTGCTCCCTTCTTGGTGAGGGCAACCAAGGGAGCTACCAAAGTTGAGAAGTGTGGAATGAACTGGCGATAGTAATTAATGAACCCCATAAAGCGCTGCACCGCTTTAAGAGAATGGGGTTCTTGCCAGTCCATTACAGCCTGTAGCTTGGCAGGATCCATAGCCAAACCCTGGGCAGAGATGATATAACCAAGGAAAGGCAAGGACTCCTGCTCAAACACACACTTCTCCAACTTGGCGTAGAGGGAGTTTGCCCGTAAGAGGTCGAAGACTTTGCGAACATCTCTCCGATGGGAGTCAATATCTGGAGAGAAGATGAGAATATCATCCAGATAGACTACGACCGAGGTGGTGAGCATATCCCGGAAGATGTCGTTCACAAAGTCTTGGAAAATGGCTGGGGCATTACAGAGCCCGAAGGGCATCACCAGATATTCATAGTGCCCATCCCTGGTGTTAAAAGCCGTCTTCCATTCATCCCCCTCACGGATGCGAATCAGGTTGTAAGCACCCCGCAGATCTAACTTTGTAAATACCCTCGCTCCCCGTAGCCTATCAAACAGCTCAGATATCAGGGGTAGTGGGTACTTGTTCTTAACGGTGATGGCGTTAAGACCCCTGTAGTCTATGCATGGACGTAAGTCTCCAGTCTTCTTCTGTACGAAGAAGAACCCTGCCCCTGCCGGTGACACTGACTTCCTAATGAATCCTCTTGCCAGATTCTCCTGGATGTACTGGGACATTGCCTCCGTCTCCGGGAGAGATTATCGGATAGACTCGACCCCGGGGAGCCTCAGCACCAGGCAAGAGGTCAATAGGACAGTCATAGGGGCGGTGAGGAGGAAGGGTCTCCGCAGCTCTTTTGGAGAACACGTCTGCATAGGGCCAATAGTGCTTGGGGAGAGAGGAAAGATCTGCGGGTACCTGTGTAGTAGCAACCTGAACGCACTCCCTCAGACATCTACCCTCGCAAGATTTACTCCAACCCAAAATTCTCCCAGAGGACCACTCAATATGAAGAGAATGGTAGCGAAGCCATGGTATCCCCAACAGGACCTCATCAATTCCCTCAGGAATGACTAATATGGAGATTATCTCCTGATGTGATGGAGACACAGATAGCGTGAAAGGAATGGTTTGGTGGGTAATCTGTGAAGGTAGTGTTGACCCATTTACCACTCGAACGGTTACCGGCTTGGCGAGCATCACCAAGGGTATTGCGTGACGCTGGGCAAAAGCGGAAGACATAAAGTTACCCTCTGCCCCAGAATCCACGCATAGCTCGACCATAAGAGTGGATGGGCCTATGGTAATTGTCCCCTTGAAGGACAACTTTGAGGCAATCGTCGCCGTGTCTAGTGTACCTCCTCCAACTGCCACTAGACGCTGACATTTCCCCGACCGCTGAGGACCCTTGGAGGCAAGGTGTCCTGACTGCTGGCAAACATGACGGACCTTATGTGCACGGGCAGACTGAGACTTGGATCCCGCTCGTGTCACCTCTAAGGCCTCATGTGACTCGGATGCCTGGACTGGAGATTCCAAAGGTTTGGCGAAGGTGGGAGCCAGCCGAAACCTCTGCCTACACTGGGCTCGCTCCAACCTCCGCTCGTTAAAACGGAGGTCAATACGAGTAGATACGGCTATGAGCTCCTCCAGTGTGGCGGGAATCTCCCAAGTGGCCAAAGCGTCCTTCACATGGTCAGCCAGCCTCCTCCAAAATACGGGAATGAGGGTTTTATCTGGCCATTCCAACTCAGACGCTAATGTCCGGAAGTGAACAGCAAAATGGCTGACCATGGTTGAACCCTGAGTCAAAGCCAGCAGTTGGAGCGCTGTATCATGGGTGACTTGAGGTCCTAAAAAGACCTGTTTCAGAGTGTCCAGAAACGTAGGAACACTCCGCACCACATGATCGTTGCGCTCCCACAGCGGCGTAGCCCACTCCAACGCTCTGTCCGACAGGAGAGAGATTATGAATCCCACCTTTGCCCGCTCAGTAGGGAAACGTGCAGCCAGAAGCTCGAGGTGTATACCACATTGGCTCACGAAACCCCTACAGGACTTTCTGTCCCCAGAGTATCTCTCAGGCAAAGGAAGGTGAGATATGGTCGGAACAGAGGTGGCAGTGGGTAAAGCTGCTGCAGCCACGCTAGCAGCCTGAACAGCTATTGCGGTAACATCCACCGCCGAGGTTGCACGCTCAAGAGACGCCAACCGGCCCTCCAGCAGCTGGATGTACCCCTGCAATCGCTGTTCATCCGCCATTACTTAGCCAGATCCTGGCGCTAGTATACTGTTAGGGTTGGCGGAACGCACCAAATATATTGTTTATTAAAAGGAATTGGTGCGTTCGCAACCCGGGATCCACCGTGCAGGAAAGTACCTGCTGCTAAATAATGGCGGCTCTATATGGCGGTATATACTAACTCTGTTAGCTTCACAGAGTAACCGCGAGAGGTGAGCTCTGTGCCCTGTTAGACTTTCACAGAGGCACAGGCCAACTACCCAAATGTGAGCAGTGAGTGGTCATGCATGCATACTCAATCTCCTGGCCGGAGGAGCCAGCATTCTAGGGGCTTATTTCAGCCGGGTCCCTGAACACATTTATACACAATCTCCTCGCCGGAGGTGCCAGCATTCTAGGGGCTTATTTCAGCCGGGTCCCTGAACACATACAAACACATGACCATATTGGCGCAAAGCATATAGCAAAAGACGATACTAGCGCATGGCCGTGCGGTCATGCGCAGTTTATATAGTTGCAGCACAGGAAGCTGCTACTGAAGTTTTTGCCCTTTCAGGACCTTCCAGAAGGACCAATGGAAAGTGCTGCAGTACCTGAGCATGTTTTGCCCTTTCAGGACCTTCCAGAAGGACCAATGGAATGTACTGCAGCACCTGAGCATGTGACTGAACATGTGGCCCTCGACCTCCAATGGGAGACCCTGCCCTGGGCATGCTCAGTGTGAGTAAACAAGGACTTAGTCCCAGAGAGGCTCGCTCGCCGCAGATCAGTGCAGGGTACCATAATAAAGCCAGAAAAGGCAGTAGTGACCCTATGCACTGAATCAGCCCCAGCGAGACGCTGGGAGCGACGTCTCCACTGAGCAGAGCCCACTGCGGCCGATACCGAATGGGAGACCGCAGCAGACACGGATCGAGATTCCCCCTGTGCAGCAGAGGAAACTCGACTCCTAACAGTAAGTAGGCTGTATATTTGTTAAGAGTAATTGTATTATTATTGTAGTGGTATTTTGTTTTGTGAAGCTACTTCATAGCCATTTAGGGCGTTTAGGTCCGAGTTGCCAACTAATAGTTCTTTAGTAAGGGCTATCTCTGTACCCACAGGCACCACTAGGGACTGCGGTGTCATTATATCTAGTCTTTATAGGGTCACAGGCTCAGTTGTTTTTTTAGCATCTAGCCTTTTAATCCCAAGTGGGTTGAAACACAGGCATAACCAAAATGCTGCCTCCTGCTGTTACGTACCATATCAGATGGAGGTGCTGAATGTTGTGATGTGCTGAGTAAGGTTTTACACATTTCTGCCATGCTAACTCTTCCTTCTCAGCTGCATTGGCACCTTCCTCCTCCTCTTCTGCCTTGTGCTTCGACTGAGCCCCTTCTCACAGGTGAGGATGCTTTTAGTATTGCATCTATCAGCGTGAGCTTGTATTCCCGCATTTTAGGATTACGCTCTAGTGATGGGAATAAGGATGGCATGTTGTGCTGGCAGTGGGGTCCAGCAGGGTAACCACACCGTAATCAGCACTTGTAATAATCCTACCAACTCGGAGGTCCTTGCGCAGGTACAACAGCATGTATTGCCTTGAGTGAGCCATGTTGCCGAGAGATGAGAGTTGTATCATCTGTGTCCTCTTCACTGTCTGTATCCCCCAGCCATGCTTTAGTGATACCTGTGAGCTGCTTTGAGGGCCACCCTGCTCTGAACATAATTGTTCCTTATCCTCCTTCTCCTGCTCTTCTTCATCATCCTGAAAAACTGTCTCCTGGCTGAACATTTGTGCACCTACAGAAACTCATCCTCAAAGACATGTGGATGACTGGTCTGATAATGTTGTGAATGGTCCTTATTCCTCCTCCTCTTCCACCTGTGCAAACACTTCATCCATTATCACCGGAAGCTTTAGTTTTCTAGGAATCATAAAAGTAGTATAGTAACACAAAGGATGATGGCATCATCAGCACTGGCCATCTTGGTGGAAGTACTGGAAGTAGTGCAGCAATAAACACGTCCTGCATGGAAAGCCACTCATTGATCATAAAGTGGTGTTGTTAAAGCAGAGCGACTCATCTGTGCATGCAGAATCTCAAATTTTAGCATCACCTGCTGCTGCATGCACAGTCTCTCCAGCATGTGCAAGGTAGAGTTCCACTTTGTGGGTATGTGACATATGATGCGGTGAGCAGGAAGTCAGAATTGAAGCTTCAGTGCAGACAGGCAAGCAGCAGGTTGAGAATGCCAAAAGCACACATGAACGGCCTGAGACGGTGGAGGAAGCGGAGTAGTAGTTGGAGGCAACATGGACAGAGACTGCTGACTTATTGGAAAGGGGCAGGCCACGGTGCGCAGTGGCAACCAACTTAATGGCTAGGGGGAGGCCTCAGCACTTTGAGGCAGCTGATGTAATAGCTATGGGCTCACCGTAATGTGCAGTAGCAGCCAACTTTCATAGCTAGGGGCTGTCTCAGCACTTTGTAGCAGCTGATGTAATAGCTAGCGACTGACCGCGCTGCACAATAGCAGCCAACTTAATGGTTAGGGGCTGGCCTCAGTACTTTTGCACCCTGATCTCTCTTTTGCAGTGCAGCTAGGTCAGCATAACCAGCTCCTCTTCCTCCGAACTGCCCACATCACTCGGATGGCCCATCACATTATCACACCTCTCCACTTTGTCCTTAAAATTGCTTCTCTACTATTTCACTTCTGTTCTCGCCCACTCCTCCACTTCTCCCTTCTGATAATCCCTTAATTGTCTCCCAGTTTCACAACCTATCCACTTCAAGATACTAACACTGACCTACAAAGCCATCCATAATCTGTCTCCCCCATACATCTCTGAACTGCTCTCAAGATATCTGCCACCACATAATCTCTGGTCTGATCTCTGGATGATGTTCCTCATCCAATTGCCTGCAAGACGTCTCCGTAGTATGCCCCATCCTGTAGAATTCTGTGGCCCAACACATCCGATTATCTCTTACATTCTGAAATTTCAAGCAGATCTTGAAAACCCATGTCTTTAGAACAGCTTACTGTCTGCAATGACCCCACTACCACCTCACCAACACCAGAGCTGCTGCAGTCCCCAAACCTACTTTCCCTTCTCCATTATCCTGTAGAAAGTAAGACTGCACTCTCCCCTCTGTACCCGTCTGTCACTATTAGTGTGTTCATTGTAATTTCTATTTGTGTTTTTCAGGTAACCTCTGTGCTTTCAGCAAGGGACCGGGTGGACGACCAAGCAAAGGAACTGAAAGCACTCTCAGCCAACCAATCTAAAATCACCCCTATTTGTTCTGGCCTCAGTTTTCATCCAGTCCCACTAGTGCCTATGAAATTAAGCAGAACTTCCTGGTGCCTGCTTGCAACATAGTAAGGTGTTTCATTTGGGCACTTAACAGGCAGGGCTAAGGAGTCATTAAGCCATTCCTATGACTCTTCAATTTCCCTGTCTCCTGACTATACGATTCTGACCCCACAGCACTGCCTCACTACTGAGCATGTTGTGGTGCAGTGACCAATGTTACAGCCAGGGGGCGCTGCGTGTGCACTTCAAGATGCACTTGGAGGCATAGTTGTGATGAGACAAAGTCCGGCAGAATTGTAGATGGCCGGTATGTGTGTCGCAGAGGAGGACACTCTGCGCTGTCACTCTAAAGTTATGTTGTGGTCTGGGACCTGTAGTCTCACATGTAAATGTGCAAATTCTAATGGGAGATTGGCAGGGCTAGTTATGTGAGATGGGCGGGACAAACTAGCCACACACACCCACACTCCCACCCAAGGGAGTGGTTACGGGTATGTAATGTGACCAGGGTGTGGGTCACATGGTTACTGTGTTTGGATCTGAATGGTCCAAATGCAAGGACCTGGAAGCCTGTGTTGGAAATCCTGGGAATTCCTGAATAGCACATGGTTGGGCATTTCCACTGAGTAGCCTGTGTGCTGTAGGTCCTGGACGGTCAGTGTTGGAGGCTCCTGGGAGTGGAGTCGTCCTGGAAGCACTATGAGACCGTCGACCTGGACGGTCAGTGTTGGAGGCTCCTGGGAGTGGAGTCGTCCTGGAAGCACTGTGACACCATCGACCTGGATGGTCCTGTTGTGGACCTTGGACTGACGTGGAGTCAACCTGTGGAGCAGGAGCTCCTAAGAGGTAAACCCTGGTATGGGGAAAAGAACTGTGTGCGCTAACATAGGACAGTTGCTGAACTGTGCAGTCACCTGGTGACTGGAGAGATACCAGTTTGACCACTGAAGGATTTGTAAAGCCGTATATGATGAACTAAAGGACTATGTGAGGTCTGTGATATGTAACATGGCCTACAGTGGTTTATGCTGAGAGTATAATAAACCACATGGACTGTTTATCTGAAAAAAACGTGCCTGTCTATGATTATTCTGCTGCCAAGTGAGTGTCCCCCAAGACACGTAGTGGGTGAAACGCTACAATGCACATAAAGTGCAGCACAGATTCATCTCATCTAAAAGCCTAGATCCTTACATTATTATTAGAACAGACATTTATAGTACATTTCATAACTTTTCCAAATTCTTGAAAAGAATGTACAACACATCCTGCATTTGAACGACTGTACCCCATTTCTTTCATATTTTAGGAGTCGGACTCAGTGCACTTTTATACTGACTCCGATGCCACCAAAATGGACACCGTCTCCGATTCCATGACTCAAACTCGACAGCCCTGGCAGCAGGCACAGATCTACCATGTCCTTTCTTTGCTTGCAGTAGCTACAACATCACCAGCAGCAACACGGCCATGTTACCTATTTGATGCTCTCCTCATTGTTTTCAACTCAATAAGGTACAGAGTATTACACTGCCTTTACAAACACATATTGTGGCCAACACATTATTAGACTGACTTTTTAAGAGTACCCCCCCCCCCTCCAAAAAAAGCAGAAAAAAACAAACAAAACCAGTCTTGGTTACCTACTCCTCCTATGCCACGTTACCTACACCTCAACCTCCTCCTCCACTTGGACCTTTGTCTCCCTCATCTACATGGTTATTTTTTTATTTAGTCTATGTTCTTTTATGTCTGTTACCTAACTAAAACAAATAAAACACTAAAACAGTGTTAGATACCGCCTCCCCTGCCTCTTCCACCTACAATGCCACGTCCACTTCCTCCACTTGGACTTACACCTCCAGTTTCAAGATTATTATTTTTTTTTTTTTGCCATATTTTAAATCATTTCCCGATCTACATTTGTTTGAGGGCAATTGTCCTGCTCTTACCCCCCATTTAGCTTTATTTTGCAGCCCCAAGCCCTGACTTTGACCATTTTACAAGCATTTTAAAGCATCGAAGTTCAGGTCCCCATTGATCTCTATTGGGTTCAGGTCCATGGTCAAGATCAAGGTCAAGTTCGGCCCTGAACCAAACATTTTACTATATGTTCATCAAACCCGGTGGTGAACCCGAACATCCACAGGCTCGCTCATTTCTAGTCACAAACATCTGCAAGTAGATGTAATGTAATAGATCAATGCAATATCATAATACAACACTATATTGGTTAGACAGTTTGTGACTTTCCTTTTTGTTTCTATTTCACTCTAATTGCTTTTTTACAATAGTTTATAAAAAAAAGCCAAAGAATAGCTGCAGACATGGAAATAATTGATTTACAAGATATTAAATAGTGACTTTTCACAGAAAGGTGTAATCCACTAGACCTTTTAAACAAAATACTTATGTTTGCTGTAGATTTATTTGTATTCCTTTTACAAAGCAGACAAAGGGAAGGCACATGAATGATTCGCTCACAATGAAAGTAAAAATCTTCTTGAAAGTGGAGGATTTTGCAGCTAAGAGTCTGATAATTATGCTGATTTCGATCTCGTTTGTTTAAATTGATGCATAATACAGACCATTTAAAGATGCATTAGTGGCACACATCTACATCCTGCTAAAATATTCTTTTTCAATGAAAAACAGTTGTCATGTGCAGTACAAATAATAAAGCATTTTACATTATATTCTAAAGTGGATATTTAAGTTGTCATATTGTAGATGTTTAAAGGACTGTTCCCATAAAACTAGCACCCAATGATGGCAACATTTAGAAATGCATATTTATGTTGAAATAGATATCTGTTGCAAATTGTATTTGTCTAGTAGCATCTGCGTGTTTTTACACAAATTAGTTCACTCAAATTGGTTGCTGTCACAAAGGGGTATGATTAGTTCGCGAAGCAGAAATAATACTGGTCAAGGCATCTTGACATAGGTTTTTGGGGTTTGGGATGAGGTTATATAAAGAACCAAAGTGGATATTGCACAAAGTGCAAAGTGGGTAAAAGCTTACACTCTACAAAAGAGAAAAACTTACCCAGTGACTCTGGAGATGGAAATTACTCTGTCGTACAAACTATGCTATGCTGAGAACAGCTCATCTATGATGGCCCAGGCACTGACCATCACTGTACAAGGTATGATAATCCATAAAATGTCATTGTTGCAGGGCATTATGGGGAGGCTGATACAGCAGTACAAAGTCACCCGCCAGGACCATGGGGTAGTCGGCACCGGGTCCGGTACCCACAGGGGGATGTTATGGTGGCGGTGAGCCGGTCCATGGCCCTGGGCGCCCATGTAAAAGGGAAAGTCTTTAAAGGGGTTGTAGGAATAGAGTTTGTTCATGATGCCACCTGCTTAACCCCTCTGTGACCTTAGACGTACTATCCCGTCGAGGTGCCCTGGGCTTATCTGACCCTGGACGGGATAGTACGTCATAGCCGATCGGCCGCGCTCACGGGGGGAGCGCGGCCGATCGCGGCCGGGTGTCAGCTGCTTATCGCAGCTGACATCCGGCACTATGTGCCAGGAGCGGTCACGGACCGCCCCCGGCACATTAACCCCTGGCACACCGCGATCAAAGATGATCGCGATGTGCCGGCGGTGCAGGGAAGCACCGCGCAGGGAGGGGGCTCCCTGCGGGCTTCCCTGAGCCCCCCGCAGCAACGCGATGTGATCGCGTTGCTGCGAGGGTCTCACCTCCCTCCCTGCTCCCTCCAGCCCCGGATCCAAGATGGCCGCGGATCCGGGTCCTGCAGGGAGGGAGGTGGCTTCACAGAGCCTGCTCAGAGCAGGCACTGTGAAGCCTGCAGCGCTGCATGTCAGATCAGTGATCTGACAGAGTGCTGTGCAAACTGTCAGATCACTGATCTGTGATGTCTCCCCCGGGACAAAGTAAAAAAGTAAAAAAAAAATTTTCCAAATGTGTAAAAAAAATAAAAAAAAATATTCCAAAATAATGTAAAAAAAATATATATATTATTCCCATAAATACATTTCTTCATCTAAATAAAAAAAAAAAACCAATAAAAGTACACATATTTAGTATCGCCGCGTCCGTAACGACCCGACCTATAAAACTGTCCCACTAGTTAACCCCTTCAGTAAACACCGTAAGAAAAAAAAAAAAAAAACGAGGCAAAAAACAACGCTTTATTATCATACCGCCGAACAAAAAGTGGAATAACACGCGATCAAAAGGACAGATATAAATAACCATGGTACCGCTGAAAGCGTCATATTGTCCCGCAAAAAAAGAGCCGCCATACAGCATCATCAGCAAAAAAATAAAAAAGTTATAGTCCTGAGAATAAAGCGATGCAAAAATAATTATTTTTTCTGTAAAATAGTTTTTATCGTATAAAAGCGCCAAACCATAAAAAAATGATATAAATGAGGTATCGCTGTAATCGTACTGACCCGAAGAATAAAACTGATTTATCAATTTTACCAAACGCGGAACGGTATAAACGCCTCCCCCAATAGAAATTCATCAATAGCTGGCTTTTGGTCATTCTTCCTCACAAAAATCGGAATAAAAAGCGATCAAAAAATGTCACGTGCCCAAAAATGTTTTCAATAAAAACGTCAACTCGTCCCGCAAAAAACAAAACCTCACATGACTCTGTGGACCAAAATATGGAAAAATTATAGCTCTCAAAATGTGGTATTGCAAAAAATATTTTTTGCAATAAAAAGGGTCTTTCAGTGTGTGACGGCTGCCAATCATAAAAATCCACTAAAAAACTCGCTATAAAAGTAAATCAAACCCCCCTTCATCACCCCCTTAGTTAGGGAAAAATAAAAAAAAATGTATTTATTTCCATTTTCCCATTAGGGCTAGGGTTAGGGCTAGGGTTAGGGCTAGGGTTAGGGCTAGGGTTAGGGCTAGGGTTAGGGCTAGGGTTAGGGCTAGGGCTAGGGTTAGGGTTAGGGCTAGGGTTAGGGCTAGGGTTAGGGCTAGGGTTAGGGCTAGGGTTAGGGTTAGGGTTAGGGCTAGGGTTAGGGCTAGGGTTAGGGCTAGGGTTAGGGCTAGGGTTAGGGTTAGGGCTAGGGTTAGGGCTAGGGTTAGGGTTGGGGCTACAGTTAGGGTTGGGGCTAAAGTTAGGGTTAGGGTTTAGATTACATTTACAGTTGGGAATAGGGTTGGGATTAGGGTTAGGGGTGTGTCAGGGTTAGAGGTGTGGTTAGGGTTACCGTTGGAATTAGGGTTAGGGGTGTGTTTAGATTAGGGTTTCAGTTATAATTGGGGGGTTTCCACTGTTTCGGCACATCAAGGGCTCTCCAAACACGACATGGCGTCCGATCTCAATTCCAGCCAATTCTGCGTTGAAAAAGTAAAACAGTGCTCCTTCCCTTCCGAGCTCTCCTGTGTGCCCAAACAGGGGTTTACCCCAACATATGGGGTATCAGCGTACTCAGGACAAATTGGACAACAACTTTTGTGGACCAATTTCTCCTGTTACCCTTGGGAAAATACAAAACTGGGGGCTAAAAAATAATTTTTGTGGGAAAACAAAAAGATTTTTTATTTTCACGGCTCTGCGTTATAAACTGTAGTGAAACACTTGGGGGTTCAAAGTTCTCACAACACATCTAGATAAGTTCATTGAGGGGTCTAGTTTCCAATATGGGGTCACTTGTGGGGGGTTTCTACTGTTTAGGTACATTAGGGGCTCTGCAAACGCAATGTGACGCCTGCAGACCAATCCATCTAAGTCTGCATTCCAAATGATGCTCCTTCCCTTCCGAGCCCTCCCATGCGCCCAAACGGTGGTTCCCCCCCACATATCGGGTATCAGCGTACTCAGGACAAATTGGACAACAACATTTAGGGTCCAATTTCTCCTGCTAACCTTGGAAAAATACAAAACTGGGGGCTAAAATATAATTTTTGTGGAAAAAAAAATATTTTTTATTTGCATGGCTCTGCGTTATAAACTGTAGTGAAATACTTGGGGGTTCAAAGCTCTCAGAACACATCAAGATGAGTTCCTTAGGGGGTCTACTTTCCAAAATGGTGTCACTTGTGGGGGGTTTCTACTGTTTAGGTACATTAGGGGCTCTGCAAACGCAATGTGACGCCTGCAGACCATTCCATCTAAGTCTGCATTCCAAATGGCGCTCCTTCCCTTCCGAGCCCTCCCATGCGCCCAAACGGTGGTTCCCCCCACATATGGGGTATCAGCATACTCAGGACAAATTGGACAACAACGTTTGGGGTCCAATTTCTCCTGTTACCCTAGGGAAAATACAAAACTGGGGGCTAAAAAATAATTTTTGTGGGAAAAAAATTTTGTTTTATTTTTATGGCTCTGCATTATAAACTTCTGTGAAGCCCTTGGTGGGTCAAAGTGCTCACCACACATCCAGATAAGTTCCTTAGGGGGTCTACTTTCCAAAATGGTGTCACTTGTGGGGGGTTTCAATGTTTAGGCACATCAGTGGCTCTCCAAACGCAACATGGCGTCCCATCTCAATTCCTGTCAATTTTGCATTGAAAAGTCAAACGGCGCTCCTTCCCTTCCGAGCTCTCCCATGCGCCCAAACAGTGGTTTACTGCCACATATGGGGTATCAGCGTACTCGGGACAAATTGGACAACAACTTTTGAGGTCCAATTTCTTCTCTTACCCTTGGAAAAATAAAAAATTGGGGGCAAAAATATAATTTTTGTGAAAAAATATGATTTTTTATTTTTACGGTTCTGCATTATAAACTTCTGTGCAGCACTTGGTGGGTCAAAGTGCTCACCACACCTCTAGATAAGTTCCTTAGGGGGTCTACTTTCCAAAATGGTGTCACTTGTGGGGGGTTTCAATGTTTAGGCACATCAGTGGCTCTCCAAACGCAACATGGCGTCCCATCTCAATTTCTGTCAATTTTGCATTGAAAAGTCAAACTGCGCTCCTTCCCTTCCGAGCTCTCCCATGCACCCAAACAGTGGTTTACTGCCACATATGGGGTATCAGCGTACTCAGGACAAATTGGACAACAACTTTTGAGGTCCAATTTCTTCTCTTACCCTTGGAAAAATAAAAAATTGGGGGCAAAAACATAATTTTTGTGAAAAAATATGATTTTTTATTTTTACGGTTCTGCATTATAAACTTCTGTGAAGCACTTGGTTGGTCAAAGTGCTCACCACACATCCAGATAAGTTCCTTAGGGGGTCTACTTTCCAAAATGGTGTCACTTGTGGGGGGTTTCAATGTTTAGGCACATCAGTGGCTCTCCAAACGCAACATGGCGTCCCATCTCAATTCCTGTCAATTTTGCATTGAAAAGTCAAATAGCGCTCCTTCCCTTCCGAGCTCTCCCATGCGCCCAAACAGTGGTTTACTGCCACATATGGGGTATCAGCGTACTCAGGACAAATTGGACAACAACTTTTTCGGTCCAATTTCTCCTGTTACCCTTGGTAAAATAAAACAAATTGGAGCTGAAGTAAATTTTTTGTGTAAAAAAGTTAAATGTTCATTTTTATTTAAACATTCCAAAAATTCCTATTAAACACCTGAAGGGTTAATAAACCTCTTGAATGTGGTTTTGAGCACCTTGAGGGGTGCAGTTTTTAGAATGGTGTCACACTTGGGCATTTTCTATCATATAGACCCCTCAAAATGACTTCAAATGAGACGTGGTCCCTAAAAAAAAATGGTGTTGTAAAAATGAGAAATTGCTGGTTAACTTTTAACCCTTATAACTCCCTAACAAAAAAAAAAATTGGTTCCAAAATTATGCTGATGTAAAGGAGACATGTGGGAAATGTTACTTATTAAGTATTTTGTGTGACATATCTCTGTGATTTAATTGCATAAAAATTCAAAGTTTGAAAATTGCGAAATTTTCAAAATTTTCGCCAAATTTCCGTTTTTTTCACAAATAAACGCAGGTACTATCAAAGAAATTTTACCACTATCATGAAGTACAATATGTCATGAGAAAACAATGTCAGAATCACCAGGATCCGTTGAAGCGTTTCGGAGTTATAACCTCATAAAGGGACAGTGGTCAGAATTGTAAAAATTGGCCTGGTCATTGACGTGCAAACCACCCTTGGGGGTAAAGGGGTTAAAGGAGTCCATTGGGGTGATGGCATGGCAGCTAGATTGTATAACTTCCCACAGGTGAACTGGTCCCCAGAGCTCCTGTGTGTAGATGGAGATGGTGGATGTGCAGTAAAGAACAGAGGACACAGGGGTGCAGTCTCTTTACCTGGTTTACTGATGGTAACAGGCAGCCACAGTCCAGGGCACCAGATCACAGGTACAGGCAGGGTCTGGCTGGCTTGGAAGAAAATCCAGAGTTCCCCTTTACCTGGTGGAGTTATAAGCCTTCCTCTAGCACGGTGTTGTTGTAGTCCCTTATTGCCTATGGCTTCTGATAAGGTCCTCACAGTTCTCTCTCCCCCATATAGGATAGGAAACAAACCCATATGACAGGTGACTCAAGCCTTTTTACAGGGTCTCTATCATGACCCAGGCTCTATATGTCACTGTGCCTCCTGTTTATTGAGGCGGACAGGTAACTTGCAGTTCAGCTGTCCTGCCTGTTTCTGCTGTAAGTCGTAGAGTCCCTCACAACCTTGGTGTTCCGCAGCTGTCCTCCCTTGATGTCACTCTCCTGTGCCTCTCTCTTCTTCACGCTCACTGAATGATGTTCTTTCCTTCTGCATCTCTTTCTCCAGGGGCTGTAGTACCTCGGACTACAGAGCCCCTTCAGACCTTCTGACACTCTATGTCAGTCTGCTCTCTTCGTCTGCCTCTGACAGTTTGACTGAACTCAACTCTTTCCCTCCAGAACAGAATGTATATATAGGGGACTTCACCCTAAACCAGGTTTAGAGCTCCCCCTTCTGGCCTGAAGTGTGAATATATTGTGTGTATTGTGGTACCTGATAAAGAAGATCTTTCATGGCTTCCAAGTGTAACATCGCTCTCGCCATGAGCAAAGCAATGTCACTGTGACAACCAGGACCCTGGGGCGTCACATTTGCTTGGTTCATCAGTGTGGGAAGTAGCAACAGGCAAAGTTTTTTGGGGGGAACTTAGAATCCAATATCAAAATGTTTGAATTTACGCGAAACTGCAGATTTCAGGAAATTCAACTTGACTTCAATCTTTCGGGAATTTATCTGCTCATCGTTACTTTCTGTTTATATGCTATATATGCTATAAGTATTTCTTCTATTCTTGACCCTCCTTTAGAGGAGCCAGTGCTTCCATGAATTATGTAAATGGCTCATGAGCTAATTTTCTTGTCAGTGATAAGATCATCACCAGTGGATCGTGAAAATAGAAAGCAGCTGCCCAAATAAAACAGCACTTCTAAATTAAATTAAAATGATAAACCAATAATCTATTAAGACAAATGTTTTGACATATTGCAGAAGATGTGCAGTTTTTTCGAATGATTTATAATATAAATTTTAATTATCGATATGATATATCTTTATTCTTGAATGTTAATTTTTAGTGTATTTAGCAATTTCATCCGAACAGGTATTAGGAAATCCAACCCCTCATAACATTTAAATGTCTCTCATTGTTCATTAAATATTGTAGCAAGATTGTAAGGTAATTTAAAACTTCATTTTAATGAATTCTCTATTTTTTCATCTTACTGAAACCACAAGTGCTAAAATATGTCATCGGAGTCAACCCCTCATAACTATATTATTGTCAAACTTTTAATGAGGCAATATGTCTTTCTAATCTAAATTCAAATATACTCATCTTTCCATGTGTTTCCTTACCTCTTCAATGTTAGAGAGTGTATTTTCAATTATCAAATTACCATATTTCGTATTATTGTAATCTAAAACACTATACCAAAATAGGATGCTATTTATCAAGTTACAATCTTGTAGCATAAAAAGTAACATAATTAGCATGTTTATTGGATGACACTAGCATTATGCTGTCTTTGCCTACGATTCCCATCATCTGAGCAAAGGAAAAAGCCTGGTTAGTTAGACTAAATAAAGCTATTGAATGAGCTATTTCGAAGAGATGAAGATCATTTTTGGCTTTCATAAAATTCTCATAATTTTGCTTGGATAACACATGAGAGATACCGCCCACATTGAATGGAAACAAGTTGGTTTGGTGGCATTTACCTCCTAATTTAATTTAGAATATTAATAATAGGTTGCTGCTAATGCTTTGCTAAACGCACCCTGGGTTGGGTAAGGGTAAGATAAAGTTTCATGTTAGCACCATCATTAAGAATAAGGGAGTATACAGTGTGGTGATGTTTCTTTCTGTTTTTTTCATTATCATTTACTCTATACTTTTTCTATAAAAAAGCTACAGGTACTTGCCATAACCAAGATGACAAACACATAAAGAGTGGTGCAAGAATGGTCTTCCTCCATCTGTTTCTACTCAGAAGAACAGATCATATCGGATGTAGCTTTCATTATTTCTTAATTTACACTTTTAAAGTAATATGAAATTTGTTTCTTAGGTGAAACTCAGAATTTTGTAAATAGCTTAGATAAAATGTATTAAAAAATATACTCTTGGCACACTTAACCCCTTTAACGACCGCCGATACGCCTTTTAATGGCGGCAGTTAGGCTACGTTCACATTAGCGTTCCGCTAATGTGCATCGCTGTTGCGTCGGCGACGCAGCGGCGACGCAGCGGCGACGCGCCCCTATGTTTAACATGGGGGACGCGTGCGTTTTTTTGGTTGCGTTTTCCAACACGTGCGTCGTTTCCGACGCTAGCGTCGGACGCAAGAAAATGCAACAAGTTGCATTTTTCGTGCGTCCGATTTTCGTCAAAAAACGACGCACGCGTCGCAAAACGCAGCGTTTTTGCGTGCGTTTGCGTGCGTTTTTTTGTGCGTTGTGCGTTGCGTCGCCGTTGCGTCGCCGACGCACCGGCGCGCAACGCTAATGTGAACGTAGCCTTAAGGGTACTTAAACCACAGGGCCGTTAATTAACGTCGCTGTGGAAAAAGTGAATAGCGCCCCCAGAGTCAGATTTTCTCTGGGGTCTTGGTTGCCGGGGTAGCTGAGACCCCAGAGAACATGATTCGGGGTTTTTTTACCGACCCCCGGGTTGCGATCGCCGGTAATTAACCCTTTAAAAAAAACAACGCATTTTCCCATTTAATTTCTCTGTCCTCCGATGTGATCACACATCAGAGGACAGAGAAATGGGGTCCCCGATAACCCCTCAATACTCACCTGTCTACCCGGTGCTCCTCGTTGCTCCCGATGGGCGCCACCATCTTTTTCCGGCAAAAAAATGGCGGGCGCATGCACAGTGCGCCCGCCGGCCGACACCCGGAAAATCTTTGGGGTCTCGGCTGCCAGGGGTAGCCGAGACCCCAAAGAACATGATCGGGGTTGGTTTTTAGCGACCCCTGTTTTGCGATCGCTGGTAATTAACTGTTTACCGGCGGTCACAAAAAAAGCGATCTGTCATTCTCTGTTCTCTGATGTGATCGCACATCAGAGGACAGAGAAATAGGGGGATTCGGGGACCCTGTTATACTTACCGGTGTCCCTGGATCCTCCAGCGTCCCCTCCTGCCCGCCGGCTTCTTCACCGGGAAAGAAATGGCAGATGCATGCGCAGTGCGCCCGCCATGATCTGTCGGTCAGCAGCTAGAGGAGTTGGGGCTAAAATTAGGGTTAGGGTTAGGGTTGGGGCTAAATTTAGGGTTAGGGTTAGGGTTGGGCTAAATTTAGGGTTAGGGCTAGGGTTAGGGCTAGGGTTAGGCTTCATTCACACTTGCGTCCGTACGGGGCCGTCGCAATGCGTCTGCCCGACGTACCGACATACGTTGTGAAAATTGTGCACAACGTGGGCAGCAGATGCAGTTTTTCAACATTTGCTGCCCAGTCTATGTCCTGGGGAGGAGGGGGCAGAGTTACGGCCACGCATGCGTGGTCGGAAATGGCAGACGCGACATACAAAAAAAGGTTACATTGAACGTTTTTTTTGTGACGTCGGTCTGCAAAAACACAACAGATCCAGTGCACGACGGACGCAACGTGTGGCCATCCGTCGGCAATACAAGTCCAGGGGCACATTTGCAGGATCCGTTATTTGTCCAAAACGATGGATTGCGACGGATGCCACACGATGCAAGTGTGAAAGTAGCCTTAGGGCTTGGGTTAGGGTTGGGGCTAAAGTTAGGGCTAGGGTTAGGGTTGGGGCTAAATTTAGGGTTAAGGCTAAAGTTAGGGTTGGGGCTAAATTTAGGGTTAGGGCTAAATTTAGGGTTAGGGTTGGGGCTAAAGTTAGGGTTAGGACTAGGGTTATGGTTGGGGCTAAAGTTAGGGTTAGGGCTAGGTTTAGGGTTGGGGCTAAAGTTAGGGTTAGGGCTAGGGTTAGGGTTGGGGCTAAAGTTAGGGCTAGGATTGGGGCTAAGTTTAGGGCTAGGGTTGCAGCTAAATTAAGGGTTAGAGCTGGGATTAGGGTTAGGGTTTGGATTAGGGTTGGTATTAGAGTTAGGGTTGGCATTAGGGTTACATTTGGGATTAGGGTTAGGTTTGGAATTAGGGTTAAGGTTAAAGTTGGGATTAGGGTTAGGGGTGTATTGGGATTGGGGTTATGTTTGAGATTATGGTTGAGATTAGGATTAGGGATGTGTTTGATTTAGGGTTTTGATTAGGGTTATGGTTAGGGTTGAGATTAGGGTTGTTTTGGGGTAAGGGTTGTGATTATCGATAGGGTTGTGATTAGGATTATGGATCGGGATTAGGGTTAGGGGTGTGTTGGGGTTAGGGTTGGAGTTAGAATTGGGGGGTTTCCACTGTTTAGGTACATCAGGGGATCTCCAAACACGACAGCCAATTTTGCGCTCAAAAAGTCAAATGGTGCTCCCTCGCTTCTGAGCTCTGCCATGCATCCAAACAGTGGTTTACCCCCACATATGGGGCATCAGCGTACTCGGGATAAATTGGACAACAACATTTGGGGTCTGATTTCACCTGTTAGCTTTGTGAAAATAAAAACTTGGGGGCTAAAAAATCTTTTTTGTGTGAAAAAAATATTTTTTATTTTCTTGACTCTGCATTATAAACTTCTGTGAAGCACTTGGGCATTCAAAGTTCTCACCACACATCTAGATAAGTTCCTTGGGGGGTCGTTTCCAAAATCGGGTCACTTGTGGGGGGTTTCTACTGTTTAGGTACATCAGGGGGTCTGCAAACGCTACATAATGCCCGCAGACTATTCTATCAAAGTCTGCATTCCAAAACGGCGCTCCTTCCCTTCCGAGCTCTGCTGTGTGCCCAAACAGTGGTTTACCCCCACATATGGGGTACCAGCATACTCAGGAAAATTGGTCAACAACTTTTGGGGTCAAATTTCTCTTGTTACCCTTGTGAAAATAAAAACTTGGGGGCTAAAAAATCTTTTTTTGTGGGAAAAATAATATTTATTATTTTCACGAATTTGCATTATTAACCTCTGTGAAGCACTTGGGCATTCACAGTTCTCACAACACATCTAGATAAGTTCCTTGGAGTGGTCTAGTTTCCAAAATGGTGTCACTTGTGGGGGGTTTCTACTGTTAAGGTACATCAGGGGCTCTGCAAACGCAACATATCGCCCGCAGACCATTCTATCAAAGTCTGCATTCCAGAACGGCGCTCCTTCCCTTCCGAGCTCTGCCGTGCGCCCAAACAGTACTTTACCCCCATATATGGGGTACCAGCATACTCAGGACAAATTGGACAACAACTTTTGGGGTCAAATGTCTCTTGCTACTCTTGTGAAAATAAAAACTTGGGGGCTAAAATATCTTTTTTGTGGAAAAAAAATATTTTTTATTTTCACGACTCTGCATTATAAACTTTTGTGAAGCACTTGGGCATTCAAAGTTCTCAACACACATCTAGATAAGTTCCATGGCGGGTCTAGTTTCCAAAATGGTGTCACTTGTGGGGGGTTTCTACTGTTTAGGCACATCAGGGGCTCTCCAAAAGCGACATGGCGTCCGATCTCAATTCCAGCCAATTCTACATTGAAAAAGTAAAACGGCACTCCTTCTCTTCCAAGCTCTGGGGTGTGCCCAAACAGTTGTTTACCCCCACATATATGGTATCGACGTACTCAGGAGAAATTGCACAACAACTTTTGTTGTCTAATTTCTCCTGTTACTCTTGTGAAAATAAAAATTTGGGGGCAAAAAGATAATTTTTGTAGAAAAAATGCGATTTTTATTTTCACGGCTTTACGTTATAAACTTCTGTGAAGCACTTGGGGGTTCAAAATGCTCACCACACATCTAGATAAGTTCCTTAAGGGGTCTATTTTCCAAAATGGTGTCACTTGTGCGGGTTTTACACTGTTTAGGCACATCAGGGGCTCTCCAAACGTGACATGGTGTCAGATCTCAATTCCAGCCAATTCTTCATTGAAAAAGTAAAACGGCACTCCTTCTCTTCCAAGCTCTGCGGTGCACCCAAACAGTGGTTTACCCCCACATATGGGGTATCGACATACTCAGGAGAAATTGCACAACAACTTTTGTGGTCTAATTTCTCCTGTTACCTTTGTGAAAATAAAAATTGGGGGGCAAAAAAATCATTTTTGTAGAAAAATATGCGATTTTTTATTTTCACAGCACTACGTTATAAACTTCTGTGAAGCACTTGGGGGTTCAAAGTGCTCACCACACATCTAGATAAGTTCCTTAAGGGGTCTAGTTTCCAAAATGGTGTCACTTGTGGGGGGTTTCCACTGCTTAGGCACATCAGGGGCTCTCTAAACGTGACATGGCATCCAATCTCAATTCCAGCCAATTCTGCATTGAAAAAGTCAAACGGCATTCCTTCAATTCCAAGCTCTGCAGTGCGCCCAAACAGTGGTTTATCCCCACGTATGAGGTATCGGCGTATTCAGGAAAAATTGAACAACAAAATTTATGGTTAAATTTCTGTTTTTACACTTGTGAAAATAAAAAAATGGTTCTGAAGTAAAATGTTTGTAAAAAAAGTTAAATGTTCATTTTTTCCTTCCACATTGTTTCAGTTCCTGTGAAGCACCTAAAGGGTTAATAAACGTCTTGAATGTGGTTTTGAGCACCTTGAGTGGTGCAGTTTTTAGAATGGTGTCACACTTGGTTATTTTCTATCATATAGACCCCTCAAAATGACTTCAAATATGATGTGGTCCCTAAACAAAATGGTGTTGTAAAAATGAGAAATTGCTGGTCAACTTTTAACCCTTATAACTCCCTAACATGGTACCGCTCATTACAGTGATGAATATGCGGCTCCACCCCTATGGGACAAGCTGCGGCGAGGAGAGGAAACAGCGAGGGAGCCGTGTAAGTATTTTATTAACAGCCGGGGAAGGGGGGAGGGGTTCGGGGGGGCGCACAGGGGGTGGGAGGGGGTTGGGGACAGGGATTTTTTTTTCAACCCCTTTACCTCCAAAGGTGGTTTGCACGTTATGGACCGGGCCAATTTTTACAATTCTGACCACTGTCCATTTGTGAGGTTATAACTCTGGAATGCTTCAATGGATCCTGGTGATTCTGACAATGTTTTCTCATGACATATTGTTCTTCATGATAGTGGTAAAATTTCTTTGATATTACCTGCATTTATTTGTGAAAAAAAACGGAAATTTGGCAAAAATGTTAAAAATTTCGCAATTTTCCAACTTTGAATTTTTATGCAATTAAATCACAGGGATATGTCACACAAAATACTTAATAAGTAACATTTCCCACAGGTCTACTTTACATCAGCACAATTTTGGAACCAAAATTTTTTTTTGTTAGGGAGTTATAAGGGTTAAAAGTTGACCAGCAATTTCTCATTTTTACAACACCATTTTTTTTAGGGACCACATCTCATTTGAAGTCATTTTGAGGGGTCTATATGATAGAAAATATGATAGAAAATACCCAAGTGTGACACCATTGTAAAAACTGCACCCCTCAAGGTGCTCAAAACCACATTCAAGAAGATCATTTACCCTTCAGGTGTTTCACAGGAATTTTTGGAATGTTTAATTAAAAATGAACATTTAACTTTTTTTCACAAAAAATTTACTTCAGCTCCAATTTGTTTTATTTTACCAAGGGTAACAGGAGAAAATGGACCCCAAACATTGTTGTACAATTGGTCCTGAGTATGCCGATACACCACATGTGGGGGTAAACCACTGTTTGGGCGCATGACAAAGCTCGGAAGCGAAGGAGCGCCATTTGACTTTTCAATGCAAAATTGACTGGAATTGAGATGGGACACCATGTTGCGTTTGGAGAGCCACTGATGTGCCTAAACATTGAAACCCCCCACAAGTGACACCATTTTGGAAAGTAGACCCCCTAAGGAACTTATCTAGAGGTGTGGTGAGTAGGGTTGAGCGAAACGGATCGTTCATTTTCAAAAGTCGCCGACTTTTGGCAAAGTCGGGTTTCATGAAACCCGACCCGACCCCTGTGCGGGGTCGGCCATGCGGTACGCGACTTTCGCGCCAAAGTGGCGTTTCAATGACGCGAAAAGCGCCATTTCTCATCCAGAGTGTGGGCAGCGTGATGACATAGGTCCTGGTCCCCACCATTTTAGAGAAGGGCATTGCAGTGATTGGCTTGCTGTCTGCGGCGTCACAGGGGCTATAAAGGGGCGTTCCCGCCGACCGCCATCTTACTGCTGCTGATCTGAGCATAGGGAGAGGTTGCTGCCGCTTCTTCAGAAGCAGGGATAGTGTTAGGCAGGGTCCATTAACCACCAAACCGCTTGTGCTGTAATGATTTCCACTGTCCAACACCACCTTTGTTTGCAGGGACAGTGGAAGCTACATTTTTTTTTCCTCAGCGCTGTAGCTCATTGGGCTGCCCTAGAAGGCTCCCTGATAGCTGCATTGCTGTGTATACGCCGCTGTGCAAACCAACTGCTTTTTTCAAAGCACAAATCCTGTTGTTCCTTCCTTTCTGCACAGCTATCTTGTTTGTTTGTCCACACTTTTTATTTAATTTGTGCATCAGTCCACTCCTTATTGCTGCCTGCCATACCTGGCTGAGATTACTGCACGGAGATAGTAATTGTAGGACAGTCCCTGTGTGTTTTTTTTCTTTTTTTTTTTTTTTAATTCTCCCTTAAAAAAAAAAGCTGTGGGAGATTAAGATTGGCATTTCTGCTCGAGTTCCATCCCTGTGTGTGCCATCTCACATAGTGGGCCATAGAAAGCCTAATTTTTTTTTCTGTTTTTTTTGTGGGGTTTCTAAATTCTCCCTGAAAAAAAAAAACAGTGGGAGATTAATATTGGCCTTTGGGCTTGTGTGCCAGTCCTGAGCGTGCCATCTCTCTCTCAAATAGTGGGCCATAGAAAGCCTATTTATTTATTTTTTATTGGTTTTATAAATTCTCCCTGAAAAAAAAAAAACAGTGGGAGATTAATATTGCCCTTTGGGCTTGTGTGCCAGTCCTGAGCGTGCCATCTCTCTCTCAATTAGTGGCCCATAGAAAGCCTATTTATTATTTTTTCATTGGTTTTATAAATTCTCCCTGAAAAAAAAAAACAGTGGGAGATTAATATTGCCCTTTGGGATTGTGTGCCAGTCCTGAGCGTGCCATCTCTCTGTCAATTAGTGGGCCATAGAAAGTCTATTTATTTTTTTTCATTGGTTTTATAAATTCTCCCTGAAAAAAAAAAAACCAGTGGGAGATTAATATTGCCCTTTGGGCTTGTGTGCCAGTCCTGAGCGTGCCATCTCTCTCTCTCAGATAGTGGGCCATAGAAAGCCTATTTTTTTTTTTTTTTTGGTTTCTAAATTCTCTCTGAAAAAATCACTTTTTTAAATTTGTTTTCTAAATTCTTCCTTAAAAAATCATTTTTTTTTTGGCTTTCCAAATTCTCCCTGAAAAAATAAAAAAAGACAGTGGGAGATTAATATTGGCCTTTCTGCTTGTGTGCCAGTCCTGACTCCTGGGTGTGCCATCTCTCTCTCTCAGATAGTGGGCCATAGAAAGCCTATTTGTTTTTTGTTTTTTATTTGGTTTCTAAATTCTCTCTGAAAAAATCACTTTTTTTTAATTTGTTTTCTAAATTCTTCCTTAAAAAATCATTTTTTTTTGGGGTTTCTAAATTCTCCCTGAAAAAATAAAAAAAACAGTGGGAGATTAATATTGGCCTTTCTGCTTGTGTGCCAGTCCTGACTCCTGGGTGTGCCATCTCTCTCTCTCAGATAGTGGGCAATAGAAAGCCTATTTGATTTTTTTTTTTATTTGGTTTCTAAATTCTCTCTGAAAAAATCACTTTTTTTTAATTTGTTTTCTAAATTCTTCCTTAAAAAATCATTTTTTTGGGGGGGTTTCTAAATTCTCCCTGAAAAAATAAAAAAAAAACAGTGGGAGATTAATATTGACATTTGTGCTTGAGTGACAGTCCTGCGTGTGTGGCATCTCTCTCATTTGGTGCCACCGAAAACAGAGTGTGTAACATTGTGCCTGCTTTTCCTTGCGGTCTCACCCACCTGTAAAGGGGTATCTAAATCATACTGAAGTTATAGCTCACCGTGTAAGTTGTTTGACAGCAACAAATACCGTTAGTTTGGTTACGTTTTTAAAACAATGAGGAAGTCTGGTGGAAGAGGTCGTGGCCGGGGGCGTTCATTGTCAGCTTGTAATGAGGGTAGTGGTAGTGGTGGAGCATCAGGTGGTCGTGGGAAAAAAAATATTGCACCTATGTCTGGAGCTGTGGAGCCAGGTTCGTCGTCTGGCTACACAAGGCCTCGAACGCTCCCTTTTCTGGGAGTAGGAAAACCGCTTTTAAAGCCGGAGCAGCAAGAGCAAGTTTTGGCTTACCTTGCTGACTCAGCC
Organism: Ranitomeya imitator; assembly: GCF_032444005.1. NCBI lineage: Eukaryota > Metazoa > Chordata > Amphibia > Anura > Dendrobatidae > Ranitomeya > Ranitomeya imitator. The sequence continues at coordinate 324,947,136 of NC_091286.1, read as the reverse complement.
TCTAGCTCTTTTGCCTCCTCTTTTGAAACTGGTAAATGTAAAAGCAGCGCGTCGTTAGTGGATGTTCACGGTCAGGGACAAGTCGCTTCCTTGTCCTCTTCAGCAAAAACAACAACAGAGAAGGATGCAGCAGGCGACACAGCGGGTTACTCCATGGAGCTCTTTACACATACCGTCCCTGGCTTAGAAAGTGAAGCAGTTAACAGGCCATGCCCATTACAAGTTGAATCTGACATGGAGTGCACTGATGCACAGCCACAGCCAGACTACTATGCTGGTCCTTTGACTCAGACCACAACATTGCCCTCGCAGGGTACTGATCCAGAATCAGACCCTGATGAGACTATGTTTCCCTGTCACGAACGCTCTACCACCGACTTACACGGTGACACAGATGAAGTTGCGCACGAGCTACAAGAAGAGGAGGTTATAGATGACCCAGTTGTTGACCCCGATTGGCAGCCATTGTGGGAACAGGGTGCAGGCGGCAGTAGTTCTGAAGCGGAGGAGGAGGGGGCGCAGCAGGCATCAACATCGCAACAGCTTCCATCTGCCGGGCCCGTATCTGGCTCAAAATGCGTGGCAAAGTCAAAACCTGTTGGAGGACAGCGTGGCCATCCGGTTAAAGCTCAGTCTGCAATGCCTGAAAAGGTATCCGATGCTAGAAAGAGTGCAGTCTGGCATTTTTTTAAACAACATCCAATTGATCAGCGCAAAGTCATCTGTCAAAAATGTTCAACTACCTTAAGCAGAGGTCAGAATCTGAAAAGTCTCAATACAAGTTGCATGCATAGGCATTTAACCACCATGCATTTGCAAGCCTGGACTAACTACCAAACGTCCCTTAAGGTTGTAGCACCCTCGGCCAATGAAGCTAGTCAGCAACGCAACATCCCTTCCGGCAGTGTAGAGCCACCATTTTCCGCACCACCTGCAGTTTCTTTGCAGGTTTCTTTGCCAGGCCAAAGCAGTCAGGGTCAGGGAATCACCAGTTTCATAGTAGGAAACACTGCATCTAGGGCACCGCGGCAACAATACCATCTCCCACCGTCTCTCAGTCTGCCATGTCCACCGGCACCCCCGCTAGTTCCACGATCTCCAGCTCTCCAGTCCAGCTCACCCTACATGAGACTAAGGTTAGAAAAAGGAAGTACTTAGCCTTGCATCCGCGTACACAGGGTTTGAACGCCCACATAGCTAGACTAATCTCGTTAGAGATGATGCCCTACCGGTTAGTTGAAAGCGAAGCTTTCAAAGCCCTGATGGACTACGCTGTACCACGCTACGAGCTACCCAGTCGACACTTCTTTTCCAGAAAAGCCATCCCAGCCCTCCACCAGCATGTTAAAGAGCGCATCGTCCATGCACTCAGGCAATCTGTGAGCACAAAGGTGCACCTGACAACAGATGCATGGACCAGTAGGCATGGCCAGTTACGTGTCCATCACGGCACACTGGGTGAATGTTGTGGATGCAGGGTCCACAGGGGACAGCAATTTTGGGACAATTCTGCCTAGCCCACGGTCTAGGAAACAGTTGGCTGTAGCCGTTCGCACCCCCTCCTCCTCCTCCTCATCCTCCTGCAGAAGCGAGAGCTCGTCCACAGACCGCAGTCGCACAACCACTCCATCCGCAGCTGCCACTGTTGCACACCAGGTCTCCCATTATGGGGCAGCTACTGGCAAACGTCAGCAGGCTGTATTGGCTATGAAGTGTTTGGGCAACAACAGACACACCGCGGAAGTTCTGTCCGAGTTCTTGCAGAAAGAAACGCAGTCGTGGCTGGGCACTGTAGATCTTGAGGCAGGCAAGGTAGTGAGTGATAACGGAAGGAATTTCATGGCTGCCATCTCCCTTTCCCAACTGAAACACATTCCTTGCCTGGCTCACACCTTAAACCTGGTGGTGCAGTGCTTCCTGAAAAGTTATCCGGGGTTATCCGACCTGCTCCTCAAAGTGCGGGGACTTTGCTCGCATATCCGCCGTTCGCCCGTACACTCCAGCCGTATGCAGACCTATCAGCGGTCTTTGAACCTTCCCCAGCATCGCCTAATCATAGACGTTGCAACAAGGTGGAACTCAACACTGCACATGCTTCAGAGACTGTGCGAACAGAGGCGGGCTGCTATGTTTTTGTGAGAGGATACACATACACGGGCAGGCAGTAGGATGGCAGACATGGAGTTGTCAGGTGTGCAGTGGTCGAAGATACAAGACATGTGTCAAGTCCTTCAGTGTTTTGAGGAATGCACACGGCTGGTTAGTGCAGACAACACCATAATAAGCATGAGCATCCCCCTAATGCGTCTGCTGATGCAAAGTTTGACGCACATAAAGGATCAGGCGTCTGCAGCAGAGGAAGAGGAAAGCCTTGATGACAGTCAGCCATTGTCTGGCCAGGGCAGTGTACAGGACGAGGTAGCGGGCGAAGAGGAGGAGGACGAGGAGGATGATGGGGATGAATATATATTTTTAATGAGGAAGCTTTTCCGGGGCCACTGGAAATTGGTGGCGTGGCAAGGCCGGGTTCTGGTTTTTTGAGGGACACAAGTGACGTAGATTTGCCTGAAACTGCCCCTCAACCAAGCACAACCGCAGATTTGACAACTGGAACTTTGGCCCACATGGTGGATTATGCCTTACGTATCCTCAAAAGGGACACACGCATTACTAAAATGATGAACGATGACGATTACTGGTTGGCCTGCCTCCTTGATCCTCGCTATAAAGGCAAATTGCAAAATATAATGCCACATGAGAACTTGGAACTAATATTAGCAACCAAACAATCAACTCTTGTTGACCGTTTGCTTCAGGCATTCCCAGCACACAGCGCCCGTGATCGTTCTCACACGAGCTGCAGGGGCCAGCAGACCAGAGGTGTTAGAGGGGCAGAAATCAGAAGTGGCGTTGGACAGAGGGGTTTTCTGACCAGGTTGTGGAGTGATTTTGCTATGACCGCAGACAGGACAGGTACTGCAGCATCAATTCAAAGTGACAGGAGACAACATTTGTCCAGTATGGTTACTAACTATTTTTCATCCCTTATCGACGTTCTCCCTCAACCGTCATTCCCATTTGATTACTGGGCATCCAAATTAGACACCTGGCCAGAATTGGCAGAATATGCATTGCAGGAGCTTGCTTGCCCGGCAGCTAGTGTCCTATCAGAAAGAGTATTCAGTGCTGCAGGTTCAATATTAACTGAAAAAAGGACTCGTCTGGCTACCCAAAATGTAGATGATCTAACCTTCATTAAAATGAACCACAACTGGATTTCGAAATCTTTTGCCCCACCTTGCCCGGCCGACACCTAGCTTTCCTATGAAAAGGTCTTGCCTGTGGGCTATTCTGAATGACTTTTCCAATCTCGTAATTTGCATCACCTGATTGTCCAGCATATGACATGTTTACACCTCCCTAAATGGCCAAACTCCCCACACGGGGTCGTGGTATCGCCACTTGGCGCCAGCACCCGTGAGAGTGCTGTTTGTCTGAAGAGGTGGGTGTGCCCGCTTTTGGTCGACGGCACTGCCACTGGGTCCCTCATAGTACAATAAAGTGTCTCTGGCGGTGGTGGTGCGCACCCAGCGTCAGACACACTGTTGTAACATGAGGGGCCCTGGGCCTGTACCGCCGGCCACAAGAGAGTTCCCCCATCCCCAGGCTCAAACATTGCTAAACCACTTGCACAATTATCTCTCACAGATCCACCAATGTTTAGTCTATGCGCTGACATCCTTAAATTCCAGCCACTGACAATACCATTGTATTGACATGTATGATGGTACTTAACATAGTCCGGGGCAGTGTCCTATATTTACCCAAGTAAATACTTTGTGCCAAATTACTATGTCTGAAACTCCGCAGAGGAGCCCACCCCAGTACCGAATGATTGCACCCTTTGGTGGTTTCGTTTTGTTGTCATGCGAGAGGTTAACATCTATTTATTGTTTGGGACTACTAACTGGCAGACACTCATTACAATCGGCCTTCGCTGACAACACCAATGCTGCCCGTGTACCCCTGGAACCAATTATAAAGTGCCTACAGCCCAATTTTATTATGTTAGGCCTTCGAAGCCTGTCTGCGGTCCGTTCTTTCTACTACTCCTCCACTGACCAGACCACTGCTGCCCGTGTACCCCTGGAACCTATTTAAAAGTGCCTACAGCCCAATTTTTTTATGTTAGGCCTTCGAAGCCTGTCTGCGGTCCCTTCTTTCTACTACTCCTCCACTGACCAGACCACTGCTGCCCGTGTACCCCTGGAACCTATTTTAAAGTGCCTACAGCCCAATTTTTTTATGTTAGGCCTTCGAAGCCTGTCTGCGGTCCCTCCTTCCACTAGGCCTCCACTGACCTGTCTACTGCTGCCCGTGTACCCCTGGAACCAATTATAAAGTGCCTACAGCCCAATTTTATTATGTTAGGCCTTCGAAGCCTGTCTGCGGTCCCTTCTTTCTACTACTCCTCCACTGACCAGACCAATTCTGCCCGTGTACCCCTGGAACCAATTATAAAGTGCCTACAGCCCAATTTTTTTTATGTTAGGCCTTCGATGCTTGTCTGTGGTCCCTTCTTTCTACTACTCCTCCACTGACCAGACCAATGCTGCCCGTGTACCCCTGGAACCAATTATAAAGTGCCTACAGCCCAATTTTATTATGTTAGGCCTTCGAAGCCTGTCTGCGGTCCGTTCTTTCTACTACTACTCCACTGACCAGACCAATGCAGCCCGTGTACCCCTGGAACCTATTTAAAAGTGCCTACAACCCAATTTTTTTATGTTAGGCCTTCGAAGCCTGTCTGCGGTCCCTTCTTTCTACTACTCCTCCCCTGACCAGACCAATGCTGCCCGTGTACCCCTGGAACCTATTTTAAAGTGCCTGCAGCCCAATTTTTTTATGTTAGGCCTTCGAAGCCTGTCTGCGGTCCCTCCTTCCACTAGGCCTCCAATGACCTGTCTACTGCTGCCCGTGTACCCCTGGAACCAATTACAAAGGTGCCTACAGACCAATTTTATTATGTTAGGCCTTCGAAGCCTGTCTGCGGTCCGTTCTTTCTACTACTCCTCCACTGACCAGACCACTGCTGCCCGTGTACCCCTGGAACCTATTTAAAAGTGCCTACAGCCCAATTTTTTTATGTCAGGCCTTCGAAGCCTGTCTGCTGTCCCTTCTTTCTACTACTCCTCCACTGACCAAACCAATGCAGCCCGTGTACTCCTGGAACCAATTATAAAGTGCCTACAGCCCAATTTTATTATGTTAGGCCTTCGAAGCCTGTCTGCGATCCGTTCTTTCTACTACTCCTCCACTGACCAGACCACTGCTGCCCGTGTACCCCTGGAACCTATTTTAAAGTGCCTACAGCCCAATTTTTTTATGTTAGGCCTTCGAAGCCTGTCTGCGGTCCCTCCTTCCACTAGGCCTCCACTGACCTGTCTACTGCTGCCCGTGTACCCCTGGAACCAATTATAAAGTGCCTACAGCCCAATTTTATTATGTTAGGCCTTCGAAGCCTGTCTGCAGTCCGTTCTTTCTACTACTCCTCCACTGACCAGACCACTGCTGCCCGTGTACCCCTGGAACCTATTTAAAAGTGCCTACAGCCCAATTTTTTTATGTTAGGCCTTCGAAGCCTGTCTGCGGTCCCTTCTTTCTACTACTCCTCCACTGACCAGACCACTGCTGCCCGTGTACACCTGGAACCTATTTTAAAGTGCCTACAGCCCAATTTTTTTTATGTTAGGCCTTCGAAGCCTGTCTGCGGTCCCTCCTTCCACTAGGCCTCCACTGACCTGTCTACTGCTGCCCGTGTACCCCTGGAACCAATTATAAAGTGCCTACAGCCCAATTTTATTATGTTAGGCCTTCGAAGCCTGTCTGCGGTCCCTTCTTTCTACTACTCCTCCACTGACCAGACCAATGCTGCCCGTGTACCCCTGGAACCAATTATAAAGTGCCTACAGCCCAATTGTATAATGTTAGGCCTACTACGCCTGTCTGCGGTCCCTCCTTCCACTAGTCCTCCATTGACCAGTCCACTGCCGCCCGTGTACCCCTGGAACCTATTTCAAAGTGCATACAGCCTACTTTTTTTCTTTAATTTATAATTATAAAGCCCAGATGGACTACACTGTACCACGGTAAGAGCTACCCAGTCGTCACTTCTTTTGCGAGAAAAGCCATCCCAGCCCTCCACCATCATGTAAAAGTCCGCATTGTCCATGCTCTCAGGCTATCTAATAGTAGAAAGGTGCACCTGACAACAGATGCATGGACCAGTAGGCATGTCCATGAAAGGTTACATGTCCATTACGGCGCACTGGGTTAATGTTGTGGATGCATGGTCCACAGGGGACGGCCTACTAAGTCTGTCTGCAATCCCAAATAGAAATTGTCCTCCGCTTACCACACCAATGCTGCCTGTGTACCCCTGGAACATTTTATAAACTCCATTGACCAAAATTTTGGGTTTAAAGCCTACTACCAGTGTCTGCCGCTCCAAGGTGTTCTCCGGGTTGCCTTTTCTGAGCTTTGATCTTCAGGCTCTTGTTTAGTAGTTTTTTAAATCTAACTGCAGTGGGGCTAGTACTTGGGTTGGGGCCTACTACCAGTGTCTGCCGCTCCATGGTGTTCTCCGGGTTGCCTTTTCTGAGCTTTGATCTTCAGGCTCTCGTTTAGTAGTTTTGTTAAATCTAACTGCAGTGGGGCTAGTACTTGGGTTGGGGCCTACTACCAGTGTCTGCCGCTCCAAGGTGTTCTCCAGGTTGCCTCTCCATTGCTTCAATCTTCTGGCTCTCGTTTAGTAGTTGTTGAAAACAACACTGCATTCGGCCTACAAGTTGGGTCTGGGTTGTAGATACGGTGTCTTCCGCTCCAAGGTGTTGTCCAGGTTGCCTTTCCTGAGCTTCTATCTTCAGGCTCTTGTTAAATAGTTGTTAAATGGAACAACTGCATTTGGCCTACTATTTGGGTTGGGGCCTACTAACAGTGTCTGCCGCTCCTTGCTGTTCTCCTGGTTTCCTGTCCTGAAATTCCATTTTCAGGCTCTCGTTAAGTAGTTGTTAATAGGGTTGAGCGACCTTGACCTTTTTAGAGTCGAGCCGTGTTTCGCGAAACCCGACTATCTTAGAAGTCGAGTCGAGTGGAATCGGCCGATTATCGCGAAAAGTCGGGTATCGCCCGAAACACGAAACCCAATGCAAGTCAATGGGGGAGCATAGTCGGCAGTGAGTGGAGGCCAGGAAAACACCTACACTGCCCATTTTAATGGCAAAAACATCCATTCTTGTTAAAGAAGCTTGTCAATCGTAATTTACCTTATAATAATTGGAAGGCATTTGAAATTGGGGGTCATTTGGCTAAAGTTGTGGGGGGTAGGGCTGGTTCAAGTAATTAGTGGGCCCAGTAAATCTGGACCACGTCACGGCAGTGGAGCAGGGAGAGGTAAGTATTTCAACTTTGCAAGTGCTGTGATCCTGAGCAAGCAGGGGGGGCCCACTCGTTGGCATTGGCTCTGGCACAGGGCCCCTCAAAGTACAGCGGTGTGTTTGCATGGCGGGGGTGCCTCCCACCGGCAGCAACACTTTTGCGTACTATGAGAGGCCCTGTGCCAGTGACGTCGCCAACTAGTATTCCTCCCCCCACCTGATGAAGGAACCTGCACTTTCATCTGCACCTTCCTCTTTGTCCCCTTGCTGTGTAGCGTGCACGGGGAATTTTGCGTTATGGGTCAATGTACCAGCAGACTCATCTATCACTGGCTGGGCAATGGGCAGGATGAGGAGGAAACACAGATATAGGCCCAAAGAATAAAGTGGGCTAAATGCAGTTCAAAATTGGTAACACAGGACTAACCAGGGGGCATTGCAGTGGAGGACAACTGGAATGAGAGGCTGACACAGAGAGTAGGCCCAAATCAGTAAGTAGTCGAAATGCAGTTCAAAATTGGCAACCGTAGTAAACAGGCGGCACAGCTTTGTTCAGTGGAGGAGAACAGCAAGGAGTGGCAGACACCGATAGTAGGCCCCAACCCAACTAGTAGGCCAAATGCAGTCTAACATTAACAACTACTTAACGAGAGCCTGAAAATGGAATTTCAGGACAGGAAACCAGGAGAACAGCAAGGAGTGGCAGACACCGATAGTAGGCCCCAAACCAACTAGTACGCCAAATGCAGTTGTTCCGTTTAACCACAATTTAATGAGAGCCTGAAGATAGAAGTTCAGGAAAGGCAACCTGGAGAACACCTTGGAGTGTAACACACCATCTCTCTACACCCCATACCCAATTTGTAGGCCTAATGCAGCGTAGTTTCCAACAACTACTAAACGAGAGCCGGAAGATCGAAGCTCAGGAAAGGCAACCTGGAGAACACCTTGGAGTGGAACACACCATCTCTCTACACCCCATACCCAATTTGTAGGCCTAATGCAGTGTAGTTTCCAAGAACTACTAAACGAGAGCATGAAGATCGAAGCATTGGCGAGGAAACCTGGGGAACACCTTGGAGTGGAACATACCATCTCTCTACACCCCATACCCAATTTGTAGGCCTAATGCAGTGTAGTTTCCAACAACTACTAAACGAGAGCCGGAAGATCGAAGCTCAGGAAAGGCAACCTGGAGAACACCTTGGAGTGGAACACACCATCTCTCTACACCCCATACCCAATTTGTAGGCCTAATGCAGTGTAGTTTCCAACAACTACTAAACGAGAGCATTAAGATCGAAGCAATGGCGAGGAAACCTGGAGCACACCTTGGGGAGGCAGACACCGTTAGTAGGCCCTACCAAAGTTGTACCCCCAATGCAGTTTTAAAATTCCTAGAGGCTGAAAACAAGACTATTGACGCTCAGCTTTTTTCAAAGGAACACAGCTGAATTGAGTGGCGCAGACAGACACAGGTAGTAGGACTTAACCCAAAAATGTGGCTCACTGCAGCTTAAAAAAGTTACAGGGGTACACAAGCATCACCAAACCAGGGATTCAAGCTTCAGGAGGCTAATTTGCATATTCCAGGTGCCTTCTGGGAGAAGCGAAGTCTCCCTAAGCTAGAAGATCGTTGGGTACAGCCGGGACCAGCTGCTTCGAAAGCATCACCAAACCAGGGATTCAAGCTTCAGGAGGCTAATTTGCATATTCCAGGTGCCTTCTGGGAGAAGCGAAGTCTCCCTAAGCTAGAAGATCGTTGGGTACAGCCGGGACCAGCTGCTTCGAAAGCATCACCAAACCAGGGATTCAAGCTTCAGGAGGCTAATTTGCATATTCCAGGTGCCTTCTGGGAGAAGCGAAGTCTCCCTAAGCTAGAAGATCGTTGGGTACAGCCGGGACCAGCTGCTTCGAAAGCATCACCAAACCAGGGATTCAAGCTTCAGGAGGCTAATTTGCATATTCCAGGTGCCTTCTGGGAGAAGCGAAGTCTCCCTAAGCTAGAAGATCGTTGGGTACAGCCGGGACCAGCTGCTTCGAAAGCATCACCAAACCAGGGATTCAAGCTTCAGGAGGCTAATTTGCATATTCCAGGTGCCTTCTGGGAGAAGCGAAGTCTCCCTAAGCTAGAAGATCGTTGGGTACAGCCGGGACCAGCTGCTTCGAAAGCATCACCAAACCAGGGATTCAAGCTTCAGGAGGCTAATTTGCATATTCCAGGTGCCTTCTGGGAGAAGCGAAGTCTCCCTAAGCTAGAAGATCGTTGGGTACAGCCGGGACCAGCTGCTTCGAAAGCATCACCAAACCAGGGATTCAAGCTTCAGGAGGCTAATTTGCATATTCCAGGTGCCTTCTGGGAGAAGCGAAGTCTCCCTAAGCTAGAAGATCGTTGGGTACAGCCGGGACCAGCTGCTTCGAAAGCATCACCAAACCAGGGATTCAAGCTTCAGGAGGCTAATTTGCATATTCCAGGTGCCTTCTGGGAGAAGCGAAGTCTCCCTAAGCTAGAAGATCGTTGGGTACAGCCGGGACCAGCTGCTTCGAAAGCATCACCAAACCAGGGATTCAAGCTTCAGGAGGCTAATTTGCATATTCCAGGTGCCTTCTGGGAGAAGCGAAGTCTCCCTAAGCTAGAAGATCGTTGGGTACAGCCGGGACCAGCTGCTTCGAAAGCATCACCAAACCAGGGATTCAAGCTTCAGGAGGCTAATTTGCATATTCCAGGTGCCTTCTGGGAGAAGCGAAGTCTCCCTAAGCTAGAAGATCGTTGGGTACAGCCGGGACCAGCTGCTTCGAAAGCATCACCAAACCAGGGATTCAAGCTTCAGGAGGCTAATTTGCATATTCCAGGTGCCTTCTGGGAGAAGCGAAGTCTCCCTAAGCTAGAAGATCGTTGGGTACAGCCGGGACCAGCTGCTTCGAAAGCATCACCAAACCAGGGATTCAAGCTTCAGGAGGCTAATTTGCATATTCCAGGTGCCTTCTGGGAGAAGCGAAGTCTCCCTAAGCTAGAAGATCGTTGGGTACAGCCGGGACCAGCTGCTTCGAAAGCATCACCAAACCAGGGATTCAAGCTTCAGGAGGCTAATTTGCATATTCCAGGTGCCTTCTGGGAGAAGCGAAGTCTCCCTAAGCTAGAAGATCGTTGGGTACAGCCGGGACCAGCTGCTTCGAAAGCATCACCAAACCAGGGATTCAAGCTTCAGGAGGCTAATTTGCATATTCCAGGTGCCTTCTGGGAGAAGCGAAGTCTCCCTAAGCTAGAAGATCGTTGGGTACAGCCGGGACCAGCTGCTTCGAAAGCATCACCAAACCAGGGATTCAAGCTTCAGGAGGCTAATTTGCATATTCCAGGTGCCTTCTGGGAGAAGCGAAGTCTCCCTAAGCTAGAAGATCGTTGGGTACAGCCGGGACCAGCTGCTTCGAAAGCATCACCAAACCAGGGATTCAAGCTTCAGGAGGCTAATTTGCATATTCCAGGTGCCTTCTGGGAGAAGCGAAGTCTCCCTAAGCTAGAAGATCGTTGGGTACAGCCGGGACCAGCTGCTTCGAAAGCATCACCAAACCAGGGATTCAAGCTTCAGGAGGCTAATTTGCATATTCCAGGTGCCTTCTGGGAGAAGCGAAGTCTCCCTAAGCTAGAAGATCGTTGGGTACAGCCGGGACCAGCTGCTTCGAAAGCATCACCAAACCAGGGATTCAAGCTTCAGGAGGCTAATTTGCATATTCCAGGTGCCTTCTGGGAGAAGCGAAGTCTCCCTAAGCTAGAAGATCGTTGGGTACAGCCGGGACCAGCTGCTTCGAAAGCATCACCAAACCAGGGATTCAAGCTTCAGGAGGCTAATTTGCATATTCCAGGTGCCTTCTGGGAGAAGCGAAGTCTCCCTAAGCTAGAAGATCGTTGGGTACAGCCGGGACCAGCTGCTTCGAAAGCATCACCAAACCAGGGATTCAAGCTTCAGGAGGCTAATTTGCATATTCCAGGTGCCTTCTGGGAGAAGCGAAGTCTCCCTAAGCTAGAAGATCGTTGGGTACAGCCGGGACCAGCTGCTTCGAAAGCATCACCAAACCAGGGATTCAAGCTTCAGGAGGCTAATTTGCATATTCCAGGTGCCTTCTGGGAGAAGCGAAGTCTCCCTAAGCTAGAAGATCGTTGGGTACAGCCGGGACCAGCTGCTTCGAAAGCATCACCAAACCAGGGATTCAAGCTTCAGGAGGCTAATTTGCATATTCCAGGTGCCTTCTGGGAGAAGCGAAGTCTCCCTAAGCTAGAAGATCGTTGGGTACAGCCGGGACCAGCTGCTTCGAAAGCATCACCAAACCAGGGATTCAAGCTTCAGGAGGCTAATTTGCATATTCCAGGTGCCTTCTGGGAGAAGCGAAGTCTCCCTAAGCTAGAAGATCGTTGGGTACAGCCGGGACCAGCTGCTTCGAAAGCATCACCAAACCAGGGATTCAAGCTTCAGGAGGCTAATTTGCATATTCCAGGTGCCTTCTGGGAGAAGCGAAGTCTCCCTAAGCTAGAAGATCGTTGGGTACAGCCGGGACCAGCTGCTTCGAAAGCATCACCAAACCAGGGATTCAAGCTTCAGGAGGCTAATTTGCATATTCCAGGTGCCTTCTGGGAGAAGCGAAGTCTCCCTAAGCTAGAAGATCGTTGGGTACAGCCGGGACCAGCTGCTTCGAAAGCATCACCAAACCAGGGATTCAAGCTTCAGGAGGCTAATTTGCATATTCCAGGTGCCTTCTGGGAGAAGCGAAGTCTCCCTAAGCTAGAAGATCGTTGGGTACAGCCGGGACCAGCTGCTTCGAAAGCATCACCAAACCAGGGATTCAAGCTTCAGGAGGCTAATTTGCATATTCCAGGTGCCTTCTGGGAGAAGCGAAGTCTCCCTAAGCTAGAAGATCGTTGGGTACAGCCGGGACCAGCTGCTTCGAAAGCATCACCAAACCAGGGATTCAAGCTTCAGGAGGCTAATTTGCATATTCCAGGTGCCTTCTGGGAGAAGCGAAGTCTCCCTAAGCTAGAAGATCGTTGGGTACAGCCGGGACCAGCTGCTTCGAAAGCATCACCAAACCAGGGATTCAAGCTTCAGGAGGCTAATTTGCATATTCCAGGTGCCTTCTGGGAGAAGCGAAGTCTCCCTAAGCTAGAAGATCGTTGGGTACAGCCGGGACCAGCTGCTTCGAAAGCATCACCAAACCGCGCGCCTTACGGCGCGCGAATTTTTGCCTGTAGGACATTATTGCAAGAGAGCTTGGCTGAGTAGATTACACAAGAAGGAAAACACACAGGAAGTCAGCAGGATCTAGGAGCAACATGGCAGATGTGACAACCTACATGGTGAGCTGCAGCATGTGCTACATGTTCACAGATCGACCAGAAGAAGAATCCAATTTCACCTGTCAGAAGTGTAGACTAGTGGCTCTTTTAGAAGAAAAGGTGCGGGGTCTGGAAGAAAGAATAGCAACTTTGAAACTCATCAAAGAGAATGAAGACTTTCTAGACAGAACAGAAGCATCTCTACTGGTCACAGAAGGTGCAAAAAGTGTCAGAGAACCTCCAAAAGCAGATGAGTGGAAGCATGTGACCAAAAGAAGCAAGAAGACCATGGAGAAATCACCAACCACACAACTGAAGAACCGATATCAAATCTTTGTAGAGGATGAAGATGGCACACCTAAGAATGAAGCAATACCAGCAAGCAAAAAAGAAAAGGGCACACAGCAACAAGTGACAGCAAAAAGTACAGCCAAGAAGCAACGAAGAGTGGTGGTGGTGGGAGACTCACTACTGAGAGGCACAGAAGCAGCCATCTGCAGACCGGACATAACTGCAAGAGAAGTATGCTGCCTTCCAGGTGCGATGATCAAGGATGTGACCGATAGGATACCAAAGCTCTTGAGCTCCAAGGACGTCCACCCATTTCTTCTGATACATGTTGGCACCAATGACACGGCAAGGAAGGACCTACCGACAATCTGCAAGGACTTTGAAGAGTTGGGGAAGAAAGTAAAGGAACTGGATGCACAGGTAGTTTTTTCTTCTATCCTTCCAGTAGACGGGCATGGCACCAGGAGATGGAACAGGATCCTTGATGCAAACATCTGGCTAAGACGATGGTGCAGACAACAAGGATTTGGATTCCTGGACCACGGTGTGAATTACTGGTATGATGGACTCCTCGCCAGAGACGGACTACACCTCAACAAACCTGGGAAACACACATTCGCCAGAAGACTCGCTACACTCATCAGGAGGGCGTTAAACTAGAAGAAGAGGGGACGGGAAGAAAAACATTAGACTCGAACAAAGACGACCCAGGAAAACATACTCAGAAGGGAGGTAAGAACATTTCTAAAACAATCCACAGTGAGGAGATTGGAACAAAACAAAATCCTCTGAACTGCATGCTCGCAAACGCCAGAAGCCTGACAAACAAGATGGAAGAACTAGAAGCACAAATATCTACAGGTAACTTTGACATAGTGGGAATAACCGAGACATGGTTAGATGAAAGCTATGACTGGGCAGTTAACTTACAGGGTTACAGTCTGTTTAGAAAGGATCGTAAAAATCGGAGAGGAGGAGGGGTTTGTCTCTATGTAAAGTCTTGTCTAAAGTCCACTTTAAGGGAGGATATTAGCGAAGGGAATGAGGATGTCGAGTCCATATGGGTTGAAATTCATGGAGGGAAAAATGGTAACAAAATTCTCATTGGGGTCTGTTACAAACCCCCAAATATAACAGAAAGCATGGAAAGTCTACTTCTAAAGCAGATAGATGAAGCTGCAACCCATAATGAGGTCCTGGTTATGGGGGACTTTAACTACCCGGATATTAACTGGGAAACAGAAACCTGTGAAACCCATAAAGGCAACAGGTTTCTGCTAATAACCAAGAAAAATTATCTTTCACAATTGGTGCAGAATCCAACCAGAGGAGCAGCACTTTTAGACCTAATACTATCTAATAGACCTGACAGAATAACAAATCTGCAGGTGGTTGGGCATTTAGGAAATAGCGACCACAATATTGTGCAGTTTCACCTGTCTTTCACTAGGGGGACTTGTCAGGGAGTCACAAAAACATTGAACTTTAGGAAGGCAAAGTTTGAACAGCTTAGAGATGCCCTTAATCTGGTAGACTGGGACAATATCCTCAGAAATGAGAATAGAGATAATAAATGGGAAATGTTTAAGAACATCCTAAATAGGCAGTGTAAGCGGTTTATACCTTGTGGGAATAAAAGGACTAGAAATAGGAAAAACCCAATGTGGCTAAACAAAGAAGTAAGACAGGCAATTACCAGTAAAAAGAAAGCATTTGCACTACTAAAGCAGGATGGCACCATTGAAGCTCTAAAAAACTATAGGGAGAAAAATACTTTATCTAAAAAACTAATTAAAGCTGCCAAAAAGGAAACAGAGAAGCACATTGCTAAGGAGAGTAAAACTAATCCCAAACTGTTCTTCAACTATATCAATAGTAAAAGAATAAAAACTGAAAATGTAGGCCCCTTAAAAAATAGTGAGGAAAGAATGGTTGTAGATGACGAGGAAAAAGCTAACATATTAAACACCTTCTTCTCCACGGTATTCACGGTGGAAAATGAAATGCTAGGTGAAATCCCAAGAAACAATGAAAACCCTATATTAAGGGTCACCAATCTAACCCAAGAAGAGGTGCGAAACCGGCTAAATAAGATTAAAATAGATAAATCTCCGGGTCCGGATGGCATACACCCACGAGTACTAAGAGAACTAAGTAATGTAATAGATAAACCATTATTTCTTATTTTTAGTGACTCTATAGCGACAGGGTCTGTTCCGCAGGACTGGCGCATAGCAAATGTGGTGCCAATATTCAAAAAGGGCTCTAAAAGTGAACCTGGAAATTATAGGCCAGTAAGTCTAACCTCTATTGTTGGTAAAATATTTGAAGGGTTTCTGAGGGATGTTATTCTGGATTATCTCAATGAGAATAACTGTTTAACTCCATATCAGCATGGGTTTATGAGAAATCGCTCCTGTCAAACCAATCTAATCAGTTTTTATGAAGAGGTAAGCTATAGGCTGGACCACGGTGAGTCATTGGACGTGGTATATCTCGATTTTTCCAAAGCGTTTGATACCGTGCCGCACAAGAGGTTGGTACACAAAATGAGAATGCTTGGTCTGGGGGAAAATGTGTGTAAATGGGTTAGTAACTGGCTTAGTGATAGAAAGCAGAGGGTGGTTATAAATGGTATAGTCTCTAACTGGGTCGCTGTGACCAGTGGGGTACCGCAGGGGTCAGTATTGGGACCTGTTCTCTTCAACATATTCATTAATGATCTGGTAGAAGGTTTACACAGTAAAATATCGATATTTGCAGATGATACAAAACTATGTAAAGCAGTTAATACAAGAGAAGATAGTATTCTGCTACAGATGGATCTGGATAAGTTGGAAACTTGGGCTGAAAGGTGGCAGATGAGGTTTAACAATGATAAATGTAAGGTTATACACATGGGAAGAGGGAATCAATATCACCATTACACACTGAACGGGAAACCACTGGGTAAATCTGACAGGGAGAAGGACTTGGGGATCCTAGTTAATGATAAACTTACCTGGAGCAGCCAGTGCCAGGCAGCAGCTGCCAAGGCAAACAGGATCATGGGGTGCATTAAAAGAGGTCTGGATACACATGATGAGAGCATTATACTGCCTCTGTACAAATCCCTAGTTAGACCGCACATGGAGTACTGTGTCCAGTTTTGGGCACCGGTGCTCAGGAAGGATATAATGGAACTAGAGAGAGTACAAAGGAGGGCAACAAAATTAATAAAGGGGATGGGAGAACTACAATACCCAGATAGATTAGCGAAATTAGGATTATTTAGTCTAGAAAAAAGACGACTGAGGGGCGATCTAATAACCATGTATAAGTATATAAGGGGACAATACAAATATCTCGCTGAGGATCTGTTTATACCAAGGAAGGTGACGGGCACAAGGGGGCATTCTTTGCGTCTGGAGGAGAGAAGGTTTTTCCACCAACATAGAAGAGGATTCTTTACTGTTAGGGCAGTGAGAATCTGGAATTGCTTGCCTGAGGAGGTGGTGATGGCGAACTCAGTCGAGGGGTTCAAGAGAGGCCTGGATGTCTTCCTGGAGCAGAACAATATTGTATCATACAATTATTAGGTTCTGTAGAAGGACGTAGATCTGGGTATTTATTATAATGGAATATAGGCTGAACTGGATGGACAAATGTCTTTTTTCGGCCTTACTAACTATGTTACTATGTTACTATGTTACTAAGCAGCAGTGCTCTGGGCAGTGGAGGACAATTTCAATAGTGGACCGCAGACAGACTTTGTACGCCTACTATTAAAAAAAGGATGCTCTATGCAATTAAAAATAGGTTCCAGGGGTCCACGGGCAGCAGTGGTGTGGTCAGTGGACGAGTATTGGAAGGAGGGACCGCAGACAGGCGTAGTAGGCCTAACATAACAAAATTAGGCTGTAGACACTGTAAAATTGGTTCCAGGGGTACACGGGCAGCAGTGGTGTGGTCAGTGGAGGCCTAGTGGAAGGAGTGACCGCAGACAGGCATCGAAGGCCTAAAATAATAACACATGGCTGTAGGCAATTTTAAATTGGTTCCAGGGGTACACGGGCAGCAGTGGTGTGGTCAGTGGAGGCATAGTGGAAGGAGTGACCGCAGACAGGCTTCGAAGGCCTAACATAACAAAAATGTCAATACAATGGTTTGTCAGTGGCAGGCATTGAAGGATGTCAGCGCATAGACTAAACATTGGTGGAGCTGTGAGATAATTTTGCAAGTGGTAGAGCACTGTTTGAGCTGGGGGGGGGAACTGTTTTGTGGCCGGCGGCACAGGCCCAGGGCCCCTCATATTACAACGGTGTGTCTGACGTTGGGTGCGCACCACCACCGCCAGAGACACTTTATTGTACTAGGAGGGACCCAGTGGCAGTGCCGTCGACCAAAAGCGGGCACACCCACCTCTTCAGACAAACAGCACTCTCACGGGTGCTGTCGCCAAGTGTCGATACCACGGCCCCGTGTGGGGAGTTTGGCCATTTAGTGAGGTGTAAACATGTCGTATGCTGGACAATCAGGTGCAGAAAATTACGAGATTGGAAAAGGCATTCAGAATAGTCCACAGGCAAGACCTTTTCATAGGAAAGCTAGGTGTCAGCCGGGCAAGGTGGGGCAAAAAGATTTCGAAATCCAGTTGTGGTTCATTTTAATGAAGGTTAGATCATCTACATTTTGGGTAGCCAGACGAGTCCTTTTTTCTGTTAGTATTGAACCTGCAGCACTGAATACTCTTTCTGATAGGACACTAGCTGCCGGGCAAGCAAGCTCCTGCAATGCATATTCTGCCAATTCTGGCCAGGTGTCTAATTTTGATGCCCAGTAATCAAATGGGAATGACGGTTGAGGGAGAACATCGATAAGGGATGAAAAATAGTTTGTAACCATACTGGACAAATGTTGTCTCCTGTCACTTTGAATTGATGCTGCAGTACCTGTCCTGTCTGCGGTCATAGCAAAATCACTCCACAACCTGGTCAGAAAACCCCTCTGGCCAACGCCACTTCTGATTTCTGCCCCTCTAACTCCTCTGGTCTGCTGGTCCCTGCAGCTCGTGTGAGAACGATCAAGGGCGCTGTGTGCAGGGAATGCCAGAAGCAAACGGTCAACAAGAGTTGATTGTTTGGTTGCTAATATTAGTTCCAAGTTCTCATGTGGCATTATATTTTGCAATTTGCCTTTATAGCGAGGATCAAGGAGGCAGGCCAACCAGTAATCGTCATCGTTCATCATTTTAGTTATGCGTGTGTCCCTTTTGAGGATACGTAAGGCATAATCCGCCATGTGGGCCAAAGTTCCAGTTGTCAAATCTGCGGTTGTGCTTGGTTGAGGGGCAGTTTCAGGCAAATCCACGTCACTTGTGTCCCTCCAAAAACCAGAACCCGGCCTTGCCGCGTCACCAATTTCCAGTGGCCCCGGAAAAGCTTCCTCATTAAAAATATAATCATCCCCATCATCCTCCTCGTCCTCCTCCTCCTCTTCGCCCGCTAACTCGTCCTGTACACTGCCCTGGCCAGACAATGGCTGACTGTCATCAAGGCTTTCCTCTTCCTCAGCTGCAGACGCCTGATCCTTTATGTGCGTCAAACTTTGCATCAGCAGACGCATTAGGGGGATGCTCATGCTTATTATGGCGTTGTCTGCACTAACCAGCCGTGTGCATTCCTCAAAACACTGAAGGACTTGACACATGTCTTGAATCTTCGACCACTGCACACCTGACAACTCCATGTCTGCCATCCTACTGCCTGCCCGTGTATGTGTATCCTCCCACAAAAACATAACAGCCCGCCTCTGTTCGCACAGTCTCTGAAGCATGTGCAGTGTTGAGTTCCACCTTGTTGCAACGTCTATGATTAGGCGATGCTGGGGAAGGTTCAAAGAACGCTGATAGGTCTGCATACGGCTGGAGTGTACGGGCGAACGGCGGATATGTGAGCAAAGTCCACGCACTTTGAGGAGCAGGTCGGATAACCCCGGATAACTTTTCAGGAAGCACTGCACCACCAGGTTTAAGGTGTGAGCCAGGCAAGGAATGTGTTTCAGTTGGGAAAGGGAGATGGCAGCCATGAAATTCCTTCCGTTATCACTCACTACCTTGCCTGCCTCAAGATCTACAGTGCCCAGCCACGACTGCGTTTCTTGCTGCAAGAACTCGGACAGAACTTCCGCGGTGTGCCTGTTGTCGCCCAAACACTTCATAGCCAATACAGCCTGCTGACGTTTGCCAGTAGCTGCCCCATAATGGGAGACCTGGTGTGCATCAGTGGCAGCTGCGGATGGAGTGGTTGTGCGACTGCGGTCTGTGGACGAGCTCTCGCTTCTGCAGGAGGACGAAGAGGAGGAGGAGGGGGTGCGAACGGCTACAGCCAACTGTTTCCTAGACCGTGGGCTAGGCAGAACTGTACCAAACTTGCTGTCCCCTGTGGACCCTGCATCCACAACATTCACCCAGTGTGCCGTGATGGACACGTAACGTCCCTGGCCATGCCTACTGGTCCATGCATCTGTTGTCAGGTGCACCTTTGTGCTCACAGATTGCCTGAGTGCATGGACGATGCGCTCTTTAACATGCTGGTGGAGGGCTGGGATGGCTTTTCTGGAAAAAAAGTGTCGACTGGGTAGCTCGTAGCGTGGTACAGCGTAGTCCATCAGGGCTTTGAAAGCTTCGCTTTCAACTAACCGGTAAAGCATCATCTCTAACGAGATTAGTCTAGCTATGTGGGCGTTCAAACCCTGTGTACGCGGATGCGAGGCTAAGTACTTCCTTTTTCTAACCATAGTCTCATGTAGGGTGAGCTGGACTGGAGAGCTGGAGATCGTGGAACTAGCGGGGGTGCCGGTGGACATGGCAGACTGAGAGACGGTGGGAGATGGTATTGTTGCCGCCGGTGCCCTAGATGCAGTGTTTCCTACTACGAAACTGGTGATTCCCTGACCCTGACTGCTTTGGCCTGGCAAAGAAACCTGCACAGATACTGCAGGTGGTGCGGAAAATGGTGGCCCTACACTGCCGGAAGGGATGTTGCGTTGCTGACTAGCTTCATTGGCCGAGGGTGCTACAACCTTAAGGGACGTTTGGTAGTTAGTCCAGGCTTGCAAATGCATGGTGGTTAAATGTCTATGCATGCAACTTGTATTGAGACTTTTCAGATTCTGTCCTCTGCTTAAGGTAGTTGAACATTTTTGACAGATGACTTTGCGCTGATCAATTGGATGTTGTTTAAAAAAATGCCAGACTGCACTCTTTCTAGCATCGGATACCTTTTCAGGCATTGCAGACTGAGCTTTAACCGGATGGCCACGCTGTCCTCCAACAGGTTTTGGCTTTGCCACGCGTTTTGGGCAAGATACGGGCCCGGCAGATGGAACCTGTTGCGATGTTGATGCCTGCTGCGGCCCCTCCTCCTCCGCTTCAGAACTGCTGCCGCCTGCACCCTGTTCCCCCAATGGCTGCCAATCGGGGTCAAGAACTGGGTCATCTATTACCTCTTCTTGTAGCTCGTGTGCAACTTCGTCTGTGTCACCGTGTCGGTCGGTGGTATAGCGTTCGTGATGGGGCAACATAGTCTCATCAGGGTCTGATTCTTGATCATTACCCTGCGAGGGCAATGTTGTGGTCTGAGTCAAAGGACCAGCATAGTAGTCTGGCTGTGGCTGTGCATCAGTGCACTCCATGTCAGATTCAACTTGTAATGGGCATGGACTGTTAACTGCTTCACTTTCTAAGCCAGGGACGGTATGTGTAAAGAGCTCCATGGAGTAACCCGTTGTGTCGCCTGCTGCATTCTTCTCTGTTGTTGTTTTTGCTGAAGAGGACAAGGAAGCGACTTGTCCCTGACCGTGAACATCCACTAACGACGCGCTGCTTTGACATTTACCAGTTTCACGAGAGGAGGCAAAAGAGCTAGAGGCTGAGTCAGCAAGATAAGCCAAAACTTGCTCTTGCTGCTCCGGCTTTAAAAGCGGTTTTCCTACTCCCAGAAAAGGGAGCGTTCGAGGCCTTGTGTAGCCAGACGACGAACCTGGCTCCACAGCTCCAGACTTAGGTGCAATATTTTTTTTCCCACGACCAGCTGATGCTCCACCACTACCACTACCCTCATTACCAGCTGACAATGAACGCCCCCGGCCACGACCTCTTCCACCAGACTTCCTCATTGTTTTAAAAACGTAACCAAACTAACGGTATTTGTTGCTGTCACACAACTTACACGGTGAGCTATAACTTCAGTATGATTTAGCTACCCCTTTACAGGTGAGTGAGACCACAACGAAAATCAGGCACAATGTTACACACTCTGTTGTTGGTGGCAACAAATGAGAGAGATGCCACACACGCAGGACTGTCACTGAAGCACAAATGTAAATATTAATCTCCCACTGATTTGTTTTTTTTTATTTTTTCAGGGAGACTTTAGGAAAAAAAAATAATAGAATAAAATGATTTTTTCCGGAAGAATTTAGAAACCAAATAAAATAAAATGATTTTTTCAGGGAGAATTTAGAAAACAAATAAAACAAAAAAAGGCTTTCTATGGCCCACTGAGTGAGAGATGACGCACACAGGAGTCAGGAGTGGCACACAAGCCCAGAGGCCAATATCTATCTCCCACTGATTGATGTAGTGATTTTTTCAGGTAGATTTTGGAACCCAAATCAAGCTAAAAAAATAATAGGCTTTCTATGGCCCACAATTGGAGAGAGAGAGAGAGATGGCACACCCAGGAGTCAAGACTGGCACACAAGCAGAAAGGGCAATATTAATCTCCCACTGATTTGTTTTTGTTTTTTTTTTCAGGGAGACTTTAGGAAAAAAAAATAATAGAATAAAATGATTTTTTCAGGAAGAATTTAGAAACCAAATAAAATAAAATGATTTTTTCAGGGAGAATTTAGAAAACAAATAAAACAAAAAAAGGCTTTCTATGGCCCACTGAGTGAGAGATGACGCACACAGGAGTCAGGAGTGGCACACAAGCCCAGAGGCCAATATTTATCTCCCACTGATTGATGTAGTGATTTTTTCAGGTAGATTTTGGAACCCAAATCAAGCTAAAAAAATAATAGGCTTTCTATGGCCCACAATTGGAGAGAGAGAGAGAGAGATGGCACACCCAGGAGTCAAGACTGGCACACAAGCAGAAAGGGCAATATTAATCTCCCACTGATTTGTTTGTTTTTTTTTTTTTTTCAGGGAGACTTTAGGAAAAAAAAATAATAGAATAAAATGATTTTTTCAGGAAGAATTTAGAAACCAAATAAAATAAAATGATTTTTTCAGGGAGAATTTAGAAAACAAATAAAACAAAAAAAGGCTTTCTATGGCCCACTGAGTGAGAGATGACGCACACAGGAGTCAGGAGTGGCACACAAGCCCAGAGGCCAATATTTATCTCCCACTGATTGATGTAGTGATTTTTTCAGGTAGATTTTGGAACCCAAATCAAGCTAAAAAAATGATAGGCTTTCTATGGCCCACAATTGGAGAGAGAGAGAGAGAGATGGCACACCCAGGAGTCAAGACTGGCACACAAGCAGAAAGGGCAATATTAATCTCCCACTGATTTGTTTTTTTTTTTTTTTCAGGGAGACTTTAGGAAAAAAAAAAAATAGAATAAAATGATTTTTTCAGGAAGAATTTAGAAACCAAATAAAATAAAATGATTTTTTCAGGGAGAATTTAGAATACAAATAAAACAAAAAAAGGCTTTCTATGGCCCACTGAGTGAGAGATGACGCACACAGGAGTCAGGAGTGGCACACAAGCCCAGAGGCCAATATTTATCTCCCACTGATTGATGTAGTGATTTTTTCAGGTAGATTTTGGAACCCAAATCAAGCTAAAAAAAATAATAGGCTTTCTATGGCCCACAATTGGAGACAGAGAGAGAGAGATGGCACACCCAGGAGTCAAGACTGGCACACAAGCAGAAAGGGCAATATTAATCTCCCACTGATTTGTTTTTTTGTTTTTTTTCAGGGAGACTTTAGGAAAAAAAAATAATAGAATAAAATGATTTTTTCAGGAAGAATTTAGAAACCAAATAAAATAAAATGATTTTTTCAGGGAGAATTTAGAAAACAACTAAAACAAAAAAAGGCTTTGTATGGCCCACTGAGTGAGAGATGACGCACACAGGAGTCAGGAGTGGCACACAAGCCCAGAGGCCAATATTTATCTCCCACTGATTGATTTATTGATTTTTTCAGGTAGAATTTAGAACCCAAATCAACCAAAAACATAAATAGGCTTTCTATGGCCCACTATTTGTGAGAGAGATGGCACGCTCAGGACTGGCACACAAGCCCAGAGGCCAATATTAATCTCCCACTTTTTAATTTTTTTCAGGGAAAATTTATAAACCCAATAAAAAAAAAAATAAATAGGCTTTCTATGGCCCACTATCTGAGAGAGAGAGATGGCACGATTAGGACTGGCACACAAGCCCAAAGGCCAATATTAATCTCCCTTTTTTTTTTCAGGGAGAATTTATAAAACCAAAAAATAAAAAATAAATAGGCTTTCTATGGCCCACTATTTGTGAGAGAGAGGGCACGCTCAGGACTGGCACACAAGCCCAGAGGCCAATATTAATCTCCCACTTTTTTTTTTTTGTTCCAGGGAAAATTTATAAACCCAATAAAAAAAAAAATAATTAGGCTTTCTATGGCCCACTATCTGAGAGAGAGAGATGGCACGCTTAGGACTGGCACACAAGCCCAAAGGCCAATATTAATCTCCCTTTTTTTTTTTCAGGGAGAATTTATAAAACCAAAAAAAAAAAATAAATAGGCTTTCTATGGCCCACTATTTGTGAGAGAGATGGCATGCTCAGGACTGGCACACAAGCCCAGAGGCCAATATTAATCTCCCACTTTTTTTTTTTTTGTTCCAGGGAAAATTTATAAACCCAATAAAAAAAATAATAAATAGGCTTTCTATGGCCCACTATCTGAGAGAGAGAGATGGCACGCTTAGGACTGGCACACAAGCCCAAAGGCCAATATTAATCTCCCACTGAATGATTTATTGATTTTTTCAGGTAGAATTTAGAACCCCAAAAAAGCAAAAAAAAAAAAAAAAAGGGCTTTCTTTGGCCCACTGAGTGAGTGATGATGCACACAGGAGTCAGGAGTGGCACACAAGCCCAGAGGCCAATATTTATCTCCCACTGATTGATTTATTGATTTTTTCAGGTAGAATTTAGAACCCAAATCAACCAAAAACATAAATAGGCTTTCTATGGCCCACTATTTGTGAGAGAGATGGCATGCTCAGGACTGGCACACAAGCCCAGAGGCCAATATTAATCTCCCACTTTTTTTTTTTGTTCCAGGGAAAATTTATAAACCCAATAAAAAAAATAATAAATAGGCTTTCTATGGCCCACTATCTGAGAGAGAGAGATGGCACGCTTAGGACTGGCACACAAGCCCAAAGGCCAATATTAATCTCCCACTGATTGATTTATTGATTTTTTCAGGTTGAATTTAGAACCCAAATGAAGCAAAAAAAAAAAAAAAGGGCTTTCTATGGCCCACTGAGTGAGTGATGATGCACACAGGAGTCAGGAGTGGCACACAAGCCCAGAGGCCAATATTTATCTCCCACTGATTGATTTATTGATTTTTTCAGGTAGAATTTAGAACCCAAATCAACCAAAAACATAAATAGGCTTTCTATGGCCCACTATTTGTGAGAGAGATGGCACGCTCAGGACTGGCACACAAGCCCAGAGGCAAATATTAATCTCCCACTTTTTTTTTTTTTCAGGGAAAATTTATAAACCCAATAAAAAATAAATAAATAGGCTTTCTATGGCCCACTATCTGAGAGAGAGAGATGGCACGCTTAGGACTGGCACACAAGCCCAAAGGCCAATATTAATCTCCCTTTTTTTTTCAGGGAGAATTTATAAAACCAAGAAAAAAAAATAAATAGGCTTTCTATGGCCCACTATTTGTGAGAGAGATGGCACACTCAGGACTGGCACACAAGCCCAGAGGCCAATATTAATCTCCCACTTTTTTTTTTTTGTTCCAGGGAAAATTTATAAACCCAATAAAAAAATAAATAAATAGGCTTTCTATGGCCCACTAACTGAGAGAGAGAGATGGCACGCTTAGGACTGGCACACAAGCCCAAAGGCCAATATTAATCTCCCTTTTTTTTTTCAGGGAGAATTTATAAAACCAAAAAAAAAAAAATAAATAGGCTTTCTATGGCCCACTATTTGTGAGAGAGATGGCACGCTCAGGACTGGCACACAAGCCCAGAGGCCAATATTAATCTCCCACTTTTTTTTTTTTTGTTCCAGGGAAAATTTATAAACCCAATAAAAAAAATAATAAATAGGCTTTCTGTGGCCCACTATCTGAGAGAGAGAGATGGCACGCTTAGGACTGGCACACAAGCCCAAAGGCCAATATTAATCTCCCACTGAATGATTTATTGATTTTTTCAGGTAGAATTTAGAACCCCAAAAAAGCAAAAAAAAAAAAAAAAGGGCTTTCTATGGCCCACTGAGTGAGTGATGATGCACACAGGAGTCAGGAGTGGCACACAAGCCCTGAGGCCAATATTTTTCTCCCACTGATTGATGTAGTGATTTTTTCAGGTAGATTTTAGAACCCAAATCAAGCAAAAAAATAAATAGGCTTTCTATGGCCCACTATTTGTGAGAGAGATGGCACGCTCAGGACTGGCACACAAGCCCAGAGGCCAATATTAATCTCCCACTTTTTTTTTTTGTTCCAGGGAAAATTTATAAACCCAATAAAAAAAATAATAAATAGGCTTTCTATGGCCCACTATCTGAGAGAGAGAGATGGCACGCTTAGGACTGGCACACAAGCCCAAAGGCCAATATTAATCTCCCACTGATTGATTTATTGATTTTTTCAGGTTGAATTTAGAACCCAAATAAAGCAAAAAAAAAAAAAAAAAGGGCTTTCTATGGCCCACTGAGTGAGTGATGATGCACACAGGAGTCAGGAGTGGCACACAAGCCCTGAGGCCAATATTTTTCTCCCACTGATTGATGTAGTGATTTTTTCAGGTAGATTTTATAACCCAAATCAAGCAAAAAAATAAATAGGCTTTCTATGGCCCACTGAGTGAGAGATGGCACACACAGGGATGGCACTCTAGCAGAAATGTCAATCTTAATCTCCCACAAAAAAAAAAAAAAAAAAACAGGGAGTGTCCAACAATTACTATCTCCCTGCAGTAATCTCAGCCAGGTATGGCAGGCAGCAATAAGGAGTGGACTGATGCACAAATTAAATAAAAAGTGTGGACAAACAAAAAAGAGAGCTGTGCAGAAAGGAAGGAACAAGAGGATTTGTGCTTTGAAAAAAGCAGTTGGTTTGCACAGCGGCATACACACAGCAATGCAGCTATCAGGGAGCCTTCTAGGGCAGCCCAATGAGCTACAGCGCTGAGGGGAAAAAAAAAAATGTAGCTTCCACTGTCCCTGCACACCGAAGGTGGTGTTGGGCAGTGGAAATCGCTACAGCACAAGCGGTTTGGTGGTTAATGGACCCTGCCTAACGCTATCCCTGCTTCTGACGAAGCGGCAGCAACCTTTCCCTAAGCTCAGATCAGCAGCAGTAACATGGCGGTCGGCGGGAACGCCCCTTTATAGCCCCTGTGACGCCGCAGACAGCAAGCCAATCACTGCAATGCCCTTCTCTAAGATGGTGGGGACCAGGACCTATGTCATCACGCTGCCCACACTCTGCGTTTACCTTCATTGGCTGAGAAATGGCGCTTTTCGCGTCATTGAAACGCGACTTTGGAGCGAAAGTCGCGTACCGCATGGCCGACCCCGCACAGGGGTCGGATCGGGTTTCATGAAACCCGACTTTGCCAAAAGTCGGCGACTTTTGAAAATGAACGACCCGTTTCGCTCAACCCTAGTTGTTAATGTTAGACTGCATTTGGCCTACTAGTTGGGTTGGGGCCTACTATTGGTGTCTGCCGCTCCTTGCTGTTCTCCTCCACTGAACAAAGCTGTGCCGCCTGTTTACTACTGTTGCCAATTTCGAACTGCATTTAGACTAATTACTGATTTGGGCCTACTCTCTGTGTCAGCCTCTCATTACAGTTGTCCTCCACTGAACAAAGCAATGCCCCCTTGTTAGTCCTCTTACCAATTTTGAACTGCATTTAAACCACTTTATTCTTTGGGCCTATATCTGTGTTTCCTCCTCATCCTGCCCATTGCCCAGCCAGTGATAGATGAGTCTGCTGGTACATTGACCCATAACGCAACATTCCCCGTGCACGCTACACAGCAAGATTGTGACCCTGCTGAAAGTCAGGTTCCTCTTCCCGCATACCACCTTACACGGGGACAAAAAGGAAGGTGCAGATGAAAGTGCAGGTTCCTTCATCAGGTGGGGGGAGGAATACTCGTTGGCGACGTCACTGGCACAGGGCCCCTCATAGTACGCAAAAGTGTCGCTGCCGGTGGGAGGCGCCCCCGCCGTGCAAACACACCGCCGTACTTTGAGGGGCCCTGTGCCAGTGCCAATGCCAACGAGTGGGCCCCCCCTGCTTGCTCAGGATCACAGCACTTGCAAAGTTTAAATACTTACCTTACCTTAACTATTATTATAAGGGAAATTAAGATTGACAAGCTTCATTAAGAAGAATGCATGGTTTTGGCATTAAAATGGGCACTCTAGGTGTTTTCCTGGCCCCCACTCACTGCCGACTATGCTGCCCCATTGACTTGCATTGTGTTTCGTGTTTCGGTCAATCCCGACTTTACGTCATAATCGGCCGATTTCACTCGACCCGACTATTGAGATAGTCGAGTTTTGCGAAACCCGACTCAACTCTAAAAAAGTCAAGGTCGCTCAACCCTAGTGGTGAGCACTTTGACCCACCAAGTGCTTCACAGAAGTTTATAATGCAGAACAGTAAAAATAAAAAATCATTTTTTTTCACAAAAATTATTTTTTCGCCCCCAATTTTTTATTTTCCCAAGGGTAAGAGAAGAAATTGGACCCCAAAAGTTGTTGTACAATTTATCCTGAGTACGATGATACCCCATATGTGGGGGTAAACCACTGTTTGGGCGCATGGGAGAGCTTAGAAGGAAAGGAGCACCGTTTGACTTTTCAATGCAAAATTGACTGCAATTGAGATGGGATGCCATGTTGCATTTGGAGAGCCACGGATGTGCCTAAACATTGAAACCCCCCACAAGTGACACCATTTTGGAAAGTAGACCTCCTAAGGAACTTATCTAGATGTGTGGTGAGCACTTTGACCCACCTAGGGCTTCACAGAAGTTTAAAATGCAGAGCCATAAAAATAAAACAAAAATTTTTTCCCACAAAAATTATTTTTTAGACCCAGTTTTGTATTTTCCCGAGGGTAACAGGAGAAATTGGACCGCAAAAGTTGTTGTCCAATTTGTCTTGAGTGCGCTGATACCCCATATGTGGGGGGAACCACCATTTGGGTGCATGGGAGGGCTAGGAAGGGAAGGAGCGCCATTTGGAATGCAGACTTAGATGGAATGGTCTGCAGGTGTCACATTGCGTTTGCAGAGCCCCTAATGTACCTAAACAGTAGAAACCCCCCACAAGTGACACCATTTTGGAAAGTAGACCCTCTAAGGAACTCATTTAGATGTGATGTGAGAGCTTTGAACCCCCAAGTGTTTCAATACAGTTTATAACGCAGAGCCGTGAAAACAAAATTAAAAAATTTTCCCCCAAAAATTATTTTTTAGCCCCTAGTTTTGTATTTTCCCGAGGGTAACAGGAGAAATTGGACCCTGAAAGTTGTTGTCAAATTTGTCCTGAGTACGCTGATATCAAATATGTGGGGGAACCACCGTTTGGGCGCATGGGAGGGCTCGGAAGGGAAGGAGCGCCATTTGGAATGCAGACTTAGATGGAATGGTCTGCAGGCATCACATTGCGTTTGCAGAGCCCCTAATGTACCTAAACAGTAGAAACCCCCCACAAGTGACCCCATATTGGAAACTAAACCCCACAAAGAACTTATCTAGATATGTTGTGAGAACAAGTGTTTCACTACAGTTTATAACGCAGAGCCGTGAAAATAAAAAATCCTTTTTTTCCAACAAAAATTATTTTTTAGCCCCCAGTTTTGTATTTTCCCAAGGGTAAAAGAAGAAATTGGACCCCAAAAGTTGTTGTCCAATTTGTCCTGAGTACGCTGATACCCCATATGTTGGGGTAAACCCCTGTTTGGGTACACGGGAGAGCTCGGAAGGGAAGGAGCACTGTTTTACTTTTTCAACGCAGAATTGGCTGGAATTGAGATCGGATGCCATGTCATGTTTGGAGAGCCCCTGATGTGCCTAAACAGTGGAAACTCCCCAATTATAACTGAAAATCTAATCCAAACACACCCCTAACCCTAATTCCAAAGGTAACCTAGCCACACCTCTAACCCAGACACACACCTAACCCTAATCCCAACCCTATTCCCAACCATAAATGTAATCCAAACCCTAACCCTAACTTTAGCCCCAACCCTAACCCCAACTTTAGCCCTAACCCTATCTGTAGCCTTAACCCTAGCGCCAACCCTAACCCTAACCCTAGCCCTAACCCCAACCCTAGCCCCAACCCTAACTCTAACCGTAGCCCTAACCCTAGCCCTAACCCTAGCCCTAACCCTAGCACTAACCCTAGCCCTAACCCTGGCCCTAACTCTAATGGGAAAATGGAAATAAATACATTTTTTTAATTTTTTAATTTTTCCCTAACTAAGGGGGTGATGAAGGGGGATTGATTTACTTTTATTGCAGGTTTTTAAGCTGATTTTTATGATTGGCAGCCGTCACACACTAAAAGACGCTTTTTATTGCAAAAAATATTTTTTGCGTTACCACATTTTGAGAGGTATAATTTTTCCATATTTTGGTCCACAGAGTCATGTGAGGTTTTGTTTTTTGCGGGATGAGTTGACGTTTTTATTGGTAACATTTTCGGGCACGTGACATTTTTTGATCGCTTTTTATTCCGATTTTTGTGAGGCAGAATGACCAAAACCAGCTATTCATGAATTTCTTTTGGGGAAGGAGTTTATACCGTTCCACTTTTGGTAAAATTGATAAAGCAGTTTTATTCAACGGGTCAGTATGATTATAGCGATACCTCATTTATATCATTTTTTTATGTTTTGGCGCTTTTATACGATAAAAACTATTTTGAAAAAAAATAATTATTTTTGCATCGCTTTATTCTGAGGACTATAACTTTTTTATTTTTTTGCTGATGATGCTGTTTCATGGCTCGTTTTATAGGTTGGGTCGTTACGAACGTGGCGATACTAAGTATGTG
This sequence comes from Ranitomeya imitator, assembly GCF_032444005.1. Lineage (NCBI taxonomy): Eukaryota > Metazoa > Chordata > Amphibia > Anura > Dendrobatidae > Ranitomeya > Ranitomeya imitator. The sequence goes on along the minus strand of NC_091286.1, from coordinate 324,916,749 downwards.
TACTTTTATTGTTTGTTTGTTTTTTATTTAGATAAAGAAATGTATTTATGAGAATAATATTCTTTTTTTCATTATTTAGGAATTCTTTTTTTTTTTTTACACGTGTGGAAATTTTTTTTTTTTTTACTTTTTTACTTTGTCCCAGGGGGGACATCACAGATTGATGATCTGACAGTTTGCATAGCACTCTGTCAGATCACCGATCTGACTTACAGTGCTGCAGGCTTACCAAGCGCCTGCTCTGAGCAGGCACTTGGTAAGCCACCTCCCTCTCTGCAGGACCCGGATGCATCGGCCATCTTGGATCCGGGCCTGGAGCAGGGAGGGGGGTAAGGAGACCCTTACAGCAGGGAGGGAGGTAAGGGGGTCTCAGGGAAGCCCGCAGGGAGCCCCTCCCTGCGCGATGCATCCCTGTACCGCCGGCACACCGCGATCATGTTTGATCGCGGTGTGCCAGGGGTTAATGTGCCAGGGGCGGTCCGTCACCGCTCCTGGCACATAGCGCCAGATGTCAGCTGCGATAGGCAGCTGACACCCGACCACGATCAGCCGCGCTCCCCCCGTGAGCGCGGCCGATCGCGCTGGACATACTATTCCGTCCTTGGGAAGTAGGGCCCACCCCACATGGACGGAATAGTACGTCCAGTGGCAGAAAGGGGCTAAGCACCAAAAAAAAAAAAGATTTTTCATATCTTCTCTCCAGCGAACGCTGGTGGAGAGAAGAAATGAATGGCGGCTTCAGCACCAGATGCAGGGGACAGCACTTAACTGTATCACTGTCTCCTGCACGGTGCGTGTGGTACCCAGTTGGCACACGGGCGGCACACGGATGCCGCACAGTGCCGCTTCATCCCCTTGAGGAAGCGGCACTGTGCGGCCGCGAAACGCGCGTCGGGGACCACCTCCCGACTGTCTCCCCACCCTGCCTCTCTACCTGGTAAGTTTTTGCCCCCATGTCAGCCACCATGATTTTTGGTGCCACTATGGAGTCCTAGTGTGGATAATTTTTGCTGCATGCATGGGTGCTTGCTTCTCAGGTAAGGCACACTTGTGCCTTTGCTTACCTGCAATTAGTGTCTGGTTATTTACGATCTTCCCCTCCCTTTTATGGGGGGTAGGGCAGGGGTTCCGTGTGTGCTTCCATTTTGGTAGTTACACTAGGGGGGATTAGGGGTACGGGGGCTTTTTTACAGCATGTTTCAAGCATTCATCTTTGTTTGTATTATTACTTTATGATACTTGATATTAAATTATATGTCAGTGTACTAGCTATGGAATAAAATTTGTCTAAATGAAATGTTCATCATTGCTCTGTATCTTTCTCCTTATATTATGATATGTTTTGAGCGGATTTAGTGAGTCCGGGGGTTATTGGCAGTACTTTCGCCAGACCTCGTTTTCTCACATTATGCAGTTGGGATCTCTGTTAACAATAATATCCTACTGCAGAACAATTACAGACCAATTGTTCATAAATCTGTACCTGTCTCTACCAAAGATATTAAATATCATGAGTGAAGACCTGACAGCGGTCAGACCAAGATAATGAAAACAGAATTAACCCATCAGACCATGCCAAGTGGCAGGCAAGAGGGGTTTTAGGCAGTATTTGGTCCCTGATGAATTTAAAATGATAAGATATAATAAGGAACTTTCTCACTCTTTCCATGTTTTTTGCTGAAGGTGGGAGTATACTTAATCCTGGTAGGAATCATCCAGAAAAAACAGGGTGCAGTCTAGCTCTACACATCCCTATAGCGGCTGCATTCAGCTGAAACCCAAAGTACTCCAGCCCTGACAAGGGAAGTCCACAACTAGCCCTATTAGGGAGACAATACACTTTCCATTGATAAATATCTCAGCGTGTTTCTTCCAAGTGTATTCCACAGGGGACTTAACACTTGTATTTTGCAGTAGGGTTTCTAAGTGCTAGATGCAGAGTGCAAATGGGTTCCTCCTTTCTCTGTCAAATCCTGCAGAGACTGAGTTAATTAAATGGCTATATATATATATATATATATATATATATATATATATAGTGGCCAATTAATAAGATTGAATAACATTTTCAGGGACTTATGCCCTATTGTTCAGCCCATTCAGAGAGTTCACGCTTCAAAAACATTTCCTATACTTCTTACGCAACCCGAATGTGACTCCAAAATTAAGATTAGCCGCACTTCCGATTTTTGGAGAGGTAAAACCCAGCTTTTCTACAGAAAGAATGCAGGAAAATAAATGCTATAAAAACCCCTCTTGTGAACATTGCCTGATATGGATTTTTCACTTTTTGTTTCATTGCAGCCATTTGGTAAATTCAAAAAAGTTAATTTTTTTCACATTAATGTACACTCTGCACCCCATCTTGACTGAAAAAAACAGAAATGTAGATTTTGAAAATTTAAAGGGAATCTGTCACCCCATTTTAGGTCTATAAGCTAAGGCCACTGCCATCAGGGGCTTATCTACAGCATTCTGTAATGCTGTAGATAAGCCCCCAATGTAACCTGAAAAATAAGAAAAATAAGTTAGATTATACTCACCCAGAGGCGGTCCGGGTGTGATCCGGTCCAATGGGTGTCGAAGTCTGGGCCCAGCGCCTCCCATCTTCATACGATGACATCCTCTTCTTTGCTTCCTGTTGTGGCTCCTGCGCAGGCTTACTTTATCTGCCCTGTTGAGGGTAGCATAAAGAACTGCAGTGCGCAGGTGTCGGAAATGGTCAGAGAGGTCCGGCGCCTGCGCACTGCTGTTCTTTACTCTGCCCTCAACAGGGCAGACAAAGTACGCCTGCGCAGTAGTTGCAACAGGAATCAAAGAAGAGGACGACATCGTACGAAGATGGGAAGCGCCGGCCCAGACCGCACTGGGACCGCCCCTGGGTGAGTGTTATCTAACTTGTTTTTCTTCTCTTTCAGGTTACATCAGGGGCTTATCTACAGCATTATAGAATGCTGTAGATAAGCCCCTGATGGCGGTGGCCTTAGCTTATAGGCCTAAAATGGGGTGACAGATTCCCTTTAATAAAAAAAACTGAGTTTTCACATGGTCATAAGTATTTAGACCCTTTGCCCAGACACTCAGACATTCATATTTAAGTCGCATGCTGTGCATTTCATTGTGATCCTCCTTGAGTTGATTCTACTCTTTCATTGGAGGCCAGCTGTGTTTAATTAAATTGATAGGACTTGATTTGGAAAGGCACACACCTGTCTACATAAGACCTCACAGCTCACAGTGCATGTCAGACCAAATGAGAAATCATGAGGTCAAAGGAACTGCCAAGGAGCTCAGAGACAGAATTGTGGCAAGGCACAGATTTGACCAAGGTTACAACAGAATTTCTGCAGTATTCAAGGTTCCGAAGAGCACAGTGGCCTTCATAATCCTTAAATGGAAGAAGTTTGTGACCACTAGACGTCTTCCTAGACCTGGCTGTCCAGATGAACTGAGAAATTGTGAGAGAAGAGCCTTGGTGAGAGAGGTAAAGAAGAACTGCAAGATCACTGCGGCTGAGCTCCAGAGATGCTGTAGGGAGATGAGAGAAAGTTACACAAAGTCAACTATCACTGCAGCCCTCCACCAGTCAGACCTTTATGGCAGAGTGGCCCAATGGAAACCTCTCTTCAGTGCAAGACATATGAAAGCCCGCATAGAGTTTGCTAAAAAACATATGAAGGACTCCCATACTATGAGAAATAAGATTCTCTCTGATGAGACAAAGATAGACCTTTTTGGTGATAATTCTAAGCTGTATGTGTGGAGAAAACCAGGCACTACTTATCACCTGTCCAATACAATCCAAACAGTGAACATGGTGGTTGCAGCATCATGCTATAGGGGTGTTTTTCCGCTGCAGGGACAGGACAACTGGTTGTCATCGAAGGAAATATGAATGTGCCTTCAGATCAACTCTGTGACCATTCTTGACTGGCCCAGCCAGCGCCCTGACCAAAACCCAACTGATCATCTCTGGAGAGACCTGAAAATGGCTGTCCACCAACGTTCACCGTCCAACCTGATGGAACTGGAGAGGATCTGCAAGGAAGAATGGCAGAGGATCCTCAAAAACATGTGTGACCAACTTGTTGCATCATTCCCAAGAAGACTCAAGACTGCATTAACTCAAAAAGGTGCTTCTACTCAGCACTGAGCAAAGAGTCTGATTTACTTAAGACCATGTGATATTTCAGTTTCTCTTTTTACTATATATATATATTATACTACATTTCTGGGTTTTTTTAGTCACGATGGGGTGCAGAGTGTACATTAATGAGAAAAAAATGAACTTTTTTGAATTTACCAAATTTCTGCAACGAAACAAAGAGTGAAAAAAAATGAAAGGGTCTGAATACTTTCCGTACCCACTGTATATAAGTTTATCTTAGTCCCAATCTCCGAGTAAGGTAAGTTTTTCTAACCACATGCATTCCTTCACACTTACATCACAGAGTGAGGTTAAAGAGGTATTCCCATCTCCAAGATCCTATCCTAATACATAGTGGGTGTAGTAGTAATAATAATAATAATAATAATAATAATATTAACATCTTCCTCTAATTAGAAATGCAGTATAGTTTGCCTAATAATATGTTATATGATATGATGTTATCATATCATATGTCATATCAATATGATAATGTTGCTCACCCCATGTGCAGGACATTGCAGTAGCTTAGGTATCCATGGTAAGGACCACTAACAACTAATTGTTTGTCACCATGAATATCTAAGCTACTGCAATACCCTGCTCATAGGGTAAACAACATAGGGGATCAGAAGAACTACACTACATTTCTAAATGGAGGTATTCGCTAACATTATTAATATTATTGCACCTACTACATCTGAAGGCAGATGCAATTTAAAAATATACAAGAGAACCTTAACATGAACAACTTTTAGGCTGCTTTTATGGTTGCAGCCATTGTGCCTTTTATAGTGCAAGCAAGGTAAAACCATAACATTTATCCTGTGATTTCTGAGAATTATAAAATGGTGCATATTTGCTATCGCAGGAAAAAAAATCACATTTCCCTAGAATATATGTAAATATGCAGTAAATATATTTCTACAATGAGTAGACACTCTTCAGTAAGAAATCAAATAGTAATAGTACATGTATAGGTGAGATACTAGAGTTAGGGACAATCCTGACTGGGCACACCTTTTCGCAGTGGGATGGCCTTGCCCTATGTTATTTACACGCATTATTACTATTTATTTACTTACTGCAGGGCATTGGCTCATACTTTTTATCCTAGGTTTTGTTTGCCGGTGACCACAGTGTGAATGTGCACCCACACATTGCACTTATACTAACAGAAATGCTTACTTATGTCTTTGGATTTGGTATAAAAATATTCAAAATTATAAATTTTAAAAATATTTTTAATTTTTTCTTAAATGCTCTACTAAATAAATATTTAATAATGAATATAGCTTGAAAAACACATTTGAGAGCTCACAATCTAGCTTTCATGCGCCCTTCAGCTTTCACTCCTATCTCCCCCACACACAAAAATATTTGGCTCTGCCAGACGATATAATTAATAATGTCATGTAATAAATGAATAAAAGGTTGACTCTAATACTTTGCTAAGCACACCACTGGGATGGGAAACTGTGGTATGTTTGTTTTCTTCATTTCCAATAATGAGCAGTGACACCCGGCTTCATAGGATCAGTGCTGTTAGGGAAAGAAGCCGCACGCATGCGCGAGGTATAGTGCTGCTGATGATGCTGTCGCTTGTAAGTCATGATAAGTGGGCCAACTAGTCTGGGGACACTAACGCCTTATCGATTTCTCAAGCGCCTCATTTACACATCATAAATAGTGATGAGTGAGTGTACTTGCTGCTCGTGTTTTCCCAAGCACGCTCGGGTGATGTCCCAGTTTTTATGACTGCTCGGAGATTAAGTTTTCATCGCCTCAGCAGCATGATTTACAGCTATTAGCCAGCTTGATTACATGGGGGAATTCACTAGCAACCAGGCAATCCCCACATGTACTCAGCCTGGCTAATAGCTGTAAATCTTTCAGCTGCCATGATGAAAACGAAATCTCCGAACACTAACAAATACTCAGAGGACACCTGAGTAAAGAGTACACTCACTCATCACTAATCATAAACAGACTTTAGAAATACTTTTTCTAAAGATCTGTTCATTTGTGCAATGTAATACAGGGACTGTTTGACAGTGTGTCTACATATGCAAACAAAATTGTTAGTGGTTCTGAGGGCATGGGGGACCTGACAGCTTCCCTTTAAGGTTGCTTATTAGTTTTCAAAGGTGATAGAGGAGAAAACTGCTGCCAAGGTGCTCTGACAGTTAAGGTACCGTTACACTAAATGACTTACCAACGATCACGACCAGCGATACGACTTGGCCGTGATCGTTGGTAAGTCGTTGAGTGGTCACTGGGGAGCTGTCACACAGACAGCGCTCTCTCCAGCGACCAACGATCAGGGGAACGACTTCGGCACCGTTGAAACTGTCTTCAACGATGCTGAAGTCCTCGGGTAACCAGGGTAAACATCGGGTTACTAAGTGCAGGGTCGCACTTAGTAACCCGATATTTACCCTGGTTGCCATTGTAAAAGTAAAAAAAACACTACATACTCACATTCCGATGTCTGTCACGTCCCCCGCCGTCAGCTTCCCGCACTGACTGTGTCAGCGCCGGTGCTGACAGTCAGTTGCAACGATATCGTTAACGAAATCATTATGTGTGAAGGTACCTTTACTTATTTCTTACATTACAAAAGGTTAGCCATTAAAATTCCTACTTTGTGAGGCTCTCATTCACAATAGACTGCTGGCTGATCCTATTGATATATTGGTGAGTTCCGGAATGGTTAGTCTATTTTATATTGGGGTCTTAAGCGTGAACTCAAGAATGTGCCATATATGTTATTGCTCAAATTTTTTGTCAATGGTCTGACATGTTGTTTAATTACTTCTGGACTGCCCGTAGACTTAAATTTTACTCTGCATTTATTTTCTAAAATGTCACTGCACACTATTGCAGTTGCACAAGATTGATAAAGAAAGCAAAGAGTGTTTATTACTGTCTTCATCCTCCCGATCACTGTATATCCAGTGCTGAACAAGCACTATGTATACAGTATAGAAACTGATAGCAGCACCTGTTGTAACGAGGGAGCAGGAGCTGATGGGTCCTGGGATTCTCAATCAACTCTGTTATGGGGGCTGAATTTCCTTAGTAACTTCAATTAAGGAAATAAGGGGAAATAAGATTAAAAATAAGGATTTAAATGTTGAAATGTCCCCCAAAGGTAGAAAAAGGCAAAACCATTTGAATATCTGAACGTGAAATTCTAACATATCATTGGTGAAACCTGTGCAGCCAATTAGGGGCCAAGTGGAAAAGGGGACAACTTCTACCAACAAAGCAGATGGAATTTTGTACTGTGATGAGCTGTTGGTCTACAAAGGACCCATATACTCTTTTGGCACAGGGTCCCTCCTCTATCTGTGTCCACTCCTGCAACGCTGTGTACAATTTTGCGCTTTCTGCCACCCAATGTTGTGATGATTGATTTAGCGAATCAGCTCAAGAAAGACCTGGATTTATTTTTAATACATTATTTGGACTTTAGAGGTATTTCTTCCATTACTATGGGCAATTGGCACCCATCTCATTGGGGTTTTTGCTTGCATCAGCACATTAAGATTATAGTTTAGACTTGCTGGTCCTGCGTATTTTTGTAACTTTATAAACGATATAACCACGAAGTAGAGTTAAATCCCCTCTTTGCCACATGTATTCTCCTGGCTCTGGATTATCATATATAAGACCTATCAATCACTTTCCAAAGTGCCACCCATATTCAGATCTTACATTGTAAGTATCCCAAGTACAGAATAAGAATGAGTGTTTTATATTATTACTCTTCATGCACAGTTTATCATCATACATTTTCATATATTTTATACTCCTGGTCCGGACATTCATATTTCAAAGAAATAAATGTGTAAATGATTTAGCCGAATGGCAGTGGAAATATATAATTTAGCTTAGAGAATTTAGACCCTGCGCCCGTTTTTCTCCCTGAAGTGTAAAGCCTGAATGAGTTTATGAAAATGACGGCACAGCCGGCTTTATTTGCATTTTCCTTCTTCATTTTAAAATTAACTTCTGACATCCTATTTCAGACAACTTGTGTAGTTCAGTACCACATGGCATTCCGCACTGCAGGAAGGAAGAGGTGATAAATTTTAGAAATTTGACTCCACTCATTATAATCACAAACATTGCTGCAAGCTGTGAATTTAGTACCAGGAGCCTCCAAAGTCTCGATTTTCAGGTTTCATTACAGATTATGCAACAAGTTAATACATTCACTTTCAATGCACTCACATCTGTTTAGGACATGGGGCAAGTTAAAATCTGAAGGATTAGGCTTTGCATAGATCACTGCAGCAAAGAATCTTACATGGCTGGCACTTTTTATGTTCCTGCAACCTTTCAATGTGGGTAGAGCTGTGAGTTTTAAGCCTGACACCCCTTGTATAGGAAGCTAATCTGCTAAACACACAATGAAGAGAAAGACATGAAGCCTAGGTCTTGTTAACCCTGGACCTATGTGATTAAATACAAATAATTAAGACGAACAGATTCAGGTCTTGGGGCTTTTCATCCGTATGGAATAACAGTTGTGTAAAACTAATAAATAATACATTAATGCATATTTGTAGATGGATAATTGGGTAATGAAATGGAAATCATTCTAAAAGAGAATAAGAATGTTTTGGAAGCCAGATTTTTCTTGGGTGGCACCCATAAAATATGTCAATCTTTCTGTTCTCATTAATAGTGAATTTGAAAGAAAGAGTCAACTTGAAAATTAAAAAGATTTAAAGAGAACAATCCTCTGAGGAGCAAGCAGCTTTACAGAAAAATAAAACAGCTCGGCATTATGGCATTATTCAGAAGTGTCCCAAACTAAAACATGCAGATGCTGCATATGAATAGGACAAATGTTCATAAAAGATCATATGAAAAAAAATCAGTACATTTTAGTAACATTAAAGAGTAACCGTCTGTTTACTTTTTATTGCATCAACCAATAATACATATGAGAATAATAAACTACTGGACTGATCATTCATTTTAAAAATGATCAAATCACAGGTAAAATTTATATTCAGGGAAGACAGATTTTTATCTTACTCAGATAGGAGATGAGAGCTGCAACTGATAATATTGTAAAGGTAAGGGTACCGTCACACTATACGATTTACCTACGATCACGACCAGCGGTACGACCTGGCCGTGATCGTAGGTAAATCGTAGTGTGGTCGCTGGGGAGCTGTCACACAGACAGCTCTCCAGCGACCAACGATGCCGAGGTCCCCGGGTAAACAGGGTATACTTCGGGTTACTAAGCGCAGGACCGCGCTTAGTAACCCGATGTTTACCCTGGTTTCAAGCGTAAAACTAAAAAAAAAAACAGCACATACTTACATTCTGGTGTCCGTCAGGTCCCTTGCCGTCTGCTTGCCGCACTCACTGACTGCCGGCCGTAAAGTGAAAGTGAAAGCACAGCCGCTGTGCTCTGCTTTCACTTTACGGCCGGCAGTCACAGTGCGGGAAGCAGACGGCAAGGGACCTGACGGACACCAGAATGTAAGTATGTGCTGTTTGTTTGTTTTTTAGTTTTATGCTTGTAACCAGGGTAAACATCGGGTTACTAAGCGCGGCCCTGCGCTTAGTAACCCGATGTTTACCCTGGTTACAAGCGAGCGCATCGCTGGATCGCATCGCTAGATCGGTGTCACACACACCGATCTAGCGATGACAGCGGGAGATCCAGCGATGAAACAAAGTTCCAAACGATCTGCTACGACGTACGATTCTCAGCAGGATCCCTGATCGCTGCTGCGTGTCAGACACAGCGATATCGTAACGATATCGCTGGAACGTCATGAATCGTACCGTCGTAGCGATCGAAATGGCAGTGTGTGACGGTACCCTAAGGGGGCAGAAGGAGGGAGGAGCTCTGTCTGCTCCCCTCTCCATAGAATCTCATAGTAACATAGTAACATAGTTATTAAGGTTGAAGGAAGACTTTAAGTCCATCTAGTTCAACCCATAGCCTAACCTAACATGCCCTAACATGTTGATCCAGAGGAAGGCAAAAAAAAATCATGTGGCAAAGAGTAAGCTCCACTTTGGGGAAAAAAAATCCTTCACGACTCCACATACGGCAATCAGACTAGTTCCCTGGATCAACGCCCTATCAAGGAATCTAGTATACAGTGGGGCAAAAAAGTATTTAGTCAGTCAGCAATAGTGCAAGTTCCACCACTTAAAAAGATGAGAGGCGTCTGTAATTTACATCATAGGTAGATCTCAACTATGGGAGACAAACTGAGAAAAAAAAATCCAGAAAATCACATTGTCTGTTTTTTAACAATTTATTTGCATATTATGGTGGAAAATAAGTATTTGGTCAGAAACAAACAATCAAGATTTCTGGCTCTCACAGACTCGTAACTTCTTCTTTAAGAGTCTACTCTTTCTTCCACTCATTACCTGTAGTAATGGCACCTGTTTAAACTTGTTATCAGTATAAAAAGACACCTGTGCACACCCTCAAACAGCCTGACTCCAAACTCCACTATGGTGAAGACCAAAGAGCTGTCAAAGGACACCAGAAACAAAATTGTAGCCCTGCACCAGGCTGGGAAGACTGAATCTGCAATAGCCAACCAGCTTGGAGTGAAGAAATCAACAGTGGGAGCAATAATTAGAAAATGGAAGACATACAAGACCACTGATAATCTCCCTCGATCTGGGGCTCCACGCAAAATCCCACCCCGTGGGGTCAGAATGATCACAAGAACGGTGAGCAAAAATCCCAGAACCATGCGGGGGGACCTAGTGAATGAACTGCAGAGAGCTGGGACCAATGTAACAAGGCCTACCATAAGTAACACACTACGCCACCATGGACTCAGATCCTGCAGTGCCAGACGTGTCCCACTGCTTAAGCCAGTACATGTCCGGGCCCGTCTGAAGTTTGCTAGAGAGCATTTGGATGATCCAGAGGAGTTTTGGGAGAATGTTCTATGGTCTGATGAAACCAAACTGGAACTGTTTGGTAGAAACACAACTTGTCATGTTTGGAGGAAAAAGAATACTGAGTTGCATCCATCAAACACCATACCTACTGTAAAGCATGGTGGTGGAAACATCATGCTTTGGGGCTGTTTCTCTGCAAAAGGGCCAGGACGACTGATCCGGGTACATGAAAGAATGAATGGGGCCATGTATCGTGAGATTTTGAGTGCAAACCTCCTTCCATCAGCAAGGGCATTGAAGCTGAAACGTGGCTGGGTCTTTCAACATGACAATGATCCAAAGCACACCGCCAGGGCAACGAAGGAGTGGCTTCGTAAGAAGCATTTCAAGGTCCTGGAGTGGCCTAGCCAGTCACCAGATCTCAACCCTATAGAAAACCTTTGGAGGGAGTTGAAAGTCCGTGTTGCCAAGCGAAAAGCCAAAAACATCACTGCTCTAGAGGAGATCTGCATGGAGGAATGGGCCAACATACCAACAACAGTGTGTGGCAACCTTGTGAAGACTTACAGAAAACGTTTGACCTCTGTCATTGCCAACAAAGGATATATTACAAAGTATTGAGATGAAATTTTGTTTCTGACCAAATACTTATTTTCCACCATAATATGCAAATAAAATGTTAAAAAAAACAGACAATGTGATTTTCTGGATTTCTTTTTCTCAGTTTGTCTCCCATAGTTGATGTCTACCTATGATGTTAATTACAGACGCCTCTCATCTTTTTAAGTGGTGGAACTTGCACTATTGCTGACTGACTAAATACTTTTTTGCCCCACTGTATATACCCTGCAACATAATACTTTTCAAGAAAGGCATCCAGTCTCCTCTTAAATTTAAGTAATGAATCACTCATTACAACATCATACGGCAGAGCGTTCCATAGTCTCACTGCTCTTACAGTAAAGAACCCGCGTCTGTTATTATGCCTAAACCTTCTTGCACAGAAAAATCGATGAATCCAGCAGGAATGTAGTAAAATCACTAAATTTATTTCTTCATTTTTTTTTAAAAAAAGGAAAGGGTTGTATCCTATGGTTCACCACTTGTAAAAAAAGTATAATTTCTTACAGCATTATGCACACATGGCAGCGTTATTCCGACGCATTTCGACTAACGTCTTAATCATGATTAAGACGTTAGTCGAAATGCGTCGGAAGAACGCTGCTATGTGTGCATAATGCTGTAAGAAATTATACTTATTTACAAGTGGTGTACCATAGGATACAACCCTTTCCTTTTTTTAAAAAAAAAATGAAGAAATTTAGTGATTTTACTACATTCCTGCTGGATTCATTGATTTTTCTGTGGACTGAGTGCTCAACTTTTCCGTGCAGGAACAGGTGTGGAATAGCCGATATTCAGGTGAGCTGACTATCTTTTGGTTTTTTGTAAACCTTCTTTCCTCCAGACGTAGAGGATGCCCCCTTGTCCCTGTCTCAGGTCTATGATTAAAAAGATCATCGGAAAGGTCTTTGAATTGCCCCCTCATATATTTATACATTAATATAAGATCACCCCTTAGTCTTCACTTTTCCAAACTAAATAGCCCCAAGTATAATAACCTATCTTGGTATTGCAGACCCCCCAGTCCTCTAATAACCTTGGTCGCTCTTCTCTGCACCCGCTCCAGTCCAGCTATGTCTTATACACCGGAGACCAGAACTGTGCACAGTATTCTAAGTGTGGCTGAATGAGTAACTTGTATAGAGGTAAAATTGTGTTCTCCTCATGTGCATCTATGCCTCTTTTAATGCATCCCATTATATTATTTGCCTTTGTAGCAGCTGCCTGACACTGGCCACTGAACATGAGTTTGTCATCCACCCATACACCCAAGTCTTTTTCATTGACGGTGTTGCCCAGAGTTTTAGAATTAAGCACATAGTTGTACATCTTATTACTTTACCCCAAGTGCATGACCTTATATTTATCCCCATTAAAGCTCATTTGCCATTTATCAGCCCAAGCTTCTAGTTTACATAAATCATCCTGTAATATAAAAGTGTCCTCCTCTGTATTGATTACCCTGCAGTAGAGTTGAGCGACTTTTTCTTTTTTAGGATCGAGTCGGATTTGGGGAAACCCGACTTTGTCATAAGTCTAACAAAAGAAAAAAATGAAGTGTACTTACCCGTATATGCTGGTCACAATACTTTATTCGGACATGGTACAAAAAGTGCAGGGAGGGATGTGAAAAAAGCGGACAACGATCGTTTCGTGCCTCAGCACTTCAACGGGTCCAAAAATGGTTTTTGGACCCGTTGAAGTGCTGAGGCACGAAACGATCGTTGTCCGCTTTTTTCACATCCCTCCCTGCACTTTTTGCACCATGTCCGAATAAAGTATTGTGACCAGCATATACGGGTAAGTGCACTTCATTTTTTTTCTTTTGTTGGACTATTATGTTGCACTTTGGAAGCTGCACCCCGTAAGGTATTTGGCTCTCTGATCAGTTTGGGTTGTTGCATTTTTAGAATCTAACTAGATAGCAGCGGTGCGGTGGTTTTTTTTCTTTGTATTGCTCTTTGTCATAAGTCTGGTCGGGTGAAATCTGACGATTATTGCGAAAAGTCGAGGGGGCGACCGAAACACGAAACCCAATGCAAGCCAATGGGGAATCAAAGTCAGCAGTGAGTGGAGGACAGGAAAACAACTACAGTGCCAATTTTATTTCCAAAAACATCAATTCGTATTACTGAAGCTTGTCAATCTTAATTTACTTTATAAAAATAGTTAGGCATTGAAAATTGGGGGTCATTTGGCTAAAGTTGTGGGGGGGTAGGGCTGGCTCAAGTTTTTCGTGGGCCCAGGAAACACAGACTACGTCACGGCGGTGGAGCAGGGAGAGATAAGTATTTCACTTTGAAAGTGCTGTGATCCTGAGCAAGCAGGGGGGCCCACTCGTTCGCATTGGCACTGGCACAGGGCCCCTCAAAGTACAGCGGTGTGTTTGACGGCAGCACCTCCCACCGGCAGAGACACTTTTGCGTACTGTGAGGGGCCCTGTGCCAGTGACGTCGCCAAGGAGTATGCCCCCCACCTGATGAAGGAACCTGCACTTTCATCTGCACTTTCCTCTTTGTCCCCATGTAAGGTGGTATAGTATGCGGGAAGGGGAACCAGACTTTCAACATGGTCAGATACTGGCTGTGTAGGGTGCAAGAGGAATGTAGTGGTCTGGGTCATTGTACCAGCAGACTCATATAGCAGTGGCTGGGCAATGGGCAGGATGAGGAGGAAACACAGATATAGGCCCAAAGCAAAGAATAAAGTGGGCTAAATGCAGTTCAAAATTAGTAACAGGACTAATCAGGCGGCATTGCTTTGTTCAGTGGAGGAAAACTGTAATGAGTGGCAGACACAGTTAATAGGCCCAAGTAATAAAGTGGGCCAAATGAAGTTCAAAATTGGTAACAGGAGTAAACAGGCGGCAATGCTTTGTTCAGTGGAGGAGAACAACAAGCAGCGGCAGACACCGTTAGTAGGCCCAACCAAACAAGTAGGCCAAATGCAGTTTAATACTTTATATAGGCTGAAAACCTAAAAATTGAAGCTCAGATTTGTTCAGTGGAGGTGAAAAACAAGGAGCGGCAGACACCATTTGTAGGCCCAACCAAACAAGTAGGCCAAATGCAGTTTAATACTTTATATAGGCTGAAAACCTGAAAATTGAAGCTCAGCTTTGTTCAGTGGAGGAGAAAAGCAAGGAGCGGCATACACCGTTAGTAGGCCCAACCAAACAAGTAGGCCAAATGCAGTTTAATACATTTTATAGGCTGAAAGCCTGAAAATTGAAGCTCAGCTTTGTTCAGTGGAAAACAACAAGCAGCGGCAGACAACGTTAGTAGGCCCAACCAAACAAGTAGGCCAAATGCAGTTTAATACTTTATATAGGCTGAAAGCATGAAAATTGAAGCTCAGCTTTGTTCAGTGGAGAACAACAAGCAGCGGCAGACAACGTTAGTAGGCCCAACCAAACAAGTAGGCCAAATGCAGTTTAATTCTTTATATAGGCTGAAAGCCTGAAAATTGAAGCTCTGTTTTGTTCAGTGGAGGAGAACAACAAGCAGCGGCAGACACCGTTAGTAGGCCCAACCAAACAAGTAGGCCAAATGCAGTTTAATACTTTATATATGCTGAAAGCCTGAAAATTGAAGCTCTGTTTTGTTCAGTGGAGGAGAAAAGCAAGGAGCGGCAGACACCGTTAGTAGGCCCAACCAAACAAGTAGGCCAAATGCAGTTCAATACTTTATATAGGCTAAAAGCCTGAAAATTGAAGCTCAGCTTTGTTCAGTGGAGAACAACAAGCAGCGGCAGACACCATTAGTAGGCCCAACCAAACAAATAGGACAAATGCAGTTTAATACTTTCTATAGGCTGAAAGCCTGAAAACTGAAGCTCAGCTATGTTCAGTGGAGAACAACAAGCAGCGGCAGACACCGTTAGTAGGCCCAACCAAACAAGTAGGCCAAATGCAGTTTAATACTTTGTATTGGCTGAAAGCCTGAAAATTGAAGCTCAGCTTTGTTCAGTGGAGGAGAAAAGCAAGGAGCGGCAGACACCATTAGTAGGCCCAACCAAACAAGTAGGCCAAATGCAGATAGATCTTGCGTCTGACAGAGGTACCACACTGTTCAATCTGTGGCCTGTATTTTTTTTTTTTGCAAAAATACTGTATAGAACTAGGGTAACATGCAGCAAATACAGTAGAATGTAGGCCTGAAATGCCCATATTTGTAGCCCACAGGTAGATCAGGCTTCTGACAGAAACCACAGTGCTCAATATGTGGCCTGTATTTTTTATCCAAAAATACTGTATAGAACCAGGGTAACAGACAGCAAATGCAGTGGAATGTAAGCCTGAAATGCCCAAATTTGTAGCCCACAGATAGATCTTGCCTCTGACAGGGGTACCACACTGTTCAATATGCGAACAAGCAAACAAAACGGGGGGCTCTTGATTGCTTTGGAATAACATTAGCAGGATTAAGATGCAAAAAAAATTATTCCTAGCTACTGATACCTGGGGCTAGCTATATATGTATTAGAATCTCGCAGAGAAAACAATACACTCAATCTGGAAGGTACATGCCTGGTGCAGGTGTCCTGTATTGTGATGGACAAGGCAAAGCTAAGTAGTGGTCTCTGATATCATTTTAAATATACTCCTGATGAACCTCCTTTGGGAGGAGAAACGCATCGAGTTAGAACTATGGGACTGTATTTTTCATTTTATACCTATCTATTGTAATGTGAGTTTAAAGAAGTTGTCAAATTGAGAGATTTGTCTCTTTCGGCAGATTGGGGGTCTTTGAGTTTAGAAGCTAGAGAAACAAGGTTGTTTGCTTCATGACCCCATTATTCAAAAAGTGTGTGAACCAGATATTTTTCAGGGGGCGCATCACCACGAATGAAGGTAACTACAGGTCATTGACCTACATTACCTTCATTCCCCGGGGTTTTACAGCCACAAGCAGCGCTGCATTAGCAGAGCTCCTGGCTGTAAAATATTTTAACCCCTTCAGATAGATTTGCAACGTGGGACGTTACAGATCTACGGAAGGTATGTATATTGTTGGTTTATTATTTTTTATTTGTTACAGAGCGAGGGTCTTCAGGTGGATTGGCAGTACAATAAAATATTAAAACAACCTGTCTTTATTTCATAAAAATACTTTTTAATAATGTGTGTGTTTTTTTTTAACCATTTAATGCAATTGGATTAATAAAGGAGAGGTGTCAGAATTGACACCTCTCCATTATTAATCTGGCTTAATGTCACTTTACAATAGCAAGGTGACATTAACCCTTCATTACCCCATATCCCACCGCTACACGGGAATGAGAAGAGATTGGCCAAGTGCCAGAATAGGCGCATCTTCCAGATGTGCCTTTTCTGGGTTGGCTGGGGGCAGGTGATTTTAGCCAGGGGGGGCCAATAACCGTGGACCCTCACCAGACTATTAATATCTGCCTTCAGTCACTGGTTTACCACTCTGGCGGAGAAAATTGCGCGGGAGCCCACGCCAATTTTTTCCGCAATTTAACCCTTAAATTTAAGAGCTAGAGCGCCGAAATTTTGCATATACACACTACTAACATTAGTAGTGTGGAATATGCAAAAAAATGGGGATATGACATGGTTTACTGTATGTAAACCATGTCTCATATCATGTCGGGTTTTGGCAGGAGAAATGAAAAGCCGGTAATTGAATTACCGGCTTTAAAGCTATATCATCCTGAAGGAAATATATATATTAAAAAAAAACATAGACTTTCATTGGGTTTCGAGTTTCGGCCGATCCCCGACCCCGACTTTTCAATAGAATCGGCCGATTTCACTTGACCCGACTTTCGTGAAACCCGACTCGACCCTAAAATACTAAAAGTTGCTCAACCCTAGTGGCTTATCCTATTATGATTGTGGGCATTGTGCAATATATTCTACATTATTGAGGCTTAATGCCCTCATTAAGATCCACAGACAGCATTGTGATTTAGGACAGCACAAAATCGTGTTTTTTTTAATATAGTAAATCTTTTGGATTATTATATCCTCTGCAAAACTCTCAACTCTCCCCTCCCCCCCTTTTTTTCTTTTTTTTTTGCTCACTATGCTCTCACATTATCAGTATCCTACCTTTGTGAGGGTCCCGAATCCCCTGATAGGATTATCATTTTTGGGACAGCCGTCGATGAGTGGGGGCGCCATTGCACAGGTCTACCCTAGCCAAATCCCGCTGATAGGTAGGGTGAGTTTAAGGGACAGTATCTATCTTCAATCCCTCTTCTCAGAACAACACATAAACATTTTTCTTACCCTTCCTGAACAGGGTTTAATAGATCAGGAGGGACAGTCAACGGTGAGCGGGGGCGCCACTGCACAAGTTTAGGGTGCCAACCTCCGCTGTTAGGTAGGGTACTGACAAGTGGTAGGCTAATAGGGATAGGCACCTCCCTAGGTTCTTTTTCTATTTTCAAGTGTCTATTATCTGGTCATGGTTTTGTATGCACTACGTTTTAATAGCAATTGTTTAATAAAGAGATTTTTAAGATTTTTTGGGATTTTTCTGTCAGACCTATATATGTATTAGGCAGCATCAGCAGACAGTAATGGAATGGACCCTCTTGATGTATACAATTATATCTATATACCCACATAGTGTCTGCATGCCTTGCACTGATATTTATAGAGCCATAACAAAATCACTAATAAAAATAAGTACCCCATGCCTTTGATTTCTGAGCAATTTGACAAAATCCGTGGAGCTAAGATCTTCTATAAATTGGATCTGCGAGGGGCCTACAGCTTGATTCGTACGCGAAAGGGCGATGAATGGAAGATAGCTTAAAATATCTGTGTGATCTCTATGAGAATCTCATCTTGTCCTTTGGGCTGTGCATTGCACCCTCAACGTTTAAGGAGTTTGTTAATGACATCTTCCTGGATCTCCTCTGTTTCCATGGTTGTATACTTAGATAATATCCTGACATTTTCCCTTGCTCTACCTGCCCATAGATGATTCGTCTATCAATTTCTGTAGCAATTTTGGAGAACAATTTTTTTGCCAAATTGTCCAAATGTGTCTTTGAAAAAACGTCCTTGCCTTTCCTTGACTACATTGTCTCCAACCAAGGTCTCAAAATGAATGTAGAGAAGGCCTCTGATGTTCTATCCTGTCCTTGACTTCAAGGTCTTCTGCAAGCAATTTATCCAGCATTCCTCATCCCTTATAGCACCTATCTCTGCCTTAACCACAAAGGTGGTCAACACCAGACACTGGCTTCAATCGGCTATGTTGGCCTTCCAGCGTTTGAAAGAGGCCTTCAAGAGTGCTCCAGTGCTGTATCACCCTAATCCCAACAGTTTATCTTGGAGGTAGATCTCTCATGTATCGGTACTTCTGCAAACAACTACTTTGGGCAAGTTTGTCTCTTGCAGGTTTTACTCCAAACTGTTTTCACTGACTGAATGAAATTATACTGCTGGGAATCGTGAGCTTCTGGCTATCGAAATGGTGCTCAAGGAATAGAGACATCTTACTGGATGATGCCAACTCTCTAGTAACAATTTACATGGACCATAAGAATCTGACCTTTCCGCAGCCTACCCACCAGTTGAATCCATGTCTAGCCAGGTGGGCACCCTTATTTACTTATTTTAACTTAATTGCACTTCCATCCTAAGGAAAATAATGTTAAGGTTGATGTCTTGTCTTGATCTTTTGATGTGACAAATTCCCTGGAGGAGTCTCAGCACTGAATTGACCCAGGCATGATTCAGCCCTGTCCTTTTAAAAGACATTCCTCTGGCCTAGACCTTTATCCCCTCTGCTAGAAGGAAGAAAATTCTGTCCTTGGGACATGAGTCCAAGTTGACTGGTCATATGGGTACATGTAATCCCACAGAGCAGATTGCTTGTTGCATATGTTGGTCTCTGATGGTGAGAGATGTCTGGGACTTTGTAACCACTTGTTCACAATGCATCAGAAACATGTCTTCCAGGGATAAGCCTGCTGGGCTCTTCCATACTATGCTAGTTCCTCCACCTCCTGGCAACATAATGCTATTGATATCACAGATCTGTCCCTCTCCGAGTGTTGCAACACCATCTTGGTTGTGGTGAATCAGTTGTCTAATATGGCTCATTTCATACTTCTGGCTGGCCTACCCTATGCTCCTAAGCTCACCATGTAGTTCTTCCAGCATATATTTCGTCTCCACGGTCTCCCTTAATGCTGTACTTTGGTTGAAGACTCATGCCGACAAGAAGAGAGGTTCTCCGCCTTTGTATCATTCTGGAAATAAAGTTTGGTTATCATCTTAGAATATTCACCTGAAGGTGCCCTCATACAAGTTTGCTCTCCATTACCTTGGTACATAAAAAGTTCTCAAGCAACTTAATCCGGTAACCTACAATTCCATCTTCAACTACCTGTGGAGCTACTCATACCAAATGCCTTTCTTGTTTCACTCCTGAAGCCGGTTGTCTTGATCCACTTTTTAAGGCGTCATCAGACACCTATGACCTTAAAGGGAACCTGTCACCCCGTTTTTTCAAGAAGAGCTAAAAATAGCGTTAAATAGGGGCAGAGCAGGGCTTTACATTAGTGTATTTTGGAGCCTTTATTCCCCATCTATGCTGCCAAAATACCTTTGTAAAGTCGCCGTTTTGGGCTGTCACTCACGCTGGTCAGGTCATATGGGCGTGGTGACAGCGCTGTTTCTCCCCCAGATCTCCGTTGGTGGCGTAGTGGTGTGCGCATGTCCAAGTGGTGAATCCACTGCGCAGCTTCAAGGAAAATAGCGTGATCTGCGCTATTCAGCCGTTTATCGGTGGGCGCGGCCATCTTTGTGAGGCCGCGCGTGCGCAGATGGTTCTTCTTGGCTTCCCGGGGCTTCAGGAACATGGCCGCGGGATGCCGCACGTGCGCAGATGGCGATCTCGACGGCCATTTTCCTGAAGCTGAGTTCGCATCTCGGCTGCAGGAAAATGGCCACTGCGATCTCCATCTGCGCACGCACGGCATCCTGCGGCCATTTTCCTGAAGCCCCGGGAAGCCGAGAAGAACCATCTGCGCACGCGCGGCCTCACAAAGATGGCCGCGCCCACCGATAAACAGCTGAATAGCGCAGATCACGCTATTTTCCTTGAAGCTGCGCAGTGGATTCGCCACTTGGACATGCGCACACCACTACGCCACCAACGGAGATCTGGGGGAGAAACAGCGCTGTCACCACGCCCATATGACCTGACCAGCGTGAGTGACAGCCCAAAACGGCGACTTTACAAAGGTATTTTGGCAGCATAGGTGGGGAATAAAGGCTCCAAAATACACTAATGTAAAGCCCAGCTCTGCCCCTATTTAATGCTATTTTTAGCTCTTCTTGAAAAAACGGGGTGACAGGTTCCCTTTAAGAGCATCCTAAATACAAAAAAGACTTGGGGGAGGACCTTCTATCTGGTGGACTGGAAGGGCTTTGGACCTGAGGAGAGATCCTCAGATCTTGGGAGCCCATGTAATCACGCGTCGGACCATCCAAGAAAGGAGAGGGTTTTAGGGAATATACTGTCAAGGCAAAAATGTGCATGTCTCCTCAGTGCCACCACACTCAATGTGTATTTTTTCCTTGTGGCAGGCCATTTCACTAAGTTTGTGTCATCCTGCACTACTCAGCACTGCTGCACCTGCTGCTTGACTTCCAAGCTTGTAATCTCAGCTACAATTTCTGATCCTGTGCTGCCTCTCCTGACCTTAGACCATCTGATTACACCTTTGTCTCGCCCCTCTGTACTGCAAACCTGCACCTCTGGCCTTCTGGCTAGCTGCTGCATTTTTGTGGACTGCTGTGGAGTGCTACCTGGCAACTACCTGTGGTCAAGCCTATCCTCACCATCAGAGGCTCTAGCAAAAACCAGGTGGTCACTTAGTCACGTCCCTCCAGGGTAAGCCCAGTCCACAGCACAATAGGTCCACACCCACCAGCATTACAAACAGGAAGTTTCTTGTCCCTGTAGAAATTATCCCTGTGTTCCACTCCCGATCCAGCTGGTCCATCCCTTCCATATTATCACATATATATATATACTGTATATATATATATATATATATATATATATGTGATAATATATGTGATATTCTGTCTTCTCAGGCTTATGACTAAGCCAAAGTATAGTCTGGTAATAAATAGATTGACAGACTCATACACTGAATACATTATTACTTTGTCTAGTTCCAGGTGATACACATAATGTGGCCTTTGGTGTCAAGATTATACTAAGCCATCAAAGGCATTTTTATTGTTGAATTTTCAGCCCTATTTAAGCTCTACTACATTATGGAAAACCTTTATACACTGTGTACTTATACAATGGAAGATGGGTGAATTTTGACATTCTTGCCTTTGGTGATAAAGCACTTTGACCTGCCACTGCCTTGTATTTAAGAACGTAGATGTTTAACTGTTTTGACAAAATAGCTTCATATTCACAGTGTTTGAAAAACAGGATGTTAATGCCACAGCTGCAAAGCCCTATTTTTCAAAATGATTTGCGTACAGACAGGATGACAAAAAAACTGTAAAAAAATAATGTTTAGAAACCTGAATTATCAAACAATTTCAGTTATATAAAAAACTTCCTTCTCACCCCCCAGTGGGGGTGGACTTTTTTTTTCATCTTTTCTCATTCTCAGGTCCTCTACTGAAGGCCTGGGAGTTTGAGGGTTCCTTGCAGGATCTTAGTTGTTCCCAGCATTGCGCTTTTCTGGACACAGAGTTCAGATGTTGCTCCTGGGATCCATTGTAGCCATTTTCCCAACCTAGGGGTCACTGCTCCAAGTGCTCCTATAATCCCTGGAATCACTGCTACCTTCCACATCTTCTTCAGCTCGCCTTTGAGGCCCTGGTATTTCTCCAGCTTTTCTTATTTCTTTTTTCTGATATTGCTGTCATTTGGCACTGCTACATCTATTATCATTGCTGTCTTCTGATCCTTGTCTACTATCACAATGTCTGGTTGGTTGTGTCATTCGGTATATGCTGTTCCTACTTGCATTTTGCATCCTGCCACTGTTTCTGAGGTT
The DNA here is from genome assembly GCF_032444005.1 of Ranitomeya imitator. Lineage (NCBI taxonomy): Eukaryota > Metazoa > Chordata > Amphibia > Anura > Dendrobatidae > Ranitomeya > Ranitomeya imitator. The sequence goes on along the minus strand of NC_091286.1, from coordinate 324,894,050 downwards.
TCATTGCATAGTCTGCATCTTTGGTCTTGTCTTGTGTGGTATATTGCTCTTGTGCAGCTATGATTAGTGCTTCTGTGCTGTTTTGGAGTCCAGCTTTCTCCAGCCATTGGTAGCATTTCACCACGTCAGCCACCTCCATTATCTGTCAATGGTGCATCCGGTGCAGCGACTTGTCTTTCCATGGCACTTCATGTTCCTGTTCTTCCTTCCAGATCTGTTGTTGTTGCTGCCTTAGGCTTTATCTCATCTCATCTTTTGGTGCCATTTTTCTGAAGTATTCCTGGATACTCCCTGTTTCATCCTTGTTTGTGGCTTGGATGCTTATCAAGCTTCGACCACCCTCCTTTTTGTTGGTATACAATCTTTGGGTGTTAGACTCCATGCATTGTGAGGAGCTTTCATGTCTTCACATCAGCAGCTTCCATTTCTTCTTTTGGTCAGCACACTATGCGATCAGGGTATCTGATAACTGGCAGGGCATATACAGTATATTGATGGAGAAAATCTAATCTACCCGAAGATTTTATCCATTATAAGTTTATGCTTAAAACATACAACTCTGCCCTTCACCTCTCCAAACAAACCTATTTCAACACCCTCATCGCCTCATTGTCCAATAACCCTAAATGTCTCTTTGACACTTTTCATTCCCTACTCAACCCAAGAGTGCAGGCCCCAACCATGGATCTCCATGCTGATGAAAAGAAGAAAAAAATGACCATATCCAACAGGAAATTATCTCCCAATCTCCTCATATCATGCACTGCCCTCCCTCCCCCACTGCATCTAGCTCACTCTCTGACTTTGAACCACTCACAGAACCACTCACTTGCACCAGTAACCCCATTCCGTCACATCTCCTCCAGTTCCTTTCCTCTGCTGTCACTTCTCACCTAACAAAAATATTCAACCTCTCTCTTGGTGTCTTTCCCTCCTCATTTAAGCATGCCATCATACATCCATTACTTAAAAAATCATCCCACGACCAAAACTGTGCCGCTAACTATAGACCTGTCTCCAATCTTCCCTTCATCTCTAAACTCCTTGAATGCCTGGTCCATTCCCATCTTATCCGCTATCTCTCAGATAACTCTCTTCTCGACCCTCTTCAATATGGTTTTAGCTCTTTACACTCTACTGAAACAGCCTTCACAAAAGTCTCCAATGATTTACTAACAGCTAAATCTAATGGTCACTACTCCATGCTAATTCTTTTGGATCTCTCCGCAGCATTTGTTACTGTGGATCATCAGCTCCTTCTCACTATGCTCAGCTCCACTGGCCTTAAGGACACCATTCTCTCCTGGTTCTCCTCTATCTCTCCCACAGCTCTTTCACTGCATGTTTTGCTGGTTCCTCCACCTCTCATATGCTCCTTACTGTTGGGGTTCCTCAAGGATCAGTCCTAGGCCCCCTCCTATTCTCTTTGCATACCACCCCTATTGGACAAACAATCAGTATATTTGGGTTCCAGTACCATCTCTATGCTGATGACACCCAATTATACACTTCTGCTCCTGATATCTTGCCTGCCTTTTTAGAAAACACCAGTGATTGTCTTACCGCTGTCTGCAACATCATGTAATCCCTCTATCTGAAACTGAACCTGTCAAAAACTGAACTCCTTGTGTTTTCTCCCTCTACTGACCTACCATTGACTGACATTGCCATCTCCGTGTGTGGTTCCACCATTACTCCCAAGCAACATGTCTACTGCCTTGTGGTCATACAGTACTTGATTCCAAGCTTTCCTTTATCCCCCACATCTGATCACTGGCTCACTCTTGTTATCTGCACCTCAAAAACATTTCTAGAATTCAACCTTTTCTTACTTTTGACTCTGCAAAAACTCTTACTGTTTCTTTTATTCATTCTCGTCTGGACTATTGTAACTCTCTACTAATCGGTCTCCCTCTTTTAAAAGTCTCCCCTCTCCAATCTGTCCTGAATGCTGCTGCCAGGATCATATTCCTCACCAACCGTTATTCCGATGCCTCATGTTATTCATATGTCAGTCATTACACTGGTTACCCATCCACTCCAGAATCCAGTACAAACTTATTACCCTCATCCACAAAGCACTCCACGGCTCAGCACCACCCTACATTTCCTCTCTGGTCTCAGTCTACCACCCTACCCATGCTCTTCCTTCTGCTAATGACCTGAGGCTAACATCCTCAATAATCAGAACCTCCCACTCTCGTCTCCAAGACTTTTCACATGCTGCGCCAATTCTTTGGAATGCAGTACCCAGGTTAATACGATAAATCCCCAATCTCCACAGTTTTAAGCGTGCCCTCAGAACACATTTTTTTCAGACTGGCCTACCGCCTTAACGCATTAACCTAACTATCCCTGTGTGGGCCATTGAAAAAACTTAAACCATAATCAGGTTCCTCGCATCGTGTTCTCATACGCTTTATGCATTTAATAGCCCTCTGTGTCTGTACTCTTACATATTGAGGCTGTTAACTAGATCCTGCAACTTTACATGAACACCCGATTCTTACACTATGGCTGGTCCAAACAATGAAAGCAATTGTTACCATCCACCTCTCATGTCTCGCCTTTTTCCTCATAGTTTGTAAGAGTGCGAGCAAGGCCCTCATTCCTCTTGGTATCTGTTTTGATCTGTGTTTATTGTTATGCTATAATGTCTATTGTCTGTACAAATCCCCTCTATAATGTGAAGTGCTGCAGAATATATTGGTGTAATATAAAAAAAAAATTATTAAAAAAAAAATATTTTTTTGATGGCATGGATTTTATTGTTCCCATTGAGCTGGCTCTTACCCTTTGAAGGTATTTGGATTTTGCTGTTTTCCTTGCCTCTCCATCATGTTTACCATATCACTCTGGGTTCCCGTAGTACTTGTAGCATGTCTGTACATCTGCTATGTGCCCTGCTGGTAATTACACTCCATCAGTCTTGTATTCCTTCCCTCTCTTTATTGCCAACTGGCTACACTTCTCCAGTCCAAATGACATCCCAATGTCTTCACTGTAGATCCTTGTCAGGTGGATCAGTGAATTTATTTCTTGTTCATTTTTTTGCATACAGCTTGATATCATCCATGTAGAGGAGGTGGCTGATGGTGCTTCCACAAATGAATTTGTATCCATAGCCAGACTGAGTAATTATCTGACCGAGGGGGTTCAAAACTATGCAGAACAGCAATGGGGATAGTGCATCACCTTGGAATATGCCACATTTGATGGTCACTTGTGCTAGTTGTCTTGAGTTGCCTTCCAATGTTGTTTTCCATAGTCCCATTGAGTTTCTGAGGAAGGTTCTTCATTTCCTTTTGATATTGTAGGGAACCAAGCATTCACAGATCCATGTGTGTGGCATTGAGTCATAGGCTTTCTTGTAGTCAATCCAGGCTGTGCTGAGTTTGGCTGTCTGGATCTTGAGTTCTATCTACTATTAGCTGGTGCTTAGAGCCTCTGGTGTTGGTCTCAATGCCTTTCTGAGCTGGATTCATGTATTGGTTCATATGGTTCTATAGCTTGGTTGCTATAATGCCGGACAGGATTTTACATGTTGTTGTAAGGCAGGTTATTGGGCACTAGTTGGATGGAACTGTTGCTTTGTGAGAATCATTCATGATCGACACTGTTCTTCCTTGTGTTAGCCAAGCTGGGTGGTGGCCTGCTTCGAGCAGTTGGTTCATCTGCTTTGCCATGCATTCATGTACTGCTGTTAATTTATTTAGCCAGTAGGTGTGGATCATGTCTGGGCCAGGTGCTGTCCAGCTCTTCATGTTCTAAACCAGCTGTTGGATGTTTGCTTCTGCAATGACTGGCTTTTGCTCTAGGTGGCTGCTGTGTTTCATTCTCAGATCTTGCAGCCACATTGCACTGGTTTTGTGTTTTTTCCTTCTCCTATATGTTCCTCCAGTATTGTTCAGTGTCTGCTATTGGTGGAGTTGCTGCATTTGTGCTTTTACTCTGTAGTTGAGAGTACACCTTGGATGGCTCTTTGCAGAACAGGGCATTCATCTTCTTGGCCTCAGCTTCTCTAGTGTATCTCCCTATTTTTGTATCAAGTGCTGTGAGCCTTTGTTGGGGTCAAGCCTTTGTACCTGTCCAGCTTGGTGTTTTTCTGGATCTTTACACCCTTCTGTATTTCTGTTAGTTGGCTGCCCTCCCTTTGTGTCACCTTGATCTTTGTCTCCAGTAGGGTTGAGCGAAACGGATCGGTCATTTTCATAAGTCGCAGACTTTTGGCAAAGTCGGGTTTCATGAAACCTGACCCGATCCCTGTGTGGGGTCAGCCACGCGGTCGGCGACCTTTGCGCCAAAGTCACGTTTCATATGACGCGTTCAGCACCATTTCTCAGCCAATGAAGGAGGACGCAGAGTGTGGGCAGCGTGATGACATAGTTCTTGGCCCCCACTATCTTAGAGAAGGGCATGGCAGTGATTGGCTTGCTTTCTGCGGCGTCACAGGGGCTATAAAGGGGCGTGCACGCCGACTGCCATCTTACTGCTGCTGATCTGAGCATGCGGAGATATTGCTGCCGCTTCGTCAGAAGCAGGGATAGCGTTAGGCAGTGAATATAAACCCCCAAACCACCTGTGCTGTAGCGATTTCCACTGTCCAACACCACCTTTTCCTTGCAGGGACAGTGGAGGCTAGATTTCTGTGCATCAGCTCTGTAGCTTATAAGGCTGCCTTATAAGGCTCCCTGATAGCTGCATTGCTGTTTGTACGCCGCTGTGCAAACCAACTGCTTTTTTGAAAGCACAAATCCTGTTGCGCCTTCCTTTCTGCACAGCTATCTTGTTTGTTTGTCCACACTTTTGTGTGCAGCAGTCCTTTTTATTGCTGCCTGCCATACTTTTCTGAGATTACTGTAGGGAGATAGTAATTGTAGTACAGTCCTTTTTTCTTATTTTTTTTTATATATCTTCAGGCCACTTTCTGCCCCTGAAACGGTGTAGTGTGAAACAGTGAGCCTGTATTTTTCTGCACTGTCCCACACCTAAAAAGGGAGATTTATATTGCCAATCAGTGCATCTGTGCCAGTCCAGTCTGTGGTATCTGTCTGTCATTTTCTGCCACAGAAACAATACTGTAAAACAGTGGGCCAGATTTATTCACTAGTCTTTCATATAAAAACAAAAAGGGGAGATTAATATTGGCAAATCTGTGCATCTGTGCCAGTCCAGTCTGTGGTATCTGTCAGTCATTTTCTGCCACAGAAAATATACTGTAATACAGTGGGCCAGATTTATTCACTAGTCTTCCATATAAAAAAAAGGGGGAGATTTTTATTTCCAGTGTGTAGATCTGCGTCAGTCCTGTTAGTGGCATATCTGTCAGCCACTGTCTGCTACTGAAACTGCACTGTAATACAGTGGGCCTGATTTTCCCTGCAGTCTCACACACCTATAAAGGGAGATTTAAATTCACAACAATTTTGCGTCCACCTTGTAACTGGTTTTACAGTACCAAATACCGTTTGTTAGTTTGGTTACATATTTCCAAGAATGAGGAAGTCTGGTGGAAGAGGTCGTGGCCGTGGGCGGTCATTGCCAGCTGGTAATGATGGTAGTGGTGGTGGAGCATCAGGTGGTCGTGGGAAAAGCAAAATAGCATCTAAGTCTCGAGTTGTTCAGCCACCGTCATCGTCTGGCACAAGGCCTCGAACGCTCCCTTTTCTGGGAGTAGGAAAACCGCTTTTAAAGCCGGAGCAGCAGGAACAAGTTTTGGCTTTCCTTGCTGACTCTGCCTCTAGCTCTTTTGCCTCCTCTTCGGAAAGTGCAAAATGTAAAAGCAGCCCTTCGTCAGTGGATGTTCCCGGTCAGGGACAAGTCGCTTCCTTGCGTTCTTCACCCAGAACAACAGAGAAGGATGCGTCAGGCGACACAATGGGTTACTCCATGGAGCTATTTACACATACACATTCCTGGGGTAGAAAGGGAAATTGTTAACAGGCCATGCCCATTACAAGATGAATCGGACATGGAGTGCACAAATGCACAGCCACAGCCAGATTATTATGCTGTTCCTTTGACTCAGATCACAACATTGCCCTCGCAGTGTACTGATCCAGAATCTGACCCAGATGAGACTATGGAACCCCATCACGAACGCTATAGCACCGGCTTACACGGTGACACAGAGGAAGGTGCACAGGACATAGAAGAGGAGGTCATAGATGACACAGTTGTTGACCCCGATTGGCAGCCATTGGGGGAACAGGGTGCAGCCGGCAGTGGCTCTGAAGTGGAGGAGGAGCCGCAGCAGGCATCAACATCGCAACAGGTTCCATCTGGCAGGCCCGTATCTGGCCAAAAACGTGTGGCAAAACCAAAAACAGTTGTAGGACAGCGTGGCCATCCGGTTAAAGTAGCTCAGTGTGCAATGCCTGAAAAGGTGATAGTAGGAAGAGTGCAGTCTGGCATTTTTTTTTACCAAGATCCAAATGATCAGTGCAAAGTCATCTGTAAGAAATGCTCAGGGACCTTCAGCAGAGGTCAGAATGTTAAAAATCTAAATACAAGTTGCATGCGTAGACATTTAGCCACCATTCACTTGCAAGCCTGGACTAACTACCAAACGTCCCTTAACGTTGTTGCACCCTCTCACAATGAAGTTAGTCAGCAACGCTACATCCCTTCCCTCACTGTAAGCCCACCGTTTACCACACCACCTGCAGCAAATGTGGAGGTTTCGTCGCAAGGCCAAAGCAGTCAGGGAATCACCAGGTTCTGGGTAGGAAACATGATATGTAGGCCAACAGCAAGAATACCATCACCAACCCTCTCTAAGTCTGCCATGTGCATCGGCACCCCCGCTAGTTTCACCATCTGCAGCTCTTCAGTCCAGCTCACCCTACAAGAGACTCTCGTTAGGAAAAGAAAGTACTCATCCTCTCATCCGCGTACACAGGGTTTGAACGCCCACATTGCTGGACTAATCTCGTTAGAGATAATGCCCTACCGGTTAGCTTCGCTTTCAAAGCCCTGATGGACTACACTGTACCACGCTACGAGCTACCCAGTCGACACTTCTTTTCAAGAAAAGTCATCCCAGCCCTCGACCAGCATGTAAAAGACCACATTGTCCATGCACTCAGGCAATCTGTGAGTAGAAAGGTGCACCTGACAACAGATGCATGGACCAGTGGGCATGGCCAGGGGTGTTACGTGTCCATCACGGCACACTCTGTTAATGTGGTGGATGCAGGGTCCACAGGGGACAGCAATATTGGGACAGTTCTGCCTAGCCCACGGTCTAGGAAACAGTTGGCTGTAGGCGTTCACCACCCCGCTCCTCCTCCTCGTCCTCCAGCAGAAGCGAGAGCTCGTCCACAGACCGCAGTCGCACGACCACTCCATCCGCAGCTGCCACTGTTGCACACGAGGTGTCCCATTATGGAACAGCTAGTGGCAAGCGTCAGCAGGCTGTATTGGCAATGAAGTGTTTGGGCGACAACAGACACACCGCGGAAGTTCTGTCCGAGTTCTTGCAGCAAGAAACTCAGTCATGGCTGGGCAGTGTACATCTTGAGGCAGGCAAGGAAGTTATCCAGGGTTACCCGACCTGCTCCTGAAGGTGCGCAGACTTTGCTCGCACATCCGCCCGTCGCCCGTACACTCCAGCCGTATGCAGAACCATAAGCGATCTTTGAACCTTCCCCAGCATCGCCTAATCATAGACGTTGCAACAAGGTGGAACTCCACACTGCATATGCTTCAGAGACTGTGCGAACAGAGGCGTACTGTTATGTATGTGTGGGAGGATACACATACACGGGCAGGCAGTTGGATGGCAGACATGGAGTTGTCAGGTGTGCAGTGGTCGAAGCTACAAGACCTCTGTCAAGTCCTTCAGTGTTTTGAGGAATGCACACGGCTGGTTAGTGCAGACAACACCATAAGAAGCATGAGCATCCCCCTAATGCGTCTGCTGATGCAAAGTTTGACGCACATAAAGGAGCAGGCGTCTGCAGCCAAGGATGAGGGATGCCATGATGACAGTCAGCCATTGTCTGGTCAGGGAAGTCTACTGGACGAGGTGGCGGGCGAAGAGGAGGAGGATGATGGGGATGAGTATTTTTTGGATGAGGAAGCTTCTCAGGGGGCAATGCGTTGCAAGGCCAGGTTCAGGGTTTTTGAGGGAGGCAAGTGACGTTGATTTGCCCAAAAGTGCTTCTCAACCCAGCACAAGCAGTGAATTGACAACTGGAACATTGGCCCACATTGCGAATTATGCCTTGCGTATCCTAAAAAGGGACCCCCACATTATAAAAATGATGACCGATGACAATTACTGGTTGGCCTGCCTCCTGGATCCACGCTATAAGGGGAAACTGCAAAACATCATGCCACATGAGAACCTTGAACAAATATTGGCAACCAAACAAGCAACTCTTGTTGACCGTTTGATTCAGGCATTCCCAGCACACACTGCCGGTGATCGTTCTCACACAATCTGCAGGGGGCAACAGGGCAGAGGTGTTAGAGGTGCACAAATCAGAAGTGGCGTTGGACAGAGGAGTTTTCGTACTAGTTGTGGAGTGATTTCGCAATGACCGCAGACAGGACAGGTACTGCAGCATCAATTCAAAGTGACAGGAGACAACATTTGTCCAGTATGGTTACTAACTATTTTCCCTCCCCTATCGATGTTCTCCCTCACCCGTCATTCCCATTTGATTACTGGGCATCCAAAATAGACACCTGGCCTGAATTGTCCGAATATGCATTGCAGGAGCTCGCTTGCCCAGCAGCTAGTGTGCTATCAGAAAGAGTATTCAGGGCTGCTGGTTCAATACTGACCGAAAAAAGGACTCGTCTGGCTACCCAAAATGTTGATGATCTAACCTTCATTAAAGTGAACCACTCATGGATTTATAATTATTTTGCCCCACCTTTCTCGGCTGACACCTAGCTTTCCTTTAAAAAGGTCTTGCTTTTGGACTGGTCTTACTGAGTGTTCCAATTTCTCCATTTGCAGCTGCTGTAAGTCCAGCATACGACATGTTTACACCTCCCTAAATGGGCTGACTCCCCCCACAGGACCGTGGTCTTGCCACTTGGCGAAAGCACCCGTGAGAGTGCCGTTTGTCTGAAGAGGTGTCTGTGCCCACTTTTGGTCGACGGCACTGACACCGGGTCCCTCATAGTACAATGAAGCATCTCTGGCGGTGGTGGCGTGCACCCAACGTCAGACACACCATTGTAACATGAGGGGCCTTGGGCCTGTACCGTCGGGCATGAGAGAGTGCCCCCCAGCTCAAACTGTGCTCTACCACTTGCAAAATTATCTGTCACTGCTCCACCGCTGTTTAGTCTATGCGGTGAAATCCTTCAATGCCTGGCACTGAAAATACCAATTTGTTGACATGTATGATGCTACTTAAAATATTCAGTGGCCCTGTCCTACATTGACACAAGTAAATTTTTTGTGCCAAATAACAATGTCTGAAAGTCAGCAGAGGAGCCCACCCCTGTACCTAAGTATGCCACCCTTTTTTGGGGGTTTTGTTTTTTTTGCGAGACATTAACATCTATGTATTATTTTGGAGTACTAACTGTGTCAGACACTCCTTCCAATTGTCCTCCGCTGACCACACCAATGCTGCCTGTATACCCCTGGAACCTATTTAAAAGTGCATAGAGCCTACTTTTTTTATTTTAGGCCTACTAAGTCTGTCTGCGGTCCCTCCTTTCAAAAGTCCTCCACTGACTACACCAATGCTGCCTGTGTACCCCTGCAAGATAGTTGAAACTGCATTGAGCCTACTTTTTTATGTTATGCCTACTAAGTCTGTCTGCGGTCCCTCCTTCCAATAGTCCTCCACTGACCACACCAATGCTGCCTGTGTACCCCTGGAACCTAATTAAAAGTGCATAGAGCCTACTTTTTTATTTTAGGCCTACTAAGTCTGTCTGCGGTCCCTCCATCCAATAGTCCTCCACTGACCACACCAATGCTGCCTGTGTACCCCTGCAAGATAATTGAAACTGCATTGAGCCTACTTTTTTTATTTTAGGCCTACTAAGTCTGTCTGCGGACCCTCCTTCCAATAGTCAACCGCTGTACACACCAATGCTGCCTGTGTACCCCTTGAACCTAATTAAAAGTGCATAGAGCCTAGTTTTTTTATTTTAGGCCTACTAAGTCTGTCTGCAGTCCCTCCTCCCAATAGTCCTCCGCTGACCACACCAATGCTGCCTGTGTACTCCTGGAACCTAACTAAAAATTGCATAGAGCCTACTTTTTTTATTTTAGGCCTATTAAGTCTGTCTGCAGTCCCTCCTTCCAATAGTCCTCCACTGACCACACCAATGCATGCTGCCTGTGTATCCCTGCAAGATTATTGAAACTGCACTGAGCCTACTTTTTTATGTTAGACCTACTAAGTCTGTCTGCGGTCCCTCCTTCCAATAGTCCTCCACTGACCACACCAATGCTGCCTGTGTACCCCAGGAACCTATTTAAAAGTGCATAGAGCCTACTTTTTTTATTTTAGGCCTACTAAGTTTGTCTGCGGTCCCTCCTTCCAATAGTCCTCCACTGACCACACCAATGCTGCCTGTGTACCCCTGGAACCTATTTAAAAGTGCATAGAGCCTACTTTTTTATTTTAGGCCTACTAAGTCTGTCTGCGGTCCCTCCTTTCGGTAGTCCTCCACTAACCACACCAATGCTGCCTGTGTACCCCTGGAACCTATTTAAAAGTGCATAGAGCCTACTTTTTAATTTTAGGCCTACTAAGTCTGTCTGTGGTTCCTCCTTCCAATAGTCCTCTGCTGACCACACAAATGCTGCCTGTGTACCCCTGGAACCTATTTAAAAGTGCATAAAGCCTACTTTTTATTTTAGACCTACTAAGTCTGTCTGCGGTCCCTCCTTCCAATAGTCCTCCACTGACCACACCAATGCTGCCTGTGTACCCCTGCAAGATAATTGAAACTGCATTGAGCCTACTTCTTTTATTTTAGGCCTACTAAGTCTGTCTGCGGTCCCTCCTTCCAATAGTCCTCCACTGACCACACCAATGCTGCCTGTGTACCCCTGGAACCTATTTAAAAGTGCATAGAGCCTCCTATTTTTTTTTATTTTAGGCCTACTAAGTCTGTCTGCGGTCCCTCCTTCCAATAGTCCTCCACTGACCACACCAATGCTGCCTGTGTACCCCTGCAAGATAATTGAAACTGCATTGAGCCTACTTTTTTTATTTTAGGCCTACTAAGTCTGTCTGCGGTCCCTCCTTCCAATAGTCCTTCACTGACCACACCAATGCTGCCTGTGTACCCCTGGAACCTATTTAAAAGTGCATAGAGCCTACATTTTTTGTTAGGCCTACTAAGTCTGTCTGCGGTCCCTTCTTCCAATAGTCCTCCGCTGACCACACCAATGCTGCCTGTGTACCCCTGGAACCTAATTAAAAGTGCATAGAGCCTAGTTTTTTTATTTTATGCCTACTAGATCTGTCTGTGGTCCCTCCTTTCAATTGCCCTCCACTGACCACACAAATGCTGACCGTGTACCGATGTAACCTTTTTTAAACCTGCATCGAGCCAACTTTGTGGTGTAAGGCCTACTAGCAGTGTCTGTCTGTGCCACTCAATACAGCTGTCCTCTTAAAAAAAATGACCTGCAATTATCAGGTTTTCAGCCTATAGGAATTTTAAAACTGCAGTGGGGCTACTAGTTTGGTTGGGGCCTACTAACAGTGTCTGCCGCTCCAAGGTGTTCTCCAGGTTGCCTTTCCTGACCTTCTATCTTCAGGCTCTTGTTAAATAGTTGTTAAATGGAACAAATGCAGTGGGGCTCCAAGTTTGGTTGGGGCCTACTAACAGTGTCTGCCGCTCCAAGGTGTTCTCCTGGTTGCCTTTCCTGAGCTTCTATCTTCAGGCTTTTGTTAAATAGTTGTTAAATGGAACAAATGCAGTGGGGCTACTAGTTTGGTTGGGGCCTACTAACGGTATCTGCCGCTCCTTGCTGTTCTCCTAGTTTTCTGTCCTGAATAGTGTTGAGCGATACTGTCCGATACTTGAAAGTATCGGTATCGGATAGTATCGGCCGATACCCGAAAAATATCGGATATCGCCGATACCGATACAAGTCAATGGGACATCAAGTATCGGAAGGTATTCTCATGGTTCCCAGGGTCTGAAGGAGAGGAAACTCTCCTTCAGGCCCTGGGATCCATAGGGATGTGTAAAATAAAGAATTAAAATAAAAAATATTGATATGCTCACCTCTCCGGCGGCCCCTGGACTTCACGCTGGTAACCGGCCGGCTTCTTTGTTTAAAATGAGCGCCTTCAGGACCTGCGAATGACGTCACGGCTTCTGATTGGTCGCGTGCTGCCCATGTGACCGGCACGCGACCAATCAGAAGCCGTGACGTCATTCGCAGGTCCTTAATTCCTAGAATTAGGAGTTTTGTGAATGAGAATGACGTCGCGGCTTCTGATTGGTCGCGTGCCGGTCACATGGGCGGCACGCGACCAATCAGAAGCCGCGACGTCATTCGCAGGTCCTGAAGGCGCTCATTTTAAACAAAGAAGCCGGCCAATTACCAGCGTGATGTCCAGGGGCCGCCGGAGAGGTGAGCATATCAATATTTTTTATTTTAATTCTTTATTTTACACATCCCTATTGATCCGATACCGATACCCGATACCACAAAAGTATCGGATCTCGGTATCGGAATTCCGATACCGCAAGTATCGGCCGATACCCGATACTTGCGGTATCGGAATGCTCAACACTAGTCCTGAACTTCCATTTTCAGGCTCTCGTTAAGTAGTTGTTAATATTACACTGCATTTGGCCTACTAATTGGGTTGGGGCCTACTAATAGTGTCTGCCGCTCCAAGGTGTTCTCCAAGTTGCCTTTCCTGACCTTCTATCTTCAGGCTCTTGTTAAATAGTTTTTAAATGGAACAAATGCAGTGAAGCTACTAGTTTGGTTGGGGCCTACTAACGGTGTCTGCCGCTCCTTGCTGTTCTCCTGGTTTCCTGTCCTGAACTACCATTTTCAGGCTCTCGTTAAGTAGTTGTTAATATTACACTGCATTTGGCCTACTAGTTTGGTTGGGGCCTACTAATGGTGTATGCCGCTCCTTGCTGTTCTCCTGGTTTCCTGTCCTGAACTTCCATTTTCAGGCTCTCGTTAAGTAGTTGTTAATATTACACTGCATTTGGCCTACTAGTTTGGTTGGGGCCTACTAACGGTGTCTGCCACTCTTTGCTGTTCTCCTGGTTTCCTGTCCCGAACTTCGATCTTCAGGCTCTCGTTAAGTAGTTGTTAATATTACACTGCATTTGGCCTACTAGTTGGGTTAAGGCCTACTAACGGTGTCTGCCGCTCCTTGCTGTTCTCCTGGTTTCCTGTCCTGAACTACCATTTTCAGCTCTCGTTAAGTAGTCGTTAATATTACACTGCATTTGGCCTACTAGTTTGGTTGAGGCCTACTAACGGTGGCTGTCGCTCCTTGCTGTTCTCCTGCTTTCTTGTCCTGAACTTCCATTTTCAGGCTCTCGTTAAGTAGTTGTTAATATTACACTGCATTTGGCCTACTAATTTGGTTGGAGCCTACTAATGGTGTCTGCCGCTCCTTGCTGTTCTCCTGGTTTCCTGTCCTGAACTTCCGTTTTCAGGCTCTCGTTAAGTAGTTGTTAATATTACACTGCATTTGGCCTACTAGTTTGGTTGGGGCCTACTAACGGTGTCTGCCGCTCCTTGCTGTTCTCCTCCACTGAACAAAGCAGTGCCGCCTGTTTAATACTGTTACCAATTTTGAACTGCATTTAGACTACTTACTGATTTGGGCCTACTCACTGTATCAGCCTCTCATTACAGTTGTCCTCCACTGAACAAAGCAATGCCGCCTGGTTAGTCCTGTTACCAATTTTGAAATGCATTTAGCCCCCTTTATTATTTGGGCCTATATCTGTGTTTCCTCCTCATCCTGCCCATTGCCCAGTCAGTGCTAGATGACTCTGCTGGTACATTGACCCAGAACGCTACATTCCCCTTGCACGCTACACAGCCAGATTATGACCCTGCTGAAAGTGAGGTTCCCCTTCCCGCATACTATACCACCTTACATGGGGACAAAGAGGAAGGTGCAGAAGAAAGTGCAGGTTCCTTCATCAGGTGGGGGGGAATACTGGTTGGTGATGTCACTGGCACATGGCCCCTCTTAGTATGCAAAAGTGTCGCTGCCGGTGGGAGGCGCCCCCGCCGTGCAAACACACCACCGTACATTGAGGGGCCCTGTTCCAGTGCCAATGCGAACGAGTGGGCCCCCCCTGCTTGCTCAGGATCACAGCACTTGCAAAGTTGAAATACTTATCTCTCTCTGCTCCACTGCCGTGACGTGGTCCACGTTTCCTGGGCCCACTAAATACTTGACCCAGTCATACCCCCCACAACTTTAGCCAAATGACCCTCAATGCCCAATGCCTAACTATTATTATAAGGTAAATTAAGATTGACAAGCTTCAGTACCAAGAATGGATGTTTTTGCCATTAAAATGGGCACTGTAGGTGTTTTCCTGGCCTCCGCTCACTGCCGACTATGCTTTCCCTTTGACTTGCATTGGGTTTCGTGTTTCGTGTTTCGGTCGATCCCCGACTTTTTGCGATAATCGGCCGATTTCACTCGACTCGACTTTTGAGATAGTCGGGTTTCGCAAAACCCGACTCGGCCCTAAAAAAGTAAAAGTTGCTCAACCCTTTTATCCAGCCTTCTTTTCCAAGGGGGCACGTACTTCTGTTCTTCTTGCTGGCTGTATAGCCAAGCATTTCCATGATTGCTGAGGCGGTAACATAGATCAGATTATTAGTTTGAGTTATGGTGGTGGTAGGTATTGATGTAATAATAATAATAATAATAAGTATATATACAGTTGGGAAATAAGTATTTGATCCCTTGCTTATTTTGTACATTTGTCCGCCCACTGACAAAGAGATCAACATAATCTGTAATTTTAAGGGTAGGTCAACTTTTCACAAAATGAGATAGAATATCAAAAATAAAATCTAGAAAATTACATTGTATAAATTATATAAATTTATTTGCATTTTGCAGTGAGAAATAAGTATTTGATCTCCTTCGAACCATTAAACGTTCTTGTTCCTACAGACTAGTTAGATGCTCCTAATCAACTCGTTACCTGCATTAAAGACAGCTGTCTTACATAGTTACCTTTATAAAAGACACCTGTCCACAGACTCAATTAATCAGTCAGACTCTAACCTATACAACATGGGCAAGATCAAAGAGCTTTCAAGGTATGTCAGGGACAAGATCATAGACCGGCACAAAGCTGGAATGGGCTACAAAACCATAAGCAAGATGATGGGTGAGGAGACAACTGTTGGTGCAATAGTAAGAAAATGGAAGAAATACAAAATGACTGTCAATCGACATCGATCTGGGGCACCATGCAAAATCTCGCCTCGTGGGGTATCCTTGATCACGAGGAAGGTGGGAGAACAGCCTAAAACTACATGGGAGGAATTTGTTAATGATCTCAAGGCAGCTGGGACCACAGTCACCAAGAAAACCATTGCTAACACATTGTTCCGTAAAGGTTTAAAATACTGCAGTGCCCACAGGGTCCCCCTGCTCAAGAAGTCACATGTGCAGGCCCATCTGAAGTTTGACAATGAACACCTGGATGATTCTGTGAGTGATTGGGAGAAGGTGCTGTGGTCATATGAGACAAAAATTGAGGTCTTTTGTATTAACTCAATTTGCCATGTTTGGAGGAAGAGAAATGCTGCCTATGACCCAAAGAACACCATCCCCAGTGTCAAGCAGGGAGGTGTATACATTGTGTTTTGGGTTTGTTTGCTGCTAAAGGCACAGGACTACTCCAGGGCATCAATGGGAGAATGGATGGAGCCATGTACTTTAAAATCCTGAGTGACATCCTCCTTCCCTCTGCCAGGACATTAAAAATGGGTTGTAGATGGGTCTTCCAGCAAGACAAAGACCCACAATATACAGTCAAGGCAACAAAGGAGTGGTTCAAAAAGAAGCACATTAAAGTCATGAAGTGGCCTAGCCAGTTTCCAGACCTTTATCCCATAAAAATTTATCGATGGAATTGAAGCTCCAAGTTGCCAAACGAAAGCCTCAATATCTTAATGATTTAGAGATGATCTGCAAACAGGAGTGGGCCAAAATTCCTCCTGACTTGTGTGCAAACCTCATCAACTACAAAAAACGTCTGACTGCTGTGCTTGTCAACAAGGATTTTGCTACCAAGTATTAAGTCTTGCTTGCCCGAGTGATCAAATACTTATTTCTCACTGCAAAATGCAAACAAATTTATATAATTTATACAATGTGATTTTCAGGATTTTATTTTATTTTTGATATTCTATCTCTCAATGTTAAAATTAATCTACCCTTAAAATTATAGACTATTCATGTCTTTCTCAGTGGGCAAACTTACAGCAAGGGATCAATACTTATTTCACTGACAGCTATATATCTTTCTATTCTATGTGTATGTACTGTATGTAATCCATCTATTCTATCCTGTCGGGTCCTGATGTGATTTTACAGTATGCAGCTGCTGAATTGTCGGCTTTATATCTATCTATCTATCTATCTATTATCTACTTTAAAATACTTTAGTAGCAATTATTTTCCCGCACCTTTACCAAATGTCACTAATTTTTTTGATTTTAAGAAAAAATGCTGGTGTTTCTGATCACGAATCTGAATGAGACATATTTGTGCCTAATTTAAGATTGGTGATCGTTTTCCAAACATATTCACTCATCTCTACTTGGTACCATTAACCCCTTCCCGACTCATGACGCCACGTAGGCGTCATGAAAGTCGGTGCCAATCCGACCTGTGACGCCTATGTGGCGTCATGGAAAGATCGCGTCCCTGCAGATTCGGTGAAAGGGTTAACTCCCATTTCACCCGATCTGCAGGGACAGGGGGAGTGGTAGTTTAGCCCAGGGGGGGTGGCTTCACCCCCCCGTGGCTACGATCGCTCTGATTGGCTGTTGAAAGTGAAACTGCCAATCAGAGCGATTTGTTATATTTCACCTATTAAAACTGGTGAAATATTACAATCCAGCCATGGCCGATGCTGCAATATCATCGGCCATGGCTGGAAACACTAATGTACCCCCACCCCACCCCACCGATCGCACCCCCAGTCCTCCGATCAGTGCTATGCACCGCTCCGTCCTGTGCTCCACTGCCCCGTGCTCTTGTCCGCCCCCCATGCTCCAATCACCCCCCCATGCTCCGATCCAACCCCCCTGCACTCCGATCCACCCCCCGTGCTCCGATCCACCCCCCCGTGCTCCGATCCACCCCACCCATGCTCCGTTCCACCCCCCCGTGCTCCATTCCACCCCCACCGCGCTCCGATCCACCCCCCATGCTCCGATCCCCCCCCCCGTGTTTCCCCCCACCCCATCATACTTACCGATCCTGCCGGGGTCCATCCATCTTCTCCCTGGGCGCTGCCATTTTCCAAAATGGCGGGCACATGCGCAGTGCGCCCGCCGAATCTGCCGGCTGGCAGATTCGTTCCAAAGTGCATTTTGATCACTGAGATATAATCTATCACGGTGATCAAAATAAAAAAAATAATAAATGACCCCTCCCCTTTGTCACCCCCATAGGTAGGGACAATAAAAAAATAAAGAATTTTTTTTTCCCACTAAGGTTAGAATAGGGTTAGGGTTAGGGTTAGAGTTAGGGTTAGGGTTTCGGTATGTGCACACGTATTCTGACTCCATCAAAGTCTGCATTTCAAAAGTCACTACTTCCCTTCTGAGCCCCGACGTGTGCCCAAACAGTGGTTTACCCCCACACATGGGGTATCAGCGTACTCAGGAGAAACTGGACAACAACTATTGGGGTCCAATTTCTCCTGTAACCCTGGGGAAAATAAAAAATTTTGGGCTAAATAATTATTTTTGAGGAAAGAAAACGTATTTATTATTTTCACGGCTCTGCATTCTAAACTTCTGTGAAGCACTTGGGGGTTCAAAGTGCTCACCACACATCTAGATAAGTTCCTTTCAGGGTCTAGTTTCCAAAATGGGGTCACTTGTGGGGGGTTTCTACTGTTTAGCCACATCAGGGGCTCTGCAAACGCAACGTGACGCCCGCAGAGCATTCCATCAAAGTCTGCATTTCAAAACGTCACTACTTCACTTCCGAGCCCCGGCATGTGCCCAAACAGTGGTTTACACCACATATGGGGTATCAGCGTACTCAGGAGAAACTGGACAACAACTTTTGGGGTCAAATTTCTCCTGTTACCCTTGGGAAAATAAAAAATTGCAGGCTAAAAGATCATTTTTGAGAAAATAATTTTTTTATTTAATTTTCATGGCTCTGCGTTATAAACTGCTGTGAAGCACTTGGGGGTTCAAAGTCCTCACCACACATCTAGATTAGTTCCTTTGGGGGTCTAGTTTCCAAAATGGGCTCATTTGTGGGGGATCTCCAATGTTTAGGCACACAGGGGCTCTCCAAACTTGACATGGTGTCCGCTAATGATTGGAGCTAATTTTCCATTTAAAAAGCCAAATGGCGTGCCTTCCCTTCTGAGCCCTGCTGTGCGCCCAAACAGTGGTTTACCCCCACATAGGGGGTATCAGCGTACTCAGGACAAACTGGACAACAACATTTGGGGTCCAATTTCTCCTATTACCCTTGGCAAAATAGGAAATTCCAGGCTAAGAAATCATTTTTGAGGAAAGAAAATTTTTTTTTTATTTTCATGGCTCTGTGTTATAAACTTCTGTGAAGCACTTGGGGGTTTAAAGTGCTCAATATGCACCTAGATAAGTTCCTTGGGGGGTCTAGTTTCCAAAATGGGGTCACTTGTGGGGGAGCTCCAATGTTTAGGCACACAGGGGCTCTCCAAACGCGACATGGTGTCCTCTAACAATTGAAGCTAATTTTCCATTCAAAAAGTCAAATGGCGCGCCTTCCCTTCCGAGCCCTGCCGTGTGCCCAAACAGTGGTTTACCCCCACATATGAGGTATCGGCGTACTCGGGAGAAATTGCCCAACAAATTTTAAGATCCATTTTATCCTATTGCCCATGTGAAAATGAAAAAATTGGGGCGAAAAATTTTTTTTGTGAAAAAAAAGTACTTTTTCATTTTTACGGATCAATTTGTGAAGCACCTGAGGGTTTAAAGTGCTCACTAGGCATCTAGATAAGTTCCTTGGGGGGTCTAGTTTCCAAAATGGGGTCAATTGTGGGGGAGTTCCAATGTTTAGGCACACAGGGGCTCTCCAAACGCGACATGGTGTCTGCTAACGATGGAGATAATTTTTCATTCAAAAAGTCAAATGGCGCTCCTTCCCTTCCGAGCCTTACCATGTGCCCAAACAGTGGTTTACCCCCACATGTGAGGTATCAGTGTACTCAGGAGAAATTGCCCAACAAATTTTAGGATCCATTTTATCCTGTTGCCCATGTGAAAATGAAAAAATTGAGGCTAAAAATTTTTTTTGTGAAAAAAAAGTACTTTTTCATTTTTATGGATCAATTTGTGAAGCACCTGGGGGTTCAAAGTGCTCACTTGTCACTTGTGGGGGAGCTCCAATTTTTAGGCACACGGGGGCTCTCCAAACGTGACATGGTGTCCGCTAAAGAGTGGAGCCAATTTTTCATTCAAAAAGTCAAATGGCGCTCCTTCCCTTACAAGCCCTGCCGTGCGCCCAAACAGTGGTTTACCCCCACATATGAGGTATCAGCGTACTCAGGACAAATTGTACAACAACTTTCGTGGTTCATTTTCTCCTATTACCATTGGGAACATAAAAAAATTGTTGCTAAAATATAATTTTTGTGACTAAAAAGTGAAATGTTCATTTTTTCCTTCCATGTTGCTTCTGCTGCTGTGAAGTACCTGAAGGGTTAATAAACTTCTTGAATGTGGTTTTGAGTACCTTGAGGGGTTCAGCTTTTAGAATGGTGTCACTTTTGGGTATTTTCAGCCATATAGACTCCTCAAACTGACTTCAAATGTGAGGTGGTCCGTAAAAAAAATGGTTTTGTAAATTTCGTTGTAAAAATGAGAAGTCGCTGGTCAAATTTTAACCCTTATAACTTCCTAGCAAAAAAAAAATTTGTTTCCAAAATTGTGCTGATGTAAGTATACATGTGGGAAATGTTATTTATTAACTATTTTGTGTCACATAACTCTCTGGTTTAACAGAATAAAAATTCAAAATGTGAAAATTGCGAAATTTTCAAAATTTTTGCCAAATTTCCGTTTTTATCACAAATAAACGCAGAATTTATTGACCTAAATTTACCACTAACATGAAGCCCAATGTGTCACAAAAAAACAATCTCAGAACCGCTAGGATCCGTTGAAGCGTTCCTGAGTTATAACCTCATAAAGGGACACTGGTCAGATTTGCAAAAAACGGCAAGGTCTTTAAGGTCAAAATAGGCTGGGTCATGAAGGGGTTAATTAGACTATGCTTTGGTTATAAAGCAGCTTTTTAGTTCTTTGAGTAGCTATTTGGGCTACTATCATATATATCCTCTGTATGCTAAATACAAGTGCTTATCACTAAGTTAGAATATCATCAAAAAATTAATTTATTTCAGATCTTCAATACAAAAAGTATATATATATATATATATATATATATATATATATATATATACTCAAGAAAAGGAAAAGCAGCACAAAATAATTGAAAAAAGTGGACTTTAATGCCTGAACGTGGCTTTTTTTTTTTTTTAACGTTTCGGATGTGTTATCCTTTGTCAAGCAATGAATACAAGAGTGAGACCACATTTTATATCAAACACATACATGTCTCATTAGAAAATCATTAAATATAATAAAGTCAATAGTATTAAACAGTGTTATTGTGCACCACCAGTGTAACAGTGCAATTGTGCAAATTACTCAGCCCATCAAACCACAACTATTGACAGGTTATATGAATAACATATTGCGTGAAAATGATTAAAAATAGCTTAATAGCCAACTATTATTAAAAGAAAATCAGGTGTCCTTACTAACGATATTGCAATCCAAGCACACTTACATACACAGCTCAGTAATGGCAGCCATGATCACGGCGTTCCCAAGCGCCTACTGCGCATGTCCGTGACATCATAGTCAGGGACCCACACTGCTCTGCCCTGCAGCTGCGCAGAGCCGTCCGAGGACAATGGCGCCATGTTAGCTAAGGGCGGCTTTGCCCAAACGGAGGACGGAACCACATAAACTATTGCAATAGCAATGTAAAAATCACAGTAGCGATCCTAATTATCCCGAACTCTGCACTACTCAGGAATTACTGTACGGAAATGTAAAAAGCATAAAAAATTTAACTTCTCCATACGTGGTCATATGTATAAAAATAGTCTTCTCTATCCGGGAACATACTCGATGTGCCGCCGTATTTAAAGGGACCCAGACATAAGTCTGTAATACGTCACCAAGGTCCAGGAAGCCCCCCTTATTAAAGTGGGGCATCCTGACCCTGAGTAAGGAAACGGAGACCTTTGGGGGCGGATTTCCCCAGCGTTTTTCCAAACCCCCACAGTATGACACACATGACCCAATCTTTGGCTACATCTTCAACATCCCTAGAGAAACATAAGAAACAAAATGACCAAAGAAGGGGAGCTTCCTATATTTGTCAATTCAAGCTTTTATTCTCTATAATTATATATCCAAAATAATCAAAATATCAAGAGAGATGCAGAGATCAAGAAAGAAGGAAAGCGAAATAATTCACATTATAGAGTAATCAATACGGATCCATCGTCCATTGTTCAAAGTCGTAGCCACTATATAGTATATCAGTATGTAAGGTAGGACACCTGAAAAAAAGACAACAAAAATTCCATAAGTTTCTTTTAAAACATAAAAAATATATAAAATATACATTTAGGAGAGAATATAATCAATATCACATTTACATGATTGAATTAAGTTTGAAATCCACATTAAGACCATAAGGTTTTAGAGTATTGAGTTTTTTTATCCACTCCAACTCCTTCTTCTTAAGTAACCGTGTACGGTCACCTCCTCTTCTCTGAGCCGGTACCATATCAATAAAACGGAAACGCAGTTGTTTTTCAGTATGACATTTCTCCGTGAAATGCTTAGACACTGGTAAATCCAAACGTTTCTTCCTTATGGTATGTCGGTGTTGATTGATTCTAGTCTTAAAATCACACGTAGTTTCACGGACATACCATAAGGAACACGGACACTGAAATAAATATACAACAAACTCTGAGTCGCATGTCAAATAATGCTGTATCCTATATTCCTCATTCATGATGGGATGAAAGAAGTTAGACCCCTTGAGTATCAAATTACAGTTAATACAGGACAAGCATGGAAAACAACCTTTCCTACTGTTGCCAGTAAGTGTGGCCTGACCCTGTTTTTTGAATGACCCTATATCGGACTTCACCAGAGTAGACGCAATAGTTCGACTACGTTTATATGAGAAAATTGGTGGTTTTGAGAACTCCTTCACTTCAGGAGAACATTTATATAGCATTCCCCAATGTTTGCATATAATGTCAGCAATTTTGCCACTCTCCTCACAATACGATGTTACAAAAGGAATACGATCAAATTCTTTCAATTTAGGTTTTTTCTGTAGTAATTCTTTTCTCGGTAATAAATCAACCTTACTCTTTTGTATCTGCAACAATTTTTTTGGATAACCTCTTTCAGAGAATTTCCCACATGTCCCTTCCATAGATTTTTAAAAAAAAATCTTCATTACTTTCAATTCTTTTGACCCGCAAAAGCTGACTGTATGGGATTGACTCTTTAGTTTTTCTGGGATGTTGACTATTGAAAAGCAAGAAATCATTTTTATCAGTGGCTTTAGCAAACAATTGAGTAGTAAATTTACCATTCTCAATTTGAACATTAACATCCAAAAATTGTATGTTAGTACATGAGTGTACAAGGGTAAATGTAATTGTTTCATCAATTGTATTCTGTTATGATACGGTGAACTAGGAGCAACATGGAATGACCTCTGAAGGAAGTGGTAACTGTACTGACCGCAGTCCCTAAGCTCAACACAACACTAGAAGTAGCCGTGGAATGCTCCTAACTCTCCCTAGGCATCTCGTCACAACCTAAGAGCTAACTACCCCTAAAGATAGAAGCAGGAAAGCTATCTTGCCTCAGAGAAAATCCCCAAAGGATAGATTAGCCCCCCACAAATAATGACTGTGAGTGGAGAGGGAAAAGACATACACATAATGAAACCAGGATGAGCACAGGAGGCCAGTCTAACTAAATAGATAGGACAGGATGGAATAATGTGCGGTCAGTATAAAACACTACAAAAATCCACGCAGAGTTTACAAAAAATCTCCACACCTGACTAAAGGTGTGGAGGGAAATCTGCCTCCAAGAGCTTCCAGCAAGACAGAATTAAATTACACTGATAAGCTGGACAAACATAGAAAGCACAGAATGGATAAGTCCACAATCTATGGACAGAAAAGGGCAAGCAAAAACTTAGCTTAGCTGAACTGGTCAGGATAACAGGGAACTCCAAAGAGCTGTGAATCCAACCAGGAACCAATTACAAGTGGCACTGGCTGAAGATAAAGCCAGACTTAAATAGCCAAGCAGAAGAGACGATAAGTGGAGGCAACTGAAGACAGCTAACCCCAAGGAGCAGCCATACCACTAGAAACCACAAGAGGGAGACCAAGAGCAGAACTCACAAAAGTGCCACTTACAACCACCGGATGGAGCCCAAGAGCGGAATTCACAACAGTATTCAGGTAGTCATGAAATTTAAGTAAAGACTCTACTGTACCCGTCCATACGAGGAAGACATTGTCTATGTATCTCCACCACACGGCCACCTGGCCGAAGTGGTGGGACACATAGACAAAGTCCTCCTCGATGACACTCATAACTATATTTGCATACGCGGGCGCCATGTTCGCGCCCATGGCGGTCCCGCATAATTGCAAATAAAAAGTGTCTCCAAATAAGAAATAGTTTCTAGTCAACACTAGTTCCAACAGCTGTATTACAAAACCCCTAGCCTCGCTAGAGTAATGGGTAGTTAATAACTTTTTATTCACTGCGGCAAGCCCCCGAGCGTGGTCAATCGAGGTATACAGCGAAGTGACATCGAACGATGCCAACACCACTTCGCCAAACACCTCAGTCCCACTTATTTTTTCTAAGAAATCAGTGGTGTCTCTAACAAACGATTCTGTGCAACCAGCAATTGGGTTAAAGATTTTATCCAAAAAAATCCCAATATTTGAAAAAATAGAGCCGCATCCTGACACTATTGGTCTACCCGAGGGGTGCACGAGAGATTTGTGGATCTTTGGTAGCGTGTATATCACCGGTGTCACTGGAAATTTAATGATCAGAAAATCATACAAATCCTGGTCAATAATTTGTTTATGTACAACATTCTCTAAGATTGTCTTGATTTCTCTTGCTATATCAAACTTAGGATCATGAGATAATCTCTCGTACACCCCCCGGGTCCTCCAATTGTCCCTTAATTTCCTCAATATATTCAGTTCTATCTAAGACAACCACTGCACCTCCTTTATCCACTTTTTTATAATTATTTCTTCATTTTGTGCTAGCTCACGTAAGGCTTCCATTTCCCCCACTGTCATATTAGGATGCACGAATCTTTTTGGACACCCATTTTTCAACTTCTCAATATCATCGCTAACAGCAGATATAAACGCTTCTATAACTGGAGAATTAACTGAAGGAATAAAGTTACTCTTTTTCCTAAGGGATACCTGTTTTAAATTAAATTCACTAACAGACACCTTTTCTATACCTGGATTATGACAGAACCAATCCCTTAACTTAATCAACCTAAAGAAGTTCTGCAAATCAAGGCTTAATTGGAACCAGTTCACATGGGTACTAAGTCCAAATGATAAACCCTTATTCAGGGCCGATACCTGGCATTCAGTAAGAGTTTTTTTTTTAGAAAGATTCACAATTAAACCTGATCCTTGCTCCTCGTTGCCACTTGTTTTTCCGCTGATGATTTGTATTTCCCTTTTTTCTCTTTTTTGTTGTCTCCGGTGTTTCTTTCCTCCCCTTTTCCTGTGTTCTTCAGCTTTTCTTTTGGGAATCCAAACCTGAAAGAGTCATAGTTAAATTGCAAAGAATTATTGTCATATGTGCAACCAAAGTCTTTTTTTGGGAAAAAAACTTTTTTCCTCCAGTTTCCTGAAGTCTCTCTCTGCCAATTGTAAATATTCCCTTCCCCATAGTCTTCCATATCGCGATTCCATTTCCTCCGTTTCACCTCTTCCAACTCAAGCCGCAACTTATCAAATTTAGTTTTTAGCAAATCTCTGAAACTAGTCCATTCATCTTCTCTCAGAAGGCTCTTAATCTCAGATTCCAGCACTGGTATATCCAAATCAACTTTTTTCATTTCTTGTTGTAGGTATTCAATATTTAAAAAGATAATGTCCAAACCATACTTGTTTGATATCATACTAAATCTTGCACAGAAGAGTGAGTCATTAGTCATTACGTTGGGGCGAAGGCCTCTTGGGATTTTTTTTAGCTTTATAGTATTCACTCAAAGTAAAGAGATGTAATTGCAATGTTGTGGATTTCTTTAAAGTATTTTCATACTTCAATTTGAGATCATGTAATGAAGGTGTACTAAGAAAGGTGGCATTTGTTTCCACCTCTCTAATAATTCTCTCCCCATCCTCACTAGTATATGCAAAAACGCCAGTTTTAGGCACATTTTGTTCCATAGTCCACGTAATGGAATGCAAAAAAGCAAAAACAGCAAAAAAAGACAAAAAAGCAAAAAAACAAAATCACACACAGTAACAAAATCCAGCAATAAAAGATGCAAATTTCCACAGAAAAAATATGAAGTGAAAAAATTGGAACAGCATCAAAATACTACCTTACAAGGCATGCAGAGCTCTTCCGACCAGCAATCCAATGGTCAAAAAGTAATAAACTCAAGAAAAGGAAAAGCAGCACAAAATAATTGAAAAAAAGTGGACTTTAATGCCTGAACGGATCCCCTCCTGGCGGACCCCAGCGCTAGTTGGAATGCATCCTTACCTTGCAATTGTAAAATAAATTTTGAAAAGTATTTTTATTTGAGTTATTCCGTGTTATTTGCACACAGGCCTAAAAGGCCCCAGGTGCGTGAATATGGGGTAGTCCCAAAAAAAGGTTGTTATACTGAAATGTCTGTAAAATATATGAATTACCGGAAATTACTAACAACTATATACCTGAGGATTACCTAGATTTTCAAAATTCTAACTAAAGTACTTTTACAGAAAATAGAAAACAAGTAACCTGGCAGGCCTGCGAGGCCCCAGGTATGCGTTTTAGGGTTAAAAAGGTACCTTATTCTGTCTTAGTCTTAGTAGGCTTATGGGGATGACTACTGACTTGACAGATGTCCAGTAGGCAGTCATTGACACATTATTAGTGATGAGCCACCTCGCTAGTGTTCGGGTTCGGTTCAGTTTGTCGAACAGGGACGTGTTCGTTGAACGTTCGACGAACACCGTCGAACCCCATTGAAACCAATGGCAGGCAAACACAAACACATACAAACACATGGAAAACACATAGAAAACACCTTAAAAGGTGTCCAAAAGCTGACAAACTGCTCAGAAGACACAACAAACACATGGAAAAGTCACAACTACATATTAGCCATGTGAAAAGAAAAGAAGTGGAGGAGTAAAAGGAGGAGGAGACACAGATATAGGCATGTCATGCCCTTCTAAAATCAAGAAAGGCTGGAGTAAAAATGTAAACTCACTCTACCAACACCCAGACGTCTTGACAAAAAAAATAAAAAAATAAATATCTTTAGGTAGAATGGCAGCGGGTCCATTCAGAACACTTTCCTTAGAAGACGTAGTGGTAACCCCGTTGGGAGTTGTGCCAAAAAATGAACCCAATACATTCAGACTAATCCACCATTTGTCATATCCAAGGGGCAGGTCAGTAAACAACAACATCGACGCGGAACCTCCTTTGACGAGGCAATCAGGCGGGTCAAGAAGTTGGTAAGGGGCACCCTAATGGCCAAATCAGACATTGAGGGGGCTTTCCGGTTACTACCTGTGCCTCCGAATGGTGTCCTCCCATTGGGTTGCTTCTGTGAAGGAGCATACTACATAGATAGCTGTTTGCCCATGGGGTGCTCCATATCCTGCTCACTTTTTGAGGCATTTCGTTGCTTCCTCGAATGTGTCGTCATGGACGTTTGTAAGGCGGCAAATATTATCCATTACTTCGATGATTTCTTATGCCTGGGCCCAAAAGATTCGCCACAGTGTGAAAACACTCGGTAGTCCACCTGTGAGAAGGAGAGTGCTGGAGGGAGAGTGGACACCCCAGAGCCGAGGGGTTAGATTGAGAAAGAAAGAAGGCAGTGTAGCTTGCTTCATGGGTGGGGTACTCTGCTGAGTAGCAGAAATTGCTACTAGGCCCAAAAGGATTTCCTGGGCCACATGCCATTAAAAATAGTACTTAGGTAAACAGGCGGTGTAGCTTGCTTCATGGGTGGGGTACGCTGCTGAGTTGCACCAAATTCTACTAGGCCCAAAAGGATTTCCTGGGCCAGATGCCGTTAAAAATAGTACTTAGGTAAACAGGCGGTGGGTGGCTGGGCAACTCTGCTGACTAGCAGACACTGAAGCTTTGGAGCAAACCTCTGAATCCCAGGCCATAGTATGAGGAAACAACTCTGCAGACGACCCCACCCTGGAATTGACGATGGCAACTTCATGTAAAACTCAGCAAGGGGACTAAATAAAGAGTCTCCATTTTTTCCAAAAATTCGGCCACAGACACCACTTAAGCGGCTTCAATTTCGCCAGAGTTTTTTTTAAACGGTTGGTGAGGTGATTTTCAAAAATCATCAAGCTTTTAGTCTCCCCAAGATGACACAGGGGTAGAAAAGTCCTTGCAGATGCAGGATTTGTTCATCTTGATGAACGTTAGTCTGTCTACATTGTCACTGGACAGCCACGTGTGTTTATCTGTCAGCACACCACCAGCAGCGCTGAACACACATTCAGAGAGAACGCTGGCTGTGGGGCACGACAAGATCTCCAAGGTGTGAGTGGCGAGCTCAGGCCATTTTTCAAAATTGGAAGCCCAAAATGAGCAAGGGTCCAGTTCCACAGTCATGGCATTGATGTTAACTTGGAGATACTCTTGTACCATCCCCTCTAGGCGTTGGCTATGCATCAGACTTCTTGTCTCCTGTGGCTTTGCAAAGGATGGTCTAAAAAAATCTTGAAACGATTGGAAAAAATTGCTGTTACCACCAGATACGATGTTACTGTTACGGTTTGAGTGATGACTCGATAGTCTCACGGTTGGCAAGTTAGAACTCAGAGATTCACTACGTGCACCACTGGTGCTTTGTGGAAAAGCAGATGTTAGATTCTGTAACAGTCTCTGCTGATACTCCTGCATGCGTGAATCCCTTTCTATGGCAGGAATTATTTCGCCAAATTTGCTTTTGTATCGGGGATCTAAGAGTGTGGCAACCCAGTAGTCGGCATTACTTCGGATTCTGACAATTCAAGGGTCATGTTGCAGGTAGTGCAGCAAGAAGGCACTCATGTGTCTTGCGCATCCAGGAGGACCAAGTCCTAGTTGTCTTGGTGGTGGTGAGGTGAGAATCATGCTTTCTTCATCTGCCCTCTCCCCCCAACCTTGCACAACAGAAATTTGATCAAGGTCTCCCTCACCTGATGAGTCTTCCATGCCCAGCGCCAGTTCGTCCTCCACTTCTTCCTCGCCTCCTGCAGCTTCCCCAACAGTTTGGCTGCTACCATGATCGCTCGGTAATCCCTCTCCCCCAGCCTCCAATGCCAGCCGCCTTGGTGCTGCCAACCTTCTTGACCTTGGAGATATTATCCCTTCTGCATAAGACTCCTCCTGTTCCTCCTCCTCCTCTTGTTCCACCACGTGACTCCGAACACTGTGTAAGGTGTGCTCCAGCATGTAAATCACCGGAATGGTCATGCTGATAATGGCATCGTCAGCACTAAACATCTTCGTTGCTATTTCAAAACTGTGCAGAAGGGTGCATAGGTCCCTGATCTGAGACCACTCCTGCAGCGAGATTTGCCCCACCTCTTGATCTCACTGGCCCAGGCTATAAGTTATAACGTATTGCACCAGGGCTCGTCGGTGCTGCCACAGTCGCTGCAACATATGCAGAGTTGAATTCCACCGTGTGGGCACATCGCATTTCAGCTGGTAAACTGGCAGGCCTACTTCTGTAGAGATGTAGGTCGTTGAGCTGCGGGTTGTGAACCGTGGAAGTGAAAACACAGCGACTGTGCCCTCTGCAAAAGCCCATCTAGTGTGGGATAGTGGGATAAAAATTGCTGGACAACCAGGTTCAAAAGGTGAGCCATACAAGCCATGTGTGTGACATTGCCCCAGCGAAGGGCCGCACCCAGGTTTGCAGCATTGTCGCACACAGCCTACCCTGGCTGCAGGTTGAGTGGAGACAACCATTGATGGAACTTGGTCTCCAGAGCTGATCACAACTCCTCAGCTGTGTGACTCACATTTCCCAGACATTTCAATGTAAACACTGCCTGATGCCATTGAGCCCTGGTGACAGCATAGTGAGGAGGTGTGCAGGATTCCTTCTGTGCAGTTACAACGCGGGTGGCATTATCGGACAGTCTTTGGGTGCAGGTGGAGGACCAAGAGGAGGTTGAGGAGGCAGAAGCAGTGGAGGAACTTCTAGATACAGAGGATCGACGAGCAAGTCATGGCGATGGCAAGACTTAGACAGCAGCCCCTTCTCCTGATGTCGTGGTAGTTACCCAGTGCCCAGTCACTGACATGTAATGCCCCTGTCCATGTCTACTCATCCAAGTGTCTGTGGTGAAATGCACCCTGTCCCACACAGAGTTTCTCAAGGAAGTAGTGATGTTGTGTGAGACATGCTGGTGTAGCGCAGGCACAGCTCTCTTTGAGAAGTAGTGGCGACTGGGCATCTGGTACTGGGGCACTGCGACGGACATAAGGTCTCAAAAATCCTGTGTGTCCACCAGGCGGAAAGGCAGCATTTCTGTAGCCAACAGCTTGAAGATGGAGAAATTTAACCTCTTAGCTTTGTCATGGCTAGGAGGAAATGGTCTTTCACTTGTCCACATCTGAGGGACTGAGGGCTGGCTGCCGTGCTTAGACGGAGTTGAGTAGGGTGTCCCCAGCAAACTGCTGGTCTGTGAGGAAGGTGCAGGTGGAGATGTTATGTGCCTTGATCAAAATGTGGTGTCGCTGTTGGACAGCGCTCAACACCAGCAGGTATTTCCACTTACAAATGTCCTGACGATCTGCCAATCACACTGGCTGTTGCGGGTAAAGAGGTGGAAGGTCTGCATCCAAAAACCATGTGTGACTGCTGTCCCTACAGTCACAGAGGATGAAGAGGACATGGATGCACTTGATGGGACAGACGGTGGTTGACCCGGCCCACTAGGCCACGTTGTAGCACAGTGAGCTTCCCACTGCATCTTATGCCTCATATCCATGTGACGGTTCATGCATGAAGTATTCAAGCAAGTGATTTTTGACCTCTACTGAGATTTTGTTGTCAAATGTTACAGACAACATGAGTTGGGTCCTCCTTTGCAATGTCAAAAAATGCCCAGGCTATGCAAGGCTTAGAGCCCGTGCGACCTGAAGAGCATCCATGACTTCTGGTCTGAGGCACAGTTGGGGTTGAGGATGCAGTTGTTGACGTGCTTCCAATACTCTGTCTCTGTCCAGGAAGGCGCACCTTTACCTCTTCATCAGACTCGTCTCTAGCATCCTCCTCCACCTCCTCTGCTGACCTCATGGACTGGCGGACTGTGGGGCTGACAGTAAGTGGGGTCTACAACTTCGTCATCATCATCCTGTGTGTTCTCACACCCGTCATACTCAGAGCCAACCTCTTCCTGCCCCGACCAAAAAGTCAACTTTTCGTTCCAATCAGGTATCTCAGTCTCATCATCATCTTCCTCATTGTCTCCACCATCAGGAGTTATGCTCAGAACCTTCTTCATCTGGGCCTGAATCCACCTCACAAAGATTCTGGGCATCAGTGCAGATCATTTCCTTGTCTGGATTCACAGAAGCTCTGGAGCAGACCTCTGATTCCCAGGCTATAGTATGCGTAAACAGGTCTGCAGACTCAACCATGTGTGTTACCCCATGCTCAGATGGGCAACTGGAGACTTGGGAGCTGTGAGGAGGCAAGTGCGATTGGGGTGACAACTCTGAGGACTGGAGTAGTTGTGATGTTGAAGTTGACATGGAGGAGAGCCCACTTGAACGAGCACTTTATATCCATTCAAGCACCTGCTGTTTTTGTGCCTCATCTGGAATTTTTGGCGATGCTTGTAGTGATAGTCGAAAGAAAGGGATCATATCAGATTTTCCACGAAAAAAAGTAGACATCTTACTTTGGCTGAAAGATGGTCTTTCTTCTGCAGATGTTACTGTTGCTTTACCACCTACCCCACGGACACCACCTTTTTTCCCTTTCCAACACGCCTTTTCCCCTTTCCACCAGCAGCAGGCCTTTTGCCACTCATTTTAGTGCTTAACTAATTGGCAACTCTGTATCTGTAGCTGTTGACACAACAATCGATGGATGAAAACCAAGGAGAACCGAGTGGCCAAACTGTGGAACTAAACCCAAAACTAATAACTGGATTAGATGCAGTGAAAATTGAGATACACAGGCAGTATAGTTTGTTTCACAGGCGGGCTACTCTGCTGACGTGCAGACACTGCTCCTAGGCCCTAAACTATTAACTGGATTAGATGCAGTGAAAATTGAGATACACAGGTGGTATAGTTAGATTCACAGGCGGGCTACTCTGCTAATGTGCAGACACTGCTCCTAGGCCCAAAACTATTAACTGGATTAGATGCAGTGAAAATTGAGATACACAGGTGGTATAGTTAGTTTCACAGGTGGGCTACTCTGCTGATGTGCAGACACTGCTCCTAGGCCCTATTTAATAACTGGAAGAGATGCAGTGAAAATTGAGATACACGGGCGGTATAGTTTGTTTCACAGGCGGGCTACTGTTATGACCTGGTGGTCAGGACAATAATGGACCTGGTGGTTAAGAGCACACGGAATGACCTGATAGTTACTGACAATAAAGGACGAGCTCTGGGACGTGGGAACTCTGCTGACCGCAATCCCTAAACCTATCAAACACACTAGAAATAGCCGTGGATTGCGCCTAACGCTCCCTATGCAACTCGGCACAGCCTAAGAAACTAGCTAGCCCTGAAGATAGAAAAATAAAGCCTACCTTGCCTCAGAGAAATTCCCCAAAGGAAAAGGCAGCCCCCCACATATAATGACTGTGAGTAAAGATGAAAATACAAACACAGAGATGAAATAGATTTAGCAAAGTGAGGCCCGACTTACTGAACAGACCGAGGATAGGAAAGGTTACTTTGCGGTCAGCACAAAAACCTACAAAAAGACCACACAGAGGGCGCAAAAAGACCCTCTGCACCGACTCACGGTGCGGAGGCGCTCCCTCTGCGTCCCAGAGCTTCCAGCAAGCAAGACAACAAATAAATAGCAAGCTGGACAGAAAAATAGCAAACCAAAGAAATATAAGCTGGAACTTAGCATCTGATGGGAAGACAGGTCACAAGAACGATCCAGGAGTGAACAGACCAATACTGGAACATTGACAGGTGGCATGGAGCAAAGATCTAAGTGGAGTTAAATAGAGCAGCAGCTAACGAATTAACCTCGTCACCTGTGAAACTCAGAAACACCCACCAGAGGAAGTCCATGGACAGAACCAGCCAAAGTACCATTCATGACCACAGGAGGGAGCCCGACAACAGAATTCACAACAGTACCCCCCCTTGAGGAGGGTTCACCGAACCCTCACCAGAGCCCCCAGGCCGACCAGGATGAGCCAAATGAAAGGCACGAACCAGATCGGCAGCATGAACATCAGAGGCAAAAACCCAGGAATTATCTTCCTGACCATAACCCTTCCACTTGACCGGGTACTGGAGTTTCCGTCTTGAAACACGAGAATCCAAAATCTTCTCCACCACATACTCCAACTCCCCCTCAACTAACACCGGGGCAGGAGGATCAACGGATGGAACCACAGGCGCCACATATCTCCGCAATAACGACCTATGGAACACATTATGGATGGCAAAAGAAACAGGAAGGGCCAAACGAAATGACACAGGATTGATAACCTCAGAAATCTTATACGGACCAATGAAACGAGGCTTAAACTTAGGAGAGGAAACCTTCATAGGAACATAACGAGACGACAACCAAACCAAATCCCCAACACGAAGTCGGGGTCCCACACAGCGCCGGCGGTTAGCGAAACGTTGAGCCTTCTCCTGGGACAATGTCAAATTGTCCACCACATGAGTCCAAATCTGCTGCAACCTATCCACCACAGTATCTACATCAGGACAGTCTGAAGACTCAACCTGCCCTGAAGAGAAACGAGGATGGAAACCAGAATTGCAGAAAAACGGCGAAACCAAAGTAGCCGAGCTGGCCCGATTATTAAGGGCGAACTCAGCCAACGGCAAAAAGGACACCCAATCATCCTGATCAGCAGAAACAAAGCATCTCAGATATGTTTCCAAAGTTTGATTAGTTCGTTCGGTTTGGCCATTTGTCTGAGGATGGAAAGCCGAGGAAAAAGACAAATCAATGCCCATCCTAGCACAAAAGGATCGCCAAAACCTTGAAACAAACTGGGAACCTCTGTCAGAAACGATGTTCTCCGGGATACCATGTAAACGAACCACATGCTGGAAAAATAATGGCACCAAATCAGAGGAGGAAGGCAATTTAGACAAAGGTACCAAATGGACCATCTTAGAAAAGCGATCACAAACCACCCAAATGACCGACATCTTTTGAGAGACGGGGAGATCTGAAATAAAATCCATAGAAATATACGTCCAGGGCCTCTTTGGGACCGGCAAGAGCAAAAGCAACCCACTGGCACGAGAACAGCAGGGCTTAGCCCGAGCACAAGTCCCACAGGACTGCACAAAAGAACGCACATCCCGCGACAATGACGGCCACCAGAAGGATCTAGCCACCAAATCTCTGGTACCAAGGATTCCAGGATGCCCAGCCAATACTGAACAATGAATCTCAGAGATAACTCTACTAGTCCATCTATCAGGGACAAACAGTTTCTCCGCTGGGCAACGGTCAAGTCTATCAGCCTGAAATTTTTGTAGCACCCGTCGCAAATCAGGGGAGATGGCAGACAAAATTACCCCCTCTTTGAGAATACCCGCCGGCTCAGGAACACTCGGAGAGTCAGGCACAAAACTCCTTGACAGGGCATCAGCCTTCACATTCTTAGAGCCCGGAAGGTACAAAACCACAAAATCAAAACGGGAGAAAAATAATGACCATCGAGCCTGTCTCGGATTCAACCGTTTGGCAGACTCAAGATAAGTCAAATTCTTGTGATCTGTCAAGACCACCACGCGATGCTTGGCTCCTTCCAGCCAATGACGCCATCCCTCGAATGCCCACTTCATGGCCAACAATTCACGATTACCAACATCATAGTTACGCTCAGCAGGCGAAAACTTTCTAGAAAAGAAAGCACATGGCTTCATCACCGAGCCCTCAGAACTTCTTTGCGACAAAACAGCCCCTGCTCCAATCTCAGAAGCATCAACCTCAACCTGAAACGGAAGCGAAACATCTGGCTGGCACAACACAGGGGCAGAAGAAAAACGACGCTTCAACTCCTGAAAAGCCTCTACAGCCGCAGAAGACCAATTGACCACATCAGCACCCTTCTTGGTCAAATCAGTCAACGGTTTAGCAACAGTAGAAAAATTAGCGATGAAGCGCCGATAAAAATTAGCAAAGCCCAGGAACTTTTGCAGGCTCCTCACAGATGTCGGCTGAGTCCAATCGTAAATGGCCTGGACTTTAACAGGGTCCATCTCGATAGTAGAAGAAGAAAACATGAACCCCAAAAATGAAACCTTCTGAACTTCAAAGAGACACTTTGACCCCTTCACAAACAAGGAATTCGCACGAAGGACCTGGAACACCATTCTGACCTGCTTCACATGAGACTCCCAGTCATCCGAAAAGACCAAAATATCATCCAAATACACAATCAGGAATTTATCCAGGTACTCTCGGAAGATGTCATGCATAAAGGACTGAAATACTGATGGAGCATTGGAAAGCCCAAATGGCATAACCAGGTACTCAAAATGGCCCTCGGGCGTATTAAATGCTGTTTTCCATTCATCGCCTTGTTTAATACGCACAAGATTGTACGCCCCTCGAAGATCTATCTTGGTGAACCAACTAGCCCCTTTAATACGAGCAAACAAATCAGACAGCAATGGCAAAGGATACTGAAATTTGACTGTAATTTTATTAAGAAGGCGGTAATCAATACAAGGTCTCAAAGAACCATCCTTCTTGGCCACAAAAAAGAACCCTGCTCCTAACGGTGATGACGACGGGCGAATATGGCCTTTCTCGAAGGATTCCTTTATATAACTCCGCATAGCGGCGTGTTCTGGCACAGATAAATTGAACATTCGGCCCTTAGGAAACTTACTACCAGGAATCAAATTAATTGCACAATCGCAATCCCTATGAGGAGGTAGGGCACTGGCTTTGGGCTCATCAAATACATCCCGATAATCCTACAAAAACTCTGGAACTTCAGAAGGAGTGGAAGACGAAATAGACAAAAATGGAACATCACCATGTACCCCCTGGCAACCCCAGCTGGACACAGACATAGATTTCCAGTCCAATACTGGATTATGAACCTGTAGCCATGGCAACCCCAAAACGACCACATCATGCAGATTATGCAACACCAGAAAGCGGATATCCTCCTGATGTGCAGGAGCCATGCACATGGTCAATTGGGTCCAATACTGAGGCTTATTCTTGGCCAAAGGCGTAGCATCAATTCCTCTCAATGGAATAGGATACTGCAAGGGCTCCAAGAAAAAACCACAGCGCCTAGCATACTCCAAGTCCATCAAATTCAGGGCAGCGCCTGAATCCACAAATGCCATAAAAGAATAGGATGACAAAGAGCAAATCAGAGTAACAGACAATAGAAATTTAGACTGTACCGTACCAATGGTGGCAGACCTAGCGAACCGCTTAGTGCGCTTAGGACAATCGGAGATAGCATGAGTGGAATCACCACAGTAAAAACATAGCCCATTCCGACGTCTGTGTTCTTGCCGTTCAGCTCTGGTCAAAGTCCTATTACATTGCATAGGCTCAGGCCCATGCTCAGATAGTACCGCCAAATGGTGCACAGCTTTACGCTCACACAAGCGTCGATCGATCTGAATGGCCAAGGACATAGACTCATTCAGACCAGCAGGCATGGGAAACCCCACCATGACATCCTTAAGGGCTTCAGAGAGACCCTTTCTGAAGATTGCTGCCAGGGCACATTCATTCCACTGAGTGAGCACAGACCACTTTCTAAACTTCTGACAATATATCTCCACTTCATCCTGACCCTGACACAGAGCCAGCAGGATTTTCTCTGCCTGATCCACTGAATTAGGTTCGTCATAAAGCAATCCAAGCACCAGGAAAAACGCATCAACATCACGCAATGCCGGATCTCCTGGCGCAAGGGAAAATGCCCAGTCTTGAGGGTCACCACGTAACAAAGAAATAATGATCTTTACTTGTTGAACAGGGTCACCTGAGCAACGAGGTTTCAAGGCAAGAAACAATTTTCAATTATTTTTGAAATTCAAGAACTTAGATCTATCACCAAAAAACAAATCAGGAATTGGAATCCTAGGCTCTGACATCGGATTCTGAACCACAAAATCTTGAATGTTTTGTATCCTTGTAGTGAGATTATCCATTCAAGAGGACAGACCTTGAATGTCCATGTTTACACCAGTGTCCTGAACCACCCAGAGGTAAAGGGGAAAATAGAGACAAAACACACTGCAAAGAAAAAAAAATGGTCTCAGAACTTCTCTTATCCCTCTATTGAGATGCATTAGTACTTTTGGCCACCTGTACTGTTATGACCTGGTGGTCAGGACAATAATGGACCTGGTGGTTAAGAGCACACGGAATGACCTGATAGTTACTGACAATAAAGGACGAGCTCTGGGACGTGGGAACTCTGCTGACCGCAATCCCTAAACCTATCGAACCCACTAGAAATAGCTGTGGATTGCACCTAACGCTCCCTATGCAACTTGGCACAGCCTAAGAAACTAGCTAGCCCTGAAGATAGAAAAATAAAGCCTACCTTGCCTCAGAGAAATTCCCCAAAGGAAAAGGCAGCCCCCCACATATAATGACTGTGAGTAAAGATGAAAATACAAACACAGAGATGAAATAGATTTAGCAAAGTGAGGCCCGACTTACTGAACAGACCGAGGATAGGAAAGGTTACTTTGCGGTCAGCACAAAAACCTACAAAAAGACCACGCAGAGGGCGCAAAAAGACCCTCCGCACCGACTCACGGTGCAGAGGCGCTCCCTCTGCGTCCCATAGCTTCCAGCAAGCAAGAGAACAAATAAATAGCAAGCTGGACAGAAAAATAGCAAACCAAAGAAATACAAGCTGGAACTTAGCTTCTGATGGGAAGACAGGTCACAAGAACGATCCAGGAGTGAACAGACCAATACTGGAACATTGACAGGTGGCATGGAGCAAAGATCTAAGTGGAGTTAAATAGAGCAGCAGCTAACGAATTAACCTCGTCACCTGTGAAACTCAGAAACACCCACCAGAGGAAGTCCATGGACAGAACCAGCCGAAGTACCATTCATGACCACAGGAGGGAGCCCGACAACAGAATTCACAACAGGCTACTCTGCTTACATGCAGACACTGCTCCTACCTAGGCCCTAAACTAATAACTGGATGAGATGCAGTGAAAATTAAGATACACAGGCAGTATAATTTGTTTCACAGGCGGGATACTCTGCTGACATGCAGACACTGCTCCTAGGCCCAAAACTAATAGCTGGATTAGATGCAGTGAAAATTGAGATACACAGGTGTAAAAGTTTGTTTCACAGGCGGGCTACTCTACTAACAAGCAGACACTGCTCCTAGGCCCAAAACTAATAACTGGATTAGATGCAGTGAAAATTGAGATACACAGGCGGTGTAGCTAGTTTCACAGGCGGGCTATTCTGCTGACGTGCAGACACTGCTTCTAGGCCCTAAACTATTAACTGGATTAGATGCAGTGGAAATAGAGATACACAGGCGGTGTAGTTAGTTTCATAGGCGGGCTACTTAGATGACTATCAGACAATGCTACTAGCCCAAAAGGATTGGCTGAGCTAGATTACACTAAATGCTGGGACAAACAGTTGCACAGCACTGGCACAGACCTGCCTGGCAAACAGTGCTATGAACTGCTGTAAGCGTCCCTGAAAAGGGCTGATATTACAACTAGTCCCGACTCCTCCCAACTCCCTAAACCTATCTCTCTGACAATTTGCTCCAAAACACACTCTTTGTCTGTATAGTGGCCACAGCAGCAGCGGTGCATCCAACACTAAGCTGCAGCAGTGAGGAAATGGTGGCGACAGGGCATATGGCTGGTTCTAATAGGGCAAGGACATGTGACATACACAGCCAATGACACATGCCCTTGCTTGTGTGCATCACATGCACATTGCTGTGTGTGTGCGCACTGCTGATAGGCTAAGAGACTGCACCGCCCCACTGTAAATGCGAGAAAGAAAAAAACAATGGAGATCGGCGTTATTTCAGCACAGATCTATTCCCTACCCACTATATACTGAAACAGTCTATTAACAATGATAAACAGTTTTAATGTGCAAATATTTTGGTGAACGAACAGTTATCGAACAGATACTCGAACAGGCGAATTTTAAGCAAATTGTTCGGGTTCGTTGAACGACTCGAACACCGCCCAAAACAGCTCGAATTTGAAATTGGCGAACAGTTCAACTCGGACACCGCTCATCTCTACACATTATACAAGGAGGGTAAGCCACAAAAGATCGCTAAAGAAGCTAGCTGTTCCCAGAGTGCTGTATCCAAGCATATTAATGGAAAGTTGAGTGGAAGCAAAAAGTGTGGTAGATAAAGGTGCGCAAGGAAACGGGATAACCGCAGCCTTGAAAGGATTGTTAACAAACGGCCATTTAAAATTTGGGGGAGAAAAACACTTGTTTGTAATGACTCTGTATAACATATGAGTTTCACTTTTTGTATTCAAGAACTGAAATAAATTAACTTTTTGATGATATTCTAATTTAGTAAGAAGCACTTGTACCTATAACAATTTTATGCTTAACGTTCTGAGATATGATGATGTGCTCTCTAAGTAATACAATAATTGTATACTATTTTATTTTTTGTAAAACATATTGATCGTTGTTCCTAGTCCTGTAACTTAGAGAGTGAATACACTATACATTGGCAGATATTTAATCCTGCAATATATATGGTATTGATCTGCATGTTATTTGGAGTACTGTAATTTAATACCTAGCAATATATTCTGCTATCTACAATGGTTTTTACTTACTATGCAACTTACTTTGCATGTAGATCTTTTAACTAATAACAAAAGTTAATTTTTAACCCCTTTATTTTGCTATATACAGCATTAACCACATAGGGGCCTCACTATACTTTTTCACAGCTAATTTATGACTCTTCAACATTATTTCTTTGTCTCGGTAACCTTTGATGCAATGAGTTATAGTAATACACAAGAGAAACAAAATAAATGACACAATTTTCACTGTTAGTTTAAATATTGTATATTTTCGTGTTTGCATTTTTGTATCTATATGAGATATTAATCATAAATGTAAACTATATAATGTGATTCGCTGTTTATTTGACAAATACCATAACCAAGTCTTCAGTTTATTTTTTCTTGAAGGTGACTTGAGGAGATAAAAATTCAAGAAACATCTATCTTGGTATTTTATTAATATTTTCCTTATTATTTCAGGGAAGGGGTCTTCCTGAGAAAACAATTTGTGAGATGTTTTAGACAGCAGGCTTTATGATTGCTTAGATGGAATTTGTCAAAGAAAAATAAATCTACTGATTTGAGAACAGGCACGAACTTTGGCACATGGTTGATTTACAGAACCTGATTATCATATATCTGCCAATTTTATTATGAAAGAAATGTGTGAGTTTTAGCATTGTGAACTGTAATAAAATGTACATATGTACAATGGCTGGGAAGGTTCTAAGAATACATACATTCTTCCTTTTAGGAAAAACTTTTAAAAATTTTTTTATTTTTTTATATCTTGCTATGTAGCAAAGAAACAGAAATAAGATAGCGAAATCATTTAATATCATAGTCCAAAAGGCTTCTCTAGGATAATAATACCACTGATGACCATTCAATAGAAAAGGACATTAATGTGTGATTTGTGGAGTTCTGTGTGATGCACAGAGGGCTGTTCCAACAAGCTACTGCAGCTCAGTTCCATTGATTTGAATTCTAATAGAAATTTGTTTGGATAAAACTATCCCCATGTGTGCTGCATCCGCTCCCAATTAGATTAAGTATTCGAGCTCTGAAGAATGACACCACACACCAAGGTGACAGAATAACATTCTCTCAATACTTCTGTGTTATTATGGTAACATACGTTTATATAGTTGCATATAGAAGGGGAGGTTAATTAATGGTCATATGGTCAAGCTTCTCGATGTCAGTGGTTATCTAGATATATGGAATATTGTGGTTAAGGCAGAGCAACAGGCTGATTAAGCAATTAACGTATAACTGTACCTTTTACTGTAATCAGTCCAAAGTTGAGACATCTTGAGTTCCTCTTCATCTCTGGATAGTCCCAAGGCGCTGTCTGGTCTTCAGCGGCAATTTTAACCCCTTTCCGACATCAGGCATAGTAGTCCATCGATTTTGGATACCCTCACTTTGATGTAGGCTCCAGCAGTGATCCGACATCTTTCCAAGGACATATCAGCTGTTTTGAACAGCTGACATGTGCTCAAATGTGGAATTGCGATTCACACACGGCTATTAACTAGTTAAATGCCGCTGCCAAATGGTGACAGCGTAATTTAAATGATGCTTCCAGCAATTGCGACGGAAATATGCACACCGAAGACCCGAATGATGTGATCGTGGGTCACCGGTATGTCGACATGACAACCCGAGGTCTACTGGACACCTCTATGGTTGTCACTGCCGGATTGCTTTGAGAGCCACCCAGTGGTCGACACTCACAGCAACTCAGCAATTCTACTACATAGAGGCGATCTGACCATTGCCGCTATGTAGCAGAGCCAATCGAGTTGTGCCAGCTTCTAGTCTCCTATGGAGACTAATGAAGCATGGCAAAAGTAAAAAAAAAAAGTGTTTAAATATATGAAAAAAAAATTAAAAAATATAAAAGTTCAAATCACCTCCCTTTTGCCCCATTCAAAATAAAACAATAAAAACAAAATCAAACATACATATGTTCTGTATTGCAGTGTTCAGAATTGTCCAATCTATCAATAAAAAAAGGATTAACCTGATCGCTAAATGGTGTAGAAAGAAAAAAAGTCAAAACGACAAAATTAATTTTTTTGGTCGCCGTGACATTGCATTAAAATGCAATAACGGGCAATCAAAAGATCGTATCTACATCAAAATGGTATAGTTAAAAACGTCTGTTTGGCGCGCAAAAAATAAGCCCTCACTCAACCCAAGATCATGAAAAATGGAGATGCTACGGGTATCGGAAAATGGCGCAATCTTTTTTTTTTAATCAAAGTTTGGAATTTTTTTTCACCACTTAGATAAAAAAGAACCTAGACATGTTTGGTGTCTAAGAACTAATAATGACCTGGAGAATCATAATGGCAGGTCAGTTTTAGCATTTAGTGAACCTAGCAAAAAAGCCAAACACAAATCAAGTGCGGTATTGCACTTTTTTTGCAATTTCTCCGCACTTTGAATTTTTTTCCCATTTTTTAGTACACAACATGGTAAAACCAATGGTGTTATTTAAAAGTACAACTCGTCCCGCAAAAAATAAGCCCTCACATGGCCATATTGACAAAAAAATAAAAAGTTATGGCTCTGGGAAAGAAGGGAGCGAAAAACTAAAATGCAAAACTGAAAAAAGCTCTGGTCATGAAGTGGTTAAGCAATTGATTATAATGTATATATTAGCTGCTAGTATATAATGTATAAATGCAAGTGAATTGATATTTTATTTATTTCCATCACAGAATGAGGCTGTTGTATGCTGCCATACCCTGGGCGTAGCTACGTTTATGGATAAACTGCACTGCTTGTACAAGTGGCCGTTCCTAGTTTTTCAGCTGAATGCTGTTCAGTGTATTTCTTTGCTTATGTATACCAGGAAAAGTGGATCTTGATGTCTAGCAAAGGTCTTGTGGATTGGACCAACAGCATTTAAAAATCGAAGGCATATCCTGCGCACAGGCTGAAAACATAAATATGTAGTAGGTGTAATAAGATTGATATTAGCAAATACCTCTTATGAGATCTGCTTTGGCTCAGTAAAAAGCTAGGTCTAAGCTCTAGATCTTCTCCTCTTGTTGTGCAGCACTATGCCAACCCTTAGGGTGCCTTTACATCATAGGCCCTTATCTGTATGTCCCTTTTTATTTTTTCTCAGGGCCTTACATTTATTTTACCCCCTTTATATTGTCTTCAATTATTTTTGAACTCACCTGAGGAGTCCCCCGTTACAGGTGGACGAAACACGTTGAGCTGGAGAAGTTAGGGACATTTAATGGGACAGGATCACACTTGGGTATTGTCCTTTTAAGGATGGTAGACATTACATGGTGCACAACAGGAAGCATAGTAGTACCCGTATGATTACTGTCACTTCATGAATTTATGAACAGCCCCCTCTGACAGCATTAAGAGGGAGACTAAATCATTTTAGTAATTGCACTGGTTTATTTTGCCATTGTATGTGTGTTTTGTTGCATTATGCTGTTGACCTAATATACTGTACATCTTTTCCTGCTGATTTACATTATATTGATTGGATTCCTAGGCTATGTGCACACGTCAGGATTTCTGGCAGAAATTTTCCTGACAAAAACCTGAGATTTCTGCCAGAAATCCGCATGCTTTTTTGTGCGCGTTTTTGATGCGTTTTTGATGCACTTTTTCTTGCGTTTTTTCCAAATGCATAAAATAGCAGGAAAAATGCAAAAAAACCAAAAAATTAATGAACATGCTGCTTTTTTTTACCGCAATGCGTTTTTTCATGGAAAAAACGCATCATGTGCACAAAAATTTCAG
Organism: Ranitomeya imitator; assembly: GCF_032444005.1. Taxonomy (NCBI): domain Eukaryota; kingdom Metazoa; phylum Chordata; class Amphibia; order Anura; family Dendrobatidae; genus Ranitomeya; species Ranitomeya imitator. The sequence goes on along the minus strand of NC_091286.1, from coordinate 324,850,699 downwards.
AATGCATTCTAAATGATAGGATGCATATGTCTGCAGTTTCTAATGCAGTTTTATTGCGTGAAAAAACGCGAAAAAACCTGTGTGCACATACATATCCTTACATGGTGCCTCACAAAAGGTTGATAATACATAAAATGAGAATAATGGGGATAGGGGAAAATATGTGTAAGTGGAATAAGAGCTGGCTCAGGGATAGGAAACAAAGGGTGGTTATTAATGGAGCACACTCGGACTGGGTCGCTGTTAGCAGTGGGGTACCACAGGGGTCAGTATTGGGCCCTCTTCTTTTTAACATATTTATTAATGACCTTGTAGGGGGCATTCTGAGCAGAATTTCAATATTTGCAGATGACACTAAACTCTGCAGGGTAATCAATACAGAGGAGGCCAATTTTATATTACAGGATGATTTATGTAAACTAGAAGCTTGGGCTGATAAATGGCAAATGAGATTTAATGGGGATAAATGTAAGGTCATGCACTTGGGTAGAAGTAATACGATGTATAACTATGTGCTTAATTCTAAATCTCTGGGCAAAACCATCAATGAAAAAGACCTGGGTGTATGGTTGGATGACAAACTCATGTTCAGTGGCCAGTGTCAGGCAGCTGCTACAAAGGCAAATAAAATAATGGGATGCATTAAAAGAGGCATAGATGCTCATGAGGAGAACATAATTTTACCTCTATACAAGTCACTAGTTCGACCACACGTAGAATACTGTGCACAGTTATGGTCTCCGGTGTATAAGAAAGACATAGCTGAACTGGAGCGGGTGCAGAGAAGAGCGACCAAGGTTATTAGAGGACTGGGGGGTCTGCAATACCAAGATAGGTTATTACACTTAGGGCTATTTAGTTTGGAAAAACAAAGACTAAGGGGTGATCTTATTTTAATGTATAAATATATGAGGGGACAGTACAAAGACCTTTCTGATGATCTTTTTAATCATAGACCTGAGACAGGGACAAGGGGGCATCCTCTACGTCTGGAGGAAATAAGGTTTAGGCATAATAACAGATGCGGGTTCTTTACTGTAAGAGCAGTGAGACTTTGGAACTCTCTGGCATATGTTGTTGTAATGAGTGATTCATCACTTATATTTAAGAGGGGATTGGATACCTTTCTTGAAAAGTATAATGTTGCAGGGTATATATACTAGATTCCTTGATAGGGCGTTGATCCAGGGAACTAGTCTGATCGCCATATGTGGAGTCGGGAAGGAATTTTTTTTCCCAAAGTGGAGCTTACTATTTGCCACATGGGTTTTTTTTTTGCCTTCCTCTGGATCAACATGTTAGGGCATGTTAGGTTAGGCTATGGGTTGAACTAGATGGACTTAAAGTCTTCCTTCAACCTTAATAACTATGTTACTATGTTACCATTGGTTGGGTTTTTGTTTATTGTTTTTCCAATAGTTGGCACCAGATTTCAAATCCACTATCTTTCTGAAGAGACAATTTGCATATTTAATTTCTCAGAGGAGCGCACATGGCCTATAAGTCTAATATTGACATGCCAGGTCTGGGTTGTCACTCTCAACATGGAGAAATGATACCCCTTAGTTTGCAAAAAATAGAAAGAACCCAATAAAATTTCAAAATAAGATATTGGTAAAAAGCTATATGTGAAGGAAGTCTAAGGCACTGATTTTTAACCCCTTAACGATCGATGATATGCCTTTTAATGGCGGCAGTTAAGACTGCTTATTCCTCAGCGCCGCTTTTTATCGGTGCTGAGAAATATCGAAAATCTCCAGGGTCTCAGCTTCTGGGGGTAGCTGAGACACCAGGAAACATGATCAGGCCGGTTTTACTGTCCTCTGTCATGTGATCGTCGTTATTCACTGAATAATGGTGATCACATAAAAATGGCCAATTTAGAATCAATTTCTCTCTCGTCAGGCATGATCTAGCACATCAGTGAAGAGAGAAATGAGGCCAGCCAAGTCCCCCGGTACCTTTGGTACCGGATCAGTGATCCCTGGTTCCCCAGCCTCCCTCCTTCCTTATGCAAAAAGAAAATGGTGCGCCCACCAAGATCTGTCTGCCTGCACCCGGCAACCGCTGGGAATTTTTTTATTGGCTGCTGGCTTTTGATTACTGTGATAGACCCTATCACAGTGATCAAAAGCCCCCAATATTAGTAGATATGACAGTACTTGGAATGTGCCTCTCTATTCTTTCTGTTTTGGGAGAGAAGAGAGATACAATACATCCGAGTCCTGCCCTGTTACAAAATTAAAGTGACAAAAAATAATTTCTACGTTTGGGTCTGCAAACCCCCTAAACCTCATTGATTACCCCCCCAGTTCTGTGTCATCCCCAATGCCAGATTTTTTTTTTAATAATTTTAATTTTTCTCGTTTTTTTGCAGTTATTAGGTTTAGGGGTATGGTTACACTTACTAGGGTTAGGGTTACGCTTATTAGGGTTAGGCAGTAAAAAATGCTAATGTTAGATTAGGTTTAGGGCTAGTACTGTTAGATTAGGCTTAGCTGTTTTGCTAGGCAGATGAATAAAGCAATGGCCTACAGAACATTTAGCGCAGACCAAGCGTACACTGTTATGCTGTGCTATCAGGCAACACAGTGTGCAGTAATCAGCGCACATACAGTGATATGGCAATAACCCAAAAACAATAGAACAAGCTCTGAGACGTGGAATCTCTGCAGACTGCAATACCTGAACCTATCCTCACACAACTAAAAGCAGCAGTGGATTGCGCCTAACACTACCTATGCAACTCGGCACTGCCTGAGGAGCTGACTAGCCTGAAGATAGAAATACAAGCCTGACTTGCCTCAGAGAAATACCCCAAAGGAATAGGCAGCCCCCCACATATAATGACTGTTAGCAAGATGAAAAGACAAAACGTAGGAATGAAATAGATTCAGCAAAGTGAGGCCCGATATTCTAGACAGAGCGAGGATAGCAAAGAGAACTATGCAGTCTACAAAAAACCCTAAAGCAGAACCACGCAAAGGGGGGCAAAAAGACCCACCGTGCCGAACTAACGGCACGGCGGTGCACCCTTTGCGTCTCAGAGCTTCCAGCAAAAGAGAATAGCACAGCTGGACAGAAAAAACGGAAACAAAAACAAAGTAACACTTATCTAGCAGAGCAGCAGGCCACAGGAAAGATGCAGTAGCTCAGATCCAACACTGGAACATTGACAAGGAGCAAGGAAGACAGACTCAGGTGGAGTTAAATAGCAAGGCAGCCAACGAGCTCACCAAAACACCTGAGGGAGGAAGCCCAGAGGCTGCAATACCACTTGTGACCACAGGAGTGAATTCAGCCACAGAATTCACAACAGTACCCCCCCCCCCTTGAGGAGGGGTCACTGAACCCTCACCAGAACCCCCAGGCCGACCAGGATGAGCCACATGAAAGGCACGAACAAGATCTGGGGCATGGACATCAGAGGCAAAAATCCAGGAATTATCCTCCTGAGCATAACCCTTCCATTTGACCAGATACTGGAGTTTCCGTCTAGAGACACGAGAATCCAAAATTTTCTCCACAATATACTCCAATTCCCCCTCCACCAAAACAGGGGCAGGAGGCTCCACAGATGGAACCATAGGCGCCACGTATCTTCTCAACAACGACCTATGGAATACATTATGTATGGAAAAGGAGTCTGGGAGGGTCAGACGAAAAGACACCGGATTGAGAATCTCAGAAATCCTATACGGACCAATAAAACGAGGTTTAAATTTAGGAGAGGAAACCTTCATAGGAATATGACGAGAAGATAACCAAACCAGATCCCCAACACGAAGTCGGGGACCCACACGGCGTCTACGATTAGCGAAAAGCTGAGCCTTCTCCTGGGACAAGGTCAAATTGTCCACTACCTGAGTCCAGATCTGCTGCAACCTGTCCACCACAGAATCCACACCAGGACAGTCCGAAGACTCAACCTGTCCTGAAGAGAAACGAGGATGGAACCCAGAGTTGCAGAAAAATGGAGAGACCAAGGTAGCTGAGCTGGCCCGATTATTAAGGGCGAACTCAGCCAACGGCAAAAATGACACCCAATCATCCTGGTCAGCAGAAACAAAACATCTCAGATATGTTTCCAAGGTCTGATTGGTTCGTTCGGTCTGGCCATTAGTCTGAGGATGGAAGGCCGAGGAAAAAGATAGGTCAATGCCCATCCTACCACAAAAGGCTCGCCAGAACCTCGAGACAAACTGGGAACCTCTGTCAGAAACAATATTCTCAGGAATGCCATGCAAACGAACCACATGCTGGAAGAACAAAGGCACCAAATCAGAGGAGGAAGGCAATGTAACCAAGGGCACCAGATGGACCATTTTAGAAAAGCGATCACAGACCACCCAAATGACCGACATCTTTTGAGAAACGGGAAGGTCAGAAATGAAATCCATCGAAATATGTGTCCAAGGCCTCTTCGGGACCGGCAAGGGCAAAAGCAACCCACTGGCACGTGAACAGCAGGGCTTAGCCCTAGCACAAATCCCACAGGACTGCACAAAAGCACGCACATCCCGTGACAGAGATGGCCACCAGAAGGATCTAGCCACTAACTCTCTGGTACCAAAGATTCCTGGATGACCAGCCAGCACCGAACAATGAAGTTCAGAGATAACTTTACTAGTCCACCTATCAGGGACGAACAGTTTCTCGGCCGGACAACGATCAGGTTTATTAGCCTGAAATTTCTGCAACACTCTCCGCAAATCAGGAGAGATGGCAGACACAATGACTCCTTCCTTGAGGATACTCGCCGGCTCAGATAACCCCGGAGAGTCGGGCACAAAACTCCTAGACAGAGCATCCGCCTTCACATTTTTAGAGCCCGGAAGGTACGAAATCACAAAATCAAAACGAGCAAAAAATAACGACCAACGGGCCTGTCTAGGATTCAAGCGCTTGGCAGACTCGAGATAAGTAAGATTCTTATGATCAGTCAATACCACCACGCGATGCTTAGCTCCCTCAAGCCAATGATGCCACTCCTCGAATGCCCACTTCATGGCCAGCAACTCTCGGTTGCCCACATCATAATTACGCTCAGCAGCAGAAAATTTCCTGGAAAAGAAAGCACATGGTTTCAACACTGAGCAACCAGAACCTCTCTGTGACAAAACCGCCCCTTCTCCAATCTCAGAAGCATCAACCTCGACCTGGAACGGAAGAGAAACATCTGGTTGACACAACACAGGGGCACAGCAAAAACGACGCTTCAACTCCTGAAAAGCTTCCACGGCAGCAGAAGACCAATTAACCAAATCAGCACCCTTCTTGGTCAAATCGGTCAATGGTCTGGCAATGCTAGAAAAATTACAGATGAAGCGACGATAAAAATTAGCAAAGCCCAGGAATTTCTGCAGACTTTTCAGAGATGTCGGCTGAGTCCAATCCTGGATGGCCTGGACCTTAACCGGATCCATCTCGATAGTAGAAGGGGAAAAGATGAACCCCAAAAATGAAACTTTCTGCACACCGAAGAGACACTTTGATCCCTTCACGAACAAGGAATTAGCACGCAGTACCTGGAAAACCATTCTGACTTGCTTCACATGAGACTCCCAATCATCAGAGAAGATCAAAATGTCATCCAAGTAAACAATCAGGAATTTATCCAGATACTCACGGAAAATGTCATGCATAAAAGACTGAAAAACAGATGGAGCATTGGCAAGTCCGAACGGCATCACCAGATACTCAAAATGACCCTCGGGCGTATTAAATGCCGTTTTCCATTCATCTCCCTGCCTGATTCTCACCAGATTATACGCACCACGAAGATCAATCTTAGTAAACCAACTAGCCCCCTTAATCCGAGCAAACAAGTCAGATATCAATGGCAAGGGATACTGAAACTTAACAGTGATCTTATTAAGAAGGCGGTAATCAATACACGGTCTTAGCGAACCATCCTTTTTGGCTACAAAAAAGAACCCTGCTCCCAATGGTGATGACGATGGGCGAATATGTCCCTTCTCCAGGGATTCTTTCACATAACTGCGCATAGCGGTGTGTTCAGGCACGGACAAATTAAATAAACGACCCTTAGGGAATTTACTACCAGGAATCAAATTGATAGCACAATCACAATTCCTATGCGGAGGTAGGGCATCAAACTTGGGCTCTTCAAATACATCCTGAAAGTCAGACAAGAACTCTGGGATGTCAGAAGGAATGGATGACGAAATAGACAAAAATGGAACATCACCATGTACTCCCTGACAACCCCAGCTGGTTACCGACATAGAGTTCCAATCTAATACTGGATTATGGGTTTGTAGCCATGGCAACCCCAACACGACCAAATCATGCAGATTATGCAGTACCAGAAAGCGAATAACTTCCTGATGTGCAGGAGCCATGCACATGGTCAGCTGGGCCCAGTACTGAGGCTTATTCTTGGCCAAAGGTGTAGCATCAATTCCTCTCAACGGAATAGGACACCGCAAAGGCTCCAAGAAAAATCCACAACGTTTAGCATAATCCAAATCCATCAGATTCAGGGCAGCGCCTGAATCCACAAACGCCATGACAGAATACGATGACAAAGAGCATATCAAGGTAATGGACAGAAGGAATTTGGACTGTACAGTACCAATGACGGCAGAGCTATCGAACCGCCTAGTGCGCTTAGGACAATTAGAAATAGCATGAGTGGAATCACCACAGTAGAAACACAGCCTGTTCAGACGTCTGTGTTCTTGCCGTTCAACTTTAGTCATAGTCCTGTCGCACTGCATAGGCTCAGGTTTACTCTCAGACAATACCGCCAGATGGTGCACAGATTTACGCTCGCGCAAGCGACGACCGATCTGAATGGCCAAGGACATAGACTCATTCAAACCAGCAGGCATAGGAAATCCCACCATGACATCCTTAAGAGCTTCAGAGAGACCCTTTCTGAACCAAGCCGCCAGTGCAGATTCATTCCACAGAGTGAGTACTGACCACTTCCTAAATTTCTGACAATATACTTCTACATCATCCTGACCCTGGCATAAAGCCAGCAAATTTTTCTCAGCCTGATCCACTGAATTAGGCTCATCGTAAAGCAATCCAAGCGCCTGGAAAAACGCATCAACATTACTCAATGCAGGGTCTCCTGGCGCAAGAGAAAACGCCCAGTCCTGTGGGTCGCCGCGCAAAAAAGAAATAATAATCAAAACCTGTTGAATAGGATTACCAGAAGAATGAGGTTTCAAGGCCAGAAATAGCTTACAATTATTTTTGAAGCTCAGGAACTTAGTTCTTTCACCAAAAAACAAATCAGGAATAGGAATTCTTGGTTCTAGCATAGATTTCTGATCAATTGTATCTTGAATCTTTTGTACATTTATAACGAGATTATCCATTGAGGAGCACAGAGCCTGAATATCCATGTCCACAGCTGTGTCCTGAAGCACTCTAATGTCTAGGGGAAAAAAAAAAAAAAACTGAAGACAGAGCTGAGGAAAAAAAAATGATGTCAGGACTTCTTTTTTCCCTCTATTGAGAATCATTGGTTTGGCTCCTTGTACTGTTATGCTGTGCTATCAGGCAACACAGTGTGCAGTAATCAGCGCACATACAGTGATATGGCAATAACCCAAAAACAATAGAACAAGCTCTGAGACGTGGAATCTCTGCAGACTGCAATACCTGAACCTATCCTCACACAACTAAAAGCAGCAGTGGATTGCGCCTAACACTACCTATGCAACTCGGCACTGCCTGAGGAGCTGACTAGCCTGAAGATAGAAATACAAGCCTGACTTGCCTCAGAGAAATACCCCAAAGGAATAGGCAGCCCCCCACATATAATGACTGTTAGCAAGATGAAAAGACAAAACGTAGGAATGAAATAGATTCAGCAAAGTGAGGCCCGATATTCTAGACAGAGCGAGGAGAGCAAAGAGAACTATGCAGTCTACAAAAAACCCTAAAGCAGAACCACGCAAAGGGGGGCAAAAAGACCCACCGTGCCGAACTAACGGCACGGCGGTGCACCCTTTGCGTCTCAGAGCTTCCAGCAAAAGAGAATAGCACAGCTGGACAGAAAAAACGGAAACAAAAACAAAGTAACACTTATCTAGCAGAGCAGCAGGCCACAGGAAAGATGCAGTAGCTCAGATCCAACACTGGAACATTGACAAGGAGCAAGGAAGACAGACTCAGGTGGAGTTAAATAGCAAGGCAGCCAACGAGCTCACCAAAACACCTGAGGGAGGAAGCCCAGAGGCTGCAATACCACTTGTGACCACAGGAGTGAATTCAGCCACAGAATTCACAACAGTACACCCTGCTTTGCTCTGGCAGCTCTGGCAGTGATACTGAATCTGCCTCTGAAGTAGAGCAATTTTCAGTGATTGATGATGACTCTTCCTCGTGGGATCCCACAGCCTGATGGTAGCAGAGTCAGTCTTCACTGCTGAAGCCTCAGACGCAGGACCAAGTACTGCAGTGCCCCCACCGCTGTGGTATCATGACAGTTCATTATGTTAGGACTGGCGGAACGCACCAAGAAAGATGTAATAGATGCGTTCGCAGTCCGGGGTGAAAACCTGCTGCTAGTAAATGGCAGCGTAATATGGCGGTGGAAGCGAACCCGGTAAAGCTACAGGTCCGCAATACCGCACTAAAGAGTGCAAGCAAGGAGTCAGCGAACACAACCCCAAGACTTAGGATTGAAGTCCGATTAGACCACTTGCTGACACAACACCGCAACTGGGTGTGTTAGGTAATTATTATAATTAGAGCACCGAAGTGCGAACTGTGCCGTGCTGGCAGACACCACTAAGCACCCAGACGTGGGTCAGGAAGCGCACTACTGGCGCATGGCGCCGCACTGGCGGTCACAGCAGTAGACGCTGATACGTGTGTGACACGTTGAGTTGTTAGTCGGGCACTAGATAGCAGCCATACTCCATACACGAACAGTCATACAATAGGGTAGGGGTATTTAATGAACGACTTGCACTCACAACAAACACACGTATACAATTGTACACTAGCACATGGCCGTGCGGTCATGCGAAGCTTATATAGCTGCAGTACTTTCAGGACCTTCCAATAAAGGACCAATGGGCAGCTGCCACAGAAGTTAGCCCTTTCAGGACCTGCCAGGAGGACCAATGGGAACCACTGCAGCATCTGAGCATGTGACCCTTGATCTCCAACGGGAGATCTCACCCTGGGCATGCTCAGAAGGGAAAAAGGAGGACTTAGTCCCAAAAGCGTCCGCTCGCTGCTGCCCAGCACTGGCTTTAATGGCAAAAGCTGGAGAAGCAACAGCAATCCTAAGCACAGAGTGAGACTGAGCCAGACGCAAGGACCGACGTCTCCGCTGAGCAGGTTTACCTGCGGCAGGAGAAGAATGGGAGACCGCAGCAGAAGCGGCCCGAGATTCCCCCTGTGCAGAAGCGGGATCTCGACCCCTAACACATTATCCCCTCAAATTCCCCCCTTTTAGTAGCTCCTGGAATAAAATTAGATGTCACTCATTTTACCCTATTTGATTTTTAAAATTTTTTTGTTAGCTCACTAGTCCTACAATTGAATGCCGACCAAATTTATATGCCCCAATATATATCTCCCAAAAACCACTACCTTTCATTCTCGACCCTGGATCCCCACAAATGTCCCAGAAATAGAAAAACTTTTTGGGTCTTTTCCTGAACATGGGATTGGTAAAAAATCCCACACTCTGCTCCTACTAGGCAACAAATCTGTCCACAGCACCCCTGTATTTGCAGCCATCATGTTCTGAGCCTGTTATGAATCCCTAATGAGATTACTCCATGTTAGTGATAAATCCCAAGCCCCCGCAAGAACTGATCCCAACTATGATCTGCTAAACAAACTGAGAGCTCTAATTTCACTCCTACAACATTCATTTCTTATTTCCTATACCCCAGAAAAAAATGTGGCATACATCGAGTCCTTAATATAGTCCTTAATAAGTTACAAGGACCATATGTTATTCCATTAATTCATCCCCTCCAAGCGAGCCAAATACGGTGTCAAACTGTACAAAATGTGTGAGAGCACATATGAAGGTAGGGACCACCAAATCATCCCCCCAACTGCCTCCAGACAATTGGTATCCCAGACAAAATTATCGGGGGTCTAATGACACCCTTTCTCCATCAAAGGTACCATATCTACACAGACAATTACTACATGAGCATTCCCCTACAAATCCCTCCACCCTGCAAATACAGGGACCTGAAGGACAGTCAGGAAAAATAAAGTGGCTTTTCCGTCACAGTTGGTGTTCAGATGTTTGGAGAAAGGGGCGTCATTCTCACTTGCAAGCGGCCAACTTTTTGCAGTGAAGTGGCATGACAGGAAGGATGCCTACATGCTACCCACTCTGCATGCAGACACCACTGTGACGGTCAGAGACATTGGCACCACCAGGGACAAGCAAAAACCAATCTGTAGCACAGATTACAATAAATTCATGGCTGCCGTTGACCTGTCAGACCAGGTGCTGCAACCATACCTGGTGAAATAGAAGACCAGGACCTGGTAGAAAAACATAGCAATTAATCTCATTCAAATTGATACCTAAATAGTTTTATATGAAACAAAAAATCCCAAGGAGCCCTCACTTTCCTCCTGTTCCAGGAGAAAATTATTGAGTATCTCATACTTGATTCGATGGCACAGGAGGAAGCATTTGAGTCGGAGGATCTCTGGAGACTTTCAAAGCACCATTTTCCTTGCTGTGCCCCTGCCTCTACCACATAGAATTATCCCCCCAATAGATGCTGGGTTTGTAGGATACTTGATAGAAGGAATGATTACCGGTACTATTGCAGGTATGTGCCCATCCAACCAGGTCTTTGTATCTCCTCCTGATTTGAGACCTACACATATCTTACAATTATTAGGGATTTTTTTTCAAATACAGTAATTTATATTTTATTCTTAGTGGGCCCCAGTAGAGTAATTTTATGGAACAAGTAATGAAGAGAATATTTTCATCAGCTAATCCCATTTTACCCCATTTCATAATTAATTCCAGGACTTGATCAATCACATACCAAACTACTATTCAGACACATTCTTATGCTTATACCCACATCTGTTTACTCCAGAATGTGGGCCCCACAAATATTCTTGAAAAATGTCTGGTCATCTGGCAATTAATTCCAGGATTTGATTAAACACATACTAAACTAATATTCAGACAAATTCTCATTCACATACTCACGTCTGCATATTCCAGAGTGTGGAAACAGGAACACATGGGCTACTTGCACAGTGAACAAGTCTGTATGATCATGTTCACACACCACCAAGAAACCTGAAGACACAAAAGAGAATAGTAAAACCAAAAACACTCAGTTTGAAAAAATGTTGCAGTAATCCGCAAGTGCTAGTAAAAGATGTAAAAAACAGAGTATTTGGTTGATACGTTTTTTGCAGAGTGTGGACACCACAAATGCTCTTAAAAAATGTCAGGTCAGCTGTCAATTCCAAGACTTGATCAATCACATGCCAAACTACTATTCAAATTCTCATCCACGTACCACATCTGTATACTCCAGACTGTGGACCTCACAAATGTTCTGGGAAAAAAAATCAGGTATTGTGACAATGAATTCCAGGACTTAACCAATCACATATACGAAAATACTATTACTCAGACAAATTCTCATCTATATACCCACATCTGGGCGGGCGGGAGATTGCGGGTATCCCTGCTGCATACCACTAGGTATAGTATTCATAGGATGACATTGATTCATGGACTGCTGTTAATACCACCTGGGGATCTATAGCCTGTATTATTATATATTTGTGGATATCATGCTGTTTCTTATCGCCTATCTGTATGCGGTACTGCTCGTCACCTTTTAGCCATGGTTATTGTTAATTTATCTTCTTTGTATTAATAAATGGACTTTTGCAATAATTTTGCTTTATTGTCTAGTACTTTGTTCCACTGCTAGTGTTCGGTCATGTGGCTTTCCACATCTGTATACTCCAGAGTGTGGACCCCACAAATGTTCTTGAAAAAAAGTCAGGTCATCTGGCAATTAATTTCAGGATTTGATCAATGACATACGAAGCTACTATTCAGACAAATTCTCATCCACATACTCACATCTGCATATTCCAGAGTGTGGACCCAACAAATGTTCTTAAAAAATGTCAGGTCATCTGTCAATTAATTCCAGGTTTCGATCAATCACATGCCAAACTACTATTCAGACAAATTCTCATCCTTATACCCAAGTCTGTATACTCCAGAGTGTGGACACCACTAATGTTCTTGATAAAAGTCAGGTCATCTGACAGTTCCAAAACTTGATGAATCAAATACCAAACTACTATTCAGACAAATTATTGTCCAAATACCCACATCTGAATACTCCAGATTGTGGGCCCCACAAATATTCTCGGAAAAAGTCAGGCCATGTGACAATCAATTCCAGGACTTGATCAATCACATACCAAACTAATATTCAGACAAATTTTTATCCACACACCCAGGCCTGTGTACTCCAGAGGGTGGATCCCACAAATGTTCTTGAAAAAGACAGGTATTCTGACAATTAATTACAGGACCCGATCAATCACATACCAATCTACTATTCAGAAAAATTCTTATCCACGTACCCACATATGTATACTCCAGAGTGTGGACCCCACAAATAAAAAGTCTGGTCATCTGGCAATTACCGTATATACTCGAGTATAAGCCGAACCGAGTATAAGCCGCCCCCCCTAATTTTGCAACAAAAAACTGGGAAAACTTATTGACTCGAGTATATGCCTAGGGTGGAAAATGCAGCAGCTACCGGTAAATGTAAAAATAAAAATAGATACCAATAAAAGTAAAATTAATTGAGACATCAGTAGGTTAAGTGTTTTTGAATATCCATATTGAATCAGGAGCCCCATATAATGCTCCATACAGTTCATGATGGCCTCATAAGATGCTCCATACAAAATACGCCCCATATCATGCTCCATAAAATGTATGATGGGCCCCATAAGATGCTCCATATTAAAATATGCCCCATATAATGCTGCACAAATGCTGATTATGGCCCGTAACATGCTACATACGGATATTTGGCCCATACAATGCTGCACAAATGCTGATTATGGCCCCATAGTGTGCTCCATATAACAATGTGCCACATGTAATGCTCCATACAGTTCATTATGGCCCCATAAGATGCTCCATATAACAATGTGCCACATATAATGCTCCATACAGTTCAATATGGCCCCATAGATGCTCCATATAACAATGTGCCACATGTAATGCTCCATTCAGTTCATTATGGCCTCATAAGATGCTCCATCTAACAATGTGCCACATATAATGCTCCATGCCGTTCATTATGGCCCCATAGATGCTCCATATAACAATGTGCCACATATAATGCTACATGCAGTTCATTATGGCCCCATAGATGCTCCATATAACAATGTGCCCCATGTAATGCTCCATGCAGTTCATTATGGCCCCATAGATGCTCCATATAACAATGTGCCACATGTAATGCTCCATACAGTTCAATATAGCCCCATAGATGCTCCATATAACAATGTGCCACATGTAATGCTCCATGCAGTTCGTTATGGCCCCATAGATGCTCCATATAACAATGTGCCACATATAATGCTCCATGCAGTTCATTATGGCCCCATAGATGCTCCATATAACAATGTGCCACATGTAATGCTCCATACAGTTCAATATGGCCCCATAAGATGCTCCATATAACAATATGCCACATGTAATGCTCCATGCAGTTCATTATGGCCCCATAGATGCTCCATATAACAATGTGCCACATATAATGCTCCATGCAGTTCATTATGGCCCCATAAGATGCTCCGTATAACAATGTGCCCCATATAATGCTCCATGCAGTTCATTATGGACCCATAGATGCTCAATATAACAATGTGCCATATGTGATGTTGCTGCTGCAATAAAAAATAATAACATACTCACCTCTCCTTGCTGCCCGCAGCTCCTCAGCGTCCCGTCTCTCCGCAGTGACTGTTCAGGCAGATGGGTGGCGTGCACACTAATACATCATCGCGCCCTCTGACCAGAATAGTCACCGCAGAGGATGCAGAAGATGGGGCAGCGGTGGAATGAGGAAAGGTAAATATGAAATACTCACCTGCTCCCGGCACGGTCCCTGGCAGCTTCTCCCGGACAGATGGTCTCCGAGTGCGGAAGATTCTTCCTCTGTTCAGTGGTCACGTTGTACCGCTCATTACAGAAATTAATATGCGGCTCCACCCCTATGGGAGTGGAGTCCATATTCATTACTTTAATGAGTGGAACCACGTGACCGCAGAACAGGGGAAGAAGCTGCCAGCGCCGGAGAACATGGGCAATGCAGGGAACGTGCCAGGAGCTCCATGAGCAGGTGAGTATGTGACTGTCGTCGTTCCCCCTCACCCGCCAACCATGACTTGAGTATAAGCCAAGAGGGGCACTTTCAGCCCCTTTTTTTGGGCTGAAAATCTCTGCTTATACTTGAGAATATTCGGTAATTTCAGGATTTGATCAATCACATACGAAGCTACTATTCAGACAAATTCTCATCCACATACTCACATCTGCATACTCCAGTGTGTGGACCCTACAAATGTTCTTAAAAAATGTCAGGTCAGCTGTAAATTAATTCCAGGAATTGATCAATCACATACCAAACTACTATTCAGACAAATCATCCACGTACCCATGTCTGTATACTCCAGAGAGTGGACCCCATAAATGTTCTTGAAAAAAGTCAGGTCATCTGACAATTAATTCTAGACTTAATTATTCACAAACATTTTTAGGTATTTCTCTTGGTTTGACTGTTTTTTACTACTATGTCTTGCTACACAAAATGTTTGTTTCCATTTATATTACTTACATACTTAATGTTGGTGATACGGGCATTATCATTTTATCGGACAATCTCTAATAATGAGTATGTTCTGTACTTTACTGCATCGCTCTTGGCAAATCTCCTGTACCAGAAAATACTTTGCGTTTTCTTTAGGAGATTGGTTGTTTTGTGCACATAGCGGTTCTTATCATGGCGGGAGGGAGTTTGCTATGGTGTACCACGTGGATGGAGCTTAATGGACGTTGTATGACCAGTCTCTGAAATTCTCTGTCATTCTAGTCCTACTGGTGTTCTTTTATCTTTGGAACAAACTCAGATTTGCCACATAGTTGGCTGCATTTTCCTCCACATTTTGCCCGTCATTCCAGTACAGTTTATTCTTCCTGATATAATATATGTGGGACAACTGTTTTGTTATCAAGACCTAGTTTTATAATCAGCCAATATGTTTTTAGGAGTATGCCTTCTTCTGTGAGCAATAATTTCTAGAAGGATTTACTTGCTTGCTCAATGTCTCTGTAATCTTTGAATCGATTCTGGACTTTCTTCAATTTTACTCTAAAGACCAAATGGTGTGTCCAGAACTCATATTAGTACCATATTCGATGTTCTTTTGAACACTGATAAATTAATGCAATAAAATTTGAGGCTTGTTCCTCAGAATGTACATAAAAGATTAAAAAAAGAGACAGTGAAAAAACTGCAAATTGTAAATTTTCAAACTTGTGTTGCATCAACTACATATAAAATGGTGGTATCAAACTACTCACTACCTCCCTAGATAAATACATTAGAGGGTATAATTTACAAAAAAGACATTTATGGGGGATTTGTGTTTCAAAATTCACATTGTGCCCCTACCTGTCCAAGCCCTGCATTTGTCCAAGCAGAACTCTTTGACTAAATATGGGGTATCGCCACGCTCGCAAGAAAGTGGGTAACAAATTGTGGGGTCCACTTTTTGATGTAATCTCTTGCAAAAGTGAGAAATTTGGGGTTAAAGCAAGATTTTTGTGAAAAATTTTTTTTCAACATAACGACAAAATATGGGGTCATTTGTGGAGGTTTCTGCCGTTTAGGCACCTTAGGGGCCACGCAAATGCGACATGGTGCTGCCGTCTTTTTCAGCCAAATATGTCTTCCAAAATTCAAATATTACTCCTTCCCCTCCATACCCTGCAGTTTTTCCAAACAGAACTTTTTGACTACATGAGGGGCATCGCTGTGCTCGAAAGAAAGTGGGGTCCACTTTTTGGTGTAATCTCTGGCAAAAGTTATAAATTTGGGACTAAAACAAGATTTTTGTGAAGAAAATGAACTTTTTCAATATGAAGACTGATGGGTACAAAAACGCTGCAGATTCACAAAAAAGAAGTGACATGCTACTTCTTTTAAATCGCAGCGTTTCCACAGAGGATTTTCCGCAAAGCGTGCACAGCATTTTTTTTTCTCATTGATTTACATTGTACTGTAAATCAATTGCGGATCTGCTGCGTTTCTGCACCTCAAAAAACGCTGTGGATCCGCAGAAAATCCGCAACGTGTGCACATAGCCTTAATATTATCAAATTCTATGTAGTACCTGTGGGTTAAAAATGCTCAATATACCCCTGGATAAAATCCTTGAGCAGTGTAGTTTCCAAAAATGGGTCAGTTGTGGGGGGTGTCGGCTGTTTAGGCACATCAGGGGCTCTGCAACCCGACATGGCATCTGCTCTCAATTCCAGCCTATTTTGCGATCAAAAAGTCAAATGGTGCTCCTTCCCTTCTGAGCTCTGCCATGTGCCTAAACAGTGGGTTTACCCCACATATAGGGTATCAGCGTACTCAGGAGAAATTACACAACACATTTTGTGGTTCATTTTCTCTTTTTACTTTTGTAAAAAAAAATGGTCCTAAAGTAAAATTTTTGTGAAAAAAAGTGAAATGTAAATTTTTTCCTCTCACGTTGCTTCCATTCCTGTGAAGCACATGAAGGGTTAATACATTTCTTAAATGTGGTTTTGAGCACCTTGAGGGGTGCTGTGTTTGAAGTGGTGTCACTTTTGGGGTTTATCTGTCATATAGATCCCTTAGAGTATGTGCACACGCTGCGGATTTTGCTGCGGATCCACAGCGGATACGCAGCTGCGGGTCCGCAGCGGTTTTCCCATGCGTTTACAGTATAATGTAAACCTATGGGAAACGAAATCCGCAGTGCATATGCTGCGGAAAAAACCACGCGGAAACGCAGCTGTTTACATTCCACAGCATGTCAATTCTATGTGCGGATTCCGCTGCGGGTTTACACCTGCTCCAATAGAAAACTGCAGGTGTAAACCCGCAGCGGAATCCGCATTAGAAACCGCAATAAATCTGCAGGAAAAACCACAGCGGTTTTGCACTGCGGATTTATTAAATCCGCTGCGGAAAAATCCGCAGCCCTGACAGATACGTGTGCACATACCCTTAAAGTTACTTCAAATGTGATGTGGTCCCTTATTTCATTGCTAATACACTTCTACTTATATTAGGCATATGGGGATTTTGTAGTTTTACATATTTTTTCATTAACAGCTAAAATACATTTCAGCATTGGTTTTTGTTTACCGTAATAATTGTCATATAATTTGTTTGAGAGATATGTTTTGCATTGCTTCATAAATATTTAAAGGATATGTATGTATATATGTATATATAATATATATATATATATATGTATATATATATATATACTGTATGTATATATCTATATACTGTATATATATATATATATATATATATATATATATATATATTTCTAAACGGTGTGAAAAAAGTATTTAGTCAGCTGTTGTGAATTCTGTGGCCAAGCTCCCTCCTGTGGTCGTGAGTGGTACTTCGGCTGGTTCTGTCTATGAGCTTCCTTTGGTGGATGAGAGTGGTACTGCGGCTTCTGAGTTTCCTTCCTCAGGTGATGAGGTTAAGTCGTTAGGTGCTGCTCTATTTAACTCCACCTAGTGCTTTGATCCTGGCCTCCAGTTAATGTTCTAGTATTGGTCTTGCTTTCTCCTGGATCGTTCCTGTGGCCTGTCTATCCTGCATAAGCTAAGTTTTGCTTGTGTTATTTTTTGTTTGCTATTTTTTCTGTCCAGCTTGCTATATTGGTTTTTCTTGCTTGCTGGAAGCTCTGGGACGCAGAGGGAGCACCTCCGTACCGTTAGTCGGTGCGGAGGGTCTTTTTGCCCCCTCTGCGTGGTTGTTTGTAGGGTTTTGTGTTGACCGCAAAGCAATCTTTCCTATCTTCGGTCTGTTCAGTAAGTTGGGCCTCACTTTGCTAAATCTATTTCATCTCTGCGTTTGTATTTTCATCTCTACTCACAGTCATTATATGTGGGGGGCTGCCTTTTCCTTTGGGGTATTTCTCTGAGGCAAGCTAGGCTTATTTTTCTTTCTTAGGGCTAGCTAGTTTCTCAGGCTGTGCTCGAGGCGCATAGGTCTGGTCAGGAGCGCTCCACGGCTACCTCTAGTGTGGTTGGATAGGATTAGGGATTGCGGTCAGCAGAGTTCCCACGTCTCAGAGCTCGTCCTATGTTTTTGGTAATTGTCAGGTCACTTTGTGTGCTCTGAACTTCAAGGTCCATTGTGGTTCTGAATTACCTGTTCATAACAGTACTGGAGGCCCAAAGTACTAGTGCTTCTCAATAGAGGGTAAAGAGAAGTTCTGAGACCATTTTTTTTTCTTTGCACTGTGTTCTGTCTTTCTTTTCCCCTTTACATCAGGGTGGTTCAGAACACAGGTGTGGACATGGACATTCAGGGTCTGTTCTCTTTGATGGATAATCTCGCTATAAATGTACAGAACATTCAAGATTTAGTGGTTCAGAATCCTATGTTAGAACCTAAAATTCCTATTCCTGAGTTATTTTCTGGAGATAGAGCTAAGTTTTTGAATTTTAAAAATAATTGTAAACTATTTCTGGCTTTGAAACCCGCTCCTCTGGTGACCCAGTTCAACAAGTTAGGATCATTATTTCTTTATTACGTGGCGACCCTCAAGACTGGGCATTTTCCCTTGCACCAGGAGATCCTGCATTATGTAATATTGATGCGTTTTTTCCTGGCGCTCGGATTGCTGTATGAAGAACCTAATTCAGTGGATCAGGCAGAGAAAAATTTGCTGGCTCTGTGTCAGGGTCAGGATGAGATAGAGATTCATTGTCAGAAGTTTAGAAAGTGGTCCGTGCTCACTCAATGGAATGAATGTGCGCTGGCAGCTATTTTCAAAAAGGGTCTCTCTGAAGCCCTTAAGGATGTCATGGTGGGATTTCCTATGCCTGCTGGTCTGAATGAGTCTATGTCTTTGGCCATTCAGATCGGTCGACGCTTGCATGAGCGTAAATCTGTGCACCATTTGGCGGTATTATCTGAGCATAAACCTGAGCCTATGCAGTGCGATAGGACTTTGACCAGAGCTGAAAGGCAAGAACACAGACGTCAGAATGGGCTGTGTTTATACTGTGGTGATTCCACTCATGCTTTCTCCGATTGTCCTAAGCGCACTAAGCAGTTCGCTAGGTCTGCCACCATTGGTACGGTACAGTCGAAATTTCTTTTGTCCGTTACTTTGATCTGCTCTTTGTCTTCCTATTCTGTCATGGCATTTCTGGATTCAGGCGCTGCCCTGAATTTGATGGACTTGGAGTATGCTAGGCGCTGTGGGTTTGTCTTGGAGCCCTTGCAGTGTCCTATTCCATTGAGAGGAATTGATGCTACGCCTTTGGCCAAGAATAAGCCTCAGTATTGGACCCAGCTGACCATGTGCATGGCTCCTGGGCACCAGGAGGATATTCGCTTTCTGGTGTTGCATAATCTGCATGATGTGCTCGTGTTGGGGTTGCCATGGCTACAAGTCCATAACCCAGTATTAGATTGGAAATCTATGTCTGTGTCCAGCTGGGGTTGTCAGGGGTACATGGTGATGTTCCATTTCTGACTATCTCATGATCCACAAAAACACCAAAAAAGGACACATTCAAGAAAAAACACCAAAAACAGGCAAAGATGCTTACCTGTCTAAACAGGCCTCAATACAAATGCACAAGCAGGGTGCAGCGGACCCAAACAAAATAGCAAATGCACAGGTGCGATACCTAATGAAACAGCCAGCCTTCAATAAGGGTTTGGCCGTGTGGTACACCAATGCACTAAGATAAAATACTCTGTATGTGGCGTGTTCACACAAGGAATGCAAAGCGTCTGGCTGCAGCCTATTAATGACGCCATATGGCGGGCTGCCCAGTGCTAAAATGCATCCTGTGTGAACAGAGGCCACAGTGTACAGAACAATTCGGGCCCAGCTGCACCCTGCAAAAAATATACGTGCAAAAAAACATATAAATATATGTAAGGTCTTAGTTGATATTAGGGCCATAATATGGAAGCTGGCAACCCACGCCAAGGGTCCTTACGTATTGCCAGTCCTACTCTAACATGAAAAACACCAAAAAAGGACACATTCAAGAAAAAACACCAAAAACAGGCAAAGATGCTTACCTGTCTAAACAGGCCTCAATACAAATGCACAAGCAGGGTGCAGCGGACCCAAACAAAATAGCAAATGCACAGGTGCGATACCTAATGAAACAGCCAGCCTTCAATAAGGGTTTGGCCGTGTGGTACACCAATGCACTAAGATAAAATACTCTGTATGTGGCGTGTTCACACAAGGAATGCAAAGCGTCTGGCTGCAGCCTATTAATGACGCCATATGGCGGGCTGCCCAGTGCTACAATGCATCCTGTGTGAACAGAGGCCACAGTGTACAGAACAATTCGGGCCCAGCTGCACCCTGCAAAAAATATACGTGCAAAAAAACATATAAATATATGTAAGGTCTTAGTTGATATTATGATAAATGCTTGTGCATTTGTATTGAGGCCTGTTTAGACAGGTAAGCATCTTTGCCTGTTTTTGGTGTTTTTTCTATCTCATCATCCACCCCTTCTGAGGTCCCAGAGTTCTTGTCTGATTACCGGGATGTATTCGATGAGCCCAAGTCCAATGCCCTACCTCCGCATAGTGATTGTGATTGTGCTATCGATTTGATTCCTGGTAGCAAGTTTCCTAAGGGTCGACTGTTTAATTTATCTGTACCTGAGCACGCCGCTATGCGGAGTTACGTGAAGGAGTCCTTGGAGAAGGGTCATATTCGCCCGTCATCGTCGCCATTGGGAGCGGGGTTCTTTTTTCTGGCCAAGAAGGATGGTTCGCTGAGACCTTGTATTGATTACCGCCTTCTAAATAAAATTAGGGTCAAATTTCAGTACCCCTTGCCGCTGCTGTCTGATTTGTTTGCTCGGATTAAGGGGGCTAGTTGGTTCACCAAGATAGATCTTCGTGGTGCATATAATCTTGTGCGTATTAAACGGGGCGATGAATGGAAAACAGCATTTAATACGCCCGAAGGCCATTTTGAGTACCTGGTTATGCCATTCGGGCTTTCTAATGCTCCATCAGTGTTTCAGTCCTTTATGCATGACATCTTCCGAGAGTACCTGGATAAATTCCTGATTGTATACTTGGATGATATTTTGGTCTTCTCGGATGATTGGGAGTCTCATGTGAAGCAGGTCAGAATGGTGTTCCAGGTCCTGCGTGCGAATTCTTTGTTTGTGAAGGGGTCAAAGTGTCTCTTTGGTGTTCAGAAGGTTTCATTTTTGGGGTTCATTTTTTCTCCTTCTACTATCGAGATGGACCCTGTTAAAGTTCAGGCCATTTATGATTGGACTCAGCCAACATCTCTGAAGAGTCTGCAGAAGTTCCTGGGCTTTGCAAATTTTTATCGTCGCTTCATCAATAATTTTTCTAGTATTGCTAAACCGTTGACTGATTTAACCAAGAAGGGTGCTGATGTGGTCAATTGGTCTTCTGCTGCTGTGGAAGCTTTTCAGGAGTTGAAGCGTTGTTTTTCTTCTGCCCCTGTGTTGTGCCAACCAGATGTTTCGCTTCCGTTCCAGGTCGAGGTTGATGCTTCTGAAATTGGAGCAGGGGCGGTTTTGTCGCAGAGAAGTTCTGATTGCTCGGTGATGAAACCATGCGCCTTCTTTTCCAGGAAGTTTTCGCCTGCTGAGCGAAATTATGATGTTGGCAATCGAGAGTTGCTAGCCATGAAGTGGGCTTTCGAGGAGTGGCGTCATTGGCTTGAAGGAGCTAAGCATCGCGTGGTGGTCTTGACTGATCACAAGAACTTGACTTATCTCGAGTCCGCCAAACGGTTGAATCCTAGACAGGCTCGTTGGTCGCTGTTTTTCTCCCGTTTTGACTTTGTGGTTTCGTACCTTCCGGGCTCTAAAAATGTGAAGGCGGATGCCCTGTCTAGGAGTTTTGTGCCCTATTCTCCGGGTTTGCCTGAGCCGGCGGGTATTCTCAAAGAGGGGGTAATATTGTCTGCCATCTCCCCTGATTTGCGGCGGGTGCTGCAAAAATTTCAGGCTAATAGACCTGACCGTTGCCCAGCGGAGAGACTGTTTGTCCCTGATAGGTGGACGAATAGAGTTATCTCTGAGGTTCATTGTTTGGTGTTGGCTGGTCATCCTGGAATCTTTGGTACCAGAGATTTGGTGGCTAGATCCTTTTGGTGGCCGTCTCTGTAGCGGGATGTGCATTCTTTTGTGCAGTCCTGTGGGATTTGTGCTCAGGCTAAGCCCTGCTGTTCTCGTGCCAGTGGGTTGCTTTTGCCCTTGCCGGTCCCGAAGAGGCCTTGGACACATATCTCTATGGATTTTATTTCGGATCTCCCCGTCTCTCAAAGAATGTCAGTCATTTGGGTGGTTTGTGATCGCTTCTCTAAGATGGTCCATTTGGTGCCCTTGTCTAAATTGCCTTCCTCCTCTGATTTGGTGCCATTGTTTTTCCAGCATGTGGTTCGTTTACATGGCATTCCAGAGAACGTCATTTCTGACAGAGGTTCCCAGTTTGTTTTGAGGTTTTGGCGAGCCTTTTGTGCTAGGATGGGCATTGATTTGTCTTTTTCCTCGGCTTTCCATCCTCAGACAAATGGCCAGACTGAACGAACCAATCAGACCTTGGAAACATATCTGAGATGTTTTGTTTCTGCTGATCAGGATGATTGGGTCTCCTTTTTGCCTTTGGCTGAGTTCGCCCTTAATAATCGGGCCAGCTCGGCTACTTTGGTTTCGCCGTTTTTCTGCAATTCTGGGTTCCACCCTCGTTTCTCTTCAGGGCAGGTTGAGTCTTCGGACTGTCCTGGTGTGGATACTGTGGTGTATAGGTTGCAGCAGATTTGGACTCATGTAGTGGACAATTTGACTTTGTCCCAGGAGAAGGCTCAACGTTTCGCTAACCGCAGGCGCTGTGTGGGTCCCCGACTTCGTGTTGGGGATTTAGTTTGGTTGTCATCTCGTTATATTCCTATGAAGGTTTCCTCTCCTAAGTTTAAGCCTCGTTTCATTGGTCCATATAGGATTTCTGAGGTTCTTAATCCTGTGTCTTTTCGTTTGACTCTTCCAGCTTCTTTTTCCATCCATAACGTGTTCCATAGGTCATTGTTGCGGAGATACGTGGCACCTGTGGTTCCATCTATTGATCCTCCTGCTCCGGTTTTGGTTGAAGGGGAGTTGGAGTATATAGTGGAGAAGATTTTGGATTCTCGTGTTTCGAGACGGAAACTCCAGTATCTGGTTAAGTGGAAAGGTTATGGTCAGGAAGATAATTCCTGGGTCTTTGCCTCTGATGTCCATGCTGCCGATCTGGTTCGTGCCTTTCATGTGGCTCATCCTGGTCAGCCTGGGGGCTCTGGTGAGGGTTCGGTGACCCCTCCTCAAGGGGGGGGTACTGTTGTGAATTCTGTGGCCAAGCTCCCTCCTGTGGTCGTGAGTGGTACTTCGGCTGGTTCTGTCTATGAGCTTCCTTTGGTGGATGAGAGTGGTACTGCAGCTTCTGAGTTTCCTTCCTCAGGTGATGAGGTTAAGTCGTTAGGTGCTGCTCTATTTAACTCTACCTAGTGCTTTGATCCTGGCCTCCAGTCAATGTTCTAGTATTGGTCTTGCTTTCTCCTGGATCGTTCCTGTGGCCTGTCTATCCTGCATAAGCTAAGTTTTGCTTGTGTTATTTTTTGTTTGCTATTTTTTCTGTCCAGCTTGCTATATTGGTTTTTCTTGCTTGCTGGAAGCTCTGGGACGCAGAGGGAGCACCTCCGTACCGTTAGTCGGTGCGGAGGGTCTTTTTGCCCCCTCTGCGTGGTTGTTTGTAGGGTTTTGTGTTGACCGCAAAGCAATCTTTCCTATCTTCGGTCTGTTCAGTAAGTTGGGCCTCACTTTGCTAAATCTATTTCATCTCTGCGTTTGTATTTTCATCTCTACTCACAGTCATTATGTGTGGGGGGCTGCCTTTTCCTTTGGGGTATTTCTCTGAGGCAAACTAGGCTTATTTTTCTTTCTTAGGGCTAGCTAGTTTCTCAGGCTGTGCTCGAGGCGCATAGGTCTGGTCAGGAGCGCTCCACGGCTACCTCTAGTGTGGTTGGATAGGATTAGGGATTGCGGTCAGCAGAGTTCCCACGTCTCAGAGCTCGTCCTATGTTTTTGGTAATTGTCAGGTCACTTTGTGTGCTCTGAACTTCAAGGTCCATTGTGGTTCTGAATTACCTGTTCATAACAGTCAGCCACCAATTGTGCAAGTTCCCCCACTTAAAACGATGAGGGAGGCCTGTAATTGACATCATAGGTAGACCACACCTATGAGAGTCAAACCGAGAAAACAAATCCAGAAAATCACCTTGTCTGATTTGGCAAGATTTATGTTGAAAATTATGGTGGAAAACAAGTATTTGGTCACCTAAAAACATGCAAGATTTCTGGCTCTCACAGACCTGTAACGTCTTCAAGAGGCTCATCTGTCCTCCACAGCTGTCAGTCACATGACCTGTCTATTATGTGTATGCGTGAGCTAATATATACTGCCAGGGGGGAGGGCTTCCAGTTGGCTGGGGATTTATCAGGCTGCCAATTTAGCTTACAAATACTGAGGTAAAAATACTAACCAAATAACGTGTGAACGAGGTCTAATACAGGAGGAGATGACATACAGGTACATACTATATACAGGGGAGGTGACACACAGGTATATACTATATACAGGAGCAGATGACACACAGGTATATAATATATACAGGAGGAGATGAAATACAGGTATATACTATATAAAGGAGGAGATGACATACAGATATTTACTATGTAAAAGAGGAGATGACACATAGGTATATAGAGGAGGAGATGACATACAGCAGGTATATACTATATACAGGGGAGATGACATACAGGTATATACTATATATAGGAGATGACATACAGGTATATACTATATACAGAAGAACTGACATACAGGTATATACTATATACAGGAGGAGATGACACATAAGTATATACAATATACAGGAGGAGATGACATACAGCAGGTATATACTATTTACAGGGGAGATGACATACAGGGGAGATGACATACAGGTATATACTATATACAGGAGATGACATGCAGGTGTATAGTATATATAAGGGAGATGACAAACATGTATAATGTATATACTGAGGGGAAAATGAGAGGTGTGAGGTGAAAATGAGAGGTGTGAGGTGAAAATGAAAGGCGTGAGGTGAAAATGAAAAGATGTGAGTGCAAAATGAGAGGAGTGAGGGAAAATAGTGGAGTGATCGGAAAATGACAGATGTGAAGTTGAAATGACAAGTGTTAGTGTGAGGGGGGAATGAGAGGAGTGAGGGGGAAAATAAGAGGAGTGAGGGGAAAATGAGAGATGTGAGGGAGAAAATGAGAGATGTGAGGGGGGAAATGAAAGATGTAAGGGGGAAAATGAGAGGCATGATGGGAAAATAAGAGAAGTGAGGTGCTATAACTAACCACAGATATTTACTATGCCCAGGCAACGCCGGGCTCTTCAGCGTGTGTGTATATATATATATATATATATATATATATATTGTAGCAAGGCTAAAGCTTGTATAGTCGATGGGAGGTATGTATCACAGAGAAGGCTTGCCGCTGTGATGTAACCCGGAGTGTTTTGTTTAATACACATAAGGCAATAAGGAATTGTTTAGGATGTTTGGGTCCGGGTTACGGGTAGCTATGAGAGATGGGAGGGTCTGGCTACCCATATACCTCACCCCTGGGTAAGGGGCATAACCATGCCTATTTATGTTTGTTTCAGGACCTGTGGTGATGTCATAGCCACATGTCTAATCATGTGACGTTACTTCACCAATGGGTGTGGTTTCAGGCTACTTAATGGAGATGTGTAGCACATGGTGAGAGAGTGTGTTTGGAAGTCTGCCAGGGTGGACACACTTCCATGTGTCCTGGCTGGACACTGCATAGTGGCCTGTGTGTTGGACGGTTCCAAGTGGGGACAGACGTCCTGAACAACACACAGAGACCATCTTTAGGCTGGAGAGCCTACGTGCTGGACATAGCACGGCCTGTATGCCCACAGACGTGAGAGAGAGCGGAGCTCTATTATGGACATTGAGGAAACATCGATCTGAAGTAAGACTGTTTACCTGTTGTTCCTGTCTTGCTGGTTTATGGAGCAATAAACCTGAGAACTTTTAAAGAAACGTGTCTCCTGAGTGTCACCCGCCGCACCTAAGCGAGTGTCCCCTAGACCCGTAGCGGGTGAAACGCTACAATATATATATATACTGTATACAGTACTTATTTTTTTATGTGTGCTGTTTAATTTCTTTATTTCCAACTTGCTGCTTTTACAATATTTTTTGTGGTTCAAACTAAGCAAAGTTGTGTGCTTCACTGTGGAAGACTTTCCTTTTCAGAGATATACTGCAAATAGCAAGAGCTGTCTATCTACTTATCTATCTGAAATACCATGCCAATGCGTGGAAGTTACCACTCCGCGATGGCAGTGAAAAAAGGAAATGATTTGTGACACCAGGGTGCACTTAATTAACATCTGCTCCTTGGTTGTGAGAGGTAATGTGGTTCACTCCAATTCATCTAAGAAACAGGGCAGATGCAGGGTTAATTGTAATCATTTACTTGTTTAATGATCAGAGGTACATTTGTCTCAATGGTTCCTGAACACAGTTTCCCATCTATTGCAGTGAGCAGTGACTGTGAAGTGAGATGGCCGGTCTGTCCTGGGACATTTATATGTATCTGAGATGCACAAATTACTTAGCTGCTCCCAGAGCCACCATCAGGGCATTACTGCCCTGACTGGCGCATGGGGCCCGGTGGGCAGAGGGGGCCTGCATCGGGCCCCATCTCATCTGCTCATCGGGCCCCTACCGGCAAGCTAAACCGGGCCCTTAGCGGCGCTGCGGCAACACTATTGACGTGCGGGCCCACACTTCAATAGTTATCAGAAGCCAGCCAATCGGAGACTGGCAGCTGATGTCAGCTGCTGCGCGCACGTTGCCGGCGTCTGACATCCGTGTCAGTTGCTGGTAAGTGTGCGCTTCAGCTGAATGGAAGGAGGGAGCTTCGCCTTCGCCACAGGAGCGCGGACAGGTAAGAACTGTTTCTTTTTTTCTTTATTACTGAGAGCGGCAATCCGGGGGGCCCGGGGCAGAATGTTGGACACACTGGGGTAGAATGCTGGAGCACTGGGGAAGAATTCTGGACAAACTGGGTGTAGAATGCTGGAGCACTGGGTGCAGAATACCGGACACACTGAGGCAGAATGCTGGACACACTGGGGCAAAATGCTGGAGCACTGGGGGCAGAATGCTGAAAACACTGCGGCAGTATGCTGGACACACTGAGGGAAGAATGCTGGACACACTGGGGGTAGAATGCTGGACACACTGGGGCAGAATGCTGGACACACTGAGGGCAGAATGCTGGAGCACTGGGGGCAGAACGCTGGACACACTGGGGGCAGAATGCTGGACACACTGGCGCAGAATGCTGGAAACACTGAGGGCATAATGCTGGAGCACTGGAGGCAGAATGCTGGACACACTGGGGCAGAATGCTGGACAAACTGAGGGCAGAATGCTGGACACACAGGGGGCAGAATGCGGGAGCACTGGGGGCAGAATGCAGGAGACACTTGGGGCAGAATGCTGGATCACTGAGGGCAGAATGCTGGACACACTGGGGCAGAATGCTGGACACACTGAGGGCAGAATGCTGGAGAACTGGGGGCAGAACGCTGGACAAACTGGGGGCAGAATGCTGGACACACTGGCGCAGAATGCTGAAAACACTGAGGGCATAATGCTGGAGCACTGGAGGCAGAATGCTGGACACACTGGGGCAGAATGCTGGACAAACTGAGGGCAGAATGCTGGACACACAGGGGGCAGAATGCAGGAGCACTGGGGGCAGAATGCAGGAGACACTTGGGGCAGAATGCTGGAGCACTGGGTGCAGAATGCTGGACACACTGGGGCAGAATGCTGGACACACTGAGGGCAAAATGCTGGACCACTGGGGGCAGAATGCTGGACACACTGGGGCAGAATGCTGGACACACTGATGGCAGAATGATGGAGCACTGGGGGCAGAATGCTGGAACACTGAGGGCAGAATGCTGGAGCACTGGGGGCAGAACGCTGGACACACTGGGGACAGAATGCTGGACACACTGGCGCAGAATACTGGAAACACTGAGGGCATAATGCTGGAGCACTGGAGGCAGAATGCTGGACACACTGGGGCAGAATGCTGGACAAACTGAGGGCAGAATGCTGGACACACAGGGGGCAGAATGCGGGAGCACTGGGGGCAGAATGCAGGAGACACTTGGGGCAGAATGCTGGATCACTGAGGGCAGAATGCTGGACACACTGGGGCAGAATGCTGGACACACTGAGGGCAGAATGCTGGAGAACTGGGGGCAGAACGCTGGACAAACTGGGGGCAGAATGCTGGACACACTGGCGCAGAATGCTGAAAACACTGAGGGCATAATGCTGGAGCACTGGAGGCAGAATGCTGGACACACTGGGGCAGAATGCTGGACAAACTGAGGGCAGAATGCTGGACACACAGGGGGCAGAATGCAGGAGCACTGGGGGCAGAATGCAGGAGACACTTGGGGCAGAATGCTGGAGCACTGGGTGCAGAATGCTGGACACACTGGGGCAGAATGCTGGACACACTGAGGGCAAAATGCTGGACCACTGGGGGCAGAATGCTGGACACACTGGGGCAGAATGCTGGACACACTGATGGCAGAATGATGGAGCACTGGGGGCAGAATGCTGGACACACTGGGGGCAGAATACAGGAGACACTGGGACAGAATGCTGGACACACTGGGGCAGAATGCTGGACACACTGATGGCAGAATGCTGGAGCACTGGGGGCAGAATGTTGGACATACTGGGGGCAGAATACAGGAGACACTGGAGCAAAATGCTGGACACACTGGGGGAAGAATGCTAGATACACTGGGGCAGAGTGCTGGACACACTGAGGGGATAATGCTGGTGCACTGGGGGCAGAATGCTGGACACACTGGGGCAGAATGCTGGACACACTGGGGGCAAAATGCTGGACACACAGGGGGCAGAATGCTGGAGCACTGGGGGCAGAATGCAGGAGACACTTGGGGCAGAATGCTGGAGCACTGGGGGCAGAATGCTGGACACACTGGGGCAGAATGCTGGACACACTGGGGGCAAAATGCTGGACACACTGGGGGAAGAATGCTAGACACACTGGGGGCAGAATGCTGGACACACTGGGGCAGAATGCTGGACACACTGAGGGCAGAATGCTGGAGCACTGGGGGCAGAATTCTGGACACACTGGGGCAGAATGCTGGACACACTGATGGCAGAATACAGGAGACACTGGGGCAGAATGCTGGACACACTGGGGCAGAATGCTGGACACACTGGGGGCAAAATGCTGGACACACTGGGGGAAGAATGCTAGACACACTGGGGGCAGAATGCTGGACACACTGGGGCAGAATGCTGGACACACTGAGGGCAGAATGCTGGAGCACTGGGGGCAGAATTCTGGACACACTGGGGCAGAATGCTGGACACACTGGGGGCAGAATACAGGAGACACTGGGGCAGAATGCTGGACACACTGGGGCAGAATGCTGGACACACTGATGGCAGAATGCTGGAGCACTGGGGGCAGAATGGTGGACATACTGGGGGCACAATACAGGAGACACTGGGGCAGAATGCTGGACACACGGGGGCAGAATACTTGACACACTGAGGGCAGAATGCTGGAGCACTGGGGGCAGAATGCAGGGCAGACTGGGGTCAGAATGCTGGAGCACTGGGGGCAGAATGCTGGACACACTGGGGGCAGAATGCTGGAGACATTGGGGCAGAATGCTGGGCACACTGGGGCAGAATGCTGGACACACTGAGGGCAGAGTGCTGGAGCACTGGGGGCAGAATGATGGACACACTGGGGGAAGAATGCTGGACAAACTGGGGGCAGAATGCTGGACACACTTGGGTAGAATGCTGGACACACTGGGGCAGAATGCTGGACACACTGGGGCAGAATGCTGGACAAACTGAGGGCAGAATGCTGGACACACAGGGGGCAGAATGCGGGAGCACTGGGGGCAGAATGCAGGAGACACTTGGGGCAGAATGCTGGAGCACTGGGGGCAGAATGCTGGACACACTGGGGCAGAATGCTAGACACACTGAGGGCAGAATGCTGGAGCACTGGGGGCAGAACGCTGGACACACTGGGGGCAGAATGCTGGACACACTGGCGCAGAATGCTGGAAACACTGAGGGCATAATGCTGGAGCACTGGAGGCAGAATGCTGGACACACTGGGGCAGAATGCTGGACAAACTGAGGGCAGAATGCTGGACACACAGGGGGCAGAATGCAGGAGCACTGGGGGCAGAATGCAGGAGACACTTGGGGCAGAATGCTGGAGCACTGGGTGCAGAATGCTGGACACACTTGGGTAGAATGCTGGACACACTGAGGGCAAAATGCTGGACACACGGGGGGAAGAATGCTAGGCACACTGGGGCCAGAATGCTGGACACACTGGGGCAGAATGCTGGACACACTGAGGGCAGAATGCTGGAGCACTGGGGGCAGAATGCTGGACACACTGGGGCAGAATGCTGGACACACTGATGGCAGAATGCAGGAGCACTGGGGGCAGAATGCTGGACACACTGGGGGCAGAATACAGGAGACACTGGGGCAGAATGCTGGACACACTGGGGCAGAATGCTGGACACACTGATGGCAGAATGCTGGAGCACTGGGGGCAGAATGTTGGACATACTGGGGGCACAATACAGGAGACACTGGGGCAGAATGCTGGACACACGGGGGCAGAATGCTGGAGCACGGGGGGCAGAATGCAGGACAGACTGGTGTCAGAATGCTGGAGCACTGGGGGCAGAATGCAGGAGACACTGGGGGCAGAATGCAGGACACTTTGAGGGAGGAATGCTGGACACACTGGGGGCAGAATGCTGGAGACACTGGGGCAGAATGCTGGGCACACTGGGGCAGAATGCTGGACACACTGAGGGCAGAGTGCTGGAGCACTGGGGGCAGAATGATGGACACACTGGGGGCAGAATGCTGGACAAACTGGGGGCAGAATGCTGGACACACTTGGGTAGAATGCTGGACACACTGGGGCAGAATGCTGGACACACTGGGGGCAGAATGCTGGAGCACTGGGGGCAGAATTCTGGACACACTGGGGCAGAATGCTGGACACACTGATGGCAGAATGCTGGAGCACTGGGGGCAGAATGCTGGACACACTGGGGGCAGAATACAGGACACACTGGGGCAGAATGCTGGACACACTGGGGCAGAATGCTGGACACACTGATGGCAGAATGCTGGAGCACTGGGGGCAGAATGGTGGACATACTGGGGGCACAATAGAGGAGACACTGGGGCAGAATGCTGGACACACGGGGGCAGAATACTTGACACACTGAGGGCAGAATGCTGGAGCACTGGGGGCAGAATGCAGGGCAGACTGAGGTCAGAATGCTGGAGCACTGGGGGCAGAATGCAGGAGACACTGGGGGCAGAATGCTGGACACTTTGAGGGCAGAATGCTGGACACACTGGGGGCAGAATGCTGGAGACACTGGGGCAGAATGCTGGGCACACTGGGGCAGAATGCTGGACACACTGAGGGCAGAGTGCTGGAGCACTGGGGGCAGAATGATGGACACACTGGGGGAAGAATGCTGGACAAACTGGGGGCAGAATGCTGGACACACTTGGGTAGAATGCTGGACACACTGGGGCAGAATGCTGGACACACTGGGGCAGAATGCTGGACAAACTGAGGGCAGAATGCTGGACACACGGGGCAGAATGCGGGAGCACTGGGGGCAGAATGCAGGAGACACTTGGGGCAGAATGCTGGAGCACTGGGGGCAGAATGCTGGACACACTGGGGCAGAATGCTAGACACACTGAGGGCAGAATGCTGGAGCACTGGGGGCAGAACGCTGGACACACTGGCGCAGAATGCTGGAAACACTGAGGGCATAATGCTGGAGCACTGGAGGCAGAATGCTGGACACACTGGGGCAGAATGCTGGACAAACTGAGGGCAGAATGCTGGACACACAGGGGGCAGAATGCAGGAGCACTGGGGGCAGAATGCAGGAGACACTTGGGGCAGAATGCTGGAGCACTGGGTGCAGAATGCTGGACACACTTGGGTAGAATGCTGGACACACTGGGGCAGAATGCTGGACACATTGGGGCAGAATGCTGGACACACAGGGGGCAGAATGCGGGAGCACTGGGGGCAGAATGCTGGAGACACTTGGAGCAGAATGCTGGAGCACTGGGGGCAGAATGTTGGACATACTGGGGGCAGAATACAGGAGACACTGGGGCAAAATGCTGGACACACTGGGGGAAGAATGCTAGATACACTGGGGCAGAATGCTGCACACACTGAGGGGATAATGCTGGTGCACTGGGGGCAGAATGCTGGACACACTGGGGCAGAATGCTGGACACACTGGGGGCAAAATGCTGGACACACAGGGGGCAGAATGCTGGAGCACTGGGGGCAGAATGCAGGAGACACTTGGGGCAGAATGCTGGAGCACTGGGGGCAGAATGCTGGACACACTGGGGCAGAATGCTGGACACACTGAGGGCAAAATGCTGGACACACGGGGGGAAGAATGCTAGGCACACTGGGGCCAGAATGCTGGACACACTGGGGCAGAATGCTGGACACACTGAGGGCAGAATGCTGGAGCACTGGGGGCAGAATGCTGGACACACTGGGGCAGAATGCTGGACACACTGATGGCAGAATGCAGGAGCAATGGGGGCAGAATGCTGGACACACAGGGGGCAGAATGCAGGAGCACTGGGGGCAGAATGCAGGAGACACTTGGGGCAGAATGCTGGAGCACTGGGTGCAGAATGCTGGACACACTTGGGTAGAATGCTGGACACACTGGGGCCAGAATGCTGGACACACTGGGGCAGAATGCTGGACACACTGAGGGCAGAATGCTGGAGCACTGGGGGCAGAATGCTGGACACACTGGGGCAGAATGCTGGACACACTGATGGCAGAATGCAGGAGCACTGGGGGCAGAATGCTGGACACACTGGGGGCAGAATACAGGAGACACTGGGGCAGAATGCTGGACACACTGGGGCAGAATGCTGGAGCACTGAGGGCAGAATGCTGGATGCACTTCTTGGCAGAATGCGGGACACACTGGGGCAGAATGCTGGACACACTGGGGCAGAATGCTGGACACACTGAGGGCAGAATGCTGGACCACTGGGGGCAGAATGCTGGACACACTGGGGGCAGAATGCAGGAGACACTTATGCAGAATGCTGGAGCACTGGGAGCAGAATGCTGGACACACTGGGGCAGAATGCTGGAGCACTGAGGCAGAATGCTGGACACACTGGGGAAGAATGCTGGACACACTGGGGGCAGAATGCTGGAAACACTGGGGCAGAATGCTGGACACACTGCGGGCTGAATGCTGGACACACCGGGGGCAGAATGCTGGACACACCGGGGGCAGAATGTTGGACACACTGGGGCAGAATGCTGGACACACTGAGGGCAGAATGCTGGAGCACTGGGGGCAGAAAGCTGGACACACTGGGGCAAAATGCTGGATACACTGAGGGCAGAATGCTGGCGCACTGGGGGCCAAATGCTGGACACACTGGGGGCAGAATGCTGGACACACTGGGGCAGAATGCTGGAGCACTGGGGGCAGAATGCTGGACACACTGGGGGCAGAATGCTGGAGCACTGGGGGCAGAATGCTGGACACACTGAGGTAGAATGCTGGACACACTGGGGCAGAATGCTGGAGCACTGGGGGCAGAATGCTGGAAACACTGGGGCAGAATGCTGGACACACTGAGGGCAGAATGCTGGACACACCGGGGGCAGAATGCTGGACACATTGGGGGCAGAATGTTGGACACACTGGGGCAGAATGCTGGACACACTGAGGGCATTATGCTGGAGCACTGGGGGCAGAATGCTGGACACACTGGGGCAGAATGCTGGACACACTGAGGGCAGAATGCTGGCGCACTGGGGGCCAAATGCTGGACACACTGGGGGCAGAATGCTGAACACACTGGGGCACAATGCTGAACATACTGAGGGCAGTATGCTGGATCACCGGGGACAGAATGCTGGACACACTGGTGCAGAATGCTGGACACACTGGGGCAGAATGCTGGACACACTGGGGGAGAATGCTGGACACACTGAGTTCAGAATGCTGGAGCACTGGGGGCAGATCGCTGGACACACTGGGGGCAGAATGCTGGACACACTGGCGCAGAATGCTGAAAACACTGAGGGCATAACTCTGGAGCACTGGGGGCAGAATGCTGGACACACTGGGGCAGAATGCTGGACAAACTGAGGGCAGAATGCTGGACACACAGGAGGCAGAATGCTGGAGCACTGGGGGCAGAATGCAGGAGACACTTGGGGCAGAATGCTGGAGCTCTGAGGGCAGAATGCTAGAGCACTTGGGCAGAATGCTGGACACACTGAGGCAGAATGCTGGACACACTGGGGCAGAATGCTGGACACACTGAGGACAGAATACTGGAGTGCTGGTGGCAGAATGCTTGACACACTGGGAGCAGAATGCAGGAGACACTTGGAGCAGAATGCTGGAGCACTAAGGGTAGAATGCTGGACACACTGGGGGCAGAATGCTGGAGCACTGGGGCAGAATGCTGGACACACTGGGGGCAGAATGCTGGAGCACTGGGGGCAGAATGCTGGACACACTGGGGCAGAATGCTGGACACACTGAGGACAGAATACTGGAGCACTGGTGGCAGAATGCTTGACACACTGGGAGCAGAATGCAGGAGAAACTTGGAGCAGAATGCTGGAGCACTGGGGGCAGAATGCTGGACACACTGGGGCAGAATGCTGGACACACTGAGGGCAAAATGCTGGGAGCAGAATACTGGACACACTGTGGCAGAATGCTGGACACACTGAGGGCAGAATGCTGGAGCACTGGGGGCAGAATGCTGGACACACTGGGGCAGAATACAGGAGACACTGGGTCAGAATGCTGGACACACTGGGGCAGAATGCTGGACACACTGATAGCAGAATGCTGGAGCACTGGGGGCAGAATGTTGGACATACTGGGGGCAGAATACAGGAGACACTGGGGCAAAATGCTGGACACACTAGGGGAAGAATGCTAGATACACTGGGGGCAGAATACTGGACACACTGGGGCAGAATGCTGGAGCACTGGGGGCAGAATGCTGGACAAACTGGGGGCAGAATGCTGGACACACTGGGGCAGAATGCTGGACACACTGAGGGCATAATGCTGGTGCACTGGGGGCAGAATGCTGGAAACACTGGGGCACAATGCTGGACACACCGGGGGCAAAATGCTGGACACACCGGGGGCAGAATGCTGGAGCACTGGGGGCAGAATGCAGGAGACACTTGGGGCAGAATGCTGGAGCACTGGGGGCAGAATGCTGGACACACTGGGGCAGAATGCTGGACACACTGATGGCAGAATGCTGGAGCACTGGGGGCAGAATGCTGGACACACTGGGGGCAGAATACAGGACACACTGGGGCAGAATGCTGGACACACTGGGGCAGAATGCTGGACACACTGAGGGCAGAATGCTGGAGCACTGGGGGCAGAATGCAGGGCAGACTGGGGTCAGAATGCTGGAGCACTGGGGGCAGAATGCAGGAGACACTGGGGGCAGAATGCTGGACACACTGGGGGCAGAATGCTGGACACACTGGGGTCAGAATGCAGGAGACACTGGGGGCAGAATGCAGGAGACACTGGGGGCAGAATGCTGGACACACTGGGGGCAGAATGCAGGAGACACTTATGCAGAATGCTGGAGCACTGGGAGCAGAATGCTGGACACACTGGGGCAGAATGCTGGAGCACTGAGGCAGAATGCTGGACACACTGGGGGCAGAATGCTGGAGACACTGGGGCAGAATGCTGGGCACACTGGGGCAGAATGCTGGACACACTGAGGGCAGAGTGCTGGAGCACTGGGGGCAGAATGATGGACACACTGGGGGAAGAATGCTGGACAAACTGGGGGCAGAATGCTGGACACACTTGGGTAGAATGCTGGACACACTGGGGCAGAATGCTGGACACACTGGGGCAGAATGCTGGACAAACTGAGGGCAGAATGCTGGACACACGGGGCAGAATGCGGGAGCACTGGGGGCAGAATGCAGGAGACACTTGGGGCAGAATGCTGGAGCACTGGGGGCAGAATGCTGGACACACTGGGGCAGAATGCTAGACACACTGAGGGCAGAATGCTGGAGCACTGGGGGCAGAACGCTGGACACACTGGCGCAGAATGCTGGAAACACTGAGGGCATAATGCTGGAGCACTGGAGGCAGAATGCTGGACACACTGGGGCAGAATGCTGGACAAACTGAGGGCAGAATGCTGGACACACGGGGCAGAATGCAGGAGCACTGGGGGCAGAATGCAGGAGACACTTGGGGCAGAATGCTGGAGCACTGGGTGCAGAATGCTGGACACACTTGGGCAGAATGCTGGACACACTGGGGCAGAATGCTGGACACATTGGGGCAGAATGCTGGACACACAGGGGGCAGAATGCGGGAGCACTGGGGGCAGAATGCTGGAGACACTTGGAGCAGAATGCTGGAGCACTGGGGGCAGAATGTTGGACATACTGGGGGCAGAATACAGGAGACACTGGGGCAAAATGCTGGACACACTGGGGGAAGAATGCTAGATACACTGGGGCAGAATGCTGCACACACTGAGGGGATAATGCTGGTGCACTGGGGGCAGAATGCTGGACACACTGGGGCAGAATGCTGGACACACTGGGGGCAAAATGCTGGACACACAGGGGGCAGAATGCTGGAGCACTGGGGGCAGAATGCAGGAGACACTTGGGGCAGAATGCTGGAGCACTGGGGGCAGAATGCTGGACACACTGGGGCAGAATGCTGGACACACTGAGGGCAAAATGCTGGACACACGGGGGGAAGAATGCTAGGCACACTGGGGCCAGAATGCTGGACACACTGGGGCAGAATGCTGGACACACTGAGGGCAGAATGCTGGAGCACTGGGGGCAGAATGCTGGACACACTGGGGCAGAATGCTGGACACACTGATGGCAGAATGCAGGAGCAATGGGGGCAGAATGCTGGACACACAGGGGGCAGAATGCAGGAGCACTGGG
Source organism: Ranitomeya imitator (assembly GCF_032444005.1). Classification (NCBI taxonomy): domain Eukaryota; kingdom Metazoa; phylum Chordata; class Amphibia; order Anura; family Dendrobatidae; genus Ranitomeya; species Ranitomeya imitator. The sequence continues at coordinate 324,813,116 of NC_091286.1, read as the reverse complement.
GGCAGAATGCAGGAGACACTTGGGGCAGAATGCTGGAGCACTGGGTGCAGAATGCTGGACACACTTGGGTAGAATGCTGGACACACTGGGGCCAGAATGCTGGACACACTGGGGCAGAATGCTGGACACACTGAGGGCAGAATGCTGGAGCACTGGGGGCAGAATGCTGGACACACTGGGGCAGAATGCTGGACACACTGATGGCAGAATGCAGGAGCACTGGGGGCAGAATGCTGGACACACTGGGGGCAGAATACAGGAGACACTGGGGCAGAATGCTGGACACACTGGGGCAGAATGCTGGAGCACTGAGGGCAGAATGCTGGATGCACTTCTTGGCAGAATGCGGGACACACTGGGGCAGAATGCTGGACACACTGGGGCAGAATGCTGGACACACTGAGGGCAGAATGCTGGACCACTGGGGGCAGAATGCTGGACACACTGGGGGCAGAATGCAGGAGACACTTATGCAGAATGCTGGAGCACTGGGAGCAGAATGCTGGACACACTGGGGCAGAATGCTGGAGCACTGAGGCAGAATGCTGGATACACTGGGGAAGAATGCTGGACACACTGGGGGCAGAATGCTGGAAACACTGGGGCAGAATGCTGGACACACTGCGGGCTGAATGCTGGACACACCGGGGGCAGAATGCTGGACACACCGGGGGCAGAATGTTGGACACACTGGGGCAGAATGCTGGACACACTGAGGGCAGAATGCTGGAGCACTGGGGGCAGAAAGCTGGACACACTGGGGCAAAATGCTGGATACACTGAGGGCAGAATGCTGGCGCACTGGGGGCCAAATGCTGGACACACTGGGGGCAGAATGCTGGACACACTGGGGCAGAATGCTGGAGCACTGGGGGCAGAATGCTGGACACACTGGGGGCAGAATGCTGGAGCACTGGGGGCAGAATGCTGGACACACTGAGGTAGAATGCTGGACACACTGGGGCAGAATGCTGGAGCACTGGGGGCAGAATGCTGGAAACACTGGGGCAGAATGCTGGACACACTGAGGGCAGAATGCTGGACACACCGGGGGCAGAATGCTGGACACATTGGGGGCAGAATGTTGGACACACTGGGGCAGAATGCTGGCGCACGGGGGGCCAAATGCTGGACATACTGGGGGCAGAATGCTGAACACACTGGGGCACAATGCTGGACATAGTGAGGGCAGTATGCTGGATCACCGGGGACAGAATGCTGGACACACTGGTGCAGAATGCTGGACACACTGGGGGCAGAATGCTGGACACACTGGCGCAGAATGCTGGAAACACTGGGGGCATAATGCTGGAGCACTGGGGGCAGAATGCTGGACACACTGGGGCAGAATGCTGGACAAACTGAGGGCAGAATGCTGGACACACGGGGCAGAATGCTGGAGCACTGGGGGCAGAATGCAGGAGACACTTGGGGCAGAATGCTGGAGCACTGAGGTCAGAATGCTGGAGCACTGGGGCAGAATGCTGGACACACTGAGGCAGAATGCTGGAAAACACTGGGGCAGAATGCTGGACACACTGAGGACAGAATACTGGAGTGCTGGTGGCAGAATGCTTGACACACTGGGAGCAGAATGCAGGAGACACTTTGAGCAGAATGCTGGAGCACTGGGGGCAGAATGCTTGACACACTGGGGCAGAATGCTGAACACATTGAGGGCAAAATGCTGGGGGCAGAATCCTGGACACACTGGGGCAGAATGCTGGACACACTGAGGGCAGAATGCTGGAGCACTGGGGGCAGAATGCTGGACACACTGGGGCAGAATGCTGGACACACTGATGGCAGAATGCTGGAGCACTGGGGGCAGAATGCTGGACACACTGGGGGCAGAATACAGGAGACACTGGGGCAGAATGCTGGACACACTGGGGCAGAATGCTGGACACAATGATGGCAGAATGCTGGAGCACTGGGGGCAGAATGTTGGACATACTGGGGGCAGAATACAGGAGACACTGGGGCAAAATGCTGGACACACTGGGGGAAGAATGCTAGATACACTGGGGGCAGAATACTGGACACACTGGGGCAGAATGCTGGACACACTGAGGGCAGAATGATGGACAAACTGGGGTCAGAATGCTGGACAAACTGGGGGCAGAATGCTGGACACACTGGGGCAGAATGCTGGACACAATGAGGGCATAATGCTGGTGCACTGGGGGCAGAATGCTGGACACACTGGGGCAGAATGCTGGACACACTGATGGCAGAATGCTGGAGCACTGGGGGCAGAATGCTGGACACACTGGGGGCAGAATACAGGAGACACTGGGGCAGAATGCTGGACACACTGGGGCAGAATGCTGGACACAATGATGGCAGAATGCTGGAGCACTGGGGGCAAAATGTTGGACATACTGGGGGCAGAATACAGGAGACACTGGGGCAAAATGCTGGACACACTGGGGGAAGAATGCTAGATACACTGGGGGCAGAATACTGGACACACTGGGGCAGAATGCTGGACACACTGAGGGCAGAATGATGGACAAACTGGGGGCAGAATGCTGGACAAACTGGGGGCAGAATGCTGGACACACTGGGGCAGAATGCTGGACACAATGAGGGCATAATGCTGGTGCACTGGGGGCAGAATGCTGGACACACTGGGGCAGAATGCTGGACACACTGACGGCAAAATGCTGGACACACAGGGGACAGAATGCTGGAGCACTGGGGGCAGAATGCAGGAGACACTTGGGGCAGAATGCTGGAGCACTGGGGGCAGAATGCTGGACACACTGGGGCAGAATGCTGGACACACTGAGGGCAATATGCTGGACACACTGGGGGCAGAATGCTGGACACACTGGGGCAGAATGCTGGACACACTGAGCGCAGAATGCTGGAGCACTGGGGGCAGAATGCAGGACAGACGGGTCAGAATGCTGGAGCACTGGGGGCAGAATGCAGGAGACACTGGGGGCAGAATGCTGGACACACTGAGGGCAGAATGCTGGAGCACTGGGGGCAGAATGCTGGAGCACTAGGGGCAGAATGCTGGACACACTAGGGCAGAATGCTGGACACACTGAGGGCAATATGCTAGACACACTGGGGGAAGAATGCTAGACACACTGGGGGCAGAATGCTGGACACACTGGGGCAGAATGCTGGACACACTGAGCGCAGAATGCTGGAGCACTGGGGGCAGAATGCTGGACACACTGGGGCAGAATGCTGGACACACTGATGGCAGAATGCTGGACACACTGGGGGCAGAATACAGGAGACACTGGGGCAGAATGCTGGACACACTGGGGCAGAATGCTGGACACACTGATGGCAGAATGCTGGATCACTGGGGGCAGAATGTTGCACATACTGGGGGCACAATACAGGAGACACTGGGGCAGAATGCTGGACACACTGGGGCAAAATGCTTGACACTCTGAGGGCAGAATGCTGGAGCACTGGGGGCAGAATGCAGGACAGACTGGGGTCAGAATGCTGGAGCACTGGGGGCAGAATGCAGGAGACACTGGGGGCAGAATGCTGGACACACTGAGGGCAGAATACTGGAGCACTGGGGGCAGAATGCTGGAGCACTGGGGGCAGAATGCTGGACACACTGGGGCAGAATGCTGGAGCACTGGGGGCAGAATGCTGGACACACTGGAGGCAGGACTGGAGACAGGTGGTGCAAGAATAGAGATACGGGGCAGAATGAAAGAAATGGGGCAGGATTGGATCAAGCGGCAGGATGGATACGATGGAGACTGAGGCAGAATGCTGGAGCACTGGGGGCAGAATGCTGGACACACTGGGGCAGAATGCTGGACACACTGGGGCAGAATGCTGGACACACTGAGGACAAAATACTGGAGCACAGGTGGCAGAATGCTTGACACACTGGGAGCGGAATGCAGGAGACACTTGGAGCAGAATGCTGGAGCACTAAGGGCAGAATGCTGGACACACTGAAGCAGAATGCTGGACACACTTGGGGCAGAATGCAGGAGACACTGGGGGCAGAATGCTGGAGCACTGGGTGCAGAATGCTGGACATACTGGGGGTAGAATGCTGGACACACTGGGGCAGAATGCTGGACACACTGTGGCAGAATACTGGAGGCACTGGGACAGAATGCTGGACACACTGAGGGCAGAATACTGGAGCACTGGGGGCAGAATGCTGGAGCACTGGGGGCAGAATGCTGGACACACTGGGGCATAATGCTGGAGCACTGGGGGCAGAATGCTGGACACACTGGAGGCAGGACTGGAGACAGGTCGTGCAAGAATAGAGATACGGGGCAGAATGAAAGAAATGGGGCAGGAATGCTGGACACACTGAGAACAGAATACTGGAGTGCTGGTGGCAGAATGCTTGACACACTGGGAGCAGAATGCAGGAGACACTTGGAGCAGAATGCTGGAGCACTAAGGGTAGAATGCTGGACACACTGGGGGCAGAATGCTGGACACACTGGGGCAGAATGCTGGACACCCTGAGGACAGAATACTGGAGCACTGGTGGCAGAATGCTTGACACACTGGGAGCAGAATGCAGGAGACACTTGGAGCAGAATGCTGGAGCACTGGGGGCAGAATGCTGAACACACTGGGGCAGAATGCTGGACACACTGAGGGCAAAATGCTGGGGGCAGAATCCTGGACACACTGGGGCAGAATGCTGGACACACTGAGGGCAGAATGCTGGAGCACTGGGGGCAGAATGCTGGACACACTGGGGCAGAATGCTGGACACACTGATGGCAGAATGCTGGAGCACTGGGGGCAGAATGCTGGACACACTGGGGGCAGAATACAGGAGACACTGGGGCAGAATGCTGGACACACTGGGGGAAGAATGCTAGATACACTGGGGGCAGAATGTTGGACATACTGGGGGCAGAATACAGGAGACACTGGGGCAAAATGCTGGACACACTGGGGGAAGAATGCTAGATACACTGGGGGCAGAATACTGGACACACTAAGGGCAGAATGCTGGACACACTGAGGGCAGAATGCTGTACAAACTGGGGGCAGAATGCTGTACAAACTGGGGGCAGAATGCTGGACACACTGGGGCAGAATGCTGGACAAAATGAGGGCATAATGCTGGTGCACTGGGGGCAGAATGCTGGACACACTGGGGCAGAATGCTGGCACACTGACGGCAAAATGCTGGACACACAGGGGGCAGAATGCTGGAGCACTGGGGGCAGAATGCAGGAGACACTTGGGGCAGAATGCTGGACACTGGGGCAGAATGCTGGACACACTGAGGGCAATATGCTGGACACACTGGGGGAAGAATGCTAGACACACTGGGGGCAGAATGCTGGACACACTGAGGGCAGAATGCAGGAGCACTGAGGGCAGAATGCAGGAGCACTGGGGGCAGAATGCAGGACACACTGGGGCAGAATGCTGGACACACTGATGGCAGAATGCTGGAGCACTGGGGGCAGAATGCTGGACACACTGGGGGCAGAATACAGGACACACTGGGGCAGAATGCTGGACACACTGATGGCAGAATGCTGGAGCACTGGGGGCAGAATGCTGGACACACTGGGGGCACAATACAGGAGACACTGGGGCAGAATGCTGGACACACTGGGGCAGAATGCTGGACACACTGATGGCAGAATGCTGGAGCACTGGGGGCAGAATGTTGGACATACTGGGGGCACAATACAGGAGACACTGGGGCAGAATGCTGGACACACTGGGGCAGAATGCTTGACACACTGAGGGCAGAATGCTGGAGCACTGGGGGCAGAATGCAGGACAGACTGGGGTCAGAATGCTGGAGCACTGGGGGCAGAATGATGGACACACTGGGGGAAGAATGATGGACACACTGGGGGCAGAATGCTGGACAAACTGGGGGCAGAATGCTGGACACACTTGGGCAGAATGCTGGACACACTGGGGCAGAATCCTGGACACACTGAGGGCTGAATGCTGGAGCACTGGGGGCAGAATGCTGGACACACTGGGGGCAGAATGCTGGAGCACTGGGGGCAGAATGCTGGACACACTTCTTGGCAGAATGCTGGACACACTGGGGCAGAATGCTGGACCACTGGGGGCAAAACGCTGGACACACTGGGGGCAGAATGCAGGAGACACTGGGGGCAGAATGCTGGAGCACTGGGGGCAGAATGCTGGACACACTGGGGCAGAATACAGGAGACACTGGGGCAGAATGCTGGACACACTGGGGCAGAATGCTGGACACACTGATGGCAGAATGCTGGAGCACTGGGGGCAGAATGTTGGACATACTGGGGGCACAATACAGGAGACACTGGGGCAGAATGCTGGACACACGGGGGCAGAATGCTTGACACACTGAGGGCAGAATGCTGGAGCACGGGGGGCAGAATGCTGGACACACTGGGGCATAATGCTGGAGCACTGGGGGCAGAATGCTGGACACACTGGAGGCAGGACTGGAGACAGGTCGTGCAAGAATAGAGATACGGGGCAGAATGAAAGAAATGGGGCAGGAATGCTGGACACACTGAGAACAGAATACTGGAGTGCTGGTGGCAGAATGCTTGACACACTGGGAGCAGAATGCAGGAGACACTTGGAGCAGAATGCTGGAGCACTAAGGGTAGAATGCTGGACACACTGGGGGCAGAATGCTGGACACACTGGGGCAGAATGCTGGACACCCTGAGGACAGAATACTGGAGCACTGGTGGCAGAATGCTTGACACACTGGGAGCAGAATGCAGGAGACACTTGGAGCAGAATGCTGGAGCACTGGGGGCAGAATGCTGAACACACTGGGGCAGAATGCTGGACACACTGAGGGCAAAATGCTGGGGGCAGAATCCTGGACACACTGGGGCAGAATGCTGGACACACTGAGGGCAGAATGCTGGAGCACTGGGGGCAGAATGCTGGACACACTGGGGCAGAATGCTGGACACACTGATGGCAGAATGCTGGAGCACTGGGGGCAGAATGCTGGACACACTGGGGGCAGAATACAGGAGACACTGGGGCAGAATGCTGGACACACTGGGGGAAGAATGCTAGATACACTGGGGGCAGAATGTTGGACATACTGGGGGCAGAATACAGGAGACACTGGGGCAAAATGATGGACACACTGGGGGAAGAATGCTAGATACACTGGGGGCAGAATACTGGACACACTAAGGGCAGAATGCTGGACACACTGAGGGCAGAATGCTGTACAAACTGGGGGCAGAATGCTGTACAAACTGGGGGCAGAATGCTGGACACACTGGGGCAGAATGCTGGACAAAATGAGGGCATAATGCTGGTGCACTGGGGGCAGAATGCTGGACACACTGGGGCAGAATGCTGGCACACTGACGGCAAAATGCTGGACACACAGGGGGCAGAATGCTGGAGCACTGGGGGCAGAATGCAGGAGACACTTGGGGCAGAATGCTGGACACTGGGGCAGAATGCTGGACACACTGAGGGCAATATGCTGGACACACTGGGGGAAGAATGCTAGACACACTGGGGGCAGAATGCTGGACACACTGAGGGCAGAATGCAGGAGCACTGAGGGCAGAATGCAGGAGCACTGGGGGCAGAATGCAGGACACACTGGGGCAGAATGCTGGACACACTGATGGCAGAATGCTGGAGCACTGGGGGCAGAATGCTGGACACACTGGGGGCAGAATACAGGACACACTGGGGCAGAATGCTGGACACACTGATGGCAGAATGCTGGAGCACTGGGGGCAGAATGCTGGACACACTGGGGGCACAATACAGGAGACACTGGGGCAGAATGCTGGACACACTGGGGCAGAATGCTGGACACACTGATGGCAGAATGCTGGAGCACTGGGGGCAGAATGTTGGACATACTGGGGGCACAATACAGGAGACACTGGGGCAGAATGCTGGACACACTGGGGCAGAATGCTTGACACACTGAGGGCAGAATGCTGGAGCACTGGGGGCAGAATGCAGGACAGACTGGGGTCAGAATGCTGGAGCACTGGGGGCAGAATGATGGACACACTGGGGGAAGAATGATGGACACACTGGGGGAAGAATGCTGGACAAACTGGGGGCAGAATGCTGGACACACTTGGGCAGAATGCTGGACACACTGGGGCAGAATCCTGGACACACTGAGGGCTGAATGCTGGAGCACTGGGGGCAGAATGCTGGACACACTGGGGGCAGAATGCTGGAGCACTGGGGGCAGAATGCTGGACACACTTCTTGGCAGAATGCTGGACACACTGGGGCAGAATGCTGGACCACTGGGGGCAAAACGCTGGACACACTGGGGGCAGAATGCAGGAGACACTGGGGGCAGAATGCTGGAGCACTGGGGGCAGAATGCTGGACACACTGGGGCAGAATACAGGAGACACTGGGGCAGAATGCTGGACACACTGGGGCAGAATGCTGGACACACTGATGGCAGAATGCTGGAGCACTGGGGGCAGAATGTTGGACATACTGGGGGCACAATACAGGAGACACTGGGGCAGAATGCTGGACACACGGGGGCAGAATGCTTGACACACTGAGGGCAGAATGCTGGAGCACGGGGGGCAGAATGCAGGACAGACTGGTGTCAGAATGCTGGAGCACTGGGGGCAGAATGCAGGAGACACTGGGGGCAGAATGCTGGACACTTTGAAGGAGGAATGCTGGACACACTGGGGGCAGAATGCTGGGCACACTGGGGCAGAATGCTGGACACACTGAGGGCAGAGTGCTGGAGCACTGGGGGCAGAATGATGGACACACTGGGGGAAGAATGCTGGACAAACTGGGGGCAGAATGCTGGACACACTTTTGTAGAATGCTGGACACACTGGGGCAGAATGCTGGACACACTGGGGCAGAATGCTGGAGCACTGGGGGCAGAATTCTGGACACACTGGGGCAGAATGCTGGACACACTGATGGCAGAATGCTGGAGCACTGGGGGCAGAATGCTGGACACACTGGGGGCAGAATACAGGAGACACTGGGGCAGAATGCTGGACACACTGATGGCAGAATGCTGGAGCACTGGGGGCAGAATGGTGGACATACTGGGGGCACAATACAGGAGACACTGGGGCAGAATGCTGGACACACGGGGGCAGAATACTTGACACACTGAGGGCAGAATGCTGGAGCACTGGGGGCAGAATGCAGGGCAGACTGGGGTCAGAATGCTGGAGCACTGGGGTCAGAATGCAGGAGACACTGGGGGCAGAATGCTGGACACTTTGAGGGCAGAATGCTGGACACACTGGGGGCAGAATGCTGGAGACACTGGGGCAGAATGCTGGGCACACTGGGGCAGAATGCTGGACACACTGAGGGCAGAGTGCTGGAGCACTGGGGGCAGAATGATGGACACACTGGGGGAAGAATGCTGGACAAACTGGGGGCAGAATGCTGGACACACTTGGGTAGAATGCTGGACACACTGGGGCAGAATGCTGGACACACTGGGGCAGAATGCTGGACAAACTGAGGGCAGAATGCTGGACACACAGGGGGCAGAATGCGGGAGCACTGGGGGCAGAATGCAGGAGACACTTGGGGCAGAATGCTGGAGCACTGGGGGCAGAATGCTGGACACACTGGGGCAGAATGCTGGACACACTGGCGCAGAATGCTGGAAACACTGAGGGCATAATGCTGGAGCACTGGGGGCAGAACGCTGGACACACTGGGGGCAGAATGCTGGACACACTGGCGCAGAATGCTGGAAACACTGAGGGCATAATGCTGGAGCACTGGAGGCAGAATGCTGGACACACTGGGGCAGAATGCTGGACAAACTGAGGGCAGAATGCTGGACACACAGGGGGCAGAATGCAGGAGCACTGGGGGCAGAATGCAGGAGACACTTGGGGCAGAATGCTGGAGCACTGGGTGCAGAATGCTGGACACACTTGGGTAGAATGCTGGACACACTGGGGCAGAATGCTGGACACACTGGGGCAGAATGCTGGACAAACTGAGGGCAGAATGCTGGACACACAGGGGGCAGAATGCGGGAGCACTGGGGGCAGAATGCTGGAGACACTTGGAGCAGAATGCTGGAGCACTGGGGGCAGAATGTTGGACATACTGGGGGCAGAATACAGGAGACACTGGGGCAAAATGCTGGACACACTGGGGGAAGAATGCTAGATACACTGGGGCAGAATGCTGCACACACTGAGGGGATAATGCTGGTGCACTGGGGGCAGAATGCTGGACACACTGGGGCAGAATGCTGGACACACTGGGGGCAAAATGCTGGACACACAGGGGGCAGAATGCTGGAGCACTGGGGGCAGAATGCAGGAGACACTTGGGGCAGAATGCTGGAGCACTGGGGGCAGAATGCTGGACACACTGGGGCAGAATGCTGGACACACTGAGGGCAAAATGCTGGACACACGGGGGGAAGAATGCTAGGCACACTGGGGCCAGAATGCTGGACACACTGGGGCAGAATGCTGGACACACTGAGGGCAGAATGCTGGAGCACTGGGGGCAGAATGCTGGACACACTGGGGCAGAATGCTGGACACACTGATGGCAGAATGCAGGAGCACTGGGGGCAGAATGCTGGACACACTGGGGGCAGAATACAGGAGACACTGGGGCAGAATGCTGGAAACACTGGGGCAGAATACTGGACACACTGATGGCAGAATGCTGGAGCACTGGGGGCAGAATGTTGGACATACTGGGGGCACAATACAGGAGACACTGGGGCAGAATGCTGGACACACGGGGGCAGAATGCTTGACACACTGAGGGCAGAATGCTGGAGCACGGGGGGCAGAATGCAGGACAGACTGGTGTCAGAATGCTGGAGCACTGGGGGCAGAATGCAAGAGACACTGGGGGCAGAATGCTGGACACTTTGAGGGAGGAATGCTGGGCACACTGGGGCAGAATGCTGGACACACTGAGGGCAGAGTGCTGGAGCACTGGGGGCAGAATGATGGACACACTGGGGGAAGAATGCTGGACAAACTGGGGGCAGAATGCTGGACACACTTGGGTAGAATGCTGGACACACTGGGGCAGAATGCTGGACACACTGGGGCAGAATGCTGGAGCACTGAGGGCAGAATGCTGGACGCACTTCTTGGCAGAATGCGGGACACACTGGGGCAGAATGCTGGACACACTGGGGCAGAATGCTGGACACACTGAGGGCAGAATGCTGGACCACTGGGGGCAGAATGCTGGACACACTGGGGGCAGAATGCAGGAGACACTTATGCAGAATGCTGGAGCACTGGGAGCAGAATGCTGGACACACTGGGGCAGAATGCTGGAGCACTGAGGCAGAATGCTGGACACACTGGGGCAGAATGCTGGACACACTGGGGGTAGAATGCTGGAAACTCTGGGGCAGAATGCTGGACACACTGCGGGCAGAATGCTGGACACACTGGGGGCAGAATGCTGGACACACCGGGGGCAGAATGTTGGACACACTGGGGCAGAATGCTGGACACACTGAGGGCAGAATGCTGGAGCACTGGGGGCAGAAAGCTGGACACACTGGGGCAAAATGCTGGATACACTGAGGGCAGAATGCTGGCGCACTGGGGGCCAAATGCTGGACACACTGGGGGCAGAATGCTGGACACACTGGGGCAGAATGCTGGAGCACTGGGGGCAGAATGCTGGACACACTGGGGGCAGAATGCTGGAGCACTGGGGGCAGAATGCTGGACACACTGAGGTAGAATGCTGGACACACTGGGGCAGAATGCTGGAGCACTGGGGGCAGAATGCTGGAAACACTGGGGCAGAATGCTGGACACACTGAGGGCAGAATGCTGGACACACCGGGGGCAGAATGCTGGACACACCGGGGGCAGAATGCTGGACACACTGGGGGCAGAATGTTGGACACACTGGGGCAGAATGCTGGACACACTGAGGGCATTATGCTGGAGCACTGGGGGCAGAATGCTGGACACACTGAGGGCAGAATGCTGGCGCACTGGGGGCCAAATGCTGGACACACTGGGGGCAGAATGCTGAACACACTGGGGCACAATGCTGAACATACTGGGGGCAGTATGCTGGATCACCGGGGACAGAATGCTGGACACACTGGTGCAGAATGCTGGACACACTGGGGCAGAATGCTGGACACACTGGGGGAGAATGCTGGACACACTGAGTTCAGAATGCTGGAGCACTGGGGGCAGATCGCTGGACACACTGGGGGCAGAATGCTGGACACACTGGCGCAGAATGCTGAAAACACTGAGGGCATAATGCTGGAGCACTGGGGGCAGAATGCTGGACACACTGGGGCAGAATGCTGGACAAACTGAGGGCAGAATGCTGGACACACAGGAGGCAGAATGCTGGAGCACTGGGGGCAGAATGCAGGAGACACTTGGGGCAGAATGCTGGAGCTCTGAGGGCAGAATGCTAGAGCACTTGGGCAGAATGCTGGACACACTGAGGCAGAATGCTGGACACACTGGGGCAGAATGCTGGACACACTGAGGACAGAATACTGGAGTGCTGGTGGCAGAATGCTTGACACACTGGGAGCAGAATGCAGGAGACACTTGGAGCAGAATGCTGGAGCACTAAGGGTAGAATGCTGGACACACTGGGGGCAGAATGCTGGAGCACTGGGGCAGAATGCTGGACACACTGGGGGCAGAATGCTGGAGCACTGGGGGCAGAATGCTGGACACACTGGGGCAGAATGCTGGACACACTGAGGACAGAATACTGGAGCACTGGTGGCAGAATGCTTGACACACTGGGAGCAGAATGCAGGAGAAACTTGGAGCAGAATGCTGGAGCACTGGGGGCAGAATGCTGGACACACTGGGGCAGAATGCTGGACACACTGAGGGCAATATGCTGGGAGCAGAATACTGGACACACTGTTGCAGAATGCTGGACACACTGAGGGCAGAATGCTGGAGCACTGGGGGCAGAATGCTGGACACACTGGGGCAGAATACAGGAGACACTGGGTCAGAATGCTGGACACACTGGGGCAGATTGCTGGACACACTGATGGCAGAATGCTGGAGCACTGGGGGCAGAATGTTGGACATACTGGGGGCAGAATACAGGAGACACTGGGGCAAAATGCTGGACACACTAGGGGAAGAATGCTAGATACACTGGGGGCAGAATGCTGGACACACTGGGGCAGAATGCTGGACACACTGAGAGCAGAATGCTGGAGCACTGGGGGCAGAATGCTGGACAAACTGGGGGCAGAATGCTGGACACACTGGGGCAGAATGCTGGACACACTGAGGGCATAATGCTGGTGCACTGGGGGCAGAATGCTGGAAACACTGGGGCAGAATGCTGGACACACCGGGGGCAAAATGCTGGACACACAGGGGGCAGAATGCTGGAGCACTGGGGGCAGAATGCAGGAGACACTTGGGGCAGAATGCTGGAGCACTGGGGGCAGAATGCTGGACACACTGAGGGCAAAATGCTGGACACACTGGGGGAAGAATGCTGGACACACTGGGGGCAGAATGCTGGACACACTGGGGGCAGAATGCAGGACACACTGAGGGCAGAATGCTGGAGCACTGGGGGCAGAATGCTGGACACACTGGGGCAGAATGCTGGACACACTGGGGCAGAATGCTGGACACACTGGGGCAGAATGCTGGACACACTGGGGCAGAATGCTGGACACACTGAGGGCAGAATGCTGGAGCACTGGGGGCAGAACGCTGGACACACTGGGGGCAGAATGCTGGACACACTGGCGCAGAATGCTGGAAACACTGGGGGCATAATGCTGGAGCACTGGGGGCAGAATGCTGGACACACTGGGGCAGAATGCTGGACAAACTGAGGGCAGAATGCTGGACACACGGGGCAGAATGCTGGAGCACTGGGGGCAGAAAGCAGGAGACACTTGGGGCAGAATGCTGGAGCACTGAGGTCAGAATGCTGGAGCACTGGGGCAGAATGCTGGACACACTGAGGCAGAATGCTGGAAAACACTGGGGCAGAATGCTGGAGCACTGGGGGCAGAATGCAGGAGACACTTGGGGCAGAATGCTGGAGCACTGGGGGCAGAATGCTGGACACACTGAGGGCAAAATGCTGGACACACTGGGGGAAGAATGCTAGACACACTGGGGGCAGAATGCTGGACACACTGGGGCAGAATGCAGGACACACTGAGGGCAGAATGCTGGAGCACTGGGGGCAGAATGCTGGACACACTGGGGCAGAATGCTGGACACACTGAGGCAGAATGCTGGACACACTGGGGCAGAATGCTGGACACACTAAGGGCAGAATGCTGGCGCACGGGGGGCCAAATGCTGGACATACTGGGGGCAGAATGCTGAACACACTGGGGCACAATGCTGGACATAGTGAGGGCAGTATGCTGGATCACCGGGGACAGAATGCTGGACACACTGGTGCAGAATGCTGGACACACTGGTGCAGAATGCTGGACACACTGAGGGCAGAATGCTGGAGCACTGGGGGCAGAACGCTGGACACACTGGGGGCAGAATGCTGGAAACACTGGCGCAGAATGCTGGAAACATTGGGGGCATAATGCTGGAGCACTGGGGGCAGAATGCTGGACACACTGGGGCAGAATGCTGGACAAACTGAGGGCAGAATGCTGGACACACGGGGCAGAATGCTGGAGCACTGGGGGCAGAATGCAGGAGACACTTGGGGCAGAATGCTGGAGCACTGAGGTCAGAATGTTGGAGCACTGGGGCAGAATGCTGGACACACTGAGGCAGAATGCTGGAAAACACTGGGGCAGAATGCTGGACACACTGAGGACAGAATACTGGAGTGCTGGTGGCAGAATGCTTGACACACTGGGAGCAGAATGCAGGAGACACTTTGAGCAGAATGCTGGAGCACTGGGGGCAGAATGCTTGACACACTGGGGCAGAATGCTGAACACATTGAGGGCAAAATGCTGGGGGCAGAATCCTGGACACACTGGGGCAGAATGCTGGACACACTGAGGGCAGAATGCTGGAGCACTGGGGGCAGAATGCTGGACACACTGGGGCAGAATGCTGGACACACTGATGGCAGAATGCTGGAGCACTGGGGGCAGAATGCTGGACACACTGGGGGCAGAATACAGGAGACACTGGGGCAGAATGCTGGACACACTGGGGCAGAATGCTGGACACAATGATGGCAGAATGCTGGAGCACTGGGGGCAGAATGTTGGACATACTGGGGGCAGAATACAGGAGACACTGGGGCAAAATGCTGGACACACTGGGGGAAGAATGCTAGATACACTGGGGGCAGAATACTGGACACACTGAGGGCAGAATGATGGACAAACTGGGGGCAGAATGCTGGACAAACTGGGGGCAGAATGCTGGACACACTGGGGCAGAATGCTGGACACACTGGGGCAGAATGCTGGACACACTGATGGCAGAATGCTGGAGCACTGGGGGCAGAATGCTGGACACACTGGGGGCAGAATACAGGAGACACTGGGGCAGAATGCTGGACACACTGAGGGCAGAATGCTGGACAAACTGGGGGCAGAATGCTGGACAAACTGGGGGCAGAATGCTGGACACACTGGGGCAGAATGCTGGACACAATGAGGGCATAATGCTGGTGCACTGGGGGCAGAATGCTGGACACACTGGGGCAGAATGCTGGACACACTGACGGCAAAATGCTGGACACACGGGACAGAATGCTGGAGCACTGGGGGCAGAATGCAGGAGACACTTGGGGCAGAATGCTGGAGCACTGGGGGCAGAATGCTGGACACACTGGGGCAGAATGCTGGACACACTGAGGGCAATATGCTAGACACACTGGGGGAAGAATGCTGGACACACTGGGGGCAGAATGCTGGACACACTGGGGCAGAATGCTGGACACACTGAGCGCAGAATGCTGGAGCACTGGGGGCAGAATGCAGGACAGACGGGTCAGAATGCTGGAGCACTGGGGGCAGAATGCAGGAGACACTGGGGGCAGAATGCTGGACACACTGAGGGCAGAATACTGGAGCACTGGGGGCAGAATGCTGGAGCACTAGGGGCAGAATGCTGGACACACTAGGGCAGAATGCTGGACACACTGAGGGCAATATGCTAGACACACTGGGGGAAGAATGCTAGACACACTGGGGGCAGAATGCTGGACACACTGGGGCAGAATGCTGGACACACTGAGCGCAGAATGCTGGAGCACTGGGGGCAGAATGCTGGACACACTGGGGCAGAATGCTGGACACACTGATGGCAGAATGCTGGAGCACTGGGGGCAGAATGCTGGACACACTGGGGGCAGAATACAGGAGACACTGGGGCAGAATGCTGGACACACTGGGGCAGAATGCTGGACACACTGGTGGCAGAATGCTGGATCACTGGGGGCAGAATGTTGCACATACTGGGGGCACAATACAGGAGACACTGGGGCAGGATGCTGGACACACTGGGGCAAAATGCTTGACACTCTGAGGGCAGAATGCTGGAGCACTGGGGGCAGAATGCAGGACAGACTGGGGTCAGAATGCTGGAGCACTGGGGGCAGAATGCAGGAGACACTGGGGGCAGAATGCTGGACACACTGAGGGCAGAATACTGGAGCACTGGGGGCAGAATGCTGGAGCACTGGGGGCAGAATGCTGGACACACTGGGGCAGAATGCTGGACACACTGGGGCAGAATGCTGGACACACTGAGGACAAAATACTGGAGCACAGGTGGCAGAATGCTTGACACACTGGGAGCGGAATGCAGGAGACACTTGGAGCAGAATGCTGGAGCACTAAGGGCAGAATGCTGGACACACTGAAGCAGAATGCTGGACACACTTGGGGCAGAATGCAGGAGACACTGGGGGCAGAATGCTGGAGCACTGGGTGCAGAATGCTGGACATACTGGGGGTAGAATGCTGGACACACTGGGGCAGAATGCTGGACACACTGTGGCAGAATACTGGAGGCACTGGGGCAGAATGCTGGACACACTGAGGGCAGAATGCTGGAGCACTGGGGGCAGAATGCTGGAGCACTGGGGGCAGAATGCTGGACACACTGGGGCATAATGCTGGAGCACTGGGGGCAGAATGCTGGACACACTGGAGGCTGGACTGGAGACAGGTGGTGCAAGAATAGAGATACGGGGCAGAATGAAAGAAATGGGGCAGGAATGCTGGACACACTGAGGACAGAATACTGGAGTGCTGGTGGCAGAATGCTTGACACACTGGGAGCAGAATGCAGGAGACACTTGGAGCAGAATGCTGGAGCACTAAGGGTAGAATGCTGGACACACTGGGGGCAGAATGCTGGACACACTGGGGCAGAATGCTGGACACCCTGAGGACAGAATACTGGAGCACTGGTGGCAGAATGCTTGACACACTGGGAGCAGAATGCAGGAGACACTTGGAGCAGAATGCTGGAGCACTGGGGGCAGAATGCTGAACACACTGGGGCAGAATGCTGGACACACTGAGGGCAAAATGCTGGGGGCAGAATCCTGGACACACTGGGGCAGAATGCTGGACACACTGAGGGCAGAATGCTGGAGCACTGGGGGCAGAATGCTGGACACACTGGGGCAGAATGCTGGACACACTGATGGCAGAATGCTGGAGCACTGGGGGCAGAATGCTGGACACACTGGGGGCAGAATACAGGAGACACTGGGGCAGAATGCTGGACACACTGGGGCAGAATGCTGGACACTGATGGCAGAATGCTGGAGCACTGGGGGCAGAATGTTGGACATACTGGGGGCAGAATACAGGAGACACTGGGGCAAAATGCTGGACACACTGGGGGAAGAATGCTAGATACACTGGGTTCAGAATGCTGGACACACTGGGGCAGAATGCTGGACACACTGAGGGCAGAATGCTGGACAAAATGGGGGCAGAATGCTGTACAAACTGGGGGCAGAATGCTGGACACACTGGGGCAGAATGCTGGACAAAATGAGGGCATAATGCTGGTGCACTGGGGGCAGAATGCTGGACACACTGGGGCAGAATGCTGGCACACTGACGGCAAAATGCTGGACACACAGGGGGCAGAATGCTGGAGCACTGGGGGCAGAATGCAGGAGACACTTGGGGCAGAATGCTGGACACTGGGGCAGAATGCTAGAGCACTGGGGGCAGAATGCTGGAGCACTGGGGGCAGAATGCTGGACACACTGAGGTAGAATGCTGGACACACTGGGGCAGAATGCTGGAGCACTGGGGGCAGAATGCTGGAAACACTGGGGCAGAATGCTGGACACACTGAGGGCAGAATGCTGGACACACCGGGGGCAGAATGCTGGACACACCGGGGGCAGAATGCTGGACACACTGGGGGCAGAATGTTGGACACACTGGGGCAGAATGCTGGACACACTGAGGGCATTATGCTGGAGCACTGGGGGCAGAATGCTGGACACACTGAGGGCAGAATGCTGGCGCACTGGGGGCCAAATGCTGGACACACTGGGGGCAGAATGCTGAACACACTGGGGCACAATGCTGAACATACTGGGGGCAGTATGCTGGATCACCGGGGACAGAATGCTGGACACACTGGTGCAGAATGCTGGACACACTGGGGCAGAATGCTGGACACACTGGGGGAGAATGCTGGACACACTGAGTTCAGAATGCTGGAGCACTGGGGGCAGATCGCTGGACACACTGGGGGCAGAATGCTGGACACACTGGCGCAGAATGCTGAAAACACTGAGGGCATAATGCTGGAGCACTGGGGGCAGAATGCTGGACACACTGGGGCAGAATGCTGGACAAACTGAGGGCAGAATGCTGGACACACAGGAGGCAGAATGCTGGAGCACTGGGGGCAGAATGCAGGAGACACTTGGGGCAGAATGCTGGAGCTCTGAGGGCAGAATGCTAGAGCACTTGGGCAGAATGCTGGACACACTGAGGCAGAATGCTGGACACACTGGGGCAGAATGCTGGACACACTGAGGACAGAATACTGGAGTGCTGGTGGCAGAATGCTTGACACACTGGGAGCAGAATGCAGGAGACACTTGGAGCAGAATGCTGGAGCACTAAGGGTAGAATGCTGGACACACTGGGGGCAGAATGCTGGAGCACTGGGGCAGAATGCTGGACACACTGGGGGCAGAATGCTGGAGCACTGGGGGCAGAATGCTGGACACACTGGGGCAGAATGCTGGACACACTGAGGACAGAATACTGGAGCACTGGTGGCAGAATGCTTGACACACTGGGAGCAGAATGCAGGAGAAACTTGGAGCAGAATGCTGGAGCACTGGGGGCAGAATGCTGGACACACTGGGGCAGAATGCTGGACACACTGAGGGCAATATGCTGGGAGCAGAATACTGGACACACTGTTGCAGAATGCTGGACACACTGAGGGCAGAATGCTGGAGCACTGGGGGCAGAATGCTGGACACACTGGGGCAGAATACAGGAGACACTGGGTCAGAATGCTGGACACACTGGGGCAGATTGCTGGACACACTGATGGCAGAATGCTGGAGCACTGGGGGCAGAATGTTGGACATACTGGGGGCAGAATACAGGAGACACTGGGGCAAAATGCTGGACACACTAGGGGAAGAATGCTAGATACACTGGGGGCAGAATGCTGGACACACTGGGGCAGAATGCTGGACACACTGAGAGCAGAATGCTGGAGCACTGGGGGCAGAATGCTGGACAAACTGGGGGCAGAATGCTGGACACACTGGGGCAGAATGCTGGACACACTGAGGGCATAATGCTGGTGCACTGGGGGCAGAATGCTGGAAACACTGGGGCAGAATGCTGGACACACCGGGGGCAAAATGCTGGACACACAGGGGGCAGAATGCTGGAGCACTGGGGGCAGAATGCAGGAGACACTTGGGGCAGAATGCTGGAGCACTGGGGGCAGAATGCTGGACACACTGAGGGCAAAATGCTGGACACACTGGGGGAAGAATGCTGGACACACTGGGGGCAGAATGCTGGACACACTGGGGGCAGAATGCAGGACACACTGAGGGCAGAATGCTGGAGCACTGGGGGCAGAATGCTGGACACACTGGGGCAGAATGCTGGACACACTGGGGCAGAATGCTGGACACACTGGGGCAGAATGCTGGACACACTGGGGCAGAATGCTGGACACACTGAGGGCAGAATGCTGGAGCACTGGGGGCAGAACGCTGGACACACTGGGGGCAGAATGCTGGACACACTGGCGCAGAATGCTGGAAACACTGGGGGCATAATGCTGGAGCACTGGGGGCAGAATGCTGGACACACTGGGGCAGAATGCTGGACAAACTGAGGGCAGAATGCTGGACACACGGGGCAGAATGCTGGAGCACTGGGGGCAGAATGCAGGAGACACTTGGGGCAGAATGCTGGAGCACTGAGGTCAGAATGCTGGAGCACTGGGGCAGAATGCTGGACACACTGAGGCAGAATGCTGGAAAACACTGGGGCAGAATGCTGGAGCACTGGGGGCAGAATGCAGGAGACACTTGGGGCAGAATGCTGGAGCACTGGGGGCAGAATGCTGGACACACTGAGGGCAAAATGCTGGACACACTGGGGGAAGAATGCTAGACACACTGGGGGCAGAATGCTGGACACACTGGGGCAGAATGCAGGACACACTGAGGGCAGAATGCTGGAGCACTGGGGGCAGAATGCTGGACACACTGGGGCAGAATGCTGGACACACTGAGGCAGAATGCTGGACACACTGGGGCAGAATGCTGGACACACTAAGGGCAGAATGCTGGCGCACGGGGGGCCAAATGCTGGACATACTGGGGGCAGAATGCTGAACACACTGGGGCACAATGCTGGACATAGTGAGGGCAGTATGCTGGATCACCGGGGACAGAATGCTGGACACACTGGTGCAGAATGCTGGACACACTGGTGCAGAATGCTGGACACACTGAGGGCAGAATGCTGGAGCACTGGGGGCAGAACGCTGGACACACTGGGGGCAGAATGCTGGAAACACTGGCGCAGAATGCTGGAAACATTGGGGGCATAATGCTGGAGCACTGGGGGCAGAATGCTGGACACACTGGGGCAGAATGCTGGACAAACTGAGGGCAGAATGCTGGACACACGGGGCAGAATGCTGGAGCACTGGGGGCAGAATGCAGGAGACACTTGGGGCAGAATGCTGGAGCACTGAGGTCAGAATGTTGGAGCACTGGGGCAGAATGCTGGACACACTGAGGCAGAATGCTGGAAAACACTGGGGCAGAATGCTGGACACACTGAGGACAGAATACTGGAGTGCTGGTGGCAGAATGCTTGACACACTGGGAGCAGAATGCAGGAGACACTTTGAGCAGAATGCTGGAGCACTGGGGGCAGAATGCTTGACACACTGGGGCAGAATGCTGAACACATTGAGGGCAAAATGCTGGGGGCAGAATCCTGGACACACTGGGGCAGAATGCTGGACACACTGAGGGCAGAATGCTGGAGCACTGGGGGCAGAATGCTGGACACACTGGGGCAGAATGCTGGACACACTGATGGCAGAATGCTGGAGCACTGGGGGCAGAATGCTGGACACACTGGGGGCAGAATACAGGAGACACTGGGGCAGAATGCTGGACACACTGGGGCAGAATGCTGGACACAATGATGGCAGAATGCTGGAGCACTGGGGGCAGAATGTTGGACATACTGGGGGCAGAATACAGGAGACACTGGGGCAAAATGCTGGACACACTGGGGGAAGAATGCTAGATACACTGGGGGCAGAATACTGGACACACTGAGGGCAGAATGATGGACAAACTGGGGGCAGAATGCTGGACAAACTGGGGGCAGAATGCTGGACACACTGGGGCAGAATGCTGGACACACTGGGGCAGAATGCTGGACACACTGATGGCAGAATGCTGGAGCACTGGGGGCAGAATGCTGGACACACTGGGGGCAGAATACAGGAGACACTGGGGCAGAATGCTGGACACACTGAGGGCAGAATGCTGGACAAACTGGGGGCAGAATGCTGGACAAACTGGGGGCAGAATGCTGGACACACTGGGGCAGAATGCTGGACACAATGAGGGCATAATGCTGGTGCACTGGGGGCAGAATGCTGGACACACTGGGGCAGAATGCTGGACACACTGACGGCAAAATGCTGGACACACGGGACAGAATGCTGGAGCACTGGGGGCAGAATGCAGGAGACACTTGGGGCAGAATGCTGGAGCACTGGGGGCAGAATGCTGGACACACTGGGGCAGAATGCTGGACACACTGAGGGCAATATGCTAGACACACTGGGGGAAGAATGCTGGACACACTGGGGGCAGAATGCTGGACACACTGGGGCAGAATGCTGGACACACTGAGCGCAGAATGCTGGAGCACTGGGGGCAGAATGCAGGACAGACGGGTCAGAATGCTGGAGCACTGGGGGCAGAATGCAGGAGACACTGGGGGCAGAATGCTGGACACACTGAGGGCAGAATACTGGAGCACTGGGGGCAGAATGCTGGAGCACTAGGGGCAGAATGCTGGACACACTAGGGCAGAATGCTGGACACACTGAGGGCAATATGCTAGACACACTGGGGGAAGAATGCTAGACACACTGGGGGCAGAATGCTGGACACACTGGGGCAGAATGCTGGACACACTGAGCGCAGAATGCTGGAGCACTGGGGGCAGAATGCTGGACACACTGGGGCAGAATGCTGGACACACTGATGGCAGAATGCTGGAGCACTGGGGGCAGAATGCTGGACACACTGGGGGCAGAATACAGGAGACACTGGGGCAGAATGCTGGACACACTGGGGCAGAATGCTGGACACACTGGTGGCAGAATGCTGGATCACTGGGGGCAGAATGTTGCACATACTGGGGGCACAATACAGGAGACACTGGGGCAGGATGCTGGACACACTGGGGCAAAATGCTTGACACTCTGAGGGCAGAATGCTGGAGCACTGGGGGCAGAATGCAGGACAGACTGGGGTCAGAATGCTGGAGCACTGGGGGCAGAATGCAGGAGACACTGGGGGCAGAATGCTGGACACACTGAGGGCAGAATACTGGAGCACTGGGGGCAGAATGCTGGAGCACTGGGGGCAGAATGCTGGACACACTGGGGCAGAATGCTGGACACACTGGGGCAGAATGCTGGACACACTGAGGACAAAATACTGGAGCACAGGTGGCAGAATGCTTGACACACTGGGAGCGGAATGCAGGAGACACTTGGAGCAGAATGCTGGAGCACTAAGGGCAGAATGCTGGACACACTGAAGCAGAATGCTGGACACACTTGGGGCAGAATGCAGGAGACACTGGGGGCAGAATGCTGGAGCACTGGGTGCAGAATGCTGGACATACTGGGGGTAGAATGCTGGACACACTGGGGCAGAATGCTGGACACACTGTGGCAGAATACTGGAGGCACTGGGGCAGAATGCTGGACACACTGAGGGCAGAATGCTGGAGCACTGGGGGCAGAATGCTGGAGCACTGGGGGCAGAATGCTGGACACACTGGGGCATAATGCTGGAGCACTGGGGGCAGAATGCTGGACACACTGGAGGCTGGACTGGAGACAGGTGGTGCAAGAATAGAGATACGGGGCAGAATGAAAGAAATGGGGCAGGAATGCTGGACACACTGAGGACAGAATACTGGAGTGCTGGTGGCAGAATGCTTGACACACTGGGAGCAGAATGCAGGAGACACTTGGAGCAGAATGCTGGAGCACTAAGGGTAGAATGCTGGACACACTGGGGGCAGAATGCTGGACACACTGGGGCAGAATGCTGGACACCCTGAGGACAGAATACTGGAGCACTGGTGGCAGAATGCTTGACACACTGGGAGCAGAATGCAGGAGACACTTGGAGCAGAATGCTGGAGCACTGGGGGCAGAATGCTGAACACACTGGGGCAGAATGCTGGACACACTGAGGGCAAAATGCTGGGGGCAGAATCCTGGACACACTGGGGCAGAATGCTGGACACACTGAGGGCAGAATGCTGGAGCACTGGGGGCAGAATGCTGGACACACTGGGGCAGAATGCTGGACACACTGATGGCAGAATGCTGGAGCACTGGGGGCAGAATGCTGGACACACTGGGGGCAGAATGCAGGAGACACTGGGGCAGAATGCTGGACACACTGGGGCAGAATGCTGGACACTGATGGCAGAATGCTGGAGCACTGGGGGCAGAATGTTGGACATACTGGGGGCAGAATACAGGAGACACTGGGGCAAAATGCTGGACACACTGGGGGAAGAATGCTAGATACACTGGGTTCAGAATGCTGGACACACTGGGGCAGAATGCTGGACACACTGAGGGCAGAATGCTGGACAAAATGGGGGCAGAATGCTGTACAAACTGGGGGCAGAATGCTGGACACACTGGGGCAGAATGCTGGACAAAATGAGGGCATAATGCTGGTGCACTGGGGGCAGAATGCTGGACACACTGGGGCAGAATGCTGGCACACTGACGGCAAAATGCTGGACACACAGGGGGCAGAATGCTGGAGCACTGGGGGCAGAATGCAGGAGACACTTGGGGCAGAATGCTGGACACTGGGGCAGAATGCTGGACACACTGAGGGCAATATGCTGGACACACTGGGGGAAGAATGCTAGACACACTGGGGGCAGAATGCTGGACACACTGGGGCAGAATGCTGGACACACTGAGGGCAGAATGCAGGAGCACTGGGGGCAGAATGCTGGACACACTGGGGCAGAATGCTGGACACACTGATGGCAGAATGCTGGAGCACTGGGGGCAGAATGCTGGACACACTGGGGGCAGAATACAGGAGACACTGGGGCAGAATGCTGGACACACTGGGGCAGAATGCTGGACACACTGATGGCAGAATGCTGGAGCACTGGGGGCAGAATGCTGGACACACTGGGGGCACAATACAGGAGACACTGGGGCAGAATGCTTGACACACTGGGGCAGAATGCTGGACACACTGATGGCAGAATGCTGGAGCACTGGGGGCAGAATGTTGGACATACTGGGGGCACAATACAGGAGACACTGGGGCAGAATGCTGGACACACTGGGGCAGAATGCTTGACACACTGAGGGCAGAATGCTGGAGCACTGGGGGCAGAATGCAGGACAGACTGGGGTCAGAATGCTGGACACACTGGGGGAAGAATGATGGACACACTGGGGGAAGAATGCTGGACAAACTGGGGGCAGAATGCTGGACACACTTGGGCAGAATGCTGGACACACTGGGGCAGAATCCTGGACACACTGAGGGCTGAATGCTGGAGCACTGGGGGCAGAATGCTGGACACACTGGGGGCAGAATGCTGGAGCACTGGGGGCAGAATGCTGGACACACTTCTTGGCAGAATGCGGGACACACTGGGGCAGAATGCTGGACACACTGGGGCAGAATGCTGGACACACTGGGGGCAAAACGCTGGACACACTGGGGGCAGAATGCAGGAGACACTGGGGGCAGAATGCTGGAGCACTGGGGGCAGAATGCTGGACACACTGGGGCAGAATCCTGGACACACTGAGGGCTGAATGCTGGAGCACTGGGGGCAGAATGCTGGAGCACTAAGGGTAGAATGCTGGACACACTGGGGGCAGAATGCTGGACACACTGGGGCAGAATGCTGGACACCCTGAGGACAGAATACTGGAGCACTGGTGGCAGAATGCTTGACACACTGGGAGCAGAATGCAGGAGACACTTGGAGCAGAATGCTGGAGCACTGGGGGCAGAATGCTGAACACACTGGGGCAGAATGCTGGACACACTGAGGGCAAAATGCTGGGGGCAGAATCCTGGACACACTGGGGCAGAATGCTGGACACACTGAGGGCAGAATGCTGGAGCACTGGGGGCAGAATGCTGGACACACTGGGGCAGAATGCTGGACACACTGATGGCAGAATGCTGGAGCACTGGGGGCAGAATGCTGTACACACTGGGGGCAGAATACAGGAGACACTGGGGCAGAATGCTGGACACACTGGGGCAGAATGCTGGACACTGATGGCAGAATGCTGGAGCACTGGGGGCAGAATGTTGGACATACTGGGGGCAGAATACAGGAGACACTGGGGCAAAATGCTGGACACACTGGGGGAAGAATGCTAGATACACTGGGGGCAGAATACTGGACACACTGGGGCAGAATGCTGGACACACTGAGGGCAGAATGCTGGACAAAATGGGGGCAGAATGCTGTACAAACTGGGGGCAGAATGCTGGACACACTGGGGCAGAATGCTGGACAAAATGAGGGCATAATGCTGGTGCACTGGGGGCAGAATGCTGGACACACTGGGGCAGAATGCTGGCACACTGACGGCAAAATGCTGGACACACAGGGGGCAGAATGCTGGAGCACTGGGGGCAGAATGCAGGAGACACTTGGGGCAGAATGCTGGACACTGGGGCAGAATGCTGGACACACTGGGGGAAGAATGCTAGACACACTGGGGGCAGAATGCTGGACACACTGGGGCAGAATGCTGGACACACTGAGGGCAGAATGCATTAGCACTGGGGGCAGAATGCTGGACACACTGGGGCAGAATGCTGGACACACTGATGGCAGAATGCTGGAGCACTGGGGGCAGAATGCTGGACACACTGGGGGCAGAATACAGGAGACACTGGGGCAGAATGCTGGACACACTGGGGCAGAATGCTGGACACACTGATGGCAGAATGCTGGAGCACTGGGGGCAGAATGCTGGACACACTGGGGGCACAATACAGGAGACACTGGGGCAGAATGCTGGACACACTGGGGCAGAATGCTGGACACACTGATGGCAGAATGCTGGAGCACTGGGGGCAGAATGTTGGACATACTGGGGGCACAATACAGGAGACACTGGGGCAGAATGCTGGACACACTGGGGCAGAATGCTTGACACACTGAGGGCAGAATGCTGGAGCACTGGGGGCAGAATGCAGGACAGACTGGGGTCAGAATGCTGGAGCACTGGGGGCAGAATGATGGACACACTGGGGGAAGAATGCTGGACAAACTGGGGGCAGAATGCTGGACACACTTGGGCAGAATGCTGGACACACTGGGGCAGAATCCTGGACACACTGAGGGCTGAATGCTGGAGCACTGGGGGCAGAATGCTGGACACACTGGGGGCAGAATGCAGGAGACACTGGGGCAGAATGCTGGAGCACTGGGGGCAGAATGCTGGACACACTTCTCGGCAGAATGCGGGACACACTGGGGCAGAATGCTGGACACACTGGGGCAGAATGCTGGACACACTGGGGGCAGAATGCAGGAGACACTGGGGGCAGAATGCAGGAGACACTGGGGGCAGAATGCTGGAGCACTGGGGGCAGAATGCTGGACACACTTGGCAGAATGCTGGAGCACTGGGGACAGAATGCTGGACACACTGGGGCAGAATGCTGGACACACTGAGGGCAGAATGCAGGAGCACTGGGGGCAGAATGCTGGACACACTGGGGCAGAATGCTGGACACACTGATGGCAGAATGCTGGAGCACTGGGGGCAGAATGCTGGACACACTGGGGGCAGAATACAGGAGACACTGGGGCAGAATGCTGGACACACTGGGGCAGAATGCTGGACACACTGATGGCAGAATGCTGGAGCACTGGGGGCAGAATGTTGGACATACTGGGGGCACAATACAGGAGAAACTGGGGCAGAATGCTGGACACACTGGGGCAGAATGCTTGACACACTGAGGGCAGAATGCTGGAGCACTGGGGGCAGAATGCAGGACAGACTGGGGTCAGAATGCTGGAGCACTGGGGGCAGAATGATGGACACACTGGGGGAAGAATGCTGGACAAACTGGGGGCAGAATGCTGGACACACTTGGGCAGAATGCTGGACACACTGGGGCAGAATCCTGGACACACTGAGGGCTGAATGCTGGAGCACTGGGGGCAGAATGCTGGACACACTGGGGGCAGAATGCAGGAGACACTGGGGCAGAATGCTGGAGCACTGGGGGCAGAATGCTGGACACACTTCTTGGCAGAATGCGGGACACACTGGGGCAGAATGCTGGACACACTGGGGCAGAATGCTGGACCACTGGGGGCAAAACGCTGGACACACTGGGGGCAGAATGCAGGAGACACTGGGGGCAGAATGCAGGAGACACTGGGGGCAGAATGCTGGAGCACTGGGGGCAGAATGCTGGACACACAGGGGCAGAATGCTGGAGCACTGGGGACAGAATGCTGGACACACTGGGGCAGAATGCTGGAGCACTGGGGGCAGAATGCTGGAGAACTGGGGGCAGAATGCTGGACACACTGAGGCAGAATGCTGGAGCACTGGGGGCAGAATGCTGGAAACACTGAGGCAGAATGCTGGACACACTGGGGCAGAATGCTGGACACACTGAGGGCAGAATGTTGGACACACTGGGGCAGAATGCTGGACACACTGGGGCAGAATGCTGGACACACTGAGGGCAGAATGTTGGACACACTGGGGCAGAATGCTGGACACACTGTGGCAGAATGCTGGACACACTGTGGCAGAATGCTGGACACACTGAGGGCAGAATGCTGGAGCACTGGGGGCAGAATGCTGGAAACACTGGGGCACAATGCTGGACACACTGAGGGCAGAATGCTGGGCACACTGAGGGCAGAATGCTGGGCACACTGAGGGCAGAATGCTGGGCACACTGAGGGCAGAATGCTGGACACACCGGGGGCAGAATGCTGGACACACCGGGGGCAGAATGTTGGACACACTGGGGCAGAATGCTAGACACACTGAGGGCAGAATGCTGGAGCACTGGGGGCAGAATGCTGGACACACTGGGGCAGAATGCTGGAGCACTGGGGGCCAAAAGCTGGACACACTGGGGGCAGAATGCTGAACACACTGGGGCACAATGCTGGACATACTGAGGGCAGTATGCTGGATCGCCGGGGACAGGATGCTGGACACACTGGTGCAGAATGCTGGACACACTGGGGCAGAATGCTGGACACACTGGGGGAGAATGCTGGACACACTGAGGGCAGAATGCTGGAGCACTGGGGGCAGAACGCTGGAGCACGGGGGGCAGAACGCTGGACACACTAGGGGCAGAATGCTGGACAAACTGAGGGCAGAATTCTGGACACACAGGGGGGCAGAATGCTGGAGCACTGGGGGCAGAATGCAGGAGACACTTGGGGCAGAATGCTGGACACACTGAGCCAGAATGCTGGACACACTGGGGCAGAATGCAGGAGACACTTGGAGCAGAATGCTGGAGCACTAAGGGTAGAATGATGGACACACTGGGGGCAGAATGCTGGACACATTGGGGCAGAATGCTGGACACACTGAAGCAGAATGCTGGACACACTTGGGGCAGAATGCAGGAGACACTGGGGGCAGAATGCTGGAGCACTGGGTGCAGAATGCTGGACATACTGGGGGCAGAATGCTGGACACACTGGGGCAAAATGCTGGACACACTGGGGCAGAATGCTGGACACACTGGGGGCAGAATGCTGGACACACTGGGGCAGAATGCTGGAGCACTGGGGACAGAATGCTGGACACACTGGGGCAGAATGCTGGAGCACTGGGGGCAGAATGCTGGACACACTGGAGGCAGGACTGGAGACAGGTGGTGCAAGAATAGAGATACGGGGCAGAATGAAAGAAATGGGGCAGGATTGGATCAAGCGGCAGGATGGATACGATGGAGACTGAGGCAGAATGCTGGAGCACTGGGGGCAGAATGCTGGACACACTGGGGCAGAATGCTGGACACACTGGGGCAGAATGCTGGACACACTGAGGACAGACTACTGGAGCACAGGTGGCAGAATGCTTGACACACTGGGAGCAGAATGCAGGAGACACTTGGAGCAGAATGCTGGAGCCCTAAGGGCAGAATGCTGGACACACTGGGGGAAGAATGCTGGACACACTGGGGCAGAATGCTGGACACACTGAAGCAGAATGCTGGACACACTTGGGGCAGAATGCAGGAGACACTGGGGGCAGAATGCTGGAGCACTGGGTGCAGAATGCTGGACATACTGGGGGTAGAATGCTGGACACACTGGGGCAAAATGCTGGACACACTGGGGCAGAATGCTGGACACACTGGGGGCAGAATGCTGGACACACTGTGGCAGAATACTGGAGGCACTGGGGCAGAATGCTGGACACACTGAGGGCAGAATACTGGAGCACTGGGGGCAGAATGCTGGAGCACTGGGGGCAGAATGCTGGACACACTGGGGCAGAATGCTGGAGCACTGGGGGCAGAATGCTGGACACACTGGAGGCAGGACTGGAGACAGGTGGTGCAAGAATAGAGATACGGGGCAGAATGAAAGAAATGGGGCAGGATTGGATCAAGCGGCAGGATGGATACGATGGAGACAGATGGGGCAGGATGGGGAGATCATATGGGGCAGAATGGAAACTCATGAAGGCAGGATGGGAGAACATATGGATGAAGCCAGGAATGAGACACACTGGGGCCAGGTCTGTGCTGAAAGAAAGATGAAAAACAAAGATTAAGGACTTCACCTAGAGACATCACTGGTGAGTCAGTGTGTTACCTATACACTAACACTATACACTGTATGCTATATACAGAGCTCCTGTGTATAATGTCACCGGTAATCACTGTATTACCTGTACACAGACACTGCATACTAAGTACAGATCTTCTGTGTATAATGGCACTTATGGTGATGGTATTGTGTTTTTTTATTACTGATCAGTATTGTAGTATTCAGTCACTATGGGGTGGTAATATATGGTCTGGACATGGCGTTGCGGTATTTGTCCCTTGTATGTGCTATTTGGTCACTTTGTGGTGGTAATATGTGGTCTGGTCATGGTGCAGTGGTATTTGTTCCCTGTATTTGATATTATTCGATCACTGTGGTGGTAATATGGTGTCTGATCATGGTGTAGTGGTATTTGTTCTTTGTATGTGATACTCGATCACTGTGATTGTAATATGTGGTCTGGTCATAGTGCTGTGGTATTTGTTCATTGTATGTGATATTATTGGTAATGTTAAATATTGAAAAATAAATAAAAATATACCTAAATTGTATTGCATATTTTAACAAATATTTAGTAGGTTACAGCAGAGTAGGGCCCGGCCACAAGTGTGTACCGTGTTATGGTGGTGGCTTAAAAAATCTTTTGGCCAAATCAAAAGCTGCCGGCTATATGTGTGATCTGGTGATGAGAACTGTTAATGTGTGATAGATGAGAAGTGGAGTTTTCCGAGAGAGAGCGGGGGTACTGTGGATAGTCGAGGGGTGGAGGCGGGGCTGGGGTGGAACCTGGGCGGAGTCTTAAGGGGGCCCCCAAAATTTTGCCAGTATGGGGCCCCGAAATTTCTAGTGGCAGCCCTAGCTGCTCCTACCTCCATAAGCCGTACGACCCTGGTCTATGCTGGTTGCAGCTGAGACCTTGGTGCTTTATATAGGGGAGTTGTGTTGTCTCTGTCCTACCTGCTTCCTCAGCATCATTAGACTTTATCTTTTTCAGAGGTTAAAGGGAAGGTGCCACGTTTTAATATTGTAAATAAAAAAAAAAACCTCTTTAATTCCTTATTTTCATAAGTTATTTTCAAGTGCATAGTATTTATTGTTTTTTTTTTATTCATTTTTTTTCTGCCACTGGGCGCCGCCATTTTGATTTTCAGGACTGTAAGTGCAGCTGCACGACACTTACTGTCTTCACATACGGCAGCCCTGGGCATAGGACTCAGCAGTCGGCATCCGACCCCATAGCTAGCATTATAAGCTACTCTGCTCTGATGTGGCCACGCCCCCTGGGCGGTCTCCACATCACAGCAGAGGCAGGAGGTCAGCGCCATCTTGCTTTAGCCTACAGTGGAGTGTACCTGACTGTGAGCTCCACTGTAGAGCCGTGCTGTTGGAGGAGCAGCTACATCTGTCTCCTCTCACACTCAGCGGCCATTCCCTGTCCTCTGCTGCCTGTAATCTCTAGAATCGCTAGAGAGGGTGAAGTGCTGCGGTCTGATGTCCTCTTATCAGGAGCTGCAGAGAGGTAACAGAGGGGGATGGGGGCGGCTCTCTGTGCTGCTCCGACCCTGTCTCACTATAGCTCCTCACAGGACATCAGACCCTGCATCTATTACTATACTGTGCTGAGCCAAGTATCTAATCCTCTCCTGTGCTGACCTGTGTATCTAATCCTCTCCTGTGTGATACTGTCTGCTGAGCCGTGTATCTAATCCTCTCCTGTGTAATACTGTGTGCTGAGCCTTGTATCTAATCCTCTCCTGTGTGATACTGTCTGCTGAGCCGTGTATCTAATCCTCTCCTGTGTGATACTGTGTGCTGAGCCTTGTATCTAATCCTCTCCTATGTGATACTGTCTGCTGAGCCATGTATCTAATCCTCTCCTGTGTGATAGTGACTGCTGAGCCGTGTATCTAATCCTATACTGTGTGCTGAGCCGTGTATCTAATCCTATCCTGTGTGATACTGTATGCTGAGCCGTGTATCTAATCCTCTCCTGTGTGATACTGTATGCTGAGCCGTGTATCTAATCCTATCCTGAGTGATACTGTCTGCTGAGCTGTGTATCTAATCCTATCCTGTGTGATAATGTCTGCTGAGCCGTGTATCTAATCCTATCCTGTGATACTGTCTGCTGAGCTGTGTATCTAATCCTATCCTGTGATAATGTCTGCTGAGCCGTGTATCTAATCCTATCCTGTGTGATACTGTCTGCTGAGCCGTGTATCTAATCCTATCCTGTGTGATACTGTCTGCTGAGCTGTGTATCTAATCCTATCCTGTGTGATAATGTCTGCTGAGCCGTGTATCTAATCCTATCCTGTGTGATACTGTCTGCTGAGCTGTGTATCTAATCCTATCCTGTGTGATACTGTCTGCTGAGCCGTGTATCTAATCCTATCCTGTGTGATACTGTCTGCTGAGCTGTGTATCTAATCCTATCCTGTGTGATACTGTCTGCTGAGCCGTGTATCTAATCCTATCCTGTGTGATACTGTCTGCTGAGCTGTGTATCTAATCCTATCCTGTGTGATAATGTCTGCTGAGCCGTGTATCTAATCCTATCCTGTGTGATACTGTCTGCTGAGCTGTGTATCTAATCCTCTCCAGTGTGATACTGTCTGGTGAGCCATGTATCTAATCCTCTCCTGTGTGATACTGTCTGGTGAGCCATGTATCTAATCCTCTCCTGTGTGATACTGTCTGCTGAGCCGTGTATCTAATCCTCTCCTGTGTGATACTGTCTGGTGAACCGTGTATCTAATCCTATCCTGTGCTGACCTGTGTATCTAAGGCTATGTGCACACGTCCGGATTTTTAGCGTTTTTTTTTTTTGCGGAATTTCGCCATAAAAACGCTATAAATCCACTAAAAAAACGCTAACATTATGCATCCTATCATTTAGAATGCATTCCGCATTTTTTGTGCAGATGTTAGCGTTTTTTTCCGCAAAAAAAATGCATACCGCAAAAAATCCGGACTTGCTCTATCTTTTTGCGGATTTCCTATCAAAAAGGACATTCCGGAAAACAAAAATAAAAAGCAAAAAATCCGCGCAAATTCCGCAAGAAATCCGCGCAAAAAAAGCACGCGGATTTCTGGCAGAATTCTCAGGATTATGTCAGGAAAAAATCCTGACGTGTGCACATAGCCTAATCCTGTGAAATACTGACTGCTGAGCCGTGTATCTAATCCTCTCCTGTGTGATACTGTCTGGTGAACCGTGTATCTAATCCTCTCCTGTGTGATACTGTCTGGTGAACCGTGTATCTAATCCTCTCCTGTGTGATACTGTCTGGTGAACCGTGTATCTAATCCTCTCCTGTGTGATACTGTCTGGTGAACCGTGTATCTAATCCACTTCTATGCACTCCTCTCCCCCCTGCATATCTTTCCCCATTGC
The DNA here is from genome assembly GCF_032444005.1 of Ranitomeya imitator. Lineage (NCBI taxonomy): Eukaryota > Metazoa > Chordata > Amphibia > Anura > Dendrobatidae > Ranitomeya > Ranitomeya imitator. Next base: position 324,779,199 of record NC_091286.1, on the reverse strand, counting down.
ACACGCAACTCAATGTGTACGATAACAGGAGCTGCGAGCGTCATGCTGTATTATGGCATTATGTGAGATCTATATGACGGTATTATGTGATCTGTATGGTGGTATTATGCTTGATCAGTATTGTGAGAATTATATGGTGGTATTGTGTGTGATCTATATGGCGGTATTATGTGAGAACACTGGCAGCATTATGTGTGATCTATATGGCGGTATTATGTGAGAACACTATGGCAGTATTATGTGTGATCTATATGGTGGTATGTGAGAACACTGGCAGTATTATGTGTGATCTATATGGTGGTATGTGAGAACACTGGCGGTATGTGTGATCTATATGGCGGTATTATGTGAGAACACTATGGCAGTATTATGTGTGATCTATATGGTGGTATGTGAGAACACTGGCGGTATTATGTGTGATCTATATGGCGGTATGTGAGAACACTGGCGGTATTATGTGTGATCTATATGGTGGTATTATGTGAGAACTGTATGACAGTATTGTGTGATCTATTTGATAGTATTGTGTGTGATCTATATGGCGGTATTATGTGAGAACACTATGGCAGTATTATCTTCAGAAAGCGGACCCATTCTATGGTGGTTCTGGCTGAGCACCTGCACGCGGGTCTGGGGTAATAGAGGGGGCAGCATGACCTCCAGTTAGGTGTAGTCAGGGGAAGGCTGGTGAGGCAGCTGAAGAGAGGGGGTCTCGTTTTTATTGTTACTATATGGCTACATTTCCTTCCCAGCGTCACCCCGGACTTCGCCTGTCACCTCGCTTTCACATATTGCCAGGACAGGATGGAGAAGACAGGATCTGAGGAGGGGAATGGGGTCTGCATGCAAAGTCTGGATCAGACCAGGCCATCAATCCGCAGAAATGTTTCCTGGATTTCTGTGGAGCAAACAAGCAGATGGTCCATCCATGTGTATAAAAGACAGCGCTCTATGTACAATCCCTGGCTGCTCCGCGCACCAAACAGGGGGCCCCCATAGACCAGCACACTGCTCTCCTGAAATACTCTGTGCTGCTTTCACCCTGCTCCCTCCACCACATATCTCCCAGAATCCTTGCTGCCTGCCATCCTCGGTGACCATTTACTTGTCAGTATAAGGCTGCTTTCACACTAGCGTCGGTACGAGCCTTTCGCAGTGCGTCGTACCGACGTATGCTGTGAAAGAAATGTCCGACGTGGGCAGCAGAAGCAGTCTTACACGCTTCCGCTGCCCCATTGTTAGGTCTGGGCATGAGGGGGCGGAGTTTCGGCCGTGCATACGCGGTTGAAAATGGTGGACTCGACGCACAAACGTTACATGTAACTTTTTTTGTGGCGGCGGTCCACCAAAACATGACGCAACCGTCGCACGACAGTTGTGACGTGTGGCAATACGTCGCAATGCGTCGGTAATGTTAGTCTATGGGGAAAAAACGCATCCTGCAGACAACTTTGCAGGATGCGTTTTTTCTCCTGAATGACGCATTGCAACGTACAGCCAACAACGCTAGTGTGAAAGTAGCCTAAGGCTGCTGTCCACTATCAGTATTTGGTCAGTATTTTACCTCAGTATTTGTAAGCCAAAACCAGGAGTGGGTGATAAATGCAGAAGTGGTGCACATGTTTCTATTATACTTTTCCTCTATTTGTTCCACTCCTGGTTTTGGCTTACAAATACTGATGTAAAATACTGACCAAATACTGCTAGTGTGACGGCAGCCATACTCTGCAGTCACCAACAAAATGGCTGCTCACTGGGTTCCTGAATATCATCCTCTCTAATCCCTTAGCAGACACACTCAGAAGGAGAGGAGAGGAGACATCACACATGTCAGCAGACTCCGCCCATAATTACTGCAGTGCAGTAATGTGAGCTATTTCTACACTAGGTTTTTCTGAAATTTCAGCAGCTGCTCCCCCTAGTGTTGAAAAGTGGAAATTCCAAAACTTTTCAAATTATTTTTCATATTTTACTAAATTATAAACAAATGATAATATTTTTTTAAGAAAATATAATCATTAATTCTTTACATTTTTACAATTTCTGAAAAAAAAATTTTTTTGATGGCACCTTCCCTTTAAGGAGGTTCAGAGTCTCTTATCTCCGCAGCTCCATGCCATCATATGTCTGCTAGACATCTTTCCTCACACACTTCTTATCCATCTCTTTACAGGAAGACTTTGCATACCCTCTGACTCCACCCTCTTAAGTGGGCAGGTGCATATGGAATGAGCTCATGTGGTTTTCATTTACAGTTTGTTTCCACAGTTTCCTAGTCTGCAGCATTTAAAGTCATTTACCCAATAGTATCCAGTATATATTATTGCAAACATGTGTCCCTGTTACCTAACAGTGTAGGGTATCAGCATCCTGGCACAGTAAGTGCATTAGCATTACCACAATACAAAAAGTGATATAAACACGTGTGATAAAAGATAACAGTAAAAATTGATTGTGTTGTGCCCTGCTTTGGGGTACTGTATATCTAGCTATCTGCTTATCTATCTATCTATCTATCTATCTATCTATCTATCTATCTATCTATCTATCTATCTATATATCTACCTATCTATTGTCCAAAAAAGTGAAGGCAGCACTCCAATAGAAAAAATAAAAGTGATTTATTGGCCCATGTGCAACATGGGCCAATAAGTCACTTTTATTTTTTCTATTGGAGTGCTGCCTTCACTTTTTTGGGCAATAGTATGAGGTTTGGTACATGCCTGGAAGGATTTTTTGCACCCTTTGTTTTCTTTTGGTGCTGCATTTGTTTTCTTTTTCTATATCTATCTATCTATCTATCTATCTATCTATCTATCTATCTATCTATCTATCTATCTATCTAAACAAACCATCTATAGACACACAGTCATAAGTCCAAATATATGCAAATTACAAAATCTTTATTAAGTCACAACAGGCTAAAAAAAAACAGCAGATAAGGAGAGTCCCAGTGCCACCCTCAGCACGTACATAAAGGACTGGGGTGGGTGTAAAGGAATTGTAACAATAGTATCAGCATAGATGGTAACAATACCAGTCCTCGTCTGTGGGTCAATACCACCATTTACATATTATGCCAAAAACAAGTGTCAGCAGAGGGGACAAATATGCAAAATATATATACCAATCAGTGTAACAGCACCAGTGTACAAGCACCCCACACCCGTCCACCCCATCCTCTCTGCTGACACTTGTTTTTGGCATAATACTGTATGTAAATGGTGGTATTGACCCACAGATGAGGACTTGGTATGGTTACCATCTATGCTGATACTATTGCTATGTACAATAACAAATTGTATTGTGGTACCGTGTTGGCCAGAAAAATCGATGTGAATACTTTTCTGCCCAATGATGACAGAAGTATTCTAGGAGTGATACCTTTATTGGCTAACCAGAAAATAATATGTTTGCAAGCTTTCAGAGCACAGTGGCTCCTTCTTCAGCCAAGATTACAAATCTTGCTTGTAATTTTGCCTGAAGAAGGAGCCACTGTGCTCTGAAAGGTTGCAAACATATTATTTTCTGGTTAGCCAATAAAGGTATCACTCCTAGAATACTTCTGCCATCATTGGGCAGAAAAGAATTCACATCGATACTATTGTTACAATTCCTTTGCACCCACCCCTGTCCTTTATGTACGTGCTGAGGGTGGCATGAAGACTCTCCTTATCTGCTATTTTTTTAGCCTGTTGTGACTTAACCCCTTCAAGTCGCGGCCCTTTTTCATTTTTGCGTTTTCATTTTTCACTTCCCTCCTTCCCAGAGCCATAACTTTTTTATTTTTTCGTCAATATGGTCATTTGAGGGCTTATTTTTTGCGGGACGAGTTGAACTTTTGAATAACACCATTGGTTTTACCATGTCTTTTACTAGAAAACGGGAAAAAAATTCCAAGTGCGGTGAAATTTCAAAAAAAGTTCAATCCCACACTTGTTTTTTGTTTGGCTTTTTTGCTAGGTTCATTAAATGCTAAAACTAACCTGTCATTGTGATTTTCTAGGTCATTTCGAGTTCATAGACATCTAAGATGTCTAGGTTATTTTTTATCCAAGTGGTGAAAAAAAATTCCAAACTTTGCTTAAAAGAAAAAAAAAAAAGTGCCATTTTCCGATCCCGAAGCGTCTCCATTTTTCGTGATCTGTGGTCAGGTGAGGGCTTATTTTTTGCGTGCCGAGCTGACGTTTTTAATAATACCATTTCGGTGCAGATGCATTCTCTTGATCGCCCGTTATTGCATTTTAATGCAATGTCAAGGTTTTCTATAGGGTTGAAATCTGGAAACTGGCTAGGCCACTCCAGGACCTTGAAATGCTTCTTACGAAGCCACTCCTTCGTTGCCCTGGCGGTGTGCTTTGGATCATTGTCATGTTGAAAGACCCAGCAACGTTTCATCTTCAATATCCTTGCTGATGGAAGGAGGTTTGCACTCAAAATCTCACGATACATGGCCCCATTCATTCTTTCATGTACCCGGATAAGTCGTCCTGGCCCCTTTGCAGAGAAACAGCCGCAAAGCATGATGTTTCCACCACCATGCTTTACAGTAGGTATGGTGTTTGATGGATGCAACTCAGTATTCTTTTTCCTCCAAACACGACAAGTTGTGTTTCTACCAAACAGTTCCAGTTTGGTTTCATCAGATCATAGGAAATTCTCCCAAAACTCCTCTGGATCATCCAAATGCTCTCTAGCAAACTTCAGACGGGCCCGGACATGTACTGGCTTAAGCAGTGGGACACGTCTGGCACTGCAGGATCTGAGTCCATGGTGGCGTAGTGTGTTACTTATGGTAGGCCTTGTTACATTGGTCCCAACTCTCTGCAGTTCATTCACTAGGTCCCCCCGCGTGGTTCTGCGATTTTTGCTCACCGTTCTTGTGATCATTCTGACCCCACGGGGTGGGATTTTGCATGGAGCCCCAGATCGAGGGAGATTATCAGTGGTCTTGTATGTCTTCCATTTTCTAATTATTGCTCCCACTGTTGATTTCTTCACTCCAAGCTGGTTGGCTATTGCAGATTCAGTCTTCCCAGCCTGGTACAGGGCTACAATTTTGTTTCTGGTGTCCTTTGACAGCTCTTTGGTCTTCACCATAGTGGAGTCTGGAGTCAGACTGTTTGAGGGTGTGCACAGGTGTCTTTTTATACTGATAACAAGTTTAAACAGGTGCCATTACTACAGGTAATGAGTGGAGGAAAGATGAGACTCTTAAAGAAGAAGTTACAGGTCTGTGAGAGCCAGAAATCTTGATTTTGTTTCTGACCAAATACTTATTTTCCACCATAATATGCAAATAAAATGTTAAAAAAACAGACAATGTGATTTTCTGGATTTTTTTTCTCAGTTTGTCTCCCATAGTTGAGGTCTACCTATGATGTAAATTACAGACGCCTCTCATCTTTTTAAGTGGTGGAACTTGCACTATTGCTGACTGACTAAATACTTTTTTGCCCCACTGTATGTTACCGCCTCAGCAATCATGGAAATGCTTGGCTATACAGCCAGCAAGAACAACAGAAGTACGTGCCCCCTTGGAAAAGAAGACTGGATAAAAGGGTTGAGCGACCTTTACTTTTTAGGGTCGAGTCGGGTTTTGCGAAACCTGACTATCTCAAAAGTCGAGTCGAGTGAAATCGGCCAATTATCGCGAAAAGTCGGGGATCGACCGAAACACGAAACCCAATGCAAGTCAATGGGGAAGCATAGTCAGCAGTGAGTGGAGGCCAGGAAAACACCTACAGTGCCCATTTTAATGGCAAAAACATCCATTCTTGGTACTGAAGCTTGTCAATCTTAATTTACCTTATAATTATAGTTAGGCATTGGACATTGGGGGTCATTTGGCTAAAGTTGTGGGGGGTTTGACTGGGTCAAGTATTTAGTGGGCCCAGGAAACGTGGACCACATCACGGCAGTGGAGCAGACAGAGGTAAGTATTTCAACTTTGCAAGTGCTGTGATCCTGAGCAAGCAGGGGGGGCCCACTCGTTCGTATTGGCACTGGCACAGGGCCCCTCAATGTACGGTGGTGTGTTTGCACAGCCGGGGCGCCTCCCACCGGCAGCGAGACACTTTTGCGTACTATGAGGGGCCCTGTGCCAGTGACGCCGCCAACGAGAATTCCCCCTCACCTGATGAAGGAACCTGCACTTTCTTCTGCACCTTCCTCTTTGTCCCTGTGTAAGGTGGTATAGTATGAGGGAAAGGGAACCTCACTTTCAGCAGGTTCAGAATCTGGCTGTGTAGCATGCAAGGGGAATGTCTGGGTCAATGTAAATCTTTATTTTTATATAGCGCTAACATATTCCGCAGCGCTTTACAGTTTTGCACACATTATCATCACTGTCCCCGATTGGGCTCACAATCTAGAATTCCTATCAGTATGTCTTTGGAATGTGGGAGGAAACCGGAGTGCCCGGAGGAAACCCACGCAAACACGGAGAGAACATACAAACTCTTTGCAGATGTTGTCCTGGGTGGGATTAGAACCCAGGACCCCAGCGCTGCAATGTACCAGCAGAGAGAATTGCTGTTGACAGATAACAGCACTGCTCTCGCTGCTGCGCATGATAAAGGCAAAGATTGTGGTGATCATTTATAATGTGCATACTGTAATAAGTGTGGGAATAATTGTTATAATACACTGCTCAAAAAATAAAGGGAACATTTAAACAACACAATGTAACTCCAAGTTAATCTTCTGTGAAATCAACCTGTCCAGTTATGAAGCAATACTGATTGTGAATCAATTTCTCCTGCTGTTGTGCAAATGGAACAGACAACACGTAGAAATGACAGGAAATTAGCAAGACAACCCCTATAAAGGAGTGGTTCTGCAGGTGGTGACCACAGACCATTTCTCTGTTCTCATCCTTTCTCGCTGCTGTTTTGGTCACTTTTACATTTTGACATTACTCTCACCCCTAGAAATAATGTACAGTAACACAAGGTCGTGTCTACAACCCACAGAAGTTGCTCAGGTAGTGCACCTCATCCAGGATGGCACATCAATGAAAGCTATTTAGTCTAGAAAAAAGACGACCGAGGGTCGATCTAATAACCATGTATAACGTTTTTTCGTATGTCGGGTCCTGCAATTTTAAGTGCGCAGGCGCAGCCAGAACTCCACCCCCTCCTCCCTTGAACTTTACAATGGGCAGTGGACGCGTTGAAACACTGCATCCGCTGCCCATGTTGCACAGAATCTGCACAACATCTGTCGGAACGTCGCGCTGATGCTTAGCGATAGCCGCATACCGACGGACATGTGAAAGAAGCCTTAGGCTACTTGCACATTTCCTTTTTTTTCCATCACAATGCATCGTTTTGGAAGTCCTGCAAATTTTCCCACAGGATGCGCTTCTTTACCATAGACTTGCCGACGGATCGTGACATATGGCCACGCCTTGCGCCCGTCGGGAACTGGATGCGACGTGTTTTGGGGGACTGTCGTCTTGAAAAAATGTTCAAGAGAATGTTTTTCTGTCCGTTGCATCCACTGTTTCAGACTGCACATGTCCAGCAGGAAATATCACTCTCATGCTATTTCCTCTCCCAGCAGTCTGGTGGAAATGTGAAAGTGCACACTTCTGAGCATTGCGCCGATGCTTCGTGACGGGCAACTACCGATGGAATTGTGAAAGTAGCCCAAGCTACACTATATGTACAATACTATTACATGTCTCTTTTTTTGACTGTGTTGTGCACTAACCCATATTTTTTCTACAGTTGCAGACCAGAAGAACCCAAAAAATGTGGGTACACCCAATCATTGAACAACGGACTGTAAAAGGACATTTTCGTATTCTATATCAAGATTTGAGGATGTAAGTTTTTCTTATGTGAAATGACTTCCTGTAAACTTATCCATGTCTGACCGAACATTTACTCCTTTTTTCCAGATACCCAGGTACATTCATGGCGTTTTGTCAGCTCAGCATACCAGCTTTTGATCAACTTCTTTCTTTAGTCCGTGCTGAACTGACATACATGGACACTGTCATGTGGAAGTCCATCTCTGCTGAGGAAAGGCTGCTCATCACCTTGTGGTAAGTATTTTTGTTTTTTTTGTTTTGTCTGTCATAAGTCCTCTTTGACACGTCAATGTCTCCGGAACGTGTGGTGAAAGTTTTCCCATGTCCTGGAGACACTGACAGATGACCATTTAAAGGGAACCTGTCCCCCCAAAATCGATGCTGAGCTAAGCCCACTGGCATCAGGGGCTTATCTACATCATTCTGGAATGCTGTACATAAGCCCCTGATGCTGGTGGGCTTACCTCACCCTCAATTTTCGGGGTGACATGTTCCCTTTAAAGGCCGGGATCACACATACGCAAGATACTGCCAAGTCTCACAGGTGAAATCCCTCCTCTGGCGCCGGCACTCCAGAGCAGAGCGGGCAGCTCCATGTGTTGCTGTGCGGGTGCACGCTCCACTCCGGAGTGCCGGCGCCAGAGCTGGGTTTTCACCTGCGAGACTCGGCCGTATCTCGCGTATGTGTGATCCCGCCAAATGATTGGGTGTACGCACAGGTCAGCTTGGTTTAATGGAAATGTTTTTCTTTTTTTTCTTTTTTACATTTTCCTGGTGCATGGTACACAAACTAGTACACACATGGATGGCCACCATGAAAGAATCAAAGCGCTGTTCCCCAGCGGAAGGTGATGAAGAGAACCGCATTATTCTCCCAGGCTCAGCACATGAACTGTTTTTCACCTGCTCCTGGTGACCAGCACTTTTCTTCTTCCATGGTGGCCATCCATGTGTTACTAATGCCTGACACAGTTACACACCTGTACACAGATATCACTGGTCAATTAGTCCTTACCGTTAGTATTGTGACATGTGAAACAAACCTGTCAGCCGTTTTGGCGGCTATAGAACATGTTGTAAACCAACCTATCTACTGCATTGTTAAATTGACTGGCGAAGTTTGACTGGGGAGTTATTGACAGCATTCTAAGATGTTCTTGAAAAAACTGAAAGGCGGTGGCATAGCGTCCCTAACTGCTGACAGGTTTCCTTTATCTTGAGGGTGACATTAATAATAATCTTTTCTTTTCCTTGCAGATTTCTGGCCACAGGAGAGAGCTATACATCCCTACACCTCCAATTTAGAGTTGGTAAATCTACCATCTCTCAAATTGTGAGGTGCACATGTACCGTCATCTGCCAGAAGTTGCAACCCATTGTGATGCCTTCCCCAACCGAGGATACTTGGCAGCAGATTGCAGCAGGCTTTCAGTCTGTGTCCAATTTCCCAAACTGCATAGGTGCAGTTGATGGTAAACATGTAAGGGATTCAGCAGCCACCACAATCAGGATCACGCTTCCTTAATTATAAGTATTTTTCTGTGGTCCTGATGGCGGTGGCTGATGCCCATTACAAATTTGTTGCCATTGACGTTGGTGCCTATGATAGTACTGGGGATTTGCGGGTGTTGCAAACTTAACAAATTAGGATGCAAATTCTTCAAGATGGCGGAACGCTCCCAGCCCCAAAATCTTTGCCAAGTTCCACACATCCAGTGCCCTTTGTGATGGTATCGGATGAGGCCTTTGCTTTAATGACCAACCTGCTTCGCCCAGGGGACTGGATGCCCGACGAAGGATTTTTAATTATCGGCTGAGTTGTGCATGAAGATATGTGGAATGCACCTTTGGGATCATGAGCAGTCAGTGGAGGATCTTTCACACACCCATCCAACTGGATACGGACACCGTTGACACTCTGATTAAGACTTGCTGTGTGCTCCACAACTATGCTCGTGACTACACCACTAACAGAGATGTGGAGCACCAGCAGCCAGTATTTAATCCAGTGGTCAACATAGGTCTGGGAAGACCATCCAGCTCTGGTGCATGTGTGAGAGAAATCTTCAATGACTACTTTATGAGTCCAGAAGGTGCTGTGCACTGGCAAAACTCCTGTGTCGGTGATGCGCAGCTGGAACAGCAGAGGATGGACAAAAAATAAACCGAAGCCTGAAAAAATACACTGAAGACCAAAAAAAAATATTACCCTTTTTTGGCAAAAAAATTTGTATTATCTTGTCGTTTATTAAAAAAATTAATAATCTTACTATTTTTGGCTTTATTTCAAATTATACTGTTATTTTTTCTTTTTAGTATAATTATGAGTGATGGGAAAAAGAGACCGTCACATTGTTCTCTGTTCTCCATCACTGTTTGTTATATAATGCTGAGGGCCAATTGTTGTGTGTGTGCGGTGCCGTGAAAGGAGGGTTACCATAGTGGCTTCATCACGGCCCAGTCATGAGTTGTAGGACTAGAAAGAGATTTTTTTCATCGTATATTCTATAGGTCCAACAATCTTTTTTTTTTTAAAAATCCGGGAAATTTTAGGGATTTGAATAATTGATAACAAATTGTGGGTTTAATAAAAGCCATGTCATATACCCCTTATGTTATTGTACAATAAATACGCTATGGGATGGTGAAAATTGAGCCTGGTGTGCCCAAAGAAGATGCATCATCTGCTGACTCCGATGTTTCTGGGTTTGAGTCTTCTCTAGGCACAGGAGCCGGAATATTCCCTTCAGTGCTGTGAAAACAAAGACAAGGAATTTTTTAGTTTAATACCAAAAATTATATTCATCATTACTGCATTCACTTTAGTTTTAACAAATCACTTCTCAAAGTTCTGATGGTGAGCAAGAAAGTTAAGTCTTCATACAGACTGAAGTTCTCTTTGACCGGGGAAGATCCGCTTTTCGAAAGGTTGCTCTGCATTTTTTTAAACTGATCTCGCACCGAACTACACCGTTGTTAGACATCTTAATTAGTGTTGACCCACCTCCCTAGTGTTCGGTTTGGTTCGTCGAACAGGGACGTGTTCAACGAATGTTCGTCGAACGTTCGAAGAACACCATCGAACCCCATTGAAACCAATGGCAGGCAAACAAAAACACATACAAACACATAGAAAACACATAGAAAACACCTCCCATAGGGGTGGAGCCGCATACTCATTACTGTAAATAAGCTGCCCCACGTGACCGCTCATACAGTACAAGGTGCCGTCAGGACAGGAAGCAGCGAGGGAGCCGGGAGTTGGGTGAGTATTTTAATCACAGCGGGGGGGAGCACAAGGGGTGGGAGGAGGGTGGGCACCTGGATCTGGATTTTACACACTATTATTCATATCTTCTCTACAGCAAACGCTGTTGCAAAGAAGATATGAATGGCGGCTTCAGCACCAGTGGAGGGGACAGCGCTTAATGTAGCGCTGTCTCCTGCACGGCACATGGACTGCACACGGACAACGTCCATAAGCGGTACACGTGTTTTACACGGACCCATTGACTTTAATGGGTCTGTGTAATCCGTGTGCTCCCACGAACACTGACATGTCTCCGTTAGGGTTGAGCGACTTTTACTTTTATAGGATCGGGTCGGGTTTCACGAAACCCGACTTTTTCAAAAGTCGGGTCGAGTGAAATCGGCCGATCCTATAAAAAAGTCGGGGTTGGGGTCGGCCGAAACACGAAACCCAATGCAGTGCATTGGGTTTTCAATGGTTCCCAGGGTCTGAAGGAGAGGAAACTCTCCTTCAGGCCCTGGGATCCATATTTAAGTGTAAAATAAAGAATTAAAATAAAAAATATTGCTATACTCACCCTCGGACGCGCCCTGGTACTAACCGGCAGCCTTCCTTCCTTAGAATCAGCGCGTGAAGAGCCTTAGATGACGTTGCGGCTTGTGATTGGTCGCGCGACCGCCCATGTGACCGCTAGCGCGACCAATCACAAGCCGCGACGTCACCGAAGGTCCTTCAAGCGCTGATTCTTAGGAAGGAAGGCTGCCGGAAAGAAGCAGGGCGCGTCCGAGGGTGAGTATATTGATTCTTAGGAAGGAAGGCTGCCGGAAAGAAGCAGGGTGCGTATATTCCTATTAGGTATATACTCACCCTCGGACGCGCCCTGCTTCTTTCCGGCAGCCTTCCTTCCTAAGAATCAGCGCTTAAAGGACCTTCGGTGACGTCGCGGCTTGTGATTGGTCGCGCGAGCGGTTACATGGGCGGTCGCGCGACAAATCACAAGCCGCGACGTCATCTAAGGCCCTTCACGCGCTGATTCTGAGGAAGGAAGGCTGCCGGTTTGTACCAGGGTGCGTCCAAGGGTGAGTATATTCCTATTAGGTATATACTCACCCTCGGACGCGCCCTGCTTCTTTCTGGCAGCCTTCCTTCCTAAGAATCAGCGCTTGAAGGACCTTCGGTGACGTCGCGGCTTGTGATTGGTCGCGGGAGCGGTCACATGGGCGGTCGCGCGACCAATCACAAGCCGCAACGTCATCTAAGTCCCTTCACGCGCTGATTCTAAGGAAGGAAGGCTGCCGGTTAGTACCAGGGCGCGTCAGAGGGTAAGTCTAGCAATATTTTTTATTTTAATTCTTTATTTTACACTTAAATATGGATTCCGATACCGATTTCCGATATTGCAAACATATCGGAACTCGGGATCGGAATTCCGATACCAGATTCAGAAGATCGCCGACCTCATGGCCGACCCCACACAGGGATCGGGTCGGGTTTCATGAAACCCGACTTTGCCAAAAGTCGGCAACTTCTGAAAATGGCCGACCCGTTTCGCTCAACCATAGTCTCTGTGTTTGGCACACGGAGACACGGTCCACAAAAAATCAATGACATCTGCACAGATACATTGATTTTAATGTGTGTACGTGTGTCAGTGGCTCCGGTACTTGAGGAAACTGTCACCTCACGTACCTGAGCCACTGACATGTGAAACCGCCCTTAGGTAAACAGGCGGTGGGTGGCTGGGCTACTCTGCTGACTAGCAGACACTGAAGCTTTGGAGCAGATCTCTGAATCTCAGGCCATAGTATGAGTAAACAACTCTGCAGATGACCCCACCCACCTGGAATTGATGATGGCAACATCATGTAAAACTCAGCAAGGGGACTAAATAAATAATCAGTTCTCTGATTTGTGAGCTCTGTATAACCCCGCCCACATCACTGAGTGATAGTTTTCTGTGTTCACTGTGCATAGTCAAAAAGCTGTTAATCAGTAGTGAGACAGGATTATAAAAAGCCCATAAATATGGAGAACTACCTGGCGGCAAGTTTACTAGTCCTCTAAACTGTGATTTTATCAAAACTACAGCAAGCAGCCCAGTAAGTGACACATCTCTGGAATCAGGATCTCTATTTATACATCATGCTACTTTCAGATTAGGTGACCAAAACCTGGTGACAAATTCCCTTTAAAGTGACTCCTGGGTCCATGTTTCTGCCCAAGGGCCTTACCATGACATCTATTGAAACATTGTTTACTCATATTAGTAAACTGTGTCTTGAGAATTATTTCATTTTAATAAAAACGTAAGAAACTATAAATGCTATTAAGATCAAAGTGGTGCTTTAACAAACTGGTCATGCAGAAAGAATATATCACTGTCATCCACCCAGCTAAAAATAACACATTGCCGTATGCTATGAAAGCAAAAGGCTAGTATTTTTCAGAACATCTGTAGAAAAGTTATTGACACTGCATATTTTAACTAAGTTACCCACTTTTAACAAAATAAAATTTCTTCTATTTGTCTTGTATTTTTAATTAAAGTAAAATATATTATCTTTGATAATATTTATTATTATTTGAAACAGCTTTTTATATCCATATCTTGCTATTGTATTGGCTGCCAATTGTTAACCCCTTCACCCCAAAGCCTGTTTTCACCTAAGTGACAGGGCCAATTTTTACAATTCTGACCACTGTCACTTTATGAGGTCATAACTCTAAAAAGACTTCAACGGATCCTGGTGATTCTGACACTGTTTTCTCGTGACATATTGTACTTCATGATAGTGGTAAAACTTCTTCGATATGACTTGCATTTATTTGTGAAAAAAACAAAAATTTGTCGGAAATTATGAAAATTTAGCAATTTACAAACTCTTAGTTTTTATGCCCTTAAATTAGAGAGTTATATCACATAATATAGTTATATAGTTAATAAACAACATTTCCCACATGTCTGCTTTACATCAGCACAATTTTGGAAACATAATTTTTTTTTGTTAGGACGTTACAAGGGTTAAAAGTTCTCATTTTTGCAACAAAATTTGGAAAACCATTTTTTTACGGACCACCTCACACTTGAAGTGACTTTGAGGGGTCTATATGACAGAAAATGCCCCAAAGTGACACCATTCTAAAAACTGCACCCCTCAAGGTACTCAAAACCACATTCAAAAAGTTTATTAACCCTTCAGGTGCTTCACAGGAATTTTTTGAATGTTTAAAAAAATTCAACATTTAACTTTTTTTTCACAAAATTTTTACTTCAGGTCCAATTTGTTTCATTTTACCAAGGGTAACAGGAGAAATTGGACCACAAACGTCGTTGTACAATTTGTCCTGAGTACGCCGATACCCCATATGTGGGGGTAAACCACTGTTTGGGCACATGGCAGAGCTCGGAAGGGAAGGAGCGCAATTTGACTTTTCAATGCAAGATTTGCTGGAATTGAAATCGGAGCCCATGTCACGATTGGAGAGCCCCTGATGTACCTAAACAGTGGAAACCCCCACAAGTGACACCATTTTGGAAAGTAGACCCCCTAAGGAACTAATCTAGATGTGTGGTGAGCACTTTGAACCTCCAAGTGCTTCACAGAAGTTTATAATGTAGAGCCGTAAAAAAAATTTTATATTAATTTTCACAAAAAATGATCTTTTTGCCCAAAATTTTTTATTTTCTCAAGGGTAACAGGATAAATTGGACCCCAAAAGTTGTTGTGCAATTTGTCCTGAGTACGCCGATACTTTATATATGGGGATAAACCACTGTTTGAGCGCATGGCAGAGCTCGGAAGGGAAGGAGTGCCATTTGACTTTTCAATGCAAAATTGGCTGGAATTGAGATCGGACGCCATGTCGTGTTTGGAGAGCCCCTGACGTGCCTTACCAGTGGAAACCCCCCACAAGTGACCCCATTTTGGAAACAAGACCCCCTAAGGAACTTATCTAGATGTGTGGTGAGCACTTTTAACCCCCAATTGTTCTGTTTTTTTTTTTTTTACTTTCTACCATTGTCCCAGGGTGGAACATCTCTGTATTAGATCAGATCGTTGATCTGACACTGTGCATAGCACAGTGTCAGATCAACGATTTGACAGGCAGTTTAGCTGGCTTTCCAGCGCCTGGTCTCAGCAGGCGCCGGCTAGCCAGGTCATTTCATGACCCGGAAGGAGTCCGGCGGCCATCTTGGATCTGGGGACTCCTTCCGGGTCACCGGAGCAACGCGATCTCATTGAGAAAAACCTAGTGTACAACTAGCTCACATTACTGCACTGCAGTAATTATGGGCGGAGTCTGCTGACGTGTGTGATGTCACTCCTCTCCTCCCCTTCTGGGTGTTTGCTAAGGGATTAGAGAGGATGATATTCAGGAACCCAGTGAGCAGCCATTTTGTTGGTGACTGCAGAGTATGGCTGCCGTCACACTATCAGTATTTGGTCAGTATTTTACCTCAGTATTTGTAAGCCAAAACCAGGAGTGGAACAAATAGAGGAAAAGTATAATAGAAACATATGCACCACTTCTGCATTTATCACCCACTCCTGGTTTTGGCTGAGAAATACTGAGGTAAAATACTGACCAAATACTGCTAGTGGACGGCAGCCTTAGGCTACTTTCACACTAGCGTTGTTGGCTGTACGTTGCAATGCGTCGTTCAGGAGAAAAAACACATCCTGCAAAGTTGTCTGCAGGATGCGGTTATTCCCCATAGACTAACATTACCGACGCATTGCGACATATTGCCACACGTCGCAACTGTCGTGCGACGGTTGCGTCATGTTTTGGTGGACCGCCGCCACAAAAAAACTTACATGTAACGTTTGTTTGTGCGTCGAATCCGCCATTTTCGATCGCCCATGCACGGCCGAAACTCAGCCCCATCCTCCCCAGACCTAACAATGGGGCAGCGGAAGTGTCGTAAGACTGCTTCCGCTGCCCACGTCGGACATTTTTCACAGCATGCGTCGGTACGTCGGCCCGACGCACTGCGACGGGCCCGTACCGACGCTAGTGTCAAAGCAGCCTTATACTGACAAGTAGACAGTCACCGAGGATGGCAGGCAGCAAGGATTCTGGGAGATATGTGGTGGAGGGAGCAGGGTGACAGCAGCACAGAGTATTTCAGGAGAGCAGTGTGCTGGTCTATAGGGGCCCCCTGTTTGGTGCGCGGAGCAGCCAGGCATTGTACAAAGGGCACTGTCTTTTATACACATGGATGGACCGTCTGCTCCACAGAAATCCAGGAAACATTTCTGCGGATTGATGGCCTGTTCTGATCCAGACTTTGCATGCAGACCCCATTCCCCTCCTCAGATCCTGTCTTCCCCATCCTGTCCTGGCGATGTGTGAAAGCGAGGTGACAGGCGCAGTCCGGGGTGACGCTGGGAAAGAAATGTAGCCATACAGTAACGATAAAAATGAGACCCCTCTCTTCAGCTACCTCACCAGCCTTCCCCTGACTACACCTAACTGGAGGTCATGCTGCCCCCTCTATTAGGCTACTTTCACACTAGCGTCGGATTCGGCCCGTCGCAGTGCATCGGGCCGAGATTCTGAGCTAGCGTTTGATGCGCCGCACAACGGGTGCAGCGGATGCATTTCTCCAGCGCATCCGCTGCCCCATTGTGAGGTGCGGGGAGGTGGGGGCGGAGTTCCAGCCGCGCATGCGTGGTCGGAAAAAGCTGTCCGTTGGCAGCAAAACACGTTACATTTAACGTTTTTTGCTCCCGGCGGTCTGCCACAACACGGCGCAACCGTCACACGACGGTTGCGACGTGTGTCAATACGTTGCAATGCGTCGCTAATGTTACTCTATGGGGCAAAAACGCATCCTGCAAACAACTTTGCAGGATGCGTTTTTTCCCCTAAACGACGCATTGCGACGTATTCAAAAAAACGCCAGTGTGAAAGTAGCCTTACTCCAGACCCGCGTGCAGGTGCTCAGCCAGAACCACCATAGAATGGGTCCGCTTTCTGAAGATAATACTGCCATAGTGTTCTCACGTAATACCGCCATATAGATCACACAATACCGCCAGTGTTCTCACATACCGCCATATAGATCACACATAATACTGCCAGTGTTCTCACATAATACCGCCATATAGATCACACATAATGCTGCCAGTGTTCTCACATAATACCGCCATATAGATCACACATAATACTGCCAGTGTTCACATAATACCGCCATATAGATCACACAATACCGCCAGTGTTCTCACATACCGCCATATAGATCACACATAATACTGCCAGTGTTCTCACATAATACCGCCATATAGATCACACATAATGCTGCCAGTGTTCTCACATAATACTGCCATATAGATCACACATAATACTGCCAGTGTTCTCACATAGTACCGCCATATAGATCACACAATACCGCCAGTGTTACAGCCGACATGACGTATGCCTCCTCTTAGCTGACATGAGGTGCGCTTCCTCTTAGCTGACATGAGGTGCGCTTCCTCTTAGCTGACATGAGGTGCGCTTCCTCTTAGCTGACATGTGTGCCTCCTCTTAGCTGACATGTGTGCCTCCTCTTAGCTGACATGACGTGCGCCTCCTCTTAGCTGACATGTGTGCCTCCTCTTAGCTGACATGACGTGCGCCTCCTCTTAGCTGACATGTGTGCCTCCTCTTAGCTGACATGACGTGCGCCTCCTCTTAGCTGACATGTGTGCCTCCTCTTAGCTGACATGACGTGCACTTCCTCTTAGCTGACATGTGTGCCTCCTCTTAGCCGACATGACGTGTGCCTCCTCTTAGCTGACATGTGTGCCCCCTCTTAGCTGACATGACGTGTGCCTCCTCTTAGCTGACATGACGTGCGCCTCCTCTTAGCTGACATGTGTGCCTCCTCTTAGCTGACATGTGTGCCTCCTCTTAGCTGACATGACGTGCGCCTCCTCTTAGCTGACATGACGTGCGTCTCCTCTTAGCTGACATGACGTGTGCCTCCTCTTAGCTGACATGTGCGCCTCCTCTTAGCTGACATGTGTGCCTCCTCTTAGCTGACATGACATGTGCCTCCTCTTAGCTGACATGTGCGCCTCCTCTTAGCTGACCTGACGTGCGCCTCCTCTTAGCTGACATGTGTGCCTCCTCTTAGCTGACATGTGTGCCTCCTCTTAGCTGACATGACATGCGCCTCCTCTTAGCTGACATGTGTGCCTCCTCTTAGCTGACATGTGTGCCTCCTCTTAGCTGACATGACGTGCGCCTCCTCTTAGCTGACATGTGTGCCTCCTCTTAGCTGACATGACGTGCGCCTCCTCTTAGCTGACATGTGTGCCTCCTCTTAGCTGACATGATGTGCGCCTCCTCTTAGCTGACTTGTGTGCCTCCTCTTAGCTGACATGTGTGCCTCCTCTTAGCTGACATGACGTGTGCCTCCTCTTAGCTGACATGTGTGCCTCCTCTTAGCTGACATGTGTGCCTCCTCTTAACTGACATGACGTGCGCCTACTCTTAGCTGACATGTGTGCCTCCTCTTAGCTGACATGACGTGTGCCTCCTCTTAGCTGACATGTGTGCCTCCTCTTAGCTGACATGACGTGTGCCTCCTCTTAGCTGACATGTGCGCCTCCTCTTAGCTGACATGTGTGCCTCCTCTTAGCTGACATGACGTGCGCCTCCTCTTAGCTGACATGTGTGCCTCCTCTTAGCTGACATGACGTGTGCCTCCTCTTAGCTGACATGTGCGCCTCCTCTTAACTGACCTGGCGTGCGCCTCCTCTTAGCTGACATGTGTGCCTCCTCTTAGCTGACATGACGTGCGCCTCCTCTTAGCTGACATGTGCGCCTCCTCTTAGCTAACATGCGTGCCTCCTCTTAGCTGACATGACGTGCGCCTCCTCTTAGCTGACATGTGTGCCTCCTCTTAGCTGACCTGACGTGCGCCTCCTCTTAGCTGACATGTGTGCCTCCTCTTAGCTGACATGACGTGCTCCTCCTCTTAGCTGACATGTGTGCCTCCTCTTAGCTGACATGTGTGCCTCCTCTTAGCTGACATGTGTGCCTCCTCTTAGCTGACATGACGTGCGCCTCTTCTTAGCTGACATGTGTGCCTCCTCTTAGCCGACATGACGTGCGTTTCCTCTTAGCTGATGTGACGTGCGCTTCCTCTTAGCTGACATGTGTGCCTCCTCTTAGCCGACATGACGTGCCCCTCCTCTTAGCCGACATGACGTGCCCCTCCTCTTAGCCGACATGACATATACCTCCTCTTAGCTGACATGACGTGCGTTTCCTCTTAGCTGATGTGACGTGCGATTCCTCTTAGCTGACATGTGTGCCTCCTCTTAGCCGACATGACGTGCCCCTCCTCTTAGCCGACATGACGTGCCCCTCCTCTTAGCCGACATGACGTATACCTCCTCTTAGCTGACATGATGTGCGTTTCCTCTTAGCTGACGTGACATGCGCTTCCTCTTAGCTGACATGTGTGCCTCCTCTTAGCCGACATGACGTGCCCCTCCTCTTAGCTGACATGTGTGCCTCCTCTTAGCTGACATGACGTGCGCCTCCTCTTAGCTGACATGTGTGCCTCCTCTTAGCTGACATGATGTGCGCCTCCTCTTAGCTGACTTGTGTGCCTCCTCTTAGCTGACATGTGTGCCTCCTCTTAGCTGACATGACGTGTGCCTCCTCTTAGCTGACATGTGTGCCTCCTCTTAGCTGACATGTGTGCCTCCTCTTAGCTGACATGACGTGCGCCTCCTCTTAGCTGACATGTGTGCCTCCTCTTAGCTGACATGACGTGTGCCTCCTCTTAGCTGACATGTGTGCCTCCTCTTAGCTGACATGACGTGTGCCTCCTCTTAGCTGACATGTGCGCCTCCTCTTAGCTGACATGTGTGCCTCCTCTTAGCTGACATGACGTGCGCCTCCTCTTAGCTGACATGTGTGCCTCCTCTTAGCTGACATGACGTGTGCCT
Source organism: Ranitomeya imitator (assembly GCF_032444005.1). NCBI lineage: Eukaryota > Metazoa > Chordata > Amphibia > Anura > Dendrobatidae > Ranitomeya > Ranitomeya imitator. Next base: position 324,759,176 of record NC_091286.1, on the reverse strand, counting down.
CCTCTTAGCTGACATGTGCGCCTCCTCTTAACTGACCTGACGTGCGCCTCCTCTTAGCTGACATGTGTGCCTCCTCTTAGCTGACATGACGTGCGCCTCCTCTTAGCTGACATGTGCGCCTCCTCTTAGCTAACATGCGTGCCTCCTCTTAGCTGACATGACGTGCGCCTCCTCTTAGCTGACATGTGTGCCTCCTCTTAGCTGACCTGACGTGCGCCTCCTCTTAGCTGACATGTGTGCCTCCTCTTAGCTGACATGACGTGTGCCTCCTCTTAGCTGACATGTGTGCCTCCTCTTAGCTGACATGACGTGCGCCTCCTCTTAGCTGACATGTGTGCCTCCTCTTAGCCGACATGACGTGCGTTTCCTCTTAGCTGATGTGACGTTCGCTTCCTCTTAGCTGACATGTGTGCCTCCTCTTAGCCGACATGACGTGCCCCTCCTCTTAGCCGACATGACGTGCCCCTCCTCTTAGCCGACATGACGTATACCTCCTCTTAGCTGACATGACGTGCGTTTCCTCTTAGCTGATGTGACGTGCGCTTCCTCTTAGCTGACATGTGTGCCTCCTCTTAGCCGACATGACGTGCCCCTCCTCTTAGCCGACATGACGTGCCCCTCCTCTTAGCCGACATGACGTATGCCTCCTCTTAGCTGACATGACGTGTGCCTCCTCTTAGCCGACATGACGTGCGCCTCCTCTTAGCCGACATACCAGAGATCACTATTAGTGATGAGCGAGTATACTAGTTGCTCGGGTGATATCCGAGTATTTGGATGTCCTCAGAGACTTAGTTTTCATCGCCTCAGCTGCATGATTTACGGCTTCTAGCCAGATGGAATACATGTGAGGAATGCCTGTTAGGGAATTCCCACATGTATTCAGGCTGTCCAGAAGCCGTAAATCATGTAGCTGAGGCGAGGAAAACTAAATCTCAGGAAGTCACAAATACTCGGAGATCACCCGAGCAACAATGCTACTCTCTCATCACTAATCCCTATCCCTACCTTGCTTCTGAGCATGCTCAGTACAGCTACGGAACTGTTTCACATATTCGTTGGTTTTCAGGGATCCGTCCACCATAGAGCTCCATGTTAATTTCTTACAGACAGACATGGATCCATGTGTGTCCGTGATTTTCGAGATAGCCCAGAAAGAGAACAGTTTACGTTTCTGGGTACATGAAAATTGCGGACACCAATGGATCCTTGACAGAACGGAGACACACGGACCAATCCGTGCCCATAGCACAGCATGGGAGGCCATAACAGATCCATGGGCATCCGTTTCAAAACAGATGGACATGTATTTGAAATCATGCCAGAGTGAGAGCAGCCTAACTCACATAGACATGTATGTTGAGGTGTGAAGATCTCTGTTGTGAACATATGCGTGAACATATCTCCAGGAGGTGTGAAAACAGGCAACAAGTCCAGGAGACATGGAGGTGTGAAGGGGGTATAACAATAGATTACACCACAGAAGTACATGTGTCTTGTTTGCAATCACAGTAATGAGCATTCAGATACAATGTATGGACAACATGAAAAAGGGAGAATAGAAAATGAAGAATTTTCATTTTTATTAATTCACACAGAAAAAACAACAACATTTATATTTATTGACATGATCATACATAAAAAAAGACAAAGATAAAAGACATAGGTTACTACTAGAGATGAGCGAGTGTACTCGTTGCTCTGGTTTTCCTGAGCACGCTCGGGTGGTCTCCGAGTATTTGTGACTGCTCGGAGATTTAGTTTTTGTTGACTCCGCTGTTTGATTTACAGCTAGTAGCCAGCCGAAGTACATGTGGGGGTTGCCTGGTTGCTAGGGAATCCCCACATGTACTCAGGCTAGCTAACAGCCATAAATCATTCACTTGCAGCGGCGACGAAAACTAAATCTCCGAGCAGTTGAAATACTCGGAGACCACCAGAGCAACGAGTATATTCGCTCATCACTAGTTACTACATATACAACATCTAGTCTATTTTAGACCCCAACAATGTTTGGCAATGCAAATAGATCAGTGGTAAACAAGTGCTCCTCCTCTTAGCCAACATGTCACCGACCATCACACTTCTCTCCTCACCGCTGCTGTGTTTAGGCCACTAGCTCCTGGCTTCACCGCTGGCAGCTCTGCTCCTCCGGTCCGTAATGTTGAACCTTGTGTGCTGTCGCTCCACAGGACCTGTAATACCGGAAGTGAAAAAGTCTGACTCTGCTCCCATTCACCTTACCGCAACTCTGCTCCCATTGACCATGCCCCAGCTCTGCCCCATTCACCATACCACAGCTCTGCTCCCATTCACTATACCACAGCTCTGCTCCCATTCACTATACCACAGCTCTGCTCCCATTCACTATACCACAGCTCTGCTCCCATTCACCATACCACTGCTCTGCTCCCATTCACCATACCACAGCTCTGCTCCTATTCATCATAACACAGCTCTGCTCCTATTCACCATACCCCAGCTCTGCTCCTATTCACCATACCACAGCTCTGCTCCTATTCATCATAACACAGCTCTGCTCCTATTCACCATACCCCAGCTCTGCTCCTATTCACCAAACCACAGCTCTGCTCCTATTCACAAAACCACAGCTCTGCTCCTATTCACCAAACCACAGCTCTGCTCCTATTCACCAAACCACAGCTCTGCTCCCATTCACCAAACCACAGCTCTGCTCCTATTCACCAAACCACAGCTCTGCTCCCATTCACCATACCCTGGCTCTGCTCCCATTCACCATACCCCGGCTCTGCTCCCATTCACCATACCCCGGCTCTGCTCCTATTCACCATACCACAGCTCTGCTCCTATTCACCATAACACAGGTCTGCTCCTATTCACCATAACACAGGTCTGCTCCTATTCACCATAACACAGCTCTGCTCCTATTCACCATAACACAGCTCTACTCCTATTCACCATAACACAGCTCTGCTCCTATTCACCATACCCTGGCTCTGCTCCTATTCACCATAACACAGGTCTGCTCCTATTCACCATAACACAGCTCTGCTCCTATTCACCATACCCTGGCTCTGCTCCTATTCACCATACCCTGGCTCTGCTCCTATTCACCATACCCTGGCTCTGCTCCTATTCACCATACCACAGCTCTGCTCCTATTCACCAAACCACAGCTCTGCTCCTATTCACCAAACCACAGCTCTGCTCCTATTCACCAAACCACAGCTCTGCTCCCATTTACTATACCCCGGCTCTGCTCCTATTCACCATAACACAGCTCTGCTCCTATTCACCATAACACAGTTCTGCCCCCATTTACTATACCCCAGCTCTGCTCCTATTCACCATATTACAGCTCTGCTCACATAGACCATACCCTATCTCAGGCTCTGCTCCCGTTCACCATACTCCTGCTGAGGCTCAGCACCTAATCACTATACACAAGCTCTGGTTTTGCTCCCATGTACTATACACAAGCTCTGGCTCTGCTCACATACTCCAGCTCTGCCCCATACTCTCTCTGTCAGCCTCCAATTCACTCCTCCATCTTATAGTTTTTCCCTGTGCAGTGAACATTCATGCTCAGCCATTCACCGCCGCAGCCCTGATGCTGCTACATTCAGTCTTACCGAGTGACCGACTGCAATGTTCAGCCTGCTCACTCTGTCCTGGTCTCGCCACTGTATGTCTTCTTCTAAAATCCTCACAGCTGGCAGCTCTGCTCCGGAGTCCACTGTCTTCTGCTCCCTCTTCTCTGAGAACACCGAGGTCTACTTCCTGTTTAGCTGCTGGCAGCTCTGCTCCTCCGGTCTGTTATCACTTCACAGGATCTGAGGTGAATGACCTTCACTTCCGGTTACAGGTCGGAACAATAGCAGGTAAAGCCCTGGGCTACAATTGAATGGCACCCCGACACGCCCACAACTGTGAATTGAGCGTGCCCAGTTCACAGCTAATGCGGCTACAGTATTATAGATAGGGTCGGCGTCCGACTACAGATCTCTATGCCCAGGGCAGCCGTATGTGCAGACTGTAAGTGTCGTACAGCTACACTTACAGTCCTGCAAATCAAAATGGCGGCGCCCAGTGGCAGAAAAAAAATTGAATTAAAATAAAAAAACAATAAATACTATGCACTTGAAAATAACTTATAAAAATAAGGAATTAAAGAGGTTTTTTTTTTACAAATATAAAGCGCGGCACCTTCCCTTTAAAAATAGGCAGTAATAATAACATATTAATCTTGCTCAGTTTTGACGATTAGCACATGAGAACAGCAGCTACTTCCTCAAGAGCCATATCCAACTGAGTTCCTCAATTCCTTGGAGCCACAAGAACTTCCTCCTCACAACCTCTTTCTAAAACCTATTCTGCTATTGAGAAATTTGGATCCACCAAAGCTGAGTAATGGAACAAGACTCTTGATTAAGAACCTCTTTCCACATGTAATTGAGGCAACCATTTTGACAGGATGTTCCACATGAGAAGATGTTTTCATTCCAACAATTCCTCTCATTCCATCTGATTTGCCTTTTGATTTTAAACGCCTCCAGTTTCCTGTTTGACTGGCATTTGCTATGTCCATCAACAAGGTTCAGGGACAGTCCTTGAAAGTAGTTGGAATCGATTTACAATCTCCATGCTTTTCTCATGGTCAAGTTTATGTGGCCTGTTCAAGAGTTGGAACTGCAAAAATCTGTTTGTCTGAAGGAAAAACTAAGAATGTCGTTTATCAAAAGGCTCTTGAATAAGTAGCAGAAGATTACTTCACATTACTTGGCCAATTTAGCTAAATATGTGTGGAATATCCCTTGTGCTGAAATATTTGCTGTGAAATGCTTCCATTAGCTTAGTTTTTGCCTTTTAATAATTACATTTATATCTATTTGTTTTGTGGGTTTTGTGTGCAGAATAAATTTTTGTTAACACATTCTATTTTGCAGCAGTTATTAACCCAGGCGAAGCCGGGTAGTACAGCTTGTCTAATATAATTGAGAAAATAATCAATACAGCTATTGTAATCCATAATTTGTAGACATGTTATATAATTATTTTCTATGCAAGCTATATATCCATCTTAATAAAATAATGCTTTGTTTCAACTAAATGAAACCAAGGCACAGCCTAGAGATATTGTTAGAACATTCTGTAAGACATTGTTCTATAGATAAGATATTCTCAAAAATCAAGATGCCTAGAATTATTCCTGAAAACTGATTTTTGTTTTTGGCTACTTGAATTATATAACCATTTGTCCCAAGCATGCATGAATACTTCATGGCTGTGAGTCAGAATTTTGATTAACATTCTGCACCCTTTTGCAACAGGGCCGATCCCTCTCCCATATATGAATTTATTTTATATCTAATCTCTAACTATCTCTTTTTGCTGTAACTTTTATAGTAAAAACGTTTTCCTTTTATTCAAGTCACATCTGAAGACCTTATCTTTTGCTTGGACAACATATATCCATATCAGAATGGGCTGGGCCAAGGGACAGGGAGGCAAATGACCCCAGGCCACTCCCCCAGCAGCTGTACAGTGTGGGCAGCCTGCTGCATGATGTCAGTACAGATGTGGTCACGCACTGCAAACTGCGCATGGCCGTGTCTGCTGGACTGTAATGAGACAGACATGGCAACGCGCATCAGCATGCTCATGGAGGATTCGCAATGACGTACAGTGGAGCAAAAAAGTATTTAGTCAGTCAGCAATAGTGCAAGTTCCACCACTTAAAAAGATGAGAGGCGTCTGTAATTTACATCATAGGTAGACCTCAACTATGGGAGACAAACTGAGAAAAAAAAATGCAGAAAATCACATTGTCTGTTTTTTTAACATTTTATTTGCATATTATGGTGGAAAATAAGTATTTGGTCAGAAACAAAATTTCATCTCAATACTTTGTAATATATCCTTTGTTGGCAATGACAGAGGTCAAACGTTTTCTGTAAGTCTTCACAAGGTTGCCACACACTGTTGTTGGTATGTTGGCCCATTCCTCCATGCAGATCTCCTCTAGAGCAGTGATGTTTTTGGCTTTTCGCTTGGCAACACGGACTTTCAACTCCCTCCAAAGGTTTTCTATAGGGTTGAGATCTGGAGACTGGCTAGGCCACTCCAGAACCTTGAAATGCTTCTTACGAAGCCACTCCTTCATTGCCCTGGCAATGTGCTTTGGATCATTGTCATGTTGAAAGACCCAGCCACGTTTCATCTTCAATGCCCTTGCTGATGGAACGAGGTTTGCACTCAAAATCTCACAATACATGGCCCCATTCATTCTTTCATGTACCCGGATCAGTCGTCCTGGCCCCTTTGCAGAGAAACAGCCCCAAAGCATGATGTTTCCACCACCATGCTTTACAGTAGGTATGGTGTTTGATGGATGCAACTCAGTATTCTTTTTCCTCCAAACACGACAAGTTGTGTTTCTACCAAACAGTTCCAGATTGGTTTCATCAGACTATAGGACATTCTCCCAAAACTCCTCTGGATCATCCAAATGCTCTCTAGCAAACTTCAGACGGGCCCGGACATGTACTGGCTTAAGCAGTGGGACACGTCTGGCACTGCAGGATCTGAGTCCATGGTGGCGTAGTGTGTTACTTATGGTAGGCCTTGTTACATTGGTCCCAGCTCTCTGCAGTTCATTCACTAGGTCCCCCCGCATGGTTCTGGGATTTTTGCTCACCGTTCTTGTGATCATTCTGACCCCACGGGGTGGGATTTTGCGTGGAGCCCCAGACCGAGGGAGATTATCAGTGGTCTTGTATGTCTTCCATTTTCTAATTATTGCTCCCACTGTTGATTTTTTCACTCCAAGCTGGTTGGCTATTGCAGATTCAGTCTTCCCAGCCTGGTGCAGGGCTACAATTTTGTTTCTGGTGTCCTTTGACAGCTCTTTGGTCTTCACCATAGTGGAGTTTGGAGTCAGACTGTTTGAGGGTGTGCACAGGTGTCTTTTTATACTGATAACAAGTTTAAACAGGTGCCATTACTACAGGTAATGAGTGGAGGAAAGAGGAGACTCTTAAAGAAGTTACAGGTCTGTGAGAGCCAGAAATCTTGATTGTTTGTTTCTGACCAAATACTTATTTTCCACCATAAAATGCAAAAAAAATGTTAAAAAAACAGACAATGTGATTTTCTGTATTTTTTTTTTTCAGTTTGTCTCCCATAGTTGAGGTCTACCTATGATGTAAATTACAGACGCCTCTCATCTTTTTAAGTGGTGGAACTTGCACTATTGCTGACTGACTAAATACTTTTTTGCCCCACTGTAATTGTATCACACCTTCATACATATATATGGGGGAAACTGGGGTCATCATAATTTATGGGGAGAACTGGGGCCATCATACTATATATATGGGGAGAAATGGACCAACATGCTATATACAGATACTTCTCACAAAATTAGAACATCATCAAAAAGTTAATTTATTTTAGTTCTTCAATGCAAAAAGTGAATCTCATACAGTGGGGAAAAAAGTGTTTAGTCAGCCACCAAGATCACACGCTGCGGGTATCGGAAAATGGCTCAATTTTTTTTTTTAGCAAAGTTTGGAATTTGTTTTCACCACTTAGATAAAAAATAAGCTGGACATGTTTGGTGTCTATGAACTTGAAATGAACTGGAGAACCATTATGGCAGGTCAGTTTTAGCATTTAGTGAACCTAGCAAAAAAGCCAAGCAAAAAACACGCATGGGTTGAACTTTTTTTTGCAATTTCACTGCACTTGGAATTTTTTTCCCATTTTCTAGTACACGACATGGTAAAACCAATGAGGTCGTTCAAAAGTACAACTTGTCCCGCAAAAAATAAGCCCTCACATCACCATATTGACGGAAAAAATATAAAAGTTATGGCTCTGTGAATGAGGGGACCGAAAAACGAACACGGAAAAACGGAAAATCCCAAGGTCATGGGTCATGAAGGGGTTAAAGAAGTTGGCCTCTACTTTGACAACTTCTCATACCTCATGCTTGGCCCTGATTAGATATAAAAGTTTATACTCACCTCCTGTGCTGGTGGTATTGCCTAGGTGTTGGCACTCGTTCTCCCTGGGGCTCCAGTGCTGTTATGACACCAGAGCCCATTCAGTGCTGGCTTCACTGTCCCCGCCTCCTGTCAAATTGAACATGAAGAGGAAATGAGAGAGCAGCTGCAGCCCTGACTTCCACTTCATGTTTGATTTGTCTGAAGGCGGAGTCAGTGACGCTGGAGCTAATTGGGCATCGGGGTCACATGTAACAGCAACAGCATGAAAACCCTGGGATGAGTGCCGACAGTACTGGAATGGTGTCAGCACGGGAGGTGAGTAAAGTTTTTTATTTTATCAGGGACAAACATTTAGATGAAGAAGGAGTTGTCTACTTAGTGGACAATGCCTTTAACTGTATTGGCTTTAAAGTGATCCTACCAGTGCCACCCCCGCCCCTATGACTGAATACCAAATGCTGATGGGGAGAATAAAGATAATTTTCTCGCTGTTGCATTCGGCTGCGTGCAGGCGTCAGGCACTATCATAAGGCTATGTTCACACATTGCGGTTTTTACTGCGGAACCGCTGTGATTTTGCAGCTGCGGGTCCGCAGCAGTTTCCATAGAGTTTACAGTAACATGTAAACCCTATGGAAACCGCACACCGCTGTGCACATGCTGCGGGAAAAACCGCGCGGGAACGCAGCTGTTTACAACCCGCAGCATGTCACTTCTTTGTGCAGAATCGCAGCGATTCTGCACCCATAGAAATGCATTGATCCGCTTACTTCCCGCATGGGGCTGTGCCCACCTTGCGGGAAGTAAGCGGATAATGTGCGGGTGGTACCCGGGGGGGAGGAGAGGAGACTCTCCTCCAGGCCCCGGGAAACATATTTGAGTAAAAAAAAAGAATTAAAATAAAAAATAATGACATACTCACCTCTCAGCGCTGCACGCGGCCGTCCGGTCTCAGGTTTGCTATGCGACCAGGACCTGCGGTGACGTCGCGGTCACATGACCGTGACGTCACGAAGGTCATTCTCGCACAGCATCTTTGGAACCGGACCGCTGCCTGCAGCGCCGAGGAGATCGGGACATCAGAGGGTGGGTATATCATGATTTTATTATTTTTAACATTACTATTGATGCTGCATATTGCTGCATATGCAGCATCAATAGTAGTGGTAAAATCCCGCAGCGGAACCCGCAGGACAAACCGCGATAACTCAGCAGGGATAATCGCAGCGGGTTTGCCCTGCAGATTTATCAAATCCGCTGCGGGAAAACCCGCAGGGACAGGACGCAACGTGTGAACATAGCCTAACACTCTAAACCTGCAGGTTAACTGCACATCTGCAGGTTAACAGCACTGTTTCAGATGACAGGTTCCCTTTAAATCTAATTTTGTTTTGTACATGTACTCTCTCAAATGTAAATTGATGTAGCGTATGACAGCACTATGTCAATAAAAAAAATATTCTTTTAATTAAAAAATACCAGTTGCTGCATAATTGTCTTCATATAGTCATGTTGTAGTTGATCTGTTCTACCATGTGCCAAAAAAAGGTTACTTTTGATTGAGATACACAGACTCATATTTATTGGACAGCTTCAGATAATGTGTGCCTTTTGACAGGACATTTCTGCTACTTGCTCCTTTATACAGCTATCTTTTTAATGTACCAATATTTTCTATGGCTATGGCAATAAATGCAGAACGACATAATTTTGGAATACATTTTTGTCAAACATCGATCATACCTATATTTACTATCCTTTTTTGAGCACTTGCCATATTGTAGGACTTTACAATTTCTTTATACTAAAAAAAGTAAACTATCACGTACTATATACTTATTTTATAGAACTGGAGGCAGTCGCAGGCATAGATAAACTTTAGGGGTCACGTTTTCATATATTCATGTAGCTTTTGATTGTCACAAGATTTACACATCCTCTTCCACTGTAAAGAAAAACAATGCAGCATTTTTTTCCACAAAAAATGAGCCATTTTTGTACTATATTGTGGTGTAAATGCAGCTTTATCTGACCGGATATAGACGTGGGAAAATATACCAAATGCAGTAGTAAATGTAAGATTAAGGTCAACAACATTTTGAGTTCGACCCTGAAATGTGAAGAGAAGGTAGTGTGGATCCATGGATACTTTTAGTTTACACACGCTTCTTAATATTTGTACGGCATGCAGAAATTGAAGTGCTAAACCATGCAGTAACTTTGGATTTTATTAACTTTTTGGTTTTTGTCACTACTGTCCTCTCTGATTTCTATTCCACAGACCGGTGTGTTCTCTGAAGGAAATCTAAACTGCGACTGATATTTAACTGATTCGGTATATATCTTAATGAGCAGATGCAAAAGAAGCAACCACTAAATGTGTATTTCAACATTTCAGGTGTTACAAACCATCAGCTTTTCTATGTGACACTAAAACTTAACCACTTTGAGTTAAAGTTTAGAAATGTAATTACTATTGGAGTGCTGGGACTGCTGTGATAATGGCTGCGGCTATTCTCGGTCTTCGAAAAGACATCTCGCTTAATTGACCTATCGCTGCTATGGAAGTACAGAATGGGAATATTACTGAACGGCTTAAAAGCCCCAAGGATTCTGTCCATTTCATGCTGAGATGGACAGGTCTCTAAAAATATAGTAATACCTCATTTGCATTGGTTGTTTCCAAGGAAAAGAAGCTTGATAAAATGAAAAGGAGATTTGTTTCAAGCACCCTCTTTTCCTGTACTTATGGTTCCAAAATAAAGTTTGCCTTACTTAGATGCACTTTACGAAGACTTAAAAGTGATCAAAGTTCAAAATTGCAAAAAGCAAAAAGCACAGGACATTCATATCTGCATTAATTTCTTATAGGAGTAAAGAATCAAAAGATGGAGAAGCTTAGATGTAAACGCAATCTTTGCCCCGTATTGCTACCCCAATAACACAATAGCACTGGTAATGTTTAAATGTTTTAATGCTAGAAAACAAAAGTAAATACAAATTACAATAGGCTAGAGAACAAGACCGCACATTTAAAAACTGATACATTGATCTAATGACGCCTGGCAAAAATTAGCAAAACAGAACATGAGGTTTTCAGTTTAATATTTTTTGTTCTCAGCTCTCAGACAGAGATGTGGAAGGTGAGCTCTTTACATCCATTCACTTGGTGTTGATTTATGACTGTGGGGTGGTGTGACCTGAAGTTACGAGAACTACGCTGTGCAGCATGGATGCTGTGAGGCATCAGGTTGCCCGTCCTGCTGGTGCACTGTCATTGTGATGGTGGTTTGCGCATGTCTCCACACCTTTTATTCTAGGGACCCATTGAGAAGTTCATCTGACATAGCAGCGGACTTCATACAGTCTGATCAAAATGTTAAACTAAAAACTTCATGTTCAGTTTTGAAAATTTTTGCCTACTGGCTTTAAATCAATATATGATGTTTGGGTGTGCTGTTCATATATTTTTTTTCTACAGTTCTGACAAATTGCAATATTATACAGGCTTGGTTCAGTAAAGCATAGATGTGTTCAACAAGTTTAATGACTTGCAGTTAGCAGAAATGTGATTGCAGCTCTAGAGTATAACATAGGATGTCAGGCGACATTCACATTGCAGGGATGGGAAAAATTTGTGACTCAAAACTACTCACGGGCTCGCCTTGATTTGGTAAATTGTGCTTTTGCATGGCATATTGCAGATAAAAATGTGACCACACTTTTTGCAAATTTAATTAAAAACTCCAGTTTCTCAAAATACAGATTTGACACATTTCCACACAGGTATATCCAGCATGACCAAAGGCCAGCAGAATGGCACATTTTTGCTTTTTAAGTTGTTCATTTTTTTTGCCACTCATCCAGGGAGAGATATCTTTAGTCAAAAGGAAGCAAAGAATAGACACAACTGTCCTTCTACTTTTCATTAGAAGCAAGGCTACTAATATGTAAAATACAAAACCTAAGATAGAAACCTAAGAAACAAAATAAGCATACACCCTGCCCTGCGCTAGGGAAGGTAAAATCAATAGTGCATATAAATAACATAGGGTACCCAGTGAACACTGTTTTTGACCAAAAAAAGAGTGCCACAAGCACCAAGGTCAGGACGGTCCTAACCTCTAGTATAAAAACCTTACCATGTGTCAAAAATTACCTGAATGTGAATAAGAGTTGGCAAGCAGGACAGTGGCCTGGCCATTAACACCCAGCAATGGGAAGCTATACACATGAAATTACTAGTTCAAAGAAAGGGAGCCAACGTGCTTGCTTGCATAGAGTGCAAGAAGTTAAACATTTAAATAACTTTCCATTGCTGGGTGTCAGTGGTTGAGCCCGATCCTGTTCGGCCCTTATTCACAATGAGGTGATTCTCTGACCTTTCCCAGCGCCTGCGCACTGCAGTACTTTGTTCTGCCCTCAACAGGGCAGACAAATTACGCCTGCGCCGCAGCCGCGGCAAGAAGACAAGAAGAGGACATCATCGTATGAAGATAAGAGGCGCTGGACTGGACCGCGATGCCCATTGGACTTGGACCGCAGCGGGACCGCTCCTGGGTGAGTATAATATACCCTTTATTTCTCATCTATCAGGTTACATTGGGGGCTTATCTACAGCATTACAGAATGCTGTAGATAAGCCCCTGATGCTGGTGGCCGCAGCTCATATACGATTTTGGGGATGATAGACTCCCTTTAAGAGACCACCACATCAAAACCCTGTCATGGGCAGCCCAATCTCCAGACCTGAACACCATTGAAAACCTCTGGAATGTAATCAAGAGGATGATGGATAGTCACAAGCCATCAAACAAAGAAGAACTGCTTACATTTTTGCGCCGGAAGCAGTGTGAACGACTGGTGGAAAGCATGCCAAGATGCATGAAAGATGTGATTAAAAATCGTGGTTATATCACAAAATATTAATTTCTGAACTTTTCCCAAGTTAAAACATTAGTATTGTTGCTTCTAAATGATTATGAACTTGTTTTCTTCGCATTATTTGAGGTCTGAAAGCACTGTTTTGTTTTGTTTTTTTTTAACCATTTCTCCTTTTCTGAAAAAAAAAAATACAAAGTGTATTGCTTGGAAATTCGGAGACAAGTTGTCAGAAGTTTATAGAACAAATGAACGATTTACATTTTACTCAAAAATATACCTATAAAGAGAAAAATCAAACTAACTGATCATTTTGCAATGATTTCTTAATTTTTACCAGGGCTGTATATAATTCATAGGTTCCATAGGAAAAATAGTAAAATAATAGAAAACTTTTGTATGATATTTTATAGTTTCAATTATATCTCTATACAAATTGTTAAATCATGTTCACATGTGAACATACCATTTCACTGCATGGCTATGAACAATAGAAAGAAATGTGTAACTATTTTTCTTAGCAGAAATGTGTTCCGTTGTGAATTGTGTACTTACTGATTTTTTCTTAAGTACGGACTTTTCTTCCCCAGGAATGTGTATTTATTGCTGGCAAAATGTCCTTCAACAACGGGATTAATTGTTGTTTAAGTATTGAGTGAAATATACGTACAACAATGTTGCACTGTTTTCTTTCACATTCCGAAATAGGACAAAGTAACTTTCTTTGAAATAGCTTTCTTTGTTATTTTCACACACCATCTACTTTAAAATAATTTTACATGGATGAATGAAATTATTTGTATTTCTTGGACCTCAGATACTCGCAAAAAGTAGAACATATATTTTTGTAGGCCCTCCATCAAACAATACGAGGCTCATTGTTTATTTTTGAAGCTTGTATTTAAAAGGCGTCCCTGAAAAGAAACCAGATATCAAATATTGCCATATGTGATAATATATTGTATTTTGTTAGTAATAGTTTTCTAAAATGATCATAACTCACCTTTCAAGTTCAAAACATAAAAAATGAAAATAGAAAAGACTTTACAGTAACAACACATGAATAGCTGTCTTTTCAATGAGTTTTAGAAATGACCTCATATTTGATGTGATTTTTTTGTGTCCTCTTGTTATCTTTTTGGGCAATAATGACGAGATACATAGAGACATATGGATTTAATGTCACCTTAGCAGAAGGCAGTAGGTTAAATAGGCTGTCATTCACTGATTTACTACTTAACAGTAGGAAAGAGCTATATAACAAAATCCCCAGGGCTGTTGTGAAGATTTCTTTTTTTGTTAAGGTGTCAGCATAAAACACTGGCTAGAAACAAAGTTTAACGCAAAAATGTACTAGAAGATCTATCTATCTATCTATCTACTAGAGAAGTGTGGATTCGTCAACTGTGCATCAATTTAAAGTCTAATATATGGAAATTTACAGGTCTCCATGAATTTGAACATATGCGATTGTATGCACATGTACTGCAATAAAAAAAATGCATACTGAAAAATATTATATCCCATGGTCATGGTCATGGCTGATGAGGGGGCTATCAAAGGGACTATAATAGATGGAAGCAAAGCAAGGATTGCACAGCCTAGATATAGATAATTAGAATGAACAGGGAATTACGTGCAGGAAAGAGAAAAAATCCTAAATCTAATTGGAGTGTGCTACTGCAGTGCTGAAGCTCATTGAAAATTAGGGTGCTGGTCTTTATGAGCAAACAGTAATGCTAACATTCAAATGAAAGGGAGGTGCTGTACCTGAAAGAAGCAGTGTGTCTGTAAATTTTTTGACCTGTGAAATATTGCAGTAACAGCACTTTCATACATACATGCTAGCCACCTTAGGGAGAGACCCAAGTTGGGCTAAATGTAGCGGGACGAAAGAGACCGAAAAGCCCTCTACTTAAAGGAAATACATAGTGGATGCTTTCCTGAAACGGAAAGTACTTGCAAGCAGCATGATACAAAGGATAGCAGGTTTACCCAGAATCCTTTGCAGTAGGCAGAGCTATGCAAATCATCTCTTTCCACCCCAGTCTAATCCACAGCGCTTGGAATCGCCAAGCGTGCAATGCTGCGGATTAGTTTCTAAATTTACACAGCCAACCAATTCCTACCTGTGGACACGTGTTTCGGGCTTTAGGCCCTCATCAGCACAGGGCTGGAATTGGTTGGCTGTATGGAGTGGGGCTCGGTGAGCAAGCGATACATACATGCTAGCAACCTTAGGGAGAGACCCAAGTTGGGCTAAATGTAGCGGGACGAAAGAGACCGAAAAGCCCTCTACTTAAAGGAAATACATAGTGGATGCTTTCCTGAAACGGAAAGTACTTGCAAGCAGCATAATACAAAGGATAGCAGGTTTACCCAGAATCCTTTGCAGTAGGCGGAGCTATGCAAATCATCTATTTCCACCCCAGTCTAATCCACAGCGCTTGGAATCGCCAAGCGTGCAATGCTGCAGATTAGTTTCTAAATTTACACAGCCAACCAACATTTAGCCCAACTTGGGTCTCTCCCTAAGGTGGCTAGCATGTATGTATCGCTTGCTCACCGAGCCCCACTCCATACAGCCAACCAATTCCAGCCCTGTGCTGATGAGGGCCTAAAGCCCGAAACACGTGTCCACAGGTAGGAGTTGGTTGGCTGTGTAAATTTAGAAACTAATCCGCAGCATTGCACGCTTGGCGATTCCAAGCGCTGTGGATTAGACTGGGGTGGAAATAGATGATTTGCATAGCTCCGCCTACTGCAAAGGATTCTGGGTAAACCTGCTATCACCGCTCTGCTTTCCGGCTCACAGACAGTACAGGAGGAGAGCAGAGAAGCAGAGCGCAGCGCTGGAGGACAGACAGCGGTAGGTAAGTATCTAGTGTTTGTTTTTTTTTTACTTTTAGCATGGTAACCAGGGTAAACATCGGGTTACTAAGCGCGGCCCTGCGCTTAGTTACCCGATGTTTACCCTGGTTACCGGCATAGTTGGTCACTGGAGAGCGGTCTGTGTGACAGCTCTCCAGCGACCAAACAGCGACGCTGCAGCGATCCGGATCGTTGTCGGTATCGCTGCAGCGTCGCTTAATGTGAAGGGGCCTTTAGGTGGCTAGCATGTATGTATCGCTTGCTCACCGAGCCCCACTCCATACAGCCAACCAATTCCAGCCCTGTGCTGATGAGGGCCTAAAGCCCGAAACACGTGTCCACAGGTAGGAATTGGTTGGCTGTGTAAATTTAGAAACTAATCCGCAGCATTGCACGCTTGGCGATTCCAAGCGCTGTGGATTAGACTGGGGTGGAAAGAGATGATTTGTACAGCACTTTCATACAAATTTTTTCTTATTCTTTATGGAATCCAAACAAGCAAGGTAGTTTAATATCCCTCTATTCTAATTTTTCCAATTAAGAAATATACAAAAACCATGAAAATATTGAAACCACGCCTGGCATGTTAGAGAAAGTCTACTTTCTGGCTTGTGAGACTGCCTCTATTTTCTCGATAGATAGATCTCCACATTCGAGCAGATTATATTTTCCCCAAAAGGAGTAATTTTTGGACCACTTTTACAATCTAAATTTAAAAATTTGGATAGTACAGTGCGTTGTTATATAGACTGATGAGTACCACTATTTTCCATCTCTTTTTTCCCAAGCCAGTGAGGTTAAGGTCACTTGGACATTAATAAAGCTTGGACTAAGGAGTTCAAAAGGGATTCATTACAGTCCTAACAGACATAAAAATGTTATTCTCATATTTTATGTGCTCTCAGAGACTTTGCAGTATTAAGAATCACAGCAAAATTAATCACCGCAAAAAAAATTTGAGGAAATTTAAGTGAAATTTGCAAATTCAAATTTCACAGGATCACCCCAGGTTTCCTTGGATAATGAATGTGAAAGGCCCAGAACAACCTATCTGCATGGACTGAATGCACTCGCACCCATGACCGGTCCTCAGGACCGTACCCCTTCCAATGGACCAAGTACTGAAGTGAACGGCAGAGGATCTGAGAATCAACAGCCCATTCTACCTCATATTTGGCCTGGCCATCTACAACAACAGGTGGCGGATGCAAGGGAGACACACCTGAAGAAGACCCAAAGGGCTTCAAAAGAGCCTTATGGAACACATTGGGGATCCGCAGTGACGAAGGCAAGCCCAAGCAAAAGGCAACAGGATTAGCCACCTCCAAAATATCATTGAGACCAATAAACTTGGTACCCAGTTTAACAGACGGGGTCCTTAACCTTATACTCTTGGTGAATAACCATACTTTATCCTCCACCTGGAATACCGGCCCCACCGACCATTGTTTATCTGCAAAAAATTTATACTTGCCCTGAGCCTCCCCAATGTTCCTCTGGACCTCCCTCCAGACCTCCCCCAACTGCTGAATGGCCTAATCAGCCCCTGGAAGCCCTGAATACAGCTGGGAAAACTCACTAAAGTGATGGTGAAAACCATAGTTGCAAAAGAACAGAGAAGTACCAGTGGCCTGATTGACACGATTATTAAAAGTGAATTCTGCCTCGGCGGACAAAATGAGCCCCAGAAAGGACAATTCTTGAACAAAAAATGTACACATTTCCAATTTAGCAAAGAGTGAGTTCTCCCTGAGTCTCTGGAGGACTGCACGGAGTGACCCATGTGGTTCTACTTATCAGTAGAATATATGAGGATATCATCCAGATAAACTACCATGAAGGACCCAATGAAATCAGAAAAAACATGATTAATAAAATTCTGAAGTATCGCTGGAGCATTAGTCAAACCAAAGGGCATCACCAAGTTATCAAACAAAGCCTCTGAGGTGAGAAATGCAGTTATCCACTCATCCCCCTCCCACGTACAGTTAAGATTATAAGCTTCCCTTGGGTCCAACTTAGAGAACCACCTGGCTCCAGACAATTGATTGTACAAATTAGGAATAAGTAGGGCGGGGTAAGTATTTTTATATTTTATATTTTATTTTATTCAATTCTCGAAAATTGAGGCATAGGCGTAAACCACCATCTTTCTTCTTAACAAAGAAGAACCATGCTGCCACGGGAGAAACAGAAGGCCAAATCTGCCCTTTACGAAGACTCTCGGAGATATACTCCTTCATAGCAGCTCGTTCAGGGCCAGAGAGATTGTACCAACGAGCCTTGGGCACTTTGGCCCCAGGAGCGAGATCCACAGCACAATCAAATAGGCAGTGTGGTAAAACCTCAGCCTCCTTTTCAGAGAACACATCCTCAAAGTCCTTCAGGTACCCCGGAATACTTTCAGACTGACGGATGACACAGATACATTAACAAGACACCACTTAACACAATTGGGACCCCTATTAACAATGTCCCGGGCTTCCCAGTCGATGACCGTGTTATGTACCTTTAATCAGGGAAACCCCAACACTAATCCCTCAGGAAGATTGTCCATAACAAAGAATAGAATACATTCTTGATGACAGGACCTCACCTTGAGAATAAACTTCTCAGAGATAAATTCAACAACTTTCTTAGTAAGAGGAGTTTTATCAATGGCCACGATATTGATGGGAGTTCCCAACCTAACTGTCCCTAACTTACATTTGGCCTCCAAGTCAGAGTCAATAAAGTTCAAAGATGATCCACGGTCCAAAAAAGCTGAAGTGGGAATACAACAGTTTTCAACATAAAGTTCTACTTCCAACTGTAACTTAATCATTGAGGAAAAAGGTACCTGGAAGTCTGGGCAATCTCCTCGATAGTTACCCACACTTAGGCATTTCCTGGCACCTTGGGGATGGGAGGACAGGAGGGACAGTACTTTTTCCAGTGTCCCGGACTACCGCAGTAGTAGCAGAGTCTCCTTTCCTGTCAACATCTCCTCTCTTTTTCTTTGACAGTGGTGGTCCCCACCACCATGGGCTTGGAATGTGGTATAACATTGGGATTATTCGGGAATAGAGGAACTTCCCTCTGCATATCATCCCTCTCCCCCAGCCTACAATCCATCCGGATGGCCTGAGTCATAGTCTCCCCAAAGGAACTAGGAGGTGGATAGAGAGCCAGAGCATCCTTCAGATGATCAGGTAGACCTCTCTGGAACTGGCACCAAAGCAGAGAGTTACTCCAGGACACCTCCGGAGACCATCATCTAAACTCTGAGCAATACCACTTGGCTGAGAGCTTTCACTGAGCTAGGCTCATGATAGTGTCCTCTGCCACTCTGACACAGTCCGGTTCGTCATAGATAACTCCTAAGGCCTGAAAAAACCTATCCACCAACATCCATTCAGGGGCAGTAGATGGAAGCGAGAAAGCCCAAGATTGGGGACCCTCCCTGAGTAAGGAGATAATTTTCCTCACCTGCTGACTCTCATCTCCCGATGATCAAGGTCTGAGTGAAAATAATAATGTATCCTTCTCACCAGAAAAGGTGTGGGAAAGCTTTACCGAGGGTATAGGGGAGTATAAAGCGACATCTGCGGAATCACCAGGCTTACTGGCAACATGAGAGGTGGTCCGCTGCACAGTAGGGTTGAGCGATCTTTAGGGTGAGTATATACCTAATAGGAATATACTCACCCTCGGACGCGCCCTGCTTCTTTCCGGCAGCCTTCCTTCCTAAGAATCAGCCCTTCCAGGACCTTCGGTGACGTCGCGGGTGACGTCGTGGCTTGTGATTGGCCGCGCGAGCGGTCACATGGGCGGCCGCGCGGCCAATCACAAGCCGCGACGTCACCGCGACGTCACCGCAGGGTCCTGGAAGGCTGATTCTAAGGAAGGAAGGTTCCCGGTTAGTACCAGGGCGCGTCAGAGGGTAAGTATTGCGATATTTTTTATTTTAATTCTTTATTTTACACTTAAATCTGAATTCCGATACCAATTCCCGATATCTTAAACATGTCGGGAATCGGTATCGGAATTCCGATTCTAGATTCAAAGGATCGCCGACTTCATGGCCGACCCCACACTGGGGTCGGGTCGGGTTTCATGAAACCCGACCTTGCCAAAAGTCGGCGACTTTTGAAAAATTTCGACCCGTTTCGCTCAACCCTACTGCACAGTCTTGACAGTCTCACTCAACTCTTTCTGTAATTGAGTTTGGGACATGGCCAATGCCCTGTGTTCCACAGATAATTCCCACATCATCTGTGTCAAACTGGACACTTGATCCACCAGATTACTGATCGGATCAATGACTAGAGAAAAAAATATGAAATCCCCCTTTTAAATGTTAGTGTCAGTTATAATGTAATGCTGCTGCAGCACAGTGTGCACGGCCTCCACTAGGGGGAGCTGGTGGAGGAAGAAAGGTTTTGCTCACAGTGTAGCACCACATTGCGGTAGCGGAGACGCCACTGTGTTACGAGAGTGGTCAGACAAGCCAAGTCAGTAATGGCCAGGAAACACAGTACCAGAGGAAACAGCAACAAATATGGTAAGATGCAAGCCAGAGAAGTCAAAACAAGACAGGAAAAGAAATTCCAGAGATGTGAGACAGACAAATGAGTCAAAAGTCAAGCCGGGTCAGATACCAGGAGGTCAGAGTATGGGGAACAAACACTAAGTCAAGTGGGGTAGCATTAGTGGGAAAGCATGGGGACTGAGCAAACAGGCAGATGGCAAATCAGGGTGTAACGGGGTCAGCCGCTCAAGCCTGGGCAGGAACTATAACTGACACTGCCTGCAGACAGCAGTGGGCAGAAATAGCCAAACAGATCCCAGAACGAGGCAAAGGAAAGTTAACCCCTCCATGACCAGACCGGGGAGAGCATAGAAAGAAATAAACCCCGGCCTGGATCATGACAATATCTATCTATTTATCTATCTATCCAATAGCTATCTATCTATTTATCTATCTATCTAACCGATATCTATCCATATATCTACCCCATATCTATCTATCTATCTATCTATCTATCTATCTAAATCTAAAAAATTAAAGGCAGCACATCAGTATTTAAAGATTCAAATGCAGTGTAATGGGCCATGTGTTAGGGTTGGCGGAACACACTGAGTATATATATATACCGTATTTTTCCGACCATATTTTTTCCTCCAAATTTGGGAGGAAAGTGTGGGTGCATCTTATGGTACGGATGTAGCATGTGGGGAGGGGGCAGCAGTGAATGGGATCGCACTGTTATGCCACTTCAGGATGTCCCCGCTGCCCAGAATCACTGCTGGGGAAACCATGTGGTCCCGATGATTAAGTGCAGTGAATATTCATTAGCGGCTCCCCGCCCACCTATCAGCTGAGCGGTGAGCCGGGAGTAGCAAATGAATACTGCACTTAAGCAGGGACACACATGGCTTCTCCAGCGCTGATTCCTGCAGCAGCTGGGGAGGTCTGTGTGTCCGGCGGAGAGGAGGCAGCAGCAGCAGCAGGGGCCAGAGGAGAGAGGAGATCGCTGCATACCTGCCTGCCATGCCTGGGCTGGACCTCAAGTGCTGTGCACAAACAGGACCTGTTTGATGTCAGGAGTGGGTGGGCTGGAGCATCAAATGGCAGCTCAGAGCCCTCCCTCTTCTTGACATCATCACAGGTCCTTCAGGCTCTCCACTAGAATCTGCAGCTTCCTCATAACCTGTGCTGTGGAAAGAAAACGAGGGAAGGCTCTGTGTGCAGTCATGGGATGCTTTTACCTCACCACAGTGTGGCTGGCTGCCACATTTAAGAGATTAGTCTTTACAAAACACAATAAAGCACTCTGCCACTCCTTTGGTGAACTATAACTCCCAGCATGTCATAGGATCTGCAGGACATGCTGGGAGTTATAGTTCTCCCATGGCATTTTAAAGCAGCACTCCAGTGTTATTTTGCAGTGCTGGAGTGGTGCTTTAAATATAAGCCCCCATTCTTATACTCACCCTCCAGCATCTTCATATAGTACTTCACAGACACCACACTGGTCCCGCAGCTTCCAACATAATAACATACTATTATATATAATAACACCACATATAATAGTATGTTATTTATGTTATTAAATATTTTACCACATTTTTTTGCTTCAAATATTTTTTTTCCCTATTTTCCACCTCTAAAACCTGGGTGCGCCTTATAGTCCGGTGCGTCTTAAAGTCCGAAAAATACGGTAAGTAATAGTAGGTGCGTTTGCTGCTAGAATTGGCGGTATTATATGGCAGTATAAGCGAACTCTGTTACTTCACAGAATCGCATAGATAGAAAAACGCTGTGCCCTGTTAACCTCACAGAGGATCACAGCTACCTGAGCAGAGAGCAACCAGTGGTCACGCAGTCAGCAAAGCACATAAAACTCCTCACCAGAGGTCCCGGTATTCTAGGGGCTTATTTCAGCCAAGCCCTGAATTCAATCACACAAAACTCCCCACCGGAGGTGCCGGTATTCTAGGGGGCTTATTTCACCCAACCCTGACCTCATGCAGACATCACCACTAAAGCAGCAAAGCTCATGACATAGGTTGATACTAGTGCATGGCCGTGCGGCCATGCGAACCTTTTATAGCTGCAGCAGACAAGGACCTTCCTAGTGGTACAATAGGAACTGCAACAGGACCTAAGCATGTGACCCCGACCTCCAATAGGAGGTCATCCCGTGGGCGTGCACAGTATGGGAAAAGCAAGACTTAGTCCCAGAAAGACCTGCTTGCTGCTGAACATTGCTGGCTACAAAGGTAGAGCCTGGAAGGGCAGTAGTAACCAGTCGTCCAGTATCAGCTTGAGCCAGACGCTGGGACCGACATCTCTGCTGAGCAGGCTCCACTTTGGCAGGAGGAGAATAGGAGACTGCAGCAGACATGGTTTGAGATTCCCCCTGTGCAGCGGCGGGAACTCAACACCTAACACAATGTGCCATTGGATTTATTTACAAGATTTGGTGGTACATGCCTGGAGGCTTTTGCACACAACAATTCTTTTTTGGTGCAGCTTTTTGTCTGTCTTTTTTTCTGTCTATGTATCTATCTATCTATCTATCTATCTATCTATCTATCTATCCATCTATCCGTCTATCCACCAAACAAAAAATAGAGGCAGCACCCGAGTTTTAAAGATGAAAAAAGTGCTATTTAAAAGCCCAATATAGCGATGCTTCAGCTCAAAGTGTAAGCCTTTCTCAAGCCTATATATCTATCTAAAATAAAATAAACATAGAAGGAGGCAATACTCAAGTGAATTTTGCAAAAAAGTGGATTTTTATTAGCCTTCTTCATGTTTCGGTCCCATCACAGAATCGTTCTCACGCTGGAGAAAGCTTCTGTGATGAGACCGAAACGTCGACACCTAAGCTAATAAATGTCCACATTTTTGCATAATTTACTTGTGTATTGCCTCCTTCTATTTTTATTTTATTCTATCGGACAAAATTGATACATGTCCAGGAATCTTTAGCGCCTATTGTTGCTTCTTATAATATTTCTAGCTAGCTATTATTTATAATTATATAGGTAAGAATTCTATTAGAGTTAAGCAAATCACCTGAAATATTTCAGGTGGATTCACACTAATTGGCCAGCTTGATTTGGTTTGAATAAGCTTCAAATAAAAATCGAAAGTACCCCCAAAAAGAGACATTTATTATATACTAGATGGCAGCCCGATTCTAAAGAATCGGGAGTCTAGAATCCATATATACTTTATTTATTCAAATGTAAGAATAATACAATTAATAAATAATAGTAAAAAAGAACAAAAATAATAGGCAGTATATGGAGAAAACACCAAACAAAAGTTCAAAATTGGTGTGAAAATGTCACTGAACCACTTCACAACTAAATCTATATAGTTTTGGTAAATGGTATTATCATTTTTTTGATGAAATTCGGCAGGAGCTTGAAGAGCAACGTCACTGGGCCCGCCTCCACGCAGTAGAAACTTGCTGTGAGGTAAAAATTCAAAAATCACACCAAAATGGCGGGCGGAGTGTGTCACAGCAGGCGGCAACCAATCAGACACTGGACACTGTTGACGTCACTTATCTCCGGACATTAGCTCCGGACATTAGCTCCGGACATTAGCTCCGGACATTATCTCCGCACATTAGCTCCGGACATTAGCTCCGGACATTAGCTCCGGACAAAGCCACGGAAGTTGGCAGAAATTGCAGGAAGTAGTATTCTAGGCAATTAATCTCCGGACATTAGCTCCGGACATTAGCTCCGGACATTAGCTCCGGACAAAGCCACGGAAGTTGGCACAAATTGCAGGAAGTAGTATTCTAGGCAATTATATATTAGATAATAAATGAAGGTGGAGAAAAAGGGGATTAAAAGTAATGTAAGATTCTTACTTTTCTATGCCTGCCCATCACTTTTCCTACTTTAACAGATCCTCAGTTGGCCCCCCACTCGTTTTCCCAAGTATTTGTATCTTCCAGTGCTGATGTAAATGATGTGCTTTGAGTCCTACATAAAAGCATGAGGCTTAACACCAGTATAACCAAGAACCTGAGGCAGTAGGTGTGAGACTAAGCCGGGAGCAGCCAAAATTTGGGGGATATTTTTAATTTAAGTGATTCAATATATGCAGGTTGTCCCTACTACATTTCGAACTACATTATCTAAATATATGTGGGTCATCACTTTCAGTATCTGTTTTGATTACCTTATGCAGAATTAACAGCAACTAAACAATTACAGTAATTGTTGATTAATTCTGCAATTCAGCTCGGAGGAATTATTGCTCATTCCTACCTGCAAAATGGTTTTTTGGTGGGTTTTCACCAATGAATTTCTCGCTTCAGTTCTTTCCACAACATTTCTATAGGATTAAGATTAGAATTTTGACTTAGCTATTCCAAAACTTTAATTTTATTCTTCTTTAACCATTTTTTTGTCAAATGACTTGATTGTTTAGGGTTTTTATCTTACTGCATAACCCATGTTTACTTGAGAATCAGCTCATGGACAGATGTCCTAACATTTTGTTTTAGAATTTGCTGATAAAATTCTGAACTCATTGTTCCATCAATGATTGCAAGCCTTCCTGGCACAGAAACAGAAAAACAGGGCCAAACCATGGTACTACCACTGCTGTGTTTCACAAATGGGTGAGTTTTTTCTATCTTGTTATGCAGTGTTTTTCTATCTCGAAACATTACACTTCTCATTATAATAAAAGAGCTCTACTGTATTTTCATCTCATCTACCTACAAAATGTTGTTGCAGTAGCCTTCTGGCTTGTTTAGGTGATCTTTAGCAAACTGCAGATGAGCAGCAATGTTATTTTTGAAGAACATTAGCTTTCTCCTTACAATCTTGCCAAGCACATCTCTTTTGTTGTGTCTTCCTGAGGGTGGACTCATGAACTTTAATGTTGGCTAATGTGAGAAAGCCCTTTAGTTGCTTAAAAGTTACTTTGAGTTTCTTTTGCTCTTTGAGTGACCTGTGTACATCAACCACTCATAGAAAATTTAATTATGGTCTTTAATCTCTCCAATTTCTACTCAATATGTCTGCTTGTGGATATGTGAAGTCTAGTGATGAGCGAATAGCATTGTTGCTCTGGTCATCTCCGAGTATTTGTTAGTGCTCGGAGATTTAGTATACATCGCCTCAGCTGCATGATTTACGGCTGCTAGACAGCCTGAATACATGTGGGAATTCCCAAAAAAACAGGAATTCCTGACATGTATTCAGCCTTTCTAGCAGCCATAAATCATGCAGCTGAGGTGAGGAAAACTAAATCTCCGAGCACTAACAAATACTCGGAGATCACCTGAGCATGCTCAGGGAGACCCGAGCAGCAATGGTATTTGCTCATCACTAGGGAAGTCCAAACTCTTTAGAGATAGCATTGGTTTTGTTACATTTTCCATCTTAATGAGCATCAATAACTCTGCTTCTAAGTTTCCCAGAAATATCCTTTGTGCCATGATACTCTTCTTCAAACGTGTTTTCTGAAGATCTCATTTTGTTAGATGACTTTTCTTTAATAAAAAATGAAATAGCAAAGTGTTTGATATGGCTGTCTTTATATTTTTTCAGTACTTGTGTGAAAATCTGGTGTAGTTTTAGTCGAATTTATCCAGGAATATGTACAATTCTTAAAGGTTTACAAACTTTTAATCACCTTCACCACTTTTTAATTATATAGCTAAAACTTATAAGACTTTGAAACATTATCATTTGAACTTATCATAGTTTCCAATCATATTTATTTGCAGATTCATATTTTTCTGTATTTGTGATTAGCTAAATCTGTATTTAGCCATACAATACCATAAACGCTTACTAATAAAAAAAGTACAACTTTATTTAAATACTTTATATTACGTTATCTAGATATAAAAATGACAGGTAGAGAAGAAACAACTAAATGAAATGGCTGCAAAATGCCTGCAAAAAGATTTGGTGGCTGCAGGCTTTGAAAAAAAAATGTCTTTGTCTTCCATGTGTTTGTTGTTTTTGGAGACTTACAATCCATGAAGGTTTGTTACACATAAACACATGAGTAATTTTCGCTGCAGGGTATGGATGTGTTTACAGAACTAATTACTCTGATACATTGTTGACAAAGCTTTTGTTTCGGCTTAATTTATAGTAGTGCTCCTTTAAGACTGCAGCCACATGCTAGATGGACAATGTCTGTAATTCCTATTTGTCAGCTAAAAAGATTAGCAGAGTACTATAAGCAACCAGAAACTATGTAGAAAAACATTTTAGGAGGAAATGAAGCATTACTTTAACCACAACTTTCTCTAATATTTGGAATTCTGGAGTGCTGTCATTTTCATATTATATCTACTTGAAGACCCTGGATTTGCTCCCTCTGTTACCATGGTGCTACTGCAACTTTTTTTCTATTAATATTAGTGAAAAGAAACGAGTAGATTTATCCTAGGAGAATTGAGTTTAAGTCAAATTTCCTGAAATGTATTATTATTATTATTATTTATTGCTATAGCGCCATTTATTCCATGGCACTTTACATGTGAGGAGGGGTATACCCTGGATTTGCTCCCTCTGTTACTATGGTGCTACTGCAACTTTTTTTCTATTAATATTAGTGAAAAGAAACGAGTAGATTTATCCTAGGAGAATTGAGTTTAAGTCAAATTTCCTGAAATGTATTATTATTATTATTATTTATTGTTATAGCGCCATTTATTCCATGGCACTTTACATGTGAGGAGGGGTATACATAATAAAAACAAGTACAATAATCTTAAACAATACAAGTCATAACTGGTACAGGAGGAGAGAGGACCCTGCCCGCGAAGGCTCACAATCTACAAGGGATGGGTGAGAATACAGCAGGTGAGGATAGAGCTGGTCATGCAGCGGTTTGGTCGATCGGTGGTTACTGCAGGTTGTAGGCTTGTCGGAAGAGGTGAGTCTTCAGGTTCTTTTTGAAGGTTTTGATGGTAGGCGAGAGTCTGATGAGTTGTGGTAGAGAGTTCCAGAGTAGGGGTTCTACGTGAGAGAAATCTTGTATACGATTGTGGGAAGAGGAGATAAGAGGGGAGTAGAGAAGGAGATCTTGTGAGGATCGGAGGTTGCATGTAGGTAAGTACCGATAGACGAGGTCACAGATGTATGGAGGAGACAGATTGTGGATGGCTTTGTACGTCATGGTTAGGGTTTTGTACTGGAGTCTCTGGGCAATGGGGAGCTAGCGAAGGGATTGACAGAGGGGAGAGGCTGGGGAATAGCGGGGGACAGGTGGATTAGTCAGGCAGCAGAGTTTATAATAGATTGGAGGGGTGCGAGAGTGTTAGAGGGGAGGCCACAGAGCAGGAGGTTGCAGTAGCCAAGGCTAGAGATGATGAGGGCATGGACTAGGGTTTTTTCAGATTCTTGGATGAGGAATGAATGGATTCGTGAAATATTTTTGAGTTGAAGCCGGCAGGAAGTGGAAAGGGCTTGGATATGTGGTTTGAAGGAGAGATCAGCGTCAAGGATTACCCCGAGGCAGCGAGCTTGTGGGACTGGAGAGAGTGGACAGCCATTTACTGTAATGGATAGGTTCGTTGGGGGAGTCGCGTGAGATGGGGGAAAGATGATGAATTCTGTTTTGTCCATGTTAAGTTTCAGAAATCTAGCGGAGAAGAAGGATGAAATATTGGACAGACATTGAGGAATTCTGGTTAGTAGGGAGGTGATATCTGGTCCAGAGATGTAGATCTGTGTGTCATCAGCATAGAGGTGATACTGAAAGTCATGAGATTCTATGAGCTGTCCCAGGCCAAAGGTGTAAATGGAGAAGAGCAGGGGCCCAAGCACTGAACCTTGTGGGACTCCGACAGATAGGGGGCGAGGTGAGGAGGTCGTGTGTGAGTGGGAGAGGCTGAATGTCTGGTCTGTTAGGTATGATGAGATCCAGGATAGGGCCAAGTCTGTGATGCCAAGGGATGAGAGGGTCTGTAATAATAGGGTAATAGGAAATTTGTGGTAGCATGTAAATTCGAACAATTTGTGATTTGATTTGTGATTGGCAACCAAAAACAAAATAAATTCCCAGTGACATTTCACAGAATGCCAAAGACACAGTGAACAGGCTAATGGGATTAGTTTCCTCAGTGGGCTTCCCAATAATGTTCTGCAGCAAACAGACCACTTGGTCTAGCCCAGTCAACTTGAGGGGGAATGCTATCACAGCCAATATAAAAAGATAGGTCCGGTCAAAGAAACACCACTTTATGTATGTACTTTCTAGACGTAGAAGCTCAGAGCATACGGCATAGGGATAGAAAAAATGTCTAATGCAGCTATGGTGTACTACTCCCTCACTGATGTACCAAAATGAAAAAGAGGAGTGATATTTTGAGTATGTGAATACAAAACCAAAGTTTCGAGTGATATATCAGGGCTGTTCTCGCTCTATTGTAACTGTAAATGTAGTAACAGCAATAGGGTCAATATAAAAACCCTTAGTACTAAGATCCTTATTAATAACCATTTATTAATTATTAATAATAATAATACTAAGATTACTATGAATGTAAAGCTTGTGTGTCACTGTAAGGCCTCATTCACACATCAATATTTTTTACGTATGCAAAAAAATGGTACCGGTATGATCAGTTTTTTGGATCCGTGTGTCATAAGTATTTTTCACATATGGATAGATAAATTATTAAATTCCAAAGCTTCTCCTATCCTTCTATCCTTTGCAATGTTAAATACGTACAGCACACGGACTGTACACAGATGGCATCCATGTGATGTGCGGTACTTGTTTTTCACAGACCCATAGACATAATGTATATGGGCACTTTTCATCCATGATACCAGAAAAAAAAGAAAAAAGTCTCTCTGAGTTTTGCACGGGCACACAGTCCATACAAACATGGATATGTGAATAGTCCCACAGACTGTAATGGATACATGTTATGTTCATGAAAATCAGGTGTAGAATACGTATTTGCAAAACAAACGTCAATGAGGCCTATTTATGATTCCTGCATTTTTAGCATCCACCACCCTCTCCTTTCATTGACAGCTCTGGCTTCAAAGAGCTATACAAGGGTGATGATAGATGGAAACCAAGTAGGTGGGAAGATGTATGTAAATGATTGGCTCTTCCATGAAGCACCAAGAGCCTGTACTCGGTTTAAACAGTAATTCTGTGCTGAAAGAGTCACTTTAAGCACAATTGTTTAACTACCAAAGTTCGTGTTTGGTGGAAAAATGTTTTAGCCCTCTTCATTGCACTAATAGTTTAATATTAGATAAAACACATGCCATGTAGCCAGTTACAGGTGCTTGCTGTTGGGATGTGAAGACACATAGCTGTGTTATCTTTTCACCTTTAACATAATTTTCATTGGCCATATTAGATACTGAACACCCATCGATTATACAGCCTGCTGTTGCCACATGTTCATTTCCAATTGTGAACCTATGTGTAGCAATTTCACAACCTAGCATTTTCAATTTCCTTAAATTAAATTTCAGTTTGGCTAAAGGATGAGAATATAAAAAAGACAAGGATGATAAAAACACAAT
Source organism: Ranitomeya imitator (assembly GCF_032444005.1). NCBI lineage: Eukaryota > Metazoa > Chordata > Amphibia > Anura > Dendrobatidae > Ranitomeya > Ranitomeya imitator. Next base: position 324,729,396 of record NC_091286.1, on the reverse strand, counting down.
TAAAAAAACAATAATAGAAAACAGGTTGAGCATTTTCAAGATTTCGACTAGTTGCATTTAACAATTGTAGATGCCAGAACAATAATGCTTGTTATTGTGATAATTTACTTTACTCTGACAATGTGATGCAAAAGATGGAGAACACCACTCTAATGCCAAGCTGCTGACATTCTGAGCCAGGGTAAATATTGGCATGGGGGTCAGGTGGGGATCAAGGAGCGCTGGCCATTTCTTAAACACAGGCACCTGTCAGATGAATCAAGGATGTCGATGCACATAATGATGATGTTGTAGACAAACATGAAGACTAGACAAGTGTGAGGAGGTGGGGCCATCAGAGGAGGAGGTTGCTGGGAGCCTTGATAGACAGAGCCAGTAACAGAAATATCTTCTGGGACTAAATCAGTTTTTATTTCTGTCATCTTTGTAGCAGGTGATGCTGCACACACTGTTAGTGAAACAAACTCTACAGCACCTGAAAAGTCTTATCTCGGTGGTGGCGAGTCGTACATGTGGGTTTCCTATGTCTGAGGGTATCTTTCCATATTGCTGCTGGAAGATTTTTTGGCACTCTGCAGGCTCCGGAAGAGGAAGATTAGCCGTGGACCTCTGGCTCATATAGACTAGCAACTACATTTCTCTATCAGCATGTGAAGCGACATCACCTGTTTACTTGGCAAAGGCAAGCTGGCCAGGAATCAATGCAAGCCTCAAGTTGTCTTCTTCTCTCTACTCACAAGGCTCACCTTACCACCCAAGCCACAATGATAGGTATTATCTGATCAATGTCGTCATCACCACCATCATCACTGTCATACTGCATGTCATACTCTAAGACAGTACACCTCATCCACCTTTATTAAAAATATATACAATATATTTATAATTTATTTTTAGATGGCATTGTCGTTATGAATATACCTTGTAAGCATGAAGAAGTATATTACAGAATGTGACTAACACAATGCATAATGTTAATTTTATTTACCTACCTTTCTTTTTTTCTCAAGTTCCCTCATAGTTTTCTTTTATGACTATCTTTCATTGCCATAATAAATAATTGTAATTAAGAGTTTGAATTCTTTTGGGATTCCTTTTTTCTATGACGCATTATGACATGTGTCTATTAGATAGTGTCACTCTTTCCTTGGAGCAAATTTTCTCATGCTACTTATTACGTAAGATACCTTATTTGTCGTTGCTCTAATTGGGCTTCATTGAAATGGGCTGACACTTTTCTAGCCACCACTTTCTTCGAGAGTGCACATTTGTGAAAGAAGTATTGCACTATGAAATTCAGGTTGTGTGCCATGCATGAAGAGCGACTTACTTTGCCTAACCATAAGGAAGCCAAAATATTTCAGACGTGGTCACTTACAACAATTCTGAGTTTCAGTTCATACTGAGCCAATCACCAGGTGAGTTATTGCTTAGCGCACAGCAGCAACCTGTCTGCTATATGGCTTTTCATCCCCAGACGTTCAAGTTGTTAAACTGCTTGGTAGTGCTTTGCCGTGCATGAGCAAAAAGAAAGTGGTCAGTGTGTAAAATAAATAACGTAACCTAAAGATGTTTGGGATGTGATTTTTTCACTCGATTTGGATCTGGAGGAAGTCTCCGAGGAGACAGATAATCGCTGCCTAGCATGTGAGAACAGAGAGTAGATTCCCTCTTGTGCGAAACACAATTGCAGCTTTGTATATTCTAGCTAAAGGCCAGTGCAAGATATTATAATGCATATATTTTAGATTTATCAATACAAAGAAGCTAAGAATTTTCTAGGAAATAAGAAGTTGTCCATCAATTATTGTTTTATGCCATGAACACTAGTGTGTACTCACATTTGAGTAGTTATCATTTGAAACTGCTACGGAATAGGAAAGACTGTAAAATCTATTTTTTGTTCCCAAGACCTGATCATATCCAGTAACCATATAATTCTAAAGAAAATAAATAGATTTTTTTTTAAATACTTTAATAGTAAGAAGATAACTCCATTCTGTAGTATTACTGTCTTCAATGCTATTTTTAGTTTTGGTAAAAATGTTCAGTCTTGAGTGGATCCTTTGTTTTGTATTGAAATTTTCCGGCGCAAAAATATATCTTATTAACTAAGGGTTAATGCTCATTGCTAAGTCCTCTTTGCTAAAGTATGTTGACTCTATAATCCACCATTTATGACTTCAAGAATACCACCACATAACATAAGTTGAAAAATACAACAATTTTTTAATAATATTTATTCAGAATATGAGATAAATGCATCATAGACAGGACCATACCACAACCTGTGGGTATTTCGTTATCAATCTATATAATAATCATTTTTAATATCTACTAGGCCTAAATTTCAAGGTTCAGGAATTCAGATCTGCAGGGCACAAGCTCATTATTGTATACTAACTCTGTATAGCATCTGAGTTGTATGGATGGAGCTAAGATAATGAACTCATATAGGTCTATGACTCGCTACATTACGCTATTACTCTAGAAGCATCATGTTCTCATCATTCTGACCTTTTAGATGTTCTAGATTCTTACCATTAACCAAAATGAGAGCAGAAATTTCATTATATTTCAATCAACCAGCAAACCAAATCAAAAGTTAAAGAAAATCTATCACCAAGTTTTTTCTACCTCATCTGAAGCAGCATGATATAGGGAACGAAATCCTGATTCCAGCAATATATCACTTTCTGATCTGCCTGCTGTCATTTTGATAATATCCCTGTTTTAGCTGCTGTAGATCTAGTAGATGTCTTAATGTTGAGCTCAGTATAACACCACCCACACCGCTAATTGGCAGCTTTCTGCCCACGTACACAAAAAGCTGCCAATCAGTGTTGGAGGCAAGATCATACAGCGCTAAGGAATATGGAGGACTACCTTGCAGCAGTTGTACTAGTCCTCTAGTGATATTCTCCTGCTGATAAATCAGTGATTTTATAAAAACTACAGAAAGTTATCCAGTAAGTGGTACATTGTTGGATCAGAGTCTCAGACTCTACATTATGCTGCTTTCAGATTAGGTGGTAAAAACTTGCCGACGGATTCCCTTTAAGGGTCAGATAAATAAACCACAATATTTGAAAGTATTAATAATAATAATGACATATCATAACTCTAAGCATTTTTGCAGTGAGTAGAAAGGAACATATTAGACTTCTTGCTCGAATTCGGCAATAATACTACTGATTATTAAACGGGGCTCAGATTTGAAGGATGTGGAACGCAGCAAGCCTCTTTTCATTTCTGACACAGAGAATACCTTGCTGAGATCAATGAAGCCTTACTCTGTTGGGTGGAGCACAATGCAGCTTCATCTTGGAGTGTGACCTTTTAAGTATGCAATATTTTCTATTCCTTTGTCTGGGAGTCTTTTGACCTGTTTTGGAAACGGTTTATACACATTGTGCATGTGCCCTTTAAAACTGCAAATCTGTTTACTTGGAATAACTCAGCTTTATTTTTTTCCCTTTCATTCACCAACTCTCCTTCCTATTCATTAAACCAAATTCTTCCATCTCAGGAATGTTCAGAGAAAGTCCAAAGCAATCATCTTTCTACATATTCATCACCACAACTAGAATAGAAGATAGTTTTGAAAACAAAATATTCATGCAGGTTCCCACAGTAACCGTGTCTGTACTGTTCCAAGACTCTTAGCTGCCACATTAATTTTTTTTTATAGGAAATATTTTTTCATACTGATAAACAAATTATAGAAGAGATGAATAAAGCACACAAAATAAACTTTCAAAATCATTATATTAGTTAACTTACATTGGCATTAAAGTACATTCTGTAAGAGGGGTGTGAATAACATATCATAGGAAGCCCCCAATAGCGTCCTTCCTCTGAAAACTTGCAGTTGCTTTCAAATTGTTCACAGTTTGAGGTATTGTAGAGAAAACCAAAAATATTAAAATTAGGGACAAAAGCTATTTAAATTAATGTTAATTATACCTGTCATTTGTTACACATCAAATTTCACATATTCAAATTTTTTTTATGACTTAAAAGAGCTGTCCATTGCTCTGACAACTTCTATAATAATCCATGTGAAACAAAACAGCCTGTACTTACCTGTAATAGTGCCAGGAGCAGAGGTTAAGTGGGCACCAGGACTCTTGTTATATCACATGCAACCAATCAGTGGCCACTAATGGGCCGCTTTTCTCTTTCTTCCTTTGGATGTACCTTACATCTTCAGGTATTGAGAGAGCAGCAGCAGCACTTGTTTCTTCAGTATTGTTTCGTACTAAGGAAGTGAGAATGAAGAAGCTAATTGGCTGCAGGCCTCACGTGACCTAATAACATCATAAAACCCCAGGAGACTCGAGGCTCACATGACATAACAAAGTCATGAGAGCCCTGGGAGTCCTGGTGCCAACGCCACTGAAAAAGTGCCGGCACTGGCGGTGAGTACAGGCTGTTTCTATTTTACACAGGGAAATATAGCAATTGAGAAGGAGTTACCTGGGTTACTGTGAAGTTTAGGGTCATGATCATGAACATGGTTATATTATAGTTCTGTATACATCAGTTGTTATACAAAACTTTAATACACCAATGTGAATAACCCTAAGCTGCACAAAGGTCAGAAAGAATTCTATGGTGACTTACAGTGCCTCCCTATACTTAATGAATTTCTGTTGATTTTAATGTGTGAGAAAAAATTATAGCACAATGTATGAAATATCATTTTACAGAGGTGTTTCTTCATCTTATAAAGTTTCTAGGACAGTAACATCCTGTAATACCATGCCATAGGGAGTGCCTATGGTTCCCCAGCATGGAGCTTCAACGTGCCACCATACGGCCTTCTGCAATATGGAGGAGTCTTTTTGTTATCAAAGTACTGTAACAATCTCATCTATGCGGAGAAAACTTCTTAAAAAACTTGAATTGTTCTTACATTTATATGTAATATGTTTTTCAGTTATGATGATTACAAGTTAGTCCTTGGTTTTCTTTAACTTCACAAAATTTTTTAACCAATTCTTATTTTTGAAGGCAAAGTGGTGGGACTAAAAGCTGTCCATTGTTTTAAATGCAAATAGATACAGAAAGGACAGGCTAATGGAGTGACAAGCTGGCGGTTAGGGGAGATGTTGATTGAGAAAGGTCTAATGCAGCTCCTGCCGGGTGCCTCAGGAGAGGAATAAGCAGTGAGTTGCAAAATACTCCGGTCACATGGAAGCGCACAGGACACAGATGAAAGGATTAAAAGTTTCTTTGTTTATTGAAATCCACAACGCGTTTCGACGGAACAGCTCCGTCTTCATCAGGTGGCAGTATACAGAGAGTGGGCCAGAGTGAGTATATAAAGGAGCACCAACCAATGAGATTTAAGGAGCAATTGTTCAGAACACATGATTAGGTGGGATCTCATGATTAATTAAGATACAAGTCGCAAACGCAGTTTAAAAACATATATATCAAAAAAGATTAAAAAACCGGATATAGCATAATAATATAAAATCAACTTAAATAAAACCAATAAAATGCATAAAAATAATAAAAGAACAGGGCAAAAATGCAGCCATTATGTTGCCTTTTCAATGATGAGATTTAACCCCTCAGGTGCCAGTGTGCCGAGTTTAAAAATCCAATAACTTTCTCTTCTTACTAAATTGGTAAAGCGATCAGGCATATCATTTGGTATCTGATCTATGATGGTAAGCTTTAGTGAACTTAGGTTCCTATTATGTACTGCGAGGAAGTGTTTTGACAGACTATGCATTAAATATCCATTCCGGATGTTCTGACGGTGTTTATTCACCCTTGCATGCATAGCCTGTATCGTCCGCCCGACATATTGCAGCCCACAACCACATTCGATCAGATAAACTACATAACTAGAGCGGCAATTTACATGACAGTTAATATTAAAACTGGTGCCCGTAGTGTATGACCGAAATTCTTTCGCACCATTACTGATGGAACCACAACATAAACACTTAGCTGCCCTGCAAGCAAAGCAACCCGGATTATGGTGTGTCCGGCAAGTAGATGTGGATGAACACTCACGAGTTACGTTGCTGGGAGCAACGATGTTACAAAGGGTGCAATATTTTCTGAAGATGGTTCTAGGTTGCGCAGGAAAGGGGATCCAGTTTTATCAACACATAAAAGGGGATCCAGTTTTATCAACACATATTCCTGCGCAACCTAGAACCACACCATAATCCGGGTTGCTTTGCTTGCAGGGCAGCTAAGTGTTTATGTTGTGGTTCCATCAGTAATGGTGCGAAAGAATTTCGGTCATACACTACGGGCACCAGTTTTAATATTAACTGTCATATAAATTGCCGCTCTAGTTATGTAGTTTATCTGATCAAATGTGGTTGTGGGCTGCAATATGTCGGGCGGACGATACAGGCTATGCATGCAAGGATGAATAAACACCGTCAGAACATCCGGAATGGATATTTAATGCATAGTCTGTCAAAACACTTCCTCGCAGTACATAATAGGAACCTAAGTTCACTAAAGCTTACCATCATAGATCAGATACCAAATGATATGCCTGATCGCTTTACCAATTTAGTAAGAAGAGAAAGCTATTGGATTTTTAAACTCGGCACACTGGCACCTGAGGGGTTAAATCTCATCATTGAAAAGGTCACATATTGGCTGCATTTTTGCCCTGTTCTTTTATTATTTTTATGCATTTTATTGGTTTTATTTTAGTTGATTTTATATTATTATGCTATATTCGGTTTTTTAATCTTTTTTGATATATATGTTTTTAAACTGCGTTTGCGACTTGTATCTTAATTAATCATGAGATCCCACCTAATCATGTGTTCTGAACAATTGCTCCTTAAATCTCATTGGTTGGTGCTACTTTATATACTCACTCTGGCCCACTCTCTGTATACTGCCACCTGATGAAGACGGAGCTGTTCCGTCGAAACGCGTTGTGGATTTCAATAAACAAAGAAACTTTTAATCCTTTCATCTGTGTCCTGTGCGCTTCCATGTGACCGGAGTATTTTGCAACTCATTGTTTTAAATGATCACAGTAAGTTATGCACTTCCAGTCATCTAATAATTATCCACTGGAGGAGAATAATTAGAAGTTGCCATTACACACAATCATTGTGTATAGCAGCAGAAGATACCAAACTATTTCAATTATCAGTTAAGAAGGAGGCTTAGATGTCTTTTATTCTACTCTAACTTGGGTTTTCCGACAACAGTATACATTTGTAAGCTAATTGGTTAGTATACGTAATCATATTGGCTTAATGCTTTTTTTCACCTGTAAATTTATTTGTAATATTGCCCCACCTGCTTCTTAGTAATGTAATTTGACTTTTGCAGTAGGTATAGTCCACAGCTGCTAAGTAAAACACTTTGCAGAAGTCAGTGGAGAAAGTGCTATAAGGAAAGGAGGTGGCAGCATGTTTGTGTTCATTAAGTGATTGTGACTTATGAATCATATGCACCTTTATCTTTACAAACTGTTATACATATATCGTCAATGGTAGTGGAGCCACATAGAGTTTAATGTTTGCAGGGAACCTGACAGCTGATACATGGTGCCCATCCGCTGGCATGCATCAGATATTGGCCCCATGATTTCAGCTAGGTACTTTTGACTGAAACAATGCATTGTTTTACAGAAAAGACACAAAAAGCTGCCAGAGACTAATCTCTCTGCCTGCTCCCCTTGAGTGACAGGTCTCTCCCTTCGTGCATGTACAGGGAGACACTTGTAAGTTATTGGCAGGGGATGACGCGAAGCTGCATTTAACATATGATTTCTATGAAATGCTGCAGTATCCAAGTCAAAGAAACCTGGCAAAAGTCATACAAACCATATCTGAGACATGCTGCTCACAGGTCGGGCAGCATATATCAGCTGTCAGGTTCACTTTAATATGTACACCATATTGTATCATAGTATAATATTGATTATTTCTCCTCCCAAGACAAGCAAAAAGCAGAGCCCCTGCTGCACATAGCTGTCAGGTTATGGAATGATTAGTTTGAATTTTATATGAATGCAGAGTCACAGTATTTGGCACATTGCAACAATTTGCCTATGAGTATGAGCATTAATACATGTGTAAGGCCTCTTTTAGATGTCCGTTTTCCACTTACTTGTTTTATCAGAGTTTTGATCAGAGATAGAACAAGTACCCATTATAGTCTGTCTATGAGGCTGTTCGCATGGCAATGTTAAATTGGAAGTCATGGATGGAGTTTGCCAGTTCAAATCAATGTAGCCATAAAATAATGGAGAGTAGGGTTGAGCGAAACGGGTCGAAATTGTTCAAAAGTCGCCGACTTTTGGCAAGGTCGGGTTTCATGAAACCCGACCCGACCCCAGTGGGGGGTCGGCCATGAAGTCGGCGATCTTTTGAATCTGGAATCGGAATTCCGATCCCGATTCCCGATATGTTTAAGATATCGGGAATTGGTATCGGAATTCAGATTAAAGTGTAAAATAAAGAATTAAAATAAAAAATATTGCAATACTTACCCTCTGACGCGCCCTGGTACTAACCGGCAGCCTTCCTCCTTCGAATCCGCGCTTCTAGGACCTTGCCGTGACGTCGCGGTGACGTCGCGGCTTGTGATTGGCCGCGCGGCCGCCCATGTGACCGCTCGCGCGGCCAATCACAAGCCGCGACGTCACCCGCGACGTCACCGAAGGTCCTGGAAGGGCTGATTCTTAGGAAGGAAGGCTGTCGGAAGGAAGCAGGGCGCTTCCGAGGGTGAGTATATACCTAATAGGAATATACTCACCCTCGGAAGCGCCCTGCTTCCTTCCGACAGCCTTCCTTCCTAAGAATCAGCCCTTCCAGGACCTTCGGTGACGTCGCGGGTGACGTCGCGGCTTGTGATTGGCCGCGCGAGCGGTCACATGGGCGGCCGCGCGGCCAATCACAAGCCGCGACGTCACCGCGACGTCACGGCAAGGTCCTAGAAGCGCGGATTCGAAGGAGGAAGGCTGCCGGTTAGTACCAGGGCGCGTCAGAGGGTAAGTATTGCAATATTTTTTATTTTAATTCTATATTTTACGCTTAAATATGGATCCCAGGGCCTGAAGGAGAGTTTCCGCTCCTTCAGACTCTGGGAACCATGGAAACCCAATGCACTGCATTGGGTTTCGAGTTTCGGCCGACCCCGACCCCGACTTTTTTATAGGATCGGCCGATTTCACTCGACCCGACTTTTCCAAAAGTCGGGTTTCGTGAAACCCGACCCGATCCTATAAAAGTGAAGGTCGCTCAACCCTAATGGAGAGCATGCAAATGTCATCCATGTGTTACCTGACTGCTGTCTGATTGCGAACATTGAAAATTAATGAGAAACCAGGGAAGAAAGAAGATAGAAAAAAATAGGCATACTGTAGGTGCTTCCTTGAAAAAGAAGCTGATTCAAAAGGGATATAGACCCTAATTCATTAAGACTGGTGTTGTACACACCAGTCTTAATGACTGTGACTAATTACCGTATTTTCCGGCGTATAAGATGACTGGGCGTATTTTAGACGACCCCCCAACTTAGTAACATAGTAACATAGTAACATAGTTAGTAAGGCCGAAAAAAGACATTTGTCCATCCAGTTCAGCCTATATTCCATCATAATAAATCCCCAGATCTACGTCCTTCTACAGAACCTAATAATTGTATGATACAATATTGTTCTGCTCCAGGAAGACATCCAGGCCTCTCTTGAACCCCTCGACTGAGTTTCCAGTTAAAAATATTTCCAGTTAAAATTTCCAGTTAAAATATAAAATCTTCTTAAAAGTCGGGGGTCTTCTTATATGCTATGTGTCGCCTTATAGGGCTGGTGACTAATGTTCATTTTGGGGGGGAGTGGTCCCAATGACGAAGAGAGGGGTGTCTCACAGGAAAGTGTGAGTGGAGTATCCCCATTACCTCATTGTAGCTGCAGCGTGGGGTCTCTGTGCTGGGGAGCGGCGGCGGCTGCTCCTCTTTGTGCCGCGTGGGTGCTGTGCTGTGGGGCAGCGGCTCCTCTTCATGCAGCGTTGGGGCTCTGTGCTGTGGGGCGGTGGCGTATCTTAATGCTGAGTCGGGGCTCCTCCGGCATTTCCTCAAAGCCCTGAGGCCCCGGCAGCTCCATTGCTGCGATGCGGGGGCCTACAGGAAAGTGGGCGTTGGGGGCGGCGCATGCTCTGATTCAGATCTTTTCTCCCGAGATCTCGGGACGAGATCTGAATCTGAGCATGCGCCGCCCCCACGGCCATTTTCCCGGAGGCCACCGCATCGCAACAATGGAGCTGCCGGGGCCTCCGGGCTTTGAGAAATTGGGAAATGCTGGAGGAGCCCCGACTCTGCACGAAGATACGCCGCCCCACAGAACAGAGCCCTGACGCTGCACGAAGAGGAGCCGCCACCCCACAGCACAGCCCCCACACGGCACAAAGAGGAGCAGCTGCCGCCACTCCCCAGCACAGGAACCCCACGCTGCAGCTACAATGAGGTAATGGGGGATACTCCACTCACACTTTCCTGTGATATGCCCCCTTTTCATCATCGGAACCACTCCCCCCACCCCCCAGATACATATTGGTGTCTGCACCCGGCGTATAAGATGACCCCCGACTTTTAAGAAGATTTACAGGGGTTAAAAAGTCGTCTTGTATGCCGGAAAATACGGTAAGTGTGGTGCCTACCTCTTAAATAATTAGGAGCACTCATAACTGGCAGGGGCCTCCTTGTGCTCCACCACAATTGTTACTCCAGATAGGGGCAGGCATAAAATTCTGGCAGAATTCACCTCAATAAAGTAGTGTGAATGCTGCAGAATTAGATGGCCTACCTTATCGCATATTAACTGCCAAAGATTTGAGAAGAATAAAACAAAAAGCAACAAGGAACACATTATCTTCCTTCTCTGTCTTATTCTACATCTAAAACCTCCCAGGTGTGAGAAGTACAAGGTATTCAGTGCTAAGAGACATGGCCAAGGAAAAGAAGGTTGAAACCCAACTACCACTGAACCAGAGACATAAGATACAATTGTTGAAACATCAAGACTGGACAAACAAATATCTGAAGACAGATTATTTAAATATTTTATGGACTGATGAGATGAAAATAACTCTTGATGGACCAGATGGCTTGGCCCATGGCTGATTTAATAATGGGCACAGATCTCTACGACTCAGACACCAGCAAGGTGGATATAGGGTACTGCTATGGGCTGGTAAAATGAAAGATGAGTTAATTAGATCTTTTTGGGTTGAAGAGTTGGGTAGCACTTAAAATCAACTCCTAAACCTACTGTCAGTTTTTAGAGAACACATTCTTCAGCAGTGGTACAGAAAAAACGTTGGCATCTTTCAAAAAACTAATGTTTTTTTATGCAGGTTAATTCTCCTTTGCACGCATGAAAGTACTCCACTGCTTGGATAGCCAGTAAAGGTATTACACATTAAAGAATAATTATATGTCCCCATCCCTGACAATGGGGCACTTTTACAGGTGCCAGAATAATTTCACTGCATTGTGCCACCTGTATCAGGCGATTAATTAGTAAAAGGGAGCTGCTCATCCTGAGAGTAGGATAAGTGAAATGTTTTGTTTTTTCTCTTTAATCAAATGTAAAGGACAACACATTGAAAGGACATTATTATACTATTGGGGCAGAAATGGGGGGACATTATACTCTATGGAGGTCAAAATGGGGAACATTGTACTGTATGATGACTACAAAGGTTGGACGTTATATTGTATGAATGCCACAATGGGGGACATTATACATGATTCATAACTGGCTTAGTGATCAGACCTAAAGAGTGGTTATAAAGGGCTGCACATCCGGTTGGAAGAATGTCTCAGGTAGGGTGCAACAGGGCTCTGTCCTGTGCCCTATGTTGTTCAACATCTTTATCATTGATTTAGATAAAGGAACTGAGAGTAAGCTGATTAAATTTGATTAAATTTGCTGATGACCCAAAGCTAGGAGGGATAGCTAATACTAGAGAACAAATAGAGAGGATTCAAAAAGATATAAACAAACTGGAACTGTGGGCAGCAACTAACAGAATGATTTTTAACAGGGAGAAATGCAAAGGCCTACATCTTGGCAATAAAAATGAAAGGAAAACAGCAAAGGTTGAAACCAACCAAAATGTTTATAAAAGCCAAGGGTACCCAAAAATATTAATGTAAATAGCACAATAAAGGGACCTAAAACATAACATTTAATATACTAGTTAAACATGATATAACCCAACACACACAGTCAAACATGTATAATACCAACAGTTGGTCAAACAGTTATCCAAGGAAATCACAGAGAAACGGTACTTAAAGCAGAAAAATACTCAAATTTACAACTGCTTCTCCTGCCAGCATGTCCTTACCCAAAGCTCCAAAAAAACGGCTGAAGGAGGGTATATAATAATGCTGTTATTTGTACCTGTGTGCTTTTGCTCAGAAATGTGACATCAAAACAGTATCATCAATTCTCACTGCATCTGCAAAAGTCACTAACACAAAAAATGAACCATAAAGTATGGAACAATCTCACCCATTCCTGAAGAAGCCATACAAAGGATGCACTCCACCACTCAGTCATTTAGGAGATTCAAAAATTCGGTATAACACTCCATAGACCATTTCTTATTCAGGACCACCTCCCTACGCGTTACATTCCGGGAAAAGGAACTCATCAGGGGATATGAAGGTCAGGTAGCAGTCTTGTATGATGGAATACCCAGCCATCAATACTTTCTATCCTGGGTGGAAACTCCTTTTCCCGGAATGTAACGCGTAGGGAGGTGGTCCTGAATAAGAAATAGTCTATGGAGTGTTATATTATACATATCTGTTGGTATTATACATGTTTGTCTGTGTGTGTTGGGTTATGTCATTTTTAACTAGTATATTAAATGTTATGTATTAGGTCCCTTTATTGTGCTGGGTTATGTCATTTTTAACTAGTATATTAAATGTTATGTTTTAAGTCCCTTTATAATAAAAATAAATAAATAAATAAAAAAAATAAATAAATAAAATAATAATAAAAAAATAAATAAAAAAATAAATAAATAAAAAAATAAAAAAAATAAATAAAAAATGTAAACAGCATATACAAAATGGAAATAATAGTTGTAAGCAACAGCACATGTGAAAAAAAGACTTGGGCATACTAATAGATCACAGTCTGTTCATGAGTCAACAGTGTGATGTGGAGCACCCCCAGACGCAGGGCTGCGGGATACTTGGTACCGGGCCTCTCTGTCTCGGTCCTGGGGTTGTCACGGAGGCTAGACCCGGTCCGTGACCCTGCTAAGGGGCGTCCAATGAAAGGTGATGGTGCGTGGTGCAAGACGCGATGAATAACGAGTACGCAGGGTTGCAGTCTCTTTACCTTTTTTACTGAAGGCTTTGGGATCCGCAATCCAGAGCACTGCTAACAGGGCTGGCTGAGACCGGCCGGTCCGAAGGCACATCCAGAGTTCCCTTTGCAGGTGGAAATCAGTGCCTACCTCCTAGCACCTGTGTTGTAGTCCTTCCCTGCTGAGCACCACGGGATAGTCCTCACAACTGTCGTGTCTGTTGTCGATGTTCTCTCTCTCTCCGTCCCCCAGATGATATGGCTAGGATGCACCCGTATGATGGGTAGGCCTGGAGTTATTCTGGGACCCTAGAGACACCCCTCTCCCACAATTGCCTCCTATGTTTGTTTAGGTGATTTAGGTGAGACAGCCAACCTATAATTAACTGTCCTGCCGCTGTTCGAAGTAATGCGTAGAGTCTGTTACTTCCTCGGTGCTCCGGCCATCGGCTACGCGCCTCAGAAGGATGTTGCCATGGTCTTAGGGGCACGACTCCTTCTGGTTTTATCTCCTTTGTGCTATGATCTCGCTTCTTACTTCTCCACAATATACTTCGCTTCGTGTCCTTTCTTGAGATGCCGCCGCAAGGTAGTGCCGGCGCGGCTCCGTAACGTTCTGTCCTTTTTCTAGGCCGCTGTCAGGATCCCACCCCTGACAGGTCCTCTCACGAACTCTCCCGGGCTGCTTTCTCCCTAATTTCCTGTCCAACCCCCAGTTTTACCAGAGTGTGAGGAGTGGCCTAATAGATAGAACCACCCCCCCTGGTGGCCGGAGTGTGAAGTGTAGTGTGTGTGTGATACTTGGTCAGGTGAACTCCTTTAGTGCCATCAGATGTAACATCACTCCCCTTAGTGGCAGAGCGACATTACTGCAACGACCAGGACTCTGGGGCGCTGCACCCCCCCCCCCCCCAGTTAAATCCAGTACTCCCGGACTTGGAAAAGAAGAATAACAATGCATGTTAGTAGAAAACACACAACATTTTTAAATACTATGAATAAGTAAATATAACAGTGCTTCCCGTTATGGGAGATGAGGACGCTTGAACGTTGCAAAACGTTGATCATGCATAGTTTATGACTCCCAGTTCAGTAGGTGCAACATTGAAACAGCAGGGACCCGGGTAAACAAAGGGGTCCCTGTGAAAGTTTTGGAGCGATTCACTGTCCATCACTCCATTGTTCATTTTTAAACCTGTAACAAAGATATTTACACAAACATTTTCAACCAAATAGCAACTATCGTTAGTATCTCCAAGTTTTGTAGCGAAGTGGAGTTTGATTCTTGGTACTACGTGTAGACCTCCGCAGTGCAGGGGTTGCTATTGGCCTGACAGGGCCCACTACGCTTGCTATCGCTAGTTTAGTGCACTTTCTTCTAGCTACACTTCTAGTGAGTCTGGGCAGCATTGGTATGCTGGAGCTCTCAGGGCTGCCACTACTAATGGTGGGCATGGCAGATTCACCGATAGCAGAGGGAGGGCTTGCCTGTTCAACTGTTGGCATCGCATCTTCTGGTGGGGTCGGCTGTACCTGCGGGCCCGGATGACATGGCACCACATTTAGTTCTGGCGGTTTCAGTTGACGAAACGTTAAGACAGGTACCACAATGGCCTGATTTATTTGAGTCCAAGACTGGGGAAAATCGCCAAGAACAGTGTGTATCATCTTCTCCTCTTCCACGGGCGGAGAAGTCCCGGGGTCTGTTTCCCCATCTCTCAGCTTATCAGGGCATATTTTAAGGTGGTCTCTGGATATTGCCGTTGAGGTTTCCTCTCCATCTTTGCTGATGAGACAGACCTTCGTATTGTCGAAATCGGAGGGCAGAATGGTATACGGTTCTGCTTCCCATTGGTCATCGAGCTTGTGTAGTCTCCTCTCCCGTTTGAGTACCTGCTCACCGGGTGACAAGGGAGTCGCGGGAGCATGCTGGTTGTAGTCCCTTTCTTGTTTTTCTCTGACTTGGGCGAGACTTCTTTCTACACATTCCAGTACTTTGTGGTACCTTTGCTGTCTCTCTGTATCCCAATCTGCATCTGGCAATATATCTTTGAGGGTCAGGACCCCCATGTCCAGATCGACAGGTAACTTGCTAGACCTTCCTTGCATCAGGTACGCTGGAGTGCAGTTGGTGGAATTCACTGGGATGTGGTTGTACTTATCTACCAAGTCTGGTAACTTTGTGGGCCACAAGTTCCGTTCCTCTACAGGTAAGGTCTTCAGTAAGTCGATCACCACCTGGTTCATCTTCTCACACATCCCGTTGGTTTGTGGATGGTACGGTGTGGTTCTAATCTTCTTACACCCATACAAATTGCAGAACTCCTGGAACACCTCCGCTTCAAATGCTGGTCCCTGATCGGTCAGCACCTTCTCTGGGTACCCATGAGGTCTACAGAAGTACTGCTGGAAGGTTTTGGCAGCCGTCCTAGCCATTAGATCTATGACCGGCACGACTACCAGGAATCTGGAGTAGTGGTCCACGATGGTGAGAGCATAGATATAGCCTGACTGGCTAGGTTTTAGCTTCACGTGATCCAGCGCAACCAACTCGAGCGCCCGTTTGGTGATGATGGGCTGCAAGGGAGCCCGTTGGCTATCACAATCCTTCCTGCGTAGACTACAGTGGCCATACTCTCGACACCACTTCTCGATGGCTTTTTTCATGCCAATCCAGTAGAACCTCCCACGGAGTAGCCTCTCCAGCTTCCTCCATTCGAAGTGTCCTGCCCATCACGGTACGCTCCCAGGACCATTGGCATGGCAATTCATGAGTGTGTGGGTCGATGCTCCTCTGGCACAGCTTGCCATCGTGAATAAACTGTTTGCCCCTCTCCTTCCACAACTGTAATGCCTCTGGTGGATCATCCGGGCCGGGATGCAAACCTGCCTGCGTCAGAAGCTCTTTCACCCGACGGACCGCAGGGTCACCATCCTGGTTCTCTGCCCACCCGTGATGGGGCAGGGGATTCAACGGGGCGCCCTGTTTATTCCTGCACCTGTTCTCCACCTGATGGGAACACTGGGTTGCCTTGGGGCGATCGAAAGTGGGCAGCTCTACCTCTTCAAATGCTTCTGGATCTTCCCCCGTTTCGGGCAAGTGAGGTATTTGGGACAATGCATCGGCATTCACATTCTTGAGCCCCGCCCGGCACTTGATGGTGAAGTCGTAATTGGACAACCGGGCCATCCTCCGCTGCTCCAAGGCACCGAGTTTTGCTGTGTCCAGGTGCGTTAGTGGATTATTATCCGTGAAGACGGGGAATTTTGCTGAGGCCAGGTAGTGTTTGAACCTCTCCGTCATGGCCCAAACGACGGCGAGGAACTCCAGCTTAAAGGAACTTTAGTTGTCAGGGTTCATTTCAGTGGGGTGAAGTTTCCTGCTGGCATAGGTGATTACTCTTTCCTTGCCATTCTGGACCTGGGACAGCACGGCTCCTAGCCCCACATTGCTGGCATCCATATACAATACAAACGGTTGGACATATTCAGGGTAGGCCAGTACCTCTTCTCCCATCAGCGCCGATTTTAAGCAGGTGAACGATCCTTCCAGTCCATCGTTCCAATCAAATGGGGTATTCTTACCCTTGGGTTTCTTGGATTGGCCCACCAACAGGTCTTGCAACGGAGCGGCCTTCTTGGTGAAGTCCTTGATATACCTTCGGTAGTAGCCCACCAACCCAAGGAACTGCCGGACTTCATGGAGGTTACCGGGCTTCGGCTAGTCCTTGATCACCAAAAGAAAGAACCTGGCACTCAACTTAATGCTCGTGAGATTTTAATCGTAGTAGCCAAAAAACGCTTGTCCGTATCTGGACACAAGCACAGCACCTATCAGTGTGAATAAGTCCAGTCTGTGTGCCTAAACCTATCTGCGCAAATACCAGACGCAGACCATGCTGTGCCTTATATGACACTACAGTCATTCACTTTTTTCATCATAGTACGTAAATGATGAAGGTCCAGATATAGGACCGAAACGTTTTTTGGCTACTACGATTAAAATCTCACGAGCATTAAGTTGAGTGCCAGGTTCTTTCTTGTAGTAACCTACATGGGCACCACTAGTAGTAGTGCACACGGCTTTATCTTTGAAATAGTCCTTGATCACTGTGACCTTGTCGGGGTCTGGGGCAACTCCTTCGGCACTCACCACATGGCCCAGGTACTGCACTTTGGGTTTTAGCAGATGGCATTTGGATGGTTTCACCTTTAAGCCAAAGTTGGACAGAACTTCAAATACCTCGGCCAGGTGCTTCAAATGGTCTTCATAGGTCTTAGAGAAGACAATGACATCGTCCAGATATAGCAGCACGGTTTCAAAGTTCTTGTGTCCCAGACAGCACCCCATCATCCTCTGGAACGTCCCTGGGGCGTTACACAATCCAAAGGGCATGTAGTTGAACTCGCAGAGACCCATCGGCGTCGTGAAGGCCGTCTTTTCCTTGTCTGCCTCTGCCACGGGAACCTACCAGTACCCATTGGTGAGATCCAAGGTAGAGAAGTAGTTAGCAGACTTTAAAGCAGCCAAGGACTCCTCTATCCTAGGCAGGGGGTATGCATCCTTATGAATAATGCGGTTTAGTTGCCTATAATCCACACACATCCTCATGGTGCCATCTTTCTTCCTAACAAGGACTAATGGAGCTGCCCAGGGGCTACAACTGTCGCTTACCACCCCAGCCTCCTTCATCTCTCGCAACATGTTCTTGGCACACTGATAATGAGCTGGGGGTACAGGATGGTATCTCTATTTTATGGGTGGGTGATCTCCTGTGGGGATATGATGTTGAATCCCTTTTACCTGCCCGAAATCTAGGGGGTGCTTGCTGAATACCCGCACATACTCGTGAACCACCCTGTAGGCCCCCTGTATCTGGTGACATGGGGTAGAATCAGTGCCCACATGTAATTCTCGACACCAATCTTTCAATTGCCCTGCAGAGCCATTGTTCTCCGCCGGATTGGACGGGACCAAGGGCCCGGGTGCCTGTGTCACACTTTTATTAACAGTAAACAGCTTGGCAAGTGTGACATATTTGGTTAGGTGGACTTCTTCCTTCCCACAGTTAAGAACACGTACTGGCACCCTCCCCTTGCGGACGTCAACCACCCCTCTGGCTGTCAGGAGGGTAGGCCTATTATCTGCATACACAGTTTCTACCAGGGCCTGATAGTCTTTACCCCTGAGGCCTATGGCTGCCCAACACCATATTAACATTTCACTCCTGGGGGGTATCGCAATGGGGTTCGAATCACTCACTGTGACCCAGCCAATTTCACCACCAGTCAGCTCCACCTGCTGTCTCCGCATCAAGGCTCTGATTTCTTTCTGCAAGGCACGTTGTTCACTGTAACCAGCTGTCTCTGCTACCTGCTGCAACAAGACAATAACTTCTGCAAGACAATTTTCTATGACATTAGTACTGATGGTCATCATGGGGTTACATTCACGTCGGTCAATGTCAACAATGACAATTCCCTGGGCCTCCAATTCTACCCGCCCCACCTTAATGGTGACTTCTTTATACCCCACTTGTGGCAGTGGCTGACCATTACTAGCTATTATGGTAAAATCATCATCAGGGCCACGGGTAATGTCGGTGTCCTCCCAATAACATTTATAAAGGATGTAAGGCATAGTCATCACCTGGGAACTGGTGTCCAGCAAAGCGTTCATGGGGATACCGTTGATCACGATGGGGAGAACTGATCGCCCTCCGATGCATTTGGCTCTTCAATTTTGCGGGCCTGACCGTCCTACTCCTGGGGGTTGGCCCTCTGCCCCAGGGGTTGCTCGTTTAAATGACAGTACCTTGCAAGATGGCCCACCTGGTGGCAGCGGCGGCAGATAGGTCGTCCATCCCGATGAAAGCGATCGTCATCTCTGCCTCTGGTCGACGGAACTCTCCTCTGTTGCTGCCAGGGGACATCTTCCGGTCTGGAAGCCAGCTGGATTTTCTCCTTGGGGGCCTCCTGTAGGGATTGGATGGTCCGGGCTAGGGCAGCAATGCTCTTGGTCAGCTCCTGTATCTGGAGGCACAGTCCTGCAGGGGAGTCGTCTTCCAGGATCTGGGCATCGGCTTCAGCGGAAACGGGCGCGTCCGGCGCCACCTCCTGGTGGTATGTGAGGGCTTGACGCCTGGGAAGTGCGGCATGGCTGGGCTGTCACTCTGGTAGTGCCTGGATGGCTTTGTCTTTGAATTGCACAAAAGTCAGGTCTGGATTCTGCATGGCCAGTAAGTGTAGCTGGGCCCTTTGGTGACTGCACAGGAGCCCCTCGATGAACTGCTCTTTCAGAAGTTTATCTTCATCTTGCTGTTGTGAATTCTGTGGCTGAATTCACTCCTGTGGTCACAAGTGGTACTGCAGATTCTGAGCTTCCTCCCTCAGGTGTTCTGGTGAGCTCGTTAACTGCTTCATTACTTAACTCCGCCTGATGCTGCTATCCTTGCTCCTTGTCAATGTTTCAGTGTTGGATCTGAGCTTCTCCTGATTGTTCCTGTGACCTGCTGCTCTGTATAGCTAAGTGCTTTTTGCTTTTTTGTTGCTTTTTTTCTGTCCAGCTTGTCTTTTGTTTTGCAGGAAGCTCTGAGACGCAAAGGGTGTACCGCCGTGCCGTTAGTTCGGCACGGTGGGTTTTTTTTGCCCCCTTTGCGTGGTTTTGCTTTAGGGTTTTTTGTAGACTGCAAAGTTCGCTTTACTGTCCTCGCTCTGTCCTAGAATATCGGGCCCCACTTTGCTGAATCTATTTCATCCCTACGTTTTGTCTTTTCATCTTACTCACAGTCATTATATGTGGGGGGCTGCCTTTTCCTTTGGGGAATTTCTCTGCGGCAAGTCAGGCCTATTTTTCTATCTTCAGGCTAGCTAGTTTCTTAGGCTGTGCCGAGTTGCCTAGGTAGTTGTTAGGCGCAATCCACAGCCGCTTTTAGTTGTGTTTAGGATAGGATCAGGTGTGCAGTCTACAGAGTTTCCACGTCTCAGAGCTCGTTCTTGTATTTTTGGGTATTTGTCAGATCACTGTGTGCGCTCTGATCGCTAAGCACACTGTGTTTCTGGATTGCTTTCATAACACCTGTCATTAGCAAACATAACAGTACAAGGAGCCCAACTAATGATTCTCAATAGAGGGAAAGAAAAAGTTCTGACATCATTTTTTTTTTTTTTTCTGCTCTGTGTTCACTTTTTTTTTTTTCCCCTAGACATTTGGGTGATTCTGGACACAGGTGTGGACATGGATATTCAGGGTCTGTGCTCTTCAATGGATAATCTCGTTATAAATGTACAAAAAATTCAAGATACTATTGATCAGAAATCTATGTTAGAACCAAGAATTCCTATTCCTGATTTGTTTTTTGGAGATAGAACTAAGTTTCTAAGTTTCAAAAATAATTGTAAGCTATTTCTGGCCTTGAAACCTCATTCTTCTGGTAATCCTATTCAACAGGTTTTGATTATTATTTCTTTTTTGCGCGGCGACCCTCAAGACTGGGCATTTTCTCTTGCGCCAGGAGACCCTGCATTGAGTAGTGTCGATGCGTTTTTCCTGGCGCTCGGATTGCTGTACGATGAGCCTAATTCAGTGGATCAGGCTGAGAAAAATTTGCTGGCTTTGTGCCAGGGTCAGGATGATATAGAAGTATATTGTCAGAAATTTAGGAAATGGTCAGTACTCACTCAGTGGAATGAATCTGCGCTGGCAGCTTTGTTCAGAAAGGGTCTCTCTGAGGCTCTTAAGGATGTCATGGTGGGATTTCCTATGCCTGCTGGTTTGAATGAGTCTTTGTCTTTGGCCATTCAGATCGGTCGACGCTTGCGCGAGCGTAAATCTGTGCACCATTTGGCGGTACTGCCTGAGGTTAAACCTGAGCCTATGCAGTGCGATAGGACTATGACTAGAGTTGAACGGCAGGAATACAGACGTCTGAATGGTCTGTGTTTCTACTGTGGTGATTCCACTCATGCTATTTCTGATTGTCCTAAGCGCACTAAGCGGTCCGCTAGGTCTGCCGTCATTGGTACTGTACAGTCCAAATTCCTTCTCGCCATTACCTTGATATGCTCTTTGTCGTCGTTTTCTGTCATGGCGTTTGTGGATTCGGGCGCTGCCCTGAATCTGATGGATTTGGATTATGCTAAACGTTGTGGGTTTTTCTTGGAGCCTTTGCGGTGTCCTATTCCATTGAGAGGAATTGATGCTACACCTTTGGCCAAGAATAAACCTCAATACTGGGCCCAGCTGACCATGTGCATGGCTCCTGCACATCAGGAAGTTATTCGCTTTCTGGTGTTGCATAATCTGCATGATGAGGTCGTGTTGGGGTTGCCATGGCTACAAACCCATAATCCAGTATTGGATTGGAATTCCATGTCGGTATCCAGCTGGGGTTGTCAGGGGGTACATGGTGATGTTCCATTTTTGTCGATTTCGTCATCCACCCCTTCTGAGGTCCCAGAGTTCTTGTCTGATTGTCAGGATGTATTTGAAGAGCCCAAGTCCGATGCTCTACCTCCGCATAGGGATTGTGATTGTGCTATCAATTTGATTCCTGGTAGTAAATTCCCTAAAGGTCGATTATTTAATTTATCCGTGACCGAACACGCCGCTATGCGCAGTTATGTGAAGGAATCCCTGGAGAAGGGACATATTCGCCCATCGTCATCACCACTGGGAGCAGGGTTCTTCTTTGTAGCCAAGAAGGATGGTTCGCTGAGACCGTGTATTGATTACCGCCTTCTTAATAAGATCACTGTTAAATTTCAGTATCCCTTGCCATTGTTATCTGACTTGTTTGCTCGGATTAGGGGGGCTAGTTGGTTCACTAAGATAGATCTTCATGGTGCGTATAATCTGGTGAGAATCAGGCAAGGAGATGAATGGAAAACTGCATTCAATACGCCCGAGGGTCATTTTGAGTATCTAGTGATGCCGTTCGGACTTGCCAATGCTCCATCTGTGTTTCAGTCTTTTATGCATGACATCTTCCGTGAGTATCTGGATAAATTCCTGATTGTTTACTTGGATGACATTTTGATCTTCTCAGATGATTGGGAGTCTCATGTGAAGCAGGTCAGAATGGTTTTTCAGGTCCTGCGTGCTAACTCTTTGTTTGTGAAGGGATCAAAGTGTCTCTTCGGTGTGCAGAAAGTTTCATTTTTGGGGTTCATCTTTACCCCTTCTACTATCGAGATGGATCCAGTTAAGGTCCAAGCCATCCAGGATTGGATTCAGCCGACATCTCTGAAAAGTCTGCAAAAGTTCCTGGGCTTTGCTAATTTTTATCGTCGCTTCATCTGTAATTTTTCTAGCATTGCCAAACCATTGACCGATTTGACCAAGAAGGGTGCTGATTTGGTTAATTGGTCTTCTGCTGCTGTGGAAGCTTTTCAGGAGTTGAAGCGTCGTTTTTGTTCTGCCCCTGTGTTGTGTCAGCCAGATGTTTCTCTTCCGTTCCAGGTCGAGGTTGATGCTTCTGAGATTGGAGCAGGGGCGGTTTTGTCACAGAGAGGTTCTGATTGCTCAGTGATGAAACCATGTGCTTTCTTTTCCAGGAAGTTTTCGCCCGCTGAGCGTAATTATGATGTGGGCAATCGAGAGTTGCTGGCCATGAAGTGGGCATTCGAGGAGTGGCGTCATTGGCTTGAAGGAGCTAAGCATCGCGTGGTGGTATTGACTGATCATAAGAACTTGACTTATCTCGAGTCTGCCAAGCGCTTGAATCCTAGACAGGCCCGTTGGTCGTTATTTTTTGCCCGCTTCGACTTTGTGATTTCGTACCTTCCGGGCTCTAAAAATGTGAAGGCGGATGCTCTGTCTAGGAGTTTTGTGCCCGACTCTCCGGGTTTATCTGAGCCAGCGGGTATCCTCAAGGAAGGAGTCATTGTGTCTGCCATCTCCCCTGATTTGCGGCGGGTGCTGAAAAAATTTCAGGCGAATAAACCTGATCGTTGTCCAGCAGAGAAACTGTTCGTCCCTGATAGGTGGACTAATAAACTTATCTCTGAACTTCATTGTTCGGTGTTGGCTGGTCATCCTGGAATCTTTGGTACCAGAGAGTTAATGGCTAGATCCTTCTGGTGGCCATCTCTGTCACGGGATGTACGTACTTTTGTGCAGTCCTGTGGGATTTGTGCTAGGGCTAAGCCCTGCTGTTCTCGTGCCAGTGGGTTGCTTTTGCCCTTGCCGGTCCCAAAGAGGCCTTGGACACATATTTCGATGGATTTCATTTCTGACCTTCCCGTTTCTCAAAAGATGTCAGTCATTTGGGTGGTCTGTGATCGCTTTTCTAAAATGGTCCATCTGGTGCCCTTGGCTAAATTGCCTTCCTCCTCTGATTTGGTACCTTTGTTCTTTCAGCATGTGGTTCGGTTGCATGGCATTCCTGAGAATATTGTTTCTGACAGAGGTTCCCAGTTTGTTTCAAGGTTTTGGCGAGCCTTTTGTGGTAGGATGGGCATTGACCTATCCTTTTCCTTGGCTTTCCATCCTCAGACTAATGGCCAGACCGAACGAACCAATCAGACCTTGGAAACATATCTGAGATGTTTTGTTTTTGCAGACCAGGATGATTGGGTGTCCTTTTTGCCGTTGGCTGAGTTCGCCCTTAATAATCGGGCCAGCTCGGCTACCTTGGTTTCTCCATTTTTTTGCAATTCTGGGTTCCATCCTCGTTTCTCTTCAGGACAGGTTGAGTCTTCGGACTGTCCTGGTGTGGATTCTGTGGTGGATAGGTTGCAGCAGATCTGGACTCAGGTAGTGGACAATTTGACCTTGTCCAAGGAGAAGGCTCAAATTTTCGCTAATCGCAGACGCCGTGTGGGTCCCCGACTTCGTGTTGGGGATCTGGTTTGGTTATCTTCTCGTCATATTCCTATGAAGGTTTCCTCTCCTAAATTTAAACCTCGTTTTATTGGTCCGTATAGGATTTCTGAGGTTCTCAATCCTGTGTCTTTTCGTTTGACCCTCCCAGACTCCTTTTCCATACATAATGTATTCCATAGGTCGTTGTTGCGGAGATACGTGGCACCTATGGTTCCATCTGTTGAGCCTCCTGCCCCGGTTTTGGTGGAGGGGGAATTGGAGTATATTGTGGAGAAGATTTTGGATTCTCGTGTTTCTAGACGGAAACTCCAGTATCTGGTTAAATGGAAGGGTTATGCTCAGGAAGATAATTCCTGGGTTTTTACCTCTGATGTTCATGCTTCCGATCTTGTTCGTGCCTTTCATGCGGCTCATCCTGGTCGGCCCGGGGGCTCTGGTGAGGGTTCGGTGACCCCTCCTCAAGGGGGGGGTACTGTTGTGAATTCTGTGGCTGAATTCACTCCTGTGGTCACAAGTGGTACTGCAGCTTCTGAGCTTCCTCCCTCAGGTGTTCTGGTGAGCTCGTTAACTGCTTCATTACTTAACTCCGCCTGATGCTGCTATCCTTGCTCCTTGTCAATGTTTCAGTGTTGGATCTGAGCTTCTCCTGATTGTTCCTGTGACCTGCTGCTCTGTATAGCTAAGTGCTTTTTGCTTTTTTGTTGCTTTTTTTCTGTCCAGCTTGTCTTTTGTTTTGCAGGAAGCTCTGAGACGCAAAGGGTGTACCGCCGTGCCGTTAGTTCGGCACGGTGGGTTTTTTTTGCCCCCTTTGCGTGGTTTTGCTTTAGGGTTTTTTGTAGACTGCAAAGTTCGCTTTACTGTCCTCGCTCTGTCCTAGAATATTGGGCCCCACTTTGCTGAATCTATTTCATCCCTACGTTTTGTCTTTTCATCTTACTCACAGTCATTATATGTGGGGGGCTGCCTTTTCCTTTGGGGAATTTCTCTGGGGCAAGTCAGGCCTATTTTTCTATCTTCAGGCTAGCTAGTTTCTTAGGCTGTGCCGAGTTGCCTAGGTAGTTGTTAGGCGCAATCCACAGTCGCTTTTAGTTGTGTTTAGGATAGGATCAGGTGTGCAGTCTACAGAGTTTCCACGTCTCAGAGCTCGTTCTTGTATTTTTGGGTATTTGTCAGATCACTGTGTGCGCTCTGATCGCTAAGCACACTGTGTTTCTGGATTGCTTTCATAACACCTGTCATTAGCAAACATAACATCTTGCATGCTGTTTGGGTCACTCTGCTTGATGGCCTGCAGCGCCTCCTGAAGATTAAGGGCATAGTCCCGTAAGTTATCCTGCGGCCTCTGCTTGCACCCATAGAATGTCAATTTAATTTCTGTAGTGGTGCGGGTGTCATAGGTGGTTTTAAGCTTTGCAAAGACCTGTTGCACAGTTCTCTTATCCGCAACGGGCCAGGACTTCACTTCTCTCAATGCCGCTCCAAAGAGTTCGCCTGTTATCATATGAACTTTCTAAGGCTATGTCAAGGGATAAAACGCGAGCAGGCTTCAAATCCCGTCTTTAAAGTCATTTAACGTATGGGATTCTCCAGAGTATCGTGGGAGCCAGGCGGCTCCTGGTAGGTACGGCATAGAGAAGGGCATTATGGCTGTCGTAGCTGCGGCAGTGTCCGGCTGGCTGATGGGAGCGGCAAGCCCATGGGATCCGGCGGTGATACAAGGCACGTGGCTGCGTCTACTACGGGGTCTGGAAGGGCCCCCGAGTCTGCGGCTGTGGCCGCCGCCTCCGCTCCTCCGGGATCCGACATGGCCGTTCCTCCCCCCTGCTAACCTGCCGGGGTCGGGGTTCCTCTTCTGGGATCGGCACCTCACCACATCTTCTCGCTCCGCGCTCTTTTTGGCCGGCTCCACCCACGAAGCTATGGCTCCTCCTCTCCTGCTTCACACGGCGCGGCAATGGCGGATTTTTGGCGGCAAATAGCAATACACAGTCTTTGCAATAAGTCACAGTTCAATCACAGTTCCAAAGCACACATGACCCGATTCCTCAGGCTTAAGTAGATCCTGTTCGTGACGCCAAGTTGGAGCGCACCCAGACGCAGGGCCACGGGATACTCAGTAGCGGGCCTCTCTGTCTCGGTCCTGCAGTTGTCACGCTGGCTAGACCCGGTCCGTGACCCTGCTAAGGGTCATCCACATAAAAGGTGATGGTGTGTGGTGCAAGATGCGATGAATAATGAGGACGCAGGGTTGCAGTCTCTTTACCTTTTTTACTGAAGGCTTCGGGATCCGCAATCCAGAGCACTGCTAACAGAGCTGGCTGAGACCGGCCGGTCCGAAGGCACATCCAGAGTTCCCTTTGCAGGTGGAAATCAGTGCCTACCTCCTAGTGCCTGTGTGTTGTAGTCCTTCCCTGCTGAGCACCACGGGATAGTCCTCACAACTGTCGTGTCTGTTGTCGATGTTCTCTCTCTCTCCGTCCCCCAGATGATATGGCTAGGACGCACCCGTATGACGGGTAGGCCTGGAGTTATTCTGGGACCCTAGAGACGCCCCTCTCCCACAATTGCCTCCTATGTCTGTTTAGGTGATTTAGGTGAGACAGCCAACCTATAATTAACTGTCCTGCCGCTGTTCGAAGTAATGCGTAGAGTCTGTTACTTCCTCGGTGCTCTGGCCACCGGCTACGCGCCTCAGAAGGATGTTGCCACGATCTTAGGGGCACGACTCCTTCTGGTTCTATCTCCTTCATGCTATGATCTCGCTTCTCACTTCTCCACAATATACAGTACTTCACTTTGTGTCCTTTCTTGAGATGCCGCCGCAAGGTAGTGCCGGCGCGGCTCCATAATGTTCTGTCCTTTTTCTAGGCCTCTGTCAGGATCCAACCCCTGACAGGTCCTCTCACGAACTCTCCCGGGCTGCTTTCTCCCTAACTTCCTGTCTAACCCCCAGTTTTACCAGAGTGTGAGGAGTGGCCTAATAAATAGAACCACCCCCCTGGTGGCTGGAGTGTGAAGTTTATTGTGTGTGTGATACCTGGTCAGGTGAACTCCTTTAGTGCCATCAGGCGTAACATCACTCCCCTTAGTGGCAGAGCGACATTACTGCAACGACCAGGACTCTGGGGCGCTGCCTGATGCAGCAGCAAAAAGGGCAAATACAATTCTGGGTTGCATTAGCAGAATCATACAGTCTAGATTACGTGAAGAAATTATCCCCCCCTACTCCTCCCCTCCATGGTTAGATCTCATGTTGAATACTGTGTCAAGTTCTGGAGCCACATTTAAAAAAAAGACATGAACAAACTGGAGTGAGGCCAGAGACTAGAGACCAGAATGATGACTTGTCTGCAAACAATGTCCTATGGGGAACGGTTAGAGGATTTGGGAATGTTTAGCTTGCCAAAGAGAAGACTAAGAGTAGGCTTAATAGATGTCTACAAATATCTAAGTAGCTGTCACACTGTAGAGAGATCAGCTTTATTCTCATTTGCTCAGGAAAGACTAGAAGCAATGGGATGGAACTGAATGGGAGAAGATCCAGAGTCAATATTAGAAAAAAACTTTTTGACAGTGTGGGTGATCAACAAGTGAAACAGGCTGCCATGAAAGGTGGTCAGTTCTCCTTCAGTGGAGTCTTCAAACAGAGACTGGACAGACATCTGCCTGGAATGATTTTGTGAACCATGCATTGAGCATGGGGTTGGACCAGATGACCCAGGAGATCCTTTCCAACTCTACCATTTTATGGTTCTATGACCTTGATGTTTCTTTGTCCATGGTCCACAACATAATCAAGAAGTTTACAACATATGGCACTTTACTTAGCTAATCTCCTTGGATGTGGACGGCAGAAAAAAATTTGTGAAAGGTTGCAACACAGAATTGTCTGGATGATGGATATGCAGCCCTAATCAACTTACAAAGAAAGTCAAGCTGTCATGCAGGCTAAGGGTACATCATTATCAGCATGAACTATCCATTGACATTTAAATAAAATGAAATGCTGTGGCAGAAGACCCAGGAGAAACCCAATGCTGACATAGAGACATACAAATCTGGACTGCAGTTTGCCAAAATCCTACTGGGAAAGCATCTTGTGGACAGATGAGACCAAGATAGAGTTTCTTGGTAAAGTACATCATTCTACTGTTTGCTGAAAAAGGAATGAAGCCTGCAAAGAAAAGTATATACAAAATGGGAAGCATAGGGCTAAGCAGCACATGTGAAAAAGACTTGGGTATACTAATAGATCACAGACTGAACATGAGTCAACAGTGTGATGCAGCAGTGAAAAAGGCAAACACAAACACTTTTTTCAGTGTCAAAAATGCCCCATATAGTTATCTCATAACCTCCTACACAGACCTCTTCTGGGAGGTACAAAAACTTAGATGTGTTTCAAACTTTCAAAGAGAAAAAGGAATGACAGCACTCACCCGATCTGCTGGTAAATAAGTCCATTTTTATTTTCTTAGCATCCTGGACAATGACATAAAGTGCGGTTGTGCTAATATTGCAAATGCAGGTGCAGGGATTTCAGAAGAAAATGACAGACATTGCAGTCAATGATGGTTTCATGCTTCACTAGCACTTCTACAGGTCCGTACTACACATTTCTGTGTTGCATTAAAAATAACCATACAGTCTATATGGTGAAGGTTCAAAGAAGTTTTGGGGTTGTTTTTGTAGTGTTGGCATCTCTGCCCTCTGCCTCCATTTGCACAGTATGCACACATGGCACAGATCCCTGTTCTCTGTGCTTAGGGTGCAAGCATGCTCCCTCCTTCGTAAAGGAGCCGCACACACACCATCCTAAAGTTTTACCAGCCAATAGCTTAGAGATGTGCTATTAACGGCTCCTCCACCTGCATGGATGTGCCTGTGCAATGTTGTAGTTTGTTTCTAACACGCTTGCTAGTTCTTAGGCCCCAGTGCATATACCTGCCCTCTTCATCAGCCCAACTGCCTGACTGTCTATCAGATGTGCCCGCTTGTTTATCAGCCATTCCAGCATGCCCATCTATATATCTGCCGTGCCCGCCTGCCAGGATTACAGTCATTCCTGTCAGGACCTGCTTGCCTGTGTGTTTGTCATGCCAGTCTATATGCCAACAGTGACAGCCAGTACTTGCTAAATCTGCCATTCCTGGATGTTCCTGCCTCATTTCCCGGGGGTCAGCAGCCATCTACCCAAGGTAAGTCTTGGTATAGCACCTGCTTCCTTCTCCCTCGGATCGCTGTATCGCCAGCTGCCGTGCATCCAAGGTAGGTCTTGGTGAGGCACCTAGTCACACCTCTCCAGGTTCTCTACAGATCAGGCCACAGTGGTGATACCACCCAGTTCATTACAGTTTTGCTGCCTCTAGCACTGGGTGCCTTGACTGTGTGCAATGCATCGTGAAGTCTGAAGATTTCCAATGGATTTTGGGATGCAATGTAGTGGCTAGTGTCAGAAAGCTGGGTATGGGTCATAAGTAAAGGGTTTTCCAGCAGATCAATGACCACAAAAACATTTCAAGAAACACTTAGAAATGGATGGATACAAAGTGCTGGAGAGTTGTGAAGTGGACATCAATGCGTTCGGATCTGAATCCCATTGAACACCTGTGAAGAGATCTTAAAATTGCAGTTGGGAGAAGGCACCCTTCAAATATGAGAGACCTGGAGCAGTTTACAAAAAATAGTGGTCCAAAATTCTAGTTGAGAGGTGTAAGAAGCTTGTTGATAGTTATAGGAAGTGATTGTAGTTATTTGTTCCAAAGGATGTGCAACCAAATGCTAAGTTGAGGGTGCCAACAACTTTGTCCAGCTTATTTTGGGGGTTTTGTGTGAAATCATGTCCAAAATATATACTCGTGGATAATGTGTATTCAAGAATTGATGTTGGTATATGCTTTTGAATTAGGTTTCTTCAGTTCTGATATATGTTTGTGTGTATGTTTTTTTCATTTCTGCAGTCTAGTATATTCTCTACTTATGTATATGGTTTCTTCATGCTAATATATTTAAATTTTTGATTTATATTTTGCTGGATGCTATTTTAGATGGCAAAGGAGGTGATGCAATTTAATTATTCCCCCTCAGGCAGCAGAGAACCCCCAAACAGCCCTGTTTCATATGCCATATGTAAAACCTGCTCTATTCACCAGAATTAGGGTTAGATTTTAGTTTGGACAATTCTGCATAGTCATGTAATATTTTATTTCTAATTTATATGAAGCTGTGCATTTTCTTCTTTTTGCTGATTTTCATTTCTTTAATTTAAAACAAATACAGCTTGAAACAGAATATCACCGACTGTATGATTAGCTTCTAGAATATATCGTCATGGTAAATAGGAAATTTACCAACATTTCCTCCCTGTTGTAGAAAGTTAAATAGCTTGACTAAAATACCTTAAAAAAATATACACATGGATTACCTAAATCCCTGACCTGTTCAAAGCACTATCTGCAAATGTTGCCAT
Source organism: Ranitomeya imitator (assembly GCF_032444005.1). Lineage (NCBI taxonomy): Eukaryota > Metazoa > Chordata > Amphibia > Anura > Dendrobatidae > Ranitomeya > Ranitomeya imitator. The sequence goes on along the minus strand of NC_091286.1, from coordinate 324,698,766 downwards.
TGAGTGTAAAAAAAAGGTCTTGTAGCCTGATACATTTAGTCTGCTTAGTTTTAAGTATTGCTAGTAGATCTGCTTTAATCTTCCTTGTTCTAAATAAACATATCCAAAGGAAAGCTGATAATCACTCTTCTTAATGGTTATTTGATAGCCTTCAAGGAAAATAAGTTTTCTACATCTTATTTTACTTTATTTTATTGTTATTTTTAGGTTTGGAATTGCAAAAACAAAGATTAAAACCTTAAAAGATGTAATATATATATATATATATATATATATATATATATATATACATCCAGTATATATATATACATATATAGATAGATATATAGATAGATAGATACTGTGAATATATATATATATATATATATATATATATATATTCAACAATTTTATCTATGCATCCAAATGCAGCCAAGTGCAAGTTGATCAAGATATGGAGAATTTTCACTTTATTTAACAAGAATTGGAATGGATTTTTTGAATGTGATGCTTGAAATCAACTTAGATAACAATCAGCAAAATCAAATTTAAAACTGAAGAACAAGTTGAATCAATATTAACCCTTGTCAGGCTGCATAATTTTACAACCTTAACAGGCTGCATAGGTACAATTGTACCTTCACATATACCTCCACTGTGGGAAGACTTTACTTGGTTTCAGAAACTAAAGTTCATTCAGCTACAAATGTTATGCTGATATCTATTGTTCAGTGTTGTTACTGGTCACTTATGTTGCTGTCAATTAAGTTAATTCAAACTGGGAGTGGCTTCTACTTGTCTTCCTGCCTCCCTCCTCTCATTAGCCATTTTGCTGTTCATCTCATTGCTGTGAGCACACATTTCTAGGCTTGTGAAGTCTTCAATTTCTTGGAAACGAAGGTAGGAAAGTCTCACAGCATCTAACAGCCAGGTATACCTTTATTCTCATTATGTGGGGACAGAACAGTCAAATTGTCTTTCAGCCTGGACTTGGCTTACATATATTTTGTATGAAACTTATCACTATAGGTATAATTTTTATACAAAAAATGGATAATAATTAGTATCTACATATTGTTTTACGATGTTTTATTTATATTCAGCACAAAATACGAAGCCAAAATTCATCTAGCAAGTCATCATGAGTGATAGTAATGCTGGATCTAGTTTCCGCCATAATCCAAGAAAACGTGTTTGCAGGTTAGTATAATTTTGTGAAAAGCCAATAATGTAGTATTTCGGAAAATTATTTATTTTACATTTTTTCATATTTACAGATTTATGTCTGACGAAATAATGCGAATGCTAGAAGAATCTGATTCTGAGCATGAGGATGAACCATATGTTCCATCTGATGATGAAAACTATGTACCACAAGTGGATGTTACTGAAGAAGATTCAGACATTGAACAAGAAATGGTCATAGAGCATGAAAATGAATACGAATCAGACGAAAGTGTTGAGGATGATTCTGTGCCTCAAAGTGCAGGCGACATTTGGACTGCTAAGGATGAAACTCAATGGTGCAGTAATCCACTGCCAAATGCACAAACAAAATCTCGTAATGTCCTACGACAAAGAGGTGGCCCTGCAGCAATCAGCAACCTATATACAGCAAAAGAGCTATTCAAGTCCATCATGACTCCCGAGATGTGTGACATCATATTACGGGAAACGAATCGAAAGGCCAAGAGAGTTTGTGATGCTTACAACAACGAACTGGTACAACGTTTTCCTGATTCTTCCAAACGGCCACCACAAAAAACATTCAAGCAATTTACTGAAACTGAACTTCATGCATTTTTGGGCATACTGATTGCTGCTGGTGTGCACAGAGCCAACAAAGAGAATCTGGAGGAAATGTGGAATGTTGCTGCTCTGCCTCTTATACGTGCAGCCATGTCTCGTGACCGCTTCAAGATGATACTCAGATTTATCAGGTTTGACAACGAAAATACACGTGCAGAACGTGTGCAAACAGATAAAGCTGCACCAATACGGGACATCTGGACAATGCTGAACAGTAATCTGGAGAGAGCCTACAAGCCATATCATTGTATCACCGTCGACGAGCAATTATTTCCATTTAGAGGTCATACTAAATTTACCCAGTATATACCTTCAAAACCAGCTAAATATGGCATAAAGATTTTCTGGGCTTGTGACTCATCAAATGCCTACCCTTTACAAGGTCAGCTCTACACTGGGAAACCAACTGATGGTCCTCGACAAGTAAACATTGTAAACACAGTATTGGACCTAGTGAGCTCGTATAAAGGCTCTGGAAGAAATGTCACCACCGATAACTTCTTTACAACCATGGAACTAGCTAAGGTATTGAACTCCTGGAACATGACACTAGTTGGTACAGTGAGAAAAAACAAAAGGTTCCTACCTAACAACATGCAGCCTGCCAAAGAAAGGCCTGTATACTCGACAAATTTTGCCTACAATCATGATGCAACAGTCTGTTCATATGTACCAAAGAAGAACAAATCAGTCGTGCTTCTATCATCTATGCACATGACGGGAGAAGTTGAAGAGACACTAGCAGCCAAGCCAGAGATAATAAAATACTACAACATAACAAAAGGTGGCGTTGATGTTATGGATAAAATGTTGGGAGAGTACACTGTGAAACGACGAACATCACGTTGGACTTTGGCATTTTTCTACAATATGATTGATGTCAGTGGGTTAGCATCCTACATCATCTACAGAGAACACAATCCAAGCTTCAGGGCAAAGGATCAACGAAGAAAGTTCCTGAAAGATCTCGCAAATCAGCTGTGTATGATTGCAATTGAAGATCGTAGTACAAACAAAATGATAATGAGAAACCATTTTCTTCGAGGTGCAGTAGAAATGGTGCTTGGACGATGCATTGTGGTAGCATCGCAGCCAGCAGCTGGCCCCAAAATACCTCATGGTAGTCGTGGACCCTCCCCTGTTGTTGGTAGTTGCTATGTCTGCAGAGACCTGAGGCAAAAACAACGCAAGACTAGAAAGTCTTGTGTGGTTTGTGTGAAACCCATTTGCGATGAACACTCTGTAGCAAAGCCAACATGCATTACTTGCAAAGAAAATCAATAAAAAAAAGTTTCTTACATTTTCTTTTATAATGTAAATGAACAGTTTTTTACTTGTTTATAATAGTTAAATAGCATTATCATTAAAAAAAAATTTATGCTTTTTCCCTTGCATTATCTTCATTCAAAATATATGAGGTACATTTGTACCTATGCAGCTTGTTATGGATGCAAAAAGATCTCGACCCCTTATCTCGGAAGCGGGTGGAGATATTTTATTGAAATTTGGCCAATATATTCTGGACCAAAAATGTAGAGATGTCACGAAATTTCAGCCCTCTACGGCTTTTCAAAAAAAAGTTATTGCAATTTTAAAACGGAATAGTTACAATTGTACCTATTCAGCCGGATAAGGGTTAAACACTCAATATTGAATAGCACCATGTTTATTAATAGACATGTTATACATATTCCTGAAGAACACAAATACTTTTAGTGGATCAAAGACAAGAGCTTAAGCATCTCTGACTCCTACGAAAAATAATAGTATCATTATTGTGCATCCAAGTTAAGCCTTGTCTGCTATTGGCCTATGTGAAGTGATTTAGTCCATGACAGACCTGTCTTGATACAGCAATATTGGTATATTCATGGGGAAAATTAATTTTCCTTACCAAAAACGTATTTTCCTCAAAACTTAAAAAAGCACTAGTGGGAAATATGGGGTCTGAAAATAAAAAAAAACAGTAAATATTTGTTACCCAATTTCCTCCCAGTTTACAGTATTGATGCTTGTGAATCACTTACCAAATATTACGGCTGGTGTAGTTTAGGGTGTGAGTAGCATATGGGCAGCATGCACCCAGCCACTGAGTGGTACATTTTCAAAATTGATACAGCCAGAGATCGTTACTTTGTGTCTGTCCAGTATACTGTATGTATTGGGGGTTGGGAGAAAAACTCTGCTAAGCTGTAGGTAGAGCAAGTGTTTGGCGCACAGCTTTCTAATAGGAATGGCCAGTCTATATTGGGTCATTACCAAGCTAACAATTGCTTAATACAGAACAGGAAGGGACATTTTGATAATGGTGTTACTCTGCTAATCTGATCTGAATGGAAACCCCTTGATGAAGCTGGGTGAAACGCACGTTGGTGCACAGGGCTATACACCTACCAGGGCTCCACATTATTTCTATATAAGTCTACATGTTATACTCTTCTATCTGATGTATATGTTAACCATTAGGAAATGTACTGCAAATGATATGTAGGCATACAAATTATATACTGTTTATAGATTTGGGAGCTTTGTTATTAACCCTCCATTGAAATACTCTGTTTTTTAATTATGTTTTATATTTAATAAAGTTGTTGAGATATTTTGTAGCACCATTTGAATTTTGGTTTCTCTTGTGATACTTGGCTGCATTTCTCTTATTCAGCCAGATACCTTTTCATTATAGGAGTATTGGTTGGTCCTTATCTGAATGTAAGCCAGACAATTTTCAAATTTTTTTCTCCATATTTTTTCTTATTTTAAAATTATTTTTTGAACTTATTGCCCCATGTGCAAATAATCTGTCAGCACTAGACTAACATAAAAGCCCCAAACTTATTTTATTTGCTCATATTGTTTTTCATGCATTCTGCTTTTAATGATAAGCAAGCCTATATTTATATAAAGCAATAAAAAGCTACGCTTTTCTATAGGTAAGCAAAGCAGCAAAGTGTCAGCATATGATTTGTTTGCTATACTTTACCTACATGGTAGACTACAGGTTCAGAAGAATACCTAGGCTTACCACACAGGGAAAGTTTAACATCATGGATGAAATAGTCATGCCTCATTTACAACTTCTTAAGTCAACTTTTTTTAGCTGATGAAAAAAATGACATTTGTTTTGTTATAAGTGTTGACTTAAAATAAAACACACACAAAAAATAGCAGACAGTATGTGCGAAAGCCAACTTTACTTAAGTGCATACCTAGGCTCATTTTTGTCTTTAATTTTTTATATTTACTGTTTTAATAGTCATTTTGTTAGTCATTAAAGCTGATGTCCAGTTTTGGTGTTAGAAATAAAGATAACATTATTTGTTACTTTTGTTAAATGTGCTTAGTATGCATTCTACTTTGCTAAAGGGAATTTAACACCAGAGACCATGATTTCAGCGATGTGCCACTTACTGGGCTGCTTGCTGTAGTTTATTTTCATTAACTCACTTCTTTAACAGGTGAATATTATCACTAGAGAATCACTTGGACAGCTGTCAGGTAGTTCAACCATGCCCACCCCACAGATTGTCAGCTTTGTACTTATGCATAATGTGAACAGAAACCTGCCAATCAGTGGTGTGGGTGGGGTTATACAGGGCTCACCATTAGAGAACCGCTAAATCTGCAGAAATTAAAAGTTTTAAATCAAAGTGCAACTCACAGTAAAATAAGTGACCTATCACTGAAAACAGGGTCTCTTCCCTTACATCATGCTGCTTTAAGATAGGCTAGCACAAACCTGGCAACCTTTAAAGGGAACCTGTCACTGGAATAAATGCTATTAACTTGTAGATATGGTGTTACTAAGCTACTTGATGCCTGCACTCAGCTGAATGCTGCTGGGAGAAAATGCATTTTATTTGTTCCTGCAGTGTGTTCTGGATTCAATCATGGAGGTGGCGTCAGCCTCTGAGAATACAGATCGCTGCCTGTAACTGTGCTCCAGGCCCTGACTGGCACTGGCTCTGCATTGCTGCCAGCTGTCAATTAGTGTGGGGGGGTGCATTTACAGAATCTACTCTCTATACTCAGATCGGTGACTGAATTCGCACCATGGTCACTTTCCTTGACAGAAACCTCAGGCTGCCAAGGAGAATAAAGCTTATTTTCCTTTAATGAAACCAAATTTACAGAAACAAAAGACTGCTGATTGTATTGCAGATGAAAATCCACGTGCTAAGTCTTTCAATTTCCCATGTAATGAACAGTTATTTTAGACTGTCAAGTTCCCAATAAAGGAACCTTGTAAGTTGTTGCCACCTAACTAGGCACATTAGGCAGCTCACGCCCTAAACTTTCTCGCAGGAGTAGTCTTATTAGCTGTCTCCTGAAACTTAATCTCTTTCCACATGTTCACACACAAAAGAAAAAAAGACATATCAATACAAGACAGCATCCTTATTACACGTTTTAATATACAGGGTGGGCCATTTATATGGATACACCTAAATAAAATGGGAATGGTTGGTGATATCAACTTCTTGTTTGTTGCACATTAGTATATGGGAGGGGGAAAACTTTTCAAGACAGGTGGTGACCATCGCTGTCATTTTGAAGTCGGCCATTTTGGATCCAATTTTATTTTTTTCAATGGGAAGAGGGTCATGTGACACATCAAGCTTATTGAGAATTTCACAAGAAAAACAATAGTGTGCTTGGTTTTAACGCAATTTTATTCTTTCATGAGTTATTTACAAGTTTATGAACCACTTTTAAAATGTGTTGAAAGTACTGCCCATTGTGTTGGACTGTCAATGCAACCCTCTTCTCCCACTCTTGACACACTGCAGAAGAAATGCTAGCACAGGCTTCCAGTATCCATTGTTTCAGATGCTACACATCTCATATCTTCACAGCATAGACAAGTGCTTTCAGATGACTCCAAAGATACAAGTCTAAGGGGGTCAGATCAGAAGACCTTGGTGGCCATTCAACTGGCCCACGATGACCAATCAACTGTCCAGGAAACTGTTCATGTAGGAATGCTCGGACCTGACACCCATAATGTGGTGGTGCAGAATCTTGGGTGTCTGGTCCGAGCATAAAATCAAGAGAACAAGTTTTCTGTGGATCGGATTCAGTATACACAGGAGTGTTTGCAATCGTGACTGGGCCCATGCTAGAGGAGGGCCTGCCAATGCGAGTTTCACCTAGTTGTGCATCCTTGGATGCACATTCAGGTGAAGTGAATTGCATTGCAGAGACCTCACGGCTCCATGTGCTGTAATACAGGCAGAAGCCAAATAAAGGCCGGCAGCTGATGTTGGTTTGACTGACATGGCAGTATTGTCATGTGCTGCCCATACAGGTGTGCTGAAGTCAGCTACTGGCTCATATGCTGGCTACAGAAGGAGAAGTTTTGCTATGTGGGAGAGGAGGAAGATGAGAATAATAATTTTTTTCTTTTTAAAATGTGCTGGAGAAGAACAGATGGGTACCATAATTGAGGACATTATACTAAAATGGGGACATTATATCTAAAAGTTTCACCAGCTATGGACATAGCACCATCTGGAGGAACTGTACAATAATCTGTCCTCGAAGACAGCTATGTAAATGTTGGCATACAAGTGGCTTTTTTTTCTGTTGGCAAATATGCGACAGATACAATCTTATTTTTGTGCAGGAGAAGTTTACACTTTTCTGACAGTAGATGGTGATGTGGTTACTGTTATATGCTTAGTTGAATGTAATGCATATATTTGTACTTTGGTTTCATTTTCTATCTGGTAAAAGGTCCTTTTCAGATTTCCTGTTATGCTGTATTAAGAAGCTGATGCATGCACCTCATGTTCTGTGAAGATAAAGTTGAATTACCCCATACAATCTACTCTCACAAGTTTCTTCTGTGACCAAACTATGCAACATGTTATGGGCCCAGTATATAAGACAAAAAGGACTTGTTGAATACAAAAGAATACTTCAGAGCAATTCTCTCTAAAAAGTAAGACAGATAAGTTAAAGATGAACAGCAGTTCAGAGCTGAGACTGACAGTAGGTAAGCTGAACAATGAGAACTATCAGTTATGGAAGTTCTAAGTGAAGATGCTATTGTCTAAAAATTATTTATGGGAGATAATCACTACAGACAGATCCAATGATAATAATCACACATGGGATAAGAAAAACAGACAAGCAAGAGCTAATGTTGGCTTATTAGTGGAGGATGATCAGTTAATCTACATGAGGAATAAGAATACAGCAAAGGGAATGTGGGCAGCATTGAGAAAGCTACATGAAAAATCCAGCTTAAATCACAAACTATTCTTGCTAAGAAAACTTTACAAGATGAATTAAGTGCAAAGAGAGACATGCAAGATCATATAAACTCCATGATGGAGGTGGTAACACAGCTGAGATCAGTCAGTGAAGACATTAACCCCTTCCCGACCTGTGACACAGCATATGCGTCATGAAAGTCGGTGCCAATCCGAGGTTAACTCCCATTTCACCCGATCTGCAGGGACAGGGGGAGTGGTATTTTAGCCCAGGGGGGGTGGCTTCACCCCCCCGTGGCTACGATCGCTCTGATTGGCTGTTGAAAGTGAAACTGCCAATCAGAGCGATTTGTAATATTTCACCTAAAAAACTGGTGAAATATTACAATCCAGCCATGGCCGATGCTGCAATATCATCGGCCATGGCTGGAAACACTTATGTGCACCCACCCCACCCCACCGATCGCCCCCCAGCCCCCGATCAGTAATCCGCTCCCCTCTGTCCTGTGCTCCGCTCCCCCGTCCTCCTGTCCGCTCCCCCCGTGCTCCAATCACACCCCCCATGCTCCAATCAAACCCCCCCGCACTCCGATCCACCCCCCCACACTGCGATCCCCCCGTGTTCCGATCCACCCCCCCGTGCTCCGATCCACCCCCCATACTCCGACGCCCCCCCCCGTGCCCTGATCTCCCCCCCCTTATACTTACCTAGCCTCCCGGGGTCCGTCCGTCTTCTTTCCTGGGCGCCGCCATCTTCCAAAATGGCGGGCGCATGTGCAGTGCAGAGTTTTGATCACTGAGATATAACCTATCTCAGCGATCAAAATAAAAAAAATAGTAAATGACCCCCCCCCCCCTTTGTCACCCCAGAATTTTTTTTTTTGTTCCACTAATGTTGGGGTAAGAACTAGGGTTAGGGTTAGGGGTAGGGTTAGGGTTAGGGTTAGGGGTAGGGTTAGGGTTAGGGGTAGGGGTAGGGGTAGGGTTAGGGGTAGGGTTAGGGGTAGGGGTAGGGGTAGGGTTAGGGGTAGGGTTAGGGGTAGGTGTAGGGGTAGGGTTAGGGTTCGGTATGTGCACACGTATTCTGGTCCTCTGCGGTTTTTTCCGCAGAGGATTTGATAAATCCGCAGGGCTAAACCGATGTGGATTTATCGCGGATTTACCGCGGTTTTTCTGCGCATTTCACTGCGGTTTTACAACTGCGATTTTCTATTGGAGCAGTTGTAAAACCGCTGCGGAATCCGCAGAAAGAAGTGACATGCTGCGGAATGTAAACCGCTGCATTTCCGTGCAGTTTTTCCGCAGCATGTGTACAGCGATTTTTGTTTCCCATAGGTTTACATTGAACTGTAAACTCATGGGAAACTGCTGCGGATCCGCAGCGTTTTCCGCAGCGTGTGCACATACCTTTAGAATTAGGCTATGTGCACACGGTGCGGATTGGCCGCTGCGGATTCGCAGCAGTGTTCCATCAGGTTTACAGTACCATGTAAACTTATGGAAAACCAAATCCGCTGTGCCCATGGTGCGGAAAATACCACGCGGAAACGCTGCGTTGTATTTTCCGCAGCATGTCAATTCTTTGTGCGGATTCCGCAGCGTTTTACACCTGTTCCTCAATAGGAATCCACAGGTGAAATCCACACAAAAAACACTGGCAATCCGCGGTAAATCCGCAGGTAAAACGCAGTGCCTTTTACCCGCGGATTTTTCAAAAATGGTGCTGAAAAATCTCATACGAATCCGCAACGTTGGCACATAGCCTTAGGGTTAGGGTTGGGTTGGAATTAGGGTTGTGTTTAGGGTTAGGGGTGTGTTGGGGTTAGGGTTGTGGTTAGGGGTGTGTTGGGGTTAGGGTTGTGATTAGGGTTACGGCTACAGTTGGGATAAGGGTTAGGGGTGTGTTGGAGTTAGAATTGAGGGGTTTCCACTGTTTAGGCACATCAGGGGGTCTCCAAACGCAACATGGCACCACCATTGATTCCAGCCAATGTTGTATTCAAAAAGTCAAATGGTGCTCCCTCACTTCCGAGCCCCGACGTGTGCCCAAACAGTGGTTTACCCCCACATATGGGGTACCAGCATAGTCAGGACAAACTGCGCAACAATTATTGGGGTCCAATTTCTCCTGTTACCCTTGAGAAAATAAAAAATTGCTTGCTAAAACATCATTTTTGAGGAAAGAAAAATGATTTTTTATTTTCACGGCTCTGCGTTGTAAACGTCTGTGAAGCACTTGGGGGTTCAAAGTGCTCACCACATATCTAGATAAGTTCCTTGGGGGGGTCTAGTTTCCAAAATGGGGTCACTTGTGGGGGGTTTCTACTGTTTAGGCACACCAGGGGCTCTGCAAACGCAACGTGACGTCCGCAGACCATTCCATCAAAGTCTGCATTTCAAAAGTCACTACTTCCCTTCTGAGCCCCGACGTGTGCCCAAACAGTGGTTTACCCCCACACATGGGGTATCAGCGTACTCAGGAGAAACTGGACAACAACTTTTGGGGTCCAATTTCTCCTGTAACCCTTGGGAAAATAAAAAATTCTGGGCTAAAAAATTATTTTTGAGGAAAGAAAACGTACTTATTATTTTCACGGCTCTGCGTTATAAACTTCTGTAAAGCACTTGGGGGTTGAAAGTGCTCACCACATATCTAGATAAGTTCCTTTGGGGGTCTAGTTTCCAAAATGGGGTCACTTGTGGGGGGTTTCTACTGTTTAGGCACACCAGGAGCTCTGCAAACGCAACGTGACGCCCGCAGACCATTCCATCAAAGTCTGCATTTCAAAAGTCACTACTTCCCTTCTGAGTCCCGATGTGTGCCCAAACAGTGGTTTACCCCCACAAATTGGGTATCAGCTTACTCAGGAGAAACTGGACAACAACTTTTGTGGTCCAATATCTCCTGTAACCCTTGGGAAAATAAAAAATTCTGGGCTAAAAAATTATTTTTGAGGAAAGAAAACGTATTTATTATTTTCACGGCTCTGCATTATAAACTTCTGTGAAGCACTTGGGGGTTCAAAGTGCTCACCTCACATCTAGATAAGTTCCATTCGGGGTCTAGTTTCCAAAATTGGGTCACTTGTGGGGGGTTTCTACTGTTTAGCCACATCAGGGGCTCTGCAAACGCAACGTGACGCCCGCAGAGCATTCCATCAAAGTCTGCATTTCAAAACATCACTACTTCACTTCCGAGCCCCAGCATGTGCCTAAACAGTGGTTTACCCCCACATATGGGGTATCAGCGTACTCAGGAGAAACTGGACAACAACTTTTGGGGTCAAATTTCTCCTGTTACCCTTGGGAAAATAAAAAATTGCTGGCTAAAAATCATTTTTGAGAAAATACATTTTTTTTTTTCTTCATGGCTCTGCGTTATAAACTTCTGTGAAGCACTTGAGGGTTCAAAGTGCTCACTACACATCTAGATTAGTTCCTTTGGGGGTCTAGTTTCCAAAATGGGGTCATTTGTGGGGGATCTCCAATGTTTAGGCACACAGGGGCTCTCCAAACGCGACATGGTGTCCGCTAATGATTGGAGCTAATTTTCCATTCAAAAAGCCAAATGGCGTGCCTTCCCTTCCGAGCCCTGCCGTGCGCTCAAACAGTGGTTTACCCCCACATATCGGGTATCAGCGTACTCAGGACAAACTGGACAACAACATTTGTGGTCCAATTTCTCCTATTACCATTGGCAAAATAGGAAATTCCAGGCTAAAAAATCATTTTTGAGAAAAGAAAAATTATTTTTTATTTTCATGGCATAAACTTCTGTGAAGCACCTGGGGGTTTAAAGTGCTCAGTATGCATCTAGATAAGTTCCTTGGGGGGTCTAGTTTCCAAAATGGGGTCAATTGTGGGGGAGCTCCAATGTTTAGGCACACAGGGGCTCTCCAAACGCGACATGGTGTCCGCTAACGATGGAGATAATTTTTCATTCAAAAAGTCAAATGGCGCTTCTTCCCTTCCGAGCCTTACCATGTGCCCAAACAGTGGTTTACCCCCACATGTGAGGTATCGTTGTACTCAGGAGAAATTGCCCAACAAATTTTAGGATCCATTTTATCCTGTTGTCCATGTGAAAATGAAAAAATTGAGGCTAAAATAATTTTTTTGTGAAAAAAAAGTACTTTTTCATTTTTACGGATCAATTTGTGAAGCACCTTGGGGTTTAAAGGGCTCACTATGCATCCAGATAAGTTCCTTGGGGCGTCTAGTTTCCAAAATGGGGTCACTTGTGGGGGAGCTCCAATTTTTAGGCACACGGGTGCTCTCCAAACGTGACATGGTGTCCGCTAAAGAGTGCAGCCAATTTTTCATTCAAAAAGTCAAATGGTGCTCCTTCCCTTCCAAGCCCTGCCGTGCGTCCAAACAGTGGTTTACCCCCACATATGAGGTATCAGCGTACTCAGGACAAATTGGACAACAACTTTCGTTGTTCAGTTTCTCCTTTTACCATTGGGAAAATAAAAAAATTGTTGCTGAAATATCATTTTTGTGACTAAAAAGTTAAATGTTCATTTTTTCCTTCCATGTTGCTTCTGCTGCTGTGAAGCACCTGAAGGGTTAATAAACTTCTTAAATGTGGTTTTGTGCACCTTGAGGGGTGCAGTTTTTAGAATGGTGTCACTTTTGGGTATTTTAAGCCATATAGACCCCTCAAACTGACTTCAAATGTGAGGTGGTCCCTAAAAAAAATGGTTTTGTAAATTTCGTTGTAAAAATGAGAAATCGCTGGTCAAATTTTAACCCTTATAACTTCCTAGCAAAAAAAAATTTTGTTTCCAAAATTGTGCTGATGTAAAGTAAACATGTGGGAAATGTTATTTATTAACTATTTTGTGTCAAATAACTCTCTGGTTTAACAGAATAAAAATTCAAAATGTGAAAATTGCGAAATTTTCAAAATTTTCGCCAAATTTCCATTTTTATTACAAATAAACACAGAATTTATTGACCTAAATTTACCACTAACACGAAGCCCAATATGTCACGAAAAAACACTCTCAGAACCGCTAGGATCCGTTGAAGCGTTCCTGAGTTATTACCTCATAAAGGGACACTGGTCAGAATTGCAAAAAACGGCAAGGTCTTTAAGGTCAAAATAGGCTGGGTCATGAAGGGGTTAAGGAAAGCCATGTAGCAGCAATATTATTGTGCAGTTTACCAGATTTATACACTGCTCTGCAAAATGCACTAGAGACATGACCTGAAGCAGACATTACACTAGAGTTTGTAAAGACCAGACTTATAGATGAATATCATAGAAGGAAAGAGCAAACAAACAATTCCACTGAAAGGGATAGTGAAAATGCTCTTAAAGCAACAGACAAGAAGCCCCATAATACAGAGACAAGATAATGTTTCAGATTTAAGAAAAAGGGACATTTAAAGAAAGACTGTCCTATATGGAAAGCAGAATGACAGAAATTACAGCAAAAGGAAAATAAAAAGAAAGTAAAAAGCACAATTTCTAACCCACATGCAGATCACTGGAATAGTACATTTAAAGTAACTGATAAAGAGTCATCGACAGGCTGGTTTATTGACTCAGGGGCAACAAGTCACATGACTAGTGATGAAAACTTATTGATTGAACTTGTTGAAAATAAAAAGGAAGCAATTTATCTTGCAGATGAGAGTAAAATAACCACAGAAGGTATTGGACAAGAAATACTAATCTGGAAAATCTGGGCATAGTTTGTACGGCCCCCAAAGGATGGTAAAAATAGCCATATGGCACTTGGCAGAAAAAAGATTTCCCACCCCTGGAATAGAGCATCAAAAGACTGTTCCATACACACTTGAACAGAATGGGGTAGCAGAAAGAAAAACCAGAACTCTGACTGAAATGATAAGATGTATGCTAACAGAATCCTAACTACCAGAGAAATACTGGGGTGAAGCAGCTACTTATTGGCAAAACAGACTTTTTTCAAGAAAACTGAAAAGAACTCCATATGAACTGTGGCAAGGTAAGAAACCAAGTTTGAATCATTTAATAGTTTTTGGCTGCAAAGTTTTTGTGTTTATTCCTGAAGAAAAACGTTCTAAACTTCAAAACAGAGCCATTGAAGGAATATTTGCTGGATACAGTGACAATTGCAAAGGATACAGAATCCTAGATTCCAAGACAGACAGAATCACAGTAACAGTGTAAAATTCATTGAAGATTTAAATGATGACATAATGACATTACTGGAAATGAAAAATGAGAGAAACAACACTGATATAACTGCAGAAACATCTAATGAGAAAAAAGTGGAAATCGATGAAAATCAAAAAAAAGAAAGTCAAGAGATAGAGCTCCATAGAGACGCAGAACAAAGACGCTCAGTAAGAGAAAACAAGGGAAGACCACTGTTAGGTGTCGAGCTCCCACCTCTGCACAGGGGGAATTTCGGACCATCTTTGCTGCAGACTCCCATTCTTCTCCAGCCGCAGTGGAGTCTGCTCAGCGGAGACGTTGTTCCCAGCGTCTTGCTCAGTCTCACTCTGTGCATAGGATTACTGCTGCTATGCCTGCTTCTGACATTGAAGCCAGTGCTGGGCAGCAGCGAGCAGACGCTTTTGGGATCTAAGTCCTGCTTTTTCCCTTCTGAGCATGCCCAGGGTGAGATCTCCCATTGGAGATCGAGGGTCACATGCTCAGATGCTGCAGCGGTTCCCATTGGTCCTTTATTGGAATGTCTTGAACGTGCTGCAGCTATATAAGCAGCGCATGACCGCACGGCCATGCGCTAGTGTACATTTGTAAATGTGTGTGTGTTGTGAGTGAAAGTCGTTCATTAAAATCCCCTCCCTATTGAATGACTGTTCGCGGAAGGTGGGTGATTGCTATCTAGCACCCGACTTGCTACCATCACGTTACACACCATACAGCATCTAATTGCTGTGACCGCCAGTGCGGCGCCGTGCGCTTTCACAGCGCTTTCCTGACCCAAGCCTGGGTGGTTAGTGGCGTCCGCCAGTGCGGCACCGCATGCACTCTCGTGCATCTTTTATTATTACTTTGGTTACGCTGATACCCCATTAGCGGTGTTGAGCGCAAGTAGTCTAGTCGGACTCGGATCCCAAGTCTTGGGACTGAGCTTGGTGACTCCTTGCTTGCGCTCTTGTATGCGGTATCGTGGCCCTGTGACTTAACAGGGTTTGCTTCCTTCACACAGGGTGAAGTTAACCCGTGTGTGTATTCAACATTGTACCACCATATAGTCCATCATTACTTGGCAGTAGGTTCCATCTCTGCACGGTGGACCCCGGGCTTAATCTATCTTATTATTTGGTGCGTTCCGCTAGCCCTAACAACCACTTCAACATCTTTCATACAAGGCAAGTACAAATAAAATGTATAAAACTACATCTTGGGAGAACATATCTCAACTTTCAGAAGAAGAGGCCAACAAATGGATAAAGGCTGCAGAAACAGAAATAAAATACATGCATGATTCAAACACATGGACACTGACAGAACTACCAAAAGAAAAAAAGTCTGTAGGATGTAAATGGATTTTGAAAGTAAAATACCAAGCAGACGGCACAGCTGATCAATACAAGCAAGACTCGTAGCTAAAGGCTATTTTCAGAAATGTGAAGAAGACTATGATGAGACAATTGCTCCAGTTCTCAAACACACCACAATCAAAACTTTCTTTGCAGTTGCAGCAGCAAAACGAATGTAGTTGAAACATCTGGATGTAAAGGCAGCATTTCTGAATGGAGACTTAACAGAAGACATTTACATGGAACAACCCCCAGGATTCAAGGATAAGAGGAAACAAAACATGATTTTTAAGCTACTGAAAAGTTTATATGGTTTAAAACAGGCTGCTGAAGCGTGGAATGATAAAATCAAAGAAGTACTGATAAATGAACATTTTCAAAGAAGCAAAGTGGATCCTTGTCTATATACAAAGAGACTGACAGACAGATGGATCTATGTGCTGACTTACGTGGACAATATTTTAGTTTGTTTTGAAAAAGAAAGGAATGAAGCGGAGATAGTGAAAATTTTGGATCAACACTTCAAGATCAAAGATCTGGGAAATGTGAAACAGTACCTAGAAATACAGATAGAAAGAGAAAAAGATGGGCGTTTCCTTCTTAATCAAAATCACATGATGTATCGGGGTCTACTGTGCTGTAGTACCTCTTTCAGCACCCCCCATGTTTCAGGAGGTCCACTCTGCTTTTGCTGGTTTCTGAATGAAGGACGCTGGCTGGAATTCCTTGATTACGTGAGAGCATATAAAAGCTGACTGCTACTCCAAGTTTTTCTAGTCTAAAAGAACACACTTTATTCACAGCACACAGAATATATAACACAGATATACAGGGCAGGCCAATAGAAAAAGCAGGCCAGATATACATTACAATAGCCGCAGGGGCCGGAGCCTGCTGATATTTACTGTGGGAATTACAAAGGTGGGGGAGGTCAGAAGGAGAATATCTTGTCCCCTCTGACCAGGGGCGCAGCCTGTGGACTGATGCATTTCACATGGAACCTATTATACATAATATATACTGCATAACTTATTCTTGGTGCTGGGGGTTCTGTAACATGGCTCCCCTTTTCAGCGACGCGATCGGCATACACAGTCTGATCCTTAACGGATCGGTTTAGGGATGACCGAAGTTTATGGGGTTGGTACAAGTTCCGTTTGTCGACTTAGTCCATCGGCATTACCGATTTGTTTGCCGGGTCTGTAGTGGATGGTGAAGTCCAGAGGTTGTAGGGCTAAACTCCACCACAGTAGTCTGGCGTTGTCTCCGGAGACCCGATTAAGCCAGACTAGGGGATTATGGTCCGTTAGGAGGGAAAACTGTCATCCATACAAATATGGTTGTAACTTTTTGAGTGCCCATACTATTGCCAGGCACTACTTCTCGATGGCCGCATAGCTCACTTCACGGGGCAGTAGTTTCCGACTCAGGTAAGCTACTGGGTGTTCTTGGCCGTCCGGCCCGACTTGGCTTAGTACTGCCCCCAGTCCAAACATAGAAGCGTCTGTGTGAACAAGGAAAAGTTTAGTTGGATCGGGTGCGGCCAATACAGGGGTATTGGTGAGGGCGTCCTTTAGCTGGCGGAAGGCTTCCTCACACTCTGGGGTCCAGGTTACCTGACGGGTTGTTCTTACGGGTCAGATCAGTGAGGGGCTTGGCCACGCTGCTGTAATTGGGAACAAATTTCCTGTAATACCCCGCTGTCCCTAGAAAAGCCATGACCTGGGTTTTAGTGCGTGGGTGGGCCATTTGGCTATGGCCTCAATCTTGGCTGGTTCTGGTCTCTGTTTCCCACTTCCCACCCAATGCCCTAAATACTGAACTTCTGCTTTGCCCACGTGACACTTGTTTGGGTTCAGAGTGATTCCGGCCTTGTGGATCCTGTCTAATACTGTCTCTAGGTGATTTAGATGCTCTTCCCATGTCGCGCTGTAGATGACGATGTCATCCAGGTAGGCACACGCATAGGCCTGGAGACCATCCAGAAGCCGGTCAGCCAGCCTCTGGAAGGTCGCCGGGGCAGTCTTCATCCCGAATGGCATAACTCGAAACTGGAATAAGCCAAACGGGGTGACAAATGCCGACTTGGGAATAGCATCAGGACTAAGGGGAATCTGCCAGTAGCCTTTGCATAGATTGATGGTGGTCAAATACTTTGCCCCTGCCAGCCGATCTAACAAGTCATCCACACGCGGCATGGGATACGCATCCGTCACTGTTTTCTCATTGAGCTTACGATAGTCTACACAAAACCGTGTAGTCCCATCCTTCTTGGGCACTAACACTACGGGGGATGCCCAGGGACTATCTGACTCTTCAATGACCCCTAAACGCAACATCTTTTGTATCTCTTGTCGCATCCCTTCTCGTACAGACTCAGGGATGCGGAAGGGGGGTTATCGCAGGGGGGTCTGATCCTGGGTCTCAACCTTGTGCTGTGCCAGGTGAGTGTACCCAGGTTTCCCCGAAAACATCCTCTGTCGCTGCCTCAACCACTCCTCCGCCTGCTGTCTCTCCCGGGGACCTAAGTCTTCACACCAGTGTACCTGGTCCCATGTTTTAGACTGAGTCCTCTCCCCTAAGACATCAGGCAAGGGAAGTCCGGCTAAATCCTCTGCTTCAGGTGCACAGATGGCCACTACCTCTTCAGGGCGCTCCCGATAGGGCTTCAGCATATTCACGTGGAACATGCGGATAACCCTGGGGTCATCACAATCGGCGACATTATAGGTGGTGTCGGCTATTTTCCCCACTACCTGGTAGGGCCCCTGCCATGCAGCTTGGAACTTGTTCTGCCTAGTGGGCTCTAACACCAGGACCTTCTGCCCTATTTCCAAGGTGCACTCTCTGGCCCTCCGATCGTACCATACACGCTGGCGCCGCTGGGCCACCTGCATGTTCCCACGTACAGCCTGGGTCAGCTCCTGTAGGCGGTCCCAGAATTCCAGCACATAGGGTACAATAGGTACCCCTTCTATGATGCCCTCCCCTTCCCAGTGTTCTAGCACTAATTGTAGGGGTCCCCTTACCTGTCTCCTGTATACCAGTTCGAATGGGGAGAACCCCGTGGATTCTTGGGGCACCTCTCGATAGGCAAAAAGGATGTGAGGCAAGAATTTCTCCCAGTCCCTGTAGGTCCTGGTAAAAGTCCCAATGAGTTGTTTTAATGTCCCGTTAAAGCGTTCACACAACCCATTGGTTTGCGGGTGGTACGGGGCACTTCTAATGGACTTTACGCCGCACAGCTTCCACAGTTGGTTGGTCACCTCTGCTGTAAACTGGGTACCCTGGTCTGAGATAATCTCCCGGGGAAATCCAACCCGTGAGAAAACCTGGAGCAGGGCAGCCGCCACTGTCTCTGCCAGTATGTTAGGTAATGCAACCGCCTCTGGATACCGTGTGGCATAATCTACCACTGTCAATATATACCTTTTCCTTGACGGACTGGGTTTGTCTAACGGCCCTATCAGATCGACCGCTACTTGGCTAAATGGTTCCTCCACAATGGGGAGGGGGCGTAATTTGGTCTTGCATCGATCTCCCCTCTTGCCAATGCGCTGGCAACTGTCACAGGTCTGGCAGTATTGATGAATATCATAGGTTACCCCCGGCCAAAAGAAGTTTTGTGTCAGACGATGCCTGGTGCGACTAACGCCAAAGTGCCCGGCCAAGGGTATGTCATGAGAGATTCGCAGTAACGCCTGCCTATACTTCTTGGGAACTACCAGCTGTCGTTTTATAGTGGGGCTCATCCCTGTGTGGTGCTGCTCTGTGATCCGGTAGAGGAGTCCCTGCTTCCATATAAACTGTTCCCCTTCCAGTACCCCTCCTGTGCCTTCCCACAATATCCCTCCAATGAAGGATCCTCAAGTAACTCCCTCTTAAATTCATCTGAGGTGGCCCAAGAAATGTGTCTGGCTATGGGAATACGTGTAGGGCTGGGATGTCATACCTGGGCCTCCTCTGAGTGTGATTCCGCCTCCGCAGCTCGAGCTTGTCTCTGGGTAGTCACAGGATATGTCTCAGCCAGAGGGGCAGCCGAGAAGGCAGAAAACATGGGCCCCAAGTCATTTCCCAGAAAAACATTTGCAGGCAAATCCTCCATCAAGCCGACCTCAACAAGGCCATCTCCAACTCCCCAGTTCAGGTGAATCCTGGCAGTGGGTAGTCGATGTATGGCTCCCCCTGCTACACGGACTGCCACTGTCCGGTCCATCTTCTCTTGATCCTGGACGAGATGAGGCTTCACAAGGGTCAAAGTTGCTCCGGAATCTCTTAGTCCCTGAATGCGTTTCCCATTATCCCGCACGACCTTTCGATGCTGTTGTCGATTATCTGCCCGGGCTGCCTGCACAGGGTCTACTTCATGCAGCACTTCCTCCATGTCTTCCCTTGGTTAGTTGTAGCCCCCAATGCTGGGTCAGCTTCGCCTTGGTAGCAGTGTACAGTGGCCCGGCGGAAGGTAGCTGTTCCCGCCTTTGGCCACTGGGTATGCTGAGTCCGGTTGGGACATTGTCTTTGCAGGTGGCCCAGCTGATGGCAGGTGTGGCATCGCATCCCAGGGGAACTGTGGTAGGCCGGGTTTCTAGCTGGTCCCCCTACAATCTTCGGTGGTTTGGGGCCCTCCAGGTCCATGGGCGGACCCCTAGTGACCATCTTTGATGCGGACAACTGATGTCTCCTGGCATCATGATGTTCATCGGCCAGACGAGCGGCTTCCTCAAGAGTCATTGGCCGCCTGTCCCAAAGCCATTCCTGTGTCTCGGGGATTAGTCCATTAAAGAATCGTTCTAACAAGAAGAGCTGGAGGACGTCCTCCTTAGTGGTTGCTTGGCTCCCTTGTACCCACTGTAGCAGTGACCGCCGTAATTTACAGGCCCATTCAGCGTGGGTATCGGTTACTTGTTTTATAAGTCCGCAGAACTTTTGGCTGTATGCCTCTGGTGTCAGCGCATACCAGGCCAGGATCACTTCTTTAATCCGCTCATAGTCCATACAGTCCTCATCAGGTACTGTGCGATAGGCGTCCGCTGCCCGGCTTGTCAGCTTGCTGGCCAGAATCTGAACCCGTTCCTCCGGCTTCACTTGATGAAGGGCACACTGCCGCTCAAAGTCCTGCAGAAAGCCATCAATGTCTTCCTCTGCCTTCCCCAACTGTCGGAAGGCATTATACTGGATCTTTTTGTTGGTTACTGTTGAAGGTACCTGGGCGGAGGCCAGAGCTCCCCTTGCTCGCTGACTCTCCTCTCTCCGCTCTGCCATCTCCATCTTGGCCAGCTCCACTTTGGTCCGCTCTGCCATCTCCATCTTGGTTAGCTCTATCCTGGTCTGCTCGGCCATCTCTTCCTTCAGATCAGTAAGCACATCAGCCATCACCTCTCGTATGATCTCTACTGCAGGGTTTGGGCCATAAAACGCCAGCCTGTTCTTTACCTGCCTCTGGAATTCAGTCTCCTCCACGTTCACATTGGGGGCGCTGCACTGTCGTGTTCCATGATGGCTGCTATCAAATCCACTTTTGTTTTGTTGCTGGCGATTAACCCTCGGGCTTCCACCAGATCTTTTAATGTAGTCCTCTTTAACTTCTTGTAGTTGTCTTCCATTCATTCCTTTCCTCCTGTAGAAGGGGTATCACATCCCGCTGTCTGCCACCAGTGTAACGGGGTCTACTGTGCTGTAGTGCCTCTTTCAGCACCCTCCGTGTTTCAGGAGGTCCACTCTGCTTTTGCTGGATTCTGAATGAAGGATGCTGGCTGGAATTCCTTGATTACGTGAGAGTATATAAAAGCTGACTGCTACTCCAAGTTTTTCTAGTCTAAAAGAACACACTTTATTCACAGCACACAGAATATATAACACAGATACACAGGGCAGGCCAATAGAAAAAGCAGGCCAGACATACATTACAATAGCCGCAGGGGGCCGGAGCCTGCTGATATTTAGGCTTAATTGAATAAGTCCTTACTGCTGAGAAAGCAGATATGCAACAGATGCAGACTTCTTTGTGTGCAGGAGGAGTGTACACTTTTCTGGCAGTAGATGATGATGTTGTTACTGTTATATGCTTAGTTGAATGTAATGCATATTCTTGTTGTACTTTTGTTTCATTTTCTCTCAAGTAAAAGATTCTTTCAGACATCCTTTTATGCTGTATTAAGAAGCTGATGCATGTACCTCATATTCTGTGAAGATAAAGTTGATTTACCCAATATAATCTACTCTCAGAAGTTTCTTCTGCCAGCAAACTATGCAACATTTTCACATCATGGGACCTTCTAGATTGGCTTTCTTGTCACCTGGACAATGAAGAAGTAGACATACTATGAGGAAACATTGTGATATGCTACTGTTTAATGGTACTCAAGATTTGCTATTGTTTGTTGTTGGGTTTTCTTGGTAATGGGGAGAATACATGGGCTCTCATTGGTGCTTTTCTAATTATCAGCATTTTTTAAACCTTTTGTTTGCACTTTGTATGTTTGACAAATACTTGTATCTGGTTGAAACATTGCACTGTATTTGGCAGACTAAAATAATATTTATTTGTTTCATGAGAGCTTTCTTGGATGCTGTCTTTCAATTACCGTATATACTCGATTATAAGCCGACCTGTGTATGAGTCGACCCCCCTAATTTTGCCACAAAAAACTGGGAAAACTTATTGACTTGAGTATAAGCCTAGGGTGAAAAATGCAGCAGCTACCGGTAAATGTCAAAAGTAAAAATAGATTCCAATAAAAGTAAAATTAATTGAGACATCAGTAGGTTAAGTGTTTTTGAATATCCATATTGAATCAGGAGCCCCATATAATGCTCCATAAAGGTTATGATGGCCCCATAAATGCTCCATATTAAAATATGCCTCATATAATCCTGCATAAAGCTTAATAACAGCCCCATAAGATGCTCCATAGACACATTTGCCCAATATAATGCTGCACAAATGTTGATTATGGCCCCATAAGATGCTCCATAGAGATATTTGCCCCATATAGTGCTGCACAAACGTTATGGTCCCATAAGATACTCCATACAGACATTTGGCCCATATAGTGCTGCACAAACGTTAACTATGGCCTCATAGGATGCTCCATAAAGATATTTGCCCCATATAGTGCTGCACAAACGTTATGGTCCCATAAGATACTCCATACAGACATTTGGCCCATATAGTGCTGCACAAACGTTAACTATGGCCTCATAGGATGCTCCATAAAGATATTTGCCCCATATAGTGCTGCACAAACGTTATGGCCCCATACAGACACTTGCCCCATATAGTGCTGCTCAAACTTTATGGCCCCATACAGACACTTGCCCCATATAGTGCTGCACAAACGTTGATTATGGCCCCATAGATACTCCATACAGACACTTGCCCCATTTGCTGTTGCTGCAATAAAAAAATCACATTCTCACTTTTCTTTCGCTCAGGCCCCTGGCACTTTCAATATTCACCTGCTCCCCATTCCGGCGCCGCTCCATCTTGAGCGTCTTCCGCACTGACGTTCAGGCAGAGGGCGCACACTAACCACGTCACCGTGCCCTGTGACCTGAATGTCACTGCAGAAGACGCTTACGACAGAGCGGTGCCGGATCGAGGAGCAGGTGAATATCATGCAGTGCTGCGCTCCCCATTATACTCACCTGCTCCTGGTGCGGTGCAGTCCCTGCTTCCCCCGCGCCCCAGCTTCTTCCTGTACTGAGCGATCACCGTTACCACTCATTACAGTAATGAATATGTGGCTCCGCCCCATGGGAGGTGGAGTCGCATATTCATTACTCTAATGAGTGGTACCATGTGACCGCTCAGTACAGGAAGAAGCTGCCAGCGCTGGGGAAGCCAGGGACCTGCAAGGACCGCGCCAGGAGTAGGTGATTATAATTAGACAGCCCCCACTCCCCCTCCTCTGCCGACCCCTGGGTAAGACTCGGGTATAAGCTGAGAGGGGGTCTTTCAGCCCAAAAAATGGGCTGAAAATCTCAGCTTATACTCAAGTATATACGGTAGTTTACAGCTATCTTTTTCCCAGTAAGCTCCTTGAAGTTATGGATGATTTGTCTACCTATCGGTATGATAACCCTGTATCCTGTGGGTTCTAGATGAGTGCTGCAGGCCAATTTCTAGTTGTTGAGAAAGTTGAGTAATCTGATTGACTTTGAACAAGGTTTGGTCATTGGTGCTCAACTTGACAGAGCTAATTTTTCAGAAACTCACAATCTTGTAAGTTTTCTTATGCAACAGTGTTAAGAATATACTGAAAATGCTGTAAATAAGGCAAAACATTCAGCAAATTGAGAGGTCAGATGAGGATGTACAGTCAAGAAACTGCAACCAAATATAATGCTCTTGTTATTGCTGTCTTAGTGAAGCAGAAAGGCAAGATCATAAAGGGCAAAAGAGAGCAAAAACTCCATATTTGATCAGCAGGCCATTGCTGTTAAGATGAATCCATATTTATTTTGTGCCATGCTAATGAGAGGGTCAGGATTTGGCACAAGCAGCATGAATTGATGAACCATTCCTATCAAGTGCCAACAGTTCAGTCAATTAAGCAGTATGGCTTACCTAAGCATTGAGATTGAACAAAGTTCATCTTTTCATGGTTGTTGTTAAACCTATGACAGAAGGACACTTTCTGCAGAACAATGCACCATGCCACCATGAGGTTCTGTCATGTCTTGAGCCAGTCTATATGGTTAAGACTTGTTCATTGTGAAGGCCAGTGAAGCAAGAAAAACTCTGTAATCAATCAATGAATATACACCCAACAAATCAATCATACGAACTTTAGAGAATGTGTACATAATGGAACAAAACAAGCTTGCAAGGAATTTAAATTTAAATAAAATAATGTGTTGAACAGTTACAAATAAAAATCATGGAAGTTATCAAATTGTTATAAAGTCACTATTGCATATATCTTGTCAATAAGCTACTTATAAAAACAATACCGTAGTGCCGACATCCATGCCAGGGAAGGTGAGAAACTTGCAGGGACTCATTAACAGCCGCTGCCCTTGTCCCGCATTTGCTCCTCCTCTTTCTCTGGGGGCTGCCAGGGTCTGAGCACGGCATGCAGAACCCCAGACAGTGTGTTTAAGGTGTGCGTACTTCCTCCTTCTAAAGGGTGTGAGACACTTATTATATAAATAAGCAAAAAACTTATTATTTAAGGCACCTCCACCTGAATGAAGGTGCGTGAGCAACATGGCCAGTCTGTTCTCAACACGCTTGTTAGTTGGTATGTCCCCAGTACCTCACAGTCAGTTTACCTAACCAGTACATATCTGCCCATACTTTCCTTGTCTCTCTGTAAATCAGCCATACCTGCCAGTGAGTATCTGTATACCAGCCTACACCTGCCAGTGCCTACCTGTATACCACCCTGCACCTGCCAGTGCCTATCTGCGTATTAGCCTGCACCTGCCAGTGCCTATCTGTATACCAGCCATACCAACCTGAACCTGTCAGTGCCTATCTGTATACCAGCCATAGCCACCAGCATCTATGGTTCCTGTGTTCGTACTGTGCCTGCCTATATCAGCTGTACTCACCTACCGGGCTGTTCCAGCTACCCATCCCTTGTGGGTCAGCTGCCATGCGTCTAAGGTCCTTTCTGTTGTAGCGTCTGGTGTCCATCAGGAATCAAGTGTACCCCCACTATCAGGGGATATAGTGAAGTGTTTAGGCCCCTCCAGGATCTCCTTTACTTCTGTTACAGTTTGTTTAGGCAATGGAATACGCTGGTTACCAGATTTCCTATATCTCTGCCTTATACCAGGAGGCCTCCATCCAGAAAGACCAGCAGGATAAAATCCTCTCTTACCTGCAGACAGTGACCACATATCTAGATACACTGACAACTCCGACCACATCTGGGTCAAACCAAGCTGCGGCAAACTAGGCCATCTCCCATCAGCATTCCAGCTATGCTCCTGATTCAGTACCCCATCTGTCAGCTCATCCATGTTATGCCCTTTGTTGAGGATTCATCAATCAGTGCTCACTGCACTTCTAACTCTTGGCTCATCAGTTTGTTTTAGATCGGGCCAAAGTTGCTTGAATCATGTCCCATCTCACTGGCAAAGCACTGTCATGGCTCAATCCACTATGGGAGAGAGGGGATCCTCTTGTTTCAAACCTGCAGTCCTATCTAGACGCCTTCTGTAAGGTATTTGATGAGCCCCGCTGTCTTCTCTTCTCAGACTGCAGCAGTGAAAACTTTCAGTTGGCCAGTCTACTGTTAGATTCCGTACCCTGTCTTCTGAGATTGCCTGGAATAATGAAGTGCTGGTGGCTGCCTTCTGGGAAGGCCTTTCCAGGAGAATCAAAGACAAGCTGGCCGGTCGAGATATATATCTTCACTCGATGACCTGGTGTCTCTGGCAACTCAAATCGACATCAGGTTTCAGGAGCATTCCAAGGAGGAAGACAAAGACCTATACACCTGGCCCCTACCTTTCAATGGCCAATCATGCAGCAAGCCTCAGCTTTGGCACCTTCCCCAGAGTACATGCATTTAACCAGGTGAAGATGGCCAAGCATCGTCAGGAGACCCGTCGTGCCGAGATAAACTGATTCTATTATGTCAGTTCTAAATATATATAATCTGCTTCTTCCCAGAAAAAAATGGGAAATTCTGAAGCCTAGTGTCTGTTGGAGAGGCCACCCTGGGTGAGGATCACTCCTCTCCATCACAGACTCTGTCAATATCCATTTCCTGTGGCAACATCCGCTTTGTCAAATTGGCCTATCTGGACTCTGGTTCTGCAGGAAATCTCACTCAACAGGTCATTGTGGAGTGGTATCAGGTCTCGACCCAACGTTTACAGCAGGGGTCTCAAACTCGGCTGGGTATATGGGCAGCATATATACAAAAATTTGAACATGGGGGGACGCATTCTTTGAAGGACAAAGTGACATTTTTAGTGATACCTTTTTTTGCATACACCTTTTGAACATTTTTGCCATGTCTTTAAAAAAAATTTAAGAGCTTGCGTCATTATGACTGTTGTGATAACATACAGTATGTGCACTCATAATGTAGTTATGTCTCCATGTTGCAGTTATGTCCCCATATCCAGGTCCCCATATTGTAGATATGTCCCCATCCAGGTCCTCATGTTGTAGTTATTCTCCCATCCAGGTCCCCATATTGTAGATATGTCCTCATCCAGGTCCTCATACTGTAGTTATGTCCCCATCCAGGTCCCCATCTATATATATAATTGTCTAAGGGTTTTTCCGTCTGTCTGTCTGTCTGTCTGTCTTTCTGTCTGTCTGTCCTGGAAATCCCACGTCTCTGATTGGTCGAGGCCTGGCGGCCTCGACCAATCAGCGACGGGCACAGCGACGATGATGTCATAAAGGACGTAGACATCCCGCGTCTGATTGGTCGAGGCCGCCAGGCCTCGACCAATCAGCGACGGGCACAGTATCGACGTAGATGTCATAATGGTTGCCATGGCGACGATGATGTCATAAAGGTTGCCTCAACCAATCAGCGACGGGCACAGTCTGCCGCGAATTCTGGAATCATCATTGTCCATATACTACAGGGACATGCATATTCTAGAATACCCGATGCGTTAGAATCGGGCCACAATCTAGTCTAAATATATAATTGTCTAAGGGTTTTTCCGTCTGTCTGTCTGTCTGTCTGTCTGTCCTGGAAATCCCGCGTCTCTGATTGGTCGAGGCCGCCAGGCCTCGACCAATCAGCGACGGGCACAGCGACGATGATGTCATAAAGGACGTAGAAATCCCACGTTTCTGATTCAGCGACGGGCACAGTATCGACGTAGATGTCATAATGGTTGCCATGGCAACAATGATGTCATAAAGGTTGCCTCGATCAATCAGCGACGGGCACAGTCTGCCGCGAATTCTGGAATCATCATTGTCCATATACTACGGGGACATGCATATTCTAGAATACCCAATGCGTTAGAATCGGGCCACAATCTAGTATTGTAGATATGTCCGTATCCAGGTCCTAATATTGTAGTCATGTCCCTGTAGCCAGATCCCTGCACTTGTGGATCGCTTCTCTAAAATGTCCCATTTCACTCCACTGTCCAGTCTCCTATCTGCTCCTGTGCATACCACATATTTTACGCCTCCATGGTCTACCTCTCCAAACTGTCTTAGATAGAGGCGTCCAGTTTGCTTCTTGCTTCTAGAGGGCTACCTGTAAACTAAAGAATGTCACTTTGGATTTCTCTCCAGAAATATCATTCACAGTTCAATTGCCAGCTTGAGGGGGTCAGTTATATCCTGACCAACTTCCTGCAGCACTTCATCAATGCCGACCACAATGATTGGACTGAACTCCTGCCTTGGGCTGAATTCACATAGAACAACCATGTGAGTGAATCCTTTGCTAACTCTCTATTTTTTGTGGTCTACAGTCATCATCCCAGTATTCCATTCCCTGTATCTACTACCACTGACATTCCTGCTGCAGTATCCCTCATTAGCTGCTATTCTAAGATCTAGAAAATCACCTTCTTGAAATGCTCTGAACAGATGAAGAGACACGCAGATAAGAGACGCATTGATCTGCTCCTGTTTCTTGACTATCGTCAAAGTATGTCTGTCTCAAGCAACTCTTATTTAAGTTAGGTCCTCATTTCATTTGTCCATTTAAGGTTCTCTTACAGATAAATCCTGCAGCTGGTAGCCAAGCATAAACTCCTGGCCTCTTTATGGATCCCCAATTCAGGTCACGTGTCTCTCCTCAAGCCTTTCATCATTAGTCCCTTCTTCCAAGATCCAGGTACCACTTCCGCTCCAGTCACCTCTCTAGATGTTTTTGAGGTAGAGAATATTCTGGCCCCCAAGAGGGTAAGAGGAAAATGGGGGGCCAAGGGAGAACATCCATTCACCTCTCCTCTTGGAGAGATTTCTTGCAGGCTTGAAGAAGAGGGGGCATAAAGGGGGGTACTGTAGAACTGGCATCCCTGCACGCTTCTCCCTTTCCCAACAGGAAAGCTTGCTCACTAACCGCCATGGCCCCGTCCCGCACTTCCTCCTTCTTCCCTGGCTGCTGCACAAGATCTGTGAATGAGGCACATTTCTGCACCTGAATATAAGTAGGGATGGAAACGGGTTCCTCAAAATGAGTATCTATCGAACCTACGTCCACTAATAGCCTTCTAAAATGGGATAGTTATCACCCTTTGCTATTAAAACATGGGATACGTAAGGGACAATTCCATTGTATTAGAAGGAATTGTACCAAAATGGAGGTCTATAATATGCAAGCCATGGATTTAAGAATGAGGTTTTCAGAGAGAGGCTATCGCACCAAATAAAAATCACGGCCTATTCATATGCATTAATGCAGAATAGAGAAAGACTGATCCAGGATACCAGAATTAAAAAAAACTGAGGGTCATATGAAGACTATCAGCATGTACAACAATTGATCTATACCTCCCTTAAAAGACACTGGGGGATCCAGAGAGCCAATCCTTATTTACGAGGGTTTGTACCTGAGTCTCCCAGTATCACATATAGGAGAGGAAGGTCTATCAAAGATAAATTTGTACATAGTCTATATGAAAGAATACCCCCCAAGGGCACATGGCTGGGAAGGAGGTCTTGCAGCTTTTTTTAGATTCAGGGACTGCTGTATTTGCGAAACGTGCGTCGGGGTGCGCATTGTTTGGACCCGGTGACGCCATAAAGGTACAGGTACTCCTATATATTCCCTCACTATTGTACTTTTTATCCTTAGCACATAACACTTTATCTTGGCTTCATTTTTTGCACATTGCACATTGCACTGTTTGCACAGGCATATAGCCTACGGTTTGCATCATGGGTAATATATTTTAACCCCATACTTCATGCTTATACACTTTGTATATTCATCACTTGTGGTACACAGTATTTTATATTCTTTCTATAGGAGTCCTGAGATTAACCCTTCCTTATATGGTACACCCCATGCCTATTTTGGTTTTTATATATTGGTGATCATTTTTATATATATGTCACCCATTATATTGTTTTTATGCTCTCCAACATGTGCACATAAAATATGTTGTTACCAGTTCAAATAAAGTAATATTTTATAAAAACGTATATCCGTGCCACTAATTTCTTGGTATTTGGTCTCTAACTCTGGTGGTTGGTATTTGCTATTCAAGTGAGTGGTTCCCACTCAACTCATTTGTTATCACTGGGGTTCACCAAAAAGCTTCATACACATATATATACATATATATATATATATATATATGTAATGGTATATAGAATTTATCTCACCCTTTAAGTGTTAACAAATTCTTTGGCCATATCTTACTGAAGGAATATGAAAGGATATTTAGGCTGTATTCAATAATACCTAAGGGCCTAAATGCATTATTGTCAAATGGGTGCTTTCTGTAAGGAGTGCCAGCTTTGTCTCCTACAGCCAGATTTGACTTGAATACCTAGGAATAATAATGCATGCCATGCAATTGGTTCCATGTTCTATGGACCTTGTATCATATGTATATTTTTATATCTTGTTGTTACATAATTTATTTTACTACACTTTGACCCTATCACGTTGTAGTCTAGATTGATAAACATTCTTGGTCTTCATTTTGGTATAGCAGCATGGTTCCTTTAAGAGTGAGGTGTTCCTCTTACCTTGGGTCTACCTTTAGATCTATGTTTAAATGAATGCTTCGGGGTGGCTGATGGTCAGGTCTCTTCTTAGTTTCTCTGGCTCAGAGCACTAAGATAAGATTCTGCCTACAGTCTTGCCCCCAAAGCCTGAGAATCTCATTAACTGAAAACTTATAACACTGATAACACAAGAACCACAAGATGGATTTCTTCACCCAGGTATCATTTTGATCAGTGTAACAACGTCAATATGACAATGCCTGTAGTTTACTTAGCAAAATCTGTCTGACAGGTTTGATTAAGCCACTTGGTCTGATTGGATTTAGTTCTGGCACCTGGTGGTGTGGCTATATCCAGAGTGATTCAAGCCATTTGATCTGACGGTATTTTTGCTTAAACACCTAATGGGATGCTTATATCCTGAAAGTGTCAATGTATGCAGAATTTTGCTGGTATCAGTGGTAGCTGTGAGGATTTTGTTGTTTATCAAACACCGGGGGCTAGCATATATTGATGGTATTGTGATTGTCCTTGGACCCGAGAAAAAGGATATATAGGGCTTTTATCGACAACCATCAAGGAGCATGGGTGCCAATTGTTGTGTCTTTTAGGGTGCCAGCCTCCGACCCAGAAATTAGGGCTACCCAGTGCTTGCCAAGGTGGATATTTTTATTATTTGTGTCTGTGTTTGTTTTTTGTGAATTGACTATTTTAATTATATCCAATAAAAATTGTAAATTTGAATAGATCTTTTTTAATGCAATTTGATTTTTGATGACCTTGGATTATTTATAATTTACTCTTTCCAGACCTGAATTCAATAGAAAATCTCTGGAACTCAATGTTGCTCAGTGACAGCCCCAAAATCTGAAAGATCTGCAGAAGATTTGTAAGGAGGAGTAGGCCAAAATCCCTGCTGCAGCGTGTGCAAACTTGGTGAAAAACTACAGGAAATGTGTGACCTCTGTAATTGCAAACAAAAGTTTCTGTACCAAATATTACGTTCTGTTTTTATATTGTACCAAATACTTATTTCATACAATAAAATGCTAATCAGATTAATTATGTAAAATTCATGCAATGTGATATTCTGGAATTGTTTTTAAGAGTCTCTCACACTTGCAGTGAACCTACAATAAAAATTACAGAACTCCGCATTCTTTGTAGGTGGGAAAACTTGCAAAATCACATACTTAGTTTCCCCACTGTTGATATTCTGCAGATATATAATTTCATAACCCCTAGCACATTATAAACTTGTACCCATTAGTGCCTTTCATGTGGAGTTTATTGTACAGCATTTTAGCCTTGTTAAACTTCTATATATATAATTGTCTAAGGGTTTTTCCGTCTGTCTGTCTGTCTGTCTGTCCTGGAAATCCCGGCTCTCTGATTGGTCGAGGCCACCAGGCCTCGACCAATCAGAGACCGGCACAGCATCGACGTAGAAATCCCGCGTCTCTGATTGGTCGAGGCCGCCAGGCCTCGACCAATCAGCAATGGGCACAGCGACGATGATGTCATAAAGGACGTAGAAATCCCGCGTCTGATTGGTCGAGGCCGCCAGGCCTCGACCAATCAGCAACGGGCACAGCAACGATGATGTCATAAAGGACGTAGACATCTCACGTTTCTGATTCAGCGACGGGCACAGTATCGACGTAGATGTCATCATGGTTGCCATGGCGACGATGATGTCATAAAGGTTGCCTCGACCAATCAGCGACGGGCACAGTGTGCCGCGAATTCTGGAATCATCATTGTCCATATACTACGGGGACATGCATATTCTAGAATACCCGATGCGTTAGAATCGGGCCACAATCTAGTAATAAATAAATAAATTAAAAAAATGAAGTAGGGTCCCCCCTATATTATCAATCCAGCAAAGATAAAGCAAAGAGCTGCGAGCTGATCAGGTGGGAAAAGTCCCTGGTTATTGGCCCTTTCCAGCCTAAAAATTCCAGCCCTCAGCTGCCCCAGAAGTGGAACATCACATTAGATGCTCCGAGTCGGCACTTGCCTTCGTTCTTCCCGGATGACCTGATGTTTTGGCAATTAGGGTAATGGTAGTTAGGATGGTGTCAGCTGTGAATTGTCCAAAAACACAGCTTGCATCAAACCCTATTGTTAGTAATGAACAGACACAGTCCATTACTAACCCAGTAAGTAAAAAGAAGAAAACACAGGCACAAAAATACTTTATTTTAAAAACACTCCCCAACGCTTTACCTGGTTCACCAATTTATTAAAAACAAAATGCAAGCTGGTCTGACATAGTTCAGTGAATCCAACGTAGTTCAGGGAATCAGACCTAGTCTACAAATGGAAAGCTGAAAAACATAAAAAGGGAGAAATAAAAACACACCGTCCTTTGTTCACCAGTTTATTAGAAAAAATAGGTCCCATCCAGAACCATCATAGTCCAGCACATCCCACGATGCTTCCCAAATCTCTTGTGCCTAGTCTATGGAGCCTCAATTTGAGCAGCAGCTACTCCAGGCTCACGCTTCACTCAGCAAGACCCGGAGGCTCTGAAGAGCAGTGACATCAGTAACGCTACCGTTCATCAGAGTCAATGCGTCATGCAGAGGTCAGAGTGACTCTGATGAGCGGGAGACATCGTTTTTTTCTCTCGCACTCATTGAGTTCCATTGGTGATTCTCGTCCGATATACGCGGCCATAAGCAGCATGCTGCGATTACTGCTGAGGAAAAACCTGCAGATCAACAGTGAATCATTCATTAACATTGGGGTATATTTATACACAGATGGGAGCGAACCGTAAAACCTTATAAACGATTCTGAACCAAAAGACCCATTAGGTTCATACAAACCTCAAAGTCTGACTGATACTTTAAACTAAAATAACATATCGAAACTGTAGCCATTAATGTAATGCAACATGCTATAAAACCAAGTAAAAAGTACAGTTGTCAACAAAGTAAGAATGGAAAGTATCATTCTATAAGATTTAACATCCAACACAGTGATACTAAATATGTAATGTAATATCTTTTTGTAACTTTATAGCATTGTATGGACAGACATACTTTTTCTTTGACTTCCTTCCATCTCACAGTTCACATGGGTTGAATAATTAAGCGACACACAAGTCACCACATAATGTGACTCACTTAGGGAGGTAGACCTTACATATAAATAGCTACTGTGACCCTTGTGAGTCTCCATGATTGTACTTTTCGTGTGCTCTCAATTGCCATCGCATATTATTTAGAGGATTAAAATTAATCCATGATTATGTGCAACATCAAATTAATATTCAGACAGCAATCCGTTACCATATTAGCTTTCCTCTGGCCTTTTCCCCCAAGCAATAGCTTTTGGAATGTCACAGACCTCATTTTGCAGGTACAGCAGAAAGTTTCCAGAGCACAATGTATGAAAATATATGCACTTCGATACACATTTAATAAATATGTTAGTCATTTACATTTCCTGGTAGTGATTTAATAGCCATATTTTAGAGGAAAGGAATTTTGTAATTAGTCAAACTCTGGCTCCATTTTGTAGCTTCCTACTGCTTATCTAGTGGACCATGAGGGACAGATGACTTTACTAACTGTTTGTGGCCCATAATATGTTATAGTAGGGGCGTTCCTATTTGGAACAAACCATCGTTACCAATATTGCATGGATTCTGGGCCCATTTTGCAATATTTTATAGCAAAAAATGTGCTCTGTACAACTCCAGGTGTCCTCCTTACTATATGCTAAAAGCCATCATATGAAGCATACAGTGGTTGCTATCACCTGCCACTAGTAGCACCAGCCCTAGTCTCTTAGCCGTAGCTCTAATATATGGGGGGTGCAGAAGTACGTATTCAGTTTTAAGAATAATTGAATTATAATCAACTGTGCATGTTGTTTTTTTGAGCCAGAAGATTCTCAGGACCCTGGTCTGTGGCTGCTGGAGTAGAGCACCACAAATATCCTACTACCTGTGATATCCCCATTGCTTCTGATTATTAGGGCTCTGTCACATCATTTTATTTATTTCTTTACATTACTGATTAATAGGGCCCTGTGATATTTCATTTATTTATGTACGTTACTGAATAATAGGGCCCTGCGCGACATCATTTTATTTATTCACATTACTGACTATTAAGGCCCCGTGCCATTATTTTATTTATTTATTGACATTATTGAATAATAGGGCTCTGTGACATCATTTTATTTATTTATATTACTGAATAATAGGGCCCTGTGACATCATTTTATTTATTTATATTATTGAATAATAGGGCTCTGTGACATCATTTGATTTATTTATATTATTGAATAATAGGGCCCTGTGACATCATTTTATTTATTTATATTACTGAATAATAGGGCCCTGTGACATCATTTTATTTATTTATATTATTGAATAATAGGGCTCTGTGACATCATTTTATTTATTTATATTACTGAATAATAGGGCCCTGTGACATCATTTTATTTATTTATATTACTGAATAATAGGGCTCTGTGACATCATTTTATTTATTTATATTATTGAATAATAGGGCCCTGTGACATCATTTTATTTATTTATATCACTGAATAATAGGGCCCTGTGACATCATTTTATTTATTTATATTACTGAATAATAGGGCCCTGTGACATCATTTTATTTATTTATTAACATTACTCATATTATTAATTTCACAGCGCTTTGCAGACATCAACATCAATATCCCCATTGGGGCTCACAACGTAAATTCCCTATCAGTATGTCTTTGGAGTGTAGGAGGAAACCGGAGTACCTGGAGGAAACCCACACAGACACGAGGAGAACAATCTCCTTGCAGACGTTGTCCTTGGTGGGAATTTATGGAATAAATATTCAAGATTGGAATGCTATACTGAGTTTTTTCTAAAAGTCCTTGGTAAACGCTAAATTATAGCATAACATGGTACAATATAATGCAATTATATTAGTCATATTGCATTGGAACTATTTGCCATCAAAACGTTTTTTTGCTATTTGCTGTAAAAAGTTTTAGAGACTAACACAACAAGCCATTAAAATGCGTTATATAAAAATAAAGTTTAAAAAGTAAAAAAAAAAGACAGAAAATAAGCATTACAGTCATAAAAATGTAAAGTACAGAAGAATATTACTTTACTGCTGTTTTGAAAAAGACTACAAAAGTGGAAATGTACTTGCGTCTTCTTTCATTAAAGGATGATTCTGCAGTGCGTGGCATTCGGTGACCTGCACTAGTGTTAATGTTGTTGGTATTGTGATGTTTGATGGCTGTGTGCTGAGATCTGCAGCTTTTCACTTATTACTGCCTGTTATTGCAGACAGAAGTCTGCGTCTGGGAGGAGCGTACAATCTGCCTCAGTCTGTAGGATAAGATGTTGCTGAAAAACAAATTAATCTCATGAACCGAGAATTTATTGAATTTTTAGAACAGACTTATAGGCTTTGAAAATGGCCAGACTAAAGCTCTGTTATCCATCATCTCTTATGTTTTTCTCCCGTAAAAAAATCCATAAAAATGTAATATCTACACATCAATACTTCAGCGTTCAACTTGCAACTTCACTGATATTACATTTATGGTAGGTATTGTTTTGTCAAATGATACACTAGGCCTACCAGTTACAGATAAGACTCTGCGCGGACTGCAGCTCAATGAGACAGAGTTACAGAATGTACTGATACATATTAAAATTCAATTCCAACAAAAAGCTGGAATTCGCCTGGTAGTCATAGGTATCAGCCATGTCTTTATCAGCTGACTAGAATATGATACTATAGCTGCAATCTTTGCAGTTCATCATGCTTGTTACATTTTATAGCACAGAGTTTAGATTGCACAAGAAACATAAAACGCAAATCATAATTCTTGTAAATCTACAGTATATACTGTAAATAGAACAATAAAGGTTTTAGGCATTTAATCAATGACGTTTCATTACTAGGGCTATAAATTAGTCTTTGCCATGTGATGATCTCATAGTTGTGTAGCGATAGGAGTGGCAGTGATTTGTGATTGAGCCCCTATGACAGAGGGCAAACAGGCTAATCTCACCACACTAATGTTAATTGTGCTGCATCAAAAAGTTACTTGAGAAATCCAACAATGCTGATAACCATTACAGGAAGCCCCAGTCTTCAAAACTATCTTTATTTCTGTTTCAGTTGCGCACAGTTTCCATAGGTTTAAAGGTAACCTGTAAAGACTGATAATATTACCCTGCAGATAGAGGGTCTATCTGCAGGTTAATAGCATTAGGCCGGGGCCACACTTGAGAGTGCAATGCGAGAAACTTGCGCGAATCTTTCACATCAATACCCGACACTGCTGCCGGTACTCGGGACCGGAGCGTTCAGCTGCATAGAAATACATGCAAATGCACACTCCAGTCCCGAGTGCCGGTGGTTGTGCTGGGTATTGAGGCACAAGACTTGCGTGAGTTTCTCGCATTGCACTCGCAAGATCAAAATAAATGCAACATAGAAAAATAAGATTAATTATCTGAATGTATAATAATAATAATATTCAAACAAAGATTAGTCCATCGACTCAATTATACATACTGTAATTTTGATGTAAACATGTTAATCCCGGGATTGTATTTCAAGGAATATTTTTTGTACTGTTTCTCTCTCAAGGTGAAGTTGTGCTGTTGTGTTAGGATTGGGGTTAGGGTTGGATTTAGGGTTGTGATTAGGGTTAGGGTTTGGATTAAGGTTGGGGGTGTGTTGGGGTTAGTTTTGGGGTTAGGGCTGTGTTAGGGTTGGAGTTAGAATTGGGCACATTTAGGCACATCAGAGGCTCTCCAAACAAAACATGGTGCCCACCATCGATTCCAGTCAATTTTGCAGTGGAAAAGTCAAACGGTGCTCCCTAACTTCTGATCCCTGCCATGCGCCCAAACAGGGGCTTTCCCACAAATACAGGGTATCGGCGTGTTCAGGAGAAATTGCACAACAAATTTTGTCATCCATATTATGGTCCTGATATTTTTATGAAAATGAAACTTTGGGTCTAAAGTAAATTTTTTTTGAAAAAAGTTAAATGTTAATTTTTTCCTTCCACATTGCTTTAGTTCTTGTGAAGCACCTTAAGGGATAATAAACTTCTTGAATGTGGTTTTGTGCACCTTGAGGGGTGCAGCTTTTATAATGGTGTCACGTTTAGGTATTTTCTCTCATATTGACCTTCTTAAAGTCACTTCAAATGTGAGGTGGTTCCTAAAAAATCGTTTTGTAAATTTTGTTGGAAAAAATGAGAATTCGTTGGTCAATTTTTAACCCTTATAACGTTCTAACAAAAAAAATTATGTTTACAAAATTGCGCTGATGTTAAAGTTGACATGTGGGAAATGCTATTTATTAATTGTTTTCTGTGACACGACTTTCTGATTTAAGGGCACAAAAATTAAAAGTTTGAAAATTTTTTAATTTTCAAAATGTTTGCCAAATTTCCATTTTTTTTCATAAATAGATGCAAGACATATTGAAGAAATTATACCACTATCATGGAGTACCATATGTCACAAAAAAACAAACTCAGAATCAGTGGGATCCGTTGAAGCGTTCCAGAGCTATAACCTCATAAAATGACAGTGGTCAGAATTGTAAAAATTGGCCTGGTCATTAAGGTTAAAATTGCTCGGTCACTAAGGGGTTAATGTATTTGCAGGTAATTAAATGGTTAAATCAGGAAGAATTAAAAGGCTGAATTGCATTTTTTCAGCCTGTCTTGAGAAAGCTACCTACTGATTTGTTTTTTCCCATAGAATGTAAGTCCACAAGGGCAGGGTCCTCTCCCCTCTGTACCAGTCTGTCACTGTAAACGTATTTACTGTAAACGATATCTATAACTCTGTATGTAACCCCTTTCTCATGTACAGCACCATGGAATTAATGGTGCTATATAAATAAATAATAATAATAAATAATTTGTTAAAGGGGTGGTCGACAATATAAATTATTTTTTACCCTAAATCCCTCTGTACTTAGTGTGATAATCCCATTCTATTTTCTAAGATTCTTGAAGTCAAAATTTTCTATCCTTCCCTCTCTATAATATCTAATTGCTCTTCTTTTTTTCCTACTTCCTGTATGATGATGCTTTGTTTCAGAATCCTAATGCATGCTGTGATACTCAAGCGAAGCATCATCACTGGTGCAACCCTTGACCACTAATTGAAACATATCTCTGCACAATGTGCACAATGACAGCACCCTCTCTCACTGAATGAGATCAGCAATAATGAGCTGGCAACAGAGCACATTGTAAGTGCTTGTTGTAAGACGAATACCTAGTGTTCATAGATCATCACCGCCCCCACTAGTAAAGTTACTTGTGGGGGTGGCGCTGGTCTCTCCATGCTTGGTATTCTTAGGCTATATTCACACTTTGCGGATTTCACTGCGGATCCGCCGCGGATTTGACCGCTGCGGATCCGCAGCAGTTTCCCATGAGTTTACAGTCCAATGTAAACCTATGGAAAACTAAAAACGCAGTGCACATGCTGCGGAAAAAAACGCGCGGAAACGCTGCGGATTACATTCCGCAGCATGTCACTTCTTTTCTGCGGATTTTCACCTGCTCCAATAGAAAACTGCAGATGAAAATCCGCAGAAGAAAACGCAGTAAAAACCGCGATAAATCCGCAGTGAAAACGCGTTGCGGTTTTCACTGCGGATTTTGGAATTCTGCTGCGGAAAAATCCGCAGTGGAATCTGCAAAGTGTGAACATAGCCTTAAAATGCACACTAACAGTGCTGTTGCTGGCTTGTTACTGCTGATCTGAGCTGATGACAGAGGTCGCTGTCATTGCGCATATTACACAGTGCACATAGCGCAGGGAGGAGGTAGAGGCTGTAGCAGTGACATTTCATTTGTG
This sequence comes from Ranitomeya imitator, assembly GCF_032444005.1. Taxonomy (NCBI): domain Eukaryota; kingdom Metazoa; phylum Chordata; class Amphibia; order Anura; family Dendrobatidae; genus Ranitomeya; species Ranitomeya imitator. The sequence continues at coordinate 324,659,753 of NC_091286.1, read as the reverse complement.
TATGTCAGCATGCACTGGGATTTTCAAACAAAGCATCATCAAAAAAGAAGTAGTAAAAAATAATAAAAGTAGTTAGATAGTGTAGTTAGGGAACAATAGGAAATTTTCAATTAAACTTTATTAGAATAAAATTGGCATTTAGAATTAAAATCAATTTGTATTTGGGATGACCCCTTTTAATCTGTGTATATGTCAAAATTATGTAAGAAATTTGCAAATAAACAGCTGATTTTATTCTAGATCTATGTGGAGAGTGCCAATTTACTTATTAAAAAGCCAAGAAGATTCCCATTGAAAAAAACTGCCAGCAGATATTTTTAAAGAAACGGGGAATTAATGTGCAAAAAGATCCTTGACCTAAATAAAAAAAATGATAAAACTTGATATGCCACATTTGCAATATTTTATTCTGGAGCTTTTTTCACGAATCTTCATACTTGAGCGTTGCATTAATCGTGTCTGTAAAATGGAGGAAACATTGTGTTTGAATTATCTTGACCTTACTAATTACTCATTTTGCAGCATTTGAAAGGAGACATTTCTGTCATTTCTAAGAATACATTTTTTTCTTTTTCCGTAACTAGTCACGTGGTATATAAAACGACTTACACAGCATACGAGATCTGTTACACATACTATCACAGATATAAATAAGTGAATAGGCATTGGTGAGGCTACACTGTATACAATATTCTGCAGGTCTTTGACTTAATATCTAGATTTTGTTGACCTTTGTGCTTCTAAGTTACCAGACATGAACAGGCTAAATAGTATTGACACACAACAGAAATCTAATCTTCCGTCTAGGTTGAATCCTGGAAGTGATTTAAATTATGAGACCATGTATGACTAATCTGTGCAATACGAGTCATTCTAACCAAACTGCCAGGAAATTCTGGAGATGTCTACTCCTGTAATTGTATTTAACATATTTTACAACATGGAAGTAACATATATAGCATATTTTATGCGGGAAAAGCTTTTCTTTCTTTGCAGATCAATGCAAAATATTTCAGAACTGTAATACGAAACTCATTTCACTTAGATGATATGAACTGAAAGTTTTCTACATCAACTTGCTTTGAAATCCGGTTTCTAGAACAAATTGTTAATGGAAAAAACGAGGAGAAACCATGCCAATGGTTTTGATTTGAATTAATAGCTTGTTTTCTGCTTTATGAAATAGGGTACACTACACAAAAGGGAGTCATTACATATATAAGAGAAAAATCAGGGTCATACTAGGGTGTCTGCGGCCCCAAGAGTATCCTCTGGTTTCCTGCTGGGCCAGTCTGCCCCGGACAGAAAACACTAGTCAACCAGCCCTCCTCACATACCTCACTGGTCTTGTGGAGACAAAGGAAACACTCTCTTGTGGAAATCACACAATAAAGTGGACTTGCCATACCTAGAACTCAAGCAGATTTTCCCAACTCAAGGAACCAGGCATGAATAAGTGGAATCTTTTAGGAGACTCATGCTGCATGAACCACAGATACTCTACAAGAAACTGGCCCACACACTGTGATAATAATTCATTTTATTATTCACATTCAGTAGAAACAAAAGATTAGAAAAGGAACTCTCTAAAGAAGATCATCTTAAATATTAAGTGGTCCATACAGAGGCGTAGCTAGAGCTTTTGCCGCCCGGGGCTGTTCCCGAGTTTGGCGCCCCCCCCCCCAGCTCAATACACACAAAGGTTACCAAAAATGGTTTTCCTGTTTTGTAGAACTTAAACTGGGCCTAATGGTGTCACCCCCACATGCCACACCTGTGACTTAATACCACCACACCATGACCAGGCCACATAGTGACTGAATAATACTACATACAAGGGACAAATACCACCGCACCATTTCCAGACCACATATTACCACCACATAGTGACTGAATACTACAATACTGATCAGTAATAAAAAAAAAACCACAATACTATCACCATAAGTGCCAGTATTCACAGGAGATCTGTACTTAGTATGCAGTGTCTGTGTAGAGGTAATACAGAGATCACTGGTGACATTATACACAGGACCTCTATATAGTATACAGGTCCTTCTCAAAAAATTAGCATATAGTGTTAAATTTCATTATTTACCATAATGTAATGATTACAATTAAACTTTCATATATTATAGATTCATTATCCACCAACTGAAATTTGTCAGGTCTTTTATTGTTTTAATACTGATGATTTTGGCATACAACTCCTGATAACCCAAAAAACCTGTCTCAATAAATTAGCATATTTCACCCATCCAATCAAATAAAAGTGTTTTTTAATAACAAACAAAAAAACCAACAAATAATAATGTTCAGTTATGCACTCAATACTTGGTCGGGAATCCTTTGGCAGAAATGACTGCTTCAATGCGGCGTGGCATGGAGGCAATCAGCCTGTGACACTGCTGAGATGTTATGGAGGCCCAGGATGCTTCAATAGCGGCCTTAAGCTCATCCAGAGTGTTGGGTCTTGCGTCTCTCAACTTTCTCTTCACAATATCCCACAGATTCTCTATGGGGTTCAGGTCAGGAGAGTTGGCAGGCCAATTGAGCACAGTAATACCATGGTCAGTAAACCATTTACCAGTGGTTTTGGCACTGTGAGCAGGTGCCAGGTCGTGCTGAAAAATGAAATCTTCATCTCCATAAAGCATTTCAGCCGATGGAAGCATGAAGTGCTCCAAAATCTCCTGATAGCTAGCTGCATTGACCCTGCCCTTGATGAAACACAGTGGACCAACACCAGCAGCTGACATGGCACCCCACACCATCACTGACTGTGGGTACTTGACACTGGACTTCAGGCATTTTGGCATTTCCTTCTCCCCAGTCTTCCTCCAGACTCTGGCACCTTGATTTCCGAATGACATGCAAAATTTGCTTTCATCAGAAAAAAGTACTTGGGACCACTTAGCAACAGTCCAGTGCTGCTTCTCTGTAGCTCAAAAGTGGCTTTACCTGGGGAATGCGGCACCTGTAGCCCATTTCCTGCACACGCCTGTGCACGGTGGCTCTGGATGTTTCCACACCAGACTCAGTCCACTGCTTCCTCAGGTTCCCCAAGGTCTGGAATCGGTCCTTCTCCACAATCTTCCTCAGGGTCCGGTCTCCTCTTCTCGTTGTACAGCGTTTTCTGCCACATTGTTTCCTTCCAACAGACTTACCATTGAGGTGCCTTGATACAGCACTCTGGGAACAGCCTATTTGTTGAGAAATTTCTTTCTGGGTCTTACCCTCTTGCTTGAGGGTGTCAATGATGGCCTTCTTGACATCTGTCAGGTCGCTAGTCTTACCCATGATGGGGGTTTTGAGTAATGAACCAGGCAGGGAGTTTATAAAAGCCTCAGGTATCTTTTGCATGTGTTTAGAGTTAATTAGTTGATTCAGAAGATTAGGGTAATAGGTCGTTTAGAGAACCTTTTCTTGATATGCTAATTTATTGAGACAGGTTTTTTGGGTTATCAGGAGTTGTATGCCAAAATCATCAGTATTAAAACAATAAAAGACCTGGCAAATTTCAGTTGGTGGATAATGAATCTATAATATATGAAAGTTTAATTGTAATCATTACATTATGGTAAATAATGAAATTTAACACTATATGCTAATTTTTTGAGAAGGACCTGTACAGTGTATAGTGTCAGTGTATAGGTAACACTGACTCACCAGTGACGTCTCTAGGTGAAGTCCTTCATCTTTTATCCAGCACAGACCGCCATCATTTCTTCCAGCCAGGACTCGTTTCTGCAGGAAATAACACAGTTATCTCGAGCTCCGCTTGCAGAACACATTACTTAATTTTTCACAACTTCTACATTACACCACATGAAGAAAAAAAGGTGATATAGTGTCACTCTGCACAGTAACAGGACCGCCCCCCCATTTAAAACAGTATACTCAAAAAATAAAATAAATACATCACTGCAGTAACAATATCCCTTAATTATCCCCTATGGTAATAATATTCCCCACCCTGGCCCCGTTTATCTCATTCCTGGCTCCAGCCATATGTTGTCGTATCCTGCCCTCATGAGTATCCATTCTACCCCATATGATCTCCCCATCCTGCCCCACCAGCCTCCATCGTATCCGTCCTGCCCCATGATCCAATCCTGCCCCGTGTCTCCAATCATGCCCCGTATATACATTCTGCCCATGCCTCAAGTCCTGCCCCCAGTGTGTCCAGCATATTACCCCCATGTTGTCCAGCAATCTGCCCCAGTGTGTCCAGCATATTACCCCCATGTTGTCCAGCAATCTGCCCCAGTGTGTCCAGCATATTACCCCCAGTGTGTCCAGCATTCTGCCCCAGTATGTCCAGCATATTACCCCCAGTGTGTCCAGCAATCTGCCCTCAGTGTGTCCAGCAATCTGCCCCAGTGTCCAGCCTTTCCCCAGTGTGTCCAGCAGTCTGCCCCAGTGTGTCCAGCATATTACCCCCAGTGTCCAGCATTGCCCCAGTGTGTCCAGAAGTCTGCCCCAGGGTCTCCAGCATTGCCTCAATGTGTCCAGAAATCTGCCCCAGGGTCTCCAGTATTGCCCCAGTGTGTCCAGCAATCTGCCCCAGGGTCTCCAGTATTGCCCCAGTGTGTCCAGCAATCTGCCCCATGGTCTCCTGTATTGCCCCAGTGTGTCCAGCATTCTGCCCCATGGTCTCCAGTATTGCCCCGGTGTGTCCAGCAATCTGCCCCATGGTCTCCAGTATTGCCCCAGTATGTCCAGAAGTCTGCCCCAGGGTCTCCAGCATTGCCTCAATGTGTCCTGAAATCTGCCCCATGGTCTCCAGTATTCAGTGTGTCCAGCATTCTGCCCCATAGTCTCCTGTACTGCACCAGTGTGTCCAGCATTCTGCCCCATGGTCTCCAGTATTGCCCCAGTGTGTCCAGCAATCTGCCCCATGGTCTCCAGTATTGCCCCAGTATGTCCAGAAGTCTGCCCCAGGGTCTCCAGCATTGCCTCAATGTGTCCTGAGATCTGCCCCATGGTCTCCAGTATTCAGTGTGTCCAGCATTCTGCCCCATAGTCTCCTGTACTGCCCCAGTGTGTCCAGCATTCTGCCCCATGGTCTCCAGTATTGCCCCAGTGTGTCCAGCATTCTGCCCCATGGTCTCCAGTATTGCCCCAGTGTGTCCAGCATTCTGCCCCATGGTCTCCAGTATTGCCCCAGTGTGTCCAGCAATCTGCCCCATAGTCTCCTGTATTGCCCCAGTGTGTCCAGCAATCTGCCCCATGGTCTCCTGTATTGCCCCAGTGTGTCCAGCAATCTGCCCCATGGTCTCCTGTATTGCCCCAGTGTGTCCAGCAATCTGCCCCATGGTCTCCTGTATTGCCCCAGTGTGTCCAGCAATCTGCCCCATGGTCTCCTGTATTGCCCCAGTGTGTCCAGCAATCTGCCCCATGGTCTCCAGTACTGCCCCAGTGTGTCCAGCAATCTGCCCCATGGTCTCCAGCATTGCCCCAGCCCCAGACAGTCAGACATAAAGAAAAAAAAAAAAAAAGTAAAATCCTCACCTCTCCCGTTCCCAGCGCAGGTCCGGTGCAGTCAGCGTCTCTCCGGCTCTGCGACGCTCAGGACAGAGAGGCAGAGCGGCGCGCACAGTAGTGACGTCATCGCGCCCTCTGCTCTGAGACGTCGCAGAGTCAGAGGACGCTGCAGCTGCCGGCGCCGCAGGAACCAGGAGAGGTGAGTATAGAGCGGGGGGCGGGGGCGGGGGCGGGGGCGGGACCCGGGGGTGGGGGGAGCTGGCCCTGGTCGTGGCGGCGGACGGCGCCGCCCGAAGATTTAAAGGGGCGTCTTTTTTTTTTTTTTTTTTTTTTTTTTTTATCTTCTTCTCCTGCAGCGCCGGCCGCCCCCAGCATTGTGCCGCCCGGGGCGGACCGCCCCCCCCGCACCCCCCTTCCTACGCCACTGGGTCCATATATACAATTTTATGCCTCGATATGCACAATGCAATCAGACAATATTAATAGTCATACAGGTTCATTGATTCAGTTAAATACCATATTAAATAAGGTGGATAGTGCAAGGTAAGGGAAATTTATTCTGAAAATAGCAAATGCAATTATACAAAAAATAGTTCATGGAGATAAAGTGTGATGTACCCCTAGAAAATATAAAGAAGTACTACACCACAAGTGCTTAATTCATTATATTCTCATACAATGTGGAATTAGTTTTTGTAAGGTATATTTTAGATCATATTAAGGAAAAGGTGATATTTACCAGACCACTACTCTGCTGCGGTCGACGTTCAACCACAATCAGCTTGAATCAGAGTTTGTCTGTGTTATTGTAGCCGTTTGTTTTATTCCTGCTGCGACACATCCACTCCACACTTTTTTTTGCAAACTTCTGTTTTTTCACTAAAATAATAAAAAAATGGACATGTTGGGTATCATACAAAATCGTATTAATGAGGAGAATCATATTGCATTGTCATTGTTACCACAAAATGAACACCATAAAAACAATTCCTAGAAACTAATGTTAGAATTGTGCTTTTTAACAATTTTACTGCACTTGGATTTTTTTTCTTTATTCGAGTACACAATGTGGTAAAATGAATGGTCTCATTCAGAAGTATACCTTTCGAATGACAAGTCCTCATAAAAAAATAAAGAGGGAAATTAGTATTTGATACACTGTCGATTTTGAGAGTTTTCCCACCTAAAAAGAATGGATAGACCTGTAATTTTTATTATAGGTACACTTCAACTGTAAGAGACAGATTTTAAAAATAAATACCTGAAAATCACATTATATGATTAACCCCCTCTACCCCTGTATCACCCATCACTGGCTGAGTCCCTTCTTTCTGTATCACTTCTGATTGACTGAGCACCCTCCCCCTGTATCACCCCTGACTGACTGAGCCCCCTCTCCCTGCCTGCATCACCCATGACTGACTGAGCCCTCTCTCCTTGTATCACCTGTGACTGACTGAGCCCCCTCTTCTTGTATCATCCGTCACAGACTGAACCCCTTCTCCCTGTATCACCCGTGACTGACTGAGCCCCCTCTTCTTGTATCATCCGTCACAGACTGAACCCCTTCTCCCTGTATCACCCGTGACTGACTGAGCCCCCTCTCTCTGTTTTACCCCTGACTGACTGAGCCCTGTCTCCTAGTATCACCCCTGACTGACTGAGCCTCCTATCCCTGTTTATCCATGATTAACAAAGCCCCCTCCCCCTGTATCACCTGTGACTTACTGAGCCCCCTCTCCTTGTATCACACCTGACTTACTGACTGATACCCCTCTCCCTGTTTCACCCCTGACTGACTGACCCCCCTCTCCTAGTATCACCCTTGACTGACTGAGCCTCCTATCCCTTTTTATCCCTGATTGACTAAGCCCCCTCTCCATGTATCACACCTGACTGACTGAGCCCCCTCTCCCTGTATCACCCCTGAATGACTGAGCCCCCTCCCCTTGTATCACCCGTGACTGATTGAGTCTCCTCTCCTGTATCACCCCTGATTGACTTAACTCCCTTTCCCTGTTCATCCCTGACTGACTAAGCCCCCTGTCTCTGTATCACACCTGACTGACTGAACCCCCTCTATCTGTATCACCCCTGAATTATTGAGACCTCCCTTCCTGCGTCATCCCTTTTCTTCCCCCATCATTAGCAAAATGAGGCCCTTCATAGAAAGTTATGGCCTTACAGGTGGCAGATAGATTTATGTTTAAAGTGTATGGGGGATCGTGGGGGAAAGCTATTTTAATATCACTCCAGTGTCATACATAAGTGATTTAGGGCCCTCACCACTATTAGAGCACACATTGACAATGTATTTGCTGCAGAATTTCTGCAATGGAAATCCCACAGCAAATTAACAGCGGTAATATCAACTCAGATATTTTGAAGATACTGCTGCATTTACTACTATGCAATGGTGCACCTTTACCACTGACCTGATCCTTTATATTGCACAAATTGAAATCAGTGGTAAATATACAGAGCGTAAATTGACACATTGTTTATGTCAAATCTGCAGCGACTGTCAATTCACGCCATGGATTTTCTCAGTGTATGGATGAGATGCCATGAAATGTCATCCACTACGCAGAAGCTTTTTAAAAAGTGAGTTTACATCAAAATGTGATCACCAGCTCTTTCTATAAGAGGAAGGAGTGTAATACCATATATTATACCCTGATATTAGTGTATTTTGTTTTTGTCTTGTAATGATTTGTATGTAGCTACACAATGGGCCACAAGAAAGATTTTTTCTGATGGGCCCAATGTACTCCATTCTAACGTTGACCATATGTCACTGTTGAGACTGCCACCTACCATCTATGCCTTTGTTAGCCCCTTCCCGACCTGTGATGCCACGTAGGCATCATGAAAGTCAGTACCAATCCGACCTGTGACGCCTATGTGGCATCATGTAGGGATCGCATCCCTGAAGATCGGGTGAAAGGGTTAACTCCAATTTCACCCGACCTGCAGGGACAGGGGGAGTGGTACTTAAGCCCAGGGTGGGTGGCTCTGATTGGCTGTTGAAAGTGATGTTTCACTTTCAATCAGAGCAATCGTAATATTTCACCAATGAAAATTGGTGAAATATTACACTCCAGCCATGGCCGATGCTGCAATATCATCGGCCATGGCTGGAGACCATGATCTGCCCCCTCCACCGCCATGGATCCACTGTCCCCGTCCTCTGTCCTGTCCTCTGCTCCCCTCGGTCCTCCTTTTCCGCTCCCCCCGTGCTCCAATCCCAACCCCAGTGCTCCGATCCCACCCCCTCATTATCATACTTACTGACCTTCGGTGTCCCTCCCTGTGTCCATCCGTCTTCTGCATGGGCGCCACCATCTTTCAAAATGGTGGGCGCATGCGCAGTGCGCCCGCCGAATCTGCCAGCCGGCAGATTCGTTAATTCATTTTGATCACTGTGATAGATCATATCACAGTGATCAAAATAAAAAAATAGTAAATAAACCCCGCCTTTATCACCCGGATAGGTAGGGAACATAATAAAATAAAGAAAATATATTTATTCTTATTTTTCCACTAGGGCTAGGGTTAGAACTAGGGTTAGGGTTAGCACTAGGGTTAGAACTTGGGTTAGGGTTAGAACTAGGGGTGGGTTGCAATTAGGGTTAGGGTTGCAATTAGGGTTAGGGATACGGTTAGAATTAGGGTTAGGATTAGGCTATGTGCACATGGTGCGGATTTGGCTGCGAATCCGCAGTGGATTGGCCGCCGCGGATTTGTAGCAGTTTTCCATCACATTTACAGTACCATGTAAACCTATTGAAAACCAAATCCGCTGTGCCCATAGTGCAGAAAATACCGCTCGGTATTTTCCACAGCATGTCAATTCTTTGTGCGGATTCCACAGCGTTTTACACCTGTTCCTGTATAGGAATCCGCTGGTGAAATCCGCACAAAAAACACTGGAAATTCACGGTAAATCCGCAGGTAAAACGCAGTGCATTTTACCTGTGGATTTTTCAAAAATGGTGCGGAACACCGCACACAAACGTGGTCAACGTGGGCATTTAGAGTTAGGGTTGGAATTATTGTTAGGGTTGGAATTAGGGTTAAGATTAGGGTTAGGGGTGTGTTGGGGTTAGGGTTGTGGTTATGGTTGGGATTAGGGTTAGGGGTGTGCTGGGGTTAGGGTTGTGGTTAGAGGTGTGTTGGGGTCAGGCTTGTGATTAGGGTCATGGTTAAAGTTAGGATTAGGGTTAGGGGTGTGTTGGGGTTAGTGTTGGAGTAAGAATTGAGGGGTAGAGTTGAGCGACCTTGACCTTTTTAGAGTCGAGCCGGGTTTCGCGAAACCCGACTATCTCAAAAGTCGGGTCGAGTGAAATCGGCCGATTATGACGTAAAGTCGGGATCGACCGAAACACGAAACCCAATGCAAGTCAATGGGGCAGCATAGTCGGCAGTGAGTGGGGGCCAGGAAAACACCTAGAGTGCCCATTTTAATGTCAAAACCATCCATTCTTCTTAATGAAGCTTGTCAAGCGTAATTTACCTTATAATAATTGGAAGGCATTTGAAATTGGGGGTCATTTGGCTAAAGTTGTGTGGGGTAGGGCTGGTTCAAGTAATTAGTGGGCCCAGGAAATCTGGACCACGTCACGGCAGTGGAGCAGGGAGAGGTAAGTATTTCAACTTTGCAAGTGCTGTGATCCTGAGCAAGCAGGGGGGGCCCACTTGTTGGCATTGGCACTGGCACAGGGCCCCTCAAAGTACAGCGGTGTGTTTGCACGGCGGGGGCGCCTCCCACCGACAGCAACACTTTTGCGTACTATGAGAGGCCCTGTGCCAGTGACGTCGCCAACTAGTATTCCTCCCCCCACCTGATGAAGGAACCTGCACTTTCATCTGCACCTTCCTCTTTGTCCCCGTGTAAGGTGGTATGGTATGCGGGAAGAGCAACCTGACTTTCAGCAGGGTCACAATGTTGTTGTGTAGCATGCACGGGGAATGTTGCGTTATGGGTCAATGTACCAGCAGACTCATCTATCACTGGCTGGGCAATGGGCACGATGAAGTGGAAACACAGATATAGGCCCAAAGAATAAAGTGGGCTAAATGCAGTTCAAAATTGGTAACACAGGAATAACCAGGGGGCATTGCAGTGGAGGACAACTGGAATGAGAGGCTGACACAGAGAGTAGGGCCAAATCAGTAAGTAGTCGAAATGCAGTTCAAAATTGGCAACCGTAGTAAACAGGCGGCACAGCTTTGTTCAGTGGAGGAGAACAGCAAGGAGTGGCAGACACCGATAGTAGGCCCCAACCCAACTAGTAGGCCAAATGCAGTCTAACATTAACAACTACTTAACGAGAGCCTGAAAATGGAATTTCAGGACAGGAAACCAGGAGAACAGCAAGGAGTGGCAGACACCGATAGTAGGCCCCAAACCAACTAGTACGCCAAATGCAGTTGTTCCATTTAACCACAATTTAATGAGAGCCTGAAGATAGAAGCTCAGGAAAGGCAACCTGGGGAACACCTTGGAGTGTAACACACCATCTCTCTCCACCCCATACCCATTTTGTAGGCCTAATGCAGTGTACTTTTCTACAACTACTAAACGAGAGTCGGAAGACCGAAGCAATGGCAAGGAAACCTGGGGAATACCTTGGAGTGTAACACACCATCTCTCTCCACCCCATACCCAATTTGTAGGCCTAATGCAGTGTAGTTTCCAAGAACTACTAAACGAGAGCCGGAAGATCGAAGCTCAGGAAAGGCAACCTGGGGAACACCTTGGATTGTAACACACCCTCTCTCTACACCCCATACCCAATTTGAAGGCCTAATGCAGTGTAGTTTCCAAGAACTACTAAACGAGAGCCGGAAGATCGAAGCTCAGGAAAGGCAACCTGGGGAACACCTTGGAGTGTAACACACCCTCTCGCTACACCCCACACCCAATTTGAAGGCCTAATGCAGCGTAGTTTCCAACAACTACTAAACGAGAGCCGGAAGATCGAAGCTCAGGAAAGGCAACCTGGGGAACACCTTGGAGTGTAACAAACCCTCTCTCTACACCCCATACCCAATTTGTAGGCCTAATGCAGCGTAGTTTCCGACAACTACTAAACGAGAGCATGAAGATCGAAGCTCAGGAAAGGCAACCTGGGGAACACCTTGGAGTGTAACACACCCTCTCTCTACACCCCATACCCAATTTGAAGGCCTAATGCAGTGTAGTTTCCAAGAACTACTAAACGAGAGCCGGAAGATCGAAGCTCAGGAAAGGCAACCTGGGGAACACCTTGGAGTGTAACACAACGTCTCTCTACACCACGGAAGGGCTGATTCTTAGGAAGGAAGGCTGTTGGAAATAAGCATTGCGCGTCCGAGGGTGATTATATTCTTATTAGGTATATACTCACCCTCGGACGCGCCCTGCTTCTTTATTTGGAATGAATGTTTATTTGCAATGTGGTGTTGACTTTCTCTATTATTTTGGTAATTAATGATTTTATTATTTTCATTGTTTTGCATCTTCTCGGCAATAATATAAAGAAGACGCGACAGGACAACACTCGGTGGATGCCATATGTGTGTTTTTAATTTAAAAAACCTTTCAGTTAACTACTTGCAGGAGAAAGTAATTGTAGCTGGTGGCCATTTTTAGTACTGTACCAGATTTTAGTTGTGTGTTTGTTTTTAATGTTAAAATGTCTGCATTTGATATCTCTCCAGTATTTTCTTTTTTGTAAGCAAAATACTTATTTTTATATTTTCTGATGTTGGTTCCAGGGGTACACGGGCAGCAGTGCCCTGGTCAGTGTAGTAGTAGTTGAAAGAATGGACCGCAGACAGGCATCGAAGGCCTAAAATAAAAAAATTGGGCTGGCTGTAGGCAATTTTAAATTGGTTCCAGGGGTACACGGGCAGCAGTGGTGTGGTCAGTGGAGGCCTAGTGGAAGGAGTGACCGCAGACAGGCATCGAAGGCCTAAAATAATGACACATGGCTGTAGGCAATTTTAAATTGGTTCCAGTGGTACACGGGCAGCAGTGGTGTGGTCAGTGGAGGCCTAGTGGAAGGAGTGACCGCAGACAGGCATCGAAGGCCTAAAATAATAACACATGGCTGTAGGCAATTTTAAATTGGTTCCAGGGGTACACGGGCAGCAGTGACCTGGTCAGTGTAGTAGTAGTTGAAAGAATGGACCGCAGACAGGCATCGAAGGCCTAAAATAAAAAAATTGGGCTGGCTGTAGGCAATTTTAAATTGGTTCCAGGGGTACACGGGCAGCAGTGGTGTGGTCAGTGGAGGCCTAGTGGAAGGAGTGACCGCAGACAGGCATCGAAGGCCTAAAATAATAACACATGGCTGTAGGCAATTTTAAATTGGTTCCAGGGGTACACGGGCAGCAGTGGTGTGGTCAGTGTAGTAGTAGTTGAAAGAATGGACCGCAGACAGGCATCGAAGGCCTAAAATAATAACACATGGCTGTAGGCAATTTTAAATTGGTTCCAGGGGTACACGGACAGCAGTGGTGTGGTCAGTGGAGGCCTAGTGGAAGGAGTGACCGCAGACAGGCATCGAAGGCCTAAAATAATAACACATGGCTGTAGGCAATTTTAAATTGGTTCCAGGGGTACACGGGCAGCAGTGCCCTGGTCAGTGTAGTAGTAGTTGAAAGAATGGACCGCAGACAGGCATCGAAGGCCTAAAATAATAACACATGGCTGTAGGCAATTTTAAATTGGTTCCAGGGGTACACGGACAGCAGTGGTGTGGTCAGTGGAGGCCTAGTGGAAGGAGTGACCGCAGACAGGCATCGAAGGCCTAAAATAATAACACATGGCTGTAGGCAATTTTAAATTGGTTCCAGGGGTACACGGGCAGCAGTGGTGTGGTCAGTGGAGGCCTAGTGGAAGGAGTGACCGCAGACAGGCATCGAAGGCCTAAAATAATAACACATGGCTGTAGGCAATTTTAAATTGGTTCCAGGGGTACACGGGCAGCAGTGGTGTGGTCAGTGGAGGCCTAGTGGAAGGAGTGACCGCAGACAGGCATCGAAGGCCTAAAATAATAACACATGGCTGTAGGCAATTTTAAATTGGTTCCAGGGGTACACGGGCAGCAGTGACCTGGTCAGTGTAGTAGTAGTTGAAAGAATGGACCGCAGACAGGCATCGAAGGCCTAAAATAAAAAAATTGGGCTGGCTGTAGGCAATTTTAAATTGGTTCCAGGGGTACACGGACAGCAGTGGTGTGGTCAGTGGAGGCCTAGTGGAAGGAGTGACCGCAGACAGGCATCGAAGGCCTAAAATAATAACACATGGCTGTAGGCAATTTTAAATTGGTTCCAGGGGTACACGGGCAGCAGTGGTGTGGTCAGTGGAGGCCTAGTGGAAGGAGTGACCGCAGACAGGCATCGAAGGCCTAAAATAATAACACATGGCTGTAGGCAATTTTAAATTGGTTCCAGGGGTACACGGGCAGCAGTGGTGTGGTCAGTGGAGGCCTAGTGGAAGGAGTGACCGCAGACAGGCATCGAAGGCCTAAAATAATAACACATGGCTGTAGGCAATTTTAAATTGGTTCCAGGGGTACACGGGCAGCAGTGGTGTGGTCAGTGGAGGCCTAGTGGAAGGAGTGACCGCAGACAGGCATCGAAGGCCTAAAATAATAACACATGGCTGTAGGCAATTTTAAATTGGTTCCAGGGGTACACGGGCAGCAGTGGTGTGGTCAGTGGAGGCCTAGTGGAAGGAGTGACCGCAGACAGGCATCGAAGGCCTAAAATAATAACACATGGCTGTAGGCAATTTTAAATTGGTTCCAGGGGTACACGGGCAGCAGTGGTGTGGTCAGTGGAGGCCTAGTGGAAGGAGTGACCGCAGACAGGCATCGAAGGCCTAAAATAATAACACATGGCTGTAGGCAATTTTAAATTGGTTCCAGGGGTACACGGGCAGCAGTGGTGTGGTCAGTGGAGGCCTAGTGGAAGGAGTGACCGCAGACAGGCATCGAAGGCCTAAAATAATAACACATGGCTGTAGGCAATTTTAAGTTGGTTCCAGGGGTACACGGGCAGCAGTGGTGTGGTCAGTGGAGGCCTAATGGAAGGAGTAACCGCAGACAGGCATCGAAGGCCTAAAATAATAACACATGGCTGTAGGCAATTTTAAATTGGTTCCAGGGGTACACGGGCAGCAGTGGTGTGGTCAGTGGAGGCCTAGTGGAAGGAGTGACCGCAGACAGGCATCGAAGGCCTAAAATAATAACACATGGCTGTAGGCAATTTTAAATTGGTTCCAGGGGTACACGGGCAGCAGTGGTGTGGTCAGTGGAGGCCTAGTGGAAGGAGTGACCGCAGACAGGCATCGAAGGCCTAAAATAATAACACATGGCTGTAGGCAATTTTAAATTGGTTCCAGGTAGAGTTGAGCGACCTTGACCTTTTTAGAGTCGAGCCGGGTTTTGCGAAACCCGACTATGTCCAAAGTCGGGTCGAGTGAAATCGGCCGATTATGACGTAAAGTCGGGATCGACCGAAACACGAAACCCAATGCAAGTCAATGGGGCAGCATAGTCGGCAGTGAGTGGGGGCCAGGAAAACACCTAGAGTGCCCATTTTAATGTCAAAACCATCCATTCTTCTTAATGAAGCTTGTCAAGCGTAATTTACCTTATAATAATTGGAAGGCATTTGAAATTGGGGGTCATTTGGCTAAAGTTGTGGGGGGTAGGGCTGGTTCAAGTAATTAGTGGGCCCAGGAAATCTGGACCACGTCACGGCAGTGGAGCAGGGAGAGGTAAGTATTTCAACTTTGCAAGTGCTGTGAACCTGAGCAAGCAGGGGGGGCCCACTCGTTGGCATTGGCACTGGCACAGGGCCCCTCAAAGTACAGCGGTGTGTTTGCACGGCGGGGGCGCCTCCCACCGGCAGCAACACTTTTGCGTACTATGAGAGGCCCTGTGCCAGTGACGTCGCCAACTAGTATTCCTCCCCCCACCTGATGAAGGAACCTGCACTTTCATCTGCACCTTCCTCTTTGTCCCCGTGTAAGGTGGTATGGTATGCGGGAAGAGCAACCTGACTTTCAGCAGGGTCACAATGTTGTTGTGTAGCGTGCACGGGGAATGTTGCGTTATGGGTCAATGTACCAGCAGACTCATCTATCACTGGCTGGGCAATGGGCACGATGAAGTGGAAACACAGATATAGGCCCAAAGAAGAAAGTGGGCTAAATGCAGTTCAAAATTGGTAACACAGGAATAACCAGGGGGCATTGCAGTGGAGGACAACTGGAATGAGAGGCTGACACAGAGAGTAGGGCCAAATCAGTAAGTAGTCGAAATGCAGTTCAAAATTGGCAACCGTAGTAAACAGGCGGCACAGCTTTGTTCAGTGGAGGAGAACAGCAAGGAGTGGCAGACACCGATAGTAGGCCCCAAACCAACTAGTACGCCAAATGCAGTTGTTCCATTTAACCACAATTTAATGAGAGCCTGAAGATAGAAGCTCAGGAAAGGCAACCTGGGGAACACCTTGGAGTGTAACACACCATCTCTCTCCACCCCATACCCATTTTGTATGGCCTAATGCAGTGTACTTTTCTACAACTACTAAACGAGAGTCGGAAGACCGAAGCAATGGCAAGGAAACCTGGGGAACACCTTAGAGTGTAACACACCCTCTCTCTACACCCCATACCCAATTTGAAGGTCTAATGCAGTGTAGTTTCCAAGAACTACTAAACGAGAGCCGGAAGATCGAAGCTCAGGAAAGGCAACCTGGGGAACACCTTGGAGTGTAACACACCCTCTCGCTACACCCCATACCCAATTTGAAGGCCTAATGCAGCGTAGTTTCCAACAACTACTAAACGAGAGCCGGAAGATCGAAGCTCAGGAAAGGCAACCTGGGGAACACCTTGGAGTGTAACAAACCCTCTCTCTACACCCCATACCCAATTTGTAGGCCTAATGCAGCGTAGTTTCCGACAACTACTAAACGAGAGCCGGAATATCGAAGCTCAGGAAAGGCAACCTGGGGAACACCTTGGAGTGTAACACACCCTCTCTCTACACCCCATACCCAATTTGTAGGCCTAATGCAGCGTAGTTTCCGACAACTACTAAACGAGAGCCGGAATATCGAAGCTCAGGAAAGGCAACCTGGGGAACACCTTGGAGTGTAACACACCCTCTCTCTACACCCCATACCCAATTTGAAGGCCTAATGCAGTGTAGTTTCCAAGAACTACTAAACGAGAGCCGGAAGATCGAAGCTCAGGAAAGGCAACCTGGGGAACACCTTGGAGTGGAACACACCATCTCTCTACACCCCATACCCAATTTGAAGGCCTAATGCAGCGTAGTTTCCAACAACTACTAAACGAGAGCCGGTAGATCGAAGCTCAGGAAAGGCAACCTGGGGAACACCTTGGAGTGTAACACAACGTCTCTCTACACCACGGAAGGGATGATTCTTAGGAAGGAAGGCTGTTGGAAATAAGCATTGCGCGTCCGAGGGTGATTAGATTCTTATTAGGTATATACTCACCCTCGGACGCGCCCTGCTTCTTTATTTGGAATGAATGTTTATTTGCAATGTGGTGTTGACTTTCTCTATTATTTTGGTAATTAATGATTTTATTATTTTCATTATTTTGCATCTTCTCGGCAATAATATAAAGAAGACGCGACAGGACAACACTCGGTGGATGCCATATGTGTGTTTTCAATTTAAAAAAACTTTCAGTTAACTACTTGCAGGAGAAAGTAATTGTAGCTGGTGGCCATTTTTAGTACTGTACCAGATTTTAGTTGTGTGTTTGTTTTTAATGTTAAAATGTCTGCATTTGATATCTCACCAGTATTTTCTTTTTTATAAGCAAAATACTTATTTTTATATTTTCTGATGTTGGTTCCAGGGGTACACGGCCAGCAGTGCCCTGGTCAGTGTAGTAGTAGTTGAAAGAATGGACCGCAGACAGGCATCGAAGGCCTAAAATAAAAACACATGGCTGTAGGCAATTTTAAATTGGTTCCAGGGGTACACGGACAGCAGTGGTGTGGTCAGTGGAGGCCTAGTGGAAGGAGTGACCGCAGACAGGCATCGAAGGCCTAAAATAATAACACATGGCTGTAGGCAATTTTAAATTGGTTCCAGGGGTACACGGACAGCAGTGGTGTGGTCAGTGGAGGCCTAGTGGAAGGAGTGACCGCAGACAGGCTTCCAAGGCCTAACATAACAAACTTGGGCTGGCTGTAGGCACTTTTAAATTGGTTCCAGGGGTACACGGGCAGCAGTGGTCTGGTCAGTGGAAGTCTAGTGGAAGGAGTGACCGCAGACAGGCTTCCAAGGCCTAACATAACAAACTTGGGCTGGCTGTAGGCACTTTTAAATTGGTTCCAGGGGTACACGGGCAGCAGTGACCTGGTCAGTGTAGTAGTAGTTGAAAGAATGGACCGCAGACAGGCTTCGAAGGCCTAACATAACAAACTTGGGCTGGCTGTAGGCACTTTTAAATTGGTTCCAGGGGTACACGGGCAGCAGTGGTCTGGTCAGTGGAAGTCTAGTGGAAGGAGTGACCGCAGACAGGCTTCGAAGGCCTAACATAACAAACTTGGGCTGGCTGTAGGCACTTTTAAATTGGTTCCAGGGGTACACGGGCAGCAGTGGTCTGGTCAGTGGAAGTCTAGTGGAAGGAGTGACCGCAGACAGGCTTCCAAGGCCTAACATAACAAACTTGGGCTGGCTGTAGGCACTTTTAAATTGGTTCCAGGGGTACACGGGCAGCAGTGACCTGGTCAGTGTAGTAGTAGTTGAAAGAATGGACCGCAGACAGGCTTCGAAGGCCTAAAATAATAACACATGGCTGTAGGCAATTTTAAATTGGTTCCAGGGGTACACGGGCAGCAGTGACCTGGTCAGTGTAGTAGTAGTTGAAAGAATGGACCGCAGACAGGCATCGAAGGCCTAAAATAAAAAAATTGGGCTGGCTGTAGGCAATTTTAAATTGGTTCCAGGGGTACACGGACAGCAGTGGTGTGGTCAGTGGAGGCCTAGTGGAAGGAGTGACCGCAGACAGGCATCGAAGGCCTAAAATAATAACACATGGCTGTAGGCAATTTTAAATTGGTTCCAGGGGTACACGGACAGCAGTGGTGTGGTCAGTGGAGGCCTAGTGGAAGGAGTGACCGCAGACAGGCTTCCAAGGCCTAACATAACAAACTTGGGCTGGCTGTAGGCACTTTTAAATTGGTTCCAGGGGTACACGGGCAGCAGTGGTCTGGTCAGTGGAAGTCTAGTGGAAGGAGTGACCGCAGACAGGCTTCCAAGGCCTAACATAACAAAATTGGGCTGGCTGTAGGCACTTTAAATTGGTTCCAGGGGTACATGGGCAGCAGTGTATGGTCAGTGGAAGTCTAGTGGAAGGAGTGACGGCAGACAGTCTTCGAAGGCCTAACATAACAAAATTGGGCTGACTGTAGGCACTTTTAAATTGGTTCCAGGGTAACACGGCCAGCAGTGCCCTGGTCAGTGTAGTAGTAGTTGAAAGAATGGACCGCAGACAGGCATCGAAGGCCTAAAATAAAAACACATGGCTGTTGGCAATTTTAAATTGGTTCCAGGGGTACACGGACAGCAGTGGTGTGGTCAGTGGAGGCCTAGTGGAAGGAGTGACCGCAGACAGGCATCGAAGGCCTAAAATAATAACACATGGCTGTAGGCAATTTTAAATTGGTTCCAGGGGTACACGGGCAGCAGTGACCTGGTCAGTGTAGTAATAGTTGAAAGAATGGACCGCAGACAGGCTTCGAAGGCCTAACATAACAAACTTGGGCTGGCTGTAGGCACTTTTAAATTGGTTCCAGGGGTACACGGGCAGCAGTGGTCTGGTCAGTGGAAGTCTAGTGGAAGGAGTGACCGCAGACAGGCTTCCAAGGCCTAACATAACAAACTTGGGCTGGCTGTAGGCACTTTTAAATTGGTTCCAGGGGTACACGGGCAGCAGTGGTCTGGTCAGTGGAAGTCTAGTGGAAGGAGTGACCGCAGACAGGCTTCGAAGGCCTAACATAACAAAATTGGGCTGGCTGTAGGCACTTTAAATTGGTTCCAGGGGTACATGGGCAGCAGTGTATGGTCAGTGGAAGTCTAGTGGAAGGAGTGACGGCAGACAGTCTTCGAAGGCCTAACATAACAAAATTGGGCTGACTGTAGGCACTTTTAAATTGGTTCCAGGGTAACACGGCCAGCAGTGCCCTGGTCAGTGTAGTAGTAGTTGAAAGAATGGACCGCAGACAGGCATCGAAGGCCTAAAATAAAAACACATGGCTGTTGGCAATTTTAAATTGGTTCCAGGGGTACACGGACAGCAGTGGTGTGGTCAGTGGAGGCCTAGTGGAAGGAGTGACCGCAGACAGGCATCGAAGGCCTAAAATAATAACACATGGCTGTAGGCAATTTTAAATTGGTTCCAGGGGTACACGGGCAGCAGTGACCTGGTCAGTGTAGTAGTAGTTGAAAGAATGGACCGCAGACAGGCTTCGAAGGCCTAACATAACAAACTTGGGCTGGCTGTAGGCACTTTTAAATTGGTTCCAGGGGTACACGGGCAGCAGTGGTCTGGTCAGTGGAAGTCTAGTGGAAGGAGTGACCGCAGACAGGCTTCCAAGGCCTAACATAACAAACTTGGGCTGGCTGTAGGCACTTTTAAATTGGTTCCAGGGGTACACGGGCAGCAGTGGTCTGGTCAGTGGAAGTCTAGTGGAAGGAGTGACCGCAGACAGGCTTCCAAGGCCTAACATAACAAAATTGGGCTGGCTGTAGGCACTTTAAATTGGTTCCAGGGGTACATGGGCAGCAGTGTATGGTCAGTGGAAGTCTAGTGGAAGGAGTGACGGCAGACAGTCTTCGAAGGCCTAACATAACAAAATTGGGCTGACTGTAGGCACTTTTAAATTGGTTCCAGGGTAACACGGCCAGCAGTGCCCTGGTCAGTGTAGTAGTAGTTGAAAGAATGGACCGCAGACAGGCATCGAAGGCCTAAAATAAAAACACATGGCTGTAGGCAATTTTAAATTGGTTCCAGGGGTACACGGACAGCAGTGGTGTGGTCAGTGGAGGCCTAGTGGAAGGAGTGACCGCAGACAGGCATCGAAGGCCTAAAATAATAACACATGGCTGTAGGCAATTTTAAATTGGTTCCAGGGGTAGACGGGCAGCAGTGACCTGGTCAGTGTAGTAGTAGTTGAAAGAATGGACCGCAGACAGGCATCGAAGGCCTAAAATAAAAAAATTGGGCTGGCTGTAGGCAATTTTAAATTGGTTCCAGGGGTACACGGGCAGCAGTGACCTGGTCAGTGTAGTAGTAGTTGAAAGAATGGACCGCAGACAGGCATCGAAGGCCTAAAATAAAAAAATGGGGCTGGCTGTAGGCAATTTTAAATTGGTTCCAGGGGTACACGGACAGCAGTGGTGTGGTCAGTGGAGGCCTAGTGGAAGGAGTGACCGCAGACAGGCATCGAAGGCCTAAAATAATAACACATGGCTGTAGGCAATTTTAAATTGGTTCCAGGGGTACACGGACAGCAGTGGTGTGGTCAGTGGAGGCCTAGTGGAAGGAGTGACCGCAGACAGGCATCAAAGGCCTAAAATAATAACACATGGCTGTAGGCAATTTTAAATTGGTTCCAGGGGTACACGGGCAGCAGTGACCTGGTCAGTGTAGTAGTAGTTGAAAGAATGGACCGCAGACAGGCATCGAAGGCCTAAAATAAAAAAATTGGGCTGGCTGTAGGCAATTTTAAATTGGTTCCAGGGGTACACGGGCAGCAGTGGTGTGGTCAGTGGAGGCCTAGTGGAAGGAGTGACCGCAGACAGGCATCGAAGGCCTAAAATAATAACACATGGCTGTAGGCAATTTTAAATTGGTTCCAGGGGTACACGGGCAGCAGTGACCTGGTCAGTGTAGTTGTAGTTGAAAGAATGGACCGCAGACAGGCATCGAAGGCCTAAAATAAAAAAATTGGGCTGGCTGTAGGCAATTTTAAATTGGTTCCAGGGGTACACGGGCAGCAGTGGTGTGGTCAGTGGAGGCCTAGTGGAAGGAGTGACCGCAGACAGGCATCGAAGGCCTAAAATAATAACACATGGCTGTAGGCAATTTTAAATTGGTTCCAGGGGTACACGGGCAGCAGTGACCTGGTCAGTGTAGTAGTAGTTGAAAGAATGGACCGCAGACAGGCATCGAAGGCCTAAAATAAAAAAATTGGGCTGGCTGTAGGCAATTTTAAATTGGTTCCAGGGGTACACGGGCAGCAGTGGTGTGGTCAGTGGAGGCCTAGTGGAAGGAGTGACCGCAGACAGGCATCGAAGGCCTAAAATAATAACACATGGCTGTAGGCAATTTTAAATTGGTTCCAGGGGTACACGGGCAGCAGTGACCTGGTCAGTGTAGTAGTAGTTGAAAGAATGGACCGCAGACAGGCATCGAAGGCCTAAAATAAAAAAATTGGGCTGGCTGTAGGCAATTTTAAATTGGTTCCAGGGGTACACGGACAGCAGTGGTGTGGTCAGTGGAGGCCTAGTGGAAGGAGTGACCGCAGACAGGCATCGAAGGCCTAAAATAATAACACATGGCTGTAGGCAATTTTAAATTGGTTCCAGGGGTACACGGACAGCAGTGGTGTGGTCAGTGGAGGCCTAGTGGAAGGAGTGACCGCAGACAGGCTTCCAAGGCCTAACATAACAAACTTGGGCTGGCTGTAGGCACTTTTAAATTGGTTCCAGGGGTACACGGGCAGCAGTGGTCTGGTCAGTGGAAGTCTAGTGGAAGGAGTGACCGCAGACAGGCTTCCAAGGCCTAACATAACAAAATTGGGCTGGCTGTAGGCACTTTAAATTGGTTCCAGGGGTACATGGGCAGCAGTGTATGGTCAGTGGAAGTCTAGTGGAAGGAGTGACGGCAGACAGTCTTCGAAGGCCTAACATAACAAAATTGGGCTGACTGTAGGCACTTTTAAATTGGTTCCAGGGTAACACGGCCAGCAGTGGCCTGGTCAGTGTAGTAGTTGTAGAAAGAAGGGACCGCAGACAGGCTTCGAAGGCCTAACATAACAAAAATGTCAAAACAATGGTATTGTCAGTGCCAGGCATTGAAGGATGTCAGCGCCTAGACTACACATTGGTGAAGCTGTGAGAGATAATTTTGCTAGTGGTAGAGCACTGTTTGAGCTGGGGGGGGGAACTGTCTTGTGGCCGGCGTTACAGGCACAGGGCCCCTCATATTACAACGGTGTGTCTGACGTTGGGTGCGCACCACCACCGCCAGAGACACTTTATTGTACTATGAGGGACCCAGTGGCAGTGCCGTCGACCAAAAGCGGCCACACCCACCTCTTCAGACAAACAGCACTCTCAAGGGTCCAAGCGCAAAGTGGCGATAGCACGGCCCCGTGTGGGGAGTTTGGCCATTTCGTGAGGTGGAAACATGTCGTATGCTGGACAATCAGGTGAAGAAAATTACGAGATTGGAAAAGTCATTCAGAATAGTCCACAGGCAAGACCTTTTCATAGGAAAGCTAGGTGTCAGCCGGGCAGGGTGGGGCAAAAGATTTTGAAATCCAGTTGTGGTTCATTTTAATGAAGGTTAGATCATCTACATTTTGGGTAGCCAGACGAGTCCTTTTTTCTGTTAGTATTGAACCTGCAGCACTGAATACTCTTTCTGATAGGACACTAGCTGCCGGGCAAGCAAGCTCCTGCAATGCATATTCTGCCAATTCTGGCCAGGTGTCAAATTTGGATGCCCAGTAATCAAATGGGAATGACGGTTGAGGGAGAACGTCGATAAGGGATGAAAAATAGTTTGTAACCATACTGGACAAATGTTGTCTCCTGTCACTTTGAATTGATGCTGCAGTACCTGTCCTGTCTGCGGTCATAGAAAAATCACTCCACAACCTGGTCAGAAAACCCCTCTGGCCAACGCCACTTCTGATTTCTGCCCCTCTAACACCTCTGGTCTGCTGGCCCCTGGAGCTCGTGTGAGAACGATCACGGGCGCTGTGTGCAGGGAATGCCAGAAGCAAACGGTCAACAAGAGTTGATTGTTTTGTTGCTAATATTAGTTCCAAGTTCTCATGTGGCATAATATTTTGCAATTTGCCTTTATAGCGAGGATCAAGGAGGCAGGCCAACCAGTAATCGTCATCGTTCATCATTTTTGTAATGCGTGTGTCCCTTTTGAGGATACGCAAGGCATAATCCGCCATGTGGGCCAAAGTTCCCGTTGTCAAATCTGCGGTTGTGCTTGGTTGAGGGGCAGTTGCAGGCAAATCTACGTCACTTGTGTCCCTCAAAAAACCAGAACCCGGCCTTGCCACGCCACCAATTTCCCGTGCCCCCGGGAAAGCTTCCTCATTAAAAATATACTCATCCCCATCATCCTCCTCATCCTCCACCTCCTCTTCGCCCGCTACCTCGTCATGTACACTGCCCTGACCAGACAATCGCTGACTGTCATCAAGGCTTTCCTCTTCCTCTGGTGCAGACGCCTGATCCTTTATGTGCGTCAAACTTTGCATCAGCAGACGCATTAGGGGGATGCTCATGCTTATTATGGCGTTGTCTGCACTAACCAGCCGTGTGCATTCCTCAAAACACTGAAGGACTTGACACATGTCTTGAATCTTCGACCACTGCACACCTGACAACTCCATGTCTGCCATCCTACTGCCTGCCCGTGTATGTGTATCCTCCCACAAAAACATAACAGCCCGCCTCTGTTCGCACAGTCTCTGAAGCATGTGCAGTGTTGAGTTCCACCTTGTTGCAACGTCTATGATTAGGCGATGCTGGGGAAGGTTCAAAGAACGCTGATAGGTCTGCATACGGCTGGAGTGTACAGGCGAACGGCGGATATGTGCGCAAAGTCCACGCACTTTGAGGAGCAGGTCGGATAACCCCGGATAACTTTTCAGGAAGCACTGCACCACCAGGTTTAAGGTGTGAGCCAGGCAAGGAATGTGTTTCAGTTGGGAAAGGGAGATGGCAGCCATGAAATTCCTTCCGTTATCACTCACTACCTTGCCTGCCTCAAGATCTACAGTGCCCAGCCACGACTGCGTTTCTTGCTGCAAGAACTCGGACAGAACTTCCGCGGTGTGTCTATTGTCGCCCAAACACTTCATAGCCAATACAGCCTGCTGACGTATGCCAGTAGCTGCCCCATAATGGGAGACCTGGTGTGCAACAGTGGCAGGTGCGGATGGAGTGTTTGTGCGACTGCGGTCTGTGGACGAGCTCTTGCTTCTGCAGGAGGACGAGGAGGAGGAGGAGGAGGGGGTGCGAACGGCTACAGACAACTGTTTACTAGACAGTGGGCTAGGCAGAACTGTCCCAAACTTGCTGTCCCCTGTGGACCCTGAATCCACCACATTTACCCAGTGTGCCGTGATGGACACGTAACGTCCCTGGCCATGCCTACTGGTCCATGCATCTGTTGTCAGGTGCACCTTTGTGCTCACAGATTGCCTGAGTGCATGGACGATGCGCTCTTTAACATGCTGGTGGAGGGCTGGGATGGCTTTTCTGGAAAAAAAGTGTCGACTGGGTAGCTCGTAGCGTGGTACAGCGTAGTCCATCAGGTCTTTGAAAGCTTCGCTTTCAACTAACCGGTAGGGCATCATCTCTAACGAGATTAGTCTAGCTATGTGGGCGTTCAAACCCTGTGTACGCGGATGCGAGGCTAAGTATTTCCTTTTTCTAACCATAGTCTCATGTAGGGTGAGCTGGACTGGAGAGCTGGAGATCGTGGAACTAGCGGGGGTGCCGGTGGACATGGCAGACTGAGAGACGGTGGGAGATGGTATTGTTGCCGCCGGTGCCCTAGATGCAGTGTTTCCTACTACGAAACTGGTGATTCCCTGACCCTGACTGCTTTGGCCTGGCAAAGATACCTGCACAGATACAGCAGGTGGTGCGCTAAATGGTGGTCCTACACTGCCGGAAGGGATGTTGCGTTGATGACTAGCTTCATTGGCCGAGGGTGCAACAACCTTAAGGGACGTTTGGTAGTTAGTCCAAGCTTTCAAATGCATGGTGGTTAAATGTCTATGCATGCAACTAGTATTGAGACTTTTCAGATTCTGACCTCTGCTTAAGGAAGTAGAACATTTTTGACAGATGACTTTGCGCTGATCAATTGGATGTTGTTTAAAAAAATGCCAGACTGCACTCTTTCTAGCATCGGATACCTTTTCAGGCATTGCAGACTGAGCTTTAACCGGATGGCCACGCTGTCCTCCACCAGGTTTTGGCTTTGCCACGCGTTTTGGGCAAGATACGGGCCCGGCAGATGGAACCTGTGGCGATGTTGATGCCTGCTGCGGCCCCTCCTCCTCCTCTGCTTCAGAACTGCTGCCGCCTGCACCCTGTTCCCCCAATGGCTGCCAATCGGGGTCAAGAACTGGGTCATCTAATAACTCTTCTTGTACCTCCTGCGCAACTTCGTCTGTGTCACCGTGTCGTTCGGTGGTATAGCGTTCGTGATGGGGCAACATAGTCTCATCAGGGTCTGATTCTTGATCAGCACCCTGCGAGGGCAATGTTGTGGTCTGAGTCAAAGGACCAGCATAGTAGTCTGGCTGTGGCTGTGCGTCAGTGCACTCCATGTCAGATTCAATTTGTAATGGGCATGGACTGTTAACTGCTTCACTTTCTAAGCCAGGGACGGTATGTGTAAAGAGCTCCATGGAGTAACCCGTTGTGTCGCCTGCTGCATTCTTCTCTGTTGTTGTTTTTGCTGAAGAGGACAAGGAAGTGACTTGTCCCTGACCGTGAACATCCACTAACGACGCGCTGCTTTTACTTTTACCAGTTTCACGAGATGAGGCAAAAGAGCTAGAGGCTGAGTCAGCAAGATAAGCCAAAACTTGCTCTTGCTGCTCCGGCTTTAAAAGCGGTTTTCCTAATCCCAGAAAAGGGAGCGTTCGAGGCCTTGTGTAGCCGGACGACGAACCTGGCTCCACAGCTCCAGACTTAGGTGCAATATTTTTTCCCCCACGACCACCTGATGCTCCACCACTACCACTACCCTCATTACCAGCTGACAATGAACGCCCCCGGCCACGACCTCTTCCACTAGACTTCCTCATTGTTTTAAAAACGTAACCAAACTAACGTTATTTGTTGCAGTCACACAACTTACACGGTGAGCTATAACTTCAGTATGATTTAGCTACCCCTTTACAGGTTGGTGAGACCACAGCGAAAATCAGGCCCAATGTTACACACTCTTTTTTTGGTGGCTGCAAATTAGAGAGATGCCCCACACGCAGGACTGTCACTGAAGCACAAATGTTAATATTAATGTCACACTATTATTTTTTTTTTATTTTTATTTTTTTCAGGAACACTTTAGAAACCCCCCCAAAAAAAAAAAAAAGATTTTTGCAGGGAGAATTTAGAAAACAAATGTAACAAACTATATGCTTTCTATGGGCCACTGAGTGAGAGATGACGCACACAGGAATCAGGAGTGGCACACAAGCCCAGAGGCCAATATTTTTCTACCAATGATTGATGGAGTTATTTTCTCTGGTAGATTTTGGAACCCAAATCAAGGAAAAAAAATGTAGGCTTTCTATGGACCACAATTGGAGAGAGAGAGAGAGAGAGAGAGAGAGATGGCACACCCAGGAGTCAAGACTGGCACACAAGCAGAAAGGCCAATATTAATCTCCCACTGTTTTTTTTTTTTTTGTTTTTTTTTTTTTTTTTTTTCAGGGAGACTTTAGAAAAAAAAATAATAAAAAAAATATGATTTTATCAGGAAGAATTTAGAAACCAAATAAAATAAAATGATTTTTTCAGGGAGAATTTATAAAACAAATAAAAACAAAAATAGGCGTTCTATGGCCCACTGACTGAGAGATGACGCACACAGGAGTCAGGAGTGGCACACAAACCCAGAGGCCAATATTTTTCTACCAGTGATTGATGTAGTTATTTTCTCTGGTAGATTTTAGAACCCAAATCAAGGAAAAAAAATATAGGCTTTCTATGGACCACAATTGGAGAGAGAGAGAGAGAGAGAGAGAGAGAGATGGCACACCCAGGAGTCAAGACTGGCACACAAGCAGAAAGGCCAATATTAATCTCCCACTGTTTTTTTTGGTTGTTTTTTTTTTTTTTTTTTCAGGGAGACTTTAGAAAAAAAAATAATAAAAAAAATATGATTTTATCAGGAAGAATTTAGAAACCAAATAAAATAAAATGATTTTTTCTGGGAGAATTTATAAAACAAATAAAACCAAAAATAGGCGTTCTATGGCCCACTGACTGAGAGATGACGCACCCAGGAGTCAAGACTGGCACACAAGCAGAAAGGCCAATATTAATCTCCCACTGTTTTTTTTTTTTTTTTTCAGGGAGACTTTAGAAAAAAAAATAATAAAAAAAATGTGATTTTATCAGGAAGAATTTAGAAACCAAATAAAATAAAATGATTTTTTCAGGGAGAATTTAGAAAACAAATAAAACCAAAAATAGGCGTTCTATGGCCCACTGACTGAGAGATGACGCACCCAGGAGTCAAGACTGGCACACAAGCAGAAAGGCCAATATTAATCTCCCACTGTTTTTTTTTTTTTTTTTCAGGGAGACTTTAGAAAAAAAAATAATAAAAAAAATGTGATTTTATCAGGAAGAATTTAGAAACCAAATAAAATAAAATGATTTTTTCTGGGAGAATTTATAAAACAAATAAAACCAAAAATAGGCGTTCTATGGCCCACTGACTGAGAGATGACGCACCCAGGAGTCAAGACTGGCACACAAGCAGAAAGGCCAATATTAATCTCCCACTGTTTTTTTTTTTTTTTTTCAGGGAGACTTTAGAAAAAAAAATAATAAAAAAAATGTGATTTTATCAGGAAGAATTTAGAAACCAAATAAAATAAAATGATTTTTTCTGGGAGAATTTATAAAACAAATAAAACCAAAAATAGGCGTTCTATGGCCCACTGACTGAGAGATGACGCACCCAGGAGTCAAGACTGGCACACAAGCAGAAAGGCCAATATTAATCTCCCACTGTTTTTTTTTTTTTTTTCAGGGAGACTTTAGAAAAAAAAATAATAAAAAAAATGTGATTTTATCAGGAAGAATTTAGAAACCAAATAAAATAAAATGATTTTTTCAGGGAGAATTTAGAAAACAAATAAAACCAAAAATAGGCGTTCTATGGCCCACTGACTGAGAGAGAGAGAGAGAGAGATGGAACGCTTAGTACTGGCACACAAGCCCAAAGGGCAATATTAATCTCCCTTTTTTTTTCCAGGGAGAATTTCTAAAACCCAAAAAAAAAAAAAAATAGGCTTTCTATGGCCCACTATTTGTGAGAGAGATGGGACGCTCAGGACTGGCACAGATGGCACGCTCAGGACTGGCACAGAAGCCCAGAGGCCAATATTAATCTCCCTTTTTTTCTGGTAGAATTTATAAAACCAAAAAAAAATTTAAATAGGCTTTCTATGGCCCACTATTTGTGAGAGAGATGGCACGCTCAGGACTGGCACAGATGGCACGCTCACAACTGGCACACAAGCCCAGAGGCCAATATTAATCTCCCTTTTTTCAGGGAAAATTTATAAAACAAAAAAAAAAAATAAATAGGCTTTCTATGGCCCACTATTTGTGAGAGAGATGGCACGCTCAGGGCTGGCACAGATGGCACGCTCAGGACTGGCACACAAGCCCAGAGGCCAATATTAATCTCCCTTTTTTTCAGGGAGAATTTATAAAACCCCCCAAAAAAATAAAATAGGCTTTCTATGGCCCACTATTTGTGAGAGAGATGGGACGCTCAGGACTGGCACAGATGGCACGCTCAGGACTGGCACAGAAGCCCAGAGGCCAATATTAATCTCCCTTTTTTTCTGGGAGAATTTATAAAACCAAAAAAAAATTTAAATAGGCTTTCTATGGCCCACTATTTGTGAGAGAGATGGCACGCTCAGGACTGGCACAGATGGCACGCTCACAACTGGCACACAAGCCCAGAGGCCAATATTAATCTCCCTTTTTTCAGGGAAAATTTATAAAACAAAAAAAAAAATTAAATAGGCTTTCTATGGCCCACTATTTGTGAGAGAGATGGCACGCTCAGGGCTGGCACAGATGGCACGCTCAGGACTGGCACACAAGCCCAGAGGCCAATATTAATCTCCCTTTTTTTCAGGGAGAATTTATAAAACCAAAAAAAAAAATTAATAGGCTTTCTATGGCCCACTATTTGTGAGAGAGATGGCACGCTCAGGGCTGGCACAGATGGCACGCTCAGGACTGGCACACAAGCCCAGAGGCCAATATTAATCTCCCTTTTTTTCAGGGAGAATTTATAAAACCCCAAAAAAAATAAAATAGGCTTTCTATGGCCCACTATTTGTGAGAGAGATGGCACACTCAGGACTGGCACACAAGCCCAAAGGCCAATATTAATCTCCCACTGTATTTTTATCAGGGAGAATTTATACACCCCACAAAAAAAAATACAGAAAAATGAAAAGGCTTTCTATGGCCCACTATGTGAGAGAGATGGCACACACAGGGATGGCACTCTAGCAGAAATGCCAAATTGCCAATCTTAATCTCCCACCAAAAAAAAAAAAAAAAAAAAAACAGGGAATGTCCTACAATTACTATCTCCCTGCCTGCAGTAATCTCAGCCAGGTATGGCAGGCAGCTACTATCACCCTGCCTGCAGTAATCTCAGCCAGGTATGGCAGGCAGCAATAAGGAGTGGACTGATGCACAAATGAAATAAAAAGTGTGGACAAACAAAAAAGATAGCTGTGCAGAAAGGAAGGAACAAGAGGATTTGTGCTTTGAAAAAAGCAGTTGGTTTGCACAGCGGCGTACACACAGCAATGCAGCTATCAGGGAGCCTTCTAGGGCAGCCCAATGAGCTACAGCGCTGAGGGGAAAAAAAAAAAAAAAAAAAAACTTCCACTGTCCCTGCACACCGAGGGTGGTGTTGGACAGTGCAAATCGCTGCAGCACAAGCGGTTTTGTGGTTAATGGACCCTGCCTAACGCTATCCCTGCTTCTGACAAAGCGGCAGCAACCTCTCCCTAAGCTCAGATCAGCAGCAGTAAGATGGCGGTCGGCGGGAACGCCTCTTTATAGCCCCTGTGACGTCGCAGACAGCAAGCCAATCACTGCAATGCCCTTCTCTAAGATGGTGGGGACCAGGACCTATGTCATCACGCTGCCCACACTCTGCGTTTACCTTCATTGGCTGAGAAATGGCGCTTTTCGCGTCATTGAAACGCGACTTTGGCGCGAAAGTCGCGTACCGCATGGCCGACCCCGCACAGGGGTCGGATCGGGTTTCATGAAACCCCGACTTAGCCAAAAGTCGGCGACTTTTGAAAATGTTCGACCCGTTTCGCTCAACCCTAGTTCCAGGGGTACACGGGCAGCAGTGACCTGGTCAGTGTACTAGTAGTTGAAAGAATGGACCGCAGACAGGCATCGAAGGCCTAAAATAAAAAAATTGGGCTGGCTGTAGGCAATTTTAAATTGGTTCCAGGGGTACACGGACAGCAGTGGTGTGGTCAGTGGAGGCCTAGTGGAAGGAGTGACCGCAGACAGGCATCGAAGGCCTAAAATAATAACACATGGCTGTAGGCAATTTTAAATTGGTTCCAGGGGTACACGGGCAGCAGTGGTGTGGTCAGTGGAGGCCTAGTGGAAGGAGTGACCGCAGACAGGCATCGAAGGCCTAAAATAATAACACATGGCTGTAGGCAATTTTAAATTGGTTCCAGGGGTACACGGGCAGCAGTGGTGTGGTCAGTGGAGGCCTAGTGGAAGGAGTGACCGCAGACAGGCATCGAAGGCCTAAAATAATAACACATGGCTGTAGGCAATTTTAAATTGGTTCCAGGGGTACACGGGCAGCAGTGGTGTGGTCAGTGGAGGCCTAGTGGAAGGAGTGACCGCAGACAGGCATCGAAGGCCTAAAATAATAACACATGGCTGTAGGCAATTTTAAGTTGGTTCCAGGGGTACACGGGCAGCAGTGGTGTGGTCAGTGGAGGCCTAATGGAAGGAGTAACCGCAGACAGGCATCGAAGGCCTAAAATAATAACACATGGCTGTAGGCAATTTTAAATTGGTTCCAGGGGTACACGGGCAGCAGTGGTGTGGTCAGTGGAGGCCTAGTGGAAGGAGTGACCGCAGACAGGCATCGAAGGCCTAAAATAATAACACATGGCTGTAGGCAATTTTAAATTGGTTCCAGGGGTACACGGGCAGCAGTGGTGTGGTCAGTGGAGGCCTAGTGGAAGGAGTGACCGCAGACAGGCATCGAAGGCCTAAAATAATAACACATGGCTGTAGGCAATTTTAAATTGGTTCCAGGGGTACACGGGCAGCAGTGGTGTGGTCAGTGGAGGCCTAGTGGAAGGAGTGACCGCAGACAGGCATCAAAGGCCTAAAATAATAACACATGGCTGTAGGCAATTTTAAATTGGTTCCAGCGGTACACGGGCAGCAGTGACCTGGTCAGTGTAGTAGTAGTTGAAAGAATGGACCGCAGACAGGCATCGAAGGCCTAAAATAAAAAAATTGGGCTGGCTGTAGGCAATTTTAAATTGGTTCCAGGGGTAACATAGTAACATAGTAACATAGTTAGTAAGGCCGAAAAAAGACATTTGTCCATCCAGTTCAGCCTATATTCCATCATAATAAATACCCAGATCTACGTCCTTCTACAGAACCTAATAATTGTATGATACAATATTGTTCTGCTCCAGGAAGACATCCAGGCCTCTCTTGAACCCCTCGACTGAGTTCGCCATCACCACCTCCTCAGGCAAGCAAGGGTACACGGGCAGCAGTGGTGTGGTCAGTGGAGGCCTAGTGGAAGGAGTGACCGCAGACAGGCATCGAAGGCCTAAAATAATAACACATGGCTGTAGGCAATTTTAAATTGGTTCCAGGGGTACACGGGCAGCAGTGCCCTGGTCAGTGTAGTAGTAGTTGAAAGAATGGACCGCAGACAGGCATCGAAGGCCTAAAATAATAACACATGGCTGTAGGCAATTTTAAATTGGTTCCAGGGGTACACGGGCAGCAGTGGTGTGGTCAGTGGAGGCCTAGTGGAAGGAGTGACCGCAGACAGGCATCGAAGGCCTAAAATAATAACACATGGCTGTAGGCAATTTTAAATTGGTTCCAGGGGTACACGGGCAGCAGTGACCTGGTCAGTGTAGTAGTAGTTGAAAGAATGGACCGCAGACAGGCATCGAAGGCCTAAAATAAAAAAATTGGGCTGGCTGTAGGCAATTTTAAATTGGTTCCAGGGGTACACGGGCAGCAGTGGTGTGGTCAGTGGAGGCCTAGTGGAAGGAGTGACCGCAGACAGGCATCGAAGGCCTAAAATAATAACACATGGCTGTAGGCAATTTTAAATTGGTTCCAGGGGTACACGGGCAGCAGTGGTGTGGTCAGTGGAGGCCTAGTGGAAGGAGTGACCGCAGACAGGCATCGAAGGCCTAAAATAATAACACATGGCTGTAGGCAATTTTAAGTTGGTTCCAGGGGTACACGGGCAGCAGTGGTGTGGTCAGTGGAGGCCTAATGGAAGGAGTAACCGCAGACAGGCATCGAAGGCCTAAAATAATAACACATGGCTGTAGGCAATTTTAAATTGGTTCCAGGGGTACACGGGCAGCAGTGGTGTGGTCAGTGGAGGCCTAGTGGAAGGAGTGACCGCAGACAGGCATCGAAGGCCTAAAATAATAACACATGGCTGTAGGCAATTTTAAATTGGTTCCAGGGGTACACGGGCAGCAGTGGTGTGGTCAGTGGAGGCCTAGTGGAAGGAGTGACCGCAGACAGGCATCGAAGGCCTAAAATAATAACACATGGCTGTAGGCAATTTTAAATTGGTTCCAGGGGTACACGGGCAGCAGTGGTGTGGTCAGTGGAGGCCTAGTGGAAGGAGTGACCGCAGACAGGCATCGAAGGCCTAAAATAATAACACATGGCTGTAGGCAATTTTAAATTGGTTCCAGGGGTACACGGGCAGCAGTGACCTGGTCAGTGTACTAGTAGTTGAAAGAATGGACCGCAGACAGGCATCGAAGGCCTAAAATAAAAAAATTGGGCTGGCTGTAGGCAATTTTAAATTGGTTCCAGGGGTACACGGACAGCAGTGGTGTGGTCAGTGGAGGCCTAGTGGAAGGAGTGACCGCAGACAGGCATCGAAGGCCTAAAATAATAACACATGGCTGTAGGCAATTTTAAATTGGTTCCAGGGGTACACGGGCAGCAGTGGTGTGGTCAGTGGAGGCCTAGTGGAAGGAGTGACCGCAGACAGGCATCGAAGGCCTAAAATAATAACACATGGCTGTAGGCAATTTTAAATTGGTTCCAGGGGTACACGGGCAGCAGTGGTGTGGTCAGTGGAGGCCTAGTGGAAGGAGTGACCGCAGACAGGCATCGAAGGCCTAAAATAATAACACATGGCTGTAGGCAATTTTAAATTGGTTCCAGGGGTACACGGGCAGCAGTGGTGTGGTCAGTGGAGGCCTAGTGGAAGGAGTGACCGCAGACAGGCATCGAAGGCCTAAAATAATAACACATGGCTGTAGGCAATTTTAAGTTGGTTCCAGGGGTACACGGGCAGCAGTGGTGTGGTCAGTGGAGGCCTAATGGAAGGAGTAACCGCAGACAGGCATCGAAGGCCTAAAATAATAACACATGGCTGTAGGCAATTTTAAATTGGTTCCAGGGGTACACGGGCAGCAGTGGTGTGGTCAGTGGAGGCCTAGTGGAAGGAGTGACCGCAGACAGGCATCGAAGGCCTAAAATAATAACACATGGCTGTAGGCAATTTTAAATTGGTTCCAGGGGTACACGGGCAGCAGTGGTGTGGTCAGTGGAGGCCTAGTGGAAGGAGTGACCGCAGACAGGCATCGAAGGCCTAAAATAATAACACATGGCTGTAGGCAATTTTAAATTGGTTCCAGGGGTACACGGGCAGCAGTGGTGTGGTCAGTGGAGGCCTAGTGGAAGGAGTGACCGCAGACAGGCATCAAAGGCCTAAAATAATAACACATGGCTGTAGGCAATTTTAAATTGGTTCCAGCGGTACACGGGCAGCAGTGACCTGGTCAGTGTAGTAGTAGTTGAAAGAATGGACCGCAGACAGGCATCGAAGGCCTAAAATAAAAAAATTGGGCTGGCTGTAGGCAATTTTAAATTGGTTCCAGGGGTAACATAGTAACATAGTAACATAGTTAGTAAGGCCGAAAAAAGACATTTGTCCATCCAGTTCAGCCTATATTCCATCATAATAAATACCCAGATCTACGTCCTTCTACAGAACCTAATAATTGTATGATACAATATTGTTCTGCTCCAGGAAGACATCCAGGCCTCTCTTGAACCCCTCGACTGAGTTCGCCATCACCACCTCCTCAGGCAAGCAAGGGTACACGGGCAGCAGTGGTGTGGTCAGTGGAGGCCTAGTGGAAGGAGTGACCGCAGACAGGCATCGAAGGCCTAAAATAATAACACATGGCTGTAGGCAATTTTAAATTGGTTCCAGGGGTACACGGGCAGCAGTGCCCTGGTCAGTGTAGTAGTAGTTGAAAGAATGGACCGCAGACAGGCATCGAAGGCCTAAAATAATAACACATGGCTGTAGGCAATTTTAAATTGGTTCCAGGGGTACACGGGCAGCAGTGGTGTGGTCAGTGGAGGCCTAGTGGAAGGAGTGACCGCAGACAGGCATCGAAGGCCTAAAATAATAACACATGGCTGTAGGCAATTTTAAATTGGTTCCAGGGGTACACGGGCAGCAGTGACCTGGTCAGTGTAGTAGTAGTTGAAAGAATGGACCGCAGACAGGCATCGAAGGCCTAAAATAAAAAAATTGGGCTGGCTGTAGGCAATTTTAAATTGGTTCCAGGGGTACACTGGCAGCAGTGGTGTGGTCAGTAGAGGCCTAGTGGAAGGAGTGACCGCAGACAGGCATCGAAGGCCTAAAATAATAACACATGGCTGTAGGCAATTTTAAATTGGTTCCAGGGGTACACGGGCAGCAGTGGTGTGGTCAGTGGAGGCCTAGTGGAAGGAGTGACCACAGACAGGCATCGAAGGCCTAACATAACAAAAATGTCAATACAATGGTATTGTCAGTGGCAGGCATTGAAGGATGTCAGCGCATAGACTAAACATTGGTGGAGCTGTGAGATAATTTTGCAAGTGGTAGAGCACTGTTTGAGCTGGGTGGGGGGAAACTGTCTTGTGGCCGGCGGTTCAGGCCCAGGGCCCCTCATATTACAACGGTGTGTCTGACGTTGGGTGCGCACCACCACCGCCAGAGACACTTTATTGTACTAGGAGGGGCCCAGTGGCAGTGCTGTCGACCAAAAGCGGGCTCACCCACCTCTTCAGACAAACTGCACTCTCACGGGTGCTGTCGCCAAGTGTCGATACCACGGCCCCGTGTGGGGAGTTTGGCCATTTAGTGAGGTGTAAACATGTCGTATGCTGGACAATCAGGTGCAGAAAATTACGAGATTGGAAAAGGCATTCAGAATAGTCCACAGGCAAGACCTTTTCATAGGAAAGCTAGGTGTCAGCCGGGCAAGGTGGGGCAAAAGATTTTGAAATCCAGTTGTGGTTCATTTTAATGAAGGTTAGATCATCTACATTTTGGGTAGCCAGACGAGTCCTTTTTTCTGTTAGTATTGAACCTGCAGCACTGAATACTCTTTCTGATAGGACACTAGCTGCCGGGCAAGCAAGCTCCTGCAATGCATATTCTGCCAATTCTGGCCAGGTGTCTAATTTTGATGCCCAGTAATCAAATGGGAATGACGGTTGAGGGAGAACATCGATAAGGGATGAAAAATAGTTTGTAACCATACTGGACAAATGTTGTCTCCTGTCACTTTGAATTGATGCTGCAGTACCTGTCCTGTCTGCGGTCATAGCAAAATCACTCCACAACCTGGTCAGAAAACCCCTCTGGCCAACGCCACTTCTGATTTCTGCCCCTCTAACTCCTCTGGTCTGCTGGCCCCTGCAGCTCGTGTGAGAACGATCACGGGCGCTGTGTGCAGGGAATGCCAGAAGCAAACGGTCAACAAGAGTTGATTGTTTGGTTGCTAATATTAGTTCCAAGTTCTCATGTGGCATTATATTTTGCAATTTGCCTTTATAGCGAGGATCAAGGAGGCAGGCCAACCAGTAATCGTCATCATTCATCATTTTAGTTATGCGTGTGTCCCTTTTGAGGATACGTAAGGCATAATCCGCCATGTGGGCCAAAGTTCCAGTTCTCAAATCTGCGGTTGTGCTTGGTTGAGGGGCAGTTTCAGGCAAATCCACGTCACTTGTGTCCCTCAAAAAACCAGAACCCGGCAATTTCCAGTGGCCCCGGAAAAGCTTCCTCATTAAAAATATAATCATCCCCATCATCCTCCTCGTCCTCCTCCTCCTCTTCGCCCGCTACCTCGTCCTGTACACTGCCCTGGCCAGACAATGGCTGACTGTCATCAAGGCTTTCCTCTTCCTCAGCTGCAGACGCCTGATCCTTTATGTGCGTCAAACTTTGCATCAGCAGACGCATTAGGGGGATGCTCATGCTTATTATGGCGTTGTCTGCACTAACCAGCCGTGTGCATTCCTCAAAACACTGAAGGACTTGACACATGTCTTGAATCTTCGACCACTGCACACCTGACAACTCCATGTCTGCCATCCTACTGCCTGCCCGTGTATGTGTATCCTCCCACAAAAACATAACAGCTTGCCTCTGTTCACACAGTCTCTGAAGCATGTGCAGTGTTGAGTTCCACCTTGTTGCAACGTCTATGATTAGGCGATGCTGGGGAAGGTTCAAAGAACGCTGATAGGTCTGCATACGGCTGGAGTGTACGGGCGAACGGCGGATATGTGAGCAAAGTCCACGCACTTTGAGGAGCAGGTCGGATAACCCCGGATAACTTTTCAGGAAGCACTGCACCACCAGGTTTAAGGTGTGAGCCAGGCAAGGAATGTGTTTCAGTTGGGAAAGGGAGATGGCAGCCATGAAATTCCTTCCGTTATCACTCACTACCTTGCCTGCCTCAAGATCTACAGTGCCCAGCCACGACTGCGTTTCTTTCTGCAAGAACTCGGACAGAACTTCCGCGGTGTGTCTGTTGTCGCCCAAACACTTCATAGCCAATACAGCCTGCTGACGTTTGCCAGTAGCTGCCCCATAATGGGAGACCTGGTGTGCAACAGTGGCAGCTGCGGATGGAGTGGTTGTGCGACTGCGGTCTGTGGACGAGCTCTCGCTTCTGCAGGAGGACGAAGAGGAGGAGGAGGGGGTGCGAACGGCTACAGCCAATTGTTTCCTAGACCGTGGGCTAGGCAGAACTGTCCCAAACTTGCTGTCTCCTGTGGACCCTGCATCCACCACATTTACCCAGTGTGCCGTGATGGACACGTAACGTCCCTGGCCATGCCTACTGGTCCATGCATCTGTTGTCAGGTGCACCTTTGTGCTCACAGATTGCCTGAGTGCATGGACGATGCGCTCTTTAACATGCTGGTGGAGGGCTGGGATGGCTTTTCTGGAAAAAAAGTGTCGACTGGGTAGCTCGTAGCGTGGTACAGCGTAGTCCATCAGGGCTTTGAAAGCTTCGCTTTCAACTAACCGGTAGGGCATCATCTCTAACGAGATTAGTCTAGCTATGTGTGCGTTCAAACCCTGTGTACGCGGATGCGAGGCTAAGTACTTCCTTTTTCTAACCATAGTCTCATGTAGGGTGAGCTGGACTGGAGAGCTGGAGATCGTGGAACTAGCGGGTGTGCCGGTGGACATGGCAGACTGAGAGACGGTGGGAGATGGTATTGTTGCCACCGGTGCCCTAGATGCAGTGTTTCCTACTACGAAACTGGTGATTCCCTGACCCTGACGGCTTTGGCCTAGCAAAGAAACCTGCACAGATACTGCAGGTGGTGCGGAAAATGGTGGCCCTACACTGCCGGAAGGGATGTTGCGTTGCTGACTAGCTTCATTGGCCGAGGGTGCTACAACCTTAAGGGACGTTTGGTAGTTAGTCCAGGCTTGCAAATGCATGGTGGTTAAATGTCTATGCATGCAACTTGTATTGAGACTTTTCAGATTCTGTCCTCTGCTTAAGGTAGTTGAACATTTTTGACAGATGACTTTGCGCTGATCAATTGGATGTTGTTTAAAAAAATGCCAGACTGCACTCTTTCTAGCATCGGATACCTTTTCAGGCATTGCAGACTGAGCTTTAATCGGATGGCCACGCTGTCCTCCAACAGGTTTTAGCTTTGCCACGCGTTTTGGGCAAGATACGGGCTCGGCAGATGGAACCTGTTGCGATGTTGATGCCTGCTGCGGCCCCTCCTCCTCCGCTTCAGAACTGCTGCCGCCTGCACCCTGTTCCCCCAATGGCTGCCAATCGGGGTCAAGAACTGGGTCATCTATTACCTCTTCTTGTAGCTCGTGTGCAACTTCGTCTGTGTCACCGTGTCGGTCGGTGGTATAGCGTTCGTGATGGGGCAACATAGTCTCATCAGGGTCTGATTCTTGACCAGCACCCTGCGATGGCAATGTTGTGGTCTGAGTCAAAGGACCAGGATAGTAGTCTGGCTGTGGCTGTGCATCAGTGCACTCCATGTCAGATTCAACTTGTAATGGGCATGGACTGTTAACTGCTTCACTTTCTAAGCCAGGGACGGTATGTGTAAAGAGCTCCATGGAGTAACCCGTTGTGTCGCCTGCTGCATTCTTCTCTGTTGTTTTTGCTGAAGAGGACAAGGAAGCGACTTGTCCCTGACCGTGAACATCCACTAACGACGCGCTGCTTTGACATTTACCAGTTTCACGAGAGGAGGCAAAAGAGCTAGAGGCTGAGTCAGCAAGATAAGCCAAAACTTGCTCTTGCTGCTCCGGCTTTAAAAGCTGTTTTCCTACTCCCAGAAAAGGGAGCATTCGAGGCCTTGTGTAGCCAGACGACGAACCTGGCTCCACAGCTCCAGACTTAGGTGCAATATTTTTTTTCCCACGACCAGCTGATGCTCCACCACTACCACTACCCTCATTACCAGCTGACAATGAACGCCCCCGGCCACGACCTCTTCCACCAGACTTCCTCATTGTTTTAAAAACGTTACCAAACGAACGGTATTTGTTGCTGTCACACAACTTACACGGTGAGCTATAACTTCAGTATGATTTAGCTACCCCTTTACAGGTGGGTGAGACCACAACGAAAATCAGCCACAATGTTACACACTCTGTTGTTGTTGGCAACAAATGAGATGGCACACACGCAGGACTGTCACTGAAGCGCAAATGTAAATATTTATCTCCCACTGATTTGTGTTTGTTTTTTTTAAAAGGGAGACTTCAGAAAAAAAAAAATTAAAAAAAAATTATTTTTTACAGAAGAATTTATAGAACAAATAAAATGAAATGATTGTTTCAGGGAGAATTTAGGAAAAAAAAAAAAAAAAAGGCTTTGTAGGGCCCACTGAGTGAGAGAGGACGCACACAGGAGTCAGGAGTGGCACACAAGCCCAGAGGCCAATATTAATCTCCCACCGATTGATTTAGTTATTTTTTTTGGTAGATTTTGGAACCCAAATCAAGCAAAAAAATTAATAGGCTTTCTATGGCTCACAATTGGGGAGAGAGAGAGAGATGGCACACCCAGGAGTCAAGACTGGCACACAAGCAGAAGGGGCAATATGAATCTCCCACAGATTTTTTTTTTTTTTTTTTTCAGGGAGACTTGAGAGAAAAAAAAATACAAAAAAAATGATTTTTTTCAGGAATAATTTAGAAACCAAAGAAAATAAAATGATTGTTTCAGGGAGAATTTAGAAAACAAATAAAACAAAAAATAGGCTTTCTAGGGCCCACTGAGTGACAGATGACGCACACAGGAGTCAGGAGTGGCACACAAGCCCAGAGGCCAATATTAATCTCCCACTGATTGATTTAGTGTTTTTTTTTGGTAGATTTTGGAACCCAAATCAAGCAAAAAAATTAATAGGCTTTCTATGGCCCACAATTGGGGAGAGAGAGAGATGGCACACCCAGGAGTCAAGACTGGCACACAAGCAGAAGGGGCAATATGAATCTCCCACAGATTTTTTTTTTTTTTTTTTTTTCAGGGAGACTTGAGAGAAAAAAAAATACAAAAAAAATGATTTTTTTCAGGAATAATTTAGAAACCAAAGAAAATAAAATGATTGTTTCAGGGAGAATTTAGAAAACAAATAAAACAAAAAATAGGCTTTCTAGGGCCCACTGAGTGACAGATGACGCACACAGGAGTCAGGAGTGGCACACAAGCCCAGAGGCCAATATTAATCTCCCACTGATTGATTTAGTGATTTTTTTCAGGTAGATTTTGGAACCCAAATCAAGCAAAAAAATTAATAGGCTTTCTATGGCCCACTATTTGTGAGAGAGATGGCACGCTCAGGACTGGCACACAAGCCCAGAGGCCAATATTAATCTCCCATTTTTTTTTTTCCAGGGAAAATTTATAAACCCAATAAAAAAAATAATAATAAATAGGCTTTCTATGGCCCACTATCTGAGAGAGAGAGATGGCACGCTTAGGACTGGCACACAAGCCCAAAGCCCAATATTAATCTCCCACTGATTGATTTAATGATTTTTTCAGGTAGAATTTAGAACCCAAATGAAGCAAAAAAATTAATAGGCTTTCTATGGCCCACTGAGTGAGAGATGGCACACACAGGAGTAAGGAGTGGCACACAAGCCCTGAGGCCAATATTTTTCTCCCACTGATTGATTGATTGATTGATTTTTTCAGGTAGAATTAGGAACCCAAATCAACCCAAAAAATAAATAGGCTTTCTATGGCCCACTATTTGTGAGAGAGATGGCACGCTCAGGACTGGCACACAAGCCCAGAGGCCAATATTAATCTTCCACTTTTTTTTTTTTCCAGGGAAAATTTATAAACCCAATAAAAAAAATAATAATAAATAGGCTTTCTATGGCCCACTATCTGAGAGAGAGAGATGGCACGCTTAGGACTGGCACACAAGCCCAAAGGCCAATACTAATCTCCCACTGATTGATTGATTGATTTTTTCAGGTAGAATTATGAACCCAAATCAACCAAAAAAATAAATAGGCTTTCTATGGCCCACTATTTGTGAGAGAGATGGCACGCTCAGGACTGGCACACAAGCCCAGAGGCCAATATTAATCTCCCACTTTTTTTTTTTTTCCAGGGAAAATTTATAAACCCAATAAAATAATAAAAAAATAGGCTTTCTATGGCCCACTATCTGAGAGAGAGAGAGATGGCACGCTTAGGACTGGCACACAAGCCCAAAGGCCAATATTAATCTCCCACTGATTGATTTATTGATTTTTTCAGGTAGAATTTAGAACCCAAATCAAGCAAAAAAATTAATAGGCTTTCTATGGCCCACTGACTGAGAGATGGCACACACAGGGATGGCACTCTAGCAGAAATGCCAATCTTAATCTCCCACAAAAAAAAAAAACAGGGACTGTCCTGCAATTACTATCTCCCTGCAGTAATCTCAGCCAGATATGGCAGGCAGCAATAAGGAGTGGACTGATGCACAAATTAAATAAAAAGTGTGGACAAACAATGGCCCACTGAGTGAGAGATGGCACACACAGGAGTAAGGAGTGGCACACAAGCCCTGAGGCCAATAAAAAATTGTTGGCTAAAAAATCATTTGTGAGGAATGAAAAATGATTTTTTATTTTCACGGCTCTGCGTTATAAACTTCTGTGAAGCACTTGGGGGGTTCAAAATGCTCACCACACATCTAGGTAAGCTCCGCGGGGGGTCTAGTTTCCAAAATGGTGTCCATTGTTGTGGGTTTCTACTGTTTAGGCACATCAGGGGCTCTGCAAACACAACGTGATGCCCGCAGACCATTCCATCAAAGTCTGCATTTCAAAACGTCACTACTTCTCTT
This sequence comes from Ranitomeya imitator, assembly GCF_032444005.1. NCBI lineage: Eukaryota > Metazoa > Chordata > Amphibia > Anura > Dendrobatidae > Ranitomeya > Ranitomeya imitator. Next base: position 324,617,240 of record NC_091286.1, on the reverse strand, counting down.
CCGAGCCCCAACGTGTACCCAAATAGTGGTTTACCTCCACATATTGGGTATCAGCGAACTCAGAATAAACAGTACAACAACTTTTGTGGTCGAATTTTTCCTGTTACCCTTATGAAAATAAAAAATTGTGGGCTAAAAAATAATTTTTGAGAAAAGAAAAATGATTTTTTACTTTCACGGCTCTGTGTTATAAACTTCTGTGAAGCACTTGGGGGTTGAAAGTGTTCACCACACATCTAGATAAGTTTCTTGGGTCGTCCAGTTTCCAAAATGATGTCACTTGTGGGGGGTTTCTACTGTTTTGGCACATCAGGGGCACTGCAAATGCAACGTGACACCAGCAGACCATTCCATCAAAGTCTGCATTTTAAAATGTCACTACTTCCCTTCCGAGCCCTTACATGTGCCCAAATAGTGTTTACCCCTACATATGGGGTATTAGAATACTCAGGACAAACTGTACAACAACTTTTGTGGTCGAATTTCTCCTGTTACCCTTGTGAAAATAAAAAATTGTGGGCTAAAAAATAATTTTTGAGGAAAGAAAAATTATTTTTTCTTTTCACGGCTCTGTGTTATAAACTTCTGTGAAGCACTTGGGGTTTGAAAGTGTTCAACACACATCTAGATAAGTTCCTTGGGGGTCTAGTTTCCAAAATAGGGTCACTTGTGGGGGTTGCTACTGTTTAGGCACATCAGGGGCTCTGCAAATGCAACGTGACGCCCACAGACCATTCCATCAAAGTCTGCATTTCAAAACGTCACTACTTCCCTTTCCGAGCCCCGACGTGTGCCCAAACAGTGGCTCCCCCACATATGGGATATCAGCGTACTCAGGACAAACTGGGCAACAACTTTTACAGTCGAATTTCTCCTTTTACCCTTGTGAAAATAAAAAAGTGTGGGCTAAAAAATCATTTTTGAGGAAAGAAAAATGATTTTATATTTTCACGGCTCTGCGTTATAAACTTCTGTGAAGCACTTGGGGTTTGAAAGTCTTCACCACACATCTAGATAAGTTCCTTGCGGGGTCTAGTTTCCAAAATGGGGTCACTTTTGGGGGTTTCTACTATTTAGGCACATCAGGGGCTCTGCAAATGCAAACGTGACGCCCACAGACCATTCCATCAAAGTCTGCATTTCAAAACGTCACTACTTCCCTTCCGAGCCCTGACGTGTGCCCAAACAGTAGTTCCACCCCACATATGGGGTATCAGCGTACTCAGGACAAACTGGATAACAGCTCTTGGAGTCCAATTTCTCTTGTTACCCTTGTAAAATAAAAAATTGTTGGCTAAAATATCATTTTTTGTGGAAAGAAAAATGATTTTTTATTTTCACGGCTCTGCATTGTAAACTTCTGTGAAGCACCTGGGGGTTCAAAGTCCTCACCCACCACACATCTAAATAGATTCCTTGGGGGGGTCTAGTTTTCAAAATGGGGTAACTTGTGGGGGACCTCCATTGTTTAAGCACACATGGGCTCTCCAAACGTGACATGATATCCGCTAACGATTGAAGTTAATTTTCCATTCAAAAAGTCAAATGGCGCTCCTTCTCTTCCGAGCCCTGCCGTGCGCCCAAAGAGTGGGTTAGCCCCACATATGAGATATCAGTGTACTCAGTAGATATTGCCCAACAAATTTTAGGATACATTTTATCATTTTGCCCATGAGAAAATGAAAAAATTGAGGCTAAAAACATTTTTGTGAAAAAAAGTACTTTTTCATTTTTACAGATCACTTCACTTCCGAGCCCTGTCGTGTGCCCAAACTGTGGTCCCCCCCCCCCCCACATTTGTGGTATCGGCGTACTCAGGACAAATTGGACCACAACTTTCAGGGTCCAGTTTCTCCTTTTACCCTTGGTAAAATAAAAAATTGTTGCTAGAAATCATTTTTGTGACTAAAAAGTTAAATGTTCATTTTTGTCTTTCATGTTGCTTCCGCTGCTGTGAAACACCTGAAGGGTTAATAAACTTCTTTAATGTGGTTTTGGGCACCTTGAGGGGTGCAGTTTTTAGAATGGGTGTCACTTTTGGGTATTTTCAGCTATATAGACCCCTCAAACTGACTTCAAATGTGAGGTGTTCCATAAAAAAGTGGTTTTGTAAATTTTGCTGTAAAAAATGAGAAATCACTGGTCAAATTTTAACCCTTATAATTTCCTAACAAAAAAATTTTGTTTCCAAAATTGTGCTGATGTAATGTAGACATGTGGTTAATGTTATTTATTAACTATCACATATCTCTCTGATTTAACAGAATAAAAATTCAAAATTTGAAAATTGTGAAATTTTCAAAATGTTCACCAAATTTCCATTTTTTTCACAAATAAACGACAAAATTATCAACCTAAATTTACCACTAACATGAAGCTCAATACGTCATCAAAAACAATCCCAGAATTGCTATGATCCGTTGAAGCGTTCCTGAGTTATACCTCATAAAGGGACACTGGTCAGAATTGCAAAAAATGGCCAGGTCATTAAGGTTGAAATAGGCTGGGTCATGAAGGGGTTAAAGTCTTTGCCTCTTCCTTTGTCATTTTTCTAGACTTGAAAAGGGTTAGATATTAAGGTACCATGAAGGAGAGAACTTTCTTCTTCCTGGGTAAAACCTCATTTCCAGAGAGCATTGCCTGGCCTATAAGATGCCTTATGTTGATTGGTGATCTCCACAAGAAGAAATAGTACCTCCAGACCTCTGCAAGTGCAGAAGCAAGTATGAAGTCAGAGATAATAGATAGCAGCAAGCATTCTGTAAAGCCAAAAGCATGCAATCATTGCCACATGGCTACTTACTAATCATTGCAGCTGGATGTCACATCTTATGGGGTTAAGTGAATTCTGTCTGCCACTAGGTTGAATTCACTAGTTAAACAGCTCATGGTTATAGTAAATCTTTCTAATTACTGCAGTCATATAAAATTATATTGTTAAACCTGGTGACTGTGTGATGAGAACAAGAGATTTGTAACACGAAATGGAATTCAACCTCTTCTAAATATAATTCATGTTTTTCTTATTGAAGTAACCAAGCAGTCATTATGTGTGTGTGTATCTACAGTGGGGAAAATAAGTATTTGATCCCTTGCTGATTTTGTAAGTTTGCTCACATGAACAGTCTATAATTTTAAGGGTAGGTTAATTTTAACATTGAGAGATAGAATGCCAAAAATAAAATCCAGAAAATTACATTATACTGTATAAATTATATAAATTTCTTTGCATTTTGCAGCGAGAAATAAGTATTTGATCCCTCTGGCAAACAAGACTTAATACCAACCATTTTTTGTAGTTGATTATGAGGTTTGTGCACATGTCAGGAGGAATTTTGGTCCGGTCCTCTTTGCAGATCATCTCTAAATCATTACGATTTTTATGCTGTAACTTAATAACTAGGAGCTTCAACTCCCTCCATAAGTTTTCTATGGGATTAAGGTCTGGAGACTGGCTAGGCCACTCTGTGACATTATTGTGCTTCTTTTTGAGCCACTGCTTTGATTGTATATTTTGGGTCGATGTCTTGCTGGAAGACCCAGCCATGACCCATTTTTAATGTCCTGGCAAAGTGAAGGAGATTGTCACTCAGAATTTTACGGTACATGGCATCATAGATTCTCCCATTGATGCGGTGAAGTAGTCCAATGCCCTTAGCAGACAAACACCCCCAAAACATAATGTTTCCACCTCCATGCTTGACAGTGGGGATAGTGTTCTTTGGGTCATAGGCAGCATTTCTCTTCCTCCAAACATGGCGAGTTGAGTTAATGCCAAAGACCTCAATTTTTGTCTCATCTGACAACAGCATCTGTCATCTGACTTTTCCCAATCACTCACAAAAATCATCCAGGTGTTCATTGGTAAACTACAGATGGGCCTACACAAGTGTCTTATTGAGCAAGGGGACCTTGCAGGCACTACAGGATTTCAAACCTTTATGGCTTAATGTGTTACCAATGGTTATCTTGGTGACTGTGGTCACAGCTGCCTTGAGATCATTAACAAGTTACCCCCGTGTAGTTTTAGGTGAATCTCTCACCTTCCTCAAGGATACCCCACAAGGTGAGATTTTGCATTGTGCCCCAGATCGGTGTTGAATGACAGTCATTTTGTATCTCTTTCATTTTCTTACTATTGCTCCAACAGTTGTCTCCTTCTTACCCAGCATCTTACTTATGGTTTTGCAGCCCATTCCAGCTTTGTACAGGTCTATGATCTTTTCCGTGCCATCTGTATAAATCTCTTTGACCTTGCCCATGTGGTAGAGGTTAGAGTCAGATTGATTAATTGAGTATGTGGACAGGAGTCTTTTATAAAGGTGACTAAGTAAGACAGCTGTCTTTAATGCATGTAATGCGTTGATTAGGAGCATCTAACTGGTCTGTAGGAGCCAGAACTCTTAATTGTTGGTGGGGGATCAAATACTTATTTCTCACTGCAAAATGCAAATAAATATATATAATTTATACAATGTGATTTTCTGGATTCTATTTTTGGTTTTCTATCTCTCAATGTTAAAATTAGTAATTAGTGTAAAATCACCGCGCTAAACAGAACTGTTGTCAAAATACAGCAGGAATAAATGGCTCTAAAACTGGATTGAAATGGAGTTTACTTGTACTCACTTGTTTATATTGCTGGCACAGAGTGTGCAGATCAATCAGAGATTTCAGCTGACTGGTGTAACTGCTGAGAAGATTATACTGATTAAATGTGTTTGTGGTTCACTTGGATTATTACTAGATATATTGAGTATATATGTGAAATAATAAGGTGCACTTAAGGTTATTAATATTGAAGTGCACTTACTTGTAATAATGTTGGTGGTATAGTGTGCACTGCAGGACCCGTGGAGTAATAAATAGGCGGTCTAATATTGCTGTACCGGAATTTGGCGCTTTGGGGCCACCGCCGATGAGGAGGAATGTTACAGCATTGAGCGGTGTAGTACAGAGCCTCTGTTGCGCACAGAGGGATGCCAGCAGCCTGCGTGCTCCGACCATGAGCAATGCTAGGATGCGGCGCACTGGGTGGGCAGTAGAGTTGAATGACTTTTACTTTTTTAGGATCGAGTCGGGTTTCGCGAAACCCGACTTTCTCAAAAGTCGGGTCGGGTGAAATCGGCCGATTATTACGAAAATTTTTAAGGTCAGTGATACTGAACCCGCACCTGTCCCTACCACTTAAATGGGGCCCTGGCTTTCCCTTATCTCGGGGGTACCTATGATGGTTAGGAGGCCCAAGCTGCCAGCGTATCCCTGTCTCCTGTGCAGGCCCTACCAGGGGCCAACTCTCCCCACAAAGGAGGTGGACTGCACCAGTGTAATAATACAACAAATAACAGGGTATACAGACAAGGTAACTAAAAGTCTCAAACTCACCAAATGCTCACACAACCACAGAGGAAACACAGAGAAGGGAAGAGAAGGAATAAACTTAGGAAGGAAAACAGGTTTAACATGCAACCAAAACTGCAGACACCAATCTCTGTAAATAAACCTCCAACACCAACACTACCACTACGCTCCTTCAACCTCAAAGCCAGGCAGCAGAACTGATCACTGACACTAGCTGAAGTCAGGACTGGGTCTATATAGAGGATCAGATTACAAAATCCACTTCAGCTGAGAGACCCAGCTCTCAGCAACTTAGCAATAAGGTTAACTTCTGCACTGCTGGCACAAAGCAGCCAGGTCAGAATATAGGTGAAGAGCTTCTGTTCACTGTGTGTGAACGAGGCCCAGAGCGCGGCGGTTCTCTGGAACCTCTCTGTCGCGGTAGCCCCATGACATCAACCCCATCTATCACTGACACATTTTAGAATGCACTTTTTAGGGTAAGATCCCGTATCTGAGCAGAGCCAAAATTTTCCCCAGAAAACCCCAGATGAGTAGCCTCGGCCTCACTGACCACCGTCTCATCCTCATCACCCGCCAGGACACACAAGGGGAACTCCTTCACCTCTGGCTGTGACGGGGATTGATCAGGCCTGAGTGAGCTTCTGTCTGAGTCACTTAGCATTCCAACCTTTTTCCACGAGTCCCAAAACAAGCTGAAGTCTTGCCCAATTATCAGGGGGTGTGGAAAGTCTTTCGCAACCCTGACCTCATGGGACTTAGTGCCACAGTTGGTTTTTATATACACTCTGGCAACAGGGTAGTCCTTGGCATCACCATGGATACAGCGGATGCTGACGTTTTTTCCTGGGATCAACTCGTGGGGGCAGGGGCGCTGCTATCATGGGGCAAGTTGAGCACTTTGCTTCAGCGGCAGTCATCACTGAAAGACAGGGGACGGCAGAGCAGCGGTCAGAACACCTGGTGCCGACTCTCCATAATCCCTGACATTTGCTGTCACTAGTGCGGTGTGCGCGCCCCTGCTCACAACCCACAGTGTGCAATATCAGCCGGTCATCCCTGCGCCGGCAGAGCAGCACACCACATATTGGCTGCTCTGTGCAAACAGGACCTGTGATGAGGTCACAGGAGGTGAGGAGTCCAGGGTCACATGATCGGGACCTCCATGGATTGCAGGACTCTGCTGTGCTGGTTGCCAAGGTAAGTGTGTGTATGAGGTGTACAGAGCGGAGCTGAGTGTGTACGAGGTGTATGGAGTGGAGCCGTGTGTGTATGGAGCAGGGTCGTGCGTGTATGAGGTGTATGGAGCGGAGCTGAATGTGTACGAGGTGTACGGAGTGGAACCGTGTGTGTATGAGGTATATGGAGCGGAGCCGTGTGTGTATGAGGTGTATGGAGCAGAGCCGTGTGTGTATGAGATATACGGAGCAGAGCTGGTTGTGTATGAGGTGTACGTAGCAGACCCAGGTGTGTATTAGGTGTACAAAGCAGAGCTGTGTGTATATGAGGTGTATGGAGCGGAGCCGTGTGTATGAGGTGTATGGAGCGGAGCCATGTGTGTATGAGGTGTATGGAGCAGAGCCGTGTGTGTATGAGGTGTATGGAGCAGAGCTGAATGTGTTCGAGGTGTCTGGAGCGGAGCCGTGTGTGTATGAGGTATATGGAGCGGAGCTGAATGTGTACGAGGTGTACGGAGCAGAGCCATGTGTGTATGAGGTGTACAGAGTGGAGCCTTGTTTGTATGAGGTGTACGGAGCAGAGCCGGGTGTGAATGAGGTGTTTGCAGAGCAGAGCCGGGTGTGTATGAGGTGTACGGAGTGGAGTCGGGTGTGTATGAGGTGTGTGGAGCGGAGCCGGGTATGTATGAGGTGTACGGAGCAGAGCCTGGTGTGTATGAAGTGTATGTAGCAGAGCCTGGTGTGTATGAGGTGTATGGAGCAGAGCCGGGTGTGTGCGATGTGTATGCAGCGGAGCCGTGTGAGTACGGAGTGGAGCCGTGTGTGCAAGGTATACGGAGCGCAGCCGCGTGTGTAGAAATAACTATGTGTGGCCATTATACAGCATGGAGCATCATGTGGGCCCATTATACAGTATGGAGCATCATGTGGGCCCATTATACAGTATGGAGCATCATGCAAGGCCATTATACAGTATGGAGCATCATGTGTGACCTTTATACAGTATGGAGCATTATGTGTGCCCATTATACAGTATGGAGCACTGTGTGGCTATTATATAGTATGGAGCACTGTGTGGCCATTGTACAGTATGAGGCATCATTTGTGGCCATTATACAGTATGGAGCATCATGTGTGGCCATTATACAGTATGGAGCACTGTGTGGCCATTATACAGTATGGAGCATCATGGGGGGCTCATTATACTGTATGGAGCAATATATGGGGCTCATTATACTGTATGGAGCAATATATGAGGCTCATTATTCTTTAAGGAGCACTGTGGTGCCCAGAATACTGTATGGAGGACTATACTGTCTGATTTATGACCTATTGTAGAATGTACAATAGTTATCACTCATGTAATGTATGGGGGGACTGTATATGAGATGGGAGCCCTATAGGGGGGCTGTAATGTATATGTGTTTGGGGGGGTGCCGTTTTGAAGTTCGCCTCAGGCAGCAGTGTGGCTAGGTTCACCTCTGGGTGGGGGTTTGTCGCTCTTATCAGGGTCACCAAAGTCCAATAGTCATGACACCAGCATCCCATTTATGGTCACAGCACATGACTGAGGCCCATCTCCGGGCTGATGAGCCACCCTGCAAGCAGGATATGGAAAATTTGAGAAGCTCCTGCCTAGGATGCAATCTATCTGCTCAGAAGACACAGGACAATGGGCAGCGACATGTCCAGGACCGTGACACTACCAACAGATCAGGTCTTTACCAGCAGTCTTTTGCAACCCTTCAACGGCTCCTTGGGACCTCGGACTTTCCCCAGTGGTGGCTCTGCTACCCCTCTTTTGGGACTTGGGCTCCCGCTGGGTACCCCAATATGGAGAAGCACCACCCCCGGCTTCCTTAGGGACCTGTCGACTACCTGGTACCTTTATACTAACCTGAACAGGTCATCCGCATTCTGGGGATCCCCCTGGGCAACCCATGTCTGTACTGGCCTTCAAAGGGAAGGATAAACCTGTCCACTACAACCCGCTCCACCATCTGGGCTGGTGTGGAGGACTCCGGCTGTAACCATTTCTGCACCAGATGCAGCAAGTCAAACATTTGGGAGCGAGGAGGTTTATCACCGCATTACACCCAGTGATGAACCCTTTGTGCTCGAGCAGACATAGTCATAGTATCTCAGTTTTTATTTTGGCATATTCCTAGGGATCTTGTAAGGCCAGGTCATAATAAGCCTTCTGGGTCTTGCCAGTTAGATAAGGGGCCACCAGCACTTCCACCCACTAGTCTGGCGGCAGTTTCTCTCGCTCTGCCACCCGCTGAAAAAGTCAGAAATGCCTCTATATCATCACCCAGGGTCATTTTCTGCATTGCTAGTCTTACCGCCTCCCGGGTGTGTTTATCGTCACCTGGACTTGTGGGCTGGTCTTCTGGTCTTCCATGAACTGCCTCGGCAAGCAAATTGATCTGCTGCTGCTGTAGTCTGACCTTGTCCTGATGCTGCTGTTGCAGTTGCTGGATAATCAAGATACTTGTCTCCTGATGTGCCAGCTGTTGTTGCTGCTGCGCGCTCACCATATGCTTGAGCAGGTCCTCCATTTTTCCAGACGTTGTCCACTGGTTTGTGGCCTCTAGAGTTGAGCGACCTTGACCTTTTTAGAGTCGAGCCGGGTTTCGCGAAACCCGACTATCTCAAAAGTCGGGTCGAGTGAAATCGGCCGATTATGGCGAAAAGTCGGGATCGACCGAAACACGAAACCCAATGCAAGTCAATGGGGCAGCATAGTCGGCAGTGAGTGGGGGCCAGGAAAACACCTAGAGTGCCCATTTTAATGTCAAAACCATCCATTCTTCTTAATGAAGCTTGTCAAGCGTAATTTACCTTATAATAATTGGAAGGCATTTGAAATTGGGGGTCATTTGGCTAAAGTTGTGTGGGGTAGGGCTGGTTCAAGTAATTAGTGGGCCCAGGAAATCTGGACCACGTCACGGCAGTGGAGCAGGGAGAGGTAAGTATTTCAACTTTGCAAGTGCTGTGATCCTGAGCAAGCAGGGGGGGCCCACTTGTTGGCATTGGCACTGGCACCGGGCCCCTCAATGTACAGCGGTGTGTTTGCACGGCGGGGGCGCCTCCCACCGGCAGCAACACTTTTGCGTACTATGAGAGGCCCTGTGCCAGTGACGTCGCCAACTAGTATTCCTCCCCCCACCTGATGAAGGAACCTGCACTTTCATCTGCACCTTCCTCTTTGTCCCTGTGTAAGGTGGTATGGTATGCGGGAAGAGCAACCTGACTTTCAGCAGGGTCACAATGTTGTTGTGTAGCATGCACGGGGAATGTTGCGTTATGGGTCAATGTACCAGCAGACTCATCTATCACTGGCTGGGCAATGGGCACGATGAAGTGGAAACACAGATATAGGCCCAAAGAATAAAGTGGGCTAAATGCAGTTCAAAATTGGTAACACAGGAATAACCAGGGGGCATTGCAGTGGAGGACAACTGGAATGAGAGGCTGACACAGAGAGTAGGGCCAAATCAGTAAGTAGTCGAAATGCAGTTCAAAATTGGCAACCGTAGTAAACAGGCGGCACAGCTTTGTTCAGTGGAGGAGAACAGCAAGGAGTGGCAGACACCAATAGTAGGCCCCAACCCAACTAGTAGGCCAAATGCAGTCTAACATTAACAACTACTTAACGAGAGCCTGAAAATGGAATTTCAGGACAGGAAACCAGGAGAACAGCAAGGAGTGGCAGACACCGATAGTAGGCCCCAAACCAACTAGTACGCCAAATGCAGTTGTTCCATTTAATGCAGTGTACTTTTCTACAACTACTAAACGAGAGTCGGAAGACCGAAGCAATGGCAAGGAAACCTGGGGAACACCTTGGAGTGTAACACACCATCTCTCTCCACCCCATACCCAATTTGTAGGCCTAATGCAGTGTAGTTTCCAAGAACTACTAAACGAGAGCCGGAAGATCGAAGCTCAGGAAAGGCAACCTGGGGAACACCTTGGAGTGTAACACACCCTCTCTCTACACCCCATACCCAATTTGAAGGCCTAATGCAGTGTAGTTTCCAAGAACTACTAAACGAGAGCCGGAAGATCGAAGCTCAGGAAAGGCAACCTGGGGAACACCTTGGAGTGTAACACACCCTCTCTCTACACCCCATACCCAATTTGAAGGCCTAATGCAGCGTAGTTTCCAAGAACTACTAAACGAGAGCCGGAAGATCGAAGCTCAGGAAAGGCAACCTGGGGAACACCTTGGAGTGTAACAAACCCTCTCTCTACACCCCATACCCAATTTGTAGGCCTAATGCAGCGTAGTTTCCGACAACTACTAAACGAGAGCATGAAGATCGAAGCTCAGGAAAGGCAACCTGGGGAACACCTTGGAGTGTAACACACCATCTCTCTACACCCCATACCCAATTTGAAGGCCTAATGCAGTGTAGTTTCCAAGAACTACTAAACGAGAGCCGGAAGATCGAAGCTCAGGAAAGGCAACCTGGGGAACACCTTGGAGTGGAACACACCATCTCTCTACACCCCATACCCAATTTGAAGGCCTAATGCAGCGTAGTTTCCAACAACTACTAAACGAGAGCCGGAAGATCGAAGCTCAGGAAAGGCAACCTGGGGAACACCTTGGAGTGTAACACAACGTCTCTCTACACCACGGAAGGGCTGATTCTTAGGAAGGAAGGCTGTTGGAAATAAGCATTGCGCATCCGAGGGTGATTATATTCTTATTAGGTATATACTCACCCTCGGACGCGCCCTGCTTCTTTATTTGGAATGAATGTTTATTTGCAATGTGGTGTTGACTTTCTCTATTATTTTGGTAATTAATGATTTTATTATTTTCATTGTTTTGCATCTTCTCGGCAATAATATAAAGAAGACGCGACAGGACAACACTCGGTGGATGCCATATCTGTGTTTTCAATTTAAAAAACCTTTCAGTTAACTACTTGCAGGAGAAAGTAATTGTAGCTGGTGGCCATTTTTAGTACTGTACCAGATTTTAGTTGTGTGTTTGTTTTTAATGTTAAAATGTCTGCATTTGATATCTCACCAGTATTTTCTTTTTTATAAGCAAAATACTTTTTTTTTATTTTATGATGTTGGTTCAAGGGGTACACGGGCAGCAGTAGACAGGTCAGTGGAGGCCTAGTGGAAGGAGGGACCGCAGACAGGCTTCAAAGCCCTAACATAATAAATTGGGCTGCCTGTAGGCAATTTAAAATTGGTTCCAGGGGAACACGGGCAGCAGTAGACAGGTCAGTGGAGGCCTAGAGGAAGGAGGGACCGCAGATGCGCCAATGTTTCCCCCATACCAAATTTGTAGGCCTAATGCAGTGTAGTTTCCAACAACTACTAAACGAGAGCCGGAATATCGAAGCTCAGGAAAGGCAACCTGGGGAACACCTTGGAGTGTAACACACCCTCTCTCTACACCCCATTCCCAATATGAAGGCCTAATGCAGTGTAGTTTCCAAGAACTACTAAACAAGAGCCGGAAGATCGAAGCTCAGGAAAGGCAACCTGGGGAACACCTTGGAGTGTAACACACCCTCTCTCTACACCCCATACCCAATTTGAAGGCCTAATGCAGCGTAGTTTCCAACAACTACTAAACGAGAGCCGGAAGATCGAAGCTCAGGAAAGGCAACCTGGGGAACACCTTGGAGTGTAACAAACCCTCTCTCTACACCCCATACCCAATTTGAAGGCCTAATGCAGCGTAGTTTCCAACAACTACTAAACGAGAGCCGGAAGATCGAAGCTCAGGAAAGGCAACCTGGGGAACACCTTGGAGTGTAACAAACCCTCTCTCTACACCCCATACCCAATTTGTAGGCCTAATGCAGCGTAGTTTCCGACAACTACTAAACGAGAGCATGAAGATCGAAGCTCAGGAAAGGCAACCTGGGGAACACCTTGGAGTGTAACACACCCTCTCTCTACACCCCATACCCAATTTGAAGGCCTAATGCAGTGTAGTTTCCAAGAACTACTAAACGAGAGCCGGAAGATCGAAGCTCAGGAAAGGCAACCTGGGGAACACCTTGGAGTGGAACACACCATCTCTCTACACCCCATACCCAATTTGAAGGCCTAATGCAGCGTAGTTTCCAACAACTACTAAACGAGAGCCGGAAGATCGAAGCTCAGGAAAGGCAACCTGGGGAACACCTTGGAGTGTAACACAACGTCTCTCTACACCACGGAAGGGCTGATTCTTAGGAAGGAAGGCTGTTGGAAATAAGCATTGCGCGTCCGAGGGTGATTATATTCTTATTAGGTATATACTCACCCTCGGACGCGCCCTGCTTCTTTATTTGGAATGAATGTTTATTTGCAATGTGGTGTTGACTTTCTCTATTATTTTGGTAATTAATGATTTTATTATTTTCATTGTTTTGCATCTTCTCGGCAATAATATAAAGAAGACGCGACAGGACAACACTCGGTGGATGCCATATCTGTGTTTTCAATTTAAAAAACCTTTCAGTTAACTACTTGCAGGAGAAAGTAATTGTAGCTGGTGGCCATTTTTAGTACTGTACCAGATTTTAGTTGTGTGTTTGTTTTTAATGTTAAAATGTCTGCATTTGATATCTCACCAGTATTTTCTTTTTTATAAGCAAAATACTTTTTTTTTTATTTTATGATGTTGGTTCAAGGGGTACACGGGCAGCAGTAGACAGGTCAGTGGAGGCCTAGTGGAAGGAGGGACCGCAGACAGGCTTCGAAGCCCTAACATAATAAATTGGGCTGCCTGTAGGCAATTTAAAATTGGTTCCAGGGGAACACGGGCAGCAGTAGACAGGTCAGTGGAGGCCTAGAGGAAGGAGGGACCGCAGATGCGCCAATGTTTCCCCCATACCAAATTTGTAGGCCTAATGCAGTGTAGTTTCCAACAACTACTAAACGAGAGCCGGAATATCGAAGCTCAGGAAAGGCAACCTGGGGAACACCTTGGAGTGTAACACACCCTCTCTCTACACCCCATACCCAATTTGAAGGCTTAATGCAGTGTAGTTTCCAAGAACTACTAAACGAGAGCCGGAAGATCGAAGCTCAGGAAAGGCAACCTGGGGAACACCTTGGAGTGTAACACAACGTCTCTCTACACCACGGAAGGGCTGATTCTTAGGAAGGAAGGCTGTTGGAAATAAGCATTGCGCATCCGAGGGTGATTATATTCTTATTAGGTATATACTCACCCTCGGACGCGCCCTGCTTCTTTATTTGGAATGAATGTTTATTTGCAATGTGGTGTTGACTTTCTCTATTATTTTGGTAATTAATGATTTTATTATTTTCATTGTTTTGCATCTTCTCGGCAATAATATAAAGAAGACGCGACAGGACAACACTCGGTGGATGCCATATCTGTGTTTTCAATTTAAAAAACCTTTCAGTTAACTACTTGCAGGAGAAAGTAATTGTAGCTGGTGGCCATTTTTAGTACTGTACCAGATTTTAGTTGTGTGTTTGTTTTTAATGTTAAAATGTCTGCATTTGATATCTCACCAGTATTTTCTTTTTTATAAGCAAAATACTTTTTTTTTTATTTTATGATGTTGGTTCAAGGGGTACACGGGCAGCAGTAGACAGGTCAGTGGAGGCCTAGTGGAAGGAGGGACCGCAGACAGGCTTCAAAGCCCTAACATAATAAATTGGGCTGCCTGTAGGCAATTTAAAATTGGTTCCAGGGGAACACGGGCAGCAGTAGACAGGTCAGTGGAGGCCTAGAGGAAGGAGGGACCGCAGATGCGCCAATGTTTCCCCCATACCAAATTTGTAGGCCTAATGCAGTGTAGTTTCCAACAACTACTAAACGAGAGCCGGAATATCGAAGCTCAGGAAAGGCAACCTGGGGAACACCTTGGAGTGTAACACACCCTCTCTCTACACCCCATTCCCAATATGAAGGCCTAATGCAGTGTAGTTTCCAAGAACTACTAAACAAGAGCCGGAAGATCGAAGCTCAGGAAAGGCAACCTGGGGAACACCTTGGAGTGTAACACACCCTCTCTCTACACCCCATACCCAATTTGAAGGCCTAATGCAGCGTAGTTTCCAACAACTACTAAACGAGAGCCGGAAGATCGAAGCTCAGGAAAGGCAACCTGGGGAACACCTTGGAGTGTAACAAACCCTCTCTCTACACCCCATACCCAATTTGAAGGCCTAATGCAGCGTAGTTTCCAACAACTACTAAACGAGAGCCGGAAGATCGAAGCTCAGGAAAGGCAACCTGGGGAACACCTTGGAGTGTAACAAACCCTCTCTCTACACCCCATACCCAATTTGTAGGCCTAATGCAGCGTAGTTTCCGACAACTACTAAACGAGAGCATGAAGATCGAAGCTCAGGAAAGGCAACCTGGGGAACACCTTGGAGTGTAACACACCCTCTCTCTACACCCCATACCCAATTTGAAGGCCTAATGCAGTGTAGTTTCCAAGAACTACTAAACGAGAGCCGGAAGATCGAAGCTCAGGAAAGGCAACCTGGGGAACACCTTGGAGTGGAACACACCATCTCTCTACACCCCATACCCAATTTGAAGGCCTAATGCAGCGTAGTTTCCAACAACTACTAAACGAGAGCCGGAAGATCGAAGCTCAGGAAAGGCAACCTGGGGAACACCTTGGAGTGTAACACAACGTCTCTCTACACCACGGAAGGGCTGATTCTTAGGAAGGAAGGCTGTTGGAAATAAGCATTGCGCGTCCGAGGGTGATTATATTCTTATTAGGTATATACTCACCCTCGGACGCGCCCTGCTTCTTTATTTGGAATGAATGTTTATTTGCAATGTGGTGTTGACTTTCTCTATTATTTTGGTAATTAATGATTTTATTATTTTCATTGTTTTGCATCTTCTCGGCAATAATATAAAGAAGACGCGACAGGACAACACTCGGTGGATGCCATATCTGTGTTTTCAATTTAAAAAACCTTTCAGTTAACTACTTGCAGGAGAAAGTAATTGTAGCTGGTGGCCATTTTTAGTACTGTACCAGATTTTAGTTGTGTGTTTGTTTTTAATGTTAAAATGTCTGCATTTGATATCTCACCAGTATTTTCTTTTTTATAAGCAAAATACTTTTTTTTTTATTTTATGATGTTGGTTCAAGGGGTACACGGGCAGCAGTAGACAGGTCAGTGGAGGCCTAGTGGAAGGAGGGACCGCAGACAGGCTTCGAAGCCCTAACATAATAAATTGGGCTGCCTGTAGGCAATTTAAAATTGGTTCCAGGGGAACACGGGCAGCAGTAGACAGGTCAGTGGAGGCCTAGAGGAAGGAGGGACCGCAGATGCGCCAATGTTTCCCCCATACCAAATTTGTAGGCCTAATGCAGTGTAGTTTCCAACAACTACTAAACGAGAGCCGGAATATCGAAGCTCAGGAAAGGCAACCTGGGGAACACCTTGGAGTGTAACACACCCTCTCTCTACACCCCATACCCAATTTGAAGGCCTAATGCAGTGTAGTTTCCAAGAACTACTAAATGAGAGCCGGAAGATCGAAGCTCAGGAAAGGCAACCTGGGGAACACCTTGGAGTGTAACACACCCTCTCTCTACACCCCATACCCAATTTGAAGGCCTAATGCAGCGTAGTTTCCAACAACTACTAAACGAGAGCCGGAAGATCGAAGCTCAGGAAAGGCAACCTGGGGAACACCTTGGAGTGTAACAAACCCTCTCTCTACACCCCATACCCAATTTGAAGGCATAATGCAGCGTAGTTTCCAACAACTACTAAACGAGAGCCGGAAGATCGAAGCTCAGGAAAGGCAACCTGGGGAACACCTTGGAGTGTAACAAACCCTCTCTCTACACCCCATACCCAATTTGTAGGCCTAATGCAGCGTAGTTTCCGACAACTACTAAACGAGAGCATGAAGATCGAAGCTCAGGAAAGGCAACCTGGGGAACACCTTGGAGTGTAACACACCCTCTCTCTACACCCCATACCCAATTTGAAGGCCTAATGCAGTGTAGTTTCCAAGAACTACTAAACGAGAGCCGGAAGATCGAAGCTCAGGAAAGGCAACCTGGGGAACACCTTGGAGTGTAACACACCCTCTCTCTACACCCCATACCCAATTTGAAGGCCTAATGCAGTGTAGTTTCCAAGAACTACTAAACGAGAGCCGGAAGATCGAAGCTCAGGAAAGACAACCTGGGGAACACCTTGAAGTGTAACACAACGTCTCTCTACACCACGGAAGGGCTGATTCTTAGGAAGGAAGGCTGTTGGAAATAAGCATTGCGCGTCCGAGGGTGATTATATTCTTATTAGGTATATACTCACCCTCGGACGCGCCCTGCTTCTTTATTTGGAATGAATGTTTATTTGCAATGTGGTGTTGACTTTCTCTATTATTTTGGTAATTAATGATTTTATTATTTTCATTGTTTTGCATCTTCTCGGCAATAATATAAAGAAGACGCGACAGGACAACACTCGGTGGATGCCATATCTGTGTTTTCAATTTAAAAAACCTTTCAGTTAAATACTTGCAGGATAAAGTAATTGTAGCTGGTGGCCATTTTTAGTACTGTACCAGATTTTAGTTGTGTGTTTGTTTTTAATGTTAAAATGTCTGCATTTGATATCTCACCAGTATTTTCTTTTTTATAAGCAAAATACTTTTTTTTTTATTTTATGATGTTGGTTCAAGGGGTACACGGGCAGCAGTAGACAGGTCAGTGGAGGCCTAGTGGAAGGAGGGACCGCAGACAGGCTTCGAAGCCCTAACATAATAAATTGGGCTGCCTGTAGGCAGTTTAAAATTGGTTCCAGGGGAACACGGGCAGCAGTAGACAGGTCAGTGGAGGCCTAGTGGAAGGAGGGACCGCAGACAGGCTTCGAAGCCCTAACATAATAAATTGGGCTGCCTGTAGGCAATTTAAAATTGGTTCCAGGGGAACACGGGCAGCAGTAGACAGGTAAGTGGAGGCCTAGCGGAAGAAGGGACCGCAGACAGGCTTCGAAGGCCTAACATAATAAAATGGGCTGGCTGTAGGCAATTTAAAATTGGTCCAGGGGAACACGGGCAGCAGTAGACAGGTCAGTGGAGGCCTAGTGGAAGGAGGGACCGCAGACAGGCTTCGAAGGCCTAACATAATAAAATGGGCTGGCTGTAGGCAATTTAAAATTGGTTCCAGGGGAACACGGGCAGCAGTAGACAGGTAAGTGGAGGCCTAGTGGAAGGAGGGACCGCAGACAGGCTTCGAAGGCCTAACATAATAAATTGGGCTGCCTGTAGGCAATTTAAAATTGGTTCCAGGGGAACACGGGCAGCAGTAGACAGGTAAGTGGAGGCCTAGTGGAAGGAGGGACCGCAGACAGGCTTCGAAGGCCTAACGTAATAAAATGGGCTGGCTGTAGGCAATTTACAATTGGTTCCATGGGAACACGGGCAGCAGTAGACAGGTCAGTGGAGGCCTAGTGGAAGGAGTGACGGCAGACAGGCATCAAAGGCCTAACATCATAACATTGGGCTGTTGGCAATTTAAAATTGGTTCCAGGGGTACACGGGCAACAGTGGTCTGGTCAGTGGAAGTCTAGTGGAAGGAGTGACGGCAGACAGGCATCAAAGGCCTAACATAATAACATTTGGCTGTTGGCAATTTAAAATTGGTTCCAGGGGTACACGGGCAACAGTGGTCTGGTCAGTTGAAGTCTAGTGGAAGGAGTGACGGCAGACAGGCTAAGAAGGCCTAACATAACAAAATTGGGCTGGCTGTAGGCAAGTTTAAATTGGTTCCAGGGGAACACGGCCAGCAGTGGCCTGGTCAGTGTAGTAGTTGTAGAAAGAACGGACCGCAGACAGGCTTCGAAGGCCTAACATAACAAAAATGTCAAAACAATGGTATTGTCAGTGCCAGGCATTGAAGGATGTCAGCGCATAGACTAAACATTGGTGAAGCTGTGAGAGATAATTTTGCTAGTGGTAGAGCACTGTTTGAGCTGGGGGGGGGAACTGTCTTGTGGCCGGCGGTACAGGCCCAGGGCCACTCATATTACAATGGTGTGTCTGACGTTGGGTGCGCACCACCACCGCCAGAGACACTTTATTGTACTATGAGGGACCCAGTGGCAGTGCCGTCGATCAAAAGCGGGCACACCCACCTCTTCAGACAAACAGCACTCTCACGGGTGCTGGCGCAAAGTGGCGATACCACGGCCCCGTGTGGTGAGTTTGGCCATTTTGTTAGGAGTAAACATGTCGTATGCTGGACAATCAGGTGCAGAAAATTACGAGATTGGAAAAGTCATTCAGAATAGTCCACAGGCAAGACCTTTTCATAGGAAAGTAAGGTGTCAGCCGGGCAAGGTGGGGCAAAAGATTTCGAAATCCAGTTGTGGTTCATTTTAATGAAGGTTAGATCATCTACATTTTGGGTAGCCAGACGAGTCCTTTTTTCAGTTAGTATTGAACCTGCAGCACTGAATACTCTTTCTGATAGGACACTAGCTGCCGGGCAAGCAAGCTCCTGCAATGCATATTCTGCCAATTCTGGCCAGGTGTCTAATTTGGATGCCCAGTAATCAAATGGGAATGACGGTTGAGGGAGAACGTCGATAAGGGATGAAAAATAGTTTGTAACCATACTGGACAAATGTTGTCTCCTGTCACTTTGAATTGATGCTGCAGTACCTGTCCTGTCTGCGGTCATAGCAAAATCACTCCACAACCTGGTCAGAAAACCCCTCTGGCCAACGCCACTTCTGATTTCTGCCCCTCTAACACCTCTGGTCTGCTGGTCCCTGGAGCTCGTGTGAGAACGATCACGGGCGCTGTGTGCAGGGAATGCCAGAAGCAAACGGTCAACAAGAGTTGATTGTTTTGTTGCTAATAATAGTTCCAAGTTCTCATGTGGCATAATATTTTGCAATTTGCCTTTATAGCGAGGATCAAGGAGGCAAGCCAACCAGTAATCGTCATCGTTCATCATTTTTGTAATGCGTGTGTCCCTTTTGAGGATACGCAAGGCATAATCCGCCATGTGGGCCAAAGTTCCAGTTGTCAAATCTGCGGTTGTGCTTGGTTGAGGGGCAGTTGCAGGCAAATCTACGTCACTTGTGTCCCTCAAAAAACCAGAACCCGCCCTTGCCACGCCACCAATTTCCAATGACCCCGGGAAAGCTTCCTCATTAAAAATATACTCATCCCCATCATCCTCCTCATCCTCCACCTCCTCTTCGCCCGCTACCTCGTCCTGTACACTGCCCTGACCAGACAATGGCCGACTGTCATCAAGGCTTTCCTCTTCCTCTGGTGCAGACGCCTGATCCTTTATGTGCGTCAAACTTTGCATCAGCAGACACATTAGGGGGATGCTCATGCTTATTATGGCGTTGTCTGCACTAACCAGCCGTGTGCATTCCTCAAAACACTGAAGGACTTGACACATGTCTTGAATCTTCGACCACTGCACACCTGACAACTCCATGTCTGCCATCCTACTGCCTGCCCGTGTATGTGTATCCTCCCACAAAAACATAACAGCCCGCCTCTGTTCGCACAGTCTCTGAAGCATGTGCAGTGTTGAGTTCCACCTTGTAACAACGTCTATGATTAGGCGATGCTGGGGAAGGTTCAAAGAACGCTGATAGGTCTGCATACGGCTGGAGTGTACAGGCGAACGGCGGATATGTGCGCAAAGTCCACGCACTTTGAGGAGCAGGTCGGATAACCCCAGATAACTTTTCAGGAAGCACTGCACCACCAGGTTTAAGGTGTGAGCCAGGCAAGGAATGTGTTTCAGTTGGGAAAGGGAGATGGCAGCCATGAAATTCCTTCCGTTATCACTCACTACCTTGCCTGCCTCAAGATCTACAGTGCCCAGCCACGACTGCGTTTCTTGCTGCAAGAACTCGGACAGAACTTCCGCGGTGTGTCTGTTGTTGCCCAAACACTTCATAGCCAATACAGCCTGCTGACGTTTGCCAGTAGCTGC
Source organism: Ranitomeya imitator (assembly GCF_032444005.1). Lineage (NCBI taxonomy): Eukaryota > Metazoa > Chordata > Amphibia > Anura > Dendrobatidae > Ranitomeya > Ranitomeya imitator. The sequence continues at coordinate 324,596,737 of NC_091286.1, read as the reverse complement.
CCCATAATGGGAGACCTGGTGTGCAACAGTGGCAGCTGCGGATGGAGTGGTTGTGCGACTGCGGTCTGTGGACGAGCTCTCGCTTCTGCAGGAGGACGAGGAGGAGGAGGAGGAGGAGGAGGGGGTGCGAACGGCTACAGCCAACTGTTTCCTAGACCGTGGGCTAGGCAGAACTGTCCCAAACTTGCTGTCCCCTGTGGACCCTGAATCCACCACATTTACCCAGTGTGCCGTGATGGACACGTAACGTCCCTGGCCATGCCTACTGGTCCATGCATCTGTTGTCAGGTGCACCTTTGTGCTCACAGATTGCCTGAGTGCATGGACGATGCGCTCTTTAACATGCTGGTGGAGGGCTGGGATGGCTTTTCTGGAAAAATAGTGTCGACTGGGTAGCTCGTAGCGTGGTACAGCGTAGTCCATCAGGTCTTTGAAAGCTTCGCTTTCAACTAACCGGTAGGGCATCATCTCTAACGAGATTAGTCTAGCTATGTGGGCGTTCAAACCCTGTGTACGCGGATGCGAGGCTAAGTACTTCCTTTTTCTAACCATAGTCTCATGTAGGGTGAGCTGGACTGGAGAGCTGGAGATCGTGGAACTAGCGGGGGTGCCGGTGGACATGGCAGACTGAGAGACGGTGGGAGATGGTATTGTTGCCGCCGGTGCCCTAGATGCAGTGTTTCCTACTAATCGGGGTCAAGAACTGGGTCATCTAATAACTCTTCTTGTACCTCCTGCGCAACTTCGTCTGTGTCACCGTGTCGTTCGGTGGTATAGCGTTCGTGATGGGGCAACATAGTCTCATCAGGGTCTGATTCTTGATCAGCACCCTGCGAGGGCAATGTTGTGGTCTGAGTCAAAGGACCAGCATAGTAGTCTGGCTGTGGCTGTGCATCAGTGCACTCCATGTCAGATTCAACTTGTAATGGGCATGGACTGTTAACTGCTTCACTTTCTAAGCCAGGGACGGTATGTGTAAAGAGCTCCATGGAGTAACCCGTTGTGTCGCCTGCTGCATTCTTCTCTGTTGTTGTTTTTGCTGAAGAGGACAAGGAAGCGACTTGTCCCTGACCGTGAACATCCACTAACGACGCGCTGCTTTTACTTTTACCAGTTTCACGAGAGGAGGCAAAAGAGCTAGAGGCTGAGTCAGCAAGATAAGCCAAAACTTGCTCTTGATGCTCCGGCTTTAAAAGCGGTTTTCCTACTCCCAGAAAAGGGAGGGTTCGAGGCCTTGTGTAGCCAGACGACAAACCTGGCTCCACAGCTCCAGACTTAGGTGCAATATTTTTTTTCCCACGACCACCTGATGCTCCACCACTACCACTACCCTCATTACCAGCTGACAATGAACGCCCCCGGCCACGACCTCTTCCACCAGACTTCCTCATTGTTTTAAAAATGTTACCAAACGAACGGTATTTGTTGCTGTCACACAACTTACACGGTGAGCTATAACTTCAGTATGATTTAGCTACCCCTTTACAGGTGGGTGAGACCACAACGAAAATCAGCCACAATGTTACACACTCTGTTGTTGTTGGCAACAAATGAGATGGCACACACGCAGGACTGTCACTGAAGCGCAAATGTAAATATTTATCTCCCACTGATTTGTGTTTGTTTTTTTTAAAAGGGAGACTTCAGAAAAAAAAAAAATTAAAAAAAAATTATTTTTTACAGAAGAATTTATAAAACAAATAAAATGAAATGATTGTTTCAGGGAGAATTTAGGAAAAAAAAAAAAAAAAAAGGCTTTGTAGGGCCCACTGAGTGAGAGAGGACGCACACAGGAGTCAGGAGTGGCACACAAGCCCAGAGGCCAATATTAATCTCCCACCGATTGATTTAGTTATTTTTTTTGGTAGATTTTGGAACCCAAATCAAGCAAAAAAATTAATAGGCTTTCTATGGCCCACAATTGGGGATAGAGAGAGATGGCACACCCAGGAGTCAAGACTGGCACACAAGCAGAAGGGGCAATATGAATCTCCCACAGATTTTTTTTTTTTTTTTTTTCAGGGAGACTTGAGAGAAAAAAAAATACAAAAAAAATGATTTTTTTCAGGAATAATTTAGAAACCAAAGAAAATAAAATGATTGTTTCAGGGAGAATTTAGAAAACAAATAAAACAAAAAATAGGCTTTCTAGGGCCCACTGAGTGACAGATGACGCACACAGGAGTCAGGAGTGGCACACAAGCCCAGAGGCCAATATTAATCTCCCACTGATTGATTTAGTTATTTTTTTTTGGTAGATTTTGGAACCCAAATCAAGCAAAAAAATTAATAGGCTTTCTATGGCCCACAATTGGGGAGAGAGAGAGAGATGGCACACCCAGGAGTCAAGACTGGCACACAAGCAGAAGGGGCAATATGAATCTCCCACAGATTTTTTTTTTTTTTTTTTCAGGGAGATTTGAGAGAAAAAAAAATACAAAAAAAATGATTTTTTTCAGGAATAATTTAGAAACCAAAGAAAATAAAATGATTGTTTCAGGGAGAATTTAGAAAACAAATAAAACAAAAAATAGGCTTTCTAGGGCCCACTGAGTGACAGATGACGCACACAGGAGTCAGGAGTGGCACACAAGCCCAGAGGCCAATATTAATCTCCCACTGATTGATTTAGTGATTATTTTTGGTAGATTTTGGAACCCAAATCAAGCAAAAAAATTAATAGGCTTTCTATGGCCCACAATTGGGGAGAAAGAGAGATGGCACACCCAGGAGTCAAGACTGGCACGCAAGCAGAAGGGGCAATATGAATCTCCCACAGATTTTTTTTTTTTTTTTCATGGAGACTTTAGAGAAAAAAAAATACAAAAAAAATGATTTTTTTCAGGAATAATTTAGAAACCAAAGAAAATAAAATGATTTTTTCAGGGAGAATTTAGAAAACAAATAAAACAAAAAATAGGCTTTCTAGGGCCCACTGAGTGACAGATGACGCTCACAGGAGTCAGGAGTGGCACACAAGCCCAGAGGCCAATATTAATCTCCCACTGATTGATTTAGTGATTTTTTTTGGTAGATTTTGGAACCCAAATCAAGCAAAAAAATTAATAGGCTTTCTATGGCCCACTATTTGTGAGAGAGATGGCACGCTCAGGACTGGCACACAAGCCCAGAGGCCAATATTAATCTCCCATTTTTTTTTTTTTCCAGGGAAAATTTATAAACCCAATAAAAAAAATAATAATAAATAGGCTTTCTATGGCCCACTATCTGAGAGAGAGAGATGGCACGCTTAGGACTGGCACACAAGCCCAAAGGCCAATAATAATCTTTATAATAATCTTTATTTTTATATAGCGCTAACATATTCCGCAGCGCTTTACAGTTTTGCACACATTATCATCGCTGTCCCCGTTGGAGCTCACAATCTACATTCCCTATCAGTATGTTTTTGGCATGTGGGAGGAAACCGGAGTGCCCGGAGGAAACCCACGCAAACACGGAGAGAACATACAAACTCTTTGCAGATGTTGTCCTTGGTGGGGTTTGAACCCAGGACTCCAGCACTGCAAGGCTGCTGTGCTAACCACTGCGCCACCGTGTTGCCCCAAATATTAATCTCCCACTGATTGATTGATTGATTGATTTTTTCAGGTAGAATTATGAACCCAAATCAACCAAAAAAATAAATAGGCTTTCTATGGCCCACTATTTGTGAGAGAGATGGCACGCTCAGGACTGGCACACAAGCCCAGAGGCCAATATTAATCTCCCACTTTTTTTTTTTCCAGGGAAAATTTATAAACCCAATAAAATAATAAAAAAATAGGCTTTCTATGGCCCACTATCTGAGAGAGAGAGAGATGGCACGCTTAGGACTGGCACACAAGCCCAAAGGCCAATATTAATCTCCCACTGATTGATTTATTGATTTTTTCAGGTAGAATTTAGAACCCAAATCAAGCAAAAAAATTAATAGGCTTTCTATGGCCCACTGAGTGAGAGATGGCACACACAGGAGTAAGGAGTGGCACACAAGCCCTGAGGCCAATATTTTTCTCCCACTGATTGATGTTGTGATTTTTTCTGGTAGATTTTGGAACCCAAATCAAGCAAAAAAATAAATAGGCTTTCTATTGGCCCACTGAGTGAGAGATGACACAGACAGAGATGGCACTCTAGCAGAAATGTCAATCTTAATCTCCCACAAAAAAAAAAAAAAAAAAAAAAAAAAGGAACTGTCCTTCAATTACTATCTCCCTGCAGTAATCTCAGCCAGGTATGGCAGGCAGCAATAAGGAGTGGACTGATGCACAAATTAAATAAAAAGTGTGGACAAACAAACAAGATAGCTGTGCAGAAAGGAAGGAACAAGAGGATTTGTGCTTTGAAAGGGAGCCTTCTAGGGCAGCCCAATGAGCTACAGCGCTGAGGAAAAAAAAAAAAAGGAGCTTCCACTGTCCCTGCACACCGAAGGTGGTGTTGGGCAGTGGAAATCGCTACAGCACAAGCGGTTTTGTGGTTAATGGACCCTGCCTAACGCTATCCCTGCTTCTGACGAAGTGGCAGCAACCTCTCCCTAAGCTCAGATCAGCAGCAGTAACATGGCGGTCGGCGGGAACTCCCCTTTATAGCCCCTGTGACGCCGCAGACAGCAAGCCAATCACTGCAATGCCCTTCTCTAAGATGGTGGGGACCAGGACCTATGTCATCACGCTGCCCACACTCTGCGTTTACCTTCATTGGCTGAGAAATGGCGCTTTTCGCGTCATTGAAACGCGACTTTGGCGCGAAAGTCGCGTACCGCATGGCCGACCACGCACAGGGCTCGGATCGGGTTTCATGAAACTCGACTTCGCCAAAAGTCGGCGACTTTTGAAAATGTTCGACCCGTTTCACTCAACCCTAGTGGCCTCCTTTACCCAGGACATGCAGTTTTACTGTGGCTGTTACTGGCGTTCCCGTAATGTTGCCCTCATTTGAAACACCACTGGTGGTAGTTCAACTCATGTGGTGGTATACCGAGGTAGAAAATGGGAATATTGTCTCTTTAAATCCTCACTGGTTTATTATAAGGCTGTTTAGACCAACAAAAGGGGAAAATAAACTCAGCCTTTCCAGCTAAAACAGGAAAAGCAGCAAAGAAAAACAAAACGCTGCAACCCAGTCCATACGTTGCGGGTGGCACCCTGCTCTGCTCCAATCTGGATTTATTTTATGCTCGACAAGACACAAAGACACTGGAGACTCCTCTCTCCAGTCTTGTTAAACCCAGACTGCTTGTAGAGCCCATTTACTTAAACCCCAGACCATGTGACACTTTCCATCATGTGCCTGCCTACTTGATCTTGACATCACACAGATCCTGGCAGCTCTGCAAGTGGAGATGAAGTGGGCCTTCTCCCACGCGCTCTATGAAGGTCCATATGAAACCCGCCCATTATGTAACTAACTTAACCCTCACAACACGTAGTGTGCTGGAGGAATATACTCTGGTTTTATATCACTGACACCAATAAGCGCAGTGACACATATCTCCCCTCTATTACCTTACCAGTGACATTGTCACTGGTAACAATATATATATATACATATATATATATATATATATATATATATATATATTGTTCATTGTAGAATCCTGTTCAATCTCCTTGTTCCATGTCCATCCACTGGGAGGATGGAAGAGAAGACAACCTGCGCTCCTAGTTCCTTCACGTTCCGGCCTAGGTTTTCAAAGTCTCTGCATATTGTTTCCAAGTCCTTTTTTGCTGTGTCATTTGTTCCTACATATATTAGTAGGTGTGGGTAGTCATCTGTAGCACTGAAAACTCTTGATACACTATCAGACACATAAGAATAAGAATGGGTTGGCGCAAAGAATTCCAATGCACACAGTGGCGTAGGAAGGGGGGAGCGGGGGGGGCGGTCCGCCCCGGGCGGCACAATGCGGGGGGCGGCCGGCGCTGCAGGAGGAGAAAGAAAAAAAAAAAAAGACGCCCCTTTAAATCTTCGGGCGGCGCCGTCCGCCGCCACGACCAGGCTCCCCCCACCCCCGGGCCCCCGCCCCCCGCTCTAATACTCACCTCTCCTGGTTCCTGCGCCAGCTGCAGCGTCCTCTGACTCTGCGACGTCTCAGAGCAGAGGGCGCGATGACGTCACTACTGTGCGCGCCGCTCAGCATCTCTGTCCTGAGCGTCGCAGAGCCGGAGAGACGCTGACTGGCTGCACCGGACCTGCGCTAGGAACGGGTGAGATGAGGATTTTACTTTTTTTTTTTCTTTATGTCTGACTCTGTCTGGGGGCAATGCTGGACACACTGGGGCTATACTGGAGACCATGGGGCAGAATGCTGGACACACTGGGGCAATACTGGAGACCATGGAGCAGATTGCTGGACACACTGGGGCAATACTGGAGACCATGGGGCAGATTGCTGGACACACTGGGGCAATACTGGAGACCATGGGGCAGAATGCTGGACACACTGGGGCAATACTGGAGACCATGGGGCAGATTGCTGGACACACTGGGGCAATACTGGAGACCATGGGGCAGAATGCTGGACACACTGGGGCAATACAGGAGACTATGGGGCAGATTGCTGGACATACTGGGGCAATACTGGAGACCATGGGGCAGAATGCTGGACACACTGGGGCAATACTGGAGACCATGGGGCAGAATGCTGGACACACTGGGGCAATACTGGAGACCATGGGGCAGAATGCTGGACACACTGGGGCAATACTGGTGACCATGGGGCAGAATGCTGGACACACTGGGGCAATACAGGAGACCATGGGGCAGAATGCTGGACACACTGGGGCAATACAGGAGACCATGGGGCAGATTGCTGGACACACTGGGGCAATACTGGAGACCCTGGGGCAGATTTCTGGACACATTGAGGCAATGCTGGAGACCCTGGGGCAGACTTCTGGACACACTGGGGCAATGCTGGACACTGGGGCAGATTGCTGGACACACTGGGGGTAATATGCTGGACACACTGGGGCAATGCTGGACACTGGGGGTAATATGCTGGACACACTGGGGCAGACTGCTGGACACACTGGGGCAATGCTGGACACTGGGGCAGATTGCTGGACACACTGGGGGCAGTGCTGGACATACTGGGGCAGATAGCTGGACACACTGGGGGTAATATGCTGGACACACTGGGGCAGATTGTTGGACAACATGGGGGTAATATGCTGGACACACTGGGGCAGATTGCTGGACACACTGGGGTCAGGACTTGAGGCATGGGCAGAATGTAGATACGGGGCATGATTGGAGACACGGGGCAGGATTGGATCATGGGGCAGGACGGATACGATGGAGGCTGGTGGGGCAGGATGGGGAGATCATATGGTGTAGAATGGATACTCATGAGGGCAGGATGCGAGAACATATGGCTGGAGCCAGGAATGAGATAAACGGGGCCAGAGTGGGGAATAGTGTTACCATAGGGGCTAATTAAGGGATATTATTACTGCAGTGATGTATTTATTTTATTTTTTGAGTATACTGTTTTAAATGGGGGGGCGGTCCTGTTACTGTGCAGAGTGACAATATATCACCTTTTTTTCTTCATGTGATGTAATGTAGAAGTTGTGAAAAATTAAGTAATGTGTTCTGCAAGCGGAGCTCGAGATAACTGTGTTATTTCCTGCAGAAACGAGTCCTGGCTGGAAGGAATGATGGCGGTCTGTGCTGGATGAAAGATGAAGGACTTCACCTAGAGACGTCACTGGTGAGTCAGTGTTACCTATACACTGACACTATACACTGTATACTATATAGAGGTCCTGTGTATAATGTCACCAGTGATCTCTGTATTACCTCTACACAGACACTGCATACTAAGTACAGATCTCCTGTGAATACTGGCACTTATGGTGATAGTATTGTGGGTTTTTTTTTATTACTGATCAGTATTGTAGTATTCAGTCACTATGTGGTGGTAATATGTGGTCTAGAAGTGGTGTTGTGGTATTTGTCCCTTGTATGTAGTATTATTCGGTCACTATGTGGCCTGGTCATGGTGTGGTGGTATTAAGTCACAGGTTTGGCATGTGGGGGTGACACCATTAGGCCCAGTTTAAGTTCTACAAAACAGGAAAACCATTTTTGGTAACCTTTGTGTGTATTGAGCCGGGGGAGGGGGGGGGCGCCAAACTCAGGAACAGCCCCGGGCGGCAAAAGCTCTAGCTACGCCTCTGAATGCACAGGTTTCTGCCGCAACATAAAGGACAATACCACCAGATTGTCAAGGTAAAATAAATAAATACAAATGTGTAATGTGCACAAAAATATCTAGTGAACAGTTTTATATAAATATCACAGCTAAAAAAACCACTAATAGATGAAACAAAATAATAAATCACATAAAAAAAAATCAAATACGAAGCGGGTCCCAGAAATGAACTAGATGGCACCGGAATACATAGAAAATGGAGCGACTAGTGTACACAATCCCACAATAAAGGATCACATAGAGAAATGTAAAACCAGTCCCAAAAGTGGGTTGAGTGGCTCCACAACGTATGCAATATAGGACGATTGATGTATAAAGTACCTCACAGAGGGTTACCTCTTCAGGCACTGAAGTCCATATTCCTCCAATCTTTCTTAATTATTTCCAAACCAGTAGCCCCATCGATACCTAACTATAATCAAATAGGTAATTCCAGCCAACCTACAGGCGGAAAAACATGTGGTTTTTACCCATGTCGTAATTGTAAAACGTGCAAATGATTGGGGACTAGAAAACAGTCAGTTATATCTAATGGTACAATTGAACTGAAAAATCGTGATGTCATTACCTGTACCACCCCTGGGGACATCAATTCTTCGAAATGCCCCTGCTGGAAAATTTAGGTGGGCCAGACAAAATGCCCACTGAATACAAGGATAAATGAACATTTGCGAAACATTAAGAAGAAATTTGTGGGACATCCATTGTCTAAGCATTATAAAGACAAACATAACTGTTCTATCAAAGGCACAACAATCACTGGTTTGGAAATAATTAAGAAAGATTGGAGGAAGGGTGATTTTATTTAAAAAATGTCCAGAGCTGAGAGCAAATGGATATTCAACCTGGACTCATTGATACCTATTGGCCTCAATAGCGAGGTGGAACTATTTGCGTTTACCTATTACATTCCCTCCTCCTGCAGCAAATGCCGCTCATTTATAAAGCAGCCTCTGTTTCTTCAAGGACCATCCCTGACGAAGGAGACTGTGTTCTCCGAAACGCGTTGGAATAGGTCCTCATCGCACCTCATACTCCGCCAGTCATGTGACTGCCTACGTTACGCAAGGTCCTACTTTTATGGACTACAAGCACGAGCACATCCACGCTCCTACGCTGGCGGTTAGCAGGCTCAGGAAGCGTGTGTCACCGGCCGGGACCACGCTCCTGCAAGGTATTTTTTTCCTTCCTCTCGCTTTTATGGCTGCTACAAAGAAGAACTTATGAATATGGACTTCAGCGCCTGAAGAGGTAACCCTCTGTGAGGTACTTTATACATCAATCGTCCTATATTGTATACGTTGTGGAGCTACTCAGCCCACTTTTGGGACTGGTTTTACATTTCTCTATGTGATCCTTTATTGTGGGATTGTGTACACTAGTCGCTCCATTTTCTATGTATTACGGTGCCATCTAGTTCATTTCTGGGACCCGCTTCGTATTTTATTTTATGTGATATATTATTTGGTTTAATCTATTAGTGTTTTTTTCAGCTGCGATATTTATATAAAAATTGTTCACTAGGTATTTTTGCGCACATTACGCATTTGTATTTAACTAAAAGACAGATGTTTGATTTGGGCATCTGGAAGACAGCACACTTTTCGTGAAGTAATGTCCGGTCAGAATATAGCAGCTTCTGTTCATCTCAGTAGGGAATCGCCCAGAACCACACTTTCCTTTTCTTCTTCACCACAGTGCTTCTATTTCTCCCTTCAAGAGTGGAGTGTTCTTTGTGGGCAAAGCTCTTTTTAATGTACATCCTAATAGTTCTCCCGCGTGAGAGCCTGGTAACGGTTCTTCAGAGTTAAGGGTGCAGACTGCCTCCACATCCTCCTGCTAATTTCAATCACATGCTTTCATCTCTCTTCTTCTGCATGTACTTTGAGAGATGCTTATTTTCAAACATTCTGAATAGTTATTTCTACTCTGTCATTAGCTTCTGTCATTAGCTAATCCACGGAAAAGTTCTTTTATTGCATCTTTCTGAAGAAATCCTTTTGCTCTTACAAGAAAATCCTCATCTTCTTTCATGAGCTTCAGTGTAGCTGTTCTCTCCTGAAGACTTTGCACCTTTTCCTCTAAGGCTAGTTTCACATTTGCATTTGAATCCGCAGCGTTTAATCCACATCCGCAAGTACAGCAGAAAACGCATATAAACACGTACAAACGCGGTGTTTTTTTTACGCATGCGGGAACGCATGCGGTTAAAAAAACGCCGCATTTACATGCTTCTCTATGCGTTTTTTCCTGCGTTTGCGTTTTTGGTGCACATGGTGACAAATTTTACAGGAGAAAAATCTAGATAATCAGACACCGCCAATATGACTACAGAGGGCGTGTATTATGGGATATCTTTATATAGACCCTTGAACAGGTGAAATCTTCAGATTTGCTCCTGTATCCTGTGTCATAATGGATCTTCGCATGGAGAGCTTTTATTTCAACCTGGATTTAAGCATCAAGCTGTTTCTTGCCTGTGCGTTTGCTTGGGAGCAAGACAGAAATCGAGAAAGACAGAGAAAGAGACGTTATAGGCGTTTTTGGAGACACTCCATTTTTGAACTATGTGAGAGCCGTGGAGCATATCACACGCTGTATGGCGAGCTTAATGCCAACCCGGACAAATTCCCGGAATATGCAAGGATGTCGCAAGACTCATTCCGGGATTTGCTTGCTCGTGTCCAAGGAACCATATGGAGACAGGATACCCAGCTCCGTAGAGCGATTCCACCAGAGGAACATCTGCTGGTTACATTAAGGTACGTAACAATCTAAACCAATGGCAGTGCAAATTTTGGGTGCTCTGACATGTATTTTTTTGGTATTATCCTTTATGTCTTTAGCATAACAACACCATAAATAGAATTGATTGTAATTTCTTTTTTTTTTTTTTTCTTCCAGATTTCTTGCAACCGGAGAGAGTTTATCATCCCTCCACTTCCAATACCAGCTTGGAATATTCATCCCGGAAGAGTTGCGGACACCTGCCGGGCTTTGTGGTATGTACTCCTGGATGAGTTTATACCCCTACCCACCGCGGACATGTGGATTGGAATTGCGAAAAAATTCTGAAGTGTGTGTGATTTCCCCAACTGTTTGGGAGCGGTTGATGGAAAGCACATCCGCATTATCAAACCAGCCAGAACAGGATCGGAGTACTTCAATTGTAAAAAATATTTTTTTTATTGTGCTCATGGCAATAGCCGATGCGGACTGTCGCTTCATTGCCGTGGATATTGGAGCTTTTGGCTGTGGCAATGATTCCTGTTATGATCTGGTGGCCTAGGAGCAGCATGAAACGGACTCTGGAGAAGGTGGTCCCTGTACTGACCGCAAACCCTGAACCTAGCAGCGCAACTAGAAGTAGCCGTGGGGGGTACCTAACACTCCCTAGACCCCTCGGCACAGCCTAAGATCTAACTACCCCTAAAGACAGAAACAGGAAACCTATCTTGCCTCAGAGAAAATCCCCAAAGGATAGATAGCCCCCCACAAATATTGACTGTGAGAGGAGAGGGAAATAACATACGCAGATATGAAATCAGATTTTAGCATAGGAAGCCATACTAGCTAAAAAGAAAGAATAGAACAGAGTACTATGCAGTCAGTATAAAAACACTAGAAAATATCCACCACAGAAAATACGAATCACCACATCTGACTAAAAACATGGGGGGTATATCTGCATCTCCAGAGACTCAGCTTGGCTGCAAAAAATCCTTCACAGACAAAACTGGACAAGACAAAAACATGAATATGCACAGAACTATAAGGCCCACAGCAGGTGGACAGCAAAAACAAAGCCGGGACTTATCTTTGTAGAAAAGCACAGGAAGTGAATCCTGCAAAAACAATGAACAACTGGCACTGACTAAAGAGTCTTGCAAAGCTATATACCCCAGTCAGTTTTGCAATTAGTAGATACACCTGTCCACTCCTGCAGTCCAGGCACAACTGCATTACCCTCTACAACCACCGGAGGGAGCCCAAAAGCTGAATTCACAACAGTACCCCCTTGAGGAGGGGTCACGGAACCCTCACCAGAGCCCCCAGGCCGATCAGGATGAGCCCGATGAAAGGCACGAACCAAATCAACAGCATGGACATCAGAGGCAGAAACCCAAGAATTATCCTCCTGGCCATAACCCTTCCACTTGACAAGGTACTGAAGCTTCCACCTCGAAAAACGAGAATCCAAAATCTTCTCAACAACATATTCCAACTCCCCATCGACCAACACAGGGGCCGGAGGATCAACAGAGGGAACAACGGGCTCCACATATTTCCGCAACAAAGATCTATGGAAGACATTATGAATAGCAAAAGAGGCCGGAAGCGCCAGGCGAAAGGACACCGGATTAATAATCTCAGAAATCCTATAAGGACCAATAAATCGAGGCTTAAACTTAGGGGAAGAAACCTTCATAGGAACATGATGGGAAGACAACCAAACCAGATCCCCAATCCGAAGCCGGGAACCAACACACCGACGACGATTAGCAAAACGTTGAGCCTCCTCCTGAGACAGCACCAAATTGTCCACCACATAAGCCCAAATCTGCTGCAACCTGTCGACCACAGAATCCACACTAGGAAGGTCAGAAGGCTCAACCTGCCCAGAAGAAAAACGAGGATGAAAACCAAAATTACAAAAAAAAGGCGAAACCAAAGTAGCCGAACTAGCCCGATTATTAACCCCTTTCTGCCATTAGACGTACTATTGCGTCCATGTGGGGTGGGCTTTACTTCCCAAGGACGCAATAGTACGTCATATGCGATCGGCAGCGCTCACGGGGGGAGCGCCGCCGATCGCGGCCGGGTGTCAGCTGTTTATCGCAGCTGACATCCGGCACTATGTGCCAGGAGCGGTCACGGACCGCCCCCGGCACATTAACCCCCGGCACACCGCGATCAAAGATGATCGCGATGTGCCGGCGGTACAGGGAAGCACCGCGCAGGGAGGGGGCTCCCTGCGGGCTTCCCTGAGCCCCCCGCAGCAACGCGATGTGATCGCGTTGCTGCGAGGGTCTCACCTCCCTCCCTGCTCCCTCCAGCCCCGGATCCAAGATGGCCGCGGATCCGGGTCCTGCAGGGAGGGAGGTGGCTTCTGACAAACTGTCAGAAGCCAGTTTGCTGTGCAAACTGTCAGATCACTGATCTGTGATGTCCCCCCCTGGGACAAAGTAAAAAAGTAAAAAAAAAAAAATTCAAATGTGTAAAAAAAATAAAAAAAAATATTCCAAAATAATGAAAAAAAAAAAATATTATTCCCATAAATACATTTCTTTATCTAAATAAAAAAAAAAAAACAATAAAAGTACACATATTTAGTATCACCGCGTCCGTAACGGCCCGACCTATAAAACTGGCCCACTAGTTAACCCCTTCAGTAAACACCGTAAGAAAAAAAAAAAAACGAGGCAAAAAACAACGCTTTATTATCATACCGCCGAACAAAAAGTGGAATAACACGCGATCAAAAAGACAGATATAACTAACCATGGTACCGCTGAAAACGTCATCTTGTCCCACAAAAAAAGAGCCGCCATACAGCATCATCAGCAAAAAAATAAAAAAGTTATAGTCCTGAGAATAAAGTGATGCAAAAATAATTATTTTTTCTATAAAATAGTTTTATCGTATAAATGCGCCAAAACATAAAAAAATGATATAAATGAGGTATCGCTGTAATCGTACTGACCCGAAGAATAAAACTGCTTCATCAATTTTACCAAACGCGGAACGGTATAAACGCCTCCCCCAAAAGAAATTCATGAATAGCTGGTTTTTGGTCATTCTGCCTCACAAAAATCGGAATAAAAAGCGATCAAAAAATGTCACGTGCCCGAAAATGTTACCAATAAAAACATCAACTCGTCCCGCAAAAAACAAGACCTCACATGACTCTGTGGACCAAAATATAGAAAAATTATAGCTCTCAAAATGTGGTAACGCAAAAAATATTTTTTGCAATAAAAAGCGTCTTTCAGTGTGTGACGGCTGCCAATCATAAAAATCCGCTAAAAAACCCGCTATAAAAGTAAATCAAACCCCCCTTCATTACCCCCTTAGTTAGGGAAAAATTTAAAAAATGTATTTATTTCCATTTTCCCATTAGGGCTAGGGTTAGAGTTAGGGCTAGGGTTAGGGCTAGGGCTAGGGCTAGGGTTAGGGCTAGGGTTAGGGCTAGGGTTAGGGTTAGGGCTAGGGTTAGGGCTAGGGTTAGGGCTAGGGTTAGGGTTAGGTTTAGGGCTAGGGTTAGGGTTAGGGCTAGGGTTAGGGCTAGGGTTAGGGTTAGGGCTAGGGTTAGGGTTAGGGCTAGGGTTAGGGTTAGGGCTAGGGTTAGGGCTAGGGTTAGGGCTAGGGTTAGGGCTAGGGCTAGGGTTAGGGCTAGGGTTAGGGCTAGGGCTACAGTTTGGGTTGGGGCTAAAGTTACAGTTAGGGTTTAGATTACATTTACGGTTGGGAATAGGGTTGGGATTAGGGTTAGGGGTGTGTCAGGGTTAGAGGTGTGGTTAGGGTTACTGTTGGGATTAGGGTTAGGGATGTGTTTGGATTAGGGTTTCAGTTATAATTGGGGGGTTTCCACTGTTTAGGCACATCAGGGGCTCTCCAAACGCGACATGGCGTCCGATCTCAATTCCAGCCAATTCTGCGTTGAAAAAGTAAAACAGTGCTTCTTCCCTTCCGAGCTCTCCCGTGTGCCCAAACAGGGGTTTACCCCAACATATGGGGTATCAGCGTACTCAGGACAAATAGGACAACAACTTTTGGGGTCCAATTTCTCCTGTTACCCTTGGGAAAATACAAAACTCGGGGCTAAAACATATTTTTTGTGGGAAAAAAAAAGATTTTTTATTTTCACGGCTCTGCGTTATAAACTGTAGTGAAACACTTGGGGGTTCAAAGTTCTCACAACACATCTAGATTAGCTCCCTGGGGGGTCTAGTTTCCAATATGGGGTCACTTGTGGGGGGTTTCTACTGTTTAGGTACATTAGGGGTTCTGCAAACGCAATGGACGTCTGCAGACCATTCCATCTAAGTCTGCATTCCAAATGGCGCTCCTTCCCTTCCGAGCTCTGCCATGCGCTCAAACGGTGGTTTCCCCCAACATACGGGGTATCAGCGTACTCAGGACAAATTGGACAACAACTTTTGGGGTCGAATTTCTCCTCTTACCCTCGGGAAAATACAAAACTGGGGGCTAAAAAATAATTTTGGGGGGAAAGATTTTTTTTTTTAATTTTCACGGCTCTGCGTTACAAACTGTAGTGAAACACTTGGGGGTTCAAAGCTATCACAACACATCTAGATGAGTTCCTTAGGGGGTCTAGTTTCCAAAATGATGTCACTTGTGGGAGGTTTCTACTGTTTAGGTACATTAGGGGCTCTGCAAATGCAATGTGACACCTGCAGACCATTCCATCTAAGTCCTCATTCCAAATGGAGCTCCTTCCCTTCCGAGCCCTTCCATGCGCCCAAACAGTGGTTCCCCCCCACATATGGGGTATCAGCGCACTCAGGACAAATTGGACAACAAATTGTGGGGTCGAATTTCTCCTGTTACCCTCGGGAAAATACAAAACTGGGGGCTAAAAAATAATTTTTGTGGGAAAAAATTTTTGTTTTATTTTTACGGCTCTCCATTATAAACTTCTGTGAAGCCCTTGGTGGGTCAAAGCGCTCAGCACACATCTAGATAAGTTCCTAAGGGGGTCTACTTTCCAAAATGGTGTCACTTGTGGGGGGTTTCTACTGTTTAGGTACATTAGGGGCTCTGCAAATGCAATGTGACACCTGCAGACCATTCCATCTAAGTCTGCATTCAAATGGCACTCCTTCCCTTCTGAGCCCTCCCATGTGCCCAAACAGTGGTTCCCCCCACATATGGTGTATCATCGCACTCAGGACAAATTGGGCAACAAATTTTGGGGTCCAATTTCTCCTGTTACCCTCAGGAAAATACAAAACTGGGGGCTAAAAAAATAATTTTTGTGAGAAAAAAATTTTGTTTTATTTTTACGGCTCTGCATTATAAACTTCTGTGAAGCACTTGGTGGGTCAAAGTGCTCACCACACCTCTAGATAAGTTCCTTAGGGGGTCTACTTTCCAAAATGGTGTCATTTGTGGGGGGTTTCAATGTTTAGGCACATCAGTGGCTCTTCAAACGCAACATGGCGTCCCATCTCAATTCCTGTCAATTTTGCTTTGAAAAGTCAAACGGCGCTCCTTCCCTTCCGAGCTCTCCCATCCACCCAAACAGTGGTTTACCCCCACATATGGGGTATCAGCGTACTCAGGACAAATTGTACAACAACTTTTGGGGTCCAATTTCTTCTCTTACCCTTGGGAAAATAAAAAATTGGGGGCAAAAAGATAATTTTTGTGAAAAAATATGATTTTTTATTTTTACGGTTCTACATTATAAACTTCTGTGAAGCACTTGGTGGGTCAAAGTGCTCACCACACCTCTAGATAAGTTCCTTAGGGGGTCTACTTTCCAAAATGGTGTCACTTGTGGGGGGTTTCAATGTTTAGGCACATCAGTGGCTCTTCAAACGAAACATGAGGTCCCATCTCAATTCCTGTCAATTTTGCATTGAAAAGTCAAACGGCGCTCCTTCCCTTCCGAGCTCTCCCATCCGCCCAAACAGTGGTTTACCCCCACATATGGGCTATCAGCGTACTCAGGACAAATTGTACAACAACTTTTGGGGTCCAATTTCTTCTCTTACCCTTGGGAAAATAAAAAATTGGGGGCGAAAAGATAATTTTTGGGAAAAAATATGATTTTTTATTTTTACGGTTCTACATTATAAACTTCTGTGAAGCACTTGTTGGGTCAAAGTGCTCACCACACCTCTAGATAAGTTCCTTAGGGGGTCTACTTTACAAAATGGTGTCACTTGTGGGGGGTTTCAATGTTTAGCCACATCAGGGGCTCTCCAAACGAAACATGGCATCCCATCTCAATTCCAGTCAATTTTGCATTGAAAGTCAAATGGCACTCCTTCGCTTCCGAGCTCTGCCATGCGCCCAAACAGTGGTTTACCCCCACATGTGGGGTATTGGCATACTCAGGACAAATTGTACAACAATGTTTGGGGTCCATTTTCTCCTGTTACCCTTGGTAAAATAAAACAAATTGGAGCTGAATTAAATTTTTTGTGAAAAAAAGTTAAATGTTCATTTTTATTTAAACATTCAAAAAATTCCTGTGAAGCACCAGAAGGGTTAATAAACTTCTTGAATATGGTTTTGAGCACCTTGAGGGGTGTAGTTTTTAGAATGGTGTCACATTTGGGTATTTTCTATCATATAGACCCCTCAAAATGACTTCAAATGAGATGTGGTCCCTAAAATAAAATGGTGTTGTAGAAATGAGAAATTGCTGGTCAACTTTTAACCCTTATAACTCCCTAACAAAAAAAAATTTTATTTCCAAAATTGTGCTGATGTAAAGTAGACATGTGGGAAATGTTATTTATTAAGTATTTTGTGTGACATATCTCTGTGATTTAATTGCATAAAAATTCAAAGTTGGAAAATTGCGAAATTTTCATAATTTTCGCCAAATTTCCGTTTTTTTCACAAATAAACGCAGGTACTATCAAATAATTTTTACCATTGTCATGAAGTACAATATGTCACGAGAAAACAATGTCAGAATCACCAGGATCCATTGAAGCGTTCCAGAGTTATAACCTCATAAAGGGACAGTGGTCAGAATTGTAAAAATTGGCCCGGTCATTAACGTGCAAACCACCCTTGGGGGTAAAGGGGTTAAGGGCAAACTCGGCCAATGGCAAAAAAGCCACCCAATCATCCTGATCAGCAGACACAAAGCATCTCAAATAGGTCTCCAAGGTCTGATTAGTTTGCTCAGTCTGGCCATTAGTCTGAGAATGGAAAGCCGAGGAAAAGGATAGGTCAATGCCCATCCTACCACAAAAGGCTCGCCAAAACCTTGAAACAAACTGGGAACCTCTGTCGGACACAATATTCTCCGGAATACCATGCAAACGTACCACATGCTGAAAAAACAACGGAACCAAATCTGAAGAAGAAGGCAATTTAGGCAAAGGCACCAAATGAACCATCTTAGAAAATCGGTCACAGACAACCCAGATAACCGACATTCTTTGGGAAACAGGAAGATCGGAAATAAAATCCATAGAAATATGTGTCCAGGGCCTCTCGGGGACCGGTAATGGCAAAAGCAACCCACTAGCGCGGGAACAGCAAGGCTTAGCCTGCGCACAAATCCCACAGGACTGCACAAAAGAACGCACATCCAAATCTCTGGTACCAAAAATCCCAGGATGGCCAGCCAACACAAAAAATGAACCTCAGAAATCACTTTACTAGTCCATCTATCAGGAACAAACAGTTTCCCCACAGGACAGCGGTCAGGCTTATCAGCCTGAAATTCCTGAAGAACCCGTCGCAAATCTGGGGAGATGGCAGAAATAATCACCCCTTCCTTCAAAATGATGACCGGCTCAAGGACCCCAGGAGAATCAGGCAAAAAACTCCTAGAGAGGGCATCAGCCTTAACATTCTTAGTACCAGGAATGTACGAGACCACAAAATCAAAACGGGAGGAAAACAGGGACCATCGAGCCTGTCTAGGATTCAGCCGTTTGGCAGACTCGAGGTAAATCAGATTCTTATGATCGGTCAGGACCACAATACGGTGCTGGGCCCCCTCAAGCCAATGTTACCACTCCTCAAATGCCCACTTCATAGCCAACAACTGCCGATTTCCTACATCATAATTGCGTTCCGCAGGCGAAAACTTCCGAGAAAAGAAGGCACACGGTTTCAAGGAACCATCAGAATTCCTCTGAGACAAAACGGCCCCTGCCCCAATCTTAAACGCGTCAACCTCAACCTGAAATGGAAAAGAAACATCTGGCTGATGCAACACAGGGGCAGAAGTAAAATGGCGTTTAAGCTCCTGAAAGGCAGAAACAGCCGCGGAGGACCAATTCGTCACATCAGCGCCTTTCTTGGTCAAATCGGTCAGAGGTTTAACCACACTGGAGAAGTTGGCAATGAAACGACAATAAAAATTAGCAAAGCCCAAGAATTTCTGAAGGCTCTTCACAGATGTGGGCTGAATCCAATCATGAATGGCCTGAACCTTAACCGGATCCATTTCTATAGATGAGGGAGAAAAAATGAAACCCAAAAAAGAAACCTTCTGCACTCCAAAGAGGCACTTTGACCCCTTCACAAATAAAGCATTATTACGGAGGATCTGAAATACCATCCTGACCTGTTTCACATGAGACTCCCAATCATTGGAAAAAATCAAAATATCATCCAAATATACAACCATGAATTTATCAAGATAACTCCGAAAGATATCATGCATGAAGGATTGGAACACAGATGGGGCATTAGAGAGTCCGAATGGCATCACAAGGTATTCAAAATGGCCTTCGGGCGTATTAAATGCAGTTTTCCATTCGTCACCCTGCTTGATACGAATAAGATTATATGCCCCTCGAAGGTCAATCTTAGTAAACCAGCTAGCCCCCTTAATCCTAGCAAACAAATCAGTAAGCAAAGGCAAGGGGTATTGAAATTTGACCGTGATCTTATTCAAGTGGCGATAATCAATACAGGGTCATCCTTCTTGGCAACAAAAAAGAACCCCGCTCCCAACGGTGAAGAAGATGGCCGAATATGCCCTTTCTCCAAAGACTCTTTAATATAGCTCCGCATGACGGTATGTTCAGGCACAGACAGGTTGAAAAGTCGGCCCTCAGGGAACTTACAACCTGGAATCAAGTCAATAGCACAATCACAGTCCCTATGCGGTGGAAGGGAACTGGATTTGGGCTCATCGAATACATCCTGGAAGTCTGACAAAAACTCAGGAACTTCAGAAGGGGGGGAAGAGGAAATTGACATCAAAGGAACCTGATCATGAACCCCCTGACAACCCCAACTAGTCACAGACATGGATTTCCAGTCTAACACCGGATTATGTAGCTGCAACCATGGAAAACCCAGCACAATATCATCATGCAAATTATGCAACACCAGAAAACGACAATCTTCCTGATGGGCTGGCGCCATGCGCATGGTCAGCTGTGTCCAAAACTGAGGTTTATTTTTAGCCAACGGTGTAGCATCAATGCCCCTCAAAGGAATAGGGTTCTGCAAAGGCTGCAAGGGAAAACCACAACGTCTGGCAAATTCTAAGTCCACTAAGTTCAGAGCGGCGCCTGAATCCACAAATGCCATGACAGAAAATGATGATAATGAGCAGATCAAGGTCACAGATAACAGAAATTTAGGTTGTATAGTACTGATGGCAACAGAACTAGCGATTCTCTTTGTACGCTTAGGGCAATCAGAAATAACATGAGCAGAATCGCCGCAGTAAAAACACAACCTATTCTGACGCCTGAATGTTTGACGATCAGCTCTAGACAAAATCCTATCACACTGCATAGGCTCAGGGCTCCGCTCAGAGGGCAACGCCACAGTGTGCACAACTTTGCGCTCGCGCAAGCGCCGATCAATCTGAATGGCCAGAGACATAGAATCACTCAGACCAGCAGGCGTGGTGAACCCCACCATAACGTCTTTAACGGATTCAGAAAGACCCTTGAGATGGGTCTCTGGAGAAGGTGGTCCCTGTACTGACAGCAAACCCTGAACCTAGCAGCGCTACTAGAAGTAGCCGTGGGGGGTACCTAACACTCCCTAGACCCCTCGGCACAGTCTAAGATCTAACTACCCCTAAAGACAGAAACAGGAAACCTATATTGCCTCAGAGAAAATCCCCAAAGGATAGATAGCCCCCCACAAATATTGACTGTGAGAGGAGAGGGAAATAACATACGCAGACATGAAATCAGATTTTAGCATAGGAGGCTATACTAGCTAAAAAGAAAGAATAGAACAGAGTACTATGCAGTCAGCATAAAAACACTAGAAAATATCCACCACAGAAAATACGAATCACCACATCTGACTAAAGACATGGGGGGTATATCTGCATCTCCAGAGACTCAGCTTGGCTGCAAAAAATCCTTCACAGACAAAACTGGACAAGACAAAAACATGAATATGCACAGAACTATAAGGTCCACAGCAGGTGGACAGCAAAAACAAAGCCAGGACTTATTTTTGTAGAAAAGCACAGCAAACTGGAGAGACCAGCAGGGAAGTGAATCCTGCAAAAACAATGAACAATTGGCACTGACTAAAGAGTCCTGCAAAGCTATATACCCCAGTCAGTTTTGCATTTAGTAGATACACCTGTCCACTCCTGCAGTCCAGGCACAACTGCATTACCCTCTACAACCACCGGAGGGAGCCCAAAAGCTGAATTCACAACAGATTCCCAGACTTTTAAGAACTCTGATGTGGGCCGCCGTGTGTATGGCAAAAATTTTAATTTTCCATGGCCACGACCGCTCCCCAACACTCAAGGTCCACCAATGCCATTTGTTATGGTTAGTGATGAGGCCTTTCAGATGTGTGAAAACCTACTGAAGCCATATTCCAGTCGGGACTTGAACAACACTAAAAGGATTTTTAACTACAGAATTACCAGGGCACGAAGAACAGTAGAGTGTACCTTTGGGATTCTAGTATGAAAATGGCGCATTCTTGCATCAGCCATTAATCTAAAAATAGAGACAGTCGACGAGGTGGTCAAAGCCTGTGTGGTTCTGCACAATTACATAATGGCTAAGGAGCAGCCCAACATTGAACTGGATGAACCAGCTGCACACCCACTGCCCGATTACCAGCATCACCCGCTGTGGACAACAGCTGAAGTTGGCCACATGTGGGACCAATTTGCTGCCTTTTTTTATTCGGATATTGGACGTGTGTCATGGCAGGGCAATGTTGTGTAAATGTCCTGTTGTTATTTTATCTGTACCAGTTATTTTCTTACATGTTACTAATGTTTCTCGTTAATAAACTTTTATTTTTTGGTGTCTTGACCATGTCTCATATGCATTTCCTCTACAAACCGAGGTTGTCCTCACACTAGCAGTATTTGGTCTGTATTTATTATCAGTATTTGTAATCCAAAACCAGGAGTGGGTGATAAAGGCTGAGGTGCTAGATATGTTAATATTATAATTTTCCTCTAATTGTTCCACTCCTTGTTTTGTCTTACAAATACTGATATAAAATACTGAGCACATACTGCTAGTCTGACGGCAGCCATGTTGTTTTAGTGGAAAGGTTGTTGACATCATTGCGTCTTGATTCTGTTCTGCTATGCAGTATCCATTGGACACAGACTGAAGAGACAATGGCTGTCATACAAAACAGATCTATACTCATCAAGTCAGGTGTCTGAAATAATGAATTGATGATGCACATATAACAGCCTCATGAATTCACTATTTCTGACACATGTCCAGGTGAGCATAGATATGCCGTGTATGACCGCCATCGTCCCTTCACTTTGTGTGAAATAGATTACGTACACAGAAGAGAAAAAGGAGGTTATACAATGCACTTCTCTACTCACCAGGTCAGGTGTCCTAACTAATGAGTTTTTGGGCAGATGACCTGTTGAGTATAGTTTTGCATTGTATAGCCACCATTTTCTCTTCAGTCTGCAACACTAGTCACAGACTAAGCAGAATGAAGAGATTATGGAGAAAATACAAGTATAAATATTTTGGTCCACCTCATAGCTCTATACGAATGACACACAAAGTGTTGTACTTGCTAACTATTGTGGAGCTATGATGTGGCCAAAAAATAAAGTGTGCGGCGCATTGTTTTATTTGGCGCACAGTGTTTGTTGCCGGCGGTGAAAGACACAATTAACCAAACATAATTGGGGGCAAAAAACTTGTATTTATTTTAGAACAACAAAAATATTTATTTAACTGTGCTTGCTTGGGGTAGAGTGATGGAAGCGGGGGGGGGGGGGGTGAAGCTGTGAGGCCTGGCTAACAGTGGACGACACAGGGGTGGCAGGAGAGGGGGCAATGAAACTTGTTGGGTATGTTAGTTCGGGGATAGGGCTTGACACATGAGAGGCCTGAGACGCACTGGAAGGGTGAGACAAACCTGACATTACAGACATACTGGGAGGTGAGGGGGGAGGAATACTAAGAGTACGCTGTTTTTTATTTTTTCTCCCTTTCTGGGATCGCCGGGTTCTGGTAAGCCTCGGTGGGCTCATATGTCATGGCATGGTCGTGATTGATGACCTGTCAGGGTCCGGCTGCACTGTGCCAGAGTTCATAGTGCTCGTAGAGCATGCAGTAATGCCAGAGTCCATAGTGCTCGTAGAGTGTGCAGCCATGCCAGAGTCCATAGTGCTCGTAGAGCGTGCAGCCATGCCTGAGTCCATAGTGCTCATAGAGCATGCAGCCATGCCAGAGTCCATAGTGCTCATAGAGCGTGCAGCCATGCCAGAGTCCATAGTGCTCGTAGAGCGGAAGGCCATGCCAGAGTCCATAGCTCTTGTAGAGCGGAAGGCCATGCCAGAGTCCATAGCGCTTTTAGAGCAGAAGGACATGCATGGGTCCTGCTGCATCATGGTGGTGGCGGTACGGAAGGCCATGCCAGGGTCCTGCTGCATCGTGGTGGTGGTTGTATGGAAGGCCATGCCAGGGTCCTGCTGCATCGTGGTGATGGCAGTACGGAAGGCCATGCCAGGGTCCTGCTGCATCATGGTGGTGGTACGGAAGGCCATGCCGGGGTCCTGCTGCATCGTGGTGTCAGTGGAGGAGGTCCAAGCAGGAGCAGCGTTTGTCATGGTGGTGGTGGTGGGCTTTCCAACAGCACTCGGCATGGTTGTGGTGCTGTACTGGTGTCCGGGAGTGCTAGGAATAGAGGTGGCCATGCAGTGGTATGCAGCAGATGTCAGCATTGATGTTAATCGTGACAGTGAAGGCACAGGTGGATATGCCGCCACTGTCTGCTGAAAATACCGACTCTGCTGCATAGCCTGCACGTAAGCAGCTTTGCAGGCCTGCATGACACTAAGCTGGAGATCAGGAGTAAGGTGTTCTAACATGCCCTGCTCAATTTGGTTAAAAAAATGATGTGCTGGCCTCTGGATGTCGACTTTTACTTGGTCAAGGCTTTTGATGACCTCCTGCATACGTGTATTCAAGTGGCTAAGGGAAATATCCATTCGGTCACCCAAAGCCTTGAGTCCTTCATGAAAAACTGAGCTCAAGAGCAAAAGCTCAACACAGGCATGAGGGACCTGTCCGATGCCCTCTGCCACTGCCGGGAGGAGCCCCCCCAAAAAAAGGGGCAGAGGCAGAGGACCGGGAAAGGGGAAGACCTGATGGACCAGCTTCCTGGTCTCCAGTTTGTGTGGCAGGCCCACTTGCTGAAGCGCTGCTGGATGGCTGAGATGGGTCCGTGGCTGTCTGATGAAGGACCGCTCCAGAACCTGGGCCAACAGAACTGCTCCATGTGGTGTGAAAAAAGGAAAAAAAATAATACCAAAAATTAACCAGATGCCAACTCCTGTGGAATAGAAACATACAGATTATGGCAATACGACACAACCTAATGCTCGGGAGAAATACTTACGTTTTCTGGGCAAGGACTGGTCTTAAAAATGCCAGAATGCGATGGTATTTATACTTTCGGATCCTTGCTCCTGAACCACTGGGAACACGGCTCTCTTGACGCAGGTCCTTGTTGAAGCGGTCCTTCATCGAACGCCAACGTGTTTTGACTTTGAGCACTGTTGAAAAAACAAAAAATTATGGTTAGACAATGTACTTTTCGCCGTGCTCACATAACTGTGTGTGATGAGAGAAGCTCCTGAGAGTTTCTCTCATCACACACAGTTGTGTGAGCACGGCCAAGGTCTCTGCTGCTTCACACTGCATTCTAATACTTACAAAATGCAGTTCAGACCCGAGTGGGGGCGTTGTCCCAGCCATCCCACATTGATTTGGCCACCTCATTCCATAGGCGCTGGATCGTCATGTTGTCCGAGTGCTGTGGAACCCGGGTGTCCCACAACGGGACTCGCTCCTGGACCAGGGAGATGAGGAGGTCATTTTCTATGAGGTCTTCATCCCGTTCTGGAACCTAAACATTAAATACAGACATTAATGTTGGATACATTAACATAAGGAAAAGAAAGAAAACAGAGGCTGAGAAATGGCATGAATAAGGAAAGTCAAGATACAAAAGGAGTCCAGAAGAAACATGTAAAGAAAGAGGAAGGTAAAGAAAGGAAGATTAAAGAATACTAAAGTGAGGATACTGTAAACAGTCAGCCTTGTATACGTACACGCTGCCGCCTTGCCACCCGACCGTGACTCTGCTGCCCTGCCCAGCCTCTGCCACAGTAGAGGAAGTGCTCTAAAAAATGAAAAAAAAAACAAACAATTGTCATATGTGTAGATATGACAGTGAATACTTACCAATCTGAGGAGGGGAGTACTCACTTCACTGACATGTTCGGCTTTAGAAGGCCCAAGACGTTGCTCCTCATAACAAGAAGACATTCTGATGCATGCAGAAAGAAAGAAATGGAAGAAATTAGAGACAGAAAATAGAAAATAAAGGCATTGGCTAGGATATACTCACATTTTTCTGAGTGTAGATTCCTTCCTGTGTCTGGTCTGCTGCGTCTGAAAAGCTTCTCTGTCTTCTGCATAGTGACCTGCAACTGTCCACTCCCTCCCTTTATCACCTTGTATGTGGGGGGTGGCTTATCAGTGTCTAGACATGTTTTTCTCTGGTGCAACGCATGTGTTCACGAACGCAAGCAAACGCATGTGCTTGTGAATGCATGCGTTCACATAGACAGCAATGCGTTTTTTTGGCGCATTCCTTACGCAAACGACCGCATACGTTTTTAGGCGGCAAATTGACGGCTCTAAAATTACTACATGTAGCATTTACCGCGCCAACCCGCAGACAACGAAACGACGCATGCGTCGTCAAACGCAGCCAAAAGCAGCCGATCGCAGACGCATGCGTCCCTAATGTTAAATATAGGAATACACAACGCATGCGGATATTTGCGGAAGAAACGCTGCGGACACAACCGCAAATGTGAAACCGGCCTAACACAGTCACAAGCCTGAATTTCTGACCCATAAAGTTTGTCTTTTCCTCTGGGAAGTCTGTAAACATATAGCACACATTGTAGCACATCATATAGATAATCTAATAATAATTGTTTTTCTTTTAGTCCAGGGCCCAGCCATGCATACAAGAATGGTGGGAGTGAGCCATGCATACAATGAGGAGACTGGAGGAGCCATGCATAAAACGAGGGAGCCACGCATAGAGAGACAGGGATGAGGGGACAATGCATACCCAGCTTACACTTGAGTCAATTAACTTAACCAGTTTTCCATGGCAAAATTAGGTGTCTCGGCTTATACTCGGGTCAGCTTATTCTCCAGTATATACGGTAAGTATGTAAAATTTTGTTTTTTTTTCTTTATAAAATGAATTAAATGGATGTTGGA
Source organism: Ranitomeya imitator (assembly GCF_032444005.1). Classification (NCBI taxonomy): domain Eukaryota; kingdom Metazoa; phylum Chordata; class Amphibia; order Anura; family Dendrobatidae; genus Ranitomeya; species Ranitomeya imitator. Next base: position 324,570,052 of record NC_091286.1, on the reverse strand, counting down.
GGGGGGCTGCAAATGATGATGATGTGGCTGCAATTTACAAATGATGAAGAAGTGCTACAAATGATGGAGGGGGATGCAAATGATTATGGAGGGGGCTGCAATTTGCAAATGATGAATAGGGGGCTGCAAATTATGGAGGGGGAGTGCACATGATGAAGTGAGGGGAGAATGGGGGACTGCAAATGATGAAGGGAGAGGGGGACTGCGAATGATGAAGTGATGGGGACTGCAAATGATAAAGTGAGGGATGGGGACAGCAATTGAATTGAAGGTGAGGGGATAGGGAGTGCAAATGAGGACCTGGGTGAGAGAGCAAATAATGAATTTTGAGGGTGATGGAAGTAAATGATTTATTGGGGCAGAAGGGCATGTAAATATAATGAATCGGGGGAGTGAGAGGCACATAATGGGTGGCATTGAAGAGGCAGTGACGGATAATGAATTGCGGGAAGAGTACAGGGGCTAATTAATGTATATATTTACTAAGTGGGGAAAAATGGCAATTTATAGCCGGTGGGCTACTAATTATACACTGCTCAAAAAAATAAAGGGGACACTTATACAACAGAATATAACTTCAAGTAAATCAAACTTCTGTGAAATCAAACTGTCCACTTAGGAAGCAACACTGTGTGACAATCAATTTCACAGGCTGTTGTACAAATGGAATAGACATCAGATGGAAGTTATTGGCAATTGTCAAGACACACTCAATAAAGGAGTAGTTCTGCAGGTGGGGACCACAGACCACATCTCAGCACCAATGATTTTTGACTGATGTTTTGGTCACTTTTGAATGTTGGTTGTGCTTTCACACTCATTGCAGAATGAGATGGACTCACACAAGTGGCTCAGGTAGTGCAGCTCATCCAGGATGGCACATCAATGCAAGCTGTGGCAAGAAGGTTTGCTGTGTCTGTCAGCGTAGTGTTCAGAGGCTGGATGCACTACCACAAGACAGGCCAGTATGACAGGAGGTGTGGAGGGGGCCGTAGGAGGGCAACAACCCAGCAGCAGGACCCCTACATCAGCCTTTGTTCAAGGAGGAACAGGAGGAGCACAGTCAGAGCTCTGCAAAATGACCTCCAGCAGGCCACAAATGTGCATGTGTCTTCACAATTGGTTAGAAACTGACTCCATGAGGTTGGTCTGAGTGCCCGACATGCACAGATGGGGGTTTTGCTCACAGCCCAACAGAGTACAGGACGCTTGCCATTTGCCACAGAACACCAGGATTGGCAAACTCGCCACTGGCGCCCTGTGCTCTTCACAGATGAAAGCAGGTTCACACTGAGCACATGTGACAGGCATGACAAAGTCTGCAGATGCTGTGGAGAGCGATCTGCTGCCTGCAACATCCTTCAGCATGACTGGTTTGGCAGTGGCTCAATAATGGTGTGGGGTGGCATTTCATTGGAGGGCCACACATCCCTCCATGTGCTCGCCAGAGGAAGCCTTACTGCATTAGGTACCGAGATGAGATCCTCAGACCCCTTGTGAGACCATATTCTGGTGCGGTTGGTCCTGGGTTCCTCCTAATGCAGGACAATGCGAGACCTCATGTGGCTGGAGTGTGTCAGCAATTCCTGCAAGATGAAGGCATTGAAGCTACTGTATGGACTAGCCCGCCCGTTCCCCAGACCTGAATCCAATTGAACACATCTGGGACATCATGTCTCGTACCATCCACCAACGTCACATTGCACCATAGACTATCCAGGAGTTGACGGATGCTTTAGTTCAGGTCTGGGAGGAGATCCCTCAGGAGACCATCTGGCCCCTCATCAGGACCATGCCCAGGCATTGTAGGGGAGTCATACAGGCATGTGAAGCCAACACACACTACTGAGCATAATTTCCTTGTCTTAAGGCATTTCCATGGAAATTGGATCAGCCTGTAACTTAATTTTCCACTTTGATTTTGATCATCATTCCAACTTCAGACCTCCGTGGGATATTAGTTGTGATTTACATTGATAATTTTAAGGTTTTATTGTTCTCAACACATTCCACTATGTAATTAATAAAGATTTACAACTTGAATATTTCGTTCAGTGATATCTAGGATGTGTGATTTTAGTGTTCCCTTTATTTTTTGAGCAGTGTATATTAATGGTGGGTGCACATCTGTATTCAGATGTATAGTGTAGAAGAAAGGGAAAAGTGAGGAATGTGCTCTGGAAGCAGAGCTCTAGGTAACTATGTGATATTTTATGCAGAGGCGAGTCCTGGCTAGTTTTAGGTCAGAGAGGGTTGGTGTGGATGAGCTAGCAAGGTGCAGGGACAAGTAGTGAAGGCTACTTGCGGACATATGCGGCACTTGTAGTTTTGCACTTGCTGTGAGACAAAAAAACACTGCTAGCAGCGTTTTTTTTCCATTGCTGCAAGTACCGCATTTGCCAGATCGTGGCAAAACCACAAGTGCCGCACATGTCTGCAGGATCTGCTGCAAAATGCTACTTTCACATCAGCCATTTTTGCCAAAGTCACTGCCGATAGTGTCATACTCACCAATGGGAGAGGCAGCACTAAAAGCTCCTGCTCCATGTTGAACAAAATTAATTTCTATGGAATCGCTGCCGTGATTGATGATTTCCTTCAAGTAGCTCGACTCAGCTACACCCAAAAATCCTCAGACTCACGACAACTCTTCACTCTTCCCAGAATCCACCAGGAATATGCAAATGATCTCCCTTTGTGCTTCAATCCCTGGTTATAGGAATAACTACAAATCAATCCCTTCCTATCACCAATAACAAGCTTCTTACACCTCTCAACTGGAATTGCATTATGACCCAAAATCCTTCAGTAATCTTCAAATTTTAATACACCTTGTAAATAGTTAAGACACTCAGTGCCAGAGGCAGCAAAACAACCAAAAACCATCGTTTAGCCTTCACTATATTTGAATGTAGGTGCTGTGTTCTTTTGATTGTAGGCCTCATTCCATTTTCAGAGAACAGTAGAATGCTGTGTGCCTTACCTAAAAGCTCTATCTTGGTCTCATCTGTCCACAAGATGCTTTCCCAGAAGGATTTTAGCTTACTCACATACCTTTTGGTAAGTTACAGATTAGTATTTTTATGTCTCTATGTCAGCAGTGGGGTTCTACTAGGTCTTTTGCCATAGTGTTTCATTTCATTCAAATGTTGACGGATAGTTTGCTCTGACACTGATGCACCCTGAGCCTGCAGGACAGCTTGAATTTCTTTGGAACTTGATTGGTGCTGCTTATCTACCATCTGGACTATCCTGTGTTGCAACCTTTCTTCAATTTTTCTCTGCTGTCTGGGTCCAGGGAGAATGGCTACAGTGCCATGGGTTCTAAACTTCTTAATTATGTTGTGCAACATGACCAAAAAGGAACATCAAGATCTCTGCATTTGGACTTGGAACCTTGAGTTTGTTGATATTTATCAACAAATTGATTCTCAAGTCCTAAGACAGATCTCTTCTCATCTTTCTATTCTCCATACATAGTGTGGCACACACAGACACGCCATGCAAATTTTGAATCAATGTCTTCCCATTTTATCTGTTTCTGGCGTAATTGCAGCTGTAATTGTGACAAAAGGAGGCTCTTAAAAGTACTTAAGGGGGTGAATAGGCATGCACAATGAAGTTTTTGCTTATTTTGTCGTTCTTATTTGATTCGCAATAAAAAGAAATTTTTTTTTCACATTTGCAGGCATGTTTTTTACATAAACTAATGCTAACACTCACAAAAACAGTGTAATACCAGATTGTGAGGTAGCAAAGTGTCAAAATATGAAAAGGCCAAGGGGGTGAACACTTTTGGAACCAACTAAGATATATACAGTATATGTATATATATATATATATATATATATATATATATATATATATATTTATGTATTTCCTCAGTGAAGGCTAATTTGGATTTAGCCACTTTGCTCTGAACAAAGAGCAATTAATCCTGCACAGTTTGCCATATAATGTATTTAAGAAATCTTGCTCCCTTATTAACATACTAATTACACTAATTTTAAGCACCCAAATTCAGAATTTATTATCCAGTAATATATATTTCAGACAAAGACTCCGAGTGAGGTCAATGGATTAGGGCATCTACCATGTTGGCCACATTGCCTCAATAAAAGAAGCATGCAATCAAATCCAAATTCTTTGTTCTTTATGTTTGCTGAAGGGGAGGGCAGAAGTTCATACAGTTTAGCCAATCTCCCACAGCTCCTGCATTTTCTGCCATTCTATGGTGGCTCCCTGAGAGAAATCTATTATCCCACTAATAATTATTGGCATTTTGTGCGCCGCTCTGCAATTCTTTTCAATATAAAGTAGCATTCAAAACATTTTAAATCATTTTAATTCTTCTAGTAAAGTTTGAGAAAGTGGATTGAATATATACTGAAATCTTTCTTGTTAGTATAATTGCTTTTAATGGAACACCTGTATAACTTTGTGTTAATGAGTGCTTAATCATGTTATAATTAAAAAAATATTGCCTAATAAATGAAACAAAGACATAAGAAACGTTGCAGATTTTTAATTAAGTTGTCTCATTTCTGGCTGTCACCAAAGCTTTAAAAAAGCATCTAAACATCTAATAAAATAGAGCCATATCAATAACAAAGGTTGGATGAGGCCATGATTACTCCTCTGGCAAGCTGTAAGGTTAAACACTATCTCTATGTATTTCATTGAGCGAAGCACATTAAGAGGAAAGGATTTGAGATATGATCCCCACAGCTTCAGAGATTTCTCTTTCTATTTTAAATTACCAGTTTAATTGACAAGACTGCTTCTATCCCACCTCCAATGGAGTCGAAATCTCCCTATCTCTGAAGTTTGTGATATTGATCTTAAAAAACAGCTTGGAGCCAAATAAATAAAAGCCGCTTATTGACTTTAAATCATTACCACCTATTGAGTGGATTCTTGGTTGAATCTTAACATAATTTAACATTTTTATGAGCCATGTCATAAAATTACATTTGTTACAACTAAATGACATTGTATTACAGACAGAATTATTCTCACTGCTATATGGGAAAACAAATGATAATTTAATTGTGAATGTATTTTTTATTTCTTTGCTTGATTTTTTGTTTGTTACTTTTTTATGTTATTTAGATCATTAGCAGAACAAATGAAATCTGTCTTGCAAGTGCCAAAATGGCGAGATACTGTACCCTATAAATCAAAGTCTGAGTCAGACCCTTTAACCAGCCTTACAACATGACCAGAGATAATAGTTAGATAATAAATTAGAGATGAAAGCTAAACTAGAAACTAATCTATAGACAGTTCTTTTTGGGTGTAGAGCATAGTATGGCTGACTGAACCATGCCACAGCTTGACACAGTAATGTGAAGTTCTTTCCCTCGTGGAGCGTTACTAGTCAGATTCCGTATTCCGTCATTATATCTCTTAGACATACTCGTTTAAGGCATGATGTTGATTGGGGGGAGGGGATATATGCAAACTCCTTGCAGATGTTGTCCTTGGTGGGATTTGAACCCAAGACTCCAGCGCTGCAAGAAAGCAACTAATGTAAAAAATGCTAAACAGGTCTAGTATCTTAGGAAAACATTAAGCATGCAAAAAGTTAAACTGGAACAAAAACTTCACCTAGAGCATACCTCCAATATGCACTAAAGCAAGCAACAGAAAAAAAAAAGACTTTGAAGCAGGTTTAAATTTTGTATCTAGACCAAAGATTTTTAGTTAACATTACTTCTCATTGAAGACTTGTCATTCAGAAAATAATGTCAGGGCTAGAGATGAGCGAAACGGGTCGAAATTTTTCAAAAGTCGCTGACTTTTGGCAAGGTCGGGTTTCATGAAACCCGACCCGACCCCAGTGTGGGGTCGGCCATGAATTCGGCGATCTTTTGAATCTAGAATCGGAATTCCGATACCGATTCCCGATATGTTTATATCGGGAATTGGTATTGGAATTCAGATTTAAGTGGAAAATAAAGAATTAAAATAAAAAATATCGCAATACTTACCCTCTGACGTGCCCTGGTATTAACCGGGAACCTTCCTTCCTTAGAATCAGCCTTCCAGGACCTTGCGGTGACGTCGCGGTGACGTCGCGGCTTGTGATCGGTCGCGCGAGCGGTCACATGGGCGGCCACCGCGACGTCACCGCAAGGTCCTGGAAGGCTGATTCTAAGGAAGGAAGGTTCCCGGTTAGTACCAGGGCGCGTCAGAGGGTAAGTATTGCGATATTTTTTATTTTTATTCTTTATTTTACACTAAAATATGGATCGCAGGGCCTGAAGGAGAGTTTCCGCTCCTTCAGACCCTGGGAACCATGGAAACCCAATGCATTGCATTGGGTTTCGGGTCTCGGCCGACCCCGACCCCGACTTTTTTATAGGATCGGCCGATTTCACTCGACCCGACTTTTGAAAAAGTCGGGTTTCGTGAAACCCGACCCGATCCTATAAAAGTAAAGGTCGCTCAACCCTAGTCAGGGCAAAGAGTTTCACTCCTGATCATATCAGGGCCCTAGGTCTTGTAATAGTAATATGAACTCTAAGAAGCACCTGCATTACCATATTCAAAAGGGAACTTCCTGTTTTTTGGCTTCCTCTTCTCTTTCAGAGTTCTATTATGAAACTTCCTTGCTAGAAACTTGCTAGAAGTATTACATAATATGCTTACCAGGATGTTACATGTAATTCCCAGGGGATAAGTAGTTTCTGTCATGATAAAATCGCTAGAGATGAGCAAGTCGATTCAATGCGAAACGACATGCAGACAAATTTCAAGAAATTTGCTCCAGTGAATTAAAAACAAATTGTGATCTTAAATTTGCAAGTGGTCCAAAAATACTCTGCCCCATTTTACATGACTGGGTAAGAATGCACGATTTTATACATTGATAAAGATTTCATTATTCAGACAGGACTCGCATGTCATCAGGCATAGCTGCCTGGCCATTCTGATGCCTTGCAGTTATCAAATCACATTAACCGCTCACTGTACATAAACGTCAGCACTTGCTGGGCTTTGTGCAGCACCAACATTTATGAGCAGTAGGGGGGCTCGCAGGGTTCAGGACCCCCATGGTCTTGCAATTGCTGAAATTCCTGTGCAGAGCAGTAGTTCTGATAGGTGACATCATCTGCACCTGATTGGATCAGGTCCCAATGATGTTAACCCCTTACTATTGCAACACTTAGAAGATAGATGAGGGAGACCACTACTGTACTCACCTCTCTGACACGCTCTGTGATGAGATCTGATCTCATCATGGGGGATTAATCGTTGTACCGGCAGCCGGAGGTCACCTGATGGCCTCTAGGTCTGCCTGCTACAGTGGTTCGTTAGTGTAAGGCTGGCGACACACATAGCGTATAAAAATATGGTCCACTTTTTACGGGCAAGATATGCAGAAATGTTCCCTGAACAGTGTTCCATATGTCATCCGTTGGCAAGGTGTGGCAGCATATTTTGAGCATGTAATCCTCCGTATGTAATCCGTATGGCATCCGTACTGCGTTTTTTTCTCTCAACCTTCCAAAATGGACACTTAATGGTTTTGAGGCCTGAAATTAATTTAAATCATCATTAGCAATCCTATTTACTGCATCTACAACAGGTGGCAGCCTCCAATCTGGCCATTTTGTTGCTGTGCTTCTGTTGGTGTGTTGGTGGTTTGTTGACAACATGTCAGAGCTACTTCATTTCACCCCATCTGAGCGTGTGTTATATAACTGGGTTTTGTCATGCCGCTTTGGCCAGCCATACCCAGTGATAGTGGATCGGATGAGGAGGAGACGAATGTGGGTCCATCCGCTTTTGAGGCAATGCCTTTTCCACCTGCTATATGCATCTCTGCGGACACATCCCGACAAATTTTTCCAGTATTGTCGCATGAGTATTGCCACATTTCTACAGACTTGCTCACTGTGCAGGTAGCTCATGTGTTTTTGGTTTTATAATTGTTCTCTTGTTTCTACAAGACTGGGGAGTCCACCACTCCCCTGTGGGTCATTTGCACTGTAGCTGTTCCATCCTGCAAGTTCCACATGGATATTTTCTCTCTGAACCCTGCTCATACATGTACTGTACAGATGATCAGGTTTTTAAATACATCAGATAGGGATTATATACATTAGATAGGACTGCTCTATTATGGGTATACCTTGGCGATTGGTGGAGCAGCTTAACATACTTTTTTTTTGCAAAAAAAAGTATTAACTAAATACCCTGTATTTTTTCATCTTTTGACTAGCACATGCTTATTTACTGTGACTTTTTTTTACAACAGAGTATTTTTTGACCTCTCTGCGCTTTTGTGTCTTCAAGTTCTTTGGTGGTGTGAACAGGTTTCTACAGACTTGTTCACTGTGCAGGTAGCCCATGTGTTTTTGGTTTTATAATTGTTCTCTTGTTTCTACAAGACTGGGGAGTCCACCACTCCCCTGTGGGTCATTTGCATTGTAGCTGTTCCATCCTGCAAGCTCCACATGGATATTTTCTCTCTGAACCCTGCTCATACAGGTACTGTACAGATGATCAGGTTTTTAAATACATCAGATAGGGATTATATACATTAGATAGGACTGCTCTATTATGGGTATACCTTGGCGATTGGTGGAGCAGCTTAACATACTTTTTTTGTTGCAAAAAACGTATTAACTAAATACCCTGTATTTTTTCATCTTTTGACTAGAACATGCTTATTTACTGTGACTTTTTTACAACAGAGTATTTTTTTACCTCTCTGTGCGCTTTTGTGTCTTCAAGTTCTTTGGTGGTGTGAACAGGTTTCTACAGACTTGTTCACTGTGCAGGTAGCCCATGTGTTTTTGGTTTTATAATTGTTCTCTTGTTTCTACAAGACTGGGGAGTCCACCACTCCCCTGTGGGTCATTTGCATTGTAGCTGTTCCATCCTGCAAGTTCCACATGGATATTTTCTCTCTGAACCCTGCTCATACAGGTACTGTACAGATGATCAGGTTTTTAAATACATCAGATAGGGATTATATACATTAGATAGGACTGCTCTATTATGGGTATACCTTGGCGATTGATGGAGCAGCTTAACATACTTTTTTTTTTTTTGCAAAAAAAGTATTAACTAAATACCCTGTATTTTTTCATCTTTTGACTAGCACATGCTTATTTACTGTGACTTTTTTTACAACAGAGTATTTTTTGACCTCTCTGTGCGCTTTTGTGTCTTCAAGTTCTTTGATAGTGTGAACAGGTTTCTACAGACTTGTTCACTGTGCAGGTGGCCCATGTGTTTTTGGTTTTACATTTGATATCTTGTTGGAGACCTTGCGCCCTGGAAAAAGATTTCAGGACACCAGGATGCGGAAATGTATATCTGCAGAGGAGCGTCTTCTCCTTACTTTACGGTATGTATTCCTCATCCTCACATACTCTATGTTGATGATGTGTCTGTAATAAATGGGTTATTTATTTATGTTTAGCAGCTGATGTAAATTTATTATTAATATATGTACAAACTCAACTAAAATAATAGTTAGAATATGTAGTTAATGTTAAATTCACATAGCCAGTGTTAATTTTTGAAGTTCCGACAGTTGAATTGCTTGCACCAAGCAAGAGAAAAATTAAAGATACCTCCATTAGATTTATAACCACCAATAATCATCAATGGGATAATGTTCAGGCAATACTACAGAAACATTGGTCTGTTCTTAAAACGGAACCGATACTGTCCAAGATAATTCCAGACCTTCCACTCATGACAGCTAGAAAAAGCAGGAACCTGATGGACCTCCTGGTAAATAGCCATTATGTTGCTAAGACCCCAAACTTCTTCAACTCAGGTAAACAAAAAATGGATGTTACCCCTGTGGTGATTGCATGGGATGTAAAAATTTGGTCAGTACCTCTTCTTTCTCTTCCGCAGATGGACAACGTAATTTCAAGATTTTGGATTATATCTCGTGTAGCACTACGCACGTAGTATATTGTGCCAAATGCCCTTGCGGCTTATTGTACGTGGGCCTCACCTCACATGAGTTGAGAGTGAGAACACGTGAACATGTCAGGGACATTTTAGCTGCCAAAAATGTGGAAGATGTTAGTGGCCTTAAAACTATCCCACGCCATTTTAGCATTCATCATAACTGTAACCCGATTGGGTTCCAAATGTGGGGGATTGATAGAATACGTCTTGGAATAAGAGGTGGAGATTTGAAAAGGGTCCTGGCACAACGTGAATGTCATTGGATTACAGTATTGGGAACTATGGCCCCAGCAGGCCTTAATGAACATATACGTTTTGTCCCTTTTTTGTAATTGAATTGTTCTCTGGATTTAACTTTTTAATTTTTTAACTGTGTGTCTTCTATTGTATTTGTAGTTATGTTTTCATATTGGTGGAATTGAGTTATTCCCTTTGCCCAGGTCCGTACGTGTCATTAGGAGAATCTTGCTCTCTGGGATGCAGTTCCTTACCTTTGGGATTCCTGATATACATCATCGAGAAGTGTCTACTGCCTATTTTGTTTACGTCACATATTATTTTGTATTTTTTTGTCATCTTGTCACATTGTTGTATTACTGTTCACTATGCTTATTTTGACCTTTTATAATATTGTATATTGCACTTGTACTTGTACTTGATGAGATATTTGTTCACATGCTATCATTTTTAAGGCTTCTTATTTTTGTTTTGTTTTTGGTTTGAACTGTATCACTTTATTTGCATTGTCACTTTATTGACTGCTGTAGTACTTATTAGTATGTCTCCTGGCTTTTGAACTTGATTAGGCGCTCTTTAAAAATACATATTATGGCAGATGATATAGCAAGTGTTTAAAGGGAACCTGTCACCCCGTTTTTTCAGTTTGAGATAAAAATACCATTAAATAGGGCATGAGCTGTGCGTTACAATAGTGTATTTTGTGTACCCTGATTCCCCACCTATTCTGCCGAAATACGTTACCAATGTCGCCATTTTCGCCTCTCAATCAGGCTGGTCTGGTCAGATGGGTGTGGTGACATCGCTGTTTCTTCCCCAGATCTTGCTTAGCTTTCCGTTGGTGGCGTAGTGGTTTGCACATGTCCAACTGCCGAATCCACTGCGCAGGTGAAGAAAAAGAGCGTGATCTGCGCTATTCCCCTGGTTATCGGTGGGCGCGGCCATCTTCCTGAGGCCGCACGTGCGCAGATGGAGTGCTCTGCTGCCCCGGGCTTCAGGAAAATGGCCGCGGAATGCCATGTGTGCGTAGATGGAGATTGCGGTGGCCATTTTTCTGAAGCCGAGTTCGCATCTCGGCTTCAGAAAAATGGCCGCCGCGATCTCCATCTGCGCACACGTGGCATTCTGCGGCCATTTTCCTGAAGCCCTGGGCAGCAGAGCACTCCATCTGCGCACGTGCGGCCTCAGGAAGATGGCCGCGCCCACTGATAACCAGGGGAATAGCGCAGATCGTGCTCTTTTTCTTCACCTGCGCAGTGGATTCGGCAGTTGGACATGCACAAACCACTACACCACCAACGGAAAGCTAAGTAAGATCTGGGGGAAGAAACAGCGATGTCACCACGTCCATCTGACCAGACCAGCCTGATTGACAGGCGAAAACGGCGACTTTGGTAACGTATTTCGGCAGCATAGGTGGGGAATCAGAGTACACAAAATGCACTATTGTAATGCACAGCTCAGGCCCTATTTAACGGTATATTTATCTCAAACTGAAAAAACGGGGTGACAGGTTCCCTTTAAATGTTATTTAGGTATAATTATAGGCATACCATTTTTTTTGTGATATGTCATGGTATGGCAATATGTACTTCACCTTTAAATCGGTGCCTAGATACGAAAAGTTCTTTGGCATATTTTACGATCCATATAGTTTTAAACCAATTATTTATTAATAATGTGTCTGCTTGTATTTGCTGCTTTTTGGTAGAATTATATTGTGGATCGTTTTTTTTATTTTGTTAATTGGCACTCCTTTAAAGAGGAAAATGTTTTGCCCTTCTTTGAAATGTCTTTTCCAGTCTTGTTGCCAGTCCCTTATGCCGGAGTGTGATCCTAAGCGCATGCCCAGGGGGGCGTCTCCGAGCGGAGCATTGCTGAAGGTCTCTGAGATTTCCGGGGGTTGCCGGGGAGTGACGTCATTAGGGAATTCCCCTACCCGGTGATAAATGGAATTGAGGCGTGATGCAATGCAGCTGTGGTAGTGCGGACCCCTGCGCATGCGCTGTGCGGACATAGGGGCTAATAGATTCTTCTATATAAAGCATTTCATAGCACATAGTGAGTCACAGCCCCCCAAGGAAGCCCAGGCGAAACGCTCGTTGGGGCTGCACATCGAGGTTACCACAGTGGAGACTATGGGTAAGGGCTCTATTTGGCACCATCAGCAGTGTTAGCGCTGATTAAAGCGGTACACACCTAATAATTATACCTGCCTGATTTTGTCTGGCTAGACTGTTATACTGCTCTCTTCTCCATACTTCTTTTTTTCATTGCAGTTTTTTTAAATTTTCTTTAAACTTGGATTGCATCCTATATTTATTTATGGCTGCAATGGATTTATATCTATGAGCAGTATGATTCTATTTGCCAGTAGAAGGGATTTTTTTGTCAGGCTGCATAATTTTACAACGTTAACAGGCTGCAGAGGTACAACTGTACCTCCATATATATATTTTTTGAAATTTGGCCAATATATTCTGGACCAAAATTGCAGAGATGTCACGAAATTTCAGCCCTTTACGGCTTTTCGAAAAAAAAAGTTATTGCAATTTTAAAACGGAATAGTTACAATTGTACCTACTCAGCCGGACAAAGGTTGTATTGCACTGCTGTTCAAGTGTCCGTTGTTGCCTTTCCATCCACTAAAATGATATGTGGGACCTTGATGTTACACCTGTGAGATCATTAATTCCACTTTTGTCTGTGTTTACTTTCTATGGTTATTTTGTTTTGCTTAATGTGAACTTTGAATAAATTATGATTATGATTTTATGAGGACTTTTTGCGCTCTTTTTTCTTTCTGTATTGATTGTCTTGCAGAGAGTGTCCTATGCTATGTTAGCACCGCTACCATTTAGGTTAAGACGGATACTGAATAAGGAGAAGTGTATTGTTCTGAAGGAGTTGTTTTTGAAACCCTGTAATTGTATTTTTTGTCTGCTTTCAGCTTCCTGTCAACTGGCCTTTCATATGCTGCCCAACATCTCGAATTTTTAATTGGAAGGTCAACTATCTCCGGCATAGTCCGGGCTACCTGTGTTGAAATCTGGTCCAGACTACATGAACTGGTCATGCCTTTGCCCAAGATGGAAGGCTGGACGCGGAATGCGTGTGGCTTTCAGGAGCATTGTCAATTTCCAAATTATATTGGAGCCCTTGATGGCAAACACATCCGTGTGCATAAGCCGCCAAACTCAGGGTCCAAATTCTATAATTATAAACAGTATTTTTTGGTAAAGTTGTTATGTCATGTTATGTTATGTTATTGTTATGACTTTTGTGTTTGAAACTGTTAAACTGTAAAGCGCTGCGGAATATGTTGGCGCTATACAAAATAAAGATTATTATTATTATTATTATTTAGCTGTGGTTGACAGTCACTACAGGTTTATAATTGTAGATATTGGGGCCTATGGGAGAACTGGAGACTCTAGAGTCTTCAGTTCTTCCATTATGGGTCAGCAGCTGCGCAATAACCAGTTGGACCTACCACCACCACGTCAACTTCCAGGCTCCAATGTAGAAGCTGTGCCATATGTGCTTGTAACAGATGAGGCCTTCCAGTTAACAAGACATGTCATGAGGCCATATCCCCGTCGAAACCTGGACCATCGGTGGCGGATATTTAACTTGAGTCTATCACTGGCACGGCAACTGGTGGAGTGGCCTTTGGTGGGTCCTCCAGTCCGCCATTCAGCTGAGTGAAGGCAATGTCAACAAAGTAATCAAAGCTTGTGTAGTACTACATAATTTCACCAGACTACATGAAATGCTCCTCATCTGATGGTGCTGAAGGTGTGTTGCCCGATGTGGGTAGGCATACACCAAATGTTATCCCTCAGCGTCGTCCACTTTCAGGACTGAGAGTCCGTGATATATTTACAAATTATTTTCTTACACCTCAGGGTGCTACTCCCTGGCAAGATCATGCTGTCTCTATGTTATAATTTATAAATTTGCTACTATAAATCTTTTTTTTCTGTTAAGTTACTGTGTGTTGATTTGACTTATTTAAGAGATGGTTTTTAATCTAATTAGGTATGGTGTATTAATTATTATTAGAATTAGACGAAACATAAATTGGCTTTTAAAACTTTTATATAAAGCCAAAACCAAATTTGGTATTAACCAAAACCATATTCAGGTCATATGGCTTTTGTGGCCACAGGAATTTGGCCATACATATTTGAAACATATACTTAAACTAGCATAGCAGAAAACAAAATATTTTTGCATCAGCAATAAACATAACCAAAACAAAATTAAAGATTCTGAAACATTGGTGGAGGTGATGGCGGCAGTCCAGATTCCGTATCTTACTGCCTTTGTTGGGCAAATTGTCCTTCACCCTGTGTGGGAACATACTCTTGCCTATGCTGAAGATGTTGGCCATGGTCTGATTGGAGACTTGCCAAGTGACCATACGGATATTGTGCATGTGTCTCCTGGGGATTATAGAAGCCACGTGACTCATACCCCCCAATATGGCCATGTCGTCCAAACCCAGGTTGGGACCAGCTTCCAACAGTGGGTCTGTACAAGTGGCCATATTGGGAAGGTTGGTGGTAGGATGGCATTTGTGGCTGTGGTGGGAATGGTTGGCTTTGGGGGGAATGGGTTGAGGTGTAGGCACACGTGAAGGAGGTGCATCAGATCCCTGTTGAGCATGCACTTGTGGGGCTGTTTGAACTCTCATGAGGTTATGGGGTGACAGCTGCCACCTCTCCAAGAATTCAAACACCTCATATGGGGTATTGGGGGTGTGTGCATGCATCAATAAGAATCTGAATGCACATTCTCACACGTAGCCTCACCTCATGGGGTAGGGGACGGAGGTACCGGCCAAGCTGCAGAAATATGCCTCCTCACCCTCATCCTGGGCAGCACTGGACAGACAGTTCAGAACCCCCATATCCACATGCCTCCTTGTATCATGTAGCTCTCTTCTTCTTCACCCATGGCGAGATATCACAGCAAGCTGTGGGGAGGCCTCCAGCGGTACAGTAGGGCTGCTGCTGTTTCCAGGATCTTCCGGGCTGACTGGTGCTGGTGCAGCTGTGAGTGCTGGTGCAGCATCTGGGCCTGTTGTTGGAGGAGCTTCTGGTGCTGGTGCAGAAGGACCTGGAGGGATGCAGCTGGAAGGATCACCTTCCCTGACCGGATCAATTAGGGCCTCTGAATCTGACCCTGTCTTCCTCTCAATGAGGTTGGACTGAGTTCTGTTATGAAAGTGTGAAATGATAAAAAAATTAAATATATGAGCATAAAATACATATGTGTAATATAGTGTAATCTTACGGTCTCAGATCCATACTGGTATCAAGAAATGACAGGTGGTCAATATATATATATGTATCCTCGTCAGAAAAAAACTGAGGGCACTCACCAATCTTCAAAGGTCACTTCTTTATTGATTACAACTCCAGATAAAATTCATGGCCGGGGGAGAGGGAGCCGAAGCTCATGTGAGCAGGGGAGGACGACGGCCGTTTCGCGCTGTGCCTGCGCTTCTACAGGTATATATATTTGTTTTTTGGGTGTTGAAGCACCACTCCTGGCCCGCTGCTGGCTTTCCCTCCTTTACTGGTCACATATGCATCTCATAACATCTTCCACTTCAATGACAGACAATAAAATAATGTATAATGGCATTGCGCACAGTGGTACAACAAGCTTATAGAGATTTTACATAGTCATGTGGCGTAGTAAGCTGGATTTTTTTAAACATTATCTTCATTCATAATAATTTGATTACAAACATCAAACAAGGATTTAAGGGGATAGTGTGAAAACATGTTATTTATAGCTGTTTATAATATTATTTGAAAAACATGAGTGAACTTACTTAGTTGTTGCTGTCCCTCATATGGCCGCTGTTCAAAATCCGAAAAAAGAAGCCCACATATACTCATACATGCCGCCTCTTTTCGGGCCCGGTTGGAGGTAGTGGTTCCATATTTCTGGCCTTTCTTGGACCAGGACAAGAAGCATTTCCACGTTAATCAGAGAATCCATGCTGCAGGATTCCGTCGAGGTGTTCTTCCGGGATGTGTGGATCACTTTTTGAGCTAATTGGCATGTTTAAGCTTCCTGATAATGGCTTGGCACATTTCCTGTCACCTAGAGAAGTCTTGCGTATTTCTCGCAAGTCACACTCATTGTCCGTGTGTAATCCATATTTTTCTCGCCCCATAGACTTTCATTTGCGCAATACACTGACAATCACAGCATGCTGCGATTTTCTCAGCCCGTAAAATATGGCTGAGAAATATACAGCTGATGGAAGCTGCCCCATAGAGAAACATTGGTCCGTGTGCAATGCGTTGTTTTTGCGCCTCTCCCTCATCCGTATTTCTCTCTAGTGTGATGCTGGCCTAATACTGTCAGGTCTTGTGCAATGCAAAACATGTGTACTGCATTGCATGAGACCAGTGAGCAAAGAAATAAAAATTGAAGTCCCATACAGGGACTAAGTTAGAAAGGAAAAAAAATGTTTTCAAAGTATTTAAAAAAAACCCCTACAAAATAAACAAAAATAAGCAAAAAAATATTTAACCAATAAATGAAGCACACAGATTTGGTATCGTTGCATCTGGAATGACCCAACCTATAAAGCTGTCATACTGAATAACTTTTTCAGTGCACACCTTAAAAAAAAACAACTAGCAAAAACCTTTGCTTTTTTTCACGCCGCCGAACAAAAGTAGAATAAATTGTGATCAAAAAGTAAACTCAAAACAAAAATGGTAGCAATGAAAGCATGATCTTAAACATCATCTTGTCCCACAAAAAGCAAGCTGCCATACAGCTCCAACAGCAGAAAAATGTTCCTAATAAAAGCTTCAACTCAATCCACGCAAGACCGCACTAAGGTCTATCATCTGTTAAAGGAAAAATATTCAGCAAATTCTGCTCTTCCAAAATTCAAATGCCCCCTCCCTTCTGAGCTCCAGGGTGCTTGATCAACATTTGATCAACTACAAACTGCTCAGAAGACACAACAAACACATGGAAAAGTCACAAATACATTCAGTCATGCGAAAAGAAAAGAGGTGGAGGAGTAAAAGGAGGAGGAGACACAGATATAGGCATGTCATGCCCTTCTAAAATCAAGAAAGGCTGGAGTGACAATAAATTTTAAAAAAGAAATATCTTTAGGTAGAAAGGCGGCGGGTCCATTCAGAACACTTTCCTTAGAAGACGTAGTGGTATCCCCGTTGGGAGTCGTGCCAAAAAAGGAACCCAATACATTCAGACTAATCCACCATTTTTCATATCCAAGGGGCAGGTCAGTAAATGACAACATTGACATGGAACCAAGTACTGTACTATGTACGGTACCTCCTTTGACGAGGCAATCAGGCGGGTCAAGAAGTTGGGAAGGGGCACCCTAATGGCCAAAACAGACATTGAGGGGGCGTTCCGGTTACTACCTGTGTCTCCGAATAGTGTCCGCCTATTGGGCTGCTTCTATGAAGGAGCATACTAGCATACTACATAGATTGTTTGCCCATGGGGTGCTCCATATCCTGCTCATTATTTGAGGCGTTTAGTTGCTTCCTCGAATGGGTCGTAATGGATGTTTCTAAAGGGGCACATATTATCCATTAGCTAGACGATTTCTTATGCCTGGGCCCAAAAGATTTGCCACAGTGTGAATCAACGTGGTAGTCCACCTGTGAGAAGGAGAGAGCTGGAGGGAGAGCGGACACCCCAGAGCCGAGGGGTTAGATTGAGAAAGGAGTAGCAGAAACTGCTACTAGGCCCAAAGTATTGCCTGGGCTAGATGCAGTTAAAAATTAGTACTTAGATAAAGAGGCGGTGTAGCTTGCTTCATGGGTGGGGTACTCTGCTTAGTAGCACAAAATGCTACTAGGCCCAAAAAGATTTCCCAGGGTAGATGCAGTTAAAAATTAGTACTTAAATAAACAGGCTGTGTAGCTTGCTTCATGGGCGGGCTACTCTGCTGAGTAGCTGACACTGAAGCTTTGGAGCAGACCTCTGAATCCCAGGCCATAGTATGAGTAAACAGCTCTGCACACTCAACCATCTGTGTTACCCCAAGCCATAGTGTATGTAGTTTCTAAAGATTAAAAGGGGGGAGCGACCCCACCCACCTGGAATAAAAGAGAAACGCCAGTAGCAAATCATATGAATCATTTCCATCAGGGTAACCTCAAAAAATTGACTTTGTTGGGATTGATAAGATTTTGCCAACTCTAAGAAGAGGAGATTGGGATAAGCAGAAACTTCAAAAAGAAAGCAGATGGATATTCAATTTAAAGATGGTCTATCCATCAGGGATCAATGAACTTCAGCCCTATAGCTGTTTCCTATAGGCCTCTATTAATACACCTTTATGTTAACCCTCATCCAGCTTATATTACCACTAGTATCTATATCTGGTAATCCACATGTGAGATGTTAGGGATTTTCAGGGAGGGACAGCCGTCGAGGAGTGAGGGCGCCATTTGCGCAGGACTGTAGGGTGCCAACCCCTGCGATAGGCAGTATTTCAATCTTCTACGATTTTTCTAGGTAACCATTAGTGAGTTACATCATCCCATCATTCTTCATACAATGCCAGACACGAGTAATCTGGCATTTCCCACTCGTCCAAGTATACAGTGTATTCCCTCTTATTGCAAATTTCTTCTTACCCTGTCTGTCTCTATAACTTTCCTGTCGCAATATAGGGACTATAGGGACAGTCAGTTGGGGACAGTCCACGTTGAGTGGAGAGTAAGAATTGCTCTATCTGATAAGGGTATACTTCAATGGTACCATATGGGATATGGATATTGTACAGACAGGGGCGGATCTGCATATGATCATAATGAGTATTGTTGGATGCCATACATATAGCCCCTCTACATTATGTGGCATATGTGTACTCTAATTAAGTGTAAATCGCTACACAAGGCTGCCAGCTGTAGTCTATAAGGTCTCAGACAGTGACTACCTAGCAGCGTCAGTTTATTTATATTTGTTGTTGTTCTTATCTATTTCCCATTTCTGTGTTGGTATAGGGTTCACCATCGCACTAAGGTTGTTTTTTTCCTTCTTTTTCCTTTTTGTTTAATATATGTATTGTATGTATTTTTATATATACTGAGTAAAAGCTAAGTTTTATATACATATCCAATTGCTATTTTCTCCAGTAGACAATGTATCATTGATAATGAAAAGTTCATCAAGTTCAGCCTATGTCTTTTTTTCAACCGATGCAACTTTAGCTATATATTTTTTAAATTTCATTCAACAGCAAAAATGAGAAATGATTTCTGCCATTTTTATAAAAATGCAACAAAACTAAAGAAACTGTAGCCTTATGCATAGTCATTGGAGATGAGCGAACGTGTTCTGTAATATTACTCGAGCATCTGGATGCTCAAATGTGCTCAGCACTCGACGAGTGTAATGCATGAATCCCCGTCCTATATGTTTGACACCTGTTGCAGAGCCAATAAATGTGGGGATTGCCTGCTAGTCACTATAACGCCTTAGTCATCTTGATATCAAAACACGAAAATTTGGAGGACATAACCACAAAAAAAGTATCATAAAAATGATACATTTAGTAGTACAATCAACCATGACACAATATTACAAAGCAAATATTTAGAACAGAGCAATCAATTACAATTAAGGGTGCACCAGAACTTGGTAATACCCCAGGAACAGACACCTGGACATGAGACTATGTCTTATGACCCACACATGGTCATATGTTCCATATACAATATGAAGTGAGAGTGCATTCTATTTTATCCATATTATAAGTCTCAAAAATAGGGTAAATCACATTAAGTCTCTAGATTAGACTCCCATTATAGGGTTCAATTTCATTAGTCAGTGACCATATACATATTATACCCCAAGTAAAGAGAGAGACTTGAGACCACTCTCTAGATCAGTGGTCCCCAACTCCAGGCCTCGAGGGCCGCCAACAGTGCAGGTTTTCAGGATTTCCTTAGTATTGCACAGGGGTTGGAATCATCACCTGTGCAGATGATCACATTACCACCGATGCAATACTAAAGAAATCCTGAAAACCTGCACTGTTGGCGGCCCTCGAGGCCTGGAGTTGTGGACCCCTGCTCTAGATCTTACCCATACCTGTGTCCATGGGGGTGACCACGCATCCCTACGTGCATTTCACAACAGCTTCCTCAGGACATGATGCAGCAACGGAGCACACGTTGGAGACATGCGCACCAGTGATACCACTGAACTATAGCTCTCCCGCTACTGCCGTATGGAGCTTGCTGTATCCATCAGCAGCATAAATAAAGGTGCAGATGTCATTATATACATAATGTTAATTGCAGAAGCAGCAATAAGACCCATTTAACATGTAAACACCGCCACTATGCTTCCACATTACAAAAATTACTACTATTATTTAAAGTGACAGTGCATAAAAGTGACCGTGCAAAGACATTTTGTATATAAAATAGTGATTATTTTTGTTAAAACAATGGAGGTATTTTCAAAAAAATGGGCTTTGACTCCGGGACTAATAGTCACTATTGTATTATGGTATCTGTATTTGAGATACTGTTCCTGCTTAGTCATCTTGATAGTAGCATTACTCTGATTGGCTGGCTGTATTACCTCATCAGAGGTTTTGTAAGTTGCAGGCGCTGCTACCTTCACCACACTGACATCATTGCACAGCTTAGGGACAGTTTGTCTGTTGCAAACTATATTGCAGCTGCAGGTAACCAGATTTTTTGTTTAAAGGGACACTGTCACCTGAATTTGGAGGGAACAATCTTCAGCCATGGAGGCGGGGTTTTTGTGTTATTATTCACCCTTTCCTTACCCGCTGGCTGCATGCTGGCTGCAATATTGGATTGAAGTTCATTCTCTGTCCTTCGTAGTACATGCCTGCACAAGGTGCAATCTTGCCTTGCGCAGGCGTGTACTATGGAGGACAGAGAATGAACTTCAATCCAATATTGCAGCCAGCATGCAGCCAGCGGGTAAGGAAAGGGTGAATCAAACACACAAAAACCCCGCCTCCATGGCTGAAGATTGTTCCCTCCAAATTCAGGTGACAGTGTCCCTTTAAGGATGAAACAATGTACTATATTGACACGCATACAGTATTACATGACTTGTGGTACTTTTATGTAAAAAAAGCATA
This sequence comes from Ranitomeya imitator, assembly GCF_032444005.1. Taxonomy (NCBI): domain Eukaryota; kingdom Metazoa; phylum Chordata; class Amphibia; order Anura; family Dendrobatidae; genus Ranitomeya; species Ranitomeya imitator. Next base: position 324,548,715 of record NC_091286.1, on the reverse strand, counting down.
GAAAAATTTATATGGATTGAATTACTCATTGTTAGAGTACTACGTACTTTCTGTAACATGCTGGTAGTATATACAGTAAGACTCCCCCCCAAAAAAGTAAATTTTTTTTTTAACAGATTTAATGATTCATCCATACACTTTAACATGGTTCTTTTTACATTACAGTGCAATATAAAGCTTGAAAAAAATCCTTCCAAAACTTTTTATGAATTCAGTGATTCATTCATACACAGTAACGCAGTTCTTGTTAGATTACGGTACTATAATAATAATTTTTATTTATATAACACCAACATATTCCGCAGCACTTTACAATTACTATACTATATTACTATATAAAACTAGAAAAATACCTCCCAAAACTTTTTATGGATTCAATAATTCATCCATACGCTGTAATACAATTCTTGTTACAGTTATGTTGGTATATAACACTCCAAAAAAGTGTTAAATAATTTCAAGATTCAATTAGTCATCCAGTATTACGTGCTTTCAGTTAAGTTTTGGTGGTGTATAACACTCTCAAAAAATGTTGAAAAACTTTTATTCATCCATACAGTTTAACATGGTTTGAGTAAAATGATAGTATTTTAACATTTTTAAAAAACGCTTAACATGGTACAGTTCACAACATATTTTTGATCCAGAAATTTACTTTTGTCATACTTACCAGACTTTTTCATATAACCAGCTTTGAGTGAAATTTCGTTTGTTTCAAATAAAAAAGAAAAATTGTCTTGCTACAGGTCTACTACGGTTCTTCAATACAAAAAGAGAAACTCATATATTATATAGAGTCATTACAAAGTGATTTATTTCAAGTGTTTATTTCTGTTAATGTTGATGATTATGGCTAATAGTCAATGAAAACTCAAAATTCATTGTCTCAGTAAATTAGAATAATTACCAAAAAACACCTGCAAAGGCTTCCTAACCATTTAAAACGGCCCCTTATACTTTTTCAGTAGGCTCCAAAATCATGGGGAACATTGCTGACTTGACATATGTCCAGAAGGCAGTCTTTGACACACTCCACAAGGAGGGTAAGCCACAAAAGGTCATTACTAAAGAATCTGGCTGTTGACAGAGTGCTGTATCCAAGAATATTAATGGAAAGTTGAGTGGAAGCAAAAAGTGTGGTAGAAAAAGGTGCACAAGCAACCAGGATAACCGCAGTCTTGAAAGGGTTGTTAAGAAAAGGCCATTCAAAAATTTGGAGGAGATTAACAAGGAGTGGACTGCTGCTGGAGTCATTGCATCAAGAGCCACCACACACAGACGTATCCACGACATGGGCTACAAGTCTCGCATTCCTTGTGTCAAGCCACTCGTGACAAATAGACATAGCCAGAAGCGTCTTACCTGGGCCAAGGAGAAAAAGAACAGGACTGTTGCTCAATGGTCCAAATTGTTGTTTTCAGATGAAAGTAAATTTTGCATTTTATTTGGAAATCAGGTCCCAGAGTCTGGAGTGGAGATGCACACAATCCAAGCTGCTTGAGGCCTAGTATGAAGTTTCTACAATCAGTTTGGGGAGCCATGTCATCTTCCGGTGTAGGTCTACTGTGTTTTATCAAGACCAAAGTCAGCACAGCTGTCTACCAGGAAATTTTAGAGCACTTCATGCTTCCCTCTTGCTGACAAGCTTTTTGGAGATGGAAATGTAATTCTCCAGCAGGACTTGGCACCTGTCCACACTGCCAAAAATACCAATACCTGGTTTAAGCACAACTGAATCACTGTGCTTGATTGGCCAGCAAACTCGCCTAACCTTAATCCCATAATCTATGGGGTATTTTCAAAAGGAAGATGAGACATCAGACCCAACAATGCAGACAAGTTGAAGACTGCTATCAAAGCAACCTTGGCATCCATAACACCTCAGCTGTGCCACAGGCTGATTGCCTCCCTGCCACACCACATTGATGCAGTAATTGATGGAAAAGGAGCCACGACAAAGTATTGAGAGCATTTACTGAACATTTCAAATTTTAAAATAATTTTTCAAGCTCGTGTTATAAAGTATTCTAATTTACTGAGATAATGACTTTTGGGGTTTTCATTGTCTTTAAGCCATAATAATCAACATTAACAGAAATAAACACTTGAAATAGGTCACTCTGTTTGTAATGACTCTAATAATATATGAGTTTCACTTTTGGTATTGAAGAACTAAAATAAATTAATGTTTTGATGACATTATAATTTTGTGAGAAGCACCTGTACTGTAGAACTTGGTTTGTGTGAAATTCTAGTTGTAATTTTTTGAAGGTTTTGCACGTAGTGCATAGCATTTATGAGTCTAGGAGTACCACTACATAACAATTTGAACAGAATGTGCATGAGGCCCTCCTTTATGTCTATTTGGCTTTTGGATTCCTAGAATAGTTTGTGGGCAACATTTGAAGACCCCATTGTAGAAATTGCAACTTTCAATAAATTCATCTATGCTGGCAATGACTATTTTGTAACATCCACGTTAGTCTTTTTTATTATTGCAAATATCACAGTTTAGTACCCATACAATGTGCCCCCATACATTGTACTGCTCTCATATTTTGTATAACTCTCATACATTGTGCTCAGCTTGTGCTTGTGCTTTTTAACCCAAAATTGATGACAAGAATTTCAAATAGACCCTACAATGTTAAACATTGTTTTTTCCACTCATCACACTTCCTGATATGTATAAAATTATAAGGCCCTCTAAGGTCAAGTTTAGAAAACCATTTAGCCCAGGAAAGCCAATTGTAAGTAATTGTAAGTACCGTAAGTATTATTAACTGAAATTTTGTAAAATTCACAGAAATCGAGGTAAAGGCAATTTTTATTTTTCACAAAAAAAGAACCCTGCAGCTGCACAAGCTGAGAAAGAATGGATTTGACCTTACCATTATCTTTTGTTTACATATTCTTTCATGGCTTCTTGTTCAGGTCCCAACAAATTATACAGGCAAGCTTTAGGCAATTTAGCATTAGTAGAAAGATTTATATCACACTCATAAGGACAATGGGGAGGTAGTATCTGTTTATCATCATACCCTCCAGACTAGCAGAGCAAGTTTGCACAGAACTAAGACATTTCTTATGACAGCGGGAACTCCATTTAACAATATTCTTCTGACCCCAATAAATAACAGGATTATGAATATGCAGCCATGGAAATCCCAACACCAAGTCAGCAGGTAAATTATCAGATGGCAGGAGATGGATTCAGAGTGAAGAGTGTGAATTCCTGATGTTGGCGACAATTTGAATGGGTTTATCCAATCTAACTGTCCCTAATCCTTATTTAAGTACCAGTCCAGAATCAATTAAATTGGTGGCAGATCCACAGTCAATGAAAGAGCAGATAACCACAGGTTTGGAGAACAAAGTTCCACCTTCAGCAGTACTTTGTCTGTGGAATGGAAAGGTACCTGGAAGTCTGGGTGACCTCCTCGACAATTACCCAGACTTAGACATTTACCGATGGATTAATGGGTTGAGGGCATATCAATCAGTCCTTGAGAAAATGTCCGGCATGACCACAATTAAGGCAGAGTCTGAGATCATGCTGATGCCTCCTCTCCATTATCCGACAGCAGGCTGCTCCATCTCCATTGGTTCCATCTCTGGTAAGTGGACATACTCTGGCAGGATGATCAAAATCCCCTGTTGGTCATCACGTCTTTCACAAATTCTGCGATCCATTCAAATGTGAAGCAAAGAATGACATATTACACAATGCACAAAAATATTCAACAAAGTAATCAATTTTATTAATGATTAAATAATAAAAAACTAATAAATGTTATAAAAAGAATTCCCTCCAATTTGAGGAATACAAGTTATAATAAGGACTGTCAACAAAACACCAGCAGTAATCATACATAACAGAGAACACACTACAAACAGTGCTTTTAGCAAAAAGCAAAACAACAATGCATCTCCAGGAAATCCAATTAAAGTGCCATAGTGCTGGGTAATTATCAACAATCTATCTAATGCTATGTAAACATATACAGTCATGGCCAAAAGTATTCACACCCCTGCAATTCTGTCAGATAATACTCAGTTTCTTCCTGGAAATGATTGCAAACACAAATTATTTGGTATTATTATCTTCATTTAATTTGTCTTAAATGAAAAAAAACACAAAAAGAATTGTCCTAAAGCCAAATTGGATATAATTTCACACCAAACATAAAAAAGGGGGTGGACAAAGGTATTGGCACCCTTTGAAAAATCATGTGATGCTTCTCTAATTTGTGTAATTAACAGCACCTGTAACTTACCTGTGGCACCTAACAGGTGTTGGCAATAACTAAATCACACTTGCAGCCAGTTGACATGGATTGAAGATGACTCAACCTCTGTCCTGTGTCCTTGTGTGTACCACATTGAGCACGGAGAAAAGAAAGAAGACCAAAGAACTGTCTGAGGACTTGAGAAACCAAGTTGTGAGGAAGCATGAGCAACTTCAAGGCTACAGGTCCATCTCCAAAGACCTGAATGTTCCTGTGTCTACCGTGCGCAGTGTCATCAAGAAGTTTACAGCCCATGTCACTGTGGCTAACCTCCCTAGATGTGGACGGAAAAGAAAAATTGACAAGAGATTTCAATGCAATATTGTGCGGATATTGGATAAAGAACCTCGACTAACATCCAAACAAGTTCAAGCTGCCCTGCAGTCCGAGGGTACAACAGTGTCAACCCGTACTATCCGTCGGCGTCTGAATGAAAAGGGACTGTATGGTAGGAGACCCAGAAACACCCCACTTCTTACCCCGAGACATAAAAAAGCCTGGCTGGAGTTTGCCAAAACTAACCTGAAAAAGCCTAAAACGTTTTAGAAGAATGTTCTCTGGTCAGATGAGACAAAAGTAGAGCTTTTTGGGCAAAGGCATCAACATAGAGTTTACAGGAGAAAAAAAAGAGGCATTCAAAGAAAAGAACACGGTCCCTACAGTCAAACATGGCGGAGATTTCCTGATGTTTTGGGGTTGCTTTGCTGCCTCTGGCACTGGACTGCTTGACCGTGTGCATGGCATTATGAAGTCGGAAGACTACCAACAAATGTTTCAGCATAATGCAGGGCCCAGTGTGAGAAAGCTGGGTCTCCCTCTGAGGTCATGGGTCTTCCAGCAGGACAATGACCCAAAACACACTTCAAAAAGCACTAGAAAATGGTTTGAGAGAAAGCACTGGAAACTTCGAAAGTGGCCAGCAATGAGTCCAGACCTGAATCCCATAGAACACCTGTGGAGAGATGTAAAAATGGCAGTTTGGAGAAGGCACCCTTCAAATATCAGGGACCTGGAGCAGTTTGCCAAAGAAGAATGGTCTAAAATTCCAGCAGAGCACTGCAAGAAACTTATTGATGTTACCGGAAGCGGTTGGTCGCAGTTATTTTGGCTAAAGGTTGTGCAACCAAGTATTAGGCTGAGAGTGCCAATACTTTTGTCTGGCCCATTTTTGGAGTTTTGTGTGAAATGATCAATGTTTTGCTTTTTGCTTCATTCTCTTTTGTGCTTTTTCATTTAAGACAAATTAAATGAAGATAATAATACCAAAGAATTTGTGATTGCAATCATTTTCAGGAAGAAACTGAGTATTATCTGACAGAATTGCAGGGGTGTCAATACTTTTGGCCATGACTGTACGATCAATAGGTTAATACCCCACATACATCAAGGCACAATACATGCTTAAAGTTCATGTGTGTGAAATGAAAGTAACTGACTTACATGGTGTGTGATGTCCGTGCACCCATTCCTCCACCCCGACGCATGTTTCGTCCACACTTCCTCAGGGGGCGTGTATTGTGCCTTGATGTATGTGGGGTATTAAGCTATTGACTGTATATGTTTACATAGCATTAGATAGATTGTTGATAATTAGCCAGCACTAAGGGTACCGTCTCACAGTGGCACTTTTGTCGCTACGACGGTACGATCCGTGACGTTCCAGCGATATCCATACGATATCGCTGTGTCTGACACGCAGCAGCGATCAGGGACCCTGCTGAGAATCGTATGCCGTAGCAGATCGTTTGGAACTTTCATTCGTCGCTGGATCTCCCGCTGTCATCGCTGGATCGGTGTGTGTGACACCGATCCAGCGATGCGTTCGCCTGTAACCAGTGTAAACATCGGGTTACTAAGCGCAGGGCCGCGCTTAGTAACCCGCTGTTTATCCTGGTTACCATCGTAAATGTAAAAAAAAAAAACAGTACATACTCACATTCCGGTGTCCGTCAGGTCCCTTGCCATCTGCTTCCCGCACTGACTGACTGCCGGCCGTAAAGTGAAAGCAGAGCACAGCGCGCTGTGCTGTGCTTTCACTTTACGGCCGGCAGTCAGTCAGTGCGGGAAGCAGATGGCAATGGACAGACACTGGAATGTAAGTATGTAGTGTTTGTTTTTTTTACGCTGGTAACCAGGGTAAACATCGGGTTACTAAGCGCGGCCCTGCGCTTAGTAACCCGATGTTTACCCTGGTTACTTGGGGACCTCGGCATCGTTGGTCGCTGGAGAGCTATCTGTGTGACAGCTCTCCAGCAACCACACAACGACTTACCAACGATCACGGTCAGGTCGTATCGCTGGTCGTGATCGTTGGTAAATCGTATAGTGTAACGGTACCCTAAGGCACTTTAATTGGATTTCCTGGAGATGCATTGTTGTTTTGCTTTTTGCTAAAAGCACTATTTGTAGTGTGTTCTCTTTTATGTATTATTACTGCAGGTGTTTTTGTTGATAGTCCTTATAACTTGTGTTCCATGCAGCATGAAGAAACTGTCGAGACATTTCTTAAAGTGATCTCACTCAAACTCTTGGTTGGTTGACTGAGCACAGAGTTGTGGTTTTTTTTTCCCATTGGAGGGAATTCTTTTATACAAATTGTTAGTTTTTTATTATTTAATCATTAATAAAATTGATTACTTTGTTGAATTTTTTTGTGCATTGTGTAATATGTCATTCTTTCATAGCACAATGGTAATTGTGGGATCTAAAATTTGATTGATTTGATCAATTCAAATGGTCTGAGACATGGACTTCCCCAGGGAACAGGGTGGAGTATGCAGAGCCAGAGCATTCATAAAAGTATCAAAATGTCCACTGTGAAACTGACACCAGAGAGCTGCATCATTCCACAGAACAGCAGAGCTATAGTCCTTTGTGGTGCGAACCCCTGTGTCAGGTTCATGATCTTTGCCTCTGTGATCTGGATATTGTCAGGTTCATCAGAGATCATCCCTAAGATGTCAGAGGCGTCAATTTAAGACCAAACTAGAACTAGTGGGGACAAAGAGAAGGCCCAAGTCTGAGGACTCCCTCTCAATAGGGACATGCTTATTCCCACCTGATGGGACTCATCCCCTGAGGACTGGGGTTATAAGGTAAAAAATAGTCTTCAGCTCCCCCTGAATACAATAAACTGATCCTTCTCATACAAAACTTTGTTGGAAAGTGCCATTACTGGTTTGGGGAAGACCCACTGCACATAAGAAGGTACAGGAGTCATTGCTACAGTTGATAATGGAGAGACTTGGGAAGCATTTATAGTACAAAAAAATGACCATGCAGCTAGATTGTGGAGATTCTTGTCTTTGGTGTTCCCTGCAAGATCCTGAACCATCTGGGTCAGATTTGTCAACTAACCACAGAGTGTACGAACTGGATCCATTGGTGAGGGGAAAAAAATATATATGGTCAGTCAAAATTTATATATTGTACATAAGAGATGAGCACAATGATTGATGTGAAACAAAATTGTGTAGAAATTTTAAGACCTATATACTCCCCCAATAACTTCTGATTTACCCAAATATTCTTTATATTCCAGCCCATGTCCAAGACCTATGCTCTGATATTATGTTATGTATTCATCTCACCTTTCCTCTCACAAAATAAAAAAAGAAATTAAAAAGAAAAATGTTATTTTACAATTGATACATGGAGGTCTCATTTTGTCCCTTTTCTCCCTTTTTTAACCTTTGTCAGGCTGCATAATTTTACAACGTTAACAGGCTGCAGAGGTACAATTGTACCTTCATATATATTTTATTGAAATTTGGCCAATATATTCTGGACCAAAACTGCAGAGATGTCACGAAATTTCAGCCCTCTACAGCGTTTCGAAAAAAAAAGTTATTGCAATTTTAAAACGGAATAGTTACAATTGTACCTACTCAGCCGGACGAAGGTTAAATTATCAGAATTAAAACAAAGAGTAGAAAAAAATACAACACTGAACAAAGTAACTTGACTAAATTTGTATTTGTTAATAATAACCTTTCTTTATTTTTTCAAAGGCAATTTTTCTTTTAACAGAAGCATTGAGACTATTATGCATGAGAATGTGTGAAGTTCACTAGTCAGAGGTTTCTAGAAATCCTTCTGGTATTACATTCCATGGCCTCATGTCCAGGAAACACAATTAGATTTTTAACTTCAGCTGCACTAAGTGGTTGCATCCCAGGTGACCTGTAAGATAAGCTTTTCTAAATAATTTAAATTATGTGTCACCTTGAATCCCCTTTTGCAAGGTAAAACTGCTACCATCGCTCTGCTTATTGCTGCAAACTTACTGAAGGAACTGATGGCTTATTAAAATATTTATTCATACAAATGCATCACAGAAAGCATGTAATGGGAAATCTGTTGTTATGTACTTTAACTGCATTTATAAATACCATTTAATTATTAACACTATGGTTTGCAGAAGTGGTACTCAACTAGTTTAGGAAAGATCCTCTAGGTTACAGTTGATCACCAACAGATATTGTCTTGTAAGGGTATGTGCACACGCTGTGGATTTTGCTGCGGATATGCAGCGGATTGGCCGCTGCGGATTCGCAGCAGTTTTCCATGAGTTTACAGTACAATGTAAACCTATGGAAAATAAAATCCGCAGTGCACACGCTGCGAAAAAAAACGCGCGGAAATGCAGCGTTGTTTATTCCGCAGCATGTCAATTCTTTGTGCGGATTCCGCAGCGGTTTACACCTGCTCCATAATAGGAATCCGCAGATGTAAAACCGCAGGTGGAATCTGCACAAAAACTGCAGAAAAACCGCTGTAAATCTGCGGTAATTCTGCTGTAAAATCCGCAGTGCTGATTTCCTGCGGATTTACCATAAACAGTGCGCAAAAATCCGCACACCTTTCCGCAACGTGTGCACATATCCTTAAAGTTTTGCAAACTGTGCAAGGCCTCTTTCAGAATTCTATTTCAAACATGAATAAAATCAAACTAATTTTCACATGTGTTTGGGATCAGATTTTCATCAGTGTTTGGTCAATGTGTCAGTTTTCCATCTGTCTTTCATCAGAAATTTTATTGTAAAAAAAAATGCAAAACCTCTCTTAGGCTGCCGTCACACTAGCAGTATTTAGTCAGTATTTTACATCAGTATTTGTAAGCCAAAACCAGGAGTGGGTGATAAATACAGAAGTGGTGCATATGTTTCTATTATACTTTTCCTCTATTTGTTCCACTCCTGGTTTTGGCTTACAAATACTGATGTAAAATACTGACCAAATACTGCTAGTGTGACGGCAGCCTTAGGGTATCTGCACACGTAGATGGAACCTCTGTGGATTTTTCCGCACCTGTTTTGAGAAATCCGCAGGTAAACAGCACTGCGTTTTACCTGCGGATTTTCTGCGGATTTACTGTGGATTTTATGCTGTTTTTGTGCGGATTCCACCAGCAATTTACACCTGCGGATTCCTATTATGGAGCAGGTGTAAACCGCTGCGGAATCCACACAAAGAATTGACATGCGGTGGAATAAACAACGCTACGTTTCAGCGCATTTTTTTCTGCAGCATGTGCACTGTGGATTTTGTTTTCCATAAGTTTACAAGGTACTGTAAACTCAGGGAAAACAGCTGCGAATCCGCAGCGTCAATACCGCTGCGGATCCGCGGCAAAATCCGCAACGTATGCACATACCCTTTCCCATTGCAATGCTTGAAACTGACAGTACACGGATTGCACGTGGATGACATTCATGTGCTGTCCATGATTTTTATGAACCCATAAACTTGTGTGATTTGGCTGAATGGAGTGAATTTGATAAATGACATATCGGACACACTGAAAAAAATGCTTTTGTAAACAGCGCCATAGACTATAATTACTAAATTTTTTACAGGTGAAAAGCATGGATAAAATGGATGGAAAAATGTTCATTTGAATAAGGTACTAATCGAGATCTATTATTATTCCTTAGTGTAAAAACAGGCAGACCTCTAAAATTAACTTATGTGCCTTACCGATAAAATAAAGACCCCAGATCTGACCTCTAGAATTAATTTAAAAAAAAAAAATACCTAATTTGCCAGTCCTGATGACATCAGGAAGAAGAGATAGAATAAGTTAAACCCAGTTTTTCATTTGTAATGAAACATCTGAAGATAACTTAGGAGTTAAAACCTTTCATTTCTAGAGGACCCGTCATCAGATCACAAGTTGGCCATTTTTTGCACTAATTTTTTTTCCCACTGCACCTTGAGCACACTTTTTTTTTCAAATTCTTCTGTTTGACTCTATTCCAATATAAATAGGGTACTGTACAGCTTAGAGCAGTGCTCACTATTTGTCTTGTAGTGTTGAGGTGTGTAATCTTTAACCAGTTGCTGTTAGTGTTGAGCATTCCGATACCGCAAGTATCGGGTATCGGCCGATATTTGCGGTATCGGAATTCCGATACCGAGATCCGATACTTTTGTGGTATCGGGTATCGGTATCGGATACATAGAGATGTGTAAAATAAAGAATTAAAATAAAAAATATTGATATATTTACCTCTCCGGCGGCCCCTGGTGAGTCCGCGGGTAACCGGCAGGCTTCGTTGTTCAAAATCAGCGCTTTTAGGACCTGAGAAACACGTCCCGGCTTCTGATTGGTCGCGGGCCGCCCATGTGACCGCCACGCGACCAATCACAAGCCGCGACGTCACCGCAAGCTATTAGCGCGCTCATTTTTGAAAAATGAGCGCGTTAATGACTTTCAAAGACGTTGCAGCTTGTGATTGGTCGCGGCCACGCGACCAATCACAAGCCGCGACGTCACCGCAAGCTATTGACGCGCTCATTTTTAAAAATGAGCGCGTTAATGGCTTTTAAAGACATAGCGGCTTGTGATTGGTCGCGTGGCCGCGACCAATCACAAGCCGCTACGTCTTTGAAAGTCATTAACGCGCTCATTTTTCAAAAATGAGCGCGCTAATAGCTTGCGGTGACGTCGCGGCTTGTGATTGGTCGCGGCCACGCGACCAATCACAAGCCGCTATGTCTTTCAAAGCCATTAACGCGCTCATTTTTAAAAATGAGCGCGTCAATAACTTGCGGTGACGTCGCGGCTTGTGATTGGTCGCGGCCGCGACCAATCACAACCCGCTACGTCCTTGAAAGCCATTAACGCGCTCATTTTTAAAAATGAGCGCGCTAATAGCTTGCGGTGACGTCGCGGCTTGTGATTGGTCGCATGGCGGTCACATGGGCGGCCCGCGACCAATCAGAAGCCGGGACGTGTTTCTCAGGTCCTAAAAGCGCTGATTTTGAACAAAGAAGCCTGCCGGTTACCCGCGCTGAGTTCAGGGGCCGCCGGAGAGGTAAATATATCAATATTTTTTATTTTTATTCTTTATTTTACACCTCCCTATGGATCCCAGGGCCTGAAGGAGAGTTTCCTCTCCTTCAGACCCTGGGAACCATGAGAATACCTTCCGATACTTGATGTCCCATTGACTTGTATTGGTATCGGATATCGGTATCGGCGATATCCGATATTTTTCGGGTATCGGCCGATACTATCCGATACCGATACTTTCAAGTATCGGACGGTATCGCTCAACACTAGTTGCTGTACATGAATGCCAGCTAAATATACAGTATACTGAACAAAACTATAACTGCAACACTTTTGCTCCCATTTTTCTTGAAAGATCTAAGACTATTTCTATGTACATAAAGAATCCTTTTCTCTCAAAATTTGCACACAAATGTATCTAAATCTGTGTTTGTGAGCACTTGTTCTTTGCCGAAATAATCCATCCACCTCATAGATGTGGCATATCGATATGCTGATTACATGCCTTATGCTAGCCACAATAACAGGCCACTCTAAGATGCGCAATTTTACAGTATTGGGAAGATCCAGGGGAGATCAGAAAACCAGTCAATGTCTGGTGTGACCTCCATGTGCCTCACACAATGCAACACATCTTCACATAGAGTTGATCAGGTTGTTGATTGTGGCCTGCAGAATGTTGGTACACTCCTTTTCAATGGTGGCTGAAGTTGCTAGATATTGGCAGGAACTTGAATATGCTGTCGTATACGCTGACTAGAGCGCCCCAAACATGCTCAATGGGTGACATGTCCCGTGAGTATGCTGGCCATGCAAGAACTTCACACAGCCATTGAATAGGAGTGGATCAACATTCCACAGGCTACAACCAACAACCTGATCAACTCTATGTGAAGGAGATGTGTTGCACTGCGTAAGGCAAATGGTGGTCACACCTCCCTGAACACTTGAATATGTACAACTGCATATTTTAAAGTGGCCTTTTATTGTGGCCACCCTAAAGCACACCTGATCAATAATCATGCTGTCTATTCAGCATCTGAATAGACCAACCTGTGAGGAGGATGAATTATCTGGGAAAAGGAGAATTGCTCACTTACATAGATTTAGACAAATTTGAGAAAAATATTTGAGAGAAAAATGCCTTTTGTGTACATAGAAAAAGTCTTAGATCTTTGAGTTCAGCTCATGAAAAATGGTTCAAAAAGCAAAAGGGTTACATTTATATTTTTGTTCAGTGTATATTATCATACGTGAGACACTAACAATTTGATGTTCTGTTAAAAACACAGCTCATGACAGAGGCAGATCTGTTATATTATGTACCAGTTCAGTGCAAGATGAACCCTATTGTCATATATTGGGGTCTGTCAGATTTTTGTTAGGGGATTAGTACATCACAATATATTTCCTGGTAAAATTAAATGGTGGTGTCTACAAAGGAGCTGTAGTCTCAAATGCAAATGTTTTATACTAATCTTCGGCTATATTAATTCAATTACTACCCTATAATTTTATTAGTTCAGACAAAATTAGTTCTGGATATTGATGCCAACATGGGTACAGTATAAACACATCAGATAAAGAGAACAAGGAAGTTATAGGCCTTAAAAATTAAAAATTGCATTAATGTACATAAAAAAAATCATTACATTAAAATCAAATAGGGACAAAAGTGCAAAAGAAAAGCTCCTCAAGGAAAGAGTGCCGGGCAAGTATGTATTTGCTGATTGCACAAGGAGATCCACAGTATATTAGTATAGCTCAAAAAGAAAGCCAAGAAAGGGGAGGGTGGACAACCATAACATATGTGTCATGTCAATCAAAAGAAGCAGAGTCCATGCTTTCAAGGATTGGTTTGTTATAACCGCACCCCTAGTACTCATATGAGTAACCGAAGTGATGGGGAGAGAAGTAAATGTTTCAAGAAAGTCCCTTTGGCTAAAATTTGTATCAACAATGAATCATGATGCAAGTGAATGGGATATCCAAGGCGATAATAGCAAAAGGAGTCTCAAGTCTGAGATAAATGTTAGTCTGGCAACATCTGGGACACTGTGCCTTAAGAGGCACTTCTACCCCGACGCGCATTTCATGTGTTGCTTTATCCAGGGAATGCTAGGTTTTCAGTGTGTATTTTCCCCATAGATTTGCATTAGATGTGGAAAATGCGCAGGTGGAAAACACTCACAAGTAAATAAGACATTTCCACTGTTGAAGCAGATAAAAAACCCATGTAATCCTCAGATAAGTATATCAATACAGATTTGTCAACGCCAAATACCAGGAAGTATTAAAACAAAGGAGCTTTATTTAAAATATGACACACCAAAAAGAGAGAAAAATGCAAAGTCAAAAACATGATAAAACGCTTGTAAAAAAAAGTGCACAAAAACACAATCAGAAAACACAAGTAACCTAATTTACACAATAGGTTCAGAAATGTTGCCGAAATTCTGCAACCCCAAATAGGCACCAAAAGCTCATCATGGGAACGTAGGCTAAGAGTCATATACCATATCAGTACATACATAGTATCGTAGCTTACTGTACTGTTACAGAGCAATCATATTATATAATTATAGAATTTGTGTTATTACTTATTTGGTCACAATTTTCTCTTTTATACAAGCTACAATGCTTTGTTCAGGCCTCTTTTTGTGTTTGTTATCACTAACATGACATTGTAAAGTGCTTGGTTGTTTGTTTTTTATGTACTTGGATGATGCAAATAAACCAGTTTTTCTAGTTGGACTTCTGGACTTTTTGTTATAGGATTGCACACTGAGCAATTGTAACTACATATTTAATTTACTTGGAAACAGGTGTTAATGGCTTTCCCTATTGCTTTATCCTGCGCTATGCATTCAATGCAGCTGATACAATTCCACTCGTTATGAACCTCAGAGAAGTGCTTCATGCCACCTGCAAAACTACCTTTCTATGCTGAAAACAGCTAAAACCAGTTTGAGTTCTCAGACAGGTGCACACTCTTATTTCCCGTGGAATGCTCAGCTCTACTAATGTAAACTGTACTTTTAGCATAGTTTTTCTTATAATATTCTCGTTATTACTCCCATGCTTACTCTTCGATTAGATCGATAAATAAATAACCAGTATAAACATCAACTGCTGTGACCTGTGATCATTTCCTGTTCCCGAGCTTAGCTGCCTGGAACTGTGATTCTGACCTCTGGAGATTTTTTTCACCTAGTGTGCAAATGAGTAGCATTTTATATTATAAAGGGCAAAAAAAGTGTACATACGTTGGGAAAGATCACCCTGGTGAGCGATGCAGACAGAAAACAATTAACATTCCTAGGGATCTTCATCCATTCCCGGTAAAATATTTCTGAAGGTCTTTTTTTATTTGGCCATTTTTGATCCTTCTGCCTACAACCCTTTGAAATTCTCAAGATATAGTCTGATAGCTTTTTTGAAGGACACGCATGTGTGTTCTCTACCTGTGGATTTTGCACATCTAATGTAACATTATGGGGAAAACCTGCACATAAAACTCAGCATACCCACAAGAGAAACTGACATGTTGCGGATTTGAAACACACTGTAGGTCAGTCTACAGTAAGTAAACAAAAGCACAGTGGCCATAAGATTTCTACAAATCCCATCCATTTTACCGGAACTGTAAGACACTAAGTTTTTCCGCATAACAAAAATATGCAGTGTCAAAAAAATCAACAAAACTCAACTCAGGTAACATTCCCACAAAGAATTTTTGGCGAGTTTTATGCTGCGTATTTTCGAAAAAATGTAAGTAACCCTTTAATGGGTGCAGAAATTGTGCCGAAAATCTGCAACATTCAAAACTCACCAAAAGCTCATTATGGAAACGTAGCCTTAGGCTATGTGCACACGTTGCGGATTTTGCTGCGGATCTGCAGCGGATCTGCAGCTGCAGGTCCGCCGCAGCTTTCTATGCTTTTACAGTACAATGTAAACCTATGAAGAACGCAATCTGCAGTGCCCATGCTGCGGAAAAAAACGCGCGGAAATGCTGCGGTTTTCTTTCCGCAGCATGTTAATTCTTTGTGCGGATTCTGCATAAAAACCATGGTAAATCCGCAGGTAAAAGGCAGTGCCTTTTACCTGCGGATTTCTAAAATTTGCTGCGGAAAAATCCGCAGAGCTCCTTTCTACGTGTGCACATACCCTTAGGGCTTGCTCACACGGCCGTCAAGTCTCTCATGGAAGAGAATCTGGCCGATTATGCGAGTGTCACTAAGATCAAAGAATGTCAGAGTTTGAGTCGATTATTCATTAGATCTGATCATTAGGGAATCACATCACAAGTGCAGAGAAGATGGAGAACTAAATTTCTCCATCTTCTTCATTCTCTGTGTCCGCGGATGTCAGATGGCATCCAAGTACATTCCAATCTTTCATACATACACACAGGCTTGAATAGGTGAGTGCGATCCAATTGGATGCTCCCACAGCATTCTGCGATAGTTTTCTCATGCCGAATCGGACTGAGAAAATAATCACAGATCTGCACTTCCCCATAGTATAACATTGGGCCAAGTGCTATCCAATAACACATCACAGCATTCGGCAGTGTTATACATAAGTGTGCACACGTTGCGGATTTTGTTGCGGATCCACAGTGGATTGGCCGCTGCGGATTTGCAGCAGTTTTCCTTGAGTTTACAGTACCGTGTAAACCTATGGAAAACAAAATCCGCAGTGCACATGCGGCAGAAAAAAATGTGCAGAAACATGGCATTGTTTATTCCACAGCATGTCAATTCTTTGTGCGGATTCCGCAGCGGTTTACACCTGCTCCGTAATAGGAATCCGCAGGTGGAATCCGCACAAAATCCGCAAAAAAAAAATCGCTGTAAATCTGCGGTAATTCCATAGGAAATCCAAAGTGCGGTTTCCCTGCGGATTTACTAAAATTAGTCGGGAAAAATCCTCAGAGTATTCCGCAGCGTGTGCACATACCCTTAGAGCTAGCTCACTAAGACGAGCTGCACTTTTGTCTGCAGGGAAGCAGACTAGAAAGGAATGTAACATTTTAATGGATCCAAGTAGTAAAAAGTAAACTCTGGGCAAAGAAAATATAGAGCTGATTGTTTCACCATGGAAATCTAAGCAAAAGGCCAAAACCGTGAGGTTATTCACAATGATCTCTAACTATAAAAATGACTAAAGTTCTTTTAGTTTTTTCAAGTTGAAATTAAAAACATTTTATCAGTTGGTTACTTTACAAGGCAGATAATTCATTGCATTATGTTCCATTAAATATGTTACATGAAAATAAGATATGGAAAAATGGACATATTTTTAAACATTTTTGTTACTGATGTTAAATGGAAAAATAATCTCTTTTGAACCAAACACAGAAAACGATAAAAAGTTTCATAAATTAATTTACCAGATGTACGATTTGTAAGAGGAGGACAAAATGATAAAGATTGTTAAGGAAAAAATGTGCAGACACAGTAATAAACTTATAAGTAAGAAATGGAAATATTTGAAGCACTTAGCCAGCATAAAACAAATACGTGTGTGGTGGGAGTTGGAAAACATCCTGATAGAGAACAGTGAAGAAGTCGGTTCTCACTCAGAAGCTCATTTGCAGGAAGCTGTGATGAGGCACATGTATCTACCTTACAAGGCTCTGGCAATAATTCTGAGCTGGCATTACACTCCACATGATGTGAACACATATTTATTCAAGCTGTGTGTGGAATGGACATTTGGCAGTCAAACACCTCAAGTGATATGGAGTAAGACTGTCCATGTTATGATAGCCACGACAGTGGGATTCTAGGAGATACTGTGAAAACCATCTGGCTTGTGTTCAAACAAAATAATCCCTAAGGCATTATTTTAACAAAACAAAAAAATATGTATGCTCAATTTGTGTTTCCATGTTTCAAGTTCAAAGTCACAGCCTTTTGAGAGTAAAGACACTTCCGTGATGATAATTGCCTCTACCTAGACATAGGTCTACTGAAATTTCTACATTAAAGACATCAATCCGAAAAAAAGTAACATAGTAACATAGTAACATAGTTAGTAAGGCCGAAAAAAGACATTTGTCCATCCAGTTCAGCCTATATTCCATCATAATAAATCCCCAGATCTACGTCCTTCTACAGAACCTAATTGTATGATACAATATTGTTCTGCTCCAGGAAGACATCCAGGCCTCTCTTGAACCCCTCGACTGAGTTCGCCATCACCACCTCCTCAGGCAAGCAATTCCAGATTCTCACTGCCCTAACAGTAAAGAATCCTCTTCTATGTTGGTGGAAAAACCTTCTCTCCTCCAGACGCAAAGAATGCCCCCTTGTGCCCGTCACCTTCCTTGGTATAAACAGATCCTCAGCGAGATATTTGTATTGTCCCCTTATATACTTATACATGGTTATTAGATCGCCCCTCAGTCGTCTTTTTTCTAGACTAAATAATCCTAATTTTGCTAATCTATCTGGGTATTGTAGTTCTCCCATCCCCTTTATTAATTTTGTTGCCCTCCTTTGTACTCTCTCTAGTTCCATTATATCCTTCCTGAGCACCGGTGCCCAAAACTGGACACAGTACTCCATGTGCGGTCTAACTAGGGATTTGTACAGAGGCAGTATAATGCTCTCATCATGTGTATCCAGACCTCTTTTAATGCACCCCATGATCCTGTTTGCCTTGGCAGCTGCTGCCTGGCACTGGCTGCTCCAGGTAAGTTTATCATTAACTAGGATCCCCAAGTCCTTCTCCCTGTCAGATTTACCCAGTGGTTTCCCATTCAGTGTGTAATGGTGACATTGATTCCTTCTTCCCATGTGTATAACCTTACATTTATCATTGTTAAACCTCATCTGCCACCTTTCAGCCCAAGTTTCCAACTTATCCAGATCCATCTGTAGCAGAATACTATCTTCTCTTGTATTAACTGCTTTACATAGTTTTGTATCATCTGCAAATATCGATATTTTACTGTGTAAACCTTCTACCAGATCATTAATGAATATGTTGAAGAGAACAGGTCCCAATACTGACCCCTGCGGTACCCCACTGGTGACAGCGACCCAGTTAGAGACTATACCATTTATAACCACCCTCTGCTTTCTATCACTAAGCCAGTTACTAACCCATTTACACACAATTTCCCCCAGACCAAGCATTCTCATTTTGTGTACCAACCTCTTGTGCGGCACGGTATCAAACGCTTTGGAAAAATCGAGATATACCACGTCCAATGACTCACCGTGGTCCAGCCTATAGCTTACCTCTTCATAAAAACTGATTAGATTGGTTTGACAGGAGCGATTTCTCATAAACCCATGCTGATATGGAGTTAAACAGTTATTCTCATTGAGATAATCCAGAATAACATCCCTCAGAAACCCTTCAAATATTTTACCAACAATAGAGGTTAGACTTACTGGCCTATAATTTCCAGGTTCACTTTTAGAGCCCTTTTTGAATATTGGCACCACATTTGCTATGCGCCAATCCTGCGGAACATACCCTGTCGCTATAGAGTCCCTAAAAATAAGAAATAATGGTTTATCTATTACATTACTTAGTTCTCTTAGTACTCGTGGGTGTATGCCATCCGGACCCGGAGATTTATCTATTTTAATCTTATTTAGCTGGTTTCGCACCTCTTCTTGGGTTAGATTGGTGACCCTTAATATAGGGTTTTCATTGTTTCTTGGGATTTCACCTAGCATTTCATTTTCCACCGTGAATACCGTGGAGAAGAAGGTGTTTAATATGTTAGCTTTTTCCTTGTCATCTACAACCATTCTTTCCTCACTATTTTTTAAGGGGCCTACATTTTCAGTTTTTATTCTTTTACTATTGATATAGTTGAAGAACAGTTTGGGATTAGTTTTACTCTCCTTAGCAATGTGCTTCTCTGTTTCCTTTTTGGCAGCTTTAATTAGTTTTTTAGATAAAGTATTTTTCTCCCTATAGTTTTTTAGAGCTTCAATGGTGCCATCCTGCTTTAGTAGTGCAAATGCTTTCTTTTTACTGTTAATTGCCTGTCTTACTTCTTTGTTTAGCCACATTGGGTTTTTCCTATTTCTAGTCCTTTTATTCCCACAAGGTATAAACCGCTTACACTGCCTATTTAGGATGTTCTTAAACATTTCCCATTTATTATCTGTATTCTTATTTCTGAGGATATTGTCCCAGTCTACCAGATTAAGGGCATCTCTAAGCTGGTCAAACTTTGCCTTCCTAAAGTTCAGTGTTTTTGTGACTCCCTGACAAGTCCCCCTAGTGAAAGACAGGTGAAACTGTACAATATTGTGGTCGCTATTTCCTAGATGCCCGACCACCTGCAGATTTGTTATTCTGTCAGGTCTATTAGATAGTATTAGGTCTAAAAGTGCTGCTCCTCTGGTTGGATTCTGCACCAATTGTGAAAGATAATTTTTCTTGGTTATTAGCAGAAACCTGTTGCCATTATGGGTTTCACAGGTTTCTGTTTCCCAGTTAATATCCAGGTAGTTAAAGTCCCCCATAACCAGGACCTCATTATGGGTTGCAGCTTCATCTATCTGCTTTAGAAGTAGACTTTCCATGGTTTCTGTTATATTTGGGGGTTTGTAACAGACCCCAATGAGAATTTTGTTACCATTTTTCCCTCCATGAATTTCGACCCATATGGACTCGACATCCTCATTTCCTTCGCTAATATCCTCCCTTAAACTGGACTTTAGACAAGACTTTACATAGAGACAAACCCCTCCTCCTTTCCGATTTTTACGATCCTTTCTAAACAGACTGTAACCCTGTAAGTTAATTGCCCAGTCATAGCTTTCATCTAACCATGTCTCGGTTATTCCCACTATGTCAAAGTTACCTGTAGATATTTCTGCTTCTAGTTCTTCCATCTTGTTTGTCAGGCTTCTGGCGTTTGCGAGCATGCAGTTTAGAGGATTTTGTTTTGTTCCAATATCCTCGCTGTGGATTGTTTTAGAAATGTTCTTACCTCCCTTCTGAGTATGTTTTCCTGGATCTTCTTTGTTCAAGTCTAATGTTTTTCTTCCCGTCCCCTCTTCTTCTAGTTTAACGCCCTCCTGATGAGTGTAGCGAGTCTTCTGGCGAATGTGTGTTTCCCAGGTTTGTTGAGGTGTAGTCCGTCTCTGGCGAGGAGTCCATCGTACAAGTAATTCACACCGTGGTCCAGGAATCCGAATCCTTGTTGTCTGCACCATCGTCTTAGCCAGTTGTTTGCATCAAGGATCCTGTTCCATCTCCTGGTGCCATGCCCGTCTACTGGAAGGATAGAAGAAAAAACTACCTGTGCATCCAGTTCCTTTACTTTCTTCCCCAACTCTTCAAAGTCTTTGCAGATTGTCGGTAGGTCCTTCCTTGCCGTGTCATTGGTGCCAACATGTATCAGAAGAAATGGGTGGACGTCCTTGGAGTTGAAGAGCTTTGGTATCCTATCGGTCACATCCTTGATCATCGCACCTGGAAGGCAGCATACTTCTCTTGCAGTTATGTCCGGTCTGCAGATGGCTGCTTCTGTGCCTCTCAGTAGTGAGTCTCCCACCACCACCACTCTTCGTTGCTTCTTGTCTGTACTTTTTGCTGTCACTTGTTGCTGTGTGCCCTTTTCTTTTTTGCTTGCTGGTATTGCTTCATCCTTAGGTGTGCCATCTTCATCCTCTACAAAGATTTGATATCGGTTCTTCAGTTGTGTGGTTGGTGATTTCTCCATGGTCTTCTTGCTTCTTTTGGTCACATGCTTCCACTCATCTGCTTTTGGAGGTTCTCTGACACTTTTTTCACCTTCTGTGACCAGTAGAGATGCTTCTGTTCTGTCTAGAAAGTCTTCATTCTCTTTGATGAGTTTCAAAGTTGCTATTCTTTCTTCCAGACCCCGCACCTTTTCTTCTAAAAGGGCCACTAGTCTACACTTCTGACAGGTGAAATTTAATTCTTCTTCTGGTCGATCTGTGAACATGTAGCACATGCTGCAGCTCACCATGTAGGTTGTCACATCTGCCATGTTGCTCCTAGATCCTGCTGACTTGCTGTGTGTTTTCCTTCTTGTGTAATCTACTCAGCCAAGCTTTCTTCCATTAATGTCCTACAGGCAAAAATTCGCGCCCCGTAAGGCTGGTCCCGGCTGTACCCAACGATCTTCTAGCTTAGGGAGACTCTTCGCTTTTCCCAGAAGGCACCTGGAATATGCAAATTAGCCTCCTCAAGCTTGAATCCCTGGTTTGGTGACTCTTTCCAAGCAGCTGGTCCTGGCTGTACCCAACGATCTTCTAGCTTAGGGAGACTCTTCGCTTTTCCCAGAAGGCACCTGGAATATGCAAATTAGCCTCCTCAAGCTTGAATCCCTGGTTTGGTGATTCTTTCCAAGCAGCTGGTCCCGGCTGTACCCAACGATCTTCTAGCTTAGGGAAACTCTTCGCTTTTCCCAGAAGGGACCTGGAATATGCAAATTAGCCTCCTCAAGCTTGAATCCCTGGTTTGGTGATTCTTTCCAAGCAGCTGGTCCCGGCTGTACCCAACGATCTTCTAGCTTAGGGAGACTCTTCGCTTTTCCCAGAAGGCACCTGGAATATGCAAATTAGCCTCCTCAAGCTTGAATCCCTGGTTTGGTGATTCTTTCCAAGCAGCTGGTCCCGGCTGTACCCAACGATCTTCTAGCTTAGGGAGACTCTTCGCTTTTCCCAGAAGGCACCTGGAATATGCAAATTAGCCTCCTCAAGCTTGAATCCCTGGTTTGGTGATTCTTTCCAAGCAGCTGGTCCCGGCTGTACCCAACGATCTTCTAGCTTAGGGAGACTCTTCGCTTTTCCCAGAAGGCACCTGGAATATGCAAATTAGCCTCCTCAAGCTTGATTCCCTGGTTTGGTGATTCTTTCCAAGCAGCTGGTCCCGGCTGTACCCAACGATCTTCTAGCTTAGGGAGACTCTTCGCTTTTCCCAGAAGGCACCTGGAATATGCAAATTAGTCTCCTCAAGCTTGAATCCCTGGTTTGGTGATTCTTTCCAAGCAGCTGGTCCCGGCTGTACTCAACGATCTTCTAGCTTAGGGAGACTCTTCGCTTTTCCCAGAAGGCACCTGGAATATGCAAATTAGCCTCCTCAAGCATGTACTTAAAAAACATGTCTTAGTTAAAATGAAAGCTGCAAAACACTGAAATTTGATTAACTGTGTTAAAAAGTTACACATGCAGAAGGAATAATATGAGAAGCTTTCTTCCAATTGACTTACACATTTTTAGCTAACACGTTGATCCCACAACTTGTGAAATCATTCTGGGAGGATAGAGACAACTTGAAAATCCTTCAGCTTCAGACTATTGCTTGATGAAAAACTAACATTGATTTCCAAAGGCCCATAATGTATTCCCAGAAGTAGAAATGTGGGTGACGAAACTAAATAACCTGATAATATGCATTTTTTGCATATTCTCTAGGATTGTTTAAAAACACTATAAAATGTGTAGACACTGTACTCATTTGCTATAACACAGTAGGCAATAGGAAAAGTAGTCAAAAAGTGGAAGTATTGATCATTTGATTACTGCATTTGAACAATGAAACAGCTGTCACAACACAGCTGTCAAGTAACCTTGGACCAGGGGCTTCTTTCCTGGCCCTAACACTAGGGGGTGCCCTAGCTTGCCCTGTTCCCCGGGATACATCAGATGGCGTTCGCCCTTGCCCTATATCCTAAGTTGCCCTTTGTCTGTCCTCTTCCCCCTTCTGTGCACCGTAATACACCTACCCAACAAACGGCAGCAAAGACAAGAGGAAACTGAAAACTCCACACACAAAAAATATTCACTCACATATAACAGAGGAATCCACCAGGGTGTACAGGAAGAGGAAGAAAGCAAAACAGGGAAGAATAAGGGATTATCAAGCGTGCAAACCAAACAACAGTCTCTTTTAACTCCTTCAGCACTCCTTCTCATACCAACTTCTCTCCTTCCTTTTGTCATGCAGCAAGAGATAACTCTGACAAGAGCCCAGATTTTATAGGGAAAAGCAGTGGCTTACCGAGCACAGCTAAACACAGGGATTTCCAACATGGCCGATTAACCCCTGTTCTGATAGAAGAAATAAACATGTTTGATACACTGGAAAAGTGCTTCTTCTTAGTGGCAGAGTAGGAGCAACCAGACTCTGCGGTCTTCTGTCTCTGCTCTGTTGCGGTTACCCTGTGACAGCAGCAGCCTGACAGCTGACGTTCTGTTATTAAGGAAGCACTCATCAAAGGTTTTATCCTCTTATTATATTGCAGTCTTCATGTTACAAAGCACTGTGTACTTACAGTTCCTCATTTTGCCTTTCTGTCCAGCTAATTATTCTGTTTTCTTTGTGCTGTGTAGAAACAGGAAGTCTCTTATTCCTACAAAAATCATTTCCTTCTTTAAAACCTTACCCCACTGTTCCTTCCTCCCCCCGTCATTGACTTTCCCATTGTCTGATGAATCTTACAGGGAAAATTGACCTCTTGCTTCTACAACCCCTGGCAAAAATTATGTAATCACCGGCCTTGGAGGATGTTTCATTCAGTTGTTTAATTTTGTAGAAAAAAAGCAGATCACAGACATGGCACAAAACTAAAGTAATTTCAAATGACAACTTTCTGGCTTTAAGAAACACTATAAGAAATCAAGAACAAAAAATGTGGTAGTCAGTAATGGTTACTTTTTTTAACCATGACATTGACCTTATGTGTCTTTTTTCAAGGAATGTTTTCACAGTTTTTGCTCTATGGCAGGATCCATTATCATCTTGAAAAATTATTTAATCATCCCCAAACATCCTTTCAATTGATGGGTTAAGAAAAGTGTCCAAAATACCAACATAAACTTGTGTATTTATTGAAGATGCAATGACTGTGGAAATTTGCATGTTCTCTTCTGGCAGTCATCTTTATAAGTCTCATTGGAACGGCACCAAACAAAAGTTCCAGCATCATCACTTTGCCCAATGCAGATTCGTGATTTATCACTGAATATGACTTTCATCCAGTCATCCACAGTCCACGATTGCTTTTCCTTAGCCCATTGTAACCTTGTTTTTTTCTGTTTAGGTGTTAATGATGGCTTTCATTTAGCTTTTATGTATGTAAATCCCATTTCCTTTAGGCGGTTTCTTACAGTTTGGTCACAGACGTTGACTCCAGTTTCCACCCCTTCGTTCCTCACTTGTTTTGTTGTAGATTTCCTGTTTTGGAGACATTTTGCTTTAAGTTTTCGGTCTTGACGCTTTGATGTCTTCCTTGGTCTACCAGTATGTTTGCCTTTAACAACCTTCCCATGTTGTTTGTATATGGTCCCGATTTTAGACACAGCTGACTGTGAACAACCAACATCTTTTGCAACTTTGCGTGATGATTTACCCTCTTTTAGGAATTTGATAATTCCCTCCTTTGTTTCAACTGACATCTCTCGAGTTGGAGCCATGATTCATGTCAGTCCACTAGGTGCAACAGCTCTCCAAGGTGTTATCACTCCTTTTTAGATGCAGACCAACGAGCAGATCTAATTTGATGCAGTTGCAGGTGTTATTTTTGGGTATGAAAATTTACAGGATGATTCCATAATTTTTTTCCTATGCTTGGTTAAAAAAGTAACCATTACTGACTACCACATTTTTTGTTCTTGATTTATTTTAGTGTTTCTTAAAGCCAGAAAGTTGCCATTTGAAATGACTTTTGTTTTATGCCATGTCTGTAATCTACTTTTTTTTCTACAAAATTAAACAACTGCATGAACATCCTCCAAAGCTGGTGAGTCCATAATTTTTGCCAGGGGTTGTACATAGAGCTTAGAAGGATTCAGCTAGTCAGTTTTTAATTACATTTTGTCATAGACCTAACAAAAACAGAAGAATTAACTGGGTAGTAGGGTAAAATTAGCAATTGCATGTACACAGTGCTATTTAATATGATGATTGCAATATATTTAAAGGATACAATTTTGATCTGAATGCTTCTTTAATAGAAATGATCAGATCATGCAAAATTAATATTCCCCAGAAGTTATTTTCCACAAATTGATTGTCTCCTACTATGCTCTGGGACCCCTTCTGACCCCAGAAAATAATAAGTGTAATATGTAGAAAGAAAATTAATTTACTCATCTCACCAATCACTTCTCCTGCCTCTCACAATGAGCCAAGTCATTTGGTTCAGATGAAGCTCAGGAGGGTTCTCTGTAAGAGCGCAGAAGCTCACAATGTCATAATGTCATGACATGCGCTGTGACCACGGGCATGCATACTCAAAACCATTTGAGGCCTCATTAGAGCCTCATGTCTTGGCTCAGTGCGAGAGGCCTGGTGATTTAAGTGCAAATGCTGCTGATCCGAATATGCAATGCGAACAGGTAGGTGACGATAAGAATCATAAGGGCCAAAAAGGTAAGTGGTAAGGCGAGTATAAGGATTTTTTGTAACATTTTGATGGCCATTGGTTCAGGAAAATGGCAACCTTTTGCTAAATCAGTACAGGAGAAAATTTTAAAAAAAATCTGCAGTTTAGTAAATGTGGATTTTTCCAAACTTTGAGTAAAATTTTATTTTACTCAAATGTATTCACTCATCTCTAGCTATTAATAGAGTTGAGCGACTTTTTAATTTTTTAGGATCGAGTCGGGTTTCGCGAAATCCGACTTTCTCTAAAGTTGGGTCGGGTGAAATAGGCCGATTATTTCGAAAAGTCGGGGGCCGACCGAAATACGAAACTCAATGCAAGTCAATGGGGAATCAAAGTCGGCAGTGAGTGGAGGACAGGAAAAAACCTACAGTGCCCATTTTAATGCCAAAAACATCAATTCGTATTACTGAAGCTTGTCAATCTTAATTTTCTTTATAATAATAGTTAGGCATTGAAAACAGGGGCTCATTTGGCTAAAGTTGTGGGGGGGGTAGGGCTGGCTCAAGATTTTCGTGGGCCCAGGAAACGCGGAATACGTCACGGCGGTGGAGCAGGGAGAGGTAAGTATTTCAACTTTGCAAGTGCTGTGATCCTGAGCAAGCAGGGGGGGGGCACTAGTTGACACTCATGAACATCAACAGTCGCACTCAAGAAAGATGTGTTCAGAATATTGTTAGCCAAACATGTGTTTTTTAAATTTTGAAAAAACACCAAAAATAGAGATATCACTGCAGTGTTGTGAGGTAACGTTTTGACCCTCTGGGTCTTTCTCAAACCATACTAAAACAGAAACAAATGTACAAGGTATCACTAAAACATGAACAAATAACATACTACAACAAAAATATATTTACAAGTATAGAGTCCCTATGCAATGGAGATCACGCCTTGTCAGTATGATAGTGGATAAGGCAACAGTATAGCGGGACCCTTCAAGATGCTGGAGAGGTGCCATCGTGGGAAACATCAGGGCTGTCGTCGGACGTTCGCTGTCATGGTTATAAGTAGGGGTGTATTTAACAGTAAAGCACCTGTAGGACATCAGTGTAACATCAATTCTGACAAAAGACCTAAAACAATGAATTTTAATATAATAATTAAAAATATATAGAAAATATCAAATAGACCAGAAAGGGGGATCCTATGGAAAAACAGGGTCTCTGGTCTATATAGCCAGAAAAAATATATATATATATGCACAGGAAGAGACTAGGGAAGATAGATGTGCCTATCCCTAGGAAAATTCCCTTCCTGACAGCGGAGGTTGGCACCCTGGGAAACGATATGGCGCCCCCGCTCAACGTCGACTGACCCTGAAGTCCCTAAAAAAGGAATCCCTAAGAAAAAGCCACCACCAACAATAACACCACAACAAAACAAAAAACCAAACTAGTGTAGAAGTGAAAAATTAAAATTAGAATACCTGTGCTGTTATAGGCTGATTATAGGCTGATTATAAGAGTAACAATATCTCGATGAGACTGATATATATATATTCTGACATATATTGTGTGCTAGAGATGTACTCTGAGAGGGAAAAAAAAAAAAAAAACACCTCTCACAAAATATATATTTGTGATACTGAAAAAATAACAATAGTACAGGGAGATACTAAATAGATACCTCCATAAGTAGTGGGTACACAAACAGGAGATCCCTGCTATGTAATAAGACAGTATCACTCGAGTACCGGACACCACAAAAAGAGGATCCCAACAGATGGCCACAGATAGATGGTCACAAACACTAGCCACTGAAGGTATAAATCTTAATGACGTATCTTCAACATTCCTTTAAGACATGCTATATGATACAGAGTCTTTTATTGACTTAATTTAGTCATAATGAGCGTCACCATCAAGCAGAGCTCTGCGCATAGAGTGTTAGATATGCTCTAGTAGCTCATTGAGGAACGCACCTGATAGTGAATTGTCTCTTATCAACCTATGATCAATAGTGCTGTAATAAGAACAACCGTAGAGAATTATAGATGTAATTCTGATAACCTCATGACATAACTGCTAGAGAGAGCAGGTTGATATTATTCTTGTGTCTCTAAACATCAATAAGACACGTCTTATAATACAATAACTCTCATCAAACTTAATTCAGTGGTGTCACGTATTTAGATGGATAAAGAGAGTAGATATGCCTGTACATATTCAGTGACCTAATGGTATCGCCGCCGAACAGGGCATAGGCATATGAAAAAATATAATAACCATACTCTCAAAGCTCATTTTAGAACGTCCTTTAGTAAGTAGTGACAATTATTAAATCAAGGCAAATCCCTGAGATAGACAGTTCCAGGTTACTTAATGACCACATAAGCATGTCACTACAAAGGAAGCCGTTTTTTTTTCCTTTAATAATAATAAGACTTTGCTACTGTTATTTTGGTTTTCTTTTTTAACATCAATTCTGGCTCAGTACACTGCGAGGGCAATGTAGAGATCTGAGTCAATAGAACAGCATAATAATCTAGCTGTGGCTGTGCATCTGTGCACTCCATGTCCGATTCATCTTGTAATGGGCTTTTAACAATTTCCCTCTCTAACCCAGGCACGGTATGTGTAAAGAGCTCCATGGAGTAAACTGTAGTGTCACCTGCCGCATCCTTCACTTTTGGTTTGGGTGAAGGACACAAGGAAGCGACTTGTTCCTGACTGGGAGCATCCACTGATGGCTCGCTTTTATTTTTCGACCTTTCGGAAGAGGAGGTGAAAGAGCTAGAGGCTGAGTCAGCAAGGAAAGCAAAACTTTTTCCTGCTGCTCCGGCTTTAAAAGCTGTTTTCCTACTCCCAGATAAGGGAGCCTTTGAGGCCTTGTGTAGCCAGACGATGACGCTGGCTCAACATTTCGAGACTTTGGTGCCATTTTGCTTTTCCCACTACCACCAGATGCTCCACCACCACCACCGCCATCAGTACCAGCTGGCAACAACCGCCCATGGCCTCTTCCACCAGACTTCCTCATTTTTAGAAAAATCTAACCAAAATAACAACTGTTATATGGTACTGTGAAACAAGGTAGAAGGTGTATATAAACTTGTTGAGAATTTAAATCTCCCTTTTTTTGGGGGGGAGACTGCACCAAAACTCAGGCCCAGTGTATTACACTACACAATGTTAGTGGCAGAACGTGGCTGGAAGATGTACGACAAACTAACAGAACTGACGTAGATCCACCTAGTGCCAATTTAAATCTCCCTTTTTTGGCGGGGAGACTGCAACAAAACTCAGGCCCAGTGTATTACACTACACAATCTAAGTGGCAGAACGTGGCTGGAAGATGTAAGACAAACTAAGGGTACCGTCACACAGTGGCATTTTGATCGCTACGATGGCACGATTCGTGACGTTCCAGCGATATCCTTACGATCTCTCTGTGTCTGACACGCTCCTGCGATCAGGGACCCCACTGAGAATCGTACGTCGTAGCAGATCGTTTGAACCTTTCTTTCGTCGCTGGATCTCCCGCTGACATTGCTGAATCGGCGTGTGTGATGCCGATTCAGCAATGTCTTCACTGGTAACCAGGGTAAACATCGGGTTACTAAGCGCAGGGCCGCGCTTAGTAACCCGATGTTTACCCTGGTTACCAGCGTAAACGTAAAAAAACAAACACTACATACTTACCTTCAGCTGTCTGTCCCCGGCGCTCTGCTTCTCTGCACTCCTCCTGCATCCTGTGTCAGCGCCAGCCAGCCAGAAAGCACAGCGGTGACGTCACCGTTCTGCTTTCCGGCCGCTGTGCTCACAGTCAGTGCAGGAAAGCAGAGCGCCGGGGACAGACAGCGGTAGGTAAGTATGTAGTGTTTTTTTTTTTTTACTTTTACGATGGTAACCAGGGTAAACATCAGGTTACTAAGCGCGGCCCTGCGCTTAGTAACCCGATGTTTACCCTGGTTACCAGGGGACTTCGGGATCGATGGTCGCTGGAGAGCTGTCTGTGTGACAGCTCTCCAGCGACCAAAGAGCGACGCTGCAGCAATCGACATTGTTGTCGTATCGATGCAGCGTCGTTTCAGTGTGACGGTACCCTAACAGAACTGATGTTAATCCACTTAGTGCCAATTTAAATCTCCCTTTTTTGGGGGGGAGACTGCTACAAAACTCAGGCCCAGTGTATTACACTACACAATGTAAGTGGCAGAACGTGGCTGGAAGATATATGACAAACTAACAGAACTGATGTAGATCCACTTAGCGCCAATTTAAATCTCCCTTTTTTGTGAGGAGACTGCAACAAAACTCAGGCCCAGTGTATTACACTACACAATGTAAGTGGCAGAACGTGGCTGGAAGATATACGACAAACTAACAGAACTGACGTAGATCCACTTAGTGCCAATTTAAATCTCCCTTTTTTGGGGGGGAGACTGCAACAAAACTCAGGCCCAGTGTATTACACTACACAATGTTAATGGCAGAACGTGGCTGGAAGATATATAACAAAATACAAGGGCTGTAGTATAATTTCAATCTCCCTACAATGATCTCAGGACAAGTATGGCAGCAATAAAAAGGACTGCTGTACACACAAGTGTGGACAAATAAACAAGAGAACTGTGTAGAAAGGAGCACCAGGATTTTTGCTTTTAAAAAAGCAGTTGGTTTGCACAGCGGTGTACAAAAAGCAATGCAGCTATCAGGGAGCCTTATAAGGCAACCTAATAAGCTACAGAGCTGATGCACAAAAATATAAACTTCACTGTCCCTGCAAAGAAAAGGTGGTGTTGGACAGTGGAAATCGCTACAGCACAAGCAGTTTCGGGACTTAATCTTCCCTCCCTAACTATATCCCTTCTCCTGATGCAGCTGCAGCAACCTCTCCCTATGCTAAGATCAGCAGAAGTAAGATGGTGGCCGGTGTGCACGCCCCTTTATAGCCCCTGTCACGCCGCAGAAAGCAAGCCAAGCACTATCATGCCCTTCTCTAAGATTGTGGATACCGAGACCTATGTCATCACGCTGCCCACACTCTACGTGCTCCTTCATTGGATGAAAAATGGCGCTGAAAACAAAATACGAAACACGACTTTGGCGCGCTGATCGCCGACCTCATGGCCAATCCCACACTAGGATCGGGTCTGGTTTCACGAAACCCGACTTTGCTGAAAGTCGGTGATTTTTCAATTTGTCCGATCCCTTTCGCTCAATCCTAGTTATTAACACTTTTTTTTATTTTGTTCTAGTTTTGTTCAATGTCTCTCCAAGATTGTTTGCCAAGAAACATTAACAAATAAAATAAACTGTTATTAAATATAGCTGACCTTTTATTTTTTTTATTTTATACGAAGATTTCATTATTGAGAATAGCAAAACTTTAATAAAATAGTTTATTGATTCAATGAAATTAAATTCATGTCAAATGCACGTAGATGTTATATTAGCCTAAAAAACAAGGTAAGTGCGCCAAGACCACTGTTGTAGATGAGACTTAAAATATCTGGCATTCCATTATGGGAAGTAAGAGAGTCAAAAACAGTAGTGTAAAACACATTGAATTGATGGTTAATTGATTTAAAACAAAGGATCATAGCAGGATAAGGCAGTATGTACTATTTTGTTTAGGTGTAACACAGGGGTTTAAAATGGGGCAAAGTATATGTAATGTGGTTTAGGGAAGTAGCCATGGATATGGTACTTGTCTTTCATGCCCTGACATGTACATGAAGATGGGGATTATTGCTGGGTGTGTGGGCTTTTTTATGGGGGTGCTAAGTCCTTGCAGGCCGCATGATGCCATTGACTTTGGCTGGACAGGACCAGATGGTGTAAAGTTCAATGAGGGACACTACCAACTATACATAAATAGTATTTTACTGAACATAAATTTGATGGGGATTGTGTACAATAGATAGCGGGAGCATAACTTTATGAACATTTCCTCAATAACATTGAGCATCTTCACACATGGTCTCTACCTCTTCCAGGCTTACTTGTTTCTGCCCCAAAGTCCCTCTTCTTTCACCAGAACCCACACTGTACTACAGTCCAGTAAGAGAGAGTTCTATCCTCAACACATGATTCTGCGTCTTCTTTCTCCTTGGGGGAACTAGTTTGCCACTATGGCCATTACTTAGCTTCTTTGTTTGCTGACACCTTGGAACTAGTGTCTGATGCACTCTCTTTGTCTCATGTTCCCTGTTCGGTGCTGGCCCATTATCTCTCAATCTTGTGGACTCGGAGCTGTACTGCAAGACGTCCTGTCCCAAGACCGATCTCTGGTGAATCACTCTGGCCTGTCACTTCTCCTTTCTCGGCTATTGACTGCCTTAGTCTCGACTAACTTTGAGGACACTCAACTTATGCGCATTGTGTGGCTCACTATCAGGAAGTCCTCTCTGATCTTGCTATATCAGTCCTCCTTCTCTGGGCTAGTTCCAACTCTTAACTCTATCCATAACTACTCAAAACCTGTTGCTGAGCAGAACACAGCTCAATCACATGACAATATAAAACATTATAACGCATCATATCAGAGGACATCAATAAAGGGGAACTTGTGCATAAGTTTCATCTTCATACATTTCCCCCTTCTTTAACAATGGCTGTCCTCAGAAGTGATGGGTGAGCACCAGTAGTGTAGCTACCGGGGGGCAGAGGTTGCGGGTGCCCCGGGCCCGGTGCTCTGAGGACCTGGTGCCAGCAGTGGGCCCCCAGCCATCATCGGAAGATCAGCTGTACCGGCATTTATCCGATACAGCTGATCGCAATGATGGGAGAAGGAGCGCTACGCTCCTTCTTCCATCATCCCCCTGTCAGTGTCGGCGTCTGACGTTGCCGACACTGACAGAGGGTGCAATGATGTCACTGCCCGGTGCCCGCTGTCAGGAGATAAGTGGGAGCAGCGCAGTAACTAGGAAGAAGAGAGGTGAGTATTTATGTTATTTTTTTTTAATGGGTGCTACTGCCTTATTACAGGGTCTGCCTATGGGGGGGCTGCCTTATTACAGGGTCTGACTATGGGGGCTGCCTCATTACAGGGTCTGACTATGGGGGTGCTGCCTTATTACTGGGTCAACCTATAGGAGCGCTACCTTATGACAGGGTCTGACTATAAGGATGCTGCCTCATGACAGGGTCTGATTGTTGGTATGCTGCCTTTTTACAGGGTCTGACTATGGGGTGCTGCCTTATTACAGGGTCTGACTATGGGGTTCTGCCTTATTACAGGGTCTGACTATGGGGGTGCTGCCTTATTACAGGGTCTGACTAGGGTGCTGCCTTATTACAGGGTCTGACTATGGGGGTGCTGCCTCATTACAGGGTCTGACTATAGGGATGCTGTCTCATGACAGGGTCTGACTATGGGGGTGCTGCCTTTTTACAGGGTCTGACTATGGGGTGCTGCCTTTTTACAGGGTCTGACTATGGGGTGCTGCCTTATTACAGGGTCTGACTATGGGAGTGCTGCATTATTACAGGGTCTGACTATGGGGTGCTACCTTATTACAGGGTCTGACTATGGGGGTGCCGCTTTAATACAGGGTCTGACTATGGGGGCTGCCTTATTACAGGGTCTGACTATAGGGATGCTGCCTTATTACAGGGTCTGACTATGGGGGCGCTGCCTTATTACAGTGTCTGACTATGGGGGTGTTGCCTTATTACAGGGTCTGATTTGGGGGTCTGCCTTATTACAGGTATGGGGGCTGCCTTATTACAGGGTCTGACTATGGGGTTCTGCCTTATTACAGGGTCTGACTATGGGGGTGCTGCCTTATTACAGGGTCTGACTAGGGTGCTGCCTTATTACAGGGTCTGACTATGGGGGTGCTGCCTCATTACAGGGTCTGACTATAGGGATGCTGTCTCATGACAGGGTCTGACTATGGGGGTGCTGCCTTTTTACAGGGTCTGACTATGGGGGCTGCCTTATTACAGGGTCTGACTATGGGGTGCTGCTCATTACAGGGTCTGACTATAGGGATGCTGCCTTATTACAGGGTCTGACTATGGGGGCACTGCCTTATGACAGTGTCTGACTATGGGGGTGTTGCCTTATTACAGGGTCTGATTTGGGGGGCTGCCTTATTACAGGTAACATAGTAACATAGTAACATAGTAACATAGTTAGTAAGGCCGAAAAAAGACATTTGTCCATCCAGTTCAGCCTATATTCCATCATAATAAATCCCCAGATCTACGTCCTTCTACAGAACCTAATTGTATGATACAATATTGTTCTGCTCCAGGAAGACATCCAGGCCTCTCTTGAACCACTCGACTGAGTTCGCCATCACCACCTCCTCAGGCAAGCAATTCCAGATTCTCACTGCCCTAACAGTAAAGAATCCTCTTCTATGTTGGTGGAAAAACCTTCTCTCCTCCAGACGCAAAGAATGCCCCCTTGTGCCCGTCACCTTCCTTGGTATAAACAGATCCTCAGCGAGATATTTGTATTGTCCCCTTATATACTTATACATGGTTATTAGATCGCCCCTCAGTCGTCTTTTTTCTAGACTAAATAATCCTAATTTCGCTGATCTATCTGGGTATTGTAGTTCTCCCATCCCCTTTATTAATTTTGTTGCCCTCCTTTGTACTCTCTCTAGTTCCATTATATCCTTCCTGAGCACCGGTGCCCAAAACTGGACACAGTACTCCATGTGTGGTCTAACTAGGGATTTGTACAGAGGCAGTATAATGCTCTCATCATGTGTATCCAGACCTCTATTAATGCACCCCATGATCCTGTTTGCCTTGGCAGCTGCTGCCTGGCACTGGCTGCTCCAGGTAAGTTTATCATTAACTAGGATCCCCAAGTCCTTCTCCCTGTCAGATTTACCCAGTGGTTTCCCATTCAGTGTGTAATGGTGACATTGATTCCTTCTTCCCATGTGTATAACCTTACATTTATCATTGTTAAACCTCATCTGCCACCTTTCAGCCCAAGTTTCCAACTTATCCAGATCCATCTGTAGCAGAATACTATCTTCTCTTGTATTAACTGCTTTACATAGTTTTGTATCATCTGCAAATATCGATATTTTACTGTGCAAACCTTCTACCAGATCATTAAAGAATATGTTGAAGAGAACAGGTCCCAATACTGACCCCTGCGGTACCCCACTGGTCACAGCGACCCAGTTAGAGACTATACCATTTATAACCACCCTCTGCTTTCTATCACTAAGCCAGTTACTAACCCATTTACACACAATTTCCCCCAGACCAAGCATTCTCATTTTGTGTACCAACCTCTTGTTCGGCACGGTATCAAAACGCTTTGGAAAAATCGAGATATACCACGTCCAATGACTCACCGTGGTCCAGCCTATAGCTTACCTCTTCATAAAAACTGATTAGATTGGTTTGACAGGAGCGATTTCTCATAAACCCATGCTGATATGGAGTTAAACAGTTATTCTCATTGAGATAATCCAGAATAACATCCCTCAGAAACCCTTCAAATATTTAACCAACAATAGAGGTTAGACTTACTGGCCTATAATTTCCAGGTTCACTTTTAGAGCCCTTTTTGAATATTGGCACCACATTTGCTATGCGCCAATCCTGCGGAACAGACCCTGTCGCTATAGAGTCCCTAAAAATAAGAAATAATGGTTTATCTATTACATTACTTAGTTCTCTTAGTACTCGTGGGTGTATGCCATCCGGACCCGGAGATTTATCTATTTTAATCTTATTTAGCCGGTTTCGCACCTCTTCTTGGGTTAGATTGGTGACCCTTAATATAGGGTTTTCATTGTTTCTTGGGATTTCACCTAGCATTTCATTTTCCACCGTGAATACCGTGGAGAAGAAGGTGTTTAATATGTTAGCTTTTTCCTTGTCATCTACAACCATTCTTTCCTCACTATTTTTTAAGGGGCCTACATTTTCAGTTTTTATTCTTTTACTATTGATATAGTCGAAGAACAGTTTGGGATTAGTTTTACTCTCCTTAGCAATGTGCTTCTCTGTTTCCTTTTTGGCAGCTTTAATTAGTTTTTTAGATAAAGTATTTTTCTCCCTATAGTTTTTTAGAGCTTCAATGGTGCCATCCTGCTTTAGTAGTGCAAATGCTTTCTTTTTACTGTTAATTGCCTGTCTTACTTCTTTGTTTAGCCACATTGGGTTTTTCCTATTTCTAGTCCTTTTATTCCCACAAGGTATAAACCGCTTACACTGCCTATTTAGGATGTTCTTAAACATTTCCCATTTATTATCTGTATTCTTATTTCTGAGGATATTGTCCCAGTCTACCAGATTAAGGGCATCTCTAAGCTGGTAGACTGGGACAATGGGGGCTGCCTTATTACAGGTTCTGACTATGGGGTGCTGCTCATTACAGGGTCTGACTATAGGGATACTGCCTTATTACAGGGTCTGACTATGGGGGCGCTGCCTTATTACAGTGTCTGACTATGGGGGTGCTGCCTTATTACAGGGTCTGATTTGGGGGGCTGCCTTATTACAGGATCTGATTATGGGGGTGCTGTCTTATTACAGGGTCTGACTATGGGGGTGCTGCCTTATTACAGGGTCTGATTTTGGGTGCTGCCTCATTACAGAGTCTGACTATGGGGGTGCTGTCTTATTACAGGGTCTGACTATGGGGGTGCTGCCTTATTACAGGGTCTGACTATGGGGGTTCTGCCTTATTACAGGGCCTGACTATGGGGGTGCTGCATTATTACAGGGTTTAACTATGGGGATGCTGCCTCATTACAAGGTCTGACTATGGGGGTGCTGCCTTATTACAGAGTCTGACTATGGGAGTGCTGCCTTATTACAGGGTCTAACTATAGGGGTGATGCCTCATTACAGGGTCTGGCTATGGGGGTGCTGCCTTATTACAGGGTCAGACTATGGGAGTGCTGCCTTATTACAGGGTCTGACTATGGGGGTGCTGCCTCATTGCAGGGTCTGACTATGGGGTGCTGCCTTATTTCAGGGTCTGACTATGGGGGTGCTGCCTTATTACAGGGTCTGATTTTGGGGGCTGCCTTATTAAAGGGTCTGACTGTGGGGGTGCTGCCTTTCTACAAGGTCTGGCTATGGGGCTGCCTTATTACAGGGTCTGACTATAGGGGTGCTGCCTCATTACAGGGTCTGACTAAGGGTGCTGCCTTACTACAGGGCCTGACTATGGGGGTGCTGCCTCATTACAGGGTTTGACAAGGGGGGATGCCTTATTACAGGGTCTGACTATGGGTGTGCTATCTCATTACAGGGTCTGACTATGGGGGTGCTGCCTTATTAAAGGGTCTGACTGAGGGGGTGCTGCCTTATTACAGGGTCTGACTATGGGGGTGCTGCCTTATTTCAGGGTCTGATTTTAGGGGCTGCCTTTTACAGGGTCTGAAAGTGGGGGTGCTTCCTTATTACAGGATCTGACTATGGGGGTGCTGCCTTATTACAGGGTCTGATTTTGGGGGCTGCCTTATTAAAGGGTCTGACTGTGGGGGCGCTGCCTTTTTACAGGGTCTGGCTATGGGGGCTGCTTTATTACAGGATCTGACTATAGGGGTGCTGCCTCATTACAGGTTCTGACTATGGGTGCTGCCTTATTACAAGGTCTGACCATGGGGGTGCTGCCTCATTACAGGGTCTGACTATGGGGGTGCTGCCTTATTACAGAGTCTGACTATGGGGGTGCTGCCTTATTACAGGGTCTAACTATAGAGGTGCTGCCTCATTACAGGGTCTGACTATGGGGGTGCTGCCTTATTACAGGGTCTGATTTTGGGGGCTGCCTTATAATAATAATAATGCAAACAATACTAATATTTTAACTCAGGAAGAGTTCAGAAATCAATATTTTGTGGAATAACCATGATTTTTAATTACAGGTTTAATGCGTCTTGGCATGCTTGCCACCAGTCTCTCACACTGTTTCTGGCACAAAAACGTAAGCAGTTCTTTGTTTGATGGCTTGTGACTATCCATCATCCTCTTGATTACATTCCAGGGGTTTTCAATGTGGTTCAGATCTGGAGATTGGGCTGCCCATGACAGGGTTTTGATGTGGTGGTCTCTTAATTTTTTCTAGAGCTGTATATAAGACAGGAGTACAAAGGTATAACCTCAAATATAGCAATGTCATAAATGGCTGATTATGCTGTATCAGTTAAACTTAGATAGGCAACATAAAGTGAAAACCCTAAATGGCATCCATTACTGGGAAAATTGTAAACAGTATCACTTATATTGCAGCTGCAGTCAGCACATTACATAAAGTGTTAGTTTGCTGTTTACCTGAGGGTGTGCACAAGCAAAGGGCTCAAATGGTCCGTATGCCCACCCCAACGTGCATTTTGGAAACCTTCGTCAGGGAAGCATAGCATTGAGATACAGAGAAGACTTTTTTGTGTCTTATGGATCAGGCCTCTATAACACACTACTGTAGATGCTACAAACTATTTTAAAGTCAGGTCCCTTACTGTATGACGTTAATAACAGGAGACTTTTTTGTGGCCTATGGATCCGGCCTCTATAACACACTGGATGCTACAAACTGTTTTTAATGTAAGGTCACTTACTGTATGCCGTTAATAACAGAAGAATTTGTTTGTGGCTTACGGATCAGGCCTCTACAACACACTAGATGCTACAAACTATTTTTAAAGTCAGATCCCTTACTATGTGTCATTAATAACAGCAGAAATTTTAGGTGGCTTATGGATAAGGCCTCTATAACACCCTCTAAATGCTACAAACTATTTTAAAGTCAGGTCCCTTACTGTATGCCGTTAATAACAGAAGAATTGTTTTTTGCCCTTTGTATTAGGCATCTATAATACAATAGGTGCTCCAAATTATTTTAAAGTCATGTCCCTTACTGTATGACGTTAATAACAGAAGAATGTTTTGAGGCATCTGGATCAGGCCTCTACAGCTTAATTTCAACCCAACCAAATGACAAAGTGTGATATGGCGGGTTGTGAAACTTTTAGCAACTGAAAAATTGTATATTTTTTTAATGTGCCTTAGGTCTGCAGACAGTTTTATATCACCACAGCACTTAATGACAAAGTGGGATACAGCAGGCTATTTAATATTTTTTCACTAGCTACATGTGAATTAGAATGCTATACTCGTGTATGGATCACAATAGAAGCAATGCGCAACACATGCCTTGCTGTCTTTCTTTGTGACCTCAGTATGGCCAAAAAAAAAAAAAGTGCTGGAAGGTAAACTTTACAGCCACACTGGACACTATCTAGATACACTATCTGACTGATATGCAACCACCCATGTATATTTCACATTTAGCTACTGAAAAAATATTATTTAGAATGCTATACTTGTGCATGGATCACAATAGCAGCAGTGCACAACACACTTGTAGGATTTCTACCCTGCTGGGTTTGTCTGTGAATCTCAGTAATGTCCCCCCCCCCTCCAAAAAAAAAAATGCTGGAAGGTTTACAGCCACACTGGACACTATCTAACTACACTAGATTGATATGCAACCACCTATTGATATGTAACCACCTAATTAACTAGCTAAAATGTGGGATACAGCAGGCTTTTTCACATTTAGCTAATAAAAAATATTATTTAGAATGCTATACTTGTGTATGGAGCACAATAGAAGCAGAGCACAACAAACTTGTAGGACATGTGCCCTTCTGGCTTGGTCTATGAACCTCCGTCATGACACAAAAAACAAAAAATCCGGAAGGTAAATTTTACAGCCACACTGGACACTATCTAGCTACACTATCTGACTGATATACAATCGCCTAACTAACTAGCTAAAACAGTGCTGTTAACAGTGGCAGCGTCTGGAGCAGCCCCTGTGTGCTGTTACAATGTCAAAATGGTGCTAAAACAAGATGTCCACTATTTATATAGGGAGGGACATGTGATTTCAGCAGCCAATTACACAAGCCATGGTGTCAGGACAATGTAAGTGTTTCTTGTGCCCTGATTATCTGTGCACATTGCAGCTAGCCAAAGTTAGAGGAAAAATTACTGCTGTGCTGTGCTTACAAGATCGCCGCGCCTCTGCGCTCTGCAAACCCCCTCCCCACATCAAACACGTGCCAAACGCTCTTGATACACCACCAATATCGCTGCTAAAGTGCTGAAAATATTTTTCTGGCAAGGCAAATATTTTCCCACACTTTTACCGAATGTTGACGATTTTATAAAATTTTGCTTGTGTTTCCGATCACGAATCCGAATGTGCCATATACATGCCAAATTTATGTTTGGTGATCGTTTTCCAAACAAATTTGCTCATCACTAGTCATTATCACCATCATCTTTGTCATTTTCCTCAACTGCATGTTTTATTACAAGTATACCTCCTCCTCCATCTCTGATGATATGGCAAATATCCATTGCCAATTATATGGTGAGAAAGCAATTATACGCTTTCAGTCATCCACTGGTTTGCCAAATAAACTTGCATTTTGTCAAATTTTCCCAGCTTGCCGATTCTGCTGTCTTTTGAGAAAAATGGCATGCACTCAATCTCAGTAGAACATATCAATTCCTCATTGTTTCTCACAGATAGGCGTGCCCACACTCTGCTTTCACATGCAGGAAAATGTAGTCTGCTCTTTGGATTTTTCTTTGTGCTCCAAAGTGCACTAAACTATAGATACCTAGAGCACCTACTTTGGCCAGGGACAATACATGCGTTTCACAGCACATTGGATGAAGGTCTTATGCAGCAGCGATGCATCACCACATATAGAAAGATCATGACGCCTTAGCAATTCGGTGTGAAGTATCCACAATCAATGATGGTTTCTGAAGACATGTCATGTGCTGGTGTAGGTCCACTGTGTTTTATTAAGACCAAAGTCAGCGAAGCCATCTACCAGGAAATTGCAGAGTACTTCATGCTTCCCTCTGCCATCAAGATTTTTAGAGATGGAAATTTCATTCTCCAGCAGGACTTGGCATCTATCCACATTGCCAAATGAACCAATACCTGGTTTAAAAACAACAATATCACTGTGCTTGATTGGCCAGCAAACTCGTTTGACCTTAACCCCATAGAGAATCTATGGTTTATTGTCAAGAGGAAGGTGATAAACACCAGACCCAACAATGTAGACAAGCTGAATGTCACGGCTCCGCTCTGCACCGCCGCTCCTGCTGCCCTGCCTGCCGCTCTGCCCCTTTCTCCCTTCTTCGCTCGCCGGCATACTTACCTGCTTCGGCGCACTCATCCTGTGGGTGCACGTTCTTCCTTTTCCTCTTCATGACTCACCGCAGCTTCTGGGATTCCGCTGGCTGCGCATGCGCACCTCACACTCCAGCTCCCTCTGCGCATGCACACTTTCCCTTTTGATAAACCAACACACCGCTTCTCCTCTCTTTGACCCTGGAGGACCCAGACCCAGAAGTCCTTCTGCGTCTCTTCTATTTAAGGTAACTCTTCCTCTGCCTCCTTGCCTGATTGTCATTTGTCCTCATTTGACCCAGGTCCCTTCATACCTTGCTCTGTCCTGTGCGTCCGTCATACTCTGCCTTTCCTGTGTTTCCATTGTACCTTGCTCTGTCCTGTGTGTCCGCCATACCCTGCCTGACCTGTGTTTCTGCCATATCCAGTCTGTCTTGGGCGTCCGCCATATCCGGTCTGTCCTGGGCGTCCGCCATATACAGCCTATTCTTAGTCTCAGTCATTGCCAGTCTGTCCTGTGTCTCCGTCTTTGCCAGTTCTGCGTCTTTTCTGCTCCTACTTCCTGTCCCCAGGTATCAGCTTCTGCAGCAATAGTCTCCTTCAGGCCTCCCCTAACACTCCCTGTATTGGGGGTGGTCCACCAGGCCAGCTCACCCTTGGGAGGTTTGTTGTCGTAGTTCTGCGGGTTCACTTTAGGAGTTCCAAAAGAGCTGACACTGAAGGCTGCTATCAAAGCAACCTGGGCTCCCATAACACCTCAGCAGTGCCACAGACTGATGGCCTCCATGCCACGCCTAATTGATGCAAAAGGAGCCCGGACCAAGTATTGAGTGCATTTACTGAACATACATTTCAGTAGGCCAACATTTTTTATTTTAACCCCTCTGTGACCTTAGACGTACTATCCCGTCGAGGTGCCCTGGGCTTATCTGACCCTGGACGGGATAGTACGTCATAGCCGATCAGCCGCGCTCACGGGGGGAGCGCGGCCGATCGCGGCCGGGTGTCAGCTGCTTATCGCAGCTGACATCCGGCACTATGTGCCAGGAGCGGTCACGGACCGCCCCCGGCACATTAACCCCTGGCACACCGCGATCAAAGATGATCGCGATGTGCCGGCGGTGCAGGGAAGCACCGCGCAGGGAGGGGGCTCCCTGCGGGCTTCCCTGAGACCCCCGGAGCAACGCGATGTGATCGCATTGCTGCGAGGGTCTCACCTCCCTCCCTGCTCCCTCCAGCCCCGGATCCAAGATGGCCGCGGATCCGGGTCCTGCAGGGAGGGAGGTGGCTTCACAGAGCCTGCTCAGAGCAGGCACTGTGAAGGCTGCAGCGCTGCATGTCAGATTAGTGATCTGACAGAGTGCTGTGCAAACTGTCAGATCACTGATCTGTGATGTCCCCCCCGGGACAAAGTAAAAAAGTAAAAAAAAAAATTTCCAAATGTGTAAAAAAAATTAAAAAAAATATTCCAAAATAATGAAAAAAAAAAAAATATTATTCCCATAAATACATTTCTTCATCTAAATAAAAAAAAAAAACAATAAAAGTACACATATTTAGTATCGCCGCGTCCGTAACGACCCGACCTATAAAACTGTCCTACTAGTTAACCCCTTCAGTAAACACCGTAAGAAAAAAAAAAAAAAAACGAGGCAAAAAACAACGCTTTATTATCATACCGCCGAACAAAAAGTGGAATAACACGCGATCAAAAGGACAGATATAAATAACCATGGTACCGCTGAAAGCGACGTATTGTCCCGCAAAAAACGAGCCACCATACAGCATCATCAGCAAAAAAATAAAAAAGTTATAGTCCTGAGAATAAAGCGATGCAAAAATAATTATTTTTTCTGTAAAATAGTTTTTATCGTATAAAAGCGCCAAACCATAAAAAAATGATATAAATGAGGTGTCGCTGTAATCGTACTGACCCGAAGAATAAAACTGATTTATCAATTTTACCAAACGCGGAACGGTATAAACGCCTCCCCCAATAGAAATTCATGAATAGCTGGTTTTTGGTCATTCTTCCTCACAAAAATCGGAATAAAAAGCGATCAAAAAATGTCACGTGCCCGAAAATGTTTTCAATAAAAACGTCAACTCGTCCCGCAAAAAACAAGACCTCACATGACTCTGTGGACCAAAATATGGAAAAATTATAGCTCTCAAAATGTGGTATTGCAAAAAATATTTCTTGCAATAAAAAGCGTCTTTCAGTGTGTGACGGCTGCCAATCATAAAAATCCGCTAAAAAACTCGCTATAAAAGTAAATCAAACCCCCCTTCATCACCCCCTTAGTTAGGGAAAAATAAAAAAAATGTATTTATTTCCATTTTCCCATTAGGGCTAGGGTTAGGGCTAGGGCTAGGGTTAGGGCTAGGGTTAGGGCTAGGGCTAGGGTTAGGGCTAGGGTTAGGGTTAGGGCTAGGGTTAGGGCTAGGGCTAGGGTTAGGGCTAGGGTTAGGGTTAGGGTTAGGGTTAGGGTTAGGGCTAGGGTTAGGGCTAGGGTTAGGGCTAGGGTTAGGGCTAGGGTTAGGGTTAGGGCTAGGGTTAGGGTTGGGGCTACAGTTAGGGTTGGGGCTAAAGTTAGGGTTAGGGTTTAGATTACATTTACAGTTGGGAATAGGGTTGGGATTAGGGTTAGGGGTGTGTCAGGGTTAGAGGTGTGGTTAGGGTTACCGTTGGAATTAGGGTTAGGGGTGTGTTTAGATTAGGGTTTCAGTTATAATTGGGGGGTTTCCACTGTTTCGGCACATCAGGGGCTCTCCAAACACGACATGGCGTCCGATCTCAATTCCAGCCAATTCTGCGTTGAAAAAGTAAAACAGTGCTCCTTCCCTTCCGAGCTCTCCTGTGTGCCCAAACAGGGGTTTACCCTCACATATGGGGTATCAGCGCACTCAGGACAAATTGGACAACAACTTTTGTGGACCAATTTCTCCTGTTACCCTTGGGAAAATACAAAACTGGGGGCTAAAAAATAATTTTTGTGGGAAAACAAAAAGATTTTTTATTTTCACGGCTCTGCGTTATAAACTGTAGTGAAACACTTGGGGGTTCAAAGTTCTCACAACACATCTAGATAAGTTCATTGAGGGTCTAGTTTCCAATATGGGGTCACTTGTGGGGGGTTTCTACTGTTTAGGTACATTAGGGGCTCTGCAAACGCAATGTGACGCCTGCAGACCAATCCATCTAAGTCTGCATTCCAAATGATGCTCCTTCCCTTCCGAGCCCTCCTATGCGCCCAAACGGTGGCTCCCCCCCACATATCGGGTATCAGCGTACTCAGGACAAATTGGACAACAACATTTAGGGTCCAATTTCTCCTGCTAACCTTGGAAAAATACAAAACTGGGGGCTAAAATATAATTTTTGTGGAAAAAAAAATATTTTTTATTTGCACGGCTCTGCGTTATAAACTGTAGTGAAATACTTGGGGGTTCAAAGCTCTCACAACACATCAAGATGAGTTCCTTAGGGGGTCTACTTTCCAAAATGGTGTCACTTGTGGGGGGTTTCTACTGTTTAGGTACATTAGGGGCTCTGCAAACGCAATGTGACGCCTGCAGACCATTCCATCTAAGTCTGCATTCCAAATGGCG
This sequence comes from Ranitomeya imitator, assembly GCF_032444005.1. Classification (NCBI taxonomy): domain Eukaryota; kingdom Metazoa; phylum Chordata; class Amphibia; order Anura; family Dendrobatidae; genus Ranitomeya; species Ranitomeya imitator. Next base: position 324,504,014 of record NC_091286.1, on the reverse strand, counting down.
CTCCTTCCCTTCCGAGCCCTCCCATGCGCCCAAACGGTGGTTCCCCCCCACATATGGGGTATCAGCGTACTCAGGACAGATTGGACAACAACTTTTGGGGTCCAATTTCTCCTGTTACCCTAGGGAAAATACAAAACTGGGGGCTAAAAAATAATTTTTGTGGGAAAAAAATTTTGTTTTATTTTTATGGCTCTGCATTATAAACTTCTGTGAAGCCCTTGGTGGGTCAAAGTGCTCACCACACATCCAGATAAGTTCCTTAGGGGGTCTACTTTCCAAAATGGTGTCACTTGTGGGGGGTTTCAATGTTTAGGCACATCAGTGGCTCTCCAAACGCAACATGGCGTCCCATCTCAATTCCGGTCAATTTTGCATTGAAAAGTCAAACGGCGCTCCTTCCCTTCCGAGCTCTCCCATGCGCCCAATCAGTGGTTTACTGCCACATATGGGGTATCAACGTACTCAGGACAAATGGGACAACAACTTTTGAGGTCCAATTTCTTCTCTTACCCTTGGAAAAATAAAAAATTGGGGGCAAAAATATAATTTTTGTGAAAAAATATGATTTTTTATTTTTACGGTTCTGCATTATAAACTTCTGTGAAGCACTTGGTGGGTCAAAGTGCTCACCACACCTCTAGATAAGTTCCTTAGGGGGTCTACTTTCCAAAATGGTGTCACTTGTGGGGGGTTTCAATGTTTAGGCACATCAGTGGCTCTCCAAACGCAACATGGCGTCCCATCTCAATTTCTTTCAATTTTGCATTGAAAAGTCAAACGGCGCTCCTTCCCTTCCGAGCTCTCCCATGCGCCCAAACAGTGGTTTACTGCCACATATGGGGTATCAGCGTACTCAGGACAAATTGGACAACAACTTTTGAGGTCCAATTTCTTCTATTACCCTTGGAAAAATAAAAAATTGGGGGCAAAAATATAATTTTTGTGAAAAAATATGATTTTTTATTTTTACGGTTCTGCATTATAAACTTATGTGAAGCACTTGGTGGGTCAAAGTGCTCACCACACATCCAGATGAGTTCCTTAGGGGGTCTACTTTCCAAAATGGTGTCACTTGTGGGGGGTTTCAATGTTTAGGCACATCAGGGGCTCTCCAAACGCAACATGGCGTCCCATCTCAATTCCTGTCAATTTTGCATTGAAAAGTCAAACGGCGCTCCTTCCCTTCCGAGCTCTCCCATGCACCCAAACAGTGGTTTACTGCCACATATGGGGTATCAGCGTACTCAGGACAAATTGGACAACAACTTTTGGGGTCCATTTTCTCCTGTTACCCTTGGTAAAATAAAACAAATTGGAGCTGAAATAAATTTTTTGTGTAAAAAAGTTAAATGTTCATTTTTATTTAAACATTCCAAAAATTCCTATTAAACACCTGAAGGGTTAATAAACTTCTTGAATGTGGTTTTGAGCACCTTGAGGGGTGCAGTTTTTAGAATGGTGTCACACTTGGGCATTTTCTATGATATAGACCCCTCAAAATGACTTCAAATGAGACGTGGTCCCTAAAAAAAAATGGTGTTGTAAAAATGAGAAATTGCTGGTCAACTTTTAACCCTTATAACTCCCTAACAACAAAAAAAATTGGTTCCAAAATTATGCTGATGTAAAGGAGACATGTGGGAAATGTTACTTATTAAGTATTTTGTGTGACATATCTCTGTGATTTAATTGCATAAAAATTCAAAGTTTGAAAATTGCGAAATTTTCAAAATTTTCGCCAAATTTCCGTTTTTTTCACAAATAAACGCAGGTACTATCAAAGAAATTTTACCACTGTCATGAAGTACAATATGTCACGAGAAAACAATGTCAGAATCACCAGGATCCGTTGAAGCGTTTCGGAGTTATAACCTCATAAAGGGACAGTGGTCAGAATTGTAAAAATTGGCCTGGTCATTGACGTGCAAACCACCCTTGGGGGTAAAGGGGTTAAAATCATTTTTTCAAGCTGGTGTTATAAAGTATTCTAATTTTCTGAGATAATGACTTTTGGGTTTTCATTGGCTGTAAGATATAATCATCAACATTAACAGAAATAAACACTTGAAATACATCACTCTGTTTGTAATGACTCTATCTATTATATGAGATTCACTTTTTGTATTGAAGAATTGAAATAAATTAACTTTTTTATGATATTCTAATTTTTTGAGATGCACCTGTATATCTTCTCGACAGAAAGGTAAGGATATTGTTGCTTTTTAATTCTATTTCTCTAACAGGAGATCAAGGGCTTCGATGGAATAGGCGATGTAGTAAGTTTGGTTTAATTAAGATTATTAAAGGAATATATGTTTTTATTTCAATCAAAATACTTTATTCTGGCTGTGTGGTTACTTACCATGTAATTATAGGATTAGTAATAGCTTGGTGTTTTATAGACCTTTCTCCATTACTAAACTTTGGGCTTCATGCCACCGGAAAATGCAAAGGTGACATCAACCCCACAAATATTACCCCACTTGCCACCGCTACAGGGCTAATAGGAAGAGCCGGGTAAAGTGCTACAATTGGTGCATATTTGAATGCGCCAATTGTGGGGCTGCTGCGGGCTGCTATTTTTAGGCTGGTGAAGCCAAAATCTATGGGCCTCACCGGCCTGAAAATACCAGGCTGTGGCTGCCTGCTCTTTCCTTGGCTGGTTAACAAAAATAGGGGGCCTCACGCTATTTTTTTTTTTGGAGGGGATCCCACTTTTTTTAGCCATCCAAGGTAAGCAGACTGCTGCGGCCTGGCATTATCAGGCTAGTAAGGTTCATGGATTTCGCATGCATTTTCCAGCCAAACACAAGCGTTTTGCAAGAGTTTTTAGCTTGCAGAATGCTTGCGCTTTTACAAGCGATTTGAAGCATCTCTTGGAAAAGTGATTGACAGGTTGGTCACATTTGTCAGCATAGTGCTTGACAAGCATGACCAACTTTTTACTATTGATGCTGCCTACGCAGCATCAATAGTAAAAGCTAGAATGTTAAAAATAATAAAAAAATAAAAAATATGGTTTTTCTCACCTTTCGAGGGCCCCGATCTCCTCAGTGGCGCTCCCAGTATATTCCATTCCCAGGGATGCTTTGCGCGAAGGACCTTTGTGACATCACAGTTGCGTAACCACAACGTTCCCAGGTGATTCACGCAATGCATCCCTGGGAACGGAAGCCGCCACGTGAACCGCTGAGAGGCGGGAGGACTCCGGGGGCCATCAGACGTTAAGTATATCCCTATTCTTTATTGTGATTCTTTTTTTTACAGGAATATTGTAGCCAGGGCCAGGAAGAGAGTCTCCTCTCCTCCAGACACTGGGTACCATACCATCCGCACATGAAGCGCTCACTTTACGCATGGTGGGTATAGCCACATGCATAATGTGAGCATTTCAATGCTATCCTATGGCATCGGAATCGCCGCGTTTCTGCAGAAATAATGAACATACTGCGGATTTTACCACTATGCGATTCCGCAGCGGGAAAATCCACAGCATGAGCACAGCAACTGCAGAATCCCATAGGATTGCATGGGAATGTGTTTTTAAGCAATTTTTAAGCGTTTCCACTGCGGCAAAAATACCTGGCGGAAACGCATAAAAAACGCAACGTGGGCACATAGCCTTACTCTGGCTGGTTAACAAATATAGGGGACCCCACAGTATTTTTTAAAATTATTACTTATGTATTAAAATGCAGGGACCTCTCTCTGTGCTTTCCTCCACTTCCTGTGTCATGTATGTCTGGCTGTGTCACAAGATTCACCATTATGTAAATTAGTACACATGCATAGTAAAGGTACCATCACACATAGCGACGCTGCAGCGATACCGACAACGATCCGGATCGCTGCAGCGTCGCTGTTTGGTCGCTGGAGAGCTGTCACACAGACAGCTCTCCAGCGACCAACGATCCCGAGGTCCCCGGTAACCAGGGTAAACATCGGGTAACTAAGCGCTGGGCCGCGCTTAGTAACCCGATGTTTACCCTGGTTACCATCCTAAAAAGTAAAAAAACAAACGCTACATACTTACCTATCGCTGTCTGTCCTCGGCGCTCTGCTTCTCTGGTCTGGCTGTGAGCGCCGGGCAGCCAGAAAGCAGAGCGGTGATGTCACCGCTCTGCTTTCCGGCTGACCGACGCTCACAGCCAGAGCAGGAGGAGTGCAGAGCACAGCGCTGGAGGACAGAGAGCGGTAGGTAAGTATGTAGTGTTTGTTTTTTTACTTTTAGGATGGTAACCAGGGTAAACATCGGGTTACTAAGCGCGGCCCTGCGCTTAGTTACCCGATGTTTACCCTGGTTACCAGCAAAGACATCGCTGAATCGGTGTCACACACGCCGATTCAGCGATGTCTACGGGGAGTCCGGCGACGAAATAAAGTTCTGGACTTTCTTCCCCGACCAGCGATCTCCCAGCAGGGGCCTGATCGCTGCTGCCTGTCACACTGGACGATATCGCTAGCGAGGACGCTGCAACGTCACGGATCGCTAGCGATATCGTCTAGTGTGACAGTACCTTAAGCTGCGTTCCCGCACTTAATACACATGTGAATAGGAAGATAATGTGGTTTTACCGCATCTATTGAAAGTATATGGGTAATTTACGCAGTGGATATGGAGCGTCTTCACTACATAAATTGACATGCTGTATTCTGGAAAGATGCGCTGGACGTCTGGCTCTGCGGGTGAGCTGCAGGCATTGGTGCACACATAGTGGGCATGGGATTTCTTGAAATCCCATCCACTATGCTGTAACAGCTGGACGCTGTGGGTTTGAAGCTGCGGATGTTCATAGCGTCCAACCGCAGCGTTTACTGACTGTGGGAACATATCCCAATATATCTGCAAACAGGAAATCACTTTTTTTCTCCTTCCTAGAAGCCAACTTTCTATTAGCTTTGTTTCAAGTGACAAAAAAGCGCATGCAATGAAAAAAGCATAAAAATGCATGCGGAAAAAGTATCAAAAACGCATGAAAAAACGCATCAAAAACACAGGTGGCCTGCCGGTGACCTCAGATGCAGATTTGGTGCAGATTTCACCTGCCTCAAATCCTGAGCCATTCCTGATCGTGTGCACATGCCCTAAGAGTTCTATGTATTAATGTATGATGTTTTTATTGTGAAATATGGTGACACATCCATGTTAAATGACACATCCACCAATAAAATGCAACCTGTCACACAAAAAAAAAAACACACATGTGACTATGATGATGGAAAAATAAAAACAAAGTTATTGCCCTAGGAAGCTTGTAATGAAGAAATTAAAGAAAAAACAATGAAAATGAAAAGGAAAGGAAGAGTCAGGAAAGTGTTAATTTTACCTTAAAACAGTGTACCATGCACAAATGCTTTAGAGAAAATTACAAATTGCTCTCTAGTTCTTTTTGCACATAACTACATTAATTAATTGCTGAAAAAAAAACACAATGCATGAACATAACGAGACCAGAGGGACCCAAGTACTGAATTATCTCTTGAAATGACTGTAAGTATTTGCTCTACATATAATTAAACTTTATGAAAATTTTGAAGATTAAGATTGCACTGTTAGTGTGTAATTATAAAAAAAAATTCACTGGTTTAATGTTATTTACTGCATTTTTAAATGCTTATATAATACTGAAACTATTTGTCTGTCCTGCGGTGTCAGTCCTCTCCTCGGGGCTCTCATGCGGTGCTGTGACAGCTGCAGCTGATCTCTGACTTCCTCTTTATGACCAATTTGTCTGAATGTGGGGACAGTGATGCCAATGCTGATTGGGTCCAAGTGTCTTCTTTCACAATACCGCGTGAGAGTCCCGGGGAGAGCGACTGCCGACACAGCGGGAAGGGTGCTGGCACGGGAGGTGAGTATAAGCTTTATTATTTTATGGGGGCCAAACATTTTGATCAAGAAGAGGTTGTCCTGTAGTGGACAAACCCTTTAAAAAGGGTTTTCCATTTTAGTAAAATTGTATACATAAAAAAGAATTAAATACCCTTGTTACTTACATACCGTAAACTGATTTTTTTTCCTTTTCATATAATCTTTTTCAACCTGCAACTCTACTTGATTACATCATGATGCAGCAGGGACAGGGCCTGTCACTAATTTAGCAGGCTCCACTAAGTATCCAACCCTTCCAACCTTCTGTCTTACTTCCTGGCTTTTCCTCTTGCTGCAGACTCTACCTTTCTTTTGCCTGTGTTGTTTCATCTGTAAAATGGAAAAATAATTTGAATTATTCCCCTTTACATTCAATATCACCCTTTCTGGCATCCTGAATTCTGTATTCTTTTTTATAGGTGTTTGTTCTCCTTCCTCACAGCATGATCTGCCACTCTACCTATGATTAGTTATTCCCCCTTACCTGCAAAAGGTAGCGGGATCGTTGCCCGCATTCTCCAATACTATTGATGGATGCCTGTGATTAGTTATGTATGGCACCATCCCGTATTCCATAGTGTCCACTGTTGTCATGTACAGCGTCGTCCCATTATTACATAATATCATCTCTTGTTATTTACAGCATCATCCTGTCTATCTGCTCTTTAGTTCTTTGAAGAGAGCTGTGAGCTAACCCTACACGTTTGATGCTGTTGGAGAAGCTCCCGACCAGAAGACCAGTTCATCAGCTCCTCCATTAGAAAAGATGCTTTCCCATGTTTTATCAGCAGTGATTTTATTATATACAGTATCTATATGTAAAAGAACATGCTAAGAAATAATGACAGGGTGCTATGTAATAATAAGAGGACAGCATGATTAGCAAAAATAACAAGAGAATACATAAGGCACAGTGTTCGACTTAACAAAAGTAAATGATTCATAGTAAGGGATGATGATGTATGTAATGAGAGGACCCTATGTAATAATAATTTTATGTATGTAGTACAATATATTTTGCAGCTCTTTACATTTTAGCAGGGACATGTACATGTAATAACATTAAAAAGTAACCCGTAGCTCAACAATGAACGGTGGAGTGAAGGCCCTCTTCTCAAGCTTACAATCTATAAGGAAATTGGGGGGGGCACAACAGGTAAAAAGTGCTTGCCGTGTATGGTCCAGCCATCATTACAATGAGGCATTTAAAATAATTCTTCATGATCCGGCAGTTAACAGCCTAAGTCTGTCTAAGTACAATTATTAAGTCCATGCATGGAGGGTGTGGAGACAGATGAAGGGGAAATTTGAGATTCTGAGGAAAATTTAGAAAGAGAGAACAGGGAACAGTTAGATTAGTGAAGTGAGGTGATAGGTCTGACTCTGATTTAGTTTTTAATTCATGCTTAAAAGTGTAGGGGTTAGATAATAATTTCATAGTCCAGTGAAGTGAATTCTAGAAACCTGGTGTAGCACAAGAGAAGTCTTGGAAACGGAACTGGGATGTTCGAATTATGTTAGTCTATGTAGAAAAAGATGGTGCTACATATAATAAGACAGGAAGATATATATATATATATATATATATATATATATACAGTGGGGCAAAAAAGTATTTAGTCAGTCAGCAATAGTGCAAGTTCCACCACTTAAAAGGATGAGAGGCGTCTGTAATTTACATCATAGGTAGACCTCAACTATGGGAGACAAACTGAGAAAAAAAAATCCAGAAAATCACATTGTCTGTTTTTTTATCATTTTTTTTGCATATTATGGTGGAAAATAAGTATTTGGTCAGAAACAAACAATCAAGATTTCTGGCTCTCACAGACCTGTAACTTCTTCTTTAAGAGTCTCCTCTTTCCTCCACTCATTACCTGTAGTAATGGCACCTGTTTAAACTTGTTATCAGTATAAAAAGACACCTGTGCACACCCTCAAACAGTCTGACTCCAAACTCCACTATGGTGAAGACCAAAGAGCTGTCAAAGGACACCAGAAACAAAATTGTAGCCCTGCACCAGGCTGGGAAGACTGAATCTGCAATAGCCAACCAGCTTGGAGTGAAGAAATCAACAGTGGGAGCAATAATTAGAAAATGGAAGACATACAAGACCACTGATAATCTCCCTCGATCTGGGGCTCCACGCAAAATCCCACCCCGTGGGGTCAGAATGATCACAAGAACGGTGAGCAAAAATCCCAGAACCACGCGGGGGGACCTAGTGAATGAACTGCAGAGAGCTGGGACCAATGTAACAAGGCCTACCATAAGTAACACACTACGCCACCATGGACTCAGATCCTGCAGTGCCAGACGTGTCCCACTGCTTAAGCCAGTATATGTCCAGGCCAGTCTGAAGTTTGCTAGAGAGCATTTGGATGATCCAGAGGAGTTTTGGGAGAATGTCCTATGGTCTGATGAAACCAAACTGGAACTGTTTGGTAGAAACACAACTTGTCGTGTTTGGAGGAAAAAGAATACTGAGTTGCATCCATCAAACACCATACCTACTGTAAAGCATGGTGGTGGAAACATCATGCTTTGGGGCTGTTTCTCTGCAAAGGGGCCAGGATGACTGATCCGGGTACATGAAAGAATGAATGGGGCCATGTATCGTGAGATTTTGAGTGCAAACCTCCTTCCATCAGCAAGGGCATTGAAGATGAAACGTGGCTGGCTCTTTCAACATGACAATGATCCAAAGCACACCGCCAGGGCAACGAAGGAGTGGCTTTGTAAGAAGCATTTCAAGGTCCTGGAGTGGCCTAGCCAGTCTCCAGATCTCAACCCTATAGAAAACCTTTGGAGGGAGTTGAAAGTCCGTGTTGCCAAGCGAAAAGCCAAAAACATCACTGCTCTAGAGCAGATCTGCATGGAGGAATGGGCCAACATACCAACAACAGTGTGTGGCAACCTTGTGAAGACTTACAGAAAACGTTTGACCTCTGTCATTGCCAACAAAGGATATATTACAAAGTATTGAGATGAAATTTTGTTTCTGACCAAATACTTATTTTCCACCATAATATGCAAATAAAATGTTAAAAAAACAGACAATGTGATTTTCTGGATTTTTTTTCTCAGTTTGTCTCCCATAGTTGAGGTCTACCTATGATGTAAATTACAGACGCCTCTCATCTTTTTAAGTGGTGGAACTTGCACTATTGCTGACTGACTAAATACTTTTTTGCCCCACTGTATATATTGCCTTGCAATAGAATTTGGCTCCTTAGAACTTTTCAACCTTTACCCACATATAATGCTTCAAACATAAAGATACCTAATGTAAATTTTTGGTGAAGAATCAACAAGTGTAACACAATTCTGAAATTGAACGAAATTTATTGCTTATTTTCCATTTTTGTGAAAATTCAAAAACTGAACAGTGTAGCGTGCAATATTATTCAGCCCCTTTACTTTCAGTGCAGCAAACTCACTCCAGAAGTTCATTGTGGATCTCTGAATGATCCAATGTTGTCCTAAATGCCTAATGATGATAAATAGAATCCTCCTGTGTGTAATCAAGTCTCTGTATAAATGCACCTGCTCTGCGATAGTCTCAGGGTTTTGTTTGAAGCACAGAGAGCATCATGAAGACCAAGGAACACAACAGGCAGGTCCATGATACTGTTGTGGAGAAGTTTAAAGTAGGATTTGGATACAAAATGATTTCCAAAACTTTAAACATCCCAAGGAGCACTGTGCAAGCAATCATATTGAAATAGAAGGAGTATCATACCACTGCAAATCTACCAAGACCCGGCAGTCCCGGTGGGACAGACTGTCCATAGGACAGCAATAAGTCGTACACTGCACAATTCTGGCCTTTATGGCAGAGTGGCAAGAAAAAAGCCATTTCTCAAAGGTACCCATAAAAAGTGTTGTTTAGGGTTTGCAACAAGCCACCTGGAAGGCACACCAAACATGTGGAATAAAGTGCTTTGGTCAGATGAAGCAAAAACTGAACTTTTTGGCAACAATGCCAAACGCTATGTTTGGCGTAAAGGCAACACAGCTCATCACCCTGAACACACCATCCCCCTGTCAAACGTGGTTTTGGCAGCATCATGGTTTGGGCCTGCTTTTCTTCAGGAGGGACAGGGAAGATTGTTAAAATTGCTGGGAAGATAGACAGAAGATTGCTGTGAATTCAGTTAGGGACAGAACGCTGTGTTCTGACTGAGGGCCAGTTGAGATAGCGATTTGCTTCATTGCGCTTTTCCCAGGCTAATTTCCCAGGCTAATTTAGCAACCGCTGTGTGTTCACCTTGCTTTTGCCTTGCAGCGCTGTTTTAACAGCGTTCTGCAAGGTCTCTGTGTGTGTGAGTGCAGCCCACTCTGTAGTCTGTGTGCAGCCATAGCCGGTTGTATTCAGCTCAGGGTGGTTCACACTGCCTCATACTGTTCTATCCATTGTCCTTTTTTGCTAATAGTGCAGCCTGCTGCACATTTTTTCAAAAATTTCCTATTAGTGGCTTTCCACCCGTATCCAGCTAAATTGTGGAAAAACACTACATAGGATAACATAGAGGAGGTTTTTTGAGTCCTGCAGTGCCGTTTACGGCTGTCTGCACGGTCTCGGTGTGAGTGCAGCTCTCCCTGTAGTCTGTGTGCAGCCACAGCCGGTTGTATTCAGCTTAGGGTGCGTCACTGCCTCATACCGTAAAATACATTGTCCTTTTTTGCTAATAGTGCAGCCTGCTGCACATTTTTTGCAAAAATTTCCTATTAGTGGCTTTCCACCCGTATCCAGCAAAAATGTGGAAAAACACTAGATAGGATAACATAGAGGAGGTTTTTTTGGGCCTTGCAGCGCTGTTTGCAGCTGTCTGCACGGTCTCCGTGTGAGTGCAACTCGCTCTGTAGTCAGATCTGCCGAAAAAAAAAAAAAGTAAAGTTCACCAAACACACCACTTTACAGTTGTGTAGGCCACATTAGCTCATAATAAAGTCTAGTCCATACTTTAGAAAATTAGTGTTTCTTATACCTGTTAGGAGGAGCTGTTCAGGAATAAGCACACTAAGGCTAGGGTCACATTGCGTTAGTGCAATCCGTTTAGTACTAGCGCTAGCGGATTGCGCTAACGCAATGTTTTCTATGGGGCTGCGGTCGGGGTCGCGGTAACGTCCCCGCTCTCGCAGATCCCCGATCTGCGAGAGCGGGGAACGGACCGCGGGCGCGCCTCGGACGCTGCAAGCAGCGTCCGCGGCGCGCCAGGAATCCCCGGCGCGTCGCTAGCGCGTGCCGAACATGGCACGCGCTAGTGAAGCGCGTTCCCATTAGCGTGAATGGGCGCGTTAACGGCCGCGTTGCACGGCGTTAATTTCGCCGTGCAACGCTGTCCGTTTAACGCGGTCCCATAACGCAATGGCAACCCAGCCTAAGCCCTTAGTACTTTTCTGCTTATCTTTATCTGTCAACCAAGATAAAGAGGGCAGGGAGTAAGGCACGTGGGCGTGGGCGTGGAGCAGGGAGAGGACATGATGATTCTGTGCCTGCTGCGGGCACCGGTGACTCATCATCACCCAGTTTCAGCAGGGAACAGTCCTTCATGCGCAGCTTTGTAGGAGAGCGCCGTACACCGCTGCTGCGAGAAGATCAAATTGAAGCCGTTGTCGGATGGATGGCAGCTAACGCATCGACTTCAATTAGTGCCACATCCTCTCAGGCACAGAGCACTGGAGAGCAGCCATCTGTCTCTTCACCACCTGTCAAATTGGCCAGGGAGTCAGAGAGCCCAGGACAGGAGCCGTCTCTACTTCTGTTCTCTGAACCTCTTGGCTTGGAAACAGGGGGCCAGCCAAGCAGCATTGGAGAAATGGAAGAAAAAGCAGTGTGCAGTGATGCCCAACAGCTTTGTCTCTCTGACTCTGAAGAGGTGGGTGGGCCAGTGCCTCCGGTCACCACACCGCAGTACGCATCTGATGATGAGACTCAGGTGCCGCTTTCTGGGGCATACTGTGCTGCCAAGACTACCCAGGAGGAGCAGTTGGTGGCAGAGGGTAGTGTAGATGATAAGGTCCTTGACCCATCGTGGAGTGAGGTACAAGAAGGTGGTGGGAGAATCTCTGAGGAAGAGATTCCCCGAACGGGCCAAAGTGGGAGAGGGAGGGGGAAGACTGCAGAGCCTGTAGCCTCCACTTTGGCACCCGTTAGGAGCTTGTCTCTTCCAAAAGCCAAAAAGGGCGCTCCCAAGACTTGCAGTGCCTGGTCCTTTTTTGACACAGTTGCAGATGACATTTGCTTTGTCAAATGCAAGCTGTGTAATCAGAAAGTCAAAAGAGGGAAAAGTGTCAGCTACCTCAATACTAGTGTTGAGCATTCCGATACCGCAAGTATCGGGTATCGGCCGATACTTGCGGTATCGGAATTCCGATACCGTGTTCCGATATTTTTGTGATATTGGGAATCGGTATCGGATCCATATTAATGTGTAAAATAAAGAATTAAAATAAAAAATATTGATATACTCACCTCTCCAGAGGCCCCTGGACATCACCGCTGGTAACCGGCAGCCTTCTTTGTTTAAAATGAGCGCGTTTAGGGACTTCCATGACGTCACGGCTTCTGATTGGCCGCGTGCCGCTCATGTGACCGCCACGCGACCAATCAGAAGCCGCGACGTCATTCTCAGGCCCTAAACTCCTCATTCTAGGAATTTAGGACCTGAGAATGACGTCGCGGCTTCTGATTGGTCGCGTGGCGGTCACATGAGCGGCACGCGACCAATCAGAAGCCGCGACGTCATTCTCAGGTCCTAAACGCGCTCATTTTTAGCAAAGAAAGCTGCCGGTTACCAGCGGTGATGTCCAGGGGCCTCCGGAGAGGTAATTATATCAATATTTTTTATTTTAATTCTTTATTTTACACATTAGTATGGATCCCAGGGCCTGAAGGAGAGTTTCCTCTCCTTCAGACCCTGGGAACCATCAGTATACCTTCCAATACTTGGTGTCCCATTGACTTGTATTGGTATCGGATATCGGTATCGGCGATATCCGATACTTTTCGGGTACCGGCCGATACTATCCGATACCGATACTTTCAAGTATCGGACGGTATCGCTCAACACTACTCAATACCACAAATATGTGGAAACATGTGCGGAACAGGCACGCGGTGGAGTTACAAAAACACACTGAAGACGTAGGCCAACCAACAGCGGCATCCACCACCTCTTCAGCTCGTGTTGCCTCTTCCTCCAGCTCACACACAGCTGGTTCGGCTTCCTCCCAGGATCGCCATGGAAGAACCTCTGGCACTGTTGTCCAGAGACCCACTGTAATTCCACCCACAGCACCACATTCGCAGTCATCCTCACACTCCCAGCCTACTCTACAGACATCGGTAGTACAGGCATGGGAGAAAAGGCGGCCATTCTCGGCAAACCACCCCCGAGCACAGGCTCTGAATGCAGGCATTGCCAAACTTCTGTCACTGGAAATGCTCTCATTCAGGCTGGTGGAGACTGACAGCTTCAGTGACTTGATGGCATTCACAGTCCCACAGTACAATGTGCCCAGCTGCTTTTATTTCAGCAGGCAAGCCGTCCCTGCCCTGCACAAGCATGTGGAGGGACACATAAAACACGCGCTACTGAACGCCGTCAGTAGCAAGGTCCATCTCACCACCAATGCGTGGACCAGTCAACATGGACAGGGGCGATACCTTTCCCTCACTGCCCATTGGGTTAATGTTGTTGAGCCGGGTACAGATCGTGCGAGTGGCGGAGGACGTTTCCTGCCCACTCCAAGGATTGCAGGAATCCAGTCTGTACGCATTGACTCCTCCTCATACACAAGTTCCTCAGAATCATTGCTGCAGGAGCCGTCACAGTCCACCTCCACATGGACCCGTGAACGTTTGCCTGATACGACCGACATGAGCACAGCCGTGGCCAAACGTCAACAGGCCGTACTGAAATTAATTTCTTTGGGGAATCGAAGCCACACAGCACAGGAGCTCTGGAATGCCATCAAGCAGGAGAGCGATGTGTGGTTTGTGCCAGCAAATCTCCAGCCAGGCATGGTAGTGTGTGACAATGGCCGAAATCTGGTGGCAGCTTTGGCCCTTGGCAACCTCACTCACATCCCATGTCTGGCACATGTGCTCAATTTGGTTGTGCAGAGTTTTCTGAGGGACTATCCGGATCTTGATGCACTGCTGCGCAAGGTCCGCCTAGAGTGTGCTCACTTGTGGCGTTCCAGCACGGCAAGATCGCGCATTGCATCTCTGCAGTGCCGATTCCGCCTTCCGGAACATCGCATCATATGTGACCTACCTACCAGGTAGAATTCCACGTTACATACAGTTAGGGCCAGAAATATTTGGACAGTGACACAATTTTCGCGAGTTGGGCTCTGCATGCCACCACATTGGATTTGAAATGAAACCTCTACAACAGAATTCAAGTGCAGATTGTAACGTTTAATTTGAAGGGTTGAACAAAAATATCTGATAGAAAATGTAGGAATTGTACACATTTCTTTACAAACACTCCACATTTTAGGAGGTCAAAAGTAATTGGACAAATAAACATAACCCAAACAAAATATTTTTATTTTCAATATTTTGTTGCAAATCCTTTGGAGGCAATCACTGCCTTAAGTCTGGAACCCATGGACATCACCAAACGCTGGGTTTCCTCCTCCTTAATGCTTTGCCAGGCCTTTACAGCCGCAGCCTTCAGGTCTTGCTTGTTTGTGGGTCTTTCCGTCTTAAGTCTGGATTTGAGCAAGTGAAATGCATGCTCAATTGGGTTTAGATCTGGAGATTGACTTGGCCATTGCAGAATGTTCCACTTTTTGGCACTCATGAACTCCTGGGTAGCTTTGGCTGTATGCTTGGGGTCATTGTCCATCTGTACTATGAAGCGCCGTCCAATCAACTTTGCAGCATTTGGCTGAATCTGGGCTGAAAGTATATCCCGGTACACTTCAGAATTCATCCGGCCACTCTTGTCTGCTGTTATGTCATCAATAAACACAAGTGACCCAGTGCCATTGAAAGCCATGCATGCCCATGCCATCACGTTGCCTCCACATGTTTTACAGAGGATGTGGTGTGCCTTGGATCATGTGCCGTTCCCTTTCTTCTCCAAACTTTTTTCTTCCCATCATTCTGGTACAGGTTGATCTTTGTCTCATCTGTCCATAGAATACTTTTCCAGAACTGAGCTGGCTTCTTGAGGTGTTTTTCTGCAAATTTAACTCTGGCCTGTCTATTTTTAGTATTGATGAATGGTTTGCATCTAGATGTGAACCCTTTGTATTTACTGTCATGGAGTCTTCTCTTTACTGTTGACTTAGAGACAGATACACCTACTTCACTGAGAGTGTTCTGGACTTCAGTTGATGTTGTGAACGGGTTCTTCTTCACCAAATTAAGTATGCGGCGATCATCCACCACTGTTGTCATCCGTGGAGCCCAGGCCTTTTTGAGTTCCCAAGCTCACCAGTCAATTCCTTTTTTCTCAGAATGTACCCAACTGTTGATTTTGCTACTCCAAGCATGTCTGCTATCTCGCTGATGGATTTTTTCTTTTTTTTCAGCCTCAGGATGTTCTGCTTCACCTCAATTGAGAGTTCCTTTGACCGCATGTTGTCTGCTCACAGCAACAGCTTCCAAATGCAAAACCACACACCTGGAATCCACCCCTGACCTTTTAACTACTTAATTGATTACAGGTTAACGAGGGAGACGCCTTCAGAGTTAATTGCAGCCCTTAGAGTCCATTGTCCAATTACTTTTGGTCCCTTGAAAAAGAGGACGCTATGCATTACAGAGCTATGATTCCTAAACCCTTTCTCCGATTTGGATGTGGAAACTATCATATTGCAGCTGGGAGTGTGCACTTTCAGCCCATATTATATATATAATTGTATTTCTGAACATGTTTTTGTAAACAGCTAAAATAACAAAACTTGTGTCACTGTCCAAATATTTCTGGCCCTAACTGTATGTTGGAGCGGTTGTGTGAGCAGCAGCAAGCAGTAATGGAGTACCAGCTGCATCAGGCGCAAAGAAGTCGCAATACGCGCTGTTCAGACTTCACAACCACAGAGTGGGCCACTATGAAGGACGTCTGCCAGGTTTTGCATCCCTTCGATTATTCCACGCGGATGGTGAGTGCAGATGATGCACTAGTCAGCATGACTGTCCCCCTTATCTGCCTGCTTCAACAAACACTGTAAGCGCTAAGGGATGATGTTGTGGAAGAGGTGGAGGATGAGGAGTCAGCATTTCCATCAGCTTCTGGACAGTCAGCGCCACGTGGTTCCTCACAAAGGCGTAGGCATGGGACACTTTGTGAGGAGGATGAGGAGGAGTCAATGAAGGAGGAAGACCTCCGTCCAGAGGAGGGAGTTACACAATTGTCCAGTAGTCAGTGTGTACAGCAAGGTTGGGGTGATGAAGAGCGGGCCGAGATCACGCCTCAAGCAGGGGACAGCGTTTCTTGGCCAGTTGGCAGTCTGCATCACATGGTTGATTTCATGCTGCAGTGCCTGAGAAACGACTGCCGCATCGACCACATTCTCAACATGGCTGATTATTGGGTGTACACCCTCCTCGATCCTCGCTACTGGGACAACGTACAAAACCTCATCACACCGTTGACCCGGAAGCGTAAAATGCGGGAGTACCAATACACACTGGTGAATTCCATCATCTTCTCCAGTCCAACTGAGAGCAGTGCTGCTAGTGCTTTACAAAGCAGCTCAGTGCGTCGAGGCAGTGGAGGAGGCTCTGCACAAAGAAGGAGCAGAAGCAGTGCCTCTGCCCAAGGCAAGACCAGTATGACCCAACTGTGGCACAGTTTTGTGTGCCCGCCCCAAATGTCTACACCATCACCGGCGGCTCCAGTCAGCAGGAGGCAACGGTTCCGTCAGATGGTAACAGACTACATGTCTTGCCCTCTTACTGTACTCCCAGACGGCTCTTCCCCTTTCAGGTTTTGGGTCTCTAAGCTGGATACATGGCCAGAGCTAAGCTAGTATGCATTGGAGATGCTGGCTTGCCCTGCGGCTAGTGTCTTATTGGAAGGTGTCTTTAGTGCCGCAGGTGGTGTACTAACAGACCATCGCATTTGACTATCCTGCCCGTCTTCTGACATAATTTGGTGTCAGGCTGGCTGCGCCTGTGCGGCCGCGCTGCCCGAGATCCCGCCTCGCAGTGTCTTCTAATTTAATCACACTGCGGGCCTGGGATCCATGGGCATGCGCAGTGCATATCTTCACCTCAGGCTCTCACTCATCTCCCTCCGCCTTCTTCAGACTGTGCGTCGTCAGCTGATCCCTAATAGCATGCCACGGCTGTGACGCCGCACAGTCTGAAGAAGAGGGAAGGAGGGGTTTGTGAATTCCGCTCTTGGGCTCCCTCCGGTGGTTGTAAGTGGCACTTTTGTGAGTTCTGCTCTTGGGCTCCCTCTTGTGGTTTCAAGTGGTATGGCTGCTCCTTGGAGTTAGCTGTCATCAGCTGCCTCCACTTATCGTCTCTTCTGCTCGGCGATTTAGGCCTGGCTGTTCCTTCAGCCAGTGCCACTTGTAAATGTTTCCTGGTTGGATTCACATCTCTTTGGATTTCCCTGTTATCCTGACCAGTTCAGCAAAGCTAAGTTTTTGTATGCGCTTTTCTGTTCACAGATTGTGGACTTATCCATTCTGTGCTTCTATGTTTGTCCAGCGTTATCAGTATGAATTAATTCTGTCTTGCTGGAAGCTCTGGGAAGCAGATTTACCCTCCACACCTTTAGTCAGGTGTGGAGATTTTTTTGTAAACTCTGCGTGGATTTTTGTAGTGTTTTATACTGACCGCACAGTATTCCATCCTGTCCTTTCTATCAAGCTAGACTGGCCTCCTGTGCTCATCCTGGTTTCATTCTGTGTATGTCTTTTTCCTCTCCACTCACAGTCATTATTTGTGGGGGGCTAATCTATCCTTTGGGGATTTTCTCTGAGGCAAGATAGTTTTCCTGCTTCTGTCTTTAGGGGTAGTTAGCTCTTAGGCTGTGACGAGATGCCTAGGGAGAGTTAGGAGCATTCCACGGCTACTTCTAGTGTTGTGTTGAGCTTAGGGACTGCGGTCAGTACAGTTACCACTTCCTTCTGAGCTCATTCCATGTTGCTCCTAGACCACCGCATCATAACAGTAGAAGTGGCCGAAAATGAGTTAAATGCATCTCAAAAGAAGGAAAAGAAAGTTCTGAACCATTTTTTTTTCTGTGCTCTGGTTTGTCTTTTTTTTCCTCTTGATATCTGGGTGG
Organism: Ranitomeya imitator; assembly: GCF_032444005.1. NCBI lineage: Eukaryota > Metazoa > Chordata > Amphibia > Anura > Dendrobatidae > Ranitomeya > Ranitomeya imitator. Next base: position 324,485,875 of record NC_091286.1, on the reverse strand, counting down.
TTCAGGATATATGCTTTGGCATGGATGTTCAGGGTTTGTTTTCTCGTGTGGATCAACTTGCTGCAAGAGTACAGAGTATCCAGGACTTGATAAATTCATGGTCGTATATTTGGATGATATTTTGATTTTTTCCGATGATTGGGAGTCTCATGTGAAGCAGGTCAGGATGGTGTTCCAGATCCTTTGTGATAATGCTTTGTTTGTGAAGGGGTCTAAGTGCCTATTCGGAGTTCAGAAGGTCTCTTTTTTGGGTTTTATTTTTTCTCCCTCGTCTATAGAAATGGATCCTGTTAAGGTCCAAGCTATTCATGACTGGATCCAACCCACATCTGTGAAGGGCCTTCAAAAAATTTTGGGCTTTGCTAATTTCTATCGCCGTTTCATTGCCAACTTTTCCAGTGTGGTTAAGCCCCTTACTGATTTGACGAAGAAAAGCGCTGATGTGACGAATTGGTCCTCTGAGGCTGTTGAGGCCTTTCAGGAGCTTAAACGCCAAATTACTTCTGCCCCTGTGTTGCATCAGCCGGATGTTTCTCTTCCTTTTCAGGTTGAGGTCGACGCTTCTGAGATTGGGGCAGGGGCCGTTTTGTCTCAGAGGGAGTCTGATGGTTCTTTGATAAAACCGTGTGCTTTTTTTTCCAGAAAGTTTTCGCCTGCAGAACGCAATTATGATGTAGGCAATTGGGCGTTGTTGGCTATGAAGTGGGCGTTTGAGGAGTGGCGACATTGGCTTGAGGGAGCTAAACACCACGTTGTGGTCCTGACCGATCATAAGAATCTGATTTACCTCGAGTCGGCCAAGCGGCTGAATCCTAGACAGGCTCGATGGTCCCTGTTTTTCTCCCGTTTTGATTTTGTGGTCTCGTATCTTCCGGGATCTAAGAATGTTAAGGCTGATGCCCTCTCTAGGAGTTTTTTGCCTGATTCTCCTGGAGTCCTTGAGCCGGTTGGCATTCTTAAGGAGGGCGTGATTCTTTCTGCTATCTCCCCTGATTTGCGGCGGGTGCTTCAGGAATTTCAGGCTGATAGGCCTGACCGCTGTCCAATGGGGAAGCTGTTTGTTCCTGATAGATGGACAAGTAAGGTTATTTCTGAGGTTCATTGTTCAGTGTTGGCTGGTCATCCTGGGATTTTTGGTACCAGAGATTTGGTTGCTTGGTCCTTTTGGTGGCCTTCCTTGTCGCGCGATGTGCGTGCTTTTGTGCAGTCCTGTGGGAATTGCGCCCGGCCAAGCCTTGCTGTTCCCGCGCTAGTGGGTTGCTTTTGCCTTTGCCGGTCCCTGAGAGGACCTGGACGCATATTTCCATGGATTTTATTTCGGATCTTCCTGTTTCCCAGAAGATGTCTGTTATCTGGGTTGTTTGTGACCGGTTCTCTAAAATGGTAAATCTGTTACCTTTGCCTAAGTTGCCTTCCTCCTCAGATCTGGTTCCATTTTTTCAGCATGTGGTTCATTTGCATGGCATTCCAGAGAATATTGTCTCTGACAGAGGTTCTCAGTTTGTCTCTAGATTTTGGCGGGCCTTTTGTGCTAGGATGGGCATTGATTTGTCTTTTTCTTCGGCGTTTCATCCTCAGACTAATGGCCAAACTGAGCGAACTAATCAGACCTTGGAGACTTATTTGAGATGCTTTGTGTCTGCTGATCAGGATGATTGGGTGTCTTTCTTGCCATTGGCCGAGTTTGCCCTTAATAATCAGGCTAGTTCGGCTACTTTGGTTTCACCTTTCTTTTGTAATTTTGGTTTTCATCCTTGTTTTTCTTCTGGGCAGGTTGAGCCTTCTGATTGTCCTGGTGTTGATTCTGTGGTGGACAGGCTGCAGCAGATTTGGACTCATGTGGTGGACAATTTGACGTTGTCTCAGGAAAGGGCTCAATGTTTTTCTAACCACCGTCGGTGTGTTGGTCCCCGGCTTCGTGTGGGGGATTTGGTTTGGTTGTCTTCTCGTCATGTTCCTATGAAGGTTTCTTCCGCTAAGTTTAAGCCTCGGTTTATTGGTCCTTATAAAATTTCTGAAATTATTAATCCGGTGTCTTTTCGTTTGGCTCTTCCAGCCTCTTTTGCCTTTCATAATGATTTCCATAGATCTTTGTTGCGGAGATATGTGGTGCCCGTTGTTCCCTCGGTTGACCCTCCTGCCCCGGTGTTGGTTGAGGGAGAGTTGGAATATGAGGTTGAGAAGATTTTGGATTCTCGTTTTTCGAGGCGGAGGCTTCAGTATCTTGTCAAGTGGAAGGGTTATGGCCAGGAGGATAATTCTTGGGTTGTTGCCTCCGATGTCCATGCCACCGATTTGGTTCGTGCTTTTCATTTGGCTCGTCCTGATCGGCCTGGGGGCTGTGGTGAGGGTCCGGTGACCCCTCCTCAAGGGGGGGTACTGTTGTGAATTCCGCTCTTGGGCTCCCTCCAGTGGTTGTAAGTGGCACTTTTGTGAGTTCTGCTCTTGGGCTCCCTCTTGTTGTTTCTAGTGGTATGACTGCTCCTTGGAGTTACTCTTGGGCTCCCTCTTGTGGTTTCAAGTGGTATGGCTGCTCCTTGGAGTTAGCTGTCATCAGCTGCCTCCACTTATCGTCTCTTCTGCTCGGCTATTTAGGCCTGGCTGTTCCTTCAGCCAGTGCCACTTGTAAATGGTTCCTGGTTGGATTCAAATCTCTTTGGATTTCCCTGTTATCCTGACCAGTTCAGCAAAGCTAAGTTTTTGTTTGCGCTTTTCTGTTCACAGATTGTGGCCTTATCCATTCAGTGCTTTCTATGTTTGTCCAGCATTATCAGTATGAATTAATTCTGTCTTGCTGGAAGCTCTGGGAAACAGATTTACCCTCCACACCTTTAGTCAGGTGTGGAGATTTTTTTGTAAACTCTGCGTGGATTTTTGTAGTGTTTTATACTGACTGCACAGTATTCCATCCTGTCCTATCTATCAAGCTAGACTGGCCTCCTGTGCTCATCCTGGTTTCATTCTGTGTATGTCTTTTTCCTCTCCACTCACAGTCATTATTTGTGGGGGGCTAATCTATCCTTTGGGGATTTTCTCTGAGGCAAGATAGTTTTCCTGCTTCTGTCTTTAGGGGTAGTTAGCTCTTAGGCTGTAAAGGGGTTATTTGGCGTGCACTCAGCCTATATGGGCAAGGTGCTGGTGTAATGGACCAAAGGCCCGAATCCAATAGAGTAATAAAATTCACCGCACTCTCTATAGATCAATTATGCAAAAGGTGCTGAAATTTATTGACATAAACTGGGAGCATAACAGAATATTGCAGTATATGCGATTAACAACGTTTCGGCTCAACCAGAGCCTTTATCACGTATCGCTGTGGAAAAAGGAATACGTAGAGAAACAAAAAATTAATATAAATAAAATCAACATAATAAAATAAAATAACATGACAATGATGGGTCATCCTTGAGATCAAGTGACACATGTCCACCAACAGACATATGTGGATGTCTGAAGAAGTGAAGAATCAGGGATCAAGTGTCAGGGTAGGGTGCAAAAAGATCCTGCGTATCCTGCGGGTAGGGATAGTATAGTGAGTATACTATGATGCCAGAGAGAAAGAAGATAATCCAGATCCAAAACACACAACACATGTATGCCCCATAACAATAGTATAAATCAAATGATCCAGAGCCCATGATCAGAGACAGTAGCATAGTTGGTTACCTTGTTCCAGTAATGGAATAGAGTGTAGATATATATAAATGTGGTGCCAATATTCAAAAAGGGCTCTAAAAGTGAACCTGGAAATTATAGGCCAGTAAGTCTAACCTCTATTGTTGGTAAAATATTTGAAGGGTTTCTGAGGGATGTTATTCTGGATTATCTCAATGAGAATAACTGTTTAACTCCATATCAGCATGGGTTTATGAGAAATCGCTCCTGTCAAACCAATCTAATCAGTTTTTATGAAGAGGTAAGCTATAGACTGGACCACGGTGAGTCATTGGACGTGGTATATCTCGATTTTTCCAAAGCGTTTGATACCGTGCCGCACAAGAGGTTGGTACACAAAATGAGAATGCTTGGTCTGGGGGAAAATGTGTGTAAATGGGTTAGTAACTGGCTTAGTGATAGAAATCAGAGGGTGGTTATAAATGGTATAGTCTCTAACTGGGTCGCTGTGACCAGTGGGGTACCGCAGGGGTCAGTATTGGGACCTGTTCTCTTCAACATATTCATTAATGATCTGGTAGAAGGTTTACACAGTAAAATATCGATATTTGCAGATGATACAAAACTATGTAAAGCAGTTAATACAAGAGAAGATAGTATTCTGCTACAGATGGATCTGGATAAGTTGGAAACTTGGGCTGAAAGGTGGCAGATGAGGTTTAACAATGATAAATGTAAGGTTATACACATGGGAAGAGGGAATCAATATCACCATTACACACTGAACGGGAAACCACTGGGTAAATCTGACAGGGAGAAGGACTTGGGGATCCTAGTTAATGATAAACTTACCTGGAGCAGCCAGTGCCAGGCAGCAGCTGCCAAGGCAAACAGGATCATGGGGTGCATTAAAAGAGGTCTGGATACACATGATGAGAGCATTATACTGCCTCTGTACAAATCCCTAGTTAGACCGCACATGGAGTACTGTGTCCAGTTTTGGGCACCGGTGCTCAGGAAGGATATAATGGAACTAGAGAGAGTACAAAGGAGGGCAACAAAATTAATAAAGGGGATGGGAGAACTACAATACCCAGATAGATTAGCGAAATTAGGATTATTTAGTCTAGAAAAAAGACGATTGAGGGGCGATCTAATAACCATGTATAAGTATATAAGGGGACAATACAAATATCTCGCTGAGGATCTGTTTATACCAAGGAAGGTGACGGGCACAAGGGGGCATTCTTTGCGTCTGGAGGAGAGAAGGTTTTTCCACCAACATAGAAGAGGATTCTTTACTGTTAGGGCAGTGAGAATCTGGAATTGCTTGCCTGAGGAGGTGGTGATGGCGAACTCAGTCGAGGGGTTCAAGAGAGGCCTGGATGTCTTCCTGGAGCAGAACAATATTGTATCATACAATTATTAGGTTCTGTAGAAGGACGTAGATCTGGGTATTTATTATGATGGAATATAGGCTGAACTGGATGGACAAATGTCTTTTTTCGGCCTTACTAACTATGTTACTATGTTACTATGTTACTATGTAGAGAGGGGAGGGGAAAGAATCCCAGCAATAAAATGTAAGCTCTGTAGAAGATAGTAAACAAGGATTAACTTGGATAAGTAAGGAAGAACGTGCCCATATAGTCTGATAAAGTACCTCAAGCAATGCCCTGAGTACGCTTATAGAGGCTCCCTTCAGGAAATGTGGACCTGTGTGGGGTAAATGATATGTTTGTATTGCCCCTGAGGAGATAGTGTACAAGGGTTAATAAGTGCAGGAGGACGTGCCCATAGGAACAGACTAAATACCTTGCAGCAATGTGATAGCTACGCCTGCAGAAGCTTATTAGTGAACGATGTGGACCTGTTTAAAGAAAACAGTATGCATATATCTCTAATGAATTGGTCTGATGTAATCCGAGACGAGTGCCAGCGGTATATGAGGTTTACCTGTGTTAGAGCGGCGCTCCCGCGCTGTGCTCTGGTGCCGCGTTGAGCTGGTCTGCAGCAGGGACCGCATGTGTGTGTTAAATGGTCGCCGCACCGGAAATGGAAGGTGCGGACCGGAAATGACGTATCGCTACTCACTCGGACCTCAGTGCGCATGCGCAGCCTCTGTTGTAGCAACCCTGTAACCATGTGCTGTCTGTGGCTGGGAGTGCAGCACTGTGTGAATGAATGGAAGGCTCTGGCGGGGATGTAGCATGATATGGGGACTATGTAGTGGCCGTAACCGTAGTAAATCGCTGTAAGATAATAAAATAGGCTCTGGCGGGGATATAATGTATTACGGGGACTATGTAATGGCCGTAACAGTATTAAAACTGAGTAACCCCTGCAGGATAAGATCACCTAGAATCAAATGTTTAAAATATATAGGAAATATATAGGAAAGGATAACAATTGAGGGGAAAGGATTACAGGTAGGGGGCCGGGGGCAACTCACCCAGTTTAGTAATAGTAGGTCTTTTGAAGTCCTAAATTATCGGGTCTGAAAGAAAGGGGATATAGTTATTTAGTGAGATACATTAACAAGGCTCATACTAACCAGTCAATCTCTCTATTGAGTCCTTTGGGAGTCAAGGTATCCAATTTATAGATCCAGTGGGTTTCACGTGCTTTAAGAAGTTTAATATGGTCACCCCCTCTTCTAGGGCGAGGGACATGTTCGATGACCTGAAATTTGAGCTGGGCCACAGTGTGTCTAGATTTTGTAAAATGATCCGGTAGAGGTAACCAATTTTTGCCGCATCTGATTGTAGACTTGTGGCTGGCAATTCTGTCCTTTATGTGTTGCGTGGTTTCTCCTATGTATAGGAGACCACATGGGCATTTAATAAGGTATACCACAAAATTTGAGTCACACGTGTAGAATCCACGTACTGGATAGGACTTACCGGTTCTTGGGTGGGTTATAGTATCTGATTTAATGATGTTCGAACAAGCTGCACAATTGAGGCAAGGAAAGGTGCCATTACGTCGGGTGCCCAATAGTCTCTGCGTAGTAGTAGGCCGTTTACTGCCAATATCGGCCCTCACGAGTTTATCCCTAATGTTGGGGGGTCTTTTATTGCACATCAGGACTGGTTCTTTGAAAGGAGGGATGGACGGATAAGATTTGGCTAAAAGAGGCCAATGCCTCCTGATGATGGAGTGAACTTTTGGTACCAATGGGTGAAATACATGTACAAATGGAATCCTTTCATGTGTGTTTCTCGGAGGTCGGGGTGATGGGGGTGAAAGAATACGTGCTTTTTCTTCTATGAGGAGTTTTGGAGGGTAATGTCGTGCTCGGAATTTGGAGGTCATGGCATCCAGTCTGTCATTCAGCGTGATTGGGTTGGAGACAATACGTGCTACTCTGTTAAGTTGGGAACGCGGTAGACTGTCTTTCTATGAGCGTGGATGGCAGCTGGTGTAAAGAAGGAGACTGTTGCAGTCGGTAGGTTTGCAATAGATGTCGGTAGACAGGTCTCCGTTAGAGTCCTTGAGGACCATGGTGTCCAGAAAAGATACTGAGTGGGTGTTGTAATGAATGGTAAACTGGAGTTCCGGGAGGATAGAATTTAAGTAAGAATGAAAAGATAACAGTGTATCTGTAGTACCCGTCCAGATGAGAAAGATGTCATCAATGTTTCGATGATAACATGCTACATGTTGTAAGAAAAGACTACTGGTAAACACATGAGTTGTTTCAAAATGGTTCATAAGCGCGTTGGCATAAGCCGGCGCCACATTCGAACCCATAGCGGTACCGCACTTCTGGATATAAAAAGTATCCTCAAATAGAAAATAGTTTTCATACAACACTAGGGTGAGTAGGTCCAGGCAGAACTGGATGGCATCTTCCGGTAATGAAGATTGACATAATAGTTGTCTAGTGGCCTCAATGCCTTTGGTGTGCTGGATAGACGTATAAAGGCTACAAACGTCTAGTGTAACCAGGGTACTATTGGATGGTATCCTGGCTAGCTGTTTGATGACGTCAAGGAAATGTTGGGTGTCCAATAGAAAAGATCGAGTGGTTTTGACTAGTGGTGTAAGGATTCTTTCTAGAAAGACAGATAGGGGAGACAAGACGGTGTCCGTTGAGGCAACTATAGGTCTGCCAGGGGGATTTTGTAGTGATTTATGCACTTTCGGTAACACATAGAACACTGGTGTCACAGGATGAGGATTAGTAAGAAATGATGCTGTTTTTTGATCAATGGTATGACGGGTCAGATATGTGTCAATAACTGTTTTTATTTTCTGACTAATGGCTGTAACTGGATCTCTAGAAATGACATCATAGGTGTTGGTGTCTGCCAGTTGACGGTAAATCTCACTCATGTATTGTGTACGGTTCATCACCACAATAGCTCCCCCTTTGTCCGCCTGTTTTACTATAATAGATGTATTAGTATGTAGTGAGGACAGAGCTTGTTTCTCAGTGGAGGTAAGGTTAGAGTGTGGAGGAAACAGACCAAGCCATTGTTGGTGTATAAGAGAATCGACCTCTTGGTCCACCAGAGAAATAAATGTTTCCGTAGCATGATAGATCCTAGGAGGACAAAAGTTACTCCGATTCCGGAGCCCAAGGTTAGTGATGGATAATGTGGGTAACATATCATTATTAGTAGTTGGAGGTATCGGAGTACGAGTAATGTCTGTATTTAGTCCAAAATGAGTCTTTAATCTGATTGTCCGATAGAAACTCTCCAAGTCCTTCTTAAGTTGCAAGGCGTCCCAGTTCGGAGTAGGGCAAAAAGAAAGTCCCTTCTGGAGTACTGAAAACTCTGCGGGGGAAAGAAGGTAATCCGATATGTTGATCACTAGGTTAGTGGTCTCACCTGTGATCTTGTTGTAATTTTTTCGCTTTGCTCGCCTAATGGGTCTCCTTGGTGATGCCCTCCTCTGGGTCCCTTGGATAAAAAACGCCGGCGGTTGGAATTGGTATTGGTCGAGGAATCGCTTTCGGAACTGTGAGATCCATCTCGGCGTGGATATCGCGATCGGCGCCAGGTGGAGGTAGAGGAATCGGTCCATTTGTAAACCTTGTTGCTGGCGTAGTCCTCAGAGTCACGTTGGAATTTAAGTCTTTTGCGCTCTTGTAGAACCTTCTGGTGATCAGCAAGTGCTTTTTCTGTTTTGGTCTTGAGGGAAGACCACTCCGTGGAAGAAAGGGTAGTAGAAAGCTGTGCCTCTATATTCTGAATATTCTGTTTAGTCTCCACTATTGCCTTCTGGAGGAACTCTATAGTGAGTATAATTATATCCAGAGAGCACTTGTTGAGAATTTTTTTGTATTTCTCACAATATTCCGGATTATCGGAAAAGAGAGTGGGATGTAAGTTGCACCTGAGTCCCCTTGGTATCTTGTTTTGCCTATGGTATTCGGCTAGAGTGGTGCAATGTAGGTCGTAGGAGATAAGTCTACGCCTTTCTTTCTCAAAATCCCTGGTCCTCAGTTCATGGACTGGGGTCCGGAGGAATTCGCTAGAACCTGTCACATGGGACAGTATATCAGAGCTAGTGGCAACATCATACGCAAAGGTGTCAGTAGACATGAGAATACTTGCAATGATGTACAAGGAACAGCCGGTGCAACAGCCAATCAAAGTAGTATATAAAGGGGTTATTTGGCGTGCACTCAGCCTATATGGGCGAGGTGCTGGTGTAATGGACCAAAGGCCCGAATCCAATAGAGTAATAAAATTCACCGCACTCTCTATAGATCAATTATGCAAAAGGTGCTGAAATTTATTGACATAAACTGGGAGCATAACAGAATATTGCAGTATATGCGATTAACAACGTTAAGGCTCAACCAGAGCCTTTATCACGTATCGCTGTGGAAAAAGGAATACGTAGAGAAACAAAAAATAAATATAAATAAAATCAACATAATAAAATAAAATAACATGACAATGATGGGTCATCCTTGAGATCAAGTGACACATGTCCACCAACAGACATATGTGGACGTCTGAAGAAGTGAAGAATCAGGGATCAAGTGTCAGGGTAGGGTGAAAAAAGATCCTGCATATCCTGCGGGTAGGGATAGTATAGTGAGTATACTATGATGCCAGAGAGAAAGGAGATAATCCAGATCCAAAACACACAACACATGTATGCCCCATAACAATAGTATAAATCAAATGATCCAGAGCCCATGATCAGAGACAGTAGCATAGTTGGTTACCTTGTTCCAGTAATGGAATAGAGTGTAGAGAGGGGAGGGGAAAGAATCCCAGCAATAAAATGTAAGCTCTGTAGAAGATAGTAAACAAGGATTAACTTGGATAAGTAAGGAAGAACGTGCCCATATAGTCTGATAAAGTACCTCAAGCAATGCCCTGAGTACGCTTATAGAGGCTCCCTTCAGGAAATGTGGACCTGTGTGGGGTAAATGATATGTTTGTATTGCCCCTGAGGAGATAGTGTACAAGGGTTAATAAGTGCAGGAGGACGTGCCCATAGGAACAGACTAAATACCTTGCAGCAATGTGATAGCTACGCCTGCAGAAGCTTATTAGTGAACGATGTGGACCTGTTTAAAGAAAACAGTATGCATATATCTCTAATGAATTGGTCTGATGTAATCCGAGACGAGTGCCAGCGGTATATGAGGTTTACCTGTGTTAGAGCGGCGCTCCCGCGCTGTGCTCTGGTGCCGCGTTGAGCTGGTCTGCAGCAGGGACCGCATGTGTGTGTTAAATGGTCGCCGCACCGGAAATGGAAGGTGCGGACCGGAAATGACGTATCGCTACTCACTCGGACCTCAGTGCGCATGCGCAGCCTCTGTTGTAGCAACCCTGTAACCATGTGCTGTCTGTGGCTGGGAGTGCAGCACTGTGTGAATGAATGGAAGGCTCTGGCGGGGATGTAGCATGATATGGGGACTATGTAGTGGCCGTAACCGTAGTAAATCGCTGTAAGATAATAAAATAGGCTCTGGCGGGGATATAATGTATTACGGGGACTATGTAATGGCCGTAACAGTATTAAAACTGAGTAACCCCTGCAGGATAAGATCACCTAGAATCAAATGTTTAAAATATATAGGAAATATATAGGAAAGGATAACAATTGAGGGGAAAGGATTACAGGTAGGGGGCCGGGGGCAACTCACCCAGTTTAGTAATAGTAGGTCTTTTGAAGTCCTAAATTATCGGGTCTGAAAGAAAGGGGATATAGTTATTTAGTGAGATACATTAACAAGGCTCATACTAACCAGTCAATCTCTCTATTGAGTCCTTTGGGAGTCAAGGTATCCAATTTATAGATCCAGTGGGTTTCACGTGCTTTAACCCCTTCATGACCCAGCCTATTTTGACCTTAATGACCTGGCCGTTTTTTGCAATTCTGACCAGTGTCCCTTTATGAGGTAATAACTCAGGAACGCTTCAACGGATCCTAGCGGTTCTGAGATTGTTTTTTCGTGACATATTGGGCTTCATGTTAGTGGTAAATTTAGGTCAATAAATTCTGCGTTTATTTGTGATAAAAATGGAAATTTGGCGAAAATTTTGAAAATTTCGCAATTTTCACATTTTGAATTTTTATTCTGTTAAACCAGAGAGTTATGTGACACAAAATAGTTAATAAATAACATTTCCCACATGTATACTTTACACCAGCACAATTTTGGAAACAACATTTTTTTTTGCTAGGAAGTTATAAGAGTTAAAATTTGACCAGCGATTTCTCATTTTTACAACGAAATTTACAAAACCATTTTTTTTAGGGACCACCTCACATTTGAAGTCAGTTTGAGGGGTCTATATGGATGAAAATACCCAAAAGTGACACCATTCTAAAAAATGCACCCCTCAAGGTGCTCAAAACCACATTCAAGAAGTTTTTTAACCCTTCAGGTGCTTCACAGCAGCAGAAGCAACATGGAAGGAAAAAATGAACATTTAACTTTTTAGTCACAAAAATTATCTTTTAGCAACATTTTTTTTATTTTCCCAATGGTACAAGGAGAAACTGAACCACGAAAGTTGTTGTCCAATTTGTCCTGAGTACGCTGATACCTCATATGTGGGGGTAAACCAATGTTTGGGCGCACGGCAGGGCTTGGAAGGGAAGGAGCGCCATTTGACTTTTTGAATGAAAAATTGGCTCCACTCTTTAGCGGACACCATGTCACGTTTGGAGAGCCCCCGTGTGCCTAAAAATTGGAGCTCCCCCACACGTGACCCCATTTTGGAAACTAGACGCCCCAAGGAACTTATCTAGATGCATAGTGAGAACTTTGAACCCCCGGGGGCTTCACAAATTGATCCGTAAAAATGAAAAAGTACTTTTTTTTCACAAAAAAATTCTTTTAGCCTCAATTTTTTTCATTTTCACATGGGCAACAGGATAAAATGGATCCTAAAATTTGTTGGGCAATTTCTCATGAGTACACCGATACCTCACATGTGGAGGTAAACCACTGTTTGGGCACATGGTAAGGTTCGGAAGGGAAGGAGCGCCATTTGACTCTTTGAATGAAAAATTATCTCCATCGTTAGCGGACACCATGTCGTGTTTGGAGAGCCCCCGTGTGCCTAAACATTGGAGCTCCCCCACAAATGACCCCATTTTGGAAACTAGACCCCCCAAGGAACTTATCTAGATGCATATTGAGCACTTTAAACCCTCAGGTGCTTCACAAATTGATCTGTAAAAATGAAAAAGTACTTTTTTTTTTCACAAAAAAATTCTTTTTGCCTCAGTTTTTCATTTTCACATGGGCAATAGGATAAAATGAATCCTAAAATTTGTTGGGCAATTTCTCCCGAGTACGCCGATACCTCATATGTGGGGGTAAACCACTGTTTGGGCACACGGCAGGGCTCGGAAGGGAAGGCGCGCCATTTGACTTTTTGAATGGAAAATTAGCTCCAATTGTTAGCGGACACCATGTCGCGTTTAGAGAGCCCCTGTGTGCCTATGCATTGGAGCTCCCCCACAAGTGACCCCATTTTGGAAACTAGACCCCCCAAGGAACTTATCTAGATGCATATTGAGCACTTTAAACCCCCAGGTGCTTCACAGAAGTTTATAATGCAGAGCCATGAAAATAAAAAATAATTTTTCTTTCCTCAAAAATGATTTTTAGCCTGGAATTTCCTATTTTGCCAAGGGTAATAGGAGAAATTGGACCGCAAATGTTGTTGTCCAGTTTGTCCTGAGTACGCTGATACCCCATATGTGGGGGTAAACCACTGTTTGGGCGCACGGCAGGGCTCGGAAGGGAAGGCACGCCAATTGGCTTTTTAAATGGAAAATTAGCTCCAATCATTAGCGGACACCATGTCACGTTTGGAGAGCCCCTGTGTGCCTAAACATTGGAGATCCCCCACATATGACCCCATTTTGGAAACTAGACCCCCAAAGGAACTAATCTAGATGTGTGGTGAGGACTTTGAACTTCCAAGTGCTTCACAGAAGTTTATAACGCAGAGCCATGAAAATAAAATAAAAATTTTATTTTCTCTAAAATGATCTTTTAGCCTGCAATTTATTATTTTCCCAAGGGTAACAGGAGAAATTTGACCCCAAAAGTTGTTGTACAGTTTCTCCTGAGTACGCTGATACCCCATATGTGGGGGTAAACCACAGTTTGGGCACATGTCGGGGCTCGGAAGTCAAGTAGTGACATTTTGAAATGCAGACTTTGATGGAATGCTCTGCGGGCGTTACGTTGCGTTTGCAGAGCCCCTGATGTGGCTAAACAGTAGAAACCCCCCACAAGTGACCCCATTTTAGAAACTAGACCCCGAAAGGAACTTATCTAGATGTGAGGTGAGCACTTTGAACCCCCAAGTGCTTCACAGAAGTTTATAACACAGAGCAGTGAAAATAATAAATACGTTTTCTTTCCTCAAAAATAATTTTTTAGCCCAGAATTTTTTATTTTCCCAAGGGTAACAGGAGAAATTGGACCCCAGTAATTGTTGCCCAGTTTGTCCTGAGTACGCTGATACCCCATATGTGGGGGTAAACCACTGTTTGGGCACATGTCGGGGCTCGGAAGTCAAGTAGTGACGTTTTGAAATGCAGACTTTGATGGAATGGTCTGCGGGCGTCACGTTGCGTTTGCAGAGCCCCTGGTGTGCCTAAACAGTAGAAACCCCCCACAAGTGACCCCATTTTGGAAACTAGACCCCCCAAGGAACTTATCTAGATATGTGGTGAGCACTTTGAACCCCCAAGTGCTTCACAGACGTTTACAACGCAGAGCCGTGAAAATAAAAAATCATTTTACTTTCCTCAAAAATGATGTTTTAGCAAGCAATTTTTTATTTTCTCAAGGGTAACAGGAGAAATTGGACCCCAGTAATTGTTGCCCAGTTTGTCCTGAGTACACTGATACCCCATATGTGGGGGTAAACCACTGTTTGGGCACACGTCGGGGCTCGGAAGGGAAGGAGCACCATTTGACTTTTTGAATAAAAGATTGGCTGGAATCAATGGTGGCGCCATGTTGCGTTTGGAGACCCCCTGATGTGCCTAAACAGTGGAAACCCCTCAATTCTTACGCCAACACACCCCTAACCCTTATCCCAACTGTAGCCGTAACCCTAACCACAACCCTAACCGCAACACACCCCTAACCACAACCCTAACCCCAACACACCCCTAACCCTAACCACAACCCTAATTCCAACCCAACCCTAACCCTAAGGCTATGTACCCACGTTGCGGATTCGTGTGAGATTTTTCCGCACCATTTTTGAAAAATCCGCGGGTAAAAGGCACTGCGTTTTACCTGCGGATTTCACCTGCGGATTCCTATTGAGGAATAGGTGTAAAACGCTGCGGAATCCGCACAAAGAATTGACATGCTGCGGAAAATACAACGCAGCGTTTCCGTGCGGTATTTTCCGCACCATGGGCACAGCGGATTTGGTTTTCCATAGGTTTACATGGTACTGTAAACCTGATGGAACACTGCTGCGGATCCGCAGCGGCCAATCCGCTGCGGATCCGCAGCCAAATCCGCACCGTGTGCACATAGCCTAATTCTAAAGGTATGTGCACACGCTTTGGAAAACGCTGCGGATCCGCAGCAGTTTCCCATGAGTTTACATTTCAATGTAAACCTATGGGAAACAAAAATCGCTGTACACATGCTGCGGAAAAACTGCACGGAAACGCAGCGGTTTACATTCCGCAGCATGTCACTTCTTTCTGCGGATTCCACAGCGGTTTTACAACTGCTCCAATAGAAAATCGCAGTTGTAAAACCGCAGTGAAATGCGCAGAAAAACCGCGGTAAATCTGCCATAAATCCGCAGCGGTTTAGCACTGCGGATTTATCAAATCCGCTGCAGAAAAATCCGCAGAGGACCAGAATACGTGTGCACATACCGAAACCCTAACCCTAACCCTAACCCTACCCCTAACCCTACCCCTACCCCTAACCCTACCCCTAACCCTACCCCTACCCCTACCCCTAACCCTACCCCTAACCCTAACCCTACCCCTAACCCTACCCCTAACCCTAACCCTAACCCTAGTTCTAACTCCAACCTTAGTGAAAAAAAAAAAAAATTCTTTATTTTATTATTGTCCCTATCTATGGGGGACAAATGGGGGGGGTCATTTACTGTTTTTTTATTTTGACCACTGTGATAGATTATATCACAGTGATCAAAATTCACATTGGAACGAATCTGCCGGCCGGCAGATTCGGCGGGCGCACTGCGCATGCGCCCGCCATTTTGGAACATGGCGGCGCTCGGGGAAGAAGACTGACGGACCCCGCCAGGATCGGTAAGTATAAGGGGGGGAGATCAGGGCACAGGGGGGGAGATCAGGGCACGGGGGGGCGTCGGAGCACGGGGGGGGAGGGATCGGAGCATGGGGGAGAGTGATCGGTGTGCGGGCGGGTGGATCGGTGTGCAGGGGGGGGATCGGTGTGCAGGGGGGGTGGATCGGAGCACGGGGGGGGATCGGAGTGCGGGGGGGTTTGATTGGAGCACGGGGGGTGTGATTGGAGCACGGGGGGAGCGGACAGGAGGACGGGGGAGCGGAGCACAGGACGGAGGGGAGCGGGCCACAGATCGGGGGGCTGGGGGGGCGATCGGAGGGGTGGGGTGGGGGCACATTAGTATTTCCAGCCATGGCCGATGATATTGCAGCATCGGCCATGGCTGGATTGTAATATTTCACCATTTTTTTAGGTGAAATATTACAAATCGCTCTGATTGGCAGTTTCACTTTCAACAGCCAATCAGAGCGATCGTAGCCACGAGGGGGTGAAGCCACCCCCCCTGGGCTAAACTACCACTCCCCCTGTCCCTGCAGATCGGGTGAAATGGGAGTTAACCCTTTCACCCGATCTGCAGGGACGCGATCTTTCTGTGACACAGCATATGCGTCACAGGTCGGATTGGCACCGACTTTCATGACGCATACGCTGTGTCACAGGTCGGGAAGGGGTTAAGAAGTTTAATATGGTCACCCCCTCTTCTAGGGCGAGGGACATGTTCGATGACCTGAAATTTGAGCTGGGCCACAGTGTGTCTAGATTTTGTAAAATGATGCGGTAGAGGTAACCAATTTTTGCCGCATCTGATTGTGGACTTGTGGCTGGCAATTCTGTCCTTTATGTGTTGCGTGGTTTCTCCTATGTATAGGAGACCACATGGGCATTTAATAAGGTATACCACAAAATTTGAGTCACACGTGTAGAATCCACGTACTGGATAGGACTTACCGGTTCTTGGGTGGGTTATAGTATCTGATTTAATGACGTTCGAACAAGCTGCACAATTGAGGCAAGGAAAGGTGCCATTACGTCGGGTGCCCAATAGTCTCTGCGTAGTAGTAGGCCGTTTACTGCCAATATCGGCCCTCACGAGTTTATCCCTAATGTTGGGGGGTCTTTTATTGCACATCAGGACTGGTTCTTTGAAAGGAGGGATGGACGGATAAGATTTGGCTAAAAGAGGCCAATGCCTCCTGATGATGGAGTGAACTTTTGGTACCAATGGGTGAAATACATGTACAAATGGAATCCTTTCATGTGTGTTTCTCGGAGGTCGGGGTGATGGGGGTGAAAGAATACGTGCTTTTTCTTCTATGAGGAGTTTTGGAGGGTAATGTCGTGCTCGGAATTTGGAGGTCATGGCATCCAGTCTGTCATTCAGCGTGATTGGGTTGGAGACAATACGTGCTACTCTGTTAAGTTGGGAACGCGGTAGACTGTCTTTCTATGAGCGTGGATGGCAGCTGGTGTAAAGAAGGAGACTGTTGCAGTCGGTAGGTTTGCAATAGATGTCGGTAGACAGGTCTCCGTTAGAGTCCTTGAGGACCATGGTGTCCAGAAAAGATACTGAGTGGGTGTTGTAATGAATGGTAAACTGGAGTTCCGGGAGGATAGAATTTAAGTAAGAATGAAAAGATAACAGTGTATCTGTAGTACCCGTCCAGATGAGAAAGATGTCATCAATGTTTCGATGATAACATGCTACATGTTGTAAGAAAAGACTACTGGTAAACACATGAGTTGTTTCAAAATGGTTCATAAGCGCGTTGGCATAAGCCGGCGCCACATTCGAACCCATAGCGGTACCGCACTTCTGGATATAAAAAGTATCCTCAAATAGAAAATAGTTTTCATACAACACTAGGGTGAGTAGGTCCAGGCAGAACTGGATGGCATCTTCCGGTAATGAAGATTGACATAATAGTTGTCTAGTGGCCTCAATGCCTTTGGTGTGCTGGATAGACGTATAAAGGCTACAAACGTCTAGTGTAACCAGGGTACTATTGGATGGTATCCTGGCTAGCTGTTTGATGACGTCAAGGAAATGTTGGGTGTCCAATAGAAAAGATCGAGTGGTTTTGACTAGTGGTGTAAGGATTCTTTCTAGAAAGACAGATAGGGGAGACAAGACGGAGTCCGTTGAGGCAACTATAGGTCTGCCAGGGGGATTTTGTAGTGATTTATGCACTTTCGGTAACACATAGAACACTGGTGTCACAGGATGAGGATTAGTAAGAAATGATGCTGTTTTTTGATCAATGGTATGACGGGTCAGATATGTGTCAATAACTGTTTTTATTTTCTGACTAATGGCTGTAACTGGATCTCTAGAAATGACATCATAGGTGTTGGTGTCTGCCAGTTGACGGTAAATCTCACTCATGTATTGTGTACGGTTCATCACCACAATAGCTCCCCCTTTGTCCGCTGGTTTTACTATAATAGATGTATTAGTATGTAGTGAGGACAGAGCTTGTTTCTCAGTGGAGGTAAGGTTAGAGTGTGGAGGAAACAGACCAAGCCATTGTTGGTGTATAAGAGAATCGACCTCTTGGTCCACCAGAGAAATAAATGTTTCCGTAGCATGATAGATCCTAGGAGGACAAAAGTTACTCCGATTCCGGAGCCCAAGGTTAGTGATGGATAATGTGGGTAACATATCATTATTAGTAGTTGGAGGTATCGGAGTACGAGTAATGTCTGTATTTAGTCCAAAATGAGTCTTTAATCTGATTGTCCGATAGAAACTCTCCAAGTCCTTCTTAAGTTGCAAGGCGTCCCAGTTCGGAGTAGGGCAAAAAGAAAGTCCCTTCTGGAGTACTGAAAACTCTGCGGGGGAAAGAAGGTAATCCGATATGTTGATCACTAGGTTAGTGGTCTCACCTGTGATCTTGTTGTAATTTTTTCGCTTTGCTCGCCTAATGGGTCTCCTTGGTGATGCCCTCCTCTGGGTCCCTTGGATAAAAAACGCCGGCGGTTGGAATTGGTATTGGTCGAGGAATCGCTTTCGGAACTGTGAGATCCATCTCGGCGTGGATATCGCGATCGGCGCCAGGTGGAGGTAGAGGAATCGGTCCATTTGTAAACCTTGTTGCTGGCGTAGTCCTCAGAGTCACGTTGGAATTTAAGTCTTTTGCGCTCTTGTAGAACCTTCTGGTGATCAGCAAGTGCTTTTTCTGTTTTGGTCTTGAGGGAAGACCACTCCGTGGAAGAAAGGGTAGTAGAAAGCTGTGCCTCTATATTCTGAATATTCTGTTTAGTCTCCACTATTGCCTTCTGGAGGAACTCTATAGTGAGTATAATTATATCCAGAGAGCACTTGTTGAGAATTTTTTTGTATTTCTCACAATATTCCGGATTATCGGAAAAGAGAGTGGGATGTAAGTTGCACCTGAGTCCCCTTGGTATCTTGTTTTGCCTATGGTATTCGGCTAGAGTGGTGCAATGTAGGTCGTAGGAGATAAGTCTACGCCTTTCTTTCTCAAAATCCCTGGTCCTCAGTTCATGGACTGGGGTCCGGAGGAATTCGCTAGAACCTGTCACATGGGACAGTATATCAGAGCTAGTGGCAACATCATACGCAAAGGTGTCAGTAGACATGAGAATACTTGCAATGATGTACAAGGAACAGCCGGTGCAACAGCCAATCAAAGTAGTATATAAAGGGGTTATTTGGCGTGCACTCAGCCTATATGGGCGAGGTGCTGGTGTAATGGACCAAAGGCCCGAATCCAATAGAGTAATAAAATTCACCGCACTCTCTATAGATCAATTATGCAAAAGGTGCTGAAATTTATTGACATAAACTGGGAGCATAACAGAATATTGCAGTATATGCGATTAACAACGTTAAGGCTCAACCAGAGCCTTTATCACGTATCGCTGTGGAAAAAGGAATACGTAGAGAAACAAAAAATAAATATAAATAAAATCAACATAATAAAATAAAATAACATGACAATGATGGGTCATCCTTGAGATCAAGTGACACATGTCCACCAACAGACATATGTGGACGTCTGAAGAAGTGAAGAATCAGGGATCAAGTGTCAGGGTAGGGTGCAAAAAGATCCTGCGTATCCTGCGGGTAGGGATAGTATAGTGAGTATACTATGATGCCAGAGAGAAAGGAGATAATCCAGATCCAAAACACACAACACATGTATGCCCCATAACAATAGTATAAATCAAATGATCCAGAGCCCATGATCAGAGACAGTAGCATAGTTGGTTACCTTGTTCCAGTAATGGAATAGAGTGTAGAGAGGGGAGGGGAAAGAATCCCAGCAATAAAATGTAAGCTCTGTAGAAGATAGTAAACAAGGATTAACTTGGATAAGTAAGGAAGAGCGTGCCCATATAGTCTGATAAAGTACCTCAAGCAATGCCCTGAGTACGCTTATAGAGGCTCCCTTCAGGAAATGTGGACCTGTGTGGGGTAAATGATATGTTTGTATTGCCCCTGAGGAGATAGTGTACAAGGGTTAATAAGTGCAGGAGGACGTGCCCATAGGAACAGACTAAATACCTTGCAGCAATGTGATAGCTACGCCTGCAGAAGCTTATTAGTGAACGATGTGGACCTGTTTAAAGAAAACAGTATGCATATATCTCTAATGAATTGGTCTGATGTAATCCGAGACGAGTGCCAGCGGTATATGAGGTTTACCTGTGTTAGAGCGGCGCTCCCGCGCTGTGCTCTGGTGCCGCGTTGAGCTGGTCTGCAGCAGGGACCGCATGTGTGTGTTAAATGGTCGCCGCACCGGAAATGGAAGGTGCGGACCGGAAATGACGTATCGCTACTCACTCGGACCTCAGTGCGCATGCGCAGCCTCTGTTGTAGCAACCCTGTAACCATGTGCTGTCTGTGGCTGGGAGTGCAGCACTGTGTGAATGAATGGAAGGCTCTGGCGGGGATGTAGCATGATATGGGGACTATGTAGTGGCCGTAACCGTAGTAAATCGCTGTAAGATAATAAAATAGGCTCTGGCGGGGATATAATGTATTACGGGGACTATGTAATGGCCGTAACAGTAGTAAAACTGAGTAACCCCTGCAGGATAAGATCACCTAGAATCAAATGTTTAAAATATATAGGAAATATATAGGAAAGGATAACAATTGAGGGGAAAGGATTACAGGTAGGGGGCCGGGGGCAACTCACCCAGTTTAGTAATAGTAGGTCTTTTGAAGTCCTAAATTATCGGGTCTGAAAGAAAGGGGATATAGTTATTTAGTGAGATACATTAACAAGGCTCATACTAACCAGTCAATCTCTCTATTGAGTCCTTTGGGAGTCAAGGTATCCAATTTATAGATCCAGTGGGTTTCACGTGCTTTAAGAAGTTTAATATGGTCACCCACTCTTCTAGGGCGAGGGACATGTTCGATGACCTGAAATTTGAGCTGGGCCACAGTGTGTCTAGATTTTATAAAATGATCCGGTAGAGGTAACCAATTTTTGCCGCATCTGATTGTGGACTTGTGGCTGGCAATTCTGTCCTTTATGTGTTGCGTGGTTTCTCCTATGTATAGGAGACCACATGGGCATTTAATAAGGTATACCACAAAATTTGAGTCACACGTGTAGAATCCACGTACTGGATAGGACTTACCGGTTCTTGGGTGGGTTATAGTATCTGATTTAATGACGTTCGAACAAGCTGCACAATTGAGGCAAGGAAAGGTGCCATTACGTCGGGTGCCCAATAGTCTCTGCGTAGTAGTAGGCCGTTTACTGCCAATATCGGCCCTCACGAGTTTATCCCTAATGTTGGGGGGTCTTTTATTGCACATCAGGACTGGTTCTTTGAAAGGAGGGATGGACGGATAAGATTTGGCTAAAAGAGGCCAATGCCTCCTGATGATGGAGTGAACTTTTGGTACCAATGGGTGAAATACATGTACAAATGGAATCCTTTCATGTGTGTTTCTCGGAGGTCGGGGTGATGGGGGTGAAAGAATACGTGCTTTTTCTTCTATGAGGAGTTTTGGAGGGTAATGTCGTGCTCGGAATTTGGAGGTCATGGCATCCAGTCTGTCATTCAGCGTGATTGGGTTGGAGACAATACGTGCTACTCTGTTAAGTTGGGAATGCGGTAGACTGTCTTTCTATGAGCGTGGATGGCAGCTGGTGTAAAGAAGGAGACTGTTGCAGTCGGTAGGTTTGCAATAGATGTCGGTAGACAGGTCTCCGTTAGAGTCCTTGAGGACCATGGTGTCCAGAAAAGATACTGAGTGGGTGTTGTAATGAATGGTAAACTGGAGTTCCGGGAGGATAGAATTTAAGTAAGAATGAAAAGATAACAGTGTATCTGTAGTACCCGTCCAGATGAGAAAGATGTCATCAATGTATCGATGATAACATGCTACATGTTGTAAGAAAAGACTACTGGTAAACACATGAGTTGTTTCAAAATGGTTCATAAGCGCGTTGGCATAAGCCGGCGCCACATTCGAACCCATAGCGGTACCGCACTTCTGGATATAAAAAGTATCCTCAAATAGAAAATAGTTTTCATACAACACTAGGGTGAGTAGGTCCAGGCAGAACTGGATGGCATCTTCCGGTAATGAAGATTGACATAATAGTTGTCTAGTGGCCTCAATGCCTTTGGTGTGCTGGATAGACGTATAAAGGCTACAAACGTCTAGTGTAACCAGGGTACTATTGGATGGTATCCTGGCTAGCTGTTTGATGACGTCAAGGAAATGTCCGGTGTCCAATAGAAAAGATCGAGTGGTTTTGACTAGTGGTGTAAGGATTCTTTCTAGAAAGACAGATAGGGGAGACAAGACGGAGTCCGTTGAGGCAACTATAGGTCTGCCAGGGGGATTTTGTAGTGATTTATGCACTTTCGGTAACACATAGAACACTGGTGTCACAGGATGAGGATTAGTAAGAAATGATGCTGTTTTTTGATCAATGGTATGACGGGTCAGATATGTGTCAATAACTGTTTTTATTTTCTGACTAATGGCTGTAACTGGATCTCTAGAAATGACATCATAGGTGTTGGTGTCTGCCAGTTGACGGTAAATCTCACTCATGTATTGTGTACGGTTCATCACCACAATAGCTCCCCCTTTGTCCGCTGGTTTTACTATAATAGATGTATTAGTATGTAGTGAGGACAGAGCTTGTTTCTCAGTGGAGGTAAGGTTAGAGTGTGGAGGAAACAGACCAAGCCATTGTTGGTGTATAAGAGAATCGACCTCTTGGTCCACCAGAGAAATAAATGTTTCCGTAGCATGATAGATCCTAGGAGGACAAAAGTTACTCCGATTCCGGAGCCCAAGGTTAGTGATGGATAATGTGGGTAACATATCATTATTAGTAGTTGGAGGTATCGGAGTACGAGTAATGTCTGTATTTAGTCCAAAATGAGTCTTTAATCTGATTGTCCGATAGAAACTCTCCAAGTCCTTCTTAAGTTGCAAGGCGTCCCAGTTCGGAGTAGGGCAAAAAGAAAGTCCCTTCTGGAGTACTGAAAACTCTGCGGGGGAAAGAAGGTAATCCGATATGTTGATCACTAGGTTAGTGGTCTCACCTGTGATCTTGTTGTAATTTTTTCGCTTTGCTCGCCTAATGGGTCTCCTTGGTGATGCCCTCCTCTGGGTCCCTTGGATAAAAAACGCCGGCGGTTGGAATTGGTATTGGTCGAGGAATCGCTTTCAGAACTGTGAGATCCATCTCGGCGTGGATATCGCGATCGGCGCCAGGTGGAGGTAGAGGAATCGGTCCATTTGTAAACCTTGTTGCTGGCGTAGTCCTCAGAGTCACGTTGGAATTTAAGTCTTTTGCGCTCTTGTAGAACCTTCTGGTGATCAGCAAGTGCTTTTTCTGTTTTGGTCTTGAGGGAAGACCACTCCGTGGAAGAAAGGGTAGTAGAAAGCTGTGCCTCTATATTCTGAATATTCTGTTTAGTCTCCACTATTGCCTTCTGGAGGAACTCTATAGTGAGTATAATTATATCCAGAGAGCACTTGTTGAGAATTTTTTTGTATTTCTCACAATATTCCGGATTATCGGAAAAGAGAGTGGGATGTAAGTTGCACCTGAGTCCCCTTGGTATCTTGTTTTGCCTATGGTATTCGGCTAGAGTGGTGCAATGTAGGTCGTAGGAGATAAGTCTACGCCTTTCTTTCTCAAAATCCCTGGTCCTCAGTTCATGGACTGGGGTCCGGAGGAATTCGCTAGAACCTGTCACATGGGACAGTATATCAGAGCTAGTGGCAACATCATACGCAAAGGTGTCAGTAGACATGAGAATACTTGCAATGATGTACAAGGAACAGCCGGTGCAACAGCCAATCAAAGTAGTATATAAAGGGGTTATTTGGCGTGCACTCAGCCTATATGGGCGAGGTGCTGGTGTAATGGACCAAAGGCCCGAATCCAATAGAGTAATAAAATTCACCGCACTCTCTATAGATCAATTATGCAAAAGGTGCTGAAATTTATTGACATAAACTGGGAGCATAACAGAATATTGCAGTATATGCGATTAACAACGTTAAGGCTCAACCAGAGCCTTTATCACGTATCGCTGTGGAAAAAGGAATACGTAGAGAAACAAAAAATAAATATAAATAAAATCAACATAATAAAATAAAATAACATGACAATGATGGGTCATCCTTGAGATCAAGTGACACATGTCCACCAACAGACATATGTGGACGTCTGAAGAAGTGAAGAATCAGGGATCAAGTGTCAGGGTAGGGTGCAAAAAGATCCTGCGTATCCTGCGGGTAGGGATAGTATAGTGAGTATACTATGATGCCAGAGAGAAAGGAGATAATCCAGATCCAAAACACACAACACATGTATGCCCCATAACAATAGTATAAATCAAATGATCCAGAGCCCATGATCAGAGACAGTAGCATAGTTGGTTACCTTGTTCCAGTAATGGAATAGAGTGTAGAGAGGGGAGGGGAAAGAATCCCAGCAATAAAATGTAAGCTCTGTAGAAGATAGTAAACAAGGATTAACTTGGATAAGTAAGGAAGAGCGTGCCCATATAGTCTGATAAAGTACCTCAAGCAATGCCCTGAGTACGCTTATAGAGGCTCCCTTCAGGAAATGTGGACCTGTGTGGGGTAAATGATATGTTTGTATTGCCCCTGAGGAGATAGTGTACAAGGGTTAATAAGTGCAGGAGGACGTGCCCATAGGAACAGACTAAATACCTTGCAGCAATGTGATAGCTACGCCTGCAGAAGCTTATTAGTGAACGATGTGGACCTGTTTAAAGAAAACAGTATGCATATATCTCTAATGAATTGGTCTGATGTAATCCGAGACGAGTGCCAGCGGTATATGAGGTTTACCTGTGTTAGAGCGGCGCTCCCGCGCTGTGCTCTGGTGCCGCGTTGAGCTGGTCTGCAGCAGGGACCGCATGTGTGTGTTAAATGGTCGCCGCACCGGAAATGGAAGGTGCGGACCGGAAATGACGTATCGCTACTCACTCGGACCTCAGTGCGCATGCGCAGCCTCTGTTGTAGCAACCCTGTAACCATGTGCTGTCTGTGGCTGGGAGTGCAGCACTGTGTGAATGAATGGAAGGCTCTGGCGGGGATGTAGCATGATATGGGGACTATGTAGTGGCCGTAACCGTAGTAAATCGCTGTAAGATAATAAAATAGGCTCTGGCGGGGATATAATGTATTACGGGGACTATGTAATGGCCGTAACAGTAGTAAAACTGAGTAACCCCTGCAGGATAAGATCACCTAGAATCAAATGTTTAAAATATATAGGAAATATATAGGAAAGGATAACAATTGAGGGGAAAGGATTACAGGTAGGGGGCCGGGGGCAACTCACCCAGTTTAGTAATAGTAGGTCTTTTGAAGTCCTAAATTATCGGGTCTGAAAGAAAGGGGATATAGTTATTTAGTGAGATACATTAACAAGGCTCATACTAACCAGTCAATCTCTCTATTGAGTCCTTTGGGAGTCAAGGTATCCAATTTATAGATCCAGTGGGTTTCACGTGCTTTAAGAAGTTTAATATGGTCACCCACTCTTCTAGGGCGAGGGACATGTTCGATGACCTGAAATTTGAGCTGGGCCACAGTGTGTCTAGATTTTATAAAATGATCCGGTAGAGGTAACCAATTTTTGCCGCATCTGATTGTGGACTTGTGGCTGGCAATTCTGTCCTTTATGTGTTGCGTGGTTTCTCCTATGTATAGGAGACCACATGGGCATTTAATAAGGTATACCACAAAATTTGAGTCACACGTGTAGAATCCACGTACTGGATAGGACTTACCGGTTCTTGGGTGGGTTATAGTATCTGATTTAATGACGTTCGAACAAGCTGCACAATTGAGGCAAGGAAAGGTGCCATTACGTCGGGTGCCCAATAGTCTCTGCGTAGTAGTAGGCCGTTTACTGCCAATATCGGCCCTCACGAGTTTATCCCTAATGTTGGGGGGTCTTTTATTGCACATCAGGACTGGTTCTTTGAAAGGAGGGATGGACGGATAAGATTTGGCTAAAAGAGGCCAATGCCTCCTGATGATGGAGTGAACTTTTGGTACCAATGGGTGAAATACATGTACAAATGGAATCCTTTCATGTGTGTTTCTCGGAGGTCGGGGTGATGGGGGTGAAAGAATACGTGCTTTTTCTTCTATGAGGAGTTTTGGAGGGTAATGTCGTGCTCGGAATTTGGAGGTCATGGCATCCAGTCTGTCATTCAGCGTGATTGGGTTGGAGACAATACGTGCTACTCTGTTAAGTTGGGAATGCGGTAGACTGTCTTTCTATGAGCGTGGATGGCAGCTGGTGTAAAGAAGGAGACTGTTGCAGTCGGTAGGTTTGCAATAGATGTCGGTAGACAGGTCTCCGTTAGAGTCCTTGAGGACCATGGTGTCCAGAAAAGATACTGAGTGGGTGTTGTAATGAATGGTAAACTGGAGTTCCGGGAGGATAGAATTTAAGTAAGAATGAAAAGATAACAGTGTATCTGTAGTACCCGTCCAGATGAGAAAGATGTCATCAATGTATCGATGATAACATGCTACATGTTGTAAGAAAAGACTACTGGTAAACACATGAGTTGTTTCAAAATGGTTCATAAGCGCGTTGGCATAAGCCGGCGCCACATTCGAACCCATAGCGGTACCGCACTTCTGGATATAAAAAGTATCCTCAAATAGAAAATAGTTTTCATACAACACTAGGGTGAGTAGGTCCAGGCAGAACTGGATGGCATCTTCCGGTAATGAAGATTGACATAATAGTTGTCTAGTGGCCTCAATGCCTTTGGTGTGCTGGATAGACGTATAAAGGCTACAAACGTCTAGTGTAACCAGGGTACTATTGGATGGTATCCTGGCTAGCTGTTTGATGACGTCAAGGAAATGTCCGGTGTCCAATAGAAAAGATCGAGTGGTTTTGACTAGTGGTGTAAGGATTCTTTCTAGAAAGACAGATAGGGGAGACAAGACGGAGTCCGTTGAGGCAACTATAGGTCTGCCAGGGGGATTTTGTAGTGATTTATGCACTTTCGGTAACACATAGAACACTGGTGTCACAGGATGAGGATTAGTAAGAAATGATGCTGTTTTTTGATCAATGGTATGACGGGTCAGATATGTGTCAATAACTGTTTTTATTTTCTGACTAATGGCTGTAACTGGATCTCTAGAAATGACATCATAGGTGTTGGTGTCTGCCAGTTGACGGTAAATCTCACTCATGTATTGTGTACGGTTCATCACCACAATAGCTCCCCCTTTGTCCGCTGGTTTTACTATAATAGATGTATTAGTATGTAGTGAGGACAGAGCTTGTTTCTCAGTGGAGGTAAGGTTAGAGTGTGGAGGAAACAGACCAAGCCGTTGTTGGTGTATAAGAGAATCGACCTCTTGGTCCACCAGAGAAATAAATGTTTCCGTAGCATGATAGATCCTAGGAGGACAAAAGTTACTCCGATTCCGGAGCCCAAGGTTAGTGATGGATAATGTGGGTAACATATCATTATTAGTAGTTGGAGGTATCGGAGTACGAGTAATGTCTGTATTTAGTCCAAAATGAGTCTTTAATCTGATTGTCCGATAGAAACTCTCCAAGTCCTTCTTAAGTTGCAAGGCGTCCCAGTTCGGAGTAGGGCAAAAAGAAAGTCCCTTCTGGAGTACTGAAAACTCTGCGGGGGAAAGAAGGTAATCCGATATGTTGATCACTAGGTTAGTGGTCTCACCTGTGATCTTGTTGTAATTTTTTCGCTTTGCTCGCCTAATGGGTCTCCTTGGTGATGCCCTCCTCTGGGTCCCTTGGATAAAAAACGCCGGCGGTTGGAATTGGTATTGGTCGAGGAATCGCTTTCGGAACTGTGAGATCCATCTCAGCGTGGATATCGCGATCGGCGCCAGGTGGAGGTAGAGGAATCGGTCCATTTGTAAACCTTGTTGCTGGCGTAGTCCTCAGAGTCACGTTGGAATTTAAGTCTTTTGCGCTCTTGTAGAACCTTCTGGTGATCAGCAAGTGCTTTTTCTGTTTTGGTCTTGAGGGAAGACCACTCCGTGGAAGAAAGGGTAGTAGAAAGCTGTGCCTCTATATTCTGAATATTCTGTTTAGTCTCCACTATTGCCTTCTGGAGGAACTCTATAGTGAGTATAATTATATCCAGAGAGCACTTGTTGAGAATTTTTTTGTATTTCTCACAATATTCCGGATTATCGGAAAAGAGAGTGGGATGTAAGTTGCACCTGAGTCCCCTTGGTATCTTGTTTTGCCTATGGTATTCGGCTAGAGTGGTGCAATGTAGGTCGTAGGAGATAAGTCTACGCCTTTCTTTCTCAAAATCCCTGGTCCTCAGTTCATGGACTGGGGTCCGGAGGAATTCGCTAGAACCTGTCACATGGGACAGTATATCAGAGCTAGTGGCAACATCATACGCAAAGGTGTCAGTAGACATGAGAATACTTGCAATGATGTACAAGGAACAGCCGGTGCAACAGCCAATCAAAGTAGTATATAAAGGGGTTATTTGGCGTGCACTCAGCCTATATGGGCGAGGTGCTGGTGTAATGGACCAAAGGCCCGAATCCAATAGAGTAATAAAATTCACCGCACTCTCTATAGATCAATTATGCAAAAGGTGCTGAAATTTATTGACATAAACTGGGAGCATAACAGAATATTGCAGTATATGCGATTAACAACGTTAAGGCTCAACCAGAGCCTTTATCACGTATCGCTGTGGAAAAAGGAATACGTAGAGAAACAAAAAATAAATATAAATAAAATCAACATAATAAAATAAAATAACATGACAATGATGGGTCATCCTTGAGATCAAGTGACACATGTCCACCAACAGACATATGTGGACGTCTGAAGAAGTGAAGAATCAGGGATCAAGTGTCAGGGTAGGGTGAAAAAAGATCCTGCGTATCCTGCGGGTAGGGATAGTATAGTGAGTATACTATGATGCCAGAGAGAAAGGAGATAATCCAGATCCAAAACACACAACACATGTATGCCCCATAACAATAGTATAAATCAAATGATCCAGAGCCCATGATCAGAGACAGTAGCATAGTTGGTTACCTTGTTCCAGTAATGGAATAGAGTGTAGAGAGGGGAGGGGAAAGAATCCCAGCAATAAAATGTAAGCTCTGTAGAAGATAGTAAACAAGGATTAACTTGGATAAGTAAGGAAGAACGTGCCCATATAGTCTGATAAAGTACCTCAAGCAATGCCCTGAGTACGCTTATAGAGGCTCCCTTCAGGAAATGTGGACCTGTGTGGGGTAAATGATATGTTTGTATTTTCCCTGAGGAGATAGTGTACAAGGGTTAATAAGTGCAGGAGGACGTGCCCATAGGAACAGACTAAATACCTTGCAGCAATGTGATAGCTACGCCTGCAGAAGCTTATTAGTGAACGATGTGGACCTGTTTAAAGAAAACAGTATGCATATATCTTTAATGAATTGGTCTGATGTAATCCGAGACGAGTGCCAGCGGTATATGAGGTTTACCTGTGTTAGAGCGGCGCTCCCGCGCTGTGCTCTGGTGCCGCGTTGAGCTGGTCTGCAGCAGGGACCGCATGTGTGTGTTAAATGGTCGCCGCACCGGAAATGGAAGGTGCGGACCGGAAATGACGTATCGCTACTCACTCGGACCTCAGTGCGCATGCGCAGCCTCTGTTGTAGCAACCCTGTAACCATGTGCTGTCTGTGGCTGGGAGTGCAGCACTGTGTGAATGAATGGAAGGCTCTGGCGGGGATGTAGCATGATATGGGGACTATGTAGTGGCCGTAACCGTAGTAAATCGCTGTAAGATAATAAAATAGGCTCTGGCGGGGATATAATGTATTACGGGGACTATGTAATGGCCGTAACAGTATTAAAACTGAGTAACCCCTGCAGGATAAGATCACCTAGAATCAAATGTTTAAAATATATAGGAAATATATAGGAAAGGATAACAATTGAGGGGAAAGGATTACAGGTAGGGGGCCGGGGGCAACTCACCCAGTTTAGTAATAGTAGGTCTTTTGAAGTCCTAAATTATCGGGTCTGAAAGAAAGGGGATATAGTTATTTAGTGAGATACATTAACAAGGCTCATACTAACCAGTCAATCTCTCTATTGAGTCCTTTGGGAGTCAAGGTATCCAATTTATAGATCCAGTGGGTTTCACGTGCTTTAAGAAGTTTAATATGGTCACCCCCTCTTCTAGGGCGAGGGACATGTTCGATGACCTGAAATTTGAGCTGGGCCACAGTGTGTCTAGATTTTGTAAAATGATGCGGTAGAGGTAACCAATTTTTGCCGCATCTGATTGTGGACTTGTGGCTGGCAATTCTGTCCTTTATGTGTTGCGTGGTTTCTCCTATGTATAGGAGACCACATGGGCATTTAATAAGGTATACCACAAAATTTGAGTCACACGTGTAGAATCCACGTACTGGATAGGACTTACCGGTTCTTGGGTGGGTTATAGTATCTGATTTAATGACGTTCGAACAAGCTGCACAATTGAGGCAAGGAAAGGTGCCATTACGTCGGGTGCCCAATAGTCTCTGCGTAGTAGTAGGCCGTTTACTGCCAATATCGGCCCTCACGAGTTTATCCCTAATGTTGGGGGGTCTTTTATTGCACATCAGGACTGGTTCTTTGAAAGGAGGGATGGACGGATAAGATTTGGCTAAAAGAGGCCAATGCCTCCTGATGATGGAGTGAACTTTTGGTACCAATGGGTGAAATACATGTACAAATGGAATCCTTTCATGTGTGTTTCTCGGAGGTCGGGGTGATGGGGGTGAAAGAATACGTGCTTTTTCTTCTATGAGGAGTTTTGGAGGGTAATGTCGTGCTCGGAATTTGGAGGTCATGGCATCCAGTCTGTCATTCAGCGTGATTGGGTTGGAGACAATACGTGCTACTCTGTTAAGTTGGGAACGCGGTAGACTGTCTTTCTATGAGCGTGGATGGCAGCTGGTGTAAAGAAGGAGACTGTTGCAGTCGGTAGGTTTGCAATAGATGTCGGTAGACAGGTCTCCGTTAGAGTCCTTGAGGACCATGGTGTCCAGAAAAGATACTGAGTGGGTGTTGTAATGAATGGTAAACTGGAGTTCCGAGAGGATAGAATTTAAGTAAGAATGAAAAGATAACAGTGTATCTGTAGTACCCGTCCAGATGAGAAAGATGTCATCAATGTTTCGATGATAACATGCTACATGTTGTAAGAAAAGACTACTGGTAAACACATGAGTTGTTTCAAAATGGTTCATAAGCGCGTTGGCATAAGCCGGCGCCACATTCGAACCCATAGCGGTACCGCACTTCTGGATATAAAAAGTATCCTCAAATAGAAAATAGTTTTCATACAACACTAGGGTGAGTAGGTCCAGGCAGAACTGGATGGCATCTTCCGGTAATGAAGATTGACATAATAGTTGTCTAGTGGCCTCAATGCCTTTGGTGTGCTGGATAGACGTATAAAGGCTACAAACGTCTAGTGTAACCAGGGTACTATTGGATGGTATCCTGGCTAGCTGTTTGATGACGTCAAGGAAATGTTGGGTGTCCAATAGAAAAGATCGAGTGGTTTTGACTAGTGGTGTAAGGATTCTTTCTAGAAAGACAGATAGGGGAGACAAGACGGAGTCCGTTGAGGCAACTATAGGTCTGCCAGGGGGATTTTGTAGTGATTTATGCACTTTCGGAAACACATAGAACACTGGTGTCACAGGATGAGGATTAGTAAGAAATGATGCTGTTTTTTGATCAATGGTATGACGGGTCAGATATGTGTCAATAACTGTTTTTATTTTCTGACTAATGGCTGTAACTGGATCTCTAGAAATGACATCATAGGTGTTGGTGTCTGCCAGTTGACGGTAAATCTCACTCATGTATTGTGTACGGTTCATCACCACAATAGCTCCCCCTTTGTCCGCTGGTTTTACTATAATAGATGTATTAGTATGTAGTGAGGACAGAGCTTGTTTCTCAGTGGAGGTAAGGTTAGAGTGTGGAGGAAACAGACCAAGCCATTGTTGGTGTATAAGAGAATCGACCTCTTGGTCCACCAGAGAAATAAATGTTTCCGTAGCATGATAGATCCTAGGAGGACAAAAGTTACTCCGATTCCGGAGCCCAAGGTTAGTGATGGATAATGTGGGTAACATATCATTATTAGTAGTTGGAGGTATCGGAGTACGAGTAATGTCTGTATTTAGTCCAAAATGAGTCTTTAATCTGATTGTCCGATAGAAACTCTCCAAGTCCTTCTTAAGTTGCAAGGCGTCCCAGTTCGGAGTAGGGCAAAAAGAAAGTCCCTTCTGGAGTACTGAAAACTCTGCGGGGGAAAGAAGGTAATCCGATATGTTGATCACTAGGTTAGTGGTCTCACCTGTGATCTTGTTGTAATTTTTTCGCTTTGCTCGCCTAATGGGTCTCCTTGGTGATGCCCTCCTCTGGGTCCCTTGGATAAAAAACGCCGGCGGTTGGAATTGGTATTGGTCGAGGAATCGCTTTCGGAACTGTGAGATCCATCTCGGCGTGGATATCGCGATCGGCGCCAGGTGGAGGTAGAGGAATCGGTCCATTTGTAAACCTTGTTGCTGGCGTAGTCCTCAGAGTCACGTTGGAATTTAAGTCTTTTGCGCTCTTGTAGAACCTTCTGGTGATCAGCAAGTGCTTTTTCTGTTTTGGTCTTGAGGGAAGACCACTCCGTGGAAGAAAGGGTAGTAGAAAGCTGTGCCTCTATATTCTGAATATTCTGTTTAGTCTCCACTATTGCCTTCTGGAGGAACTCTATAGTGAGTATAATTATATCCAGAGAGCACTTGTTGAGAATTTTTTTGTATTTCTCACAATATTCCGGATTATCGGAAAAGAGAGTGGGATGTAAGTTGCACCTGAGTCCCCTTGGTATCTTGTTTTGCCTATGGTATTCGGCTAGAGTGGTGCAATGTAGGTCGTAGGAGATAAGTCTACGCCTTTCTTTCTCAAAATCCCTGGTCCTCAGTTCATGGACTGGGGTCCGGAGGAATTCGCTAGAACCTGTCACATGGGACAGTATATCAGAGCTAGTGGCAACATCATACGCAAAGGTGTCAGTAGACATGAGAATACTTGCAATGATGTACAAGGAACAGCCGGTGCAACAGCCAATCAAAGTAGTATATAAAGGGGTTATTTGGCGTGCACTCAGCCTATATGGGCGAGGTGCTGGTGTAATGGACCAAAGGCCCGAATCCAATAGAGTAATAAAATTCACCGCACTCTCTATAGATCAATTATGCAAAAGGTGCTGAAATTTATTGACATAAACTGGGAGCATAACAGAATATTGCAGTATATGCGATTAACAACGTTAAGGCTCAACCAGAGCCTTTATCACGTATCGCTGTGGAAAAAGGAATACGTAGAGAAACAAAAAATAAATATAAATAAAATCAACATAATAAAATAAAATAACATGACAATGATGGGTCATCCTTGAGATCAAGTGACACATGTCCACCAACAGACATATGTGGACGTCTGAAGAAGTGAAGAATCAGGGATCAAGTGTCAGGGTAGGGTGCAAAAAGATCCTGCGTATCCTGCGGGTAGGGATAGTATAGTGAGTATACTATGATGCCAGAGAGAAAGGAGATAATCCAGATCCAAAACACACAACACATGTATGCCCCATAACAATAGTATAAATCAAATGATCCAGAGCCCATGATCAGAGACAGTAGCATAGTTGGTTACCTTGTTCCAGTAATGGAATAGAGTGTAGAGAGGGGAGGGGAAAGAATCCCAGCAATAAAATGTAAGCTCTGTAGAAGATAGTAAACAAGGATTAACTTGGATAAGTAAGGAAGAACGTGCCCATATAGTCTGATAAAGTACCTCAAGCAATGCCCTGAGTACGCTTATAGAGGCTCCCTTCAGGAAATGTGGACCTGTGTGGGGTAAATGATATGTTTGTATTGCCCCTGAGGAGATAGTGTACAAGGGTTAATAAGTGCAGGAGGACGTGCCCATAGGAACAGACTAAATACCTTGCAGCAATGTGATAGCTACGCCTGCAGAAGCTTATTAGTGAACGATGTGGACCTGTTTAAAGAAAACAGTATGCATATATCTCTAATGAATTGGTCTGATGTAATCCGAGACGAGTGCCAGCGGTATATGAGGTTTACCTGTGTTAGAGCGGCGCTCCCGCGCTGTGCTCTGGTGCCGCGTTGAGCTGGTCTGCAGCAGGGACCGCATGTGTGTGTTAAATGGTCGCCGCACCGGAAATGGAAGGTGCGGACCGGAAATGACGTATCGCTACTCACTCGGACCTCAGTGCGCATGCGCAGCCTCTGTTGTAGCAACCCTGTAACCATGTGCTGTCTGTGGCTGGGAGTGCAGCACTGTGTGAATGAATGGAAGGCTCTGGCGGGGATGTAGCATGATATGGGGACTATGTAGTGGCCGTAACCATAGTAAATCGCTGTAAGATAATAAAATAGGCTCTGGCGGGGATATAATGTATTACGGGGACTATGTAATGGCCGTAACAGTAGTAAAACTGAGTAACCCCTGCAGGATAAGATCACCTAGAATCAAATGTTTAAAATATATAGGAAATATATAGGAAAGGATAACAATTGAGGGGAAAGGATTACAGGTAGGGGGCCGGGGGCAACTCACCCAGTTTAGTAATAGTAGGTCTTTTGAAGTCCTAAATTGTCGGGTCTGAAAGAAAGGGGATATAGTTATTTAGTGAGATACATTAACAAGGCTCATACTAACCAGTCAATCTCTCTATTGAGTCCTTTGGGAGTCAAGGTATCCAATTTATAGATCCAGTGAGTTTCACGTGCTTTAAGAAGTTTAATATGGTCACCCCCTCTTCTAGGGCGAGGGACATGTTCGATGACCTGAAATTTGAGCTGGGCCACAGTGTGTCTAGATTTTGTAAAATGATCCGGTAGAGGTAACCAATTTTTGCCGCATCTGATTGTGGACTTGTGGCTGGCAATTCTGTCCTTTATGTGTTGCGTGGTTTCTCCTATGTATAGGAGACCACATGGGCATTTAATAAGGTATACCACAAAATTTGAGTCACACGTGTAGAATCCACGTACTGGGTAGGACTTACCGGTTCTTGGGTGGGTTATAGTATCTGATTTAATGACGTTCGAACAAGCTGCACAATTGAGGCAAGGAAAGGTGCCATTACGTCGGGTGCCCAATAGTCTCTGCGTAGTAGTAGGCCGTTTACTGCCAATATCGGCCCTCACGAGTTTATCCCTAATGTTGGGGGGTCTTTTATTGCACATCAGGACTGGTTCTTTGAAAGGAGGGATGGACGGATAAGATTTGGCTAAAAGAGGCCAATGCCTCCTGATGATGGAGTGAACTTTTGGTACCAATGGGTGAAATACATGTACAAATGGAATCCTTTCATGTGTGTTTCTCGGAGGTCGGGGTGATGGGGGTGAAAGAATACGTGCTTTTTCTTCTATGAGGAGTTTTGGAGGGTAATGTCGTGCTCGGAATTTGGAGGTCATGGCATCCAGTCTGTCATTCAGCGTGATTGGGTTGGAGACAATACGTGCTACTCTGTTAAGTTGGGAACGCGGTAGACTGTCTTTCAATGAGCGTGGATGGCAGCTGGTGTAAAGAAGGAGACTGTTGCAGTCGGTAGGTTTGCAATAGATGTCGGTAGACAGGTCTCCGTTAGAGTCCTTGAGGACCATGGTGTCCAGAAAAGATACTGAGTGGGTGTTGTAATGAATGGTAAACTGGAGTTCCGGGAGGATAGAATTTAAGTAAGAATGAAAAGATAACAGTGTATCTGTAGTACCCGTCCAGATGAGAAAGATGTCATCAATGTATCGATGATAACATGCTACATGTTGTAAGAAAAGACTACTGGTAAACACATGAGTTGTTTCAAAATGGTTCATAAACGCGTTGGCATAAGCCGGCGCCACATTCGAACCCATAGCGGTACCGCACTTCTGGATATAAAAAGTATCCTCAAATAGAAAATAGTTTTCATACAACACTAGGGTGAGTAGGTCCAGGCAGAACTGGATGGCATCTTCCGGTAATGAAGATTGACATAATAGTTGTCTAGTGGCCTCAATGCCTTTGGTGTGCTGGATAGACGTATAAAGGCTACAAACGTCTAGTGTAACCAGGGTACTATTGGATGGTATCCTGGCTAGCTGTTTGATGACGTCAAGGAAATGTTGGGTGTCCAATAGAAAAGATCGAGTGGTTTTGACTAGTGGTGTAAGGATTCTTTCTAGAAAGACAGATAGGGGAGACAAGACGGAGTCCGTTGAGGCAACTATAGGTCTGCCAGGGGGATTTTGTAGTGATTTATGCACTTTCGGTAACACATAGAACACTGGTGTCACAGGATGAGGATTAGTAAGAAATGATGCTGTTTTTTGATCAATGGTATGACGGGTCAGATATGTGTCAATAACTGTTTTTATTTTCTGACTAATGGCTGTAACTGGATCTCTAGAAATGACATCATAGGTGTTGGTGTCTGCCAGTTGACGGTAAATCTCACTCATGTATTGTGTACGGTTCATCACCACAATAGCTCCCCCTTTGTCCGCTGGTTTTACTATAATAGATGTATTAGTATGTAGTGAGGACAGAGCTTGTTTCTCAGTGGAGGTAAGGTTAGAGTGTGGAGGAAACAGACCAAGCCGTTGTTGGTGTATAAGAGAATCGACCTCTTGGTCCACCAGAGAAATAAATGTTTCCGTAGCATGATAGATCCTAGGAGGACAAAAGTTACTCCGATTCCAGAGCCCAAGGTTAGTGATGGATAATGTGGGTAACATATCATTATTAGTAGTTGGAGGTATCGGAGTACGAGTAATGTCTGTATTTAGTCCAAAATGGGTCTTTAATCTGATTGTCCGATAGAAACTCTCCAAGTCCTTCTTAAGTTGCAAGGCGTCCCAGTTCGGAGTAGGGCAAAAAGAAAGTCCCTTCTGGAGTACTGAAAACTCTGCGGGGGAAAGAAGGTAATCCGATATGTTGATCACTAGGTTAGTGGTCTCACCTGTGATCTTGTTGTAATTTTTTCGCTTTGCTCACCTAATGGGTCTCCTTGGTGATGCCCTCCTCTGGGTCCCTTGGATAAAAAACGCCGACGGTTGGAATTGGTATTGGTCGAGGAATCGCTTTCGGAACTGTGAGATCCATCTCGGCGTGGATATCGCGATCGGCGCCAGGTGGAGGTAGAGGAATCGGTCCATTTGTAAACCTTGTTGCTGGCGTAGTCCTCAGAGTCACGTTGGAATTTAAGTCTTTTGCGCTCTTGTAGAACCTTCTGGTGATCAGCAAGTGCTTTTTCTGTTTTGGTCTTGAGGGAAGACCACTCCGTGGAAGAAAGGGTAGTAGAAAGCTGTGCCTCTATATTCTGAATATTCTGTTTAGTCTCCACTATTGCCTTCTGGAGGAACTCTATAGTGAGTATAATTATATCCAGAGAGCACTTGTTGAGAATTTTTTTGTATTTCTCACAATATTCCGGATTATCGGAAAAGAGAGTGGGATGTAAGTTGCACCTGAGTCCCCTTGGTATCTTGTTTTGCCTATGGTATTCAGCTAGAGTGGTGCAATGTAGGTCGTAGGAGATAAGTCTACGCCTTTCTTTCTCAAAATCCCTGGTCCTCAGTTCATGGACTGGGGTCCGGAGGAATTCGCTAGAACCTGTCACATGGGACAGTATATCAGAGCTAGTGGCAACATCATACGCAAAGGTGTCAGTAGACATGAGAATACTTGCAATGATGTACAAGGAACAGCCGGTGCAACAGCCAATCAAAGTAGTATATAAAGGGGTTATTTGGCGTGCACTCATCCTATATGGGCGAGGTGCTGGTGTAATGGACCAAAGGCCCGAATCCAATAGAGTAATAAAATTCACCGCACTCTCTATAGATCAATTATGCAAAAGGTGCTGAAATTTATTGACATAAACTGGGAGCATAACAGAATATTGCAGTATATGCGATTAACAACGTTAAGGCTCAACCAGAGCCTTTATCACGTATCGCTGTGGAAAAAGGAATACGTAGAGAAACAAAAAATAAATATAAATAAAATCAACATAATAAAATAAAATAACATGACAATCATGGGTCATCCTTGAGATCAAGTGACACATGTCCACCAACAGACATATGTGGACGTCTGAAGAAGTGAAGAATCAGGGATCAAGTGTCAGGGTAGGGTGCAAAAAGATCCTGCATATCCTGCGGGTAGGGATAGTATAGTGAGTATACTATGATGCCAGAGAGAAAGGAGATAATCCAGATCCAAAACACACAACACATGTATGCCCCATAACAATAGTATAAATCAAATGATCCAGAGCCCATGATCAGAGACAGTAGCATAGTTGGTTACCTTGTTCCAGTAATGGAATAGAGTGTAGAGAGGGGAGGGGAAAGAATCCCAGCAATAAAATGTAAGCTCTGTAGAAGATAGTAAACAAGGATTAACTTGGATAAGTAAGGAAGAGCGTGCCCATATAGTCTGATAAAGTACCTCAAGCAATGCCCTGAGTACGCTTATAGAGGCTCCCTTCAGGAAATGTGGACCTGTGTGGGGTAAATGATATGTTTGTATTGCCCCTGAGGAGATAGTGTACAAGGGTTAATAAGTGCAGGAGGACGTGCCCATAGGAACAGACTAAATACCTTGCAGCAATGTGATAGCTACGCCTGCAGAAGCTTATTAGTGAACGATGTGGACCTGTTTAAAGAAAACAGTATGCATATATCTCTAATGAATTGGTCTGATGTAATCCGAGACGAGTGCCAGCGGTATATGAGGTTTACCTGTGTTAGAGCGGCGCTCCCGCGCTGTGCTCTGGTGCCGCGTTGAGCTGGTCTGCAGCAGGGACCGCATGTGTGTGTTAAATGGTCGCCGCACCGGAAATGGAAGGTGCGGACCGGAAATGACGTATCGCTACTCATTCGGACCTCAGTGCGCATGCGCAGCCTCTGTTGTAGCAACCCTGTAACCATGTGCTGTCTGTGGCTGGGAGTGCAGCACTGTGTGAATGAATGGAAGGCTCTGGCGGGGATGTAGCATGATATGGGGACTATGTAGTGGCCGTAACCGTAGTAAATCGCTGTAAGATAATAAAATAGGCTCTGGCGGGGATATAATGTATTACGGGGACTATGTAATGGCCGTAACAGTAGTAAAACTGAGTAACCCCTGCAGGATAAGATCACCTAGAATCAAATGTTTAAAATATATAGGAAATATATAGGAAAGGATAACAAT
This sequence comes from Ranitomeya imitator, assembly GCF_032444005.1. Lineage (NCBI taxonomy): Eukaryota > Metazoa > Chordata > Amphibia > Anura > Dendrobatidae > Ranitomeya > Ranitomeya imitator. Next base: position 324,446,707 of record NC_091286.1, on the reverse strand, counting down.
TGAGGGGAAAGGATTACAGGTAGGGGGCCGGGGGCAACTCACCCAGTTTAGTAATAGTAGGTCTTTTGAAGTCCTAAATTATCGGGTCTGAAAGAAAGGGGATATAGTTATTTAGTGAGATACATTAACAAGGCTCATACTAACCAGTCAATCTCTCTATTGAGTCCTTTGGGAGTCAAGGTATCCAATTTATAGATCCAGTGGGCTTCACGTGCTTTAAGAAGTTTAATATGGTCACCCACTCTTCTAGGGCGAGGGACATGTTCGATGACCTGAAATTTGAGCTGGGCCACAGTGTGTCTAGATTTTGTAAAATGATCCGGTAGAGGTAACCAATTTTTGCCGCATCTGATTGTGGACTTGTGGCTGGCAATTCTGTCCTTTATGTGTTGCGTGGTTTGTCCTATGTATAGGAGACCACATGGGCATTTAATAAGGTATACCACAAAATTTGAGTCACACGTGTAGAATCCACGTACTGGATAGGACTTACCGGTTCTTGGGTGGGTTATAGTATCTGATTTAATGACGTTCGAACAAGCTGCACAATTGAGGCAAGGAAAGGTGCCATTACGTCGGGTGCCCAATAGTCTCTGCGTAGTAGTAGGCCGTTTACTGCCAATATCGGCCCTCACGAGTTTATCCCTAATGTTGGGGGGTCTTTTATTGCACATCAGGACTGGTTCTTTGAAAGGAGGGATGGACGGATAAGATTTGGCTAAAAGAGGCCAATGCCTCCTGATGATGGAGTGAACTTTTGGTACCAATGGGTGAAATACATGTACAAATGGAATCCTTTCATGTGTGTTTCTCGGAGGTCGGGGTGATGGGGGTGAAAGAATACGTGCTTTTTCTTCTATGAGGAGTTTTGGAGGGTAATGTCGTGCTCGGAATTTGGAGGTCATGGCATCCAGTCTGTCATTCAGCGTGATTGGGTTGGAGACAATACGTGCTACTCTGTTAAGTTGGGAACGCGGTAGACTGTCTTTCTATGAGCGTGGATGGCAGCTGGTGTAAAGAAGGAGACTGTTGCAGTCGGTAGGTTTGCAATAGATGTCGGTAGACAGGTCTCCGTTAGAGTCCTTGAGGACCATGGTGTCCAGAAAAGATACTGAGTGGGTGTTGTAATGAATGGTAAACTGGAGTTCCGGGAGGATAGAATTTAAGTAAGAATGAAAAGATAACAGTGTATCTGTAGTACCCGTCTAGATGAGAAAGATGTCATCAATGTATCGATGATAACATGCTACATGTTGTAAGAAAAGACTACTGGTAAACACATGAGTTGTTTCAAAATGGTTCATAAGCGCGTTGGCATAAGCCGGCGCCACATTCGAACCCATAGCGGTACCGCACTTCTGGATATAAAAAGTATCCTCAAATAGAAAATAGTTTTCATACAACACTAGGGTGAGTAGGTCCAGGCAGAACTGGATGGCATCTTCCGGTAATGAAGATTGACATAATAGTTGTCTAGTGGCCTCAATGCCTTTGGTGTGCTGGATAGACGTATAAAGGCTACAAACGTCTAGTGTAACCAGGGTACTATTGGATGGTATCCTGGCTAGCTGTTTGATGACGTCAAGGAAATGTCCTGTGTCCAATAGAAAAGATCGAGTGGTTTTGACTAGTGGTGTAAGGATTCTTTCTAGAAAGACAGATAGGGGAGACAAGACGGAGTCCGTTGAGGCAACTATAGGTCTGCCAGGGGGATTTTGTAGTGATTTATGCACTTTCGGTAACACATAGAACACTGGTGTCACAGGATGAGGATTAGTAAGAAATGATGCTGTTTTTTGATCAATGGTATGACGGGTCAGATATGTGTCAATAACTGTTTTTATTTTCTGACTAATGGCTGTAACTGGATCTCTAGAAATGACATCATAGGTGTTGGTGTCTGCCAGTTGACGGTAAATCTCACTCATGTATTGTGTACGGTTCATCACCACAATAGCTCCCCCTTTGTCCGCTGGTTTTACTATAATAGATGTATTAGTATGTAGTGAGGACAGAGCTTGTTTCTCAGTGGAGGTAAGGTTAGAGTGTGGAGGAAACAGACCAAGCCGTTGTTGGTGTATAAGAGAATCGACCTCTTGGTCCACCAGAGAAATAAATGTTTCCGTAGCATGATAGATCCTAGGAGGACAAAAGTTACTCCGATTCCGGAGCCCAAGGTTAGTGATGGATAATGTGGGTAACATATCATTATTAGTAGTTGGAGGTATCGGAGTACGAGTAATGTCTGTATTTAGTCCAAAATGAGTCTTTAATCTGATTGTCCGATAGAAACTCTCCAAGTCCTTCTTAAGTTGCAAGGCGTCCCAGTTCGGAGTAGGGCAAAAAGAAAGTCCCTTCTGGAGTACTGAAAACTCTGCGGGGGAAAGAAGGTAATCCGATATGTTGATCACTAGGTTAGTGGTCTCACCTGTGATCTTGTTGTCATTTTTTCGCTTTGCTCGCCTAATGGGTCTCCTTGGTGATGCCCTCCTCTGGGTCCCTTGGATAAAAAACGCCGGCGGTTGGAATTGGTATTGGTCGAGGAATCGCTTTCGGAACTGTGAGATCCATCTCGGCGTGGATATCGCGATCGGCGCCAGGTGGAGGTAGAGGAATTGGTCCATTTGTAAACCTTGTTGCTGGCGTAGTCCTCAGAGTCACGTTGGAATTTAAGTCTTTTGCGCTCTTGTAGAACCTTCTGGTGATCAGCAAGTGCTTTTTCTGTTTTGGTCTTGAGGGAAGACCACTCCGTTGAAGAAAGGGTAGTAGAAAGCTGTGCCTCTATATTCTGAATATTCTGTTTAGTCTCCACTATTGCCTTCTGGAGGAACTCTATAGTGAGTATAATTATATCCAGAGAGCACTTGTTGAGAATTTTTTTGTATTTCTCACAATATTCCGGATTATCGGAAAAGAGAGTGGGATGTAAGTTGCACCTGAGTCCCCTTGGTATCTTGTTTTGCCTATGGTATTCGGCTAGAGTGGTGCAATGTAGGTCGTAGGAGATAAGTCTACGCCTTTCTTTCTCAAAATCCCTGGTCCTCAGTTCATGGACTGGGGTCCGGAGGAATTCGCTAGAACCTGTCACATGGGACAGTATATCAGAGCTAGTGCCAACATCATACGCAAAGGTGTCAGTAGACATGAGAATACTTGCAATGATGTACAAGGAACAGCCGATGCAACCCTTGTACACTATCTCCTCAGGGGCAATACAAACATATCATTTACCCCACACAGGTCCACATTTCCTGAAGGGAGCCTCTATAAGCATACTCAGGGCATTGCTTGAGGTACTTTATCAGACTATATGGGCACGTTCTTCCTTACTTATCCAAGTTAATCCTTGTTTACTATCTTCTACAGAGCTTACATTTTATTGCTGGGATTCTTTCCCCTCCCCTCTCTACACTCTATTCCATTACTGGAACAAGGTAACCAACTATGCTACTGTCTCTGATCATGGGCTCTGGATCATTTGATTTATACTATTGTTATGGGGCATACATGTGTTGTGTGTTTTGGATCTGGATTATCTCCTTTCTCTCTGGCATCATAGTATACTCACTATACTATCCCTACCCGCAGGATACGCAGGATCTTTTTGCACCCTACCCTGACACTTGATCCCTGATTCTTCACTTCTTCAGACGTCCACATATGTCTGTTGGTGGACATATGTCACTTGATCTCAAGGATGACCCATCATTGTCATGTTATTTTATTTTATTATGTTGATTTTATTTATATTTATTTTTTGTTTCTCTACGTATTCCTTTTTCCACAGCGATACGTGATAAAGGCTCTGGTTGAGCCTTAACGTTGTTAATCGCATATACTGCAATATTCTGTTATGCTCCCAGTTTATGTCAATAAATTTCAGCTCTTAGGCTGTGACGAGATGCCTAGGGAGAGTTAGGAGCATTCCACGGCTACTTCTAGTGTTGTGTTGAGCTTAGGGACTGCGGTCAGTACAGTTACCACTTCCTTCTGAGCTCGTTCCATGTTGCTCCTAAACCACCGTATCATAACAGTACAAGTGGCCAAAAATGAATTAAATGCATCTCAAAAGAAGGAAAAGAAAGTTCTGAACCATTTTTTTTTTGTACTCTGGTTTGTCTTTTTTTTTCCTTTTCATATCTGGGTGGTTCAGGATATATACTTTGGCATGGATGTTCAGGGTTTGTTTTCTCGTGTGGATCAACTTGCTGCAAGAGTACAGAGTATCCAGGACTATATTGTCCAGACTCCGGCTTTAGAGCCTAGAATTCCTACTCCTGAGTTGTTTTTTGGGGACAGATCCAAGTTTTTGAACTTTAAAAATAACTGCAAATTGTTTTTTGCTTTGAAACCCCGTTCTTCAGGTGATCCCATTCAGCAAGTAAAAATCATCATATCCTTACTGCGTGGTGACCCTCAAGACTGGGCCTTTTCTCTTAAAACAGGGGATCCGGCATTATTGAATGTAGATGCATTTTTTCAAGCGCTCGGATTATTGTATGACGAACCTAATTCTGTGGATCATGCAGAGAAAACCCTGTTGGCCTTGTGTCAAGGTCAGGAAGCGGCAGAATTATACTGCCAGAAATTTAGAAAATGGTCTGTGCTCACTAAATGAAATGAGGAGGCTCTGGCTGCTATTTTCAGAAAAGGTCTTTCTGAAGCCCTTAAAGATGTTATGGTGGGCTTTACTACGCTACGTCTCTAGCTATTCAGATTGATCGGCGTCTGCGCGAGCGCAAAGCTGTGCACCATATGGCAGTGTCCTCGGAGCAGAGTCCTGAACCTATGCAATGTGATAGGATTTTGACTAGAATAGAACGGCAGGAATTCAGACGTCAGAATAGGCTGTGTTTTTACTGTGGTGATTCTACTCATGTTATCTCAGATTGCCCTAAGCGTACTAAGAGAGTCGCTAGGTCTGTCACCATTAGTACTATACAGCCTAAATTTCTCTTATCTGTGACCCTGATTTGCTCATTGTCGTCCTTTTCTGTCATGGCATTTGTGGATTCAGGCGCTGCCCTGAACTTAATTGACTTGGAATTCGCCAGGCGCTGTGGTTTTTCCTTGCAGCCTTTGCAGAGCCCTATTCCTTTGAGGGGTATTGATGCTACACCCTTGGCCAAGGATAAACCTCAGTACTGGACGCAGATGACTATGTACATGGCCCCAGCACATCAGGAAAATTGCCGTTTTCTGGTGTTGCATAACCTGCATGATGTTGTTGTACTGGGTTTTCCATGGTTACAGGAACATAATCCGGTGCTGGATTGGAAAACTATGTCGGTGACTAGTTGGGGTTGTCAAGGGGTACATAGTGACGTTCCTTTGATGTCAATTTCCTCTTCCCCCTCTTCTGAGGTCCCTGAGTTTTTGTCGGATTTCCAGGATGTATTTGATGAGCCCAAGTCCAATTCCCTTTCTCCGCACAGGGACTGTGATTGTGCTATTAACTTGATTCCAGGTTGCAAGTTCCCTAAGGGCCGACTTTTCAATCTGTCTGTGCCAGAGCATGCTGTCATGCGGAGTTATGTTAAGGAGTCTTTGGAGAAGGGGCATATTCGGCCCTCTTCGTCACCATTGGGAGCGGGTTTCTTTTTTGTTGCTAAGAAGGATGGCTCCTTGAGACCCTGTATTGAGTATCGTCTTCTTAATAAGATCACGTTTAAATTCCAATACCCCTTGCCTCTGCTTACTGATTTGTTTGCTCAGATTAAGGGGGCTAGTTGGTTTACTAAGATTGACCTCCGAGGGGCATATAATCTTGTTCATATTAAACAGGGTGACGAATGTAAAACTGCATTTAATACGCCCGAAGGCCATTTTGAATACCTTGTGATGCCATTTGGGCTCTCTAATGCTCCATCTGTGTTCCAGTCTTTCATGCATGATATTTTCCGCAATTATCTTGATAAATTCATGGTCGTATATTTGGAAGATATTTTGATTTTTTCCAATAATTGGGAGTCTCATGTGAAGCAGGTCAGGATGGTGTTCCAGATCCTTCGTGATAATGCTTTGTTTGTGAAGGGGTCTAAGTGCCTGTTCGGAGTTCAGAAGGTCTCTTTTTTGGGTTTTATTTTTTCTCCCTCGTCTATAGAAATGGATCCTGTTAAGGTCCAAGCTATTCATGACTGGATCCAACCCACATCTGTGAAGGGCCTTCAAAAATTTTTGGGCTTTGCTAATTTCTATCGCCGTTTCATTGCCAACTTTTCCAGTGTGGTTAAGCCCCTTACTGATTTGACGAAGAAAGGCGCTGAGGTGACGAATTGGTCCTCTGCGGCTGTTGAGGCCTTTCAGGAGCTTAAGCGCCGATTTACTTCTGCCCCTGTGTTGCGTCAGCCGGATGTTTCTCTTCCTTTTCAGGTGGAGGTCGACGCTTCTGAGATTGGGGCAGGGGCTGTTTTGTCTCAGAGGGAGTCTGATGGTTCTTTGATGAAACCGTGTGCCTTTTTTTCCAGAAAGTTTTCGCCTGCGGAACGCAATTATGATGTCGGCAATCGGGAGTTGTTGGCTATGAAGTGTGTTATGAACTGGTGGTTCAGAAACACAATGGACCTGGTGGTTAAGAGCACACAAAGTGACCTGATAGTTACTAATAACATAGGACGAGCTCTGAGGCGTGGGATCTCTGCTGACCGCAATCCCTAATCCTATCACACCACACTAGAGGTAGCCGTGGAGCGCTCCTGACCAGACCTAGGCGCCTCGGGCACAGCCTGAGAAACTAGCTAGCCCTGAAGATAGAAAAATAAGCCTACCTTGCCTCAGAGAAATTCCCCAAAGGAAAAGGCAGCCCCCCACTTATAATGACTGTGAGTAAAGATGAAAATACAAACACAGAGATGAAATAGATTTTAGCAAAGTGAGGCCCGACTTACTGAACAGACCGAGGATAGGAAAGATAGCTTTGCGGTCAGCACAAAAACCTACAAACAATCACGCAGAGGGCGCAAAAAGACCCTCCGCACTGACTAACGGTACGGAGGTGCTCCCTCTGCGTCCCAGAGCTTCCAGCAAGCAAGAAAAACCAATATAGCAAGCTGGACAGAAAAAATAGCAAACAAAAGTAACACAAGCAGAACTTAGCTTATGCAGGGCAGACAGGCCACAAGAACGATCCAGGAGAGAGCAAGACCAATACTGGAACATTGACTGGAGGCTAGGAACAAAGAACTAGGTGGAGTTAAATAGAGCAGCACCTAACGACTTAACCTCGTCACCTGAGGAAGGAAACACAGAAGCCGCAGCGCCACTCACATCCACCAGAGGAAGCTCATGGACAGAACCAGCCGAAGTACCACTCATGACCACAGGAGGGAGCTTGACCACAGAATTCACAACAGTACCCCCCCTTGAGGAGGGGTCACCGAACCCTCACCAGAGCCCCCAGGCCGACCAGGATGAGCCAAATGAAAGGCACGAACCAGATCAGCAGCATGAACATCAGAGGCAAAGACCCAGGAATTATCTTCCTGACCATAGCCCTTCCACTTAACCAGGTACTGGAGTTTCCGTCTTGAAATTCGAGAGTCCAAAATCTTCTCCACTATATACTCCAACTCCCCCTCAACCAAAACCGGGGCAGGAGGATCAACGGATGGAACCACAGGTGCCACATATCTCCGCAACAATGACCTATGGAATACATTATGGATGGAAAAAGAAGCTGGAAGGGTCAAACAAAAAGACACAGGATTAAGAACCTCAGAAATCCTATACGGACCAATAAAACGAGGCTTAAACTTAGGAGAGGAAACTTTCATAGGAATATAACGAGACGACAACCAAACCAAATCCCCAACACGAAGTCGGGGACCCACACAGCACCTGCGGTTAGCGAAACGTTGAGCCTTCTCCTGGGACAATGTCAAATTATCCACTACATGAGTCCAAATCTGCTGCAACCTATCCACCACAGTATCCACACCAGGACAGTCCGAAGACTCAACCTGCCCTGAAGAGAAACGAGGATGGAAACCAGAATTGCAGAAAAACGGAGAAACCAAAGTAGCCGAGCTGGCCCGATTATTAAGGGTGAACTCAGCCAAAGGCAAAAAGGACACCCAATCATCCTGATCAGCAGAAACAAAACATCTCAGATATGTTTCCAAGGTCTGATTGGTTCGTTCAGTTTGGCCATTTGTCTGAGGATGGAAAGCCGAGGAAAATGACAAATCAATGCCCATCCTAGCACAAAAGGATCACCAAAACCTCGAAACAAACTGGGAACCTCTGTCCGAAACGATGTTCTCCGGAATGCCATGTAAACGAACCACATGCTGGAAAAACAATGGCACCAAATCAGAGGAGGAAGGCAATTTAGACAAGGGTACCAAATGGACCATCTTAGAGAAGCGATCACAAACCACCCAAATGACCGACATCTTTTGAGAGACAGGGAGATCCGAAGTAAAATCTATAGAAATATGCGTCCAGGGCCTCTTCGGGACCGGCAAGGGCAAAAGCAAGCCACTGGCACGAGAACAGCAGGGCTTAGCCCGAGCACAAGTCCCACAGGACTGCACAAAAGAACGCACATCCCGCGACAAAGACGGCCACCAAAAGGATCTAGCCACCAAATCTTTGGTACCAAAGATTCTAGGATGACCAGCCAACACCGAACAATGAACCTCAGAGATAACTCTACACGTTCATTTATCAGGGACAAACAGTTTCTCCGCTGGGCAACGGTCAGGTCTATTAGCCTGAAATTTTTGCAGCACCCGCCGCAAATCAGGAGAGATGGCAGACAAAATTACCCCCTCTTTGAGAATACCCGCCGGCTCAGGCAAACCCGGAGCGTCGGGCACAAAACTCCTAGACAGGGCATCCACCTTCACATTCTTAGAGCCCAGAAGGTACGAAACCACAAAGTTAAAACGGGAGAAAAAATGCAACCAACGAGCCTGTCTTGGATTCAACCGTTTGGCAGACTCGAGATAAGTCAAGTTCTTGTGATCAGTCAAGACCACCACGCGATGATTAGCTTCTTCAAGCCAATGACGCCACTCCTCGAATGCCCACTTCATGGCCAGCAACTCTCGATTGCCAACATCATAATTACGCTCAGCAGGCGAAAACTTCCTGGAAAAGAAGGCACACGGTTTCATCACCGAGCCATCAGAACTTCTTTGCGACAAAACAGCCCCTGCTCCAATCTCAGAAGCATCAACCTCGACCTGAAACGGGAGCGAAACATCTGGCTGGCACATTACAGGGGCAGAAGAAAAACGACGCTTCAACTCCTGAAAAGCTTCCACAGCAGCAGAAGACCAATTGACCACATCAGCACCTTTCTTGGTTAAATCAGTCAATGGTTTAGCAATACTAGAAAAGTTATTGATGAAGCGACGATAAAAATTAGCAAAGCCCAGGAACTTTTGTAGACTCTTCAGAGATGTCGGCTGAGTCCAATCATAAATGGCCTGAACTTTAACAGGATCCATCTCGATAGTAGAAGGGGAAAAATGGACCCCAAAAATGAAACCTTCTGAACACCAAAGAGACACTTTGACCCCTTCACAAACAAAGAATTCGCACGCAGGACCTGGAACACCATTCTGACCTGCTTCACGTGAGTCTCCCAATCATCCGAGAAGACCAAAATATCATCCAAGTATACAATCAGGAATTTATCCAGGTACTCTCGGAAGATGTCATGCATAAAGGACTGAAATACTGATGGAGCATTGGAAAGCCCGAATGGCATAACCAGGTACTCAAAATGGCCCTCGGGCGTATTAAATGTTGTTTTCCATTCATCGCCCTGTTTAATACGCACAAGATTATACGCACCACGAAGATCTATCTTGGTGAACCAACTAGCCCCCTTAATCCGAGCAAACAAATCAGACAGCAGCGGCAAGGGGTACTGAAATTTGACCGTGATTTTATTTAGAAGGCGGTAATCAATACAAGGTCTCAACGAACCATCATTCTTGGCCACAAAAAAGAACCCTGCTCCCAATGGCGACGACGACGGGCGAATATGACCCTTCTCCAAGGATTCCTTTACGTAACTCCGCATAGCGGCGTGCTCAGGCACAGACAAATTAAACAGTCGACCCTTAGGAAACTTACTACCAGGAATCAAATCGATAGCACAATCGCAATCCCTATGCGGAGGTAGGGCATTGGACTTGGGCTCATCAAATACATCCCGGTAATCCGACAAGAACTCTGGGACCTCAGAAGGGGTGGATGATGAAATAGACAGAAATGGAACATCACCATGTACCCCCTGACAACCCCAGCTGGACACAGACATAGATTTCCAATCCAATACTGGGTTATGGACTTGTAGCCATGGCAACCCCAACACGACCACATCATGCAGATTATGCAACACCAAAAAGCGAATATCATCCTGATGCGCAGGAGCCATGCACATGGTCAGTTGGGTCCAGTACTGAGGCTTATTCTTGGCCAAAGGCGTAGCATCAATTCCTCTCAATGGAATAGGATACTGCAAGGGCTCCAAGAAAAACCCACAGTGCCTAGCAAACTCCAAGTCCATCAAATTCAGGGCAGCGCCTGAATCCACAAATGCCATGACAGAATAGGATGACAAAGAGCAGATCAAAGTAATGGACAAAAGAAATTTCGACTTTACCGTACCAATGGTGGCAGACCTAGCGAACCGCTTAGTGCGCTTAGGACAATCGGAGATAGCATGAGTGGAATCACCACAGTAAAAACACAGCCCATTCCGACGTCTGTGTTCTTGCCGTTCAGCTCTGGTCAAAGTCCTAGCGCACATTCATTCCATTGAGTGAGCACAGACCACTTCCTAAACTTCTGACAATATATCTCTACCTAATCCTGACCCTGACACAGAGCCAGCAAATTTTTCTCTGCCTGATCCACTGAATTAGGTTCATCATAAAGCAATCCGAGCGCCAGAAAAAACGCATCAATATCATACAGTATAATGCAGGATCTCCTGGCGCAAGGGAAAATGCCCAGTCTTGAGGGTCACCACGTAATAAAGAAATAATGATCTTAACTTGTTGAACTGGAACACCAGAGGAGCGGGGTTTCAAAGCCAGAAACAGTTTGCAATTATTTTTGAAATTCAGAAACTTAGCTCTATCTCCAGAAAATAAATCAGGAATAGGAATTCTAGGTTCTAACATAGATTTCTGAACCACAATGTCTTGAATTTTTTGTACTCTTGCAGTGAGATGATTCACACAAGAAGACAGACCTTTAATGTCCATCACTACACCTGTGTCCTGAACCACCCAAATGTCTAGGGGAAAAGAAAGACAAAACACAGTGCAGAGAAAAAAAAATGGTCTCAGAACTTCTCTTTTCCCTCTATTGAGAAGCATTAGTACTTTGGGCCTCCAGTACTGTTATGAACTGGTGGTTCAGAAACACAATGGACCTGGTGGTTAAGAGCACACAAAGTGACCTGATAGTTACTAATAACATAGGACGAGCTCTGAGACGTGGGAACTCTGCTGACCGCAATCCCTAATCCTATCACACCACACTAGAGGTAGCCGTGGAGCGCTCCTGACCAGACCTAGGCGCCTCGGGCACAGCCTGAGAAACTAGCTAGCCCTGAAGATAGAAAAATAAGCCTACATTGCCTCAGAGAAATTCCCCAAAGGAAAAGGCAGCCCCCCACATATAATGACTGAGTAAAGATGAAAATACAAACACAGAGATGAAATAGATTTTAGCAAAGTGAGGCCCGACTTACTGAATAGACCGAGGATTGGAAAGATAGCTTTGCGGTCAGCACAAAAACCTACAAACAACCACGCAGAGGGCGCAAAAAGACCCTCCGCACTGACTAACGGTACGGAGGTGCTCCCTCTGCGTCCCAGAGCTTCCAGCAAGCAAGAAAAACCAATATAGCAAGCTGGACAGAAAAAATAGCAAACAAAAGTAACACAAGCAGAACTTAGCTTATGCAGGGCAGACAGGCCACAAGAACGATCCAGGAGAGAGCAAGACCAATACTGGAACATTGACTGGAGGCTAGGAACAAAGAACTAGGTGGAGTTAAATAGAGCAGCACCTAACGACTTAACCTCGTCACCTGAGGAAGGAAACTCAGAAGCCGCAGCCCCACTCACATCCACCAGAGGAAGCTCATGGACAGAACCAGCCGAAGTTACACTCATGACCACAGGAGGGAGCTTGACCACAGAATTCCCAACAGAAGTGGGGGTTTGAGGAGTGGCGTCATTAGCTTGAGGGAACTAAGCACCGCGTTGTGGTCTTGACTGATCATAAGAATCTGGTTTACCTCGAGTCGGCCAAGCGGCTGAATCCTAGACAGGCTCGATGGTCCCTGTTTTTCTCCCGTTTTGATTTTGTGGTCTCGTATCTTCCGGGATCTAAGAATGTTAAGGCTGATGCCCTCTCTAGGAGTTTTTCGCCTGATTCTCCTGGAGTCCTTGAGCCAGTTGGCATTCTTAAGGAAGGGGTAATTCTTTCTGCCATCTCCCCTGATTTGCGGCGGGTGCTTCAGGAATTTCAGGCTGATAGGCCTGACCGCTGTCCTGTGGGGAAGTTGTTTGTTCCTGATAGATGGACGAGTAAGGTGATTTCTGAGGTTCATTGTTCTGTGTTGGCTGGTCATCCTGGGATTTTTGGTACCAGAGATTTGGTTGCTAGGTCCTTTTGGTGGCCTTCCTTGTCGCGCGATGTCCGTGCTTTTGTGCAGTCCTGTGGGACTTGCGCCCGAGCCAAGCCTTGCTGTTCCCGCGCTAGTGGGTTGCTTTTGCCTCTGCCGGTCCCTGAGAGGCCCAGGACGCATATTTCCATGGATTTTATTTCGGATCTTCCTGTTTCCCAGAAGATGTCTGTTATCTTTGTTGTTTGTGACCGGTTCTCTAAAATGGTCCATTTGGTACCTTTGCCTAAGTTGCCTTCCTCCTCAGATCTGGTTCCATTGTTTTTTCAGCATGTGGTTCGATTGCATGGCATTCCGGAGAATATTGTGTCTGACAGAGGTTCTCAGTTTTTCTCTTGATTTTAGGCAAGGGGTTATTTGGCGTGCACTCAACCTATGTTAGGGCGAGGTGCTGGTGTAATGGACCAATGGCCCTGATACAATAGAGTTTCAAAATTCACCGCACTCTCTGTAGATCAGTTATGCAAAAAGTTATATCAATTTATTAAGCAGAACTGGGAGCGTAACAGAATATTGCAGTATATGCGATTTACAACGTTTCGGCTCAACCAGAGCCTTTGTCACGTATTCGCTTATTCCAGTTGGAGAATAGTGTGCAGAGAGGGAAAAGTCCCAGCGATAAGATATGAGCTCTTAAACAATGCACTGAGTACGCTCATAGAGGCTCCCTTCAGTTAGTGTGGACCTGTGGATTTGGAATATAGAGCGGCGCTCCTGCGCTGTGCTCTGGTGCAGCGTGTGCCTGGTCACTTGTCTCTTGATTTTGGAGGGGCTTTTGTGCTAGGATGGGCATTGATTTGTCTTTTTCTTCGACGTTTCATCCTCAGACTAATGGCTAAACTGAGCGAACTAATCAGACCTTGGAGACCTATTTGAGATGCTTTGTGTCTGCTGATCAGGATGATTGGGTGGCTTTCTTGCCGTTGGCCGAGTTTGCCCTTAATAATCAGGCTAGTTCGGCTACTTTGGTTTCACCTTTCTTTTGTAATTTTGGTTTTCATCCTCGCTTTTCTTCTGGGCAGGTTGAGCCTTCTGATTGTCCTGGTGTTGATTCTGTGGTGGACAGGCTGCAGCAGATTTGGACTCATGTGGTGGACAATTTGACGTTGTCTCAGGAAAGGGCTCAACGTTTTGCTAACCGCCGTCGGTGTGTTGGTCCCCGGCTTCGTGTGGGGGATTTGGTTTGGTTGTCTTCTCGTCATGTTCCTATGAAGGTTTCGTCCCCTAAGTTTAAGCCTCGGTTTATTGGTCCTTATAAAATTTCTGAAATTATTAATCCGGTGTCTTTTCATTTGGCTCTTCCAGCCTCTTTTGCCATTCATAATGTTTTCCATAGATCTTTGTTGCGGAGATATGTGGTGCCCGTTGTTCCCTCGGTTGACCCTCCTGCCCCGGTGTTGGTTGAGGGAGAGTTGGAATATGAGGTTGAGAAGATTTTGGATTCTCGTTTTTCGAGGCGGAGGCTTCAGTATCTCGTCAAGTGGAAGGGTTATGGTCAGGAGGATAATTCTTGGGTTGTTGCCTCCAATGTCCATGCCACCAATTTGGTTCGTGCTTTTCACTTGGCTCGTCCTGATCGGCCTGGGGGCTCTGGTGAGGATTCGGTGACCCCTCCTCAAGGGGGGGGGGGTACTTTTGTGAATTCCGCTCTTGGGCTCCCTCCTGTGGTTGTAAGTGGCACTTTTGTGAGTTTTGCTCTTGGGCTCCCTCTTGTGGTTTCAAGTGGTATGGCTGCACCTTGGAGTTAGCTGTCTTCAGCTGCTTCCACTGATCGTCTTTTCTGCTCGACTATTTATGCCTGGTTCTGGCCTTCAGCCAGTGCCACTTGTAAATGTTCCTGGTTGGATTCACATCTCTTTGGAGTTTCCTGTTTTCCTGACCAGTTCTGCAAAGCTAAGTTTTTGCTTGCTCTTTTCTGTTCACAGTTTGTGGACTTATCCATTCTGTGCTTCTATGTTTGTCCAGCGTTATCAGTATGAATTTATTCTGTCTTGCTGGAAGCTCTGGGAAGCAGATTTACCCTCCACACCTTTAGTCAGGTGTGGAGATTTTTAGTAAACTCTGCGTGGATTTTTGTAGTGTTTTATACTGACCGCACAGTATTCCAGCCTGTCCTATCTATCAAGCTAGACTGGCCTCCTGTGCTCATCCTGGTTTCATTCTGTGTATGTCTTTTCCCTCTCCACTCACAGTCATTATTTGTGGGGATTTTCTCTGAGGCAAGATAGCTTTCCTGCTTCTATCTTTAGGGGTAGTTAGCTCTTAGGCTGTGACGAGATGCCTAGGGAGAGTTAGGAGCATTCCACGGCTTCTTCTAGTGTTGTGTTGAGCTTAGGGACTGCGGTCAGTACAGTTACCACGTCCTTCAGAGCTCGTTCCATGTTGCTCCTAAACCACCGTAGCATAACAGCACACATGCTGTGTGCTTAATAATTCTGTGCTATTCATTTGTTTTCTCTTGTCCAGCTTAGACTGTGTCAGTGTTTTCTCATTCTTGTTGGATTCTCTGGAGTTGCAGATATACGCTCCACATCTTTAGTTAGATGGTGGAATTTTTTGTATTTTCTGCTGTGGATATTTTTGGAAGGATTTTAATACTGACCGCGTAGTATTCTGTCCTATCCTTTCCTATTTTAGCTAGAGTGGCCTCTTTTGCTAAATCCTGTTTCCTGCGTGTGTCTTTTCCTCTACTACTCACAGTCAATTTTTGTGGGGGGCTGCCTATCCTTTGGGGTTCTGCTCTGAGGCAAGGTAGAATTCCTATTTCCATCTATAGGGGTATTTAGTCCTCCGGCTGTGTCGAGGTGTCTAGGATTTGTTAGGCACACCCCACGGCTACTTCTAGTTGCGGTGTTAAGTTCAGGATCTGCGGTCAGTACAGTTTACACCTACTCCAGAGAAAGTTCCATGCGGCTCCAAGGTCACCGGATCATAACAGAAGTGCTGGCTGCACAGTTAACACTTGCTGCCGTGTTATTGGGTTTTAGGAACGTCAGCTGATTCCCAGCTGTGTATCCGGCAACATGTCATGCGACCGCCATGCTGGCACACTAACAAACATTTACATGCCTACAGTGCAGGCTTCGGCCAACACTCTGCTCCTCCTGCTGTCCCTGGGCTCCAAGACTGCTGGTTGCTGCCCGGAAGTGCTCTTTGCACAGAGCCAAACCCCTTGCCAATGTGTTAGTGGGGTTCAGTCACGCCTGCTGCTCCCCTGCTGTGTATCTGGCAACGTGTCACATGACCGCCACGCTGGCATAACTAAAATTTAAGGGAACCTGTCCCCCCTCAGGCGTTTGTTACTGAAAGAGCCACCTTGTGCAGCAGTAATGCTGCACAAGGAAAAGGGTCCTATTTTCGTTGTGCTCCTTGCACACGCTGAACTTAACACTTATGAAATGTGTCTCCTCACACCGTTAAACCGTCCTGGAGGTGGGACTTTCCTTTGTTATGTGACGCAGCACAGTCATCATTCCTACCCCCTTGGCTCCGTGCGCCGCCTCCTCAGCGTGGTTTGATTCTGTCACGGACCCTGCGCTGTTATGTTATCCCTTGGCCATGCACAGTTAGTGCTGCCCGTCTTCTGACATCATTTGGTGTCAGGCTGGCTGCGCCTGTGCGGCCACGCTGCCCGAGATCCCACCTCACAGTGTCGTCTAATGTAATCCCACGCGGGCCTGGGATCCATGGGCATGCGCAGTGCATATCTTCGCCTCTCACTCCCCTCCTTCCGGCCTCTTCAGACTGTGCGGCGTCAGCTGATCCCTAATAGCATGCCACGGCCGTGACGCCGCACAGTCTGAAGAAGCCGGAAGGAGGGGAGGATATGCACTGCGCATGCCCATGGATCCCAGGCCTGCAGTGGGATTACATTAGACGACACTGTGAGGTGGGATCTCGGGCAGCGTGGACGCACAGGCGCAGCCAGCCTGACACCAAATGATGTCAGAAGATGGGCAGCGCTAAGTGTGCATGGCCAAGGGATAACATAACAGCGCAGGGTCCGTGACAGAATCAAACAACGCTGAGAAGGCGTCGCACGGCACCAAGGGGGTAGGAATGACGGCTGTGCTGCGTCACAATACAAAGAAAAGTCCCACCTCCGGGACGGTTTTACAGTGTGAGGAGACACATTTCATAAGTGTCTAGTTCAGCGTTTGCAAGGAGCATAACTAAAAGAGCCACCTTTTCCTTTTGCAGCATTAGTGCTGTACAAGATGGCTCTTTCAGCAACAAACGCCTGGGGGGGTTAAAGGTTCCCTTTCAACTTGCTCCACTGCAGGCTTCGGCCTACACTCAGCTCCTCCTGCTGTCCCTGGGCTCTAACACCGCCAGTTGGTGCCCGGAAGTGCCCGCTGCACAGAGCAAAACACCCGCCAATGTGTCAGTTGGGTTCAGCAATGACAGCTGTTCCCCTGCTGTGTAGCCGGCAAAGTGTCCTGCAAACGCCACGCAGACACAACAGACCTAAAGCTGCCGCCAGTGCAGGCTTCGGCCTACACTCTGCTCCTCTCCTCCTCCTGCTGACCCTGGGCTCTAACACCGCCAGTTGGTGCCGGGAAGTGCTGGCTGCACAGAGCAAAACACCCGCCAATGTGCCAGTGGGGTTCAGCAACGCCAGCTGTTCCCCTGCTGTGCAGCCGGCAACGTGTCCTGCAAATGCCACGCAGACACAACAGACCTAAAGCTGCCGCCAGTGCAGGCTTCGGCCTACACTCTGCTCCTCTCCTACTCCTGCTGACCCTGGGCTCTAACACCGCCAGTTGGTGCCCAGAAGTGCTGGCTGCACAGAGGAAAACACCCGCCAATGTGTCAGTGGGGTTCAGCAATGCCAGCTGTTCCCCTGCTGTGTAGCCGGCAAACGCCACGCGGACACCTGAACTGAAATTAAAGGGAACCTGTCCCCCCCAGGCATTTGTATGTATAACAGCCACCTTCTACAGCAGTAATGCTGCATTTGTACAAGGTGGCTCATTAACTTATTCTCCTTGCACACGTCGAACTCAACACGTAAAAAATGTGTCCCCTGAGACCATTAAGCCGTCCCTGAGGTGTGACTTTCCTTATTAATGACATGCAGCAACCCCCTTGGTAGCGCTGCCCGTCTTCTGACATCATTGGTTGGCTGGCTGCGCCTGTGCGTCCGCCCTGCCCGACACAACGCCCCTCGGTGTCTTATTTATTTTGACTGCGAGGGTGTGATTGATGGGCATGAGCAGTGCATATCTTCGCCTGTCTTCACTCATCTCCTTCTACCTTCTTCAGACTGTGCGGCTTCATGGCTGTGGCATGCGATAAGGGATCAGCGGACGCCGCCCAATCTGAAGCAGGTGTAAGGACATGAGTGAGAGGCGAACATATTTACTGCGCAAGGCCATGAATCCCAGCCCCGCAGTGTGAATTTATGAAAAGACACTGCGGGTCTGGGATTCATGGGCATCGCTAACCGCATCGGCCAACATGAAATGAGGTCAGAAGACGGGCAGCGCTGACAGCGCATGGCCAAGGGATAGCACAGCAGCGCAGACTCCTGTACAGCAAATAACAACGCTCAAGAGGCTGCACCCAGCACCAAGGTGGGATTTTTGACAGCTGTGCTGCATCTCATTAAGAAGGCAAGTCACGCCTCCAAGACAGTTTGACTGTATAAGGGGCTAAATTTTATACGTGTTTCATTCAGCGTGTGCAAGGAGCAAAATATAAAGAGCAACCTTTTACTTGTGCAGCATTACTGCTGCACAAGGTGTGGTTCATCTAGTTTGTAACACCTGAGGGGGGTTAAAGGTTACCTTTGAAATTGGTTCAATTAGGCTTCGGCCTACACTCTGCTCCTCCTGCAGACCCTGGGCTCTAACACCGCCAGTTGGTGCCCGGAAGTGCTGGCTGCACAGAGAAAAACACCCGCCGATGTGTCAGTGGGGTTCAGCAACGCCAGCTGTTCCCCTGCTGTGTAGCTGGCAACGTTTCCTGCAATCGCCACGCAGACACAAGAGACCTAAAGCTGCCGCCAGTGCAGGCTTCGGCCTACACTCTGCTCCTCTCCTCCTCCTGCTGACCCTGGGCTCTAACACCACTAGTTGGTGCCCGGAAGTGCTGGCTGCACAGAGCAAAACACCCGCCAATGTGTCAGTGGGGTTCAGCAACGCCAGCTGTTCCCTTGCTGTGTAGCCGGCAACGTGTCCTGCAAACGCCACGCAAACACAACAGACCTAAAGCTGCCACCAGTACAGGCTTCGGCCTACACTCTGCTCCTCTCCTCCTCCTGCTGACCCAGGGCACTAACACTGCCAATTGGTGCCCGGAAGTGCTGGCTGCACAGAGCAAAACACCCGCCAATGTGTCAGTGGGGTTCAGCAATGCCAGCTGTTCCCCTGCTGTGTAGCCGGCAACGTGTCCTGCAAACGCCACGCGGACACCTAAACTGAAGTTAAAGGGAACCTGTCCCCCCCCAGGCGTTTGTATGTATAACAGCCACCTTCTACAGCAGTAATGCTGCATTTGTACAAGGTGGCTCATTAACTTATTCTCCTTGCACACGTCGAACTCAACACGTAAAAAATGTGTCCCCTGAGACCATTAAACCGTCCCTGAGGTGTGACTTTCCTTTTTAATGACACGCAGCAACCCCCATGGTAGCGCTGCCCATCTTCTGACATCATTGGTTGGCTGGCTGCGCCTGTGCGTCCGCCCTGCCCGATACAACGCCCCTCAGTGTCTTATTTATTTTGACTGCGAGGGTGTGATTGATGGGCATGAGCAGTGCATATCTTCGCCTGTCTTCACTCATCTCCTTCCGCCTTCTTCAGACTGTGCGGCTTCATGGCCGTGGCATGCAATAAGGGATCAGCGGACGCCGCACAGTCTGAAGCAGGTGTAAGGACATGAGTGAGAGGCGAACATATTTACTGCGCAAGGCCATGAATCCCAGCCCCGCAGTGTGAATTTATGAAAAGACACTGCGGGTCTGGGATTCATGGGCATCGCTAACCGCACCGGCCGATATGAAATGAGGTCAGAAGATGGGCAGCGCTAACAGCGCATGGCTAAGGGATAAAACAACAGCGCAGACTCCTGTACAGCAAATAATGATGCTCAGGAAGCTGCGCCCAGCACCAAGGTGGGATTTTTGACAGCTGTGCTGCGTCTCATTAAGAAGGCAAGTCACGCCTCCAAGACAGTTTGACCGTATAAGGGGCTAAATTTTATATGTGTTTCATTCAGCGTGTGCAAGGAGCAAAATTTAAAGAGCAACCTTTTACTTGTGCAGCATTACTGCTGCACAAGGTGTGGCTCTTCTAGTTTGTAACACCTGTGGGGGGGGTTAATGGTTACCTTTGAAATTGGTTCAATTAGGCTTCGGCCTACACTCTGCTCCTCCTGCAGACCCTGGGCTCTAAAACCGCCAGTTGGTGCCCAGAAGTGCTGGATACACAGAGACAAACACCCGCCAATGTGTCAGTGGGGTTCAGCAACGCCAGCTGTTCCCCTGCTGTGCAGCCTGCAATGTGTCCTGCAAACGCCACGCAGACACAAAGCTGCCTCCAGTGCAGGCTTCGGCCTACACTCTGCTCCCCCTGCTGACCCTTTGCTCCAACACCGCTAGTTGGGGCTCTAGGAAGACAATCTTGAATTGGTCCACATCCTGGTTCCAGCACCGTCAGCTGGTTCCGGGCAGAGCCTTTGGCTTAGGTGCCTCCTTCTGGGTATCCGAGTTCCGCCAATGTCCGGCGGTCCTTGGTAGTGCTTTTTAGTATGAGTACCTCCTGCTTAGTAACCGGGTTCCAGCACCGTCAGCTGGTCCTCGGTCGTGCCATTGGCTCTTGCACACTTGGGCAATGCATCCGGGTTCCAGTACCGTCAGCTGGTTCTCGGCAGTGTCTTTTGCTCTTGTACGTTCTGCTCCCCATCCTGGTTCCAGTACCATCAGCTGGTTCCGGGCAGAGCCTTTGGCTTAGGTGCATGCTTCTGGGTATCCGAGTTCCACCAACGTCAGGTGGTCCTTGGTAGTGCTTTCAGGCACGGGTACCTCCTGCTTAGTAACCATGTTCCAGTAACGTCAGCTGGTCCTCGGTAGTTTCATTGGCTCTTGGACCTTCGGCTACCCATCCGGGTTCCAGTACCGTCAGCTTGTTCTCGGCAGTGTCTTTTGCTCTTGTACCTTCTGCTCCCCATCCTGGTTCAAGTACCGTCAGCTGGTTCCGGGCAGAACCTTTGGCTTAGGTGCCTCCTTCTGGGTATCCGAGTTCCACCAATGTCAGGTGGTCCTTGGTAGTGATTTCTGGCACGGGTACCTCCTGCTTAGTAACCGGGTTCCAGTAACGTCAGCTGGTTCTCGGTAGTTCCATTGGCTCTTGGACCTTCGGGTAGCCATCCGAGTTCCAGTTCCATCAGCTGGAAAAAAAGAACCCTGCTCCCAATGGCGACGACGACGGGCGAATATGACCCTTCTCCAAGGATTCCTTTACGTAACTCCGCATAGCGGCGTGCTCAGGCACAGACAAATTAAACAGTCGACCCTTAGGAAACTTACTACCAGGAATCAAATCGATAGCACAATCGCAATCCCTATGCGGAGGTAGGGCATTGGACTTGGGCTCATCAAATACATCCCGGTAATCCATGTACCCCCTCACAACCCCAGCTGGACACAGACATAGATTTCCAATCCAATACTGGGTTATGGACTTGTAGCCATGGCAACCCCAACACGACCACATCATGCAGATTATGCAACACCAAAAAGCGAATATCATCCTGATGCGCAGGAGCCATGCACATGGTCAGTTGGGTCCAGTACTGAGGCTTATTCTTGGCCAAAGGCGTAGCATCAATTCCTCTCAATGGAATAGGATACTGCAAGGGCTCCAAGAAAAACCCACAGTGCCTAGCAAACTCCAAGTCCATCAAATTCAGGGCAGCGCCTGAATCCACAAATGCCATGACAGAATAGGATGACAAAGAGCAGATCAAAGTAATGGACAAAAGAAATTTCGACTTTACCGTACCAATGGTGGCAGACCTAGCGAACCGCTTAGTGCGCTTAGGACAATCGGAGATAGCATGAGTGGAATCACCACAGTAAAAACACAGCCCATTCCGACGTCTGTGTTCTTGCCGTTCAGCTCTGGTCAAAGTCCTAGCGCACATTCATTCCATTGAGTGAGCACAGACCACTTCCTAAACTTCTGACAATATATCTCTACCTAATCCTGACCCTGACACAGAGCCAGCAAATTTTTCTCTGCCTGATCCACTGAATTAGGTTCATCATAAAGCAATCCGAGCGCCAGAAAAAACGCATCAATATCATACAGTATAATGCAGGATCTCCTGGCGCAAGGGAAAATGCCCAGTCTTGAGGGTCACCACGTAATAAAGAAATAATGATCTTAACTTGTTGAACTGGAACACCAGAGGAGCGGGGTTTCAAAGCCAGAAACAGTTTGCAATTATTTTTGAAATTCAGAAACTTAGCTCTATCTCCAGAAAATAAATCAGGAATAGGAATTCTAGGTTCTAACATAGATTTCTGAACCACAATGTCTTGAATTTTTTGTACTCTTGCAGTGAGATGATTCACACAAGAAGACAGACCTTTAATGTCCATCACTACACCTGTGTCCTGAACCACCCAAATGTCTAGGGGAAAAGAAAGACAAAACACAGTGCAGAGAAAAAAAAATGGTCTCAGAACTTCTCTTTTCCCTCTATTGAGAAGCATTAGTACTTTGGGCCTCCAGTACTGTTATGAACTGGTGGTTCAGAAACACAATGGACCTGGTGGTTAAGAGCACACAAAGTGACCTGATAGTTATTAATAACATAGGACGAGCTCTGAGACGTGGGAACTCTGCTGACCGCAATCCCTAATCCTATCACACCACACTAGAGGTAGCCGTGGAGCGCTCCTGACCAGACCTAGGCGCCTCGGGCACAGCCTGAGAAACTAGCTAGCCCTGAAGATAGAAAAATAAGCCTACATTGCCTCAGAGAAATTCCCCAAAGGAAAAGGCAGCCCCCCACATATAATGACTGAGTAAAGATGAAAATACAAACACAGAGATGAAATAGATTTTAGCAAAGTGAGGCCCGACTTACTGAATAGACCGAGGATTGGAAAGATAGCTTTGCGGTCAGCACAAAAACCTACAAACAACCACGCAGAGGGCGCAAAAAGACCCTCCGCACTGACTAACGGTACGGAGGTGCTCCCTCTGCGTCCCAGAGCTTCCAGCAAGCAAGAAAAACCAATATAGCAAGCTGGACAGAAAAAATAGCAAACAAAAGTAACACAAGCAGAACTTAGCTTATGCAGGGCAGACAGGCCACAAGAACGATCCAGGAGAGAGCAAGACCAATACTGGAACATTGACTGGAGGCTAGGAACAAAGAACTAGGTGGAGTTAAATAGAGCAGCACCTAACGACTTAACCTCGTCACCTGAGGAAGGAAACTCAGAAGCCGCAGCCCCACTCACATCCACCAGAGGAAGCTCATGGACAGAACCAGCCGAAGTTACACTCATGACCACAGGAGGGAGCTTGACCACAGAATTCCCAACAGAAGTGGGGGTTTGAGGAGTGGCGTCATTGGCTTGAGGGAACTAAGCACCGCGTTGTGGTCTTGACTGATCATAAGAATCTGGTTTACCTCGAGTCGGCCAAGCGGCTGAATCCTAGACAGGCTCGATGGTCCCTGTTTTTCTCCCGTTTTGATTTTGTGGTCTCGTATCTTCCGGGATCTAAGAATGTTAAGGCTGATGCCCTCTCTAGGAGTTTTTCGCCTGATTCTCCTGGAGTCCTTGAGCCAGTTGGCATTCTTAAGGAAGGGGTAATTCTTTCTGCCATCTCCCCTGATTTGCGGCGGGTGCTTCAGGAATTTCAGGCTGATAGGCCTGACCGCTGTCCTGTGGGGAAGTTGTTTGTTCCTGATAGATGGACGAGTAAGGTGATTTCTGAGGTTCATTGTTCTGTGTTGGCTGGTCATCCTGGGATTTTTGGTACCAGAGATTTGGTTGCTAGGTCCTTTTGGTGGCCTTCCTTGTCGCGCGATGTCCGTGCTTTTGTGCAGTCCTGTGGGACTTGCGCCCGAGCCAAGCCTTGCTGTTCCCGCGCTAGTGGGTTGCTTTTGCCTCTGCCGGTCTCTGAGAGGCCCAGGACGCATATTTCCATGGATTTTATTTCGGATCTTCCTGTTTCCCAGAAGATGTCTGTTATCTTTGTTGTTTGTGACCGGTTCTCTAAAATGGTCCATTTGGTACCTTTGCCTAAGTTGCCTTCCTCCTCAGATCTGGTTCCATTGTTTTTTCAGCATGTGGTTCGATTGCATGGCATTCCGGAGAATATTGTGTCTGACAGAGGTTCTCAGTTTTTCTCTTGATTTTAGGCAAGGGGTTATTTGGCGTGCACTCAACCTATGTTAGGGCGAGGTGCTGGTGTAATGGACCAATGGCCCTGATACAATAGAGTTTCAAAATTCACCGCACTCTCTGTAGATCAGTTATGCAAAAAGTTATATCAATTTATTAAGCAGAACTGGGAGCGTAACAGAATATTGCAGTATATGCGATTTACAACGTTTCGGCTCAACCAGAGCCTTTGTCACGTATTCGCTTATTCCAGTTGGAGAATAGTGTGCAGAGAGGGAAAAGTCCCAGCGATAAGATATGAGCTCTTAAACAATGCACTGAGTACGCTCATAGAGGCTCCCTTCAGTTAGTGTGGACCTGTGGATTTGGAATATAGAGCGGCGCTCCTGCGCTGTGCTCTGGTGCAGCGTGTGCCTGGTCACTTGTCTCTTGATTTTGGAGGGGCTTTTGTGCTAGGATGGGCATTGATTTGTCTTTTTCTTCGACGTTTCATCCTCAGACTAATGGCTAAACTGAGCGAACTAATCAGACCTTGGAGACCTATTTGAGATGCTTTGTGTCTGCTGATCAGGATGATTGGGTGGCTTTCTTGCCGTTGGCCGAGTTTGCCATTAATAATCAGGCTAGTTCGGCTACTTTGGTTTCACCTTTCTTTTGTAATTTTGGTTTTCATCCTCGCTTTTCTTCTGGGCAGGTTGAGCCTTCTGATTGTCCTGGTGTTGATTCTGTGGTGGACAGGCTGCAGCAGATTTGGACTCATGTGGTGGACAATTTGACGTTGTCTCAGGAAAGGGCTCAACGTTTTGCTAACCGCCGTCGGTGTGTTGGTCCCCGGCTTCGTGTGGGGGATTTGGTTTGGTTGTCTTCTCGTCATGTTCCTATGAAGGTTTCGTCCCCTAAGTTTAAGCCTCGGTTTATTGGTCCTTATAAAATTTCTGAAATTATTAATCCGGTGTCTTTTCATTTGGCTCTTCCAGCCTCTTTTGCCATTCATAATGTTTTCCATAGATCTTTGTTGCGGAGATATGTGGTGCCCGTTGTTCCCTCGGTTGACCCTCCTGCCCCGGTGTTGGTTGAGGGAGAGTTGGAATATGAGGTTGAGAAGATTTTGGATTCTCGTTTTTCGAAGCGGAGGCTTCAGTATCTCGTCAAGTGGAAGGGTTATGGTCAGGAGGATAATTCTTGGGTTGTTGCCTCCAATGTCCATGCCACCAATTTGGTTCGTGCTTTTCACTTGGCTCGTCCTGATCGGCCTGGGGGCTCTGGTGAGGATTCGGTGACCCCTCCTCAAGGGGGGGGGTACTTTTGTGAATTCCGCTCTTGGGCTCCCTCCTGTGGTTGTAAGTGGCACTTTTGTGAGTTTTGCTCTTGGGCTCCCTCTTGTGGTTTCAAGTGGTATGGCTGCACCTTGGAGTTAGCTGTCTTCAGCTGCTTCCACTGATCGTCTTTTCTGCTCGACTATTTATGCCTGGTTCTGGCCTTCAGCCAGTGCCACTTGTAAATGTTCCTGGTTGGATTCACATCTCTTTGGAGTTTCCTGTTTTCCTGACCAGTTCTGCAAAGCTAAGTTTTTGCTTGCTCTTTTCTGTTCACAGTTTGTGGACTTATCCATTCTGTGCTTCTATGTTTGTCCAGCGTTATCAGTATGAATTAATTCTGTCTTGCTGGAAGCTCTGGGAAGCAGATTTACCCTCCACACCTTTAGTCAGGTGTGGAGATTTTTAGTAAACTCTGCGTGGATTTTTGTAGTGTTTTATACTGACCGCACAGTATTCCAGCCTGTCCTATCTATCAAGCTAGACTGGCCTCCTGTGCTCATCCTGGTTTCATTCTGTGTATGTCTTTTCCCTCTCCACTCACAGTCATTATTTGTGGGGATTTTCTCTGAGGCAAGATAGCTTTCCTGCTTCTATCTTTAGGGGTAGTTAGCTCTTAGGCTGTGACGAGATGCCTAGGGAGAGTTAGGAGCATTCCACGGCTTCTTCTAGTGTTGTGTTGAGCTTAGGGACTGCGGTCAGTACAGTTACCACGTCCTTCAGAGCTCGTTCCATGTTGCTCCTAAACCACCGTATCATAACAGCACACATGCTGTGTGCTTAATAATTCTGTGCTATTCATTTGTTTTCTCTTGTCCAGCTTAGACTGTGTCAGTGTTTTCTCATTCTTGTTGGATTCTCTGGAGTTGCAGATATACGCTCCACATCTTTAGTTAGATGGTGGAATTTTTTGTATTTTCTGCTGTGGATATTTTTGGAAGGATTTTAATACTGACCGCGTAGTATTCTGTCCTATCCTTTCCTATTTTAGCTAGAGTGGCCTCTTTTGCTAAATCCTGTTTCCTGCGTGTGTCTTTTCCTCTACTACTCACAGTCAATTTTTGTGGGGGGCTGCCTATCCTTTGGGGTTCTGCTCTGAGGCAAGGTAGAATTCCTATTTCCATCTATAGGGGTATTTAGTCCTCCGGCTGTGTCGAGGTGTCTAGGATTTGTTAGGCACACCCCACGGCTACTTCTAGTTGCGGTGTTAAGTTCAGGATCTGCGGTCAGTACAGTTTACACCTACTCCAGAGAAAGTTCCATGCGGCTCCAAGGTCACCGGATCATAACAGAAGTGCTGGCTGCACAGTTAACACTTGCTGCCGTGTTATTGGGTTTTAGGAACGTCAGCTGATTCCCAGCTGTGTATCCGGCAACATGTCATGCGACCGCCATGCTGGCACACTAACAAACATTTACATGCCTACAGTGCAGGCTTCGGCCAACACTCTGCTCCTCCTGCTGTCCCTGGGCTCCAAGACTGCTGGTTGCTGCCCGGAAGTGCTCTTTGCACAGAGCCAAACCCCTTGCCAATGTGTTAGTGGGGTTCAGTCACGCCTGCTGCTCCCCTGCTGTGTATCTGGCAACGTGTCACGTGACCGCCACGCTGGCACAACTAAAATTTAAGGGAACCTGTCCCCCCTCAGGCGTTTGTTACTGAAAGAGCCACCTTGTGCATCAGTAATGCTGCACAAGGAAAAGGGTCCTATTTTCGTTGTGCTCCTTGCACACGCTGAACTTAACACTTATGAAATGTGTCTCCTCACACCGTTAAACCGTCCTGGAGGTGGGACTTTCCTTTGTTATGTGACGCAGCACAGTCGTCATTCCTACCCCCTTGGCTCCGTGCGCCGCCTCCTCAGCGTGGTTTGATTCTGTCACGGACCCTGCGCTGTTATGTTATCCCTTGGCCATGCACAGTTAGTGCTGCCCGTCTTCTGACATCATTTGGTGTTAGGCTGGCTGCGCCTGTGCGGCCACGCTGCCCGAGATCCCACCTCGCAGTGTCGTCTAATGTAATCCCACGCGGGCCTGGGATCCATGGGCATGCGCAGTGCATATCTTCGCCTCTCACTCCCCTCCTTCCGGCCTCTTCAGACTGTGCGGCGTCAGCTGATCCCTAATAGCATGCCACGGCCGTGACGCCGCACAGTCTGAAGAAGCCGGAAGGAGGGGAGGATATGCACTGCGCATGCCCATGGATCCCAGGCCTGCAGTGGGATTACATTAGACGACACTGTGAGGTGGGATCTCGGGCAGCGTGGACGCACAGGCGCAGCCAGCCTGACACCAAATGATGTCAGAAGATGGGCAGCGCTAAGTGTGCATGGCCAAGGGATAACATAACAGCGCAGGGTCCGTGACAGAATCAAACAACGCTGAGAAGGCGTCGCACGGCACCAAGGGGGTAGGAATGACGGCTGTGCTGCGTCACAATACAAAGAAAAGTCCCACCTCCGGGACGGTTTTACAGTGTGAGGAGACACATTTCATAAGTGTCTAGTTCAGCGTTTGCAAGGAGCATAACTAAAAGAGCCACCTTTTCCTTTTGCAGCATTAGTGCTGTACAAGATGGCTCTTTCAGCAACAAACGCCTGGGGGGGTTAAAGGTTCCCTTTCAACTTGCTCCACTGCAGGCTTCGGCCTACACTCAGCTCCTCCTGCTGTCCCTGGGCTCTAACACCGCCAGTTGGTGCCCGGAAGTGCCCGCTGCACAGAGCAAAACACCCGCCAATGTGTCAGTTGGGTTCAGCAATGACAGCTGTTCCCCTGCTGTGTAGCCGGCAAAGTGTCCTGCAAACGCCACGCAGACACAACAGACCTAAAGCTGCCGCCAGTGCAGGCTTCGGCCTACACTCTGCTCCTCTCCTCCTCCTGCTGACCCTGGGCTCTAACACCGCCAGTTGGTGCCGGGAAGTGCTGGCTGCACAGAGCAAAACACCCGCCAATGTGCCAGTGGGGTTCAGCAACGCCAGCTGTTCCCCTGCTGTGCAGCCGGCAACGTGTCCTGCAAATGCCACGCAGACACAACAGACCTAAAGCTGCCGCCAGTGCAGGCTTCGGCCTACACTCTGCTCCTCTCCTACTCCTGCTGACCCTGGGCTCTAACACCGCCAGTTGGTGCCCAGAAGTGCTGGCTGCACAGAGGAAAACACCCGCCAATGTGTCAGTGGGGTTCAGCAATGCCAGCTGTTCCCCTGCTGTGTAGCCGGCAAACGCCACGCGGACACCTGAACTGAAATTAAAGGGAACCTGTCACCCCCCAGGCATTTGTATGTATAACAGCCACCTTCTACAGCAGTAATGCTGCATTTGTACAAGGTGGCTCATTAACTTATTCTCCTTGCACACGTCGAACTCAACACGTAAAAAATGTGTCCCCTGAGACCATTAAGCCGTCCCTGAGGTGTGACTTTCCTTTTTAATGACATGCAGCAACCCCCTTGGTAGCGCTGCCCGTCTTCTGACATCATTGTTTGGCTGGCTGCGCCTGTGCGTCCGCCCTGCCCGACACAACGCCCCTCGGTGTCTTATTTATTTTGACTGCGAGGGTGTGATTGATGGGCATGAGCAGTGCATATCTTCGCCTGTCTTCACTCATCTCCTTCTACCTTCTTCAGACTGTGCGGCTTCATGGCTGTGGCATGCGATAAGGGATCAGCGGACGCCGCCCAATCTGAAGCAGGTGTAAGGACATGAGTGAGAGGCGAACATATTTACTGCGCAAGGCCATGAATCCCAGCCCCGCAGTGTGAATTTATGAAAAGACACTGTGGGTCTGGGATTCATGGGCATCGCTAACCGCATCGGCCAACATGAAATGAGGTCAGAAGACGGGCAGCGCTGACAGCGCATGGCCAAGGGATAGCACAGCAGCGCAGACTCCTGTACAGCAAATAACAACGCTCAAGAGGCTGCACCCAGCACCAAGGTGGGATTTTTGACAGCTGTGCTGCATCTCATTAAGAAGGCAAGTCACGCCTCCAAGACAGTTTGACTGTATAAGGGGCTAAATTTTATACGTGTTTCATTCAGCGTGTGCAAGGAGCAAAACATAAAGAGCAACCTTTTACTTGTGCAGCATTACTGCTGCACAAGGTGTGGTTCATCTAGTTTGTAACACCTGAGGGGGGTTAAAGGTTACCTTTGAAATTGGTTCAATTAGGCTTCGGCCTACACTCTGCTCCTCCTGCAGACCCTGGGCTCTAACACCGCCAGTTGGTGCCCGGAAGTGCTGGCTGCACAGAGAAAAACACCCGCCGATGTGTCAGTGGGGTTCAGCAACGCCAGCTGTTCCCCTGCTGTGTAGCTGGCAACGTTTCCTGCAATCGCCACGCAGACACAAGAGACCTAAAGCTGCCGCCAGTGCAGGCTTCGGCCTACACTCTGCTCCTCTCCTCCTCCTGCTGACCCTGGGCTCTAACACCACTAGTTGGTGCCCGGAAGTGCTGGCTGCACAGAGCAAAACACCCGCCAATGTGTCAGTGGGGTTCAGCAACGCCAGCTGTTCCCTTGCTGTGTAGCCGGCAACGTGTCCTGCAAACGCCACGCAAACACAACAGACCTAAAGCTGCCACCAGTACAGGCTTCGGCCTACACTCTGCTCCTCTCCTCCTCCTGCTGACCCAGGGCACTAACACTGCCAATTGGTGCCCGGAAGTGCTGGCTGCACAGAGCAAAACACCCGCCAATGTGTCAGTGGGGTTCAGCAATGCCAGCTGTTCCCCTGCTGTGTAGCCGGCAACGTGTCCTGCAAACGCCACGCGGACACCTAAACTGAAGTTAAAGGGAACCTGTCCCCCCCCAGGCGTTTGTATGTATAACAGCCACCTTCTACAGCAGTAATGCTGCATTTGTACAAGGTGGCTCATTAACTTATTCTCCTTGCACACGTCGAACTCAACACGTAAAAAATGTGTCCCCTGAGACCATTAAACCGTCCCTGAGGTGTGACTTTCCTTTTTAATGACACGCAGCAACCCCCATGGTAGCGCTGCCCATCTTCTGACATCATTGGTTGGCTGGCTGCGCCTGTGCGTCCGCCCTGCCCGATACAACGCCCCTCAGTGTCTTATTTATTTTGACTGCGAGGGTGTGATTGATGGGCATGAGCAGTGCATATCTTCGCCTGTCTTCACTCATCTCCTTCCGCCTTCTTCAGACTGTGCGGCTTCATGGCCGTGGCATGCGATAAGGGATCAGCGGACGCCGCACAGTCTGAAGCAGGTGTAAGGACATGAGTGAGAGGCGAACATATTTACTGCGCAAGGCCATGAATCCCAGCCCCGCAGTGTGAATTTATGAAAAGACACTGCGGGTCTGGGATTCATGGGCATCGCTAACCGCACCGGCCGATATGAAATGAGGTCAGAAGATGGGCAGCGCTAACAGCGCATGGCTAAGGGATAAAACAACAGCGCAGACTCCTGTACAGCAAATAATGATGCTCAGGAAGCTGCGCCCAGCACCAAGGTGGGATTTTTGACAGCTGTGCTGCGTCTCATTAAGAAGGCAAGTCACGCCTCCAAGACAGTTTGACCGTATAAGGGGCTAAATTTTATATGTGTTTCATTCAGCGTGTGCAAGGAGCAAAATTTAAAGAGCAACCTTTTACTTGTGCAGCATTACTGCTGCACAAGGTGTGGCTCTTCTAGTTTGTAACACCTGTGGGGGGGGTTAAAGGTTACCTTTGAAATTGGTTCAATTAGGCTTCGGCCTACACTCTGCTCCTCCTGCAGACCCTGGGCTCTAAAACCGCCAGTTGGTGCCCAGAAGTGCTGGATACACAGAGACAAACACCCGCCAATGTGTCAGTGGGGTTCAGCAACGCCAGCTGTTCCCCTGCTGTGCAGCCTGCAATGTGTCCTGCAAACGCCACGCAGACACAAAGCTGCCTCCAGTGCAGGCTTCGGCCTACACTCTGCTCCCCCTGCTGACCCTTTGCTCCAACACCGCTAGTTGGGGCTCTAGGAAGACAATCTTGGATTGGTCCACATCCTTGTTCCAGCACCGTCAGCTGGTTCCGGGCAGAGCCTTTGGCTTAGGTGCCTCCTTCTGGGTATCCGAGTTCCGCCAATGTCCGGCGGTCCTTGGTAGTGCTTTTTAGTATGAGTACCTCCTGCTTAGTAACCGGGTTCCAGCACCGTCAGCTGGTCCTCGGTCGTGCCATTGGCTCTTGCACACTTGGGCAATGCATCCGGGTTCCAGTACCGTCAGCTGGTTCTCGGCAGTGTCTTTTGCTCTTGTACGTTCTGCTCCCCATCCTGGTTCCAGTACCATCAGCTGGTTCCGGGCAGAGCCTTTGGCTTAGGTGCATGCTTCTGGGTATCCGAGTTCCACCAACGTCAGGTGGTCCTTGGTAGTGCTTTCAGGCACGGGTACCTCCTGCTTAGTAACCATGTTCCAGTAACGTCAGCTGGTCCTCGGTAGTTTCATTGGCTCTTGGACCTTCGGCTACCCATCCGGGTTCCAGTACCGTCAGCTTGTTCTCGGCAGTGTCTTTTGCTCTTGTACCTTCTGCTCCCCATCCTGGTTCAAGTACCGTCAGCTGGTTCCGGGCAGAACCTTTGGCTTAGGTGCCTCCTTCTGGGTATCCGAGTTCCACCAATGTCAGGTGGTCCTTGGTAGTGATTTCTGGCACGGGTACCTCCTGCTTAGTAACCGGGTTCCAGTAACGTCAGCTGGTTCTCGGTAGTTCCATTGGCTCTTGGACCTTCGGGTAGCCATCCGAGTTCCAGTTCCATCAGCTGGTTCTCGGCATTTTCTCAGCCTTCTTGTACCTTCTGTTACATTTCCAAGTTCAAGACTCTAAAGACGACGACCCGGAAGACCACCCCTAAGATGACACCAGAGACGACAACCACTGAGATGACGATGACCCTGGAGACGATGACCCTGAAGACGACCCCGATGACGACGACAACGACGTCGACTCCGGAGACAACGACCCTGGAGACGACGACATGGAAGACCGAGAAGCAGAAGAACAAGAGGCTGCAGAACAAAGAGCAGAAGAACATTAAGCATAACACTTAATATCAGAGCAAAAGATATTATCTAAATTAAAAGCAGAAGACTAAGCAGTGTATGGGGGTGAGTCCGTTCCTCCTCGTGGTGCCCCTGGATAAAGCCTGATGCTGCAGGAATGCCTGTCACAAATAAGAATATGATGAAGAAGTAGAATATGAAGAAGAAGAATAATAGTTGAATAAAAAGAATATGAAGAATGTAACAAAAAAAATAGGTAGAAGATGAAGAAGATGAATAAGGTGAAGAAGAAGTTGATGTCAAAGATGCTGATGATGATGAAGAAGAAAGTGTGGGAAAAGTAAAAAAAAAGGTGAAGGGCGTGGAAGTAGTGAAACATCAATATCTGACAAAATAAAAAAAATCGTAACATAGTCAATATCTTTGTAACTCCGAACGTCTTAAAAAAAAATAAAATTCCTGCTATTCTATTTGATTGGGCTAAACCTCTATGCCTTTAATGTCTCCGCCACCTCCCCCAATACATCCTACATTATTCTTAGTTGTTTTCCTTCATGTAGAATGAACCTACAAGGAAAGAAAGGGTTTATTTTAATTCTGATATTTTCATCCCATTGACTTTCATTGGTATCGGGTATCGGTATCGGCGATATCCAATATTTTTTGAATATCGGCCGATCCAATCTGATACCGATACTTTCCGATATCGGAAGGTATCACCCAACACTAATGAACAGTCTATTATTGTAAGGGTAAGTTAATTTTAACATTGAGAGATAGAATATCAAAAATAAAATCCAGAAAATCACATTGTATAAATTTATTTGCGTTTTGCAGTGAGAAATAAGTATTTGATCCCCTACCAACCATTAAGTGTTTTGGCTCCTACAGACCAGTTAGACACTCCTAATCAACTCATTACCTGCATTAAAGGCAGCTGTCTTACATAGTCAGCTTTAAAAAAGACTCCTCTCCACAGACTCAATTAATCAATTAGACTCTAACCTCTATAACATGGGCAAGACCAAAGAGCTTTATTAGCATGTCAGGGACAAACTCATAGACCTTCACAAAGCTGGAATCAGCTACAACACCATAAGTAAGACCATTGGTGAGAAAGAGACAACTGTTGGTGCAATAGTAAGACATTGATCTGGGGCACTTTGCAAAATCTCACTTCGTGGGATATCCTTGATCTTGAGGAAGGTGAGAGATCAGGCTAAAACTACACAGCGGGAACTTGTTAATGATCTCAAGGCAGCTGGGACCACAGACACCAAGAAAACCGTTGGTAACACCTTACGACGTAAAGTTATAAAATCCTGCAGTGCCCGCAAGGTCCCCCTGCTCAAGAAGGCACATGTGCAGGCCCATCTGAAGTTTGCCAATGAACACCTGGATGATTCTGTGAGTGACTGGGGAAAGGTGCTGTGGTCAGATGAGACAAAAATTGAGGTCTTTGGTATTGACTCAACTCACTGTGTTTGGAGGAAGAGAAATACTGCCTTTGACCCAAAGAACACTGTCCCCACTGTCTAGCACTGAGGTGGACACATTATGTTTTGGGGGTGTTTCTCTGCTAAGGGCACAGGACTACTTCACCACATCAATGGGAGAATGGATGGAGCCATATACTGTAAAATCCTGAGTGACAACTTCTTTCCCTCCGCCAGGACATTAAAAATGGGTCATGGCTGGGTATTCCAGCAAGACAATGACCCAAAACATACAGCCAAGGCAACAAAGGAGTGGCTCAAAAAGAAGCCCATTAAGGTCATGGAGTGGCCTAGCCAGTTTCCAGACCTTAACCCTGTAGAAAACTTATGGAGGGAGTGGAATCTCTGAGATGCCAAGTGACAGCAGCAAAATCTTAATGATTTAGAGATGATTTGCAAAGAGGAGTGGACCTAAATTCCTCCTGACATGTGCGCAAACCTCATCATCAACTACAAAAAACATTTGACTGCTGTGTTTGCCAACAAGGTCTTTGCCACCAAGTATTGTCTTGTTTGCCAGAGGGATCAAATAGTTATTTCTCAATGCAAAAAACAAATACATTTCTATAATTTATACAATGTGATTTTCTGGATTTTTTTTTTTTTATATTCCATCTTTCAATGTTAAAATTAACCTACCCTTAAAATTGTAGACTGTTCATGTCTTTCTGAGAGGGCAAACTTACAAAATCAGCAAGGGATCAAATACTAATTTCCCTCACTGTATACATACAGTGGCTTGGGAAAGTATTCAACCACTTTACATTTTTCGTGTTTTGCTACCTCACAAACTGCAGTTTCATTGAATTTTTTTTGCATCAGTCCATGTAAAGAATATGAATTCCCCTTAAAAAATATTCTTTATTAAATATATATTAAAATACCCCTATTTAACACACAATAAGTACAATGATAAAAAATTACATTAAATCCCATTTCCAAGAATGAGAATCAAAATAACCCCTTCATGACCGGAGGTATTTTTGGTTTTGCGTTTTTGTTTTTTTCGCCCTTTTTCCCAGAGCCATGACTTTTTTTTCCTCTGTCAATGTGGCCATGTGAGGGCTTATTTTTTGAGGGATGAGTTGTATTTTTGAACAGCATCATTGGTTTTAACATATCATGTACTGGAAAATGGGAAAAAAAAGTGTGGTGAAATTGCAAAAATACTAAAACTGACCTTCCATTATGATTCTCCAGGTCATTATCAGTTCATCGACATCAAACATGTCTAGGTTCTTTTTATCTAAGTTTTAAACTTTGTTAAAAAAATGCTGTTCAAAACAGCTGACATGTGCCGGGAAAGATGTGGGCTCAACGCCGGAGTCCACATCAAAGGGAGGGTTTCTGACATCGGCATACTATTATGCCCGATGTCAGAAAGGGGTTAAGAAAATGGTCACAGAACATGTTTAGGTCCTATAGGTAGGATCTCACCCTATTCAGGATACCTGCCCATTTGTCTGTTACTACACAGGCAAGGGATTACTAGGGAAAGCCGACGTTGAGCGGGGGCACCACTGTCATGATCCAAGGGTGCCAACCTCCATGGCTCAGGCAGGGATCCTGAGTAGAGTGAGGTCCCACCTATAGGATCTATTCAGGTACTGTGAACATCTTCTTAATTGATTCTCATTCTCAAGAATGGGATTTATTGTTACTTTTTAATCATTGTACTTATTTTTGTGTGTTCAAGATGGGTATTTAAAAATATATATTTTTAAGGGGAATTTATGTAATTAGTCTCTAATGTCCTTTTTGTAGACATGCTGTATACTGTAAGAAAACCCATGTTAAGAACATGCCTACAAATGTGAACATTTGGTTTTCTATTTGTTTTGAAGAAAATAACAAATAGGATAAAATAACTGAAAACTTAATTGTGCATAACTATTCACCCTCCTAAAGCCAGTACTTTGTAGAGCCTCCTTTTACTGCAAAAATAGCTGCAAGTTGCTATGGATAAGTCTCTAAGAGCTTTCCACAGCCTGCCCCTAGGATTTTTGCCCATTCCTCAAGGCAAAACTGCTCTAGCTCCTTAAGGTTGGATGATTAACTCTGATGAACAAAAATCTTCAAGTCTGACCACAGATTCTCAATTGAATTGAGGTCTTGGCTTTGAATAGGACAATCCAAACATTTACACTTTTCTCCTTAAACCACTTATTGGTTGCTTTAGCGATATTCTTTGGGTCACTGTCCTGTTGGAAGGGGAACCTCCATCCCAGTCTCAAATCACTAACAAATTGAAACAGGTTTTGATCAAGAATATCTCTGTATTTTACACCATCTTCACCTTGACTCGGACCATTTTCCATGTTCCTGTGGTTGAAAAACATCTCCACAGCATGATACTGCCACCACCATGTTTCACTGTGGGGATGGTATTCTTAAGGTGATGAGCTGTGTTGGCTTGACGCCAGACATTGCGTTTACCTTGGTGGCCAAAAAGTTCAATTTTGATCTCATCTGACCACAGCACCTTGCTCCATACATTTGGGGAGTCTCTCACATGTCTTTTTACAAATTCAAAATGAATCTTAGAATTTTTTTATGTAAGTAAATGCATTTTTTCTAGCCACTCTTCCACAAAGGCTACGTTTATGAAGTAAACAGCTTATTGTGGTCATATGGACAAATACTCCAATCTTTGCTTGAGAACTCTGCTGCTCCTTCAAGGTTACCTTTGGACTCTCTGATTAATGCCCTCCTTGCCTGGGCTGAGAACTTTGGTGGACGGCTGTTGTGAATTCTGTTGTCGAGCTCCCTCCTGTGGTTGTGAATGGTACTTCGGCGAGTTCTGTCTATGGGCTCCCTCTAGTGGCTATGAGTGAAGCTGCGGCTTCTGAGGTTCCTTACACAGGTGACGTGGTTTATCCTTTGGTTGGCTGCTCTATTTGACTCCTCTCAGATCGTTACTCCATGCCAGCTGTCAATGTTTTTGCATTTGTTCAGTTCGCTCCTGGATCTCTCTGGTGACCTGCCTTCTCCTGCAGAAGCTAAGTTCCTGATAGTCATTATTTGTTCTTTGTTTTCTTGTCCAGCTGGTTATCATGATTTTGTCTTGCTAGCTGGAAGCTCTGGGATGCAGAGTGGTCCCTCCGCACCGTGAGTCGGTGCGGAGGTCTTTTTTGCACACTCTGCGTGGTCTTTTGTAGGTTTTTGTGCTGATCGCAAAGTTACCTTTCCTAACCTCTGTCTATTTAGTAAGTCTGGCCTCCCTTTGCTGAAACCTGTTTCATTTCTGCGTTTGTGACTTTCATCTTTACTCACAGTCAATATATGTGGGGGGCTTCCTTTACCTTTGGAGAATTTCTCTGAGGCAAGGTAGGCTTTATTTTCCATCTCTAGGGCTAGATAGTTCTTAGGCTGTGACGAGGCGCCTAGGTCTGGTCAGGAGCGCTCCACGGCTATTTCTAGTGTATGTGATAGGATTAGGGCTTGCGGTCAGCAGAGTTCCCACATCCCAGAGCTCGTCCTGTATGAGGTTTAACTATCAGGTCATTCCGGGTGCTCCTAACCACCAGGTCATAACAGACGGCCCTTACTTGGCAAGTTTTTTGTGGTTTCATGTTCTTTCCAGTTGATGATAATGGATTTAATGGTGCATCAGGGGATAATCAGTGAATGGGATTTTTTTTATAACCCAATCTGACTTATACTTCTCATCAACTTTGTACTTTTGTTTGGAGATCTCTTTTGTCTTCATGGTGTTTTTATATTTAGTGGTGCCTCTTGTTTAATGGATATGCAACCTCTGTGGCCTTTCAGAAAAGGTGTGTTTATTCTGGAAGACAATGTGACACTTAGATTGCAGAGAGGCGGACTTCCTCTCACTAAGCATGTGACTAATGAAGGTAATTGCTTGCACCAGAAATTTTTAGTGGCTGCATAGCAAATGGGAATAAATGTGCACATGACACATTTTAGATATTCGAACAAATAAATTGAATTTATGTCTATATTTTTCTCACTTCACCTCAAAATTAAGACTATTCAGTGCTGATGCATCACACACAAATCGGATTGCAAAAATATTTAACCCTTTCCCCACCTGTGACACAGCGTATGCGTCATGAAAGTCGGTGCCAATCCGACCTGTGACGCATATGCTGTGTCACAGAAAGATCGCATCCCTGCAGGCCGGGTGAAAGGGTTAACTCCAATTTCACCCGGCCTGCAGGGACAGGGGGAGTGGTAGTTTAGCCCAGGGGGGGTGGCTTCACCCCCCCGTGGCTACGATCGCTCTGATTGGCTGTTGAAAGTGAAACTACCAATCAGAGCGATTTGTAATATTTCACCTAAAAAACTGGTGAAATATTACAATCCAGCCATGGCCGATGCTGCAATATCATCGGCCATGGCTGGAAACACTTATGTGCCCCCACCCCACCGATCGCCCCCCCAGCCCCCCGATCTGTGCTCCGCTCCCCTCCGTCCTGTGCTCCGCTCCCCCGTCCTCCTGTCCGCTCCCCCCGTGCTCCAATCACACCCCCCGTGCTCCAGTCAAACCCCCCCGTACTCCGATCCCTCCCCGCACAGCGATCCCCCACCCCATGCTTCAATCCACCCCCCGTGTTCCGATCCACCCCCCCATGCTCCGATCCACCCCCCGTGCTCCGACGCCCCCCCGTGCCCTGATCTCCCCCCCTTATACTTACCTGGCCTCCCGGGATCCGTCCGTCTTCTTTCCTGGGCGCCGCCATCGTTCCAAAGTGAGTTTTGATCACTGAGATATAAGCTATCTCAGTGATTAAAATAAAACAAATAGTAAATGCCCCCCCTCCCCTTTGTCACCCCCATAGGTAGGGACAATAAAAAAATAATATTTTTTTTTCCACTAAGGTTGGGGTAAGAACTAGGGTTAGGGGTAGGGTTAGGGGTAGGGTTAGGGGTAGGGTTAGGGTTAGGGGTAGGGTTAGGGGTAGGGTTAGGTGTAGGGGTAGGGTTAGGGTTAGGGTTAGGGGTAGGGGTAGGGGTAGGGTTAGGGGTAGGGGTAGGGTTAGGGTTTCGGTATGTGCACACGTATTCTGTTCCTCTGCGGATTTTTCCGCTGCGGATTTGATAAATCCGCAGTGCTAAACCGCTGTGGATTTATCGCACATTTACCGCGGTTTTTCTGCGCATTTCGCTGCGGTTTTACAACTGCAGTTTACTATTGGAGCAGTTGTAAAACCGCTGTGGAATCCGCAGAAAGAAGCGACATGCTGTGGAATGTAAACCGCTGCGTTTCCGTGCAGTTTTTCTGCAGCATGTGCACAGCGATTTTTGTTTCCCATAGGTTTACATTGAACTGTAAACTCATGGGAAACTGCTGCGGATCCGCAGCATTTTCCGCAGCGTGTGCACATACCTTTAGAATTAGGCTATGTGCACAAGGTGCGGATTTGGTTGCGGATCCGCAGCAGATTGGCCGCTGCGGATCCGCAGCAGTGTTCCATCAGGTGTACAGTACCATGTAAACCTATGGAAAACCAAATCCGCTGTGCCCATGGTGCGGAAAATACCACGCGGAAATGCTGCGTTGTATTTTCTGCAGCATGTCAATTCTTTGTGCGGATTCCGCAGCGTTTTACACTTGTTCCTCAATAGGAATCCACAGGTGAAATCCGCACAAAAAACACTGGAAATCCACGGTAAATCCGCAGGTAAAACGCAGTGCCCTTTACCCGCGGATTTGTCAAAAATGATGCTGAAAAATCTCACACGAATCTGCAACGTGGTCACATAGCCTTAGGGTTAGGGTTGGAATTAGGGTTGTGATTAGGGTTGTGATTACGGTTATGGCTACAGTTGGGATTAGGGTTAGGGGTGTGGGGGGGTTAGTGTTGGAGTTAGAATTGAGGGGTTTCCACTGTTTAGGCACATCAGGGGTCTCCAAACGCAACATGGCGCCACCATTGATTCCAGCCAATCTTGTATTCAAAAAGTCAAATGGTGCTCCCTCACTTCCGAGCCCCGATGTGTGCCCAAACAGTGGTTTACCCCCAGATATGGGGTAGCAGCATACTCAGGACAAACTGCGCAACAATTACTGGGGTCGAATTTCTCCTGTTACCCTTGTGAAAATAAAAAAATGCTTGCTAAAACATCATTTTTGAGGAAAGAAAAATTATTTTTTATTTTCACGGCTCTGCGTTGTAAACGTCTGTGAAGCACTTGGGGGTTCAAAGTGCTCACCACATATCTAGATAAGTTCCTTGGGGAGTCTAGTTTCTAAAATGGGGTCACTTGTGGGGGGTTTCTACTGTTTAGGCACACCAGGGGCTCTGCAAACGCAACGTGACGTCTGCATCAAAGTCTGCATTTCAAAAGTCATTACTCCCCTTCTGAGCCCCGACGTGTGCCCAAACAGTGGTTTACCCCCACACATGGGGTATCAGCGTACTCAGGAGAAACTGGACAACAACGTTTGGGGTCCAATTTCTCCTGTAACCCTTGGGAAAATAAAAAATTCTGGGCTAAAAAATTATTTTTGAGGAAAGAAAACGTATTTATTATTTTCACGGCTCTGTGTTATAAACTTCTGTGAAGCACTTGGGGGTTGAAAGTGCTCACCTCACATCTAGATAAGTTCCTTTGGGGGTCTAGTTTCCAAAATGGGGTCACTTGTGGGGGGTTTCTACTGTTTAGGCACACCAGGGGCTCTGCAAACGCAACGTGACGCCCGCAGACCATTCCATCAAAGTCTGCATTTCAAAACGTCACTACTTCACTTCCGAGCCCTGGCATGTGCCTAAACAGCAGTTTACCCCCACATATGGGGTATCAGCGTACTCAGGAGAAACTGGACAACAACTTTTGGGGTAAAATTTCTCCTGTTACCCTTGGGAAAATAAAAAATTGCAGGCTACAAGATCATTTTTGAGAAAATAATTTTTTATTTTTATTTTCATGGCTCTGCATTATGAACTTCTGTGAAGCACTTGGGGGTTCAAAGTCCTCACCACACATATAGATTAGTTCCTTTGGGGGTCTAGTTTCCAAAATGGGGTCATTTGTGGGGGATCTCCAATGTTTAGGCATACAGGGGCTCTCCAAACGTGACATGGTGTCCGCTAATGATTGGAGCTAATTTTCCATTTAAAAAGCCAAATGGCGTGCCTTCCCTTCCGAGCCCTGCCGTGCGCCCAAACAGTGGTTTACCCCCACATATGGGGTATCAGCGTACTCAGGACAAACTGGACAAGAACATTTGGGGTCCAATTTCTCCTATTACCCTTGGCAAAATAGGAAATTCCAGGCTAAAAAATCATTTTTGAGGAAAGAAAAATTATTTTTTATTTTCATGGCTCTGCGTTATAAACTTCTGTGAAGCACCTGGGGGTTTAAAGTGCTCAATATGCATCTAGATAAGTTCCTTGGGGGGTCTAGTTTCCAAAACGGGGTCACTTGTGGGGGAGCTCCAATGTTTAGGCACACAGGGGCTCTCCAAACGCGACATGGTGTCCACTAACAATTGGAGCTAATTTTCCATTCAAAAAGTCAAATGGCGCGCCTTCCCTTCCGAGCCCTGCCGTGTGCCCAAACAGTGGTTTACCCCCACATATGAGGTATCAGCGTACTCGGGAGAAATTGCCCAACAAATTTTATGATCCATTTTATCCTATTGCCCATGTGAAAATGAAAAAATTGAGGCAAAAATATTTTTTTTGTGAAAAAAAAGTACTTTTTCATTTTTACAGATCAATTTGTGAAGCACCTGAGGGTTTAAAGTGCTCACTATGCATCTAGATAAGTTCCTTGGGGGGTCTAGTTTCCAAAATGGGGTCACTTGTGGGGGAGCTCCAATGTTTAGGCACACAGGGGCTCTCCAAACGCGACATGGTGTCCGCTAACGATGGAGATAATTTTTCATTCAAAAAGTCAAATGGCGCTCCTTCCCTTCCGAGCCTTACCATGTGCCCAAACAGTGGTTTACCCCCACATGTGAGGTATTGGTGTACTCAGGAGAAATTGCCCAACAAATTTTAGGATCCATTTTATCCTGGTGTTCATGTGAAAATGAAAAAATTGAGGCTAAAAATTTTTTTTGTGAAAAAAAAGTACTTTTTCATTTTTACAGATCAATTTGTGAAGCACCTGGGGGTTCAAAGTGCTCACTATGCATCTAGATACGTTCCTTGGGGCGTCTAGTTTCCAAAATGGGGTCACTTGTGGGGGAGCTCCAATTTTTAGGCACACAGGGGCTCTCCAAACGTGACATGGTGTCCGCTAAAGAGTAGAGCCAATTTTTCATTCAAAAAGTCAAATGGCGCTCCTTCCCTTCCAAGCCCCGCCGTGCGCCCAAACAGTGGTTTACCCCCACATATGAGGTATCAGTGTACTCAGGACAAATTGGACAACAACGTTCGTGGTTCAGTTTCTCCTTTTACCATTGGTAAAATAAAAAAATTGTTGCTAAAAGATAATTTTTGTGACTAAAAAGTTAAATGTTCATTTTTTCCTTCCATGTTGCTTCTGCTGCTGTGAAGTACCTGAAGGGTTAATAAACTTCTTGAATGTGGTTTTGAGTACCTTGAGGGGTGCAGTTTTTAGAATGGTGTCACTTTTGGGTGTTTTCAGCCACATAGACCCCACAAACTGACTTCAAATGTGAGGTGGTCCCTAAAAAAAATCGTTTTGTAAATTTCGTTGTAAAAATGAGAAATCGCTGGTCAAATTTTAACCCTTATAACTTCCTAGAAAAAAAAATTTTGTTTCCAAAATTGTTCTGATGTAAAGTATACATGTGGGAAATGTTATTTATTAACTATTTTGTGTCATATAACTCTCTGGTTTAACAGAATAAAAATTCAAAATGTGAAAATTGCGAAATTTTCAAAATTTTCGCCAAATTTCCATTTTTATCACAAATAAACGCAGAATTTATTGACCTTAATTTACCACTAACATGAAGCCCAATATTTCACGAAAAAACAGTCTCAGAACCGCTAGGATCCGTTGAAGCGTTCCTGAGTTATTACCTCATAAAGGGACACTGGTCAGAATTGCAAAAAACGGCAAGGTCTTTAAGGTCAAAATAGGCTGGGTCATGAAGGGGTTAAACACAGGTTGTAATGAACCAAAATAGGTTAAAAGCCAAGGGGTGATCACTTTCACAAGCCACTATATATATATACATATTACAAGTTGAGGGGTATTTTGTTTTGGTGATCTGCGCAAATCAAAATGACAAATATTTTGAGTTTGCTGTGACCTGCAAATTTCATGTATGACACTAGGGTTGAGCGAAAAGGGTCGGCCACTTTCAGAAGTCGCCGACTTTTGGCAAAGTTGGGTTTCATGAAACCCGACCCGACCCCTGTGTGGGGTCGGCCATGAAGTCGGCGATCTTCTGAATGTGGTATCGGAATTCCGATCCCGATTCCCGATATGTTTGCAATATCGGAAATCGGTATCGGAATCCATATTTAATTTAAAATAAAGAATTAAAATAAAAAATATCGCAATACTTACCCTCTGACGCGCCCTGGTACTAACCGGAACCTTCCTTCCTTCGAATCAGCGCTTCCAGGACCTGGCGGTGACGTCGCGGTGACGTCGCGGCTTGTGATTGGTCGCGCGGCCACCCATGTGACCACCCATGCGACCAATCACAAGCCGCGACGTCACCGCGACATCACCGAAGGTCCTGGAAGGGCTGATTCGAACGAAGGAAGGCTGCCGGAAAGAAGCAGGGCCCGTCCGAGGGTGAGTATATTCCTATTAGGTATATACTCACCCTCGGACGGGCCCTGCTTCTTTCCGGCAGCCTTCCTTCCTAAGAATCAGCCCTTCCAGGACCTTCGGTGACGTCGCGGTGACGTCGAGGCTTGTGATTGGTCGCGTGAGCGGTCACATGGGCGGCCGCGCGACCAATCACAAGCCGCGACGTCACCGCGACGTCACCGCCAGGTCCTGGAAGCGCTGATTCGAAGGAAGGAAGGTTCCGGTTAGTACCAGGGCGCGTCAGAGGGTAAGTATTGCGATATTTTTTATTTTAATTCTTTATTTTACACTTAAATATGGATCGCAGGGCCTGAAGGAGAGTTTCCGCTCCTTCAGACCCTGGGAACCATTGGAAACCCAATGCACTGCATTGGGTTTCGAGTTTCGGCCGACCCCGACCCCGACTTTTTTATAGGATCGGCCGATTTCACTCGACCCGACTTTTGAAAAAGTTGGGTTTCGTGAAACCCG
Organism: Ranitomeya imitator; assembly: GCF_032444005.1. Lineage (NCBI taxonomy): Eukaryota > Metazoa > Chordata > Amphibia > Anura > Dendrobatidae > Ranitomeya > Ranitomeya imitator. Next base: position 324,402,697 of record NC_091286.1, on the reverse strand, counting down.
ACCCGATCCTATAAAAGTAAAGGTCGCTCAACCCTATATGACACCTGCTAGTAATCAACATTACTAGCAGGTGTCATACAGTACAAGTACTTTAGATTTTTCAATGATCCGATTTGCTAATTTGATGCACATAAATGTTGAGTTAGTGAACTTTATAATTTCTAGAAATGTGGGATTCTTGTATGGATGTAATTACAAAAAATTGACTTAGTACAGAATTTGCATTTTTTATCTTGTGCAGAAGGACAATTCATGAGGGCACAGGACCAAATGGAACTGACAACTTTGTAGTCAGTGACCTGTGACCTCTCTAAGCAATTTCTTTTTCCAAAAAAACTTAAATGGTCCTTTGTCCGGTAACTTTCTTCCAGCACTCAGCATCCTCTTCTTTACTCTTCACCAAGGCATCCAATGCTGAGAAAGACATTCCAACGTGCTTGAACCAACGTGCTGACTAAGCCTTGGGCAACACACATCCTGATGTTACAAAGACGTTGTGATATCAGAGGCATGCTCACTGCTGGAAACAAAACAAATGTCTAATTTCAGGTCATCATTCTACCGAGACAGAATCTATTGAGTCAGGTGGTGTATGGAATGGAGCAGACAGTCGGTTTGAGAGAATGTAGAATAAAGGTATAAAAAATTCAATTTTTTAGATATATTTAAAATCCAACCGGTACGAAAAAATAAAGAAATGCATGTGTATAGATTGTTATGCATTTCAAAGTCCCTAGGTTCCTAATTATAACTGGAAAAACCATTTAAACTGTCTGTCTTAGGCCAGTTTCACACGTCCTGCTATTTCCAGTACCAGAAAAAACGGAGATACCCATGTCTGTGTGTCTGTTTGTCACATCTGTGTGGCATCAATGTGCTATTCGTGTGTCCGTGTGTACCATCCATGTGTGAACCGTGTGCTGTCCGTGTGGATACGTTCCAAAGGTTTGTATCTGAAATGAAGGGTAAATGCAGTAATTAAATGGTTAGAGATGTCAAAGGTGTGATCCATTAGTGATTATGTGTTTAAAGCGTGTCAAAAACATTTGGCTCAATGACATCTCAGCTTTGGCTTGTGTGTTAGTAGGCCTTTGGTATGACAAATATGTCAAGGTCTAGACACCTGGCTAGAAAAGAAACAATTTGTTTCAATGTTAACCCTCTAGCTTTAAAAATGCACACAGACAGCACACAGATAGCACACAGATGGCATCTGTGTGCAGTACATGTTTACATGAAACCATTGACTTGTATGGGTTCGTGTGAGCTGTGCAGCTGCACAAAAATGGACATGTCACCATGGGGGGCACAGATATGTGCACAGACCCATTCATTTGAATGGGTCTACATGTGTCAGTGTCTCCAGTACATGTGAAAACAGTCACCACACGTACTGGAGACGCAGATGTGTGAAACTGGCCTAAAGGTACATACCCATTTGCGAGAAAAAAAAGGTCCGATAACCGGAATGAAAAAACAGACGAGTGCTATGCGAGTGTCATGCGAGTGTCATGTGAGTGTAATGCGATTTTGGTGCGATTTTTCCATGGAACATCCGCATAACATGCTTATGCAATCCATATGCAATGCAATTTTAACATGAGGTTTTACATACAATAGTTCTCTGTATGTAAAAGCTCATGTTAAAATCGTATTGTAAAATACAAAATACAACTGTACACATCGTTTCAAAACAAAATAATGAGATATATATATATATATTAGACAGATAGATAGATAGATAGATAGATAGATAGATAGATAGATAGATAGATAGATAGATAGATAGATAGATACAAAAAAGAAGAAGGCAGCACTCCATTTTTTCTTTATCAAGTGTGCAAGGTTTAATCAGACCCACATGTCTGTACGACGCTTCGGCTCCGAATGAGCCTTTCTCAAGCCTTGAGAAAGGCTCAATGAGAGCCGAAACGTCGTACAGACATCTGGGTCTGATTAAACCTTGCACACTTGATAAAGAAAAAATGGAGTGCTGCCTTCTCTTTTGAATCTATGGACTTTGGATAACCGGTGGACGGGTTGCCTGAAGGCTCTGCACCCAGAGATAAGTGAAAGTGTTGTGCTGTTCCTTTTCTAATAATAGATAGATAGATAGATAGATAGATAGATAGATAGATAGATAAATAGATTAAAAGCCGGCAGATGCCGTGTGCAGTAAAGACTAGAATAGATAGAATAGAAATGAACACAGAGTATAGGTGTATGTTTGTATATATATGTATATTTATATATATATATATATATATATATATATATGTCAGTGACACACACACACATATATATATATATTACATATATATATATTTTATATATATATATATATACATATATATATATTATATATATATATATATATATATATATATATATATATATATATATATATATATATTAGCTGAAGAGCCCGGCTTTGCCTGGGCATAGTAAATATCTGTGGTTAGTTATAGCACCTCACTTCTCTTATTTTCCCATCACGCCTCTCATTTTCCCCCTCACATCTCTCATTTTCTCCCTTACACCTCTCATTTTCCCCCTCACTCCTCTTATTTTCCCCCTCAGTCCTCTCATTCCCCCCTCACTCCTCTCATTCCCCCATAACACTTGTCATATCGACCTCACATCTGTCATCTTCCGATCACTCCACTATTTTCTTTCACTTCCCTCATTTTGCACTCACCTTTTCATTTTCACCTCACGCCCCTCATTTTCACCTCACACCTCTCATTTTCCCCTCAGTATATACATGTTTGTCATCTCCCTTATATATAGTATACACCTGTATGTCATCTCCTGTATATAGAATATACCTGTATGTCATCTCCCCTGTAAATAGTATATACCTGCTGTATGTCATCTCCTCCTGTATATTGTATATACCTATGTGTCATCTTCTCCTGTATATAGTATTTACCTGTATATCATCTCTTCTGTATATACTATATACCTGTATTTCATCTCCTCCTATATATAGTATATACCTGTATGTAATCTCCTGTATATAGTTTATACCTGTATGTCATTGCCCCTGCATATAGTATATACCTGTTGTTTGTCATCTCCTCCTCTATATACCTACGTGTCATCTCCTCTTTTATATAGTATATACCTGTATGTCATCTCCTCCTGTATATAGTATATATGTGTGTCATCTCCTCCTGTATATAGTATATACCTGTAAGTCATCTCTTCCTGTATATAGTATATATCTGTGTGTCATCTGCTCCTGTATATAGTATATACCTGTGTGTCATCTCCTCCTGTATATAGCATGTACCTGTATGTCATCTGCTCCTGTATATAGTATATATCGATGTGTCATCTCCTCCTGTATATAGTATATACGTGTGTCATCTCCCCTGTATATAGTATATACCTGTGTGTCATCTCCTCCTGTATATAGTATGTTCCTGTATGTCATCTTCCCTGTATATAGTATGTACCTGTATGTCATCTCCTCTGTATATAGTATATACCAGTGTGCCATCTCCTCCTGTATATAGTATATACCTGTGAGTCATCTCCCCTGTATATAGTATATACCTGTGTGTCATCTCCTGTATTAGACCTTGATCACACATTATTTGCTCAGTATTTTTACCTCAGTATTTGTAAGCTAAATTGGCAGCCTGATAAATCCCCAGCCAACAGGAAGCTCTCCCCCCCTGGCAGTATATATTAGCTCACACATACACATAATAGACAGGTCATGTGATTGACAGCTGCCGTATTTCCTATATGGTACAGTTGTTGCTCTTGTAGTTTGTCTGCTTATTAATCAGATTTTTATTTTTGAAGGATAATACCAGACTTGTGTGTGTTTTAGGGCGAGTTTCATGTGTCAAGCGACATACATGTAGCGACTTTAATGAGATGAGTTTTGTGTGGTGACATGCGTGTAGCAATTTTTTGTGTGTCGAGTTCCATGTGACAGGTTAGTGTAGTGTAATGTGCTGCTGCAGTGTAGTATAGAGCAACCTCCACCAGGGGGTGCTGGATAAGGAAAGGAGGCTGCACACACAGCACAGCAACACTGAACAACAACACAGGTGTCACAGGTAATGAAAGGGACATGAGACAAGCCAAGGTCATACACAGAGATAGCAGCGCGGTACAGAAGGGGCGAGTAGAGAATCGTCGGGGACAAGCAAGACGTCAGAACCTACCGGGAACGTGGTAACCAAAACGTGAGACGAAAAACGGAGTCTGGGTACAGGCCAAAAGGCAGAACAAGTAATATATGGGTGTAGGCATCTGCATATTTCCCATAAGGGATGGCGGCAGTGTTCTGGAATCACTGCGTTGAGAAACACGTGATGGTGTCTCCGCGGTGTTGGATGTTTTGGTCTCCCCGAGGCCAATCATCTGTGCCTTTATAGCCTTTTTACTAGGCACTGCTCCTAATAGCCAGATTCCTACTCCACACTGATGAGGGGCAAAACCCCCGAAACAGCTGTTTGTGGATGGATACCATGCTTGGCATAGGTGGCTTTCCTTCATAGGATGCTGCCCTTCCCGTGGTTGTTCCTTCCCGGGGAAAGGCCTGGCTATTCACTGCTTGCGTCGAGAAACACGTGATGGTGTCTCCGCAGCTTCTTTACATGCATCTGCATATTTCCCATAACGGATGGGGGCAGTGTTCTGGAATCACTGCGTTGAGAAACACGTGATGGTGTCTCTGCGGTGTTGGATGTTTTGGTCTCCCCGAGGCCAATCATCTGTGCCTTTATATGGGTGCAGGCAGTCAGAGGCAAAGAGGAACACTAGAACAGGGATCCAGGTCAGGAGCTCAAACAGTGCAGGATGAACTATAGCTGACACTGGCTCACAGGCTGCAGAGGACTTAAATAGCTCAGCCAGCTCCAGGGTGAGGCAGAAAGGATTAACTCCCACATGACCAGTCCAGAGACAAGAGAGCTGAACATAATCTCAGAACTGGATCATGACATGTAGCAAGTTGTGTGCAACAAGTTTTGCGCATGGCGAGTTTTGTGCGTGGCGAGTTTGATGTGTGGTGTGTTTTGAGTATGTGCAAGTTTTGTGTGAGGCAACTTTTGCATGTGTTGCAACTTTTGTGCATGTGGCAATTTTTCCGCGTGTGCAAGTCTTGCGTGTGGCGAGTTTTCCATGTGGTGAGCTTTGCATGTGTGGTGAGTTTTGCGTGAGCCTAGTTTTGCATGTGGCCAGTTTTGCGCGTGGCGAGTTTTGAGCAGCGACTTTTGTGTTTCGACTTTTATGTGGCGAGGTTGGTGTATGTGTGGTGAAATGTGTGCTGAGGGTGATATGTGTTCAAGCACGTGGTAGTGTGTGGCGCATTTTGTGTGTGTGTTCATATCCCCATGTGTGGTGAGTATCCCATGTCAGGGCCCCACCTTAGCAACTGTACGGTATATACTCTTTGGCGCCATCGCTCTCACTCTTTAAGTCCCCTTGTTCACATCTGGCAGCTGTCAATTTGCCTCCAACACTTTTCCTTTCACTTTTTCCCATTATGTAGATAGGGGAAAAATTGTTTGGTGAATTGGAATGTGCGGGGTTATAATTTTGCCTCACAACATAGCCTATGATGCTCTCAAGGTCCAGACGTGTGACTGTGCACAATTTTGTGGCTGTAGCTGCGACGGTGCAGATGCCAATCCCGGACATACACACATACGCACACACATTCAGCTTTATATATTAGATATATATTTATACAAATATATATATATATATATATATATGTGTTAAATATGCTTATTTTGCACATTTATTTATCAGGACTATTCACTAGGTGCGTTACTCTTTAAAAAAAAATGTCATGATATTTTCATAAAAAATGTAGTGGTTTATTGAATTGTCCACAGAAAAACGACATTGCAGAAAAACATAAAAATAGATGAAATAGTTATGAATGGATTGTCCATTCGTTCCTTTCAGTGCTTGTTCCTCTTTCTTTCTGAGATGGAGTAGAAGTCATATTTATTTCATGGAGTAGAATCATGGCTACCAGCTGTTCATCCCTTGTGTGACTTGTCTGAGGTCCATGGAGAATGATGGTGAAGGCCGGAGGTGACAGCCCCCACGTGACCACCCCCCCACCCTCCAAAGAGACGTTATTTATATGTCCCACAAACCACATGTTCTCTCTACATGGTGCTAACTTATACTCTGAGCTATATATACATAAATAGATTTTGTAATGTCAGCGAGAGGCAATGTGTTCAGTACAGAATTGAGAATAAGAGTAACTCAATTAATAATTAATATTTATCAATATATATCTTAATAATTCATAGAGAGATATATAGCAGAATAGCTGATAATTCATTTGTCGGCTTCTGCATAATCATTGTAGAAGCCAACAGGATATGACACATGGTTACATACAGTAAACCATTGCAGAACAGTTAGATTTTTATATGTTCCTCACTATTTATATTAGTAGTGTGTGTGTGTAAAATTTTGGAGCTGTAAGTGTTAAATTAAAGGATTAATTCACAGAAAAAACTGGCGTGGGCTCCCGCACAATTTTCTGTGCCAGAGAGGGAAAGCCAGTGACTGAGGACAGATATTAATAGCCTAGAGAGGGACCGTGGTTATTGCCCCCTCTGGCTAAAAACATCTGCCCTCAGCCACCCCAGAAGAGGCGCATCTGTAAGATGCGCAAATTCTGGCAGTTAGCCTCTCTCTTCCCCTTGCCCTCTAGCGGTGGCATATGGGGTAATAAGGGGTTAATGTCACCTTGCTATTGTAAGATGATATTAAGCCTATTTAATAATGGAGAGGTCTCAATAAGATGCTATATTTGAGAACCGCAGTGAATCCTATGATACTCAAATTACTTGACATCAAGGGGCATAGAATGCGGTCACTGCTGCAACCTCTTCCCTCTCTCTGAAACGAATCCTCAGGGGCTGGGCTATTCCTTGTGCGATATGCTTGTGATCTGCACAATGACAGCGCACTCTATTATCCACTCAGGTCAGCATTAACAAGCTAGTAACAGAGCACTGTATTGGAATACCTGGCATGCAGATGACTGTGACTTGACAGAACGACTTTGAAACTGTTCACTAATTTATACAATACAAGAAAAAAAGCACAGGTGCTTTTCACAAAATTAGAATATTATAAAAAACATTAATTTAGTTCAGCTTTCCAATATAAAAATTGAAACTCATTATATAGAGTCATTGCATACAAAATGCATACTTTATATATTGAAGAACTGAAATATCGTATATACTCATGTATAAGTCAACCTGAGTATAAGCAGAGGCACCTAATTTCGCCACTGAGAAAACTGAGAAAGCGAATTGACTTGAGTATAAGCTGGATATGCATTGTCCCCACATCCCTTTCCTTGTATGCATGGCTCCTCATCCCTATCCTTGCACGCATGGGTCCTTATTAGTGATGAGCGAATTTGTTCTGAAAACGATTGCCAAACATAAATTCGGCATGAATATGGCCCATTCGAATTCGTGATCGGAAACACGAGCAAAATTTTATAACATTGATAAAAATCTGTGACATTCGGTAGAAGTGGAGGAAAATATTTGCACTGCCACAAAAGTATTTTCAGCACATTAGCAACGATAATGGTGGTGTATCATGACCTTTTGGCGTATGTTTGATGAAGGGAGGGGGTTTGCAGAGCTCAGAGGCGCAGCATTCTTGCAAAGTCTTTTTTTTTCTAACTTTATGGGTGCACATTGTGGCTAGCCAATCAGGGCGCAAGAAACACCCACAAAGTCCTGACACAATGGCTTGTGTCATTGGCTGCTGAAATCACATGGCCATCTCCATATAAATATGGGGCATCTTGTTTTGGTGCCATTTTGACACTGTAACAACACAGAGAGGCTGCTGCTGATGCTGACACTGTCAACAGCAAGATTTTAGCTAGTTAGTTAGGTGGTTGTATATCAGTCAGATAGTGTAGCTAGCTACAGTCCAGTGTCGATGTTAGATTTACCTTCCAGCACTTTTTTTTCTTTCTTTGGATATTACTGAGGTCCACAAAGAAAGCCAGCAGGGCACGTGTTGTGCACTGCTTCTATTGTGCTCCATGCACAATTATAGCATTCTAATTAATATTTTTTCACTAGCTAAATGTGAAAAACCCTGCTGTATCCCACATTTTAGCTAGTTAGCTAGGTGGTTGTACATCAGTCAGATAGTGTAGCTAGCTAGTGTCCAGTGTGCTTGTTAAATTTAACCTTCCAGCATTTTTGTTGTCATTACTGAGGTCCACAGACAATGCCAGCAGGGCACATGTCCTACAAGTGCACTGCTTCTATTGTGCAACACGCATGAGTATAGCATTCTAATTAATATTTTTTCACAAGTTAAATGTGATACAGCCTGCTGTATCCCACCTTGTCATTTAGTGCAGTGGTGACATAAAACTGTCTGCAGACCTAAGGCTATTTTCACACTTCCGTCTTTTCAGATCCGTTGCAGTGCATCGTTTTGGGAAAAAAAAAACGGATTCTGCAAATGTGCTCGCAGGATCCTTTTTTTCCCCATAGGCTTGTATTAGCGACGGATCGTGACGGATGGCCACACATCGCATCCGTCATGGGACAGATCCGTTCTGTTTTGGCAGACCGTCGTCTGGAAAAAACGTTCAATGTAACGTTTTTTGTCTGCGCCGAAAAAATGTACAGCGACGGATCCTGTGGCATCTGTCGTTGGCTAGAATGGAAGCCTATGGGCGCTGGATCCGTTGCTGTCCGTCAAATGACAGAATCCAGCAACAGATTCTGTTTTTTTACACTGAGCATGCCTGGAAGGATTTCTATTCCTTTAATTTAACCCATTTTTCCTGCAGCTGCTGCATCGACGGATCCGTCAAAAAATAGGATCCAGTGCATCCGTTTTTTACAGCTGCACAGGATCCGTCTTTTCAACACTTTGACGGATTGTGACTGATTCTAAAAGACGGAAATGTGAAAGTAGCCTAAGGCACATTAAAAAAGTAATATTTTTTTTCTGTTGCTAAATGTGAAACAGCGTGTTGTATCCCATTTTGTGGCAGTGTTACGGACCTGGCTGCAAACCTAATGCACATTAAAAAAATATATAATTTTTCAGTTGCAAAAAGTTAGACAACCTGTCGTATCACACTTTGTCATTTGTTTGGGTTGAAATTAAGCTGTAGATGCCTGATTCATAGGCCACAAAAAATTCAACTGATATTAAGGTCATACAATAAGAGACCTGACTTTTAATTAGTTTGTGGCATCTAGTGTGTTATAGAGGCCTGATCCAGAGGCCACAAAAAAATTTTCTGTTATTAACGTCAAACAGTAAGGGACCTGACTTTAAAATAGTTTAGAGCATCTAATATTTTAAACAGGACTGATCCAGAGGCCACAAAAAAATTCTTCTGATATTAACATCATACAGTAAGGGAACATACTTTAAAATAGTTTGTAGCATCTAGTATGTTATAGAGGTCTGAACCATAGGGCACAAAAAATTATTGTTATTAATGTCATAAACTAGGGGACCTGACTTTCAAATAGTTTGTAGCATAACTTCTTTGTCATACAGACCTCATCAACACTCAAGCAATTCTTTTTTCTGTGACTAACATGACGCAGCATGCCATATTTCAAAATGAAATTTACTGTCGCTGAAGTTCAGCTTTTTGCAGGGGTTGGGCAGAAATTAAAATTTTGTTGCTAATACTGTGCTCCTACCACACTATCTGAGCAACTTGATTGGGAAAAAGTGAGGCCTTGGTGGAAGGGGAGTTAGGCTTGGTGTTCAAGGTGAATGTGGGGTAGGTGGTAATGTTTGTGAAAACACTAGTGAAACAACATCACGTCCTAAGCAAAGACAACTAACAACTTATGTTACTGGACAGGCTAGCCCACTACCTTTCTTTTGCAGATGCACAGCGGTACACCTTGTCAATGATGCCAAGAAAGAGCATGTAGTCGAGTGGATGGCATGCGCAGCTTCAAGTGGCCTCTCCTCCTCTTCCTCCACCTCAACATCACACCCAGTACAGTCCACAGAGATGGCACCCAAATTCCCCTTGCTTCCCCCATGTCCCAACTATCCAACTGACTGTAGAGAACCACAGATGGATGAGTCTGAAGAAGATGATGATGATGATGTGTTAGATCCTAGTTGGCATGAACACAGAGGCACACAGCTGAGTAGGTCATTTGAGGAGGACAACGAGGAGGTTACGTTGCAGTGTACGTCACAGACACCTAGTGATGCATCCACGATGAGCAATGCATCCTCTGCCACAACTGTGCCTGTGACCAGCAGCATCTGCTGGTCTGCAGCTCACAGGGGTGGCAAGGGTTGCGTAGTCTGAGTCTTTTTGACATGGCAAAGGATGAGCCAACTCACGTAATCTGCCACCTTTGCAAAAAAAAAAAAAATGAGTCGAGGTAAAAAGTGCAATAATCTGGCTGCTACAGGTGTTAGGGGTCGAGTTCCTGCCTCTGCACAGGGGGAATCTCGGGCCATCTCCGCTGCGGTCTCCCATTCTTCTCCTGCCGCAGTGGAGCTTGCTCAGCAGAGACATCGATCCCAGCGTCTCGCTCAGTCTGACTCTGTGCTTAGAGTTACTGCTACGTTTCCTGCTTCTCCCATTGAAGTCAGTGCTGGGCAGCGGCGAGCGGACGTTTCTGGGGCTAAGTCCTGTTTTTCACATTCTGAGCATGCCCAGAGTAAGATCTCTCAGTGGAGATCGAGGGTCACATGATCAGATACTGCAGCTAAGGTCCTTGTAGCTGCTAGGACTAAATCCTGCTTTGCACTCTGAGCATGCCCAGGGCGAGATCTCTCAGTGGAGATCCAGGGTCACATGCTCAGGTGCTGCAGCACTCCATTGGTCCTTCTTTGGAAGGTCCTAAACATGCTGCAGCTATTTAAGCCTCGCATGGCCGCACGGCCATGCGCTAGTATTGTCTTGATATTATGTGTGTGTGTAGATGGATGTATGTCGATGGATGAAAGCTCCTAAGTATCCCTCCCTAGAGTTGTTGACTGCTCGCGGATGATGGTAGCTATCTAGCGCCCGACTAGCCATCTGCACGTAACACACATCACAGCGTCCTGTTGCTGTGCCCACCAGTACGGCGCCGTGCGCTTCCTCTGCGCTTTCCTTACCCAAGCCTGGGTGGTTAGTGGCGTCCGTCAGTGCGGCACCGCACGCACTCTCGTGCCTATAGATTCTATTTAATAAGTTTCCTTACACACCCAGTTGCGGTGTTGTGCCAGCAAGTGTCTAATCGGACTTCAATCCTGTGTAGGGGTTGAGTTCGCTGACTTCTTGCTCGCGCTCTATGTGCGGTACTGCAGTCCTGTGACGCAACAGGATCGCTTCCTTCACGCAGGGTGAAGTTAACCCATGTGTGTATACTTAGTACCGCCATATAGTCCGTCTTACTAGCAGCAGGGTCTTTTACCTGCACGGTGGACCTCGGACTGCGAACGCACCTAGTTTCATATTATCTATACTTGGTGCGTTCCGCCGGTCCTTAACATAATACTAGCGCCAAGGTCTGGCTAGTAATGACGGACGATCAGCGTTCACAGCGGTACATCCAGCAGCTGGAGGGAAGGTTGGCGGCTCTTGAGCGTTCAACCACAGCTGTGGATGTTACTGCTGTCGCTGTTCAGGCTGCAAGTGTGGCTGCAGCTACCTTGTCCACTGCCGCCCCTGTACCGACGCTATCTCGCCTCCCGCTACCAGAGAAATTTTCTGGTGACAGCAAGTCCTGTAGGGGTTTCGTGAGTCAGTGCTCAATACATCTCGAGCTTCTGGCCTCTCGTTTCCCTACAGAGCGGGCTAAGGTGGGCTTTATCATATCATTATTGTCGGACAGGGCGTTGCAGTGGGCTACGCCGCTGTGGGAGCGTGGCGATCATGTGGTGCAGAGTGCTCCGTTATTCCTGTGCACTCTGAAACAGGTCTTTTTAGGACCTCGTGTCACCCATGATACGGCGCTCCAACTGTTGGCATTGACTCAGGGCTCGTCCTTGGTCAGCCATTTTGCCGTCCACTTCCGTACCCTAGCATCTGAGCTGGAGTGGTCGGATAAGGCCCTTATTCCTATATTTTGGAGGGGGCTGGCTGACCATGTTAAGGACGCCCTGGCCACTAGGGAGATTCCCGCCACACTGGAAGAGTTAATAACAGTGTCTACTTGTATTGACCTCCGTTTTCACGAGCGGAGGTTAGAGCGAGCCCAGTGTAGGCAGAGGTTTCGGCTGGCTCCCACCTTCGCCAAACCTTTAGAGTCTCCAGACCAGGCTCCTGAGTCCCATGAGCCTATGGTAGTGTCACAAGCGGGATCTAAGTCCCGGACCGCTCGTGCACTCCAGGTTTGTCATGTTTGCCAACAGTCAGGACATCTTGCCACCAGATGTCTCCAGCTGTCGAGGAAACGTCAGCGTCTAGTGGTAGTAGGTGGAGGTGCACTAGACACGGCGACGTTTGCCTCCAAATTGTCATTTAAGGGGACAATAACATTAGGCTCTTCCTCCCACTCGGTAGAGCTCTGCATTGATTCTGGGGCGGAGGGCAATTTTATGTCTTCTGCCTTCGCCCAACGTCACGCAATACCCCTGGTTATGCTACCTCAACCAGTAACGGTACGAGTGGTGAATGGGTCGACACTGCCCGCACAGATAACACATCAGACCATCCCTTTTACTCTCTCCATGTCACCATCCCATCAGGAGATTATATCTCTGCTCATCATTCCTGAGGGGATTGATGAGGTCCTGTTGGGGATACCTTGGTTACGGTACCACTCTCCTCACATCGAGTGGTCCTCAGGCAGAATTCTGGGATAGGGTGAATCATGTGGGGGTAGGTGTCACCGAGAGGGCATTCAGGTTGCTACTACGGAGGTATCCGCAGATCTATCCTCTCTCCCCAAGCAATATTGGTCGTATGCAGACATGTTCTCCAAAAAGGCGGCGGAGACCCTTCCGCCCCATCGCCCCTATGACTGTCCGATTGATCTCTTGCCTGGTGCTGAGCCTCCCCGGGGTCGAGTCTATCCATTATCTCTCCCGGAGACGGAGGCAATGTCTCAGTACATTCAAGAGAATCTGGCAAGAGGGTTCATCAGGAAGTCAGTGTCACCTGCTGGGGCAGGGTTCTTTTTCGTGCAGAAGAAGAATGGGGAACTACGTCCATGCATAGACTACAGGGGTCTTAACGCTATCACCGTTAAGAACAAGTATCCTTTGCCCTTGATATCTGAGCTTTTCGATAGGCTTCGGGGAGAAAGGGTGTTTACCAAACTAGATCTGCGGGGTGCTTACAACCTGATTCGCATCCGTGAGGGGAACGAATGGAAAACGGCGTTTAACACCAGAGATCGGCACTATGAGTATCTGGTGATGCCCTTCGGGCTCTGTAATGCCCCAGCCGTTTTATAAAGACTATGTCAACTACATCTTCCGGGATATGCTTTCCACCTCGGTTGTAGTCTATCTGGATGATATTCTCATCTTTTCTCCAGATATTGACTCCCACCGGAGAGATGTTGGCAGAGTCTTCGACCTCCTACGGGCAAACTCTCTTTATGCTAAGTTGGAGAAGTGTATGTTTGAGCAGGAGTCTTTACCGTTCCTGGGCTATATCATCTCCACCCAGGGATTGGCTATGGATCCTGCCAAACTACAGGCTGTGATGGACTGGCAAGAGCCCCATTCTCTTAAGGCGGTGCAGTGCTTTATGGGGTTCATTAACTATTACCGCCAGTTCATTCCCCACTTCTCAACTCTGGTAGCTCCCTTGGTAGCCCTCACCAAGAAGGGAGCAAATCCCAAAGTGTGGTCTGGAGAGGTCTCCAGGGCCTTTTCTTCTACTAAGTCTCATTTTGCTAGCGCTCCCATCCTACATCGTCCCGATGTCGATAAGCCGTTTATAATGGAGGTGGATGCCTCTTCCGTTGGTGCTGGAGCAGTCCTCTTCCAAAAGGATGCTCAAGGTCGGAAGCATCCGTGCTTCTTCTTCTCCAAGACCCTCACACCAGCGGAGAGGAATTATTCCATCGGGGACAGGGAGTTGCTAGCGATGAAATTGGCTTTCTCAGAGTGGAGACATCTCTTGGAGGGGGCTCGTTTTCCCTTTCAAGTTTTCACAGACCACAAAAATTTGCTATATTTGCAAACAACCCAGCGGCTAAATTCTCGCCAGGCCAGATGGTCCTTATTCTTCTCCCGATTCCACTTCACCCTCCATTATCTCACTGGGGAGAAGAACATTCGAGCTGATGCCCTTTCTCGCTCTGTTGTGTCATCTGAGGAGGAGGAAGGAGAGCCTCGGCTTATTGTTCCTTCTGAGAGCTTGAGAACCGTGGCTCTGGTGTCACTTGAGTCTGTGCCTCCGGGCAAGACTTTTGTGCCCATAAATATGCGACCGGAGGTTCTCTCTTGGGCTCATTCCTCCAGGGTGGGTGGACACTTTGGGACAAAAAGGACATCTGAGCTGCTGGCGAGGACGTACTGGTGGCCACATATGCTCCGAGATGTCAGAGATTACGTTCTGGCATGTGTCTCATGCGCCAAAAATAAGTCTCCTCGACAACGGCCGTCTGGGTTACTCTATCCCTTGCCGGTGGCAGACAGGCCCTGGGAGATGGTCGGGATGGACTTTGTAGTGGGTTTGCCCAAGTCTCGTGGCTGTACCGTCATTTGGGTTATTACCGATCATTTCTCGAAAATGGTGCATTTGGTGCCGCTCCCACGGTTACCTTCTGCACGGGCCTTGGCAGCGTTGTTCATAAGACACATCTTCCACCTACACGGCATGCCAGACAAAATTGTCAGTGACCGGGGTCCCCAGTTTGCGTCTCGGTTCTGGAGAGAGCTTTGTCGTCTTTTCAGCATTGAGTTAAATCTCTCTTCCGCATATCATCCTGAGACGATTGGGTTGGTAGTGAGGGTCAATCAGACTCTGGTAACATATCTACGACATTTTGTTTCTGCCAGGCAGGATGACTGGGCATCTTTATTACCATTGGCAGAGTTCGCCCTTAATAACGCTGTAGCCGACTCCACTGGTCAGACTCCTTTCCTCCTTAATTACGGCCAGCATCCGCGGGTTCCTGTAACTATGCCCGTGTCCTCTGCTGACTCCAGGGTGGCAGACTGGGCAGTGGAGGCACGGGACATTTGGGACCGCACTCAGGATGCTATTCGGGCCTCAAAGGAGAGAATGAGGTCCTCCGCCGATGCACATCAGCGCCCTGCCCCGACCTTTGCTCCTGGCGATTTAGTGTGGCTCTCCGCCCGTAACATCAGGCTGCGTGTAGAGTCCACTAAGATTGCACCTCGCTACTTGGGTCCCTTCAATGTCCTCGAACAGGTTAATCCTGTGGTCTACCGTCTGGCCCTTCCTCCACGCCTTGGTATCACCGACACCTTTCATGTGTCCCTCCTTAAGCCCGTATACAGGTCCTTCTCAAAAAATTAGCATATAGTGTTAAATTTCATTATTTACCATAATGTAATGATTACAATTAAACTTTCATATATTATAGATTCATTATCCACCAACTGAAATTTGTCAGGTCTTTTATTGTTTTAATACTGATGATTTTGGCATACAACTCCTGATAACCCAAAAAACCTGTCTCAATAAATTAGCATATCAAGAAAAGGTTCTCTAAACGACCTATTACCCTAATCTTCTGAATCAACTAATTAACTCTAAACACATGCAAAAGATACCTGAGGCTTTTATAAACTCCCTGCCTGGTTCATTACTCAAAACCCCCATCATGGGTAAGACTAGCGACCTGACAGATGTCAAGAAGGCCATCATTGACACCCTCAAGCAAGAGGGTAAGACCCAGAAAGAAATTTCTCAACAAATAGGCTGTTCCCAGAGTGCTGTATCAAGGCACCTCAATGGTAAGTCTGTTGGAAGGAAACAATGTGGCAGAAAACGCTGTACAACGAGAAGAGGAGACCGGACCCTGAGGAAGATTGTGGAGAAGGACCGATTCCAGACCTTGGGGAACCTGAGGAAGCAGTGGACTGAGTCTGGTGTGGAAACATCCAGAGCCACCGTGCACAGGCGTGTGCAGGAAATGGGCTACAGGTGCCGCATTCCCCAGGTAAAGCCACTTTTGAACCATAAACAGCGGCAGAGGCGCCTGACCTGGGCTACAGAGAAGCAGCACTGGACTATTGCTAAGTGGTCCCAAGTACTTTTTTCTGATGAAAGCAAATTTTGCATGTCATTCGGAAATCAAGGTGCCAGAGTCTGGAGGAAGACTGGGGAGAAGGAAATGCCAAAATGCCTGAAGTCCAGTGTCAAGTACCCACAGTCAGTGATGGTGTGGGGTGCCATGTCAGCTGCTGGTGTTGGTCCACTGTGTTTCATCAAGGGCAGGGTCAATGCAGCTAGCTATCAGGAGATTTTGGAGCACTTCATGCTTCCATCGGCTGAAATGCTTTATGGAGATGAAGATTTCATTTTTCAGCACGACCTGGCACCTGCTCACAGTGCCAAAACCACTGGTAAATGGTTTACTGACCATGGTATTACTGTGCTCAATTGGCCTGCCAACTCTCCTGACCTGAACCCCATAGAGAATCTGTGGGATATTGTGAAGAGAAAGTTGAGAGACGCAAGACCCAACACTCTGGATGAGCTTAAGGCCGCTATTGAAGCATCCTGGGCCTCCATAACATCTCAGCAGTGTCACAGGCTGATTGCCTCCATGCCACGCCGCATTGAAGCAGTCATTTCTGCCAAAGGATTCCCGACCAAGTATTGAGTGCATAACTGAACATTATTATTTGTTGGTTTTTTTGTTTGTTATTAAAAAACACTTTTATTTGATTGGATGGGTGAAATATGCTAATTTATTGAGACAGGTTTTTTGGGTTATCAGGAGTTGTATGCCAAAATCATCAGTATTAAAACAATAAAAGACCTGACAAATTTCAGTTGGTGGATAATGAATCTATAATATATGAAAGTTTAATTGTAATCATTACATTATGGTAAATAATGAAATTTAACACTATATGCTAATTTTTTGAGAAGGACCTGTACATGTCCCAGTTTTCTGAGTCATCTGCCGGGACATCGGGTTCGTCTACGGATGATTAGGAGGTGAACGCTATTTTGGGGTACAAGGTGGTACAAAATTCTATTTGGTGGATTGGAAGGGTTATGGCCCTGAGGACAGGTCCTGGGAGCCTGCTGAGCACATTCGGGCTCCGCAGCTCATTGCTGCCTTCGAACGTAGCGAGGCCCAAGGAGGGGGGGTCCTAAGAGGGGGGGTAATGTTAGGGGTCGAGTTCTTGCCTCTGCACAGGGGGAATCTCGGGCCATCTCCGCTGCGGTCTCCCATTCTTCTCCTGCCGCAGTGGAGTTTGCTCAGCAGAGACGTCGATCCCAGCGTCTCGCTCAGTCTGACTCTGTGCTTAGAGTTACTGCTGCATTTCCTGCTTCTCCCATTGAAGTCAGTGCTGGGCAGCGGCGAGCGGACGTTTCTGGGGCTAAGTCCTGTTTTTCACATTCTGAGCATGCCCAGAGTAAGATCTCTCAGTGGAGATCGAGGGTCACATGATCAGATACTGCAGCTAAGGTCCTTGTAGCTGCTAGGACTAAATCCTGCTTTGCACTCTGAGCATGCCCAGGGCGAGATCTCTCAGTGGAGATCCAGGGTCACATGCTCAGGTGCTGCAGCACTCCATTGGTCCTTCTTTGGAAGGTCCTAAACATGCTGCAGCTATTTAAGCCTCGCATGGCCGCACGGCCATGCGCTAGTATTGTCTTGATATTATGTGTGTGTGTAGATGGATGTATGTCGATGGATGAAAGCTCCTAAGTATCCCTCCCTAGAGTTGTTGACTGCTCGCGGATGATGGTAGCTATCTAACGCCCGACTAGCCATCTGCACGTAACACACATCACAGCGTCCTGTTGCTGTGCCCACCAGTACGGCGCCGTGCGCTTCCTCTGCGCTTTCCTTACCCAAGCCTGGGTGGTTAGTGGCATCCATCAGTGCGGCACCGCACGCACTCTCGTGCCTATAGATTCTATTTAATAAGTTTCCTTACACACCCAGTTGCGGTGTTGTGCCAGTAAGTGTCTAATCGGACTTCAATCCTGTGTAGGGGTTGAGTTCGCTGACTTCTTGCTCGCGCTCTATGTGCGGTACTGCGGTCCTGTGACGCAACAGGATCGCTTCCTTCACGTAGGGTGAAGTTAACCCATGTGTGTATACTTAGTACCGCCATATAGTCCGTCTTACTAGCAGCAGGGTCTTTTACCTGCACGGTGGACCTCGGACTGCGAACGCACCTAGTTTCATATTATCTATACTTGGTGCGTTCCGCCGGTCCTTAACAACAGGTATGAACCTTCACATGTGCAATCAACATGTTTACTGCGGGAACTTCACTACACAAAAATGTGGACCAGTGAAACTCAACAACCATCAGTCACCCCATCAATCGCATCTGCTGCTTCCTCCTCCTCTGTTATTATGCCAATGATAGAGATGCAGGTCTTCAAATGCAGAACCTCGGGTTTTTTACCCGCTCCATTCAGGCTGACTGAGAGCCCGTCTTTAGCTGAAATGGAAGCGGACATGCCTGCTGTTTTGACCAATCTCATAGAACTAGCACACCACAAGTTTCTTGATTCACCATAACATTTTCATCTACACCATTCTCAACGTCCAGCAGTATGCCTGGTTCACCCTATTCCGCCATCTTTCAGCACTGCAGCCAGCCCATGGTTCCGCAGTGGTGATCATGTAAAAGATTGTTTCCTCCTACGCATGACAAAGCTAAAAGGTTGTACACCACCATGTTCAATCTGTTGGCCATAAAAATGCTGCCTTTCTGCCTGGTAGATACAGACATTTTCCGAAAGCTGATGGCCATCTCAGACCCCCAGTACCAATTACCCAGTTGCCATTACTTTTCTAAGAATGTCGCAGACAACATCTCCCATTCCTTGACAAAATTTCTGTCTGCCAGGATGCATTTCGCCACAGACACTTGGACAAGTAAGCATGGCCAAGGGCATTACATGTCGCTGACTGGGCACTGGGTGACTCTGGTGGCTGTGGGGACAGGTGCTGCTCCACAAGTCTTGGAATCTGCAAGGCTTGCAGGACAAACCTCTACACTAAACACTTCCTCCACTGCTTGTGCCTCCTCTATGGTTTCCACAGGTGCCCTCAACCTCATAGCAAAGCCCCACCACCTCCGTACTGCACATCCAGGGCTCACTGCAATCAGGCAGTCTAAAAATTGCCTTGGTCATCGCAGTCTTACAGCTGAAGAGTTTTGGACAGCTCTTCAGGCTGAGTTTGATTAATGGCTGTCTGCACTGAACCTGCATTCAGGAAAGGCCGTGTCCAATAGCAGTGGTACAGCGTATTCTCTACCACTATCTTGGCCTGGGTGAACTGCTCCAGAAAGCATGTAAGCTGTGTGCTCATATCTGCTGTTCACACTCCTTTGCTCATCGACTTGCATTAATACAGAGGTCTTTGTACATGACAGTTAGCAGGTTGATATGCAATGTGCCGACACTGTGGAATTCCACTCTGCACATGTTGCAGCAAGTGTGTCAGCAGCATTGATCCCTCACACAGTATGTCATGTCATATAGCCTGGGCCAACACAGTATGGATGTGGTGCATATCAGGTTTATAGAGTGGGCACAGATTAAAGTCCTTTGCACACTGCTGAACAGTTTCGAAATGGCTACTAAGATGGTTGGCGCTGAAGACGCTGTCATCAGCATCACTATTTTGGTCATCTATATGCTGGAGCAGACTTTGAATAGCCTGCAAGAGGAGTTGATAGTCCCAGAAGAAGAGGAGAAAGCAGAGGAATATACAGAAGGGATAACATTATCTCTAAGTTCAAGACTGCCATCAGACAGGCGGGTGATAAGGGAGGGTGGATTACTACAATCGAGGGAGGCTGGTGATAACAGACAAGCTGTTATTGAAGGTGCAAGATCCAAGGAACAAATGAAGGAAAAAGAGGTGATGGGTAAGCAACTGTCAGATGAGGAGGATAATCCTCCCCTCTCTGTTGTTCGTAGTTGGTGGGAGGGGATGGAGGAAACGAGCCTCATTACTACGCAGCCACCAACACAGCATGATCTGTTAGATCCAGGTTATAAAGCCAAATTTTGCCAGATGATTCCCACCCAAAAAAGGGACCCACAAATGATGGAGTATCAAAACATGCCTTTATGCAACCCCCAAGACAGCAGTGAAGCATACAGTTTGCATCGCAGCTCTACACTGCCAACCTCCGGCACGTCAATTTGTCATTGCCAAAACATTAGCAGCAGCAGTGGTGGAAGTGGAAGAAGCAACTTTTGTGAGTCCATTAACACTTTTTTTTAGACCAACTAGTGCACCAGCACAACAGAATCCAAGTCATACCCATGGTTAATGAATGGAGAGGATTGTGCAGGAGTAGAAGTGAATATAAATACCATCAGGAAGGGTTTGGACCCTTTCACATTTTGGTCTTCCAAAAATACAGGGGAACCCATGCAGGTTTTCTTTTTTAATTACTTATTTACAGTGCTGGAGCGGTTGATGAATACTCCCAACCGCCACACCTGCTCTCACTGTTATTAGCGGCAGCAGGTGTCAGCTGATGGAAGCTGTAGTCCCATCAGCTGACACCAGTGACTGGAGGAAAACTTTATACCTCCGATCACAGCTGAGCACTCACGCTGTCTTCTAACAGCATGAGAACCATGGTTCTCTGACCAGCATGGATGATTTGACCGCCAAACAGAAGCGCCACACCAGTGTTTCCAACGCTGTCAACCAGTGTGGGAAACACCAGCTTTTGTACTGTGTACAGTCATGGCCAAAAGTTTTGAGAATTACACCAAAATTATATTTTCACATGATCTGCTGCCCTCTGGTTTTTATTAGTGTTTGTCTGATGTTTATATCACATACAGAAATATAATTGCAATCATATTATGAGTACCAATAGGTTATATTGACAGTTAGAATGAGTTAATGCAGCAAGTCAATATTTGCAGTGTTGCCCCTTCTTCTTCAAGACCTCTGTAATTCTCCCTGGCATGCTCTCAATCAACTTTTGGACCAAATCCTGACTGACAGCAGTCCATTCTTGCATAATCAGTGCTTGCATTTTGCCAGAATTTGTTGGTTTTTGTTTGTCCACCCGTCTCTTGATGACTGACCACAAGTTCTCAATGGGATTAAGATCTGGGGAGTTCCAAGGCCATGGACCCAAAATCTCTATGTTTTGTTCCATGAGCCATTTAGTTATCACCTTTGCTTTATGGCAAGGTGCTCCATCATGCTGGAAAAGGCATTGTTGGGCGCCAAACTGCTCTTGGACGGTTGGGAGAAGTTGCTCTTGGAGGACATTCTGGTACCATTCTTTATTCATGGCTGTGTTTTTAGGCAAGACTGTGAGTGAGCCGATTCCCTTGGCTGAGAAGCAACCCCACACATGAATGGTTTTAGGATGCTTTACAGTTGGCATGAGACAAGACTGGTGGTATCACTCACCTCTTCTTCTCCGAATAAGCTGTTTTCCAGATGTCCCAAACAATCGAAAAGGGGATTCATCAGAGAAAATGACTTTGCCCCAGTCCTCAGCAGTCCACTCCCTGTACCTTTTGCAGAATATCAGTCGGTCCCTGATGTTTTTTCTGGAGAGAAGTGGCTTCTTTGCTGCCCTCCTTGAAACCAGGCCTTGCTCAAAGAGTCTCCGCCTCACAGTGCGTGCAGAAGCACTCACACCAGCCTGCTGCCATTCCTGAGCAAGCTCGGCACTGCTGGTAGTCCGATCCCGCAGCTGAAACAGTTTTAAGATACGGTCCTGGCGCTTGCTGGTCTTTCTTGGGCGCCCTGGAGCCTTTTTAACAACAATGGAAGGTCTCTCCTTGAAGTTCTTGATGATGCAATAGATTGTTGACTGAGGTGCAATCTTTGTAGCTGCGATACTCTTCCCTGTTAGGCCATTTTTGTGCAGTGCAATGATGGCTGCACGTGCTTCTTTAGAGATAACCATGGTTAACTGAAGAGAAACAATGATACCAAGAACCAGCCTCCTTTTAAAGTGTCCAGTGATGTCATTCTTACTTTATCATGACTGATTGATCGCCAGCCCTGTCCTCATCAACAGCCACACCTGTGTTAATGGATCAATCACTAAAACGATGTTAGCTGCTCCTTTTAAGGCAGGACTGCAATGATGTTGAAATGTGTTTTGGGGGTTAAAGTTCATTTTCTGGGCAAATATTGACTTTGCAAGTACAGTAATTGCTGTTAAGCTGATCACTCTGACATTCAGGAGTATATGCAAATTGCCATTAGAAAAAATGAAGCAGTAAACTTTGGAAAAATTACTATTTGTCTCATTCTCAATAGTTTTGGCCATGACTGTATGTTCAGCAATATTCAGTGATTTAATCAACGATGAATATTGCAAATTCCGCAGTCGTGAGCCCAACCGAACGTTGAAATATTCGCTCATCTCTACTTTTGAGCAAATTTAAAACACTTGCAGGTTCCAGTATATTATTATGGGGTTTTTGTTCATATGTTTCCAATGTCATTTTTAATTAATACAATTTTGTGCAATGTTTTCTTTTATTCTTTTTTTAAGTCTTAATCATTGGCTATGAAAATTATAAATACCATGAACCAAGATAGGATGTGTGTGTTTTATTTTTTACTATAAACTTTTAGCCAACACATCATATTTCATACCAAAAAAGTGACAAAAAAGTGCAAAAGTGCTGCAATAAAACCATGTTAAACTGTGTGACAAGGCTAAAGCTCTGTTTCTGAAAATATAGACGGTATTTTTTACATTGAAAATGTGCATTAAAATCTAATGGCCAGTAATATAAACCTACACAATATATCAGCTAGCTATATCAGGAATTGGCAAATGTGCTTTTAAATATTGCATACATTTCTGAATCACATGGCTTAAAAGAAAAAAGTTGACTTGCACCATTTATTTGGAGGAGTAACACAACCTTAGATGTTATTTAAGATTTCTCTACATGTTGATATATTCTATTCCGTAAAAAGCAGACACTGTATATGTATTAGCAAATCTCATAAAATGCAAAGTGAAGTATGACGCGTGATGAAGCAATAGATCTGGATCTTCCACTGTAGGGAATGACAGAACGAAATCTCATCAGATGTAATGTCATATTTTTTCCAGATATCTTAATTCTGCACCTGTTTCATTGATTTGCATGGTAATTTGGCATTCACAGCAAGATACAAGCCAGCTTTCATTCTTGTTGCTTTTATGGGAACTAACATATGGGATAAAGTGTTTCATCCTCATCCACATTTATTGTCAGCTAGTGATATTTTAATGTAAAATATACTTTGAGAATAATGATTTTTCAAGTTTCTGGAAGTAGCTATGTAAGCTGGTATTATTTTCGCTTGCTTATGTTAAGTGGGAAAAAAATATTCAACATAGTTGCACAAATCAGATGCTATGGGACAGAGTGATACAGTTACTGACTGGCAGTCTCATCAACACGTGCAGAAATAAGTGACAGAGTTTAGATATATTGGCTGCTAGATTGCACCATGATAATTGTCAGCATTATAGACTCATGGCAGCTATTTTAATACAATCATCTAGTTTCAGACGGTAATAACGTGGGCATATTTCAGCATCCAGATTATCGCTTCACTCCCTGCCAATTAAACAACCCACTACCCAACATTTGCAGTATCCACTAGAGTTATAATCTTATACCCTGGAGCATTATCTGTAAATATCCGGCAGATGCCTCAAGCAGATGTTAATGTATAGGCATACACTGGGATTCTTTGCCAATAGATCCACATTCTCTTTAACAGAGCAATGGTATACCAATATCTACAAAACCAACCATTGGCCAAAGTTCACTTTTTTGGCCTCCATTAGGAGTCTATGTATTCATTTAGCAGAAGTGCTGGGATATAGAAAATGAATGCTGTAATGCAGCCTGTTCTGTTCAGAAAGTCTAGGTACAGTGTCTATAATAGTGAAATTGTCAATATGTGGAATCAGCATTTGGGTTTATGCACAGTAGTAGGAAGACAGGTTAGCATGTTTAGTAAAGGTCTGCACATCCTCCAAGCACTGGTTTACAAGCTCTATTGGATATTCTCTGCTATAAGAATAGGGAGAATTACTCTCCACATAAAGACCTGACATCAGTAATGTAGCTACCAGGGGGGGTCAGAGGGGCCCATTGCCCCGAGCCCCACGCTCTGAGGGGCCCACCCAGAGCTACGCTAGTGTAACTGTATCTACATGTGCACAGCACTCCAATACAGTTACATTCTGCAGCAGAGCAGCGAGAATCGATCTCCCTTCTCTGCCTCCCATTGGCTATAGGGCCCCTGAGCAGGCGGGGGCGGGGGGGGGGGGAGCCGGTGCCAGCATTGGGCCCCCATCTGTCATCGTAGGTTCAGCTGTATCGGCTGGATGCTGATACAGCTGACTGCAGTGATGAGAGAAGGAACGTTACGCTCCCTCTCCCATCATACCCCTGTCAGCATTTGACTCAGACACTGACAGCAGGCGCAATGATGTGTGGGCACTCAGAGGAGTCAGGAAGAAGAGAGGTGAGTATTTATTTATTTATTTTTATGAGGGCCTTATTACAGAGTATCTGTAACTGTGCTGTAATCTCTTATATGTTCTGTAGGACTGGTATCTATCACTGACCATATGGCGGTAATAGCCATGTTGGTCTTTGTATAGAGATTATTTTCAGAAACAGCGCAGTCATCTGCTGAGGTTCTCCTCCACTATTAAGGTGCGTCACCCAGTTGTAGTCAAGATTACCTGGTTAGAGGCCCACTCAGAAGCTTCGCCCCCCTGAACCAAAATCCTAGCCATGCCTCTGCATGACATTCATAACATGGAACATTCTTTTCAGTAGAAAAATAGCAGTCAGTATGCTGCCATATGAAACCAGAGGCACACAGAGGTACAGTAGCAAGTTCATATACCCCTACTAATTATTAACCATAATAAGGCTGTGTCAATGGGCCTTTAGTTATATATTGATGGGGGTGCTGAGGCCTATGGTACTGATGACCTGTTTTTCAGATATCTGATCCATTGGGGTCTAACACCTGTCACTACCACCAGAAGGTTGTGACTGGGTGAAAGCAGTGAATGGAGCTATTATAGCACAGCTCTGTTCACTATGCAGTAGCTATTGCTGTGAACTGATGATAAAGTCTTTTTCATTTAAAGAGGACCTGTTGTGATAGAAATATTTATATCATGTAGATCTCACTTGCATGTATACTCCTCTATAATCATATATACTCATATAAATGCAAATATATCTATATACATTATAATCGATGGCTTAAAATGGCTGACATAAACTAATATAAGCCAGACAGACTGTTCGGTGTTTTCCACCCGAAAAGCAGAAGAACTCCAGATGTATTAGGTGCTGGTGAGATGTCTCAACTTTGTCCTAGATGCAGAGATACATTTTAGTTGCTTAATCAGCAATCATATCTGCATTAATCACAATATTCCATATATATATTCAGATAACCAATAGCAGAGGAGCTAGACAATATGCTAATTAACTAACCACTCCTAAACACTCCTTTCTATATGCAATTATAAAACTATGAGTCAGGAAATAAAGGATCAGTATTGATGGAATGCTTTCCTGTCACAATCGTGTACAAACTCATTCTTGATGAGCACTCAAAATACTCAGTCTTATTGGGAACGGCCGCAGCACACACGGGATAGATTTATCCAACCCAAATTTCCATATCACTGTCACCAGGTCAAAAGTAGCCAGTTTTTGCACTTATTTTAGTCATGCTGTTCAATTTTTTTTCTAACCCCATTACCCCCGAGGGTGGTTTGCACGTTAATGACCGGGCCAATTTTTATAATTCTGACCACTGTCCCTTTATGAGGTTATAACTCTGGAAAGCTTCAACAGATCCTGATGATTATGACCAAGTTTTCTCTTGAGATATTGTACTACATGACAGTGGTAACATTTCTTTGAGATGGAAAAAAAGGAAATTTGGTGAAAATTTTGAAATTTTCGCAATTTTCCACCTTTGAATTGTCATGCCCTTAAATCACACAGATATGTCACACAAAATACATAATAAGTAACTTTTACCACATGTCTACTTTACATTAGCACAATTTTGGAACCAAATTTTTTTTTTGTTAAGGAGTTATAAGGGATAAAAGTTGACCAGCGATTTCTCATTTTTACAACACTTTGAGGGGTCTATATAATAGAAAATCCAGTCGTAGCTGTTTGCGTTCTGACCCAATGTCAGATATGCCAGATCACCAGTGAGGCCAAATCAAGAGGTTACGCCCTTAATTGACAAGCGCGCTTTGAGAAAAAGTAAACTGCACAGTGGTTGTGAGCAAAATCACTTTATCTGATCTAATGGAGCAGGAGGCAGTATATTATACCATTTACAATAAATGTAACTCAATGTAATTCATGTAGCCCCCTATGTTACCCCAGGTTATGATAACCTTTATTTACCATGTTCCCAGAACATTGAAACCTGCACAAAATTGAGCTTAAATTGAGTTGGTACACATGCAGAGGCTAAATGCATGTTCATATTGGCCACAAAACATTGAAACCTACAAGAGAAAAAAGTAAATGAAAACCCTGATGTAACTAAGTAAAAAAGCAAAAGTGCATTTAAATAACACAGAGTTTTTAGTAATACAGTTTTTTGATAAAAAAAATAGCACAAAAGCCATCCCACTTCGTAACTGATCGGGACAGTCATACACTGTCTAATATTAAAACCTTACATTGTGTCAATGTTGACCTCAGTGTGAATAAGGGTAGACAAAAGGACTGGGCCCAACCAGTGAAACACTAGACTGGGGAAGCCTTATATAGTCTCTAGCTCAGAAACAGGGAGGCCACACACTGGCTTGCACAGAATGCAACAATACAGAGAAAAAATGCACAAAATTGAGCTTAACCCTTTCACAACATGCGCAGTAATAGTACGGCGCAAGTCGTGTCTCCACCTTTGATGTGGGCTCCGGCAGTGAGCCCACATCAAAGTCGCGACATGTCAGCTGTTTTGTACAGCTGACATGTGCGCGCAATAGCGGCGGGTGAAATCGCTATTCACCCGCCGCTATTAACCTGTTAAGTGCTGCTGTCAAACGCAGACAGCGGCATTTGACCGGCACTTCCAGCCGGGCGGCCGGAAACGATGTCATCGCCGACCCCCGTCACATGATCGGGGGTCAGCGATGCATCAGGAAGGTAACCATAGAGGTCCTTGAGACCTCTATGGTTACTGATGCAGGCCTGCTGTGAGCGCCCCCCTGTGGTCGGCGCTCACAGCACACCTGCATTTCTGCTACATAGCAGCGATCTGATGATCGCTGCTATGTAGCAGAGCCGATTAGGCTATGCCAGCTTCTAGCCTCCCATGGAGGCTATTGAAGCATGGCACAAGTAAAAAAAAAATGTTTTTAAAAATATGAAAAAAATATAAAAAATATAAAAGTTTAAATCACCCCCCTTTCGCCCCATCCTAAATAAAACAATTTAAAAAAAAACAAACCTACACGTATTTAGTATCGCCGCGTTCAGAATCGCCCGATCTATCAATAAAAAAAAGCGTTAACCTGATCGCTAAACAGTAGTGTTGAGCATTCCGATACCGCAAGTATCGGGTATCGGCCGATACTTGCGGTATCGGAATTCCGATACCGAGATCCGATATTTTTGTGATATCGGGTATCGGTATCGGAAGTGTAAAATAAAGAATTAAAATAAAAAATATTGTTATATTCACCTCTCCGGCGGCCCCTGGACATCAGCGGGAGGATCCGACGTCCGGCACGGCTTCTTTCTTCAAAATGCGCGCCTTTAGGACCTGTGGTATGACGTCCCGGCTTCTGATTGGTCGCGTGCCGCCCATGTGACCGCCACGCGACCAATCAGAAGCCGCGACGTCATTCCTCAGCTAAAGTCCTAGAATGAGCGCCTTTTAGGACCTGAGGAATGACGTCGCGGCTTCTGATTGGTCGCGTGGCGGTCACATGGGCGGCACGCGACCAATCAGAAGCCGGGACGTCATTCCACAGGTCCTGAAGGCGCGCATTTTGAAGAAAGAAGCCGTGCCGGACGCCGGATCCTCCCGCTGATGTCCAGGGGCCGCCGGAGAGGTGAATATAACAATATTTTTTATTTTAATTCTTTATTTTACACTTTAATATGGATCCCAGGGCCTGAAGGAGAGTTTCCTCTCCTTCAGACCCTGGGATCCATGAGGATACATTCCGATACTTGATGTCCCATTGACTTGTATTGGTATCGGATATCGGTATCGGCGATATCCGATATTTTTCGGGTATCGGCCGATACTATCCGATACCGATACTTTCAAGTATCGGACGGTATCGCTCAACACTACTAAACAGCGTAGTGAGAAAAAAATCCGAAATGCCAGAATTACTTTTTTTGGTCGCCGCGACATTGCATTAAAATGCAATAACGGGCGATCAAAAGAACATATCTGCACCTAAATGGTATCATTAAAAATGTCAGCTCGGCACACAAAAAATAAGCCCTCACCTGACCCCAGATCACGAAAAATGGAGATGCTTCGGGTATCGGAAAATGTCACTTTTTTTTTTTTAAGCAAAGTTTGGAATTTTTTTTCACCACTTGGATAAAAAATAACCTAGACACGTTAGATGTCTATGAACTCGTAATGTAGAGGAGCTGCGGAGACACCATCACGTGTTTCTCAACGCAGGCAGTGAACAGCCAGGCCTTTCCCCGGGAAGGAACAACCAAGGGAAGGGCAGTATCCAATAAAGGAAAACATCCAATAAAGGAAAACCACCTATGCCAAGCATGGTATCCATCCACAGTGATGGTGTCTCCGCAGCTCCTCTACATGCATTTGCATATTTGGGGGCAGTGTTCTGGATCACTGCGTTGAGAAACACGTGATGGTGTCTCTGCGGTGTTGGATTTTTTGGTCTCCACGAGGTCAATCATCCGTGCCTTTATGAACTCGTAATGACCTAGAGAATCACAATGGCAGGTTAGTTTTAGCATTTAATGAACCTAGCAAAAAAGCCAAACAAAAAACAAGTGTGGGATTGCAGTTTTTTTGCAATTTCACCGCACTTGGAATTTTTTTCCCGTTTTCTAGTAAAAGACATGGTAAAACCAATGGTGTTGTTCAAAAGTACAACTCGTCCTGCAAAAAATAAGCCCTCACATGACCATATTGATGGAAAAATAAAAAAGTTATGGCTCTGGGAAGGAGGGAAGTGAAAAATGAAAATGCAAAAACGAAAAAGGGCCGCGACTTGAAGGGGTTAAATTGAGTTGGTACACATGCAGAGGCTAAACGCATGTTCACATTGGCCACAAAACATTGAAACTTACAAGAGAAAAAAGTAAATGAAAACCCTGATGTAACTAAGTAAAAAAGCAAAAGTGCATTTAAATAACACAGAGTTTTTAGTAATACTATTTTTTGATCCCCATGCATAATTCAAATCTGTGTAAATATTAGCGACTTTACCTGCAGCAGCTCTACACACAGTGAGTGCCTTCAACTCTGCCTCCTGCATCGACATGTGAGGAGGGAGTGGTTCAGCTCGGATTACCTCATGTGAGAATACTACTGCATATCCAGTGTAGAGTCGCCCATCCTGGTGGTATCTGGAGCCATCTACAAAAACTCTCAAAATCTGTATTAGGAACAGTTTTTTTTTATTAACATGTGCAAAACCCAATGTCTCCTGACTCATCAGTTCTATGCAGTCATGTTCATGCATCATGTGAAACTACTCTTCCTCACTTGCTAATACTTACCAATTACCCCTTTTTTGAATCCACAGGCTGAAAAATGGCTGGATTCAGAACATTATATCTTTTGAGAGTGACGTATTCAGGAATTAGTAGCACACATTCAAGTCTGAGCTCTCTAGCCATAGACTGGTGTTTTGTTTGAACTTGTACAAGTATGGCATGGATGTCATGTGGGGAATAAATTGTCAAAGGAAATGTCAATATGATCTCACATGCCTAGCAGAAGTGCAGCAGCTCTTACAGCACGGACACACGTAGGAGACCCTCTAATCATTGGGTCTAATTGTGCTGAGTAGTAAGCTATTGGTCTCTGTTTCCCTCCACGTTGTTGTGTCAGTATTGCAGTGGCATGTCCTCCTTGCTCTGTGCAAAACAAGAAAAAAAGCTGATCATAGTTTGGAATACCTAAGGCCGGGGCTGACACAATGAGTAGTTTGAGAGAATGGAAGGAATCAATTGCTTCTTGAGGCAAATAGCGTTCTGTCCCTCCTGAATCTCGCCGTGGGGTTAAATAGAACTAAACAGCCATATAAGTGGTATTTTCACATTAAGCAGAAATTGTGTGAGAATTTTTGGTGCAATCTTTAACCATTTTCCCATGTGAAAGTGTAAGGTCTTGGGCTAAAACAAATTTTTGGGATTAAAAATTTAATTATTTTTTCTCACTGCCCAATGGTATAAAATTCTGTGACACATGTGGTGTCAATATGATCACTGCACCCTTAGATTAATTGAGAGGTGTAGTTTGTAAAATGTGGTCACTTATGTGTGGAGATTCTGCTGTTCTGGCACCTCATTGGCTTTTATAGTGGGTCATGGGACTCACAAACTATCACAGTAAAATATGCACTATATTATAGCGCTTTCCCTCTTCTGAGCTTTCTACTGTCCCTGAAAACTAGTTACTGAGCATACATTTAAGTTATTGGCACACTCAGGAGAAATTGCACAACAACCTGTGAAGTATATTTTTTGCTTTTAGCCCTTATAAAAATAAAACATTTAGAGCTAAAACAACATTTAAGTGGTAAAAAATGTAATTATTTAGTCTTCACAGCCTATTGGTATAAAATTCTGCAAGGCACATGTGATGTCAACATGCTCACTGCATCCCTAAAGTTGGGGGGGTTTCTGCTGTTCTGGCACCTCATGGGCTCTACCAATGTGACATGGCACCCTAAAACCATTCAATCAAAATCTGAACTTCAACATGGTGCTTCTTCCCTTCTAAACTTTGCACTACGCAACAAAAGTAGTTTTCAACCACATATGGGGTATTTGCACATTCAGGAGAAATTGCGTAACAAATTGTACCATTCATTTTTTCCTATTATCCCTTTTAAAACATAAAAACTTGGGGCCAAAGAAACATTTTAGTGGAAAAAAATGGTAATTTTCCATTTATTCAGCTGAATGTTATACAATTAATCTCCTGAGTGTTAAACGTGCTCACTAAACTCCTAGATAAATTCCTTAAGAGGTATAGTTTCCAAAATTGAGCTCCAGAATTCAGTTGGTGTCCGAGCCCTGTCCAAAACTGTAGTGCCCAAACAGTAGTTTCCCACCACATATGGGGTATCCGCATACTAAGGAGAAATTGGCCAACAAATGTTATGGTTTATTTTCCACTGTTACCCTTGTAAAAATTCAAAATTTGAGGCAAAACCATAATTTTTTTTTTTTTTTTGGGAGGGGGTGAATTTTAATTTTTTATTTTCACGATTCAACATTTTAAAACTATGTGAAATACCTGGGGGTTCAAGGTGGCCCACCAGACCTCTACATAAGTTCCTTGGGGGGTTTAGTTTCCAAAATGGTGTCACTTGTTGGAAGTTTCCACTGGTTAGGTGCATCAGGGGCTCTGCAATTTCGACATGGCATCCGCTATCTATTCCAGACAATTTTGCAATGAAAAAGTCAAATTGTACTCCTTCCCTTCCGAGCTCTGCCATACGCCCAAAGAGAGGATTTCCTCACTCATGTTGGGTAGCAGCATAATCAGTAGAAATTGCACAACAAATTTTGTGGTCCATTCTCTCCTATTACTCTTGTAAAAATAAGAAATTTGGGGCTAAATCAACAGTTTTGAGGGAAAAAGGATTTTCTTTAGTTTTTCTTTTCACATTGCTTTAATTCCTTTGAAGCACCTGAAGGGTTAATAAACTTCTTGAATGTGGTTTTGAGCACTTTGAGGGGTACAGTTTTTAAAATGGTGTCACATTGTTAGGGCTAGCGGAACGCACCAAATTATAAGAGAGATGATATAAGGTGCGTTCGTAGCCCAGGGTCCACCGTGCAGAGATGGAACCAGCTGCTGAGGAGTATGACGGACTATATGGCGGTACAATGAGGATACACACATGGGTTAAAACAGTCTCATAGAAGAAAGTAGAGTGCACTCACCGGAGTAAAAAGCGTCAATCCTTTATTCGGACATACAAAAAATCCAGCAGGGAGAACAGTGGAGACTCAGGACCCGTTGAAGTGCTAGTTACGCATGAAACGGCCGTCGTCCGTCTGTCTCCACTGTTCTCCCTGCTGGATTTTTTGTATGTCCGAATAAAGGATTGACGCTTTTTACTCCGGTGAGTGCGCTCTACTTTCTTCTATCAGACTGTTTTATGGACTTGTATTTTTTGAGCTGCGCCCGAAGGATTTATGGGGCTATAGTAATACGGCTTGGTGTGGATTGGAAAGGGTTGGAGGTATTTGGATTTGACGCATAACAGCTGTGCGGTAGTGCTTTCCTTCTTTTTTTGACACACATGGGTTAACTTCACCCTGTGTGAAGTAAGCAAACCCTGTTGCATCAGAGGGCCGCAGTACCACACCAAGAGTGCAAGCAAGGAGTCTCAGGACTCTATCCCAAGACACAGGATTAGAGTATGTACAGTCCACTTGCCCTCAACACAGCAACTGGGGTGTGAAAGTAACAGAAAAATATAACTTAAAACACAAGAGTGCGTGCTGCGCCACTTTGGAGAATGCCACTAACCAGCCAGACTTGTGATAGGAAAGCGCTCTATAAGCGCACGGTGCTGCACTGGCGGTTACAGCAATAGACGCTGTATCGTGTGTCTTTATGTTGACAGCTTAGTCAGGCGCTAGACAGCAAGCATCCACCTTTTGCGAACAGTCATACACAAGGTAGGGGATTATAAAGAACGACTTGCACTCATCAACACACACGCGATTCCAAATGTACACTAGCGCATGAACAGGACCTTCCCAGAAGGACCAATGGGAGTCAGCAACAGAAGAAGAACACCTTCAGGACCTTCCTAAAGGACCAATGGGATTTGCTGCAGTATCTAAGCATGTGACCCTTTATCTCCAATGAGAGATCTTGCCCTGGGCATGCTCAGAAAGGGAAGAGCAGGACTTAGTCCCAAACACTTCTGCTCGCCACTGCCCAGTACTGGCTACCATGGCAGAAGCTGGAAAGGCAGCAGTTACCAGTCGTCCAGTATCAGCCCGAGCCAGACGCTGGGACCAACATCTCCGCTGAGCAGACTCCACTGCAGCCGGAGAAGAATGAGAGACCACAGTGGAGATGGTTTGAGATTCCCCCTGTGCAGAGGTGGAATCTCGACACCTTACACACATATGCCCTTCAAAGTCACTTCAAATGTGATGTGGTACCTACAAAAATTGCTTTTGAAAATTGAGAAATTGAGAAATTGTTGATCTACTTTTAACCCTTCTAACTTTCAAACACTAACAAATTACATTTAAAAAATGATGATGATATAAAGTAGACATGTGGTAAATGTTATTTACTAATAGTGATGATGAGCGAACGTGCTTGCCACTACTCGTTACTCACCCGAGTATCACTATGCTCGGTGAACTCGGTGAGCAGCGAGTATTTTTGGGATTATTCGGCGGTAACTGTTGTCTCCACCCAACGTTTTTGGAGGACTTTAGAGATCCAATCATGGTGCAGAGATTGTCTGCCAGGCCATGAAATGCCGCAGCCATCTTTCTTGTGGTCGTGCAGTGACTGGCTTGGTCGCACAGCATCATCCTGAGTATAAGAGACCTGGCGCCGCCCTGCTCGCCATATTCTGTTCATGTTTCAGCGAGAGTAGGGAGAGCTGTTGCCGAGATAGGGTTAGAATCATGGTTTTTACAGTTAGTGTAGGTCTGTAACTCTTACATCCACAACTCCTCAGAAACCAAAAGTCCATTTTAGGGCTAATTCCTGGGTCCCGATATTGCAGCACTAGGTAGGCACGGCACGGCATATCCACATCAGTTCAAGGTCTGCAGGCACTGTATGTGCATCCATTGCTCCCACTGCATCCTTCCCAAAGCTCCATAACTATATACCTATTTTTTTTCCAAAAATTCTCAGTATACAGTGTGTTCTGTCAGACTGAGGGGGGTTTAAAAATCATAGTTTGTCAGGCATACGTAGCATAGTTGTGTGTGCTACCCTTGTGCCACTTTTTTTTTTGGTGCTTTAAATTCACTGAAAAAGGCCTCATACAGTACAGACGAAAAGTTTGGACACACATTCTCATTTAAAGTTTTTTTTGTATTTTCATGACTATGAAAATTGTACATTCACACTGAAGGTATCAAAACTATGAGTTATATACTTAACAAAAAAGTGTGAAATATCTGAAATTATGTCTTATATTCTAGGTCCTTCAAAGTAGCCACCTTTTGCTTTGATGACTGCTTTGCACACTCTTGGCATTCTCTTGATGAGCTTCAAGAGGTTGTCACCAGAAATGGTTTTCACTTCACAGGTGTGCCCTGTCAAGTATAATAAGTGGGATTTCTTGCCTTACATATGGGGCTGGGACCATCAGTTGTGTTGTGCAGAAGTCTGGTGGATACACAGCAGATAGTCCTACTGAATAGACTGTTAGAATTTGTATTATGGCTAGAAAAAAGCAGCTAAGTAAAGAAAAACAAGTGGCTATCATTAAGCTGTTCAGTTTTCCATTTCAAGATTCAGAAATCTCTGCCGGTCACCTTGAAGTGGGGAAAGATGAGATCTCATGTAGAGCTGCCCAAAGTTTTGACCAACCCCGGTCACACAAAGGCGATGGTGGGAAAGTGTCATAAGAGGTGGATGACGATGAGACACAATTGCCAGAAAGTCAGGAGGAGGAGCAGGGTGAGGATGTGGAAGACGAGGTGGTGAGTGACATAGGGACTGACCCAACCTGGTAGGGGGACATGCATAGCAAGGACCGCAGCACAAATGGGGAAGGAGGAATATCCCCCTAAACAGACAGGAAGAAGCAGTGTGGTGGCCACAGAGAGAAGGCGTGCGTCTGTTCTCAGTAACACCAACATGAGGGAAGTTGCCATTCCAACTGTTAGATCTTCCCGAGTCGGGTTATTTTTTTAAGACTCTGCTGATAACCCCAAACAGGCCATTTACAGCACCTGCCAGGCCCACATCAGCAGGGGTAGCAAAACAACCAGCCTGACCATCACAAGCATGATCAGGCACATGCAAGCAAAGCACCCGACTTTGTGGGCCGAACCCCAGGCTCCAGGACCACTGCCTGCTGGTGACACCACTGCTTCTTCCACTGTTTTGCATAGAAGCCAGTCCATAGATGCCTCTAGCCCTGCACCTGTTGTGGCCCACAGTCAAACAGCACCATTAGCAAGCCTGTCTTCTTCCATGTCCCAGCACATCATTCAGTTGTCTATAACCCAGTCTTTGGAACGCAAGCGGAAATACCCCACCAATGCTCCACAGTCCTCAATTCTATTATTTCTCTTCTGCCTGCACTAGAAATGCTGCCTTTTAGGCTTGTTGAGATGGAAGCTTTCCGCAACCTGATGGCGGCGGCCGTCCCAAGGTACTCAGTCCCCAGTCGCCACTATTTCTCCCAGTGTGCCGTAGCGGCATTACACCAGCATGTGTCCCACAACATTACCCGTGCCCTCAACAATGCTGCTACAGGGAAAGTCCACCTAACCATGGACACTTGGACAAGTGCTTGTGGGCAAGGACGGTACATCTCAATGACGGCACACTGGGTTAACATAGTGGAAGCCGGGATGGAACACATCCTCCGCACGCCGAAGATTGCTGGCCCTACGTCAATCAGGGTTGCCTCCACAGTCTACAGCTCCTGCACCCTCATCCTCCTCTTCTTCATCCTCCATCTCTGAGATCAACACATCAGTCAGAAGCTGGAAGCACTGCAGCACTGCCTCAGGCAAGCGGCAGCGGGCTGTGCTGAAGCTAATCTGCCAAGGTGACAAACCCGACAATCCAGAAGAGTTGTGGACAGCGCTGAAAGAGCAGTCAGAAGTTTGGATGACACCGCTGAACCTACAGCCAGGCATGGTCGTGTGTGACAATGGCCGTAACATGGTGGCTGCTTTGAGGCAAGGTGAGCTCACACATGTACGTTGCTAGGCCCAAGTGCTTAACCTCATGGTTCAACATTTTCTGAAAAGCTACCCGGAGCTGCCGGTTCTGCTAGTGAAAGTACTTCATCTGTCTGCCCATTTTAGAAAGTCAGCTACAGCTTTAGCCGCCCTTGCCGTGCTTCAGCAGCATTTTCAGCTTCAAGCTCACCGAC
This sequence comes from Ranitomeya imitator, assembly GCF_032444005.1. Lineage (NCBI taxonomy): Eukaryota > Metazoa > Chordata > Amphibia > Anura > Dendrobatidae > Ranitomeya > Ranitomeya imitator. Next base: position 324,366,235 of record NC_091286.1, on the reverse strand, counting down.
TGTCGTGGGATGTCCCCATGCAGGGCCGGCGTCAGCACCCGGCACAGCGGGCAAATGCCGGGGCCCTGGGGAGAGAGGGGGGCCCACTCATGCTGTCATAGATACAGCTGGGAGAGCAGAGCAGGAGATAACATGCTCTCTCCGCCTACAAAGTCACTGCTGGCTGCGTTCTCTTAACCCCTATGTGCCAGCTCTGACACAAGCATCTTCTCACTCAGTGAGTGCAGCCAGGCAGGCACACATAGGGGTTAAGAGAAGGCAGCCAGTGTGACATTGTTTGTGGGGGGAGAGAGCACGTTCTCTGCTCTGCTCTCCGCCCCTGGCTGGCTGCCCTGCTGCTGAAGTTATGAGGCAGATTCAGGAGGAGCTCCTAGTCCTACCAGTGCATGAGTGAGTGGCGCTGCTATATACTACGTGGGCTGCGCTGCTATATACTATGTGGGCTGCGCTGCTATATACTATGTGGGCTGCTCTGCTATATACTACGTGGGCTGCGCTGCTATATACTACGTGGGCTGCGCTGCTATATACTATGTGGGCTGCGCTGCTATATACTACGTGGGCTGCGCTGCTATATACTACGTGGGCTGCGCTGCTATATACTACGTGGGCTGCGCTGCTATATACTACGTGGGCTGCGCTGCTATATATTACGTGGGCTGCTATATACTACGTGGGCTGTGCTATATACTACATGGGCTGCTATATGCTACGTGGGCTGCTATATACTACATGGGCTGCTATATACTACGTTGGCAGTGTTATATACTACATGGCTGTGTTTATATGCGATCATGAATCGGGGTATGTGTTAAAGGGGGGGCCCACTGAGATTCTTTCGCCCGGGGCCCTCAAAAACCTGGAGCCGGCCCTGTCCCCACGTGCTGGAACTCTACGCTGCATATGTTGGAAAAGATTTGTGAGCAGAAGAGGGCCGTTGTTAACTAACAACATCAACAAGGCAGTCGAATTTCAGGTCAGACTCCACACATTAGACCTCAGGAGTGGACATGGATGTCAGACATATGTAACATCCTCCAAATCTATGAGGACTGCACCAAGATGGTGAGCGACGATGATGCCATAGTTAGCGTCACCATCCCACTTCTCAGCATTCTGAAAACCTCTCTGCTCACAATCAAAGAGGATGCATTGCACGCATAGCACGAGGACATGGAGCAAGGAAACATACAGTGGGATTACACTCAGCTCAGCCTCATGTCTTCTCAACGTGGATTGGTAGGCAATGAGGAGGAGGAAGAACAGGAGCTACTTTCATGGGCTACAGGCGGTACTACAAACACATCTGTATTAGCTTCTGTTCAGCGGGGATGGCCTGAGGACAGGGTGGAGGAGGACATGGATGAGGATGAGGAGGACAGCATGGTCAGTTTTCCTGATGGTGAGGACACGGAAGTCTTGCCTGTTAGCAGTCTGGCACGCATGGCTGACTTTATGTTGTGCTGCATTTCATGTGACCCTTGGATTATCAAAATTTTGGGTGACACTTATTCAGGTTGGTGACACTTCTAGACCCACGCTACAAGGAGAACTTTCAATCTCTTCAGCCTGAGGCAGACAGGTGTACTAAAATGTTGCAGTACCAGAGGCCCTTGTAGCAGAATTACTTAGAAAATTCCCAAGTGAGAACGCTGGCAGCAGACGTCAGAGTTTGTTGTACAACTAAGGAGACCAAGCGCGAGAGACAGAAGTACAATCCAGCTCAGGCAGGAGAACAATGGCCAAGTTCTGGGACAGTTTTCTCAGACCCTCCCATCGTGGCAGCACAGAGGCAAGGGGTGTAGTTACAAGAAGTGCAATGTTTGGGAAGATGGTGAGGGAGTACCTTGCAGATCATACAAACATCCTCTGTGATTCCTCTGTGCCTTTTAATTATTGGGTATCCAAGCTGGACACGTGGCATCAACTGGCTCCCTACGCCTTGGAGGTTCTGGCCTGCCCTGCTGCTAGCATTCTGTCAGAGCTGGTATTTAGTGCTGCTGGTGGAATTATCACAGATAAGCGCATCAACCTGTCAACTGAAAATGCTGACAGGCTGACTCTTATAAACATGAACAAGGACTGGATTGAGAAAGACTTCTGTACACCACCAAGTGAAACCAGCGAAACATAACTTGAAATACATTCTCTCTTTTGGGGAGGTATATTCTCATGCACCTCTTCACAACCACACATGGGTATACGCTTCCACATTTGGTCTCTTTGTTGTTCTCCTCCTTATCCTCATTATCCAGAACCACTAGATGACCAGGGTGAACGTGCTCTGTAGTGTCATAGGCCGGTGATTTTTGGACACGGGGTCTGTGAAGGCACTATTTTATTTTGTAAAAACAGGATCCCTCATTGGGGAATTGGGCATTACATTACATTGGGCCTACTTCTTAAGTCTGTCTCCTGCAATCTGTCCTTTAACTGCCACTAGATGACCAGGGTGCACGTGCTCAGTACTGTTATAGGCCGGTGATTTTTGGGCACGGGGGCTATGATGGCACTATTATATTTTGTAAAAACAGGACCTCACATTGGGGAATTGGGCATTATATTACAATAGGCATACTTCTTAAGTCTGTCTTCTGCAGTGGGTCCTTGAATTGCCACTAGATGACCAGGGTGCACGTGCTCAGTACTATTATAGGCCAGTGAATTTTGGGCAAGTGGGCTGTGATGGCACTATATTTTTAATTCCAAAAAGGACATCACATTGGGGAATTGGGCATGAAATTTCTTTGGGCCTACTTCTTAACTCGGTCTCCTGCAATCTGTCCTGTACTTGCCACTAGATCACCAGGGTCAACATGCTCTGTGCGGTGCATTTTGGCCAAGGGGGCTGTCACGCCACTCTTTTATTTAAAAAAAAAGGATTTTACATTGGGAAATTGGGCATGACATTTGGGCCTACTTAACTCAGTTTCCTGCAATCTGTCCTGTACCTGCCACTAGATCACCAGGGTCAGCGTGGTCTGTACAGTGCATTTAGTGCTAGGGGGCTGTGACAGCACTATTTTAATCAGTCCAAAAAAGACCCCACATTGGGGAATTGGGCATTGCATTCCATTGGGTCTATATTGTAACTCTGTCTCCTGCAATGTCTCTTGCTTCACTGCCACTAGATCACAAGGGTGAACATGGTCTGAACTGTTATAGGCCGGTGAATTTGGGCAAGTGTGCTGTGATTTATATATATATTTTCAAGTCCCAAAACACAACACATTGGGTAATTGGGCATGACATTACTTTGGGCCTACTTCTTAACTCGGTGTCCTGCAATCTGTCCCGTTCTTGCCAGTAGATTTCCAGGGTGAACGTGCTTTGTACTGTTATAGGCCTGTGAAGTTTGGTCGAGGGGGGCTGTGATGGCACAAGTCTATTTTTACAAAAAGGTACCCCACATTGGTGAAGCAACCTACTTGTTGGCAAACACTTCATAACATTTGTGTACCTTAAAGAGCTCACTTGAAAAGCCCTTTTTTGTGTTGCCTGGTTGCTAACATTGGACACAATACACTTCATATAAATTTGATAAAGCAATGCTGTTACTTTGCCTCAGTAGTTCATTAAAAATATAGCTTTGTCCACTATATTAGTTTCTCTCCTTGCAAGCCTTGTTTTTTTGCTCTTTTTTGCTGTTTGTCATTGTAAAACATTAAAGTTTACTGAAACTATGCCGGTGGTGGTTTGATCTAAATCCTTGTGACTTTTATTTTCTAGGGTTTTATGGCCCCTCATCTGATGACTCCATGATATCTCAGTTTCATCCAACCTTGAAAAGTGGCCACTTGAAGGTGTGGGTGAAACTAGAGTTACTACATAATGTTATTTACTATATAAGACCAGAGAAACATGACTAAGACAGATGCCAAAACTGGGGTACCTGTAAATGTATAGTGTGCTGATAGCTGCATAATTGGGGACGCCCATGCAGTGTAGGTCAATGTAGGATACACGGCACTCTGTGGAGGGTGGATGCTGGTGCTCAAGTAGGGTCTCCAACTCGTATCAATAAATATAAGAAACAAACTTGCCACTCAATTTTTTTCTGAAGAAGGATAAGGTTGTTTATTTTACATCCTGACAAACAGATCAATTGCTGAACGTTTTCGGTCCAACATGGACCTTCCTCAGAGCAATATAGTTTATCTAGTACAGAAACAAAATTAAATTACCAGAAAATAAATAAAAGGAAAATAAAGAAAAAAGAGCATTATGGACTTTTGAGATTTTTTGTCAGATTCTTATACACATATATTTTAAACATACATTTTATGTAGTATGTTCCATAATTTATATAGTAAAATCAAGAAAAGAGTTGCACAATAAGTTGTAACAGTGTGAAATCATATCCAGGGGAAACAACAATGCTATCCGTGCGTCAACATTTAATTCTAAGGAATAACGTAGTGAAAAAAGGATATAGGTGCTCCTCAGTGTGGGAGGTGAGGAATCCTCGTGGGTCTAATTCAGTGATGTGGATGGTTTCTCCATAATATAACTGGTATAGCATGCCTATGGAAGTAAATGCAGTGATGGAATCATAGCGGTATCAAACCAGTATCACATAGGGGAGCCGAAGGTGAAAGTGCAATAAAGGACCTGTGTTATATTTAGGAAGAAAATGCTAATGGTTATGTCAGAAACCTGGTATAATCACCTTGGATGTATATAGTTAACCAAATTGTCCTTCAAATAGCATATGCGGTAGTTGATAAATTGCTGTAGTGCTAGAAAAAATGGTATTTTGAAAGAAAAAAATGATATTTTAAAGGAATAAAATTTGAAAAGGAGGAGATTGTAGGTATAAGGAGGTGGTCCAATAAGACCTGTGAGTCTGCTTACCAATAGAATGGCTGTAAATTGTGATGGAGGTTTGTACCGCTACTGGATGCGGTCTAGATGCACTGTAATGGGGAGAATAGTGCATCAGAGATAGCGCCCCGATTGTGTAGGAGCAGTTAGGGGAGGCTGCCCATATGCTTACCGGTATAGCTGCGGCGCTGCTGGCATCCTATGTCGCTGTGGAGAGCGCACTGTGTGTGCTAGATACACTGTGCACTGCAATAGGGGAGAATAGTGAATCAGTGAAAACGCCCCGAATGTATAGAAGCTGCTAGGGTTGGCTGTCTGCGTACCGTTAGTGCTGCGGCGCTGCTGGTATCCTGTGTCGCTGGGGAGAGCGCGTTGTATGTGCGGTGTGTACTTCCGGGTATAAAAGCCGGAGGAGGCATATCATGTGATGTGTCCCATCACAGCGGTCATGTGTACGGGTAGGAGGAAAGAGCGCATCGTGCATAATGAGGCCAGCGCTTGGTAGGAACATATTGGAACCTGGCAAGGTGCTCTGGTTATGGGAAGATCGCCCAGGCTACATGAATAAACAAGAGGGACGCTCAAATAGGCTTAATTATCAGTGGAATACTGATCCCTAGGGCTGATTATGCTAGAAAGTATGGGAAATGTGAAAGTGTTGTGCGCAGGCGCATGACTTAATAGACAAAATAGACACACAGCAGTGGTATGCTAGTGCCTAGCAGAATGTGAATGAATGAAGGGATGAAAAAAAGTTGGGAGGGTTAATATGGTTACCAATCCACACCCTGATATGTGGAGAATGAAAGGAAACATTAATCAAATGATAGGCAGTAGTATATGAAGATAGGCCTGTGAGCTACTATGATACGGACTTTTTGATGTATATTCGGGAACATTACTCAGTTAGTAAGGAGAAATCTAATTGAGTAAGGCTGTGAGCAGGGGTGGATTAAGGGTAGCCAGGGCCCCGGGCTGTTCAGACACTGTGCCCCCCCCCCGGTCATGTGCCGGGGGTCATGTGCCGGGGGTCATGTGCCGGGGGTCATGTTATACCTGAACCAGATTATTCCAGAAAAATGGCCGGGCCCTACTCTACTGTAACCTATTAAATATTAGTTAAAATATGCAATACAATTTAGGTATATTTTGACCAATATCACAAACAAGGAACAAATACCACCGAACCATGACCAGACCACAAATTACAGCCACAGTGATCGAATAATATCACATACAAGGAACAAATACCACCGCACCATGTCAAGACCACATATTACCACCACTTGGTGACCAAATAGCACATACAAGGGACAAATACCACAACGCCATTTCCAGACCACATATTACCACCACATAGTGACTGAGTACTACAATACTGATCAGTAATACAAAAAACAAAAACAATACTATCACCATAAGTGCCAGTATTCACAGGAGATCTGTACTTAGTATGCAGTGTCTGTGTAGAGGTAATACAGTGATCACTGGTGACATTGTACACAGGACCTCTGTATATAGTATACAGTGTATAGTGTCAGTGTATAGGTAACATTGACTCACCAGTGACGTCTCTAGATGAAGTCCTTCATCTTTCATCCAGCACAGACCGCCATCAAGTCTGCCAGCCAGGACTCGTTTCTGCAGGAAATAACACAGTTATCTCGAGCTCCGCTTGCAGAACACATTACTTAATTTTTCACAACTTCTACATTACACCACATGAAGAAAAAAAGGCGACATAGTGTCACTCTACACAGTAACAGACCGCCCCCCCCATTTCAAACAGCATACTCAAAAAATAAAATAAATACATCACTGCAGTAATAATATCCCTTAATTAGCCCCTATGGTAATAATATTCCCCATCCTGGCCCCGTTTATTTAATTCCTGGCTCCAGCCATATGTTCACGCATCCTGCCCTCGTGACTCGTGAGTATCCATTCTACCCCATATGATCTCCCCATCCTGCCCCATCTGTCTCCATCATATCCATCCTGCCCCATGGTCCAATCCTTGCCCATCTCTCCAATTATGCCCCGTATCTACATTCTGCCCATGCCTCCAGTCCTGCCCCCAGTGTGTCCAGCAATCTGCCCCAGTATGTCCACCATATTGCCCCAGTGTCCAGCAATCTGCCCGTGTGTCCAGCATTGCCCCCAGACAGTGTGTCCAGCAATCTGCCCCAGTGTCTGACTCCAGCATATTGCCGTGTGTCCAGCATTGCCCCCGACAGTGTCCAGCAATATGCCCCAGTGTCTCCAGCATTGCCCTAGTGTCTCCAGCAATCATCTGCCCCAGTGTGTCCTCCAGCATTGCCCCCAGTGTGTCCAGCAATCTGCCCCAGTGTCTCAAGCATTGCCCCAGTGTGTCCAGCAATCATCTGCCCCAGTGTGTCCTCCAGCATTGCCCCCAGCGTGTCCATAGTATATACATCACATAGCACTCAGCCGTATTCTAGGCTAGTGTGAGCACCGACTAAGGGTATGTTTCCACGTTCAGTAAATGCTGTGGATTGGATGCTGCGTAGAGCCACAGCATCCAATCTGCAGCATCCAGCATAGTGGAGGAAGGGGATTTCAAGAAATCCCGTCTCCACTATGTGTGTACAGATGCCCACGGGTTCCCTGCGTATACAATATCACAGTCTAATTTATAGGGTACAGTGATTCCACACGGTTCAGTGAACACATCTGGAATCACCGCTTGTCCAAAAGCCGGCAGCGCGGACATGTGCTGCGTCCAAAGCGCTGCCTAAGGCCATGTGCACACGCTGCGGATTCCGTTGCAGAATTTTCCGCAGCAGATTTGAATAAATCTGCAGCGCAAAAAGTACTGCGGATTTATCGCGTTTTTTTGTGCAGTTTCCACAGCGGTTTTAGACACCTGCGGATTTTTAATATGGAGCAGGTGCCAAACCGCTGCGGATTCCGCACAAAGAATTGACATGCTGCGGAAAATAAACCGCAGCGTTTCCGCGTGTTTTTTTCTGGAGCATGTGCACCACGGTTTTTGTTTTCCATAGGTTAACATTGTACTGTACACCGCATGGAAAACCGCTGCGGATCCGCAGCAAAAACCGCAACGTGTGCACATACCCTAATCCTGAACGTGGAAACATACCCTAAGAGCCTTTATTCCCCCTGCAATATACAGTGCGTGTGATATGTATGATATATATATATATATGTATATATATATACACAGTGTGTGGTGATGTGACATATCTCTGGAAGATTAGCCTATTATTCAGCTATAAAGCCTGATGCACAGTGTCCTACTGACCCCCTGCAGAGAAGGATGAGGCTGCTGTGTCCCATCTGCCCCCTGACAGGACTCAGCAGCTCTACTCTGAAAGTTTTTCAGAGCAGTTTGGAGAGACATCTGTAGGAATCTTCAGAGAGAGCTGCTGTGTCCTGTGAGGGGCAGAGTGGGCTCAGCAGCCTTATGCTTCTCTGCAGGAGGTGGGGGAGGGGGTCACCAGCACAGACTGCGCTGTGCTCTTATCTCGATCTATAGACAGGGGTCAGGACATAGTAGTCCTCAGTGAGCGGCTGCTGTGCTGATAGTATGGACAGCGGCCAGCTCACTGATGATGCGTCTGCTTGCTGCAGGGACTGGACTACTGCAGCCTGTCCTCACACCGTCCATACACCTCACCACTGTCACCAGCACATTCACTGCTCACACACTCACCGGGGGCTGCGCTGCTTACTGACTGACTGTGGAGAGAGAATGCTCAATGCTGCACTGAGCCCGCGCTCAGCAGGGATTGGACGGTGGAGTCCCGCCCTCCTGTGGCTCAGCACTGGCTGCTTCAGCATAGCCATCTGTCACAGTGACGCTCCTCCTCCTCCCTCCTCACATCGCTGCGGCTTATGAAACTGACGCTGGGGGGGGCCCGTAAACCATTAAGGGACTGGTAATAATGCCCTGATGGCGGCGGCCGGCGGGTAATCTGTGCGGTAGCCCAGGGCCACCCCACACCACTGGGCCCTGGGCTACCGCCCAGATTGACCCTTTTATAATCCGCCCCTGGCTGTGAGTTACTATGACACTGGCTGTATGACCACCTGTGATGTATATAGAGAGGGACAGTCAAGGTGTGCTATATAATATGCTATATATACTATACCGTGGAATACATGGGGTGCCCAAAAGTGAGACGAAAGTGAGGATTAACGATTCCAAGGAAAGAACAGAAATACAAGTTAGAACAAGTACAATATAGCCTACATTTAAGTGTAGGTTCCAATAGCAAATAGTAATGCAAGTATATATACAGAAAGAGACATGTTTCTATGAGAAACTTGAAATGTCAAACTCCCGATTGAGCCCCTTAGGTTCCATGGTCTGTAACGTGAAGATCCAGTACGCTTCACGTTTCTTCAGAATCCTCATCCTGTTTTGTCCCCTCCTGTTCATGTCAATCTGTTCTAAGACTTGGAATCTTAATTGGGCCACGTTATGACCCATCAGCCGAAAATGATGGGGGAGGGGGAGATGAACTCTGTTGCACCTTATTCTCGACTTGTGCTGCGACATTTTATCGCGTATTGCCTGGGTTGTCTCCCCGACAGAGGCCAAGCCGCAGGGGCACTTGATCATGTAGACCATATAAGAAGACTGTGTAGGTAATCTCCCAGGGGTTCTTCATTCTTGTTGTTGCTTCTCTGATATTCCAGACGGATGATGTTTAAAAGCCTCTTGGTGATGATCCAAGTACGCTGGATGTAGTTAATCTTCATATATACGTGATCATAATATTTATTTAATCCTAATATGTACTTATTAACCTGTGTATGTTAACACATACAAAAATGGATGCACTCACACTATTCAATCATACTATTCCTTGAATTTTGTAGTTTGCAATAAAATTGCCTTGTATTGCAAGTATTAGCCTTTTTAAAGCCGTCTCTGAACCTTACTGTTAAAAACATGTCAAATAAAATTGCCAAATTCTCTTGTAAATAATTGTGCAAAGAGAGAACCATCATACCATTAAAAAATATGAGTGAATTTTCCTGGGCCCATCCAGTGTGTGGGTTCCAAGGCCTAATGGGGTGCATATGACTGACTATGCAGCAGGGCTGGCCTTCCTGCCAATGTATAAAACAAAGGAGTATGGAGCACAAAATGCATATTGTGAAATGGATTTTCATGGGCCCATACAGTATGTGGGTTCCAAGGCGTAAGGAGGGCATATGAATTGGTAGCAGGGTAAGCCTTGCATTCAATGCAACATTTTTTCAGGAGGCCCTCCTGGACACCCTATGAAAGGGGCATTGTGGTGCGTCGTAATTCTTGGCAGCCCATCCACTCACAGCATAGGCTAAAACTAGAGTTGAGCGACCTTGACCTTTTTAGAGTCGAGCCGGGTTTCGCGAAACCCGACTATCTCAAAAGTCGGGTCGAGTGAAATCGGCCGATTATGACGTAAAGTCGGGATCGACCGAAACACGAAACCCAATGCAAGTCAATGGGGCAGCATAGTCGGCAGTGAGTGGGGGCCAGGAAAACACCTAGAGTGCCCATTTTAATGTCAAAACCATCCATTCTTCTTAATGAAGCTTGTCAAGCGTAATTTACCTTATAATAATTGTAAGGCATTTGAAATTGGGGGTCATTTGGCTAAAGTTCTGGTGGGTAGGGCTGGTTCAAGTAATTAGTGGGCCCAGGAAATCTGGACCACGTCACGGCAGTGGAGCAGGGAGAGGTAAGTATTTCAACTTTGCAAGTGCTGTGAACCTGAGCAAGCAGGGGGCGCCCACTCATTGGCATTGGCACTGGCACAGGGCCCCTCAAAGTATAGCGGTGTGTTTGCACGGCGGGGGCGCCTCCCACCGGCAGCAACACTTTTGCGTACTATGAGAGGCCCTGTGCCAGTGACGTCGCCAACTAGTATTCCTCCCCCCACCTGATGAAGGAACCTGCACTTTCACCTGCACCTTCCTCTTTGTCCCTGTGTAAGGTGGTATGGTATGCGGGAAGAGCAACCTGACTTTCAGCAGGGTCACAATGTTGTTGTGTAGCGTGCACGGGGAATGTTGCGTTATGGGTCAATGTACCAGCAGACTCATCTATCACTGGTTGGGCAATGGGCAGGATGAGGAGGAAACACAGATATAGGCCCAAATAATAAAGTGGGCTAAATGCAGTTCAAAATTGGTAACACAGGAATAACCAGGGGGCATTGCAGTGGAGGACAACTGGAATGAGAGGCTGACACAGAGAGTAGGCCCAAATCAGTAAGTAGTCGAAATGCAGTTCAAAATTGGCAACCGTAGTAAACAAGCGGCACAGCTTTGTTCAGTGGAGGAGAACAGCAAGGAATGGCAGACACCGATAGTAGGCCCCAACCCAACTAGTAGGCCAAATGCAGTCTAACATTAACAACTACTTAACGAGCGCCTGAAAACGGAATTTCAGGACAGGAAACCAGGAGAACAGCAAGGAGCGGCAGACACTGTTAGTAGGCCCCAAACCAACTAGTACGCCAAATGCAGTTGTTCCATTTAACCACAATTTAACGAGAGCCTGAAGATAGAAGCTCAGGAAAGGCAACCTGGAGAACACCTTGGAGTGGAACACACCATCTCTCTCCACCCCATACCCATTTTGTAGGCCTAATGCTGTGTAGTTTTCTACAACTACTAAACGAGAGTCGGAAGACCGAAGCAATGGCAAGGCAACCTGGGGAACACCTTGGAGTGTAACACACCATCTCTCTCCACCCGATACCCATTTTGTAGGCCTAATGCAGTTTAGTTTTCTACAACTACTAAACGAGAGTCGGAAGACCGAAGCAATGGCAAGGCAACCTGGGGAACACCTTGGAGTGTAACACACCATCTCTCTCCACCCGATACCCATTTTGTAGGCCTAATGCAGTGTAGTTTTCTACAACTACTAAACGAGAGTCGGAAGACCGAAGCAATGGCAAGGCAACCTGGGGAACACCTTGGAGTGTAACACACCATCTCTCTCCACCCGATACCCATTTTGTAGGCCTAATGCAGTGTAGTTTTCTACAACTACTAAACGAGAGTCGGAAGACCGAAGCAATGGCAAGGCAACCTGGGGAACACCTTGGAGTGTAACACACCATCTCTCTCCACCCGATACCCATTTTGTAGGCCTAATGCAGTGTAGTTTTCTACAACTACTAAACGAGAGTCGGAAGATCGAAGCAATGGCGAGGAAACCTGGAGAACACCTTGGAGTGTAACACACCATCTCTCTCCACCCCATACCCATTTTGTAGGCCTAATGCTGTGTAGTTTTCTACAACTACTAAACGAGAGTCGGAAGACCGAAGCAATGGTAAGGCAACCTGGGGAACACCTTGGAGTGTAACACACCATCTCTCTCCACCCGATACCCATTTTGTAGGCCTAATGCAGTGTAGTTTTCTACAACTACTAAACGAGAGTCGGAAGACCGAAGCAATGGCAAGGCAACCTGGGGAACACCTTGGAGTGTAACACACCATCTCTCTCCACCCGATACCCATTTTGTAGGCCTAATGCAGTGTAGTTTTCTACAACTACTAAACGAGAGTCGGAAGATTGAAGCAATAGCGAGGAAACCTGGAGAACACCTTGGAGTGTAACACACCATCTCTCTCCACCCCATACCCATTTTGTAGGCCTAATGCTGTGTAGTTTTCTACAACTACTAAACGAGAGTCGGAAGACCGAAGCAATGGCAAGGCAACCTGGGGAACACCTTGGAGTGTAACACACCATCTCTCTCCACCCGATACCCATTTTGTAGGCCTAATGCAGTGTAGTTTTCTACAACTACTAAACGAGAGTCGGAAGACCGAAGCAATGGCAAGGCAACCTGGGGAACACCTTGGAGTGTAACACACCATCTCTCTCCACCCGATACCCATTTTGTAGGCCTAATGCAGTGTAGTTTTCTACAACTACTAAACGAGAGTCAGAAGACCGAAGCAATGGCAAGGCAACCTGGGGAACACCTTGGAGTGTAACACACCATCTCTCTCCACCCGATACCCATTTTGTAGGCCTAATGCAGTGTAGTTTTCTACAACTACTAAACGAGAGTCGGAAGATCGAAGCAATGGCGAGGAAACCTGGAGAACACCTTGGAGTGTAACACACCATCTCTCTCCACCCCATACCCATTTTGTAGGCCTAATGCTGTGTAGTTTTCTACAACTACTAAACGAGAGTCGGAAGACCGAAGCAATGGCAAGGCAACCTGGGGAACACCTTGGAGTGTAACACACCATCTCTCTCCACCCGATACCCATTTTGTAGGCCTAATGCAGTGTAGTTTTCTACAACTACTAAACGAGAGTCGGAAGACCGAAGCAATGGCAAGGCAACCTGGGGAACACCTTGGAGTGTAACACACCATCTCTCTCCACCCGATACCCATTTTGTAGGCCTAATGCAGTGTAGTTTTCTACAACTACTAAACGAGAGTCGGAAGATCGAAGCAATGGCGAGGAAACCTGGAGAACACCTTGGAGTGTAACACACCATCTCTCTCCACCCCATACCCATTTTGTAGGCCTAATGCTGTGTAGTTTTCTACAACTACTAAACGAGAGTCGGAAGACCGAAGCAATGGTAAGGCAACCTGGGGAACACCTTGGAGTGTAACACACCATCTCTCTCCACCCGATACCCATTTTGTAGGCCTAATGCAGTGTAGTTTTCTACAACTACTAAACGAGAGTCGGAAGACCGAAGCAATGGCAAGGCAACCTGGGGAACACCTTGGAGTGTAACACACCATCTCTCTCCACCCGATACCCATTTTGTAGGCCTAATGCAGTGTAGTTTTCTACAACTACTAAACGAGAGTCGGAAGATCGAAGCAATGGCGAGGAAACCTGGAGAACACCTTGGAGTGTAACACACCATCTCTCTCCACCCCATACCCATTTTGTAGGCCTAATGCTGTGTAGTTTTCTACAACTACTAAACGAGAGTCGGAAGACCGAAGCAATGGCAAGGCAACCTGGGGAACACCTTGGAGTGTAACACACCATCTCTCTCCACCCCATACCCATTTTGTAGGCCTAATGCAGTGTAGTTTTCTACAACTACTAAACGAGAGTCGGAAGACCGAAGCAATGGCAAGGCAACCTGAGGAACACCTTGGAGTGTAACACACCATCTCTCTCCACCCGATACCCATTTTGTAGGCCTAATGCAGTGTAGTTTTCTACAACTACTAAACGAGAGTCGGAAGACCGAAGCAATGGCAAGGCAACCTGGGGAACACCTTGGAGTGTAACACACCATCTCTCTCCACCCGATACCCATTTTGTAGGCCTAATGCAGTGTAGTTTTGTACAACTACTAAACGAGAGTCGGAAGACCGAAGCAATGGCAAGGCAACCTGGGGAACACCTTGGAGTGTAACACACCATCTCTCTCCACCCGATACCCATTTTGTAGGCCTAATGCAGTGTAGTTTTCTACAACTACTAAACGAGAGTTGGAAAATCGAAGCAATGGCGAGGAAACCTGGAGAACACCTTGGAGTGTAACACACCATCTCTCTCCACCCCATACCCATTTTGTAGGCCTAATGCAGTGTAGTTTTCTACAACTACTAAACGAGAGTCGGAAGACCGAAGCAATGGCAAGGCAACCTGGGGAACACCTTGGAGTGTAACACACCATCTCTCTCCACCGGATACCCATTTTGTAGGCCTAATGCAGTGTAGTTTTCTACAACTACTAAACGAGAGTCGGAAGATCGAAGCAATGGCGAGGAAACCTGGAGAACACCTTGGAGTGTAACACACCATCTCTCTCCACCCGATACCCATTTTGTAGGCCTAATGCAGCCTACTTTCCGACAACTACTAAACGAGAGCATGAAGATCGAAGCTCAGGAAAGGCAACCTGGGGAACACCTTGGAGTGTAACACACCCTCTCTCTACACCACGGAAGGGCTGATTCTTAGGAAGGAAGGCTGTCGGAAAGAAGCAGGGCGCGTCCGAGGGTGATTATATTCTTATTAGGTATATACTCACCCTCGGACGCGCCCTGCTTCTTTATTTGTAATGAATGTTTATTTGCAATGTGGTTTTGACTTACTCTATTTTTTTGGTAAATAATGATTTTATTATTTTCATTGTTTTGCATCTTCTTGGCAATAATATAAAGAAGACGCGACAGGACAACACTCGGTGGA
Organism: Ranitomeya imitator; assembly: GCF_032444005.1. Lineage (NCBI taxonomy): Eukaryota > Metazoa > Chordata > Amphibia > Anura > Dendrobatidae > Ranitomeya > Ranitomeya imitator. The sequence continues at coordinate 324,351,221 of NC_091286.1, read as the reverse complement.
TGCCATATCTGTGTTTTAAATTGATAAAAACTTTCAGTTAACTACTTGCAGGAGAAAGTTATTGTAGCTGGTGGCCATTTTTAGTACTGTACCAGATTTTTGTTGTATGTGTTTGTTTTTAATGTTACAATGTCTGCATTTGATATCTCTCCAGTATTTTCTTTTTTATAAGCAAAATACTTATTTTTATATTTTCTGATGTTGGTTCAAGGGGTACACGGGCAGCAGTAGACAGGTCAGTGGAGGCCTAGTGGAAGGAGGGACCGCAGACAGGCTTCGAAGCCCTAACATAATAAATTGGGCTGGCTGTAGGCAATTTAAAATTGGTTCCAGGGGAACCCGGGCAGCAGTAGACAGGTCAGTGGAGGCCTAGTGGAAGGAGGGACCGCAGACAGGCTTCGAAGCCCTAACATAATAAATTGGGCGGGCTGTAGGCAATTTAAAATTGGTTCCAGGGGAACCCGGGCAGCAGTAGACAGGTCAGTGGAGGCCTAGTGGAAGGAGGGACCGCAGACAGGCTTCGAAGCCCTAACATAATAAATTGGGCTGGTTGTAGGCAATTTAAAATTGGTTCCAGGGGAACCCGGGCAGCAGTAGACAGGTCAGTGGAGGCCTAGTGGAAGGAGTGACCGCAGACAGGCTTCGAAGGCCTAACATAAGAAAAATGTCAATACAATGGTATTGACAGTGCCAGGCATTGAAGGATGTCAGCGCATAGACTAAACATTGGTGGAGCTGTGAGAGAAAATTTTGCAAGTGGTAGAGCACTGTTTGACCTGGGGGGGGGACTGTCTTGTGGCCGGCGGTACAGGCCCAGGGCCCCTCATATTACAACGGTGTGTCTGACGTTGGGTGCGCACCACCACCGCCAGACACTTTATTGTACTATGAGGGACCTAGTGGCAGTGCCGTCGACCAAAAGCGGGCACACCCACCTCTTCAGACAAACAGTACTCTCACGGGTGCTGGCGCCAAGTGGCGATACCACGGCCCCGTGTGGGGAGTTTGGCCATTTAGGGAGGTGTTAACATGTCGGATGCTGGACAATCAGGTGCTGCAAATTACGAGATTGGAAAAGTCGTTCAGAATAGTTCACAGGCAAGACCTTTACATAGGAAAGCTAGGTGTCAGCCGGGCAAGGTGGGGCAAAAGATTTCGAAATCCAGTTGTGGTTCATTTTAATGAAGGTTAGATCATCTACATTTTGGGTAGCCAGACGAGTCCTTTTTTCTGTTAGTATTGAACCTGCAGCACTGAATACTCTTTCTGATAGGACACTAGCTGCCGGGCAAGCAAGCTCCTGCAATGCATATTCTGCCAATTCTGGCCAGGTGTCTAATTTTGATGCCCAGTAATCAAATGGGAATGACGGTTGAGGGAGAACGTCGATAAGGGATGAAAAATTGTTAGTAACCATACTGGACAAATGTTGTCTCCTGTCACTTTGAATTGATGCTGCAGTACCTGTCCTGTCTGCGGTCATAGCAAAATCACTCCACAACCTGGTCAGAAAACCCCTCTGGCCAACGACACTTCTGATTTCTGCCCCTCTAACACCTCTGGTCTGCTGGCCCCTGCAGCTCGTGTTAGAACGATCACGGGCGCTGTGTGCAGGGAATGCCAGAAGCAAACGGTCAACAAGAGTTGATTGTTTGGTTGCTAATATTAGTTCCAAGTTCTCATGTGGCATTATATTTTGCAATTTGCCTTTATAGCGAGGATCAAGGAGGCAGGCCAACCAGTAATCGTCATCGTTCATCATTTTTGTTATGCGTGTGTCCCTTTTGAGGATACGTAAGGCATAATCCGCCATGTGGGCCAAAGTTCCAGTTCTCAAATCTGTGGTTGTGCTTGGTTGAGGGGCAGTTTCAGGCAAATCCACGTCACTTGATATACATACCACTGATGCATATTTCAATGCATATCAAATTCAGGGAAACTCCCTATCATAGACTAGAAATAAATACCGGGGAAACTCCAATATTAGATTAATCCTACAGATAACTTACGGAGTATTAACACACCCAAATGTAAAAGTTGCTAACAAATTTATTAAATCTCCTGTTACATAAATGACACAATTACAAAAAAGTCACAGACTTGACATAAAATGTACACGAGTAGTTCATGTGCGGCAGACAGAACACGCCACATATACCACCTCGGCTGCAGACTAGGCATATACCCAAAAGCCTATCAGGGATGTAGTAGTCCTTCAAAATATCCTTTCCTAAATAAAGTGCATAGTGCCTCCTACATCTACCCAATAGCACTACATCTTATAAACTGAATGGCATCTTAGAATAGTAGAAAGGTGCATAGCCTGTCTTACCCGCGTTAGTTCAGGTGTCAGCGTCCGTCCGGCGGCCCCGACGCGCGTTTCGCGTTGGCTTCCTCGGGGGTCCAGGGGGTCCCCGAGGAAGCCAACGCGAAACGCGCGTCGGGGCCGCCGGACGGACGCTGACACCTGAACTAACGCGGGTAAGACAGGCTATGCACCTTTCTACTATTCTAAGATGCCATTCAGTTTATAAGATGTAGTGCTATTGGGTAGATGTAGGAGGCACTATGCACTTTATTTAGGAAAGGATATTTTGAAGGACTACTACATCCCTGATAGGCTTTTGGGTATATGCCTAGTCTGCACCCGAGGTGGTATATGTGGCGTGTTCTGTCTGCCGCACATGAACTACTCGTGTACATTTTATGTCAAGTCTGTGACTTTTTTGTAATTGTGTCATTTATGTAACAGGAGATTTAATAAATTTGTTAGCAACTTTTACATTTGGGTGTGTTAATACTCCGTAAATCCACGTCACTTGTGTCCCTCCAAAAACCAGAACCCGGCCTTGCCGCGCCAACAATTTCCACTGGCCCCGGAAAAGCTTCCTCATTAAAAATATAATCATCCCCATCATCCTCCTCGTCCTCCTCCTCCTCTTCGCCCGCTACCTCGTCCTGTACACTGCCCTGGCCAGACAATGGCTGACTGTCATCAAGGCTTTCCTCTTCCTCAGCTGCAGACGCCTGATCCTTTATGTGCGTCAAACTTTGCATCAGCAGACGCATTAGGGGGATGCTCATGCTTATTATGGCGTTGTCTGCACTAACCAGCCGTGTGCATTCCTCAAAACACTGAAGGACTTGACACATGTCTTGAATCTTCGACCACTGCACACCTGACAACTCCATGTCTGCCATCCTACTGCCTGCCCGTGTATGTGTATCCTCCCACAAAAACATAACAGCCCGCCTCTGTTCACACAGTCTCTGAAGCATGTGCAGTGTTGAGTTCCACCTTGTTGCAACATCTATGATTAGGCGATGCTGGGGAAGGTTCAAAGAACGCTGATAGGTCTGCATACGGCTGGAGTGTACGGGCGAACGGCGGATATGTGAACAAAGTCCACGCACTTTGAGGAGCAGGTCGGATAACCCCGGATAACTTTTCAGGAAGCACTGCACCACCAGGTTTAAGGTGTGAGCCAGGCAAGGAATGTGTTTCAGTTGGGAAATGGAGATGGCAGCCATGAAATTCCTTCCGTTATCACTCACTACCTTGCCTGCCTCAAGATCTACAGTGCCCAGCCACGACTGCGTTTCTTTCTGCAAGAACTCGGACAGAACTTCAGCGGTGTGTCTGTTGTCGCCCAAACACTTCATAGCCAATACAGCCTGCTGACGTTTGCCAGTAGCTGCCCCATAATGGGAGACCTGGTGTGCAACAGTGGCAGCTGCGGATGGAGTGGTTGTGCGACTGCGGTCTGTGGACGAGGTCTCGCTTCTGCAGGAGGACGAGGAGGAGGAGGGGGTGCGAATGGCTACAGCCAACTGTTTCCTAGACCGTGGGCTAGGCAGAACTGTCCCAAACTTGCTGTCCCCTGTGGACCCTGCATCCACCACATTTACCCAGTGTGCCGTGATGGACACGTAACGTCCCTGGCCATGCCTACTGGTCCATGCATCTGTTGTCAGGTGCACCTTTGTGCTCACAGATTGCCTGAGTGCATGGACGATGCGCTCTTTAACATGCTGGTGGAGGGCTGGGATGGCTTTTCTGGAAAAAAATTGTCGACTGGGTAGCTCGTAGCGTGGTACAGCGTAGTCCATCAGGGCTTTGAAAGCTTCGCTTTCAACTAACCGGTAGGGCATCATCTCTAACGAGATTAGTCTAGCTATGTGGGCGTTCAAACCCTGTGTACGCGGATGCGAGGCTAAGTACTTCCTTTTTCTAACCATAGTCTCATGTAGGGTGAGCTGGACTGGAGAGCTGGAGATCGTGGAACTAGCGGGGGTGCCGGTGGACATGGCAGACTGAGAGACGGTGGGAGATGGTATTGTTGCCGCCGGTGCCCTAGATGCAGTGTTTCCTACTACGAAACTGGTGATTCCCTGACCCTGACTTCTTTGGCCTGGCAAAAAAACCTGCACAGATACTGCAGGTGGTGCAGAAAATGGTGGCCCTACACTGCCGGAAGGGATGTTGCGTTGATGACTAGCTTCATTGGCCGAGGGTGCTACAACCTTAAGGGACGTTTGGTAGTTAGTCCAAGCTTGCCAATGCATGGTGGTTAAATGTCTATGCATGCAACTTGTATTGAGACTTTTCAGATTCTGCCCTCAGCTTAAGGTAGTTGAACATTTTTGACAGATGACTTTGCGCTGATCAATTGGATGTTGTCTAAAAAAATGCCAGACTGCACTCTTTCTTTCATCGGATACCTTTTCAGGCATTGCAGACTGAGCTTTAACCGGATGGCCACGCTGTCCTCCAACAGGTTTTGACTTTGCCACGCGTTTTGGGCAAGATACGGGCCCGGCAGATGGAAGATGTTGATGCCTGCTGCGGCCCCTCCTCCTCCGCTTCAGAACTGCTGCCGCCTGCACCCTGTTCCCCCAATGGCTGCCAATCGGGGTCAAGAACTGGGTCATCTATTACCTCTTCTTGTAGCTCGTGTGCAACTTCGTCTGTGTCACCTTGTCAGTCGGTGGTATAGCGTTCGTGATGGGGCAACATAGTCTCATCAGGGTCTGATTCTTGATCAGCACCCTGCGAGGGCAATGTTGTGGTCTGAGTCAAAGGACCAGCATAGTAGTCTGGCTGTGGCTGTGCATCAGTGCACTCCATGTCAGATTCAACTTGTAATGGGAATGGACTGTTAACTGCTTCACTTTCTAAGCCAGGGACGGTATGTGTAAAGAGCTCCATGGAGTAACCCGTTGTGTCGCCTGCTGCATTCTTCTCTGTTGTTGTTTTTGCTGAAGAGGACAAGGAAGCGACTTGTCCCTGACCGTGAACATCCACTAACGACGCGCTGCTTTTACTTTTACCAGTTTCAAGAGAGGAGGCAAAAGAGCTAGAGGCTGAGTCAGCAAGATAAGCCAAAACTTGCTCTTGCTGCTCCGGCTTTAAAAGCGGTTTTCCTACTCCCAGAAAAGGGAGCGTTCGAGGCCTTGTGTAGCCAGACGACGAACCTGGCTCCACAGCTCCAGACTTAGGTGCAATATTTTTTTTCCCACGACCACCTGATGCTCCACCACTACCACTACCCTCATTACCAGCTGACAATGAACGCCCCCGGCCACGACCTCTTCCACCAGACTTCCTCATTGTTTTAAAAACGTTACCAAACTAACGGTATTTGTTGCAGTCACACAACTTACACGGTGAGCTATAACTTCAGTATGATTTAGCTACCCCTTTACAGGTGGGTGAGACCACAACAAAAATCAGGCACAATGTTACACACTCTGTTGTTGGTGGCAACAAATGAGAGAGATGCCACACACGCAGGACTGTCACTGAAGCGCAAATGTAAATATTAATCTCCCACTGATTTGTGTTTTTTTTTTAAAAAGGAGACTTTAGATAAAAAAAAAATAAAAAAATAAATGATTTTTTGAGGAAGAATTTATAAACCAAATAAAATGAAATGATTTTTTCAGGGAGAATTTAGAAAACAAATAAAACATAAAATAGCCTTTCTAGGGCCCAGTGAGTGAGAGAGGACGCACACAGGAGTCAGGAGTGGCACACAAGCCCAGAGGCCAATATTTATCTCCCACTGATTGATTTAGTGATTTTTTCAGGTAGATTTTAGAACCCAAATCAAGCAAAAAAATTAATAGGCTTTCTATGGCCCACAATTGGAGAGAGAGAGATGGCACACCCAGGAGTCAAGACTGGCACACAAGCAGAAAGGGCAATATTAATCCCCCACTGATTTGATTTTTTTTTTTTTCAGGGAGACTTTAGAAAAAAAAAATACAAAAAAAATGATTTTTTTCAGGAATAATTTAGAAACCAAATAAAATAAAATGATTTTTTCAGGGAGAATTTAGAAAACAAATAAAACAAAAAATAGGCTTTCTAGGGCCCACTGAGTGAGAGAGGACGCACACAGGAGTCAGGAGTGGCACACAAGCCCAGAGGCCAATATTTATCTCCCACTGATTGATTTAGTGATTTTTTCAGGTAGATTTTGGAACCCAAATCAAGCAAAAAAATTAATAGGCTTTCTATGGCCCACAATTGGAGAGAGAGAGATGGCACACCCAGGAGTCAAGACTGGCACACAAGCAGAAAGGGCAATATTAATCTCCCACTGATTTGATTTTTTTTTTTTTTCAGGGAGACTTTAGAAAAAAAAAATACAAAAAAAATGATTTTTTTCAGGAATAATTTAGAAACCAAATAAAATAAAATGATTTTTTCAGGGAGAATTTAGAAAACAAATAAAACAAAAAATAGGCTTTCTAGGGCCCACTGAGTGAGAGAGGACGCACACAGGAGTCAGGAGTGGCACACAAGCCCAGAGGCCAATATTTATCTCCCACTGATTGATTAAGTGATTTTTTCAGGTAGATTTTGGAACCCAAATCAAGCAAAAAAATTAATAGGCTTTCTATGGCCCACAATTGGAGAGAGAGAGATGGCACACCCAGGAGTCAAGACTGGCACACAAGCAGAAAGGGCAATATTAATCTCCCACTGATTTGTTTTTTTTTTTTTTTTTTCAGGGAGACTTTAGAAAAAAAAAATACAAAAAAAATGATGTTTTTCAGGAATAATTTAGAAACCAAATAAAATAAAATGATTTTTTTCAGGGAGAATTTAGAAAACAAATAAAACAAAAAATAGGCTTTCTAGGGCCCACTGAGTGAGAGAGGACGCACACAGGAGTCAGGAGTGGCACACAAGCCCAGAGGCCAATATTTATCTCCCACTGATTGATTTAGTGATTTTTTCAGGTAGATTTTGGAACCCAAATCAAGCAAAAAAATTAATAGGCTTTCTATGGCCCACAATTGGAGAGAGAGAGATGGCACACCCAGGAGTCAAGACTGGCACACAAGCAGAAAGGGCAATATTAATCTCCCACTGATTTGTTGTTTTTTTTTTTTTTCAGGGAGACTTTAGAAAAAAAAAAAAAAATGATTTTTTTCAGGAATAATTTAGAAACCAAATAAAATAAAATGATTTTTTCAGGGAGAATTTAGAAAACAAATAAAACAAAAAATAGGCTTTCTAGGGCCCACTGAGTGAGAGAGGACGCACACAGGAGTCAGGAGTGGCACACAAGCCCAGAGGCCAATATTTATCTCCCACTGATTGATTTAGTGATTTTTTCAGGTAGAATTTAGAACCCAAATCAACCAAAAAAATAAATAGGCTTTCTATGGCCCACTATTTGTGAGAGAGATGGCACGCTCAGGACTGGCACACAAGCCCAGAGGCCAATATTAATCTCCTACTTTTTTTTTTTTTTTCCAGGGAAAATTTATAAACCCAATAAAAAAAATAATAAATAGGCTTTCTATGGCCCACTATCTGAGAGAGAGAGATGGCACGCTTAGGACTGGCACACAAGCCCAAAGGCCAATATTAATCTCCCACTGATTGATTTATTGATTTTTTCAGGTAGATTTTGGAACCCAAATCAAGCAAAAAAATAAATAGGCTTTCTATGGCCCACTGAGAGATGGCACACACAGGAGTAAGGAGTGGCACACAAGCCCTGAGGCCAATATTTTTCTCCCACTGATTGATGTAGTGATTTTTTCAGGTAGATTTTAGAACCCAAATCAAGCAAAAAAACAAATAGGCTTTCTATGGCCCACTGAGTGAGAGATGACACAGACAGGGATGGCACTCTAGCAGAAATGCCAATCTTAATCTCCCACAAAAAAAAAAAAAAAAAAGGAACTGTCCTTCAATTACTATCTCCCTGCAGTAATCTCAGCCAGGTATGGCAGGCAGCAATAAGGAGTGGACTGATGCACAAATTAAATAAAAAGTGTGGACAAACAAACAAGATAGCTGTGCAGAAAGGAAGGAACAAGAGGATTTGTGCTTTGAAAAAAGCAGTTGGTTTGCACAGCGGCGTACACACAGCAATGCAGCTATCAGGGAGCCTTCTAGGGCAGCCCACCGAGCTACAGCGCTGAGGGGAAAAAAAAAATGTAGCTTCCACTGTCCCTGCACACCGAAGGTGGTGTTGGGCAGTGGAAATCGCTACAGCACAAGCGGTTTGGTGGTTAATGGACCCTGCCTAATGCTATCCCTGCTTCTGACGAAGCGGCAGCAACCTCTCCCTAAGCTCAGATCAGTAGCAGTAACATGGCGGTCGGCGGGAACTCCCCTTTATAGCCCCTGTGACGCCGCGGACAGCAAGCCAATCACTGCAATGCCCTTCTCTAAGATGGTGGGGACCAGGACCTATGTCATCACGCTGCCCACACTCTGCGTTTACCTTCATTGGCTGAGAAATGGCGCTTTTCGCGTCATTGAAACGCGACTTTGGCGCGAAAGTCGCGTACCGCATGGCCGACCCCGCACAGGGGTCGGATCGGGTTTCATGAAACCCGACTTTGTCAAAAGTCGGCGACTTTTGAAAATGTTTGACCCGTTTCGCTCAACCCTAGCTACAACAGCTTAGGAGACCCACAGTTTCATAATGGGCCTTTAAGAAGGTTAATGCCGCCTGATGCACCAGTAAAAAAAGGCTCTGTGACTTTAAGATTCCCTCCTTCGTAAATGAAACAAGATGGGTTTGCTTATGTGTCACACAACACATGACCAGCTAAGGGTGTTAAATGTTACAATGACATTTCCCAGTGAATTAATTTGTAGTGGTTGAAAGCAATGTTTCAGTTGAAAAACACTTCAAAAACGCGTCTGAACTAAGCCTAAGTGGTAGAGGAAATTTTCGGTCTGGGGTGAAATATTTGGCCTTACATGCAAGTCATTAACCTGCAAATGATGCACCTTGACATGTTTCCAAGCAAAACCCATTTTGGTTTCATTTTAATGTGCTTTTTGTGGCACCGGTAAAAATGGAATGAATCTCGGAAAAAAATGATTAAAGCTGTGAACTAGGAGTCAGGAATGCTTCCAGGGGTGATCCTCATGGTGTCCCTGTGTCATTTGAGCAGTGTTTCCATCATTTTCAGATGTTTTTAGACCTTAAAAGGACCCCCGAGGGGATCACGGTAAAAATACTCGGGTCTCCCATAGACTTACATTGAGCTCGTTGTTATGGCCGAGTACCCGAGTATTCCAATTTGCTCGACCCAAGCAATGAGCACCAGAGCATTTTAGTGCTCGCCCATCACTATTTACTAATTATTTTGTTAGACATACAGTGTGGCATGTAAACGTTTGGGCACCCTTGATCATAATTACTGTTATTGTGAACAGTTTAGCAAGTTGAAGATGAAATGATCTCTAAAAGGCCTACATTTAAAGATATCAGATTTCCTTTGTATTTTAGTGTTAAATATACAGCTTAATTATGAGACCATTATGAGACCACCACATCAAAACTCTGTCATGGGCAGCCCAATCTCCAGACCTAAACCCCATTTAAAACCTCTGGAATGTAATCAAGAGGATGATAGATAGTCACAAGCCATCAAACAAAGAAGAGCTGCTTAAATTCTTGTTTGAATGATTTTCATCCATTCTTCCTTGAAACATTCTTCCAGTTTTGTGAGATTCCTGATCTAGCCACAGATTTTGAATGATATTATTTCTCACTTAGGTCCTATTTAGTATAGTGATCCTGTATTAATAGGTGCCCACTCCCATATTCAAGACATAATTTAACAAAATCCTAGGTAAGAGTACAACAAAAAGGATAAGGGAGTGAATCAGAACAATTGAATATTAATAAAAAACGTATTATTATTAGATTAACCCCTTAACCCCCGGAGCTTTTTTCGGTTTTGCTTTTTCATTTTTCGCTCCCCTCCTTCCCAGGGTCATATCTTTTTTTTGTCAATATGGCCATGTGAGGGCTTATTTTTTGAAGAAGAGTTGTACTTTTGAACAACACCATTAGTTTTACCATGTCGTGTGCTAGAAAGCAGGAAAAATATTCCAAGTGCGGTGAAATTATTAAAAAAGTGGAATCCCACACTTGTTTTTTGTGTAGCTTTTTTGCTGCTAAGTTCACTAAATGCTAAAATTAACTGGTCATTATGATTCTCCAGGTCATTATGAGTTCGTAGACACCAAACATATCTTGGTTCTTTTTTACCTAAGTGGCAAAAAAAATTCCAAAGTTTAAAAAAAAAATTGTGCAATTTTCCAATATCCATAGCATCGCCATTTTTCGTGATCTGGGGTTGGGTGAGGGCTTATTTTTTGCACGCCGAGCTGACATTTTAATGATACCATTTTGGTGCAGATATAATCTTTTGATCATTCATTATTGCATTTTAACCCCTTTCTGACATCTGACGTACTATCCCGTCGAGGTGGGGTGTGCCCGTATGACCACCGATGGAATAGTACGTCATACGTGATCGGCCGCACTCACGGGGGGAGCGCGGCCGATCGCGTCCTGGTGTCAGCTGCCTATCGCAGCTGACATCCGGCACTATGTGCCAGGAGCAGTCACGGACTGCCCCCAGCACATTAACCACCGGCACACCACGATCAAACATGATCGCGGTGTGCCGGCGGTACAGGGAAGCATCGCGCAGGGAGGGGGCTCCCTGCGGGCTTCCCTGAGACCCCCGCAGCAACGCGATGTAATCGCATTGCTGCGAGGGTCTCCTTACCTCCCTCCCTGTAGCAGACCCGGATCCAAGATGGCCACGGCATCCGGGTCCTGCAGGGAGGGAGGTGGCTTACTAAGTGCCTGCTCAGAGCAGGCGCTTGGTAAGCCTGCAGTGTTCTAACTCAGATCGCTAATCTGACAGAGTGCTGTGCAATCTGTCAGATCAACGATCTGTGATGTCCCCCCCTGGGACAAAGTAAAAAAGTTTAAAAAAAATTCCAAATGTGTAAAAAAAATTAAAAAAATTTCCTAAATAATGAAAAAAATATATATATTATTCCCATAAATACATTTCTTTATCTAAATTTAAAAAAAAAAACAATAAAAGTACACATATTTAGTAACGGCCCGACCTATAAAACTGGCCCACTAGTTAACCCCTTCAGTAAACACCATAAGAAAAAAAAAACAGGCAAAAAAACGCTTTATTATCATACCGCCGAACAAAAAGTGGAATAACACGCAATCAAAAAGACAGATATAAATAATATGGTACCGGTGAAAACGTCATCTTGTTCCACAAAAATGAGCCACCATACAGCGTCATCAGCAAAAAAATAAAAAAGATATATAGTCCTGAGAATAAAGGGATGCAAAAATAATTATTTTTTCTATAAAATAGCTTTTATCGTATAAAAGCGCCAAAACATAAAAAAAATGAGATAAATGAGGTGTCGCTGTAATTGTACTGACCTGAAGAATAAAACTGCTTTATCAATTTTACCAAACGCGGAACGGTATAAACGCCTCCCCCAGAAGAAATTCATGAATAGCTGGTTTTTGGTCATTCTGCCTCACAAAAATCAGAATACAAAGCGATCAAAAAATGTCACGTGCCCGAAAATGTTACCAATAAAAACGTCAACTCGTCCCGCAAAAAACAAGACCTCACATGACTCTGTGGACCAAAATATGGAAAAATTATAGCTCTCAAAATGTGGTAACGCAAAAAATATTTTTTGCAATAAAACACGTCTTTCAGTGTGTGATGGCTGCCAATCATAAAAATCCGCTAAAAAAACCGCTATAAAAGTAAATCAAACCCCCCTTCATCACCCCCTTAGTTAGGGAAAAATAAAAAAAAAATGTATTTATTTCCATTTTCCCATTAGGGCTAGGGTTAGGGCTAGGGCTAGGGTTAGGGTTTTGGCTAGGGCTAGGGTTAGGGTCAGGGCTAGGGCTAGGGTTAGGGTTAGGGTAAGGGCTAGGGTTAGGGTTATGGTAAGGGCTAGGGTTAGGACTAGTGTTAGCGTTAGGGCTAGGGCTGGAGTTAGGGTTAGGGCTAGGGTTAGGGTTAGGGCTTGGGTTAGGGTTAGGGTTAAGGCTACAGTTAGGGTTGGGGCTAAAGTTAGGGTTGGGTTGGGGCTAAAGTTACGGTTAGGTTTTAGATTACATTTACGGTTGGGAATAGGGTTGGGATTAGGGTTAGGGGTGTGTCAGGGTTAGAGGTGTCGTTAGGGTTACTGTTGGGATTAGGGTTAGGGGTGTGTTTGGATTAGGGTTTCATTTATAATTGGGGGTTTCCATTGTTTAGGCACATCAGGGGCTCTCCAAACGCGACATGGCGTCCGATCTCAATTCCAGCCAATTCTGCATTGAAAAAGTAAAACAGTGCTCCATTTCTTCCGAGCTCTCCCGTGTGCCCAAACAGGGGTTTACCCCAACATATTGGGTATCAGCATACTCAGGACAAATAGGACAACAACTTTTGGGGTCCAATTTCTCCTGTAACTTTTGGGAAAATAAACAACTGGGGGATAAAAAATAATTTTTGTGGGAAAAAAAGATTTTTTATTTTCACGGCTCTGCGTTATAAACTGTAGTGAAACACTTGGGGGCTCAAAGTTCTCACAACACATCTAGATAAGTCCCTTGGGGGGTCTTCTTTCAAATATGGGGTCACTTTTTGGGGCTTTCTACTGTTTAGGTACATTAGGGGCTCTGCAAATGCAATGTGACGCCTGCAGACCATTCCATCTAAGTCTGCATTCCAAATGGCGCTCCTTCCCTTCCGAGCCCTCCCATGCGCCCAAACGGTGGTTCCCCCCACATATGGGGTATCAGCGTACTCAGGACAAATTGGACAACAACTTTTGGGGTCGAATTTCTCCTTTTACCCTCGTGGAAATACAAAACTGGGGGCTAAAAAATAATTTTGGGGGGAAAGATTTTTTTTTTAATTTTCACGGCTCTGCGTTACAAACTGTAGTGAAACACTTGGGGGCTCAAAGCTCTCACAACACATCTAGATGAGTTCTTTAGGGGTCTACTTTCCAAAATGGTGTCACTTGTGGGAGGTTTCTACTGTTTAGGTACATTAGGGGCTCTGCAAACGCAATGTGACGCCTGCAGACCATTCCATCTGTCTGCATTCCAAATGGTGCTCCTTCCCTTCCGAGCCCTCCCATGCGTCCAAACAGTGGTTCCCCCCACATATGGGGTATCAAGACAAATTGGACAACAACTTTTGGGGTCCAATTTCTCCTGTTACCCTCGGGAAAATACAAAACTGGGGCTAAAAAATAATTTTTGTGGGAAAATTTTTTTGTTTTATTTTTACGGCTCTGCATTATAAACTTCTGTGAAGCCCTTGGTGGGTCAAAGCGCTCACCAGACATCTAGATAAGTTCCTTAGGGGGTCTAGTTTCCAAAATGGTGTCACTTGTGGGGAGTTTCTACTGTTTAGATACATTAAGGGCTCTGCAAATGCAATGTGACACCTGCAGACCATTCCATCTAAGTCTGCATTCCAAATGGCGCTCCTTCCATTCCAAGCCCTCCCATGCGCCCAAACAGTGGTTTACCCCCACATATGGTATATCATCGCTTTCAGGATAAACTCTACAACAAATTTTGGGGTCCAATTTCTCTTATTACCCTCGGGAAAATACAAAACTGGGGGCTAAAAAATAATTTTTGTGGGAAAAAATTGTTGTTTTATTTTTCCGGCTCTGCATTATAAACTTCTATGAAGCCCTTGGTGGGTCAAAGCACTCACCACACATCTAGATAAGTTCCTTAGGGGGTCTACTTTCCAAAATGGTGTAACTTGTGGGGGTTTTCAATGTTTAGGCACATCAGTGGCTCTCCAAACGCAACATGGCGTCCCATCTCAATTCCTGTCAACTTTGCATTGAAAAGTCAAACGGCGCTCCTTCCCTTCCGAGCTCTCCCATGCGCCCAAACAGTGGTTTACCCCCACATTTGGGGTATCAGCGTACTCAGGACAAATTGTACAACAACTTTTGGGGTCCAGTTTCTTCTCTTACCCTTGGGAAAATAAAATATTGGGGGCAAAAAAAAAATTTTTGTGAAAAAATAAGATTTTTTATTTTTATGGTTCTGCATTATAAACTTCTGTGAAGCACTTGGTAGGTCAAAGTGCTCACCACACCTCTAGATATGTTCCTTAGGGGGTCTACTTTCCAAAATGGTGTCACTTGTGGGGGGTTTCAATGTTTAGACACATCAGTGGCTCTCCAAGCGCAACATGGCGTCCCATCTCAATTCCTGTCAATTTTGCATTGAAAAGTCAAACGGCGCTCCTTCCCTTCCGAGCTCTCCCATGCATCCAAACAGTGGTTTATCCCCACATATGGGGTCTCAGCATACTCAGGACAAATTATACAACAACTGTTGGGGTCCAATTTCTTCTCTTACCTTTGGGAAAATAAAAAATTGGGGGCGAAAATATAATTTTTGTGAAAAAATATGATTTTTTATTTTTACGGTTCTGCATTATAAACTTCTGTGAAGCACTTGGTGGGTCAAAGTGCTCACCATACCTCTAGATAAGTTCCTTAGAGGGTCTACTTCAAAAATGGTGTCACTTGTGGGGGGTTTCAATGTTTAGGCACATCAGGGGCTCTCCAAACGCAACATGGTGTCCCATCTCGATTCCAGTCAATTTTGCATTGAAAAGTCAAATGGCGCTCCTTCGCTTCCGAGCTCTGTCATGCGCCCAAACAGTGGTTTACCCACACATATGGGGTATCGGTGTACTCAGGACAAATTGTAAAACAACTTTTGGGGTCCATTTTCTCCTGTTACCCTTGGTAAAATAAAACAAATTGGAGCTGAAGTACATTTTTTGTGAAAAAAAGTTAAATGTTCATTTTTATTTAAACATTTCAAAAATTCCTGTGAAGCACCAGGAGTGTTAATAAACTTCTTGAATATGGTTTTGAGCACCTTCAGTGGTGCAGTTTTTAGAATAGTGTCATACTTGGGTATTTACTATCATATAGACCCCTCAAAATGTCTTCAAATGAGATGTGGTCCCTAAAAAAAATGGTGTTGTAAAAATGAGAAATTGCTGGTCAACTTTTAACCCTTATAACTCCCTAACAAAAAGAAATTGGTTCCAAAATTGTGCTGATGTAAAGTAGACCTGTGGGAAATGTTACTTATTAAGTATTTTCTGTGACATATCTCTGTGATTTAATTGCATAAAAATTCAAAGTTGGAAAATTGCAAAATTTTCTAAATTTTCGCCAAATTTCCATTTTTTTCACAAATAAACGCAGGTAATATCAAAGAAATTTTACCACTATCATGAAGTACAATATATCACGAAGTACAATATATCACAAGAAAACATTGTCAGAATCACTGGGATCCGTTGAAGCGTTCCAGAGTTATAACCTCATAAAGGGACAGTGGTCAGAATTGTAAAAATTGGCCCGGTCATTAACGTGCAAACCACCTTTGGAGGTAAAGGGGTTAATGCAGTGTCGTGGCAACCAAAAAAAGTATTTCTGGCGGATTGAATTTTTTTTTCTCTATGCCATGTAGCGATTAGGTTAATCCTTTTTTAATGATAGATTTGGCTATTCTGAACATGGCAATACCAAATATGTGTAGGTTTGATTTTTTTATTGTTTTATTTTGAATGGGGCAAAAGGGGGTGATTTGAACTTTTCTATATATATTTTTTCATATTTTTAAAAACATTTTTAAACTTTTGCCATGCTTCAGCAGTCTCCATGGGAGGCTAGAAGTTGGAACAACTCAATTGCCTCTGCTACATGACCACAGGGTGGCGCTCACATCAATATCGCACCAACAATCATAGAGGTCTGCAATAGACCTCTGGTTGTTATACCGGCACAACAATGACCCCCGATTCTGTGACGAGGTCACTGGTGAGTGCATTTCTGGCCGGATCGCCAGAAGCGCTTGTTAAATGCCGCTGTTAGAGTTTGCAAGTGGCATTTAACTAGTTAATTGGTGCAGGCAGATTGCGATTCTGCCTGCGCCTATTGTGAGCACATGCCAGCTGTTCAAAACAGCTGACATGTCCCGGATTTGATGCGGGCTCACCGCCAGAGCCCACATCAAAGCGGGGGTACTGCCATCGGATAAACTATTCAGTCCAATGGAAGAAAGGGGGCAGAGGGACAGGACCCTTTTACAGCTCTGCACGCTACCAGGATCCATGTAAAAGTTGCATGACTTACTTTTCCTTAGCACAGAATCATTACCAGTATGCTTTATTCAAGTTAAAGCAACTTATTTTAAGTCTTGTGACTTTGTGATATTGCCGAGCTCCAATAGGGGGCACACATGGGGATTTGCATCTCTTTGCACAGGCTTTGATGCACATGTGATTAATTGTAAATACCAATTTTTTAAAAGCCGATATACATTTTATGCCTGCATCCTAGCCTTTGCAAATTAACCATTCATATGCCATAAGTTATAGGCTACTTATTTGCTAAATATTTTAGTTTAATAATTCCATTGATTGCATTCTTTAGTGCACTAAGCACTTAACTCCCCATGTCTCATTGTTAGTTACTTCAGTTACTTTAAACTTTAGGCTTAAACTTACCACTTTCGACACGTATTATTACCAGGCAGCAATTATTACTATTTGGAGTCCTACATCCCTCTTTTTCATTCCTGCACTTTTCTTAATATTTTTAATCATGTATTTGATGTCATTTATCTAATAAAAATATTTTTATGAATATTAATTTGTTTTGATTCACTCCCTTATCCTTTGGATTTTGTTAAATTAGATTTTCAATTATGCCAGATCAGGGAACTGTGAGGGCCATTGTAAAACCTTCAGCTTGCTCTTTTTGAGGTAGTCTATTGTGGATTTTGATATGTGTTTTTTAAGATCATCATTATCTATTTGTAGAAGCCATCCTTTTTTCAACTTCAGCTTTTTTACAGAAGGTGTTATGTTTGCATCAAGAATTTGTTAACATTTAATTGAATCCATTCTTCGCTCTACCCATGACATGTTCCCTCTACCCCAAAGAATGATTGATCCACCCCTATACATAAAGGTTGGTGAGATGTTCTTTTCCTGAAATTCTGTGTCATTTTTCTCCACACATACCTTTGATCATTGTGGACAAAGAATACTAATTTAACCTCATCAGTTCACATGACTTGTTCCCAAATTATATCAGGCATGTCTAGATGATCTTTTGCATACTTCTGATGCTGAATTTTTTGGTGAAGAGGCAGGAGAGATTTTTTCTTATTACACTTCCATGAAGGCCATATTTATGCAGGTGATTCTGAAGAGTACTGTGGAACAATGTACCACAACTCCAGAGTTTGCAAAATCTTTCTGAAGGTCTTTTGCATTCAAGCAGGGGTTCTGATTGCCACTCTAGCAATCCTACGAGCAGTTCCCTCTGAAATTTTGCTTAGTCTTTCAAATTTTATCTTAGACCTCCACTGTTCCAGTTAACTGCCATTTCTTTATTAGACTTCAAACTAAGGAATGGGCAACTTGAAAACGCTCTGTTATCTTCTTATAGCTTTTCTCCTGCTTTGTGGGCCTCCACCATTTTCATTTTCAGAGGGCTTGGTAGCTACTTTTTTTGCACAAGGATAGAGGAGGCTGTTTTATTAAGAAGTTGGAAATTTGCATCACCTGGTCTTTTCTAATGATGATAGTGAACAAGTCAAAACCCGAAAAGGCATATTAAGGTCTGAAATTTTGGTCAAAGTTATCTGAGCACAAGTAACTCCAAGGGAGACCAAACTTTCACATCAGCCCATTTTTTTTTTGTAATTTTTAAAATGAAAACAATTACTATATTTAGTTTTTTTGCCTAAAATATAAAGGAAATGTGTCATCTTCAACTTTAGGCCTTTTAGAGATCATTTTATCATCTACTTGCTTAACTGTTCACAATAACAGTGGATCGCCCCCCCCAGTAGGGAAATGGGGTACTCGGAGCCGGGCCCTTCGGTTCTCGATGGGGATGTCATGGTGGCTGACCCGGTCCGTGGCCCTAGAGGACGTCCGTTAATAAATTGGGGGGTTAGGTCTTTAAAGGGATAGTGTTTGTGACGCCACCTGTGGTATTCAGTCAGAGTGACTGACATTGCTTAGGGGTCCGCTGGGTTGATGTGATGGCAGCTAGATGGTACACCTTCTCACAGGCGAAGTATGTCCCCAGGGCTTCCCAGAGTGTAGATGGTGGATAGTGTGAGGCGCAGTGAAGAACGAGGAAACAAGGTTGCAGTCTCTTTACCTTTTCACTGAAGGCTTCAGCATCCTCAGTCCAGAGCACCAGATCACAGGGTAGGCAGAGTCCGGCCTGAAGGCAAATCCAGAGTCCCCTTATCCAGGTGGAAATCAGTAGCCTTCCTCTAGCACCTGGATGTTGTAGTACCTGTTAGGTCTCGAGTTCCCGCTTCTGCACAGGGGGAATCTCGAGCCGTCTCCGCTGCGGTCCCACATTCCTATCCAGCCACAGTGGAGCCTGCTCAGCAGGGACGTCGGTCCCAGCGTCTTGCTCGGTCTCACTCTGTTCAGAGAGTTACTGCTGCTTCTTCAGCTCCTGCCATTAAAGTCAGTGCTGGTCAGCAGCGAGTGGACTTCTCTGGGACTAAGTCCTTGTCTGCGCACACTGAGCATGCCCAGGGCAAGATCTCCCGTTGGAGATCGAGGGTCATGTGCTCAGACTCTGCAGCGCATTCTATTGGTCCTCTTGGCAGGTCTTGCAAGGGCAAAGTTTATGTGGCCACTTCCTGTCCTGCAACTATATAAACTGCGCATGACCGCACGGCCATGCGCTAGTGTACAATTGAATACGTGTGTTTGTTGTGAGTGCAAGTCGTTCATTAAATACCCCTACCCTATTGTATGACTGTTCGTGTATGGTGTATGGCTGCTATCTAGCGCCCGACTAATCACTCAACGTGTCACACACGTATCAGCGTCTATTGCTGTGACCGCCAGTGCGGTGCCACGCGCCAGTGTGCGCTTCCTGACCCACGTCTGGGTCCTTAGTGGTACCTGCCAGCACGGCACAGTTCGCACTTCGGTGCTATAATTATATATTTCCTTACACACCCAGTAGCGGTGTAGTGCCAGCAAGGGTCTAATCGGACTACAATCCCTGTTGGGGTTAAGTTCGCTGACCACTTGCTCGCGCTCTATGTGCGGTACCACGGTCCTGTGACGCAACAGGATCGCTTTCTTCACGCTGGGTGAGGTTTAACCCACGCGTGTATACTTTTGGATACCGCCATATAGTCTGTCATTTCCTAGCAGCAGGTTTCACCTGCACGGTGGACCCCGGACTGCGAACGCATCTATATCATCTCTCTTGGTGCGTTCCGCCAGTCCTAACATTACACTAGCGCCAGGGTCTGGCTAGTGATGACAGACAAACAGCAATCTCTGCGGTATATCCAGCAGCTGGAGGGTAGGTTGGCGGCTCTCGAGAGCGCGACTTCAGCTGTGGATGTTACTGCAGTAGCTGTACAGGCTGCCAGCGTGGCTGCAGCTACTATGTCCATTGCCACCCCTGTTCCGACATTATCTCGCCTCCCGCTGACAGAAAAATTTTCTGGTGATAGCAAGTTTTGTAGGGGATTTGTGAGTCAGTGCTCTATTCACCTCGAGCTCCTGGCTGCACGTTTTCCCACAGAGCGGGCTAAGGTGGGATTTATTCTGTCTCTATTGTCGGACAGGGCGTTGGAATGGGCTACGCCGCTGTGGGAGCGTGGCGATCATGTGGTGCAGAGTGCTCCGCTGTTTCTGAGCGCTCTGAAACAGGTCTTTTTAGGACCTCAAGTCACCCATGACACTGCGCTCCAATTGCTGGCATTAACTCAGGGTGAGTCCTTGGTCAGTCATTTTGCCGTCCAATTCCGCACCTTAGCATCTGAGCTGGATTGGTCGGATAAAGCTCTTATCCCCTTATTTTGGAGGGGCTTGGCTGACCACGTAAAGGACGCTCTGGCCACTAGGGAGATTCCTGCCACACTGGAGGAGTTAATAACTGTCTCCACTCGAATTGACCTCCGTTTTTACGAGCGGAGGTTAGAGCGAGCCCAGTGTAGGCAGAGGTTTCGGCTGGCTCCTACTTTCGCCAAACCTCTGGAATCTCCGGTCCTGGTTCCTGAGCCACATGAGGCCAGGGAAGTGTCACAAGCAGGATCTAAGTTCCGGACCGCTTGTGCACTCAGGGTCTGTCATGTTTGCCAGCAGTCAGGACATCTAGCCACCAGATGTCCTCAGCGGTCGAGGAAACGTCAGCGTCTAGTGGTAGTAGGTGGAGGTACACTAGACACGGCGACGTTTGCCTCTAAGTTGTCCTTTAAGGGGACAATTACTATTGGCTCATTCTCCCACTCGGTAGAGCTCTGCATGGATTCTGGGGCGGAGGGCAATTTTATGTCTTCTGCCTTCGCCCAACGTCACGCAATACCCCTGGTAATGCTTGCTCAACCAGTAACGGTGCGAGTGGTGAATGGGTCGACATTGCCCTCACAGATAACACACCAGACCATCCCTTTTACTCTGTCCATGTCGCCATCTCATCAGTAGATAATTTCTCTGCTCGTCATTCCGGAAGGAATTGATGAGGTCCTGTTGGGAATACCTTGGCTACGGTACCACTCTCCTCATATCGAGTGGTCCTCAGGCAGAATTCTGGGTTGGGGTGAATCTTGTAGGGGTAGGTGTCAGAGGGAGTGCGTTCAGGTTGCTACTACTGAGGTACCCGCAGATCTATCCTCTCTCCCCAAGCAGTATTGGTCTTATGCAGACGTGTTCTCCAAAAAGGCGGCGGAGGTCCTTCCGCCTCATCGCCCCTATGACTGTCCTATTGATCTCTTGCCTGGTGCTGAGCCTCCCCGGGGTCGAGTTTATCCGCTATCTCTCCCAGAGACGGAGGCAATGTCACAGTACATCCAGGAAAATCTGGCAAGAGGATTCATTAGGAAGTCAGTGTCACCTGCTGGGGCAGGGTTCTTCTTCGTGCAGAAGAAGAATGGGGAATTGCGCCCATGCATAGACTACAGGGGTCTTAACGCCATCACCGTTAAGAATAAGTATCCTTTGCCCTTGATATCTGAGTTATTCGATAGACTTCGGGGAGCAAGGGTATTTACTAAATTAGATCTGCGGGGTGCTTACAACCTGATTCGCATCCGTGAGGGGGACGAATGGAAGACGGCCTTTAACACCAGGGATGGGCACTATGAATATCTGGTGATGCCCTTCGGGCTCTGTAATGCCCCAGCCGTTTTCCAAGACTTTGTGAACGATATCTTCCGGGATATGCTTTCCACCTCGGTCGTAGTCTATCTGGATGATATTCTCATCTACTCTCCAGATATTGACTCCCACCGGAGAGATGTTTGCAAAGTCTTCGACCTCCTACGGGCAAACTCCCTCTATGCCAAGTTGGAGAAGTGTATGTTTGAGCAGGAGTCTTTACCTTTCCTGGGCTACATCATCTCGGCCCAGGGATTGGCTATGGATCCTGCCAAACTACAGGCAGTGATGGACTGGCAGGAACCCCATTCTCTGAAAGCGGTGCAGCGCTTTATGGGGTTCATAAATTACTATCGTCAGTTCACCCCCCACTTCTCAACCCTGGTAGCTCCCTTGGTATCCCTCACCAAGAAGGGAGCGAATCCTAAATTGTGGTCCGAAGAGGTCTCCAAGGCCTTCACTTCTATTAAGTCCCACTTTGCTAGCGCTCCCATCTTACATCGTCCCGATGTGGATAAGCCATTCCTAATGGAGGTGGATGACTCATCCGTTGGTGCAGGAGCAGTCCTCTATCAAAAGAATGCTCAAGGTCGGAAGCACCCATGCTTCTTCTTCTCAAAGACCTTCTCACCAGTGGAGAGAAATTACTCCATCGGGGATAGGGAGCTGCTGGCAATGAAGTTGGCCTTTTCGGAATGGAGACATCTCTTGGAGGGTGCTCAGTTCCCATTCCAAGTCTTCCCGGACCACAAGAATTTGGTCTATTTACAGACAGCCCAGCGGCTGAATTCTCGTCAGGCCAGATGGTCCTTGTTCTTCTCCCGGTTCCACTTCACTCTACATTATCTCGCCGGGGAGAAGAACATTCGTGCTGACACTCTCTCTCGCTCCCTGGTGTCAACTGTGGAGGAGGAGGACGAGCCTCGGCTCATTGTCCCTTCAGAGAGTCTGAGAACCGTAGCTCCGGTTTCGCTTGAGTCTGTGCCTCCGGGCAAGACTTTTGTTCCCATCAATTTGCGTCCGGAGGTTCTCTCGTGGGCTCATTCGTCCAGAGTGGGTGGACACTTTGGGGCAAAGAGGACATCTGAGTTGTTGGCGAGAATGTATTGGTGGCCACATATGGTTCGTGACGTAGGAGACTACGTTCGGCATGTGTCTCTTGTGCCAAAAATAAGTCTCTCCGTCAACGGCCAGCTGGTTTGTTATACCCTCTGCCTGTGGCAGACAGGCCCTGGGAGATGGTCGGGATGGACTTTGTGGTGGGTTTGCCCAAGTCACGTGGCTGTACTGTCATTTGGGTTATCACCGACCATTTTTCTAAAATGGTGCATTTGGTGCCGCTTCCTCGGCTACCTTCTGCACGGGCCTTGGCAGCATTGTTTGTTAAACACATCTTCCGTCTTCACGGTATGCCAGACAAAATTGTCAGTGACCGGGGTCCCCAGTTTGCGTCTCAGTTCTGGAGAGAGCTTTGTCGCCTTCTCAGTATCGAGTTGAATTTCTCTTCGGCATATCATCCCGAGACGAATGGGTTGGTGGAGAGAGCCAACCAGACCTTGGTCACATATCTGCGACATTTTGTCTCTGCTAAGCAAGATGACTGGGCATCTTTGCTACCGTGGGCGGAGTTTGCTCTTAACAATGCTGTCGCTGATTCCACTGGACAGACTCCATTCCTCCTTAACTATGGTCAGCATCCGCTGGTACCTGTGCCCATGCCCGTGTCTTCCGCCGATTCCAGGGTGGCAGACTGGGCTGTGGAGGCACGGGACATTTGGGATCGCACTCAGGATGCCATTCGGGCTTCCAAGGAGAGAATGAGGTCCTCTGCCGATGTTCATCGGCGCCCCGCTCTGACCTTTGCTCCTGGCGACTTGGTGTGGCTCTCCGCCCGTAACATCAGGCTGCGAGTTGAGTCCACTAAGTTTGCTCCTCGCTACTTGGGTCCCTTCAAGGTTCTCGAACAGGTTAATCCTGTGGTCTACCGCCTGGCTCTTCCTCCACGCTTGGGTATCACCGACACCTTTCATGTGTCCCTCTTGAAACCCGTATACATGTCCCGGTTTTCCGAGTCATCTGCCGGGACATCGGGTTCGTCTACGGACGATTACGAGGTGAACGCTATTTTGGGGTGTAAGGTGGTACGCGGCAAAAAGTTCTATCTGGTGGATTGGAAGGGTTATGGTCCAGAGAACAGGTCATGGGAGCCTGCTGAAAACATTCGGGCCCCACAGCTCATTGCTGCCTTCGAGCGTAGCGAGGCCCAAGGAGGGGGGGGCCCTAGGAGGGGGGGTAATGTTAGGTCTCGAGTTCCCGCTTCTGCACAGGGGGAATCTCGAGCCGTCTCCGCTGCGGTCCCCCATTCCTATCCAGCCGCAGTGGAGCCTGCTCAGCAGGGACGTCGGTCCCAGCGTCTTGCTTGGTCTCACTCTGTTCAGAGAGTTACTGCTGCTTCTTCAGCTCCTGCCATTAAAGTCAGTGCTGGTCAGCAGCGAGTGGACTTCTCTGGGACTAAGTCCTTGTCTGCGCACACTGAGCATGCCCAGGGCAAGATCTCCCGTTGGAGATCGAGGGTCATGTGCTCAGACTCTGCAGCGCATTCTATTGGTCCTCTTGGCAGGTCTTGCAAGGGCAAAGTTTATGTGGCCACTTCCTGTCCTGCAACTATATAAACTGCGCATGACCGCACGGCCATGCGCTAGTGTACAATTGAATACGTGTGTTTGTTGTGAGTGCAAGTCGTTCATTAAATACCCCTACCCTATTGTATGACTGATCGCGTATGGTGTATGGCTGCTATCTAGCACCCGACTAATCACTCAACGTGTCACACACGTATCAGCGTCTGTTGCTGTGACCGCCAGTGCGGTGCCACGCGCCAGTGTGCGCTTCCTGACCCACGTCTGGGTCCTTAGTGGTACCTGCCAGCACGGCACAGTTCGCACTTCGGTGCTATAATTATATATTTCCTTACACACCCAGTAGCGGTGTAGTGCCAGCAAGGGTCTAATCGGACTACAATCCCTGTTGGGGTTAAGTTCGCTGACCACTTGCTCGCGCTCTATGTGCGGTACCGCGGTCCTGTGACGCAACAGGATCGCTTTCTTCACGCTGGGTGAGGTTTAACCCACGTGTGTATACTTTTGGATACCGCCATATAGTCTGTCATTTCCTAGCAGCAGGTTTCACCTGCACGGTGGACCCCGGACTGCGAACGCATCTATATAATCTCTCTTGGTGCGTTCCGCCAGTCCTAACAGTACCTCACTGCTAAGCTTCTTTTACAGGGACCCTATCGTGACCCAGCCCTCACAAGTTACCACCGTGCCTCCTGGGTGTAGGTGTGGGTAGGTAACGTGGAATTATCTGTCCTGCCGGTCTCTGGAGCAAGGCTTGGAGACGATTGCTCCCTCGGTGTTCCGGCTACCGGATCCTGTGCCTCAGAAGGAGGCAGCCCTTTGCAGGGCAGAACTCCTTCTGGTTTCCTCTCCTGTGCTATGACATTGTTTCTCACCTGCTACAACACAATTCTCTTCGAGTCCTTTCTTAGGATGCTGTCGCACGTCGGGCAGGCGCTGCTCCGTGGCCTTCTATCTAGGCCTCTGACAGGATCCCACCCCTGTCAGGGACCACTCTGTCTGCAGCTCTTATATGTTCCTCCTTTCCCCTGTCTGCCTGACAGGTGCTGCCTGGGTGAAGCCCAGTCATCTTCTGCTTAACTTCCTATCCAGCCCACCAGTTTTACCTAATTGTGAAGAGTGCCCTAATAGATAGGAGCATAGCTTCCCCTGGTGGACTGGAGTGTGAAGTGTGGTGTATGGTTTGTGATACCTGGTAAAGTGATCTTCTTTATTGCCTTCAGATGCAACATCACTTCCCCCTAGAGGAGAATGATATTACTGCAACGACCTGGGGCGCTGCAACAGTAATTTTGACCACGAGTGCCCAAAGGTTTGCATGCCACTGTAATTATCTTGTTTAAGGGCATGAAGAATTAAAAGCTTGAAAATAGAGAAATTTTACATTTTTTTGCCAAACTCCAATATTTTCACAAATGACCACAAATAATATCTGCCTAAATTTACTACTAGCATGAAGTATAACATGTCACAAAAACTAATCTTAGAATCCCTGTGATATCATGAAGCATTCCAGAGTTATTAACTCATAAATTAACGCTGGTCCGAATTGTAAAATTTGGCTTAGAGAGGAAGGTGGAAGCAGACTGAGTGGTGAAGGGGTTAAAATGATTATTTTTCCTAAAAAAAATATTTCAGACTGTTGTGGACCACAAAATAATTTTAAGAGTTGCATAAATAGGGTCTTAAGTGCCTTCATAGAAATTTTCATTTTCCATAAGCAAATAAAGAAGCAAAATAATTTAACTGAGGCATGCATAGGAATAAAATGTAATCAACTCAATAGCAGACATGGGATATTTCAACAATTTGAAATATTGCCAGCAAATCTGTCAAAATATTATTCAATGTCTTTTCCACATGGACTTTCATAATAAATGTGTGATAGGAATAAGACAGATTATGATTCATGGGTAAGATTTCCACTTATTTACCCATCAAAACAGATTAATAATAAGTAATTTCAGTAATGTTCCCAGACAGCAAGGGGTATGGCAAAGTCCCAAAAAAATGCTCATTTGAGCATTCTCACCCACCATCTAACATAATTCGAACCAGACTCATTACCAATTTAAATGTTACTCTTTTGTGCAGCATTTTGATAAAAAAGAGAAATTTCTCCACATATGATATAGACTTAATACTTGAATGAGGTAAAAAATAATCTTAAGCATAAAGTATAATCAGTGTGGTTAGTTAGCCTGAGAACATCTACTATATGCAAATTGCCTCTTCTGAGAAAAAGAGGACTTAAACTCTATAGTGCCACCTGTTGGAAGTAGCGATCCTACAAGTCACAATCAACTCTTTAACGAGTCGTGCAATATGACTTAGGATAAAAGCCAAATTAGTATCTCAATTCGCAGACACGGTGTTTCGGGCTGTTGGCCCTCGTCAGTGCGAAGCATGAGAACTAATTTGGCTAGGTGAGAGGCTCTGGACTGGGGTCTAAGGGGTATCGTTTCTCCTTATGGAGAGTGACATACCATCTCTGGCTTGTCAAGGTAAGGAGGCTTATTCGCCGTGCAATGCTCCTCTGGGAAATATAATATGCAAATTGCCTCTTCTGAGAAAAAGAGGACTTAAACTCTATAGCGCCACCTGTTGGAAGTAGCGATCCTACAAGTCACAATCAACTCTTTAACGAGTCGTGCAAGATGACTTAGGATAAAAGCCAAATTAGTATCTCAATTCGCAGACACAGTGTTTCGGGCTGTTGGCCCTCGTCAGTGCGAAGCATAAGAACTAATTTGGCTAGGTGAGAGGCTCTGGACTGGGGTCTAAGGGGTATCGTTTCTCCTTATGGAGACCCCAGTCCAGAGCCTCTCACCTAGCCAAATTAGTTCTCATGCTTCGCACTGATGAGGGCCAACAGCCCGAAACACCGTATCTGCGAATTGAGAAACTAATTTGGCTTTTATCCGAAGTCATATTGCACGACTCGTTAAAGAGTTGATTGTGACTTGTAGGATTGCTACTTCCAACAGGTGGCGCTATAGAGTTTAAGTCCTCTTTTTCTCAGAAGAGGCAATTTGCATATTATATTTCCCAGAGGAGCATTGCATGGTAAATAAGCCTCCTTACCTTGACAAGCCAGAGATGGTATGTCACTCTCCATAAGGACAAACGATACCCCTTAGTCCCCAACATCTACTATATAATTCTCTAAGGGTCACTTCCATCTTTCTGTCTGACTGTCTGTCCTTCTGTCTGTCACGGATATATTCATTGGTCGTGGCCTCTGTCTGTCATGGAAATCCACGTCGCTGATTGGTCGCGGCAAAACAGCCACAACCAATCAGCGATGGGCACAGTCTGGAAGAAAATGGCCGCTCCTTACTCCCCGCAGTCATTGCCTGGCGCAAGCATACTCCCCTCCGGTCAGCGCTCACAAAGGGTTAATGGCAGCATTGACCGCGCTGTAACGCACTCGGTTAACGCTGCTATTAACCCTGTGTGACCAACTTTTTACTATTCATGCTGCCTATGCAGCATGAATAGTAAAAATATCTAATGTTAAAAATAATAAAATAATAAAAAATAGTTACATACTCACCCTCCGTTGGCCCCCGGATCGAAGTGACCGGTTACCGATTCTCTTTGTGACGCCCCGGTGACCGCTCCATGCATTGCGGTCTCGCGAGATGATGACGTGCGGTCTTGCGAGACCGCAATGCACTCTTCAGACCGAAGCGTGCGACGAGCATCGCTAAACGGCTGCTTCGATCTGGAAGGTGAGTATGTAACTATTTTTTATTTTAATTCTTTTTTTTAACAGGGATAGGGTGCATACTACGTGACTGGCCTATATACTACGTGACTGTGCAGTATACTACGTGACTGTGCTGTATACTACGTGGCTCTGTGCTGTATACTACGTGACTGGGCAATTGACTATGTGGCTGGGCAATATACTATGTGGCTGGGCAATATACTACGTGGCTGGGCAATATACTACGTGGCTGGGAAATATACTATATGGCTGGGCAATATGCTACGCGGCCCTTTATCGTTTTTGTGTTTTCGTTTTTCGCTCCCCTCTTTCGCAGAGGCTTTACATTTTTATATTTCCATCAATATGGTCATGTGTGGGCTTATTTTTTGCGGAACGTGTTGTACTTTTGAATGACACCATTGGTTTTACTATGTCTTGTACTAGAAAATGGGAAAAAAATTCTAAGTGCGGTGAAATTGCAAAAAAAAGTGCAATCCCACACTTGTTTTTTGTTTGGCTTTTTGTGAGCTTCACTAAATGCTAAAACTAACCTGATATTATGATTCTCCAGATCATAACGAGTTCATAGAAACCTAACATGTCTAGGTTATTTTTTATCAGTGGCGAAAAAAAATTCAGAACTTTACTAAAAAAAAATAAAAAATGTGCCATTTTTCGATACCCGTAGCGTCTCCATTTTTTGTGATCTGAGGTCAGGTGAGGGCTTATTTTTAGTGTGCCGAGATGACATTTGTAATGATACCACTTTTGTGCAGATATGTTCTTTTGATCGCCCGTTATTGCATTTTAACCCCTTTCTGACATCGGACGTACTATCCCGTCCATGTGGGGTGGGCCCCTATGACCATGGACGGGATAGTACGTCCAGCGCGATCGGCGGCGCTCACGGGGGGAGCGCCGCCGATCGCGGCCGGGTGTCAGCTGCCTATCGCAGCTGACATCCGACACTATGTGCCAGGAGCGGTCACGGACCGCCCCCGGCACATTAACCCCTGGCACACCGCGATCAAAGATGATCGCGATGTGCCAGCGGTGCAGGGAAGCACCGCGCAGGGAGGGGGCTCCCTGCGGGCTTCCCTGAGCCCCCCGCAGCAACGCGATGTGATCGCGTTGCTGCGAGGGTCTTACCTCCCTCCCTCCCTGCTCGACCCCTGGATCCAAGATGGCCGCGGATCCGGGTCCTGCAGGGAGGGAGGTGGCTTCACAGAGCCTGCTCAGAGCAGGCACTGTGAAGCAGCCTGCACTGCTCTCAGATCGGTGATCTGACAGAGTGCTGTGCAAACTGTAAGATCACCGATCTGTGATGTCCCCCCCTGGGACAAAGTAAAAAAGTAAAAAAAAAAATTTTCAAATGTGTAAAAAAAAATAAAAAAAAATATTCCAAAATAATGAAAAAAAATATATATATTATTCCCATAAATGCATTTCTTTATCTAAATAAAAAAAAAAAAACAATAAAAGTACACATATTTAGTATCGCCGCGTCCGTAATGGCCCGACCTATAAACCTGGCCCACTAGTTAACCCCTTCAGTAAACACCGTAAGAAAAAAAAAAAAAAAACGAGGCAAAAAACAACGCTTTATTATCATACCACCGAACAAAAAGTGGAATAACACGCGATCAAAAAGACAGATATAAATAACCATGGTACCGCTGAAAACGTCATCTTGTCCCGCAAAAAACGAGCTGCCATACAGCATCATCAGCAAAAAATAAAAAAATTATAGTCCTGAGAATAAAGCGATGCCAAAATAATTATTTTTTCTATAAAATAGTTTTTATCGTATAAAAGCGCCAAAACATAAAAAAATGATATAAATGAGGTGTCGCTGTAATCGTACTGACCCGAAGAATAAAACTGCGTTATCAATTTTACCAAACGCAGAATGGTATAAACGCCTCCCCCAAAAGAAATTCATGAATAGCTGGTTTTTGGTCATTCTGCCTCACAAAAATCGGAATAAAAAGCGATCAAAAAATGTCACGTGCCCGAAAATGTTACCAATAAAAACGTCAACTCGTCCCGCAAAAAACAAGACCTCACATGACTCTGTGGACCAAAATATAGAAAAATTATAGCTCTCAAAATGTGGTAACGCAAAAAATATTTTTTGCAATAAAAAGCGTCTTTCAGTGTGTGACGGCTGCCAATCATAAAAATCCGCTAAAAAACCCGCTATAAAAGTAAATCAAACCCCCCTTCATCACCCTCTTAGTTAGGGAAAAATTAAAAAAATGTATTTATTTCCATTTTCCCATTAGGGCTAGGGTTAGAGTTAGGGCTAGGGTTAGGGCTAGGGTTAGGGCTAGGGTTAGGGTTAGGGTTAGGGTTAGGGCTAGGGTTAGGGCTAGGGTTAGGGCTAGGGTTAGGGCTAGGGTTAGGGTTAGGGCTAGGGTTAGGGCTAGGGCTAGGGTTAGGGCTAGGGTTAGGGCTAGGGCTAGGGTTAGGGCTACGGCTAGGCTTAGGGCTAGGGTTAGGTCTAGGGTTAGGGCTAGGGTTAGGGCTAGGGTTAGGATTAGGGCTAGGGCTTCAGTTTGGGTTGGGGCTAAAGTTACAGTTAGGGTTTAGATTACATTTACAGTTGGGAATGGGGCTGGGATTAGGGTTAGGGGTGTGTCTGGGTTAGAGGTGTGGTTAGGGTTACTGTTGGGATTAGGGTTAGGGGTGTGTTTGGATTAGGGTTTCAGTTATAATTGTGGGGTTTCCACTGTTTAGGCACATCAGGGGCTCTCCAAACGCGACATGGCGTCCGATCTCAATTCCAGCCAATTCTGCGTTGAAAAAGTAAAACAGTGCTTCTTCCCTTCCGAGCTCTCCCGTGTGCCCAAACAGGGGTTTACCCCAACATATGGGGTATCAGCGTACTCAGGACAAATAGGACAACAACTTTTGGGGTCCAATTTCTCCTGTTACCCTTGGGAAAATACAAAACTCGGGGCTAAAACATATTTTTTGTGGGAAAAAAAAAGATTTTTTATTTTCACGGCTCTGCGTTATAAACTGTAGTGAAACACTTGGGGGTTCAAAGTTCTCACAACACATCTAGATTAGTTCCCTGGGGGGTCTAGTTTCCAATATGGGGTCATTTGTGTGGGGTTTCTACTGTTTAGGTACATTAGGGGTTCTGCAAACGCAATGTGACGTCTGCAGACCATTCCATCTAAGTCTGCATTCCAAATGGCGCTCCTTCCCTTCCGAGCTCTGCCATGCGCTCAAACGGTGGTTTCCCCCAACATACGGGGCATCAGCGTACTCAGGACAAATTGGACAACAACTTTTGGGGTCGAATTTCTCCTCTTACCCTCGGGAAAATACAAAACTGGGGGCTAAAAAATAATTTGGGGGGAAAGATTTTTTTTTTTAATTTTCACGGCTCTGCGTTACAAACTGTAGTGAAACACTTGGGGGTTCAAAGCTATCACAACACATCTAGATGAGTTCCTTAGGGGGTCTAGTTTCCAAAATGGTGTCACTTGTGGGAGGTTTCTACTGTTTAGGTACATTAGGGGCTCTGCAAATGCAATGTGACACCTGCAGACCATTCCATCTAAGTCCTCATTCCAAATGGAGCTCCTTCCCTTCCGAGCCCTCCCATGCGCCCAAACAGTGGTTCCCCCCCCCACATATGGGGTATCAGCGCACTCAGGACAAATTGGACAACAAATTGTGGGGTCGAATTTCTCCTGTTACCCTCGGGAAAATACAAAACTGGCGGCTAAAAAATAATTTTTGTGGGAAAAATTTTTTGTTTTATTTTTACGGCTCTCCATTATAAACTTCTGTGAAGCCCTTGGTGGGTCAAAGTGCTCAGCACACATCTAGATAAGTTCCTAAGGGGGTCTACTTTCCAAAATGGTGTCATTTGTGGGGGGTTTCTACTGTTTAGGTACATTAGGGGCTCTGCAAACGCAATGTGACACCTGCAGACCATTCCATCTAAGTCTGCATTCAAATGGCACTCCTTCCCTTCTGAGCCCTCCCATGTGCCCAAACAGTGGTTCCCCCCACATATGGTGTATCATCGCACTCAGGACAAATTGGGCAACAAATTTTGGGGTCCAATTTCTCCTGTTACCCTCAGGAAAATACAAAACTGGGGGCTAAAAAAATAATTTTTGTGGGAAAAAAATTTTGTTTTATTTTTACGGCTCTGCATTATAAACTTCTGTGAAGCACTTGGTGGGTCAAAGTGCTCACCACACCTCTAGATAAGTTCCTTAGGGGGTTTACTTTCCAAAATGGTGTCATTTGTGGGGGGTTTCAATGTTTAGGCACATCAGTGGCTCTTCAAACGCAACATGGCGTTCTATCTCAATTCCTGTCAATTTTGCTTTGAAAAGTCAAACGGCGCTCCTTCCCTTCCGAGCTCTCCCATCCGCCCAAACAGTGGTTTACCCCCACATATGGGGTATCAGCGTACTCAGGACAAATTGTACAACAACTTTTGGGGTCCAATTTCTTCTCTTACCCTTGGGAAAATAAAAAATTGGGGGCGAAAAGATATTTTTTGTGAAAAAATATGATTTTTTATTTTTACGTTTCTACATTATAAACTTCTGTGAAGCACTTGGTGGGTCAAAGTGCTCACCACACCTCTAGATAAGTTCCTTAGGGGGTCTACTTTCCAAAATGGTGTCACTTGTGGGGGGTTTCAATGTTTAGCCACATCAGGGGCTCTCCAAACGAAACATGGCGTCGCATCTCAATTCCAGTCAATCTTGCATTGAAAAGTCAAATGGCACTCCTTCGCTTCCGAGCTCTGCCATGCGCCCAAACAGTGGTTTACCCCCACATGTGGGGTATTGGCATACTCAGGACAAATTGTACAACAATGTTTGGGGTCCATTTTCTCCTGTTACCCTTGGTAAAATAAAACAAATTGGAGCTGAATTAAATTTTTTGTGAAAAAAAGTTAAATGTTCATTTTTATTTAAACATTCAAAAAATTCCTGTGAAGCACCAGAAGGGTTAATAAACTTCTTGAATATGGTTTTGAGCACCTTGAGGGGTGTAGTTTTTAGAATGGTGTCACACTTGGGTATTTTCTATCATATAGACCCCTCAAAATGACTTCAAATGAGATGTGGTCCCTAAAATAAAATGGTGTTGTAGAAATGAGAAATTGCTGGTCAACTTTTAACCCTTATAACTCCCTAACAAAAAAAAATTTTGGTTCCAAAATTGTGCTGATGTAAAGTAGACATGTGGGAAATGTTACTTATTAAGTATTTTGTGTGACATATCTCTGTGATTTAATTGCATAAAAATTCAAAGTTGGAAAATTGCGAAATTTTCATAATTTTCGCCAAATTTCCGTTTTTTTCACAAATAAACGCAGGTACTATCAAAGAATTTTTACCATTGTCATGAAATACTATATGTCACGAGAAAACAATGTCAGAATCACCAGGATCCATTGAAGCGTTCCAGTGTTATAACCTCATAAAGGGACAGTGGTCAGAATTGTAAAAATTGGCCCGGTCATTAACGTGCAAACCACCCTTGGGGGTAAAGGGGTTAATGCAATGTCGCACTGACAAAAAAAACGTAATTCTGGCGGTTCAAATTTGAATTTTTTTCTCGCTACGCCATTTAGCTATCAGGTTAATGCTTTTTTTATGGATAGATCGGGCGATTCTGAACGCAGTGATACCAAACGTGTAGGTTTGATTTTCTTTTTATTGTTTTATTTTGGATGGGGCGAAAGGGGGGTGATTTAAACTTTTATATTTTTTTATTTTTTTCATATTTTTGAAAACATTTTTTTTTACTTTTGCCATACTTCAATAGCCTGCATGGGAGGCTATAAGCTGGCACCACTCGATCGGCTCAGCTACACAGCAGCGATCATCAGATCGCTGCTATGTAGCTGAAATGCAGGCTTGCTATGAGAACCGACCACAGGGTGGCGCTCACAGCAGGCCTGCATCAGTTAACATAGAGGTCTCAAGGACCTCTATGGTTACCATCTTGATGCATCGCCGACCCCCGATCATGTGACGGGGTCAACGATGCACTCATTTCTGGCCGCGCGGCCGGAGGCGGTAGTTGAATGCTGCTGTCAGCTTTTGACAGCGGTATTTAACAGGTTAATAGCGGCGGGTGAATCACGATTTCACGCATCGCTTTTGCGCTTACATGTCAGCTATACAAAACAGCTGACATGTTGTGACTTTGATGTGGGCTCACCGCTGGAGGAGGGGGAGACACGACATATGCCGTACTAGTACGGTGCATGTCGTGAAGGGGTTAATATTATCCTGCAGTTATCTCATTTGCCTTAGCTGGTTATTAAAAATAGAGGGGCTCTAAAAAAATTAAATGGTGTCCTGCCTTATTGTAATAACTAGCTAAGGCAAAAGCAGACCGCTGCAGGCTGATATTAATAGGCATCCATTAGATGCACCAATTCTGGTGCTCAGGTTCAGCTCTTCCTTCTTGTCCTAGTGTGTTGGCAAGTAGGGTAATAGCTTGTGGAGTTGATGTTAGCTGTGTCATGTCAGCTGACATTAAGCGCAGAGGTTAATAATGAGAGTTTTCTTTCAGACACACCAATTACTAACCCAGCAAGTTAATAGAAAAAATACACACACAGGAAAAAACATTTTATTTCAATAAAGAATCCCTCACACATTTCCTGGTTTACCCATTTATTAATTAAATAAATAATCTAGGTTATGCGTGGCCTTGTCCCAGCTTACTAAGGTCAGCCTGCAGCTGTCTGTTTAGCCTTTGCTGGTTATTAAAAATAGGGGTGATGCCATGTCATTTATTTTTTGGAGTGCCCCTTTTTAATAACGAATAAAGACTAAATAGACAGCTATGCTTGATATTAACCCCTACCCGACCTTTGACACAGCGTATGCAACATGAAAACCTGTGCCAATTCGACCTGTGATGCAGCATATGCATCATGGTCAGATCACGCTCCTGCAGGTCGGTTGAAAGGGTTAACTGTAATTTCACCTGACCTGCAGGGACAGGGGGAGTGGTACTTGAGCCCAGGGGGGGAGGCTTCGCCCCCCATGCTCTGATCCACCCCCCATGCTCCGATCCCACCCCCTCATACTTACCGAGCCTCCCGGTGTCCGTCTGTCTTCTCCATTGGCGCCGCCATTTCCAAAAACAATGCAGGCAGATTCATTCCAGGTACATTTTGATCACTGTGATAAGACCTATCACAGTGATCAAAATAAAAAAAATAGTAAATGAACCCCCCTTAACACCCTCATGGGTAGGGACAATGATAAAATAAATATTTTTTTTTCCCCCACTAGGGTTAGGGCTAGGGTTAGGGTTAGGGCTAGAATTAGGGTTATAACTAGGGTTAGGGTTAGAATTAGGCTATGTGCACACGGTGCAGATTTGGCTGCGGATCCGCAGCAGATTGGCCGCTGCGGATTCGTAGCAGTTTTCCATCAGGTTTACTGTACCATGTAAACCTATGGAAAACCAAATCCGCTGTGCCCATGGTGCGGAAAATACCGCACAAAAACGCTGTGTTGTATTTTCTGAAGCATGTCAATTTTTTGAGCGGATTCCGCAGCATTTTACACCTGTTCCTCAATAGGAATCCGCAGGTGAAATCCGCACAAAAAACACTGGAAATCTGCTGTAAATCGGCAGGTAAAACGCAGTGCCTTTTACCTGCGGATTTTTAAAAAATGCTGTGGAAAAATCTCACACGAATCCGCAACGTGGGCACATAGCCTTAGGGTTAGGGTTGGAATTAGAGTTAGGGTTGGAATTAGGGCTAGGGTTGGAAATAGGTTTAAGATTAGGCTTGTGGGTAGGGTTAGGGTTAGGGGTGTGTTGGGGTTAGGGTTGTGGCTAGGGTTTTGATTAGGGTTAGGATTAGGGTTAGGGTTGGGATTAGGGTTAGGAGTGTGTTGGAGTTAGGGTTGTGGTTAGGGGTGTGTTGCGGTTGGGGTTAGGATTAGGCTTATGGCTAGAGTTGGGATTAGGGTTAGGGGTGTGTTGGGGTTAGTGTTGGAGTTATAATTGAGAGGATTCCACTGATTAGGCACATCAGGGGTCTCCAAATGCAACATTGCGCCACCATTGATTCCAGCAAATATTGCGTTCAAAAAGTCAAATGGTGCTCCCTCCCTTCCGAGCCCCGACGTGCGCCCAAACAGTGGTTTACCCCCACTTATGGGGTACCAACATAATCAGGACAAACTGGGCAACAATTATTGGGGTCAAATTTCTCCTGTTACCCTTGCGAAAATAAAAAATTGCTTGCTAAAACATAATTTTTGAGGAATGAAAAATGATTTTTTATTGTCATAGCTCTGCGTTGTAAACTTCAGTGAAGCACTTGGGGGTTCAACGTCCTCACCACATATCTAGATAAGTTACTTCGTGGGTCTAGTTTCCAAAATGGGGTCACTTGTGGGGAGTTTCTACTGTTTAGGCACATCAGGGGCTCTGCAAACGTAACATGATGCCCGCAGACCATTCCATCAAAGTCTGCATTCCAAAGCGTCACTACTTCCCTTCTGAGCCCCAACGTGTGCCCAAACAGTGGTTCCCCCCACATATGGGGTATCAGCGTACTCAGGACAAACTGTACAACAACTTTTGGTGTCAAATTTCTCCTGTTACTTTTGCAAGAATAAAACATTGTGGGCTAAAAAATCATTTTGGAGGAAAGAAAAATGATTTTTTATTTTCCCAGCTTTGCATTATAAACTTCTGTGAAGCTCTTTGGGGTTTAAAGTGGTCACCGCACATCTAGATTAGTTCCATGGGAGGTCTAGTTTCCAAAATGGGGTCACATGTGGTGGAGCTCCAATGTTAAGACACACAGGGGCTCTCCAAACACGACATGTGTCCACTAACGATTGGAGAAAATTTTTCATTTAAAAAGTCAAATAACGCTCCTTTCCTTCCGAGCCCTGCCGTGTGTCCAAACAGTCGTTTATCCCAACATGTGAGGTATCAGTGTACTCAGGAGAAATTTCCCAATAAATTTTAGGATCCATTTTATCCTGTTGCCCATGTGGAAATTAACAAATTGAGGCTAAAACAAATTTTTTGTGAAAAAAAGTACTTTTTCATTTTTACGGATCAATTTGTGAAGCACCTGGGGGTTCAAAGTGCTCACTATCCAAAACCAAACCAGGGATTCCAAAACCAGGGATTCAAGCTTCAGGAGGCTAATTTGCATATTCCAGGTGCCTTCTGGGAGAAGCGAAGTCTCCCTAAGCTAGAAGATCGTTGGGTACAGCCGGGACCAGCTGCTTCGAAAGCATCACCAAACCAGGGATTCAAGCTTCAGGAGGCTAATTTGCATATTCCAGGTGCCTTCTGGGAGAAGCGAAGTCTCCCTAAGCTAGAAGATCGTTGGGTACAGCCGGGACCAGCTGCTTCGAAAGCATCACCAAACCAGGGATTCAAGCTTCAGGAGGCTAATTTGCATATTCCAGGTGCCTTCTGGGAGAAGCGAAGTCTCCCTAAGCTAGAAGATCGTTGGGTACAGCCGGGACCAGCTGCTTCGAAAGCATCACCAAACCAGGGATTCAAGCTTCAGGAGGCTAATTTGCATATTCCAGGTGCCTTCTGGGAGAAGCGAAGTCTCCCTAAGCTAGAAGATCGTTGGGTACAGCCGGGACCAGCTGCTTCGAAAGCATCACCAAACCAGGGATTCAAGCTTCAGGAGGCTAATTTGCATATTCCAGGTGCCTTCTGGGAGAAGCGAAGTCTCCCTAAGCTAGAAGATCGTTGGGTACAGCCGGGACCAGCTGCTTCGAAAGCATCACCAAACCAGGGATTCAAGCTTCAGGAGGCTAATTTGCATATTCCAGGTGCCTTCTGGGAGAAGCGAAGTCTCCCTAAGCTAGAAGATCGTTGGGTACAGCCGGGACCAGCTGCTTCGAAAGCATCACCAAACCAGGGATTCAAGCTTCAGGAGGCTAATTTGCATATTCCAGGTGCCTTCTGGGAGAAGCGAAGTCTCCCTAAGCTAGAAGATCGTTGGGTACAGCCGGGACCAGCTGCTTCGAAAGCATCACCAAACCAGGGATTCAAGCTTCAGGAGGCTAATTTGCATATTCCAGGTGCCTTCTGGGAGAAGCGAAGTCTCCCTAAGCTAGAAGATCGTTGGGTACAGCCGGGACCAGCTGCTTCGAAAGCATCACCAAACCAGGGATTCAAGCTTCAGGAGGCTAATTTGCATATTCCAGGTGCCTTCTGGGAGAAGCGAAGTCTCCCTAAGCTAGAAGATCGTTGGGTACAGCCGGGACCAGCTGCTTCGAAAGCATCACCAAACCAGGGATTCAAGCTTCAGGAGGCTAATTTGCATATTCCAGGTGCCTTCTGGGAGAAACGAAGTCTCCCTAAGCTAGAAGATCGTTGGGTACAGCCGGGACCAGCTGCTTCGAAAGCATCACCAAACCAGGGATTCAAGCTTCAGGAGGCTAATTTGCATATTCCAGGTGCCTTCTGGGAGAAGCGAAGTCTCCCTAAGCTAGAAGATCGTTGGGTACAGCCGGGACCAGCTGCTTCGAAAGCATCACCAAACCAGGGATTCAAGCTTCAGGAGGCTAATTTGCATATTCCAGGTGCCTTCTGGGAGAAGCGAAGTCTCCCTAAGCTAGAAGATCGTTGGGTACAGCTGGGACCAGCTGCTTCGAAAGCATCACCAAACCAGGGATTCAAGCTTCAGGAGGCTAATTTGCATATTCCAGGTGCCTTCTGGGAGAAGCGAAGTCTCCCTAAGCTAGAAGATCGTTGGGTACAGCCGGGACCAGCTGCTTCGAAAGCATCACCAAACCAGGGA
The DNA here is from genome assembly GCF_032444005.1 of Ranitomeya imitator. NCBI lineage: Eukaryota > Metazoa > Chordata > Amphibia > Anura > Dendrobatidae > Ranitomeya > Ranitomeya imitator. Next base: position 324,312,511 of record NC_091286.1, on the reverse strand, counting down.
TTCAAGCTTCAGGAGGCTAATTTGCATATTCCAGGTGCCTTCTGGGAGAAGCGAAGTCTCCCTAAGCTAGAAGATCGTTGGGTACAGCCGGGACCAGCTGCTTCGAAAGCATCACCAAACCGCGCGCCGTAAGGCGCCTGTAGGACATTATTGCAAGAGAGCTTGGCTGAGTAGATTACACAAGAAGGAAAACACACAGCAAGTCAGCAGGATCTAGGAGCAACATGGCAGATGTGAAAACCTACATGGTGAGCTGCAGCATGTGCTACATGTTCACAGATCGACCAGAAGAAGAATCCAATTTCACCTGTCAGAAGTGTAGACTAGTGGCCCTTTTAGAAGAAAAGGTGCGGGGTCTGGAAGAAAGAATAGCAACTTTGAAACTCATCAAAGAGAATGAAGACTTTCTAGACAGAACAGAAGCATCTCTACTGGTCACAGAAGGTGCAAAAAGTGTCAGAGAACCTCCAAAAGCAGATGAGTGGAAGCATGTGACCAAAAGAAGCAAGAAGACCATGGAGAAATCACCAACCACACAACTGAAGAACCGATATCAAATCTTTGTAGAGGATGAAGATGGCAGACCTAAGAATGAAGCAATACCAGCAAGCAAAAAAGAAAAGGGCACACAGCAACAAGTGACAGCAAAAAGTACAGCCAAGAAGCAACGAAGAGTGGTGGTGGTGGGAGACTCACTACTGAGAGGCACAGAAGCAGCCATCTGCAGACCGGACATAACTGCAAGAGAAGTATGCTGCCTTCCAGGTGCGATGATCAAGGATGTGACCGATAGGATACCAAAGCTCTTCAGCTCCAAGGACGTCCACCCATTTCTTCTGATACATGTTGGCACCAATGACACGGCAAGGAAGGACCTACCGACAATCTGCAAGGACTTTGAAGAGTTGGGGAAGAAAGTAAAGGAACTGGATGCACAGGTAGTTTTTTCTTCTATCCTTCCAGTAGACGGGCATGGCACCAGGAGATGGAACAGGATCCTTGATGCAAACAACTGGCTAAGACGATGGTGCAGACAACAAGGATTTGGATTCCTGGACCACGGTGTGAATTACTGGTATGATGGACTCCTCGCCAGAGACGGACTACACCTCAACAAACCTGGGAAACACACATTCGCCAGAAGACTCGCTACACTCATCAGGAGGGCGTTAAACTAGAAGAAGAGGGGACGGGAAGAAAAACATTAGACTCGAACAAAGACGACCCAGGAAAACATACTCAGAAGGGAGGTAAGAACATTTCTAAAACAATCCACAGTGAGGAGATTGGAACAAAACAAAATCCTCTAAACTGCATGCTCGCAAACGCCAGAAGCCTGACAAACAAGATGGAAGAACTAGAAGCAGAAATATCTACAGGTAACTTTGACATAGTGGGAATAACCGAGACATGGTTAGATGAAAGCTATGACTGGGCAGTTAACTTACAGGGTTACAGTCTGTTTAGAAAGGATCGTAAAAATCGGAGAGGAGGAGGGGTTTGTCTCTATGTAAAGTCTTGTCTAAAGTCCACTTTAAGGGAGGATATTAGCGAAGGGAATGAGGATGTCGAGTCCATATGGGTTGAAATTCATGGAGGGAAAAATGGTGACAAAATTCTCATTGGGGTCTGTTACAAACCCCCAAATATAACAGAAAGCATGGAAAGTCTACTTCTAAAGCAGATAGATGAAGCTGCAACCCATAATGAGGTCCTGGTTATGGGGGACTTTAACTACCCGGATATTAACTGGGAAACAGAAACCTGTGAAACCCATAAAGGCAACAGGTTTCTGCTAATAACCAAGAAAAATTATCTTTCACAATTGGTGCAGAATCCAACCAGAGGAGCAGCACTTTTAGACCTAATACTATCTAATAGACCTGACAGAATAACAAATCTGCAGGTGGTTGGGCATTTAGGAAATAGCGACCACAATATTGTGCAGTTTCACCTGTCTTTCACTAGGGGGACTTGTCAGGGAGTCACAAAAACATTGAACTTTAGGAAGGCAAAGTTTGAACAGCTTAGAGATGCCCTTAATCTGGTAGACTGGGACAATATCCTCAGAAATGAGAATACAGATAATAAATGGGAAATGTTTAAGAACATCCTAAATAGGCAGTGTAAGCGGTTTATACCTTGTGGGAATAAAAGGACTAGAAATAGGAAAAACCCAATGTGGCTAAACAAAGAAGTAAGACAGGCAATTAACAGTAAAAAGAAAGCATTTGCACTACTAAAGCAGGATGGCACCATTGAAGCTCTAAAAAACTATAGGGAGAAAAATACTTTATCTAAAAAACTAATTAAAGCTGCCAAAAAGGAAACAGAGAAGCACATTGCTAAGGAGAGTAAAACTAATCCCAAACTGTTCTTCAACTATATCAATAGTAAAAGAATAAAAACTGAAAATGTAGGCCCCTTAAAAAATAGTGAGGAAAGAATGGTTGTAGATGACGAGGAAAAAGCTAACATATTAAACACCTTCTTCTCCACGGTATTCACGGTGGAAAATGAAATGCTAGGTGAAATCCCAAGAAACAATGAAAACCCTATATTAAGGGTCACCAATCTAACCCAAGAAGAGGTGCGAAACCGGCTAAATAAGATTAAAATAGATAAATCTCCGGGTCCGGATGGCATACACCCACGAGTACTAAGAGAACTAAGTAATGTAATAGATAAACCATTATTTCTTATTTTTAGTGACTCTATAGCGACAGGGTCTGTTCCGCAGGACTGGCGCATAGCAAATGTGGTGCCAATATTCAAAAAGGGCTCTAAAAGTGAACCTGGAAATTATAGGCCAGTAAGTCTAACCTCTATTGTTGGTAAAATATTTGAAGGGTTTCTGAGGGATGTTATTCTGGATTATCTCAATGAGAATAACTGTTTAACTCCATATCAGCATGGGTTTATGAGAAATCGCTCCTGTCAAACCAATCTAATCAGTTTTTATGAAGAGGTAAGCTATAGACTGGACCACGGTGAGTCATTGGACGTGGTATATCTCGATTTTTCCAAAGCGTTTGATACCGTGCCGCACAAGAGGTTGGTACACAAAATGAGAATGCTTGGTCTGGGGGAAAATGTGTGTAAATGGGTTAGTAACTGGCTTAGTGATAGAAAGCAGAGGGTGGTTATAAATGGTATAGTCTCTAACTGGGTCGCTGTGACCAGTGGGGTACCGCAGGGGTCAGTATTGGGACCTGTTCTCTTTAACATATTCATTAATGATCTGGTAGAAGGTTTACACAGTAAAATATCGATATTTGCAGATGATACAAAACTATGTAAAGCAGTTAATACAAGAGAAGATAGTATTCTGCTACAGATGGATCTGGATAAGTTGGAAACTTGGGCTGAAAGGTGGCAGATGAGGTTTAACAATGATAAATGTAAGGTTATACACATGGGAAGAGGGAATCAATATCACCATTACACACTGAACGGGAAACCACTGGGTAAATCTGACAGGGAGAAGGACTTGGGGATCCTAGTTAATGATAAACTTACCTGGAGCAGCCAGTGCCAGGCAGCAGCTGCCAAGGCAAACAGGATCATGGGGTGCATTAAAAGAGGTCTGGATACACATGATGAGAGCATTATACTGCCTCTGTACAAATCCCTAGTTAGACCGCACATGGAGTACTGTGTCCAGTTTTGGGCACCGGTGCTCAGGAAGGATATAATGGAACTAGAGAGAGTACAAAGGAGGGCAACAAAATTAATAAAGGGGATGGGAGAACTACAATACCCAGATAGATTAGCGAAATTAGGATTATTTAGTCTAGAAAAAAGACGACTGAGGGGCAATCTAATAACCATGTATAAGTATATAAGGGGACAATACAAATATCTCGCTGAGGATCTGTTTATACCAAGGAAGGTGACGGGCACAAGGGGGCATTCTTTGCGTCTGGAGGAGAGAAGGTTTTTCCACCAACATAGAAGAGGATTCTTTACTGTTAGGGCAGTGAGAATCTGGAATTGCTTGCCTGAGGAGGTGGTGATGGCGAACTCAGTCGAGGGGTTCAAGAGAGGCCTGGATGTCTTCCTGGAGCAGAACAATATTGTATCATACAATTATTAGGTTCTGTAGAAGGACGTAGATCTGGGTATTTATTATGATGGAATATAGGCTGAACTGGATGGACAAATGTCTTTTTTCGGCCTTACTAACTATGCTACTATGTTACTATCCATCTAGATAAGTTCCTTTGGGGGTCTAGTTTCCAAAATGGGGTCACATGTGGGGGAGCTCCAATGTTTAGGCACACAGGGGCTCTCCAAATGTGACATGGTGTCCGCTAACGATTGGAACTAATTTTTCATTCAAAAGTCAAATGGCGCTCCTTCCTTTCTGAGCCTTGCCGTGTGCACAAACAGTGGTTTGTAACAACATATGAGGTATCAGTGTACTCAGGAGAAATTGACCAACACATTTTAGGATCCATTTTATCCTGTTGCCCATGTGGAAATGAACAAATTGAGGCTAAAATAATTTTTTTTGTGAAAAAAGTACCTTTTCATTTTTACGGATCAATTTGTGAAGCACCTAGGGTTTAAAGAACATCCTAAATAGGCAGTGTAAGCGGTTTATACCTTGTGGGAATAAAAGGACTAGAAATAGGAAAAACCCAATGTGGCTAAACAAAGAAGTAAGACAGGCAATTAACAGTAAAAAGAAAGCATTTGCACTACTAAAGCAGGATGGCACCATTGAAGCTCTAAAAAACTATAGGGAGAAAAATACTTTATCTAAAAAACTAATTAAAGCTGCCAAAAAGGGAACAGAGAAGCACATTGCTAAGGAGAGTAAAACTAATCCCAAACTGTTCTTCAACTATATCAATAGTAAAAGAATAAAAACTGAAAATGTAGGCCCCTTAAAAAATAGTGAGGAAAGAATGGTTGTAGATGACGAGGAAAAAGCTAACATATTAAACACCTTCTTCTCCACGGTATTCACGGTGGAAAATGAAATGCTGGGTGAAATCCCAAGAAACAATGAAAACCCTATATTAGGGGTCACCAATCTAACCCAAGAAGAGGTGCGAAACCGGCTAAATAAGATTAAAATAGATAAATCTCCGGGTCCGGATGGCATACACCCACGAGTACTAAGAGAACTAAGTAATGTAATAGATAAACCATTATTTCTTATTTTTAGGGACTCTATAGCGACAGGGTCTGTTCCGCAGGATTGGCGCATAGCAAATGTGGTGCCAATATTCAAAAAGGGCTCTAAAAGTGAACCTGGAAATTATAGGCCAGTAAGTCTAACCTCTATTGTTGGTAAAATATTTGAAGGGTTTCTGAGGGATGTTATTCTGGATTATCTCAATGAGAATAACTGTTTAACTCCATATCAGCATGGGTTTATGAGAAATCGCTCCTGTCAAACCAATCTAATCAGTTTTTATGAAGAGGTAAGCTATAGGCTGGACCACGGTGAGTCATTGGACGTGGTATATCTCGATTTTTCCAAAGCGTTTTGATACCGTGCCGCACAAGAGGTTGGTACACAAAATGAGAATGCTTGGTCTGGGGGAAATTGTGTGTAAATGGGTTAGTAACTGGCTTAGTGATAGAAAGCAGAGGGTGGTTATAAATGGTATAGTCTCTAACTGGGTCGCTGTGACCAGTGGGGTACCGCAGGGGTCAGTATTGGGACCTGTTCTCTTCAACATATTCTTTAATGATCTGGTAGAAGGTTTACACAGTAAAATATCGATATTTGCAGATGATACAAAACTATGTAAAGCAGTTAATACAAGAGAAGATAGTATTCTGCTACAGATGGATCTGGATAAGTTGGAAACTTGGGCTGAAAGGTGGCAGATGAGGTTTAACAATGATAAATGTAAGGTTATACACATGGGAAGAAGGAATCAATGTCACCATTACACACTGAATGGGAAACCACTGGGTAAATCTGACAGGGAGAAGGACTTGGGGATCCTAGTTAATGATAAACTTACCTGGAGCAGCCAGTGCCAGGCAGCAGCTGCCAAGGCAAACAGGATCATGGGGTGCATTAAAAGAGGTCTGGATACACATGATGAGAGCATTATACTGCCTCTGTACAAATCCCTAGTTAGACCGCACATGGAGTACTGTGTCCAGTTTTGGGCACCGGTGCTCAGGAAGGATATAATGGAACTAGAGAGAGTACAAAGGAGGGCAACAAAATTAATAAAGGGGATGGGAGAACTACAATACCCAGATAGATTAGCGAAATTAGGATTATTTAGTCTAGAAAAAAGACGACTGAGGGGCGATCTAATAACCATGTATAAGTATATAAGGGGACAATACAAATATCTCGCTGAGGATCTGTTTATACCAAGGAAGGTGACGGGCACAAGGGGGCATTCTTTGCGTCTGGAGGAGAGAAGGTTTTTCCACCAACATAGAAGAGGATTCTTTACTGTTAGGGCAGTGAGAATCTGGAATTGCTTGCCTGAGGAGGTGGTGATGGCGAACTCAGTCGAGGGGTTCAAGAGAGGCCTGGATGTCTTCCTGGAGCAGAACAATATTGTATCATACAATTAGGTTCTGTAGAAGGACGTAGATCTGGGGATTTATTATGATGGAATATAGGCTGAACTGGATGGACAAATGTCTTTTTTCGGCCTTACTAACTATGTTACTATGTTACTATGTAAAGTGCTCACTATGCATCTAGATAAGCTCCTTGGGGGGTCTAGTTTCCAAAATGGGGTCACTGTGGAGAGCTCCAATGTTTAGGCACACAGGGGCTCTCCAAACGGGACATGGTGTCCCCTAAAGATTAGAGCCAATTTTTCATTGAAAAAGTCAAATGGCGCTCCTTCCCTTCCGAGCCGTGTCGTGCACCCAAACAATGGTTCCCCCCAACATATAGGGTATCCGCGTACTCAGGAGAAATTTTGCAATAACTTTTGGGGTCCAGCTTCTCTTTTTACCCTTGTAAAAATAAAAAATTGTTGCTAAAATATCATTTTTTGACTAAAAAGTTAAATGTTCATTTTTTCCTTCCATGTTGCCTCTGCTGCTGTGAAGCACCTGAAGGGTTAATAAACTTCTTGAATGTAGTTTTGAGTACCTTGAGGGGTGCATATTTTAGAGTGGTGTCACTTTTGGGCATTTTCAGCCATATAGACCCCTTAAACTGACTTCAAATGTGAGGTGGTTCCTAAAAAAAATGGTGTTGTAAATTTTGTTGTAAAAATGGGAAATCGCTGGTCAAATTTGAACCCTTATAACTTCATAGCAAAAAAAATTAGGTTTCCAAAATTGTGCTGATGGAAAGTAGACATGAGGGTAATGTTATTTATTAACTATTTTTTGTCACATAACTCTCTCGTTTAAAAGAATAAAAACTCAAAATTTGAAAATTGCAAAATTTTCAAAATGTTAGCAAAATTTCCATCTTTCACAAATAAATGCAAAATTATTGACCTAAATTTACCACTATCATGAAGCCCAATATGTCATGAAAAAACAGTCTCAGAACCGCTAGGATCCGTTGAAGCGTTTCTGAGTTATTACCTCATAAAAGGACACTGGTCAGAATTGCAAAAAACTGCCAGGTCATAAGCTGGGTCATGAAGGGGTTAACTGGTAATCTTTATGGATTTGGCCCCTTTCCAGAATAGTAACACCAGCCTCTAGCTGTCTAACCTCAGATGCAGTCTTGCAGACTATGCCTGTGCGGCCACACTGCCTGTGAATCCCAGCCCCGCAGTGTGTTATGCATTATGCACAGTGCGGGGCTGGGATTCCCAGGCAGGGCGGCCGCACAGGCGCAGTCTGCAAGACTGCATCTGAGGTCATACGGCCAGAGCTCACTGCGCCTGCCCCAGCCAGTACTAAACAGCGCAGGCGCCGGATTTGATTGGAAAACAGCGCAGAGGGGGCGGCGCCCGGTGCCGAAGAAGATTCGAGTGACTGAAGTGTGGCGTTTACAGCAGGGGGGTTAAGACTTGCCTCCCTGTCTAAAGACAGGTATTTTGGCAAAATTATAAAACGCTTTATTTTGGCTTTACCTGCACCAATAACTGAAATAGCCACCTTGTCAGAATGCAGCATTACTGCTGCACAAGGTGGCTCTTTAAGTATCTAACTGCTGGAGGGGGTGACAGAGTCGCTTTATTACTTGATGATAAAACACTTGTTGGCAAGCACAGCAGTTAGACGTTTCTTGTAGTTGATGATGAGGTTTGCACACATGTCAGGAGGAATTTTGGTCCAGTCCTTTTTGCAGATCATCTCTAAATCATTAAGATTTTAAGCCTGATGCTTGGCAACTTGGAGATTCAACTGCTTCCATAAGTTCTCTATGGGATGAAGGTCTCAATGTGCTTCTTTCTGAGCAACTTCTTTGTTGCCTTTGCTGTATGTTTTGGGTGATTATCTTGCTGGAAGACCCAGCCACAACTCATTTTTAATGTCCTGGCAGAGGGAAGGAGGTTGACACTTGGGATTTTACAGTACATGGCTCCATCCATTCTCCCATTAATGCATTGAAGTAGTCCTGTGCCCTTAGCAGAGAAACACCCCAAAAATATATTGTTTCTACATCCATGGTTGACAGTGGGGATGGTGTTCTTTGGATCATAGGCAGAATTTCTCTTCCTCCAAACACGGCCAGTTGAGTTAATGCCAAAGACCTCAATTTTTGTCTCATCTGACTGCAGCACCTTCTCTTAATCACAGAATCATCCAGGTGTTCATTGGCAAGCTTCAGACAAGCCTGCACATGTGCCTTCTTAAGTAGGTGGACCTTGGGGGCACTGCAGGATTTTAAACCTTTACAGCATAATGTGTTACCAATGGTTTTCTTGGTGACAGTGGTCCAAACTGCCTAGAGATCCTTAACAAGCTCCCTGTGTAGTTTTAGGATATTGCATGGTGCTCGATGTCGATTGACAGTCATTTTTATTTCTTCCATTTTCTTACTATTGCACTAACAGTTGTCTCCTTCTCACCCAGCATCTTGCTTATGGTTTTGTAGCCCATATCAGCTTTGTGCAGGTCTATAATCTTGTCCCTGACATCTTAAAGCTCTTTGGTCTTGCCCATGTAGTAGAGTTTAGAGTCTGACTGATTAATTGAACCTGTGGACAGGAGTCTTTTATAAAGGTGACTATGTAAGACAGCGGTCTTTAATGCAGGTAACGAGTTGATTAGAAGTGTTTAACTGGCCTGTAGGAGCCAGAACTCTCAATACTTGGTAGGGGATCAAATACTTATTTCTCACTGCAAAATGCAAATAAATTTATATAATTTATACAATGTGATTTTCTGGATTTGGTTTTTGATATTCTATCTCTCAATGTTAAAATTAACCTACCCTTAAAATTATAGACTGTTCATGTATTTGTCAGTGGGCAAACTTATAAAATCAGCAAGGGATCAAATACTTATTTCCCCCACTGTATGTGTTAGGGAAATCCATTTGTCTTTCCATGTTTACTAAAAGACAAGTGAATTTATCCCTTCTTGCAACTTGGAGTAACTATGTCACCATAAGGCCTCCTTCACATGTCCTTGTTTCTGGTCCATTTTTTTCACACATACCACACGTATCCATTATAACCTATGAGGCTGCTCAAATGTCCATCTGTTACACAGACTGTGTGTTCATCTGAATGACAAGGAGACTTCTGTTTCTTTTGGGCACCACAGATGGCAAGGGCCAATACAAGTCTATGGGTCCGTGAAATACATGTACAGCACATGAAAGGCATTGGTACAGTCCATGTGCTGTATGTGTTTAAAGTGAACCTGTCCCCAGAAAATACACTACTACTCTACAGATATGGGATTAATCTGCAGGTTAATAATAATACTAACCTGCTCGGCGCAGCACATAGCCGAACACTGTGTGGAGAAAATTAATTCTGTTCCCCCATTTCATTCAGTTTTAGTCACAGAGGTGGCACCGGCATTGGTTCAGTCATTGCTCTGAGTAACCGCACCCTCAGCCCTGACTGACAGCCTGCCCCAAATGGAGAGCCAGTGTCAATTAGGACTAGGGATGCTGTTACAGAATACAAAGTGGTGACTGGACCCGTATCAGTGTTGCACTCCTTGACTGAAACTGAACACTGTCGGGGTTAATAAAGTTAATTTTCTCCCTGCTGCATTCAACTGGGTTCAAGCATTGGGCTAGATAGTAATGCTATTAACCTACAGATTACTCCCACATCTGCAGGTTAATAGAATTTTTTTGAGTGAGAGGTTCCCTTTAACACTGAAAGTATAGAAGAAGCTTTGCAATTTTATTTTCTACATTCATACCAAAGAAATATGGATGACACATGTTTTTTAAAAATGTATCACAAATGGGTGGTAACAAAATAAAATGGATGTTGAAAATTGACTCTGCCACTCGTATGTGTTTTTATACAGTTGTGTGAAGGGGGCTTAAATGTACACTAGTATGTAGCGTGTTGAGGAGCTGAACCTGCTCCATAATGAGCAGATGTTGGCTGTTATACATAGGCTGTCATTTGTCTTTAACAGCAGAGAGCTCACCTAAGTTGCAACTGCTTGAAAGCGGATATCTGGGGCTTTGCTAAAAAAATAAAATAAAATATGCCTAAGCACTAACAGAAAACACTTAGTGGGAAACATGTCAGTCACTAACAACATATCACTGATTATAATAACCATAATACATGACTGACTAGGACGTCCCGGACAAACTGCATGTTCATAACGAACGCAAAACCCAAAGAAACGCAGTCATAAGTCCAAGTAAATATAAATATACAAACTTTATTAGGTACTACATAACAGGTGCACAGTAAAAGCGGGAAAACCACCCGTGCCAACAACAGCACATACAATGGACAGGAACTAGTGCACTCTAACCCATATCATAAGTATCATAACTATGTACTGTATATACAGAGCATGTATAGAGAACTTATAAACATATAAACATATCATGGCAATCAATTGCAATATCCAAATATATACATACCAACAGTATAAAGGTGGGTATATACGTGCATCTAGGAACCGTCCCCCCAACGCGCGTTTCGGCAAGGTGCCTTTCTCCAGCACTAACAGGCAGGTAGTGGCTTCTTTTCCTCTCCACTCTGTTGACCAGGTGGGATTACCATTACCAAATTGATTGACAGCTGGCTCTCCACTTCCTAACTGGGGGAGCTGGCTGTGAATCAGCATGCCGTCAGCATTGCCTCACTGTCAACAGTGCTGAGAGGAAAAGAAACAACCACTCTTTTGACATGATGGAAGCCGTTGAATTTCAGTCAGGAGCCATCTGTGACCACTCTGTGCCAGTGAAGAATGGTACCGGGCACAATAGGCAGACAGATAGCAACTACTGTCGATCAAACAGAATGACAATGGCAATCTTGCCCGTTTAACAGAGCACATAAGAGAAGAAAAATACTATCCATCAGTGACCCCGTCACGTGATCGTGGGTTGGCATGATAACATCTAAGGTTGTCACTGCCAGATTGCTATAAGCGCCGCCCGGTGGTCAGCGCTCATAGCAAGTGAACAATTCTGCTACATACAGGCGATCTGATCATCACCTGTATGTAGCAGAGCCGATCGGATAATGGCAGCTTCTAGTCTTCCATGATGACTATTGAAGTATGTCAAAAGTAAAAAAAAAATGTTTTAAAAAATATTACAAATTATAATACAAATAAAACAATAAAAAAATCAAATAAACACATATTTGGTATCGCCGCATTCTGAATCGCTTGATCTATCAATATAAAGAAAAAATTAACCCACTAGCGAAAAATTGTGTAATGAGAAAAACAGTAAAAACGCCAGAATTATGTTTTTTTGGCCACCACATCATTGCGTTTAAATGCAATCACGGTTGATCAAAAGATCATAAGTCCACCAAAATGGTATGATTAAAAACGTCAGCTCGGCATGAAAAAAATAAGTCCTCATCCAACCTGAGATAACAAAAAATGGAGACGCTGCGGGTATCGGAAAATGGCGCAATTTATTTTTACAAATTTTGGATTGTTTTCACCACTTTAATAAAAAGAACATGTTTGCTGCCTATGAACTCATAATGACCTGGATAACCATAATGGCAGGTCAGTTTTACCAATTAGTGAACATGGTAAAAAAAAAAACAACTGTGGGATTGCACTTTTTTTCAATTTCACCGCACTTGGAATTTTTTTTCCCTGTTTTGCAGTACAAGATATGTTAAAACCAATGCTGTCCTTCAAAATTACAACTTGTTCCACTAAAAGCAAAGCAAGCCCTCACATGGCTATGTTGACCAAAAAATAAAAAAGTTATGGTTCTGGGAAGAAGGGGAGCAAAAAATGAAAATGCAAAACCAAAAATACCTCTGGTCATTAATGGGTTAATATATGCATTAGGTTTGATGTATTCATGCATTGTTTTCCCTGGCCAATATACATCATGCTTTTATCTATTTATTGATGTATTATATGACTTATGTTTTCATGTTTAATAAATTATTATCAATTTAGCACAGTATACTCATTTGTAAGAAGCCAGGGCGAAACGCGCGTCGGGGCGCTGGGATTGTGACGTGGGAGGACGCACTGTTTAGAAACCTACATCGGTAATTATTTGTGACCCTTACTATCCTACAGCATATATCAGTACTAGCTTTGGTACGGGATTATTTATGTATATAGTCGGTAGGGTGTAATGGGCTGCCGCTATGTTTTATATATTGTGATTTCAGCTCTTGGATGCCTTGGTGCACCTACACCTTTGGACACAATATAGGCAGTTTTTCATTATAGCAATCTAGTTTTGGGTATTCTTAGTTAGTGCTCCTCGCCACTCTCCCATGGGGTATGACCAGGAAGATATCGTGTAGCTTGTTTTAATGTTTTGTTCATTTGTTTGTATTTTTTCTGTATAAATAAATCTTTTACTTTTATTTCTATGTATGGTTGGCTTCTTTGTAGATGACAGGGATCTGCTGCCATCTTGTGGTATATATATGCATATGAGGAAGTACCATTGGTTATATGGCTGGACCTTTTTGGTTTCACTATAATGGGAGTCAGTCAGAAATCAAAGTTTTCAGCAGACCCTAAAAACAGGTCTGGGAGGCAGAGAAAATGTTGAAATATATGGAATAAGTGATGAATGGTAGGAGAACAGCATGGGGAAGACCCCTGAAAGCATCTTTGACTCTCAGATCGATGTTGAGGACAATGATGTCACACTTTTAATATACTTTAAGGAGTGACAATAAAATATTCAAAATCTATGAGAAATTGGAGTTTACGGGAAAAAATTTTTTAACCAACATGTTTTCCTCTATAATGTCTTGTATATAAATGTACTCAGATTCACCCTGTATAAGACATAAAGGAGGACTCCATGCACATCCTGTTCAAATTGATATACAGGAATTTCTGAGACTGCAGGGGTGGGCCATACTCTAGAACGTTGATTTGTTACATGGAAAAAACCTGGTTGCCATTTTGCACCTTCTAGTAGCGCTGGCCATGCATTTCCGAGCTCCTATATTACTACCTGAACATGTGTGTGTGCAGGTGGTGGTGGTAATGAAACGAGAAGGCCTCCTGCAGGCAACCCATGTGACTGAGGAACTGACGACCATGACAGAGATGATGATGGGAAAATTCAACATCGTAAATCTGGACTTAAAGTCCACAATGAGAGTGTTATACAATCTGTTTACGAAGTTCAAGAACATTGAATGAGAAACTGCCCCTGAAAAGACTATTTATTTTTTCTTTTTTTAAATTCTTTAAGTTTTCAAGTAACAAGACAAATATAAAAAATATACTCACAAACAGATCTCAAATGTGTACTGAATTCAGTAGATAGAAACTAAAATGTACTTGAGAACAAATGATAACGATGTAGGCTTAGCTGAGAGAAAATTAGTTAGCATAGTAGCATTAACAACATATTCAGGTCTAGAGAAAATAGCCTTAAATTCCAGCAACTACCAAAGAGAAAAAAGAAAGGCTAGGAGATGTGACTGGTAGGACTTCGAGTATGCAATTTTTTGTTGCTAAGGATTGAGGAAGGATATGAGGTTCATATGGATGATTAATCGGGCTAATCGGCTGGGTTTTCTTTCTTTTTTTAAATGACTGAATGTTTATGTTGTTTCCGGATTCACTCCACTTTCTCAGCTATCACATATAATAGCTAGATCACTTATATCGAGCTCTACTCTGGAAAATGTTTATCTTTTTCCCAAGAAACCTGAAAAACTTGGGGTCTTTTAGGGTCCGCTGGGAACTGAAGTTGCCCCTCACCTAAACTATATGGGTAGGGATTAATAACCGCTGTTTCGCATGGGAGTCACTCTTCTTCTGAGGCTTGCATATGAACCTCTGTCAGCCACATTTTCTCAACAAAATCTGTTTGGAATTGCAGATAAAGATTATTTTAAAGCGCACTGATGAGTGTCCCATTTATCTACCTACAATGGAAAATGAGCCTCTACTCCATACTGTTGGATTGTGTAGAAGTGTAGAAGTTCTCAGTGCCGGTCTGCTCTTTTTTCCAGATGTCTTGAATGCTGCACTTTCAAAGTGGCAGAGACATTCAGGTCAAATTAATGTCAATGGCTGTTCACTTTCTCCATTCCCACGCACTCGGTGCCTCGGGGTGATCCTTGACTCTGCCCTCTCTTTCAATCCTCATATCAAGCTAGTAGTCCTCAACTCCTAAAAGTTGCTTCAGTTAATGTCAGTGCTCATGACTCCACCATAAGAAAGAGTCTGGGCAAAAATGACTTGCTTGGCAGAGTTCCAAGATGAAAACCACTGCTGAGCAATAAGAACATAAAGGCCCATTTCAGTTGAACTTTTTGGAAGGTGTATGTCCCATTACATCTGGCTTAGAAGAAACACAGCATTTCAGAAAAGTTCTCATTATACCAACAGTAAAATATGGTGGTAGTTGTGTGTTGGTCTGCGACAGTTTTGCTGCTTCAGGACCTGGAAGACTTCTGTGGTAAATGGAACCATGAATTCACCTATCTGCCAAAAAAATCCTGATGTAGAATGTCCGGCCATCCATTTGTGAACTAAAATTCAAGTGCACTTGGGTTATGTAGCAGGACAATTATTTAAAATACACCAGCAAGTCCACCTTAGAATGGATAAAGAAAAACCAAATTAAGAATTTGGAGTTGCCTAGTCAAAGTCCGGACCTTAATCTGATTGAGATGCTGTTGCATGACCTTTAAAAGGCGTTTCATGCTTGAAAACCCTCCAGTGTGACCAAATTACAACAATTCTGCAAAGATGAGCCACAATTACTCCAGAGCATGGTAAAAGACTCATTGCCAGTTATCACAAACGCATGATTGCATTTGTTGCTGATAAGTGTGACCCAACCAGTTATTAGTTTTAGGGGTCAATCTTTTTCACACATTGCCCTGTAGGTTTGGGTTTCTTTTTCCCTTAATAATAAAGACTAGGGTTGAGCGAAACGGGTCGAAATTTTTCAAAAGTCGCCGACTTTTGGCAAGGTCGGGTTTCATAAAACCCGACCCGACCCCAGTGTGGGGTCGGCCATGAAGTCGGCGATCTTTTGAATCTAGAATTGGAATTCCAATACCGATTCCCGATATGTTTAAGATATCGGGAATTGGTATCGGAATTCAGATTTAAGTGTAAAATAAAGAATTAAAATAAAAAATATCGCAATACTTACCCTCTGACGCGCCCTGGTACTAACCGGGAACCTTCCTTCCTTAGAATCAGCCTTCCAGGACCCTGCGGTGACGTCGCGGTGACGTCGCGGCTTGTGATTGGCCGCGCGGCCGCCCATGTGACCGCTCGCGCGGCCAATCACAAGCCGCGACGTCACCGAAGGTCCTGGAAGGGCTGATTCTTAGGAAGGAAGGCTGCCGGAAAGAAGCAGGGCGCGTCCGAGGGTGAGTATATTCCTATTAGGTATATACTCACCCTTGGACGCGCCCTGCTCCGAGGGTGAGTATATTCCTATTAGGTATATACTCACCCTTGGACGCGCCCTGCTTCTTTCCGGCAGCCTTCCTTCCTAAGAATCAGCCCTTCCAGGACCTTCGGTGACGTCGCGGCTTGTGATTGGCCGCGCGAGTGGTCACATGGGCGGCCGCGCGGCCAATCACAAGCCGCGACGTCACCGCGACGTCACCGCAGGGTCCTGGAAGGCTGATTCTAAGGAAGGAAGGTTCCCGGTTAGTACCAGGGCGCGTCAGAGGGTAAGTATTGCGATATTTTTTATTTTAATTCTTTATTTTACACTAAAATATGGATCGCAGGGCCTGAAGGAGAGTTTCCGCTCCTTCAGACCCTGGGAACCATGGAAACCCAATGCACTGCATTGGGTTTCGAGTTTCGTCCGACCCCGACCCCGACTTTTTTATAGGATCGCCCGATTTCACTCGACCCGACTTTTTCAAAAGTCGGGTTTCGTGAAACCCGAGCCGATCCTATAAAAGTAAAGGTCGCTCAACTCTAATAAAGACCTTCATTTGAAAACTGCATTTTATTTTTACTTGCTTGTATTATCTTTGTCTAATAATTAAATTTGCTTGGTGATCTGAAACATTTAAGTGGGACAAAAATGCAAAAGAATAGGAAATCAGGAAGTGGGCAAACACTTTTTCACTAAACTGTATTAGGGGCTAAATGTCCCCCCTATGTCCTTGTAGATTGTAAGCTTGCGAGCAAGCTCCCACTGCTAATGTAAAGGTTTACACTGTCCTACCTTGTATTAAATTTATTTTCTGCATATGTCTCCGCTTAACTGTACTGCTGTTGAATATGTTGGTTATTATTATTATTATTACAGCAATATCTTTGTGCAAAAAATGTAATTTTCACATCAGAATTTTATAAAGTTCTGTGATGCATATGTGGGCTCTAGATGCTCACAATTCTCATGCATGAATTCCTTGAGGTGATTTTTTTTCCAAAATATAGTTATTTGCTGGGGTTTCTGCTGTTTTGGCATGACAGGGGCTCATCAAATGCAACATGCATCCACAATCCATTCCAACTAAAATGGCGCTCCAAAATTTAAATAGCGCTCCTATCCTTCTGAGCTATGTTGTATGTCCAAACAATAATTTCTGACCACATATGGGATATCACAATACTCAAAATTACAACAAATTTTGTGGTCCATTTTCTACTGTTATTCCTGTGAAAATGAAAAACTTGGAGCTAAAACAACATTTTTGTACAAAAAATGTAATCTTTCATTTTCACGTCTCAATTTTATAAAAGATTGTGAAGCACTTGTGGGTTTAAGATGGTTGGCTTTTTCGTACCTCTGGGGTTAGGTAAATGTGGCATAGTAACCACAATCTATTCCAGACAAAATTGCTATCCAAAAATCAAATAAAGCTCCGTCCATTTTTATTTCCAATTTGTTTTAATTCCTGTATGTCTCAATTCCAAATCTTCTAAATGTGATTTTGAATACCTTGAATGGTGCTGTTTGTAAAATGGGGTCTTTTTGGATATTTTTTCACATAAAGCCCATCAAAACTCACTTTACAAATGAAGTGGTCCCTAATAAAAATGTTGTTTTTTTTTATTTTACTGGAAATATTGTTGCTAAACTTTTATCCCTTCTATAGTTCTAAAAAAGTTTAAAAAGTTATGCTGATATAAAGTACACATGTGAAAAGTATTACTTATTTATTATTGGTATGACTGTGTTTTAAGAACATAACAAATTTAAAGTTCAAAAATTTTCATCAAGCTTCTAATTTTCCTTAATAAATGCAAATTTGAGCAACTTAAATTTACCACTAATAGGAAGTACAATATGTAATGAAAAAACAATGTCCGAATCCCTGGAATATGTAGAAGAATTCCATATTTAGTGCTATATGAAATGACACTGATGAGAGTTAAAATATTTGGACTGTTCAGGAAGGTGAAAACAGGCTTTGGATGTAAAACGTTAACAAGGTTGTCTCATTTGGACTATCTTGGCCATTAGTGCAGTGTATCAACTCTGTAATATATTCAGTTTCCGCAAACAATGGTTCATGTACAGCTCCAGTGTTCTCATCATCAATTATTATTATTATTATTTATTTAAATAGCAACATTGATTCCATGGTACTGTACATGAGGAGGGGTTACCTACAAATTACAGATATCACTTACAGTAAAGAAACTAACAATAACCGACTGATACAGAGGGGAGAGGACCCTGCCCTTGTGGGCTTAAATTCTATGATGGGGAAGGAGACAATAGGTTGAGGGTTGCAGAGTTGAGGGTTGCAGGAGCTCTGGTGTTGGTGAGGCGGTAGTTCCAGTTGTGGTGAGGAGGCAGCAGGCTCATTGCAAGCTGCAAACTTTCTTGAAGAGGTAGGGTTTCAGGTTCGGCTTGAAGGGTTCAAATGTGGTTGATAGTCGACCGTGTTGGGGCACAGAATTCCAGAGGATGGGGATATTCAGGAGAAGTCTTGAAGGCAGTTGGGTGAGGAGCAAATAAGTGTGGAGGAGAGAAGGAGGTTACGTGAGGGAAGATGTCAGGAGATTAGTTCAGAGATATATGGAGGAGACAGGCTGTGGATGGCTTTGTAGGTCATTATTAGTAACTAGATGGTGACCCGATTCTAACGCATCGGGTATTCTAGAATATGCATGTCCACATAGTATATTGCACAGCCCACGTAGTATATTGCCCAGCCACATAGTATATTGCCCAGCCACGTACTATATTGCCCAGTCACAAAGTATATTGCCCAGCCAGATAGTATATTGCCCAGCCACGTAGTATATTGCCCAGCCAGGTAGTATATTGCCCAGTCACGTACTATATTGCCCAGTCACATACTATATTACCCAGTCACATACTATATTGTCCAGCCACATAGTATATTGCCCAGCCATGTAGTATATTGCCCAGCCACATAGTATATTGCCCAGTCACATACTATATTGCCCAGTCACGTACTATATTGCCCAGTCACGTACTATATTGCCCAGCCACGTAGTATATTGCCCAGTCATGTAGTAAATTGCCCAGTCACGTAGTATATTGCCCAGTCATGTAGTATATTGCCCAGTCACATAGTATATTGCCCAGTCATGTAGTATATTGCACAGCCCCCGTAGTATATTGCACAGCCTGTGTAGTATATTGCACAGCCCGTGTAGTATATTGCCCAGCCCGCATAGTATATTGCCCAGCATGCATAGTATATTGCCCAGCGCGCGTAGTGTATTGCACAGCCCGCGTAGTGCATTGCCCAACCAGCGTAGTATATTGCCCAGCCCGTGTAGTATATTGCACAGCCCACGTATTATTTAGCAATGTGGGCATCATATCCCTGTTAAAAAAAGAATTAAAATAAAAAATAGTTATATACTCACCTTCTGTTGGCCCCTGGATCCAGGAAGCATTTACCGACGCTCCTCGCGCGCTCCGGTCTCAAGAGTGCATTGCGGTCTCGTGAGATAATGACGTCGCGGTCTCACGAGACTGCGACGTCATCATCTCGCGAGATCGCAATGCATGGACCTGTCACCGGAGCGTCGCGAGGAGCGGGAAAGGTGCCGGAAGGTGAGTATATGATGATTTTTTATTATTTTTAACATTAGATCTTTTTATTATTGATGCTGCATAGGCAACATCAATAGCAAAAAAAAGTTGGTCACACAGGGTTAATAGCAGCATTAATGAAGTGCGTTATACCGCGGCATAACGCGGTCCATTAGCGCTGCCATTAACCCTGTGTGAGTGCTGACTGGAGGGGAGTATGGATCGGGCACTGACTGCGGGGAGGAAAGACTGCGCCGTCACTGATTGGTCGTGGCAATGGTCGTGGGCGTTTTGCCACGACCAATCAGAGACTTGGATTCCATGACAGAGAGAGGCCGCGACCAATGAATATCCGTGACAGAAAGACAGGAGGACAGACAGACAGAAAGACGGAAGTGACCCTTAGACAATTACATAGTAGATTTGAACTGGATACGCTGAGGGAATGGGAGCCAGTGACATACTGTAATTTAAGTAAACTGAATTAGTTACACAATGTAAATGTTTGTTAAATATTAAATGTGTTAAATATTGCATATATTATATTACTGTAATATTATGAAATATTACTGATTATATATGGTTGACAGGCTGCCCTCTGTAGCATAGTAAGATTTGCTCAAGCCAGCAGCACGACTGGACAGACCAAGAAACCTCTGAAAGAAAATATGCTGATTTGATCATCTCTTCTGATGGTTTTCCTGAAGGAGTACATTTTTTGTACTATTTATGCACAAATTTATACTGAAAAAATTACATATTAGATATTCTACACACATTATTTAATATTCACACTCAATTATTTTCTTATTAATATTTTTTACAGAACATGAAATGTAACATTTAGCCTGTTGCTCATGATAAAATTGTTGGGGCTCATTATTATATGGATGATGTTAAATATTTAAAGTTAAATATTAAAAAGTTTATCAGGTGGAATACATCGAATTGACTAACAGCACTTGTTGAAACGTGAAGGAAGGGATTAGAAATGTCTTTATCTTTACCTCTTTTAAGAAGGATTATGCTTGCAAACAATATGCGCTGATATATTCACCCATTTAGCATTGATATTTCTTTGAACCTTTCATGCATGTAAGATATTTATAAACAGACTACAGAAAAGCAATGCAATTGAGCCCTTATAATAGTCTCTAGCCAATTAAATTTTCATGAAGGTAGATTGTGATTCTTTGAGTAAATGATATTATTTAGCAGACTTTTATGAAGAATGTATGTTATTTCATTGCATATTAAAAGGACACTCAACATATTGTCATCATTCAAGACCTCCTACTGATGACACAAATCGGCTTGTGAATAGGGTTAGCTTTTTAAAGTATCTTTGAAGGTCTTTAACATGTATTTACTTTCAGAAGTTCATACAAAAGTCACAGGAAGTTAGTTTCATTATTGTTATCTGAAAATAGAATTTCTCTGCTGCATCAATAAATTATTATATTAATTTATACTAGCCAAACTCCATAGTCTCTTTTAGACTGAAAATACCTTACACCAAAGAGTAAACCCAATTTACAGAATTAGTTTTTAGAAGTCACATAACCTATTTCTCTAAAATATTTAATATATGCCTAATACTCTGTAAATAGCTCTTATTCTGCCATGTCTCAGAACATTACACTGCTTCTAACAGCTGGCATCCTCATGCTGTCTCAGTTAAATAAGTACTCATATCAACATTTTTATGTTGTTTATTGGGGATGAGTAATCTGAAACTGGAAAATTCAGGGTTTGTACCGGACTTCTAGTGTTCGGTACCAGACCCTGAAAACGGACTTCTTACTGTACGTCCAGTTTCCTGTTCAGGACCAAAAGTCTAATAAATAGGGTTGAGCGACCTTGACCTTTTTGGAGTCGAGCCGTGTTTCGCGAAACCCGACTATCTTAGAAGTCGAGTCGAGTGGAATCGGCCGATTATCGCGAAAAGTCGGGTATCGCCCGAAACACGAAACCCAATGCAAGTCAATGGGGGAGCATAGTCGGCAGTGAGTGGAGGCCAGGAAAACATCTACACTGCCCATTTTAATGGCAAAAACATCCATTCTTGTTACTGAAGCTTGTCAATCGTAATTTACCTTATAATAATTGGAAGGCATTTGAAATTGGGGGTCATTTGGCTAAAGTTGTGGGGGGTAGGGCTGGTTCAAGTAATTAGTGGGCCCAGGAAATCTGGAACACGTCACGGCAGTGGAGCAGGGAGCGGTAAGTATTTAAACTTTGCAAGTGCTGTGATCCTGAGCAAGCAGGGGGGCCCACTAGTTGGCATTGGCACTGGCACAGGGCCCCTCAAAGTACAGCGGTGTGTTTGCACGGCGGGGGCGCCTCCCACCGGCAGCAACACTTTTGCGTACTATGAGAGGCCCTGTGCCAGTGACGTCGCCAACTAGTATTCCTCCCCCCACCTGATGAAGGAACCTGCACTTTCATCTGCACCT
Organism: Ranitomeya imitator; assembly: GCF_032444005.1. Taxonomy (NCBI): domain Eukaryota; kingdom Metazoa; phylum Chordata; class Amphibia; order Anura; family Dendrobatidae; genus Ranitomeya; species Ranitomeya imitator. The sequence continues at coordinate 324,290,524 of NC_091286.1, read as the reverse complement.
TCCTCTTTGTCCCCATGTAAGGTGGTATGGTATGCGGGAAGAGGAACCTGACTTTGAGCAGGGTCACAATCTTGCTGTGTAGCGTGCATGGGGAATGTTGCGTTATGGGTCAATGTACCAGCAGACTCATCTATCACTGGCTGGGCAATGGGCAGGATGAGGAGGAAACACAGATATAGGCCCAAAGAATAAAGTGGGCTAAATGCAGTTCAAAATTGGTAACACAGGACTAACCAGGGGGCATTGCAGTGGAGGACAACTGTTATAATAAATGAAATGTGGATTACATCCGCGCTGCTGCGACAAATAATAGATCCAGATATACTGTTAGGGTGTTCGGGTGGTTTATTCATAAATAAACCACCCGAACACCCTAACAGTATATCTGGATCTATTATTTGTCGCAGCAGCGCGGATGTAATCCACATTTCATTTATTATAACGGTTCTGAGAGGTCGCAACGCCGACCTGTGGATCTGCAGCAGCTGACAACTACACGCTTGTACTGTGTACTACCAGGTGAGCAGTTCTCTCACAATTGATTAAGAACAATCCTGGGGATAAGACCCTATTTGCGCTTTTTTTGTCTCCTATCTTTCAAGACTAGTGGAGGACAACTGGAATGAGAGGCTGACACAGAGAGTAGGCCCAAATCAGTAAGTAGTCGAAATGCAGTTCAAAATTGGCAACCGTAGTAAACAGGCGGCACAGCTTTGTTCAGTGGAGGAGAACAGCAAGGAGTGGCAGACACCGATAGTAGGCCCCAACCCAACTAGTAGGCCAAATGCAGTCTAACATTAACAACTACTTAACGAGAGCCTGAAAATGGAATTTCAGGACAGGAAACCAGGAGAACAGCAAGGAGCGGCAGACACTGTTAGTAGGCCCCAAACCAACTAGTACGCCAAATGCAGTTGTTCCATTTAACCACTATTTAACAAGAGCCTGAAGATAGAAGCTCAGGAAAGGCAACCTGGAGAACACCTTGGAGTGGAACACACCATCTCTACACCCCATACCCAATTTGTAGGCCTAATGCAGTGTAGTTTCCAACAACTACTAAACAACAGCATTAAGATCGAAGCAATGGCAAGGAAACCTGGGGAACACCTTGGAGTGGAACACATCATCTCTCTACACCCCATACCCATTTTGTAGGCCTAATGCAGTGTAGTTTCCAACAACTACTAAACGAGAGCCTGAAGATAGAAGCTCAGGAAAGGCAACCTGGAGAACACCTTGGAGTGGAACACACCGTCTCTACACCCCATACCCAATTTGTAGGCCTAATGCAGTGTAGTTTCCAACAACTACTAAACGAGAGCATTAAGATCGAAGCAATGGCGAGGAAACCTGGGGAACACCTTGGAGTGGAACACACCATCTCTCTACACCCCATACCCAATTTGTAGGCCTAATGCAGTGTAGTTTTCTACAACTACTAAACGAGAGTCGGAAGACTGAAGCAATGTGGACGAAACCTGGGGAACACCTTGGAGTGTAACACACCATCTCTCTACACCCCATACCCAATTTGTAGGCCTAATGCAGTGTAGTTTCCAACAACTACTAAGCGAGAGCATGAAGATCGAAGCAATGGAGAGGAAACCTGGGGAACACCTTGGAGTGCAACACACCATCTCTCTACACCCCATACCCAATTTGTAGGCCTAATGCAGCGTAGTTTCCTACAACTACTAAACGAGAGCATGAAGATCGAAGCAATGGAGAGGAAACCTGGGGAACACCTTGGAGTGCAACACACCATCTCTCTACACCCCATACCCAATTTGTAGGCCTAATGCAGCGTAGTTTCCAACAACTACTAAACGAGAGCATGAAGATCGAAGCAATGGAGAGGAAACCTTGGGAACACCTTGGAGTGGAACACACCATCTCTCTACACCCCATACCCATTTTGTAGGCCTAATGCAGTGTAGTTTCCAACAACTACTAAACGAGAGCATGAAGATCGAAGCAATGGAGAGGAAACCTGGGGAACACCTTGGAGTGCAACACACCATCTCTCTACACCCCATACCCAATTTGTAGGCCTAATGCAGCGTAGTTTCCAACAACTACTAAACGAGAGCATGAAGATCGAAGCAATGGAGAGGAAACCTTGGGAACACCTTGGAGTGGAACACACCATCTCTCTACACCCCATACCCATTTTGTAGGCCTAATGCAGTGTAGTTTCCAACAACTACTAAACGAGAGCATGAAGATCGAAGCAATGGAGAGGAAACCTGGGGAACACCTTGGAGTGCAACACACCATCTCTCTACACCCCATACTCAATTTGTAGGCCTAATGCAGCGTAGTTTCCAACAACTACTAAACGAGAGCATGAAGATCGAAGCAATGGAGAGGAAATCTGGGGAACACCTTGGAGTGCAACACACCATCTCTCTACACCCCATACCCATTTTGTAGGCCTAATGCAGTGTAGTTCCCAACAACTACTAAACGAGAGCCTGAAAATAGAAGCTCAGGAAAGGCAACCTGGAGAACACCTTGGAGTGTAACACACCATCTCTCTACACCCCATACCCAATTTGTAGGCCTAATGCAGTGTAGTTTTCTACAACTACTAAACGAGAGTCGGAAGACCGAAGCAATGTGGACGAAACCTGGGGCACACCTTGGGGCGGCAGACACCGTTAGTAGGCCCTACCAAAGTTGTACCTCCAATGCAGTTTTAAAATTCCTAGAGGCTGAAAACAAGACTATTGACGCTCAGCTTTTTTCAAAGGAACACAGCTGAATTGAGTGGCGCAGACAGACACAGGTAGTAGGCCTTAAACCAAAAATGTGGCTCACTGCAGCTTAAAAAAGTTACAGGGGTACACAGGCAGCATTGCTCTGGGCAGTGGAGGACAATTTCAATAGTTGACCGCAGACAGACTTTGTACGCCTACTATTAAAATAAGGATACTCTATGCAATTAAAAATAGGTTCCAGGGGTCCACGGGCAGCAGTGGTCTGGTCAGTGGACGAGTATTGGAAGGAGGAACCGCAGACAGGCGTAGTAGGCCTAACATAACAAAATTAGGCTGTAGACACTTTAAAATTGGTTCCAGGGGTACACGGGCAGCAGTGGTGTGGTCAGCGGAGGAAAATTTGAATTAGGGACTGCAGACAGACTTTGTAGGCTGTCCCCTGTGGACCATGCATCCAACACATTAACCCAGTGCGCCGTAATGGACACGTAACTTTTTGTGGACATGCCTACTGGTCCATGCGTCTCTTGTCAGGTGCACCTTTCTACTGTTTGATTGCCTGAGTGATATGACAATGCAGACTTTTTCATGCCGCTGGAGGGCTGGGATGGCTTTTCTCGCAAAAGAAATGTCGACTGGGTAGCTTGAACCGTGGTACAGCGTAGTTCATCTGGGCTTTCTAAATATAAAACAAAGAAAAAAAGGAGGCTCCATGCACTTTCAGCTGGGTTCCAGGGGTACACGGCCAGCATTGGTCTGGTCAGTGGAGAACTATTGGAAGGAAGGACCGCAGACAGGCTTCGAAGGCCTAACATAAAAAAATTGGGCTGTAGGCACTTTATAATTGGTTCCAGGGGAACACGGGCAGTAGTGGCCTGGTCAGTGTAGTAGTAGTAGAAAGAACGGACCGCAGACAGGCTTCGAAGGCCTAATATAAAAAAATTGGGCTGGCTGTAGGCAATTTTAAATTGGTTCCAGGGGTACACGGGCAGCAGTGGTCTGGTCAGTGGAGGCCTAGTGGAAGGAGTGACCGCAGACAGGCATCGAAGGCCTAACATAATAACAGATGGCTGTAGGCAATTTTAAATTGGCTCCAGGGGAACACGGGCAGCAGTGGCCTGGTCAGTGTAGTAGTAGTTGAAAGAACGGACCGCAGACAGGCTTCGAAGGCCTAACATAAAAAAATTGGGCTGGCTGTAGGCAATTTTAAATTGGTTCCAGGGGAACACGGGCAGCAGTGGTCTGGTCAGTGGAGGCCTAGTGGAAGGAGTGACCGCAGACAGGCATCGAAGGCCTAACATAATAACAGATGGCTGTAGGCAATTTTAAATTGGTTCCAGGGGAACACGGGCAGCAGTGGCCTGGTCAGTGTAGTAGTAGTAGAAAGAACGGACCGCAGACAGGCTTCGAAGGCCTAACATAAAAAAATTGGGCTGGCTGTAGACAATTTTAAATTGGTTCCAGGGGAACACGGGCAGCAGTGGTCTGGTCAGTGGAGGCCTAGTGGAAGGAGTGACCGCAGACAGGCATCGAAGGCCTAACATAATAACAGATGGCTGTAGGCAATTTTAAATTGGCTCCAGGGGAACACGGGCAGCAGTGGCCTGGTCAGTGTAGTAGTAGTAGAAAGAACGGACCGCAGACAGGCTTCGAAGGCCTAACATAAAAAAATTGGGCTGGCTGTAGGCAATTTTAAATTGGTTCCAGGGGAACACGGGCAGCAGTGGTCTGGTCAGTGGAGGCCTAGTGGAAGGAGTGACCGCAGACAGGCATCGAAGGCCTAACATAATAACAGATGGCTGTAGGCAATTTTAAATTGGTTCCAGGGGAACACGGGCAGCAGTGGCCTGGTCAGTGTAGTAGTAGTAGAAAGAACGGACCGCAGACAGGCTTCGAAGGCCTAACATAAAAAAATTGGGCTAGCTGTAGGCAATTTTAAATTGGTTCCAGGGGAACACGGGCAGCAGTGGTCTGGTCAGTGGAGGCCTAGTGGAAGGAATGACCGCAGACAGGCATCGAAGGTCTAACATAATAACAGATGGCTGTAGGCAATTTTAAATTGGTTCCAGGGGAACACGGGCAGCAGTGGCCTGGTCAGTGTAGTAGTAGTAGAAAGAACGGACCGCAGACAGGCTTCGAAGGCCTAACATAAAAAAATTGGGCTGGCTGTAGGCAATTTTAAATTGGTTCCAGGGGAACACGGGCAGCAGTGGTCTGGTCAGTGGAGGCCTAGTGGAAGGAGTGACCGCAGACAGGCATCGAAGGCCTAACATAATAACAGATGGCTGTAGGCAATTTTAAATTGGTTCCAGGTGAACACGGCCAGCAGTGGCCTGGTCAGCGGAGGATGATTGTAATGAGTGTCTGCCAGTTAGTAGTCCAAAACAATACATAAATGTGAATGTCTCACATTAAAATCCAGCGAAAACACTAAAGGGTGCAATCTTTAGGTACAGGGGTGGGATCCTCTGCGTTGTTTCTGACCTACTAATTTGGCGCAAAGTTTTTACTTTGGTAAATAGAGGACACTGCCCCTGACTATGTTAAGTACCATTATACATGTCAACACAATGGTATTGTCAGTTGCAGGATTGGAAGGATGTCAGCGCATAGTCTAAACATTGGTGGAAGTGTGAGAGATAATTGTGGAAGTGGCAGAGTAATGTTTGACCTGGGGGTGGGTGAACTCTCTTGTGGATGGCGGTACAGGCCCAGGGCCCCTCATGTTACAACAGTGTGTCTGACGTTGGGTGCGCACCACCACCGCCAGAGACAGTTTAATGTACTATGAGGGACCCAGTGGCAGTGCTGTCGACCAAAAGCGGGCACACCCACCTCTTCAGACAAACAGCACTCTCACGGGTGCTTGCGCCAAGTCGCGATACCACGGCCCCGTGTGGGGAGTTTGGCCATTTAGGGAGGTGTAAACATGTCGTATGCTGGACAATCAGCTGCTGCAAATTAAGACATTTGAAAAGTCATTCACAGTAGTCCACAGGCAAGAGCATTTCATAGGAAAGCTAGGTGTCGCCCGGGCAAGGTGGGGCAAAAGAATTCGAAATCCAGTTGTGGTTCATTTTAATGAATGTTAGATCATCAACATTTTGGGTAGCCAGACGAGTCCTTTTTTCGGTTAATATTGAACCTGCAGCACTGAATACTCTTTCTGATAGGACACTAGCTGCCGGGCAAGCAAGCTCCTGCAATGCATATTCAGCCAATTCTGGCCAGGTGTCTAATTTTGATGCCCAGTAATCAAATGGGAATGACGGTTGAGGGAGAACATCGATAAGGGATGAAAAATAGTTTGTAACCATACTGGACAAATGTTGTCTCCTGTCACTTTCAATTGATGCAGCAGTACCTGTCCTGTCTGCGGTCATAGCAAAATCACTCCACAACCTGGTCAGAAAACCCCTCTGGCCAACGCCACTTCTGATGTGTGCACCCCTAACACTCCTGGTCTGCTGCCCCCTGGAGCTCGTGTGAGAACGATCACGGGCGCTGTGTGCTGGGAATGCCTGAAGCAAACGGTCAACAAGAGTTGATTGTTTTGTTGCTAATATTAGTTCCAAGTTCTCATGTGGCATAATATTTTGCAATTTGCCTTTATAGCGATGATCAAGGAGGCAGGCCAACCAGTAATCGTCATCGCTCATCATTTTAGTAATGCGTGTGTCCCTTTTGAGGATACGCAAGGCATAATCCGCCATGTGGGCCAAAGTTCCAGTTGTCAAATCTGCGGTTGTGCTTGGCTGAGGTGCAGTTGCAGGCAAATCTACGTCACTTGTGTCCCTCAAAAAACCAGAACCCGGCCTTGCCACGCCACCAATTTCCAGTGCCCCCGGGAAAGCTTCATCATTAAAAATATACTCATCCCCATCATCCTCCTCGTCCTCCACCTCCTCTTCGCCCGCTACCTCGTCCTGTACACTGCCCTGACCAGACAATGGCTTACTGTCATCAAGGCTTTCCTCTTCCTCTGGTGCAGATGCCTGATCCTTTATGTGCGTCAAACTTTGCATCAGCAGACGCATTAGGGGGATGCTCATGCTTATTATGGCGTTGTCTGCACTAACCAGCCGTGTGCATTCCTCAAAACACTGAAGGACTTGACACATGCCTTGTATTTTCGACCACTGCACACCCGACAACTCCATGTCTGCCATCCTACTGCCTGCCCGTGTATGTGTATCCTCCCACAAAAACATAACAGCCCGCCTCTGTTCGCACAGTCTCTGAAGCATGTGCAGTGTTGAGTTCCACCTTGTTGCAACGTCTATGATTAGGCGATGCTGGGGAAGGTTCAAAGACCGCTGATAGGTCTGCATACGGCTGGAGTGTACAGGCGAACGGCGGATATGTGAGCAAAGTCCACGCACTTTGAGGAGCAGGTCGGAGAAACCAGGAAAAGTTTTCAATAAGCACTGCACCACCAGGTTTAAGGTGTGAGCCAGGCAAGGAATGTGTTTCAGTTGGGAAAGGGAGATGGCAGCCATGAAATTCCTTCCATTATCACTCACTACCTTGCCTGCGTCAAGATCTACTGTGCCCAGCCACGACTGCGTTTCTTCCTGCAAGAACTCGGACAGAACTTCCGCGTTGTGTCTGTTGTCGCCCAAACACTTCATAGCCAATACAGCCTGCTGAAGCTTGCCAGTAGCTGCCCCATAATGGGACAACTGGTGTGCAACAGTGACAGCTGACGATGTAGTGGTTTGGCGACTGCGGTCTGTGGAAGAGCTCTCGCTTCTGCAGGAGGACGAGGAGGAGGAGGAGGGGGTGCGAACGCCTACAGCCAACTGTTTCCTAGACCGTGGGCTAGGCACAACTATCCCGAAATTGATGTCCCCTGTGGACCCTGCATCCACCACATTCACCCAGTGTGCCGTGATGGACACGTAACGTTCCTGGCCATGCCTACTGGTCCATGCATCTGTAGTCAGGTGCACCTTTGTACACACAGATTGCCTGAGTGCATGGACGATGCGCTGTTTAACATGCTGGTGCAGGGCTGGGATGGCTTTTCTGGAAAAAAAGTGTCGACTGGGTAGCTCGTAGCGTGGTTCAGTGTACTCCATCAGGGCTTTGAAAGCTTCACTTTCAACTAACCGGTAGGGCATCATCTCTAACGAGATTAGTCTAGCTATGTGGGCGTTCAAACCCTGTGTATGCGGATGCGAGGATAAGTACTTCCTTTTTCTAACCAGAGTCTCATGTAGGGTGAGCTGGATTGGAGAGCTGGAGATCGTGGAACTAGCGGGTGTGCCGGTGGCCATGGCAGACTGAGAGAGTGTTGGAGACGGTATTATTTCCGCCGGTGCCCTAGATGCAGTATTTCCTCCTACAAAACTGGTGATTCCCTGACCCTGACTGCTTTGGGCTGGCAAAGAAACCTGCACAGATACTGCCGGTGGTGCGGAAAATGGTGGCCTTACAGTGACGGAAGGGATGTTGCGTTGCTGACTAGCTTCATTGGCCGAGGGTGCTACAACCTTAAGGGATGTTTGGTAGTTAGTCCAGGCTTGCAAATGCATGGTGGTTAAATGTCTATGCATGCAACTTGTATTGAGACTTTTCAGATTCTGACCTCTGCTTAAGCTAGTTGAACATTTTTGACAGATGACTTTGCGCTGATCAATTGGATGTTGTTTAAAAAAATGCCAGACTGCACTCTTCCTAGCATCGGATCCCTTTTCAGGAATTGCAGACTGAGCTTTAACCGGATGGACACGCTGTCCTCCAACAGTTTTTTGCTTTGCCACGCGTTTTGGGCCAGATACGGGCCCGGCAGATGGAACCTGTTGAGATGTTGATGCCTGCTGCGGCCCCTCCTCCTCCGCTTCAGAACTACTGCCGCCTGCACCCTTTTTCCCCAATGGCTGCCAATCGGGGTCAACAACAGGGTCATCTATTACCTCCTCTTCTACCTCGTGTGCAACTTCGTCTGTCTCACCGTGTCGGTCGGTGGTATAGCGTTCGTGATGGGAAAACATAGTCTCATCAGGGTCTGATTGTGGATCAGTACCCTGAGAGGGCAATGTTGTGGTCTGAGTCAAAGGACCAGCATAGTAGTCTGGCTGTGGCTGTGCATCAGTGCACTCCATGTCAGAATCTACTTGTAATGGGCATGGCCTGTTAACTGTTACACTTTCTAAGCCAGGGACGGTATGTGTAAAGAGCTCCATGGAGTAACCCGTTGTGTCGCCTGCTGCATCCTTCTCTCTTGTTGTTGTTTTTGCTGAAGAGGACAAGGAAGCGACTTGTCCCTGACCGTGAACATCCACAAACGACGTGCTGCTTTTACATTTACCAGTTTCAGAAGAGGAGGCAAAAGAGCTAGAGGCTGAGTCTGCAAGGTAAGCCAAAACTTGCTGTTGCTGCTCCGGCTTTAAAAGCGGTTTTCCTACTCCCAGAAAAGAGAGCGTTCGAGGCCTTGTGTAGCCAGACGACGAACCTGGCTCCACAGCTCCAGACTTAGGTGGAATATTTTTTTTCCCACGACCACCTGATGCTCCACTACCACTACCATCATGACCAGCTGACAATGAACGCCCACGGCCACAACCTCTTGCACCAGACTTCCTCATTGTTTTAAAAACTTAACCAAAGTAACTTTATTTGTTGCTGTCAAACAACTTACACGGTGAGCTATAACTTCAGTTTGATTTCAATATCCCTTCACAGGTTGGTGAGACCACAAGGAAAATCAGGCACAATGTTACACACTCTGTTTTCTGTGGCACCAAATCACAGAGATGCCGCACACGCAGGACTGTCACTCAAGCACAAATGTCAATATAAATCTCCCACTGTTTTTTTTTTTTTTTTTTTTTTTTCAGGGAGACTTTATAAACAAAATAAAATAAAATGATTTTTTCAGGAAGAATTTAGAAACCAAATAAAATAAAATGATTTTTCAGGGACAATTTAGAAACCAAATAAAAAAAAAAAAAGGCTTTCTATGGCCCACTGAGTGAGAGATGGCACACACAGGAGTCAGGAGTGGCACACAAGCCCAGAGGCCAATATTTTTCTCCCACTGATTGATGTAGTGATTTTTTCAGGTAGATTTTAGAACCCAAATCAAGCAAAAAAATTAATAGGCTTTCTATGGCCCACTGAGTGAGAGACGGCACACACAGGAGTCAGGAGTGGCACACAAGCCCTGAGGCCAATATTTTTCTCCCACTGATTGATGTAGTGATTTTTTCAGGTAGATTTTGGAACCCAAATCAAGCCAAAAAATTAATAGGCTTTCTATGGCCCACAGTTTGAGAGAGAGAGAGAGAGAGATGGCACACCCAGGAGTCAAGACTGGTACACAAGCAGAAAGGGCAATATTAATCTCCCACCTATTTTTTTTTTTCAGGGAGACTTTATAAACAAAATAAAATAAAATGATTTTTTCAGGAATAATTTAGAAACCAAATAAAATAAAGTGATTTTTTCAATGACAATTTAGAAACCAAATTTAAAAAAAAGGCTTTCTATGCCCCACTGAGTGAGAGATGGCACACACAGGAGTCAGGAGTGGCCCACAAGCCCAGAGGCCAATATTTTTCTCCCACTGATTGATGTAGTGATTTTTTCAGGTAGAGTTTAGAACCCAAATCAAGCAAAAAAATTAATAGGCTTTCTATGGCCAGCAATTTGAGAGAGAGAGAGAGAGAGAGAGAGAGATGGCACACCCAGGAGTCAAGACTGGCACACAAGCAGAAAGGGCAATATTAATCTCCCACCTATTTTTTTTTTTTTCAGGGAGACTTTATAAACAAAATAAAATAAAATGATTTTTTCAGGAATAATTTAGAAACCAAATAAAATAAAATGATTTTTTCAATGACAATTTAGAAACCAAATAAAAAAAAATAAAAAAAGGCTTTCTATGCCCCACTGAGTGAGAGATGGCACACACAGGAGTCAGGAGTGGCACACAAGCCCTGAGGCCAATATTTTTCTCCCACTGATTGATGTAGTGATTTTTTCAGGTAGATTTTAGAACCCAAATCAAGCAAAAAAATAAATAGGCTTTCTATGGCCCACTGACTGAGAGATGGCACACACAGGAGTCAGGAGTGGCACACAAGCCCTGAGGCCAATATTTTTCTCCCACTGATTGATGTAGTGATTTTTACAGGTAGATTTTAGAACCCAAATCAAGCAAAAAAATAAATAAGCTTTCTATGGCCCACTGACTGAGAGATGGCACACACAGGAGTCAGGAGTGGCACACAAGTCCTGAGGCTAATATTTTTCTCCCACTGATTGATGTAGTGATTTTTACAGGTAGATTTTAGAACCCAAATCAAGCAAAAAAATAAATAGGCTTTCTATGGCCCACTGAGTGAGAGATGGCACACACAGGAGTCAGTAGTGGCACACAAGCCCTGAGGCCAATATTTTTCTCCCACTGATTGATGTAGTGATTTTTTCAGGTAGATTTTAGAACCCAAATCCACCAAAAAAATAAATAGGCTTTCTATGGCCCACTGACTGAGAGATGGCACACACAGGGATGGCACTCTAGCAGAAATGCCAATCTTAATCTCCCACAAAAAAAAAAAAAAACAGGGGCTGTCCTGCAATTACTATCTCCCTGCAGTAATCTCTGCCAGGTATGGCAGGCAGCAATAAGGAGTGGACTGATGCACAAATTAAATAAAAAGTGTGGACAAACAAAAAAGATAGCTGTGCAGAAAGGAAGGAACAAGAGGATTTGTGCTTTGAAAAAAGCAGTTGGTTTGCACAGCGGCGTACACACAGCAATGCAGCTATCAGGGAGCCTTCTAGGGCAGCCCAATGAGCTACAGCGCTGAGAAAAAAAAAATGTAGCTTCCACTGTCCCTGCACACCGAAGGTGGTGTTGGACAGTGGAAATCGCTACAGCACAAGCGGTTTGGTGGTTAATGGACCCTGCCTAACGCTATCCCTGCTTCTGACGAAGCGGCAGCAACCTCTCCCTAAGCTCAGATCAGCAGCAGTAAGATGGCGGTCGGCGGGAACGCCTCTTTATAGCCCCTGTGACGCCGCAGACAGCAAGCCAATCACTGCAATGCCCTTCTCTAAGATGGTGGGGACCAGGACCTATGTCATCACGCTGCCCACACTCTGCGTTCACCTTCATTGGCTGAGAAATGGCGCTTTTCGCATCATTGAAACGCGACTTTGGCGCGAAAGTCGCGTACCGCATGGCCGACAACGCACAGGGGTCGGATCGGGTTTCATGAAACTCGACTTCGCCAAAAGTCGGCGACTTTTGAAAATGTTCGACCCGTTTCGCTCAACCCTACTAATAAAGCTTGCTAAAAGGCTGCAGTGCACTCGGCACTCTGGCACTCAACAGTTTGGCGCTCGAGCTACCGTGAGACTCAGTGGCTATGAGCTCAGCGACCAAACTTTTTTTTCTTGCTAACAACAAATTGAATCTCAAAATGTTGAAATTGATGTGGAGCCATGAATTTCAAGAAATTTGACTCAAATTTGATTCTCCTTGGGGTTGAATATGTAGCCCAAATCATCTCCTAAACTTACTGCCAATTTCAGAAGACACTTTCTTCAAGCAGTGGTAGAGGAAAATGTCTGCATATTTCAAGAAAACCATGATTTTTACGCAAGAAATTGCTTTATCGAATGCAACAAATTATCATTTTCACAAGGGCAGCAGGAGAAAATGGATTGAACAGCATGGGGAAAATGCCTGGATGCAAATCTGACTAACAGGTCACTGCTGGGAACAATGTTATCAGAGTATTGTGCCACTTGTATGGACTAACAATTAAACATAACAAATTGAAGATAAAAAATGATTTTACAGGAAAAAATGTTAGGAAACATTCCTCCCTGTGTAATGACTTGTATAAAAGGCAAATTAAAAAAGAAAAAAACCCTCCCAAGGGGTGGCCTTAGGCTAAGTTCACACATAGCCTTTTTTGTTGCCTTTCTGCACTTTCTCATTGCTTTCAATGTTGAAAAAACATCCACCGGTAAATGTAATTTTAATATTTTGCTAACTTGTCTGAGCATGTGGTGTTTGTGACATGATTAAAAACATCCTGTTTAGTTTATGAAGGAGAGACTCTGAAACTCAGAAAGAACGGTACAATTGACCTGCTCTTACTACCATACAGCTTCCGTTGGCAGCCCAATATCCCTCATTATTACCAAAGTTCAGGCCCTCAATGACTTCTACTGGGTTCGGGTCTGGAGTCAAGTTCAAAGTCAAGTTGGGACCCGAACCAAACTTTTTACTGTATGTTCGTTGAACCCGGCTAACCCGAACATCCACAGTTTCGTTCATCTCTCATATCAATGCTTCTCCACACACTGGAGAATAAACTTTTTGTGGTCTTTTTGAGTGCTCAGTGATGAATTAAATGTACTCTTGAGTGCAATGGAGTGTCCGGTGGCATCATTAACGATTTTCAATCTGGTGATTTTTGAGGATGCATCGATGTAACTTACATTAGTGTGCCACAAATAAAGATCTTGATGAACAAAATCTTTGTTTATTTTTAGTGCAACTAACAGGGTTTTTTTGTACTGGATAACATGAAGTGATGAAGCTTCTTGCGTGAAATGAGGACTTTTCTGCATAGCCAGTATCATCTCAACCTTTTCTGCTGCTTGAACCTTACTGATAAAAAAGCCAGACCCACCATGATCTCACTAAGGTACCACAGGTGTCTGTTTGAAGTTTTTATTGCTGCCTCAGCAACAGGTGTGTTGAGTCCTTTGTATGCTACGAGTTCTTGCAGTAATGTCAAGTCATTTCGCAGCAATGTGTCTGAGATCTGACAGCAGAACTAAACCTTCAAGTACAAACAGAGAGTAAAAGTGCTAAATTAATTTTTTAATTCTGTCAAATTTAAGCAAATTTGGTGACTAAGCATGAAGATCTTCAGGGTGCATATCACTTTGGCCATCCATCGCGCCAATGGTAGGTGCCTGGATTATTAATGTGTACATTTAAGTTTGCCGGCGAACCAAGGAATAGGAGTTCTAGTGTTGAAAATTCCTTGTAATCATCTCTTGGACAGCATTGTGCAGGTTGGTTCATGCAAATATCAACTAGACACTCCTTAAGTGGACCTAGCTAAGTTGATTTGCGGTGCTGCGCCCCCTGCTGGCATAAACTCATATGAACTCTAGAGTGGGAATTTTTCTGAATATTTTCTCACGCTCAAGTTCATATGAGTTTATGCCAGCAGGAAGCGCAGGTCCGCAAGTCTAAGTAGCTACTAGTGTGGAGCATTCCGATACTGCAAATATCGGGTATCGCCGATATTCGCTGTATCGGAATTCCGATACCAAGATCCGATACTTTTGCTATATCGGATACCGGAATCGGAAGTTCCTATAGTGCAATTATGCACTATAATGAAATGTGGGTGGTGCGTGGGCGTAGACTGCGTGTGTGTGTGTGTGTGCGGGCGGTGTCTGTGCGTCACCGTGGGGCTCTGTTCGTGTGTGCCGGGGCTCTGTGCTTATGTGCCGGGGCTCTGTGCGTGTGTGCTGGGGCTCTGTGCGGGTTGCGGGGCTCTGTGCCGGCTGCCGTGGCTCTGAGCGGGCTGCCGTGGCTCTGTGCGTGTGTGCCGGGGCTCTCTGCGTGTGTGCAGGCATCGTCTGATGGGACTACAAGTCCCATCGGACGATGCCTGCTACACTGACAGTGATTGGCACATTAGCCAATGATGGGACAGTAGTAGTCCCATCATCCGGCTAATGTGTTGAATGAAAAAAAAAAAATACTCCATACATACTCCATACATACTCCATACTACATACGTACTACATACATACATACTGCATACATACATACATACTACATACATACATACTACATACATACTCCATACATACTACATACTTACTACATACATACTACATACATACATACATACTACATAATACATACATACTACATACATACTACATACATACATACAACATACTACATACAAACTACATACATACATACATACTACATACATACATACTGCATACAACATACATACTACATACATACTATATACATACTACATATATACTACATGCATACTACATACATACATACATGCTACATAAATACAACATTCATACTACATACATACATACTACATACATACATACTACATACAACATACATACTACATACATACTATACACATACTACATACATACTGCATACATACATACTACATACATACATTCTACATACATACTACATACAGTACATTCATACATTACATACATGACATACATATAGACATACAGTACATTAAACATAGATTACTTACTCACCATTACTTGTCATTTTGATCCCCAAAGCCAGTATCAACCTGTAAAAAATATGAAAAAAACAAACAACCAATATACTCACTGTCCGCAGAAATCCACGAGTGTCCCACGACGATCTCCCATGGAAAGCAGCAGCATCAGATGATGCGACTGCTCTCCAGGGGCTCCAGAAACACAATGATGGGAGGAAGGTATTCCTCCGCCGCTGTAAAAAATAGTCCCTAGTCTGACTTATGGCATTGCTGGGTGAGAAATTTTCCCACGAAGCAATTGCCATAAAGTAGGACTTTGAACTTTAGTAACCTCAGTGAAGCACTGCAGGAGCCATTGTCTCCTGTCAATGTGTCACTGAGGGTCCTATAGAGCAGTGACATCACCCGATGTCACTGTTCTATAGGGGAGATCATCGTGGGACACTCGTTATTAATTGGACTACGGCAGACAGGTAGTATACGGTTTATTATTTTATGTTTTTTGCAGGCGCTGAAGAATGGTAAGTATGGTTAAATGAAGAATATTAAAATACTTTTTTCTAATGTGTGCGTGCTTTATTAACCCTTTCTTACTATTGGATTAATAATGGATATGTGTCTTATTGATGCCTCTCCTTTATAAACCCAGCTTAATGTCACCTTACAATAGCAAGGTGACATTAACCCCTTATTACTAGTGTTGAGCGATACCGTCCGATACTTGAAAGTATCGGTATCGGATAGTATCGGCCGATACCCGAAAAGTATCGGATATCGCCGATACCGATACCCGATACCAATACAAGTCAATGGGACACCAAGTATCGGAAGGTATCCTGATGGTTCCCAGGGTCTGAAGGAGCGGAAACTCTCCTTCAGGCCCTGGGATCCATATTAATGTGTAAAATAAAGAATTAAAATAAAAAATATTGATATAATTACCTCTCCGGAGGCCCCTGGACATCACCGCTGGTAACCGGCAGCCTTCTTTGCTTAAAATTTGCGCGTTTAGGACCTGAGAATGATGTCGCGGCTTCTGATTGGTCGCGTGCTGCTCATGTGACCGCCACGCGACCAATCAGAAGCCGCGACGTCATTCTCAGGTCCTAAATTCCTAGAATGAGGAGTTTAGGACCTGAGAATGACGTCGCGGCTTCTGATTGGTCGCGTGGCGGTCACATGAGTGGCACACGACCAATCAGAAGCCGTGACGTCATGGAAGTCCCTAAACGCGCTCATTTTAAACAAAGAAGGCTGCCGGTTACCAGCGGTGATGTCCAGGGGCCTCCGGAGAGGTAATTATATCAATATTTTTTATTTTAATTCTTTATTTTACACATTAATATGGATCCGATACCGATTCCCGATACCACAAAAGTATCGGAACTCGGTATCGGAATTCCGATACCGCAAGTATCGGCCGATACCCGATACTTGCGGTATCGGAATGCTCAACACTACTTATTACCCCATATTCCACCGCTACACGGGAGTGGGAAGAGAGGGGCTAAGTGCCGGAATTGGTGCATCTTACAGATGCACCATTTCTGGGGCGGCTGCGGACTGGTATTTGTTGCCAATATCCATGGCCCCTCTCTAGGCTGTGAATATTGGCCCACAGCTGTCTGCGTAGCCTTTCTGACTATAAAATATAGGGGGACCCCACATAATTTTTTTGGGGGTCCCCCTATTTTAATAGCCAGTAAAGGCTACGCAGACAGCTGAGGGCTGATATTCATAGCAGGCTACAAATATTGGCCCTCGGCCGTCGGCTGTCCCACTCTGGAGCAGAAAATTGCGCGGGAGACCACACCGTTTTTTTCCCTTTTTTTGTTTGTTTTTTAAATTCAACACTCATAAAAGCCTCTTTAACACTTGAGTCGGTACGGGTCCATCGCTATGCGTTGGGCCGACGTACTGAAGCACGTTGTGAAATTTGTGCACGACTTGGGCAGCGGATGCAGTTTTTCAACGCATCCACTGCCCATTCTGAAGTCCGGGGATGACTCCATTAGGAAAAAAGTATTTTAATATTCTTCATTTAGCCATACTTACCATACTTCAAAAAATGTAAAATAATAAACCGTATACTACCTGTCCACCGTAGTCCAATTAATAACGAGAGTCCCACAATGATCTTCCCTATAGAACAGTGACATCGGGTGATGTCACTGCTCTATAGGACCCTCAGTGACACACTGACAGGAGACAATGGCTCCTGCAGTGCATCACTGAGGTTACTAAAGTTCAAAGTCTTACTTTATGGCAATTGCTGTGTGGGAAAATGTCTCACCCAGCAATGCCATAAGTCAGACTAGGGACTATTTTTTACAGCGGTGGAGGAATACCTTTCTATAGTCATTGTGTTTCTGGGGCCCCTGGAGAGCGGGCACAACAGCTGTTGCTGCTGTTCTCCACGGGAGATCGTCGTGGGACACTCGTGGATTTCTGCAGACAGAGGGTATATTGGTTGTTTGTTATTTTAATCTTTTTTACAGGTTGACACTGGCTTCGGGGAGCAAAGTGACAAGTAATGGTGAGTATGAACTCTATGTTTAATGTACTGTATGTCTATATGTATGTACTGCATGGAGTATGTATGTAGTATGTATGTAGTATGTATGGAGTATGTATGGAGTATGTATGGAGTATGTATGTATGTATGGAGTATTTTTTTTTCATTCAACACATTAGCCGGATGATGGGACTACTACTGTCCCATCATTGGCTAATGTGTCAATCACTGTCAGTGTAGCAGGCATCATTCGATGGGACTTGTAGTCCCATCGGACGATGCCTGCACACACGCACCGAGCCCCAGCATAGATCCCCGGCACGCCGCATAGAGCCCAAGCAGCCCACGTACAGCCCCAGCACACCGCATAGAGCCTGGTTAGCCCGCATAGATCCCTGGCATGCTGCATAGAGCCCCGGCAGGCCCGCATAGAGCCCCGCTAGGCCTGCACAGAGCCCGGGTAGGCACATTCAGATCCCTGGCAGGCCCGCACAGACCCCGCCCACACACACAGACACTCACAGTGTCCGCCCACTCACCGCCCACACTCTTTCCCCCTCCGGAACAGCATATAGAAGGGCAGAAAGGGCTTATTTATGTTCCAATATTTGTGTCCCATTGACTTGCATTGGTATCGGTTTTGCCAATATCCGATATTTTTGGGATATCAGCAGATACAATCCGATACCGATACTTCTGGGTATCGGAAGGTATTGCTCAACACTAGTAGCTACGTTCCGATGCTTTCCATTTATTCCCCAGTTTTTACAAGCAGGAGCAACAGCTGCATTAGCAGGCTCCTGGTTGTAAAATTATTTAAACCCTTCAGATGGATTTACAGCGTGGGACATGACTGAGCGCCGGAGAGGTATGGGATATTGTTGCTTATTTTTTTTTCTTTTACAGAACGAGGGTCTTCAGGTGGATTAAGCATACAATAAAGATTTTACAACCCTATGTGTGTTTTTATTTCATTAAAATACTCTATTTTTAAATTGTGTGTGTATTATTAACCATTTTCTACTATTGGATTAATAATGGATACGTGTCTTGTTGTCATCTCTCCATTATTAACCAGGCTTAATGTCACCTTACATTAGCAAGGTGACATTAACCCTTTATTACCCCCTATACCATCACTAGAGGGGAGTGGGAAGAGAAAGGCTAAGTGCCAGAATCATCTTACAGATGTCCCTTTTCTGGGGTGGCTGGGGTCAGATGTTTTTAGCTAGGGGGGCCAATATCCATGGTCCCTCTCTAGGCTATTAATATCTGCCCTCAGTCACTGGCTTTCCCAATCTGGCGGAGAAAATTGCGCAGGAGCCCACGCCAGTTTTTTCTATGATTTAACCCTTTTTTTAACAGCTAGAGCTCCCAAAGTTTGCACACACACTCTGCTAACATTATTAGTGAGGAATATGTAAAAAAATAAGGGATATGAAATGGTTTACTGTATGTAACCATGTCTCATATCCTGTCGGGTTTGATAAGGAGATAGCTAAAGACGGCAATTGAATTACCGGCTTTTAAGCTATCTAGCTCTGTATTAAATATAAATATATATATGTGCCTCAATTATATATATATATATATATATATATATATATAAACCTATACTATGTGTAGACATTTATTTTATCTATTCTATTCTAACCTGTCAGTGTGATACTGGCTTTTCTATAGAACAATGGTGCGTATTTCTCGCAAGTTACACTGATGGTCCATGTGTAATCTATATTTTTCTCGCCCCCATATACTTTCATTTGCGGATTTTTTGCGCAATACGCTGACAAATGCAGCATGCTGAGATTTTCTACACCCGTAAAATACAGCTGTGAAATATAAGGCAGATAGGAGCTTCCCCATAGAGAAACATTGGTTCGTGTGCAATGCGTAGTTTTTGCGCCTCTCATACGTTCGTAAAACTCTCTAGTGTGACGCCGGCCTAATGGTCCCATGTTTCCACGATAACCATTTTTGCTAAAAGTCAAGGTCTTCCTGAAGTTTTATAAGTTTCATGGCATCAGCATGAGCGACTTCAAAGAAATCATCAAGTGTTTTAACAAATTCTTTCCCCTTGGATTCTTGTGTTTTGGTATGCTATTTAGCATTATTCTTATGACTCTTTGATTGAAGCTAACAAGAATTAGAGTCATCTAATGACAGGTTAACAAAAAAATACCCCCTAAAAATTAACTTTTATTAATTCATTAAAAGGATTGTATATTTAAAATAAGCCTCAATTCAGAGGTACATAGTTATCCACAAAACAATTGACAAAAGTAAACCCCCCCAAAAAGAGCATATAGAGTGTATATGGTATGACTATCTCGCCATTTTCTGTTCCTGTGCTGAACTGGCTATCTGACTGTGGAGGTAGGCACCCTATGTGATAAAATGCAAATGGCGTCCCCGCTTCACGTCGGCTGACCCTATCTAGTCCTGTTGAACCCTATTATGATACGACAGGTGACACCCAACCAGAACCAGACCCTGAGGGTACATCAGATGCCATTAACAGCCTACCAGGTAATGGTTAAGTAGTTCACACGTATTCATACAAATGATCCCTTGTGCAAAATTTGTATGGGACAAACATCCATCAAAACATAGAAAACAAATACATTCAATTAACTCCTTAGTGACTGGTGGTAGTAGCTTCCAAATATCCAAAATCAAATCAACAAATACATTTTCTATGGCCACAACAAGTGAAGCTTTGGAACTAGCTTTCCCTGAATGTCTCCTACCCTACCTGGCTGTGGAGGTCGGCACCCTAGAAAATATGTTATTGGCACTCTCGCTCATAGTCGGCTAACTGATAGTTCGCAGGGGTCAGCCAACAATGAGCGGGGGCACCAATAATGCATTTTCTAGAGTACCAACCTCCGCAGCCAGGTAGGGTTTTTACTATTGGGACATTCAGGGAAAGCTAGTTCCAAATCTTCCCCTGTTGTGGGCATGGTCAATTTATCTGTCGATTTGACCTTGGACATTTAGAAGCTAGTACTGCCACTCACTAAGGGGGTAAATTGAATGCATTTGTTTTCTGTCTTTTGATATATTTTTGCTTGACAAACATTTTACACAAGGGATGATTTGTATGAATATGTGTGAACTACTTAGCCATACCAAAGCAAGCTGTTACTGACATCTGAAGTACCCTATGGGTCTGGTTCTGGTTGGGTATAATCTGTCATATTGTAATAGGGTTAAACGGGACCAGTTGGGGTCAGCCGATGTGGAGCAGGAAACCCATATGCATTTTGTCAAATAGGGGGACAGCTTCAACTGTCAGGTAGCCAGTTCAGCACAGGGACAAAAAAGGGTGAAATAGTCACACCATATACACCCTATATGCTCTTTGCTTTGCATTTTAGTTTTGTCAGTTGTTTTGTGTATAACTACATTCCTCTGAATTGAAGTTAATTTGAAATACACAATTTTTTAATGAATAAATAAAACTTATTTTATAGATGGTGTTTTTTCTTGTTAACCTGACTCTTCCATTGACCAAACAGACTGTTAACCTTATTAATCACGTGGTACTGTTGCCTTGTCGGGAAGTACTGGCTGCAACAGTAGAACTGTTACATGTTGGTTATGATTCTGTACAGTGCAGGAAATATAACCTGGCTAACACCTGCTGACAGCTTAGTACCTGTATTACTGCCTGTTGTCCCTCCAATGATCCACATTCCTTTAACACTGCAATTTGAAAATGCTATTTTTTCTGACAACAGTGACTTAACCTGTGGGAGGCCTAAATAGCCTAAATAGCAAACATGAATCCACATTTCATTAAAGTTTGATACGCTGCTGTAAGGGGTGAGTATTCAGCTGTGCTCCTTTTCCATTAGCAACCTATAATAATGACTGAGGGTTGGCAATAGCGGTAAAGTTTTTGATTGGATTTCCTGCAATCAGCCATTCAACAAACTTTATAGTTCGGAACAGAGAATGGAGCGCGAGTGCAGGCTACAGCTCATGCTCATCCTCTGCGCCATTCACTTCCAGTGAGGACAGGACAGCGGCCGAAGCCCGATGCTCAGGGATTCATCACTAGTTGTGGCAAATCAACCTAATATCACTCATCAATACTTGCAAATTACTATTATAAGTTAAAGTAAGTGAATTTCAGGCAAAAATATAATATAGACAGGAAAGACAGATATGAGTGGTTTAGGCAGCTGAGAACATCTTTAGAGATTAGACTTGCCTAAAACAGTGAATAAGACTGAATTTTGTCTGTAATCTGGCAAATTTACTTGGAACAAGGGAATATAAACTAATAATAATATTAAATATTCTTTACAAATTACAAATAAGTAAATTGCAGAGCGTTTCAAGGAGCAATGGGGCCCTAATTGCTGCTCTATATTAAAACTAACTAAATCCTATTTTCATAGCTATTCAGTATTCAAGGGCTGACGTTGAGCCACCTGGTTTAAAACACAACCAAAAGAAACATTTTTTTAAAGGATATTGCAAATCATTATGTGTAACAATTGAGTGTGTGAGACTTTGAATAACTCTATTTTTTTATTTTTTATTTTTATTTTTCTAAAAATCCCATTGTCACCCTAATATCTATAGTTTTTAATTTTACATACTTCATGTAATGTTTCTTTGTGTAATAATTACCTGAACAGTCAAGATATCTTCTAAAAACTATCTTGTTTTTTAATTTGTAAAACACATTTTTATTTACATATGTACAAATGCATGTAACAGAAATCATGGCACAATGTTCCTCATTTAAATATGCTCTGTGGTTATCTGTTAGTCCTTTTCTATTTACAATATTTGGAAAGCAAGGGGCATACATTTTTGAAAAGATTATGTGTGATTTTACTTTGAAAGCTTGAGAAGATTTACACACCCTGCACTCTGTATTAGCATTAAAATAAAGGTAGTCACATTTATTTCTTTTAAGTAACACTTTCATCTAGAATTTTTATCTGAGAAAGCCTAATAGAACTGTAAGTCCAAAGGCTGACAGCAAATTTCTTTAAAAGCACAAGGGAACAGTAACTGTAGAATAAAATGATTCTCTCTGAGTATTTACAGTACATTTAAACACTTAAGTTATTGTAGACTCTTCTTCTTTACTGTTTGCTATTAACTGAGTGGCACGGCAAATGTATTCTGCTTACAGCAGCAGTAAAATATGTTACCAAAAGCATAACACTTTGTTCTTTCTTTCCACACTAGTGAGCTTATTCAGAAAACAATGTGAAGCTATATCTAGAGTTTAAAAACCTTGAAATGTGAGGTCATGATTGAAAGAGTTTTGACTTCCATTATTTCCGAAATAGACTGAGGGCTATATCATATACTAGCAGATATTTGGTACAGAACTAATATAATTTTCAGTCAATGAAATAGAACTGAAATAATGAATAAAAAAAGGGAAATAATTTATCTATCAAATATGTAAGGTTTATTGATATATTGCACAAATGAGTATCATATATAGTATGAAATGTAAAACTGGACAAGAAGGCAGGAACTTTATATGTACCTAGTGGGGTGCTTATAATATGTTATAAAACCATTTTTTTACTTAAGTACCATTCTGGTGTAATAGCATAGGGTTGTAATGGGCTGAAAGCTAGAGATTCCTTTAAATTGCAGGGATTGGAATGAAGTACAAAAAGAGCAGCATGACGTATACTGTATGCACAAAAAAACTATACAAAGATCGATAATGCCACAATTATCAATATACCAATATGCAAGGCCCAAAAAACACTGCTGCACAATTACAACTACTATTGCTACTATATAGTGAAGAAATATTACCATGCCTTTACAGAACCAAAGCACGCTGTGCTAAAACCAATATTACCAATAATGACACAATACACCTATCACTACATAATGAATGAATTGCAAAATTGCAAAACCAAACTGTTGCTAAGTAAAAAAAAAGAAAAACGCAGACACACAACCGATAGAAAAAAATATATTACTCTTATACAATGACAATATAGTGCTAGAGGTGAGCACATTTTTGTTAGTGGAATTGGATTCTAACTTATACCAAAATATCAGCATTTTTTGAGAATATGGATTTGTGTAAATTCGCTTCAGTCGGATTCAGCAAAATGGTGGCCGGCTGAATCATAGACAACCAGCAAAAGCTTAAAAGCAAAAATTTAGAAACTTGTATTCACCTTACTACTCACCTACCCAAACCCTCTACTGTTCGCTGTCCACTATCTATTCTGCAGAGTTGCCTCTGAGGCTTGGTCACTGTTGCAAATCCCGGCCTAGAGTGAACTGGGTGAAAATGCAACAGTGGAATGAAAAGGACCAGACAGTGAGCAGCACTGTTTGCCGCCAGCCATCTGTGCCTCAAGGCCTCTTCTTGCTGATATCATAGTTTTGGCCTATTAACTTGCATCTAGGACTTCCAGCTACTAACAGGTATAAAGGTTCAAAGCGCATCACACTGTCTTTCTGTGATGTCATGACTTGCAAGGCACAGTGATTGCCTGTTCGCATCCAGAAGTCCTGACCTAGAGTGAACAGATTGGGATGCATAGATTATAGAGATGAGCAAACGTGTTAAGTGATACTTGGATATCACTCGAATATTTGGGTGCTCAGATGTACTCATTACTCTGAGAACATTGGGCAGTTCTTGATGTAAAACTTGAATCCCTGCCCCGGATGCTTGGGGTCTTTTACACAGCCAATATGCATGCGGGGATCACCTGCATGTCATTATAATGCCATAGCTATCTTGGTTGTGGCATTACTCTGATTGGCTGGCCATGTGACATCATCAAGAGTTATAAATGAACAGGCGCCACTGGTTCATCATGCTAATGCCATTGCACTGCTCTGTGACACTTTGTACTGGAGAGAGTTCTTGTCTAGGCCTGTGTGTCCACAGTATAATGAATCAGAGACCTATAGTGGTGATACGAGTGCTGAAGCTGAACCATCATATTAAAAGCCCTTCTAAGGGTTAATTATTTTCTTTGCTGTTTGTATGACATACACTCTGTATCTAGTGTAGGGAGGGGAGAGACAGTGGCAGAATACAGTCTGTAGACAAGGATTAGGACTGTGCAGCCTGTTGCCAAATATATACCTGCAGGCTTTTTTTACGTGGATGTTTAATATATTAAAATATATTAAGATCCATCGAGTATTATGTGCTTTGCGTTGCTTTTCTGTGTTTTATAACACTCAAAAAAATTGCAAGTGCCAGCTTACCAAATAGTGAGCAAAGGGACCAAATGCGGTAATACCACACTGCCCAAGCTGGCAAAGGCTTTTTAAGGAGCAGAGGTCAGTTGTGAAATAACTGCTGCAACACGTCCGTCGATATTCTGGTCAGCCTCCACACATAACTGAAAAGTGGGCATTTGTGCAGTTCTCCAATACTTTGAGGATTCCACAAAGATGGTGAGTGGTGATGAAGCCATCATCAGCATAATAATAATAGTGATCCCACTTCTGTGCCTACTTAAACAGTTGCTGCGTGACAATTAAACATGAAGCTTTGCATGTGGATTAGGTAGAGACCGAGGAAGACATGAAACAGGGAGATACTGCCCAGCCTCATCCAGCTCATCTGCTCAGCACAGAATGGGTAACAACGAGGAGGTGGAGGCTGAAGAAGAGGAGGAGGAGCTGGCTGAGCATAAAAGAGGCTAGTGAGTTGTAGAGTCCTTAGCACATGCCTTTCTTGTGACCCTCACATTACATTCATCTTAGCCAAAAATGAGTACTGCTTTTTCACCCTTCTAGACACATGCTACAAAGAGAACTTTGAATCTCGTTTTCCTGAGACTAAGAGGTTTTCTAAAATGGTGCTATACCAGAAGGCCATCGTGGAAAATATGTTAAAAATAATCCAATCAGACAACACTAGCGGCAGGAGGTAAGCTTTCTTGCCCAATAAAGGAGGAGAGGTGAGGGAGACTGACACCAGATCAGAGGACAGAGGCAGGGGTATAAGGAAGGGCTAATTTCATGATACCCTCCCAGCATCTATGCCCTCATAATCTGGTATTTTTGACAAGGAGGGAAATGTTTTAAAAGATGGACAAGCAATACACGGCCGACCAAACCAAAATACTCCCTAACTTCTCTACGTCCTTCAGCTATTGGGTCTCAAAGCTGGACACCTGGCAATATCTGTCACGCTATGCCTTGGAGGTGTTGTGCTGCCCTGCCGCTAGCATCTTGTCTGAGAGGATTTTTAATGCCACAGGGGGCTTATAACAGACAGATGCTTTTGCCTGTCAACTAGTGTTGAGCGATACTTTCCGATATTTGAAAGTATCGATATCGGATGGTATTGGCCGATACCGGCAAAATATCTGATCTCGCCGATACCGAGTTCCGATACCAATTCAAGTCAATGGGACACAAATATCGGAAGGTATTCCTCGATGGTTCCCAGGGTCTGAAGGAGAGGAAACTCTCCTTCAGGCCCTGGGATCCATATTAATGTAAAAAATAAAGAATAAAAATAAAAAATATGGCTATACTCACCCCTCCGAAGAACCCTGGCTGTCACCACTGCAAGTGTCCGCCTCCGTCCTTAAGAATGCTGTGAGTGAAGGACCTTCGATGACGTCGCGGACCGCTCATGTGACCACTCACCTGACCGCGACGTCATCGAAGGTCCTTCACTCACTACATTCTCAGGAACGGAGGCGGACACTTGCAGCGGTGACAGCCAGGGTTCTTCGGAGGGGTGAGTATAGCCATATTTTTTATTTTTATTCTTTATTTATTACATTAATATTGTTCCCAGGGCCTGAAGGAGAGTTTCCTCTCCTCCAGACCCTTGGAACCATACGCACCGCACACTCCGATACCGATTTCCGATATCACAAAAATATCGGATCTCGGTATCGGAATTCCGATACAGCAAATATCGGCCGATACCCGATACTTGCAGTATCGGAATGCTCAACACTACTGTCAACAGAATTTGCTGAGATGCTCACTCTGAAAACAATGAACAAAGCCTCGCTTAGACCCAAATTCTCCATACCACCAGATGATAGCAAATTTTTTAACCCCTTTACCCCCGTGGGTGGTTTGCACGTTAATGACTGGGCCAATTTTTACAATTCTGACCACTGACCCCTTATGAGGTTATAACTCTGGGACGCTTCAAGGGATCCTGGTGATTCTGACATGGTTTTCAGGTGATATATTGTACTTCATGACAGTGGTAAAATTTATTTGAAATGACATCTGTTTATTTGTGAAAAAAAATGGAAATTTGGCAAAAATGTTGAAAATTTCGTAATTTTCCAACTTTGAATTGTCATGCCGTTAAATCACACAGATATGTCACACAAAATACTTAAGAAGTAACATTTCTCACATGATTACTTTACATCAGCACAAGTTTGGAACAAAATTTTTTTTTTGTTAGGGATTTATAAGGGTTAAAATTTGACAAGCGATTTCTCATTTTTACAACACAATTTTTTTAGGGACAATATCACATTTGAAGTCACTTTGAGAGGTCTATATGATAGAAAATACCCAAAAGTGACACCATTCTAAACTGCACCACTCAAGGTGCTTAAAACCACATTTCAAGAACTTTTTTAACCCTTCAGGTGCTTCACTGGAATTTTTGGAATGTTTTTAAAAAAATTAACATAAGATGCTCCATGGTAACATTTGCCCCAAACAATCATGCATAAAGGTTGATTACGGCATCATAAGATGCTCCATAGAAAATTTGCCCCATATAATGCTGCATAAAGATTGATTATGGCCCCATAAGATGCTCCATAGATGCATTTGCCCCATATAATGCTGCACAAAGGTTGGTTATGGCCCCATAGGAGGCTCCATAGAAACTTTTGCTCCATATAATGCTGCATAATGGTTGATTATGGCCCCTAAGATGTTCCATAAAATATTATGCCCCATACAATGCTGTATAAAGGTTGATTATGGCCCAATAAGATGCTCCATAGAAACATTTGCCCCATATGCTGCTGCTGCTGCGATTAAAAAAATTGAGCAGGCGGCGAGACCGGCACTTGCAATATTCACCTGTCCCCGTTTCACCGCCGCTCTGTCTTCTGTCTCTCTGCAGTGACTGTTCAGGCAGAGGGCGGCGCGCACACTAGACACGTCATTGCGCTCTCTGACCTAAATGTCACAGCCAGAGGATGCAGAAGACACAGCAGTGTGCAGCGGTGGAACAGGGGCAGGTGAATATCACAATGCTTACCCTCCCCCGTTATACTCACCCTCCTGGCGCGGTACCTGGCAGCTTCTCTGATGTGATGGTCTCTGATGCCGGCAGCTTGTTCCTGTGTTCAGCGGTCACTGGTACCACTCATTAAAGTAATTAATATGCACTCCACCCCTATGGGAGTGGAGTCGCATCCATATTCATTACTTTAATGAAGGGTACCACGTGACTGCTGAACACAGGAAGAGCTGCGGGCACCGGAGAAGCAGGGGCATGCAGAGCCACGGGAGCAGGTGAGTATGATTTGACCGCTGCCGCTCCCCCTCCCCCACGATCCCCTGTATGGGGACTTGAGTATAAGCCGAGAGGGGCACTTTCAGCCTAATAAAATGGGCTGAAAATCTCAGCTTATACTCGAGTATACGCAGTATCTAGATGTGTGTGAGCATTTTGAACTCCCAAGTGCTTCACAGAAGTTTATAACATAGAGCCGCAAAAATAAAAAATCATATTTTTTTCACAAAAATTATAGTTTCGCCCCAATGTTTTATTTTCATAAGGTTAGCAGGAGACATTGGACCCCAAAAGTTGTTGTCCAATTTGTCCCGAGTATGCCGATACCCTATGTGTGGGGGTAAACAATCACTGTTTGGGAGCACAGTGGAGCTCGGAAGGAAAGGAGCACCGTTTGACTCTTTCAACGCATAATTGGCTAGAATTGATATCAGATGCGATGTGATGTTTGAAGAGCCCCTGATGTGCCTAAACAGTGGAAGCCCCCAATTCTAATTCCAACCCTAACCCCAACTCACCCCTAACTCTAATCCCAGCCCTAACCATAAACCTAATCACAAACCTAACTCTAACACACTATTAACCCTAATTCCAACCCTAACCTTAATCCCAACCCTTACCCTAATACCAACCCTAACCCTTATCCAAACCCTAACCCTAACTTTAGCCACAACCCTAACCCTAACTTTAGACACAACCCTAACCCTAACTTTAGACCCAACCTTAACCTTAGCCCTAACCCTAACTTTAGCCCCACCCCTAACCCTACCCCTCATGGGAAAATGGAAATATTTTATTTTATTTTATTATTTTTCCCTAACTAAGGGGGTGATTAAGGGGGGGTTGATTTACTATTTATAGTGGGTTTTTATATCAGATTTTTATGTTTGGCTGCTGTCACACGCTAAAAGACACTTTTTATTGCAAAAAATAGTTTTTGCATCACCACATTTTGAAAGCTGCTAGGAAACTACTGCTAAGGATAGGCAACAATCAGAAGAGACTTGTTTGGGCTAAAGAACACAAGGAATGGACATTAGACAAGTGGAAATCTGTGCTTTGGTCTGATGAGTCCAAATTTGAGATCTTTGGATCCAACCACCGTGCCTTTATGTGATGCAGAAAAGGTGAACGGATGGTCTCTACATGCCTGGTTTCCACCGTGAAGCATGGAGGAGGAAGTGTGATGGTGTGAGGAAGTTTGCTGGCGACACTGTTGGGATTTATTCAAAATTGAAGGCATACTGAACCTGCATGGCTACCACAGCATCTTGCAGCGGCATGCTATTCCATCCGGGTTGCGTTTATTGGGACCATCATCTATTTTTCAACAGGACAATGACCCCAAACACACCTCCAGGCTGTGTAACGGCTATTTGACCAAGAAGGAGAGTGATGGGGTGCTAAGCCAGATGACCTAGCATCCACAGTCTCCAGACCTGAACCCAATAGAGATGGTTTGGGGTGAGCTGGACCACAGCGTGAAGGCAAAAGGGCCAACAAGTGCTAAGCATTAGATTGACACCATTTTTCCCGATGCCACAAAAAACGAAACAAAACGGGTTTTTTCTTGGAAATATGTCAAGGTACATCCTGTTAGCAGTCGAGTTCCCGCCACTGCACAGGGGGAATCTCAAACCTTGTCTGCTGCAGTCTCTAATTCTGCATCAGCCACAATGGAGCCTGCTCAGCGGAGACGTCGGTCCCAGCGTCTCGCTCAGTCTGGTTCTGTGCAAAGGGTTACTGCTGCCTTTCCAGGCTCTGCCATTGTAGCCTCTACTGATCAGCGGCAAGCAGACATCTCTGGGACTAAGTCCTGCTTTTCTCCTTCTGAGCATGCCCAAAAGAAGACTTCTCAGTGGAGGTCTGGGGTCACATGCTCAGGTACTGCAGTAGCTCTATTGATCCTCCAGGAAGGTCCTGAAGTTGCTCAGTTACTGTAGCAGTTCTCATTGGTCCTCTAGGAAGGTCCTGAACTTGCTGCAGCTATAAAAGGTTTGCATGGCCGCATGGCTATGCGCTAGTATACACTTGCTTATGTGTGAGTGTTGTGAGTGAAAGTCACTCTGTAATCATGCCCTCCCTTGTGTTTGAACGCTCATGTAAGGAGGATGATTGTAATCTAGCGCCCGACTTTACCAACATAGTACACAAACAGCGTCTATTGCTGTGACCGCCAGTGCGGCGCCATGCGCTAGCACCGTGCTTTCCAAACCCAAGTTTGGGTGGTTAGTGGCGTCCGTCAGTGCGGCACCGCATGCACTCTCGTGCTACTTTATTATTATGGTTTGCTTCTTTCACACAGGGTGAAGCTAACCCATATGTATATTCTCATTCTACCGCCATATAGTCCGTCATTGCTTAGCAGCAGTTTCCATCTCTGCACGGTGGACACCGGGCTGCGAACGCACCGTATTCCTTTTCTCTAATTATTTGGTGCATTCCGCTAGCCCTAACACATCCTTTGCAGGTTAATGACTTGCCTGTAAGGCCAAATATTTAACCCCAGACCAAAAATTTCCTCTCCCACTTAGGCTTAGTTCAGACGCTGCGTTTTTGAAGCGTTTTTCAACTTTAACATTGCTTTCAACTACCACAAATGCATTCACTAGGAAATGTCATTGTAACATTTAGCACCCTTAGCTGGCCATGTGGTGTGTGACACATAAGCAGACCCATCTTGTTTCATTTACAAAGGAAGGACTCTTAAAGTCACAAGGCCTATTTTTACTGGTGCCTCAGGCGGCATTAATCTTCTTAAAGGGCCTTTGTGAAACAGTGGGTCTCCTAAGCTGTTGTAGCCTATGCTGTGAGTGGATGGGCTGCCAAGAATTATGATGCACCACAATACCCTTGTCATCAGATGTCCAGGGGGGACTCCTGAAAAAGTGTGGCATTGAATTCAAGGTCTACCCTGCTACCAATTCATATGCACCCCATTACGCCTTGGAACCCACATACTGGATGGGCCCAGGAAAATCCACTTCACAGTATGCATTTTGTGCTCCATACTCCTTTGTTTCATACATTGGCAGGAAGGTGAGCCTTGCTTCATAGTGAGTCATATGCACCTTATTAGGCCTTGGAACCCACATACTGGATGTGCCAATGAAAATCCACTTCACAATATGTGTTTTGTACTCCCATACTCCTAGGTTTTACACATTGGGGGCAAGGCCAGCCCTGCTGCATAGTCAGTCATATGCACCCCATTAGGCCTTGGAACCCACATACTGGATGGGCCCAGGAAAATGCACTTCACAGTATGCATTTTGTACTCCCGTACTCTTTTGCTTTACACATTGGCAGGAAGGCCATCCCGGCCGCATAGTCAGTCATATGCACCCCATTATGCCTTGGAACCCACATAGTGAATGGGCCCATGAAAATCCACTTCAAAATATGCATTTTTTACTCCCATACTCCTTGGTTTTACACATTGCCAGCAAGGCCTTCCCTGCTGCATAGTTAGTCATATGCACCCCATTAGGCCTTGGAACCCACATAGTGGATGGGCCCATGAATATCCACTTTACAATATGCATTTTGTGCTCCATACTACTTTGTTTTATACATTGGCAGGAAGGCGAGCCCTGCTGCATAGTCAGTCATATGCACCCCATTACGCCTTGGAACCCACATACTGGATGCGCCCAGGAAAATCCACTTCACAATATGCATTGTGTGCTCCATACTTCTTTGTTTTATACATTAGCAGGAAGGCGAGCCCTGCTGCATAGTCATATGCACCCCATTAAGCCTTTGAACCCACATACTGGATGGGCCCAGGAAAATTCACTCATATTTTTTAATAGTATGATGGTTCCCTCTTTGCACAATTATTTACAAGAGAATTTTGCAATTTTATTTCACATGTTTTTAACACTAAGGTTCAGATACGGCTTTAAAAAAGGCAAATACTTGCAATACAAGGCAATTTTATTGCAAACTACACAATTCAAGGAATAGTATGATTGAATAGTGTGAGTGCATACACTTGTGTATGTGTTAACATACACAGGTTAATAAGTACATATAAGGATTAAATAAATAGAGTGATTACATATACATGAAGATTAACTACTTACAGTATAGTTAGATCATCACCAAGAGGCTTTTAAACATCATCTGTCTGGAATATCAGAGAAACAACACCAAGACAGAGAACCCCTGGGATATTACCTACACTGCATGGGCATCCTCAATTATGCAGGTATCAGCACACTGTACATGTACAGGTACACCAGTTTTGGCATATGTCTTAGTCATGTTTCTCTGGTCTTATATAGTAAATAACACTATGTAGTATCTCTAGTTTCACCCACACCTTCAAGTGGCCACTTTTCAAGGTTGGATGAAACTGAGATATCATGGAGTCATCAGACGAGGGGCCATAAACCCCTAGAAAATAAAAGCCACAAGGATTTATATCAAACCACCCCTGGCATAGTTTCAGTAAACCTTAATGTTTTACAATGACAAACAGCAAATATATAGAGAACTGTTTGTGAAGTGAATAAACAAACATTTATCAAGATTGTGTCACTATGAGCATTGTCTGTCACATCTCTAAATGTTTTACAAGAAATGCAGCTATGTGATTGTGTGAATGCATTCGGTATACAGTATTTCAATCTTGTTTACAAATCACCATTTGTATATTCTACATTTGTACATTTGAGTCAGACAAAGTTAAGGCTCGCAAGGAGAGAAACAAATATAGTGGACAAAGCTATATTATTAATGAACTACTGAGGCAAAGTAACAGCATTGCTTTATCAGATTTATATTAACATGTTACTATGTTACTATGTTATTGTGTCCAATGTTAGCAACCAGGCAACACAAAAATGAACTTTTCAAGTGAGCTCTTTAAGGTACACAAATGTTATGAAGTGTTTTCCAACAAGGATGTGATTTCACCAATGGGGGGTACCTTTTCGAAAATCGACTAGTGCCATCACAGCCCCCCTTGACCAAGCTTCACCGGCCTATAACAGTACAAAGCACGTTCACCATGGTGTTCTGATGGCAGTTAAACAAGAGACATTGCAGGAGACAGAGTTAAGAAGTAGGCCCAATGGAATGCCATGCCCAATTCCCCAGTGTGGGGTCCTTTTTGGACTGATTAAAATAGTGTCATCACAGCCCCCTAGACCTAAATGCCCCATACAGACCACGTTCACCCTAGTGATCTACTGGCAGGAACTGGAAAGATTGCAGGAGACAGAGTTAATAAGTAGTGAAGTATAACTTGGCACAGCTGTGTTGCTGCACAAGATAGGCTCCCCAAACCAGTGAATATATAATGTAATAAATTGGCACTCAACATATATGCATCTGTTGCTTAGAAAGTGATATTTTATTGCAGTCCAAAATAAATAAACGTTTCGGTCTCAACACGACCTTCAGTAAACCGACTGCTCTTGTATTGTAACAAAATAGGTGTCACTGTACCCAAATCAAGGGAAAGAACGTATGGGGGCTCACGCAGATGAAAATTTATGTCCAATGAGCACAAAAGGTGTAAATCTTCTGATTTTTCATTGAAGAGACTAATATGAATCACTTGGCGTAGATGTCTAAAGAAGAGGTAAGTAGGAGTGTATCTACAGGTCCTTCTCAAAAAATTAGCATATAGTGTTAAATTTCATTATTTACCATAATGTAATGATTACAATTAAACTTTCATATATTATAGATTCATTATCCACCAACTGAAATTTGTCAGGTCTTTTATTGTTTTAATACTGATGATTTTGGCATACAACTGATAACCCAAAAAACCTGTCTCAATAAATTAGCATATCAAGAAAAGGTTCTCTAAACGACCTATTACCCTAATCTTCTGAATCAACTAATTAACTCTAAACACATGCAAAAGATACCTGAGGCTTTTATAAACTCCCTGCCTGGTTCATTACTCAAAACCCCCATCATGGGTAAGACTAGCGACCTGACAGATGTCAAGAAGGCCATCATTGACACCCTCAAGCAAGAGGGTAAGACCCAGAAAGAAATTTCTCAACAAATAGGCTGTTCCCAGAGTGCTGTATCAAGGCACCTCAATGGTAAGTCTGTTGGAAGGAAACAATGTGGCAGAAAACGCTGTACAACGAGAAGAGGAGCCCGGACCCTGAGGAAGATTGTGGAGAAGGACCGATTCCAGACCTTGGGGAACCTGAGGAAGCAGTGGACTGAGTCTGGTGTGGAAACATCCAGAGCCACCGTGCACAGGCGTGTGCAGGAAATGGGCTACAGGTGCCGCATTCCCCAGGTAAAGCCACTTTTGAACCATAAACAGCGTCAGAGGCGCCTGACCTGGGCTACAGAGAAGCAGCACTTGACTGTTGCTAAGTGGTCCCAAGTACTTTTTTCTGATGAAAGCAAATTTTGCATGTCATTCGGAAATCAAGGTGCCAGAGTCTGGAGGAAGACTGGGGAGAAGGAAATGCCAAACTGCCTGAAGTCCAGTGTCAAGTACCCACAGTCAGTGATGGTGTGGGGTGCCATGTCAGCTGCTGGTGTTGGTCCACTGTGTTTCATCAAGGGCAGGGTCAATGCAGCTAGCTATCAGGAGATTTTGGAGCACTTCATGCTGACCTGGCACCTGCTCACAGTGCCAAAACCACTGGTAAATGGTTTACTGACCATGGTATTACTGTGCTCAATTGGCCTGCCAACTCTCCTGACCTGAACCCCATAGAGAATCTGTGGGATATTGTGAAGAGAAAGTTGAGAGACGCAAGACCCAACACTCTGGATGAGCTTAAGGCCGCTATTGAAGCATCCTGGGCCTCCATAACATCTCAGCAGTGTCACAGGCTGATTGCCTCCATGCCACGCCGCATTGAAGCAGTCATTTCTGCCAAAGGATTCCCGACCAAGTATTGAGTGCATAACTGAACATTATTATTTGATGGTTTTTTTGTTTGTTATTAAAAAACACTTTTATTTGATTGGATGGGTGAAATATGCTAATTTATTGAGACAGGTTTTTTGGGTTATCAGGAGTTGTATGCCAAAATCATCAGTATTTAAACAATAAAAGACCTGACAAATTTCAGTTGGTGAATAATGAATCTATAATATATGAAAGTTTAATTGTAATCATTACATTATGGTAAATAATGAAATTTAACACTATATGCTAATTTTTTGAGAAGGACCTGTATATGATACAATGTATTAAGACTGTGGCGTATCTATATGATACAATGTATTAAGACTGCAGCGTATATAGGTGGGTATAAATAGAATGGTATACAGCTCACCAGTGATGGTAACTTGATGGTAAAATCACAAGTGATTACTTGAGGCCCACCCAAAAGCAGTAACTTGATGATGAGGAAGCAAGTAGTACAGTGGAGCCCACCCGATTGTCGTTTAAGAGGTAGAGCGGGCTCCTTTGTACTACTTGCTTCCTCATCATCAAGTTACCGCTTTTAGGTGGGCCTCAAGTAATCACTTGTGATTTTACCATCAAGTTACCTTCACTGGTGAGCTGTATACCATTCTACTTTTACCCACCTATATACAATATACGCTGCAGTCTTAATTCATTATATCCTATAGATACGCCACAAGGTACACTCCTACTTAGCTCTTCTTTAGACATCTACGCCAAGTGATTCATATTAGTCTCTTCAATGAAAAATCAGAAGATTTCCATCTTTTTCTGCTCATTGGACATACATTTTCATCTGAATGAGCCCCCATACGTTCTTTCCCTTGATTTGGGTACAGTGACACCTATTTTGTTACAATACAAGAGCAGTCGGTTTACTGAAGAAGGTCGTGTTGAGACCGAAACATTTATTTATTTTGGACTGCAATAAAATATCACTTTCTAAGCAACAGATGCATATAAGTTGAGTGCCAATTTATTACATTATAGAGTTAAGAAGTAGGCCCAAAGTAATATCATGCCCAATTCTCCAATGTAAAATCCTTTTTTTTTTAAATAAAAGAGTGGCATGATAGCTCCCTTGGCAAAAATGCACCGTACAGTGCACGCTGATCCTGGTGATCTAGTGGCAGGTACAGGACAGATTGCAGGAGACCGAGTTAAGAAGTAGGCCCAATGTAATGTCATGCGCAATTCCCCAAAGTGTTGTCCTCTTTTAAAAAAATAAAAGAGTGCCATCACAGCACCCTTGGCCAAAATGCACCGTACAGACCACGTTCACCCTGGTGATCAACTGGCAGGTACAGGACAGATTGCAGGAGACCGAGTAAAGAAGTAGGCCCAAAGAAATGTCATGCCCAATTCCCCAATGTGTTGTCCTTTTTGGACTTAAAAATATAGTGCCATCAGAGCCCACTTGCCCAAAATTCACCTGCCTATAACAGTACTGAGCACATGCACCCTGGTCATCTAGTGGCAATTAAAGGACACATTGAAAGAGACAGACTTATTAATGTATTAATGTAATGTAATGCCCAATTCCCCAATGTGGGGTCCTGTTTTTCAAAATAAAATAGTGCCTTCACAGCCCCCGTGCCTAAAAATCACCGGCCTATAACTGTACTGAGCACGTGCACCCTGGTCATCTAGTGGCAGTTAAAGGACACATTGCAGGAGCCAGACTTAAGAAGTAGGCCCAAAGTAATGTAATGCCCAATTCCCCAATGTGGCGTCCTGTTTTTACAAAATAAAATAATGCCTTAACAGCCCCCATGCCCTAAAATCACCGGCCTATAACAGTATTGAGCACGTGCACCCTGGTCATGTCGTCGAAAATAAGGAAGAGACATTGCAGGAGACAGAGTTAAGATTTAGGCCCAATGTAGTGGTGTGGGTCTCTGAGACTTTTAATGCAGTGCATGATCTGCCAAACAATTCCCCAATGGGGGAACCTTTTTTAAAAAATACACTAGCGCCATCGCATGCCCCTAGCCCAAACTTCAACGGCCTATAACAGTACTGAGCATGTTCACCCTAGTGATCTAGTGGCAGGTACATTTTAGATTGCAGAAGACCGAGTTAAGAAGTCAGCCCAATGTAATGCCATGCCCAATTCCCCAACATGTTGTCCATTTTTTAAAAATATAAAAGAGTGTCATCACAGCACCCTTGCCCAAAATACACCGTACAGACCATGTTCACCCTGGTGATCTACTGGCAGGTACAGGACAGATTGCAGGAGACCGAGTAAAGAAGTCGGCTCAATGTAATGTCATGCCCAATTCCCCAATGTAAAATCCTTTTTTTTAAATAAAAGAGTGCCATCACAAGTTCCTTGGCCAACATTCACCGTATAGAGCACGTTCAACCTGGTGATCTACTGGCAGGTACAGTACAGATTGCAGGAGACAGAGTTAAGAAGTAGGCCCAATGTAATGTAATGCCCAATTTCCCAATGTGGGGTCCTGTTTTTACAAAATGAAATAGTGCCTTCTCAGCCCCCATGTCCCAAAATCACCGGCCTATAACAGTATTGAGCATGTGCACCCTGGTCATGTCGTCGAAGATAAGGAAGAGACATTGCAGGAGACAGAGTTAAGAATTAGGCCCAATGTAGTGGTGTGGGTCTCTGAGACTTTTAATGCAGCGCATGATATGCCAAACAATTCCGCAATGGGGGTACCTTTTTTTAAATATACACTAGCGCCAACACATGCCCCTAGCCCAAACTTCAACGGCCTATAACAGTACTGAGCACATTCACACTAGTAATCTAGTGGCAGGTACATTTTAGATTGCAGGAGACCGAGTTAAGAAGTTGGCCCAATGTAATGCCAATTCCCCAATATGTTGTCCTTTTTAAAAAAAATAAGAGTGTCATCACAGCACCCTTGCTCAAAATACACCATACAGACCATGTTTACCCTGGTGATCTACTGGCAGGTGCAGGACAGATTGCAGGAGACCAAGTAAGGAAGTCGGCTCAATGTAATGTCATGCCCAATTCCCCAATGTAAAATCCTTTTTTTTAAAATAAAAGAGTGCCATTACAGGTTCCTTGGCCAACATTCACCGTACAGAGCACGTTCACCCTGGTAATCTACTGGCAGGTACAGGACAGATTGCAGGAGACAGAGTTAAGAAGTAGGCCCAATGTAATGTCATGCCCAATTCACCAATGTAAAATCCTTTTTTTTTAATAAAAGAGTGCCATCACATGCCCTTTGGCCAACATGCATCGTACAGAGCACGTTCAACCTGGTAATCTACTTGCAGGTACAGGACAGATTGCAGGAAACAGAGTTAAGAAGTAGGCCCAATGTAATGCCATGCCCAATTTCCCAATGTGTTGACCTTTCTTCAAAAAATAAAAGAGTGCCATCACTGGCCCCTTGGCCAACATGCACCGTACAGAGCACGTTCACCCTGGTGATTTAGTGGCAGGTAAATTTTAGATTGCAGGAGACTGAGTTAAGAAGTCGGCCAAATGTAATGCCATGCCAAAAGCCCCAATGTGTTGTCCTTTTTTAAAAAAATTAGAAGAGTGCCCTCACAGCACCCTTGACCAAAATGCACCGTACAGATCACGTTCACCCTGGTGATCTACTGGCAGTTACAGGACAGATTGCTGGAGACCGAGTTAAGAAGTCGGCTCAATGTTATGTCATGCCCAATTCCCCAATGTAAAATCCTTTTTTTAAAAGTAAAAGAGTGCCATCACAGCCCCTTGGCCAACATGCACCGTGCAGAGCACCTTCACCCTCGTGATCTACTGGCAGGTACAGGACAGATTGCAGGAGACAGAGTTAAGAAGTAGATCCAATGTAATGCCATGCCCAATTTCCATATGTGTTGTCCTTTTTTCAAAAAATAAAAGAGTGCCATCACATGCCCCTTGGCCAACATGCACCGTACAGAGCATGTTCACCCTGGTGATTTAGTGGCAGGTAAATTTTAGATTGCAGGAGACCGAGTTAAGAAGTTGGCCAAATGTAATGCCATGCCAAAATCCCCAATGTGTTGTCCTTTTCTAAAAAAATTAAAGAGTGCCGTCACAGCACCCTTGACCAAAATGTACCTTACAGACCACGTTCACCCAGGTGATCTACTGGCAGGTACAGGACAGATTGCAGGAGAAAGAGTTAAGAAGTAGGCCCAGTGTAATGTCATGCCCAATTCCCCAATGTAAAATCATTTTTTTAAAATAAAAGAGTGCCATCACAGGACGCTTGGCCAACATGCACCGTACAGAGCACGTTTACTCTGGTGATCTAGTGGCAGGTACGGGACAAATTGCAGGAAACAGAGTTAAAAAGTAGGCCCAATGTAATGCCATGCCCAATTCCCCAATGTGTTGTCCTTTTTTTAAAAAAATAGAAGAGTGCCATCACAGCACCCTTGGCCAAAATGCATCGTACAGACCACGTTCACCCTGGTTATCTACTGGCAGGTACAGGACAGATTGCAGGAGACCGAGTTTAGAAGTTGGCTCAATGTTATGTCATGCCCAATTCCCCAATGTAAAATCATTTTTTTAAGTAAAAGAATGCCATCACAGGCCCCTTGGCAAACATGCACAGTACAGAGCACTTTCACCCTAGTGATCTACTTGCAGGTACAGGACAGATTGCTTGAAACAGAATTAAGAAGTAGGCCCAATGTAATGCCATGCCCAATTCCCCAATGTGTTGTCCTTTTTTAAAAAAATAGAAGAGTGCCATCACAGCACCCTTGGCCAAAATGCACCGTACAGACCACGTTCACCCTGGTGATCTACTGGCAGGTACAGGACAGATTGCAGGAGACAAAGTTAAGAAGTAGGCCCAATGTAATGCCATGCTCAATTTCCATATGTGTTGTCCTTTTTTCAAAAAATAAAAGAGTGCCATCACATGCCCCTTGGCCAACATTCACCGTACAGAGCACGTTCACCCTGGTGATTTAGTGGCAGGTAAATTTTAGATTGCAGGAGACCGAGTTAAGAAGTCAGCCAAATGTAATGCCATGCCAAAATCCCCAATGTGTTGTCCTTTTTTAAAAAATTAAAGAGTGCCGTCACAGCACCCTTGTCCAAAATGTACCGTACAGACCACGATCACCCTGGTGATCTACTGGCAGGTACAGGACGGATTGCAGGAGAAAGAGTTAAAGAGTAGACCCAATGTAATGTCATGCCCAATTCCCCAATGTAAAATCCTTTTTTTTAAAGTAAAAAAGTGCCATCACAGGCCCCTTGGCCAACATGCACCGTACAGAGAACGTTCACCCTACTGATCTACTTGCAGGTACAGGACAGATTGCAGGAGACAGAGTTAAGAAGTAGGCCCAATGTAATGCCATGCCCAATTCCCAAATGAGTTGTCCATTTTTAAAAAATAAAAGAGTGCCATCACAGCTCCCTTGGCCAACATGCACCGTACAGACCACGTTCACCCCGGTGATCTACTGGCAGGTACAGGACAGATTGCAGGAGACAGAGTTAAGAAGTCGGCCCAATGTAATGCCATGCCCAATTTCCCAATGTGTTGTCCTTTTTAAAAAAAATAAAAGCGTCCCATTACAGCGTGCTTGGCCAAAATGCACCGTACAGACCTTATTCACCCTGGTGATATAGTGCTTCTGGATGAGGAGGATGAGGATAAGGAGGAGAATAAAAACAAGCAGACCCAATCTGGAAGCGTATACCCATGTGTGGTTGTGAAGAGGTGCATGAGAATACACCTTCGCAAAAGAGAGAATGTATTTGAGGTTATGTTTTGCTGTTTCCACTTGGTGGTGTACAGAAGTCTTTCACAATATAGGCCTTGTTCATTTTGATAAGAGTCAGCCTGTCAGACAGCATGTTCAGTTGACAGGTGGATGTGCATTCCACCAGCGGCACTAAAAACCCTCTCTGACAGAACGCTAGCAACAGGACATGCCAGGACCTCCAAGGCATAAAGAGCCAGTTCATTCCACGTGTCCAGCTTGGATACCCAATAGTTAAAAGGCACAAAGGAATCATGGAGGACGTTTGTACGATCTGAAAGGTACTCACTCACCATCCTCCCAAGCATTGCACTTCTTGTGACAGCGCCCCTTGCCTCTGTGCCACCACGATGGGAGGGTCTGAGAAAACTGTCCCAGAACTTGGCCATTGTTCCCCTGCCTGAGCTGGATTGTACTTCTGTCTCTCTTGATTGGAGTCCTTTGTTGCACAACAAACTCTGACGTCTGCTGCCAGCGTTCTCACTTGGGAATTTTCTAACTAATTCCGCTACAAGAGCCCTGTGGTACTGCAACATTTTAGTACACCTCTCTGCCTCAGGCAGAAGACATTGAAAGTTCTTGTAGTGTGGATCTAGAAGTGTCACCAACCAGTAATGAGTGTCACCCAAAATTTTGATAATACGAGGGTCACGTGAAATATAGCGCAACATAAAGTCAGCCATGCGTGCCAGACTGCTAACCGGCAAGACTTCCGTGTCCTCACCAACAGGATCACTAACCATGATGTCCTCCTCCTCCTCATCCTCGTCCTCCTCCTTCCTGTCCTCAGGCCATCCCCGCTGAACAGACGCTAATACAGATGTGTTTGTAGTACTGTCTGTAGAACATGAAAGTATCTCCTGTTCTTCCTCCTCCTCCTCATTGCCTACCAATCCACGTTGAGAAGAGTTGAGAAGACATGAGGCTGCGCTGAGTGTAATCCCCCTGTATGTTTCCTTGCTCCATGTCCTCTTGCTATGCCTGCAATGCATCCTCCTTGATTGTGAGCAGAGAGTTTTTCAGAATGCTGAGAAGCGGGATGGTGATGCTAATTATGGCGTCATCGCCGCTCACCATCTTGGTGCAGTCCTCAAAGTTTTGGAGGATGTTACATATGTCTGACATCCATGTCCACTCCTGAGGTCTTATGTGTGGAGTCTGACCTGAAATTCGACAGTCTTGTTGACGTTGGTAGTCAACAACGGCCCTCTTCTGCTCACAAATCCTTTCCAACATATGCAGCATAGAGTTCCAGCGCGTGGGGACATCACACAACAGTCGGTGACCTGGAAGCTGAAACTGCTGCTGAAGCACGGCAAGGGCAGCTGAAGCTGTAGCTGACTTTCTAAAATGGGCAGACAGATGGCGTACTTTCACTAGCAGATCAGGCAGCTCTGGGTAGCTTTTCAGAAAACATTGAACCACGAGGTTAAGCACATGGGCCAAGGTACGTGTGTGAGCTCACCTTGCCTCAGAGCCGCCACCAGGTTGGGGCCATTGTGACACACGACAATGCCTTGTTGTAGGTTCAGCTGTGTCATTCAAACCTCTAACTGCTCTTTCAGCGCTGTCCACAACTCTTCTGCATTGTGCAGTTTGTTACCTATGCAGATTAGCTTCAGCACAGCATGTGGCCGCTTGGCTGAGGCAGTGCTGCAGTGCTTCCATCTTCTGACTGATGTGTTGATTTCAGACATGGAGGACGAAGAGGAGGAGGAGGAGGTACAGGAGCTGTAGACTGTGGGGGCAACACTGATTGACGTAGGGCCAGCAATCCTTGGCGTGGGGAGGATGTGTTCCATCCCAAGGTCCGACTGGGTCCCAGCCTCCACTATGTTAACCTAGTGTGCCATCATTGAGATGTACCATTCCTGCCCACAAGCACTTGTCCACGTGTCCGTGGTTAGGTGGACTTTCCCGGTAACAGCATTGAGGGCACGGGTAATGTTGTGGGACGCATGCTGGTGTAATGCCAGTATGGGACACTGGGATAAATAGTGGCGACTGGGGACCGAGTACCTTGGGACAGCTGCCGCCATCAGGTTGCGGAAAGCTTCCGTCTCAACAAGTCTAAAAGGCAGCATTTCTAGCGCAAGCAGTAGAGAAATGTTAGAATTGAGGACTGTGGCCTATGGGGCATTGGCTGGGTATTTCCGCTTGCATTCCAAAGACTGGGTTATAGACAACTGAACGCTGTGCTGGTACAAGGATGTGGATGCGCTTGCTGATGGTGCTGCTTGACTGTGGGCCACAACAGGTGAAGGGCTAGAGGCATTTTCACATGCACGGTGTACTGGGGATTGGCTTCTATGCAAAACAGTGGAAGAAGCAGTGGTGTGACCAGCAGGCAGTGGTCCTGGAGCCTGGGATGCGGCCCAAAAAGTCAGGTGCTTTGCTTGCATGTGCCTGATCATGCTGGTGGTGGTCAGGCTGGTTGTTTTGCTACCCCTGCTGATGCAGGCATGGCAGATGCTGCAAATGGCCTGTTTGCGGTTATTGGCAGAGTCTTTAAAAAATAGCCAGACTCACGAAGATCTCACATGTGGAATGGCAACTTCACTCATGTTGGTGTTACACCACACTGCTTCTTCCTGCCTGTTGGCGGGATATGGCTCCTTCCCCATTTGTGCTGCTGTCCTCGCTATGCATATCCTCCTGCCAGGTTGGGTCAGTCACTATGTCATCCATCACCTCATCTTCCACATCCGCACCCTGCTCCTCCTCCTTACTTTCTGGCAATTGTGGCTCATCATCGTCCACCTTTTATGACACTTTCCCACCATCGCCTTCATGTGACCTGGGCTGGTCAAAGCTTTGGGCAGCTCTACATGCGATCTCATCTTTCCCCACTTCAAGTTGACTGACAGAGTTTTCTGAATCTTGAAATGGAAAACTGAACAGCTCTTCCATGTGTCCAAGTGTGGGATTAGTTGTCTCAGGGCACTCGGCATGGTGGGAGGAAGGAGTACAGGGTGAGGAATATCCTGGCCACACTCACTGCTACTCAGACTTGACCGTGTGGAAGACAAGGTGGTGGTGGTGGCTAAGTGACTGGAAGCATTATCTGCTATCCAACCAACAACCGTTTCACACTGCTCTGGCTTCAATAGTGGTATGCTGCGGTGCCCTAGAAATCCGGACAGGAAGGTTGAGTGAGTAGATGTGGGTCTTTGTTGTTGCCCACTTTCACCTTTCCCACGGCCTCGTCCTCTGGATGCACCATCAGCATCATGTCCACTTCCCCATCCCTTGCACCTTTCCTTAACTATTTTAAATGGACTACTGCACTATTTCAAATGCTCAACACAAATGTCTTTATTAAAGCAAATAAGAAAAGAATAAAGGTGAGCAGCACAGCCCAAGGAACCAGGTAGATCTGGATGTGTACTTCAACAGCAGATGCCCGACAGCT
Organism: Ranitomeya imitator; assembly: GCF_032444005.1. Lineage (NCBI taxonomy): Eukaryota > Metazoa > Chordata > Amphibia > Anura > Dendrobatidae > Ranitomeya > Ranitomeya imitator. The sequence continues at coordinate 324,246,458 of NC_091286.1, read as the reverse complement.
GATCAGAGGTGCTCGCATTGAACATGGAGTTGAATAGCCTGTGAATCACAAAGAAGCTGCAACAGCACTCACCGATCCTGGAGTTACAGAGTCCTTTATTCAAGCATGTGAGAAAACATCTTCACGGCTCAAAGGTGTGCAATAATAACAGGAGTGTGCAGGGGTCAACGATGGCCGTTTTGTGCTCTGAATAGCGCTTCTATGGGTGTACCCGTTGAAGTGCTATTCACAGCATGAAACGGCCGTCGTCGACCCCTGCACACTCCTGTTATTATTGCACACCCCCGAGCCGTGAAGATGTTTTCTCACATGCTTGAATAAAGGACTGTCTAACTCCAGGAGCGGTACACATTTGATACAAATGTCTTTATTAGTAGCAAAATAATACTGTATGTGATCAGTATGCCTGCAAATCTACGACTTTTGAAACCCAAACACCAGGCAGGCCTCAGCCTGACCTAACAGACAGTATTCAATTTTTTTTTTTTTTTTTAACCCTGCTGTACTGTACGGGTCAATGTGACCCAAAATGATTTTTGAGACCCTGTAGATTTTTTATATGAGGATTTGAAACTAATGATATCTTGACTTCTCCTCATTTGTGGAGCTCTATATATTGTTTGTTTGTTTGTTTGTTTTTTTGTTTACTTTTTGCTACATGCTGATTGTTACACTTGTACTGTTCGGGTCAATATGACCCGATAGCATTTTATACTGATCTACAGGTCTCTGATTATTTCCGACTGCAAAAGTTATGTTTTTTTATGTGTACTTCATCTCAAAATGAAAAAAGTATTCAAATAAAACATTTAGAGTAGCTAAAAATCAAGAATTAATAGGTCAGGTCATATTGACCCAGGAACAGTACAAGTGCATAGCAAATGCGAACAAAAAAAAAACAGCAGGGTTAAGTTAATTTATGCGAAATAGTGCTGTATAGAATTTGAGTTTCACACAGCCAAAAAGTAAGTACACCGGCCTCCAATGACCAAACTTGGAGCATAGAGATATATGACAGCTGTAACGGAAATACCACACTGGCAAATCTGTGGCCTTTGAATTTTTTTGGATGCTAAATAGCGCTGTAAAGAAATTGAGTATCACACAGCCACAAAATAATTACACCGGCCTCCAATGCCCAAACTTAGAGCACAGAGATATATGACGGCTATAACGGAAATACCACACTGGCAAATATGTGGACTTTCAATTTTTTTGGATGCTAAATAGCGCTGTATAGAATTTGAGTATGGCCGCAGTCACACTAGACTGTAATACGGACGAGTGCTATGTGATAAAAAATCGCATAGCACTCGGACCAATGTTAATCTATGGGGCAGCTCCTATCATCCATTGTTTTCTCGGCCGTATTCAAGATCCGAGTGAAATCGCAGCATGCTGTGATTGTCAGCGTATCTCAGCTGAGACTCGCCAATGCAAGTCTATGGGTGCGAGAAAAACTCGCACACCACACGGACCATCAGTGTGACATCCGTATGGCATCCATATGCAATGTGATTTTAACATGAGCTTTTACATAGAGAGAAATGCTGTATGTAAAAGCTCATGTTAAATTCACATTGCATATGGATGCCATTTGGATTTAACACTGTTACTAGATGCGAGGAAATCACATCCTCGCATTGCACACAGATGACATACAGATCACTGTTCGGGAACATTTGTGCGATTTTCGACCGCCAAAATCGGACCGATTTTTTATATGGTAAGTGTGACTCCGGCCTATCACACAGCCACAAAGTAAGTACACTGGCCTCCAATGCCCAAACTTAGAGCACAGAGATATATGATGGCTGTAACGAAAATACCATACTGGCAAATCTGTGGCCTTTCAATTTTTTTGGATGCTAAATAGTGCTGTATAGAATTTGAGTATCACACAGCCACAAAATAAGTACACCGGCCCCCAATGACCAAACTTGGAGCACAGAGATATATGACGGTTGACGACTGTAACGGAAATACTACATTGACAAATCTGTGGCCTTTGAATTTTTTTGGATGCTAAATAGCGCTGTAAAGAATTTGAGTATCACACTGCCACAAAATAAGTACACTGGACTCCAATGCCCAAACCTAGAGCACAGAGATATATGAGGCCTTTTTCAGTGAATTTAAAACACCAAAAAAAGGGGCACAAGGGTAGCACGCACAACTATGCTATATATGCCTGACAAACTATCACTTTTCTACAGGCCTCAGTCTGATAGAACAGACTGTTTGTTTGTTTATTTTTTTGGGGGGGGGAATTTGTGGAAAAAAATAAGAAGGTATATAGACAGTAAATAAGCTGCAGCAGCAGGCAGCTATGGAGCTTTGGGAAGGATGCAGTGGGAGCAATGGATACACATACAGTGCCTGCAGGCCTTGCACTGATGTGGATATGCTCTGCCCTGCCTACCTAGCGTTGCAATATCGGGACCCATGAATTAGCCTTAAAAAGGACTGTTGGTTTCTCAGGAGTTGTGGATGTAAGAGTTGCAGACCTACACTAACTCTAAAAACCACGATTCTGACCCTATCTCAGCAGCAGCTCTCCCTACTCTCGCTGAAACAGGAACAGAATGCAGTGAGCAGGGCGGTTCCTGGTCTCTTATACTCAGGATGATGCTGTACGGCCCAGCCAATCACTGCACGACCACAATAAAGATGGCTGCGGCGTTTCATGGCCTGGCAGGCAATCCCTGCATCATTATTGGGTCTCTAAAATCTGCCAAAACTGCTGGGTGGAGACTACAGTTACCGCCGAATAATCCCAGAAATGCTCGCTGCTCAGCGAGTACCCCGACACTCGGGCGAGTAACGAATAGTGGCGAGCACGTTCGCTCATCACTACTAAGCATCTCTGGGAACTCCTTCAAGATTGTTGGAAGACCATTCCCGCTGACTACCTCTTGAAGCTCATCAAGAGAATGCCAAGAGTGTGCAAAGCAGTCATCAAAGCAAAAGGTGGCTACTTTAAAGAACCTAGAATATAAGATATAATTTCAGTTGTTCACGCGTATATAATTCCACATGTGTTAATTAATAGTTTTGATGCCTTCAGTGTGAATGTACAATTTTCATAGTCATGAAAATACAGAAAAATCTGTAAATGAGAAAGTGTGTCCAAACTTTTGGTCTGTACTGTACATCAACACATATTTATTAAATAGAAGCTTTTCTTCCTCAACGTGATCCCCCATGGACCTGGATGAAGCATATTGGTGAAGCTCCTTTACCAATCCTACAGTCCTTCTAATAATGAATTAGGTGAACAATTGTGGCAGTACTGCTCAAGAGTTCTGTCAAGCAGTCTAGCCCAGGAACTTAAAATTATTACCATCTTTTCACTTTTTTCTGTTGTACATGCTTTTAGTTTTATAGTAGTCTGAAAAATATGGTGGGTGAAACTCAGTTGCTCCTTTATATATAATGCAGTCATTCACGTAAGAAAAAATAATTGTTTTTAGTTCTTGATACTGAAACATATTCTAAGGGTTTCTGTACAGTATACAATGCTGAACATGATTATATAAAAAATCAATTTCTTGATGTCAGGGTTACTTTAAGAAGACCAGATGTTCAGAAAGTAAAAGTTCAAAATAAATACATTTATGAGGCCATTACTGACTAATGTTCTGCAGACTATGAGACAATTTGAACGTTATTAGACACATTGGTGAAAGCAGTGCCATGCAAATGAGACACTGTGAGGTTCTGCATGATCCAAGTTTAATAGTTCAACTACTTTCACCTCTGGCTGTGCATAGGGTTATAATGACATGACTGTCTTGCTTCACTAGTAATAAATGAGGTTTATTTCCCAGGGAGGCCAAGAGAATTCCCATGCCTAGGTGGTCTAAATGGCAGAAAATGAATATGGTTGAGAGAAAAGATGGCACAGGAACAAATGAATACTGCAGGATGCGCTGGATGAATTAATCTCAGTGAGCAGCTACAAAGCTACTGGTCTTTTACCTGTTCTGAGAATGTAAATGTTCCACTTACCTGAAATTGCTCCTGTCTATTGAAAAACTAACAAAGTATTCATCCTACAATGGAAAAAAGTTTTCTTTAAACAATGTTAAATTATAATGTATTCAAAGGCAGGAAAATGCTACCTTCTTTTAATTTCCTATTTGTTTTTATGTATTTGTATGTTTTATAAAATTCACATTTCACTTCAATATAGTGATTTTTTTTCCACATAAAGTAATGGCCTATTGCTAGAATATGCCTAGTACTTTTTGATCAGACTAACTTCTGGAAACTCCACTGAACCCCAGAATAAAGTGTCCGTAATGCTGGCTTATCATTGATAGCAAAGATGAGTGAATCGGTTGAAATAAATCTCATAAATATTTAAAACTAAAATTTCTATTTGCGCGAAACCAGCAAAACGACAGTGAGTGGAAAGCCATTTTCTTGAATTTTATGCCGGGAAGGAAAGAAAATAATAAAACACATTATTCTCACCTGTATTCTAGGTATCACATATTTTAACCCCTTTCTGACCTCGGACGGGATAGTACGTCCAAGGTCAGATCCCCTGCTTTGATGCAGGGCTCCGCGGTGAGCCCGCATCAAAGCCGGGACATGACACCTGTTTTGAACAGCTGACATGTGCCCATAATAGGCGCGGGCAGAATCGCGATCTGCCCGCACCTATTAACTAGTTAAATGCCGCTGTCAAACAGAGACAGAGGCATTTAACTACCGCTTCCGGCCGGGCGGCCGGAAATGACGTCATCGCCGACCCCTGTCACATGATCGGGGGTCGGCGATGCGTCAGGATGGTAACCATAGAGGTCCTAGAGACCTCTATGGTTACTGATCGCCGGTAGCTGTGAGCGCCACCCTGTGGTCGGCGCTCACAGCACACCTGATTTTCAGCTACATAGCAGCGAACAGCAGATCGCTGCTATGTAGCAGAGCCGATCGCGTTGTGCCTGCTTCTAGCCTCCCATGGAGGCTATTGAAGCATGGCAAAAGTAAAAAAAAAAAAGTAAAAAAAAATGTGAAAAAAATAAAAAAAATATAAAAGTTTAAATCACCCCCCTTTCGCCCCAATCAAAATAAATCAATAAAAAAAAAATCAAATCTACACATATTTGGCATCGCCGCGCTCAGAATCGCCCGATCTATCAATTAAAAAAAGCATTAACCTGATCGCTAAACAGCGTAGCGAGAAAAAAATTCGAAACGCCAGAATTACGTTTTTTAGGTCGCCGCGACATTGCATTAAAATGCAATAACAGGCGATCAAAAGAACGTATTTGCACCAAAATGCTATCATTAAAAACATCATCTTGGCACACAAAAAATAAGCCTTCACCCGACCCCAGATCACGAAAAATGGAGACGCTACGAGTATCGGAAAATGGCGCTATTTTTATTTTATTTTTTTTAGCAAAGTTTGGAATTTTTTTTCACCACTTAGATAAAAAATAACCTAGTCATGTTAGGTGTCTATGAACTCGTACTGACCTGGAGAATCATAATGGCAGGTCAGTTTTAACATTTGGTGAACTTAGCAAAAAAGCCAAACAAAAAACAAGTGTGGGATTGCACTTTTTTTGCAATTTCACCGCAGTTGGAATTTTTTTCCCGTTTTCTAGTACACGACATGCTAAAACCAATGATGTCGTTCAAAAGTACAACTCGTCCCGCAAAAAATAAGCCCCCACATGGCCAAATTCACGAAAAAATAAAAAAGTTATGGCTCTGGGAAGGAGGGGAGTGAAAAACGAACACGGAAAAACGAGAAATCCCAAGGTCATGAATGGGTTAATACTGCCTTTGCCGCTACAATAGATCCCCAATGCTTTATTCCTGTTTTTTTTTATCCCTTTGGCCTCATGTAGTCACATGGGGGGTTAACATCTTTGACAGGTGATTCAAATGTGTTTTATTATTTTTAACCCCTTACTTCACCTCTTTTTTATATAAGTTGAGGTCTAAAGGGCCAACAGTGCATAATAAATATCTATTAAGGGCACTTTCTATTGTGAAAAAAAATGAGGAAATCTGCCTGAAACTAATTTTAGGAAATTCACTTATCTCTAGTTGGTAGATGATGCGTATATATGCAGTAAGATATACCACCATCACTTGGGATGGTGGGATACATGCTGAAGTTAAAGGGACTGTAATATTTAGTAAAATCACAATTTCAAAGTCCCTATTATTTACTCCTGTGTTGTTATAGGCTAGTATCTAATTTAGGAACTTCATCAATGAGGCTGGTTTCACATTTGCGTTTTAATCTGCAGCGTTTTAAACGCATCTGCAAGTGGTGGAAAAAACGCATGTAAACGCGTACAAACACAGCGTTTTTTAGATGCAGGCGTTAACACATGCGGCTTAAAAAACGCTGTGTTTGTACGCGTTTACATGCGTTTATTCCTGTGTTTGCGTATTTGGTGCGCAAGAAGAGAAATTTCACAAGAGAAAAATCAAGATAACCAGACACCACCAATGGGACTAGAGACTGCGTATATGATGGGATCTCTATATATAGACCCTAAGGCTACTGAAATTTTAACAGTTTGCTACTGTATCCTGTGTCATGATGGATCTTCTCATGGAGAGCTTTTATTTCAACCTGGATTTCAGCTTCAAGCTGATTCCACCCGAGGAACGCCTGTGCTTTTGCTTGGGAGCAAGACCGGAATCGCGAAAGATGGATAAGGAGACAACATAGGTGTTTTTGGAGGCACCCAATTATTGAACTACGTGAGAGCCGTGGAGCCTATCACACGCTCTATGCCGAGCTGAATGCCAACCCAGAGAAATTCCAGGAGTACACGCGAATGTCGCAAGAATCGTTCCGGGATTTGCTTTCTCGTGTCCAAGGAGCCATACGGCGACAGGACACCCAGCTCCGTAGAGCGATTCCACCTGAGGAACGCCTGCTGGTGACATTAAGGTACGTTCAAAATCTAAACCAATGACAGTCCAAATTTAGGTTATTCTGACATGTATTTTTTGTGTATTTTCCTTTTTTTTTTTTTTATTGTAACCACACCATAAAAAGAATAGATTGTAATGTTTTTTTTTGTTTGTGTTTTTCTTCTAGATTTCTTGCCACAGGAGAGAGTTTATCATCCCTCCACTTCCAATACCGGCTTGGAATATCCACCCTGTCTGGAATAGTTGTGGACACCTGTCGGGCATTGTGGAATGTACTCCGGGATGAGTTTATACCCCTACCCACCGCGAACATGTGGCGTGAAATTGCAGAAAAATTCTGGAATGTGTGTGATTTCCCCAACTGTTTAGGAGCAGTGGATGGAAAGCACATCTGCATTATCAAACCTGCCAGAACCGGATCGGAGTTTTTTAACTATAAGAAATATTTTTCCGTAGTGCTCATGGCAATAGCTGATGCGGACTGTCGCTTCTTCGCCATGGACATTGGAGCTTTTGGCTGTGGCAACGATTCCCAGACTTTCAAAAACTCGGATATGGGCCGGCGTCTGTATGGCAACAATTTCAATTTACCCCCGCCACAGCCTCTCCCCAACACTCAAGGTCCACCGATGCCATTTGTTATGGTTGGGGATGAGGCCTTCCAGATGTGTGAAAATCTACTGAAGCCCTATTCCAGTCGGGACTTGAACCACACTAGAAGGATCTTTAACTACAGACTGACCAGGGCCCGAAGAACAGTAGAGTGTACCTTTGGCATTCTGGTCGCTAAATGGCGCATTCTTGCATCAGCCATAAATCTAAAAGTGGAAACAGTTGATGAGGTGGTCAAAGCTTGTGTGGTTCTCCACAATTACATAATGACTAAGGAGCGACCCAACATTGCACTGGATGAACCAGTTGCACACCCACTGCCTGATTTCCAGCATCACCCGCTGCGGTCAACTGCAGCCGTTGGTCTCATGCGGGACCAATTTGCTGCCTTTTTTGATTCAGATATTGGCCGGGTGTCATGGCAGGACAATGTAGTGTAAATGTCCTGTTGTAACTTTATCTGTACCAGTAATTTTCTACAATGAAAATAATATTTCACATTAATAAACTTTAGTGTTGGTTTTGTTGACCGTGTTTCCTATCTTTTTCCTCTCCAAACCAAGGTTGTCCAAAAACTGGCAGTATTTGATCTGTACTTAATATCATTTTTTGTAATCCAAAACCAGGAGTGGGTGATACAGGCAGAGGTGCTAGTTATTATGTTATCATATTTTACCTCTGTAAAACAATAACACTAGCGCACACCCAACCCCTTACAGTCCTCTGCTGCTGGAATCAATCAGGGTAGTGCCCCCCTGTATCAATATAGACCAGTACAAACAATAGATACCGCGCTAGAGGAAACTGTGAACAAATATCACCTACGTAAAATCTATGGTTAAAAGGGATCCACCAGGATCCTAATTGTGTAGCTGATGGCAGAAGAATCACAAGAACGGCACCACATACACGCGTAGCCAATACGTCCACTACCCCACACTCCCACAAGTAGCGTAAAAATACCGGTGTCCCTCCGCTTACCTTGTACTAGAGAGATGCTGCTGAGTGTGGACCTGTGTTGCGGAGACCTCCACCCGCTCGATCAGTGCCCCTGGGGCTGGGATACAGTATGAAACAAGAGGCGGTGTGCGGTATAGGGAAGCTCCGGCCGGTAGCGTTCCCTGAATACCACGTGTAACAAAAAAGATGGCCGATAGGCTCCTCCTACCTAGTGACGTCACCTGTAGTACGGAGCGCTAGATCGCTCAAACAAAAGGAGGGGCTGGAAACAACCAACGCGTTTCGAAGAGTGAACCTCTTCTTCCTCAGGGTTACCGTTTCCCTGGCTCACCATCCCTTATATAGTATCCTGCCATCTATGCATCCCGCCCAATTAACCCCAGGTTTTCCAGCACATATACAACAATCCCCATTGATCTCCTAAGTACTATTTACATGCCCTTGACCTGCTTAAGGGCACAATATATGCTTAGATCTATTTTAATATAATATGCTGCGATAAGACGGGCAAATGAATCTAAAACGTGTAGATAAAATAGACCAACAAATAAATAAATAAATAGGTAAATTGCTTCACCTGTGTGTATCTACATTAAAAACATAATTTATTTGAAAATCTCTAAAATAGTGTGTATGTTAAAAATACAAATATATATATGTATGTCTATGTAAATGACCCATGACCTAAATATAATAAAAATTAAAATTGAAAATAAAAATAAAGAAACCCACGATGATAAACAACAATAGGCTCACTATACTAATAGCTATCTTCTAAAATATCTATACAAAAATATCTCGAAATACATACATCCTTAATACAGGGATGGAAAGGGAGAGGGGGGAAAAAGGGGGGAAAAAAGGGGGGGGAGGGGAAAGGAGGGGGAAGGACATACTTCCAAAGCCTCATATTAGTACACCCCTCTATAACTGCCTGTATTGGGGTATTCCGCCTCATCTACTAAGGCAGACTAACTGGTATACCTCAGAACGCGAACAATTCAACCTCCTGGTTCAGTCCCTTAGGGGCCAAGCTGGCAAGGGTAAATATCCATTGCGTCTCCGCCCTGGACATGCTTTTGATATAGTCACCACCCCTCGAGTTCTGGTGGACTCGTTGGATCACAGTAAAGAATATTCCCCTAGTTGATTGATTGTGCTTTGTTAAAAAGTGCCGCGACAAGGGGTGTCCCAAATGGCCTTTCTGGATATTTTTGAAATGTTCCTTTACCCGAGTCATGAGGCACCTCTTTGTGCGTCCCACATACATCTTATCGCACGGGCAGCGGATCACATAAATGACCCCCGTAGGGGGCAAAAGACTAAATATGCCCGTGCACTCAAATGCCAGTTTTACACCATGCGGTAGCTGCTTTAATTGCATAAATACTATTTTTAAAAAAGAAATACAAACTACATTTAAAGATGCAAGTGGGAAGAAGGAATTCATTATTAGGGATAAGATCTCATGCTTCTCTACGGGGGTCCACACTCAGCAGCATCTCTCTAGTACAAGGTAAGCGGAGGGACACCGGTATTTTTACGCTACTTGTGGGAGTGTGGGGTAGTGGACGTATTGGCTACGCGTGTATGTGGTGCCGTTCTTGTGATTCTTCTGCCATCAGCTACACAATTAGGATCCTGGTGGATCCCTTTTTACCATAGATTTTACGTAGGTGATATTTGTTCATATTTTACCTCTAATTGTTCCACTCCTTGTTTTGGTTTACAAATACTGATAAAAAACACTGGCCACAAACTGCTAGTAATGGCAGCCATGTTGCTTTATTGGTAAGCTTGTTGACGTCATTGCATCAGGATTGTCTTCTCATGTATCCATTGGACACAAAATGGAGAGACAATCACTGTCATGCTATCTATACTCATCAAGTCAGGTGTCAGAAATAATGAATTCATGATAAACATATACAGGCTCATGAATTCACTATTTCTGACACCTGGACAGGTGAGCATAGATATGTAGCATGTGACAACCATTGTCCCCTCAATTTGTGTGTAATAGATTATGTATAAAGAAGAGAAAATGGTGGTCATACAAGGCAGTTATCTACTCAACAGGTCAGGTGTCATAACTAATGAGTTTTTGACACCTGACCTGTTCAGTAGAGGACTGCACTGTATTTCCACCATTTTCTCTTCATACTGCCACACTAGGCATAGACAAAAAGAGATTATGGAGATACATGTTATATTTTTGGGCCCACCTCATATCTGTATACTAAAGACACACATATAGCTGCAGTCTTGTATTTGTAACTACTGGAGATATGTTGTGGCCCAAAAAATAAGTGTGTGGCGACATTTCTTTGCACACGGTGTGTGCTGCCGGCGGCGATAGACACAATAAACCAAACATAATTGTGGCAAATCAAACTTGTTTTATTTTGTTAACAAAGTCAAAAAATTATTTTTTACTGCGCCGGCTTGGGGTAGAGTGATGTAAACGGGGGGTGTGAAGAACTGAGGCCTGGCTAACCGTAGACGACGCAGAGGTGGCAGGAGAAGGGGCAATGAAACTAGAAGGGTCTGGAAGTTCGGGATGGGACTTGACACATGAGAGGCTTGAGACGCACTGGAAGGGTGAGACAAATCTGACAATGCAGACACATCGGTAGGTGAAAAGGGAGGAATACTAAGAGTTTTTTTTCTGAGTTTTTTTGGTTTTGCTTGGTAGGGGGACGTCTTGGTGAGCTCATAAGCCTTGGCATGGTGGCGGGTGACCTGTCAGGGTCCGGCTGCACTGTCTCACAGTCCATAGCGCTTGTCGAGCGAACAGCCATGCCAGGGTCCTGCTGCGTCATGGTGGTGGCGGTCCGGAAAGCCCTGGCAGGGTCCTGCTGCATCGTGGTGGGGCTGGTCCGTAAAGGCATGCCAGGGTCCTGCTGCATCATGGTGGGGCGGTTCTGAAAGCCGTGCCAGGGTCCTGCTGCATCGTGGTGGGGCCGGTCTGTAAAGGCATGCCAGGGTCCTGCTGCATTGTGGTGGGGGCGGTCCTGAAAGCCATGCCAGGGTCCTGCTGCATCGTTGTGGGGGCGGTCCTGAAAGCCATGCCTGGGTCCTGCTGCATCGTGGTGGGGCCAGTCTGAAATGCCACGCCAGGGTCCTGCTGCATCATGGTGTCAGTGGAGGAGGTCCAAGCCGGAGCAGCGGTTGTCACGGTGGTGGCGGTGGGATGTCCAACTGCACTCGTCATGGTGTTGGCACTGTAGTGGAGTCCGCCTGTGGAAGGAATTAAGGTGGCCGTGCAGTGGTATGCAGCAGAGGTCGGCATTGAGGTTAATCGTGACAGTGACGGCACAGTTGGATATGCCGCTACTGTCTGCTGGAAATACCGACTCTGCTGCATAGTCTGCACGTAAGCAGCATTGCAGGCCTGCATCACACTGAGCTGGAGATCAGGGGTAAGGTGTTCCGACATGCCCTGCTCAATTTGGTTAAAAAAATGATGAGCTGGCCTCTGGAGGTTGGCTTCCACTTGATCAAGGCTTTTGGTGACCTCCTGGATACGGGCATTCAAGAGGTTATGAGAAACATCCATTCGGTCACCTAAAGCCTTGATTGCTTTGTGTAAAACCGAGCTCAAATGCAAAAACTCGGGCATGAGTGACCTGTCCAAAGCCCTCTGCCACTGCCGGGATGAGCCCCCAAAAAATGGGGCAGTGGAAGAGGACTGCGAAAGGGGAAGACCTGATGGACCAGCTCCCTGGTCTCCAGTTAGTGTGGAAGGCCCACCTGCTGCTGCGCTGCTGGATGGCTGGGACGGGTCCGTGGCTGTCGGATGAAGGACCACTCCAGAACCTCGGCAGACAGTCGTGCTGTCTGTGCTGTGAAAAAAGGAAACAAAATTAATACCAAAAATTAACCAGACGCTAAATCCTGTGGAATTTAAAAATACAGATTATGTCAATACAATACAACCGAAAGCATGTGAGAAATACTTACGTTCCCTGGGCAAGGACCGGTCTTAAAAATGAAGGAACACGATGATACTTGTATGTTCGGATCCTTGCTCCTGAACCACTGGCAACACGACTCTCTTGGCGCAGGTCCTTGTTGAAGCGGTCCTTCATCGAACGCCAACGTGTTTTTACTTTGTCCACTGTTAAAAAAAACACATTATGGTCAGGAGATGGACTTTTTGCCATGCATAGACAACTGTGTGTGATGAGAGAAACTCCGGAGAGTTTCTTTCATCACACACAGTCAAGTGAGCACGGCCAAGGTCTCTGCTGCTTCACACTGCAGTGCAATACTTACCAAATGCACTACGGACCTGTGGTGGGGCGTTGTCACAGCTATCCCACATCGCTTGGGCCACCTCATTCCATAAACGCCGGAGTGTAGTGTTGAGCGAATGTAGTGGATCTCAGCTGTCCCACAACGGGACTCGCTCCTGGACCAGGGTGATTAGGAGGTCATTGTCGATCAGGTCATCGTCCCGTTGTGAAACCTAAAAATTAAAGAAAGTCATTAAAGTTTGCTCAATTACATAAGGAAAAAAAAGACAACAGATGCTGAGAAATGGCATGAATAGGAAAGCAACATACAAAAGGATTCCAGAAGAAAAAATTAAAGAAATACGAGTGTAAAGAAAGGAAGATTCAAGAATATTACAATGACGACAGTCAGCCTTGTATACGTACCCGCTGCCGTCTTGCCACCGGAGCTTGACTCCGCTGCTCCTGCCCGGTCTGTGCCTCAGTAGAAGTGCTCTAAAAAAAAGGAAAATCAAATTGTCACATGTGTCGATGTGACAGTGAATACTTACCAAGCTGACGAGGCAAATACTCACCTCACTGACATGCTCCACTTCCGACTGACGTGGCTGAAATTCCTCAACAGATGAAGACTCCAAAGAAGACATTCTGACGCATGTAGAAAGAAAGAAATTGAAGAAATTAGGACATGTAGAGCCAAAAAATAGAAAATAAAGGCATTGGCTAGGATATACTCACAATGATCATGGTTTTGTCCTCCAAAGTGCGGCCTGCCAGTGTCTTGTCTTCTTGAGAGTCTGGTGAGAAGTGTCCTGAAACTGTCCACAACCTCCCTTTTATCACCTTGATGGTAGGGGGTGGCTTATCAGTGTCTAGACATGGTTATCTCAATTGAAATGCATGCGTTCAAAAACGCAACCAAATGCATGTGCGTAAAAACGCATGCGTTTACATAGACAGCAATGTATTTTTTGGACGCAAATCAAACGCAAATGAACGCATGCGTTTCCATTCGCCAAATAGACGCCTCTGAAAATTACTACAAGTTGCATTTCCGCGGCAGGACGCATGCATCGTAAAAACGCATGCGTCGCCAAACACATACAAAAAACGCATGCGTTTTTAGTGTTAAACATAGGAAAACATGACGCATGCTTTTATATGCGTTACAAACGCACCGTTACTAAACGCAAGTGTGAAACCAGCCTGAGACAGTGAGAAGAGTAGAGAAGAGAAAAGGGAAGTTATAGTGACTCTTTGTAAAGAATCCAGCATATTATGCATAAACAGAAAGCAGGTTACTTTCAAAAACAAATATCTTATTTTTTATTTTCCCTCTGGTGGCACCACAGAAGGATCAACCATTTGCTGCTTAGATCTTCTAGTCCTCACAGCTGATCGCTACAAGTCCTTAATCAATTTATTCTATGAGATCTTCTCTGAAATCACCTAGCTCACTCTCTGACTTTGAACCAGTCACAGAAGAAGAAATAATCAGGCTCCTGGCACCTTCTTGCCTGACCATTTGCATTAGTGACCCCATTCCGTCACATCTCCTCCAGTCCCTTTCCCCTGCTGTCACCTCTCACCTAACAAAAATATTCAACCTCTCTCTCTCTTTCAGTGTCTTTCCCTCCTCATTTAAGCATGCCATCATACATTCATTACTTAAAAAACATCCCTTGACCAAAACTGTACTGCTAACTATAGACCTGTCTCTAATCTTCCCTTCATCTCTAAACTCATCGAACGCCTGGTCCACTCCTGTCTTATCCACTATCTCTCAGAAAACTCTCTTCCCGACCCTCTTCAATCTGGTTTCTGCTCTTTGCACTCTACTGAAACTGCCCTCCCTAAAATCTGTAATGATTTACTTTCAGCTAAATCTAATGGTCAATACTCCATGCTAATTCTCTTGGATCTCTCTGCAGCATTCGACACTGGATCATCAGCTCCTCCTCACTATGCTCAGCTCCATTGGCCTTAAGGACACCATTCTCTCTATGTTCTCCTATCTCTCCGACCACTCTTTCACTGTATATTTTGTTGGTTCCTCCTCCCATCTTCCCCTTACTGTTGGGGCTCCTCAAGGATCAGTCCTAGGCCCCTCTTCTTCTCTTTGTATACCGCCCCATTGGACAAACAATCAGTAGATTTGGGTTCCAGTACCATCTCTATGCTGATGACACTCAATTGTGCACTTCTGCTCCTGATATCACGCCTGCCTTTTTAGAAAACACCAGTGATTGTCTTACCGCTGTCTGCAACATCATGTCCTCCCTCTATCTGAAACTGAACCTGTCAAAAACTGAACTCTTCGTGTTTTCTCCCTCTACTAACCTACCTTTGCCTGACATTGCCATCTCCGTGTGTGGTTCCACCATTACTCCCAAGCAACATGCCCGCTGCCTTGGGGTCATACTTTATTCTGAGCTTTCATTCCTCTCCACATCAGATCACTGGCTCACTCTTGTTATCTGCACCTCAAAAACATTTCTAGAATTTGACTTTTTCTTACTTTCAACTCTGCAAAAACTCTTATTGTTTCTCATTCTCATCTGGACTATTGTAACTCTCTACTAATCAGCCTCCCTCTTACCAAACTCCCCCCACTCCAATCTGTCCTGAATGCTGCAGCCAGGATCATATTCCTCACCAACTATTATTCCGATGCATCTACCTTGTGCCAGTCATTACCCTGGTTACCCATCCACTCCAGAATTCAGTACAAACTTATTACCCTTATCCACAAAGTGCTCCATGGCTCAGCACCACCCTACATTTCCTCTCTGGTCTCAGCCTACCACCCTACCCGTGCTCTCCATTCTGCTAAAGACCTGAGGTTAGCATCCTCAATAATCAGAACCTCCCACTCCCGTCTCCAAGACTTTTCATGTGCTGCGCCAATTCTTTGGAATGCACTACCCAGGTTAATATGATTAATCCCCAATCCCCACAATTTTAAGCATGCCCTGTAAACGCATTTGTTCAGACTGGCCTACCTCCTCAACGCATTAACCTAACTTTCCCTTAGTGACCCATTCAAAAAACTTGAACCATAATCAGGTTCCTCGCAACATGTTGTCATGCACTTTATGCATTTAATTAGCCCTCTGTGTCTGTACTGTTACATATTTAGGCAGTGAACTGTTTCATGAAGCTTTACATGAACACCCGATTCTTACACTATGGCTGGTCCGAAAAACTAAAGCAATTGTTACCATCCACCTCTCATGTCTCCCCTTTTTCCTCATAGTTTGAAAGCTTGCGAGCAGGGCTCTCATTCCTCTTGGTATCTGTTTTGAACTGTGTTTATTGTTATGCTGTAATGTCTATTGTATGTACAAGTCCCCTGTATAATTTGTAAAGCGCTGCGGAATATGTTGGCGCTATATAAATAAAAAAATATTATTATTATTATTATTATCTTTCTAGCAAAAAGTATTGCAGAAATTGGATAACCCCTTCAAGAAATAAACAAGTCATTTCCTCTAGTTCTGTAATTGGTTCTCTCCCATTTGTTATTATAACTGTAATTAAAAAGGTACACATGCAATGCAGACTATGCAGAGTAAAATAAACATAGTATTAATGACTTCCAAGAACAATTTTTATATTTCTCCATGATTATGACTTTACATTCATTATAGCATTACTCTCTATAACAGATTTTGCATTTTGAAGCATAATTTAATGTTACAGTGACATTTACTTTCTCCTTAAATTAAATTAGACTGAAAGAGATTCAAGCATTGAAGTTACCTATTCATCGCCAAAGAATATCGCAAAATAACTTTATTCATCATTTCCCGGCAGAGCAGATTTTGTTTTCTTAACACATAAAGATCTATATTGAGCAATATGTTTTAGAAAAAAAGGAAACACTGAGTTAAAGTTATAGAAAGTATCATTTAGATTATAAATATAGTTTTCACTTATCTTTTGTCATATAATTCACTGTCTTGTATTGATTTCATTTTACCCTTCATTATCTGCCCTCTAAAAACTCAATTGTGCTTAAAGTTTGTATGAATAATAGCACTTTCTCACTGATGATAAAAACTCCATAACATTCAATCTTTGCTAGGGAGGTACATAAATAGTTCCTTCAGTTTGACATTATGGTCATTATGGCCCTCAGGAGTTGGGCTATAAATGTCAGTAGCTGTTGTCAGATGGTCCCGGCCTTTATATTTTACAATCTACAATAGTTAAGACTTATTTATTGTAATACTGAGTACCAATTACACAAAATACATTAATATTGGAGCAAGATTAGTATATGTACATATAATGTCTCCCCAGGGTTAATAATACATAATTTGATTACACACCCGTAATAAACAGAGTAAATTGCTTTATCTAGGAAATGAATGAGGCAGACCTGGATTCTATGTAAATAATTTTAAGCAATGTAGACAATATTTTTCTAGCAATATCCAGGTATGCTACACATTATTAAAGTAAATTTAATTAAGCAAAAAAAAAAAAAAGCAAAAATTCTGAGAAAAGCTTATTAAGAGAAGGTGAAAACATTTAGGGCTTAAGCTCATTAATGCAGTTCTGCAATATTATGGCATGT
Organism: Ranitomeya imitator; assembly: GCF_032444005.1. Classification (NCBI taxonomy): domain Eukaryota; kingdom Metazoa; phylum Chordata; class Amphibia; order Anura; family Dendrobatidae; genus Ranitomeya; species Ranitomeya imitator. Next base: position 324,229,151 of record NC_091286.1, on the reverse strand, counting down.
TTCAAAACACGGTGCATGATAAGATCATTCATTCCATGAAACTTAGCTTCCTGGAGGCAGTGCTATGTCTCTAGGGGAAAAAAAGATTGCGCATTTACCAAGTATTGGTCTCTGGCTCCCAATTTAATCATTAGAGTCCTGCATGCAAATTGTCTCTTCAGAGAGGAAAAGGACTTGAACTCTTGTGCTACCTATTGTAAGTAGTAATCTGACAAATCACTATTGACCCTTTAATGAGTCTTGCAATATGACTTAGAATAAAAGCCACATCAGAATCTCAATTTGCAGACATGGTGTTTTGGGGTATTGCCCCTCATCAGTGCAACGTATGAGATCTGATTTGGCTAGGTGAGAGGCTAAGACTGGTATCTAAGAGGTAAGGTTTCTCCTTGTGGAGAGTGACATGCCAGGTCAGTCACGTCAGTGTGAGGAGTCTTAAATGCCTTACATGCTCCTCTGGGAAATTAAATATGAAAATTGTCTCTTCAGAGAGGAACCTTACCTTTTGCACTGACAATGTATTGCCTCTTGTAAGGGTATAATTATCTATTGTCAATGCCAGTTTAGGATAGATACACTCAATCAGGACTTCAATGAATCTTTATCTGTCCTTATGTCTATCCTGGAGAGTCTGAATTGGTGTCCAGTTTTGAGAGTAATTATTTCTCATACACATGGATGTTACCAAATATTTCCTCATGCTGATCATGGTATTAATCTCTGAAGGGTTTTTCTCATACCCTATATGTCGTCTCTCATTGACCATAAACAGAGGATAAGATGACACCATTCTTTAAATAGGCTGGAGTCCTGAAGGTGGAGATAGCAGTAATCACAAATTTATGGCATGCTATATGTCTCAGATGGTAATAACCTTTTATGTTTTACTAGATGGCAGCCCGATTCTAAAGAATCGGGAGTCTAGAATCCATACATACTTTATTTATTCAAATGTAAGAATAATACAATTAATAAATAATAGTAAGAAAGAACAAAAATAATAGGCAGTATATGGAGAAAACACCAAACAAAAGTTCAAAATTGGTGTGAAAATGTCACTGAACCACTTCACAACTAAATATATATAGTTTTGGTAAATGGTATTATCATTTTTTTGACGAAATTCGGCAGGAGCTTGAAGAGCAACGTCACTGGGCCCGCCTCCACGCAGTAGAAACTTGCTGTGAGGTAAAAATTCAAAAATCACACCAAAATGGCGGGCGGAGTGTGTCACAGTACGGCACGTTTCTGATTGGTCGCTCACAGCAGGCGGCAACCAATCAGACACTGGACACTGTTGACGTCACTTATCTCCGGACATTAGCTCCGGACATTAGCTCCGGACATTAGCTCCGGACAAAGCCACGGAAGTTGGCACAAATTGCAGGAAGTAGTATTCTAGGCAATTATATATTAGATAAATGTCCTTATTATTTGATCAGTATGACACTGTGGTATTCTGTTCTTCACTGCTTTAAAAAATATTTTCACCACATTTGTTATGCACCAGTCTTGTGGTAAAGACCCTGTTATTATGAAATACTTGAATATTAGAAATTAGGTCTGCCTATTGTGGTGCGTGATTCCTGCAGTATTCTTGCATGTTTGCCACCCAGGCCCTATGAGTTGTTTATTTTAGTGTATTTGAGGCAGTGCTGGGTTAAGCATGTGCCTTTTAATGTAGAATTTATGATATCTTTCATAGGATTTTCTCCTGTAAATGCTATAAAGAAGAAGGGGTTTGGTATATTGGACTTTCCCTCTTCCTCTTCTACCATTTCTTTTTGCCAGGGTCAACATTATCATATTTGAGCCTGTTTATGTAGTTTAAGAATATTTTTGGATTACTTTTAATTTCATTGGTAATGACCATCTCTGTCTTGATATTTACTGCCTTGATTTGATTTTTATGGTTCTAAGATCAGGGTGGACATGTCATTTGATGCAACCTGTGGGCACAAGGGCCCAATAGGTAACAAGCCAACTTTCACTTTCAAATCAGCAAGCAAGTCATGTCACAGACACACAAAAAGGGGCCCGCATATTGTTCTTGCACAAGGGCCCTGTTCTGTGTTCTCCACTGACTATGATCATCCCTTAGCCATTGGAAATTCGGATTCCTGAAGTTGAATGTCCTTGTGCCCCTGTACTATACATTTTTTTAAAGGATTTGTGAGTACATATTTTGGGATCACTATTAATCAAGCATATTTGATATGTGGTCTGGCCTACTAAGTAGTCCCCCTCTTGTTGAGTGCACCAGTTGTGAAAGGTAATTGCCTTTTATTAATGTAAAAAATCTGTTTGCTTTGCTGAACCTTCAGGTTTCTACCCCCAATTTACATCAGAGTAGTTGAAGCCTTCCATAATAATTACTTAGTTGATTTGCTGCCTCACATATGCTTTTTATGGATATTTTCTGCTGCTTCCATTATACTTTGAGACTTATAGCAAACCCCTATCAGTATTTTATTATTATTTCTCACTCCTATGTCCCAGGGCCATTTTTATTTGCCTCACATATATTATCACATGTAATGGGTTTCAGGGAAGATTTTACATATAAGCAAAACCCGCCACCTTTCTTATGTGTAAAGTTATTGGTGAATATATTTTCATTCCTCTTCTGTGTACTAACAGTTTTATACCTACCTCATGTCACCCCTTTATATTATTTCATCCCAGGTCACTTGATCATGTGTGATCACAATTTCTCTCTCCCCAAGTCCCTAGTTTTAACACTCCGCCAACCATCTAGTCATTCTTTCCTCCAGAACAGCTGCAGTCTCCCAATTAAGGTGCAGCCCATCTATAGCATATAGCTAGTAGCAAGCAAAGAATGACACAAGATGTAATGTAGATTGCATTGTCAAAATAAAGCACATTTTCAGTGAGATGGCACAAAGCAGAAATATCACAGGGAATTATAAACCATGAATTAATACAAGTCACTTCCTTCTAAAGTCCCTGAATCTCAATTCACACTAAACTATACTGAGAACAAACCACTCGCAACCTCCCTCACTCGCTAATTCTGATGTTTTAAATATAGTAGCTTTTCCTTAGCTGCAATACAACCTCAAACTCACTGTTATATTTGCCTCAGCTGAATGATTTACAGCTATTAGCCAGGCTAATAAGTACATGTGGGGGTTGCCTGGTTGCTAGGGAATCCCCACATGTAATCAAGCAGGCTAGAAGCTGTAAATCATCCAGCTGCGGTGAAGAAAACTAAATCTCCGAGCACTAAAAAATACTCGGAGGACGCCAGAGCATGCTCGGGAAATGTCGAGTAACGAGTATATTCGCTCATCACTAAACGTGAGTTCTTAATAAGTTTGTTCATAGTCTGGTGATGAAAAGAAGGTTAGATGAAGTGTGAATAGTATGTAATGTAATGGACAGTTGGGGGTCCAGTTATATTTTATGTCTCTGAAAATAGCCACCTCTGTGTTTGTTACAGGATGTCATGCTGCACTACAAAGAACTGACACCTATAAACATTGGGTTGGCTTAAAGAGATAATTCATGTTTTAGGGTTTTAAAGAATTCAAACCACCATAATTTTCTTAAATACGCTGCTGCTTCTGAAAGACCTGAAAATTATATCCTGCAACATAACGTACAATATGGTAGATCATATTTAATCTGCTGTCTATGATACAAACAAAAAATTACATGTGGTACAAAAATAGGTTTTTATTTAATACTAGCTGAATTGTTTACTTAAACTATATAAAAAAATGACACATTTCCACTACAATTCTTTTACTCAGATTTTTGTACAGCCATAGTACACATATAATAAGAGTAAGACACACATAGTATTTCCTCTATCTATCTATCTATCTATCTATGCAAATTCGAAGCTGCTCTTATTACCATTTTTGTAAACTTTTAAAGCAAAAGTTCCATAATCCTTTAAAATGATGCATGTTAGCCTTTAACTACGTTAAATAAAAGTAGGCAGACTTTGTACTCCACGAGGGTAGAGGATGCAACTGAGCAAACCTTTTTCATACTTTTTAATAAGTTGCAAATTATGAATTAGGCTAAAACATCTGGATAAGGTAAACAAGGCTCACATTGTCAAATGCAAAAAAAAAACAGTCAAAACTAAGCAAAGTTAATAATGGAAAAAAAATTTAATAAGGAATAAGGCACCATTTTTACTCCAGAATAAAGGCATAAAACAATGATGAATCGGGACAAATGCATCTTTGTATAAGGTGTAATGTGCATATATTTCTAGTTGCAACAAGTGCGGTTGCTTTTCTGTCTTTTTTATGTCATTGTCACTCCACTTATTAAATATATTGTATTCTCACTTCTGTTGTTATTTGGGCTTCCTTTTCATGCACATCTATTGGTTGGCCACTCACTTTTCACGGCTACCAATGGGTTAATAGTACTGTATGTATCACTTTACAGTCCCTTTAGATACTTTATTTACTTTATTTTACTAATAAGCGCCCGTTTATGTTAGTGGTCGCGTCTTTCATGTTTCCTCGTTCTAGGATCGGGTCACTTATCCTTCATTTTCTTCCTCCTGGTCTCTTCTCTTTGCTCCCAGCTCCGTTTGGCTAGTGCGCACGCGCTGTGGTCCGACCCTCTGCTGTTTTCTTTGACGCTCACACACTGACACGCATAGCTTTGGATTGCGTGTCATTGAGCGGCTGCAGGAACCGCGTCATCTCGAGGGAGGAGTCACACGCGATGCGCCGCTGTTGCCGATGGATGCTATCAGCACCTCTCCTATATAAGCATTAGCGCCCCCTCACCCTGGTACGCCCCCGGAAGAAGCAGGAGGCGAAACGCGCGTCGGGGTGAGGGGACGCCATCCAGACAAAGTAGGCACGTTCTCTGCCAGGCTTGTAATAGTCTCCATGCTGGGTCTATTAGGACAGGTATACTCTGGGCCATATACTCTGGTTTCCGTTGTTGCCGCCTGTACTTTAAGCCACTGGGCTGTACAGGGTTATACTAAGGCAGCATCGATATTGGTTGTTGATTCTCTTTGTTATATTGATATTGGTCGGTGTTTTGCCGCTGACCTTCCTGCTACCAGCATGGACATCCACATATATAGTGTCTGGTGACTATTTAGTGAATATTATATGCATAGCCTTGTTCGTTTGGTGCCCCCTACGGTCTATTTTGCTTTTTTATCTTGTTATTTTTAAATTTATTTAATAAACATTGGTTTTTACCTTTACGGGATCTCTTCTTCTTCCCATATGACTTTATATGGGATTATGTTGTGGTGTTAAATAAGCTAGTGGAGTAAATTAACATTTGTGTACATATATTCTCTTAAAAAATCTATTTTATTTCTTAAAGACTATAAAACACCTATTCCCAGTGTAATCTACAATGGTGTAAAAAAGAGTCTTCACCTAAGGAACATTTGTGTCCTTATCAGGGCCGTATTTGCCACTAGGCACTTGAGGGCACGTGCCTAGGGCGGGGACAATGAAATGCAGGGGGGCGGCACCTGAGCAAGTTTAAAAATTTTTTTTTTTTAAGTCCTGGGGTCCCCCCGCCCACCCACCTCAGTCCCAGCTGCTGCGGGGGAGGGGGTCTTGGGCGCAAGGCCGCCATCAGGGCATTGCTGCCCTGACTACTGTATGGGGCAGAAATGGGTGCTGTACCTTTAAGCAGCAGCAGCCCAAGTGCATCATGTTCCTCCTGACGCTGGTCATGTGACACGCTCTCTTCTTACTGTAAGAGCACTGGAGCAGACTGCAGAGAAGCAGGTAATATTTGTGGGAGAAGATACTGAAGTCGGCGGTGAGCAGGGAGAGGAGGCGGGCAGTGTGTGAGGACTCGGAGGAAGCTGCAGAGAGGAGTGAGGTGAGAGAGGAGACGGGAGTCTGCTGATGTGAATGAGTGAGGAGAGGGGAGGCTGCTGATGTGAGTGAGTGAGTGAGGAGAGGGGAGGCTGCTAAGGGGAGGGGATGAGAGGCTGGTAAGGACAGGAGAAGCTGGAAAGGAGAGGAGAGGCTGGAAAGGAGAGGAGATGAGAGGCTGGTAAGGAGAGGAGAGGCTGGAAAGGAGATGAGAGGCAGGAGAGGAGAGGCTGGAAAGGAGATGAGAGGCAGAAGAGGAGAGGCTGGAAAGGAGATGAGAGGCTAGAAAGGAGAGGAGATGAGAGGCTGGTAAGGAGAGGAGACGAGAGGCTGGTAAGGAGATGAGAGGCAGGAGAGGAGAGGCTGGAAAGGAGAGGAGAGGCTGGAAAGGAGAGGAGATGAGAGGCTGGTAAGGAGAGGAAATGAGGGAAAGGAGAGGAGAGGCTGGAGAGGAGAGGCTGGAAAGGAGAGGAGAGGCTGGAGAGGAGAGGCTGGAAAGGAGAGGAGAGGTGATGAGAGGCTGGTAAGGAGAGGAGATGAGAGGCTGGTAAGGAGAGGAGATGAGAGGCTGGAAAGGAGAGGAGAGGCTGGAAAGGAGAGGCTGGAAAGGAGAGGAGATGAGAGGCTGGAGAGGAGAGGCTGGAGAGGAGAGGCTGGAGAGGAGAGGCTGGAAAGGAGAGGAGAGGCTGGAAAGGAGAGGTTGGAGAGGAGAGGTGATGAGAGGCTGGTAAGGAGAGGAGATGAGGCTGATAAGGAGAGGAGATGAGAGGCTGGTAAGGAGAGGAGATGAGAGGCTGGAAAGGAGAGGAGATGAGAGGCTGGAAAGGAGAGGAGATGAGAGGCTGGAAAGGAGAGGAGATGAGAGGCTGGAAAGGAGATGAGAGGCTGGAAAGGAGAGGCTGGAAAGGAGAGGAGATGAGAGGCTGGAGAGGAGAAGCTGGAAAGGAGAGGAGAGGCTGGAAAGGAGAGGAGAGGCTGGAGAGGAGAGGCGATGAGAGGCTGGTAAGGAGAGGAGATGAGAGGCTGGTAAGGAGAGGAGATGAGAGGCTGGAAAGAATATGAGAGGCTGGAAAGGAGAGGAGATGAGAGACTGGAGAGGAGAGGCTGGAAAGGATGAGAGGCTGGAAAGGAGAGGAGAGGCTGGAGAGGAGAGGCAGGAGAGGAGAGGCTGGAAAGGAGAGGAGAGGCTTGAAAGGAGAGGAGATGAGAGGCTGGTAAGGAGAGGAAATGAGAGGCTGGAGAGGAAAGGCTGGAGAGGAGAGGCTGGAAAGGAGAGGAGAGGCTGGAAAGGAGAGGAGAGGCTGGAAAGGAGAGGAGATGAGAGGCTGGAGAGGAGATGAGAGGTAGGAGATGAGAGGCTGGAAAGGAGATGAGAGGCTGGAAAGGAGATGAGAGGCTGGAAAGGAGATGAGAAGATGGAAAGGAGATGAGAGGCTGGAAAGGAGAGGCGATGAGAGGCTGGTAAGGAGAGGAGATGAGAGGCTGGTAAGGAGAGGAGATGAAGGCTGGAAAGGAGATGAGAGGCTGGAAAGGAGATGAGAGGCTGAAAAGGAGAGGAGATGAGAGGCTGGAAAGGAGAGGAGATGAGAGGCTGGTAAGGAGAGGAGATGAGAGGCTGGTAAGGAGAGGAGATGAGAGGCTGGAAAGGAGAGGAGAGGCTGGAGAGGAGAGGAGATGAGAGGCTGGAGAGGAGATGAGAGGCTGGAAAGGAGAGGAGAGACTGGAGAGGAGAGGCTGGAGAGGAAAGGCTGGAAAGGAGAGGAGAGGCTGGAAAGGAGAGGAAATGAGAGGCTGGAGAGGAGAGGCTGGAGAGGAGAGGCTGGAAAGGAGAGGAGATGAGAGGCTGGAAAGGGGATGAGAGGCTGGAAAGGAGAGGAGATGAGAGGCTGGAAAGGAGATGAGAAGCTGGAAAGTTTTTCCGCCTCTGTCGTGTAACATATCACTTACAGGCCGGCAACTCTGCGTTCGGCCTCATTCATTCCCTATGGGACTTGCGGACATGTGCAGCACTTGAGGTGAGACAAAAAAAAACACTGCTAGCAGCATTTTTTTTCCTGTTGCTGCAAGTGCCGCATTTGCCGGATCGCAGCAAAACCGCAAGTGCCGCAAGTCCCATAGGGAATGAATGAGGCCGAACACAGTGTTGCCATAAGTGATCCATTACGGATGCGGAAAAACTGCCGGATCTGCCGCAAATCTCAAAAATCGCTGATGTGAAAGTAGCCTAAGTCACTGCCGATAGTGTCTGCATTAGTCATACTCACCAATGGGGGAGGCAGCACGAAAAGTGCCTAGGGCAGCAGAAACTCTAAATACGGCCCTGGTCCTTATACAAGGTGAACAAAACTACTCAAAAATATACAGATATCATAGTTTTACCAATTAAGATAAAAAATACCCCTAGTAATCCCTATCTTGTTACCTAATGTGGCACTACCTGGCAGCGGAGACTGGCACCCAAAGAATACAAGATTGGTGCCACTGTTCACCGACAGCTCTCCCTCCCTGACCCTATACAGCCCTATTATACCCTAAAGGTAGATAGTGCTATAGTCCAGCGTGGCAGCCTGTTTCTCTCATTGATCACCCTGTCAAAAAGTTTTTTCTAATATCTAATCTGTGTCTCCTCCCATTCAGTTTCATCCCATTTTCTTGTAGATTGTAAGCTTGCGAGCAGGGACCTAACTCCTAATGTCACTGTTTAAATTGTCTTAACTTGTATTTAATTTATTATCTGTACATGTCCCCGCTTAATTGTAAAGTGCTGCGGAATATGGTGGCGCTATATAAATAAAAATATTATTATTATTGCTTCTAGTATTTCCTTGTGCAAATGAGAATAAAGATGATCTTTCTACAATGTGACAGCCCTTGAGATATTTGTAGACAGCTATTAAGTCTCCTTTCAGTCTTCTTTTTTGCAAGCTAAACATTCCCACATCCTGTAAACATAGTACATGTAAATGACATATGGTACTTAGTTATCACTATCTTGGTCAAAACAGAGTGAAATAGGGATAGTCATGTCTCAAGTATTTAAACCTTACCATGTGACTAATTCAGACACCTGTGTATGGGAAGCTACAATTAGGTCCAGAAGTATTTGGACAGTGATACAAGTTTAGGCATTTTATCTGTTCACCAAAACATATTCAAAATATGGTTGTATAATTGATATGGGCTTAAAGTGCAGAATCTAAGCTTAAATTTGAAGGTATTCCCATCCTAATTGAAGCAATGGCTCAGGAATTACAGCTCTTTCATATGTACCTGCCTCTTTTTCAAGTGCAGCACCCCAGGGTCCTGGTCATTGCAGTAATGTCATTCTTCCACCAGGGGGAGTGATGATACACCTGAAGGCAATAAAGGAGATCTCTTTACCAGGTATCACAAACTACACAACACACTTCACACTCCAGTCCACCAGGGGGGCTATGCTCCTATTTATTAGGGCACTCCTCACAATTAGGTAAAACTGGTGGGTTGGACAGTTAGTGAGGGAGAAGCGAGCTGGGTTTCACCCAGGCAGCACCAGTCTGGCGGATGCTGGCTGGGCTACACTCAGCAATCTGCTATCTGAGCTCCACTCAAGTAGTGGATCCCGGACAGGAGTGGGATCCTCTCAGAGGCCTACACAGAAGGACACGGAGCTGCGCCTGCTTACCAATGCGGCAGCATCCAAAGAAAGAGACATTGAAGGGAATTGCGTTGCTGAGAGTGAGAAACGAAGTCATAGCAAAAGGAGAGGAAACCAGAAGGAGTTCTGCCCTGTAAAAGGCTGCCTCCTTTCTGAGGCGCAGAAGCCAGTAGCCGGAACACCGAGGGAGTCATCGTGTCCAAGCCTCGCTCCAGAGACCGGCAGGACAGCTAGTTCCATATTAGTTGCCTGACCTTATAACCAGGAGGCATGGTGACAACTGTGGGGGCCGGGGCGTGGTAGTGTCCCTGTAAAAAGCCTCAGGCCATCAGTCATACGGGTTTGTCCTATCCATTTCATCAGGGGGACAGAGAGAGAAAGAAACATAACATCTAGAACATCTACAACAGTTACAAAGACGCACAGCAGGGAGGTACTACAAAACTCAGGTGCTAGAGGAAGGCTACTGATTTCCACCTGGATAAGGGGACTCTGGATTTGCCTTCAGACCGGCCGGACTCTGCCTGCCCTGTGATCTGGTGCTTTGGACTGTGGATGCTGAACCTTCAGTAAAAAGGTAAAGAGACTGCACCCTTGTGTCCTCGTTCTTCACTGCGCCTCACACCATCCACCATCTACACTCTGGGAAGCCCTGGGGAAATTGTTATGACCTGGTGGTCAGGACAATAATGGACCTGGTGGTTAAGAGCACACGGAATGACCTGATAGTTACTGATAATATAGGACGAGCTCTGGGACGTGGGAACTCTGCTGACCGCAATCCCTAATCATATCACACACACTAGAAATAGCCATGGATTGCTCCTAACGCTCCCTATGCAACTCGGCACAGCCTAAGGAACTAGCTAGCCCTGAAGATAGAAAAATAAATACTACCTTGCCTCAGAGAAATTCCCCAAAGGAAAAGGCAGACCCCCACATATAATGACTGTGAGTAAAGATGAAAATACAAACACAGAGATGAAACAGATTTAGCAAAGTGAGGCCCGACTTACTGAACAGACCGAGGATAGGAAAGGTAGCTTTGCGGTCAGCACAAAAACCAACAAAAAGACCACGCAGAGGGCGCAAAAAGACCCTCCACACCGACTCACGGTGCGGAGGCACTCCCTCTGCGTCCTAGAGCTTCCAGCAAGCAAGACAACAAACAAAATAGCAAGCTGGACAGAAAAAATAGCAAACCAGAGAAAAACAAGCAGGCACTTAGCTTCTGCTGGGAAGACAGGTCACAAGAACGATCCAGGAGTGAACAAGACCAATACTGGAACATTGACAGGTGGCATGGAGCAAAGATCTAAGTGGAGTTAAATAGAGCAGCCAGCTAACGAATTAACCTCGTCACCTGTGGAAGGAAACTCAGAAACACCCACAGCCACCAGAGGAATTCCATGGATAGAACCAGCCGAAGTACCATTCATGACCACAGGAGGGAGCCCGACAACAGAATTCACAACAGTACCCCCCCTTGAGGAGGGGTCACCGAACCCTCACCAGAGCCCCCAGGCCGACCAGGATGAGCCAAATGAAAGGCACGAACCAGATCGGCAGCATGAACATCAGAGGCAAAAACCCAGGAATTATCTTCCTGACCATAACCCTTCCACTTGACCAGGTACTGGAGTTTCCGTCTCGAAATACGAGAATCCAAAATCTTCTCCACCACATACTCCAACTCCCCCTCAACCAACACCGGGGCAGGAGGATCAACGGATGGAACCACAGGCGCCACGTATCTCCGCAATAACGACCTATGGAGCACATTATGGATGGCAAAAGAAGCAGGAAGGGCCAAACGAAATGACACAGGATTGATAACCTCAGAAATCTTATATGGACCAATGAAACGAGGCTTAAACTTAGGAGAGGAAACCTTCATAGGAACATAACGAGACGACAACCAAACCAAATCCCCAACACGAAGTCGGGGACCCACACAGCGCCGGCGGTTAGCGAAACGTTGAGCCTTCTCCTGGGACAATGTCAAATTGTCCACCACATGAGTCCAAATCTGCTGCAACCTATCCACCACAGTATCTACACCAGGACAGTCCGAAGACTCAACCTGCCCTGAATAGAAACGCGGATGGAAACCAGAATTGCAGAAAAACGGCGAAACCAAAGTAGCCGAGCTGGCCCGATTATTAAGGGCGAACTCAGCCACCGGCAAAAAGGACACCCAATCATCCTGATCAGCAGAAACAAAGCATCTCAGATATGTTTCCAAAGTCTGATTAGTTCGTTCGGTTTGGCCATTTGTCTGAGGATGGAAAGCCGAGGAAAAAGACAAATCAATGCTCATCCTAGCACAAAAAGATCGCCAAAACCTCGAAACAAACTGGGAACCTCTGTCAGAAACGATGTTCTCCGGGATACCATGTAAACGAACCACATGCTGGAAAAATAATGGCACCAAATCAGAGGAGGAAGGCAATTTAGACAAAGGTACCAAATGGACCATCTTAGAAAAGCGATCACAAACCACCCAAATGACCGACATCTTTTGAGAGACGGGGAGATCCGAAATAAAATCCATAGAAATATGCGTCCAGGGACTCTTCGGGACCAGCAAGGGCAAAAGCAACCCACTGGCACGAGAACAGCAGGGCTTAGCCCGAGCACAAGTCCCACAGGACTGCACAAAAGAACGCACATCCCGTGACAAAGACGGCCACAAAAAGGATCTAGCCACCAAATCTCTGGTACCAAAGATTCCAGGATGCCCAGCCAACACTGAACAATGAATCTCAGAGATAACTCTAGTAGTCCATCTATCAGGGACAAACAGTTTCTCCGCTGGGCAACGGTCAGGTCTATCAGCCTGAAATTTTTGCAGCACCCGCCGCAAATCAGGGGAGATGTCAGACAAAATTACCCCCTCTTTGAGAATACCCGCCGGCTCAGGAACACCCGGAGAGTCAGGCACAAAACTCCTTGACAGGGCATCAGCCTTCACATTCCTAGAGCCCGGAAGGTACGAAACCACAAAATCAAAACGGGAGAAAAAAAATGACCATCGAGCCTGTCTCGGATTCAACCGTTTGGCAGACTCAAGATAAGTCAAATTCTTGTGATCTGTCAAGACCACCACGCAATGCTTGGCTCCTTCAAGCCAATGACACCACTCCTCGAATGCCCACTTCATGGCCAACAACTCTCGATTACCAACATCATAATTGCGCTCAGCAGGCGAAAACTTTCTAGAAAAGAAAGCACATGGCTTCATCACCGAGCCATCAGAACTTCTTTGCGACAAAACAGCCCCAGCTCCTATCTCAGAAGCATCAACCTCAACCTGACACGGGAGCGAAACATCTGGCTGGCACAACACAGGGGCAGAAGAAAAACGACGCTTCAACTCCTGAAAAGCCTCTACAGCTGCAGAAGACCAATTGACCACATCAGCACCCTTCTTGGTCAAATCAGTCAACGGTTTAGCAACACTAGAAAAATTAGCGATGAAGCGCCGATAAAAATTAGCAAAGCCCAGGAACTTTTGCAGGCTCTTCACAGATGTCGGCTGAGTCCAATCGTAAATGGCCTGGACTTTAACAGGGTCCATCTCGATAGTAGAAGGGGAAAAAATGAACCCCAAAAATTAAACCTTCTGAACTCCAAAGAGACACTTTGACCCCTTCACAAACAAGGAATTCGCACGAAGGACCTGGAACACCATTCTGACCTGCTTCACATGAGACTCCCAATCATCCGAAAAGACCAAAATATCATCCAAATACACAATCAGGAATTTATCCAGGTACTCTCGGAAGATGTCATGCATAAAGGACTGAAATACTGATGGAGCATTGGAAAGCCCGAATGGCATAACCAGGTACTCAAAATGGCCCTCGGGCGTATTAAATGCTGTTTTCCATTCATCGCCTTGTTTAATACGCACAAGATTATACACCCCTCGAAGATCTATCTTGGTGAACCAACTAGCCCCTTTAATACGAGCAAACAAATCAGACAGCAACGGCAAAGGATACTGAAATTTGACTGTAATTTTATTGAGAAGGTGGTAATCAATACAAGGTCTCAATGAACCATCCTTCTTGGCCACAAAAAAGAACCCTGCTCCTAACGGTGATGACGACGGGCGAATATGGCCTTTCTCCAAGGATTCCGTTATATAACTCCGCATAGCGGCGTGTTCTGGCACAGATAAATTGAACAATCGGCCCTTAGGAAACTTACTACCAGGAATCAAATTAATTGCACTATCGCAATCCCTATGAGGAGGTAAGGCACTGGCTTTGGGCTCATCAAATACATCCCGATAATCCGACAAAAACTCTGGAACTTCAGAAGGAGTGGAAGACGAAATAGACAAAAATGAAACATCACCATGTACCCCCTGGCAACCCCAGCTGGACACAGACATAGATTTCCCGTCCAATACTGGATTATGGACCTGCAGCCATGGCAACCCCAAAACGACCACATCATGCAGATTATGCAACAACAGAAAGCGGATATCCTCCTGATGTGCAGGAGCCATGCACATGGTCAATTGGGTCCAGTACTGAGGCTTATTCTTGGCCAAAGGCGTAGCATCAATTCCTCTCAATGGAATAGGATACTGCAAGGGCTCCAAGAAAAAACCACAGCGCTTAGCATACTCCAAGTCCATCAAATTCAGGGCAGCGCCTGAATCCACAAATGCCATAACAGAATAGGATGACAAAGAGCAAATCAGAGTAACGGACAATAGAAATTTAGACTGTACTGTACCAATGGTGGCAGACCTAGCGAACCACATAGCGCGCTTAGGACAATCGGAGATAGCATGAGTGGAATCACCACAGTAAAAACATAGCCCATTCCGACGTCTGTGTTCTTGCCGTTCAGCTCTGGTCAAAGTCCTATCACATTGCATAGGCTCAGGCCCATGCTCAGATAGTACCGCCAAATGGTGCACAGCTTTACGCTCACACAAGCATCGATCGATCTGAATGGCCAAAGACATAGACTCATTCAGACCAGCAGGCATGGGAAATCCCACCATGACATCCTTAAGGGCTTCAGAGAGACCCTTTCTGAAGATTGCTGCCAGGGCACATTCATTCCACTGAGTGAGCACAGACCACTTTCTAAACTTCTGACAATATATCTCCGCTTCATCCTGACCCTGACACAGAGCCAGCAAGATTTTCTCTGCCTGATCCACTGAATTAGGTTCGTCATAAAGCAATCCAAGCGCCAGGAAAAACGCATCAACATCACGCAATGCCGGATCCCCTGGCGCAAGGGAAAATGCCCAGTCTTGAGGGTCACCACGTAACAAAGAAATAATGATCTTTACTTGTTGAACAGGGTCACCTGAGGAGCGAGGTTTCAAGGCAAGAAACAATTTACAATTATTTTTGAAATTCAACAACTTAGATCTATCACCAAAAAACAAATCAGGAATTGGAATCCTAGGCTCTGACATCAGATTCTGAACCACAAAATCTTGAATGTTTTGTACATTTATAGTGAGATTATCCATCAAAGAGGACAGACCTTGAATGTCCATGTCTACACCTGTGTTCTGAACCACACAGATGTAAAGGGGAAAAGAGAGACAAAACACACTGCAAAGAAAAAAAAATGGTCTCAGAACTTCTCTTATCCCTCTATTGAGATGCATTAGTACTTTGGGCCACCTGTACTGTTATGACCTGGTGGTCAGGACAATAATGGACCTAGTGGTTAAGAGCACACGGAATGACCTGATAGTTACTGATAATATAGGACGAGCTCTGGGACGTGGGAACTCTGCTGACCGCAATCCCTAATCCTATCACACACACTAGAAATAGCCGTGGATTGCTCCTAACGCTCCCTATGCAACTCGGCACAGCCTAAGGAACTAGCTAGCCCTGAAGATAGAAAAATAAAGCCTACCTTGCCTCAGAGAAATTCCCCAAAGGAAAAGGCAGCCCCCCACATATAATGACTGTGAGTAAAGATGAAAATACAATCACAGAGATGAAATAGATTTAGCAAAGTGAGGCCCAACTTACTGAACAGACCGAGGATAGGAAAGGTAGCTTTGCGGTCAGCACAAAAACCTACAAAAAGACCACGCAGAGGGCGCAAAAAGACCCTCCGCACCGACTCACGGTGCGGAGGCGCTCCCTCTGCGTTCCAGAGCTTCCAGCAAGCAAGACAACAAACAAAATAGCAAGCTGGACAGAAAAAATAGCAAACCAGAGAAAAACAAGCAGGCACTTAGCTTCTGCTGGGAAGACAGGTCACAAGAACGATCCAGGAGTGAACAAGACCAATACTGGAACATTGACAGGTGGCATGGAGCAAAGATCTAAGTGGAGTTAAATAGAGCAGCCAGCTAACGAATTAACCTCGTCACCTGTGGAAGGAAACTCAGAAACACCCACAGCCACCAGAGGAATTCCATGGATAGAACCAGACGAAGTACCATTCATGACCACAGGAGGGAGCCCGACAACAGAATTCACAACAGGAAATACTTCACCTGTGGGAAGGTATACCATCTAGCTGCCATAACATCACACCAGCGGACCCCTAAGCCGCATCGGTCACCCTGACCGAATACCACAGGTGTCGTCACGAACATTATCCCTTTAAAGACCTTTTCCCCATTTACTAACGGATGTCCCTAGGGCCACAGACCGGGTCAGCCACCATGACATCCCCCTTGAGAACCGAAGGGCCCCGGCTCCAAGTACCCCACTGCCCTACTGGGGGTGCACCACAAGGGCCCCAAAATAATTGGACAGATACCTCAAAAGGGCTGCATGGGCTATTCTTTCTTTAATCCTTCATCAATTAAGCAGGTGAAAGGTCTGGAGCTGATTGCAAATGTGACATTTGCATTTGGAAGTTGTTGCTGTGAATCCACAACATGTGGTCAAAGGAGCTTTTAGTTTAAATAAAACAGATGATTATTAGGCTGAAAAAAGAAGAGATCTATCAGAGAGATAGCAGAAATGTTTGGAGTGGCCAATTCATCAGTTTGGTACATTGTTTAAAAAAAGAGCCTTTACATTTACAGAAAACAACAGAGTTGGGTGATCCCAGAATCCTTTCCTTTCTGAAGAATAACCTCTTCAGAACTTCCAGGAAGTAGGTGTTTCAGTATCTAAGTTTACAATAAAGAGAAGACTTAATAAGAAAAAATACTGAGGGTTCACCACAAGATGCAAAAAAAAATAGAATTAAAAATAGAAAAAGCAGATTAGACTTTGTAAAAAAATATCTAAAGAAACCAGCCTAGATCTGTAAAAGCATTCTTTGGTCAAATGAAAATAAGATTAACCTGTATCAGAAAGATTTGAAGAAGAAAGTATGAAGAAGGCTTGGAAAGGCTCATGATCCAAAGCACTCCACATCTTCTGTAAAACATGGTGGAGGCAGTATGATGGTATGGGCATACATGGCTTCCAGTGGCACTGTGTCACTAGTGTTTATTGATGATGTGACTGAAGATGGAAGCAGCTGAATAAAAGAAGTGAAATATTCTTCAATGACTGAGTCAATCACCAGATTTCAACCCCATTGAGCATGTAATTCACACGCTTACGAGAAAAATTAAGGCAGAATGACCCACAAACAAGCAACAATGAAAGTCAGTTGCAGTAAAGACCTTGCAAAGCATGACAAAGGGGGAACCAAAGACCTCAAGCAGTTATTGCCAGCAATGGATTCTCTACAATGTATAAAAAATGAACATATTATTTATATTATTAAGTTAATTTGTCCAATTACTTTTGAATCACTGAAATGAGAAAACTTTGGAGATAAATGGTTACAATTCCTAAACATTTCACAGGATATTTTTGTTCAATCTGTTTAATCAAACCTGAAAGTTTACACTTAAATTGCATCTCAGTTATTTAATTTTAAATAAAAAATAGTGGCCTGCAGAGCCCAAATCGCAAACACTCAGTCACTGCCCAAATATTTCTAAACTTAACTGTTTATAGATTAACTAGATGGTGGCCCAATTCTAACACATCGGGTATTTTAGAATACGCATGTCCTCGTAGTATATTGCACAGCCCACGTAGTATATTGCCCAGCCACGTAGTATATTGCCCAGTCACATAGTATATTGCCCAGCCACGTAGTATATTGCACAGTCACGTAGTATATTGTCCAGCCACGTAGTATATTGCCCAGCCGCGTAGTACATTGTCCAGCCATGAAGTATATTGCCCAGACACGTAGTATATTGCCCAGCCACGTAGTATATTGCCCAGTCACATAGTATATTGCCCAGCCACGTAGTATATTGCACAGTCACGTAGTATATTGCCCAGCCGCGTAGTATATTGCCCAGCCACGTAGTACATTGTCCAGCCATGAAGTATATTGCCCAGACACGTAGTATATTGCCCAGTGATGTAGTATATTGCCCAGAGACGTAGAATATTGCCCAGCCACGTAGTATATTGCACAGTCACGTAGTATATTGTCCAGCCACGTAGTATATTGCCCAGCCGCGTAGTATATTGCCCAGCCACATAGTATATTGTCCAGCCATGAAGTATATTGCCCAGACACGTAGTATATTGCCCAGTGATGTAGTATATTGCCCAGAGACGTAGAATATTGCCCAGACACGTAGTATATTGCCCAGCTACGTAGTATATTGCCCAGTGACATAGTATATTGCCAAGTGATGTAATATATTGCCCAACTACATAATATATTGCCCAGTGACGTAGTATATTGGCCAGTTACGTAGTACATTGCCCAGTGACATAGTATATTGACCAGTGACGTAGTATCAAAGCAAAAATCTGTTTTTGAGTGTGAATCATACAGATGACCCCACTAATAATAAATCATAACAAAGCAAAATAAAAAGTGGAAATTAAAACATAACTTTTAATACTATAAAGTTAGTTAAAAATAGTCACCCAAGTGAACACATAAGACACAGGGGCCACGTCTCAACCATATATAATGGATATCAGAGACTGATGAGCCCTAGACAGGGTAAAAAAGTTACCGACCGTTATTTCAGAACTTCAATTTTTCTGAGACAGGGTTCATGAAGGCTGTGTCAAAACATATAAGAGACAACAGCAATCCCTGTACATTCAGATACGTATATCAACAATGGACAGTTAACAACAGATACTGCATGAAGTGCTAACTGTAACTTAAGAAAAAGAACAGGAACGGTCTCACCAATTCCATCAGGCAGGCACAGGAGTACCGGGTGTTTCTTAATCAGATGTACATCCGGAATGGAAGGAGATGACAATCCCTATGTCAATCCCTATGGGGCTACCGGTAAGCTATCCCCAAAACTCCTGCCCTTACAAGGGCAGTCCACAGCTAACCCTGTATAAACATGCCCTGCACTCTCCCTCTCTTGTCGTCCCGACGCGTTTCTTCCAAGCTCAAGTCATCAGGGGACCTGCTTGTATAAGGAGATTATGCTATATACTAGTAGAAGAGGGACAAAAAGTCCTGCCACCCTCTATGCTGTCCTGCAAGGAGTGGACACGGCAAGGGCCATTCTTAAATAGAGACCAAAGTGTGAAAAAAAGAAGAAGACGTATCGCTGTCATGTGACTCTAGACCGGAAGTTGCCACTACCTAGCAACCAGGCCGCAAGCTGAGACAGGATCACGCTCACTGCGCCCGACATGTCGGTTACTATAATCTATGCGGTACATACCGAGAAGGAGCAGAGGGAAAGTACTGCCCTTAAAATCAAGATGTCAGTATATACATGAGTAAAATCCGATATCGCTAACCGGAAATATCAATAACTAAGCAACTCAATTGTAGCAGCCCATGGTACAGGGCGGTAATAGAACAACGCCACATATGTAACCAAAATGTATTGCGGAAATAACAAGCTACCCGGGTATATAGGGAGTACCGCAACACAGAGAATACTACAAAGGGAGCGAGACAAAAAGCTGTATAACGTCAATAAAACGGCGTAACAGTAAGCAAAAATAGCTGGCCGAAAGTATCTATAACTCGGTAACCGGGTGACGCTAAGCAATTAAGCTGAGCAGCGCCAACAGAAAAGCTGAAGTGTTATTAAATATCCCGAAAAAATGATGGAAATATCGTGCGGAAAAAGTAGACACCGCAATCCGACAAAAGCTATATAAGTAGTTAGTAATAATAAGTGCCTGATGGTGCGTTAATAGAAAATAACGCAATAGTCTAAACAAGACTATATATGGTGAAATACCGCAACCGAAGGTTATGTGTAATAAGTGCCGCAAAGATTGAATAGAATACACAATATAATCTAGCACTTATAAAATAAGCCACCCACTCCTAAATTATTCTTGCCAAGATATGATGAAGTCGAACATAGCCGTGACGCAAAATACAGATGTGACTGTACCGTCTAACTCAAGCCCTTGTAGTTTAGGCATATGGTACGGTAGAGGCAAGAATACAGTAAAAGGAAGTAAATAATAATTACTATAAATGATACTGCTACAGTCCCACATGACCCCCGCTGTATCCCATACCAGAATAGTAATAAAGTTTAAACCTGAAATGGCCTCGTCCAGACACGGTACATAGATGATGTTTTCCTGATTTGGTCTGGCTCCATAAGTGACTTTGAGAGCTTTGTGGATAAGCTCAACCACAACAGCATTGGGCTATTTTTCACATCTGTGATTGAGTTTTCTTCTTTGCCCTTTTTGGACATACTAATTATGAAGGGAACCAATGGCAATCTAGTCACTACTAATTACAAGAAGCCTACAGCTACTAACGCTCTCCTTCATTGGAGCAGTCACCACCCAGAACATCTAAAGAGGGGGATCTCTAAGGGACAGTACTTCGGTTGCGGTATTTCACCATATATAGTCTTGTTTAGACTATTGCATTATTTTCTATTAACGCACCATCCGGCACTTATTTTTAATAACTACTTATATAGCTTTTGTCGGATTGCGGTGTCTACTTTTTCCACACCATATTTCCATCATTTTTCGGGATATTTAATAACACTTCAGCTTTTCTGTTGGCGCTGCTCAGCTTAATTGCTTAGCATCACCCGGTTACCGAGTTATAGATACTTTCGGCCAGCTATTTTTGCTTACTGTTACGCCGTTTTATTGGCGTTATAGAGCTTTTTGTCTCGCTCCCTTTGTAGTATTCTCTGTGTTGCGGTACTCCCTATATACCCGGGTAGCTTGCTATTTCCGCAATACATTTTGGTTACATATGTGGCGTTGTTCTATTACCGCCCTGTACCATGGGCTGCTACAATTGAGTTGCTTAGTTATTGATATTTCTGGTTAGCGATATCGGATTTTACTCATGTATATACTGACATCTTGATTTTAAGGGCAGTACTTTCCCTCTGCTCCTTCCCGGTATGTACCGCATAGATTATAGTAACCGACATGTCGGGCGCAGTGAGCGTGATCCTGTCTCAGCTTGCGGCCTGGTTGCTAGGTAGCGGCAACTTCCGGTCTAGAGTCACATGACAGTTAGCTCCTCCATTGCATATGGAGTTTCTACTCCACATGGAGCTCGGCGTCTGACGTCATCTTAACCGTGAGTTTCACATCTCTTAGGTATTTTCATGTCTGGATAACGTTGTGTATGCATAGATTATATGGTATACAGTGCGCGTCATCCTGTTTCAGCCTGCGGCCTGGTTACTAGGTAGCGGTAACTTCCGGTCTATAGCTCCTCCACTCCATAAGGAGTTCGGCGTCTGACATCATCTTAATTGTGAGTCTTACATCTCTTAGGCATTTTTATGTCTGGATAATGTTTTTAATGCACAGATTATCTGGTATACAGTGCGCAGTACCATTACCGACATCAGCTCTCTCATTACATCTGATTTATACACAGCTACCATATATTGTGAGTGCCCAATAGGAAGTGCGATACGTCTTCTTCTTTTTTTCACACTTTGGTCTCTATTTAAGAATGGCCCTTGCCGTGTCCACTCCTTGCAGGACAGCATAGAGGGTGGCAGGACTTTTTGTCCCTCTTCTACTAGTATATAGCATAATCTCCTTATACAAGCAGGTCCCCTGATGACTTGAGCTTGGAAGAAATGCGTCGGGACGACAAGAGAGGGAGAGTGCAGGGCATGTGTATACAGGGTTAGCTGTGGACTGCCCTTGTAAGGGCAGGAGTTTTGGGGATAGCTTACCGGTAGCCCCATAGGGATTGACATGGGGATTGTCATCTCCTTCCATTCCGGATGTACATCTGATTAAGAAACACCCGGTACTCCTGTGCCCGCCTGATGGAATTGGTGAGACCGTTCCTGTTATTTTTCTAAAGTTACAGTTAGCACTTCATGCAGTATCTGTTGTTAACTGTCCATTGTTGATATACGTATCTGAATGTACAGGGATTGCTGTTGTCTCTTATATGTTTTGACACAGCCTTCATGAACCCTGTCTCAGAAAAATTGAAGTTCCGAAATAACGGTCGGTAACTTTTTTACCCTGTCTAGGGCTCATCAGTCTCTGATATCCATTATATATGGTTGAGACGTGGCCCCTGTGTCTTATGTGTTCACTTGGGTGACTATTTTTAACTAACTTTATAGTATTAAAAGTTATGTTTTAATTTCCACTTTTTTTTTTTGCTTTGTTATTATCAGTGACGTAGTATACAGCACAGAGCCACGTAGTATATTGCCCAGTTATGTAGTATATTGCCCAGTGACATAGTACATTGCCCAGTGACGTAGTATACAGCACAGAGCCACGTAGCATATTGCACTGCGACATAGTATACAGCACAAAGCCACGTAGTATATTGGCCAGTCACGTAGTATATTGCCCAGTTACGTAGTATATTTCCCAGTTACATAGTATATTGGCCAGTCACGTAGTATATTGCCCAGTTACATAGTATATTACCCAGTGACGTAGTATACAGCACAGAGCCACGTAGTATATTGCACAGTGAAGTAGTATACAGCACAGAGCCACGTAATATATTGGCCAGTTATGTAGTATATTGCCCAGCTACGTGGTATATTGCCCAGCCAGGTTTGTCACAGGTTAAAAAATAAAAAATAAACATATGCTCACCTTTCCGGGGGCCCCTTGTAGTCCATGGCAGCTTCCAGTCCCAGGGTTGGTATGAGCGCAGGACCTGTGACCGCGACGTCATGGCAGGTCTTTCTAGCGCAGGCACGCCGGGCCTGTGATAACATCGTGGTCACATGACCGTAACATCATGGCAGGTCCTTCTCGCGCAGGCGCGCAGGGCCTGTGATGACGTCACGGTCACGGCGCGAGCGACTGCGGAGGGTGAGTATAGCAGTTTTTTTTTTTTTATTATTTTTAACATTACATTTTTTACTATTGATGCCGCATAGGCAGCATCAAAAGTAAAAAGTTGGGGACACACAGGGTTAATAGCGGCGGTAACTGAGTGCATTACCCGCGGCATAACGCGGTCCATTACCGCAAGAATTAACCCTGTGTTAGCGGTGACCGGAGGGGAGTATGCGGGCGACAGGCACTGACTGCAGGGCGTAAGGAGCGGCCATTTTCTTCCGGACTGTGCCCGTCGCTGTTTGGTCATGGCAGCCATGACAGGCAGCTGGCGAGACCAATCAGCGAATGAATAACCATGACAGAAGGACAGACAGAAAGACGGAAGTGACCCTTAGACAATTATATAGTAGATTACCAAGCTCAAAACGGCTCATTTATTTTATCTGTAGCCAAAACTTTATTATATTCATATGTATTCTGTATTCAGTATCATTTACAGTGGTTATATTTATTTGTGTTATATAATTTATTTCGGACAATTTTTATAGTACATACAGCCAGATGGGCAGTACACCTTACCCATGTATATGTTGTATAGACTATTGGCTAATTATATGTTTTCATATGTTTCTGTCTTTTGTGTCTTCTCTTTGCTATTCATAATAATGAATTTATACTGTGTCCCAATGCATTTGCATACTTCTTTTCTATTATATTTTTAATTCTTTAAGAATTTGCTTGGCTGTTCCTGATCTATTTGGTCGTGCCCTCAGTTACTTTACTTGTTACATACACTTATACCTTAGGGTCCTGAAAACGCAGCACCGAGGAATAAGGCCCCTTAATGACAGATGTGAAAGGGCGTGTCAGTGGTTGTTAAGGAGTTAAAAGCTACCACAACACTAATTTCAGGATCTGGATTTATTAGTTATGCTATTCCAGCTCACTGAGGTTCAGTACTCTGTCAAGAATTATCTATACCTCAAAATCTGTGTTTTTATAGGCTCCTTATTCCCATAAAAAGCATTAAGTCAGACATTTATTTGTTCTAGACTTCCGTTTAAATCACCTGGGAGAATATCACATTATACATGTTTGTTGTTGCTGTTCCTGTTTTTTTGTGATCTATTACACATATAATATACTTTTCATCTAGTAACTCCAACACAAAGTGTGGAAGAAATGAGAATGAGATGAGCAAAGTGATCTATTATCAGGTTTCTGAAGCAGTTTTATGATTACTACAGATTGGCATCTCTTACACACTTCCAGGCTTGAACAATGTTTCTGTTTTGAACACATTCTGATTTAAACATTTGATTAATTACAAAATATACGTTAGAAAAAATCAGAAACTGCTGTTTTTTATATCAATCTGGTCGTTTTTTTTAAAAGATTTGTTAACACTAATATGCACCAAAAAAGACAAAGAGACAAAATCTGATTTCAAAGCTGATGCGAGAGTATTCACAAGAGGGAGCATTCTATTGTTTTATCCATAAAAGTATGGCGGTACAGATAGTAGTACTGCCTCCCTGTATACTGTCCTCTTTCCTTTTACCGAGAATTATACCTCCCTGTCTCCCATGTGAATAATGTAGACACAGACATATCTCTTCATTAAAATGGTATATGTACATTAGTACAGCTTACCTTCCACATAGCTAACAAAAAGAATAAACTGTAAAAGTACATCTAATATATAATTGCCTAGAATACTACCTCCTGCAATTTGTGCCAACTTCCGTGGCTTTGTCCGGAGCTAATGTCCGGAGCTAATGTCCGGAGCTAATGTCCGGAGCTAATGTCCGGAGATAAGTGACGTCAACAGTGTCCAGTGTCTGATTGGTTGCCGCCTGCTGCGAGCGACCAATCAGAAACGTGCCGTACTGTGACACACTCCGCCCGCCATTTTGGTGTGATTTTTGAATTTTTACCTCACAGCAAGTTTCTCCTGCGTGGAGGCGGGCCCAGTGACGTTGCTCTTCAAACTCCTGCCGAATTTCGTCAAAAAAATGATAATACCATTTACCAAAACTATATATATTTAGTTGTGAAGTGGTTCAGTGACATTTTCACACCAATTTTGAACTTTTGTTTGGTGTTTTCTCCATATACTGCCTATTATTTTTGTTCTTTCTTACTATTATTTATTAATTGTATTATTCTTACATTTGAATAAATAAAGTATATATGGATTCTAGACTCCCGATTCTTTAGAATCGGGCTGCCATCTAGTATATCTATAATAGAAGAGCTAAGTGGGTACACTTTGAGCTGGTGCAGTCCAGATAGGACATAGATGGTGTCTTGAATATCTCCAAGAATCAATATGACAAATGGTTGCAAGAGATGGCCAACTCATGTGCTTAGATTCTCACTGAAAGAACATATTCCAGCTACAATGGAAAATAGAAATAAACATATTCCAGCTACCATGGAAAATTGTGCTAAAGGGAAGCCATGCTTTTGAATTTTGAGAATGTATCATCAGAAAATTACCTATTTTTAATTCAGGTATTTATAGTAAACCTATTCAAAAAATCAGCAATGTGTTTTTTTAATATCATCATCTGTATAAAAAATATAGAGATATTGAAATGTCGGCAATTTCCAGCCACTATGACTATTTTAGGCTCTTTCAGTAAGTGTTTCCACAGTATCATTATCATTACAGGCTGGAATGCTAGTAGGAAGTAGGAGTCTAGAAAAGCCCCAGTGGCCAGTTTGAAAATTGCAAGCTTTCTATTTTTTTCATAGTGCTATGAACACAAAAAAAATCTAAAAAAAATATACCATTAACAAATATTTTAAGTAAATATTTAACAGAAAACATAATTTAAATATTAGGTCATTTTCTGATTACATATGACCTTTAACTTTGAGATAAACTCTGAGATGCATAGCATATTTAACTAATTATTTAATACTCAATCTTAAACTGTGCTGGTGGGTTCCAGACCAATTAAAATATGTGCAAGCATAGTATAGCATATATATATTTTGAAGTTTTTAAAACTTCAATTTAAATCTGAAAATTGGCTTGTTAAAAAGAACAGACAAAACTATTTAGTCTCGGATATAAATTTATTTATAACAGAATCCACAAATGTGTTCCCATTTTGTATAAGAATCCTGCTTGCTTGAAACGATCATACCTGGCTATAAATGCGTCTCCCACAGAGCGTGAGTAATGAGGCGTTTTTATTAATTTTTCTAAGTGAAGCTACCTGGCTACGATACACAGGCACCATTAAATGCATCCAAAAAAATGTTTTGGATGTAGTGCTATGAAGATATAACAGTTTATTCTTTTTAAATGAAATTGCATATGACATTCAGCAATACATTATCTTCAACACAACGTTTGTAGGGTATTTATTACATGTGGTACACATGTATAAGATGCATTGTAGGCAATCTAAAAATACATTTAGTAGACGTTTAGTGTATCTAATATGTAAAGTAGAAAAACAAGAAATGCATTTGCGGTATTCCTACATCTTTTGCGAATCCACAGTGGCCAAGTTGTGTCATAAATAGAACCCCATATTTAGTGCCCCATGTAAATCTGCGCTATTCAGCGATTAACACCAATTTGCAATACTTACTATACCTATTTTCATTCCCACTAGGGAATAGTTGGTCAGTGCAAGGTGTGGAAAGGTCAGGGAGAAATAGTTCCCTCACTGCTCCCATTTAAATGGGTTGTCAACTACTAGGACCATCACTTCTTTATCTGAATGTTTGCCCTCGTGAAAATAAAAACACTTATAATTGCCACCTGTGCTGGTGCTGTTCCAGTGGTGTCAGCACATGCATTCCTAGCGCTCATGTACAGTTCTTATGAAATCTGAGTCCTAGACCCAATCAGTGCTGGTGTCCCTGTCCCCCCGCCTTCAGAGGTATATGTAATCATGAGAAAAAGAGAGCTGCAGCAGACCACTTTCTTCCTCTTGATTACTAATTTGTATCATGGAAGAGACAGTAATGCCAGTGATGATTCGGCGCAGAGCACATATGTCATAGCAACCACACGTGAACACGGGAATGCAAGTGCCAACACAGATGGAATGGCATCAGCATGCAAGGTAATTATAAGTGTTTTCATTTTTCTGAGGCAAACATTCAGATTAGAAAGGGGTGGACAACTCCTTTAAATGTGAGTGCTGAAAACCTGTCACTTCTGAGCAGGTGTGGACTGGGAGTGAAATTCAGTCCTGGCATTTGAAATCACACAGGCCCATGTTGTCCCCATGAACCAGATGAGATATATTACTAATATTACCCTGGATGGAGGAAAGGAAGATTTTCTACAACACCAAAATTTCTAATGATACCCGTGGCCTGCCGGGGTAAGTGACCATGTTAAGGACTGGCGGAATGCACCAAGTACAAGATGAAGTGGAACTAGGTGCGCTTGCAGTCCAAGGTCCACCGTGCAGGTAAAAACCCCGCTGCTAGTAAAGACGGACTATATGGCGGTACTATAAGAATACACACGTGGGTTAACTTCACCCTGTGTGAAGGAAGCGACCCTGTTGCGTCACAGGACCGCGGTACCGCACATAGAGCGCAAGCAAGGAGTCACTAATCTCAAACCCGAGACTGAGGATTTGAGTTCAGAAGACCCCATGCGCTCGACATCGCAACTGGGGTGTCAGAGGAACATAAATAATAATATAAAGGCACAAGAGTGCGTGCGGTGCCGCACTGACGGACGCCACTAACCACCCAGGCTTGGGTCAGGAAAGCGCAGAGCAAGCGCACGGCGCCGTACTGGCGGACACAGCAACTGGAAGCTGTAATGTGTGTTACGCGCTGTTGGATAAGTCGGGCGCTAGATAGCAAACATACACCTTCCGCGAACAGTCATTCAATAGGGAGGGTTATTTAAAGAGCGACTTTCACTCACAACACACACACATAATTACAAGACAATACTAGCACATGGCCGTGCGGTCATGCGCAGCTTATATAGTTGCAGCACAGGAAGCTGCTACCAAAGTTTTGCCCTTTCAGGACCTTCCAGGAGGACCAATGGGATGTGCTGCAATACCTGAGCATGTGACCCTCGATCTCCAATGGGAGATCCTGCCCTGGGCATGCTCAGACAGAGAAAAGCAGGACTTAGATCCAGAAATGTCCACTCGCCGCTGCCCAGCACTGGCTTCAATGGCAGAAGCAGGAAAAGCAGCAGTAACTCTTCGCACAGCGAGACGCTGGGATCGACGTCCCTGCTGAGCAGACTCCACTGCGGCTGGAGAAGAATGGGAGACCGCAGCGGAGACGGATCGAGATTCCCCCTGTGCAGCAGAGGAAACTCGACTCCTAACATTACCCCCCCTCCTAGGGCCCCCCCTCCTTGGGCCTCGCTACGTTCGAAGGCAGCAATGAGCTGCGGGGCCCGAATGTGCTCAACAGGCTCCCAGGACCTCTCCTCGGGGCCATAACCCTTCCAGTCCAACAAATAAAATTTTTTGCCACGTACCACCTTGCACCCCAAAATAGCGTTCACCTCATAATCATCCGTAGACGAACCCGATGTCCCAGCAGATGACTCGGAAAACCGGGACATATACATGGGTTTCAAGAGGAACACATGAAAGGTGTCGGTGATACCCAGGCGTGGCGGAAGGGCCAAACGATAGACCACAGGATTAACCTGCTCGAGGACCTTGAATGGACCCAAGTAGCGAGGAGCAAATTTAGTGGACTCAACTCGCAGCCTGATGTTACGAGCGGAGAGCCACACCAAGTCGCCAGGAGCAAAGGTCGGAGCGGGGCGCCGATGAGCATCGGCGGATGACCTCATTCTCTCCTTAGAGGCCCGAATGGCATCCTGAGTGCGGTCCCAAATATCCCATGCCTCCACAGCCCAGTCTGCCACCCTGGAGTCGGCGAAAGACACGGGCATAGGCACAGGTACCCGTGGATGCTGACCATAGTTGAGGAGGAATGGGGTTTGTTTAGTGGAGTCGGCTACGGCGTTGTTCAGTGCAAACTCTGCCCATGATAGCAAGGATGCCCAGTCATCCTGCCTGGCTGAAACAAAATGTCACAGGTATGTGACCAAGGTCTGGTTGGCCCTCTCTACCAACCCATTCGTCTCGGGATGGTAAGCGGAAGAGAGATTCAACTCTATACTGAGAAGACGACAATGCTCTCTCCAAAACCGAGACGCAAACTGGGGACCCCGGTCACTGACAATTTTGTCAGGCATACCATGTAGGCGGAAGATGTGTCTAATGAACAACGCTGCCAAGGCCCATGCAGAAGGTAACCGTGGTAGCGGCACCAAATGCACCATTTTTGAGAAATGATCGGTGATGACCCAAATGATGGTACAGCCGCGAGACTTGAGTAAACCCACGACAAAGTCCATCCCGACCATCTCCCAGGGCCTATCTGCCACCGGCAAGGGATAGAGCAACCCAGCTGGCCTTTGACGCGGAGATTTATTTTTGGCGCAGGAGACACACGCCAGAATATAATCCCTGACATCCCGGACCATATGCGGCCACCAGTACGTCCTCGCCAGTAGCTCAGATGTCCTCTTTGTCCCAAAGTGTCCACCCACCCTGGACGAATGAGCCCAAGAGAGAACCTCCGGTCGCAAATTAATGGGCACAAAAGTCTTGCCCGGAGGCACAGACTCTAGCGAAACCGGCGCTACGGTTCTAAGGCTCTCGGAAGGGACAATAAGCCGAGGCTCCTCTTCCTCCTCTTCAGTTGACATTAGGGAGCGAGAGAGAGCGTCAGCACGGATATTCTTCTCCCCGGCGAGATAATGAAGGGAAAAGTGGAACCGGGAGAAGAACAGGGACCATCTGGCCTGGCGAGAATTTAGCCGCTGGGCTGTTTGCCAATAGACCAAATTTTTGTGGTCCGTGTAAACTTGGAAGGGAAACCGCGCACCTTCCGGAAGGTGTCTCCACTCCGAAAAGGCCAACTTCATTGCTAGCAACTCCCTGTCCCCGATGGAGTAGTTTCTCTCCGCTGGCGTGAAGGTCTTAGAGAAGAAGAAGCATGGATGCTTCCGACCTTGAGCATCCTTTTGATAGAGGACTGCTCCAGCACCAACGGACGAGGCATCTACCTCCATTAGGAATGGCTTATCCACATCGGGACGATGTAGGATGGGAGCGCTAGCAAAGTGGGACTTAATAGAAGTGAAGGCCTTGGAGACCTCTTCCGACCACAATTTGGGATTCGCTCCCTTCTTGGTGAGGGCCACCAAGGGAGCTACCAGAGTTGAGAAGTGGGGAATGAACTGGCGGTAATAGTTTATGAACCCCATAAAGCGCTGCACCGCTTTAAGAGAATGGGGCTCTTGCCAGTCCATCACAGCCTGTAGTTTGGCAGGATCCATAGCCAATCCCTGGGCGGAGATGATATAGCCCAGGAAAGGTAAGGACTCCTGCTCAAACACACACTTCTCCAACTTCTCATAAAGAGAGTTTGCCCGTAGGAGGTCGAAGACTCTGCCAACATCTCTCCGGTGGGAGTCAATATCTGGAGAAAAGATGAGGATATCATCCAGATAGACTACAACCGAGGTGGAAAGCATATCCCGGAAGATGTCGTTGACAAAGTCTTGGAAAACGGCAGGTGCATTACAGAGCCCGAAGGGCATCACCAGATACTCATAGTGCCCATCTCTGGTGTTAAATGCCGTTTTCCATTCGTCCCCCTCACGGATGCGAATCAGGTTATAAGCACCCCGCAGATCTAGTTTAGTAAACACTCTAGCTCCCCGAAGCCTATCGAAAAGCTCAGATATCAAAGGCAAAGGGTACTTGTTCTTAACTGTGATAGCATTAAGACCCCTGAAGTCTATGCATGGACGTAGTTCTCCATTCTTCTTCTGCACGAAAAAGAACCCTGCCCCAGCAGGTGACACTGATTTCCTGATGAACCCTCTTGCCAGATTCTTTTGAATGTACTGAGACATTGCCTCCGTTTCCGGGAGAGATAATGGATAGACTCGACCCCGGGGAGGCTCAGCACCAGGCAAGAGATCAATAGGACAGTCATAGGGGCGATGGGGCGGAAAAGTCTCCGCTGCCTTTTTGGAGAACACGTCTGCATAAGACCAATATTGCTTGGGGAGAGAGGAAAGATCTGCGGGTACCTCTGTAGTAGCAACCTGAACGCACTCTCGATGACACCTGTTCCCACAAGATTCACCCCATCCCAGAATTCTGCCTGAGGACCACCCGATGCGAGGAGAGTGGTACCGTAACCAAGGTATCCCCAAGAGAACCTCATCAATTCCCTCAGGAATGACGAGTAGAGATATAATCTCCTGATGAGATGGTGACATGGACAGAGTAAAAGGGATAGTTTGATGTGTAATCTGTGCGGGCAGTGTCGACCCATTCACCACTCGTACCGTTACTGGTTGAGATAGCATGACCAGAGGAATTGCGTGACGTTGGGCGAAGGCTGAAGACATAAAATTGCCCTCCGCCCCAGAATCCACGCAGAGTTCTACCGAGTGAGAGGATGAGCCCAATGTTATTGTCCCCTTAAAGGACAATTTGGAGGCAAACGTCACCGTGTCTAGTGCACCTCCACCAACTACCACTAGACGCTGACGTTTCCTCGACCGCTGGAGACATCTGGAGGCAAGATGTCCTGACTGTTGGCAAAGATGACAAATCTGGAGTGCACGAGCGGTCCGGGACTTAGATCCCGCTGGTGACACTACCACAGGCTCATGGGGCTCAGGAGCCTGGTCTGGAGATTACAAAGGTTTGGCGAAGGTGGGAGCCAGCCGAAACCTCTGCCTACACTGGGCTCGCTCTAACCTCCGCTCGTGAAAATGGAGATCAATACGAGTGGATAGAGTTATTAATTCCTCCAGTGTGGCGGGAATCTCCCTAGTGGCCAGGGCATCCTTAACGTGGTCAGCCAGCCCCCTCCAAAATATTGGAATGAGGGCTTTATCCGACCACTCCAGCTCAGATGCTAAGGTGCGGAAGTGGACGGCAAAATGACTGACCAAGGACGAGCCCTGAGTCAATGCCAACAATTGGAGTGCCGTATCATGGGTGACACGAGGTCCTAAAAAGACCTGTTTCAGAGTGCTCAGAAACAACGGAGCACTCTGCACCACATGATCGCTACGCTCCCATAGCGGCATAGCCCACTGCAACGCCCTGTCCGATAGAAGAGACACTATAAATCCCACCTTAGCCCGCTCTGTAGGGAAACGAGAGGCCAGAAGCTCGAGATGGATAGAGGACTGACTCACGAAACCCCTACAAGACTTACTGTCACCAGAGAACTTCTCTGGAAGCGGGAGGCGAGTTAGAGTCGGGACAGGAGCGGCAGTGGACAAGGTGGCTGCAGCAACACTAGCAGCCTGAACAGCGACAGCAGTGACATCCACAGCTGAGGTTGAACGCTCAAGAGCCGCCAACCTTCCCTCCAGCTGCTGGATGTACCACTGTGAACGCTGATCGTCCATCATTTACTAGCCAGACCTTGGCGCTAGTATTATGTTAAGGACTGGCGGAACA
This sequence comes from Ranitomeya imitator, assembly GCF_032444005.1. Classification (NCBI taxonomy): domain Eukaryota; kingdom Metazoa; phylum Chordata; class Amphibia; order Anura; family Dendrobatidae; genus Ranitomeya; species Ranitomeya imitator. The sequence goes on along the minus strand of NC_091286.1, from coordinate 324,196,897 downwards.
CACCAAGTACAAGATGAAGTGGAACTAGGTGCGTTTGCAGTCCGAGGTCCACCGTGCAGGTAAAAACCCCGCTGCTAGTAAAGATGGACTATATGGCGGTACTATAAGAATACACACATGGGTTAACTTCACCCTGTGTGAAGGAAGCGACCCTGTTGCATCACAGGACCGTGGTACCGCACATAGAGCGCAAGCAAGGAGTCACTAATCCCAAACCCGAGACTGAGGATTTGAGTTCAGAAGACCCCATGCGCTCGACACCGCAACTGGGGTGTCAGAGGAACATAAATAATAATATAAAGGCACAAGAGTGCGTGCGGTGCCGCACTGACGGACGCCACTAACCACCCAGGCCTGGGTCAGGAAAGCGCAGAGCAAGCGCACGGCGCCGTACTGGCGGACACAGCAACTGGAAGCTGTAATGTGTGTTACGTGCTGTTGGATAAGTCGGGCGCTAGATAGCAAACATACACCTTCCGCGAACAGTCATTCAATAGGGAGGGTTATTTAAAGAGCGACTTTCACTCACAACACACACACATAATTACAAGACAATACTAGCGCATGGCCGTGTGGTCATGCGCAGCTTATATAGTTGCAGCACAGGAAGCTGCTACCAAAGTTTTGCCCTTTCAGGACCTTCCAGGAGGACCAATGGGATGTGCTGCAATACCTGAGCATGTGACCCTCGATCTCCAACGGGAGATCCTGCCCTGGGCATGCTCAGACAGAGAAAAGCAGGACTCAGATCCAGAAACGTCCACTCGCCGCTGCCCAGCACTGGCTTCAATGGCAGAAGCAGGAAAAGCAGCAGTAACTCTTCGCACAGAGTCAGACTGAGCGAGACGCTGAGATCGACGTCCCTGCTGAGCAGACTCCACTGCGGCTGGAGAAGAATGGGAGACCGCAGTGGAGACGGATCGAGATTCCCCCTGTGCAGGAGAGGAAACTCGACTCCTAACAGACCGTTTCAGCAACTTTGTGCTCCATCACAACTCTTAACGGTATGGATGTCTTGAGAACATCAATTCTGTTAACAACGTAGCAGACAAGGCAGCCCATGACCAGACAGGCAACTTTTGGTATCTGCCAGAATTGCCAGATGGCCAGTCCGGCCCTGCATCTGATCAAGGGGCAGGCAGGAGTAAAAAAAGCTTCATATTTATTTTACAAGCATCTTCACTGCCTCTAAAACAAGCCAGTACCACTATTGGCTAGGGCAAAATATGTTTCCATATAGGCAGACAAATAAAAAAACACGGAAAAATGGAGCATTTTAGATAACATCCTAAAGAACTTTGTAATGCAAGCAGAAGCTGGAATCAGTATAATGAGATCTAAAGAAATGATGAATCAGGCTTTAAAGGAGAGTAAGAAATGATTACGCAGTTTCTGCAAAATAGCAAATACCATAGTTAAGTGGAACTTAACAAAGATGCAGTGTCAGCACATTTGTGGATGCATTGAATTAAATTGCAACTGAAAAAATATTTGACCCCTGGATAAAGTCATCATACATCTTCCTTCGCGAGCTGTCAGAAAATGGGGCACAGAAACCAAATTGAATCTTTAGAGAAGAAGCGGGAAATGCAAGATTTTTATTCAACTCAGGGGCAGAATCAGATAAAATGTAAAAAATAAAATAAAATCCTAGGTTGTTCCATTACGGTCAAAAGCCAGTTTATTCTTTCTCACCCATATTATCGGTCTCTTCAAAGCAGTAAACCACTTTATCTTCTTGACAGAACAAATTGACTGGAAAATTACATAAAGCCATCAGCAGATGTTCTACTATACATTGTTTGAAAATCCCCCAATTGCAGAGCGATTTCAGAACCGTTTACAGTCTATCTGGATATTGTTTACTCCATCCAAGGTTTCTGCACATCATCACTTATTCTCTTGTGCCACAACCCATGTAATGTGTAAAACAAACAGTCTATAGCATAGTGTGCTGTTTTTTTTAAATACATAGTAGCCCTGCTTTATGTTATTTAATACGATATGTAAATCTCCCTGAATCAAAGCCAGCTACTCTGTAATAGCAAAAGTCAAAGTACAGACCTCAAGAAATTATGTTTGCCATTATGAATGGCCCTTAGAGTCAAACCTGTCAGACAACAAATAACAGAAAAAAAAAAAAAACACTTTCCTGCTTTCCCGTTCTCGGCAGCATGTCTGTAGCTGCTTGGAATACTAATCTGAACAAATCAGATGGCTTCTCCAAAATTACAATGCACAAGAGTGAGTTAAGCATCTGTACAACAATAAGGTTTGTCATCCATCATTTAGTGAATAGCATAAGGCAACTTATTGTCATTTAGTGCCAAGTAACATTCATCTAGATTGTCTGCTTGTCCACGTAATAAAAAATATCTGCAGAGTCTCTGATCCATTTCTGAATTTCTCATAAATTATCACCTCGGTTCACTGTTGAAACATAATGAAAAGTAATGGCGGAAGACAATCAAGCAAATCAAAATGTAAGCAATCCCCAAAGAGGGATTGTTTACTATGACTGCGTGTCTTAATTTAGCAGTCTGTGCACATTTCCATAAAACTGTACTGTATACTCTGAAATAGGTGTGTTTGATGTAATGAATAACCCCGCATTGTGGACTTACAACATTGAACATCTACATACAAGTTCCATTCTTCTGACAGAAAATTGTACAAAAATCCTGATGATTGCGCCCCTCTACCCCTACTAGTATACATGCATATTTATGAAATATCTGGCATATATTCAGTTTACCTAATTGAAGGAAAAGTCAATTTCCAGTATATATAGTATTCTATGTTTAAGGGAATTCATCTCCTGTTTTTATTGTTTTATCAGCAGTACAATTGTTATTGGGGATGTACTTGTTGTAGTCACACATTGGTGCCTGTGGTGGCCAGGAGGCAAAAATAATATTTTGCCACACATAGTAAATTAAAATCTTGTCTAAAAATGATAAATGATGGCTGGGGGCCAAGGCAGTTGCAAGTGCCCAATCTTTAAAATATGAGTACATTTGTGTTTTGCTAATAGTTTTCCAGTTTTCCATATAATGATTCTACAGATGGCAATACTGAGAGCGGTAGGCATTTTAGATAATGGAGAACATAATTTTTCATGAATTGTTCATCTATATTGATAGCTAAGCAAATGCAGGAGGTTGCAATATCTTATTGGAAGAGCAGTGAAAAATTAAAACATTATCCATCAATAATAAATTTAAGACACATCCACTAAAGATTATACCAGAAAATAACTCAAATCAACAGCTCATGCACATGGGTATACTATATGCATGGGCTTTATAGGGCAACACACAATGTGCTTTTGGATTTACATTATAGGCTAGCAAGTTTTCTGTTTGGCATAAAAATAACAAGGCAATACTACCTCCCACACATTTTTCTTATAGATTCTACATGAATACTGTCCTGTGTAGTTAAACTAATAATAATAAATCATGGTCACCTTTCAGCAGTATCAGTAAAGGTTGAGGTCCTGAGACCCTCACCAATCACTAAAATGGTATATACCAATAACAGAAGTTCCTCCCATATGATAGTGGATAATTTATCTTTTGCTGGGGGTCTAATAAAACCATGTTCTCATGATCAATGAGGTTACAAGCGGTTGAACCCACAGCAGTTGGGAAGTTATCTCCTATCCTATGGATACGGGGAAGTTCTAATCTTTGTACAGACTTTTAAAGAATAACTGTTGTTTTTGATATATTTAGATAAAAAATATATACTTGTATAATCTCAATAATGTAACAATCTGCCTTCACTGAATACAAATTTTGCCCCAAAATCAGTCTAGGAGAAGAAAAAAGCATACCTCTCTGATAAGATAAATGAAATTGTCATGAGGGGGTCATGTTCCTGTGGAAGACCTGGTGTTAGATGGTCACGTCGGGTAATGAATTGCAGTTCTTTTTTAGAGATTTGTGATCTCTGATCTGATTTGTGATTTGTGTCCTATATTAAATGGTTAGTTTCCTCTGCTGCTGAGGAGGTTTAGGACCCTTTCTATTCTGGTCAGAAACATGCAGCTCCATTTCAGCTGCTTATAATTTGGTCATTACCTCTTCCTATAAAAACTGGTCAGACCTTCTTGTCCCTGCAGGTGAAAGATTCATCTTCCTGAGCTGTGTGCTAAAGATAAGTAGTTGGAGTATAGTTGTTGTAGTAATGTTCTGCAGTTTGATGTAGTACGTGTGTGTTTATCTCTCGGTTCCTGATCCCATTTAGTTTATTCCTCCCTGTCACTATACTCCTCCCTATTGTTGGTTAGTGCTTTTTTTATAATAGAAGTTTTCTGTTATCCCTGTTTTGTTTTTACGTCTTGTTTACCTTACATTTCTGTCCTATGCATGCCTCATGTGGTGGAGGAAAGGACAGATCAGGTTTTAACAGTATAGTAAGGTCAGAGACTTGGGAATCTCTATCTTCAAGAGTACCCCTCTTGAAGGGGATAGTTACAGTCCCAGTTTCAGGGACAGTTTGAGGCCTCCCTTCCTTACCAAAGACCTTCACAGCGTGACAGAAGTTTGCTCTCTTCACTTGTATTTGTCATGCTGCTGTCAATGCAAGAAGGTGCAGGCTTCACTAGATGGCAGTAGAGAGGAAGGAGGTCTGCATCTAAACAGAGCTGACCTGCAGTGCAGCAGTGAGGCTACCACAGGTGGCAGCAGAGTAGTCACACAAGCAGGGTCAAATCCTAGACTGCAGCGCAGTACCAAAGGAATAAGCAAACTCGCAGTCAGAGACAAGCCATGTAGTCAGTAATGGTCAGGAGGGGATAAGACAAAAGACAAAGGACAGAAACAGGTCAGGGAACAAGAAAGTCAAAACCAGGAAGTCTGCTCACTAAAGGGAAACACTAAGTCAAGACGGGAGTAGGGGAAAACAGAGACACGGGTTCAGACAGCAAACAAGGCAGGACCAATCAGAGCAATCTGAGTCAGCTACAGCAGCACTAGGCAAAAACTAAAATTGCCTGCAGGAAGCAGCGGTGATAAATAGCCAACCTGAACCGAGACAGAGGCTGAGAAAGGTTAAATCTTGACATGACCAGAACAGGAAAAAGAGAAAATGGGAAACAAAACCCGGTCTCGATCATGACAGTGTTAGGGCTAGCAGAACACACCGAGTAAATATAGATGTTTTTATTGTTATTGGTGCGTTCGCAGCCCAGGGTCCGCCATGCAGGAGAACCTGCTGCTAGCAAACAGCGGCACTATATGGCGATATGGACTAACTCAGTTAATTCACCGAGTAGCCATGAAAGCAAAGCACTGTGCCCTGTTAGACTTCACAGAGGCACAGGCTAACTGCCCAAACAGAGAGCAGTCGGTGGTCACGCATGCACACAAAACTCCTCGCCAGAGGTGCCAGCATTCTAGGGGCTTATTTCAGCCAGGTTTCTGAATACATAGAAACACAATCTCCTCGCCGGAGGTGCCAGCATTCTAGGGGCTTATTTCAGCTGGGTTCCTGAACACACTCTTATGTGACCACACTGGCGCAAAGCACATAACATAGAACAATACTAGCGCATGGCCGTGCGGCCATGCAAGCCTTGAATAGCTGCAGCACGTACAGGACCTTCCTAGAAGGACCATTGAGAAGCTGCCACAGAGCGTGAGCACCTACAGGACCTTCCTGAAAGGACCAATGGCCTTAGGTGCAGAAACTGATCATGTGACCCTCGATCTCCACTGAGAGATCTTACTCTGGGCATGCTCAGAACGAGAAAAGCAGGACTTAGTCCTAGAAGCATCTGCTCGCCGCTGCCCAGCACTGACTCCAATGGCAGAAGCAGGAAAAGCAGCAGTAACTCTTTGTGCAGAGTCAGACTGAGCAAGACACTGGGACTGATGTGTCCGCTGAGCAAGCTCCACTGTGGCAGGAGAAGAGTGGGAGACCACAGCGGAGTTGGCCCTAGATTCCCCCTGTGCAGAGGTGGGAACTCGACCCCTAACAGACAGTATTATTAATTTCATAGATATTATTGTATGTATATATATATACTAGCTATTGAACCCGTTCTACGCACGGGTGGCGAGCATTTATATTGGTATATGGTCTCCATCCTGGTATGTGCTGCTCCATCCTGCGTCCCCATCCTGTCATGTGCTGCACCCATCCTGCGTCCCCATCCTGTCATGTGCTGCTCCATCCTGCATCCCCATCCTGTCATGTGCTGCTCCATCCTGCGTCCCCATCCTGTCATGTGCTGCACCCATCCTGCGTCCCCATCCTGTCATGTGCTGCACCCATCCTGCGTCCCCATCCTGGTATGTGCTGCACCCATCCTGCATCCCCATCCTGCATCCCCATCCTGTCATGTGCTGCACCCATCCTGCGTCCCCATCCTGGTATGTGCTACACCCATCCTGCATCCCCATCCTGTCATGTGCTGCACCCATCCTGTGTCCCCATCCTGTCATGTGCTGCACCCATCCTGCGTCCCCATCCTGGTATGTGCTGCACCCATCCTGCGTCCCCATCCTGGTATGTGCTGCACCCATCCTGCGTCCCCATCCTGTCATGTGCTGCACCAATCCTGCGTCCCCATCCTGGTATGTGCTGCACCCATCCTGCGTCCCCATCCTGGTATGTGCTGCAACCATCCTGCGTCCCCATCCTGGTATGTGCTGCACCCATCCTGCGTTCCCATCCTGGTATGTGCTGCACCCATCCTGCGTCCCCATCCTGTCATGTGCTGCACCCATCCTGCGTCCCCATCCTGGTATGTGCTGCACCCATCCTGCGTCCCCATCCTGCGTCCCCATCCTGGTATGTGCTGCACCCATCCTGCATCCCCATCCTGCGTCTCCATTCTGGTATGTGCTGCAACCATCCTGCATCCCCATGCTGCGTCCCCATCCTGGTATGTGCTGCAACCATCCTGCGTCCCCATCCTGGTATGTGCTGCAACCATCCTGCGTCCCCATCCTGTCATGTGCTGCACCCATCCTGCGTCCCCATCCTGGTATGTGCTGCAACCATCCTGCGTCCCCATCCTGTCATATGCTGCACCCATCCGGGGGCCTGAGCAGGCGGGGACACCGGCACGCTGTGGGGGTCAGGTGCCGGTATCGCCGCCAGCTCAGGCCTCCCGTTCCACCGCTGGGTGCCGCCATCTTCCCGGTCTCCAGGCTGTGACTGTTCAGTCAGAGGGCGGTGCCGGTGCGCATTAAACGCGTCATCGCGCCCTCTGAACTGAAGGTCACAGGCCGAAGACCGGGAAGATGACGGCGCTCAGCGGTGGAACGCAGGAGAGGTGAATATGGCCGATACTCACCCTCCTGGCGGTCCCTGCTTCTCTGTTGGAGATCGCGGTGTGCGTTCAGTGTGAACGCATACCGCGATCTCCCGGGAGCGTCACTCTGTGAGGCCCAGACTGTGCCGGCGCTTGCGCCTGCGCAGTCTATAAAGGCTTCGGACAGAGTGACGCTCCCAGCATTATATTATAGATATATATATATGTATATATAAATATATATATATATAGGAAAAAAAGTATTTAGTCAGTGACCAATTGTGTGAACGAATCCAGAATCCAGAAAATCACCTTGTCTGATTTGGCAAGATTAATTTTGCAAATTATGGTGGAAAATAAGTATTAGGTCATTAACAAAAGTTCATCTCAAATTTTTGCTATATATCCTATGTTGGCAATGAAAGTGGTCAAACATTTTCTGTAAGTCTTCACAGGGTTGGCACACACTGTCGGTGGTATGTTGACCCTTTCCTCTATGCAGATCTCCTCTAGAGTAGTGATGTTTTGGGCCTGTCTCTGGGCAACACGGACTTTCATCTCCCTCCAAAGGTTTTCTATGGGGTTGCCCTGGTGGTGTTATTGGGATCATTATCATGCTGAAAGACCCATCCATGTTTCATCTTCAATGCCCTTGCTGATAGAAGGAGGTTTGCAAAATCTCACGATACATGGCCCCATTCATTCTTTCATGTACACGGATCAGTCGTTCTGGTCCCTTTGCAGAGAAACAGCCCCAAAGCATGATGTTGCCACCCCCATGTTCCACAGTAGGTATGGTGTTCTTTGGATGCAACTCCGCATTCTGTCTCCTCCAAACACGACAAATTTTGTTGCTACCAATCACTTATACTTTGTTTTCATCAGACCATATGACATTCTCTCAAAACTCTTATGGATAATCCAAATAGTCTTTAGCAAACTTCAGATGGGCTGGCTTAAGCAGGGGGACACATCTGGCACTGCAGGATCTGAGTCCCTAGCAGCGTAGTGTGTTATGTAGTGTTGTTATGGTAGTCCCAGCTCTATGCAGGTCATTCACTAGGTCCCCCTTTGTGGTTCCAGGATTTTTGCTCACCGTTCTTGTGATCATTTTGACCCCAAAATAATGCAAGTAAAGTGAATGAATGAATAATACTAGATGATACTAGATGACTAGATAATACTAGATGGAGGCCTGATGCAATCGCATCGGGAGGGTGGTAACATATTTTCTAAAAACAGTCAGTTAAATATTTTACCTCACAAAATGAATCCACTGTGATCCCCTGCTGTAATGTCAGTATTGTGTTTTGCTTCCTCCTCTGCCCAGAACATGTGGTATGTTCCGTACACGGTCAGACACACTCATCCCTGTGTCTGACCGTGTACAGAACATACCACAGCTCCTGGGCAGGGGAGGTAGCAAAAGACAATACTGACAGTAAAGCAGGAGATTGCAGAGGATACATTTTGTGAGGTAAAATATATTTTAAAAGCAGTCAGTGAAATATTTTACCTCACAAAATGAATCCACTGTGATCCCCTGCTGTAATGTCAGTATTATCTTTTGCTTCCTCCCCTGCCCAGGAGTTGTGGTATGCTCTGTACACGGTCAGACACAGTCAATTTTTAAAATGAACTTTCGCTTGAGGGAAAACCCCTCTAATGTAACCAGCTTCCTCTGCCTGTAGACACGTTGCGCATATGCCGCCGGGATCAGCCGAATGATTCACTTCACCTGCGCTTAATTCACCCAGGCACAGTAAATCAGACTGCCACCATCTGTGTACAGACAAATAGCGGAGGTCACATTAAAACTGTGCATGCGCTCCTCTTGTGCAAAGATGACAGCAGTCAGTGAATCATTCCGCTGATCCTGGCAGTGGCGTGTTACAAGGCAATTATATAAATAGATAACATGTACATATTAGAGAAGTAAACTTTTTTCTTCTCCTGGACTAATTTTAGGACAAAATCTTTATTGAGTGAAGACATATATTACATTATTGAAGTATGAGATGATAGTTGCTGCAGAAAGTGGGGAGGATCTAGAGGTAGAGACAGATATTTAAACCTATCTGAAATGACAGTTACACTTTCAATGAAAAAAGCCAAGTTTATAACATTCTGAAAATGTGAAAGGTTATGTTTCATTACAATAGATGGATGATCCATCTCCACTATTTTTATTTACTCTAGTATTTTTTAGAGTCTTCCCTAATAATGAAGTAATGCTAATTAATCATTGTCAGTCCCGTATTACGGTCCATATATAACCTTTCCATTTAATGATCTAAAATTTTTCTCGCAATGATCTTTAGCAGCTAAATGCTAATCTCCACTGTGACAAGAGAAAAAAAATGTGATAATATACAGGAAATGTGTGTATTCTCTGGCAAGTATGTGCTCCTGAATCCTCCAGCTGTGAAAGTGAATAAGAACTGTAAGTGGCTTACATCTCATCTATATAGAGCTCGTAGCTTTGAGGTAAAGGCAACCACCTGCGTCCAAAGTGTTTATATATTAGATTGTTGTTGAGAATGAACATCCCAGTATTTTCTTATCATCTTTTGACATGCCATTTTCTATTTGGCTCCATTAAGTATTACCAAGCCTCTTACACTCTGCATAAGCTACAAAATTAATACAAATAATTATATCCTGAATCATCATCAATGCTGAATCAACAGGTTTTAACACTAGAAATTGCCACCACTAAAGAAACTAAAAATGAGGCGACAAACACCACTTAAGTGGCATCAATTGCACCAGAGTTTCTTAAAATGGTTGGTGAGGTGAATTTCAAAAATCATCAAGCTTTTAGTCTCCCAAGGATGACACAGGAGTAGAAAAGTCCTTGCGGATCCAGGATTTGTTCATCTTGATGAACATTAGTCTGTCTACATTGTCACTGGACAGCCCCAGCGCTGAACACACGTTCAGAGAGAACGCTGGCTGTGGGGCACATCAAGATCTCCAAGGTGTGAGTGGCGAGCTCAGGCCATTTTTCCTGATTGGAAGCCCAAAATGAGCTAGGGTCCAGTTTCATAGTCATGGCATCGATGTTAGCTTGGAAATACTCCTGTACCATCCTCTCTAGGCGTTGGCTATGCATCAGACTTCTTGTCTCCTGTGGCCTTGCAAAGGATGGTCTAAAAAATTCTTGAAACGATTGGAAAAAATTGCTGTTACCACCAGATACGATTTTACTGTTACGGTTTGAGTGATGACTCGACAGTCCCAAGGTTTGCAAGTTAGAACTCATAGATTCACTACGTGCACCACTGGTGTTTTGTGGGAAAGCAGATGTAAGATTCTGTAACAGTCTCTGCTGATACTCCTGCATGCGTGATCCCTTTCTATGGCAGGAATTATTTTGCCAAATTTACTTTTGTAACAGGGATCTAAGAATGTGGCAACCCAGTAGTTGGCATTACTTCGGATTCTGACAATCTGAGGGTCATGCTGCAGGTAGTGCAGCAAGAAGGCACTCATGTGTTTTGCGCTTCCAGGAGGACCAAGTCCTTGTTGTCTTGGTGGCGGCGAGGTGAGAATCATGCTTCCTTCCTCTGACCTCTCCCCCCAACCTCGCACAACAGAAATTTGATCAAGGTCTCCCTCATCTGATGAGTCTTCCATGCCCAGCGCCAGTTCGTCCTCCACTTCTTCCTCTCCTCCAATGCCAGCCGCCTTGGTACTGCCAACCGTCTGAACTTTGGAGATATTATCTCTTCCGCATACAACTCCTCCATTTCCTCCTCCTCCTCCTCTCGTCCCACCACCTGACTCCGAATAGTGTTTAAGGTGTGCTCCAGCAAGTAAATGACCGGAATAGTCATGCTGATATGCTGATAATGTAATCATCAGCACTAAACATCTTTGTCGCTATTACAAAACGGTGCAGACTGTGCATAGGTCCCTGATTTAAGACCATTCCTGCAGTGTGATTTACCCCCCCCTCTGGATCTCGTTTGCCCAGGCTATACGTCATAACGTATTGCACCAGGGCTCGTCGGAGCTGCCACAGTCACTGCAACATGTGCAGAGTTGAATTCCACCGTGTGGGCTCATCGTATTTCAGCCGGTGAACTGGCAGGCCCAACAACTTCTGTAGAGATGTAAGTCGTTGAGCTGCGGGATGCGAATGGCGGAAGTGAGCACACAGTGACTGAGCCCTCTGCAGAAGCCCATCTAGTCTGGGATAGTTAGATAAAAATTGCTGGACAACCAGGTTCAAAACGTGAGCCATACAAGGCACGGGTGTGACATTACCCCGGCAAAGGGCCGCACCAAGGTTTGCAGCATTGTCGCACACGGCCTTCCCTGGCTGCAGGTTCAGTGGAGACAGACATTGATGGAACTCGGTCTCCAGAGCTGGCCACAACTCCTCAGCTGTGTGACTCACATATCCCAGACATTTCAAGGTAAACACTGCCTGATGCCATTGAGCCCTGGTGACAGCATAGTAAGGAGGTGTGCAGGATTCCTTCTGCACAGTTAGAACGTGGGTGGCATTACCAGACAGGCTTTGGGCGCAGGTGGAGGACCGACAGGAGGTTGAGGAGGCCGAAGCAGTGGAGGAACTTCTAGATACAGAGGATCGATGAGCAACTCGTGGGATAGGCAAGACTTGGACAGCAGCCCCTTCTCCTGATGTCACCATAGTTACCCAGTGCCCAGTCACCGACATGTAACACCCCTGTCCATATCTACTCATCCAAGAGTCTGTGGTGAAATGCACCCTGTCACACACAGAGTTTCTCAAGGAAGCGGTGATGTTGTGTGCGACATGCTGGTGTAGCGCAGGTACAGCTTTCTTTGAGAAGTAGTGGCGACTGGACATCTGGTACTGGGGCACTGCGATGGACATAAGGTCTTGAAAATCCTCTGTGTCCACCAGGCGGAAAGGCAGCATTTCTGTAGCCGACAGCTTGCAGATGGTGAAATTCAACCTCTTAGCTTTGTTATGGTTAGGAGGAAATGGTCTTTTACTTGTCCATATCTGAGGGACCGAGGGCTGGCTGCCGTGCTTATTCGGGGTTGAGTAGGGTGTCCCTGGCAGACTGCTGGTCTGTGAGGAAGGTGCAGGCAGAGATATTATGTTGCCTTGATCAAAATGTGGTGGTCTCGATGTCGGAGAGCGCTCAATACCAGCAGGTGTTTTTTGCACTTGCAAATGTCCTGACGACCTGCCAATCACACTGGCTGTTGCGGGTAAAGAGGTGGAAGGTCTGCATTGTAGCACAGTGAGCTTCCCACTGCAACTTATGCCTCATATCCATGTGATGGTTCATGGATGAAGTACTCAAACTATTCATTTTTTTGGCCTCTACTGAGATTTTGGTGACAAATCGTACAGACAACATGAGTTGGGTTATCCTTTGCGATCTCAAAAAATGCCCAGGCTATGAGAGGCTTAGAGCCCATGCGATCTGAAGAGCCACCACGACATGTGCTCAGAGGCACAGTTGCGGTTGAGTATGCAGTTGTTGATGTGTTTCCAGTACTCCGTCTCTGTCCTGGAATGCACAACCTAACCTCGTCGTCAGACTCATCACTAGCATCCTCCTCCACCTCTTCTGCTGACCTCAGGGACTGGTGGACTGTGGGTTGACAGCAAGTGGGCTCTCCAACCTCATCATCATCACCCTGTGTGTTCTCAAACCTGTCATCCTCAGAGCCAACCTCTTCCTGCCCTTACCAAAAAGTCAAGTTTTCTTTCCGCTCAGGTATCTCAGTCTCATCATCATCTTCCTCATTGTCTCCACCAACAGGAGTTACAGTTTGGGAACAAGTGTCTACATTATGCTCAGAACCTTCTTCATCTTGGCTTGGATCTGACTCACAAAGATTCAGGGCATCAGTGCAGATCATTTCCTCATCTGGATTCACAGAAGCTCTGGAGCAGACCTCTGATTCCCAGGCTATAGTATGAGTAAACAGATCATCAGACTCAACCATCTGTGTTACCCCATACTCAGACGGGTGGCTGGAGACTTGGGAGCTGTGAGGAAGCAAGTGCAATTGGGGTGACACCTCTGAGGACTGGAATATTTGTGATGTTGGAGTTGAGGTGGAGGAGAGCCCACTTTAACGAGCACTTGATATTCATTCAAGCACCTGCTGTTTTTGTGCCTCTTCTGGAATTTGTAGCGATGCTCATAGCGATGGTCGTAAGAAAGGGATCATATCATTTGCCACTCATTTTGGTGCTTTACTAATTGGCAACTCTGTATCTGTAGTTGTTGGCACAAAAATCGATGGATGGAAACCAAGCAGAGCTGAGTGGCCAAACTGTGGTACTGGGACCAAAACGATTTACTGGGTTAGATGCAGTAAAAATTTAGATACACAGGCGGTGTAGTTAGCTTCATAGGCGGGCTACTCCGCTGATGTGCAGACACTGTTCCTAGGCCCAAAATGATTTACTGGGCTATATGCAGTAAAAATTTAGATACACAGGCGGTGTAGCTAGCTTCACAGGTGGGCCACTCCGCTCATGTGCAGACACTGCTCCTCGGCCCAAAACGATTTACTGGTTAGATGCAGTAAAAATTTAGATACACAGGCAGTGTAGCTAGCTTCACAGGTGGGCTACTCCGCTGACATGCAGACACTGCTACTAAGCCCAAAATGATTTACTGGGTTAGATGCAGTAAAAAATTAAATACACAGGTGGTGTAGCTAACTTCACAGGCGGGCTACTCAGATGACTACCTGACAATGCTACTAGCAGAAAAGGATTGGCTGAGCTAGATTACACTAAATGCTGTGACAAACATTTGCACAGCACTGGCACAGACCAGCCTGGCAAAAAGTGCTATGAACTGCTGTAACCTACCCTGAAAAGGGCAGATATTAAAACTAGTCCCGACTCCCTAAACCTATCTCTCAGAAAATTTGCTCACAAAAAAGACTCTTAGACTGTATAGTGCAAACAGCAGCAGTGGTGTCGTCTAACACTAAGATGCAGCAGTGAGGAAATGGTGGCGACGGGGAAAATGGCTGGTTCTTATAAGGCAAGTACATGTGACATACACAGCCAATGACACGTACACTTGCTTGTGTGCATCACATGCACATTGCTGTGTGTCTGTGCACTGCTGATAGGCTGAGAGACTGCACTGCCCCACTGTAAATGCAGGAAAGAAAAAAAAATGGAGATCGGCATTTTTTCAACACAGATCTATCCCCCGCCCACTATACATTGAAACAGTCTATTAAAAATGATAAACAGTTTTAATGTGCAAATTAAGTTAGGCTTTTGGTGAATGAACAGTTATCAAACAGAAATTCGAATAGCCACATTTTAAGCAAATTGTTTGAGTTCGTTGAACGACTTGAACACCGCCCAAAACAGCTTGAATTTGAAATTGGCGAACAGTTCGACTCGAACACCGCTCATCTCTAAACCCGAATAAACAAGCTCTCCATGCATGTGTTGTGACAGTGAAACAACCCCGACACATGCACCTGAGGCACCAGACAGCTGATCAGCAGGAGTGATCCAGGTATCCAGGATCCCTCTGCAGCTTATTTGGTAAGCGCTATACCTTGCCGAATATGGAGGAAGCAGAACAAATTTGCTCATCTCTATTTCTCACATCTAATAGATTTCAATAAATGTAAAAAAAACAATCTTACATACTTACCTATGAATTTGCCATCTTTACAGTCCTGCTGCTCATCGTGGTCCAAAACTGCCTTACAAAACAAGGCAATGATGTATTTGCCAGCGCTATATGGAGTCTGTCGCAATTCTCAGGGTGTTGCAGTATTTTTTTCTGCAATGATTTCACTTCAGTAGCCAGCTGGTTAAGTTCATCATAATCTATTTTTATGGTTCAGAAACCTCATTTGTAGAAATATTCCACTTTTTTCTGCTTATTTAATAAGCTTCGTAAAACCTGAAATTTCTATCATGGTGTAATGTACTGCTAAAAATATGAATGAGTGCATGTTAATTAGATGAGTAAACTTGTTCAGAAAATGTTTGCCAATCTAAAATTCAGCACGAACATTACACATTACGATTCATGATTGGATTCCCAAGCTTTTTTCCAAAGTTCTATAAATGACCAAGTTCGCTAAGGCCTCTTTCAGACGTCAGTGTTTCTGGTAACAGCACGGGCCACAAACATCCCACTCACTAGTTATCAGTGTGACACTTGCCGGTGCCAGGAAATCAGCAATACATTTTGTGCTGTTCCCCAATACCGGGTGCTAAAGAAGACAGCTCACATCACTGTCCCCTGCTCGTGTTGCGATCAGCGCTAGCAAGGGACAATGTTAAGAGTTGTATTCAACTGTTAACAGTGAAAGCAGGCGGAGGCTGATGGTAGTAGTCAAATCAATCAATAAATAAATATCTCCTGTATTTTTGATAACCTGCCAGGTAAAACTGACAGCTGCGGGAAGCAAACCTCAGCTGTCAGCATTGGCAAGGCTGGTTATCAAGAATAGAAGGGTCCCCACGCCTGATTTTGTAATTATTTAAATAAATATTTTTTAAAAATGGCATAGGGCCTCCCCATTTTTGACAACCAGCAAAGCTAAAGCTGACACCTGGGGTTGGTATTTTCAGGCTAGTAAGGGGACATGGATATTGGCCTGCCAGCCTAAAAATAGCAGCCCACAGCAACCCCAGAAAAGGCGCATCTATTAGATGCACCAATACTGGTGGTTTGCCTGTCTCTTCCCATTTGCCCTGTGATGGTGGCAAGTAAGGTTCATATTTGTGGAGTTGATGTTACCTTTGTGTTGTCCGGTGACATCAAGCCTACGACTTAGTAATGGAGAGGCATCTATAAGACACCTGTCCATTACTAATCCTATAGTTATATTGTAAAGAAACACAGCCAGAATAAAGTCCTTTAATTGAAAGAATGACACAGACTCCTTTAATTAATCCAAATTAAACCATACTCACGTCATCGCCCAGTCCATAGAAGCCATGGTCTCCTGTAATAAAACAAAAATGGGGGGCCCCCCAGCCATTTTTTAAAATTATTTATTTAAAGAATGTAAAAATGCATCTTGTGGACCCCTCTATTCTTGATAACCAGCCTTGCTAGTGCTTATGTAATGAAACCGATGGTGTCACTTGCGTAGCCTAGGGGATGCTATCAGGGGTAAAGGGAACAAAAGCAGGGTGTGGAGGAATAAGGCAAGCAGTGCGCAAGGACCTGGAACTAAGCAGTGAGCGCAGGACCTGGAACTAAGCAGTCCCTTGATAACAGGGAGCGGAGTCACCGTGCGTGCGGCCAGGGAAGGCAGCTGGGAGCATGGAGTACAGGGCACAGGATGTAAACATAGCCAAAGGAGAGACGAGGATCAAAAGCCAAACTAGAGTGTAATACCTAGGGATAAGCCAGAGAGTAAACCGAGATGAGCCAAGAGGTCAGATAACCAGTAAGAACAGAGCAGTACAATGCAGGATACGGAGGCAGAAGTCAGGGGAAAAACCAGGTCATACACAGCAAAAAAAGCTCACATGCACAGAGGCACAATGATTACGAATGGGTAACCTGGGTCAGCAGCCACAAACTGAGTGTACAAAAGAATCACTGACACCAAACCCTGGAACTACCAACATCAAATAGCTGCCCCAGAACCAATGAGAGGCAGACTAGAATTAACCCTGACCTGACCAGGATGAAGTTGGCACCATCTTGTCAGAGTCATGACAATACCCCCTTCTCAACAGGGGGGCCACCAGACCCCCAGGTTTCCCAGCATGAACCGGTCAAGCAGGAAACCAGGATCATTCCTCAGGTCCATACCCTTTCCAGTGCACAAGATATTGGAGGGAACAGCGGACCAACCAGGAATTCAGGATAGGCTCCACCTCAAACTCCTCCTGACAACCCACCAATACAGGCAGCGAGGGACCCAGCGATGCTTCTTCCACAGCCCCCAATGGTTTCAGCAGGGCCCTATGAAATACATTTTGAATCTTAAAAGATACTGGGAGGCGCAAATGAAATGCCAGTGTGTTAACCACCTCGGTGATCTAATAAGGACCAGTAAATTTAGGCCCCAATTTTGCCAAAGGAAGCTTAAGCTTAGGGTTCCTAGTAGACAGCCATACCTTATCCACAACCCGAAGGGTAGGTCCCATCGTCCGTCTCCTGTCTACAAAAATTTTTAACTTCCTCTGAGCCTCCCCAATATTCTTATGTACTTCCCACCCCAAATTCGCCAACTGCCGTACAGCTAAATCAGCCCCTGTGCAACCGGAGTCCAGATGAGAAAACTCCCCAAAGTGTGGATTAAACCCATAGTTACAGTAGAAAGGGAGGTACCGGTAGAGTGGTTAACACGGTTATTAAACGCAAACTCTGCTAAAGGTGAGGCATTGGACAAATCATCTTGACTGGAAGTGGAAAGACAGTGCAAAATTTGCTCTAAGGACTCATTGGTCTGTTCGGTCTGACCATTGGACTCCAGATGGTATGCAGACGAAAAGAACAATTTAATACTCAATCTTTACAAAACGCCCTCAAAAACCTGGACCCAAATTGCACACCATGGTCAGACACCACATTCAGGGCTACAACCACATGTTGAACGAGCAACCTAGACAAAGTTTCAGCAGAGGGCAGTGCCACCAAGGGTACAAAGTGTGCTTGCTTAGTAAACCAGTCCACTACCACACAGATGACAGTATTACCTTTGGAAGGAGGAAGATTGGTGATAAAATCCATGGACAAATGTGTCCAGGGTCTCTCGGGAACTGGCAAAGGCACCAATTCCACAGTCGCCCAGTTATGAGATCTCTTAGTTCGGGCACACACCTCTCAGGCAGACACAAATTTCTTTACATCAGACGCAAGCAATGCCCATCAAAAAACTCTCATGAGTAGCCGAAATCCCCGGATGTTCACTCAGTGCCAAATCATGGAACTCCTGGAGGACTCAGAGTCGAAATTGAACAAATTTTTCCAGTGGCTTGGATTGGGGAGCCTGAGACTGGGCTTCCAAATCTCCCGTTCCAAGTCTGCCAACACATCAGCCACCACCACCCCAGACTGAAGAATGAAGGATGGAGAATCGGGGAGAGAAAATAGATCCAGACTTATGTGGCCTTCATATTCTTTGATCCCAAATGAAAAGTGATTGAGAACTGGAACTTGGAAAAAAGTGACCATCTAGCTTGCCTAGGGGTCAACCTTTTAGCAGACTCAATCTACACCAGGTTCTTGTGATCAGTAACTACTATAATGGGATGAACCGCCCCCTCCAAAAAATGCCTCGATTCTTCAAAGGCCAACTTAACCACAAGAAGTTCTTGATTACCCACGTCATAATTTCTTTCCGCCGGGGAGAACTTCTTGGGAAGAAGGCACATGGTCTAAAATTGGTCAAAGGAGTGGACTCCTGGGACAACACTGCCCCCCACTCCCATCTCTGAGGCGTCAACCTCCACCACAAAGGGTTCAGATGGATCTGGTTGAACCAGAACCGAGGCAGTCATGAAGCCTTTTTCAGGGTGAGAAATGCCGCTACTGCTGAGGCAGAGCAGTTCTTAACATTAGCTCCATTCCATGTCAAGTCAGTGAGGGGCTTGACCACCTGTGAGAACCCTTTAATAAACCTCCAGTAAAAATTGGTGAATCCCAAGAAGTGCTGAAGGCCTTTAAAGTCCCGGGGCTGCACCCAGTGCACAATGACCTGCACCTTTTTGGGATCCATGCGAAACCACTCACAAGAGACAATGAACCACAAGAAAAGCAGTCCCTGGACAACAAAACAAGGATTTCTCTAGCTTAGGGAAAAGTTGGTTCTCCCTCAGTCTTTGAAGAACGCCTGAAGGTGACCAATACAGACACACAGATAAGGTTATATGCCCTCTCCAAGTCTAATTTTGAAAACCATTTGGCCCCGGACAATTGATTACACAAATCAGGAATGAGTGGGAGGTGATATGTTTTTCTTACAGTAATCTTGTTAAGTTCCCAAAAGTCAAGGCATGGGCGGAGACCACCCTCTTTTTTTTTTTACAAAAAAGAAACCTGCAGCAACAGGAGACACGGAAGGCCGGATATACCCCATGCGGAGGCTCTCAGATATGTACTCCTTCATGGCGGCCCACTCAGGACAAGAAAGGTTAAACGGTCTGCCCTTGGGCAATTTAGCCCCAGGAATCAAGTCAATGGCACAGTCAAAAGGGTGGTGCGGTGGTAACCTCTAGGCCTAACTTTCAGAGAACACGTCCTCAAAGTCCTTCAGGTACTTCAGAATACCCTCCAGACTGACAGACGACATAGACACAGAATTCAGACATTTGTTTTCACAGTTGGATCCTGATTTAACAGTCTCCCAGGCCTCCCAGTCAATGACTGTATCATGACATTATAACCATATGTGGGGGAAATCAACTGTTTGGGCACACAATAGGGCTTGGAAGAGAAGGAGCGCCATTTCACTTTTTGAATGTAAAATTTGATGGCATAATTAAATAGTTCAAACCCCTCCCCCCCACAAGTGACAACATTTTGAAAACTAGACCCCTTAGGAAACTTATCTGGATGTGTATGGAACACCTTGAACCCACAGGTGCTTCAAAGAAGTTTACAACGTTAAGCCATGAAAGTAAAACAAAATCACATTTTTCTTATAAAAATCTTTTTTAGCTCCAAATTTTGCATTTTTATAAGGGTAACAAGAGAAATTGCTCCACACAGTGGAGGAAAACAACTGTTTGGGTACACGGCACGGCTTGGAATGAAAGGAGCACCATTTGACTATTTGAATGTAAAATATGTTGGAATAATTAGTGGATGCCATGCCTCGTTTGAAGAGCCCATCATGTGCCTAAGAAGTGGAAAACCCCCACAACACTTTGTATATTAGACCCCTTAAGTAACTTATTTAGATGTGTATTGAGCACCTTGAACCCACAGGTGCTTCACAAACGTAGAGCCGTAAAAATAAAATAAATCACATTTTTCCCAAATATATATTTTTAGCTCCATATTTTTCATAAGAGTAACTGGAAAGACTGCTCTATACAATTTGTTGTGCAATTTCTCCTGAGTACGCTGATACCCCATATGTGGGGAAATACTACTGTTTGGGCACACGGCGGGGCTTGGAAGGGAAGGAGCGCTATTTGACTTTTGGATTGCAAAATTTGATGGAATAATTGTTGGAAGCCATGTTTCATATGAAGAGCCCCTGATGTGCCTAAACAGCGGAAAACCCCACAAATGATACCATTTTGGAAACTAGACCCCTTTGGGACCTTATATAGATGTGCATTGAACAGCTTGAATACACAGGTGCTTCACAGAAGTTTATAACGTTAAGCCATGAAAATAAAAAAAATCACATTTTTCCCACAAAAAATTTTTTAGCTACAAATTTTGCATTTTCACAAGGGCAAAAGGAGAAAATAGACCCAAAAGTTTGCTGTGTTCACCGATACCCCATATGTGGTCGAAAACTACTTTTGAGGCACAGTGTAAAGCTCAGAAGGGATGTAGCGCCATATTATATATTACAGTGCAGATTTTACTGCATTCATTTGAGGGTGCCATATTACATTAGCAGAGCCCCTGAGGTGCCAGAACAGCACAACACCCATAAGTGACCCCAGTTTACCAATTAATCCTCTCAATGAATTCATCTAAGGGTGCAGTGATTATATTGATACCACAGGTGTGTCCCAGACTTTTATTCCATTGGGCAGTGAAGAAAAAATAATATACATTTTTTACCACCAAGATTGTTTGTTAGTCCCAAAATTTACATTTTCACACTGAGAAATTGGTAACAATTGCACCAGAATTTGTCCCACAATTTCTGCTCAATGTTGAAATACCCCGTATGTGGCTGTATAGTACTACTTTACCATACGGAGTGACTCGGGAAGGACGGAGTGTTTTTTACCTCCTGGCATACAGATTTTCCTAGACTAGTCTGCCAATTCCATATAAAGAGCCCATAACTGCTAGAAAAGCAGAATCCCCCCTCAAGTGACCACATTTTGGAAATTATACCCCTTTGGGAATTTATCTACAGATGTAGTGAGGATTTTGACTCCATGTGCGTTTTCCAGAAACAAGCAGCAGTTGATGTTCCTAAATTACAAACTGCTGTTTTAGTGACCAGTACACTGTAATGACTAGTGCATTGCAGTCAACAGTAAATTATGCCCAGCTCATGCTTCTGGAGACACACACTTGTAAATTAGGCAGGCTCTCATCACTACAGAAATGCCAAACATGTGGGGGCTAAATGTTGCTTATGCACATTTGGACTCAGATGGGGGGCATTTGGATTATGGAGCAGAGAATTTGCTGAATTTCTTTGGAGGAGAGAGGAGCCATTTAGCTATTCCAGAGCATTTGTGCTACCAGTAATGTGGAAGACCCTATATTTCCGTTAACAGATAATGGATCTGAGTGCGGATTTGTTTTTTTGTGCATTGAGTTGAAGGTTTTATTGGGAACATTTTACATAACATTTGGGATCGCATTTATCTGGCGCTTTACGCTGACCAATTACTTTGCGATTTCCATCTAAATCTCTGAGTGACATGATTCAGATGAGACCCACAAAGGATCTATTCACTATAATGAGGCAGCAGATTTACTCTCTACTTTGTCTGGCCTCTGTTCAGCGGTGTCCTTTTCAGAAGTGCACAAAACTGTGGCCAATGGCACTTTTATGCAATCCTAAAAAGACGGACACCGCTGGATCACAAATCTTATGTTGTCCACAGTGCCTCCATCTGCCTCATTATAGGAAATTTTCCACCAGGCTTTCTGTCTGAATCACATATTTCAGACATTTACACCTTGTAAGCACTCAGCATAGAGCACAGGATAAATGTGCTCCAAGTCTTACAGCGATTTTTTGGGAGGCAGAATGAAAAAATCTACATCATGTGAAGAATTGTTTTAATTCATTTTTTACTCCATTCCTCGTACAGTATAAGGGAATAGGTGTTAGGTGTCGAGCTCCTGCTGCTTCACAGGGTGAATCTCGAACCATGTCTGCTGCAGTCTCCCATTCTTCTCCAGCTGCAGTGGAACCTGCTCAGCGGAGATGTTGGTCCCAGCATCTGGCTCAAGCTGATACTGTGTGAATGGTTACTGTTTCCTTTACAGGCAGCACTGATCAGCAGCGAGCAGGCCTTTCTGGAATAAAGTCCTGCTTTTCTCATACTGAGCATGCCCATGGGACGACCTCCCATTGGAGGTCGCGGGTCACATGCTCAGGTCCTGTTGCGGCTCCTATTGGACCATCAGGAAGGTCTCAGAGCGCTACTGCTATAAAAGTTCACATGGCTGCTCGGTCATGCGCTAGTTTAAACTTAGTCTAAGAAGTAACGTTTCTCCTTATGGAGAGTGACATACCAGCTCTAACTTGTCAAGGTAAGGAGGCTTATTCGCCGTGCAATGCTCCTCTGGGAAATATAATATGCAAATTGCTTCTTCAGAGAAAAAGAGGACTTAAACTATATAGCGCCACCTGTTGGAAGTAGCGATCCTACAAGTCACAATCAACTCTTTAACGAGTCGTGCAATATGACTTAGGATAAGAGCCAAATCAGTATCTCAATTCGCAAACACGGTGTTTCG
Source organism: Ranitomeya imitator (assembly GCF_032444005.1). Taxonomy (NCBI): domain Eukaryota; kingdom Metazoa; phylum Chordata; class Amphibia; order Anura; family Dendrobatidae; genus Ranitomeya; species Ranitomeya imitator. The sequence goes on along the minus strand of NC_091286.1, from coordinate 324,174,040 downwards.
GGCTGTTGGCCCTCATCAGTGCGAAGCATGAGAACTGATTTGGCTAGGTGAGAGGCTCTGGAGTGGGGTCTATGGGGTAACGTTTCTTCTAATGGAGAGTGACATACCAGCTCTGGCTTGTCACGGTAAGGAGACTTATTCGCCGTGCAATGCTCCTCTGGGAAATATAATATGCAAATCGCCTCTTCAGAGAAAAAGAGGACTTAAACTCTATAGCGCCACCTGTTGGAAGTAGCGATCCTACAAGTCACAATCAACTCTTTAACGAGTCGTGCAATATAACTTAGGATAAAAGCCAAATCAGTATCTCAATTCGCAGACACGGTGTTTCGGGCTGTTGGCCCTCATCAGTGCGAAGCATGAGAACTGATTTGGCTAGGTGAGAGGCTCTGGAGTGGGGTCTAAGGGGTAACGTTTCTTCTAATGGAGAGTGACATACCAGCTCGGGCTTGTCAAGGTAAGGAGGCTTATTCGCCGTGCAATGCTCCTCTGCGAAATATATTATGCAAATTACCTCTTCAGAAAAAAAAGGACTTAAACTCTATAGCGCCACCTGTTGGAAGTAGCGATCCTACAAGTCACAATCAACTCTTTAACGAGTCGTGCAATATGACTTAGGATAAGAGCCAAATCAGTATCTCAATTCGCAGACACGGTGTTTCGGGCTGTTGGCCCTCGTCAGTGCGAACCAACAGGTGGCGCTATAGAGTTTAAGTCCTCTTTTTCTCTGAAGAGGCAATTTGCATAGTTTAAACTTATTAACTTGTGTGTGTGGATGAATGCCTGTCGATGGATGAAAGCTCTGAATCTTTCCCATCCCTAGTGTTGTTGCCTGTTCTGTTCTATCCCTGACACCGCAGTAGCGGTGTCAAGCATAAGAGGTCTTGAGGAACTCTTTCCCCGTGTCTTGGGTCAGAGTTCTGTGACTCTTTACTTGCACTCTCTGTGCGGTATCGTGGCCCTGTGACGCAACAGGGTTTGCTTCCTTCATACCGGGTGAAGCTAACCCATGTGTATATTCACATTATACCACCATCTAGTCCGCCATTACCAAGCAGCAGGTGTCCTTTCCACACGGTGGACCCAGGACTGTGAACGCACCACATATCCTCTCTAATTATTATTTGGTGCATTCAGCCAGTCCTAACATTAGGCAACTTTATTCTTTGGGTTGGTGCGGCGATACCAGATTTATATCGGGTCACACTAAAATACCCTTTTCATTGTGAAAACTAGTTTTTGCATCACCATTTTTTTGAGAGCGATAATTTTTTCATATTTCTGCTGACAGAGTCATGTAAGGGCTTGTTTTATGTGGGACGAGCTGATGTTTTTATTCGTACCATTTTTGTGCACATGACATTTTTTGATCGCTTTCTATTCTGATTTTTGGGAGACAGAATTAACAAAAAACAGCAATTCTGGAATTGCTTTTTTATACCGTTCCAGGTGTGGTAAAATTGGTAAGACCACTTTATTCTTCTAGTCAGTACGATTTCAGAGATACCTAATTTCTTATTTTTTTATGTTTTGGTGTTTTACACAATAAAAACTATTTTATAGAAAAAATAATAATTTTTGCATCAATTTATTCTGAAAGCTATACTTTTTTTTCTTCTTCTGCTGATGGAGCTGTATGGTAGCTTGTTTTTTGTGGGACAAGATGGCGTTTTCATTCTTATTTACATCTGTCTTTTTTATCACGTTTTATTGCACTTTCTGTTCGCTGTATGATGATAAAGCATTGATTTTTGTCTCATTTTTTAGCACATATGGGCTAATAAACCACTATTTTTTCTAACAATGAGCGCTGTCTTCATCTTTTTTGTGCTATATATATATATATATATATATATATATATATATACACATACAAAGTGGCGTACAAACGAAACACGGTGTGTAAAATGGTATCCAAGAGTTCAATTTTGGTCTCATCTGACTAGGCTACATTCTCCCAGTATTTCACAGGCTTGTCTAAATGGTGTTGAGCTTGTTTAAGTGCACTTGAACATGTTTTTTGTTCAGCAATGGAGTCTTGGGTGGTGAGTGGGCACACAGGCCATGGAGGTTGAATGCATTACTTATAGTTTTATTTGAAACCATTTTATCTGCTCATTTCATGTATTTCTGTATCTCTCCATAGGTAGTCCTGGGCCCTTGGATAATTCTTCTGATAATTCTAGTCACTCCTCTGTCTGAAATCTTGTAGGGAGCACCAGGTCATGGCTTATTTATAGTGAATTGATGTTCTTTCCATTGCCAGATTATGGACCCAACAGTGTTCGCTGGTTGCAAAGGTCTTGAGGCAGCTCACTGGTTTAACCATCATGACATGTTTCTTCTGGGGCACATTGGTAATAAGAAATCTTTTTATAGGCCATCAGTTGAAAAGGCTATTATTTTTCACAAAGTGGCAGGATCGTTTTATAATTACTGATTGATTTTGGCTGGTGTTATGACTTTACTAGCACCTCTCTTTCTTCATTTGTTAAATATTTGTTCTCATTATTACACATAACTTTGTTCATGGACATCTATGGTTTGATTTCTTTGCCTGTGTGGATTGGATGGGGAGTTGCTGACGTCTAGTGAGAATTTCATGTCAATAGCACCTTTAGAAATATATTTACTTACAAAATTGGTGGTGTGTTCAATAAACATCTACCCAGGCCTCCAAACAAATGCAGTAACAGGGTGCAGTAGACCCAATTAAAGATGGCAGAAACATTTGTTTGGAGGCCTGGGCAGTCCTCTTTTTGTTAGTGAGCTCTTTTTTATGTTTAGTAATAGGACTCACAAATGTGGAGACCTTTGATGTGGGTTGCAAGCTTCCATATTATGGCCATAACATTAACTAATACCTCACATATATTGATATGTGCTTTTTGCACTTTTATCCTTCAGGGTGCAGTTGGGCACAGATGCCTCTGCAAACTGTGGTCTCTGTTCACACAGGATGCTTTTGGTTAGCACTGGGCAGCCAACCTGATCTAAGAGTATTGCCTCACTAATAGGCTGTAAGCCAGATGCTCTGCATCTCCTGTATGTGCATAACACCGCATACAGATTAGTATCTTTTGTGCACTAATAAACCAAACAGCCACCCCCTCCATGGATTAGTAGGTTGAGAGTGGTTGTTTCATCATTATTGCTGCACCTCTGTTGCTGCCATCTTTAATTGGGTCGACTGCACCCTGATAGTGCATTTGCTTGGATGCCTGGACAGGTAAGCATCTCTGCCTTTTTTCTGTGGTATTTTTTGAAATTTTTTTGGAGGATTCCTAAGTCCTCTTTTTGTGTCAGTGGAGTGTTCAATACTTACGGTATGTCACCTGCTGTATATAATCAATCTCTGGAGAAGGTCATCATGGTTGGAAGAACAGAAGGAACAAGGTAAAAAGGAAGACCAGAAACCAATGGCTTAGTAATTTCAAGATATAAGCAGAGAAGTCCATGGAGGGCCTATATAGGCTTCAAGTCCCCATGGCTAGAGATCAAGGCGAAGGCCATAAAAAAAAAAAAAAAAAAAAATATATATATATATATATATATATATATATACAGTGGGTACGGAAAGTATTCAGACCCCCTTTAAATTTTTCACTCTTTGTTTCATTGCAGCCATTTGATAAATTCAAAAAAGTTAATCTTTTTCACATTAATGTACACTCTGCACCCCATCTGGACTGAAAAAAAAAGAAGTGTAGAAATTTTGGCAAATTTAATATAAAATTAAAACTGAAATATCACATGGTCATAAGTATTCAGACCCTTTGCTCAGACACTCATATTTAAGTCACATGCTGTCCATTTACTTTTGATCCTCCTTGAGATGGTTCTACTCTTTCATTGGAGTCCAGCTGTGTTTAATTAAACTGATAGGGCATGATTTGGAAAGGCACACACCTGTCTATATTAGGCTATGTGCACACGATGCGGATTTTGCTGCGGGTCCGCAGCAGTTTCCCATGAGTTTACAGTACAATGTAAACCTATGGGAAACTGAAAACGCTGTGCCCATGCTGTGGAAAAAAATGCACGGAAAAGCAGCGGTTTACATTCCGCAGCATGTCAATTCTTTGTGTGAAATCCACAGTGGTTTTACACCGGCTCCATTATAGAAAACCACAGTTGCAAAACCGCAGTGGAATCCGCACAAAAACCGCGGTAAATCCGCAGTAAATCCACTATAAATCCGCAGTGTTTTTGCAGGGTATGTGCACACGTAGAATGATCCTCTGCGTTTCCGCGCATTTTTTTCCACAGCATGGGCACAGCATTTTCGGTTTCCCATAGGTTTACATTGTACTGTAAACTCATGGGACACTGCTGCGGATCCGCAGCAAAATCCGCATCATGTGCACATAGCCTAAGACTTCACAGCTCACAGTGCATGTTAGACCAAATGAGAATCATGAGGTCAAAAGAACTGGCCAAGGAGCTCAGACACAGAATTATGGCAAGGCACAGATCTGGCCAATGTTACAACAGAATTACTGCAGTACTCAAAGCTCCTAAGAGTACAGTGGCCTCAATAATACTTAAATGGAAGAAGTTTAGGACCACCAAAAGTCTTCCTTGACCTGGCCATACTGCCAAACTGAGCAATTGTGGGAGAAGAGCCTTGGAGAGAGGTAAAGAAGAACCTCAAGATCACTGTGGCTGAGCTCCACAAATGCAGTAGGGAGATAGTTTACTTTGTGGAACTTTCTCCTATCACTGCAGCCCTCCACCAGTTGAGCCTTTATGGCAGAGTGGCCTGGCAGAAGCCTCTCCTCAGTGCAAGACATATGAAAGCCTGCATAGAGTTTGAATAAAAAAACACATGAAGGACACTCAGACTATGAGAAATAAGGTTCTCTGGTCTGATGAGACAAAGAGAGACCTTTCTGGTGATAATTCTAAGTGATATGTGTGGAGAAAACCAGGCACTGCTCATCACCTGCCCAATACAATCACAACAGTAAAACATGGTGGTGGCAGCATCATGCTATAGGATGTTTTTCAGCTACAGGGACATGATGACTGGTTGTCATTGAAGGAAACATGAATGCTTCCAAATACAGAGATATCCAGGATGAAAACCTTTTCCAGAGTGCTTTGGACCTCAGACTTGGCCGAAGGTTCACCTTCCAACAAGACAATGACCCCAAGCACACAGCTAAAATAACAAAGGAGTGGCTTCAGTACAACTCTGTGACTTTTCTTGACTGGCTCAGCCAGAGACTTGACCTAAACTCAATTGTGCATCTCTGGAGAGACCTGAAAATGGCTGTCCACCAACGTTCACCATCTAACCTGACGTAACTGGAGAGGAGCTGCAAGGAAGAATAGCAGAGTATCCCCAAATCCAGGTGTGAAAAACTTGTTGCATCATTCCCAAGAAAACCATGACTGCATTAGCTCAAAAGGGTGCCGCTACTCAATACTGAGATAAGGGTCTGAATACTTATGCCCACATGATATTTCAATTTTTCTTTTTTAATAAATTTGCAAAAAGTACTACATTTCTGTTTTTTTCCAGTCAAGATGAGGTTCAGAGTGTACACTAATGAGAAATAAATGAACATTTTTGAATTTACCAAATGGCTGCAATGAAACAAAGAGTAAAAAATTTAAAGGGTCTGGATACTTTCCATACCCACTGTACATGTGTATATAGTGTATATATATATGTATATATATATATATAATTGTCTAAGGGTTTTTCCGTCTGTCTGTCTGTCTGTCTGTCTGTCTGTCCTGGAAATCCCGGCTCTCTGATTGGTGGAGGCCGCCAGGCCTCCACCAATCAGAGACCGGCACAGCATTGACATAGAAATCCTGCGTCTCTGATTGGTCGAGGCCGCCAGGCCTCGACCAATCAGCGACGGGCACAGCGACGATGATGTCATAAAGGACGTAGATATCCCGCGTCTGATTGGTCGAGGCCGCCAGGCCTCGACCAATCAGCAACGGGCACAGCGACGATGATGTCATAATGGTTGCCATGGCGACGATGATGTCATAAAGGTCGCACAACAGACAACCATACACAAATATGCACAAATCATCATTGGCGATATACTACGGGGACATGTATATTCTAGAATACCCGATGCGTTAGAATCGGGCCACAATCTAGTATATATATATATATATACATATACATATATATATATAAAATATGTAATTATAATATAAAAAATGCATATAATATAAAAACCTGATTTAACAACAGGTTTGTTAGGAGTCAAGTTCCCACCGCTGCACAGGAGGAATCTCAAACCATGTCCGCTGCGGTCTCCCATTCTCCTCCAGTTGCAGTGGAGCCTGATCAGCAGAGACGTCGGTCCCAGCGGCTGGCTCAAGCTGATACTGTGCACTTGGTTACTGCTGCCTTTCCAGGTTCTGCCTTTGTAGCCAGTACTGATCAGCATTGAGCAGGCGTTTCAGGGACTAAATCCTGCTTTTCCCATACTGAGCATGCCCACAGGACAACCTCCCATTAGAGGTCGGGGATCACATACTCAGGTCCAGTAGCAGCTCCTATTGGACCACTAGGAAGGTCCTTGAGTGCTACAGCTATAAAAGGTTTGCATGGCCGCACGCCATGCGCTAGTATAAGTCTGTATTTGTTTGTGTGTGGATGTATGCCTGTTCTGGTGAAAGCTCTGAATCATTCCCATCCCTAGAGTTGTTGAATGCTCGCGAGTGTTTTAGCTGTCTAGCACCAGATAGTGCCATCCAGCACCAGGCACAAAATATACTGCGTCTATCCTGCAGTGACCACCACTACAGTACTGTACGCACTCTGTGCAGCTATCCTTAGTGTCACCTGACAATCCGTCAGTGTAGGGTGGGAATTCCCATTTGATCCCAGTATCTGACTCTGCGTCCTCAGGCGCGGGATCAAATGCCACCAAGGGTCAGAGCGGGATCAACCACCATCATTGTGGGGGTGAGTTGCAGGGATTCCACTAGTATCCATTTGCTGCTCCCTGTGAATGTTAACAGGGCACAGCGTTATCTTTAATCCTGGCGACTCTGTGAAGCAGCAGAGTTCGCACTTATACAGACCGGGTGACGGAACCCATGTCTATTCAGGAGTAGTACCGCCATATAGTGCTGCCATTTACTAGCATCAGGTTCCACTCCTGCACGGTGGACCCGGGGCTGTGAACGAACCTATACTACCTCTGTATTTACTTGGTGTGTCCCGCCTGCCCTAACAAGGTTATTTGATGACACATTCCATTTAAGTCACCGTTAGTTAATTTGCTAATTTTTTTTAGTAATGTGTAGTAGATCATCTACTATGTTTTCTTTTTATCGATGAGCTGATTATTTCTTGATATTTTTTTCTTTCTTGCAAGAAACGGAAAGATTGACTACTATTTTGTCAGCAGGTGATATTTAACTTCTAGAACTTGTAGAAAGTATTTGCAAGTAAGTATTTTAGAACCACAATAGAGATAAGCATTATATATTTGCATCATTCTATTTTAAATCAAAAAGTAAAGTGCATGTTCACATATGATCTTCATTTTTACCACAGAGTGCCATGTAATAGTTTGGTGCAGCCCAAGTCAAAATTACTGTTAATGTGAACAGTTAGTGAAGTTAAAGATTAAATGATCTCTAAAAGGACTAAATTTAAAGATGACACATTTCCTTTGTATTTTAGGCAAATAAAACTAGATATGCTGTAGTTTTTTTTTGGGGGGGTAAACAGTTTGGTAACCCTTGCAGATTTGCCCATTAAGGTTTTGGCTTGTTCACTGTCATCATTATGGATGGCAGTAAAGCAAATTTCCCAGCTTTATAAAAACCCAGCCTCCTCTAACCTTGCGCCATAAAACAGCAGCCATGGGTTCTCCTAAGCAGCTACCTAGCATTCTGAAAATGAAAATGGTAGAGGCCGATAAAACAGGAGAAGGCTATAAGAAGATAGCAAAGCGTTTTCAAGTTGATCTTTCCTCAGTTTGAAATGTAATTAAGAAATGTCAGTTAACAGGAACAGTGGAGGTTAAGATAAGGTCTGTAAGACTAAGAAACATTTCAGTGAGAGCAGCATGTAGGATTGCAAGAGAGGCAAATTAGAATCCCGGCTTGGCTGCAAAAGATCTTCAGAAATATTTAGCAATCTCTGGAATTATGGTACATTGTTCTACTGTTCAGAAACACCTGCACAAAATTGGCCTTCATGGAAGAGTTTGCCTAAAATACAAATACAAAGGAAATGAGTAATCTTTAACTTTAGCCCTTTTATAGATCATTTCTTCTTCAACTTGTTTAACTGTTCACAATAACAGTAATTTTGACTAGTGGTGTCCAAACTATTACATGCCACTGTAAATGTAATATGGCTTTTTAAATTTATGCTCTACAGAGTGAACAGCTGTATTGACAATTTTGCTGGTTACTATCAGAAACAAACCCATTATCATAGCTGGGTTCCTATAATGTAGTATAACAGTTTATTTTCCTACATCACATTACAATGTTTGGCTGTTACAAAAACTACAGTTCCCAGAATGCAAATTACCATTAAAAGAACTTGGCAAGCACTGAACCAGAAAGGAATGCCGGGAAATTTTTGCTCTAAAACTGCATAAATTTGAAACTAGATAAATAACGCATTGTATTGACAAAGTTACATGTTTGTTCATTTTACATACTTATATACTGCCAGTAATTCAGCAGAACTTTACAGCATTTATCATCTCTGTCCCTGTTGGGGTGCACAATCATAATTTCCAAACAGTATTTTAGTGTGTAGGAGAAAAACCACAAAAAGACCATAAAAACAAACAACTCCTTACAGATGTTGAATTTGGTGAGATGTGAGCCCAGGACCCCAATATTGCAAAGCAACAGTGCTAACCTTGGAGCTACCATGCAGCCCATATTTATAACAGTTATATTTAAATGGGGGAAATTACGTTTAAACATTTGAACACTTTCTAAAAAATATATGGTGAATTTAATTTATATTGTTAATCCCACCTTTTCTTTGATGGATTTTTTTCTAACTTTGCAAGTAACTTCATATAAAACAATGTGCCCCCAATCTCTCTTTAATTCAATTGTAATATTTATTTTTTTACTGCTTGTTGCCCAGGGGGAACAACCACTGCCATAGTATAGCAGTGGTGGCCAAACATGAACTGTGCTTACAAGCTCATTCTTAGTGAGCTGGTAAGCACTGTCTTGACACTGTCCGCGATTACTGAAGTATGCTGTTAGATCTTAATTCCAACCATTTTCTGCTTCACTGAGCTTTTGATGTTACAGAAACAAAGTGTCCACATACAGCAGCAATAGGAGTGTACATTTCATGTCACTGGAGCAAAAATGCACCTAGTCTTAATGGTCACTCAAGCAAAAGTGCCGGTTCCCTTAGCTGTCAGAAAGTCAGCTAAACGGGAAGCAGTGTGTTCCTGAAAAACATAGACTTGCACAATATTTAAAGGGTATTCACATCTCCAAGATCCTATCCCATTAAGTATTAGGTGCACTAATAATAATATTTGCAAATACAGTTGTGCTCAAAAGTTTACATACCCCAGCAGAATTTTTTCTGTTTTGGCCTTTTTTTCAGAGAGTACGAATGAGAACTCCAAAACTTTTTCTCCACTCATGGTTAGTGGTTGGGTGAAGCCATTTATTGTCAAACTACTGTGCTTTCTCTTTTTAAATCATAATGACAACCCAAAACATCCACATGACCCTTATCAAAAGTTCACATACCCTGGTGATTTTGACCTGATAACATGCACAGAAGTTGAGACAAATGGGTTTGAATGGCTACTAAATGTAACATCCTCACCTGTGACCTGTTTGCTTGTAATCAGTGTGTGTGCATAAAAGCTGAGTGAGTTTCTGGGACCCAGACAGACTCTTGCATCTTTCATCCAGGTACTGACGTTTCTGGATTGTGTCATGGGGAAAGCAAAAGAATTGTCAAAGGATCTACAGGAAAAGGTAGTTGAACTGTATAAAACAGGAAAAGGATACAAAAAGATACCAAGGAATTGATAATGACAGTCAGCAGTGTTCAAACTGTGATTAACAAATGGAAAATCAGGTGCTCTGTCAAAACAAAACCACAGTCAGGTAGACCAACAAAAATGTCGTCCAAAAATGCCAGGAAAATTGTTCGGGATGCAAAGAAAAACCCACAAATAACATCAGCTGTACTACAGAACTCTCTGAAAACTAGCGGTGTGACTGTTTCAAGATGCACAATAAGGAGGTACTTGAAGAAAAATGGGCTCTATGGTCGAGTCGCCAGAAGAAAGCCATTACTGCAAAAATTCTGCAAAGTATCTCGCCTACAATACGCAAAATAGCACAGAATCAAGCCTCAAAACTTCTCGAACAAGATCATTTGGAATGATGAGACCAAAATTGAACTTTTTGGCCATAACGATAAACGTCACATTTGGCGAGAGGTCAACAAGGCCTATGATGAAAGGAACACCATTCCTACTGTAAAGCATGGAGGTTGATCGCTGATGTTTTGGGGATGTGAGAGCTAGAAAGGCACAGGGAACTTGGTCAAAGTTGAAGGAAAGTTAAATGCCGGACGTTATCAGCAAATACTGGAGGCAAATTTGCAATCATCAGCCCGGAAAATGCACATGGGACGTACTTGAACTTTCCAACATGACATCGATCCAAAACACAAGGACAAGTCGTCGACCTGTCATTGGCTACAGCAGAAGAAAGAGAAAGTTCTGGAGTGGCCATCTCAGTCTCCTCAATATCATTGAACCACTCTTGGGAGATCTCAAGCGTGCAGATCATGCTAGACAGCCCAGGAATTTACAGGAACTGGAGGATTTTTGCCAAGAAGAGTGGGCAGCTTTACCATCTGAGAAAATAAAGAACCTCATTCACAACTATCACAAAAGACTTCAAGCTGTCATTGATGTTAGAGGGGGCAAAGCATGGTATTAGGAAATGGGGTATGTGAACTTTTGATCAGGGTCATTTGGATGCTTTGGGTTGTCATTATGATTTAAAAAGAGAAAACACAGTACAGTAGTTTGACATTAAATGGCTTCACCCAACCACTAACTATGAGTTGAGAAAAAGTTTTGGTGTTATCATTCATATTCTCAGAAAAAGGCCAAAAAGGAAAAATTCTGCCGGGGTATGTAAACTTTTGAGCACAATTGTACCTCCAATTAGAAATGTGGTATAGTTCTTCTGATTAGCTATGTCACTTATCTCATGTGCTGGGCAATGCAGTAGATTAGAAATTCCATGGTTATTGTCACTCACATAGTGACACTTATGTTGTTAGTGGTCGTAACAATGAATACCTAAGCTATTGCAATGCCCTACACATAGTTAATTAGAATAACTATACTGCATTTCTAAGGTATTTGCTAATTTTATTATTATTACCCTACTACATATTGGCATAGGATCTTGGAGAAGGGGTTGATGCAAACATTATGAATTTGATGCAACATATCCAAAACATATCTGTAAATTATCTGCATTTTCTCTTCATCTCTACATCAAAGTCCACATTTAACACATTTTATTATGAAATTGGTAGAAAGTGTCACCCATTGCATTGCTGGTAAAACAGGTAAACTCCACAATGAATTCCACACAAATGATTGCAATGAAATAGGCATCGCAGGTTAATATATGCAAGAGAATTTACTGCAACCTGAAGATGAGATGTTTTACAGTTAGGTAGCTTAGCTGGTACTGTATTACCCTGCAGATTTTAAACATAACAATCTACACAGAAAATCCACACCAAATCTGCAGTGTGTGCATTTATCCTTAAAGCTTAGGGAAAATAATTATCTTATTTAATATCAAGAAAAAGCAAAATAAAAATATAGGTTCCCAAATGGTTGCTGTTTTAAATATTATAATATGTAAACTTGATTAGTTGACTGTTTCCTTTCTAAGTTTTCACATGTCATAAAGAAATGAGAAAATTATGTTTTTCATATAAGTCTTATGACCTCTTTGTTACATACTAGATCAGCTTAGAAATTTGACTTATGTACAATACCTGTTAGAGTTATAGAAAACAAGACATTTCAAACATTGAATTCCACCAAAGTTGTAATTTTATTGGTTATAAATATATTGCAATGTAGTAACACGGCAGCATTGCCTTCATTGTTCATATAAGAAATGACATGTAGTTAAGTTTTGCAGAAAATTCCATTTTACTGAATCATGAAACATGCCAATTACACTGCTTTAAAATATTGTCACAATGCATATCAGCAGAAGGCGGCAGCAATAACTGCAATACGATGAAAGAGAGTGAAACAGGAACAACAATGGGAGGAGAAAGACAGTGGGAGACAGAAGACGAAAAATCCTGTAGAAAAGAATAGAAAAGTTTTCAACTTTGTTAAACTTCGTTAAAATCTTTAAGGTATGTGGGTGATGGTTACTTCTTGGAAGCTCTAGCAGGGGTGTTCAAGCTGTGTTTAAAGTGCCTGTAGTCAATGTTAAAATGCAGGCTAAATTAGATATTGTAACATATGTGTGGGCTAAGGTGATGAGAACCGACTATTAGCAGCTAGATAGTGGGACACAGGTGGAAATGCATTTATCTATAAAGAATTGTAAAATCAAAGAATCTGGCACTTACCAATATGTCTATAATCTAATTACAGTAAATTAGACTTCTGCATGTATTATGCAGAGTAATGAGAAAAAATTGCAGCTATATCTTTATCTTTTAATGTATTCTTCTTTTTGAATAATGTTTCATGTTAGTAAAATCGTACATGTGCAAAGTTTGCAACGGCGATGATTGGCAATGGCTGTAGCAAATGGTTCATGGTACAGTTCTAAGCCTGTCAAAGTTTATTTAAAGATTTCTTCATTAAGGTGCATCTTTTCCCAATATTTCAAAATACAATCTGCAGACATTGTTAATTAGAGTTAATAGACCTGATAAAGATGGTGTATTCATTTGAAAATGGCTGTATAATTCTGATATAAAAATTAGAATTTTAAGAGTTCAGCGAGAGATCTTTTGAATATCAAGGGGATAAACTTTTAGAAATTATGATTTTGTCATTCTTTAATGGCTTCTCAAAGTAAATGTACCAGATTATTCAGTTGTAAAAGATCTCTTCAATGTACATGCAGCGCTATGGTCCTGGGTTCAAATCCCACAACGGACAACATCTGCAAGGAATTTGTATGTTCTCCCCATATTTGCAGGAGTTTCCTCCGGGTACTCTGGTTTCCTCCCACACTGCAAAGACGTACTGATAGGGAATTTAGATTGTGAGCCCCATCGGGGACAGCGATGATAATGTGTGTAAAGTGCTGTTGCACTGGCCAAATTGCTCATCGCCACTGCCTCCATCCCATACTAACAGCTCCGTCCGCTGATGTCCGGGGTGAGGACACTGCACACAAATATCCGGGCACTGTGCATTTGGTGCACATGTGCCATCTTAAAATGTCCCATGCCAATGCCTTGGAGACAATTATTTTAAGCACCTCCACCTGTAAGTAGGAGCCTGTGAAATGTAGTAAATTTGTTCTTAAACACTTGCTATTTCTCAGGTCCCAGTGTTTGTATTTCTGTATACCTGCCTGTCTATCATCCGTGCCTTCCTGTCTATGAACCATGCCCACCTGCCTGTATATCTGCCTTGCTAGTCTATCTGTACAGCAGCTGGTCCAGTCCACCACTGCCAGTGACCTTCTGTAAATCAACCGATCCTGCACACACCTGCCAGTGCTCACCTCTACATCAGTTGGTCCAGTCTGCACCTGTTAGTGCTCATCTCTTCACCAGCTAGTCCGGCAAGCACCTTCCAGTGCACATCTGTACATCAGCCAGTACAGTCTGAATCCATGGTTCCAGTGTTCCTACAGTGGCTGCCTGCATTTTGTATTCCTTCCTCCAGGCCCTCCTTGCTACTTGACCATACTTGGTCGGCAGCTATATTCCCGAGGTCAGTCTTGGTGTAACTACTGGTGCTACCCCCTTTGTCTCTCCTCAGATCAAGGTAGCATCTGTCACTGAATATCCGAGGTCAGATTTGGTCAGTTATGCTCCTCAAGGCTTTCCTTGGGCACAGTGATTCCAACACCCAGCCCATTATAGATGCACTCTATGTCATCCACACAATGCTTCACATAGCACTCCTATGCAGGCGTACTTCTCTGCCCTTTGCCCTGTCAAAGGCAGAGTAAAGTGCTGTAGTGCACATGGGCCGGTACACTTTGGACTTTTCTAACGCATGCAGTACTTTGCTCTGCCTCGACATTCAGAAAAAGATATAGGTTTGAGAACCCAGGATCTAAAATTGCAACTATATACAGTTGTGGCCAAAAGTATTGACACCCCTGCAATTCTGTCAGATAATACTCAGTTTCTTCCTGAAAATGATTGCAAACACAAATTCTTTGTTATTATTATCTTCATTTAATTTGTCTTAAATGAAAAAACACAAAAAGAATTGTCCTAAAGCCAAATTGGATATAATTCCACACCAAACATAAAAAAGGGGTGGACTAAATTATTGGCACTGTTCGAAAAATCATGTGATGCTTCTCTAATTTGTGTAATTAACAGCACCTGTAACTTACCTGTGGCACCTAACAGGTGTTGGCAATAACTAAATCACACTTGCAGCCAGTTGACATGGATTAAAGTTGACTCAACCTCTTTCCTGTGTCCTTGTGTGTACCACATTGAGCATGGAGAAAAGAAAGAAGACCAAAAAACTGTCTGATGACTTGAGAAACCGAATTGTGAGGAAGCATGAGCAATCTCAAGGCTACAAGTCCATCTACAAAGACCTGAATGTTCCTGTGTCTACCGTGCGCAGTGTCATCAAGAAGTTTAAAGCCCATGGCACTGTGGCTAACCTCCCTAGATGTGGACGGAAAAGAAAAATTGACAAGAGATTTCAACGCAAGATTGTGTGGATGTTGGATAAAGAACCTCAACTCACATCCAAACAAGTTCAAGCTGCCCTGCAGTCCGAGGGTACAACAGTGTCAACCCGTACTATCCGTCGGCGTCTGAATGAAAAGGGACTGTATGGTAGGAGACCCAGGAAGACCCCACTTCGTACCCGAGACATAAAAAAGGCAGGCTGGAGTTTGCAAAAACTTACCTGAAAAAGCCTAAAATGTTTTGGAAGAATGTTCTCTGGTCAGATGAGACAAAAGTAGAGCTTTTTCGGCAAAGGCATCAACATAGAGTTTACAGGAGAAAAAAAGAGTCATTCAAAGAAAAGAACACGGTCCCTACAGTTAAACATGGCAGAGGTTCTCTGATGTTTTGAGGTTGCTTTGCTGCCTCTATCACTGGACTGCTTGACCGTGTGCATGGCATTGTGAAGTCTGAAGACTACCAACAAATTTTGCAGCATAATGTAGGGCCCAGTGTGAGAAAGCTGGGTCTCCCTCAGAGGTCATGGGTCTTCCAGCAGGACATTGACCCAAAACACACTTCAAAAAGCATTAGAAAATGGTTTGAGAGAAAGCACTGGAGACTTCTAAGGTGGCCAGCAATGAGTCCAGACCTGAATCTCATAGAACACCTGTGGAGAGATCTAAAAATGGGTTTGGAGAAGGCACCCTTCAAATATCAGGGACCTGGAGCAGTTTGCCAAAGAAGAATGGTCTAAAATTCCAGCAGAGCATTGTAAGAAACTCATTGATGGTTACTGGAAGTGGTTGGTCGCAGTTATTTTGGCTAAAGGTTGTGTAACCAAGTATTAGGCTGAGGGTGCAAATACTTTTGTCTGGACCATTTCTGGAGTTTTGTGTGAAATGATCAATGTTTTGCTTTTTGCTTCATTCTCTTTTGTGCTTTTTCATTTAAGACAAATTAAATGAAGATAATAATACCAAAGAATTTGTGATTGCAATCATTTTCAGGAAGAAACTGAGTATTATCTGAAAGAATTGCAAGGGGGTCAATACTTTTGGCCACAACTGTATTGTTTATATTAAATCAATGTAGGCATCTTCACCATCTTATGAATTTAGGACAACATTTATTTTTATTCATAGCACTGGGAAACACAGACTTCGCTTGTCTGTAACTAACTTTTGGTTTTTGAATCCCAAAGTGACCTCAGTTTTTCTCTATAAAAACATTTTTAATAGCTAAAGGATGCCCTCCCTTTGTCTCTAAAGCCATGTAAAATGTACATAAAATGGAAAAACAAACAATGCAAATAATTACCTGCATGTCATATTTATTTAAAACTATTTTTTCATGCAAAGGATTTATTGTTATTGTAAGTCAAATTGTGTGCAATCAGTAAAGTTAAGCAGCAGATAAAGTAAAAATTTACACTTATAGCTTTTCTTTGGAATTTTCCGTCTGTGGACAATCTTGCCTCGTGCTCCAATAATAGTCAGCCATCACATGCACATCCCTTGTACCTTGATACCATTCCTCCATGTCCTTCAGATCTTGGTGGAATCTTTTACCTTGCTTATCATTGACTGCACTTAGGTCTTTTTATGGAAGTTAGCAAGATGACTATGCAGACAGTGTATCTTGATGCTCATGTTGCAAACCAGCATTTTGTAGATGTCCAAGAGTTTCTGGACAAATTTGGCATAATTGATAGCACACATATTTCCAAGAAAGTCCTTGACGAGGTCTTTGAATGATAACCAAGCATTCTTTTGGAGTTTTAACATTGTCCCAATGAAATGTTCATCTTTGATGAGCTGTCGAATCTGTGGACTATAAAGCACAACAGCCTTTAGTTTTTCAAATGACGAGCTAGGAAATGCCAAAATGAGTTACTTGAAGCAGTCTCCTTCAGTTGACAAAGCTTTAACGAATTTCTTCAGGAGACCCTGTTTCATGTGCAGAGGTTGGAACATAATGTTCTTTCTGTCAACAAATGTCTTATATGTAATGTTTCGATCACCAGGTTTGACGTCAGATCTTTGAATCCACCCAGTGCTTCTCCAAAACTCTGCTGTCCCACATGCACAGAAAACAAGAATACTTGGTGTGTCCGAGTTGTTGACTAGAAAGCATGTCATTTTAAAGTCAAGACAGATAGATGACCAAATTGTGTTTGTGATATTGCAACAGCTCAATAATTCTTAATAATTCTCTTTATGTCTCTGTATTGCTCACAAAGAGAAAATAAATAGCAAAATGGGACTATACCAAATAAATTGACATTGTAAAGGAGGACACAGTTTAAGCTCCGCTTTCATCTGTCAATCAACAGTCATCATTCATTTGAGTTATAGATTGAAATGTCCAATTCCTTAATTAAACCACGTATGTTATGGCAACACACAAATCCACTGTCACTTCAAAAGTATTGCAGAAATGCTAGTTTTCTGGATCGAAAGTCGGATTCCTTTACTCCTTTTTCAAACAAATTTTTCTCATGCAGTCTTGATGCTAGGAGCTGTGAATACTTTTTTGATAGTCCCAAGTCTTGTGCAAAAATCATTCAACTACGGCTGGTCAAATACCTTACCAACTGAGACATCTTCAATTTAAAAATCTTCATCATTGCTGTCAATTTGTTTTGCGACATAATGCTGTTCATCCAGAGAATCACAACTATTTTGTCACTGTTATTTATAACAATTGTTATCATATTTAATCATGTATTTATAAGCAAAATATTACAATCATCCAGGGTCGCTGAGCGGCGTTGGAAGAAAAGACATCTGCCAGACGACTTCACTGCTTTCAAACAAGCTACACTTGCCTTCAAATTAGCACTCACCTCTGCTAAACAGACATATTTCAAAAACCTTGTATCTTCATTATCCTACAACCCAAAACAACTGTTCAGCACATTCAACTCTCTCCTCCGCCCACAACTGTCACCTCCAACTCCCCTCATCTCTGCCGAGGACTATGCCACCTACTTCAAAAATAAGATTGACTAAATAAGGCAAACATTTAATATACCAGACCTCTGCCCTTCCCTTATAACCTCCCTCTCCAACAACACTGAAGGAGAGCTTACTCATCTCCTTTCCAAATCTCACCTCACCACCTGTGCACTTGACCACATCCCTTCCCATCTGCTCCCCAACCTCACTAACACAGTTATTCCAGCCCTAACCCATCTCTTCAACCTATCGCGCTGTTCTGGTACCTTTCCCTCTGCCTTCAAACATGCCATCATCACACCATCCTCAACAAAACAAACCTTGACCCAACTGCTATGCCCAGCTATTGCCCCCACATCACTGTTCCCGTTTGCTTCCAAACTCCTTGAGCAGCATGTCCATGCTCAACTTTCCTCCCACCTCTCATCTAACTCTCTCCTTGACAACCTCCAATTTTGCTTCCGCCCCCACCACTCCACTGAAACTGCCCTGAACAAAATTACTGATGTTCGTCCTTCATTTTCGAAGATGACCATGACTTCAGGGTTAGAAGAAAATTAGTAGTTATGGGTCCAGAGGTGGCTGATGAGTCCACTCTGGGCCCTGAAGGTTCGCCCACATACTTGACATAAGGAAGCAGATGTGGTCAGTACACCAGATTCTACTTGTGCCTTGCGTACAGCGTGCTTTCTGTTTGTGTCAAAGATTTTCCTATCTTCAGCTGCACGTGCTCTTGAGGTGATCCTGCCCAGCCAACCTGGATGATCCAGGGCAAGCTCTTCCCATTCATTGGTGTGGACTTCCAAGTTTTTAAGAGACACCTTAAGACAGTCTTTATAGCGCTTCTCCTGTCCCCCAACTGCTCGCTTTCCTTGGCACAGTTCTCCATACAGCAGTTGTTTCGGTAGTTGGCTGTCAGGCATTCTGACCACATGTCCAGCCCACCTGGCTTGGACTTTCAGTAGGAGAGTGTAAATGCTGCAGAGCCCAGTTTGTTCCAGAATTGCCGTGTCCAGGACATTGTCTTGCCACCTGATGTGTAGGAGTCTGCGGAGGCAACTCATGTGGAAATGATTAAGCTGTTTAGCATGCCGTCTGTACACTGTCCAGGTCTCGCTAGCATAGAGAAGTGTGGTGAGGACCACCGCGCAGTAGACCTTCAGCTTGGTGGTAAGGCTGAGTCCCCTTCATTCCCAGACGTTCTTACGCAGTCTCCCGAAGGCGGCACTGGCTTTGGCGATTCTGTTATTAACCTCAGTGTCTATGGTTACTTTACGGGAAAGTGTGCTGCTTAAGTAGGTGAAGTTATCAACTGCTTTGAGGTTTTGCTCCTTCACCGTGATACGTGGCTCCTTGTACAGTTTTCCTGGAACCGGTTGATACATGACTTCGGTTTTTCTAATGTTGATCTCGAGACCAAAACTGTCGCAAGCTTGCGAAAAACAGTCCACTTCATGCTGCATCTGCTGTTCCATGCTAGCATTAAGTGCACAGACATCAGCAAATAATAATGAACGGATAACAGTCTCATGCACTTTCGTAACCACCTTCAGGCGTTTTGGGTTGAATAGCTTGCCATCAGTCCTGTACCTAACCTGGATTCCATCTTCACAGTTGTTAAAGGCATCACTTAACATTGCATCGAACAGCATACTGAACAGGGTTGTAGCAAGCACCCAGCCTTGTTTTATGCCGTTTGTTACTGGGAAAGCCTCAGATACGTCTCCGTCGTTCAGAACCTTCACCATCATGCCATCATGGAACTGCCGGATGACTGAGATGAATTTGCTAGGGCAGCCGAATTTTGCCATCATCTTCCACAGGCCGTCTCTACTGACTGTGTCAAAAGCCTTGGTCAAATCAACAAAAGTTACATAAAGGTCACGGTGTTCCTCTTGGCACTTTTCCTGAAGTTCACGTGCTGAAAAGACCATATCTGCTGTTCCACATTTAGCACGGAAACCACAATGGCTTTCGGGTAATAGTCCTTGCTTAAGGTGATGTAAAAGGCCGTTGGTCAAGAGACAAGCCAATATCTTGCATGCAGTGGATAGTGGACCCATCTCTTCAACCTATCGCTCTCTTCTGGTACCTTTCCCTCTGCCTCCAAACATGCCATCATCACACCATCCTCAAAAAAACAAACCTTGACCCAACTGCTATGCCCAGCTATCGCCCCCACATCACTGTTCCCGTTTGCTTCCAAACTCCTTGAGCAGCATGTCCATGCTCAACTTTCCTCCCACCTCTCATCTAACTCTCTCCTTGACAACCTCCAATTTTGTTTCCACCCCCACCACTCCACTGAAACTGCCCTGACCAAAACTACTAATGACTTACTCACAGCCAAAACTAACAGACACTTCTCCATCCTCCTCCTTCTCAACCTGTCCTCTGCCTTTGACATAGATGACCACTGCCTACTGCTACTGATTCTTTCTTCCCTTGGCATCAAAGACCTTGCCCTGTCCTGGATCGTCTCCTACGATTCCGACCGCACATTTAACATCTTCCACTGCCACACTACCTCTTCATCCCACCCTCTCTCGGTTGGAGTCCCTTAAGGCTCTGTCCTGGAGCCCTACTTTTTTCCATCTATACCCTTGGCCTAGGACAACTCATAAAAGTTCCATGGCTTCCAGTACCATCAGTATGCAGACAAAACTCAGATCTACTTCTCTGGCCCAGATGTCACCTTTCGGCTGTCCAGAATCCCAGAGTGTCTATCAGCCATATCCTCCTTCTTCACCTCTCGCTTCCTCAAACTCAATGTAGACAAAACCAAACTCATCATCTTTCCTCCATCTCATGTATCTTCCCTGACCGATTTATCTATTATGGTAAATGGCATCACGCTCTCTACCGCACATGAAATCCATTGCCTCAGAGTAACTCTTGACTCTGCCCTGTCCTTCAAATCACATGTCCAAACACTTGCCATCTCCTGTCGCCTCCAGCTCAAAAATATTTCCAGAATTCATCCCTTCCTCAGCCCTCAAACTACTAAAACTCTTGTCCATGCCCTCATCATCTCACGCCTCGATTACTGCAACACCCTCCTCCCCGACAACTCTCTTACACCACTGCAGTCTGTCCTCAACTCTGCTGCCCGACTAATCAACCTCTCTACTCGCTGCTCCCCTCTTTCTTCCCTCTGCATATCCCTCCACTGGCTCCCAATTCCCCAACAAATCCAGTTCAAACTACTAACACTGACCTACAAAGCCATCCACAACCTGTCCCCTCCCTATATATCTGAAATAATCTCCCAATATCTCCCCTCACGTAATCTTCATTCCTCCCAAGACCTCCTACTCTCCTCCACACTTAATAGTTCCTCACACAATCGTCTCCAAGATTTCTCCCAAATATCCCCCATCCTCTGGATTTCCACGCTTTAACACGTCTGATTATCCACCACCCTCGGATCCTTCAGATGGAACCTGAAAATCCATCTCTTCAGGAAAGCTTACAGCCTGCAATAACCAATCTGCTGCCTCACCACCGCCCGAGCTGCCGCCTCACCATCACCAGAACTGCTGCACCCCCAACCTTCTGTCTCTTCCCCATTATCCCGTAGAATGTAAGTCTGCAAGGACAGGGTCCTCTCCACTCTGTACCAGTCTGTCACTGTAAATTTGTTTGCTGTAAACAATATCTATAACTTTGCATGTAACCCCTTCTCATGTACAGCACCATGGAATTAATGGTGCTATATAAATAAAAATAATAATAATAACTTACATGAACTAAAAATGAAATGTTATTTACTCAATCAGAACTGTCTCAGTTTGCTCCCTAATGTATTGTTAAAACTAAGTGACAATCTATTACATAATTTAACATAATAAGCACAAATAAAAAGTAAATGACAGCATCAACATATGAGCGCTTCAGGCTACATCTAGAGTCAAATTTAATTATAAATGTAATAATAGGTATTATTAACCTTTCACTGTTTGGAAAACAATCTAAACAGTTGTCACTTTATAATTTGTTATTATTTGACTCTGCTTCAATTTTTTTTTTTAAATAAATCTCTTGCGCAAAAACATTTTGTCATTTTTTTTATCTGAACTTTAGGAAGGCAAAGTTTGACCAGCTTAGAGATGCCCTTAATCTGGTAGACTGGGACAATATCCTCAGAAATAAGAATACAGATAATAAATGGGAAATGTTTAAGAACATCCTAAATAGGCAGTGTAAGCGGTTTATACCTTGTGGGAATAAAAGGACTAGAAATAGGAAAAACCCAATGTGGCTAAACAAAGAAGTAAGACAGGCAATTAACAGTAAAAAGAAAGCATTTGCACTACTAAAGCAGCATGGCACCATTGAAGCTCTAAAAAACTATAGGGAGATAAATACTTTATCTAAAAAACTAATTAAAGCTGCCAAAAAGGAAACAGAGAAGCACATTGCTAAGGAGAGTAAAACTAATCCCAAACTGTTCTTCAACTATATCAATAGTAAAAGAATAAAAACTGAAAATGTAGGCCCCTTAAAAAATAGTGAGGAAAGAATGGTTGTAGATGACGAGGAAAAAGCTAACATATTAAACACCTTCTTCTCCACGGTATTCACGGTGGAAAAGGAAATGCTAGGTGAAATCCCAAGAAACAATGAAAACCCTATATTAAGGGTCACCAATCTAACCCAAGAAGAGGTGCGAAACCGGCTAAATAAGATTAAAATAGATAAATCTCCGGGTCCGGATGGCATACACCCACGAGTACTAAGAGAACTAAGTAATGTAATACATAAACCATTATTTCTTATTTTTAGGGACTCTATAGCGACAGGGTCTGTTCCGCAGGATTGGCGCATAGCAAATGTGGTGCCAATATTCAAAAAGGGCTCTAAAAGTGAACCTGGAAATTATAGGCCAGTAAGTCTAACCTCTATTGTTGGTAAAATATTTGAAGGGTTTCTGAGGGATGTTATTCTGGATTATCTCAATGAGAATAACTGTTTAACTCCATATCAGCATGGGTTTATGAGAAATCGCTCCTGTCAAACCAATCTAATCAGTTTTTATGAAGAGGTAAGCTATAGGCTGGACCACGGTGAGTCATTGGACGTGGTATATCTCGATTTTTCCAAAGCGTTTGACACCGTGCCGCACAAGAGGTTGGTACACAAAATGAGAATGCTTGGTCTGGGGGAAAATGTGTGTAAATGGGTTAGTAACTGGCTTAGTGATAGAAAGCAGAGGGTCGTTATAAATGGTATAATCTCTAACTGGGTCGCTGTGACCAGTGGGGTACCGCAGGGGTCGGTATTGGGACCTGTTTTCTTCAACATATTCATTAATGATCTGGTAGAAGGTTTACACAGTAAAATATCGATATTTGCAGATGATACAAAACTATGTAAAGCAGTTAATACAAGAGAAGATAGTATTCTGCTACAGATGGATCTGGATAAGTTGGAAACTTGGGCTGAAGGGTGGCAGATGAGGTTTAACAATGATAAATGTAAGGTTATACACATGGGAAGAAGGAATCAATGTCACCATTACACACTGAATGGGAAACCACTTGGTAAATCTGACAGGGAGAAGGACTTGGGGATCCTAGTTAATGATAAACTTACCTGGAGCAGCCAGTGCCAGGCAGCAGCTGCCAAGGCAAAGAGGATCATGGGGTGCATTAAAAGAGGTCTGGATACACATGATGAGAGCATTATACTGCCTCTGTACAAATCCCTAGTTAGACCGCACATGGAGTACTGTGTCCAGTTTTGGGCACCGGTGCTCAGGAAGGATATAATGGAACTAGAGAGAGTACAAAGGAGGGCAACAAAATTAATAAAGGGGATGGGAGAACTACAATACCCAGATAGATTAGCGAAATTAGGATTATTTAGTCTAGAAAAAAGACGACTGAGGGGCGATCTAATAACCATGTATAAGTATATAAGGGGACAATACAAATATCTCGCTGAGGATCTGTTTATACCAAGGAAGGTGACGGGCACAAGGGGGCATTCTTTGCGTCTGGAGGAGAGAAGGTTTTTCCACCAACATAGAAGAGGATTCTTTACTGTTAGGGCAGTGAGAATCTGGAATTGCTTGCCTGAGGAGGTGGTGATGGCGAACTCAGTTGAGGGGTTCAAGAGAGGCCTGGATGTCTTCCTGGAGCAGAACAATATTGTATCATACAATTATTAGGTTCTGTAGAAGGACGTAGATCTGGGGATTTATTATGATGGAATATAGGCTGAACTGGATGGACAAATGTCTTTTTTCGGCCTTACTAACTATGTTACTATGTTACTATGTTACTATGTTACCATGATCCTTCTAACATCTGATCTTACACCCTTTATGCATGTAATAGCCCTCTGTGTCATGCAGCATTACGTGAACCCCCTATTTATTAAATTGATGGCTGGATCGTACAATGAAAGCAATTGTTACCATCCACCTTTCTTGTCTCCCCTATTTCCTCATAGATTGTAAGCTATCAGTTGACTGATGCGTTTATTGTTAATTTGTAATGTCTTTCATTGTCTGTACAAGTCTCCTCTAAAGTGCTGTGAAATATGTTTGCGCTATAGAAATAAAATTGTTATTATTATTTATTAGTATATGCCCAGGTTAATTGACTCCAGCCCTTTAAGTATTATCACACTAATCCAGTCTGAACAGAAATTTTATAGGAAACTGTAAAAAATTAGACTCAACTGAAAAAACATTTAAAGACAATACTGAGAGTGATCACTAAACTGATTTAAGTGGGTGAGGGTGTAACAGATGGCTAAATTACAGCCATGCTGCCATTTGGTTTACCTGACACATAGTGTATTGTTTAATGCACTAGAGCAGGGGTCCCAACTCCAGGCCTCGAGGGCCGCCAACAGTGCAGGTTTTCAGGATTTCTTTAGTATTGCATCGGTGGTAATGTGATCATCTGCACAGGTGATGATTCCAACCCCTGTGCAATACTAAGGAAATCCTGAAAACCTGCACTGTTGGCGGCCCTCGAGGCCTGGAGTTGGGGACCACTGCACTAGAGGCTGGCCTGAGAAGGACCAAACACTAGAATTTCTAAAGGCGAAACTAGTGGATGAATCCCATAGAAAAAGAAACTTGGGATGGGGTCCACAGAGTAAGTAACAGTGGAATCATTCTTATATAAATGGATTAAAGGTCATGCAAGAAGAAAACTAGAACATGTTTCAGATGCCAATTTTTTCAAAAAGGAACAGACAAAAGATCAAAACTACAATGTCTGATCTATATGCAGATAATTGTAATGACACCTTTAAAGAGACAAATAATTGACTCGGTTAGTGCATTTTCTCCAGAGAAATAGGTGAAATGACAAATGATAGAAGCTTTACACAGAACTTGACTTAAGTAACAAGGAAGCAATCTATCCTTGTCGATGAAATCGAGATATATGTAAAAGGTATTGGACATGGAGTCCTCACGTTTCCTGGTGAAAATGGAAAGAATTTAGCCATACCAATTATTAAACATTTTTCATGTTCCCAGTCAAGGTGGAAGACTGCTATATTTAAAGGGAACCTGTCACCCCGTTTTTTGAGATTGAGCTATAAATACTGTTAAATAGGGCCTGCGCTGTGTGTTCCTATAGTGTATGTAGTGTACCCCGATTCCCCATGTATGCTGAGAAATAACTTACCAAAGTCGCCGTTTTCGCCTGTCAATCAGGCTGGTCAGGTCGGGAGGGCGTGGTGACATCGCTGGTTCTTACTCAGCTTTACGTTGGTGGCGTAGTGGCGTAGTGGTGAAGACACAGCGCGCGATCTGCGCTGTCATCCCTTTCGTCGGTGGGGGCGGCCATCTTCCTGGGGCCGCGCGTGCGCAGATCGAGTGCTCTGCTGCACGGGGCTTCAGGAAAATGGCCGCGGGATGCCGCGCGTGCGCATTAGAGATCGCGGCGGCCATTTTCCCAAAGCCGAGTTTGCATCTCCGTATAGGCACTTCAGCTCCATATCACTTGTCCTATGTTGCCTGTATTTTCATTCCTTTTCTACTTTCTCCTTGCCGCGCTTTCCGCAGCGCTCGTGTTTGTTTTTTTTTTTGTTTTTTTTTTTTCCATTGTATTGCCCTATCCCTATGACAACGTGATGTCACTTCCGGTCACCATACACAGGAACTCTCATTGAGCTGCACACTGAGGTAGTCCTCACAGAGCGCCGTCACTTCCTGTCTGCCACCCAGCCGCTGATTGGCTGTTGGAGCTGGCTTGTCCCGCCCCTTTCTCATAAGATGGCGGCCGCACTTACTTCTGATCAGACTAGCGGTGGACACCGCGTCTGACAGCACCACCATCCAGCTCGGTCTCCTCAGGTAAATCCCCTGCACTAGAGCGTTTCTCTGATCGGCCGGTTTTTGCTGTATGTAATTTTTTTTTTTTTTTTTTTTTTTTTTTCGGTATGTAATTTCTTTTTCATTATCCACCCACAGTACCGCTCCTATCTGACTCACACATAAGGTATGTTTTACCTTATATCCCCTGACACCCTGTGCTTACCGGTCCATGGGAATTTTATGGGACTTTCTTACACTTACAGACGCTGCTTTTTTGTACCCTATGACCATACGGTCTATTCTATTATTCTACAGTACGGTATGTACCTCCTCTCCCACTATCATCTTTCTGGTGTATCTCTCCTTATTTCATCCTGAGTGGAACATAATTCAGCCTAGATATTCGGGTTATTTTCTCCCCAGCATATACTCTATGTATAGATTGACCAGAGTTTTGTATCGATGCTATTGTCCTTTTCCAAAATACCTTGTATATACTTTATTTTGTATGCAACTTTATTTTCTGTAATTTTTGTTTACACTTGTTTTTGGTTTTCACATGTAGTTACTGACGAAGGTCCATTCAAGGACCGAAACGTTTATTGGGTACTACTACGATTAAAATTGCACTAAAGCATCAGTTGAGTGCTGGGTTCTTTTTCTTTATAGTCTATGAAGGTGTGGGAACCTAACCTAGCACCATTCTTCTCCAGTAGTGCACACGGTTTTTGTATCTGATAATCTCCCGACCTGACCAGCCTGATTGACAGGCGAAAACGGCGACTTTGGTAAGTAATTTCTCAGCATACATGGGGAATCGGGGTACACTACATACACTATAGGAACACACAGCGCAGGCCCTATTTAACAGTATTTATAGCTCAATCTCAAAAAACGGGGTGACAGGTTCCCTTTAAAGCATTTGTTAGCTAAAGAACTCACTGCGTAATATTTATTTGACAAGTGATGTATCCTGGATAGAAAGCTGGTGATATCTAACACCATGTTACATACAAATCTATATCATATAAACACAATGAAGGAAATGCTGAGACTTAGCACATGTGACACAATGACAGAATCCACACATGGCATAGATTCCTAGGCCACAGACATTCAAAATGCTGTGAATAACTGCAAAAATAAGACTGCATCATTAAATCCAAAACTTCAAAGGCATCAATTCCTAATTAAAGACAGACTAGAGCTTCATATCCACTTGACCTAATTAACGGTGATGTGTTTGGTCCATTAAACTGCTTACACCTGGAATCACCAGGTAAATAGTGACCTTAACCAATATATACTCAAAATATACAGTCACTTACCCCCCCAAAAAAAAAAGTTAAGTGTTGAATAAGCTAAAATACTTTGTTACAAAGATAAATGTTTCTGTGGAAACCGCTCATACTTTTGAGTGGTAATGGATATGATTTACCGGACACCAAATAGAAGGCTAGAACAACATAGGATAGAGCATTAAAAGACAATCCCTCACACTCCTGTGATGAAGCTGAATGAACAGAACCCTCGCTGACACGATCAGCTGTATTCTGAGAGTTTCTGAACTAACCAAAAAATATTGGGGTGAAGTCACCAAGACAGCAGTTTATTTACAAATAGGACTTCTCTTCAGAGTAGCAAAGACCGTATGGTAAAAAGCCAAGTGTAAAACACATAAGAGGTAAAGTTGGAAATCAGAAGAAAAAAGAGCATCGTACTGTAGAAGAAATCTTTTTCATACACAGTGACAATTGCAAAGGGTGCAGATTCCTTGACCCCAAAACAGAGTTACTGTTAGCAACAACTTTTGCTAACTTTTGGTTAAGATTTCAAAGATCGGACTATTTCTGCACAAATAGTTTAAGTCAGCTCAATCCCAAACACTACAAGTGAGCCAAACCAGAAACAGGAGAAAACAAACCTGTACGTCATGCTAACAAAACACGCACAATCAACCTACATCTTAACAAGATATATCTCAGTTCTCAGAAGGGAAAGCCAATAAAAGGTTTAAAAAGGTTGTCGATTGCTCAGACATTCCCTTCTTAAATACTACCTTCCCCAATGCAAAATAAAAACACCTTATACTAGTTTCCTATGTCGTCAATATTCTAGTGGTGTCCATGCCAGGTCTTCAGTGACATTGACATGCCATTCGCGCTGTGTAGCCAAACAGCAGTCGCTAATGAGCTGTTGTACTCTTTCTTCCTTTGCTATGCACTGTTACTGCATCAAACACAGGAAGTCAAGATATGATGGACCATTATGTCTTATGTCCGCAAAGGGTTAAACTGTAATTGCTTACTCAATCACTGTGCACTAACTGTTAGGAGTCGAGTTCCCGCCGCTGCACAGGGGGAATCTCGAGTCGTGTCTGCTGCGGTCTCCCATTCTGCATTGGCCGCAGTGGAGCCTGCTCAGCAGAGACATCGGTTCCAGCGTCTCACTCAGCCTGATACTGTGCAAAGGGTTACTGCTGCCTTTTCAGGCTCTGCTATTGTGCCCTGCACTGGTCTGCGGCGAGCAGGCTTTTCTGGGACTAAGTCCTGCTTTGCACACAATGAGCATGCCCAGGGCAAGATCTCTCAGTGGAGGTCTAGGGTCACATGCTCAGGTACTGCAGCGACTTCCATTGGTCCTCCAGGATGGCCCTGTACCTGATCAAGCTCTGTGGCAGCCTTCCATTGGTCCTTCTTGAAAGGTCCTGTACATGCTGCAGCTATAAAAGGTTCGCATGGCCGCACGCTGGTATCACCTCATGTCATGAGCTTGTTAATTGTGGTTGCGCCCGTATGTGTGTGTTCAGGAACCCGGCTGAAATAAGCCCCTAGAATACCGGCACCTCCGGTGAGGAGTATTGCATGAATGTATTCAGGGACCCGGATGAAATAAGCCCCTAGAATATCGACTCCTCCGGTAAGGACTGTTTTTATGCTTTTCTGGGTGCGTGACCACTGACTGCCTCCAGCTCAGTAGTTAGCTGTGTTCCCCTGTGACGCTAACAGGGCACAACATTTTATTTCTAGAGACTCTGTGGAGTTAACAGAGTTTGCTTATACCGCCATATAGCGCCGCCATTTGCCAGCAGCAGGTTCCTCTCCTGCACGGTGGACCCTGGGTTGCGAACGCACCTATTTATACATGTATATATACTCGGTGCGTTCCACCAATCCTAACACTAACTTACAGTAAAATAAACGATGGTAACGATCATTTTCACTTCTCTGCTCATCTCATCTTCTTTTTTTCTTTTACTATTTTTTCGTATTGAAAATGGTTTGTCATTTAAGGACATTTCCAATAAAGAATAAATGTAATTCAGGTAATTCCTAAAGCCGAACAAAATCTTTTATAATGATTAGCTCTGTGTCACAATTCATGAATGAATAATTTTTCATTGTGATAATGACCATATAACGTTGAAGTCAGATCATTTTGATCATTTTTTTTGTCTTATTTCAAGAACCGTAAATATAAAAAGAAAACAGTAATATGTCTAATATGTCTTTGTTTATTATTGCTATAAGATTACTAAAAGATAATATGTTTATTACTGCTATAAGGTTACTGAAAGATAGATGTACACACACTATGACAACCACATCAGTGCTGTGATGTCAGGAGGACTACAAATTCCAATAACTTTAAGTAAGGCTGCTGAGCGGAGCAGAGGCTGGATTAAAGTGTGCAGGTGGCATATAAGTGTATAGTTAAAAACAATATCATAGATTGTAATAACCGTATAATTGTTATTGTTTGGGGAATTGTCTGTGTTTGTCTGGGTTAAAAGCTTGTTTAAATTAAAAAAAGGGGGGGGAGCCTGTGATTGGTCCATGTGATCAAATGTCTGTGATATAAGTGTTTCCAAATCTATTAGCCTCATCTGTGCAGTGCTGTCTGGAGGACTACAAATTCCAGTGACTTTTTGAAAAAGCTTGACCGCGAAATGCACGTCCGGGGGCCGCTGGGGCAAGTGGGAGAGCCATCCGGTCACGTTATGGGTAAGCATGCATAGATAATCAATTTACTAAGGAGTTTTTTTTGTGGGGTACTGCCTTTGGCACCCCTATACTATATTGAAACTATCCTTGCCACCTGGGTTTTACTTGGAATAGCATAATTGTTGTTAGTGTGCTTGCCCTGGATGTACTTTGCTCTTCCCATCTGAACCCGCTTACCTTTAGTTTTCTTCCGTATTTCCTACCTGTATGGGTGCTAACATTTACTATTGATTGATATGCATTTTTCTAAAAATAAAGTCTTTTTTTGTACTATCATGATCTTTGGGATTTGTATACTCCGTTTTTTCGCTGTATTCCATGGTTGTTGGAGTTGTGCTGGTAACCCAGTGAGTCTGGGTACTAATTTTGGGAGAGCTCAATTTTTCTGCTCTCGGCCACATACAAGATTGTGCTTCATGATTTGTTGTTTAAATTCCAGTGACTGTAAGTGAGGCTGCTGAGTGGAGCGGAGGCTGCAATAAAGTGCAGAGGTGGCAGATAAGTGCATAGTTAAACACAATGTCATAGTTTAACACAAGAGCATAGTTGTTTTTTTCCTAATGAGCGTTTCATAGATTTTTCTGCTTTTATTTGTACAGTTTATTTGCATTTAGTTTAGTATTTGCTCCATGGACAATGCTACCAGGTGTGCATCTTGTGAGATGTATGCCTGTCTTGAACAGACATTTGAGGGTGAAAATATCTGCACTCGATGTCAGTGAGTTACATGTTTGGAAGCCCAGTTAATCGATATAAATGAGTAGCTTGCAACACTCAGTAGCACTGCAAACCTTTAGATGAGTTTAGAGCTCACTGTGCACGAGCTGGCTGGGGACAGTGATATGGAGGATGGTGGAAGTGGTGAAGAACCAGCCCAAGAAGTAGGTAGCTGGGAGACAGTTAGAAGAAGGGGTAGGTGGAAAAGTGCCAGGATGCTCAGGCCTGATCTGGCACAGCCTAGTAAATATGCATATTTGGCTGATATTATTAATGCAAGCCCAAAACTGGGATCACTATAGCCGGATGATATTCCTGGCAACCAGAAAAATTACTGGAAGGAGGAAAACAAGAGTGCAGCAAAGGCCAGCACGATGTTGGTGGTAAAAGGCATTTTTATTAGGACACACATGATCATCTGTCACCAAAACCGTGGATGCCGAACAGTGTGTGTTACGGCTGGCGGATTAAAGATGGTAAAGGTGCGTTTGCAGCCCGGGGTCCACCATGCAGAGATGGAACCTGCTGCTAAGTAATGGCGGCACTATATGGCAGTACTACGCCGGAGTAAACTCAGCTTCAGACACCCGGTAAAAACTAAAGTGAACTCTGTTGCTTCACAGAGTTGAAGTGAAACAAATGAAATGCTGTGCCCTGTTAGCGAACACAGGATGCAGCAGACAAACGCTAGTGGGATCCCTAAGATTCACCCCCACAAAGCTGGTGATTGATCCTGCTCTGACCCTCAGTGGCTTTTGAGCCCGCACCTGAGGACGCGCCCCGAGTCAGATGCAGGGATCAAGTGGGAGTTCCCACCCTACACTGACCCGTTGTTAGGATAAGTTAAGATTACAGCACACAGTGCGTGCAGTGCCGTACAGGCAGACACTGCTGGTTTGACGCAGTACAGATCATGCTCTGGTGTAGGATAGCACTGTCAGGTGCTCGGTAGCTCCAACATTCGCGAACATTCAACAACACAAGGAATGGGAATGATTAAGAAGCAATCACCAGAACACGCACACATCCGCACACATAATAATAGGTTTACACTAGCGCATGGCCTTGCGGCTTTTCAAACCTTTTAAAGCTGTAGCACTCAAGGACCTTCCTAGTGGTCCAATAGGAGCTGCTACAGGACCTGAGCGTGTGACCCCCGACCTCCAATGGAAGGTCGTCCTGTGGGCATGCTCAGTATGGGAAAAGCAGGCCTTAGTCCCTGAAACGCCTGCTCGCTGCTGATCAGTACTGGCTACAAAGGCAGAGCCTGGAAAAGCAGCAGTAACCAAGCGCACAGTATCAGCTTGAGCCAGATGCTGGGACCGACGTCTCCACTGAGCAGGCTCTACTGCGGCTGGAGGAGAATGGGAAACCGCAGAGGACATGGTTCGAGATTCACCCTGTGCAGCGGCGAGAACTTGACTCCTTACAGTGTGTTTTCTGCCAGGTGATTGCGATCTGATATGCAGACTGCTGGGTGGAGTGGGGAAAAACCCAGCAGTCATGGTATGCCTCGGTACCAATGACAAATATAGAGGGAGGTGGAAGGTCCTGAAAAATGACTACAGGAACTTGGGAGATAAGCTAACGTCCAGGACTTCCAAGGTGATGTTTTCAGAAATACTGCCAGTGCCATGAGCATGACTGAAAAACAGTGCAAGCTTAGGGAGATTAATAAATGGCTTAGAAATTGGTGCAGGAAGTGTTTGGGTTCATGGAGAACTGGACCGACATCTCTGTCAGCTACAGGTACGATAGGGAAGGGATGAACCTCAATGAGGAAGGTGCAGCTGTACTTGGGAGAAAAAGAGTCAGACAGATGGAGGAACTTTTAATAATAATAATCTTTATGTTTATATAGCGGTAACATATTCCCAGTGCTTTACAGCTTGCACACATTTCCATCGCTGTCCCCGATGGGGCTCACAATCTAAATTCCCTACCAGTATGTCTTTGGAATGTGGAAGGAAACCGGAGTACCTGGAGGAAACCCATGCAAACACGGGGAGAACATATAAACTCCTTGCAGATGTTGTCCTTGGTGGGATTTGAACCCAGGACTTCAACGCTGCAAGAGTGCAGTGCTAATCACTGAGCCACCGTGCTGCCCTTACGGAATTGAGCTCAGTTATTGACAAACTGATGTATCTCATATTCTTAGATTTTCTTGTAACAGGGTTCGTGCCTCAGGATTGGAGGATGCCTGATATGGTACTGATATTTATAAAGATAAGAAGGTGGCTCCAGGCAACCACCATTCGGTAAGTCTGACATCAGTAGTGTGAAAAGATGTTGAGGGCAGAAATGACCTGCAGAGATATATTGCAGATAATAAGATAATAACAGACAACCAGCATGGATTAGCGAAAGATGATCAACATGTTGGTTTTCTATTAGAAGGTAAGTGCAAATCTAGATGTTGGTAATGTGGCTGATGAGATTTAGCTGGACTTTGCAAAGGAATTTGATACTGTACCACATAGCAGCCTTAAATTAAAGCTACAGAAGCAAGAACTGGATGAAACTATTTGCAGATGGATAAGAAATTGGCTAAATGACAGGAAACAAAGGGTGGTCATAAATGGCACGTGCTCTAAATGAAATATAATCAGCAGTGGGGTATCACAGGGATTTGTGCTAGGACCAATTATTTTTAACCTCTTTAATAATGACTTAATAGTAAGCCGATATCGGACTCCCTCCCTTTGATGTGGGCTCCGGCGCTAAGCCTACATCTTTCCCAATACATCATCTGTTTTAAAAAGCTGACATGTGCCTTTAACAGCCACAGATAGAATAGCCATCCACCAGCGTCTGTTGACTAGTTAAATGCAGCTGTCAAACTATGAAAGTGGCATTTAACACATGCTTCCGGCAAGCACACTGTAAATCCCGCCCATCGGCGCCAATGACTGCGGGTTGCGGATGGGTTGCCATGGCAACCAGAGGTCTCCAGCTGACCTCTATGGTTGTCACTGTCGGATTGCTATGAGCACCGTCCAGTGGTCGGTGCTCATAGCAAGTGAGCATTTCTACTACATCGCCTGTATGTAGCTGAGCCGATCGGGTTATGGCAGCTGCTAGTCTCCCATGGAGACTATGGAAGCATGCCAAATGTAAAAAAAATGCTTTTTTAAAAAAATGAAAAAATATGAAAGTTCAAATCGCCTCCCTTTTGCCCCATTCAAAATAAACAATAAAAAAATATAAAAAAATTAATCCAATTGCTAATTGGTGTAACGAGAAAAAAAGTCAAAACGCCAGAATTGCGTTTTTTTTTTGTAGCTGCAAAATTGCATTAAAATGCAATAAAGGGCGATCAAAAGATCGTACATTCATCAAAATGGTATCATTAAAAACGTCAGCTCGGTGGGCAAAAAATAAGTCTTCACCCAACTCGAGATCACGAAAAATGGAGCAGCTTTATATTTAAACAAACTTTGGCATTTTTTTTCACCACTTAGATAAAAAAGAATGTTTAGTGTCTATAAACTCGTAATGACCTGGAGAATCATAATCGTGGGTCAGTTTCAGCATTTAGTGAAAAAAGTAAAAAAGCAAAAGAAAAAACAATTGTGGAATTGCACTTTTTTGCAATTTCACAGCACTTTGAATTGTTTTCCCGTTTCCCAGTACATGATATGTTAAAACTAATGATGCTGTTCAAAATTACAACTCATTCCACAAAAAATAAGCCCTCACATGGCAATATTGACCAAAAAATAAAAAAGAAATGGCTCTGGGAAGAAGGGGAGATAAAAACAAAAACACAAAAAAGAAAATACATCCGGGGGTTAAGAGGTTAAAATCTGACCTTGACATTAAAATATTGCAAAACAATCTGGATAAGATAACTTAATGAGCAAATAATTTGCAGATGAGGTTTAATGTAGATAAATATTGAGCAATGCACCTAGGACAGAGCAATCATATTGCTGCATATATCTTAAATGTGAGTATACTCTGGACTACAGAACAGGGGAAGGACTTGGGTTGGGTATTCTGGTTACAAATAAGCTGAGCAGCAGTATTCAATGTCAAGCAGCAGCCGCAAACAGAAACTGCATTTTAGGGTGTGTAAAAAAAGATAAAATCCCTTGATTCCAACGTATTGTTACCCTTTTATAATTCACTTGTGAGGCCACATCTAGAATAATGGATTCAGTTTTGGGCTCCACATTTTAGAAAGGATATTTAGAAATTAGAGTCATTCCAAAGACTGGCAACCCAGATTATTACAAGTGATGGATGGTCTCTCATATGATGAGAGGTTGAAAAAGATGGGCTTGTTTACCTTAAAGGGAATCTGTCACCTCATGTTTCACATATAAGCTGCATCCACCACTATTAGGGGCTTATCTACAGCATTCTGTAATGCTGTAGATAAGCCCCCGATGTAACCTGAAAGATAAGAAAAACAAGTTAAATTATACTCACCCAGGGGCAGTCCGGGTCCGATGGGCATCACAGGTGTGGGTGTGGCGCCTCCTATCTTCATACAATGTCTTCATCCTCCTTGCTTCTGTTGTGGCTCTTGCACTGGTGTACTGATTTGCCCTGTTGAGGGCAGTGTAAAGTACCACAGGGCGCAGGTGCCGGGCCTCTCTGACCTTTCCCAGTGCCTGCGCACTGCAGTACTTTGCTCTGCCCTCAACAGAGCAGATAATTATGGCTGCGCAGGAGCCGCGACAGAAGCAAGGAAGAGGACATCATCGCATGAAGATGGGAGGCGCTGGACCCAGACCTGCAACACCCATTGGACCTGGACCGCACCAGACCGCCCCCTGGGTGAGTATAATCTAACTTGTTTTTCTTATCTTTCAGGTTACATCAGAGGCTTATCTACAGCATTACAGAATGCGTGTTGTTCAAAAGTACAACTCATCTCGCAAAAAATAAGCCCTCACAAGGCCATATAGAAGGAAAAATAAAAAAGTTTATGACTCCGGGAAAGAGGGGAGTGAAGAACAGAAACACAAAACTGAAAAAGGCTCTGGGGGTTAAGGGGCTAAAAAAGTTTTTCAAAATTTAGCTGTAAAAATGAGAACTTGCTGGTCAAATTTTCACCTTTCTAACTTCCTAACAAACCAATATTCTGTTTCAAAAATTGTGCTTATGTAAAGTAGACTTGTGAGAAATGTTATTTATTAACTGTTTTGTGTGACATAACTCTGATTTAAGGGCATAAAAATTAAAAGTTTGAAAATTGCAACATTTTCTACATTTTTGACAAAATTCAGGGTTTTTTCTTTAAATAAATGCAAGTCATATCAAACAAGTTTTACCAGTAACATGAAGTAAATGTGTCATATAAAAATAACAGTGGGATCCATTGAAGCATTCCAAAGTTATTACCACATAAAGTGATACTGGTCAGAATTGTAAATTATTGCCTGGTCATGAACGTGAAAACAGGTTCAGGGGTGAAGAGGGTAATCCTTTAAAGACAAAAAGAGAAATGATCCAGCTGGATGATCATGAGTAAGACTTCATAGTTGAAACGCGTTGATCCTCCTCACTGGTGTGCCAGGTGTTTGCTATGTAAAGATTTTTCTTGTTGAAGAACTTTTTATCGCTTTAGTTGTCTAATAAAGTCTCACAAAGTCTGAACTGCCTCCACCTCCAGCTGGATCATTTCTCTTTTTGTCTTCATTTGCTGTGGGCGCTCACCCCGAACCGTGCTGGGCGTTGGCAGGTCTGGGGATTTCGTCTAAGACCGGTAAGCTGACTACATTCCTTTTTTCTTTAGTTAATCCTTTAAAGACAACTTTTATTTTTGACTGACAACATACATTTTATCATATGATATGCTGAAAAATGTAAACAAAATTCAAGTGAGGTGAAATGGTAAAAAATATGCAATTTCACCATGTTTTTAAGGGTTTATTTTAATGGCATTCATTGTGCGGTAAACATAACATATCAGTATGATTCTCCAGGTCAGATCAATTATGACAATACCAAACTTATAAGGTATTCATATATATACTAGATGGTGGCCCAATTCTAGCGCATTGGGTATTCTAGAATATGCATGTCCACGTAGTATATTGCATAGCCACGTAGTATATTGTCAGTGACGTAGCATATTGCCCAGTGACATAGTATAGAGCACAGAGTTACGTAGTATATTGCCCAGTTACGTAGTATATTGTCCAGTGACGTAGTATATTGCCCAGTGACGTAGTACATTGCCCAGTGACGTAGTATACAGCACAGAGCCACGTAGTATATTGCCCAGCCACGTAGTATATTGCACAGCGACGTAGTATACAGCACAGAGCCACGTAGTATATTGGCCAGTCACGTAGTATATTGCCCAGCTACATAGTATATTGCCCAGCCAAGTTTGTCACAGGTTAAAAAATAAAAAATAAACATATACTCACCTTCCGAGGACCCCTTGTAGTCCACGGCAGCTACAGGTCCCAGGGTTGGTATGAGCGCAGGGCCTGTGATGACGTCGCGGTCACATGAGGTAGGCACAGGAAAACATCCAGACATACAGGCTTATTACAACTTCATAATTCACTCAGCATAAGCAAACAAAGAGACAGCCTTTCTGGCATAGAGTAAAGAATTGCAGGTTCTGCCTCTCAGGTCAGTGTCCTTTAATAAGCATCCTGAGTTCTCCACACCTCCAGTCACAAACACTGGATGAGACTCTTGAGCTCCATTTAATCTGCCATACCATGCCCCAGGGGTGGGATATGTGAGCAGTTAGTCTCACCCATCTCTTTTACTACTAGTAAAATCTGACCCTGATATAACTTATTAACTCTCTCAGCATTATATGTGCTGGAGTTGCATATATATATATATGTATATATATATATATATATATATATATATACATATATATATATATATATATACATATACATACATACATATATATATATATATATACATACATATATATATGTATATATGTATATATGTGTATGTATATATATATATGTATATATATATATATATATACATATATATATATATATATATATATATATATATATATAGGATTTTAAAGAAGTAGAGCCTTGAAAAAATGTTTTTATTTCAAAATGTGACACTAAAATGAGTAGATGATGATAGCTATCTCTGAAATATTATACATCTACTTTTCTACATATTTATTTGTAAACTCTACTGCATAACAAGGTACGGTGGATAAAGGATGTTTAGCTCACCATAATAATTAAATATCTTAGCAGGTATGTAATTTAATGGAGCTGAAAAGAATGTCATGTCTTCTGTAATTCAACACAGATATTAAATTGAGATAAATTAAATCACAAGGTCTGTGCTCACATTTACTGAAACAAATGTGAAGTATTGTCTAAAATGGGTTTCATATTTTATTGTGATTAATGAAATCACAGTTTGTAATCATATCTGTAATTGTAAATATCTTGCTTTTGTATAAAACTTTAGATAAGGGTGGCATCATTATTTTACCATTTGTACCATTAGTATTAACCCCTTCATGACCCAGCCTATTTTGACCTTAAAGACCTGGCCGTTTTTTGTAATTCTGACCAGTGTGAGGTAATAACTCAGGAACGCTTCAATGAATCTCAGCGGTTCTGAGATTGTTTTTCGTGACATATTGGGCTTCATGTTAGTGGTAAATTTAGGTTGATAATTTTTGTGTTTATTTGTGAAAAAAATGGAAATTTGGCTAAAATTTTGAAAATTTTGCCATTTTCAAATTTTGAATTTTTATTCTGTTAAACGAGAGTGTTATGTGACACAAAATAGTTAATAACTAACATTACCCACATGTCTACTTTACATGAGCACAATTTTGGAACCAAATTTCTTTTTTGCTAGGAAGTTATAAGGGTTAAAATTTGACCAGCAATTTCTCATTTTTACAGCAAAATTTACAAAACCATTTTTTTTTAGGGACCACCTCACATTTGAAGTCAGTTTGAGGGGTCTATATGGCTGAAAATACCATTGTAAAAACTGCACCCCTCAAGGTACTCAAAACCACATTCAAGAAGTTTATTAACCCTTCAGGTGCTTCACAGCAGCAGAAGCAACATGGAAGGAAAAAATTAACATTTAACTTTTTAGTCACAAAAATGATGTTTTAGCAACTATTTTTTTATTTTCCAAAGGGTAAAAAGAGAAACTGGACACAAGTTATTGTACAATTTTTCCTGAGTACACCGATACCCCATATGTGGGGGGGAACCACTGTTTGGGCACACGACAGGGCTCAGAAGTGAAGGAGCGCCATTTGACTTTTTCAATGAAAAATTGTCTCCAATCTTTAGTGGACACCATGTCGCGTTTGGAGAGCCGCTGTGTGCCTAAACATTGGAGCTCCCCCACAAGTGACCCCATTTTGGAACCTAGACCCCCCAAGGAGCTTATCTAGATGCATACTGAGCACATTGAACTCCCAGGTGCTTCACAAATTGATCCATAAAAATGAAAAAGTACTTTTTTTCACAAAAAATTTCTTTTAGCCTCAATTTTTTCATTTTCACATGGGTAACAGGATAAAATGGATCCTAAAATGTTTTGGGCAATTTCTCCTGAGTACATCGATACCGCGTATGTGGTCACAAACCACTGATTGTGCACATGGTAAGGCTCGGAAGGGAAGGAGCGCCATTTGACTTTTGAATGAAAAATTAGCTCCAATCATTAGCGGACA
Source organism: Ranitomeya imitator (assembly GCF_032444005.1). Lineage (NCBI taxonomy): Eukaryota > Metazoa > Chordata > Amphibia > Anura > Dendrobatidae > Ranitomeya > Ranitomeya imitator. The sequence goes on along the minus strand of NC_091286.1, from coordinate 324,134,523 downwards.
CCATGTCGCGTTTGGAGAGCCCCTGTGTGCCTAAACATTAAAGATTCCCCACATGTGACCCCATTTTGGAAACTAGACCCCCCAAGGAACTTATCTAGGTGCATAGTGAGCACTTTGAACCCCCAGGTGCTTCACAAATTGATCTGTAAAAATGAAAAAGTACTATTTTCCACAAAAAAATTATTTTAGCCTCAATTTGTTCATTTCCACATGGGCAACAGGATAACATGGATCCTAAAATGTATTGAGCAATTTCTCCTGAGTACAGTGATACCTCACATGTGGGGGTAAACCACTGTTTGGGCACACGGTAGGGCTCAGAAGGGAAGGAGCGCCATTTGACTTTTTGAATGAAAAATTAGCTCCAATCGTTAGCTGACACCATGTCGCGTTTGGAGAGCCCCTGTGTGCCTAAACATTAAAGATTCCCCACATGTGACCCCATTTTGGAAACTAGACCCCCCAAGGAACTTATCTAGGTGCATAGTGAGCACTTTGAACCCCCAGGTGCTTCACAAATTGATCTGTAAAAATGAAAAAGTACTATTTTCCACAAAAAAATTATTTTTGGAGAGCCCCCGTGTGCCTAAACATTGGAGCTCCCCCACATGTGACCCCATTTTGCAAACTAGACCTACCAAGGAACTAATCTAGATGTGTGGTGACCACTTTAAATCCTCAAGTGCTTCACAGAAGTTTATAACGCAGAGCCGTGAAAAAAAAAATCATTTTTCTTTCCTCAAAAATTATTTTTTAGCCCACAATTTTTTATTTTCACAAGAGTACCAGGAGAAATTGGACCCGAAAAGTTGTTGTCCAGTTTGTCCTGAGTACGTTGATAACCCATATGTGGGGGGAACCACTGTTTGGGCACACGTCGGGGCTCGGAAGGGAAGTAGTGACTTTTGAAATGCAGACTTTGATGGAATGGTCTGCGGGCGTCACATTGCGTTTGCAGAGGCCCTGATGTGCCTAAATAGTAGAAACCCCCCAGAAGTGACCACATTTTGGAAACTAGACCCCCCCAGGGAACTTATCTAGTTATGTGGTGACCCCTCTTTGGAAACTGGACCCCCCAAGGAACTTATCTAGATATGTGGTGAGCACTTTGAACCCCCAAGTGCTTCACAGAAGTTTACAATGCAGAGCCGTGAAAATAAAAAATCATGTTTCTTTCCTCAAAAATGATGTTTTAGCAAGCAATTTTTTATTTTCACAAGGGGAACAGGAGAAATTGAACCACAATAGTTGTTGCCGAGTTTGTCCTGAGTACACTGATACCCAATATGTGGGGGTAAACCACTGTTTGGGCACACGTCGGGGCTCGGAAGGGAAGTAGTGACTTTTGAAATGCAGAATTTGATGGAATGGTCTGCAGGTGTCACGTTGCATTTGCAGAGCCCCTGATGTGCCTAAAAAGTAGAAACCCCCCAGAAGTGACCACATTTTGGAAACTAGACCCCCCCAGGGAACTTATCTAGTTATGTGGTGAGCACTTTGAACCCCCAAGTGCTTCACAGAAGTTTACAACGCAGAGCCATGAAAATAAAAAATAATTTTTCTTTCCTCAAAAATTGTTTTAGCAAGCATTTTTATATTTTTACAAGGGTAACAGGAGAAGTTGGACCCCAATAATTGTTGCCCAGTTTGTCCTGAGTATGTTGGTACCCCATATGTGGGGGTAAACCACTGTTTGGGTGCACGTCGAGGCTCGGAAGAGAGGGAGCACCATTTGACTTTTTGAATGCAAGATTGACTGGAATTAATGGTGGCACCATGTTGCGTTTGGAAACCTGTTGTGAGTTCTGTTTTTGGACTCCCTCTGGTGGTTACTGATGGTACTGGGTGATTTGTGTTCTGCTGTCTCTGGTGTCCACCTGTTCTATTAGGATTTGGGAGTTTCCTATTTAACCGGGCTTTCTTGTCATTTCCCCACCGGCTATCAAGGTTATCAGAGTGTTTTGTTACCTCAGCTTCTGGCTTCAGTAATCTTCAGGACAAGCTAAGTTTTTGATTTTCTTGTTCCACGTTTTGCTTTATTTTTGTCTTGTCCAGCTTGCATATAATTGTTTCTTTGCTGCTGGTTGCTCTAGTGGGCTGTAATTGCTCCTCATGTTCCATGAGTTGGAACATGAGTTCAAGTAATTGCAGGATGGTTTTTTGAAGGGTTTTTTGCTGACCGCGCAGTTTACTTTTGTATCCTCTGCTATCTAGTTTTAGCAGGCCTCATTTTGCTGAATCTGTTTTCATACTGTGTATGTGCCTTCCTCTCATTTCACCGTCATTATATGTGGGGGGCTGCTATTTCTGTGGGGTATTTCTCTGGAGGCAAGAGAGGTCTGTGTTTCTTCTAATAGGGGAAGTTAGATCTTCGGCTGGTGCGAGACGTCTAGGATCAACGTAGGCACGTTCCCCGGCTATTGTTATTTGTGTGTTCAGGTTTAGGGTCGCGGTCAGCTCAGGTTCCATCACCCTAGAGCTCGTTGGTGCTTGTCCGTTTGTGATTCCCTGCCATTGGAATCATGACAGTATAGCCGGCCAAAATGTTTGGGCTGAAGTAGGAGGAAAAGTAGTCTGAGGAAGTTTTTTTTTTTTCTCTCTCCTCTGAGGTTGCTGCCTAGCCTTAATTGCAGCCTGGCTGATTTTTTTTTTTTTTTTCCTCCTCCTAATCCTTGAATGGCTCTGACCTTAGCTGTTTATCATGGACGTCCAGAGTTTAGCTTCCAGCTTGAATAATCTTGCTGTTAAGGTTCAAAATATACAAGATTTTGTTGTACATGCTCCTATGTCTGAACCTAGAATTCCTATTCCAGAGTTCTTTGCTGGAGATAGATCTAGTTTTCTGAATTTTAGGAACAATTGCAAGCTGTTCCTTTCTTTGAAATCTCGTTCTTCTGGAGACCCTGCTCAGCAGGTTAAGATTATTATATCTTTCCTGCTGGGTGACCCTCAAAATTGGGCATTTGCATTGGCACCAGGGGATCCTGCGTCGCTTAATGTGGATGCGTTTTTTCTGGCATTGGGTTTGCTCTATGAGGAACCTAACCAGGAGATTCAGGCTGAAAAAGCTTTATTAGCTCTCTCTCAGGGGCAAGATGAAGCAGAAATATATTGTCAAAAATTTCGGAAATGGTCAGTGCTTACTCAGTGGAATGAGTGCGCCCTGGCTGCAAAGTTCAGAGATGGCCTTTCTGAGGCCATTAAAGATGTTATGTTGGGGTTCCCTGCGCCTACGGGTCTGAATGAGTCTATGACTATGGCTATTCAGATTGATCGGCGTTTACGGGAGCGCAAACCTGTGCACCATTTGGCGGTGTCTTCTGAACAGGCACTTGAGACAATGCAATGTGATAGAGTTCAGTCTAGAAGTGAACGGCAAAACTATAGGCGGAAAAATGGGTTGTGCTTTTATTGTGGTGATTCAGCTCATGTTATATCAGCATGCTCTAAACGCACAAAAAAAGGTTGATAAGTCTGTTGCCATTAGTACGTTACAGTCTAAGTTTATTCTGTCTGTGACTCTGATTTGCTCATTATCATCCATTTCCGTCGATGCCTATGTAGATTCAGGCGCTGCCCTGAGTCTTATGGATTGGTCATTTGCCAAGCGATGTGGGTTTAGTCTTGAGCCTCTGGAAGTCCCTATTCCTTTGAAGGGAATTGACTCTACACCTTTAGCTATGAATAAACCTCAGTACTGGACACAAGTGACCATGCGTATGACTCCCGTTCATCAGGAGGTGATTCGCTTCCTGGTATTGTATAATTTACATGATGTTCTAGTACTTGGTCTGCCATGGTTACAAACTCATAATCCAGTCCTTGACTGGAAAACAATGTCTGTGTTAAGCTGGGGATGTCAGGGGGTTCATGATGATGCACCTCTGATTTCTATCGCTTCATCTACTCCTTCTGAGGTTCCTGTATTTTTGTCTGATTATCGGGATGTTTTTGAGGAGCCTAAGCTCAGTTCGCTTCCTCCTCACAGGGATTGCGATTGTGCTATAGATTTAATTCCTGGTAGTAAATTCCCTAAAGGTCGTTTGTTCAATCTGTCAGTGCCAGAGCATACTGCTATGCGGGATTATGTTAAGGAGTCCTTGGAAAAGGGACATATCCGTCCATCTTTGTCCCCTTTGGGAGCAGGTTTTTTTTTCGTGGCCAAAAAAGATGGGTCCTTGAGGCCTTGTATAGATTATCATCTTTTGAATAAGATTACCGTAAAATATCAGTATCCTTTGCCTTTGTTGACTGATTTGTTTGCTCGCATTAAGGGGGCTAAATGGTTCACTAAGATTGATCTTCGGGGTGCGTATAATCTTATACGAATAAAGCAAGGTGATGAGTGGAAAACCGCATTTACTACGCCTGAGGGCCATTTTGAGTATTTGGTAATGCCTTTCGGACTTTCTAATGCTCCTTCAGTCTTCCAGTCCTTTATGCACGATATTTTCCGTGAATATCTGGATAAATTTATGATTGTGTATTTGGATGATATTTTGCTTTTTTCTGATGACTGGGAGTCTCATGTTCAGCAGGTCAGGAAGGTGTTTCAGGTCCTGCGGGCTAATTCCTTGTTTGTAAAGGGCTCAAAGTGTCTCTTTGGAGTCCAGAAGATTTCTTTCTTGGGGTATATTTTTTCCCCTTCTACTATTGAGATGGATCCCGTCAAGGTTCGGGCTATTTGTGACTGGACGCAGCCTGCATCTCTTAAGAGTCTGCAGAAGTTCTTGGGCTTTGCTAATTTCTATCGTCGTTTTATAACTAATTTTTCTAGTGTTGTTAAGCCTTTGACGGATTTGACTAAGAAGGGTGCTGATGTTGCTGATTGGTCTCCTGCGGCTGTTGAGGCCTTTCAGGAACTTAAACGCCGGTTTTCTTCTGCTCCTGTGTTGCGTCAGCCTGATGTTTCGCTTCCTTTCCAAGTTGAGGTTGATGCTTCCGAGATTGGAGCGGGGGCGGTTTTGTCACAGAGAAGCTCCGATTGCTCGGTGATGAAGCCATGTGCGTTCTTTTCTAGAAAATTTTCGCCCGCTGAGCGGAATTATGATGTGGGTAATCAGGAACTTTTGGCCATGAAGTGGGCATTTGAGGAGTGGCGTCATTGGCTGGAGGGTGCTAGACATCGTGTGGTGGTCTTGACTGATCACAAAAATCTGATTTACCTTGAGTCTGCCAGGCGTCTGAATCCTAGACAGGCTCGTTGGTCACTGTTTTTCTCTCGTTTCAATTTTGTGGTTTCATACTTGCCAGGTTCAAAGAATGTGAAGGCGGATGCTCTTTCTAGGAGTTTTGTGCCTGACTCCCCTGGAAATTCTGAGCCCACTGGTATCCTTAGGGATGGGGTGATTTTGTCGGCCGTCTTCCCAGACTTGCGACGTGCTTTGCAGGAGTTTCAGGCGGGTAAACCTGATCATTGTCCGCCTGAGAGACTATTTGTTCCGGATAGTTGGACCAGTAGAGTCATCTCCGAGGTCCATTCTTCTGCGTTGGCAGGTCATCCTGGAATATTTGGTACTAGAGACTTGGTGGCCAGGTCTTTTTGGTGGCCTTCCTTGTCGAGGGATGTGCGTTCTTTTGTGCAGTCTTGTGAGGTTTGTGCTCGGGCTAAGCCTTGCTGTTCTCGAGCCAGTGGATTGTTGTCACCTTTGCCTATCCCGAAGAGGCCTTGGATGCACATTTCCATGGACTTTATTTCGGATCTCCCTGTCTCTCAAAAAATGTCTGTCATCTGGGTTGTGTGTGACCGCTTTTCTAAGATGGTTCATCTGGTACCCTTGCCTAAGTTGCCTTCCTCCTCTGAGTTGGTCCCTCTGTTTTTCCAGAACGTGGTTCGTTTGCATGGGATTCCGGAGAACATCGTTTCTGACAGGGGATCCCAGTTTGTGTCTAGATTTTGGCGGACGTTCTGTGCTAAGATGGGCATTGATTTGTCCTTTTCGTCTGCATTCCATCCTCAGACAAATGGCCAGATGGAGCGAACTAATCAGACCTTGGAAACTTATTTGAGGTGTTTTGTTTCTGCTGATCAGGATGACTGGGTTACCTTTTTGCCGCTGGCCGAGTTTGCCCTTAATAATCGGGCTAGTTCTGCTACCTTGGTTTCTCCTTTCTTTTGTAATTCGGGGTTTCATCCTCGTTTTTCCTCTGGTCAGGTGGAGCCTTTTGATTGTCCTGGAGTGGACATGGTGGTGGATGGGTTGCATCGGATTTGGAGTCATGTGGTGGACAATTTGAAGTTGTCCCAGGAGAAGGCTCAGCAGTTTGCTAATCGCCGTCGCCGCGTGGGTCCTCGACTTCGTGTTGGGGACTTGGTGTGGTTGTCTTCTCGTTTTGTTCCTATGAAGGTCTCTTTTCCTAAGTTCAAGCCTCGGTTCATCGGTCCTTATAGGATCTTGGAAATTCTTAACCCTGTGTCGTTTCGTTTGGATCTCCCGGCATCGTTTGCTATTCATAATGTGTTCCATCGGTCGTTGTTGCGGAGGTATGAGGTACCTGTTGTTCCTTCGCTTGAGCCTCCTGCTCCGGTGCTGGTGGAGGGAGAATTGGAGTATGTTGTAGAGAAGATCTTGGATTCTCGTGTTTCCAGACGGAAACTCCAATATTTGGTCAAGTGGAAGGGTTATGGTCAGGAGGATAATTCTTGGGTGGTTGCCTCTGATGTTCATGCTGATGATTTGGTCCGCGCTTTTCATAGGGCTCATCCTGGTCACCCTGGTGGTTCTCGTGAGGGTTCGGTGACCCCTCCTCAAGGGGGGGGTACTGTTGTGAGTTCTGTTTTTGGGCTCCCTCTGGTGGTTACTGATGGTACTGGGTGATTTGTGTTCTGCTGTCTCTGGTGTCCACCTGTTCTATTAGGATTTGGGAGTTTCCTATTTAACCGGGCTTTCTTGTCATTTCCCCGCCGGCTATCAAGGTTATCAGAGTGTTTTGTTACCTCAGCTTCTGGCTTCAGTAATCTTCAGGACAAGCTAAGTTTTTAATTTTCTTGTTCCACGTTTTGCTTTATTTTTGTCTTGTCCAGCTTGCATATAATTGTTTCTTTGCTGCTGGTTGCTCTAGTGGGCTGTAATTGTTCCTCATGTTCCATGAGTTGGAACATGAGTTCAAGTAATTGCAGGATGGTTTTTTGAAGGGTTTTTTGCTGACCGCGCAGTTTACTTTTGTATCCTCTGCTATCTAGTTTTAGCGGGCCTCATTTTGCTGAATCTGTTTTCATACTATGTATGTGCCTTCCTCTCATTTCACCGTCATTATATGTGGGGGGCTGCTATTTCTGTGGGGTATTTCTCTGGAGGCAAGAGAGGTCTGTGTTTCTTCTAATAGGGGAAGTTAGATCTTCGGCTGGTGCGAGACGTCTAGGATCAACGTAGGCACGTTCCCCGGCTATTGTTATTTGTGTGTTCAGGTTTAGGGTCGCGGTCAGCTCAGGTTCCATCACCCTAGAGCTCGTTGGTGCTTGTCCTTTTGTGATTCCCTGCCATTGGAATCATGACTGAAACCCCTGATATGCCGTAACAGTGGAAACCCCTCAATTCTAACTCCAACACTAACCCCAACACACCCCTAACCCTAATCTTAACTCTAGCCATAACCCTAATCACAACCCTAACCCCAACACACCCCTAACCACAACCCTAACCCCAACACACCCCTAACCCTAATCCCAACCCTAACCCTAATCCTAACCCTAACCCTAAGGCTATGTGCCCACGTTGCGGATTCGTGTGAGATTTTTCCGCACCATTTTTGAAAAATCCGCAGGTACAAGGCACTGCATTTTACCTGCGGATTTACCGTGGATTTCCAGTGTTTTTTGTGTGGATTTCACCTGTGGATTCCTATTGAGGAACAGGTGTAAAACGCTGCGGAATCCGCACAAAGAATTGACATGCTGCGGAACATACAACACAGCTTTTCCTCGCGGTATTTTCCGCACCATGGGCACAGAGGATTTGGTTTTCCATAGATTCACTATGGTACTGTAAACCTGATGGAAAACTGCTACGAATCCGCAGCGGCCAATCCGCTGCGGATCCGCAGCCAAATCTTCTGCAGATCCGCAGCCAAATCTGCACCGTGTGCACAAAGCCTAATTTTAACCCTAACCCTAGTTCTAACCCTAATTCTATTTGTAACCCAAACCCTAACCCTAAGGCCAGGTTCACATTGCGCTAGCAGCAGCCCATTCAGCACATACGCTAACGGGCTGCTGCTAGCGCAAGTGCCGATGTTTGCATCGCGCTAGCGCAGATAGAGCATCTGCTAGCTCTATCTGCGCTAGCAGTGACGGACCCGGAAACGCTGCTGCCCGCGTCTTCAGGTCCGTCACTCAATGACAGCACATCCCTAGCGTACGCCCATTGTGGGCGTGCGCTAGAGATGTGTCCGACATTGCTGTCAATGGCGGCCGTAACGGACTATGTTACACCGCATTTATGCTGTGGTGTAACGTAGTCCGTCTAACAGACTGCTTAGACACAGTGTGAACTAACCCTAACCCTAACCCTAGCCCTAGCCCTAACCCTAACTCTGACCCTAGCCCTAACCCTAACCCTAGTGGGGCATAGAAAAAAATTTTTCTTTATTTTATTTTTGTCCCTACTTATGGGGATAATAAAGGGGGGTTTATTTATTATTTTTCTTATTTTGATCGCTGTGACAGAACCTATCACAGCGATCAAAATATACCTGTAACGAATCTGCCGGCCAGCAGATTCGGCGGGCGCACTGCGCATGTGCCCACCTTTTTGGAAGATGGCAGCGCCCATCGAACAGACGGACGGACACCGGGAGGGACACAGGTCGGTATGTATGAGGGGGAGTGATCGACAGCGGGGGGGAGCGGACAGCGGGGGCGGACAGGAGGACGGAGGGGAGCAGAGGAGAGCATTTGACAGGACGGAGGACCGGAGGGGAGGCGATCGGTGGCAGTGGGGGGGCAGATCACGATCTCCAGCCATGGCTGATGCTATTGCAGCATCGGCCATGGCTGGATTGTAATATTTCACCAATTTTCATTGGTGAAATATTAATATCGCTCTGATTGAAAGTGAACGTGAAACGTCACTTTCAACAGCCAATCAGAGCAATCGTAGCCACGGGGGGGAGGGGTGAAGCCACCCCCCTGGGCTAAAGTACCATTCCCCCTGTCCCTGCAGGCTGGGTGAAATTACAGTTAACCCTTTCACCCGGCCTGCAGGAGCCCAATCCGGCCATGACGCATATGCTGCGTCACAGGTCGGATTGGCACAGGTTTTCATGACGCATACGGTGCGTCAAAGGTCGGGAAGGGGTTAATGTAGAATTACAGTATTAAAGTCTTTATGCACTTTTTATTTGATTAAACCCTTTACTCCCAAGAGTGATTTGCACGTTAATGACCGGGCCAATTTTTACAATTCTGACCACTGTCCATTTATGAGGTTGTAACTCTGGAATGCTTCAACGGATCCTGATGATTCTGACACTGTTTTCTCATGATATATTGTAATTCATGATAGTAGTAAAATTTCTTGGATATTACTTGCATTTATTTGTGAAAAAATCGGAAATTTGGCGAAAATTTTGAAAATTTCACAATTTTTCAACGTTGAATTTCTATGCCCTTAAATCACAGAGATATGTCACAAAAAATACTTAATAAGTAACATGTCCCACATGTCTACTTTACATCAACACAACTTTGGAACCAAATTTTTTTTTGATAGGGAGTTATAAGGGTTTAAAGTTGACCAGCAATTTATCATTTTTACAACACCATTTTTTTAGGGACCACATCACATTTGAAGTCACTTTGAGGGGTCTATATGATACCCAAGTGTGACACCATTCTACAAACTGCAAATCTCAAGGTGCTCAAAATCACATTCAAGATGTTTATAAACCCTTCAGGTGTTTCATAGGAATTATGGAATGTTTAAAAAAAATGAACATTTAACTTATTTTCACAAAAATTTACTTCAGTTCCAATTTGTTTTATTTTACCAAGGGTAACAGGAGAAATAGGACCCCAAAAGTTGTTGGAAAATTTGTCCTGAGTACGCTGATACCCCATATGTGGGGGGAACCACCGTTTGGGCGCATGGCAGAGATCGGAAGGGAAGGAGCACCAATTGGAATGCAAACTTAGATGGATTGGTCTGCAGACCCCCAAGGAACTTATCTAGATGTGTTGTGAGAACTTTGAACCCCCAAGTGTTTCACTTCAGTTAATAACACAGAGCCGTGAAAATAAAAAAATCTTTCTTTTCCACAAAATTAATTTTTTAGCCCCCAGTTTTGCATTTTACCAAGGGTAACACGAGAAAATGGACCCCAAAAGTTGTTGTCCAATTTGTCCTGAGTACGCTGATACCCCATATGTTGGGGTAAATCCCTGTTTGGGTGCACGGGAGAGCTCGGAAGAGAAGGAGCACTGTTTTACTTTTTCAGCGCAGAATTGGCTGGAATTGAGATCGGACGCCATGTCGGGTTTGGAGAGCCCCTGATGTGCCTAAACAGTGGAAACCCCCCAATTCAAACTGAAACCCAAACACACCCCTAACCCTAATCCCAACCATAACCCTAACCACACCCCTAACCCTAATCCCAACCCTAATCCCAACCGTAAATGTAATTCAAACCCTAACTATAGCCCCAACCCTAACCCTAACTTTAGCCCCAACCCTGACCCCAACCCTAACCCTAACCCCAACCCTAACTCTAGCCCTAACCCTAACTGTAGCCCTAACCCTAACTTTAGCCCCAACCCTAACCCTAACTTTAGCCCCAACCCTAATCCTAACCCTAATGGGAAAATGGAAATAAATACATTTTTTAAAATTGTATTATTTTTCCCTAAGAGGGTGATGAAGGGGCATTTGATTTACTTTTTATAGTAGGTTTTTAGTGGATTTTTATGATTGGCAGAAAATAGTTTTTCCGTCTTCCCATTTTGAGACCTATAATTTTTCCATATTTTGGTCCACAGAGTCATGTGAGGTCTTGTTTTTTGTGAGACGAGTTGTCGTTTTTATTGGTGCCATTTTCTGGAACTTGACATTTTTTGATCGCTTTTTAATCCAATTTTTGTGAGGTAGAATGAATAAAAACCAGCTATTCATGAATTTCTTTTGGGGAGGGGCGCTTATACCGTTCAATGTTTGGTAAAATTGATAAAGAAGTTTATTCTTCGCGTCCGAATGATTACAGCGATACCTGATTTATATATTTTTTATGTTTTGGTGCTTTTATACGATAAAAACTATGTAATATAATTATTTTTGCATCGCTTTATTCTGAGGACTATAACTTTTTTTATTTCCTCGAGTCGTTGATGATGCAATATGGTGGCTTAATTTTTGCGAGACAAGATGATGTTTTCAGCGGTACCACGGTTATTTATATCCATCTTTTTGATCATGTGTTATTCCACTTTTTGATTGGCGGTATGATAATAAAGAGGCAATACTAAATATGTGTACTTTTATTGTTTTTTTAAATTTAGATAAAGAAATGTATTTGCTGGACCAATATTTTTTTTTCTTTATTTAGGAATTTTTTTTTTACAAATGTAAATATTTTTTTTTATTTTTTTACATTGCCCCAGGAAGGGACATCACATTATAGTGACAGATCGCTGATCTGACACTTTGCAGTGCACTGTGTCAGATCAGCGATCTGACAGGCACTGCAGGGAGGCTTCCCGGCACCTGCTCTGAGCAGGCGCTTGAACGCCACCTCCCTGAAGAACCTGGAAGGCCTCCCGTGGCCATTTTGGATCCGGGCCTGCAGGGAGGAGGGGGTAGGAGACCCTCAGAGCAAAGCGATCACATCGCGTTGCTCTGAGGGTCTCAGGGAAGCACGCAGGGAGCCCCCTCCCTGCGCGATGCTTCCCTATGCCGCTGGAATGCTGCGATCATTTTTTATTGCTGTGTGTCCGTGACCGCTCCTGGCACATAGTGTCGGATGTCAGCTGTAATAATCAGCTGACACTCGGTGGTGATCTGCCGCGCTCCCCCCATGAGCACGGCCGATCGCCTATGACATACTATTCCGTCCATAGGAAATAGGGCCCACCCCACATGGACGGAATAGTACATCTAATAGCAGAAAGGGGTTAATACCTTGTTTTATAAAATAATGGTTTGTAAATAGTGTTGGCAGATAACGGGTAATCTAAGCATATATTTGCCCATATAATAATATATCCCATGTGATTTTTTTTCCACTTTGCACTATGTACTACTTGTTAGGGGTCATACAGATGTCAGCTTTTTCTCATACGAGTTCTTCAGGGAAATCACTTGTACTTCTAATAGTTTATGGGGTAATTCACATGTTCAATTTTTTCCTCTTACCAAGTGGTCCATAAAAAACCACGAAGATTTGTCCAATACTGATTCAAGTGTCGGATTAATACAAATCTATGGAACTATAAAAAAAATTCTGGCAGCACTTGGGTGCTGTCCATTTTTCATGGTCTTTTTAATAGAAGAAGAAACCTCCAATAGTTTGTCTTTTTTCCATATGAGAAAAACTGACCAAACTCGCATGAAACTCTTCTAAGAAGCAATTAAAAAACTGACATCATTGTTAGCACATGAAAACATTCACTGACATGATGGCACATAAGCATTAAGTACTCTCATTAAATTCCAAAAATAGAATGCTTGGTTAAAGGAAAATGGAGGGAAGTATGCTATTTATGTGTTGCCATTAAGCAACTCAGAAAGGTGAGTGATAAAAAATATTGTCTGTATCTAAAACTATATAGAAAGAAAAAATATAGTTACAAAAATTAAGATTATTATTCCAGTCTCATATACCATATTGTCTATCAAAAATGAATAATTATTTTAGTAGAAATAGCTATCACAGAAATTCTTGTGTGCTGATCTATAAACATCTAAGTATATGATACAGTTTTAGGCATAATTCACACACGTGTTTAAACACATATGTGGAAAAAATAGTTTAGATGTTATCATCAGTGTTTTGCTCTCAGTGTGTCTGTTTTTACCATTATTGTGTCATCCGTATGTCCGTTTTTACCAACAGTATGTCACCAGTGTTTTTCAAGGATAGATAAATATATAAATAAATTGCAAAGCTTTTCATATACTTTGCAATGTTAAATATGTAGATCACATGGATGCTGTACATGTTTTTCATGGACTCAGAGACTTGTATTGGCCCTTCTCATTCGTGCTAACTGATAAAAATGGACATGTCTCTGTGTGTTTTGCATGGACACATGGTCCGTGTTCCGTGTAAAACATGAACATGTGAAAAGCATCATAGATTATAATTTATGTGGTATCCATGAAAAAAAAAACAGATACAACACATATAGGTGCTTCTCACAAAATTAGAATTTCCTCAAAAAGTTAATTTATTTCAGTTCTTCAATACAAAAAGTGAAACTCATATATTATATAAAGTCATTACAAACAAAGTGATCTATTTCAAGGTCCCTTAGTCTGTTTTAGTAGGCTCCCCGATCATAGGAAAAACAGCTAATTTGTCAGGAAGGCAGTCATTGACACACTCCATAAGGAGGGTAAGCCACAAAATGTAATTGCTAAAGATTCTGGCTGTTCACAGAGTGATGTATCCAAGCATATTAATGTAAAGTTGAGTAGAAAGAAAAAGTGTGGTAGAAGAAGGTGCACAAGCAGCCGGAATAACCGCAGCCTTGAAAGGATTGTTAAGAAAAGACCATTCAAAAATTTGAAGGAGATTCACAAGGAGTGGACTGCTGCTGGAGTCAGTGCTTCAAGAGCCTCCTCAAACAGACACATCCAGGACTTGGGCTGCAACTGCACATTCATTGTGTCAAACCTCTCATGATCAATAGACAATGCCAGAAGTGTCTTACCTGGGCCAAGGAGAAAAAGAACTGGATTGTTGCTCAGTCGTCCAATGTGTTGTTTTCAGATAAAAGTAAATTTTGCATTTCATTTAGAAATAAAGGTACCAGAGTCTGGAGAAAGAATGGAGAGACACACAGTCCAAGCTGCTTGAGATCTAGTGTGAAGTTTCCACAATTAGTGATGTTTGGGGAGCCGTGTCATCTGCTGGCATAGGTCGACTGTGTTTTATTAAGACCAAAGTCAGTGTAGACGTCTACCAGGAAATTTTAGAGTACTGCATGCTTCCTCTGCCGATGAGCTTTTTGGAGATGCAAATTTCATTCTCCAGCAGGACTTGGCACCTGTCCACACTCCCAAAAGTGCCAATACCTGGTTTAAAAACAACAGTATCACTGTGCATGATTGGCAAGCAAACTTGCCTAATCTTGACCCCATAGAGAATCTATGGGGTATTGTCAAGAGAAGGATAGGGGACACCAGGTCCAACAATGCAGACGAGCTGAAGACAGATCCACAGGCTGGTTGCCTCAATGCAACGCTGCATTGATCCAGTAATTGATGCAAAAGGAGTGCCAACCAAGTATTGAGTGCATTTACTGAACATACATTTCAGTAGGCCAACATTTCAGATTTTAAATTATTTTTCAAGCTAGTTCTATAAAGTATTCAAATTTACTGAGATAATGACTGGTGGGTTTCCATTGGTTGTAAGCCATAATCATCAACATTAACAGAAATAAATATTTGAAATTGATCACACTGTTTGTAATGTAATATATGAGTTTCACTTTTTGTGTTGAAGAACTGAAATAAATTAATCTTTTGATGATATTCTAATTTAATGAGCACTTGTATATCAACCTCTTAACGACTGCCGATACACCTTTTAACGGCGGTAGTTAAGGGTACTTAAACCACAGTGCCGTTAATTAATGGCGCTGTGGAAAAAGAGTATAGCGCCCACCAGAGTCGGATTTTCTCTGGGGTCTCGGATGCTGGGGGTAGCTGAGACCCCAGAGAACATGATTTGGGTTGGTTTTTACCGACCGTGGTTTTGCGATCGCCGGTATTAACTGATTACTGGTGACCGCAAAAAAAAGAAGTCCTATGAGCCATTTAATTTCTCGTCTGATGAGATCTGCCGGCCGGCACTCGGCAACAATAGGAAGATTTTTCCTATTGGTTCATTTTGGTCACTGTGATAAACCCAAAAAGTAGTAAATAAACCCATCTTTATCACCCCCTTAGTTAGGGAAAAATAATAAAATAAGGAAAATTTATTTATTTCCATTTTCCCTTAGGGTTAGAGTTGGGCTAAAGTTAGGGTTAGGATTGGGGCTAAAATTTGGATTAGGGTTGGGGCTAAACTTCAGGTTAGGATTAGGGTAAGGCTTCCTTTACACTTGCAGTGGTTTTGTGCCCGGTTATTGTAACATAGTAACATAGTAACATAGTAACATAGTTAGTAAGGCCGAAAAAAGACATTTGTCCATCCAGTTCAGCCTATATTCCATCATAATAAATCCCCAGATCTACGTCCTTCTACAGAACCTAATAATTGTATGATACAATATTGTTCTGCTCCAGGAAGACATCCAGGCCTCTCTTGAACCCCTCGACTGAGTTCGCCATCACCACCTCCTCAGGCAAGCAATTCCAGATTCTCACTGCCCTAACAGTAAAGAATCCTCTTCTATGTTGGTGGAAAAACCTTCTCTCCTCCAGACGCAAAGAATGCCCCCTTGTGCCCGTCACCTTCCTTGGTATAAACAGATCCTCAGCGAGATATTTGTATTGTCCCCTTATATACTTATACATGGTTATTAGATCGCCCCTCAGTCATCTTTTTTCTAGACTAAATAATCCTAATTTCGCTAATCTATCTGGGTATTGTAGTTCTCCCATCCCCTTTATTAATTTTGTTGCCCTCCTTTGTACTCTCTCTAGTTCCATTATATCCTTCCTGAGCACCGGTGCCCAAAACTGGACACAGTACTCCATGTGCGGTCTAACTAGGGATTTGTACAGAGGCAGTATAATGCTCTCATCATGTGTATCCAGACCTCTTTTAATGCACCCCATGATCCTGTTTGCCTTGGCAGCTGCTGCCTGGCACTGGCTGCTCCAGGTAAGTTTATCATTAACTAGGATCCCCAAGTCCTTCTCCCTGTCAGATTTACCCAGTGGTTTCCCATTCAGTGTGTAATGGTGATATTGATTCCTTCTTCCCATGTGTATAACCTTACATTTATCATTGTTAAACCTCATCTGCCACCTTTCAACCCAAGTTTCCAACTTATCCAGATCCATCTGTAGCAGAATACTATCTTCTCTTGTATTAACTGCTTTACATAGTTTTGTATCATCTGCAAATATCGATATTTTACTGTGTAAACCTTCTACCAGATCATTAATGAATATGTTGAAGAGAACAGGTCCCAATACTGACCCCTGCGGTACCCCACTGCTCACAGCGACCCAGTTAGAGACTATACCATTTATAACCACCCTCTGCTTTCTATCACTAAGCCAGTTACTAACCCATTTACACACATTTTCCCCCAGACCAAGCATTCTCATTTTGTGTACCAACCTCTTGTGCGGCACGGTATCAAACGCTTTGGAAAAATCGAGATATACCACGTCCAATGACTCACCGTGGTCCAGCCTATAGCTTACCTCTTCATAAAAACTGATTAGATTGGTTTGACAGGAGCGATTTCTCATAAACCCATGCTGATATGGAGTTAAACAGTTATTCTCATTGAGATAATCCAGAATAACATCCCTCAGAAACCCTTCAAATATTTTACCAACAATAGAGGTTAGACTTACTGGCCTATAATTTCCAGGTTCACTTTTAGAGCCCTTTTTGAATATTGGCACCATATCTGCTATGCGCCAGTCCTGCGGAACAGATCCTGTCGCTATAGAGTCCCTAAAAATAAGAAATAATGGTTTATCTATTACATTACTTAGTTCCCTTAGTACTCGTGGGTGTATGCCATCCGGACCCGGAGATTTATCTATTTTAATCTTATTTAGCCGATTTCGCACCTCTTCTTGGGTTAGATTGGTGACTCTTAATATAGGGTTTTCATTGTTTCTTGGGATTTCACCTAGCATTTCATTTTCCACCGTGAATACCGTGGAGAAGAAGGTGTTTAATATGTTAGCTTTTTCCTCGTCATCTACAACCATTCTTTCCTCACTATTTTTTAAGGGGCCTACATTTTCAGTTTTTATTCTTTTACTATTGATATAGTTGAAGAACAGTTTGGGATTAGTTTTACTCTCCTTAGCAATGTGCTTCTCTGTTTCCTTTTTGGCAGCTTTAATTAGTTTTTTAGATAAAGTATTTTTCTCCCTATAGTTTTTTAGAGCTTCAATGGTGCCATCCTGCTTTAGTAGTGCAAATGCTTTCTTTTTACTGTTAATTGCCTGTCTTACTTCTTTGTTTAGCCACATTGGGTTTTTCCTATTTCTAGTCCTTTTATTCCCACAAGGTATAAACCGCTTACACTGCCTATTTAGGATGTTCTTAAACATTTCCCATTTATTATCTGTATTCTTATTTCTGAGGATATTGTCCCAGTCTACCAGATTAAGGGCATCTCTAAGCTGTTCAAACTTTGCCTTCCTAAAGTTCAGTGTTTTTGTGACTCCCTGACAAGTCCCCCTAGTGAAAGACAGGTGAAACTGTACAATATTGTGGTCGCTATTTCCTAGATGCCCAACCACCTGCAGATTTGTTATTCTGTCAGGTCTATTAGATAGTATTAGGTCTAAAAGTGCTGCTCCTCTGGTTGGATTCTGCACCAATTGTGAAAGATAATTTTTCTTGGTTATTAGCAGAAACCTGTTGCCTTTATGGGTTTCACAGGTTTCACTTTCCCAGTTAATATCCGGGTAGTTAAAGTCCCCCATAACCAGGACCTCATTATGGGTTGCAGCTTCATCTATCTGCTTTAGAAGTAGACTTTCCATGGTTTCTGTTATATTTGGGGGTTTGTAACAGACCCCAATGAGAATTTTGTTACCATTTTTCCATCCATGAATTTCGACCCATATGGACTCGACATCCTCATTTCCTTCGCTAATATCCTCCCTTAAAGTGGACTTTAGACAAGACTTTACATAGAGACAAACCCCTCCTCCTCTCCGATTTTTACGATCCTTTCTAAACAGACTGTAACCCTGTAAGTTAACTGCCCAGTCATAGCTTTCATCTAACCATGTCTCGGTTATTCCCACTATGTCAAAGTTACCTGTAGATATTTCTGCTTCTAGTTCTTCCATCTTGTTTGTCAGGCTTCTGGCGTTTGCGAGCATGCAGTTTAGAGGATTTTGTTTTGTTCCAATCTCCTCGCTGTGGATTGCTTTAGAAATGTTCTTACCTCCCATCTAAGTATGTTTTCCTGGGTCTTCTTTGTTCAAGTCTAATGTTTTTCTTCCCGTCCCCTCTTCTTCTAGTTTAATGCCCTCCTGATGAGTGTAGCGAGTCTTCTGGCAAATGTGTGTTTCCCAGGTTTGTTGAGGTGTAGTCCATCTCTGGCGAGGAGTCCATCGTACCAGTAATTCACACCATGGTCCAGGAATCCGAATCCTTGTTGTCTGCACCATCGTCTTAGCCAGTTGTTTGCATCAAGGATCCTGTTCCATCTCCTGGTGCCATGCCCGTCTACTGGAAGGATAGAAGAAAAAACTACCTGTGCATCCAGTTCCTTTACTTTCTTCCCCAACTCTTCAAAGTCTTTGCAGATTGTCGGTAGGTCTTTCCTTGCCGTGTCATTGGTGCCAACATGTATCAGAAGAAATGGGTGGACGTCCTTGGAGCTGAAGAGCTTTGGTATCCTATCGGTCACATCCTTGATCATCGCACCTGGAAGGCAGCATACTTCTCTTGCAGTTATGTCCGGTCTGCAGATGGCTGCTTCTGTGCCTCTCAGTAGTGAGTCTCCCACCACCACCACTCTTCGTTGCTTCTTGGCTGTACTTTTTGCTGTCACTTGTTGCTGTGTGCCCTTTTCTTTTTTGCTTGCTGGTATTGCTTCATCCTTAGGTGTGCCATCTTCATCCTCTACAAAGATTTGATATCGGTTCTTCAGTTGTGTGGTTGGTGATTTCTCCATGGTCTTCTTGCTTCTTTTGGTCACATGCTTCCACTCATCTGCTTTTGGAGGTTCTCTGACACTTTTTTCACCTTCTGTGACCAGTAGAGATGCTTCTGTTCTGTCTAGAAAGTCTTCATTCTCTTTGATGAGTTTCAAAGTTGCTATTCTTTCTTCCAGACCCCGCACCTTTTCTTCTAAAAGGGCCACTAGTCTACACTTCTGACAGGTGAAATTTGATTCTTCTTCTGGTCGGTCTGTGAACATGTAGCACATGCTGCAGCTCACCATGTAGGTTGTCACATCTGCCATGTTGCTCCTAGATCCTGCTGACTTGCTGTGTGTTTTCCTTCTTGTGTAATCTACTCAGCCAAGCTCTCTTGCAATAATATCCTAAGGCGCGCGGTTTGGCGATGCTTTCCAAGCAGCTGGTCCCGGCTGTACCCAACGATCTTCTAGCTTAGGGAGACTTCGCTTTTCCCAGAAGGCACCTGGAATATGCAAATTAGCCTCCTCAAGCTTGAATCCCTGGTTTTGTGGTCCCAATAGATTTCTATGGGGTCTAAAAAAACAGGCCATAATTCCATATAGCGCCGTATTCCGTATGGCCATGAAGGCTGAATTTACGGCTGTGAAAAAATATCGAACCTGCTCGATATTTTTTATGGCTTACGGACATGGCCCCCATTGTAATTCAATAGGGCCGCAAAAACAACAAAGGTTGTTTTTGCGGTGCACCATGACTTCAGGTTTTGCGGACCACTGTTTTTTTTCCCAATACTTTTGCCATAGTACTGCAGACCCAAAAAACAGCGATCCGCAAGTTTTTGCGGTCCGTTATTGTGGCAGACCATGAAAATTGAGGCAATACAGCCCGCAATAAAAGGCCCGCAAAAAACCCCGTAAGTGTAAAAAAAGCCTTAGGTTTGGGATTAGGGTTAGATTTGGGACTTGGGTTATGGTTAGGGATGGGATTAGGGCTAGGTTTGGGGTTAGGGTTAGGTTTGGGATTAGGGTTATGGTTGTGTTAGGATTAGGGTTAGGTTTGTTGTTAGGGTTATGGTTAGGGTTGGGATTAGGGTTAGGGCTAGGTTGGGGTTAGGGTTGTGATTAGGGTTAGGGTTGGGATTAGGATTAGGGTTAGGGATGTGTTGGGGTTAGGGTTGGAGTTAGAATTGGGGATTTCCACTGCTTAGGTACATCAGGGGGTCTCCAAATGCGACATAGCTCCACCATTGATTCCAGACAATTTTGCTTTGAAAAAGTCAAATGGTCCTCTCTCCCTTCTGAGCTCTGCTGTGCACCCAAACAGTGGTTAACCCCCACATATGGGGGTTCAGCATACTCAGGACAAATTAGACAACAACTTTTGGGGTCCAGTTTCCCCAGTTACCCTTGGGAAAATGCAAAACTGGGGGCTAAAAAAGAATTTTTGTGGACAAAAAATAATTTTTATTTTCACGGCTTTGCGTTATAAACTGTAGTGAAGCACTTGGAGGATTAAAGTGCTCACCACATATCTAGATAAGCTTTTTGGGGGGTCTAGTTTCCAAAATTGGGTCACTTCTGGGTGATTTCTACTGTTTAGGCACATAAAGGGCTCTGCAAACACAACATGATGCCGTAGACCATTCCATCAACGTCTGCATTCCTAAACGGCACTGTTTCCCTTCCGAGCTCTGCCATGCGCCCAAACAGTAGTCCCCCCACATATGGGGTATAAATTTACTCATTACAAATTGCACAACAACGTTCATGGTCCAAATTCTCATGTTACCCTTGTGAAAGTAAAAATTTGGGGGTGAAAATATCATTTTTGTGGAAAAATTTGATTTTTTATTTTCACGGCTCAACGTGTTAGGAGTCGAGATTCCTCTGCTGCACAGGGGGAATCTCGATCCGTGTCTGCTGCGGTCTCCCATTCGGTATCGGCCGCAGTGGGCTCTGCTCAGCGGAGACGTTGCTCCCAGCGTCTCGCTGGGGCTGATTCGGTGCATAGGGTCACTACTGCCTTTTCTGGCTTTCCTATGGTACCCTGCACTGATCTGCGGCGAGCGAGCCTCTCTGGGACTAAGTCCTTGTTTACTCACACTGAGCATGCCCAGGGCAGGGTCTCCCATTGGAGGTCGAGGGCCACATGTTCGGTTACATGCTCAGGTGCTGCAGTACATTCCATTGGTCCTTCTGGAAGGTCGTGAAATGGCAAAACATGCTCAGGTACTGCAGCACTTTCCATTGGTCCTTCTGGAAGGTCCTGAAAGGGCAAAAACTTCAGTAGCAGCTTCCTGTGCTGCAACTATATAAACTGTGCATGACTGCACGGCCATGCGCTAGTATCGTCTTATGCTATATGCTTTGCGCCAATGTGGTCATGTGTTTGAATGTGTTCTGGGACCCAGCTGAAATAAGCCCCTAGAATGCTGGCACCTCCGGCAAGGAGATTGTGTTTAAGTGTGTTCAGGGACCCGGCTGAAATAAGCCCCTAGAATGCTGGCATCTCCGGCGAGGAGTTTTGTATGCATGCATGACCACTCACTGCTCACATCTGGGTAGTTGGCCTGTGCCTCTGTGAAAGTCTAACAGGGCACAGAGCTTTCCTCTCGCAGTTACTCTGTGAAGCTAACAGAGTTGGTATATACCGCCATATATAGAGCCGCCATTATTTAGCAGCAGGTGCTTTCCTGCACGGTGGATCCCGGGTTGCGAACGCACCAATTCCATTTAATAAATTATATATTTGGTGCGTTCCGCCAACCCTAACAGTATACTAGCGCCAGGATCTGGCTAAGTAATGGCGGATGAACAGCGATTGCAGGGGTACATCCAGCTGCTGGAGGGCCGGTTGGCGTCTCTTGAGCATGCAACCTCGGCGGTGGATGTTACCGCAATAGCTGTTCAGGCTGCTAGCGTGGCTGCAGCAGCTTTACCCACTGCCACCTCTGTTCCGACCCTATCTCACCTTCCTTTGCCTGAGAGATACTCTGGGGACAGTAAGTCCTGTAGGGGTTTCGTGAGCCAATGTGGTATACACCTCGAGCTTCTGGCTGCACGTTTCCCTACTGAGCGGGCAAAGGTGGGATTCATAATCTCGCTCCTGTCGGACAGAGCGTTGGAGTGGGCTATGCCGCTGTGGGAGCGCAACGATCATGTGGTGCGGAGTGTTCCTAGGTTTCTGGACACTCTGAAACAGGTCTTTTTAGGACCTCAAGTCACCCATGATACAGCGCTCCAACTGCTGACTTTGACTCAGGGTTCAACCATGGTCAGCCATTTTGCTGTTCACTTCCGGACATTAGCGTCTGAGTTGGAATGGCCAGATAAAACCCTCATTCCCGTATTTTGGAGGGGGCTGGCTGACCATGTGAAGGACGCTTTGGCCACTAGGGAGATTCCCGCCACACTGGAGGAGCTCATAGCCGTATCTACTCGTATTGACCTCCGTTTTAACGAGCGGAGGTTGGAGCGAGCCCAGTGTAGGCAGAGGTTTCTGCTGGCTCCCACCTTCGCCAAACCTTTGGAATCTCCAGTCCAGGCATCCGAGTCACATGAGGCCTTAGAGGTGACACGAGCGGGATCCAAGTCTCAGTCTGCCCGTGCACATAAGGTCCGTCATGTTGGTCAGCAGTCAGGACACCTTGCCTCCAAGGGTCCTCAGCGGTCGGGGAAATGTCAGCGTCTAGTGGCAGTTGGAGGAGGTACACTAGACACGGCGATGTTTGCCTCAAAGTTGTCCTTCAAGGGGACAATTACCATAGGCCCATCCACTCTTATGGTCGAGCTATGCGTGGATTCTGGGGCAGAGGGTAACTTTATGTCTTCCGCTTTTGCCCAGCGTCACGCAATACCCTTAGTGATGCTCGCCAAGCCGGTAACCGTTCGAGTGGTAAATGGGTCAACAGTACCTTCACAGATTACCCACCAAACCATTTCTTTCACGCTATCTGTGTCTCCATCACATCAGGAGATAATCTCCCTATTAGTCATTCCTGAGGGAATTGATGAGGTCCTGTTGGGGATACCATGGCTTCGCTACCATTCTCCTCATATTGAGTGGTCTGTTGTGAATTCTGTGATCAAGCTCCCTCCTGTGGTCACAAGTGGTACTGCGGCTTCTGAGTTTCCTTCCTCAGGTGATGAGGTTAAGTCGTTAGGTGCTGCTCTATTTAACTCCACCTAGTGCTTTGATCCTGGCCTCCAGTCAATGTTCTAGTATTGGTCTTGCTTCCTCCTGGATCGTTCCTGTGGCCTGTCTGCTCAGCATAAGCTAAGTTCTGCTTGTGTTACTTTTTGTTGCTATATTTTCTGTCCAGCTTGCTTTAATTTGTTTTTCTTGCTTGCTGGAAGCTCTGAGACGCAGAGGGAGCACCTCCGTACCGTTAGTCGGTGCGGAGGGTCTTTTTGCCCCTCTGCGTTGTTGTTTGTAGATTTTTGTGCTGACCGCAAAGCTATCTTTCCTATCCTCGGTCTATTCAGTAAATCGGGCCTCGCTTTGCTAAATCTATTTCATCTCTGTGTTTGTACTTTCATCTTAACTCACAGTCATTATATGTGGGGGGCTGCCTTTTCCTTTGGGGAATTTCTCTGAGGCAAGGTAGGCTTATTTTTCTATCTTCAGGCCTAGCTAGTTTCTCAGGCTGTGCCGAGTTGCATAGGGAGCGTTAGGCGCAATCCACGGCTACCTCTAGTGTGGTGTGATAGGATTAGGGATTGCGGTCAGCAGAGTTTCCACGTCTCAGAGCTCGTCCTATGTTTTTTGCTTATTGTCAGGTCACTTTGTGTGCTCTGAACTTCAAGGTCCATTGTGGTTCTGAATTACCTATTCATAACAGTACTGGAGGCCCAAAGTACTATGCTTCTCAATACAGGGAAAAAAGAAGTTCTGAGACCATTTTTTTTTCTTTGCACTGTGTTTTGCCTTTTTTTTCCCCTAGACATTTGGGTGGTTCAGGACACAGGTGTGGTGATGGACATTAAAGGTCTGTCTTCATGTGTGGATCTTCTCACTGCAAGAGTACAAAATATTCAAGACTTTGTGGCTCAGAATTCTATGTTAGAACCAAGAATTCCTATTCCTGATTTGTTTTCTGGAGATAGAGCACAGGTGTAAACATGGACATTCAAGGTCTGTCCTCTTGGATGGATAATCTCACTACAAGGGTACAAAACATTCAAGATTTTGTGGTTCAGAATCCGATGTCAGAGCCTAGGATTCCTATTCCTGATTTGTTTTTTGGTGATAGATCTAAGTTCTTGAATTTCAAAAATAATTGCAAACTGTTTCTGGCGTTGAAACCTCACTCCTCTGGTAACCCAGTTCAACAAGTTAAGATCATTATTTCTTTATAACGTGGCGACCCTCAAGACTGGGCATTTTCCCTTGCGCCAGGAGATCCTGCATTATGTAATATTGGTGCGTTTTTTCTGGCGCTCGGATTACTGTACGATGAACCTAATTCAGTGGATCAGGCAGAGAAAAATTTGCTGGCTCTGTGTCAGGGTCAGGATGAGATAGAGATTTATTGTCAGAAGTTTAGAAAGTGGTCTGTGCTCACTCAATGGAATGAATGTGCTTTGGCAGCAATCTTCAGAAAGGGTCTCTCTGAAGCCCTTAAGGATGTCATGGTGGGATTTCCTATGCCTGCTGGTCTGAATGAGTCTATGTCTTTGGCCATTCAGATCGGTCGACGCTTGCGTGAGCGTAAATCTGTGCACCATTTGGCGGTATTATCTGAGCATAAACCTGAGCCTATGCAGTGCGATAGGACTTTGACCAGAGCAGAAAGGCAAGAACACAGACATCAGAATGGGCTGTGTTTCTACTGTGGTGATTCCACTCATGCTATCTCCGATTGTCCTACCTAAGCGCACTAAGCGGTTCGCTAAGTCTGCCACCATTGGTACGGTACAGTCGAAATTTCTTTTGTCCGTTACTTTGATCTGCTCTTTGTCTTCCTATTCTGTCATGGCATTTGTGGATTCAGGCGCTGCCCTGAATTTGATGGACTTGGAGTTTGCTAGGCGCTGTGGGTTTGTCTTGGAGCCCTTGCAGTGTCTTATTCCATTGAGAGGAATTGATGCTACGCCTTTGGCCAAGAATAAGCCTCAGTATTGGACTCAGCTGACCATGTGCATGGCTCCTGCGCACCAGGAGGATATTCGCTTTCTGGTGTTGCAAAATCTGCATGATGTGGTCGTGTTGGGGTTGCCATGGCTACAAGTCCATAACCCAGTATTAGATTGGAAATCAATGTCTGTGTCCAGCTGGGGTTGTCAGGGGGTACATGGTGATGTTCCATTTCTGTCTATCTCATCATCCACCCCTTCTGAGGTCCCAGAGTTCTTGTCTGATTACCGGGATGTATTCGATGAGCCCAAGTCCAATGCCCTACCTCCGCATAGGGATTGTGATTGTGCTATCGAGTTGATTCCTGGTAGTAAGTTTCCTAAGGGTCGACTGTTTAATTTATCTGTACCTGAGCACGCCGCTATGCGGAGTTATGTAAAAGAATCTTTAGAGAAGGGTCATATTCGCCCGTCATCATCGCCATTGGGAGCAGGGTTCTTTTTGTGGCCAAGAAGGATGGTTCGCTGAGACCTTGTATTGATTACCGCCTCCTAAATAAAATCACGGTCAAATTTCAGTACCCCTTGCCGCTGCTATGTGATTGTTTGCTCGGATTAAGGGGGCTAGTTGGTTCACCAAGATAGATCTTCGTGGTGCATATAATCTTGTGCGTATTAAACGGGGCGATGAATGGAAAACTGCATTTAATACGCCCGAGGGCCATTTTGAGTACCTAGTTATGCCATTCGGACTTGCCAATGCTCCATCAGTATTTCAGTCCTTTATGCATGACATCTTCCGAGAGTACCTGGATAAATTCCTGATTGTATACTTGGATGATATTTTGGTCTTCTCGGATGATTGGGAGTCTCATGTGAAGCAGGTCAGAATTGTGTTCCAGGTCCTGCGTGCTAATTCTTTGTTTGTGAAGGGATCAAAGTGTCTCTTTGGTGTTCAGAAGGTTTCATTTCTGGGGTTCATTTTTTCCCCTTCTACTATCGAGATGGACCCTGTTAAGGTCCAGGCCATTTATGATTGGACTCAGCCGACATCTCTGAAGTGTCTGCAAAAGTTCCTTGGCTTTGCTAATTTTTATCGTCGCTTCATCTGTAATTTCTCTAGTATTGCTAAACCATTGACCGATTTGACCAAGAAGGGTGCTGATGTGGTCAATTGGTCTTCTGCTGCTGTGGAAGCTTTTCAAGAGTTAAAGCGTCGTTTTTCTTCTGCCCCTGTGTTGTGTCAACCAGATGTTTCGCTTCCGTTCCAGGTTGAGGTTGATGCTTCTGAAATTGGAGCGGGGGCTGTTTTGTCGCAAAGAGGTGCTGATTGCTCGGTGATGAAGCCATGCGCCTTCTTTTCCAGGAAATTTTCGCCTGCTGAGCGAAATTATGATGTTGGCAATCGAGAGTTGCTGGCCATGAAGTGGGCATTCGAGGAGTGGCGTCATTGGCTTGAAGGAGCTAAGCATCGCGTGGTGGTCTTGACTGATCACAAGAACTTGACTTATCTCGAGTCTGCCAAACGGTTGAATCCTAGACAGGCTCGTTGGTCGCTGTTTTTCTCCCGTTTTGACTTTGTGGTTTCGTACCTTCCGGGCTCTAAAAATGTGAAGGCGGATGCCCTGTCTAGGAGTTTTGTGCCCGACTCTCCGGGTTTGCCTGAGCCGGCGGGTATTCTCAAAGAGGGAGTAATTGTGTCTGCCATCTCCCCTGATTTGCGGCGGGTGCTGCAAAAATTTCAGGCTAATAAACCTGATCGTTGCCCAGCGGAGAAACTGTTTGTCCCTGATAGGTGGACGAATAAAGTTATCTCTGAGGTTCATTGTTCGGTGTTGGCTGGTCATCCTGGAATCTTTGGTACCAGAGATTTAGTGGCTAGATCCTTTTGGTGGCTGTCTCTGTCGCGGGATGTGCGTTCTTTTGTGCAGTCCTGTGGGATTTGTGCTCGGGCTAAGCCCTGCTGTTCTCGTGCCAGTGGGTTGCTTTTGCCCTTGCAGGTCCCGAAGAGGCCTTGGACACATATCTCTATGGATTTTATTTCGGATCTCCCCGTTTCTCAAAAAATGTCGGTCATTTGGGTAGTTTGTGATCGCTTCTCTAAGATGGTCCATTTGGTACCCTTGTCTAAATTGCCTTCCTCCTCTGATTTGGTGCCGTTGTTCTTCCAGCATGTGGTTCGTTTACATGGCATTCCAGAGAACATCGTTTCTGACAGAGGTTCCCAGTTTGTTATTATTATTATTATTATTATTATTTATTATTATAGCGCCACTTATTCCATGGCGCTTTACATGAAAGGAGGGGTATACATAATAAAACAAGTACAATAATCTTGAACAATACAAGCCACAACTGGTGCAGGAGGAGAGAGGACCCTGCCCGCGAGGGCACACAGCTTGTCGGAAGAGGTGGGTCTTCAGGTTCTTTTTGAAGGTTTCGATGGTAGGCGAGAGTCTGATATGTTGTGGTAGAGAATTCCAGAGTAGGGGGGATGCACGAGAGAAATCTTGTATGCGATTGTGGGAAGAGGAGATAAGAGGGGAGTAGAGAAGGAGATCTTGTGAGGATCGGAGGTTGCGGGTAGGTAAGTACCAGGAGACGAGGTCACAGATGTATGGAGGAGACAGGTTGTGGATGGCTTTGAATGTCATGGTTAGGCTTTTGTACTGGAGTCTCTGGGTGATGGGGAGCCAGTGCAGGGATTGACAGAGGGGAGAAGCCGGGGAATAGCGGGGGGACAGGTGGATTAGTCGGGCAACAGAGTTTAGAATAGATTGGAGGGGTGCAAGAGTGTTAGAGGGGAGGCCACAGAGCAGGAGGTTACAGTAGTCAAGGTGGGAGATGATGAGGGCATGGACTAGGGTCTTCGCAGATTCTTGGTTTAGGAATGTGCGGATCCGTGAAATATTTTTGAGTTGGAGGCGGCAGGAAGTGGAAAGGGTTTGGATATGTGGTTTAAAGGAGAGATCAGTGTCAAGGATTACCCCAAGACAGCGGGCTTGTGGGACTGGGGAGAGCGGGCAGCCGTTTACTGTAATGGATAGGTTCGTTGGGGAGGTCGTGTGAGATGGGGGAAAGATGATGAATTCTGTTTTGTCCATGTTAAGTTTTAGAAATCTAGTGGAGAAGAAGGATGAAATAGCAGACAGACATTGAGGGATTCTGGTTAGTAGGGAGGTGATATCTGGTCCAGAGATGTAGATCTGTGTGTCGTCAGCGTAGAGATGATACTGAAAGCCGTGAGATTCTATGAGCTGTCCCAGGCCAAAGGTGTAAATGGAGAAGAGCAGGGGTCCTAGAACTGAACCTTGCGGGACTCCGACAGATAGGGGGCGAGGTGAGGAGGTGGTGTGTGAGTGGGAGACGCTGAATGTACGGTCAGTTAGGTATGATGAGATCCAGGATAGGGCCAATTCTGTGATTCCAAGGGATGAGAGGGTCTGCAGCTGCAGGGAATGGTCCACTGTGTCAAAGGCAGAGGACAGGTCCAGGAGGAGGAGGAGGATAGAGTAGTGTCGCTTGCTCTTGGCGGTTAATAGGTCATTGGTGACCTTAGTTAGGGCAGTTTCAGTGGAGTGGTGTGACCGGAAGCCTGATTGAAAGCGGTCGAAGAAGGAGCAGGAAGATAGATGGGAGGACAGTTCAAGATGGACATGTTGTTCCAGTAGTTTTGAGGCAAAGGGGAGAAGTGATATAGGGCGATAGCTAGATACAGAGGATGGGTCAAGAGAGGGCTTTTTGAGGATAGGTGTGATTGAGGCATGTTTAAAGCTTGAGGGGAAAATGCCAGTTGTTAGTGATAGGTTGAAGAGATGGGTTAGGGTTGGGATGAAGACTGTGGTGAGGTTTGGGATGAAGTGGGATGGGAGTGGGTCAAGTGCACAGGTGGTGAGATGCGATCTTGAGAGTAGAGTGGAGAGTCCGTCTTCTGTAATGGTGGAGAAGTTGGTTTTGGAGGTGGAGGGCTGGGTAGTTGGGAGGAAGGGTTCTGGGGGGTTGTTTACTAAAACTGTCTATGATGTTCTCAATTTTCTGCTTGAAAAATGAGGCAAAATCTTCAGATGAGATGAGTGGGGAGGGAGGAGGTGCTGAGGGACGGAGGAGAGAGTTGAAGGTGTTGAATAACTGTTTGGGGTTGTGAGACAGGGAGGATATGAGAGACGAGAAGTAGGTTTGTTTTGCTGTGGCGAGCGTGGTTTTGAAAGTAGTGAGGGACTGTTTGAATGCGATGAAGTGCTCGTTGGAGTGGGATCTTTTCCATCTGCGCTCAGCAGCTCTGGAAGCTCGCCTCAGTTCTTTGGTCATGCTGGTGTGCCAGGGTTGTCTGTTGATTTTGCGAGCTTTGGTATGTGTGAGAGGGGCAAGAGATTCCAAAGCTGCAGCTATTGTGGTGTTATATAAAGCGGCAGCATCATCCACATTGTGTAGGGAGCTTATGTCTGTGAGAGGGAGGAGGGATTCAGAGAGTGAGTGAAGATCAAGGTGTTTAAGATTTCTGCGAGGGTGTGAGAGTTTGTGGGGTGGGGGTTGTAGACAAGGAGTGGAAAGGGAAGAGAATGTAAGTAGGTTGTGGTCAGAAAGAGGAAGAGGTGAGTTTGAGAGGTTAGATAGGGAGCAGAGGCGGGTGAAAATGAGATCCAGTGTGTGACCATCTTTGTGGGTGGCTGTAGAAGACCATTGAGTGAGGCCAAAGGAGGAAGTGAGAGATAGAAGTTTAGTGGCAGGTGAGAGGGAAGTGTCAATGGGGATGTTGAAATCGCCCATGATGATAGTGGGGATGTCAGCGGCGAGGAAATGGAGTAGCCAGGTGGTGAAGTGGTCAAAGAAGGTGGTGGCTGGCCCTGGGGGACGGTAGACGACAGCCAGTTGGAGGTAGGAGGGGGAGTAGATGCGCACAGAGTGCACCTCAAAGGAAGGGAGGGTAACAGAGGGTGGCAGTGGGATTGGGGTGAAGGAGCAGTTATCTGACAGGAGAAAACCAACTCCTCTGCCATGCTTGCTGCTGGGGCGGGGTGTGTGAGAAAGGTGGAAGCCACCGTAAGAGAGTGCCACAGGGGAGGCTGTGTCAGAAGGGGTGAGCCAGGTTTCAGTGATGCCGAGGAAGGAGAGTTTGTTGTTGATAAAGAGGTCATGGATAAATGAAAGTTTAATGCAGACAGAGCGTGCGTTCCATAGTGCTCCAGATAGAGAAATTGGGGGAGTGGGGGCTGGATGAATGGGTATGAGGTTACTGTAGTTGCGAGGACGTGTAGAGGATTGTGGCAGGGGATTAGAAATGAGTGTGGGAATGTGATGAGGAGGGCCAGGATTTGGGGATATTTCGCCAGCAATGAGGAGCAGCAGACTGAGCGTTAGAAGGTGTGAGCTGGATAGGTCATACTGTGGCCGTGTGTGCCTGGAGAGAAAGGATTGTATGTGGAGGAATAGTTCTGTGGAGGAGGTGAGGTGGCTGGGGAGGATGGAGGAAGAAATGACTAGTTCCTTACTGGGTGGAGGGACTACAGGAGATAGGAAGAAATAAAGTAGTATGGGGGTGAATGTTACAAGAAACCGAAACATTATAGTGATTTTCTATTCCTTTACCTTCCAGTCAATTCCAGTCCAATTCTAGTCTAATTCATAGCAATTAAAAAACTGCAATTTAAAAATGTAATTTCTAAGATGGTCAGACACGTCTGGTCAGACTCATGGCTTTGAATATATGGGCACCTAAGGGCTCACAGCTGAGAGAGGGGATGTGGGCGTGTGTGTCCAGAGCACATGTTCACAGTTAAGCCAGGTCATAAAGAGGGGGTGGGGTAGATGGCTACTCAGGTATGCAAGGAAGACACAAGAGAGGAGTGAAGTACATATGGATAGAAAATAACGGGTAAAGAAAGCATACCAGGTGGGAATTATATGCACTTCATATACACAGAAAGCAGGAAACCTGGGTGAAGCATACCAGGTGGGAATTATATGCACTTCATATACACAGAAAGCAGGAAAGCTGGGTGAAGCATACCAGGTGGGAATTATATGCACTTCATATACACAGAAAGCAGGAAAGCTGGGTGAAGCATACCAGGTGAGAATTATATGCACTTCATATACACAGAAAGCAGGAAAGCTGGGTGAAGCATACCAGGTGGGAATTATATGCACTTCATATACACAGAAAGCAGGAAAGCTGGGTGAAGCATACCAGGTGGGAATTATATGCACTTCATATACACAGAAAGCAGGAAAGCTGGGTGAAGCATACCAGGTGGGAATTATATGCACTTCATATACACAGAAAGCAGGAAAGCTGGGTGAAGCATACCAGGTGGGAATTATATGCACTTCATATACACAGAAAGCAGGAAAGCTGGGTGAAGCATACCTGTGGGTAGACAAAACAAATGGATTAGATGATACAGGTGGTGATGAGGATGATGAAAGTACAGCAGTGATGAATGGTCAAATGTCCCATGGAATTCTAGTCTAATTCATAGCAATTAAAAAACTGCAATTTAAAAATGCAATTTCTAAGATGGTCAGACACGTCTGGTCAGACTCATGGCTTTGAATTTAGGTTTTGGCGAGCATTTTGTGCTAGGATGGGCATTGATTTGTCTTTTTCCTCGGCTTTCCATCCTCAGACAAATGGCCAAACTGAACGAACCAATCAGACCTTGGAAACATATCTGAGATGTTTTGTTTCTGCTGATCAGGATGATTGGGTGTCCTTTTTGCCGTTGGCTGAGTTCGCCCTTAATAATCGAGCCAGCTCGGCTACCTTGGTTTCGCCATTTTTCTGCAATTCTGGGCTCCATCCTCGTTTCTCTTCAGGGCAGGTTGAGTCTTCGGACTGTCCTGGTGTGGATACTGTGGTGGACAGGTTGCAGCGGATTTGGACTCATGTAGTGGACAATTTGACCTTTTCCCAGGAGAAGGCTCAACGTTTCGCTAATCGCAGACGCTGTGTGGGTCCCCGACTTCGTGTTGGGGATTTGGTTTGGTTGTCATCTCGTTATATTCCTATGAAGGTTTCCTCTCCTAAGTTTAAGCCTCGTTTCATTGGTCCGTATAGGATTTCTGAGGTTCTTAATCCTGTGTCTTTTCGTTTGACCCTTCCAGATTCTTTTTCCATCCATAACGTATTCCATAGGTCATTGTTGCGGAGATACGTGGCACCTATGGTTCCATCTGTTGATCCTCCTGCCCCGGTTTTGGTGGAGGGGGAGTTGGAGTATATAGTGGAGAAGATTTTGGATTCTCGTGTTTCGAGACGGAAACTCCAGTATCTGGTTAAGTGGAAGGGTTATGGTCAGGAAGATAATTCCTGGGTCTTTGCCTCTGATGTCCATGCTGCCGATCTTGTTCGTGCCTTTCATGTGGCTCATCCTGGTCGGCCTGGGGGCTCTGGTGAGGGTTCGGTGACCCCTCCTCAAGGGGGGGTACTGTTGTGAATTCTGTGATCAAGCTCCCTCCTGTGGTCACAAGTGGTACTGCGGCTTCTGAGTTTCCTTCCTCAGGTGTTGAGGTTAAGTCGTTAGGTGCTGCTCTATTTAACTCCACCTAGTGCTTTGATCCTGGCCTCCAGTCAATGTTCTAGTATTGGTCTTGCTTCCTCCTGGATCGTTCCTGTGGCCTGTCTGCTCAGCATAAGCTAAGTTCTGCTTGTGTTACTTTTTGTTGCTATATTTTCTGTCCAGCTTGCTTTAATTTGTTTTTCTTGCTTGCTGGAAGCTCTGAGACGCAGAGGGAGCACCTCCGTACCGTTAGTCGGTGCGGAGGGTCTTTTTGCCCCTCTGCGTGGTTGTTTGTAGGTTTTTGTGTTGACCGCAAAGCTATCTTTCCTATCCTCGGTCTATTCAGTAAGTCGGGCCTCGCTTTGCTAAATCTATTTCATCTCTGTGTTTGTACTTTCATCTTAACTCACAGTCATTATATGTGGGGGGCTGCCTTTTCCTTTGGGGAATTTCTCTGAGGCAAGGTAGGCTTATTTTTTTTATCTTCAGGCCTAGCTACTTTCCCAGGCTGTGCCGAGTTGCATAGGGAGCGTTAGGCGCAATCCACGGCTACCTCTAGTGTGGTGTGATAGGATTAGGGATTGCGGTCAGCAGAGTTTCCACGTCTCAGAGCTCGTCCTATGTTTTTTGCTTATTGTCAGGTCACTTTGTGTGCTCTGAACTTCAAGGTCCATTGTGGTTCTGAATTACCTATTCATAACAGTGGTCCTCTGGGAGAATTTTGGGATGGAGTAAATCTTGCGAGGGTAGATGTCTGAGGGAGTGCGTTCAGGTTGCTACTACACAGGTACCCGCAGATCTTTCCTCTCTCCCCAAGCACTATTGGCCCTATGCAGACGTGTTCTCCAAAAGAGCTGCGGAGACCCTTCCGCCTCACCGCCCCTATGACTGTCCTATTGACCTCTTGCCTGGTGCTGAGCCTCCCCGGGGTCGAGTCTATCCGTTATCTCTCCCGGAGACGGAGGCAATGTCCCAGTACATCCAGGAGAATCTGGCAAGAGGATTCATTAGGAAGTCAGTGTCACCGGCAGGGGCAGGGTTCTTCTTCGTACAGAAGAAGACTGGAGACTTACGTCCATGCATAGACTACAGGGGTCTTAACGCCATCACTGTTAAGAACAAGTACCCACTACCCCTGATATCTGAGCTGTTTGATAGGCTACGGGGAGCGAGGGTATTTACAAAGTTAGATCTGCAGGGTGCTTACAACCTGATTTGCATCCGTGAGGGGGATGAATGGAAGACGGCTTTTAACACCAGGGATGAGCACTATGAATATCTGGTGATGCCCTTCGGGCTCTGTAATGCCCCAGCCGTTTTCCAAGACTTTGTGAACGACATCTTCCGGGATATGCTCCCCACCTCGGTCGTAGTCTATCTGGATGATATTCTCATCTTCTCTCCAGATATTGACTCCCATCGGAGACATGTTCGCAAAGTCTTCGACCTCTTACGGGCAAACTCCCTCTACGCCAAGTTGGAGAAGTGTGTGTTTGAGCAGGAGTCCTTGCCTTTCCTTGGTTATATCATCTCTGCCCAGGGTTTGGCTATGGATCCTGCCAAGCTACAGGCTGTAATGGACTGGCAGGAACCCCATTCTCTTAAAGCGGTGCAGCGCTTTATGGGGTTCATTAATTACTATCGCCAGTTCATTCCACACTTCTCAACTATGGTAGCTCCCTTGGTTGCCCTCACCAAGAAGGGAGCAAATCCCAAGTTGTGGTCAGAGGAGGTCTCCAAAGCCTTTCTCTCGATCAAGTCACACTTCGCTAGCGCTCCCATCCTACATCGCCCCGATGTTGATAAGCCATTTATCTTGGAGGTGGATGCCTCATCCGTTGGTGCTGGAGCAGTCCTTTTCCAAAAGGATGCTCAAGGTCGGAAGCATCCTTGCTTCTTCTTCTCCAAGACCTTCACACCAGCGGAGAGGAATTATTCCATCGGGGACAGGGAGTTGCTGGCCATGAAGTTGGCTTTTTCGGAGTGGAGACATCTCTT
This sequence comes from Ranitomeya imitator, assembly GCF_032444005.1. Taxonomy (NCBI): domain Eukaryota; kingdom Metazoa; phylum Chordata; class Amphibia; order Anura; family Dendrobatidae; genus Ranitomeya; species Ranitomeya imitator. The sequence goes on along the minus strand of NC_091286.1, from coordinate 324,099,996 downwards.
GGAGGGAGCTCGTTTTCCCTTCCAAGTCTTCACTGACCCCAAGAACTTGGTGTATCTGCAAACGGCCCAGCGGCTGAATTCTCGCCAGGCTAGATGGTCCCTGTTCTTCTCCCGGTTCCATTTTACTCTCCATTTCCTCTCCGGGGAGAAGAACGTTCGTGCTGACGCTCTCTCCCGCTCTGTGGTGTCATCGGAGGAGGAGGAGGAGGAGCCTCGGCTTATTGTCCCTTCTGAGAGCCTGAGAACTGTAGCTCCGGTTTCGCTAGAGTCTGTGCCCCCGGGCAAGACTTTCGTACCAGCTAACTTGCGACCGGAGGTTCTCTCTTGGGCTCACTCCTCCAGAGTGGGTGGGCATTTTGGGACCAAGAGGACATCTGAGCTTCTGGCGAGAACATACTGGTGGCCGCATATGGCCCGAGATGTCAAGGACTATATTCAGGCGTGCTTTTCTTGCGCCCAGAATCGGTCTCCTCGGCAACGGCCTGCTGGGTTGCTTTACCCTCTACCGGTGGCAGACAGGCCCTGGGAGATGGTCGGGATGGACTTTGTGGTGGGTCTACCCAAGTCGCGTGGCTGCTCCATTATTTGGGTTGTCACCGACCATTTCTCCAAGATGGTGCATTTGGTGCCGCTTCCTCGGTTACCCTCAGCACGGGCCTTGGCGGTGTTGTTCATTAAATACGTTTTCCGTTTGCATGGTATGCCTGATAAGATTGTCAGCGATCGGGGTCCCCAGTTCGCATCTCTGTTTTGGAGAGAGCTCTGCCGTTTACTCAGCATAGAGTTAAACCTCTCCTCTGCATACCATCCCGAGATGAATGGGTTGGTGGAGAGAACCAACCAGACTCTGGTGACATATTTGCGACATTTCGTCTCTGCTAGGCACGATGACTGGGCATCTTTGCTACCTTGGGCGGAATTTTCCCTGAACAACGCCGTAGCCGATTCCACTGGTCAAACTCCTTTTCTCCTTAATTACGGCCAGCATCCGCGTGTCCCTGTGCCCATGCCCGTGTCATCCACCGATTCTAGGGTGGCAGACTGGGCGGTGGAGGCACGTGACATCTGGGACCACACACAGGATGCCATCCGGGCCTCCAAGGAGAGAATGAGGGTTTCGGCTGATACACACCGGCGCCCCACTCCGGTCTTTGCTCCTGGCGACTTAGTGTGGCTCTCCGCCCGTAACATCAGGCTGCGAGTTGAGTCCACTAAGTTTGCTCCTCGCTACATTGGCCCGTTTAAGGTTCTGGAACAGGTCAACCCTGTGGTCTACCGTTTGGCTATTCATCCACGCCTTGGTATCACCGATACTTTCCACGTTTCCCTCTTAAAGCCCGTTCATTTGTCCCGGTTTTCCGAGTCATCTGCTGGGACATCGGGTTCATCCACGGATGAGTTTGAGGTGAATGCTATTGTGGGGTGCAAGGTGGTACGTGGCAAGAAATTTTATCTGGTGGACTGGAAGGGTCACGGCCCAGAGGATAGAACCTGGGAGCCTGTGGAGCACATTCGGGCTCCGCTGCTTATCGCAGCTTTTGAGCGTAGTGAGGCCCAAGGAGGGGGGGGCCCTAGGAGGGGGGGGTAATGTTAGGAGTCGAGATTCCTCTGCTGCACAGGGGGAATCTTGATCCGTGTCTGCTGCGGTCTCCCATTCGGTATCGGCCGCAGTGGGCTCTGCTCAGCGGAGACGTCGCTCCCAGCGTCTCGCTGGGGCTGATTCGGTGCATAGGGTCACTACTGCCTTTTCTGGCTTTCCTATGGTACCCTGCACTGATCTGCGGTGAGCGAGCCTCTCTGGGACTAAGTCCTTGTTTACTCACACTGAGCATGCCCAGGGCAGGGTCTCCCATTGGAGGTCGAGGGCCACATGTTCGGTCACATGCTCAGGTGCTGCAGTACATTCCATTGGTCCTTCTGGAAGGTCCTGAAAGGGTAAAACATGCTCAGGTACTGCAGCACTTTCCATTGGTCCTTCTGGAAGGTCCTGAAAGGGCAAAAACTTCAGTAGCAGCTTCCTGTGCTGCAACTATATAAACTGCGCATGACCGCACGGCCATGCGCTAGTATCGTCTTATGCTATATGCTTTGCGCCAATGTGGTCATGTGTTTGAATGTGTTCAGGGACCCGGCTGAAATAAGCCCCTAGAATGCTGGCACCTCCGGCGAGGAGTTTTGTATGCATGCATGACCACTCACTGCTCACATCTGGGTAGTTGGCCTGTGCCTCTGTGAAAGTCTAACAGGGCACAGAGCTTTCCTCTCACGGTTACTCTGTGAAGCTAACAGAGTTGGTATATACCGCCATATATAGAGCCGCCATTATTTAGCAGCAGGTGCTTTCCTGCACGGTGGATCCCGGGTTGCGAACGCACCAATTCCATTTAATAAATTATATATTTGGTGCGTTCCGCCAACCCTAACACAACGTTATAAACTTCTATGAAGCACTTGGGAGTTCATAGTGCTCATCACATATCTAGATAAACTCCTAGGGGGTCTAGTTTCCAAAATGGGGTCACTTGTTGGGGGTTTCTACTGTTTAGGTACATCAGTGGCTCTGCAACATGACTCCTGCAGCCCAAATCATATCAAAGTCTGAATTTTAAAATGTTACTACTTCCCTTCCGAGCCCCACTGTGTGTCCAAACAGTGGTCCCCCCACATATGGGGTATTGGCATACTCGGGACAAACTGGACAACACATTTTGTGGTCCAATTTCTTCTGTTACCCTGGTGAAAGTAAAAAATTGCAGGGTAAAAAAATCATTTTTGAGGAAAAAAAATATTTTTTATTTTCACGGCTCTGCGTTCTAAACTTCTGTGGAGCACTTGGCTGTTCAAAGTGCACACCACACATATAGATAAGTTCCTTAAGGGATCTAGTTTCCAAAATAGTGTCACTTGTGGTGTGTTTCCACTGTTTAGGCACATCAGGGGCTCTCAAAACGCAACATGAAGTCCAATCTCAATTCCAGCCAATTCGGCATTGAAAAAGTCAAATGGCACTCCTATTTCAAGCTCTGCCGTGCACCCAAACAGTGGTTTACCCCCACATATGGGGTATTGGCATATTCAGGAGAAATTGTACAACCAATTTTTGGGTTTATTTTCTCTTTTTACACTTGTGAAAATAATAAAAATTGGTTCTGAAGTAAAATTTTTGTAAAAAAAGTTAAATGTTAACTTTTTCCTTCCACATTGCTTCACTTCCTGTGAAGCACGCAAGGGGTTAATAAAATTCTTGAATATGGTTTTGAGCACCTCAAGGGGCATAGGCTTTAGAATCATGTCACTTTTGGGTATTTCTTTGTCATTTAAGCCCCTTAAATTTGTAAATTTTGTTGTAAAAATGAGAAATCGCTGGTCAACTTTTAACCCTTATAACTTCCTAACAAACAAAAAAAAATTGTTTTCAAAACTATGCTGATGTAAAGTAGACATGTGAGAAATGTTATTTATTAACTACATTGTGTGATATTTCTCTCTGATTGAAGGACATAAAAATTCAAAATTTGAAAAATGCAAAATGTTTTATTTTTTTGCCATATTTCCTTTTTTTTCATAAATAAACGCAAGTAATATCATAGAAATTTTACCACTAACATGAAGTACAATCTGGCTCTATCACTAAGGGGTTAAAGAACCTGCAGTGCATTACACAGACAGATAAGATAGTATTAGAAAAAATGTTCAGAGTGTTTATTTTAGAATTTAGAGGGTAATCCTGCTATCATATGTAAAGAAACCCTTTACTTGGATTCTTCTGCTCACACACTATCTTATATTAATACACAGTTTACCTATGTACTTAAATGAATACACTATTTACAGATGTTTTCCTGCTCTCCTCTCTCCTTCTCCTTACAATAAAGGAAGGGCAAAGCTATACCATCACAGAAAACTTTCACATGAGACTTGACAAAACCAATGACCACAGTCACACACAGATATGTCTACGCTTAACATTTACTAAATTCGGTTTGGGACTTACATCTTATGTAACAAATTTGTGGAAAGTATTTTCTTTCTTTTTTTTTTTACATTTATTTATTTATTTTACTCACTTACGTAGTACCATTAACTCCACAGGGCTTAACAGACATCAGCATTGTCCCAAATCTAAATTCCCTACCCGTATGTCTTTGGAGTGTGGGCGGAAACCAGAGTACCCAGAAGCAAGTATCATGCAAACATGGGGAGAAAAGTAATTTTTCATTATGTTATTTATTATTAAATTTGATCTTATTAACATTTTCCAGGTTGTGAACATAAAAAGTATATGTTGACTGTTCAATTTTAATCATGAAGTGCTGCAGAATATGTTGGAACTATATAAATAAATGTATTATTATTAAATTAAAAAAGATTTATAGAATTAAAATATTGCAGTTCTTATGGTAAGGGTGTAGAGATACAGGGTTAGTGGATGCAGAACACTACTCAGACAACTCTGGGTGAGGGTAAAACAGTGTGGCAATAATTTATTGAACCACCAACACACAATAGCATATAGAGCAAGCCCATCAAATACCCAATATGGTGAAAATTACGGGATTAGAGCCGGGATTAGAGCTGCTTCCAGGGCCATCTGAAGAGGCGATTTGCAAATAAAATTTCCCAGAGGAGCATTGCACAGCGAATAAGCCTCCTTACTTTGACAAGCCAGAGCTGGTATGTCACTCTCCACAAGGAGAAATTTTATCCCTTATACCCCAGTCCATAGTCTCTCACCTAGCGAAATCAGATACCATACTCTGCACTGACGAGAGCCAATAGCCCAAAACACCGTGTCTGCAAATTCAGATTCTGATTTTGATTTTATCATAAGTCATATTGCAAGACTTCCAACAGGTGGTGCTATAGAGTTCAAGTCCTCTTTATTTCTGAAGAGTTAATTTGCATAACTCCACCAGTGGCACGCTGCTTTTAGTGAGCCACAAGAGAGAGGAGGTGTTATGATCCGGTGACCTTGGAGCTGCATGAGAACTTTCACTGGAGAAAAAGGCCACTATACTGACCGCAAACCTGAACTTAACACCGCAATTAGAAGTAGCCGTGGAGTGTACCTAACACACCTAGACACCTCGTCACAGCCGGAGGACTAAATACCCCTATAGATGGAATTCGGAATACTATCTTGCCTCAGAGAAAATCCCCAAAGGATAGACAGCTCCCCACAAATATTGGCGGTGAGTCGGAGAGGAAAAAACATACACAGGCAGAAAAAACAGGATTTAGCACAGGAGGCCACACTAGCTAGATAGGACAGGATAGGACAGAGTTCATGCCACATCTAATAAAGCATTTTTATGGACTTTGGCTATCATTTGGAGTTTTTTCTCCCCCCCCCTGTTAGGACAGAGTTCTGTGCGGTCAGTATTAAAACCCTTCAAAAAACCCACAGCAGAATATACCAAAAACTTCCTACATCTAACTAAAGATGTAGGAGCGTATATCTGCAACTCCAGTGAATCCTACAAACAGAGCAGGAATAAACTGAAACAAGCACACAACAGTGTGCCACAGATACAAAAACCAAACACTTATCTTTGCTGAATTTGGCAGCAAGCAGGAGAAGCCGGAAAGAGATCCAACACTTCACAAGGAACATTGACAACTGGCAAGGGCTAAAGGATCCTGCACACCTAAATATCCCAGTCAGAATTGTAATTATCCGATACACCTGGCCAGGACTGCGAGTTAGAGACAACTGCATTCCCACCAACAACCAATGGAGGGAACCCAAGAGCAGAATTCACAACAGTACCCCTTTCCCCTTGAGGAGGGGTCACCGAACCCTCACCAGGGCCCCCAGGACAAACAGGACGAGCCAGATGAAAGGCACGGACCAAATCAGCAGCATGGACATCAGAGGCAAAAACCCAAGAATTATCCTCCTGGCCATAACCCTTCCATTTGACCAGGAACTGAAGCTTCCACCTCGAAAAACGGGAATCCAAAATCTTCTCAACAACATATTCCAACTCCCCATCAATAAACACAGGGGCCGGAGGATCAGCAGAGGGAACAACGGGCTCCACATATTTCCGCAACAAAGATCTATGGAAGACATTATGGATAGCAAAAGAGGCCAGAAGCGCCAGTCGAAAAGACACCGGAATAATAATCTCAAAAATCCTATAAGGACCAATAAACCGAGGTTTAAACTTAGGAGAAGAAACCTTCATAGGAACATGACAGGAAGACAACCAGACCAGATCCCCAACCCGAAGCCGGGAACCAACACACCGACGACGATTAGCAAAACGTTGAGCCTCCTCTTGAGACAACACCAACTTGTCCACCACATGAGCCCAAATCTGCTGCAACCTGTCCACCACAGAATCCACACCAGGACAGTCAGAAGGCTCAACCTGCCCAGAAAAAAAATGAGGATGAAAACCAAAATTACAAAAGAAAGGCGAAACCAAGGTAGCAGAACTAGCCAGATTATTAAGGGCAAACTCGGCCAATGGCAAGAAGGCCACCCAATCATCCTGATCAGCAGACACAAAGCATCTCAAATAAGTCTTCAAGATCTGATTAGTACGCTCGGTCTGGCCATTTGTCTGAGGATGAAATGCAGAAGAAAAAGACAAATCAATGCCCAGCCTAGCACAAAAGGCCCGCCAAAACCTAGAAACAAACTGGGAACCTCTGTCAGAAACAATATTCTCCGGAATACCATGCAAATGAACCACATGCTGAAAGAACAACGGAACCAAATCAGAAGAGGAAGGCAATTTAGGTAAGGGCACCAAATGAACCATCTTAGAGAACCTGTCACAAACAACCCAGATAACAGACATCTTCTGGGAGACCGGAAGATCAGAAATAAAATCCATCGAAATATGCGTCCAGGGCCTCTCAGTGAGGCCACCAAAAGGACCTACCAACCAAATCTCTGGTACCAAAAATGCCAGGATAACCGGCCAACATGGAACAGTGAACCTCAGAAATCACTCTACTAGTCCATCTGTCAGGAACAAACAATTTCCCCACAGGACAGCAGTCAGGTTTGTCAACCTAAAATTCCTGAAGAACTCGTCATAAACCAGGGGAAATGGCAGAAGGGACCACCCCCTCTTTCAGAATACCGACTGGCTCTAAGACCTCAGGAGAATCAGGCAAAAAAGTCCTAGAGAGGGCATCAGCCTTAATATTCTTAGAAACCGGAAGGTACGAGACCACGAAATCAAAATGGGAAAAAAATAAGGACCATTGAGCCTGTCTAGGATTCAGCCGTTTAGCAGACTCGAGGTAAATCAAATTCTTATGATCGGTCAAGACCACAATACGGTGCTTAGCTCCCTCAAGCCAATGTCGCCACTCCTCAAACGCCCACTTCATAGCCAACAACTCCCGATTGCCGACATCATAATTACGCTCAGCAGGCGAAAACTTACGGGAAAAGAAGGCACACGGTTTCATTAAGGAACCAACAGGATCCCTCTGAGACAAAACGGCCCCTGCCCCAATCTCAGAAGCGTCAACCTCAAACTGAAACGGAAGAGAAACATCCGGTTGGCGCAACACTGGAGCAGAAGTAAATTGACGTTTAAGCTCCTGAAAGGCAGAGACAGCCGCAGACGACCAATTCACCACATCAGCGCCCTTCTTCGTCAAATCGGTCAAGGGTTTAACCACACTGGAAAAATTAGCAATGAAACAGCGATAAAAATGTGCAAAACCCAAAAATTTCTGAAGGCTCTTCACGAATGTGGGCTGAATCCAATCATGAATGGCCTGAACCTTAACCGGATCCATCTCTATAGACGAAGGAGAAAAAATGAAGCCCAAAAAAGACTTTCTGCACCCCAAAGAGACACTTAGACCCTTTCACAAACAGGGCATTGTCACGAAGGATCTGAAATACCATCCTGACCTGTTGCACATGAGACTCCCAATCATCGGAAAAAATCAAAATATCGTCCAAATATACAATCAAGAATTTATCAAGATAAGTCCGGAAGATATCATGCATGAAGGACTGAAAAACAGATGGAGCATTAGAGAGTCCGAATGGCATCACAAGGTATTCAAAATGGCCTTCGGGCTTTTTAAACGCAGTTTTCCATTCATCACCCTGCTTAATACGAACAAGATTATATGCCCCTCGAAGGTCAATCTTGGTAAACCAACAAGCTCCCTTAATCCTAGCAAACAAATCGGAAAGCAAAGGTAAAGGGTATTGAAACTTGACCGTGATTTTATTCAAGAAGCGATAATCTATACAGGGTCTCAAGGAACCATCTTTTTTAGCAACAAAAAAGAACCCCGCTCCCAACGGTGAAGAAGATGGCCAAATATGCCCTTTCTCCAAAGACTCCTTAATATAGCTCCGCATGGCGGTATGTTCAGGCACAGATAGATTAAAAAGTCGACCCTTAGGAAACTTACAGCCTGGAATGAAGTCAATAGCACAATCACAGTCCCTGTGCGGTGGAAGAAAACTGGACTTGGGCTCATCGAATACATCCTGAAAATCAGGCCAACAACTCTGGAATCTCAGAAGGTGAAGAAGAGGAGATTGACATCAAAGGAACATCATTATGAACCCCCTGACAACCCCAACTAGTCACAGACATGGACTTCCAGTCCAACACAGGATTATGTACCTGCAACCATGGAAAACCCAGCACGATAACATCATGCAAGTTATGCAACACCAGAAATCGACAATCTTCCTGATGGGCTGGCACATGGTTACCTGTGTCCAAAACTAGGGCTTATTTCTAGCCAAGGGTGTAGCATTAATACCCCTCAAAGGAATTGGGTTCTGCAAAGGCTGCAAGGGAAAACCACAACGCTTGGCAAACTCAAAATCCATTAAATTCAAGGCGGCGCCTGAATCCACAAACGCCATGACAGAAAATGATGACAATGAGCAGATCAAGGACACAGATAACAGAAATTTAGGTTGTACAGTACTGATGGTAATTGAACTGGCGATCATCTTTGTCCGCTTAGGGCAGACAGAAATGACATGAGAAGCTTCGCCACAATAATAACACAACCTATTTTGACGTCTGAAACCTTGTCGTTCCGTTCTAGACAGAATTCTATCACATTGCATAGGCTCAGAAATTTGCTCTGAGGATAACGCCACAGCACGCACAGTTCTGCGCTCCCGCAGGCGTCGGTCAATCTGAATGGCCAGAGACATAGAATCACTCAGACTGGAAGGCGTGGGAAACCCCACCATAACATCTTTAACGGATTCAGAAAGCCCCCTTCTGAAAATTGCCGCCAAAGCATCATTATTCCATTTAGTCAACACAGACCATTTTCTGAATTTCTGACAATACAATTCTGCTGCCTCTTGACCCTGAGACAGGGCCAACAAGGTCTTCTCAGCTTGATCCACAGAATTAGGTTCATCATATAATAGTCCTAAAGCCTGAAAAAAGGAGCCAATATTAAGCAAAGCCAGATTCCCAGATTCCAGGGAAAACGCCCAATCCTGCGGTTCGCCACACAGCAGGGAGATTACGATTTTTACCTGCTGAATGGAATCACCAGAGGATCGAGGTCTCAGGTCAAAAAACATTTTACAGTTGTTTTTAAAACTCAAAAATCTAGACCTGTCACCAGAAAACAAATCAGGAGTAGGAATCTTCGGTTCTAAAGCAGGATTCTGAACTATATAATCAGAAATACCTTGCACCCTAGCAGCAAGCTGGTCTACACGAGAAGCTAATTCCTGAACATTCATGCTTGCACCAGGCTCCTCAGCCACCCAGATATTAAGAGGGAAGAGAACACAAAACAGGCTGGAGAAAAAAAATGGCTCAAGAGCTTCCTTCCCTTCTTCTGAGATGCATTTAACTCATTGTGGGCCAGTTGTACTGTTATGATCCGGTGACCTTGGAGCTGCATGAGAACTTTCACTGGAGAAAGTGGCCACTATACTGACCGCAAACCTGAACTTAACACCACAACTAGAAGTAGCCGTGGAGTGTACCTAACACACCTAGACACCTCGTCACAGCCGGAGGACTAAATACCCCTAAAGATGGAATTCGGAATACTATCTTGCCTCAGAGAAAATCCCCAAAGGATAGACAGCCCCCCACAAATATTGGCGGTGAGTCGGAGAGGAAAAAACATACACAGGCAGAAAAAACAGGATTTAGCACAGGAGGCCACTCTAGCTAGATAGGACAGGATAGGACAGAGTTCTGTGCGGTCAGTATTAAAACCCTTCAAAATATCCACAGCAGAATATACAAAAAACTTCCTACATCTAACTAAAGATGTAGGAGCGTATATCTGCAACTCCAGTGAATCCTACAAACCGAGCAGGAATAAAGTGAAACAAGCACACAACAGTGTGCCACAGATACAAAAACCAAACACTTATCTTTGCTGAATTTGGCAGCAAGCAGGAGAAGCCAGAAAGAGATCCAACACTTCACAAGGAATATTGACAACTGGCAAGGGCTAAAGGATCCTGCACACCTAAATATCCCAGTCAGAATTGTATTTATCCGATACACCTGGCCAGGACTGCGAGTCAGAGACAACTGCATTCCCACCAACAACCACTGGAGGGAACCCAAGAGCAGAATTTACAACACGAGGTAATTACAAGTTTAGGAAGCTAATCAAGAGCAGTGAGGTATGTGGCGCTGTGACCCAATAGTCCCAACCTGTATTCTTTTAGATATTCCTGAGGTTTCAGTGATGGTCAATGAAGCAATGCACTTCTAGCAGGGGCCATGGTCCCCTAAGCAGACATCCTGTAGAGTCTCTAGAACCAGAGGAAAAAGTCTCCTTATATAGTTCATAATTTGCCTTCAAGCCAGCATCCGGAAGTCAAGAGAAAGATGTGAATGAGGTTAACCGACATTGTTTGTTTATTTATAGTCTACCCTTCAATGGTCTGGTACAATGAGTGATCAGCAGATCAGCAGACATTATTGTTCAGTGACCCTGCATTACTGTTTTGCAAAGACAGCATACAATAAACTTTAGGAGCTGATATTAGAGGTAATTATTCGACCTACAAGAAGAGTCAATACTTCAGACAACAGTTTACGATTCTGGGCGTACTGAATTTATGTCTGCAAAATTAAGTAGAAATACTGTGCTGTCACTATCATATTTTACTTGAAGCTGCTGTGTGTACTCTGCAGCTTCAATAACAATACTCCTACAGGCAGGTTGTGCAGAGTACACAGAGTGGCTTCAAGGACTGCATGGCCAATGCTAATGATGCTATCAACAACGTTACTATGCCACTTATATGCCTGCTGGAAAAACTATTCAGGCCATGATGGATGAGGTGATGGCACAGGATGAAAAGGAGGAGCACAGCCAATTCACACCATTATTAGGCTTGTTGTCAACACATTGCTAGGAGAGTGGGTTACTGTCCTAACATCGCCTGGTACCCAGCTGTATAAGCAGGGGACAGTTGTTGATGATGATGATGTGGAGAAGGAGGAGTTGCTGGAGGGGAGGAATAACCATTTTCACAGTAGGGTGTTTTAGGGCTAGCGGAACACACCAAGTAATAGAGAGATTGATACGAGGTGCAATCGCGGGCCGGGGCCCACCGTGTAGAGTTACCTGATGCAAAGTAATGGCGGATGGATACTGAGCTCACACGTGGGTTAAACTTCACCCCGTGTGAAATGCAAGCAACCTCTGTTGCTTAAAAGAGTTGCGCTGTACAAGGTAACTAATACCCTAAGTAGGGTTGTGCTTGCTCTGGAACTCTTCTGTGCTAATTGCACACATGAAGGAACCAGATGCTAAGCCAAGGCTAATTGCCCCACTGATGCTAGCTGCCTGCCTGAGTGTACAGCCCCAAAGCTAAACAGACTCACACCACATATATACAAAGTGGTAGAGTATCCACTGGCAACAGCCAAACACAAATGATACTAACGCATGGCAGTGCGGCCATGTGAAACTTTTATAGTTGTAGCTCTTCAGGACCTTCCTAGTGGACCAATAGGAGCTGCCACAGGACCTGAGCATATGACCCCGACCTCCAATGAGAGGTCTTCCCTTGGGGATGCTCAGGAGAAAAGCAGGACTTAGTCCCAGGAGCGCCTGCTCGCCGCCAAACAGTATAGGTTACAATCTTTAACAAAAGAAAAAGAAAATAGAGGGATGGCACTACCTTCCACTTGGAGATTTCCAGCCTCTGTGCACATCAAGTGCTTCCAAACAGCAAAACAGTCCAAATTCCACCACAAGCTGCCGGGTGCTCCTCCAGAAATCACTTGAGAGTCAGTGCATTGCATAAAAAAGGAAGGAGGGCACTCACCGATCTGAAGCTTGACTTGACTTTATTGAATGCTCATAAAAACATCATGGCCGGGAGAGTGAACAAGGAGCTCCTGTGAGCAGTGTGGAGACGACGGCTGTTTTGCGCTCTAACTGCGCTTCCACGGGTCTCTATTACACAATATCCAGCACAACCATCAGATACGTTCCATATTACCAGGAGGCAGCATTACAATAACATGGTGAAAGACTTCCTGTCCACACGTGTCCACATTCTAACAGATGGGCCTGCCCCATTTAACTTCTGGCTCTCCAAATTGTACACAGGACCTGAGCTTGCCCTTTATTCTTTGGAGTTGCTGGCCTCTTCTGCAGCAAGTATACTGTCAGAATGTGTGTTTAGAACAGCAAGGTTGGGCATTACAGTCAGGTGCATCCAACTGTCCACATTCAACATAAAGTTACCATTCATTAAAATGAACCAAGCGTGGATCAAATATGACTTGTCCATACTTTTGGATGACGAGACTACTATAACAGCCTCATCTAGTGAAGAGCGAGTGTACTCGTTACTCGGGTTTTCCAGAGCACGCTCGGGTGACCTCCGAGTATTTGTCATTGCTCAGACATATAGTTTTCATCACTTCAGTTGCATGATTTACGGCTTCCAGATACACTGAATACATGTGGGATTCCCTAACAAACAGGCATTCCTCACATGTATTCAGCGTATCTGGAAGCCGTAAATCATGCGACTGAGGCGATGAAAACTATATCTCCGAGCAATAACAAATACTCGGTCACCCGAGCGCGCTCAGAAAACCCGAGCAACGAGTTTACTCGTTCATCACTAGCCACATCCAGTCGGTCTTCAACTCTACTTGTCATTCATTTCTTTTGGGGGTCTCCTGTTGTGAATTCTGCTCTTGGGCTCCCTCCGGTGGTTGTTGATGGTAATGCAGTTACTCCTGAGCAGCAGTCTTGGACAGGTGTTTCTGCTAATTGCAATTCGGACTGGGGTATTTAGTTTTGCAGGACTCATTAGTCCGTGCCAGTAGTCAATGTTCCTTTGGAAGTGTTGGTCCTCTGCCTGGCCCCTCCTGCTTGCTGCCATTTCAGCAAAGATAAGTGTTTGCTTTTTTTTTAGACACACTGCTGTGTGTTTATTTTCTGTGCTGATCTTGTTTCTATTTGGTTCCTGCTAGACTGTGTCTGTTGTTTTTCTCAGTCTAGTTGGATTCGCTGGAGTCGCAGATATACTCTCCACATCTTTAGTTAGGTGGTGGAGTTTTTGTATTTTTCTGCTGTGGCCTCCTTTGCTTATCCCTGTTTTCTGTCTACGTGTGTCTTTTCCTCTCCTACTCACAGTCATTATTTGTGGGGGGCTACCTATCCTTTGGGGGTCTACTCTGAGGCAAGAGAGTTTTCCTATTTCCATCTTTAGGGATATTTAGTTCTCCGGCTGTGTCGAGGTGTCTAGGTCTGGTTAGGCCCACCCCACGGCTACTTCTAGTTGCAGTGATAGGATCAGGGTTTGCGGTCAGTAAAGTTACCACTGCTCCAGCGAAGGTCTTTTCATGCTGCTCCAAGGCCACCTGATCATAACAGTACCACTGGCCAACAATGAGTTAATTGCATCTCTGTTATGGACCTGGTGGTTATGAGCACCAGGAACGACCTGATGGTTAAACTCACATAGGACAAGCTCTGGGAAGTGGGAGCTCTGCTGACCGCAACCCCTAATCCTATCACACAACTAGAAATAGCCGTGGAGCGTACCTAACACGACCTAGACGCCTCTTCACAGCCTAAGAGCTAACTAGCCCTAAAGATAGAAAATAAAGCCTACCTTGCCTCAGAGAAATTCCCCAAAGGAAAAGGCAGCCCCCCACATATATTGACTGTGAGTTAAGATGAAGTCACAAACACAGAAATGAAACAGGTTTTAGCAAAGGGAGGCCAGACTTACTAAACAGACTGAGGATAGGAAAGGTATCTTTGCGGTCAGCACAAAACCCTACAAAAAGACCACGCAGAGTGTGCAAAAAGACCTCCGCACCGACTCACGGTGCGGAGGTGCCACTCTGCATCCCAGAGCTTCCAGCTAGAAGGGCAAGATCATGATAGCCAGCTGGACAAGGAAACAATTAACAAATAAATAATTAGCAGGGACTTAGCTTCTGCTGGAGTAGACAGGTCACCAGAAAGATCCAAGAGCGAACTGAACCAGTACAAGAACATTGACAGCTGGCATGGAGTAACGATCAGAGTGGAGTTAAATAGAACAGCCAGCCAAAGAATAAACTACGTCAGCTGTGGAAGGAACCTCAGAAGCAGCAGCTCCACTCACAGCCACCAGAGGGAGTCCATGGACAGAACTCGCCGAAGTACCATTCATGACCACAGGAGGGAGTTCGATAACAGAATTCACAACAATCTCAGAAGAAGGGAGGAAAGATCTTGAGCCATTTTTTTTCTGCAGTCTACTTTGTCTTCTCCTCCCTCTTTATCTCTGGGTGGCTGAAGAGCCTTGTGCTAGCATGAATGTTCAGGAATTAGCTTCTCGTATCGACCAGCTGGCTGCTAGAGTACAAGATATTTCTGATTACATTGTTCAGACTCCTGCTTTAGAACCGAAGATACCTACTCCTGATTAGTTTTTGGTGACAGGTCCAAATTTGTAAGTTTTAAAAACAACTGTAAACTGTTTTTCGCATTGAAACCTCGATCCTCCGGTGATTCCATTCAACAGGTTAAAATCATCATTTCCCTGCTGCGTGGTGATCCACAGGATTGGGCATCTTCCCTGGAATCTGGGGATCCTGCTTTGCTTAATGTAGACTCCTTCTTTCAGGCGATAGGATTACTGTATGATGAACCTAATTCGGTGGATCAAGCTGAGAAGACCTTGTTGGCCCTGTCTCAGGGTCAAGAGGCGGCAGAATTGTATTGTCAGAAATTCAGAAAATGGTCTGTATTGACTAAATGGAATAATGATGCTTTGGCGGCAATTTTCAGAAAGGGTCTTTCTGAATCCGTTAAAGATGTTATGGTGGGGTTTTCCACACCCTCCAATCTGAGTGATTCTATGTCTCTGGCCATTCAGATTGATCGGCGCTTGCGGGAGCGCAGAACTGTGCGCGCTATGGCGTTATCCTCAGAGCAAATTCCTGAGCCTATGCAGTGTGATAGGATTCTGTCTAAAACAGAACGACAAGGTTTCAGACGTCACAATAGGTTGTGTTATTATTGTGGCGATGCTTCCCATGTCATTTCTGTCTGCCCTAAGCGGACCAAGAGGATCGCCAGTTCATTTACCATCAGTACTGTACAACCTAAATCTCTGTTATCTGTGTCTTTGATCTGTTCATTGTCATCATTTTCTGTCATGGCGTTTGTGGATTCAGGCGCTGCCTTGAACTTAATGGACTTTGATTTTGCCAGGCGTTGTGGTTTTCCCTTGCAGCCTTTGCAGAACCCTATTCCTTTAAGGGGCATTGATGCTACACCCTTGGCTAAAAATAAGCCCCAGTTTTGGACACAGATGATCATGCGCATGGCGCCAGCCCATCAGGAAGATTGTCGATTTCTGGTGTTGCATAATTTGCATGATGCTATCGTGCTGGGTTTTCCATGGTTGCAGGTACATAATCCTGTTTTGGATTGGAAGTCCATGTCTGTGACTAGTTGGGGTTGTCAGGGGGTTCATAATGATGTTCCTCTGATGTCTATCGCCCCTTCTCCCTCTTCTGAAATTCCGGAGTCTTTGTCTGATTTTCAGGATGTATTCGATGAGCCCAAGTCCAGTTTCCTTCCACCACACAGGGACTGCGATTGTGCTATTGACTTGATTCCAGGCTGTAAGTTTCCTAAGGGCCGACTTTTCAACCTGTCTGTACCTGAACATACCGCCATGCGGAGCTATATTAAGGAGTCTTTGGAGAAAGGGCATATTGAGCCATCTTCTTCACCGTTGGGAGCGGGGTTCTTTTTTGTTGCTAAAAAAGATGGTTCCTTAAGACCCTGTATTGATTATCGCCTCTTGAATAAGATCACGGTCAAGTTTCAATATCCTTTACCTTTGCTTTCCGATTTGTTTGCTAGGATTAAGGGAGCTAGTTGGTTTACTAAGATTGGCCTTCGGGGGGCTTATAATCTTGTTCGTATTAAGCAGGGTGATGAATGGAAAACTGCGTTTAACACGCCCGATGGCCATTTTGGATACCTTGTGATGCCATTTGGACTCTCTAATGCTCCATCTGTTTTTCAGTCCTTCATGCATGATATATTATGGGATTATCTTGATAAATTCCTGATTGTATATTTGGACGACATTTTGATTTTTTCCGATGATTGGGAGTCTCATGTGCAGCAGGTCAGGATGGTATTTCAGATCCTTCGTGACAATGCTTTGTTTGTGAAAGGGTCTAAGTGTCTTTTTGGGGTGCAGAAGGTTTCCTTTTTGGGCTTTATTTTTTCTCCCTCGTCTATAGAGATGGATCCGGTTAAGGTTCAGGCCATTCATGATTGGATTCAGCCCACATCCGTGAAGAGCCTTCAGAAATTTTTGGGTTTTGCTAATTTTTATCGCCGTTTCATTGCTAATTTTTCCAGCGTGGTTAAACCCTTGACTGATTTGACGAAGAAAGGCACTGATGTGACGAATTGGTCCCCTGCGGCTGTCTCTGCCTTTCAGGAACTTAAACATTGTTTTACTTCTGCTCCTGTGTTGCGTCAACCGGATGTTTCTCTTCCGTTTCAGGTTGAGGTTGACGCTTCTGAGAATGGGGCAGGAGCTGTTTTGTCTCAGAGGGATCCTGTTGGTTCCTTAATGAAACCGTGTGCCTTCTTTTCCCGTAAGTTTTCACCTGCTGAATGCAATTATGATGTCGGCAATCGGGAGTTGTTGGCTATGAAGTGGGCGTTTGAGGAGTGGCGACATTGGCTTGAGGTAGCTAAGCACCATATTGTGGTCTTGACCGATCATAAGAATTTGATTTACCTCGAGGCTGCCAAACGGTTGAATCCTAGACAGGCTCGATGGTCCTTATTTTTTTCTCGTTTTGATTTCGTGGTCTCGTACCTTCCTGGTTCTAAGAATATTAAGGCTGATGCCCTCTCTAGGAGTTTTTTGCCTGATTCTCCTGAGGTCTTGGAACCAGTCGGTATTTTGAAGGAAGGGGTGGTCCTTTCTGCCGTTTCTCCTTATTTACGACAGGTTCTTCAGAAATTTCAGGCTGACAAACCTGATCGTTGTCCTGTGGGGAAGCTGTTTGTTCTTGACAGATGGACTAGTAGAGTGATTTCTGAGGTTCACTGTTCTGTGTTGGCTGGTCATCCTGGCATTTTTGGTACCAGAGACTTGGTTGGTAGGTCATTTTGGTGGCCTTCTTTATCACGTGATGTGCGGTCTTTTGTGCAGTCCTGTGGGACTTGTGCGCGGGCCAAGCCTTGTTGCTCCCGTGCTAGTGGGTTGCTTTTGCCATTGCTGGTCCCTGAGAGGCCCTGGACGCATATTTCTATGGATTTTATTTCCAATCTTCCTGTTTCCCAGAGGATGTCGGTTATCTGGGTTGTTTGTGACCGATTCTCTAGGATGGTTTATTTGGTGCCTTTGCCTAAATTGCCTTCTTCTTCTGATTTGGTTCCGTTGTTTTTTCAGCATGTGGTCTGTTTGCATGGTATTCCTGAGAATATTGTGTCCGACAGAGGTTCCCAGTTAGTTTCTAGGTTTTGGCGGGCCTTTTGTGCTAGGCTGGGCATTGATTTGATTTTTTCTTCTGCATTTCATCCTCAGACAAATGGCCAGACTGAGCGTACTAATCAGACTTTGGAGACTTATTTGAGATGCTTTGTGTCTGCTGATCAGGATGATTGGGTGGCTTTTTTGCCATTGGCCGAGTTTGCCCTTAATAATCGGGCTAGTTCGGCTACTTTGGTTTTGCCTTTTTTGTAATTTTGGTTTTCATCCTCGTTTTTCTTCTGGGCAGGTTGAGTCTTCTGACTATCCTGGTGTGGATTCTGTGGTTGACAGGTTGCAGCAGATTTGGACTCAGTTGGTGGACAATTTGGTGTTGTCTCAGGAGGAGGCTCAACGTTTTGCTAACCGACGTCGCTGTGTTGGTTCCCGGCTTCGAGTTGGGGATCTGGTTTGGTTATTTTCCCGTCATGTTCCTATGAAGGTTTCTTCTCCTAAGTTTAAGCCTCGGTTTATTGGTCCTTATAAGATTTCTGAGATTATTAATCCGGTGTCTTTTCGTCTGGCGCTTCCGGCCACTTTTGCTATCCATAATGTCTTCCATAGATCTTTGTTGCGGAAATATGTGGAGCCCGTTGTTCCCTTTGTTGATCCTCCGGCCCCTGTGTTGGTCGATGGGTAGTTGGAATATGTGGTTGAGAAGATTTTGGATTCTCGTTTTTCGAGGCGGAAGCTTCAATACCCTGTCAAATGGAAGGGTTATGGCCAGGAGGATAATTCTTGGGTTTCGGCCTCTGATGTCCATGCCGCTGATTTGGTTCGTACCTTTCATCTGGCTCATCCTAATCGGCCTGGGGGCTCTGGTGAGGGTTCGGTGACCCCTCCTCAAGGGGGGGTACTGTTGTGAATTCTGCTCTTGGGCTCCCTCCGGTGGTTGTTGATGGTAATGCAGTTATTCCTGAGCAGCAGTCTTGGACAGGTGTTTCTGCTAATTGCAATTCGGACTGGGGTATTTAGCTTTGCAGGACTCATTAGTCCGTGCCAGTAGTCAATGTTCCTTTGGAAGTGTTGGTCCTCTGCCTGGCCCCTCCTGCTTGCTGCCATTTCAGCAAAGATAAGTGTTTGCTTTTTTTTTAGACACACTGCTGTGTGTTTATTTTCTGTGCTGATCTTGTTTCTATTTGGTTCCTGCTAGACTGTGTCTGTTGTTTTTCTCAGTCTAGTTGGATTCGCTGGAGTCGCAGATATACTCTCCACATCTTTAGTTAGGTGGTGGAGTTTTTGTATTTTTCTGCTGTGGATATTTTCTAGTGTTTTATGCTGACCGCATAGTATCCTGTACTATCCTTTCCTATCTAGGTAGAAGTGGCCTCCTTTGCTTATCCCTGTTTTCTGTCTGCGTGTGTCTTTTCCTCTCCTACTTACAGTCATTATTTGTGGGGGGCTACCTATCCTTTGGGGGTCTACTCTGAGGCAAGAGAGTTTTCCTATTTCCATCTTTAGGGATATTTAGTTCTCCGGCTGTGTCGAGGTGTCTAGGTCTGGTTAGGCACACCCCACGGCTACTTCTAGTTGCGTGATAGGATCAGGGTTTGCGGTCAGTAAAGTTACCACTGCTCCAGCGAAGATCTTTTCATGCTGCTCCAAGGCCACCTGATCATAACAGTCTCCTCCACAAATAATAAACACAAAAAAATGTGTTGGCTAACTCCTCCTCCACCGCTTCCACTTATACCGCCACGCCCACTTCCTCTTCCACTTGGACCTGTTCTTCTTGGTTCAAGATTCTTATTTTTTTATTTCTGTGTAGCTTAGGGACAGGATGCAGCTGTAGAGAGGGACAGTATTAGGTTTTGTGTGCGTGCAGTTTTACACTCTCTATGTGTACTCTGCACCCATCTCTGTGATACAAACATCGTACCCAAAACTTTTTAAAATCTTCAACTGAGTCGGTGGGAGTGATGTGTGTCAAAACATTTTTCTACTCTTAGGTAAGCATGACTGTCATAGTACTGTGCCAAAATGCGCTGTGTGTTTTCTTGAACCCATATCTGTTGAAGTAGTTTGCCAAAATATTCTGTGTGTACTCTGCAACCCTGCCTGTGGGTGTACTGTGGGCTGTTGCCTGGGTGTGAAATTTGTTATCAGATTCTGTGGGGGAAATTTGGAAACATGCTCTGTGGATGCAATTTTTAACTGGGCTGCAGGTAGCAAGCCTTACTTCAGACCATCAGCTGGACCCAAGATCATACTACAAGCTTTTCATTGTGGGTATTACGAACATATGCTACTGGAGCAGATATTTTGGAGCTGTGAGGGTACTCTGCCCCATGCACTTTGGGTGAAATTTGTAAGCTGCTTCTGAGAGGGAACTCTGCCCTATGGTCTGTGGGTGAAATTTATTAACTGCTAATGTACAGGTACTCTGCCCCATGGTCTGTGTTATTGAAATTTCTAAGCTGCTTCTTAGGGAGTAGTCTGTTAAATGGTCTTTGGGTGAAATTTGTAAGCTGCTAGTGTATCGGTAGCAGTGGGTGAAATTTTTAACTGGGCTGGAAGTAGCTAGCCTCAGTCTCTCTGAGGGCAATATTAACATTTTAATGTTATTCATTTGCTTCTGGTTTTTCAAATGATTGCTATGGTGACAGAACCCCTTTAAGTCATTTTCCTATCCTTTTTTTGCATGGCAATTATCTAGCTGTCACCCCCATTTAGCTTCTTTTTGTATCCCCACTAGCCCTCCCTATGACCATTTTACAGCCATTTTAGAGCACCAAAGTTTGGTTCTCCACTGACTAGTATTAGGTTCGAGTCCGGGGTCAAGTTCAAAGTCATGTTCTTGCCTGAACCAAACTTTTTGTGGCATGTTCGTTGGATGCTCATCTCTAGTTTGAATTTCAACATTGCTTTTGATAAGAGTTTCATCAGAGTATCATCAAAGTCTCGTAAGAGTTTGGTCCGAGTTTCATCGGTTTTTTTTTTCATGGGAAAAACATTTTTTTCTTTACATTCTCATATCTATCAGTTAGTGAAATGTGGATAGCACTTGGATGGCACCCGAATGCTATCTCATTTTTACACAGACCCATAGACATTCATTGCCGAGTTTGATCTGACATTTCAATCAACATTGGGCATATTTTGCATGATTTTGCACAAACCATTCATTCTGAAAAAAAAAACACAGACATATGAATAGACCCACAGACTCTCCAGGTATGAGCTCTATATGTGAAAAACATAGGTAACACTCTTACACAAAAAACTCATGTGTGAATGAAGCCTTATTCTCCAACTACTATAGCAATAATTGTCCCATGTTTTATGAGTTTCTCTCCCTATCAGTATTGCTAAGCATTAAGTCAACATGTCCTTTTACTATCCAGAATCACGTATAAATATTTGCGGCATTCCTTGTCTCGGTTTTAATACAGGCTACAGTAGTCCATCCTGATTGGCTGTGCCATACCATATAATATGATAGCTGCAAGTCATTATGGGCAAACCACTCACAAGTGCTCAAGGTCATGTGAGTCTTTTTGAGGCTTTGCTATCTTCTGTATTGAGAAAAACAGACATTTTTGTGATTTGCTTGAAAGAAATTATAAATTATTCAAATTTGCCAGGTATAGTGAAGCCATAAAAATTCAACATGAATTTGATTCACATCAAATCTGTTCACTCATTTCTACAGGCAGGTTGTGAAATTGTGACTGGTTGGAATTATAATGAGCAAAGGTTTTTATAAATAATTACAGGTAGTGTCATTCTACATTTTGACTTATTTTTCTATTTAATAGGAAAAACTGATTAGAGAATCTAAGCAAGTTGTAATATTATATTTACTGTCACTCATTAAAGAATATGTCCAACTGTAGAAGGGAAATTATGAAGAATTTAGTAGATAAAAAAGAGCATTCCCCTATGATAGTTGTATTTCAATGATCATCATATTATATACTTCAGTGGTGTTCAATATGGAAAATTTGAGGTCCAGGTTAAATAAGAGCTCAAGTGATATTCACTGATTGACATGCACGTTACTTTGCAATACTATAATATTCTGCTCTTTTCCAGCAGCGTGGAAATACCATGCAATTTCACCACCTCAGAATAGGTAAAAGATACTATTTGCACAGTGTGCATCAGTATACAGAACATTTTCTTATTTACATCTGATTTTCAAGCTCAGTTTCCAGAACAGACCCTTTTCGTTCACTTGTCTTTGCTGGCAACCAGTTAATATTAATTCTAAAATGAAACGTGGGAGAACATAGGTAACAAATAAATTATTAATCAAAATATAAAATATTTTTTTCAGAAGGTATATAAAAGTAAAATATTTAAAATAGTAAAAATATATTTACAGTTGTCAGAGCTGTAACAACAAGCTTCAATTCCCTGCAATAGACTGAGTGAAAATTTTAAAATTCTTTCTGTCTTCAGCCACTACTGCAGGGATAATATACTCCTATGGAAAATTGTTTAGAAACGTAACACTTCCATCACCGTTAAGACTTGTCCACATGTTGTGTTTTTTTTTAATCAGATAAATTTTTATTAACATAATTCAAATTTAACAGACTAAATCAATTTTGTCAAGACAGACATATTCACGTAATTCAAATTTTCACCTTACACCCCTCTCCCCCATATTATATATATATATGAACAGCGAAAGAAACAGTAGTATACATTAATATAGCATTCTTTTGGGATCAGCCCCTCTCCATCTAAACTTTCCATAGTGTTTCAAAGGTTTTCCCCCCTTTTCATTTTTCATAAATACTCTTCTCCATGTTAATAATAAGATCAGAGTGTCTATAAAATTCTTGAAACGTCAGCAGCTCTTCACTTGTCTGGCTATTAGTTTCTGCGCAACATACAACAATCTGTCTATTGCCATCTTATGACAATTATGCACCAGGATCTCCTCCACATATCTCAAAATACATACCACAGGGTCCCTTTCAATTTTACAACCATATATTCTCTCAATTGCTTCCACCACTTCTAACCAATATGAGTTCAGCTTTGGACATTGCCATAGCATGTGTAACATCCCCGCCCCTCCAGCCTGACACCTAAGACATTCAGTGGTCAGTCTCAATCCAGCTTTATACAGCCTATCTGGAGTTCTATATACTCTATGGAGCATGTATATCTGTGAGAGTCTACCCGGCTCACTTAATGATAACTGTGAAATATACTCCATGATTTCTTCCCATTTATCCTCCTCTAACCTTCCCAACTCTTCCTCCCATTTCTCTTTTGCTTTAATCGGGTACCTGTTTAAAAAGGTATGCAACAAATCTTTGTAAATATATGAAACCAACCCTTTTGTTCCCCCTTTCAAGCAGACATAGTCCACCAAAATATCTTTATGAATCTCCATATTAACTGTTTTACTCTGTGTTATGTAGGCATGCCTCAACTGTCTATATTGAAACGTACAAGCCTCAGGTAACCCATAGTTCTCTTGCAGTGTCTTAAAAGATGTCAATCCATGCACATCTGGGCCATATATTGTATTCCCAATATCTTCCAATTTTTAAATTCCCCATTTTGATAAACTCCAGCATTATTTTGTCTGCAATATTGGAGAAAAATTGGTCAGATGTTCCACTCCCCTAGTCTTTTGCATTGCCTCCCATACCTTTTGTATTAGTGTCAAAGTTGGATAGACTATTCCAAACTCCTAAAACTACCTGCCTCCAAACCCTGAACTAATGGATCCCTTCCCAACAGCTGAACTAGAATCCTTTGTACTGAACCCATACCATTTACTTCCCTTCAGCCTCTCATTTGTTGACCCTGCGCTGCTAAAAATAGATCCAAGGGTTCGGAAGCGCCAGTCCCCCTCTATCCTTGGGACCCTTCAGCATTACCAACATAAGCCTTAGGTGTTTTTTCCCACAAACCAGATCTCTACATATAGAATTGATGGGATGAAACCATCGTTGGGGCAACCATATGAGGGTATTGTGCAACACGTACAGTAATTGGGACATGAGAATCATTTTAATCAAGTTTTTTCCTCCCACCACTAAGAGATGTAATCTACTACATGCCCCTATTTTACTCCTAAATATACCCTTCAATGGAGCTAAATTCAGGTCCACATAACTTGAGAGCAGGAGTGACGCTTAGATACACAAATATTTCAACTGTCGAACCACTGCCAACTTACAGTTACGTCCATATATATTTGGACAGAGAAAACATTTTTCTAATTTTGGTTATAGACATTACCACAATGAAATTTTAAACAAAACAATTCAGATGCAGTTGAAGCTCAGACTTTCTGCTTTCATCTGAGGGTATCCACATTAAAATTGGATGAAGGGTTTAGGAGTTTCAGCTCCTTAACATGTGCCACCCTGTTTTTAAAGGGACCAAAAGTAATTGGACAGATTAAGTAATTTTAAATAAAATGTTCATTTTTAGTACTTGGTTGAAAACCTTTTGTTGGCAATGACTGCCTGAAGTCTTGAACTAATGGACATCAACAGATGCTGTGTTTCCTCCTTTTTGATGCTCTGTGTTATGACCTGGTGGTTAGGACAATAATGGACCTGATGATCAAGAGAACCCGGAAAGACCTGATAGCTACAAAAACACGGGACAAGCTCTGGGAAGTGGAAACTCTGCTGACCGCAATCCCTAATC
This sequence comes from Ranitomeya imitator, assembly GCF_032444005.1. NCBI lineage: Eukaryota > Metazoa > Chordata > Amphibia > Anura > Dendrobatidae > Ranitomeya > Ranitomeya imitator. The sequence goes on along the minus strand of NC_091286.1, from coordinate 324,075,386 downwards.
CTATCACACACACTAGAAATAGCCGTGGATTGCTCCTAACGCTCCCTATGCAACTCGTCACAGCCTCAGAACTAGCTAGCCCTAAGAAAGGAAAATAAAGCCTACCTTGCCTCAGAGAAATTCCCCAAAGGAAAAGGCAGCCCCCCACATATAATGACTGTGAGTTAAGATGAAATCACAAACACAGAGATGAAATAGATTTAACAAAGAGAGGCCCGACTTACTGGACAGACAGAGGATAGGAAAGGTCACTTTGCGGTCAGCACAAAAACCTACAAAAAGCCACGCAGAGAGTGCAGGGGAAAAAAACCTTCCGCACCGACTCACGGTGCGGAGGCGACCCTCTGCGTCCCAGAGCTTCCAGCAAGCAAGACAATATTCACAATAGCAAGCTGGACAGAAAAAATAGCAAACAGGAAAATAGCAAAGAGGAACTTAGCTTCTGCTGGAGTAAACAGGTAACAGAACGATCCAGGAGCGAACTAGACCAATAGTACAACATTGACAGCTGGCATGGGGCAAAGATCTAAGTGGAGTTAAATAGAGCAGCCCACTAACGACTTAGCCTCGTCACCTGTGGAAAGAAACTCAGAAACACCCACAGCCACCAGAGAAAGTCCATGGACAGAACCAGCCGAAGTACCATTCATGACCACAGGAGGGAGCCCGACAACAGAATTCACAACAGTACCCCCCCTTGAGGAGGGGTCACCGAACCCTCACCAGAGCCCCCAGACCGACCAGGATGAGCCAAATGAAAGGCACGAACCAGATCGGCAGCATGAACATCAGAGGCAAAAACCCAGGAATTATCTTCCTGACCATAACCCTTCCACTTGACCAGGTACTGGAGTCTCCGTCTCGAAATACGAGAATCCAAAATCTTCTCCACCACATACTCCAACTCCCCCTCAACCAACACCGGGGCAGGAGGATCAACGGATGGAACCACAGGCGCCACGTATCTCCGCAATAACGACCTATGGAACACATTATGGATGGCAAAAGAAGCTGGAAGGGCCAAACGAAATGAGACAGGATTGATAACCTCAGAAATCTTATATGGACCAATGAAACGAGGCTTAAACTTAGGAGAGGAAACCTTCATAGGAACATAACGAGACGACAACCAAACCAAATCCCCAACACGAAGTCGGGGACCCACACAGCGCCGGCGGTTAGCGAAACGTTGAGCCTTCTCCTGGGACAATGTCAAATTGTCCACCACATGAGTCCAAATCTGCTGCAACCTATCCACCACAGTATCTACACCAGGACAGTCCGAAGACTCAACCTGCCCTGAAGAGAAACGAGGATGGAAACCAGAATTGCAGAAAAACGGCAAAACCAAAGCAGCCGAGCTGGCCCAATTATTAAGTGTGAACTCAGCCAACGGCAAAAAGGACACCCAATCATCCTGATCAGCAGAAACAAAGCATCTCAGATATGTTTCCAAAGTCTGATTAGTTCGTTTGGTTTGGCCATTTGTCTGAGGATGGAAAGCCGAGGAAAAAGACAAATCAATGCCCATCCTAGCACAAAAGGATCGCCAAAACCTCGAAACAAACTGGGAACCTCTGTCCGAAACGATGTTCTCCGGGATACCATGTAAACGAACCACATGCTGGGAAAACAATGGCACCAAATCAGAGGAGGAAGGCAATTTAGACAAGGGTACCAAATGGACCATCTTAGAAAAGCGATCACAAACCACCCAAATGACCGACATCTTTTGAGAGACGGGGAGATCCAAAATAAAATCCATAGAAATATGCGTCCAGGGCCTCTTCAGGACCGGCAAGGGCAAAAGCAACCCACTGGCACGAGAACAGCAGGGCTTAGCCCGAGCACAAGTCCCACAGGACTGCACAAAAGAACGCACATCCCGTGACAAAGACGGCCACCAAAAGGATCTAGCCACCAAATCTCTGGTACCAAAGATTCCAGGATGCCCAGCCAACACTTAACAATGAATCTCAGAGATAACTCTACTAGTCCATCTATCAGGGACAAACAGGTTCTCCGCTGGGCAACGGTCAGGTCTATCAGCCTGAAATTTTTGCAGCACCCGCCGCAAATCAGGGGAGATGGCAGACAAAATTACCCCCTCTTTGAGAATACCCGCCGGCTCAGGAAAACCTGGAGAATCAGTCACAAAACTCCTTGACAGGGCTTCAGCCTTCACATTCTTAGAGCCCGGAAGGTACGAAACCACAAAATCAAAACGGGAGAAAAATATCGACCATCGAGCCTGTCTCGGATTCAACCGTTTGGCAGACTCAAGATAAGTCAAATTCTTGTGATCTGTCAAGACCACCACGCGATGCTTGGCTCCTTCAAGCCAATGACGCCACTCCTCGAATGCCCACTTCATGGCCAACAACTCTCGATTACCAACATCATAATTGCGCTCAGTAGGCAAAAACTTTCTAGAAAAGAAAGCACATGGCTTCATCACCGAGCCATCAGAACGTCTTTGCGACAAAACAGCCCCTGCTCCAATCTCAGAAGCATCAACCTCAACCTGAAACGGGAGCGAAACATCTGGCTGGCACAACACAGGGGCAGAAGAAAAACGACGCTTCAACTCCTGAAAAGCCTCTACAGCTGCAGAAGACCAATTGACCACATCAGCACCCTTCTTGGTCAAATCAATCAACAGTTTAGCAACACTAGAAAAATTAGCGATGAAGCGCCGATAAAAATTAGCAAAGCCCAGGAACTTTTGCAGGCTCTTCACAGATGTTGGCTGAGTCCAATCGTAAATGGCCTGGACTTTAACAGGGTCCATCTCGATAGTAGAAGGGGAAAAAATGAACCCCAAAAATGAAACCTTCTGAACTCCAAAGAGACACTTTGACCCCTTCACAAACAAGGAATTTGCACGAAGGACCTGGAACACCATTCTGACCTGCTTCACATGAGACTCCCAATCATCCGAAAAGACCAAAATATCATCCAAATACACAATCAGGAATTTATCCAGGTACTCTTGGAAGATGTCATGCATAAAGGACTGAAATACTGATGGAGCATTGGAAAGCCCGAATGGCATAACCAGGTACTCAAAATGGCCCTCGGGCATATTAAATGCTGTTTTCCATTCATCGCCTTGTTTAATACGCACAAGATTATACGCCCCTCGAAGATCTATCTTGGTGAAACAACTAGCCCCTTTAATACGAGCAAACAAATCAGACAGCAACGGCAAAGGATACTGAAATTTGACTGTAATTTTATTAAGAAGGCGGTAATCAATACAAGGTCTCAAAGAACCATCCTTCTTGGCCACAAAAAAGAAACCTGCTCCTAACGGTGATGACGACGGGCGAATATGGCCTTTCTCCAAGGATTCCTTTATATAACTCCGCATAGCGGCGTGTTCTGGCACAGATAAATTGAACAATCGGCCCTTAGGAAACTTACTACCAGGAATCAAATTAATTGCACAATCGCAATCCCTATGAGGAGGTAGGGCACTGGCTTTGGGCTCATCAAATACATCCCGATAATCCGACAAAAACTCTGGAACTTCAGAAGGAGTGGAAGACGAAATTGACAAAAATGGAACATCACCATGTACCCCCTGGCAACCCCAGCTGGACACAGACATAGATTTCCAGTCCAATACTGGATTATGAACCTGTAGCCATGGCAACCCCAAAACGAACACATCATGCAGATTATGCAACACCAAAAAGCGGATATCCTCCTGATGTGCAGGAGCCATGCACATGGTCAATTGGGTCCAGTACTGAGGCTTATTCTTGGCCAAAGGCGTAGCATCAATTCCTCTCAATGGAATAGGATACTGCAAGGGCTCCAAGAAAAAACCACAGCGCCTAGCATACTCCAAGTCCATCAAATTCAGGGCAGCGCCTGAATCCACAAATGCCATAACCGAATAGGATGACAAAGAGCAAATCAGAGTAACGGACAATAGAAATTTAGACTGTAACGTACCAATGGTGGCAGACCTAGCGAACCGCTTAGTGCGCTTAGGACAATCGGAGATAGCATGAGTGGAATCACCACAGTAAAAACATAGCCCATTCCGACGTCTGTGTTCTTGCCGTTCAGCTCTGGTCAAAGTTCTATCACATTGCATAGGCTCAGGCCCATGCTCAGATAGTACCGCCAAATGGTGCACAGCTTTACGCTCACGCAAGCGTCGATCGATCTGAATGGCCAAAGACATAGACTCATTCAGACCAGCAGGCATGGGAAATCCCACCATGACATCCTTAAGGGCTTCAGAGAGACCCTTTCTGAAGATTGCTGCCAGGGCACATTCATTCCACTGAGTGAGCACAGACCACTTTCTAAACTTCTGACAATATATCTCCGCTTCATCCTGACCCTGACACAGAGCCAGCAAGATTTTCTCTGCCTGATCCACTGAATTAGGTTAATCATAAAGCAATCCAAGCGCCAGGAAAAGCGCATCAACATCACGCAATGCCGGATCTCCTGGCGCAAGGGAAAATGCCCAGTCTTGAGGGTCACCATGCAACAAAGAAATAATGATCCTTACTTGTTGAACAGGGTCACCTGAGGAGCGAGGTTTCAAGGCAAGAAACAATTTACAATTATTTTTGAAATTCAAGAACTTAGATCTATCACCAAAAAACAAATCAGGAATAGGAATCCTAGGCTCTGACATCGGATTCTGAACCACAAAATCTTGAATGTTTTGTACCCTTGTAGTGAGATTATCCATCCAAGAGGACAGACCTTGAATGTCCATGTTTACACCTGTTTCCTGAACCACCCAGAGGTAAAGGGGAAAAGAGAGACAAAACACACTGCAAAGAAAAAAAAATGGTCTCAGAACTTCTCTTATCCCTCTATTGAGATGCATTAATACTTTGGGCCAGCTGTACTGTTATAACCTGGTGGTTAGGACAATAATGGACCTGATGATCAAGAGCACTCGGAAAGACCTGATAGCTACAAAAACACGGGACAAGCTCTGGGAAGTGGAAACTCTGCTGACCGCAATCCCTAATCCTATCACGCACACTAGAAATAGCTGTGGATTGCTCCTAACGCTCCCTATGCAACTTGTCACAGCCTCAGAACTAGCTAGCCCTAAGAAAGGAAAATAAAGCCTACCTTGCCTCAGAGAAATTCCCTAAAGGAAAAGGCAGCCCCCCACATATAATGACTGTGAGTTAAGATGAAATCACAAACACAGAGATGAAATAGATTTAGCAAAGAGAGGCCCGACTTACTGAACAGACAGAGGATAGGAATGGTCACTTTGCGGTCAGCACAAAAACCTACAAAAAGCCACGCAGAGAGTGCAGGGAAAAAAAAACCTTCCGCACCGACTCACGGTGCGGAGGCGCCCCTCTGCGTCCCAGAGCTTCCAGCAAGCAAGACAATATTCACAATAGCAAGCTGGACAAAAAAATGGCAAACAGGAAAATAGCAAAGAGGAACTTAGCTTCTGCTGGAGTAAACAGGGAACAGAACGATCCAGGAGCGAAATAGACCAATAGTACAACATTGACAGCTGGCATGGGGCAAAGATCTAAGTGGAGTTAAATAGAGCAGCCCACTAACGACTTAGCCTCGTCACCTGTGGAAGGAAACTCAGAAACACCCACAGCCACCAGAGGAAGTCCATGGACAGAACCAGCCGAAGTACCATTCATGACCACAGGAGGGAGCCCGACAACAGAATTCACAACAGCTCTGCCCGGCCTTCACTGCAGTGGTTTTCGGTTGCTGTTTGCTTGTGGGCCTTTCTGTATGAAGTTTAGTCTTTAACAAGTGAAATGCATGCTCAATTGGGTTGAGATCAGGTGACTGACTTGGCCATTCAAGAATATTCCACTTCTTTGCTTTATAAACTCCTGGGTTGCTTTTGCTTTATGTTTTGGGTCATTGTCCATCTGCAGTATGAAACAACGACCAATCAGTTTGGCTGCATTAGGCTGGTTCTGAGCTCACAGTATGTCTCTGAATACCTCAGAATTCATTCGGGTGCTTCTGTACTGTGTCACATCATCAATAAACACTAGTGACCCAGTGCCACTGGCAGCCATGCATGCCCAAGCCATCACACTGCCTCCGCCGTGTTTTACAGATGATTTGGTATGCTTTGGATCATGAGCTGTAGCACGCCTTCACCATACTTTTCTTTTTCCATCATTCTGGTGAGGTTGATCTTGGTTTCATCTGTCCAAAGAATGTTCTTCCAGAACTGTGCTTGGGTTTTTAGATTTTTTTAGCAAAGTCCAGTCTAGCCTTTTTATTCTTGATGCTTATGACTGAGTGGCTTGCACCGTGCAGTGAACCCTCTGTATTTACTTTCATGCTGTCTGATATTGTTTGATAGTGTCGAATGGCATTATCTCTGGGAGGTATTAAGAGGTTTTGGATTTGGCCTCACTTTTATAGCGTGTGTGTGACTACTGTATACATCCCTGACTGCTAGGGTTAGAGTTAATGAACAATTGTCTAGAAGTTTTGTCTTATATAGGGGACTAGGCAGGGATATCAACTGTCTCCGCTACTTTTTGTGCTGGCAGTGGATCCCTTGGCACAGACAATTAGAAATGTTGCCTTAGTCAGGGGGTTTAGGTATGGCCTAATAGAAGAGAAAATAGCCCTATATGCAGATGACGTGTTACCTTTCTTGCAGGACTCTGCGGAGTCGTTGTTGGGAGCGATGAACATTCTTAGGACATTTGGGACTGTATCAGGCATGGAAATTAACAGGGAGAAATCTAATATTCTGGTGGTGGATTGAAGTTACGATGATCTCCTGATAGTGGGGGAGGGTAGCACAGTTACTTCCATATATATTTGGACAGAGACAACATTTTTCTAATTTTGGTAATAGATATTACCACAATGAATTTTAAAGAAAACAATTCAGATACAGTTGAAGTTCAGACTTTCAGCTTTCATTTGAGGGTATCCACATTAAAATTGGATGAAGGGTTTAGGAGCTTCAGCTCCTGAACATGTGCCACCCTGTTTTTAAAGGGAACAAAAGTAATTGGACAGATTAAATAAATTTTTAAATAATTTTAAATAAAATGTTCAATGGACAATTGACTCCAAGGCTATTTCATGGACAGATGTGGGCAATCCCTTCGCTATGTCATTCTCAATTAAGCAGATAAAAGGCCCGGAGTTGATTTGAGGTGTGGTGCTTGCATTTGAAAGGTTTTGCTGTGAAGTAAACATGCGGTCAAAGGAGCTCTCCATGCAGGTGAAACAAGCCATCCTTAAGCTGCGAAAACAGAAAAACCCATCTGAGAAAGCATCCTGAGAAAGAAAGAAAGCACTGGTGAACTCATCAATGCAAAAAGACCTGGGCGCCCACGGAAGACAACAGTGATGGATGATCGCAGAATAATCTCCATGGTGAAGAGAAAGTCCTTCACAACAGCCAACCAAGTGAACAACACTCTCCAGGAGGTAGACGTATCAATATCCAAATCTACCATAAAGAGAAGACTGCATGAAAGTAAATACAGAGGGTTCACTGCATGGTGCAAGCCACTCATAAGCATCAAGAATAAATAGGCTAGACTGGACTTTGCTAAAAAAAACATTTAAAAAGCCAGCACAGTTCTGGAAGAACATTCTTTGGACAGATGAAACCAAGATCAACCTCTACCAGAATGATGGAAAGAGAAAAGCTTGGCGAAGGCGTGGTACAGCTCATGATCCAAAGCATACCACATCATCTGTAAAACACGGCGGAGGCAGTGTGATGGCTTGGGCATGCATGGCTGCCAGTGGCACTGGGTCACTAGTGTTTATTGATGATGTGACACAAAACAGAAGCACCCGAATGAATTCTGAGGTATTCAGAGACATACTGTGAGCTCAGATCCAGCCTAATGCAGCCAAACTGATTGGTCGTTGTTTCATACTGCAGATGGACAATGACCCAAAACATAAAGCCAAAGCAACCCAGGAGATTATTAAAGCAAAGAAGTGGAATTTTCTTGAATGGCCAAGTCAGTCACCTGATCTCAACCCAATTGAGCATGCATTTCACTTGTTAAACACTAAACTTCAGACAGAAAGGCCCACACACAAACAGCAACTGAAAATCACCGCAGTGAAGGCCTGGCAGAGCATCAAAAAGGAGGAAACACAGCGTCTGGTGATGTCCATTAATTCATGACTTCAGACAGTCATTGCCAACAAAGGGTTTTCAACCAAGTACTAGAAATGAACATTTTATTTAAAATTATTTAATCTGTCCAATTACTTTTGGTCCCTTTAAAAACAGGGTGGCATAGGTTAAGGAGCTGAAACTTCTAAACCCTTCATCCAATTTTAATGTGGATACCCTCAAATGAAAGCTGAAAGTCTGAACTTCAACTGCATCTGAATTGTTTTGTTTAAAATTCATTCTGGTAATGTCTATAACCAAAATTAGAAAAATGTTGTCTCTGTCCAAATATATATGGACCTAACTGTATTAAGCGGATACAAATTTTGATTGGAGTGCGTCTTTAAATTCTAATCAATATACTACCTGTTGTGGCCGGCAATCAGGCAACACAGCGTGCAGTAATCAGCGCACATACAGAGATCTGGCAATAACCAAAAACAATAGGACGAGCTCTGAGACGTGGAATCTCTGTAGACTGCAGTACCTGATCTATCCTCACACAACTATAAGCAGCAGTGGATTGCGCCTATCACTACCTATGCAACTCGGCACTGCCTGAGGAGCTGACTAGCCTGAAGATAGAAATACAAGCCTGACTTACCTCAGAGAAATACCCCAAAGGAATAGGCAGCCCCCCACATATAATGACTGTTAGCAAGATGAAAAGACAAACGTAGGAATGAAATAGATTCAGCAAAGTGAGGCCCGATATTCTAGACAGAGCGAGGATAGCAAAGAGAACTATGCAGTCTACAAAAAACCCTAAAACGAAAACCACGCAAAGGGGCAAAAAGACCCACCGTGCCGAACTAACAGCACGGCGGTGCACCCCTTTGCTTCTCAGAGCTTCCAGCAAAAGTTAATAGCAAGCTGGACAGAAAAAACAGAAAACAAACTAGAAGCACTTATCTAGCAGAGCAGCAGGCCCAAGGAAAGATGCAGTAGCTCAGATCCAACACTGGAACATTGACAAGGAGCAAGGAAGACAGACTCAGGTGGAGCTAAATAGCAAGGCAGCCAACGAGCTCACCAAAACACCTGAGGGAGGAAGCCCAGAGACTGCAATACCACTTGTGACCACAGAAGTGAACTCAGCCACAGAATTCACAACAGTACCCCCCCCCCTTGAGGAGGGGTCACCGAACCCTCACCAGAACCCCCAGGCCGACCAGGATGAGCCACATGAAAGGCACGAACAAGATCTGGGGCATGGACATCAGAGGCAAAAACCCAGGAATTATCTTCCTGAGCATAACCCTTCCATTTGACCAGATACTGGAGTTTCCGTCTAGAGACACGAGAATCCAAAATCTTCTCCACAATATACTCCAATTCCCCCTCCACCAAAACAGGGGCAGGAGGCTCCACAGATGGAACCATAGGTGCCACGTATCTCCTCAACAACGACCTATGGAATACATTATGTATGGAAAAGGAGTCTGGGAGGGTCAGACGAAAAGACACCGGATTGAGAATCTCAGAAATCCTATACGGACCAATAAAACAAGGTTTAAATTTAGGAGAGGAAACCTTCATAGGAATATGACGAGAAGATAACCAAACCAGATCCCCAACACGAAGTCGGGGTCCCACACGGCGTCTGCGATTAGCGAAAAGCTGAGCCTTCTCCTGGGACAAGGTCAAATTGTCCACTACCTGAGTCCAGATCTGCTGCAACCTGTCCACCACAGAATCCACACCAGGACAGTCCGAAGACTCAACCTGTCCTGAAGAGAAACGAGGATGGAACCCAGAATTGCAGAAAAATGGAGAGACCAAGGTAGCCGAGCTGGCCCGATTATTAAGGGCGAACTCAGCCAACGGGAAAAATGACACCCAATCATCCTGGTCAGCGGAAACAAAACATCTCAGATATGTTTCCAAGGTCTGATTGGTTCGTTCGGTCTGGCCATTAGTCTGAGGATGGAAGGCCGAGGAGAAAGATAGGTCAATGCCCATCCTACCACAAAAGGCTCGCCAGAACCTCGAGACAAACTGGGAACCTCTGTCAGAAACAATATTCTCAGGAATGCCATGTAAACGAACCACATGCTGGAAGAACAAAGGCACCAAATCAGAGGAGGAAGGCAATTTAACCAAGGGCACCAGATGGACCATTTTAGAAAAGCGATCACAGACCACCCAAATGACCGACATTTTTTGAGAAACGGGAAGGTCAGAAATGAAATCCATCGAAATATGTGTCCAAGGCCTCTTCGGGACCGGCAAGGGCAAAAGCAACCCACTGGCACGTGAACAGCAGGGCTTAGCCCTAGCACAAATTCCACAGGACTGCACAAAAGCACGCACATCCCGTGACAGAGATGGCCACCAGAAGGATCTAGCAACCAACTCCCTGGTACCAAAGATTCCTGGATGACCGGCCAGCACCGAACAATGAAGTTCAGAGATAACTTTACTAGTCCACCTATCAGGGACGAACAGTTTCTCGGCCGGACAACGATCAGGTTTATTAGCCTGAAATTTCTGCAACACTCTCCGCAAATCAGGGGAGATGGCAGACACAATGACTCCTTCCTTGAGGATACTCGCCGGCTCAGATAACCCCGGAGAGTCGGGCACAAAACTCCTAGACAGAGCATCCGCCTTCACATTTTTAGAGCCCGGAAGGTATGAAATCACAAAATCAAAACGAGCAAAAAATAACGACCAACGGGCCTGTCTAGGATTCAAGCGCTTGGCAGACTCAAGATAAGTAAGGTTCTTATGATCAGTCAATACCACCACGCGATGCTTAGCACCCTCAAGCCAATGACGCCACTCCTCGAATGCCCACTTCATGGCCAGCAACTCTCGGTTGCCCACATCATAATTACGCTCAGCAGCAGAAAACTTCCTGGAAAAGAAAGCACATGGTTTGAACACTGAGCAACCAGAACCTCTCTGTGACAAAACCGCCCCTGCACCAATCTCAGAAGCATCAACCTCGACCTGGAATGGAAGAGAAACATCAGGTTGACACAACACAGGGGCACAGCAAAAACGACGCTTCAACTCCTGAAAAGCTTCCACGGCAGCAGAAGACCAATTAACCAAATCAGCACCCTTCTTGGTCAAATCGGTCAATGGTCTGGCAATGCTAGAAAAATTACAGTTGAAGCAACGATAAAAATTAGCAAAGCCCAGGAATTTCTGCAGACTTTTTAGAGATGTCGGCTGAGTCCAATCCTGGATGGCCTGAACCTTAACCGGATCCATCTCGATAGTAGAAGGGGAAAAGATGAACCCCAAAAATGAAACTTTCTGCACACCGAAGAGACACTTTGATCCCTTCACGAACAAGGAATTAGCACGCAGTACCTGGAAAACCATTCTGACTTGCTTCACATGAGACTCCCAATCATCTGAGAAGATCAAAATGTCATCCAAGTAAACAATCAAGAATTTATCCAGATACTCACGGAAAATGTCATGCATAAAAGACTGAAAAACAGATGGAGCATTGGCAAGTCCGAACGGCATCACCAGATACTCAAAATGACCCTCGGGCGTATTAAATGCCGTTTTCCATTCATCTCCCTGCCTGATTCTCACCAGATTATACGCACCACGAAGATCAATCTTAGTAAACCAACTAGCCCCCTTAATCCGAGCAAACAAGTCAGAAATCAATGGCAAGGGATACTGAAACTTAACAGTGATCTTATTAAGAAGGCGGTAATCAATACACGGTCTTAGCGAACCATCCTTCTTGGCTACAAAAAAGAACCCTGCTCCCAATGGTGACGACGATGGGCGAATATGTCCCTTCTCCAGGGACTCCTTCACATAACTGCGCATAGCGGTGTGTTCAGGTACGGACAAATTAAATAAACGACCCTTAGGGAATTTACTACCAGGAATCAAATCGATAGCACAATCACAATTCCTATGCGGAGGTAGGGCATCAGACTTGGACTCTTCAAATACATCCTGAAAGTCCGACAAGAACTCTGGGATGTCAGAAAGAATGGATGACGAAATAGACAAAAATGGAACATCACCATGTACTCCCTGACAACCCCAGCTGGTTACCGACATAGAGTTCCAATCCAAAACTGGATTATTGGTTTGTAGCCATGGCAACCCCAACACGACCACATCATGCAAATTATGCAGTACCAGAAAGCGAATAACTTCCTGATGTGCAGGAGCCATGCACATGGTCAGCTGGGCCCAGTACTGAGGCTTATTCTTGGCCAAAGGTGTAGCATCAATTCCTCTCAACGGAATAGGACACCGCAAAGGCTCCAAGAAAAATCCACAACGTTTAGCATAATCCAAATCCATCAGATTCAGGGCAGCGCCTGAATCCACAAACGCCATGACAGAATACGATGACAAAGAGCACATTAAGGTAATGGACAAAAGGAATTTGGACTGTACAGTACCAATAACGGCAGAGCTATCGAACCGCCTAGTGCGTTTAGGACAATTAGAAATAGCATGAGTAGAATCACCACAATAGAAACACAGTCTGTTCAGACGTCTGTGTTCTTGCCGTTCTACTTTAGTCATAGTCCTGTCGCACTGCATAGGCTCAGGTTTACTCTCAGACAATACCGCCAGATGGTGCACAGATTTACGCTCGCGCAAGCGACGACCGATCTGAATGGCCAAGGACATAGACTCATTCAAACCAGCAGGCATAGGAAATCCCACCATTACATCCTTAAGAGCTTCAGAGAGACCCTTTCTGAACAAAGCCGCTAGTGCAGATTCATTCCACAGAGTGAGTACTGACCACTTCCTAAATTTCTGACAATATACTTCTACATCATCCTGACCCTGGCATAAAGCCAGCAGATTTTTCTCAGCCTGATCCACTGAATTAGGCTCATCGTAAAGCAATCCCAGCGCCTGGAAAAATGCATCAACATTACTCAATGCAGAATCTCCTGGTGCAAGAGAAAACGCCCAGTCCTGTGGGTCGCCGCGCAAAAAAGAAATAATAATCAAAACCTGTTGAATAGGATTACCAGAAGAATGAGGTTTCAAGGCCAAAAATAGCTTACAATTATTTCTGAAGCTCAGGAACTTAGTTCTGTCACCAAAAAACAAATCAGGAATCGGAATTCTTGGTTCTAGCATCGATTTCTGATCAATAGTATCTTGAATCTTTTGTACATTTACAACGAGATTATCCATTGAGGAGCACAGAGCCTGAATATCCATGTCCACAGCTGTGTCCTGAAGCACTCTAATGTCTAGGGGAAAAAAAAGACTGAAGACAGAGCTAAGAAAAAAAAATGATGTCAGGATTTCTTTTTTCCCTCTATTGGGAATCATTGGTGTGGCTCCTTGTACTGTTGTGGCCGGCAATCAGGCAACACAGCGTGCAGTAATCAGCGCACATACAGAGATCTGGCAATAACCAAAAACAATAGGACGAGCTCTGAGACGTGGAATCTCTGTAGACTGCAGTACCTGATCTATCCTCACACAACTATAAGCAGCAGTGGATTGCGCCTATCACTACCTATGCAACTCGGCACTGCCTGAGGAGCTGACTAGCCTGAAGATAGAAATACAAGCCTGACTTACCTCAGAGAAATACCCCAAAGGAATAGGCAGCCCCCCACATATAATGACTGTTAGCAAGATGAAAAGACAAACGTAGGAATGAAATAGATTCAGCAAAGTGAGGCCCGATATTCTAGACAGAGCGAGGATAGCAAAGAGAACTATGCAGTCTACAAAAAACCCTAAAACGAAAACCACGCAAAGGGGCAAAAAGACCCACCGTGCCGAACTAACAGCACGGCGGTGCACCCCTTTGCTTCTCAGAGCTTCCAGCAAAAGTTAATAGCAAGCTGGACAGAAAAAACAGAAAACAAACTAGAAGCACTTATCTAGCAGAGCAGCAGGCCCAAGGAAAGATGCAGTAGCTCAGATCCAACACTGGAACATTGACAAGGAGCAAGGAAGACAGACTCAGGTGGAGCTAAATAGCAAGGCAGCCAACGAGCTCACCAAAACACCTGAGGGAGGAAGCCCAGAGACTGCAATACCACTTGTGACCACAGAAGTGAACTCAGCCACAGAATTCACTACAACTACCTTCCTATCTTTCAATCCCAGAAGTGCCATACATCCCCCTTTTTTCTATACATAGCTTATTGCTAAATTCAAAAATAAAGTAGAGACTGTACAGTAATTTTTCATTGATTATTTAATCTGTTTGTTTACATATGCTCGTTACACTTCCATCTGGCACATAACCTGTATAATAATTCACCATGTTATTTAAGGCAAGCTGCTTACGACTCATTCCCTACAGTGAATTTTCTTTTACTTCTGCAATATTTTTTCCAATTGTTTCAAATATTTGTAAAATAGGAAAAATACCTTGACTAGAGATGAATGGTTCTCTAATATATTAACCTAGTAATTATAGACCAGCTGAGATGTTTGTTCTTTAACATAAATCTGTATAATATATTATTATATTTGATTCAAACAATATTATGTTACACAGGTAGAAAACTGATACAGATGTATCACACTCATACACCAAAGGCTGAAAGGTCTAATATTTATTATTAACTTTTATTTCTGGAGATGCAATGTTTAGACATAATGTTGCTTTAGCCCTCTCTACTTTTATTGCTGTCTTTTATTAGAAAATAAGGCAGAGATGAAGGTCTTACGTCTTAGCTGCAGTTTGACAATCTCCTTCATTTTATGACTTACGATCAGTCACCCATAGTAATTTGCTAACCTAGGAAAAGCCACTTATACTAGGTGGTCATATCATGCATTTTTTCTCTAGGGGATTATATATTATCCTAGGAATCATTACTGAGCCAAACATAATACCTTATCCTGCTGGCTCAAGTAGGTTTTCATTTAATGTCCTTTACACAACAATGCTTTTCATCTTGTCTTCAGATAATGACAGTGTTCAGCCATTAAATAAATTGTAGAAGTTGAAAGGCAGAATTATCCCTTGAACCCCACAGCATTCCTATAGTGCAACTCCAGAAATATTTGTGGTGAAAGAATAACTGATAAGCCAGATTGCCAACTGCCATTTGTGTTCTATGGCGGTCCTCTAATCTTTCTTGATGTTTTATATAAAGCTTTTTTTTTTTAGAGAGAAGGTAAAACTTGAAAAGGGGCTTCAAAACATATTAAGGGCTAGATTTACTAAAGAGGATTATGCTATTGAATGCGACATTACAAATCTAATGTGACATTATTGTAAGTTAACAAATATCTAACTGTTTTCTATAGAAAACACCATGTGAGTCTTTGGTAGAGTTTGCAAAGTAAAAATCAGAATTTTTATCACATCGTACCATATTTAAATGGACAATAAACTAACGTGCTATGGTAATTAGTGTATTTGTAGGAAACGTATTTAATACATCAATAAACCATTGAAATTATAAAATTGTAGTTTTCCTAATAGTTTTTACTGTCTTGCTTCCATCTGTTGATAATGTATCTCACCTTGTGAGTCTTTGGTGAGCTTAATGAATAAAAAATTGGAAATTTATCATATAATACCATATTTCAACAGACAATGGACAATAAATTACTCTTGTAATTAAAAAAGCTTACAGCAAACTTTTTTACATCCGACCCAAGATACCATTACTCAATCTTATCAAGAATTTTAGATTTACTAGTAGTTGTTATTGCCTTTCTTCAGTCTCTTGATACTCTAATTGAGCCCTACTAGAAAGGAGATATGAAGATATATTAATAAAATATTGCCTAGAAATAAACTTCTATCCTATAGGGGCTCATTCAGACCTCAGTGATATTTTATCACTGTTTGTATGCCAAAGCCAGGAGTGGAACTTACAGAGAAAAACTAAATTGAAAGATTGACACTTGTTCTGTGTTTTGGAGACCCTAACGGTTTTGGCATACAAATACTGGTGAAAAATCACTGATGCCTGAATGAGCCCTAATAATGTAAACCCATTCATCTAACAGAAGTAGAATACAAATGGTTATAGAAGAAATTATTATAGTTAAAAATAGCAAAAATAACCTTGTAGAGCAGGGTATGACTAGGGGAATAATTAAGTAATGTCATGATTCAGGGAGCTTAGTCTTCAGAAACGCGTTGAGATTTTTACCCATATGGTTTGTGCTGAAGTTTGTATCCTCCATGTTTAAGTTTGTGAATAGAGGAAACTTTTTTTCACAGATTCAGTGAAGCTGGACATTTTCTTCTTTTGGATTCTACACGCCTGGACACAGTGGGTCCGTGCTCCCGAAATTTGGCTTATGCATCACGGGTGACCTGGTTTATATTCCTTCTTTCAAAGAATAATTAAGTATACTAGGTACAGGTAGGGAGGACAAAACCAGATTCTTTTTTTAGTGCATTCACTTTTTTTATTTTGATTATTTGCTTTCCTTCTCATTTGTTTTTATAATCACATGGTATAATTGTATTTGTGTTATATATCAGTTGCCTATGTTACATCAGGCCTTAAAGTGTCCTCTACAGATGACTCAATGGCTCTCAGAAAATGCAGAACATACTGCCATCTGCTTGAGGCTGAATGGAGAATTTTTTGGCTCAAGTTTCCAATCCTAGTCTATAGAAGAGCACCACGTGGACCAAGCCATAAAAATAACCACAAAGCAAAATTACTCTGTGTTCCCAGCTTTTAGCGAGTTTTTGCTGTTGCAGATTTTCTGCACCATTAAGAAAAATTTGTTAATGGAATTTTTTTTTATATAAACAGAGTCAAAAATTCATCGTGGGCACGCAGCTTTAGATTCTAATATTACAATACTCAAATTGCCTTTATCTGTTAATATATTTATATTTTCATAACCTATGATCTGTTGAAAAAAACATTTTTAAAATGTATGAAGATTGATATATAAGCATATATGGTGGCTGTCTAGCATTTAGTCTGCTCTTCATTTAAAGGTTTACATGCACATTATTTTTCCATTTCTAAAACTTACATATATTTTCTTTTACCTATTCATTACAAAGTGATTTTATAAATAATATTATTAAGTACTAAATGTTTTTTTTTAAAAATACAACTTAAACCCATGATTATTCAAACAGGGGCTTAAGCTTCAAATCCTGTCACTTTAAAAACTAAATGCCATAGCACCACCTAGTGAGAAGCACACGGTCTATTGCAACTTGCTCAATGTCTGGATATCATGGAGCATGTGTTAGGACCATGACTACTCACTTTTAAATTAACTAGTGTTTACCCTACTTGGCATTTCAATTTAATCAAACCTTGTTTGTCCTTTAAAATCATAGCACTATTGAGCAAGTGACACCTTAATGCATTGCACGACTTCATTAGTTTATGCTATTTAAGTGAGGGTATATGTCAAGACTCCTTTCTCATGTACAGCACCACGGAATTAATGGTGCTATATAAATAAATAATAATAATAATAAAGACTCCTATCTCTCCAAATTCCATATCTAGATCTCTGTGAAAAATTCTCTCTATACTGATATTATATATCTACTTAACAAAACTAAGTG
The DNA here is from genome assembly GCF_032444005.1 of Ranitomeya imitator. Taxonomy (NCBI): domain Eukaryota; kingdom Metazoa; phylum Chordata; class Amphibia; order Anura; family Dendrobatidae; genus Ranitomeya; species Ranitomeya imitator. The sequence goes on along the minus strand of NC_091286.1, from coordinate 324,057,747 downwards.
TTTAAGACTTCTACATTCTAAGGCAGAAGACGTTAAATCCTAAAATAAAATGTCCTACCATTAAAACATAAAATCACACACTTAAAAGTGCAGAGTTTGGGAATGTGCCATAAAGTCGACATTTGTTTGCAAGACATCTCCATTTACTGCGTACATAACTCTTCAATTAAATAGTGAAAAGATGGAGAAATGCAGATTATTTCTAATTAGTGAAATATGGTATTTTTTACTTCTTTTCCTTTTAGGTAGTATGAATTGAACGCGTCAACCAAAAAGATTTTTAAAGAAGGCTGTGATTAAAACATGACTGAAATATGTTTATGGCTAAACTGTTAAAATGGAAATTTTGCTGTAAAAATAATAAGAATAAAAAAAAAGTTATAAATGAACTCCCTATTTTACAAAGGTAGTGGCGATGGTTTAAATTACACACAATATTAGGTCGCAAAATTGTTGTTACGGCTTTAACAATGGAATATTAAAATAGTAATTAATAAAATAAAAAAGACGGATTGGATATTTCAAGCTAATAATTTTACAAAAAAAGGATAGGTATTTAAAACTCAGGCTAGGTTTACACTACGTTTCACCACTTTAACCATATATCAAATTTTCCTTATGCAAAGTTTAAGTCTAGGATGACTAGAAACATCTATTATTCAGACACATACCATGAAGTCCGTCAGCCTTTGGCTGGCAATCTTCTTACACTTTTATCTTCTATATTTTGATGCCTGTAGAGTCCAGTTAATAAAGGTATGTCACCTAAAAGAGACATTTTAATGAAAGGCAATTTACTAGAATTGCCTAGGAAAAATACATTGAAGATTTCATTTAATTTTAATAATTTAATTTGCGACCATTAGCATTAAAATAAACTTAGTATGTAATCTCTTACCAGATGGCCCCTTATGACTATAAGAGATGTATATTATATGGTGCATGTGTAATCAGCAAGATTCTTACACACATGGTCTATAGCCAGACGTGATGACTAATCACTGTCACTGACTTTCTCATCTCTTGTCCTCTATCGCTGATTGTTCATTACACATTGTTCATCACTCATCACTTGCTGTTATTCATTATAAGTCACATCCAATCCTTCTTAATACACATGCAGCAGTGTGACAAATGATGCCTTCAGTCTAATTCTGATGCTGAAAGATGACAAACACTCTAGGATAAGGATACACCATTATGACTGCTTGGCTTCTCCTGCTGGAAAACCCATACACAATACAATATGTAATTGCAATGGATATAGCTATGCAGGAAGCCTCCATAAGTAACGCATACCTCCGCACCTACGCACATCCAACACTGTATGTAATCTGCATAACATTAGAATTTAAACCTAAGCTAATTCCCTCTTTATTTGCCAAGATTTGATAAGTGATTCAGCAGTGAATTGTCTTATTAAACTCCTTTTATATACATTTTACCCAATGGTATTGTATATACATTTTACCCAATGGCACTTTAATAAAACTAAGCAATATCCTATTCAAAAGAAACCCGCAATGGCTGCTTATTGTAAAATGTTCATTTTCATACTTCTACATTAGCATTTAATGTATATAAGAAATTCTTCTTTTGCATTTTTATTTATGATATACACCAAACATCATAATGTTCACTTATTTATTATGCTGTACCAGTTGTAATAGTCATTACAATAGTAATGATTATTTTTACTATTGTTATTATTTTATTAACGTTTTGAGGTTTACCTTTTACTTTATTTTTAGCGAAATAAAATATTTTAAGGTGACTTTAAGGTTTCACTTGTTTTGCACAATAGAGACATTTTTCATTTTTATTTTTTATTTCTTTTAACTATAATATATTGAATAAATCTACATGTGGGAAAAGAGCGCACAATAGGGCTATACCCTATGGAGGGAGAGTGGGTAATTGCTGGTTAGGTTAACATGGTGGGTGTGTAAGAGTTAAGCAAAATTGTTCAGATTTGGTTTCAAATATGATGGGCAGCAAATATTGTTTTTGCAATATTCATCAAACAGCTGAACGTCATTAGAGTCAATGGGAGTAGAATTAACCAAATGTTCAGTACCAATCATCAAACATACATTCGGCACGAATAGGGTACAAATATGGCACCAATATGGCAAATTTAGATTCGCCAACCAAATCACAATAAATTTGCTCAAATGTAGAGATGTGACAGGCACAATTCCTTCGCAGGCATGAAGAAAAAGCGCTGCTGCTGCCCCATGTTTGGTGGATAAATCCTCTAGGAAATATTGGATTTAGTTGGGTTAAACATGTGGGTACTGTAGTAAATGAATTCTTTAACAATGATGATAATAACAAGGTTTTTGAACACATTTCAACACAATACCAATGTTTTTAACAAGTGGAAAAAACAAAAGTCAATTTGTTTGTTATTTGATAAAAATGCTAGCTTGATGTTGAAATCATCAACATTGTTGAAGAATCGATTTACTCTTGTAGCGCAACCCACTTTATCTGTTTCATCCAACTGCATCCAACTATAATATTTTGACATAAGTGCATAAAATATATTGGTACTCCCTAAAAATAGAGAATATAATCATGCAGCTCTCGGGTCATTCAATGGACTTTAGACTGCCTGATCATAGAAAATATAGGCCTCACTTGTAGTCCCCCTTAGGACCTCCCTTTAAATGCATGCTCATAGTGCAGGATTCAAAGGGTTAACCATCAGAGATTAGAGGATTCTCTCATCTGTGCTGTTGCAGGAGAGCTGCTGCTGCGTACGACAGCTGCACAATCAGCATGTACTCATCACAAGGCCGTAACTACTTCCCATGGGTATACTTATATAGGATACAATAAGAAATTAATTGTTTAATAGTATTTATACAGCACTGATAACTTTTTATAAAACTTACAAGAGGTGATCTCCTGTTCTCTCTGCAGCCAACAATTTGCATAATTAACCGAAATCCAGAAGGAAAAAAAAGCTTAAAGAGCAACTTTGCTTTAATTTTTATCCCGTAAATCTAGAATACACATGACAATAAGTAACTTTGTAATATATCTTATTTGAAAAATCTGCTTCTTTTGCCTCCTCAACTGATCATTCATTCTCAATTCATGAGTAAAATCTGTTTTCAGTGAATGACAGATATTCCCATTAATGAGATAAAAGATGACAGTTGGTTCTCATGAACTTCTATGGAGAGTGGTGGGAGACGATGAAGAAGGAGCTGGAGGCAGACAGACAAGTTCTCCTGACACAACGGTCACATTTAAACTACAGTGTAGTTATCCAACTCCTCAATAATCTACTATACTTTGTCTGTTTTTGTACTTGATTCCAGTTGTTTTCCTATGAGGGGTCACTGTATGTGTCTGTGAGACAATTGTAGAGATACAGTCTCGGAACGTTGTTCGGTTTTGGCTATATGACAACAGACATGACAATAACAGCTTTGTTTCTTTATCGCGGGTAAGGAAAAAGAGAACATATTTGGCTTCAGCTATTCTTTACCCAGACGTTATTTTTGGATCTTTTAAATAAAGGAAGACAATCAAAATAGTGCGACCGTCGCCGCAGAGAGACACTTACAAAACTGCAATACTGATGCAATTTAGTCTCCTTTTCATCATAGTTATGGCAAACAGTGTACACACAGGGTTAACAAGCAATTTTCGTAGTTTCGTAGTTCTTATCTGTTGCTACAGTAACAAAACCTAGAATGTGATCCTTAAATTAAGGGTTTAAGGAAGCGGTGTGATATCTTCCCAGTGTCCATTCATTTTGTGAAGAAACACTGTGCTAATGCTCGTCTCCCATCTCAATCCTGTCTGGACTGTGCCAGTCTTAAACCTGTCGGTTTATAGAGAATAATTTATAATCCTAAAGCGGTAACTAAGCATTAACAGCGACAGTTCTTCTTGATGACATTGACTTAAACGCTGCAGAAAACAAATTAAATAAAAATATTTGTTTTCTGATTTGTTTTTTATTGCATTTTATTATTATTATTATTATTATTATTTATTATTATAGCGCCATTTATTCCATGGCGCTTTACATGTGAGGAGGGGTATACATAATAAAAATAAATACAGTAATCTTAATCAATACATAAGGACCCTGTCCGCGAAGGCTCACAATCTACAAGGGATGGGTGAGAATACAGTAGGCGACGGAAATAATGTTAGGCAAATATTAGATGAAATCATAAACCCTAAATAACTGGGGATAAATCAGGAATAAAATATGAGAACTAGACATCCAGCTTGAGCTCCGTCTACAGTATGTGTATAAAAGCAAGACCATATTATACATGACATATAATATGTATTTTCATATTGTTGCTTACTATTGTTCATACCTCCACATATTATATTGATAAATGTTATAAAAATAAAACTTAAGAGCTAGTGTTGAGCATTCCGATACCGCAAGTATCGGGTATCGGCCGATACTTGCGGTATCGGAATTCCGATACTGAGATCCGATACTTTTGTGGTATCAGGTATCGGTATCGGATCCATAGGGATGTGTAAAATAAAGAATTAAAATAAAAAATATTGATATATTCACCTCTCCGGCGGCCCCTGGACATCACGCTGGTCACCGGCAGGCTTCTTTGTTTAAAATGCGCGCGTTTAGGACCTGCGAATGACGTCCCGGCTTCTGATTGGTCGCGTGCCACCCATGTGACTGCCACGCGACCAATCAGAAGCCGTGACGTCATTCGCAGGTCCTAAATTCCTAGAATTAGGAGTTTAGTGAATGAGAATGAGAAAGAAAAAATTGACCATATCTGACAGGAAATTTTCTACCAATCCACTAATGTTATGCACTCTCCTCCCTCCTGCACTGCATCTAGCTCATATTCTGTCTTTGACACAGTCACTGAAGAAGAAGTAAAAAGGCTTGTTGCATCTTCTTGCCCTATTACCTGCAGGAGTGACGCTATTCCCTTACAGCTCCAACAGTCCCGTTCCCTCGGCTGTCACGACTCACTTATAATATTTCATCTCTCTCTTCTGGCATCTTTCCCTCTTCATTTAAACACGCCAGCATACACTCATGGATCAGTCCTAGGGCCCCTCCTTTTCTCCTTAAATACTGCCCCATTGGACAAACCATCAGTAGATTTGTTTTTCTGTACCCCTATGCTGATGATACTCAGTTATACACATCTCCTGAAATCACACCTGCATCACTACAAAATACCTGTGATTGTATTTACGCTGTCTCAAACATTATGTCCTCACTGTATCTAAAACTGAATTTGTTAAAAACTGAAGTCCTTGTGTTTCCTCCCTCCAATAACCTACATATGCCCAACATTGCCATTTTCATGTGTGGTTCTACCATTACTCCCCACCAACATGTCCTCTGTCTTGGGGTTACTCTTGATTCAGATTTTTCATTCACTTCCTACATCCATTTACTCGCTCGCTCATGTCACCTACACCTGAAAAATATCTCTAAAATTCAACCTTTTCTTACCTTTGCCTCTGCAAAACTCTTACTGTAACTCTTATTCATTTTCATCTGGACTATTGAAGCTCTCTACTGATCGATCTCCCTCTTACCAAAATCTATCCTGAATGCAACAGCCAGGACCATTTTCATTTCCCACCGCTAGACCGATAGCTCTACCCTGAGTCAGTCACTGCACTCGCTACAGAGTTCCATAGAAACTTATCACTTTCACCCACAAAGCTCTACATGGTTCAGCAACACCGTGACTCTCCTCCCTTGTCTATGTCCTACCCATGTCCTCTGTTCTGCAAATGACCTAAGACTAGCATTCTCTATAATCCAAACCTTCCATTCCCAACTCCAAGACTTCTCACGTGGTGCATAAGTTCATTGGAATGCACTAAACAAGACGATTCGATTAATTGGTTTTGAAATTTAGATAGAAAATTCTGGGTTTATCTCAAGCATATAAATCATAAATTATTCCCATAAAATCCGAATTTTTATTATTATTATTATTATTATTATTATGATTATTAAACTGTAAAAAGCCACCAACCTGGGGCTACCAACACACAGAATCACAACCACCGTGAAAAACAATAGTGACAAAATAAAGAACATTAGTGGGGGGAATTCTGAACCTGCTACAGTATCTGTACTGATTCCTTCCTCACTGCGGGGGTTGGCACCCTAGGGGGAGCGTTGTGGCACCTCCGCTCAACGATGGCTTACCCTAGGTTCCCTAGATACACCCTGCAGGATGTGTGGACTCCTCTGCCCAGATAGACATGTAAAGGGTCCCCTTGATATCTTAACAGAGATCACACTTATAGCTAAGGAAACCCTAGTCCCCAACCCTGTTAAAAACTGTGGAGAACATGTTTCTTGACAAAGGTCGGAAGTATGTTTAGATTCTGCATAATACTGGTCCGTGCTCATATATATATGCATGCGATAACATAGCACCAATGTAAAAGTCTCTTTGCCAAAAAGATTATGAGCACCTTAGTATCATAACGCTATATATCAACAATGATTTGTTGTGATATGCTCTTAAAATACCATGCCCGGTTCAAAGATACATTTTGGTAAATGTGGTGCTCTTCATTGGGATATCTGCTGCCCGCCTTTTCTCGCCTCAACGCATTTCGCTCCTCTGGCTCATCAGGAGGCATGATTTCAAGGCATGTGTCTCGATAAAATAGGTTTGCAATTCATTTACTAACCTCGGTTTTAAAAGACCCGCTCTCCTGCACAAAGTGCTGTTCCACTTCCTGTTGATTAACCAGAAGAACACTTCTCCAAATGCATTATGGGTATCAAGCATAGTTTGTGCCTGCTCCCAGTGGAACGCAGCTCTATCCGTTGCATTCCAACATCGTTTAGCGCAATGTGCCTGCGCACCCCAATTCCCAATACAAGCCCAGCGCATGCTCCCTAGATTTGGTCAAAATTCCTGGTGGAGCACGGCTCTATCCACCGCATTCCCACGTAGAGTGGCCTATAGATCTGTTCCTTCCCACTGCGCATGCTCAGGGTTGACCGCAAATTGATTTTGCTTGCGTTTCATCACTGTTCATGGAGATGTATACCCTCTTGAGCAATGCACAATTTTTTTTATTTATATATATATTTATACCAGCAGTGAATTTTCGCTATTTAATTTCAATAACCTACAGTATACCTACTGGCCCTCTATGAATTATCACACTTTTGTCGGGTTGGGCACGGCTCTCATATTACAATCGAGATGCTCATATCTCACCAATTTTGGCAAACACAGTGAGATAAAGACGTCCCTCCTTTATGTCCTATATCATCTTGCATCTCAGCATATTTCCATATTTGGAAGCACCTCTTGCCCTAAGTGGGTTGAATAATGATCAAGCTGCCTAGTGACACTGGGTCAATAATTTGAGGATTATTTTTTATTCAAAGGAGTGTTTACAGTAATCTGTATATCACTCTAAAGCAGGGATTATTTAGAATAGAGCATGTCCAGATTCATCATTAATCATAGTCCACTTATAACAAGAAAGAAAAGGGGGGTAGGGGAGAGGAGGGGAGGGAAAGAAGAAATACAAAGGCCTTTCTATATGGCCTATAGGAAACAGGCAAATGACAATTCTTCATTTATACCCCTCGGGGTCATTGCATCCATCCGAAATGTCCATTCACATTCTCTTTGTAGAATCACCCTATCCACATTGCCACCTCAAGGGCTTGGTTTTACCATTTCAATAACCGTGAACTTGACATTATCCATGTCATACTGATGTTTCGTCCTCATGTGTCTAGCCAGGGGGGTATCCCTGTTGTTTCTAATATCCCCCATATGTTCACCTACTCTTCTGCGGAATTCTCTCTTAGTTTTCCCTATATAGTCCTTTGGGCAAGGGCACGGAGCCATATAGACCTCCCCCATTGTTTTACAGTTAGAGAAATCCCTCTGATAAAACACTTTCCCTGTAGAGGAGCTTACAAATTACGTGTTTGGTTTCATCCACCTGCACATTTGGCAATTACCACATCTATAAAATCCACAGGGTTTTCTATCCAGCCATGTCCCTTTCCCAGCTGGTCTTGTATAGTGGCTATGTACAAGCAGATCTTTAAACGATTTCCTCTTTCTAAAGGTAATGTCAGGACGTACACCTATCATATCTCTCAATTCCGGGTCCATTTTAAGAATGTCCCAGTGTCTATTAATTATCTCTCTGACCTACTGATGTTGATTGTCATAGGTCCCTATGATTCTAATGGGCTCATTACTGGTCTCCCTTTGAGTGTTCCGTTTATGCAGGAAATTCTGTCTATCCTCATTAGTTGCAAATTTATATGCTGTATCGATGACATGTCCTGGATAACCCTTTTCTTTAAATCTGTTGTACATGTCTCCAGCCTGACTATGGAAGGTCCCTATATCTGAGCAGTTCCTTCGCAGTCTCAAGAATTTGCCCTTAGGAATCCCTCTTTTTAGAGGAGTTGGATGATGACTATGCCAGCTTAAAAGACGGTTGGTACTTGTTTGTTTCCGATATATGCTAGTTGTTAGACCTCCATTCCGTTCCTTTTTTATTTTAACATCCAGGAAAGCTATTTCTTCCTTATGGATCTCTGAGGTGAAGCCTAACCCTATATTATTACAATTCAGCTCCTCTATGAGCAAATTGAACTGATCCTTTGTGCCTGTCCAGATGACAAAAACATCGTCTATGAATCGATACCACATGGTCACAAATTCATGCCCCCACTTTGGACCCTCCCCAAACACACAGGTCTCCTCCCACCAGCCCAGGAACAGATTTGCATATGATGGGGCACTGGGACTCCCCAACAGTGTGCCCCTGAGCTGGTGGTAGTGTTTGCCATCAAATTTGAATGCATTGTGGGAAAGAGTAAAGTTCAAGAGGGACGTATCAAATTCATTATGATCTTTACAGGCTATCGACCTTTGTTTCAGGAAATGGTGGACACAAACAATGCCTGCACCATGTGGAATGTTGCATAATGCTATATATCAACAATGATTTGTTGTGACATGCTCTTAAAACACCATCCCCGGTTCACAGATACATTTTGGTAAATGTGGTACTCATCATTGGGATATCTGCCACCCGCCTTTTCTCACCTCAATGCGTTTCGCCCCTCTGGCTCATCAGGAGGCACGGTTTCAAAGCATGTGTCTCAATAAGATATGATAAGTTTGGAATTAATTTACTAACCTTGGTTTAAAAAGACCCGCTGTCCTGCGCAAAGTGCTGTTCCACTTCCTGTTGATTAACCAGAAGAATGCTTCTCCAAAATGCATTATGGGTATCAAGCATAGCTTGCACCTGCTCCCAGTGGAACGCAGCTCTATCCGTTGCGTTCCAACATCGTGCAGTTCAATGCGCCTGCACACCTCAATTCCCACTATGTGCTCCGTGCATGCGCCCTAGTTTTAGGTCGAAATTTCCGGTGGAGCGCGGCTCTATCCACCGCATTCTCACCTAGAGCGGCCTATAGGTCTGTTCCTTCCCACTGCGCGTGCTCGGAGTGGACCGCAATTTGATTTTGTTTGCGTTTCATCACTGTTCGAGGAGATGTATCCCCTCGTGAGCAATGCACAATTTTTTTTTATTTATATACAGTATATATCTATAACAGCAGTGAATTGTCCCTATTTAATTTAAATAACCTACAGTATACCTACTGGCCCTCTATGAATTATCACACTTTTGTCGGATTGGGCACGGCTCTTATATTACAATCGAGATGCTCATATCTCACCAATTTTGGCAAACACAGTGAGATAAAGACGTCCCTCCTTTACGTCCTATATCATCATGCATCTCAGCATATTTCTATATTTGGAAGCACCTATTGGCCTAGGAGGCTCGAGTGGGTTGAATATTGATCGAGCTGCCTAGTGACACCGGGTCAATAATTTGAGGATTATTCTTTATCCAAAGGATTGTTTACAGTAATCTGTATATCCCTCTAAAGCGGGATTATTTTGAATAGAGCATGTCCAGATTCATCACTAATCATAGTCCACTTATAACAAGAAAGAAAAAGGGGTATTCCTAAGAGCCAATTCTTGAGACTGCGAAGGAACTGCTCAGATATAGGGACCTTCCATAGTCAGGCTGGAGACATATACAACAGATTTAAAGAAAAGGGTTATCCAGGACATATCATCGATACAGCATATAAATTTGCAACTAATGAGGATAGACAGAGTTTGCTGCATAAATGGAACACTCTGAGGGAGACCAGTAATGAGCTGAGGTCAGAGAGATAATTAATAGACACTGGGACATTCTTCAAATGGACCCGGAATTGAGAGATATGATAGGTGTACATCCTGACTAGTGTTGAGCATTCCGATACCGCAAGTATCGGGTATCGGCCGATATTTGCAGTATCAGAATTCTGATACCGAGTTCCGATACTTTCAATATTTCGGATACCGAAATCGAAAGTTCCCATAATTCTAAGAGCCCGAATTCAGCCAATGAGGAATTATTAGAAGTGTGGGCACATCCTGATCTGCATGGTAGGCATGTAACTACTGGCATGGCTGTGATAGGCTGCTGAAATGATGTCATGATGCACTATAAAACTCGCCGCTGCCATTTTGGGCTCACTCTGCTGTGAATTCAGTTAGGGACAGAACGCTGTGTTCTGACTGAGGGCCAGTTTAGAGATAGCGATTTGCTTCATTGTGCTTTACCCAGGCTAATTTAGCAACTGCTGTGTGAGAACATTGATTTTGCCTTGCGGCGCTGTTCACAGCTGTCTGCAAGGTCTCTGTGTGTGTGAGTGCAGCTCACTTTGTAGTCTGTCTGCAGCCACCACTGGTTGTAGTCAGCTCAGGGTGCATCACTGCCTCATACTGTTCAATCCATTGTCCTTTTTTGCAATTAGTGAAGCCTGCTGCACATTTTTTCAAATTTATTCTATTAGTGACTTTCCATCCGCATCCTGCTAGAACACTATATAGGATTACATAGAGGAGCTTGTTTTGGCCTTGCAGTGCCATTCACGGCTGTCTGCACAGTCTTTGTGTGAGTGCAGCTCGCTCTGTAGTCTGTTCTACTGCCACAGTCGGTTGTAGTCAGCTCAGGGTGCGTCACTGCCTCATACCGTTCCATTGTCCATTTCTCAATTAGTGCAGCCTGCTGCACATTTTTTCAAATTTATCCTATTAGTGGGTTTCCCTCCATATCCTGCTAGATTGTGGATTGTGGAAAACACTATATAGGATTACATAGAGGAGCTTGTTTTGGCCTTGCAGCGCCGTTCATGGCTGTCTGCACAGTCTGTGTGTGAGTGCAGCTCATCTGTAGTCTGTTCTGCAAAAAAAAATAATAATAATAAAGTTCACCAAACACACTACTTTACAGTTGTGTAGGCCACATTAGCTCATATAAAAGTCTAGTCCACACTTTAGAAAATTAGTGTTTCTTATACCTGTTAGGAGCAGTTCAGGAATAAGCACACTAAGCCCTTAGTACTTTTCTGCCTATCTTTATCAGTCTACCAAGATGAAGAAGGCAGGGAGTAATGTACGTGGGCATGGGCGTGGTTCAGGGAGAGGAAGTGGTGATTCTGTGCCTGCTGCGGGCATCGGTGACTCATCATCACCCAGTTTCAGCAGGGAACAGTCCTTCATGCGCAGATTTGTAGGAGATCGCCGTACCCCGCTGCTGCGGGAAGAACAAATTGAAGCCGTTGTCGGATGGATGGCAGCTAATGCATCGACTTCAATTAGTGCCACATCCTCTCAGGCACAGAGCACTGGAGAGCACCCATCTTTCTCTTCGCCACCTGCCAAATTGCCCAGGCAGTCAAAGAGCCCAGGGCAGGAGCCGTGTTTACTTCTGTTCTCTGAATCTCTTGGCTTGGAAAGAGGGGGCCAGCCAAGCAGCATTGGAGAAATGGAAGAAGAGGCAGTATGCAGTGATGCCCAACAGCTTTGTCTCTCTGATTCTGAAGAGGCAGGTGGGCCAGTGCCTCCGGTCAGCACACCTCAGTACGCATCTGATGATGAGACTCAGGTGCCACTTTCTGGTGCGTACTGTGCTGCCGAGTCTACCCATGAGAAGCAGTTGGTGGAAGAGGGTCGTGTAAATAATGAGGTTCTTGACTCACCGTGGCGTGAGGTACAGGAAGGTGGTGGGAGCAGCTCTGAGGAAGAGATTCCCCGAATGGCCCAAAGAAGAAGAGGGTGGGGGAAGACTGGGAAGACTGTAGCCTCCACTTCGGCACCCATTCGGAGCATGGTTCTTCCAAAAGCCAAAATGGGCGCTCCCAAGACTTGCAGTCCCTGGTCCTTTTTTGACACAGTTGCAGATGACATTTGCTTAGTCAAACGCAAGGTGTGTCATCAGAAAGGCAAAAGAGGGACAAGTGTCAGCAACCGCAATACCACAAATATGTGGAAACATGTGCGGACCAAGCACGCGGTGGAGTTACAAAAACAAACTGAAGACCTAGGCCAACCTACAGCGGCACCTACCACCTCTTCAGCTCGTGTTGTTGCCTCTTCCTCCAGCTCACACACAGCTGGTTCAGCTTCCTCACAGGATCTCCATTGAAGGACCTCTGGCACTGTTGTCCAGAGACCCAGTGTAATTCCACCCACATCACCACGTTCCCAGTCATCCTCACACTCCCAGCCCAGTCTACAGCCATCGGTAGCACAGGCATGGGAGAAAAGGTGGCCATTCTCGGCAAACCACCCCCGAGCACAGGCTCTGAATGCTGGAATTGCAAAACTACTGTCCCTTGAAATGCTGTCATTGAGGCTGGTGGAGACTGACACCTTCCGTAACTTGATGGCATTGGCAGTCCCACAATGCAATGTGCCCAGTCACTTTTATTTCAGCAGGCAAGCCGTCCCTGCCCTGCAAAAGCATGTGGAGGGACACATAAAACACGCGCTACTGAATGCCGTCAGTAGCAAGGTCCACCTCATGCGTGGACCAGTCACCATGGACAGGAGCGATACCTTTCCCCCACTGCCCATTGGGTCAATGTTGTGGAGCCGGGTACAGATCGTGCGAGTGGCACAGGACATGTTCTGCTAACTCCAAGGATTGCAGGAATCCAGTCTGTACACATTGCCTCCTCCTCATACTCCAGTTCCTCAGAATCATCGCTGCAGGAGCTGTCACGGTCTACTTCCACCTTGACCCGTGAACGCTTACCTGTTATGACGGATATGAGCACAGCCGTTGCCAAATGTCAACAGGCCGTACTGAACTTAATTTCTTTGGGGAATCGAAGCCACACAGTGCAGGAGCTCTGGAATGCCATCAAGCAGGAGAGCGACATATGGTTTGTGAAAGCGAATCTCCAGCCAGGCATGGTAGTGTGTGACAATGGCCGAAATCTGGTGGAAGCTCTGGCCCTAGGCAACCTCACTCACATCCCATTTCTGGCACATGTGCTCAACTTGGTCGTGCAGAGTTTTTTTGAGGGACTATCCGGATCTTGATGCACTGCTGCACAAGGTCCGCCTAGAGTGTGCTCACTTGCGGCATTCCAGCATGGCAAGATCACGCATTACAACTCTGCAGCACTGATTCCGCCTTCCGGAACATCGCATCATGTGTGACCTACCCACCAGGTGGAATTCCACGTTACATATGTTGGAGCGGTTGTGTGAGCAGCAGCAAGCAGTAATGAAGTACCAGCTGAATCAGGCACAAAGAAGTCGCTCAGCGCGCCGTTCAGACTTCACAACTACTGAGTGGGCCACTATGATGGACGTCTGCCAGGTTCTGTGTGCCTTTGATGATTCCACGTGGATGGCGAGTGCAGATGATGCACTAGTCAGCATGACTGTCCCCCTTATCTGCCTGCTTGAAAGAACACTGCAAGCGCTGAGGGATGATGTTGTGGAAGAGGTGGAGGATGAGTAGTCACCAATTCCATCTGCTTCTGGACTGTCAGCACAACATGGTTCCTCACAAAGGCCTAGACAGGGGACACTTTATGAGGAGGATGAGGAGGAGTCAATGGAGGAGGAAGACATTGGTCCAGAGGAGGGAGTTACACAAATCTCAAGTAGTTAGTGTGTAGAGCGAGGGTGGAGTGATGTAGAGCAGGCAGAGATCACGCCTCAAGCAGGGGACAGCGTTTCTTGGCCTGTTGGCAGTCTGCAGCACATGGTTGATTTCATGCTGCAGTGCCTGAGAAACGACCACCGCATTGCCCACATTCTCAACACGGCAGATTATTGGGTGTACACCCTCCTAGATCCGTGCTACTGGGACAACTTACAAACCCTCATAATACCATTGAACAGGGAGCATAAAATGCAGGAGTACATAGACACACTGGTGCATTTCATCATCTTCCCCTGTCCAACTGAGAGCAGTGCTGCTAGAGCTTTACAAAGCAGCTCAGTACGTCGAGGCAGTGGAGGAAGGTCAGCACAAACAGGGAGCCGAAGCAGTGCCTCAGCACAAGGCAAGACCAGTATGGCCCAACTGTGGCAAACTTTTGTGTGCCCACCACAAATGTCTACACCATCACAGACGGCTCCAGTCAGCAGGAGGCAACGTTTTCATCAGATGGTGACAGACTACATGGCTTGCCCTCTCAGTGTACTCCCAGACGTCTCTTCCCCCTTCACGTTTTGGGTCTCTAAGCTGGATACATGGCCAGAGCTTAGCCAGTATGCATTGGAGGTGCTGGCTTGCCCTGCTGCTAGTGTATTATCGGAACACGTCTTTAGTGCCGCAGGTGGTGTACTTACAGACTGTCGCATGCGACTATCCTCCGATAACGTTGACCGGCTTACTTTTCTGAAAATGAACAAGGCCTGGATCTCGCAGGAATTTGCAACTCCTCTTCCAGATTAAAAAATTGGTTTGCTACAGTATCTAGGTCCCCTGTTGCGTTCATGTTTCTACCACCTGAACGGAAATCCCTGGGCTCGAACACCGCCAGTTGCTGCTCAGAAGTGCCGTCTGCACAGTCAAAACACATGACCCAGTGTCATTGGGTTTCAGTAACGTCAGCTGATCTCCAGCTATGTATCTGGCAATGTGTCCTGCTACCTACACGCTGACACTACATCTGAATTTTAAGGCAACCTGTCCCCCCCAGATATTTGTTACTGGAAGAGCCACCTTGTGCTGCACAAGCTGCACAAGGAAAAGGTGGCTCTTTTAGTTATGCTCCTTGCATACGCTGAACTTAACACTTATAAAATGTGTCCCCTCACACCGTGAAACCGGCCCGGAGGTGGAACTTTCCTTCCTAATGAGAAGCAACGCAGCCATCATTTCTACCCCCTTGGCGCCAGGCGCCGCATCCTCAGCATTGTTTGAATCTGTCCAGTAGCCTGCGCTGTTATGTTCAACCTTGGCCATGCGCAGTTAGCGCTGCTCGTCTTCTTAAAACATTTGGTGTCAGGCAGGCTGTGCCTGTGCGGCCGCGCTGCCCGAGATCCCGCCTCGTAGTGTCTTCTGATTTAATCACACTGTGGGCCTGGGATTCATGGGCATGCACAGTGCATATCTTCACCTCAGGCTCTCACTCATCTCCCTCTGCCTTCTTCAGACTGTGCGCCGTCAGCTGATCACTAATAGCATGCCACGGCCGTGATGCCACACAGTCTGAAGAAGCCAGAAGGAGGTGAGTGAGAGGTAAAGATATGCACTGCGCATGCCCATGAATCCCAGGCCCGCAGTGTGATTAAATCAGAACCCGACAAAAGTGTGATAATTCATAGAGGGCCAGTAGGTATACTGTAGGTTATTGAAATTAAATAGCAACAATTCACTGTTGGTATAGATATATATATAAACAAAAAATATTGTGCATTGCTCACGAGGGGATACATCTCCACGAACAGTGATGAAACGCAAACAAAATCAATTTGCGGTCCACCTTTAGCATTCACAGTGGGAAGAAACAGACCTATAGGCCGCTCTAGGTTGGAACGCGATGGATAGAGCCGCACTCCACTGGGAATTTCGACCTAAAACTAGGGCACATGAGCGGGGAATGTAGTGGGACACAGCAAAAAACGGATGAAACGTGTGGCCATCAGGCGCAATTCGACGCTAATACAACTCTATGAGAAAAAAACAAATCCGGCAGAAAAAAACAGATCCTGCAAATGTGCTCGCATAATGTGTTTTTTGCCCATAGACTTGTATTATCATGCAACGGATTCATCGTGTTTTGGCAGGCCGTCGGCATGAAAAAACATTCAAGTGAGCATTTTTTTGTCCATCGCATCCACCATTTTCTACCGTGCATGCGCCGCTAAAACTCCGCCCCCTTCTCCCCAGACTTTAGAATGGGCAGCGGATACGTTGAAAAACTGCATCCGCCGCCCACGTCGTGCACAAATTTCACAATGTGCATCAGTACGTCAGCCCGACACATAGCGAGGGACCCGTACCGACGCAAGTGTGAATGAGGCCTTAATGAGCGTTGAATTAAAAAAAAAAGGAAAAAAGCGGCGCGGGCTCCCGTGCAATTTTCTGCACCAGAGGGGTGAAGCCGACGGCCGGGGGCCAATATTTGTAGCCTGCTATGAATATCAGCCCGCAGCTGTCTGCGTAGCCTTTACTGGCTATTAAAATAGGGGACCCCCAAAAAATGACTTGTGGTCCCCCTATATTTTCTAGCCACAAAGGCTACGCAGACAGCTGCGGGCTGATATTCATAGCCTAGAGAGGGGCCATGGATATTGGCCCCCCCCCGGCTACAAATACCGGTACGCAGCCACCCCAGAAATGGTGCATCTGTAAGATGCGCCAATTCAGGCACTTAGCCCCTCTCTTCCCACTCCCGTGTAGCGGTGGGATATAGGGTAATAAGGATTTAATGTCACCTTGCTATTGTAAGGTGACATTAAGCGGGGTTAATAACGGAGAGGCGTCAATAAGAGCCCCCGCAAGCCGCACAGAGCCCCGGCAAGCCGGCACCGAGCCCCAGCAAGCCACACAGAGCCCTGGCAAGCCCGCACAGAGCCCCCACAAGCTGCACAGAGCCCCAGCAAGCCCGCACAGAGCCCCGGCAAGCCCGCACAGAGCCCCCACAAGCCGCTCAGAGCCCCGGCAAGCCCGCACAGAGCCCCCACAAGCCACACAGAGCCCTGGCAAGCCCGCACAGAGCCCCGGCAAGCCCGCACAGAGCCCAGGCAGGCCGCACAGAGCCCCAAGACGCCCGTACCGATCCCTGGCAGGCCCGCACAGACCCCGCCCGCACACACAGACACGCACAGTGTCCGCTCACGCACCGCCCACAAGCTGCACAGAGCCCCGGCAAGCCCGCACAGAGCCCCAGCAAGCCCGCACAGAGCCCCCACAAGCCACACAGAGCCCCGGCAAGCCCTCACAGAGCCCCAGCAAGCCATCACAGAGCCTCCACAAGCCGCACAGAGCCCCGGCAAGCCCGCACAGAGCCCCCGCAAGCTGAACAGAGTCCCGGCAAGCCCACACAGAGCCCCGGCAAGCCCGCACAGAGCCCAGGCAGGCCGCACAGAGCCCCAAGACGCCCGTACTGATCCCCGGCAGGCCCGCACAGACTCCGCCCACAAACACAGACACGCACAGTGTCCGCTCACGCACCGCCCACACTCTTCCCCCCTCCGGAACAGGATGTAGAAGTACAGAAAGGGCTTATTTACATTCCGATATTTGTGTCCCATTGACTCGAATTGGTATCGGGTATCGGTGATATCCGATATTTTTGGGAAATCGGCCGATCCAATCCGATACCGATACCTCTTCATATCAGAAGGTATCGCTCAACACTAATTCTAAGTAATGTGACTGACACTTGTCTATACTCCACCTTGTCAGCATGAAAGATGTGTTGCCCATTTTGGCCAACATAGTGCTATTTGGTAATCGTGGGGGCAGTTAATTATATATATATATATATATATATATATATATTTATATATATATATACAGTACAGACCAAAAGTTTGGACACACCTTCTCATTCAAATATTTTGCTGTATTTTCATGACTATGAAAATTGTAAATTCACACTGAAGGCATCAAAACTATGAATTTACACATGTGGAATTATTTACTTAACAAAAAAGTGTGAAACAACTGAAATTATGTCTTATATTCTACGTTCTTCAAAGTAGCCACTTTTTGCTTTGATGACTGCTTTGCACACTCTATACTTTATCAGCTTAATTCTCTTTGATATACTTATCTAACTATACCTGTTTTGACTATACCAAACTTTCTTCAAAATCAGGACCCTCGTAACACCTGTTTGCACACCCTCCATCACTTGTTAGCCCTCTGTGTCTGTGCTTGTACTGATACTGGCTGGTGATCGGTTCATGCAGTGTTATCTGAATCCCCCTATGTATTTTATTGATGGACGGACCATACAATACAAGCAGTTTTTACCAATCACCTTTCGTGTCTACCCTATTTCCTTATAGATTGTAAGCTTGCAAGCAGGGTCCCCACTCATTTTGGTATCTGATTTATGTGTTACTCTATAATGTCTATTGTCTTACAAGTCCTCAGAAAATGTAAAGTGCTGAGGAATATGTTAGAGCTATAGAAATAAAAATTACTATTACCATTTTTATTATTAACTACAGATTAGCCTCATATTTCTAGGTTAATAACATTTTGGGGTACATGACAGATTTCCTATAATAAAATGACTGATTTTAAGAATTTTTGCATTCCACAAGTTTCTACACGCTAGTTTGTATATGATAGCCTATATGGAACTAAGCACGACCGTAATCTGCATGAAGAAATGCTAATAGTTGAAAGAAGATGGTTTATTCTACTCATTGTGCATTTCTCTAGCTGAACGCCAGCCAGTTTGCTGAATTTATCTAAGTAGTATAATCAATCAAAAGTACAGTAAGCATTTTACAGTTATAATCCAAAGCTAAACATATAATAACCCAACCCATATCTCCTCCCACCGCCTCCTAGTGCTTCGAATCCAGAACAATCTGTACAGTATCTCCCAATATTGGATGAATCAATGAGATTACCTGTCAATCTTATTAAAACTTATTAGTAATAATAAAAGAGTGCAAATAGATTAATGTAATAGTTGTAATATATAAATGAAAATATGAAATACAGCTGTAAATTTCTTTTTGAGTTCATAAATATGAAATAACAGATTGGGCTATTTTTATAAATCAAGTATAATCTGCAGGTGGGATAGTTAGGCTAAAGCCAACTATTTATCGTGAAATTTAAATACCATCTGTCACTATCATAATACTTAGTTTTCAAAAATTAAAGCTGCAAAAAGAATAATTATAAATGTTTCAATATTCTTTTTCAAATGGACCTGACACATTATTGTAACTGTACACAGAAAGCACAGTGCTTTGTTTCAGCACTGACTTCTGGAAGTGAGCCTGTTCTAAATGTCCTCTAATGAGTGTGCAGGTGTAGTAAGCAAACGATACATTGCTTTCCAAATAAATCTTTCAATTCCAATTTTTGATGCTGAGCTTTTATGTTGTGTATACATGCTAACAGTATCATAGAGTTTGAGAGTTTAGAAGCAGAATTCATGCAACAGAAATGAACTGCGATGATCTTTGAATGTTGGAAAGAGCAGAAAATGTTTTTCATTGATCAATTGTCTAGATAATTCAACATAAAAAGCACACAAAAATAAGAGGCAAAAAAGTAATTTTTCTAATGCACGTATTAAAGGAACTTTTAACGACAAAAACTTTGAATTTTAAAACAAAAAAAATTATGATATAATTAATGTACTTAATTAATTAAATATCACAGTTCTCATTCTTTATGTTGCATTACTGCTCAAGATTTTCAGAATTTTTGATTGATTTTCTAATATTGTACTGTACCCAAACACATGAGCCATCACAAATCCTCTAATGTGTAAGAGTATGTACACACAGGTGCCGGCAAACCTGCTAATTTTTTGGAGTAGAAGATGCTTCAGGAATCAGTCGACAGTGTTCTGCCTGAAGTCTATTATTTGGTGTCCATGATGACCATTTTTGCAGTGGCTATTTCTTTTAACTGCATATGTAAACTAGCAAATTTCTTCCAAACCTAGGCTATAAGAAGAATGGTGAGGTTATTTCTTTTAGCCGCTTTTCGGCTTTCGAAGTCTGAAGCGGCTCAAAGACACTTGAAAAGATTGAACGTATGCACAGCAAGTAGTTTTCACATTGATGTGCATATGTTAAGCCTTTTTTGCACTTTCAAGAGGAATCTGCCTGAAAAAGTCATCCTGTGTACTACAAGTCATCTTGTGAGACTACGTTCTCACAATTTTGGGAGTTTTTGATGTTGCAGATTTTTTGTGCCATTTCTGCACCTATTAGGTAAATTAGGTTACTTGCATTTTTTCATTGCATTTCTTAGTGCATTTTTTCCCATGCGTTTTTGATGCTGCATTTTTTGTCACTTTTTGGTATATCATATCTTAAATATAGCTGCTTTGTTTTTGAACTTGCATGTACACTATGTTAGGAGTCAAGTTCCCGCCACTGCACAGAGGGAATCTTGAGCCATGTCTGCTGCGGTCTCCCATTCTGCATCGGCCACAATGGAACCTGCTCAGCGGAGACGTCGGTCCCAGTGTCTCATTGGATCTGATTCTGTGCAAAGGGTTACTGCTGCCTCTCCAGGCTCTGCTATTGTACCCTGCACTGGTCTGCGATGAGCAGGTTTTCCTGCTTTGCACACACTGAGCATGCCCAGGGTAAGATCTCTCAGTGGAGGTCTAGGGTTACATGCTCAGGTACTGCAGCGACTTCCATTGGTCCTCCAGGAAGGGCCTGTACCTGATCAAGTTCTGTGGCAGCCTTCTATTGGTCCTTCTTGGAAGGTCCTGTACATGCTGCAGCTATAAAAGGTTCGCATGACCGCACGGCCATGCGCTAATGTCAATTTATGTATGAGCTCAGCGCCAGTGTGGTCGTGTTTGTATGCAGTCAGGGATCCGGCTGAAATAAGCCCCTAGAATGCTGGCACCTCTGGCGAGGAGTTTCGTGTGTGTGTATTCAGGGACCCGGCTGAAATAAGCCCCTAGAATGCTGGCACCTCCGGCGAGGAGTTTCATGTGAGTGGATTCAGGGCTGGCGTATAGCCATTAGAATTCCGGCTCCACCGGAGAGGATCTGCGTGTTTGCATTTGACTGCATGACCACTAACTACTCTACTACTGTAAGTAGCTGTGTTCCTCTGTGAGCTAAATAGGGTGCAGCGTTCTCTTTGCTAACAGACTCTACTACTGTAAGTAGCTGTGTTCCTCTGTGAGCTAAACAGGGCACAGCGTTCTCTTTGCTAACAGACTCTGTGAAGTAACAGAGTTTGTTTATAGTATTATATTGTATCGCTATTCTTAGCAGCAGGTTCTTTCCTGCACGGTGGATCCCGGGTTGCGAACGCACCTACTACTACTTCGTGCAGAAGAAGAGTGGAGACTTACGTCCATGCATAGACTACAGAGGTCTTAACGCTATCACCGATAAGAACAAGTACCCACTACCCCTGATATCTGAGCTTTTTGATAGGCTACAGGGAGCAAGGGTATTTACTAAATTAGATCTGCGGGGTGCTTACAACCTGATTCGCATCCATGAGGGGGACGAATGGAAGATGGCTTTTAACACCAGGGATGGGCACTATAAATATCTGGTGATGCCCGCACTATAAATATCTGGTGATGCCCTTCGGGCTCTGTAATGCCCCAGCCGTTTTCTAAGACTTTGTGAACGACATCTTATGGGATATGCTCACCACCTTGGTCGTAGTCTATCTGGATGATATTCTCATCTACTCTCCAGATATTGACTCCCATCGGAGAGATGTTCGCAAATTCTTCGACCTCTTACGGGCAATCTCTCTCTACGCCAAGTTGGAGAAGAGTGTGTTTGAGCAGGAGTCCTTGCCTTTCCTTGGTTATATCATCTCTGCCCAGGGTTTGGCTATGGATCCTGCCAAGCTACAGGCTGTGATGGACTGGCAGGAAGGAACCCCATTCACTTAAAGCGGTGCAGCGCTTTATGGGGTTCATTAATTACTATCGCCAGTTCATTCCACACTTCTCAACTTTGGTAGCTCCTTTGGTTGCCCTCACCAAGAAGTGAGCAAATCCCAAGTTGTGGTCGGAGGATGTCTCCAAGGCCTTTCTCTCGATTAAGTCACACTTCGCTAGCGCTCCCATTCTACATCACCCCGATGTAGATAAGCCATTTATCATGGAGGTGGATGCCTCATCCGTTGGTGCTGAAGCAATCCTTTTCCAAACGGATGCTCAAGGTCGGAAACATCCTTGCTTCTTCTTCTCCAAGACCTTCACACCGGCGGAGAGGAATTATTCCATCGGGGACAAGGAGTTGCTAGCCATGAAGTTGGCTTTCTCAGAGTGGATACACCTCTTGGAGAGAGCTCGCTTTCCCTTCCAGGTATTCACTGACCACAAGAACTAGGTATATCTACAGACGGCCCAGCGGCTGAATTCTCGCCAGGCTAGATGGTCCCTGTTCTTCTCCTGGTTTCATTTTACTCTTCATTTTCTCTCCGGGGAGAAGAGCATTCGTGCCGATGCTCTCTCCCGCTCTGTAGTGTCATCTGAGGAGGAGGAGCCTCAGCTAATTGTCCCTTCTGAGAGTCTAAGAACTGTGGCTCTGGTTTCGCTAGAGTCCGTGCCCCCGGGCAAGGCTTTCATGCCAGCGAATTTGCGACCAAATGTTCTCTCTTGGGCTCACTCGTCCAGAGTGGGTTGGCATTTCGGGACCAAAAGAACATCTGAGCTTTTGCCGAGGACGTACTGGTGGCCGCATATGGCCCGTGACATCCGGGACTATATTCGGGCATGCGTTTCCTGCACTCAGAATCGGTCTCCTCGGCAATGGCCTGCTGGGTTGCTTTACCCCCTGCCGGTGGCAGACAGGACCTGGGAGATGGTCGGGATGGACTTCGTGGTGGCTTACCCAAGTCTCATAGCTGCACCATTATCTGGGTTGTCACTGATCATTTCTCTAAGATGGTGCACTTGGTGCCGCTTCCACGGTTACCTTCTGCATGGGCCTTGGCGGCGTTCTTCATAAAGCATATTTTCCGCTTACATGGAATGCCTGATAAAATTGTCAGCGACCGGGATCCCCAGTTCGCGTCTCGGTTTTGGAGAGAGCTCTGCCGTTTACTCAGCATAGAGTTGATTCTCTCCTCTGCATATCATCCCAAGACGAATGGGTTGGTAGAGAGGACCAACCAGACTCTGGTGACATACTTGCGACATTTTGTCTCTGCTAGGCAGGATGACTGGGCATCTTTGCTACCTTGGGCCGATTCCACTGGGCAGACTCCTTTTCTCTTTTTAACCCCATCGGCACACTGAGATCATGATTGTGTTTTCCTGATGTTTGCCATGGCAATTCGTGGCCAAATAGTGGCCTTAGAGTCTCCAGCTACAGTGGCCTGTTCAGAAGTTAGCGACATTTAGGTGGTAAAAATACAATTTTTCATTTCTGCCATGTCACTTTACATTCATTCCTAAAATCACCTGAAGGGTTAATAAACTACTTGACAGCAGTTTTCAATATGTTGAGGCGTGCTGTTTTTAAAATGGTATCACTTTTGGGGGTCTTCCCATATATAGGGCCCTCAAAGTCACTTCAAACCGGGATAGGTCCCTAAAAAAATAAATTTTGTACATTTCCTTTAAAAAATAAAAAACTACAGCTAGTTTTTTATACCTCCTAAAATGCAAACCAAATAAAAAAACATTTTCCAAATGGTGCTGACGTAAAATAGACGTCAGGGAAATGTTATTTATTAATGTTTTTCTGTGGTGTGACTATCTAGATTAAAGGGATAATCATTCAAAGTTTGTAAATTGCACATTTTTGTACATCATTGTCAAATTTTTGATATTTTTTATAAATAAACAAAAAAAATATTGACCTAAATTTACCATTATCATAAATTATAATGTGCCACAAAAAACAATCTGAAAATCACTGGGATTTGTTGAAGAATTCCAGACTTATTACCACATAGTGACATTGGTCAGATTTAAAAAATTTGGCCCTGTCACTAAGGGGTTAATCAATGTAGGTTGTCAGTTATTACGTTATTCTCTGAAATTTATTTCTGCAGGTCATCTCTTATAATGTGTTAGGAATTGTGGTTCTGTGCCCCCACCTGGGAATAAATCGGCTCCATTGCTATGTTACGTTATGGTGACAGAGATACCATGCCTTCACGGAAAACATCCCAATACTATGGGACGTCGGGTTCAAGAGCTGCAGGATGTGTGCTGACGTGGGACACCATATCTCCTACATATTTTCACTGCCTGAGGAACATGGGACACTGCTTTCCTCAGTTGCCAGACAAAGCAAGGCGCTGCTGTGTCTCGTACTAGATAATGGTGGAATTGTGTCCATTCTGCTGTGCAAGTTGGCAGGGAATGGTTGTCACCTGGGCTGTGGACATTTCTATGATCTCTAAAACTGCTAAAAAGATTTTAAAATGATTGCAGACTTACATTTCTCAGACATACAGTACAAGGCTAAGATTACACTTGCATGTGGCTGGTCTGCATATGGCTTCGTAGTTCCTCTTTTAAGCTCCGCCTACACTCCATCTACTTCCATATCTTTTAATATTGGGTATGCAGGAACATGCGTTGTATGCGGATGCGTCCGCATGCGGCGTTTTGACGTGCCCGCTGACCGCACGGGAACGCAACTTTATCAGGATGATGCAGGACATATGCGGAAAATATTTTTTTTAAAAATGAGCGCGTTAATGGCTTTCAAAGACGTAGCGGCTTGTGATTGGTCGCGTGGCCGCGACCAATCACAAGCCGCGACGTCACCGCAAGCTATTAACGCGCTCATTTTTAAAAATGAGCGCGTTAATGGCTTTCAAAGACGTAGCGGCTTGTGATTGGTCGCGGCCACGCGACCAATCACAAGCCGCGACGTCACCGCAAGCTATTAACGCGCTCATTTTTAAAAATGAGCGCGTTAATGGCTTTCAAAGACGTAGCGGCTTGTGATTGGTCGCGTGGCCGCGACCAATCACAAGCCGCGACGTCACCGCAAGCTATTAACGCGCTCATTTTTAAAAATGAGCGCGTTAATGGCTTTCAAAGACGTAGCGGCTTGTGATTGGTCGCGGCCACGCGACCAATCACAAGCCGCTATGTCTTTGAAAGTCATTAACGCGCTCATTTTTAAAAATGAGCGCGTTAATAGCTTGCGGTGACGTCGCAGCTTGTGATTGGTCGCGTGGCGGTCACGTGGCCGGCCCGCGACCAATCAGAAGCCGGGACGTGATTCTCAGGTCCTAAAAGCGCTGATTTTGAACAAAGAAGCCTGCCGGTTACCCGCGCTGAGTTCAGGGGCCGCCGGAGAGGTAAATATATCAATATTTTTTATTTTAATTTTTTATTTTACACATCCCTATGGATCCCAGGGCCTGAAGGAGAGTTTCCTCTCCTTCAGACCCTGGGAACCATGAGAATACCTTCCGATACTTGATGTCCCATTGACTTGTATTGGTATCGGATATCGGTATCGGTGATATCCGATATTTTTCGGGTATCGGCCGATACTATCCGATACCGATACTTTCAAGTATCGGACGGTATCGCTCAACACTAATTGTCATCCATACATTTTTTTAGTTCATTCAGTTACATTATGGTGGAGTTAACTCACAAAAATTGCTTTGATTGCTGGAGGTGACCATTTTTTTCTTTTATTAAAAATAAACTTGATTTCAAGAGACATAGCAAATACAAAATGCTTAAGGAGTGCATTAAGGAATGGGAAGTGGAAGTGGTGATGATGGTGCACGCAGATGCCAAAAAAGTGGGGTAGGTATGACTACGCCTATTAGCTACTACAAATCGTTAGTGATAAAACTATGTTTCAGTGACAAATTAGAAGGCAAGATATCCACTTAAAAATCATGAGGCCTAATATTGGGGTGCAGCCACGATGCCCAATTAGCTAATCCAAATTGTTTGTGATAAAACTATGTGTCAGAGATAAATCAGAAGGCAAGATTTCCATTTAAATATCATTAGACCTAATATTGGGGTGCAGCCATGAGGACCAATTAGCTACTCCAAATCATTTGTGATGAAACTGTGTTTCAGTGACAAATCAGAAGGCCAGATATCCACTTAAAAATCGTTAGGCCTAATATTGGGGTGGAGCCATAAGGCCAAATTAGCTTCTTCAAATCGTTTGTGATAAAATTGTTTTAGTGACAAATCCTTAGGCCAGATTTCCACTTAAAAATCATTAGGCATAACAGTGTTGTTCAGGCACACTATCTAAGAAAGTAAAAAATGATTGTCCATTTAGCGACAGGTGACTGACAGCTGCGTGTCTAAGGTTGCAAAACAGCAGGTTACAAGAAGGGAAGGCTACTTACAACATGAGTGGGAAAAACAAGGTTGTCTTGGAAGGGGGAATAGGCTTGAAGTTCGACGTGTTTTTGTCAATTGAGTTAAAGCTCTAATTGGGAACATTTTACATAACATTTTGCAGAATATTTGGGATCACATTTATCCTGCGCTCTACATTGAGCACTTACATCGGGGTTTCCATCGAAATCTCCTAGTTGCATAATTCAGATGAAACACCGGAAGGGTTTATTCACTACAATGAGGCAGCACAGTTACTCAGGTCTTCATCTGGCCTCTGTTAGGTGGTGTCCTTCTTTTTAGACGTGCACAAAACTGTGGCTGACGGCAAATTTATGTACACCAAAAATGATGGGCACCACTGGGTCACAAGCCAGATAGCATCCACAGTGCCTCCATATGCCTGATTACAGGGAGCCTTCCGAAGGGGGTTCAGTCTGAATCATGTATTTCCAAGATTTACATGGAAACCCCTGTGTAAGCGTTCATTGCAGAGCACAGGATTAATATGAGCCAAGCCTTTTTTGGGAGACAGAATGATCAAATCAACAGCAAGTGAAAAATTTGTTTTATTTATTTTTTACACCATCTCTCACTCTGTACAATTGATTAAACAACTTTATTCTTCTTGTTGGTGCAATTACAGTGAAATCAGATTTATATCGATTTTTATGTTTGGCTGCTGTTACACACTAAATGACACTTTTTTCCACAAATAATAGTTTTTGACTCGCCTTATTTGGATCCGGATTGGACCATAGGCGATGTCAAGGCCAGCTGGGCGTGAGTGTTTAGGGTTTAAAAGGTTCTCAGCAGCGCACGTGGGCATGCTAATATGGTTCATGCTTGGTGTGTGTGTGGGTGGATACTCTACCACTCTGCATGTTTGTGTGTGTCCATCTACGCACGCAGTCTGTACACATTGGCAGTCAAGTTGCACACTTATGCGGTTTCGCACCTATGGCTCAACTTGTGAGTCTCTAGTCTGCTACATGCTTTGGATGCCAGTCAGGTACAAGTTTGGTAGCTTTCAGGACTGGGGTATCTAGCTGCTTGGCTTAGCATCTGTTTCATTCATGTATGTGATTAGCACAGTTCAGTTACAGAGCAATCTCAACTCAAAATCTATACTTTTCTACAAAGGCTACAGGGTTCTGTACCTAACATCATATGAGTTCTTTCTCTTGGCTTAGCATCTGCTTCATTCATGTGCGCTCTTAGCACAGTTTAGCTGAAGAACAAGCTCTCTCCATGTGCTATCTTCCCTGTGACATTTAATAGGGCACAATACTGAGCAAACTCAGAGCTCTACCTCTTTGTGAAGTTAACAGAGATAGATATTCTGCATCCTGTTCATACTGTTCAAATTTTCCTACAATTTCTGCTGAAAATGGTAATACCCTATATGTGGCTGTGCAGTACAGCTTAGCCACATAGTGAGACTCAGGAGGGAATTATCGCTGTATGACTGTTGGAGAACAAGTTTTGGTAGAATAGTTTGCAGACTCCATATACAGACCCCCTAAGTGCCACAAGACCAGAAGTTCCACTCAAGAGACGCATTTTGTAAAATACACCCCTCTGGCAATTTATTTACAGGTGACGTGACAATTTTGACTTCATGGGTGCTTTCCAGAAGCAAGTAGTAACGGATGTTGCTGAGTGCCCGTACATTGTACTAGTGTCCATACAATGTGCCCAGATCGTGTTTCTGGAGACTTACACTGTGTAAATTAAGAGGACACATGCCAAACATGTAAATTCTAAATGTGGTTTAGATACACTGTAGGGATCATAAGGGTGAGTGGCATTTGGATGTAGAAGCACACATTTTGTTGGATTTCTTTTTTGGGGGGAGCCATAGTGCTTTTCCAGAAACTTTGTGCTACCAATAACACGGAAGCTCCCTATATTTCCATGGACAGATGATGGACTTGAGTCGGCACTTGTTTTTTTTTAAACTGATTTGAAGCTTTTATTGGGAACATTTGTAATAAAATTTTGGATCACATTTACCATGTTCTCTACGATGCGCACTTGCATCAAGTTTTTCATCTACATATCCAAATGATGTGATTTAGATTAAACCCCCAAGAGATCCATTCACTATAATGAGGCAGCAGAGTTACTGTGACTTCATCTGGCCTCTTTTCAGTACTGTCTTTTTTTTCAGACATACATAACACTGTGCCTTACCACACTTTTTTGCACTCCTAAAAAGATGCTTAAAAAGGCGGACATCGCTGCATCATAGGCCAGAGAGGGTCCAAAGTGACTTCATCTGCCTCATTATAGGTAATTTTTCATTGGGTTACCATCTACGTCACGTATTTTATAGATTAACATGTAATTCCCGGTGTAAGCATCCAGTTTAGAGTTCAGGATAAATGTGCACCGAGCCTTACTGTGATTTTTGGGAGGTAGAATAGACAAATTAACAGCAGTTCAAGAATTTGTTTTACTTTTCACTGAGCAGTATAAGTGATTTATACCGCACAGTGGTATAAATTTTACAACTTTATTCTTCAGGTCAGTATGATTACAACAATTCAAGATTTTTTTATGTTTTGCTACTATCACACGCTACAAAAACCATTTAAAATTTTTTTGCATTGAGAGCTGTACGTTACTTGTATTTCTGTTGACAGAGACATGTTAGTGCTTGCTTTTTGCAGGATGAGTTAATGTTTCCATTTGTATCATTTTTGGGTACATTATATTTTTTATTGTTTTCTATTCTGATTTTTGGCATTCAGAATTAACAAAAATCAGCAATTAAATAATTTTTTTAAAATTCTATAAAGGTGATAAGACAGCTTTACTCTTCATGTCAGTATGATTACAGCAATACCATATTTACATAATTTGTTTTAGGTTTTGCCACTTTTACACAATAAAAACAATTCTTAAGAAAAAAATAGTTTTTGCATCACTATATTTTAATAGCTATAGCTTTTTATTTCTCTGCTGATGGAGCTGTGTGGCAGCTTGATTTTGAGATAAAAGAAGACTTTTTCAGAGATACTATTTTTATTTTCATTGTTTATTCCACTTTTTGTTCAGCTGAATTATTAAAAAAACACTTTGTTTTACCTTTTTTACTGTGTTCACTGAAGGGGTTAACTAGTGTGACAGTTTTATAGGTTGGGTTATTCCGGATGTGGCACTATCAAATATGTGTACTTTTTTATACGTATTAATTGGTATATTAGTTTTTTAAAAAATGTTGGCTCTATAATTTGACCTATATAAACTATTAATATGGGCATACCGATTAAAGAATGCTGAAAAAAGTTATATCTATCTGTCATACCTGTTGTTGATAAATCACCTTTTGTCACTTTATATAAATGACTTCCTCCAGCCTCTGGGGAGGTTGGAACCTGGGACATAACTCTTAAGGTACCGTCACACTTAGCGACGCTGCAGCGATACCGACAACGATCCGGATCGCTGCAGCGTCGCTGTTTGGTCGCTGGAGAGCTGTCACACAGACCGCTCTCCAGCGACCAACGATGCTGGTAACCAGGGTAAACATCGGGTAACTAAGCGCAGGGCCGCGCTTAGTAACCCGATGTTTACCCTGGTTACCATCCTAAAAGTAAAAACAAACAAACACTACATACTTACCTACAGCCGTCTGTCCTCCAGCGCTGTGCTCTGCACTCCTCCTGTACTGACTGTGAGCACAGCGGCCGGAAAGCAGAGCGGTGACGTCACCGCTCTGCTTTCCGGCTGACCGACGCTCACAGCCAGTACAGGAGGAGTGCAGAGCACAGCGCTGGAGGACAGACGGCTGTAGGTAAGTACAGTTAGGTCCATATATATTTGGACAGAGACATAATTTTTCTAATTTTGGTTATAGTCCTTACCACAATAAATTTTAAGCAAAACAATTCAGATGCAGTTGAAGTTCAGACTTTCAGCTTTCATTTGAGGGTATCCACATTAAAATTAGATGAAGGGTTTAGAAGTTTCAGCTCCTTAACATGTGCCAACTAGGGTTGAGCGAAACGGGTCGAACATTTTCAAAAGTCGCCGACTTTTGGCTAAGTCGGGGTTTCATGAAACCCGATCCGACCCCTGTGCGGGGTCGGCCATGCGGTACGCGACTTTCGCGCCAAAGTCGCGTTTCAATGACGCGAAAAGCGCCATTTCTCAGCCAATGAAGGTAAACGCAGAGTGTGGGCAGCGTGATGACATAGGTCCTGGTCCCCACCATCTTAGAGAAGGGCATTGCAGTGATTGGCTTGCTGTCTGCGACGTCACAGGGGCTATAAAGAGGCGTTCCCGCCGACCGCCATCTTACTGCTGCTGATCTGAGCTTAGGGAGAGGTTGCTGCCGCTTTGTCAGAAGCAGGGATAGCGTTAGGCAGGGTCCATTAACCACAAAACCGCTTGTGCTGCAGCGATTTGCACTGTCCAACACCACCCTCGGTGTGCAGGGACAGTGGAAGTTTTTTTTTTTTTTTTTTTTTCCCCTCAGCGCTGTAGCTCATTGGGCTGCCCTAGAAGGCTCCCTGATAGCTGCATTGCTGTGTGTACGCCGCTGTGCAAACCAACTGCTTTTTTCAAAGCACAAATCCTCTTGTTCCTTCCTTTCTGCACAGCTATCTTTTTTGTTTGTCCACACTTTTTATTTCATTTGTGCATCAGTCCACTCCTTATTGCTGCCTGCCATACCTGGCTGAGATTACTGCAGGCAGGGAGATAGTAGCTGCCTGCCATACCTGGCTGAGATTACTGCAGGCAGGGAGATAGTAATTGTAGGACATTCCCTGTTTTTTTTTTTTTTTTTTTTTTGGTGGGAGATTAAGATTGGCAATTTGGCATTTCTGCTAGAGTGCCATCCCTGTGTGTGCCATCTCTCTCACAT
Source organism: Ranitomeya imitator (assembly GCF_032444005.1). Classification (NCBI taxonomy): domain Eukaryota; kingdom Metazoa; phylum Chordata; class Amphibia; order Anura; family Dendrobatidae; genus Ranitomeya; species Ranitomeya imitator. The sequence continues at coordinate 324,026,509 of NC_091286.1, read as the reverse complement.
AGTGGGCCATAGAAAGCCTTTTCATTTTTCTGTATTTTTTTTTGTGGGGTGTATAAATTCTCCCTGATAAAAATACAGTGGGAGATTAATATTGGCCTTTGGGCTTGTGTGCCAGTCCTGAGTGTGCCATCTCTCTCACAAATAGTGGGCCATAGAAAGCCTATTTTATTTTTTTGGGGGTTTTATAAATTCTCCCTGAAAAAAAGGGAGATTAATATTGGCCTCTGGGCTTGTGTGCCAGTCCTGAGCGTGCCATCTGTGCCAGCCCTGAGCGTGCCATCTCTCTCACAAATAGTGGGCCATAGAAAGCCTATTAATTTTTTTTTTTGGTTTTATAAATTCTCCCTGAAAAAAAGGGAGATTAATATTGGCCTCTGGGCTTGTGTGCCAGTCCTGAGCGTGCCATCTGTGCCAGCCCTGAGCGTGCCATCTCTCTCACAAATAGTGGGCCATAGAAAGCCTATTTAATTTTTTTTTTTGTTTTATAAATTTTCCCTGAAAAAAGGGAGATTAATATTGGCCTCTGGGCTTGTGTGCCAGTTGTGAGCGTGCCATCTGTGCCAGTCCTGAGCGTGCCATCTCTCTCACAAATAGTGGGCCATAGAAAGCCTATTTAAATTTTTTTTTGGTTTTATAAATTCTCCCAGAAAAAAAGGGAGATTAATATTGGCCTCTGGGCTTCTGTGCCAGTCCTGAGCGTGCCATCTGTGCCAGTCCTGAGCGTCCCATCTCTCTCACAAATAGTGGGCCATAGAAAGCCTATTTTATTTTTTTGGGGGGTTTTATAAATTCTCCCTGAAAAAAAGGGAGATTAATATTGGCCTCTGGGCTTGTGTGCCAGTCCTGAGCGTGCCATCTGTGCCAGCCCTGAGCGTGCCATCTCTCTCACAAATAGTGGGCCATAGAAAGCCTATTTATTTTTTTTTTTTGTTTTATAAATTTTCCCTGAAAAAAGGGAGATTAATATTGGCCTCTGGGCTTGTGTGCCAGTTGTGAGCGTGCCATCTGTGCCAGTCCTGAGCGTGCCATCTCTCTCACAAATAGTGGGCCATAGAAAGCCTATTTAAATTTTTTTTTGGTTTTATAAATTCTACCAGAAAAAAAGGGAGATTAATATTGGCCTCTGGGCTTCTGTGCCAGTCCTGAGCGTGCCATCTGTGCCAGTCCTGAGCGTCCCATCTCTCTCACAAATAGTGGGCCATAGAAAGCCTATTTTTTTTTTTTTTGGGGTTTTAGAAATTCTCCCTGGAAAAAAAAAGGGAGATTAATATTGCCCTTTGGGCTTGTGTGCCAGTACTAAGCGTTCCATCTCTCTCTCTCTCTCTCTCAGTCAGTGGGCCATAGAACGCCTATTTTTGGTTTTATTTGTTTTCTAAATTCTCCCTGAAAAAATCATTTTATTTTATTTGGTTTCTAAATTCTTCCTGATAAAATCACATTTTTTTTATTATTTTTTTTTCTAAAGTCTCCCTGAAAAAAAAAAAAAAAACAGTGGGAGATTAATATTGGCCTTTCTGCTTGTGTGCCAGTCTTGACTCCTGGGTGCGTCATCTCTCAGTCAGTGGGCCATAGAACGCCTATTTTTGGTTTTATTTGTTTTATAAATTCTCCCAGAAAAAATCATTTTATTTTATTTGGTTTCTAAATTCTTCCTGATAAAATCACATTTTTTTTATTATTTTTTTTTCTAAAGTCTCCCTGAAAAAAAAAAAAAAAAACAGTGGGAGATTAATATTGGCCTTTCTGCTTGTGTGCCAGTCTTGACTCCTGGGTGCGTCATCTCTCAGTCAGTGGGCCATAGAACGCCTATTTTTGGTTTTATTTGTTTTATAAATTCTCCCAGAAAAAATCATTTTATTTTATTTGGTTTCTAAATTCTTCCTGATAAAATCACATTTTTTTTATTATTTTTTTTTCTAAAGTCTCCCTGAAAAAAAAAAAAAAAAACAGTGGGAGATTAATATTGGCCTTTCTGCTTGTGTGCCAGTCTTGACTCCTGGGTGCGTCATCTCTCAGTCAGTGGGCCATAGAACGCCTATTTTTGGTTTTATTTGTTTTCTAAATTCTCCCTGAAAAAATCATTTTATTTTATTTGGTTTCTAAATTCTTCCTGATAAAATCACATTTTTTTTATTATTTTTTTTTCTAAAGTCTCCCTGAAAAAAAAAAAAAAAAACAGTGGGAGATTAATATTGGCCTTTCTGCTTGTGTGCCAGTCTTGACTCCTGGGTGCGTCATCTCTCAGTCAGTGGGCCATAGAACGCCTATTTTTGGTTTTATTTGTTTTATAAATTCTCCCAGAAAAAATCATTTTATTTTATTTGGTTTCTAAATTCTTCCTGATAAAATCATATTTTTTTTATTATTTTTTTTTCTAAAGTCTCCCTGAAAAAAAAAAAAAAAAAAAAACCAAAAAAAACAGTGGGAGATTAATATTGGCCTTTCTGCTTGTGTGCCAGTCTTGACTCCTGGGTGTGCCATCTCTCTCTCTCTCTCTCTCTCTCTCTCTCTCTCTCTCTCTCTCCAATTGTGGTCCATAGAAAGCCTATATTTTTTTTCCTTGATTTGGGTTCTAAAATCTACCAGAGAAAATAACTACATCAATCATTGGTAGAAAAATATTGGCCTCTGGGTTTGTGTGCCACTCCTGACTCCTGTGTGCGTCATCTCTCAGTCAGTGGGCCATAGAACGCCTATTTTTGGTTTTATTTGTTTTATAAATTCTCCCTGAAAAAATCATTTTATTTTATTTGGTTTCTAAATTCTTCCTGATAAAATCATATTTTTTTTATTATTTTTTTTTCTAAAGTCTCCCTGAAAAAAAAAAAAAAAAAAAAAAAACAGTGGGAGATTAATATTGGCCTTTCTGCTTGTGTGCCAGTCTTGACTCCTGGGTGTGCCATCTCTCTCTCTCTCTCTCTCTCTCTCCAATTGTGGTCCATAGAAAGCCTACATTTTTTTTCCTTGATTTGGGTTCCAAAATCTACCAGAGAAAATAACTCCATCAATCATTGGTAGAAAAATATTGGCCTCTGGGCTTGTGTGCCACTCCTGATTCCTGTGTGCGTCATCTCTCACTCAGTGGCCCATAGAAAGCATATAGTTTGTTACATTTGTTTTCTAAATTCTCCCTGCAAAAATCTTTTTTTTTTTTTTGGGGGGGTTTCTAAAGTGTTCCTGAAAAAAATAAAAATAAAAAAAAAATAATAGTGTGACATTAATATTAACATTTGTGCTTCAGTGACAGTCCTGCGTGTGGGGCATCTCTCTAATTTGCAGCCACCAAAAAAAGAGTGTGTAACATTGGGCCTGATTTTCGCTGTGGTCTCACCAACCTGTAAAGGGGTAGCTAAATCATACTGAAGTTATAGCTCACCGTGTAAGTTGTGTGACTGCAACAAATAACGTTAGTTTGGTTACGTTTTTAAAACAATGAGGAAGTCTAGTGGAAGAGGTCGTGGCCGGGGGCGTTCATTGTCAGCTGGTAATGAGGGTAGTGGTAGTGGTGGAGCATCAGGTGGTCGTGGGGGAAAAAATATTGCACCTAAGTTTGGAGCTGTGGAGCCAGGTTCGTCGTCCGGCTACACAAGGCCTCGAACGCTCCCTTTTCTGGGATTAGGAAAACCGCTTTTAAAGCCGGAGCAGCAAGAGCAAGTTTTGGCTTATCTTGCTGACTCAGCCTCTAGCTCTTTTGCCTCATCTCGTGAAACTGGTAAAAGTAAAAGCAGCGCGTCGTTAGTGGATGTTCACGGTCAGGGACAAGTCACTTCCTTGTCCTCTTCAGCAAAAACAACAACAGAGAAGAATGCAGCAGGCGACACAACGGGTTACTCCATGGAGCTCTTTACACATACCGTCCCTGGCTTAGAAAGTGAAGCAGTTAACAGTCCATGCCCATTACAAATTGAATCTGACATGGAGTGCACTGACGCACAGCCACAGCCAGACTACTATGCTGGTCCTTTGACTCAGACCACAACATTGCCCTCGCAGGGTGCTGATCAAGAATCAGACCCTGATGAGACTATGTTGCCCCATCACGAACGCTATACCACCGAACGACACGGTGACACAGACGAAGTTGCGCAGGAGGTACAAGAAGAGTTATTAGATGACCCAGTTCTTGACCCCGATTGGCAGCCATTGGGGGAACAGGGTGCAGGCGGCAGCAGTTCTGAAGCAGAGGAGGAGGAGGGGCCGCAGCAGGCATCAACATCGCCACAGGTTCCATCTGCCGGGCCCGTATCTTGCCCAAAACGCGTGGCAAAGCCAAAACCTGGTGGAGGACAGCGTGGCCATCCGGTTAAAGCTCAGTCTGCAATGCCTGAAAAGGTATCCGATGCTAGAAAGAGTGCAGTCTGGCATTTTTTTAAACAACATCCAATTGATCAGCGCAAAGTCATCTGTCAAAAATGTTCTACTTCCTTAAGCAGAGGTCAGAATCTGAAAAGTCTCAATACTAGTTGCATGCATAGACATTTAACCACCATGCATTTGAAAGCTTGGACTAACTACCAAACGTCCCTTAAGGTTGTTGCACCCTCGGCCAATGAAGCTAGTCATCAACGCAACATCCCTTCCGGCAGTGTAGGACCACCATTTAGCGCACCACCTGCTGTATCTGTGCAGGTATCTTTGCCAGGCCAAAGCAGTCAGGGTCAGGGAATCACCAGTTTCGTAGTAGGAAACACTGCATCTAGGGCACCGGCGGCAACAATACCATCTCCCACCGTCTCTCAGTCTGCCATGTCCACCGGCACCCCCGCTAGTTCCACGATCTCCAGCTCTCCAGTCCAGCTCACCCTACATGAGACTATGGTTAGAAAAAGGAAATACTTAGCCTCGCATCCGCGTACACAGGGTTTGAACGCCCACATAGCTAGACTAATCTCGTTAGAGATGATGCCCTACCGGTTAGTTGAAAGCGAAGCTTTCAAAGACCTGATGGACTACGCTGTACCACGCTACGAGCTACCCAGTCGACACTTTTTTTCCAGAAAAGCCATCCCAGCCCTCCACCAGCATGTTAAAGAGCGCATCGTCCATGCACTCAGGCAATCTGTGAGCACAAAGGTGCACCTGACAACAGATGCATGGACCAGTAGGCATGGCCAGGGACGTTACGTGTCCATCACGGCACACTGGGTAAATGTGGTGGATTCAGGGTCCACAGGGGACAGCAAGTTTGGGACAGTTCTGCCTAGCCCACGGTCTAGTAAACAGTTGTCTGTAGCCGTTCGCACCCCCTCCTCCTCCTCCTCCTCGTCCTCCTGCAGAAGCAAGAGCTCGTCCACAGACCGCAGTCGCACAAACACTCCATCCGCACCTGCCACTGTTGCACACCAGGTCTCCCATTATGGGGCAGCTACTGGCATACGTCAGCAGGCTGTATTGGCTATGAAGTGTTTGGGCGACAATAGACACACCGCGGAAGTTCTGTCCGAGTTCTTGCAGCAAGAAACGCAGTCGTGGCTGGGCACTGTAGATCTTGAGGCAGGCAAGGTAGTGAGTGATAACGGAAGGAATTTCATGGCTGCCATCTCCCTTTCCCAACTGAAACACATTCCTTGCCTGGCTCACACCTTAAACCTGGTGGTGCAGTGCTTCCTGAAAAGTTATCCGGGGTTATCCGACCTGCTCCTCAAAGTGCGTGGACTTTGCGCACATATCCGCCGTTCGCCTGTACACTCCAGCCGTATGCAGACCTATCAGCGTTCTTTGAACCTTCCCCAGCATCGCCTAATCATAGACGTTGCAACAAGGTGGAACTCAACACTGCACATGCTTCAGAGACTGTGCGAACAGAGGCGGGCTGTTATGTTTTTGTGGGAGGATACACATACACGGGCAGGCAGTAGGATGGCAGACATGGAGTTGTCAGGTGTGCAGTGGTCGAAGATTCAAGACATGTGTCAAGTCCTTCAGTGTTTTGAGGAATGCACACGGCTGGTTAGTGCAGACAACGCCATAATAAGCATGAGCATCCCCCTAATGCGTCTGCTGATGCAAAGTTTGACGCACATAAAGGAGCAGGCGTCTGCACCAGAGGAAGAGGAAAGCCTTGATGACAGTCAGCGATTGTCTGGTCAGGGCAGTGTACATGACGAGGTACCGGGCGAAGAGGAGGTGGAGGATGAGGAGGATGATGGGGATGAGTATATTTTTAATGAGGAAGCTTTCCCGGGGGCACGGGAAATTGGTGGCGTGGCAAGGCCGGGTTCTGGTTTTTTGAGGGACACAAGTGACGTAGATTTGCCTGCAACTGCCCCTCAACCAAGCACAACCGCAGATTTGACAACGGGAACTTTGGCCCACATGGCGGATTATGCCTTGCGTATCCTCAAAAGGGACACACGCATTACAAAAATGATGAACGATGACGATTACTGGTTGGCCTGCCTCCTTGATCCTCGCTATAAAGGCAAATTGCAAAATATTATGCCACATGAGAACTTGGAACTAATATTAGCAACAAAACAATCAACTCTTGTTGACCGTTTGCTTCTGGCATTCCCTGCACACAGCGCCCGTGATCGTTCTCACACGAGCTGCAGGGGCCAGCAGACCAGAGGAGTTAGAGGGGCAGAAATCAGAAGTGGCGTTGGCCAGAGGGGTTTTCTGACCAGGTTGTGGAGTGATTTTTCTATGACCGCAGACAGGACAGGTACTGCAGCATCAATTCAAAGTGACAGGAGACAACATTTGTCCAGTATGGTTACAAACTATTTTTCATCCCTTATCGACGTTCTCCCTCAACCGTCATTCCCATTTGATTACTGGGCATCCAAATTAGACACCTGGCCAGAATTGGCAGAATATGCATTGCAGGAGCTTGCTTGCCCGGCAGCTAGTGTCCTATCAGAAAGAGTATTCAGTGCTGCAGGTTCAATACTAACAGAAAAAAGGACTCGTCTGGCTACCCAAAATGTAGATGATCTAACCTTCATTAAAATGAACCACAACTGGATTTCAAAATCTTTTGCCCCACCCTGCCCGGCTGACACCTAGCTTTCCTATGAAAAGGTCTTGCCTGTGGACTATTCTGAATGACTTTTCCAATCTCGTAATTTTCTTCACCTGATTGTCCAGCATACGACATGTTTCCACCTCACGAAATGGCCAAACTCCCCACACGGGGCCGTGCTATCGCCACTTTGCGCTTGGACCCTTGAGAGTGCTGTTTGTCTGAAGAGGTGGGTGTGGCCGCTTTTGGTCGACGGCACTGCCACTGGGTCCCTCATAGTACAATAAAGTGTCTCTGGCGGTGGTGGTGCGCACCCAACGTCAGACACACCGTTGTAATATGAGGGGCCCTGTGCCTGTAACGCCGGCCACAAGACAGTTCCCCCCCCCAGCTCAAACAGTGCTCTACCACTAGCAAAATTATCTCTCACAGCTTCACCAATGTGTAGTCTAGGCGCTGACATCCTTCAATGCCTGGCACTGACAATACCATTGTTTTGACATTTTTGTTATGTTAGGCCTTCGAAGCCTGTCTGCGGTCCCTTCTTTCTACAACTACTACACTGACCAGGCCACTGCTGGCCGTGTTACCCTGGAACCAATTTAAAAGTGCCTACAGTCAGCCCAATTTTGTTATGTTAGGCCTTCGAAGACTGTCTGCCGTCACTCCTTCCACTAGACTTCCACTGACCATACACTGCTGCCCATGTACCCCTGGAACCAATTTAAAGTGCCTACAGCCAGCCCAATTTTGTTATGTTAGGCCTTGGAAGCCTGTCTGCGGTCACTCCTTCCACTAGACTTCCACTGACCAGACCACTGCTGCCCGTGTACCCCTGGAACCAATTTAAAAGTGCCTACAGCCAGCCCAAGTTTGTTATGTTAGGCCTTGGAAGCCTGTCTGCGGTCACTCCTTCCACTAGACTTCCACTGACCAGACCACTGCTGCCCGTGTACCCCTGGAACCAATTTAAAATTGCCTACAGCCAGCCCAATTTTTTTATTTTAGGCCTTCGATGCCTGTCTGCGGTCCATTCTTTCAACTACTACTACACTGACCAGGTCACTGCTGCCCGTGTACCCCTGGAACCAATTTAAAATTGCCTACAGCCATGTGTTATTATTTTAGGCCTTCGATGCCTGTCTGCGGTCACTCCTTCCACTAGGCCTCCACTGACCACACCACTGCTGCCCGTGTACCCCTGGAACCAATTTAAAATTGCCTACAGCCAGCCCAATTTTTTTATTTTAGGCCTTCGATGCCTGTCTGCGGTCCATTCTTTCAACTACTACTACACTGACCAGGTCACTGCTGCCCGTGTACCCCTGGAACCAATTTAAAATTGCCTACAGCCATGTGTTATTATTTTAGGCCTTCGATGCCTGTCTGCGGTCACTCCTTCCACTAGGCCTCCACTGACCACACCACTGCTGCCCGTGTACCCCTGGAACCAATTTAAAATTGCCTACAGCCAGCCCAATTTTTTTATTTTAGGCCTTCGATGCCTGTCTGCGGTCCATTCTTTCAACTACTACTACACTGACCAGGTCACTGCTGCCCGTGTACCCCTGGAACCAATTTAAAATTGCCTACAGCCATGTGTTATTATTTTAGGCCTTCGATGCCTGTCTGCGGTCACTCCTTCCACTAGGCCTCCACTGACCACACCACTGCTGTCCGTGTACCCCTGGAACCAATTTAAAATTGCCTACAGCCATGTGTTTTTATTTTAGGCCTTCGATGCCTGTCTGCGGTCCATTCTTTCAACTACTACTACACTGACCAGGGCACTGCTGGCCGTGTACCCCTGGAACCAACATCAGAAAATATAAAAATAAGTATTTTGCTTATAAAAAAGAAAATACTGGTGAGATATCAAATGCAGACATTTTAACATTAAAAACAAACACACAACTAAAATCTGGTACAGTACTAAAAATGGCCACCAGCTACAATTACTTTCTCCTGCAAGTAGTTAACTGAAAGTTTTTTTAAATTGAAAACACACATATGGCATCCACCGAGTGTTGTCCTGTCGCGTCTTCTTTATATTATTGCCGAGAAGATGCAAAATAATGAAAATAATAAAATCATTAATTACCAAAATAATAGAGAAAGTCAACACCACATTGCAAATAAACATTCATTCCAAATAAAGAAGCAGGGCGCGTCCGAGGGTGAGTATATACCTAATAAGAATCTAATCACCCTCGGACGCGCAATGCTTATTTCCAACAGCCTTCCTTCCTAAGAATCATCCCTTCCGTCGTGTAGAGAGACGTTGTGTTACACTCCAAGGTGTTCCCCAGGTTGCCTTTCCTGAGCTTCGATCTTCCGGCTCTCGTTTAGTAGTTCTTGGAAACTACACTGCATTAGGCCTTCAAATTGGGTATGGGGTGTAGAGAGAGGGTGTGTTACACTCCAAGGTGTTCCCCAGGTTGCCTTTCCTGAGCTTCGATATTCCGGCTCTCGTTTAGTAGTTGTTGGAAACTACACTGCATTAGGCCTTCAAATTGGGTATGGGGTGTAGAGAGAGGGTGTGTTACACTCCAAGGTGTTCCCCAGGTTGCCTTTCCTGAGCTTCGAAATTCCGGCTCTCGTTTAGTAGTTGTTGGAAACTACACTGCATTAGGCCTACAAATTTGGTATGGGGGAAACATTGGCGCATCTGCGGTCCCTCCTTCCTCTAGGCCTCCACTGACCTGTCTACTGCTGCCCGTGTTCCCCTGGAACCAATTTTAAATTGCCTACAGGCAGCCCAATTTATTATGTTAGGGCTTCGAAGCCTGTCTGCGGTCCCTCCTTCCACTAGGCCTCCACTGACCTGTCTACTGCTGCCCGTGTACCCCTTGAACCAACATCATAAAATAAAAAAAAAAGGATTTTGCTTATAAAAAAGAAAATACTGGTGAGATATCAAATGCAGACATTTTGACATTAAAAACAAACAAACAGCTAAAATCTGGTACAGTACTAAAAATGGCCACCAGCTACAATTACTTTCTCCTGCAAGTAGTTAACTGAAAGGTTTTTTAAATTGAAAACACACATATGGCATCCACCGAGTGTTGTCCTGTCGCGTCTTCTTTATATTATTGCCGATAAGATGCAAAATAATGAAAATAATAAAATCATTAATTACCAAAATAATAGAGAAAGTCAACACCACATTGCAAATAAACATTCATTCCAAATAAAGAAGCAGGGCGCGTCCGAGGGTGAGTATATACCTAATAAGAATCTAATCACCCTCGGACGCGCAATGCTTATTTCCAACAGCCTTCCTTCCTAAGAATCATCCCTTCCGTGGTGTAGAGAGACGTTGTGTTACACTCCAAGGTGTTCCCCAGGTTGCCTTTCCTGAGCTTCGATCTACCGGCTCTCGTTTAGTAGTTGTTGGAAACTACGCTGCATTAGGCCTTCAAATTGGGTATGGGGTGTAGAGAGATGGTGTGTTCCACTCCAAGGTGTTCCCCAGGTTGCCTTTCCTGAGCTTCGATCTTCCGGCTCTCGTTTAGTAGTTCTTGGAAACTACACTGCATTAGGCCTTCAAATTGGGTATGGGGTGTAGAGAGAGGGTGTGTTACACTCCAAGGTGTTCCCCAGGTTGCCTTTCCTGAGCTTCGATATTCCGGCTCTCGTTTAGTAGTTGTCGGAAACTACGCTGCATTAGGCCTACAAATTGGGTATGGGGTGTAGAGAGAGGGTGTGTTACACTCCAAGGTGTTCCCCAGGTTGCCTTTCCTGAGCTTCGATATTCCGGCTCTCGTTTAGTAGTTGTCGGAAACTACGCTGCATTAGGCCTACAAATTGGGTATGGGGTGTAGAGAGAGGGTGTGTTACACTCCAAGGTGTTCCCCAGGTTGCCTTTCCTGAGCTTCGATCTTCCGGCTCTCGTTTAGTAGTTGTTGGAAACTACGCTGCATTAGGCCTTCAAATTGGGTATGGGGTGTAGCGAGAGGGTGTGTTACACTCCAAGGTGTTCCCCAGGTTGCCTTTCCTGAGCTTCGATCTTCCGGCTCTCGTTTAGTAGTTCTTGGAAACTACACTGCATTAGACCTTCAAATTGGGTATGGGGTGTAGAGAGAGGGTGTGTTACACTCTAAGGTGTTCCCCAGGTTTCCTTGCCATTGCTTCGGTCTTCCGACTCTCGTTTAGTAGTTGTAGAAAAGTACACTGCATTAGGCCATACAAAATGGGTATGGGGTGGAGAGAGATGGTGTGTTACACTCCAAGGTGTTCCCCAGGTTGCCTTTCCTGAGCTTCTATCTTCAGGCTCTCATTAAATTGTGGTTAAATGGAACAACTGCATTTGGCGTACTAGTTGGTTTGGGGCCTACTATCGGTGTCTGCCACTCCTTGCTGTTCTCCTCCACTGAACAAAGCTGTGCCGCCTGTTTACTACGGTTGCCAATTTTGAACTGCATTTCGACTACTTACTGATTTGGCCCTACTCTCTGTGTCAGCCTCTCATTCCAGTTGTCCTCCACTGCAATGCCCCCTGGTTATTCCTGTGTTACCAATTTTGAACTGCATTTAGCCCACTTTCTTCTTTGGGCCTATATCTGTGTTTCCACTTCATCGTGCCCATTGCCCAGCCAGTGATAGATGAGTCTGCTGGTACATTGACCCATAACGCAACATTCCCCGTGCACGCTACACAACAACATTGTGACCCTGCTGAAAGTCAGGTTGCTCTTCCCGCATACCATACCACCTTACACGGGGACAAAGAGGAAGGTGCAGATGAAAGTGCAGGTTCCTTCATCAGGTGGGGGGAGGAATACTAGTTGGCGACGTCACTGGCACAGGGCCTCTCATAGTACGCAAAAGTGTTGCTGCCGGTGGGAGGCGCCCCCGCCGTGCAAACACACCGCTGTACTTTGAGGGGCCCTGTGCCAGTGCCAATGCCAACGAGTGGGCCCCCCCTGCTTGCTCAGGTTCACAGCACTTGCAAAGTTGAAATACTTACCTCTCCCTGCTCCACTGCCGTGACGTGGTCCAGATTTCCTGGGCCCACTAATTACTTGAACCAGCCCTACCCCCCACAACTTTAGCCAAATGACCCCCAATTTCAAATGCCTTCCAATTATTATAAGGTAAATTACGCTTGGCAAGCTTCATTAAGAAGAATGGATGGTTTTGACATTAAAATGGGCACTCTAGGTGTTTTCCTGGCCCCCACTCACTGCCGACTATGCTGCCCCATTGACTTGCATTGGGTTTCGTGTTTCGGTCGATCCCGACTTTACGTCATAATCGGCCGATTTCACTCGACCCGACTTTGGACATAGTCGGGTTTCGCAAAACCCGGCTCGACTCTAAAAAGGTCAAGGTCGCTCAACTCTAGTGCCAACCTGTTTTTAAAGGGGCCAAAAGTAATTGGACAGATTCAATAATTTTAAATAAAATGTTCATTTTTAGTACTTGGTTGAAAACCCTTTGTTGGCAATAACTGCCTGAAGTCTTGAACTCATGGACATCACCAGACGCTGTGTTTCCTCCTTTTTGATGCTCTGCCAGGCCTTCACTGCAGTGGTTTTCAGTTGCTGTTTGTGTGTGGGCCTTTCTGTCTGAAGTTTAGTGTTTAACAAGTGAAATGCATGCTCAATTGGGTTGAGCTCAGGTGACTGACTTGGCCATTCAAGAAAATTCCACTTCTTTGCTTTAATAAACTCCTGGGTTGCTTTGGCTTTATGTTTTGGGTCATTGTCCATCTGCAGTATGAAACAACGACCAATCAGTTTGGCTGCATTAGGCTGGATCTGAGCTCACAGTATGTCTCTGAATACCTCAGAATTCATTCGGCTGTTTCTGTCCTGTGTCACATCATCAATAAACACTATTGGCCCAGTGCCACTGGCAGCCATGGATGTCCAAGCCATCACACTGCCTCCGCCGTGTTTTACAGATGATGGGGCATGCTTTGGATCATGAGCTGTACCACGCCTTCCCCATACTTTTCTCTTTCCATCATTCTGGTAGAGGTTGATCTTGGTTTCATCTGTCCAAAGAATGTTCTTCCAGAACTGTGCTGGCTTTTTTTAGATGTTTTTTAGCAATGTCCAGTCTAGCCTTTTTATTCTTGATGCTTATGAGTGGCTGCACCGTGCAGTGAACCCTCTGTATTTACTTTCATGCAGTCTTCTCTTTATGGTAGATTTGGATATTGATTCGCCGACCTCCTGGAGAGTGTTGGTCACTTGGTCGGCTGTTGTGAAGGGGTTTCTCTTCACCATGGAGATTATTCTGCGATCATCCACCACTGTTATCTTCCGTGGCGCCCAGGTCTTTTTGCATTGATGAGTTCACCATTGCTTTCTTTCTTTCTCAGGATGTACCAAACTGTAGATTTTGCCACTCCTAATATTGTAGCAATTTCTCGGATGGGTTTTTTCTGTTTTCGCAGCTTCAGGATGACTTGTTTCACCTGCATGGAGAGCTCCTCTGACTGCATGTTTACTTCACAGCAAAACTTTCCAAATGCAAGCACCACACCTCAAATCAACTCCAGGCCTTTTATCTGCTTAATTGAGAATGATATAACGAAGGGATTGCCCACACCTGTCCATGAAATAGCCTTGGAGTCAATTGTCCAATTACTTTTGGTCCCTTTAAAAACAGGGTGGCACGTGTTAAGGAGCTGAAACTCCTAAACCCTTCATCCAATTTTAATGTGGATACCCTCAAATGAAAGCTGAAAGTCTGAACTTCAACTGCATCTGAATTGTTTTGTTTAAAATTCATTGTGGTAATGTCTATAACCAAAATTAGAAAAATGTTGTCTCTGTCCAAATATATATGGACCTAACTGTATGTAGTGTTTTTTTTTTTTTACTTTTAGGATGGTAACCAGGGTAAACATCGGGTTACTAAGCGCGGCCCTGCGCTTAGTTACCCGATGTTTACCCTGGTTACCAGTGAAGACATCGCTGAATCGGTGTCACACACGCCGATTCAACAATGTCTGCGGGGAGTCCAGCGACCAAATAAAGTGCTGGACTTTCTTCCCCGACCAGCGACAGCACAGCAGGGGCCTGATCGCTGCTGCCTGTCACACTGGACGATATCGCTAGCGAGGACGCTGCAACGTCACGGATCGCTAGCGATATCGTCTAGTGTGACGGTACCTTTACTCCAGAGCTTATATTACATGAAGGGGGAGTTACCAGTTTGATATGTAATGGCCGCTCTCTGCTCTCCTGATCTCACTGCAGCAGCCTGCTTATCCTGATGAAGGCTAAGTGGTGGGCCAAAAATGTTTAACTATTTATTGCCTGAATGCACAATAAATGAACACAAAATCATTATTTTCCAAGTTTTGAGTGCAAGTTTTTTTTGAACATTGGATACTGCGGGCTGGATACCCTACTTGTGCACCAACAACCACCCCACACAAAGTGCCATGTCCTTTCCGTATAAAAGGATTTCTTAGCTGTTGAAATCCGTCTTGTGGTTGTTGTTTAATCTTTATTTACAGTTTTGAGTTAAAGATATGCTCATGCTCCGGGGCGGCCTGTGGAGGGGGTCTTCACGTGGTGCTCTGCTTAGGTATTCATGTGTATGGCTTCTGACAGGTCCCTGAACCCTTAGAGACCTGCACCTTAGTTTACATAATGAATATTTTGTGGGCTATAATAAAAATCATACTGTACAGTAGGCTGTGGGAGGGCCATCATACTCTATAAGAGGCTATGGTTGGATTGTCATACTGTATGGGGGCTGTGGATGGACTATCATACTATATGAAGGGCTTTGGGGGGACCATCATACTGTATGGAGACCATTATACTCTGTGAGAGGGGCTTTAGAGGAAACTTTTGAAAAGGTCAGGTTTTTTGTATTACTTTTTGGTTGCTATCATAAGAAAATAACATTTCTTTGCCTTCCTACTTGCAATTTAGGCTGTGATACAGTTAATTTGTTGAAATTTCACTTGGTAAAATGTTTTTTTTTCTATTTTTTTATTTCTTTGTAATTTTTAGTCTAATTTTACACTTTTAAAAACCCTTAAACATATATCCCAATTTCAGAAAAATTGTATTCTAACTAAATTTGCAAATTCATTTTACCATGAACAAATTATGGGATTAATGATACACAGTTTCAAGGATCTTAATAAAGTTTCTAAAGGATCATTTTGTACAAAACCTCTTCCAGCTATTCTCCAACTCCTAAATGTAATATGGGTTAATTTCCATATCACTCCTGGCCAGCTTGAATAACAAGAATAATATTAGTAATGTCCAGATGCACATAATTCTGGCTAGATGTCTCTTGCCAAAAGCAAACTGAATCGGAAGTCAGTGTCAATCACAGGCAATAGACTATGTTAATGCCTTTCAAAGAGTTTATTCGTTTTCAAAAATAGTGCTTATTAATAATGCATCACTTTAGTACCACGAAGGAATGTGGCTTATAGAACAGTTATAATTCATTGTTCATTACATCTCTGATGAACAATGAAGCACATTTCTGAAGGGCAATTTTTCTTTATTCTTTGGATAGATGCAAATGCGATCTCTTGCAAAACATTATTAATTGTGTAGTATTTTCTTTGTATTTTTCTTAATCTGAACCCAGTATATTTCATTTGTTTGAAATGAAAATTAAATATCTATAGTAACAAAGACTTTAAATCTTCATGTGGAAGATACCATAGAATTTTTATTTTTTTTAATATTTTTATGTGCACTAAAAGTAGATGTTCATATCCTCTTTCAATCAAATATTTAAGGTGCCTCTACCACAGATTCAATAATCTGCTATGATTAAACGGAGCCTGTCAATATGACAATGCAGTCCAGCCTGCAGCCACCATGTTATAGAGCAGGGGCAGCTGAGCTGACTGATATATAGTCTTGATCAAAAATATTTAGTACGTATAACTCGTATAACCTGTGTTAGGCTAGGTTCACATTGCGTTAGGGCAATCCGTTAAGCGCATAGCGCTAGCGGATTGCGCTAATGCAATGTTTATTTTGGGGCCGCGTTCGCCGTCCCCGCTAGCGCAGATCTCAGCGAGGGACGGGCCTCGGATGCTCCTCGGACGCTGCAAGGTCCGTCACAAAAGAACGGCACATCGCTAGCGCCTGCCGAAAATGGCAAGCGCTAGCGATGCGCTACAGGCAGAAATCACATTGCTGTCAATGGGTGCGCTAACGGACCCGTTGCACGGCGTTAATTGCAACATTTTTGCCTTGCAACGCAGTCCGTTATTGTTAACCCATTAACGCAATGTGAACCTAGCCTTATTATCATTTAAACACCTGGTCTTTCTTGGATTTTCGGTCTAGTGGTCGGTCCTTATAGAGTTTCCTTGTATAAGTATGCATACAGAGAAAGCTGTCAATCACTGATAGGACAGCCCACTTAACAAAAAATCACAGAAAAATCAGAGGATTACATGACTAAAATATGGGCTAAATTGAATGTTTTCTCACAGAACTATATATCAATCTACTCCATCACATGGTGTCTGCAGATAGGACTGCATTTTCATGGGGATAGTTTCCCTTTAAAATAGTACCAGAAGACATTATTTAAGTATTGCAATGGATCTGTCACAGCTTTGCAGCTTCTGTTTTACATAGCACTGTAATTAGTTTTATGATTTTAGAAGCCTTATTTATATTTTAAGAACTTTATGGATTATTTATCTACTAAATGTACATTGTTCTCTTAAGTTATTATAATTTCTTTCTGAAAACCATTTTTTCATCGAAAAAATTGTATTAGTGGTCTCTGCTATAAGGTACTGGTTTCTAACAGGCATAGGTGGTGTCTATCAAGATATGGATCTATCATAGCACTGTACCTTATGTTGCAAACAATCATATTTATACTTTCAGATTTCAGGAACCTTACTTATATTTTAAGATTGATTTGAAATGGATACCTGCAGCATGTCATTTGTTCCGTTATGACAAATTATTTTTATTTACGCTCAGAAATCAAAGGCAGTTGAAATTTTTCAATGACTGGGTCATAACTAGAATCTGCCAAAATCCAAGTGTGCAAATAGTGTGAATGTAACAGGGAAATTCAATTTGCAATTTATGTATATTGCAGGTTCTTTTCTATGCTCTGGGAGAGAGGGTGGTTCTGACTCAAAAAAATAATAAACATAGGAAATAAAAAGAAAAATATTAACTCGCCTGCCTTGCCAGCCATTCAGACCTTTTCTTTTCCTCCTCCCATCACCTGCATCCTCTTCGGCCTGCTTCACTCTACATTGGGGCTTATTGTGATGAGTAGGACGTTATTGGGCTTCGTGCCATCGCAATGCAGATTTTAGTGTCATGACACGTGTTCCATAAGATACAGAATAAGTCTCGGGCAACACATGCCTTACAGTTGCCTTAAGATGCCTTACATCAAAGTGCGTCACAATTGCACAACATGTACTGACTTTAGAGCCCTACTCAGAGCCTGAAGCCCCAGCATAGAGTGAAGCATTCTGAAGGTGATGCACGCAACAGGGGAAGGTAACAAGGAGAAACACGAAGACTCAGACTGCAAACTGTAGGGGTGGCAGGACAGGTGAGTTGTGAGATAGTTAATTTTTGTTAACCTTTTGAAAGCCCTAAATTGTTTCAGTTGCGAAGTATTTGGCTAAACATGCAAGGAGAAAATTGCTAAAAAATCTAATTGTGGAAAACCCACACTTTTATAAAATTTCAAATCACATTCAATTCCACTGAAACGAATATGTTCATCCCTACTTATAACAAATTCCCAGTTGAAATATATCATGAAGTATAATTTTTCATATATTTCAATCTATCAACTAATAAAAAGGATGGGAGGAATTTTTTTTTTTTCATACCACCTTGCTATGAGATACCAGCTAGCAATTGCTATGAGCACACATTAGGAAATTTTAAAAGCTATAATGATAGTAAACTGATATAGAAAAAGATAAAGGGAGTTCTTGCTTTGCTATGCAGCAGCAGCAACAGCAGCTGATTGACTTGCTCGCAGAAGTGGTTCATGGAAGGCCGGCAGCCCCTCCCTCCAGTCCAGGTTACTTATGACACATACGTCAGGAAGGTGGTAAGATGAGCGATGCAAAAAATGACCCCGAGTGGTTATGTGGAGGCATTTTTGACTGTGTTCGAGCGTGTGGCGGAGTGTGAGAACCTACCACCAGAGCAGTGGGTGGAGTTGTTGGCACCCTATCTGACTAGTGAGCCCCAGAAGGCCTATTATGATTTGACATTACAGGATGGACAGGAGGGTGCCAAATTAAAAACTGAAATTTTGGCACACGCAGGAGTGACTATGTCAGTCAAAACACAAAGGGTTCAGCACTGGGTGTATTATGGGAACAAATCGTCTTGATTCCAAATGTTTTCTATGCTGCATCTTGTGCAGAAATGGTTGCAGCCAGAAGCCTCGACTCCAGCCCAGATCGTTGGAATATGGACAAACTCGTGGAACGGTACCAGGTGGTCAAGAAGTCCCTAAGAAAGCCAGGGGGTAGAGTGGTGCTTCTGTAGCGATTACAGGAAGCTCAATTATATGTCCAAGTTTGACACATATCTGATGCCTTGGGTCAATGAGATTATTGAACGGCTAGAATCAGCCATATATATTACCACCCTAGACCTAATGAAAGGGTACTGATAAATTCTCATGTCTCTAAGTGCCAAAAATAAGATGACCTTCTCTACACCTGACAGGTGCTTTCAGTTGACCCGGATGCAGTTCAGACTACAAGAAATCCCAGCTACCTTCCAGAAGTACACCGTCACTTACTTAGACGACATCATGATCTTCAGCCCAGATTGGGGAAGTCACCTGAATAAGGTACAGGCAGTACTAGATGCACTGAGGAAGGCAGGGTTTACAATAAAACCAAAGAAGTGTGCTCTCGTGAAAGAAGAAGGAAAGTACTTGGGCAACGTCATTGGAAAGGGCAAGATAAAGCCATAAATATCCAAGTGCAGAAGAAGAGAGAGGAACGCACTCACCGATCAGGTAAAATCCAATCCTTTATTCAAGCATGGACAAACTTAGCAGGGAGGGGAGTGGAGGATGACGGACGACGGCCGTTTCACGCTGACGAGTGCTTCTACGGGTCCATAAATAAAGAAGGTGGAGGCAATCCAAAAGTGGACTTAGCCGGTCTCCGAAAAGCAGCTTAGGGCATTACAGGGAATTGTGGGATATTATCAGCGATTTATCCCGAATTTCACCATGATAGCCATGCCCTTGATGGATCTTCTCAATGGCACAAAATCATCAATGGTCAAATTGTTCTCTGAAGCTGAGATGGCATTCCAGGAGTTGAAGCTAGTGCTGTGCATATAGTCGGTCTTGGTCGCACCAGACTTCACTAAGGACTTCATGCTCCAGACTGACATCTCAGAGGTCGGTGTGGGAACTTTGCTGTCCCACGAAATAGATGAGGATAAAAATCCAGTCCTGTACCTGAGTAGGAAACTTTCCTCCTGTGAGAACTAGACCATTATAGAGAAAGTGTTTGGCCATCAAGTGGGTAATTGACACCCTGAGATACTACCTGTTAGGCAACAGAAAGTTCAGGCTAGTGTCAGATCATGAGCCCCTGAGACGGATGAGAGAAAAGAAGGCGAATAATGCCTGGGTAACTAGGTGGTTTCTGGCACTCTAGGACTTTACTTTTCATGTGGAGCACAGGCCAGGGAAGTTGCATGGGAATGCAGATGCCCTGTCCAGGGTCTCCTGCTTAGCAAGTGAAGGTGCTAAAACCCCCAGCTTTCGGCAACGGGGGTTATTTGTGACAAAATCACTGGTAAAGTGCTGGAGGGCAGATAAGTTCCACTATGCTTAATGGCATCAGCGATGTTAAACCTATAGTTCCCTCCAGCACACTAAGTGATGTGAGAGTTAAGTTGAGTTGCATAATAGGCTGGCTTTTATGTGGACATCCATAGAGAGGATAGGAGGATGTCCACCTTATCTCCACCTGCAAAGCCAGCACTACTGTGTGCTGACCAAGACCTTTGTGATGTCACAGTCATATGATCTGTCACATGTGGGAGGAGTCACCATCATTGGTGGTATAGTCCATGTTATAGTCAGGCAAATTCATTAACATGAAGGAGAAAACAGACCCAAGCATGAAACCATTATAAGGGCCTAGGAAATAATGTAGTAACATAGGTAAACATAAGCCAGTAACAGAGTATATTATGACTTTACCGAATTACTATAAACCAAGTGGACAGAATGCAACGCTGTGGAATGGCAGTGCTTGCTAGAGCTGGGAAAAATCATAATGGCAAAAGAAGCGAGGTAACTTCTGAAGGCAGATCCGTTGAGTAAGAGAGCATCATAGAAGCAAAACACTTGTGGAGAGCACAGTGCCGGCGAATGGTGCATGCGTGACTTCTCAAGGGGCATCATAGAGTCCAGGAGATGGACTAATGACATGGCAGAAAGTGTGGAACCCATGTTCCGATGAGTGTTTTAGATCTGAAGTTGCTATGTAGGTATAGAGACAGTGGGAATTTTACCTGGGGGCAGACCTGGAATATGGAAGTTAGGCTGCAGCGGGGGGCCATGTTATGGAACGCTAGAAGAAAAAAGTATCATGCTTGAAGAGCAAAGGAACTGGATGTCGTAAAAATCAGAGGGATAATTTAAAAGTGCTCAATGACTCTGCAAATAAGAGAACCGATCATAAATTAAGTGCAAACATGAGTAAAGTATAATCCCTTTCAAGAAATTTATTTTTTATTTTGAGTAAGCAGATAAAACACGCTTGTGCATGGTGGACTATGCATTGACTATGCGTTAAACTCATTGAAATTGCAAAATTAGAATGGATCTTTTTCATGGATTCTGAATGGATACTGAGTCTGACAAAATGAAAGAAATTACCAATAAATTCACAGTATATAGAGACATTCGATAGGTTAGGAGCAACATGTTAGTGAAACGTGTATTCCCCTTTAGTTTACCCAAGTGGCGTTTACATATGGGACACATTATTAAAGTATTCTGTATATGTAATACATGTAGCCTACAAAAAGTGATAGGAGTATATTCTATAAGTAAAGTACAACCTTTTTATTGAAATATTACAAAATTATTATAAAATTGCAACACAGACATAAAATTTAGGACAGAGGTAGAATCAAGGAAAGACCACAATGCAGTCCCTTAACAGTATGCAAGCAGCACTGCTATCCATTAATTAAATGAAAGGGACATGTACAATAGGGGTTGCTATACATACACAGAACACAATAATGGTCTGCTGGGGAACAAAATCAAGAGTAGTATAATAATTAGCAATATGAAGTGACATCAAGTTCTTATAAGGTTAGTATAATGACTTCTTTGCCCAGCAAATTCAAAGGCCCAAAGTGAATTGTGTGATTATGGCTGACACACAATTAAAATTCAATGGTTGATCAATATAGACCAGACCCCATACCAATATGTATGATCGACCATACATTCACTACAATATACTCAAATTGTGGAAAAAAGAAAAATTGGAGTCCGGCTCAAAAGGACTGGATTTTCCTTTTCTTTTTTCTTTTTCAAAAGAAAATATAGTGTGTACAATAGATAAATTTACATGGTCGACATGATCCAGTCAACGCGTTTTGACTGCACTAGGCAGTCTTACTCTTGATGTGAGGCCAGGGTGAGGCCGGTATCTGAGCCCCAGGTGAATGAGCATAGAGCAACTGGATGAGCTGGAATCAAGTTTCTATACTCAGATTGTACCTCCATAAATTAAGTGTAGATAAAGTGTTAGAATAGCTTACCCATGTTGAACATTGACCAACCATTGAATTTAAGGGACTACATTGTGGTCTCTACTTACCTCTGTCCTAAATTTTATGTACTGCATGTGTTGTAATTTTATAATAATTTTGTAATATTTCAATAAAAAGGTTGTTTTACTTAAAGAAAGTACTCCATTCATTTTTTGTAGACTATATATAAAATGTAAGAGATTGTTGAATTCCGTGGTCTTATCAAAAAGATAAAGTGGTGAGTGTCCCAGTTGTATCTTTGATGATCATAGTAACAAGGAAACTGAGGTGGTGTAGAACATAGTGTATGTCAAAAGTGAGACTAGACCAGGTCGAGTTAAAGACTTGATGAAGGGAGAGAAGGGAATAAACCATTGCTGCACCAATGACAGATGACATCATCTATGTATCTCTTCCACAGCAAACAATTATCCTGGAACAATGAATTTGGATAGATGACTGATTCGTCGAAGGATGGCATGTAGCAGTTTGCGTAAGGGGTGCCACATTGGATGCCATTGCTACACCCTGTATCTGTAGATAAAACTGGGTTCATCAAATCACTGCATAGTCCTATCATTGTGGGATCATAATGTGATCAGTCCAGCAATCTGGTGACTGTTTCAATGGCTTTGAAATGACAAATTGATGGATAGAAGCTGTTCATATCAAATGAAACTGGGCATGTATCTTTATCAATATGCCCGACATCGGTAAAGATCTTTAGAAAGGAGATGGTGTCAAGAAAAAATTAACTGGTTCATTTCACAAATGGGTTTAATATTTTCTTTTTAAAAGAAGATGATTAAAGGAGAGAGGAGAGTCAGTTGAAGCCACAATGGGTCACCCTGGGGAATTGTCCAAACATTTATGTATTTTTGGCAATTTAATCTATAAAACAGTGGAGTGACTGGATGCTCATATAAAAAAGGAAATCATAGGTTTTGGAGTCAAAGAAATAATGTGTTTATCAAGTACATGTTTCATCTCTGGGAGAATATAGTGGTCTGGAGGGAACGCTGATGACAGAGGCCACCGGAGCAAAAATTGGGGATATTAAAATCTTAATAATTAATAATAATAATAATAATACTTTTATTTATATAGCACCAACATATTCCGCAGCGCTTTACAAATTATAGAGGGGATTTGTACAGACAACAGACATAACAGCATAACAAAAATCACAGTTCAAAATAGATACCAAGAGGAGTGAGGGCCCTGCTCGCAAGCTTACAAACTATGAGGAAAAAGGGGAGATACTAGAGGTGCGTGGTAACAATTGCTTTTGTTGTTTGGACCAGCCATAGTGTAAGGCTCAGGTGTTCATGTAAAGCTGCATGAACCAGTTAGTAGCCAAAGTATATAGCAGTTCAGACACAGAGGGCTATTAACTGCATAAATTGTATGAGAACATGATGCGAGGAACCTGATTTTGGTTTAACTTATGTGAATGGACCACACAGGGATAATTAGGTTAATGCGTTGAGGCGGTAGGCCAGTCTGAACAAGTGCGCTTTTAGGGCACGCTTAAAACTGTGGGGACTGGGGATTAATCGTATTATCCTGGGTAGTGCATTCCAAAGAATTGGCGAAGCACGTGAAAAGTCTTGAAGACTATAGTGGGAGGTTCTGATTATTGAGGATGCTATCTTCAGATCTTTAGCAGAACGGAGAGGACGGGTAGGGTGGTAGGCTGAGACCAGGGAGATGTAGGGTGGTGCTGAGCCATGGAGTGCTTTGTGAATGAGGGAAATAGCTTTGTACTGGATTCTGGAGTGGTTGGGTAACCAGTGTAATGACTGGCACAGGGTAGAGACATCGGTGTAATGGTTGGTGAGGAATATAATCCTGGCAGCAGCATTCAATACAGATTGGAGTGGGGAGAGTTTGGTAAGAGGGAAGCCATTTAGGAGAGGGTTACAATAGTCCAGACGAGAATGAATGAGTGAAAAAGTAAGAGCTTTTGCAGAGTTGAAAGTAAGAAAAGGGCGAATTCTAGAAATGTTTTTGAGTTGCAGATAAGAAGAGCGAGCCAATGATCGGATGTGAGGGGTGAAGGAAAGCCCAAGGCAGCGGGCATGTTGCTTGGGAGTAATGGTGGAACCACACACGGAGATGGCAATGTCAGGCAAAGGTAGGTTAGTAGAGGGAGAGAACATGAGGAGTTCAGTTTTTGACAGGTTCAGTTTCAGATAGAGGGAGGACATGATGTTAGAGACAGCGGTAACACAATCACTGGTGTTTTCTAAAAAGACAGGTGTGTGAGATCAGGAGAAGAAGTGTATAATTGGGTGTCATCAGCATAGAGATGGTACTGGAACCCAAATCTACTGACTGTTTGTCCAATAGGGGTAGTATTCAAAGTGAAGAGGAGGGGGCCTAGGACTGATCCTTGAGGAGCCCCAACAGTAAGGGGAAGGTGAGAGGAGGAGGAACCAGCAAAAGAAACAGTGAAGTAGCGATCAGAGAGATAGGAGGAGTACCAGGAGAGAACAGGGTCCTTGAGGCCGATGGAGCGGAGCATAGTGAGGAGGAGCTGATGGTCCACAGTGTCGAATGCTGAGGAGAGATCCAAGAGAATTAGCATGGAGTAGTGACCATTAGATTTAGCTGTTAGTAGATCATTAGAGACTTTAGTGAGGGCAGTTTCAGTAGAGTGTAAAGAGCGGAAACCAGATTGAAGAGGGTCGAGAAGAGAGTTATCTGAGAGATAGCAGGTAAGATGGGAGTGGACCAGATGTCCGAGGAGTTTAGAGAAGAAAGGAAGATTAGAGACAGGTCTATTATTAGCGGCACAGTTTTGATCGAGGGATGGTTTTTTAAGTAGTGGATGTATGATGGCATGCTTAAATGAAGAGGGAAAGATACCGGAAGAGAGAAAAAGGTGACAGCTGGGGAAAGGGACTGTAGGAGATGTGACTGAATGAGGTCACTGGTTCAAGTGGTCAGCAAGAAGATGCAAGGAGCCTGATTACTTCTTCTTCTGTTATTGGTTCAAAGTCAAAGAGTGATCTAGATGCTGTGGGGGAGGGAGGACAGTGCCTAGTATGAAGGAATTGAGAGATAATTTCCTGTCGGATGTGGTCAATTTTTTCTTTGAAGTAATTGGCCAGATCGTCAGCACGGAGATCTGTGGTTGGGGCCTGCACTCTTGGGTTGAGTAGGGACTGGAAAGTGTCAAAGAGACGTTTAGGGTTATTGGACAGGGAGGTGATAAGGGTGTTAAAATAGGTTTGTTTGGAGAGGTGAAGGGCAGAGTTGTATGTTTTAAGCATGAACTTATAATGGATGAAATCTTCAGGTAGATTAGATTTTCTCCACAGACGTTCAGCAATGAGTTAAAAAAAAAAATTCAACTGAAGAAGACAGTTATCTGCTGTCAAACCACATTGTGATTAAAGATTTTAATATCCCCAACTTTTGCTCAGGTGGCCTCTGTCATCAGCGCTCCCTCCAGACTGCTTTATTCTCTCAGTCTTCACTGCATCTCCCTCCTATAGGGACTGCGGCGATAGCTGCATCTGACAAGCCAACATCTCCTTTGATGCTCCAGGACCTTCCACCATGTGACCGGCAGGTCCCTGATCACTTGGGACGCATTGCTCAGAGTCTCCCACATGCCAGCATCTCTCCAGACTCAGCCACCTTTCTTTGCTCATCACCTTCCAGACATGACTGTGTCGATGCCTTCAAGCTGCAGTTCACCCACTCCACCGGACTAGGAACCCTTTCCAGCCACTTAAAGGGAACCTGTCTGTTGTGAATTCTGCTTTTGGGCTCCCTCCGGTGGTTGTAGGTGGTAATGCAGTTGTCCCTGGGCTGCAGTCCTGGACAGGTGTATCTGCTGATTGCAATTCAGACTGGGGTATTTAGGTTTGCAGGACTCATTAGTCCTTTCCAGTTGTCAATGTTTCTTGGGAAGTGTTGGACCTCTGTCTGGCTTCTGCTTAGCTGCCAATTCAGCAAAGATAAGTGTCTGTTTCTTTTTCTATGGCACACAAGCTGTGTGCTTGTTTTTTGATTGTATTTCTGCTCTGAGTGTAGGATTCTCTGGAGATGCAGATATACGTTCCACGTCTTTAGTTAGATGGAGGAATTTTTTGTATAATCTGCTGTGGATATTTTTGGAAGGGTTTTAATACTGACCGCACAGTACTCTGTCCTATCCTTTCCTATTTTAGCTAGAGTGGCCTCTTGTGCTAAATCCTGTTTTCTGCCTGTGTGTGCCTTTCCTCTCCTACTCACAGCCAATATTTGTGGGGGGCTGCCTATCCTTTGGGGTTCTGCTCTGAGGCAAGGTAGAATTCCTATTTCCATCTATAGGGGTATTTAGTCCTCCGGCTGTGACGAGGTGTCTAGGGTTTGTTAGGTACACCCCACGGCTACTTCTAGTTGCAGTGTTAAGATCAGGATTTGCAGTCAGTATAGTTACCACCTACTCCAGTGAAAGTTTTCATGCTGCTCCAAGGTCACCAGATCATAACACCTGTCACCCCGAAAATCGCGGGTGAGGTAAGCCCACCGGCATCAGGGGCTTATCTACAGCATTCTGTAATGCTGTAGATAAGCCCACGATGTTACCTCAAAGAGGAGAAAAAGATGTTAGATTATACTCACCCAGGGGCGATCCCGCTGCTGGTCCGGTCAGATGGGTGTCTCTGGTCTGCTGCGGCACCTCCCATCTTCATTCCATGACGTCCTCTTCTGATCTTCAGCCATGGCTCCGATGCAGGCGTACTTTGTCTGCCCTGTTGAGGGCAGAGCAAAGTACTGCAGTGCGCAGGCGCTGGGGCCTCTCTGACCTTTCCGGCGCCTGCGCACTGCAGTACTTTGTTCGCGGTGACAGGTTCCCTTTAACATTGTTATGCTTGTTCAGCATAAGCTACTATGGTGAGTAGGTCCGTGACCATTTTATATCCATTCCCCGGCTGATACCATTCATGTGCGCTCCCCTTTCTCTTTTGTTCCTATGTTTCATCTCTGTGCTCTTATTCTTAGTGGGATTCTCTTTCAAATTTTTATACACTGTAACATCATTGAATTGTGAAAAAATATCATATATACAATCTGTTTTTTATGACCACTATGGTGCCCCCTTGCACCATTTAATGATAATGTCGTCATCATTAAATTATAATTGTACTGCTTGTTGATTAAGGCAGGGGAAATTTCTGTTGCAAATAGACTGCCTTGATTATGTCTGTGCGCAGTGCAGCAAATTCCTTGTCAACAAAACCATTAAAAGTCTCAAGGTTCTGATAATGTGTTGAGAGCATGGGAAAGCGTGGTGATGGCTGGGGCTACCTGTGGTATAGCGTTAGACAAAAACTGTAGATTCCGAGCGAATTGCTGCAAATCTAATTCAATATTGAACATGTTATATTTGTAAGAGAGACAAAAGGACAGTGTTTTTTTTAAAATGCAAGTTTAACAGTCCCTAGTAATTTGAACGAGATATTCACAACAAGGGAGGTGTTAACTGGGACCGTGTCACCCGTGTTGTGTCTGAGGCCCCTCTTACATTGACCATGTCATCTTGTCTTTTTCTTCTGGGATATCATCTGGTTTGACATAAAAAAGATGCAGTGAACCATGTCTTTCATTGTTGGAGCTGGAAAGTGAATCAGTAGATTATTTTTGACCTCTTTAGTAGCTACTGTAGGTAATATAGGAATCTTTCCATTTGTAGAACCTGTTATGTAAGTAATTCTCCATGTGTTTTTCAAATTTGGATCACTTCTTAATTATGGCCTCCCTCCGATACTGGTTAGTGTATTGTCTTTGGATTGCCTTTACCTAAAAGAGCTCTTTCATACTTATTTTCGAGTGCGTAGTTCTCTACAATTCAATTAATGAGGTAGGACCCTCTTTAGACAGCAGCAGCAGGAGTGATGTGATTGTTACTCAACTCATTCCAAAGCACCTCTATTGGGTTGAGGTTGGATAATTGTTGAGGTAATGTCATTTGATGCAGCACTTCATAAATAGCCATTACATAACCTGAAGATGTGTTTTGGGAAACTCTCATTGCAGAATGATGTGGTAGCTATGCTGGGTAAGTGTGCCTTGAAATTGGAAAAAATTGCCAATATTTAAACTAGCAAACCACACCATCACACCTCCCCTCCATGCCTCATGATGGGCACTACACGTGGAAGCCATACTTCTCCTTTTCAGAGCACAAACACATGGTGGTTGGTACATAAAATTTTGACTCATCTGACTACAATACATATTTTTACTAATCCAATTTTCAGTCTTTGTGTTGCATCCTTAAAACAAGCCTCTTGTTCTGTGCAGTCATCAGTAGTGGATGTGTTTCCAGCAATTCAACCACTAAGGTCTGCTACTTGCTGTCTCTTCTTGACAGCTGATGTTCAGATATGTCAACTACCTGATGCCTATGCATTATTTATTTATAAGGCCTGCTTATATAGCTGTCAGCCATCTCTGCTTAGCACTCTCGCACTCTGTCTGTCTCTGTGTCATCTCTGACTGCCACTTATTTCTGGAGAACAAAAAGATCAGCAGTCAGAAATCAGACATGCTAGAGCCTTATTTTCACTGCCAATCATCAGTTTGGCGCCCACATACATATTAGACTGTCTGCAGGCTTAGCCAATGTTTGACTAATGGTCATGAAGGCCTTTGGTCACTACAACATTGATAAAGAGCATTAAATAAAAACCATAGAGAATGAAATGGTTAAACTCTTTTTGTGTCTCTTGTTTTTTGTTTCCTAAAAATGATTTACCTAAATCTTGAAATATAACTATCAATGTTCCCTCATTGTGCCTATTACTCTATTGTATTATTGTTTGTTATTTCTGTTTTTAATTTGGAAGATATGAAATATCTGAAACGCTGTGGTTTGCCTGGCCTATTGTAATAAATTATGAAAAAATTGCTACATGTCATTGTCCAGCTTTTAACCTCATTTAACCTTGTTATTTACCTCATATTTAACTTTTTTAAATGGTCATTGGTCATCCATCATCCATCTTCAGTTGATATACAGCTGCTTATTTTGCACAAAAACATTACAGCCAGTCTCAAATTATTTGTTTTCTTTAGTGGTGGAATGATTTATATTGCTAATGACTAACATAAAATGATTATAATCTAATAGGTAGGATGATTAAAAGAGGATCTGTCGGCTGTCCTAAAGTGTCAGATTTAATAAATATTTTTACTTCCAATGAAATAACGTTTCAGATGCATCTTTTCTTATAACGTTCCATTGTGCCAGTTCTCTGTTTTTCTCCTTAGAAATATATGGCTAAACTGCTAACTGTGAATTATTCTTCTTTTCAAATAGGTGATCTATTATACAACCTGATCTGGTCAGCAATGAAAAGACAGTGATAAACAGGCTAGGACTATATCCACAAATGTAACATCCAGTTGTCAATGTATTCATTCTTTTCTAGCAGAAATAAAATTAATTTGATTAAAGGAATTTTCTTACACAATGAACTATATGTCACACAAATGTTTGGCTGACTTGAAATAATACAAAAAAGTCTGACTATATTATGCCACACTGGTAATTTTGGGTAATAAATCAGATTAATGTCAGCTTCTCCAAAGCAAAAGAGCAGTAAAATGTTATAGACAACCTACATACGGTAATAGAAAATTCCAAAATATGACACCAAAATCATATAACAGCCCAAAAATACTACCATATAATATATAAACTAAACTCTGTATTCAAAAAGTAGGCAAAAATAAATTTTTGAAATATTTTATTAATTGAACATGGAAAACAAATTTAAGAACAATATACAACACAAGGAATTATTAAAAAGTATATTAAAAAAAGAGACAGAAGAAGGCATGCACCAATGGAAAACAGTCACAGGATATCACAGCCTATATGATTAAATGTATAGCAGTAATTCATGAAATATCGGTATATATATTTATAAAAGATTTATTGTAGGAATATATTTACTTGCATAGTCTGTAATATCCTGCCACTGTTTTCCATTAGAACTTGCCCTTTCCCTCTCCGTACTTTTATATATATTTTTTTTAAATCATGTATTGTGTTGTATGTTGTTCTTAATTTAGTTTTTCACATTTATTCAATCAATAAAATATTTTGTATACTTTATTATTGTCTACTTTTTTAAAACAGTATTTAGTTTACATAACAGAGTTATACGATGAAATATCAGGTTTTTCAAGGTATAAAAGTTGTCTTTCATGGTGTTCCTTATTACCGTATATACTCGATTATAATCCGAACCAAGTATAAGCCGAGACCCCTAATTTTGCCACAAAAAAATGGGAAAACTTAATGACTCGAGTATAAGCCTAGGGTGGAAAATGCAGCAGCTACCGGTAAATATCAAAAATACAAATAGATACCAATAAAAGTAAAATTAATTGAGACATCAGTAGGTTAAGTGTTTTTGAATATCCATATTAAATCAGGAGCCCCATATAATGCTCCATACAGTTCATGATGGGCCCCATAAGATGCTCCATACTAAAATATGCCCCATATAATACATAGTAACATAGTAACATAGTTATTAAGGTTGAAGGAAGACTTTAAGTCTATCTAGTTCAACCCATAGCCTAACCTAACATGCTCTAACATGTTAATCCAGAGGAAGGCAAAAAAAAACCATGTGGCAAAGAGTAAGCTCCACATTGGGGAAAGAAATTCCTTCCTGACTCCACATACGGCAATCAGAGTAGTTCTCTGGATCAACGCCCTATGAAGGAATCTAGTGTATATATCCTGTAACATTATACTTTTCAAGAAAGGTATCCAGTCCCCTCTTAAATTTAAGTAATGAATCACTCATTACAACATCATGCGGCAGAGAGTTCCATAGTCTCACTGCTCTTACAGTAAAGAATCTGCATCTGTTATTATGCTTAAACCTTCTTTCCTCCAGACGTAGAGGATGCCCCCTTGTCCCTGTTTCAAGTCTTTGATTAAAAAGATAATCAGAAAGGTCTTTGTACTGTCCCCTCATATACGTAGACATTAAAATAAGATCACCACTTAGCCTTCGTTTTTCCAAACTAAATAGCCCAAGTGTAATAACTTATCTTGGTATTGCAGACCCCCCAGTCCTCTAATAACCTTGGTCGCTCTTCTCTGCACCCGCTCCAGTTCAGCTATGTCTTTCTTATACACCGGAGACCAGAACTGTGCACAGTATTCTAGGTGTGGTCGAACTAGTGACTTGTATAGAGGTAAAATTATGTTCTCCTCATGAGCATCTATGCCTCTCATAATGCATCCCATTATTTTATTTGCCTTTGTAGCAGCTGCCTGACACTGGCCACTGAATATGAGTTTGTCATCCACCCATATACCAAGGTCTTTTTCATTGACAGCTTTGATCCACAAATGCTTATTATGGCCCCATAAGATGCTCCATACAGACATTTGCCCCATATAATGCTGCACAAATGCTGATTATGGCCACATAAGATGCTCCATAGACACATTTGCCACATATAATGCTGCACAAACATTGATTATGGCCCTATAAGATGCTCTGTAAAGATATTTGCCCCATATAATGCTCCACAAACGTTGATAATGGCCGTATAAGATGCTCCATAAAGATATTTGCCCCATATAAAGCTGCGCAAACATTGATTATGCCCCATAGGATGCTCCATAAAGACATTTGCCCCATATAAAGCTGCACAAACATTGATTATGCCCCATAATATGCTCCATAAAGACATTTGCCCCATATAACGCCGCACAAACATTGATTATGCCCCATAAGATGCTCCATGTAGACATTTGCCCCATATGCTGTTGCTGTGATAAAAAAAATCACATATTCACCTCTCATCGCTCAGGCCCCCGGCACTTGCTATATTCACCTGCTCCTCGTTCCTTCGCCGATGGCTCCCGCTCCATCTTCCCTGTCCTCTGCACTGACTATTCAGACAGAGGGCGGCGCACACTAATCACGTCATCCTGTCCTCTGACATGAGCGTCAGTGCTGAGGACAGGGAATATGCAGCGGCAGCCAGCAGCGATGGAACGGGGAGCAGGTGAATATTGCGAACTACGTTATACTCACCTGCTTCTGGCTTGGTCCCTGGTTCCCCGACACTGGCAGCTTTTTCCTGTATTGAGCGGTCACATGGTACCGCTCATTACAGTAATGAATATGTGGCTCCACCCCTATGGGAGTGGAGTGGGGTCCATATTCGTTACTGTAATGAGCGGTACCATGTGACCGCTCACTACAGGAAGAAGCTGCCGGCACCGGGGAACCAGGGACTGCGCCAGGAGCAAGTGAGTATGATTACACAGCTGCTGCTCCCCCTCTTCTGCCGTCCTCTGGGTATGACTTGAGCATAATCTGAGGGGCAATTTCAGCATAGAGTAAAGCATGACGAAGAAGATGCGCATGACCGGGAAAGGTGGAAAAAAGAGGTGTGCAGGACTGGATGGAGGACAGGTGAGTGGCGAAGTGAATATTATTTTTTTACCTTTGCCAATCCTCTTTAACTCAGCAAAATGGCATTAATACTGCTGAATTTGCGTGGAGTGAATTGCAAAATATTCATAATTTGGAGGGTATCAATTTTTGGCAAATTGTAGGGTAATTCAAATCCACTCTAATAAACTGTCACGGTGCCTGGATATCTATGCTGCAGGGGAAACTGCAAACAGCAGCTGAACAAAACGCCAAGTTACTAACCTGAACCCACGGGACCTTAGACATGAAACAGAGTGTACAGGTAATGAACAGGACCTAGACCATGTGACAGAGTGGGAGGAGGAAAAGGGGGCGGAGCCAGACGCCAGGGAAACAGAGAAAGGACAAGCACTAAAGAATTATCAAACAAGCAGAAGTCGGAGCCAGGAGATTACGAGGTACCAAAACAGAGAGACAGGGGATCCTCAGAAGCAAAGCCAGAGTTCAGAAGCCAGGAACACAAACAAGGTAAAGCACAGAAAGCAAGACAACGCTATGCAAACCAAGCACACAATCCAGGAGTCACGCATACAGACAAACACAGAATCTATAGCTGACAGAGAAACCAGGCTAGGAGCGAGTATAAATACCCCTCCCAATATAGAAAAGAGGCTAGCAAAAATTAACCCTGACAGGACATTAACCATGTCCTGACCATGACATAAACTCACATCTCTGCTTTTTACTATCATGATGCTACATTTATAGGAATAAAGTTGTACAAACTACATGGAAGATAAATGATTACTTTAAGTATTAAAGTTAACGCATGGCTTAATGATTTGCCACCCACTCAAGTCCACTTGGTGGTTGCTATCATTAATTTATTTGTAAATACAAAATATTCATGCAGACGTAAAAATAGTATCATCTCATTTAAAAAAAAAAACTATATATTTTGTCCCTATGCTGTGGACAGCTCTAAATGATCTTTCACATTTGCAGTTGGAAAAAAAACTGTAAAAAAGAATCAAAGTGTAATAAGAAAAGCATTTAGCTGCATTCTATACTATATTCTGAGAAATTCCCATACTAAGGTTGTGATATAAGTGCCTCAGCTATTTTACCTAGAAGGTGGTATAGATTTTCCTTCCTTCATTTTTTCCGTGTGAAACTGAACACTTCAGGTGGCAAGGCAATCTTTGTTGATGGTGACCACTAATCACTGCTATTTCCAACAGTAACCAGAGTGTAAAATTGTGTTTAATGTTCCCTGCTGTTGATTTGAAGTTTTAGTTTGCTTCCATCTGTGTGGCCGGTTCTTGTTAAAAGGTAAAATAAGTTCAGCAGTTTGATTCTGACTGAGGAAATGTACTCTGACAAATTGCTACAAGCATTGTTTGAATGAATACATCATATCAAACACCTTGATCCATTTTGTTGACAAGCAAAATTATTGAAAATTCACTTAACCATCACAAAATATTCTTCTAAAGTGCTTAGTCATGCTGGAGAAAAGAAAGAAAAAACTCAGCAAGATGCTTTTGCCTTCCATTTTTGAAAGTGTGGATTACAAATGTTACTGTAAGATATCACATATGAGTTTGGATGTACAGGTATTAAGAATATCTGAACACAGGTTTGTATTTTTTACTAACCTAGGGACCCCAAAATCATGCATTTTAGTCAATAACATAAATGAGCTCCAACTCTAGGGGCGAGTAAGCTATTCCAGATATTTTGTTTTCATACTGTACATAATCGCACAGCAGGTGAAAGTGGCTATGGATGGTATACTGGCAGGCATGGCAGGTGCAGGCAGGTCTGGCTGATACACAGACTGGCATGGCAGGTGCAGGAGGGTTCGGCTGATACACAGACTGACACAGCAGGTGCAGGCGGGTCCAGCTGATATGCAATCTGGCACAGCAGGTGCAGGCGGGTCCACATGATATACAGATATGGCATGGCAGGTGCAGGTGGGTCTGGCTGATATACAGACTGGCATGACCGAACTAGCAAGGAGGTTTAGGAACGGAAGGACAGAAACTAGCAGAACTAGTGGGTACTAGCAGACATGGACCAGAAAACTGGCAAGCATGTAGTGAACAAACTAGCAATGTGCAAGGGCACCTCCATGCAGGTGGAGATGCCTTAAATAATAGGTGTCTCTCAGTCATTGGCTGGGGACACTTTAGGATGATGTACATGGCCCCATTAGAAGGAGGAAGTGCACGTGCTGGAAGCAAGGTGTACGGTGATCTGCGCTCAGTGCACAGGCCCTCAGCAGCAGCCAGAGAGGAAGGAGGAAGTGCAGGACAGGCAGTAAGTGAGTCAGCGTTTCTACCCGGGGAGAGGGGCAGAGTGCAGGGACGTCGGTGCTACAGAGATCAAACCTGAAATTCAGTGTCTCTAAGTTTGAGGGGGAAGTGAATCATTGAAGTCTGAAATGACATATAAATGAACCAAGTGTGATAGAGGAAAAAGGAAATTGGGAAAGGAAGAAGAGGTCTTCAGAGAGATCTTCTTGGAGGAGAGAAAGTGTTTATTGCCATTCAGGAGTCCCTAGATGAAGGTTGATTTTCATTGATGGGTCCATGAGATATGTAGGCTATACCAAGTAAATGACACACCAAGGAGGCACTTTGTGAAGGGTTCCATTATAGTAATTATGACATTATGGAAATGAAAAAAGCTTAAAGTGAATCTGTCAGCAGGATTTTGCTCAAGAAAATACAGATACTTTCAGGTTGGTGCAGTTATTCAGATTGATATGATGCCTTAGATGATGAAATCCGTCTTGTAGTTGTTGTTTAATCTGTATTTGTAGTTTTCAGTTAATGAGATTTTTGTGTTTCGGGGCAGCCTGTGTTCGGGTCTTTATGTGACGCTCTGCTCACACAGCCTTCTTTATGGGCTTTTGACAGGTCACTGATCCTTCAATGACCTGCCTCCTATTTTACATAATGCATATAATAGTGTTGATATTACTGTTGATAATATGCATTATTGTTGATAATACCTATAATATTGTGACTATTGTGATAACTGGCAGCGACGCCTTTGCAGTAGCATCTCTCTCTTACTAAAAGTTGCTACTGCGCAAGTACCAGCGGCAGCGCCATTTTGTTGTAGGAAACAAATTTTGACTGCAGCAAAATTGCACCTGCTGTGGCGCATGCACAGTAGCATCTATTGCTTGCCGATAGATTCTACTGCACAAGCAACATTGTACCACCAGTGGGGCTTGAACAGTAGCATCTATCAGTAAGAGGCAGATGGTAATGCACAGGCGCCGCTCCCAGTGTCATTTTTTTAAGTAATTTTTTCTTCTCTCAGCCTCATAATAGCCACAATATTATTGGTATTATTTACACTATTACATATCAAGAATATTATTAACAGTAAAATGAACACTATTATATGAATTATGTAAAATAGGAGGCAGGTCACTGAAGGATTAGTAATCTGTCAGAAGCCAATACAGGTGCATATGTAGGTAGAGCACCGCAAAAAGCCCCCGCCCACAAGCCCGCCCTCAAGTTCCAGATTCTCAGTAACTGAAAACTACCAATACAGGTTAAACAACAACCACAAGATGGATTACATAAATCAAGGTATCATTTTAATCAGTACGAGTATAACAGAGCCAACCTGACAGTGACTGTAGTTTACTGAGCACACTACTGCTGACCTGTTCAATTGAAGGAATGTATGCATCTTTGTTGTAATTTGTTGTACACTTTTGTCCATGTCCTTTCTTTGTTAACCAACCCATAAAACTTACATAAGGATTCTATTGTTATGTGATATTCTTATTATTTGATATTGATGTTGTTACTAATCAGTAACTTTGTCATCCGATATTGATATTGACAATAGTGATATTTCTAACACTATAAGTGCTGTTTATTAACCCAATTTCCAATATTATATTTCATTTTTATTCCATGTAAGCATTTTAACAACCCATGGATCTTTCTGAATATACAACAAATTGACTAGAACAACTAATAATAATAACAATAATGATAATAGTCTTATTAGTCAAATTGTATATTACACAAGACTATAGGGTAGTGTCTGACGATAAGTATATCCATGGCAAGATATAATGTTACAAATTTGATTGCATATTTTAAAATAGACGTGATAGCACTAAAAAAGTCAAATAAAAAAAGTAGAGGGGCAAGAAGTGAGGATGCTCAGAATGTGCTCTCCCAATGTATGAAAAAGACTTTTTCAGAAAATTGATGTAAGACTTCGGTGTTTGAAATATCAGTAAATGAAATAAGCAATTTCAGAGAACTGTTTTATGACCTGAGTAGAACACCGGAAAGACTTTTATAAAAAAAAAAAAAGATCAAGAAATTATCAGGAGGTCACCTATCAACTCTCTTTCTAAATACAACATAGTTACGAAAAGAATAGTGGCATAACTTTTGTAGTGTTTTTCTAGAGGGGATACCGTATATACTCGAGTATAAGCCGACCTGAGTATAAGCCGACCCCCCTAATTTTGCCACAAAAAACTGGGAAAACCTATTGACTCGAGTATAAGCCTAGGGTGGAAATGCAGCATTTTCCGGTGAATTTCAAAAATAAAAATAGATCATTTTTGCCCCATAGCTGTGCCATATAGTGCTCTGCACCGTTCATATTGCCCCATATCTGTGCCCTGTATGCTCTGCATTGTTCATACTGCCCCATATAGTGCTCTGCACCGTTCATACTGCCCCCATATCTGTGCCCCATATATGCTCTGCACCGTTCATACTGCCCCCATATCTGTGCCCCATATAGTGCTCTGCACCGTTCATACTGCCCCCATATCTGTGCCCCATAGATGCTCTGCACCGTTCATACTGCCCCCATAGATGCTCTGCACCGTTCATACTGCCCCATAGATGCTCTGCACCGTTCATACTGCCCCCATATCTGTGCCCCATATATGCTCTGCACCGTTCATACTGCCCCCATATCTGTGCCCCATATAGTGCTCTGCACCGTTCATACTGCCCCCATATCTGTGCCCCATAGATGGCCTGCACCGTTCATACTGCCCCCATAGATGCTCTGCACCGTTCATACTGCCCCCATAGATGCTCTGCACCGTTCATACTGCCCCCATAGATGCTCTGCACCGTTCATACTGCCCCCATAGATGCTCTGCACCGTTCATACTGCCCCCATAGATGCTCTGCACCGTTCATACTGCCCCCATAGATGCTCTGCACCGTTCATACTGCCCCCATAGATGCTCTGCACCGTTCATACTGCCCCCATAGATGCTCTGCACCGTTCATACTGCCCCCATAGATGCTCTGCACCGTTCATACTGCCCCCATAGATGCTCCACATAAATCTGTGCCGCTGCTGCAATAAAAAAAAAAAAAGCCATACTCACCTCTCTTGATTGCAGCTCCCGGCGTCTCGTTCCGGCGTCCGGTCCCGGCGTCTCTCTGCGCTGACTGATCAAGCAGAGGGCGCCGCACACACTATATGCGTCATCGCGCCCTCTGACCTGAACAGTCAGAGCGGAGCGGAGCGACGCCGGGAAGATGGAGCGGCGCCCGGCGGCTGGAACGGGGACAGGTAAATATGACATACTTACCTGGTCCCGACGTCCGGCTCCCTCTGCCGTCCCACGGTCTTCGGGTGCCGCAGCTTCTTTCTCTATCAGCGGTCACCGGCACCGCTGATTAGAGAAATGAATAGGCGGCTCCACCCCTATGGGAGGTGGAGCCGCCTATTCATTTCTGTAATGAGCGGTCCCACGTGACCGCTGAAGAGGGGAAGAGCTGCAGCACAGAAGACCCGTGGGACGGCAGGGGGAGCGCCAGGATCGCTTGGACTAGGTAAGTATGCCTCAGCGCCCTCATGCCCTCACCCGCCGACCCTGCCACCCACCTTGACTCGAGTATAAGCTGAGAGGGGCACTTTCAGCCCAAAAATTTGGGCTGAAAATCTCGGCTTATACTCGAGTATATACGGTAAGTGGAAAACTTGTTTTATCATCTTTATTGTTAAATATTTCCACCCAATCCCTTTGGAATATATTTGTGTTATCAAAATTATTGCTATTTTTTATCAGCTGTTTCAGCTTAGTATATCACAGCAACTTAGTTCATTATTAGGACAGCACAATGACTCAGTGGTTAACACCTTTGCTTTGCAGCACTGGGGTCCTGGGTTAAAATTCCACCAAGGACAATATCTTCAAGGAGTTTGTATGGATTTCCTCTGGGTACTCAAATTTGCTCTCACACTCCAAAGACGTACAAATAGGGAATTTAGATTGTGACCCCATTGAGAACAGCAATGATAATGTACAGTTATATGAAAAAGTTTGGGCACCCCTATTAATCTTAAGCTTAATGTTTTATAAAAATTGCTTTTTTGCAACAGCTATTTCAGTTTCATATATCTAATAACTGTTGGACACAGTAATGTTTCTGCCTTGAAATGAGGTTTATTCTACTAACAGAAATTGTGCAATCTGCATTCAAATAAAATTTGACAGGTGCATAAGTATGGGCACCCTTATTATTTTCTTGCTTTAAATACTCCTACCTACTTCTTACTGACTTACTAAAGCACTTTTTTTGGTTTTCTAACCTAATTAAGCTTTAAACTTCATAGCCAGGTGTATGCAATCATGAGAAAAGCTACATAAAGTTGCCACTTGCAAGTTGTTCTCCTGTTTGAATCTCCTCTGAAGAGTGGCATCATGGGCTCCTCAAAACAACTGTCTAATGATCTGCAAACAAAGATTATTCAACTCCATGAGTTTATGGAGGAGTTTAATTTGAACTCCCTAAACATCCACTTGACGTATAGGTGTGACACAAATTTTATGGAATTTCTAGATGTGGGTGTACATAAAGACGAGAATGGCTGCCTGTACACCAATATCTTTCGTAAATCTACGGCCGTCAACTCTCTCCTTCATGCTTCCTCTTCACATCCGCCAACAATGATTAGATCTATTCCGATAGGCCAATTTTTACATCTACGTAGGAAATGTGCGAATGAAGTAGACTTTGAGAAACAAGCCTTGAACATGAAGGAGAAGTTCTTAGAATGTGGTTATAGCAGGCGCTCCATTAAGAAAGGGTACAATCGGGCCAAATACATAACACGACACCAAGCCCTATATGAAAATAAGCCATCTAAATCTAATTGGGTGATAGGTATATTACCCAGTACCATGGTCAAACCGAGATGATGAGGTTGTACTTAACGAAATCTTGGGCTATTTTGAAATCTGACCCGGACCTGTCACAATATATAGGGGAGAGACCCAACATCACATACCGTAGATCCAAAAATCTAAAAGATCAACTGGTTAAGAGCCACTATACTCACAAATCAGTGATCCCTACCTTTCTTACAAATACAAAAGTGGCTGTAGGATGCAAACCTTGTGGCCAATGCGTCGCTTGCCCAAATATTCAAAGAACAGACTCATTCGGGAACTATGATGGTACGGTTATATATAAAATCAAACATGCCATAACCTGTTCGTCTAAAGTGGTGATTTATCACTCTACATGCCCTTGTTCCCTGGTGTATGTGGGCATGACAACGAGACAACTAAAGGTTCGTGCCAGGGAACATATTTTGGGCATTTTGGCCGCCAAGGAAGTGAGTGATGCATCACTATTGAAGACAATTCCTAAGCATTTCAAATTACATCATGATTGTGATGCATCACTATTGAAGATAACTGGCATAGATATGGTAAGGGTGAATGAGAGAGGTGGTAAACCAAGTGTAGTATTGGCCAAGAAAGAGACCAAGTGGATTTGGACGCTTGATACCGTTTCACTAAAGGGATTAAATGAAAACTTAAGTTTTGCACCTTTTTTGTAACAACCATCTTTTTTAGTTTTTTATAGCAATTTTAAAAGGATTTTATATGAGTAAGATCATTTTTAGTACATTGTTTTAAATATTTTATGTGTTATTGGCTTTTCATGTGGTAATATTCATATTTTATGAGTGTGGTAAATTTATTTTATTATTCATTGTAGTACTTACCTTGTGTGGATTGTGGGCCTGTTCAGTCTGTCGATCGGTTAGCCTTGGATGAAGCCTTGATTGAGGACTTGGGATGTGGCGCACCTAGTTTATAAACAGAAGAGGAAAGAACATGAACATTTATAGACAAATGACCCAAATTGGACATAAAAGCTGGGTCAAATGTCACTATATATTCCATTTTTTTCATCATTTATTTTTTCATCATTTTTATATTTTGTTTTTTAATATTTTCATTTTTTATTTTTCCCTTCCTTCCCTTCCCCTCCCTCCTCTCTTCATTAATTGTATGTATACAGAATTTATTTATTTTTTCTTTTTGTATCATTACTTTGAGAGATATATATATAATTCATATAACTTCATGCAATTCCTTTATTATTTTTTTGTTTTCTTCTTTTCTTCTTGTTCTAATTAATTAATTACTATTACGGTATATATGTGGTGTTTGATACTATAATTATAATAAGTAACCTATACATGCCCATCTTGATTGATTATGTTGTATACATCCTTTAAGTATACTCCATTTTCTGCACCTTCGCATACTGCATTCTGTAATCGTAGTTGTGAAACCCCTGAGTCCACACTGCTAATTTAGTGTTAAGCGCTATATCCCGGAGTACCTGTGCGGCGTACTTTCTTCCACGCTGTGCCCCTGGCTGAGCGCATGCTTGGTCTGTGCCTTGGGGTCCTGGTTCCCTGCGTGCATGTAGCCGTGGCAACGCTGGGTACTCCGTTCCCATGCGGCCAGTCATGTGACGCGGGGACCGGAACTCCGGGGCCTCCTGACTGCGCACGCGCCGGATACACCTGGGCTGCAGCGTTGGAGATTCAAGACGTACACTATATAAACCCCCAGCCACATGTAACAAGCCACCCCCTGACGAAGGTTAAATACCGAAACGCGCGTCGGGCACACGCTGGCATAGGAGAGAGCCCTCCAGGTATAGAT
This sequence comes from Ranitomeya imitator, assembly GCF_032444005.1. NCBI lineage: Eukaryota > Metazoa > Chordata > Amphibia > Anura > Dendrobatidae > Ranitomeya > Ranitomeya imitator. The sequence goes on along the minus strand of NC_091286.1, from coordinate 323,985,370 downwards.
GGTATATTTTAAATTTTGGCTGTACAGCTGCACTTTGGAATATGCAAATTTAGGCGGACGCTATCACTGTGCGTTTGTGATAGCTGCCTGCAGTGGTGCACTTTATTTGATTTGGGCTAAGTGGTGGCACATTATCACTTTAATATTTATTTGCACCTTATTGCATCAAGTGTGGTTACACTATAGGGTTATATTAACCCATTCCCCTTCTTTTTTTACACATTAATTTTTCACGGTTTTAATAATAAATTTTTTCTGTACACGCTATACATGTGATAATAATTTTTAGTCAGGTGAATACTATTTCACCTTACTTGCTATATTTGCACATTATTATATATATATTTTTTACACACATTTTTTATATAGGGATAATTTCAAAGTATCCCCCCTCCCCGTTTTTCTTCCTTGTTTTTGCACATTATAGTGTTTGTTATACAGCCTGTTATTCATTTATTTATTTATATCCTGGTATTGTGGAGGCCATATTGCTCGTAAATATATACAGCCCTGTAATCCTGCTGCTGCGCGGATGTGGTTTTTTGTTTTTAAAAATATTCTCTTTTTGATTGTGTAATCATTGGCATTTCTTTTAATAAAGCCATATTTTTAATATTCCCTTGCCTTGTATGTTTTTCTTCTTTTTGGTCCTTGTAGTATTGCTTTGCTTTTATCTTCTTGTGCAGTGGTTCTCACTGCAAACGGGCACAGCGCACCCTGGTGGTTGATTGTATACTTTTTCATATACCTCCTTTTTTTATTGAGTGATATTATAACGTTAAAATTTCTGCACACCAACTGTAGGTATACTGTGTTATTTATTACATAGAGGCGATCAGAGCTTCGCCTCTATGCAGCAGAGCGATCAGGCTTTGCCAGCTTCTAGCCTCCCATGGTGTGCATGGCAAAATTAAAAAAAAAAGGTTTTAAAAAATGTGAAAAAAATAAAAAAAATATAAAAGTTTAGATCACACCCCTTTTGCCCCATTCAAAATAAAACAATAAAAAAAATCAAACCTACACATATTTGGTATCGCTGGGTTCAGAATAGCCCAATCTATCAATAAAAAAAGGATTAACCTGATTCCAAAACAGTGTAGCAAGAAAAAAATTCAAAATGCCAGAATTACGCTGTTTGGTCGCCATGACATTGCATTAAAATGCAATAACGGGCAATCAAACGAACCCTTCTGCACACAAGTGGTATCATTAAAAACATCAGCTCGGCATGCAAAATATAAGCCCTCACCCGACCCGAGATCCCGAAAAATGGAAGCGCTACAGGTATTGGAATATTGCGCAATTTAAAAAAAAAAATTAGCAAAGTTTGGAGCTTTTTTCACCACTTAGATTAAAAATATATAACCAAATAAAGAGGGAAGTACAAAACCAAAAGTAAAACTATACAATGTTTATTCATAATGAGTAAAATCAGTAATCATTAATATAAGTAAGGGAATTGAATAAGGCAGAGTGAACTCCAAACAATCCCCAAAAAGTAACAGCAACACCCACATTGAAGATCATAGGGACCAGTAGATTTCAAACAAGTACATATGTCCAGTAGTGTGGGTGTATGTAGATACAAAAGCAGGCTGGGGAATTGGAATAATTCAACTTCTGAAATTGACAGTATACACACTAAAGTGCAAGTGCATAATAAGTAAACATGTCCAGATATCAAAGTCTAAGAGTAGATACCCCATAAAAACTGACCAGTGTCATATTGCAAGTGCCAAGTGCTAGATAAACGGCAACATCATATTGTTTTTACCTGCAGTGTGGGGATTGTAGGGAGGCGTTTGACTTATCGTTTCTTCCTGGGGAATCGTAGTTTAGATAAAAAAATAACCTAGACATCTTTGGTGTCTATGAACTCATAATGACCTGGAGAATCATAATGGCAGGTCAGTTTTAGCATTTAGTGAACCTAGCAAAAAAGCCAAACACAGGACAAGTTTGGGATTGCACTTTTTTTGACAATTTCATCGCTCTTGGAATTTGTTTCCTGTTTTCTTGTACAAGACATGGTAAAACCAATGGTGATGTTAAAAAGTACAACTTGTCCCATGAAAAACAAGTCCTCACATGGCCATATTGATGGCAAAAATAAAAAAGTTATGGCTCTGGGAAGGAGGGGAGCGAAAAAACTAAAGCGCAAAAACGAAAAAGGGCTGCGTCTTAAAGGGGTTAAAATCACAGTATTTACAATATTGAATTATAATGCTGATTTAAAAGAGGTTGAGCCTTGAACTATGAATAGTTTGTTCTACACATATGGTCAAAATTGTTGGTACCCCTCGTTTAATGAAAGAAAAACCCACAATGGTTACAGATATAACTTGAACATGGAAAAGTAATAATAAAAAAAATCTATGAAAATGAACAAATGAAATTCAGACATTGCTTTTCAACCATGCTTCCACAGAATTCAAAAGAAATGAAACTCATGAAATAGGCCTGGACAGAAATGATGGTACCCTTAACTTAATATTTTATTGCATAACCTTTTCAGGCAATCACTGTAATCAAACAATTCCTGTAACTGTTAAAGAGACTTCTGCACCTCTCCACTTTTGGCCCACTCCTCAAGAGCAAACTGTTCCATGTTTCACAGCAGAGACAGTATTCTTTTCTTGATATGCTTCACTTTTCCATCTGTGAACATAGAGCTCCATTTTTGTCTCATCTGTCCATAGGACATTTTCCCAGAAGCTTTGTGGCTTGTCAACATGTTGTTTGGCAAATTTCAGTATGGCTTTTTTTTTTTTTCATCTCCCATGAAGTCCACTTTGGCTCATGCAACGATGGATGGTGCAATCTGACACTGATATTCCTTGAGCTTGAAGTTCATCTTTAATCTGTTTAGAAGTTTTTCTGGGCTATTTTGTTATAATTCTTATTATCCATCTCTTTAATTTGCCATCAATTTTCCTCCTGCGGCCACGTCCACGGAGTTTGGATACAGCCCTTTAGATCTTGTATTTCTGAATAATATAGAATCATAGAATGATTGAGTTGGAAGGGACCTCCTGGGTCATCTTGTCCAACCCCCTGCTCAAAGCAGGATTCACTAAATCATCTCAGACAGATGTCTGTTCAGCCTCTGTTTGAAAACTTCCATGGAAGGAGAACTCACCACCTGTCGTGGCAGCCTGTACCACTCATTGATCACCCTAACTGTCAAAAAGTTTTTTCTAATATCTAATCTGTGTCTCCTCCTATTCAGTTTCATCCCATTACTTTTAGACTTTCCTTGTGCAAATGAGAATAAAGATGATCCTTCTACAATGTGACAGCCGTTGAGATATTTGTAGACAGCTATTATGTCTCAACTCAGTCTTCTTTTTTGCAAGCTAAACATTCCCAAATCCTGCAACCGTTCCTCATAGGACATGGTTTGCAGACCAGTCACCATTCTGGTTGCTCTTCTCTGAACTTGCTCCAGTTTGTTGATTTTTTTTTTTAAATTTGGTGCCCAAGACTGGACACAGTATTCCAGATGAGGTCTGACCAAAGAGGAGTAGAGTGCAATAATGACTTTGGGTGATCTATACTGTATGCTTCTGTTAATACATCCCAGAACTGCATTTGCCTTTTTGCTGCTGCATCACACTGTTGACTCATATTCAGTTTATGATCTATTAGTATATGTGTAACTGTAGTCACCGGAACATCTAGCTGCTTGGAGATGGTCTTATAACTTTTACCTTTAACATGTTTATCTATAATTTTCTTTCTAATCTCCTGAGACAACTCTTTCCTTCACTTCCTCTGGTCCATGTTGAGTGTGATACACACCATGTCACAAACAGCACAGTGATTATCTGTAGCCCTATATACAGGCCCACTCACTGATTCCAACATTGTAGACACCTGTGATGCTAGTTTATTTTCAGGGGTACTATCATTTCTGTCCAGGCCTATTTCATGAATTTTATTTTTTTTAAATTCTGTGGAAGCATGATTGAAAAGCAATGTCTGACTTTCATTTGTTCATTTTTATAGATCTTTAATTTATTATTACTTTTGTCAGATTCAAGTTATTTCTGTGACCGTTTTGGGTTTTTCTGTCATTAAGCAAGCTACAGCTACCGTTTTGAACACGTGTGTGGTGCTTCTAAAAATTTAATGTTACACAAAGTTTAAAATATATTTGAAAGGTACATTTAACAGTATTTTTAGCTATAGCATAGACTTTCACCACATATTGTAAGACCCAGACATCCTCATGGTCAGTCAACTGAGGTTCTACGAGAAAAAGTTTGAGGAGCTCTGGTTTAGTGCATATTTATATAGAAATATATGTGAAATAGTTTAGCCAGCCAAATATGACTCGAATAATTTTCTGCAGTGTTGTCCTTAACCAAGCCATCATTTTTTGAAAAGTATAAATAAGAGAACAAAACTAAATGTTTATTTTGGGCTATAGTCAAATAAAATTATATTATTATTATAAATAATATAATTTTATTATAAATAATTCTTGTGTAGAGAATATATATTCTGAGTAATATACGAATTGCCATTTTCAAATACAGTCTTGTTCAAAAATATTAGATAAGTTTGGAAAAAACGCTACAGAGTAATAATGCTTTTAAAAATATGCTGTATGAATTAACAAAATGCAAAGTGAATCACCAAGAGAGATGTTAGGAATCGAGTTCCCGCCGCTGTATAGGGGGAATCTCGAACCATGTCTGCTGCGGTCTCTCATTCTGCATCGGCCGCAGTGGAGCCTGCTCAGCGGAGAATTGAATTGTAAACAAGGTCAATTAACTAAAATATGCAAGAAAACATAAGAATTTGGCTGCAGTAAAGTGGTAGCAAGGGCTTTGGACTGATGAATCAACATGTTAAATATTTGTGTGTGATGCATCAACACTAAATGGTTTACCGTAAGTTGGTGAAGTGAAGTGAGAAAAAACATACGGACAAAAAACATTTATGGGATCAAATAACTAAAAATTGGCAGGTGCATATGTATTCACACCTTTCGCTATGGAGTCCCAAAACATTTCTGGTGCAAGAAATGCCCTTCATAAGTCACCTGACTAGTAAAAGGAAGTCTACCTGTGTATAAGTGTCACATGATCTGTCAGTATATGCACACCATTTCTGAAAGGCCACAGAGGCAGCAATGCCATTACGCAAAAAGGCACCATCAACCAAACAACACAATGAAGACCAGGGAGATCTCCAAAGAAATCAGAGACAAAGTTGTTGAGAAGTAAAAGTCAGGGTATGTTATAAAAAAATCCAAATTTCTGATGATGCCCTGGAGCACCTTCAAATCAATTATCATTAAATATATAGAAAATGGTACCAGAACAAACCAGCCAGGAGAGAGCCGCCCACCAAAACCCTCAGCCCAGTCATAGAGGGCATTAATCAGAGAGTCAGCACAGAGACCAAAGTTAACACTGTAGGAGCTGCTGATTTCCCATGCAGAAACTGGGGTATCTGTCCATAAGACCACAGTTAGCGGTACACTCCAAAGAGGTTGCCTTCATGGAAGATTGGGCAGAAAAAAAAGCCATTTCTTACACACAAATATTGTAGGGCACATTTTGAGTTTGCCAAAAGACATGTGGGAGACTCCTCGAATGTATGGAGGACGGTGCTGTGGTCAAATGAGACCAAAAGTGAACTGGGAAAAACGTCCTAGTTGAGGAGAAGATGGATAGTGTGAAATACAAGTATATTCTTGAGCAAAACGTGTTTGTGTATTTTTGTAATATTTGAGTAGAATTAAATTCCACTTGAATATATTTGCTCATCTCTTAAATAATAGCTATCTTTGCATGCAAACTTAGACAAGGAAGGCTGTCCCTCACTGATAAGTCCGCCCACTGGACTAATTAGTATGGAGTGCAAAGAAATTTAAATGAATGAATTACAAATTATACTGAATGTTTTCCATCAAAGCCATGTGAAAATTATCAACTCAAGAACATGTGCTGGCAGATCAGTCAGCATGCTCAATATGACAATTTCCCTTTAAGTGAATTTGAAGCCAAGAGAAAAAAGCAGAGGAAAATCAAAATTTCTCTGCTGCTTGGATGGATTGTACTACTGCTGTGGCTGTAAATATAGCTCAAATGTAATGTAAAAAAAAGTCTCAGCAATATTCTTGTAAAACATATTCATTTTAATCCAGAATAGAACTTGATGTATAATATGTCAATAATCATGATAATCAACAAAAAGCTGCCTAAATGATCTTGTTATTAGATTCAATTATATTTACTCTGATAGACTGTATAAGAAATACTTAGGCATACAGGTACATTTTTATTATTGGATTTCCATTTAACATAAATGTGTTGCATTTCATTATTTTCTTTTACAAGAGATTAGCACTTAGCCTGTTAAAGTTCAAAGCAGACGATTAAAATATTCAATGCAAGTTACTAATAAGCTCATTTTTTTTCTTGCAAAACCGTTTCATTTTAAGAAGTTGCTTTGACATTTTCGCTTTTCATTAATCTGTTAAATTAAGACATCATTGTAAATTGTAATCTGCACAAAAAGCTTGTCATACACATTGGAAAGAACAGCTGTCTCAAGCAAACAAAATCCACAAGGCTTAGTTAAGTACTGTAAAATGCTATTAGTGAAGCCTTGTCTACATGATATTTTGATTTAGGATTGTGTTGCATTTTTTGAAAAGTTTATTATGATATTTCACTTAGATATCATATACTGCTTTTACTTCTTTCCAAAATAATTAATTTAGACTAGATATATGGTTAAACCTAAGGTATTACAAATAAATAATTTAACATTAAACTAAATATATAAAATATAACATGCAAATGAATTTTTTTTAATACACCTTATGAATATGATTTAATTAAATATGCAGAATATTTATAGTAATTAAATTGTAACATTTCTATAATTATTAATTTCATCTCTTTAGCAAATTGTGGTATAATCTGCAAAATAATTATCAAAACCTAGAAAACAGTTAATGATGCATATAAATGTTAATTCTGTTCAGGTGAGTACCAATAATACCGATATTAATTTACAGAAAAAGAGTATATGACTTTAGCTTTTTTTGGTTGAGCCAAAACATTAGTGAGTGTTGAGAACAGCTGCACCTCTTGGAATCATAGCAAAAAAGTTGATTTGTCAAGTATCCTTAGCTGTAGGTGTAATAACATTTTGTTATACTCTGAGAGATACATCTGGGATGCATCTTGAAAATATTGAATATAAAGTAACCATTCTTTTTATCTGTTTTTCTATTGAAATTAATAGGACACACATTTTTATTTATCAGGTGATTCAATAGACTAAGAGAAAGACTTAGGCAAGGTTCACACAGGATTTTGTTGTGTTGCTTAAACCCCTTCCTGACATGCGCCATACTAGTACTGCTCTGCCGGAACTGTGTTCCCACAAACAGTAGTACTAGTATGGCGCACAGATCATGCGGCCTCATGCTGAGCGTCGCGGCGATCGGGTTCAGGTGTCAGCTGTATGTAACAGCTGACAGCCTGCAGCAATGCCCACAATCGTTACCAGCACCGATCATGGACATTTAACCCCTCTGATGCTGCCACCAGTAGTGAAAGTGACATAGAGGGGCATCGCACAGGGAGTGGGCTCCCTGCACACTTCCATCAGGACAACGCGATGCGATTGCATTGTCCTTATGGTCTCCATGGAGAACTTTGGACCCAAGATGACCGTGAGGTCCTTGCAGGTCCTGCAGGGAAGGTGGCTTGTTATCGCCACGTCCGTAAAGACCCGCTCCATAAAACTGTCTCACTAGTTAACGCCTTCAGTTAACACCATAAAAAAAACAAGTAAAAAGCAAAGCTTTATCATCATACCGCTGAACAAAATGTGCAATAAAACGAGATAAAAAAGACGAATGTAGATAAAATGGTACAGCTGAAAACGTTAAAAAATCAAGCTGCCATACAGCTCCATCAGCAGAAAAATAAAAGACGTTAGACCTTTCAGAATAAAGCAATGCAAAAATAATTTTTTTTTATAAAATACTTTTTATTGTGTAAAAGAGCCAAAACATAAAAAAATTATATAAATGAGGTTTCACTGTAATCATACTGACCCGTAGAATAAAGCTGTCTTACCAATTTTACCACACGCGGAATGGTATAAAAAAAAAACCAAAAAAACAAAAAGCATTTCCTGAATTGCTGGTTTATGTTCATTCTATCTCCCAAAAATCAGAATAGAAAGCGATCAAAAAATGTCATGTGCCCGAAAATGGTACCAATAAAAACATTAGCTTGTCCCACAAAAAAACAAGACCTCAGATAACTCTGTCTGAAAAAAAATTATAGTTCCCAAAATATGGTGATGCAAAAACTAGATTTCACAATGAAAGTGTCTTTTACTGTAGTGCGTGACAGAAGCCAAACATAATAACCCAATATAAATCTGGTATCGCTGTAATCACACCAACCCAGAGAATAAAGTTGCCTAATCACTTATACCGCATAAGGAATGATGTAAAAAATAAATAAAACCAATTCTTCCCATGCTGTTGTTTTTTTTCATTTTGCCTCGGCGCATATTTATCCTGTGCTCTATGCTGAGTGCTTACACCAGGGTTTCCATGTAAATCTCTGAAATACGTGATTCAGACAGAACCCTCGTGGATAATCCCCTATAATGTGGCAGACAGAGGTACTGTGGACACCGTCTGACCTGTGATCCGGCAGTGTCCGTCTTTTTGTTTTTACTGCATGAAAGTGCCGTCGACCACAGTTTTGTGCGCTTCTGAAAAGGACATTGCTGAACAGTGGCCAGATAGAGTCCAGAGTAACTGCTGCCTCATTATAGTGAATGGATCCATAGGGGGTTTAATCTGAATCACGTCACTCAGAGATTTAGATGGAAACCCCAAAGTAAGTGGTCAGCATAGAGCGCTGGATAAATGTGATCCCAAACGTTATGTGAAATGTTCCAGTAAAAGCTTCAACTCAATCCCCAAAAAGCAAGTCTCCACTCAGAACTGTCATCTGTTAACAGAAATTTTGAGGGTTTCCACAATAGTGGTAGCACAAAGGCTCTGGAAAAGCTAAATGTCTCCTTGCTCCCCAAAACAAATTCAGCAAATTCTCCACTCCCAAATCCCCCCCTTCCTTCTGAGTCCCAGTGTGCCTAAACCACATTTAACACCCACATGTTTGGCATTTCTGTAGTTATTAGAGCCCATCTAATTTACAAGTGCATGCCTCCAGAAGAATGAGCTAAGCATAATGTACTGATGACTGCAACATACTGGTCATTACAGGGTACTGGTCACTACAACGGCAGTTTGCAATTTTCACCCAGAAACATCCACTGCTACCTGTAAAACCCCCATGGAGTCAAAATTGTCACTACACCTGTTGATAAATTACCAAAGGGTTGTAATTTCCAAAATTTGGTCACTTGAGGGGGGATTTTGCTTTTCTAGCACTTAGGGGCTTTTTATATGGAATCTTCAAACTAGTCTAAGAAAATCTGCGCACCAGGACGCAAACAGTGCTAGGTCCCTCCCGAGTCTCTCCATATGGCTAAGTACTGTAGTACTGTACATCCATATAAAGTCAGCAGAAATTGTGGGACAATTTTTTGTGCCATTTTCCCCCATTTTCCCATTGAAAATGCACCCCTAGATGAATTCATTTAGACGTTTAATTTATAAATGGGGTTACTTATGGGTGGTTCTGTTGTTCTGGCACCTCAGGGGCTCTGCCAATGTAACATGGCACCCTCAAACAAGTGCAGCAAAATCTGCACTGTAATATGGCGCTACTTCCCTTTTGAGCTTTGCACTGTGCTTCAAAAGTAGTTTTCGAGCATATATGGGGTATTGGTGAACTCAGGACAAATTCCACAACAAACTTTGGGGTCCATGTTATCCTTTTGCCCTTGTGAAAATACTTTTGTAGGTAAAAAAGATTTTTGTGGGAAAAATGTGACTAGTTTTATTTTCACGGCTTAACATTATAAAATTCTGTGAAGCACCTGGGGGTTCAAGGTGCTCAATACACGTCTAGATAAGGTCACAAAGGGGTCTAGTTTCCAAAATGGTGTCATTTGTGGAGGGTTTCCACCATTTAACCCTCCGTCACATACAACTGATCTGACAGGCGCTTCTCTTTTACTTTCATTTCTCCTTCCTCACCAGATTGTGAGGAAACCCCCTCCCTCCAGGTAGTCTCCTGTCTCTTGAAGGTCTGTGAAACCTGATATCACAGTTGGATTTCAGAGCTTCAGGGGAGAGGATATAGCTGCACAGATCTCTCAGGCTCATTGTATGTGAATACGTCACATTCAGTAAGGTTGGTATTTTATGTTTTTATTCATCACAATAGTTTATTTAGCTTGTTTTATGAATGTATAGCACAAAATGTGAGGATATTTCATAGAAATAAGGGAGATTTTACAAAAGAAAGTGTGCTGCTCAGGCATATACAGTAGTTCCCTAACATATTCCTTCTCTTGCTTCAGATTATCTGCTGAAATGGAGAGGAAAATGTACAATTTATCCAAACAACTTGATGTTGAAGAAGTAACAAACATGCTGTTAGATGATAGAGACCTCACACTGAATGAGGATTTAGGAGAGGAAAGTGAGATTGATTCTCATGATGAGGTGGAAGAATGTGTCCTGGATTCTGAAACAGAGCAAGATGGTGACAGTGGTGAGGATGAAGAAGTTGGATCATATTATATTGGAAAAGATAAAAATACTAAATGGAACAAGAAGCCATTCCAGAAAAAACGTAGGGAACCTTTAAACATTATTACTCACCTTCCTGCAGTAATAGGAACTGCACGTAATGCAAAAACTGCAGTTGAATGCTGGAACAGTATATTTACAGATGACATTCTGGACTCTATTGTCACATATACCAACCAATATATAGACATTATAAAGGACAAGTACATCTGCAACAGAACCATCAAGCCCACAGATGAAATAGAACTGCGTGCTTTTTTTGGATTACTGTACCTTGCAGGAGCCTATAGGGCAAATAGACAAAGTTTGGAGGAACTTTGGGGTAAAGATGGGGATGGAGTTGAAAAATTTAGCCTCGTTATGTCCATAAACAGATTCAAGATTCTAATTCGTTGCCTTCGGTTTGACGACAGAACTACCCGAACCGAACGCAAAACACATGACCGACTTGCTCCAATTCATGATATATTTCAAAGATTTGTTGTAAACTGTAAACAAAGTTATTACCCTGGAGAGAATCTCACTATTGACGAAATGCTCCCTGGTTTTCGTGGTAGATGTGCCTTTCGTCAATATATTCCATCAAAGCCAAACAAATATGGAATAAAAATGTATGCCCTTGTTGATGCCAGTAAGACCTACACTTACAACCTGGAAGTTTATGCAGGAAAACAACCAGAAGGTCCTTACTGTGTGAGCAACAAACCCATTGATGTTGTAAAAAGACTGGCTGAACCCTTATTTGGATCGGGTCGCAATATTACAGCTGACAATTGGTTTACAAGTTGTGATCTGATTGATTATCTGAAAATTCAGAAGCTGTCATATGTGGGAACTGTAAGAAAAAACAAAAGGGAATTGCCGCCACAGTTTGTAAGTGTGAAAGAGAGACAACAGTACAGCAGTATGTTTGCAGTCCATAATGGAAAGGCTTTAGTTTCCTATGTACCACATGCCAAAAAAATCGTACTTCTTCTATCAACACTTCATGATGATGCTGCCATCGATCCTAGGACTGGGGCAGAAAAAACCCCGGAGATAATTACATTTTACAATGCCACCAAAGGGGGTGTGGATACAGCAGATCAGATGTGCTCCACTTTCAACGTCAGCAGAAACATCAAACGCTGGCCAATGGTCATATTTTTTGCTATGTTGAATTTGGGTGGTATAAATTCACAAGTAATTTATCTTGAAAACAAGCTTGAACCACTCCGTAGACGATTGTATCTGAAAAAATTGGCCCATGAACTAGTACTTGGAGAGCTACGCAGGAGAAGCGTGAAAACAATCGGTATCCCCTCTCGCCTTCAAGTTCAGCTCAAAAGGTTCCACCCAGAAGATGATGGTGAAAAGTCACCATCTGCACCACCTCACAAAAGAAGGAGATGCACCACCTGCCAAACGGAAAGCGGAACCAGAAGGCTTTCAAATTATGAATGTCTCAAATGTCATAAAGCAATTTGCCTGACACATGCAAAAATGGTGTGTAATTCTTGCTATTTGCTCTGCAAGTGTGACTTTTCTGGGGAAACCTCAGCATCTACTTCTGATTGAATATGTTTTTAATAGTACTTAAGGTACCTTAAAATTAAGTTTGTGTTCAAAAATTTTCTTTGTACATTTTTTTGAGAGAGTCGAACTGGGGACTATTTGGCGGGAGTTTTGAAAAGTTTGTATTTCATAGTTATTAGTTTTATGTTAAGTAAATGTTTTTTTTTGCAACTGATTATGTGTAGTCTCTTTTATTACATCCCTATGAAGGTCACTGATCACTTTTAGAGCACTGAAATTGCAAACATTAGATATTATAGGTATTTTTCCAGCAGGCGCCTGACAGGCACATTGTATGTGAACTCGTTAGTCCGAATATTGTATGTGACGGAGGGTTAAGCACATCAGGTGCACTCCAAATGCAACACGACGTCCATTAATTGTTCCATCAAATTTTGCATTCATAAAGTCAAAAGCGCTCCTTCCTTTCAAGTCGTGCCATGCATCGGAACAGTAGTATTCTCCCACATATGGGGTATCAACGTACTCAGGAAAATTGTACATCAAATTGTATAGAGCAATTTCTCATGTTATCCTTACGAAAATGCAAAATTTCATTTCCACGGCTCTATGTTATAAACTTATGTGAAGCACCTGTGGGTACAACGTGCTCAATATACATCTAGAGAAGTTCCCTAAGGGGTCTAGTTTCCAAAATGGTGTCACTTCTATGGTTTTCCACTGTTTAGCCACATCGGGGCTCTTCAAAACAGACATGGTGTCCGCTAATTATTCCAGCAAATTATGCATTCCAAAAGTCAAATGATGTTCCTTCACTTCCAAGCCCTTCCGTCCTCCCAAACAGATGTTTTCCTCCACTTTTTATGGTATTAGTATACTCAGGAGAAATTGCACAACACATTTCATGGATCAATTTCTCCTGCTACCCTTAAGAAAATGCCAAATTTGGAGCTACAAAAGATTTATCTGGGAAAAATGTGTTTGTTTTTTTTATTTTAACAGCTCTACGTTATAAACTTCTGTGAAGCACCTGTTGGTTCAAGGTGCTCAATACATATCTAGATAAGTTCATAAGAGGTATAGTTTGCAAAATGGTGTCACTTGTTGGTGGTTTCCACTGTTTAGGCACATCAGGGGCTCTCAAAAAATGACATGGCATCCGCTAATTATGCCTGCAAATTTTACGTTCAAAAAGTGAAGTGACTCTCCTTGCCTTGCCCTGCCATGTGCCCAAATGGTAGATTTCCCAAACATATAAGGTAATTGCACAACAAAATACATGGTCAATTTTCTCCTGTTATGCTTGCAAATGTAAAAAAAAATGGGTCTAAAGGAAAATTTTTGTGAAAGAAAACTAAATGTATATTTTTTCCTTCCACATTCTAAAAATTCTTGTGAAGCTCTTGAAGAGTAAATAAACTTGAATGTGGTTTTGAGTACTTTGAGGGGTGCAGTTTTAGAATGGTGTGACTTTTCTGTATTTTCTGTCAAATTGGCCCCTCAAAGTCACTTTAAATGTGAGGTGGTCACTAAAAAAAGGTTTTGCAAATTTGTTGTAAAAATTAGAAATCGCTGCTTAACTTTTAACCCTTATAGCTTCCTAACAAAATAATGTTTCCCAAATTGTGCTGATGTAAAGTAGACATGTTATTTATTAACTGTTTTGTGGATTTGACTCTGTTATTTAAGGGCATAAAAAATAAAATTTAGAAAATTGCAAAATTTTTAATTTTTTTTCCAAATTTCTGTTTTTTTTCACAAATAAACGCAAGTCATATCAAAGAACTTTTACCACTATCATAAAGTACAATATGTCACGAGAAAACATTCTCAGAATCAGTGGCATGCATTGATGCATTCCATAGTTATGACCCCATAAACTGACAGTGGTCAGAATTGTAAAAATTGGCCTGGTGAGGAAGGTGAAAATAGGATTCAGGGTGAAGGGGTTAAAATGCAAGTAAAGTATCTGAAATTTGAAATGTTTCTTACGGCACTTTCTAGTTGCATTTTCAATACTTTTTAATTTTGAAATATTAGCAAAAAATTCACTACCCTAAAAACTGTCAATAAAAAGCAGTAAACAATTATTTGGTATATGAATGTGTTTTTATTGGCCACAGGCAAAAAATAAAAAAATAAATAAATACACCCACCCAAACTATGCTTAGAAGAACACATACAAAAAATTGCAGAAAAAAAAACTGACAATTAAATCATGTTGATCACTCAGAATTTTTTTTTTAAATTAAATTATGCATGAGCAGGTTGAATCATGGCTAGATGGCCTGCAAAATGTTTATGTTCTGGTGTCCCCAGCGCAGATCTGTATTAGCCATGGTTGGTGCAACATCATCTAAGTATAACATCACACAGATGAAGTTGCACCAGCCTTTACAAATCAAATGCCATGCCAGAAGGTAAGAGCTTTGCAGGCCTCACATCCAGCAGCGAGGTTCCACTGACCCGGACACTGGCCAAGGTACAGATCATCTCTACTGAGTGCTACTTGTAAAGTCTGTAAGAAATAACACCTATCCGAATACTGTTTTTACATGCACAAAGCCCCATCCCCTTCATTAGGGAAAGTTTTCTGAAACACGCGTCGAGGCGCAGGCACAGGAGTCGGCATACCCTTCAGGTATATCACATACATCTCGCTGTGCTACCTTTCACTATAATTTTTGCACCTTATTTATCCTTGTGGATTCTTGTATACTTTGCTCATTGTTTGGCCCTGTCGTGTGGTTGTTGCACATAGCACTTATTTGCACTTTATTGGGTAATCCATCTACCTCACGATTAATTGATGATTGATTTTTTTTGTATTTATACCACATTATGTTTCAGTAATTATTTATTTGCTTTTTTGCATAATATGGTATGCACAGTTGAGGAATGTATATATGAATCCTTCTAATGAGATTTTCTGGGGTTGCTGTTAATAATTTTAATTATACAATTCATGATCTTTTTTAGTCCTGTTCTTGCGCAATTTACTAATTATTTTATATCTATTGTAACCATTTGCCACTTTTTATAAATAAGGGCATTTTTTAATTTTATTCTAGCCTGTATGCTTTTTGGTGGTTTCATGTTCTGTATTGCTTTGGTTGTGCTCTCTGCACATATAGGCATTCTTGTTAGTCACTGTCAGCGGCTGGTGAGAAGCCACAGGGGACCCACCCGTGTGACTAGTAAGGAGCGCTACATTTCAAATCTGGAACTCTTTTTGATATAAATGTCTTCATTCAAGTAAAGCAATCCCAATAAGTTCATGAAGTTTCGGTCTTACATACAGACCTTCCTCAGACTGGGATTAAAAAAAATTGGAAAAACAAAGAAAAATTGAACACATATGATGATAATACATAAGCAAAAAAAAAAACGAATTTGGATATACACATAATCACAATCAGTACTATGAAAATCCAAAGGAGAGGCAATATATAGTTGCATATATGTCAATGGCAAAGGAGCGGTTAGTAGATAATAATAATCATGGTATCAAAAATTGAACAAGAGTTATAGCAAATATTTGGGCAGGTTCAGAAAACATAGTTTACAGAGTGATGTGTACCCTATCTAATAGTCAAGAGCACTGCTTGGTCCCCGGCGGTGATTAAAAGAGTGTTTTTCTCTCAATTGCCGCAGCAAGTCAAAGTAAACCATACATGGCTGTTATCGCACAGCCAGGAGCTGATAAATGCTGGCTACTGTTTGGACAGCATGTATTAGCTGAGCAGTTTCCCTTTAAATGGAACCTGTTGGCAGGATCAATCCTCCTAAGCCATTTATAAGGGCAAGTAGATTGCAGTAAGTTTAATGCAATGATGCCTTAATATATTACTGGCTGATCTCTTATTCCAGAATAATTCACAATTTTATTATGCAAATGAACTGTTAAGATCTATGGGCTAGACATAGATCTCTCAGAAAATCTTCCTCCAGAGCTTATTTTAAATGTAAAGGGGAGTGAGGCATGGTGCAGGTTCCTTCAAAATTTGGAACTGCATTCCAGCAAATGGAGTTGGGAATTTGATTAGAAATAAAGGTTTCCTCAATTCAACCAAAACAGTTGGATTCTACCATCACATTAAGCGACGCTGCAGCGATATAGACAACGATGCCGATCGCTGCAGCATCACTGTTTCGTCGTTGTGTGGTCGCTGGAGAGCTATCACACAGACAGCTCTCCAGTGACCAATGATGCCGAAGTCCCCTGGTAGCCAGGGTAAACATCGGGTTACTAAGCACAGGGCCGCACTTAGTAACCCGATGTTTACCCTGGTTACCATTGTAAATGTAAAAAAAAAAAAACACTACATACTTACATTCCGGTGTCTGTCGCGTCCCCCGCCTTCAGCTTCCCTGCACTGTGTAAGCGCCGGCCGTAAAGCAGAGTGGTGATGTCACCGCTGTGCTATGCTTTCCGGACGGCCGGCGCTGACACAGGATGCAGGAGGAGTGCAGGGAAGCTGACGCCGGGGGATGCAGCTGACACCGGAATGTAAGTATGTAGTGTTTTTTTTTTACATTTACAGTGGTAACCAGGGTAAATATCGGGTTACTAAGTGCGGCCCTGCGCTTAGTAACCCGATGTTTACCCTGGTTACCAGTGAAGACATTGCTGAATCGGCATCACACACGCTGATTCAGCGATGTCAGCGGGTGATCCAGCGACGAAATAAAGTTCTGGCCTTCTAGCTCCGACCAGCGATCTCACAGCAGGATCCTGATCGCTGCTGCGTGTCAAACACAATGATATCGCTATCCAGGACGCTGCGACGTCACGGATTGCTATCGTTGTCATTCTAAACTTGCTCAGTGTGAAGGTACCTTAACTCATCATGCATTACCAATAAGATGGCATCTGATTTCCTCCAAATTACTTCTGAAGCACATACAGCCAATGTCATTAAGAACAATCTACAGCACAAGCAATAATAAGGAGTCCTGAAAGTAATAATGCCAACACAGAGCTTTGATCTTGACATCATTGAAGCTGTCTGGGAATAGATGAAGAGACGGAAGGATGTGCACAAGCCTACATACACAGATCTGTGGTTAGTTGTCCAAAATGATTGGAACAACCTCACTGCCGTGTTCCTTAAAAATTTGAGGAAACGTAACTAGATGATTTATACTGTTTTGAAGGCGAAGGGTGGTCACACAAAATATTGATATGATTTAAATTTCTCTTTTGTTCATTTACTTTGCATTTTGGTAATAGATAAAAAATAAGCTATGAACACTTTTATTTTTGCAAGCATTCTTGCTTTGCAGCCTTTTTTCCACACCAGTCTAAAGCTTTCGCACAATACCATATATTACTTCTGATTCCTAAGGTTGATATCAATGGAATGCTATCCATTTTTGTTTGATGGATGCATTTGACATATTTTTGCCAACCAGTTACTTACTATTTTATCTATTATATTTACCATATTTTTTGGACTATAAGATGCACCCCAAAATTTCAGATGGTAAATGGGAAAAAAAAATCGGCAGCGCTGGTGGAGCAGAGTCACAGAGGTTGTTTGGTGGTCCAGTGATGATATTACCCAGAGTGGTGTGGCAGGTTCTGCGGTGCTCGATGGTGCGAGGGCTCTGCTGACATTTTATGAAAACCTGGAGCCCTCGCACATTCATTGCTGTGATGCGGTGGTCTCCTGAAAATCCCATCCTAAGGCTGGAGCTGCAGATTTCGGTGGTGCTCATTGGTGCTGGAACTCAGGTGACATTTTGTGAAAGCCCCCCGGAGCCTTGCAATTCCATTGCCTCAATGCTATGACCTCTGGGAAAATGGCCACTGGACGGAGGCGGTGCATAAACAGATTGAGATCTCGGCAATGATAATTGGGTTGAAAAACTTATTGTGCAAGATGTGCTAAGCTGGTAAAGGCAATCCCAAAAGACCTGTAGCAGTAATTGGAGGGAAAGATGGTCCTACAAAGTACCGACTGATGAAGGCTGAATACAAATGCACATCACAATTTTCAGATGTATACTTTTAAAATATTTAGAAAACCATGCGTCATATAATTTTCAAGTCACAAATACTTGCTACTTTGTCTTGGTATATCACATAAAATCCCAATAAAATACATTTAAGTATGTGGATGTAACAAACTAAATGTGGAAAAGTTTACAAGGTAAAAATGCATTGTCAAGACACAGTATATACATGGAATAGAATGAAAGATTCACATTATTCCATTCCTTTTTTCTGTTTGGTGGGGTTTAGTAGCTGGATATACTCTTACTATGTAAGGACTTACTGTAGGTATTCTTTAACTTAAAATATTTGAATTAAACAATAGGTAAATTTCTAGATTACCTTCAAATTAGATTATTTTAAAATTATTGCAAATGTTAGTACATTAATAAGACACATTTCACCAATTCATATAGGAAAAAGATTAATATCAAACCTGATCGTTGTAGCACTAGATAATTTATATAATTTCATGCCTGAAACCAATAATAACAATATAAAGAAACTGCAGAGGTTTCTAATGAAGGGTTTATTACTAGCACAAAAGAAAAAGATGTACATTTTCTGAAGCCTTTCCATGCCTTTCTACCGCTTGGTGATTTTTTCCAACCAATTAACTTTATAAACAATGCTGTTTGCTCAGAGTCCCTCTCTCTCTTTACTGCAGAGGTTCAGAAATAAACAGAAGATTTTCTCACATGCTTCTAAATAGTCGTCCAAGTACAAAAAAAATATTGGGAATTAGCAAACGATTGCACTGCAGCCTACCACAGTGTATGACCTACAAATATTGAAAGTCTTTCCCTTTGCATTTCATGAGATAAGCTCTTTCTAATTGCAAATATTCATTTTCGGTGACTGGATCTAAACAAAATAATTAGGAAAGTAATTTTGTTTTTCTCATTATATGCAAGTCTGACCTTGAAAAAATGGTTATGCAGAGAACTTCTGTTACATCTGCTGTTATCTATATGTTGTTCCTCAAATGTGCGTCATTAGAGTAGAGAAACTGCCTGAAACTGTTCTGGGCTGTCAAATGCTAAGAGTGACTTCATGCATGCGTGACTTTTAAAGACAATTATTGTAGTCATCAGATTCAGTCATTTAAGAATTTGGTTATTATCTTCTGTTGTTTCACAAAGCCGCATCATTTTACACCAAAGTGTCAGGGATCAGTTTCTGCAGGTTCAGCACTTTAATGCTGAATATTATGACTATTATGATAGTGAGATGGGGTGATGAGTACTTAAAAGCTTTATATGTATGATATGTGCATTATTCATATTTCCAATGAAATAGAATAGCACTGTATGCACAATTAATATTCTTTTGATAATTTTTAAAAATGTCTCTACAAGGACATTTATTCTAGTGAACTATTTTGTTTCATGTCCTTGCATTAATACATTGTAATAATGCAATAAATAAATATAATAAAAAGTTGAACTTTAGAGATGGTCTCTGTCTGCCACAGTTGAAAAAAATAATATCACCTTACATTTCTATTGGGTTGAAAAACTATTATCTTATATTGTATGCAATTAATTTTTTCACCAAAATGGGTCTCAAATTATTAAAAACTAATTAATAATAATTGATTGTTAGAAATTGCAATATTTTACTATTTTAAAACCCCAGAGATTCTGAGAATGTTTTTTTCATGACACATTTTACTATATGTAATTAGCATATTTAGGTCTATATGATTTTGAGATTATGAAAAATACTGATATTTGCTGAAAATTTGAACAAATTAGAAATTTTCAGACTATGTAATAAGAAGGCATCCCTCTTACCAAACTCTCCCCGCTCCAATCTGTCCTGAATGCTGCTGCCAGGATCATATTCCTCACCAACCGTTACACCGATGCCTCTACCTTGTGCCAGTCATTACACTGGTTACCCATCCACTCAAGAATCCAGTACAAAACTACTACCCTCATCCACAAAGCACTCCATGGCTCAGCACCACCCTACATCTCCTCTCTGGTCTCAGTCTACCACCCTACCCGTGCCCTCCGCTCCGCTGATGACCTCAGGTTAGCATCCTCAATAATCAGAACCTCCCACTCCCGTCTCCAAGACTTTACACGTGCTGCGCCGATTCTTTGGAATGCACTACCTAGGATAATACGATTAATCCCCAATCCCCACAGTTTTAAGCGTGCCCTAAAAACTCATTTGTTCAGACTGGCCTACCGCCTCAATGCATTAACCTAACGATCCCTGTGTGGCCTATATTAAAAAAAAAAAAAAAATTAATTAACTGGTTCATGCAGCTTTACATGAACACCCAAGCCTTACACTATGGCTGGTCCGAATAACTATAGCAATTGTTACCATCCACCTCTCGTGTCTCCCCTTTTCCTCATAGTTTGTAAGCTTACGAGCAGGGCCCTCACTCCTCTTGGTATCTGTTTTGAACTGTATTTCTGTTATGCTGTAATGTCTATTGTATGTACAAGTCCCCTCTATAATTTGTAAAGCGCTGCGGAATATGTTGGCGCTATATAAATAAAAATTATTATTATTATTATTATTATATAAGGCATCAAAGTTTAGCAATTGTTTTCAGGGAAATTTGAACAAACTATTTGTTCGGAACCTATTTTCAAGTTGACTTTAAAGTGAACGTTTAAAAAAAAAGTCAATTGTGTCTAAAGATTCAGCAAACAGTATGAGTCATTATGACACATTTAGTGTATATTAAGACTGTGTATCTTAAATTCAAGCTAACTGTAATTTTGGCTGGATTGATTGATGTGCCCCAGTGTAGTTATGTTTTTTTTTACTATAGTCTCATTGAAATGAACAATACTCTTGCTTAGGTTGTGTCCTGACAAGCATATGCAAAATCATCAATTCTTCATCCAGAAAAAAATGGCAATTTTTCATCTGGCTTGCTATGCATATGCCATCTCTTTGTCAAACATATGTCCATTTTTTACCATCCTTATGATTTCCGTAAGGCAAATCTTTAATACATCAACAGCTAATATAACAGTTCAAACACATTTTTTATGTCAATAATTGTAAATTATTCAGAAAATGCAGAGGCCATATGGATGGTATCCATATGGTATCTCTTCCTTTTAGCATAATCATTGAGTTTAACCCCTTTACCCCCAAGGGTGGTTTGCACGTTAATGACCGGGCCAATTTTTACAATTCTGACCACTGTCCCTTTATGAGGTTATAACTCTGGAACGCTTCAACGGATCCCAGTGATTCTGACAATGTTTTCTCGTGACATATTGTACTTCATGACAATGGTAAAATTCTTTGATAGTACCTGCGTTTATTTGTGAAAAAAACGGAAATTTGGTGAAAATTATGAAAATTTCGCAATTTTTATGCAATTAAATCACAGAGATATGTCACACAAAATACTTAATAAGTAACATTTCCCACATGTCTACTTTACATCAGCACAATTTTGGAACCAAAATTTTTTTTTGTTAGGGAGTTATAAGGGTTAAAAGTTGACCAGCAATTTCTCATTTCTACAACACCATTTTTTTTAGGGACCACATCTCATTTGAAGTCATTTTGAGGGGTCTATATGATAGAAAATACCCAAGTGTGACACCATTCTAAAAACTACACCCCTCAAGGTGCTCAAAACCATATTCAAGAAGTTTATTAACCCTTCTGGTGCTTCACAGGAATTTCTTGAATGTTTAAATAAAAATGAACATTTAACTTTTTTTCACAAAAAATTTAATTCAGCTCCAATTTGTTTTATTTTACCAAGGGTAACAGGAGAAAATGGACCCCAAGCATTGTTGTACAATTTGTCCTGAGTATGCCAATACCCCACATGTGGGGGTAAACCACTGTTTGGGCGCATGGCAGAGCTCGGAAGCGAAGGAGCGCCATTTGACTTTTCAATGCAAAATTGACTGGAATTGAGATGGGACGCCATGCTTCGTTTGGAGAGCCCCTGATGTGCCTAAACATTGAAACCCCCCACAAGTGACACCATTTTGGAAAGTAGACCCCCTAAGGAACTTATCTAGAGGTGTGGTGAGCACTTTGACCCACCAAGTGCTTCACAGAAGTTTATAATGTAGAACCGTAAAAATAAAAAATCATATTTTTTCACAAAAATTATCTTTTCGCCCCCAATTTTTATTTTCCCAAGGGTAAGAGAAGAAATTGGACCCCAAAAGTTGTTGTACAATTTGTCCTGAGTACGCTGATAGCCCATATGTGGGGGTAAACCACTGTTTGGGCGGATGGGAGAACTCGGAAGGGAAGGAGCGCCGTTTGACTTTTCAATGCAAAATTGACAGGAATTGAGATGGGACGCCATGTTGTGTTTGAAGAGCCACTGATGTGCCTAAACATTGAAACCCCCCACAAGTGACACCATTTTGGAAAGTAGACCCCCTAAGGAACTTATCTAGAGGTGTGGTGAGCACTTTGACCCACCAAGTGCTTCACAGAAGTTTATAATGTAGAACCGTAAAAATAAAAAATCATATTTTTTCACAAAAATTATCTTTTCGCCCCCAATTTTTTATTTTCCCAAGGGTAAGAGAAGAAATTGGACCCCAAAAGTTGTTGTACAATTTGTCCTGAGTACGCTGATAGCCCATATGTGGGGGTAAACCACTGTTTGGGCGGATGGGAGAGCTCGGAAAGGAAGGAGCGCCGTTTGACTTTTCAATGCAAAATTGACAGGAATTGAGATAGAATGCCATGTTGCGTTTGAAGAGCCACTGATGTGCCTAAACATTGAAACCCCCCACAAGTGACACCATTTTGGAAAGTAGACCCCCTAAGGAACTTATCTAGAGGTGTGGTGAGCACTTTGACCCACCAAGTGCTTCACAGAAGTTTATAATGCAGAGCCGTAAAAATAAAACATTTTTTTCCCACAAAAATTATTTTTTTAGCCCCCAATTTTGTATTTTCCCGAGGGTAACAGGAGAAATTGGACCCCAAAATTTGTTGTCCAATTTGTCCTGAGTGCGATGATACACCATATGTGGGGGGAACCACTGTTTGGGCACATGGGAGGGCTCGGAAGGGAAGGAGTGCCATTTGAATGCAGACTTAGATGGAATCGTCTGCAGGTGTCACATTGCGTTTGCAGAGCCCCTAATGTACCTAAACAGTAGAAACCCCCCACAAGTGACACCATTTTGGAAAGTAGACCCCCTTAGGAACTTATCTAGATGTGTGCTGAGCGCTTTGACCCACCAAGGGCTTCACAGAAGTTTATAATGGAGAGCCGTAAAAATAAAACAAAAATTTTTTCCCACAAAAATTATTTTTTAGCCCCCAGTTTTGTATTTTCCCGAGGGTAACAGGAGAAATTCGACCCCACAATTTGTTGTCCAATTTGTCCTGAGTGCGCTGATACCCCATATGTGGGGGGGAACCACTGTTTGGGCGCATGGGAGGGCTCGGAAGGGAAAGAGCTCCATTTGGAATGAGGACTTAGATGGAATGGTCTGCAGGTGTCACATTGCATTTGCAGAGCCCCTAATGTACCTAAACAGTAGAAACCTCCCACAAGTGACACCATTTTGGAAACTAGACCCCCTAAGGAACTCATCTAGATGTGTTGTGATAGCTTTGAACCCCCAAGTGTTTCACTACAGTTTGTAACGCAGAGCCGTGAAAATTAAAAAAAAAAATCTTTCCCCCCAAAATTATTTTTTAGCCCCCAGTTTTGTATTTTCCCAAGGGTAACAGGAGAAATTGGACCCCAAAAAGTTGTTGTCCTATTTGTCCTGAGTACGCTGATACCCCATATGTTGGGGTAAGCCCCTGTTTGGGCACACGGGAGAGCTCGGAAGGGAAGAAGCACTGTTTTACTTTTTCAACGCAGAATTGGCTGGAATTGAGATCGGACGCCATGTCGCGTTTGGAGAGCCCCTGATGTGCCTAAACAGTGGAAACCCCACAACTATAACTGAAACCCTAATCCAAACACATCCCTAACCCTAATCCCAACAGTAACCCTAACCACACCTCTAACCCTGACACACCCCTAACCCTAATCCCAAACCTATTCCCAACTGTAAATGTAATCTAAACCCTAACTGTAACTTTAGCCCCAACCCGGACCCTAACTTTAGCCCCAACCCAAACTGTAGCCCTAACCCTAGCCCTAGCCCTAACCCTAGCCCTAACCCTAACCCTAGCCCTAACCCTAACCCTAGCCCTAACCCTAGCCCTAACCCTAACCCTAGCCCTAACCCTAGCCCTAACCCTAGCCCTAACCCTAGCCCTAGCCCTAACCCTAGCCCTAACCCTAATGGGAAAATGGAAATAAATAAATTTTTTTAATTTTTCCCTAACTAAGGGGGTGATGAAGGGGGGTTTGATTTACTTTTATAGTGGGTTTTTTAGCGGATTTTTATGATTGGCAGCCGTCACACACTGAAAGACGCTTTTTATTGCAAAAAATATTTTTTGCGTTACCACATTTTGAGAGCTATAATTTTTCCATATTTTGGTCCACAGAGTCATGTGAGGTCTTGTTTTTTGCGGGATGAGTTGACGTTTTTATTGGTAACATTTTCGGGCACGTGACTTTTTTGATCGCTTTTTATTCCGATTTTTGTGAGGCAGAATGACCAAAAACCAGCTATTCATGAATTTCTTTTGGGGGAGGCGTTTATACCGTTCTGCGTTTGGTAAAATTGATGAAGCAGTTTTATTCTTCGGGTCAGTACGATTACAGCGGCACCTCATTTATATCATGTTTTTATGTTTTGGCGCTTTTATAAGATAAAAACTATTTTATAGAAAAAATAATTATTTTTGCATCGCTTTATTCTCAGGACTATAACTTTTTTATTTTTTTGCTGATGATGCTGTATGGTGGCTCGTTTTTTGCGGGACAAGATGACATTTTCAGCGGTACCATGGTTATTTATATCTGTCTTTTTGATCGTGTGGTATTCCACTTTTTGTTTGGCGGTATGATAATAAAGCGTTGTTTTTTGCCTCGTTTTTTTTTTTCTTACGGTGTTTACTGAAGGGGTTAACTAGTGGGCCAGTGTTATAGGTCGGGCCGTTACGGACGCGGCAATACTAAATATGTGTACTTTTATTTATTTATTTTTTTTTATTTAGATAAAGAAATGTATTTATGGGAATAATATATATTTTTTTTCATTATTTTGGAATATTTTTTTTTATTTTTTTTTACACATTTGAAAAAAATTTTTTTAACTTTTTTACTTTGTCCCAGGGGGGGACATCACATATCGGTGATCTGACAGTTTGCACAGCACTCTGTCAGATCACCGATCTGAGAGCAGTGCAGGCTGCTTCACAGTGCCTGCTCTGAGCAGGCTCTGTGAAGCCACCTCCCTCCCTGCAGGACCCGGATCCGCGGCCATCTTGGATCCGGGTCTGGAACAGGCAGGGAGGGAGGTAAGACCCTCGCAGCAACGCGATCACATCGCGTTGCTGCGGGGGGCTCAGGGAAGCCCGCAGGGAGCCCCCTCCCTGCGCGATGCTTCCCTGCACCGCCGGCACATCGCGATCATCTTTGATCGCGGTGTGCCAGGGGTTAATGTGCCGGGGGTGGTCCGTGACCGCTCCTGGCACATAGTGCCGGATGTCAGCTGCGATAAACAGCTGACACCAGGCCGCGATCGGCGGCGCTCACGGGACTATCCCGTCCATGGTCATAGGGCCCACCCCTCATGGACGGGATAGCACGTCCGATGTCAGAAGGGGGTTAATGGTGTAGTTTGATCGGAGAATGAATCAGACTAGTATATGCTGTGATGTTTTACAAATGTTCTGCGTGTAAAAGATGTTAATTTAAATTGCTCCATTGACTGGTATTGGTCAGTATACTGTTATACTGTCTGCCTACTATTCATTTCAGCACTCAGAAATCTCAATCAAACCTTATATTCACATAGCTAGTATTACTTGTTGAGAATTCCAAGTTGGTGTAGGGAGACAACTTTGTGCTATCCAAAGAAGAAACTTTACCCCTTATACCTGCTGTCAAAGGCCTCTCACGAAACCGACATTCTGTGTTCCAATGAGTGACAAAAACCTCAAAACATGCATTTACAAATGGAGTTTCTAGTTGGGCTCTTTATCTTATGTCAATTCTTATAGGAGGGTGAACCTTGACATTTAAGATTGCTACTTCCACTAGACTATTTGCTGTTAAGTAGAAATAGTCTTCTCTCTTACTATATGAAGATGCTATTTGCTTAAAGCTAATAATTATAATACCTTGGATGTGGATATATTTGTATCGAGTTTAGGCTATATTCTATTAAATAAATATGTTACCTGCAGCTGCACAAATCTCCCTGGTAATTTGCTATTTTGAAAGGTCTTAGCTTTTTTTTTAATATAGGTTTAAATTTATTGACGTAACATCATTATACCCTAATTTACATGACATATGTTCCAGTAAAAATCTTCTGACATATACACTCATTTTCACATAGACTTCAATGGTTAGGTGCATCGAATATACATACAGCCATATAAAAAAGAATATTGCATTGTATATTTTCTGCTAGCAGTATGAAGCAGATTGGCCTACTGTTGCATAAAATTGTCTACATATTTCACGGTTCAGTCAAATGAATGTAAACACTTAATATAAGCACCAAATAGGTATACAAAAATCGTAATACACTGTGAGCATAATTAATAGGTAAGTGAATATTTTTACAATATCATCTTTTTATGCAGATTTTCCAACTCAAAGCTATATAGGAATACTTATTGAATGCTTATTAGAGGCTGAGCAGGTGATTAGTATTTGTGTAATGAGGGAGGGTGCAGCCTAAGGATGTCACTATCCTTTATCAAGATGTGCTAAATTATTAGGCAGCTTGTTTTCCTCAGGGAAAATTGGACAAAAAATGAGATTTCACTCTCTCCGAAAAGTCAAAAAATGCAGATATTTTGAAATTGCTAAGTTATCAGATCTCATACTTTGCACTGATGAGGAGGCAACACCCTGAAATACTGCATCTGCCTACTGAGATTCTGGATTGGCTTTTATTCTTAGTTATATGAAAAGGCTGATGAAAAGATCACTTTTGACTGTTAGGATTGCTATTTCCAATAGGTGGCACAAGAGTTCCAGTCATATTGCTCTCTGAAGAGGCAATTTGCATATCTTGATGAACCTAGGTTTTTTTTCAACCTATGTCACTATGTAGCTTTTAGATATTTTAATGAAAAAAAATGCATAATTGGTCAAGAAAGTTTGAACTTGATGGAGATAGGTCTTTTTTCAACCTACAGGTTCTTTTCACAAAATTAGAATATCATCAAAAAGTTAGTTTATTTCACTTCTTCAATACAGAAAGGAAACTCATATTATATGGAGTCATTACAAACATAGTGATATATTTCAAGTGTTTATTCATGTTAATGTTAATGATTAAAGCTTACAGCAAATGAAAACACAAAAGTTTAGTTTTTTGTTAGAATAATTAATAAAAAACACCTGCAAAGGCTTCCTAAGCATTTAGAAAGGTCCCTTAGTCTATTTCAGTAGGCTCCACAATCATGGGGAAGACTGCTGACTTGACAGATGTCCAAAAGGCAGTCATTGACACACTCGACAAGGAGAGTAATACACAAAAGGTCATTGCTAAAGAAACTGCCTGTTGACAGATTGCTGTATCCAAGCATATTAATGGAAAGTTGAGTGGAAGGAAAAGTGTTGTAGAAAAAGGTGCACAAGCAACTAGGATAACCGCAGCCTTGGAACGATTGTCAAAAAAAGGCCATTCAAAAACTTGGTTGAGATTCAAAAGGAGTGGACTGCTGCTGCAGTCATTGCTTCAATAGTCACCACACACAGATGTATCTGGGATGGTGGCTACAAGTGTTGCATTTCTTGTGCTAAGCCACTCATGACCAATAGACAATGCCAGAAGGGTCTTATCTGGGCCAATGAGAATAAGAACTGGGCTGTTGTCAGTGGTCCAAGGTGTTGTTTTCAGATCAATGTAAATTTTGCATTTCACTTGGAAATCATGGTCCCAGAGTCTGGAGGAAGAGTGGAGAGGCCACAATCCAAGCTACTTGAGGTCTAGTGTGAAGTTTCCACAATCAGTGATGGTTTGGGGAGCAGTCATCTGCTGGTGTAGTTCCACTGTAATTTATCAAGACCAAAGTCAGCAAACCATGTACCAGGAAATTTTAAAGCAATTCATGCTTCCCTTTGCCGACAAGCTTTTTGGAGATGGAAATTTCATTCTCCAGCATGACTTAGCACCTGTCCACACTGCCAAAAGTACCAAGACCTGGTTTAAAAACAACAGTAGCACTGTGCTTGATTGGCCAGCAATTTTGCCTGACCTTAACCCCATAGAGAATCTATGGGGTATTGTCAAGAGGAAGATAGATGAGAGATACCAGACCCAAAAATGCAGACAAGCTGAAGGCTGCTATCAAAGCAACCTGGTCTTCTATAACCCCTCAGTTGTGCCACAGGCTGATCACCTCCATGCTATGCCGTATTGATGCAGGAATTGATGAAAAAGGAGCCCCGACAAAGCATTGAGTGCATTTATGGAAAATACAGTGGATACGGAAAGTATTCAGACCCCTTTAACCCCTTAACCTCCTGGAGCTTTTTTCGGTTTTGCATTTTCATTTTTTGCTCCCCTCCTTCCCAGGACCATTACTTTTTTATTTTTCCGTCACTGTAGCCATGTGAGATCTTATTTTTTGTGGGACGAGTTATATTTGTGAAGAACATCATTGGTTTTCCCATGTCGTGTACTAGAAAATAGGAAAAAAAACAGGTGTGGTGAAAAAAACTGATCCTGCGGAAAAAAACGGATCCTGCAAAAAAAAAATGGATTTGGAGGGAAAAAACGTATCTGGTGGAAAAAACAGATCCTGCAAAAAAAGGATCCGGTGGAAAAAACGGATCCGGCAGAAAAAATGGATCCGGTGGGAAAAAAACGGATCTGGTGGAAAAAATGGATCCGGTGGAAAAAAAACGGATCAGTTTTTTTCAAAACTCGCCTTATTGTGCCTGACTGCAAAAACCTGATGTGTGAAAGCAGCCAGATATATGGATAGATACATCTATGTATCTATAGATATATCTATCTATAAATATATCTATAGAAAGATATATCCATAGATATATAATAGAAAAGCCGATGTTTCTAAGGCTACTTTCACACTTGCGTTTTTAGCAATCCATCACAATCTGTCATTATGGGAAAAAAACGGATCCTGCAAATGTGCTCGCAGGATGCGTTTTTTACACATAGACTTGTATTAGCGACGGATCACGACGGATAGCCACATGTCGCGTCCGTCGTGCAACTGATCCGTCGTGTTTTGGCAGACAGTCGGCATGAAAAAACTTTCAAGTGAACTGTTTTTGTCTGTCGCATCTGCCATTTTCTACCGCACATGCGTGGACGAAACTCCGCCCCTTCCTCCCCGGACTTCAGAATGGGCAGCAGATGCGTTGAAAAACTCCATCCGCTGCCCACATCGTGCACAAATTTCACAACATGCGTCGGTACGTCAGCCCGACGCATAGCGACGGACCCGTACCGACGCAAGTGTGAAAGATTCCTTAATAAGGGTTGAACTTAAAAAAAAAAGAGGAAAAAAACAGCGTGGGCTCCCGCGCAATTTTCTACGCCAGAGGGGAAAAGCTGACGGCCGTGGGCCAATATTTATAGCCTGCTATGAATATCAGCCTGGAGATGTCTACGTAGCGTTTACTGGCTATTAAAATAGGGGAACCCCCCAAAAATGATGTGGGTCCCCCTTTATTTTATAACCAGAAAGGCTACGCAGACAGCTGCGGGCTGATATTCATAACCTAGAGAGGGGCCATAGATATTGCCCCCCCCCCCCGGCAACAAATACCAGTCCGCAGCCACCCCAGAAATAGAGCATCTGTAAGATGCGCTAATTCCGGCACTTAGCCCCTCTCTTCCCACTCCCGTGTAGCGGTGGGATATGGGGTAATAAGGGGTTAATGTCACCTTGCTATTTTCAGGTGACATTAAGCCGGGTTAATAACGGAGGGGTGTCAATAAGAAAAAAGTATTTTAATATACTTCATTTAACCATACTTACCATACTTCGGGTGATGTCACTGCCCTATAGGACCCTCAATGACACACTGACAGGAGACAATGGTTCCTGCAGAGCATCACCTGGAGGTTACCTTAGGACAAAATCTCACTTTATGGCAATTGCTGTGTGGGAAAATTTCTCACACAGCAATGCCAAAAGTGAGACTAGGGACTATATTTTTACAGTGGCAGAGGAATACAGTGCAGAAGATTACCTTCCTTCTGTCATTGTATTCCTGGAGCCTCTAGAGAGCAGTCGCATCAGCTGATGCTGCCATTCTCCATGGGTGATCGTTGTTGGACACTCGTGGATTTCTGCAGACAGGGAGTATATTGGTTGTTTGTTATTTTAACTTTTTTACAGATGACACTGGCTTCGGGGAACAAAGTGATAAGTAATGGTGAGTATGTACTCTATGTTATATGTACTGTATGTCTGTATGTATGTATTGTATGTAATGTATGAATGTAATGTATGTAGCATGTATGTTTTTTGTTTTTTTTTTACATTCAACACATTAGCCGGATGATGGGACTACTACTGTCCGATCATTGGCTAATGTGTCAATCACTGTCACAGGCATCGTCCGATGGGACTTGTAGTCCCATCGGACGATGCCTGCACAGACCCCCGGCAGCCCGCACAGAGCCCCGGCAAGCCCTCACAGAGCCCCGGCAAGCCCGCACAGAGCCCCAGCAGCCCGCACAGAGCCCCGGGAAGTCCACACAGAGCCCCGGCAAGCCTGCAAAGAGCCCCGGCAGGCTGCACAGAGCCCAGGCAAGCCCGCACAGAGCCCCAGCAGCCCACACAGAGCCCTGGCAAGCCTGCACAGAGCCCCGGCAGGTCACACAGAGCCCCGTCAGGCCGCACAGAGCCCTGGCAGGCCTCACATAGCCCCAGCAGGCACTCACAGAGCCCTGGCAGGCATGCACAGAGCCCCGGCAGGCCGCACAGAGCCCCAGCAGGCATGCACAGAGCCTCAGCAGGCATGCACAGAGCCTCGGCAGGCCGCATAGACCCCGGCAGGCCGCACAGAGCCCCAGCAGGCCTCACAGAACCCCGTCAGGCCACACAGAGCCCCAGCAGGCATGCACAGAGCCCTGGCAGGCACGCACAGAGCCCCGGCAGGCCGCACAGACCCCCGGCAGGCCACACAGAGCCCCAGCAGGCCGCACAGAGCCCCGGCAGGCTGAACAGAGCCCCGGCAGGCCTCCACAGACCCCGCCCACTCACACAGACACGCACAGTGTCCGCCCATGCACTGCCCACACTCTTCCCTCCTCCGGAACAGGATGTAGAAGGACAGAAAGGGCTTATTTACATTCCGATATTTGTATCCCATTGACTTGCATTAGTATCGAGTATCGGTATCGGCGATATCCAATATTTTTGGGATATCGGCCGATCCAATCCGATACCGATTCTTCTGGATATCGGAAGTTATCGCTCAACACTAATAATAACACTTTTTTAAAATTATTGGTGGCTTATTATGCATTTTGATAAAAAATTACAGAATTGACTGTAAATTCAGTTTTACTCTATGAAAATATATAGTATCCAATGTATTAAGATGTTCAGATCAGGCATGTATTTATATGTTGCACCAAACTCACTAAGAGGCACAGACTAAGAACTGAAGTAAAATTTCTGGCATAGTACACAGCAGCTTTTGATGAGTTTGTTGGGCAAATATTACCATGCCCCTTCCCACCCTAGTTCCTCACAGCTTCACCAACTTTGTCAGAGCTAGCTGAAAGTGGAGTTAATATGATGAAAGTCGCAGTTAGCACAACTTTTTTCCACTTTTCAAAGTGGTTTACATCAGAATTCTAGCAAATACAATTTGATTAAGCGGAGCCATGGTGTACATCTGAAAATGACGTTACCATGGACTTATGATAATGTACCTTAGGGCTACAGTTTAAGGCATCAGGAAGGAGGAGGAGACAGTTTTTTCCCTCTACATGTAGACAGACACTGCCTCTGCAGGTATAAAAAAGCATATTCACAATGTTTCAGTTTATTTATTTATTTATTTAGTTATTTATTAATTTTAAAAGTGGAATGCCATTAAGGTTCCCAGCATATAGCTCTTTGGCTCAGTGTTGCTTATATATATGACTGCTGCTGATACATCTTTTTGGTCCTGCAGACTGTTTAGTGCTCTCTTTATCCCATTCACCCATAATACTTCCTTATTTTTATCCATTCTATAAAGTGGGCATGTTACCTGCCAAAAAAATGTAATTAAATACCTTATATAAATCTGTGTGCTCCTCCAAATCTTCTGGGCGTGTTTTGCATTGTGTTACTCCATTACAGAAATATTCACATTTGTTTCGTCTGGAGCACAATATGTGAAACATATACTGTGCAATCCGACTGGGCATTTCTTCAAATTCTTCTCTGGGAGCATGTGCTTTCACCCTTCTACTATATGCTGCCAATCACAGCCCGGCAGCCTAAGAGACTAATAGACTACTAAACCAAATGTCCATTGGTGATTGGCAGCACCTGAGAAGGAGAGGATAAAGCACTTGACCACAGAGAATACAGTAAGAAAACATCCAGTTGGCCTGCAAAAAGAAATTTCACATACTGCGACCAGAAGAAACATATATGAATGTCTATGCAATGGGGCGATACATCGCAAAAGAGATTGAGAAGCAGGAAAGTTAAGGAATATTTACAATGTATTTAACTCAAATATTTTTAGCAAGTGGCAGGTTTTCC
Source organism: Ranitomeya imitator (assembly GCF_032444005.1). Lineage (NCBI taxonomy): Eukaryota > Metazoa > Chordata > Amphibia > Anura > Dendrobatidae > Ranitomeya > Ranitomeya imitator. Next base: position 323,952,329 of record NC_091286.1, on the reverse strand, counting down.
TTCATATTATTTATCTTCCTTTCTTTAACTTCTCACTAATATTTCAGAAAAGAAAGATCATTATCTATTATAACAGCTTACCAGTAGTGTTGAGCGATACCGTCCGATACTTGAAAGTATCGGTATCGGATAGTATCGGCCGATACCCGAAAAATATCGGATATCGCCGATACCGATATCCGATACCAATACAAGTCAATGGGACATCAAGTATCGGAAGGTATTCTCATGGTTCCCAGGGTCTGAAGGAGAGGAAACTCTCCTTCAGGCCCTGGGATCCATAGGGATGTGTAAAATAAAGAATTAAAATAAAAAATATTGATATATTTACCTCTCCGGCGGCCCCTGAACTCAGCGCGGGTAACCGGCAGGCTTCGTTGTTCAAAATCAGTGCTTTTAGGACCTGAGAATCACGTCCCGGCTTCTGATTGGTCGCGGGCCGCCCATGTGACCGCCACGCGACCAATCACAACCCGCGACGTCACCGCAAGCTATTAACGCGCTCATTTTTAAAAATGAGCGCATTAATGACTTTCAAAGACGTAGCGGCTTGTGATTGGTCGCGTGGCCGCGACCAATCACAAGCCGCTACGTCTTTGAAAGCCATTAACGCGCTCATTTTTAAAAATGAGCGCGTTAATAGCTTGCGGTGACGTCGCGGCTTGTGATTGGTCGCGTGGCCGCGACCAATCACAAGCCGCTACGTCTTTGAAAGCCATTAACGCGCTCATTTTTAAAAATGAGCGCGTTAATAGCTTGCGGTGACGTCGCGGCTTGTGATTGGTCGCGTGGCCGCGACCAATCACAAGCCGCTACGTCTTTGAAAGCCATTAACGCGCTCATTTTTAAAAATGAGCGCGTTAATAGCTTGCGGTGACGTCGCGGCTTGTGATTGGTCGCGTGGCGGTCACATGGGCGGCCCGTGACCAATCAGAAGCCGGGACGTGATTCTCAGGTCGTAAAAGCGCTGATTTTGAACAACGAAGCCTGCCGGTTACCCGCGCTGAGTCCAGGGGCCGCCGGAGAGGTAAATATATCAATATTTTTTATTTTAATTCTTTATTTTACACATCTCTATGTATCCGATACCGATACCCGATACCACAAAAGTATCGGATCTCGGTATCGGAATTCCGATACCGCAAGTATCGGCCGATACCCGATACTTGCGGTATCGGAATGCTCAACACTACTTACCAGCACAAGAAAAGAAAAAGGAAATCTTGGATGAAGATTTATGTGGAGAGAACCTTCAATACACTGCTTCTTATGAAGAATTATATGTATAGCTCCTCTCTCCATTCTAATTGAGGGTTTTAAAAGTCAGAATTTGCATAGAGTACAGAGGACAAGGCTATAGCAAAGAGATAAATATTTGCATGCAGCATCTAAGGCCATTGAATGACTGAAATACGCAGTTAGTGTGCAAGTGTGGAATGCATGTGTCTGCATGTGTACATTGTACATTGCATGCATTTTGCGATTACAGTGGCAGCATGTAAAAGTTAAGGCATCCCTGGTCAAAATTACTGTTATTGTGAACAGTTAAGCAATAAAAAGATGAATTGATCTCTAAAATGCCTAACGCTAAAGATGACATGTTTCCTTTGTATTTTAGTTCAGGCACTCTTAAAGATTTGTGTGCTCAGATAACTTTGACCAAGGTTTCAGACCTTAATTAGCTAGGGCTATGGCTTTTTACTATCATCATTAGGAAAGGGCAAGTGTTGCAAATATCTCTGCTTTACAAAAACCTAATGTCCTCTACCTTTGTGCCAAAAAACAGCAGCTATGGGTTCTTCTACAGAAGGAGAAGGCTAAAAGAAGATAGCAAAGCATTTTAAAGTTGGCATTTCCTCAGTTTGAAATGTAATTAAGAAATGGAAGTTAACAGGAACAGTGGAGATCAAGAAAAGTTCTGGAAGACCAAGTAAAATTTCAGTGAGAGCTGCTCGTATGATTGCTAGAGAGACAACTTTGACTGCAAAAGACCTTCAGAAAGATGTAGCAGACTCTGTTATGGTACATTGTTCTACTTTTCAGAGACACCTGCACAAATATCAAGATAAGTGAAAGCAGTCAGAGGGGAGCGCAGAGGAATTGACCCAGGGAAGGGGAGATGAAAGGGAGTTGTTGAGCACCACCGCAGCTCCAGCTGAATACCTCCAAAGGAGGATAAGAATGTGTCAAACAGAAATCAGTCCCAGGAGCACTGAAGGAAACTCAGACAACATATGTCGTTTGCCACAATGCGTTTCAACGGTAAACACCATCTTCTTCAGGTGAACGGGGTTTACCGTTGAAACGCGTTGTGGCAAACTACATATGTTGTCTGAGTTTCCTTCAGCGCTCCTGGGACTGATTTCTGTTTGACACACCTGCACAAATATGGCCTTCATGAAAGAGTGATCAGAAGAAAACCTCTCCTTTGTTCTCACAATAAAATTTGGCATCAAAAGTATGCAAAAGAACATCTAAACAAGCCTAATTTATTATAATTATGGATATGAACAGTCTATAATTTTAAGGGTAGATTAATTTTAACATTGAGAGATAGAATATCAAAATATAAAAAATAAAATAAATAAAATCACATTGTATAAATTTATTTGCATTTTGAGGTAAGAAATAAGTATTTTATTCCTCTGGCAAACAAGACTTAATACTTGGTGGTAAAACCGTTGTTGGCAAACATAGTAGTCAGACTTTTTTGTAGTTGATGATGAGGTTTGCACACATGTCAGGAGGAATTTTGGTCCACTCCTCTTTGCAAATCATCTCTAAATCTTTAAGATTTTGAGTCTGTCGCTTGCCAACTTGGAGTTTCAACCCACGATCCATTTTTAATGTATTGCCAAAGGGAAAGAGGTTGTCGCTCTGGATTTTATGGTACATGGCTTTATTCATTCTCCCATTGATGTGGTGAAGTAGTCCTGTGCCCTCAGCAGAGAAATACCCCCAAAACTTAATGTTTCCACCTCCATGCTTGACATTGGAGACTGTGTTCTTTAGGTTATAGGCAGCATTTCTCTTCCTCCAAGCGCGGTGAGTTGAGTTATTGCCAAAGACCTCAATTTTGGACTCATCTGACAACAGCACCTTCTCCCAATCACACACAGAATCATCCAGGTGTTCATTGTCAAACTTCACAAGGGACTGCACATGTACCTTCTTGAGCAGGGGGATCTTGCGGGCACTGCAGGATTTTAAACCTTTACAGCGTAATGTGTTACAAATGGTTTTCTTGGTAACTGTGGTCCGAGCTGCTGTTAGATCATAAACAAGTTTCCCAGTATAGTTTTAGGCTGATTTCTCACCTTCCTCATGATCAAGGATACCCCATGAGGTGAGATTTTGCATGGTACCCCAGATTGATGTTGATTGACAGTCATTTTGTAATTCTTCCATTTTCTTACTATTGACCCAACAGTTGTCTCCTTCTCACCCAGCGACTTACTTATGGTTTTGTAGCCCATTACATCTTTATGTAGGTCTATGATCTTGTCCATGACATGCTTATAAAGCTCTTTTTATGTTGTAGAGGTTAGAGTCTGGCTGATTATTTAAGTCTATGGACAGGAGTCTTTTATAAAGGTGACCATGTAACACAGCTGTCTTTTATGCAGGTAACGAGTTGATTAGGAGCGTCTAAATGGTCTGTAGGAGCCAGAACTCTTAATGGTTGGTAGGGGATCAAATACTTATTTCTCACTGCAAAATGCAAATAAATTTATGCAATTTATACAATGTTATATTCTGGATTCTATCTCTCAATGTTAAAATTAACCTACCCATAAAATTATAGACTGTTCATGTTTTTGTCAGTGGGTAAACTTACAAAATCAACAAGGGGTGAAATACTTATTTCCCCCACTGTATATGCTGCATCATATGCTAATTTATTCATGAGGCTGTGGGAAAGGGAGCTATTTTTCATGGAGTTAGGACTTCCAATGCAGCGTGTAATTACTGGACACACGTCATTGATGACATTTCCTTGATTTGGAAAGGTACTCCACTTGAGTTAAACTTGTTTCTTGATGAGTTGAAAAACAATAAGTTGAACCTTCATCTCACCTACAAATATAATTATAATAAAAATCGATTTTCTTGATGTTCTCATCAAACAAGATTACATGTACATTCTTCAGACTGACATATTTAAAAAAGTAACTGCATTAAATTCATTTTTACATGCAAAGTTTTCTCATCCACCCCAGATCTTCAAAGGCAAACCCACTGGCCAATTTCTCCATGCAAGGTGTATCTGTTCTGATGATAAAGATTTAAAAACACAAGTGATACAACTGAGAGATTGATTAATGACCATGGATTTAGCAAAACGCACATCAATCTTGAGTATCAATGGACAAAAAACTCTACCCATCAACAACTTTTACACTCATCCATTAAGAAGCCCACGGACAGAGTATTATTGGTCCGGGTTGGTATTTAATGTGCCTCCTCTTGGTCTAATGCCACACTGTCTGACAAAGGCTTTATGCCGAAACACATTTTGGCACCTGGTGCCATTCCAGCAGGAGGAGATGAATTCAGGTACTTATATAGATTTACTTTTGTAAAGTCCTCCCCTTACTAATTTAACTATTGCAACAATCTAATATATAAAGCTGAATGTGTGTATGTGTGTATGTGTGTATGTCCGGGATTGGCATCTGCACCGTAGCAGCTACAGCCACAAAATTTTGCACAGTCACACGTCTGGACCCTGAGAGCGTCATAGGCTATGTTGTGAGGTGAAATTTTAACCCTGCGCATTCCAATTCACCAAACAATTTTGCCCCTATCTACATAATGGGGAAAAAGTGAAAGGAAAAGTGTTGGAGGCAAATTGACAGCTGCCAGATGTGAACAAGGGGGACTTAAAGAGTGAGAGCGGTGGCGCAAAAGAGTATATACCGTACAGTTGCTAAGGTGGGGCCGCGACATGGGATATTCACCACACACCGGGATATGAACACACACACAAAATGCGCCACACACTACCACGTGCTTGAACACATATCACCCTCAGCACACATTTCACCACACATACACCAACCTCGCCACATGAAAGTCGAAACACAAACGTCGCCGCTCAAAACTCGCCATGCGCAAAACTCGTCACATGCAAAACTAAGCTCACGCAAATCTCGCCACATGTGCAAAACTCACCTCATGGAAAACTCGCCACATGCAAGTTGCAACACATGCAAAAGTTGCCTCACACAAAACATGCACATACTCAAAACGCACCACACATAAAACTCGCCACGCTCAAAACTCGCCATGCGCAAAACTTGTTGCAGACAACTTGCTACACTAACCTTTCACATGTAACTCGACACACAAAAAGTTGCTACACACATGTCACCACACAAAACTCTTCTCACAAAAGTCGCTACATGCATGTCGCCACACGGAACTCAACACACAACTTGACACATGAAACTCGCCCTAAAACACACACAAGTCTGGTATTATTCTTCAAAAATAAAAATCTGATTAATAAGCAGACAAACTACAAGAGCAACAACTGTACCATATAGGAAATACAGCAGCTGTCAGTCACATGACCTGTCTATTATGTGTATGTGTGAGCTAATATATACTGCCAGGGGGGAGGTCTTGCTGTTGGCTGGGGATTTATCAGGCTGCCAATTTAGCTTACAAATACTGAGGTAAAAATACTGACCAAATAACGTGTGAATGCGGTCTAATACAGGAGGAGATGACATACAGATATATACTATATACAGGGGAGATGACACACAGATATATACTATATACAGGAGAGATGACACACAGGTATATACTATATACAGGAGGAGATGACACACAGGTATTTACGATAAACAGGAGGAGATGACATACAGGTATATACTATATACAGGAGGAGATGACACACTGTTATATACTATATACATGGGGGATGACATACAGGTACATACTATATACAGTGGAGATGACACACAGGTATATACGATATACAGGGGAGATGACACACAGGTATATACTATATACAGGGGAGATGACACACAGGTATATACTATATACTGGGGAGATGACATACAGGTACATACTATATACAGGAGCAGATGACACACAGGTATATACTATATACAGGGGAGATGACACACAGGTATATACTATATACAAGGGAGATGACACACAGGTATATACTATATACAGGAGGAGATGACATACAGGTATATACTATATACAGGAGGAGATGACATACATGTACATACTATATACAAGAGGAGATGACGAACAGGTACATATTATATACAGGGGAGATGACACACAGATATATACTATATACAGGAGGAGATGACACACAGGTATATACTATATACAGGAGGAGATGACACACAGGTATATACTATATACAGGGGAGATGACACATGTATATACTGTATACAGGAGGAGATGACACACAGATATATACTATATACAGGAGCAGATGACACACAGGTATATACTATATACAGGAGGAGATGACATACAGGTACATACTATATACAGGAGGAGATGACACACAGGTATATACTATATACAGAAGCAGATGACACACAGGTATATACTATATACAGGAGGAGATTACACATGTATATACTATATACAGGAGGAGATGACATACAGGTATATACTATATAGAAGAGGAGATGACACATAGGTATAAAGAGGAGGAGATGACATACAGCAGGCATATACTATATACAGGGGAGATGACATACAGGTATATACTATATACAGAAGATGACAAACAGGTATATACTATATATAGGAGGAGATTACATACAGGTATATAGTATATACAGAAGAGATGACATACAGGTATATACTATATACAGGAGGGGATGACACATAGGTATATACAATATACAGGAGGAGATGACATACAGCAGGTATATACTATTTACAGGTGAGATGACATACAGGTATATACTATATACAGGAGTATACTATATATAAGGGAGATGACAAACATGTACATACTGAGGGTAAAATGAGAGGTGTGATGTGAAAATGAGGGGTGTGAGGTGAAAATGAAAAGGTGTGAGTGCAAAATGAGAGGAGTGAGGGAAAATAGTGGAGTGATCGGAAAATGACAGATGTGAGGTCGAAATGACAAGTGATGGGGGGAATGAGAGGAGTGAGGGGGGAATGAGAGGAGTGAGGGGGAAAATAAGAAGAGTGAGGGGGAAAATGAGAGGTATAAGGGAGAAAATGAGAGATGTGAGGGGGAAAATGAGAGGCGTGATGGGAAAATAAGAGAAGCGAGGTGCTATAACTAACCACAGATATTTACTATGCCCAGTCAACGGGCTCTTCAGCTAGTATATCATATATATGGCCCATTGGCTAACGCTTATTAGATAGTTACTGTACTTTTCCGGTGTTGCTGGCATATTTACATCTACCTCATGCCCTCCTATTGGTATGTGTTGTCTTTAGTGTTTTGCCTTTTTAAATATTCTGTGTGTATATGTTTTCAATAAAGATTTACACTTCTTTTTTATTATTATTATTATTATTATTATTTATATAGCACTATTAATTCCATGGTGCTGTACATGAGAAGGGGTTACATATAGAATTATAGATATCATTTACGGTAAAAAATTTACAATGACAGACTGGTACAGAGGGGAGAGGACCCTGTCCTTGCGGACCTACATTATATTCTATTCTATGCATTCTTTATCTACCTTTTTGGCTATATATTCTTGTGGATAGGCTTAAAATATTTATAGTACTTAGCAGAACACCATTTTGCCTTTTTTTAAATGTGGTCCGTAGGTAAAAAACAGATTTTGGCGACATTCCTAAGGATTTTTTGTCCATTCCTGATACTTAGAGCCTATTAAAAGAATAATTTTATGTAGAATTTAAATAAACAAGTTAGTGAAGAGAGAACCAATTCTGATTGGAAAGATAACTCGAATTTTCCCTGGAAGTTCGATACATATTAAATGAATTTAATGCTAATCGAATGTGCTTAATTATGCTCTACAGGCTCTCCATATACAAGGAGGATAATAAATGTAGGGCCAATAAATAACAGCTTGCCACTTACTTTTCCTGCACTGCAACTCACCATCTGGTCAACTACAAAGCTACCGTATTTTGCCGACTATAAGACGCACTTTTCCCCCCTCAAATTCGGGGGGGGGGGAAATGAGGGTGCGTCTTATAGATAGAATGTACCTTTTTAGATGGGGTTCGCAGGAGCTGGGACGGAGGTCTGTCAGCGCTGTCAAAGCCGCCGGCGGTGGAGCGGCCACAGCGGGAGCCGCCGGCGGTGTTACAGCAACTCCCTGAGCCGCCGACAGTGGAGCGGCCCTGCCAGAGCCGCCAGCGGTGGAGTCACGGAGCTCTGTTCGGAGCGGCCACTGCGGAAGTCACCAGCCGGAGCCGCCGGCAGTGGGGGAGCCGCCGGCGGAGTCTCTGCAGCGGCCACTATGGGAGCCATCAGCCGGAGCCGCCGGCAGTGGGGGAGCCGCCGGCGGAGTCTCTGCAGCGGCCACTATGGGAGCCATCAGCCGGAGCCGCCGGCAGTGGGGGAGCCGCCAGCGGAGTCTCTGCAGCGGCCACTATGGGAGCCATCAGCCGGAGCCGCCGGCAGTGGGGGAGCCATCAGCCGGCGGAGTCTCTGCAGCGGCCACTATGGGAGCCATCAGCCGGAGCCACCGACAGTGGGGGAGCCGCCGGCGGAGTCCGGTGCAGCGGCCATGGCGGAGCCGCCGGCGGTGGAGCGGCATTGTGGGAGCCGCCGGCGGAGTTGCTGAGGTCTGTCGGCGGAGCAGCTCCTGGAGGTCTTAGTGCAGCCGCTGTACTGAATCGGCAACAGGAAGTAGGAACCGGTCTCACATCCGGTCACGTGCTGCAGTGACATACTGGCCCTGTCTCATCAGCTACTGTCACTGCGGCTCGTGATCTGGATAGGAGAACGACTTCCCTTCACGGTAATTTTCATTAAAAGTAAAAAAAAGTTACTGTACACTAAAACACTCACACTCATGAACTCTAAGGCTAGGTTCACATTGCGTTAGGGCAATCCGTTTAGCGCATAGCGCTAGCGGATTGCACTAACGCAATGTCACTTTAGGGATCACGTTTGCCGATCCCGCTAGCGCAGGTGCCCGATCTGCGCTAGCAAGGAACGGACATCTGACGCTGCTTGCAGCGTCCAAGGTCCGTCTGAAAATAACGGGACATCGCTAGCGCGTGCCGAAAATGGCACGCGCTAGCGATGCGTTGGCGACCCGTTAGCACATTGCTGTCAATGGGTGCACTAACGGACCCGTTACATGGCGCAAATTGCGACAATTTCGCCATGTAACGAAGTCCGCTAGCGGACACCCATTAACGCAATGTGAACCTAGCCTAACTCCCAGCATGTTACAGGAGCTGCATGTCGGGAGTTAGGGCCTGTTTCCATGTGGCATACCGTAATACATCCAGATTTGCTGTGGATTGGAAGCTGCGTACATCCACAGCGACCAATCCGCAGCGTTCCAGATGTTACAGCATAGTGGAGGGGATTTTATGAAATCCCATCTCCACTATGCATGCAGGGCCGCATACGGCGGCCCTGTGTATCCGGACATGCAGCGCGTCTCTATAGACTGCAGCATGTCTATCTTGCGGAGACGCAAGATATCGTATATACCAGTCAATGAATACGATGCGGTGCTTCCACATGTGCTCAATTACGGTAACACATTTGGAATCACCACGCATACAACAGGGGGTGATGCTTTGGGTGGAGCGGGGCATCCGCTGCCTCCAAAGCACTGCGTTTCCTGAATGAACGTGGAAACATACCGTACAATAAATGGCACCTATGACATACGGTATTAAAGGTGATGTTTTCTAAATATACCGTAGGCTGTCCAATGCGTAGGCAGCGTGCATTAGTGTAGCAGCAAGCTGTATGACTTTAGCCACTTTTTTTCTCTGAAATGCCACAGCATTTCAGAGGAAAAAAAAGTGGCTAAAGTCATACAGCCCACAGTTACGCTAATACCGTACATGCTGGCTATGCATTGAACAGCTCGTACTTTAAAAGCCACCTAAAGACTAGTCAGACAGTTCCCCAGCCGCTTCTCCACATCTGCTTCCAATGAGTGACAATTTTCTTTCTGCGTGCGCATACAGGAAGAGACCTGTCAGTGATTGGCAGCAGGAGGGGAAAAGCCAAAGGTACGGTACAGTGTGTTTTTCTCTGAAACGCCGTAGCATTTCAGAGTGAAGCATACCATACCTGGCTTTCGGTACGGTAGATCATACAGCCAGTGTCTGATACATGCTGTCCGTGGATTACGGTAGCATGTATCAGCTGTCAGGTTCCCTTTATACCGTAGTGTTTACGGTACATCCACATTGGGAGGTGAGCTGCATTCACATGTGGACAGATGCATGATTGGTACGGTAACTACAGTGTCATGCCGGTGCCTTGGTTCACTTTGATGGTAGGATGTCAGCACTACTCACTTCCCAATCCTGAAGCAAACGGTGCCAGAAAAACCCTTTTAACCCATCAAAAAATACAAGATGTCACCAATCTGTACACACACTTTTTTTTCATCCCGCCGCATAAAAAAGTGATTGAAAATCATACCGGAACTACGGTACCATACCACAAATTGGTACCAATAAAAATTCCAGCTTGCTAAAAAAAACCTCACACATACAGTGAACAGAAAAATTACCGTACCACAGAGTTACGGTAGTGGTCAATTACGGTATCGGTATTACCGTATTTTTTATTATGCATTGCCTACGGTACCGTATATTCGACTATCCTATTCCACAGCGCTTTACAGACATTATCATCACTGTCCCCATTGGGGCTCACAATATCTCTATCTGTATATGTTGGAGGTGTGGGAGGAAAGCAGAGAATACGGAGGAAACCCACACAAACCTGGGGACAACATACAAACTCCTTGCAAATGTTCTCCTTGGTGGGGTGTTGTTCGGTAAAAGAGTGTAGCACTACCTTTGGCCCTCCAGCAGCAGATCCCCCACCATAACAGTGTCAGCAGCAGGACAAAGCACCGTACTGATACCATAATTTTGTATTTTCTTGCAGAAAGATACCGTACGTTACCATACTCTCCTGGAAAGATGTCCAAGCAGAGAAGGATTTCATATAAAATCCCTTATAAACTGGAGGTAGTGAAGTACGCCAAAGAACATGGGAACAGGGCAGCGGAGAGACACTTTGGGCCACCTCCAACAGAAAAAATGATACGGGAATGGAGGAAACAGGAGGATCAGCTTCAAAAAATGGACAAAGATAAAAAATGTTTACGTGGGCATGCTGCAAAGTGGCCACATTTAGAAGTGGATGTGAAAGAGTGGATCATACGTCACAGGAACAATGGATATTCTGTATCGACAAAAATGATCATTTATGAAGCTAAACGCCTTGCTGCAGAGAAAGGCATTCAGGACTTCACAGGAACACCATCATGGTGCTATCGATTTATGAAGCGATGTGGCCTTGCTATGCGCACAAAAACTAGGATTGCACAAAAAATGCCTAAAGAATACGAAACCAAGATTGTTTCTTTTCACAAATTTGTACTGGAAGCAAGAAAGAAAAATGGATATGAAATGACTCAGATTGGCAATATGGATGAAGTCCCGTTGACCTTCGATGTTCCGTCAAACAAAACAGTTGATGTGAAAGGTGCCAAAACTATAGCCGTGAAGACGTCAGGGCATGAGAAAACCCATTATACCGTTGTGTTGTCCTGCTGTGCAGATGGCACCAAATTGCCTCCGCTGCTGATTTTCAAGAGAAAAACCATGCCAAAAGAGGCAATCCCAAAAGGAGTCATTGTCCATGTTCACGACAAGGGATGGATGGATGAAAATGGCATGAAGATATGGATAGAAAAAGTGTGGTCCAAACGTCCTGGAGGGCTCCTGAAAAAAACTGCTCTATTAGTGCTGGACCAGTTTAGGGCACATATCACTGAAGCCACAAAAAGGAGATTTTAAGAAGAGAAAACCCATATTGCCGTAATTCCTGGGGGGCTTACCAGTCAGTTGCAACCTTTGGATGTTTCCATCAACAAGCCATTTAAAGTTTTCATGAGAGAAGAGTGGAATAAGTGGATGGCTGCTGGAAACCATGACCTGACACCAACTGGACGAATGAAGAGACCCACAATCACCCAAGTTTGTGAGTGGGTGAAAACCTCATGGCAGTCCGTTAAGGATGAAACCATTGTGAAGTCCTTCAAAAAATGTGGCATCAGCAATGCCTTAGATGGCTCTGAAGATGACATCCTCTATGAACAGAGTGAAGACAGTGATACTAGTGATTCTGAGGAACCAAGCTTCTTAAATACGGACAGTAGTGATGAGGAGGAGTTCTTGGGGTTCCCTGATGACTGAGGAGTTTCTGTACTTAAATCAGTAATGGTTGTTAATGTTGCTGCTGAGTTCTGTTTACATTTGCATTGGTGAAATAATATGTTATTTATGTTATTAAATATTTTACCCCGTTATTTGCTTCAAAATATTTTTTTTCCTATTTTCAACCTTTAAAACTTAGGTGCGTCTTATAGTCCGAAAAATACGGTATATCTGGCTACTTATTTACTTCTCCATTAAATCTTCTACAATTTTTACTTTGCAGCGTTGATAAGGCCACTGAAATCACAAAAATGATTGTGTTGTCATGACATGTGCCATGATGTCAGAGCTCGGGAAAGCCTAGCACAAAGTAAAGCTGGAATAGGAGGATGAGAAAGGAAGAAGATCCTGGAGGGGGCTGTTTGTAAAACTAGATAGGGGCTGCAGGGTGACATGTGAGCGGTGAGGTGTTATATAAGTATGTTTATTATTTTATTTCACCTCTTTTCCAACTCTATACACGCCAGCAAAATAACATCTTGATTCAAGAGATTGTTTTTTTTGTAAAACTTGAGGCAAATTAAATTTGCCTAGAGCCAATTTAGTCATTTCTGCTTGTTACAGTATATTTGTAAAGTTGAGATATTTACTGCAAATAATTGTTTCATTGGTTTAATACAAACAGCAGAAAGTTTTTTCAATTTTGCTAATAAGCCTAATATGCTATAGGGGATGAATAATTTGGGTGCAAATGTAGATATAGCTTAAAACAGGACAATAGTAGGTAGAATATTAGCCTTTATTTGGATCTACTGAATAAAATTGAGTTCCTTAGCAATAAACATATCTCTGTACTGTTACATTTTGACATAATGAAGAATCATTTATTTACTCAACAGCACAGGTGGCCAGAAAATCTTATTTTCATGCATGAAATCCAGGAATCCTTAATGGCTGCACAGCTTTATTTACACAGGGCAAAAGTCAGCTATCAAGGGATATTTTTTCTAACTTCACTGTGATTGGCTATGCCAAATTCTCTAGCCAAAAATACATTCTTCTAAGACTGGCATAGGGAGTTAGAGTAAAATATACAATAATTATTTATAATAGTTCATTTAACTGGCCTGGAATTCTGAATTTTTAGTTCTATTCAATCAGATTTCCACAGCATTTATAATCAGATTTCCACATTTCTAATAATCTAATATTGTATTGTAGATCAGGGATCCCAAACTCGTTTAGGTATATAGGCTTCACATAGAAATATTTTTAAATTGATAAGCCACATTCTTTGCAGGATGAGATGCCATTTTTAGTGAAACTATTTTTAATATATAACTTTTGAAAATTTTTTGAATATTTTTTGAGTGCTATTTATATATTTGTTTTAAATAGCACAATTGTGTGTTTATGGCACAGTTTTATAGCTTGTATCAATTCAGATGTCGCAATAACAAAAGTACACTTTTTTGGTTTACTGTAGTTTATTAATCAGCTAGTGGTGGAATCCAACTAATATAACATGAATAGCAATTTGGATTTAAAAAGTAAACTTTAATTTTTTATTAAAAATCTGCAACTACCATAAACAACAAACAAAACGAAAATGTGTGCAAGGTGCGAAAGACAAACAACAATCAAAGTACTGCGTGATGCATCATATGTAGATGGAGTATTATATCATAGCACCCCTTCATCTGCTGTGCTTATATCCCTGATAACCACACCACCCCTAGTATTTACCAAACCTGAAACAAAAATAGCAAAGTAAGGGGTATGCGTACAGTACAGACCAAAAGTTTGGACACACCTTCTCATTTAAAGATTTTTCTGTTATTTCATGACTATGAAAATTGTACATTCACACTGAAGGCATCAAAACTATGAAATAACACATGTGGAATTATATACTTAACCAAAAAGTGTGAAACAACTGAAAATATGTCTTATTTTCTAGGTTCTTCAAAGTAGCCACCTTTTGCTTTGATGACTGCTTTGTACATTCTTGGCATTCTCTTGATGAGATTCAAGAGGTAGTCACCGGGAATGGTTTTCACTTTACAGGTGTGCCCTGTCAGGTTTAATAAGTGGGATTTCTTGCCTTATAAATGGTGTTGGAACCCTCAGTTGTGTTGTGCAGAAGTCTGGTGGATACACATCTGATAGTCCTAATAAATTGACTGTTAGAATTTGTATTATGGAAAGAAAAAAGCAGCTAAGAAAAGAAAAACAAGTGGCCATCATTACTTTAAGAAATGAAGGTCAGTCAGTCCGAAAAATTGGGAAAACTTTGAAAGTGTCCCCAAATACAGTGGCAAAAACCATCAAGCGCTACAAAGGAACTGGCTCACATGAGGACCGCCCCAGGAAAGGAAGACCAAGAGTCACCTCTGCTTCTGAGGATAAGTTTATCCGAGTCACCAGCCTCAGAAATTGCGGGTTAATAGCTGGAGGGGGTCTTTTGAAGTGGTCCACCGCTGTATCCGGATGAAGGTTATGTCCCTGTGACATTAATGCGGGTGAGACCTTTCCAGTTTTTCTAGGATGCCTTGTTTACTGTGTCAATCCCCTTGAGGTTCTAAGGGGGGAAGGTGGTAATTTCTGAATATGCATAAGCTGTAAAATAGTTGCATTAATTGACATCACCTCTACATTGACATGTTTGACATTGTTAACCCCTGTTTATTTTTGAACCCTGATTTTTTGATATGGTCTTAAAAGAGGGGCTTTTCTGTGGAGGGTCTTGGGCCCTAAGAGGATGTACAAAGTCATTGGACTAGTATAAGTTACACCCATTTGAAATGCTTTCTCTAATGTGGTTCTAATTTTTATTTATTTACACAGTGATGGGTGTCTGATCATCCTTGTATATGGAGATTGCACAGATTAGGGGTAATTTGGTATTATTAAATCCCAATCTGATTTGATCCATAAGGTACATATGCATACCCCTTACTTTGCTATTTTTGTTTCAGGTTTGGTAAATACTAGGGGTGGTGTGGTTATTAGTGATCTAAGCACAGCAGATAAAGGGATGCTATGATATAATATCCCATCTGCGTATGATGCATCCTGCAGTAATTTGATTGTTGTTTGTCTTTCGCACCTTGCACAAATTTTCATTTTGTTTGTTGTTTATGGTAGTTGCAGATTTTTTATAAATAATTAAAGGTTACTTTTTAAATCCAAATTGCTATACATGTTACTTTAGTTTATAAAAAACAGCAAAATATTTTTTAATGCCTTAATTTCAAATTTTTTTTAACATTTTTTCCTTTTTTGACCTCCAATTGGCCCAATAGAATAATATTGTCTTACTGTTAGCACCATATAGTAATTCTGGCCAACATCTTGTAGTAATCAGTAATCATCTCGTAGTCTCCCATCCTGTTCTCCATCTTGTAGTTATGTCCCATCCTTGTCCCCATCTTGTCACTATGCTCTAGTAATGTCCTCTATTCTGGTCTCCTTATTGCAGTAATGTCCCTATCCTGGTTCCCATATTGCTGTAATGTCCTCCATTCTGGTCTCCTTATTGCAGTAATGTCCCTATTCTAGTCAAAATATTGCAGCAATGTCCCCCATCCAGGTCCCCATGTAGCAGCTATGCCTCCCATTCTGATTCCCATATAGCAACCATATTCCTATCCTGGTCCCCATATAGCAGCCATGTTTCTCATGCTGGTCCCCATATAGCAGAAATGACACTCAGATTGTAATGTCCCCATCCTATATTGCAGAATTGTTACTGATCCTGGTCCCCATGGAGCAGCTATGCCTCCAATCCTGGTTCCCATATAGCAACCATATTCCCATCCTGGTGCCCATATAGCAGCCATGTTTCTCATTCTGGTCCCCTATAGCAAAAATGACTCTCAGCATGTAATGTCCCCATCCTAGTCCCCATATTGCAGAAATGTCCCCGATCCTTGTCCCCATGTAGCTGGTTAACGCCACCCAGTGTGAACAAGACGCTGAGTTCCAAACTTTGTTACGTCACAGGATAGAACAGTAAAAATAAGTACTAAGTGTTCTGACCTGTTAAACGTCACAGGACAAGCACGTGAACTGAACCAGCACACAGAAACAAAACACAAGCTCTGAAACTGAGCTGTTATTTGCACACAGGAAAAAAATATATGCTCTGCAAGTGAGCTGTGTCAATCGCACACAAAAACAAAACAGATGCTCTGCATAATATCCTGACTAGGGTTGAGCTTGCACTGAAACTCTACTGTGCTAACTGCACACAAGTAGGTAACAGATGCTAAGCCAAATCGCTAATTGCCCCCACTGACGCTAGCTGCCTGCCTACGTGTACAGTCAAAAAGCTAGACAGACATACGACACTTGCAGAGAGAGTGGTAGGGCCTCCACTCTCATAGCCACACACAAATTTTACTACCGTGCTCATGGGCGCCATTGGAAGTCTTTTAAACTCAAAGCTCCACCCCAAACACTCACGCCCAGCCGGCCATGACATCTCCCAAAGGCCAGTCTGGAGCTGCCACATCACCAAAGCCGGAGACGTCTGACCACCAATAGGAAGACACCACATCATGGACAGGTTCGTAAAGTGATTTCTGGACTTAGGCTCCAGAGTGTAAGGCTGCTCCTGTATAACACTGGTTACCAAGGACTTGGCTGGAGAGCCTGCAGCAACTAACCGTATACCATGAGCCTGAGCTAGATGCTGGGACCAACGTCTATGCTGAGCAGCACCTGCAGCGGCCAAGTCCAAATGGGAGACCGCCGAGGCAGACAAGGCTTGGGATCTACCCTGTGCAGCGGGAGAATCCCGGTGCCTAACATTATCCCTCCACTAGCATCCCCTCGGTGACGTTTGCCACGCTTGAAAGCTGCAATAAGCAGGGCCTATCCTCTTGTCCATGACCCATCCAATCCACCCAAAAAAATTTTTTGCCGCGCACCACCTTGGACCCGACAATGGCATTAACCTCAAAATTTTCTGAGGATGTATCTGAGCTCCCAGCAGGAGTCCCAGAAGACTGGGTCATACATACAAGTTTTAACAGAGACACCTGGAAGGTGTCAGTTATGTTCAAATGTGGTGGAAGGCTGAGGCGATAGACTACCGGATTCTCCTGTTCAAGGACCTTGAAGGGACCTAGGTAGTGGGGAGCAAATTTAGTGAACTCTACTCGCAGCCTGATGTTATGAGCTGACAGCTACACTAAATTGTCAGGAGCAAAGACCGGAGCAGGATGACGATGCGCATCAGCGGAGATCCTCATTCTCTCCTTAGAAACCTTGATGGCATCCTGTTTGCTATCCCAGATGTCACAAGCCTCCACTGCCCGGTCCACCACTCTAGGGTCAGAAGATGAGATGGGCATGTGCACGGGAACACACAGATGCTGTCTGTAGTTTAAGAGAAACAGCGTCTGCTCTGTGGAGTCAGAGACGGCTTTCTTTAGAGCAAACTCCGCCCAAGGCAGCAATGACACCCAATAGTCATGCCTGGCAGACACAAAATGCTGTAAGTATGATACCAGTCTGATTGCTCTTCTCCACCAGCCCATTTGTCTCAGGATGGAACGCAGAAGAGAGATTGAGCTCTATACTGAGCAGCCAACAAAGCTCTATCCAGAACCAAGAAGTGAACTGGGGACCCCAGTCACTGACAATCTTATCAGGCATCCCATGAAGATGGAAAATATGATTAACGAATAGTACCGCCAAGGCCCGTGCAGATGGTACACGCGTAGGGGGGACCAGATGCACCATTTTGGAAAAATGGTTGGTGACTACCGAAATGACCTTATTGTTAAAGAACTTAGTCAAGTCCACAATAAAGTCCATCCCATCCATCTCCCTGGGCCTATCTGCCACTGGCAAGGGGTGAAGCAAGCCCGCGGGTTTCTGCCTGGAAGGACAATTCGTGGCGCACGAGACACAAGCTTGAACGTAGTCCTTTACATCATGCACCATCCGAGGCCACCAATAAGACCTCACCAAAAGCTCAAAGGTCCTCTTGATGCCGAAATGTCCACCCAACTAGAAGTGTGTGCCCAAGAGAGATCCTCTGGCTGCAGGATAGGTGGTACATAACATTTGCACTTAAAATCCTCATCTAGCGACACAAGGTGCCACCGTTCGAAGACTCTCCAAAGGGAATATGAGTCATGGATCAATCCCCTCCTCGGATGAGACTACAGAACTGGAAAGGGCATCAGAACAGAAATTCTTCTCCCCAGACAGAAAATGGATGGTGTAATTAAACCAGGAGATGAATAAGGACCACCTGGCCTGGTGAGAATTAAGCCGTTGAGCTATCTGCAAGGAGAGGAGGTTTCTGTGGTCTGTGAAAACCTTGGAGGGGTGCCAAGCCCCCTCTAGAAGGTGTCTCCACTCCGAGAAGGCCAATTTCATTGCTAGTAACTCCCTGTCCCAGATAGAATAGTTCCTCTCCATGGGTGCAAAGGTCTTAGAAAAAAAGAGACAGGAATGTTTCCATCCTTGAGCATCCTTCTGGTACTGGACTGCTCCTGCACTAATGGAAGAGACATCCACTTCCAGGATGAAGGGCTTGTACACTCCGGGCCGATGTTACAGTGGCGCCCTAGCAAAGTGGGACTTCAGGGAAGTAAAGGCATTACAGACCTCCTCAGACCACTGCTTAGGATTAGCTCCCTTCTTGGTTAGGGCTACCAACGGAGCTGTTAGGGTAGAGAAGTGGGGAATGAACTGGCAGTAATAGTTGATAAACCACATAAAGTAGAGAGGCTAGATCAGAAGTGAACTGAGATGACCAAACCAGAACTTGGGCCCTAAGACACTGTCCCTCACATGGCCTACTGCATTCCAATATGCTCCCAGTTGCCCAATCTATATGAGGTGAATGGTGGTGCAACCAAGGTATTCCCAACAGTACCTCATCAATACCCTCAGGGATGACCAACAAGGAAATTATCTCCTGATGTTTTGGAGAGATTATGAGTGTAAAAGGAATGGTTTGATGAGTGATTTTGGTAGAAAGGGCAGACCCATTAACCACCCTGATGGTGATTGAGTTTGTGAGCATCACTAGGGGTATTCTGGTTACAAAGAATTTGGCTGGAGAGCCTGCAGTTACCAACCTTATACCAAAATGTTTGAAAGTTTCAAACTTCCAGAGCTTATACCCTTAAACATAGTCATAACAAAAAAGTTCATGAACAATATTTCTAATAGGTCTGCTTTACTTTATCTTCACTTTTCTTAGGTCACTTTATTTTGTTAGAATGTTAGAAGGGCAAAAATTATTCATGAGCGAACGGATGTTCGGGTTCGTTGGATTTTTAAAAAATCTAGTTTTTGATCTGAACTTGACCCGAACTTGACCCTGGACACAGAATCCTATATAGATCAATAAGGACCCAAACTACAGTGCTGTAAAATGATTTTAAAATTGTTGGAGTAAGGGTTAGGGGGTTGAAAAAGTAAAATAATTAGAGTTAAGAGCAGGACGATTGCCCTGCAAACAAATGTGGATCGGGAAATTACTTAAAGGGGTCATGTTACCATGATTGCTATGGTGACAGAATCCCTTTAATTCATTTCCCTATCCACATTTCAAAGTAAATGCATAACATAAAAATTTTAACAGTGCCCTGCATTGCCAAGTTTTTAACAGTAAGGTTCAGATACTGCTTTAAAGAAGGCTACTACTTGTGATATAATGCAATTTTTTTTAAAGTACAAAATGAAAGGAATAGTATGATTGAATAGTATGATTGTGTACAGTTTTGTATATTTTAAGATGCAACGGTTAAGTACATATAAAGATTAAATTAATATAATGATTAAGCACATATAAAGATTAACAATATATACTTTTAAACATCATCCATCTGGAATATCAGAGAAGCATGCACCAAGACAGAGAACCCCTGGGAGATTACCTACACTGCACGAGCATCCCCATTTATGCAGGTATCACAACACTGTGCATTTGTACAGGTAACCAATTTTTGCTTCTATCTTAGTCATGTTTCTCTGGCCTTATATAGTAACATAGTAACATAGTAACATAGTTAGTAAGGCCGAAAAAAGACATTTGTCCATCCAGTTCAGCCTATATTCCATCATAATAAATCCCCAGATCTACGTCCTTCTACAGAACCTAATTGTATGATACAATATTTTTCTGCTCCAGGAAGACATCCAGGCCTCTCTTGAACCCCTCGACTGAGTTCGCCATCACCACCTCCTCAGGCAAGCAATTCCAGATTCTCACTGCCCTAACAGTAAAGAATCCTCTTCTATGTTGGTGGAAAAACCTTCTCTCCTCCAGACGCAAAGAATGCCCCCTTGTGCCCGTCACCGTCCTTGGTATAAACGGATCCTCAGCGAGATATTTGTATTGTCCCCTTATATACTTATACATGGTTATTAGATCGCCCCTCAGTCGTCTTTTTTCTAGACTAAATAATCCTAATTTTGCTAATCTATCTGGGTATTGTAGTTCTCCCATCCCCTTTATTAATTTTGTTGCCCTCCTTTGTACTCTCTCTAGTTCCATTATATCCTTCCTGAGCACCGGTGCCCAAAACTAGTCACAGTACTCCATGTGCGGTCTAACTAGGGATTTGTACAGAGGCAGTATAATGCTCTCATCATGTGTATCCAGACCTCTTTTAATGCACCCCATGATCCTGTTTGCCTTGGCAGCTGCTGCCTGGCAATGGCTGCTCCAGGTAAGTTTATCATTAACTAGGATCCCCAAGTCCTTCTCCCTGTCAGATTTACCCAGTGGTTTCCCATTCACTGTGTAATGGTGATATTGATTCCTTCTTCCCATGTGTATAACCTTACATTTATCATTGTTAAACCTCATCTGCCACCTATTAGCCCAAGTTTCCAACTTATCCAGATCCATCTGTAGCAGAATACTATCTTCTCTTGTATTAACTGCTTTACATAGTTTTGTATCATCTGCAAATATCGATATTTTACTGTGTAAACCTTCTACCAGATCATTAATGAATATGTTGAAGAGAACAGGTCCCAATACTGACCCCTGCGGTACCCCACTGGTCACAGCGACCCAGTTAGAGACTATACCATTTATAACCACCCTCTGCTTTCTATCACTAAGCCAGTTACTAACCCATTTACACACATTTTCCCCCAGACCAAGCATTCTCATTTTGTGTACCAACCTCTTGTGCGGCACGGTATCAAACGCTTTGGAAAAATCGAGATATACCACGTCCAATGACTCACCGTGGTCCAGCCTATAGCTTACCTCTTCATAAAAACTAATTAGATTGGTTTGACAGGAGCGATTTCTCATAAACCCATGCTGATATGGAGTTAAACAGTTATTCTCATTGAGATAATCCAGAATAACATCCCTCAGAAACCCTTCAAATATTTTACCAACAATAGAGGTTAGACTTACTGGCCTATAATTTCCAGGTTCACTTTTAGAGCCCTTTTTGAATATTGGCACCACATTTGCTATGCGCCAATCCTGTGGAACAGACCCTGTCGCTATAGAGTCCCTAAAAATAAGAAATAATGGTTTATCTATTACATTACTTAGTTCTCTTAGTACTCGTGGGTGTATGCCATCCGGACCCGGAGATTTATCTATTTTAATCTTATTTAGCCGGTTTCGCACCTCTTCTTGGGTTAGATTGGTGACACTTAATATAGGGTTTTCATTGTTTCTTGGGATTTCACCTAGCATTTCATTTTCCACCGTGAATACCGTGGAGAAGAAGGTGCTTTTTGGAAGTGCATTTGAACAGCAAGGTTGATTGCTGTTGAGGGGAACTAGAGAAAAAAAAAAAAAATCTATAAATCTTCAGCAGAGCGAGTGTGAGCGAGCTGAGTGTGGCCTGAGCGTAAGTGTGGACGGCGGTAAGTGTGACTTGTGATTCAGTGAAGAGGTATTTGGAAAGCCTTTAACAAATACCTGTGTGAATTGGTGTGAGTTGCTGAATTGGGGATAGCTATATTCATAAGGGTTAACTTAGGGTGAGGGCTCATAGTTAAGGGTTTATAAGGGGCAGCTGTTTGGGGCTCAAGTCCTTTTTGGAAGTGCATTTGAACAGCAAGGTTGATTGCTGTTGAGGGGAACTAGAGAAAAAAAAAAATCTATAAATCTTCAGCAGAGCGAGTGTGAGCGAGCTGAGTGTGGCCTGAGCGTAAGTGTGGACGGCGGTAAGTGTGACTTGTGATTCAGTGAAGAGGTATTTGGAAAGCCTTTATCAAATACCTGTGTGAATTGGTGTGAGTTGCTGAATTGGGGATAGCTATATTCATAAGGGTTAACTTAGGGTGGGGGCTCATAGTTAAGGGTTTATAAGGGGCAGCTGTTTGGGGCTCAAGTCCTTTTTGGAAGTGCTTTTGAACAGCAAGGTTGATTGCTGTTGAGGGGAACTAGAGAAAAAAAAAAAATATATAAATCTTCAGCAGAGCGAGTATGAGCGAGCTGAGTGTGGCCTGAGCGTAAGTGTGGACGGCGGTAAGTGTGACTTGTGATTCCGTGAAGAGGTATTTGGAAAGCCTTTAACAAATACCTGTGTGAATTGGTGTGAGTTGCTGAATTGGGGATAGCTATATTCATAAGGGTTAACTTAGGGTGGGGGCTCATAGTTAAGGGTTTATAAGGGGCAGCTGTTTGGGGCTCAAGTCCTTTTTGGAAGTGCATTTGAACAGCAAGGTTGATTGCTGTTGAGGGGAACTAGAGAAAAAAAAAAAAATCTATAAATCTTCAGCAGAGCGAGTGTGAGCGAGCTGAGTGTGGCCTGAGCGTAAGTGTGGACGGCGGTAAGTGTGACTTGTGATTCCGTGAAGAGGTATTTGGAAAGCCTTTAACAAATACCTGTGTGAATTGGTGTGAGTTGCTGAATTGGGGATAGCTATATTCATAAGGGTTAACTTAGGGTGGGGGCTCATAGTTAAGGGTTTATAAGGGGCAGCTGTTTGGGGCTCAAGTCCTTTTTGGAAGTGCATTTGAACAGCAAGGTTGATTGCTGTTGAGGGGAACTAGAGAAAAAAAAAAAAATATATAAATCTTCAGCAGAGCGAGTGTGAGCGAGCTGAGTGTGGCCTGAGCGTAAGTGTGGACGGCGGTAAGTGTGACTTGTGATTCAGTGACTTTGGAGTCAGGGAGTTTCCAAGGGAGGAATTACTGAATTGTGGTCTGATTTTTATTAATACTTTGTATTTATTTTTATTTTTTTATTGAACTGTTCTGTCTGGTGCAATCCCCATTAGGAAATGTGCTCCACGATTGTTAATGCCATCCAGTGCACATCTTGCCACATGTATGCAGTTCTTGAGCAGCCGATCGAGGGTGCATACTGCTGTGCGAGATGTGAGCACGTTGTGCATTTGGAAACCCAGATTCTGACTCTAAATGTGCAGCTGGCAACACTGAGATCCATAGACAATATGGAGAGGAGTCTTCTGCTCACGGAGCAGACGCTCAATGGGACAGATGAGGGGGGGGATGGTGGGATGGAGCTGCAGGACAATGAAGTAGCAAGCTGGGTGACAGTTAGGAAGCGGGGTAGAGGGAAGAGTGCCAGGGAGGCTAGTCCTGATCTGGAACACTCCAATAAGTTTGCTAAGTTGGCAGATGAGGGGGGTGCCAGTACAGGGGTAGCACTGCTGCAGCCAGACATGTCCTCTGAAAGCCGGAGGAGTGACTGCTCCAGTAAGGAGGGAAATAGGAGAGCAGGGCAGGCCAGACAGGTGCTGGTAGTAGGCGATTCAATTATTAGGGGAACAGATAGGGCAATCTGTCACAAAGACAGGGATCGTCGAACGGTGTGCTGCCTACCTGGCGCTCGAGTCCGACACATCGCTGATCGGGTGGACAGATTATTCGGAGGGGCTGGTGAGGACCCAGCGGTCATGGTGCACATTGGCACTAATGACAAAGTTAGAGGTAGGTGGAAGGTCCTTAAAGATGATTTCAGGGAATTAGGCTGCAAGCTGAAAGCAAGGACCTCCAACGTGGTATTTTCCGAAATACTGCCGGTACCACGTGCCACGCCAGAGAGGCAACGGGAGATTAGGGAGGTTAATAAGTGGCTCAAGAATTGGTGTAGGAAAGAGGGGTTTGGGTTCCTGCAGAACTGGGCCGACTTCTCAGTTGGCTACAGGCTCTACGCTAGGGACGGGCTGCACCTCAATGGGGAGGGTGCAGCTGTGCTGGGGGAGAAAATGGCTAGAAGGTTGGAGGAGTGTTTAAACTAGGAATTGGGGGAGAGGGTATTCATTTTATAGGAGGGGAAGATAGTGCAGACAGAGACCTGGGCACAAATAAGGAAGTTGGGGGTGGCGGTGGCATGGGGGGTGGGGTCAGAATAGTTAATAATTTAAGAAATAGAAGTACAGAGAGGAACATAAAGTGCATGTATACTAATGACAGAAGCCTCGCCAACAAAATGGATGAATTAGAACTAATGTTGTTGGAGCATAATTATGACATGGTGGGGATATCTGAAACGTGGCTGGATGAGAGCCATGACTGGGCTGTTAACTTGCAGGGCTATAGCCTGTTCAGAAATGACCGTACAGATAAGCGAGGGGGAGGGGTGTGTCTATATGTAAAATCATCCTTAAAACCCATCCTGCGCGATAATATAGGTGAATTTAATGAAAATGTAGAATCCCTGTGGGTGGAGATAAGGGGAGGGGGAAAAAATAATAAATTACTGATAGGGGTTTGTTATAAATCTCCAAAAGTAATGGAAGCAATGGAGAATATCCTCGTAAAGCAAATAGATGAAGCTGCGACTCAAGGAGAAGTCATTATTATGGGGGACTTCAACTACCCTGAAATAGATTGGGGAACAGAAACCTGCAGTTCCAGCAAAGGTAATCAGTTTTTGACAATTATGAGAGACAATTACCTTACACAACTGGTTCAGGACCCAACAAGAAGGGGGGCACTGCTAGACCTAATATTAACCAACAGGCCAGACCGCATATCAAAAATAAGGGTTGGGGGTCACTTGGGAAATAGCGATCACAAAATAATAAGTTTTCATGTATCCTTTAAAAAGATGTGTAGTAGAGGGGTTACAAGGACACTAAACTTCAGGAGGGCAAATTTCCAACGGATGAGAGAGGATCTTGGTGCAATTAACTGGGACGATATCCTGAGACACAAAAATACACAAAGAAAATGGGAGACATTTATTAGCATCCTGGATAGGACCTGTGCACAGTATATACCGTATGGGAATAAACATACTAGAAATAGGAGGAAACCAATATGGCTAAATAGAGCTGTAAGGGGTGCAATAAGTGACAAAAAGAAAGCATTTAGAGAATTAAAGGAAGTAGGTAGTGATGAGGTATTAAATAAATACAAAAAATTTAATAAATTCTGTAAAAAGCAAATCAAGGCAGCAAAGATTGAGACAGAGAGACTCATTGCCAGAGAGAGTTAAAATAATCCTAAAATATTCTTTAACTACATAAATAGTAAGAAACTAAAAAATGATAGTGTTGGCCCCCTTAAAAATAGTCTGGGTGAGATGGTGGATGAGGATGAGGAAAAAGCCAATATGCCAAATGACTTTTTTTCATCAGTATTTACACAAGAAAATCCCATGGCAGACAAAATGTCTAGTGATGAAATTCCCAATTAAATGTCACCTGCTTAACCCAGCAGGAAGTGCAGCGGCGTCTAAAAATCACTAAAATTGACAAATCTCCGGGCCCGGATGGGATACACCCTCGAGTACTGCAGGAATTAAGTACAGTCATTGATAGACCATTATTTTTAATCTTTAAAGACTCCATAATAACAGGGTCTGTGCCGCAGGACTGGCGTATAGCAAATGTGGTGCCAATATTCAAAAAGGGAACAAAAACTGAACTCGGAAATTATAGGCCAGTAAGCTTAATCTCTACTGTGGGTAAAATCCTGGAGGGCATTCTAAGGGACGCTATACTGGAGTATCTGAAGAGGAATAACCTCATGACCCAGTATCAGCACGGGTTTACTAGGGACCGTTCATGTCAGACTAATTTGATCAGTTTCTATGAAGAGGTAAGTTCCGGATTGGACCAAGGGAACCCAGTGGATGTAGTGTATATGGACTTTTCAAAAGCTTTTGATACGGTGCCACACAAAAGGTTGATACATAAAATGAGAATAATGGGGATAGGGGAAAATATGTGCAAGTGGGTTGAGAGCTGGCTCAGGGATAGGAAACAAAGGGTGGTAATTAATGGAGCACACTCGGACTGGGTAGCGGTTAGCAGTGGGGTACCACAGGGGTCAGTATTGGGCCCTCTACTTTTTAACATATTTATTAATGACCTTGTAGGGGGCATTCAGAGTAGAATTTCAATATTTGCAGATGACAAAGGGACACTTCTCTGTCCTCCTCCTCCTGGACCTGTCCTCTGCCTTTGACACAGTGGACCATTCCCTGCTGCTGCAGACCCTCTCATCCCTTGGAATCACAGAATTGGCCCTATCCTGGATCTCATCATACCTAACTGACCGTACATTCAGCGTCTCCCACTCACACACCACCTCCTCACCTCGCCCCCTATCTGTCGGAGTCCCGCAAGGTTCAGTTCTAGGACCCCTGCTCTTCTACATCTACACCTTTGGCCTGGGACAGCTCATAGAATCTCACGGCTTTCAGTATCATCTCTATGCTGATGACACACAGATCTACATCTCTGGACCAGATATCACCTCCCTACTAACCAGAATCCCTCAATGTCTGTCTGCTATTTCATCCTTCTTCTCCACTAGATTTCTAAAACTTAACATGGACAAAACAGAATTCATCATCTTTCCCCCATCTCACGCGACCTCCCCAACGAACCTATCCATTACAGTAAACGGCTGCCCACTCTCCCCAGTCCCACAAGCCCGCTGTCTTGGGGTAATCCTTGACACTGATCTCTCCTTTAAACCACATATCCAAACCCTTTCCACTTCCTGCCGCCTCCAACTCAAAAATATTTCACGGATCCGCACATTCCTAAACCAAAAATCTGC
Organism: Ranitomeya imitator; assembly: GCF_032444005.1. Classification (NCBI taxonomy): domain Eukaryota; kingdom Metazoa; phylum Chordata; class Amphibia; order Anura; family Dendrobatidae; genus Ranitomeya; species Ranitomeya imitator. Next base: position 323,924,950 of record NC_091286.1, on the reverse strand, counting down.
AAAGACCCTAGTCCATGCCCTCATCATCTCCCGCCTTGACTACTGTAACCTCCTGCTCTGTGGCCTCCCATCTAACACTCTTGCACCCCTCCAATCTATTCTAAACTCTGCTGCCCGACTAATCCACCTGTCCCCCCGCTATTCCCCGGCCTCTCCCCTCTGTCAATCCCTGCACTGGCTCCCCATCACCCAGAGACTCCAGTACAAAAACCTAACCATGACATACAAAGCCATCCACAACCTGTCTCCTCCATACATCTGCGACCTTGTCTCCCGGTACTCTCCTGCACGCAACCTCCGATCCTCACAAGATCTCCTTCTCTACTCCCCTATTATCTCCTCTTCCCACAATCGCATACAAGATTTCTCTCGTGCATCCCCCCTACTTTGGAATGCTCTACCACAACATATCAGACTCTCGCCTACCATCGAAACCTTCAAAAAGAACCTGAAGACCCACCTCTTCCGACAAGCCTACAACCTGCAGTAACCACCGATTGACCAAACCGCTGCACGGCCAGCTCTACCCTCACCTACTGTATCCTCACCCATCCCTTGTAGATTGTGAGCCCTCGCGGGCAGGGTCCTCTCTCCTCCTGTACCAGTTGTGACTTGTATTGTTAAAGATTATTGTACTCGTTTTACTATGTATACCCCTCCTCACATGTAAAGCGCCATGGAATAAATGGCGCTATAATAATAAATAATAATAATAATGACACTAAACTCTGCAGGGTAATCAATACAGAGGAGGACAATTTTATATTACAGGATGATTTATGTAAACTAGAAGCTTGGGCTGATAAATGGCAAATGAGCTTTAATGGGGATAAATGTAAGGTCATGCACTTGGGTAGAAGTAATAAGATGTATAATTATGTGCTTAATTCTAAAACTCTGGGCAAAACCGTCAATGAAAAAGACCTGGGTGTATGGGTGGATGACAAACTTAAATTCAGTGGCCAGTGTCAGGCAGCTGCTACAAAGGCAAATAAAATAATGGGATGCATTAAAAGAGGCATAGATGCTCATGAGGAGAACATAATTTTACCTCTATACAAGTCACTAGTTCGACCACACTTAGAATACTGTGCACAGTTCTGGTCTCCGGTGTATAAGAAAGACATAGCTGAACTGGAGCGGGTGCAGAGAAGAGCGACCAAGGTTATTAGAGGACTGGGGGGTCTGCAATACCAAGATAGGTTATTACACTTGGGGCTATTTAGTTTGGAAAAACGAAGACTAAGGGGTGATCTTATTTTAATGTATAAATATATGAGGGGACAGTACAAAGACCTTTCTGATGATCTTTTTAATCATAGACCTGAAACAGGGACAAGGGGGCATCCTCTGCGGTTGGAGGAAAAAAGGTTTAAGCATAATAACAGACGCGGATTCTTTACTGTAAGAGCAGTGAGACTATGGAACTCTCTGCCGTATGATGTTGTAATGAGTGATTCATTACTTAAATTTAAGAGGGGACTGGATACCTTTCTGGAAAAGTATAATGTTACAGGGTATATACACTAGATTCCTTGATAGGGCGTTGATCCAGGGAACTAGTCTGATTGCCGCTTACTCTTTGCCACATGGGTTTTTTTTGCCTTCCTCTGGATCAACATGTTAGGGCATGTTAGGTTAGGCTATGGGTTGAACTAGATGGACATATAGTCTTCCTTCAACCTTAATAACTATGTAACTATGTAACTATGTGTTTAATATGTTAGCTTTTTCCTCGTCATTTACAACCATTCTTTCCTCACTATTTTTTAAGGGGCCTACATTTTCAGTTTTTATTCTTTTACTATTGATATAGTTGAAGAACAGTTTGGGATTAGTTTTACTCTCCTTAGCAATGTGCTTCTCTGTTTCCTTTTTGGCAGCTTTAATTAGTTTTTTAGATAAAGTATTTTTCTCCCTATAGTTTTTTAGAGCTTCAATGGTGCCATCCTGCTTTAGTAGTGCAAATGCTTTCTTTTTACTGTTAATTGCCTGTCTCACTTCTTTGTTTAGCCACATTGGGTTTTTCCTATTTCTAGTCCTTTTATTCCCACAAGGTATAAACCGCTTACACTGCCTATTTAGGATGTTCTTAAACATTTCCCAATTATTATCTGTATTCTTATTTCTGAGGATATTGTCCCAGTCTACCAGATTAAGGGCATCTCTAAGCTGGTCAAACTTTGCCTTCCTAAAGTTCAGTGTTTTTGTGACTCCCTGACAAGTCCCCCTAGTGAAAGACAGGTGAAACTGTACAATATTGTGGTCGCTATTTCCTAGATGCCCGACCATCTGCAGATTTGTTATTCTGTCAGGTCTATTAGATAGTATTAGGTCTAAAAGTGCTGCTCCTCTGGTTGGATTCTGCACCAATTGTGAAATATAATTATTCTTGGTTATTAGCAGAAACCTGTTGCCTTTATGGGTTTCACAGGTTTCTGTTTCCCAGTTAATATCTGGGTAGTTAAAGTCCCCCATAACCAGGACCTCATTATGGGTTGCAGCTTCATCTATCTGCTTTAGAAGTAGACTTTCCATGGTTTCTGTTATATTTGGGGGTTTGTAACAGACCCCAATGAGAATTTTGTTACCATTTTTCCCTCCATGAATTTCGACCCATATGGACTCGACATCCTCATTTCCTTCGCTAATATCCTCCCTTAAAGTGGACTTTAGACAAGACTTTACATAGAGACAAACCCCTCCTCCTCTCCGATTTTTATGATCCTTTCTAAACAGACTGTAACCCTGTAAGTTAACTGCCCAGTCATAGCTTTCATCTAACCATGTCTCGGTTATTCCCACTATGTCAAAGTTACCTGTAGATATTTCTGCTTCTAGTTCTTCCATCTTGTTTGTCAGGCTTCTGGCGTTTGCGAGCATGCAGTTTAGAGGATTTTGTTTTGTTCCAATCTCCTCGCTGTGGATTGTTTTAGAAATGTTCTTACCTCCCTTCTGAGTATGTTTTCCTGGATCTTCTTTGTTCAAGTCTAATGTTTTTCTTCCCGTCCCCTCTTCTTCTAGTTTAACGCCCTCCTGATGAGTGTAGCGAGTCTTCTGGCGAATGTGTGTTTCCCAGGTTTGTTGAGGTGTAGTCCGTCTCTGGCGAGGAGTCCATCGTACAAGTAATTCACACCATGGTCCAGGAATCCGAATCCTTGTTGTCTGCACCATCGTCTTAGCCAGTTGTTTGCATCAAGGATCCTGTTCCATCTCCTGGTGCCATGCCCGTCTACTGGAAGGATAGAAGAAAAAACTACCTGTGCATCCAGTTCCTTTAATTTCTTCCCCAACTCTTCAAAGTCTTTGCAGATTGTCGGTAGGTCCTTCCTTGCCGTGTCATTGGTGCCAATATGTATCAGAAGAAATGGGTGGACGTCCTTGGAGCTGAAGAGCTTTGGTATCCTATCGGTCACATCCTTGATCATCGCACCTGGAAGGCAGCATACTTCTCTTGCAGTTTTGTCCGGTCTGCAGATGGCTGCTTCTGTGCCTCTCAGTAGTGAGTCTCCCACCACCACCACTCTTCGTTGCTTCTTGGCTGTACTTTTTGCTGTCACTTGTTGCTGTGTCCCCTTTTCTTTTTTGCTTGCTGGTATTGCTTTATCCTTAGGTGTGCCATCTTCATCCTCTACAAAAATTTGATATCGGTTCTTCAGTTGTGTGGTTGGTGATTTCTCCATGGTCTTCTTGCTTCTTTTGGTCACATGCTTCCACTCATCTGCTTTTGGATGTTCTCTGACACTTTTTTCACCTTCTTTGACCAGTAGAGATGCTTCTGTTCTGTCTAGAAAGTCTTCATTCTCTTTGATGAGTTTCAAAGTTGCTATTCTTTCTTCCAGACCCCGCACCTTTTCTTCTAAAAGGGCCACTAGTCTACACTTCTGACAGGTGAAATTTGATTCTTCTTCTGGTCGATCTGTGAACATGTAGCACATGCTGCAGCTCACCATGTAGGTTGTCACATCTGCCATGTTGCTCCTAGATCCTGCTGACTTGCTGTGTGTTATCCTTCTTGTGTAATCTACTCAGCCAAGCTCTCTTGCAATAATGTCCTACAGGCAAAATTTCCAAGCAGCTGGTCCCGGCTGTACCCAACGATCTTCTAGCTTAGGGAGACTCTTCGCTCTTCCCAGAAGGCACCTGGAATATGCAAATTAGCCTCTTCAAGCTTGAATCCCTGGTTTGGTGATGCTTTCCAAGCAGCTGGTCCCGGCTGTACCCAACGATCTTCTAGCTTAGGGAGACTCTTCGCTCTTCCCAGAAGGCACCTGGAATATGCAAATTAGCCTCTTCAAGCTTGAATCCCTGGTTTAGTGATATACACTATGTAGTAACTTTGATTTCACTTAGCCCTTGCCCTTCCAATGGCCAGCTTTCAAGATAAGATGAAACAGAAACACCAGGCGAACATTAAATGATGAGTCAATTTAGTGAACAAACATTTCAGTAGGCCAACATTTCGGCTTTTAGAATCATTTTTTCCAGCTGGTGTTACGCCCCATATAGGATGTGAACAGAGGATGCACCTGTCTGTGATCACACACCATTCCTTACTAAGCACATGTTCAGACAGTGCACTTGCCGCAGGGCAGGCCAGCACCTTCAAGGCATATAAACCCTGTCTTGGGTAGCCCAATCTCCAGACCTGAACCCCATTGAAAATCTCCGGAATGTGATCAAGAGGATGATGGATAGTCACAAGCCATCAAACAAAGAAGAACTGCTTACATTTTTGTGTCAAAAGCATTGTGAAAGACTGGTGGAAAGCATGCCAAGACGCATGAAAGCTGTGATTAAAAATCATGGTTATTCCACAAAATATTGTTTTCTGAACTCTTCCAGAGTTAAAACATTAATATTGTTGCTTCTAAATGATTATGAACTTGTTTTCTTTGCATTATTTGAGGTCTGAATGCACTGTTTATTTTTTATTTTGATCATTTTTCTTTTTCAGAAAAAAAATACAAAATTTATTGCTTGGAAATTCGGAGACTTTGTCAGAAGTTCATAGAATAAAAGAACAATTCACATTTTACTCAAAAATCTATATATATAATTGTCTAAGGGTTTTTCCGTCTGTCTGTCTGTCTGTCTGTCTGTCTTTCTGTCTGTCTGTCTGGAAATCCTGCGTCTCTGATTGGTCGAGGCCGCCAGGCCTCGACCAATCAGTGACAGGCACAGCGACGATGATGTCATAAAGGACGTAGACATCCCGCGTCTGATTGGTCGATGCCGCCAGGCCTCGACCAATCAGCAACGGGCACAGTATCGACGTAGATGTCATAATGGTTGCCATGGCGACGATGATGTCATAAAGGTTGCCTCGACCAATCAACGACGGGCACAGTCTGCCGCGAATTCTGGAATCATCATTGTCCATATACTACGGGGACATGCATATTCTAGAATACCCGATGCGTTAGAATCGGGCCACAATCTAGTATACCTATAAAGAGAAAAATCAGACAAGCTGAACATTTTGCAGTGGTCTCTTAATTTTTGCCAGAGCTGTATATTCATCCTTTCCTTTTCTTCTGTTATTTTACTGCTTTGAATGTCTGTAATCCTGTAGTTTTGGCATTCTGTGCTTAAACCAAAAAACAGTGAATTAGGTCACTTAGGCAGCATAGAGATGCAGTGAATGGGACTGTAGTTGTTAAGATTTCTTAAATAAAAATGCAGTTTAATGTTTGTACTTGCAATTGTGGCACCCCTAGAGGCATTTGCCACAAATATAGTTACTGACACTGAATACAAATACTAAAATAGCAAGACTGCACTACCTCCTCCGGCCAGAAGGGGGAGCTCCAGAGACTCCACTTGATCCATTCTGGTCTGAGAGAAGAACTGGCAGTTGGGCAGTTGGGCTAAGGAGCTGAAAGTGAGAGGTCATATAGCTGAATTTCTAACAGCCCTATGACGGTTTCCAGGCCCAAATCACCGGCCTGAGGAGAAGAGGGATTAATCAATACCCAGAACAGGCGCAAAGACGGATACCGGATCCGTGGCTGTATTCATTACATATAATACAGCAACCGGAAAAACGTGAGGTGATATCAGCTTCACTAGGACGCAGCAACAGACACAGAGTTCAGCGGTACTCCCAGAGGGGGTAAGCCGATAAAAGGACTCGGGTTGCCCGTCGAACCAGGACCCGGAGGGGACAGATTGGGCCAACAGCCAGTTCACATACAGCAGCAGGGCCACACAGATATTGCGTACAATAAGAGGCGAAGACCCCGGCAGGGTCAAAGTAACTCAGAGTTCCCATACAGACTCCGGTGACAGGACTGGTTGTAAATCCTTTTTTGTTAAAGTAAACTGGTTAAACGTTTCAGTGCCTCAGTCTTTCATTTGGACAATAGCCATCTATCCAGGATTGGGATCATCACCGCTGGGAGAACCTGCTGCTGATCAAGTAAGTGCCTGTTCCCTCACGATACCCTTTACACTGTGCATTGCCTGAGGCCACAGCACCGGGTCAAGCCACCCGTGACATCCCCCTCAAGAGACAGACCCCATTGGTCCGGTGCTGGGTACCCCGGTCTCTCGGGCGTCACAATTGGCGTCACGAACAGGATAGAGCCAGCCCATATACGGGTATTGTGTGCCGTGATTGGAGCCCAAAACTTTGAAAACTTGGATGAAAAATCGTGAAAATTGACTTTATTAAAGAAAATTCCATTTCCCATTAAAAACTATTGAAAGTGACTTTTCCCCATTGGTTATAATGGAGTAAAGATGGCCGCCATCCCCTGAGGTAATCACCTCATAACCGTTAGGCGCGAGACTGTTAATTGAGCTACGCCATTACCTGAGCCCCAGTCTAACTGAAAAACTTCAGAATCCGCCATTACAGAGCGCGCGGCGGGCGGGAGCAGCAGGGGGCGTGTCATTGTGGGCGGCACCAAGCTGAGCGCTCTGACATCAGAGCAAGGGGAAAACCAATCCTGCTGCACAGCAGAACGAATCTACACTATCCCGATGGAAGCGGAGGACCGGAAGGGTCCGGATTAACTAAGGGGGCACAGTATGTCGCAGCACGGAGACGCCGCAGCACCCGGCGGCACTAATGCAGCTGAAAGACAGAGTGTCGATAGAGCGTCTGGTAGCGCAGCGGTGCAAGGAGTGGCGCCCATCATGCCGGTGCTGATGCCATATACCCCAGGTGGCCCGTGGCTTCCAATGTATGAAGGTGAGCCTAATACCCTTGACGATTTCAGAGAAAAGATGCTGGCCCATTTGAAACCACTGCCAGCAGCAAAGCTAAAATACGATTCTTTAATTGCAAACAAAAAGTTAATGAGGGCGTGAGAGACTTTGCCTTAAACCTGCAGGAAGCCCTTAAATCACTTACACTGGCTGAACCCATTTTTAACACCGGAGCGGATAAACTGCTAAGAGATCAATTTATGGAGGGGCTCTACACCCCTTCTCACCGGGGGCATGTGAGCATGCTTGTTTTTAAGAACCCTGAATTGACATTTGCTCAATTAAAGGAGAGCGCTATACGTCTCCAGCTGGCAGAGGCACCTCGGGATCAGGATCCTGCGCAACCTATGGAAGAGGCACCTCAACAACAGGGAGTGCCAGTGACATCATCTATGTCCGGGGCCATTGCTAAGCCCCTGGGGCCCAGTACTAATGAGGCTCTTCAACAAAAGCTTGACTCTTTAACTGATGTTTTTGCTTCAATGGCTAAAACCATGCAGGAGATGAGAGGACCCAAGATAGAGTTCGCAAACCGTAAAGAGGATGTTCCATGGATGAGACCCCGGAGATACCCGACATGGAGAGGACGACCCCGCGACCGCTACCAACCGGATGGACAGCCCATTTGCCGCCGTTGCCAGCAGCCAGGCCACTTTGCACGAGATTGTGATTTAAACGGGAATCCCCTGTGAATGCGGGCCGCTTCGCAGGAATTGGCCAAGACCTACCAACGCAAAAGAAGTGAGGCAATTCCTGGGATTGGTGGGTTACTATCGCAGATTTATAAAAGGATTTACCAAATTGGCAGCAGCCTTGCAAGACGCCTTGGTAGGGCAGACGAAGAAACCTTCAAACCGAAACCCTCCTTTTCAGTGGAACGATGAAAGGGAAGACTCCTTTGAACAACTAAAGAAGGCACTAACCGGAGAAGAGGTTCTGGCATACCCAGATTACCATCAACCTTTCATCCTCTACACCGATGCCAGTAGTGTGGGACTGGGAGGGGTGCTGTCACAAAAGCAAGAAGGTCGGGAGAAAGTCATCGCCTTTGCAAGTAGAAAGCTCTGGCCTACTGAAAGAAATCCAGAAAATTATAGCTCCTTCAAATTGGAACTACTGGCAGTAGTTTGGGCTGTGACTGAACGTTTCAAACACTATCTGGCTGCTGCAGAATTTATTGTCTATACTGACACCAATCCGTTGACCCACCTGGACACAGCCAAATTAGGTGCGTTAGAACAGCGATGGATAGCCCGGTTATCTAATTACAACTTCAAGATCAAGTATCGAGCAGGTCGCAAGAATGGAAATGCCGATGCCCTATCCCGGATGCCACACTTGAGAGATGTAGAAGAAGAAACGGGGGAGCTTGAAGAAATTGAACTACCAGCCTTCCATCATCCCAAGGCAAAACATCATCAGTCAAGTACCTATCAGAAACAACAAGAGGTGAATTTTAATCCGTTAGCACACCATAGATGGGCTGACACCCAAGACAGCAATCCGGCTGTGAAGTTGGTGAAGGAACTGTTAACTGAGCAAAGTGCATATCCCGATGAGGATGCCCAAGAAGAGACGCATCAACTCTGGAAAGAGAGAGGCAAAATGTTCCTGTATCAAGGGAAGCTCTGTAGAAGGTACACCAATCCGAAAACACATGAATTGGTTTGGCAGATTACCGTGCCTAAACAAGATGTCAAGATGGTCCTCGAAGCTTACCATAATGGTGCTGGTCACTTCGGTTGGAAAAAGTTAGAAGTACTTCTAAGAGAAAGATTTTATTGGGTCGGGATGAGAAAATCAATCGAACAGTGGTGCAGAAATTGTGGCCCGTGCAACCTCAGAAGAAACGATCAAAAGAACCAAAGAGCACCACTGCAGCCCATAATCACCAAATAACCACTTGAACTTGTAGCCATGGACCACGTGAAGTTGACACCAAGCCGGTCCGGCTATGTCTATGCCTTGACCATCGTGGACCATTATTCACGCTTCTTGGTAGTAGTACCCGTAAAAGATCTGACAGCAAAAACAGCAGCCAAAGCGTTCCAAACGTACTTTTGTAGACCCCATGGATATCCGGAACAGGTTCTCACCGACCAAGGTACAGCCTTTGAATCAGAGATCTTCAGAGAATTCTGTAATATGTATGGTTGCAAAAAGATCCGGACGGCGGCCTATCATCCACAAACAAACGGCTTATGCGAGAAGATGAACCATATTGTAATAGAACTACTAAAGACTTTACCTGAGGCAGAAAGGAATCAATGGCCAGAGAAATTGCCTGACTTGGTGGATCTGTATAATCATGTCCCGGTGAGTTCCACCAATTGCACCCCAGCTTACCTTATGCGTGCAAGACCCGGCCAATTACCAATCGATCTAGAAATGGGAATTCTGAAACCAGACGCAGAAGTCCAAGACTCCAATTGGGATATCATACGGCAAAAGCAGTATCGCCAAGTGCAAGAGAGTGTGGAAAGAAGCCTTCAGCAAACTAGAGAAAGACAAGAGCGAACTTTCAACCAGAATGCTCTAGCGACCCCATTAAGACCGGGTGACCAAGTGCTCAAGAGAAATCGTCGAACCAATAAACTAGACAATCAGTGGGAAGCCGTACCCTACACAGTTTTACCAACAAGAATGGATAATCCTAAAATGTGTCTCATTAGCAAAAACGGGGGCTTATCATCTGTACTAGTGTCAAGAGACAATCTTAAATTATGTCCGGAAGCATTGAAAGAGACAGAAGTTGTCCAGCCAGAACCAGAAGTTATTCAACCCATGCAGGTCCAACCAGTAAAGGAAAAAGAAGAGGAAATGTATCACACCTGTATAGGAGACATTCCCAAAACCCTACTAACATACCATGGTGCAGTAGTGGTTCCCATGGTGGCCTTTTACCCAACACCGAACCCAATACCAGAAGTCCCAAGACAGGAAGAGGCTGACCCCGTACTACAGGAGATTCCAGGCCAGGAAGAACAGATTCCTGATCAGAGTGATCCCATTCACGGTGGACTTGCCAACTCCATAGTCGTGGAATTATCTTTAGCAGAGCAGGCAGATACTACATCCGCAGTAGACAGTAGTACACCACATGGAGAGATACCGCTGTTATGTAGATCACAGCGTAGTACCCAGGGTCAATTACCGGCCAGGTATGCAGATTACCAACTATAAAACTATAGTCATTGTTATCATTCTGCAACGTTTAAGCCCAGTACCTACAGAGACTTGTCTGTATGAACTTCTTGCATATTCTTGAACTTTTTATCAGCCCGGAGGCACTAAATCAAAGCTCCGGAAAGACTGCTTTTTGAACTTTGCTTTTTGCTCTTTTTGAACTTTCTTTAGACGTTATATTGATATTGATTGAGAACTAAATTCTTGGACACAAAGTGCAGTGCCTTTCCTAGTACCTTCAAGGATAGAACTGTATTAATGGACGCTATTTGAAGTGACTTTTTACAGAACTCTATTTTTGTTTCCTTGAGTGGTTTTTGTAACTTTTCATTTTTAAAGGGAACCTGTCACCTGAATTTGGCGGGACCTGTTTTGGGTCATATGGGCGGAGTTTTCAGGTGTTTGATTCACCCTTTCCTTACCCGCTGGCTGCATGCTGGCCGAAATACTGGATTGAAGTTCATTCTCTGTCCTCCGTAGTACACACCTGCGCAAAGCAAGATTACCTTGCGCAGGCGTGTACTACGGAGGGCAGAGAATTAACTTCAATCCAATATTTCAGCCAGCATGCAGCCAGCGGGTAAGGAAAGGGTGAATCAAACACCTGAAAACTCCGCCCATATGACCCAAAACTGGTCCCGCCAAATTCAGGTGACAGGTTCCCTTTAAGACTCTGTACATATTAATTGTTATTTCAAAATGTTATCGTCCCACAGTCCCGGAGTACTGTTCTTAACTAAGGGGGAATGTGGCATCCCTAGAGGTATTTGCCACAAATATAGTTACTGACACTGAATACAAATACTAAAATAGCAAGACTGCACTACCTCCTCCGGCCAGAAGGGGGAGCTCCAGAGACTCCCCTTGATCCATTCTGGTCTGAGAGAAGAACTGGCAGTTGGGCAGTTGGGCTAAGGACCTGAAAGTGAGAGGTCATACAGCTGAATTTCTAACAGCCCTATGACGGTTTCCAGGCCCAAATCACTGGCCTGAGGAGAAGAGGGATAGAGAAAAAGGACATTGTGAGAACCGGGTAGCATTAATCACTACCCAGAACAGGCGCAAAGACGGATACCGGATGCGTGGCTGTATTCATTACATATAATACAGCAACCGGAAAAACGTGAGGTGATATCAGCTTCACTAGGGTCAGACGCAGCAACAAACACAGAGTTCAGCGGTACTCCCGGAGGGGGTAAGCCGATAAAAGGACTCGGGTTGCCCGTCGAACTAGGACCCGGAGGGGACAGATTGGGCCGGCAGCCAGTTCACATACAGCAGCAGGGCCACACAGATATTGCGTACAATAAGAGGCGAAGACCCCGGCAGGGTCAAAGTAACTCAGAGTTCCCATACAGACTCCGGTGACAGGACTGGTTGTAAATCCTTTTTTGTTAAAGTAAACTGGTTAAACGTTTCAGTGCCTCAATCTTTCATTTGGACAATAGCCATCTATCCAGGATTGGGATCATCACCGCTGGGAGAACCTGCTGCTGATCAAGTAAGTGCCTGTTCCCTCACGATACCCTTTACACTGTGCATTGCCTGAGGCCACAGCACCGGGTCAAGCCACCCGTGACATCCCCCTCAAGAGACAGACCCCATTGGTCCGGTGCTGGGTACCCCGGTCTCTCGGGCGTCACAATCTTTGTAAGCCTTCTAGAATAGCTCTGTGTGTGCAGTTTGTACTACTAGCTATGTCTAATTGGATAGAGCCCTCTAATATGGAATATTAGATTTTCAATAAAATGTATGCATATTTTAAGCTGTGATTTTATTTAATGAGGTTTTTTATTCTTTGAAAATATTTTTGACATATATTTGTTTTTTTTGTTTCACTGGTGGAAAGATTTATAATTTATTATCTGCCATTATTTTTCATGGCCCTGCAGCGAGGGGGCGTTGGGGTCCTGAGGCTTGATCTCTCCAACTAATTTTGGGGAGAAAAAGAGATAAAGAGAGAGAGAAAAAGAAAGAAAGAAAGAAAGTTAAAAAATGAAACACATGGTTTAAGTTTTTTTCCTGCATTGTTAACACAAAGAGCATACTTTTCCTTACATCTAGGAAGTGTTAAAGTGACTGGCATATTTTTATACAATATATTACCCATGTGAATTCTGTGGCAAGAATGTCAGAAAACCTCATCGAATAAGCATAACATATGAAAACATTGCAGGGCTGAGCATGAAATTATAAAGAAATAAACAGATCATCAGGGGATGCATGTCTAACATAGTGCATGCACACAGCTGACTTTCACGCAACACATCTAACAGGCTTTCACTCATTTAAGTCTATCACTCATTGAAAGTGTGGTCTGAGACCAGAAACCAGACTTTTTTTAGTTGATGTGAAATACAATCAGGTGTAATTAAGTGAACCAGATCTTTAGAACATCCAGCTGCTCTAAATTTTCTGCATTATTTGCCAGTGGCACATAGGTTATATTTTAGAAATGTTGTATTCTGTCGGATTTCTGCAACAAACTTTTACATTTCAGTTTTTAAAGCAATCTATGACTAGAGTGGGCAAATTTATGATCAATTTTTTAAACACTAATTGTTAGCTAGAACTGGTATGACCTATTTTTAAATTATGTTCTGCTCTATAATTTTATAGATTATCTCTTAATCCCTTAAACCGCCTATTAGATAAAGTCACATTCTGAAATGTATGAGGGCAGCCCATCTGCATGTTTGACTTTAAAATACTCAATACTTATTTTACTCAGGAGGTGTCTGGCAGCATTTAATCCGCATTGTAAATATTTTTTATGAATCTTAAAGGGATTCTCCCACAATGGACATTTGTCACCTATCCACAGAAAAGATAAGAGATAAATACTAATCTCTTGGGGCCCCATTCCATGTATCTCCATTGATCACTAGCTCCATGTTTCTCTTAAGGTGATTGACCATAGTGAGAATTTGATTTAAGTAGTGGTCAAGTATCTATCTAAAAGTCTCAAAAGTCAATGAGACTTTTGAGAACTGCTGGAAACCACACTCAAATGCTTTCATGAGCCTCATAAACAATAAATAAAGTGGCAAGGTGCATCAGGTGTGGTGGAACAGAGCGTTGAGACCCTTGTTCTGGAATATATGGGGTCACAGCTGTTTCTGTTATGAAGTGATATGAGCATTTTGCAGCTCCCCAAGAGTAGAACTTAGCTGAGTCTTCAAGCAAGTTGTTGCATTGAGAGTTGGCTGAGAGCAGACCTGGGCAAACTGCTGCCTGGGGCCCACAGCCGGCCCTCTGACTGGCCCGCTCACACTTGCATCCAGAGGGTCGGAGAGGGACTAATCTACCATTCTGATTTTTCTTAGAATCATAGTTAGGATTATAGCCCCTACCCTGTCTTCTCCTTGGTGGATGCAGGTTGCTCAGCTCCTCCTTGTTTGCAGAGCTGCTGAAACCTGTTCAGGAGCATTCAGGACAGGAGGAGGAAAGCGGGGCTACAACATCCATCTGCTGCAGATAATGGCAAGTAATGGAGCCCAGATAACACCTAGGAGGCAACATTAGGTCACAACACCTGTGATGCCTCCTTTACACTAACTGTGGAATAAAAGCAGGGAGGGCAGATAATTAGTAGCAACTGTGTCTCCCTGGATCTTCCTGACAGCTGATAGGAGATAAAACACTTTGGCTGAATATTCCTTCTAAATATAGGGTCCTGCAGTTCCGACTCACTCACCCGCACTGCGTGCAGCATTTAGATGGGATATTCTATGTTCTATGTGCTCCGCAAACTGCTCTTCTGCCCCACCATGTACTCTGCTGCCTCCTCACCATTACATACGAGGGTTAACCCTTACCTCCCCTTTTGCACCCAGCTTGTGCTGTTGTATGTCCTGTGCAGGAGAGGTAAGGGTTAAGCCCCCCACCATGCTTCCCCTGTGATATGTGGCTTATCACATTCACTCCATAGACTGCAATAAAGGTCCCCCAACTCCCACCCCACTCCTTCTGTCACCTCCTATCCCATATGTGATGTGGATCTATGTATGTGGAGCAGGGTTGGGCAAACAACTTTTTTCCCCAATGCTCACAATTTATTTATTGCTTAATTAACTGTAAGGAACTGCTGTGGGTTTGATGCTGCGTATTTATGCAAACCCACAGAGGCCAGATGTTACAGCATAGTGGATGGAATTTCTAGAAATCCCATGCCCACTATGCGTACATAGTTGTCTGTGTATCACCCGTAGACATCAACATGCGGCGCATCTTTGCAGACTGCAGCATGTCAATTTCTAATGTCTCCGCAAGAGAAATTGCATCAATAGAAATGTATTGCGGTAAATCCGCACGGTTCAGTGAACACTTGCAGATTTAGCTGTGTTCAGTAGACAGCAGTGTTTTGGAAACAGCGAACATACACTACGTCCAAAGATCTGCTAGTCCTGGATCGTGGGCACCCAGTCTAATCATTGCTAAGATAAGCTTTATTGCAGCAGGTAATATTGATTTATTGGGCTACATTCAAACAACTGCATTTTCGGTCCAAGTGCCATATGTGAAAGAAAATAAACCCAACCTCAGACAGACAGAACTACGAGCAACATTATGGAATTGAGCTATTTACAGTTTGAAAATGTCTGTGTGAGAAAGATCACAGCACACAGTAGTCTCTTCTGTATTTCAGATGAGACTTGCCTGTCCAATTCTATGGGTGTGCAAAAAAAATAATCAAACTTGGATCCCATATGAATCATCTGTATAGCATCCGATTCTTACAAACACATTTCCATTACTAACATAGGACACTATTTATTATAAATTTTATTCACTTCTGATGTATAAAAATGGATGCTTTATAGATGAGAATCCAAATGAAAAAAAGTCTATTTTTCTGAATGAAAATCATAATTTTTTTATATGATCATGTAAACTTAACCTTATAATCAACTGCTTTTATAAAGCAATAAAATTAACATTATCCAGAATTAAAAGGGCGGTCCTAAACCGAAGGTAAATATCATCGTAGACATCTACGTAATTCAATAATGTAATCATTTTTTTATCATATTTTAATTTTTTTTTTTTCGTTTGTTTTTTTACTTCCACCAATGTTTCATTTGAGAATGCCAGTGCACTTTGGAATGCTCACACGGGATGTCATCAGGGGACAGAGGCTGCAGTCACTGCCACATCTGTATGTCCCCACCTGGAAATGAAGCATCAGTGGCATCTGTTTCAGAGACTGGACTAGTCCCTACTTGCCGCATTGCCTCCTTACAATTGGCATTGACAGTGCGCTCTGTTGCGGGCTTGTCACTTCTCTTTAGAGCCAGCAAGAGCAGCAAGAGAGTAGACTGTCACTATGCATTAAAAAAAATATAGCACAGGGAGCTCATACTGAGCATACGTCTGAATTTACAACGAACGCATTATCAGGTGAGCAAGATTAACCAAGCCCCTGAAACAGATATCACTTATGATGCCTCATTTCAGAGAGTGAGCAGAGGCCAATGCCTGTTATGACCTGGTGGTCAGGACAATAATAAACCTGGTGGTTAAGAGCACACGGAATGACCTGATAGTTACTGATAATAAAGGACGAGCTCTGGGACGTGGGAACTCTGCTGACCGCAATCCCTAATCCTATCACACACACTAGAAATAGCCGTGGATTGCTCCTAACGCTCCCTATGCAACTCGGCACAGCCTAAGGAACTAGCTAGCCCTGAAGATAGAAAAATAAAGCCTACCTTGCCTCAGAGAAATTCCCCAAAGGAAAAGGCAGCCCCCCACATATAATGACTGTGAGTAAAGATGAAAATACAAACACAGAGATTAAATAGATTTAGCAAAGTGAGGCCCGACTTACTGAACAGACTGAGGATAGGAAAGGTTGCTTTGCGGTCAGCACAAAAACCTACAAAAAGACCACGCAGAGGGCGCAAACAGACCCTCCGCACCGACTCACGGTGCGGAGGCACTCCCTCTGCGTCCCAGAGCTTCCAGCAAGCAAGACAAAAATAAAAATAGCAAGCTGGACAGAAAAATAGCAAACCAAAGAAAATACAAGCAGGAACTTAGCTTCTGCTGGGAAGACAGGTCACAAGAACGATCCAGGAGAGAACTAGACCAATACTGGAACATTGACAGGTGGCATGGAGCAAAGATCTAAGTGGAGTTAAATAGAGCAGCCAGCTAACGAATTAACCTTGTCACCTGTGGAAGGAAACTCAGAAACACCCACCAGAGGAAGTCCATGGACAGAACCAGCCAAAGTACCATTCATGACCACAGGAGGGAGCCCGACAACAGAATTCACAACAGTACCCCCCCCTTGAGGAGGGGTCACCGAACCCTCACCAGAGCCCCCAGGCCGACCAGGATGAGCCAAATGAAAGGCACGAACCAGATCGGCAGCATGAACATGAGGCAAAAACCCAGGAATTATCTTCCTGACCATAACCCTTCCACTTGACCAGGTACTGGAGTTTCCATCTCGAAATACGAGAATCCAAAATCTTCTCCACCACATACTCCAACTCCCCCTCAACCAACACCGGGGCAGGAGGATCAACGGATGGAACCACAGGCGCCACGTATCTCCGCAATAACGACCTATGGAACACATTATGGATGGCAAAAGAAGCAGGAAGGGCCAAACGAAATGACACAGGATTGATAACCTCAGAAATCTTATACGGACCAATGAAACGAGGCTTAAACTTAGGAGAGGAAACCTTCATAGGAACATAACGAGACGACAATCAAACCAAATCCCCAACACGAAGTCGGGGACCCACACAGCGCCGGCGGTTAGCGAAACGTTGAGCCTTCTCCTGGGACAATGTCAAATTGTCCACCACATGAGTGAAAATCTGCTGCAACCTATCCACCACAGTATCTACACCAGGACAGTCCGAAGACTCAACCTGTCCTGAAGAGAAACGAGGATGGAAACCAGAATTGCAGAAAAACGGCGAAACCAAAGTAGCCGAACTGGCCCGATTATTAAGGGTGAACTCAGCCAACGGCGAAAAGGACACCCAATCATCCTGATCAGCAGAAACAAAGCATCTCAGATGTTTCCAAAGTTTGATTAGTTTGTTCGGTTTGGCCATTTGTCTGAGGATGGAAAGCCGAGGAAAAAGACAAATCAATGCCCATCCTAGCACAAAAGGATCGCCAAAACCTCGAAACAAACTGGGAACCTCTGTCAGAAACAATGTTCTCCGGAATACCATGTAAACGAACCACATGCTGGAAAAATAATGGCACCAAATCAGAGGAGGAAGGCAATTTAGACAAAGGTACCAAATGGACCATCTTAGAAAAGCGATCACAAACCACCCAAATGACTGACATCTTTTGAGAGACGGGGAGATCCGAAATAAAATCCATAGAAATATGCGTCCAGGGCCTCTTCGGGACTGGCAAGGGCAAAAGCAACCCACTGGCACGAGAACAGCAGGGCTTAGCCCGAGCACAAGTCCCACAGGACTGCACAAAAGAACGCACATCCCGTGACAAAGACGGCCACCAAAAGGATCTAGCCACCAAATCTCTGGTACCAAAGATTCCAGGATGCCCAGCCAACACTGAACAATGAATCTCAGAGATAACTCTACTAGTCCATCTATCAGGGACAAACAGTTTCTCCGCTGGGCAACGGTCAGGTCTATCAGCCTGAAATATTTGCAGCACCCGCCGCAAATCAGGGGAGATGGCAGACAAAATTTCCCCCTCTTTGAGAATACCCGCCGGCTCAGGAACACCCGGAGAGTCAGGCACAAAACTCCTTGACAGGGCATCAGCCTTCACATTCTTAGAGCCCGGAAGGTACGAAACCACAAAATCAAAATGGGAGAAAAATAACGACCATCGAGCCTGTCTCGGATTCAACCGTTTGGCAGACTCAAGATAAGTCAAATTCTTGTGATCTGTCAAGACCACCACGCGATGCTTGGCTCCTTCAAGCCAATGACGCCACTCCTCGAATGCCCACTTCATGGCCAACAACTCTCGATTACCAACATCATAATTACGCTAAGCAGGTGAAAACTTTCTAGAAAAGAAAGCACATGGCTTCATCACCGAGCCATCAGAACTTCTTTGCGACAAAACAGCCACTGCTCCAATCTCAGAAGCATCAACCTCAACCTGAAACGGGAGCAAAACATCTGGCTGGCACAACACAGGGGCAGAAGAAAAACGACGCTTCAACTCCTGAAAAGCCTCTACAGCTGCAGAAGACCAATTGACCACATCAGCACCCTTCTTGGTCAAATCAGTCAACGGTTTAGCAACACTAGAAAAATTAGCGATTGTTAGGAGTCGAGTTTCCTCTGCTGCATAGGGGGAATCTCGATCCGTGTCTGCTGCGGTCTCCCATTCGGTATCGGCCGCAGTGGGCTCTGCTCAGCGGAGACGTCGCTCCCAGCGTCTCGCTGGGGCTGATTCGGTGCATAGGGTCACTACTGCCTTTTCTGGCTTTCCTATGGTACCCTGCACTGATCTGCGGCGAGCGAGCCTCTCTGGGACTAAGTCCTTGTTTACTCACACTGAGCATGCCCAGGGCAGGGTCTCCCATTGGAGGTCGAGGGCCACATGTTCGGTCACATGCTCAGGTGCTGCAGTACATTCCATTGGTCCTTCTGGAAGGTCCTGAAAGGGCAAAACATGCTCAGGTACTGCAGCACTTTCCATTGGTCCTTCTGGAAGGTCCTGAAAGGGCAAAAACTTCAGTAGCAGCTTCCTGTGCTGCAACTATATAAACTGCGCATGACCGCACGGCCATGCACTAGTATCGTCTTATGCTATATGCTTTGCGCCAATGTGGTCATGTGTTTGAATGTGTTCAGGGACCCGGCTGAAATAAGCCCCTAGAATGCTGGCACCTCCGGCGAGGAGATTGTGTTTAAGTGTGTTCAGGGACCCGGCTGAAATAAGCCCCTAGAATGCTGGCATCTCCGGCGAGGAGTTTTGTATGCATGCATGACCACTCACTGCTCACATCTGGGTAGTTGGCCTGTGCCTCTGTGAAAGTCTAACAGGGCACAGAGCTTTCCTCTCGCGGTTACTCTGTGAAGCTAACAGAGTTGGTATATACCGCCATATAGAGCCGCCATTATTTAGCAGCAGGTGCTTTCCTGCACGGTGGATCCCGGGTTGCGAACGCACCAATTCCATTTAATAAATTATATATTTGGTGCATTCTGCCAACCCTAACAGTATACTAGCGCCAGGATCTGGCTAAGTAATGGCGGATGAACAGCGATTGCAGGGGTACATCCAGCTGCTGGAGGGCCGGTTGGCGTCTCTTGAGCGTGCAACCTCGGCGGTGGATGTTACCGCAATAGCTGTTCAGGCTGCTAGCGTGGCTGCAGCAGCTTTACCCACTGCCACCTCTGTTCCGACCCTATCTCACCTTCCTTTGCCTGAGAGATACTCTGGGGACAGTAAGTCCTGTAGGGGTTTCGTGAGCCAATGTGGTATACACCTCGAGCTTCTGGCTGCACGTTTCCCTACTGAGCGGGCAAAGGTGGGATTCATAATCTCTCTCCTGTCGGACAGAGCGTTGGAGTGGGCTACGCCGCTGTGGGAGCGCAACGATCATGTGGTGCGGAGTGGTCCTAGGTTTCTGGACAATCTGAAACAGGTCTTTTTAGGACCTCAGGTCACCCATGATACAGCGCTCCAACTGCTGGCTTTGACTCAGGGTTCAACCATGGTCAGCCATTTTGCTGTTCACTTCCGGACATTAGCGTCTGAGTTGGAATGGCCAGATAAAACCCTCATTCCCGTATTTTGGAGGGGGCTGGCTGACCATGTGAAGGACGCTTTGGCCACTAGGGAGATTCCCGCCACACTGGAGGAGCTCATAGCCGTATCTACTCGTATTGACCTCCGTTTTAACGAGCGGAGGTTGGAGCGAGCCCAGTGTAGGCAGAGGTTTCGGCTGGCTCCCACCTTCGCCAAACCTTTGGAATCTCCAGTCCAGGCATCCGAGTCACATGAGGCCTTAGAGGTGACACGAGCGCGATCCAAGTCTCAGTCTGCCCGTGCACATAAGGTCCGTCATGTTTGCCAGCAGTCAGGACACCTTGCCTCCAAGGGTCCTCAGCTGTCGGGGAAACGTCAGCGTCTAGTGGCAGTTGGAGGAGGTACACTAGACACGGAGACGTTTGCCTCAAAGTTGTCCTTCAAGGGGACAATTACCATAGGCCCATCCACTCTTATGGTCGAGCTATGCGTGGATTCTGGGGCAGAGGGTAACTTTATGTCTTCCGCTTTTGCCCAGCGTCACGCAAAACCCTTCGTGATGCTCGCCAAACCGGTAACTGTTCGAGTGGTAAATGGGTCAACACTACCTTCACAGATTACCCACCAAACCATTCCTTTCACGCTATCTGTGTCTCCATCACATCAGGAGATAATCTCCCTATTAGTCATTCCTGAGGGAATTGATGAGGTCCTGTTGGGGATACCATGGCTTTGCTACCATTCTGCTCATATTGAGTGGTCCTCTGGGAGAATTTTGGGTTGGAGTAAATCTTGCGAGGGTAGATGTCTGAGGGAGTGCGTTCAGGTTGCTACTACACAGGTACCCGCAGATCTTTCCTCTCTCCCCAAGCACTATTGGCCCTATGCAGACGTGTTCTCCAAAAGAGCTGCGGAGACCGTTCCTCCTCACCGCCCCTATGACTGTCCTATTGACCTCTTGCCTGGTGCTGAGCCTCCCCGGGGTCGAGTCTATCCGTTATCTCTCCCGGAGACGGAGGCAATGTCCCAGTACATCCAGGAAAATCTGGCAAGAGGATTCATTAGGAAGTCAGTGTCACCGGCAGGGGCAGGGTTCTTCTTCGTACAGAAGAAGACTGGAGACTTACGTCCATGCATAGACTACAGGGGTCTTAACGCCATCACCGTTAAGAACAAGTACCCACTACCCCTGATATCTGAGCTGTTTGATAGGCTACGGGGAGCGAGGGTATTTACAAAGTTAGATCTGCGGGGTGCTTACAACCTGATTCGCATCCGTGAGGGGGATGAATGGAAGACGGCTTTTAACACCAGGGATGGGCACTATGAATATCTGGTGATGCCCTTCGGGCTCTGTAATGCCCCAGCCGTTTTCCAAGACTTTGTGAACGACATCTTCCGGGATATGCTCACCACCTCGGTCGTAGTCTATCTGGATGATATTCTCATCTTCTCTCCAGATATTGACTCCCATCGGAGAGATGTTCGCAAAGTCTTCGACCTCTTACGGGCAAACTCCCTCTACGCCAAGTTGGAGAAGTGTGTGTTTGAGCAGGAGTCCTTGCCTTTCCTTGGTTATATCATCTCTGCCCCGGGTTTGGCTATGGATCCTGCCAAGCTACAGGCTGTAATGGACTGGCAGGAACCCCATTCTCTTAAAGCGGTGCAGCGCTTTATGGGGTTCATTAATTACTATCGCCAGTTCATTCCACACCTCTCAACTTTGGTAGCTCCCTTGGTTGCCATCACCAAGAAGGGAGCAAATCCCAAGTTGTGGTCAGAGGAGGTCTCCAAAGCCTTTCTCTCGATCAAGTCACACTTCGCTAGCGCTCCCATCCTACATCGCCCCGATGTTGATAAGCGATTTAACTTGGAGGTGGATGCCTCATCCGTTGGTGCTGGAGCAGTCCTTTTCCAAAAGGATGCTCAAGGTCGGAAGCATCCTTGCTTCTTCTTCTCCAAGACCTTCACACCAGCGGAGAGGAATTATTCCATCGGGGACAGGGAGTTGCTGGCCATGAAGTTGGCTTTTTCGGAGTGGAGACATCTCTTGGAGGGAGCTCGCTTTCCCTTCCAAGTCTTCACTGACCACAAGAACTTGGTGTATCTGCAAACGGCCCAGTGGCTGAATTCTCGCCAGGCTAGATGGTCCCTGTTCTTCTCCCGGTTCCATTTTACTCTCCATTTCCTCTCCGGGGAGAAGAACGTTCGTGCTGACGCTCTCTCCCGCTCCGTGGTGTCATCGGAGGAGGAGGAGCCTCGGCTTATTGTCCCTTCTGAGAGCCTGAGAACTGTAGCTCCGGTTTCGCTAGAGTCTGTGCCCCCGGGCAAGACTTTCGTACCAGCTAACTTGCGACCGGAGGTTCTCTCTTGGGCTCACTCCTCCAGAGTGGGTGGGCATTTTGGGACCAAGAGGACATCTGAGCTTCTGGCGAGAACATACTGGTGGCCGCATATGGCCCGAGATGTCAAGGACTATATTCAGGCGTGCGTTTCTTGCGCCCAGAATCGGTCTCCTCGGCAACGGCCTGCTGGGTTGCTTTACCCTCTACCGGTGGCAGACAGGCCCTGGGAGATGGTCGGGATGGACTTTGTGGTGGGTCTACCCAAGTCGCGTGGCTGCTCCATTATTTGGGTTGTCACCGACCATTTCTCCAAGATGGTGCATTTGGTGCCGCTTCCTCGGTTACCCTCAGCACGGGCCTTGGCGGTGTTGTTCATTAAACACGTTTTCCGTTTGCATGGTATGCCTGATAAGATTGTCAGCGATCGGGGTCCCCAGTTCGCATCTCTGTTTTGGAGAGAGCTCTGCCGCTTACTCAGCATAGAGTTAAACCTCTCCTCTGCATACCATCCCGAGACGAATGGGTTGGTGGAGAGAACCAACCAGACTCTGGTGACATATTTGCGACATTTCGTCTCTGCTAGGCAGGATGACTGGGCATCTTTGCTACCTTGGGCGGAATTTGCTCTGAACAACGCCGTAGCCGATTCCACTGGTCAAACTCCTTTTCTCCTTAATTACGGCCAGCATTCGCGTGTCCCTGTGCCCATGCCCGTGTCATCCACCGATTCTAGGGCCTCCAAGGAGAGAATGAGGGTTTCGGCTGATACACACCGACGCCCCGCTCCGGTCTTTGCTCCTGGCGACTTAGTGTGGCTCTCCGCCCGTAACATCAGGCTGCGAGTTGAGTCCACTAAGTTTGCTCCTCGCTACATTGGCCCGTTTAAGGTTCTGGAACAGGTCAACCCTGTGGTCTATCGTTTGGCTATTCCTCCACGCCTTGGTATCACCGATACTTTCCACATTTCCCTCTTAAAGCCCGTTCATTTGTCCCGGTTTTCCGAGTCATCTGCTGGGACATCGGGTTCATCCACGGATGAGTTTGAGGTGAATGCTATTGTGGGGTGCAAGGTGGTACGTGGCAAGAAATTTTATCTGGTGGACTGGAAGGGTCACGGTCCAGAGGATAGAACCTGGGAGCCTGTGGAGCACATTCGGGCTCCGCTGCTTATCGCAGCTTTTGAGCGTAGTGAGGCTCAAGGAGGGGGGGGCCCTAGGAGGGGGGGTAATGTTAGGAGTCGACTTTCCTCTGCAGCACAGGGGGAATCTCGATCCGTGTCTGCTGCGGTCTCCCATTCGGTATCGGCCGCAGTGGGCTCTGCTCAGCGGAGACGTCGCTCCCAGCGTCTCGCTGGGGCTGATTCGGTGCATAGGGTCACTACTGCCTTTTCTGGCTTTCCTATGGTACCCTGCACTGATCTGCGGTGAGCGAGCCTCTCTGGGACTAAGTCCTTGTTTACTCACACTGAGCATGCCCAGGGCAGGGTCTCCCATTGGAGGTCGAGGGCCACATGTTCGGTCACATGCTCTGGTGCTGCAGTACATTCCATTGGTCCTTCTGGAAGGTCCTGAAAGGGCAAAACATGCTCAGGTACTGCAGCACTTTCCATTGGTCCTTCTGGAAGGTCCTGAAAGGGCAAAAACTTCAGTAGCAGCTTCCTGTGCTGCAACTATATAAACTGCGCATGACCGCACGGCCATGCGCTAGTATCGTCTTATGCTATATGCTTTGCGCCAATGTGGTCATGTGTTTGAATGTGTTCAGGGACCCGGCTGAAATAAGCCCCTAGAATGCTGGCACCTCCGGCGAGGAGATTGTGCTTAAGTGTGTTCAGGGACCCGGCTGAAATAAGCCCCTAGAATGCTGGCATCTCCGGCGAGGAGTTTTGTATGCATGCATGACCACTCACTGCTCACATCTGGGTAGTTGGCCTGTGCCTCTGTGAAAGTCTAACAGGGCACAGAGCTTTCCTCTCGCGGTTACTCTGTGAAGCTAACAGAGTTGGTATATACCACCATATAGAGCCGCCATTATTTAGCAGCAGGTGCTTTCCTGCACGGTGGATCCCGGGTTGCGAACGCACCAATTCTATTTAATAAATTATATATTTGGTGCGTTCCGCCAACCCTAACAGCGATGAAGCGCCGATAAAAATTAGCAAAGCCCAGGAACTTTTGCAGGCTCTTCACAGATGTCGGCTGAGTCCAATCGTAAATGGCATGGACTTTAACAGGGTCCATCTCGATAGTAGAAGGGGAAAAAATGAACCCCAAAAATGAAACCTTCTGAACTCCAAAGAGACACTTTGACCCCTTCACAAACAAGGAATTCGCACGAAGGACCTGGAACACCATTCTGACCTGCTTCACATGAGACTCCCAATCATCCGAAAAGACCAAAATATCATCCAAATAAACAATCAGGAATTTATCCAGGTACTCTCGGAAGATGTCATGCATAAAGGACTGAAATACTGATGGAGCATTGGAAAGCCCGAATGGCATAACCAGGTACTCAAAATGGCCCTCGGGCGTATTAAATGCTGTTTTCCATTCATCGCCTTGTTTAATACGCACAAGATTATACGCCCCTCGAAGATCTATCTTGGTGAGCCAACTAGCCCCTTTAATACGAGCAAACAAATCAGACAGCAACGGCAAAGGATACTGAAATTTGTAATTTTATTAAGAAGGCGGTAATCAATACAAGATCTCAAAGAACCATCCTTCTTGGCCACAAAAAAGAACCCTGCTCCTAACGGTGATGACGACGGGCGAATATGGCCTTTCTCCAAGGATTCCTTTATATAACTCCGCATAGCGGCGTGTTCTGGCACAGATAAATTGAACAATCGGCCCTTAGGAAACTTACTACCAGGAATCAAATTAATTGCACAATCGCAATCCCTATGAGGAGGTAGGGCACTGGCTTTGGGCTCATCAAATACATCCCGATAATCCGACAAAAACTCTGGAACTTCAGAAGGAGTGGAAGACGAAATAGACAAAAATGGAACATCACCATGTACCCACTGGCAACCCCAGCTGGACACAGACATAGATTTCCAGTCCAATACTGGATTATGAACCTGTAGCCATAGCAACCCCAAAACGACCACATCATGCAGATTATGCAACACCAGAAAGCGGATATCCTCCTGATGTGCAGGAGCCATGCACATGGTCAATTGGGTCCAGTACTGAGGCTTATTCTTGGCCAAAGGCGTAGCATCAATTTCTCTCAATGGAATAGGATACTGCAAGGGCTCCAAGAAAAAACCACAGCGCCTAGCATACTCCAAGTCCATCAAATTCAGGGCAGCGCCTGAATCCACAAATGCCATAACAGAATAGGATGACAAAGAGCAAATCAGAGTAACGGACAATAGAAATTTAGACTGTACCGTACCAATGGTGGCAGACCTAGCGAACCGCTTAGTGCGCTTAGGACAATCGGAGATAGCATGAGTGGAATCACCACAGTAAAAACATAGCCCATTCCGACGTCTGTGTTCTTGCCGTTCAGCTCTGGTCAAAGTCCTATCACATTGCATAGGTTCAGGCCCATGCTCAGATAGTACCGCCAAATGGTGCACAGCTTTACGCTCACGCAAGCGTCGATCGATCTGAATGGCCAAAGACATAGACTCATTCAGACCAGCAGGCATGGGAAATCCCACCATGACATCCTTAAGGGCTTCAGAGAGACCCTTTCTGAAGATTGCTGCCAGGGCACATTCATTCCACTGAGTGAGCACAGACCACTTTCTAAACTTCTGACAATATATCTCCGCTTCATCCTGACCCTGACACAGAGCCAGCAAGATTTTCTCTGCCTGATCCACTGAATTAGGTTCGTCATAAAGCAATCCAAGCGCCAGGAAAAACGCATCAACATCACGCAATGCCGGATCTCCTGGCGCAAGGGAAAAAGCCCAGTCTTGAGGGTCACCACGTAACAAAGAAATAATGATCTTTACTTGTTGAACAGGGTCACCTGAGGAGCGAGGTTTCAAGGCAAGAAACAATTTACAATTATTTTTGAAATTCAAGAACTTAGATCTATCACCAAAAAAACAAATCAGGAATTGGAATCCTAGGCTGTGACATTGGATTCTGAACCACAAAATCTTGAATGTTTTGTACCCTTGCAGTGAGATTATCCATCCAAGAGGACAGACCTTGAATGTCCATGTTTACACCTGTGTCCTGAACCACCCAGAGTTAAAGGGGAAAAGAGAGACAAAACACACTGCAAAGAAAAAAAAATGGTCTCAGAACTTCTCTTATCCCTCTATTGAGATGCATTAGTACTTTGGGCCACCTGTACTGTTATGACCTGGTGGTCAGGACAATAATGGACCTGGTGGTTAAGAGCACACGGAATGACCTGATAGTTACTGATAATAAAGGACGAGCTCTGGGACGTGGGAACTCTGCTGACCGCAATCCCTAATCCTATCACACACACTAGAAATAGCCGTGGATTGCTCCTAACGCTCCCTATGCAACTCGGCACAGCCTAAGGAACTAGCTAGCCCTGAAGATAGTAAAATAAAGCCTACCTTGCGTCAGAGAAATTCCCCAAAGGAAAAGGCAGCCCCCCACATATAATGACTGTGAGTAAAAATGAAAATACAAACACAGAGATGAAATAGATTTAGGAAAGTGAGGCCCGACTTACTGAACAGACTGAGGATAGGAAAGGTTGCTTTGCGGTCAGCACAAAAACCTACAAAAAGACCACGCAGAGGGTGCAAAAAGACCCTCCGCACCGACTCACGGTGCGGAGGCGCTCCCTCTGCGTCCCAGAGCTTCCAGCAAGCAAGACAAAAATAAAAATAGCAAGCTGGACAGAAAAATAGCAAACCAAAGAAAATACAAGCAGGAACTTAGCTTCTGCTGGGAAGACTGGTCACAAGAACGATCCAGGAGAGAACTAGACCAATACTGGAACACTGACAGGTGGCATGGAGCAAAGATCTAAGTGGAGTTAAATAGAGCAGCCAGCTAACGAATTAACCTCGTCACCTGTGGAAGGAAACTCAGAAACACCCACCAGAGGAAGTCCATGGACAGAACCAGCCGAAGTACCATTCATGACCACAGGAGGGAGCCCGACAACAGAATTCATAACAATTGCCCACTGATAACTGCTCATTTGAGTATCCCAGCATGCACTGGTGAATCTCAAGCAAAATGTTGTTGGAAGTATTTTTTAAAAAAAGACAGAGAGGAAATCAGAATGTAAAGAGATTAGAGTACACTGAATAAGTACATTTAGTATGAAATTCATCTTTGGTTTTGGACTGCCTCTTTAAGATTGACCCTCCACAACAGTGCCTGTTACTCATGTGGCCCTGTGGGAGAATTAATTGCCCACTCCTGGCTTAGAGAATCGTTAAAATGCTGATTGTCTTTGCCTGCATTCAATTGTATTTCCAGATCCCGGTCAGACGACTCTCAATCAGCCAAACCAGATCTCCACTTTGCACTGATGAGGGGCAGTACCACGAAACACAGTGTCTGCAAATTGAGATCTATTTTGGCTCTTATCCTAAGTCATGTGACAAGGCTCGTTAAAGGGTCAACATTGACTGTTAGGATTGCTACTTCCAATAGGTGGCACTAGATTTCTAGTTCTCTTCCTCTCTGAAGAGACAATTTGCATCTTTAGGACACAAATGTAATTGAATATATAGGCTTCAGTGTTTCTGGGGCAGATGAGCTACAATCAGCAGCCCACCACCGATATATTGACTTGCAGCAACATGATGGGTTTACCTCAGTACACCACTGATGTCACTGCTGTGCTGCAGATTGTAGATGAATGGGCAATGTGGGAGTGATAGTGTGAGATTGAAGGGACTTTATGGAGAGGTGACAGTATGTGACAGGACAGTTTTGAGAGAAGACAACATGAAAAGGAAAGGGGTCAGCTTATGCAGAATAGTGTAGAAGACATTATGGAGAGGGAGAGTGTGAGGAGAGTTTGGAAAAGGAGTTGCATGGTGAGAGAGTATGGAGAGAAGCAGTGCATGGGGAACTGTATGTAGGGGACAGCATATTGGGAACAGTGTAGGTGTACAGTATGGAGAGGGAGCCATGTTGGGTGGATTTTATCGAGAGAGGGTAGCTTATAGAGAATAGCATAAGGGTAAAGTATGGAAAGGTAGTGGTGTGTGGGGACATTATAAAGTGGTGGCAGAGGTTCCATAAAGAAAGGCCACAAAAAAAAAATCACACAGCCATGAATGCCTACAGGAAAATTGCCAAAAGGAAAGTTGCCCAAACAGAAACTTTCCTACATGGACAAAACTACAACAGTTTATTAAAACTGTTTATTTAATAGGGCTAAAGCAATACTCACACAATGAATATTTTGCACATTTCGGTACATGTGGGGTCACTTTGTACACAGGCTATGGAGCGATATAACATTACAGGTTGATGTGAAGGTGATAATAATGTTATTTCAGTACAGCCAAGGTCACACTGTACATAGGCACCAGAGCAATATAAGAAACTAGAGGTCGGAGTGGTGATAACAAAGTTATATTGGTACAGCCGGGGTCAACTGCACACAGTCTCTGCAGTGATAGAACATATTATGGGTCAGGGGGTGATAATGGTATATCGTTCCCGCGACCTGTACTCACTACAGCTTGGGTGGGTGAAAGTGATAACTGATGTTATTTGTCCATGTTGGCAAATTTTCAGTGTGAGCAACTTTCCATGTGGGCAATTTTCCTGTGGGCATTCATGCTTGTGGGGTTTTGTTGTGGGTATTTTTCCTGTGGTGGCATTTTTATGGTCACTGGGGTGTACAAAATAAAGAGAGGTAGCATGTGGGGGATAGTATAGAGGCAGTATATAGTGAAACATTGTAGTGTGACAGTATAGAGAGGAAGCAGCATGAGGAGAGTGTGTGGTGGGGGCATGAGGAATAGATGATGACAATGTTATAGTTAATAAGGCAGGAAAGTGTGTCAATATAGTTCATACAGAAGGACAGTGTGGTGTTTAGAATTCACAATGGAGGAAAGTGTGGAGTCATTTTACTAAAGAATATAGTGGTGGGATACATGTAGATAAGAATACATAAGAATACATATCATAAGAAGTACAGTGGAGGGCATATTTTGTTTAGGAATCACAGTGAGAGGCAAGTATATTTTTAAGGTGAAGGCATAAATAGATAATTTTATTCAGGGGCATTAAAATGATACTACCATATTTTAAGATCAATGTGTTGGTTTGTGCTATAGCAGGATATAGATATATGCAGTTGGTAGAGATGTGCTGTAGTTGTGAAAAGTTAAAACTGGCATCTGGACGAGATGGAGATGAACGGAATGAGAACCATTTCAATGTTAAAAGATATCCCCTTTAAAGTATTGTGATACTGCCTGAGTCCAACCAGTAGTCTGGTTCCTGTGTGGACTGCAATTTTGATGATGCCTAACTCCCAGGATCTGCTTCCCATTGCTAAGGACATACTGGGAGTTGTAGTTTTTTATGATACAAATATATATGGTAGGGGTTATAATAATAATAATAATCTTTATTTTTAGATAGCGCTAACATATTCCGCAGCGCTTTACAGACATTATCATCGCTGTCCCCAATGGGGCTCACAATCTAAATTTCCTATCAGTATGTCTTTGGAATATGGGAAGAAACCAGAGTGCCCGGAGGAAACCCACACAAACACAGAGAGAACATACAAACTCTTTGCAAATTGATCTGACATTGCCATTGATCATTAAACTAAGCTTGGTGCTGCATTCATGTACTGTTGGTAGTTCTGGTGCTGTATTCATGCAGTAATAGTGATTCTGTTTAGATATATTCATGTACTAATGTTGGTTCTAGTGCTATATTTATGTGCTGATGGTGTTATGGTGGATAATTTAAGTACTGATTGTGGTTCTAGTGATGTATTCAGGTACTGATGGTGGTTCTGGTGCTGTATTCATATACTGATACTCGTTTTGAGGGTATATTTATGTACTAATGGAGCTTCTAGCAATGTATTAATATAAAAATGGTGATTCTTTTGATGTATACATGTTCTTATGCTGGTTCTTGTGCTGTATGTATGTACTAATGTTGCTCTGATGCTATACTCATGTACTGATGGTTGTTCTGGTGATATATTAATGTACTGATTATTTTTATCCTGTACACATGAAGTAAGGAGAAAATTAATATATATGTGTATATGTTAGCTGTATTAAACCTTAAATCATATGATTGCAGGTTGGAGTTCCCTAAGAGACTACTAAGTAAATAAAAAAAAAATATAAACATATATCAAAACATTTCAATCACCCCATCCATATCCCTTGTTAAAAATATAAAAATACAGCAATAACAAATACACATTTATTGTGACATTTTTATTATTGTCACAGCTATTTGTTGTCACAGCCACAAAGGATAGATCTATCAAAATTATCAAAATATATACCGTATATACTCGAGTATAAGCCGAGATTTTCAGCCCAAATTTTTGGGCTGAAAGTGCCCCCCTCGGCTTATACTCGAGTCACGGTAGCGGTGGGGTCGGCGGGTGAGGGGGTGAGGGCGCTGAGGTATACTTACCTAGTCCCAGCGATCCTCGCGCTGTCCCTGCCGTCCCACGGGCTTCGGCGCTGCAGTTTCTTCCTCTCTTCAGCGGTCACGTGGGACCGCTCATTACAGAAATGAATAAGCGGCTCCACCTCCCATAGGGGCGGAGCCGCTTATTCATTTCTCTAATCAGCGGTGCCGGTGACCGCTGATAGAGAAAGAAGCTGCGGCACCGAAGACAGGAGGGGACAGCGCGAGGATCGCCAGGACTAGGTGAGTATAGCACATTCACCTGTCCTCGTTCCAGCCGCCGGGCGCCGATCCATCTTCCCGGCCGGCGCCTCCATCTTCCCGGCGTCTCTGCTCTCTGACTGATCAGGCAGAGGGTGCGATGACGCATATAGTGTGCGCGGCGCCCTCTGCCTGATCAGTCAGAGCAGAGACGCCGGGAAGATGGAGGCGCCGGAACGAGACGCCGGGAGCTGCAATCAAGGGAGGTGAGTATGTGTTTTTTTTTCTTTATTGCGGCAGCGGCGGCACAAATTTATGTGGAACATCTATGGGGCACAGTGAACGGTGCAGAGCACCGTATATGGCACAGCACAGCTATGGGGCACAGTGAACGGTGCAGAGCACCGTATATGGCACAGCACAGCTATGGGGCACAGTGAACGGTGCAGAGCACCGTATATGGCACAGCACAGCTATGGGGCACAGTGAACGGTGCAGAGCACCGTATATGGCACAGCACAGCTATGTATGGGGCACAGTGAACGGTGCAGAGCACTGTATATGGCACAGCACAGCTATGGGGCACAGTGAACGGTGCAGAGCACCGTATATGGCACAGCACAGCTATGTATGGGGCACAGTGAACGGTGCAGAGCACCGTATATGGCACAGCACAGCTATGGGGCACAGTGAACGGTGCAGAGCACCGTATATGGCACAGCTATGGGGCACAGTGAACGGTGCAGAGCACCGTATATGGCACAGCACAGCTATGGGGCACAATGAACGGTGCAGAGCACCGTATATGGCACAGCTATGGGGCACAGTGAACGGTGCAGAGCACCGTATATGGCACATCTATGGGGCACAATGAACGGTGCAGGGCACCGTATATGGCACATCTATGGGGCACAATGAACGGTGCAGAGCACTATATGGTTCACACCTATGGGGAAATATGAACGGTGCAGAGCACTATATGGCACAGCTATGGGGAAATAATGATCTATTTTTATTTTTGAAATTCACCGGTAAATGCTGCATTTCCACCCTAGGCTTATACTCGAGTCAATAAGTTTTCCCAGTTTTTTGTGGCAAAATTAGGGGGGTCGGCTTATACTCGGGTCGGCTTATACTCGAGTATATACGGTAAGTATGAAATTAATTAACCCATTCAGTAAAAAGGAAAAAATAAATTAGAATGCCAGTACGGATTTGCTTTGCCATCTCATCTTCCTAAAAAATGAAATAAAATATGTTCCCAAATTTATATATTTAAAAAAAATATATGAAAGTTTGGTATTGCCATAATCGGACTGACCGAGTGAATCATTTTTACATTTAATTCTTAGCATATAATGAATGCTGTAAAAGCAAAACAACAAAAAAATGACAGAATTGAATTTGTTTACTACAGGTTTTATTGCAGAGTTGGGAGGGGCACTATTTCAATTTGGCCTCATACAGCTGACATTCTTGGCCCAGCATATTGAACTCGTGTGGCATTTATTAGGTCCCATGGCATCATGACATTACATGTGTCCTAGCCACCAGTCTCCAAGCAATGTCACAAAGTGCATCGCTGCCAAATGGTAAACACTAGGATGCCAGACCAAAGATGATGGCCACATAAGTGAAGACTGCCCTTGTCCAGCTGCCATGGAGGACTAGACTGGATGCTGGATGCTGGATGGACCGCATAAATGTTCTTTGTTCAACTCTATTACCATCCTTAGTGTTCATACTTGTAAATAATTAGATCCGAGACACATATATGAGTCCTCAGACGGACAGAACAACACTCCAAAAATCTACTATATAAAGCTGAATGTGTGTATGTGTGTGTGTGTGTGTATATGTGTGTGTGTGTGTATGTCCGGGATTGGCATCTGCACCGTCGCAGCTACAGCCACAAAATTTTGCACAGTCACACGTCTGGACCCCGAGAGCGTCATAGGCTATATTGTGAGGCAAAATTTTAACCCTGCGCGTTCCAATTCACCAAACAATTTTGCCCCTATCTACATAATGGGGAAAAAAGTGAAAGGAAAAGTGTTGGAGGCGTCGCAGCTACATAAACAAAATTTTGCACAGTCACACGTCTGGACCCGAGAGCGTCATAGGCTTCATTGTGAGGTGAAATTTTAACCCCGCGCTTTCCAATTCACCAAACAATTTTGCCCCTATCTACATAATGGGGAAAAAGTGAAATGAAAAGTGTTGGAGGCGTCGCAGGTACAGCCACAAAATTTTGCACAGTCACACGTCTGGACCCTGAGAGCGTCATAGGCTATGTTGTGAGGTGAAATTTTAACTCCGCGCTTTCCAATTCACCAAACTATTTTTCCCCTATCTACATAATGGGGAAAAGTGAAAGGAAAAGTGTTGGAGGCAAATTGACAGCTGCCAGATGTGAACAAGGGGGACTTAAAGAGTGAGAGCGATGGCGCCAAAGAGTATATACCGTACAGTTGCTAAGGTGGGACCCCGACATGGGATACTCACCACACACGGGGATATGAACACACACACAAAATGCGCCACACACTACCACGTGCTTGAACACATATACCACCCTCAGCACACATTTCACCACACATACACCAACCTCGCCACATAAAAGTCGAAACACAAAAGTCGCCGCTCATAACTCACCACGCGCAAAACTCGCCACATGCAAAAAAAAAGCTCACGCAAAACTCGCCACAAGTGCAAAACTCACCTCATGGAAAACTCGCCACACGCAAAACTTGCACATGCGGAAAAATTGCCACATGCACAAAATTTGCAACACATGCAAAAGTTGCCTCGCACAAAACTTGCACATACTCAAGAGGCACCAGACATAAAACTCACCACGCGCAAAACTCGCCATGCACAAAACTTGCTGCACACAACTTGCTACACTAACCTGTCACATGCAACTCGACACACAAAAAGTTGCTACACGCATGTTGCCACACAAAACTCATCTCACAAAAGTCGCTACATGCATGTCGCCACACACAACTCAACACACACAATTTGACAAACGAAACTCGCCCTAAAACACACACAAGTCTGGTATTAGCCTTCAAAAATAAAAATCTGATTAATAAGCAGACAAACTACAACAATTGCACCATATAGGAAATACGGCAGCTGTCAGTCACATGACCTGTCTATTATGTGTATGTGTGAGCTAATATATACTGTCAGGGGGAGGGCTTCCTGTTGGCTGGGGATTTATCAGGCTGCCAATTTAGCTTACAAATACTGAGGTAAAAATACTGAGCAAATAACGTGTTAACGAGGTCTAATACAGGAGATCACACAGGTATATACTATATACAGGGGAGATGACACACAGATATATACTATATACAGGAGAGATGACACACAGGTATATACTATATAAAGGAGGAGATGACATACAGGTACATACTATATACAGGAGGAGATGACATACAGGTATATACTATGTACAGGAGGAGATGACACACAGCTATATACTATATACAGGAGCAGATTACCTACAGGTATATACTATATACAGGAGGAGATGACATACAGGTATATGCTATATATAGAAGATGACATACAGGTATATACTATATACAGGAGGAGATGACACACAGATATATACTATATACAGGGGAGATGACACACCGGTATATACTATATACAGGAGGAGATGACATACAGGTATATACTATATGTAGAAGGAGATGACATACAGGTATATACTATATATAGGAGGAGATGACATACAGGTATATACTATATATAGGAGGAGATGACATACAGGTATATGCTATATATAGGAGGAGATGACATACAGGTATATACTATATACAGGGGAGATGACACACAGCAGGTATATACTATATACAGGGGAGATGACATACAGGTATATACTATATACAGGAGATGACATACAGGTGTATACTATATATAAGGGAGATGACAAACATGTATATACTGAGGTGAAAATGAGAGGTGTGAGGTGAAAATGAAAAGGTGTGAGTGCAAAATGAGAGGAGTGAGGGAAAATAGTGTAGTGATCGGAAAATGACAGATGTGAGGTCGAAAAGACAAGTGTTAGGCGGGAATGAGAGGAGTGAGGGAGAAAATGAGAGGTGTGAGGGAGAAAATGAGAGATGTGAGGGGGAAAATTAAAGATGTGATTGGGAAAATGAGAGGCGTGATGGGAAAATAAGAGAAGTGACGTGCTATAACTAACCACAGATATTTACTATGCCCAGGCAACGCCGGGCTCTTCAGCTAGTAGTATATAACATCCGAAAAAAGGAGTCATGAAACTGCCACTTCAAGTATATAAAAATAACACCATTTATTAATAACCTTTAAAAAGCTCAATACACATACACAAATATAATCATAAATAGAGTAATTATTGTGAATCACGAATAGGGTAACAAGACCAACAAACACAACCAAATCAACGGCTTGAGGTCTCAGGTTCACTAGAAGCACATGTGTAATGAATAGTATTCCACAACTAGTCCAGCTAAGGACCCGTAGAGACATATAAATCTAAATAAACATACAAGACTGGACCTCACCCATGTCAGCCGAGGTGTGTAGGCAGTCACGCCAGCCCCTACGCGCTGTCAGCCCCCGGAAGAAGCCTACGCGAAACGCGCGTAGGGGCTGGCATGACTACCTACACAACTCGGCTGACATGGGTGAGGTCCAGTCTTGTATGTTTATTTAGATTTATATGTCTCTACGGGTCCTTAGCTGGACTAGTTATGGAATACTATTCATTACACATGTGCTTCTAGTGAACCTGAGACCTCAAGCCGTTGATTTGGTTGTGTTTGTTGGTCTTGTTACCCTATTCGTGATTCACAATAATTACTCTATTTATGATTATATTTGTGTATGTGTATTGAGCTTTTTAAAGGTTATTAATAAATGGTGTTATTTTTATATACTTGAAGTGGCAGTTTCGTGACTCCTTTTTTCGGATGTTATAAATATATATATATATATATATAATTTAGTGTTCATACTTACAGCACTGAATGATCTGAGTATACAGTATACAATGCAGCAAAGTGCTTTCTATTCCTTTTCCTTTTCTAGCGATCATGTGATTGCTGGGTACCAGGATTGAGCAGGAGCTGCTGGGCAGTACCAGAACCAGATCAGCTCCATGGTGCACACAGGAGGCTGAATTTGCTAGTTGCAGTTATGGTAAAAACATCAATAATCAAAAGCATTTCAAGATTGCAATGTCCACAAAGGTCTTTTATGACTTTATGGTGGTGTAGTGTCCCAGTACCTCCTTTTATCTGTAAAATATAGTTGATTGGTGGTTAACAAAAACCTATATCCTGTTATGTGGTTTATTCAATAAATTTTCCTATACTGCCATCTACTGTCCAAAGTGTAAAGGTTCAAGAGTTTGGTCACATGACACTCTCTCAGCTTGGTTTCCTGTGGAAGCCTCTAGAGGCGGCTGAGGTAAGAGTCAGGGAGGAGTTCCTGAAAGTCAGTGATGAGCGGTCATATAGGAGCACTTAAGAAGCAACCCAGGGCTGGACAGGATGTCAGGTCTCCACCGCAGCTCCAGCCGATAACCTCCAATGATGGATGGGAGCAATGAGTCAATGATAAATGGTCTGAGGAGCGCAGGAAAGAGACACAGATGAGAGACAGAGTTCCTGTCCCTCCTGTGAGGAACCACATGAGGAAAGGTTGACTTCCAAGGCTGCTCTGCCTTCAGCTTAGATCCCTCTTCCCTCAATCTTCAATTGGCCAGGAAACTACCACAGCCTATGCCAGGAGGGCATGTTAAATTTCAATCTTCATAGAGACAGAAGAAATGGAGCTTTACAAGGGCTCTTCTGCTACATTCAACACCTTTAATGGTTCTGCCAGCGTGAGTGTCTCATGTTCTGTTGCATATTCTACTGTACGCCCTGCGAGAGGGAACTGTATCAGGACTTAATCATGAGTAAGCAGTGAACACTATTTCCACAGAGAACCAAACTGTGTAGGTCCATCCTTGGTAGTAATATAACTGAAAGCGGTGTGAATTAAGATGGTAACCTGGCATATAACCAGCAGTCAGCTGATCACTTTAGTCAAGCCATTAACTGGGAAGACTCTTTCTTAGGCCGGTTTCACACGTCAGTGGCTCCGGTATGTGAGGTGACAGTTTCCTCACGTACCGGAGACACTGACTCACGTAGACACATTGAAATCAATGTGTCTCTGCACATGTCAGCGTGTTTTCACGGACCGTGTGCAAAACATGGAGACATGTCAGTGTTCGTGGGAATGCACGGATTACACGGACCCATTAAAGTCAATGGGTTTGTGTAAAACATGTACCGCACACGGATGCTGTCCGTGTTCAGTCCGTGTGCCGTGCAGGAGACAGCACTACAGTAAGCACTGCCCCCCCCCACGTGGTGCTGAAGCCGCCATTCATATCTTCTCTCCAGCAGCGTTCACTGGATAAAAGATATGACAAATCCTTTTTTTTTCATGTTTAAAATAAAGATCCCTGTCCCCACCCCCTGTGCGCCCGCCCGCTGTTATTTAAATACTCACCCGGCTTCCTTGCAGCGTCCTGTCCTCGCCGCACCTTCTCCTGTATGAGCGGTCACATGGTGCCGCCGATTACAGTCATGGGGGTGGAGCTGCATATTCATCACTGTAATGGGCGGCACCACGTGACCGCTCATAAAGGAGAAGGTGCTGCGAGGACAGGACGCTGTGAGGGAGCCGGGTGAGTATTTTATTAACAGCGGGCGGGCGCACAGGGGGTAGAAGGGGGTGGGGACAGGGATCTTTATTTTAAACACGGAAAAAAAAATGATTTGTCATATCTTTTATCCAGCGAACGCTGCTGGAGAGAAGATATGAATGGCGGCTTCAGCACCACGTGGGGGGGACAGCACTTACTGTAGCGCTGTCTCCTGCACGCTCCGTGTGGTACCCAGTCAGCACACGGGCAGCACACGTGTGCTGCACGTGTGCCACATGGATGGCCCATGTGAGCTCACGGACATACGGACACGGATAATTCCGGTACCGATTTTTCCGGTACCGGAATTATCTGGATGTGTGAAACTGGCCTTAAATGGGATGGAGACCATCTCTCTTGCTACCTAAAGTTTCCAGTTTGTATGAAGAACTATGATACCATCGCTATGGACTATACATTGTGAAGTGAATACAGTTAAGACTTCCTTTTGAGTACGATAATACCCTTGTCAGCATTGATACCCTTTTTAATTGAATTACCAGCTTTTAGGCTATCTAGCGCTGTATTAAATATATATATATATATATATATATATATGTATATATATATATATATATATATATATATATATACATGTGTCTCAATGACATATATACAGTCATGGCCAAAAGTATTGACACCCCTGAAATTCTGTCGGATAATACTCATTTTCTTCCTGAAAATGATTACAAACTCAAATTATTTGGTATTATTATCTTCATTTAATTTGTCTTAAATGAAAAAACACAAAAAGAATTGTCCTAAAGCCAAATTGGATATGATTCCACACCAAACATAAAAAAGGGGTGGACAAAAGTATTGGCACTGTTCAAAAAATCATGTGATGCTTCTCTAATTTGTGTAATTAACAGCACCTGTAACTTACCTGTGGCACCTAACAGGTGTTGGCAATAACTAAATCACACTTGCAGCCAGTTGACATGGATTAAATTTGACTCAACCTCTGTCCTGTGTCCTTGTGTGTACCACATTGAGCATGGAGAAAAGAAAGAAGACCAAAGAACTGTCTGAGGACTTGAGAAACCAAATTGTGAGGAAGCATGAGCAATCTCAAGGCTGCAAGTCCATCTCCAAAGACCTGAATATTACTGTGTCTACCGTGCGCAGTGTCATCAAGAAGTTTAAAGCCCATGGCACTGTGACTAACTTCCCTAGATGTGGACGGAAAAGAAAAATTGACAAGAGATTTCAACGCAAGATTGTGCGCATGTTGGATAAAGAACCTAGACTAACATCCAAACAAGTTCAAGCTGCCCTGCAGACCGAGGGTACAACAGTGTCAACCCGGACTATCCATCGGCATCTGAATGAAAAGGGACTGTATGGTAGGAGACCCAGGAAGACCCCACTATTTACCCCGAGACATAAAAAAGCCAGGCTGGATTTTGCCAAAACTTACCTGAAAAAGCCTAAAACATTTTGGAGGAATGTTCTCTGGTCAGATGAGACAAAAGTAGAGCTTTTTGGGCAAAGGCATCAACATAGTTTACAGGAGAAAAAAAGAGGCATTCAAAGAAAAGAACACGGTCCCTACAGTCAAACATGGCGGAGGTTCCCTGATGTTTTGGGGTTGCTTTGCTGCCTCTGGCACTGGACTGCTTGACTGTGTACATGGCATTGTGAAGTCTGAAGACTACCAACAAATTTTGCAGCATAATGTAGGGCCCAGTGTGAAAAAGCTGGGTCTCCCTCAGAGGTCATGGGTCTTCCAGTAGGACAATTACCCAAAACTCACTTCAAAAAGCACTAGAAAATGGTTTGAGAGAAAGCACTGGAGACTTCTAAGGTGGCCAGCAATGAGTCCAGACCTGAATCCCATAGAACACCTGTGGAGAGATCTAAAAATGGCAGTTTGGAGAAGGCACCCTTCAAATATCAGGGACCTGGAGCAGTTTGCCAAAGATGAATGGTCTAATATTCCAGCAGAGCAATGTAAGAACCTCATTGATGGTCAACGGAAGTGGTTGGTCACAGTTATTTTGGCTAAGGTTTGTGCAACCAAGTATTAGGCTGAGGGTGCCAATACTTTTGTCTGGCCCATTTTTGGAATTTTGTGTGAAATGATCAATGTTTTGCTTTTTGCTTCATTCTCTTTTCTTTTTTCATTTAAGACAAATTAAATGAAGATAATAATACCAAATAATTTGTGTTTGCAATCATTTTCAGGAAGAAACTGAGTATTATCTGACTGAATTGCAGGGGTGTCAATACTTTTGGCCATGACTGTATATGTATACCTATACTATGTGTAGTTATTTATTTGATCTAATCTAACCTGTCAGTGTGACTTTACTGTACACCGCACTGAATTGCCGGCTTTTCTATAGAACACTGGTGCGTATTTCTCGCAAGTCACACTGATGGTCCGTGTGTAATTCGTATTTTTCTCACCCCCATAGACTTTCATTGGTGGATATTTTGCGCAATACGCTGACAAACTCAGCATGCTGCAATTTTCTTAGCCCGTAAAATACAGCTGAGAAATATACGGCAGATAGGAGCTGCCCCATAGAAAAACATTGGTCCGTGAGCAATGCGTAGTTTTTGCGCCTCTCATACGTCCGTAAAACTCTCTAGTGTGACCCCGGCCTTAGTCCTTTAAAAAAAAAGTAAATAAAAAAATCCTCCCCGATTAGGCTTTGTGCACACGTTGCGGATTTTGCTGCGAGTCCACAGCAGCTTTACATGGATTTACAGTGCAATATAAACCTATGGAAATCGCAATCCACAGTGCCCATGCTGCAGAAAAAAACGGGCGGAAACGCTGCGGGTTACATTCGGCAGCATGTCAATTCTTTGTGCGGATTCCTCTGAGGTTTACACCTGCTCCACAATAGGAATCTGCAGTTGTAAAACCGCAGGTGGAATCCGCAAAAAATCCGCATAAAAACTGCGGTAAATTCGCAGGTAAAACTCAGTGCCTTTTACCTGCGGATTTATAAAATCTGCTGCGGAAAAACTCGCAGAGCTCCACATGTGCACATACTCTTCGAAGGAATTAAAAAAAAAACATTTGTATTGCTGCATGCAAAAAAGTATGGTTTATCAAAATATAAAGTTAATTAACTAGTACGGTAAATGCTGTAATGGATAAAAATATAACAAACACCAGAATTGTAGTTTAATAGCTGGCACACCTCCTTAACCCCTTCATGACATATGGCATATATTTGCATCATATGTTTTGTCCCAGCCTTTGATGCTCGCTTGCACGCATCTTTCCACACCCATAACAGCTGATTTAATCAGCCATAATGTGCCTTTAACAGTTCCACCTGTGGCGGTTAACATGTTAAATCCCATTTTTTAATCTTGACAGCAGAAATTAACACACGCTGACAGGGATGAAAGTTATTCCATGGTTCCATCGCGGGGCACCGATTGTTTGCCATGAAGCCTGGGGTCTGCTGATGCACCCCATGCCTGTCATTACAATTCTCCCGCTAAATGATGCACTGCAATATATAGCACAAGCTATCCACCGATTGCAGCTTTAAAGGGACACTGTCACCTGAATTTGGAGGGAACAATCTTCAGCCACGGAGGTGGGGTTTTTGGGTGTTTGATTCACCCTTTCCTTACCCGCTGGCTGCATGCTGGCTGCAATATTGGATTGAAGTTCATTTTCTGTCCTCCGTAGTACATGCCTGCGCAAGGCAATCTTGCCTTGCGCAGGCGTGTACTATGGAAGACAGAGAATGAACTTCAATCCAATATTGCAGCCAGCATGCAGCCAGCAGGTAAGGAAAGGGTGAATCAAAAACCCAAAAACCCCGCCTCCGTGGCTGAAGATTGTTCCCTCCAAATTCAGGTGACAGTGTCCCTTTAAGTCCCCTGAGGGTATGTGTCCACGTTCAGGATTGCATCAGGATTTGGTCAGGATTTTATGTCAGTATTTGTAAGCCAAAACCAGGAGTGGAACAATTAGAGGAAAAGTATAATAGAAACATATGCACCACTTCTGTATTTATCACCCACTCCTGGTTTTGGCTTACAAATACTGACATAAAATCCTGACCAAATCCTGATGCAATCCTGAACGTGGACACATACCCTGAGGGGACTATTGAATAAGTAAAAAGTAAAAAAAAAGTTCTAAAAGATATGAAATAAACACACACGTTCAAATCACCCCCCCCCCTTTGCCCCGTTAAAAAAAACACAAATAAAAAAAACACATATTTGTTGTCACTGCATTCAAAAATGTCTGATCTATCAAAATATACAATAAATCAATCTGAACAGTTTACAGAGCAATGCAAAAATATAAAAGATGTCAGAATTACTTTTTTGTTCTCCACAACATTGCAAGAAAATGCAATGAGAGAGGATTAAAACATTGTATCTACTTCAAAATACTAGCAGCAAAAACGTCATCGCAAAAAACAAGCCCTGACACAGCCCCAGATCCCAAAAAATGATATGGGTCTTGGAAAAGCAAAAAAACTGTTTCTTGCAAATCTGCAAGTTTTTTTTACTATGTAAATAAAAAAAAGACTATCGATAACTGGCATCTGCGCATTTGTACTGACCTGGAGAATTATATTGTCAGGTCAGTTTTAGTAAACATCTACTATATAAAGCTGAATGTGTGTGTGTATGTGTGTATGTCCGGGATTGGCATCTGCACCGTCGCAGCTACAGCCACAAAATTTTGCACAGTCACACGTCTGGACCCCGAGAGCGTCATAGGCTATGTTGTGAGGCGAAATTTTAACCCCGCGCGTTCCAATTCACCAAACAATTTTGCCCCTATCTACATAATGGGGAAAAAGTGAAAGGAAAAGTGTTGGAAGCGTCGCAGCTACAGCAACAAAATTTTGCACAGTCACACGTCTGGACCCTGAGAGCGTCATAGGCTATGTTGTGAGGTGAAATATTAACCCCGCGCTTTCCAATTCACCAAACAATTTTGCCCCTATCTACGTAATGGGGAAAAAAGTGAAAGGAAAAGTGTTGGAGTCGTCGCAGCTACAGAAACAAAATTTTGCACAGTCACATGTCTGGACCCCGAGAGCGTCATAGGCTATATTGTGAGGCGAAATTTTAACCCCGCGCGTTCCAATTCACCAAACAATTTTGCCCCTATCTACATAATGGGGAAAAAAGTGAAAGGAAAAGTGTTGGAGGCGTCGCAGCTACAGAAACAAAATTTTGCACAGTCACACGTCTGGACCCTGAGAGCGTCATAGGCTTCGTTGTGAGGTGAAATATTAACCCCGCGCTTTCCAATTCACCAAACAATTTTGCCCCTATCTACGTAATGGGGAAAAAAGTGAAAGGAAAAGTGTTGGAGTCGTCGCAGCTACAGAAACAAAATTTTGCACAGTCACATGTCTGGACCCCGAGAGCGTCATAGGCTATATTGTGAGGCGAAATTTTAACCCCGCGCGTTCCAATTCACCAAACAATTTTGCCCCTATCTACATAATGGGGAAAAAAGTGAAAGGAAAAGTGTTGGAGGCGTCGCAGCTACAGAAACAAAATTTTGCACAGTCACACGTCTGGACCCTGAGAGCGTCATAGGCTTCGTTGTGAGGTGAAATTTTAACCCCGCGCGTTCCAATTCACCTAACAATTTTGCCCCTATCTACATAATGGGGGAAAAAGTGAAAGGAAAAGTGTTGGAGGCGTCGCAGCTACAGCCACAAAATTTTGCACAGTCACATGTCTGAACCCCGAGAGCGTCATAGGCTATATTGTGAGGCGAAATTTTAACCCCGCGCGTTCCAATTCACCAAACAATTTTGCCCCTATCTACATAATGGGGAAAAAAGTGAAAGGAAAAGTGTTGGAAGCGTCGCAGCTACAGCAACAAAATTTTGCACAGTCACACGTCTGGACCCCGAGAGCGTCATAGGCTATATTGTGAGGTGAAATTTTAACCCCGCGCGTTCCAATTCACCAAACAATTTTGCCCCTATCTACATAATGGGGAAAAAAGTGACAGGAAAAGTGTTGGAAGCGTCGCAGCTACAGCAACAAAA
Source organism: Ranitomeya imitator (assembly GCF_032444005.1). NCBI lineage: Eukaryota > Metazoa > Chordata > Amphibia > Anura > Dendrobatidae > Ranitomeya > Ranitomeya imitator. Next base: position 323,880,906 of record NC_091286.1, on the reverse strand, counting down.
TTTTGCACAGTCACACGGCTGGACCCCGAGAGCGTCATAGGCTATGTTGTGAGGTGAAATTTTAACCCCGCGCTTTCCAATTCACCAAACAATTTTGCCCCTATCTACATAATGGGAAAAAATGAAAGGAAAAGTGTAGGAGGCAAATTGACAGCTGCCAGATGTGAACAAGGGGGACTTAAAGAATGAGAGCGATGGCGCCAAAGAGTATATACCGTACAGTTGCTAAGGTGGGGCCTCGACATGGGATACTCACCACACACGGGGATATGAACACACACAAAATGCGCCACACACTACCACGTGCTTGAACACATATTACCCTCAGCACACATTTCACCACAAATACACCAACCTCGCCACATAAAAGTCAAAACACAAAAGTCGCCACTCAAAACTCGCCACGCGCAGAACTCGCCACATGCAAAAACTAGGCTCTTGCAAAACTCGCCACAAGTGCAAAATTCTCCTCATGAAAAACTCGCCACACGCAAAACTTGCACACGCGGAAAAATTGCCACATGCACAAAAGTTGCAACACATGCAAAAGTTGCCTCACACAAAACTTGCACATACTCAAAAGGCACCACACATAATACTCGCAACGCGCAAAACTCGCCATGCGCAAAACTTGCTGCACACAACTTGCTACACTAACCTGTCACATGCAACTCGACACACAAAAAGTTGCTACACGCATGTTGCTACACAAAACTCATCTCACAAAAGTCGCTACATGCATGTCGCCACACGCAACTCAACACACACAACTTGACAAACGAAACTCGCCCTAAAACACACACAAGTCTGGTATTATCCTTCAAAAATAAAAATCTGATTAATAAGCAGACAAACTACAACAATTGCACCATATAGGAAATACGGCAGCTGTCAGTCACATGACCTGTCTATTATGTGTATGTGTAAGCTAATATATACTGCCAGGGGGAGGGCTTCCTGTTGGCTGGGGATTTATCAGGCTGCCAATTTAGCTTACAAATACTGAGGTAAAAATACTGAGCAAATAACGTGTGAACGAGGTCTAATACAGGAGGAGATGACACACAGGTATATACTATATACAGGGGAGATGACACACAGATATATACTATATACAGGAGAGATGACACACAGGTATATACTATATAGAGGAGGAGATGACATATAGGTACATATATATACAGGAGGAGATGACATACAGGTATATACTATATACAGGAGGAGATGACATACAGGTATATGCTATATATAGAAGATGACATGCAGGTATATACTATATGCAGGAGGAGATGACACTCAGATATATACTATATACAGGGGAGATGACACACAGGTATATACTATATACAGGAGGAGATGACATACAGGTATATGCTATATATAGAAGATGACATGCAGGTATATACTATATGCAGGAGGAGATGACACTCAGATATATACTATATACAGGGGAGATGACACACAGGTATATACTATATACAGGAGGAGATGACATACAGGTATATGCTATATATAGAAGATGACATGCAGGTATATACTATATACAGGAGGAGATGACACTCAGATATATACTATATACAGGGGAGATGACACACAGGTATATACTATATACAGGAGGAGATGACATACAGGTATATACTATATATAGAAGGAGATGACATTCAGGTATATACTATATATAGGGGAGATGACACACAGCAGGTATATACTATATACAGGGGAATAGACATACAGGTATATACTATATACAGGAGATGACATACAGATGTATACTATATATAAGGGAGATGACAAACATGTATATACTGAGGTGATGAGGTGAAAATGAGAGGTGTGAGGTGAAAATGAAAAGGTGTGAGTGCAAAATGAGAGGAGTGAGGAAAAATAGTGGAGTGATCAGAAAATGACAGATGTGAGGTTGAAATGACAAGTGTTAGGGGGGAATGAGAGGAGTGAGGGAGAAAATGAGAGGTGTGAGGGAGAAAATGAGAGATGTGAGGGGGAAAATGAAAGATGTGATTGGGAAAATGAGAGGCGTGATGGGAAAATAAGAGAAGTGAGGTGCTATAGCTAACCACAGATATTTACTATGCCCAGGCATTGCCGGGCTCTTCAGCTAGTTGTAAATAAAATAAAAATAAAAAAACAATTGTGAAATTGCACTTTTTTGCAATTTCACTGCACATGGATTTTTTTTTCCTGTTTCCCAGCACACTACATGGTAAAATAAATGGTATCATTCAAAAGCACAATTGGCCCTATAAAAAAACAAGCCATCATATGGATTTTTTTCATGAAAAAAAAGGTGTGCATTTTGGGAAAAGGGGAGGAAAAAATGAAAATGAAAAAACACAAACTGGCCTGGTGCTAAAGGAGTTAAAAATGGTGTTAAAAATATCAAAACATTGCATACTCCACAAAGTGATTTTAAGGCCGGTTTCACACGTCAGTGTCTCCGGTACATGAGGTGACAGTTTCCTCACGTACCGGAGACACTGACACACGTAGACACATAAAAATCAATGCATCTGTTCAGATGTCAGTGATTTTTTGCGGACTGTGTCTCCGTGTGCCAAACATGGAGACATGTCAATGTTCATGGGAGCGCACGGATTACACGGACCCATTAAAGTCAATGGGTCCGTGTAAAACACGTACCGCACACGGATGTTGTCCGTCTGCAGTCCGTGTGCCGTGCAGGAGACAGCGCTACATTAAGCGCTATCCCCCCCACTGGTCCTGAAGCCGCGATTCATATCTTCCCTGCAGCAGCGTTTGCTGTAGAGAAGATTTGACTAATTGTGTTTAAAATAAAGATCTATGTGCCCCCCGCCGTCCCACCCCCTGTGTGCCCCTCCCCCCCGCTGTTCTGAAAATACTCACCCGGCTCCCTCGCTGGCGCTGCTTCCTGTTCTGGCCGCATCTTCTACTGTATCAGCGGTCATGTGGTGCCGCCGATTACAGTCATGAATATGCGGCTCCACCTCCCACAGGGGTGGAGCCGCATATTCATTACTGTAAATGAGCGGCCTCATGTGACCGCATACAGGAGAAGATGCGGCCAGAACTGGAAGCAGTGCCGGCGAGGGAGCGAGCCGGGTGAGTATTTTCAGAACAGCGGGGGGGGGTGCACAGGGGGTGGGAGGGCGGGGGGCACATAGATCTTTATTTTAAACACAATTATTCATATCTTCTCTACAGCAAAAGCTGTTGCAGGGAAGATATGAATGGGGCTTCAGCACCAGATGCTGGTACGGTGGTACCCAGTGGGCACACGGGCGGCACACGTGTGCCGCATGTGTGCCACACTGATGTGCCACAGAAACGTAGGGGCACACGGACACGGATAATTCCGGTACCGATTTTTTCCGGTACCGGAATTATCTGGACGTGTGGGACTGCCCTTATAGAATCAGCAGCATACTATGTAAAAAAAAAAGTTATTGCATAGTTCCGCTTATGGAAAAATAAAAATGTTACAAGTCTCAGCAAAAAAAAAAAAAAACCAAACCAATTTTTTTCATTATTTAAATATATAAAAAATAAACTGTGCAGGTTTGCCATTACTGAAATCCTAGCTGTAGAATCATGTAGCCTAGGTCAAATACACCTCAAGTGAATGCTGCAAATTCAAACCACCCAAAAACAATGTCAGAACTTTCCTTTTTTATGATTCTTCAACTCTTGAAATTTGTATACCATTTTTACTAAGTTATATGGTAAAGTAAATGCTATCATTCATTATTACAATCAGTATGGTTAACACCCACAAAGGATAAAAATATTAAAAAAAAGACCAGAATTGCGGCTTGTCAGTTGGCACAGTTCAATAAAAAATGCAATTAAAAAGCCATCAAATCATTATTTTACATCAGTATTTGTAAGCCAAAACCAGGATTGGGTGATAAATACAGAAGTGGTGCATATGTTTCTATTATATTTTTCCTCTAATTGTTCCACTCCTGGTTTTGGCTTTGAAATACTGATGTAAAATACTGACCAAATACTGATAGTGTAACGGCAGCCTAATACTGAATTCCGTAAAAGCAACCCCCCAAAATAATGGCCAAATTGCTGGGGTGGGAGGGATGTTACCATTTTACTACATTTGGAATTATTATCTCATTTTTATTAAAATATATGGGAAAGTGATTGGTGTTCTTCAACATTACAACTCAAAAAAACAAAAAAAAAACAAAACAAAAGCCCTTGTAATAGAAAAATAAAAAAAAATGATGACTTCTGAAAGAAAGGGAGGACAAATACAAAAGTTGTAAATGAAAAGTTGTCCAGGTAGGGGCTAAAGAATTGAAAATATAAAGTTTTTCTTTACAGTAACATACTCATAACCACTGACTTTTTATCACACTGAACAAAGTTGTGCTCTTCCTGCAAAATGATTTAAACTAAAAAGAAATTAAAGTGTATATTTTTTTATATCTCTATTTATAAGTATTTCCCTTCAAGGATTCGTTTGTTTTGCTTGTTTCCTCAATACATTAGACCGACTGAGGTAAAGGATTGCTATCCAAATAACAGATTGTTTATCAAAATATATTTGGGTTCAATGATTCTGCTTCAAACATAAGCCTGTAGCCTAAAGGTCGCTGTTCTGATTTGTTCTCTGCTGTGCTTTATAGATTCTTCATGAATCATGTTTTGCCGTAGTATTTTTATGTATTTCTTAATATATTAGACACACATAGAACAAGGCAGAATACATCTAAATCATGTTATCTGTCTTACAGCAATGAAGATGTACAATGCGTGGACTATTATATCAATATAACCGGTGCCTGGAGAGAACTTTCTACATAAAGTATAATTTACAGCCTAGGAATCCGCTGGCTTTCAGTGCCCTCTGCAGTAAAGATGGATCACACATGTATGTCAGGGTCATCCACTGCTGCAGTTCTCATTATGCAAAGGCTGAATCAACAAGGGAACAAACATGTACGGAATGTCAATACACATCACATATCCAGTTCATTTCTAGCTTACTGATCATAGATCATCGGAAACAATTAGCTCCTGTAGGGGAGAAATGCAAAGTCCTGGAATAGATTTCAATTCTTGCAGAAACTTTATATATATATATATATATATATATATATATATATATATATATATATATATATATATATATATATATATATATATATATATATAGCTAATAATATCCAGGTCTAAAATGAATTGCAAAAATAACCAGATGTCCTGGAAGCAAATGTCATGTGTGAATTATATACCGGCTGACCACCCAGATGGAATTGCTTCCATGTGCATCAGACACATGATTAAAGCCAAATTCCTTGCTAATAATGTGACAAAGGAAAGTGACTGATGATTGATCAATGTTTTGTTTGTGGTTTCAGCAACACGTTAACAAAAGTGAGCTGGAGAAGTGTGAAAATGTTCATATTCTAGAAAGATTAGGAAGAAGCCCAATATATAATGCCGCAATTGCTGGGATTTTGATTAGAGACTACAGAATCTAATGAAGTATGTAAATGATATGCAAATGACCGACTCATAAGGCTTTTTCCCAACTAGGGTTCCCAGTAGTCCTGAGATCTGTGAGCGCTCGGATCAGGGGTTCCCTACAAGAATGCAACTGATCTGTCGCTTTAAGCGTTGGGATGGCAAACTTATGGCCGGCGTCACACTCAGCGTAGGTAAATAGGGTGCGTATTTTATGGCCGTAATACGCAGAAAAAAACCCAAAATGTTGATCCATATGTAATCCGTAGGCAAGGTGTGGTCACGCATTTTGCACATGTAATGTTGTGTATGTAATCCGTATGACATCCGTAATGCGTTTTTTCACACAACCTGCCAAAATGGACATTTAATGGTTTTGGAGGCTGTAATTAATTTAAATAAGCCTCATCAACCCTATTTAAGGCCTCTACAACAGGTGGCACCCTCCCATATGGCCATTTTGTGGTTGTGCATCTGTTGGTGTGTTGTGGTAACGTTTGCACCATGTCTGACCTACCGCACTTCACCCCAACTCAATGGGTTTTGTTTAACTGGGTCTTGTCACTTCGGTTTGGCCAGCCATACCCTGTGATTGTAGATCCGTGAAGGAGGAGAAGAAGAATGTGGGTGCATCCTCTTTTGACTCAACACCTCACTAAAGGCTATTTTCAGAGGCTCTATACAGCTCTGCGTGCACATCCTGATAAGTTCTACCTATACTGTCGAATGACAATACCAACATTTGATATCTTGTTGGAGACAGTACATCCAGGCCTCATGTATCAGGATACCAGGATGCAAAAAAGCATATCCGCAGAGGAGCGTCTTCTCCTTACCTTACGGTATGTATTCAACATCCTCACATATTGTATGTTGATGATGTTTTATTTACAGGGTTGTTTGCTATCAGCTATTTCTAAACATATGTTTTCCTTAGGATAAAACCACACTAAAAAATATCTATTTTTAATGTTCTACTTACAGTATGTACACTAGGTACAGATAGATGTTTTTCATTGATATTCCTATTTTTTTTATTAACCAACATACTTGCGCTTTATCATGTGTTGTCTAAACTATTGTTACCGAACTAATATTTTTTTTTATGTCCTTTCAGCTTCCTGTCAAGTGGTTTGTCTTATGCGGGACTGCACCTGGAGTTTCTCATTGGTCGCTCCACCATTTCTGGCATTGTGCATTCCACATATATTGAAATATGGGACAAACTCCATGAACTTGTTATGCCTGAGCCAAAAATGGTTGATTGGCTAAAAATAGCCCGTGGGTTCAATGACACCTGTTACTTCCCATACTGTATTGGAGCCCTAGATGGGAAACATATCAGGGTGCGTAAGCCGCCAAACTCTGGCTCCCAATTCTACAATTATAAGCAGTTTTTCTCTGTAGTTCTGTTAGACGTAGTTGACAGTAACTACAGGTTTATAATTGTAGGCATTGGGGCCTATGGGCGAACAGGAGACTCAAGGGTCTTTAATTCGTCCATTATGGGTCGGCGGCTACGTGAAAACCGGTTAGACCTCCCACCACCACAACAACTCCCAGGCTCCAATGCTGAAGTAGTGCTATATGTTCTTGTGGGAGTTGAGGCCTTTTAATTGACAAGGAATGTTTTAGGCCTTATCCCAGGCGCAACCTGGATCACTGGCGGCGTGTTTTTAATTTGAGGCTTTCCAGGGCGCATAGACTGGTGGAGTTTGCCTTTGGGATTCTGTGTGCCAAATGGTGTCTCCTCCAGTCTGCCATTCAGCAGAGTGAGGCTACTATTAATGAAGTGATTAAAGGGAACCTTTCACATGAATTTGGCGGGACCGGTTTTCGATCATATGGGTGGAGTTTTCAGGTGTTTGATTCACTCTTTCCATACCCACTGGCTGCATGCTGGCCGCAATGTTGGATTGAAGTTCATTCTCTGTCCTCCGTAGTACACACCTGTGCAAGGCAAGATTGCGTGTACTACGGAGGACAGAGAATGTACTTCAATCCAATATTGCAGCCAGCATGCAGCCAGCGGGTAAGGAAAGGGTGAATCAAAACTCCGCCCATATGACCAAAAACCGATCCCGCCAAATTTAGGTGACAGGTTCCCTTTAAGGCTTGTGTTGTTTTGCACAATTTTACTAGACTTCATGATTTCCTGTCAGCTGTTCTTGGTGAACAAATGTTGCCCAATGTGAGAAGCCCCACACCACATGGTCCTCCTCCGCGCCGTCCCCTTTCTGGAATCAAAGTGAGAGATATTTTCACAAATTATTTTGTTTCTCCTCAGGGTACTACTCCCTGGCAAGATTATGCTGTTTCTCAGTTGTGATTTTCTTATTTTCAAAATATATTATCAACATAAAATATTTTTGTCTACACAAACAGTACTGTGTGTGTTGTATTTCCTTAATTACCAGATGATTATTAACAGAGCATATGTGTGTGATGCAATAATGATTGGTCCACAAACATCAATTGGCTTTTGACAAGCCTTTTGTTGTAAACTTTTAACCATATTTTTTTCATATGGTTATAATATTTTTGTTTTGTTTTGTATTTAAAAAAAAAAAAAAAACAGAACAAAGTGCAAATACAGCACAAAATAACCAAAAACATGGTTATGTCTAACAAAGTAAACAAAAAACAATTTGGCTTACAGATTCCTGTAAGTTGGCGGTGGTGATGGTGGCAGCTCTGGGTCCTGTTCAGGGGGCCTTTGTTGGGCCAATTGTCCTTCACCCTGTGTTGATGCTGTGGGTTGCTGCGCCAAATACAGGCCTTGTTCATATTGGCCAGTTGGATATTGGCCATAAGGTATTTGTCTCTGGCCCTCATGCTGACAGACATATTGGCTGGACTCATACCCACCCCCAAAATGGCCATGTTGTCCAAACCCAGGTTGTGACCAGCCTACAGCTCTGGGTCTGGACAAGTGCCCATATTGGGAAGGTGGGTTGTAGGCTGCCATTTGGTATGGTGCTGGCCTTTGTTCATTTTGGGTTGGAAGGGGTTGAGGTGTAGACATACGTGGAAGAGGTGCTTCAAATCCTGATTGACCATGCACCTGTTGAGTTATTTGAAGGCGCAAGAGGTTAGTTTGTGAAAGCTGCCTTCTCTCAAGAAATTCAAAAACATCATAGGGGTTATTTGGAGGGGTGCTTAAATCAATCAGGATTTGAATACACCCTTTCACACGTAGCCTCACCTCATGGGGAAAGGGACAAAGGTACCAGGCTAGGCTTTCTAGCAAAGGCCTCCTCTCCATCATCCGTGGCTGACCTGGCCAAATAATTGAGGACCCCAGCGTCAACATCCCTTCTAGTGGCTTGCAGCTCTCTCCTTCTGCGGCCACTGCGTAAAGCCCTAGATGCCTGTGGGGAGGACACCAGTGGGAGAGTAGGGCTGCTGCTGTGTCCATGCTCTTCCTGGCTTACAGGACCAAGTGGTGCTGCTGATGTTGATGGTGCTGCATCTTGTAAACTTGGTGCAGTCTCTTGTGATGCAGAAGCAGATGTTTCAGGAAGGATGGAGGATGTGGAAGTGAAAGATGGGCGTGCCACCTCTTCGTCAACAGCAACTGGATCTATCACAACCTCCGAGTCCGACCCGGTCTCCCTCTCAGTGAGGTTGGATTGAGTTCTGTCATGAAAAAAATTTAAATAATACACCAAATAAATATTTGAGCCATTTTCAAACATATGTTTATTATACATGTGTGACCTCGTCTCTCGGTAATTACCTACACGCAACCTCAGATCCTCACAAGATCTCCTTCTGTACTACCCTCTTATCTCCTATTCCCACAATCGTATACAAGATTTATCTCGTGTTTCACCCCTACTGTGTAAACCACTCCCACAACATATCAGACTCTCGCCTACCATTGAAAGCTTCAAAAAGAGCATGAAAACACACCTCTTCCGGTAAGCATATAACCTGCAGTAACCACCGATCGACCAAACCACTGCATGAACAGCTCTACCCTCGCCTACTGTATTCTCACCCATGCCTTGTTGTAGCTTGTGAGGCTTTGCAGGCAGGGTCCTCTCTCCTCCTGTACCAGTTATGTTTTTTTTGTATTTTAAAAAATATTTTTTTGAATATGTTTACCCCTCCTTACATGTAAAGCGCCATATAATAAATGGCGCTAGAACAAAAAAAAATAAGATTAATACTAATATTAAAAAAAAAAATTGTGTTCTGGTGTTTTTACTTACTGTCTTAGATCCATACTGGCATCCAAAAAGGAAAGTCGATCGTAATATATGTACTTCCTTTTTTTGGTTGGTGCTGCTGACCCACTTCTTGCCCGTTGCTGCCTTTCCCGCCGGTACTGGTCCCTGATGCTGCGCCATCGTGTCATAACATCATCCACTGCAATGACATGGTAACAAATATTTTTTATCATCATTATGCACATTGCTTAAAACAGTTGGCATTGATTGATCATATTTGAACGATGATAATAAAATGCCTTCTTAAATGATTTGCATAAAATTACAATTGCTTAAAAAAAAAATTAAACACAAGAAAAAGAAAAAACACAAGGACAGGGTCCACACCCCTCTGTACCAGTTTTGCATATTCAAAAATGGTACCCCACACAACATCTATATTAGCTATGTACGTAAACCCTTTCTCATGTTAATCATCTTTGTTTTTGCCGAAAAATGGCAAAAAATACCATAATAAGACCAAAAATATTCTTCCTGCAATCATGTAGGTAAAGCATTTTTCAAGGTTAATTAATGTCAAAACAAGTGTACTTAAAAAGTTGTGCCTGCTCCGCACGTGGCCGTTGGGCATAATCTGGGAATAGGATCACACAGATGGTCCTCCAAGCTGCCTCTTTCCTGGCCCGGTTGGCATAGTTTGGATCATGCTGGTCCCAGATCTCAGGCCTTTCTTGGACCAGGATGAGGAGCATATCGACGTTGATTATGCTGGCCATGCTGCTTGGAACTTCGTGGAGGAGAGCGCAAGACTTCTGGGATGTCTGTGTGGCTTTTTCATCTAATTAGCATGTCTGAGCTTCCTGATTGAGGGGCTTGGCACAATTCATGGCACCTGGAGATGTCTGGAGATGTCTGACGTATTTCTCGCAAGTCACACTGCTGGTCCGTGTGTAATCCGTATTTTTTGCGCCCCCATAGACATTCATTGGCGATTTTTTTGCGCAATACGGTGACAAATGCAGCATGCTGCGATTTTCTACGGCCGTACAAGATCGTATAATACGGATCCGTAAAATACGGCAGATAGGAGCTGGGCCATAGAGAATCATTGTACTGTTTGCAATCCGTATTTTTTGCGCCTCTCATATATCCGTAAAACTCGCTAGTGTGATGCCGGCCTATTACTACCTGCTCAAGGATGCTTTGGAAACCAATAAATATGTATCGACCACATAATAGCACCGGGCAGGAATTTAATATTGTTTTTCCCATCACTACACTAAAGCCAAGAATTTCATTAGAGGTTCTCCAGGAGTGGAAGTGTTTGCAGAAATATCATGGACTGAAAATCTTATTCTTGCAGAAAAAAATGCTTCGGCACCATATGCATTAATTTATAGTAAACTCATTCAGATGAATGTCACTTCTACTACCTTCAGACTTAATTGTATGGATGAGCTATACATTAGTGATTTTTGGATCACTGTTCTCAAGGATTTTTTTTTATTCTAAATTTAGTACAGAGATTGTTGTTGATACAATAATCCTGTGGATGTATGAATCATTTTTACCATTGCATATCTTTTAAGTAGAGATTTGACCTCCAAATCCTCTTCTTCCAATCACATAGCCAAAGAGATGGCCAAATGGGGATCACCACGGAATGGATTCAGCAAAAATAGACACAATTTTATTAATATACTTAACCCCTTCATGACCCAGCCTATTTTGACCTTAAAGACCTTGCCGTTTTTTGCAATTCTGACCAGTGTCCCTTTATGAGGTAATAACTCAGGAACGCTTCAACGGATCCTAGCGGTTCTGAGATTGTTTTTTCGTGACATATTGGGCTTCATGTTAGTGGTAAATTTAGGTCAATAAATTCTGCGTTTATTTGTGATAAAAACGGAAATTTGGCGAAAATTTTGAAAATTTCGCAATTTTCACATTTTGAATTTTTATTCTGTTAAACCAGAGAGATATGTGATACAAAATAGTTAATAAATAACATTTCCCACATGTTTACTTTACATCAGCACAATTTTGGAAACAAAATTTTTTTTTGTTAGGAAGTTATAAGGGTTAAAATTTGACCAGCGATTTGTCATTTTTACAACGAAATTTACAAAACCATTTTTTTTAGGGACCACCTCACATTTGAAGTCAGTTTGAGGGGTCTATATGGCTGAAAATACCCAAAAGTGACACCATTCTAAAAACTGCACCCCTCAAGGTACTCAAAACCACATTCAAGAAGTTTATTAACTCTTCAGGTGCTTCACAGCAGCAGAAGCAACATGGAAGGAAAAAATGAACATTTAACTTTTTAGTCACAAAAATTATATTTTAGCAACAATTTTTTTATTTTCCCAATGGTAAAAGGAGAAACTGAACCATGAAAGTTGTTGTCCAATTTGTCCTGAGTACGCTGATACCTCATATGTGGGGGTAAACCACTGTTTGGGCGCACGGCAGGGCTTGGAAGGGAAGGAGCGCCATTTGACTTTTTGAATCAAAAATTGGCTCCACTCTTTAGCGGACACCATGTCACGTTTGGAGAGCCCCCGTGTGCCTAAAAATTGGAGCTCCCCCACAAGTGACCCCATTTTGGAAACTAGACGCCCCAAGGAACTTATCTAGATGCATAGTGAGCACTTTGAACCCCCAGGTGCTTCACAAATTGATCCGTAAAAATGAAAAAGTACTTTTTTTTTCACAAAAAAATTTTTTAGCCTCAATTTTTTCATTTTCACATGGGCAACAGGATAAAATGGATCCTAAAATGTGTTGGGCAATTTCTCCTGAGTACACAAATACCTCACATATGGGGATAAACCACTGTTTGGGCACATGGTAAGGCTCGGAAGGGAAGGAGCGCCATTTGACTTTTTGAATTAAAAATTATTTCCATCGTTAGCGGACACCATGTCGCGTTTGGATAGCTCCTGTGTGCCTAAACATTGGCGATCCCCCACAAGTGACCCCATTTTGGAAACTAGACCCCCCAAGGAACTTATTTAGATGCCTAGTGAGCACTTTAAACCCTCAGGTGCTTCACAAATTGATCTGTAAAAATGAAAAAGTACTTTTTTTTCACAAAAAAATTCTTTTTGCCTCAATTTTTTCATTTTCACATGGGCAGTAGGATAAAATGGATCATAAAATTTGTTGGGCAATTTCTCTCGAGTACGTCGATACCTCATATGTGGGGGTAAACCACTGTTTGGGCACTCGGCAGGGCTCGGAAGGGAAGGCGCGCCATTTGACTTTTTGAATGGAAAATTAGCTCCAATTGTTAGCGGACACCATGTCGCGTTTGGAGAGCCCCTGTGTGCCTAAACATTGGAGCTCCCCCACAAGTGACCCCATTTTGGAAACTAGACCACCCAAGGAACTTGTCTAGATGCATATTGAGCACTTTAAACCCCCAGGTGCTTCACAGAAGTTTATAACGCAGAGCCATGAAAATAAAAAATAATTTTTCTTTCCTCAAAAATGATTTTTTAGCCTGGAATTTCCTATTTTGCCAAGGATAATAGGAGAAATTGGACCCCAAATATTGTTGTCCAGTTTGTCCTGAGTATGCTGGTACCCCATATGTGGGGGTAAACCACTGTTTGGGCACACGTCAGGGCTCGGAAGTGAGGGAGCACCATTTGACTTTTTGAATACGAGATTGGCTGGAATCAATGGTGGCGCCATGTTGCGTTTGGAGACCCCTGATGTGCCTAAACAGTGGAAACCCCTCAATTCTAACTCCAACACTAACCCCCCCACACCCCTAACCCTAATCCCAACTGTAGCCATAACCCTAATCACAACCCTAACCACAACCCTAATTCCAACCCTAACCCTAAGGCTATGTGCCCACGTTGCGGATTCGTGTGAGATATTTCCGCACCATTTTTGAAAAATCCACGGGTAAAAGGCACTGCGTTTTACCTGCGGATTTTCCGCGGATTTCCAGTGTTTTTTGTGCGGATTTCACCTGCGGATTCCTATTGAGGAACAGGTGTAAAACGCTGCGGAATCCGCACAAAGAATTGACATGCTGCGGAAAATACAACGCAGCGTTTCCGCGCGGTATTTTCCGCACCATGGGCACAGCGGATTTGGTTTTTCATATGTTTACATGGTTGTTGTAAACCTGATGGAACACTGCTGCGAATCCGCAGCGGCCAATCCGCAGCCAAATCCGCACAGTGTGCACATAGCCTAATTCTAAAGGTATGTGCACACGCTGCGGAAAACGCTGCAGATCCGCAGCAGTTTCCCATGAGTTTACAGTTCAATGTAAACCTACGGGAAAAAAAAATCGCTGTACACATGCTGCGGAAAAACTGCACGGAAACGCAGCGGTTTACATTCTGCAGCATGTCACCTCTTTGTGCGGATTCCGCAGCGGTTTTACAACTGCTCCAATAGAAAATCGCAGTTGTAAAACCACAGTGAAATGCGCAGAAAAAAACGCGGTAAATCCGCCATAAATCTGCAGCGGTTTAGCACTGCGGATTTATCAAATCCGCAGCGGAAAAATCCGCAGAGGACCAGAATACGTGTGCACATACCAAAACCCTAACCGTAACCCTAACCCTACCCCTACCCCTAGCCCTAACCCTACCCCTAACCCTACCCCTAGCCCTAACCCTAGCCCTAACCCTACCCCTAACCCTATTCTAACATTAGTGGAAAAAAAAAAATTTCTTTATTTTTTTATTGTCCCTACCTATGGGGGTGACAAAGGGGGGAAAGGGGGGGGGGGGTCATTTATTATTTTTTTTATTTTGATCACTGAGATAGATTATATCTCAGTGATCAAAATGCACTTTGGAACGAATCTGCCTGTCGGCAGATTCGGCGGGCGCACTGCGCATGCGCCCGCCATTTTGGAAGATGGCGGCGCCCAGGGAGAAGACGGACGGGACCCCGGCTGGATCGGTAAGTATGATGGGGTGGGGGGGACCACGGGGGGGGGAATCGGAGCACGGGGGGGGGAATCGGAGCGCGGGAGGGGTGGAACGGAGCACGGGGGGCGTGGAACGGAGCACGGGGGGGCTGGAATGGAGCACGGGGGGGTGGAACGGAGCACCGGGGGGGTGGATCGGAGTGCAGGGGGGGTGATTGGAGCACGGGGGGGTGATTGGAGCACGGGGGGAGCGGACAAGAGCACGGGGAGGAGCGGAGCACTGGACGGAGGGGAGCCGGAGCAGTGTACCGGCCAGATCGGGGGGCTGGGGGGGCGATCGGTGGGGTGGGGTGGGGGCACATTAGTATTTCCAGCCATGGCCGATGATATTTCAGAATCGGCCATGGCTGGATTGTAATATTTCACCAGTTATAATAGGTGAAATATTACAAATCGCTCTGATTGGCAGTTTCACTTTCAACAGCCAATCAGAGCGATCGTAGCCACGAGGGGGTGAAGCCACCCCCCCTGGGCTAAACTACCACTCCCCCTGTCCCTGCAGATCGGGTGAAATGGGAGTTAACCCTTTCACCCGATCTGCAGGGACGCGATCTTTCCATGACGCCGCATAGGCGTCATGGGTCGGATTGGCACCGACTTTCATGACGCCTACGTGGCGTCATGGGTCGGGAAGGGGTTAAGTACACATGAAACAAGCAATAAAGAAAACACACAATTAAAAACAATTAAAAAGGCAACATACTTGTCCCTTATGAACACAGCCCATAATAAGGCTTACACCTGCGCCAGAGAAAATAGGCCAATACCCAATAGGGAGATACCTATATGGACACCACCGTACATGCACATACAATACAATAGGGCGAACCCATAAATTTGTATTAAAGGTAAACAGAATAAAGAACAATCTTACCAAAATATAGCATTGCACAGTTTACACAATTAGTGCTGCCGCTAATGCAGCCATAAATGCTACCCCTAATAAAGGATTGTCCCTACTCGGCATACACAGAAGTAATGATCCTGACTCGCATCACCAAATAAGGCTAAGTGCGAGTAAAAATACAAAGAGCCCCATGTGTAGCCATTCAAATACAATACCATGAACCGAACGTGTGTGGCCTGATCAAATAAGCGCAGGTGAAGCGGAGACCCGATGCGTGTCGCCCCACTAAGGAGGCTTCGTCAGGGGCTGGGAGGTGTTTGTGTCAGGGGGGGAAAGACATGCCCCCCCAGACAACCTACAGGTATGAGGGGCAAATTATAAAATGAATATAGCAGCATTAGAAGGGACCCCAACTAAAAGAGTTAAAAACGCCTGGGGGGGTGACAGGTTCCCTTTAAGTTTACTTTTGAAGGTTTTGGGGTGCAGATATAGTTGTAAAAGATTTTTTTAGTAGGTGATGTTATACTTTAAGGCTATGTGCACACGTTCAGGATATCTTGCAGAAATTTCCGAAGCAAAACTGGACATTTTCTGCAAGAAATCCGCATGCGTTTTTCTTGCGTTTTTACCGCGTTTTTGGTGCGGATTTTTCTGGAGGTTCCCAATGCAATAATATAGTGGGAAATCCGCAAAAAGTCAGCAAAATTAATGAACATGCTGCGTTTTTTACCGCGAGGCATTTTTTTGCGGAACAAAAACGCATCATGTGCACAAAAATTGTGGAATGCATTCTAAATTATGGGATGCATAATGTATGCGTTTTTTTCGCGCTTTTTTAGCGAAAAAATGCAAAAAAAAGGGAAAAATCTGCAACGTGTGCACACAGCCTTAATATTATTTTGAGGTAGATTTAATTTATTAGGTTTATTTTATTCTTGAGAGGGGGCATGTTTGCCAAATAGCAATTCTGCAATTTTTCAACATTGTCATTGTGGGTTTATTTTTTAAGGCAATCAACCATTGCTATAAATTACTGCTTAACTCTATTTTTCTGGTCACTTCAATTTTAAGTATACTATTTGCATAAATATTTTCATGTTTTGCTACCTAAAAAAAATCACTTAAAGTCATAGTTTTATGTCATGACATGCTGGACGACATAACTTAAAAAAAAAATGTTGTCCTTTGATGGAGCTGTGTGTATTTTTTTCAGAATAAGTGTATGTTTTTATTAGCACCAGTTTTAGTTATATGTTCTTGAATTCTGTTTTCGTTAAAAGGGATGAATAACTAACAGTAATCCTATAATAGAGTTTTTTATTTCTTTAGCTTTATACAGGTTAAACAATATGATCATTTATAGTTTTTATATCTGCAATTTTTTAAATTGACAGGAAAAAAGGTTTACATTTATTTCACCTTATCCACTATCAAAGTTAAAACATTTCTTTTATTCAATATTATTTGAAATTAATAATTTGATATACCCAACACCTTTGTCAGGGCTTGTCTGTTAGGCTATAAAGGGAATTTGTCAACAGATTTTTGCCATGGAATCCAAGAGTTGGGGCAGAGAGCTTGATTCCAGCAATTTACCACTTACTGGAGTGCTTGGTGCAATTTGAAGCAATCACTGTTTTCTCTGCTGTACATATAGCAGTACTCAGAATGCTGAGCCCTGTATAGCCATGTTCAACCACCCCTGACTGGCAGCTTCCTGTGTACCCTGTATATTGTCACCAAGCTGCCAATCAATGGTAGGAGTGAGGTTACACAGATTAGTCTGACTGGCTTGCATGTGAAATCTACTCCTGCTGTGATGATCTCCTCCTGATAAAATATTGATTGTAGTTAAACTACAACAAGCTGCTGAGCTACTGACACATCAGTGGAATCAGGGCATCTTGTCCTATATTACGCTGCTCTCAGTTGAGGTAGCAATGACCTGCTGACAGATTCCCTGTAACAATTATGGTGGCTTTCCTACACACAGGTATTATCATTTGTACCATAGACATACCACCAACCTAACTATTGCAGATGTAGGAGAGTTGAGGAGCAGTGCGCTCAAATAGCGATATTGTAAAACCTGGAAACTAAGGAATCAATCTGTCAGTAGCATTTTATGAAAAAGTTAGTGTTGGATATTTTACATTATTAATTTAAAATAATACCTAATATAAGTAATGTTTTAAAATTGCTAGTGGATATGGACAACTTACCATTTTGGGGAACCTCCCTTAGTTCTATGGTGGTGCAAAAGGAATTGGAGCTCGATAGGTAAAAAACAGAGGCTGCACCCTAATAATATATATAGTTAATACATATTTCTTAGCTCTGAATTTTAAATGTTGACTTTTATGTTCACTTAAAGATTTCTTTTTTCTCTTCTTCCTTAAAGCCCTCTAGTGGATATTACAGAACTGGGTATTGTACAATAAGTAAAATATATATTGTCATAGAATTGTGTAAGTTAAATTCTAAAACCATTACATGAGCTACCATGTATACAATTATTATTTTTTTGCATTCCAAAATCAAAAGTTTCTGAGCATACATTGATTAATACAAAGCAGCTTAGCAATCTATCACTTGTCAACTGGGGAAAAAGAATTGAAAAAAAAAGTGTCTTCCTTTGTTAACCACTGATTTTAGATGCAACCTTTCAATGCCACTCAAGTTTTCCTGTATTGTCACCCAATTTATCTTTTTGATTGAAGGGGGCCGAGTGGTCCACAGAGCGTGCATTTTAAGCATGTTATCCAAGAAATGAATCATCCTTGCTAAAACTGTCGACTGTGTTTTCTTATTGTTCAAAGGGAATTTATGTTAAATGATGTAGATGTAATATACAGTTTTTTAGACAGGTAGTAAATGACTTCTCTTAGGATGATAAAGTCTGTCTTCAATTATGATTATATTTTTTCAGGACGATAATATGAGTATTTTATATCCCAATTTTAGAACATATTATAACAAATGATTTTAGTTATTTTAAACTAATATCAATTGACTTTTGAAACAGCATAATTGTATAATGTTCATTGTCTGTAATTCACTTTGAGATGTTACTTGTTTAATTAACAATATACCAAACATAATAATTTTAACAAGAATTTTTTGTGCGTCAATACCCTTAATAGATACACAGCTGGAGAAATAAGTATTGAACACATCACCTATTGTCTAGATGTTGGTAACAAACCATCCATTCCGCACAGGCAAAGAAATCAAACCAATAATGTCTATGAATGAAGTTATGTGTAATAATAAAAACATTGTGGTTTTTCATAATGAAGAAGTGTGGAACTTCGAAACTCATAGACAAGAATTTCTGGATTTTTTTTCCCTAGTCCATCCTCTATTTACCTGGCAGCACATATTAAACCCATTCACTCCACTCTCTGATGCTTTCCAAGCTGTAGGTCTTCAATAGCTTTGAGCTTTTACAGTGGTTGTGTGAGCACTATTGCAAACAACCTCCCCATTTTCAGCCAGATAAGGCCTATTATTGCTCTTATGGGCATTCCAGCTTTTTATAGTAATAATAAGAAATGACACAGGAAAAAAGAATTGAACACGCTTACGGAAACGTATTAATACTTTGTTGGTGATAACAGTTTCAAGATCTCCTGCATGGAGAAACTAGTCGCATGCATTGCTCAGCTGTGATTTTGGCCCATTCTTCCACACAAACAATCTACAAATACTGAAGGTGAATCTATGAACTCTGAGCTTTAGTTCCTTCTTTAAAGTTTTTATAGGATTCATGTCAGGTGATTGGTTGGCCATTCTAGATGCTTTATTTTCTTTCTCTGAAACCAATTGAGAGTTTCCTTGGCTGTGTGTTTGGAATCATTGTCTTGCTGAAATATGTTTTAAGCCAAGATACGTTTTAACTAACATTTTCCCCCAGCTAATCCTAATTTTTTGAGCACTAGTGTCTTGTATCTTTCTCACATTAAGAAATATATTTACTTAAAAAATTGGTGACATGTTCAATACTTATTTACATGCTGTATTTTGGCACCCAACATTACTGTGTGAAGGTTCTACCCTTAAAGTGACTATTAAAAAAAGGTCCCTGTGTAATTATGCATCTATAAATTTTCAAGAAGGAGAACAATGCATGGTTGAAGCCTTTTTACCCCATCTCTACTCTCTAATAATTTACAGAACTGGCATCAGGGATACCTTAAAGAGAATCAGCCATCCAGTTTTTGCTGCCTCTTCTGAGAACAACAAAATTCAATGACAGAGACCCTCGTTCCAGTGATGTGTCAGTTACTGGGATCCTTGCTGGCATGTTCATAAAATCACTTTGCTGCTGCTTAGCTAGGTTTTTCAATAAGGAACTCAATAAAACTCCGAAGTGCAAATTGAATGCCAGCATTTTGCCTACACTGTGCATAGGCAGAAAGATTCTAATTATTTAGGAGTGGGGAGGAAGGATAGCCAAATCTCAGGAATATTGAAGGATACTTTGCCACATGTTTGCTAGTCCTCTCGGTGATAATCTCCTGCTGATAAAAGTGTTTTATCAAAACTATAGCAAACTGACAAGTGGGTGACACACCCCTGAGTTGAGGAACTCTACCTCTAGGTTATATTACTCTAAGATGAGGTAGCAAAAATCTGGTGGCCTTTAACCCCTTTCTGCCATTAGACGTACTATTGCGTCCATGTGGGGTGGGCTTTACTTCCCAAGGACGCAATAGTACGTCATATGCGATCGGCAGCGCTCACGGGGGGAGCGCCACCGATCGCGGCCGGGTGTCAGCTGTTTATCGCAGCTGACATCCGGCACTATGTGCCAGGAGCGGTCACGGACCGCCCCCGGCACATTAACCCCCGGCACACCGCGATCAAAGATGATCGCGATGTGCCGGCGGTACAGGGAAGCACCGCGCAGGGAGGGGGCTCCCTGCGGGCTTCCCTGAGCCCCCCGCAGCAACGCGATGTGATCGCGTTGCTGCGAGGGTCTCACCTCCCTCCCTGCTCCCTCCAGCCCCGGATCCAAGATGGCCGAGGATCCGGGTCCTGCAGGGAGGGAGGTGGCTTCGCAGAGCCTGCTCAGAGCAGGCACTGTGAAGCAGCCTGCACTCCTATCAGATCAGTGATCTGACAGAGTGCTGTGCAAACTGTCAGATCACTGATCTGTGATGTCCCCCCCTGGGACAAAGTAAAAAAGTTAAAAAAAAACATTTCAAATGTGTAAAAAAAATAAAAAAAAATATTCCAAAATAATGAAAAAAAAAAAAAATTATTATTCCCATAAATACATTTCTTTATCTAAATAAAAAAAAAAAAACAATAAAAGTACACATATTTAGTATCGCCGCGTCCGTAACGGCCCGACCTATAAAACTGGCCCACTACTTAACCCCTTCAGTAAACACCGTAAGAAAAAAAAAAAAAAAACGAGGCAAAAAACAACGCTTTATTATCATACCGCCGAACAAAAAGTGGAATAACACGCGATCAAAAAGACAGATATAACTAACCATGGTACTGCTGAAAGCGTCATCTTGTCCCGCAAAAAACGAGCCGCCATACAGCATCATCAGCAAAAAAATAAAAAAGTTATAGTCCTGAGAATAAAGTGATGCAAAAATAATTATTTTTTCTATAAAATAGTTTTTATCTTATAAAAGCGCCAAAACATAAAAAAATGATATAAATGAGGTATCGCTGTAATCGTACTGACCCGAAGAATAAAACTGCTTCATCAATTTTACCAAACGCGGAACGGTATAAACGCCTCCCCCAAAAGAAATTCATGAATAGCTGGTTTTTGGTCATTCTGCCTCACAAAAATCGGAATAAAAAGCGATCAAAAAATGTCATGTGCCCGAAAATGTTACCAATAAAAACATCAACTCGTCCCGCAAAAAACAAGACCTCACATGACTCTGTGGACCAAAATATAGAAAAATTATAGCTCTCAAAATGTGGTAACGCAAAAAATATTTTTTGCAATAAAAAGCGTCTTTCAGTGTGTGACGGCTGCCAATCATAAAAATCCGCTAAAAAACCCGCTATAAAAGTAAATCAAACCCCCCTTCATCACCCCCTTAGTTAGGGAAAAATTTAAAAAATGTATTTATTTCCATTTTCCCATTAGGGCTAGGGTTAGAGTTAGGGCTAGGGTTAGGGCTAGGGCTAGGGTTAGGTTTAGGGCTAGGGTTAGGGTTAGGGTTAGGGCTAGGGTTAGGGTTAGGGCTAGGGTTAGGGTTAGGGCTAGGGTTAGGGCAAGGGTTAGGGCTAGGGTTAGGGCTAGGGCTAGGGTTAGGGTTAGGGCTAGGGCTAGGGCTAGGGCTACAGTTTGGGTTGGGGCTAAAGTTACAGTTAGGGTTTAGATTACATTTACGGTTGGGAATAGGGTTGGGATTAGGGTTAGGGGTGTGTCAGGGTTAGAGGTGTGGTTAGGGTTACTGTTGGGATTAGGGTTAGGGATGTGTTTGGATTAGGGTTTCAGTTATAATTGGGGGGTTTCCACTGTTTAGGCACATCAGGGGCTCTCCAAACGCGACATGGCGTCCGATCTCAATTCCAGCCAATTCTGCGTTGAAAAAGTAAAACAGTGCTTCTTCCCTTCCGAGCTCTCCTGTGTGCCCAAACAGGGGTTTACCCCAACATATGGGGTATCAGCGTACTCAGGACAAATGGGACAACAACTTTTGGGGTCCAATTTCTCCTGTTACCCTTGGGAAAATACAAAACTCGGGGCTAAAACATATTTTTTGTGGGAAAAAAAAAGATTTTTTATTTTCACGGCTCTGCGTTATAAACTATAGTGAAAACTTGGGGGTTCAAAGTTCTCACAACACATCTAGATTAGTTCCCTGGGGGGTCTAGTTTCCAATATGGGGTCACTTGTGGGGGGTTTCTACTGTTTAGGTACATTAGGGGTTCTGCAAACGCAATGTGACGTCTGCAGACCATTCCATCTAAGTCTGCATTCCAAATGGCGCTCCTTCCCTTCCGAGCTCTGCCATGCGCTCAAACGGTGGTTTCCCCCAACATACGGGGTATCAGCGTACTCAGGACAAATTGGACAACAACTTTTGGGGTCGAATTTCTCCTCTTACCCTCGGGAAAATACAAAACTGGGGGCTAAAAAATAATTTTGGGGGGAAAGATTTTTTTTTTTAATTTTCACGGCTCTGCGTTACAAACTGTAGTGAAACACTTGGGGGTTCAAAGCTATCACAACACATCTAGATGAGTTCCTTAGGGGGTCTAGTTTCCAAAATGGTGTCACTTGTGGGAGGTTTCTACTGTTTAGGTACATTAGGGGCTCTGCAAATGCAATGTGACACCTGCAGACCATTCCATCTAAGTCCTCATTCCAAATGGAGCTCCTTCCCTTCCGAGCCCTCCCATGCGCCCAAACAGTGGTTCCCCCCCCACATATGGGGTATCAGCGCACTCAGGACAAATTGGACAACAAATTGTGGGGTCGAATTTCTCCTGTTACCCTCGGGAAAATACAAAACTGGGGGCTAAAAAATAATTTTTGTGGGAAAAAATTTTTGTTTTATTTTTACGGCTCTCCATTATAAACTTCTGTGAAGCCCTTGGTGGGTCAAAGCGCTCAGCACACATCTAGATAAGTTCCTAAGGGGGTCTACTTTCCAAAATGGTGTCACTTGTGGGGGGTTTCTACTGTTTAGGTACATTAGGGGCTCTGCAAACGCAATGTGACACCTGCAGACCATTCCATCTAAGTCTGCATTCAAATGGCACTCCTTCCCTTCTGAGCCCTCCCATGTGCCCAAACAGTGGTTCCCCCCACATATGGTGTATCATCGCACTCAGGACAAATTGGGCAACAAATTTTGGGGTCCAATTTCTCCTGTTACCCTCAGGAAAATACAAAACTGGGGGCTAAAAAAATAATTTTTGTGGGAAATAAATTTTGTTTTATTTTTACGGCTCTGCATTATAAACTTCTGTGAAGCACTTGGTGGGTCAAAGTGCTCACCACACCTCTAGATAAGTTCCTTAGGGGGTCTACTTTCCAAAATGGTGTCATTTGTGGGGGGTTTCAATGTTTAGGCACATCAGTGGCTCTTCAAACGCAACATGGCGTCCCATCTCAATTCCTGTCAATTTTGCTTTGAAAAGTCAAACGGCGCTCCTTCCCTTCCGAGCTCTCCCATCCACCCAAACAGTGGTTTACCCCCACATATGGGGTATCAGCGTACTCAGGACAAATTGTACAACAACTTTTGGGGTCCAATTTCTTCTCTTACCCTTGGGAAAATACAAAACTGGGGGCTAAAAAATAATTTTGGGGGGAAAGATTTTTTTTTTTAATTTTCACGGCTCTGCGTTACAAACTGTAGTGAAACACTTGGGGGTTCAAAGCTATCACAACACATCTAGATGAGTTCCTTAGGGGGTCTAGTTTCCAAAATGGTGTCACTTGTGGGAGGTTTCTACTGTTTAGGTACATTAGGGGCTCTGCAAATGCAATGTGACACCTGCAGACCATTCCATCTAAGTCCTCATTCCAAATGGAGCTCCTTCCCTTCCGAGCCCTCCCATGCGCCCAAACAGTGGTTCCCCCCCCACATATGGGGTATCAGCGCACTCAGGACAAATTGGACAACAAATTGTGGGGTCGAATTTCTCCTGTTACCCTCGGGAAAATACAAAACTGGGGGCTAAAAAATAATTTTTGTGGGAAAAAATTTTTGTTTTATTTTTACGGCTCTCCATTATAAACTTCTGTGAAGCCCTTGGTGGGTCAAAGCGCTCAGCACACATCTAGATAAGTTCCTAAGGGGGTCTACTTTCCAAAATGGTGTCACTTGTGGGGGGTTTCTACTGTTTAGGTACATTAGGGGCTCTGCAAACGCAATGTGACACCTGCAGACCATTCCATCTAAGTCTGCATTCAAATGGCACTCCTTCCCTTCTGAGCCCTCCTATGTGCCCAAACAGTGGTTCCCCCCACATATGGTGTATCATCGCACTCAGGACAAATTGGGCAACAAATTTTGGGGTCCAATTTCTCCTGTTACCCTCAGGAAAATACAAAACTGGGGGCTAAAAAAAAATTTTTGTGGGAAATAAATTTTGTTTTATTTTTACGGCTCTGCATTATAAACTTCTGTGAAGCACTTGGTGGGTCAAAGTGCTCACCACACCTCTAGATAAGTTCCTTAGGGGGTCTACTTTCCAAAATGGTGTCATTTGTGGGGGGTTTCAATGTTTAGGCACATCAGTGGCTCTTCAAACGCAACATGGCGTCCCATCTCAATTCCTGTCAATTTTGCTTTGAAAAGTCAAACGGCGCTCCTTCCCTTCCGAGCTCTCCCATCCACCCAAACAGTGGTTTACCCCCACATATGGGGTATCAGCGTACTCAGGACAAATTGTACAACAACTTTTGGGGTCCAATTTCTTCTCTTACCCTTGGGAAAATAAAAAATTGGGGGCAAAAAGATAATTTTTGTGAAAAAATATGATTTTTTATTTTTACGGTTCTACATTATAAACTTCTGTGAAGCACTTGGTGGGTCAAAGTGCTCACCACACCTCTAGATAAGTTCCTTAGGGGGTCTACTTTCCAAAATGGTGTCACTTGTGGGGGGTTTCAATGTTTAGCCACATCAGGGGCTCTCCAAACGAAACATGGCGTCCCATCTCAATTCCAGTCAATTTTGCATTGAAAGTCAAATGGCACTCCTTCGCTTCCGAGCTCTGCCATGCGCCCAAACAGTGGTTTACCCCCACATGTGGGGTATTGGCATACTCAGGACAAATTGTACAACAATGTTTGGGGTCCATTTTCTCCTGTTACCCTTGGTAAAATAAAACAAATTGGAGCTGAATTAAATTTTTTGTGAAAAAAAGTTAAATGTTCATTTTTATTTAAACATTCAAAAAATTCCTGTGAAGCACCAGAAGGGTTAATAAACTTCTTGAATATGGTTTTGAGCACCTTGAGGGGTGTAGTTTTTAGAATGGTGTCACACTTGGGTATTTTCTATCATATAGACCCCTCAAAATGACTTCAAATGAGATGTGGTCCCTAAAATAAAATGGTGTTGTAGAAATGAGAAATTGCTGGTCAACTTTTAACCCTTATAACTCCCTAACAAAAAAAAATTTTGTTTCCAAAATTGTGCTGATGTAAAGTAGACATATGGGAAATGTTATTTATTAAGTATTTTGTGTGACATATCTCTGTGATTTAATTGCATAAAAATTCAAAGTTGGAAAATTGCGAAATTTTCATAATTTTCGCCAAATTTCCGTTTTTTTCACAAATAAACGCAGGTACTATCAAATAATTTTTACCATTGTCATGAAGTACAATATGTCACGAGAAAACAATGTCAGAATCACCAGGATCCATTGAAGCGTTCCAGAGTTATAACCTCATAAAGGGACAGTGGTCAGAATTGTAAAAATTGGCCCGGTCATTAACGTGCAAACCACCCTTGGGGGTAAAGGGGTTAAGATCTTGAAGATGAATTCTAATAACCACTGAAAGCTTTGTTAAAAAATCGGAAGACAATCAAGTATAACGCCTTAATGCATACCCCATTTAAATAAGAAACAGGGATACTTGCCTTGGGTGTTTGTAAAGACATTTGCGGAGTAAGTTATTCAATTTTATTTCACAGTTTTAATCAAAAATCATCTCAATTAAAATTTCAGAAAGAACTTTTGCTATTGATACAAGATCATGAAAACCTACATTGTAGTATAAGACCTTGGGATGCTGCTAGTGGATGCTATGTTCAACATTTACTATATGGATCACATCATTTCAAAGCTATTTCTCGTTACCCTTCCTTTTCCACCATGATCAATCTATCTCTCTCCATATCTATCTATCTCTCTATCTATGCAGAAAACTAACCAGCACCTCCTAAGTGTTAACAGGTGCAAGCTGCGATGACTTCATTATATAGAAAAAAAAAAGAAACACAGCAGCACTCTGCATAAGCCTGGCCATGTGATAACACTGAAAACATTAGATCGAGACTGCCTTACTATTCAAAATTATGTACTTGGGCTACGTACAGCTAAAAGGACAAAACAGTCTCTCCTGGGCTGTCTGTGAGTCTACAATTTATGTGCAAGTTGAACAGATTGCGATCAGCTGCAGGTCAATGGGAGGAGGGCAGAATCAGACTGGAGGCCGCCATTCCTCACCACGCTACCTCACATATTGCTCTTTATCCCCTTTCTGCCATTAGATGTTCTATCCCATCGAGGTGACCTGGGACTTAATTCCCAGGGATGGGATAGTACGTCATAGGCAATCAGCCACGCTCACGGGGGGGAGCACAGCCGATCGCGGCCTGGTGTCAGCTGATTAATAATCAGCTGACATCCGGCAATATGTGCCAGGAGTGGTCATGGACCGCTCCTGACACATTAACCCCCAGAACACTGCGATCAAGCATGATCGCAGTGTTATGGCAGCATAGGGAAACATTGCGCAGGGAGGGGGCTCCCTGCGTGATTCCCTGAGACCCTCGGAACAACGCGATGTGATTGCATTGTGCCGGACGTTCTCTTCCTGCAGGCCCTGGATCCAAGATGGCTGTGGGGTTCCTTCTGCATCTGGCAGGGAGGTGGCTTGCAAGCACCTGCTGAGTGCAGGTGCTGGCAAGCCTGCAGCACTGCCTGTCAGATCGCTGATCTGACACAGTGCTGTGCAAAGTGTCAGATCAGCGATCTGACACTATACCATGATGTCCCACCCTGGTACAAAGTACAAAAGTAAAAAAAACATATTATCATGTGTAAAAAAAATAAAAAGTAAATAAATAACAAAAAAAAAAAATATATATATATATATCTTGTTCCAATGAATACATTTCTTTATGTAAATAAAAAAAACAATAAAAGTATACATATTTAGTATCGCCACGTTCATAACGACCTGACCTATAAAACTGTCACGCTAGTTAACCCCTTCATAAATAAAAATAAAGACCGAGGCACAAAACAATGTTTTATCATCATACCACTGAACAAAAAGTGGAATAACACGCGATCAAAAAGACGGATATAAATAAACATGGTGAAGCAGAAGTCCAACGTGGGTGATGTCCATAAAAAATACCTTTTATTCCATTTTCATTAAAAGCAGATAAGTCCAAAATCCATCTTTATATCCAGAGACACAAAAACTGGTGATTCCTACCAGGCTTAAAGTGCATTAAAATCATTCTCTTTGCAACGCTTTGGGGAACTTGTACTTGTAAAAGCCACATAGGGCATTGCCTAAGAAATGAGTCGCAATGCTATTTTCTGATAAGTTAGAAAGGGCGCGTTCTGCTGTCTGCTTCATGGTTTCTCCAGCCATCCACTCAACCTGAGGGAACATCCAGACTTCTTCATTGCCAATCTTTTCTTTCTTTAACCAATAGAACTAAAGGGTTTTCTAGTTTCCTGTTGAGCAATGTCCGATCGTTCTGTTCATCTGCTTCTGTTACTCTTGGAGCAAGCTTCAATTGCTTCCATTTTTGTTAACATGTATCTCCATGTCTAAAAATAAACATGGTACCGCCGAAAACGTCATGTTTTCCCACAAAAAAACAAGCCACCATATTGCATCATCAGCAAAAAATAAAACAGTTACAGCCCTCAGAATAATTCTATGCAAAAATAATTATTTTTTCTATAAAATAGTTTTTTATTGTATAAAAGCGCCAAAACATAAAAATGATATAAATGAGGTATTGCTGTAATCGTACTGACCTGAAGAATAAAACTGCTTTATCAATTTTGCCAAATGCAGAATGGTATAAACGCCCCCACCCCCCAAAGAAATTCATGAATTGCTGTTTTTTGTTCAATCTGCCTAACAAAATCGGAATAAAAAAGTGATCAAAAAATGTCATGCACTCGAAAATGGTACCAATAAAAACGTCAATTTGTTCCACAAAAAACAAGACCTCACATGACTCTGTTGGCCAGAATATGGAAAAATTACAGCTCTCAGAAGGTAGTAACGCTATAAATAGTAAATCAAACCTCCCTTTATCACCGCCTTAGTTAGGGAGAAATAATAGAATAAATATTTCCATTTTCCCATTAGGGTTAGGGTTGGGGCTAAAGTTAGGGTTAGGGATGGGGCTAAAGTTAAGGTTAGGGTTGGGGCTAAAGTTAGGGTTGTGGCTAAAATTAGGGTTAGGGTTGGGACTAAAGTTAGGGTTGAGGCTAAAGTTAAAGTTGGGGCTAGAGTTGTGGTTAGAGTTTGGATTACATGTACGGTTGGGTTAGGGGTGTGTCAGGGTTAGGGGTATGGTTACAGTTGGGATTAGGGTTAGGGGTGTGTTGGGGTTAGGAGTGTGTTGGGGTTGGGATTAAGGTTAGGGGTGTGTTTGGGTTAGGGGTGTGGTTAGGGTTGGGATTAGGGTAAGGGGTGTTTTGGGGTTAGGGGTGGGGTTAGGGTTGGGATTAGGGTTAGGGGTGTGTTGGGGTTAGGGTTGGAGTTAGAATTGGGTGGTGTCCACTGCTTAGGCACACCAGGGGCTCTGCAAATCCAACATGACATTCGATCTCAAGTCCATCCAATTCTGCAATGAAAAAGTCAAACGGTGCTCCTTCCCTTCTGAGCTCTGCCATACACCCAAACAGTGGTTTACCCCCCCATATAGGGTATCAGCATACTCAGGACACATTGGACAACTTTTAGGGTCCAATTTCTCCTGTTACCCTTGGGAAAATACAAAACTGGGGGCTAAAAATCATTTTTTGTGGAAAAAAAAGATTTTTTATTTTCACGACTTTGTGTTATAAACTTTAAACACTTGAGGGGTTCAAAGTTCTCACAACATATCTAGATAAGTTCCTGTGGGGTCTAGTTTACAATATGGGGTCAATTGTGGGGGGTTTTAACTGTTTAGGTACATCAGGGGCTCTGAAAATGCAACGTGATGCCCGCAGACCATTCAATCAAAGTCTGCATTCCAAAACACTACTTCTTCCCTTCCGAGCTCTGCCATGCACCCAAACAGAAGTTTTCTCCCACATACGGGGTACCAGCGTACTCAGGACAAATTGGACAACAACTTTTGGGGTTCAAAAAGTACTATAAGAGAACTGAGGCCGCGCTTAGGATATATCACTACGAAATAAGATCTCCTACCGATGCTTTCTGCTGTATGCCCAAAATAAATAAATAAATGTGCCCTAGTAAATCTGTGCAATAAGGAAAGCAGGTGTACCACGTGTGTGAGCACAATGTCTATAACCAATAACTAGTGGCTCAGATTTAACTCACCAAATTGCCGTGGAGTGGTCAGTGCACAGGGATATCAGATGCGTGGGTCGCCTGTCAGGATAGTTAGATGGCAATCTTAATGAGTAAATGCTGGGCACAGAAGTGGGCAGGAGGCAGCTGCAGCCAGGCGGAATGATGATAAATCAGCATGGAGACCAGGAACGCCCCGATCAGTGGCGTTCCTGGATACAGCAAGAAAAAAAGATAGCCGAGAATAGCGCCAGATTGTAAGCTTGCAAGCAGGGACCTCACCCCTAATGTCATTGTTTAAATTGTCTTAACTTGTACTGAATTTATTGTCTGTACATGTCCCCACTTAATTGTAAAGTGCTGTGAAATATGTTGGCGCTATATAAATAAAAATTATTATTCAGTTTGTGAGCACTGGTGTTTTTCCCTTTATATAACTTTTGGGGTTCAATTTCTCCTGTTACCCTTGGGAAAATACAAAACTGGGGGCTAAAAAATCATTTTTGTGAAAAAAAAAGATTTTTTTAATTTTCACGGCTCTACATTATAAACTTCTGTGAAGCACTTGGGGGTTCAAAGTCCTCACCACACATCTAGAGAAGTTCCTTATTGGGTCTACTTTTCAAAATAGGTTCACTTTTGAGGGGTTTCCACTTAGGCATATCAGGGGCTCTCCAAACGAGACATGGCATCCTATCTCACTTTTAGCCAATTTTGCATTGAAAAGTCAAATGGCGCTCCTTCCTGTCTGAGATCTGCCATGCGCCCAAACAGTGGTTTACCCACACATATGAGTATTAGGGTACTCAGGGCGAAGTGCAGAAGAACTTTTTTGGTCCAATTTCTCTTGTTACCCTTGGGAAAATAAAAAATTGGGGGTGAAAAATCTTTTTTGTGAAAAAAATAAATTTTTTTATTTTTGCGGCTCTACATAATAAACGTCTGTGAAGCACTTGGGGGTTCAAAATGCTCACCACATATCTGGATAAGTTCCTTAGGGGGTCAAATTTCCAAAATGGGGCCACTTTTGAGGGGTCTCCACTGTTTAGGCACATCAGGGGCTCTCCAAACGAGACATGGAGTCCTATCTCAATTCCAGCCAATTTTGCATTGAAAAGTCAAATGGCGCTCTTTCCCTTCTGAGCTCTGCCATGCGCACAAACAATGATTTACCCCCCTTCCCTTATGGGGTATCAGTGTACTCAGGACAAATTGCACAGCAAAGTTTGGGGTCCAATTTCTCCTGTTATCCTTGGTAAAATAAAACAAATTGGATCTGAATTAATTTTTTGTGAAATAAAGTTAAATGTTCATTTTTTTAACCCCTTAAGCCCAAAGGGTGGTTTGCACGTTAATGACCGGGCCAATTTTTACAATTTTGACCACTGTCCCTTTATGAGGTTATAACTCTGGAACTCTTCAATGGATCTTGGCGATTCTGACACTGTTTTCTCGTGACATATTGTACTTCATGACAGTGGTAAAATTTCTTAGATATAACGTGCGTTTACTTGTGAAACAAATGGAAATTTGGCGACAATTTAGAAAATTTTTCAATTTTCCAATTTTGAATTTTTATGCCCTTAAATCACACAAAATAATTAATAAGTAACATTTCCCACATGTCTACTTTACATCAGCACAATTTTGGAACCAAAATTTTTTTTTGTTAGGGAGTTATAAGGGTTAAAATTTGACCAGCAATTTCCCATTTTTCAGCATAAAAAGATATGAAACTATATCTAAATATTCGCGCTGATGCCACCCGATTAAGAAAGGATGAGATGTAACAATCCATAAAAAGATAGTCAATCAGTAAATAACACAAAACAAAGCAAGATGCTGGATGTCCCTGGAGCGTGGGAAAAGTTCCCAGGCTCAAGGTCATATGAGGACATCCAGCAGGGGGCGCTGTTATGACCTGGTGGTCAGGACAATAATGGACCTGGTGGATAAGAGCACACGGAATGACCTGATAGTTACTGATAATATAGGACGAGCTCTGGGACGTGGGAACTCTGCTGACCGCAATCTCTAAACCTATCAAACACACTAGAAATAGCCATGGATTGCGCCTAACGCTCCCTATGCAACTCGGCACAGCCTAAGAAACTAGCTAGCCCTGAAGATAGAAAAATAAAGCCTACCTTGCCTCAGAGAAATTCCCCAAAGGAAAAGGCAGCCCCCTACATATAATGACTGTGAGTAAAGATGAAAATACAAACACAGAGATGAAATAGATTTAGCAAAGTGAGGCCCGACTTACTGAACAGACCGAGGATAGGAAAAGTTACTTTGCGGTCAGCATAAAAACCTACAAAAAGACGACGCAGAGGGCGCAAAAAGACCCTCCGCACCGACTCACGGTGCGGAGGCGCTCCCTCTGCGTCCCAGAGCTTCCAGCAAGCAAGACAACTAATTAAATAGCAAGCTGGACAGAAAAATAGCAAACCAAAGAAATACAAGCTGAACTTAGCTTCTGATGGGAAGACAGGACACAAAAATGATCCAGGAGTGAACTAGACCAATACTGGAACATTGACAGGTGGCCTGGAGCAAAGATCTAAGTGGAGTTAAATAGAGCAGCCAGTTAACGAATTAACCTCGTCACCTGTGAAAGGAAACTCAGAAACACCCACAGCCACCAGAGAAAGTCCATGGACAGAACCAGCCGAAGTACTATTCATGACCACAGGAGGGAGCCCGACAACAGAATTCACAACAGTACCCCCCCTTGAGGAGGGGTCGCCGAACCCTCACCAGAGCCCCCAGGCCGACCAGGACGAGCCAAATGAAAGGCACGAACCAGATCGGCAGCATGAACATCAGAGGCAAAAACCCAGGAATTATCTTCCTGACCATAACCCTTCCACTTGACCAGGTACTAGAGTTTCCGTCTCGAAATACGAGAATCCAAAATCTTCCCCACCACATACTCCAACTCCCCCTCGACCAACACCGGGGCAGGAGGATCAACGGATGGAACCACAGGCGCCACGTATCTCCGCAACAACGACCTATGGAACACATTATGGATGGCAAAAGAAGCAGGAAGGGCCAAACGAAATGACACAGGATTGATAACCTCAGAAATCTTATACGGACCAATGAAACGAGGCTTAAACTTAGGAGAGGAAACTTTCATAGGAACATAACGAGACGACAACCAAACCAAATCCCCAACACGAAGTCGGGGACCCACACAACGCCGGCGGTTAGCGAAACGTTGATCCTTCTCCTGGGACAATGTCAAATTGTCCACCACATGAGTCCAAATCTGCTGCAACCTATCCACCATAGTATCTACACCAGGACAGTCCGAAGACTCAACCTGCCCTGAAGAGAAACGCGGATGGAAACCAGAACTGCAGAAAAACGGCGAAACCAAAGTAGCCGAGCTGGCCCGATTATTAAGGGCGAACTCAGCCAACGGCAAAAATGACACCCAATCATCCTGATCAGCAGAAACAAAGCATCTCAGATATGTTTCCAAAGTCTGATTAGTTCGTTCGGTTTGGCCATTTGTCTGAGGATGGAAAGCCGAGGAAAAAGACAAATCAATGCCCATCCTAGCACAAAAAGATCGCCAAAACCTCGAAAGAAACTGGGAACCTCTGTCAGAAACGATGTTCTCCGGGATACCATGTAAACGAACCACATGCTGGAAAAATAATGGCACCAAATCAGAGGAGGAAGGCAATTTAGACAAAGGTACCAAATGGACCATCTTAGAAAAGCGATCACAAACCACCTAAATGACCGACATCTTTTGAGAGACGGGGAGATCCGAAATAAAATCCATAGAAATATGCGTCCAGGGCCTCTTCGGGACCGGCAAGGGCAAAAGCAACCCACTGGCACGAGAACAGCAGGGCTTAGCCCGAGCACAAGTCCCACAGGACTGCACAAAAGAACGCACATCCCGTGACAAAGACGGCCACCAAAAGGATCTAGCCACCAAATCTCTGGTACCAAAGATTCCAGGATGCCCAGCCAACACTGAACAATGAATCTCAGAGATAACTCTACTAGTCCATCTATCAGGGACAAACAGTTTCTCTGCTGGGCAACGGTCAGGTCTATAAGCCTGAAACTTTTGCAGCACCCGCCGCAAATCAGGGGAGATGGCAGACAAAATTACCCCCTCTTTGAGAATACTCGCCGGCTCAGGAACACCCGGAGAGTCGGGCACAAAACTCCTTGACAGGGCATCAGCCTTCACATTCTTAGAGCCCGGAAGGTACAAAACCACAAAATCAAAACGGGAGAAAAATAACGACCATCGAGCCTGTCTCGGATTCAACCGTTTGGCAGACTCAAGATAAGTCAAATTCTTGTGATCTGTCAAGACCACCACGCGATGCTTGGCTCCTTCAAGCCAATGACGCCACTCCTCGAATGCCCACTTCATGGCCAACAACTCTCGATTACCAACATCATAATTGCGCTCAGCAGGCAAAAACTTTCTAGAAAAGAAAGCACATGGCTTCATAACCGAGCCATCAGAACTTCTTTGCGACAAAACAGCCCCAGCTCCAATCTCAGAAGCATCAACCTCAACCTGAAACGGGAGCAAAACATCTGGCTGGCACAACACAGGGGCAGAAGAAAAACGACGCTTCAACTCCTGAAAAGCCTCTACAGCTGCAGAAGACCAATTGACCACATCAGCACCCTTCTTTGTCAAATCAGTCAATGGTTTAGCAACACTAGAAAAATTAGCGATGAAGCGCCGATAAAAATTAGCAAAGCTCAGGAACTTTTGCAGGCTCTTCACAGATGTCGGCTGAATCCAATCGTAAATGGCTTGGACTTTAACAGGGTCCATCTCGATAGTAGAAAGGGAAAACATGAACCCCAAAAATGAAACCTTCTGAACTCCAAAGAGACACTTTGACCCCTTCACAAACAAGGAATTCGCACGAAGGACCTGGAACACCATTCTGACCTGCTTCACATGAGACTCCCAATCATCCGAAAAGACCAAAATATCATCCAAATACACAATCAGGAATTTATCCAGGTACTCTCGGAAGATGTCATGCATAAAGGACTGAAATACTGATGGAGCATTGGAAAGCCCGAATGGCATAACCAGGTACTCAAAATGGCCCTCGGGCGTATTAAATGCTGTTTTCCATTCATCGCCTTGTTTAATACGCACAAGATTATACGCCCCTCGAAGATCTATCTTGGTGAACCAACTAGCCCCTTTAATACGAGCAAACAAATCAAACAGCAACGGCAAAGGATACTGAAATTTGACTGTAATTTTATTGAGAAGGCGGTAATCAATACAAGGTCTCAAAGAACCATCCTTCTTGGCCACAAAAAAGAACCCTGCTCCCAACGGTGATGACGACGGGCGAATATGACCTTTCTCCAAGGATTCCTTTATATAACTCCGCATAGCGGCGTGTTCTGGCACAGATAAATTAAGCAATCGACCCTTCGGAAACTTACTACCAGGAATCAAATTAATTGCACAATCGCAATCCCTATGAGGAGGTAGGGCACTGGCTTTTGGCTCATCAAATACATCCCGATAATCCGACAAAAACTCTGGAACTTCAGAAGGAGTGGAAGATGAAATAGACAATAATGGAACATCACCATCTACCCCCTGGCAACCCCAGCTGGACACAGACATAGATTTCCAGTCCAATACTGGATTATGAACCTGTAGCCATGGCAACCCCAAAACGACCACATCATGCAGATTATGCAACACCAGAAAGCGGATATCCTCCTGATGTGCAGGAGCCATGCACATGGTCAATTGGGTCCAGTACTGAGGCTTATTCTTGGCCAAAGGCGTAGCATCAATTCCTCTCAATGGAATAGGATACTGCAAGGGCTCCAAGAAAAAACCACAGCGCCTAGCATACTCCAAGTCCATCAAATTCAGGGCAGCGCCTGAATCCACAAATGCCATAACAGAATAGGATGACAAAGAACAAATCAGAGTAACGGACAATAGAAATTTAGACTGTACCGTACCAATGGTGTCAGACCTAGCGAACCGCTTAGTGCGCTTAGGACAATCGGAGATAGCATGAGTGGAATCACCACAGTAAAAATATAGCCCATTCCGACGTCTGTGTTCTTGCCGTTCAGCTCTGGTCAAAGTCCTATCACATTGCATAGGCTCAGGCCCATGCTCAGATAGTACCGCCAAATGGTGCACAGCTTTACACTCACGCAAGCGTCGATCGATCTGAATAGCCAAAGACATAGACTCATTCAGACCAGCAGGCAAGGGAAATCCCACCATGACATCCTTAAGGGCTTCAGAGAGACCCTTTCTGAAGATTGCTGCCAGGGCACATTCATTCCACTGAGTGAGCACAGACCACTTTCTAAACTTCTGACAATATATATCCGCTTCATCCTGACCCTGACACAGAGCCAGCAAGATTTTCTCTGCCTGATCCACTGAATTAGGTTCGTCATAAAGCAATCCAAGCGCCAGGAAAAACGCATCAACATCACGCAATGCCGGATCTCCTGGCGCAAGTGAAAATGCCCAGTCTTGAGGGTCACCGCGTAACAAAGAAATAATGATCTTTACTTGTTGAACAGGGTCACCTGAGGAGCGAGGTTTCAAGGCAAGAAACAATTTACAATTATTTTTGAAATTCAAGAACTTAGATCTATCACCAAAAAACAAGTCATGAATTGGAATCCTAGGCTCTGACATCGGATTCTGAACCACAAAATCTTGAATTTTTTGTACACTTATAGTGAGATTATCCATCAGAGGACAGACCTTGAATGTCCATGTCTACACCTGTGTTCTGAACCACCCAGATGTAAAGGGGAAAAGAGAGACAGAACACACTGCAAAGAAAAAAAAATGGTCTCAGAACTTCTCTTATCCCTCTATTAAGATGCATTAGTACTTTGGGCCACCTGTACTGTTATAACCTGGTGGTCAGGACAATAATGGACCTGGTGGATAAGAGCACACGAAATGACCTGATAGTTACTGATAATATAGGACGAGCTCTGGGGCGTGGGAACTCTGCTGACCGCAATCCCTAAACCTATCAAACACACTAGAAATAGCCGTGGATTGCGCCTAACGCTTCCTATGCAACTCGGCACAGCCTAAGAAACTAGCTAGCCCTGAAGATAGAAAAATAAAGCCTACCTTGCCTCAGAGAAATTCCCCAAAGGAAAAGGCAGCCCCCCACATATAATGACTGTGAGTAAAGATGAAAATACAAACACAGAGATGAAATAGATTTAGCAAAGTGAGGCCCGACTTACTGAACAGACCGAGGATAGGAAAGGTTACTTTGCGGTCAGCACAAAAACCTACAAAAAGACGACGCAGAGGGCGCAAAAAGACCCTCCGCACCGACTCACGGTGCGGAGGCGCTCCCTCTGCGTCCCAGAGCTTCCAGCAAGCAAGACAACAAATTAAATAGCAAGCTGGACAGAAAAATAGCGAACCAAAGAAATACAAGCTGAACTTAGCTTCTGATAGGAAGACAGGACACAAGAACGATCCAGGAGTGAACTAGACCAATACTGGAACATTGACAGGTGGCCTGGAGAAAAGATCTAAGTGGAGTTAAATAGAGCAGCCAATTAACGAATTAACCTCGTCACCTGTGAAAGGAAACTCAGAAACACCCACAGCCTCCAGAGAAAGTCCATAGACAGAACCAGCCGAAGTACCATTCATGACCACAGGAGGGAGCCCGACAACAGAATTCACAACAGGGCGCATCACCGCGAATGAAGGTAACTATAGGTCATTGACCTACATTACCTTCATTCGCTGGGGTTTACAGCCACAAGCACAGCTGCATTAGCAGAGCTTGTGGCTGTAAAATATTTTAACCCCTTCAGATGGATTTACAATGTGGGATGTTACAGATCTACGGAAGGTATGGATATTGTTGGTTTATTATTTTTTATTTGTTACAGAGCGAGGGTCTTCAGCGAGTGGATTGAGCGTACAATAAAATATTAAAACAACCTGTGTTTTTATTTCATTAAAATACTTTTTAATAATGTGTGTGTGTTTTTTTTAACCATTTAATGCAAATGGATTAATAATGGATAGGTGTCAGAATTGACGCCTCTCCATTATTAATCTGGCTTAATGTCACCTTACAATAGCAAGGTAACATTAACCCTTCATTACCCCATATCCCACTGCTACATGGGAATGGGAAGAGAGTGGCCAAGTGCCAGAATAGGCGCATCTTCCAGATGTGCCCTTTCTGGGGTGGCTGGGGGCAGTTGTTTTTAGCCAGGGGGGGGCTAAAAACTGTGGACCCTCTCAAGGCTATTAATATCTGCCCTCAGTCACTGGCTTTACTACTCTGGCTGAGAAAATTGCGCGGTAGCCCACACCAATTTTTTCAGCGATTTAACCCTTAAATTGCTGAAAGCTATTAAATTTAAGGGTTAAAGGCAATTTAAAAACTAAAAGTCGCTCAACCCTACATATCATATCTCTTTCAGGATTAATATAAACTTTTCCTTTTGGTACTATGCCGTAAGAAAACTTCAAGTTAATGACGTTCTTACCAAGATGAGAAGTTCATGCAGGATAAGTAGTCCACACTGGAGAGGAGGAAATTTTATTAAAACCATGTCGAGAGCTGAGACAAGATGGATATTTATTCTGGACACTATTATGCCTAAAGGACTGAACAGTGGTATCGGTCCCTACCACCATCCATACCCAGACTCTGGTCACGTGCACGGTCACGTCACTCTCTTCGGCACGCAGGTCCTACTCCAGCATCGTTCTCACAATGCGCATGAGTCGGCCTGCCCGTTTGAACGCCGCCACACGTGGGGCTCAGAGGAGCGATATGCTGTCACCGGCCGGGGCAGCTATCGCATACTAGCCGAACATTTGGTCCGCAGTGTTCAGCAAAGTACTTCTTTATTTTGCATGGACTACTTATCCTGCATGGACTTCTCATCTTGGTAAGAATGTCATTACCTTGACGTTTTCTTACGGCATAGTACCAAAAGGAAAAGTTTATATTAATCCTAAAGGAGATATGATATGAATTACCATAGCAGTTGTTTTATCTTGCTTTGTTTTGTGTTATTCACTGATTGACTATCTTTTTATGGATTGTTACATCTGATCCTTTCTTAATCGGGTGGCATCAGCGCGAATATTTAGATATAGTTTCAAATCTTTTTATGCTGTTTTTTGGTTTTATACAATCCCAGGTGGTGATTGTTATATTCGCTGCAGTACCATTAACCCTATTAAACCTGTAATACTTGGCGCCACTTGGCATTTTACACAATTTCTCATTTTTACAACACCAATATTTTTTTAGGGACCACATCACATTTGAAGTCATTTTTAGGGGTCTATATGATAGAAAATAACCAAGTGTGACACCATTCTAAAAACTGCACCCCTCAAGGTGCTGAAAACCACATTGAAGAAGTTAATAAACCCTTCAGGTGTTTTACAGGAATTTTTGGAATGTTTTAAAAAAAATGATCATTTAACTTTTTTTCACAAAAAATTTGCTTCAGCTCCAATTTATTTTATTTTACCAAGGGTAACAGAAGAAAATGGACCCCAAAAGTTGTTGCAAAATTTATTCTGAGTATGCTGATACCCATATGGTGGGGTAAACCACTGTTTGGGTGCATGGCAGAGCTCGGAAGGGAAGGAGCGGCGTTTGACTTTTCAATGCAAAATTGACTTGAATTGAGATGGAACACCATGTCACGTTTGGAGAGCCCATGATGTGCCTAAACATTGAAACCCCCCACAAGTGACACCATTTTGGAAAGTAAACCCCCTAAGGAAATTATCTAGATGTGTTTTCACAGCTTTGAACCCCCAAGTGTTTCACTACAGTTTATAACGCAGAGCCGTGAAAAAAACAAATTCTTTTTTTTCCACAAAAAATATTTTTTAGCCCCCTTTTTTTGTATTTTTCCAAGGGTAACAGGAGAAATTGGACCCCAAAAGTTGTTTTCCAATTTGTCCTGAGTAAGCTGATACCCCATATGTGGGGGGAGAACCACCGTTTGGATGCATGGCAGATCTCGGAAGGGAAGGAGCGCCATTTGGAATGCAGACTTAGATGGATTGGTCTGCAGGCGTCACGTTGCATTTGCAGAGCCCCTGATGCACCTAAACAGTAGAAACCCCCAAGTGACCCCATATTGGAACTTAGACCCCCCAAGGAACTTATCTAGATGTGTTTTGACAGCTTTGAACCCCCAAGTGTTTCACTACAGTTTATAACGCAGAGTCGTGAAAATAAAAATTAATTTTTTTCCAACAAAAATGTTTTTTTATCCTCCCAAATTTTTATTTTTCCAAGGGTAACAAGAGAAATTGGACCCAGGGCCGGCGTCAGCACCCGGCGCACCTGGGCAAATGCCGGGGCCCTGGGAAGAGAGGGGGCCCACTCACACTGTCATAGATACAGCTGGGGGAGCAGAGCAGGAGAACATGCTCTCTCCGCCCACAAAGTCACTGCTGGCTGCGTTCTCTTAACCCCTATGTGCCAGCTCTGAAACAAGCATCTTCTCACTCAGTCAGTGAAGCCAGGCAGGCACACATAGGGGTTAAGAGAAGGCAGCCAGTGTGACATTGTTTGTGGGTGGAGAGAGCACTTTCTCCTGCTCTGATCTCCGCCCCTGGCTGGCTGCAGTGCTGCTGAACACTTATGAGGCAGATTCCGGAGGAGCTCCTATCAGTTCCTGAGTGAGTGCTATGGTATCCAGCAGTGGTTGCAGTTGGTCTTATGGCTCAGTCTGCTGCTGTCTGTCTCTGCTGCCTAAAAATGTGGGTGATGTCTGGAGGAGCAGCTGGTGGGGTGCAGCCTGCAACCTGCAGCCACCCAGCTCTCCCAGAACCCCAGAATACATGCACACCGAACCTGCACCAGTGGGGTAGGAAGATGCTTAACCCCTTCCCATCTGTATGAAGGTTATTGCTAAACCTTAAAGATAACAATCCGACTTGCATAAATGGGGTTAACCAGATGCCTGGAAGAAGGGGAGCTGCTGCCATGGATAAAACTGAGCTGTGGGCTGTAGGTTGGGGCCCCGTGGCCCCAGGCTGGTGACTGGAGGGACTCTGCCCAGTGCTGGCATGTGGGTGATTTCTGCTTCGGAGTCTCAGCTTCTCTCCTCCACATCACACTGTGCAGTCACAGCAGCATTGGTTGTCTCTGTCCAGGTCCCAGCAGCTGCCACTGCTCCCACCAAGGACATGGCATCACTTAACCCTTCCCCTGCAGCCACCAGCAACAAATCCACATTATTCCTTGATTAAATCAGGTTCCAACCCAATAGAGGGGCAGACATTTCCTGCTGCCATTAGGGTCTGGGTGGGGGTGACATTGGCTGCCCTGCTACTCTGTAGTGGGGGGTGACAAGTGTAACATGGGGTAACGATGAAAGAGAAATGCACAGGATAATAGTGAGCGCGACAGAGGGCAGTGTATGGTATGGAGCAGTCAGGGGGTAGGCTGCAGGATCCCCCCATACTGTACATGAATGCTCGGGACAGGGAGGCGTTTAATGAGGTTCTAATGGCGGGGCACTAATTGAGTCATTAGGGTTTGTGGAAAGGATTCAGCATCAGGTCCCTCATTAATGCCCGAGCCGCCTGTTACTTTGTAGCACAGATCTGTTAGGGCCGCAAAACCAAACAACGTTGTTTATGTAGAAAACTCTTTGTTTCATAGAAAAACTCAAAACAGAAAAGATTTTCTGATAAAACAACGCCCTGCTCACGACACTGCACTGCACCTCTCCTGTATATATACACTGCACAGCACCTCTCCCCCTTTATATATATACCGCCCTGTACCGCTCCTCCTGTATATATACACTGCACAGCACCTCTCCCCCTGTATATATACACTGCACAGTACCGCTCCTCCTGTATATGTACACTGCACAGCACCTTTCCTCCTGTATATGTACATCGCACAGCACCTCTCCTGTATATAAACACTGCACCTTTCCTCCTGTCCTATATATACACTGCCCAGCACCTTTCCTCCTGTATGTATACACTGCACAGCACCTCTCCTGTATATATACACTGCACAGTACAACTCCTCCTGTCCTGTATATATACACTGCAGAATTTACAATAGCTGTCACTCATGTAAGAAGTGAAATCTGGCATTGTACTCTACATTTCTCTGCCGTATCTGTGCATCATTAATCGGGGTATGTGTTAAAGGGGGGAGCCCACTGAGACTCTTTCGCCCAGGGCCCTCGAAAACCTGGAGCCGGCCCTGATTGGACCCCCAATAGTTGTTGTCCAATTTGTTCTGAGTATGCTGATATCTTATATGTTGGGGTAAATCCCTGTTTCGGTGCATGGGAGAGCTCGGAAGGGAAGGAGCATTGTTTTACTTTTTCAATGCAGAATTGGCTGGAATTGAGATCAGACGCCATGTCGCGTTTGGAGAGCCCTGATGTGCCTAAACAGTGGAAACCCCCAATTCTAACTGAAACCCTATCCCAAACACACCCCTAACCCTAATCCCAGCCATAACCCTAACCACACCCCTAACCCTGACACACCCCTAACCCTAATCCCAACTATAAATGTAATCCCAACCCTAACCCTAACTTTAGCCCCAACCCTAACTCTAACTTTAGCCCCAGCCCTAACCCAAACTTTAGCCACAACCCTAACTGTAGCCCTAACCTTATCTTTAGCCCCAACCCTAACCCAACTTTAGCCCCAGCCCTAACCCTAACTTTAGCCCCAGCCCTAACCCTAACTTTAGCCCCAGCCCTAACTGTAGCCCCAACCCTAACTGGAGCCCTAACCCTAACTGTAGACCTAACCATAGCCCCAACCCTAACCCTTGCCCCACCCCTAACCCTAACCCTAGCCCCACCTCTAACCCCAACCCTAACCCCAACCCTAGCCCTAACCCTAGCCCTAACCCTAGCCCTAACCCTAACCCTAGCCTTAACCCTAGCCCTAACCCTAGCCCTAACCCTAGCCCTAACACTAACCCTAGCCCTAACCCTAGCCCTAACCCTAGCCCTAACCCTAACCCTAGCCCTAATGGGAAAATTGAAATTTTTTTTATGTTTCTTTAACTAAGGGGGTGATGAAGGGGGGTTTGATTTACTTTTTTAGCGGCTTTTTTAGCGGATTTTTATTATTGGCAGCCGTCACACACTAAAAGATCCTTTTTATTGCAAAAAATATTTTTTGCGTTGCCACATTTTGATACCTATAATTTTTCCATATTTTGGTCCACTTAGTCATGTGAGGTCTTGTTTTTTGCCGGAGGAGTTGACTTTTTTATTGGTACCATTTTTGGGCATGTGACATT
Organism: Ranitomeya imitator; assembly: GCF_032444005.1. Classification (NCBI taxonomy): domain Eukaryota; kingdom Metazoa; phylum Chordata; class Amphibia; order Anura; family Dendrobatidae; genus Ranitomeya; species Ranitomeya imitator. Next base: position 323,837,876 of record NC_091286.1, on the reverse strand, counting down.
TTTTGATCGCTTTTTATTCCGATTTTTGTGAGGCAGAACGACCAAAAACCAGCTCTTCAGCTATTCATGAATTCCTTTGGGGGGGATTATACCGTTCCACGTTTGGTACGATTACAGCGATGCCTCATTTAGATTATTTTTTTATGTTTTGGCACTTTTATACGATAAAACTATTTTATAGAAAAAATAATTATTTTTGCATCGCTTTATTCTGAAGAGTATAACTTTTTTATTTTTTTGCTGATGATGCTGTATGGTGGCTCGTTTTTTGCAGGACAAGATGACGTTTTCAGCGGTACCATGGTTATTTATATCCGTCTTTTTGATTGCGTGTTACTCCATTTTTTGTTCGGCGGTATGATAATAAAGTGTTGTTTTTTGCCTCGTTTTTTTTTTTACGGTATTCACTGAAGGGGTTAACTAGTGTACAAGTTTTATAGGTCAGGTCATTACGGACGCAGCAATACTAAATATGTGTACTTTTATTGTTTTTTTTATTTAGATAAAGAAATGTATTTATGGGAACAATATTTTTTTTTTCTCTTTATTTAGGATTTTTTTTTTTTTACACATTAAAAAAATTTTTTTTTTACTTTTTTACTTTGTCCCAGGGGGGACATCACTGTATAGTGACAGATCGCTGATTTGACACTTTGCAGAGCACTGTGTCAGATCAGCGATCTGACGTGCACTGCTCCTGGCTTACCAGCGCCTGCTCTGAGCAGGCACTTGGTAAGCCACCTCCCTGCAGGACTCGGAAGTAGCCCCGTGGCCATTTTGGATCTGGGGCCTGCAGGGAGGAGACGCTCGGTACAAGGTGAGCACATCACCTTGTACCGATTATCTCAGGGAAGCACGCTGGGAGCCCCCTCCCTGCGCGATGCTTCCCTGTATCGCCGGAACACTGCGATCATGTTTGATCACAGTGTGCCGGGGGTTAATGTGCCGGGAGTGGTTCGTGACTGCTCCTGGCACATAGTGCCGGATGTCAGCTGCGATAGTCAGCTGACACCCGGCTGCGCTCTCCCCGTGAGCGTGGCCGATCGCATGTGACATACTATCCCATCACTGGGAATTAAGTCCCAGGTCACCTTGACGGGATAGTACGTCATATGGGATTAAGGGGTTAAACATTCCAAAAATTCCTGTGAAACATCCGAAGGGTTAATAAACTTCTTGAATGTGGTTTTGAGCACCTTGAGGGGTGCAGTTTTTAGAATGTTGTCACATTTGGGTATTTTCTATCATATAGACCCCTCAAAGTCACTTCAAATGTGATGTGGTCCCTAAAATAAATGGTGTTGTAAAAATGAGAAATTGCTGGTCAATTTTAACCCTTATAACTCCTTTAAAAAAAAATTGATTCCAAAATTGTGCTGATGTAAAGTAGACATGTGGGAAATGTTAGTTGTTAAGTATTTTTCGTGACACATCTCTGTAATTTAAGGGCATACAAATTCAAAGTTGGAAAATTGCTAAATTTACAAACTTTTTGCCAAATTTCCATTTTTTTTCACAAATAAACGCAAAAAATATCAAAGAAATTTTACCACTGTCATGAAGTACAATATGTCTTGAGAAAACATTGTCAAAATCACCAGGATCTGTTGAAGCATTCCAGAATTATAACCTCATAAAGGGACAATGGTCAGAATTGTAAAAGTTGGCCCAGTCGTTAACATGCAAACCATCCTTGGGGGTAAAGGGATTAAGGTCTCCCCGTAACCCAGAGAAATAAGTTCTGATGGAGATCTCTTATCATGACCGAAAAGATCAACTTTTGATTGTAGCAAAAAAAAGACTTTATTTCATCATTTTGAGTGCCAAGATTTTTTTCACACCTGTCCTCTTTATATTCATTCTTCATTAGTCTTCAGACTTTTTAAACCCTGCTGTTACTCTATTGTTGCTCTATTGTTACTCATATTTTGTTTTTTTTTACCTTGAAAAAGGAGCTGGTTTGATGCAGAAATGCGTTGGAACAACTAATAACCATTTTGGAACACAAAAAGCTTTTCATCTACCTCAGTCCAACCCGTTTCATTGTGATATTGTCCTCCTCTACCGAGCTTCGTCCATGACTTACTATAAAAGTAGGAAACATTTTATTAATAAAGCAACAATTGTACATACTCAGCTATTGAAAAGATTTATTCTACAGAATGTTTCAAGCACAAATTAATTCTGTTTTCCCAATGGCTAAGAAGAAAATATAATTACAACAATATGCCATAAATAGTAAAGTACATCTAAGGCATTAAGACAATACAAACAACAATACAGGTTTTGTAGATTTGTGTGAAATGTTATTTTCATATAAATATGACACTTTAATTATGTGTCTTCCATGCAACTTACTTTTTAATGTGATTTTTTTTTGATCTGACAGTTTGTCTACAAATATGTCACTGTCTCTTTAGCACAGCATGAGTTAGTTGAATTTGTTTTCTGAGTGCTTATATTATGTGAGACAGAATTGTGAACATATCTCTACCGACGAATACCCACTGTTAGGTGAGGCACTGTACAATAGTTTGCAGTAAAAATATGTCAGGATGAGAAGTGTGGAGTCAATATGCTCAACAGGGGGGATTTGGAATACCAGAAGTGGAGCAATAAAATAGATTGAAAATGATTGGATGATAATTAATAAGAATTGAAGATCAATTAATGATATAAAGACAAAGGCCTGTGAAATACAAGCAAAATATGAGCTCCAATAAATTAAGTTAAACACTTAATACTTGCACCATAAATTGCTGATGCAAGCACTGTATCAAGATCAAATGGAAGAGCTTATTCAGCATTTCAAAGTTGCCCAGGAGAGTTAAAATGACACAGATTCCCACTGCTTGTTCTGTGCATGTCATCTTCTATAATCATGACTGATGTGTGTTCCTTTTCTATTGAACCCTGTGTTAAAATGATGGAAAATATTTTATGAGCATAAGAAATACTGCAGATATCGATGAACTTAAGTGTAACTTAAAAGTAGTAAAAGTTTCTTCTATAAATATAATTTCCTAACATAGCAATAATATAAATACATTCATCAATGGATGTAGTGTGTAAAAGATGCCATTCATTTGGCAAAGCATCAACATGGTGCACTAACTCCTCAAAGTATTGGCATTTTTTTGACTACCTCCATAAAATTGCGAGCATGGCACATTTGTATTCTGCACAGATTTTGTTTGTATTTGTACCTTTTCCAAGAATGTGTATATGTATTGATAAAATCAATATTTAATGAAAAAAATTGTCAAAAATGGGTACACCTAACCTAAGACTTGTATGACAGATCCAAAACTGTTTAATTGATGCACTTGTAAATTTGCATATATAAACACTAAGGTAAATGACTAATAACTTCAGATTAATTAATGGAAAGCGTCCTGTTCAGTAGTGTTTGAGCTCAAATTAACCTTCGGGTGTTTACAATGGTAAATGGAATATCATCAATATTTGAAAAAAAAGCTCTCAATGGTCCAAAAGTGGATGTACAACAGCAGCAAAGGAAGGTAGTTAAAAATTAGCCTTTAATGATACAGGATAAAAAAAAATGGCAGGTTATGTACACATTAAATAAACCTTAACATATGCGTTGCGGGTAGAAAATCCCTTGATCATACCTTATGATTAATCATATGACTTAGGCCGGGATCACACTTACGAGAAATTTGCACGAGTCTCTCATCTCAATACCGGCACTGCCGCCGGCACTCGGGACCAGAGTGTGCGGCTGCATGTATTTCTGTGCAGCTGAGCGCTCCGGTCTGAGTGCCGGGGGCAGTGCCGGGTATTGAGAAGCGAGACTCGTGCGAGTTTCTCGCAAGTGTGATCCCGGCTTAAGGGTTTTTCTGACTAAAAAGAGTAAGCAATACTTTTTTAATTTGTGCACGTTCTGCCAAGTTTTTATCTTATATGATTAAAGGGTAAGTTTTAACTACAGCTTTGGCAAAAATTAAGAGACCACTACATCAAAACCCTGTCAAGATCAGCCCAATCTCCAGTTCTGAACCCCATTGAAAACCTCTGGAATGTAATCAAGATAATGATGGATAGTCACAAGCCATCAAGCAAAGAAGAACTGCTAAAGTTTCTGTGCCGGAAGCAGTGTGAAAGACTGGTGGAAAGCATGCCAAGACGCATGAAAGCTGTGAATAAAAATCATGGTTATTCCACAAAATATTGATTTCTGAACTCTTCCTGAGTTAAAACATTAGTATTGTTTCTAAATGATTATGAACTTGCTTTCTTTGCATTACTTGAGATCTGAAAACACTGTTTTTTTTGTGTGCTGGAGAACATGCCTTTTTGATCATTTAGAGCTATTTGACATGTAAGCAAGACAAGTGACTATTTTGTGCACCACACCCAGACCACAGCCTGTCTACCCTGAAAGTTTCCTGGGATACTTATCTTTAACATGGGAGTAATGAGTTGAATTGATGCATTTTATAATTTATTGCAAAAAAGACCAGTGTTGATAAAATCAATTTTTTTAATGTTCTGTCTGTGAACTGAAAGACGCTTAGCAACACTGTATAGGAGATGCAAAATATTTCAATTATTTTTGCTATACTACTATGTAGGCTGCTGCATTCAATGCCACATGGGTGCTAACTATTGATGAGCGGGCATGATCGGTAATGCTCGTTACTCGCCCGAGCATCATTGTACTTGCGGTACTCGGCGAGCACATAGAATTTCCAGGTTTGCTCAGCGGGAGCTCAGGTCCCCGCCCTGCATATTTGGCACCCTTTGGAGAGCAAATCAACATGCAAGGATTGTCTGCCACACACTGTACTGCCGTAGACATTTTGGTTGTGGCATTACAGTGATTGGCTGGCCACACAGCATCATCAGGTCTATAAGAAACCTGGCACCGCCCTGCTTGTCACATTCAGCTCCTGATTCAGACAGTGTAGGGACAGGTGCTGCCATGATAGGGTCAGATTTGGGGGTTTATCAGTTAGTGTGGGTATACCATCAGATTTTACACAAATCCAGCAAAACCAACAGTCATTCTAAGGACTAATTACGGAGTATATAGATTGCAGTGCTAGGTAGGCAGTGGAGTGTATGCGGTAAAAAATACAAAAATACAGGCCACATATTGAGTACTATGGTATATCTGTCAGAAGCCTGATCTATCCGTTGGCTACAAATTTGGGCATTTCAGGCCTCCAGTCCACTGTATTTGCTTTCTGTTACCCTAGTTCTATAAAGGATTTTTCTGTAAAAAAAAAAAATACAGGCCACATATTGAACATTGTGGTTTCTCTGTCAGATGCCTGATTCATCTGTGGGCTACAAATTTGGGCATTTCAGGCCTCCATTCCACTGTGTTTGCTGTCTGTTACCCTAGTTCTATACACTACTTTGGGGTAAAGAAAACAAAAATGCAGGCCATATATTGAGCATTGTGGTATCTCTGACAGACACCTGATCTATCTGTGGGCAACAAATTTGGGCATTTCAGGCCTCCATTCCACTGTATTTTCTGTGTGTCACCCTAGTTGTATACAGTATTTTGGGGTAAAAAATACAAAAATACAGGCTACATATTGAGCATTGTGGTATCTCTGTCAGATGCCTGATCCATCTGTGGGCTACAAATTTGGGCATTTTAGGCCTTCATTCCACTGTATTTACTGTCTGTTACCATGGTTTTATACAGTATTTTGGGGTAAAAATAAAAAAATACAGGCCACATATTGAGCACTGTGGTATATCTGTCAGACACCTGATATATCTGTGGGCTACACATTTTGGCAATTCAGACCTGCATTCCACAGTATTTGCTGTGTGTTACCCTAGTTCTATACAATATTTTTGGATAAAAAATATAAAAATATAGGCAACATATTGAGCATTGTGGTATCTGTCAGACTCCTGATCTATCCGTGGGCTACAAATTTGAGCATTTCAGGCCTACATTCACTTTTTTGCGGTGTGTTACCCTAGTTCTATACAGAATGTTTCTGTTTAAAAAAAAATATACAGGCCACAAATTCAACAGTGTGGTATCTCTGGTAAAAGCCTCCTCTATCTGTGGTCTAAAAATTGCAGCATTTGAGGGCTCTATTGAACTGGTTATTAACAACACTTTGTTAAAATTAAAAAATTGGCCTACAGTCCAGATAATTTAAACTATGGTTTTGAAGCACATAGGCTTGCTCCACATTCAGCCATTTGTAGTGAATGTGAAAAATATTGTAGAAGTCCATTTAAAATGTGCAATGCATATGGCAAGGGACAGGGAAGTGGACATGATGCTGATGGTGCATGCAGAGGCCGAGGCCATGGGCAAGCTGAAAGTGGGCCACAACAAACACCCACATCTTCTCGCTTGACCTTCCTGTCCCAATTACTAGAGGACTGCAGCACACCACTATTGAACCCAGAGCAGTGTCAAAAGGTTGTTGGTTGGATAGCAGATAATGCTTCCAGTCACTTTGTCACCACCATGTCTTCCACATGGTCAAGTCTGAGTAGCCGTGAGTCTGGACCACATATTATTCACCCTGATCCTCCTTCCTACCACCATTCTGAGTGCCTGGAGACAACTAATCCCACACTTGGACACTCTGAAGAGCTTTTCACTTTTCCATTTATAGATTCGGGACTCTCAGCCAGTCCACTTGAAGTGGGGCAACATGAGATCGCATGTAGTGATGCCCAAATATTTGAGCAGCCATGGTCAAACAAAGGCGACAGTGGGAACTTGCCACAAGAGGAGGACGATGAGGAGACACAATTGACAAAAAGTCAGGAGGAGGACCAGGGTGCAGATGTGGAAGACGAGATGGTGGATGATATAACAACTGACCCAAGCTGGCAGGAAGACATGCAGAGCAAAGACAGCAGCACACATGGGAAGGAAGCGAAGCATCGCAACAGGCAGGAAGAAGCAGTGTGGTGGTTGCAGATAGAAGGTGGGCATCCATTTCCCGTAACATCAACATGATGTAAATTGCCAGTTCAATTGTTAGGTCTTCCCGAGTCTGGTTGACTCTGCCGATAACCCCAAACAGGCCATTTGCACCACCTGCCATGTCAGCAACAGCAGAGGTAGCAAAACTATCAGCTTGACCACCAGCATGATCAGGCACATGGCAGCAAAGCACCCAACTTTGTGGGCTGAACCCTAGGCTTCAGGAACAGTGTCTGTGGGTGACACCACTACTCCTTCCACTGTTGTACGTGCAAGCCAATCCCCTGTCCATGGTGCCTGCGAAGATGCCTCGTGCCCTGCACCTGTTGTTTCCCACAGTCAACTAGCACCATCATCAAGCACGTCCTTGTCCAAGTGCAGCCTTATGTTGTCCATACTTCAGTCATTGGAAGGCAAGCAGAAATACACAGCCAACGCCCCACAGGGCAAAGTACTAAATTCACATATTTCTCTGCTTGAGCTCAAAATGTAGCCTTTTAGGCTTGTGTAGATGGAAGCTTTCTGCAACGTGATGGTGGCGGCCATCCCAAGCTACTCGGTCCCCGGCCACCACTATTACACTCGGTGTGCTGTCCCGGCTGTTATGATTTGGTGACCTTGGAGCAGCATGAAAACTTTCACTGGAGTAGGTGGTAACTATACTGACCAAATCCTGATCTTAACACCGCAACTGGAAGTAGCCGTGGGGTGTACCTAACAAGCCCTAGACACCTCATCATAGCCGGAGGACTAAATACCCCTAAAGATGGAAATAGGAATTCTACCTTGCCTCAGAGCAGAACCCCAAAGGATAGGCAGCCCCCTACAAATATTGGCTGTGAGTAGGAGAGGAAAGACAAACACAGGCAGAAAACAGGATTTAGCACATGAGGCCACTCTAGCTAAAATAGGAAAGGATAGAACAGAGTCCTGTGCGGTCAGTATTAAAACCCTTCCAAAAATATCCACAGCAGATTATACAAAAAATTCCTCCATCTATCTAAAGACGTGGAACGTATATCTGCAACTCCAGAGACTCCTACACTCAGGGCAGGAATACAATAAAAAAAACAAGCACACAGCTTGTGTGCCATAGAAAAAGAAACAGACACTTATCTTTGCTGAATTGGCAGCTAAGCAGGAGAAGCCAGACAGGGATCCAACACTTCCCAAGAAACATTGACAACTGGAAAGGACTAATGAGTCCTGCAAACCTAAATACCCCAGTCAGAATTGCAATTAGCAGATACACCTGTCCAGGACTGTAGGCCAGGGACAACTGCATTACCACCTACAACCACCGGAAGGAGCCCAAAAGCAGAATTCACAACACCCGGCATTACACAAGCATGTGTCCCTTAACATTACCCGTGCCCTCAACAATGCTATTACTGGGAAAGTCCACCTAACAACGAACACATGGACAAGTGTTTGTGGGCAGGGACGGTACATCTCACTGATGGCACACTGGGTTAATAGTGGAAGCTGGGACCCAGTTAGACCTAGGGATGGAACACGTCCTCCGGACACCGAGGATTTCGTGGCCTACATCAATCAGTGTTGCCTCCACAGTCTACAACTCCGACTCCTCCTTCTCCTCTTCGGCCTCCATTTGTGAAATGAGCACATCAGTCACAAGCTGGAAGCAGTGCAGCACTGCCTCAGCCAAGCGGTAGCAGACTGTGCTGAAGCTAATCTGCATAGGTGACAAACCACACAATGCTGAAGAGTTGTGGACAGCGCTGAAAGAGCAGTCAGATTTGTGGCTTACACTGCTGAACCTACAGCCAGGCATGGTCATGTGTGACAATCACTGGAACCTGGTGGCAGCACTGAGGTGAGGTGAGCTCACACATGTACCATGCCTTGCCCATGTGCTTAACCTCATCGTTCAATGGTTTCTCAAAAGCTACCCAGAGCTACTGGTTTTGTTTGTGAAAGTACGCCACCTGTGTGCACATTTTACAAAGTCTGTTAAAGTTTCAGCTGCCCTTGTCGTGCTTCAGCAGCGTTTGCAGCTTCACTGACTAGTGTGTGATGTCCCCATGAGTTGGAACTCTTCACTGCATATGTTGGAAAGGATTTGTGAGCAGAAGAGGGCAGTTGCTGACTATCAGCATCAACAAGGCTGTCGTTATTCAATTCAGACTCCACACATAAGTCCTCAGGAGTGGACATGGATGTCAGACATATGTACCATCCTACAAAAGTTTGAGGACTCCACGAAGATGGTGAGCAGCCATGACGCCATAATTAGGGTCACCGTCCCACTTCTCTGCATTCTGAAAAGCTCTCTGCTCACAATGAAAGAGGATGCATTGCAGGCAGAGCATGAGGACATGGAGCAAGGAACGATACAGGGTGATTACACTCTGCCCAACCTCTTGTCTTCCCAACGTGAATTGGTAGACAATGAAGAAGAGGAGGAGAAATAACAGGAGCTACTTTCATGTGTTATAGAAGGTACTACAAGCACAATTGTCATACCATCTGTTCAGAGTGGATGGCCTGAGGACAGGGAGGAGGAAGACAGCATGGTCAGTCATCCTGTTGGTGAAGACACGGAAGTCTTGCCTGTTAGCAGTTTGGCATGCATGGTTGACTTTATGTTGCGCTGCCTTTCCTGTGACCCTTGCATTATGAGAATTTTCAGTGATACTCATTACTGGTTAGTGCACTTCTAGACCCACACTACAAGGAGAACTTTCAATTTATCTTCCAGAGGCAGACAGGTCTACTAAAATGGTGCAGTACCAGAGGGCCCTTATTGCGGAATTATTAAAAAAATTCCCATTTTGAAAATGCTGACGGCAGACGTCATAGTTCGTTGGACAGCCAAGTAGTACAGGCGAGAGAGACACAACTCCAATCCTGGAGAGGCGGGGGAACACTGGCAAAGTTCTGGGAGGTTTTCTCAGACCCTCCCATTGCCCTGGCCCAGAGGTCCAGGGTACTGTCACAAGGAGTGCAATGTTTGGGAAGATGCTGAAGGAGAACCTTGCTGACTGTACCAATGTCCTCCGTGATTCCTCTGTGCCTTTTAATTATTGGGTATCCAAGATGGACATGTGGCATGAACTGGCTCTCCACGCCTTGGAGGCCCTGGCCTGCCCTGCCACTAGCATTTTGTGAGAGCGTGTTTTTAGTGCCGCTGGTGGAATTATAACAGATAAGCGCATCAGTTTTGGCTCTCGAACGGGGGCCGTGGTAACCAGCCTATATGGAATCCGTATGTGGGAGCTTCCTGGGAGATTGGACATGCAATTGTGAGAAATTTTATTCTTACAAATTGTTTTGCACTTGCAATCTTTCTTCTGGGTCTCCCCATATCTCTGGATAAAGGCTGCAAACACGGTTCAAAGAACCTACATCACCAGTGAGTTTTGTGTTTTGTCTGTTTATGTCCGTATGAGAGTTGAATAATAGAGTTATAAGATGATAAATGTTATCTGTATTTTCTGTCAATGTCAATATACTAATTAGTTGTGTAGTGTTTAGTACAGAGCTGGGATAGACTCTGTGCAGTGTTGTTATTTTGGTTATTTTGGATTGGCAGTTCATTATATGAAGCTGCATTTTGCAAAGGGCTGTGGTTTTTGTTTTTTAGCCTTAAGTGCTATCAGAGTGTCAGTGGACACTGCTGCAGTTTTTTTTTTACATAGAGTTGTGTTAATTCCAAAGTGCAAAAAAGGCAGGCTGTGTGAACCTTGTATGTATGTCTATGAAGAACCTCTGAATGAGATGAGAGGTGAGTAATTGAGTATAAGGGATAAATAAATACCTGATTGATGAGGGGGTCCGTTAGGTGTGATTCTCTGTATGTGACAGAAGACATTATTCAACTCAATTTGAGCTGAATTAGGTGGAGTGATTGAGATAAGGGATTTTCTTGTTAAAATCAACTGAAAAGTGAAAGGAAAAAAAAATCCCTGAATGAGCTTGTATGAATGAATGATCACATAAGTATCATTACTTATCTAATTGTTGCTGAGGGTCCAGGATGGATGAGTTGTGGATATTTTTAATGAACATTTAATTTACATCTGAGATTCAATGAATCCCGTGTTATATATGGTTTGACATTGTATAGGTTTCTATATGTGTTTTGGCCGGACGCAGTCAGAATCAGCTTATTCAAGTTGTGCAGTGTTCTGCCTGTATAGAGAAATTGTTTGTGATACCGAGAGGATGATTGTTTTGAAGAGATTATGTCTGAAAACTGCTGTATTCTGTTTCTGTGTGAAAGACACTAAATTTCTAAAATTCTGATGGGAGTGGCAGCTGCGCGATTGCTTTCTCCTTCTGTGTGGAGTGATGCTGTGAGTCCTTATCTCAGCTGAGTGTCAGAGGGGGGCATGGACCTGCGCTCAAGATTCTCTGAATATTCTGTCTTTGGTGTAGTACATGCTGGGAGATTTGTGTTTAAAACAATAGTACTGTATTGAAGTAGAATAGAAATATTATAAGTTGAGGTTGGATGTTGAAAGTTAAAGAACTGTGCCTATTTTAGAGCAAATTTGTGAAAGATTGTTTGGTTATCAATCTGATTCAAAGATTCGTAAAAAGATTCACCTGCTTCAAGTTGAGTGATTGATATATAGCAAATTGAGGATCAACAGAGGAGGTAGCCAACTGCACTGCTGAGGCTACGTTCACATTTGCGTTTTGTTTGGCGCAGCGTCGGCAACGCAACGCACAACGCATGCAAAACACATGCACAACACAGCGTTTTGTGACGCATGCGTTCATTTTTTGCATGATTTTTGGCGCAGAAAAAACTGCATCATGCAGTGTCCTCTGCACCCTGACAGTTGCAGCAAAATGACGCATGCATCACAAAACGCAAGACAACGCATGTCCATGCGCCCCCATGTTAAATATAGGGGTGCATGACACATGCGTCGCCATGGCTGTGCCCGACGCTGCGCCGCACAATGCTAATGTGAACGTAGCCTGATGTAGTAGGTGAGAGGCCTAACACATCAGGGCCTTCTTGCTACAGTCAGCTGTTTTTTTGTTACAGGTCAGAGGTGGTTTAGCCTTCCCATTCCATGGAGCTGAGATAGTGGGTTAGAGGCCTAACACATCAGGGCCTTCCTTTTCTAGCCAGCTGATCTAATGGGTGAGAGGTGGTTTAGCCTTCCCATTACATCCTTTAGGTCTACCGGGTGAGAGGTGGTTTAGCCTTCCCGCTAAATCTCGACTCTCGCTCTAACTTGCCACGTGTGGCCACCCATAGATAAGGTAAGGCACACTAATAAGGGCATTTGCAGAATAAAGGTGAGCTGTGAAGAATAAGTTAAAGCCATGAGCAACTTGCAGTCAGGGCCCCAATGGGATCTAGAACCGCTATGCAGATTGTAAAAGACAGAGAAGGAAAGGAAGCAGTGAAAGATGTGGGGCCAATTTTGAAAAAGGCAAACATGCCAGAGTGTGGATGTTTGGATGTACAAAAAAGGCACAAACAAGGGAGGAAAATAGCAAGTAAATAAATGGTGTCTGAGAGAGTGCAGCAGTACGGAAGTAAGGTATATTATGAATGTTTTGATGCTCAAAAGTCTGACTAAGACCGACACATTACTGCTACCATCATACCTTTGTAGGACCAGAGACCCAGACAAGACAGATGGACTTGTAAACACTGTGGTCAGACAAACCCAAACTGGAGAAATACTTGTATGACCTGTGCTGCAACCTGACCTAAGTGAATTGCACTGAATCCTGTCCAGACAAGATCACATGTAGTGACATAAGAAGCTGACACAGGAGTGTGGTTAGTGGGTAGTGGGGACATAGACTTTTTGGGAGTAAGCTGACAGTAATCCTTTTGGGAAGGAAGCTGTAAAACAGCATGTCACCCCCACTGATCATCTAGTCACTTCCACCACCAGACCCACTACCAGAGTACCAACCACATCAGGACTAAGGCTGGTTTCACATTTGCGTTTTTTGCCGCTGCGTTTTAGCGCAAAAAAACACATGCGTTTTTTTCTATACTTAACATTAAAAACGCATGTGTTTTTTTGCATGCGTTTTGCCGCGTTTTGACGATGCATGCGTCGTTTCTTTGCTTGTGTTTTGTTGCGGAAATGCAACATGTAGTAATTTCTATCGGCGTTTTTTTACCGCAAAAAACGTATTGCTGTCTATGTAAACGCATGCGTTTTTAAGCACATGCGTTTGCTTGCATTATTAAACGCATGGGTTTCAATAGAAAAACACAAGAATACACACTGATAAGCCACCCCCCAACCCTAACCCTAACCCTAAAGTGATCCTAACCCTAACCCTAACCCTAGGGATTCTAACCCTAACCCTAACCCTAACCCTAGGGATCCTAACCCTAACCCTAGGGATCCTAACCCTAACCCTAGGGATCCTAACCCTAAACCTAACCCTAGCTATTTCTGTTTATAGTGGGTTTTCTAGTTGATTTTGATGATTGGCAGCTGTCACACACTTCTCATCATGCATTTCAAAAACACAAACGCAGGAAAAAACGCATGTAAACGCGTCAAAACGCCGCGTTTTTTTACCACATGCAAAAACGCATGCATCTAAAAAACGCAGCATTTGCACGCGTTTACATGCGTTTTTTTCACCACCTGCGTTTGCGTTTAAAACGCTGCGTTTTTAAACGCAAATGTGAAACTAGCCTTAGAAGGATGGGCAGGGTAAGACAGATGCAGGAGTATTATCCCTGGAGGCCCTCTGACTAGCTAGCTATGCTAAAACAATTGGCTGACCCTGAGACCCAACCTTTCCCGTTTTACAGACAAATAAAGACAATATGAGGGACGTATAAGGGCACCTGGGCAGACCTAGAGAGTTTGGTGAGCACTAGGGTTGAGCGAAACGGATTGGACAAATTCAAAAGTCGCCGACTTTCGGCAAAGTCGGGTTTTGTGAAACCTGACCTGATCATAGCGTGAGATCAGCCATGAGGTCGGCAATCTTCGCGCCAAAGTCGCATTTCGTATGACGCTTTCAGTGCCATTTCTTATCCAATGAAGGAGGAGGCAGAGTGTGGGCAGCGTGATGACATGGGTCTCGGTCCCCACCATCTTAGAGAAGGGCATTACAGTGATTGGCTTGCTTTCTGCGGCGTCACAGGGGCTATAAAGGGGCGTGCCGCAGCTTCATCAGAAGAAGGGATATAGTTAGGGAGGGAAGATTAACCCCGAAACTGCTTGTGCTGTAGCGATTTCCACTGTCGAACACTACCTTTTCTTTGCAGGGACAGTGGAGGTTTTTTTTGTGCATCAGCTCTGTAGCTTTTTAGGCTGCCCTATAAGGCTCCCTGATAGCTGCATTGCTGTTTGTACGCCGCTGTGCAAACCAACTGCTTTTTTAAAAGCAAAAATCCTGTTGCTCCTTTCTGCACAGTTCTCTTGTTTCTTTGTCCACACTTTTGTGTGCAGCAGTCCTTTTTATTGCTGCCAAACTTGTCCTGAGATCATTGTAGGGAGATTGAAATTGTACTACAGCGCTTTTATTTTTTATATATCTTCCAGCCACGTTCTGCCACTTACATTGTGTAGTGTAATACACTGGGCCTGATTTTTGTTGCAGTCTCCTCCAAATAAAAGGGAGATTTAAATTGGCACTAAGTGGATCTACGTCACAGTTCTGTTAGTTTGTCGTACATCTTCCAGCCACGTTCTGCCACTTACATTGTGTAGTGTAATACACTGGGCCTGAGTTTTGTTGCAGTCTCCCCCCCCAAAAAAAGGGAGATTTAAACTGGCACTAAGTGGATCTACGTCACAGTTCTGTTAGTTTGTCGTACATCTTCCAGCCACGTTCTGCCACTTACATTGTGTAGTGTAATACACTGGGCCTGAGTTTGGTTGCAGTCTCCCCCAAATAAAAGGGAGATTTAAATTGGCACTAAGTGGATCTACATCACAGTTCTGTTAGTTTGTCGTACATCTTCCAGCCACGTTCTGCCACTGACATTGTGTAGTGTAACACACTACACCTGAGTTTTGTTGCAGTCTCCCTCCCCAGAAAAAGGGAGATTAAAATTATCCACAAGTTTATATACACCTTCTAGCTTGTTTCACAGAACCATATAATGGTTATTATTTTGTTTAGATTTTTCCAAAAGTCTGGTGGAAGAGGCCGTGGGCGGGCGTTGCCAGCTGGTACTGATGGTGGTGTTGGTGGTGGTGGAGCATCTGGTGGTAGTGGGAAAAGCAAAATAGCTCCAAAGGCTCGAGGTGTTGAGCCAGCGTCATCATCTGGCTACACAAGGCCTCGAAGGCTCCCTTATCTGGGAGTAGGAAAACAGGTTTTAAAGCCGGAGCAGCAGAAACAAGTTTTGGCTTTCCTTGCTGACTCAGCCTCTAGCTCTTTCGCCTCCTCTTCAGAAGGTTCGAAATCTAAAAGCAGCGAGTCGTCAGTGGATGCTCCCGGTCAGGAACAAGTCGCTTCCTTGTGTCCTTCACCCAAACCAAAAGTGAAGGATGCGGCAGGCGAAACTACAGTTTACTCCATGGAGCTCTTTACACATACCGTGCCTGAGTTAGAGAGGGAAATTGTTAAAAGCCCATTACAAGATGAATCGGACATGGAGTGCACAGATGCAAAGCCACAGCTAGATTATTATGCTGTTCCATTGACTCAGATCACTACATTGCTGTCGCAGAGTACTGAGCCAGAATCGGACCCTGATGAGACTATGGTGCCCTGTCCCGAATGCTAAAGCACCTTACACGGTGACACAGAGGAAGGTGCACATGACATTGAAGAGGAGGAGATAGATGACCCAGTTGTTGACCCAGACTGGCAGCCATTGGGGGAAGAGGGTGCCGCTGCCATTAGCTCTGAAGCGGAGGAGGATGATCCGCAGCAGCCATCTACATCGCAACAGCTGTCATCTGGCAGGCCCGTATCAGGCCAAAAACGTTTGTCAAAAACAAAAACAGTTTTAGGACAGCATGGCCATCCGGTGAAAGTAGCACAGCGTGCAATGCCTGAAAAGGTATTCCACAGTAGGAAGAGTGCAGTGTGGCAATTTTTGAACCAAGGTCCGAATGATCAGTCAAAAGTTATCTGTAAGAAATGCTCAAAGACCTATAGCAGAGGGAAGAATCTTCAAAATTTAAATACAACGTGCATGCTTAGACATTTAATCAGCATCCACTTGCAAGCCTAGCTAACTACCAAACGTCCCGTACCGTTGGTGCACCTGCTCAGAAAGGAGGTAGTCAGCAATGCTGCATTGCTTCCCTCACTGTAAGCCCACCGGTTAGGACACCACCAGCAGCAAATGTGGAGGTATCGTCGCAAGGCCAAAGCAGTCAGGGAATCACAAGGTTATTAGTAGGAAACACTGTATGTAGGCCAACATCGAGAATACCATCACAAACCCTCTCTCAATCCGCCTTGTCCACCATCACCACCACCGCTAGTTCCACCATATGCACCTCTCCAGTCCAGCTCACCCTACAAGAGACTCTCATTAGGAAAAGAAAGTACACATCCTCTCATCCGCGTACACAGGGTTTGAACGCCCACATTGCTAGACTAATCTCGTTAGAAATGATGCCCTACTGGTTGGTTGAATGCGAAGCTTTCAAAGCCCTGATGGCCTACGCAGTACCACGCCATGACCTACTTAGTCGACACTTCTTTGCAAGAAAAGCCATCCCAGCCCTCCATCAGCATGTCAAAGACCGCATTGTCCATGCACTGAGGCAATCAGTCAATAGAAAGGTGCACCTCACAACAGATGCATGGACCAGTAGTCATGGCCAGGGACGTTATGTGTCCATCACGGCACACTGGGTTAATGTGGTGGATGCAGGGTCCACAGGGGACAGCCATAGTGGGACAGATCTGCCTAGCCCACGGTCTAGGAAACAGTTGGCTGTAGGCGTTTGCCACCCCTCTTCCTCCTTCTCCAGAAGCGAAAGCTTGTCCACAAGAGCGTAGTCGCATGACCACTCCACCCGCAGCTGCCAGTGTTACACACGAGGTGTCCCATTATCGAACAGCTAGTGGTAAGCGTCAGCAGGCTGTATTAGAAATGAAGTGTTTGGGCGACAACAGACACACCGCATAAGTACTGGCCGAGTACTTGCAGCAACAAACTCAGTCATGGCTGGGCAGTGTACATCTTGAGGCAGGCAAGGTAGTCAGTGATAACGGAAGGAATTTTATGGCTGCCATAGCCCTTTCAGAACTTAAACACATACCTTACCTGGCTCACACCTTGAACCTGGTGGTGCAGTGCTTCCTGAAAAATTATCTGGAGTTACCAGCCCTGCTCCTGAAGGTGCGAAGACTTTGCTCGCACATCCGCCGGTCGCCCGTACACTCCAGCCATATGCTGAACCATCAGCGATCGCTGAATCTTCCCCAGCACCACCTAATAATCGACGTTGCAACAAGGTGGAACTCCACACTGCACATGGTTCAGAGGCTGTGCGAACAGAGGCATGCTGTAAATAATTTGTGGGAGGATACACATACACGGGCAGGCAGTTGGATGGCAGACATGGAGTTGTCTGGTGTGCAGTGGTCGAAGCTCCAAGACCTCTGTCAAGTCCTTCAGTGTTTTTAGAAATGCACATTGCTGGTAAGTGCAGACAACGCCATCATAAGCATGAGCATCCCACTAATGCTTCTTCTGATGCAAAGTTTGACGCACATTAAGGAGCTGGCGTCTGCAGCCGAGGAGGAGGGAAGCCTTGATGACAGCCATTGTCTGCTCAGGGAACTCTCATGGACAAGGTGGTGGACAAAGAGGAGGAGGATGATGGGGATGAATATTTATGGGAGGAGGATGCTTCACAGGGGGGCAATAGAAACTGGTGGCATTGCAAGGTCAGGTACTGGGTTTTTGCGGGACACAAGTGATGTTGATTTGCAAGAAAGTGCTCCTCAACCCAGAACAAGCAGTGAATTGACACCTGGAACATTGCCCCACATGGCTGAGTATGCCTTGCGTATCCTAAAAAGGGACCCCCGCATTATCAAAATGATGACTGATGACGATTACTGGTTGGCCTGCCTCCTGGATCCATAATAAAAAGGAAAATTACAAAATATCATGCCACATGAGAACCTTGAGCAAATATTGGCTACCAAACAAGCAACTGTTGTAGACCGTTTGGTTCAGGCATTCCCAGCACACAGCAGCGGTGATGTTTCTCAAACGAGCCGTAGGGGCAACATGGCAGAAGGTGTTAGAGGTGCACAAATCCGAAGTGGCGTTGCACAGAGGGGTTTTATGACCAGGTTGTGGAGTGATTTTGCAATGACCGCTGACAGGACAGGTAGTGCCGCATCGATTCAAAGTGACAGGAGACAGCATTTGTCCAGTATGGTTATGAACTACTTTTCCTCCCTTATCGATGTTCTCCCTCACAGGTCATTCCCCTTTTATTATTGGGCATCTAAAATAGACACCTGGCCTGAATTGGCAGAATAAGCATTACAGGATCTTGATTGCCCTGCTATCAGAAAGAGTGTTCAGTGCTGCTGGTTCAATACTGACCGAAAAAATTACACGTCTGGCTACCCAGAATGTTGATGATCTAACCTTCATTAAAATGAACCAATCATGGATTTCAAATTATTTTGCCCCACCTTCTCCTGCTGACACGTAGCTTGCCTGAAAAATGTCTTGCTTTTGGCCTCCTCTTACTGACTTCTCCAATTCCGCCATTTGTAGCTGCTGAATGTCCACCATAGGCCATTTTTATACCTCCCTAAATGGGCTGACTCCCCCCACAGGGCCGTGGTCACCACCTGGCGCAAGCACTCGTGCAAGTGCTGTTTGCCTGGACAGGTGGGTGCACCCACTCTTGGGCGATGGCAATGGCACAGGGTCCCTCATAGTACAATGAAGTGTCTCTGGCGGTGGTGGTGCACAACCAACATCAGACACACCATCGTAATATGAGGGGCCCTGTGCCAGTACCTCCACCCACGAGAGAGTGTTCCCCCCAGCTCAAACAGTGCTCTACTACTTGCAATACTTACATCTCCCTGCTCCACCACTGTGTATTCTGTGCTGTTAAATCCTTCAATGGCACTGCCAATACAAATTTGTTGAAATGATAGATGATAAATACAATATACAGGGGCCCTGGCCTCCATTTAGACCAGTTAATACTTTGCGCCTACTACCACTGTCTGCTACTCAGCAGAGGAGCCCACCCCAGTACCTAGCTATTCCACCTGTTTAGTCCTGTTACCAATTTTGAACTGCTTTTAGCCTATTTTTGTATTTAAGCCTACTAACCGTGTTTACGCCACTCATTACAGTTGTCCTCTACTGAACAAAGCTAGGCCGCCTGTTTAGTCTTGTTACCTATTTTGAACTGCATTTAGCCAACGTTTTATTTTGGGCCTACTAACTGTGTCTGCGCCACTCATTACAGTTGTCCTCACTGAACAAAGCTATGCCGCCTGTTTAGTCCTGTTACCAATTTTGAACTGCTTTTAGCCTACTTTTGTATTTGAGTCTACTAACTGTGTCTGCACCACTTTTTACAGTTGTCCTCCACTGAACAAAGCAATGTCGCCTGTTTAGTCCTATTACCAATTTTGAACTGCTTTTAGCCTACTTTTTTATTTTGGGCCTACTAACTGTGTCTGTGCCACTCATTACAGGTGTCCTCCACTGAACAAACCTAGGCCTCCTGTTTAGTCCTGTTACCAATTTTGAACTGCATTTAGCCTACTTTTTTATTTTGGGCCTACTAACTGTGTCTGCGCCTCTCATTACAGTTGTCCTCCACTGAACAAAGCTATGCCGCCTGTTTAGTCCTGTTACCAATTTTGAACTGCATTTAGCCTACTTTATTATTTGGGCCTATATCTGTGTTTCCTCCTCATCCTGCCCATTGCCCAGCCACTGCTAGATGAGTCTGCTGGTACATTGACCCAGACCACTACATTCCCCTTGCACTCCACACTGCCTGAATCTGACCCTGCTGAAAGTCAGGTTCCCCTTCCCACATACTATACCACCTTACACGGGAACAAAGAGGAAGGTGCACATGAAAGTGCAGGTTCCTTCATCAGGTAGGGAGGCATACTCGTTGGCAACATTACTGGCACAGGGCCCCTCATAGTACGCAAAACTGTCTCTGGCAGTGGGAGGTGCCACCCGCCGTCAAACACACCGCTGTACTATGAGGGGTCCTGTGCCAGTGCGAAGTGCCAACGAGTGGGCCCCCCATGCTTGCTCTGGATCACAGCACTTGCAAAGTTGAAATACTTACCTCTCCCTGCTCCACCGCTGTGACATATTCTGCGTTTCCTGGGCCCACGAAAATCTTGAGCCAGCCCTATTCCCCCACAACTTTAGCCAAATGACCCCTTGTTTTCAATGCCTAACTATTATTATAAAGTAAATTAAGATTGACAAGCTTAAGAAATAAGAATTGATGTTTTTGGCATTAAAATAGGCACTGTAGGTGTTTTCCTGTCCTCCACTCACTGCCGACTTTGATTCCCCATTGACTTGCATTGGGTTTCGTGTTTCAGTGGGCCCCCGACTTTTCGAAATAATTGGCTGATTTCACCCGACTCGATCCTAAAAAGTAAAAGTCGCTCAACTCTAATCCCAACATGTATATTATCTATATATCCATAACCTAATTTCTTTGAAACGCTTTGAAAACAGACACTGAAGAGAAATCTAATTTTAGTTTTAAATATCCACTAAAATGTACAAAATGTAGATAGATAGATAGATAGATAGATAAATAGAATTCAAAGCAAGTCATTTTACTATATACCTGTGCTGAATTTCAGACTGATGGACCATTCTGATGCTATTATCTAGTATGCTATGACTAACAACAATTCACTGAGCTCATGGTATACCACTTGACATGTAATGGATTCTGCCACTTATTATTATATGTTCCCTGTGGCCAACAGAGCATGTAGCAGCCTTCATTCTGGTAATGGCACAACAAAATCATAATAGCTCAATTTAGGAACAACAATTCTAAGTCTGAATTGGACCCCTGTATGCCTGTCAACAAGATACCTGGGAATGGGAATCACAACTGTCAAGATGTCTAGTGAATGTCTTTGACTTTCAGAAATATTTCCTGTTTGAGCAGAGAACTTTAATGCCTATAAAGGGAATATGCAATGGTGTATTAAGGCAGATTATGCACTGTTGCCTTTAAAGGGCTATAACTTCACATGAGTCAAAAGCAAGGGTTTGATTTAAACCTGTATTAATATGTAGTTAATAGTGATGGGTGAGTATACTCGTTGCTCGAGATTTCACGAGCATGATCAGGGGGTCTCCGAGTATTTGTAAGTGCTCGGAGATTTAGTTTTTGTTGACACAGATGCATGATATGCAGCTGCTAGCCAGCATAAGTACATGTGGGGGTTGCCTGGTTGCTAGAGAATCCCCACAAGTAACCAAGCTGGCTAACAGATGTAAATCATTCAGCTGCGGCGATGAAAACGAAATCTCCGAGCACTAAAAAAATACTTGGAGGACACCCGAGCGTGCTCGGGAAATCTTGAGTAACAAGTATACTCGCTCATCACTAGTAGTTAACATAAAGACAAACAAAATAAAAATTGCCAAAAATCTAAACTAAATCTACATCTACATTTTAGAAATGAATCTATTGAATGTCACAACTCTTATCAGATTACCTGGGGCCAGGGATTCCTACCCTTTCCCTAACACAATGGGCGCTCTAGCTATCCCTCCTCCCCGGATTACTTCTGATGGTGAAAATACCAGGGTCAAATACCTTGCTGAATTTTTGAATCAGCCCAATACACGTCCCCCTCTCCCACCCAGGGAAGTGGAGAGTAGTAGTGTATGAAAATACACAAACCAGACAAACAAGGAAGGATTCAAAAGTATAAAGGAAAAATACTAATCATAAAAATATGCACTCACAGACAATAGTGGTAAACACCTTGGTAAAAAGCAATGCAAACCAAATAGCAGAGGAAGAGTATTTGCAAACTGCCAAAAACTCCAAGCAACACTCACAGAACAATACTTCAAACATCTCTACCAACAACCGATTCCTTCACTCCTCACCAGGCAGTACAAGACTTAACACTGGCAAACCAGATTGCCAGAGGCGAGCATATATAGCAGAAGGGAGTGGCCAATACTGCACAGCTGAGTTCATCAAAGCAGTAAAGCTTCAGAGACTCTAAGCTAAGCAGTTCAACCCCTGCACTGCTAACAAAAACCTGCACCATTTAATATGAAGGAGACGTGGTTCTAATCAGTGCAGGAGTATGTGAAATCAGATGCTGAGGTCTTTTGACCCCTCTCTGTGATGGTAAACCAGTGTAGCACCCCCCATTTCTAAGAGGGACCTCCGGAACCTCAGGGCCAGGTTTGTCGGTGTGAGCCACATGAAAGGACTGGATCAACCTGACTGCATGGGACATCAGATGCTGGTACCCTAATCCTCTCTTCAAGGCTGTAACCCTTCCAGTGTACCAGATAGTGAAGACACCAATGAAATAAGCAAGAATCCCCAATATTAGCTATCTGAAACTCCAGATTCCCATCAACAATGAATGGAAATGGAGGTGGGGGTAATGATTCAGAGGATCGAAAAGTAGTTTTCAAGCAGAGACCGGTGAAGCACATTATGAATCCTAAAAGTAGGTGGCAAAGCATGGTGGCATGCTATAGGACTGACAATAGCCACAGTCTTGTAAGGACCAATAAACCTGGGACCCAGTTTCGAAATATCGACCTTTAACTTGATGTTCCTTGAGGATAACCACACCAAATCACCACACACAGGTCTGGATCCACAAAACGTCTTCTATCAGCCACACTCATATTTTGACCCCAGCTTCTTTAAATGATTAAGAACTTCTTGCCACACTGATGTAACAAATTGTGAAAATTGTTCCTCTTCAGGTATTCTTGAGGAATGATTCCTATTAAAAGAGCTGAGCTGAGGATGAAACTCGCAGGCCCCAAAGAACGGGTACTTACCAGTAGACTCATGACAATGGTTTTTCACAGCAAATTCAAACCAAAGCCTCGAGATTCTCTGACATAAAACACCTAAGATATGTCTCAAGATTCTGATTAATGCATTCAGTTTGCCCATTATACCGTGAATGAAAGGTCGAAAACAACAGATGGATCCCTCACCATGTGCAAAATGCTTTCCAAAATTTGGAAATAAATTCCACTCCCAGGTCAGAAACAATATCGGTAGAAATCCAATCTCACAATTTCTTTGACTAAAATTTGTGCCAATGTCTTGGCATTGGCTAAAGTGGATAGCTCAATGAAAGGAGACATGCTGCTGAACCTGTCCACTGCCTCCAAAATAATTGTATTACCTGCAGATACAGGTAAATGAGTAATTAAATCTATTGATAAATGAGTCCAAGGTCTACTGGGAATCGCCAATGTTTGGAGAGACCCAGATGGCTATGTATCATGGGTCTTAGAACTCGCACACACACTAAAGGCAGCTACATACCCCTGATCATCATGATGCACCCCAGACCACAAAAAAAGCCAGGTAAGGAGATCTGTGGTGAATTTACTGCAAGGATGTCCTACCAAGACCGAATCATGATTTTCAGTTATAACTTTATGACGGAGATTCACAGATATGAACAGTTTACCTTTCGCAAGGTTAGAACTTATAGCTGCAATAACTACTCTTTTCTGCAGTATAGGAACCGATTCACAATTATCTCCACCCCCAGGAAAGCAATGGACTAAGGCATCTGCTTTAACCCCTTAGTGACCGAGCCAAATTTTTGAAATCTGACCAGTGTCACTTTATGTGGTAATAACTCTGCAACGCTTCAACAAATCCCAGTGATTTTGAGATTGTTTTTTCGTGACACATTATACTTTATGATAATGGTAAATTTTGTTCAACATTTTTTGTGTTTATTTATAAAAAATATCAAAAATTTGAGAAAAATGTTAAAAAATTAGCAATTTTCTAAATTTGAATGATTATCCCTTTAATCCAGATAGTCATACAACAGCAAACCATTAATAAATAACATTTACCACATGTCTGCTTTACATCAGCACCATTTGTAAAATGTTATTTTATTTTGTTAGCATTTTAGGAGGTTTAAAAATGTAGCAGCAATTTTTCATTTTTTCAAAGAAATTTACAAAATTTATTTTTTTAGGGACTTATCCATGTTTGAAGTGACTTTAGGGGTCCCATATATTGGGAAACCAACAAACGTGATACCATTTTAAAAATAGCACCCCTAAACATATTGAAAACTGCTGTCAGGTAGTTTATTAACCCTTCAGGTGCTTTACAGGAATTAATGCAAAGTGGTATGACAGAAATGAAAATGTGTATTTTTACCACCTAAATGCCTCTAACTTCTAAACAGATTACTACAGCCGTCAGACTCTAAGGCCACTATTTGGTCATGAATTGCCATGGCAAACATCAGGACAACAAAATCATGATCTGAGGGCACCAATTGTGACAAAGAAGAAGCCCCCACACTCTGTTAACCATTTATAATGATGTAGTCACTATTGACAGCAGCATCTAAGGGGTTAAACAGATTTAGATGGTGCAAATACTGATCGTGGCTGGTACAGCAAGTTGTCAGCTATAGTGTACAACCGACAGATGCTGGATTGTCATCTGTATGGGGAGGCTATTCTCTTATATCTCAGGTCAGTTAAAAGACGTATTGGCGGTCATTAAGGGGTTAAGATTCTTATTCCCCAGCCTATAAGTAACAAAAATATGAATCTGGTGAAGAATAAAACCACATTGCCTGTCTAGGCATCAGATGCTTAGGAGATTCTAAATATAACAGATTTTTATGATTAGTGACTACCATGACCGGATGAACTGCCCCTTCTATAAAGTGACACCACTCTTCAAAAGCCCACTTTATTTCCAAGAGTTCACTGTGAAAAATGTCATAGTTTTTCTCAGCAGACAATAGTTTTTTAGAAAGGTATGCACACAGACGCCATTCACTAGGAGATGCACCCTGTGATAATACAGGCCCCAAATGTCCAGACACCAAAGCATCTTCTACAAAAAATAGCTGAGTGATGTTGGGCTGTATAATGATTGGCACAGTGGCATAACAGCTTTTCAAGGTGTCAAAAGCCTCCTGGGATGGATTGGACCATATGGAAAGATTTATCCCTTTTCTGGTCATATGCGTCAAAGGTCTGGCCACTATTGAAACTTTTTTTATGTACCTTTGGTAGAAGTTGGCGAAACCCAGAAACCATTGTAAGGCTTTTAGGTCCTTAGGATGATCCCTATCTAGCACTGCCAGGACTATCACCAGATCCATGCAAAAACCAGTGTATGACAAAAAATAACCCAGAAATGGAATCTCCTGAACCAAGAATGTGCTTGAGTATCTGAATGTCCTTCCTGATGTACCTTGTGTAACTCGAAGTCAAGTGAATAAATCAAAATGACAACAAGATAGATCACAATAAACTGCAGATGACTAAAAATGTCATTAACAAAGTGTTGGAAGACAGTGGGAGCATTAGTCAAATGTCATCACAGGTTTTCATACTGTCTTTCAGGTGTGTTGAAGACTGTAGTCCTCTTATCCCTCTCTGTGATATGAAGGAGATTATAAATCCCCTGAGATCCAGTTTAGAAAATCATTTGGCTACCTCACTCTGATTAAACAGGTTTGGGATGAGAGGAAAAAGATATGGATCCTGGACCGTGATGTGATTGAGTTCTCAAAAGTCTAGGTAAGGGAGTAACTTCCCATTTTTTTCTCGACAAAGTAAAGCACTGCACCAAAGGGAGATGAAGAAGGTTTGATATGACCCTTTGACAGACTTTCAGCATTATAGTCTTCATGGCTGGCATCTTTGGAACAGAGATATCGTATAACCTGCTCTTTGGCAGCTTGTCCCCAGGAATAATATTAATGACTCAATTATAATTATGATGTAAGGAAAGTTCCTGACAACCCTGTTCTGAAAACACATTCCTGAAGTCAGACAGGCATTCAGGTAGAGATTGGGTACCACCTCCCTATTCTGCTAGTCTACCACAGGGTTATGAAGTTTAAGACAAGGTAGTCCAAGAACCATAGGAGAGGGCTTGCCCTTTAACACATAACAGTCTTAAAATTTTGAATGCATGGCCCCTACCTTCAGTTGCAAGATATGAATGACCTGAGTAAAAACCCTGGCTCAAGGGTGCAGAGTTGATAGCAATAATATGTGTTGATCTAGACAAATCTTGTGGTTTGCGGCCAAATGGGCCTGGATGAACCTAGCGTTGATCAAATGAAACCCCACTGCTCAGAAAGGCATAAATTACCACCTTATCTTTGCCAAGATGCATCTCAGCTGGTAAAAAAAAATTGAGGTCTCACAATGGAGGAAATATGTACTCCCGAGTTGCCAAACTCCCAGAAAACTGAGCTCCGTAGTTTTCCCGGGATACTGATTAATGGGGGATTTGGAAGGACAAGCACCAACAAATTGACTCTTTCCACAATAGAAAAACATACTCCCCCTTTATGCTGAACAACAAAACTTGTCACCCCACTCAAGTGCATGGGCTAATCCTTAGAATCAGACCCAAGTTCTCATGACTATTGCCCCCCAAAAAAAAATTGAAGTGATAGTTGGGAGTAATAGTGTGTGAATATACACAAACCAAACAAGGAAGGATATACAGGGATTAAGGAAAAATACCAATCATACAAATGTGCACTTATAGAAAACAAAGGGAAAAACAGGGCAGAAAAGGAATGTAAACCAAATAGGAGAGGAAGAAGATCTGCAAACAGTCAAAATGTCCAGGCAACAGTCACAGAAAAATGCTCCAAACACCTCTACCAACAACTGACTTCTTAACTACTTACCAGGCAGTACAATACTTAGCATTGACAATCTAGATTGCCAGAGGTGATTATATATAGTAGAGGGGAGTGGCCAATACTGCACTGCTGAGATCATTCAAGCAGGGAGGATTCAGAGACATGAAAACCAGAAAAAGACGAAAAAATCCTAAAATATTTAGGAAAAAACAAAAACAGGCAGAAATGCTTACTTGTCTAAATGGGCCTCAATACAAATGCACTAACAGGGTGCAGCGGACCCAAGTAAAATGGCAACTACACAGGTGCAATAATACCAAATGAGACAGCCAGCCAGGATTCAGAGACACTAAGCTGAACAGTTTAACCCCTGCACTACTAAAAGAAACCTATCCAGTTTAATATGAAGGAGACATCCTTCTAATCAGCGCGGGAGTATGTGAAATCAGATGCTGCAGTCTTCTTTTCCCTGTCTGTCATGGTAAGCCCGTGACAGTTCCCCTCCTTCTATGAGGAACCTTCGGAACCTCGGGGCCGGGTTTATCAGATTGTGCAGCGTGAAAGGACTGAATCAACCAGACCACAAGGGACATCAGATGCTGGTACTAACATCCTCTCTTCAGGACCGTAACTCTTGCAGTCTACCAGATAGAGGACAGACTGACGAACCAAGATTTTACAATTTTAGTTAACTGAAACTCCAGGTTCCCATCAACAATGACCAGACATGGAGGTAAACACGTGTCACGGAAACTAGACAACAAACTGTAAATAAATCTGCCCCACAACAGCCAAACACTGATGCATTGTTACAATTTACAGACAATATCTTCATGACATACATTTTTCCAAATCCTGGGTATTCTAAAGATGTATGTTAAATAATGTTCCTCCATATGTAAAACTTTCAGGTGCATAAATGTTCTGTAAATGAAAAATGTTCTAATTTAAGACAGAAAATGAAGTAAATTATAGTGCAAAACTATGCCAGCCCCTAACTGGCAGATATTTCAATGTCTGGCATATAAACTACCAGAGATGCATAAATCTTATTAACCCCTTCTTGACCTTGGGATTTTTCGTTTTTCCGTGTTCGTTTTTCACTCCTCTCCTTCCCAGAGCCATAACTTTTTTATTTTTCCGTCAATTTGGCCATGTGGGGCTTATTTTTTGCGGGACGAGTTGTACTTTTGAACAACATCATTGGTTTTAGCATGTCATGTACTAGAAATGGGAAAAAAATTCCAAGTGCGGTGAAATTGCAAAAAAAGTGCAATCCCACACTTGTTTTTTGTTTGGCTTTTTTGCTAGGTTCACTAAATGCTAAAACTGACCTGCCATTATGATTCTCCAGGTCAGTACGAGTTCATAGACACCTAACATGACTAGGTTATTTTTTATCTAAGTGGTGAAAAAAAATTCCAAACTTTGCTAAAAAAAACAAAAAATTGCGCCGTTTTCCGATACCCGTAGCGTCTCCATTTTTCGTGATCTGGGGTCGGTTGAGGGCTTATTTTTTGCGTGCTGAGATGACGTTTTTAATGATATCATTTTGGTGCTGATACGTTCTTTTGATCGCCCGTTATTGCATTTTAATGCAATGTCGCGGCGACCAAAAAAACGTAATTCTGGCGTTTCGCATTTTTTTCTCGCTACGCCGTTTAGTGATCAGGTTAATGCTTTTTTTAATTGATAGATCGGGCGATTCTGAGCGCGGCGATACCAAATATGTGTAGATTTGATTTTTTTTTAATTCATTTATTTTGATTGGGGCGAAAGGGGGGTGATTTAAACTTTTATAATTTTTTTATTTTTTTCACATTTTTTTAAACTTTTTTTTTTACTTTTGCCATGCTTCAATAGCCTCCATGGGAGGCTAAAAGCAGGAACAACGCGATCGGCTCTGCTACATAGCAGCGATCATCAGATCGCTGCTATGTAGCAGAATTGCAGGTGTGCTGTGAGCGCCGACCACAGGGTGGCGCTCACAGCTGCCGAGGATCAGTAACCATAGAGGTCTCAAGGACCTCTATGGTTACTATTCTGAAGCATCGCCGACCCCCGATCATGTGACGGGGGTCTGCGATGACGTCATTTCCGGCCGCCCGGCCGGAAGCGGTAGTTAAATGCCGCTGTCTGCGATTGACAGCGGCAATTAACTAGTTAATAGGTGCGGGCAGATCGCGATTCTGCCCGCGCCTATTACGGGCACATGTCAGCTGTTCAAAACAGCTGACATGTCCCGGCTTTGGTGCGGGCTCACCGCGGAGCCCTGCATCAAAGCAGGGGATCTGACCTCGGACGTACTATCACGTCCGAGGTCAGATAGGGGTTAAAGAATCACTCCTCCCATCGAAATTTGTATGACCTTAATATATTGCAATCATCATATTATACCACTGTGCACTTGCAATTGCTCATTTGAACTTCTACCCAGTTAATTATTCTGTTATCCATTAGGTCCATGACATTTTGTGACTAACTTAATCCTTCTAAGCTCTATGTAGAAACAGGAGGTCAGTTTTCCCTGCATGACTCATCAGTCACTACAAAAGTCCCTGGCAGGGGGAGGGGCATAGAAGCTGGGTCAGGTGTTTAAGATGGGAATAATAAATGCAGGGAAAAGAGACTTCCTGTTTATACATAGAAAACAAAAGAATTAGCTGAGTAGAAGGGCAAAATGAGACATTGTAACTAAGTACAAAATGCTATAAAATATGCTGATTGCAATATATTAAGAGGATAAAATCTTTGATGTGAGTGCTTCTTAAGGCCATGTTCACACAGTGCGTTTTTTACTGCGGAACCGCAGCGGTTTTGCCGCTGCGGTTCCGCAGCTGTTTTCCATGCAGGGTACATAACAATGTAACCCTATGGAAAACAGTCACTGCTGTGCACATGATCCGTAATTTCGTTTAAAAAGCCGCGCAGAATAGCTGCGGCAAAAAAGAAGGAGCATGTCACTTCTTTTTTCTGAACCGCAGCGGTTCTGCACCCATAGACCTCCATTGTGAGGTCAAAATCGCAGTAAAACCCGCAGATCAAAAATATATCTGCGGGTTTTACTGCGATTTGATGTGCAGAACCGCTGCAGCAGGAAGTGCGGGGGAGCGGGCAGAAGTGCGTGGGCGGAGTGTGGCTGCCCCCCCGTGCTCCGATCCCGCCCCCCCGTGCTCCGATGCCCCCCCGTGCTCCGATGCCCCCCCCAGTGCTCCGATGCCCCCCCGTGCCCTAATCTCCCCCCCTTATACTTACCCGGCGTCCCGGTGTCCGTCCGGCCGTCTTCTCCCTGGGCGCCGCCATCTTGCAAAATGGCGGGCGCATGCGCAGTGCGCCCGCCGAATCTGCCGGCCGGCAGATTCGCTCCAAAGTGCATTTTGATCACTGAGATATAACCTATCTCAGTGATCAAAATAAAAAAATAGTAAATGACACCCCCCCCACTTTGTCACCCCCATTGGTAGGGACAATAAAAAAATTAAGAATTTTTTTTTTTTTCACTAAGGTTAGAATAGGGGTAGGGGTAGGGTTATGGGTAGGGTTAGGGGTAGGGTTAGGGGTAGGGTTAGGGTTAGGGGTAGGGTTAGGGGTAGGGTTAGGGTTAGGGTTAGGGGTAGGGTTAGGGGTAGGGTTAGGGGTAGGGTTAGGGTTAGGGGTAGGGTATTTTCAGCCATTTTAGCCCTAAAAAGCTTCCTAGGAAACACACAGTCTCTGCATAGAAAACTGCATAAAAAAAGGATAAAAAAACGCATCAAAAAAGGACAAAAAAAGGACCAAAAAAAGGACCTGCGTTTTCTGCCAAGAGCTGCAGTTTTTTAAAAAAACTGTCCTGAAAAAAAAAAGGATGGAAATCCTGAACGTGTGAACATACCTTTAAGAAGCATCTATTTCTGTACACCTCTCGCTAAAGAACTTTAGATGGAGGCTGGCAATAAAGTGTTTCCATTTAAATGTTAAATATCATGTCATAGTATCATGGTAATAATTTTTTTAAATTTAAGTGATGCCCTAAAGCTAGTGCACTACACAGCTGATTCTATGATTTACAGACTGTTTCTAATCTGTTTCCCAGATTACTAGTAAGAACATTGCTGGCCAATCCAAAATGAGCAATGAGGTGTCTTAGATAATTCATGAACAATGTGCATTAGATAGTCCAAAAAATGCTGTGGCCATATTGGGGAAAAGAAGAAGACCCTTTGAGGAAGGAATGTTTTTACTGGGTCTGAAACGCGTCAGGCCTGTGGGAGATTCCTATGATGTTGTTTTTTTATCGTTGAAGATGTTTAAAAATTAAAGAAATAATTTTTTACTGAAAAAGGATTTCTATTTCGGAAGTCTTCAATTTCTCTTCCCTTTTCCAAAAATACTGATGTGTGTTAGAGAAATTATTATGTTAGAATGCACTGTGGGAAGAAGTAAAGCTGAAAGATGTTGTCATAATTTTTCTTCAACTGATTTACTTTCTTTTGGTTGATGTACATTTTATGAATCTGTCTATTGAAAAATACATTTTGCCCACACAGCATAATCTCGGCTCAGGGGTTAAGATTTTCAAACAATTCAAATTATATGAAATACAATACAATAGATTTACAAATTTTATTTGTAAATCTATTAATATCAGTGTTGATTTCAAATTTATCCCATAAGATGTAAGTAAACTCTGTAAGATATTTGGTTGGGGCAAAACCCATTAAAAACTCAAGTAATTAGTGAAGGTCCTGGTAATAATACCTTCCCTGATTGCTTAAAAAATGAGCAGAAGTCCTCAGCTCACGGGCCATAAGCACGCGTATTATGCACAGGTGGGTGCAGAGTTCACAGACCTAGAAAATTATTATTTGTAGTTTGTAAACCACTGTGTACAGTCATGTCTTTGCTGAGGGCTCAAACCACAGAACAGAAAAAATAGGTGAGGGTTTCAGGACCCGGATGTCCACTGAACAACAGAGCTTTTAAGGAGCTACAAGAAACCAACATTTTTTTAAAGAATGAAGAAAAAAAAGTAATCCAGCATAGAAAAATATAAAACTTCATCTTTAATGGAAAAAAAAAATCATAAGAGAAGCAATAGTGTAAGATATTCACACCATACATGTACCCTCTGGCTCAAGATAGAATCAGCTGTGGAGGATATCCACTAATAAAACATAACCTTTAATAATAAAATGCTAAAAAAATGCACACCCAACAGGACACAAACAACAAATAAAGTGCTCAGGTGAACCAGTGCTCAATATAAAAACGTAATGGATTGATCTCACCCAAGCTGCCGGACACTGTATACTTCCGAACGACACAATAGAGATCCAGGGTTGTGAAGCAGAGGCAGGGCTGGGGTTCAAATATCTACCCTGTAGCCCCTGTATAACTCCTGTCCTGACAAGGACAGGCCCTAAATGGACCTCACTATAGGGGACCGACACACCCGATGTATATGAAGGCAGAGTCCTTTATCCTTAGAAATACGGTTTCTTCCTCCCTATGCGTTTCAACTCCAGTCATGGAGAATCATCAGGGGAGTCACATAGAAGGAAGTGCCAACAGGCACAGAAATTGTAAGTATAAGTCCGTACAGAGTATGGGGCCTGCAGTGGCTAAGCATCCCAAATTGGAAGCGACCGTCTGTGTCCACAGTCTCTGGTAGAATGAAGCCCATCTCAAAGAGCCTCTCTACATGTCTGAGTCCCCTCCCCCTAATCAGTGATATCAGATGTTTGGGAAAACTCGGAGCGGACCCTGGCCACATAGTGCATAATGCGCCATAAATGTAAATATACACAGCACGGCCAAAGGCGTCATACGGTAATTACACCCGAGAGATATTAATCATGCCTGTACATTCATGAGAGGTATGCAAAATGAAAGTGCACGCCCCCATATATAGATACACATAGTGCTGCCAAAGGCATCATGCAAAATTTGCGCCCAAGAAACATAAATCATGTCGGCATATTCATAAGAGATATGCATAGTAAAGGTGCACGCCCCCATATACAGACATACACAGCGCGGCCAAAAGGCGTCATGCAGTAGTTACGCCCAGGAAACATTAATCATGCCGAAACATTCATGAGGAGTATGCATAATAAAGGTGCACACCCCCAAATACAATTCGGACAATAAATGACCACTGTTATGAAAGACCGTGGGATGGAGTACCATCATATTACTCACCATGTGCATATGCATGGTTACCGGACTGTATGTAAACGTTGACACATGGAGGACGCGAACACCGGAAGTTGCCGCGCCATCTTGTACGCGTCACATCCTGGTCGGAGCTTGTCTATTAACTAGGTGAGTGCGTTCCAGCATTGAAGCGCAAGCTGACTCCCTCATCCATGACAACGAGGCGCCGGCTAGCGCAAGTTTGAGGGGGCTTTCCTGGAAGTAACGGAACCCTAAGTAAAGCTTAGATATAAGCATTTGGGGCGCACATATGTGGTAAACTAACAAATAGATTACCATGACTAGTGAGCCCAGACAGGGGAGGGGTAGAGATTCTCACAAATAAACCAACGGGTAAGATGACTATCCTGCTAGGGTAGGGGCTGTCACAATATACCTTATAACAGTATGGCCTAAGGCAGGGGTCCCCAACTCCAGTCCTCAAGGCCCACCAACATGTCATGTTTTCAGGATTTCCTTAGTCTTGCCCAGGTAATAATTGCATCACCTGTGCAATGCAAAGGAAATCCTGAAAACATGACATGTTGGTGGGCCTTGAGGACTGGGGTTGGGGACCCCTGGCCTAAGGTACTGGCCTTTAGGAATTCCCTTTTTCAGGGAAAAGGGATGGTGGCTATCCTGCTAGTTACTATTACAATAACATATAGTACAGTCCCAGCAAGTACATAAGATGGTGCAAATAAGAGTATCACCTTTCCGCTGGCTCCCTGGGAATTAGAATATTTGTGACTTCTCGGCTACCAAGGCCAACTACCCCAAACAGTAGCACCCCACATTTGGCAGGCTACCACAGAGAGGAAGTAGTGGCAAGTTTAGGAAGCTGACAGAGTCCATTGAGGTATGTGCCCAGGTGACCTGATTGCCTCAACCTGGGATCTCCAAACGTCTCCATGGGTTCAGTTATGGGTAGTGGATCAAATCTGCATTCGTCTGGTTGTGAGTTATGCCCTTCTGTGTCACTGCATATGCAACATTACTCATTTACTCCACCGCATATTTTTTTGTGGAAGACCCCAAATAGGACTTTGAAAATACACACCACTGTATATCAGATTTTAGTTATTACTTTATAATATAATTAGCTGTCAAGTATCTTGTTTTCCTAAGCACACATTTAGTTTCTTACAGAAATAAATATATTTAATTGGTTTAGTCAATTAGGTGTGTATAATTAGACAACGAACATGATGACTTCAAGAAAGAAACACATCCGAAGATAATAGTTTCTTGCTGCGATTCCTTTCAAGTTATACATTTTGACAACAAAGTGTCTTTACCTTCCTGTGAAAGGTCAGTAATTAATTTGTTTGAAATCATGTTTACTTTTGCAACCAACACTTTATTAAGACTTTTAATTTTCTTCTGTTATTTCCAGTCATTAAGAACTAATTCTGCTATCATTAAAAGTGATTATTTCATAGTGATGTAGCAGATAAGAATCACAGCAGTAATTAATTTTTCAAAAAGGTTTTACAGATGAAATATGTAACAACATGTGTAAATTAAATTGCAAATATTACTGCATAATTAATGATAATATGTTGTTAAATCTCCCCTATACATTTAATGAAAATTCATGCACCATTATAAATTTATATACAGTTAGGTCTAAAAAAACTTGCACAGTGACTAAATCTTCATGATTTGGGTTCTGCATGCCACTATTTTGGAGTTAAAAGGAAACAGCTGTGATGCATATGTAGACTTTTTGATTTAATTAAAGGGGGTGAACAAAAGTATCTTATGATATGTTTAGGAATTGCAACCTTTTTTACAGTGGGTACGGAAAGCATTCAGAGTCCTTTATATTTTTCACTCTTTGTTTAATTGCAGCCATTTGGTAAATTCAAAGAAGTTCATTTACACTCCGCACCCCATCTTGACTGAAAAAAATA
Source organism: Ranitomeya imitator (assembly GCF_032444005.1). Lineage (NCBI taxonomy): Eukaryota > Metazoa > Chordata > Amphibia > Anura > Dendrobatidae > Ranitomeya > Ranitomeya imitator. The sequence goes on along the minus strand of NC_091286.1, from coordinate 323,803,040 downwards.
GAAATGTAGAAATTTTTGCATATTTATTGAAAAAGAAAAACTGAAATATAACATGGTCATAAGTATTCAGAACCTTTGCTTAGACACTCATATTAAAGTCACATGCTGTACATTTCCTTGTGATCCTGCTTGAGATGGTTCTACTCCTTCATTGGAGGCCAGCTGTGTTTAATTAAACTGATAGGATTTGTTTTGGAAAGGCACACACCTGTCTATATTAGACCTCATAGCTCACAGTGCATGTCAGAACAAATGATAATCATGAAATCAAAGGAACTGGCCAAGTAGCTCAGAGACAGAATTGTGGTAAGGCACAGATCTGGCCAAGGTTGCAAAATACTTTCTGCAGTACTCAAGGTACGTAAGAGCACAGTGGCCATAATCCTTAAATGGAAGAAATTTGGGACCACCAGAAGTCTTCCTAGACCTGGCTATCCAGCCAAACTGAGCAATCATGAGAGAAGAGCCTTGGTGAGAGAGGTAAATAAGAACCCCAGGATCACTGCGACTAAGCTCCAGAGATGAAGTATGAACAGTGGAGAAAGTTCCACAAAGTCAACCATCACTTCAGCCCTCCATCAGTCGGGTTTTTATGGCAGAGGGGACCGACGGAAGCATCACCTCAGTGCAAGACATATGAAAGCCTGCATAGAATTTGCTAAAAAACACATGAATGACTCCCAGACTATGAGAAATAAGGTTCTCTGATCTGATGAGATGAAGATAGACCTTTTTGATGATAATTGATAATTGATAAGTGGCATGTGTGGGGAAAACCAGCACTGCTCATTACCTGCTCAATACAATCCCAACAGTGAAACAAGGTGGTGGCAGCATCATGCTATGGGAGTGTTTTTCAGCTACAGGGACAGGACAACTCATTGCTATTGAAGGAAACATGAATACGGCCAAGTACAGAGGTATCCTGGATGAAAACCTCTTCCAGAGTGCTCTGGACCGCAGACCTGGCCGAAGGTTCACCTTCCAACAAGACAATAACCCTAATCACACAGCTAAAATAACAAAGGAATGGCTTTAGAATAACTCTGTGACCATTCTTGACTGGCCCAGCCAGAGCCCTGACCTAAATCCAATTGAGCATCTCTGGAGAGACCTGAAAATGGCGGTCCACCAACATCCACCATACAACCTAACGGAACTGGAGAGGATCTGCAAGTACGAATGGCAGACCTGAAAGGTAAAAAACAACAACTCATGAGGGGAAAGAACAGCACAACTGAAGTAACAGACCAGGTAGATGAGCATACCTAACGGGAATGTCGTCCATATTCAACAACACCCTGTTAGGTGTCGAGTTCCCGCTTCTGCACAAGGGGAATCTCGAGCCATCTCCGCTGCGGTCTCCCATTCTTATCCAGCCGCAGTGGAGTCTGCTCAGCAGAGACGTCGGTCCCAGCGTCTTGCTCAGTCTCACTCTGTACAAAGAGTTACTGCTGCTTTTCCTGCTTCTGCCATTGAAGTCAGTGTTGGGCAGCGGCGAGCAGATGCTTTTGGGGCTAAGTCCTGCTTTTCTCTTTCTGAGCATGCCCAGGGCAAGATCTCCCATTGGAGATCGAGGGTCACATGCTCAGGTACTGCTGCACATCCCATTGGTCCTCCAGGAAGGTCCTGAAAGGGCAAAACTTTGGTAGCAGCTTCCCATTGGTCCTTTATTGGAAGGTCCTGAACGTGCTGCAACTATATAAGCTGCGCATGACCGCACGGCCATGCGCTAGTGTACATTTGTAAATGTGTGTGTGTTGTGAGTGAAAGTCTTTCTTTAAATAACCCTCCCTATTGGATGACTGTTCGCGGAAGGTGTATGTTTGCTATCTAGCGCCCGACTTAGCCATCAGCACGTAAACACACAATACAGCGTCTTATTGCTGTGACCGCCAGTGCGGCGCCTTGTGCTTTCACAGCGCTTTCCTGACCCAAGCCTGGGTGGTTAGTGGCGTTCGCCAGTGCGGCACTGCTTGCACTCTCGTGCTTCTATTGCTGTCACTCTGACACCTCAGTAGCGGTGTCAAGCGCATGAGGTCTATGTACCAATCCAACCCAAGAAGAGGTGCGAAACCGGCTAAATAAGATTAAAATAGGTAAATCTCCGGGTCCAGATGGCATACACCCACGAGTACTAAGAGAACTAAGTAATGTAATAGATAAACCATTATTTCTTATTTTTAGGGACTCTATAGCGACAGGGTCTGCTCCGCAGGATTGGCGCATAGCAAATGTGGTGCCAATATTCAAAAAGGGCTCTAAAAGTGAACCTGGAAATTATAGGCCAGTAAGTCTTACCTCTATTGTTGGTAAAATATTTGAAGGGTTTCTGAGGGATGTTATTCTGGATTATCTCAATGAGAATAACTGTTTAACTCCATATCAGCATGGGTTTATGAGAAATCGCTCCTGTCAAACCAATCTAATCAGTTTTTATGAAGAGGTAAGCTATAGGCTGGACCACGGTGAGTCATTGGACGTGGTATATCTCGATTTTTCCAAAGCGTTTGATACCGTGCCGCACAAGAGGTTGGTACACAAAATGAGAATGCTTGGTCTGGTGGAAAATGTGTGTAAATGGGTTAGTAACTGGCTTAGTGATAGAAAGCAGAGGGTGGTTATAAATGGTATAGTCTCTAACTGGGTCGCTGTGACCAGTGGGGTACCGCAGGGGTCAGTATTAGGACCTGTTCTCTTCAACATATTCATTAATGATCTGGTAGAAGGTTTACACAGTAAAATATCGATATTTGCAGATGATACAAAACTATGTAAAGCAGTTAATACAAGAGAAGATAGCATTCTGCTACAGATGGATCTGGATAAATTGGAAACTTGGGCTGAAAGGTGGCAGATGAGGTTTAACAATGATAAATGTAAGGTTATACACATGGGAAGAAGGAATCAATATCACCATTACACAGTGAATGGGAAACCACTGGGTAAATCTGACAGGGAGAAGGACTTGGGCATCCTAGTTAATGATAAACTTACCTGGAGCAGCCAGTGCCAGGCAGCAGCTGCCAAGGCAAACAGGATCATGGGGTGCATTAAAAGAAGTCTGGATACACATGATGAGAGCATTATACTGCCTCTGTACAAATCCCTAGTTAGACCGCACATGGAGTACTGTGTCCAGTTTTGGGCACCGGTGCTCAGGAAGGATATAATGGAACTAGAGAGAGTACAAAGGAGGGCAACAAAATTAATAAAGGGGATGGGAGAACTACAATACCCAGATAGATTAGCGAAATTAGGATTATTTAGTCTAGAAAAAAGATGACTGAGGGGCGATCTAATAACCATGTATAAGTATATAAGGGGACAATACAAATATCTCGCTGAGGATCTGTTTATACCAAGGAAGGTGACGGACACAAGGGGGCATTCTTTGCGTCTGGAGGAGAGAAGGTTTTTCCACCAACATAGAAGAGGATTCTTTACTGTTAGGGCAGTGAGAATCTGGAATTGCTTGCCTGAGGAGGTGGTGATGGCGAACTCAGTCGAGGGGTTCAAGAGAGGCCTGGATGTCTTCCTGGAGCAGAACAATATTGTATCATACAATTAGGTTCTGTAGAAGGACGTAGATCTGGGGATTTATTATGATGGAATATAGGCTGAACTGGATGGACAAATGTCTTTTTTCAGCCTTACTAACTATGTTACTATGTTACTCAAATCCTGTGTCTTGGGATTGAGTTCTGAGACTCGTTGCTTGCGCTCTTGGTGCGGTACCACGGCCCTGTGACGTAACAGGGTTCGCTTCCTTCACACAGGGTGAGGTTAGCCCATGTGTGTATTCACTTTGTACCGCCATATAGTCCGTCATTACTTGGCAGCAGGTTCCATCTCTGTACGGTGGACCCCGGGCTGCGAACGCACCATACTCTATCTGTCTTATTATTTGGTGCATTCCGCTAGCCCTAACACACCCCTTGAAAAAAATACAAGCCTCACATATAGGGCTGGCATAGGAGGGCTATGCGATCCTTTATGTAAATTCATTGATTATTACCTTAGATCGCAAGTTGAAACGTTGCCCTCCTATGTCAGAGACACTACGGACGTCCTGAAGAGATTGGATGGAGTTGTCTTGGAACCTGACATGTACCTCGTCACGGTGGATGTTGAGGCACTATATACCTCCATCCGCCATGATGATGGACTTGAGGCAGCTTCCTTCTTCCTGGAGTCCAGCAATATCGAGCCAGAGATGAGAGAGTTGGTGTTGACGCTCTTGCGGTTCATTCTTACACACAATTTTTTTACGTTTAGGGACCGATACTACCTCCAGAATCGGGGTCATGCAATGGGGGGTGGCATGTGCGCCCTCGTATGCTAACCTCTTTCTGGGAAACTGGGAGAGGAGCATTTTTCAGGGGGGCACGCACTCCGCCTCACAGATTCTGGGGTGGTATCGGTTCATTGATGATATTTTGTTTATTTGGCAGGGATCCAGTGAGCATCTCCAGAGATTTATGCAGGATTTGAACCGCAACAGCCTTAACATTAAACTCACCTATACTTTCGATCGGAAAAGGATTTCCTTTTTGGATATTTGTTTGCTGGTCCAGGAGGATGGATCCATTAACACCGATGTGTTTAGGAAAGAGACATCTGTCAATTCCCTCCTCCATGCATCATCCTCCCATACTAGTTCAACTATCAGAGCCATTCCCACGGGCCAATTTCTTCATATGAGGAGGATCTGCAATACGGATGAGGCCTTTGAGAGACAATCCTTGGACCTTGGGGAGAGGTTCCTGGCACGAGGTTACAGTAAGAGGAATATTAAATCTGGACTTGCCCGTGCCAGGAAATCAAAGAGATGTGATTTATTTAATCCAAGAAAAGCAGATAAACAGGAGAATTCGGGGATACGGTATATTTCTACCTTTAACCATCAATGAGGGAGAATGTATGAGATTCTTAAGAGGCACTGGCCTATTCTGTTGACGGAACCGAGTCTAGCAGGATGTCTTTCGGATTCACCCCTCATGGCGGCAAGGAGGGGTAAGAATCTGAAGGACATTTTGGTTCGTAGCCACTATGTGGCTAAAACACCTAATGTGTTCGGAAGTGGTAAACAAAAGTGGGGATTTTACCCATGTGGTGACTGCCTGGTGTGTCGGAATCACATTAGGGCAGTGTCTTTTTCGTCCTCAGATGGCCAAAAGAATTTTAAGATCACAGACTACATATCATGTAGTACTACTTTTGTGATCTATCTGGCCAGGTGTACCTGTAATCTGTACTATGTTGGATTGACTTCACCTGAGATTCGGGTACGTACCCGCGAGCATGTCAGAGACATCCAGGCAGCCGCGGAGACTGAGGACAATGCCATTTTAAAAACGATCCCACGCCACCTTCAGTAACATCATGGATGTAATCCAAAAGATCTTCAGGTAATTGGGATTGACAGAGTGAGATGTGGTATTTGAGGTCGTGACTTAAAAAGGACTTTGGCCCAACTGGAATGCCGGTGGATCACAACATTGGGAACCATGGTCCCAATGGGTCTAAACGAACAGTTGAGCTTCTCGGCATTCCTTTGAAGATGAACATTGGAATTAATATTGTCACTAATCACCCTCTCTGTTATTGCGGTCATTTTGGTCTGGTCCTCTTTTTTGGTCTTGGATTGTAATTTTGTGTGTCTTTTTGTCATTTTATGTAGTTACTTTTCTAGTTATTCCTTACCCTTTTGTGGTCGACTTTCTATGTGCAGAGAGTCTCTGGATCAGCTTTTTCCTGTGTTGGAGGGGGGGTCTAGAAGAAGGATTTTCGGAGAAAATAACTTTTTTCCTCTTCGACATGGAGACTTTGGGTCAATTGGAGGTGGAGTCTGATTGGAGGAGTGAACCTTTAATGAAAAGAAGAAATCTTCAAAAAACATGTATTCACATTTAGAGTATATTATATGTCACTATTTTAGTGTTATCTTTGTTTTCTTTACCATTGATTGTATATTTTATTGTTATGATAGTGTTTTGAACCTTGTTATGCACGTTTCACATTATTATGCATTTACAGATTGTAAGTTAGGAGAGGTTGTGCCTCCTTTTTTATATATATTTATATTGGCACTAACATTTACACTGCACAGGACTTTCTTGTTACTCCTCCTGTACTTTAGATCTAGAGATCTCCTCCTTTTTGCTCCCATGTTTCTCCTTTTTCTAATGGTCCTATTTACCTCCTAGCAGGTGCGCATGTCTGCTGTTTCTGCATTCCTGATGCATCCCTGCGGGCCTCTGTAGTGTCAGGCGGGTGTTATGACGTCATGGGGATTTCCCCTCGCCCGTCCTGACATGTGTGCGGTCTGCGGCGATGGGTCTTGTGGGATGCGGTGCTCAGCACACATGCGCCATTTAGATGCCTGGATATCCGGACCATGGTGGCAGCTGTGAGTGGGCTGTTGCCTAGATATGGCACTAAGCACTGGCATCCATATGCGCATGCGCGGCGGCCATTTTTAGATTATCACAATAGACATGATGTCTTAAAGCGCAGGCGCCGGGTAGTGACGCTGTTCACTTATGGTTCACTAACACACCCCTCCCCCTGTCTGACCACAACCTACTGACATTCTCGTCCCTCTCCTCTCCTAGTGTGCAACCCCCACTCCACAAACTCACTCACCCTCGCAGAAATCTCAAACATCTCAACTTACAATCACTCTCTGAGTCCCTTCTCCCTCTCACAGACATAGCCTCCCTTCATGACACAGATGCTGCTGCCACTTTTTATAACACCACAATAACAACAACACTCGATTCGGCCACCCCACTCATGCATAGTAAAACTCGTACAATTAACAGGCAGCCCTGGCTGACCAGCCTGACCAAAGAATTGAGACGGGCTTCCAGGATTGCTGAGCGGAGATGGAAGCGATCCCACTCTGCCGACCACTTCACTGCATACAAGCAGTCCCTCGCCAGCTTCAAGTCTGCGCTCACTGCCGCAAAACAAACTTACTTCTCATCCCTCATATCCTCCCTGTCCCACAACCCTAAACAGCTTTTCAACACTTTCAATTCTCTACTCCGTCCCCCCGCACCTCCTCCCTCCCCCCTCATTTCTGCTGATGACTTCGCCTCTTTCTTTAAACAGAAGATCGATACGATCAGAGAAAGCTTTGGCCCACAGCGCCCACTGCCCCTCTTAGCTGCTCAACCCTGCTCCTCCAAAACCAGCTTCTCCACCATGACAGAAGATCAGCTCTCCACCCTCCTGTCAAGATCACACCTCACCACCTGCACGCTTGACCCGCTCCCATCCCACCTCATCCCTAACCTTTCCACGGTCTTCATCCCAACCCTAACACACCTCTTCAACCTCTCACTCACAACAGGTGTCTTTCCCTCATCCTTCAAGCATGCCAAGATCACACCCATCCTCAAAAAGCCCTCCCTCGACCCATCCTCTGTGTCTAGCTATCGCCCAATATCTCTTCTCCCTTATGCCTCCAAATTGCTGGAGCAACACGTCCATCTTGAACTGTCCTCCCACTTCTCCTCCTGCTCCCTCTTTGATCGGTTACAATCAGGCTTCCGTTCCCATCACTCAACTGAAACTGCCCTAACTAAAGTCACCAATGACCTACTAACTGCCAGGAGCAAGCGACACTACTCTGTCCTCCTTCTCCTGGACTTGTCTTCTGCCTTTGACACTGTAGACCACTCCCTTTTGCTACAAATCCTCTCATCCCTTGGCATCACAGACTTGGCCCTTTCCTGGATCTCGTCATATCTGACAGACCGAACATTCAGTGTCTCCCTCCCCCACACCACCTCCTCACTTCGCCCCTTGTCAGTCGGTGTTCCTCAAGGCTCTGTTCTAGGACCCCTACTCTTTTCCATCTACACTTTCGGCCTGGGACAGCTCATAGAATCCCACGGTATGCAGTACCATCTCTACGCTGACGACACGCAGATCTACCTCTCCGGACCTGACCTCTCCTCCTTGCTTACCAAAATCCCGCACTGTCTGTCTGCCATTTCAGCCTTCTTTTCTGCTCGCTTTCTACAACTGAACATGGACAAAACAGAATTCATCATCTTTCCCCCATCTCACTCTACCCCTCCACCAGACCTATCCATCAATGTCAATGGCTGCTCACTATCCCCAGTCCCACACGCCCGGTGCCTCGGGGTGATCCTCGACTCTGCCCTCTCTTTCAAGCCACATATCCAAGCCCTTGCCTCCTCCTGTCGTCTCAAACTCAAAAATATTTCCCGGATCCGTGCTTTCCTTGACCGCAACACTGCAAAAACGCTAGTGCATGCCCTTATCATCTCCCGCCTCGACTACTGCAACCTCCTACTCTCTGGACTCCCCTCTAGCACTCTGGCACCACTCCAATCCATCCTACACTCTGCTGCCCGACTAATCCACCTGTCCCCCCGCTATTCCCCAGCCTCTCCCCTGTGTCAAGCCCTTCACTGGCTTCCTATCGCCCAGAGACTCCAGTTCAAAACCCTCACACTGACATACAAAGCCATCCACAACCTGTCTCCTCCATACATCTGTGACATGGTCTCCCGGTACCTACCTACACGCGACCTCCGATCCTCCCAAGACCTCCTTCTCTACTCCCCTCTCATCTCTTCTTCCCATAACCGCATCCAAGACTTCTCCCGTGCTTCCCCCATACTCTGGAACTCTCTACCCCAACACATCAGACTTGCGCCTACCATAGAAACCTTCAAAAAGAACCTGAAGACTCATCTCTTCCGACAAGCCTACAGCCTGCAGTGATCCTCAACCTACTGAACAGCCGTACAGCCAGCTCTTCCCTCTCCTAGTGTATCCTCACCCACCCCCTGCAGACTGTGAGCCCTCGCGGGCAGGGTCCTCCCTCCTTATGTACTCGTGTGCCTTGTTATCTGCTCATGTTTAATGTATTTGTCTATATTTGCCCCGTATTCACATGTAAAGCGCCATGGAATAAATGGCGCTATAAAAATGTATAATAATAATAATAATAATAATAATGGTTGTATGCGCATGCTCGGCGGCCATCTTTGGGCCAGTGATAGTGACTAGGTTTAAGTGCGCAGGCGCCGGGCAGCGGTAATGAATAACATCTTACAGCTGATTCGGGGATATATAAACATGTGGGAATGACACACACACACAGCCCCCGGAAGAAGCCCACGCGAAACGCGCATTGGGGCTGCTGTGGAGCGCACACTGACAGACATTACAATGGGTAAGTTGTAGCATCCTGCCAAGGGGTCCATTTCATGTCTTTTCCCTACCTCCATAGAGGATTGGCGATTAGCTCTTTACGTTTGCATATGGAGGTTATGGAATGTTCACAAGTGCCCAGCCCTATATGTGAGGCTTGTATTTTTTGCAAGGGGTGTTGTTGAATATGGACGACATTCCCGTTAGGTATGCTCATCTACCTGGTCTGTTACTTCAGTTGTGCTGTTCTTTCCCCTCATGAGTTGTTGTTTTTTACCTTTCATGTCTGTTCTATATATTTTGTTGATTTTGGATGTATTAATATAATAAAATATTTATATCTGACTAAATTTGGTAGGACATTTACTCCTGTTTTTGGTCGTGTGTAGGATTTATAGTAATTTGGAGTGTCCTGAGATATTTATCAGCAGTCTATCAATGTGGCATTTTGCCCTTTGGATATATCTCTGTAGATTTCAGTGGTTTTCCTATCTATAAGTACGAATGGCAGATGATCCACAAATCCAGGCGTAAAAAACTTGTTGCATCATTCCAAATAAGACTCATGGCTGTACTAGCTCAAAAGAGTGCTTCTACTCAATACTGAGCAAAGGGTCTGAATACTTATTTATGACCATGTGATATTTCAGTATTTCTTTTTTAATAAATTTGCAAAAATTTCTACATTTGTTGTTTTTTACAGTCAAAATGGGGTGTAGAGATTGAGAAAATTATTGAGAAAAAGTGAACTTTTTTGAATTTACCAAATGGTTGCAATGAAACAAAGAGTGAAAAAATTAAAGGGGTGTGAATAATTTCTGTATCCACTCTGTATAACGCCTCCTCATTTTAGTGGTTCAAAAGTAATTGAATAAAATAACTTTGTAATAAACAAAATGTTAATTTTTATTAATTGAAGAGAATCCTTTGCAGGCAATGTTGCCATGAAATCTGGAAGTCATGCACATCACCAAACGCTAGGTTTGCTCTTTTGTAATGCTTTGCCAGATCTTTCATGCAGCTAACTTCAGTTGTTGCTTGTCTGTAGGTCTGTATACCTTAGTTTTCCCGTAAGCATGTGAAATGCATGCTCAATGGGGTGAATATGTGGTGATTGACTCACACACTGCAGAATATTACACTTCTTTCTTTGAAAAACTCCTGGGATCTTTTCGCAGTATGTTTTGGGTCATTGTCCCTCTGTGCTGTGAAGTGCCATACACTAGGGTTGAGCGACCTTTACTTTTATAGGATCGGGTCAGGTTTCACGAAACCCGACTTTTGAAAAAGTCGGGTCGAGTGAAATCGGCCGATCATATAAAAAAGTCGGGGTCGGGGTCGGACGAAACCCGAAACCCAAATGCAGTGCATTGGGTTTCCATGGTTCCCAGGGTCTGAAGGAGTGGAAACTCTCCTTCAGGCCCTGCGATCCATATTTTAGTGTAAAATAAAGAATTAAAATAAAAAATATCGCAATACTTACCCTCTGACGTGCCCTGGTACTAACCGGGAACCTTCCTTCCTTAGAATCAGCCTTCCAGGACCTTGCGGTGACGTCGCGGTGACGTCGCGGCTTGTGATTGGCCACGCGGCCGCCCATGTGACCTATTAGGTATATACTCAACCTCGGACGCACCCTGCTTCTTTCCGGCAGCCTTCCTTCCTAAGAATCAGCCCTTCCAGGACCTTCGGTGACGTCGCGAGTGACGTCGCGGCTTGTGATTGGCCGCGCGAGCGGTCACATGGGCGGCCGCGCGGCCAATCACAAGCCGCGACGTCACCGCGACGTCACCGCAGGGTCCTGGAAGGCTGATTCTAAGGAAGGAAGGTTCCCGGTTAGTACCAGGGCGCGTCAGAGGGTAAGTATTGCGATATTTTTTATTTTAATTCTTTATTTTACACTTAAATCTGAATTCCGATACCAATTCCCGATATCTTAAACATATCGGGAATCGGTATCGGAATTCCGATTCTAGATTCAAAAGATCGCCGACTTCATGGCCGACCCCACACTGGGGTCGGGTCGGGTTTCATGAAACCCGACCTTGCCAAAAGTCGGCGACTTTTGAAAAATTTCGACCCGTTTCGCTCAACCCTACCATACACTCAACCTGGTGCAGATTGATCTTAGATTAATCTGTCCAAATAATGCTTTTCCAAAACTTGGCTGGATGTTTTTGGGCTAAATCTAATCTTGTCTTTCTGTTTTTAAGGCTGATTAATTCTTTGCTCCTTGTTGTGGACCCTCTTCTCTTTATGGTAGTCTTATATTCTGAAACATCTACTTCCTGGAGAGTGCTTTTCACTTGGGTGGATTTTGTGATCTTCAATCACTGTTGTCTTCTGTGGATGTCCAGGTCTTTTTGAGTTCCCAAGCTCGCCAGTGCACTTTTTTTAATTCCAGAAAACACCAAACATTTCTGCTATCTCTTTGTTGCATTCCTTCTTTTTCAGCCTAATTATGGTCTGTTTCTCTTTTATTGAGAGCTCCTTTGATCCCATGTTTTGGGTTCACAGCAACAGCTTCCAAATGCAAATGCCACACCTGAAATCAGGTCCCGACCTTTACCTGCTTAACTGATGATGGATTTATGAGAGAATAACCCATGCAGCTCATTAAAGAACTTCTAATATATAATTGCTTAGAATACTACTTCCTGCAATTTGTGCCAACTTCCGTGGCTTTGTCCGGAGCTAATGTCCGGAGCTAATGTCCGGAGATAAGTGACGTCAACAGTGTCCAGTGTCTGATTGGTTGTCGCCTGCTGCGAGCGACCAATCAGAAACGTGCCGTACTGTGACACACTCCGCCCGCCATTTTGGTGTGATTTTTGAATTTTTACCTCACAGCAAGTTTCTACTGCGTGGAGGCGGGCCCAGTGACGTTGCTCTTCAAGCTCCTGCCGAATTTCGTCAAAAAAATGATAATACCATTTACCAAAACTATATATATTTAGTTGTGAAGTGGTTCAGTGACATTTTCACACCAATTTTGAACTTTTGTCAAGAGCTGGTGAGTGCAGCCATTTTTTGTTCTTTCTTACTATTATTTATTAATTGTATTATTCTTACATTTGAATAAATAAAGTATATATGGATTCTAGACTCCCGATTCTTTAGAATCGGGCTGCCATCTAGTATAAGATAATTGTCCAATTATTTTTATTGATTTAAAAAGAGGGAGCTACGTATTAAGGAGCTGTAATTCCTAAACCCTTACTACAATTAGAATGTGAATATTGTCAAATTAAAGCTGAAAGTCTGCACTTTAAGCCCACTGTATTTTGAATAAGTTTTAATTTGTAGCCAAAGTGCCAAAACTTGTGACACTGTCCAAATATATCTTGACCTAACTACATATAAATATATATTTGTGTATATATACTCATACATTACTTAAAAAATGGAAATAATAAAAGTTGGTCGTTCTGCCTCTTATATGACGGCGTCCGTAGCTCTCTTCATTAGCTGGCATGGTGTGGGATGATGTACATGTGATCTCACACGAGGCCAGCTAATCAAAAGAAGAGCTGTGGATGCTTTCAGATAGAGGATGATTTTCCAACTCGTTCTAGCTGCCACAGCAGTGTTGTAGCTGATGGACTGGGACATGTCAATCAATTCGCACAAACTCTACATACTAGCACAATTGAACTCCAATACGTACTTACCATAGTAGAAAATAATATATAGTGTAGTATCCCCCAAACATAGGCAAAAATTAGAACAAATTACAGAAACAGCTGCTGACAGCATAAAACTGGAGTTCCTTATGCAAACTTGATTTCTTTACATATAAGGGACATAGAGTTTTATCAATAATGTGAAATAGGTAATTGTGAGACAACTCTATCTAAACTCTAGAGCAGTGTTCCCCAACTCCAGTCATCAAGAGCCACCAACAGGTCATGTTTTCAGGATTTCCTTAGCATTGAAGAGGTGATAATTGTATCACCTTGACAATACTAAGGTAATCCTGAAAACATGACCTGTTGGTGGTTCTTGAGGACTGGAGCTGGGGAACACTGCCCTAGATGCAAGATATTGGCTTCAAAGTCAACTACAAATGATGTCTTCAGTTTATCCTGTACTGCTCCATATAAAGTCAGAACTTGGATCCTATAAAAGATCCCTTGGTACTCATATGGTCTGGTGTTACCCAGCAGCAGAATGCCAATAGACATAAGCCAAAAAGCCTATCATTTAAACAACCACATTGTTTAGGTTTTGATTTGAGGGTCAGACTCCATAAGGTTTCTAAAGGTATTTTATGGTATTTGGGATCTCACAGTGACCAAAATAATACAAGAGGAAGAATCTTCCTCTGCTGGCCGGCACATCACGTCGGGTGCACTGTGCATGCACCCGCCATTTTCTTTTCGGAGGAAGAAGCCGTCGGCCAGGAGGGGATGGAGGAGTACCCAGGGACACCGGTAAGTATGATAGGGTCCCCGAATCCCCCTATTTCTCTGTCCTCTGATGTGCAATCACATCAGAGGACAGAGAATGAAACGCCGTTTTGTTTTCTTTTAGTGGTTGTCGGTAAACGGTTAATTACCAATACTGGCGATCACAAAACGGGTTGTTAAAAACTGACCCCGATCATGTTCGTTGGGGTCTCGGCTACCCCGGCAGCTGAGACCCCAAAGATCTTCCGGGTGCCAGTCGGTGGGCGCACTGCACATGTGCCCACCATTTTTTTTCCGGAAAAAGATGGCGGCGCCCATCGGGAGCCACGAGGAGCATCGGAGGAGACGGGTGAGTATCGTGGGTCTATCGTGGACCCTATTTCTCTGTCCTCTGATGTTCGATCACATCGGAGGACAGAGAAATTAAATGGGAAATCACATTTTGTTTTTGTTTTTTTGTGGTCGCCTGTAAATGAAAAATAAATGAAAAAAAAGTACATGAGGTCCCAACATTTTTAATCACCAGCCAAGGAAAAGCAGACAGCTGTGAGCTAGTCTTATTATTCTGGGAAGGAGACAATATCCATGGACCTTCCCAACCTATTAATATCAACCCCCAGCTGTCCACATTATCTTTTCTGGTTATTAAAATGGAGAGACTCTAAAAAAATGACTTGGGGACCCCTTATTTTTAACCCCATATGGACGGAGCCAAATTTTTAAAATCTGACAAGTTTCACTTTATGTGGTAATAACTCTGGCATGCTACAACAAATCCCAGAGAATTTGAGACTGCTTTTTCGTGACACATTATACTTTATGATAATTATAAATTTAGGTTGATATGTTTTGTGTTTTTTTTTTTAATATCAGAAATTTGCAAAAAAAATTTAAAAAATAGCATTTTTGAAACTTTGAATGATTATCCCTTTAATCCAGATATTCATACCACAGCAAAACATTAATAAATAACAATCCCACATGCCTGCTTTACATCAGCACCATTTGTAAAATGTTCTTCTATTTTGTTAGCATTTTAGGAGGTTTAAAAATCTAGTAGCAATGTTTCATTTTTTCAAGAAAATTTGCAAAATGTATTTCTTTAGGGACCCATCCATTTTTGAAGTGCCTTTAGGGGTCCCATATATTGGGAAACCCTCCAAACTTATACCATTTTAAAAACAGCACCCCCTGACATATTGAAAACTGCAGTCAGGTCGTTTATTAACCCTTCAGGTGATTTTCATGAATTAATGCAAAGTGGCATAACAGGAATGAAAATGTGTACCACCTAAATACCGTTAACTTCTGAACAGGTTACAACAGCCATCAGACTCTAAGGCCACTATTGGGTCATGAATTGCCATGGCAAACATCAGGACCACAAAATCATGATCTGACGGCACCAATTGGGTTAAAGAGGAAGCCCCCATACTCTGTTAACCATTTATATGATGTAGTCACTATTGACAGCAGCATCTAAGGGGTTAAACAGACATGGACTGTGACAACACTGATCGTGGCTGATGCAGAAAATTGTCAGCTATGGTGTACAGCCGACAGCTGCTGGATTGTCAACTGTATGGGAATGCTATTCTCTTATATCTCAGGTCAGTTAAAAGATGTATTGGCGGTCATTAAGGGGTTAATAACCAATTAAGGCAAAAAAGACAGCTGGTGGCAAATATTTATAGGCTAGGAGGGGACATGGATATTGGCCCCTTCCCAGACTAATAATACCAGTCATCAGCCACCCCATAAACAGCACTTCCATTAGATGTGCCAATTTTGGGGGCTAGCCTACGCTCTGCCAAATTGCACTGGAGTGGTGGCAATCAGTGTATTGGGATTATGGGATCGATTTGAGCTGTGTAATGTCCGCTGACATCCAGCCCAGGGGTTAACAATGGAAAGCTGTCTATCAGGCATCCCCACTACTTACCCAAAAGTGAAGGAAACACATCTAGAATAAATTTTATTTGGAGAAAAAAACTTTAATTCATTTATTAAAAGAAATAATAAAAAAAATCATAATCTACAGGGTCAGCAGTAATCCACAATATAGCAGTCACACAAGTCCGGCACTAGGCATTCATAAGTCCAGGACTCACGCTACTCTATTAACAACCGGCCACTGTGAGCTGAGGTGATGTCAGTAAGGTTATCTCAGTTCACAGTGGCGCTGACCTCTTTAAAACCCCCAGATGTGAACTGAGAAAACCTTACTGACGTCACCTCAGCTCACAGCAGCTGCGTCTCGAGGAACACAGCGCGAGACCAGGCAGTGGCTGCTGCTCCAGTCTATTGATTCCAATATCTGTCATATTCATTGATCCCTGTTTCTCATCAGTCTCTTTTTCTACTGAATTCACACTTGTGTATCAGACTTTGCTAGTATGTTTTCCTAGTTGTAATTTCCTGTAATCCTTAGATATCTTAATTCACAACTTTATATCTGTCTAGTTTGGTATGTCTGCCTTCCCTTCTGTATAGCAAGTAATATGCCCACATTAGCTCTTGTGTTTTAATGACCCTCTGCTGTTATCCCCTGACCTGTAGCTCTTCTCTTCTGCCCACCCACAACTGGTCTAATCATAGATGTATAAATGTGTAGACATAGGTCTGGTGACTGAGTTCTGCGTGTGGCTTCTAAGTGGTGTGGTTCTATAAGTATGGTGCAGTAATATACCAGGAATAAACCATAAGAGACCTGAAGGAAACATTAAGCACTTCCTATTACTTGGACCTAGCTTTTCTATTAACCCATCTTACTCCTTCACCATGTTTACATATGCCCTTACAGTGTTTGTTTCACTAATCCTCACTCTCCATCGCTATCCACAAATCCCAGCACTCTCTAACCAAATAATCATCTCCCTTTCCTGCTTTCTTCTCCACCTGACCTCCTCTGCTCACCTGCTCCTCAACCTCAGATCTCTCCTAATAAAACATAAAACAAGCCGGCCACTCTCTTTTTCCCACCTGCTCTCCTTTCTCTGGTTCTCTTCACTGCTGGCGACATATCTCCCAAACCTGGACCCCCTCAGCTATTACTTCCCATTAATTCCCACCTCTCTATCTAATATTCCCATGCTCTCTATCTAATATGAACTACCGCAATCTCTCCAAAGTAAAACCCGTACCTTTGACGCCCACCCCCATGCTCCTTCTCTCTGGAGCACACTGGAAAGCCCGCTACATCTGCAACAAGCTTCATGTGATCCATGATCTCTTGCTCTTTCACAATCTTGCGTTCCTTGGCCTCACAGACACATGGCTGACACACTCTGACACCACCTCTCCTGCTGGGCTGTGTTCCGGCGGCCTCCACTTTACCCACATTCCTCGACCTGGCAACAGACATGTTGAAGGGGTGGGTCTTCTCCTTTCTACTAACTGCACCTTTAACCCAAGCCCACCTCTACCCTCCCTTTTCCTCCTCTCTTTTTAAGTCTACTTTGTCTGCATCTACTCTCCCTCCAATCTCCAAGTGGCTGTCATATACCGACCTCAACATACCCTTCAGTCAACAGCCTCTGAACTCCTGTCTCTTACTTTATCTTTTTTGGACTTACTCAGTGGTCCTCCTCAGCCACCCACACAGATGAACATACATTAGACCTTATCTTCACCCATCTTTGCTCTTTATCTAACTTCACAACCTCCCCTCTCCCTCTATCTGACCACCATCCACTCACTTTCTCATCCCTGTACTCCTCACCTGTCACCTATGTCCAGGAACATGAGCACCCCGCAGAAACCTCACACATCTAGACAGCCACATGCTCTCTGACTGCATTCTACCACTGGCATCCATATCCTCACTTCATGACACAGACACGGTCACCCCTTTCATTCATGGCAGAGTGCAACGTATCAATAGACAACCTTGGCACAATAACAACACTAAATAGCTCTGGCAAGTGTCCAGGGTTGCAGAGCAGCATTGGTGATGATTTCACTGCACTCAAACAAGTGAAACTAGATTTCTAATCTGCCCTCACCTCTGCTAAACAGACGTACTTTGCAACCCTCGTATCTTCCCTATCCTACAACCCCAAACAGTCATTCAAAACTTTTAGCTCCCTCTTCTGCCCACCACTGCCGCCTTTAACCTCTCTCCTCTCTGCTGAGGACTTTGCCACATACTTCAAAAATAAGATTGACCAAACAAGGCAAGCTTTTATTGTTCAACCACCACAAACCCTTTGTGTACCAGACCAATGCCCTTCCCCCATAACCTCCCGAGGGATTGACAGACTTAATACTATGAGTCATTCAGGCCTAAATGAGGGGTTTGGTTTTGGGGCTTTTTTGTATTTTTCTTCTGTAATCCTTTTTTGTATTTGAATTCCATTGGTTTTTTTATTAGCAACAGTTTTTTTTAGGGGTGAGCGGTCTTTATTAATATAAATAAATTTATTTTAATTAATTTAAATTAAAGTATATTTTTTTACTTTTGATCATATGTGTTTTTGTTTTTATGTGTTTTTGTTTTATTAGTTTTTAATTGCATTTGTTTGTTTACAGTTTGGTGTTATTTCTGATGTCTCAGATGTCTCTGATGCTATTGAAGCTGCCATTAGAGTCTGGGAGCTGGTTTTTGCCTGTTTTATCCAAAAGAACATTGTTATGGACATTATATGTACAGCATTTCAGTGGGACTGAGTTATTTGTGGATCGCCCCCAAAGGCTAGGAGTTACTTGGCACCGGGCCCTTCGGTTCTCACAAGGGGGATGTCACAGTGGCTGACCCGGTCCGTGGCCCTCGGGAGGTCCACTGATAAAAGGGGAAAGGTCTTTAAAGGGATAATGTTTGTGAAGCCACTGGTGGTATTCGGTCAGGGTAACCGACGCTGCTTAGTGGTCCGCAGAAGTGATGTTATGGCAGCTAGATGGTATAACTTCCCACAGGTGAAGTATGTCCCCAGGGCTTCCCAGTGCATAGATGGTGGATGGTGTGAGGCGCAGTGAAGAACGAGGACACAAGGTTGCAGTCTCTTTACCTTTACTGAAGGCTTCAGCGTCCACAGTCCAGAGCACCAGATCACAAGGTAGGCAGAGTCCAGCCGGTCTGAAGGCAAATCCAGAGTCCCCTTATCCAAGTGGAAATCAGTAGCCTTCCTCAAGTGCCTGAGTGTTGTAGTCCCTTCCTGCTGTGCTTCTCGGTAAGGTCCTCACAACTGATGTTGGTGTTCTAGATGTTGTCTTTCTTTCTGTCCCCCAGATGGATAGGAACAACTTGTATGACTGGTGGCCTGAGGCGTTTTACAGGGACTCTATCACGCCCTGGCCTCCACAGTTGCCACCGTGCCTCCTTGGTATGGGTCGGGCAACTAATATGGAACTAGCTGCCCTGCCGGTCTCTGGAGCCAGGCTTGGAGACGATGACTCCCTCAGTGTTCCGGATACCGGCTTCTGCACCTCAGAAGGAGGCAGCCTTTTACAGGGCAGAACTCCTTCTGGTTTCCTCTCCTTTTGCTATAACTTCATTTCTCATTCTCAGCAATGCAATTCCCTTCATGTCCTTTCTTAGGATGCTGCCGCACGTGGGGCAGGCGCAGCTCTGTGGCCTTCTATCTAGGCCTCTGACAGGATCCCACCCCCATCAGGGACCTTGCTGTCTCCAACTCTTAGATGTTCCTCTTACTCCCTGTCTGCCTGACAGGTGCTGCCTGGGTGAAGCCCAGTCAGCTTCTGCCTAACTTCCTATCCAAGCCACCAGTTTTACCTAATTGTGGGGAGTGCCCTAATAGATAAGAGCTTAGCTCCCCCTGGTGGACTGGAGTGTGAAGTGTGTTGTGTGGTTTGTGATACCTGGTAATGTGATCTCCTTTATTGCCATCAAATGTAACATCACTCCCCCTGATGGAAGAATGACATTACTGCAACGACCAGGACCCTGGGGTGCTGCACTTGCCTTTGGACTTTTTGGACCAAAATTCTTTACATTTCATGGACTATATTCTTGAGTGAGAAAAAAATGTATATGTGGAGCATTTGTCAATATTTTTTATTTTTATTTGTTGTGCAATGTATTAATGCATTATTTACTGTCAATATGCGGTTTTGCATTTCATTGATGTTTCTCTATGCATTGTATCCTATTATATTGAGATGGAAGCATTTTTCACTATATTCATCCTTTTATTTTTTATTATTTTTATTTATTTCCTCTTTTTTCATTTATCTTTTCCACAATGTATTGGTGCACTGTCGTTTACTGTTGATGTGCGTTATCGCATCTCATTGATGTTTCACTATTTATTGCATTTTATTATATTGAGATTCACAGTCGCATTTAATTTGTCTCTTTTTTCTTTGATTATTCACTTCTTCACTTACTTAATTATTTTCACACTTTTTTACTTCCATTTTTATGTTCATCCTACACTTATGAGTCTACTTATTCTTTTTAAACTTTTCTTTAGTTATTTAATATTCTTATTCTTCTACTAGTGGTCAATAGACGCTTGCAAGGTGCAAGGTGCAAGGTGCAAGGTGATTATCTCATGGGCTTTTCCATAAGTGATCCATTTGGAGGTTTGCGCATGCGCTGTCGTATAGCGATGCGCTTGAGCTTGCGTTCCACCAGACCGCAAGTAGCCATTTATCACGTCAGGGGGTCACTGCGCATGCGCCACTTACAGACGTTCTCTGGCTCTTTAAATTCATTTCCTGTGGCTGCCGTAATGATTTACACATGTATTTCTATTGTGCTATTTGCTAATTCGCCTCATAAATGTACTTACCTCCCTCCCCAACACACACCTCCTGAGGAAGTGATGATCATGAAACATGCATTGGGGCGACGGAAGCACCAGTATTAGACGCTACTCATATGTAAGTTTCTCATATCATGTTCATGTGTATATGTCCACCTTATTAATACAACACTGGTTGTTCTGGTTTAGCACTGGATATTATGCTTGCAAATTATATGCAAGTATAAACAATAGCACTTTATATATTTAATTTAGCACCTTATAATATTAATAGATATATTAGCATGCTTTCTAGCAGCATTAAGCACTCTTTTGCACTTTATATTTATACTAATTTAAATCTTACATATGAGTATAAGATGAATTAAAGGGCTCCCTAGACTGTTTTTGTTTTTTTTGCAGCCTCTATTTTGGCATTTTTTGTATCTGGTTCTTGTTTTGAAAATTCTTTTAAAATTTGGTGAATAAAGGTTTATGTGAATTTTATACATTTAGTACTTAAGCTCAGTTTTTTCATTGTAGTTATCAATATTTTTGAGTTAGTTCTTAGTATTATTTCATTTTTGGTATTTGTATACTAAATGTCCATGGTTGCAGAGCGGCGTTGGAAGAAAACAAATTCACAAGATGATTTCACTTTACGCAAAAAAGCAACACTTGCTTTCCAATCTGCCCTCACCTCTGCTAAACAGACCTACTTCACAACCCTCGTATCTTCCCTATCCTACAACCCCAAAAAGTTATTCAAAACTTTTAACTCCCTCTTCTGCCCACCACTGCCACCTTTAACCTCCCTCCTCTCTGATGAGGACTTTGCCACATACTTCAAAAATAAGATCGACCAAACAAGGCAAGTCTTTATTGTTCAACCACCACAACCCCTTTGTATACCAGACCAATGCCCTTCCCCAATAACCTCCCTCTCCAACATCACTGAAGGGGAGCTTAATTGTCTACTCTAAAAATCACACCTCACCACTTGTGCACTAGACCTCATCCCATCCCACCTCCTCCCTAACCTCACCACTACACTTATCCCATCCCTAACCCATCTCTTCAACCTATCACTAACTTCTGGTACCTTCCCTTCTGCTTTCAAACATGCCACAATCACGGCTTGTTAAGTGTTGAGTTCCTGCCGCTGCACAGGGGGAATCTCGAACCATGTCTGCAGCGGGCTTCCATTCTCCTCCAGCTGCAGTGGAGCCTGCTCAGTGGAGACGTCGGTCCCAGCATCTGGCTCAGGCTGTTACTGGAAAAATGGTTACTACTACCCTTCCAGGCTCTGTCATTGTTGCCAGCAATATTCAGCAGCGAGCAGGTCTTTCTGGGACTAAGTCCTGCTGTTCCCATTCTGAGGTTGCCCATGGGATGACCTCCCATTGGCGGTCTGGGGTCACATGCTCAGGTCCTGTAGCAGCTCCTATTGGACCACCAGGATGGTACTTGTCTGCTACAGCTATAAAAGGTTTGCATAGCTGCACGGCCATGCGCTAGTATCAACCTTTGTTTGGAGCCTTGCTACTGTGTGGTCATGTTTGTATGTGGTCAGGGTTGACTGAAATAAGCCCCTACAATACTGGCACCTACGGTGAGAAGTTTTGTGTGTTTGGATTCAGGTCTTGGCTGAAATAAGCCCCTAGAATACCAGCACCTCCGGTGAGGAGTTGCTTGTGTGCTATGCTGACGGAATGACCACAGTTTTGCTCTGTTTGGTAGCTGTGTTCCTCTGTGAGGTTAACAGGGCACAGTGTTTCCCTATCCTAGTGATTCTGTGAAGTAACAGAGTTCGCTAATACCGCCATATAGCGCTGCCAATTGCTAGCAGCAGGTTCCTCTCCTGCATGGTGGACCCCGTGTTGCGAACGCACATATTATTACATATATTTATACTCGGTGGGTTCCGCCAACCCGAACACGCCTATTCTTAAAAATCCAACCCTCGACCCAACTACCTTGTCCAACTACCTCCTCATCGCACCCTCTCTCTGTTGAAGTCCACCAAGGCTCTGTTATAGGACCCCTACTCTTCTCAATTTATACACCTGGCCTGGGACAAAGTTTCATGGATTCCAGTACCACCTTTATGCTGATGACAGTTAGATCTACCTCTCTGGCCCAGATGTCACCTCTCTGCTGTCTGCCATATCCTACTTTTTCTCCTCTTGTTTTCTCAAACTCAATGTGGACAAATCTGAACTTGCAGCCTTGCAGCGCTGGAGTCCTGTGTTCAAACCCCACCAAGGACAACATCTGCAAAGAGTTTGTATGTTCTCTCCATGCTTGCGTGGGTTTCCTCCGGGTACTCCGGTTTCATCCCACATTCCAAAGACATACTGATAGGGAATTTAGATTGTGAGCCCCAATGGGGCCAGTGATGATAATGTGTGCAAACTGTAAAGCACTACGGAATATGTCAGCACTATATAAAAACAAAGATTATTTATTTAAGATTATTATTATTTCCTCCATCTCACAGATCTTCCTTACCTGATCTATCTATCACAATAAATGACATCACGCTTTCCCCCGTACCGGAAGTCCACTGCCACAAAGTAACACTTGACTCTGCCCTGTCCTTCAAATCGCACATCCAAGCACTTCCCACCTCCTGTCACTTTCTGCTCAAAAATATCTCCAGAATCCATCCTTTGCTCAACCCTCAATCTACTAATATCCCGCCTCGACTACTGCAACATCCTTTTCTGTGGCCTGCCTGCTAACACTCTCGCACCTCTCCAATCCATCCTTAACTCTGCTGCCCGACTAATTCATATCTCTCCTCGCTACTCCTTTACTTCTCCCCTCTGCAAATCTCTTCACTGGCTCCCATTCCATCAGCATATCCAGTTCAAATTACTAATACTGACCTATATACCCATCCATAACCTGTCTCCTCCATATATCTCCGAACTAATCTCCTGACATCTTCCTTCACATAACCTCCGGTCCTCCCAAGACCTCCTTCTCTCCTCCACAGTAATTTGCTCTTCACCTAATCGCCTCCAAGACTTCTCCTGAATATTCCCCATCCTCTGGAATTTTGTCCCAACATGTCCGACTATCAACCATATTTGGATCCTTCAGATGGAACCTGAAAACTCACCTCTTCAAGAAAGCTTACAGCCTGCAATGACCCTGCTGCCTCCTCACCACTTCTGGAGCCACAGCCCCAACAACACCAGAGCTGCTGCAACCCCCAAACCTACCTACTGTATTCTTCCCCACCATCCTGTAGAATGTAAGCCTGCAAGGGCTACCCTCTGTATCAGTCTGTCATTGCTAGTTTGTATACTGTAAGTGATATCTGCAATTTGTATGTAACCCCTTCTCATGTACAAAACAACTGTTCAGCACATTTAACTCTCTCCTCCGCCCACCATTGTCACCTCCAACTCCCTTCATCTCTTCCAAGGACTTTGCCACCTACTTCAAAAACAAGATCGACCAAACAAGGAAAACCTTTACTTGCCCACCACCCCAACCACTCCATATACCAGACCTCTGCCCTTCCCTAATAACATCCCTCTCCAACATCACTGAAGGAGAGCTTACTCGCCTCTTTTCCAAATCACACCTCACCACCTGTGCACTTGACCCCATCCTTTCCCACCTGCTCCCCAGCCTCACTAACATGCTCATTCCAGCTCTAACCCATCTCTTCAACCTATCGCTCTCTTCCGGTACCTTCCCCTCTGCTTTCAAACATGCCACCATCACACCCATCCTCAAAAAAAACTAACCTTGACCCAACTGCCATGCCCAGCTATCGCCCCATATCACTGCTCCCGTTTGCTTCAAAATTCCTTGAGCACCATGTTCATGCTCAACTTTCCTCACCACCTCTCATCTAACTCTCTTCTTGACAACCTCCAATCTGGCTTTCGCCCCCACCACTCCACCAAAACTGCCCTGACAAAAATTACTAATGACTTAGTCACAGCCAAAGCTAACAGACAGTTCTCCATCCTTCTCCTTCTTGACCTGCCCTCTGCTTTCGACACAGTCGATCACTGCCTACTGCTACAGATTCTCTCTTCCCTTGGCATCAAAGACCTTGCCCTATCCTGGATTGCCTCATACCTATCCAACTGCACATTTAGCGTTTCCCACTCCCACACTACCTCCTCATCCCGCCCTCTCTCTGTTGGAGACCCTCAAGGCTCTGTCCTAGCGCCCCTACTTTTTTCCATCTATACCCTTGGCCTAGGACAACTCATAAAGTCCCATGGCTTCCAGTACCACCTGTATGCAGATGACACTCTGATCTACCTCTCTGGCCCAGATGTCACCTCCCTGCTGTCCAGAATCCCGAAGTGTCTGCCAGCCATATCCTCCTTCTTCACCTCTCGCTTCCTTAAACTCAATGTAGACAAAACTGAATTCATCATCTTTCCCCCACCTCACGTATCACCCCTACCTGATCTATCTATTATGGTAAACGGCATCACACTCTCTCCCGCACCTGAAATCCGCTGCCTCGGGGTAACTCTCGACTCTGCCCTGGCCTTTAAACCTCACGTCCAAGCTCTTGCCACCTCCTGTCGCCTCCAACTCAAAAATATTGCCAGAATCCGTTCCTTCCTCAGCCCACAATCTACCAAAACTCTTGTGCATGCCCCCATCATCTCCCGCCTCGATTACTGCAACACCCTCCTCTGTGGCCTCCCAACTAACTCTCTTGCACCACTCCAGTCTGTCCTCAACTCTGCTGCCCAGCTAATTCACCTCTCTCCTCGCTACTCCCCTGCTTCTCCCCTCTGCAAATCCCTCCACTGGCTCCTAATTCCCCAACGAATCCAGTTCAAACTACTAACACTGATCTACAAAGCCATTCACAACCTGTCCCCTCCCTATATCTCTGAACTAATCTCCCAATATCTTCTGTCAGGTAATCTTCGATCCTCCCAAGACCTCCTGCTCTCCAACACACTTATTCGTTCCTCACACAATCGCCTCCAAGATTTCTCTCGAATATCCCACATCCTCTGGAATTCCATGCCTCAACACGTCCGATTATCCACCACCCTCGGATCCTTCAGATGGAACCTGAAAACCCATCTCTTCAGGAAAGCCTACAGCCTAAAATAACCAAGCCACCGCCGCCAGAGCCGCTGCCTCACCGCCGCCAGAGCTGCCGCCTCACCGCCGCCAGAGCCGCCGCCTCACCCCTACCTTCTGTCTCTTCCCCACTATCCCATAGAATGTAAGTCCGCAAGGACAGGGTCCTCTCCCCTCTGTACCAGTCTGTCACTGTAAACCTGTTTACTGTAAACGATATCTATAACCCTGTATGTAACCCCTTTCTCATGTACAGCACCATGGAATTAATTGTGCTATATAAATAAATAATAATAATAAATAATAATGTACAGCACCATGGAATCAATGGTGCTATATAAATAATAATAATAATAATAATAATGCATTCTCTTAAAGGAGATCCATAGACTGGATGAAGAAGGCTGGAATCATCATCGGACCTCCATGTAATGGATTAAGGTAAACCCTGTGGATTTTCTTTTATTATTTTTTAATAAATGAAGGAAAGGTGGAAATTGTTGGGGAGGTACAGTGGGGCAAAAAAGTATTTAGTCAGTCAGCAATAGTGCAAGTTCCACCACTTAAAAAGATGAGAGGCGTCTGTAATTTACATCATAGGTAGACCTCAACTATGGGAGACAAACTGAGAAAAAAAAAATCCAGAAAATCACATTGTCTGTTTTTTTAACATTTTATTTGCATATTATGGTGGAAAATAAGTATTTGGTCAGAAACAAAATTTCATCTCAATACTTTGTAATATATCCTTTGTTGGCAATGACAGAGGTCAAACGTTTTCTGTAAGTCTTCACAAGGTTGCCACACACTGTTGTTGGTATGTTGGCCCATTCCTCCATGCAGATCTCCTCTAGAGCAGTGATGTTTTTGGCTTTTTGCTTGGCAACATGGACTTTCAACTCCCTCCAAAGGTTTTCTATAGGGTTGAGATCTGGAGACTGGCTAGGCCACTCCAGAACCTTGAAATGCTTCTTACGAAGCCACTCCTTCGTTGCCCTGGCGGTGTGCTTTGGATCATTGTCATGTTGAAAGACCCAGCCACGTTTCATCTTCAATGCCCTTGCTGATGGAAGGAGGTTTGCACTCAAAATCTCACGATACATGGCCCCATTCATTCTTTCATGTACCCGGATCAGTCGTCCTGGCCCCTTTGCAGAGAAACAGCCCCAAAGCATGATGTTTCCACCACCATGCTTTACAGTAGGTATGGTGTTTGATGGATGCAATTCAGTATTCTTTTTCCTCCAAACACGACAAGTTGTGTTTCTACCAAACAGTTCCAGTTTGGTTTCATCAGACCATAGGACATTCTCCCAAAACTCCTCTGGATCATCCAAATACTCTCTAGCAAACTTCAGACGGGCCCGGACATGTACTGGCTTAAGCAGTGGGACACGTCTGGCACTGCAGGATCTGAGTCCATGGTGGCGTAGTGTGTTACTTATGGTAGGCCTTGTTACATTGGTCCCAGCTCTCTGCAGTTCATTCACTAGGTCCCCCCGCGTGGTTCTGGGATTTTTGCTCACCGTTCTTGTGATCATTCTGACCCCACGGGGTGGGATTTTGTGTGGAGCCCCAGATCGAGGGAGATTATTAGTGGTCTTGTATGTCTTCCATTTTCTAATTATTACTCCCACTGTTGATTTCTTCACTCCAAGCTGGTTGGCTATTGCAGATTCAGTCTTCCCAGCCTGGTGCAGGGCTACAATTTTGTTTCTGGTGTCCTTTGACAGCTCTTTGGTCTTCACCATAGTGGAGTTTGGAGTCAGACTGTTTGAGGGTGTGCACAGGTGCCTTTTTATACTGATAACAAGTTTAAACAGGTGCCATTACTACAGGTAATGAGTGGAGGAAAGAGGAGACTCTTAAAGAAGAAGTTACAGGTCTGTGAGAGCCAGAAATCTTGATTGTTTGTTTCTGACCAAATATTTATTTTCCACCATAATATGCAAATAAAATGATAAAAAACAGACAATGTGATTTTCTGGATTTTTTTTTCTCAGTTTGTCTCCCATAGTTGAGGTCTACCTATGATGTAAATTACAGACGCCTCTCATCTTTTTAAGTGGTGGAACTTGCACTATTGCTGACTGACTAAATACTTTTTTGCCCCACTGTATGTTTTCAAAAATATTTTTTGGGGTTTGTTTTCTTCTCTTTTTACTTACTGGATTAGTAATGGGGTGTCTTATAGAAGACATTACTAACCAGTGGGCTTTATGTCAGCAGACACTACACCTCTGACATCATCTCCAAAATCCTATTACCCCAGTTGCCACTTCACCAGGGCAATCGGGAAGAGCTGAGGCTAAGTGCCATAATTGGCACATTTAATATACGCACCATTTTGAGGGTGCTTGAGGGCGGGTCTTATTATTCAACTAATATAAGCCACCAGCTGTCTGCTTTACCTTGGCTGGAAATAGAGGAGACCCTGCATAAATTTTTAGGGTCCCCATTTTTAATCAACAAAGGGACAGAAGACAGCTGGGGGCTGATATTAATAGGCTGGGAAGGTCCATGTATATTGGCCCCTTCCCAGCATAAGACCAGTTCACAGCTGCCTGCTTTTTCTTGGCTGGTTATTAAAAAAGGAGGACCCTATGTCATTTTTTTCATTTATTAGTATTTTTCACTTATTTATTAGTAATGAATAAATAAAAGGAAAAAACGGCAAGTGGCTCCCCCTATGTTTGATAATCATCCAAGGTAAAGCAGACAGCTGGGGACTGATATGCTAAGGCTGGGAAGGTCCATGGATAATTGATCCTCCTCAGCATAAAAACAGCAGCCCCTAGCTGACCCAGAAAAGGCACATTCTTTAGATACACCAGTTCTAGTGCTTGGCCTGACTTTAACCACTGGCTCTGGGACGTTGGAAAATGGGGTCATATTTTGGGGTTGGTGTCAGCTATTCATTTATGTAATGTCCACTGACATCAAACCCAGAGGTTACAAATGGGGCGGCATCTATCAGGCACCTCCAATACTAACTTAGTA
Organism: Ranitomeya imitator; assembly: GCF_032444005.1. Lineage (NCBI taxonomy): Eukaryota > Metazoa > Chordata > Amphibia > Anura > Dendrobatidae > Ranitomeya > Ranitomeya imitator. The sequence goes on along the minus strand of NC_091286.1, from coordinate 323,774,647 downwards.
AGTGAATATTTAAAAAAACACAGACAAACAATAAAAAAACGCTTTACTTGAATAAATATTCTCCCACACTCTCTCATTTACTCATTTCTTAATTAAAAATAAGTACTGAGAATGTTCTGAGCACAGGACTCCATAGGGTTACTCGTGGTGAGCATCAGGCATGAGCGTGAGAAGTTCTGTGTCTGCCAATGAACAAGAGTGTCCTATGAAATCTCGCTGTAAACACTTTCTCAGAATGAGACTCCATATGATTCATTTGGTGTCAAGGGACATTTCACTATTGGATTACCATAGTAGCTTCCATGATTTATTTTGAATTAGTAAATGGGTAAATGAGGGATTGTGCAAGAGTCTTTCAAAGTAAGAATTTTTATACTGTGCGTCTGTGTTTTTTTAACTATATACTTACTGTGTTAGTAATGGGAGTGTCTGATAGACGCCCCCCATCACTAACCTCTGGGCTTGATGTCAGCGGACATTACACAGTTGACATCAACCCCAAAATATTAAACTTTTTGCCAATGCTCCAGGGCAAGCAGGAAGAGTCTGTCGAAGTGCCAGAATTGGTGCATCTTATGGATGCGCATCTTCTGTGGAGGCTGAGGGCTGCTTTTTTTAGTCTGTGGAGGACCAAATATCCATGGATCTTCCCTGCCTGAGAATACTAGTCCTCAGCTGTCCACTTCACCTTGGCTGGGAATCAAAAATAGGGGGACACGCCATTTTTTAAAAATATTTATTTAAATAATTTAAAAACACTGCATGGGCCCCTCTCTTTTTTTTTTATAAACAGCTAAGATAAAGTAAACAGTTGAGACCTGTAGTACTTAGCTGTCTTCGTTACCTGCTATTGTTGTTAAAAATAGGGGTGACCTCACTATTTTTATTCATTTATTTATTTTACATTCTATGCTGGCCAATCACAGCCATTCCAATACTTGGCATGGCTATAATGGGCCCTGGAAATGCCCACACTGGAAAAGTTTGTTAATTAGCTGCTCTGCAGCCTTTCAGCAAGTTTTGTTTGGGTGGCCAAACCTGAACAGTAACATGGACATCCATGAGAAGTCTGTGTTCGGAGTCCATAAACTAAAACTACACTCCCTGACAGAAGTTATGTCGCTTATCCATGTTATGTAAATAGAAGCTTATAACCTGATGTTTAATTCATCTATTGGTTGTATAAAATATTCTTTGGAAAGCTGAAACACTCTAAAATGTTGTCTAGGTTAAGAAAATAAATTGGCATCAATGCAGAAAGCTTGATCAGTTAATGGATACAGAATGGTCAGATTTTGGCAAGACAAAAGTTTTGTCGCTTGGTCATATAATGCACCCAATACTAGTTTACATCCTCACCTGTGCTCAGTGTATGATCGGTTAATTAGTGTGAGTGTATAAAAAGAAACTCAGCACCCCAGACCTTCACTTGAACTGCAACTTGAGCTCTGACAACATGCCAAAAACCCACCCTGCGACCAAAGCCTGGATTATCGAGAGGCTGAAGACCAGATCCACTGCAGAGGTGGCTGGCACCTTTAATGTGTCTCAGCATCAAGTACAAACAATTAAAGAAAGATTTGAAGAGACTGGAGATGTGTTTAAAATAGCCCAGATCTGGCAGACCCTGCAAGACAACTGCTCAGGAAGAAAGTTTGTTGGTTAGAAAATCCACAGCAAGCCCCTCTTCCACTGCAGCAGAGCTCCAACAGGCCTGGTCAGTCACCTCAAGTCCCTGTGTCAACTACAACAGTTTGTAGGATTCTGTCTCGAAATGGCCTCCATGGTCGCATAAAAAAATAAAAAACTATCAGGCATTTGTAAAGTCCCACAGCCTGCTAAACAGATGGACGCTGGAAAAGTGGCAGATTCTCTGATGAATCTTTAGTAGAATTACACCACAGCTGCCGGACCTACTGGAGCCCATATGGATCCAAAATACACCCAGAAAACAGTTAAATATGGTGGTGGAAAGATCATGATCTGGGGTTACATTCAGTATGGGGGTGTGCGAAACATTTGCAAGGTGGAAGGCAATATTAATAGCCTAAAATATCAAGAAGTATTAGCTACCTCTTATATTCCAAATCATAAAAGGGGTCAAATTCTGCAGCAGGATGGTGCAGATACATCCATCCCTACAACAAAGTTCCTCCAGGCAAAAAAGATCAAGGTGCTCAAGGACTGGCCAGCCCAGTCACCAGACATGAACATCATTGAGCATGTTTGGGGTAGGATGAAGGAGGAAGCTTGGAAGACAAAACCAAAGAATCTAGATGAACTCTGGGAGGCATGTAAGACTGCATTGTTTGCTATTCCTGATGACTTCATTAATAAATTGTATAAATCATTGTTGAACCGCATGGATACAGTCCTTCAAGCTCATGGAAGTCATACAAAATATTAAATATGACTCTAATAGCACCACAACTTCATTCTCCAATGTTATGCAACATATATTTGTATTTTAACCCCTTTACCCCCAAGGGTGGTTTGCACGTTAATGACCGGGCCAATTTCTACAATTCTGACCACTGTCCCTTTATGAGGTTATAACTCTGGAACGCTTCAATGGATCCTGGTGATTCTGACATTGTTTTCTCACGACATATTGTACTTCATGACAATGGTAAAAATTATTTGACAGTACCTGCGTTTATTTGTGAAAAAAACGGAAATTTGGCGAAAATTATGAAAATTTCGCAATTTTCCAAATTTGAATTTTTATGCAATTAAATCACAGAGATATGTCACACAAAATACTTAATAAGTAACATTTCCCACATGTCTACTTTACATCAGCACAATTTTGGAACCAAAATTTTTTTTTGTTAGGGAGTTATAAGGGTTAAAAGTTGACCAGCAATTTCTCATTTCTACAACACCATTTTATTTTAGGGACCACATCTCATTTGAAGTCATTTTGAGGGGTCTATATGATAGAAAATACCCAAGTGTGACACCATTCTAAAAACTACACCCCTCAAGGTGCTCAAAACCATATTCAAGAAGTTTATTAACCCTTCTGGTGCTTCACAGGAATTTTTTCAATGTTTAAATAAAAATGAACATTTAACTTTTTTTCACAAAAAATTTAATTCAGCTCCAATTTGTTTTATTTTACCAAGGGTAACAGGAGAAAATGGACCCCAAACATTGTTGTACAATTTGTCCTGAGTATGCCAATACCCCACATGTGGGGGTAAACCACTGTTTGGGCGCATGGCAGAGCTCGGAAGCGAAGGAGTGCCATTTGACTTTTCAATGCAAAATTGACTGGAATTGAGATGGGACGCCATGTTTCGTTTGGAGAGCCCCTGATGTGGCTAAACATTGAAACCCCCCACAAGTGACACCATTTTGGAAAGTAGACCCCCTAAGGAGCTTATCTAGAGGTGTGGTGAGCACTTTGACCCAACAAGTGCTTCACAGAAGTTTATAATGTAGAACCGTAAAAATAAAAAATCATATTTTTTCACAAAAATTATCTTTTCGCCCCCAATTTTTTATTTTCCCAAGGGTAAGAGAAGAAATTGGACCCCAAAAGTTGTTGTACAATTTGTCCTGAGTACGCTGATAGCCCATATGTGGGGGTAAACCACTGTTTGGGCGGATGGGAGAGCTCGGAAGGGAAGGAGCGCCGTTTGACTTTTCAATGCAAAATTGACAGGAATTGAGATGGGACGTCATGTTGCGTTTGAAGAGCCACTGATGTGCCTAAACATTGAAACCCCCCACAAGTGACACCATTTTGGAAAGTAGACCCCCTAAGGAACTTATCTAGAGGTGTGGTGAGCACTTTGACCCACCAAGTGCTTCACAGAAGTTTATAATGTAGAACCGTAAAAATAAAAAATCATATTTTTTCACAAAAATTATCTTTTTGCCCCCAATTTTTTATTTTCCCAAGGGTAAGAGAAGAAATTGGACCCCAAAAGTTGTTGTACAATTTGTCCTGAGTACGCTGATAGCCCACATGTGGGGGTAAACCACTGTTTGGGCGGATGGGAGAGCTCGGAAGGGAAGGAGCGCCGTTTGACTTTTCAATGCAAAATTGACAGGAATTGAGATGGGACGTCATGTTGCGTTTGAAGAGCCACTGATGTGCCTAAACATTGAAACCCCCCACAAGTGACACCATTTTGGAAAGTAGACCCCCTAAGGAACTTATCTAGAGGTGTGGTGAGCACTTTGACTCACCAAGTGCTTCACAGAAGTTTATAATGCAGAGCCGTAAAAATAAAACAAAATTTTTTTCCCACAAAAATTATTTTTTTAGCCCCCAGTTTTGTATTTTCCTGAGGGTAACAGGAGAAATTGGACCCCAAAATTTGTTGCCCAATTTGTCCTGAGTGCGATGATACACCATATGTGGGGGGAACCACTGTTTGGGCACATGGGAGGGCTCAGAAGGGAAGGAGTGCCATTTGAATGCAGACTTAGATGGAATGGTCTGCAGGTGTCACATTGCGTTTGCAGAGCCCCTAATGTACCTAAACAGTAGAAACCTCCCACAAGTGACACCATTTTGGAAAGTAGACCCCCTTAGGAACTTATCTAGATGTGTGCTGAGCGCTTTGACCCACCAAGGGCTTCACAGAAGTTTATAATGGAGAGCCGTAAAAATAAAACAAAACTTTTTTCCCACAAAAATTATTTTTTAGCCCCCAGTTTTGTATTTTCCCGAGGGTAACAGGAGAAATTCGACCCCACAATTTGTTGTCCAATTTGTCCTGAGTGCGCTGATACCCCATATGTGGGGGGGAACCACTGTTTGGGCGCATGGGAGGGCTCGGAAGGGAAGGAGCTCCATTTGGAATGAGGACTTAGATGGAATGGTCTGCAGGTGTCACATTGCATTTGCAGAGCCCCTAATGTACCTAAACAGTAGAAACCTCCCACAAGTGACACCATTTTGGAAACTAGACCCCCTAAGGAACTCATCTAGATGTGTTGTGATAGCTTTGAACCCCCAAGTGTTTCACTACAGTTTGTAACGCAGAGCCGTGAAAATTAAAAAAAAAAATCTTTCCCCCGAAAATTATTTTTTAGCCCCCAGTTTTGTATGTTCCCGAGGGTAAGAGGAGAAATTCGACCCCAAAAGTTGTTGTCCAATTTGTCCTGAGTACGCTGATACCCCGTATGTTGGGGGAAACCACCGTTTGAGCGCATGGCAGAGCTCGGAAGGGAAGGAGCGCCATTTGGAATGCAGACTTAGATGGAATGGTCTGCAGACGTCACATTGCGTTTGCAGAACCCCTAATGTACCTAAACAGTAGAAACCCCCCACAAGTGACCCCATATTGGAAACTAGACCCCCCAGGGAACTAATCTAGATGTGTTGTGAGAACTTTGAACCCCCAAGTGTTTCACTACAGTTTATAACGCAGAGCCGTGAAAATAAAAAATCTTTTTTTTTCCCACAAAAAATATGTTTTAGCCCCGAGTTTTGTATTTTCCCAAGGGTAGCAGGAGAAATTGGACCCCAAAAGTTGTTGTCCTATTTGTCCTGAGTACGCTGATACCCCATATGTTGGGGTAAACCCCTGTTTGGGCACACGGGAGAGCTCGGAAGGGAAGAAGCACTGTTTTACTTTTTCAACGCAGAATTGGCTGGAATTGAGATCGGACGCCATGTCGCGTTTGGAGAGCCCCTGATGTGCCTAAACAGTGGAAACCCCCCAATTATAACTGAAACCCTAATCCAAACACATCCCTAACCCTAATCCCAACAGTAACCCTAACCACACCTCTAACCCTGACACACCCCTAACCCTAATCCCAACCCTATTCCCAACCGTAAATGTAATCTAAACCCTAACTGTAACTTTAGCCCCAACCCAAACTGTAGCCCTAGCCCTAACCCTAGCCCTAACCCTAATCCTAACCCTAGCCCTAACCCTAGCCCTAACCCTATCCCTAACCCTAACCCTAGCCCTAGCCCTAGCCCTAACCCTAGCCCTAACCCTAGCCCTAACCCTAACCCTAGCCCTAGCCCTAACCCTAACCCTAGCCCTAACCCTAGCCCTAACCCTAGCCCTAACCCTAACCCTAACCCTAGCCCTAACCCTAGCCCTAACCCTAGCCCTAACCCTAGCCCTAACCCTAGCCCTAACCCTAATGGGAAAATGGAAATAAATACATTTTTTTAATTTTTCCCTAACTAAGGGGGTGATGAAGGGGGGTTTGATTTACTTTTATCGCGGGTTTTTTAGCGGATTTTTATGATTGGCAGCCGTCACACACTGAAAGACGCTTTTTATTGCAAAAAATATTTTTTGCGTTACCACATTTTGAGAGCTATAATTTTTCTATATTTTGGTCCACAGAGTCATGTGAGGTCTTGTTTTTTGCGGGACGAGTTGATGTTTTTATTGGTAACATTTTCGGGCACGTGACATTTTTTGATCGCTTTTTATTCCGATTTTTGTGAGGCAGAATGACCAAAAACCAGCTATTCATGAATTTCTTTTGGGGGAGGCGTTTATACCGTTCCGCGTTTGGTAAAATTGATGAAGCAGTTTTATTCTTCGGGTCAGTACGATTACAGCGACACCTCATTTATATCTTTTTTTATGTTTTGGCGCTTTTATACGATAAAAACTATTTTATAGAAAAAATAATTATTTTTGCATCGCTTTATTCTCAGGACTATAACTTTTTTATTTTTTTGCTGATGATGCTGTGTGGCGGCTAGTTTTTTGCGGGACAATATGACGCTTTCAGCGGTACCATGGTTAGTTATATCTGTCTTTTTGATCGCGTGTTATTCCACTTTTTGTTCGGCGGTATGATAATAAAGCGTTGTTTTTTGCCTCGTTTTTTTTTTTTTTTTCTTACGGTGTTTACTGAAGGGGTTAACTAGTGGGCCAGTTTTATAGGTCGGGCCGTTACGGACGCGGCGATACTAAATATGTGTACTTTTATTGTTTTGTTTTTTTTATTTAGATAAAGAAATGTATTTATGGGAATAATATTTTTTTTTTTTTTTCATTATTTTGGAATATTTTTTTTTATTTTTTTTTACACATTTGAAATTTTTTTTTTTACTTTTTTACTTTGTCCCAGGGGGGGACATCACAGATCAGTGATCTGACAGTTTGCACAGCACTCTGTCAGATCACTGATCTGACATGCAGCGCTGCAGCCTTCACAGTGCCTGCTCTGAGCAGGCTCTGTGAAGCCACCTCCCTCCCTGCAGGACCCGGATCCGCGGCCATCTTGGATCCGGGGCTGGAGGGAGCAGGGAGGGAGGTGAGACCCTCGCAGCAACGCGATCACATCGCGTTGCTGCGGGGGGCTCAGGGAAGCCCGCAGGGAGCCCCCTCCCTGCGCGGTGCTTCCCTGCACCGCCGGCACATCGCGATCATCTTTGATCGCGGTGTGCCGGGGGTTAATGTGCCGGGGGCGGTCCGTGACCGCTCCTGGCACATAGTGCCGGATGTCAGCTGCGATAAACAGCTGACACCCGGCCGCGATCGGCGGCGCTCCCCCCGTGAGCGCTGCCGATCGCATATGACGTACTATTGCGTCCTTGGGAAGTAAAGCCCACCCCACATGGACGCAATAGTACGTCTAATGGCAGAAAGGGGTTAAGTTAATTATTTGTTTGTATATCACATTACTTTCTGTGGGCGACAAAACTTTTGTCTTGCCAAAATCTGACCATTCTGTGTCCATTAACTGATCAATATTTCTGCATTGATGCCAATTTATTTTCTTTACCTAAACCACATTTTGGAGGGTTTCAGCTTTTAAAAGAATAATTTATACAACCAATGGATGAATTTAACGTCAGGTTATAAGCTTTTATTTACATAACATGGATAAGCGACATTAATTCTGTCAGGGAGTGTATGTGTCCTGTATGGACCCCGAACTTTACCATTCGAGTTCGCACGTCACTAAATTATGTATAATCATTTGGACCAACAAGAATCATAAATATACTGTTTTTCTATGCAAAAACTAGCAAATAACAGTGATACCAGTATGTTCTATATGCATATGTATACTTTTTCAGATTAGATAGACATTTCCCAGTTATTAGCGCATGCATGTATTTTTATATTCATATTATGTGGCAATTGTCTGCTGACATCATACATTACATGTTACACATGTTTCATAAAATTTCTTATAATTATTTTGTCTGAATATACACTTCCTTGTACAGTATATTGCTTAATTGTTATATATAGTGAGTCATATGTACTAATTGTGAAGCTGTATAGTACTACGATATCTTTACGAGTTGACAACTTCTCCCAATTACATTGCTGTCACTAATGTACCTTGGGTCAGCTTATAATCGAGTATATACAGTAAATAGTATGGCCTTTGCTTCTTAATGAATTTGGTGGATCTTTCAGTTGAAAAAAATGTACACAGCAAATTTGTGTAATCATTTATACCATAATTGTGGCATCATTTGTTTTAAATTTGTTGGATGTGCTTGGTCCCACCTCTTCCTTGCTAAGCCCCACTAACTTTTAACCCTCCGTCACATACAACTGATCTGACAGGCGCTTCTCTTTTACTTTCATTTCTCCTTCCTCACCAGATTGTGAGGAAACCCCCTCCCTCCAGGTAGTCTCCTGTCTCTTGAAGGTCTGTGAAACCTGATATCACAGTTGGATTTCAGAGCTTCAGGGGAGAGGATATAGCTGCACAGATCTCTCAGGCTCATTGTATGTGAATACGTCACATTCAGTAAGGTTGGTATTTTATGTTTTTATTCATCACAATAGTTTATTTAGCTTGTTTTATGAATGTATAGCACAAAATGTGAGGATATTTCATAGAAATAAGGGAGATTTTATAAAAGAAAGTGTGCTGCTCAGGCATATACAGTAGTTCCCTAACATATTCCTTCTCTTGCTTCAGATTATCTGCTGAAATGGAGAGGAAAATGTACAATTTATCCAAACAACTTGATGTTGAGGAAGTAACAAACATGCTGTTAGATGATAGAGACCTCACACTGAATGAGGATTTAGGAGAGGAAAGTGGTTTACAAGTTGTGATCTGATTGATTATCTGAAAATTCAGAAGCTGTCATATGTGGGAACTGTATGAAAAAATAAAAGGTAATTGCCGCCACAGTTTGTAAGTGTGAAAGAGAGACAACAGTACAGCAGTATGTTTGCATTCCATAATGGAAAGGCTTTAGTTTCCTATGTACCACATGCCAAAAAAATCGTACTTCTTCTATCAACACTTCATGATGATGCTGCCATCGATCCTGGGACTGGGGCAGAAAAAAAACTGGAGATAATTACATTTTACAATGCCACCAAAGGGGGTGTGGATACAGCAGATCAGATGTGCTCCACTTTCAACGTCAGCAGAAACATCAAACGCTGGCCAATGGTCATATTTTTTGCTATGTTGAATTTGGGTGGTATAAATCCACAAGTAATTTATCTTGAAAACAAGCTTGAACCACTCCGTAGACGATTGTATCTGAAAAAATTGGCCCATGAACTAGTACTTGGAGAGCTACGCAGGAGAAGCGTGAAAACAATCGGTATCCTGTCATGATTCCAATGGCAGGGAATCACAAAAGGACAAGCACGCACGAACTCTAGGGTGATGGAACCTGAGCTGACCGCGACCCTAAACCTGAACACACAAATAACAATAGCCGGGGAACGTGCCTACGTTGATCCTAGACGTCTCGCACCAGCCGAAGATCTAACTTCCCCTATTAGAAGAAACACAGACCTCTCTTGCCTCCAGAGAAATACCCCACAGAAATAGCAGCCCCCCACAAATAATGACGGTGAAATGAGAGGAAGGCACATACACAGTATGAAAACAGATTTAGCAAAATGAGGCCCGCTAAAACTAGATAGCGGAGGATACAAAAGTAAACTGCGAAGTCAGCAAAAAACCCTTCAAAAAAACCATCCTGTAATTACCTGAACTCATGTTCCAACTCATGGAACATGAGGAGCAATTACAGCCCACTAGAGCAACCAGCAGCAAAGAAACAATTACATGCAAGCTGGACAAGACAAAAATAAAGCAAAACGAGAAACAAGAAAATCAAAAACTTAGCTTGTCCTGAAGATTACTGAAGCCAGAAGCTGAGGTAACAAAATACTCTGATAACCTTGATAGCCGGCGGGGAAATGACAAGAAAGCCCGGTTAAATAGGAAACTCCCAAATCCTAATAGAACAGGTGGACACCAGAGACAGCAGAACACAAATCACCCAGTACCATCAGTAACCACCAGAGGGAGCACAAAAACAGAACTCACAACAGTATCCCCTCTCGCCTTCAAGTTCAGCTCAAAAGGTTCCGCCCAGAAGATGATGGTGAAAAGTCACCATCTGCACCACCTCACAAAAGAAGGAGATGCACCACCTGCCAAACTGAAAGCGGAACCAGAAGGCTTTCAAATTATGAATGTCTCAAATGTCATAAAGCAATTTGCCTGACACATGCAAAAATGGTGTGTAATTCTTGCTATTTGCTCTGCAAGTGTGACTTTTCTGGGGAAACCTCAGCATCTACTTCTGATTGAATATGTTTTTAATAGTACTTAAGGTACCTTAAAATTAAGTTTGTGTTCAAAAATTTTCTTTGTACATTTTTTTGAGAGAGTCGAACTGGGGACTATTTGGCGGGAGTTTTGAAAAGTTTGTATTTCATAGTTATTAGTTTTATGTTAAGTAAATGTTTTTTTTTGCAACTGATTATGTGTAGTCTCTTTTATTACATCCCTATGAAGGTCACTGATCACTTTTAGAGCACTGAAATTGCAAACATTAGATATTATAGGTATTTTTCCAGCAGGCGCCTGACAGGCACATTGTATGTGAACTCGTTAGTCCGAATATTGTATGTGATGGATATTGTATTTAGTCTAGAAAAAAGACGACTGAGGGGCGATCTAATAACCATGTATAAGTATATAAGGGGACAATACAAATATCTCGCTGAGGATCTGTTTATACCAAGGAAGGTGACGGGCACAAGGGGGCATTCTTTGAGTCTGGAGGAGAGAAGGTTTTTCCACCAACATAGAAGAGGATTCTTTACTGTTAGGGCAGTGAGAATCTGGAATTGCTTGCCTGAGGAGGTGGTGATGGCGAACTCAGTCGAGGGGTTCAAGAGAGGCCTGGATGTCTTCCTGGAGCAGAACAATATTGTATCATACAATTATTAGGTTCTGTAGAAGGACGTAGATCTGGGTATTTATTATGATGGAATATAGGCTGAACTGGATGGACAAATGTCTTTTTTCGGCCTTACTAACTATGTTACTATGTTACTATGGAGGGTTAAAAAAGTTGTCAGAGCTGTCTCAAAACTGCCATTAGAAAGCCAAAACTATGAGTTGTGAAAAAAATTGCGACATTTCAGTTTTATGGCAGAATTCTAGCAGAAAGTAATAAATTCTCCCCTATGTGTAGTTTACCACGCATTGCATGATTTACATGTTAATTGGAGTGTTTTAGGTTATCATTTAGCTAAATTAATCAACTCTACTGCAAGTTAAATATTTTTGTTCTCCATTAATAGAGGGTGTAAGGCAGTGACCGGTGTCATATGCGAGGGTCGCTATGTATCCCCCAGGATGTGCTTAGAAGCATATTAGATCCGCTGGAGTGCCCTGTGCTCACAGCAGGTTTGCCTGTGAGACACAGGGAAGAATAAAAGTGAGTGTGAACTGGATCAAGTTATTTGACCCAGAAATTATTCAGGAAAACCCGGTATGGGCTTTTATTTTTGAAACGGACTGCAGGAAGGTAGTGGGGCCGGTCCATTTCCTCCAGCCCAGATCTTATAGTGGCCCATAGCCATAGAATCTGGAGGAAAGAAAAAAAAACCCTGCAAGAGAGTTTGGGTGTGTCAGTGTTGGTCTGGTAGTCAGACCTAGCAGGAGGCTTATGAGGAGCTCCTTCCCTGTGGAGCAACACGGGCCAGGCAGAGCCTGGAAAGCCTAACACCCCAGCGTACACGGTGGTGTAATACGCTCACAGCTGCGGATTGTGGACTGTTGTTATTTTTCCCGGCTGCATACTGAAGGACTTGTTGCTTATGCTTTCGGTTTGTGAGTATGCTGTGAAATAAACAAGACTTTATTTGAACTTTATATGGGTCACTGCCTATTCACTGCACAGCAAGGACATCGCTACATCACATTTGGTTGGAGAATGCGGAGCAGTGTGAATTAAGGCATACCCCAACACCATTTGCATGTCTGTTATTAAGCCTGCTACATTACAATTCAGGCCTACAGACAAAATGGAGGAGATCCTGAGGCAGCTGGTCCTCACACAGCAACAACAGCAACAAACTAATAACCTGTTGCTGCAGCAAATTACAGCCCTGCGTGAGGCACCTCCACCACCGACCCCGGAACGTCGCGATGCCCGAGACAAGGTCCGCTCCGCTTTGAGGAAATTGAGTCCGGAAGATGACGTGGAAGCTTTCCTCACAGTCTATGAGCGCACGGCAGAGCGGGAGAATCTGCCAGCAGCACAGTGGGCTGAAGTTGTGGCTCCGTTCTTGAGGGGTGATGCGCTAAAGGCCTACTTTGACCTCAGTCGGGAGGATGCCCAGGACTATTCCAAGCTAAAAGGTGAGATCCTTGCCCGACTGGGGGTTAATACTTATGTGAGAGCTCAACGGGTGTTTTCTTGGACTTTTATGGAAGCCCAGCCTGCCCGGTCTCAGATTTTTTACTTACTGCAGCTTGTGAAACGGTGGCTCCAACCTGAGACTTTAACCCCAAGTCAGATAGTGGAGAGGGTGGTGGTCGACCGACTGGTGAGGGCTCTTCCAGCAGCCATACAGCGTTGGGTGGGTCAAGGGGACCCGGGTACCCTAGACCAGGTTATAGGACTGATAGAGCAATATAAGGCCACCCAGGACTTTATACGGGACACTGCTCCGCTTCGGCTGTCAAGTAAGGCTCCGCCAGCTCAGGAGTCTCAGAAAAGTCCACGACCCTCCACTGGGACAAAACCGGACCGAGTCCGTGCTGAGGGGTTGTCTCGGAAAGAGAGTGACCACAGACCTGTGTCCCCTAAACTGGCCCCAAGGTTACCTCGTGTCACAGTCATTACGTGTTGGCGGTGCCAAGAACCTGGACATGTGGTGGCTAATTGCCCCCTAACAACAGAACCCATGGACTGCGGGTATACCCGCCGGGTGTCTATGTATGCCCAGCCAGTCTGCGTTGCCACTACAGACCCTGCCGGTACCGAACCTAAGCTGTGCAGAGTACTCGTTAATGGGTACCAGATGGATGCTCTCTTGGACTCGGGGAGCTTGGTGACCCTGGTACATGGGTCCCTGGTTGCTGGGGACAGTCCTAATGGACGAAAGGTGGGGGTAGTGTGCATACATGGGGACCTCCGAGAGTACCCGACTGTGGAGGTCACGTTCTCCACCCCATGTGGAGAGATAAAACATGTGGTGGGAGTGGAAAAGACTCTTCCATATGGGACTGTGATGGGTAGAGACTTGCCGTTGTTCTGATCCCTCTGGGAGACCAGAGTTAACCCTCTCAGGGTAAAAAGCATTCCGGATGCAGAACCCGAAGATCCCGAATCAGGGACACCTGCCGTAGGGGTCGCCACGATAGGGACAGTGTGTAATCCCGATCGGTTTCCCCTAGAGGTGTTGGCAGGAGAAGTGGAAGAGAATCCACCAATTCCTGAGCTGGAGGTGTCACCTGGTAAGTTTGGGACTGCCCAGCTCCAGGATCCCACTCTGACCCGGGCAAGGGAAAGAGTAATCGAGGTGAGTGGGGTGGCACAACAACCTGGTGCAGAAAAGGAGTTTCCCCGGATGACGATCAACCAGGAGTTACTGTACAGGGTTGATAAAATCCGGGATGAGGTGGTGGAACAACTGGTAGTGCCCCAACCCTATCGTCGGGCGGTACTCGACATGGCTCACACTCACATGTTGGGGGGGCACTTGGGGACCAAAAAGACATTAGAGCGCATATTACAGAGGTTTTTTTGGCCTGGTGTCTACGCTGAGGTTACAAAGTACTGTGACATATGTCCTGAGTGTCAACTAACCTCACCCACCACAAACTACCGGAGTCCGTTAGTGCCTCTGCCCATCATAGAAGTACCCTTTGAGCGGATAGCGATGGATCTGGTGGGACCAATAGTAAAATCCGCCCGGGGCCATCAGCACATATTAGCAGTCGTAGACTACGCCACCCGGTATCCAGAGGCGATACCGCTCCGGCACACTTCGGCTAAACTAATAGCCCGTGAACTGTTTGCCATGTTTTGTCGCCTAGGGCTTCCCAAGGAGATCCTTACAGATCAGGGAACCCCTTTTATGTCTAAAGTGACTAGGGAGCTATGTAAATTGCTCCAAATTAAACAGTTACATATGTCAGTGTACCATCCACAAACCGATGGGTTGGTCGAGAGGTTTAATAAGACCCTCAAGGCCATGCTCAAAAAGGTGGTCGCCAAGGATGGGAAGGATTGGGATATGTTATTGCCATATTTAATGTTCGCCATACGCGAGGTACCGCAGGCGTCCACGGGGTTCTCCCCATTTGAGCTATTGTATGGCAGGCACCCGAGGGGACTGCTGGATGTAGCCAAAGAGACGTGGGAACAGGAGCCCACTCCACATAAGAGTGTTATCGAGTATGTGGCAAGTATGCAGGATCGGATTGCAGTCGTGCAACCCATAGTAAAGGAGCATCCGTTGGATGCCCAGGCTGCTCAGAGCCGTACATATAATACAAGGGCCACGGTCAGGACCTTTAAAGAAGGAGACCGGGTGTTGGTACTAGTACCCACCCCAGAGAGTAAACTCATAGCCAAGTGGCAAGGGCCTTATGAGATACGGGGGAAGGTGGGGGAAGTGAATTACAAAGTGTACCAACCCAGGAAAAGAAAACCCGAGCAGTTGTACCATGTAAACCTGCTAAAGGCCTGGAAGGACCGAGAATGCTTGGTCACAGATGCAACTACGGTCATACAATCGGAGGTCCCTCTGGCCCTGACCAAGGACACAGCCAGGTGTGAGGTAAAAGTCAATGATGCCCTCACAAAACAGCAGAGGCGGGAGGCTCGAGCTTTGGTACAGCAGAATATGGATGTATTCTCAGAGCTGCCGGGGCGAACCTCAGTGATTCAGCATGACATTGTCACTGAGCCCCGGGTAAAGGTGCAGATGAAACCGTACAGAGTGCCTGAAGCCCGAAGGCAAGCCATCGCGGCCGAGGTAAAGCAAATGCTTCAGTTGGGAGTCATTGAGGTGTCCCGAAGTGAGTGGGCTAGCCCCATTGTACTAATACCAAAGCCTGATGGGTCATTATGCTTCTGTAATGACTTTAGGAAGTTAAATGAAGTGTCAAAATTTGACTTGTACCCCATGCCACGGGTGGACGAGCTAATTGAGAGACTGGGGAAGGCCCAGTACTTCACCACGCTGGATCTCACGAAAGGTTACTGGCAGGTTCCCTTAACAGAGTCAGCTAAAGAAAAGACTGCTTTTATAACCCCAGAAGGTCTCTATCAATACGTTGTCTTACCTTTTGGGTTACATGGGGCTCCAGCCACATTCCAGAGGCTGATGGACATTGTGTTAGCACCACATAGAGATTACGCGTCGGCCTATTTGGATGACATAGTCATCTTTAGTACCGACTGGGATACCCATCTGTCCCAGGTACAAGCAGTGCTGGAGTCTCTTAGAGCCGCAGGGTTAACAGCAAACCCAAAGAAATGCGCGATAGGTCTCACGGAAGCCCGGTACTTGGGATACGTGATCAGCCGGGGGGTTATCAAACCTCAAGTGAACAAAATTGAGGCCATTCAAAACTTGCCCAAGCCATTAAGTTCCAAACAAGTGAGGGCATTCCTTGGCATCATTGGGTATTACCGTCGATTTATACCCAATTTTGCTGGAAAATCGGCTTCCCTAATGGACCTGTTAAAAGGGAAGAAAACGGTGATGGTCAAGTGGAATCCTCAAGCAGAGGAAGCTTTCCAGTCTCTGAAGTCGGCGTTGTGTGGACAGCCGGTCCTCATCAGCCCCGACTTCAAGAAAACCTTTATTGTGCAAACTGATGCCTCAGAGGTAGGCTTAGGAGCGGTGCTATCGCAAGAGGTGAACGGGGATGAGCATCCAGTCACCTATTTAAGCAGGAAACTGACCCCGGCAGAGAAAAATTATAGCGTAGTGGAGAAGGAGTGCTTGGCGATTAAATGGGCCTTGGAGTCCCTACGCTACTATTTGCTCAGGCGTCAGTTTCGGTTGGTAACGGACCATTCACCCCTTGTCTGGATGAGAAATGCAAAAGAGAGGAATGCCTGTGTCACCAGATGGTTCTTGTCCCTACAAAACTTCAGCTTCTCTGTGGAACATCGGGCTGGGAAATCACAGGGAAATGCGGATGCCCTGTCATGGGCACCATGTATGCTGACAAATGTTCAACCCCACAAGTCTGAACAGAGGGGGGTATGTAAGGCAGTGACCGGTGTCATATGCGAGGGTCGCTATGTATCCCCCAGGATGTGCTTAGAAGCATATTAGATCCGCTGGAGTGCCCTGTGCTCACAGCAGGTTTGCCTGTGAGACACAGGGAAGAATAAAAGTGAGTGTGAACTGGATCAAGTTATTTGACCCAGAAATTATTCAGGAAAACCCGGTATGGGCTTTTATTTTTGAAACGGACTGCAGGAAGGTAGTGGGGCCGGTCCGTTTCCTCCAGCCCAGATCTTATAGTGGCCCATGGCCATAGAATCTGGAGGAAAGAAAAAAAAACCCTGCAAGAGAGTTTGGGTGTGTCAGTGTTGGTCTGGGAGTCAGACCTAGCAGGAGGCTTATGAGGAGCTCCTTCACTGTGGAGCAACACGGGCCAGGCAGAGCCTGGAAAGCCTGACACCCCAGCGTACACGGTGGTGTAATACGCTCACAGCTGCGGATTGTGGACTGTTGTTATTTTTCCCGGCTGCATACTGAAGGACTTGTTGCTTATGTTTTTGGTTTGTGAGTATGCTGTGAAATAAACAAGACTTTATTTGAACTTTATATGGGTCACTGCCTATTCACTGCACAGCAAGGACATCGCTACATCACAAGGGTAAAACTTCAAAAACTTTTCCTGTCCCCTACATTTTTGTTTTCAGTCAGTCCTTCATTGAAACGTAGCAATAATGCACACTTTTAAAAACTTGAAAAGGAAACAAACTGATTTTGAGCAGATTAATGTAAAAACTAGAGAATGAGGATTTTTAATGGTTTAAACACATTATCTTTCATCTTGAGGAGAGTATATTAAGAAAATCTTTGTTAGTTACCTGTCAGGTGCTAAGTTTCTTTTACATACTGAATCAATTTTCTAGAGACCTGGGACTTGGGAGATTTTACTCTAAGAAAGCAATTTGTCAGAGCTTTGGTATAATCCAGTAATGCAAAATTGATTTTCTGACCAAGATAACAATCATGTCAGTTATATTCAAGGATAAAGAGAGTGTTTGTTAAGTAGAGTAACAGAGCAACAATGTAAAACATTCTATTCAGCTTGTTATTATAAACCTTTAGAAAACTTTCTATGTTGATCAATCACCATGTACAAAGTCAGCCATACTGATATTACAGTAACCATATTTTATGAAACATGTAGGAATTATGTACAATATGGACTATAATACTGTCTAACTCTTGGTAAAATATTATATTCTCCATTGCATATATTTTATTACTGATTACTAGAGTTGAGCGACCTTGACCTTTTTAGAGTCGAGCCGGGTTTTGCGAAACCCGACTATGTCCAAAGTCGGGTCGAGTGAAATCGGCCGATTATGACGTAAAGTCGGGATCGACCGAAACACGAAACCCAATGCAAGTCAATGGGGCAGCATAGTCGGCAGTGAGTGGGGGCCAGGAAAACACCTAGAGTGCCCATTTTAATGTCAAAACCATCCATTCTTCTTAATGAAGCTTGTCAAGCGTAATTTACCTTAAAATAATTGGAAGGCATTTGAAATTGGGGGTCATTTGGCTAAAGTTGTGGGGGGTAGGGCTGGTTCAAGTAATTAGTGGGCCCAGTAAATCTGGACCACGTCACGGCAGTGGAGCAGGGAGAGGTAAGTATTTCAACTTTGCAAGTGCTGTGATCCTGAGCAAGCAGGGGGGGCCCACTCGTTGGCATTGGCACTGGCACAGGGCCCCTCAAAGTACAGCGGTGTGTTTGCACGGCGGGGGCGCCTCCCACCGGCAGCAACACTTTTGCGTACTATGAGAGGCCCTGTGCCAGTGACGTCGCCAACTAGTATTCCTCCCCCCACCTGATGAAGGAACCTGCACTTTCATCTGCACCTTCCTCTTTGTCCCCGTGTAAGGTGGTATGGTATGCGGGAAGAGCAACCTGACTTTCAGCAGGGTCACAATGTTGTTGTGTAGCGTGCACGGGGAATGTTGCGTTATGGGTCAATGTACCAGCAGACTCATCTATCACTGGCTGGGCAATGGGCACGATGAAGTGGAAACACAGATATAGGCCCAAAGAAGAAAGTGGGCTAAATGCAGTTCAAAATTGGTAACACAGGAATAACCAGGGGGCATTGCAGTGGAGGACAACTGGAATGAGAGGCTGACACAGAGAGTAGGGCCAAATCAGTAAGTAGTCGAAATGCAGTTCAAAATTGGCAACCGTAGTAAACAGGCGGCACAGCTTTGTTCAGTGGAGGAGAACAGCAAGGAGTGGCAGACACCGATAGTAGGCCCCAACCCAACTAGTAGGCCAAATGCAGTCTAACATTAACAACTACTTAACGAGAGGCTGAAAATGGAATTTCAGGACAGGAAACCAGGAGAACAGCAAGGAGTGGCAGACACCGATAGTAGGCCCCAAACCAACTAGTACGCCAAATGCAGTTGTTCCATTTAACCACAATTTAATGAGAGCCTGAAGATAGAAGCTCAGGAAAGGCAACCTGGGGAACACCTTGGAGTGTAACACACCATCTCTCTCCACCCCATACCCATTTTGTAGGCCTAATGCTGTGTACTTTTCTACAACTACTAAACGAGAGTCGGAAGACCGAAGCAATGGCAAGGAAACCTGGGGAACACCTTGGAGTGTAACACACCATCTCTCTCCACCCCATACCCAATTTGTAGGCCTAATGCAGCCTACTTTCCGACACCTACTAAACAAGAGCATGAAGATCGAAGCTCAGGAAAGGCAACCTGGGGAACACCTTGGAGTGTAACACACCATCTCTCTCCACCCCATACCCATTTTTTAGGCCTAATGCAGTGTACTTTTCTACAACTACTAAACGAGAGTCGGAAGACCGAAGCAATGGCAAGGAAACCTGGGGAACACCTTGGAGTGTAACACACCATCTCTCTCCACCCCATACCCAATTTGTAGGCCTAATGCAGCCTACTTTCCGACACCTACTAAACGAGAGCATGAAGATCGAAGCTCAGGAAAGGCAACCTGGTGAAAACCTTGGAGTGTAACACAACCTGTCTCTACACCCCATACACAATTAGTAGGCCTAATGCAGCGTAGTTTCCAACAGCTACTAAACGAGAGCCGGGAGATCGAAGCTCAGGAAAGGCAACCTGGGGAACACCTTGGAGTGTAACAACAACCTCTCTCTACACCACGGAAGGGCTGATTCTTAGGAAGGAAGGCTGTTGTAAATAAGCATTGCGCGTCCGAGGGTGATTATATTCTTATTCGGTATCTACTCACCCTCGGACGCGCCATGCTTCTTGATTTGTAATTAATGTTTATTTGCAATGTGCTTTTGACTTACTCAATTATTTTTTTAATTATTGATTTTATTAAATTAATAGTTTAACATCTTATTGGAAATAATTTAAAGGAGACGCGACAGGACAACACTCGGTGGATGCCATATCTGTGTTAACAACTCCAAAAAACTTTCAGTTAACTTCTTGCAGGAGAAAGAAATTGTAGCTGTTGGACCTTTGTAGTACAGTTCCAGATATTTGTTGTGTGTTTGTTTTGATTGTTAAAATGTCTGCATTTGAGATCTCAACACGATCTTATTTTTTATAATCAAATTAATTTTTTAAATATTTTATTAGGTTGGTTCAAGGGGTACACGGGCCGCAGTAGACAGGTCAGTGGAGGCCTAGTGGAAGGAGGGACCGCAGATGCGCCACTGTTTCACCCATACACAATTAGTAGGCCTAATGCAGCGTAGTTTCCAACAGCTACTAAACGAGAGCCGGGAGATCGAAGCTCAGGAAAGGCAACCTGGGGAACACCTTGGAGTGTAACAACAACCTCTCTCTACACCACGGAAGGGCTGATTCTTAGGAAGGAAGGCTGTTGTAAATAAGCATTGCGCGTCCGAGGGTGATTATATTCTTATTCGGTATCTACTCACCCTCGGACGCGCCATGCTTCTTGATTTGTAATTAATGTTTATTTGCAATGTGCTTTTGACTTACTCAATTATTTTTTTAATTATTGATTTTATTAAATTAATAGTTTAACATCTTATTGGAAATAATTTAAAGGAGACGCGACAGGACAACACTCGGTGGATGCCATATCTGTGTTAACAACTCCAAAAAACTTTCAGTTAACTTCTTGCAGGAGAAAGAAATTGTAGCTGTTGGACCTTTGTAGTACAGTTCCAGATATTTGTTGTGTGTTTGTTTTGATTGTTAAAATGTCTGCATTTGAGATCTCAACACGATCTTATTTTTTATAATCAAATTAATTTTTTAAATATTTTATTAGGTTGGTTCAAGGGGTACACGGGCCGCAGTAGACAGGTCAGTGGAGGCCTAGTGGAAGGAGGGACCACAGACAGGCATCGAAGGCCTAAAATAATAACACATGGCTGTAGGCAATTTTAAATTGGTTCCAGGGGTACACGGGCAGCAGTGCCCTGGTCAGTGTAGTAGTAGTTGAAAGAATGGACCGCAGACAGGCATCGAAGGCCTAAAATAAAAAAATTGGGCTGGCTGTAGGCAATTTTAAATTGGTTCCAGGGGTACACGGGCAGCAGTGGTGTGGTCAGTGGAGGCCTAGTGGAAGGAGTGACCGCAGACAGGCATCGAAGGCCTAAAATATTAACACATGGCTGTAGTCAATTTTAAATTGGTTCCAGGGGTACTTGGGCAGCAGTGCCCTGGTCAGTGTAGTAGTAGTTGAAAGAATGGACCGCAGACAGGCATCGAAGGCCTAAAATAAAAAAATTGGGCTGGCTGTAGGCAATTTTAAATTGGTTCCAGGGGTACACGGGCAGCAGTGGTGTGGTCAGTGGAGGCCTAGTGGAAGGAGTGACCGCAGACAGGCATCGAAGGCCTAAAATAATAACACATGGCTGTAGGCAATTTTAAATTGGTTCCAGGGGTACACGGGCAGCAGTGCCCTGGTCAGTGTAGTAGTAGTTGAAAGAATGGACCGCAGACAGGCATCGAAGGCCTAAAATAAAAAAATTGGGCTGGCTGTAGGCAATTTTAAATTGGTTCCAGGGGTACACGGGCAGCAGTGGTGTGGTCAGTGGAGGCCTAGTGGAAGGAGTGACCGCAGACAGGCATCGAAGGCCTAAAATAATCACACATGGCTGTAGGCAATTTTAAATTGGTTCCAGGGGTACACGGGCAGCAGTGGTGTGGTCAGTGGAGGCCTAGTGGAAGGAGTGACCACAGACAGGCATCGAAGGCCTAAAATATTAACACATGGCTGTAGTCAATTTTAAATTGGTTCCAGGGGTACTTGGGCAGCAGTGCCCTGGTCAGTGTAGTAGTAGTTGAAAGAATGGACCGCAGACAGGCATCGAAGGCCTAAAATAAAAAAATTGGGCTGGCTGTATGCAATTTTAAATTGGTTCCAGGGGTACACGGGCAGCAGTGGTGTGGTCAGTGGAGGCCTAGTGGAAGGAGTGACCGCAGACAGGCATCGAAGGCCTAAAATAATCACACATGGCTGTAGGCAATTTTAAATTGGTTCCAGGGGTACACGGGCAGCAGTGGTGTGGTCAGTGGAGGCCTAGTGGAAGGAGTGACCGCAGACAGGCATCGAAGGCCTAAAATAATAACACATGGCTGTAGGCAATTTTAAATTGGTTCCAGGGGTACACGGGCAGCAGTGCCCTGGTCAGTGTAATAGTAGTTGAAAGAATGGACCGCAGACAGGCATCGAAGGCCTAAAATAAAAAAATTGGGCTGGCTGTAGGCAATTTTAAATTGGTTCCAGGGGTACACGGGCAGCAGTGGTGTGGTCAGTGGAGGCCTAGTGGAAGGAGTGACCGCAGACAGGCATCGAAGGCCTAAAATAATAACACATGGCTGTAGGCAATTTTAAATTGGTTCCAGGGTTACACGGGCAGCAGTGGTGTGGTCAGTGGAGGCCTAGTGGAAGGAGTGACCGCAGACAGGCATCGAAGGCCTAAAATAATCACACATGGCTGTAGGCAATTTTAAATTGGTTCCAGGGGTACACGGGCAGCAGTGGTGTGGTCAGTGGAGGCCTAGTGGAAGGAGTGACCACAGACAGGCATCGAAGGCCTAAAATATTAACACATGGCTGTAGGCAATTTTAAATTGGTTCCAGGGGTACTTGGGCAGCAGTGCCCTGGTCAGTGTAGTAGTAGTTGAAAGAATGGACCGCAGACAGGCATCGAAGGCCTAAAATAAAAAAATTGGGCTGGCTGTAGGCAATTTTAAATTGGTTCCAGGGGTACACGGGCAGCAGTGGTGTGGTCAGTGGAGGCCTAGTGGAAGGAGTGACCGCAGACAGGCATCGAAGGCCTAAAATAATAACACATGGCTGTAGGCAATTTTAAATTGGTTCCAGGGGTACACGGGCAGCAGTGCCCTGGTCAGTGTAATAGTAGTTGAAAGAATGGACCGCAGACAGGCATCGAAGGCCTAAAATAAAAAAATTGGGCTGGCTGTAGGCAATTTTAAATTGGTTCCAGGGGTACACGGGCAGCAGTGGTGTGGTCAGTGGAGGCCTAGTGGAAGGAGTGACCGCAGACAGGCATCGAAGGCCTAAAATAATCACACATGGCTGTAGGCAATTTTAAATTGGTTCCAGGGGTACACGGGCAGCAGTGGTGTGGTCAGTGGAGGCCTAGTGGAAGGAGTGACCACAGACAGGCATCGAAGGCCTAAAATATTAACACATGGCTGTAGTCAATTTTAAATTGGTTCCAGGGGTACTTGGGCAGCAGTGCCCTGGTCAGTGTAGTAGTAGTTGAAAGAATGGACCGCAGACAGGCATCGAAGGCCTAAAATAAAAAAATTGGGCTGGCTGTAGGCAATTTTAAATTGGTTCCAGGGGTACATGGGCAGCAGTGTATGGTCAGTGGAAGTCTAGTGGAAGGAGTGACGGCAGACAGTCTTCGAAGGCCTAACATAACAAAATTGGGCTGACTGTAGGCACTTTTAAATTGGTTCCAGGGTAACACGGCCAGCAGTGGCCTGGTCAGTGTAGTAGTTGTAGAAAGAAGGGACCGCAGACAGGCTTCGAAGGCCTAACATAACAAAAATGTCAAAACAATGGTATTGTCAGTGCCAGGCATTGAAGGATGTCAGCGCCTAGACTACACATTGGTGAAGCTGTGAGAGATAATTTTGCTAGTGGTAGAGCACTGTTTGAGCTGGGGGGGGGGAACTGGCTTGTGGCCGGCGGTACAGGCACAGGGCCCCTCATATTACAACGGTGTGTCTGACGTTGGGTGCGCACCACCACCGCCAGAGACACTTTATTGTACTATGAGGGACCCAGTGGCAGTGCCGTCGACCAAAAGCGGCCACACCCACCTCTTCAGACAAACAGCACTCTCAAGGGTCCAAGCGCAAAGTGGCGATAGCACGGCCCCGTGTGGGGAGTTTGGCCATTTCGTGAGGTGGAAACATGTCGTATGCTGGACAATCAGGTGAAGAAAATTACGAGATTGGAAAAGTCATTCAGAATAGTCCACAGGCAAGACCTTTTCATAGGAAAGCTAGGTGTCAGCCGGGCAGGGTGGGGCAAAAGATTTTGAAATCCAGTTGTGGTTCATTTTAATGAAGGTTAGATCATCTACATTTTGGGTAGCCAGACGAGTCCTTTTTTCTGTTAGTATTGAACCTGCAGCACTGAATACTCTTTCTGATAGGACACTAGCTGCCGGGCAAGCAAGCTCCTGCAATGCATATTCTGCCAATTCTGGCCAGGTGTCTAATTTGGATGCCCAGTAATCAAATGGGAATGACGGTTGAGGGAGAACGTCGATAAGGGATGAAAAATAGTTTGTAACCATACTGGACAAATGTTGTCTCCTGTCACTTTGAATTGATGCTGCAGTACCTGTCCTGTCTGCGGTCATAGAAAAATCACTCCACAACCTGGTCAGAAAACCCCTCTGGCCAACGCCACTTCTGATTTCTGCCCCTCTAACACCTCTGGTCTGCTGGCCCCTGGAGCTCGTGTGAGAACGATCACGGGCGCTGTGTGCAGGGAATGCCAGAAGCAAACGGTCAACAAGAGTTGATTGTTTTGTTGCTAATATTAGTTCCAAGTTCTCATGTGGCATAATATTTTGCAATTTGCCTTTATAGCGAGGATCAAGGAGGCAGGCCAACCAGTAATCGTCATCGTTCATCATTTTTGTAATGCGTGTGTCCCTTTTGAGGATACGCAAGGCATAATCCGCCATGTGGGCCAAAGTTCCCGTTGTCAAATCTGCGGTTGTGCTTGGTTGAGGGGCAGTTGCAGGCAAATCTACGTCACTTGTGTCCCTCAAAAAACCAGAACCCGGCCTTGCCACGCCACCAATTTCCCGTGCCCCCGGGAAAGCTTCCTCATTAAAAATATACTCATCCCCATCATCCTCCTCATCCTCCACCTCCTCTTCGCCCGGTACCTCGTCATGTACACTGCCCTGACCAGACAATCGCTGACTGTCATCAAGGCTTTCCTCTTCCTCTGGTGCAGACGCCTGATCCTTTATGTGCGTCAAACTTTGCATCAGCAGACGCATTAGGGGGATGCTCATGCTTATTATGGCGTTGTCTGCACTAACCAGCCGTGTGCATTCCTCAAAACACTGAAGGACTTGACACATGTCTTGAATCTTCGACCACTGCACACCTGACAACTCCATGTCTGCCATCCTACTGCCTGCCCGTGTATGTGTATCCTCCCACAAAAACATAACAGCCCGCCTCTGTTCGCACAGTCTCTGAAGCATGTGCAGTGTTGAGTTCCACCTTGTTGCAACGTCTATGATTAGGCGATGCTGGGGAAGGTTCAAAGAACGCTGATAGGTCTGCATACGGCTGGAGTGTACAGGCGAACGGCGGATATGTGCGCAAAGTCCACGCACTTTGAGGAGCAGGTCGGATAACCCCGGATAACTTTTCAGGAAGCACTGCACCACCAGGTTTAAGGTGTGAGCCAGGCAAGGAATGTGTTTCAGTTGGGAAAGGGAGATGGCAGCCATGAAATTCCTTCCGTTATCACTCACTACCTTGCCTGCCTCAAGATCTACAGTGCCCAGCCACGACTGCGTTTCTTGCTGCAAGAACTCGGACAGAACTTCCGCGGTGTGTCTATTGTCGCCCAAACACTTCATAGCCAATACAGCCTGCTGACGTATGCCAGTAGCTGCCCCATAATGGGAGACCTGGTGTGCAACAGTGGCAGGTGCGGATGGAGTGTTTGTGCGACTGCGGTCTGTGGACGAGCTCTTGCTTCTGCAGGAGGACGAGGAGGAGGATGAGGAGGAGGGGGTGCGAACGGCTACAGACAACTGTTTACTAGACCGTGGGCTAGGCAGAACTGTCCCAAACTTGCTGTCCCCTGTGGACCCTGAATCCACCACATTTACCCAGTGTGCCGTGATGGACACGTAACGTCCCTGGCCATGCCTACTGGTCCATGCATCTGTTGTCAGGTGCACCTTTGTGCTCACAGATTGCCTGAGTGCATGGACGATGCGCTCTTTAACATGCTGGTGGAGGGCTGGGATGGCTTTTCTGGAAAAAAAGTGTCGACTGGGTAGCTCGTAGCGTGGTACAGCGTAGTCCATCAGGTCTTTGAAAGCTTCGCTTTCAACTAACCGGTAGGGCATCATCTCTAACGAGATTAGTCTAGCTATGTGGGCGTTCAAACCCTGTGTACGCGGATGCGAGGCTAAGTACTTCCTTTTTCTAACCATAGTCTCATGTAGGGTGAGCTGGACTGGAGAGATGGAGATCGTGGAACTAGCGGGGGTGCCGGTGGACATGGCAGACTGAGAGACGGTGGGAGATGGTATTGTTGCCGCCGGTGCCCTAGATGCAGTGTTTCCTACTACGAAACTGGTGATTCCCTGACCCTGACTGCTTTGGCCTGGCAAAGATACCTGCACAGATACAGCAGGTGGTGCGCTAAATGGTGGTCCTACACTGCCGGAAGGGATGTTGCGTTGATGACTAGCTTCATTGGCCGAGGGTGCAACAACCTTAAGGGACGTTTGGTAGTTAGTCCAAGCTTTCAAATGCATGGTGGTTAAATGTCTATGCATGCAACTAGTATTGAGACTTTTCAGATTCTGACCTCTGCTTAAGGAAGTAGAACATTTTTGACAGATGACTTTGCGCTGATCAATTGGATGTTGTTTAAAAAAATGCCAGACTGCACTCTTTCTAGCATCGGATACCTTTTCAGGCATTGCAGACTGAGCTTTAACCGGATGGCCACGCTGTCCTCCACCAGGTTTTGGCTTTGCCACGCGTTTTGGGCAAGATACGGGCCCGGCAGATGGAACCTGTGGCGATGTTGATGCCTGCTGCGGCCCCTCCTCCTCCTCTGCTTCAGAACTGCTGCCGCCTGCACCCTGTTCCCCCAATGGCTGCCAATCGGGGTCAAGAACTGGGTCATCTAATAACTCTTCTTGTACCTCCTGCGCAACTTCGTCTGTGTCACCGTGTCGTTCGGTGGTATAGCGTTCGTGATGGGGCAACATAGTCTCATCAGGGTCTGATTCTTGATCAGCACCCTGCGAGGGCAATGTTGTGGTCTGAGTCAAAGGACCAGCATAGTAGTCTGGCTGTGGCTGTGCGTCAGTGCACTCCATGTCAGATTCAATTTGTAATGGGCATGGACTGTTAACTGCTTCACTTTCTAAGCCAGGGACGGTATGTGTAAAGAGCTCCATGGAGTAACCCGTTGTGTCGCCTGCTGCATTCTTCTCTGTTGTTGTTTTTGCTGAAGAGGACAAGGAAGTGACTTGTCCCTGACCGTGAACATCCACTAACGACGCGCTGCTTTTACTTTTACCAGTTTCACGAGAGGAGGCAAAAGAGCTAGAGGCTGAGTCAGCAAGATAAGCCAAAACTTGCTCTTGCTGCTCCGGCTTTAAAAGCGGTTTTCCTAATCCCAGAAAAGGGAGCGTTCGAGGCCTTGTGTAGCCGGACGACGAACCTGGCTCCACAGCTCCAGACTTAGGTGCAATATTTTTTTCCCCACGACCACCTGATGCTCCACCACTACCACTACCCTCATTACCAGCTGACAATGAACGCCCCCGGCCACGACCTCTTCCACTAGACTTCCTCATTGTTTTAAAAACGTAACCAAACTAACGTTATTTGTTGCAGTCACACAACTTACACGGTGAGCTATAACTTCAGTATGATTTAGCTACCCCTTTACAGGTTGGTGAGACCACAGCGAAAATCAGGCCCAATGTTACACACTCTTTTTTTGGTGGCTGCAAATTAGAGAGATGCCCCACACGCAGGACTGTCACTGAAGCACAAATGTTAATATTAATGTCACACTATTATTTTTTTTTTATTTTTATTTTTTTCAGGAACACTTTAGAAACCCCCCCCCAAAAAAAAAATTGATTTTTGCAGGGAGAATTTAGAAAACAAATGTAACAAACTATATGCTTTCTATGGGCCACTGAGTGAGAGATGACGCACACAGGAATCAGGAGTGGCACACAAGCCCAGAGGCCAATATTTTTCTACCAATGATTGATGGAGTTATTTTCTCTGGTAGATTTTGGAACCCAAATCAAGGAAAAAAAATATAGGCTTTCTATGGACCACAATTGGAGAGAGAGAGAGAGAGAGAGAGAGAGAGAGAGAGATGGCACACCCAGGAGTCAAGACTGGCACACAAGCAGAAAGGCCAATATTAATCTCCCACTGTTTTTTTTGGTTGTTTTTTTTTTTTTTTTCAGGGAGACTTTAGAAAAAAAAATAATAAAAAAAATATGATTTTATCAGGAAGAATTTAGAAACCAAATAAAATAAAATGATTTTTTCAGGGAGAATTTATAAAACAAATAAAACCAAAAATAGGCGTTCTATGGCCCACTGACTGAGAGATGACGCACACAGGAATCAGGAGTGGCACACAAGCCCAGAGGCCAATATTTTTCTACCAATGATTGATGGAGTTATTTTCTCTGGTAGATTTTGGAACCCAAATCAAGGAAAAAAAATATAGGCTTTCTATGGACCACAATTGGAGAGAGAGAGAGAGAGAGAGAGAGAGAGAGAGAGAGATGGCACACCCAGGAGTCAAGACTGGCACACAAGCAGAAAGGCCAATATTAATCTCCCACTGTTTTTTTTGGTTGTTTTTTTTTTTTTTTTTCAGGGAGACTTTAGAAAAAAAAATAATAAAAAAAATATGATTTTATCAGGAAGAATTTAGAAACCAAATAAAATAAAATGATTTTTTCAGGGAGAATTTATAAAACAAATAAAACCAAAAATAGGCGTTCTATGGCCCACTGACTGAGAGATGACGCACACAGGAATCAGGAGTGGCACACAAGCCCAGAGGCCAATATTTTTCTACCAATGATTGATGGAGTTATTTTCTCTGGTAGATTTTGGAACCCAAATCAAGGAAAAAAAATATGGGCTTTCTATGGACCACAATTGGAGAGAGAGAGAGAGAGAGAGAGAGAGAGAGATGGCACACCCAGGAGTCAAGACTGGCACACAAGCAGAAAGGCCAATATTAATCTCCCACTGTTTTTTTTGGTTGTTTTTTTTTTTTTTTTTTCAGGGAGACTTTAGAAAAAAAAATAATAAAAAAAATATGATTTTATCAGGAAGAATTTAGAAACCAAATAAAATAAAATGATTTTTTCAGGGAGAATTTAGAAAACAAATAAAACCAAAAATAGGCGTTCTATGGCCCACTGACTAAGAGAGAGAGAGAGAGATGGAACGCTTAGTACTGGCACACAAGCCCAAAGGGCAATATTAATCTCCCTTTTTTTTTCCAGGGAGAATTTCTAAAACCCCCCCAAAAAAAAAATAGGCTTTCTATGGCCCACTATTTGTGAGAGAGATGGGACGCTCAGGGCTGGCACAGATGGCACGCTCAGGACTGGCACACAAGCCCAGAGGCCAATATTAATCTCCCTTTTTTTCAGGGAGAATTTATAAAACCCCAAAAAAAATAAAATAGGCTTTCTATGGCCCACTATTTGTGAGAGAGATGGCACACTCAGGACTGGCACACAAGCCCAAAGGCCAATATTAATCTCCCACTGTATTTTTATCAGGGAGAATTTATACACCCCACAAAAAAAAATACAGAAAAATGAAAAGGCTTTCTATGGCCCACTATGTGAGAGAGATGGCACACACAGGGATGGCACTCTAGCAGAAATGCCAAATTGCCAATCTTAATCTCCCACCAAAAAAAAAAAAAAAAAAAAAAACAGGGAATGTCCTACAATTACTATCTCCCTGCCTGCAGTAATCTCAGCCAGGTATGGCAGGCAGCTACTATCTCCCTGCCTGCAGTAATCTCAGCCAGGTATGGCAGGCAGCAATAAGGAGTGGACTGATGCACAAATGAAATAAAAAGTGTGGACAAACAAAAAAGATAGCTGTGCAGAAAGGAAGGAACAAGAGGATTTGTGCTTTGAAAAAAGCAGTTGGTTTGCACAGCGGCGTACACACAGCAATGCAGCTATCAGGGAGCCTTCTAGGGCAGCCCAATGAGCTACAGCGCTGAGGGGAAAAAAAAAAAAAAAAAACTTCCACTGTCCCTGCACACCGAGGGTGGTGTTGGACAGTGCAAATCGCTGCAGCACAAGCGGTTTTGTGGTTAATGGACCCTGCCTAACGCTATCCCTGCTTCTGACAAAGCGGCAGCAACCTCTCCCTAAGCTCAGATCAGCAGCAGTAAGATGGCGGTCGGCGGGAACGCCTCTTTATAGCCCCTGTGACGTTGCAGACAGCAAGCCAATCACTGCAATGCCCTTCTCTAAGATGGTGGGGACCAGGACCTATGTCATCACGCTGCCCACACTCTGCGTTTACCTTCATTGGCTGAGAAATGGCGCTTTTCGCGTCATTGAAACGCGACTTTGGCGCGAAAGTCGCGTACCGCATGGCCGACCCCGCACAGGGGTCGGATCGGGTTTCATGAAACCCCGACTTAGCCAAAAGTCGGCGACTTTTGAAAATGTTCGACCCGTTTCGCTCAACCCTACTGATTACTAGAGATGAGCAAATTTGTTCGGGACAGGGCTTGTTTAGCAAGCTATAGCGCTTACCAAATTAGCTGCAGAGGGAACCCGACTTCCTGGATTGCTTCGGCTGATCAGCTGTTCCGCTCCAAAGCTGCATGTGTCGCGGCTGTGTGACAGTCACGACACATGCATGGAGAGCCTTTGACATACTACTTCTGTTAGCATATGCCATATACTGCTCATATACACAGCACCCCAGTGGGTGGGCAGAACACCTGGGTACAAAATCTATGTCTGATGGTGAAACCACTGGCCCTTCCCCTGTGTTACGTACTTGCCACTCTGCTGTCTAGGAAGGAGGCACTGATGCCTCCTGTCTACAACCTGCAGGTGCACAGACACAACAGTTGGCAACCATGTCCAATTTGTTGTCACAGCACAGCATTCAGTTGTCCCTTGCCAGCATATATGTCTGTTCATAAATTGTTAGTTAGATAGGGGATACATATTCGTTAGCACTTTACATTGTCCGATGCTGGACAAAGACCATTGCCGACTCCTAAATGAGACTTCTGTCTCTTTATTAAACTGTCGCATCCCTTACATTTTCTAAATTTTGGTCCTCACAAACAAATAGTTGTGGGGTATTGGCCAGTTTCTGTACAATTTAAGCACGTCAAAGAGACTGGGTTAATACGCTCTACAGACCTATTCAAGCCGCAGCCCCACACAAATTGGAACATGGTAACTGCCACACTAAGGCCTTTACCAGAGCTCTGTAGCACTGAGTGTCACCTGAGTAATACACTCCACAGAAAACACCATAAGAGGAAAAACCTCCACTATTCTAAACAAAAAAAACACCAGTATACAGGCAAAGATGCTTACCTACACTACACTACATGGCGTCATTAATAGGCTTTGAGCCATATACTTTGCATTCCTGTGTGAACACGCCACATACAGACTATTTGTTTGCACAGGTGCACCAAGCTGCCAATTCCATTGTAGGGTGGCTGCATTATCAGTATTATTGCACCTGTGTATTTGCCATCTTAATTTGGGTCCGCTGCACCTTGGTTAGTGCAATTGTTGGAGGCCTTGAACAGGTAAGCATCTTTGCCTGTATACTGGTGTTTTTTTTGTTTAGAATAGTGGAGGTTTTTCCTCTCATGGTGTTTTTTTTAGATTAGGACCGGCAATATGTAAGGACCCTTGACACGGGTTGGCAGCTTAAATATTGTGGCCATAATATCGACCAATACCTTGCATACATTGTTATGTTTTTGGTGCACTGTATATTTTTCCGGGGTGCGGCTTGGCCCTAGATGGCTCTGTACACTGTGACCTCTGTTCACACAAGATGCATTATGGTAAGCCCGCTATATGGCGTCATTAATAGGCTTTGAGCCATATACTTTGCATTCCTGTGTGAACACGCCACATACAGACTATTTGTTTGCACGGGTGCACCAAGCTGCCAATTCCTCATTGTAGGGTGGCTGCATTATCGGTATTATTGCACCTGTGTATTTGCCATCTTAATTTGGGTCCACTGCACCTTGGTTAGTGCAATTGTTGGAGGCCTTGAACAGGTCAGCATCTTTGCCTGTATACTGGCGTTTTTTTCAATACACTCCACAGACCTCGACACTCTCTGTAAAATATTCTGTAATTACTCCATTGTTGCTCAAGACCATGCAAAAGATACATTCTGCCTGGTTGAGTATTTTCCAGAAGAAGTGCGTAGGCTTGTGCGGATTGGCCAATGGCACTCCTGTTTCTTTTCATGGAGGAGGCTACTTCCAAGTAAAGTGAGGCTTATACATGTTCCTGACATGGGTTTACGGCTTGACAATCTGAGCACAATACAGGCCCTCATTTGCACACTCTTTATTCAGAATTTAATTCTAATGCTTTTGGTGTCTGGTAGAATCCGATTTACTGACATTGATCATACAGCTCCTCCAACTTCTGTATTATGTACACCTTACAGCGGCTTCAACATCTATGACAGCTGTTACATTGGGATCTGGTGGCAAAAATGAACTGTGACGTTTACAAAATGCAGGTTTCACAGCACCTGATAGCCCTCTGAAAATTTGAAGTGAGGGCGGCATAATGACATGGCGGTGGACATGGTGGTGGTGGCAGGAGAGGCCCAAAATTCAAATGGGCATGTTTGAAATGGCATTGTAAAGGGATGGGTTATATGAATTCCACTATCTTCCTACCTATATGACATGAGGTAGGGACCACCCAAGTGTAATGTAGGAGTTAGGGCCCTCCCAAATGTATGATACAGGGCCATCTGAGGGCCCTTACCAAACTCAAGTTTCATGGCACCTGCTGGCACTCTGCAAATCGTGAGCAAGGGCCGCATAATGACATGGCGGTGGACATGGTGGTTGTTGCCAGCAAAGCCCAAAATTCAAATGGGCATGTTTGAAATGACATTGAAAAGGGATGGGGAATATGTATTTCACTATCTTCCTAGCTATTTGGCATTAGTGAGGGCCCTCCTAAATGTAGGATTGAGAGCTCTCTCAAATGTATGATACGTTTCACGGCACCTGCTGGCCCTCTGCAAATTGTAAGTGAGGGCTGCATGATAATATGGTGTATCTTAAACTTTATAATAATAATAATCTTTATATAGTGCTAACATAGTCTGCAGCGCTTTACAGTTTGCACACATTATCATCACTGTCCCAGATGGGGCTCACAATCTAAATATCCTATCAGTATGTCTTTGTAATGTGGGAGGAAACCAGAGTACCCAGAGGAAACCCACGCAAACACGGAGAGAACATACAAACTCTTTGCAGATGTTGTCCTGGGTGGGATTAGAACCCAGGACTCCAGCGCTGCAAGGCTGCAGTGCTAACCACTGCACCACTTTGATTAAAGCTTAGAATATGAAGGTACTCTTAGCTATATGATAACATGATGGTGGACATGGTGGTGATGGCAGGTGAAGCCCAAAATTCAAATGGGCATGTTTGAAATGGCATTGTGAAGGGATGGGGAATGTGTATTCCACTATCTTGCTAACTATTTGGCATGAGGTAGGATCCTCCCAAATTTAGGAGTGAGAGCCCTCACAAATTTTAAAGGAAAAACTAAAGGCAAAACGCTCCGTGTGAACATATGCTAAAGTGGAGGTATCATTTTTTTATTCAGCGTTATATACGAGTTACATGTAATTATGAAGGAAAAAATACTTGTTAGCTTTTTTCACTTAAAAAAAAAATGTTGGTTTGGTTTGGTAGGTCTTTTAAAAATCTGTCAAACCGGAATACTAGTCTGACAATATCATTCACAGATACCATATGTGAGTCAGGAAGGATAGACATCTTTTCCATGCTGCTCTCACTTAGTTTTAGCTCTTTCCCATCAATTTCAGCTTTTTTCCAATGCCTGCAGACCTGTTTGTTGAGTCCAGCAGAAAAATATTCTGGCTTCCCATTGACTTGCATTGAATTTGTTATTTGGTACGAATACACGCATATTAGAAATTATTTGTGCCGATTTCCCTGAATCTGAATATTTCACTATTCGATCATCACTAAATAATTAACTCTGCTTTCTGTGCTTTCAAAATCAGTGGTGTTCGTATTTGGCCCCTAAAGCAGATAAAATGATTCACACAATTGTTTGGAGTAAATTATTTGTGGCCATGTATGCCAATAACAAGTAGCATATAGAACTATAATTTCTAACTTACCTAGCAAGTTGCATAGAAGACATTACACTGTACAATGGGAAATGTTTGCCAACTCATATTTACATGCATTTTGCAATGCCAATGATATCAAAAGTTCATGTCCTCTGATTACATGATGAATATTAAATACAATGAAATCTATTATTTCTTTTTTGATGCTGATAAAATTTGTAGGATATTTTATCAAGGTTATTTTCAACACTAGTAAGACAGAGTATTAGTTTATTTGACTAACAATTTGTTGAATAGAAAAAAATTACAATTTACAATTAAAGTGTCATTTGTTTGTCAAGAATGACATTTTTTTTTAATAAAGAAAGCATATTTAAAATGCCCTTTATTGTGTAGAATTGTATCCATCTTTGAGATTCCAGAGCTCTAAGATGAAAAGATTCTTTTATATAGAGATGTAGCTTTGAAAAATCTTCAAAGTATTATATTAGAAGGCAACACCATTACAAGTGGATGAGTAACAATACATATACCATATCCCAATTCATTGGCCTCATCTGAGTTTAACTAGAGGTCAATGCTACCTGACTTTTACACCTAATATGCAGCAATATTGGAAAAAATAGCTCTGTTGAATTAACACATATTAGTGAAATATGCAAGTCAAAATTTATCATAACATTTTTAATCAATAAAGTTCAGAAAAATATAATAAAACACAAGTTAGAGATGATCAATTCCTTTGAAATCCAAATTTCAAATTGGATTTCAATTGTTTTGAAAATATATTTTTACCCTCTGAGGTGTCCTAGAAAATTTTCCAACCACTCTAATGTAAACACAGCATTAATTACAGCAAAATTACCCCATAATAGAAACGGATGGTAACACGATCGTGAGCCACAACCAATTTAATTAAGTTCATGTTTTTAAGATTAAAATACAGTACAAAATTATATAGCTATAATTCTTAGTCATTTATGTGCAAATTGCCTCTTCAGAGAAAAAGAGGACTAGAACTCTATAGCGCCAGCTGTTGGAAGTAGCGATCCTACAAGTCACAATCAACCCTTTAACAAGTCTTGTAATATGAATTAGGATGAAAGCCAAATCAATATCTCAATTTGCAGACACGGTGTATCAGGCTGTTGGCCCTCGTCACTGCAAAGCATGAAAACTGATTTGGCTAGGTGAGAGGCTCTGGACTGAGGTCTAGGGGTAAGGTTTATCCTTTTGGAGAGTGACATACCATACGTCACTCTCCACAAGGAGAAACCTTACCCCATAGTCATTTTTGATCATGCAGATTGTTCTGGGTAAAACACTGATGATGTTGCTGTTAGAGGTAACATCATCTTGCTGTGGCTGAGCCAAGTGATATACAAAAACATTCCATACTGCCCTCTAATTCTAGCCCACAAAGGAGGCTAATTGTGCCCTGCAATTTGTAGTACTAGTACCCAGATGGCTGATTTTGTAATGTTAGGGGTGCTCCTGCTATTGCTGGTGGCTCCCTCATTCTCAGCCATGATATATTTTTTCCCCTTTTAGGCTACTTTCACACACCAGTTTTTTGCCGTCAGGCACAATCCGGCGATTTTTGAAAAAAATGGATCCAGCAAAAATTGCCTCCGAATCCGATTTTTTCTGACAGACTTGCATTAGCGACGGATTGCGACAGCCTCATGTTTCATCCATTTTTCACCAGATCCATCGCTGTATGTTTTTTCAGCGGACATTGTAAAGTTTTTTGTGTCTGTCGAAAAAACAGACAGAGTCGGATCCGTCTCCATCCATCATCTGCTATAGTGGAACCATATGGCGCTGGATCCATCAAATGACAGAATCCGGCTACGGATTCCATTCTTTAAACTGAGGATGTGTTTTCCATTCTAGGGTCTCTCTCTCTCCGGACCAGCTAGCCGGCTCTGGATAAGCTAATCAGATCCGGCCAAAAAACGGATCAATCCCATCAGTTTTTCACAATTTGACGGATCCGTTTTTTCTTTCAAAATTCACCGTATTGAGCCTGATGGCAAAAACTGATTTTGTACTAGACTATGATTATTTGCTTGAGAATCTTTACAACGCAATTGATACAAGCCTTGCAAAAAAATTGCAATTCTAGATCAGTAGGTACATGTATGTAAAACAAAATGTGGCAGCAGGCTCCAGTGTACAATGTAAAAAGTAAAATGGGATGATGCAAAAGTTTGGCACCCTTGGAGATTAGCGTGCCCAGATAAATTCAACCAAGGTTTCATACCTTAACCCCTTTCTGCCATTGGACAGAATAGTACATTCAATGGCAGAACCCCCAGCTTTGATATGGGCTCTGGCGGTGAGCCCGCATCAAAGCCAGGACATGTCAGCTGTTTTGAACAGCTGACATGTGCCCACAATATGCACGGGCAGAATCACGATCCACCCACGCCTATTAACTAGTTAAATGCCGCTGTCAAACTCTGACAGTGGCATTTAACAAGTGCTTCAGGCCATCTGGCCAGATATGAGCACACCGGTGACCCCGTCACATGATCGTGGGTCATCGGTGCATCGACATAACAACCAGAGGCCTCTTGCAGACCTCTATGGTTGTTGGATGCCGGATTGCTATCAGCGCCGCCACCCTGTAGTCGGTGCTCATAGCAATGCTGTAATTCTACTACATAGAGGCGATATTACCAATCGTGTTATGGCAGCTTCTAGCCTCTCATGGTGTTAGGGCTAGCGGAACGCACCAAATAATTACACCGTGTGCAGATTTATTAGGCAAGTTGTATTTTGATCACATGATACTTTTTATACATGTTGTCCTACTCCAAGCTGTTCAGGCTTGAGAGCCAACTACCAATTAAGTAAATCAGGTGATGTGAATTTCTGTAATGAGGAGGGGTGCTATATAATGACATCAAAACCCTATATAAGGTGTGCTTAAATATTAGGCAACTTCCTTTCTTTCGGCAAAATGGGTCAGAAGAGAGATTTGATGGGCTATGAAAAGTCCAAAATTGTGTGATGTTTTGCAGAGGGATGCAGCAGTCTTGAAATTGCCAAATTTTGAAACGTGATCACCAAACAATCAAGTGTTTCATGGCAAATAGCCAACATGGTCGCAAGAAGCATGTTGAGCAAAAAAAGGCGCAAAATAACAGCCCTTGAGTTGAGGAAAATCAAGCGTGAAGCTGACAAGATGCCATTTGCCACCAGTTTTGCCATATTTCAGAGCTGCAACATTACTGGAGAAACAAAAAGCAGAAGGTGTGCAATACTCAAGGACATGGCCAAGGTAAGGAAGGCTGAAAAACGACCACCTTTGAAAAAGAAACATAAGATAAAACATCAAGACTGGGCCAAGAAATATCTTAAGACTGACTTTTCAAAGGTTTTATGGACTGATGAAATGAAAGCGACTCTTGATGGGCCAGATGGATGGGCCAGAAGCTGGATCAGTAAAGGGCAGAGAGCTCCACTCCGACTCAGACACCAGCAAGGTGGAGGTGGGGTACTGGTATGGGCTGGTATCAAAGATGGGCCAGAAGCTGGATCAGTAAAGGGCAGAGAGCTCCACTCCGACTCAGACACCAGCAAGGTGGAGGTGGGGTACTGGTATGGGCTGGTATCAAAGATGAACTTTTGGGACCTTTTCGGGTTGAGGATGGAGTAAAGCTCAACTCCCAGATCTACTGCCAGTTTCTTGAAGACAACTTCAAGCGGTAGTACAGGAATAAGTCAGTATTGTTCAAGAAAAACATGGTTTTCATGCAGGACAAAGGTCCATCACATGCATCCAACTGCTCCACAGCGTGGCTGGCCAGTAAAGGTCTCAAAGAAGAAAAAATAATGACATGGCCCCCTTGTTCACCTGATCTGAACCCCCATAGAGAACCTGTGGTCCCTCATAAAATGTGAGATCTACAGGGAGGGAAAACAGTCCACCTCTCGGAACAGTGTCTGGGAGGCTGTGGTGGCTGCTGCACGCATTGTTGATCGTAAACAGATCAAATAACTGACAGAATCTATAGATGGAAGGCTGTTAAGTGTCATCATAAAGAAAGGTGGCTATATTGGTCACTAATTTTGGGGGGGGTTTGTTTTTGCATGTCAGAAATGTTTATTTCTAAATTTTGTGCTGTTATGTTGGTTTACCTGGTGAAAATAAACAAGTGAGATGGGAATATATTTGGTTTTTATTAGGTTTCCTAATAATTCTGCACAGTAATAGTTACCTGCACAAACAGATATCCTCCTAAGATAGCCAAATCTAAAAGAACCCCACTGCAACTTCCAAAAATATTAAACTTTGATATCTATGAGTCTTTTGGGTTGATTGAGAACATAGATGTTGATCAATAATAAAAATAATCCTCTAAAATACAACTTGCCTAATAATTCTGCACACATTGTAGAGAGATGGTATAAGGTGCGTCCACCATGCAGAGATGGAACCTGCTGCTGAGTAATGATGGACTATATGGCGGAACAATGAGGATACACACACGGGTTAGCTTCACCCTGTGTGAATGAAGCGAACCCTGTTGCGTCACAGGGCCGTGGTACCGCACAAAGAGTGCAAGCAAGTAGTCACAGAACTCAATACCAAGACTCAGGATTAGAGTTCTTCTAGACCATTTGCGCTCGACACCGCTAGTGGGTGTCAGAGTATAACTTAAATAATAATTTTTATGCACAAGAGTGCGTGCAGTGCCGCTCTGGCGGACGAAACTAACTACCCAGACTTGGGTCAGGAAAGCGCTCTAATAGCGCACGGCGCCACACTGGTGGTCAAAGCAATAGACGCTGTTTCGTGTGTTAAGTACTGATGGCTCTGTCGGGCGCTAGATAGCAATCATCCTCCTTACACGAGCAGTCATACACAAGGGAGGGGATGATTAATGAGCAACTTTCACACATCAACACACACACGTTTTCAAGTATACACTAGCACTTGGCCGAGCGGCCATGCAAACCTTTTATAGCAGCAGTGCTACAAGACCATCCAGCTGGTCCAATAGGAGCCGCAACAGGACCTGAGCATGTGACCCCCAACCTCCAATGGGAGGTCTTCCCGTGGGCATGCTCAGTATGGGAAAAGCAGGACTTAGTCCCAGAAAGACCTGCTCGCTGATGATCAGTGCTGGCTACAAAGGCAGAGCCTGGAAGGGTAGCAGTAACCAGTTGCACAGTATCATCCTGAGCAAGACACTGGGACTGATGTCTCCACTGAGCAGGTTCCACTGCAGCTGGAGAAGAATGGGAGACCGCAGTGGAGATGGTTCGAGACTCCCCTGTGCAGAGTCAGGAACTCAACACCTACCACGTGGAGGCTTTTTAAGCATGCCAAAAAATTAAAAACTGAAAAAAATCTAAAAGTTTAAATCGCCCCATTCAAAATAAAAAAATACACACATATATGGTATAGCTGCATTTTGAATCTCCTGATCTATCAATAAAAAAAGGATTAACCTGATCGCTAGATGGTGTAGCAAGAATAAATGTCAATGCGCCAGAATTACGTTTTTTTGGTCGCCGTGAAAATGCAATAACGGGCGATCAAAAGAGCGTATATGCACCAAAATGGTATAATTAAAAATGTCAGCTCAGCATGCAAAAAATAATCCCTCATCCAACCCCAGATCACGAAAAATGGAGACGCTAAGGGTAACTGAAAATTGCACTTTTTTTTTCTTTTTTTAAGCAAAGTTTTGAATTTTTTTTCACCACTTAGATAAAAAAAAACTTAGACAAGTTTGGTGTCTATGAACTCGTAATGACCTGAAGAATCATAATGGCAGGTCCGTTTTAGCATTTAGTGAACCTAGCATAAAAGCTAAACAAAAAACAATTGTGGGATTGCACTTTTTTTGCAATTTCACCGCACTTTG
This sequence comes from Ranitomeya imitator, assembly GCF_032444005.1. Taxonomy (NCBI): domain Eukaryota; kingdom Metazoa; phylum Chordata; class Amphibia; order Anura; family Dendrobatidae; genus Ranitomeya; species Ranitomeya imitator. The sequence goes on along the minus strand of NC_091286.1, from coordinate 323,734,650 downwards.
AATTTTTTTCCTGTTTTCTAGTTCAAGACATGGTAAAACCAATGGTGTCATTCAAAAGTATAATTTGTCCTGCAAAAAAAAAGCCCTCACATGACCATATTGACCGAAAATTTAAAAAAGTTAATGCTCTGGGAAGGAGGGCAGCGAAAAACGAAAACGCAAAAACCAAAAAATGCTCCGGTCATTAAGGGATTAATTAGCCTCTTAGGGTTATGGCTTGTTCACTATCATTATTAGGAAAGGCCAGGTAATACAAAATTCAGTACTTTATAAAAACCCAACCTCCTCTAACATTGTGCCAAAACACAGCAGCCATGTTCTCCTCTAAGCAGCTGCATAGCACTCTGAAAATGCAAATGGTGGATGCCCACAAAGCAGGAGAAGAGTATGAGAAGAGCATTAGAAGATAGCAAAGCATTTTAGAATTGCCCTTTTCGCAGTTCAAAATGTAATTGTGAAATGGCTTTTAACAAGAACAGTGGAGGTCAAGATAAGGCCTAGAAGAACAACCAAACTTTCAGTGAAAGCTGCTCAGAGTATTGCTAGAGAGGCAAATCAGAATCCCCCACTTGGCTGCAAAAGACATTCAGAAATATTTAGCAGACTCTGGAGATGTGGTCCATTGTTCTACTGTTCAGAGACACCTGCACAAATATGGCCTTCTTGGAATACTCATCAGAAGAAAACCTCTCATGCATCCTCACCGTAAAATTTATTGTCAGCAGTATGCAAAAAAAAATCTAAGAAGCCTGATGCATTTTGAAACAAGTTCTGTGAACTGATGAGGTTAAAATAGAATTATTTGTCCCAAATGATCAAAGGTATGTGTGGAGAAAAAAGGGCACAGATTTTCAGGAAAAGAATATCTCACCAACCATTAAGCATGGGAGTTGAGCCATCATGCTTTGGGATTGTGTTGCAGCCAATGGCACAGGGAACATTTCATGGTTGAGGGAAAAATGGATTTAATGAAATTTCAACAAATCTTTATGCAAACATAACATCATGTGTAAAAAGCTGAAGTTGAAAAGAGGTTGGTTTCTACAAATGGATAATGATCCTAAACACACATCAAAATCCACAATAGACAATTGCAAAAGGAAAGGTGCAAGCTGAAGGTTTTACAATGGCCCTTACAGTCCCCTGATCTGAACATCATTGGAAGTCTGTGGCTAGACCTCAAAATAGCAGTGCATGCAAGACGACCCATGAATCTCACAGAACTGAAAGAATTTTCCAAGCAAGAATGGATGAAAATATATCAAACAAGAATTAAAAGACTCTTAGCTGTCTAAAAAAGTGTTTACAAGCTGTGATACTTTCAAGAGGGAGTGCTACTAGGTACTAACCATGTGCGGTGCCATACTGTTGCTTTGACCCATTTCCTTTTTGTAATTTTTAAGATGTAAACTATGACAAAATATATATATATATAATTTTGCCTAAAAGACAAAGAAAATGTGGAATCTTCAACTTTAGACTTTTTAGAGATCATTTAATGGTCAACTATCTTAACTGTTCACAATAACAGTAATTTTGATCGGGGTGCCCAAACTTTTACATTTTGGTATGACATCTTTGGGTTAAAACAAGTGAAATGTTTACATTTTTTTCATTTTTTTTTTATTTAACCCCTTTCCAAAAAAAAAGAAATGTTAGGTAGGCCTATGATAAAAAAGAAAAGCCAATCGATAGCTGTATATAAAAAAAATGCTTATAATAGACACATTATGTGAGGTAGACAAGATGTCTAGATTTTGAAGAATTTTCTCTTTTAATAATTTATTTGAAATCATCACAAATACGATTGCACAAGAAATATGAAAAGAGTCGCTAGAGGCAAACAAACACACAGTGTGTCTCTAATTTCATATTTTTTTCTGTTAAAGCTATTGTGCTGCCTTGCTACTGCTTTTTAGTGCATTAGGAATCAAATGCTACAGGACAAATGCCAGATGCTACAGGACAGATCCAGAATGAGTTCTTCATTACTGCTGGCACCTCTCTTATCTCTCTCTCACTTTCAATTGAATCTCTACAATAATTTCAGACTATGACTTGAATCATCTTCAATGCTGCAGTTGTATAATACAGTACTATCTGCAGTATAAATCCAATATTTTAGGGCATTCTCTTCCTACGTCAATTGAGTTTTGAGCTTAGATGAACTCTCACTAGCCTAAAATTATTCTAAAAATTCTGCTACCTGCCCTGTTTTGGCTTTTATGCAGGCAATGATAATCAGTTTTATTTGCTGTTCTATGTCATGCGATTTGATACTGTAGTTGCAAGCAATGGTGTAACAAGAGCCCAAGAAGAGCCTCCTGAAGAAGCAGGGCGAAACGTGCACGTCAGGGCTGAGGGATGGGACTCACTTAACCTTGTCACGCTGCTAGGATCCAGGTAAAAGTGCCATGATCTTCCCCTAGCATTGGGTCACTATGCTTGATTAAAAACTAATTCACTTATGGTTGGTAACAATATGACAGTATTTGTGTGCCTATAAGAGTCATGTAGGGCGGTGTGCATTACTTTGCACAGGCTTTGATGCACAAGTTATTGATTAGAGATACCGATTTGACCAAATATATTTTATGTTTGCATCTTGACCTCTGAAAATTAATTAACACACATGTTTTAATACATATGCTATTAACTTGGTAAAGGCTTGATTCTTTTGTGTGTGTTGATAGCGCGTAGCTTATGATCATCTTTTTTAGTCTCACTGATGGGATTTCTATGTGGTTACTTTGAGCTTGAGATTTGATCATGTCACCTTGCTAGACAGCAATTTTTACTAGTGTTTGAGTCCTAAGGTCCCCCTTTTCCATTTCTGCACCTTTCTTAAAGTTTTATCTTTACATTTTATCATGTAATTGATCTTATAAAATTAATAATTAAAAAAAAATAGTTTTTTTTTCTTTGATCCACTCCTTTATCCTTTGGTGCTACATTTTGGGATGTTTTACATAGTAACATAGTAACATAGTTAGTAAGGCCGAAAAAAGACATTTGTCCATCCAGTTCAGCCTATATTCCATCATAATAAATCCCCAGATCTACGCCCTTCTACAGAACCTAATAATTGTATGATACAATATTGTTCTGCTCCAGGAAGACATCCAGGCCTCTCTTGAACCCCTCGACTGAGTTCGCCATCACCACCTCCTCAGGCAAGCAATTCCAGATTTTTGTAATATTTAACTTTGAATTTGGGAGTGGGCACCTATTGTAATAGGACTACCACTTTGAATAGGATCTATTTGTGTATTAATATAGATTATCTGGGGACAAAGCAAATTTGTTACTTTCAGGGAGGCCTGGAACCTTTACTTTAAGTTACATACTCCTGTTCTTTTCTGACGCTGGGTCAAATACATGATGATGCCGATGGAGTCTCCAAGGCTTGCAGGACAAACCTCTGTATCAATATCCAAGAAGTATCATTTCTCCTTGCGGAGACTGACATGCTAAGCAAGCCAAGATGAGAAGACTTAAAGTCGCAATGTTCCTCTGAAAAATATGCTAATTGTGCAAATTGTCTCTTCAGAGAGGAAGAGAACTAGATCTCTAGTGCCACTTATTGGAAGTAGCAATCCTAAATGTCAATGTCGACCCTTTAATGAGCTTTGTCACATCACTTAGGATAGTAGCCAAACCAGAATCTCAATTTGCAGACACTGTGTTAGCCTAGGCCAATACAGTACGGACGTGGTGCAAATCACGCTTGTGGAGTGGGCACAGATGATGGACCTTTATTTATTTATATTTATTTATTTTACTCACTTATATAGCCTATTAATTCCACTGTGCTTTACAGACATTATCATCACTGTCCCCATTGGGGGACACAATCTAAATTCCCTATCAGTATGACTTTTGGAATGTGGGAGGAAACCAAAGCACCCCGAGGATACCCACGCAAACACGGGGAGAACATACAGTTGGGTCTCCTTCATGTGTGTACTACCAGTAGCAGTAGGGCTCCCTGACCGGCAGGACTGCATTTACTTTCAGTCAGCTACCTGGGTTACTATCCTTAAATGTTTCTAACAATAGTAGTCTGCAAAGCTGATAATTGTGCCACAATAATGTAGCTGAGTAGAAAAGCAGTTTGAGCTGTTGCATGAGATATCAGGGCTCCCAGCACAGCAGTCTTACACTGGCCCCTCACTCACCTCACCTTAGTTTAAACTTAAATTCAAAGCTCTAAGTACTGATCCAGACACTGATACCTCGTGCAGGGCCCATGGCTGACTGCTGCAGTGCTATTCTGAAATTTCTACTGTTGGTTAATTCATCAGTCAACTACCTTTATTACTATCCTTAAATTTTTCTAACATTAGTGGTCTTCCAAGCTGATATTTGTGCCACATGAGTGTGACTGAGCACAATAACAGTTACTTGGTAATATGTACTGTAGTGCAGTGGGGTTGGTTCTGTGTGACAGACAGTTACCACACGAAAAGTTCACCACAAACTTGTTTTTAATGTCTCCACTTACACAGTATACAGTGTATCCTCCGGATCGCAGCCGGGAATTAAAACAATCCGTGGGAGTCCGGATCTAGATTACAACAACTGAGAGTGTAAATCAGTGATGTAGATCTTTCTTTACAATCGTGTACAAATATAATCACGTTGGATCAAGGAGAATATTAATAAATTGTTGGAATCTAGCACTAAAATAAAAAAATCTAAATAAAACAGGGATTCAATGGATTATAAAAATAATATAGTGTACACCTGGAGTCAAAATCCAAGTTGTACCCTCAGTATCACCAAATCAATCATGAAAACATGCAATCCTCAACATTCACCGTGTGAGTGTGACAGGCGAATATCTTTCTCTTCCTCCGAATGTGATTCTGCTGGCTTCTCGGATACATCCATTCCAGATTCTGAGAGACCCGTGGAAGCACAGTGAGAGCGCGAAATGTCCGTCGTCTCCACACTGCTCACAGGAGCTCCTTGTTCACTCTCCCGGCCATGATGATTTTATGAGCATTCAATAAAGTCAAGTAAAGCTTCAGATCAGTGAGTGCCCTCCTTCCTTTCTTATGCAATCCATTCCAGATTCAAATGCCAGAAATTTAACAAAAAACATCAGAAGAGGAGGGGGGTCAGGAGAATGTGGAGAAGAAAACCATGAAGGGAGAAGAAACGTTTTCATCCAATATCTGGACAGTGCCTTAATTATCACTCCATCTATACTTTCTACTGATCACATGGATTGTTCTGTTTACTGGTTTAAATTTTGCCCCCAGCCTGAACTTCGATTTATTTCATACCTTACAGAATGGTAACAGATATGTACGTAATCTAACCATGAAGAAACATTTTTTTTTAATAGTGAGTCTGATGTATCTGAGACTTCTAATTTGTCATTTAATTTATATTACAGGATGATTTATGTAAACTAGAAGCTTGGGCTGATAAATGGCAAATGATCTTTAATGGGGATAAATGTAAGGTCATGCACTTGGGTAGAAGTAATAAGATGTATAATTATGTGCTTAATTGTAAAACACTGGGCAAAACCGTCAATGAAAAAGACCTGGGTGTATGGGTGGATGACAAACTTAAATTCAGTGGCCAGTGTCAGGCAGCTGCTACAAAGGCAAATAAAATAATGGGATGCATTAAAAGAGGCATAGATGCTCATGAGGAGAACATAATTTTACCTCTATACAAGTCACTAGTTCGACCACACTTAGAATACTGTGTACAGTTCTGGTCACCGGTGTATAAGAAAGACATAGCTGAACTGGAGCGTGTGCAGAGAAGAGCGACCAAGGTTATTAGAGGACTCGGGGGTCTGCAATACCAAGATAGGTTATTACACTTGGGGCTATTTAGTTTGGAAAAACGAAGACTAAGGGGTGATCTTATCTTAATGTATAAATATATGAGGGGACAGTACAAAGACCTTTCTGATGATCTTTTTAATCATAGACCTGAAACAGGGACAAGGGGGCATCCTCTGCGGTTGGAGGAAAAAAGGTTTAAGCATAATGACAGATGCGGATTCTTTACTGTAAGAGCAGTGAGACTATGGAACTCTCTGCCGTATGATGTTGTAATGAGTGATTCATTACTTAAATTTAAGAGGGGACTGGATACCTTTCTGGAAAAGTATAATGTTACAGGATATATACACTAGATTCCTTGATAGGGCGTTGATCCAGGGAACTAGTCTGATTGCCGTATGTGGAGTTGGGAAGGAATTTTTTTTCCCAATGTGGAGCTTACTCTTTGCCACATGGGTTTTTTTTGCCTTCCTCTGGATCAACATGTTAGGGCATGTTAGGTTAGGCTATGGGTTGAACTAGATGGACATATAGTCTTCCTTCAACCTTAATAACTATGTAACTATGTAACTATGTAATGAATTTTGTGAACTTTCTTTTCAGGAACAAACTGCACTGTTGTGCTGCAAGCAGTTACAGGCAGAAGATGACAACGTAAATGGTATCACTGATGTCCCATTAAAAATCAAATACTATCCATTAGAATCTAGAAACTCCTGCCTTAGGCCTCTTTCACAAGTAATTGTGTCCTGTACTTATGATGAGTTTTCACCGGAGACACTTACACACATAGTGGGTTTATGCACATCAGTGTGTTTCAACGGACCATGTGTCTATAAACAGAATACGCTGCCGTATCTGTTTTTTAAAAGCAGCACGAGCCGCAAAAGATACCACACACTGATGACACATGGATGACATCTTTGTGCCATCAGTGTGACACATACCGGTGTCTGGGAAGCAGCGGTATAGTATGCACTGTTCCCCGATGCGGGGTGCTGAAGACTGATCTCATCATTCTCCCCTGCTCTGCCAGAGATCAGGGCAAGCAAGGGAGAATGATAAAAGTTATATTCAACTGATAGCAGAAATAGCAGGCGGCAGCTAACACCTGCTGCCCACACCTGCTGCTTCTAATAATAGTGATAGCAGGTGGTGGCTGAAGGCGGTATTCTTCAGCCGCCGCCTGTTCTATAAATAAAAAAAAAACTGGCGTGGCTTCCCATGTATTCCTGATAACCAGCCAGGCAAAACTGACAGCTGCAGGCTGCAGCCCTCAGCTCTCATCTTCAGCAAGGCTGGTTAACAAGTATAGAGTTGTCTCAATGCTGTTTTTTTTTAATTATGTAAATAAATATTTAAAAAATTGTCATGGGTCCCCCACATTTTTGATAACGAGCCTTGCTAAAGCAGACAACTGGGGACTGGTATTCTCAGGCTGGTAAGGACCACGGATATTGACCCCAAGCCTAAAAATAGCAGCCTGTAGTTTCAATAATTTCTACTAGAAATCTGAAAATAATTTTGTCACATTGGATGTATCCAACTTGTATTCCAGTATTTCACATTCACTTGCAGTTACAGCCGTTCAATACCACGTAGCTAATTACATTACCTTCTCCAGTGAATTAAAGCCATATATAGTTACTGTTTTGTATTATTTAATGAAGCACAATTATTTCAGTTTTGATTCACATTTTCTTTTACAGACAGTTGGTGTTTCAATAGATGCGAGATTCTCCCCCTTCCTGGCCATATTGTATATGGCCTGGTGGGAGGAGAAATTCATCTAACATCCGTTTAATTCTTTTTCCACCCACGTCAGTTGGTATGGTCACTACACGGATGGCTTCCTCCTGGTGTGGGTGGGAAATACATCATATTTTTCCAGATTTTTTTTGTATCTAAAATGACAATACCCCTAATTTGAGATTTATAGCTAATCCACCATCGAATCATATTGCATTTTTGGACATTTGTCTTGATGGTGATCACATCAGTGGTAATGTACATACATCCCTATATTGAAAAAGCTTCTCTAGCAACACCATACTGCAATCTAGAAGTTGTCATCCAAAACATATTACTAGCGCTATCCCCTGGGAAACTGCTACGTGCCAGACACATTTATTCAGATAAGGAACGTTTTTCTGCAGAAAATAATATTACTCTTCATAGATTGCGGAAAAGAGGTTATGGCAATCATGCATTTCATAGTGTCAAGTCAAAAGTCAAAGTCAAAATGAAAACTAGAGGTCAGATTTTATTCAATGCAAGAGATGCCTCTACAGGAAATGCTAATAGTGCACCTGTCACCTTTTCCACATCTTATAGCCTACAGTATAACCAAATCACTAAAATCGTACAAAAAAAATCTTCCTGGGATAAGATATTTCGCAAAATCATTTCTCAGGGTTGTAGATTCGTGGTAAAGAGGGGACGTACTCTAGGCCAGAGGTCCCCAACTCCAGTCCTCAAGGCCCACCAACATGTCATGTTTTCAGGATTTCCTTAGTCTTGCCCAGGTAATAATTGCATCACCTGTGCAATGCAAAGGAAATCCTGAAAACATGACCTGTTGGTGGGCCTTGAGGACTGGAGTTGGGGACCCCTGCTCTAGGCAACCAGCTTTCACCCAGTCTGTTCCACAATGACAAGATGGTTGAAACAAAAATGTTTTTTAACGCTGTGGAAACCATTGCAACATATGCATCTTTGCTGCAGACAAACCAAACAGTTTTTTTCTCATCTCAATGAGATATAAATCATATTGATGATTTTATTAACTGTGATACTCATCACGTAGTGTACTCTATCTTTTGCAATTTATGCAGGGTGCAGTACAGCAGTATATAGGGTGCACTATAAGAAAATTAAAGCAAAGCATTTTGGAACATTTAAACAATATTGTCAAGAAAAATTGGTCCTTTTTTTGTGCAGCCAGCATTTTGTTGCCAAACATGCTGGTGGTCTGTCACACTTTTCTTCTTTTCTTTTTATAGAAAAAGTCCATTATTCCTTGAGAGGAAGCAGTGGGTGAGTGCAATGCAAGTGTCAAGCTTTTTCAGGAGAGCACAATCCAATATTTTTTGCGCATAGCATCCGATTTAAATCTAAATGCAGTGCGATTACTATCCGATTGCACTGCGATTTTAACGTGCGCTTTTACATAGAGAAATTCTCTGTCATTTGCACATGGTTGTCAAAGGAAATATTCTTCATAACACATACATAGATAGCAGTTCATTTGCCGTGTACAGTAAAATCACAGCGTGATAGGTTACAATAGAATAGATATGTATACATAGAATAGATAGATACTGTATATAGATGTCAGTGACCCATACATATATGTGTATATATTTTACATAGATAGGAAGAAGAAAAGTCGGCAGTTCAGCAGCCATGTACTGTAAAATCACTGCAGGAGCTGACAGAATAAAATAGATGTATTACATACAGTTCATACATATAGAATAGGTAGATATATAGATGTCAATGACAAATATAGTTAATAGAGAGTGTGTGCAGCTTACTGTACATGTATTTAATTATTAAAATATTATTTTTCAGAAAAATACGACGTATATTATTATTTGAACAAAATGGCCATGTGATGGCTACTTTTTTGCAGGACGAGTTGTACTTTTGAACAATGTCATTAGTTTTACCATGTTGTGTACTAAAAACGGGAAAAAAAATTCCAAGTGCGGTGAAATTGCAAAAAAAGTGCAATCCCACACTAGTTTTTTGTTTGGCTTTTTTACTTGGTTCACTAAATGCTAAAACTGACCTGCCATTATGATTCTCCGGGTTCTTTTTTATCTAAGTGGAGAAAAAAATTCCAAACTTTGCTAAAAGAAAAAAAATTGCGCCATTTTCCGAGACCCGTAGCGTCTCCATTTTTTGTGATCTCGGGTTGGGTGATTGTTTATTTTTTGTGTGCTGAGCGGATGTTTGGGATTAGGGTTAGGGGTGTGTTGGGGTTAGGTTTGGAATTAGAATTGAGGGTTTCCACTGTTTAGGCACATCAGGGGCTCTCCAAACGTGACATGGTATCCGAAGTCTATTCCAGCCAATTCTGCATTGAAAAGGTCAAACAGTGCTTCTTCGCTTCCAAACTCTGCCGTGCGCCCAAACATTGGTGTACCCCCACATATGAGGTATCAGTGTACTCAGCACAAATTGGACAACAACTTTAGTCATCCAATTTCTCCTGTGACCCTTCTGAAAACAAAAAATTGGGGGCTAAAAAATTATTTTTGTGGTAAAAAAAATTTTTTTTATTTTCACGGCTCTGCGTTATAAACTTTAGTGAAACACTTGGGGGTTCAAAGTTCTCACAAAACCTAGTTTAAAAAATGGGGTCACTTGTGGTGGTTTCTACTGCTTAGGCACATCAAGGGCTCTGCAAATTCAAAATGATGCCCACAACCAATGATGCCCACAAAGTCTGCATTCCAAAACAAAGCTCCTTCCCTTCTGAGCTCTGCCATACACCCATCAGAGGTTCCTCCCACATATGGGGTATCAGCATACTCAGGACAAATTGCACAACAACTGTGGGGGTCTAATTTCTCCTGTTACCCTTGGAAAAATAAAAATTTTGGGGCGAAAAAATCATTTTTGTGGAAAAAAATATTTTTTTATTTTCACGGCTTTACATTATAAATTTCTCTGAAGCACTTGGGGGGTTGAAAATGCTCACCACACATCTAGATAAGCTCCTTGGGGATCTAGGTTCCAAAAATGGTGTCACTTGTGGGGGGATTCCACTGTTTAGGCACATCAGTGGCTCCCCAAACGCGACATGGCATCCAACCTCATTTTCAGCCAATTCTGCATTGAAAAAGGGTTAATTAACTTCTTGAATATGGTTGTGAGCACATTGAGATGTGCAGTTTTTGAAAGGTGTCACTTTTGGGTATTGTCTGTCATGTACACCCCTCAAAGTGACTTCACATGTGATGTGGTCCCTAAAAAAAAAAAAAGGTGTCGTAAAAATAAGAAAACGCTGGCCAAATTTTAACCCTTGTAACTTACTAAATGATGTAAAGTAGGCATGTGGAAATGTTATTTATTAAGAATTTTTTGTGACATATTGGGTTTAAGGGCATAAAAACTCAAAGTTTGAAAATTGCAAAATGTTTACAATTTTTGACATATTTCCATTCTTTTCATAAATAAAGTCATATTGAAGAAATTTTACCAGTAACATGAACTACAATATGTCATGAAAAAAATTATCTCAGAAACAGCAGAATCCGTTAAAGAGTTCCAGAGTTGTAACCTCATAGAGACAGTGGTCAGAATTGTAAAATTGGCCTGGTCATTAAGTACAAAATTGGCTCTGTCAATAAGGGGTTATGGGTGTCCTGGACCCCAGAAACATGTCAGTTTTTTAACCTTGTTTGTCTACTTTATGGCTTGCTAAAAAAAATCCTTGTTTATTGAGCTGCTGGAGGTACCCCTCACCCTCTTTTTCACTCTGCATGATGGCCTAGCCATCCATTACTTTTTACATAGCAATACATTTCAAAATGTATATTATATTGAGAGTGTGGGTGTTCTTTGAATGTGAATCAGAATGTTTCAAAAATATTTTTCCTTAAAAAATTGTGATATGTTTGTTTAAATCTTTATTTTTTAAATAAAAAAAACATTAAATGCCTTTATTGTTCATGCTTCAACATAATAAATACAGACTTAGACGCATTACAAATCTATTTCATTTTTTTAATATCCTTATTGACTGATTCTGCTATACAATAAAAAAAAAGAAACATAGTCGTTGGAAAAAACTAAAGTACACTTTGCTGAACTTTAAAAGGTGACTTTCAATGAAAAGAAAAATAATACAATTGCTATAACAAGTTTGCTGTTTGCCTACTGAGCCAAGTAGGGTGTGGAAGTATTTAGAAAGTACTATTGATTTTTGGCATCATTTGATCCATGCAATGGATTTCACATGACCTTCCACGGTGATAATAACACGTGTAATCTGAGGAAGAGCAGTGTGTGTTAGGTAAAGATGAAACTATAGAAAAAGATATAAATCTTTTAAGTAGGTCAACTGGTAAATTGTAGCCAAGATTAACAGATGGTCAATAGACCAAGAAGATCAAAAATGTAAACAGATACTATTATTCCCGCTGCCTTTATAACTGATATTGTTTCTTATTGGTTCTGCATGTTTTTCATGTACAGTGGGGCAAAAAAGTATTTAGTCAGTCAGCAATAGTGCAAGTTCCACCACTTAAAAAGATGAGAGGCGTCTGTAATTTACATCATAGGTAGACCTCAACTATGGGAGACAAACTGAGAAAAAAAAATCCAGAAAATCACATTGTCTGTTTTTTTAAGAATTTATTTGCATATTACGGTGGAAAATAAGTATTTGGTCAGAAACAAACAATCAAGATTTCTGGCTCTCACAGACCTGTAACTTCTTCTTTAAGAGTCTCCTCTTTCCTCCACTCATTACCTGTAGTAATGGCACCTGTTTAAACTTGTTATCAGTATAAAAAGACACCTGTGCACACCCTCAAACAGTCTGACTCCAAACTCCACTATGGTGAAGACCAAAGAGCTGTCAAAGGACACCAGAAACAAAATTGTAGCCCTGCACCAGGCTGGGAAGACTGAATCTGCAATAGCCAACCAGCTTGGAGTGAAGAAATCAACAGTGGGAGCAATAATTAGAAAATGGAAGACATACAAGACCACTGATAATCTCCCTCGATCTGGGGCTCCACGCAAAATCCCACCCCGTGGGGTCAGAATGATCACAAGAACGGTGAGCAAAAATCCCAGAACCATGCGGGGGGACCTAGTGAATGAACTGCAGAGAGCTGGGAACAATGTAACAAGGCCTACCATAAGTAACACACTACGCCACCATGGACTGAGATCCTGCAGTGCCAGACGTGTCCCACTGCTTAAGCCAGTACATGTCCGGGCCCGTCTGAAGTTTGCTAGAGAGCATTTGGATGATCCAGAGGAGTTTTGGGAGAATGTCCTATGGTCTGATGAAACCAAACTGGAACTGTTTGGTAGAAACACAACTTGTCGTATTTGGAGGAAAAAGAATACTGAGTTGCATCCATCAAACATTATACCTACTGTAAAGCATGGTGGTGGAAACATCATGCTTTGGGGCTGTTTCTCTGCAAAGGGGCCAGGACGACTGATCAGGGTACATGAAAGAATGAATGGGGCCATGTATCGTGAGATTTTGAGTGCAAACCTCCTTCCATCAGCAAGGGCATTGAAGATGAAACGTGGCTGGGTCTTTCAACATGACAATGATCCAAAGCACACCGCCAGGGCAATGAAGGAGTGGCTTCGTAAGAAGCATTTCAAGGTCCTGGAGTGGCCTAGCCAGTCTCCAGATCTCAACCCTACAGAAAACCTTTGGAGGGAGTTGAAAGTCCGTGTTGCCAAGCGAAAAGCCAAAAACATCACTGCTCTAGAGGAGATCTGCATGGAGGAATGGGCCAACATACCAACAACAGTGTGTGGCAACCTTGTGAAGACTTACAGAAAACATTTGACCTCTGTCATTGCCAACAAAGGATATATTACAAAGTATTGAGATGAAATTTTGTTTCTGACCAAATACTTATTTTCCACCATAATATGCAAATAAAATGTTAAAAAAACAGACAATGTGATTTTCTGGATTTTTTTTCCCAGTTTGTCTCCCATAGTTGAGGTCTACCTATGATGTAAATTACAGACGCCTCTCATCTTTTTAAGTGGTGGAACTTGCACTATTGCTGACTGACTAAATACTTTTTTGCCCACTGTATGTTCAGTTAAAGTAACCATATCTTAGCCTGCAATTCAGAGTCTAATTATTACAAGTCTATTAGAGAGAGAGAAGCATTCCCCTTTATAATAACTGTGACCATTTGTCATTAGAGTGGAGTTTATGATGCTGGCAAGCAGATGAACTGTCAACTTAATTTAGACATGAAAATTCTACAGATCAAAAGGAGGAACACATAAATAAAGATACTGGTGTTGTATTGTACTGAATTTCCACATCTTAAAGAGAATCAGTCAGCAGGATTTCACCCCCAAACTATTTAGCACACTAAAATACAAGTCCAACTAAATATTTAGATGGCCAGTCCATTTATCCATTCCTGAGAAATCATCTTTTAAAAGATTTGCAAAGGGGGCTGTAGATCTGAGGCCTCTGTCACTCCAGCTCTATTCCTCACCCAGCTCCACCTTTTCCTGCTTATTGGGGGCCTTTTAGGCCCCCATGCTTACATTTTTGCTATTATCTGCAAATTACTTTAGTTAGAATTTTGAAACTCCAGGTATTCCTCAAGTATGTCGTTGTTGATAATATCCAGTTGTTAATATAATTTTTTTCATAGGCATTATGGTGTAGCAATGCTTGTTTGGTGAAAACTACATCTGTACGAATTGGGGGCCTTTTAGGCCCCCGCTATTTTTATTATGTTCTCAGTAGTGTTTGTCTCAAGTTACTTTATTTCTACTCAGAAATGCTGTTGGAGGGACCAGGGTGTGGATAATAACATGTGAGGATGTCATGTGATTTTTGGAGGGAGTGATAAGGCCATGACATCACCTCAGGTCCTTCGGAACACAGTAATGAGCTGTGTATAGAGTACTGAGGACAGTATACACTGTGAGCTAATCGCTGAAGGACCTGTGATAAGATAAGCTGTTGAGAGGAAATCTGATTCATTTTCAGTTTCTGTTTCTAAGAAGCTTGCAAAGGCTAGAACTTGTGAGCCAAAAAAATCCAGAGAATTGTACACCACCTAAAAGTATAAAAGGTAAGAGCTGCTGAGGGTGAGAGGAAGAAGGGGGGACATTACACTTACAGTGTGTCACACACAAGCAAAGAGTGGACAACCCTGATTCTGTTCATTGTTTTTTCTTTTAGTTTGCTAACATCTAGTCAGCAATGGCACACTTTTCCTCCAAGTGTCTGACTGACCAAGAGATTGAAGCAATTATGTTTCAAAGTGATGATGAAAGTGAACTATCTTTGTCTGATGAAGAATATCTGCCACCAGCTAATCAAACATCCTCATCCAGTGATTCTTCTGATGATGAAGAAGTGAATCTAGTGGATCCTCAAGAAGTGATAAGCAGAACATCCAAAACGAATGTTTTTTGGGACAGTAATCCTACATTAGTCAGACGTACTCCAACACACAATATTGTGAGACAGGCTCAAGGAGCTGTGGGAAGTCCCAGTTACTTTACCCCTAAAGATGTATTCTGTACTTATTTTTCTGACAATATTGCAGAAGAGGTCCTATTATGTTCAAACCTAGAATGAAGACGTATCGCTTCTGCAAAAAATAAGTCCTGGAAAAATATCTCAAAAGAGGAACTTTTTGCATATATTGGACTTTTACTGCGGGCAGGGAGTCAAAAATCGTATGATGTCCCAATACGAGAATTATTTCTGGACCCACTTTCTGATCCACACTATAAGGCGACAATGTCAGTGGGCAGATATGAGGAAATTAGAAGAATCATTCGCTTTGATGATAAGCGATCTCGTGCAGCGAGGTTTGAAACAGACAAATTAGCCCCTATCAGTTATATCTGGAACATATTTATCAAAAATTGCACAAAACTTCTGAAAAAATAACATGTCAGAATTGTTTGGAAGACTAATATAATAGAAAATAAAGTTAGAATAAAAATGTAGCTGCAGCTAGTTTGCTATAGATTTCTATGCGTTTTTGTGTGTTTTCATGCCTTTGTGTGAAATTTGGGAAAAAAAAAGATTTTTAGGTGTTTTCTGTGAAAAATTATAATTAAAAATTTGTCCACTATTCATATTTTATTGAGCAATTTTGAAATAAACTTGTGAAAGTTATTTAAGTGAGTTTTTCAACATTATGTGCATGGGGGCCTAAAAGGCCCCCAATACGTTAATATGTATATTTTTAACGTCATGCGTTCTAGGGTTAATTGATAGTCTATTTTTTGTTTGATTTCTGGCAAAAGAGCCATCAGACAAGCAGGAAGTGTCAGCTCTGGGAAGAAAATAGAGCTGGAGAGACTGAGGCTTCATATCTAGAACCTCATTGGCATATAAATTCAAATGCTGATTTCTCAGTGACAGAGACATGAACTTGTCATGTAAAACTATTGTTCAGCTTTTTTTTTTTTAAAGAGCTGCATGCACATGTTTAATATTTTGGATTTTTTTTTGGGGGGTGATAATGCTGACAGATTCCATTTAATATGGCTTGCAATGGTTTACAAAAGTGATGCAGCACCGAAAATAACTTCTCTAGATCTGCCTGACTGTTTTTTTTTTCCAGATTCTTGCATCTTGTGTTGGCCAGAAGTTGAAGTGGCTGTTCACTAGTGTTAAATTTGCTTTTGTGCTTTCCATGTAACCATTTTTAAAATTAAATTGCATTATAAATAGCTTATACGATCTCATGAGTTCCCCAAAGGTTCACATTAAATGGGTTGTTGATGTCACAAATATTGATGACCTATTCTCAGAATAGGTCAAGATCATATTGGTGGAGGTCTGACACCTTGCTCCACCACTGTTCTGCCGGCTGCAGATTTCACAACAAACTGAAGTATCACTATCAAAACATTCATATACTGTAGCACATACTATCTGTAACACATCCTTTTATAGTTCATAGATCTTATTCAAATCTAAACTGAAGAAAGGGACAGCCCCACATCGGATAGTGAAAAGCAGCTCACATATTTTATTCTGCCTCCTGCGGCAACGTTTCGGTCCGAAGACCTTTGTCAAGCCCTGGGCCATTCGGTCAATCAGTTAAGATATAGGGTGATAGACGATGTACCCATGCCAAGGCGAGGTGGAGATCGCGTTACTCTCCTGAAGAAAAAATAATTAAAATGGATATTTGAATTGGACACTCTGTTAGGGACTGGCGGAACGCACCAAGTATAGATGATATGAAACTAGGTGCGTTCGCAGTCCGAGGTCCACCGTGCAGGTATAAACCCTGCTGCTAGTAAGACGGACTATATGGCGGTACTATAAGTATACACGCACGGGTTAACTTCACCCTGCGTGAAGGAAGCGATCCTGTTGCATCACAGGACCGCGGTACCGCACATAGAGCGCGAGCAAGAAGTCAGCGAACACAACCCCAACTCAGGATTGAAGTCCGATTAGACCACTTGCTGGCACAACACCGCAACTGGGTGTGTAAGGAAACTATTAAATAGTGTATAGAGGCACGAGAGTGCATGCGGTGCCGCACTGACGCTGTGATGTGTGTTACGTGCAGATGGCTAGTCGGGCGCTAGATAGCTACCATCATCTGCGAGCAGTCAACAACACTAGGGAGGGATACTTAGGAGCTTTCATCCATCGACATACATCCATCTACACACACACATTATAACAAGACAATACTAGCGCATGGCCGTGCGGTCATGCGCAGTTTATATAGTTGCAGCACAGGAAGCAGCTACAGAAGTTTTGCCCTTTCAGGACCTGCCAAGAGGACCAATGGGATGTGCTGCAGTGCCTGAGCATGTGACCCTCGATCTCCAACGGGAGATCTTGCCCTGGGCATGCTCAGTGTGTGCAAATAAAGACTTAGTCCCAGAGAAGCCCGCTCACCGCAGATCAGTGCAGGGTACAACAGGCGAGACAGAAAAGACAGCAGTAACCCCCTGCACAGAATCAGTCCCAGCAAGACGCTGGGAGCGACGCCTCCGCTGAGCAGAGCCCACTGCGGCCGAAGCAGAATGGGAGACCGCAGCAGACACGGATCGAGATTCCCCCTGTGCAGCAGAGGAAACTCGACTCCTAACATTACCCCCCCTCCTAGGGCCCCCCCCTCCTTGAGCCTCACTAAACTCAAAAGCTGCAATAAGCAGTGGAGCCCGAATGTGCTCCACAGGCTCCCAGGTTCTATCCTCTGGGCCGTGACCCTTCCAGTCCACCAGATAAAATTTCTTGCCACGTACCACCTTGCACCCCACAATAGCATTCACCTCAAAGTCATCCGTGGATGAACCCGATGTTCCAGCAGATGACTCAGAAAATCGGGACAAATGAACGGGCTTTAAGAGGGAAACATGAAAAGTATCGGTGATACCAAGGCGTGGAGGAATAGCCAAACGGTAGACCACAGGGTTGACCTGTTCCAGAACCTTAAACGGGCCAATGTAGCGAGGAGCAAACTTAGTGGACTCAACTCGCAGCCTGATGTTACGGGCGGAGAGCCACACTAAGTCGCCAGGAGCAAAGACCGGAGCGGGGCGCCGGTGTGTATCAGCCGAAACCCTCATTCTCTCCTTGGAGGCCCGGATGGCATCCTGTGTGCGGTCCCAGATGTCACGTGCCTCCACCGCCCAGTCTGCCACCCTAGAATCGGTGGATAACACGGGCATGGGCACAGGGACACGCGGATGCTGGCCGTAATTAAGGAGAAAAGGAGTTTGACCAGTGGAATCGGCTATGGCGTTGTTCAAGGCAAATTCCGCCCAAGGTAGCAAAGATGCCCAGTCATCTTGCCTAGCAGAGACGAAATGTCGCAAATATGTCACCAGAGTCTGATTGGTTCTGTCCACCAACCCATTCGTCTCGGGATGGTATGCAGAGGAGAGGTTTAACTCTATGCTGAGTAAACGGCAGAGCTCTCTCCAAAACCGAGACGCGAACTGGGGACCCCGATCGCTGACAAATCAATCTTATCAGGCATACCATGCAATCTGAAAACGTGCTTAATGAAAAACACCGCCAAGGCCCGTGCTGAGGGTAACCGAGGAAGCGGCACCAAATGCACCATCTTAGAGAAATGGTCGGTGACAACCCAAATAATGGAGCAGCCACGCGACTTGGGTAAGCCCACCACAAAGTCCATCCCGACCATCTCCCAGGGCCTGTCTGCCACCGGTAGAGGGTAAAGGCCGTTGCCGAGGAGACCGATTCTGGGCACAAGAAACGCACGCCTGAATATAGTCCCTGACATCTTGGGCCATATGCGGCCACCAGTATGTTCTCGCCAAAAGCTCAGATGTCCTATTGGTCCCAAAATGCCCACCCACTCTGAAGGAGTGAGCCCAAGAGAGAACCTCCGGTCGCAAGTTAGCTGGTACGAAAGTCTTGCCCGGGGGCACAGACTCTAGCGAAACCGGAGCTACAGTTCTCAGGCTCTCAGAAGGGACAATAAGCCGAGGCTCCTCCTCCTCCTCCGATGACACTACGGAGCAGGACAGAGCATCAGCACGAACGTTCTTCTCCCCGGAGAGGAAATGGAGAGTAAAATGGAACCGGGAGAAGAACAGGGACCATCTAGCCTGGCGAGAATTCAGCCGCTGGGCTGTTTGTAGATATACCAAGTTCTTGTGGTCAGTGAAGACTTTGAAGGGAAAGCGAGCTCCCTCCAAGAGATGTCTCCACTCTGAAAAAGCCAACTTCATGGCTAGCAACTCCCTGTCCCCGATGGAATAATTCCTCTCCGCTGGTGTGAAGGTCTTGGAGAAGACGAAGCAAGGATGCTTCCGACCTTGAGCATCCTTTTGGAAAAGGACTGCTCCAGCACCAACGGATGAGGCATCCACCTCCAAGATAAATGGTTTATCAACATCGGGGCGATGTAGGATGGGAGTGCTAGCGAAGTGTGACTTGATCGAGAGAAAGGCTTTGGAGACCTCCTCTGACCACAACTTGGGATTTGCTCCCTTCTTGGTGAGGGCAACCAAGGGAGCTACCAAAGTTGAGAAGTGTGGGATGAACTGGCGATAGTAATTAATGAACCCCATAAAGCGCTGCACCGCTTTAAGAGAATGGGGTTCCTGCCAGTCCATTACAGCCTGTAGCTTGGCAGGATCCATAGCCAAACCCTGGGCAGAGATGATATAACCAAGGAAAGGCAAGGACTCCTGCTCAAACACACACTTCTCCAACTTGGCATAGAGGGAGTTTGCACGTAAGAGGTCGAAGACTTTGCGAACATCTCTCCGATGGGAGTCAATATCTGGAGAGAAGATGAGAATATCATCCAGATAGACTACGACCGAGGTGGTGAGCATATCCCGGAAGATGTCGTTCACAAAGTCTTGGAAAACGGCTGGGGCATTACAGAGCCCGAAGGGCATCACCAGATATTCATAGTGCCCATCCCTGGTGTTAAAAGCCGTCTTCCATTCATCCCCCTCACGGATGCGAATCAGGTTGTAAGCACCCCGCAGATCTAACTTAGTAAATATCCTCGCTCCCCGTAGCCTATCAAACAGCTCAGATATCAGGGGTAATAGGTACTTGTTCTTAACGGTGATGGTGTTAAGACCCCTGTAGTCTATACATGGACGTAAGTCTCCAGTCTTCTTCTGTACGAAGAAGAACCCAGCCCCTGCCGGTGACACTCACTTCCTAATGAATCCTCTTGCCAGATTCTCTTGGATGTACTGAGACATTGCCTCCGTCTCCGGGAGAGATAACGGATAGACTCGACCCCGGGGAGGCTCAGCACCAGGCAAGAGGTCAATAGGACAGTCTTAGGGGCGGTGATGCGGAAGGGTCTCCGCAGCTCTTTTGGAGAACACGTCTGTATAGGGCCAATTGTGCTTGGGAAGAGAGGAAAGATCTGCGGGTACCTGTGTAGTAGCAACCTGAACGCACTCCCTCTGACATCTACCCTTGTAGGATTTACTCCATCCCAAAATTATCCCAGAGGACCACTCAATATGAGGAGAATGGTAGCGAAGCCATGGTATCCCCAACAGGACCTCATCAATTCCCTCAGGAATGACTAATTGGGAGATTATCTCCTGATGTGATGGAGACACAGAAAGCGTGAAAGGAATGGTTTGGTGGGTAATCTGTGAGGGTAGTGTTGACCCATTTACCACTCGAACGGTTACCGGCTTGGCGAGCATCACTAAGGGTATTGCGTGACGCTGGGCAAAAGAGGAAGACATAAAATTACCCTCTGCCCCAGAATCCACGCATAGCTCGACCATAAGAGTGGATGGGCCTATGGTAATTGTCCCCTTGAAGGACAACTTTGAGGCAAACGTCGCCGTGTCTAGTGTACCTCCTCCAACTGCCACTAGACGCTGACGTTTCCCCGACCGCTGAGGACCCTTGGAGGCAAGATGTCCTGACTGCTGGCAAACATGAAGGACCCTATGTGCACGGGCGGACTGAGATTTGGATCCCGCTCGTGTCACCTCTAAGGCCTCATGTGACTCAGATGCCTGGATTGGAGATTCCAAAGGTTTGGCGAAGGTGGGAGGCAGCCGAAACCTCTGCCTACACTGGGCTCGCTCTAACCTCCGCTCGTTAAAACGGAGGTCAATACGAGTAGAGACAGTTATTAACTCCTCCAGTGTGGCAGGAATCTCCCTAGTGGCCAGAGCGTCCCTAACGTCCCTCCAAAATATGGGGATAAGGGCTTTATCCGACCACTCCAGCTCAGAAGCTAAAGTACGGAAGCGGACGGAAAAATGGCTGACCAAGGACTCACCCTGAGTTAATGCCAGTAGTTGGAGCGCTGTGTCATGGGTGACTTGAGGTCCTAAAAAGACCTTTTTCAGAGTGCTCAGAAACAATGGAGCACTCTGCACCACATGATCACCACGCTCCCACAGCGGCGTAGCCCACTCCAACGCCCTGTCCGACAAGAGTGAGACAATAAATCCCACCTTAGCCCGCTCTGTAGGAAAACGTGCAGCCAGGAGCTCGAGGTGGATAGAGCACTGACTCACGAATCCCCTACAAGTTTTGCAATCTCCAGAAAATTTTTCTGCAACGGGAGGCGAGATAATGTCGGAACAGGGGTGGCAGTGGACAAGGTTGCTGCAGCCACGCTAGCAGCCTGTACAGCAACTGCGGTAACATCCACAGCTGAGGTTGAGCTCTCGAGAGCCGTCAACCTACCCTCCAGCTGCTGGATATACCGCAAAGATTGCTGAATGTCCGCCATTTACTAGCCAGACCTTGGCGCTAGTATTATGTTAGGGACTGGCGGAACGCACCAAGTATAGATGATATGAAACTAGGTGCGTTCGCAGTCCGAGGTCCACCGTGCAGGTATAAACCCTGCTGCTAGTAAGACGGACTATATGGCGGTACTATAAGTATACACGCACGGGTTAACTTCACCCTGCGTGAAGGAAGCGATCCTGTTGCATCACAGGACCGCGGTACCGCACATAGAGCGCGAGCAAGAAGTCAGCGAACACAACCCCAACTCAGGATTGAAGTCCGATTAGACCACTTGCTGGCACAACACCGCAACTGGGTGTGTAAGGAACTATTAAATAGTGTAAAGAGGCACGAGAGTGCATGCGGTGCCGCACTGACGGACGCCACTAACCACCCAGGCTTGGGTAAGGAAAGCGCAGAGGAAGCGCACGGCGCCGTACTGGCAGACACAGCAACTGGACGCTGTGATGTGTGTTACGTGCAGATGGCTAGTCGGGCGCTAGATAGCTACCATCATCCGCGAGCAGTCAACAACACTAGGGAGGGATACTTAGGAGCTTTCATCCATCGACATACATCCATCTACACACACACATTATAACAAGACAATACTAGCGCATGGCCGTGCGGTCATGCGCAGTTTATATAGTTGCAGCACAGGAAGCAGCTACAGAAGTTTTGCCCTTTCAGGACCTGCCAAGAGGACCAATGGGATGTGCTGCAGTGCCTGAGCATGTGACCCTCGATCTCCAACGGGAGATCTTGCCCTGGGCATGCTCAGTGTGTGCAAATAAGGACTTAGTCCCAGAGAAGCCCGCTCGCCGCAGATCAGTGCAGGGTACAACAGGAGAGCCAGAAAAGACAGCAGTAACCCCCTGCACAGAATCAGTCCCAGCAAGACGCTGGGAGCGATGCCTCCACTGAGCAGAGCACACTGCGGCCGAAGCAGAATGGGAGACCGCAGCAGACACGGATCGAGATTCCCCCTGTGCAGCAGAGGAAAATCGACTCCTAACACACTCTTTCTCCTGAAGGATTGAATATAGAATACCAACAGTTATTTCCTCTGATGTTTTGTGTTTCCGTTGCGGTATCTCATCGGTTTAATGTTTTTAACTGTATTATATATTCTTTGTTTGCCTTGTCTTTGGAATTATATAGATTGCATGAGTAGTTTGAAGCACACTCCGATCAATTTTCTGTCCCTGTTGTTTGGTATCAATGATAGTGGGTTTACTGTATGGCCATTTATTTATGGCAGATAGGTATCCCACGTATTATTGATATAATTATTTGCATGAATATCTGTCTATGTAAGAAAAGAAAGGGTTTAACTAAGAGATATGGATAATATATTATGGTATCTGGTACATTATATTCCTTACCTGTTTGGTGGAGGATATTCTATAATCTTATTATGGCTATATGTTTCTACTGGTCCCGGAGATATATTATGTATGGACCCTTATACTTTTCTGGGACAATCTGGTATGACCCTAATTGCCTATGTTGTTATGTTTCTTTTTTTACTTATGTTTGGATCCAAATGATTAATATTCCATTATGATCCCGTCAGGGTATTATAATAAAATATGTGAGTGTGGTTTTCCATCTGTATATTGTGATATATTTATCATTAAAGTATTGGGAAAGATGTGTTTTCCTTTCTAGGTATATGACATTCTGTTATAGGTTTCAGCACAATATTTGGAATATTAAGGACACATATAAAGGAATAATACTGGAGATGTTTATCGGGGATATGTGTGCCACCATCGTATTAAATATATGAAGGCTGAAGGAGTCTCTTTGGACGTGCACAATATCGCTCTATCCTTTGTACATGGACATGGTTTGGGATTCCAGACATGCGCATTGTCGCTCTATTGTACACCGGCGCAGAATGCCGAGGAGGAGCTCCAGACATGCACAATGCTAATCTGTTTCCCCGCTGGCGACATTGATTGAAATAGTATGTGTGCGCAATGACATCTCTGGATTGGCGGGCCTTACGGACATGCGCACCAGTGTATTGAACTTTGCCTTTCAAGAGCGGAGTTTTCCGGCGACATGCGCAGTTGGGATTACCATTGGGATTGTGGATGTGTTAGCTGGACCTGCACAGTGATACACATCACATGGGGGCAATACGGTCACATGACATGTAACCTGGCGATATGATTGGACTGTATCCCTTATGGACACGCCTGTGGGAGTATCTGGGCACCATGGTAACTGCCAAAGCATTGCTCTGATAGGTGGGACACGGTCTGTTTACATTCTATGTACCGGGAGTTTATCTCTGCTTTTCGGTGACAAGATGTATATAAAAGAGGGATCGAGGTTAGTTGATCTATGTTAGAGGGGGTGGTGCAGTGATTGCTACTCATGTATAACTGTTTTTGTATATGTATATATGTAAATTGTGTTATGTGTTTTTTCTATTTTTCTATTGTATCCCCATTGGTAGAGGGTTAATTAAGGGGGTGGGCTTATGGGTATATAATGGTGGTTGAAATGCTGTGTACTGGGCTTGACAAAGGTCTTCGGACCGAAATGTTGCCGCAGGTGTTGTGAATTCTGTGGCAGAGCTCCCTCCTGTGGTCACAAGTGGTGCTTCGGCTGATTCTCTCTGTGAGCTTCTGTTGGTGGAGGGAAGTGGTACTGCGGCTTCTGAGTTTCCTCCCTCAGGTGATCTGGTGAGGTCGTTAGGTGCTTCTCTACTTAACTCCACCTAATGCTTTGATCCTGGCTTCCTGTCAATGTTCCAGTGTTGGACTTGCTTTTCCCTGAATCATTCCTGTGGCCTGCTGCTCTGCATAGCTAAGTTCTTCTTTGCTATTTGTTTGCTATTTTTTCTGTCCAGCTTGTCTAATTTGTTGCTGGAAGCTCTGGGACGCAAAGGGTGTACCTCCGTGCCGTTAGTTCGGTACGGAGGGTCTTTTTGCCCCCTTTGCGTGGTTTTCTTTAGGGTTTTGTGTAGACCGCAAAGTTACCTTTTCTATCCTCGCTCTGTTAAGAAAGTCGGGCCTCACTTTGCTGAATCTATTTCATCTCTACGTTTGTCTTTTCATCTTAACTCACAGTCATTATATGTGGGGGGCTGCCTTTTCCTTTGGGGTATTTCTCTGAGGCAAGGTAGGCTTATTTTCTATCTTCAGGCTAGTTAGTTTCTCAGGCTGTGCCGAGTTGCATAGGCAGAGTTAGGCGCAATCCACGGCTGCCTCTAGTGTTGTTTGGAGAGGATTAGGGATTGCGGTCTGCAGAGTTCCCACGTCTCAGAGCTCGTTCTATGATTTTGGGTTATTGTCAGATCACTGTATGTGCTCTGACCGCTATGTCCATTGTGGTACTGAATTGCCTTTCATAACAGCAGGAGGCAGAATAAAATATGTGAGCTGCTTTTCACTATCCGATGTGGCGCTGTCCCTTTCTTAAGTTTGGATTTGGATGTTTTATCCGGGATGGACTCCCTGGTGAGGACGTGCGCCCCAATGTCCACAGAGACTATGTGATTATAGGGTGCGGCTTTACTGCTTTGTTTGAAACATAGATCTTATTCAGACATTTTTCCACAGGATTGGGGGAATGTGAAAAGAGGTCATCTCTCCTTGTTCGATGGTTCAAATAACCTGCATAATTTGTCCTTCAATATTTGCAGAGCAACAAGCTGCATGGACTGATTCAATGGGTAATCAACATATTAACATTTATCCTGTGCCTTTGTTTCCCAAGGATAGCAAGACAATAAACTGCAGAAACTGGGCTAGAGCCTCTCTTAGGAAAAATATCTCTGTAAGGCACTTTTACAGATTTTGAAATTTTTACAAGAACAAATTCTGCGTCATGCTGGACTATTTTCCAGTTAAATCATGGAAAGCATAATATACTGACCCCATTGTAAGCTAATAGAATCTGTCATGCAACAAAATGTACAGTATAACAATTCAGAATG
Source organism: Ranitomeya imitator (assembly GCF_032444005.1). Taxonomy (NCBI): domain Eukaryota; kingdom Metazoa; phylum Chordata; class Amphibia; order Anura; family Dendrobatidae; genus Ranitomeya; species Ranitomeya imitator. Next base: position 323,708,939 of record NC_091286.1, on the reverse strand, counting down.
ATGGTATAACCCTGATCCTAATGACAGGTGTCATAGTGGGTATATGGGATAGTACAATATAGAGGGATTCATGAAACTTTATTACAGCTGCCCATATACATATTTTTCATTATTCCCATTGCTGATGAATGACATTATGTTGAAGACAAAATCTTAACCATTTGCTGGTTATGCAAGTCATTAATTTTTATGTGAAATATCTCAAAGGTGGAGGGTCAGTTTCAAAAGGCCAGCGGTGTAACCGCACTCAGTGCTTCCCATACTGCAGCCAGAAGTGCTTCCTAGCATATGAACCACAGCCACTCCTCTATAGAATAACACTGGAAAAAAGCTGTAATGTCACTATCATAACCTCAAATCCAGGATACAGTGTGTGCCATCACGGACAACACTAGAGAAAAACTGCAGTAGTAAGCACATTTCATTCCCTGTCATTGACAAGTGCTGTATGCTTATTTCTTCATCCAGAGATCTCTTGCCTGCTTCTTACTCCCAGTAGTAGCATCTTTTGTGAAAGGGAATATTTCAGCAGGTTTTTGCTATGTAATCTGTGGACAGCATGAGGTAGGGGTTAAAGCACAGATTTCAATGATGTGTCATATGTCAGGCTGTGTGCTGTTTACTTATTCTAAAGATTTTATTACTTAGTGATTATCATTGTTTGAACAACATCAGCTACAGTGGCACATGCATGCTGGTCCAACTCCAACTTTCACATGCATGCTAGTCCGACTTCTGTGATAAGCAACTCCCTGTCTATACGCAATGTGAATAGAGAGCCTGCTGTACGCGGGGTTAGCTTTCTCAGCTCTGCTGCATTGCTAAAGCTTAGAACTCTGTGTCGGAACTACTGTAAAATTAGTAAAACTGTACATTGTTGGACTCAGCGTCACTTTGCCAATATCATGCCACTCTCAGATAAGGTAGCAAAAGTCTGCTGACAGATTCCCTTTAGATGATTCTCATTCTGCAGAGTACATTCTCTCATCGGAGAGAATCGGGTTGAATATGTTAAGGACTCTCCAATCAAACTCTGATTTGGGTTTGATTGGAGGGTAAGCATAGTGTGTAGAAACTTGATTTCGGGTCACCTAGTTGCTCTATGCTCATCCACCCAGGGCTCAGACATCGGCCTTGCCCTAGCCTCACATCAAGGAAAATAGAAAAAATTTTTAGTCCGGCTCAAGAGGACTGGATTTTCATTTTCCTTTTTATTTTTCAAAAGAAATTATAGTGCATGCAAAAGAAAAATGTACATGGTCGACATGACATAATAGATGCGTTTTGACTGCACTTGGCAATCTTACTCATGTCATCCGAATGCAGTCCAATGTTTTGCACGCACCAATACACTTGAATGGCTGAGTGTCTTTTGATTTCAGAAATTGCAGCATTCTGCATTTTTTCACTGATAGATTCTGTTAGTGAAAAAAAAAATTGGATAGCATTTGTCCGATGTACAGTACAGACCAAAAGTTTGGACACACCTTCTCATTTAAAGATTTTTCTGTATTTTCATGACTATGAAAATTGTACATTCACACTGAAGGCATCAAAACTATGAATTAACACATGTGGAATTATATACTTAACAAAAAAGTGTGAAACAACTGAAAATATGTGTTATATTCTAGGTTCTTCAAAGTAGCCACCTTTGCTGACTGTTTTGCACACTCTTGGCATTCTCTTGATGAGCTTCAAGAGGTAGTCACCGGGAATGGTCTTCCAACAATCTTGAAAGAGTTCCCAGAGATGCTTAGCACTTGTTGGCCCTTTTGCCTTCACTCTGCGGTCCAGCTCACCCCAAACCATCTCGATTGGGCTCAGGTCTGGTGATTGTGGAGGCCAGGTCATCTGGCTTAGCACGCCATCACTCTCCTTCGTGGTCAAATAGCCCTTACACAGCTGGGATGTGTGTTTGGGGTCATTGTCCTGTTGAAAAATAAATGATGGTCCAACTAAACGCAAACCGGATGGAATAGCATGCCGCTGCAGAATGCTATGGTAGCCATGCTGGTTCAGTATGCCTTCAATTTTGAATAAATCCCCAACAGTGTCACCAGCAAAGCACCCCCACACATCACACCTCCTCCTCCATGCTTCACGGTGGGAACCAAAGGTCTCAAATTTGGACTCATCAGATCAAAGCACAGATTTCCACTGGTCTAATGTCCATTCTTTGTGTTCTTTAGTCCAAACAAGTCTCTTCTGCTTGTTGCCTGTCCTTAGCAGTGGTTTCCTAGCAGCTATTTTACCATGAAGGCCTGCTGCACAAAGTCTCCTCTTAACAGTTGTTGTAGAGATGTGTCTGCTGCTAGAACTCTGTGTTGCATTGACCTGGTCTCTAATCTGAGCTGCTGTTAACCTGCGATTTCTGAGGCTGGTGACTTGGATAAACTTATCCTCAGAAGCAGAGGTGACTCTTGGTCTTCCTTTCCTGGGGCGGTCCTCATGTGAGCCAGTAGCTTGATGGTTTTTGCCACTGCACTTGGGGACACTTTCAATGTTTTCCCAATTTTTCGGACTGACTAACCTTCATTTCTTAAAGTAATGATGACCACTCATTTTTCTTTACTTAGCTCCTTTTTTCTTGCCATAATACAAATTCTAACAATCTATTCAGTAGGACTATCAGCTGTGTATCCACCAGCCTTCTGCACAACACAACTGATGGTCCCAACCCCATTTATAAGGCAAGAAATCCCACTTATTAAAACTGACAGGGCACACCTGTGACGTGAAAACCATTCCCGGTGACTACCTCTTGAAGCTCATCAAGAGACTGCAAAGAGTGTGCAAAGCAGTCATCAAAGCAAAAGGTGGCTACTTTGAAGAGCCTGGAATATAATACATAATTTATTTCACACTTTTTTGTTAAGTATATAATTCCACATATTTTATTCATAGTTTTGATGCCTTCAGTGTGAATGTACAATTTTCATAGTCATGAAAATACAGAAAAATCTTTAAATGAGAAGGTGTGTCCATACTTTCGGTCTGTACTGTATACGGCTGTGTGAGCGAGCCCAATGAGATATCGTCCTTCACTGTCTGCTTGCTATTCCCTATCAGCTGTTTTTCAGTTATCACTTTGTCATCCACTATGCCTGTGTTCTCTGACATCTGTTCATCGCTCCTAGTGCTGTTACATGACTGTCACCCCCTGTATCTGTGTTCTCTCATATCTGCTTATTTATGCCCCATACTTGTGTTACCCATATCTTGAAGCTTCCCCTAAGTTGTCTGGTCCTGGTTACTGATACTTGGCTTTCATCCTCCTCCTAGTTCCAAGCACAACAATTGGTAGACAAGAATGAGACAGAAAGTGAACTGTGAATCTGAGGCAGAGCACCCCCTGCATTCTGATGGATTTGGTGTTGGTCCTCACCAAAGAAAACCTTCAAGGTGAGTCAGGATTGAGGGAGTGAACTCCTCACAGTGCAGTCACATAACTTTCTGCTGCTCTCATCTCATTTGAATTGAGGTCCATCCTCTTTTCTACTGTGCTGGCAGCATGTATCCCTGTTCATGTGATCAACTGTGTTAGTTTAGGCTCCTATACAGTTCAAACTTCAGATAAGCAAAAGAAAACTCACGGACAGTTTTTAAATGCCAGGTTTTATGAATAAGGCTAGGGTCACACTTGTGATTGCAATGCGAGAAACTCACGCGGAGTATCTCACATCAATACCCGGCACTGCCACCGGCACTCAGGACCGGAGCGATCAGCTGCATGTATTTCTATGCAGCCGCACACTCCGGTCCTGAATGTCGGTGGCAGTGCCAGGTATTGATGCGAGAGACTCCGTGCGAGTTTCTCGCATTGCATTCGCAAGTGTAAACCCAGCCTAAGAGGAAAAATAGCAACCATTTTTGCAGATTGTTAGTAAATTCATAAATGGCCATATAGGGATACTGTGGCTCAGATCACATTTACTTCTATAGGAGCTGAGCTGTAGCACCTGAAAGTGACCACTACACAATGCAGATAACTCTGGTGCTCCGTTTCTGTACAATGCGTACATCCAGCTATTTCAGCAGCTGCAAAATGCTCATAGATAGGAAAACCAAATATTGGAACCGCACAAATCTGTGTGTTGTCACAAAAATTCAAGTCCTGGACAATAATTTTAAAACAATTGAACTCTATAATAATGGAAATAATATGTAAAGGGATATTTCCAAATATCTTAATATGTTAACCCCTTCACCCCCAGCCTTTCTCCTTCTTGAGCAGGCCATTTTTTCAATTCTTGCAAGTGTAACTTTATAAAGTAATAATTCTCGTATACTTAAATATATCCCAATGATTCTGATTTTCTTGACATGTTGTGCTTCCTACTAGTGGAAAATTTTGGTTGATATATTGTGTGTTTATTTATTTAAAAAAAAAAATCAATAATTTCACAAACAATTTGAAAATTTTGCAGTTTTCAATCTTTACATTTTTATGCCCTTAAACCAAATGGTTATACCACACAAAATATTTTAAAAAATAACATTTACTTTGTTTCTACATTATATTAGCATCATTTTTTAAACTTTTTTTTTGGTCAAGATGACAGAAAGGTTAAAAAGTTATCAGCAATTTCTCAATTTTCTAATAAAATTTACAAAACTATTTTTTTTTAAGAGCCACATCCCATTTTAAGTGACTTTCAGTGGCCTATGTTACAGAAAATTTCCAAATGTGACATCATTTTAAAAACTAAACCCCTCAAAGTACTCATAACTTTATTGAACAAGTTTATTAATCCTTTAGGTGCTTCATACGAATTAAAGCAATATGGAAGGAAAAGAATGAAAATTTTACTTTTTCCTACAAAACATTTGTTTTAGTCCCAAAACAAGGGTAACAGTAGAAAATGGACCATACAAATTTGTTGAACAATTTATCATGAGTCAACTGATACTAAATATGTGGTGGAAAACGTGGCACTAGTAGAGCCCCTGATGTGCCTAAACAGTGGAAACCCTACTCCACCAGAAGTAAACTCACTTTGGAAGCTACACCCCTCAAGGAATTTATATAGAGGTGTAGTAAGCAGCTCGAACCCACAGGTGCTTAACCAAATTTTATAATGTTGATCCAGGAAAAGGAAAAAAATAAATTTTTACATAAAAAATGTGTTTTTAACCCCAACTTTTTCCTTTACATAAAGGTAATAGGAGAAATGAGCCTCAAAATTAGTTGTGCATTTTTTCCTAAGTACGCCGATACCCTATATTTTGTGGAAAACTGCTGTTTGGGCACAAAGCAGGGTTCCGAAAAGGAGTACCATTGAAATTCTGAAGGAAGGTCCCGCTCCATGACATCCATAAAAATTATAATTTATAGTTATAAGATCTGTAGTGCTGATTTAATGGCTTTGTATGCCAACCAATATTCACCTACTAATGAAAAAGACACAGGGTGATTTAATCATACAATGAATAATGCAAAAAGTCATATAATGGTGCCATTACTTGAACAAAGTTTTATGACAGATATGAACTCACTGCTTGGTTGGCACCAAAAAATGCTCCGTGCTGTTGCTTAATGAGACCTGCTTGTAGAGAGTGGGGTGTCCATAGATGACTTTCACGCTGATTTAATAACTTTGTATGTCAATCACTATTCACCTAATAATGAGTTAATTGCAGGGTGGATTAAACTTACCGTTTGTCATGCAGATAGTTATAAATTATTGCCATTGACTAAACAAGTTATATAGCATATGGACTTACTGCTTAGCTGGCACCAAAAATGCCCCACACTGCTGCTGAAAGAGACCGGCTTGTAGAGGGTGGGATGTCAGTGGATGCAGAGTGTGGCAATAAGTCCATTCCATGGCTGTGCGGAGCAGAGTCTGCACTGTAGAGCCGGGAGCACTCTGGCCGGTAGCGCTCCTGGATGCCCGGCAGAAAAATGGCCGCTAGTGCTTGGAGATGGCGTGTGACATCACACAGAAGTGCGGAGGCCAATAAGGACCTGTCAAACCAATCTAATCAGTTTTTATGAAGAGGTAAGCTATAGGCTGGACCACGGTGAGTCATTGGACGTGGTATATCTCGATTTTTCCAAAGCGTTTGATACCGTGCCGCACAAGAGGTTGGTACACAAAATGAGAATGCTTGGTCTGGGGGAAAATGTGTGTAAATGGGTTAGTAACTGGCTTAGTGATAGAAAGCAGAGGGTGGTTATAAATGGTATAGTCTCTAACTGGGTTGCTGTGACCAGTGGGGTACCGCAGGGGTCAGTATTGGGACCTGTTCTCTTCAACATATTCATTAATGATCTGGTAGAAGGTTTACACAGTAAAATATCGATATTTGCAGATGATACAAAACTATGTAAAGCAGTTAATACAAGAGAAGATAGTATTCTGCTACAGATAGATCTGGATAAGTTGGAAACTTGGGCTGAAAGGTGGCAGATGAGTTTTAACAATGAAAAATGTAAGGTTATACACATGGGAAGAAGGAATCAATATCACCATTACACACTGAATGGGAAACCACTGGGTAAATCTGACAGGGAGAAGGACTTGGGGATCCTAGTTAATGATAAACTTACCTGGAGCAGCCAGTGCCAGGCAGCAGCTGCCAAGGCAAACAGGATCATGGGGTGCATTAAAAGAGGTCTGGATACACATGATGAGAGCATTATACTGCCTCTGTACAAATCCCTAGTTAGACCGCACATGGAGTACTGTGTCCAGTTTTGGGCACCGGTGCTCAGGAAGGATATAATGGAACTAGAGAGAGTACAAAGGAGGGCAACAAAATTAATAAAGGGGATGGGAGAACTACAATACCCAGATAGATTAGCGAAATTAGGATTATTTAGTTTAGAAAAAAGACGACTGAGGGGCGATCTAATAACCATGTATAAGTATATAAGGGGACAATACAAATATCTCGCTGAGGATCTGTTTATACCAAGGAAGGTGACGGGCACAAGGGGGCATTCTTTGCGTCTGGAGGAGAGAAGGTTTTTCCACCAACATAGAAGAGGATTCTTTACTGTTAGGGCAGTGAGAATCTGGAATTGCTTGCCTGAGGAGGTGGTGATGGCGAACTCAGTCGAGGGGTTCAAGAGAGGCCTGGATGTCTTCCTGGAGCAGAACAATATTGTATCATACAATTATTAGGTTCTGTAGAAGGACGTAGATCTGGGGATTTATTATGATGGAATATAGGCTGAACTGGATGGACAAATGTCTTTTTTCGGCCTTACTAACTATGTTACTATGTTACTATGACCAATAACCAATCTGACGCGTTTCGAGGAGTGCACCGCTCCTCTTCCTTAGGGTATCCTAAGGAGGTCAAGCTCAGGGCAAGAGTAATTTTAAAAATAACATTGACCTTTTTTTCTCTACTCTCAGACAATCCTGAAAACCAAAATGATAAAAAAGATTTGTTTTGGTTCACCTCCTGGAGTTACCGGAAACTTTTTTTTTTCGCAGACATCCTTGTGTAAAATTTGATAGATCATAGCATTTTCATCCTGTCATTTTATGCTCTTTGAGAAAGTTTTGCTTCCTGATCCTCCATCCCCCTTTCTGTTTTGACATTGTTATTTTTGATTGTAGTGTGAAACTTGCAGTGCTGCTAGCTTTCAGTTCTGGGTGAGATCTTAATCAATCCGACATTTGCTTTTCATCTGAAAAGCTCCCAAATACAGAATTCTCCCAGAGGGTTGATTTTCATCTCCAACTCTCTCAGGAACCAATTCCGCACTGTTACTCTACCGTGTTTGAAAACACCAGCTTTTCAAAAAATAAATACATTTTAGACTTAGACTTCAATGAACTGGCACTAGCTTTAGACTTGCCCAGTTATGTATATTTATTTTGAATATATTAAACTGTAATATACTGTATCATTAGGTTATGCAGGAAAACAAGACTCGGGCTGATTAAATGATATTAAAAAATCTGACTTAAAACAGTTTTCAAATGCAAGTCCATACTTCCCAGCTCCTTTCTGAATAAAATATGAGGATTTGATGCTGCACAACCATCTCCGTTATAAATAAAAATCTTATGAAAAAATTTTTTTTTCAAATAGGCTACCTAATATCTGCAAAAGCAATAAACATAATAGCAGCTGCTGACAGCACCAGCTTTTAATGTGGTAGAGCTGTGTGCAAATATGAGGCATGGGAGATGTCAGCTCCTCATTTGCAAATTAAGATGTAGAAGAAATATCTGTGACAGTACAAGCAACAGTTCATATTTGAAGTTTGGCATTGCAAACTGACAGCATCGGAGGAACTGCAGTAGCCTAATCCTTGCTTTCTGCCTTCCAGCTAGTGGGAATAGGGAGGTGGAATTTAATAAATATATTATGAAGAATAAAGCTGTAAAAAGAAGGCAAGTTGGTTGGATCATTTGCAGAAACTACCGTTCATAAAAGAATTGTTACAAATAGAAAAGACCATTCGTATTGACATCAAAATCTATTTTTATTTAGAATTGACTGCGTTGATCAGATTTTTCTAGATATATATATTTTCTTTTTTAACTGCCCAACCGTCAAGCTTACGTCCGTGTATATTCTTGTGCACATGGGAATCCAGACCCCTTGTTTTTCATACTGATTCATTTCAGAATCAATTAGAGTTGGTTGCAGTCCTGTCTCTTTTTGCTTGGGGGATTATCTGGGCATTCGCTTCCTGACACTACCTATGAATGAGCATTCAACACACTTCAGACTTTTTTTTTCTAAAAAGACTCCTAGGGAATTGAAATGCTGAAAGCAGCAGATGGCAAATAATCACCCAAAATTGTCTTCAAGTTCAAGTAAAAGTGAGACTCTTTGAAAGAATAAAATGTAACTTAATTCCCTGTAAATAATGGCATAGAAGTCAGACTTTTTTACAGTTTAGACAGTAAAATACATGTTATTTATTTCTAATTTGAGTATAATTCATAAGATGGTATAAAAAAAAACAGCAGAGTATCCTGTGATACCATTATACCAATAAAAAATATTTATGTTTCAGATTTTAGCATTGCGGTCTAAGGGGCAACGTTTCTCCTTATGGAGAGTGACATACCATCTCTGGCTTGTCAAGGTAAGGAGGCTACCCTGGTTACCATTGTAAAAGTAAAAAAAAAACACAACATACTTACATTGCGGTGTCTGGTCACGTCCCTCGCCTTCAGCTTCCTGCACTGACTGAGCGCCGGCCGTAAAGCACAGCGGTGACGTCACCGCTGTGCTTTGCTTTACGGCCGACCGGCGCTCACAGTCAGTGCGGGAAGCTGAAGGCGAGGGACGTGACCAGACACCGGAATGTAAGTATGTAGTGTTTTTTTTTACTTTTACAATGGTAACCAGGGTAAACATCGGGTTACTAAGCGTGGCCCTGCGCTTAGTAACCCGATGTTTACCCTGGTTACCAGAGAAGACATCGCTGAATTGGCGTCACACACGCCGATTCAGCGATGTCAGCGGGAGATCCAGCGACTAAATAAGTCCTGGACTTTCCCCAGCGACCAACGATCTCCCAGCAGGGGCCTGATCGTTGGTCGCTGTCACGCATAACGATTTCGTTAACGATATCGTTGCTACGTCACAAAAAGCAACAATATCATTAACGATATCGTTATGTGTGATGGTACCTTTAAGGTGTCTAGAAGTATCTTCTCTTTGTCCATCAAGCTGAATGTGAATTGGAGAGTCAAATAAAATATCTTAGACAAACTACTTTTTCAGGTGTATGGACACCTTAATACTATGTTCCCATCATGACTTTTTGGTGAGTTTTTTTAAGCTGGGTATTTTCTAAAAAATGCAAGTAACTTATTTAAGAAATGGTGCAGAAAATCTGCAACATAAAAATCTCATCAAAAGCACATCGTGGGAACATAGCCTCAAAGGCAGCTGTTTACAATCACATAAATTACATTAAAAACCTGGGATAGTAAATTTACTTTTAATGCAAATAAGAGATATCCTATAGTGACATATTGGTAAGCAAAGGGCCCATAAACTGTTAATGACATGTGGAACTATTTCAGCCTGGCTTCTAACTGATTTAGGGATTTTTTCAGAAGTTAAATGTAGAATATTTTGCTCATTACTAATATTTTCACAGTCACAGTATGCTACTTAAAGACTATTTCCAGGAATGCAGGAATGTTTTCTTTTTCTTTTACAATGAACCTAAAAACTACACCGGCACCAGTACAAAGCCATCACTAACCACTCTTGCCAGCGATTCAGGTGTTCACCATCAACAGAGCAGCTCTTCCTCTTTTGGGATGCTCTGTCGACTGGGCATGGCTGCTGGCATCATGCTGATTGACAGCCGGCTCCAAGCAGTTACGCAGCGGGGAACCAGCTATTAATGAGCATGACATCAGCAATCAAGCCCCATCAACAGACAAGAGAGCAACAAAAAAAATCACTATTCCATCAACAGGTTGTCAGTGGAAGTCAGTGACTACTCTGTGCCAGTAGATATTGGCGCCATCACAAGCAACTACCTGCCTGCTAGTTTTTATATCCAGAGCAAAAAATGTATATATATAATACATGAATATGTACATATAAACAGTGTATATATACAGTATATACATATATATATTCACAGTATATATATACAACATACATATACACCCTTAATTATTCTATATGTATACACATATACACACACTTTTCCTGTGTGTGTGTATATGTGTGTATATGTATGTGTGTGTATATATATATATATATATATATATATATATATAAATATATATATATATATATATATATATATATATACCATGTTCCAAATTATTTTGCAAATTGGATTTGAGTGTCATAAAGATTTGATTGGTTTGCTTTTCATGGAAGGTATTGTGTCTCAGGGCTCAATGGATCATTGAAATCAATCTTAAACACATGTGATAACTAGCTTTCCAGGTGATTCTAATTAAAGGAAAACTACTTAAAAATGATGTTCCACATTACTAAGCAGGCCACAAGTTTCAAGCAATATGGGAAATAAAAAGGATCTCTCTGCTGCTGAAAAGCGTTAAATAGTACAATGCCTTGGACAAGGTATGAAAAAATTAGATATTTCACAAAAACTTAAAAGTGATCATCATCCTGTGAAGAGATTTGTGACTGAAACAGAGCACAGACAGAGTCCATGCAGATAAAGGCATAATGAGGAAGGTTTCCGCCAGACAAATTCATTGGATTAAGAGAGCAGCTGCCAAAATACAATTACAAAGCATCAAACAGTTCTTTGAAGCTGCTGGTGCCTCTGGAGTCCCTCGAACCTCAAAGTTTAGGATCCTTCAAAGGCTTGCTGTGGTGCATAACCCTACTATTTGGCCACCACTAAACAGTGTTCACAAGCAGAAATGGTTGCAGTGGGCCCAGACATACATGAAGACTAATTTTCAAACAGTCTTGTTTACTGATGAGTAGCGTTGAGCGACCTTGACCTTTTTAGAGTCGAGTCGTGTTTCGCGAAACCCGACTATCTTAGAAGTCGAGTCGAGTGGAATCGGCCGATTATGGCGAAAAGTCGGGTATCGCCCGAAACACGAAACCCAATGCAAGTCAATGGGTGAGCATAGTCGGCAGTGAGTGGAGGCCAGGAAAACACCTACACTGCCCATTTTAATGGCAAAAACATCCATTCTTGTTACAGAAGCTTGTCAATCGTAATTTACCTTATAATAATTGGAAGGCATTTGAAATTGGGGGTCATTTGGCTAAAGTTGTGGGGGGTAGGGCTGGTTCAAGTAATTAGTGGGCCCAGTAAATCTGGACCACGTCACGGCAGTGGAGCAGGGAGAGGTAAGTATTTCAACTTTGCAAGTGCTGCGATCCTGAGCAAGCAGGGGGGGCCCACTCGTTGGCATTGGCACTGGCACAGGGCCCCTCAAAGTACAGCGGTGTGTTTGCACGGCGGGGGCGCCTCCCACCGGCAGCAACACTTTTGCGTACTATGAGAGGCCCTGTGCCAGTGACGTCGCCAACTAGTATTCCTCCCCCCACCTGATGAAGGAACCTGCACTTTCATCTGCACCTTCCTCTTTGTCCCCGTGTAAGGTGGTATGGTATGCGGGAAGAGGAACCTGACTTTCAGCAGGGTCACAATCTTGCTGTGTAGCGTGCACGGGGAATTTTGCGTTATGGGTCAATGTACCAGCAGACTCATCTATCACTGGCTGGGCAATGGGCAGGATGAGGAGGAAACACAGATATAGGCCCAAAGAATAAAGTTGACTAAATGCAGTTCAAAATTGGTAACACAGGACTGACCAGGGGGCATTGCAGTGGAGGACAACTGGAATGAGAGGCTGACACAGAGAGTAGGCCCAAATCAGTAAGTAGTCGAAATGCAGTTCAAAATTGGCAACCGTAGTAAACAGGCGGCACAGCTTTGTTCAGTGGAGGAGAACAGCAAGGAGTGGCAGACACCGATAGTAGGCCCCAACCCAACTAGTAGGCCAAATGCAGTCTAACATTAACAACTACTTAACGAGAGCCTGAAAATGGAATTTCAGGACAGGAAACCAGGAGAACAGCAAGGAGTGGCAGACACCGATAGTAGGCCCCAAACCAACTAGTACGCCAAATGCAGTTGTTCCATTTAACCACAATTTAATGAGAGCCTGAAGATAGAAGTTCAGGAAAGGCAACCTGGAGAACACCTTGGAGTGTAACACACCATCTCTCTACACCCCATACCCAATTTGTAGGCCTAATGCAGTGTAGTTTTCTACAACTACTAAAAGAGAGTCGGAAGACCGAAGCAATGTGGACGAAACCTGGGGAACACCTTGGAGTGGAACACACCATCTCTCTACACCCCATACCCAATTTGTAGGCCTAATGCAGTGTAGTTTCCAACAACTACTAAACGAGAGCATGAAGATCGAAGCAATGGACAGGAAACCTGGGGAACACCTTGGAGTGGAACACACCATCTCTCTACACCCCATACCCAATTTGTAGGCCTAATGCAACGTAGTTTCCAACAACTACTAAACGAGAGCCAGAAGATCGAAGCTCAGGAAAGGCAACCTGGAGAATACCTTGGAGTGGAACACACCATCTCTCTACACCCCATACCCAATTTGTAGGCCTAATGCAGCGTAGTTTCCAACAACTACTAAACGAGAGCATGAAGATCGAAGCAATGGAGAGGAAACCTGGGGAACACCTTGGAGTGTAACACACCATCTCTCTACACCCCATACCCAATTTGTAGGCCTAATGCAGTGTAGTTTCCAACAACTACTAAACGAGAGCCGGAAGATCGAAGCTCAGGAAAGGCAACCTCGAGAACACCTTGGAGTGGAACACACCATCTCTCTACACCCCATACCCAATTTGTAGGCCTAATGCAGTGTAGTTTCCAACAACTACTAAACGAGAGCATGAAGATCGATGCAATGGAGAGGAAACCTGGGGAACACCTTGGAGTGGAACACACCATCTCTCTACACCCCATACCCAATTTGTAGGCCTAATGCAGTGTAGTTTCCAACAACTACTAAACGAGAGCATGAAGATCGAAGCATTGGCGAGGAAACCTGGGGAACACCTTGGAGTGGAACACACCATCTCTCTACACCCCATACCCAATTTGTAGGCCTAATGCAGCGTAGTTTCCAACAACTACTGAACGAGAGCATGAAGATCGAAGCAATGGAGAGGAAACCTGGGGAACACCTTGGAGTGGAACACACCATCTCTCTACACCCCATACCCAATTTGAAGGCCTAATGCAGTGTAGTTTTCTACAACTACTAAACGAGAGTCGGAAGACCGAAGCAATGTGGACGAAACCTGGGGAACACCTTGGAGTGTAACACACCGTCTCTCTACACCCCATACCCAATTTGTAGGCCTAATGCAGTGTAGTTTTCTACAACTACTAAACGAGAGTCGGAAGACTGAAGCAATGTGGACGAAACCTGGGGAACACCTTGGAGTGGAACACACCATCTCTCTACACCCCATACCCAATTTGTAGGCCTAATGCAGTGTAGTTTCCAACAACTATTAAACGAGAGCATGAAGATTAAAGCAATGGAGAGGAAACCTGGGGAACACCTTGGAGTGGAACACACCATCTCTCTACACCCCATACCCAATTTGAAGGCCTAATGCAGTGTAGTTTTCTACAACTACTAAACGAGAGTCGGAAGACCGAAGCAATGTGGACGAAACCTGGGGAACACCTTGGAGTGTAACACACCGTCTCTCTACACCCCATACCCAATTTGTAGGCCTAATGCAGTGTAGTTTTCTACAACTACTAAACGAGAGTCGGAAGACTGAAGCAATGTGGACGAAACCTGGGGAACACCTTGGAGTGGAACACACCATCTCTCTACACCCCATACCCAATTTGTAGGCCTAATGCAGTGTAGTTTCCAACAACTATTAAACGAGAGCATGAAGATTAAAGCAATGGAGAGGAAACCTGGGGAACACCTTGGAGTGGAACACACCATCTCTCTACACCCCATACCCAATTTGTAGGCCTATTACAGTGTAGTTTTCTACAACTACTAAACGAGAGTCGGAAGACCGAAGCAATGTGGACGAAACCTGGGGAACACCTTGGAGTGGAACACACCATCTCTCTACACCCCATACCCAATTTGTAGGCCTAATGCAGTGTAGTTTCCAACAACTACTAAACGAGAGCATGAAGATCGAAGCAATGGACAGGAAACCTGGGGAACACCTTGGAGTGGAACACACCATCTCTCTACACCCCATACCCAATTTGTAGGCCTAATGCAGTGTAGTTTCCAACAACTACTAAACGAGAGCATGAAGATCGAAGCAATGGAGAGGAAACCTGGGGAACACCTTGGAGTGGAACACACCATCTCTCTACACCCCATACCCAATTTGTAGGCCTAATGCAGTGTAGTTTCCAACAACTACTAAACGAGAGCATTAAGATCGAAGCAATGGCAAGGAAACCTGGGGCACACCTTGGGGAGGCAGACACCGTTAGTAGGCCCTACCAAAGTTGTACCCCCAATGCAGTTTTAAAATTCCTAGAGGCTGAAAACAAGACTATTGACGCTCAGCTTTTTTCAAAGGAACACAGCTGAATTGAGTGGCGCAGACAGACACAGGTAGTAGGACTTAAACCAAAAATGTGGCTCACTGCAGCTTAAAAAAGTTACAGGGGTACACAAGCAGCAGTGCTCTGTGCAGTGGAGGACAATTTCAATAGTGGACCGCAGACAGACTTTGTACGCCTACTATTAAAAAAAGGATGCTCTATGCAATTAAAAATAGGTTCCAGGGGTCCACGGGCAGCAGTGGTGTGGTCAGTGGACGAGTATTGGAAGGAGGGACCGCAGACAGGCGTAGTAGGCCTAACATAACAAAATTAGGCTGTAGACACTGTAAAATTGGTTCCAGGGGTACACGGGCAGCAGTGGTGTGGTCAGCGGAGGAAAATTGGAATTAGGGACTGCAGACAGACTTTGTAGGCTGTCCCCTGTGGACCATGCATCCAACACATTAACCCACTGCGCCGTAATGGACACGTAACTTTTTGTGGACATGCCTACTGGTCCATGCGTCTCTTGTCAGGTGCACCTTTCTACTGTTTGATTGCCTGAGTGCTATGACAATGCAGACTTTTTCATGCCGGTGGAGGGCTGGGATGGCTTTTCTCGCAAAAGAAATGTCGACTGGGTAGCTTGAACCGGTGCACAGCGTAGTTCATCTGGGGTTTCTAAATATAAAACAAAGAAAAAAAGGAGGCTACATGCACTTTCAGCTGGGTTCCAGGGGTACACAGCCAGCATTGGTCTGGTCAGTGGAGAACTATTGGAAGGAAGGACCGCAGACACGCTTCGAAGGCCTAACATAATAACAGATGGCTGTAGGCAATTTTAAATTGGTTCCAGGGGTACACGGGCAGCAGTGGTGTGGTCAGTGGAGGCCTAGTGGAAGGAGTGACCGCAGACAGGCATCGAAGGCCTAACATAATAACACATGGCTGTAGGCAATTTTAAATTGGTTCCGTGGGTACACGGGCAGCAGTGGTGTGGTCAGTGGAGGCCTAGTGGAAGGAGTGACTGCAGACAGGCATCGAAGGTCTAACATAATAACACATGGCTGTTGGCAATTTTAAATTGGCTCCAGGGGAACACGGGCAGCAGTGGTGTGGTCAGTGGAGGCCTAGAGAAGGAGTGACCGCAGACATGCAACGAAGGCCTAACATAATAACAGATGGCTGTAGGCAATTTTAAATTGGTTCCGTGGGTACACGGGCAGCAGTGGTGTGGTCAGTGGAGGCCTAGTGGAAGGAGTGACCGCAGACAGGCATCGAAGGCCTAACATAATAACACATGGCTGTAGGCAATTTAAAATTGGTTCCAGGGGTACACGGGCAGCAGTACAATGGTCAGTGGAGGCCTAGTGGAAGGAGGGACCGCAGACAGGCTTCGAAGGCCTAACATAAAAAAATAGGGCTGTTGGCAATTTAAAATTGGTTCCAGTGGTACAAGGGCAGCAGTACAGTGGTCAGTGGAGGCCTAGTGGAAGGAGGGACCGCAGACAGGCTTCGAAGGCCTAACATAAAAAAATAGGGCTGTTGGCAATTTAAAATTGGTTCCAGGGGTACACGGGCAGCAGTACAATGGTCAGTGGAGGCCTAGTGGAAGGAGGGACCGCAGACAGGCTTCGAAGGCCTAACATAACAAAAATGTCAATACAATGGTATTGTCAGTGCCAGGCATTGAAGGATGTCAGCGCATAGACTAAACATTGGTGGAGCTGTGAGAGATAATTTTGCAAGTGGTAGAGCACTGTTTGAGCTGGGGGGGGAACTGTCTTGTGGCCGGCGGTACAGGCCCAGGGCCCCTCATATTACAACGGTGTGTCTGACGTTGGGTGCGCACCACCACCACCAGAGACACTTTATTGTACTATGAGGGACCCAGTGGCAGTGCCGTCGACCAAAAGCGGGCACACCCACCTCTTCAGACAAACAGCACTCTCACGGGTGCTGGCGCCAAGTGGCGATACCACGGCCCCGTGTGGGGAGTTTGGCCATTTAGTGAGGTGTAAACATGTCGTATGCTGGACAATCAGGTGCAGAAAATTACGAGATTGGAAAAGTCATTCAGAATAGTCCACAGGCAAGACCTTTTCATAGGAAAGCTAGGTGTCAGCCGGGCAAGGTGGGGCAAAAGATTTCGAAATCCAGTTCTGGTTCATTTTAATGAAGGTTAGATCATCTACATTTTGGGTAGCCAGACGAGTCCTTTTTTCTGTTAGTATTGAACCTGCAGCACTGAATACTCTTTCTGATAGGACACTAGCTGCCGGGCAAGCAAGCTCCTGCAATGCATATTCTGCCAATTCTGGCCAGGTGTCTAATTTGTATGCCCAGTAATCAAATGGGAATGACGGTTGAGGGAGAACGTCGATAAGGGATGAAAAATAGTTTGTAACCATACTGGACAAATGTTGTCTCCTGTCACTTTGAATTGATGCTGCAGTACCTGTCCTGTCTGCGGTCATAGCAAAATCACTCCACAACCTGGTCAGAAAACCCCTCTGGCCAACGCCACTTCTGATTTCTGCCCCTCTAACACCTCTGGTCTGCTGGCCCCTGCAGCTCGTGTGAGAACGATCACGGGCGCTGTGTGCAGGGAATGCCAGAAGCAAACGGTCAACAAGAGTTGATTGTTTGGTTGCTAATATTAGTTCCAAGTTGTCATGTGGCATTATATTTTGCAATTTGCCTTTATAGCGAGGATCAAGGAGGCAGGCCAACCAGTAATCGTCATCGTTCATCATTTTAGTAATGCGTGTGTCCCTTTTGAGGATACATAAGACATAATCCGCCATGTGGGCCAAAGTTCCAGTTCTCAAATCTGCGGTTGTGCTTGGTTGAGTGGCAGTTTCAGGCAAATCCACGTCACTTGTGTCCCTCCAAAAACCAGAACCCGGCCTTGCCGCGCCAACAATTTCCAGTGGCCCCGGAAAAGCTTCCTCATTAAAAATATAATCATCCCCATCATCCTCCTCGTCCTCCTCCTCCTCTTTGCCCGCTACCTCGTCCTGTACACTGCCCTGGCCAGACAATGGCTGACTGTCATCAAGGCTTTCCTCTTCCTCAGCTGCAGACGCCTGATCCTTTATGTGCGTCAAACTTTGCATCAGCAGACGCATTAGGGGGATGCTCATGCTTATTATGGCGTTGTCTGCACTAACCAGCCGTGTGCATTCCTCAAAACACTGAAGGACTTGACACATGTCTTGAATCTTCGACCACTGCACACCTGACAACTCCATGTCTGCCATCCTACTGCCTGCCCGTGTATGTGTATCCTCCCACAAAAACATAACAGCACGCCTCTGTTCGCACAGTCTCTGAAGCATGTGCAGTGTTGAGTTCCACCTTGTTGCAACGTCTATGATTAGGCGATGCTGGGGAAGGTTCAAAGAACGCTGATAGGTCTGCATACGGCTGGAGTGTACGGGCGAACGGCGGATATGTGAGCAAAGTCCACGCACTTTGAGGAGCAGGTCGGATAACCCCGGATAACTTTTCAGGAAGCACTGCACCACCAGGTTTAAGGTGTGAGCCAGGCAAGGAATGTGTTTCAGTTGGGAAAGGGAGATGGCAGCCATGAAATTCCTTCCGTTATCACTCACTACCTTGCCTGCCTCAAGATCTACAGTGCCCAGCCACGACTGCGTTTCTTTCTGCAAGAACTCGGACAGAACTTCCGCAGTGTGTCTGTTGTCGCCCAAACACTTCATAGCCAATACAGCCTGCTGACGTTTGCCAGTAGCTGCCCCATAATGGGAGACCTGGTGTGCAACAGTGGCAGCTGCGGATGGAGTGGTTGTGCGACTGCGGTCTGTGGATGAGCTCTCGCTTCTGCAGGAGGACGAGGAGGATGGGGTGCAAACGGCTACAGCCAACTGTTTCCTAGACCGTGGGCTAGGCAGAACTGTCCCAAAATTGCTGTCCCCTGTGGACCCTGCATCCACAACATTCACCCAGTGTGCCGTGATGGACACGTAACGTCCCTGGCCATGCCTACTGGTCCATGCATCTGTTGTCAGGTGCACCTTTGTGCTCACAGATTGCCTGAGTGCATGGACGATGCGCTCTTTAACATGCTGGTGGAGGGCTGGGATGGCTTTTCTGGAAAAAAAAGTGTCGACTGGGTAGCTCGTAGCGTGGTACAGCGTAGTCCATCAGGGCTTTGAAAGCTTCGCTTTCAACTAACCGGTAGGGCATCATCTCTAACGAGATTAGTCTAGCTATGTGGGCGTTCAAACCCTGTGTACGCGGATGCGAGGCTAAGTACTTCCTTTTTCTAACCATAGTCTCATGTAGGGTGAGCTGGACTGGAGAGCTGGAGATCGTGGAACTAGCGGGGGTGCCGGTGGACATGGCAGACTGAGAGACGGTGGGAGATGGTATTGTTGCCGCCGGTGCCCTAGATGCAGTGTTTCCTACTACGAAACTGGTGATTCCCTGACCCTGACTGCTTTGGCCTGGCAAAGAAACCTGCACAGATACTGCAGGTGGTGCGGAAAATGGTGGCCCTACACTGCCGGAAGGGATGTTGCGTTTATGACTAGCTTCATTGGCCGAGGGTGCTACAACCTTAAGGGACGTTTGGTAGTTAGTCCAAGCTTGCAAATGCATGGTGGTTAAATGTCTATGCATGCAACTTGTATTGAGACTTTTCAGATTCTGCCCTCTGCTTAAGGTAGTTGAACATTTTTGACAGATGACTTTGCGCTGATCAATTGGATGTTGTTTAAAAAAATGCCAGACTGCACTCTTTCTAGCATCGGATACCTTTTCAGGCATTGCAGACTGAGCTTTAACCGGATGGCCACGCTGTCCTCCAACAGGTTTTGGCTTTGCCACGCGTTTTGGGCAAGATACGGGCCCGGCAGATGGAACCTGTTGCGATGTTGATGCCTGCTGCGGCCCCTCCTCCTCCGCTTCAGAACTGCTGCCGCCTGCACCCTGTTCCCCCAATGGCTGCCAATCGGGGTCAAGAACTGGGTCATCTATTACCTCTTCTTGTAGTTCGTGTGCAACTTCGTCTGTGTCACCGTGTCGGTCGGTGGTATAGCGTTCGTGATGGGGCAACATAGTCTCATCAGGGTCTGATTCTTGATCATTACCCTGCGAGGGCAATGTTGTGGTCTGAGTCAAAGGACCAGCATAGTAGTCTGGCTGTGGCTGTGCATCAGTGCACTCCATGTCAGATTCAACTTGTAATGGGCA
Organism: Ranitomeya imitator; assembly: GCF_032444005.1. Taxonomy (NCBI): domain Eukaryota; kingdom Metazoa; phylum Chordata; class Amphibia; order Anura; family Dendrobatidae; genus Ranitomeya; species Ranitomeya imitator. Next base: position 323,688,688 of record NC_091286.1, on the reverse strand, counting down.
TGGACTGTTAACTGCTTCACTTTCTAAGCCGGGGACGGTATGTGTAAAGAGCTCCATGGAGTAACCCGTTGTGTCGCCTGCTGCATTCTTCTCTGCTGTTGTTTTTAATGAAGAGGACAAGGAAGCGACTTGTCCCTGACCGTGAACATCCACTAACGACGCGCTGCTTTTACATTTACCAGTTTCACGAGAGGAGGCAAAAGAGCTAGAGGCTGAGTCAGCAAGATAAGCCAAAACTTGCTCTTGCTGCTCCGGCTTTAAAAGCGGTTTTCCTACTCCCAGAAAAGGGAGCGTTCGAGGCCTTGTGTAGCCAGACGACGAACCTGGCTCCACAGCTCCAGACTTAGGTGCAATATTTTTTTTCCCACGACCACCTGATGCTCCACCACTACCACTACCCTCATTACCAGCTGACAATGAACGCCCCCGGCCACGACCTCTTCCACCAGACTTCCTCATTGTTTTAAAAACGTAACCAAACTAACGGTATTTGTTGCTGTCACACAACTTACACGGTGAGCTATAACTTCAGTATGATTTAGCTACCCCTTTACAGGTTGGTGAGACCACAACGAAAATCAGGCACAATGTTACACACTCTGTTTTTGGTGGCAACAAATGAGAGAGATGCCACACACGCAGGACTGTCACTGAAGCACAAATGTAAATATTAATCTCCCACTGATTTGATTTTTTTTTTTTTTTTCAGGGAGACTTTAGAAAAAAAAAATAATAGAATAAAATGATTTTTTCAGGAAGAATTTAGAAACCAAATAAAATAAAATGATTTCTTCAGGGAGAATTTAGAAAACAAATAAAACAAAAAATAGGCTTTCTATGGCCCACTGAGTGAGAGATGACGCACACAGGAGTCAGGAGTGGCACACAAGCCCAGAGGCCAATATTGTTCTCCCAATGATTGATGTAGTGATTTTTTCAGGTAGATTTTGGAACCCAAATCAAGCTAAAAAAATAATAGGCTTTCTATGGCCCACAATTGGAGAGAGAGAGAGAGATGGCACACCCAGGAGTCAAGACTGGCACACAAGCAGAAAGGGCAATATTAATCTCCCACTGATTTGATTTTTTTTTTTCAGGGAGACTTTAGAAAAAAAAAAATAATAGAATAAAATGATTTTATCAGGAAGAATTTAGAAACCAAATAAAATAAAATGATTTCTTCAGGGAGAATTTAGAAAACAAATAAAACAAAAAATAGGCTTTCTGTGGCCCACTGAGTGAGAGATGATGCTCACAGAAGTCAGGAGTGGCACACAAGCCCAGAGGCCAATATTGTTCTCCCAATGATTGATGTAGTGATTTTTTCAGGTAGATTTTGGAACCCAAATCAAACTAAAAAAATAATAGGCTTTCTATGGCCCACAATTGGAGAGAGAGAGAGAGATGGCACACCCAGGAGTCAAGACTAGCACACAAGCAGAAAGGGCAATATTAATCTCCCACTGATTTGATTTTTTTTTTTTTTTCAGGGAGACTTTAGAAAAAAAAAATAATAAAAAAAAAATGATTTTTTCAGGAAGAATTTAGAAACCAAATAAAATAAAATGATTTTTTCAGGGAGAATTTAGAAAACAAATAAAACAAAAAATAGGCTTTCTATGGCCCACTGAGTGAGAGATGACGCACACAGGAGTCAGGAGTGGCACACAAGCCCAGAGGCCAATATTGTTCTCCCAATGATTGATGTAGTGATTTTTTCAGGTAGATTTTGGAACCCAAATCAAGCTAAAAAAATAATAGGCTTTCTATGGCCCACAATTGGAGAGAGAGAGAGAGAGATGGCACACCCAGGAGTCAAGACTGGCACACAAGCAGAAAGGGCAATATTAACCCCTTCATGACCGGGGGATATTTCGTTTTTCCGTGTTCGTTTTTCGCTCCCCTCCTTCCCAGAGCCATAACTTTTTTATTTTTCTGTCAATTTGGCCATGTGAGAGCTTATTTTTTGCGAGACGAGTTGTACTTTTGAACGACATCATTGGTTTTAGCATGTCATGTACTAGAAAACGGGAAAAAAATTCCAAGTGCGGTGAAATTGCAAAAAAAGTGCAATCCCACATTGGTTTTTTGTTTGGCTTTTTTGCTAGGTTCACTAAATGCTAAAACTGACCTGCCATTATGATTCTCCAGGTCATTACGAGTTCATAGACACCAAATATGACTAGGTTATTTTTTATCTAAGTGGTGAAAAAAAATTCCAAACTTTGCTAAAAAAAAAAAAAAAAATTGCGCCATTTTCCGATACTCGTAGCGTCTCCATTTTTCATCATCTGGGGTCTGTTGAGGGCTTATTTTTTGCGTGCCGAGATGACGTTTTTAATGATAGCATTTCGGTGCAGATACGTTCTTTTGATCGCCCGTTATTGCATTTTAATGCAATGTCGCGGCGACCAAAAAAACGTAATTCTGGCGTTTCAAATTTTTTTCCCGCTACGCTGTTTAGCGATCAGGTTAATACTTTTTTTTAATTGATAGATCGGGCGATTCTGAGCGCGGCGATACCAAATATGCGTAGATTTGATTTTTTTTTTTTTTTATTTATTTTGATTGGGGCGAAAGGGGGGTGATTTAAACTTTTAAGTTTTTTTTATTTTTTTCACATTTTTTTTAACTTTTTTTTTAACTTTTGCCATGCTTCAATAGCCTCCATGAGAGGCTAGAAGCAGGCATAGCACGATCGGCTCTGCTACATAGCAGCGATCTGCTGATCGCTGCTATGTAGCAGAATTGCACGTGTGCTGTGAGCGCCGACCACAGGGTGGCGCTCACAGCGATGGGCAATCAGTAACCATAGAGGTCTCAAGGACCTCTATGGTTACCATTCACAAGCATCGCCGACCCCCGATCATGTGACGGGGGTCGGCGATGACGTCATTTCCGGCCGCCCGGCCGGAAGCGGTAGTTAAATGCCGCTGTCTGCGTTTGACAGCGGCATTTAACTAGTTAATAGGTGCGGGCAGATCGCGATTCTGCCCGCGCCTATTACGGGCACATGTCAGCTGTTCAAAACAGCTGACATGTCCCGGCTTTGGTGCGGGCTCACCGCGGAGCCCTGCATCAAAGCAGTGGAGCCGGCATCGGACGGTATAGTACATCCAATGCCGGTAAGGGGTTAATCTCCCACTGATTTGATTTTTTTTTTTTTTTTTTCAGAGAGACTTTAGAAAAAAAAAAATAATTAAAAAAAATGATTTTTTCAGGAAGAACTTAGAAACCAAATAAAATAAAATGATTTTTTCAGGGAGAATTTAGAAAACAAATAAAACAAAAAATAGGCTTTCTATGGCCCACTGAGTGAGAGATGACACACACAGGAGTCAGGAGTGGCACACAAGCCCAGAGGCCAATATTTATCTCCCACTGATTGATTTATTGATTTTTTCAGGTAGAATTTAGAACCCAAATCAACCAAAAAAATAAATAGGCTTTCTATGGCCCACTATTTGTGAGAGAGATGGCACGCTCAGGAATGGCACACAAGCCCAGAGGCCAATATTAATCTCCCACTTTTTTTTTTTTTTTTCAGGGAAAATTTATAAACCCAATTAAAAAAATAATAAATAGGCTTTCTATGGCCCACTATCTGAAAGAGAGAGATGGCACGCTTAGGACTGGCACACAAGCGCAAAGGCCAATATTAATCTCCCTTTTTTTTTTCAGGGAGAATTTATAAAACCAAAAAAAATAAATAAATAGGCTTTCTATGGCCCACTATTTATGAGAGAGATGGCACGCTTAGGACTGGCACACAAGCCCAAAGGCCAATATTAATCTCCCACTGATTGATTTATTGATTTTTTCAGGTAGAATTTAGAACCCAAATAAAGCAAAAAAAAAAAATAGGCTTTCTATGGCCCACTGAGTGAGTGATGATGCACACAGGAGTCAGGAGTGGCACACAAGCCCTGAGGCCAATATTTTTCTCCCACTGATTGATGTAGTGATTTTTTCTGGTAGATTTTGGAACCCAAATCAAGCAAAAAAATAAATAGGCTTTCTATGGCCCACTGACTGAGAGATAGCACACACAGGAGTCAGGAGTGGCACACAAGCCCTGAGGCCAATATTTTTCTCCTACTGATTGATGTAGTGATTTTTTCAGGTAGATTTTAGAACCCAAATCAAGCAAAAAAATAAATAGGCTTTCTATGGCCCACTGAGTGAGAGATGGCACAGACAGGGATGGCACTCTAGCAGAAATGCCAATCTTAAAGGGACTCTGTCACCTGAATTTGGCGGGACTGGTTTTGGGTCATATGGGCGGAGTTTTCGGGTGTTTGATTCACCCTTTCCTTACCCGCTGGCTGCATGCTGGCTGCAATATTGGATTGAAGTTCATTCTCTGTCCTCCGTAGTACACGCCTGCGCAAGGCAAGATTGCTTTGCGCAGGCGTGTACTATGGAGCACAGAGAATGAACTTCAATCCAATATTGCGGCCAGCATGCAGCCAGCAGGTAAGGAAAGGGTGAATCAAACACCCATAAACTCCGCCCATATGACCCAAAAACAGTCCCGCCAAATTCAGGTGACAGGTTCCCTTTAATCTCCCACAAAAAAAAAAAGAAAAAAAAAAAGGAACTGTCCTTCAATTACTATCTCCCTGCAGTAATCTCAGCCAGGTATGGCAGGCAGCAATAAGGAGTGGACTGATGCACAAATTAAATAAAAAGTGTGGACAAACAAACAAGATAGCTGTGCAGAAAGGAAGGAACAAGAGGATTTGTGCTTTGAAAAAAGCAGTTGGTTTGCACAGCGGCGTACACACAGCAATGCAGCTATCAGGGAGCCTTCTAGGGCAGCCCAATGAGCTACAGCGCTGAGGAAAAAAAAAAAATGTAGCTTCCACTGTCCCTGCACACCGAAGGTGGTGTTGGACAGTGCAAATCGCTACAGCACAAGCGGTTTGGTGGTTAATGGACCCTGCCTAACGCTATCCCTGCTTCTGACGAAGCGGCAGCAACCTCTCCCTAAGCTCAGATCAGCAGCAGTAAGATGGCGGTCGGCGGGAACGCCCCTTTATAGCCCCTGTGACGCCGCAGACAGCAAGCCAATCACTGCAATGCCCTTCTCTAAGATGGTGGGTGTTGTGAATTCTGTGGCAGAGCTCCCTCCTGTGGTCACAAGTGGTACTTCGGCTGATTCTCTCTGTGAGCTTCTGTTGGTGGAGGGAAGTGGTACTGCGGCTTCTGAGTTTCCTCCCTCAGGTGATCTGGTGAGGTCGTTAGGTGCTTCTCTACTTAACTCCACCTAATGCTTTGATCCTGGCTTCCTGTCAATGTTCCAGTGTTGGACAAGATCTTCGTGGTGCGTATAATCTGGTGCGAATCAGGCGAGGAGATGAATGGAAAACTGCATTTAATACGCCCGAGGGTCATTTTGAGTATCTAGTGATGCCATTCGGACTTGCCATTGCTCCATCAGTGTTTCAGTCCTTTATGCATGACATCTTCCGAGAGTACCTGGATAAATTCCTGATTGTGTACTTGGATGACATTTTGATCTTCTCGGATGATTGGGAGTCTCATGTGAAGCAGGTCAGAACAGTTTTTCAGGTCCTGCGTGCTAATTCTTTGTTTGTGAAGGAATCAAAGTGTCTCTTTGGTGTGCAGAAGGTTTCATTTTTGGGGTTCATCTTTTCCCCTTCTACTATCGAGATGGATCCTGTTAAGGTCCAAGCCATCCATGATTGGACTCAGCCGACATCTCTGAAAAGTCTGCAAAAGTTCCTGGGCTTTGCTAATTTTTATCGTCGCTTCATCTGCAATTTTTCTAGTATTGCCAAACCATTGACCGATTTGACCAAGAAGGGTGCTGATTTGGTCAATTGGTCTTCTGCTGCTGTGGAAGCTTTTCAAGACTTGAAGCGTCGTTTTTCTTCTGCCCCTGTGTTGTGTCAACCAGATGTTTCTCTTCCGTTCCAGGTCGAGGTTGATGCTTCTGAGATTGGAGCAGGGGCTGTTTTGTCGCAGAGAGGTTCTGATTGCTCAGTGATGAAACCATGCGCTTTTTTTTCCAGGAAGTTTTCGCCTGCTGAGCGAAATTATGATGTGGGCAACCGAGAGTTGCTGGCCATGAAGTGGGCATTCGAGGAGTGGCGTCATTGGCTTGAAGGAGCTAAGCATCGCGTGGTGGTATTGACTGATCATAAGAACTTGACTTATCTTGAGTCTGCTAAGCGGTTGAATCCTAGACAGGCTCGTTGGTCGCTGTTTTTTGCCCGTTTTGACTTTGTGATTTCGTACCTTCCGGGCTCTAAAAATGTGAAGGCGGATGCTCTGTCTAGGAGTTTTGTGCCCGACTCTCCGGGTTTGTCTGAGCCGGCGGGTATCCTCAAGGAAGGAGTAATTGTGTCTGCCATCTCCCCTGATTTGCGGCGGGTGCTGCAAAAATTTCAGGCTAATAAACCTGATCATTGTCCAGCGGAGAGACTGTTTGTCCCTGATAGGTGGACCAATAAAGTTATCTCTGAGGTTCATTGTTCGGTGTTGGCTGGTCATCCTGGAATCTTTGGTACCAGAGAGTTGGTGGCTAGATCCTTTTGGTGGCCGTCTCTGTCGCGGGATGTGCGTGTTTTTGTGCAGTCCTGTGGGATTTGTGCTCGGACTAAGCCCTGCTGTTCTCGTGCCAGTGGGTTGCTTTTGCCCTTGCCGGTCCCAAAGAGGCCTTGGACACATATCTCTATGGATTTTGTTTCTGATCTTCCCGTTTCTCAAAAGATGTCAGTCATTTGGGTGGTCTGTGATCGCTTTTCTAAGATGGTCCATCTGGTACCCTTGTCTAAATTGCCTTCCTCCTCTGATTTGGTGCCATTGTTCTTCCAGCATGTGGTTCGTTTACATGGCATTCCAGAGAATATCGTTTCTGACAGAGGTTCCCAGTTTGTTTCAAGGTTTTGGCGAGCCTTTTGTGGTAGGATGGGCATTGACTTGTCTTTTTCCTCGGCTTTCCATCCTCAGACTAATGGCCAGACCGAACGAACCAATCAGACCTTGGAAACATATCTGAGATGCTTTGTTTCTGCCGATCAGGATGACTGGGTGTCCTTTTTGCCTTTGGCTGAGTTCGCCCTTAATAATCGGGCCAGCTCGGCTACCTTGGTTTCGCCATTTTTCTGCAATTCTGGGTTCCATCCTCGTTTCTCTTCAGGACAGGTTGAGTCTTCGGACTGTCCTGGTGTGGATACTGTGGTGGACAGGTTGCAGCAGATTTGGACTCATGTAGTGGACAATTTGACCTTGTCCCAGGAGAAGGCTCAACGTTTCGCTAATCGCAGACGCCGTGTGGGTCCCCGACTTCGTGTTGGGGATCTGGTTTGGTTATCTTCCCGTCATATTCCTATGAAGGTTTCCTCTCCTAAGTTTAAACCTCGTTTCATTGGTCCATATAGGATTTCTGAGGTTCTTAATCCTGTGTCTTTTCGTCTGACCCTTCCAGATTCTTTTTCCATACATAACGTATTCCATAGGTCATTGTTGCGGAGATACGTGGCACCTATGGTTCCATCTGTTGATCCTCCTGCCCCGGTTTTGGTGGAGGGGGAATTGGAGTATATTGTGGAGAAGATTTTGGATTCTCGTGTTTCTAGACGGAAACTCCAGTATCTGGTTAAATGGAAGGGTTATGCTCAGGAAGATAATTCCTGGGTTTTTGCCTCTGATGTCCATGCTCCCGATCTTGTTCGTGCCTTTCATGTGGCTCATCCTGGTCGGCCTGGAGGCTCTGGTGAGGGTTCGGTGACCCCTCCTCAAGGGGGGGTACTGTTGTGAATTCTGTGGCAGAGCTCCCTCCTGTGATCACAAGTGGTACTTCGGCTGATTCTCTCTGTGAGCTTCTGTTGGTGGAGGGAAGTGGTACTGCGGCTTCTGAGTTTCCTCCCTCAGGTGATCTGGTGAGGTCGTTAGGTGCTTCTCTACTTAACTCCACCTAATGCTTTGATCCTGGCTTCCTGTCAATGTTCCAGTGTTGGACTTGCTTTTCCCTGGATCATTCCTGTGGCCTGCTGCTCTGCATAGCTAAGTTCTTCTTTGCTATTTGTTGCTATTTTTTCTGTCCAGCTTGTCTAATTTGTTGCTGGAAGCTCTGGGACGCAAAGGGTGTACCTCCGTGCCGTTAGTTCGGTACGGAGGGTCTTTTTGCCCCCTTTGCGTGGTTTTCTTTAGGGTTTTGTGTAGACCGCAAAGTTACCTTTTCTATCCTCGATCTGTTAAGAAAGTCGGGCCTCACTTTGCTGAATCTATTTCATCTCTACGTTTGTTTTTTCATCTTAACTCACAGTCATTATATGTGGGGGGCTGCCTTTTCCTTTGGGGGTATTTCTCTGAGGCAAGGTAGGCTTATTTTCTATCTTCAGGCTAGTTAGTTTCTCAGGCTGTGCCGAGTTGCATAGGCAGAGTTAGGCGCAATCCACGGCTGCCTCTAGTGTTGTTTGGAGAGGATTAGGGATTGCGGTCTGCAGAGTTCCCACGTCTCAGAGCTCGTTCTATGATTTTGGGTTATTGTCAGATCACTGTATGTGCTCTGACCGTTATGTCCATTGTAGTACTGAATTGCCTTTCATAACAGGTGGGGACCAGGACCTATGTCATCACGCTGCCCACACTCTGCGTTTACCTTCATTGGCTGAGAAATGGCGCTTTTCGCGTCATTGAAACGCGACTTTGGCGCGAAAGTCGCGTACCGCATGGCCGACCCCGCACAGGGGTCGGATCGGGTTTCATGAAACCCGACTTTGCCAAAAGTCGGCGACTTTTGAAAATGAACGACCCGTTTCGCTCAACCCTACTGATGAGTGTTAAGCAACCCTGGATGGTCCAGATGGATGGAGTAGTGGATGGTTGGTTAATGGCCACCATGTCCCAACAAGGCTGCGACATCAGCAAGGAGGTAGAGGAGTCATGTTTTGGGCCGTAATCATGAAGAAACAGCTGGTAGGGCCCTTTAAGGTTCCTGAAGGTGTGAAAATGGCCTCCGCAAAGTATATAGAGTTTCTGACTGACAGCTTTCTTCCATGGTATAAAATGCAGCAAAATCATCTTCATGCATGACAATGCACCATCTCGTGCTGCAAAGAATACCTCAGTCATTGGCTGCTATGGGCATAAAAGGAGATAAACTCATGGTGTGGCCACCATCTTCCCCTGACCTCAACCCTATAGAGAACCTTTGGAGCATCATCAAGCAAAAGATCTATGAGGGTGGGAGGCAGCTCACATCAAAACAGCAGCTCTGGGAGGCTATTCTGACTTCATGCAAAGAAATACAAGCAGAAACTCTCCAAAAACTCACAAGTTCAATGGATGCAAGAAATGTGAAGGTGATATCAAAGAAGGGGTCCTATGTTAACATGTAACTTGGCCTGTTAGGATGTTTTGGAGTTAAATAGCTTTTTTGTTTAGTGAATGTGACCTCCTAATGCTGCAAATTCCACAAATGAGCATTTTCACTTCTTTATAACATATCAAATGTTTATAAATTCTACTGTGCCTAATAATTTTGAACAGTGCATTTTGAGTTTTTATTCATTTTGGAGATTATACTGTTATCATTGGGAGATTTCTTCAATAAACTTCGATGTATACTCTAACGGGTGATGACTTTTACTAGACTCACTGTTATTTGCACCGACCATTTAGGAAAATCCAAGAAAAATGTAATTTGCATAATAATTTGGAACATGGTGTATATAACATCAGTTGTGAGCTTCCCACTTGTTCTGTTCAGTTGTTGAACAGAAAATGTATGCTTCAATATTAATATTACCCTGATTCGCCCTGAATTACTCTTTCTTTTTAAATATAATAAGTACAATGCTATATATTTTACTACATAATTTTACATTTAAAACTATTTTTTAAAAATTTCTTTAGGAAATTGTCATTTCATATGGTGAAAGTGCAGCCATGCACAAGACGCTGCACGGTATCCCAAACAGTAAGAAAATACTGTAATCCACTTATGATGCATGAAGTTCATGACCTACAATCTCTCAAGACTCCCAGGGAAAACAAAACAATTACATTATTTAAGACTTGTGGGCATGTAGATAGAAACCCATTGACAGACATGTAGATTAGCCTTTATCCACTTACATTGATCTCACAGACTTATACCTGCTGTTTTAAAGACAACCTCTGAGGCAGACTTTAGGCAGTAACATGAAAGTATATTTAAATACAGCTGTTCTGTTCTTAAGGTACTGTCACACTAGACGATATCGCTAGCGATCCGTGACGTTGCAGCGTCCTCGCTAGCGATATCGTCCAGTGTGACAGGCAGCAGCGATCAGGCCCCTGCTGGGAGATCGCTGGTCGGGGAAGAAAGTCCAGAACTTTATTTGGTCGCTGGACTCCCCGTAGACATCGCTAAATCGGCGTGTGTGACACCGATTCAGCGATGTCTTCACTGGTAACCAGGGTAAACATCGGGTAACTAAGCGCAGGGCCGCGCTTAGTAACCCGATGTTTACCCTGGTTACCAGCGTAAAAAAACAAACAGTACATACTTACATTCAGCTGTCTGTCCCTTGCCGTCTGGTTCCTGCACTGACTGCTGGCCGTAAAGTGAAAGCAGAGCACAGCCACAGCGGTGAGTCACCGCTGTGTGACTCACCGCTGTGCTGTGCTTTCACTTTCACTTTACGGCCAGCAGTCAGTGCAGGAACCAGACGGCAAGGGACAGACAGCTGAATGTAAGTTTGTACTGTTTGTTTTTTTACGCTGGTAACCAGGGTAAACATCGGGTTACTAAGCGCGGCCCTGCGCTTAGTTACCCGATGTTTACCCTGGTTACCGGGGACCTCGGGATCGTTGGTCGCTGGAGAGCTGTCTGTGTGACAGCTCTCCAGCGACCAAACAGCGACGCTGCAGCGATCCGGATCGTTGTCGGTATCGCTGCAGCGTCGCTAAGTGTGACGGTACCTTTACCTGACATATGCTGCTGCAGTATGAAGCAAACTGGCATAGGTAAAAGAGTGCACGATACTTCCAGTTCCAACAATTCTTCTAATACCAAGCAACATGCATATTTGAATGTACAGGCCAATACCAACCTACAAATCAATTTACAAAGTAAATTAAAATAAATGAAAATAAATAGACAAAAAATGAAATTAATTAACATTTATAAATAGGGGAAATAAAAATGAATTTGAAAATGGCCAATACCTTTGTTTCATGTTGCTTTCCTGACATATTATTCTGTACACCTACTTTTAGTTTAAACAGTAGTCGATTAAATTAATCAAACAATTCCATGTTATAAGAAATTAAAAAAATAAATGAGTTGAATGCTCTTTCTCCCGCATCATCATTCCAGTGGTGCTGGAGGTGATGACATCCTGTCCATCAAACACCTGAGAACTACAGCCAATGACTAGTCTCAGTGGTCACCTTTCATATCTTACTTTTTGACAGATTTTACTAAAACTAGGGATGAGTGAACACTCTAATCCCCGCCACGCATGTTTGGCACCTCTTACTCAGCCAATAAGCATGCAGAGATGGCCTGCTAGTCACTGAAATGCCATAGCCATCTAGCTAATGTCATTACTGTGATTGACTGGCTGTATGACATCATCAGGGGTTATATTAGGACAGGTGTTGTGAGACTAGGCACATTAACACCATTGCACAGCTCAGGGATAGTTCTTATAAGATGGAGAGAGTGTTTATCCAAGTCTGTCTCTGCATATTTTAATGACTTGGAGTACTCTAGTGTTGATAATGGTGCTGATGCTGCACCATCATACTAACAGTCCTTACAAGGGCTAATCTTGTGCTATTTTTATCCGATATATTCTGCGTTTAGACTAGGGAGGGACAGTTGCAGGAGCAAGGAGATTGGCTCAATACAGTCTCTAGGCAGGGCTTAGGGCATTGCAGTCCGTTGCTACATTTAAAGTTGTGGCAGTTGACAACAATCTTGTTTTTGTGTGTGAAAAAATTGACTATATTATCATCCATAGAATATTACATTCTTTGTGGTACATTTCAGTTTGCTATAACACGCAAAAAAAAGAGTAAAGTTTTTTGTCTGGATTCAATTACTCATCAATAGGGAATTACGTGCTTTGTGCTACATTTCAGTGTTATATAAACCTCCGTTGAAAAAAATTTCTCGACTGAATTTGTCATCCATACACTTTTATGTGCTTTGTTTCTACATTGCGGTGGTTTTATATAAAAAAAAAAAGATGCTTTGACTGCTGCAGGTGACCAACTTTTTTTTAAAATTCAAAATAGACTTGGTTTCAAGAGACCTAGTAATTAGAAGATGTGTAACGCATGTGGTAAGAGATGGGGAAGTGTCAATGATCATGCACGCAGATGCCGAGGATGTGGGGCAGGTGCGACTATGCCTGTTGCTGGAGCACAAGAAACATGCCTATCCACAACACATAGGCTTCAGATGAGCTCTTTACAACATAATTTCTTAATTGTGTCCTTTCACCCTGCATGTTCCAAGAGGGACAGGAGGAGATACTGTTTGGTGATGCACAAAATGTAAATCAGCCATGGCCACAAAAACATGATGGTGGGGAATGGAAAATGTTGTCTAAGGACGAAGATGATGAGACACAGTTGCCGATAAGTCAGTTTGTAGGTAAGTCACCAAGGCCAAAGTGCTGCTGCGTTCCTCCTTTTTCAAGTTATGCATTCATTGCAGTAGGCACCTGTTCATACTATTTGGAGGTGCAGGTCAGGTTTTTATTCTATGCAGTTATCCATTGGATTTTGTTACCTTCTTCTCTTTCTGACTCTGCACCCCACCCATCAGCCCAAGGGTGTTTATAATCAACTCTGGATCCTACCAGCTTACTTAAGTGTGCAAGTTTGTAACCCAGAATACGCATGTTGCCCATTCGCACTGTAGACTTTTACAGCACAACTGAAGCATTTATTAGATGATGGAACCCATCAGAGAAGTGTCACCTTGTCACGGTTGATGGGCTCACGTGAATTGGCCAATTTATGCTCTAAGAACCTTTATTTCTGTTAGTAATTTAAAAAAAATTACTTTTTATTACAACTAACTCAGCAATTTTGACAGATTTTGTGTTCGCGTTTGTATTGGTCTCTACAGAATGCTGCTGAGATCCTCCTTTTTCAAGTTATGTATTCATTGCAGTAGGCACCTGTTCATATGATATGGAGGCGCAGGTCAGGTTTTTGTTCTATACTGTAGAACTTGGTTGGTGTGAAATTTCATTGGTTTGAAATAAAAACCATAATTGTCCTGCTACAGGTTTACAAATGTAATTGTTAAAAAATTGAACAATGACTGTAGAACTTGGTTATTGTGAAATATCGATGGTTTTAATTAAAAATCAAAATTGGCTTGCCAGCGGTGTACAAATTTGGTAGTTAAAAAAATTACTATTGTCAAATATATTACAGAACTTGACTTCGTTTGTGTGAAATTTTGTTGATTTGAAATTAAAACAAAAATTGCACACTGTCAAAGGCCTGGGCAAATTTCTTAACACCCTCCCAGCATCCAGGGCCTGATGACAAGGTATTTTTGACAAGGAGTGAAAAGTTAAAAAAAATGGTCAAGCAATACCTAGCCAACAAACCCAGCATATTCCCCAATTCCTATGTTACCATCAGCTATTGGGTCTCAAAGCTGGACACCTGGCATGAGCTGTCCCTCTATGCCTTGGAGGTGCTTTGCTGTCGTGCCACTAGCACATTGTCCTAGCAGGTTTTTAGTGCTACCATGGGATCATAACAAGAAGGTGCTTTCATCTGTCAACAGAAAGTGCTGACAGGCTCATTCTGATAAAAATGAGCAAAGTCAGGATTAGCCCACACTTTTCCACACCACCACATGGCAGCAGCATATAAGCTGCAGTGCTTTTAATCTTTGAATGAGGCCTGCAAATTGTTTCCTTCAGGAGTCTATGGATGCCTGAATGGCACTACTAGTAATTTTTTCCTGGCTTTGCACTTTGTGCAAAGAATGTATGGGTGGAGAAGTGCATCAAATACTATTTCAAATTATTTTAATGAGGCACAAAAGTTGTTGTCTTCATGGGTTGGTGGATGAATGTATTACCCTCCTTATCATTTTTATCCTGTCTTTGCACTTTGTGTAAAGCCTTTATGAGTGCAAGTGTACATAACTACACATTCTAAGTAGGTTAATGAGGCATGCAAGCTGTTTTCTTCAAAAGCCTATGGATGACTGGATGACCCTCCTTATAATTTTATCCTGGCTGTGCAATGTGTGAAAATCCTTTTTGAGTGTAGAAGCACCACACCTGCACTTTCTTAATATTTGAATCAGGTAATATAGATGGTTTCTTGAAGGGTGTATGGTGCACAGATTTTATGTGTTTATGAGTATCACTACTAGAGATAAGCGAAAGTGGTCGGAAAACTTTTGACAATCTCAAATTCGGCGCACATTCACATAGCACATTCGGATTTGTGATGGCTTTCATGAGCATTTTTACTCAATGTTGTCAAAGGTCGGTCACAGTTTGGTAAATCATCACGTTTCCACTAATGCTTTTGTATTACTTTGTATTACTTTGGCTCTGAAAGTGGTGCTGTTTGATGAGAGGAGGGAACAGGGGGACGTGTTTGATGAAGGGAGGGATGTGGAGGGATTAAAGGAGCATATCAAGAGATTACAGGAGTGGTGTGCCATTTTTTTTAACTTAACTTTGTGTGTTGATTCCGCCAACCAATCAGGGCGCAGAAACCATCCACAACGTCATAACACAAGGTCTTCTGTGATTGGTTGCCGAAGTCACATGTCCTTGGCCATATAAAAAGCGAACATCTTTTTTTGCTGGTGCCATTTGCCCAGTGTCAAAGTGGAGGTACCCTACAGCTAGTGCTACTGAAAGTGAACTTGTCATGGAAATAGTTAGGATCCTGTCCTTTGTGAAAGCAATCTTCCATCATCGAAGTAGATTGTGCAAATTCTGTGTGGCAGTCTCCAGAAGCCCTATTTGCTACTCCAAATCATTTGTGATAAAACTATGTTTCAATGGCAAATCAGAAGGCCAGATTTCCATGTAAAAATCATTATGCTTAATATAGTGTTGCAGTCACTAGGAGCAATGAGCTACTTTAAATAGTTTGTGCTAAAACTTTGTTTCTGGGGCATATCAGAAGGACAGATTGCCACATCAAAATCATTAGGACTATTAAATTGCTGCAGCCACAAGGCCCAATTAGCTACTCCAAATCGTTTCTGCAAATCTATGTTTCAGTGGCAAATCAGAAGGCAAGATTTCCACATACAAATTATTAGGCCTAGTATAGTGATGCAGCCATGAGGCCTAATTAGCTAATCCAAATCGTTTGTGCTAAAACTGTCTTTCAGTGGCAATACAGAAGGCCAGATTTCCACTTAAAAAATGTTAGACCTAATATAGTTTTCCAGCCACAAGGACTAATTAGCTACTCCTAATGTTTTATGCTAAAACTGTGTTTCAGTGGAAAATCAGAAGGCCAGATTTCCACGTAAAAATCATTAGGCTTAATATAGTGGTGCAGCAACGAAGCCCAATTAGCTACTCCAAATTGTTTGTGCTAAAACTGTTTCTGTGGCAAATCAGAAGGCCAGATTTCCTAAAGCGGTGCAGCCACTAGGCACAATTATTTACTCCAAATCCTTTGTACTAAAACTGTGTTTCAGTGACAAATAAAAAGCCATATTTCCATTTAAAAATTGTTAGGCCTAATAAAAAGAATTCATCATCTTTCCCCCATCTCACTCTACCCCTCCACCAGACCTATCCATCAATGTCAATGGCTGCTCACTATCCCCAGTCCCACATGCCCGGTGCCTCGGGGTGATCCTCGACTCTGCCCTCTCTTTCAAGCCACATATCCAAGCCCTTGCCTCCTCCTGCCGTCTCAAACTCAAAAATATTTCCCGGATCCGTGCTTTCCTTGACCGCAACACTGCAAAAACGCTAGTGCATGCCCTTATCATCTCCCGCCTCGACTACTGCAACCTCCTACTCTCTGGACTCCCCTCTAGCACTCTGGCACCACTCCAATCCATCCTACACTCTGCTGCCCGACTAATCCATCTGTCCCCCCACTATTCCCCAGCCTCTCCCCTGTGTCAAGCCCTTCACTGGCTTCCTATCGCCCAGAGACTCCAGTTCAAAACCCTCACACTGACATACAAAGCCATCCACAACCTGTCTCCTCCATACATCTGTGACATGGTCTCTCGGTACCTACCTACACGCAACCTCCGATCCTCCCAAGACCTCCTTCTCTACTCCCCTCTCATCTCTTCTTCCCATAACCGCATCCAAGACTTCTCCCGTGCTTCCCCCATACTCTGGAACCCTCTACCCCAACACATCAGACTTGCGCCTACCATAGAAACCTTCAAAAAGAACCTGAAGACTCATCTCTTCCGACAAGCCTACAGCCTGCAGTGATCCTCAACCTACTGAACAGCCGCACAGCCAGCTCTTCCCTCTCCTAGTGTATCCTCACCCACCCCCTGCAGACTGTGAGCCCTCGCAGGCAGGGTCCTCCCTCCTTATGTACTCGTGTGCCTTGTTATCTGCTCATGTTTAATGTATTTGTCTATATTTGCCCCGTATTCACATGTAAAGCGCCATGGAATAAATGGCGCTATAAAAATGTATAATAATAATAATAATAATAATAAAGTCTTGCAGACATAAGGCCCAAATAGCTACTCCTAATCGTTTGTGCTAAAACTATGCTTTAGTGGCAAATCAGAAGGCCAAATTTCCACTTAAAAATAGTTAGGCCTAATATAGTGGTGCAGCCACTAGGCGCAATTAGTTGCTCCAAATCCTTTGTGCTAAAGCTATGTTTCAGTGTCAAATCAGAAGGACAGATTGCCACGTAGAAATCATTAGGATTATTAAAGTGGTGCAGCCACAAGGCCCAATTAGCTACTCCAAAAAACTTGTGCTAAAACTGTGCTTCAGTGGCAAATCAGAAGGCCATATTTCCACTTAAAAATCATTTGGCTTAAAATAGTGGTGCCGCCACTAGGAGCAAGTAGCTACTCCAAATCCTTAGTGCAAAAACTGTGCTTCAGTGTTAAATCAGAAGGCAAGAATTCCATGTAAAAATCATTAGGCCTACTATAATGTTGCATCCACAAGGCCCAATTAGCAACTCCTAATCGTTTGTGCAAGAACTGTGTTTCAGTGGCAAATCAGAAGCCCAAATTTCCACTTAAAAATCATTAGGCATAACAGTGTTGTCCAGGCACACTATCTAAGAAAATAAATAGTGGTTGTTGATTTAGTGACAGGTGACTGACAGCAGTAAGCCTAAGGTTGTGAAATAGCAGGGTACAAGAAGGGAAAGCTACTTACAACATGAGTGGGAAAAAGAGAAGTCGTGGTGGAAGGGGGAATAGACTTGGTGTTCGATGTGAACATGGGTTAGGTGTTAATGTGAAAGTAAGCTCAACTGAACAAACACCTTCTCGTCCTAGCCAAAGACCACTGAAAACATCTGTTACTGACTGGCCTACTCGTCTCCCTTTCTATGGCAGCTGCACATCGGTATACCTTGTAGATGAGGCTCAGAAAGAGCATGTGCTCCAGTGTATGGTAAGCTCTACATCACGTGGCCTCTCCTCCTTCTCCTCCACCTTAAAGGGAAGGTGCCGCGTTTTAATATTGTAAAAAAAAAAAAACTTCTTTAATTGCTTATTTTTTATAAGTTATTTTCAAGTGCATAGTATTTATTGTTTTTTTTTTTTATTCATTTTTTTTCTGCCACTGGGCGCCACCATTTTCATTTGCAGGACTGTAAGTGTAGCTGCACGACACTTACAGTCTTCACATACGGCTGCCCTGGACATAGACATCTGTAGTCGGAAGGTGACCCCATAGCTAGCAATGTCTGCTCTCTGCTCTGATGTGGCCACGCCCCCTGGGCTGTCTCCACATCACAGCAGAGGCAGCAGGTTGGCGCCATCTTGCTTCAGCCTACAGTGGAGTGTACCTGTGAGCTCCACTGTGACTGAGCTGTGCTGTTGGAGGGGCAGCTCCATCTGTCTCCCCTCACACTGTCAGCGGCCATTCCCTGTCCTCTGCTGCCTGGTGTGTGGCTGAATCTCTAGAATCGCTAGAGAGGGTGAAGTGCTGTGGTCTGATGTTCTCTTATCAGGAGCTGCAGAGAGGTAACAGAGGGAGATGGGGGAAGCTCTGTGCTGCTCGACCTCTCACTGCAGCTCCTCATAGGACATCAGACCGTGCATCTCTCACTATACTGTGCTGAGCCATGTATCTAATCCTCTCCTGTGTGATAGTGTCTGCTGAGCAGTGTATCTCATCCTATCCTGTGCTGACCTTTGTATCTAATCCTGTGGAATACTGACTGCGGAGCCGTGTATCTAATCCTCTCCTGTGTGATAGTGTCTGCTGAGCCGTGTATCTAATCCTCTCCTGTGTGATACTGACTGCTGAGCGGTGTATCTAATCCTCTCCTGTGTGATAGTGTCTGCTGAGCCGTGCATCTAATCCTCTCCTGTGTGATACTGTCTGGTGAGCCGTGTATCTAATCCTCTCCTGTGTGATACTGTCTGGTGAGCCGTGTATCTAATCCTCTCCTGTGTGATACTGTCTGCTGAGCCATGTATCTAATCCTATCCTGTGCTGACCTGTGTATCTAATCCTGTGGAATACTGACTGCTGAGCCGTGTATCTAATCCTCTCCTGTGTGATAGTGTCTGCTGAGCCGTGTATCTAATCCTTTCCTGTGTGATACTGTCTGGTGAGCCGTGTATCTAATCCTCTCCTGTGTGATACTGTCTGGTGAGCCGTGTATCTAATCCTCTCCTGTGTGATACTGTCTGCTGAGCCGTGTATCTAATCCTATCCTGTGTGATACTGTCTGGTGAGCCGTGTATCTAATCCTCTCCTGTGTGATACTGTCTGGTGAGCCGTGTATGTAATCCTCTCCTGTGTGATACTGTCTGGTGAGTCGTGTATCTAATCCTCTCCTGTGTGATACTGTCTGCTGAGCCGTGTATCTAATCCTATCCTGTGCTGACCTGTGTATCTAATCCTGTGGA
This sequence comes from Ranitomeya imitator, assembly GCF_032444005.1. Taxonomy (NCBI): domain Eukaryota; kingdom Metazoa; phylum Chordata; class Amphibia; order Anura; family Dendrobatidae; genus Ranitomeya; species Ranitomeya imitator. The sequence continues at coordinate 323,669,622 of NC_091286.1, read as the reverse complement.
ATACTGACTGCTGAGCCGTGTATCTAATCCTATCCTGAGTGATAGTGTCTGCTGAGCCGTGTATCTAATCCTCTCCTGTGTGATACTGTCTGGTGAGCCGTGTATCTAATCTCTCCTGTGTGATACGGTCTGGTGAGCCAAGTATCTAATCCTCTCCTGTGTGATACTGTCTGCTGAGCCGTGTATCTAATCTTATCCTGTGCTGACCTGTGTATCTAATCCTGTGGAATACTGACTGCTGAGCCGTGTATCTAATCCTCTCCTGTGTGATAGTGTCTGCTGAGCCGTGTATCTAATCCTATCCTGTGCTGACCTGTGTATCTAATCCTGTGGAATACTGACTGCTGAGCCGTGTATCTAATCCTCTCCTGTGTGATACTGTCTGGTGAGCCGTGTATCTAATCCTCTCCTGTGTGATACTGTCTGGTGAGCCGTGTATCTAATCCTCTCCTGTGTGATACTGTCTGCTGAGGCGTGTATCTAATCCTATCCTGTGCTGACCTGTGTATCTAATCCTGTGGAATACTGACTGCTGAGCTGTGTATCTAATCCTATCCTGTGTGATAGTGTCTGCTGAGCCATGTATCTAATACACTCCTGTGTGATACTGTCTGGTGAGCCGTGTATCTAATCCTCTCCTGTGTGATACGGTCTGGTGAGCCATGTATCTAATCCTCTCCTGTGTGATAGTGTCTGCTGAGCCGCGTATCTAATCCTCTCCTGTGTGATACTGTCTGGTGAGCCGTGTATCTAATCCTCTCCTGTGTGATACTGTCTGGTGAGCCGTGTATCTAATCCTCTCCTGTGTGATACTGTCTGCTGAGCCATGTATCTAATCCTATCCTGTGTGATACTGTCTGGTGAGCCGTGTATCTAATCCTCTCCTGTGTGATACTGTCTGGTGAGCCGTGTATCTAATCCTCTCCTGTGTGATACTGTCTGGTGAGTCGTGTATCTAATCCTCTCCTGTGTGATACTGTCTGCTGAGCCATGTATCTAATCCTATCCTGTGCTGACCTGTGTATTTAATCCTGTGGAATACTGACTGCTGAGCCGTGTATCTAATCCTCTCCTGTGTGATACTGTCTGCTGAGCCGTGTATCTAATCCTATCCTGTGTGATACTGTCTGCTGAGCCGTGTATCTAATCCTATCCTGTGTGATACTGTCTGGTGAGCTGTGTATCCAATCCTCTCCTGTGTGATAGTGTCTGGTGAACCGAGTATCTAATCCTCTCTTGTGTGATACTGTCTGGTGAGCCGTGTATCTAATCCTCTCCTGTGTGATACTGTCTGCTGAGCCATGTATCTAATCCTATCCTGTGTGATACTGTCTGGTGAGCCGTGTATCTAATCCTCTCCTGTGTGATACTGTCTGGTGAGCCGTGTATCTAATCCTCTCCTGTGTGATACTGTCTGGTGAGCCATGTATCTAATCCTCTCCTGTGTGATACTGTCTGCTGAGCCGTGTATCTAATCCTATCCTGTGCTGACCTGTGTATCTAATCCTGTGGAATACTGACTGGTGAGCCGTGCATCTAATCCTCTCCTGTGTGATAGTGTCTGCTGAGCCGTGTATCTAATCCTCTCCTGTGTGATACTGTCTTGTGAGCCGTGTATCTAATCCTCTCCTGTGTGATACTGTCTGGTGAGCCGTGTATCTAATCCTCTCCTGTGTGATACTGTCTGGTGAACCGTGTATCTAATCCTCTCCTGTGTGATATTGTCTGGTGAACCGTGTATCTAATCCACTTCTATGCACTCTCCCCCCTGCATATCTTTCCCCATTGCACACACAACTCAATGCGTGCGATAACAGGAGCTGCGGGCGTCATGCTGTATTATGGCATTATGTGAGATCTATATGATGGTATTATGTGATCTGTATGGTGGTATTATGGTTGATCAGTATTGTGAGAATTATATGGTGGTATTGTGTGTGATCTATATGGCGGTATTATGCGAGAACACTGGCAGCATTGTGTGTGATCTATATGGCGGTATTATGTGAGAACACTATGGCAGTATTATGTGTGATCTATATGGCGGTATGTGGGAACACTATGGCAGTATTGTGTGATCTATATGGCGGTATTATGTGAACACTATGGCAGTATTATGTGTGATCTATATGGCGGTATTGTGTGAGAACACTATGGCAGTATTATGTGTGATCTATATGGCGGTATTATGTGAGAACACTATGGCAGTATTATGTGTGATCTATATGGCGGTATGTGAGAACACTATGGCAGTATTGTGTGATCTATATGGCGGTATTATGTGAACACTATGGCAGTATTATGTGTGATCTATATGGCGGTATTATGTGAGAACACTATGGCAGTATTATGTGTGATCTATATGGCGGTATTATGTGAGAACACTATGGCAGTATTATGTGTGATCTATATGGCGGTATGTGAGAACACTGGCGGTATTATGTGTGATCTATATGGCGGTATGTGAGAACACTGGCGGTATCATGTGTGATCTATATGGCGGTATGTGAGAACACTGGCGGTATTATGTGTGATCTATATGGTGGTATTATGTGAGAACTGTATGACAGTATTGTGTGATCTATTTGATAGTATTGTGTGTGATCTATATGGCGGTATTACGTGAGAACACTATGGCAGTATTATCTTCAGAAAGCAGACCCATTCTATGGTGGTTCTGGCTGAGCACCTGCACGCGGGTCTGGGGTAATAGAGGGGGCAGCATGACCTCCAGTTAGGTGCAGTCAGGGCTGGTGAGGTAGCTGAAGAGAGGCGTCTCATTTTTATTGTTACTATATGGCTACATTTCCTTCCCAGCGTCACCCCAGACTGCGCCTGTCGCCTCGCTTTCACATATTGCCAAGACAGGATGGGGAAGACAGGATCTGAGGAGGGGAATGGGGTCTGCATGCAAAGTCTGGATCAGAACAGGCCATCAATCCGCAGAAATGTTTCCTGGATTTCTGTAGAGCAAACAAGCTGTGTATAAAAGACAGTGCTCTATGTACAGTCCCTGGATGCTCCGCACACCGAACAGGGGGCCCCAATAGACCAGCACACTGCTCTCCTGAAATACTCTGTGCTGCTGTCACCCTGCTCCCTCCACCACATATCTCCCAGAATCCTTGCTGCCTGCCATCCTCGGTGACCGTAGACTTGTCAGTATAAGGCTGCTTTCACACTAGCATCGGTACGGGCCCATCGCAGTGCGTCGTACCGACGCATGCTGTGAAAGAAATGCCCGACGTGGGCAGCGGAAGCAGTCTTACGACGCTTCCGCTGCCCCATTGTAAGGTCTGGGGAGGATGGGGCGGAGTTTCTGCCATGCATGTGCGGTTGAAAATGGCGGACTCGACGCACAATCGTTACATGTAACTTTTTTTGTGGCTGCGGTCCACCAAAACATGACGCAACCGTCGCACGACAGTTATGACGTGTGGCAATACGTCGCAATGCGTCGGTAATGTTAGTCTATGGGGAAAAAACGCATTCTGCAGACAACTTTGCAGGATGCGTTTTTTCTCCTGAATGACGCATTGCAACGTACAGCCAACAACGCTAGTGTGAAAGTAGCCTAAGGCTGCCGTCCACTATCAGTATTTGGTCAGTATTTTACCTCAGTATTTGTAAGCCAAAACCAGGAGTGGGTGATAAATGCAGAAGTGGTGACGTGTTTCTATTATACTTTTCCTCTAATTGTTCCATTCCTGGTTTTGGCTTACAAATACTGAGGTAAAATACTGACCAAATACTGATAGTGTGACGGCAGCCATACTCTGCAGTCACCAACAAAATGGCTGCTCACTGGGTTCCTGAATATCATCCTCTCTAATCCCTTAGCAAACACCCAGAAGGGGAGGAGAGGAGTGACATCACACACGTCAGCAGACTCCGCCCATAATTACTGCAGTGCTGTAATGTGAGCTAGTTGTACACTAGGTTTTTCTGAAATTTCAGCAGCTGCTCCCCCTAGTGTTGAAAAGTGGAAATTCCAAAACTTTTCAAATTATTTTTCATATTTTACTAAATTATAAACAAATGATAATATTTTTTAAGAAAATGTAATCATTAATTCTTTACATTTTTACAATTTCTAAAAAAAAATTTTTTTTGATGGCACCTTCCCTTTAACATCACACACAGTACAATCTTCAGAGGTGGCACCCCAATCACTCTTGTTTCCCCTACATCAAAACTTTCAAGATACCCAAATGGCTGTTGGGAAACTCATATGGGCCATTCTTAAGAGCTGTTCACACATTGCATTCCATGGGCATCAGAGGTCTGCTCTAAAGAATCACAGAATCCAGAGGAGGAAAGCATCTGCACCAAAGGCCCAAATTTTTTTATGTTGAATCCCGGGCCAGACGAAGTAGGGTCAGAGCAAAATCCAGACCCTAGTCACCAGTCGTTAGCCACAAAGGGTGGAGGTTATCCTGATGAGACCAGAGGCACATGTTGTCACGGTTGTGGTTTGTGGAACAACTGCGTCACAGACCATGGAGAGCCTGGAGGGGTGTGACTAGGCAAACACCTGACTGTTCACTAGAACGTCTGATGGTGAGGTTAGACTTGGTTCCCGATGAACACCAGGTTCCACTCCAGGACAGACCAACAGATGTGCAGCAGGTGGACCCAGAGGACAGACTGGAAGGAGCAGCTGGCAGAGTTTGTGCTATAATGCAGCAGACAGAGTTCGCATTAGAGTGCAGCAGACAGTGTTTATATCAGACTGCAGCAGGTAAGGTCTGCATTAGAGTGCAGCAGGCATCATCTGCATTAAAGTGCAGCAAGCAGGGTGTTAGGAGTCGAGTTCCCGCCGCTGCACAGGGGGAATCTCGAACCATATCTGCTGCGGACTCCCATTCTGCATCAGTCGCAGTGGAGCCTGCTAAGTGGAGATGTCGGTCCCAGCATCTCATTGAATCTGATACTTTGCAAAGGGTTACTGTTGCCTCTCCAGGCTCTGCTATTGTACCCTGCACTGGTCTGTGGCGAGCAGGCTTTTCTGGGACTAAGTCTTGCTTTTCACACACTGAGCATGCCCAGGGTAAGATCTCTCAGTGGAGATCTAGGGTCACATGCTCAGGTACTGCAGCAACTTCCATTGGTCCTCCAGGAAGGCCTTGTACCTGATCAAGTTCTGTGGCAGCCTTCCATTGATCCTTCTGGGAAGGTCCTGAAGTTGCTGCAGCTATAAAAGGTTCTCATGACCGCACGGCCATGCGCTAGTACCAAATATGTACGAGCTCAGCGCCAGTGTGGTCGTGTGTGTGGTCAGGGACCCGGCTGAAATAAGCCCCTAGAATGCTGGCACCTCCGGCGAGGAGTTTTTGTGTTTATGCAGTCAGGGACCCGGCTGAAATAAGCCCCTAGAATGCTTGTACCTCTGGTGAGGAGTTTCTTATGAGTGATTTGAGGGCTGGCTAATAGCCATTAGAATTCTGGCTCCACCGGAGATGAGCAGCGTGTTTGGTTTGGACTGCATGACCACTGTCGGCTTTACTCAGTAGCTGTGTCCCCTGTGAGCTAAACAGGGCACAGCATTCTCTTTACTACGGGCTCCCGGGATCCCGGTTTGCAAACACACCTCTCACCTAATAAATATATTCGGTGTGTTCCGTCAACCCTAATACAGGGTCTGCAGTTCAGTGCAGCAGGGACTGGTATGCAACCTTACACAACTTAAACTGCAAAACAGGAAGTTCGCTCAGGCACCTCCCCAGTGAGGTGGAAGCAATATATACATAATGTTCCACAGCCATTGGCTGGGGAAGAAATAGCAAGTGCACGCGCTGGCACTTTAAGAGGGTGGGAGAGCATGTGTGCGTTCCCTAAGGACATGGCTAGAGGACAGTCTGGAAGCATGCAAAGTATGGGGAAGGGAAGAACTGTCTGCAGCATGGGTGAGTGAAGAGACACGTAAGAGACCCTGCCTGTCAGAGCAGGGATCTGGAGTGGTGCTAACACACATGTACTGTACTGGTGTGTCATGGCAGTAAAAGGAGGAAAGTGACTCTCAGGGTGAGGAGTGGGAGAACAGAAAGAATAATGAGGTTGTAGATCCTACTTAGTGTGACCAAGAAGTACGCCGCTGAGTAGCTCAGCAGAGGAAATGGAGGAGGAAGAAGATGAGGAGGTTATGTTGTGGCTTCCCACACAGACACGAAGTGACACAACCACAACAAACACTGCATCCTCAGCCCCAACTTTGGCTGTAGCTAGCACCGGTCACGAGTGTGCAGTTTGCAGGGGCAGCAACTAGTGTTGCCTAGTCTGGACGTTTTTTGAGATCGCAAATGATGACAAAACACATGTTATCTGTAAAATTTGCAAAAAATAATCATTAGAGGCAAAATTTGCAATAATTTGGCAACTACATGCATGAACCGGCATATGCGTGATCAACATGCCTTATTGTGGGAATCTCACTGCGCTAAAATGTGGACTAGTGGACATTGCCAACCACTTACCATCTCATCAACCCCATCTGCTTCTTCTTCCTCCTCCTCCGTCACCATTCCAAATGTTCACACACAGGTCTCCGGCCACAGACACTACAAATTGTTTACCCCCCACAGTTGTGGTGAGTAAGAACCAGTCAGCTGTTATAGAAATGGACCTAACAGCAGCTTTTGTGTCACCTAACACAACACATCTTTCTCAATCTAACATTACATCTCCGCCTGCACCTCACTCATAGTCCAGCTGCTTGTTTTGCTCTCTGTACTCCTCCGTTTCACAGCAGCCATCATCAGTACTGCAGTTGTGGTCACATAAAAGAATATTTCCTCCTACACATAACAAAGCCAAGAGTTTAACTCCATCATCTCCAATCTGTTGGCCATGGAAATGCTGCATTTCCTCCTGGCTTGATACAGATGGTTTCTGAAAGTTGGTGGCCAATGCAGTCCCCCAGTATCAGTTGCCTAGTCGCCATTAGTTCTCAAAGAAAGCTGTGCCTGCACTACATCAGCATGTCACCAACAACATCATCCATTCCCTGAAAAAAATCTATGTCTGCCAGGGTGCATTTCACCACATGACACCTGGACAAGCAAACATGGGAGGGGTGTTACATCTCGCTGACTGGACATTGGATGACTCTGGTGGCTGTGAAAGCAGGCGGTCAAGGGGCTACTCCACAAGTCTTTAAATCTCCAAGGTTTGCAGTACGAACCTTTGTATCTAATAGTTCCTCCACTGCTTCTGCTTCCTCCACTTCCTCTAGTGAATCCACCTGCCTGTACCCTCATACTCTCTCCTAATCAGACAAGCTTTCACAACAGTGCAAATAGAATCTCCCCCACCACCATACTGTGCAGTTTTGACTCGCCACAATCAGGCAGTCACACAGCTCAAGAGTTGTGGACAGGTATCCAGGCCATGTTAGAGCAATGGTTGTCTCTGCTAAACATGGAGCCAGGGAAGGCCGTGTGCGATAATGGTGCAAACCTAGCGGCAGACCTATGCCATGGCAACTTCAACACCAGCCTTGCATGGCTCACATCCTCAAACTGGTGGTACAGCAATTTATCTGCCACTATCCTGGCATGGATACACTGCTGCAGAAAACTTGGTCGCTGTGTGCTCACTTCTGACAATCGCACCCAGCAGGTCATCGACTTGCATCGCTACAGAGGTCTTTACGTCTAAAGATTAACCATTTGATTAGCGACATTCTGACATGGTGGAATTCCATTCTGCACATGCTGCAGCCACAGTGGCAGCAGCGATGAGCCCTGGTTCAGTATGCTCTTTTGCATAGCCTGGGCCAACACAGTCCAGACATGGTTCAAATCACGCTTGCGGAGTGGGCACAGAAGAAGGACCTCTGCACCCTTCTACACAGTTTTGAAATGGCTACTATGATGGTTAGCGCTGACAATGCCATCATCAGCATCACTATTTTGGTCTCCTACCTGATGGAGCACACTTTGAATAGTTTGCGTGAGGGGCTGATGGTCCCAGAGGAAGAGTTGGAAGCAGAGGAGAATGCAGAAGGGATAACAATCTGTTGACTGTCTTCGCACAGGTGAGAGCCATGGGAGGGTGGCTTACAGTGATCAAGGGGAGATCATGTACCAGAAAAATTGTTAGTAAAGATGCAGGAACCGAGAAACAAAATGAGGATGATGAGGTGATGGACGTGCAACAGTCAGGAGATGAAGAGGATAATGATGCATTTTTTGCTGTCCATGGTTGGCATGAGGAAACAGAGGAAGCAACCTTGAGTGTTACCCTGCGACCAAAACAGCATGGACTTGGACTTCATGGAAGTGCCCGACACATGAACACCTTCTTGCTGCACGATCTTCAACATGATGACCATACTCTTAGAGTTAGTAATAGTGCTTACTACTTGGTAGCCACTCTGCTATTTCCACAGTGCAAGAGTAAATATTTAGCCAGATGCATTCCCCCTGGAAAGGGATGCACACATGCTTGAGTATCGAAATACGCTTGTAGACAATCTTAAGAGTGGTTTTCCCCAAAACAGCAGTGCGGCACACAGTGTGCATTCTAATTGTAGATGTGGAACCCTGGGAACGTCAAGGTATCATCGGCAAAACATTAGCAAAAGCAGCATAAGTGGCATAAGCAATTTCTGTGAGTTATTTAACACATTTTTTAGACCAACCCATGCACCAGCAGAACAGAGTACTAATCTGACACGTTGAGAACAAATGGAGAGGATGATGCAGGAGTATCTAGAACTCAATATCAATGCCATAGGTGGGGTTTGGACACTTTTACATTTTGTTCTTCAAAAATGGAAGGATGGCCTCAGTTGGACTGTCACGCCTTGGAGGTTTGGTCATGCCCGGCAGCCAAGATTCTCTCAGAACGTATCTTCAGCACTGTTGGTGGTGTCCAGATGGATAACTGCATCCAGCTGACCCCTCAAAGTGTAGACTGCCTAACTTTTATTAAAAAGTCATGTATCTCTGATGACTTTTGCACCCCAGTAGCAGATTGGGTAGACAAGGCAATGGTGTAATTTTTAATCTCATGTATTGATCTCACGTTATTGCAGTCTGTACCATCTATATGGTGTCTTCTGTGCCTGCTGTTGCTACTGCTGCTGATGTTACATTTTTTTTAAATGTGGAGACTCCAAGTGTGGTCTCCATATGATGGGTTGCCTGTAGTAGGTGTGTCAGAGGCCTATAATTCTAGTTCTACTCTGTGGAAATTGATGCCAGTTTAGTGGTGTGTGACAATTATTTTTTGAAATGTGGAGACTCCAAGTTCACTCTCCATCTGGTGGTAAGTAGGTCTTCCAGACAGGCAAGCCTGCACTTACTTTCAGTCGACTACCTGTGTTACTTTTTTCTACCAATATTACTGAATGAAACTGATGTTTGCGCCATCTGAGTGTGGCTGGAATAAAAATAGATTGGAGGTGTTGCATGAGGTGTGAGGTCTTCCAGCTAAGAAGGTTTACACTACTCCCTTAACCACCAGGTCCTCATTAAAACTTCAGTTTCAAGCTGCAAATGCTGGGCCAGAGCCTGATGCCTCATCCTTGGCCCATGGCTGACGGCTTGTGTGCCATTAAAAAATGTTCTACTGTGGGTCAATTGACCAGTTAACTACCTGTGTTATTATTTTTACATTTTTCTATTAACCCTGCTGTTCTGTTGGTCAAAAATGACCGACTTTGAACTTCAATATTCTTTAAAATATTCAAGATGCGGCTCTGAAACCCGTGGCCGACCGACCCATCCTCATTTAAGTCAATCAACCACAAGTTTCAGAACCGCATCTTGAACACCCCAAAAAATACCAAAGTTCAAAATAGGTCTCCCCAGACCGAACAGAACAGCAGGGTTAATAGTAGTCTATAAAACTGATGTTTGTGCCATCTGAGTGTGGCTGGATTAAAAATAAAAAAAATTGGAGGTGTTGCATGAGGTGTGATGTCTCCCAGCTATGAAGACTTACACTGCTCCCTTAACCATCAGGTCCTCATTGAAGCTTCAATTCCAAGTTGTAAATGCTGGGCCAGGCCCTGATATCTCATGCACGGACCATGGCTGATTGCTACTGTGCCATTTTCAAATTTCTACTGTGGGTCAATTAATGTCACTCTTCATGGTTTCTGCCTCTAATTTTAGCTGTTTGGGAGGCATTTTGTTACCCCTTAAAGTGTTTACTATGCATTTAATCTAATGGCATTCGGGTACGTTCTGTGAATCTGAACAGAACTGAACCTTGAAAGGTTCACTCATCTCTAATCACTACATGAAAATTTGAACATAATGTGTATAACCCTCCTTTATATCTAATACAGGATGTATCTGAGTCCTTCTGAATCCCTAATTTTCTTCTTAAATTACACTGAAATTTCCGATTATTTTATAAAAAAAATTATTTTGGTTTTATTACATTATTTTTTTTTAATTATTTTAAAATTTTGCCGGATATTCAACTCATTATACAGGAAAAATGTTTCTTACATTTTTTTTCTGTAAACTCCAAGTTTTCTTCGGTCAGTTCTCCAGGTCACATATGCTTCTAGATATGACTTCAAACTAAATTTTGCATGATACTAGGCAGAGACGTGACTGAGAATTTAGTGAAAGATGCTGCTTCTAAATTTGCCATATTCAAGGAAGCAAAAGTTGCTCAAACTATATGCATATGGAAGGCTCCCAAATTTTCCCCCACCAAACAGCATCCCCTAACCAAGTTTTTCATATATGCTTCTGTAATCTCCTGGAATATAATCCATTAAAATAAGTTTCTTCCAGTGGCATATTTTCCTCTTAACTGAGCGTTTATGGGGGTCAAGAGGAATATCTGTTAGCTGGCAAGTGTTCGGCCCTCAGCAATTGAAACTTAACCCCTTCCCGACCTTTGACGCCACGTAGGCGTCATGAAAGTCGGTGCCAATCCGACCTGTGACGCCTATGTGGCGTCATGGAGGGATCGCGTCCGTACAGATCGGGTTGAAGGGTTAACTCCAATTTCACCGGATCTGCAGGGACAGGGGGAGTGGCACTTCAGCACAGGGGGGGGGCTTCACCCCCCGTGGCTACGATCGCTCTGATTGGCTGTTGAAAGTGAAACTGCCAATCAGAGCGATTTGTAATATTTCACCTATGAAAACTGGTGAAATATTACAATCCAGCCATGGCCGATGCTGCAATATCATTGGCCATGGCTGGACACCACGATCTGACCCCCCCACCGACTGACAGCGGCGATCTGCCTGAAGTCTGAAGTCTGAAAATTGTCTGAAGAGACAATTTGCATATTTGCCAGAGGAGCATTGCGGCTTTAAGTCTTCTCACTTCGACATGCTTATCATGTCACTCTCCACAAGGAGCAATGATATTTCTTGGATCCCGGTTCGACGCCTCTCAATCAGCCAAACCAGATCTCCACTTTGCACTGACGAGGGGCAGTACCCCGAAACACAGTGTCTGCAAATTGAGATTCTGGTTTGGCTATTATCCTAAGTCATGTGACAAGGCTCGTTAAAGGGTCGACTTTGACTGTTAGGATTGCTACTTCCAATAGGTGGCACTAGAGTTCTAGTCCTCTTCCTCTCTTAAGAGACAATTTGCATATTTCCCAGAGGAGCATTGCGGCTTTAACTCTCCTCTCCTCTACATGCTTATCATGTCACTCTCCGCAAGGAGAAATTATACTTCAGAGATATAAATGCAAACGCCAATATAAGTGCCTAGCATAGAACGCAGGATAAATGTGATCCCAAACGTTATGTCAAATTTTCACAATCAACTCTACAACTCAATACAAAAAATGCAAATCCCCACTCAGGTCAGCCATCTGTTAACATAAATATAGGGGCGTCCACATTACTGGTAGTACAAAGGCTCTGGAAAAGCCTTAGAGCTATTTGCCCCACAAAAGAAATCCAGCAAATTTTGCACTCACAAATCCAAATGCCCCTCTCCCTTCTGAGCATTGCAGTGTGCCTAAACCACATTTAGTGTCCACATGCTTGGCATTTCTGTAGCGATGAGAGCCTGCTTAATTTAAAGGTGCATATTTCCAGAAGCAAAAGCTGGGCATAGCATACTGGGCACTACAACCTACTGGACACTACAATGAATGGGCACTAAAATAGCAAATTTGCGATTTATTTTCTCTCTGCAAAATTCACTGCTGCTTGTTTTTAGAAACACTCATGGAGTTAAAGTCATCACTACACTTGCAGATAAAAGGACAATAATTTTCAAAAAGAAGTCACTTGAAGGGGTTATTCTGCCCAGCTAGCCTTTAGGGGCTCTGTATATGGAGTCTGCAATATATTCTAGAAAAAACTGCACTCTAGATAAGTTCCTTGAGGGGTATAGTTTCCAAAATGGAATCACTTGAGGGGAAGTTTCACTATTTAGGCACAGTAGGAGCTCTCCAAATGCGACGTGACATTCCCTCTCGATTCCAGCCCATTTTGCATTCAAAAAGTCATGTGGTGCTCCTTCCCTTCTAAGCCCTGCCATATGCCCAAACAGTAGTTTTCCCCACATTTAAGGTATTAGCGTGCTTAGGATAATTTGCACAACAAATTTTGGGGTCCAATTTCTTGTGTTACCCTTGTAAAAATAAAAAATTGGGGTCTAAATTAGATTTTTTGTGAACTTGAGTTACATTTTCATTTTTTCCTTCCACATTGCTTCAGTTCCTGTGAAGTCCCTAAAGGATTAATAAACTTCTTGAATGTGGTTTTGATCACCTTGAGGAGTGCAGTGTTTAGAATGGTGTCACTTTGTTTTATTTTCTGACACATAGGCCCCTCAAAGTCACTTCACATTTGATGTGGTCCCTAAAAAAAAAAGTTTTTCTACATTTTGTTGGAAAAAATATAAAGTTGTCAAATTTTAACACTTTCTAACTTCCTAACAAAAAAAAATGGGTTTCATAATTGTGCTGATGTAAAGTAAACATGTGAGAAATGCTATTTATGAATTATTTTGTGTGACATACCTTCCTGGTTTTAGGGCATACAAATTAAAAGTTTGAAAACTGCAAAATTTTTAAAATTTCAGATTTTTCACACATAAATGCAAGTCATATTCAGCAAATTTTTCCCATGCCATGAAGTACAATATGTCATGAAAAAATGATCTCAGAATCAGTGGGATCCATTGAAGCGTTCCAGAGTTATTACCAGATAGGCTACGTTCACATTGGCGTTCCGCCAATGTGCGTCGCTGTTGCGCCGGCGACGCAGCGGCGACGCGCCCCTATGTTTAACATAGGGGACGCGTGCGTTTTTAGGGTGGCGTTTTTCGACACTTGCGTCGTTTCCAACGCTAGCGTCGGACGCAAGAAAATGCAACAAGTTGCATTTTCTGTGCGTCCGATTTTGGTCAAAAAACGACGCACGCGTCGCAAAACGCGCGCGTTTTTGCGCGCGTTTGTGCGCGTTTTTTCGTGCGTCGCGCGTTGCGTCGCCGACGCAGGGCGGCGCAACGCTAGTGTGAACGTAGCCTTAAATTGGTCAGAATTGTAAAATTTGAAATGGTCATGAAGGTGAAAACAGGCTTGGGGGTGAAGGGGTTAATTTAAATTATTATGGGAAGCCCTAGCATTAAAATGAGCATACATTCTCCTATATATAATTTTTTTTTTTCCTTTTTATGTATTTGATTCCGCAAGAGAGCATCCACAAGTTTAATAAATCTAGCAGCAGCTCATATTTGACACCATCATGAATCATTTAGATGTAGAAGAAATGCTTTAAACAGTAAGGCTGGACCATTGAACTAATGAGTAGTAAAGATATATGTAGCAATGGATTGTCACTGTGCTCATATGGCAGATTAGTCACTAATTAGAGGTACAGAACAGAAGTTTAGATAATAATGTTAGGCTCTGGCATTTTTACATTTCTTACAACAAATGTTTCAACATATTTTTTCTGCTAGTGAAATCTGGAAGGACGCAAAATACTATATTACTATATTATTGTAGAAGAAAAATCATGGAATGCATCATACGTAAATAGAAAATCATTAATAGTCTGTGGTCAGTTTCATGTCTGCACAATACTCTGTCAAGACATTCAGAAAGTAATGGTTTGCTATTCTATTTTAGTCTACGTTCACATTAGCGTTCCGCTAATGTGTGTCGCTGTTGCGTCGGCGACGCAGAGGCAACGCGCCCCTATGTTTAACATAGGGGACGCGTGCGTTTTTTTGGTTGCGTTTTTCGACACGTTCGTCGTTTCCGACGCTAGCGTCGGACGCAAGAAAATGCAGCAAGTTGCATTTTTCGTGCGTCCGATTTTCGTCAAAAAACGACGCACGCGTCGCAAAACGCAGCGTTTTTGCGCGCGTTTTTTGTGCGTCGAGCATTGCGTCGCCGTTGCGTCGCCGACGCACCGGCGCGCAACGCTAATGTGAACGTAGCCTTAGTGGTTTTCCAAGTTTTTGAAAATGCTGCGCAATGACACTTTACATAGAAATAACGTGAATGGCATGTACATGCCGCTATAATAGGGGCGTAGAGTTCTGGAAAAGAAAGCTCTGTGAAAAGCAATAGCATCAGTATAAATGTTAGAAGGGTTTGAAGAATTCGAAATAATTACTATCTTTCCCAAAAGAGTAGCACATCTGTCCATGGATTAGGTCAGTTATTATATTCTCATTTTTATTCAATTGGCTTGTGATTTGTTTCAATATCATGTTCATCCCCTGGACATGTGTGGTGCTGTTTTCTGAAAAAAAAATGTTTTCTATAAACCTGGCCAAAATCTTTTATAGTCCAACTCTCTAAACTATAGCAATTTTGCATGATCAGGATCTGAACCCACAACAGGTGCCAGCTGTGTTATACAGTTAGCCCCTGCATCTAATATTGAGCTCTGATTAGACATATAAGTGGTTTGAGCCCAAAGAGTGGCATTAACACATTTATCATCGCCTTGTGGCATAATCACATGATACTGATGAATTAATATGGCACCCAGGGTGCTTTGTTGTGAATTCTGTGGCAGAGTTCACTCCTGTGGTCACAAGTGGTACTTCGGCTGATTCTCTTTGGGATCTTCCGTTTGTGGAGGAAAGTGGTACTGCAGCTTCTGAGTTTCCTCCCTCAGGTGATCTGGTGAGCTCGTTGGCTTCTTCTCTACTTAACTCCACCTGATGCTTTGATCTATGCTTCCTGTCAATGTTTCAGTGTTGGACTGTTTTTTTCCCCTGGATCATTCCTGTGGCCTGCTGCTCTGCAAAGCTAAGTTTTGCTTATGTTATTTTGTTGCTATTTTTCAGTCCAGCTTGCTTTATTGGTTTTTCTCGCCTGCTGGAAGCTCTGAGACGCAGAGGGACGACCTCCGTACCGTTAGTCGGTGCGGAGGGTCTTTTTGTCCCCTCTGCGTGGTTATTTATAGGTTTTTGTGCTGACCGCAAAGTTATCTTCTCTATCCTCGTTCTATTCAGCTAGTCGGGCCTCACTTTGCTAAATCTGTTTCATCTCTATGTTTGTGTTTTCATCTTACTCACAGTCATTATATGTGGGGGGCTGCCTTTTCCTTTGGGGAATTTCTCTGAGGCAAGGTAGGCTTATTTTTCTATCTTCAGGAATAGCTAGTTTCTCAGGCTGTGACGAGGCGCCTAGGTTCTGGTCAGGAGCGCTCCACGGCTACCTTTAGTGTGGTTTGTTAGGATCAGGGATTGCGGTCTGCAGAGTTCCCACGTCTCAGAGCTCGTTCTTTATTTTTGGATTATTGTCAGATCACTGTATGTGCTCTGACCTCCATGTCCATTGTGATACTGAATTGGTTAACATAACAGTACAGGAAGCCAAAAGTACTAATGATTCTCAATAGAGGGAAAAAAGAAGTTCTGAGACCATTTTTTTTTCTTGGCTTTGTGTTTTGTCTTTTTTTTCCCCTAGACATTTGGGTGGTTCAGTACACAGGTGTAGCGATGGACATTAGAAGTCTGTCTTCATTTGTGGATCAGCTCTCGGCAAGAGTACAAAAGATTCAAGACACTATTGATCAGAAATCTATGTTAGAACCAAGAATTCCTATTCCTGATTTGTTTTTTGGAGATAGAACTAAGTTTCTGAGTTTCAAAAATAATTGTAAGTTATTTCTGGCCTTGAAACCTCGTTCCTCTGGTGATCCACTTCAACAGGTTTTGATTATTATTTCTTTTTTGCGCGGCGACCCTCAGGACTGGGCATTTTCTCTTGCGCCAGGAGATCCTACATTGAGTAATATCAATGCGTTTTTCCTGGCGCTCGGATTACTGTACGATGAGCCTAATTCAGTGGATCAGGCAGAGAAAAATTTGCTGGCTTTGTGTCAGGGTCAGGATGAGATAGAGGTATACTGTCAAAAATTTAGAAAGTGGTCTGTACTCACTCAATGGAATGAAGCTGCGCTCGCAGCGATTTTCAGAAAGGGTCTTTCTGAAGCCCTTAAAGATGTCATGGTGGGATTTCCTATGCCTGATGGTCTGAATGAATCTATGTCTTTGGCCATTCAGATCGGTCGACGCTTGCGTAAGCGTAAATCTGTGCACCATTTGGCGGTATTACCTGAGCTTAAACCTGAGCCTATGCAGTGCGATAGGACTTTGTCCAGAGTTGAACGGCATGAACACAGACGTCTGAATGGTCTGTGTTTCTACTGTGGTGATTCCACTCATGCCATCACTGATTGTCCTAAGCGCTCTAAGCGGTTCGCTAGGTCTGCCACCATTGGTACAGTACAGTCAAAATTTCTTCTGTCCGTTACCTTGATCTGCTCTTTGTCATCGTATTCTGTCATGGCATTTGTGGATTCAGGCGCTGCCCTGAATTTGATGGACTTAGAGTATGCTAAGCGTTGTGGGTTTTTCTTGGAGCCCTTGCAGTGTCCTATTCCATTGAGAGGAATTGATGCTACACCTTTGGCCAAGAATAAGCCTCAGTACTGGACCCAGCTGACCATGTGCATGGCTCCTGCACATCAGGAGGATATTCGCTTTCTGGTGTTGCATAATCTGCATGATGTGGTCGTTTTGGGGTTGCCATGGCTACAAGTCCATAATCCAGTATTAGATTGGAAATCCATGTCGGTTTCCAGCTGGGGTTGTCAGGGGGTACATGGTGATGTTCCATTTCTGTGAATTTCGTCATCCACCCCTTCTGAGGTCCCAGAGTTCTTGTCTGATTACCGGGATGTATTTGATGAGCCCAAGTCCGATACCCTACCTCCGCATAGGGATTGTGATTGTGCTATCAATTTGATTCCTGGTAGTAAATTCCCAAAAGGCCGATTGTTTAATTTGTCCGTGCCTGAGCACACCGCTATGCGCAGTTATGTGAAGGAATCCCTGGAGAAGGGGCATATTCGCCCGTCATCGTCGCCATTAGGAGCAGGGTTCTTTTTTGTAGCCAAGAAGGATGGTTCGCTGAGACCTTGTATAGATTACCGCCTTCTAAATAAGATCACGGTTAAATTTCAGTACCCCTTGCCATTGTTATCTGATCTGTTTGCTCGGATTAAGGGGGCTAGTTGGTTCACAAAGATAGATCTTCGTGGTGCGTATAATCTGGTGCGAATTAAGCAGGGCGATGAATGGAAAACTGCATTTAATACGCCCGAGGGTCATTTTGAGTATCTTGTGATGCCGTTCGGACTTGCCAATGCTCCATCAGTGTTTCAGTCCTTTATGCATGACATCTTCCGAGAGTACCTGGATAAATTCCTGATTGTGTACTTGGATGACATTTTGATCTTCTCGGATGATTGGGAGTCTCATGTGAAGCAGGTCAGAACGGTTTTTCAGGTTCTGCGTGCTAATTCTTTGTTTGTGAAGGGATCAAAGTGTCTCTTTGGTGTGCAGAAGGTTTCATTTTTGGGGTTCATCTTTTCCCCTTCTACTATCGAGATGGATCCTGTTAAGGTCCAAGCCATCCATGATTGGACTCAGCCGACATCTCTGAAGAGTCTGCAAAAGTTCCTGGGCTTTGCTAATTTTTATCGTCGCTTCATCTGCAATTTTTCTAGTATTGCTAAACCATTGACCGATTTGACCAAGAAGGGTGCTGATGTGGTCAATTGGTCTTCTGCTGCTGTGGAGGCTTTTCAAGTGTTGAAGCGTCGTATTTCTTCTGCCCCTGTGTTGTGTCAGCCAGATGTTTCTCTTCCGTTTCAGGTCGAGGTTGATGCTTCTGAGATTGGAGCGGGGGCTGTTTTGTCGCAGAGAGGTTCTGGTTGCTCAGTGATGAAACCATGCGCTTTCTTTTCCAGGAAGTTTTCGCCTGCTGAGCGAAATTATGATGTGGGCAACCGAGAGTTGCTGGCCATGAAGTGGGCATTGACTTGTCTTTTTCCTCGGCTTTCCATCCTCAGACTAATGGCCAGACCGAGCGAACCAATCAGACCTTGGAAACATATCTGAGGTGCTTTGTTTCTGCTGATCAGGATGACTGGGTGTCCTTTTTGCCTTTGGCTGAGTTCGCCCTTAATAATCGGGCCAGCTCGGCTACCTTGGTTTCACCGTTTTTCTGCAATTCTGGGTTCCATCCTCGTTTCTCTTCTGGACAGGTTGAGTCTTCGGACTGTCCTGGTGTGGATATTGTGGTGGACAGGTTGCAGCAGATTTGGACTCAGGTAGTGGACAATTTGACCTTGTCCCAGGAGAAGGCTCAACTTTTCGCTAATCACAGACGCCGTGTGGGTCCCCGACTTCGTGTTGGGGATCTGGTTTGGTTATCTTCTCGTCATATTCCTATGAAGGTTTCCTCTCCTAAGTTTAAACCTCATTTTATTGGTCCGTATAGGATTTCTGAGGTTCTTAATCCTGTGTCTTTTCGTCTGACCCTTCCAGATTCTTTCTCCATACATAACGTATTCCATAGGTCATTGTTGCGGAGATACGTGGCACCTATGGTTCCATCTGTTGAGCCTCCTGCCCCGGTTTTGGTGGAGGGGGAATTGGAGTATATTGTGGAGAAGATTTTGGATTCTCGTGTTTCAAGACGGAAACTCCAGTATCTGGTTAAATGGAAGGGTTATGCTCAGGAAGATAATTCCTGGGTTTTTGCCTCTGATGTCCATGCTCCCGATCTTGTTCGTGCCTTTCATGTGGCTCATCCTGGTCGGCCTGGGGGCTCTGGTGAGGGTTCGGTGACCCCTCCTCAAGGGGGGGGTACTGTTGTGAATTCTGTGGCAGAGTTCACTCCTGTGGTCACAAGTGGTACTTCGGCTGATTCTCTTTGGGATCTTCCGTTTGTGGAGGAAAGTGGTACTGCAGCTTCTGAGTTTCCTCCCTCAGGTGATCTGGTGAGCTCGTTGGCTTCTTCTCTACTTAACTCCACCTGATGCTTTGATCTATGCTTCCTGTCAATGTTTCAGTGTTGGACTATTTTTTTTCCCTGGATCATTCCTGTGGCCTGCTGCTCTGCAAAGCTAAGTTTAGCTTATGTTATTTTGTTGCTATTTTTCAGTCCAGCTTGCTTTATTGGTTTTTCTCGCCTGCTGGAAGCTCTGAGACGCAGAGGGACGACCTCCGTACCGTTAGTCGGTGCGGAGGGTCTTTTTGTCCCCTCTGCGTGGTTATTTATAGGTTTTTGTGCTGACCGCAAAGTTATCTTCTCTATCCTCGTTCTATTCAGCTAGTCGGGCCTCACTTTGCTAAATCTGTTTCATCTCTATGTTTGTGTTTTCATCTTACTCACAGTCATTATATGTGGGGGGCTGCCTTTTCCTTTGGGGAATTTCTCTGAGGCAAGGTAGGCTTATTTTTCTATCTTCAGGAATAGCTAGTTTCTCAGGCTGTGATGAGGCGCCTAGGTTCTGGTCAGGAGCGCTCCACGGCTTCCTTTAGTGTGGTTTGTTAGGATCAGGGATTGCGGTCTGCAGAGTTCCCACGTCTCAGAGCTCGTTCTTTAGTTTTGGATTATTGTCAGATCACTGTATGTGCTCTGACCTCCATGTCCATTGTGATACTGAATTGGTTAACATAACAGTGCTTACTGAATGCCTCTGTCATCACCTTTTTGATACTTCTTGGCAATTCGTAGGAGATCGTTAATTTCACCATACATTGCAATACTAGATCATACTTTCAAGTCCCCTAAAAAATAACTAGAATCTGCAAAACAAGTTTAAAAATTGAAAAAAGATATAGAAAAAAGTTATGCCAAAAATGCATGCAAAAAAACAAGTAATCATAGATCTTCGTTAATGGAAAAGTAAAATCTTTATGGGTCTGGGAAAATGGCATAACAAACTCAAATTTTTCCATTGTTCTGAATTATTAAGCATGTAAAAAACCAACTACATGGCCATGTTCTCATAAAGTGTAAGGACTGTGTTTCTTTCTCCCCAACACATCATGGTTATTTGGTGGGTCTTGACTGAAGCCTTGTGCTGTTATGCTCTAAGTGTTTTAACAGTGTTTTTTCTCTTCCAGGTAGACTATAGGTGCACCTCTCAAAATTAGAATCTCATCAAAAAGTTAATTCATTTCAGTTCTTCAATACAAAAAGTGAAACTCATAAATTAGACCAAATAATTAAACCAGGACATCTATTGTGGGAATGGAGAAGAAGTCAGGGGTTTGTTTGATTAAAGGAGGAGCAATAGGCTCTTCTCTTCTCCAAGAGGAGTTGTTGTGATGAAAGAACTTCCTCCAGATTTTATGTCTCCAATGTGCAGTTATCAATATTGGAATTTGTACATAAATTTTCAACAACTAATATGGGAAGCATATTAGTATATTAGAATATGCATATTATTTCATAACTGCGACACTTGCCTATAAGCCTAAATTCAATAGTGGCCAGATCACTGGAAAATGAAGCAAAATCCCATGACTAGCCCTGTTGTGAGTCATCAAGTTGAGGTATGTGAGTGTAACTCAAGTGCTGATAAAAGGACAAGGTGAATTATGATTTGTGTTCCATGCAGAGAGATACAAATCAGTATATGCATGATCCACGTTCACTGGACTTTTTAAATCGGAGTGTTCTCCTTCGCTATTCTCTGAGCCATCTATGTGACTAGAGTTTAGTAAGTCTTTTGTTAATCCGATTTCTTTTATGTAACTGTATATGCTGTATTGTTTGTCCCTTTTGTAAAATGTTTTGCATATTTTTTATAAACACTGCCTATGGTTCTGGATTAAATATACAATTTAATAGTTCTCTTCCTTTACGCTGTAAACCACACTCCTGAAAGTCATATGCCACTAGAAACCAGGTGTCTAATCTGCCTGCATAAGCAATTGGTGGTGGCAGTGAGTAGTTGTTTGGTTATTGTTGAATTAACAGTGACCATACTATACATATTCCATGTGTTGGAATTGGAGGTGTATATACGATACTGTTAGCTCTCTAATAACTGACCTACTAGTGGTAAGATCCTCATCCGTTAATTGTTGGTCAATTGTGTAGTTGTCCTGATGAGAGGGGCATCAGAGGACTATTCATGACAAAAAGATAACAGCGTGGTGGGTTAAGCGTGACCTCCTCTGGCTGTAATCTTTGACAAAGTATATTCGATAAGTGGTTAGATTCTTACCCTAAATAGAAATGTACTATGAAATCTACCTTTGGTTTCAGATCACCCCTTTAATGAAGCTGTGATGACTTCATTTCACACACAGATCTCACTGATCCAAATTTTGCCACTCTGAATGAGACTTAAATGCCATTTTTTACATTAGTATGCTGTTATAAAATGTAGGTATTTGTTTTATCACTGTTACACAATAACATTTGTTTTTTTCAAAAGACGTCCATTGTAAAATATTCCAAGTCCCATAACCTTTTTATTTTTGTGTTGAGGGAACATCATAAGAGCCTATTCCTTTGTGAAATAACTTGTCATTTTAATGGTTGTATTTTGGCATAACAATAATTTTTTCATCAGCTTTCATTCTATATTTGCAAGGCAAGATCAGATTTTTGGGAAAAAATTCAGCAAAGCTGGTGAATACAAATTACAAATGATCTGCCCAACTCTATTCTAGTAAGTGCCATTGTTGGCATTGTTCATGGGATAACTCATTATTCTTTAACCCTTTTTTAATCCCAGTATGGGCCTGACCAATTATTTTTTTATTACTATTATAATAAAAATGGATTTCTGCACTACATTATGCCTGTCAGTAGAAGCTGAAAGGCAGCCGATTAGGAGCTGCTTTTTACCCTACTGATGTGGGTCAAAAGAAAAAAATGTTAGCCCGAACTGTCATACAAAGTTCAATTCATGTGTCTGTGTTCAGTAGGAATCTGTCAGTAGAATCAACCCTCCTAAGCCATTTACAAAGGCATGCAGAAAGTTGAATAATCCTAAAATCCAATGTCTTAATCCAGAAAAGAAAATATTTTTCTTAACCCCTTCGTCCTGGAGTCTGTTTTCACCTTTCTTACCAGGCCAATTTTTACAATTCTGACCACTGTAACTTTTTGAGGTCATAATTCTGGAATGCTTCAATGGATCCCATTGATTCTGAGGGAATCCTTGGTAACCCCCCGAGAGGAAAAATCAAGCATTGAAGCTGTTGGCGTGCACGCCGGAAGTGACACGTGCTTGTCACCGCCGGCGATATGCACTCCAGGAACCGGAAGGTGAGCTTAATCCCAGGCGTGTGTCCCATTCACCAGAAGTGAGGCATAGGCATATGCTGAAGGAGTGGGCTTTTAAAATGGAAGCAGCACAACGCAACACCCCAGCAGCCCTGCATACATACGCCCGGATGTGGCTCCCCTGATGTGTCTTGAATGATGAAACGCGTTGAGAGGGAGGCTATGACTAGGACTTCCATCAGATGATGAATGGGGAGCAGTGTGGGAATGACTAAGCCCCCCTATACCCGGTGAGAGTGTTCCATTTATTGCTATTTTGACTTGGTTGTGTATGGGTCAATATATGTAATATATGCATTCTGCAATTGCTGCAATAATTTACTTATGAGAGGGATACCAGGTCAAATAATGTCTGGATTCCCATATTCAGTATATTGTGGTTTTCCGGCGATATGAGAAGGGTAGCACATGAATCTGACAATGTTTCCACAATATTGTTTTTTCAGGTTAGAGATGCATAGATACCATGAGTATTAATTGCATGAGCATCAAATATAGGGCTGTTAACTTCTATAGAGAAACCACTAGTAAATAAACTAAATCCAAATGTGTGTGTAGAGTGGTAAGGACATTGAGACATATCTATTCAAAAAGCTGTAAAAAACAAGAACATATGCCTAAATGAATAAGTCAACCCACACACTTTTTTTACAAGAAAGTTCTGTGCCCATCTCTAGCACATGAGCACTTTTTATGAGGTTAATCGATAACCTTTTTATTTGCATAACTAAGTAAAAGTTATTTTTTACCTGTTTGCTATTTATCATATTCTTTTTGGTGGTATAAATCTTAGCTAAACTATCAACCCTCCCAAGCCATCGACAAGAGCATGCAGAACGTTGAATAATCCTAAGATTCAATGTCTTATTCCAAAAAAAAAATATTTTTCTTAACCCCTTCGCCCCAAAGCCTGTTTTCACCTTCCTTTCCGGGCCAATTTTTACAATTCTGACCACTGTAATTTTATGAGGTTATAATTCTGGAACGCTTCAATGGATCCCATTGATTCTAAGAATGTTTTCTCATTACATTTAGTACTTCATGATAGTGGTAAAATTTCTTTAATTATACCTTGCTTTTTTTGTGAAAAAAATAAAAATTTGGTGAAAAATTTGATAATTTCACAATTTTTAAATGTTTAATTTGTATGCCCTTAAATAAGAGAGTCATATTGCACAAAATAGTTAATAAATAACTAGTGATGAGTGAGTGTACTCGTTGCTCGGGTTTTCCCGAGCACACTCGGGTGACCTCCGAGTGTTTGTTAGTGTTCGGAGATTTCATCACGGCAGCTGAATGCTTTACAGCTATTAGCCAGGCTGAGTACATGTGGGGGTTGCCTGGTTGCTAGGTAATCCCCACATATAATCAAGCTGGCTACTAGCTGTAAATCATTCAGCTGCCGTGATGAAAACTAAATCTCCGGGCAGACATAAATACTCGGAGGTCACACGAGCATGCTCCGGAAAACCCAAGCAACGAGTACACTCGCTCATCACTATAAATGACATTTCCCACATGTCTACTTTATGTCAGCACAATTTTTGAAAAATATTTTTTTGTTAGGAATTTATAAGAGGTAAAAGTTGACCAGCAATTTCTCATCTTTACAACAAAATTTCCAAAACCATTATTTTAGGGACCACCTCACATTTGAAGTGACATTGAGGGGCCTCTATGACAGAAAATACCCAAAAATGACATCATTGTAAAAACTGCACCCTTTAAGGTACTCAAAACCGCATTCAAAAAGTTTATTAACCCTTCAGGTGAATTTTTGGAATGTCGAAGCAAAAAATAAAAATGCGCTTTTCTTTCATAAAAAATTTCCTTTAGACCTAATTTTTGGAAATCCGCAAGGGTAACAGGAAAAAATAGACAATACAATTTGCTGTGCAATTTATTTGAACATGCTGATACCCCATATGTGGGGGAAATCTACTGTCTACTGTTTGGGCACACAGCAGGGCTCGGAAGGAAAGGAGCACCATTTGACTTTTTGAATGTAAAATTTACTGGAATAAAATTAGCAGACATCATGTCGTGAAAATAAAAAAAAATCAAATTTTTCCCTTAAAAACGCTTCTTAGCTTATTTTTTTTGTTTTCAAATAGATAACAGGAGTAATTGCACCATATAAGTTATGGTGCAATTTTTGCACCATGTAAGTTATTGTGCAATTTCTCCTGATTCTGACGATATCTAATATGTGGAGAAAAACTACTCTTTACATTTAACCTTTTTGAAAGGAAAATTTTCTGTAATAATTTGCTGACACTGTCGCGTTTGGAGAGCCAATGATGTGCCTAAACAGTGGAAACCCGTAACAATTTCATAAGGGTAAAAGGAGAAATTGCTACATACAATTTGTTGTCCAATTTCTTCTGAGTGTGCAGACACCCAATATGTGATGGAAAACAACTGTCTGGGTGCATGGCAGGACTTGGAAGTAAAGGAGCACCATTTGACTTTTTGAATGTAAAATTTACTGGAATTATTAGTAGATGCCATGTTGCATCTGGAGAGCCCCTGATGTGCCTAAGTAGTGGAAACCCCCAACAAGTGACACCATTTTGGAAACTAGACCCCTTAGGGAACTTATTTAGATGTGTATGGAGCACCTAAAACCCACAGGTGCTTCATAGAAGTTTATAATGTAGTGTCGTAAAAATAAAAAAATCTAATTTTTTCCAGAAACATCTTTTTTAGCTCCAAATTTTGCATTTTTGTAAGGGTAAAAGGAAAAATTGCTCCATACAATTTCTTGTGCAATTTCTCTTGAGTGCGCAGATACCCAATATATATGGAGGAAAACAAAGGTTTGGGTGCACGGCAGGGCATAGAAGGGAAGAAGCGCCATTTGACTTTTGAAAGTTAAATTTACTAGAATCATTAGCGGATGCCATGTCGCATTTGGAGAGCCCCTGATGTGCCTAAACAGTGGAAACCCCCAACCAGTGACGCCGTTTTGGAAACTAGACCCCTTTGGGAACATATCTAGATGTCTATTGAACCCCTGAACCCCCAGGTGCTTCACAGTAGTTTATAACATTAAGCAGTGAAAATAAAATAAATCACATTTTTCCAGCAAAATTCTTTTTTTGCGCCAAATTTTGTATTTTCACAAGGGTAATAGGAAAAATTGGATCCCAAAATTTGTTTTGCAATTTCTCACCGATACCCAACATGTGGTTGAAAGCTACTTTTGAGGCACAGTGCAAACCTCAGAAGGGAAGTATCGCCATATTACAATGCAGATTTTGTTGCACTGGTTTGAGGGTGCCATGTCACATTGACAGAGATCCTGAGGTTTCAGAAGAGCAGAATCCCCCATAAATGACCCAATTTTACAAACTAAACCTCTCAATGAACATATCCAGGGGTGCAGTGATTATATTGACACCACAAGTGTGTCACAGAATTTATACCCATGGGCAGTGAAGAAAAAATTAATTTTTTTCCACCAAAATTTTGTTTTAACTACAGATTTTACATTTTCACACAAGTGGATAAAAATGGCACCAAACTTTTGTCCCACAATTTCTGCTGAATGTAGAAGTAACCATATGTGGGTATGCAGATCGCTATTTGACTCCTGGAGCGCAGATTTTCCTAGAATAGTTTGCAGGCTATATATACAGAGATCCTCAGTGCTAGAAAAGCAGAATCCCCAACAAGTGACCCCATTTTGGAAATTATAACCCTTTGGGAATTTATCTACAGATGTAGTGATGATTTTGACTCCATGCGTGTTTTCCAGAAACAAGCAGCAGTAGATGTTGCTGATTGCAATCTGCCATTGTAGTGACCAATACATTATGCCCAGCTCATGCTTCTGGAGACATGCACCTGTACATTAGGCAGCCTCTCATTACTACAGAAATATCAAGCATGTGGGAGCTAAATTTGAATTAGGCACACTGGAGCTTAGAAGGGACGAGGGCATTTGGATTTGGGAGCAGTGAATTTGCACAATTTTTTTTTTGGGGGGGGGGCATGGAGCCATTTTGCTTTTCCAAACTGTTGGTGCTACCTGTAACGTGGAAGCCCCTATATTTCTGTTAACAGATGACAGACCTCAGTGAGGGCTTGCTTTTTAGTGGATTGAGTTGAAGCTTTCATTGGAAACATTTTACATAGTATTTATGACCACATATATCCTGTGCTCTACACCACTGAGCACTTACATTGGGGTTTCCATCTAAATCTCAGAGTGACGTGACAGATGAAACCCCCGATGAATCTATTCACTATAATGAGGCAGTAGAGATACTATGGACTCTGTCTGACCTCTTTTCAGTGGTGTCATTTTCAGAAGTGCACAAAAACTGTGGCTGATGGCACTTTTATACAATCTTTAAAAGACGGACACCGCTGAATCACAGGTCCTATAGCATCCACAGTACCTCCATCTGCCTTATTATAGGGAATCTTCCACCAGAGGTTCCATTTGAATCATGTATTTCAGAGCACTGGATAAATGTGCGTTGAGACTTAGGCCGGCGTCACACTTGCGAGTTTTACGGACATAAGAGCGCAGAAACTACGTCCGTAAAACTCACAAAAAATACAGCACAATTATTCTCTATGCCTCTGCTCCTATCTGCCGTATTAAACTGATCAGTATTATACGGCTTTCTACGGCCGTAGAAAATCGCAGCATGCTGCGTTTGTCACCGTATTGCACAAATTAAACGTCAATGAAAGTCTATGGAAGCCCCAAAAATACGGATCACACACGGACCAGCAGTGTGACTTGCGAGAAATACGCAGCGGTGTTAGAGAGAAAAGCCGGCAATTCATTGCGGTGTACAGTAAAATCACACTGACAGCTTACAGTAGAATAGGTAGAATAAATGTGTACACATAGAATAGGTATATATATATATATATATATATATATAACTTGTAGAAGAAAACAGTAACCCGCACCACCGACCACCCACTGTGGTCTCCTTCACTGAACTGCAGACTTCGGGTGCTAATAGCCTGAGAGCATACCATATGGAATATAGACGAAAAAGAAAGTGGCAGCACTCACCGGTCTTCTTGCAGGTTTATTTATTTGTGAATGGAATCTTCACGGCACGGGGGTGTGTGGATACAAGGACATGTGGGGGCTGAACGACGGCCGTTTCGCACCTCCCAGGTGCTTCAACGGGTTCAATGAATGGGTGGACATGACGCCTTAAGAAGCGTGCACAAAAAGTGCACCTCCCCCCAAAACGTCATACCGCCCACCCATAGTACAAAGTACATAGATAATTAAAACAGAAAGCGGCGCTTTGGAGCCGCGAAACGCGCGTCGGGGCGCTTTTCTTTTCCGGCGGGACCCTTCCTCTGCATCCCTTGTAAGTGAGCTCGACCACAGTATCTGTTATTCTATGCTATATTATGTGTTATATATATATTACCTATGGCAAAGTGCCACGGGCTGTCATATATGCCTATAGATAGGCCTAGCCATAGTGCTCGTTACCGTACCATGCACCATATACTATCCATTGCTTAGTACCACTATTTGCCATAATACCGTCTCAGATATATGTATGTTGAGGCTTCCTAGTACTTGTTTATACGGGGTTCTCCCCTTTTACCACTGTTATACGCAGCATGGGATTTGCAGGGGATGGTTCTCCCCCCGTGCTTGACTGGATTGCACTCTATATGGAACTGTTTCTGTATTTTAGCTTTGTGTATTTAAATAAAGATATGTGTCTATTTAATAATACTTAGACAGTGCAGTGACACAAACGGTTAAAAACAACAGTAGCAACAAAGCGTGAGTATATATACCTACCTAAAGTACAAAAATATAGATATATATATATATATATAGATCTCTCTATTTATCTTAATTATTACTTTTATTTTTTTATTTTTATTTTTACTCTTCTATGTGGGAGTCTATCTAAGAGAGCAATATAATGGCATTATCCTGATACATATATATAAATAAATACTCCAATAGAACGAAGCGATTTGTATAATTTTTGAACTATGCCAAGTTGAATATGCAACAAAAAATATATTGCGATCTTGATGTATCGTTCTATGGGACCCACGTTGTGGATCGCATGAGTATATCATGACACAAAAAAACAAAATCTTAAAGGATATCAGCAAGGAGCATCGTCACTGATATGTGCGTTAGACTATTCATTTGACAAAATACTATCTGTAGGACAGAAGAAAAAGGGGGGGGGAAGAAGGGGAAGGGGAAAGGGGAAACCACATTCATAAAAAGATGGACATGTCCGTTTTTTCGTTTAGACCTGCTGGGCCCATTGCTCCTGTTCGCATAATCCAAATCGCTTCTCTCTGAAGTAGTAGATTGTGATGATCACCTCCTCTTTTTGGAGTTGGAACTTGCTCTATGCCTGCAAAGGTCAATATTCCCAAATTGTTATCGTGTACATCACGTATGTGGTCAATTAACCTTGGTACCCCTTTTCCTGTCTTTATCGATCTACAATGTTCTCTAAAACGTATGTAAAGAGATCTAATCGTCTTACCTATATAGTACCTCCCGCATGGGCACCAAATGACATAGACAACGTGTTGTGTGCGACAGGTAATAAAATGCATCACTTTATGTGTAATAGGTCCTATATGTAGGGTTCTATCAGATATGTGGTATTTGCAATATTTGCAGTGTCCGCAGCGATAATTCCCTTGAGGGGTAGCCCGTTCTAACCAATTGTTAGTTCTAATATTGGTGATACGGTTCTGTATTAGAATATCCCTAATCCGAGTACTTCTTCTGTTCGAAATTAGAGGACCCCTAGCAACAACTTCAGTTAGTTCTCTATCTCTATCCAAAAGATGCCAATTATTTCTTATTGCTGCCCTGATTTGCTGGTCCATGGGGCCATATTGAAAGCAAAAAGTAAATCTTTTGCCTTCAGAATCAGTGGCATATTCCATTTCGTTAGTCCGCGTTTCTAATTTGTTTTGTGCTCTCAACCAGGTGTACTTAGGGTACCCTCTAACGTTTAACCGTTGTTCTAATTCCTTAGATTGTCTAGAAAAACCTTCCGATGTATTGTTAGCCCTCATAGTCCTTACTAGTTGTCCATATGGCAATGCTCGCTTCGTGTGACCAGGATGGTAACTATCAAAATGCATAAGAGCATTTGTAGCAACTGGTTTTCGATATAGTGAGGTGGTGATTTCTCCATCGATTATATCTATGACTATATCTAGAAAATCTAAATGGTGTCCTCCAAAAACTGAGGTGAACGCCATCCCCATGTTGTTGTTATTCAGAATAGTAACAAAATCGTTGAAATTATCCTCCGTCCCATCCCACACTATGAACACATCATCGACATAACGTAAATACATCTTGATATGTTTGAGAAAAATATTTTTGGTGGAATACACGTACAATTCTTCAAAGTGGCCTAAATAGAGGTTTGAAAAAGTGCAAGCTACCGGAGTCCCCATAGCAGTGCCAACTATTTGTAGGTACCAGAGGTCCATAAATGTGAAAGCATTATGTGTTAAAATGAATTCAAGCCTTTTACAGATGAAATCAATCACTTTTTGTTCTTTTTGTGTGGTATGTAAAATCTGGCTAATGGAATCGACGCCTTGTTCTTGTGGTATACGAGTGTACAAATTTGTTACGTCAACGGATGCTAATTGGAAACCCGGTTGCCAACTGAACTGTTGGATATGTTTCAAAAACGCACTGGAATCTTTTATATATGATGGGATATGTGCTTGCAATGGACGCAATAGCCAGTCTATATACTTGGAGAGTGGTTCCGTAAGGGAACCCACCCCTGACACAATGGGTCGGCCGGGGGGGTTTTCCATTGCCTTGTGAATTTTGGGGACATGGTACCAATGTGGTTTAATTGGGAACTCCGGTAGCAGCTCCTCAGCATAGTTAGTCGTGAGAACCCCAGTCTCCACTGCTTGTCTTAATAAGGATCTTAAATCCCCTCTATATTTATTCGTGGTGTCTCCTGGCAACTTCAAGTAGGTTGTATTATCCTCTAATTGTCTATAAGCCTCTTTGATATACATCGCTCTCGGGATGAGAACGGTCTTTCCCCCCTTATCAGCAGGGCGGACTATGGTGTCCTTCCAACCTGCAATCTCATATAGGGCCTTATTCTCTTCAGATGTGAGATTAAGTGGAGCTTTAGGATAAATCTGGGCTTCGACATCTCTCAATACTTGTGTCTCAAATAGATCAATGGAATTCCCTGGAGAAATAGGGGGCATATATCTTGATGTAATGCCACCAGTAAATGATGTTATATTCTGTATATGGTGTTCTGAGGTATATGGTGTTTCATCTGTAAGACCAAGCAAAAGTTCAGCGTCACTATAGGTATCAGCTATTACTTCTAACCCTGCTCCTGCCATAAAGCCCAAAGGACCTATATTACAAGGTTGTTCGCCCTCCAACCTATTCTGAACTGTCGGATTATTAAGAAAATGTTTGAATAAATGGATCTTACGAATGGATTTAAATAAATCGATTCTAAATTCTGTAAAGTCAAATTCAGTAGGGATACAATAATTTAGACCTTTGGCCAATAAAGATAAATGTGCTGCGTTCAGGGTATGGGTAGTCAAGTTCAACACATGTTGCTCATGGAGAGTTCTTAGCGCTTCTGCCTCCACGACACATATTTTCTTTTGCGCTCTTGTGCGAATCTGCCTCCTCTTGCCTCCTCGTCGCGTCTTTCTCGTCCTAAAGGGATGTCTCCTTCATCCCCTCCTGTTACACTCGGTCCATCTGTTGAACCTGCTGAGGCGGCTGCCCCCTTGCTCTGACTGGAATCGGACTCGGTGGTGACATAATCTCTTCTATACACAGTGTTGCGTTTCCTAAATCTCTTTCTGTATCGACCAGATTTATCCATGTCGATACTTCGTTTACTGTCCATGGTTTGTTGTCTGTGCCAAGTGAAAACTTGTCCTAAATCAAAGTCTTTTTTGTCACGTATGAACTTGTCACGCTTCCTTTGTTTAATCTCGGCTTGAATGGGAATAAGTTTCGTCTCCATTTTTTTATTTAATTGTAACCATTGATTTTCAGTGAGTCTTGTTTGCAATTCAGCTTTGGTTTTTTCTATACCGGATTCAATAGTTTCATAGTTTTGGATGTTAGACGTTAGTACCAGCTGTAATAATTCTTGTGAGCATTTTAGCATTATTTGCTCCCATTGAATTCTAAATCCAGGATCACTAGAAAAATGAGAGATTTCTTTCCACACTCTCAGACCTCGTGGGACTCGCCCACTCTCCACATATGAGGTTAATGAGTTATTCGTCCAGAAGAGTTTGACCTCTCGTTCAGATAGGTTAAGTAATTTATACTCTAACGCCTTAGTGTTTAAAGTCTGTACTTCATCAGCCTCCTCACATGCCTTGAAGTAGTTAATTACATCCACCCGGCTCGAGATCATAAGAGGGCGTCCTCTGCTGGTTGTCCTCATATGAACTCGAGCCAGGGAGCTTTCTAGGAAAGTTCCCATGATCTAGGAACAGCCAGCAGAGGGCGCCTCACCGCAAATGAAGCTAAATATAGGTCATTGACCTACTTTACCTTCATTCGCTGGGGTTTTGCAGGCAGGAGTAGCGCTGCATTAACAGAACTCCTGCCTGCAAAATATTTTAACCCCTTCAGATGGATTTACATCGTTGGACCTTAAAGATCCTCGGAAGGTATGTATATTCTTGGTTTATTATTTTTTTTATGATTTACAGATCGAGGGTCTTCAGTGAGTGGATTGAGAGTAGAATAAATTAATACAACAACCTTTGTGTTTTTTTCATTAAATTAATTTTTAAAAATGTGTGTGTGTTTTTTTTTTAACCCTTTACTACTATTGGATTAATAATGGATAGGTGTCATAATTGACGCCTCTCCATTATTAATTTGGCTTAATGTCACCTTACAATAGCAAGGTGGCATTAACCCTTCATAACCCCATATCCCACCGCTACACGGGAATGGGAAGAGAGTGGCCAAGTGCCAGAATAGGCGCATCTTCCAGATGTGCCTTTTCTGGGGTGGCTGGGGGCAGATGTTTTTAGCCGGGGGGGGGGGCAATAACCGTGGACCGTCTCCAGGCTATTAATATCTGCCCTCAGTCACTGGCTTTACTACTCTGGCGGAGAAAATTGTGCGGGAGCCCATGCCAATTTTTTCCGCCATTTAACCCCTTAATTTACTAGCTAGAACGGCCAAATTTTGCATATACGCACTACTAACATTAGTAGTGTGGAATTTTCCCAAAAAATGGGGATATGAGATGGTTTACTGTATGTAAACCAGGTCTCATATCATGTCGGGTTTTAGGAAGGAGAAAGCAAAAGCCGGTAATTGAATTACCGGCTTTCTGCTATATCGCGCTGGATGAAATATTAATATATATACATATATGTGTCTACTGACATATATATAAATATATAGACAGTATATATGTTTTTTTTTTAACACATGGATCCCTTGTATAGCCTTATGTCGGTTTTGCAAGCCTGCGATAAAAACACGCATTACGGCTGCCATACGGATTACATATGGAGGATGCCATGCGCAAAAAACGGTGACACACCCTGCCTATGGAGGAGCTACGGACCACTATTTTCGGGACTTTTCAGCATATTACGGCCGTAATATACGGACCGTATTTTCATACGCTGTGTGTGACGCCGGCCTTACTGTGATAATTGGAAGGCAAAACACAAAAATGAACAGCAGGTGAAGAAATGGTTTTACTTTTTTTTACGTTGTTTCTCGTGTGGTATAAGTGATTAGATGACTTTATTCTTCAGGTCGGTGCGATTACTGCAATACCAGATTTATATCTTTTTTCATATTTTGACGCTTTGACACAATAAAAAATATTTTGTAGAAAAAAATTATTATTTTTGCATCACTTTATTCTGAGAGCTATAACTTATTTATTTTTCTGCTGATGGAGCTGTGTGATGGCTTGTTTTTTGCGGAACAAGATGACGTTTTCAGCGGTACCACACTAATTTACATTCGTCTTTTTTATCACATTTTATTGCATTTTTTGTTTGGTATGATGATAAAGCATTGTTTTTTTCATCTATTTTTATTATTTTTTCTTACGGTGTTCATTGAAGTGGTTAACTTGTGGGCCAGTTTTTTAGAGTGGGTCGTTACGGATGCGGCGATATCAAATATGTGTACTTTTATTGTTTATTTTTTTATTTGCATAAATATATTTATTGGAAACATATTTGTTTTATTTGCTTTAATTGTGGTTTTTTTCGAAATTATTTTTACACTTTTTTTTTACTTTTTTACATTTTACCATCCTGGGACATGACTGTATGGTGTCTAATCACTGATCTGATACTCTGCACTGCAGAGTATCACATCAGCATCTGACAGGCAGGAAAGGAGACATGTCAGTGCTTGCTCTCAGAAGGCGCTCACAAGCCACCTTCCCTGCAGGACCATGTAGGACTCATCTTGTGGCCAGGGGTCTCCATGGAGACCATCAGGACAACACAATTGCATCGTGTTGTCCTGATGGAAGTGCGCAGTGATTGAGTCTCCTCTATGTCGCTGTAACTACTGACAGCAGCATCAGAGGGGATAAATGCCCACGATCGGTGCTAGCACTGATCGTGGGCATTGCTGCAGGGTGTAAACTCTCACACAGAGCTGACACCTGCACCCAATCACTGCGGTGCTCAGCATGAGGCCATGCGATTGTGCTGCTGTACATGTAATGTGATTTGTGGGAACGCAGCTCCCGCAAAGCAGTACATGTACGGTGAATGTCAGGAAAGGGATAAAGGGAATCTGTCACCACATTTGACCTATCTAAAGTATTAATCTGGGCATGCAGGTATAGATTGCTGAAAAAGTCATACCTGTAATCACATATCTAATGTCTTATATCTTATAAATCATCTTTTATTCATTTGTGTAAATTACCTCTTACAGTAATGGGCATGACATTTCCCAGAAGGTAATTCTGCCTCTGCAATTTATTATGATAGGTATCGCTTCCCAATAGTGTCCATCTGTCCCTGTGACATTGGGTGCTTATTAGGAAATCTTTTGTTTGCACATTCTATTTCCTGTCATTCCACCACTCTCTGTGCATAGGCTTCATTTTCCTTCTATGCGGGTGCCCGTGAGTCACTGGTACTTCCAATCTCAGTGTTTTCAAGCGCTCAGAAACTTTGCCTTACACAAGTACCACTAATTCGCTGGCACTTGTGCAGAAGGAAAGCAAAGCCTATACCAGCAGAAAGGAGGAACACTGAAAAGGATCGACGGGAGGAATAGGCAGGCATAAGATTTCCTCCTAAGCAGTCAACATCACAGGGACAGAATAACGCTGTTGGAAGGTGAGATATACAGTGCCTTGCATAAGAATTCGGCTTCCTGGTACTTTTCAACCTTTTCCAACATATCATGCTTCAAACATAAAGATACCAAATGTGAATTTTGGTGAAGAATCAACAACAAAGTGGAACACAATTGTGAAGTTGAATGAAATGTATTGGTTATTTAAAATTTTTGTGGAAATTCAAAAACTGAAAAGGGGGGCGTGCAATATCATTAGGCCCCTTTAACTTAATACTTTGTTGTGTAACCTTTTGCTGCAATTACAGCTGCAAGTCAATTGGGGTATGTCTTTATCAGTTTTGTACATTGAAAGACTGAAATTCTTGCCCATTCTTCCTTGGCAAACAGCTCGAGCTCAGTGAGGTTTGATGGAGATCGTTTGTGAACAGCAGTTTTCAGCTCTTTCCACAGATTCTCGATTGGATTGAGGTCTGGACTTTGACTTGGCTATTCTAACACCTGGATATGTTTATTTGTGAACCATTCCATTGTAGATTTTGCTTTATGTTTGGCATCATTGTCTTGTTGGACAGAAGACTCGCTACACTCATCAGGAGGGCGTTAAACTAGAAGAAGAGGGGACGGGAAGAAAAACATTAGACTTGAACAAAGAAGATCCAGGAAAACATACTCAGAAGGGAGGTAAGAACATTTCTAAAACAATCCACAGTGAGGAGATTGGAACAAAACAAAATCCTCTAAACTGCATGCTCGCAAACGCTAGAAGCCTGACAAACAAGATGGAAGAACTAGAAGCAGAAATATCTACAGGTAACTTTGACATAGTGGGAATAACCGAGACATGGTTAGATGAAAGCTATGACTGGGCAGTTAAATTACAGGGTTACAGTCTGTTTAGAAATGATCGTAAAAATCGGAGAGGAGGAGGGGTTTCTCTCTATGTAAAGTCTTGTCTAAAGTCCACTTTAAGGGAGGATATTAGCGAAGGAAATGAGGATGTCGAGTCCATATGGGTCGAAATTCATGGAGGGGAAAAATGGTAACAAAATTCTCATTGGGGTCTGTTACAAACCCCCAAATATAACAGAAACCATGGAAAGTCTACTTCTAAAGCAGATAGATGAAGCTGCAACCCATAATGAGGTCCTGGTTATGGGGGACTTTAACTACCCGGATATTAACTGGGAAACAGAAACCTGTGAAACCCATAAAGGCAACAGGTTTCTGCTAATAACCAAGAAAAATTATCTTTCACAATTGGTGCAGAATCCAACCAGAGGAGCAGCACTTTTAGACCTAATACTATCTAAAAGACCTGACAGAATAACAAATCTGCAGGTGGTCGGGCATCTAGGAAATAGCGACCACAATATTGTACAGTTTCACCTGTCTTTCACTAGGGGGACTTGTCAGGGAGTCACAAAAACACTGAACTTTAGGAAGGCAAAGTTTGACAAGCTTAGAGATGCCCTTAATCTGGTAGACTGGGACAATATCCTCAGAAATAAGAATACAGATAATAAATGGGAAATGTTTAAGAACATCCTAAATAGGCAGTGTAAGCGGTTTATACCTTGTGGGAATAAAAGGACTAGAAATAGGAAAAACCCAATGTGGCTAAACAAAGAAGTAAGACAGGCAATTAACAGTAAAAAGAAAGCATTTGCACTACTAAAGCAGGATGGCACCATTGAAGCTCTAAAAAACTATAGGGAGAAAAATACTTTATCTAAAAAACTAATTAAAGCTGCCAAAAAGGAAACAGAGAAGCACATTGCTAAGGAGTAGTGTTGAGCATTCCGATACCGCAAGTATCGGGTATCGGCCGATACTTGCGGTATCGGAATTCCGATACCGAGATCCGATATTTTTGTGATATCGGGTATCGGTATCGGAAGTGTAAAATAAAGAATTAAAATAAAAAATATTGTTATATTCACCTCTCCGGCGGCCCCTGGACATCTGCGCGAGGAACCGGCGTCCGGCACGGCTTCTTTCTTCGAAATGCGCGCCTTTAGGACCTGTGGTATGACGTCCCGGCTTCTGATTGGTCGCGTGCCGCCCATGTGACCGCCACGCGACCAATCAGAAGCCGGGACGTCATTCCACAGGTCCTAAAGGCGCGCATTTTGAAGAAAGAAGCCGTGCCGGACGCCGGATCCTCCCGCTGATGTCCAGGGGCCGCCGGAGAGGTGAATATAACAATATTTTTTATTTTAATTCTTTATTTTACACTTTAATATGCATCCCAGGGCCTGAAGGAGAGTTTCCTCTCCTTCAGACCCTGGGATCCATGAGGATACATTCCGATACTTGATGTCCCATTGACTTGTATTGGTATCGGATATCGGTATCGGCGATATCCGATATTTTTCGGGTATCGGCCGATACTATCCGATACCGATACTTTCAAGTATCGGACGGTATCGCTCAACACTACTTCTGACGCTAAATTTTATGGTGAGGACACAGGAGAGGTTTTCATCTGATGACTCTTACATGAAGGCCATATTTGTGCAGGTTTCTCTGAACAGTGGAATAATGTACCACAACTCCAGAATCTTCTAAACCTTTCCGTAGGTCTTTTGCAGCCATGCGGGATTTCTGAATTGCCTCTCTTTGCAATCCTATGGCTGAAATTGAGACCTTATCTTGACCTTCATTTTTCCTGTTAACTTCCATTTCTTAATTGCATTTCAAACTGAGGAAAGGGCAACTTGAAAATACTTTGCCATCTTCTTTCTTTCTTTATTTTCATTTATTTTACCCAGTTATATAGCGCCATTAATTCCACAGAGAGACACTGTTCCCGTTGGAACTCAAAATCTACATTCCATATCAATATATATTTGGAGTGTGGAAAAAAAATGTAGAACCCAGTGGTAACACTGGGAGAGCATAAAAACTCCCTTCAGATATTGTCTTTGGTTGGATTTGAAATGAGGACCCCAGCGCTGCAAAGCGACAATGCTAACTACTAAGCCACGTTCTTATTGCGTTCTCTCGCTTTATGGGCCTCCACCATTTTCATTTTCAGAGTGCTAGGCAGCGCTTAGAAGAACCTATGGCTGCAGTTTTTTGGCACATTGTTAGAGGAGGCTAGGTTTTTATAAAGCTAAGAACTTTGCATCACCTGGCCTTTCCTAGCAATGAAAGTGAACAAGCCAAGGGCTATTTGACCAAGAAGGAGAGTGATGGGGTGCTACGACAGATGACCTGGCCTCCACAGTCATGAGACCTGAACCCAATTAAGATGGTTTGGGGTGAGCAGGACCGCAGAGTGAAGGCAAAAGGGCCAACAAGTGCTAAGTATCTCTGGGAACTCCTTCAAGATTGCTGGAAGACCAATCCTGTTGACTACCTCTTGAAGCTCATCAAGAGAATGCCAAGAGTGTGCAAAGCAGTCATCAAAGCAAAAGGTGGCTACTTTGAAGAACCTATAATAAAATGACATAATTTCAGTTGTTTCACACTTTTTTGTTAAGTATATAATTCCACATGTGTTAATTCATAGTTTTGATGCCTTCAGTGTGAATGTACAATTTTCATAGTCATAAAAATACAGAAAAATCTTTAAATGAGAAGGTTTGTCCAAACTTTTGGTCTGTACTGTATGTAATGACAGAAAGTTTGCTCTACTCATCGAACTTTTTGTCTCATTACAAACGCTTCTAGCAACTCTCCTTACAGTGCTGTCAACTTTGCTTTACTGCCCTTTTTCCCACACTGGCTGTGTGAGATGAAATCTAAGGACATGTATGTAATTACATTTGTGTCTGCTCTACTTCTGGCACTTAGTAAGCACACACAGCACTGCAATGAGATCAGGAGAGCATATTGTCACTCATTACATGTCTCACAATAGTAATGCTCCTTTAATTTAAACTAAGCTCTGGAAGCAGATTCTTGTAGAGATCTGTATCCAGCTCATAAGTCTTAACAGCTCATTTACGGATAAAGAAATCTCTAAAATAAGACATCAGATCACAGATATTAAGGTGTTCTTTTATTCAACTTTCTATGACCTTAATGATCATGATGAAAATTTAAGATGGTTGATCCTGCTAACATTCCCTTTAACAACATCATTCATCAATTCCGTTTAGTAATTTAGTTTAAGATACTGTAGTCAAATTTTTCTATTGGTGAATTTTTTCATATTCAAATTGTAATTTTTCTTCACATTAGGAAAAGTCCAGGGTTGAATACAGCACTTTGTAAACATTTTCATCTGAATTTCATGCACTTAGACAACGTATACTGTAACTCTGATGGGTAATTTATAAAGATGTCCAAATTTAGGAAATTAACAAAACTAAATTCTAGAATAGCTAGATCCTGTTCTTGTTTAGTATTGCATCACCATTATATATTTTAAATTATTCCAATTTCCTTATTTTATACACTGTTAATAAGACACTTTACACTTATGGTACTGCTGTTCACACATATTAGATATACTATGCAGTATTTTATCTTTCAAGGGTGGACATTGATTTCAAGACTATTTTTTCCTTTACATAAAATAAATAAAACATGTAATTAGACCATGAGTACTGAAACTTCATATAATATACTGTATCGTAATCTGTAGTGACCCGTTTAGGACTCTGTGGCATGCCGTACTTGCAATGCTTTTCTTAGCTAGGAACATTTCAGTCACAATTTCCATTTTAATGAGCGGTCATTGAGAAATTGCTATGTTTCATGATAGGTTCATTGTGTCAGATGACAGCACGGTACACATAATTTTTCATAAACTGCTCTCAGAATTGTACAGAGATAATTGGATTTCCATAAGTTATTTTTCAAATAATATATATTGAGCAGTGACCTTTGAATATGTATATATATAAATATATATTTTTTTAAAATTAGAGATGAATAATTCTATTCGAGCACAATTGAATCCAACTCAAATAGTACCAAAATGAACATTCATCAGTATGCATTTTTTTTTTAAATTCACTTTCGCATTTTTCCAACAATATGGCGTATGAATGGACAGGGCCATCAAAAAGGTTAAAATATAAAGATCTACTATATAATTATCTAAGGGTCACTTCCGTCTTTCTGTCTGTCCTTCTTTCTGTCATGGATATTCATTGGTCGCGGCCTCTGTCTGTCATGGAAATCCAAGTTGCTGATTGGTCGCGGCAAAACAGCCATGACCAATCAGCGACGGGCACAGTCCGGAAGAAAATGGCCGCTCCTTACTCTCCGCAGTCAGTGCCCAGCGCCCGCATACTCCCCTCCAGTCACCGCTCACACAGGGTTAAGGCCGGTGGTAACGGACCGCGCTATGCCATGGGTAATGCACTCCATAACCGCTGCTATTAATCCTGTGTGTCCCAAACTTTTAACTATTGATGCTGCCTATGCGGCATCAATAGTAAAAAAAAATGTAATGTTAAAAATAATAAAAAAACAAAAAACCTGCTATTCTCACCTTCCGTAGTCCGCCGAGCCGCTCGCGCCGGCCGCCATCTTCCATTCCCGCCGATGCTTTGTGAAATTTCCCAGAAGACTTAGTGGTCTCGGGAGACCGCTAAGTCATCTGGGTAATTTTGCAATGCATTCTGGGAACGGAAGATGGCGGCAGCCGCGCGCGTATTGCCAGAGCTTCGGTGGATCCTAGGGGGTGAGTATATAACTATTTTTTATTTTAATTGTTTTTTTAACAGGGATATGGTGCCCACACTGCTGTATACTATGTGGGCTGTGTTAGATACCGTGTGGCTGCTATATACTACATAGGCAATGTTATATACTGCATGGGCTGTGTGATATACTCAGTGAGCTGTGCTATATATTACATGGCCACTGTTATATACTGCGTGGGCAGTGTTATATACTACGTGGCTGCTATATACTGCGTGGGCTGTGCTATATATTATGTGGCCAATGTTATATACTGCCTGGCCTGTGTTAAATAGTACGTCGCCTGTGTTATATACTGCGTGGCTGCTATATACTGCGTGGGCTGTGTTATATAGTACGTGGCTGTGTTATATACTGCGTAGCCACTGTTATATATTGTGTGGCCTGTATTATTGCATCGGGTATTCTACAATATGTATGTATATAGCAGCCACATAGTATATAGCAAAGGCCATGTAGTATTTGTCTGCTATATACTACATAGCTCCTATATACTACGTGGCCTGTGCTATATACTATGTGGCTGCTATATACATAGATAAATACATATTCTAGAATACCCAATGTGTTAGAATCGGGCCACCATCTAGTAAATTATATTCACCCTACCGCTCACCTCTGTACTCCTTCAGTAGCCAAATGTGCCAGTCTAGCGTGAGGAGGCACGGGCATTCAGTGCTTGAAGCAGTGATAAGAAGAGTATGGGTGAGGTGCTGGAGAGGTGAGTATAAGAATTTTTATATTTTTTTTTACATCTTACATAAGTTTTATATATTAAAAGTTAAATTTTAGGTCCCAGTTTGCTGGTATTTCTTTATTATTTTTGTAACATCCTAAATTATTCCCCTGATAGGATAGTGTTTGCTGTTTTCTGATTAAATTGTGTTGGATATGGCAGGATTCTTGAAAACAGGGATAGATACCAAACACTGGCTTAAGGAAGTTAAAAACATATTCTCTGATTGGGATTTCACACAGAAAAAAATATGCTCCATCCTCTGCTACTCTATTCTGCTTTCAAGGCGCTCAAAAGAATTAACAAAAATCAAATAATTTCATGGTGGGAAGTACAAGGGTTGGAAAACTATATACAGTGCCTTGCGAAAGTATTCGGCCCCATGGAACTTTTCAACCTTTTCCCATATGTCATGCTTCAAACATACAGATACCAAATATAAATTTTTGGTGAAGAATCAACAACAAGTGGAACACAATTGTGAAGTTGAACGAAATTTATTGCTTATTTTAAATATTTGTGGAAATTCAAAAACTGAAAAGTGGGAGTGCAATATTATTCAGCACCTTTAACTTAATACTTTGCTGTGCCACTTTTTGCTGCAAATACAAGTCGCAAATGCAAGTCACTTGGGCAATGTCTCTTTCAGTTTTGTACATCGAGAGACTGAAATTCTTGCCCATTCTTCCTTGGCAAACAGCTCGAGCTCATTGAGGTTTGATGGAGACCATATGTGAACAGCAGTTTTCAGCTCTTTCCACAGATTCTCAATTGGATTGAGGTCTGGACTTTGACTTGGCTATTCTAACACCTGGATAAGTTTATTTGTGAACCATTCCATTGTAGATTTTGCTTTATGATTGGAATCATTGTCTTGTTGGAAGACAAATCTCCGTCCCAGTCTCAGGTCTTTTGCAGACTCCAA
Organism: Ranitomeya imitator; assembly: GCF_032444005.1. Taxonomy (NCBI): domain Eukaryota; kingdom Metazoa; phylum Chordata; class Amphibia; order Anura; family Dendrobatidae; genus Ranitomeya; species Ranitomeya imitator. The sequence goes on along the minus strand of NC_091286.1, from coordinate 323,627,403 downwards.
CAGGTTTTCTTCAAGAATGGTCCTGTATGTGGCTCCATCCATCTTCCCATCAATTTTAACCATCTTCCCTGTCCCTGCTGAAGAAAAGCAGGCCCAAACCATGATACTGCCACCACCATGTTTGACAGTGGGATTGGTGTGTTCAGGGTGATGAGTTGTGTTGCCTTTGCGACAAATATATCATTTGGCATTGCTGCCAAAATGTTCGATTTTGGTTTCATCTGACCAGACCACCTTCTTCCACATGTTTGGTGTATTTCCCAGGTGGCTTGTTGCCTACTTTAAACAACACTTTTTATGAATATCTTTGAGAAATGGCTTTCTTCTTGCCACTCTTCCATAAAGACCAGATTTGTGCAATGTACGACTGATTGTTATCCTATGGACAGACTGTCCCACCTCAGCTGTAGATCTCTGCAGTTCATCCAGAGTGATCATGGGCCAGCCGGGTCTTGGTAGATTTGCAGTGGTATGATACTCATTCCATTTCAATATGATCACTTGCACAGTGCTCCTTGGGATGTTTAAAGTTTTGATAATCATTTTGTATCCGAATCCGGCTTTAAACTTCTCCACAACAGTATAATGGACCTGCCTGTCATGCTCCTTGGTCTTAATGATGCTCTCTGTGCTTCAAACAGAACCCCGAGTCTATCACAGAGCAGGTGCATTTATACAGAGACTTGATTACACACAGGTGGAATATATTTATCATCATTAGGCATTTAGGACAACATTGGATCATTCACAGATACAGAATGAACTTCTGGATTGAGTTTGCTGCACTGAAAGTAAAGGGGCTGAATAATATTGCACGCCCCACTTTTCAGTTTTTGAATTTCCACAAAAATTTAAAATCACCAATAAACTTCGATCAGCTTCACAATTGTGTTCCACTTGTTGTTGATTCTTCACCAAAAATTTACATTTGGTATCTTTGTGTTTGAAGCATGATATGTGGGAATAGGTTGAAAAGGTCCATGGGGGCGAATAATTTCGCAAGGCACTGTAAAAGCTGGCATTGTGACTCGCCACTAGTGATGAGCGAATATACTTGTTACTTGAGATTTCTCAAGCATGCTTGGGGGGTCCTCCGAGTATTTTTTAGTGCTTGGAGATTTAGTTTTTCTTGCAGCAGCTGAATGATTTACATCTGTTAGCCAGCATAAGTACATGTGGGGGTTGCCTGGTTGGTATGGAATCCCCACATGTACTCAGGGGCCCTGCAATGGGGAGCCCAATGGCCCTTTCATATGAAAATTTGCTCCTTGGCTGTTGTGAGGAAACCATGGACTTTGTAGACAGGCTAATTGTTGGCCGTGACCTTATAGTCCTATGGCTTAGATACATTGATAATGTATTCAAAATTTTGAAGGTGACTATGGTTCCTTTGTTAATTTTGTAGAAAATCTTAATGTCAATTAGATTGGGTTGGTATTTACTTTTGAGGCCAATACCACAACATTGCCCTTTTTGGATATACTTATCAACAAAACATCAAAGGAACTTTTGAGTACAAGTACATATAGAAAACCAACAGCCATAAACTCCCTTTTCAGATGGGAGAGTGGCCATCCATTTGCACAAAAAAAGAGGTTTTCCAAAAGGACAACTTTTAAGGATCAGGAGGAATTGTTCTGACTTGCATACTTTTAAAGAACAAGCATGTAATACTCAGAGGAGATTCTTAGAAAGGAGTTCCCAGAAAAAAATTGTAAGTGAGGCATGAAGAGAAGCACTCAAAAATGATAGAACAAAATTACTTACCCACACTCCAGAAACACCTAAGGAGAATAATTACATCCGATTTATCAGATTAATAACTGCCTTTAATAATGTGACAGGACACATTATGACTATCCTGCAAAAAATTGGGCTGTTGTAAAGCTGGATAATGATACAGGAAACTAATTGACTTCAACCCCAAAAGATCATATACAAAAAAGACGGATCCTTTAGAGATTGACTGCAGAGTCATCGCAACTGGAAAAACTTTCCACAGCAACACATCAGGAACACAATACAAAATTAGATCCTTTATTAATTGTCAAAGCAAGGGAATAGTCTACAAATAGTGTTGAGCGATACCTTCCGATATCGGAAAGTATCGGTATCGGTTTGGATCGGCCGATATTCAAAAAATATCGGATATCGCCGATACCGATACCCGATCCCAATGCAAGTCAATGGGACCAAAATATCGGAATTAAAATAAACCCTTTCTTTCCTTGTAGGTTCATTCTACATGAAGGAAAACAACTAAGAATAATGTAGGATGTATTGGGGGAGGTGGCGGAGACATTAAAGGCAATGAGGATTAGCCCAATCAAATAGAATAGCATGATTTTTTTTTTTTTAAAGACGTTCGGATTGAAAAAGATATTGACTATGTAAATTTTTTTTTATTTTGTCAGATATTGATGTTTCACTATTCCACGACCTTCCCCTTCTTTTTTTTCCTTTTCCCACACTTTCATCTTCATCATCATCAGCATCTTTGACATCAACTTCTTCACCTTATTCATCTTCTTCTTCATCTTCTACCTATTTTTTTTTTTTATTACATTCTTCATATTCATTTTATTCAACTATTATTATTCTTCCTATTCTACATATTCTTTTTATTCCACTGTTATTATTCTTCCTATTCTACTTCTTCATCATATTCTCATTTGTGACAGGCATTCCCGTAGTTGTTATCTATAAAAGTTGGAAGATTACACCTTCCGTTCTGCCAGTCACAAAAGTTACATTTGTCCGCGTTCAGTTTGGCCTGCAGCATCAGGCTTTATCCAGGGGCACCACGAGGAGGAACGGACTCACCCCCATACACTGCTTAGTCTTCTTCTGCATATAATTTAGATAATATCTTTTGCTCTGATATTAAGTCTTATGCTTAATGTTCTTCTGCTCTTTGTTCTGCAGCCTCTTGTTCTTCTGCTTCTCGGTCTTCCATGTCGTCGTCTCCAGGGTCGTCGTCTTCAGTGTCGTCATCTCCGCCGTCGTCGTCTCCGCCGTCGTCGTCTCCGCCGTCGTCGTCGTCTCCGCCGCCGTCGTCGTCGTCGTCTCCGCCGTCGTCGTCGTCGTCATCGGGGTGGTCTTCCGGGTCGTCGTCGTCGTCGTCATCGGGGTGGTCTTCCGGGTCGTCGACTTTAGGGTCTTAAACTTGGAAATGTAGCAGAAGGTACAAGAAGGCTGAGAAAATGCCAAGAACCAGCTGATGGAACTGGAACTCGGATGGCTACCCGAAGGTTCAAGAGCCTATGGAACTACCGAGGACCAGCTGACGTTACTGGAACCCGGTTACTAAGCAGGAGGTACCCGTGCTAAAAAGCACTACCAAGGACCACCTGACGTTGGTGGAACTTGGATACCCAGAATGAGGCACCTAAGCCAAAGGCTCTGCCCGGAACCAGCTGACGTTACTGGAACCAGGATGGGGAGCAGAAGGTACAAGAGCAAAAGACACTGCCTAGAACCAGCTGACGGTGCTGGAACCAGGTGGTGGACCCGAAGGCCCACAGGAGAGGAGAGAACAGCTAGGCCGCGAGGCAGCCGCAGTTACCGAACCCCAACAGTCCTACAGGGTGAGCTGGGCCTACTGGCACTACAGAACCAGCCTTGACTACCAGTTCACGCAGCCCACATAGGAAGCTCCTAAACTGGAGGCACCCTGGAGTTGGCTAACTCGACCGCACCACGACGGGGCAAGCATAGGCGTCTCAGTGAAGTTGACACAACCCGGAAACAGCTGACGGTGCTGAAACCAGGCTTGGCACGAGGGAGTACCTGTGAGAAGAACACTGCCGAGAACCAGCTGGCGGTGCTGGAACCCAGATGCGTTGCCCCAGTGTGCAAGAGCCAATGGCACGACCGAGGACCAGCTGACGGTGCTGGAACCCGGTTACTAAGCTGTAGGTGCCCGTGCTTAAAAGCACTACCAAGGACCGCCTGGCGTTGGCGGAACTCGGATACCCAGGAGGAGGCACCTAAGCCAAAGGCTCGGCCCGGAACCAGCTGACGGTGCTGGAACCAGGTGGTGGACCCGAAGGTCCACAGGAGAGGAGAGAACAGCTAGACCGCGAGGCAGCCGCAGTTACCGAACCCCAACAGTCCTACAGGGGGAGATGGGCCTACTGGCACTACGGAACCAGCCTTGACTACCAGTTCACGCAGCCCACATAGGAAGCTCCTAAACTGGAGGCACCCTGGAGTTGGCTAACTCGACCGCACCACGACGGGGCAAGCATAGGCGTCTCAGTGAAGTTGACACAACCCGGAAACAGCTGACGGTGCTGAAACCAGGCTTGGCACGAGGGAGTACCTGTGACAAGAACATTGCCGAGAACCAGCTGGCGGTGCTGGAACCCGGATGCGTTGCCCCAGTGTGCAAGAGCCAATGGCACGACCGAGGACCAGCTGACGGTGCTGGAACCCGGTTACTAAGCTGTAGGTGCCCGCGCTTAAAAGCACTACCAAGGACCGCCTGGCGTTGGCGGAACTCGGATACCCAGGAGGAGGCACCTAAGCCAAAGGCTCGGCCCGGAACCAGCTGACGGTGCTGGAACCAGGTGGTGGACCCGAAGGTCCACAGGAGAGGAGAGAACAGCTAGGCCGCGAGGCAGCCGCAGTTACCGAACCCCAACAGTCCTACAGGGGGAGCTGGGCCTACTGGCACTACAGAACCAGCCTTGACTACCAGTTCACGCAGCCCACATAGGAAGCTCCTAAACTGGAGGCACCCTGGAGTTGGCTAACTCGACCGCACCACGACGGGGCAAGCATAGGCGTCTCAGTGAAGTTGACACAACCCGGAAACAGCTGACGGTGCTGAAACCAGGCTTGGCACGAGGGAGTACCTGTGACAAGAACACTGCCGAGAACCAGCTGGCGGTGCTGGAACCCGGATGTGTTGCCCCAGTGTGCAAGAGCCAATGGCACGACCGAGGACCAGCTGACGGTGCTGGAACCTGGTTACTAAGCTGTAGGTGCCCGCGCTTAAAAGCACTACCAAGGACCGCCTGGCGTTGGCGGAACTCGGATACCCAGGAGGAGGCACCTAAGCCAAAGGCTCGGCCCGGAACCAGCTGACGGTGCTGGAACCAGGTGGTGGACCCGAAGGTCCACAGGAGAGGAGAGAACAGCTAGGCCGCGAGGCAGCCGCAGTTACCGAACCCCAACAGTCCTACAGGGGGAGCTGGGCCTACTGGCACTACAGAACCAGCCTTGACTACCAGTTCACGCAGCCCACATAGGAAGCTCCTAAACTGGAGGCACCCTGGAGTTGGCTAACTCGACCGCACCACGACGGGGCAAGCATAGGCGTCTCAGTGAGCTTGACACAACCCGGAAACAGCTGACGGTGCTGAAACCAGGCTTGGCACGAGGGAGTACCTGTAACAAGAACACTGCCGAGAACCAGCTGGCGGTGCTGGAACCCGGATGCGTTGCCTTGCCTATTAAAGATTGTCTTCCTAGAGCCCCAACTAGCGGTGTTGGAGCAAAGGGTAAGCAGGGGGAGATGAGTGTAGGCCGAAGCCTGCACTGGAGGCAGCTTTGTGTCTGCGTTGCGTTTGCAGGACACTTTGCCGGCTACACACTGGGGGAACAGCTGGCTTTGCTGAACCCCACTAACACAATGGCGTGTGTTTTTCTCTGTGCAGCTAGCACTTGCGGGCAAAAACTAGCGATGTTAGAGCCCGTGTTGAAGCAGGAGGAGGAGGAGAGGAGCAGAGTGTAGGCCGAAGCCTAGTTGAACCAATTTCAAAGGAAACCTTTAACCCCCCCCTCAGGTGTTACAAAGTACAAGAGACACACCTTGTGCAGTATTAATGCTGCACAAGTGAAAGGTTGCTCTATTAATTTGTCTACTTGCACACGCTGAATGAAAGACATACACAATTTACCCCATTCTACAGTCAAACTGTAGTGGATGCGTGACTTGGTTTTTTGATGAGACGCAGCACAGGTGTCCAAAATAACGCCTTGGTGCTTGGCGCAGCTTCCTGAGCGTTGTTATTTGCTGTAAAGGAGTCTGCGCTCTTGTGTTATCCCTTGGCAATGCCCTGTTAGCGCTGCCCATCTTATGACATCATTTCATGTTGGCCGGTGCGGTTAACGATGGCCATAAATCCCAGACCCACAGTGTCTTTTCATAAAGCCACACTGCGGTGCTGGGATTCGTGGCCTTGAGCAGTAAATATTTTGGCCGCTCACACACGTCCTTACACCTGCTTCAGACTGGGCGGCCTCTGCTGATCCCTTCTCGCATGCCGCGGCCATGAGGCTGCACAGTCTGAAGAAGGCGGAAGAAGATGAGTTAAGACAGGCGAAGATATGCACTGCTCGTGCCCATCAATCACACCCTCGCAGTCAAAATAAGTAAGACAACGAGGAGCATTTTATTCAGGCAGGGCGGACGAACAGGCGCAAGTAGCCAACCAATGATGTCAGAAGACGGGAAGCGCTACCAAGGGGGGTGCTGCGTATCATTAGAAAGGAAAGTCACACCTCAGGGACAGTGGAATGGTCTCAAAGAGACACATTTTGTACGTGTTGAGTTCCACGTGGGCAAGGAGAAAACATCAGCCACCTTGTACAAATGCAGCAGTACTGCTGTACAAGGTGGCTGTTATACATAGAAACACCTGGGGGTGGGGGCCAGGCTCCCTTCAATTTCAGTTCATGTGCCTGCGTGGCGTTTGCAGGTCACGTTGCAAGCTACACAGCAGGGGAACAGCTGGCGTTGCTGAACCCCACTGACACATTGACTGGTGTTTTTCTCTGTGCAGATCGCATGTCCGGGCAAAAACTGGCGGTGTTAGAGCCCAGGGTCAGCAGGAGGAGGAGGAGAGGAGCAAAGTGTAGGCCGAAGCCTGCACTGGTGGCAGCTTTTGGTCGGTTGTGCCAGCGTGGCTTGTGCTGGACACGATGCCGGCTACACAGCGGGGGAACAGCTGGCGGTGCTGAACCCCACTAACACATTGGCTGGTGTTTTTCTCTGTGCAGCTAGCATTTCCGGGCAAAAACTAGCGGTGTTTGAGCCCAGGGTCAGCAGGAGGAGGAGAGGAGCAAAGTGTAGGCCGAAGCCTGCACTGGTGGCAGCTTTTGGTCGGTTGTGCCAGCGTGGCTTTTGCTGGACACGATGCCGGCTACATAGCGGGGGAACAGCTGGCGGTGCTGAACCCCACTAACACATTGGCTGGTGTTTTTCTCTGTGCAGCTAGCATTTCCGGGCAAAAACTAGCGTTGTTAGAGCCCAGGGTCAGCAGGAGGAGGAGAGGAGCAGAGTGTAGGCCGAAGCCTAGTTGAACCAATTTCAAAGGTTACCTTTAACCCCCCCTCAGGTGTTACAAAGTACAAGAGCCACTCCTTCTGCAGCATTAATGCTGCACAAGTAAAAGGTTGCTCTATTAATTTGTCTACTTGCACACGCTGAATGCAACACGTACACTATTTAGCCCATTATACTGTTAAACAGTAGTGGAGGCGTGACTTGTCTTTTTAAAGAAAAGCAGCACAGGTGTCGAAAATAACACCTTTTTGCATGGGCGCAGCTTCCTGAGCGTTGTTAGTTGCTGTACAGGAGTCTGCGCTCTTGTGATCCCTTGGCTATGCGCTGTGAGCGCTTCCTGTCTTATGACCTCATTTCATGTTGGCCGTTGCGGTTAGCGGTGGACATGAATCCCAGACCCACAGTGTGTTTTCAAAAAATCACACTGCGTGGCTGGGATTCGTGGCCTTGTGCAGTAAATATGTTTGACGCTCACACATGTCCTTACACCTGCTTCAGACTGGGCGGCCTCATCTGATCCCTTATCGCCTGCCGCGGCCATGAGGACACCCAGTCTGAAGAAGGCGGAAGGAGATGAGTGAACACAGGCAAACATATGCACTGCACATGCCCATCAATAACACCCTCGCTGTCCAAAAAAATAAGACACCGAGGGGCGTTGTTTCGAGCAGGGGAGATGCACAGGCGCAGCCAGCTAACCAATGATGTCAAAAGACGGGCAGCGCTAACAAGGGTGGTGCTGCGTGTCATTACAAAGGAAAGTCACACCTCAGGGACATTGTAATGGTCTCTAATGAGAAACATTTTGTACGTGTTGAGTTCCACGTGGGCAAGGAGAAAAAGTCAGCCACCTTGTACAAATGCAGCAGTACTGCTGTACAAGGTGGCTGTTATACATAGAAACACCTGGGGGTGGGGGGCAGGCTCCCTTCAATTTCAGTTCATGTGCCTGCGTGGCGTTTGCAGGTCACGTTGCAAGCTACACAGCAGGGGAACAGCTGGCGTTGCTGAACCCCACTGACACATTGACTGGTGTTTTTCTCTGTGCAGATTGCATGTCCGGGCAAAAAATAGCGGTGTTAGAGCCCAGGGTCAGCAGGAGGAGGAGGAGAGGAGCAAAGTGTAGGCCGAAGCCTGCACTGGTGGCAGCTTTTGGTCGGTTGTGCCAGCGTGGCTTGTGCTGGACACGATGCCGGCTACACAGCGGGGGAACAGCTGGCGGTGCTGAACCCCACTAACACATTGGCTGGTGTTTTTCTCTGTGCAGCTAGCATTTCCGGGCAAAAACTAGCGGTGTTTGAGCCCAGGGTCAGCAGGAGGAGGAGAGGAGCAAAGTGTAGGCCGAAGCCTGCACTGGTGGCAGCTTTTGGTCGGTTGTGCCAGCGTGGCTTTTGCTGGACACGATGCCGGCTACATAGCGGGGGAACAGCTGGCGGTGCTGAACCCCACTAACACATTGGCTGGTGTTTTTCTCTGTGCAGCTAGCATTTCCGGGCAAAAACTAGCGTTGTTAGAGCCCAGGGTCAGCAGGAGGAGGAGAGGAGCAGAGTGTAGGCCGAAGCCTAGTTGAACCAATTTCAAAGGTTACCTTTAACCCCCCCTCAGGTGTTACAAAGTACAAGAGCCACTCCTTCTGCAGCATTAATGCTGCACAAGTAAAAGGTTGCTCTATTAATTTGTCTACTTGCACACGCTGAATGCAACACGTACACTATTTAGCCCATTATACTGTTAAACAGTAGTGGAGGCGTGACTTGTCTTTTTAAAGAAAAGCAGCACAGGTGTCGAAAATAACACCTTTTTGCATGGGCGCAGCTTCCTGAGCGTTGTTAGTTGCTGTACAGGAGTCTGCGCTCTTGTGATCCCTTGGCTATGCGCTGTGAGCGCTTCCTGTCTTATGACCTCATTTCATGTTGGCCGTTGCGGTTAGCGGTGGACATGAATCCCAGACCCACAGTGTTTTTTTAAAAAATCACACTGCGGTGCTGGGATTCTTGCCCTTGTGCACTAAATATGTTTGCCGCTCACACATGTCCTTACACCTGCTTCAGACTGGGCGCCCTCATCTGATCCCTTATCGCATGCCGCGGCCATGAGGACACCCAGTCTGAAGAAGGCGGAAGGAGATGAGTGAACACAGGCAAACATATGCACTGCACATGCCCATCAATAACACCCTCGCATCCAAAATATGAGACAACGAGGGGCGTTGTGTCGGGCAGGGCGGACGCACAGGCACAGGCAGCCAACCAATGATGTCAGAAGACGGGCAGCGCTAACAATGGGGGTGCTGCGTGTCATTAAAAAGGAAAGTCACACCTCAGGGACATTAGCATTGGTCTCTAATGAGACACATTTTGTACGTGTTGAGTTCCACGTGGGCAAGGAGAAAACATCAGCCACCTTGTACAAATGCAGCAGTACTGCTATACAAGGTGGCTGTTATACATAGAAACACCTGGGGGTGGGGGGCAGGCTCCCTTCAATTTCAGTTCATGTGCCTGCGTGGCGTTTGCAGGTCACGTTGCAAGCTACACAGCAGGGAAACAGCTGGCGTTGCTGAACCCCACTAACACATTGGCTGGCGTTTTTCTCTGTGCAGCTAGCATTTCCGGGCAAAAACTAGCGTTGTTAGAGCCCAGGGTCAGCAGGAGGAGGAGAGGAGCAGAGTGTAGGCCGAAGCCTAGTTGAACCAATTTCAAAGGTTACCTTTAACCCCCCCTCAGGTGTTACAAAGTACAAGAGCCACTCCTTCTGCAGCATTAATGCTGCACAAGTAAAAGGTTGCTCTATTAATTTGTCTACTTGCACACGCTGAATGCAACACGTACACTATTTGGCCCATTATACTGTTAAACAGTAGTGGAGGCGTGACTTGTCTTTTTAAAGAAAAGCAGCACAGGTGTCGAAAACAACACCTTTTTGCATGGGCGCAGCTTCCTGAGCGTTGTTAGTTGCTGTACAGGAGTCTGCGCTCTTGTGATCCTTTGGCCATGCGCTGTGAGCGCTTCCTGTCTTATGACCTCATTTCATGTTGGCCGTTGCGGTTAGCGGTGGACATGAATCCCAGACCCACAGTGTGTTTTTAAAAAATCACACTGCGGTGCTGGGATTCGTGCCCTGGTGCACTAAATATGTTTGCCGCTCACACATGTCCTTACACCTGCTTCAGACTGGGTGGCCTCATCTGATCCCTTCTCGCATGCCGCGGCCATGAGGCTGCACAGTCACACCTCAGGGACAGTGGAATGGTCTCAAAGAGACACATTTTGTACGTGTTGAGTTCCACGTGGGCAAGGATAAAAAGTCAGCCACCTTGTACAAATGCAGCAGTACTGCTGTACAAGGTGGCTGTTATACATAGAAACACCTGGGGGAGAGGGGGCCAGGCTCCCTTCAATTTCAGTTCATGTGCCTGCGTGGCGTTTGCAGGACACGTTGCCAGCTACACAGCAGGGGAACAGCTGGCGTTGCTGAACCCCACTAACACATTGGCTGGTGTTTTTCTCTGTGCAGCTAGCAGTTCCGGGCAAAAACTACCGGTGTTTGAGCCCAGGGTCAGCAGGAGGAGGAGAGGAGCAAAGTGTAGGCCGAAGCCTGCACTGGTGGAAGCTTTTGGTCGGTTGTGCCAGCGTGGCTTGTGCTGGACACGATGCCGACTACACAGCAGGGGAACAGCTGGCGGTGCTGAACCCCACTGACACATCACCTAGTGTTTTTTCTGTGTAGACAACACTTCCAGGTGTCAACTGACAGTGTTGAAACCCAGGGAATCAAAGAGGAGCAGAGTGTAGGCCGAAGCCTGCAGTGGAGCAAGTTGAAAGGGAACCTTTAACCCCCCCCCCCCCCGGCATTTGTTGCTGAAAGAGCCATCTTGTACAGCAGTAATACTGCACATGGAAAATGGTGGCTCCGAAAATTATGCTCCTTGCAAACGCTGAAGTACACACTCATATAATGTGTCCCCTCACACCGTCAAACCATCCCGGAAGTGGGACTTTCCTTTGTAATGTGACACAGCACAGCCGTCATTCCAACCCCCTTGGTGCCGTGCGCCACCTCCTCAACGTTGTTTGGTTCTGTCACGGAGCCCGCGCTGTAATGTTATCCCTTGGCCATGCACAGTTAGCGGTGCCCGTCTTCTGACATCATTTAGGTGTCAGGCTGGCAGTGCCTGTGCGTCAAAGCTGCCCGAGATCCAACCTTGCAGTGTCATCAAATGTAATCCCACTGCGGGCCAGGGATCCATGGGCATGCGCAGTGCATATCATCGCCTCTCACTCACCTCCTTCATGCTTCTTCAGACTGTGCGGCGTCACGGCCGTGGCATGCTATTAGGGATCAGCTGACGCCGCCTAGTCTGAAGAAACATGAAGAAGGGGAATGAGAGGCTAGTATATGCACTGCGCATGGCCATGGATACCAGGCCCACTGTGGGATCACATTAGACGACACTGCGAGGTGGGATTTCGGGCAGCGTGGACGCACAGGCGCAGCCAGGACGACAACAAATGATGTCAGAGGACGGGCAGCGCAAACTGTGCATGGCCAAGGGATAACATAACAGTGCAGGGTCCATGACGGAATCAAACAACGCTAAGGAGGCAGCGCACGGTGCCAAGGGGGTAGCAATGACGGCTGTGCTGCGTCACATTACAAAGGAAAGTCCCACCTCTGGGACGGTTGGACGGTGTGAGGGGACACATTACATGAGTGTGTAGTTCAGCGTTTCCAAGGAGCATAATTTCAAGAGCGACCTTTCCCTTGTGCAGTATTAGTGCTGCACATGGTGGCTCTTTCAGTAACAAACGCCTAGGGGGGGGGGGGACAGGTCCCCTTACATTTTAGTTGTGCCAGCGTGGCGGTCGCATGACACGTTGCCGGATACACAGCTGGGGATCAGCTGACGTTACTGAACCCCAATAACAGAGGAGCGACTGTTGACTGTGCACACAGCACTTCCAGGCACCAACTGGCGGTGTTAGAGCCCAGGGACAGCAGGAGGAGCAGATTGGAGGTATTACCGCACACACAGCTGGGGATCAGCTGACGTTACTGAACCCCAATAACAGAGGAGCGACTGTTGACTGTGCACACAGCACTTCCAGGCACCAACTGGCGGTGTTAGAGCCCAGGGACAGCAGGAGGAGCAGATTGGAGGTATTACCGCACACACAGCTGGGGATCAGCTGATGTTACTGAACCCCAATAACAGAGGAGCGACTGTTGACTGTGCACACAGCACTTCCAGGCACCAACTGGCGGTGTTAGAGCCCAGGGACAGCAGGAGGAGCAGAGGAACAGAGTGTAGGCCGAAGCCTGATTGGAGCAAGTTGAAAGGGAACCTTTAACCCCCCCCCCAAGACATTTGTAGCTGAAAGAGCCATCTTGTGCAGCGCTAAGGATGCAAAAGGAAAAGGTTGCTCTTTTAATTATGCTCCTTGCAAACACAGAAGTAAACACTAAAAATGTGTCCCCTTATACCGTTAAACCGTCACGGAGGTGCGAATTTCCTTCGTAATGGGACACAGCACAGCTGTCATTCCTATCCCCTTGGTGCCATGTGCTGCCTCCTCAGCGTTGTTTTAAACTGTCACGGAGCCTGCGCTGTTCTGTTATCCCTTGGCCATGCCCAATTAGCGCTGCCTGTCTTCTGACATAATTTGGTGTCAGGCTGTCAGTGCCTGTGCGTCCACGCTGCTCCAGATCCCACCTCGCAGTCTCGTCTAACGTAATCCCACTGCGGGCCTTGGATCCATGGGCATGCACAGTGCATATCCTCGACTCTCACTCCCCTCCTTCCCTCTTCTTCAGACTGTGCGTTGTCACGGCCGTGGCATGCTATTAGGGATCAGCTGATGGCGCACAGTCTAAAGAAGGCGGAGGGAAATGAGCGAGAGCCCGAGGGGAAGATATGCACTGCACATGCCCATGGATCCCAGGTCCGCAGTGTGACTCAATCAGAAGACACTGCGAGGCGGGATCTATGGCAGCGCGGCCGCACAGGCGCAGCCAGCCTGACACCAAATTATGTCAGAAGACAGGCAGCGCAAATAGGGCATGGCCAAGGGATAACAGAACAGCGCAGGCTCCGTGACAGCTTAAAACAACACTGAGGAGGCAGCGCATGGCACCAAGGGGGTAGGAATGACGGCTGTGCTGCGTCACATTACGAAGGAAAGTCCCAGCTCTGGGACGGTATAACGGTATCAGTGAACACATTTTATAAGTGTTAAGTTCTGCGTGTGCAAGGAGCCCAAAAAAAATAGCTACCTTTTCCTTGTGCAGCATTACTGCTGCACAAGATGGCTCTTTCAGTAACAAACGACGGGGGGGGGGGGGGGCAGGTTCCCTTACATTCAGGTTGTTGTGCCAGCGTAGCGGTCGCAGGACACATTGCCGGCTACACAGCTGGGGATCAGCTGACGTTACTGAAACCCAATAACACTGGGTCGTATGTTTTGACTGTGCAGCCTGCACTTCTGAGCCGCAACTGGCGGTGTTGGAGCCCAGGAATAGCATTTCAGGTGGTAGAAAGATGAACACAGCAGAAGACCTGGATGACACCCAATTAATTAATCAGGCATAGGAGTGGCAAATTCCTGCGAGATCCATGCCTGGTTCATTTTCAGGAAAGTAAGCCGGTCAACGTTATCGGAGGATAGTCGCATGCGACGGTCTGTTAGTACACCACCTGCGGCACTAAAGACACGTTCCGATAAGACACTAGCCGCAGGGCAAGCCAGCACCTCCAATGCATACTGACTTAGCTCTGGCCATGTATCCAGCTTAGAGACCCAAAACTTGAACGGGGAAGAGCCGTCGGGGAGTACAGTAAGAGGGCAAGCCATGTAGTCTGTCACCATCTGACGGAACCGTTGCCTCCTGCTGACTGGAGCCGCCGGTGATGGTGTAGACATTTGGGGCGGGCACACAAAAGTGTGCCAGAGTTGTGCCATACTCGGCTTGCCTTGGGCAGAGGCACTGCTTCTGCTCCCTCTTTGGGCAGAGCCTCCCCCACTGCCTCGACGCACTGAGCTGCTTTGTAAAGCACTAGCAGCACTCCTCTCAGTTGGACAGGAGAAGATGATGGAATTCACCAGTGTGTCGTGGTACTCCCGCAATTTACGCTCCCGGGTCAACGCAGGGATGAGGTTTTGGACGTTGTCCCGGTAGCGAGGATCGAGGAGGGTGAACACCCAATAATCAGGCATGTTGAGAATGTGGTCGATGCGGCGGTCATTTCTCAGCCACTGCAGCATAAAATCCACCATGTGCTGCAGAGTGCCAACCGGCCCAGAAACGCTGTCCCCTGCTTGAGACATGATCTCTGCCCGCTCGTCATCACCCCACCCTCGCTGTACACACTGACCACTGGACAATTGTGTCACTCCCTCCTCTGGACGGAGCTCTTCCTCGTCCATTGACTCCTCCTCATCCTCCTCACAAATTGGCCCCTGCGTACCCCTTTGTGAGGAATCACGTGGCGCTGACTCTCCAAAGGCTAATGGAAAAGGTGACTCCTCATCCTCCACCTCTTCCACCACATCATCCCTTAACCCTTGCAAAGTTTGCTGAAGCAGGCAGATAAGGGGGACAGTCATGCTGACTAGTGCATCATCTGCACTTGCCATCCGTGTGGAATAATCAAAAGGACGCAAAACCTGGCAGACGTCCTTCAGAGTGGCCCACTCTGTGGTTGTGAAGTCTGATCGGCGCTGACTGCGACTTCTTTGCGCCTGATGCAGCTGGTACTCCATAACTGCTTGCTGCTGCTCACACAACTGCTCCAACATATGTAACGTGGAATTCCACCGGGTAGGTAGGTCACATATGATGCGGTGTTCCGGAAGGCGGAATCTGCGCTGCAGAGCAGCAATGCGGGATCTGGCCAAGCTGGAACGCCGCAAGTGAGCACACTCTAGGCGGACCTTGTGCAGCAGGGCATCAAGATCCGGATAGTCCCTCAGAAAACTCTGCACAACCAAATTGAGCACATGTGCCAGACATGGGATGTGAGTGAGGTTGCCAAGGGCCAAAGCTGCCACCAGATTTCGGCCATTGTCACACACTACCATGCCTGGCTGGAGATTCGCTGGCAGTAACCACACATCGCTCTCCTGCTTGATGGCATTCCAGAGCTCCTGCGCTGTGTGGCTTCGATGCCCCAATGAAACTAGTTTCAAGACGGCCTGCTGACGTTTGGCCACGGCTGTGCTCATGTCGGTCATAGGTAAACGTTCACGGGTCCATGTGGGGGTGGACTGTGATGGATCCTGCAGAGAGGAATCAGAGGAACTGGTGTAAGAGGAGGAGTCGATGCGTACAGACTGGATTCCTGCAATCCTTGGAGTGGGCAGGACACGTCCTGCGCCACTCGCACGATCTGTACCTGGCTCAACAACATTAACCCAATGGGCAGTGAGGGAAACATATCGCCCCTGTCCATGCTGACTGGTCCACGCATCGGTGGTGAGGTGGACCTTGCTACTGACGGCGTTCAGTAGCGCATGTTTTATGTTTGCCTCAACATGCCTGTGCAGGGCAGGGACAGCCTGCCTGCTGAAGTAAAAGCGGCTGGGCACCTTGTACTGTGGGACTGCCAATGCCATCAAGTCACGGAAGCTGTCAGTCTCCACCAGCCTGAACGAGAGCATTTCCAGGGACAACAGTTTGGCAATGCCTGCATTCAGAGCCTGTGCTCGGGGGTGGTTGGCCGAGAATGCCCGCCTTTTCTCCCATGCCTGTACTACCGATGGCTGTAGAGTAGACTGGGAGTGTGAGGATGACTGGGAAGGTGGTGCTGTGGGTGGAATTACACAAGGTCTCTGGGAGGAAGCCAAACCAGCTGTGCGTGAGCTGGAGGAAGAGGCAACACGAGCTGAAGAGGTGGTAGCTGCCGCTGTTGGTTGGCCTACATCTTCAGTGTGTTTCTGTAACTCCACCGCGTGCCTGGTCCGCACATGTTTCCACATATTTGTGGTATTGAGGTTGCTGACATTTTTCCCTCTTTTTACTTTATGATGACACAGCTTGCATTTGACAAAACAAATGTCATCTGCAACTGTGTCAAAAAAGGACCAGGCACTGCAAGTCTTGGGAGCGCCCTTTTTGGCTTTGGAAAGAGACAGGCTCCTAACGGGTGCCAAAGTGGAGGCTACAGGCTCCGCAGTCTTCCCCCTCCCTCTCCCTCTTTGGCCCGTAAGAGGAAGCTCTTCCTCTGAGCTGCTCCCACCACCTTCCTGTTCCTCACGCCACGATGGGTCAAGGACCTCATCATCTCCACTACCCTCTGCCACCAACTGCTCCTCCTGGGTAGTCTCAGCAGCACAGTACGCACGAGAAAGCGGCACCTGAGTTTCATCATCAGATGCGTACTGCGCTGTGGTCACCGGAGGCACTGGCCCACCTGCCTCTTCAGAGTCAGAGAGAAAAAGGTGTTGGGCATCACTGCACACTGCCTCTTCTTCCATTTCTCCAATGCTGCTTGGCTGGCCCCCTGTTTCCAAGCCAAGAGATTCAGAGAACAGAAGTAGAGACGGCTCCTGTCCTGGGCTCTCTGACTGCCTGGCCAATTTGGCAGGTGGTGAAGAGACAGATGGCTGCTCTCCAGTGCTCTGTGCCTGAGAGGATGTGGCACTAACTGAAGTCGATGCCGAGGCGTTAGCTGCCATCCACCCGACAACGGCTTCAATTTGGTCTTCACGCAGCAGCGGTGCACGGCGCTCTCCGACAAAGCTGCGCATGAAGGACTGTTCCCTGCTGAAACTGAGTGACGACGAGTCACCGGCGCCCGCAGCAGGCACAGAATCACCACGTCCTCTCCCTGCTCCTCTCCCTGCTCCGCGCCCACGCCCACGTGCCTTACTCCCTGCCCTCTTCATCTTGGTTGACAGATAAAGATAAGCAGAAAAGTACTAAGGCCTTAGTGTGCTTATTCCTGTAATGCTCCTCCTAACAGGTGTAAGAAACACTAATGTTGTAAATTGTGGACTAAACTTTATTATTTTTCAAATGTGGCCTACACAAGTGTTAAGTTGTGTTTGGTGAACTTAACTTTTTTTTTGGTGCAGATCGGGCTACAGAGCTAGTTTAAATCACACGGAGACCGTGCAGACAGCCGTAAACGGCGCTGCAAGGCCAAAAAACCCTCCTCTAGGTTATCCTATATAGTGTTTTTCCACTATTTAGCTGGATACAAGTGGAAAGACACTAATAGGAATTTTTTTTTTCAAATTTTAAACTGGCTGCACTATTTGAAAAAAAGGAAAATTTTTCTCAAGGTATGAGCCAGTAACGAACCCTGAGCTGAATCCAACCGGCTATGGCTGCACACAAACTACAGGGCGAGCTGGGCTCACATGGAGACCGTGCAGACAGCCGTAAACGGCGCTGCAAGGCCAAAAAACCCTCCTCTAGGTTATCCTATATAGTGTTTTTCCACTATTTAGCTGGATACGAGTGGAAAGACACTTATAGGATTTTTTTTTTCAAATTTTAAGCAGGCTACACTATTTGAAAAAAAAGGAAAATTTTTCTCAAGGTATGAGCCAGTAACGAACCCTGAGCTGAATCCAACCGGCTATGGCTGCTCACAGACTACAGGGCGAGCTGGGCTCACACAGAGACCGTGCAGACAGCCGTAAACGGCGCTGCAAGGCCCAAAAAAACCCCTCTAGGTTATCCTATGTAGTGTTTTTCCACAATTGAGCTGGAGACTGGTGGAAAGACACTAATAGGAATTTTTTTTTTTCAAATTTTAAACAGGCTACACTATTTGAAAAAAAAGGAAAATTTTTCTCAAGGTATGAGCCAGTAACGAACCCTGAGCTGAATCCAACCGGCTATGGCTGCACACAGACTACAGGGCGAGCTGGGCTCACATGGAGACCGTGCAGACAGCCGTAAACGGCGCTGCAAGGCCAAAAAACCCTCCTCTAGGTTATCCTATATAGTGTTTTTCCACTATTTAGCTGGATACGAGTGGAAAGACACTTATAGGATTTTTTTTTTTTCAAATTTTAAGCAGGCTACACTATTTGAAAAAAAAGGAAAATTTTTCTCAAGGTATGAGCCAGTAACGAACCCTGAGCTGAATCCAACCGGCTATGGCTGCACACAGACTACAGGGCGAGCTGGGCTCACACGGAGACCGTGCAGACAGCCGTAAACGGCGCTGCAAGGCCCTAAAACCCCCCTCTAGGTTATCCTATGTAGTGTTTTTCCACAATAGAGCTGGAGACTGGTGGAAAAACACTAATAGGAAATTTGAGAAAAAATGTGCAGCAGGCTGCACTAAGAGCAAAAAAGAACAACTGTGTGAGGCAGTGTGAACCCCCCCTGAGCTGAATACAACCGGGTATATGGCTGCACACAGACTACAGAGTGAGCTGCACACACACACACACACAGAGACCTTGCAGAACGCTGTTAAAACAGCGCTGCAAGGCAAGAGCAAGGTGAACAGTGAAGAACACACAGCGTTTTGCTAAATTAGCCTTTAGAAAGGAAAATAAAGCAATTAGCAAGCTCAACTGGCCCTCAGTTAGAACACAGCGTCCTGTCCCTAACTGAAATCACAGCAGAGTGAGCGCAAAATGGCGGCAGCGCTTTTTTATAGTGCAGAGTGACATCATTTCAGCAGCCAATCCCAGCCTTGCCAGTACTTACATGCCCACCATGCTAAACAGGATGTGCCCACACTTTCATTCATTCCTCATTGGCTGCTGCGTTCAATTTGAATTCTGGGAACTTCCGATTCCGGTATCCAATACGCGGGAAGTATCGGAATTCGGTATCGGAATTCCGATACCGCAAATATCGGCCGATACCCGATACTTGCGGTATCGGAATGCTCAACACTATCTACAAAACGACATGTACTGATGGAAAAGAATTTGTGGAAAAAAATAAAAGAGAGTTTAGGAGATGGGTGTTTGAACATCTATGAGGTACACACATCGTAACACCTACGAAAAACCAGATACACCTACAGCAAGACATGCTAATTTTAAACATTATGGAGAAACATCTGTGGTAATATTTTTTGAGTATTAACAGTGTAAACAAAATCATCCAGGGAGAGAGACTGGGACAGATCTATTGTTCAATCCGAAACCTGATGGATCTACCGTTTAAAAACTATGTCCCCCTGGGGCTTGAATGAACAATTCACTTTCAGTAGTTTCAGTTGCATGGGGACTAGCAAACCTCTAATGTGGGAGAGTAGTCGATGAGTGGAGGCGCCACTGGCATAGGTTCTAGGGTGCCAACGTACACAACAAATAGAGTTAATATAAATAGTTTATTGATATGGTCTTTTTAGGTCCCTCTCAATTCTTTGCATACTATTCTTGACACATAGTCCCCCTAAAAAGCACATCCTTTCTATAGTATGCATAGCAAGTTTGAAACGTACTGTACCCCTTGGTCATTGTATGACCTTTCATCATATAGTCCTATTCCTCCTGATCCTTAAAGTGAACCTGTCATGTCCTTTTTAGCATGTAAAATGTCACCAGTGCATTGTTAGTAATCCAATGTGCATCATTAACACATTTTTTTCAGTAAAAAGGACAGTCAAATCATGTTTAAAAAGCACTTTATATAGTCACTAGCCATTGAACCTGTTCTATGCTTGGGTGACGAGCATTTTTATTGGTAAATTTTAAAAAATATTGTGGTATGCGCATGTGCTGTTTTATTGAAGTATTGTTCTACAAAGTTAAAGGGATCTTCTCATCAGAAATAACACTATTAACCTGCAGATATGGGATTAATCTACAGGTTAATAGCGTTATTATACTGCCTGGTGCATGCATGCAGCCAAATGCAGGGGTGAGAAAATTATAAAAAACTTTATTCATTCCGCCAGCATTCAGCTTCAGTCATGAAGACGGAGGTGGCATTGGTTCAGTCATCGCTCTGAGTATACAGAGAGACTGCTGTAACTGCATCCCCAACTGCAACTGACCTTTCATTCACCCCCTACATCCGATCATTGGCTCGCTCTTCTTACCTGCATCTCAAAAACATTTCTAGAATTCGCCCTTTTCTTACTTTCGACTCTGCAAAAACTCTTACTGTTTCACTTATTCATTCTCGTCTGGACTATTGTAACTCTCTACTAATCGGCCTCCTTCTTGCAAAACTCTCCCCGCTCCAATCTGTCCTGAATGCTGCAGCCAGGATCATATTCCTCACCAACCGTTACACCGATGCCTCTACCCTGTGCCAGTCATTACACTGGCTACCCATCCACTCCAGAATCCAGTACAAAACTACTACCCTCATCCACAAAGCACTCCATGGCTCAGCACCACCCTACATCTCCTCCCTGGTATCAGTCTACCACCCTACCCGTGCCCTCCGCTCCGCTAATGACCTCAGGTTAGCATCCTCAATAATCAGAACCTCCCACTCCCGTCTCCAAGACTTTACACGTGCTGCGCCGATTCTTTGGAATTCACTACCTAGGTTAATACGATTAATCCCCAATCCCCACAGTTTTAAGCGTACCCTAAAAACTCATTTGTTCAGACTGGCCTACCGCCTCAATGCATTAACCTAACGATCCCTGTGTGGCCTATTTATAAAAAAAAAAAAAAAAGGTTCCTCGCATCATGTTCTCATACACTTTATGCAGTATTAGCCCTCTGTGTCTGTACTGCTACATACTTAGGCAGATAACTGGTTCATGCAGCTTTACATGAACACCTGAGCCTTACACTATGGCTGGTCCGAATAACTAAAGCAATTGTTATCATCCACCTCTCGTGTCTCCCCTTTTCCTCATAGTTTGTAAGCTTGCGAGCAGGGCCCTCACTCCTCCTGGTATCTGTATTGAACTATATTTCTGTTATGCTGTAATGTCTATTGTCTGTACAATTCCCGTCTATAATTTGTAAAGCGCTGCGGAATATGTTGGCGCTATATAAATAGCCACTCTGTATTCTCAGAGAGATGACTGAAACAACTACACCCCGACCTCATGACTGAAACCAAATGAATCCTTGTCCCCTATTCTGGTCTCTCATCCTAATATATGCTCTCCCCCATCCTGGTATATGTCCATCCATCCATCCAAACACTCATAGGCCGGCGTCACACTAGCGAGTTTTACGGACGTATGAGAGGCGCAGAAAATAGGCATTGCACACGGACCAATGATTTTCTATGGGGCAGCTCCTATCGGCCGTATTTTACGCATGCATATTACACGGTATTTTACGGGTGTAGAAAATCACAGCATGCTGTGTTTGTCAGCGTATTGCGCAAAAAATACGCCAATGAAAGTCAATGGGGGCAAGAAAAATACGGATTACACCTGGACCAACAGTGTGACTTGCGAGAAATCCGCAGCAGTGTTCTATAGAAAAGCTGGCAATTCAGTAAAAACACTGACAGGTTAGAATAGAATAGCTATAATAAATGTCTACACATAGTATGTATATATATACTACTAGTTTGTGGCCCGATTCTAACGCATCGGGTATTCTAGAATATGCATGTCCCCGTAGTATATGGACAATGATGATTCCAGAATTCGCGGCAGACTGTGCCCGTCGCTGATTGGTCGAGGCAACCTTTATGACATCATCATCGCCATGGCAACCATTATGACATCATCGTCGCTGTGCCCGTTGCTGATTGGTCGAGGCCTGGCGGCCTCGACCAATCAGAGACGTGGGATGTCTACGTCCTTTATGACATCATCGTCGCTGTGCCCGTCGCTGATTGGTCGAGGCCTGGCGGCCTCGACCAATCAGAGGCGTGGGATTTCCAGGACAGACAGACAGACAGAAAGACAGACAGACAGACGGAAAAACCCTTAGGCAATTATATATATACTAGATTGTGGCCCGATTCTAATGCATCGGGTATTCTAGAATATGCATGTGCCCGTAGTATATGGACAATGATGATTCCAGAATTCGCGGCAGACTGTGCCCGTTGCTGATTGGTCGAGGCAACCTTTATGACATCATCGTCGCCATGGCAACCATTATGACATCGTCGCTGTGCCCGTTGCTGATTGGTCGAGGCCTGGCGGCCTCGACCAATCAGAGAACAGGGATTTCCAAGAGAGACAGACAGACAGACGGAAAAACCCTTAGACAATTATATATATAGACTAGATTGTGGCCCGATTCTAACGCATCGGGTATTCTAGAATATGCATGTCCCCGTAGTATATGGACAATGATGATTCCAGAATTCGCGGCAGACTGTGCCCGTCGCTGATTGGTCGAGGCAACCTTTATGACATCATCGTCGCCATGGCAACCATTATGACATCATCGTCGCTGTGCCCGTTGCTGATTGTTCGAGGCCTGGCGGCCTCGACCAATCAGAGATGCGGGATGTCTACGTCCTTTATGACATCATCGTCACTATGCCCGTTGCTGATTGGTCGAGGCCTGGAGGTCTCGACCAATCAGAGACGCGGGATTTCTACGTCGATGCTGTGCCGGTCTCTGATTGGTCGAGGCCTGGCGGCCTCGACCAATCAGAGACGCGGGATTTCCAGGACAGACAGACAGACAGAAAGACAGACAGACAGACAGAAAGACAGACAGACGGAAAAAAACCTTAGACAATTATATATATAGACTAGATTGTGGCCCGATTCTAACGCATCGGGTATTCTAGAATATGCATGTCCCCGTAGTATATGGACAATGATGACTCCAGAATTCGCGGAAGATTGTGCCCGTCGCTGATTGGTCGAGGCAACCTTTATGACATCATCGTCGCCATGGCAACAATTATGACATCTACGTCGATACTGTGCCCGTCGCTGGATCAGAAACGTGGGATTTCTACGTCCTTTATGACATCATCGTCGCTGTGCCCGTCGCTGATTGGTCGAGGCCTGGCGGCTTCGACCAATCAGAGACGCGGGATGTCTACGTCCTTTATGACATCATCGTCGCTGTGCCCGTCACTGATTGGTCGAGGCCTGGCGGCCTCGGCCAATCAGATACCTGGGATTTCCAGGACAGACAGACAGACAGAAAGACAGACAGACAGACGGACGGAAAAACCCTTAGGCAATTATATATATAGATATATATATGTCAGTGAGACACACACATATATATATCTATTTATATTTCATACAGCGCTAGATAGCAGAAAAGCCGGTAATTCAATTGCCGGCTTTTACTATCTCCTTCCCAAACCTGACATGATATGAGATATGGTTTACATACAGTAAACCTTTTCATATACCTTTTTTTTTCATATTCCTCACTACCAATGTTAGTAGTGTGTATGTGCAAAATTTGGGGACTCTGGCTGTTAAAATAAAGGGTTAAATCGTGGAAAAAAATGGTGTGGGCTCCTGCGTAATTTTCTCTGCCAGAATGGTAAAGCCAGTGACTGAGGGCAGATATTAATAGCCTTTAATTTTACAAGCAGGAGCCTGCTAATGCATCCTCCCCTGCCTGTAAAAAATGGGAATGAAGGAAAGAAGGGGAACATAGCAACCCAGACTTGCGGTGCTGCTCTCCCTGCTGGCATAACCTCGGGTTTGGGAAGGAGATAGCAAAAACCGGCAATTGAATACGCTGCCACACCCTGACTACGGATGACATACAGATCACTATTTTAGGAACATTTCTGCGTATTACGGCCATAAAAACGGACCGTATTTTTATACGCCTAGTGTGACGCCGGCCTTACTCAGTTTTCTCCTGCTCCCCTGCAACGCATCTTCTGTGTTATTGAAATAAATTGGTTCCAGAGTCAGCACCTGCGCATACTGCGCTCTCCGGCACCAAGTTATGCACAGGCGCTGCCACACTCCTCCTCCTATCTGGCCAGAGATTGCTGTATGTCTTCATCGTGCCGGATATCGCTGTATGTGGTCCGTGTGTTCACATACCGCAATCACTGACACCACACTCCTCCATCCTAGTCCTCTTCCCTGTCAACTCTGAAAGCTGGTTGCGTTCTTCTGATCTGGCCACGTCTTTTTTTGCGTGCCAAGCTGATGTTTTTAGTTATACCATTTTGGTGCAGATAAGATCTTTTGATCGTCCATTATTGCATGTTAATGCAATGTTGCGGTGACCAAAAAAACATAAGTCTGTTGTTTTTCCTTTTTTTCGTCCTACGCCATTTAGCGATCAGGTTAATCCTTTTTTAATTGATAGATTACGAATGCGGCGATACCAATTATGTGTATGTTAGATTTTAATTATTGTTTTACTGTGCTTAAAATGGGGCAAAAGGGGGTGATTTAAACTTTCATATTTTTTTATTTTTTTATATTTTTAAAAACTTTTTTTGTACTTTTGGCATGGTTCAATAGTCGCCATGGAAGACTAAAAACTGCCATTACTTGATTGGCTCTGCTATATACAGGCGATCATCAGTTCATCTGTATGTAGCTGAATTACTCACTTGCTATGAGCGTCGACCACTGGGCAAAACTAGTATGGTCATTTACTTTGCGCCTTGTCCCTGTAATCAGATTTATATAGGAATGACAACTCATCAGCTTAGAGTTAGAACATTAGAACATGCAAGGGATATAAAAAATGCTGCTTCGGTACAGGATGTAACAATAGTAAAAACAATCCCTGAACATTTCAAGATTCAGCATAATAGCAACCCCAAAGGATTCAAGGTCAGGGGGATTTATAGAGTGCAGCTAGGTATTAGGCTATGTGCACACGTTAAGGATTTTTTGCGTTTTTTTCGTGATTTTTTTGCAAAAAAAAATGCATACATTAAGCATCCTATTATTAGAATGCAATCCGCAATTTTTTTGCACATGTTGCATTTAGGCAGCATCAATAGTAAAAAGTGTGTCACACTTGTCAAACACTATGTTTGAAAAGTGTGACCAACCTGTCAATCAGTTTTCCAAGCAATGCTACAGATCGCTTGGAAAACGCTAGCATTCTGCAAGCTAAAAACGCTTGTAAAACGCTAGAGTTAGCGGGAATATGCATGCCAATTCTGCATGCGATATACCCGCGGCAGGAGTTGCGGAATTGCCACGAAAATTTCTTCAGCAATTCTGCAACGTGTGCACTTAGCCTTAGAGGAGGGAATTATAAAAGAGAGACCAAATGGATAGTGTCCTGAACCCCTTCACCCTGGACCTTTTTTACGATTTTGTTTTTCGCTCCCCTTATTTCCAGAGCCATAACTTTTTTATCTTTTCGTCATTATGGCCATGTGGAGGCTTATTTTTTGTGGGACGAGTTGTACTTTTGAATATTACCATTGGTTTTACCATGTCTTGTAACAGAAAATGGGAAAAAAATTCCAAGTGCCATGAAATTGCAAAAAAGTGCAATCCCACACTAGTTTTTTGTTTGGCTTTTTTGCTAGGTTCACTAAATGCTAAAATTGACCTGCCACTATGATTCCCCAGGTCATTTCAAGTTCACAGACACCAAACATGTCTAGGTTCTTTTTTATCTAAGTGTTAAAAAAATCCAAACTTTACAAAAAAATTTTTAAAAAAATTGCGCAATGTTCCGATACTGGTAGCGTCTCCATTTTTCATGATCTCGGGTCGGGTAAAGGCTTATTTTTTGCATGCTGAGCTGAGATTTTTAATAATACTGCATTTGTGCAGATATGCGTTTTTGATCACCCATAATTGCATTTTAATTCAATGTCGCGGCGACCCAAAAAAATTAATTTTGGCGTTTTGATTTTTTCCCGCTATGCTGTTTAGCGATCAGGTTAATCTTTTTTTAGTGATAGATCGGGCGATTCTGAACTCGGCAATACCAAATATGTGTAGGTGTGATTTTTTATATTGTTTTATTTTGATTAGGGCAAAAGGGGGGTGATTTGAACTTTTATATATTTTTTATATTTAAACACATTTTTTTTTTTCATGCTTCAATAGCCTCCATAGCAGGCTAGAAGGATGCACAACTCAATTGCCTCTGCTACAGGTGAAACGCAGATCATCTCTATGTAGCAGAAATGCAGGGTTGCTTTGAGTGCCAACCACAGGGCGGTGCTCAAAGCAATCGGTCACCAACAACCATAGAGGTCTCAAGGAGACCTCAGGTTGTTATGACAATGCACCGCTGACCCCGATCATGTGACGGGGTCAGCGGTGCGAGCGCTTCCAGCCGCGCGGCCGGTGGGGCTTGTTAAATGCCGTTGTCAGACTTTGACAGCGGCATTTAACTAGTTAGTGGGCATGGGCGGATTCCACTCATGCCCATTGTGCGCTCATGTCAGCTGTTGAAAACAGCTGACATGTTGCAGCTTTGAGGTGGGCTCACCGCTGGAGCCCACCTCAAAGCAGGGGAGTCTGCCAGCTGACATACTATTCTGTCAGCTGGAGAAAGGGGTTAAATACTCTTACACCCAATGACCTTAATGAAACGCTGAGCTTCAAATTGTTTATCTAGTAAGTGCGTGAATTTTAGTATTGTGTGTGTATTGTCTTTTTATTTTAATTTATTTAATTTGTTTGTGTTATGTTTTGTTTGAATATTATCTATAGGATCTATATTTATTCTAGTCTTATCTTCCAGAGCTGTGAAACGGTTGATGGAGCGGGTTACAGATGATGATGTAATGGCCTGATGTACGTGGGTCATCCACAAACAAGAAATTGATGAATGGTATCGTCTTGATGTTCTAATTGAGTTTTTACAACAAGGATTTAATAATAAGATGTTATTTAATCATGGATCGCATGTGACATGTACAGAATTTTTATTGCTATACCTTGTAATTAATTCACATTTGTGCACTTTTTTATTCATAGTTTTTATTTTATTTTGTTTCTATTTGTATTATCCTATTTGTGTTTTAATATTATTTTGGAGTATATTATTATTACACCCTGTTGGTTCCGCATATATCACTATTGATTATAAAATGCTGCTATGTGTAGCTTTATTCACTTTTATATTGATATTTGCTATGCATACATTTACATATGTATGTATAGTTTCTAATAAGATATAGAAGTGATTTATATCTGATTGTATATAATATTTATATATATATTGCATTTAGGCACTTAATTATTATTATTATTTATTTATATAGCACCATTAATTCCATGGTGCTGTACATGAGATGGGGTTACATCAAAATAAAAATATCACTTACAGTAAACAAAACTAACAATGACAGACTGGTACAGAGGGAAGAGGACCCTGCCCTTGCGGGCTTACATTCTACAGGATTATGGGGAAGGAGACAGGAGGTCGAGGGTTACAGTAGCTCCAATGGTGTTGAGGTGGCCGTGTGGTCTTAACAGGCTGTAAGCTTCCTTGAAGAGGTGGGTTTTCAGATTTCTTTTGAAGGATCCAAAAGTAGTGGATAACCCGGATGTGTTGGGGCACTGAATTCCAGAGGATGGGTGATATTCGGGAGAAGTCTTGGAGGCGATTGAGTGAGGAGCGAATAAGCGTGGAGGAAAGGAGGAGGTCTTGGGAGGACCGGAGATTATGTGAGGGAAGATATTGAGAGATTAGTGTGGAAATATATGGAGGAGAAAGGTTATGGATGGCTTTGTAGGTCAGTGTTAGTACTTAAATGGTTTATATGTTTATGGTTTGTTTATTTGAGATGCACATTTAGTGACAGGGAGAAGTTTTAGATAGTAACTATGTCTGTGTAATCACGGGTTACCCTAAAAGAACGGATTTTATTAAATATACATCTAAAAAGCCAACAACCAATGGCTCACCAAAAACGAAAAACAACCCACCGTGAACAAACTAAAGTGGAGAGAGAAGTCAGCCCTAGTGAATGTCTATGCTGAACGGCTGCCTAACTGCGGGGGTAGGCACCCTAGGGGAAGCGCCCCCGCTCTGCGATGGCTGACCCTGGGGTCCCTAGATGAGCCCTGATAAACCCACAGGGTCCCGCTACCCAGACAATATTGTACTAAAGGTACCCCTATCCATTATACATAGACCATTCCTATCTCTAGGAAGCCCTAAACCCCACACTGTGCATGTTTAAAAACAACAGGAGAACATGTGACTTAGGCATCTCGGTAGCAGAATTTATAGCGTATCCCTAATTATGGATATACTTTGGCACAAAATATATCTAACTTGGATATAAGTGATATATTTGGTCCTAGCTCTAGGTGCAAAGCTCACTGTTTTACCCAGTCTATCACACTCTATCGAGAAACATGATTAGCAATCGAGCCTCCTGATGAGCCAGTGAGGCGAAACGCGTAGAGGCTAAAGCAGACAACAGGCGGGCGGCAGTTCATCTGAACGATGAGTATCAAATATTGAAGGCTTAACGGGCTCTAGCTCCTGCAGTATATCATATACTTAAAACGCATGAATAAGCTCTGAAATGTGCTGTCTATTATTTTATGTATGCACAACTGTTTGAACTGTGTAGTCAATACCAGGGTGGACAGTTACGCTAGGCAATCTTGCCAAAGAGCTGATAAACAATTGATTAACTGTATCTGGAATACATGGTTCACTATCTTATGTATATGCAACTCTACTAACTGGGTAAAACAGTGAGCTTTGCACCTAGAGCTAGGACCAAATATATCGCTTATATCCAAGTTAGATATATTTTGTGCCAAAGTATATCCATAATTAGGGATACGCTATAAATTCTGCTACCGAGACGCCTAAGTCACATGTTCTCCTGTTGTTTTTAAACATGCACAGTGTGGGGTTTAGGGCTCCCTAGAGATAGGAATGGTCTATGTATAATGGATAGGGGTACCTTTAGTACAATATTGTCTGGGTAGCGGGACCCTGTGGGTTTATCAGGGCTCATCTAGGGACCCCAGGGTCAGCCATCGCGGAGCGGGTGCGCCATTATGCTTCCCCTAGGGTGCCTACCACCGCAGTTAGGCAGCCGTTCAGCATAGACATTCACTAGGGCTGACTTCTCAATCCACATTAGTTTGTTCACGGTGTGTTGTTTTTCGTTTTTGGTGAGCCATTGGTTGTTGGCTTTTTAGATGTATATTTAATAAAATCCGTTCTTTTAGGGTAACCCATGATTACATATATATTATTATTACCCCGTTATATTTACTTTAAATTAAATAGCAACTATGTCTGTATGACCTGTATAGGTGTTATTTTATGACTGGACCTGCATCCATTAATATATTCATGATATCTGTACTTTGGAGGATTAGTTCCATATATGCAGATCTGAATGCAAGCCGTTCGTGCACTGTCGCTCGGTACGAGAGTCGGAGCTCTATTTGGGCGTCGCGTTGACACGGTTACAGGTCTGGTCAGCTGACCGATCATGTGACCGGAAGACACGAGCTCTGAGAGCCACTCTCATAACAGAGAAGCAACATGCCGGGTGTGCGCCGCTACAGCTGCAGACATCTAATCAATTAAGGTACGATATAAATAGACACCAGACACAATGCTACTTACCTCCTGACGAAACTGCAGAGGCGGTGAAATGCATGTCGAGGTGTAGCCACGGACCATCACCCTGTTACAAAAATGGCCGCAGGTAGTCGATGTATTTTTTTATATAGAGCATAACAACAAATTTAGCCATTTTGGCTATATCAGTTTTGCACAGCCCTTTTGGGCAATGAATATAATGAGGAGTTGTTGCATGCAATGCGGATCCACTAGAGACATATATATATATGGACATTCTTGCTGGCACTTAATGTTATTCAATCATATATATTTTTTGCTAACCAGCATGGATATGCATATGATTATTATGATATATGACGTTAACAGGATGTATAGATCATAGATCTCTATATGCTTTGTCTCTTGTTATGATTGTCCATGATTATCAGGGAATAGCACCTTTGTTATTTATTGTATGTGATACTGTTTTGTGAGAATTTTTTCATTAACTAATTTTCTGTAATATTTGCTGTTATATTTATAATAAAAGATATCTATTTTTTATAATTTTGATTGTGTTGCTACTTCATTTGCTCTATTGGTTTTGAGTTGTTGGCCTTCAAGAGGATCATAGTTTATCTATTATTCAGAGGATTTGTTTTTGGTTGTACACTTATAAAATGTGTTCAACGTGATGCACATTGTGTCGAATTGTCAATGCAACCCTCTTCTCCCACTCTTGGAACACTGATAGCAACACTATAGAAGAAATGCTAGCACAGGCTTCCAGTATCCATTGTTTCAAATGCTGGGGTCCTCCAATGGCAATTGCTTATGCTGTGAAGATATGAGATGTGCAGCACCTGAAACAACGGATGCTGGAAGCCTGTGCTAGCATTTCTTCTGCAGTGTTGCTATCAGTGTGTGAAGAGTGTTGCATTGACAATCCAACACAATGGACAGCACTTTGAACACATTTTATAAGTGGTCATAAACTTGTAAATAACTCATGAAAGAATAAAGTTACGTTAAAACCAATCACACCATGTTAGGAGTCGAGTTTTCTCTGCTGCACAGGGGGAATCTCGATCCGTGTCTGCTGCGGTCTCCCATTCTGCTTCGGCCGCAGTGGGCTCTGCTCAGCGGAGGCGTCGCTCCCAGCGTCTTGCTGGGACTGATTCTGTGCAGAGGGTTACTGCTGCCTTTTCTGGCTCTCCTGTTGTACCCTGCACTGATCTGCGGCGAGCGGGCTTCTCTGGGACTAAGTCCTTATTTGCACACACTGAGCATGCCCAGGGCAAGATCTCCCATTGGAGATCGAGGGTCACATGCTCAGGCACTGCAGCACATCCCATTGGTCCTCTTGGCAGGTCCTGAAAGGGCAAAACTTCTGTAGCTGCTTCCTGTGCTGCAACTATATAAACTGTGCATGACCGCATGGCCATGCGCTAGTATTGTCTTGTTATAATGTGTGTGTGTAGATGGATGTATGTCGATGTATGAAAGCTCCTAAGTATCCCTCCCTAGTGTTGTTGACTGCTCGCGGATGATGGTAGCTATCTAGCGCCCGACTAGCCATCTGCACGTAACACACATCACAGCGTCCAGTTGCTGTGTCTGCCAGTACGGCGCCGTGCGCTTCCTCTGCGCTTTCCTTACCCAAGCCTGGATGGTTAGTGGCGTCCGTCAGTGCGGCACCGCATGCACTCTCGTGCCTCTATACACTATTTAATAGTTTCCTTACACACCCAGTTGCGGTGTTGTGCCAGCAAGTGGTCTAATCGGACTTCAATCCTGAGTTGGGGTTGTGTTCGCTGACTTCTTGCTCGCGCTCTATGTGCGGTACCGCGGTCCTGTGATGCAACAGGATCGCTTCCTTCACGCAGGGTGAAGTTAACCCGTGCGTGTATACTTTTAGTACCGCCATATAGTCCGTCTTACTAGCAGCAGGGTTTATACCTGCATGGTGGACCTCGGACTGCGAACGCACCTAGTTTCATATCATCTATACTTGGTGCGTTCTGCCAGTCCCTAACATAATACTAGCGCCAAGGTCTGGCTAGTAAATGGTGGACATTCAGCAATCTTTGCGGTATATCCAGCAGCTGGAGGGTAGGTTGACGGCTCTCGAGAGCTCAACCTCAGCTGTGGATGTTACCGCAGTTGCTGTACAGGCTGCTAGCGTGGCTGCAGCAACCTTGTCCACTGCCACCCCTGTTCCGACATTTTCTCGCCTCCCATTGCCAGAAAAATTTTCTGGAGATTGCAAAACTTGTAGGGGATTCGTGAGTCAGTGCTCTATCCACCTCGAGCTCCTGGCTGCACGTTTTCCTACAGAGCGGGCTAAGGTGGGATTTATTGTCTCTCTCTTGTCGGACAGGGCGTTGGAGTGGGCTACGCTGCTGTGGGAGCGTGGTGATCATGTGGTGCAGAGTGCTCCGTTGTTTCTGAGCACTCTGAAAAAGGTCTTTTTAGGACCTCAAGTCACCCATGACACAGCGCTCCAACTACTGGCATTAACTCAGGGTGAGTCCTTGGTCAGCCATTTTTCCGTCCGCTTCCGTACTTTAGCTTCTGAGCTGGAGTGGTCGGATAAAGCCCTTATCCCCATATTTTGGAGGGGCCTGGCTGATCACGTTAAGGACGCTTTGGCCACTAGGGAGATTCCTGCCACACTGAAGGAGTTAATAACTGTCTCTACTCGTATTGACCTCCGTTTTAACGAGCGGAGGTTAGAGCGAGCCCAGTGTAGGCAGAGGTTTCGGCTGGCTCCCACCTTCGCCAAACCTTTGGAATCTCCAATCCAGGCATCTGAGTCACATGTTTGCCAGCAGTCAGGACATCTTGCCTCCAAGGGTCCTCAGCGGTCGGGGAAACATCAGCGTCTAGTGGCAGTTGGAGGAGGTACACTAGACACGGTGACGTTTGCCTCAAAGTTGTCCTTCAAGGGGACAATTACCATAGGCCCATCCACTCTTATGGTCGAGCTATGCGTGGATTCTGGGGCAGAGGGTAATTTTATGTCCTCCTCTTTTGCCCAGTGTCACGCAATACCCTTGGTGATGCTCGCCAAGCCTGTAACCGTTCGAGTGGTAAATGGGTCAACACTACCCTCACAGATTACCCACCAAACCATTCCTTTCACGCTTTCTGTGTCTCCATCACATCAGGAGATAATCTCCCTATTAGTCATTCCTGAGGGAATTGATGAGGTCCTGTTGGGGATACCATGGCTTTGCTACCATTCTCCTCATATTGAGTGGTCCTCTGGGAGAATTTTGGGATGGAGTAAATCCTGCGAGGGTAGATGTCAGAGGGAGTGCGTTCAGGTTGCTACTACACAGGTACCCGCAGATCTTTCCTCTCTTCCCAAGCACTATTGGCCCTATGCAGACGTGTTCTCCAAAAGAGCTGTGGAGACCCTTCCGCCTCACCGCCCCTATGACTGTCCTATTGACCTCTTGCCTGGTGCTGAGCCTCCCCGGGGTCGAGTCTATCCGTTATCTCTCCCGGAGACGGAGGCAATGTCTCAGTACATCCAAGAGAATCTGGCAAGAGGATTCATTAGGAAGTCAGTGTCACCGGCAGGGGCTGGGTTCTTCTTCGTACAGAAGAAGATTGGAGACTTACGTCCATGTATAGACTACAGGGGTCTTAACGCCATCACCGTTAAGAACAAGTACCCATTACCCCTGATATCTGAGCTGTTTGATAGGCTATGGGGAGCGAGGATATTTACTAAGTTAGATCTGCGGGGTGCTTACAACCTGATTCGCATCCGTGAGGGGGATGAATGGAAGACGGCTTTTAACACCAGGGATGGGCACTATGAATATCTGGTGATGCCCTTCGGGCTCTGTAATGCCCCAGCCGTTTTCCAAGACTTTGTGAACGACATCTCCCGGGATATGCTCACCACCTCGGCCGTAGTCTATCTGGATGATATTCTCATCTTCTCTCCAGATATTGACTCCCATCGGAGAGATGTTCGCAAAGTCTTCGACCTCTTACGGGCAAACTCCCTCTACGCCAAGTTGGAGAGTGTGTGTTTGAGCAGGAGTCCTTGCCTTTCCTTGGTTATATCATCTTTGCCCAGGGTTTGGGTATGGATCCTGCCAAGCTACAGGCTGTAATGGACTGGCAGGAACCCCATTCTCTTAAAGCGGTGCAGCGCTTTATGGGGTTCATTAATTACTATCGCCAGTTCATCCCACACTTCTCAACTTTGAGAACTTCTCAACTCCCTTGGTTGCCCTCACCAAGAAGGGGGCAAATCCCAAGTTGTGGTCAGAGGAGGTCTCCAAAGCCTTTCTCTCGATCAAGTCACACTTTGCTAGCGCTCCCATCCTACATCGCCCCGATGTTGATAAACCATTTATCTTGGAGGTGGATGCCTCATCCGTTGGTGCTGGAGCAGTCCTTTTCCAAAAGGATGCTCAAGGTCGGAAGCATCCTTGCTTCTTCTTCTCCAAGACCTTCACACCAGCGGAGAGGAATTATTCCATTGGGGACAGGGAGTTGCTAGCCATGAAGTTGGCTTTTTCAGAGTGGAGACATCTCTTGGAGGGAGCTCGCTTTCCCTTCCAAGTCTTCACTGACCACAAGAACTTGGTATATCTACAAACGGCCCAGCGGCTGAATTCTCGCCAGGCTAGATGGTCCCTGTTCT
This sequence comes from Ranitomeya imitator, assembly GCF_032444005.1. Taxonomy (NCBI): domain Eukaryota; kingdom Metazoa; phylum Chordata; class Amphibia; order Anura; family Dendrobatidae; genus Ranitomeya; species Ranitomeya imitator. Next base: position 323,593,118 of record NC_091286.1, on the reverse strand, counting down.
TCTCCCGGTTCCATTTTACTCTCCATTTCCTCTCCGGGGAGAAGAACGTTCGTGCTGACGCTCTCTCCTGCTCCGTAGTGTCATCGGAGGAGGAGGAGGAGGAGCGTTGGCTTATTGTCCCTTCTGAGAGCCTGAGAACTGTAGCTCCGGTTTCGCTAGAGTCTGTGCCCCCGGACAAGACTTTCGTACCAGCTAACTTGCGACCGGAGGTTCTCTCTTGGGCTCTCTCCTCCAGAGTGGGTGGGCATTTTGGGACCAAGAGGACATCTGAGCTTTTGGCGAGAACATACTGGTGGCCGCATATGGCCCGAGATGTCAGGGACTATATTCAGGCGTGCGTTTCTTGCGCCCAGAATCGGTCTCCTCGGCAACGGCCTGCTGGATTGCTTTACCCTCTACCGGTGGCAGACAGGCCCTGGGAGATGGTCGGGATGGACTTTGTGGTGGGCTTACCCAAGTCGCGTGGCTGCTCTATTATTTGCGTTGTCACCGACCATTTCTCTAAGATGGTGCATTTGGTGCCGCTTCCTTGGTTACCCTCAGCACGGGCCTTGGCGGTGTTGTTCATTAAGCATGTTTTCCGATTTCATGGTATGCCTGATAAGATTGTCAGCGATCGGGGTCCCCAGTTCGCGTCTCGGTTTTGGAGAGAGCTCTGCCGTTTACTCAGCATAGAGTTAAACCTCTCCTCTGCATACCATCCCGAGACGAATGGGTTGGTGGAGAGAACCAACCAGACTCTGGTGACATATTTGCGACATTTCATCTCTGCTAGGCAGGATGACTGGGCATCTTTGCTACCTTGGGCGGAATTTGCCTTGAACAACGCCGTAGCCGATTCCACTGGTCAAACTCCCTTTTTCCTTAATTACGGCCAGCATCCGCGTGTCCCTGTGCCCATGCCCGTGTCATCCACCGATTCTAGGGTGGCAGACTGGGCGGTGGAGGCACGTAACATCTGGGACCGCACACAGGATGCCATCCGGGCCTCCAAGGAGAGAATGAGGGTTTCGGCTGATACACACCGGCGCCCCGCTCCGGTCTTTGCTCCTGGTGACTTAGTGTGGCTCTCCGCCCGTAACATCAGGCTGCGAGTTGAGTCCACTAAGTTTGCTCCTCACTACATTGGCCCGTTTAAGGTTCTGGAACAGGTCAACCCTGTGGTCTACCGTTTGGCTATTCCTCCACGCCTTGGTATCACCGATACTTTTCACGTTTCCCTCTTAAAGCCCGTTCATTTGTCCCGATTTTCTGAGTCATCTGCTGGAACATCGGGTTCATCCACGGATGACTTTGAGGTGAATGCTATTGTGGGGTGCAAGGTGGTACGTGGCAAGAAATTTTATCTGGTGGACTGGAAGGGTCACGGCCCAGAGGATAGAACCTGGGAGCCTGTGGAGCACATTCGGGCTCCGCTGCTTATTGCAGCTTTTGAGCGTAGTGAGGCTCAAGGAGGGGGGGGCCCTAGGAGGGGGGGTAATGTTAGGAGTCGAGTTTCCTCTGCTGCACAGGGGGAATCTCAATCCGTGTCTGCTGCGGTCTCCTATTCTGCTTCGGCCGCAGTGGGCTCTGCTCAGCGGAGGCGTCGCTCCCAGCGTCTTGCTGGGACTGATTCTGTGCAGAGGGTTACTGCTGCCTTTTCTGGCTCTCCTGTTGTACCCTGCACTGATCTGCGGCGAGCGGGCTTCTCTGGGACTAAGTCCTTATTTGCACACACTGAGCATGCCCAGGGCAAGATCTCCCGTTGGAGATTGAGGGTCACATGCTCAGGCACTGCAGCACATCCCATTGGTCCTCTTGGCAGGTCCTGAAAGGGCAAAACTTCTGTAGCTGCTTCCTGTGCTGCAACTATATAAACTGCGCATGACCGCACGGTCATGCGCTAGTATTGTCTTGTTATAATGTGTGTGTGTAGATGGATGTATATGGATGGATGAAAGCTCCTAAGTATCCCATCCTAGTGTTGTTGACTGCTCGCGGATGATGGCAGCTATCTAGCGCCCGACTAGCCATCTGCACGTAACACACATCACAGCGTCCAGTTGCTGTGTCTGCCAGTACGGTGCCTTGCGCTTCCTCTGCGCTTTCCTTACCCAAGCCTGGGTGGTTAGTGGCGTCCGTCAGTGCGGCACCGCATGCACTCTCGTGCCTCTATACACTATTTAATAGTTTCCTTACACACCCAGTTGCGGTGTTGTGCCAGCAAGTGGTCTAATCGGACTTCAATCCTGAGTTGGGGTTGTGTTCGCTGACTTCTTGCTCGCGCTCTATGTGCGGTACCGCAGTCCTGTGATGCAACAGGATCGCTTCCTTCACGCAGGGTGAAGTTAACCCGTGCGTGTATACTTTTAGTACCGCCATATAGTCCGTCTTACTAGCAGCAGGGTTTATACCTGCACGGTGGACCTCGGACTGCGAACGCACCTAGTTTCATATCATCTATACTTGGTTCGTTCCGCCAGTCCCTAACACACCATTGTTTTTCTTGTGAAATTCTTAATACATTTGATGTATCACATGACCCTCTTCCCATTGAAAAAATAAAGTTGAATGCAAAATGGCCAACTTCAAAATGGTTGCCATGGTCACCACCCATCTTGAAAAGTTTTCTCCTATCCATACACTAATGTGCCACAAACACGAAGTTGATATAACCAACCATTCCCATTTTAAGTGTATCCATATAAATGGCCCACCCTGCATATAATTGAGAATGTAAAACAGACTTCAGCATTTTAAACACTTTGCAAGCACTTCACGTGCATTTGTTATAAATATGCAGTTAGGCCATAAATACTAAATACACAATAAATATCTAGCGAGACTTGACATAACATGTGAAAAGTCATCTGCATTGCGTTTAGTAATAACTTGCAAAATCCTGGATGCCACAGAAACAGAATATAACCAGAGAGATCAAAGTCACTTGGCATCTACTAAATTCAGGCCTCCTATTTGAGACATAGCAGAGGTTTTATTTTTGACAAAAGAAGAATCTAATGTTGCACTGCAAAAAAAAAGATGCCAACTGAATTTGCATAAGTAGAAAGACTGTTGTTTTCTGATACGCTGCAGCATTAGAAATGTGAACTTTTCAACTATTGAACTATGAGATTATTTGGCTAGTAGCTTACAAGTAAGTGTTTAAGATAAGTGGATTTTGCAGCCTTATTCATCCGCTTTTAATATTAGCTAATGTGTTAATGTATACTTATCTTGTTTTTTAAAAACATATTTGCAAAACTATCTCAGCAAAATGTGATCAGCACCTCAAACTTTATTTGACTTTTTAAGTCCCAAAGTTATTAAAAAAAATATAAGAAGCTGAGAATGATCTGGTAGCAAAATCCATTTATGTGGAATGCATACAACTGGGAGTGAAATTTAGACTGTAAGCCAAGAACAAAGTTGAGTTCAATAGTTTATTAGACCACAGCAAATCATGTAGGAAATACATACTTATTTTAAATTGTACTTTGCAATTTTAGATCATCTAACGCACACAAATGTGAATCATGATCATTATACATACAATCTGTGTTAAATTAAAGATTTTCTCAGTATTCTTAGCTCACAAGAAGAAAACTAAATACTTACATACTTATGTCATACCTTCTGTATTAACCCCTTAATAACAGTCAATACGTCTTTTAACTAACCTGAGATTTAAGAGAATAGCCTCCCCATACGGCCGTGATCACACATGAGAAATACGTCCGAGTCTCGTATGGTAATACTCGGCATTGCCGCCGTCACACAGGAGCGGAACGTCTGCCGCATAGCAATACATGCAGCCTTACGCTCCGCTCCTGAGTGACGGCGGGAATGCCGGGTATTACCATGCGAGACGTATTTCTCACATGTGTTATCCCAGCCTACAGGTGACAATCCAGCAGCTGTCGGCTGTCCACTATAGGTGACAACTTGCTGTATCAGCCACGATCACTGTTTGCCCCATCCAAATCTGTTTAACCCCTTAGATGCTGCTGTCAATAGTGACTACATCATTATAAACGGTTAACAGAGTGTAGGGGCTTCCTCTTTATCCAAACTGGTGACCTCAGATCATGATTGCATGGCCCTGATATTTGCCATGGCAATACATGACCAAATAGTGGCCTTAGAGTCTGCCGGCTCTAGTAATCTGTTCCGAAGTTAGAGACATTTAGGTGGTAAAAATACACATTTTCATTTCTGTCACACCACTTTGCATCAATTCCTGTAAAGCAACTGAAGGGTTAATAAACTACCTGACTGCAGTTTTCAATATTTCAAAAACCTGACCGGCACATCCAAACATAGACTAAGTGTGAACAGGTGCTGAACCTAGAGTCGCCAACTCGTATATAGTTAAGCAAATAAGGCAGCACACTGCAGCGCTAGAACATGCAAACTTGAAATACGAAATTTGAACTGCATTACTGCACTAGAAATCTGAAAAAAAAGAGATTTTAGCGCATAAAAATGGCCAATTTTATGTGTACCTGGTAGCCCCTTTACGGCATCTCTCTTATACCAGGTCCTAAACTTGCCTTACCTCGCTGAGAATAAACGTCTCCATCTGAATGGGTACATGTGAAACCTCTTCCTAGACTAAAATTCACACACTTAGTCTATGTTTGGATGTGGCGGTCAGGTTTTTGAAATGTATTCTTTAGCCTTCTGATCGTGCACTCCGCCTGATAGCCACTAGAGTTGAGCGACCTTGACATTTTTAGAGTCGAGCCGGGTTTCGCGAAACCCGACTATCTCAAAAGTCGGGTCGAGTGAAATCGGCCGATTATGACGTAAAGTCGGGATCGACCGAAACACGAAACCCAATGCAAGTCAATGGGGCAGCATAGTCGGCAGTGAGTGGGGGCCAGGAAAACACCTAGAGTGCCCATTTTAATGTCAAAACCATCCATTCTTCTTAATGAAGCTTGTCAAGCGTAATTTACCTTATAATAATTGGAAGGCATTTGAAATTGGGGGTCATTTGGCTAAAGTTGTGGTGGGTAGGGCTGGTTCAAGTAATTAGTGGGCCCAGGAAATCTGGACCACGTCACGGCAGTGGAGCAGGGAGAGGTAAGTATTTCAACTTTGCAAGTGCTGTGAACCTGAGCAAGCAGGGGGGCCCACTCGTTGGCATTGGCACTGGCACAGGGCCCCTCAAAGTACAGCGGTGTGTTTGCACGGCGGGGGCGCCTCCCACCGGCAGCAACACTTTTGCGTTTTATGAGAGGCCCTGTGCCAGTGACGTCGCCAACTAGTATTCCTCCCCCCACCTGATGAAGGAACCTGCACTTTCATCTGCACCTTCCTCTTTGTCCCCGTGTAAGGTGGTATGGTATGCGGGAAGAGCAACCTGACTTTCAGCAGGGTCACAATGTTGTTGTGTATTGTGCACGGGGAATGTTGCGTTATGGGTCAATGTACCAGCAGACTCATCTATCACTGGCTGGGCAATGGGCAGGATGAGGAGGAAACACAGATATAGGCCCAAAGAATAAAGTTGGCTAAATGCAGTTCAAAATTGGTAACACAGGAATAACCAGGGGGCATTGCAGTGGAGGACAACTGGAATGAGAGGCTGACACAGAGAGTAGGCCCAAATCAGTAAGTAGTCGAAATGTAGTTCAAAATTGGCAACCGTAGTAAACAGGCGGCACAGCTTTGTTCAGTGGAGGAGAACAGCAAGGAGTGGCAGACACCGATAGTAGGCCCCAACCCAACTAGTAGGCCAAATGCAGTCTAACATTAACAACTACTTAACGAGCGCCTGAAAACGGAATTTCAGGACAGGAAACCAGGAGAACAGCAAGGAGTGGCAGACACCGATAGTAGGCCCCAAACCAACTAGTACGCCAAATGCAGTTGTTCCGTTTAACCACAATTTAATGAGAGCCTGAAGATAGAAGTTCAGGAAAGGCAACCTGGAGAACACCTTGGAGTGGAACACACCATCTCTCTACACCCCATACCCAATTTGTAGGCCTAATGCAGCGTAGTTTCCAACAACTACTAAACGAGAGCATGATGATCGAAGCATTGGCGAGGAAACCTGGGGAACACCTTGGAGTGGAACACACCATCTCTCTACACCCCATACCCAATTTGTAGGCCTAATGCAGCGTAGTTTCCAACAACTACTAAACGAGAGCCGGAAGATCGAAGCTCAGGAAAGGCAACCTGGAGAACACCTTGGAGTGGAACACACCATCTCTCTACACCCCATACCCAATTTGTAGGCCTAATGCAGCGTAGTTTCCAACAACTACTAAACGAGAGCATGATGATCGAAGCATTGGCGAGGAAACCTGGGGAACACCTTGGAGTGGAACACACCATCTCTCTACACCCCATACCCAATTTGTAGGCCTAATGCAGCGTAGTTTCCAACAACTACTAAACGAGAGCCGGAAGATCGAAGCTCAGGAAAGGCAACCTGGAGAACACCTTGGAGTGGAACACACCATCTCTCTACACCCCATACCCAATTTGTAGGCCTAATGCAGCGTAGTTTCCAACAACTACTAAACGAGAGCATGATGATCGAAGCATTGGCGAGGAAACCTGGGGAACACCTTGGAGTGGAACACTGTTGTGAATTCTGTGGCTGAATTCACTCCTGTGGTCACAAGTGGTACTGCAGCTTCTGAGCTTCCTCCCTCAGGTGTTCTGGTGAGCTCGTTAACTGCTTCATTACTTAACTCCGCCTGATGCTGCTATCCTTGCTCCTTGTCAATGTTTCAGTGTTGGATCTGAGCTTCTCCTGATTGTTCCTGTGACCTGCTGCTCTGTATAGCTAAGTGCTTTTTGCTTTTTTGTTGCTTTTTTTTCTGTCCAGCTTGTCTTTTGTTTTGCTGGAAGCTCTGAGACGCAAAGGGTTTACTGCCGTGCCGTTAGTTCGGCACGGTGGTTTTTTTTTGCCCCCTTTGCGTGGTTTTGCTTTAGGGTTTTTTGTAGACTGCAAAGTTCGCTTTACTGTCCTCGCTCTGTCCTAGAATATCGGGCCCCACTTTGCTGAATCTATTTCATCCCTACGTTTTGTCTTTTCATCTTACTCACAGTCATTATATGTGGGGGGCTGCCTTTTCCTTTGGGGAATTTCTCTGGGGCAAGTCAGGCTTATTTTTCTATCTTCAGGCTAGCTAGTTTCTTAGGCTGTGCCGAGTTGCCTAGGTAGTTGTTAGGCGCAATCCACAGCCGCTTTTAGTTGTGTTTAGGATAGGATCAGGTGTGCAGTCTACAGAGTTTCCACGTCTCAGAGCTTGTTCTTGTATTTTTGGGTATTTGTCAGATCACTGTGTGCGCTCTGATCGCTAAGCACACTGTGTTTCTGGATTGCCTTCATAACACCTGTCATTAGCAAACATAACAGTACAAGGAGCCCAACTAATGATTCTCAATAGAGGGAAAGAAAAAGTTCTGACATCATTTTTTTTTTTTTTTCTGCTCTCTGTTCACTTTTTTTTTTTTCCCCTAGACATTTGGGTGATTCTGGACACAGGTGTGGACATGGATATTCAGGGTCTGTGCTCTTCAATGGATAATCTCGTTATAAATGTACAAAAAATTCAAGATACTATTGATCAGAAATCTATGTTAGAACCAAGAATTCCTATTCCTGATTTGTTTTTTGGAGATAGAACTAAGTTTCTAAGTTTCAAAAATAATTGTAAGCTATTTCTGGCCTTGAAACCTCATTCTTCTGGTAATCCTATTCAACAGGTTTTGATTATTATTTCTTTTTTGCGCGGCGACCCTCAAGACTGGGCATTTTCTCTTGCGCCAGGAGACCCTGCATTGAGTAGTGTCGATGCATTTTTCCTGGCGCTCGGATTGCTGTACGATGAGCCTAATTCAGTGGATCAGGCTGAGAAAAATTTGCTGGCTTTGTGCCAGGGTCAGGATGATATAGAAGTATATTGTCAGAAATTTAGGAAATGGTCAGTACTCACTCAGTGGAATGAATCTGCGCTGGCAGCTTTGTTCAGAAAGGGTCTCTCTGAGGCTCTTAAGGATGTCATGGTGGGATTTCCTATGCCTGCTGGTTTGAATGAGTCTTTGTCTTTGGCCATTCAGATCGGTCGACGCTTGCGCGAACGTAAATCTGTGCACCATTTGGCGGTACTGCCTGAGGTTAAACCTGAGCCTATGCAGTGCGATAGGACTATGACTAGAGTTGAACGGCAGGAATACAGACGTCTGAATGGTCTGTGTTTCTACTGTGGTGATTCCACTCATGCTATTTCTGATTGTCCTAAGCGCACTAAGCGGTCCGCTAGGTCAGCCGTCATTGGTACTGTACAGTCCAAATTCCTTCTGTCCATTACCTTGATATGCTCTTTGTCGTCGTTTTCTGTCATGGCGTTTGTGGATTCGGGCGCTGCCCTGAATCTGATGGATTTGGATTATGCTAAACGTTGTGGGTTTTTCTTGGAGCCTTTGCGGTGTCCTATTCCATTGAGAGGAATTGCTGCTACACCTTTGGCCAAGAATAAACCTCAATACTGGGCCCAGCTGACCATGTGCATGGCTCCTGCACATCAGGAAGTTATTCTCTTTCTGGTGTTGCATAATCTGCATGATGTGGTCGTGTTGGGGTTGCCATGGCTACAAACCCATAATCCAGTATTGGATTGGAATTCCATGTCGGTATCCAGCTGGGGTTGTCAGGGGGTACATGGTGATGTTCCATTTTTGTCGATTTCGTCATCCACCCCTTCTGAGGTTCCAGAGTTCTTGTCTGATTATCAGGATGTATTTGAAGAGCCCAAGTCCGATGCTCTACCTCCGCATAGGGATTGTGATTGTGCTATCAATTTGATTCCTGGTAGTAAATTCCCTAAAGGTCGATTATTTAATTTATCCGTGCCCGAACACGCCGCTATGCGCAGTTATGTGAAGGAATCCCTGGAGAAGGGACATATTCGCCCATCGTCATCACCACTGGGAGCAGGGTTCTTCTTTGTAGCCAAGAAGGATGGTTCGCTGAGACCGTGTATTGATTACCGCCTTCTTAATAAGATCACTGTTAAATTTCAGTATCCCTTGCCATTGTTATCTGACTTGTTTGCTCGGATTAAGGGGGCTAGTTGGTTCACTAAGATAGATCTTCGTGGTGCGTATAATCTGGTGAGAATCAGGCAAGGAGATGAATGGAAAACTGCATTCAATACGCCCGAGGGTCATTTTGAGTATCTAGTGATGCCGTTTGGACTTGCCAATGCTCCATCTGTGTTTCAGTCTTTTATGCATGACATCTTCCGTGAGTATCTGGATAAATTCCTGATTGTTTACTTGGATGACATTTTGATCTTCTCAGATGATTGGGAGTCTCATGTGAAGCAGGTCAGAATGGTTTTTCAGGTCCTGCGTGCTAACTCTTTGTTTGTGAAGGGATCAAAGTGTCTCTTCGGTGTGCAGAAAGTTTCATTTTTGGGGTTCATCTTTACCCCTTCTACTATCGAGATGGATCCAGTTAAGGTCCAAGCCATCCAGGATTGGATTCAGCCGACATCTCTGAAAAGTCTGCAAAAGTTCCTGGGCTTTGCTAATTTTTATCGTCGCTTCATCTGTAATTTTTCTAGCATTGCCAAACCATTGACCGATTTGACCAAGAAGGGTGCTGATTTGGTTAATTGGTCTTCTGCTGCTGTGGAAGCTTTTCAGGAGTTGAAGCGTCGTTTTTGTTCTGCCCCTGTGTTGTGTCAGCCAGATGTTTCTCTTCCGTTCCAGGTCGAGGTTGATGCTTCTGAGATTGGAGCAGGGGCGGTTTTGTCACAGAGAGGTTCTGATTGCTCAGTGATGAAACCATGTGCTTTCTTTTCCAGGAAGTTTTCGCCCGCTGAGCGTAATTATGATGTGGGCAATCGAGAGTTGCTGGCCATGAAGTGGGCATTCGAGGAGTGGCGTCATTGGCTTGAAGGAGCTAAGCATCGCGTGGTGGTATTGACTGATCATAAGAACTTGACTTATCTCGAGTCTGCCAAGCGCTTGAATCCTAGACAGGCCCGTTGGTCGTTATTTTTTGCCCGCTTCGACTTTGTGATTTCGTACCTTCCGGGCTCTAAAAATGTGAAGGCGGATGCTCTGTCTAGGAGTTTTGTGCCCGACTCTCCGGGTTTATCTGAGCCAGCGGGTATCCTCAAGGAAGGAGTCATTGTGTCTGCCATCTCCCCTGATTTGCGGCGGGTGCTGCAAAAATTTCAGGCGAATAAACCTGATCGTTATCCAGCAGAGAAACTGTTCGTCCCTGATAGGTGGACTAATAAACTTATCTCTGAACTTCATTGTTCGGTGTTGGCTGGTCATCCTGGTATCTTTGGTACCAGAGAGTTAGTGGCTAGATCCTTCTGGTGGCCATCTCTGTCACGGGATGTACGTACTTTTGTGCAGTCCTGTGGGATTTGTGCTAGGGCTAAGCCCTGCTGTTCTCGTGCCAGTGGGTTGCTTTTGCCCTTGCCGGTCCCAAAGAGGCCTTGGACACATATTTCGATGGATTTCATTTCTGACCTTCCCGTTTCTCAAAAGATGTCAGTCATTTGGGTGGTCTGTGATCGCTTTTCTAAAATGGTCCATCTGGTGCCCTTGGCTAAATTGCCTTCCTCCTCTGATTTGGTACCTTTGTTCTTTCAGCATGTGGTTCGGTTGCATGGCATTCCTGAGAATATTGTTTCTGACAGAGGTTCCCAGTTTGTTTCAAGGTTTTGACGAGCCTTTTGTGGTAGGATGGGCATTGACCTATCCTTTTCCTCGGCTTTCCATCCTCAGACTAATGGCCAGACCGAACGAACCAATCAGACCTTGGAAACATATCTGAGATGTTTTGTTTCTGCAGACCAGGATGATTGGGTGTCCTTTTTGCCGTTGGCTGAGTTCGCCCTTAATAATCGGGCCAGCTCGGCTACCTTGGTTTCTCCATTTTTTTGCAATTCTGGGTTCCATCCTCGTTTCTCTTCAGGACAGGTTGAGTCTTCGGACTGTCCTGGTGTGGATTCTGTGGTGGATAGGTTGCAGCAGATCTGGACTCAGGTAGTGGACAATTTGATCTTGTCCCAGGAGAAAGCTCAACTTTTCGCTAATCGCAGACGCCGTGTGGGTCCCCGACTTCGTGTTGGGGATCTGGTTTGGTTATCTTCTCGTCATATTCCTATGAAGGTTTCCTCTCCTAAATTTAAACCTCGTTTTATTGGTCCGTATAGGATTTCTGAGGTTCTCAATCCTGTGTCTTTTCGTTTGACCCTCCCAGACTCCTTTTCCATAGATAATGTATTCCATAGGTCGTTGTTGCGGAGATACGTGGCACCTATGGTTCCATCTGTTGAGCCTCCTGCCCCGGTTTTGGTGGAGGGGGAATTGGAGTATATTGTGGAGAAGATTTTGGATTCTCGTGTTTCTAGACGGAAACTCCAGTATCTGGTTAAATGGAAGGGTTATGCTCAGGAAGATAATTCCTGGGTTTTTGCCTCTGATGTTCATGCTTCCGATCTTGTTCGTGCCTTTCATGCGGCTCATCCTGGTCGGCCTGGGGGCTCTGGTGAGGGTTTGGTGACCCCTCCTCAAGGGGGGGTACTGTTGTGAATTCTGTGGCTGAATTCACTCCTGTGGTCACAAGTGGTACTGCAGCTTCTGAGCTTCCTCCCTCAGGTGTTCTGGTGAGCTCGTTAACTGCTTCATTACTTAACTCCGCCTGATGCTGCTATCCTTGCTCCTTGTCAATGTTTCAGTGTTGGATCTGAGCTTCTCCTGATTGTTCCTGTGACCTGCTGCTCTGTATAGCTAAGTGCTTTTTGCTTTTTTGTTGCTTTTTTTTCTGTCCAGCTTGTCTTTTGTTTTGCTGGAAGCTCTGAGACGCAAAGGGTGTACCGCCGTGCCGTTAGTTCGGCACGGTGGGTTTTTTTTGCCCCCTTTGCGTGGTTTTGCTTTAGGGTTTTTTGTAGACTGCAAAGTTCGCTTTACTGTCCTCGCTCTGTCCTAGAATATCGGGCCCCACTTTGCTGAATCTATTTCATCCCTACGTTTTGTCTTTTCATCTTACTCACAGTCATTATATGTGGGGGGCTGCCTTTTCCTTTGGGGAATTTCTCTGGGGCAAGTCAGGCTTATTTTTCTATCTTCAGGCTAGCTAGTTTCTTAGGCTGTGCCGAGTTGCCTAGGTAGTTGTTAGGCGCAATCCACAGCCGCTTTTAGTTGTGTTTAGGATAGGATCAGGTGTGCAGTCTACAGAGTTTCCACGTCTCAGAGCTCGTTCTTGTATTTTTGGGTATTTGTCAGATCACTGTGTGCGCTCTGATCGCTAAGCACACTGTGTTTCTGGATTGCCTTCATAACACCTGTCATTAGCAAACATAACAGAACACACCATCTCTCTACACCCCATACCCAATTTGTAGGCCTAATGCAGCGTAGTTTCCAACAACTACTAAACGAGAGCCGGAAGATCGAAGCTCAGGAAAGGCAACCTGGTGAACACCTTGGAGTGGAACACACCATCTCTCTACACCCCATACCCAATTTGTAGGCCTAATGCAGCGTAGTTTCCAACAACTACTAAACGAGAGCATGATGATCGAAGCATTGGCGAGGAAACCTGGGGAACACTTTGGAGTGGAACACACCATCTCTCTACACCCCATACCCAATTTGTAGGCCTAATGCAGCGTAGTTTCCAACAACTACTAAACGAGAGCCGGAAGATCGAAGCTCAGGAAAGGCAACCTGGGGAACACCTTGGAGTGGAACACACCATCTCTCTACACCCCATACCCAATTTGTAGGCCTAATGCAGTGTAGTTTCCAAGAACTACTAAACGAGAGCATGAAGATCGAAGCATTGGCGAGGAAACCTGGGGAACACCTTGGAGTGGAACACAACATCTCTCTACACCCCATACCCAATTTGTAGGCCTAATGCAGCGTAGTTTCCATCAACTACTAAACGTGAGCCGGAAGATCGAAGCTCAGGAAAGGCAACCTGGAGAACACCTTGGAGTGGAACACACCATCTCTCTACACCCCATACCCAATTTGTAGGCCTAATGCAGTGTAGTTTCCAACAACTACTAAACGAGAGCCGGAAGATCGAAGCTCAGGAAAGGCAACCTGGGGAACACCTTGGAGTGTAACACACCATCTCTCTCCACCCGATACCCATTTTGTAGGCCTAATGCAGTGTAGTTTTCTACAACTACTAAACGAGAGTCGGAAGACCGAAGCAATGGCAAGGAAACCTGGGGAACACCTTGGAGTGTAACACACCATCTCTCTCCACCCCATACCCAATTTGTAGGCCTAATGCAGCCTACTTTCCGACAACTACTAAACGAGAGCATGATGATCGAAGCTCAGGAAAGGCAACCTGGGGAACACCTTGGAGTGTAACAAACCCTCTCTCTACACCACAGAAAGGCTGATTCTTAGGAAGGAAGGCTGTCGGAATGAAGCAGGGCGCGTCCGAGGGTGATTATATTCTTATTAGGTATATACTCACCCTCGGACGCGCCCTGCTTCTTTATTTGTAATGAATGTTTATTTGCAATGTGGTTTTGACTTACTCTTATTTTTTTGGTAAATAATGATTTTATTATTTTCATTGTTTTGCATCTTCTTGGCAATAATATAAAGAAGACGCGACAGGACAACACTCGGAGGATGCCATATCTGTGTTTTAAATTGAAAAAAACTTTCAGTTAACTACTTGCAGGAGAAAGTTATTGTAGCTGGTGGCCATTTTTAGTACTGTACCAGATTTTTGTTGTATGTGTTTGTTTTTAATGTTAAAATGTCTGCATTTGATATCTGTCCAGTATTTTCTTTTTTATAAGCAAAATACTTATTTTTATATTTTCTGATGTTGGTTCCAGGGGTACACGGGCAGCAGTGGTGTGGTCAGTGGAGGCCTAGTGGAAGGAGTGACCACAGACAGGCATCGAAGGCCTAAAATAATAACACATGGCTGTAGGCAATTTTAAATTGGTTCCAGGGGTACACGGGCAGCAGTGGCCTGGTCAGTGTAGTAGTAGTAGAAAGAACGGACCGCAGACAGGCATCGAAGGCCTAAAATAAAAAAATTGGGCTGGCTGTAGGCAATTTTAAATTGGTTCCAGGGGTACACGGGCAGCAGTGGTGTGGTCAGTGGAGGCCTAGTGGAAGGAGTGACCGCAGACAGGCATCGAAGGCCTAAAATAATAACACATGGCTGTAGGCAATTTTAAATTGGTTCCAGGGGTACACGGGCAGCAGTGGTGTGGTCAGTGGAGGCATATTGTAAGGAGTGAACGCAGACAGGCATCGAAGGCCTAAAATAATAACACATGGCTGTAGGCAATTTTAAATTGGTTCCAGGGGTACACGGGCAGCAGTGTTGTGGTCAGTGGAGGCATATTGTAAGGAGTGACCGCAGACAGGCATCGAAGGCCTAAAATAATAACACATGGCTGTAGGCAATTTTAAATTGGTTCCAGGGGTACACGGGCAGCAGTGGCCTGGTCAGTGTAGTAGTAGTAGAAAGAATGGACCGCAGACAGGCATCGAAGGCTTAAAATAAAAAAATTGGGCTGGCTGTAGGCAATTTTAAATTGGTTCCAGGGGTACACGGGCAGCAGTGGTGAGGTCAGTGGAGGCATATTGTAAGGAGTGACCGCAGACAGGCATCGAAGGCCTAAAATAATAACACATGGCTGTAGGCAATTTTAAGTTGGTTCCAGGGGTACACGGGCAGCAGTGGTGTGGTCAGTGGAGGCCTAGTGGAAGGAGTGACCACAGACAGGCATCGAAGGCCTAAAATAATAACAAATGGCTGTAGGCAATTTTAAATTGGTTCCAGGGGTACACGGGCAGCAGTGGTGTGGTCAGTGGAGGCCTAGTGGAAGGAGTGACCGCAGACAGGCATCGAAGGCCTAAAGTAAAAAAATTGGGCTGGCTGTAGGCAATTTTAAATTGGTTCCAGGGGTACACGGGCAGCAGTGGTGTGGTCAGTGGAGGCCTAGTGGAAGGAGTGACCGCAGACAGGCATCGAAGGCCTAAAATAATAACACATGGCTGTAGGCAATTTTAAATTGGTTCCAGGGGTACACGGGCAGCAGTGGTGTGGTCAGTGGAGGCATATTGTAAGGAGTGACCGCAGACAGGCATCGAAGGCCTAAAATAATAACACATGGCTGTAGGCAATTTTAAATTGGTTCCAGGGGTACACGGGCAGCAGTGGTGTGGTCAGTGGAGGCATATTGTAAGGAGTGACCGCAGACAGGCATCGAAGGCCTAAAATAATTACACATGGCTGTAGGCAATTTTAAATTGGTTCCAGGGGTACACGGGCAGCAGTGGCCTGGTCAGTGTAGTAGTAGTAGAAAGAATGGACCGCAGACAGGCATCGAAGGCCTAAAATAAAAAAATTGGGCTGGCTGTAGGTAATTTTAAATTGGTTCCAGGGGTACACGGGCAGCAGTGGTGTGGTCAGTGGAGGCATATTGTAAGGAGTGACCGCAGACACGCATCGAAGGCCTAAAATAATAACACATGGCTGTAGGCAATTTTAAATTGGTTCCAGGGGTACACGAGCAGCAGTGGCCTGGTCAGTGTAGTAGTAGTAGAAAGAATGGACCGCAGACAGGCATCGAAGGCCTAAAATAAAAAAATTGGGCTGGCTGTAGGCAATTTTAAATTGGTTCCAGGGGTACACGGGCAGCAGTGGTGTGGTCAGTGGAGGCATATTGTAAGGAGTGACCGCAGACAGGCATCGAAGGCCTAAAATAATAACACATGGCTGTAGGCAATTTTAAATTGGTTCCAGGGGTACACGGGCAGCAGTGGTGTGGTCAGTGGAGGCCTAGTGGAAGGAGTGACCGCAGACAGGCTTCGAAGGCCTAACATAACAAAAATGTCAATACAATGGTATTGTCAGTGGCCGGCATTGAAGGATGTCAGCGCATAGACTAAACATTGGTGGAGCTGTGAGATAATTTTGCAAGTGGTAGAGCACTGTTTGAGCTGGGGGGGGAACTGTCTTGTGGCCGGCGGTACAGGCCCAGGGCCCCTCATATTACAACGGTGTGTCTGACGTTGGGTGCGCACCACCACCGCCAGAGACACTTTATTGTACTAGGAGGGACCCAGTGGCAGTGCCGTCGACCAAAAGCGGGCACACCCACCTCTTCAGACAAACAGCACTCTCACGGGTGCTGTCGCCAAGTGTCGATACCACGGCCCCGTGTGGGGAGTTTGGCCATTTAGTGAGGTGTAAACATGTCGTATGCTGGACAATCAGGTGCAGAAAATTACGAGATTGGAAAAGGCATTCAGAATAGTCCACAGGCAAGACCTTTTCATAGGAAAGCTAGGTGTCAGCCGGGCAAGGTGGGGCAAAAGATTTCGAAATCCAGTTGTGGTTCATTTTAATGAAGGTTAGATCATCTACATTTTGGGTAGCCAGACGAGTCCTTTTTTCTGTTAGTATTGAACCTGCAGCACTGAATACTCTTTCTGATAGGACACTAGCTGCCGGGCAAGCAAGCTCCTGCATTGCATATTCTGCCAATTCTGGCCAGGCGTCTAATTTTGATGCCCAGTAATCAAATGGGAATGACGGTTGAGGGAGAACATCGATAAGGGATGAAAAATAGTTTGTAACCATACTGGACAAATGTTGTCTCCTGTCACTTTGAATTGATGCTGCAGTACCTGTCCTGTCTGCGGTCATAGCAAAATCACTCCACAACCTGGTCAGAAAACCCCTCTGGCCAACGCCACTTCTGATTTCTGCCCCTCTAACTCCTCTGGTCTGCTGGCCCCTGCAGCTCGTGTGAGAACGATCACGGGCGCTGTGTGCAGGGAATGCCAGAAGCAAACGGTCAACAAGAGTTGATTGTTTGGTTGCTAATATTAGTTCCAAGTTCTCATGTGGCATTATATTTTGCAATTTGCCTTTATAGCGAGGATCAAGGAGGCAGGCCAACCAGTAATCGTCATCGTTCATCATTTTAGTTATGCGTGTGTCCCTTTTGAGGATACGTAAGGCATAATCCGCCATGTGGGCCAAAGTTCCAGTTCTCAAATCTGCGATTGTGCTTGGTTGAGGGGCAGTTTCAGGCAAATCCACGTCACTTGTGTCCCTCCAAAAACCAGAACCCGGCCTTGCCGCGCCACCAATTTCCAGTGGCCCCGGAAAAGCTTCCTCATTAAAAATATAATCATCCCCATCATCCTCCTCGTCCTCCTCCTCCTCTTCGCCCGCTAACTCGTCCTGTACACTGCCCTGGCCAGACAATGGCTGACTGTCATCAAGGCTTTCCTCTTCCTCAGCTGCAGACGCCTGATCCTTTATGTGCGTCAAACTTTGTATCAGCAGACGCATTAGGGGGATGCTCATGCTTATTATGGCGTTGTCTGCACTAACCAGCCGTGTGCATTCCTCAAAACACTGAAGGACTTGACACATGTCTTGAATCTTCGACCACTGCACACCTGACAACTCCATGTCTGCCATCCTACTGCCTGCCCGTGTATGTGTATCCTCCCACAAAAACATAACAACCCGCCTCTGTTCGCACAGTCTCTGAAGCATGTGCAGTGTTGAGTTCCACCTTGTTGCAGCGTCTATGATTAGGCGATGCTGGGGAAGGTTCAAAGAACGCTGATAGGTCTGCATACGGCTGGAGTGTACGGGCGAACGGCGGATATGTGAGCAAAGTCCACGCACTTTGAGGAGCAGGTCGGATAACCCCGGATAACTTTTCAGGAAGCACTGCACCACCAGGTTTAAGGTGTGAGCCAGGCAAGGAATGTGTTTCAGTTGGGAAAGGGAGATGGCAGCCATGAAATTCCTTCCGTTATCACTCACTACCTTGCCTGCCTCAAGATCTACAGTGCCCAGCCACGACTGCATTTCTTTCTGCAAGAACTCGGACAGAACTTCCGCGGTGTGTCTGTTGTCGCCCAAACACTTCATAGCCAATACAGCCTGCTGACGTTTGCCAGTAGCTGCCCCATAATGGGAGACCTGGTGTGCAACAGTGGCAGCTGCGGATGGAGTGGTTGTGCGACTGCGGTCTGTGGACGAGCTCTCGCTTCTGCAGGAGGACGAAGAGGAGGAGGAGGGGGTGCGAACGGCTACAGCCAACTGTTTCCTAGACCGTGGGCTAGGCAGAACTGTCCCAAACTTGCTGTCCCCTGTGGACCCTGCATCCACCACATTTACCCAGTGTGCCGTGATGGACACGTAACGTCCCTGGCCATGCCTACTGGTCCATGCATCTGTTGTCAGGTGCACCTTTGTGCTCACAGATTGCCTGAGTGCATGGACGATGCGCTCTTTAACATGCTGGTGGAGGGCTGGGATGGCTTTTCTGGAAAAAAAGTGTCGACTGGGTAGCTCGTAGCGTGGTACAGCGTAGTCCATCAGGGCTTTGAAAGCTTCGCTTTCAACTAACCGGTAGGGCATCATCTCTAACGAGATTAGTCTAGCTATGTGTGCGTTCAAACCCTGTGTACGCGGATGCGAGGCTAAGTACTTCCTTTTTCTAACCATAGTCTCATGTAGGGTGAGCTGGACTGGAGAGCTGGAGATCGTGGAACTAGCGGGGGTGCCGGTGGACATGGCAGACTGAGAGACGGTGGGAGATGGTATTGTTGCCGCCGGTGCCCTAGATGCAGTGTTTCCTACTACGAAACTGGTGATTCCCTGACCCTGACTGCTTTGGCCTGGCAAAGAAACCTGCACAGATACTGCAGGTGGTGCGGAAAATGGTGGCCCTACACTGCCGGAAGGGATGTTGCGTTGCTGACTAGCTTCATTGGCCGAGGGTGCTACAACCTTAAGGGACGTTTGGTAGTTAGTCCAGGCTTTCAAATGCATGGTGGTTAAATGTCTATGCATGCAACTTGTATTGAGACTTTTCAGATTCTGTCCTCTGCTTAAGGTAGTTGAACATTTTTGACAGATGACTTTGCGCTGATCAATTGGATGTTGTTTAAAAAAATGCCAGACTGCACTCTTTCTAGCATCGGATACCTTTTCAGGCATTGCAGACTGAGCTTTAACCGGATGGCCACGCTGTCCTCCAACAGGTTTTGGCTTTGCCACGCGTTTTGGGCAAGATACGGGCCCGGCAGATGGAACCTGTTGTGATGTTGATGCCTGCTGCGGCCCCTCCTCCTCCGCTTCAGAACTGCTGCCTCCTGCACCCTGTTCCCCCAATGGCTGCCAATCGGGGTCAAGAACTGGGTCATCTATTACCTCTTCTTGTAGCTCGTGTGCAACTTCGTCTGTGTCACCGTGTCGGTCGGTGGTATAGCGTTCGTGATGGGGCAACATAGTCTCATCAGGGTCTGATTCTTGATCAGCACCCTGCGAGGGCAATGTTGTGGTCTGAGTCAAAGGACCAGCATAGTAGTCTGGCTGTGGCTGTGCATCAGTGCACTCCATGTCAGATTCAACTTGTAATGGGCATGGACTGTTAACTGCTTCATTTTCTAAGCCAGGGACGGTATGTGTAAAGAGCTCCATGGAGTAACCCGTTGTGTCGCCTGCTGCATTCTTCTCTGTTGTTGTTTTTGCTGAAGAGGACAAGGAAGCGACTTGTCCCTGACCGTGAACATCCACTAACGACGCGCTGCTTTGACATTTACCAGTTTCACGAGAGGAGGCAAAAGAGCTAGAGGCTGAGTCAGCAAGATAAGCCAAAACTTGCTCTTGCAGCTCCGGCTTTAAAAGCGGTTTTCCTACTCCCAGAAAAGGGAGCGTTCGAGGCCTTGTGTAGCCAGACGACGAACCTGGCTCCACAGCTCCAGACTTAGGTGCAATATTTTTTTTCCCACGACCAGCTGATGCTCCACCACTACCACTACCCTCATTACCAGCTGACAATGAACGCCCCCGGCCACGACCTCTTCCACCATACTTCCTCATTGTTTTAAAAACGTAAACAAACTAACGGTATTTGTTGCTGTCACACAAATTACACGGTGAGCTATAACTTCAGTATGATTTAGCTACCCCTTTACAGGTGAGTGAGACCACAACGAAAATCAGGCACAATGTTACACACTCTGTTGTTGGTGGCAACAAATGAGAGAGATGCCACACACGCAGGACTGTCACTGAAGCACAAATGTAAATATTAATCTCCCACTGATTTGATTTTTTTTTTTTTTTCAGGGAGACTTTAGGAAAAAAAAATAATAGAATAAAACGATTTTTTCAGGAAGAATTTAGAAACCAAATAAAATAAAATGATTTTTTCAGGGAGAATTTAGAAAACAAATAAAACAAAAAAAGGCTTTCTATGGCCCACTGAGTGAGAGATGACGCACACAGGAGTCAGGAGTGGCACACAAGCCCAGAGGCCAATATTTATCTCCCACTGATTGATGTAGTGATTTTTTCAGGTAGATTTTGGTACCCAAATCAAGCTAAAAAAATAATAGGCTTTCTATGGCCCACAATTGGAGAGAGAGAGAGATGGCACACCCAGGAGTCAAGACTGGCACACAAGCAGAAAGGGCAATATTAATCTCCCACTGATTTGATTTTTTTTTTTATTTCAGGGAGACTTTAGGAAAAAAAAATAATAGAATAAAATGATTTTTTCAGGAAGAATTTAGAAACCAAATAAAATAAAATGATTTTTTCAGGGAGAATTTAGAAAACAAATAAAACAAAAAAAGGCTTTCTATGGCCCACTGAGTGAGAGATGACGCACACAGGAGTCAGGAGTGGCACACAAGCCCAGAGGCCAATATTTATCTCCCACTTTTTTTTTTTGTTCCAGGGAAAATTTATAAACCCAATAAAAAAAATAATAAATAGGCTTTCTATGGCCCACTATCTGAGAGAGAGAGAGAGATGGCACGCTTAGGACTGGCACACAAGCCCAAAGGCCAATATTAATCTCCCTTTTTTTTAAGGGAGAATTTATAAAACCAAAAAAAAATAAATAAATAGGCTTTCTATGGCCCACTATTTGTGAGAGAGATGGCACGCTCAGGACTGGCACACAAGCCCAGAGGCCAATATTAATCTCCCACTTTTTTTTTTTTTTTTCCAGGGAAAATTTATAAACCCAATAAAAAAAATAATAAATAGGCTTTCTATGGCCCACTATCTGAGAGAGAGAGATGGCACGCTTAGGACTGGCACACAAGCCCAAAGGCCAATATTAATCTTCCACTGATTGATTTATTGATTTTTTCAGGTAGAATTTAGAACCCAAATAAAGCAAAAAAAAAAAAAAGGGCTTTCTATGGCCCACTGAGTGAGTGATGATGCACACAGGAGTCAGGAGTGGCACACAAGCCCTGAGGCCAATATTTTTCTCCCACTGATTGATGTAGTGATTTTTTCAGGTACATTTTAGAACCCAAATCAAGCAAAAAAATAAATAGGCTTTCTATGGCCCACTATTTGTGAGAGAGATGGCACGCTCAGGACTGGCACACAAGCCCAGAGGCCAATATTAATCTCCCACTTTTTTTTTTTTGGTTCCAGGGAAAATTTATAAACCCAATAAAAAAAATAATAAATAGGCTTTCTATGGCCCACTATCTGAGAGAGAGAGATGGCACGCTTAGGACTGGCACACAAGCCCAAAGGCCAATATTAATCTCCCACTGATTGATTTATTGATTTTTTCAGGTAGAATTTAGAACTAGTGTTGAGCATTCCGATACCGCAAGTATCGGGTATCGGCCGATATTTGCGGTATCGGAATTCCGATACTGAATTCCGATACTTCCCGCGTATCGGATACCGGAATCGGAAGTTCCCAGAATTCAAATTGAACGCAGCAGCCAATGAGGAATGAATGAAAGTGTGGGCACATCCTGTTTAGCATGGTGGGCATGTAAGTACTGGCAAGGCTTGGATTGGCTGCTGAAATGATGTCACTCTGCACTATAAAAAAGCGCTGCCGCCATTTTGCGCTCACTCTGCTGTGATTTCAGTTAGGGACAGGACGCTGTGTTCTAACTGAGGGCCAGTTGAGCTAGCTAATTGCTTTATTTTCCTTTCCAAAGGCTAATTTAGCAAAACGCTGTGTGTTCTTCACTGTTCACCTTGCTCTTGCCTTGCAGCGCTGTTTTAACAGCGTTCTGCAAGGTCTCTGTGTGTGTGTGTGTGCAGCTCACTCTGTAGTCTGTGTGCAGCCATATACCCGGTTGTATTCAGCTCAGGGGGGGTTCACACTGCCTCACACAGTTGTTCTTTTTTGCTCTTAGTGCAGCCTGCTGCACATTTTTTCTCAAATTTCCTATTAGTGTTTTTCCACCAGTCTCCAGCTCTATTGTGGAAAAACACTACATAGGATAACCTAGAGGGGGGTTTTTGGGCCTTGCAGCGCCGTTTACGGCTGTCTGCACGGTCTCCGTGTGAGCCCAGCTCGCCCTGTAGTCTGTGTGCAGCCATAGCCGGTTGGATTCAGCTCAGGGTTCGTTACTGGCTCATACCTTGAGAAAAATTTTCCTTTTTTTCAAATAGTGCAGCCTGTTTAAAATTTGAAAAAAAAAATTCCTATTAGTGTCTTTCCACTCGTATCCAGCTAAATAGTGGAAAAACACTATATAGGATAACCTAGAGGAGGGTTTTTTGGCCTTGCAGCGCCGTTTACGGCTGTCTGCACGGTCTCCGTGTGAGCCCAGCTCGCCCTGTAGTCTGTGTGCAGCCATAGCCGGTTGGATTCAGCTCAGGGTTCGTTACTGGCTCATACCTTGAGAAAAATTTTCCTTTTTTTCAAATAGTGCAGCCTGTTTAAAATTTGAAAAAAAAAATTCCTATTAGTGTCTTTCCACTCGTATCCAGCTAAATAGTGGAAAAACACTATATAGGATAACCTAGAGGAGGGTTTTTTGGCCTTGCAGCGCCGTTTACGGCTGTCTGCACGGTCTCCGTGTGAGCCCAGCTCGCCCTGTAGTCTGTGTGCAGCCATAGCCGGTTGGATTCAGCTCAGGGTTCGTTACTGGCTCATACCTTGAGAAAAATTTTCCTTTTTTTCAAATAGTGCAGCCTGTTTAAAATTTGAAAAAAAAAATTCCTATTAGTGTCTTTCCACTCGTATCCAGCTAAATAGTGGAAAAACACTATATAGGATAACCTAGAGGAGGGTTTTTTGGCCTTGCAGCGCCGTTTACGGCTGTCTGCACGGTCTCCGTGTGAGCCCAGCTCGCCCTGTAGTCTGTGTGCAGCCATAGCCGGTTGGATTCAGCTCAGGGTTCGTTACTGGCTCATACCTTGAGAAAAATTTTCCTTTTTTTCAAATAGTGCAGCCTGTTTAAAATTTGAAAAAAAAAATTCCTATTAGTGTCTTTCCACTCGTATCCAGCTAAATAGTGGAAAAACACTATATAGGATAACCTAGAGGAGGGTTTTTTGGCCTTGCAGCGCCGTTTACGGCTGTCTGCACGGTCTCCGTGTGAGCCCAGCTCGCCCTGTAGTCTGTGTGCAGCCATAGCCGGTTGGATTCAGCTCAGGGTGCGTTACTGCCTCATACCTTGAAAAACAATTTCCTTTTTTTCAAATAGTGCAGCCAGTTTAAAATTTGAAAAAAAAAATTCCTATTAGTGTCTTTCCACTTGTATCCAGCTAAATAGTGGAAAAACACTATATAGGATAACCTAGAGGAGGGTTTCTTGGCCTTGCAGCGCCGTTTACGGCTGTCTGCACGGTCTCCGTGTGATTTAAACTAGCTCTGTAGCCCGATCTGCACCAAAAAAAAGGTTAAGTTCACCAAACACAACTTACACTTGTGTAGGCCACATTTGAAAAATAATAAAGTTTAGTCCACAATTTACAACATTAGTGTTTCTTACACCTGTTAGGAGGAGCATTACAGGAATAAGCACACTAAGGCCTTAGTACTTTTCTGCTTATCTTTATCTGTCAACCAAGATGAAGAGGGCAGGGAGTAAGGCACGTGGGCGTGGGCGCGGAGCAGGGAGAGGAGCAGGGAGAGGACGTGGTGATTCTGTGCCTGCTGCGGGCGCCGGTGACTCGTCGTCACTCAGTTTCAGCAGGGAACAGTCCTTCATGCGCAGCTTTGTCGGAGAGCGCCGTGCACCGCTGCTGCGTGAAGACCAAATTGAAGCCGTTGTCGGGTGGATGGCAGCTAACGCCTCGGCATCGACTTCAGTTAGTGCCACATCCTCTCAGGCACAGAGCACTGGAGAGCAGCCATCTGTCTCTTCACCACCTGCCAAATTGGCCAGGCAGTCAGAGAGCCCAGGACAGGAGCCGTCTCTACTTCTGTTCTCTGAATCTCTTGGCTTGGAAACAGGGGGCCAGCCAAGCAGCATTGGAGAAATGGAAGAAGAGGCAGTGTGCAGTGATGCCCAAAAGCTTTATCTCTCTGACTCTGAAGAGGCAGGTGGGCCAGTGCCTCCGGTGACCACAGCGCAGTACGCATCTGATGATGAAACTCAGGTGCCGCTTTCTCGTGCGTACTGTGCTGCTGAGACTACCCAGGAGGAGCAGTTGGTGGCAGAGGGTAGTGGAGATGATGAGGTCCTTGACCCATCGTGGCGTGAGGAACAGGAAGGTGGTGGGAGCAGCTCAGAGGAAGAGCTTCCTCTTACGGGCCAAAGAGGGAGAGGGAGGGGGAAGACTGCGGAGCCTGTAGCCTCCACTTTGGCACCCGTTAGGAGCCTGTCTCTTTCCAAAGCCAAAAAGGGCGCTCCCAAGACTTGCAGTGCCTGGTCCTTTTTTGACACAGTTGCAGATGACATTTGTTTTGTCAAATGCAAGCTGTGTCATCATAAAGTAAAAAGAGGGAAAAATGTCAGCAACCTCAATACCACAAATATGTGGAAACATGTGCGGACCAGGCACGCGGTGGAGTTACAGAAACACACTGAAGATGTAGGCCAACCAACAGCGGCAGCTACCACCTCTTCAGCTCGTGTTGCCTCTTCCTCCAGCTCACGCACAGCTGGTTTGGCTTCCTCCCAGAGACCTTGTGTAATTCCACCCACAGCACCACCTTCCCAGTCATCCTCACACTCCCAGTCTACTCTACAGCCATCGGTAGTACAGGCATGGGAGAAAAGGCGGGCATTCTCGGCCAACCACCCCCGAGCACAGGCTCTGAATGCAGGCATTGCCAAACTGTTGTCCCTGGAAATGCTCTCGTTCAGGCTGGTGGAGACTGACAGCTTCCGTGACTTGATGGCATTGGCAGTCCCACAGTACAAGGTGCCCAGCCGCTTTTACTTCAGCAGGCAGGCTGTCCCTGCCCTGCACAGGCATGTTGAGGCAAACATAAAACATGCGCTACTGAACGCCGTCAGTAGCAAGGTCCACCTCACCACCGATGCGTGGACCAGTCAGCATGGACAGGGGCGATATGTTTCCCTCACTGCCCATTGGGTTAATGTTGTTGAGCCAGGTACAGATCGTGCGAGTGGCGCAGGACGTGTCCTGCCCACTCCAAGGATTGCAGGAATCCAGTCTGTACGCATCGACTCCTCCTCTTACACCAGTTCCTCTGATTCCTCTCTGCAGGATCCGTCACAGTCCACCCCCACATGGACCCGTGAACGTTTACCTATGACCGACATGAGCACAGCCGTGGCCAAACGTCAGCAGGCCGTCTTGAAACTAGTTTCATTGGGGCATCGAAGCCACACAGCGCAGGAGCTCTGGAATGCCATAAAGCAGGAGAGCGATGTGTGGTTACTGCCAGCGAATCTCCAGCCAGGCATGGTAGTGTGTGACAATGGCCGAAATCTGGTGGCAGCTTTGGCCCTTGGCAACCTCACTCACATCCCATGTCTGGCACATGTGCTCAATTTGGTTGTGCAGAGTTTTCTGAGGGACTATCCGGATCTTGATGCCCTGCTGCACAAGGTCCGCCTAGAGTGTGCTCACTTGCGGCGTTCCAGCTTGGCCAGATCCCGCATTGCTGCTCTGCAGCGCCGATTCCGCCTTCCGGAACACCGCATCATATGTGACCTACCTACCCGGTGGAATTCCACGTTACATATGTTGGAGCGGTTGTGTGAGCAGCAGCAAGCAGTTATGGAGTACCAGCTGCATCAGGCGCAAAGAAGTCGCAGTCAGCGCCGATCAGACTTCACAACCACAGAGTGGGCCACTATGAAGGACGTCTGCCAGGTTTTGCGTCCTTTTGATTATTCCACGCGGATGGCAAGTGCAGATGATGCACTAGTCAGCATGACTGTCCCCCTTATCTGCCTGCTTCAGCAAACTTTGCAAGGGTTAAGGGATGATGTGGTGGAAGAGGTGGAGGATGAGGAGTCACCTTTTCCATCAGCTTCTGGAGAGTCAGCGCCACGTGGTTCCTCACAAAGGGGTACGCAGGGGCCAATTTGTGAGGAGGATGAGGAGGAGTCAATGGAGGAGGAAGAGCTCCGTCCAGAGGAGGGAGCGACACAATTGTCCAGTGGTCAGTGTGTACAGCGAGGGTGGGGTGATGACGAGCGGGCAGAGATCATGTCTCAAGCAGGGGACAGCGTTTCTGGGCCGGTTGGCACTCTGCAGCACATGGTGGATTTCATGCTGCAGTGCCTGAGAAACGACCGCCGCATCGACCACATTCTCAACATGCCTGATTATTGGGTGTTCACCCTCCTCGATCCTCGCTACCGGGACAACGTCCAAAACCTCATCCCTGCGTTGACCCGGGAGCGTAAATTGCGGGAGTACCACGACACACTGGTGAATTCCATCATCTTCTCCTGTCCAACTGAGAGGAGTGCTGCTAGTGCTTTACAAAGCAGCTCAGTGCGTCGAGGCAGTGGGGGAGGCTCTGCCCAAAGAGGGAGCAGAAGCAGTGCCTCTGCCCAAGGCAAGCCCAGTATGGCACAACTCTGGCACACTTTTGTGTGCCCGCCCCAAATGTCTACACCATCACCGGCGGCTCCAGTCAGCAGGAGGCAACGGTTCCGTCAGATGGTGACAGACTACATGGCTTGCCCTCTTACTGTACTCCCAGACGGCTCTTCCCCGTTCAAGTTTTGGGTCTCTAAGCTGGATACATGGCCAGAGCTAAGCCAGTATGCATTGGAGGTGCTGGCTTGCCCTGCGGCTAGTGTCTTATCGGAACGTGTCTTTAGTGCCGCAGGTGGTGTACTAACAGACCGTCGCATGCGACTATCCTCCGATAACGTTGACCGGCTTACTTTCCTGAAAATGAACCAGGCCTGGATCTCGCAGGAATTTGCCACTCCTCTGCCTGATTAAGTAATTGGGTGTCATCCAGGTCTCCTGCTGTGTTCATCTTTCTACCACCTGAACTGCTATTCCTGGGCTCCAACACCGCCAGTTGCGGCTCAGAAGTGCAGGCTGCACAGTAAAAACATACGACCCAGTGTTATTGGGTTTCAGTAACGTCAGCTGATCCCCAGCTGTGTAGCCGGCAATGTGTCCTGCGACCGCCACGCTGGCACAACAACCTAAATGTAAGGGAACCTGTCCCCCCCCCCCCCCGTCGTTTGTTACTGAAAGAGCCATCTTGTGCAGCAGTAATGCTGCACAAGGAAAAGGTAGCTCTTTTTTTTTAGCTCTTTGCACACGCAGAACTTAACACTTATAAAATGTGTTCACTGATACCGTTATACCGTCCCGGAGCTGGGACTTTCCTTCGTAATGTGACGCAGCACAGCCGTCATTCCTACCCCCTTGGTGCCATGCGCTGCCTCCTCAGCGTTGTTTTAAGCTGTCACGGAGCCTGCGCTGTTCTGTTATCCCTTGGGCATGCCCTATTTGCGCTGCCTGTCTTCTGACATAATTTGGTGTCAGGCTGGCTGCGCCTGTGCGGCCGCGCTGCCCAAGATCCCGCCTCGCAGTGTCTTCTGATTGAGTCACACTGCGGGCCTGGGATCCATGGGCATGCGCAGTGCATATCTTCCCCTCGGGCTCTCGCTCATTTCCCTCCGCCTTCTTTAGACTGTGCGCCGTCAGCTGATCCCTAGCATGCCACGGCCGTGACACCGCACAGTCTGAAGAAGAGGGAAGGAGGGGAGTGAGAGTCGAGGTTATGCACTGTGCATGCCCATGGTTCCAAGGCCCGCAGTGGGATTACGTTAGATGAGACTGCGAGGTGGGATCTGGAGCAGCGTGGACGCACAGGCACTGACAGCCTGACACCAAATTATGTCAGAAGACAGGCAGCGCTAATTGGGCATGGCCAAGGGCTAACAGAACAGCGCAGGCTCCGTGGCAGCTTAAAACAACGCTGAGGAGGCAGCGCACGGCATCAAGGGGATAGGAATGACAGCTGTGCTGTGTCCCATTACGAAGGAAATTCGCACCTCCGGAACGGTTTAACGGTATAAAGGGACACATTTTTAGTGTTTACTTCGGTGTTTGCAAGGAGCATAATTAAAAGAGCAACCTTTTCCTTTTGCATCCTTAGTGCTGCACAACATGGCTCTTTCAGCTACAAACGTCTTGGGGGGGGGGGTTAAAGGTTTCCTTTCAACTTGCTCCAATCAGGCTTCGGCCTACACTCTGTTCCTCTGCTCCTCCTGCTGTCCCTGGGCTCTAACACCGCCAGTTGGTGCCTGGAAGTGCTGTGTGCACAGTCAACAGTCGCTCCTCTGTTATTGGGGTTCAGTAACGTCAGCTGATCCCCAGCTGTGTGTGCGGCAATACCTCCAATCTGCTCCTCCTGCTGTCCCTGGGCTCTAACACCGCCAGTTGGTGCCTGGAAGTGCTGTGTGCACAGTCAACAGTCGCTCCTCTGTTATTGGGGTTCAGTAACGTCAGCTGATCCCCAGCTGTGTATCCGGCAACGTGTCATGCGACCGCCACGCTGGCACAACTAAAATGTAAGGGGACCTGTCCCCCCCCCCCCCTAGGCGTTTGTTACTGAAAGAGCCACCATGTGCAGCACTAATACTGCACAAGGGAAAGGTCGCTCTTGAAATTATGCTCCTTGCAAACGCTGAACTACACACTCATGTAATGTGTCCCCTCACACCGTCCAACCGTCCCGGAGGTGGGACTTTCCTTTGTAATGTGACACAGCACAGCCGTCATTGCTACCCCCTTGGCACCGTGCGCTGCCTCCTTAGCGTTGTTTGATTCCGTCATGGACCCTGCGCTGTTATGTTATCCCTTGGCCATGCACAGTTTGCGCTGCCCGTCCTCTGACATCATTTGTTGTCGTCCTGGCTGCGCCTGTGCGTCCACGCTGCCCGAAATCACACCTCGCAGTGTCGTCTAATGTGATCCCACAGTGGGCCTGGTATCCATGGCCATGCGCAGTGCATATACTAGCCTCTCACTCCCCTTCTTCACGCTTCTTCAGACTAGGCGGCGTCAGCTGATCCCTAATAGCATGCCACGGCCGTGACGCCGCACAGTCTGAAGAAGCAGGAAGGAGGTGAGTGAGAGGCGATGATATGCACTGCGCATGCCCATGGATCCCTGGCCCGCAGTGGGACTACATTAGATGACACTGCAAGGTTGGATCTCGGGCAGCTTGGACGCACAGGCACTGCCAGCCTGACACCTACATGATGTCAGAAGACGGGCACCGCTAACTGTGCATGGCCAAGGGATAACATTACAGTGCGGGCTCCGTGACAGAACCAAACAACGTTGAGGAGGTGGTGCCCGGCACCAAGGGGGTTGGAATGACGGCTGTGCTGTGTCACATTACAAAGGAAAGTCCCACTTCCGGGATGGTTTGACGGTGTGAGGGGACACATTATATGAGTGTGTACTTCAGCGTTTGCAAGGAGCATAATTTTCGGAGCCACCATTTTCCATGTGCAGTATTACTGCTGTACAAGATGGCTCTTTCAGCAACAAATGCCTGGGGGGGGGGGTTAAAGGTTCCCTTTCAACTTGCTCCACTGCAGGCTTCGGCCTACACTCTGCTCCTCTTTGATTCCCTGGGTTTCAACACTGTCAGTTGCCACCTGGAAGTGTTGTCTACACAGAAAAAAACACTAGGTGATGTGTCAGTGGGGTTCAGCACCGCCAGCTGTTCCCCTGCTGTGTAGTCGGCAACGTGTCCAGCACAAGCCACGCTGGCACAACAGAACAAAAGCTGCCACCAGTGCAGGCTTCGGCCTACACTCTGCTCCTCTCCTCCTCCTGCTGACCCTGGGCTCAAACACCGCTAGTTTTTGCCCGGAAGTGCTAGCTGCACAGAGAAAAACACCAGCCAATGTGTTAGTGGGGTTCAGCAACGCCAGCTGTTCCCCTGCTGTGTAGCCGGCAACGTGACCTGCAAACGCCATGCAGGCACAGGAACTGAAATTAAAAGGGAACCTGGCCCCACCCCCCCAGGTGTTTCTATGTATAACAGCCACCTAGTACAGCAGTACTGCTGCATTTGTACAAGGTGGCTGACTTTTTCTCCTTGCCCACGTGGAACTCAACACGTACAAAATGTGTCTCATTGAGACCATTCCACTGTCCCTGAGGTGTGACTTTCCTTTGTAATGATACGCAGCACCCCCCTTGGTAGCGTTTCCCGTCTTTTGTCATCATGGTTAGCTGGCTGCGCCTGTGCATCCGCCCTGCTAGAAACAACGCCCCTCGTTGTCATATTTATTTTGTCAGCGAGGGTGTGGTTTATGGGCACGAGCAGTGCATATGTTCGCCTGTCTTAACTCATCTCCTTCCGCCTTCTTCAGACTGTGCGGCCTCCTGGCCGTGGTAGGCGATAAGGGATCAGCTGAGGCCGCCCAGTCTGGAGCAGGTGTAAGGACATGTGTAAGCGGCCAACCTATTTACTGCACAAGGCCACGAATCCCAGCCACGCAGTGTGATTTTTTGAAAACACACTGTGGGTCTGGGATTCATGTCCATCGCTAACCGCAACGGCCGACATGAAATGAGGTCAGAAGACAGGAAGCGCTCACAGCGCATGGCCAAGGGATCACAATAGCGCAGACTCCTGTACAGCAAATAAGAACGCTCAGGAATCTGCGCCCAGTACCTAGGTGCAAATTTTGACACCTGTGCTGCGTCTCGTTAAAAAGACAAGTCACGCCTCCACAACTGTTTGACAGTATAATGGGCTAAATAGTGTACGTGTTTTAGTCAGCGTGTGCAAGGAGCAAAACAAATAGAGCAACCTTTTACTTGTGCAGCATTAATGCTGCACAAGGTGTGGCTCTTGTACCTTGCAACACCTGAGGGGGGGGTTAAAGGTAACCTTTGAAATTGGTTCAACTAGGCTTCGGCCTACACTCTGCTCCTCTACTCCTCCTGCTGACCCTGGGCTCAAACACCGCTAGTTTTTGCCCGGAAATGCTAGCTGCACAGAGAAAAACACCAGCCAATGTGTTAGTGGGGTTCAGCACCGCCAGCTGTTCCCCTGCTGTGTAGTCGGCAACGTGTCCAGCACAAGCCACGCTGGCACAACCGACCAAAAGCTGCCACCAGTGCAGGCTTCGGCCTACACTTTGCTCCTCTCCTCCTCCTGCTGACCCTGGGCTCAAACAACGCCAGTTTCTGCCCGGACATGCTAGCTGCACAGAGAAAAACACCAGCCAATGTGTTAGTGGGGTTCAGCACCGCCTGCTGTTCCCCCGCTGTGTAGCCGGCATCGTGTCCAGCACAAGCCACGCTGGCACAACCGACCAAAAGCTGCCACCAGTGCAGGCTTCGGCCTACACTTTGCTCCTCTCCTCCTCCTCCTGCTGACCCTGGGCTCTAACACCGCTAGTTTTTGCCCGGACATGCAATCTGCACAGAGAAAAACACCAGTCAATGTGTCAGTGGGGTTCAGCAACGCCAGCTGTTCCCCTGCTGTGTAGCTTGCAACGTGACCTGCAAACGCCACGCAGGCACATGAACTGAAATTGAAGGGAGCCTGCCCCCCACCCACAGGTGTTTCTATGTATATCAGCCACCTTGTACAGCAGTACTGCTGCATTTGTACGAGGTGGCTGACTGTTTCTCCTTGCCCACGTGGAACTCAACACGTACAAAATGTGTCTCATTAGAGACCATTACAATGTCCCTGAGGTGTGACTTTCCTTTGTAATGACACGCAGCACCACCCTTGTTAGCGCTGCCCGTCTTTTGACATCATTGGTTAGCTGGCTGCGCCTGTGCATCTCCCCTGCTCGAAACAACGGCCCTCGGTGTCTTATTTTTTTGGACAGCGAGGGTGTGATTGATGGGCATGTGCAGTGCATATGTTTGCCTGTGTTCACTCATCTCCTTCCGCCTTCTTCAGACTGGGTGTCCTCATGGCCGCGGCAGGCGATAAGGGATCAGATGAGGCCGCCCAGTCTGAAGCAGGTGTAAGGACATGTGTGAGCGGCAAACATATTTAGTGCACCAGGGCACGAATCCCAGCACCGCAGTGTGATTTTTTAAAAACACACTGTGGGTCTGGGATTCATGTCCATCGCTAACCGCAACGGCCGACATGAAATGAGGTCAGAAGACAGGAAGCGCTCACAGCGCATGGCCAAGGGATCACAATAGCGCAGACTCCTGTACAGCAAATAACAACGCTCAGGAATCTGCGCCCAGTACCTAGGTGCAAATTTTGACACCTGTGCTGCGTCTCGTTAAAAAGACAAGTCACGCCTCCACAACTGTTTGACAGTATAATGGGCTAAATAGTGTACGTGTTTAATTCAGCGTGTGCAAGGAGCAAAATTAAATAGAGCAACCTTTGACTTGTGCATCATTAATGCTGTTCAAGGTGTGGCTCTTGTACCTTGCAACACCTGAGGGGGGGGTTAAAGGTAACCTTTGAAATTGGTTCAACTAGGCTTCGGCCTACACTCTGCTCCTCTACTCCTCCTGCTGACCCTGGGCTCAAACAACGCCAGTTTCTGCCCGGAAATGCTAGCTGCACAGAGAAAAACACCAGCCAATGTGTTAGTGGGGTTCAGCACCGCCAGCTGTTCCCCTGCTGTGTAGTCGGCAACGTGTCCAGCACAAGCCACGCTGGCACAACCGACCAAAAGCTGCCACCAGTGCAGGCTTCGGCCTACACTTTGCTCCTCTCCTCCTCCTACTGACCCTGGGCTCAAACAACGCCAGTTTCTGCCCGGACATGCTAGCTGCACAGAGAAAAACACCAGCCAATGTGTTAGTGGGGTTCAGCACCGCCTGCTGTTCCCCCGCTGTGTAGCCGGCATCGTGTCCAGCACAAGCCACGCTGGCACAACCGACCAAAAGCTGCCACCAATGCAGGCTTCGGCCTACACTTTGCTCCTCTCCTCCTCCTCCTGCTGACCCTGGGCTCTAACACCGCTAGTTTTTGCCCGGACATGCAATCTGCACAGAGAAAAACACCAGTCAATGTGTCAGTGGGGTTCAGCAACGCCAGCTGTTCCCCTGCTGTGTAGCTTGCAACGTGACCTGCAAACGCCACGCAGGCACATGAACTGAAATTGAAGGGAGCCTGCCCCCCACCCACAGGTGTTTCTATGTATATCAGCCACCTTGTACAGCAGTACTGCTGCATTTGTACGAGGTGGCTGACTGTTTCTCCTTGCCCACGTGGAACTCAACACGTACAAAATGTGTCTCATTAGAGACCATTACAATGTCCCTGAGGTGTGACTTTCCTTTGTAATGACACGCAGCACCACCCTTGTTAGCGCTGCCCGTCTTTTGACATCATTGGTTAGCTGGCTGCGCCTGTGCATCTCCCCTGCTCGAAACAACGGCCCTCGGTGTCTTATTTTTTTGGACAGCGAGGGTGTGATTGATGGGCATGTGCAGTGCATATGTTTGCCTGTGTTCACTCATCTCCTTCCGCCTTCTTCAGACTGGGTGTCCTCATGGCCGCGGCAGGCGATAAGGGATCAGATGAGGCCGCCCAGTCTGAAGCAGGTGTAAGGACATGTGTGAGCGGCAAACATATTTAGTGCACCAGGGCACGAATCCCAGCACCGCAGTGTGATTTTTTAAAAACACACTGTGGGTCTGGGATTCATGTCCATCGCTAACCGCAACGGCCGACATGAAATGAGGTCAGAAGACAGGAAGCGCTCACAGCGCATGGCCAAGGGATCACAATAGCGCAGACTCCTGTACAGCAAATAACAACGCTCAGGAATCTGCGCCCAGTACCTAGGTGCAAATTTTGACACCTGTGCTGCGTCTCGTTAAAAAGACAAGTCACGCCTCCACAACTGTTTGACAGTATAATGGGCTAAATAGTGTACGTGTTTTAGTCAGCGTGTGCAAGGAGCAAAACAAATAGAGCAACCTTTTACTTGTGCAGCATTAATGCTGCACAAGGTGTGGCTCTTGTACCTTGCAACACCTGAGGGGGGGGTTAAAGGTAACCTTTGAAATTGGTTCAACTAGGCTTCGGCCTACACTCTGCTCCTCTACTCCTCCTGCTGACCCTGGGCTCAAACACCGCTAGTTTTTGCCCGGAAATGCTAGCTGCACAGAGAAAAACACCAGCCAATGTGTTAGTGGGGTTCAGCACCGCCAGCTGTTCCCCTGCTGTGTAGTCGGCAACGTGTCCAGCACAAGCCACGCTGGCACAACCGACCAAAAGCTGCCACCAGTGCAGGCTTCGGCCTACACTTTGCTCCTCTCCTCCTCCTGCTGACCCTGGGCTCAAACAACGCCAGTTTCTGCCCGGACATGCTAGCTGCACAGAGAAAAACACCAGCCAATGTGTTAGTGGGGTTCAGCAACGCCAGCTGTTCCCCTGCTGTGTAGCTTGCAACGTGACCTGCAAACGCCACGCAGGCACATGAACTGAAATTGAAGGGAGCCTGCCCCCCACCCACAGGTGTTTCTATGTATATCAGCCACCTTGTACAGCAGTACTGCTGCATTTGTACGAGGTGGCTGACTTTTTCTCCTTGCCCACGTGGAACTCAACACGTACAAAATGTGTCTCATTAGAGACCATTACAATGTCCCTGAGGTGTGACTTTCCTTTGTAATGACACGCAGCACCCCCATTGTTAGCGCTGCCCGTCTCCTGACATCATTGGTTGGCTGGCTGTGCCTGTGCGTCCCCCCTGCCCGACACAACGCCCCCCGTTGTCTCATATATTTTGACTGCGAGGGTGTGATTGATGGGCACGAGCAGTGCATATGTTCCCCTGTTTTCACTCCCCTCCTTCCGCCTTCTTCTGACTGTGCGGCCTCATGGCCGCGGCATGCGATAAGGGATCAGCTGAGGCCGCCCAGTCTGAAGCAGGTGTAAGGACATGTGTGAGCGGCGATCATATTTACTGCACAAGGCCACGAATCCCAGCACCGCAGTGTGACTTTAGGAAAAGCCACTGTGGGTCTGGGATTTATGGCCATCGTTAACCGCACCGGCCAACATGAAATGAGGTCATGAGACGGCCTGCACTAACAGGGTATTGCCAAGGGATAACACAAGAGCGCAGACTCCTGTACAGCAAATAACAACGCTCAGGAATCTGCGCCCAGTACCTAGGTGCAAATTTTGACACCTGTGCTGCGTCTCGTTAAAAAGACAAGTCACGCCTCCACAACTGTTTGACAGTATAATGGGCTAAATAGTGTACGTGTTTAATTCAGCGTGTGCAAGGAGCAAAATTAAATAGAGCAACCTTTGACTTGTGCATCATTAATGCTGTTCAAGGTGTGGCTCTTGTACCTTGCAACACCTGAGGGGGGGGTTAAAGGTAACCTTTGAAATTGGTTCAACTAGGCTTCGGCCTACACTCTGCTCCTCTACTCCTCCTGCTGACCCTGGGCTCAAACAACGCCAGTTTCTGCCCGGAAATGCTAGCTGCACAGAGAAAAACACCAGCCAATGTGTTAGTGGGGTTCAGCACCGCCAGCTGTTCCCCTGCTGTGTAGTCGGCAACGTGTCCAGCACAAGCCACGCTGGCACAACAGAACAAAAGCTGCCACCAGTGCAGGCTGCGGCCTACACTTTGCTCCTCTCCTCCTCCTCCTGCTGACCCTGGGCTCTAACACCGCTAGTTTTTGCCCGGACATGCAATGTGCACAGAGAAAAACACCAGTCAATGTGTCAGTGGGGTTCAGCAACGCCAGCTGTTCCCCTGCTGTGTAGCTTGCAACGTGACCTGCAAACGCCACGCAGGCACATGAACTGAAATTGAAGGGAGCCTGCCCCCCACCCACAGGTGTTTCTATGTATAACAGCCACCTTGTACAGCAGTACTGCTGCATTTGTACAAGGTGGCTGACTTTTTCTCCTTGCACACGTGGAACTCAACAAGTACAAAATGTGTCTCATTACAGACCATTACAATGTCCCTGAGGTGTGACTTTCCTTTTTAATGACACGCAGCACCCCCATTGTTAGCGCTGCCCGTCTCCTGACATCATTGGTTGGCTGGCTGTGCCTGTGCGTCCCCCCTGTCCGACACAACGCCCCCCGTTGTCTCATATATTTTGACTGCGAGGGTGTGATTGATGGGCACGAGCAGTGCATATGTTCCCCTGTTTTCACTCCCCTCCTTCCGCCTTCTTCTGACTGTGCGGCCTCATGGCCGCGGCATGCGATAAGGGATCAGCTGAGGCCGCCCAGTCTGAAGCAGGTGTAAGGACATGTGTGAGCGGCGAACATATTTACTGCACAAGGCCACGAATCCCAGCACCGCAGTGTGACTTTAGGAAAAGCCACTATGGGTCTGGGATTTATGGCCATCGTTAACCGCACCGGCCAACATGAAATGAGGTCATGAGACGGCCTGCACTAACAGGGTATTGCCAAGGGATAACACAATAGCGCAGACTCCTGTACAGCAAATAACAACGCTCAGGAATCTGCGCCCAGTACCTAGGTGCAAATTTTGACACCTGTGCTGCGTCTCGTTAAAAAGACAAGTCACGCCTCCACAACTGTTTGACAGTATAATGGGCTAAATAGTGTACGTGTTTAATTCAGCGTGTGCAAGGAGCAAAATTAAATAGAGCAACCTTTGACTTGTGCATCATTAATGCTGTTCAAGGTGTGGCTCTTGTACCTTGCAACACCTGAGGGGGGGGGTTAAAGGTAACCTTTGAAATTGGTTCAACTAGGCTTCGGCCTACACTCTGCTCCTCTACTCCTCCTGCTGACCCTGGGCTCAAACACCGCTAGTTTTTGCCCGGAAATGCTAGCTGCACAGAGAAAAACACCAGCCAATGTGTTAGTGGGGTTCAGCACCGCCAGCTGTTCCCCCGCTGTGTAGCCGGCATCGTGTCCAGCACAAGCCACGCTGGCACAACCGACCAAAAGCTGCCACCAGTGCAGGCTTCGGCCTACACTTTGCTCCTCTCCTCCTCCTCCTGCTGACCCTGGGCTCTAACACCGCTAGTTTTTGCCCGGACATGCAATCTGCACAGAGAAAAACACCAGTCAATGTGTCAGTGGGGTTCAGCAACGCCAGCTGTTCCCCTGCTGTGTAGCTTGCAACGTGACCTGCAAACGCCACGCAGGCACATGAACTGAAATTGAAGGGAGCCTGCCCCCCACCCACAGGTGTTTCTATGTATAACAGCCACCTTGTACAGCAGTACTGCTGCATTTGTACGAGGTGGCTGACTTTTTCTCCTTGCCCACGTGGAACTCAACACGTACAAAATGTGTCTCATTAGAGACCATTACAATGTCCCTGAGGTGTGACTTTCCTTTGTAATGACACGCAGCACCACCCTTGTTAGCGCTGCCCGTCTTTTGACATCATTGGTTAGCTGGCTGCGCCTGTGCATCTCCCCTGCTCGAAACAACGGCCCTCGGTGTCTTATTTTTTTGGACAGCGAGGGTGTGATTGATGGGCATGTGCAGTGCATATGTTTGCCTGTGTTCACTCATCTCCTTCCGCCTTCTTCAGACTGGGTGTCCTCATGGCCTCGGCAGGCGATAAGGGATCAGATGAGGCCGTCCAGTCTGAAGCAGGTGTAAGGACATGTGTGAGCGGCAAACATATTTACTGCACCAGGGCACGAATCCCAGCACCGCAGTGTGATTTTTTAAAAACACACTGTGGGTCTGGGATTCATGTCCATCGCTAACCGCAACGGCCAACATGAAATGAGGTCATAAGACAGGAAGCGCTCACAGCGCATGGCCAAAGGATCACAAGAGCGCAGACTCCTGTACAGCAACTAACAACGCTCAGGAAGCTGCGCCCATGCAAAAAGGTGTTGTTTTCGACACCTGTGCTGCTTTTCTTTAAAAAGACAAGTCACGCCTCCACTACTGTTAAACAGTATAATGGGCTAAATAGTCTACGTGTTGCATTCAGCTTGTGCAAGTAGACAAATTAATAGAGCAACCTTTTACTTGTGCAGCATTAATGCTGCAGAAGGAGTGGCTCTTGTTCTTTGTAACACCTGAGGGGGGGTTGAAGGTAACCTTTGAAATTGGTTCAACTAGGCTTCGGCCTACACTCTGCTCCTCTCCTCCTCCTGCTGACCCTGGGCTCTAACAACGCTAGTTTTTGCCCGGAAATGCTAGCTGCACAGAGAAAAACACCAGCCAATGTGTTAGTGGGGTTCAGCAACGCCAGCTGTTCCCCCGCTGTGTAGCCGGCATCGTGTCCAGCACAAGCCACGCTGGCACAACCGACCAAAAGCTGCCACCAGTGCAGGCTTCGGCCTACACTTTGCTCCTCTCCTCCTCCTCCTGCTGACCCTGGGCTCAAACACCGCTAGTTTTTGCCCGGAAATGCTAGCTGCACAGAGAAAAACACCAGCCAATGTGTTAGTGGGGTTCAGCACCGCCAGCTGTTCCCCTGCTGTGCAGCTTGCAACGTGACCTGCAAACGCCACGCAGGCACATGAACTGAAATTGAAGGGAGCCTGGCCCCCACCCCCAGGTGTTTCTATGTATAACAGCCACCTTGTACAGCAGTACTGCTGCATTTGTACAAGGTGGCTGATGTTTTCTCCTTGCCCACGTGGAACTCAACACGTACAAAATGTGTCTCTTTGAGACCATTCCACTGTCCCTGAGGTGTGACTTTCCTTTCTAATGATACGCAGCACCCCCCTTGGTAGCGCTTCCCGTCTTCTGACATCATTGGTTGGCTACTTGCGCCTGTTCGTCCGCCCTGCCTGAATATAATGCTCCTCGTTGTCTTAATTATTTTGACTGCGAGGGTGTGATTGATGGGCACGAGCAGTGCATATCTTCGCCTGTCTTAACTCATCTCCTTCAGCCTTCTTCAGACTGTGCAGCCTCATGGCCGCGGCATGCGAGAAGGGATCAGCAGAGGCCGCCCAGTCTGAAGCAGGTGTAAGGACGTGTGTGAGCGGCCAAAATATTTACTGCTCAAGGCCACGAATCCCAGCACCGCAGTGTGGCTTTATGAAAAGACACTGTGGGTCTGGGATTTATGGCCATCGTTAACCGCACCGGCCAACATGAAATGATGTCATAAGATGGGCAGCGCTAACAGGGCATTGCCAAGGGATAACACAAGAGCGCAGACTCCTGTACAGCAAATAACAACGCTCAGGAAGCTGCTCCAAGCACCAAGGCGTTATTTTGGACACCTGTGCTGCGTCTCATCAAAAAACCAAGTCACGCATCCACTACAGTTTGACTGTAGAATGGGGTAAATTGTGTATGTCTTTCATTCAGCGTGTGCAAGTAGACAAATTAATAGAGCAACCTTTCACTTGTGCAGCATTAATACTGCACAAGGTGTGTCTCTTGTACTTTGTAACACCTGAGGGGGGGGTTAAAGGTTTCCTTTGAAATTGGTTCAACTAAGCTTCGGCCTACACTCTGCTCCTCTCCTCCTCCTCCTGCTTCAACACGGGCTCTAACATCGCTAGTTTTTGCCCGCAAGTGCTAGCTGCACAGAGAAAAACACACGCCATTGTGTTAGTGGGGTTCAGCAACGCCAGCTGTTCCCCCAGTGTGTAGCCGGCAAAGTGTCCTGCAAACGCAACGCAGACACAAAGCTGCCTCCAGTGCAGGCTTCGGCCTACACTCATCTCCCCCTGCTTACCCTTTGCTCCAACACCGCTAGTTGGGGCTCTAGGAAGACAATCTTTAATAGGCAAGGCAACGCATCCGGGTTCCAGCACCGCCAGCTGGTTCTCGGCAGTGTTCTTGTCACAGGTACTCCCTCGTGCCAAGCCTGGTTTCAGCACCGTCAGCTGTTTCCGGGTTGTGTCAAGCTCACTGAGACACCTATGCTTGCCTCGTCGTGGTGCGGTCGGGTTAGCCAACTCCAGGGTGCCTCCAGTTTAGGAGCTTCCTATGTGGGCTGCGTGAACTGGTAGTCAAGGCTGGTTCTGTAGTGCCAGTAGGCCCAGCTCCCCCTGTAGGACTGTTGGGGTTCGGTAACTGCGGCTGCCTCGCGGCCTAGCTGTTCTCTCCTCTCCTGTGGGCCTTGGGGTCCACCACCTGGTTCCAGCACCGTCAGCTGGTTCCGGGCCGAGCCTTTGGCTTAGGTGCCTCCTCCTGGGTATCCGAGTTCCGCCAACGCCAGGCGGTCCTTGGTAGTGCTTTTAAGCGCGGGCACCTACAGCTTAGTAACCGGGTTCCAGCACCGTCAGCTGGTCCTCGGTCGTGCCATTGGCTCTTGCACACTGGGGCAACGCATCCGGGTTCCAGCACCGCCAGCTGGTTCTCGGCAGTGTTTTTGTCACAGGTACTCCCTCGTGCCAAGCCTGGTTTCAGCACCGTCAGCTGTTTCCGGGTTGTGTCAAGCTCACTGAGACACCTATGCTTGCCTCGTCGTGGTGCGGTCGGGTTAGCCAACTCCAGGGTGCCTCCAGTTTAGGAGCTTCCTATGTGGGCTGCGTGAACTGGTAGTCAAGGCTGGTTCTGTAGTGCCAGTAGGCCCAGCTCCCCCTGTAGGACTGTTGGGGTTCGGTAACTGCGGCTGCCTCGCGGCCTAGCTGTTCTCTCCTCTCCTGTGGGCCTTCGGGTCCACCACCTGGTTCCAGCACCGTCAGCTGGTTCCGGGCCGAGCCTTTGGCTTAGGTGCCTCCTCCTGGGTATCCGAGTTCCGCCAACGCCAGGCGGTCCTTGGTAGTGCTTTTAAGCGCGGGCACCTACAGCTTAGTAACCGGGTTCCAGCACCGTCAGCTGGTCCTCGGTCGTGCCATTGGCTCTTGCACACTGGGGCAACGCATCCGGGTTCCAGCACCGCCAGCTGGTTCTCGGCAGTGTTTTTGTCACAGGTACTCCCTCGTGCCAAGCCTGGTTTCAGCACCGTCAGCTGTTTCCGGGTTGTGTCAAGCTCACTGAGACACCTATGCTTGCCTCGTCGTGGTGCGGTCGGGTTAGCCAACTCCAGGGTGCCTCCAGTTTAGGAGCTTCCTATGTGGGCTGCGTGAACTGGTAGTCAAGGCTGGTTCTGTAGTGCCAGTAGGCCCAGCTCCCCCTGTAGGACTGTTGGGGTTCGGTAACTGCGGCTGCCTCGCGGCCTAGCTGTTCTCTCCTCTCCTGTGGACCTTGGGGTCCACCACCTGGTTCCAGCACCGTCAGCTGGTTCCGGGCCGAGCCTTTGGCTTAGGTGCCTCCTCCTGGGTATCCGAGTTCCGCCAACGCCAGGCGGTCCTTGGTAGTGCTTTTAAGCGCGGGCACCTACAGCTTAGTAACCGGGTTCCAGCACCGTCAGCTGGTCCTCGGTCGTGCCATTGGCTCTTGCACACTGGGGCAACGCATCCGGGTTCCAGCACCGCCAGCTGGTTCTCGGCAGTGTTTTTGTCACAGGTACTCCCTCGTGCCAAGCCTGGTTTCAGCACCGTCAGCTGTTTCCGGGTTGTGTCAAGCTCACTGAGACACCTATGCTTGCCTCGTCGTGGTGCGGTCGGGTTAGCCAACTCCAGGGTGCCTCCAGTTTAGGAGCTTCCTATGTGGGCTGCGTGAACTGGTAGTCAAGGCTGGTTCTGTAGTGCCAGTAGGCCCAGCTCCCCCTGTAGGACTGTTGGGGTTCGGTAACTGCGGCTGCCTCGCGGCCTAGCTGTTCTCTCCTCTCCTGTGGGCCTTGGGGTCCACCACCTGGTTCCAGCACCGTCAGCTGGTTCCGGGCCGAGCCTTTGGCTTAGGTGCCTCCTCCTGGGTATCCGAGTTCCGCCAACGCCAGGCGGTCCTTGGTAGTGCTTTTAAGCGCGGGCACCTACAGCTTAGTAACCGGGTTCCAGCACCGTCAGCTGGTCCTCGGTCGTGCCATTGGCTCTTGCACACTGGGGCAACGCATCCGGGTTCCAGCACCGCCAGCTGGTTCTCGGCAGTGTTTTTGTCACAGGTACTCCCTCGTGCCAAGCCTGGTTTCAGCACCGTCAGCTGTTTCCGGGTTGTGTCAAGCTCACTGAGACACCTATGCTTGCCTCGTCGTGGTGCGGTCGGGTTAGCCAACTCCAGGGTGCCTCCAGTTTAGGAGCTTCCTATGTGGGCTGCGTGAACTGGTAGTCAAGGCTGGTTCTGTAGTGCCAGTAGGCCCAGCTCCCCCTGTAGGACTGTTGGGGTTCGGTAACTGCGGCTGCCTCGCGGCCTAGCTGTTCTCTCCTCTCCTGTGGGCCTTGGGGTCCACCACCTGGTTCCAGCACCGTCAGCTGGTTCCGGGCCGAGCCTTTGGCTTAGGTGCCTCCTCCTGGGTATCCGAGTTCCGCCAACGCCAGGCGGTCCTTGGTAGTGCTTTTAAGCGCGGGCACCTACAGCTTAGTAACCGGGTTCCAGCACCGTCAGCTGGTCCTCGGTCGTGCCATTGGCTCTTGCACACTGGGGCAACGCATCCGGGTTCCAGCACCGCCAGCTGGTTCTCGGCAGTGTTTTTGTCACAGGTACTCCCTCGTGCCAAGCCTGGTTTCAGCACCGTCAGCTGTTTCCGGGTTGTGTCAAGCTCACTGAGACACCTATGCTTGCCTCGTCGTGGTGCGGTCGGGTTAGCCAACTCCAGGGTGCCTCCAGTTTAGGAGCTTCCTATGTGGGCTGCGTGAACTGGTAGTCAAGGCTGGTTCTGTAGTGCCAGTAGGCCCAGCTCCCCCTGTAGGACTGTTGGGGTTCGGTAACTGCGGCTGCCTCGCGGCCTAGCTGTTCTCTCCTCTCCTGTGGACCTTCGGGTCCACCACCTGGTTCCAGCACCGTCAGCTGGTTCCGGGCCGAGCCTTTGGCTTAGGTGCCTCCTCCTGGGTATCCGAGTTCCGCCAACGCCAGGCGGTCCTTGGTAGTGCTTTTAAGCGCGGGCACCTACAGCTTAGTAACCGGGTTCCAGCACCGTCAGCTGGTCCTCGGTCGTGCCATTGGCTCTTGCACACTGGGGCAACGCATCCGGGTTCCAGCACCGCCAGCTGGTTCTCGGCAGTGTTTTTGTCACAGGTACTCCCTCGTGCCAAGCCTGGTTTCAGCACCGTCAGCTGTTTCCGGGTTGTGTCAAGCTCACTGAGACACCTATGCTTGCCTCGTCGTGGTGCGGTCGGGTTAGCCAACTCCAGGGTGCCTCCAGTTTAGGAGCTTCCTATGTGGGCTGCGTGAACTGGTAGTCAAGGCTGGTTCTGTAGTGCCAGTAGGCCCAGCTCCCCCTGTAGGACTGTTGGGGTTCGGTAACTGCGGCTGCCTCGCGGCCTAGCTGTTCTCTCCTCTCCTGTGGACCTTGGGGTCCACCACCTGGTTCCAGCACCGTCAGCTGGTTCCGGGCCGAGCCTTTGGCTTAGGTGCCTCCTCCTGGGTATCCGAGTTCCGCCAACGCCAGGCGGTCCTTGGTAGTGCTTTTAAGCGCGGGCACCTACAGCTTAGTAACCGGGTTCCAGCACCGTCAGCTGGTCCTCGGTCGTGCCATTGGCTCTTGCACACTGGGGCAACGCATCCGGGTTCCAGCACCGCCAGCTGGTTCTCGGCAGTGTTTTTGTCACAGGTACTCCCTCGTGCCAAGCCTGGTTTCAGCACCGTCAGCTGTTTCCGGGTTGTGTCAAGCTCACTGAGACACCTATGCTTGCCTCGTCGTGGTGCGGTCGGGTTAGCCAACTCCAGGGTGCCTCCAGTTTAGGAGCTTCCTATGTGGGCTGCGTGAACTGGTAGTCAAGGCTGGTTCTGTAGTGCCAGTAGGCCCAGCTCCCCCTGTAGGACTGTTGGGGTTCGGTAACTGCGGCTGCCTCGCGGCCTAGCTGTTCTCTCCTCTCCTGTGGGCCTTGGGGTCCACCACCTGGTTCCAGCACCGTCAGCTGGTTCCGGGCCGAGCCTTTGGCTTAGGTGCCTCCTCCTGGGTATCCGAGTTCCGCCAACGCCAGGCGGTCCTTGGTAGTGCTTTTAAGCGCGGGCACCTACAGCTTAGTAACCGGGTTCCAGCACCGTCAGCTGGTCCTCGGTCGTGCCATTGGCTCTTGCACACTGGGGCAACGCATCCGGGTTCCAGCACCGCCAGCTGGTTCTCGGCAGTGTTTTTGTCACAGGTACTCCCTCGTGCCAAGCCTGGTTTCAGCACCGTCAGCTGTTTCCGGGTTGTGTCAAGCTCACTGAGACACCTATGCTTGCCTCGTCGTGGTGCGGTCGGGTTAGCCAACTCCAGGGTGCCTCCAGTTTAGGAGCTTCCTATGTGGGCTGCGTGAACTGGTAGTCAAGGCTGGTTCTGTAGTGCCAGTAGGCCCAGCTCCCCCTGTAGGACTGTTGGGGTTCGGTAACTGCGGCTGCCTCGCGGCCTAGCTGTTCTCTCCTCTCCTGTGGACCTTCGGGTCCACCACCTGGTTCCAGCACCGTCAGCTGGTTCCGGGCCGAGCCTTTGGCTTAGGTGCCTCCTCCTGGGTATCCGAGTTCCGCCAACGCCA
This sequence comes from Ranitomeya imitator, assembly GCF_032444005.1. Lineage (NCBI taxonomy): Eukaryota > Metazoa > Chordata > Amphibia > Anura > Dendrobatidae > Ranitomeya > Ranitomeya imitator. The sequence goes on along the minus strand of NC_091286.1, from coordinate 323,548,516 downwards.
GGCGGTCCTTGGTAGTGCTTTTAAGCGCGGGCACCTACAGCTTAGTAACCGGGTTCCAGCACCGTCAGCTGGTCCTCGGTCGTGCCATTGGCTCTTGCACACTGGGGCAACGCATCCGGGTTCCAGCACCGCCAGCTGGTTCTCGGCAGTGTTTTTGTCACAGGTACTCCCTCGTGCCAAGCCTGGTTTCAGCACCGTCAGCTGTTTCCGGGTTGTGTCAAGCTCACTGAGACACCTATGCTTGCCTCGTCGTGGTGCGGTCGGGTTAGCCAACTCCAGGGTGCCTCCAGTTTAGGAGCTTCCTATGTGGGCTGCGTGAACTGGTAGTCAAGGCTGGTTCTGTAGTGCCAGTAGGCCCAGCTCCCCCTGTAGGACTGTTGGGGTTCGGTAACTGCGGCTGCCTCGCGGCCTAGCTGTTCTCTCCTCTCCTGTGGACCTTCGGGTCCACCACCTGGTTCCAGCACCGTCAGCTGGTTCCGGGCCGAGCCTTTGGCTTAGGTGCCTCCTCCTGGGTATCCGAGTTCCGCCAACGCCAGGCGGTCCTTGGTAGTGCTTTTAAGCGCGGGCACCTACAGCTTAGTAACCGGGTTCCAGCACCGTCAGCTGGTCCTCGGTCGTGCCATTGGCTCTTGCACACTGGGGCAACGCATCCGGGTTCCAGCACCGCCAGCTGGTTCTCGGCAGTGTTTTTGTCACAGGTACTCCCTCGTGCCAAGCCTGGTTTCAGCACCGTCAGCTGTTTCCGGGTTGTGTCAAGCTCACTGAGACACCTATGCTTGCCTCGTCGTGGTGCGGTCGGGTTAGCCAACTCCAGGGTGCCTCCAGTTAGGAGCTTCCTATGTGGGCTGCGTGAACTGGTAGTCAAGGCTGGTTCTGTAGTGCCAGTAGGCCCAGCTCCCCCTGTAGGACTGTTGGGGTTCGGTAACTGCGGCTGCCTCGCGGCCTAGCTGTTCTCTCCTCTCCTGTGGACCTTCGGGTCCACCACCTGGTTCCAGCACCGTCAGCTGGTTCCGGGCCGAGCCTTTGGCTTAGGTGCCTCCTCCTGGGTATCCGAGTTCCGCCAACGCCAGGCGGTCCTTGGTAGTGCTTTTAAGCGCGGGCACCTACAGCTTAGTAACCGGGTTCCAGCACCGTCAGCTGGTCCTCGGTCGTGCCATTGGCTCTTGCACACTGGGGCAACGCATCCGGGTTCCAGCACCGCCAGCTGGTTCTCGGCAGTGTTTTTGTCACAGGTACTCCCTCGTGCCAAGCCTGGTTTCAGCACCGTCAGCTGTTTCCGGGTTGTGTCAAGCTCACTGAGACACCTATGCTTGCCTCGTCGTGGTGCGGTCGGGTTAGCCAACTCCAGGGTGCCTCCAGTTTAGGAGCTTCCTATGTGGGCTGCGTGAACTGGTAGTCAAGGCTGGTTCTGTAGTGCCAGTAGGCCCAGCTCCCCCTGTAGGACTGTTGGGGTTCGGTAACTGCGGCTGCCTCGCGGCCTAGCTGTTCTCTCCTCTCCTGTGGACCTTCGGGTCCACCACCTGGTTCCAGCACCGTCAGCTGGTTCCGGGCCGAGCCTTTGGCTTAGGTGCCTCCTCCTGGGTATCCGAGTTCCGCCAACGCCAGGCGGTCCTTGGTAGTGCTTTTAAGCGCGGGCACCTACAGCTTAGTAACCGGGTTCCAGCACCGTCAGCTGGTCCTCGGTCGTGCCATTGGCTCTTGCACACTGGGGCAACGCATCCGGGTTCCAGCACCGCCAGCTGGTTCTCGGCAGTGTTTTTGTCACAGGTACTCCCTCGTGCCAAGCCTGGTTTCAGCACCGTCAGCTGTTTCCGGGTTGTGTCAAGCTCACTGAGACACCTATGCTTGCCTCGTCGTGGTGCGGTCGGGTTAGCCAACTCCAGGGTGCCTCCAGTTTAGGAGCTTCCTATGTGGGCTGCGTGAACTGGTAGTCAAGGCTGGTTCTGTAGTGCCAGTAGGCCCAGCTCCCCCTGTAGGACTGTTGGGGTTCGGTAACTGCGGCTGCCTCGCGGCCTAGCTGTTCTCTCCTCTCCTGTGGACCTTCGGGTCCACCACCTGGTTCCAGCACCGTCAGCTGGTTCTCGGCAGTGTCTTTTGCTCTTGTACCTTCTGCTCCCCATCCTGGTTCCAGTACCGTCAGCTGGTTCCGGGCAGAGCCTTTGGCTTAGGTGCCTCCTTCTGGGTATCCAAGTTCCACCAACGTCAGGTGGTCCTTGGTAGTGCTTTCAGGCACGGGTACCTCCTGCTTAGTAACCGGGTTCCAGTAACGTCAGCTGGTCCTCGGTAGTTCCATTGGCTCTTGGACCTTCGGCTACCCATCCGGGTTCCAGTACCGTCAGCTGGTTCTCGGCAGTGTCTTTTGCTCTTGTACCTTCTGCTCCCCATCCTGGTTCCAGTAACGTCAGCTGGTTCCGGGCAGAGCCTTTGGCTTAGGTGCCTCCTTCTGGGTATCCGAGTTCCGTCAACGTCAGGCGGTCCTTGGTAGTGCTTTTTAGCACGGGTACCTCCTGCTTAGTAACCGGGTTCCAGTAACGTCAGCTGGTCCTCGGTAGTTCCATAGGCTCTTGAACCTTCGGGTAGCCATCCGAGTTCCAGTTCCATCAGCTGGTTCTTGGCATTTTCTCAGCCTTCTTGTACCTTCTGCTACATTTCCAAGTTGAAGACCCTAACGTCGACGACCCGGAAGACCACCACGATGACGACGACACGGAAGACCACCCCGATGACGACGACGACGACGGCGGAGACGACGACGGCGGAGATGACGACACTGGAGACGACGACCCTGGAGACGACAACATGGAAGACCGAGAAGCAGAAGAACAAGAGGCTGCAGAACAAAGAGCAGAAGAACATTAAGCATAAGACTTAATATCAGAGCAAAAGATATTATCTAAATTATATGCAGAAGAAGACTAAGCAGTGTATGGGGGTGAGTCCGTTCCTCCTCGTGGTGCCCCTGGATAAAGCCTGATGCTGCAGGCCAAACTGAACGCGGACAAATGTAACTTTTGTGACTGGCAGAACGGAAGGTGTAATCTTCAAACTTTTATAGATAACAACTACGGGAATGCCTGTCACAAATGAGAATATGATGAAGAAGTAGAATAGGAAGAATAATAACAGTGGAATAAAAAGAATATGTAGAATAAGAAGAATAATAATAGTTGAATAAAATGAATATGAAGAATGTAATAAAAAAAAAAAAATAGGTAGAAGATGAAGAAGAAGATGAATAAGGTGAAGAAGTTGATGTCAAAGATGCTGATGATGATGAAGATGAAAGTGTGGGAAAAGAAAAAAAAAAAGAAAAAAAAGAAGGGGAAGGGCGTGGAATAGTGAAACATCAATATCTGACAAAATAAAAAAAAAATTTACATAGTCAATATCTTTGTCACTCCGAACGTCTTAAAAAAAAACAAAAAACATGCTATTCTATTTGATTGGGATAAACCTCTATGACTTTAATGTCTCCGCCACCTCCCCAAATACATCCGGCATTATTCTTAGTTGTTTTCCTTCATGTAGAATGAACCTACAAGGAAAGAAAGGGTTTATTTTAATTCCGATATTTTGGTCCCATTGACTTGCATTGGGATCGGGTATCGGTATCGGCGATATCCGATATTTTTTGAATATCGGCCGATCCAAACCGATACCGATACTTTCCGATATCGGAAGGTATCGCTCAACACTATTTAGAACCCAAATAAACCAACAAAAAAAAAAAAATGGGCTTTCTATGGCCCACTGAGTGAGTGATGATGCACACAGGAGTCAGGAGTGGCACACAAGCCCTGAGGCCAATATTTTTCTCCCACTGATTGATGTAGTGATTTTTTCAGGTAGATTTTAGAACCAAAATCAAGCAAAAAAATAAATAGGCTTTCTATGGCCCACTGACTGAGAGATGGCACACACAGGAGTCAAGAGTGGCACACAAGCCCTGAGGCCAATATTTTTCTCCCACTGATTGATGTAGTGATTTTTTCAGGTAGATTTTATAACCCAAATCAAGCAAAAAAATAAATAGGCTTTCTATGGCCCACTGAGTGAGAGATGACACAGACAGGGATGGCACTCTAGCAGAAATGTCAATCTTAATCTCCCACAAAAAAAAACAAAAAAAACAGGGAGTGTCCTTCAATTACTATCTCTCTGCAGTAATCTCAGCCAGGTATGGCAGGCAGCAATAAGGAGTGGACTGATGCACAAATTAAATAAAAAGTGTGTACAAACAAAAAAGATAGCTGTGCAGAAAGGAAGGAACAAGAGGATTTGTGCTTTGAAAAAAGCAGTTGGTTTGCACAGCGGCGTACACACAGCAATGCAGCTATCAGGGAGCCTTCTAGGGCAGCCCAATGAGCTACAGCGCTGAGGGGGAAAAAAAAAAAATGTAGCTTCCACTGTCCCTGCACACCGAAGGTGGTGTTGGGCAGTGGAAATCGCTACAGCACAAGCGGTTTGGTGGTTAATGGACCCTGCCTAACGCTATCCCTGCTTCTGACGAAGCGGCAGCAACCTCTCCCTAAGCTCAGATCAGCAGCAGTAACATGGCGGTCGGCGGGAACTCCCCTTTATAGCCCCTGTGACGCCGCAGACAGCAAGCCAATCACTGCAATGCCCTTCTCTAAGATGGTGGGGACCAGGACCTATGTCATCACGCTGCCCACACTCTGCGTTTACCTTCATTGGCTGAGAAATGGCGCTTTTCGCGTCATTGAAACACGACTTTGGCGCGAAAGTCGCGTACCGCATGGCCGACCCCGCACAGGGGTCGGATCGGGTTTCATGAAACCAGACTTTGCCAAAAGTCAGCGACTTTTGAAAATGAACGACCCGTTTCGCTCAACCCTAATAGCCACAGGTGTTTTAATTACAGCAGGTCCGATACCCCTCCATAGAGAGAGAGAATTTTAGTCTAGGAAGAGGTTTCACATGTACCCATTCAGATGGAGACGTTTATTCTCAGCGAGGTAAGGCAAGTTTAGGACCTGGTATAAGAGAGATGCCGTAAAGGGGCTACCAGGTACACATAAAATTGGTCATTTTTATGCGCTAAACGCTCTCATTTTTCATATTTCTAGTGCAGTAATGCAGTTCAAATTTCGTATTTCAAGTTTGCATGTTCTAGCGCTGCAGTGTGCTGCCTTATTTGCTTTGCAGTTTTCAATATGTCAGGGGGTACTTTTTTTAAATGGTATCACAGTTGGGGGTTTCCCAATATTTGAGACCCCTAAAGTCACTTCAAACATGGATAAGTCCCTAAAAAAAATTAATGTTGTAAATTTCCTTGAAAAAAATGAAAAATTGCTGCTACATTTTTAAACCTCCTAAAATACTAATAAAATAAAATAACATTTTACAAATGGACCTGATGTAAAGCCAACATGTGGGAAACGTTATTTATGAATGGCTTGCTGTGGTATGACCATCTGAATTAAAGGGACAATCATTCGAATTTAGAAAATTGCAAATATTTTAACATTTTTCTCAAATTTTTTTATATTTTTTTATAAATAAACACAAAACATATTGACCTCAATTTACCATTATCATAAAATATAATGTGTCATGAAAAAACAGTCTCAAAATCACTGGGAATTGTTGAAGGGTTGCAGAGTTATTACCACATAAAGAGACACTGGTGTCACGCTCACGCCCTGACTGGTGGTCGTGAGCTCGGGGGGTTTGTGACCCCACTGTGCCACAAACCAGACTACCCTGGAAGGGGCATGACTATGGCAGCTGCCTGGGTCTTCACTGGAGCCTCTGATGGTGAGGACAGGCTTGTGCAGCAGGCAGCTGTCAGGTGCTACTCCAGGGTGGTGTCTGGTTGTGGCTGCTGATCCCACTTGGGAGACAGGAACACCTGGATTGGTGCGGGCATTAGGCAGGACTGGCAGAAGAGCACGGCTGGAACACAGACGAGTAGGCTGGCACGGCTGAGACAGGGCTGGCAGAGAACTCAAGGCTGGCAGAGACACGGCAGGAAACAGGACTGGCTAGGACAGCAGGAACACAGGACTGGAAGGCAGGGCAGGAACGGCAGGACTGGCAGGAACACAGGATTGGGAGGCACTGCAGAGAACACAGGACTGGAAGGCGGGGCAGGAACGGCAGGACTGGCAGGAACACAGGATACACAGGACGGGTTGATGTGGTGTATGAATCAGGCTGCACTCTGATGACACCCGAGTGCAGTCCTATTGTGAGTGTGATGAAGGAACAGGTAGGGACCTGTACACACAGGAGGACCAAGTAACAAGTAGAAGGTGGAACTAAGAGAAGAGAAGGAGAAGGCAGAGCCAAGGACGGAGCCGCAAGAGGCGGAGCCAAGGGCGGAGACGCTGGAGGCAGAGCCAAGAGCGGAGATGCTGGAGGCGGAGCCAAGAGCGGAGACGCTGGAGGCGGAGCCAAGAGCGGAGACGCTGGAGGCGGAGCCAAGAGCGGAGATGCTGGAGGCGGAGCCAAGAGCAGAGATGCTGGAGGCGGAGCCAAGAGCGGAGACGCTGGAGGCGGAGCCAAGAGCAGAGACGGAGCCAAGTGCAGAAACACAGGAGGCGGAGCCAGATAGTACCGCAAGGAGCGGGGCCAGATGGAACCGCAAAGAGCGGAGCCACAGAGCAAAGCCAGAGAGTGCGAAGCAAGGTCTGAGTGCAGAGCCGCAAAAGTGCGGAGTGAAAGCAGACAGAAAACACAAGGAAATAAAGCAGGGAAGAAAGCCACAGACAAGGAGACCGAGAAAAGACAAAGTACAGACAAGGCAATAGAACAAGACACAGGGACAAAGACACAAGGACCAGGATATTCAGCCTCCTGGAGGGCGGACAACAAGATCAAGGCAGTAGCACAGAGAAAAGCTCAGAGGGAGTAACTCAGAGCAAGGCCAGGCAAACTCAGCAGCTAAACACTAACTGAGCTAACACATTGCACAGGCCCAGAGCACAGGGTGGAGCTGCACTATATACAGGAGGCCTCTCGGTAATTGGTCAGGAACTGATTGGACAGATGCACTTGATTCCTATAAGAACCAGAGAGTTCAGGCGCCGGCCCCCTATACACATAGCCATGAGGCATGCACAGAGCAGAGACACAGAACATGGAGCTGGCATTAAAGAAAAAGCACATCATGGCCTGGAGCAGTGGGTAAGATTGTGTGAGAGATGTGAGGCCATGCTGTGATGCCAGCAGAGTTGTTACAGTACCCCCCCCCCCTTTACGGCCCCTCCTCTTCAAGCCCGCCAGAACAACCTGTAGAAGAAGGATAGGAGGACACATAGTCAAAGCCATCACAACATTCCTCTCGTAGAATGAGGTATTTGAGACATTAAAGATCTCAGGATGCTCAGTCTCTTTGAGTCCAGTAAGATCAGCCTCCCACTCAGAAGACACAAGGGACAGGACTTCTTTTACCTGGTCACCAGAAAGCAGGGACTTGGAAGCTTGTGATTTGACCACAACATAGTCTGATTCTTTGGACACTGAAGACACCTTCACTGGATCCAACTTAAGTCCATCATCACAAGAAAATTGGACCTCCTCCTTTAGACCGGTGGGAAGCAGAGATGAGAACACTTCAGTCTTGGGATCTTCGCCCGATAGCCAGATGGAAACTAGTGGCATACATATAGGAAACATCTTCAACCTGGTACCCTGAAAAAACTGGACCTCCTCTTCAAGATTAGAGGATGAGTAAGTCTCTGTCTTAGTATTATCAGCAAGTAGCCACTTGGAAGCAGAAGACATACATTTAGCAAGACCCATCAGCCAGTTGCTCTGACAAGACTGGACCATTTCTTCCTCCGGATTGGTGAAGAACAGAGATGCAAGAGCTTCAGCTTCAATTTCTTCATCCACCTGCCACATGGAATTCGAAGGCATCATTACAGGAAGCATCTTCTTCCCAAAGTTCATAGAAAATTTTGTAAGTGACAGGGATGTTCCTGGGAACTGGTCACAGGTATTGACGCTGGAGGTGTGCGGAGAGGACGCCACTGTTTCCTTTACTTCAGTGAGGTCAGCACACCGTGACTCAATAGCCAGCTGATTGGGTGGAGAAGACATCAACACTGTAGGTTGACCTAGCAGTTTAGGAACAAGAAACTTCTGGAGACTTGATAGTTCCAAACGCAGAACCACGCTGGGTCTCTGGACCGGAACGGGCAGCAGAGTATCCGGTTCAGAACGACCGACGGGCGGACTGGTCAACAAGTGGAAAACAAATCTCTCAGCATACAATGCTCCGATTTGGAGCTCTAGTTGTCCCTTCAACACTGGACTGTTCATAAGTAGGACTCGGCAATCACCAAACACCTTCACAGGATTCTGGAGCAGTGGAACAGGAATCACACTTAGACTCCGTCTGGTTAGCAGCTTTAACACATCTGCAGAACCGAAGCTCCCACAAGGCACTGGAACAGACTCAGACTTTAGCGGAAGGGAGTAATTCTCACCAAGGGCAGTCTCTCCTACTGGCCCGAGGTTTTGGAGCTTTAGATCCCCTGGACAGAGGTCATCCAGGTGTTCCTCACAACAGCAGTGACATAGTAAGCCCTTCTTACGACTGGTCTTAGACTGATGCTTTGCCAGTCCACTCTTGACAGTCTTTTTGGGTTCTATTAGAGTAGCTGCTTTGACGGGTAGAGGAACTGGAGGATCACAGACGGTCATGGCTTGACGTGTAGGTTTCTTCACAGGTTTCGCCCGTCTGGAGCGCCTCTCGGATCTAGATGGGGAAGACTTCACAAGAGCAGCAGGACGAGGCTTGTCAAAGACTTTACGGAAGGCCACCAGGAAGGCCCCAAGACTCATGACGATAGGATCCCCTGCTTCCCAGAGGGGACAAATCCATAATAAAGCATCTCCTGCTAGGTAGGACATGATGTAGCCCACCTTAAACCAGTCAGAGGGGAAACAAGCTGCATTCTGCAGGATGTAGCGCAAGCACTGTTCCAGGAAGCTTTGGCATTCCTCTGGAATCCCATAGAACCTAGGTGGGTCAGCTGGGTTGTGCTCTTCCTCATAGGCCCGGAGTTGATCGTAGAGAGCGTTTGAAATTATGATTGGGCCCGAGGTCTCCTCAATTGAAATGACACAGGGCGGAACAAATTCTTCAGCTTGCTCATACTGGTAGACAGAAAGTTCATCATGCTCTGAGAGCGGTAGGACATGGGATACAGCGGAGGCCATGGCCTGTGCAAACTGTCACGCTCACGCCCTGACTAATGGGTGTGAGCTCGGGGGGTTTGTGGCCCCACTGTGCCACAAACCAGACTACCCTGGAAGGGGCGTGACTATGACAGCTGCCTGGGTTTTCACTGGAGCCTCTGATGGTGAGGACAGGCTTGTGCAGCAGGCAGCTGCCAGGTGCTACTCCAGGGTGGTGTCTGGCTGTGGCTGCTGATCCCACTTGGGAGACAGGAACACCTGGATTGGTGCGGGCATTAGGCAGGACTGGCAGAAGAGCACGGCTGGAACACAGACGAGTAGGCTGGCACGGCTGAGACAGGGCTGGCAGAGAACTCAAGGCTGGCAGAGACACGGCAGGAAACAGGACTGGCTAGGACAGCAGGAACACAGGACTGGAAGGCAGGGCAGGAACGGCAGGACTGGCAGGAACACAGGATTGGGAGGCACTGCAGAGAACACAGGACTGGAAGGCAGGGCAGGAACGGCAGGACTGGCAGGAACACAGGATACACAGGACGGGTTGATGTGGTGTATGAATCAGGCTGCACTCTGATGACACCCGAGTGCAGTCCTATTGTGAGTGTGATGAAGGAACAGGTAGGGACCTGTACACACAGAAGATGCAGGTACGGAAACAAGCCAGAAGGAAAGGAGAATGAAGGAACAGGTAGGGACCTATTCACACAGGAGGACCAAGTAAGAAGTAGAAGGTAGAACTAAGAGAAGAGAAGGAGAAGGCAGAGCCAACGACGGAGCCGCAAGAGGCGGAGCCAAGGGTGGAGATGCTGGAGGCGGAGCCAAGAGCGGAGATGCTGGAGGCGGAGCCAAGAGCGGAGACGCTGGAGGCGGAGACGCTGGAGGCGGAGCCAAGAGCGGAGACGCTGGAGGCGGAGCCAAGAGCGGAGACGCTGGAGGCGGAGCCAAGAGCAGAGACGGAGCCAAGTGCAGAAACACAGGAGGCGGAGCCAGATAGTACCGCAAGGAGCGGGGCCAGATGGAACCGCAAAGAGCGGAGCCACAGAGCAAAGCCAGAGAGTGCGAAGCAAGGTCTGAGTGCAGAGCTGCAAGAGTGCGGAGTGAAAGCAGACAGAAAACACAAGGAAAGAAAGCAGGGAAGAAAGCCACAGACAAGGAGACCGAGAAAAGACAAAGTACAGACAAGGCAATAGAACAAGACACAGGGACAAAGACACAGGGACCAGGATATTCAGCCTCCTGGAGGGCGGACAACAAGATCAAGGCAATAGCACAGAGAAAAGCTCAGAGGGAGTAACTCAGAGCAAGGCCAGGCAAACTCAGCAGCTAAACACTAACTGAGCTAACACATTGCACAGGCCCAGAGCACAGGGTGGAGCTGCACTATATACAGGAGGCCTCTTGGTAATTGGTCAGGAACTGATTGGACAGATGCACCTGATTCCTATAAGAACCAGAGAGTTCAGGCGCCGGCCCCCTATACACACAGCCATGAGGCATGCACAGAGCAGAGACACAGAACATGGAGCTGGCATGAAACAGAAACCACATCATGGCCTGGAGCAGTGGGTAAGATTGTGTGAGAGATGTGAGGCCATGCTGTGATGCCAGCAGAGTTGTTACAACTGGTCATATTTCAAAAATTTGGCTCCGTCACTAAAAGGCTAAAGGAGTTGACCAGTCTTGGGACAAAAGTCTACAATCACTTTAAGTTCTAGTTGGTTGAAGGGAAAATGTTCACCTTTATTAACTGGGGGGGAGCATTAATTTGGAACAGAGTGGCACAAAGAAAACTGCTCTGCAATCAGTGGTGGTATTCAGTGTGACAAAAATCTACACCAAATTATTATGCAAATTGGATTTAAGTGTCATCATAAAGATTTAATTGTTTTGTTTTCAAATAAACTCATGGATAGCATTGTGTCTCAGAGCTCATTGGATCACTGAAATCAATGTTAAACACAAGTGATAGTTTTCCAGGTGATTCTAATTAAAGGAAAACTACTTAAAAATCATGTTCCACATTATTTAGCAGGCCACAGTTTTCAAGTAACATAGGAAAGAAAAAGGATCTCCCTGCTGCCAAAAAGCATCAAATAGTGCAATGCCTTGGTAAAAGGATGAAAACATTAGATGTTTCCCGAAAACTTAAGCATGATCATCATAGTGTAAAGAGATTTATTGCTGAAAATGTGCACAGACGTTTTCATGCTGATAAAGGCATAATGAGGATTGTTTCTGTCAGGCAAGTTCATTGGATTAAGAGAGCAGCTGCAAAAAAACCCAATACAAACCAGCAAACAGATATTTGAAGCTGCTGATGCCTCTGGTGTCCCTCGAACCTCAAGGTGTAAGATCCTTCAATGGCTTGCTTTTTCTCATAAACCTACTATTTGGCCACCCCTAAACAGTGTTCATAAGCAGAAACGGTTGCAGTGGGCCCAGACATACATGAAGATTAATTTTTAAACAGTTTTGCTTACTGATAAGTGTCGAGCAACCCTGGATGGTCCAGATGTATGGAGTAGTGGATGGCCACCATGTCCCAACAAGGCTGCAACATCAGGAAGGAGGTGCAAGTGCAAGTGTTTTGGGCCGGAATCATGAGGAAACAGCTGGTAGGGCCCTTTAAGGTTCCTGAAGGTGTGAAAATGACCTCTGCAAAGTATATAGAGTTTCTGACTGACAACTTTCTAAAGTATAAAAAGCAGAAATGTGCCGCCAGGAGCAAAATCACCTTCATGCATGACAATGTACCATGTCATGCTGCAAAGAATACCTCTGAATCATTGGCTGCTATGGGCATAAAAGGAGATAAACTCATGGTGTGGCCACCATCTTCCCCTGATCTCAACCCTATAGAGAACCTTTGGAGTATCATCAAGCAAAAGATCTATGAGGGTGGGAGGTAGTTTACATCAAAACAACTGCTCTGGGAGGCTATTCTGTTGTGAGTTCTGCTCTTGGGCTCCCTCCGGTGGTTGTTGATGGTAATGCAGTTATTCCTGAGCAGCAGTCTTGGAGAGGTGTTTCTGCTAATTGCAATTCTGACTGGGGTATTTAGCTGGGCAGGACTCATTAGTCCTTGCCAGTAGTCAATGTTCCTTTGGAAGTGTTGGTCCTCTGCCTGGCCTCTCCTGCTTGCTTAGACAACCAAAAGAAAACGCAATATCCTAAAAAAATACTTTATTAGTAATATCTAAAATTCATAAACAATGAAAATACTGAAATGTATGCTACCAACATCAACCATCTGGGTTTGGGTAGATCAGGAAAAAATAACAGGGAGGAATAACGCCTGTATTCCTAACACAGTCCCTATGAGGTGGCCCTATAGTAGCTTTCACCTACCTACCAGCGGAGGTTGGCACCCTAGATTGCGATATGGCGCCCCCACTCCACGTCGACTGTCCCTTCTCGCCCTATTAGGCCCTGTCAGCTACCCACGCCCAGGTACCCCACAGACATACACACAAAATGACCGATAGGGTCACACTAACCAAAAACGTGAAAAAAAGGTGTAAAAAAGTGAAAAAAGTGAAACAAAAAGATACAAAAATTCTAAAAACAACGCAACAGAAAAATAATGTTGCGTAAAAAGTCACTAAGTTGCTTGTACCCCACGGCTCTGTCAGCCGAGAGTATTTTGTATATTGCTTGATAAAAAAGTTATTTAGAGTATAGATAGTAATACCCAAGCAAAAATTCAAAAATTCCAAATAGGGGGTACAATAGAGCACAGATGTATTGTGCTCATAAACACTCAGAGGTCAAAAAAGGATATACCTCTAGTGTATATATCAATGTGTCACTGTTTTTATTAGTACGTGATCTATACGTCATTAAAGGCAGACTTGCACACAGAACCCATGCACAGGGCAAGAGACAAAAACATTTGCTCACTCAAAAAATAGAATATATTTTCTTTCATTTAAATTAGACCGAAATACACCAGAGCCCGATATATCTGAGGTCAATCCCTCAAGCCCTTCTCATAGGTGGATTCTATAGTCAATCCTATGCTCAATTCTATGCTCATCAATCTAAATGGGATTCAAAATAGCACCCTGGATACCTGCATGTTCAATATCGCATATCAAGCATCAAGAAATAGACAAAATATTAAACAGAACAAGAAGAAAAAAGCAAATATATGCTATATCACATATGTATCACAGATGATGTCTCCCATTTATGTTGGGTCAGTATATAAAAAAGCCCAGTACATCTGAAAACAGCCCTTCTTTATATTGAAGACACAAAAGAGAATAGTAAAACCAAAAACACTCAGTTTGAAAAAATGTTGCAGTAATCCGCAAGTGCTAGTAAAAGATGTAAAAAACAGGGTATTTGGTTGATACGTTTTTTGCAAAAAATGTATACTAAGCTGCTCTACCAATCTTCACGGTATACCCTTATCAGAGCAGTCCTAACTAATGTATGCAATCCCTATCTGATGTATTTAAAAACCTGATCATCTGTATATAACCTGTGTGAACAGGGTTCAGAGAGGAAAAATCCATGTGTGCATACAGGGTAGAACAGCTATTGTGCAGATAGCCCAAGAGGAGTGGTGGAACTCCCCAGTCTTGTAGACACAAGAGAACAATATGGAAACAGGAACACATGGGCTACTTGCACAGTGAACAAGTCTGTATGATCATGTTCACACACCACCAAGAAACCTGAAGACACAAAAGAGAATAGTAAAACCAAAAACACTCAGTTTGAAAAAATGTTGCAGTAATCCGCAAGTGCTAGTAAAAGATGTAAAAAACAGGGTATTTGGTTGATACGTTTTTTGCAAAAAATGTATACTAAGCTGCTCTACCAATCTTCACGGTATACCCTTATCAGAGCAGTCCTAACTAATGTATGCAATCCCTATCTGATGTATTTAAAAACCTGATCATCTGTATATAACCTGTGTGAACAGGGTTCAGAGAGGAAAAATCCATGTGTGCATACAGGGTAGAACAGCTATTGTGCAGATAGCCCAAGAGGAGTGGTGGAACTCCCCAGTCTTGTAGACACAAGAGAACAATATGGAAACAGGAACACATGGGCTACTTGCACAGTGAACAAGTCTGTATGATCATGTTCACACACCACCAAGAAACCTGAAGACACAAAAGAGAATAGTAAAACCAAAAACACTCAGTTTGAAAAAATGTTGCAGTAATCCGCAAGTGCTAGTAAAAGATGTAAAAAACAGGGTATTTGGTTGATACGTTTTTTGCAAAAAATGTATACTAAGCTGCTCTACCAATCTTCACGGTATACCCTTATCAGAGCAGTCCTAACTAATGTATGCAATCCCTATCTGATGTATTTAAAAACCTGATCATCTGTATATAACCTGTGTGAACAGGGTTCAGAGAGGAAAAATCCATGTGTGCATACAGGGTAGAACAGCTATTGTGCAGATAGCCCAAGAGGAGTGGTGGAACTCCCCAGTCTTGTAGACACAAGAGAACAATATGGAAACAGGAACACATGGGCTACTTGCACAGTGAACAAGTCTGTATGATCATGTTCACACACCACCAAGAAACCTGAAGACACAAAAGAGAATAGTAAAACCAAAAACACTCAGTTTGAAAAAATGTTGCAGTAATCCGCAAGTGCTAGTAAAAGATGTAAAAAACAGGGTATTTGGTTGATACGTTTTTTGCAAAAAATGTATACTAAGCTGCTCTACCAATCTTCACGGTATACCCTTATCAGAGCAGTCCTAACTAATGTATGCAATCCCTATCTGATGTATTTAAAAACCTGATCATCTGTATATAACCTGTGTGAACAGGGTTCAGAGAGGAAAAATCCATGTGTGCATACAGGGTAGAACAGCTATTGTGCAGATAGCCCAAGAGGAGTGGTGGAACTCCCCAGTCTTGTAGACACAAGAGAACAATATGGAAACAGGAACACATGGGCTACTTGCACAGTGAACAAGTCTGTATGATCATGTTCACACACCACCAAGAAACCTGAAGACACAAAAGAGAATAGTAAAACCAAAAACACTCAGTTTGAAAAAATGTTGCAGTAATCCGCAAGTGCTAGTAAAAGATGTAAAAAACAGGGTATTTGGTTGATACGTTTTTTGCAAAAAATGTATACTAAGCTGCTCTACCAATCTTCACGGTATACCCTTATCAGAGCAGTCCTAACTAATGTATGCAATCCCTATCTGATGTATTTAAAAACCTGATCATCTGTATATAACCTGTGTGAACAGGGTTCAGAGAGGAAAAATCCATGTGTGCATACAGGGTAGAACAGCTATTGTGCAGATAGCCCAAGAGGAGTGGTGGAACTCCCCAGTCTTGTAGACACAAGAGAACAATATGGAAACAGGAACACATGGGCTACTTGCACAGTGAACAAGTCTGTATGATCATGTTCACACACCACCAAGAAACCTGAAGACACAAAAGAGAATAGTAAAACCAAAAACACTCAGTTTGAAAAAATGTTGCAGTAATCCGCAAGTGCTAGTAAAAGATGTAAAAAACAGGGTATTTGGTTGATACGTTTTTTGCAAAAAATGTATACTAAGCTGCTCTACCAATCTTCACGGTATACCCTTATCAGAGCAGTCCTAACTAATGTATGCAATCCCTATCTGATGTATTTAAAAACCTGATCATCTGTATATAACCTGTGTGAACAGGGTTCAGAGAGGAAAAATCCATGTGTGCATACAGGGTAGAACAGCTATTGTGCAGATAGCCCAAGAGGAGTGGTGGAACTCCCCAGTCTTGTAGACACAAGAGAACAATATGGAAACAGGAACACATGGGCTACTTGCACAGTGAACAAGTCTGTATGATCATGTTCACACACCACCAAGAAACCTGAAGACACAAAAGAGAATAGTAAAACCAAAAACACTCAGTTTGAAAAAATGTTGCAGTAATCCGCAAGTGCTAGTAAAAGATGTAAAAAACAGGGTATTTGGTTGATACGTTTTACTTTTACTAGCACTTGCGGATTACTGCAACATTTTTTCAAACTGAGTGTTTTTGGTTTTACTATTCTCTTTTGTGTCTTCAGGTTTCTTGGTGGTGTGTGAACATGATCATACAGACTTGTTCACTGTGCAAGTAGCCCATGTGTTCCTGTTTCCTTCTTTATATTGGTAGATAATTTGCTCAATACTGTGTGGGCTTATACGGGTGATATAGAAATTTCCACCCTACATACCATGCAGATATATATATGAGCTTGAAAAGGAACTGAGGCCAATCCCTCATTCCTTTCCTACGCATAGAAACTCTGTGCAGTCTGCCATGACAAATCAAGATAACTTATCTGAGTATGTGACATCATTCGTCCCATCTCGCCATCCCTACGCGTTTCGCCCCTTCCCAGTATAGGGGCTCATCAGGGGATAAATTAGGGTGTAGCAACAATGGCTCAAGAAATGGATAATGGCGTGCGGAGGCAAACACGCCGTACTTAGTAGCTCAAAGTACCGTAATCCTCAGAAGCAGCTGTCATCTTCTGCATATTGAGTGGCAGGGTCCATGATATCGGCGCCGCTCTTAAGTATTTGGCGTGCGCTCGTGATGCAATATGGGGCCTGATCCCTCCCCCAAACATCACATGACCATCCCGAATAGAATGCGCGTCACCCACATGGGCATGCGCAGTGTTCCCATCCCGCGCTCATTACATGTACTAAAAGATTCACCTTTACTTGGATTTCGGACGGTCCCGAACGGAGCGCCAAAGCTTGGTATCAATACAAGAGGTGCTACATGAACCTGCCTCTTGTGCACGTCAGGGCTTGGTCCCGCCCCCATATCACGTGTCTTCCTGCGCTCCTTGAATAGTGGAACGCAGATGCGTGTAAGCCAATGCTGACATGCGCACCGGTGCTGGCTTAGTTGTTCACTTGCCAGTCTGTAAGTTACATATGCGCCTCGTGTGCACGTCAGGGCTAGCTCCCACCCCCTCATCACATGCCTTACAGCGCTCCCAAAAAAAAAAAAAAAGATGGTGCGCAGAGTGATGGAACAGACGCTCCCAGAGTGAAAAGACAAACTATTTTTTACTCAGTCAACAGCTTGTCTACCTATCGGCCAGATGTTGTTGCCGAGTATCACAATGGTTAACTATTTTCTAGGTCATATAATTGAGACTCATAGTGTCTGGTTCACATTTACGGGACAGTAAAAGACCAATCAGATCAAACTTATGCAGATATAGTATAGTCCTATAGTGTACTGAGCTATTTTTACCAGGCTAAATATTCTTCCGTATCGTACGTCTCACATATATTGCCACCGTTCCATGTGCATGCCTCCGTACATACCACCATCGTGTTCTTTGTCTAGGGGCATCAATGCCCACACTCAGATGCCCTCTGGCATCCATTGATGAAGGTACATCTGCAGGGAACAAGATGACCTACAGTGTCTTGGACTTTCACAATCAGTCATAAACAATGGACAAAAAGGGTTAGCTACCAAAATTAATATCTTACACACGAGCAATTCTAAATGAAGCAGGTATATGTCAGTTGTTCATTGAGTCCACCAAGGCTCATGCTCTCCATCCAGAAGATCCATCTACATTCTCGCTGAAGGATCTTATTGTCCCAGTCACCCTGTCTGATAGAGGGATAGACTACCTCAATGATTTTAAACGAGATACTATCAACATCCCCATTATGCACAGAGTTGACATGTCTGGCCAACGGGGAATCCCGCCCATGTCTGATATCTCCTAAGTGCTCAAGATCTGCTAAGAGCTGTAAGGCACGTGATGAGGGGGTGGGAGCTAGCCCTGACGTGCACACGAGGCGCATATGTAACTTACAGACTGGCAAGTGAACAACTAAGCCAGCACCGGTGCGCATGTCAGCATTGGCTGACACGCATCTGCGTTCCAATATTCAAGGAGCGCAGGAAGACACGTGATATGGGGGCGGGACCAAGCCCTGACGTGCACAAGAGGCAGGTTCATGTAGCACCTCTTGTATTGATACCAAGCTTTGGCGCTCCGTTCGGGACCGTCCGAAATCCAAGTAAAGGTGAATCTTTTAGTACATATAATGAGCGCGGGATGGGAACACTGCGCATGCCCATGTGGGTGACGCGCATTCTATTCGGGATGGTCATGTGATGTTTGGGGGAGGGATCAGGCCCCATATTGCATCACGAGCGCACGCCAAATACTTAAGAGCGGCGCCGATATCATGGACCCTGCCACTCAATATGCAGAAGATGACAGCTGCTTCTGAGGATTACGGTACTTTGAGCTACTAAGTACGGCGTGTTTGCCTCCGCACGCCATTATCCATTTCTTGAGCCATTGTTGCTACACCCTAATTTATCCCCTGATGAGCCCCTATACTGGGAAGGGGCGAAACGCGTAGGGATGGCGAGATGGGACGAATGATGTCACATGCTCAGATAAGTTATCTTGATTTGTCACGGCAGACTGCACAGAGTTTCTATGCGTAGGAAAAGAATGAGGGATTGGCCTCAGTTCCTTTTCAAGCTCATATATATATATCTGCATGGTATGTAGGGTGGAAATTTCTATATCACCCGTATAAGCCCACACAGTATTGAGCAAATTATCTACCAATATAAAGAAGGGCTGTTTTCAGATGTACTGGGCTTTTTTATATACTGACCCAACATGAATGGGAGACATCATCTGTGATACATATGTGATATAGCATATATTTGCTTTTTTCTTCTTGTTCTGTTTAATATTTTGTCTATTTCTTGATGCTTGATATGCGATATTGAACATGCAGGTATCCAGGGTGCTATTTTGAATCCCATTTAGATTGATGAGCATAGAATTGAGCATAGGATTGACTATAGAATCCACCTATGAGAAGGGCTTGAGGGATTGACCTCAGATATATCGGGCTCTGGTGTATTTCAGTCTAATTTAAATGAAAGAAGATATATTCTATTTTTTGAGTGAGCAAATGTTTTTGTCTCTTGCCCTGTGCATGGGTTCTGTGTGTAAGTCTGCCTTTAATGACGTATAGATCACGTACTAATAAAAACAGTGACACATTGATATATACACTAGAGGTATATCCTTTTTTGACCTCTGAGTGTTTATGAGCACAATACATCTGTGCTCTATTGTACCCCCTATTTTGAATTTTTGAATTTTTGCTTGGGTATTACTATCTATACTCTAAATAACTTTTTTATCAAGCAATATACACAATATTCTCGGCTGACAGAGCCGTGGGGTACAAGCAACTTAGTGACTTTTTACGCAACATTATTTTTCTGTTGCGTTGTTTTTAGAATTTTTGTATGTTTTTGTTTCACTTTTTTCACTTTTTTACACCTTTTTTTCACGTTTTTGGTTAGTTTGACCCTATCGGTCATTTTGTGTGTATGTCTGTGTGGTACCTGGGCGTGGGTAGCTGACAGGGCCTAATAGGGCAAGAAGGGACAGTCGACGTGGAGCGGGGGCGCCATATCGCAATCTAGGGTGCCAACCTCCGCTGGTAGGTAGGTGAAAGCTACTATAGGGCCACCTCATAGGGACTGTGTTAGGAATACAGGCGTTATTCCTCCCTGTTATTTTTTCCTGATCTACCCAAACCCAGATGGTTGATGTTGGTAGCATACATTTCAGTATTTTCATTGTTTATGAATTTTAGATATTACTAATAAAGTATTTTTTTAGGATATTGCGTTTTCTTTTGGTTGTCTAACTGAGTATATCCTGATATTATTTGAGCTGGTTGTTTTCTCTCCTGCTTGCTGCCAATTCAGCTAAGATAAGTGTTTGCTTCATTTTTTTAGACACACTGCTGTGTGTTTATTTTCTGTGCTTATCTTGTTTCTATTTTGTTCCTGCTAGACTGTGCCTGATGTTTTTCTCAGTCTAGTTGGACTCGCTGGAGTCACAGATATACTCTCCACATCTTTAGTTAGGTGGTGCAGTTTTTGTATTTCCCTGCTGTGGATATTTTGTAGTTTTTTATGCTGACCGCATAGTATCCTGTACTATCCTTTCCTATCGAGGTAGAAGTGGCCTCCTTTGCTTATCCCTGTTTTCTGTCTGCGTGTGTCTTTTCCTCTCCTACTCACAGTCATTATTTGTGGGGGGCTACCTTTCCTTTGGGGATCTACTCTGAGGCAAGAGAGTTTTCCTATTTCCATCTTTAGGGATATTTAGTCCTTAGGCTGTGTCGAGGTGTCTAGGTCTGGTTAGGCACACCCCACGGCTACTTCTAGTTGCGGTGATAGGATCAGGGTTTGCGGTCAGTAAAGTTACCACTGCTCCAGCGAAGGTCATTTCATGCTGCTCCAAGGCCACCTGATCATAACACTATTCTGACTTCATGCAAAGAAATACAAGCAGAAACTCTCCAAAAAAATCAGAAATTCAATGGATGCAAGAATTGTGAAGGTGATATCAAAGAAGGGTTCCTATGTTAACATGTAACTTGGCCTGTTAGGATGTTTTGGAGTTATATAGCTTTTAGGTTCAGTGAATGTGATCTCCTAATGCTGCAAATTCCACAAATGAGCATTTTCAGTTCTTTAAAACATATCAATTGTTTAGAAATTCTACTGTGCCTAATAATTTGGAACAGTGCATTTTGAGTTTTTATTCATTTTGGAGATTATACTGTCATCATTGGGAGGTTTCTTTAATAAAATTCGATGTATACTCTAAGGAGTGATAACTTTTATTAAACTGACTGTCATTTGCACCAAAAATTTAGGAAAATCCGAGAAAAATATAATTTGCATAATAATTTGGAACATGGTGTAGTGTTATATGTTCTCAGAGAGAATGGGACAAAAGTTGTTCTGATCAACAGGTTATATTCTCACATGTGGTGCACCCACAAATCAAACATTTACAGTATGAGAAACCCAATCCCCTTTTTTAAACTTTTATTGATTAGACATCATAACAATGTCCCATCATGGAACAAAATGAAAAACAACATTTCTCATAGCTCAATAACACTTTCTAGCAAAGTTTACCTTTCCCTTAGCATACCATGGGTATAATATCTTAATGGAAAGCATAAAACACTTACAGTGGGGCAAAAAAGTATTTAGTCAGTCAGCAATAGTGCAAGTTCCACCACTTAAAAAGATGAGAGGCGTCTGTAATTTACATCATAGGTAGACCTCAACTATGGGAGACAAACTGAGAAAAAAAAATCCAGAAAATCACATTGTCTGTTTTTTTTAACATTTTATTTGCATATTATGGTGGAAAATAAGTATTTGGTCAGAAACAAAATTTCATCTCAATACTTTGTAATATATCCTTTGTTGGCAATGACAGAGGTCAAACATTTTCTGTAAGTCTTCACAAGGTTGCCACACACTGTTGTTGGTATGTTGGCCCATTCCTCCATGCAGATCTCCTCTAGAGCAGTGATGTTTTTGGCTTTTCGCTTGGCAACACGGACTTTCAACTCCCTCCAAAGGTTTTCTATAGGGTTGAGATCTGGAGACTGGCTAGGCCACTCCAGGACCTTGAAATGCTTCTTACGAAGCCACTCCTTCGTTGCCCTGGCGGTGTGCTTCGGATCATTGTCATGTTGAAAGACCCAGCCACGTTTCATCTTCAATGCCCTTGCTGATGGAAGGAGGTTTGCACTCAAAATCTCACGATACATGGCCCCATTCATTCTTTCATGTACCCGGATCAGTCGTCCTGGCCCCTTTGCAGAGAAACAGCCCCAAAGCATGATGTTTCCACCACCATGCTTTACAGTAGGTATGGTGTTTGATGGATGCAACTCAGTATTCTTTTTCCTCCAAACACGACAAGTTGTGTTTCTACCAAACAGTTCCAGTTTGGTTTCATCAGACCATAGGACATTCTCCCAAAACTCCTCTGGATCATCCAAATGCTCTCTAGCAAACTTCAGACGGGCCCGGACATGTACTGGCTTAAGCAGTGGGACACGTCTGGCACTGAAGGATCTGAGTCCATGGTGGCGTAGTGTGTTACTTATGGTAGGCCTTGTTACATTGGTCCCAGCTCTCTGCAGTTCATTCACTAGGTCCCCCCGCGTGGTTCTGGGATTTTTGCTCACCGTTCTTGTGATCATTCTGACCCCACGGGGTGGGATTTTGCGTGGAGCCCCAGATCGAGGGAGATTATCAGTGGTCTTGTATGTCTTCCATTTTCTAATTATTGCTCCCACTGTTGATTTCTTCACTCCAAGCTGGTTGGCTATTGCAGATTCAGTCTTCCCAGCCTGGTGCAGGGCTACAATTTTGTTTCTGGTGTCCTTTGACAGCTCTTTGGTCTTCACCATAGTGGAGTTTGGAGTCAGACTGTTTGAGGGTGTGCACAGGTGTCTTTTTATACTGATAACAAGTTTAAACAGGTGCCATTACTACAGGTAATGAGTGGAGGAAAGAGGAGACTCTTAAAGAAGAAGTTACAGGTCTGTGAGAGCCAGAAATCTTGATTGTTTGTTTCTGACCAAATACTTATTTTCCACCATAATATGCAAATAAATTGTTAAAAAAAACAGACAATGTGATTTTCTGGATTTTTTTTTCTCAGTTTGTCTCCCATAATTGAGGTCTACCTATGATGTAAATTACAGACGCCTCTCATCTTTTTAAGTGGTGGAACTTGCACTATTGCTGACTGACTAAATACTTTTTTGCCCCACTGTATGTCAATCATCAAATATTATATACCTTATTCATGAGAGAATATTCCTCATCTCCTGGGGACTAATCTGAGACAAGGGGGAATCAAACCAAGCTTTCCATATCTTAAAAGCTCTGACTCGTCCTGCAAAAAAATCCAGCCCTCACATGACTCCTTCTGCAAAAGTATTTAAAAATATTCATAAAGTTATCTTTCGCTCTATGCTGAGTGCTTACAATGGGATTTCCATGTAAATCTCGGAAATGCATGATTTGTACATAACCCCTGGAGGAAAATACCCTATAAAGAGGCCGAAGGGGATAGTTTGGACTCTGTGTGGCCTGTAACTGGCAATGTCCAACTTTTTAAGTGTGCATAAAAGCACAGTCAGCCACAGTTTTGTGCACATGTGAAATTAAAGAAACCACTAAACACTAAATATCACTATTTCATCCTTCTTCTCCGTTAGATTTCTGAAACTTAACATGGACAAAACAGAATTCATCATCTTTCCCCCATCTCACGCGACCCCCCCAACGAACCTATCCATTACAGTAAATGTCTGCCCACTCTCCCCAGTCCCACAAGCTCGCTGCCTCGGGGTAATCCTTGACGCTGATCTCTCCTTCAAACCACATATCCAAGCCCTTTCCACTTCCTGCCGACTTCAACTCAAAAATATTTCATGAATCCGTTCATTCCTCAACCATGAATCTGCAAAAACCCTAGTCCATGCCCTCATCATCTCTCGCCTTGACTACTTCAACCTCCTGCTCTGTGGCCTCCCCTCTAACACTCTCGCACCCCTCCAATCTATTCTAAACTCTGCTGCCCGACTAATCCACCTGTCCCCCCGCTATTCCCCGGCCTCTCCCCTCTGTCAATCCCTTCACTGGCTCCCCATTGCCCAGAGACTCCACTACAAAACCCTAACCATGACGTACAAAGCCATCCACAACCTGTTTCCTCCATATATCTGTGACCTCGTCTCCCGGTACTTACCTACCCGCAACCTCCGATCCTCACAAGATCTCCTACTCTACTCCCCTCTTATCTCCTCTTCCCACAATCGTATACAAGATTTCTCTCGCGTATCACCCCTACTCTGGAACCCTCTACCACAACACATCAGACTCTCGCCTACCATCGAAACCTTCAAAAAGAACCTGAAGACCCACCTCTTCAGACAAGCCTACAACCTGCAGCTTCCACCGATCGACCAAACCACTGCATGACCATCTCTACCCTAACCTACTGTATTCTCACCCATCCCTTGTAGATTGTGAGCCTTCGCGGGCAGGGTCCTCATTCCTCCTGTACCAGTTATGACTTGTATTGTTTAAGATTATTGTACTTGTTTTCATTATGTATACCACTCCTCACATGTAAAGCGCCATGGAATAAATGGCGCTATAACAATAAATAATAATAATAAGAAGAAACAGAGGACAGATGGAGTCAAGAGTAATGCTGCTGCTTCATTAGAGTGATTGGATCCATTTAATCTGAATCGCATCATTTGGAGATGTAGTTGGATGCACCTATGTAAATGCTCAGTGTAAGGCACTGGATAAATGCGACCCCCAAATATTATGTAAATTGTTCCCAGCAAAAGCTTCAATTCAATCCATAAAAAAGCAAGTGCCCACTTAGGTCTGTCAGCTGTTAATGGAAATATAGGGGGCATCCTCGTTACTGGTAAAACAATGGCTCTGATCAAGCAAAATGTCTCTCCCCAAAAGATATCCAGTAAGTTCTGTACTCCCAAATCCAAATTCCCCTCCTCCTTATAAGCCACACAATGTGCTTAAACTACATTTAGCATACACATGTTTGTCTGCACTGTTGGGATGAGAGTTTGCTTAATTTATGGAGTGCATTTCTCCAGAAGCACATGCTGGGCACAATGTATGGGCACAACATTATACTGGACACTACAACACACTGAACACTGCAACGTTGCAAAATTGTGCTCCAAGGGTTAAATAGGGCTTCTTCTCTCCCGATTCTCGCTGTGTGACTGACCAGTATGTTACATACAAATATGGGGTATGGCCACAGTTACCAGAAATTGTGTAAAAAATTTTGGTGCCATTTTTATGCATTTCCCTATGTGAAAATGTAAAATCTGGTGCAAAAACTAAATTTTTGTGCAAAAACGTAATTTTTTTCTTCACCATCTAATGTTTTAAAATTCTGTGATACACCTATGGTGTCAATATGATCACTACACTCAGATAAATTCACTGACGAGTGTAATTTGTAAAATGAGGTTACTTAAGAGAGGGTTCTGCTGTTCTGGCGCCTCAAGGGCTCTGAAATGTGACATGGCACCAGCAAATCATAACAACAAAATCTGCACTACAACATGGCGCTTCTGACCACAAGTATTTCAATAAACAGGATTAATTTAATAACAAATTGTACCATTCATTTTCTCCTATTTATCCTTGTGAAAATGAAAGATTTGGGGCTGGAGGAAAAATCGTAATTTTCATTTTCATGGCTCAATGTTATCAAATTCTGTGAAGCACCATTGGGTTCAAGGTACTCACTACACCTTTAGATAAATTCCTTGTGGACTGTAGTTTCCAAAACTGGATCACTTGTGGGGAGTTTCACTGTTTAGGCACATCAGGGGCTCTGCAAACCCGACATAGTGTCCGCTGTCTATTTTGTAAGTTTTGTGCTCCAAAACTCAAATGGTATTTCAAGCTCTGCCACGTGCCCAAACAGTAGTTTTCCACCAAATATGGAGTATCTGCATACTCAGAAGGAATTGCACAACAAATTGTATGGTCCATTTTCTTTTGCAACTCTTGTGAAAATGAAAAATGTGGGGCTAAAAATATTTTGTGGGAAAAATCTTTATTTATATTTTCCTTCCTCATTGCTTTAATACCTGTAATGCACCTAAAGAGTTAAACTTGCTGAATGTGGTTTTCAGCACTTTAAGGGGTGCAGTTTTTAAAATGATTTCACTTTTGAAATTTTCTGTCACTTGGGCACCTCTAAGTCACATTTGTAATGTGGTCCTTAAAAAAATGTTTTTGTTGGAAAAATGAGACATTGCTGATAAACTTTTAACCCTTCTAACTTCGTAACAAAAAAATAAGTTTAAAAAATTATGCTAACGTAAAGTATACGGGTGGCAAATGTTATTTTATAACTATTTTATGTGATATAGCTATCTGATTTAAGGGCATAAAATTTCAAAGTTTGAAAATTGCCAAACGTTCAATGTTTTGTCAGATTTTCGATATAACACAAATCATATTCACCTAAATGAACCTAATTATTAAATTAATATTCACTAATATTAAGTAAAGCATGTCATGAAAAAACAGTCACATAAAGATACACTGAAAGAAGCAAGATAGAAGGCTGAAAAGGAGCGCTTCTGAGTAGGGTGTAGGGGACAAAAAACAAAACACTTACACTACATAGATATCTTGAATGTGTACAACTTTGTTGCAGCTCAAGCAGCCTGCTGCTACCAGGTCCAGACATCCTAATCATGTGTTCTATTGTAAGACAACTGAAAAACAAACAAAAAAAGGAGTGCCAGCCGTAGATCGTGATGGGGGGTTGAATTATTGAAGCTCCACTTACTTTGTAGAAGGAAGAAAGATTCTTAACCCCCCTTCTTCCAAGTCAGCAACAAGTTATTGAG
The DNA here is from genome assembly GCF_032444005.1 of Ranitomeya imitator. Lineage (NCBI taxonomy): Eukaryota > Metazoa > Chordata > Amphibia > Anura > Dendrobatidae > Ranitomeya > Ranitomeya imitator. The sequence goes on along the minus strand of NC_091286.1, from coordinate 323,522,037 downwards.
TTGTAAATGTTTTTTTGTCAATTAAACTAATTTTGCCAGTTTCTTGCTTGATTGCCAACCACTCTGGTATATAGTTTAACTTGCACTACATTGGTATATGGGCAAGGAGGAGAGGCTGATCTGGTAGAAGGGGGGATAGAAATCTTCCCACCTGTGAAGTAAATGGAGCTTCAATCATTTAACTCCACACCTTCTCGTGTGAAATCACTGTGCTCTTTGGCTGGCATTCCTTTTTTTATATTGCTTTTCCAGCTCTCTTATGAAGTGACAACGATCAGAATTGCAAAAATTGGCCTAGTCAGGAAGGTAGAGTTGTTCGGAAAGCGTTCACCAATCTCAAATTCAGCACAAATGTAGTACATTCGGATTTGTGTTCTCTTTAGCTTTTTTCGGGATCAGGACTTCTTTCTTCTTTCTTCTTTCTTCTTAGGCCTCTTTCACAATCCCGTCTTTGGCAAACCGTCGCAATCCGTCATTTTGGGAAAAAAACAGATCCTGCAAATGTGCTTGCAGGATGCGTTTTTTCCCATAGACTTGTATTAGCAACAGATCGTGACGGATTGCCACACGTCGCATCCATCATGTGACGGATCTGTCATGTTTTGGAGGACCGTCATCACAAAAAACGTTCAATGTAACGTTTTTTGTGCGACACGTCCGCCATTTTTGACCGTGCATGCGTGGCCGAAACTCCGCCCCCTCCTTCCCGGACTTCAGAATGGGCAGCGGATGTGTTGAAAATCTGCATCCGCTGCCCACATCATCCCCAAATTTCACAACGTCCGTCGGTACGTCGGCGCGATGCATAGCGATGGACCCATACCGACGGAAATGTGAAAGAAGCCTTACTCAGAAGCAGATAGAGCAAGAGCATAGGCATCAGCAGGAAGAATTGTAATGCCACAGTCTTTTCTGGAACCACCAGGCTCAGCATGGTGCACAGAGCGACCCGAGTAACCACCCTTTACAAATCCTTAGGTAGAATGAGCAAGTAGAGAGCGGTCACTACCAGGTCACACCACGTCTGTGCTATCTGATTGGTGTGATAGATGTCATCGTTGATTGCACCAATCAGAGCTAGCCCTGGTGATCCTGACATAGCTAGGCTCCAGCCTATGATCGATCCTTTGGTGCCATCTTGTGGTTTCCCACTTTTTAAAATGCTTAGTCTTTATATGTGTATTTTTCTTGATATTTAATAAAAATTTATATATTTGTACTTGTTGATTCTATTGTACATTTTTCATTATATCATGGTGTATGACTGATCATAGGTAGAGATGAGGGAACATGTTTGGAAAACGTTCGCCTATCTCAAATTCGGCACGAGCGTAGCACATTCGGATTCGTATTCACTTTCGCAAGGATTTTTATCCAAAGTTGGCAAAATTCAGTGACAGTTCAGCAAATGACTGCGTTTCCACTAAATCTTTTTTTATTGCTTTGGCTAGGATAGTGGTGCTGTATGATGAGCGGGGGACATTTTGGATGAGGGGAAGGGATTTGGAGAAGCATGTGAAGAGATTACAGGATTTGTGTTCGCTTTATTTTTTTCCTTAACTTTATGTGTGTTGAATCCGGCAGCCAATCAGGGTGCAGAAACTCTTCACAATGTCATGACCCAAGGTCTTGTGTGATTGGCTGTGGAAGACACATATCTCTGGCCATATAAAAAGCGGACATCTTGTTTTGATGGCACCATTTGCTCAGTGTCACAGTGCAGAAAGGTAGCTCCTGTGCTAGTGCTGGTGCTGCTGAAAATGAACTTGTTCTGTGTGAAATCGATCTTCCAGCATCAAAGTAGATTATACAAAAACGGAGTGGCAGTCTTCGGAAACTCCATTTGCTACTCAAAATCATTTGTGCTAAAATTCTGTTTCAGTGGCAAATCAGAAGGCCAGATTTCCACTTCAAAATTGATAGGCCTAATATAGTGGTGCAGCCACGAGGCCCCATTACCTACTCCAAATCGTTTGTGCTAAAACTGTGTTTCAGTGACAAATTAACTCCTTAATCCCATATGACATACTATCCCATCGAGGTGACCTGGGACTTACTTCCCAGTTACAGGATAATACATTATAGGCGATCGGCCATGCTCACGGGGGGAGCGCGGCCGAGTGTCAGCTGACTATTGCAGCTGACATCCAGCCCTATGTGCCAGGAGCGGTCAAGGACCACTCCTGGCACATTAACTCCCAGAACACTGTGATCAAACATGATCGCAGTGTTCCAGCGGCACAGGTAAGCATCGTGCAGGGAGGGGGCTCCCTGCGTGCTTCCCTGAGACCCTCGGTACAAGGCGATGTGCTCACCTTGTGCTGAGCGTCTTGCCCCTGGAGGCCCTGGATCTAAAATGGTCACAGGGCTACATCCGGGTCCTGCAGGGAGGTGGCTTACCAGCGCCTGCTCAGAGCAAGCGCTGGTAAGCCTGAAGCCCTGCATGTCAGATCGCTGATCTGACACAGCGCTCTGAAAAGTGTCAGATCAGTGATCTGACCCTATAACATGATGCCCCCCTGGGGCAATGTTATAAAGTAAAAAAAAAATATTCACATGTGTACAAAAAATAAAAAATTCCTAAATAAAGAAAAAAAAATTATTGTTCCAATAAATACATTTCTTTATCTAAATAATAAAAAAAACAATAAATGTACACATATTTAGTATCGCCGCGTCCATATCGACCCCACCTATGAAACTGTATGGATAGTTAACCCCTTCAGTGAACGAGGCAAAAAACAACGCTTTATTATCCTACCGCCGAGCAAAAAGTGGAATAACACGCAATCAAAAAGACGGATATAAATAACCATGGTACCGCTGAAAACATTATCTTGTCCCACAAAAAACAAGCTGCCATACAGCATCATCAGCGAAAAATTAAAAAAGTTATAGTCCTCAGAATAAAGCAATGAAAAAATAATTATTGTTTCTATAAAATAGTTTTTATCATATAAAAGTGCCAAAACATTAAAAAATGATATACATGAGGTATCGCTGTAATCATACTGACCTGAAGAATAAAACTGCTTTATCAATTTTACCAAATGTGGAATGGTATCAACTTCCCCTCAAAAGAAATTAATGAATAGCTGGTTTTTGGTCATTCTGCCTCACAAAAATTGGAATAAAAAGCGATAAGAAAATGTCACATGCCTAAAAGTGTTACCAATGCAAACGTCAACCTGTCCTGCAAAAAACAAGACCTCACATGACTCTGTGGACCAAAATATGGAAAAATTATAGCTCTCAAAATTATATCTTTCTAAAAGCGTCTTTTAGTCTGTGACGGCTGTCAATCATAAAAATCCCCTAAAAAAACCTATAAATAGTAAATCAAACCCCCCTTCATCACCCCCTTAGTTAGGGAAAAATAATAAAATTTAAAAAAATGTATTTATTTCCATTTTCCTATTAGGGTTACGGCTAGGGCTAGGGCTAGGGTTAGGGGTAGGGTTATGGTTAGGTGTAGGGTTAGGGCTATAGTTAAGGCTAGCGCTAGGGTTAGGGCTAGGGTTAGGGTTTCAGTTAGAATTGGGGGTTTCTACTGTTTAGACACATCAGGGGCTCTCCAAACGCGACATGACGTCAGATCTCAATTCCAGCCAATTCTGCGTTGAAAAAGTAAAACAGTGCTCCTTCCCTTCCAAGCTCTCCCGTGCGCCCAAACAGGGGTTTACCCCAACATATGGGGTATCAGCGAACTCTGGACAAATTGGACAACAACTTTGGGGGTCCAATTTCTCTTGTTACCCTTGGGAAAATAAAAATATGGGGGCTAAAAAAACATTTTTGTGGGAAAAAATGATTTTTTATTTTCACGGCTCTCCGTTATAAAATGTACTGAAACACTTGGGGGTTCAAAGTTCTCACATCACATCTAGATAAGTTTCTAGGGCGTCTAGTTTCCAATATGCAGTCACTTGTGGGGGGTTTCTACTGTTTAGATACATTAGGGGCTCTGCAAATGCAATGTGACGCCTGCAGACCATTCCATTTAAGTCTGCATACAAAACAGCGCTCCTTCCCTTCCGAGCTCTGCCATGCGCCCAAACGGTGGTTCACCCCACATATGGGGTATCAGCGTACTCAGGACAAAAACTTTTGGGGTTCAATTTCTCCTTTTACCCTTGGGAAAATGCAAACCTGGGGCTAAAAAAATAATTTTTGTGGGAAAAAAGTAATTTTTATTTTCACGGCTCTGAGTTATAAACTGTAGTGAAACACTTGGGGGTTCAAAGCTCTCACAACACATCTAGGGGGGGTTTCAATGTTTAGGCACATCAGTGGCTCTCCAAATGCAACATGGCATCCCATTTCAATTCTAGTCAATTTTGCATTGAAAAGTCAAACGGCGCTCCTTCCCTTCCGAGCTCTGCCATGCGCCCAAACAGTGGTTTACCCCCATATATGGGGTTTCAGCGTACTCAGGACGAATTGCACAACAACGTTTGGGTCCAATTTCTTCTCTTACCCTTGGGAAAATGAAAAAAAAATGGGGGGAGAAAAGATAATTTTTGTGAAAAAATATGATTTTTTATTTTTACGGCTCTGCATTATAAACTTCTGTCCAGCACTTGGAGGGTCAAAGTGCTCACCACTAGGGTTGAGCGACTTTTCTTTTTATAGGATCGGGTCGGGTTTCACGAAACCCGACTTTTTCAAAAGTTGGGTCGAGTGAAATCGGCCGATCCTATAGAAAAGTCGGGGTCGGCCGAAACACGAAACCCAATGCAGTGCATTGGGTTTCTAATGGTTCCCAGGGTCTGAAGGAGAGGAAACTCTCCTTCAGGCCCTGGGATCCATATTTAAGTGTAAAATAAAGAATAAAAATAAAAAACATTGATATACTTACCCTCAGACGCGCCCTGGTTCTCTCCGGCAGCCTTCCTTCCTAAGAATGAGCATCGCGGCTTGTGATTGGTCGCATGAGCGGTCACATGGGTGTCACGTGACCAATCACAAGCCACGACGTCATCTAAGGTCCTTCAGGCGCTGATTCTTATGAAGAAAGGCTGCGGGTTAGAACCAGGGCGCGTCCGATGGTGAGTATATACCTATTAGGAATATACTCACCCTCGGATGCGCCCTCGGACGCTTCCTTCCTAAGAATTAGCGCCTGAAGGACCTCAGATGACATCGCGGCTTGTGATTGGTCGTGTGACCACCCATGTGACCGCTCACACGACCAATCACAAGCCGCGACGTCATCGAAGGCCCTTCAGGCGCTCATTCTTAGGAAGGAAGGCTGCCGGTGAGAACCAGGGCGCGTCCGAGGGTGAGTATATCAATATTTTTTTATTTTTATTCTTTATTTTACACTTAAATATGAATTCCGATACCGATTCCCGATATCTTAAACATATCAGAACTCGGTATCGGAATTCCGATTCCAGATCAGAAGATCGCCGACCTCATGGCCGATCCCACACAGGGGTCGGGTTTCATGAAACCCGACTTTGCCAAAAGTCGGCGACTTCTGAATCTGGCCGACCCGTTTCGCTCAACCCTACTCACCACACATCTAGATAAGTTCTTTAGGGGGTCTACTTTCCAAAATGGTGTCACTTGGGGGGGTTTCAATGTTTAGACACATCAGTGGCTCTCCAAATGCAACATGGCGTCCCATCTCAATTCCTGTCAATTTTGCATTGAAAAGTCAAATAGCGCTCCTTCAATTCCAAGCTCTGCCATGCGCCCAAACAGTTGTTTACCCCCTCATATGGGGTATCAGCATACTTAGGTCAAATAGTACAACAACTTTTGGGGTCCATTTTCTCCTGTTACCCTTGGTAAAATAAAACAAATTGGTGCTGAAGTAAATTTTGTGTGAAAAAAGTTAAATGTTCATTTTTATTTAAACATTCCAAAAAATTCCTGTGAAACACCTGAAGTGTTAATAAACTTCTTGAATGTAGTTTTGAGCACCTTGATGGGTGCAGTTTTTAGAATGGTGTCACACTTGGTTATTTTCTATCATATAGACCCCTCAAAATGACTTCAAACAAGATGTGGTCCCTAAAAAAATGGTGTTGTAAAAATGAGAAATTGCTGGTCAAATTTAACCCTTATAACTCCCTAACAAAAAAATTTGGTTACCAAAATTGTGCTTATGTAAAGTCGACATGTGGTAAATGTTACTTATTAGGAATTTTGCGTGACATATCTCTGTGATTTAAGGGCATAAAAATTCAAAGTTGGAAAATTGCAACATTTTCAAAATTTTCGCCAAATTTCCATTTTTTTCACAAATAAATGCAAGTCTTATCAAATAAATTTTATGACTATCATGAAGTATATTATGTTATGAAAAAACAGTGTCAAAATTATCAGGATCCGTTGAAGCTTTCCAGAGTTATAACCTCATAAATGGACAGTGGTCAGAATTGTAAAAATTGGCCCGGTCATTAACGTGCAAACCACCCTTAGGGCTTAAGGGGTTAAAAGGCCAGATTTCCACTTTAAAAAATGTAGGCCTAATATAGTGTGCAGCCATGAAGACCAATTAGCTGCTTCAAATGATAGAAAAATTATGCGATTGACGAGAAAGAGTGTTTAACCATAAAATGGTCCATGGACACATTCAAATATTACTGTCACGATCCATTTTTGGATTCATGGCAGCTCTGGTTCCACTCTGTTTTAAATGTAGTTTTTTTTCCTTTTAGGACCAGGGGAGGTCAATGTTAGTTTCCCTTGCTGGAAGCCTGCTGCAATTGCAGAGTGGCTAGGTCAGCTGATGTGGGTGGTGACCACTCGCATCATCCCTTAAATGGTCACCTGTTGCATCAACTGACTGCTGGTGATAGAGTTATTCTATGGAGACCAGCCATACAGTTGCAGCTCTCTGGTGTCAGCTATTTCAGGAGTTTGGAGTTCTGTTTCTGTGTCATCTGTGTTGTGGAGCTGGGCAGCGGAGCCTGGAAGCTAAATGTGGTCTTTTTACCTTGTTCCTATCATGTTTTTCACTGTCACCTACAGTTGTACCATCTGCAGTGGAGAGGCTAGTGCCCTTGCCAGCCAGTGCACTAGCCAGGGCTGTGTAAGGTGACAGTGAGGGACAAGGTTCCTGATGGCGGTGGGGAGAAGAACCCACTGAGGGCATTAAGGGAGTGCAGGGACAGGCTCAGGTTGGAGCAGGAGGTGTCCATCCCTCATTCCCTATTGGTAGGGCCTTCTTCTCCCCATTTCCATCCGGTTGAGTGTTTGTCATGCATTTCTCTGACCGACCCCCCGTTGGGTTGTTATATTTTGTGACAATTGCCTACTAGGCCGAAAGTTCAACTAGTGTCAGACCATGCCCCTCTGAGGTGGTTAAGAGAAAAGAAGAGTAAGAATGCCCGAGTGACTAATATGTGTACTTTTATTCTTTGTATATTTTTTCATTCAAATATTTATTTGTAGACACAAGGTCTTTTGATTTTTTTTATTATTATTTTAGTTTTTTTAATAATTTTGCAATTATTTAAAACATTTTTTTCTTTTTTCAACTTTTTAACTTTGTCTCACTATGGGACAATCATTGTTTGCAGGCTGATCACTTCTACAGCATGGAGATGCAGCAGCATCCCCATGCTGTAGAAACTGTCAGCTCTGCAATGACAGAAAGACTTGCTGATCATGCACTGCGCATGATCAGCAAGTTTACTAGCTCTGGTGACCCGGATGTTCTCATGATGACATTGGGTCACCATGACAATGATCGGGACCCCTCATCACGCCGTAAGGTCTCCAATCCAAAGGCAGAGTGGTTGTCAGCCCTCTGCCAGCACCCAGAATGCTGCAATCATGTGCTGGGTGTTGGCTGTCAGAATCAGCTGACACCCAGTGGCGATTGCCCGCATTCTACCCATGTGTTTAGGTGATCGCCCAGAGGTAATAATCCGTCCGTGGTCAAATTGGCCCAAGTCACATTGACGGATTATTACGTCTGATGTCAGAAAGGGGTTAATCTCAATGTTTCATGGCTGAAATAGGAAAAATCCATCCTTTCTCCAACCACTATTGGTGGTGCTACCAAAAAGCTATGAGCGGCTGAGCTATTGTGTTTCTGTATCACCTATAGATATAAATCTGTGCTAGGCTGAGATTGGAATAACAATCAACACTAAAAAAAATGTCAAGACAAAATTAAAAAAGTCAATTTTCATTTACATTTAATGTAAAATACATAACATATTTTACAAAATACTATTTGTAAAGATAAGAAATACTAAGCCCTGTACAAATGAGAAAATTGTAAAAAAAAACAACTATACATAGAATAAAAACTCATGCCTGCAAAACCAAACTTCTACTTTATGACATAGTCATTATTTTTTTTCAGTTGCTACAGAAAGGTAAAAAGTTCATTTCTGGCCCCTGGCAAACCATACAGCCCATGCCCTTGCTGAAGAATATGAATCAAATCAGTTTTTCAAAAAGGCAGCTTTTGTCAGTCATTCTGCAGCAGCTAACAAGGAGGAATGAACATTTCAGGAGACCTGATGCTCTGGGCAATGGGTTTGATCTGACTCTGGTTTTGATTGAGTGACCTAAATCAGAGTGGAAAACCAACCAAGCTATCTGTCAGCTAGCAGTCTAAGTCAGTAATTTCTGGTATTGTATCACAGTTCTATAACAGTGATTGTATTTTTAAGTTGCAAAAGGGAAATGTCAAATGTTATTTTTATAAATGGGGTCTAATTATTGGTATGTAAGGTTGTCTAAATAGTCTGACAACATTTATTATAAGAAAATGAATTTGCAACATGATTTTTCCAATATTCTGTACATAATAGGAACCGGACAGCCTATTCATGCAGCCAGAAACAGATGGAAACACGTGCAGCAGGAACCTGAGTTTGGATCTGATGTTGCAGGCATGTATGTTTCACGCTGAAACAATAATGCTATGTGCACACGTTGCAGATTTGCCTGTGGATTTTTCTGCACTAAATCCGCAACTCTTGGCAGAAAACACAGATGCGTTTTTTATGCGTTTTTTTGTGCGGTTTTGATGCGTTTTTGCGCGTTTTTTCGATGCGTTTTTGTATGCATTTTTGAAAGCTAAATAAAGATGTATTATTGAACAACAAAAAAGATTTGTAATGTCATGTCATGTCCAACCTCCTCTTTTACATTTGTCCAACCCACACTCCATTACACACATAGATAGACAGACAGACAGATAGATAGATGGAATGAGATAGATAGATGTAGATAGATATATGGATAGTTAGGCTACTTTCACACATCAGGTTTTTGCAGTCAGGCATAATCTGGTGCAATTTGAAAAAACATCCGTTTTTTTTGCCAGATCCGTTTTTTTTCTCATAGAGTTGTATTGGCGCCGGATTGCGCCTGATGGCCTCATGTTTCATCCGTTTTTTTGCAGGATCCGTCAAAAGAAACTGTTTTTGGTGGACGGAGAAAACGTACAGAAAACGTCTGTCTGGCGAAAAAACACGCAGCGATTAGTGTTGAGCGATACCGTCCGATACTTGAAAGTATCGGTATCGGATAGTATCGGCCGATACCCGAAAAATATCGGATATCGCCGATACCGATATCTGATACCAATACAAGTCAATGGGACATCAAGTATCGGAATGTATCCTGATGGTTCCCAGGGTCTGAAGGAGAGGAAACTCTCCTTCAGGCCCTGGGATCCATAGTGAGGTGTAAAATAAAGAATTAAAATAAAAAATATTGATATGCTCACCTCTCCGGCGGTCCCTGGACATCACGCTGGTAACCGGCCGGCTTCTTTGTTTAAAATGAGCGCCTTTAGGACCTGCGAATGACGTCGCGGCTTCTGATTGGTCGCGTGCCGCCCATGTGACCGCCACGCGACCAATCAGAAGCCGCGACGTCATTCGCAGGTCATTAATTCCTAGAATTAGGAGGTTTGTGAATGAGAATGACGTCGCGGCTTCTGATTGGTCGCGTGGCGGTCACATGGGCGGCACGTGACCAATCAGAAGCCGTGATGTCATTCTCAGGTCCTAAAGGCGTTCATTTTAAACAAAGAAGCCGGCCGGTTACCAGCGTGATGTCCAGGGGCCGCCGGAGAGGTGAGCATATCAATATTTTTTATTTTAATTCTTTATTTTACACATCCCTATTGATCCGATACCGATACCCGATACCACAAAAGTATCGGATCTCAGTATCGGAATTCCGATACCGCAAGTATCGGCCGATACCCGATACTTGCGGTATCGGAATGCTCAACACTAGCAGCGATGGATCCGGCAAAAAATGCATGAAACTGAGATGTGAAAAGATGGATCCAGCCTCCGAATCCAGTTTTTCATGCATTTTTTCCATTGAAATGTTGCACATATTCCATTCTCTCTCTCGCGCTCTCAAAAAAAAAAAATCAGTTTTTCACTATTTGCAACGGATCCGTTTTTTCAAAAATTTGCCCGATCCTGCCTGAAAGAAACAAACTGATGTGTGAAAGTAACCTAACTATCCATATATCCATCTACATCTATCCATCAGGCAAGATCCGGAAAATTTTTGAAAAAATTGATCCATTGCAAATAGTGAAAAACTGATGCAACTGATCCGTCTTTTTGAGAGAGAACGGAAATTTGCATGATCTCAATGGAAAAATGCATGAACAATTGGATTCGGAGGCCAGATTCATCATTTCACATCTTAGTTTCATACATTTTTCTCCGGATCCGTTGCTGGCCGTTTTTTTGCCAGACAGAAAAAAACGTTTTTCTGTACGTTTTCTCTGTCCACTGGAAACAGCTGTTCTGACGGATCCGGCAAAAAATGGATGAAACGTGAGGTCATCAGGTGCAATACGGTGCTAATTCAACTCTATGAGAAAAAAATGGATCCGGCGGGAAAAAACCCACAGATACGTTTTATAAAAACTCGCCGGTTTGTGCCTGATGGCAAAAACCTGATGTGTGAAAGTAGCCAGATAGAAATGTCTATATATCTATCAATATATCTATAGATCGATATAGCCATAGTTATCCATCTATAGATATATCCATAGTTATATCTATAGATGTATCTATACATATGTCCATAGTTATCCATAGATATATAATAGTGAGTAGTGTTGAGCATTCCGATACCGAGTTCCGATATTTTTGTAATATCGGGAATCAGTATCGGGATTAAGATTAATGTGTAAAATAAAGAATAAAAATAAAAAATATTGATATACTTACCCTCTGACGCGTCACATGACCGCTCAGCGACCAATCACAAGCCGCGACATCATCGAAGGCCCTTAATGCGCTCATTCTTCGGAACGAAAGCAAGGCGGTTGCAGCGGTGACAACCAGGGCGCGTCAGAGGGTAAGTATATCTATATTTTTTATTTTTATTCTTTATTTTACACATGAATATGGATCCCAGGCCATTACAGGATACCTTCCGATATTTGTGTCCCATTGACTTGTATTGGTTTCGGATATCGTCCGATACCATCCGATACCGATACTTTCAAATATCGGACGGTATCGCTCAACACTAATAGTGAGGCCTATGTTTCTTACTGCACGTTTAATAAAAAAAAAACAGAAAAAATGGTGTGGGCTCCAGCGCAATTTTCTGCGCTATAAGGGGAAAGCCGATGGCCGGGGGCCAATATTTGTAGCCTGGGAAGGGGGTAATACCCATGCCCCTCTCCCAGGCTATGAATATCAGCCCGCAGCTGTCTGCATAGCCTTTATTGGCTATTAAAATAGGAGGACCCCCCAAAAAAATGACGTGGGGTCCCCCTATATTTTATAGCCAGAAAGGCTGCGCAGACAACTGCGGGCTGATATTCATAGCCTAGAGAGGAGACATGGATAATGCCCCCCCCCGACTACAAATACCAGCCCCCAGCTGCCTCAAAAATGGCGCATCTGTGAGATGCGCCAATTCTGGCACTTAGCCCCACTCTTCCCACTCCCGAGTAGCGGTGGGATATGGGGTAATAAGGGGTTAATGTCACCTTGCTATTGTAAGGTGACATTAAGCCGGGTTAATAATGGAGAGGCGTCACTAAGACGCCTATCCATTATTAATCCTAGAGTAGTGAAAGAGTAAAAAAATAATTAAGACACAGCCAGAAAAATGTATTTTATTATTCTTAATTTAACTATACTTACCATACTCGATCGCCTGTAAAAAATGTTAAATAATAAACCGTATCCTCCCTGTCCAATGCAGTCCAATTAATAACGAGTGTCCCACGACGATCTTTCCTATTGTTGTAGCTGTTTTTCATTCTGACCCAAATGTCAGCTTACAGATCACCAGTGAGACCAAATTGTGGAGTTACGCCCGTCATTTTACAAGCGCGCTTGGAGACAAAAAGACACCTCACACATATCCTGTGAGCAAGTCACTTTTATCTGAAGTAATAGAGCAAGAAGCAATATTTTATACCATTTACACATAATGTATTTCAATGTAACTCATGTAGCCCCCACCATCACCCAGTGTCATACTTTATTTACCATAACCCAGAATATGTTGTACTGACTCTTGAGAACATACATGATAAGAAGTACAGTCTCCTTGAAGAGGAGACCGTCAGACTACTGAGTCAACAGATTCTAGTAATTCTAACACTTAAAGGCAAAAGGCACTTATAGGCAAGGTAGCTAAAGGCAAACTATTAACCCTTCTATATCAATTTCCCCCTTTTGTAAATGGTATAACCTCTGCTACGGGGTCAGATGATGTCCACAAAGGAGCTACTGTCTCATGGGTCTAATACCCACAAGGGGACTTCCTACCTGCTTCACCCATCCACCCTCAGTGTGGACACTCACCTCCCCAGTCAACAGTGGCCATACGGGGCCTATGATATACTACAGAAGGTTCAGCCTTAGGGTTTTTTTCTACACATACATTATTCCATAGCTTAGATAATACATATATTAGCGCTTTTACGGCTACATAAAAGAATAAGCAAAGCAACAAAATTTGCATACAAGTCTGTAAAACACCAAAAATAATCCATCGCGCTAGGCCGCTAAGCCAATTGGCTGGATTTAAAAAGGAGTCTCTATATTGTATTAGTCTCATTAAGAGCCTTAAAGGGAACCTGTCACCAGAATTTGGCGGGACTGGTTTTGGGTCATATGGGCGGAGTTTTCAGGTGTGTGATTCACCCTTTCCTTACCCGCTGGCTGCATGCTGGCTGCAATATTGGATTGAAGTTCATTCTCTGTCCTCTGTAGTACATGCCTGCACAAGGCAAGATTACCTTACGCAGGCGTGTACTATGGAGGACAGAGAATGAACTTCAATCCAATATTGCAGCCAGCATGCAGCCAGCGGGTAAGGAAAGGGTGAATCAAACACCCAAAAACTCCGCCCATATGACCCAAAACCAGTCCCGCCAAATTCAGGTGACAGAGTCCCTTTAAGGAACCACGAAAATCTGAGTCCAAGTCTCACTTGTGCATGCAGTGTGGTGTTAATACCTTCCTTGGGTCCTGGGGTAAGGCTAAGTACAGCATAGTCCTTGCAGATACTGGGCTGTGTGCACAGATCCAACAGTCCAGCAGTTTTGTCCTTCCACGTCTTTTATAAGAAAAGCAAGATGTTGAATAAGTTTGTTTATACAGTGTCTCTGTAAGGTGCAAACTTCCTACCACTGCCAGCAAGGTGATTAGGACAACCGTCATTCTGCTGGTGAAAAGATCTTTTTGCAGTGACTGGCAAGGATCCAGGTGGGCTTTCCCTCAAGTTTCCCTGAGGTGAATGTGGTCAGCTGGACTTTAAAACGGGCCGTCGAACCGTGGATCTAGGCTCCTTCCCACGTGTCTGTGTATAACCACCAATCACCTGGATTCAGCTGATGTACGTCTGTGTATGACCACCAATCACCTGGATTCAGCTGATGTATATCTGTGTATGACCACCAATCACCTGGATTCAGCTGATATACGTCTGCACTGGCATTAGGATCTGGAATGGATGAAAACACATGTTTATGCACCACATTAAGTCTTTTCTGCAAGGCCTGGACATGGGCTGTCATAGCACCGTGTTGCTTTTGTAGCACCTGTGGGAAGTACAGACCAGCCTCTGGCAAACTACTAAACAGGACTTCAAAAGGACACAAGCCTGTCTTTCTATTTGGAGTGTGTGTGACTGAAAAGAGTGCAAGAGACAAACACTCTACCCCGCTCTTTCCTTTGTCTGCCATGGCCTTTGATTTTCCAGTTTAAGTTTCCCATTTAGTCTCATCACTTTCCCACTACTTTGTGGTCTATATGGTGCATGATATGCTTGCTGTACTCCCAGGACCTGCATGACTTCCCTCATTATTTCTCCCGTGAAGTGTGTACCCCTATCGCTCTCTATGGTTTCTAGGACACCATACCTGCAGATCAGTTTTTTTCATTAGTTTGTCTGCAGTTGCTTTAGTATTTGCACATTTTACCAGATAGGCTTCCGGCCAACCAGAGAAGAGATCTACACATACTAGGATATTTTTTACACACTCCTACCTTGGGTAGCTGTATGTAGCCAGTCTGCAGTCTCTGAAGCGGGTAGAGAGGCCTGGGTGTCGCTTTCTTAGGGATTTTTACTGTTTTACCTGGGTTGTGCTGTGCACAGATGAGGCATGACTGTACGAGCTCTGCGGCTGCGTAACTGAAACCAGGAGCGATGCAGAAGGCATCTTGTGTTGCTTGCGCCATGATTGGGAGCAGGGATCTTGGTATATACGATTTATCCTGATTCTCCCATACTCTTTCTGAGTTCAGCTCAGCTCCCATTCTCCCAGTGTTCCTTCTCTGTTTGGGCAGCTGGAGGGATTTCAGGACATCTAGGCTCAGTGTGGCTGGAATACGCTGACTCCCCGCCACCGTCCACTGCTCCCTAGGCCGCCTTGCTGCTACTTTAGCAGCCTCATCCGTCCTTCTGTTGCCCTTTTCCTCCACAGAGTCACCGTCCGTGTGTGCTTTTTACCTTGACGATGCCAACCTGGACTGATAACGTCAATGCCTCCACTAATTGTTTCACCAGCTCTGCATTTTTAATGGGCTTACCGGCTGATGTAAGAAACGTTCTGCTTCTTCAGATAGGGCAATAATCATGGGATATTCCCCATGCACAATTCGAATCTGTGTAACTGTTAGCGACTTTATCTGCAGCAGCTCTACACGCTTCAGTGAGTGCCTTCAACTCTGCCTCCTGCACCGACATGTGAGGAGCGAGTGGTTCAGCTCGGATTACCTCATGTGAGGATACTACTGCATATCCAATGTAGAGTCGCCCATTCTGGTGGTATCTGAAGCCATCTACAAAAATAAAAAAAACCCTCAAAATAAAATAAAAAAACTCAAAATATGCATTAGGAACAGGTTTTTTTCCTTTCCACGAACATATGTAAAACCCACTGTCTCCTGACTCATCAGTTCCTATGCAGTCATGTTCGTGCGTCATGTCAACGTCATGTCATGTTTTCTTTCCCACCTGCCAATGCTGTCACCAATTCCCCCTTTTCTGAATCCACAGGCAGATGAGTGGCTGGATTCAGAACATTATGTCTTTTGAGGGTGACATATTCAGGAATTAGTATTAGAGCACATTCAAGTCTGATCTGTCCATCCATAGACAGGTGTTTTGGTTGAACTTGTACGAGTCTGGCATTAATGTCACGTGGGGAACAAATTGTCAAAAAGAAAAAGTCAGTGTGATCTCACATGCCTTTCAGTAATACAGCAGCTCTTACAGCACGTACACATGTAGAAGACCCTCTAATAACGGGGTCTAATTGTGCTAGTAAGCTATCGGTCTCTGTTTATTTCCATGTTGTAGTGTCAGTACTGCAGTAGCATGTCCACCCTGCTCTGTGCAAAATAAGAAAAATGGCTGATCATAGTTTGGAATGTCTGACACAATGAGCAGCTTGAGAGAGTGGAAGGAGTCAATTGCTTCTTGAGTGAGATTGTAGGGGTGTGATGGCAAACAGTCGTAGAGTGGGTGCATCATTTGTGAAGCAGACCTTATCCAAGGCCTACAGTAGGTCACCAAACCTAGAAAAGTGCGTAGATGCTGGTGTGACCTGGGTAAAGGGAGATTTGTATTGCCTGTTTTCTGTCTTCAGTCAGGTGTCTTGTACCTTCAGCAATACAATGTCCTAAAAATGTCACCTTTTGTTTGCAATCACGTGAGACTCTGCAACCCTTTTCTGCCAAAAACACAGCAAGGAAACTGTAAACATCTGGTCTGGGCAGCAGAGCAAGAGGTCATCCACGTACTGTAATAGTACAATCTGTGGATGAGGTGGTTGCCACTGCTCAAAAATCCCTGCCATCGCTGCTGAATAGATGGTTGGGGAGTTCTTTTCCCCTTTGTGGGATGACCGTCCAACAGTATTGTTTACCTTCGTGAGTGAAAGACAAAAGATACTGACAGTCAGAGTGCAGTGGTACAGAGAAGAATGCATTTGCCAAATCAATAACTGTGAAACATTTTGACATCGTGGGGATCTGTGACCGTACGGTGTGTGTATTAGGGACAATTAAGGTCATACTCTCTGTAACCTCATTAATAGCTCGTTAGTCATGAACTATTCTGTAAGTGTCAGGGGAACCCTTGGGTCCTTTTTTTTCTTAATGGGATACAAAGGGGTGTTGCAGGGGGAATATCTCTGCACTAGAACCCCTGCCTTAACATACTCTTTAATATCCCTGCTCAGGGCCATTGATTTGAGTAGACTTAAGGGGTATTGCCTTAACCAAAGAGGAGTGATTACTTCTCGTGATTTATCATGACAGGGGGAATGGGCAGCCGACCCATATCAGATTTTCCCCTTGCCCAAACGGTGTCTGGTACCTGACTCTTTTCCCTGTCCTCAGACATTCTGGTGTCAGGTGTTACTTTCACTACTCTTGCCATATACACCATTTCTGCAATATTGCACAAGTGTTTATATAAGTCACACATTAACGTCCAAATATTTATACCCGTATTTGATTGGGTAGAGTACCCCCTTAAAAAAAACTAAATTTGATTCACAAAATGTTACCAAAAGAAAATTATATATATATAATTACGAAAGATACTGAGTCATAAAACGGGGGAGCACAATGCCATAGGCCACAGCAAAGCACAAGCTTATTCTAAGAAAGTAGCAGCCCTATATAAATCCATAACTAACAGTTCCGAATACAAAAAGAAGGGATTTGAAAAATGCCAAATATCAATGCCAGTTGCTTGCGATAAGGTATAAGAACTGGAAAAGACAAATAAACAGTGACTATGGTTTGAGCCAATATAATGAATGGCTAAAAAAAAAACTATATATCATATGAAGACAACCTAGAAATACACAGTAACTATACCATCTTTGTGCAAGGAAACTACTAAAACTGGCAAATGAATGGAGTTAAGTGTAACTATAATAGGGCATGATTTACCTGTGGTATAATGTGCACGTGGAAGACCCTGGCGTCCCTCTGCCACAAGTGTTTATATGAAAAGGGGACTTGTGACTGTAATACCTTCAGGAGAGCACTGTATAGTGCCTAGACAGCACTCAACTCTGCTCCCAGCAAATTCATAGGGATATTGTCACTAACAATAAGTTTGTAAGCACCTCTTAGCTGTCTCGTGACTCTAGTCTTTTCTTGTTTAGTCATAGGGGCTTCAGTCGCTTGTCCCCCTACCCTCACGTATTCCACAGTCTCGTCAGTAATCATGTCTGGCAGTATCAAGTCTATGTTTACTAGTCCCAGCTGCCCCAGTGTCGGTCAAGAATTCTGTCCATTTCCCTCCCAGCATTGGTATGGTGGTCCTCAAGGCAGGACCAGGTCCGGAGGGGACAAGAACAGGGCACACATTTGTCACTGGGTTGTCAGTTTCCTAGTCTGAAGGTGAAGGGGGTGGAAGATTGGTCTGAGTGTCCATTTTCTCCACAATTCCAGCACTTCACTGTTTCTAAGTCCTTAGGTTCCTTACTACGTCTCTACTGTTTTCCTCGTTTTCCAGCATACATGACACGTCATCTTATTGTCCTAGTTTCTTCAACTCCTTTAGCAACCTTTAGGAGGTCTTTGGATCTACATTTCTCAATTTAGGTCCGGCTGTCTGTACTGCGTCTCGTAAGCCTTTTGTCATACCGTCAATGAATGTATTTACCAATATTTTAACATCGAGTGGGTTTACTGGACTGTACCCCATGTCTGCCCATTTCAGCTGTAACCGTCCAGAGTACATCTCTACTCTCTCTCCTTTTGCCACATCTGTAAAAGTCTTAATTTGCATCCTAGTACGTCACCTGCTTTGGTGCTCACCAACTCTCTAGGTCTGCTCAGGTGCACTTATACGTCCATCATATTGTCTTTGTCTGTAAAATGGGAAAGGTTTGTTCTCAGGGTCAGCCAATCATTTTAGCATAGCTAGCTAGTCAGAGGGCTTCCAGGGATAATACTTCTGTATCTGTCTTACACTACCTGATTACATCACAGATCATACAAGTATTTCTCCAGTCTGGGTTTGTCTGACCGCAATGTTTACAAGTCCATCTGTCTTGTCTTGGTCTCTGGTTATACAAAGGTATGACCGTAGCAGTAATATGTCGGTCATAGTCGGACTTTTAAGCATCAAAACATTCATAATACACCTTACTTCCGTCCTGCTGCACTCTCTCAGATGCCATTTATTCACATGCTATTTTCCTCATTTGTCTGTGCCTTTTTGAACATCCAAACATCCATCCACTCACTGGCATTTTTGCCTGTTTCAATATTGGTCTCACATCTTTCACTGCTTCCTTTTTCCAATCTGTACAGCGGTTTTTGGATCCCATTGGGGCCCTGACTGCACACAGAATAAGTTGCCCATGGCTTCAACTTATCTGCTCAAGACAACTCAGCTCTAAAAATGCCCTTTTTTTTTTGTGTGCCTTGCCTTAAACCAGGGTTGCAACACGTGACAAGTCAGAGCGAGTGTCAAGGTTTAGCGAGCAGGTTATACCACCTACCACTCGGTAGACCTAAAGGATTCTAGCGAGCAGGTTAACCACCTACCACTCGGTAGATCAGCTGGCTAGCACAGCTCCATGGAACGGCAAGCTTACACCACCAATTTGCCGTAGGCTGACTGTAGCAGGTTACACCACCTACTACATCAGCCGTGCAGTTGGCTACCTCCTCTGCTGATCCTCAATTTGCTATATATCAATCACTCAACTTGAAGCAGGAGAATCTTTTACCAATCTTTTCAATCACTTACAAGTTTTCCTCTATACTAGGCACAATTATACCTTTTTCACTTTCAATTTCCAACTTCAATTGTACAACATTCCCTTTTTCTTCAATACCTACAGTACTTATTGCTTTAAACACAAATCTTTCAGCGTGTACTAAACCAAAGACAGAGAAACTTTAGAATGCAGCTATGTGGCCCCCCTTCCTCTGGCCCACAGCACAAAAGGGAGAAATGTCAAGCAAGTCGCGCAGGGGCTCAGCTTACCCCTCCCATCAGCTATTTCGCGCTGATAAGCTTGTTGTCTTACACACACACAAACAGAATGCAGCAGTTTTCAGACTTAATCTCTACAAAACATTCATTCTCTCGGAATTAAAAACATTTTCTCTATACAGGCAGATCACTGCACAACTTGAATAAGCTGATTCTGGCC
Organism: Ranitomeya imitator; assembly: GCF_032444005.1. NCBI lineage: Eukaryota > Metazoa > Chordata > Amphibia > Anura > Dendrobatidae > Ranitomeya > Ranitomeya imitator. The sequence continues at coordinate 323,502,422 of NC_091286.1, read as the reverse complement.
GCGTCCGGCCAAAACACATATAGAAACCTATCCAATGTCAAACCATACATAACACGGGTTTCACTGAATCTCAGATGTAAATTAAATGTACATTAAAAATATCCACAACTCATTCATCCTGGACAATTAACAACAGTTAGATAAGTAATTATACTTATGTGATCACTCATTCATACGTGCTCATTCAGGGATTGTTGTTTCTTTTCCTTTCACTTTCAGTTGATTTTTACAAGAAGAAAATCCCTTATTTCAATCACTCCACCTAATTCAGCTCAAACTGCGCTGAATAATGTCTTCTGTCACATACAGAGGACCACACCTAACGGAACCCCTAATCAATCAGGGATTTATGTTTATTCCTTATACTCATTTACTCACCTCTCATCTCATTCAGAGGTTCTCATAGACATACATACATACAAGGTTCACACAGCCTGCCTACTTTGCACTTTGGAATTAACACAACTCTATATAACAAAAACTGCAGCAGTGTCCACTGACACTCTGAAAGCACTTTAAGGCCAAACAACAAAAACCAAGGCCCTAATACAAAATACAGCTTCATATAATGTACTGCCAATCCAAAATGACCAAAATAACAACACTGCACAGAGTCTATCCCAGCTCTGTATTACACACTACACAAATACACAACCAATTAGGATACTGACAAATAATACAGATAACAATTATCATCTTATAACTCTATTATTCAACTCTCATACGGACATAAATAGACAAAACACAAAACTCACTGGTGATGTGGATTCTTTGAACCATGCTCGCAGCCTTTTACCCAGAGGTATGGAGAGATCCAGATGAGAGATTGCAGGTGCAAAACAGGTTTGTAAGAATAACATTTCTCACCTTGCTGCAGCTGGTGTTTTGCATGCCAATCTCCCAGAAGCTCCCCCATACGGATTCCGAATAGGCTGGATACACGGCCCCGGTCGGGCGCCAAAACTGTTGTAGCTGTTTTTCATTCTGACCCAAATGTCAGCTTACAGATCACCAGTGAGACCAAATTGTGGAGTTACGCCCATCATTTTACAAGCGCGCTTGGAGACAAAAAGACACCTCACACATATCAAAGACTCCTCACACATATCCTGTGAGCAAGTCACTTTTATCTGAAGTAATAGAGCAAGAAGCAATATTTTATACCATTTACACATAATGTATTTCAATGTAACTCATGTAGCCCCAACCATCACCCAGGGTCATACTTTATTTACCATAACCCAGAATATGTTGTACTGACTCTTGAGAACATACATGATAAGAAGTACAGTCTCCTTGAAGAGGAGACCGTCAGACTACTGAGTCAACAGATTCTAGTAATTCTAACACTTAAAGGCAAAAGGCACTTAAAGGCAAGGTAGCTAAAGGCAAACTATTAACCCTTCTATATCACTATAGAACAGTGACATCGGGTGATGTCACTGCTCTATAGGGCCTTCAGTGACACACTGACAGGAGAAAATGGCTCCTGCAGTGTATCACTGAGGTTACCTTAGTTCAGAGTCTCACTTTATGGCATTGCTGCGTGGGAACTTTCTCACACAGCAGTGCCACAAGTGAGACTAGGGACTATTTTTTTACAGTGGTGGAGGAATGCAGTGCGGAAGGATACCTTCCATCATTGTATTCCTGGAGCCCCTGGAGAGCGGTCGCATCAGCTGATGCTGATGCTCTCCACGGGAGATCGTCGTGTAGTATGTTGTATGTATGTAGTATGTTGTATGTAGTATGTTGTATGTAATATGTTGCATTCATGTTGCATGTATGTAGTATGTTGCATGTATGTAGTATATTGCATGTATGTAGTATGATGTATGTAGTGTGTTGCATGTTGTAAGTATATTGCATGTATGTAGTATGTTGTATGTATGTAGTATGTTGTATGATTGTAGTATGTTGCATCGATGTTGCATGTATATAGTATGTTGCATGTGTGTAGTATGTTGTATGTATGTAGTATGTTGCATGTTGTATGTATGTAGTATGTTGCATGTTGTATGTATGTAGTATGGTGTATGTATGTTGCATGTATGTAGTATGTTGCGTGTATGTAGTATGTTGCATGTTGTGTGTATGTTGCATGTATGTAGTATGTTGTATGTTGCATGTATGTTGCATGTATGTAGTATGTTACATGTATGTAGTATGTTGTATTCATGTAGTATGTTGCATGTTGTATGTATGTAGTATGTTGCATGTTTCACTTATGTTGCATGTATGTAGTATGCTGCATGTATGTAGTATTTTGCATGTATGTAACTACCTCTTGAAGCTCATCAAGAGAATGCCAAGAGTGTGCAAAGCAGTCATCAAAGCAAAAGGTGGCTACTTTGAAGAACCTAGAATATAAGACATAATTTCAGTTGTGTCACACTTTTTTGTTAAGTATATAATTCCATATGTGTTAATTCATAGTTTTGATGCCTTCAGTGTGAATCTACAATTTTCATAGTCATGAAAATACAGTAAAATCTTTAAATGAGAAGGTATGTCCAAACATTTGGTCTGTACTGTATGTTGCATGTATGTAGAATGTTGCATGTATGTAGTATGTTGCATGCATGTTGCATGTATGTAGTATGTTGCATGCTGTATATATGTAGTATGTTGCATGTTGTATGTATGTTGCATGTATGTAGCATGTAGCATGTTGTATGCATGTAGCATGTTGAATGTATGTTGTATGTATGTAGTATGTTGTATGTACAGTTATATGAAAAAGTTTGGGCACCCCTATTAATCTTAAGCTTAATAGTTTTATAAAAATTGTTTTTTTTTTGCAACAGCTATTTCAGTTTCATATATACAGTTAGGGCCAGAAATATTTGGACAGTGACACAAGTTTTGTTATTTTAGCTGTTTACAAAAACATGTTCAGAAATACAATTATATATATAATATGGGCTGAAAGTGCACACTCCCAGCTGCAATATGATAGTTTCCACATCCAAATCGGAGAAAGGGTTTAGGAATCATAGCTCTGTAATGCATAGCGTCCTCTTTTTCAAGGGACCAAAAGTAATTGGACAATGGACTCTAAGGGCTGCAATTAACTCTGAAGGCGTCTCCCTCGTTAACCTGTAATCAATGAAGTAGTTAAAAGGTCAGGGGTGGATTCCAGGTGTGTGGTTTTGCATTTGGAAGCTGTTGCTGTGAGCAGACAACATGCGGTCAAAGGAACTCTCAATTGAGGTGAAGCAGAACATCCTGAGGCTGAAAAAAAAGAAAAAATCCATCAGAGAGATAGCAGACATGCTTGGAGTAGCAAAATCAACAGTTGGGTACATTCTGAGAAAAAAGGAATTGACTGGTGAGCTTGGGAACTCAAAAAGGCCTGGGCGTCCACGGATGACAACAGTGGTGGATGATCGCCGCATACTTAATTTGGTGAAGAAGAACCCGTTCACAACATCAACTGAAGTCCAGAACACTCTCAGTGAAGTAGGTGTATCTGTCTCTAAGTCAACAGTAAAGAGAAGACTCCATGACAGTAAATACAAAGGGTTCACATCTAGATGCAAACCATTCATCAATAACAAAAATAGACAGGCCAGAGTTAAATTTGCAGAAAAACACCTCAAGAAGCCAGCTCAGTTCTGGAAAAGTATTCTATGGACAGATGAGACAAAGATCAACCTGTACCAGAATGATGGGAAGAAAAAAGTTTGGAGAAGAAAGGGAACGGCACATGATCCAAGGCACACCACATCCTCTGTAAAACATGGTGGAGGCAACGTGATGGCATGGGCATGCATGGCTTTCAATGGCACTGGGTCACTTGTGTTTATTGATGACATAAGAGCAGACAAGAGTAGCCGGATGAATTCTGAAGTGTACCGGGATATACTTTCAGCCCAGATTCAGCCAAATGCTGCAAAGTTGATTGGACGGCGCTTCATAGTACAGATGGACAATGACCCCAAGCATACAGCCAAAGCTACCCAGGAGTTCATGAGTGCCAAAAAGTGGAACATTCTGCAATGGCCAAGTCAATCTCCAGATCTAAACCCAATTGAGCATGCATTTCACTTGCTCAAATCCAGACTTAAGACGGAAAGACCCACAAACAAGCAAGACCTGAAGGCTGCGGCTGTAAAGGCCTGGCAAAGCATTAAGAAGGAGGAAACCCAGCGTTTGGTGATGTCCATGGGTTCCAGACTTAAGGCAGTGATTGCCTCCAAAGGATTTGCAACAAAATATTGAAAATAAAAATATTTTGTTTGGGTTATGTTTATTTGTCCAATTACTTTTGACCTCCTAAAATGTGGAGTGTTTGTAAAGAAATGTGTACAATTCCTACATTTTCTATCAGATATTTTTGTTCAACCCTTCAAATTAAACGTTACAATCTGCACTTGAATTCTGTTGTAGAGGATTCATTTCAAATCCAATGTGGTGGCATGCAGAGCCCAACTCGCGAAAATTGTGTCACTGTCCAAATATTTCTGGCCCTAACTGTATATAATAACTGTTGGACACAGTAATGTTTCTGCCTTGAAATGATGTTTATTGTCCTAACAGAAAATGTGCAATCTGCATTCAAACAAAATTTGACAAGTGCATAAGTATGGGCACCCTTATCATTTTCTTGTTTTAAATACTCCTACCTACTTTTTACTGACTTACTAAGGCCGGTTTCACACGTCAGTGGCTCCGGTACGTGAGGTGACAGTTTCCTCACCTACCGGAGACACTGACTCACGTAGACACATTGAAATCAATTTGTCTTTGCACATGTCAGCGTGTTTTCATGGACCGTGTGTCTGTGTGCAAAACACGGAGACATGTCAGTGTTCGTGGGAGTGCACGGATTACACGGACCCATTAAAGTCAATGGGTCCGTGTAAAACACGTACCGCACACGGACGCTGTTCATCAGCAGTCCGTGTGCCATGCAGGAGACAGCACTACAGTAAGCGCTGTCCCCCCCCCACGTGGTGCTGAAGCCGCCATTCATATCATCACGGAGATAAGCGCTGTCCCCTGCATCTGGTGCTGAAGCCGCCATTCATATCTTCCCTCCAGCGGCGTTTGCTGGAAAGAAGATATGAAAAATCCTTTTTTTTTTTCTTTTTTCGGGTTTAAAATAAAGATCCCTGTCCCCACCCCCTCCCACCACCTGTGCGCCCCCCCCCCCCCCCCCCGCTGTTAATGAAATACTCACCCGGGGCCGCCGATTACAGTGATGAATATGCGGCTCCACCTCCCAAAGGGGTGGAGCCGCATATTCATCACTGTAATGGGCGGCACCACGTGACCGCTCATACAGGAGAAGGTGCGGCCAGGAGAGGACGCTGCGAGGGAGCCTGGTGAGTATTTCATTAACAGAGGGGGGGGGGCACAGGGGGTGGGAGGGGGTGGGGACAGGGATATTTAATTTAAACCCGAAAAAACAAAAAAAAAAGGATTTTTCATATCTTCTTTCCAGCAAACGCCGCTGGAGAGAAGATATGAATGGCGGCTTCAGCACCAGATGCAGGGGACAGTGCTTATCTCTAGCGCTGTCTCCTGCACGCTCCGTGTGGTACCCAGTCGGCACACGGGCCGCACGTGTGCCACACTGATGTGCCACATAAACGCAGGGACACACGGACACGTATAATTCCGGTACCGGAATTATCTGGATGTGTGAGACTGGCCTAAAGCACTTTTTTTGGTTTTCTAACTTCATTGAGCTTTGGACTTCATAGCCAGGTGTATGTAGTCATGAGAAAAGCTACTTAAAGTGGCCACTTGCAAGTTGTTCTCCTGTTTGAATCTCCAAAGATTATTCAACATAGTTGTTCAGGGGAAGGATACAAAAAGCTGTCTCAGAGATTTAACCTGTCAATTTCCACTGTGAGGAACATAGTAAGGAAATTGAAGAACACAGGTACAGTTCTTGTTAAGGCCAGAAGTGGCAGGTCAAGAAAAACATCAGAAAGGCAGAGAAGAATGGTGAGATCAGTCAAGGACAATCCTCAGACCACCTCCAGAGAGCTGCAGCATCAACTTGCTGCAGATGATGTCACTGTGCATCGGTCAACTATACAACGCACTTTGCACAAGGAGAAGCTGTATGGGAGAGTGATGTGAAAGAAGCCGTTTCTGCAAGCACGCCACAAACAGAGTAGGCTGAGGTATGCAAAAGCACATTTGGAGAAGCTAATTTCTTTTTGGAAGAAGGTCCTGTGGACTGATGAAACCATGATTGAGTTGTTTGGTCATACAAAAAGGCATTAGGCATAGCGGCCAAAACACACAGCATTCCAAGAAAAACACTTGCTACTCACAGTAAAATTTGGTGGAGGTTCCATCATGCTTTGGGGCTGTGTGGCCAATGCCAGCGCCCGGAATCTTGTTAAAGTTGAGGGACGCATGGATTCCTCTCAGTATCTGCAGATTCTTGACAATAATGTTCATGAATCAGTGACAAAGTTGAAGTTACGCAGGGGATGGATCTTTCAGCAAGACATTGATCCAAAACACCGCTCCAAATCTACTCAGGCATTCATGCAGAGGAACAATTACACTGTTCTGGAATGGCCATCCCAGTCCCCAGACCTGAATATCATTGAACATCTGTGGGATCATTTGAAGAAGGCTGTCCATGCTCGTCGACCATCAAACTTAACTGAACTGGAATTGTTTTGTAAAGAGGAATGGTCAACAATACCTTCATCCAGGATCCAGGAACTCATTAAAAGCTACAGGAAGTGACTAGAGGCTGTTATTTTTGCAAAAGGAGGATCTACTAAATATTAATGTCACTTTTCTGGTGGGGTGCCCATACTTATGCACCTGTCAAATTTTGTTTGAATCCAGATTGCACATTTTCTGTTAGTACAATAAACCTAATTTCAAGGCAGAAACATTACTGTGTCCAACAGTTATTAGATATATGAAACTGAAATAGCTGTTGCAAAAAAAAAACAATTTTTATAAAACATTAAGCTTAAGATTAATAGGGGTGCCCAAACTTTTTCATATAGCTGTATGTAGTATGCATGCTGTATGTATGTATGTTGTATGTAATATGTTGTATGTATGTTGTATGCTTGTGTTTTCTTTTATACATTCAACACATTAGCCAGATGATGGGACTACTTCTGTCCCCTCATTGGCTAATGTGTCACTCACTGTCACTGTAGCAAGCATAGCCGGATGGGACTTGTAGTCCCATTGGACAATGCTTGCACACACACATATGCACAAACACATGCACACACACACACAGTGCTGCACACACCCAGACAGGCTGCCAACCCCCCGGACAGGCCGCAGACCACCTGCACAGGCCGCAGACCACCCGGACAGGCTGCAGACCACCTGGAAAGGCCGCAGACTACCCGGACAGCCCGCAGACCATCACGGAGAGGCTGCAGACCCCCGGACAGCCCGACGACCACCCGGACAGCCTGCAGACCCGGCACGAAGAGCTCGAAAACCCCACCCGCACACACACATGCACACAGTCACCGGCCACACTCCGCCCACACTCTTCCCCCCTCCCAAACTGAAGCGTTTCCTCCTCAGCTAAACCGCAGATCTTTTTTACATCTGTAGTTTTGCTGTTGAAGTGCCCGACTCAATGCAAGTCAATGGGTGCAGAAATGCTGCAGTTCCGCACAAAGAATTGACATGCTGTGGAAAAAACAATGCTGCGTTTCCGCACGGTTTATTCCACAGCATCTGCACAGCAGATTTGGTTTTCATGGTACTGTAGACCGCATGGAAAACTGCTGCAGATCCGCAGTGTCAAAAACGCTGCAGATGCAGGGTAAAAACCGCAACATGCGAACATGGCCTAAGGTGTTTCAAAGAATGCACACTTTTTAAAAGCCAGGCATGGACCATGCAACTTGGATGACTAGTTCAAGGCAGGTTTCCAGCATCTTCAGCCCACACAGATATGGTGAGGGCTGTCAATCTAGGGAAATGGGAGGTGGAGAAGCTGCTGGAGACCTGCTTCTTGAACTAGTCACCTGAGTCACATCATCCCTGAGGCCATTTAAAATTATGTTTTATCTGAAACACCATAGCATTGAGTAAAACAGGTTCAGTTTTGATATTGGACGAGACTTTGATTCATGCTGCGCATAATTAAATATGAATGAATCCTGTCCTGACTAAGTATAACTGGTCTTGACTATGTATATCATTTTTTTTTAAATCCTGCTTATTATTGTGTTTTTTCAAAAATTAGTAGTGTTTGTAAATATATTAAATGTTGTTGAATATCTTATTGAAGGGTTCTTTGGGAGTTCTGCTTTCTCTACCTAAAATTATTTTGAAAATGTTCAGAAATTTCTATAATCAAAAAATATCTCCTTGAATTAATATAATGCACAGTAGGCATAAAAGAGAGAGCAAACTGCAGTTCATCATTCGTTCTTTATCTCTGTTTGTGAGATCCCATGCTATTAGTGGTTAGAGAGATTTAGAGATAGCCTACACGAACATATATCACTGCTGAGTGCTATTCAATGTTTTATCAATAGTGCTCATACCAGTGTTATATTATGGGGAAGTGACGACTGGCGCTTTTTTGTCTAATGCCGATTCCCGCATGAGAACTAAAGAATTGTGTTTGTGCTTTGGCATATATTTAGTCACAATACAACAAATTATCTGTCTGCCATGGTACAATAGACTTTGACATTCTAAGCGTGGTAAAGACATTTTAATTGAGTGAAATAAAAGTTAATTTTATTTTATATTCTCATATTCCTTTGCTGTATTTTTTCAAAAGTGAGAATTATATTGTTTGACTACCTATATAGTTAATTATTGCTAGAACTTTAGCATGACTGTCTGCAATATAATGATTAGCGAAGACCAGAAGGATGACATGGAGAGTCACTTAAGGTACCTTCACACTAAGCGAGGTCGCTAGCGAGATCGCTGCTGAGTCACAAGTTTTGTGACGCAACAGCGACCTCAGTAGCGATCTCGCTATGTTTGACACGTAGCAGCGACCAGGCCCCTGCTGTGAGATCGCTGGTCGTGTCGGAATGGCCTGGACCTTTTTTTGATCGTTGAGGTCCCGCTGGGTAGCACACATCGCTGTGTTTGACACCTTACCAACGACCTCGTTGATGACTCAGACACCGACACATAGGCGTGCATTTGCGTTGCCTTTTCCGCACCCCTCCATTTCCGATTGGTGGTCGCTACTGCGCTCTGATTGGCGGTCATGCCTTCAACAGAAGGCGACATAGTAGCGCTTCCATTCTTTGTTCCTGACCGCGTGGTGGTTTGCAGATCGTTGTAGAGTTCTCCGGCCTGCGACTCCTCTTCGATTTATCTATTCTTCAACGTTTCTTCTGACACCTTTTGTGCACGGTAAGTATCGTTTGGGGTCTCAAATGCGTTCCCACCGAAGGACTATTGTGTCGCCTCATAAGGCAAGGCCGCCACCAATCAGAACGCAGTAGTGACCACCAATCGGAACTTAATGGGCGCGGAAAAGGCAACGCAAATGCATGCCTGTGTGGCTACAACGTCACACAGGACATCCCTCATCAAGGTCTGAATCGTCATAATAGCTGCCATGTGACAGGGTCTCAACGACATCGTTGTACACGTCGCTACAGGTCGCCGCATCGCTGCTGCGTCGTTGGGAAGATCTCACTGTTTGACATCTCACCAGCGACCACATAGCGACGCAGCAATGATCCCTGACAGGTCATATCGTTGTCGGGATCGCTTTAGCGTCGCTAAGTGTGACGGGGCCTAAAGTGACAAGGGACTGCGGGCACCTACCTGATCCCTGGAACTAGAGGAATCTGAGGCTCTTATCTTAACCCTTCTTTGTTCCCTCTCCACACAGGGAGATGTGAGGCATAAGAGCACTCAGAAACACTAACCAAACAGAGGGGGGTTAATAGACAGGGATAAAAGAAAACTGCAATTATACAAATACACTCTGTAGTGCAGTGGTGGTGGTGCAGTGTGACAGACAGGCAGTGACCCAGGAAAGTTCAAAACAAAGTCTCTTTTAATGGTCAGTGTACTCACAACAGTAAGCAAATAGTATCCTATGGATAGCAGCTGGGAAACAAGATCGTTCAGAATCTGTTACCGTGGACGACTGCATCACCATGTAGGCTGAGGGGTGCCAGGCCATTTGGCTCCACTTGGCTTCGTGCTGCTTCACACAGGTTAAGCTCTGCAGAGCCTCCTGCTCTGCTCTCCTGCAAAACCAAAACTGACACACCCAACCCTCTGCTGCAGGATATTTTACTAAGAACACTATATGTGTTCAAAACGCTTTCAGTGATACAACGGCATCTTCTTCCGGCATACACCGGTTCATGCCCAACAAATAAATCTCTTTGCTTTTAATATTATGGAATAAAGTTCTTTTTTATTTTATATCAGGAGCTGGAAACCCTTTTGTCTATATGCACTTTGTACAGTGTGTGTGCATCTTACTGTACATGTATTTAATTAATAAAAGATTATTTTTCAGGAAAAAATGGCATGGCTTCCCAAACAATTTTTGTAACCAGCATAGAGAAAGCCGATGGTTGGGAGCAGATGTTTATAGCCTTGGAAAGGGGTAATACCCATGGAGCTTCCCAGGCTATTAATATCATCTCACAACTGTATACTTAGCCTTTACTGGCTATTAAAATGGGGTACCCTAAAAAAAGATGTAGGGTCCCCCTATAATTAACATCCAGCAAAGGGTATGCAGACAGCTGTTGGCTGACAATAATAGCCAAAGAAAGGGCCATGAATACTTGCCCCCAAGCTAAAAAGATCAGCTCTCTGCTGCCCCAGTAAAAGGGCATCTCTAAGATGTGCCATTTCTGGCACTTAGCCTTACTTTTACCAATTGCCCTGTAGCTGTTGCAAGTTAGGTGATGATAGTTGGGGGGTTGATGTCACCTCTGTATTGTCAGGTGACATCAAGCCCCAAGGTTAGTAATGGAGAGTCATCAATAAGACATTCCCATTACTAACCCCATATTCACATTGTATGAAAGCACACACACAAGAATAAAGTCCTTTAATTGAAAAATGACACAGAGCCCTTTAATAATCTTAATTAAACCATACTTACAACCTCACCTAATTCCACTGAAGCCCTCATTCTCCTGTAATTAAACTAAAAGAAAAAACAACAATATACCATACCTGTCTGTCGTTCTGTCCCATGCCATAATCCATGTCTGGGGGAGAAATAGTTTTCAACCTGGACGGGGCCAAGATAAGACTGTATAGGCTGAGAACCACTGGCGACAGAACTGACTAGTGGTGAAGTCACTGAGGCTGTGTTTTACATTTCCACACAAGAAGTGGGTAAAAATATCATCAAAATTTGTCCCACAATTTCTACTGAATGTGGCAATACCCCATACGTGACTGTAAAGTATTGCTTAGCCATACGGAGAGACTAGGGAGGAACAGAGCACTATTTGCCTCCTGGAGCACAGTTTGTTGACTCCATATACAAAGCACCTAATTGTTAGAAGAGCAGAATTAACCCTCAAGTGACCCCATTTTGGAAACTATACCCATTTTGGTATTATCTACAGGTGTATTGATGATTTCCACTCCAAGGGTATTTTATAGAAACAAGCAGCAACGAATGTGAAAATTGCAACTTGCCGCTATAGTGACTAGTACGCTGTAGTAACATAGTAACATAGTAACATAGTTAGTAAGGCCGAAAAAAGACATTTGTCCATCCAGTTCAGCCTATATTCCATCATAATAAATCCCCAGATCTACGTCCTTCTACAGAACCTAATTGTATGATACAATATTGTTCTGCACCAGGAAGACATCCAGGCCTCTCTTGAACCCCTCGACTGAGTTCGCCATCACCACCTCCTCAGGCAAGCAATTCCAGATTCTCACTGCCCTAACAGTAAAGAATCCTCTTCTATGTTGGTGGAAAAACCTTCTCTCCTCCAGACGCAAAGAATGCCCCCTTGTGCCCGTCACCTTCCTTGGTATAAACAGATCCTCAGCGAGATATTTGTATTGTCCCCTTATATACTTATACATGGTTATTAGATCGCCCCTCAGTCGTCTTTTTTCTAGACTAAATAATCCTAATTTCGCTAATCTATCTGGGTATTACATAGTAACATAGTAACATAGTTAGTAAGGCCGAAAAAAGACATTTGACCATCCAGTTCAGCCTATATTCCATCATAATAAATACCCAGATCTACGTCCTTCTACAGAACCTAATAATTGTATGATACAATATTGTTCTGCTCCAGGAAGACATCCAGGCCTCTCTTGAACCCCTCGACTGAGTTCGCCATCACCACCTCCTCAGGCAAGCAATTCCAGATTCTCACTGCCCTAACAGTAAAGAATCCTCTTCTATGTTGGTGGAAAAACCTTCTCTCCTCCAGACGCAAAGAATGCCCCCTTGTGCCCGTCACCTTCCTTGGTATAAACAGATCCTCAGCGAGATATTTGTATTGTCCCCTTATATACTTATACATGGTTATTAGATCGCCCCTCAGTCGTCTTTTTTCTAGACTAAATAATCCTAATTTCGCTAATCTATCTGGGTATTGTAGTTCTCCCATCCCCTTTATTAATTTTGTTGCCCTCCTTTGTACTCTCTCTAGTTCCATTATATCCTTCCTGAGCACCGGTGCCCAAAACTGGACACAGTACTCCATGTGCGGTCTAACTAGGGATTTGTACAGAGGCAGTATAATGCTCTCATCATGTGTATCCAGACCTCTTTTAATGCACCCCATGATCCTGTTTGCCTTGGCAGCTGCTGCCTGGCACTGGCTGCTCCAGGTAAGTTTATCATTAACTAGGATCCCCAAGTCCTTCTCCCTGTCAGATTTACCCAGTGGTTTCCCATTCAGTGTGTAATGGTGATATTGATTCCCTCTTCCCATGTGTATAACCTTACATTTATCATTGTTAAACCTCATCTGCCACCTTTCAGCCCAAGTTTCCAACTTATCCAGATCCATCTGTAGCAGAATACTATCTTCTCTTGTATTAACTGCTTTACATAGTTTTGTATCATCTGCAAATATCGATATTTTACTGTGTAAACCTTCTACCAGATCATTAATGAATATGTTGAAGAGAACAGGTCCCAATACTGACCCCTGCGGTACCCCACTGGTCACAGCGACCCAGTTAGAGACTATACCATTTATAACCACCCTCTGCTTTCTATCACTAAGCCAGTTACTAACCCATTTACACACATTTTCCCCCAGACCAAGCATTCTCATTTTGTGTACCAACCTCTTGTGCGGCACGGTATCAAACGCTTTGGAAAAATCGAGATATACCACGTCCAATGACTCACCGTGGTCCAGCCTATAGCTTACCTCTTCATAAAAACTGATTAGATTGGTTTGACAGGAGCGATTTCTCATAAACCCATGCTGATATGGAGTTAAACAGTTATTCTCATTGAGATAATCCAGAATAACATCCCTCAGAAACCCTTCAAATATTTTACCAACAATAGAGGTTAGACTTACTGGCCTATAGTTTCCAGGTTCACTTTTAGAGCCCTTTTTGAATATTGGCACCACATTTGCTATGCGCCAGTCCTGCGGAACAGACCCTGTCGCTATAGAGTCACTAAAAATAAGAAATAATGGTTTATCTATTACATTACTTAGTTCTCTTAGTACTCGTGGGTGTATGCCATCCGGACCCGGAGATTTATCTATTTTAATCTTATTTAGCCGGTTTCGCACCTCTTCTTGGGTTAGATTGGTGACCCTTAATATAGGGTTTTCATTGTTTCTTGGGATTTCACCTAGCATTTCATTTTCCACCGTGAATACCGTGGAGAAGAAGGTGTTTAATATGTTAGCTTTTTCCTCGTCATCTACAACCATTCTTTCCTCACTATTTTTTAAGGGGCCTACATTTTCAGTTTTTATTCTTTTACTATTGATATAGTTGAAGAACAGTTTGGGATTAGTTTTACTCTCCTTAGCAATGTGCTTCTCTGTTTCCTTTTTGGCAGCTTTAATTAGTTTTTTAGATAAAGTATTTTTCTCCCTATAGTTTTTTAGAGCTTCAATGGTGCCATCCTGCTTTAGTAGTGCAAATGCTTTCTTTTTACTGTTAATTGCCTGTCTTACTTCTTTGTTTAGCCACATTGGGTTTTTCCTATTTCTAGTCCTTTTATTCCCACAAGGTATAAACCGCTTACACTGCCTATTTAGGATGTTCTTAAACATTTCCCATTTATTATCTGTATTCTCATTTCTGAGGATATTGTCCCAGTCTACCAGATTAAGGGCATCTCTAAGCTGTTCAAACTTTGCCTTCCTAAAGTTCAATGTTTTTGTGACTCCCTGACAAGTCCCCCTAGTGAAAGACAGGTGAAACTGCACAATATTGTGGTCGCTATTTCCTAAATGCCCAACCACCTGCAGATTTGTTATTCTGTCAGGTCTATTAGATAGTATTAGGTCTAAAAGTGCTGCTCCTCTGGTTGGATTCTGCACCAATTGTGAAAGATAATTTTTCTTGGTTATTAGCAGAAACCTGTTGCCTTTATGGGTTTCACAGGTTTCTGTTTCCCAGTTAATATCCGGGTAGTTAAAGTCCCCCATAACCAGGACCTCATTATGGGTTGCAGCTTCATCTATCTGCTTTAGAAGTAGACTTTCCATGCTTTCTGTTATATTTGGGGGTTTGTAACAGACCCCAATGAGAATTTTGTTACCATTTTTCCCTCCATGAATTTCAACCCATATGGACTCGACATCCTCATTCCCTTCGCTAATATCCTCCCTTAAAGTGGACTTTAGACAAGACTTTACATAGAGACAAACCCCTCCTCCTCTCCGATTTTTACGATCCTTTCTAAACAGACTGTAACCCTGTAAGTTAACTGCCCAGTCATAGCTTTCATCTAACCATGTCTCGGTTATTCCCACTATGTCAAAGTTACCTGTAGATATTTCTGCTTCTAGTTCTTCCATCTTGTTTGTCAGGCTTCTGGCGTTTGCGAGCATGCAGTTTTGTTTTTTTGTTTTGTTTTTTTCCAATTTTGTTTTTGGATTTTGTTTTGTTCCAATCTCCTCACTGTGGATTGTTTTAGAAATGTTCTTACCTCCCTTCTGAGTATGTTTTCCTGGGTCGTCTTTGTTCGAGTCTAATGTTTTTCTTCCCGTCCCCTCTTCTTCTAGTTTAACGCCCTCCTGATGAGTGTAGCGAGTCTTCTGGCGAATGTGTGTTTCCCAGGTTTGTTGAGGTGTAGTCCGTCTCTGGCGAGGAGTCCATCATACCAGTAATTCACACCGTGGTCCAGGAATCCAAATCCTTGTTGTCTGCACCATCGTCTTAGCCAGTTGTTTGCATCAAGGATCCTGTTCCATCTCCTGGTGCCATGCCCGTCTACTGGAAGGATAGAAGAAAGTTCTCCCATCCCCTTTATTAATTTTGTTGCCCTCCTTTGTACTCTCTCTAGTTCCATTATATCCTTCCTAAGCACCGGTGCCCAAAACTGGACACAGTACTCCATGTGCGGTCTAACTAGGGATTTGTACAGAGGCAGTATAATGCTCTCATCATGTGTATCCAGACCTCTTTTAATGCACCCCATGATCCTGTTTGCCTTGGCAGCTGCTGCCTGGCACTGGCTGCTCCAGGTAAGTTTATCATTAACTAGGATCCCCAAGTCCTTCTCCCTGTCAGAATTACCCAGTGGTTTCCCATTCAGTGTGTAATGGTGACATTGATTCCTTCTTCCCATGTGTATAACCTTACATTTATCATTGTTAAACCTCATCTGCCACCTTTCAGCCCAAGTTTCCAACTTATCCAGATCCATCTGTAGCAGAATACTATCTTCTCTTGTATTAACTGCTTTACATAGTTTTGTATCATCTGCAAATATCGATATTTTACTGTGTAAACCTTCTACCAGATCATTAATGAATATGTTGAAGAGAACAGGTCCCAATACTGACCCCTGCGGTACCCCACTGGTCACAGCGACCCAGTTAGAGACTATACCATTTATAATAGTAGTGAGCAGTACATTGTATTCACCAGTGCGTTATGCCCAGCCTGTGCTTTAGGAGGCATGTACCCATAAGTTAAGCAGGTTCTCATCGCTTCAGAAATTCCAAATATGGAAGAAATATGTGGTTTAGGTACACTGTGGGGCTCAGATGGGAGGGGGGCATTTGAATTTTAGAGAGCAGAGAATTTGCTGAATTTCTTTTGGTGGGTGAGGAGCCATTTCGCTTTTGCAGAGCCTTTATGCTACCAGAAACATGATAGCCCCTTATATTTCTGTTTCAGATGACAAACCTGAGTGAGGGCTTGCTTTTTTGTGGATTGAGTTGAAGCTTTTAATAGGAACATTTTACATAACATTTGAGATCACATTTATGTGGCGCTCTACGCTGACCACTTACTTTGGGGTTTCCATCTAAATATATGAGTGACATGATTCAGATGAAACCCCCGAGGGATCCATTCACTATAATGAGACAGTAGATTCACTCTGGATTCCATCTGGCCTCTGTTCAGCGGTGTCCTCTTTTTCAGAAGTGCACAAAACTGTGGCCAACGGCACTTGTATGCAATCCTTAAAAGATAGACACCGCCGGATCACAGGCCAGACAGCTTCCACTGTGCCTCCATCTGCCTCATTATAGGGAATATTCCGCCAGAGCTTTTGTCTGAATCACGCATTTCAGAAATTTACATGGAAACCCTGATGCAAACGCACAGCATAAAGCGCAGGATAAATGTGCGCCAAGCTTTACTGCGATCTTTGGGAGGCAGGATGAAATAATCAACAGCAGGTGAATTATTGGTTTTATTTCTATTTTACGCTGTTGCTCGTGCGGTATAAGTGATTATTCGACCTTATTCTTCTTCTCGGTGCGATTACAGAGATTTATATAGGGTTTTTAAGTTTGGCTGCTGTCACACACCAAAACACACTTTTTATTGCAAAAAATAGTTTTTGCATCACCACATTTTGAGAGCTATAATTTTTCCATATTTTGGCCAACAGGGACTTGTCAGGTCTTGTTTTTTGAGGAACAAGTTGACGTTTTTATTGGAACCATTTTCGGGCACATGACAGTTTTTGACCGCCTTCTTTTTTGATTTTTCGAAGGTAGAATGAACAAAAATCAGCAATTCAGGAATTTTTTTGGGGGGGGGTTATGCTGCTCCGTGTGTGGTAAATTTGATAAGGTAGTTTTATTCTTCGGGTCAGTACGATTTCAGCAATACGTCATTTATATTGATTTTTAATGCTTTGCTTCTTTTACACAATAAACAGTATTTTATAGAAAAAAATATTTATTTTTGCATTGCTTTATTCCGAGAGCTATAACGTTTTCATTTTTCAGCTGATGGAGCTGGGCGGCAGCTTGATTTTTGCAGGACAAGATGACATTTTCAATGGTACCATGTTTATTGTTTTTTTTTATTGAGTTTTATTCCACTTTTTATTCAGCGGTATGATGATAAAGTTTTGGTTTTTGCATTGCTTTTTACTTATTGTTTTTATGGTGTTCACTAAACAGGTCAACTAGTGGGACAATTTTATAGGTCGGATCATTGCAGACACGGCGATATCATATATGTGTACTTTTATTGTTTATATTTTTTCATACAAATATTTATTTATAGATAAAATATCTTTTGATTTTTATTATTATTATTTTTTATTTTATTAAAATATTTTTACAATTATTAAAAAAAACAAAAAACTTTTTTTTACTTTTTTTATATGTCCCCCTATAGGACTATCATTTTTTGCAGGCTGATTGCTTGTACAGCATGGGGATGCAGCATGTTCCTCATTCTGTATAAACTGTCAGCTCCGCACTGACAGAGAAAATTGCTGATCATGCACTGGCATGATCAGCAAGTTTACTAGCTCTGGTGACCCAGATGTCATCATGACACCGATTCACCATGGCAACAATCAAGACTCTGACAGCTCTCGGAATGCTGCGAACACGTTCGATCACAGCATTTTGGGGGTTAAAGTGCCGAGAGCGGTGCGTGGCCAATCCTGGCACTTAGTGCCAGATGTCAGCTGTCACAATCAGCTGACAACTGGGGAATATCACCCGCATACCACCCATGTGCGTGGGCAATCGAAATTACAAAATAATCCTTCCCTGGTCAAATAGGCCCAGGGCACATGGATGGATTATTATTTCATATGTCAGAAAGGGGTTAAAGCAAGTATGTTTCCCCTAAATGCATTTTAAATTTACTATACAGTGTTGCAGGAGTCTTAGACCCTATAATGACCATAATAGTACTTTACCTGTTTCTGAAGCAGTGCCCTAGAAAATAACTTTTAATTCATATGCAAATGAAGAAGATTTCATGCTTCCTTGGCGTGACTAAGAGTTTGGTGCACCGTTACAATGGGGGATGTTGTAGAGCCTTTAAGACTTCTTTTACACTTGCCGTGTTTTTTGCGACCCGTTTTTGCCGGGTTTTTTTGCAGGCCGTATGGCTGTAATTTTCACAGTCTGCTGCAAAAACTGGCCCAAAAATATTGCGGATCGACGTTTTTCCTGTTTTCAAATAGTAGGGAAAAATTAAGAAAAAAAAACCGACGATCCTCAAATACGGTCTTCATGGTGTACCGCAAAAACAAGCTTCGATTGTTTTTGCGGCCCCATTGATATTCAATTGGGGGTGTGTCCGTAAGCCATGATAAATATCGAGCAGGCTCGATATTTTTTCACAGCCCTAAATATGGCCCTCATGGCCATACGGCGTAAGGCGCTTCGACTAATTTTTGCTGCCCGTTTTTGCAGCCCCATAGAAATCTATAGGGGCCTCAAAAACGAGCCGCAAAAACACGGCAAGTGTAAAAGAAGCCTTAGGCTCTGTGCATATGATGCGGATTTTGCTGCGGATCCGCAGCAGATCCGCAGCTGTGGGTCCGCAGCAGTTTCCCATGATTTTACAGTACAATGTAAACCTATGGGAAACCGAAAACGTTGTGCCCATGCTGTGGAAAACAACACGTGGAAACGCAGCGGTTTACATTCCGCAGCATGTCAATTCTTTGTGCGGAATCCGCAGCGGTTTTACATCTGCTCCATAATGGAAAACCGCAGGTGTAAAACCGCAGTGGAATCCGCACAAAAAACGCGGTAAATCTGCTATAAATCCGCAGGAAAAGCGCAGTGTTTTTGCCCTGCGTATTTATCAAATCCACTGTGGAGAAATCCGCAGTGGACCATTCTACGTGTGCACATACCCTTACTGGTGGAGAGACGTTGAACTTGGTGGACTTAACAGTATGTCTTTTTTCAACCTGTATAACTATGTACCTATGTGACATGTCCTATTAAATCTTCAAATAAGGCATTTAAGTTTTCATCTCATGGGATAAATACATAAGAAAAAATAGTTCTATGTTTAAAGTAAAAAAAAAATCAATTTCCTTTTATAGACTTATTAGGATGAAGTAAATAAAAATAAATATCTCTTCTGGTATTGTGTTGAAATCAAATAATTTTACATAACTGCATTTATGTATTTGTAGCATTATTTCTGCGGCTAGTAGTTAGTATTCACTTCACATATCTGATGATATCAAAAGCCTTCAAGCATGTCCTTCAAAATGACTCTCAAATTGCATGCTTATTGCATATTGTATCACTACTACATAGACAGAAATCATTAAAGAGCTTTTTCTTTCATGGCAATTCTTGTCAGGATGTAGAAACCTGAAATATTGATCAACAGATTTTGTGTTCAAAGCATGAACTAGATGATGGATTAGTCTGTGTATGCATATATACCTATTGCCATAGGTGAAGGGGAAACATGCTCTTAAAACAGCTATCCATTAAGATAGGGCTGAAAGTTTAACATGTGACATAACTGAACACTTTCAGTCTACTACACTAATGGTGCACAAAATGCTGCTTATTCAATGTGAAATATAAACTTCTAAACTGTATGCACAACATTATATAAAATAAGAACTGAGACGAAAAAATTCACCTGGACACTAAAATATGTAGAAAACCATCTCACAAATGTAGACTAAAGGTACTGTCACATTAAGCGACGCTGCAGCGATCTAGACAACGATCCCGATCGCTGCAGCGGCGCTGTGTGGTCGCTGGAGAGCTGTCACACAGACAGCTCTCCAGTGACCAACGATGCCGGTCCCCTGGTAACCAGGGTAAACATCGGGTTACTAAGCGAAGGGCCGCGCTTATTAACCCGATGTTTACCCTGGTTACCAGCGTAAACGTAAAAAAAAAAAAAACACTACATACTTACATTACGGTGTCTGTCCTCCGGCTTTTTTTACGTTTATGCTGGTAACCAGGGTAAACATTGGGTTACTAAGCGCGGCCCTGCGCTTGGTAACCCGTTGTTTACCCTGGTTACCAGTGAAGACATCGCTGAATCGGCGTCACACACGCCGATTCAGCGATATCTGTGGGAGATCCAGCGACGAAATAAAGTTCTGGACTTTCTGCACCGACCAACGATGGCACAGCAGGATCCAGATCGCTGCTGCCTGTCAAACTGAACGATATCGCTAGCCAGGACGCTGCAACGTCACGGATCGCTAACGATATCGTTGATCGTGACGGTACCTTAAGGCCCCAATTCATTAAGACTGATGATTTGTACACAAGTGTTAATGAATGAGTAAGATTAGTGGCGGACACATACAGAAAAGGGCCCTGTGCAAAAACAATATGTGGACCCTTTGCAGTTTAAGGGTATGTGCACACGTTGTGGATTCTCTGCGGATCCGCAGCGTTTTTTGCAGTGCAGAAATGCTGCACATCTGCAATTGATTTACTGTACAATGTAAATCAATGAGAAAAAAATGCTGTGCACACTTTGCGGGAAAATCCGCTGCGGAAACGCTGCGCTTAAAGCCTTAAAGGCTGCCATCACACTAGCAGTATTTGGTCAGTATTTTACATCAGTATTTGTAAGCCAAAACCAGGAGTGGAACAAATAGAGGAAAAGTATAATATAAACATATGCACCACTTCTGCATTTATCACCCACTCCTGGTTTTGGCTTACAAATACTGATGTAAAATACTGACCAAATACTGCTAGTGTGATGGCAGCCTAAAAGAAGTACCATGTTACTTCTTTTTTGTGAATCTGCAGCGTTTTTGTACCCATTCCATTATAGAAAACCACAGGGGTAAAAACCGCAGCAAATCCGCAAGAAAACCACGCAAAGAACCGCACAAAAAACGCGACAAATCAGCAGGTGCGTTTTCTGCCAGGAGAGGCAGAATCCACACCAGAAATTCCTAAGCTTAATCTGCAACGTGTGCTCATAGCCAAATAGTTCCGTCTATGATCAATGCTACTTGCTGTTTTGGTGGTAGAAGGTATAAATATCATACAAAGCAACCAGTGATACTTGCAGTTTGGTGCATATAGCCTGTGCAGTTTCCACTTAGGGTACGTGCACACATTGCAGATTTGCCTGCGGATTTTTCTGCAGTAAATCCGCAGGTCTTGGCAGAAAACTCAGGTGCACTTTTTATGAGTTTTTGCGCAGTTTTGACGCGTTTTTTGCACGTTTTTTGACGTGATTTTTGATGGTTTTTTTATGCAGTTTTGTATGCGTTTTTGAAAGCTAAATTAAGATGTATTATTGAACAAAAAAAAGATTTGTGATGTCAAGTCTTGTCCAACCTCCTCTTTTACATTTGTCCAACCCACACTCCATTACAGACATAGATAGACATATAGATAGATAGAGAGATAGATAAATAGATAGATACATAGATAGACAGAAGGAATGAGATAGACATATGGACATAAACAGTTATGTCCATAAAAAATATTGGAACAGTTCATAGATTAGGACTGTTCCAATATTTATGGACATAACTCTTTATCACTCACATAATGGTATTTCTGCTTCACGTCACCTGTCTTATATATGGCATTTTTCTGTGCTGTGTTGTACATAAATATGTGATTCTTCAGAATTTTTATTAGTCTATGCCTGATGAAGGGACCTGAGTAGTCTTAAAAGCTTGCAATTTGTTACCATCTTTTCAGTTAGCCATTTAAAAGTATCAACCACTGAGGACTCTCAATTCTAAATATTTTTCTATCCACTGGCTAACACGGTACCAAGATATATATCTCTCCTGCAGCCAATCATTGAAAATTTGTAGAGAACAGAAGACCCAGAAAATTGGAGAATGACAAATTGTATCCCTATCTTCAAAAAATGGAGACTAGATGGAGCCAGGATATTGCAGGCCAGTGAGCCTTACTTTTATACCACAAAAGATTTTTGAACAAATTATTAAACAGCATGTATATCAGTATTTAGATAAGAATACAGTAATTAACCAGAGCCAGCATGGCTTTTTAGCAAACAACTCATGCCAGACCAATCTAATTTCCCTCTATGATGGAATCACTGAATGGGGTAGATCAGGGTAATGAGACAGATACATTATATCTTGACTTCAGCAAAACAGGTGATAAAGAATCTCCTACTACTTGTATTGAAAAAAATACCAAGTATGAGATTGACAAGGCTATGGTTGAGTGGATTCACAACTCGCTCAGTGAGTGGTAATAAATGAATGCACATTGAATTGGAAGAGTGTTTCGAGTGAGGTACCACAAGGCTCTGTCTTGATCCCAGTGTTGCTTTTTTATTTTTTTTATAAACAATCTAGATAAGGGAAGTGAAGGTAAACTAATTAAATTTGCAGATGATGTAAAGCTAAGAGGGATAGATACCACTAGAAAAGACAGAAAGAATTCAGAAGGATGCAGATAAACATGGACAATGACCCGTGACTAATAGAATGATATTTAACCCTAGAATGCGTGACCATAGAAATCTACACTATTACGTACCTGGGGCCTTTGAGGCCTGTTTTCAAATAACATGGAATAACTCAAAAAAATTTTTTTTCAAAGTTATTTGAAAGTAAGCATGCATTCCCACTAGCTCTGGGGTCCGCCTGGACGGGATTTCGTAATGGATCTGACCTCCTGGTGACCCCGGCTATGGCTGGTAGAACGCGTACCTGGGGCCTCGCAGGCCTGTCAGGTTACTTTTTTATTATTTTCTGTAAAACTACTTTAGTTACAATTTTGAAACTCTAGGTATTCCTCAGCTATATAGTTGTTAGTAATTTCCAGTTGTTCGTATATTTTTATGTTATAGGCATTTCGTATAGCAATGCTTTTTTTGTGACTACCCCATATTCACGTACCTGGGGCCTTTTAGGCCTGTGTGCAAATAACATGGAATAACTCAAATAAAAATACTTTTCAAAGTTTATTTTAAATTTGCAAAGTAAGGATGCATTCCCACTGGTGCTGGGGTCCACCAGGAGGGGATCCGTGATGGATCTGACCTCCTGGTGACCTCAGCTAAGGCTGGTGGAATCCCGGCATTCCATCAGCCTTAGCTGGAGTTACCAGGAGGTCAGATCCATTATGGATCCCATTCTGGTGAACCCCAGCACTACTTGGAACATAGCCTAAGATGTGTATAATTCCCAAAAAAAATTATGTACATAAAACAACAAAAATGTAACTAAACGGGCACGCCCAATATATTCACTCAGTACAATTTTTTATGATGGATACATTTTTTCTTATAAAAAGTTTTTACATAAAGTCTGTAGCAAACTTGGTGCAGGAATATTTATTTTCCACTTTACATATTCCCCCGACAATTCTTGCATATTATTTTTTCTTCAGAATGTTCCCTGCATACATTTTGTCCGCAAGTAGAACAGAAACGCTCCGATTTTCTTTCTTTCTTTGCTGGACAAATATAGCAGCGCTTTCTTTTTTTTTCTCTTTGCTCTGGCTGTTCCTGAAAGCATATTCCACATCGGATCATTGCCTCTGTAATTTGCCTTGATAAGCATTTTGTGCTGCTTCTCTCTAGCATAGTAGGCATCAAAAGTTCATAACAAAGTTCTGTCAAAAATATACGTCTATTGTCCTTCCTGTTGGCATGGAATTCTGGATTAGTTTGACAATAAACAATATAGCTATTGAGGGCTGACACATCAAGGATATTGGAAAAAAGGGCAAGAGGCCAACGTTTAGTCTGCCTTTTACACGAATATTCAGTAATCATTTCGTCCATCTTGTCGACACCTCCTTTTGTCTTATTATAATGAAGTATAATTTCAGGTTTTTGTTTCCTGTCATTGGTGTCAATACTTTCATCGTGATGCATTGTGCTCAGCAATATCACAGATTTTTCTTTCTTGGCTTTATAAGACACCATTGTTGCCTCATTGCAGAAACCGAATACACTCTCGTAGATTGGTCGCTGTGCATTGTGCTTCATTATTGGTGGAATTTCGCGGCGGTTTGGTCTCATTGTACCAACAAGTGTTAGTTGTTTCTGAAGCAAAAAATTGGCCAGTTCTAAATTAGTAAAATAATAATCCATAGTGATATTTTTTCCAGAATGGAAAATTGGTAAAGCTAGTGTTTTCACTATGTTGGAACATAGATCTTTCTGGACTGGAGCGTCAGCTTCTTTTCCACAGTAAATCATGCCATTCATCCCATAATAAGTTGCTGAATCGCACATCCAGAAAATTTTTATGCCGTATTTACCTGGCTTACTGGGCATATATTGGATAAATTTGCAACGTCCCCTAAAGGCAAGAAGTTGTTCGTCCACTGTCACATATTCGCTAGAATTGTAAAGTTTGTAACAGTTCTTGATAAAAAGATTCCATATATAGCTAATAGGCGCTAATTTATCGGTTGCCAACCTCACAGGCCGAGTTCTCTTTTCATCAAAACGAATGCATCTCTGAATAGCCTCAAATCTATCTACGGACATAGTGGCTTTGTAATGTGGATCTGCAAATGGGTTCAGAAATAACTCTCTGATTGGCACATCATATGATTTAGTCGACCCTGCCAGAAGAGTAAGGCCAATATAGGCATATAGTTTCTATTTAGTTAAATTTTTCCAAGTTTTTTTTTTTCCGAAGCAATAAGTTTATCTTCCACATTCGTACACAAAACTACCTCATCTGCAATATCATCTGAAACAAATTTACTGAAAACATCTTTTTTGGACATGAATTGGGAAATTCCGACAGCTCCTTGAGGAACTCTAATAATGTTATGTGATGGGGTGCGTGCATGAGCCACAGCAGTACTGTTCCAAAAAAACATTTGATTTAGATGTTCTACTTGCACATTCTGCTGGATCCATTACTTCTTCATCATCTGAGGAATCGCTGGACGATGAAGTTGATACATTAGCTGGTGGAATATACTCTTCATCCGACAAAGAAATGTCATTGTCTTCATCACTATTGAAAATAATCGCCTCAATTTCTTGGACAGTCAATCCCCTTGATGTAGACTGTGCCATTGTAATCTTAGATGTGAGTAAACTAAAATGAAAAGTAAAAAATAAAGATTACAATCAGGCTTGTGCACTATACACTGTGTGTGCTAAGACTTTGTTAGTGTTTGTGTGCTTAGGGTAAAGTACAGCCCCCCTACTCTTACCTTCAACAGATCACTTTCTTGTAAGTGCAGTAGAAGCCTCTGGTTTTGGAGCTCAGAAAGGTTCTTTGTTACAGACCAAAGAAAGCTGACTTCTTCCTCCAAAGTCTCTCCAGCAACTAGGATTTAGGACTAAAGGACTTGTACTGACATCATAATCACGTTACTTTGTGAGGGGAAACTCCCTTCCAGGATCACATTACCATGTCAGGCAGAATCCACACTCTTCCCAGCAACAGCCATCGACCAATAGTCATAAAGACTGAGTCATAAGTTCTTCCCCAACAACAGTACAGACAAAAAGACTGAGGAGTACATGTAAACCAAAGCAGGCCTCAAAGGCCCCAGGTACGTGAATCTGGGGTAGTCACAAAAAAAGCGTTGCTATATGAGATGCCTATAACATAAAAATATATGAACAACTGGATATTACTAACAACTATATACCTGAGGATTACCTTGAGTTTCAAAATTCTAACTAATGTAGTTTTACAGATAATAGAAAACAAGTAACCTAGCAGGCCTGCGAGGCCCCAGGAACGCGTTCTAGGGTTAACAGGGAGAAATGCAAGATTCTACATCTGGGGAAGATAAAAAATACATCTACAAAATTGGAGGAAAAGAACTAAGCAATAGGACGTGTGTAAAATACTTTGGTATACTAATAGATCAAAGACTGCACATGAGTCAACAGCATGATGAAGCAGCAAAAAAGGCAAACACAGTTCTGGGATGTATTAAGAGAAGCACAGAGTGTGGATCGCTTGAAATAATTATCCCCTCTACTCCTCCTTGGTCAAACCTCATCTGGCATACCGTGTCCATTTCTGGGGACCATATTTTAAAAATTACATCGAAAAACTGAAGTAAGTTTAGAGAAGAGCTACCAGGATGGTGAAGGGACAGCAAGCTATGTCCAATGAGCAATGTAGGTTCTGGGAATGTTTAACTTGCAAAAAAAGGCTAAGAGAAGACTTAATATCTGTCTGCAAATATCAGCCGATTTCTTAGAGCCTGAGGCTCTGGGGGCCCTCGGCCATATTGCCCTCATGGGCTTCAGGCAGGAAGCAATCCCTGCAGCTCTACTGCCTACAGGAGAAAATGGCAATGGAGCAGACCTGCAGGGTTGCATTCTTGGCTTCCTGCCCAGCACTTTCTTCTTCCTGACACATTCGCATGTGGCTTGATGATGACAGCAAGCAGCATGTGCCTGTGTCAGGGAGAGAGCTGCCGACAATGACGATGCTGATGGGGAACGGACGCAGAGGTGAGTTGTGGTATGTATGTTTTTTTTTAAAGCAATCCACTGAGAGGTGGTGGGGAGAATAATGATATGAGTGGTGTAGAGGACAATGAGCTTTGGTGGGGGAGAACAATGATGGGCTATTGGAGAGGACACTGAGATGTGGTGGGTAGAGGACATTAAGGTGTGGTGGGGAGAATAATAATGAGGGTGGGTGACAACAATTTGAAGCTGGCGCAAAGAACTCTGAACTGTGGTGGAGAAGAGGTCACAGGTGTAGTGGGGATGATCAATAATGTGGTGGTGAAGAGGACACTAAGATGTGGTGGGAGAAAGGACAGGTGTGGTGGGGAAGAAAAATGATGAAGAAGGGAAAGAACAATGATGAGAGTGGTGGAGAGTACAGAGGTGTGGTTGGGGAGAACACTGAGGTGTGGTTGGAGAATATTGATGTGGCTGGTGGAGAAGACACAAGTGTGGGGGGGAGAACAATGATAGGATATTAGAGATGACACTAAGGTGTTGTGAAGAGAAGAATAATGGGGTGGAGGAGAGGACAATGATGGGGGTGGAAGAGAGGTCAATGGATAGGGTGGGGGAGAAAACAATGATGGAGATGGGGAGAGGACAATGATGGATTTGAGGGAGATGACAATGATGAGGGATGGGACAATGAGGGGGATGGAGAATTTGAATGGGAGTAAGTGGGGCTTATAATGAACTTATGATCAGGGGAGGAAGATGTTAGATATGGAAGTAAAATGAATTTGGTGGTGGAAGAGGGTGCTAAGTCCCTGATAGCATCCTCCCCATCCTCCCCATCTTGCAAACTATCAGGGACTTAAAATTTATTGAGGAGTGTGATAGGAGGCGGTCAAGTGCATAGGGCATTTTAATATAAATTGAAAGGTGGGAGAAGATGCTATCAGGGACTTGTAATGAGTTGGGAGGTGGTGGTGAATGGTCAGTACTAAAGATGATCCAAATTGCTCAGGTTCCATCTTTTCTTATTTTTGGACTCTCCATGCATGTGTTGTGACTGTCACACAGCTGCGACACATGCAGCTGCGGCACCGATCAGTTGATCGGCCGGCGTGATCCAGGAAGCTGGGTTACCTCTGCAGCTTCTTCGGCAAGCACTATAACTTGCCGAAAAAGAGGTAACCCAATCAAATTTTCTTATCTCTACTCAGTACCTGATAATGTCTACTCCCACCTCCAAATTTAACATGATGCTATCAAGTACTGATAATGAATGGAGGGACGCAAGACAGGGACTAAGGGTACCGTCACACTATACGATTTACCATGACCAGCGATACGACCTGGCCGTGATCGTTGGTAAGTCGTAGTGTGGTCGCTGGTCACTGGTCACACAGACAGCTCTCCAGCGACCAACGATGCCGAGGTCCCCGGGTAACCAGGGTAAACATCGGGTTACTAAGCGCAGTGATTATGTGTTGACAGGAAGAACATGGCATAAAATACATTTATTTTTTTCCACATTTTTGCAATGCTTTTGTTATGTATTTTTGCAGACTCCTTAGTATGGGTGAAATACACTGTTGAAAATTACTTTAATCAGACAGGACATCAGAGGTGTATGGATGCAAAAATTATTCTGTTTCTGCACTGTATGACTTGGAGTGATAATGTTATCTGCAAAATCCTTTAGGCCACATTCTCACATTAGTGTGATATGTCTGTGTGATACCAGATTTTTTTTTATCAGATGGCACATGGGCTTGTTGAGATTTATAGATCCATTCACACATCTGTGAAAATCATGGATCTGAGAAAGATCTGTGAGGGTCAGAGAATGTACTGTTCTGATCTGATTTTGAGGATCAGAATAGGGCATGCTCAATGCGTATGAAAAAGCAGGCAGCAAAACGACACTGCACACGGATACAGGAATGTAGCCTTATTAATAGCACAGTCTCTTAGTATATAGTGAACTCACTTATTATGTATAGCACAGTTCCTTAGTATATAGGGTACTCTCTTATGTATAGCAGTCCCTTAGCATATAGTAAACTCACTTATTATGTATAGCACAGTTCCTTAGTATATAGGGTACTCTCTTAGGCTATGTTTACATTTGCGTTGTGCGATATTGCGTCGGTGACGCAACGCACAACGCAAACAAAAACACAAGCTAAAACGCATAGTTTTGCGACGCATCCGTCCTTTTTTGCCGAATTTTGGACGCAAAAAATGCATCTTGCTGCGTCCTCTGCGCCCTAACGCTTGCGGCAAAAAAACCGCATGCATCGCAAAACGCATGCAAACGCATGTCCATGCGCCCCCATGTTAAATATAGGGGCGCATGGCGCATGCGTCGCCGCGGCTGCGCCCGACGCAGCCCGGCAGAATGCAAATGTGAACGTAGCCTTATTATGTATAGCACTGTCCCTTGCATATAGAGTATTCACTTATTATGTACAGTATATCACAGTCCCTTAGTATGTAGTGTATTCTCTTATGATGTATAGCACAGTCTCTTAGCATATAGTGTACAGTGTACTTACTTATTATGTAAAGTGACATCTTTAGTTATATAGTTACCACTATTATTATATATAACACCGTCCCTTATTACGTACCATCCTCTCAAGTTTTATATGGTGCCTGTTGTCCCTTACATAGTGTATTCTTGTTATTTTTCTTAACAAGGGCATAGTGTAATAAGAGTTTAAGGGCTCAACGTAGAGCACAGGATAAATGTGAGATGGTCCTTTTGCAATTTTTGGGAGGCAGAAGGAAGAAATCAACAGCAGGTCAAGAATTTGTTGTATTTGTTTTTTATGCCTTTCACCATGTGGTAGAAGTAATTAGATGGCTTTAACCCCTTCCCAACCTTTGACGCCACGTAGGCGTCATGAAAGTCGGTGCCAATCCGACCCATGACGCCTATGTGGCGTCATGGAAAGATCGCGTCCCTGCAGGCCGGGTGAAAGGGTTAACTCCCATTTCACCCGATCTTCAGGGACAGGGGGAGTGGTAGTTTAGCCCAGGGGGGGTGACTTCACCCCCCCGTGGCTACGATCGCTCTGATTGGCTGTTGAAAGTGAAACTGCCAATCAGAGCGATTTGTAATATTTCACCTATTATAACTGGTGAAATATTACAATCCAGCCATGGCCGATGCTGCAATATCATCGGCCATGGCTGGAAACACTAATGTGCCCCCACCCCACCGATCGCCCCCCCAGCCCTCCGATCTGGCCGGTACACTGCTCCGGCTCCCCTCCGTCCTGTGCTCCGGCTCCCCTCGTGCTTTTGTCCGCTCCCCCCGTGCTCCAATCACCCTCCCCGTGCTCCAATCACCCCCCCTGCACTCCGATCCACCCCCCCGTGCTCCGTTCCACCCCCCCGTGCTCCGTTCCACCCCCCCGTGCTCCGTTCCACCCCCGTGCTCCGTTCCACCCCTCCCGCGCTCCGATCCACCCTTCCATGCTCCGATCCCCCCCCCCCGTGCTTCCCCCCACCCCATCATACTTACCGATCCTGCCGGGGTCCGTCCGTCTTCTCCCCGGGCGCCACCATCTTCCAAAATGGCGGGCGCATGCGCAGTGCGCCCGCCGAATCTGCCGGCCGGCAGATTCCTTCCAAAGTGCATTTTGATCGCTAAGATAGATTATATCTCAGTGATCAAAATAAAAAAAATAATAAATGACCCCCCCCCCTTTGTCACCCCCATAGGTAGGGACAATAAAAAATAAAGATTTTTTTTTTTCCACTAATGTTAGAATAGGGTTAGGGGTAGGGTTAGGGTTAGGGCTAGGGCTAGGGTTAGGGGTAGGGTTAGGGTTAGGGGTAGGGTTAGGGTTAGGGGCAGGTTTAGGGTTAGGGTTAGGGGTAGGGTTAGGGTTAGGGGTAGGGTTAGGGCTAGGGCTAGGGTTAGGGCTAGGGTTAGGGGTAGGGTTAGGGTTAGGGCTAGGGTTAGGGCTAGTGTTAGGGCTAGGGTTAGGGTTTCGGTATGTGCACACGTATTCTGGTCCTCTGCAGATTTTTCCGCTGCGGATTTGATAAATCCGCAGTGCTAAACCGCTGCGGATTTATGGCGGATTTACCGCGTTTTTTCTGCGCATTTCACTGCGGTTTTACAACTGCGATTTTCTATTTGAGCAGTTGTAAAACCGCTGCAGAATTCGCACAAAGAAGTGACATGCTGCGGAATGTAAACCGCTGCGTTTCCGTGCAGTTTTTCCGCAGCATGTGTACAGCGATTTTTGTTTCCCATAGGTTTACATTGAACTGTAAACTCATGGGAAACTGTTGCGGATCCGCAGCGTTTTCCGCAGCGTGTGCACATACCTTTAGAATTAGGCTATGTGCACACGGTGCGAATTTGGCTGCGGATCCGCAGCAGTGTTCCATCAGGTTTACAGTTCCATGTAAACATATGGAAAGCAAATCTGCTGTGCCCATGGTGCGGAAAATACCGCGCGGAAACGCTGCGTTGTATTTTCCGCAGCATGTCAATTCTTTGTGCGGATTCCGCAGCGTTTTACACCTGTTCTTCAATAGGAATCCGCAGGTGAAATCCGCACAAAAAATACTGGAAATCCGCGGAAAATCCGCAGGTAAAATGCAGTGCCTTTTACCCGCGGATTTTTCAAAAATGATGCTGAAAAATCTCACATGAATCCGCAACGTGGGCACATAGCCTTAGGGCTAGGGTTGGAATTAGGGTTGTGGTTAGTGGTGTGATTAGGGTTATGGCTACAGTTGGGATTAGAGTTAGGGGTGTGTTGGGGTTAGTGTTGGAGGTAGAATTGAGGGGTTACCACTGTTTAGGCACATCAGGGGTCTCCAAACGCAACATGGCACCACCATTGATTCCAGCCAATCTCGTATTCAAAAAGTCAAATGGTGCTTCCTCATTTCCGAGCCCCAACGTGTGCCCAAACAGTGGTTTACCCCCACATATGGGGTACCAGCATTCTCAGGATAAACTGCGCAACAATTACTGGGGTCCAATTTCTCCTGTTAACCTTGTGAAAATAAAAAAATGCTTGCTAAAACATCATTTTTGAGGAAAGAAAAATGATTTTTTATTTTCACGGCTCTGCGTTGTAAACGTCTGTGAAGCACTTGGGGGTTCGATGTGCTCACCACATATCTAGATAAGTTCCTTGGGGGTCTAGTTTCTAAAATGGGGTCACTTGTGGGCGGTTTCTACTGTTTAGGCACACCAGGGGCTCTGCAAACGCAACGTGACGCCCGCAGACCATTCCATCAAAGTCTGCATTTCAAAAGTCACTACTTCCCTTCTGAGCCCCGACGTGTGCCCAAACAGTGGTTTACCTCCACACATGGGGTATCAGCGTACTCAGGAGAAACTGGACAACAACTTTTGGGGTCCAATTTCTCCTGTAACCCTTGGGAAAATAAAAAATTCTGGGCTAAATAATTATTTTTGAGGAAAGAAAACGTATTTATTATTTTCACGGCTCTGCATTATAAATTTCTATGAAGCACTTGGGGGTTCAAAGTGCTCACCACACATCTAGATAAGTTCCTTTTGGGGTGTAGTTTCCAAAATGGGGTCACTTGTGGGGGGTTTCTACTGTTTAGCCACATCAGGGGCTCTGCAAACGCAACGTGACGCCCGCAGAGCATTCCATCAAAGTCTGCATTTCAAAACGTCACTACTTCAATTCCGAGCCCCGGCATGTGCCCAAACAGTAGTTTACCCCCACATATGGGGTATCACCATACTCAGGAGAAACTGGGCAACAAATATTGTGGTCAAATTTCTCCTGTTACCCTTGGGAAAATTAAAAAATTCTGGGCTAAATAATTATTTTTGAGGAAAGAAAACGTATTTATTATTTTCACGGCTCTGCATTATAAACTTCTGTGAAGCACTTGGGGGTTCAAAGTGCTCACCACACATCTAGATAAGTTCCTTTCGGGGTCTAGTTTCCAAAATGGGGTCACTTGTGGGGGGTTTCTACTGTTTAGCCACATCAGGGGCTCTGCAAACGCAACGTGACGCCCACAGAGCATTCCATCAAAGTCTGCATTTCAAAACGTCACTACTTCACTTCCGAGCCCCGACATGTGCCCAAACAGTGGTTTACCCCCACATATGGGGTATCAGCGTACTCAGGAGAAATTGGACAACAACTTTTGGGGTCAAATTTCTCCTGTTACCCTTGGGAAAATAAAAAATTGCAGGCTAAATTATCATTTTTGAGAAAATATTTTTTTTTTTTTATTTTCATGGCTCTGCGAATTGGCGTGCCTTCCCTTCCGAGCCCTGCCGTGCGCCCAAACAGTGGTTTACCCCCACATATGGGGTATCAGCATACTCAGGACAAACTGGACAACAACATTTATGGTCCAATTTCTCCTATTACCCTTGGCAAAATAGGAAATTCCAGGCTAAAAAATCATTTTTGAGGAAAGAAAAATTATTTTTTATTTTCATGGCTCTGCGTTATAAACTTCTGTGAAGCACCTGGGGGTTTAAAGTGCTCAATATGCATCTAGATAAGTTCCTTGGGGGGTCTAGTTTCCAAAATGGGGTAACTTGTTGGGGAGCTCCAATGTTTAGGCACACAGGGGCTCTCCAAACGCAACATGGTGTCCGCTAACAATTGGAACGTACTCGGGAGAAATTGCCCAACAAATTTTATGATCCATTTTATCCTATTGCCCATGTGAAAATGAAAAAATTGAGGCGAAAAGAATTTTTTTGTGAAAAAAAAGTACTTTTTCATTTTTACAGATCAATTTGTGACGCACCTGAGGGTTTAAAGTGCTCACTAGGCATCTAAATAAGTTCCTTGGTGGGTCTAGTTTCCAAAATGGGGTCACTTGTGGGGGAGCGCCAATGTTTAGGCACACAGGAGCTCTCCAAACGCGACATGGTGTCCGCTAACGATGGAGATAATTTTTCATTCAAAAAGTCAAATGGCGCTCCTTCCCTTCCGAGCCTTACCATGTGCCCAAACAGTGGTTTACCCCCACATATGAGGTATCAGTGTACTCAGGAGAAATTGCCCAACAAATTTTAGGATCCATTTTATCCTGTTGCCCATGTGAAAATGAAAAAATTGAGGCTAAAAGAAAGTACTTTTTCATTTTTACGGATCAATTTGTGAAGCACCTGGGGGTTCAAAGTGCTCACTATGCATCTAGATAAGTTCCTTGGGGCGTCTAGTTTCCAAAATGGGGTTACTTGTGGGGGAGCTCCAATTTTTAGGCACACGGTGGCTCTCCAAACGTGACATGGTGTCCGCTAAAGAGTGGAGCCAATTTTTGATTCAAAAAGTCAAGTGGCGCTCCTTCCCTTCCAAGCCCTGCCGTGCACCCAAACAGTGGTTTACCCCCACATATGAGGTATCAGCATACTCAGGACAAATTGGACAACAACTTTCGTGGTTCAGTTTCTCCTTTTACCATTGGGAAAATAAAACAATTGTTGCTAAAAGATAATTTTTGTGACTAAAAAGTTAAATGTTCATTTTTTCCTTCCATGTTGCTTCTGCTGCTGTGAAGCACCTGAAGGGTTAATAAACTTCTGGAATGTGGTTTTGAGTACCTTGAGGGGTGCAGTTTTTAGAATGGTGTCACTTTTGGGTATTTTCAGCCATATCGACCCCTCAAACTGACTTCAAATGTGAGGTGGTCCCTAAAAAAAATGGTTTTGTAAATTTCGTTGTAAAAATGAGAAATCGCTGGTCAAATTTTAACCCTTATAACTTCCTAGCAAAAAAAAATTTTGTTTCCAAAATTGTGCTGATGTAAAGTAAACATGTGGGAAATGTTATTTATTAACTATTTTGTGTCACATAACTCTCTGGTTTAACAGAATAAAAATTCAAAATGTGAAAATTGCGAAATTTTCTAAATTTTCGCCAAATTTCCGTTTTTATCACAAATAAACGCAGAATTTATTGACCTAAATTTACCACTAACATGAAGCCCAATATGTCACAAAAAAACAATCTCAGAACCGCTAGGATCCGTTGAAGCGTTCCTGAGTTATTACCTCATAAAAGGACACTGGTCAGAATTGCAAAAAACGGCAAGGTTTTTAAGGTCAAAATAGGCTGGGTCATGAAGGGGTTAATCTTTGTGTCAGTGCAATTACAGCAATATCAGATTTATATCTTTTTTTTGTTTGGCTACTTTTTTGGAAGTGCATTGAACAGCAAGGTGGATTGCTGCTGAGGGGAAAGAGAAAAAAAATATATATATATTTCTTAAATCTTCAGCTTGGTGAGTGTGACTGAGGTGAGTGTGACCTGAGCGTAAGTGTGAGCGGCGGTAAGTGTGACTTGTGATTCAGTGACTTTGGATTCAGGGAGTTTCCAAGGGAGGAACTACTAAATTGCGGTCTGTGTTTTATTGATACTTTGCATTTATTTTTTATTTAATGTTTCTGTGTGGTGCAATCCCCATTAGGAAATGTGCTCCACTATTGTTAATGCCATCCAGTGCACATCTTGCCGCATGTATGCAGTCCTTGATCAGCCGGTCGAGGGTGCATACTGCTGTGCGAGATGTGAGCACGTTGTGCATTTGGAAACCCAGATTCTGAATCTACAAGTAGAGCTGGCAACACTGAGATCCATTGACAGTATGGAAAGGAGTCTTCTGCTCAGCGACCAATCACAAGCCGCGACGTCATCGAAGGCCCTTTACGCGCTCATTCTTCGGAACGAAAGCAAGGCGGTTGCAGCGGTGACGACCAGGGCGCGTCAGAGGGTAAGTATATCAATATTTTTTATTTTTATTCTTTATTTTACACATGAATATGGATCCCAGGGCCTGAAGGAGAGTTTCCTCTCCTTCAGACCCTGGGATCCATTACAGGATACCTTCCGATATTTGTGTCCCATTGACTTGTATTGATATCTGATATCGGTATCGGCGATATCTGATATTTTTCGGATATCGGCCGATACCATCCGATACCGATACTTTCAAATATCGGACGATATCGCTCAACACTAGTCAGTAAGCTTAACCTCTACTGTGTTTAAAATCCAGGAGTGCATTCTAAGGGATGCTATACTGGAGTATCTGAGGAGGAATAACCTCATGACCCAATACCAACATGGGTTTACTAGGGACCGTTCCTTTCAGACTAATCTCATCAATTGCTATGAAGAGGTAAGTTCTGGACTGGACCAAGGGAATGCAGTGGACGTAGTGTATATGGACTTTTCAAAAGCTTTTGATACGGTGCCACACAAAAGGTTGATACATAAAATGAGAATAATGGGGATAGGGGAAAATATGTGTAAGTGGGTTAAGAGCTGGCTCAGGGATAGGAAATAAAGGGTGGTCATTAATGGAGCACACTCGGACTGGGTCGCAGTTAGCAGTGGGGTACCACAGGGGTCAGTATTGGACCCTCTTCTTTTTAACATATTTATTAATGATCTTGCAGGGGGCATACAGAGTGGAATTTCAATATTTGCAGAAGACACTAAACTCTGCAGGGTTATCAATACAGAGGAGGACAATTTTATATTACAGGATGATTTATGTAAACTAGAAGCTTGGGCTGATAAATGGCAAATGAGCTTTAAGGGGGATAAATGTAAGGTCATGCACTTGGGTAGAAGTAATAAGATGTAAAACTATGTGCTTAATTCTAAAACTCTGGGCAAAACCGTCAATGAAAAAGACCTGGAAGTATGGGTGGATGACAAACTCACATTTAGTGGCCAGTGTCAGGCAGCTGCTACAAAGGGAAATAATATACTGGGATGCATTAAAAGAGACATAGATGCTCATGAGGAGAACATAATTTTACCTCTATACAAGTCACTAGTTTGACCACACTTAGAATACTGTGTACAGTTCTGGTCTCCGTTGTATAAGAAAGACATAGCTGAACTAGAGCGGGTGCAGAGAAGAGCGACCAAAGTTATTAGAGGACTGGGGGGGAGGTCTGCAATACCAAGATAGGTTATTACACTTGGGGCTATTTAGTTTGGAAAAACGAAGGCTAAGGGGTGATCTTATGTTAATGTATAAATATATGAGGGGACAGTACAAAGACCTTTCTGATGATCTTTTTAATCATAGACCTGAGAGAGGGACAAGGGGGCATCCTCTGCGTCTGGAGGAAAGAAGGTTTAAGCATAATAACAGACGCGGATTCTTTACTGTAAGAGCAGTGAGACTATGGAACTCTCTGCCGTATGATGATGTAATGAGTGATTCATTACTTCAATTTAAGAGGGGACTGGATGCCTTTCTTGAAAATTATAATGTTACAGGGTATATATACTAGATTCCTTGTTAGGGTGTTGATCCAGGGAACTAGTCTGATTGCCGTATGTGGAGTCGGGAAGGAATTTTTTTCCCCAATGTGGAGCTTACTCTTTTCCACATGGGTTTTTTTTTTGCCTTCCTCTGGATCTACATGTTAGGGCATGTTAGGTTAGGCTATGGGTTGAACTAGATGGACTTAAAGTCTTCCTTCAACCTTAATAACTATGATACTATATTACTTATTATCACACAGTAAAAAACGCTTTTTTTGGGAAAAATGTTTTTATTATTTTGAGAGCTAGAAGGTTTGTATACTGTATTTCTGCCTGCAGAGTCATGTGAGGGTTTGTTTGCAGCAGGACGAGTTGATATTTTATTGGGACCACTTTCACATAAAGTTTTTTATTACTTTCTATTCCAATTTTTGTGAGGCAAAAAGAACAAAATCCAACAATTCAGAAATTTTTTGCTTTATTTTGAGCCATCAACCATGTGGTAAAAGTGGTATGGCAGCTTTATTCTATGGGTCAGTATGATTACTTCGATTCCACATTTACATCTTTTTTAATGTTTTGCCACACACCACTAAAGTGACATCAATTTCTGCAAAGTAGAAACAGTATAATGAGTCTCTTACACCCCTTCAACAACAGGCAATCCACCAGATGGATACCCAAATTGAAGTCGCCATATTTTCAAAAATTATTGTCAAACACCACTAAAGTGACATCAGTTTCCGCGGAATAGAAACAGTATAATAATCCTCTGATACCCATTCCAGAACAAGCAGTTGAAGTCCTTAATGTGTGTTGGAAGTGGAATAATACTCAAGATAGCTTACTCGGTCCTCTCTCGCAAACCACAAACAACAGAGAGGGGATCATTACCCTCCTCATCTCCTGACTGTTGCGTGCCCATCACCTCTTTCACCTCATTCTCCTCTATTTGTTCCTTGGCTCCTACACCTTCATTAACAGTTTGTCTGGTATCAGGAGCCCCCCTCAATTGCTGTAATTCACCATCCCATGGCACCTTCCATGGCACTTCTCTGGAAGTTAGAGATATTGTTATACCTTCTGCATCCTCCTCTGCTTCCACCTCTTCCTCTGGGACCACCACCTTTTCCCATAAACTATTCAAATCTGTTCCAGCATGACTGGAATAGTGCTGATGCTGATGACTGCACAGTCAGCGCTAACTTCTTAGTAGCCATTTTGAAACTGTGCAGAAGAGTGCAGAGGTCACTCATGTGTGCCTACATCCATACTGCATTGGCCTAGGCATTGCAAAAGGTCAAACTGTACCAGTACTCCTTGCTGCTGCCACAGTGACTGCAATATGTACAGAGTGGAATTTCACCGTGCTGGCACATTGCAAATCATATGGTTACCCGGTAGGGCAAGTTTACTGGCCAATCAAGCGCAGTGATATTGTTGTTTTGAAACCAGGTATTGGTACTTTTGGCAGTGTGGACAGGTGCCATGTCCTGCTGGAGAATGAAACTATTGTCTCAAAAAAGCATATCGGCAGAGAGAAATAAGAAATGCTCTAGAATTTCCTGGTGCAAGGCTGCAGTGACTTTGGTCTGACTTTGGTCATGATAAAACACAGTGGACCTACACCAGCAGATGACATGGCTCCCCAAACCATTGTGGAAACTTCACACTAGACCTCAAGCATCTTGGATTGTGGGCCAAAGTTTACTTTCATCTGAAAACAACACCTTGAACCACTGAGCAACAATCCAGTTATTTTTCTCCTTGGCCCAGGTAGGACACTTTTGGCATTTGTCTATTGGTCATGAGTGGCTTGACACAAGGAATGCAACACTTGTAGACCATGTCCTGGATACGACTGTGTGTGGTGTCTCTTGAAGCAATCATTCCAACAGAAGTTCACTCCTTGAGAATGTCCCCCCAAAATGGCCTTTTCTTAACAATCCTTTCTAGGCTATGGTTATCCCCGTTGCAACATTTTCTACTTCCACTTTTTCCTTCCACCCAACTTTCTATCAATATGCTTGGAAACAGCAATCTGTGAACAGCCAGCTTCTTTAGCAACGACCTTCTGTGGCTTATCCTCCTTGTGGGGTGTGTCAATGACTGCATTATGGACATCTGTCAAGTCAGCAGTCTTCCCCATGATTGTGGAGCCTACTGAATCAGACTAAGGGACCTTTTTAAAAGCTTAGGAAGCCTTTGCATTTGTTTTTTCTTAATTATTCTATTTTACTAAGATAATGATTTTTGAGTTTTCATTGGCTGTAAGCCACAATCATCCTCATTAGCAGAAATAAACACTGAAGATAGATCACCCTGTTTGTAATGACTGTATATCATATATGAGTTTTACTTAGTGATGAGCGAACATGCTCGGTAATGCTCCTTACTTGCCCGAGTATCACTGTACTCACGAGCGCAGAGCATTTCTGAGTTTGCTCAGTGGGAGTTCGTGTCTCCACCCTGCATGTTTGATGCTCTTTAGAGAGCCAATCAACATGCAGGGATTGTCTGCCACACACTGTAATGACGCAGCCATATTGGATGTGGCATTACAGTGATTAGCTGGTTGCACAGTGTCATCAGGTCTATAAGAGACCTGCCTTCACCCTGCTCGTACATTGAGCTCCAGATTCAGACAGTGTAGGGAGAGTTGCTGACGAGATAGGGTCAGATTTGGGGGTTTATCAGTTAGTGTGGGTATATTATCACAGATTTTTCAAACCCAGCTAATCCAACAGTCCTTCAAAGGACTAATTAAGGAGTATATAGATTGCAGTGCTAGGTAGGCAGGGGAGTGTTTGTGGCTGTATACATATCAGTGCAAGGCATGCAGGCACTGTATGTGGGTATATAGATATCATTGCATACATTAAGAGGGTCCATTCCATTACTGTCTGCTGCTGCCTATTACATATATTGATTGTATATACCTATTCACAGATATCAGTGGCTAGGAATAATTATTTTTGCTGCCCAAAAAATATTTAGCTGCCCAAAAAATATTTAGCTACAGGGCAGATATTTTACGCTGGGTTTTGTCCGCCACATGGATCGCATATCATTGCGCTCAAAATTGTGCCATTTTAGGCCTCCATAGAATTTTTTTTGTTGTGTCACAGCCTACTTTTTGACACAATTTTGCTGGCAAAAAAAAAAAATACAGGCTGTCTCCGTCACACACCTCATCTATCTGTGGGCTACAAATTGTAGCATTTGAGACTTCCATTCACTTTTCTTGCTGCGTGTTACCCTTGTTCTATACACTATTTTGCACGAAAAAAAACTACAGGCCACATATTGAACAGTGTGTTATCTCCGTCAGACGCCTCATCTAACTGTGGATACAAATTGTGGCATTTAAGGGCTCCAT
This sequence comes from Ranitomeya imitator, assembly GCF_032444005.1. Lineage (NCBI taxonomy): Eukaryota > Metazoa > Chordata > Amphibia > Anura > Dendrobatidae > Ranitomeya > Ranitomeya imitator. The sequence continues at coordinate 323,462,057 of NC_091286.1, read as the reverse complement.
GCAACTGTTTTTACTGTGTCTTATGCTATTTCTATGCACTATTTTGCTGTAAATAAAACAAAATTACAGGCCACATTTTGAACAGTGTGTTATCTCCGTTATACACCTCATCTATCTGTAGCCAACAAATTGTGGCATTTAAGGGCTCCATTCAATTGTTTTTGTTGTGTTTTACCCTAATTCTGTACACTCTTTTTCTGGTAAAAAATTAAAATACAGGTCACATATTTAACAGTGTGGTATCTCCGTAAGATGCCTCATCTATCTGAGGGATACAAATTTGGGCATTTCAGGCCTACATTCACTTTTTTTTGCTTTGTGTTACACTACTTACTGCCAACAGTTTGCTAAGCAAAAAATTTTTTTACCTAAAGGCAAGATATTTTAAACTGATTTTCCCGCACACGGAACACATATAAGTTCACTCCAAATTCAGCCATTTGTAGTGAGCGTGGAAAATATTGCAGTCCAAATAAAATGTGCATGGCGCATGGCAAGGTATGGGAAAGTGGACGTGATGCTGATTGTGCATGCAGAGGCCAAGGCTGAGGCCGTGGGCAAACTGAAATTGGTCCACAACAAACACCCACATCTTCTCGCTCGACCTTCCTGTCCCAATTACTAGGGGACTGCAGCAGCATACCACTAGTGCAGCCAGAGCAGTGTCAAAAGTTGTTGGTTGCATAGCAGATAGTGCTTCCAGTCACTTTGCCACCACCTCCAGCACCCTGTCTTCCACATCATCAATTCTGAGTAGCCATGAGTCTGGACCGCATATTACTCACCCTGATCCTCCTTCCTCCCACCATGCCCAGTTCCCGGTGACAAATGAACCCACACATGGACACTACGAAGAACTGTTCACTTTTCCATTCCACTTTTAGCGGGGCAAGATGAGATCACATGTAGCGATGCCCCAATATGTGAGCAGCCACGGCCACACGAAGGTGATGGTGGGAACGTGTCACAAGAGGTGGACGATGAAGAGACACAATTGCCAGAATGTCAAGATGAGGACCATTGTGCGGAGGTGGAAGATGAGATGGTGGATGATATAGTAACTTACCCAACCTGGCAGGAGGACATGCAGAGTGAGGACAGCAGCACACATGGGGAGGGAGGTGTAGCAACCCAACAGGCAGGAAGAAGCAGTGTGGTGGCCGCAGACAGAAGGCGGGCAACCGTTCCTCATAACAACAACATGACGGAATTTGGCAGTACAACTGTAAAGTCTTCCCAAGTCTGGTTGTTTTTTAGAGACTCTGCCATAACCCTGAACAGGACAATTGCACCATCTGCCATGCCAGCATCAGCAGGCTTAGCAAAACTACCAGCTTGACCACCACCAGCATGATCAGGCACATGGCAGCAAAGCACCCGACCTTGTGGGCAGAACCAGAGGCTCTGCAGTGTCTGCAGGAGACACCACTGCTTCTTTCACTGTTGTGCGTGCAAGCCAATCCCCTGTCCATGGTGCATGCACAGATGGCTCCTGCCCTGCAGGCCACAGTATTAAATTCACACATTTCTTGTCTGCTTGTGCTCGAAATGTTGCTTTTTAAGCTCGTGGAGATGAAAGCTTTCCTCAACCTGATGCCGGCGGCCATCCCTAGGTACTCGGTCGCCAGCCACCATTATTTCTCCCGGTGTGAAATCCTGGCATTACACAAGCATGTATTCCACAACATTACCCGTGCCCTCAACAATGCTAGTACACCTAACCACGGACATGTGGACAAGTGCTTGCAGGAAGGGACAGTACATCTCACTGATGACACACTGGGTTAACATAGTGGAAGCCAGAACCCAGTTGGACTTTGGGATGGAACACATTCTCCCGATGCCAAGGATTGCTGGCCCTATGCCAATCAGGGCTGCCCCCACAATCTACAGCTCCTGCACCTCCTTCTTCTCTTCCTTCTCCTCTTCACCCTCCATCTCGGAAATGACCACATCAGTCTCAAGCTGGAAGCACTGCAGCACTGCCTCAGCCAAGTGGCAACAGGCTGTGCTGAAGCTAATGTGCTTAGGAGACAAGAGTTGTGGACAGCTCTGAAAAAGCAGTCAGATTTGTGGCTGACCCTACAGGCAGGCATGTTCATGTGTGATGATGGCCGGAACCTGGTGGCAGCTCTGAGGCAAGGCGAGCTCACACATGTACCATGCCTGGCCCATGTCCTTAACCTCATTGTTCAACGATTTCTCAAAAGCTACTCAGAGCTGCCGAATCTTCTTGTCAAAATATGCTGCCTGTGTGCCCATTTTACAAAGTCAGCTACAGCTTCAGCCGCCCTTGCTGTGCTTCAGCAGCGTTTGCAGTTTCTGGCTCACCGACTGGTGTGTGATGTTCCCACACATTGGAACTCTACACTGCATATGTTGGAAAGGATTTGTAAGCAGAAGAGGGCAGTTGTTGACTACCAGCATCAACAAGGCCATCGGTATTCAGTTCAGACTACACACATAATACCTCAGGAGTCGACATGGATGTCAGACATATGTACAATCCTGCAAAACTTTGAGGAGTCCACCAAGATGGTGAGCTGTGATGATGCCATAATTAGCATCACCATCCCACTTCTCTGTGTTCTGAAATGCTCTCTGCTCACAATCAAAGAGGATGCATTGCAGGCGGAGCATAATGAAATGGAGCAAGGAAGAATACAAGGTGATTACACACAGCCCAGCCTCAAGTCATCACAACGTGGATTGGTAGACAATGAGGAAGAGGAGGAGGAGGAAGAACAGGAGCTGCTTTCATGCGGTATAGATGGTACTACAAGGACAGCTGTCATACTGTCTGTTCAGCGTGGATGGCCTCAGGACAGAGAGGATGAGAAAAAGGAGGACACCTTGGTCAGTCGTCCTGTTGGTGAGGACACGAAAGGCTTGCCTGTTACTAGTCTGGCACACATGGCTGACTTTATGTTGCGCTGCCTTTCCCATGACCCTCACATTATGAAAATTTATTGTGACAGTCATTACTGGTTGGTGACACTTCTAGACCCACTCTACAAGGAGAACTTTCAATCTCTTTTTCCAGAGGCATACAGGTCTACTAAAATGGTGCAGAACCAGAGGGCCATTGTTGCCAAATTATTAAAAATATTGCCATCTGAAAACGCTGGTGGCAGACTTCACAATTCGTTGGACAACCAAGGAGTACAGGTGAGAGACACAACTCCAATCCAGCAGAGGCAGGGGAACACTGGCAAAGTTCTGGGATAGTTTTCTCAGACCCTCCCATTGACCTGGCCCTGATGCGCGGGGTAATGTCACAAGGAATGGAATGTTTCTGAAGATGCGGAGGGAGTACCTTGGTGACTGTACCAACATCCTCCGTGATTCCGCTGTGCCTTTTAATTATTGGGTATCCAAGCTGGACATGTGGCATGAACTGGCTCTCTAAGCTTTGGAGGTCCTGGCCTGCCCTGCCACTAGCATTTTGTCAGAGTGGATTTTTAGTGCAGCTGGTAGAGTTATAACATATAACGCATTCGCCTGTCAAATGAAAATGCAGACAGGCTGACTTTCACAAAAATGAACAAGGGTTGGATTGGGCCAGACTTCTCTAGACCACCAAATGATAACAGCGAAACATAACCTCCAATACAGTGTCTTTTTGGGAGTTGTATTCCCATGCACCTCTTCACACCCACACATGGGTGTATGCTTCTTAATTTTGGCTATTTGCTGTTAGCCTTCTCCTTTTCCTCATCCTCATCATCCACCACTGCTAGATCACCAGGGTGAACGTGTTCCTTGATGCAACAGCCACACTTATTTTTAAGGGTGTTTAGGATACCCGTAAAAAAAAAGTTGACACAGTAGGTTGATGCTTACCCCCCAGGGGATAATGTTTGACAATCCATACACTTAGTGTAAGTATAGGAGACCCGCTCCTTTATATTGGGAAAAGATTAATAGGAGGGCATCCTCCAGGTCTCTTCAGACACCACCACTAGAACACCAGAGCAAACGTGTTCCATAGTGCAACAGCCTCTATAATTTTTTGCAAGTATTGTTATGATGCCCGTAATTAAAAAAAAAAAATGTTGATTTGTATCCCCAAGGGAAAATGTTTTTCAGACCATACCAGCTCCTTTATAATGGGAATATTTTTTTTATGAGGCCCTTAGCCACATCTCTTTCAAGGGGCATTGGAGTGCCTCCTAATTTTTTGCAGACCTTGCATTCACTGCATAGGCAAACACTATAGGAGTCCCACTTCCTAATAATGGGAACATTGTTTTCAGGATGTCCACCACTGTGTCTGTTCCAAGGGTTATTGGGGCGTGTGTAACTTTGTGGCAGGGCAGTCCTTGCATTCAATGTGCATGTAACTTTGTGGCAAGGCAGGCCTTGCACTCAATGAATAGGCTAACCATATGGCAGTACCAAATGAAAAAAATGGAAACTATGGTTTCATGTGGCCATCCAGTACATCGTTTCAAAGGGTTATTGGTGTGCGTGTAACTTTGTGGCAAGGCGGGAATTGCATTCAATGCATAGACAAACGTTATGGGAGACCCACTGTCTTATAATTGGAACATTTTTTCAGGAGGCCCTCCTGCACATCTCTTCAAAGGGGTATTGGGGTGCGTTCTAATTTTTGGCAGCCCAGCCACTCACTGCATAGGCAATAACAGTATAAGAGACCCACTGTTTAAAAATGGCCCTTTAAGAGTATTAATGCCGCCAGATGGCCCTATCAAAATTGGCTTTGTGACTTTCAGAGTCCCTCCTTCATAAATGAAACAAGATGTGCCTGATGTGTCACACACCACATGGCCAGCTAAGGTTGTAAAGAGTTAAAATTACTTTTCCCAGTGAATGCATTTGTCTTGGTTGAAAGCAATGCTAAAGTTGAAAAACGCATCAAAAACCTACGTGTGAAAATAGCCCAAGTGGTGGAGGTACATTTTCGGGGGGGGGGGTGTATTTATTTTGCCATGCACACAGATTATTATCCTGGAAAGGATGTTCCTTGACATATCTCCCAGGAAAATCCATTTTGGCTTCACTTTTGTATGCTTTAGTGTGCACCTGTAAAAGTCATGTAAGACTCTGACAACAAAGGCAGGAGTCAGAAATGCTTCAAGTGGTCTTCCCTATGATGTTCCCATATCAAATGAGCATTGTTACTATTGATTTCTGACAGTTTTAGACCATAAAAATACCTCCGTGGGGGGTCACGTCAAAAAAGCTCGGGTTTCCCATAGTCTTACGTTGGGATCGTTGCTTGGGTCGAGTACCCGAGCATTCCAATTTGCTCAAAACGAGCACCCGAGCATTTCAGTGCTCACCCATCACTAGTTTTACTCTTTGCATTGCAGAACTGAAATAAATTAACTTTTTGATGATATTATAAGTTTGTGAGAAGTACCTGTGTTTATATATATATATATATATATATATATATATATATATTATTAATGAAACTGAAAACTAATGTGAAATATTCTGACTCTACTTTCAGAATTTTCCTTTGCTAACTTTGTCTCTGTACTCTGATCTCAATACAATTCTGTTTGATTCATGGCTTCTTTCAATTGCTACTGTTCTGGCATTTTCTTCAGTTCTCAAGAGGGTTACTTACTACCAGTGGCAAAAGAGACAACCCTGAGGGCCCCTTCTGGTAAAATTACAACTTGACTATTTATTTAAGTAAAATAAGATAGAAAGCATAGGTTACCAATAGAATTGCAATCTAATAAAAACATGGGAAAGGTAACATTTGCAAGTGTAAATTACTTTCTTGAAGGTACAAATTATTCGTACTATATTACTGAAAATCAGTTTTAATATAGGAATTTATTCGGATTAGCTCAATTGGGTTCAGAAAGATACTTTATAAAATAATCCTTTTGATTAAACACTGAGACTATATAGACTTGTTCAAAATTAACTATGTTTCTATTTTTTATTGTTATCAATTAATCATTGATGTCAATTACTAATACTAATTGTATTGAAATGTATTTAGTTCAGTAGCTATTTTTATAAGAACATATTAATGAATTAACCAGTAATATATAAGATATCCTTTTTTATTCCCTAACATAGCTGTGTTAAGGCGAACGGTTTTTTTTTCAGATGAATTGTATTTCTTTGTGAGTGGACGCATTTTGGAGTACATATAAGTTGTTACCTGAATTTTATTAACTCTTTATGGTAGGAAATATTGAGAAAAAACAGCAGCTCTGTTGTTTTTTGAATTTACCAGATCTCAAACCTAAATTTTATTCAAGTGAATGAATGACATGAAAATCCGATGTTTCCTTCTCTGTCATCTGTGTGACAGCGCGGGAAACACAGGCTCTGATTGTTAGGGTTGGCGGAATGCACCGAGTATATATATATATATATACATAAATAGGTGCGTTCGCAGCCCGGGGTCCACCGTGCAGGAGAGGAACCTGCTGCTGGCAAATGGCGACGCTATATGGCTGTATAAGCGAACTCTGTTAACTCCACAGAGTCGCTAGAAATAAGAGGCTGTGCCCTGTTAGCGTCACAGGAGAACACAGCTAACTGCTGAGCTGATGGCAGTCAGTGGTCACGCACCCAGAAAAGCACACAAACACTCCTTACCGGAGGTGCTGGTATTTTAGGGGCTTATTTCAGTCGGGTCCCAGAACACATACATGCAAACTCCTCACCGGAGGAGCCGGTATTCTAGGGGCTTATTTCAGCCGGGTCTCTGAATACACACATAGAGGCACAACCATAAATAACAAGCTCATGACATGAGGTAATACTAGCGCTTGGCTGTGCGGCCATGCAAACCTTTTATCGCTGCAGCAGCTTCAAGACCTTCCTAGGGAACCAATGGAAGATGCTACAGTACCTGAGCAACTTCAGGACCTTCCTAGAGTACCAATGATAGCTGCTTCAGCACCTGAGCATGTGACCCCTGACCTCCAATGAGAGGTCTTACCTTGGGCATGCTTAGTGTGTGCAAGGCAGGACTTAGTCCCAGAAAAGCCTGCTCGTCGCTGACCAGTGCAGGCTCCAACAGCAGAGCCTGGAAAGGCAGCAGTAACCCTTTGCACAGTATGAGACTGAGCGAGACGCTGGGACCAACGTCTCCGCTGAGCAGACTCCACTGCAGTCGATGTAGAATGGGAGATCGCAGCAGGCATGGCTTGAGTTTCCCCCTGTGCAGCTGCGGGAACTCAACTCCTAACACTGATTGGTCATAAGTTCGTTACCGCTGGTCAGAGCGCTGCGATTCCCACTCTGTAATACAGATGATAGCGTGTGAACCAGCAACTGTGACCGGTGGTAAAAAGGTTATTGCCGGTCATAGGCATCTGCTAATGAGAGTTCTACTCTCATCATCATATGCCCAGTCTCACTGATAGCAACCAGAGCAGGTGTACCATGATGAGAGTATTTATCAGTCGGTGCCTGTGCAATAAATTAATAAAATAAAAAAATGGAGAGGGGTCCCCTCTATTTTTGCTAACCAGCGCAGGCAAAATTGACAGCTGCAGGCTGAAGCCCTCAGCTTTCAGGATTATCTTTGTTGGTTATTAAAAATAGAGGGGTCCACATGTTTTTAATGTTTTGTAATCAATTAATTAAATAATTTAAAAATTGCCATTGGGACGCCACATTTTTGAAAACCAGCCAAGTCAAAGCAGACAGCTGAGGGCTGGTAATATCAGACTGGGAAGGGGTCATGGATATTGGATATTCCAGTGGTTTGCCTGCCTCTTTCTACTTACCCTGGTGTAGTGGCAAGTGTGGTAATATCTGTCAGATGCATGTTGTGGGACAAATGAATTATCAGGGGCAGGTGAGGAACATGGTGTTTATTATTTTTAATTTTACAGTAATAAATAGGTAAGAGAGGGTGGGGAGTGTTTCTTACAAATAAAGGAGTCTGTGTTTTCATTTTAAATGAAGGACTTTTCTCTGTGTTTGTGTTTTTATTACATGTGACTGTGGGGTTAGTAATGGGGGTCTCTTACAGACGCCTCTCCGTTATTAACCAGTGGCTTTGATGTCAGCTGACATTACAAAGCTAACATTACCCCACTTGCCATCGCACCAGAAAAAGTGGGAACAGCTAAGCAAAGCGCCAGAATTGGTGCATCTAATACAGTTAGGTCCATATATATTTGGACAGAGACAACATTTTTCTAATTTTGGTAATGGACATTACCACAATGAATTTTAAACAAAACAATTCAGATGCAGATGAAGTTCAGACTTTCAGCTTTCATTTGAGGGCATCCACATTAAAATTGGATGAAGGGTTTAAGAGTTTCAGCTCCTTAACATGTGCCACCCTGTTTTTAAAAGGACCAAAAGTAATTGGACAGATTCAATAATTTTAAATAAAAGGTTAATTTCTAGTACTTGGTTGAAAAACCTTTGTTTGCAATGACTGCCTGAAGTCTTGAACTCATGGACATCACCAGACGCTGTGTTTCCTCCTTTTTGATGCTCTGCCGCGCCTTCACTGCGGTGGTTTTCAGTTGCTGTTTGTTTGTGGGCCTTTCTGTCTTAAGTTTAGTCTTTAACAAGTGAAATGCATGCTCAATTGGGTTGAGATCAGGTGACTGACTTGGCCATTCAAGAATATTCCACTTCTTTGCTTTAATAAACTGCTGGGTTGCTTTGGCTTTATGTTTTGGGTCATTGTCCATCTGTAGTATGAAACGACGACCAATCGGTTTGCTGCATTTGGCTGGATCTGAGCACACAGTATGTCTCTGAATACCTCAGAATTCATTTGGCTGCTTCTGTCCTGTGTCACATCATCAATAAACACTAGTGACCCAGTGCCACTGGCAGCCATGCATGCCAAAACCATCACACTGTCTCCGCCGTGTTTTACAGATGATTTGGTGTGCTTTGGATCATGAGCTGTACCATGCCTTTGCCATACTTTTCTCTTTCCATCATTCTGGTTGAGGTTGATCTTGGTTTCATCTGTCCAAAGAATGTTATTCCAGAACTGTGCTGGCTTTTTTAGATGTTTTTTAGCAAAGTCCAGTCTAGTCTTTTTATTCTTGATGCTTATGAGTGGCTTGCACCGTGCGGTGAACCCTCTGTATTTACTTTCATGCAGTCTTTTCTTTATGGTAGATTTGGATATTGATATGCCTACCTCCTGGAGAGTGTTGTTCAATTGGTTATCTGTTGTGAAGGGGTTTCTCTTCACCATGGAGATTATTCTGCGATCATCCATCACTGTTGTCTTCCATGGGTGCCCAGGTCTTTTTGCATTGATGAGTTCACCAGTGCTTTCTTTCTTTCTCAGGATGTACCAAATTGTAGATTTGGCCACTCCTAATATTGCAGCAATTTCTTGGATGGATTTTTTCTGTTTTCGCAGTTTAAGGATGGCTTCTTTCACCTGCATGGAGAGCTCCTTTGACCGCATGTTTACTTCACAGCAAAACCTTCCAAATGCAAGCACCACCACCTCAAATCAACTCCAGGCCTTTTATCTGCTTAATTGAGAATGACATAACGAAGGGATTGCCCACACCTGTCCATGAAATAGCCTTGGAGTCAATTGTCCAATTACTTTTGGTCCCTTTAAAAACAGGGTGGCACATGTTAAGAAGCTGAAACTCCTAAACCCTTCATCCAATTGTAATGTGGATACCCTTAAATGAAAGCGGAAAGTCTGAACTTCAACTGCATCTGAATTGTTTTGTTTAAAATTCATTGTGGTAATATCTGTAACCAAAATTAGAAAAATGTTGTCTCTGTCCAAATATATATGGACCTAACTGTAGATGCGCCTTTTCTGGGGTTGCTGCTTGTTTCTACTTTTAGGCTGGGGAGGGTGAATATCCATGGCCCTTTCCCAGTCTGAGAATACCAGCCCTTAGCAGTCTGCTTTAACTTGGCTGAAAATTGCCAAAAATTGGCAGGACATCATGCCGCTTTTTTAATTGTTTGTTTAAAAAAATAAACAAAAGGGCTTGAGGACCCCTCTATTTTTAATAAACAGCCAAGATAAAGCTAACAGCTGAGGGCTGCAGCCCACAACTGTCGATTTTCCCGGAGCTAGTTAGCAAAAATAGATGGGATCTCAAGTCATTTTTTTATTTTATTTATTGCACTGGTGCTGGCTGAAGAATATTATCATCATCTTACACCTGCTCTCTATGCTATCCGTGAGACCAGGCATACGAAGTTGAGAGAAGTACTCTTATCAGCCAACACCTGTGACCAGCGGTAACCTTTTTTACCCCTGGTGAAAGTTACTAGTTTATATGCTGTCGCATGAGAACTGCAGTACTCTGATCGGCGGTAAATTATTTAGCCATTGTTTCTCTATCATGCATCAGGGTCTGTTCAAGGATGCTAGATGTTCGGTATGGACCCCAAATTTTACCGTTCAAGTTCACCCATTCCTACTACAGTAATCATATATTGCAAAAATACAGTGAACTTTATTTTGTTGGTAAGCACAATTTTGCTGATATAAAATGTGTTTGTTTTGCGTAGCCACATTCTGAAACCAATACATTTTCAAATCTTCTGTCAATGGAACTGTGTGAATGCTTTTTTTTGCTGTTGTTTTCAGTGTTACGATTTTCTGATGTGTATTTTTTATTACACTTTTTGGAGGTGAAATGCACAAAAATAGACCGCAATTCTGGGAAAAAAAGGTTTCACTTAATGACTGTTCACTAGTCAGTATAATTTACTTATTAACTTCATTGAGCAGATCTAAACTTTAAATGACAAAACAACATTTGCCTAGTTTTCTTCTTTTGCTAATTTTACACTAAAAATAATCATCTTAAAAAAATAAATATTTTGGGTGTTTACCACATTCTCATAACTTTTTTACTTTTCCATATACTGAGTTTTATGAGCAAGACAAGATTTTGTTTTCAATGGTGCCATTTTTTGAATTTACATATACAGGGATAATGGGGTGCACTCAGGTCAGGGACAAGAAGGTGCTGGTAAAACAGACCGTGTGGTCCAGTCAATCAAATAGAGAAAAATTACCGCACACAATACTGGTATGATGCAGAAAAAGGTATATGCCAGATTTATTCAAACAAAGAAACAAAATGGTTGCCACAGATTTTTGCAGACGGAAATATACATGCAAACAGAAACCCAACGTTTCGACCCTTCTGGGTCTTATTCATGGGGTTACTGGGGAGACAAGGAGACATCATAAGTGGCTGTTTGTCATATAGCATAATAATCATGAAAGAAAAACCTCAATAACCAAGAAATTAATAAGTAATACCTAAAAGTCAAAAGTGAAACACACCAATAAACATGCAAGGAAACAATATATACAATGATACATAAAACTTATTAAAAGCCGCCAATAATGGTGGAGGGCTGGCGGTAAGGAGCAACGTCAGCTACTATGATTACATTTGGTAAGCAATGGCAAGAAGAACACAAGTAGTTTACCTCTAATCCTTTGATACAAATAGACAAGAGTGGCAATAGTAGAAGGTAGGCAACCAATTCCTCTAAAGCATAACCTGTCATCATGATAAAACATGTAATGTATAGGTAGGTGGACAGTTTATATTGAGGAGTCATACTACACTCGTTAGTGGGGGAAGGGGGTCCGGAGATCCCAAATAAGTATAGTCTAGCCCAGGAGATCTGATATGTATATGAACAGGGTGGTGTCTATAAATCTAGTGGTAGAGTCCCCATACTAATGAACCTTGTGTTAAAAAAGGAATGTAGGTAAGGGTCCCAAAAGCGGCATCATAATTAAGGAAGGTTATGGGTAGAAAGCCGTGACACTTTAACCCTCCGTCACATACAACTGATCTGACAGGCGCTTCTCTTTTACTTTCATTTCTCCTTCCTCACCAGATTGTAAGGAAACCCCCTCCCTCCAGGTAGTCTCCTGTCTCTTGAAGGTCTGTGAAACCTGATATCACAGTTGGATTTCAGAGCTTCAGGGGAGAGGATATAGCTGCACAGATCTCTCAGGCTCATTGTATGTGAATACGTCACATTCAGTAAGGTTGGTATTTTATGTTTTTATTCATCACAATAGTTTATTTAGCTTGTTTTATGAATGTATAGCACAAAATGTGAGGATATTTCATAGAAATAAGGGAGATTTTATAAAAGAAAGTGTGCTGCTCAGGCATATACAGTAGTTCCCTAACATATTCCTTCTCTTGCTTCAGATTATCTGCTGAAATGGAGAGGAAAATGTACAATTTATCCAAACAACTTGATGTTGAGGAAGTAACAAACATGCTGTTAGATGATAGAGACCTCACACTGAATGAGGATTTAGGAGAGGAAAGTGAGATTGATTCTCATGATGAGGTGGAAGAATGTGTCCTGGATTCTGAAACAGAGCAAGATGGTGACAGTGGTGAGGATGAAGAAGTTGGATCATATTATATTGGAAAAGAACTAGTACTTGGAGAGCTACGCAGGAGAAGCGTGAAAACAATCGGTATCCCCTCTCGCCTTCAAGTTCAGCTCAAAAGGTTCCGCCCAGAAGATGATGGTGAAAAGTCACCATCTGCACCACCTCACAAAAGAAGGAGATGCACCACCTGCCAAACGGAAAGCGGAACCAGAAGGCTTTCAAATTATGAATGTCTCAAATGTCATAAAGCAATTTGCCTGACACATGCAAAAATGGTGTGTAATTCTTGCTATTTGCTCTGCAAGTGTGACTTTTCTGGGGAAACCTCAGCATCTACTTCTGATTGAATATGTTTTTAATAGTACTTAAGGTACCTTAAAATTAAGTTTGTGTTCAAAAATTTTCTTTGTACATTTTTTTGAGAGAGTCCAACTGGGGACTATTTGGCGGGAGTTTTGAAAAGTTTGTATTTCATAGTTATTAGTTTTATGTTAAGTAAATGTTTTTTTTTGCAACTGATTATGTGTAGTCTCTTTTATTACATCCCTATGAAGGTCACTGATCACTTTTAGAGCACTGAAATTGCAAACATTAGATATTATAGGTATTTTTCCAGCAGGCGCCTGACAGGCACATTGTATGTGAACTCGTTAGTCCGAATATTGTATGTGACGGAGGGTTAAAAAAATGGAAGGCCGTGGTGTTCAAGAGGTGGTAGCAGATAACACCCCCTAACATACTACGCCCAATAAATGGCAGGATGGCAAGAGCGTCGCTGGATTACCTTGTAATAGGGCCAGTATTAGGCCTCTGTGTCCCGGGTGGAGGAAGGCTGGTTGCAGGAGCCATCACACTTAAGGATGGCCTGTAACGTAAGAGGGTACCCATAGATGAATGGGCGGTGATACAGGGAAAGGAGATGGGGGGACTGGGGCTGTAGTACCTGTGTGTCCTCTGTAATGGTGTGGGGTCAGCGGCGCTCCCGCGCCCTGCTGCCGATGCTGAACAGGAGAGGAAGTGAGGGTAGACAGCGATGTCGCCCTGAAATACCGCCGGACCGGAAGTGAACGCTCCCGGACCGGAAATGACGCGACGTCATGTTTCAGAGGGAGCCGCGCATGCGCAGATGGCGCTGTAGGCTAGTAAGGGCATGGTAATGCCCAGATGTAGGAGTATTTGGTGGATGACTGCCCAATAAACACCGAGAGGGGATGTGGTGAATGAATGTCGCAGGTACGACATGGTTACCTGCATAGTATAGGCCCATAAGTGAAGCATGAGGCTCATATATGGCATGGGAGGGATGGGTTGATGCCAAAGAGACCGGACATATGGAAAATAGATGGACCAAAAAAAATCGAAAATATATAAGGGGGAAACAAGTGAATAATAATCATGAAGACCAGTGTACTAGAAATGAATGGAAATGAAAAAATGAAAAATATACTGAACCTGTTTATGTAAATAATGGTAAAAAAATAGAAAAACCAGAAAACAAAAAATAAAAAAATGGGGAATACTATGGAAAATAAAGAATAAAAAAATAAAAAAATAAAAAAATAAAAATGAAATGAAAAATAACATGAAAAATTGGAAATATGGAAAATGAACAGGGAAAAAAATAAATATTTTTAATAAACAGCCAAGATAAAGCTAACGGCTGAGGGCTGCAGCCCACAACTGTCGATTTTGCCGGAGCTAGTTAGCAAAAATAGATGGGATCTCAAGTCATTTTTTTATTTTATTTATTGCACTGGTGCTGGCTGAAGAATATTATCATCATCTTACACCTGCTCTCTATGCTATCCGTGAGACCAGGCATACGAAGTTGAGAGAAGTACTCTTATCAGCCAACACCTGTGACCAGCGGTAACCTTTTTTACCCCTGGTGAAAGTTACTAGTTTATATGCTGTCGCATGAGAACTGCAGTACTCTGGTCGGCGGTAAATTATTTAGCCATTGTTTCTCTATCATGCATCAGGGTCTGTTCAAGGATGCTAGATGTTCGGTATGGACCCCAAACTTTACCGTTCAAGTTCACCCATTCCTACTACAGTAATCATATATTGCAAAAATACAGTGAACTTTATTTTGTTGGTAAGCACAATTTTGCTGATATAAAATGTGTTTGTTTTGCGTAGCCACATTCTGAAACCAATACATTTTCAAATCTTCTGTCAATGGAACTGTGTGAAGGCTTTTTTTTGCTGTTGTTTTCAGTGTTACGATTTTCTGATGTGTATTTTTTATTACACTTTTTGGAGGTGAAATGCACAAAAATAGACTGCAATTCTGGGAAAAAAAGGTTTCACTTAATGACTGTTCACTAGTCAGTATAATTTACTTATTAACTTCATTCTGCAGATCTAAACTTTAAATGACAAAACAACATTTGCCTAGTTTTCTTCTTTTGCTAATTTTACACAAAAATAATCATCTTAAAAAAATAAATATTTTGGGTGTTTACCACATTCTCATAACTTTTTTACTTTTCCATATACTGAGTTTTATGAGCAAGACAAGATTTTGTTTTCAATGGTGCCATTTTTTGAATTTATACAACCCCTGGCAAAAATTGTGGAATCACAGGCCTTGGAGAATATTCATTCAGTTGTTTAATTTTGTAGAATAAAAGCAGATCACAGACATGGCACAAAACTAAAGTCATTTCAAATGGCAACTTTCTGGCTTTAAGAAACACTAAAAGAAATCAAGAACAAAAAATGTGGTAGTCAGTAATGGATACTTTTTTTAACCAAGCATATGGGAAAAATTATGGAATTACTCAATTCTGAGGAAAAAATTATGGAATCACCCTGTAAATTTTCGCACCCAAAAATAACACCTGCATCAAATTAGATCTGTTCATGCATCTAAAAAGGAGTGATCACACCTTGGAGAGCTATTGCACCAAGTGGACTGCCATGAATCATGGTGTCAGGACTCTGGATTCCCTGTTTTATTTGCTGTACTGTTTGCCTTTTTCCAAGATGGCATCTGCTGCCTCGCTTCTGCCCATATGATCCACCTTCCCTGTCTTTATAACCCTGGCTCACATCCCACTCCTTGCTTGTGTATTCTGCTAGTATTCCTGGATTGTGCTGCAAGAGACTTTCCTGCTTCAGATACTCCGGCTCTGCCTCCTCAGCAAACCTTTCCAGCTCTCAGAGGTGTTTGTGCTGCAAGCTGTTTGCCTGTATTACTCTGCATCCTCCTTCTGCCTGCGTGGACATGTAAGCTCTGCCTGCTGCAGCTATCTAGTTTGGTATCGGTTACCAGTTTATTTGACTGTTTCTGGACTCAAAGCTCTTCTCTGCTAGACTCTTTTCTAGTGACTGCGAGCCCTGGTATGAACTGTGTTCTATAATCTGCTTTACTCCAGAGAGTGGTGCGCCCATAAGACTTTGCCCGCAGTGGAGCTGCAAATGAACTAGTCCTAAGAAGGACTTTGTTTACCATTCACTTGAACTTATGTGCACATGCTGCATCCACGTTTGTGCATATAAACACTGACTCTGCCTGCAGCAGAGCTGCAATGTATCTTCTCCTGATATCACCTTGTTTGCTGTGTTTTGTACTTGCTCACGCCTTGCACCTGTGTTTATTGAATTATACAGACTGTTAAGGCTAGCGGAATGCACCGAGTAAATAGAGATGTTTTTATTGATATTGGTGCGTTCGCAGCCTGGGGTCCACTGTGCAGGAGTACCTCCTGCTAGCAAACGGCGGTACTATATGGCGGTATGAAAAACACCAAAAAAGGACACATTCAAGAAAAAAAACACCAAAAAACAGGCAAAGATGCTTACCTGTCTAAATAGGCCTCAATACAAATGCACAAGCAGGGTGCAGCGGACCCAAACAAAATAGCAAATGCACAGGTGCAATACCTAATGAAACAGCCAGCCTTCAATAAGGGTTTGGCCGTGTGGTACACCAATGCACTAAGATAAAATACTCTGTATGTGGCGTGTTCACACAAGGAATACAAAGCATCTGGCTACAGCCTATTAATGACGCCATATGGCGGGCTGCCCAGTGCTAAAAATGCATCCCGTGTGAACAGAGGCCACAGTGTACAGAACAATTTGGGCCCAGCTGCACCCTGCAAAAAATATACGTGCAAAAAAACATATAAATATATGTAAGGTATTAGTTGATATTAGGGCCATAATATGGAAGCTGGCAACCCACGCCAAGGGTCCTTACGTATTGCCAGTCCTACTCTAACATGAAAAACACCAAAAAAGGACACATTCAAGAAAAAACACCAAAAAACAGGCAAAGATGCTTACCTGTCTAAATAGGCCTCAATACATTAGGTATTGCACCTGTGCATTTGCTATTTTGTTTGGGTCCGCTGCACCCTGCTTGTGCATTTGTATTGAGGCCTATTTAGACAGGTAAGCATCTTTGCCTGTTTTTTGGTGTTTTTTATATGGCGGTATGGACTAACTCAGTTAATTCACCGAGTAGCCATGAAAGAAAAGCACTGTGCCCTGTTAGACTCCACAGAGGCACAGGCTAACTGCCCAAACAGAGAGCAGTCAGTGGTCACGCATGCACACAAAACTCCTCGCCGGAGGTGTCAGCATTCTAGGGGCTTATTTCAGCCAGGTCCCTGAACACACTCACACGTGACCACACTGGCGCAAAGCACATAACAAAAGACAATACTAGCGCATGGCCGTGCGGCCATGCATGCCTTAAATGGTTGCAGCACGTATAGGAACTTCCTAGAAGGACCAATGAGAGGCTGCCACAGAGCGTGAGCACTCACAGGGCCTTCCTGAAGGACCAATGACCTTAGCTGCAGTATCTGATCATGTGACCCTCGATCTCCACTGAGAGATCTTACTCTGGGCATGCTCAGAACGTGAAAAGCAGGACTTAGTCCCAGAAGCGTCTGCTCGCCGCTGCCCAGCACTGACTTCAATGGCAGAAGCAGGAAATGCAGCAGTAACTCTTTGCACAGAGTCACCAGAGTCAGACTGAGCGAGACGCTGGGACCGACATCTCTGCTGAGCAGGCTCCACTGTGGCAGGAGAAGAATGGGAGACCACAGCGGAGATGGCCCGAGATTCCCCCTGTGCAGAGGCAGGAACTTGACCCCTAACACAGACTTTACACTTTACTTTGGTTCTGCTGCCTTATTTGTCTCAAGCCAAGAGATTCCTGAGTGTTCGACTATAATTGTTACATCTGGCTCCAACACGAGAGAGGTTAATTGAAACAAAGGAGAGGATTATCAAACTCTTAAAACAGGGTAAATCATCATGAAATGTTGCAAAAGATGTTGGTTGTTCACAGTCAGCTGTGTCTAAAGTCTGGACCAAATACAAATAACATGGGAAGGTTTTTAAAGGCAAACATACTGGTAGACCAAGGAAGATATCAAAGCGTCAAGACCAGAAATGTAAAGCAATATGTCTCCAAAACAGGAAATGCACAACAAAACAAATGAGGAACGAATGGGTGGAAACTGGAGTGAATGTCTGTGACCGAACTGTAAGAAACCGCCTAAAGTGTTGTGAATTCTGTGGCCAAGCTCCCTCCTGTGGTCGTGAGTGGTACTGCGGCTGGTTCTGTCTATAAGCTTCCTTTGGTGGATGACAGTGGTACTGCGGCTTCTGAGTTTCCTTCCTCAGGTGATGAGGTTAAGTCGTTAGGTGCTGCTCTATTTAACTCCACCTGGTGCTTTGATCCTGGCCTCCAGTCAATGTTCTAGTATTGGTCTTGCTTCCTCCTGGATCGTTCCTGTGGCCTGTCTTCCTGCATAAGCTAAGTTCTGCTTATGTTATTTTTGTTTGCTATATTTTCTGTCCAGCTTGCTATATTGGTTTTTCTTGCTTGCTGGAAGCTCTGAGACGCAGAGGGTGCACCTTCGTACCGTTAGTCGGTGCGGAGGGTCTTTTTGCCCCTCTGCGTGGTTGTTTGTAGGTTTTTGTGTTGACCGCAAAGCTATCTTTCCTATCCTCGGTCTATTCAGTAAGTCGGGCCTCACTTTGCTAAATTTATTTAATCTCTGTGTTTGTATTTCATCTTTACTCAGTCATTATATGTGGGGGGCTGCCTTTTCCTTTGGGGAATTTCTCTCAGGCAAGGTAGGCTTATTTTTCTATCTTCAGGGCTAGTTAGTTTCTCAGGCTGTGCCGAGTTGCATAGGGAGCGTTAGGCGCAATCCATGGCTACCTCTAGTGTGGTGTGATAGGATTATGGATTGCGGTCAGCAGAGTTTCCACGTCTCAGAGCTCGTCATATGTTTTTGGTAAATGTCAGGTCACTTTGTGTGCTCTGAACTTCAAGGTCCATTGTGGTTCTGAATTACCTGTTCATAACACTAAAGGAAATGGGATTTACATACAGAAAAACTAAACAAAAGCCATCATTAACACCTAAACAGAAATAAATAAGGTTACAATGGGCTAAGGAAAAGCAATCATGGACTGCATATTCATATTCAGTGATAAATCGCAAATCTGCATTGAGCAAGGTGATGATGCTGGAACTTTTGTTTGGTGCCGTTTCAATGAGATTTGTAAAGATGACTGCCTGAAGAGAACATGCCCATTTCCACAGTCATTGATGATATGGGGCTGCATGTCAGGTAAAGGTACTGGGGAGATGGCTTCCATTACATATTTAATAAATCCACAAGCTTATGTTGATATTTTGGACACTTTTCTTATCCCATCAATTAAAATGATGTTTTAGGATGATGAAATAATTTTTCAAGATGATAATGCATCCTGCCATAGAGCAAAGACTGTGAAACTATTACTTGAAAAAGACACATAAGGCCAATGTCATTGCCTGCAAATACTCTTTGGTGAAAGTTGAAGAAAATGGTCCATGACAAGGCTCCAACCTGGAAAGCTGATCTGGCAACAGCAATCAGAGAAAGTTGGAGCCAGATTGATGAAGACTAGGGTTGAGCGAAACGGATCGGTCATTTTCATAAGTCGCCTACTTTTGGCAAAGTCGGGTTTCATGACTGAAGAGCTGACAGATCCTATATATACCGCACCACAGAGGACACATCCTCTATATACAGTGGGGCAAAAAAGTATTTAGTCAGTCAGCAATAGTGCAAGTTCCACCACTTAAAAAGATGAGAGGCGTCTGTAATTTACATCATAGGTAGACCTCAACTATGGGAGACAAACTGAGAAAAAAAAATCCAGAAAATCACATTGTCTGTTTTTTTAACATTTTATTTGCATATTATGGTGGAAAATAAGTATTTGGTCAGAAACAAAATTTCATCTCAATACTTTGTAATATATCCTTTGTTGGCAATGACAGAGGTCAAACGTTTTCTGTAAGTCTTCACAAAGTTGCCACACACTGTTGTTGGTATGTTGGCCCATTCCTCCATGCAGATCTCCTCTAGAGCAGTGATGTTTTTGGCTTTTCGCTTGGCAACACGGACTTTCAACTCCCTCCAAAGGTTTTCTATAGGGTTGAGATCTGGAGACTGGCTGGGCCACTCCAGGACCTTGAAATGCTTCTTACGAAGCCACTCCTTCGTTGCCCTGGCGGTGTGCTTTGGATCATTGTCATGTTGAAAGACCCAGCCACGTTTCATCTTCAATGCCCTTGCTGATGGAAGGAGGTTTGCACTCAAAATCTCACGATACATGGCCCCATTCATTCTTTCATGTACCCGGATCAGTCGTCCTGGCCCCTTTGCAGAGAAACAGCCCCAAAGCATGATGTTTCCACCACAATGCTTTACAGTAGGTATGGTGTTTGATGGATGCAACTCAGTATTCTTTTTCCTCCAAACACGACAAGTTGTGTTTCTACCAAACAGTTCCAGTTTGGTTTCATCAGACCATAGGACATTCTCCCAAAACTCCTCTGGATCATCCAAATGCTCTCTAGCAAACTTCAGACGGGCCCGGACATGTACTGGCTTAAGCAGTGGGACACGTCTGGCACTGCAGGATCTGAGTCCATGGTGGCGTAGTGTGTTACTTATGGTAGGCCTTGTTACATTGGTCCCAGCTCTCTGCAGTTCATTCACTAGGTCCCCCCGCATGGTTCTGGGATTTTTGCTCACCGTTCTTTTGATCATTCTGACCCCACGGGGTGGGATTTTGCGTGGAGCCCCAGATCGAGGGAGATTATCAGTGGTCTTGTATGTCTTCCATTTTCTAATTATTGCTCCCACTGTTGATTTCTTCACTCCAAGCTGGTTGGCTATTGCAGATTCAGTCTTCCCAGCCTGGTGCAGGGCTACAATTTTGTTTCTGGTGTCCTTTGACAGCTCTTTGGTCTTCACCATAGTGGAGTTTGGAGTCAGACTGTTTGAGGGTGTGCACAGGTGTCTTTTTATACTGATAACAAGTTTAAACAGGTGCCATTACTACAGGTAATGAGTGGAGGAAAGAGGAGACTCTTAAAAAAGAAGTTACAGGTCTGTGAGAGCCAGAAATCTTGATTGTTTGTTTCTGACCAAATACTTATTTTCCACCATAATATGCAAATAAAATGTTAAAAAAACAAACAATGTGATTTTCTGGATTTTTTTTTCTCAGTTTGTCTCCCATAGTTGAGGTCTACCTATGATGTAAATTACAGACGCCTCTCATCTTTTTAAGTGGTGGAACTTGCACTATTGCTGACTGACTAAATACTTTTTTGCCCCACTGTACTACACCACACAGCAGAGCAGTAATGTAGGTCCAGTGTGTGTAGTAAAATACTTACCGGTGGCTACATTCCACTGCAATTAAGAAGACAGAAGCAACGACACAGCAGCAAAAGACGGCGACTGCTGCGTATTTTATTACACATTTTATGGCGAACAGAAAAAAAGGACATTTGGCGCTCTTGAGTTGTTTCTGTTTACGGTGTTTACTGATTGGGTTAATCTATATACAGTATATAATCGTCTAAGGGGCACTTCAGTCTGTTTGTCTGTCTGTCTTTCTGTCTGTCTGTTTGTCTGTCACGGAAATCCCACGTCGCTGATTGGTCACGGCCGGCAGACCGCAACCAATCGGTGACGGGCATAGCCCGGCCTCGAATTCGCCCCTATCTACTGTCTGTCAGTGCCCCCTCCATACTCCCCTCCAGTCAGCGCTCACACAGGGTTAATGGCTGCTTTACACCGCGTTATGCCGCGGAGTAATGCAGTCCATTAATGCTGCTATTAACCCTGTGTGACCATAGCCAGCATCAATAATAAAAAGATCTAATGATAAAAGTAATAAAAAAAATAAAAAATCAATATATGCTCACCTTCTGGCGCCTTTCCTGCTCCTCGCAATGCTCCAGGACATGCATTGCGGTCTCAAGAGATGATGATGTAGCGGTCTTGCGAGACTGCTATGTCATCATTTCGCGAGACCGCAATGCATTCTTGGGACCGGAGCGTCATAAGGAGCATTGCTAAACGCCTTGCCTGGATCCGGGGGCCGACGGAAGATGAGTATACTATTTTTTATATTAATTATTTTTTTTTAACAGGGATATGATGCCCACATTGCTATATACTACGTGGGCTGTGCTATGTACTATGTGGGCTGTGTTATATACCAAGTCTCTGTGCTATATACTACATGGGCTGTGCTATATACTACATCGCTGTGCTATATACTACATTGCTGTGCTATATACTATGTGGGCTGTGTTATATACTGCATCTCTATGCTATATACTACGTGGGCTGTGCAATATATTACGTGGCTGGGCAATATACTACGTAGCTGGGTTATATACTGCATGAGCTGTGCTATATACTACGTGAGCTGTGCTATATACTATGTAGCTGTGCAATATATTATGTGGCTGGGCAACATGCTACGTGGCTGTGTTATATACTACTGGGCTATATACTATGTGAGCTGTGCTATCTACTTTGTGGCTGTGTTATATACTATATGGGCTGGGCTGTGCTATATACTACCTAGCTGTGATATATACTACATGAGCTGGGCAATATACTATGTGGCTGTGCTATATATTATGTGGCTGTGTTATATACTACATGGGCTGTGTTATATACTATGTGGCTTGTGTTATACTGTATACTATGTGGGCTGTGTTATATACTATGTGGGCTGTGCTATATACTGCGGGGCTGTGTTATACACTGCATGGGCTGTGCTATATACTGCATGGGCTGTTATACACTGCATGGGCTGTGTTATATACTACCAGAAACACATGGGCTACTTGCACATTGAACAAGTCTGTAGGGACCTGTTCACACACCACCAAGAAACTTGAAGACACAAAAGAGCACAGTGAGGTAAAAAAAATACTCTGTTGCAAAAAAAATCACAGTAATAAGCAAGTGCTAGTCAAAAGATGGAAAAAACAGGGTATTTAGTTTATGTTTTTTTTGCAAAAATAATGTATACTAAGCTGCTCCACCAATCGTCAAGGTATACCCATATAGAGCAGTCCTACCTAATGTATATTATCCCTATCCGATGTATTTGAAAACATGATCATCTGTATAGTACCTTTATAAGCAGGGTTCAGAGACAGAATATCCATGTGGACATGCTGGATGGAACAGCTTTGATGCAAATGACCCATAAGGAGTGGTGGACTCCCTAGTCTTGTAGAAACAAGAAAACAATTATAGAACCAGAAACACATGGGCTACTTGCACATTGAACAAGTCTTTGAGAACCTGTTCACACACCACCAAGAAACTTGAAGACAGAAAAGAGCACAGTGAGGTAAAAAATACTCTGTCATAAAAAAATCACATTAATAAGCAAGTGCTAGTCAAAAGATGGAAAAAACTGGGTATTTAGTTTGCAAAAAATGTATACTAAGCTGCTCCACCAATCGACAAGGTATACCCATATAGAGCAGTCCTACCTAATGTATATAATCCCTATTTGATATATATAAAAACCTGATCATCTGTATAGTACCTGTATAAGCAGGGTTCAGAGACGGAATATCCTATAGGATCTCAATATTGAAGAAACGTGAAGCCTTCTGGTTACATAACTTGGAGACCCTTGCCCCAAAAGGGTTAAACAGAGAATATGATTTACTAGCTTTCATTTAAAGTGTTTTAGTGATATGGTAATTCGTTATGCCTACGTTCTAATGATGTTTTCTCTATCTCCTTAGAGTCCCTTTGTATTGATCTACGGACCCGGTCTCCCTATGGGCACTCACTTTTTATGATGGCTCACCGCATCTGCACTCCGATTTTTTGCTCATGTAATTCATATGCACGCATCAAGCAACCTAGTACTAGTACCAATGGTGCCACCTTCTGTCTCTTTCCACCTACAGGGGTCCTACCGCTTAAGACATACCTATCACCCACACTTAACATGTCCCAATATTATGTATAGCGCTCTCTTTTTTAGACCATACAGCAGCCACATAGTAGATATATTGGTGGAATGCAAGCGCCACCCTGTGGAACGCACCACCATCTTTATGACATCACCTCCTATCCTATGTACCTCTACACCGCACCGGGACCCGCCCACTTCCAGCTGGCGTGACCTGCCCCCTTCCTGCCACCTCTTAGCGCTCAAATATGACCGGTCTCATATGGGATGCCAGACAAGCGGTGGACACCGCGTCTGCAGCGTCACCCAGCAGGTAAGAACCCAACGGACCTCTACCCTGAGTCACCGCTCGGCACATGCACTGAACCACCAATGTATTTTCACCTATACAGGCTGCTATACCAGTTATCCAAGGATACACCCTTTCCTTTTGATTAAGGGTATGTAAACTCATATACAGCACCTCACCATTTGGCCTCTTATTTATAGGACACATTTCCTTTATTCACAGAAATATCTCACCGCTTGCCCAGTCTGGCATATTTTCTTTATCTACAAAACGGTATGTGACCCCTCTAACACTTCCTCATTCTGCTTTCTACCAATATTGTGCCAAGATTGTTTTTCTTCTGATTTCCATATTCAATAAGTTTTTTAAAATAAAATTATGCCACATGGTCTCTTTTGTTCCCAATTATGGAGTCATGTATATACTTAATTTTTTTTTTTCTTTACTTTTATTGAGTCTGGTTATGTTATATTTACAGTAACTGATAAAGGTCGCGTTTTGACCAAAATGTTTTGTTACTTGAGATCGTTACTTGAGAAATAAACCACTTGCATATAAGTTGAGTGCCAGGTCTTTTTTGCAGGAATATCCATGTGGACATGCTAGATGGAACAGCTTTGATGCAAATGACCCATAAGGAGTGGTGTACTCCCTAGTCTTGTAGAAACAAGAGAACAACTATAGAACCAGAAACACATGGGCTACTTGCACATTGAACAAGTCTGTAGGAACCTGTTCACACCACCAAAGAGCTTGAAGACACAAAAGAGCACAGTGAGGTAAAAAATACTCTGTTGTAAAAAAAATCACAGTAATAAGCAAGTGCTAGTCAAAAGATGGAAAAAATAGGGTATTTAGTTGACACGTTTTTTTGCAAAAAAATGTATACTAAGCTGATCCACCAATCGTCAAGGTATACCCATATAATAATAATAATAATAATTTTATTTTTATAGTGCCAACATATTCCGCAGCGCTTTACAAATTATAGAGGGGACTTGTACAGACAATAGACATTACAGCATAACAGAAATCACAGTTCAAAATAGATACCAAGAGGAATGAGGGCCCTGCTCGCAAGCTTACAAACTATGAGGAAAAAGGGGAGACACGAGAGGTGGATGGTAACAATTGCTTTAGTTATTCGGACCAGCCATAGTGTAAGGCTCGGGTGTTCATGTAAAGCTGCATGAAACAGTTCACTGCCTAAGTATGTAGCAGTACAGACACAGAGGGCTAATAACTGCATAAAGTGTATGAGAACATGTTGCGAGGTACCTGATTATGTTGTGTTTTTTTTTTTGAATGGGCCACACAGGGATAGCTAGGTTAATGCGTTGATGTGGTAGGCCAATCTGAACAAATGAGTTTTTAGGGCACGCTTAAAACTGTAGGGATTGAGGATTAATCGTATTAACCTAGGTAGTGCATTCCAAAGAATCGGTGCAGCACGTGTAAAGTCTTGGAGACGTGAATGGGAGGTTCTGATTATTGAGGATGCTAGCCTGAGGTCATTAGCGGAGCGGAGGGCACGGGTAGGGTGGTGGACTGAGACCAGGGAGGAGATGTAGGGTGGTGCTGAGCCATGGAGTGCTTTGTGGATGAGGGTAGTAGTTTTGTACTGGATTCATACCCATATAGAGCAGTCCTACCTAATGTATATAATATGCCGGGGGCACTATATAGCCCTGTTAATGTGACCAACAACGTGGCTTGCCTTACTGGCACTATCTTAATTACATCTATTACTCTATGGTGGATGGCTTTTTCTGGTTTATTCCATAGCTGTGCTACTATATATAGCATATTGCCTGAATCCAGGTAGCTGGTGTTACTACTAACATTTCTGAAAAAGCATTAGGGCAAAGCTTCGATATATCTGTATATTCTAGCCATGATGATATATACCCCGTATGGATTGTGGACTCTATCGGTTCTTTGTTAATATACAGCCTGTCTTACTCTCTCCCTATTTTTAGGGTATTGTTATATAATTGTAGGCACATCTATATATACTTTGTGCCACTAGTGTTTGTATATATTAATATATGTGCGTTTAATAAATTTATACCTTTTTACATATTTTACGCCTTCCTCATTCTCTATTTGGTTCCATGTTGGCAGTGGAAGGGATCACTAGGTGATCATATGTTGGGCTGTTTCGCCGTAGTTGCTACCTAATGTATATAATCCCTATCTGATGTATTTAAAAACCTCATCATTTGTATAGTACCTGTATAAGCAGAGTTCAGAGACGGAATATCCATGTGGAAATGCTGGATAGAACATCGTATATAGTATATAGCAGGCTGTGCTATATACTACGTAGGCTGTGTTATACACTGCATGGGCTGTGCTATATACTATGTGGGCTGTGTTATACACTGTGTGAGCTGTGCTTTATACTGCGTGGGCTGTGCTATATACTATGCGGCTGTGCTATATGCCACGTGGGCTGTGCTATATGCTATGTGGGCTGTGTTATATGTTACTTGGCTGTGGTATATTTCTCTGCTGTATCTGTGCATCATGAATTGTGGCATGTGTTAAAGAGGGGAGCCCACTGAGACTCTTTCACCTGGGGCCCTCAAAAACCTAGAGCCGGCACTGGCTTCACTGATTGGTCACGCCAGGCTGGCCACAAACAATCAGCGACAGGCGCAGTCCGGCCGCGAATTGGTGCGGAATTTGAACCACGCTTCGCTAATTGGTCGCGCCCGGCCGGCTGAATCCTGTGTATAAATTGCATTATTCTGAAAACTTCATAAATAAACTACATACATATTCTAGAATACCCGATGCGTTAGAATCAGGCCACCATCTAGTTATTTTTATAGTTTGATAGATCGGACTTTTCTGAACCCAGCAATACCAAATATATTTATTTTCAATGGGATAAAAAAACGGTGATTTGAACTTTTAGGAATTTTTTAAATTTTTTTGTTACCTTTCACTGGTACAGTTAGCCCCCTTAGAGGACATGAAGATGCGATCATCCGATCGCATGTGCTGTTATATACAGTGATGCCACAGCATCACTGCATATAGCAGAAATCACGGTCTCCTTTCAAGCCTGGCTACAGGAAGAAGACCCCTGGCTGTCATTGCAACCCATTGGCGACCCACAATCACATCATGGGTGCAAAAGGGTGAGAGAATGATGCGCACGCATGTTGGCATGTGTTATATGCTACTTTCAGAGATTGACAGTGGCATTTAACATGCGCCATACATTTAAGGCTGATGTCGTAAAGGTGTTAATTACCTGAGGACCCCTTTTACCACTGTGTCACCCAATATCCTGTGGGCCCCCTCCCCCACTGTTTCATCTCTATTTTCCTGTGGGCCTCCTCCCCCACTGCTCCACCTCTATTTTCCTGTGGGCCCCTCCCCCACTATTTCACCTCTATTTTCCTGTGGGCCCCCTCCCCTACTGTGTCACCCAATATGCTGTGGGTCCACCCCCCACTGTTTCACCTCTATTTTCCTGTGCGCCCCCACCCCCACTATTTCACCTCTCTTTTCCTGTGGGCCCCCTCCCCTACAGTGTCACCCAATATTCTGTGGGCCCCTCCCCCACTATTTCACCTCTAATTTCCTATGGGCCTTATCAGAGAGGGAAAGGGGAGCCACAGTAAAATAGAGGTGGTAGACACAATGGTGGAGGGGGCCCACAAGAAAATTAGAATATCACTGTGGGCCCCCTCCCCTGTCTTACCCTTAGGTTGCATGGGACCCCCTCCCCTAACTGCCTCTGTGGCTGGAGATCTATTCAGGGTGCAGGCATCATATAGTTATGTACTTACAGTCACACTGACTGCAGCCATCCCTCGGCTCCTCTGTACAATATTTGGCCGTGCTGCTTGGGCAGGACAGCTGACCAATCACAGCACAGCTCCTTGCTTGAGCTTTGCTGTGAGGTCACACAAAGAAATCTAACGCTGATTGGCTGAATTGCAGCCAATCAGCATTTACACTGCTGTCCAGGGCTTCGTTGAAGAGGAGCAGAGAGACAGAGCACAGGAAACAGGTGACTGGGGGTCAGCTGTGTGTGCATGTCTTCTCTCAGACTCAGCCTCACAGTCAGCTGTTCCGCTGACTGTGCTGGCTGAAGTGAGGGTGCAGGCACACAGCTCCCTTGGCAGAGTAATAGAAGCCGACAGCGGCAGCAGGTGATATAAAGGAGCTGCGCCTACACTTCCCATCACCTGTGCCGGCTATACAATAAAGTGCGCACTGCTCCGAGCAGCTATGAGCATGCAGGTCAGGCACAAATGAAGGAGGCAGGGACTGGGGGCAGGGCCCACCGAAGGATTCTCCGGTGTCCCTGTGCCCCAGTCCGACCCTGGCCATGACTGTGATCTGCTTTTTTTTCTACAAAATTAAACAACTGAATGAACATCCTCCAACGCCAGTGATTCCATAATTTTTGTACTTTTCAGTGTCTTTTTATTTCATTTTGTTTGGGGCTAGATGAGAAAAAATAGTAACAAGGGTGTTGTTTTTCACATTTTCTCTTATTGTGTATATCATACAGGATATATATTAATTTAATTTATTTGTACAGGTCAATATGATTAGAGTGATATCCAATTTTGAAATTTTTGACATTTAACTACTTTTGCACACACAAAAAAATCACCATTTAAGAAGAGAAATTTTGTTTACATCATGCTCTAAAGGCAATAGCATTTTTAATTTATAGAACTTTGTGACAAGTTTTGTTGGTACTATTTTGGGATAGGTGCAATTTTTGATCACTTTGTATTTAATTATTTGTTAGGTGGAATGAACAATGTTACCAAAAACATCCGGAGTGGAATAGAGGTCACACAGATCCCACCACTGCTATCAGTTTGTCAGAGCAAAGCCACTCCACTGTTTCCAATTGCCAGGACAATTACTGAATTGACTGATGAGGTATATATGTGGCCTCAACTGCTTCCACTAGTAAGCCAGTTGATGGGAAACTCACAGTGAGTGTGTTGTATGTACACCTCTAATTCCAAGGCATGGTATATATATATATATATATATACACCCCCAGTATGGTCACTGCCAACTACATAACAACAAAAAGGAACAACTAGCCGACACAACCAATTGTTTATACAGGCTGATTGGACACCCGTTACAGGTAGCTTATGGCTTCAGGGGTGCTGTTTACAGAGCGAAGAGAAACAGAGCTAATAAATTTTATATATTTTGTGAAAAGAAGAGTAGGCAGTGTTTCTAAAAAAATATACAAAATGATACAAAATGGGAACAAAACAATATGATATATACAATTACATAGAATAAAAGGAATAATGAAAAATAATTCCTAAACCTCATGAAGAAGGCTGGCCCAATCCAGCCCTTGTTCATTTTTATAACAGTCAGCCTGTCAGCATTTTCAGTTGACAGGCGGATGCGCTTATCTGTTATAATTCCACCAGCAGCACTAAAAACCCGCTCTAACAAAAAGCTAGCGGCAGGGCAGGACAGGACCTCCAAGGCATAGAGAGCCAGTTCATGCCACATGTCCAGCTTGTATACCCAATAATTAAAAGGCACAGAGGAATCATGGAGGATATTGGTACGGTCAGCAAGGTACTCCCTCAGCATCTTCCCAAACATTACACTCCTTGTGACAGTACCCCATGTCTCTAGGCCAGGGTGATGGGAGGGTCTGAGAAAACTCTCCCAGAACTTTGCCACTGTTCCCCTGCCTCTGCTCGATTGGAGTTGTGTCTTTCTCGCCTGTAGTCCTTGGTTGTCCAACGAACTATGATGTTTGCTGCCAGTGTTTTCAGATGGGAATTTTTTAATAATTTCCCAACAAGGGCCCGCTGGTACTGCACCATTTTTGTAGACCTGTCTGCCTCTGGAAGAAGAGATTGAAAGATCTCCTTGTAGCGTGGGTCTAGAAGTGTCACCAACCAGTAACGAGTGTCACCGAAAATGTTCATTATGCGAGGGTCACGGGAACGGCAGCGCAACATGAAGTCAGCCATGCGTGCCAGACTGCTAACATGCAAGACTTCCATGTCCTCACTAACAGGACGACTGACCATGCTGTCCTCCTCCATGTCCTCAGGCCATACACGGTGAACTGACGGTATGACAGTTGTGCTTATAGTATTGTCTATAGTGCATGAAAGTAGCTCCTGTTCTCCTCTTCCTCTTCCTCATTGTCTACCAATCCACGTTCGCCTGCAATGCATCCTCTTTCATTGTGAGCAGAGAGCTTTTCAGAATGCAGAGAATTGGGATGGTGACGCTAATTATGGCGTCATCGCCACTCACCATCTTGGTGGAGTTCTCAAAGTTTTGTAGGATGATACATATGTCTGACATCCATGTCCACTCCTGAGGTCTTATGTGTGGAGTCTGAACTGAATAACGACAACCTTGTTGATGCTAGTAGTCAACAACTGCCATCTTCTGCTCACAAATCCTTTCCAACATATGTGTGGGGACATCACACACCAGTCGGTGAGCCGGAAGCTGCAAATGCTGCTGAAGCATGGCAAGGGCGGCTGAAGCTGTAGCTGCCTGTCTAAAATGTGCACATAGGTGACGTACTTTCACAAGCAGATCCGGCAGCCCGGGTAGCTTTTCAGAAACCACTGAACGATGAGGGTAAGCACATGGACCAGGCATGGTACGTGTTTGAGCTCACCTCACCTCAGAGCCGCCACCATGTTCCAGCCATTGTCACACACGACCATGCCTGGCTGTAGGTTCAGCGGTGTCAGCCACAAATCTGACTGTTCTTTCAGCACTGTTCGCAACTCTTCAGCATTGTGCAGTTTGTCACCTAAGCAAATTGGCTTCAGCACAGCCAGTTGCCACATAACTGAGGCAGTGCTTCCAGCTTGTGACTGATATGCTCATTTCAGAGATGAAAGCTGAGGAGGTACAAGAGCTGTAGATTGTGGGGGCAACCCTGATTGATGTAGGGCCCACAATCCTCAGCATCAGTAGGACATGTTTCATCCCAATGTCTGACTAGGTACCGGCTTCCACTATGTTAACCCAGTGTGCCATCAGTGAGATGTACTGTCCCTGCCCACAAGCACTTGTCCACATGTTCATGGTTAGGTGGACTTTCACAAAAACAGCATTGTTTAGGGCACAGATAATATTGTAGGACACATGCTGGTTTAATGCCGATACAGCACACCAGGAGAAATAATGCCAGTTGGCGACCGAATACCTTGGGATGGCCGCCGCCATCAGGTTGCAGAAATCTTCCATCTCTAAGAGCATAAAAGACAACATTTCAAGCGCAAGCAGATGAGAAATGTGTGAATTTAGTACAGTGGCCTGTTGGGCGTCGGCTGCGCATTTCTGCTTGCATTCCAATGGCTGGGGTATGGACAACTGAAGGCTGGGCTGGGACAAGGATGTGCTTGACGAATGACGATGGTGCTAGTTGACTGTGGGTGCAGGGCACGAGGCATCTTCACAGGTACCATGGACAGGCAATTGGCTTGCACGCACAACAGTAGAAGAAGCAGTGGAGTCACCCTACAGACACTGTTCCTGGAGCCTGAAGTTTGGCCCACAAAGTCAGGTGCTTTGCTGCCATGTGCCTGATCATGCTGGTGGTAGTCAGGCTGGTGTTTTGCTACCCCTGCTGATACAGGCATGGCAGGTGGTGAAAATGGCCTGTTTTGGGTTATCAGCAGGGTCTTTAAAAAATAGCCAGACTTGGGAAGACTTGACAGATGGACTGGCAACTTCCATCATGTTGGTGTTGCAGGGAACGCATGCCCACCTTCTGTCTGCAGCCACCAAACTGCTTCTTCCTGCCTGTTGGGGTGCTACACCTCCTTCCCCATGTCTGCTGCTGTCCTCGGTCTGCATGTCCCCCTGCCAGGTTGGGTCGGTTACTATATCATCCACCACCTCGTCTTCCACATCTGCACTCTGGTCCTCCTCCTGATTTTCTGTCAATTGTGTCTCATCATCATCCACCTCTTGTGACTAGGGTTGAGCGAAATGGATCGGTCATTTCATAAGTCGCCGACTTTTAGCAAAGTCGGGTTTCATGAAACCCGACCCGATCCCAGCGTGGGATTGGCCATGCGGTACGCGATCTTCGCGCCAAAGACGCGTTTCATATGATGCGTTCAGCGCCATTTCTCAGCCAATGAAGGTGGACGCGGAGTGTGGGCAGCGTGATGACATAGGTCCTGGTCCCCACCATCTTAGAGAAGGGCATGGCAGTGATTGGCTTGCTTTCTGTGGCGTCACAGGGGCTATAAAGGGGCGTGCACGCCGACCGCCATCTTACTGCTGCTGATCTGAGCATAGGGAGAGGTTGCTGCCGCTTCGTCAGAAGCAGGGATAGCGTTAGGCAGGGTACATTAACCCCCAAACCGCTTGTGCTGTAGCGACTTCCACTATCCAACACCACCTTTTCTTTTCAGGGACAGTGGAGGCTAGATTTTTCTTCATCAGCTCTGTAGCTTATTGGGCTGCCCTAGAAAGCTCCCTGATAGCTGCATTGCTGTTTGTATGCCGCTGTGCAAACCAACTGCTTTTTTTCAAAGCACAAATCCTGTTGCTCCTTCCTTTCTGCACAGCTATCTTGTTTGTTTGTCCACACTTTTGTGTGCAGCAGACCTTTTTATTGCTGCCTGCCATACTTTTCTGAGATTAATGTAGGGAGATAGCAATTGTAGTAGAGTCCCTTTTTTTTTTTTTTTAATATATCTTCAAGTCACTTTCTGCCCCTGAAACTGTGTAGTGTAAAACAGTTGGACTATATTTTTCTGCACTGTCCCACACCTAAAAAGGAAGATTTATATTGCCAATCAGTGCATCTGTGCCAGTCCTGTCTGTGTTATCTCTGTCAGTCATTTTCTGCCACAGAAACTATACTGTAATACAGTGGGCCTGATTTATTCACTAGTCTACTATATAAAAAAGGGGAGATTAATATTGGCAAATCTGTGTATCTGCGCCAGTCCTGTCTGTGGTATGTCAGTCATTTTCTGTCACAGAAACTATACTGTAATACAGTGGGCCTGATTTATTCGCTAGTCTCCCATATAAAAAAGGGGAGAATAATATTGCCTAATCTGTGCATCTGCGCCAGTCTTGTCTGTGGTATCTGTCAGTCATTTTCTGCCACAGAAACTATACTGTAATACAGTGGGCCTGATTTATTCACTAGTCTCCCATATAAAAAAAGGGGAGATTAATATTGGCAAATCTGTGCATCTGTGCCAGTCCTGTCTGTGGTATCTGTCAGTCATTTTCTGCCACAGAAACTTTACTGTAATACAGTGGGCCTGATTTATTCACTAGTCTCCAATATAAAAAGGGGAGATTAATATTGGCAAATCTGTGCATCTGTTCCAGTCCTGTCTGTGGTATGCACAGATGCACAGCCACAGCTAGATCATTATGCTGTTCCATTGAATCAGATCACAACATTGCCCTCGCAGTGTACTGAGCCAGAATCTGACCCTCATGAGACTATGGTGCCCTGTCCTGAACGCTATAGCACCGGCTTACACGGTGACACAGAGGAAGGTGCACAGGACATAGAAGAGGAGGTGATAGATGACCCAGTTGTTGACCCCGAATGGCAGCCATTGGGGGAACAGGGTGCCGCTGGCAGTAGCTCTGAAGCAGAGGAGGAGGACAAGCCGCAGCAGGCATCAACATTGCAACAGCTTTCATCTGGCAGGCCCGTATCTGGCCAAAAACGTGTGTCAAAACAAAAAACAGATGTAGGACAGCATGGCCATCCGGTTAAAGTAGCACAGTGTGCAATGCCTTAAAAGGCATTTGATAGTAGGAAGAGTGCAGTCTGGCAATTTTTTAACCAAGATTCGAATGATCAGCGCAGTGATCTGTAAGAAATGCTCAAGGACCTTTAGCAGAGGTCAGAATGTCAAAAGTTTAAATACAACTTGCATGCGTAGACATTTAACCGCCATGCACTTGCAAGCCTGGATTAACTACCAAACGTCCCATAACGTTGTTGCACCCACTCACAATGAAGCTAGTCAGCAACGCTACATTCCTTCCCTCACTGTAATCCCACCGTTAACGACACCACCTGCAGCAAATGTGGAGGTATCGTCGCAAGGCCAAAGCAGTCAGGGAATCACCAGGTTCTTGGGAGGAAACACTGTATGTAGGCCAACAGCAAGAATACCATCACCAACCCTCTCTCAGCCTGCCATGTCCACCACCACCCCCGCTAATTCTACCATAAGCAGCTCTCCAGTCCAGCTCACCCTACAAGAGACTCTCGTTAGGAAAAGGAAGTACTCAGCCTCTCATCCGCGTACACAGGGTTTGAATGCCCACATTGCTAGACTAATCTCGTTAGAGATGATGCCCTACCGGTTGGTTGAAAGCAAAGCTTTCAAAGCCCTGATGGCTTACGCAGTGCCATGCTATGACCTACCCAGTCAACACTTCTTTGTGAGAAAAGCCATCCCAGCCCTCCACCAGCATGTCAAAGACCGCATTGTCCATGCATTCAAGGCAATCTGTCAGTAGAAAGGTGCACCTCACAACAGATGTATGGACCAGTAGGCATGGCCAGGGACGTTACGTGTCCATCACGGCACACTGGGTTAATGTGGTGGATGCAGGGTCCACAGGGGCAGCCAGATTGGGACAGTTCTGCATAGCCCACGGTGTAGGAAACAGTTGGCTGTAGGCGTTCGCCACCCCTCCTCCTCCTCCTCGTCCTCCAGCAGAAGAGAGAGCTCGTCCACAGACCGCAGTCACACGACCTCTCCATCCGCAGCTGCCACTGTTGAACCTGAGGTGTCCCATTATGGAACAGCTAGTGGCAAGCGTCATCAGGCTGTGTTGGAAATGAAGTGTTTGGGCGACAGACACACCGTGGAAGTTCTGTCCGAGTTCTTGCAGCAAGAAACTCAGTCATGGCTGGGCAGTGTACATATTGAGGCAGGCAAGGTAGTCAGTATAAAGGAAGGAATTTTATGGCTGCCATAGCCCTTTCACAACTGAAACACATTCCTTGCCTGGCTCACACCTTGAACCTGGTGGTGCAGTGCTTCCTGAAAAGTTATCCGGGGTTACCCGACCTGCTCCTGAAGGTGCGCAGACTTTGCTCGCACATCCGCCGTTCACCCGTACACTCCAGCCGTATGCAGAACCATCAGCGATCTTTGAAGCTTCCCCAGCACCGCCTAATCATCGACGTTGCAACAAGATGGAACTCCACACTGCACATGCTTCAGAGACTGTGCGAACAGAGGCGTGCTGTTATCTATTTGTGGGAGGATACACATACACGGGCAGGCAGTTGGATGGCAGACATGGAGTTGTCAGGTGTGCAGTGGTCGAAGGTACAAGACCTGTGTCAAGTCCTTCAGTGTTTTGAGGAATGCACATGCTTGGTTAGTGCAGACAACACCATCATAAGCATGAGCATCCCCCTAATGTGTCTGCTGATGCAAAGCTTGAGGCACATAAAGGAGCAGGCATCTGTAGCCAAGGACGAGGGAAGCCTTGATGAGTCAGCCATTGTCTGGTCAGGGAAGTCTACTGGATGAGGTGGCGGGCGAAGAGGAGGAGGATGAGGAGGATGATGGGGATGAATACTTTTTTGATGAGGAAGCTTCTCAGGGGGCAATAGAAACTGGTGGCGTTGCAAGGACAGGTTAAGGGTTTTTGAGGGAGACAAGTGACGTTGATTTGAAAGAAAGTGCTCCTCAACCCAGCACAAGCAGTGAATTGACAACTGGAACATTGGCCCACATGGCAGATTATGCCTTGCGTATCCTAAAAAGGGACCCCCACATTATAAAAATGATGACCGATGACGATTACTGGTTGGTCTGCCTCCTGGATCCATGCTATAAAGGGAAATTGCAAAATATCATGCCACATGAGAACCTTGAACAAATATTGGCAACCAAACAAGCAACTCTTGTAGACCGTTTGGTTCAGGCATTCCCAGCACACAGCGGCGGTGATGGTTCTCACACGAGCCGCAGGGGGCAACATGGCAGAGGTGTTAGAGGTGCACAAATCAGAAGTGGCGTTGGACAGAGGGGTTTTCTGACCAGGTTGTGGAGTGATTTCGCAATGACCGCCGACAGGACAGGTACTGCAGCATCAATTCAAAGTGACAGGAGACAACATTTGTCCACCTTATCGATGTTCTCCCTCACCCGTCATTCCCATTTGATTACTGGGCATCCAAAATGGACACCTGGCCTGAATTGGCAGAATATGCATTGCAGGAGCTTGCTTGCCCAGCAGCTAGTGTGCTATCAGAAAGAGTATTCAGTGCTGCTGGTTCAATATTGACCGAAAAAAGGACTCGCCTGGCTACCCAAAATGTTGATGATCTAACCTTCATTAAAATCAACCAATCATGGATTTCTAATTATTTTGCCCCACCTTTCCAGGCTGACACCTAGCTTTCCAGTAAAAAGGTCTTGCTTTTGGACTGGTCTTACTGAGTGTTCCAATTTCTCAATTTGCAGCTGCTGTATGTCCAGCATACGACATTCTTAAACCTCCCTAAATGGGCCGACTCACCCCACGGGGCCGTGGTCAGTCACCACTTGGCGCAAGCACCCGTGAGAGTGCCGTTTGTATGAAGAGGTGGGTGTGCCCAATTTTGGGCGACGGCACTGGCACAGGGTCCCTCATAGTACAATAAAGTGTCTCTGGTGGTGGTGGTGCGCACGCAACATCAGACACACCGTTGTAACATGAGGGGCCCTGGGCCAGTACTGCTGCCCACGAGAGTGTTCCCCCCAGCTCAAGCAGTGCTCTACCGCTTGCAAAATTATCTCTCACTGCTCCACCACTGTTTAGTCTATGCGGTTAAATCCTTCAATGGCACTTCCAATAACAATTTGTTGACATGTATGATGCTAGTAAAAATATTCAGGGGCCCTGTCCTACATTTACACCAGTTAATACTTTGCGCCAAATACCAATGCCTGCAAGTCAGCAGAGGAGCCCAACCCTGTACCTAGGTATGCCACCTGTTTATTTATTATTATTTTTGCGACATTAACATGTATTTATTATTTTGGAGTACTAACTGTGTCAGACACTCCTTCCAATTGTCCTCCGCTGACCACACCAATGCTGCCTGTGTACCCCTGTAACCTAATAGAACCCGCATCGAGCCTATTTTTTTATTTTATGCCTACTAAGTCTGTCTGCAGTCCCTCCTTCTAATTGTCCTCCGCTGACCACACCAAAGCTGCCTGTGCACCCCTGCAACATAATTAAACCTGCATTGAGCCTAATTTTTTATTTTAGGCCTACTAAGTCTGTCTGC
Organism: Ranitomeya imitator; assembly: GCF_032444005.1. NCBI lineage: Eukaryota > Metazoa > Chordata > Amphibia > Anura > Dendrobatidae > Ranitomeya > Ranitomeya imitator. The sequence goes on along the minus strand of NC_091286.1, from coordinate 323,424,845 downwards.
GGTCTCTCCTTCCAATTGTCCTCCGCTGACCACACCAATGCTGCCTGTGCACCCCTGCAACCTAATGAAACCTGCATTGAGCCTAATTTTTGCTATTTTAGGCCTAGTAAGTCTGTCTGCGGTCACTCCTTCCAATTGTCCTCCGCTGACCACAGCAATGCTGCCCGTGTACCCCTGTAACGTTTTTTAAACCTGCATGGAGCCAACTTTGTGGTGTAAGGCCTGCTATAAGTGTCTGTCTGCGCCATTCAATACAGCTGTCCTCTTAAAAAAGCTGAGCTGCAATTGTCAGGTTTTCAGCCTATCGGAATTTGAAAACTGCATTGGGGCTACAAGTTTGGTTGGGTTCTACAAACGGTGTCTGCCGCTCCAAGGTGTTCTCCAGGTTTACTTTCCCGAGCTTCAATCTTCAGGCTCTCATTAAGTAGTTGTTAATATAACACTGCAGTTGGCCTACTAGTTTGGTTGGGGCCTACTAACGGTGTCTGCCGCTCCAAGGTGTTCTCCTGGTTTACTTTCCCGAGCTTCAATCTTCAGGCTCTCATTAAGTAGTTGTTATTAGGGTTGAGCGAAACGGGTCAGCCATTTTCAGAAGTCGCCGACTTTTGGCAAGGTCGGGTTCCATGAAACCCGACCCGACCCCTGTGTGGGGTCGGCCATGAGGTCGGCGATCTTCTGAATCTGGTATCGGAATTCCGATACCGATTCCCGATATGTATGCAATATCGGAAATCGGTATCGTAATCCATATTTAAGTGTAAAAGAAAGAATTAAAATATAAAATATTGCTATACTCGCCCTCTGACGCGCCCTGGTACTAACCGGCAGTCTTCCTTCCTTAGAATCAGCGCTTGAAAGACCTTCGGTAACGTCGCGGCTTGTGATTGGTCTCGCGACGGTCCATGTGACCGCTCACGCGACCAATCACAAGCCGCGACGTCACCAAAGGTCCTTCAAGCGCTGATTCTTAGGAAGGAAGGCTGCCGGAAAGAAGCAGGGCGCGTCCGAGGGTGAGTAAATTCTTATTAGGTATATACTCACCCTCGGACGCGCCCTGCTTCTTTCCAGCAGCCTTCCTTCCTAAGAATCAGCACTTGAAGGACCTTCGGTGATGTCGCGGCTTGTGATTAGTCGCGTGAGCGGTCACATGGGCCGTCGTGCGACCAATGACAAGCCGCGACGTCACCGAAGGTCTTTCAAGCGCTGATTCTAAGGAAGGAAGACTGCCGGTTAGTACCAGGGCGCGTCAGAGGGTGAGTATAGCAATGTTTTTTATTTTAATTCTTTCTTTTACACTTAAATATGGATCCCAGGGCCTGAAGGAGAGTTTCCTCTCCTTCAGACCCTGGGAACCATAGTAACCCATTGCAACGCATTGGGTTTCGGGTTTCGGCCGACCCCGACTTTTTTATAGGATCGGCCGATTTCACTCGACCCGACTTTTGAGAAAGTCGTGTTTCGTGAAACCCGACCCGATCCTATAAAAGTAAAGGTCGCTCAACCCTAGTTGTTGTTATAACACTGCATTAGGCCTACTAGTTTGGTTGGGGCCTACTAACGGTGTCTGCCGCTCCAAGGTGTTCTCCTGATTTACTTTACCGAGCTTCAATCTTCAAGCTCTCATTAAGTAGTTGTTAATATAACACTGCAGTTGGCCTACTACTTTGGTTGGGGCCTACTAATGGTGTCTGCTGCTCCAAGTTGTTCTCCAGGTTTACTTGCCTTAGCTTCAATCTTCAGGCTCTCATTAAGTAGTTGTTAATATAACACTGCAGTTGGCCTACTAGTTTGATTGGGGCCTACTAACGGTGTCTGCCGCTCCAAGGTGTTCTCCAGGTTTACTTTCCCGAACTTCAATCTTCAGGCTCTCATTAAGTAGTTGTTAATATAACACTGCAGTTGGCCTACTAGTTTGGTTGGGGCCTACTAACAGTGTTCTGCCGCTCCAAGGTACTCTCCTGGTTTACTTTCCCGAACTTCAATCTTCAGGCTCTCATTAAGTAGTTGTTAATATAACACTGCAGTTGGCCTACTAGTTTGGTTGGGGCCTACTAACGGTGTCTGCCGCTCCAAGGTCTTCTCCTGGTTTACTTTCCCGAGCTTCAATCTTCAGGCTCTCATTAAGTAGTTGTTAATATAACACTGCAGTTGGCCTACTAGTTTGGTTGGGGCCTACTAACAGTAACATAGTAACATAGTAACATAGTTAGTAAGGCCGAAAAAAGACATTTGTCCATCCAGTTCAGCCTATATTCCATTATAATAAATACCCAGATCTACGTCCTTCTACAGAACCTAATAATTGTATGATACAATATTGTTCTGCTCCAGGAAGACATCCAGGCCTCTCTTGAACCCCTCGACTGAGTTCGCCATCACCACCTCCTCAGGCAAGCAATTCCAGATTCTCACTGCCCTAACAGTAAAGAATCCTCTTCTATGTTGGTGGAAAAACCTTCTCTCCTCCAGACGCAAAGAATGCCCCCTTGTGCCCGTCACCTTCCTTGGTATAAACAGATCCTCAGCGAGATATTTGTATTGTCCCCTTATATACTTATACATGGTTATTAGATCGCCCCTCAGTCGTCTTTTTTCTAGACTAAATAATCCTAATTTCGCTAATCTATCTGGGTATTGTAGTTCTCCCATCCCCTTTATTAATTTTGTTGCCCTCCTTTGTACTCTCTCTAGTTCCATTATATCCTTCCTGAGCACCGGTGCCCAAAACTGGACACAGTACTCCATGTGCGGTCTAACTAGGGATTTGTACAGAGGCAGTATAATGCTCTCATCATGTGTATCCAGACCTCTTTTAATGCACCCCATGATCCTGTTTGCCTTGGCAGCTGCTGCCTGGCACTGGCTGCTCCAGGTAAGTTTATCATTAACTAGGATCCCCAAGTCCTTCTCCCTGTCAGATTTACCCAGTGGTTTCCCGTTCAGTGTGTAATGGTGATATTGATTCCCTCTTCCCATGTGTATAACCTTACATTTATCATTGTTAAACCTCATCTGCCACCTTTCAGCCCAAGTTTCCAACTTATCCAGATCCATCTGTAGCAGAATACTATCTTCTCTTGTATTAACTGCTTTACATAGTTTTGTATCATCTGCAAATATCGATATTTTACTGTGTAAACCTTCTACCAGATCATTAATGAATATGTTGAAGAGAACAGGTCCCAATACTGACCCCTGCGGTACCCTTACTGGTCACAGCGACCCAGTTAGAGACTATACCATTTATAACCACTCTCTGCTTTCTATCACTAAGCCAGTTACTAACCCATTTACACACATTTTCCCCCAGACCAAGCATTCTCATTTTGTGACAGTGTTCACAGTGTTCTGCCGCTCCAAGGTGTTCTCCTGGTTTACTTTCCCGAACTTCAATCTTCAGGCTCTCATTAAGTAGTTGTTAATATAACACTGCAGTTGGCCTACTAGTTTGGTTGGGGCCTAAAAACGGTGGCTGCCGCTCAAGGTGTTCTCCAGGTTTACTTGCCTTAACTTCAATCTTCAGGCTCTCATTAAGTAGTTGTTAATATAACACTTCAGTTGGCCTACTAGTTTGGTTGGGGCCTACTAACGGTGTCTGCCGCTCCAAGGTCTTCTCCTGGTTTACTTGCCTCAGCTTCAATCTTCAGGCTCTCATTAAGTAGTTGTTAACCCCTTCATGACCTTGGGATTTTTCATATTTCCGTGTTCGTTTTTCACTCCCCTCCTTCCAAGAGCCATAACATTTTTATTTTTCCGTCAATTTGGCCATGTGAGGGCTTATTTTTTGCGGGACGAGTTGTACTTTTGAACAACATCATTGGTTTTAGCATGTTGTGTACTAGAAAATGGGAAAAAAATTCCAAGTGCGGTGAAATTGCAAAAAAAGTGCAATCCCACACTTGTTTTTTGTTTGGCTTTTTTGCTAGGTTCACTAAATGCTAAAACTGACCAGCCATTATGATTCTCCAGGCCAGTAGGAGTTTATAGACACCTAACATGACTAGGTTATTTTTTATCTAAGTGGTGAAAACAAAATTCTAAACTTTTCTAAAAAAAAAAAAAAAAAAAAAAAAATTGCGCCATTTTCCGATACTCGTAGCGTCTCCATTTTTTGTGATCTGGGGTCGGTTGATGGCTTATTTTTTGCGTGCTGAGATGACGTTTTTAATGATAGCATTTTGATGTGGATACGTTCTTTTGATCGCCCGTTATTGCATTTTAATGCAATGTCGCGGCGACCTAAAAAACGTAATTCTGGCGTTTCTAATTTTTTTCTCGCTACGCCGTTTAGCGATCAGGTTAATGCTTTTTTTAATTGATCGGGCGATTCTGAGCGCGGCAATACCAAATATGTGTAGATTTGATTTTTTTTTTATTGATTTATTTTGATTGGGGCGAAAGGGGGGTGATTTAAACTTTTATATTTTTTTTATTTTTTTCACTTTTTTTCACTTTTTTTTTTAACTTTTGCCATGCTTCAATAGCCTCCATGGGAGGCTTGAAGCAGGCACAGCACGATCGCCTCTGCTACATAGCAGCGATCTGCTGATCGCTGCTATGTAGCAGAAATGGAGGTGTGCTGTGAGCGCCGACCACAGGGTGGCGCTCACAGCCACCGGTGATCAGTAACCATAGAGATCTCTAGGACCTCTATGGTTACCATCCTGACGCATCGCCGACCCCCGATCATGTGACGGGGGTCGGCCATGACGTCATTTCCGGCCGCCCAGCCGGAAGCGGTAGTTAAATGCCGCTGTCTGCGTTTGACAGCGGCATTTAACTAGTTAATAGGTGCGGACAGATCGCGATTCTGCCCGCGCCTATTACGGGCACATGTCAGCTGTTCAAAACAGCTGACATGTCCCGACTTTGATGCGGGCTCACCGCGGAGCCCTGCATCAAAGCAGGGGATCTGACCTCGGACGTACTATCCCGTCCGAGGTCAGAAAGGGGTTAATATAACACTGCAGTTGGCCTACTAGTTTGGTTGGGGCCTACTGACAGTGTTCTTCCACTCCAAGGTGTTCTCCTGGTTTACTTTCCCGAACTTCAATCTTCAGGCTCTCATTAAGTAGTTGTTAATATAACACTGCAGTTGGCCTACTAGTTTGGTTGGGGCCTACTAACGGTGTCTGCCGCTCAAGGTGTTCTCCAGGTTTACTTGCCTTAGCTTCAATCTTCAGGCTCTCATTAATTAGTTGTTAATATAACACTGCAATAGGCCTACTAGTTTGGTTGGGGCCTACTAACGGTGTCTGCCGCTCCAAGGTGTTCTCCTGGTTTACTTTCCCGAGATTCAATCTTCAAGCTCTCATTAAGTAGTTGTTAATATAACACTGCAGTTGGCCAACTAGTTTGGTTGGGGCCTACTAACGGTGTCTGCCGCTCCAAGGTGTTCTCCAGGTTTACTTGCCTTAGATTTAATCTTCAGGCTCTCATTAAGTATTTATTAATATAGCACTGCAGTTGGCCTACTAGTTTGGTTGGGGCCTACTAAGAGTGTCTGCCGCTCCAATGTGTTCTCCAGGTTTACTTGCCTTAGCTTCAATCTTCAGGCTCTCATTAAGTAGTTGTTAATATAACACTGCATTAGGCCTACTAGTTTGGTTGGGGCCTACTAACGGTGTCTGCCGCTCCTTGCTGTTCTCCTCCACTGAACAAAGCAGTGCCGCCTGTTTACTACTGTTACCAATTTTGATCTGCATTTAGCCTACTTACTGATTTGGGCCTATTCACTGTGTCAGCCTCTCATTACAGTTGTCCTCCACTGAACAAAGCAATGCCGCCTGGTTAGTCCTGTTACCAATTTTGAAATGCATTTAGCCCTCTTTATTATTTGGGCTATATCTGTGTTTCCTCCTCATCCTGCCCATTGCCCAGCCAGTGCTAGATGAGTCTGCTGGTACATTGACCCCGACCACTACATTCCCCTTGCACGCTACACAGCCAGAATCTGACCCTGCTGAAAGTCAGGTTTCCCTTCCCGCATACTATACCACCTTACACGGGGACAAAGAGGAAGGTGCAGATGAAAGTACAGGTTCCTTCATCAGGTGGGGGGAAAATACTCATTGGCGACGTCAACCCGACTCAACCCTAAAAAAGTAAAAGTCGCTCAACTCTACTTGTGACACCTTCCCACCGTCGCCTTTGTTTAACCATGTCTGCTCACATATTTCGGCATCGCTACATGTGATCTCATCCTGCCCCGCTTCAAATTGACTGGCTGAGAGTCCCGAATCTATAAATGGAAAAGTGAACAGCTCTTCGGAGTGTCCAAGTGTGGGATCAGTTGTCTTCGGGTACTCGGCTCATTGGTAGGAAGGAGGATCAGGGTGAGTAATATGCGGTCCAGACTCATGACTACTCAGATTTGACCGTGTGGAAGACGTGGTGGCGGCGGCAAAGTGACTGGAAGCATTATCCGCTATCCAACCAACAACCTTTTGACACTGTTCTGGGTTCAATAGTGGTGTCCTGCGGTCCCCTAGTAATTGGGACAGGAAGGTATGGGAGAAGATGGGGGTGTTTGTTGTGGCCCACTTTCAGCTTGCCCACAACTCAGCCTGTGCATGCACCCTCGGCATATTGTCCACTTCTCCATCCCTTGCAACACGCCATGCCTATTTTAAATGGACTACTACAATATTTTCCACGTTCACTACAAATGGCTGAATTTGGAGCAAACTTATATGTCATCAGTGTGCATAAAAACCACAGCTTAAATTATCTGGACTGTAGGTAAAAAATTTTTTTTAACAAACTGTTAATAACTAGGGTAAGACACAGCAAAAACAATTCAAAGGAGCACTCAAATGCCACAATTTTTAGCCCACAAATAGAGGAGGCATTTGACAGAGATACCACACTGTTCAATATGTGGCTTGTATATTTCCTTTTTAAACAGAAAAATACTGTATAGAACTAGGTTAACAGACAGCAAATACAGTGGAATGGAGGCCTGAAATGCCCAAATTTGGAGGCCACAGATAGATCTGGCATCTGACAGAGATACCACAATCAGGGCCACAAAAAGGGCATTACTGCCCTTACTGCTGTATGGTGCCCAGTGAACAGCAGTACACAGAAGGGCCCGCAGGTCCGAGGCCCCACTTATATGCTACTGTTCATCGAGCCCCATCATGCAGCAAAGTGCTGCACTCTGCGGTGCACACATCAGCGTTGGGGCCCGGGAGCTTTCCCAGAGCAGCGCACGGCCATCTTTCCTTGATGGCTGCACAGCTCCTGCTCCCTCCATCTGCAGTTGAGCCTAGACTGTATGGGCTCCTTCCTGGTCCTGACTGCAGCTCACACAGTCTAGCCGGCTCACTACTGAAGATGGCAGCTTCTCTTCCTGACTTTGCCAAGTCAGAACACGCCCCCTGGTATGAGATGCCCCTGAAAATGACATCATACCTGGAGAGAGCCCATACAGTCTAGCATTTACCCTGGAGGCAGAGCTGCGCTGCGGAGATGTGACTGTGAGGTAAGTATACAAACTTTTTGTTTTCACTACAAAATGAATTAAATGGGTGAGGTGAGGAGGAATTGCACATGATGATGTGGGAAAGAAGTAAAGAGGACAACACATGATGATGTGTGGAGGGGGTTAAAGGGGGACTGCACATGATGTGGGGAGGGGTTTAAAGGGTGACTGCACATGAAGTGGAAGGTTAAAAGGAACTGCAAAGGATGACATGGTGTAAAGGTAACTGCACATGATGATGTGGAGGGGTTAAAGGGGGACTGCACATGATGATGTGGGGAGGGGGTAAAAGGGGGACTGCACATGATGTGATATGAGGAGGGGGTAAAAGAGAATGCACATGGTGATGTGGAGGGGGGTTAAAGGAGGACTGCACATGATCATGTGGGGAGGGGGTTAAATGGGGACTGCACATGAAGTGGGGGTTAAAAGGAACTGCAAAGGATGACATGGTGTAAAGTGAATTGCACATGATGGTTTGGGGAGGGGGGTTAAAGGGGGACTGCACATGATGTGGAGGGGGGGTTAAAGGGAGACTGCACATGATTTGGGGGGTTAAAAGGAACTGCAAAGGATGACATGAGGGTAATGGCGACTGCACATGATGAAGTTGGGGAGGGGGACTGCACATGATGAAGTGAGGGAGGGGACAGGAGACTGAAAATGAAGAATTGAGATTGAAGGAAGAGGGACAGTAATTGAATGAAAGTGGGGGTGGGGAGAGCAAGCGATGATCGGGAGAGAGCAAATAATGATGAATTTTCAGGGTGGGGGAATAAATGATGTATTGAATGTGGGGGTAGAGCTGTTGATAATGAATAGAGGGTGGGATAGAGAAGACATGACAATGAATTGGGGCTGAAGGGGCATGTAAATATAAAGAGTCGGGGGTGGGAGATACATAGTGAGGGGCATTGAGTATGCAGTGGCTGGTAATGAATTGGGGAAAGAGTACAGGTGCTAGTTAATTTATGCAGTACATTTATTAGGTAGGGAAAGTGGTTATGTATAGCTAAAAGGGGCTCAGTGGTGGATTATAATTTATATTTGGAATGGTGGGTTGCATAATAACCAATTATATACACTTTTGTGCAGAATTATTAGGCAAGTTGTATTTTGATCACATGATACTTTTTATACATGTTGTCCTACTCCAAGCTGTTCAGGCTTCAGAGCCAACTACCAATTAAGTAAATCAGATGATGTGCATCTCTGTAATGAGGAGGGGTGTTGTCTAATGACATCAAAACCCTATATAAGGTGTGCTTAATTATTAGGCAACTTCCTTCCTTTTGGCAAAATGGGTCAGAAGAGATTTCACAGGCTCTGAAAAGTCCAAAATTGTGAGATGTCTGTGAGATGTCTTGCAGAGGGATAAAGCAGTCTTAAAATTGTCAAACTTTTGAAGTGTGATCACCGAACAACCAATCGTTTCATGGCAAATAACCAATAGAGTCGCAAGAAGCGTGTAGGGCATAAAAAGGCGCAAAATAACTGCCCATGAATTGAGGAAAATCAAGCGTGAAGCTGCCAAGATGCCATTTGCCACCAGTTTTGACATATTTCAGAGCTGCAACGTTACTGGAGTAACAAAAAGCACAAGGTATGCAATACTCAGGGACATGGCCAAGGTAAGGAGGGCTGAAAAACGACCACCTTTGAACAAGAAATATAAGATAAAACGTCAAGACTTGGCAAAGAAATATCTTAAGACTGACTTTTAAAAGGTTTTATGGACTGATGAAATGAGAGTGACTGTTGATGGGCCAGATGGATGGGCCAGAGGCTGGATCAGTAAAGGGCAGAGAGCTCCACTCCGACTCAGATGCAAGCAAGGTGGAGGTGGGGTACTGGTATGGGCTGGTATTATCAAAGATGAACTTGTGGGACCTTTTCGGGTTAAGGATGGAGTGAAGTTCAACTCCCAGACCTACTGCCAGTTTCTGGAAGACAACTTCTTCAAGCAGTGGTACAGGAGGAAGTCGGTATTGTTCAAGGAAAACATGATTTTCATGCAGGACAATGCTTCATCACTTGCCTCCAACTACTCCACAGCGTGGCTGGCCAGTAAAGGTCTCAAAGAAGAAAAAATAATGACATGGCCCCCTTGTTCACCTGATCTGAACCCCATAGAGAACCTGTGGTCCCTCATAAAATGTGAGATCTCAAGGGACGGAAAACAGTCCACCTCTCGGAACAGTGTCTGGGAGGCTGTGGTGGCTGCTGCACGCAATGTTGATCATAAACAGATCAAGCAACTGATAGAACCTATGGATGGAAGGCTGTTGAGTGTCATCAAAAAGAAAGGTGGCTATATTGGTTATTTATGACCTTGTTTACTCAATGCTTGATTGTATGCATCTGGTTTACCCTTAATTCTCTGACCAAGATGAGCAGAGACCACTCCTCTCTGCTTCACACCTGAATGCACTTAGTTGTACATATATTGCATAGCACAAGTCTGCAATGACTTTAGTCTGCTGTGTGATTCCTATAAGTGTGTCCTAGAAGTGTGAGGATTAATTTAGAATTAAAACCAGAATTGAACCAGAACGGAACTGAAGGTAACTGGACAGTCACTGTAAACAATGTTTCTGTTTGCTTTTACTTTCACCCCTATAATTCTTCACTTTTTGCAAACTCCCCTAATCCCTACTCCTAGTAAAGAGCTGTTCATCTCCTCTTCAATCCTCCCCATCCATCTTACCTCCTCCTTAGAACTGTTCCTTAACACACAATCCTCTGTCTCCAAGCACAAACAGCCACCTCATGCCCTCTCCTGCTTCCACCTGCTAACACTTTCTCTGCTCCTTCTCACTGCTGGTGATATCTCTCCAAATCCTGGTCCTCCTCACCACATCCCCACAGTCAGTTCTACCTCCCATACACGCTCTATCACAAATTTCCATGACCTCTCTAACCTTATACCCATTCGCCCAGCCCCCACTTCCCCAATCCCACTAACAGGAGCTCTGTGGGACGCTCGCTCTGTCTGCAACAAGCTTTGCTACATCCATGATCTTTTTGTTACTACAAAACTTTCCTTCCTCGCCATTACCAAATCCTGGCTCACCCCTTCTGACACAGCCTCTCCTGCTGCACTTTCCTATGGTGGCTTCCACCTTTCTCACACACCCCGCCCCAGCAGCAAGCATGGCGGAGGAGTTGTTTTTCTCCTGTCAGATAACTGCTCCTTCACCCCAATCCCACTGCCACCCTCTGTTACCCTCCCTTCCTTTGAGGTGCACTCTGTGCGCATCTATGCCCCCACCAACCTCCAACTGGCTGTCATTTACCGCCCCCCAGGGCCAGCCACCACCTTCTTTTTTTACCACTTCACCACCTGGCTACTTCATTTCCTTTCTGCGGACATCCCCACTATCATCATGGGCGACTTCAACATCCCCATTGACACTTCCCTCTCAGCTGCCACTAAACTTCTATCTCTCACTTCCTCCTTTGGCCTCACTCAATGGTCTTCTGCAACCACTCACAAAGATGATCACACATTGGACCTCATCTTCACCCGCCTCTGCTCCCTATCTAACCTCTCTAACTCACCTCTTCCTCTTTCTGACCACAGTCTACTCACATTCTCTTCCCTCTCCACTCCTTGTTTACAATCCCCACCCCAGCACCTCCTCCCTCCCCACTCATCTCAGCTGAAGACTTTCCCTCATTTTTCAAGCAGAAGATTGGGATGAAGTGGGAAGGGATCGGGTCAAGTGCAAAGGTGGTGAGATGCCATCTTGAGAGTAGAGTGGAGAGTCGATCTTCTGTAATGGTGGAGAAGTTGGTTTTTGAGATGGAGGGCTGGGTAGTTGGGAGGAAGGGCTCTGGGGGTTGTCGACTAAAACTGTCTCTGATGTTCTCAATCTTCTGCTTGAAAAATGAGGCAAAGCCTTCAGCTGTGATGAGTGGGGAGGGAGGAGGTGCTGGGGAACGGAGGAGAGAATTGAAGGTGTTGAATAACTGTTTAGGGTTGTGAGACAGAGCGGATATGAGAGATGAGAAGTAGGTTTGATTAGCTGTGGCAAGTGTGGTCTTGAAAGTAGTGAAGGACTGTTTGAATGTGATAAAGTGCTCGTTGGAGTGGGATCTTTTCCATCTCCGCTCTGCAGCCCTGGAAGCTTGCCTCAGTTCCTTGGTCAGGCTGGTGTGCCAGGGCTGTCTGATTTTGCAAGCTTTGGTATGTGTGAGAAAGGCAAGAGATTCCAAAGCTGCAGGTATTGTGGTGTTATATAGAGCGGCAGCGTCATCCGCATTGTGTAGGGGACTTATGTCTGTGAGAGGGAGGAGGGATTCAGAGAGTGAATGTAGATCAAGGTGTTTAAGATTTCTGCGAGGGTGTGCAAGTTTGTGGGGTGTGGATCGTAAACAAGGAGTGGAGAGGGAAGAGAATGTGAGTGGATTGTGGTCAGAAAGAGGAAGAGGTGAGCTAGAGAGGTAAGCTAGGGAGCAAAGGCGGGTGAAGATGAGGTCCAATGTGTGACTATCATTGTGAGTGGCTGCAGAAGACCATTGAGTGAGGCCGAAGGAGGAAGTGAGAGATAGAAGCTTAGTGGCAGCTGAGAGGGAAGTGTCAATGGAGATGTTGAAGTCGCCCATGATGATAGTAGGGATGTCCGCAGAAAGGAAATGAAGAAGCCAGGTGGTGAAGTGGTCAAAGAAGGTGGTAGCTGGCCCTGGGGGGCGGTAAATGACAGCCAGTTGGAGGTTGGTGGGGGCATAGATGCGCACAGAGTGCACCTCAAAGGAAGGGAGAGTAACAGAGGGTGGCAGTGGGATTGGGGTGAAGGAGCAGGTACCTGACAGGAGAAAACCAACTCCTCCGCCATGCTTGCTGCTGGGGTGGGGTTTGTGAGAAAGGTGGAAGCCACCATAGGAAAGTGCAGCAGGAGAGGCTGTGTCAGAAGGGGTGAGCCAGGTTTTGGTGATGGCGAGGAAGGAAAGTTTTGTAGTAACAAAAAGATCGTGGATATAGGAAAGCTTGTTGCAGACAGAGCGAGCGTTCCACAGAGCTCCTGTTAGTGGGATTGGGGAAGTGGGGGCTGGGCGAATGGGTATAAGGTTAGAGAGGTTACGGAAATTTGTGATTTAGCGTGTATGGGAGGTAGAACTGACTGTGGGGATGTGGTGAGGAGGACCAGGATTTGGAGAGATATCACCAGCAGTGAGAAGGAGCAGAGAAAGTGTTAGCAGGTGGAAGCAGGAGAGGGCATGAGGTGGCTGTCTGTGCTTGGAGACAGAGGATTGTATGTTGAGGAACAGTTCTGAGGAGGAGGTGAGATGGATGGGGAGGATTGAAGAGGAGATGAACATTTATTTACTAGGAGTAGGGATTAGGGGAGTTTGCCGAAGGTGAAGGATTATAGGGGTGAAAGTAAAAACAAACAGAAACATTGTTTACAGTGACTGTCCAGTTAACTTCAGTTCCCTTCTGGTTCAATTCTGGTTTTAATTCTAAATTAATCTTCACACTTATAGGACACACTTATAGGAATCACACAGCAGACTAAAGTCATTGTAGACTTGTGCTATGCAATATATGTACAACTAAGTGCATTCAGGTGTGAAGCAGAGAGGAGTGGTCTCTGTTCATCATGGTCAGAGAATTAAGGGTGGACCAGATGCATACAATCAAGCATTGAGTAAACAAGGTCATAAATAACACTGGGGTAAGCTGGGGTTAGCTGAAAAGTATATCATGTGAATGCTAGGAGTAGAGGAAAGTCTGCGTGGAAAGTTGGATGATATACTATGTGCACTTCATAGACAGACAAAGCTGGAGAGCTGGGTGCATGAACATACCATGTGAATGCTAGGAGCAGAGGAAAGTCTGTGTGGAAAGTTGGGTGATGCACTATGTACACTTCATAGACAGACAAAGCTGGAGAGCTGGGTGCATGAATATATCTGTAGGAAGAATAGACATGCTGGTTAGAGTGTGATGGTGGAAGATAGCAGGGCACAGTCTGCATACATCCTTCTGGTTTTAATTCTAAATTAACATTGACACTGTATACTATATACAGAGCTTCTGTGTATAATGTCACTGGTGATCACTATATTACCTGTACACTGACAGTAAATACACAGTTCCTGTGTATAATGTCACTTAGTATTGTGCTTTTTTTTAGTAATGATCAGTATTGTAGTATTCAGTCAGTATGTGGTAATATGCTGTCTGGTCATGGTGTGGTGGTATTTGTTCCTTCTATGTGGTATTATAGGTCACTATGTGGTGGTAATATGTGGTCTGGTCATGGTGTGATGGTATTTGTCCCTTGTATGTTGTATTAATGGGCATTTAAAAAAATGTACAGTATGTGACTCATTCCCTTTAACCCCTCTCTGCCATTCGACGTACTATTCCATCCATGTGACCTGGGACTTTATTCCCATGGATGGAATATTATGTCACAGTGTTCTGTGGCATAGAGAAGCATCGCGCAGGGAGTGGGCTCCTTGCCTGCTCCCCTTAGGCCCTGAGCACAACACAATGTCATTGCGTTGTTCCGAGGGTCTCCTCCCTACATGGCCCCTGATCAAAGATGGCCGTGGAGTCCTTCCAGTTCCTGCAGGGAGGTGGCTTGTCAGTGCCTGCTGAGAGCAGGACCTGAGAAGCCTCCTTCACTGCCTGTCAGATTGCTGATCTGACACAGTGCTGTGCAAAGTGTCAGATCAGCGATCTGACTTTATACAGTGATGTTCCACCCTGGGACAATGTAAAAAAGTTTTTAAAAAATATTATACTGAATTAAAATATTGCTAAAAAATTCCTAAAAAAAGAAAAATAAATATTGTTCCAATAAATACATTTCTTTATGTAAAAAAAACAATGAAAGTACACATATTTAGTATCGCCGCATCAGAAAAGACCCGACCAATAAATCTGTCCCTCTAGTTAACCTCTTCAGTGAACACCGTAAAAAAATGAGGCAAAAAACAATGCTTCATCATCATACCGCCAAACAAATACTGGAATAACACGCGATCAAAAAGACGGATATAAATAAACATGGTGCCACTGAGTACATCATCTTGTCCCGCAAAAAAATGAGCCGCCATACAGCATAATAAGCAAAAAAAATAAAAAAGTTATAGCTCTCAGGTTAAAGTGATGCAAAAACAATTATTTTTTATATAAAATAGTTTTTATTGTATAAAAGTGCCAAAACATAAAAAAATGATATCAATGAGGTATCACTGCAAATGAGGTATCTCTGTAATCGTACTGACCCGAAGAATAAAACTGCTTTATCAATTATACCACAAGCGGAACAGTATAAGCGCCCCACCCAAAAAGAAATTCATGAATTGCTGGTTTTTGTTCATTCTGCCTCTCAAAAATCATAAAAAGTGATCAAAAAATGTCATGTGCCCGAACATGGTACCAATGAAAACATCAACTCGTCCCTCAAAAAACAAGAAACCACATGACTCTGTGGGCCAAAATATGGAAAAATTATAGCTCTCATAATGTGGTGATGCAAAAACTATTTTTTGCAATAAAAAAGCATCATTTAGTGTGTGACAGCTGCCAAACATAAAAACCGCTATAAAATCCCGCCATAAATAGTAAATCAAAGATAGAGATAACACAATGCTCAATATGTGGACTGTATTTTTTTCTTTTTTTTGCTAACAAAATTGTGTCAATAAGTAGGCTATGACAAAACAAAAAAATTTCTATGTAGGCCTGAATCGGTACTATTTTTAGAGCAAAGATATGCGATCCGTGTGGCGGACAAAACACAGTGTTAAATATCTGAACTGTAGCTAAATATTTGTTTGGCTGCTAAATATTTTTTGGGCAGCAAAATGGTGTAAAAAAATTGGATAAGACACTTCCAAAAAAAAATACTACAGTACCACAAAAAATGCAAGAATTTTCTGCGCACGCTGATGTGATGGCTGGGAAGGGCATACAGTTTAAAACTGCTGGATTTTCACACTGTACTATGAAACATGAAACTGAGTCCGAAGCTGGCATGACAATCCAATTGTTCAGAAAAAATACACATGTGGATACAGAATTGGATAAAAATCACATAGTTATCGTATCATAAACTCGAACGACAAATGGTCTGATTTGCATGTACGCAAAAAAACTTAACGGACGTATGAATGAGTCCCAAATTGTACCCTGTGCCCTTTTTGGACTTCAGTGTTAGTGACTATCGATGAAATGATGGGGTATTTTATTTCTACATGTTTAATAACCTAATTATTTTATAACCTTAACTACTATAATTAATTAAAACTTTTTTTTAAATAAAAAAAGACCTCGCTCGATTATGGCAAAGATTTAAAAACACTAAATTTTTTTATTCCTTATTTGTTAACATTGTTATCAAATGTTTAAGAAAACTCATCTCCATTTATAAAGCCTGCCAGGTCCATTGTCCAATGCAAAGAGATGATGCAGGTAAGCCCCGTTACTAATACAGCTGTCAGATGCTGAAAACTCAATGGGTGTTGAGATTAAGGCTCTATTCACATCTTTGTTAGAGACTCCGAAGCAGATCTGGGCAAAACACTGGAGAAAATAGATTTGTCTTTCACGTTGCTGGACAGAATGATGAAAAACAGACAGAAACAATTAGATTCAGTTGGATCTATGGATCAGCAAATGTTGGGGATCCGGCAGTTCCATTAATTATACGGTTCTGATCATAGGAATGAATAGAACAACTGAATAAAGGAATGCAGGTGTGACTAGAGCCTTAGCAATTGACTGGTCCTGCCTTTTCTACATCATCTTTCTAGAGGGATATCGGTTGGGCTTCACAAAAGCAGCATTAACAACATTACAGGGAATATGGAATTATGTGCATGACCTAGATTTTATGACTATCATCCATCCATTCATTAAAAAAATACATCATACTCAGTATATCATCAAGGCTATCCTGTCATCCATGCAGTACCAACATTCTTCATAGATAATTAGCAAGTGAGCAATGTCAATTGTTAATTATCTTGTCGTATTGAAGACACCATCCCCAAACAATAAATTGTGCAAGATATCACTTTATGTTTGTAAAGAAAATGTGCAGCTTGCAGTATTATACAGCACAGGAGTGCAACGCATGAGGGTTTCATAGTGAAAAGGGTTACCACATTGCAAAAAGTGATGACAAACCAGTATGATGCAAACATAATTTTTGGATTTTTTAACTCCTTTGCGATTGGAAGATTGGTGGAATAAAACTCAGTTGGTAGAAAACATGCAGATTTAACCGCTTAAAGGGTATGTGTCACCAGAAAATGTGCTCATATTCAAATCAGACTTTTGCGTTAAATGCACTTTTTTGGCAATGCCTTTTTCTCATGTCACAATCTTTATTAAAATTAAAAGTTAGAAGCCTAGAAATTTTCACACTGTGTCATTGGACTATTTAAGGCTCTAATTTCCTATTATTTTAGGACATTCATGTGAACATTAGATGCAATGAATAGACTCTGATTCTATCTTTTGTATTGATGCATCTAATGAGTTTGTGCAAAGATCATTCTGAAGGAAGGGGAGCCGAGTCAGCTGTGACATTCTCTATTGTCATTGGTGGATCGTGTGTTGTCTGCTGTACATAGGGGTGTTAGCAATCATTGTAATCATGCCTCTAAGTAAATTGCTGTAAACTCTTCCTGAAGGGCAGGAAAAATGGCTCTAGAGGTAGTTTTACAATTGCAAGATTTCTCATTTTGTTTTTTTAATAGAGGTTGTGATTAGTGTTGAGCATTCCGATACTGCAAATATCGGGTATCGGCCGATATTCGTTGTATCGGAATTCCAATACCGAGTTCCGATACTTTTGTGATACCGGATATCAGAATCGGAAGTTCCCATAGTGCAATGATGCACTATAATGGAGTGTAGGCGGTGCATGGGTGGAGACTGGGTGTGTGTGTGCGGGTGGGGTCTGTGTGTGACCATGGGGGGTCTGTGCGTGCCTGCCAGTGTTCTGTGCGGGCCTGCTGGGGCCCTGTGTGGGCCTAACAGGGCTCTGAACGGGCTGCCGGGGGTCTGTGCGGGCCTGCCAGGGCTCTGTGTTGGCTGCCGGGGGTCTGTGCGGGCCTGCTGGGGCTCTGTGCGGGCCAGCCGGGGGTCTGTGCGGGCCTGCCGAGGCTCTGTGCGGGCTGTCGGGGGTTTGTGAGGGCTGCCGAGGCTCTGTGCGGGACTGCCGGGGCTCTGTGCGGGCCTGCCGGGGGTCTGTCCAGGCTGCCCGGGGTCTGTGCGGGCCTGCCGGAGCTCTGTGTGGGCTTCCGGGGCTCTGTGTGGGCTGCCAGGGCTCTGTGCAGGCTGCCAGGGCTCTGTGCGGGCTGCCGGGGGTCTATGCGTGTGTGCAGGCATCATCCGATGGGACTACACACATGGATTTTTCCTCTCTGAAACCTGTTCACACAGGTAATATACAGATGATCAGGTTTTTAAATACATCAGATAGGGATTGCATACATTAGTTAGGACTGCTCTGATATGGGTGTACCGTGAAGTTTGGTACAGCAGCTTAATATACATTTTTTGCAAAAAACGTATCAACCAAATACCCTGTTTGTTACATCTTTTACTAGCACTTGCGGATTACTGCGACTTTTTTCAAACTGAGTGTTTTTGGTTTTACTATTCTCTTTTGTGTCTTCATGCTACATACTACGTACATACTGCATACATACATACTACATACATACTACATACTACATGCATCTGCATGCATACTACATACTACATACATACTACATACATACTACATACATACTACATACATACATACTACATACATACTACATATAATACATTCATACATTACATAGAATACATATAGACATACAGTACATTAAACATAGAGTACATACTCACCATCACTCGTCACTTTGTTCCCCAAAACCAGTGTCATCTGTAAAAAATGTTAAACTAACAAACAACCAATATACTCCCTGATCCGCCGAAATCCACGAGTGTCCCACGACGATCTCCCGTGGAGAACGGCAGCATCACCTGATGTGACCGCTCTCCAGGGGCTCCAGGAACACAATGATGAGAGGAAGGTATCCTTCCGCACTGTATTCCTCCGCCGCTGTTAAAAAAATAGTCCCTAGTCTCACTTTTGGCATTGCTGTGTGAGAAAATTTCACACGCAGCAATTGCCATAAAGTGAGACTTTGAACTATAGTAACCTAAGTGATGCACTGCAGAAGCCATTGTCTCCTGTCAGTGTGTCACTGAGGGCCCTATAGAACAGTGCATCACCCAATGTCACTGCTTTATAGGGGAGATCATCGTAGGACACTCGTTATTAATTGGACTACGGCGGACAGGTAGTATACGGTTTATTATTTTATGTTTTTTGCAGGCGCTGAAGTATGGTAAGTATGGTTAAATGAAGAATATTAAAATACTTTTTTACTAATGTGTGTGTGTTTTATTAACCCTTTTTATACTATTGGATTAATAATGGATAGGCGTCTTATTGACGCCTCTCCATTATTAACCCGGCTTAATGTCACCTTACAATAGCAACGTGATATTAACCCCTTATTACCCCATATCCCACCGCTACACGGGAGTTGGAAGAGAGGGGCTGAGTGCCGTTCTCCACGGGAGATTGTCGTGGGACACTCGTGGATTTCTGCGGACAGGGAGTATATTGGTTGTTTGTTATTTTAATCTTTTTTTACAGATGACACTGGCTTTGGGGATCAAAATGACAAGTAATGGTGATTATGTACTCTGCTATGACCTGGTGGTGAGGACAATAATGGACCTGATGGTTAAGAGCACATGGAATGACCTGATAGTTACTAATAATACAGGACAAGCTCTGATACGTGGGAACTCTGCTGACCGCAATCCCTAATCCTATCACACACACTAGAAATAGCCGTGGATTGCTCCTAACGCTCCCTATGCAACTCGACACAGCCTAAGGAACTAGGTAGCCCTAAAGATAGAAAAATAAAGCCTACCTTGCCTCAGAGAAATTCCCCAAAGGAACAGGCAGCCCCCCACAAATAATGACTGTGAGTTAAGATGAAAATTACAAACACAGAGATGAAATAGATTTAGCAAAGTGAGGCCCGACTTACTGAACAGACAGAGGATAGGAAAGGTAACTTTGCGGTCAGCACAAAAAACTACAAAAAGACCACGCAGAGGGCGCAAAAAGACCCTCCGCACCGACTCACGGTGCGGAGGCGCTCCCTCTGCGTCCCAGAGCTTCCAGCAAGCAAAACAAAAATCAAAATAGCAAGCTGGACAGAAAAAATAGCAAACAGAGAAAAACAAGCAGGAACTTAGCTTCTGCTGGAAAGACAGGTCACAAGAACGATCCAGGAGCGTACTAGACCAATACTGGAACATTGACAGGTGGCATGGAGCAATGATCTAGGTGGAGTTAAATAGAGCAGCCAGCTAACGAATTAACCTCGTCACCTGTGGAAGGAACCTCAGAAGCCGCAGCCCCACTCACAACCACCAGAGGAAGCCCATGGACAGAACCAGCCGAAGTACCATTCATGACCACAGGAGGGAGCTTAACAACAGAATTCACAACAGTACCCCCCCCTTGAGGAGGGGTCACCAAACCCTGACCAGAGCCCCCAGGCCGACCAGGACGAGCCAAATGAAAGGCACGAACCAGATCGGCAGCATGAACATCAGAGGCAAAGACCCAGGAATTATCTTCCTGACCATAACCCTTCCACTTGACCAGGTACTGGAGTTTCCGTCTCGAAATACGAGAATCCAAAATCTTCTCCACCACATACTCCAACTCCCCCTCAACCAACACCGGGGCAGGAGGATCAACGGATGGAACCACAGGCACCACGTATCTCCGCAACAATGACCTATGGAATACATTATGGATGGCAAAAGAAGCCGGAAGGGTCAAACGAAATGACACAGGATTGAGAACCTCAGAAATCTTATACGGACCAATGAAACGAGGCTTAAACTTAGGAGAGGAAACCTTCATAGGAACATAACGAGATGACAACCAAACCAAATCCCCAACACGAAGTCGGGGACCCACACAGCGCCGGCGGTTAGCGAAACGTTGAGCCTTCTCCTGGGACAATGTCAAATTGTCCACCACATGAGTCCAAATCTGCTGCAACCTATCCACCACAGTATCTACACCAGGACAGTCCGAAGACTCAACCTGCCCTGAAGAGAAACGAGGATGGAAACCAGAATTGCAGAAAAAAGGCGAAACCAAAGTAGCCGTGCTGGCCCGATTATTAAGGGCGAACTCAGCCAAAGGCAAAAAGGACACCCAATCATCCTGATCAGCAGAAACAAAGCATCTCAGATATGTTTCCAAAGTCTGATTAGTACGTTCGGTTTGGCCATTTGTCTGAGGATGGAAAGCCGAGGAAAAAGACTAATCAATGCCCATCCTAGCACAAAAGGATCGCCAAAACCTCGAAACAAACTGGGAACCTCTGTCCGAAACGATGTTCTCCGGAATGCCATGTAAACGAACCACATGCTGGAAAAACAACAGCACCAAATCAGAGCAGGAAGGCAATTTAGACAAGGGTACCAAATGGACCATCTTAGAGAAGCGATCACAAACCACCCAAATGACCGACATCTTTTGAGAGACAGGGAGATCCGAAATAAAATCCATTGAAATATGTGTCCAGGGCCTCTTCAGGACCGGCAAGGGCAAAAGCAACCCACTGGCACGAGAACAGCAGGGCTTAGCCCGAGCACAAGTCCCACAGGACTGCACAAAAGAACGCACATCCCGCGACAAAGACGGCCACCAAAACTATCTAGCCACCAAATCTCTGGTACCAAAGATTCCAGGATGACCAGCCAACACCGAACAATGAACCTCAGAGATAACTCTACTAGTCCATTTATCAGGGACAAACAGTTTCTCCGCTGGGCAACGGTCAGGTCTATCAGCCTGAAATTTTTGCAGCACCCGCCGCAAATCAGGGGAGATGGCAGACAAAATTACCCCCTCTTTGAGAATACCCGCCGGCTCAGGAACACCCGGAGAGTCGGGCACAAAACTCCTTGACAGGGCATCAGCCTTCACATTCTTAGAGCCCGGAAGGTACGAAACCACAAAATCAAAACGGGAGAAGAATAGCGACCAACGAGCCTGTCTAGGATTCAACCATTTGGCAGACTCGAGATAAGTCAAATTCTTGTGATCCGTCAAGACCACCACGCGATGCTTGGCTCCTTCAAGCCAATGACGCCACTCCTCGAATGCCCACTTCATGGCCAACAACTCTCGATTGCCAACATCATAATTGCGATCAGCAGGCGAAAACTTTCTAGAAAAGAAAGCACATGGCTTCATCACCGAGCCATCAGAACTTCTTTGCGACAAAACAGCTCCTGCTCCAATCTCAAAAGCATCAACCTCGACCTGAAATGGGAGCGAAACATCTGGCTGGCACAACACAGGGGCAGAAGAAAAATGACGCTTCAACTCCTGAAAAGCTTCCACAGCCGCAGAAGACCAATTGACCACATCAGCACCCTTCTTGGTCAAATCAGTCAACGGTTTAGCAACACTAGAAAAATTACTGATGAAGCGACGATAAAAATTAGCAAAGCCCAGGAACTTTTGCAGACTCTTCACAGATGTCGGCTGAGTCCAATCATAAATGGCCTGGACTTTAACAGGGTCCATCTCGATAGTAGAAGGGGAAAAAATGAAACCCAAAAATGAAACCTTCTGAACTCCAAAGAGACACTTAGACCCCTTCACAAACAAATAATTAGCACGAAGGACCTGGAACACCATTCTGACCTGCTTCACGTGAGACTCCCAATCATCCGAGAAGACCAAAATATCATCCAAATATACAATCAGGAATTTATCCAGGTACTCTCGGAAGATGTCATGCATAAAGGACTGAAATACTGATGGAGCATTGGAAAGCCCGAATGGCATACCCAGGTAGTCAAAATGGCCCTCGGGCGTATTAAATGCTGTTTTCCATTCATCGCCCTGTTTAATACGCACAAGATTATACGCACCACGAAGATCTATCTTGGTGAACCAACTAGCCCCCTTAATCCGAGCAAATAAATCAGATAGCAGCGGCAAAGGGTACTGAAATTTGACTGTGATCTTATTAAGAAGGCGGTAATCAAAACAAGGTCTCAAAGAACCATCCTTCTTGGCCACAAAAAAGAACCCTGCTCCCAATGGTGACGACGACGGGCGAATATGACCCTTCTCCAAGGATTCCTTTATATAACTCCGCATAGCGGCGTGTTCTGGCACAGATAAATTGAACAATCGGCCCTTAGGAAACTTACTACCAGGAATCAAATTGATAGCACAATTGCAATCCCTATGAGGAGGTAGGGCACCGGATTTGGGCTCATCAAATACATCCCGGTAATCCGACAAAAACTCCGGAACTTCAGAAGGGGTGGATGACGAAATAGACAAAAATGGAACATCACCATGTATCCCCTGACAACCCCAGCTGGACACAGACATAGATTTCCAATCCAATACTGGATTATGGACCTGTAGCCATGGCAACCCCAAAACGACCACATCATGCAGATTATGCAACACCAAAAAGCGAATATCCTCCTGATGTGCAGGAGCCATGCACATGGTCAATTGGTTCCAGTACTGGGGCTTATTCTTGGCCAAAGGCGTAGCATCAATTCCTCTCAATGGAATAGGATACTGCAAGGGCTCCAAGAAAAACCCACAGAGCCTAGCAAACTCCAAGTCCATCAAATTCAGGGCAGCGCCTGAATCCACAAATGCCATAACAGAATAGGATGACAAAGAGCAAATCAGAGTAACGGACAAAAGAAATTTCGACTGTACCGTACCAATGGTGGCAGACCTAGCGAAACGCTTAGTGCGCTTAGGACAATCGGAGATAGCATGAGTGGAATCACCACAGTAAAAACACAGCCCATTCCGACGTCTGTGTTCTTGCCGTTCAGCTCTGGTCAAAGTCCTATCACATTGCATAGGCTCAGGTCTATGCTCAGATAATACCGCCATATGGTGCACAACTTTACGCTCACGCAAGCGTCGATCGATCTGAATGGCCAAAGACATAGACTCATTCAGACCAGCAGGCATGGGAAATCCCACCATGACATCCTTAAGGGCTTCAGAGAGACCCTTTCTGAAAATTGCTGCCAGCGCACATTCATTCCACTGAGTGAGTACAGACCAGTTCCTAAACTTCTGACAATATATCTCTACCTCATCCTGACCCTGACACAGAGCCAGCAAGATTTTCTCTGCCTGATCCACTGAATTTGGTTCATCATAAAGTAATCCAAGCGCCAGAAAAAAACGCATCAACATCACGCAATGCCGGATCTCCCGGCGCAAGGGAAAATGCCCAGTCTTGAGGGTCGCCACGTAACAAAGAAATAATGATTTTCACTTGTTGAACAGGGTCACCTGAGGAGCGAGGTTTCAAAGCAAGAAACAATTTATAATTATTTTTGAAATTCAGAAACTTAGATCTATCCCCAAAAAACAAATCAGGAATTGGAATCCTAGGCTCTAACATTGGATTCTGAACCACAAAATCTTGAATGTTTTGTACCCTTGCAGTGAGATTATCTATACAAGAGGACAGACCTTGAATGTCCATATCTACACCTGTATCCTGAACCACCCAGAGGTAAAGGGGAAAAGAGAGACAAAGCACACTGCAAAGAAAAAAAAATGGTCTCAGAACTTCTCTTATCCCTCTATTGAGATGCATTAATACTTTGGGCCACCTGTACTGTTATGACCTGGTGGTGAGGACAATAATGGACCTGATGGTTAAGAGCACATGGAATGACCTGATAGTTACTAATAATACAGGACAAGCTCTGAGATGTGGGAACTCTGCTGACCGCAATCCCTAATCCTATCACACACACTAGAAATAGCCGTGGATTGCTCCTAACGCTCCCTATGCAACTCGACACAGCCTAAGGAACTAGCTAGCCCTAAAGATAGAAAAATAAAGCCTACCTTGCCTCAGAGAAATTCCCCAAAGGAACAGGCAGCCCCCCACAAATAATGACTGTGAGTTAAGATGAAAATTACAAACACAGAGATGAAATAGATTTAGCAAAGTGAGGCCCGACTTACTGAACAGACAGAGGATAGGAAAGGTAACTTTGCGGTCAGCACAAAAAACTACAAAAAGACCACGCAGAGGGCGCAAAAAGACCCTCCGCACCGACTCACGGTGCGGAGGCGCTCCCTCTGCGTCCCAGAGCTTCCAGCAAGCAAGACAAAAATCAAAATAGCAAGCTGGACAGAAAAAATAGCAAACAGAGAAAACAAGCAGGAACTTAGCTTCTGCTGGGAAGACAGGTCACAAGAACGATCCAGGAGCAAACTAGACCAATACTGGAACATTGACAGGTGGCATGGAGCAATGATCTAGGTGGAGTTAAATAGAGCAGCCAGCTAACGAATTAACCTCGTCACCTGTGGAAGGAACCTCAGAAGCCGCAGCCCCACTCACAACCACCAGAGGAAGCCCATGGACAGAACCAGCCGAAGTACCATTCATGACCACAGGAGGGAGCTTAACAACAGAATTCACAACAGTACTCTATGTTATATGTACTGTATGTCCGTATGTATGTATGTATGTAGCATGTATGTAGCATGTACGTAGTACGTAGTATGTATGTAGTATGAAGACACAAAAGAGAATAGTAAAACCAAAAACACTCAGTTTGAAAAAATGTTGCAGTAATCCGCAAGTGCTAGTAAAAGATGTAGAAAACAGGGTATTTGGTTGATACGTTTTTTGTAAAAAATGTATACTAAGCTGCTCTACCAATCTTCACGGTATACCCTTATCAGAGCAGTCCTAACTAATGTATGCAATCCCTATCTGATGTATTTAAAAACCTGATCATCTGTATATAACCTGTGTGAACAGGGTTCAGAGAGGAAAAATCCATGTGTGCATACAGGGTAGAACAGCTATTGTGCAGATAGCCCAAGAGGAGTGGTGGAACTCCCCAGTCTTGTAGACACAAGAGAACAATTATGGAAACAGGAACACATGGGCTACTTGCACAGTGAACATCGTTTACTAGCACTTGCGGATTACTGCAACATTTTTTCAAACTGAGTGTTTTTGGTTTTACTATTCTCTTTTGTGTCTTCAGGTTTCTTGGTGGTGTGTGAACATGATCATACAGACTTGTTCACTGTGCAAGTAGCCCATGTGTTCCTGTTTCCATAATTGTTCTCTTGTGTCTACAAGACTGGGGAGTTCCACCACTCCTCTTGGGCTATCTGCATAATAGCTGTTCTACCCTGTATGCACACATGGATTTTTCCTCTCTGAACCCTGTTCACACAGGTTATATACAGATGATCAGGTTTTTAAATACATCAGATAGGGATTGCATACATTAGTTAGGACTGCTCTGATAAGGGTATACCGTGAAGATTGGTAGAGCAGCTTAGTATACATTTTTTGCAAAAAACGTATCAACCAAATACCCTGTTTTTTACATCTTTTACTAGCACTTGCGGATTACTGCAACATTTTTTCAAACTGAGTGTTTTTGGTTTTACTATTCTCTTTTGTGTCTTCAGGTTTCTTGGTGGTGTGTGAACATGATCATACAGACTTGTTCACTGTGCAAGTAGCCCATGTGTTCCTGTTTCCATAATTGTTCTCTTGTGTCTACAAGACTGGGGAGTTCCACCACTCCTCTTGGGCTATCTGCACAATAGCTGTTCTACCCTGTATGCACACATGGATTTTTCCTCTCTGAACCCTGTTCACACAGGTTATATACAGATGATCAGGTTTTTAAATACATCAGATAGGGATTGCATACATTAGTTAGGACTGCTCTGATAAGGGTATACCGTGAAGATTGGTAGAGCAGCTTAGTATACATTTTTTGCAAAAAACGTATCAACCAAATACCCTGTTTTCTACATCTTTTACTAGCACTTGCGGATTACTGCAACATTTTTTCAAACTGAGTGTTTTTGGTTTTACTATTCTCTTTTGTGTCTTCAGGTTTCTTGGTGGTGTGTGAACATGATCATACAGACTTGTTCACTGTGCAAGTAGCCCATGTGTTCCTGTTTCCATAATTGTTCTCTTGTGTCTACAAGACTGGGGAGTTCCACCACTCCTCTTGGGCTATCTGCACAAAAGCTGTTCTACCCTGTATGCACACATGGATTTTTCCTCTCTGAACCCTGTTCACACAGGTTATATACAGATGATCAGGTTTTTAAATACATCAGATAGGGATTGCATACATTAGTTAGGACTGCTCTGATAAGGGTATACCGTGAAGATTGGTAGAGCAGCTTAGTATACATTTTTTGCAAAAAACGTATCAACCAAATACCCTGTTTTTTTCATCTTTTACTAGCACTTGCGGATTACTGCAACATTTTTTCAAACTGAGTGTTTTTGGTTTTACTATTCTCTTTTGTGTCTTCAGGTTTCTTGGTGGTGTGTGAACATGATCATACAGACTTGTTCACTGTGCAAGTAGCCCATGTGTTCCTGTTTCTATGTATGTAGTATGTATGTTGTATGCAGTATGTATGTAGTATGTATGTAGTATGTATGTAGTATGTATGTAGTATGTATGTAGTATATATGTAGTATGTAGTATGTATGTAGTATGTTGTATGTATGTAGTATGTAGTATGTATGTAGTATTTAGTATGTATGTGTTATGTATGTAGTATGTAGTATGTATGTATGTATGTATGTAGTATGTATGTAGTTTTTTTAGATTCAACACATTAGCCGGATGATGGGACTACTACTGTCCCATCATTGGCTAATGTGTCAATCACTGTCACTGTTGCAGGCATCGTCCGATGAGACTTGTAGTCCCACTGGATGATGCCTGCACACACGCACAGACCCCTGGCAGCCCGCACAGAGCCCTGGCAAGTTGCACAGAGCCCCGGCAAGCCCGCACAGAGCCCCGGCAAGCCCGCACAGAGACCCAGCAGGCCCGCACAGAGCGTCGGCAAGCCGCACAGAGCCCAGGCAGGCCCACACAGAGCCTTGACTAGCCGCATAGAGCCCCGGCAAGCCTGTACAGAGACCCGGCAGGCCCGCACAGAGCCCCGGCAAGCCGCACAGAGCCCCGGCAAGCCCGCACAGAGCCCCGGCAAGCCCGCACAGAGCCCCGGTAAGCTGCACAGAGCCCCGGCAGGCCCGCACAGAGCCCCGGCAAGCCCGCACAGAGCCCCAGCAAGCTGCACAGAGCCCCGGCAAGCCCGCACAGAGCCCCGGCAAGCCGCACAGAGCCCCGGCAGGCACGCAGACCCCCCACGGTCACGCACAGACCCCGCCCACACACACACAGTATCCGCCCACGCACCACCCACACTCCATTATAGTGCATCATTGCACTATGGGAACTTCCAATTCCAGTATCAGATATCGCAAAAATATCGGAACTCAGTATCGGAATTCCGATACAGCGAATATCGGCCAATACCCGATATTTGCAGTATCGTAATGCTCAACACTAGTTGGCAGACAAATCTCCGTCCCAGTCTCAGGTATTTTGCAGACTCCAACAGGTTTTCTTCAAGAATGGCCCTGTATCTGGCTCCATCCATCTTCCCATCAATTTTAACCATCTTCCCTGTCCTTGTTGAAGAAGAGCAGGCCAAAACCATGATGCTGCCACCACCATGTTTGACAATGGGGATGGTGTGTTCAGGGTGATGAGCTGTGTTGCCTTTGCGCCAAACATATCGTTTGGCATTGTTGACAAAAAGTTCGATTTTGGTTTAATCTGACCAGAGCACTTTCTTCCACATGTTTGATGTGTCTCCCAGGTGGCTTGTTACAAACTTTAAACAACATTTTTTTGGATATCTTTGAGAAATAGCTTTCTTCTTGCCACTCTTCCATAAAGGCCAGATTTGTGCAGTGTACGACTGATTGTTGTCTTATGGACAGACGGTCCCACCTCGGCTGTAGATCTCTGCAGTTCATCCAGAGTGATCATGGGCATCTTGGCTACATCTCTGATCAGTCTTCTCCTTGTTTGAGATGAAAGTATAGAGGGACGGCCGGGTCTTGGTAGATTTGGAGTGGTATGATACTCCTTCCATTTCAATATGATCGCTTGCACAGTGCTCCTTTGGGTGTTTAAAATTTTGGAAATCATTTTGTATCCAAATCCGGCTTTTAACTTTTCCACAACAGTATCACGGACCTGCCTGTTGTGTTCCTTGGTCTTCATGATGCTCTTTGTGCTTCAAACAGAACCCTGAGACTATCACAGAGCAAGTGCATTTACTCAGAGACTTAATTACACACAGGTTGATTATATTTATCATCATTAGGCATTTAGGACAACAATGGATCATTCAGAGATCCACAATGAACTTCCGGAGTGAGTTTGCTGCACTGAAAGTAAAATGGCCGAATAATATTGCACGCCGCACTTTTCAGTTTTTGAATTTCCACAAAACTGTAAAATAATCAATGAATTTAGTTCAACTTCACAATTGTGTTTCAGTTGTTGTTGATTCTTCACCAAATATACATTTGGTATCTTTATGTTTGAAGCATGATATGTGAGAAAAGGTTGAAAAGTCCCAGGGGGGGGCGAATACTTTCGCAGTGCACCGTATATATATATATATATATATATATATATATACACATGCGTGTGTGCGTCACTGACATCTATATACGGTGTTTGCGGAAAGTATTCAGACCCCTTTAAATTTTTCACTTTTTGTTTCATTGCAGCCATTTGGTAAATTAAAAAAAAATCTTTTTTTTCACATTATGTAAACTCTGCACCCCATCTTGACTTAAAAAAACAGAAATGTAGAAATGTATATACAGGTGTGTGCTTTCCAAATCAATTCATATCAGTTTAATTAAACACAGCTGGCCTCCAACAAAGGAGTAGAACCATCTCAAGGAGGTTCACAAGGAAATATACAGCATGTGATTAAATATGAGTGTCTGCGTAAAAGGTTTGAATAATAATGACCATGTGATATGTCGGTTTTTCTTTTTTAATAAATTTGCAAAAATTTCTACATTTCAGTTTTTTTCAGTCATGATGGGGTGCAGAGTGTACATTAATGAGAAAAAAAATGAACTTTTATGAATTTACTAAATGGCTGCAATGAAACCAAGAGTGAAAAATTTAGAGGGTTATGAATACGTTCTGTACCCACTGTATCTACTGTATGTATTCTATGTGTATAGATCTATTCTATCTATTCTTTTCTAACCTGTCACGCTATGATGTTACTGTGCTTGTCAGATGAATTGCCGGCTTTTCAAAGGAGACTGGTGCATAAAAATGGGACAGCTCTTGC
This sequence comes from Ranitomeya imitator, assembly GCF_032444005.1. NCBI lineage: Eukaryota > Metazoa > Chordata > Amphibia > Anura > Dendrobatidae > Ranitomeya > Ranitomeya imitator. Next base: position 323,395,025 of record NC_091286.1, on the reverse strand, counting down.
ATGGGCCGAGTGGTGTGCAATTTTTTTTCTCGTTCCCATAGGCTTGCATTGGCAAGTCTCGGCTGAGCCTCGGTGACAATCGCTGCATGCTGCGATTTTACATGCATGTTGAATATAGAGTTGAGTGACCTTGACCTTTTTAGAGTCGAGCCGGGTTTCGCGAAACCCGACTATCTCAAAAGTCGGGTCGAGTGAAATCGGCCGATTATGACGTAAAGTCGGGATCGACCGAAACACGAAACCCAATGCAAGTCAATGGGGCAGCATAGTCGGCAGTGAGTGGGGGCCAGGAAAACACCTAGAGTGCCCATTTTAATGTCAAAACCATCCATTCTTCTAAATGAAGCTTGTCAAGCGTAATTTACCTTATAATAATTGGAAGGCATTTGAAATTGGGGGTCATTTGGCTAAAGTTGTGGTGGGTAGGGCTGGTTCAAGTAATTAGTGGGCCCAGGAAATCTGGACCACGTCACGCCAGTGGAGCAGGGAGAGGTAAGTATTTCAACTTTGCAAGTGCTGTGAACCTGAGCAAGCAGGGGGGGCCCACTCGTTGGCATTGGCACTTGCACAGGGCCCCTCAAAGTACAGCGGTGTGTTTGCACGGCGGGGGCGCCTCCCACCGGCAGCAACACTTTTGCGTACTATGAGAGGCCCTGTGCCAGTGACGTCGCCAACTAGTATTCCTCCCCCCACCTGATGAAGGAACCTGCACTTTTATCTGCACCTTCCTCTTTGTCCCCGTGTAAGGTGGTATGGTATGCGGGAAGAGCAACCTGACTTTCAGCAGGGTCACAATGTTGTTGTGTAGCGTGCACGGGGAATGTTGCGTTATGGGTCAATGTACCAGCAGATTCATCTATCACTGGCTGGGCAATGGGCAGGATGAGGAGGAAACACAGATATAGGCCCAAAGAATAAAGTTGGCTAAATGCAGTTCAAAATTGGTAACACAGGAATAACCAGGGGGCATTGCAGTGGAGGACAACTGTAATGAGAGGCTGACACAGAGAGTAGGCCCAAATCAGTAAGTAGTTGAAATGCAGTTCAAAATTGGCAACCGTAGTAAACAGGCGGCACAGCTTTGTTCAGTGGAGGAGAACAGCAAGGAGTGGCAGACACCGATAGTAGGCCCCAACCCAACTAGTAGGCCAAATGCAGTCTAACATTAACAACTACTTAACGAGCGCCTGAAAACGGAATTTCAGGACAGGAAACCAGGAGAACAGCAAGTAGCGGCAGACACTGTTAGTAGGCCCCAAACCAACTAGTACGCCAAATGCAGTTGTTCCATTTAACCACAATTTAACGAGAGCCTGAAGATAGAAGCTCAGGAAAGGCAACCTGGAGAACACCTTGGAGTGGAACACACCATCTCTCTCCACCCCATACCCATTTTGTAGGCCTAATGCAGTGTAGTTTTCTACAACTACTAAACGACAGTCGGAAGACCGAAGCAATGGCAAGGAAACCTGGGGAACACCTTGGAGTGTAACACACCATCTCTCTCCACCCGATACCCATTTTGTAGGCCTAATGCAGTGTAGTTTTCTACAACTACTAAACGAGAGTCGGAAGATCGAAGCAATGGCGAGGAAACCTGGAGAACACCTTGGAGTGTAACACACCATCTCTCTCCACCCCATAGCCAATTTGGAGGCCTAATGCAGTGTAGTTTCCAACAACTACTAAACGAGAGCATTAAGATCGAAGCTCTGGAAAGGCAACCTGGAGAACACCTTGGAGTGTAACACACCATCTCTCTCCACCCGATACCCATTTTGTAGGCCTAATGCAGTGTAGTTTTCTACAACTACTGAACGAGAGTCGGAAGACCGAAGCAATGGCAAGGAAACCTGGGGAACACCTTGGACTGTAACACACCATCTCTCTCCACCCGATACCCATTTTGTAGGCCTAATGCAGTGTAGTTTTCTACAACTACTAAACGAGAGTTGGAAGACCGAAGCAATGGCAAGGAAACCTGGGGAACACCTTGGAGTGTAACACACCATCTCTCTCCACCCGATACCCATTTTGTAGGCCTAATGCAGTGTAGTTTTCTACAACTACTAAACGAGAGTCTGAAGACCGAAGCAATGGCAAGGAAACCTGGGGAACACCTTGGAGTGTAACACACCATCTCTCTCCACCCGATACCCATTTTGTAGGCCTAATGCAGTGTAGTTTTCTACAACTACTAAACGAGAGTCGGAAGACCGAAGCAATGGCAAGGAAACCTGGGGAACACCTTGGAGTGTAACACACCATCTCTCTCCACCCGATACCCATTTTGTAGGCCTAATGCAGTGTAGTTTTCTACAACTACTAAACGAGAGTCGGAAGATCGAAGCAATGGCAAGGAAACCTGGGGAACACCTTGGAGTGTAACACAACATCTCTCTCCACCCCATAGCCAATTTGGAGGCCTAATGCAGTGTAGTTTCCAACAACTACTAAACGAGAGCATTAAGATCGAAGCTCTGGAAAGGCAACCTGGAGAACACCTTGGAGTGTAACACACCATCTCTCTCCACCCGATACCCATTTTGTAGGCCTAATGCAGTGTAGTTTTCTACAACTACTGAACGAGAGTCGGAAGACCGAAGCAATGGCAAGGAAACCTGGAGAACACCTTGGAGTGTAACACACCATCTCTCTCCACCCCATAGCCAATTTGGAGGCCTAATGCAGTGTAGTTTCCAACAACTACTAACCGAGAGCATTAAAATCGAAGCTCTGGAAAGGCAACCTGGAGAACACCTTGGAGTGTAACACACCATCTCTCTCCACCCGATACCCATTTTGTAGGCCTAATGCAGTGTAGTTTTCTACAACTACTGAACGAGAGTCGGAAGACCGAAGCAATGGCAAGGAAACCTGGGGAACACCTTGGAGTGTAACACACCATCTCTCTCCACCCGATACCCATTTTGTAGGCCTAATGCAGTGTAGTTTTCTACAACTACTAAACGAGAGTCGGAAGACCGAAGCAATGGCAAGGAAACCTGGGGAACACCTTGGAGTGTAACACACCATCTCTCTCCACCCGATACCCATTTTGTAGGCCTAATGCCGTGTAGTTTTCTACAACTACTAAACGAGAGTCGGAAGACTGAAGCAATGGCAAGGAAACCTGGGGAACACCTTGGAGTGTAACACACCATCTCTCTCCACCCGATACCCATTTTGTAGGCCTAATGCAGTGTAGTTTTCTACAACTACTAAACGAGAGTCTGAAGACCGAAGCGAGGGCAAGGAAACCTGGGGAACACCTTGGAGTGTAACACACCATCTCTCTCCACCCGATACCCATTTTGTAGGCCTAATGCAGTGTAGTTTTCTACAACTACTAAACGAGAGTCGGAAGACCGAAGCAATGGCAAGGAAACCTGGGGAACACCTTGGAGTGTAACACACCATCTCTCTCCACCTGATACCCATTTTGTAGGCCTAATGCAGTGTAGTTTTCTACAACTACTAAACGAGAGTCGGAAGATCGAAGCAATGGCAAGGAAACCTGGGGAACACCTTGGAGTGTAACACACCATCTCTCTCCACCCCATAGCCAATTTGGAGGCCTAATGCAGTGTAGTTTCCAACAACTACTAAACGAGAGCATTAAGATCGAAGCTCTGGAAAGGCAACCTGGAGAACACCTTGGAGTGTAACACACCATCTCTCTCCACCCGATACCCATTTTGTAGGCCTAATGCAGTGTAGTTTTCTACAACTACTAAACGAGAGTCGGAAGACAGAAGCAATGGCAAGGAAACCTGGGGAACACCTTGGAGTGTAACACACCATCTCTCTCCACCCGATACCCATTTTGTAGGCCTAATGCAGTGTAGTTTTCTACAACTACTAAACGAGAGTCGGAAGACCGAAGCAATGGCAAGGAAACCTGGGGAACACCTTGGAGTGTAACACACCATCTCTCTCCACCCGATACCCATTTTGTAGGCCTAATGCAGTGTAGTTTTCTACAACTACTAAACGAGAGTCTGAAGACCGAAGCAATGGCAAGGAAACCTGGGGAACACCTTGGAGTGTAACACACCATCTCTCTCCACCCGATACCCATTTTGTAGGCCTAATGCAGTGTAGTTTTCTACAACTACTAAACGAGAGTCGGAAGACCGAAGCAATGGCAAGGAAACCTGGGGAACACCTTGGAGTGTAACACACCATCTCTCTCCACCCGATACCCATTTTGTAGGCCTAATGCAGTGTAGTTTTCTACAACTACTAAACGAGAGTCGGAAGATTGAAGCAATGGCAAGGAAACCTGGGGAACACCTTGGAGTGTAACACACCATCTCTCTCCACCCCATAGCCAATTTGGAGGCCTAATGCAGTGTAGTTTCCAACAACTACTAAACGAGAGCATTAAGATCGAAGCTCTGGAAAGGCAACCTGGAGAACACCTTGGAGTGTAACACACCATCTCTCTCCACCCGATACCCATTTTGTAGGCCTAATGCAGTGTAGTTTTCTACAACTACTGAACGAGAGTCGGAAGACCGAAGCAATGGCAAGGAAACCTGGAGAACACCTTGGAGTGTAACACACCATCTCTCTCCACCCCATAGCCAATTTGGAGGCCTAATGCAGTTTAGTTTCCAACAACTACTAAACGAGAGCATTAAGATCGAAGCTCTGGAAAGGCAACCTGGGGAACACCTTGGAGTGTAGCACACCATCTCTCTCCACCCGATACCCATTTTGTAGGCCTAATGCAGTGTAGTTTTCTACAACTACTGAACGAGAGTCGGAAGACCGAAGCAATGGCAAGGAAACCTGGGGAACACCTTGGAGTGTAACACACCATCTCTCTCCACCCGATACCCATTTTGTAGGCCTAATGCAGTGTAGTTTTCTACAACTACTAAACGAGAGTCGGAAGACCGAAGCAATGGCAAGGAAACCTGGGGAACACCTTGGAGTGTAACACACCATCTCTCTCCACCCGATACCCATTTTGTAGGCCTAATGCAGTGTAGTTTTCTACAACTACTGAACGAGAGTCGGAAGACTGAAGCAATGGCAAGGAAACCTGGGGAACACCTTGGAGTGTAACACACCATCTCTCTCCACCCGATACCCATTTTGTAGGCCTAATGCAGTGTAGTTTTGTACAACTACTAAACGAGAGTCGGAAGACCGAAGCAATGGCAAGGAAACCTGGGGAACACCTTGGGGTGTAACACACCATCTCTCTCCACCCGATACCCATTTTGTAGGCCTAATGCAGTGTAGTTTTGTACAACTACTAAACGAGAGTCGGAAGACCGAAGCAATGGCAAAGAAACCTGGGGAACACCTTGGAGTGTAACACACCATCTCTCTCCACCCGATACCCATTTTGTAGGCCTAATGCAGTGTAGTTTTCTACAACTACTGAACGAGAGTCGGAAGATCGAAGCAATGGCGAGGAAACCTGGAGAACACCTTGGAGTGTAACACACCATCTCTCTCCACCCCATAGCCAATTTGGAGGCCTAATGCAGTGTAGTTTCCAACAACTACTAAACGAGAGCATTAAGATCGAAGCTCTGGAAAGGCAACCTGGAGAACACCTTGGAGTGTAACACACCATCTCTCTCCACCCGATACCCATTTTGTAGGCCTAATGCAGTGTAGTTTTCTACAACTACTGAACGAGAGTCGGAAGACCGAAGCAATGGCAAGGAAACCTGGGGAACACCTTGGACTGTAACACACCATCTCTCTCCACCCGATACCCATTTTGTAGGCCTAATGCAGTGTAGTTTTCTACAACTACTAAACGAGAGTCGGAAGACCGAAGCAATGGCAAGGAAACCTGGGGAACACCTTGGAGTGTAACACACCATCTCTCTCCACCCGATACCCATTTTGTAGGCCTAATGCAGTGTAGTTTTCTACAACTACTAAACGAGAGTCGGAAGACCGAAGAAATGGCAAGGAAACCTGGGGAACACCTTGGAGTGTAACACACCATCTCTCTCCACCCGATACCCATTTTGTAGGCCTAATGCAGTGTAGTTTTCTACAACTACTAAACGAGAGTCTGAAGACCGAAGCAATGGCAAGGAAACCTGGGGAACACCTTGGAGTGTAACACACCATCTCTCTCCACCCGATACCCATTTTGTAGGCCTAATGCAGTGTAGTTTTCTACAACTACTAAACGAGAGTCGGAAGACCGAAGCAATGGCAAGGAAACCTGGGGAACACCTTGGAGTGTAACACACCATCTCTCTCCACCCGATACCCATTTTGTAGGCCTAATGCAGTGTAGTTTTCTACAACTACTAAACGAGAGTCGGAAGATCGAAGCAATGGCAAGGAAACCTGGGGAACACCTTGGAGTGTAACACAACATCTCTCTCCACCCCATAGCCAATTTGGAGGCCTAATGCAGTGTAGTTTCCAACAACTACTAAACGAGAGCATTAAGATCGAAGCTCTGGAAAGGCAACCTGGAGAACACCTTGGAGTGTAAAACACAATCTCTCTCCACCCGATACCCATTTTGTAGGCCTAATGCAGTGTAGTTTTCTACAACTACTGAACGAGAGTCGGAAGACCGAAGCAATGGCAAGGAAACCTGGAGAACACCTTGGAGTGTAACACACCATCTCTCTCCACCCCATAGCCAATTTGGAGGCCTAATGCAGTGTAGTTTCCAACAACTACTAAACGAGAGCATTAAGATCGAAGCTCTGGAAAGGCAACCTGGAGAACACCTTGGAGTGTAACACACCATCTCTCTCCACCCGATACCCATTTTGTAGGCCTAATGCAGTGTAGTTTTCTACAACTACTAAACGAGAGTCGGAAGACCGAAGCAATGGCAAGGAAACCTGGGGAACACCTTGGAGTGTAACACACCATCTCTCTCCACCCGATACCCATTTTGTAGGCCTAATGCCGTGTAGTTTTCTACAACTACTAAACGAGAGTCGGAAGACTGAAGCAATGGCAAGGAAACCTGGGGAACACCTTGGAGTGTAACACACCATCTCTCTCCACCCGATACCCATTTTGTAGGCCTAATGCAGTGTAGTTTTCTACAACTACTAAACGAGAGTCTGAAGACCGAAGCAAGGGCAAGGAAACCTGGGGAACACCTTGGAGTGTAACACACCATCTCTCTCCACCCGATACCCATTTTGTAGGCCTAATGCAGTGTAGTTTTCTACAATTACTAAACGAGAGTCGGAAGACCGAAGCAATGGCAAGGAAACCTGGGGAACACCTTGGAGTGTAACACACCATCTCTCTCCACCTGATACCCATTTTGTAGGCCTAATGCAGTGTAGTTTTCTACAACTACTAAACGAGAGTCGGAAGATCGAAGCAATGGCAAGGAAACCTGGGGAACACCTTGGAGTGTAACACACCATCTCTCTCCACCCCATAGCCAATTTGGAGGCCTAATGCAGTGTAGTTTCCAACAACTACTAAACGAGAGCATTAAGATCGAAGCTCTGGAAAGGCAACCTGAAGAACACCTTGGAGTGTAACACACCATCTCTCTCCACCCGATACCCATTTTGTAGGCCTAATGCAGTGTAGTTTTCTACAACTACTGAACGAGAGTCGGAAGACCGAAGCAATGGCAAGGAAACCTGGGGAACACCTTGGAGTGTAACACACCATCTCTCTCCACCCGATACCCATTTTGTAGGCCTAATGCAGTGTAGTTTTCTACAACTACTAAACGAGAGTCGGAAGACAGAAGCAATGGCAAGGAAACCTGGGGAACACCTTGGAGTGTAACACACCATCTCTCTCCACCCGATACCCATTTTGTAGGCCTAATGCAGTGTAGTTTTCTACAACTACTAAACGAGAGTCGGAAGACCGAAGCAATGGCAAGGAAACCTGGGGAACACCTTGGAGTGTAACACACCATCTCTCTCCACCCGATACCCATTTTGTAGGCCTAATGCAGTGTAGTTTTCTACAACTACTAAACGAGAGTCTGAAGACCGAAGCAATGGCAAGGAAACCTGGGGAACACCTTGGAGTGTAACACACCATCTCTCTCCACCCGATACCCATTTTGTAGGCCTAATGCCGTGTAGTTTTCTACAACTACTAAACGAGAGTCGGAAGACCGAAGCAATGGCAAGGAAACCTGGGGAACACCTTGGAGTGTAACACACCATCTCTCTCCACCCGATACCCATTTTGTAGGCCTAATGCAGTGTAGTTTTCTACAACTACTAAACGAGAGTCGGAAGACCGAAGCAATGGCAAGGAAACCTGGGGAACACCTTGGAGTGTAACACACCATCTCTCTCCACCCGATACCCATTTTGTAGGCCTAATGCAGTGTAGTTTTCTACAACTACTGAACGAGAGTCGGAAGACTGAAGCAATGGCAAGGAAACCTGGGGAACACCTTGGAGTGTAACACACCATCTCTCTCCACCCGATACCCATTTTGTAGGCCTAATGCAGTGTAGTTTTGTACAACTACTAAACGAGAGTCGGAAGACCGAAGCAATGGCAAGGAAACCTGGGGAACACCTTGGAGTGTAACACACCATCTCTCTCCACCCGATACCCATTTTGTAGGCCTAATGCAGTGTAGTTTTGTACAACTACTAAACGAGAGTCGGAAGACCGAAGCAATGGCAAAGAAACCTGGGGAACACCTTGGAGTGTAACACACCATCTCTCTCCACCCGATACCCATTTTGTAGGCCTAATGCAGTGTAGTTTTCTACAACTACTAAACGAGAGTCGGAAGATCGAAGCAATGGCGAGGAAACCTGGAGAACACCTTGGAGTGTAACACACCATCTCTCTCCACCCCATAGCCAATTTGGAGGCCTAATGCAGTGTAGTTTCCAACAACTACTAAACGAGAGCATTAAGATCGAAGCTCTGGAAAGGCAACCTGGAGAACACCTTGGAGTGTAACACACCATCTCTCTCCACCCGATACCCATTTTGTAGGCCTAATGCAGTGTAGTTTTCTACAACTACTGAACGAGAGTCGGAAGACCGAAGCAATGGCAAGGAAACCTGGGGAACACCTTGGACTGTAACACACCATCTCTCTCCACCCGATACCCATTTTGTAGGCCTAATGCAGTGTAGTTTTCTACAACTACTAAACGAGAGTCGGAAGACCGAAGCAATGGCAAGGAAACCTGGGGAACACCTTGGAGTGTAACACACCATCTCTCTCCACCCGATACCCATTTTGTAGGCCTAATGCAGTGTAGTTTTCTACAACTACTAAACGAGAGTCGGAAGACCGAAGAAATGGCAAGGAAACCTGGGGAACACCTTGGAGTGTAACACACCATCTCTCTCCACCCGATACCCATTTTGTAGGCCTAATGCAGTGTAGTTTTCTACAACTACTAAACGAGAGTCTGAAGACCGAAGCAATGGCAAGGAAACCTGGGGAACACCTTGGAGTGTAACACACCATCTCTCTCCACCCGATACCCATTTTGTAGGCCTAATGCAGTGTAGTTTTCTACAACTACTAAACGAGAGTCGGAAGACCGAAGCAATGGCAAGGAAACCTGGGGAACACCTTGGAGTGTAACACACCATCTCTCTCCACCCGATACCCATTTTGTAGGCCTAATGCAGTGTAGTTTTCTACAACTACTAAACGAGAGTCGGAAGATCGAAGCAATGGCAAGGAAACCTGGGGAACACCTTGGAGTGTAACACAACATCTCTCTCCACCCCATAGCCAATTTGGAGGCCTAATGCAGTGTAGTTTCCAACAACTACTAAACGAGAGCATTAAGATCGAAGCTCTGGAAAGGCAACCTGGAGAACACCTTGGAGTGTAAAACACAATCTCTCTCCACCCGATACCCATTTTGTAGGCCTAATGCAGTGTAGTTTTCTACAACTACTGAACGAGAGTCGGAAGACCGAAGCAATGGCAAGGAAACCTGGAGAACACCTTGGAGTGTAACACACCATCTCTCTCCACCCCATAGCCAATTTGGAGGCCTAATGCAGTGTAGTTTCCAACAACTACTAAACGAGAGCATTAAGATCGAAGCTCTGGAAAGGCAACCTGGAGAACACCTTGGAGTGTAACACACCATCTCTCTCCACCCGATACCCATTTTGTAGGCCTAATGCAGTGTAGTTTTCTACAACTACTAAACGAGAGTCGGAAGACCGAAGCAATGGCAAGGAAACCTGGGGAACACCTTGGAGTGTAACACACCATCTCTCTCCACCCGATACCCATTTTGTAGGCCTAATGCCGTGTAGTTTTCTACAACTACTAAACGAGAGTCGGAAGACCGAAGCAATGGCAAGGAAACCTGGGGAACACCTTGGAGTGTAACACACCATCTCTCTCCACCCGATACCCATTTTGTAGGCCTAATGCAGTGTAGTTTTCTACAACTACTAAACGAGAGTCTGAAGACCGAAGCAAGGGCAAGGAAACCTGGGGAACACCTTGGAGTGTAACACACCATCTCTCTCCACCCGATACCCATTTTGTAGGCCTAATGCAGTGTAGTTTTCTACAATTACTAAACGAGAGTCGGAAGACCGAAGCAATGGCAAGGAAACCTGGGGAACACCTTGGAGTGTAACACACCATCTCTCTCCACCTGATACCCATTTTGTAGGCCTAATGCAGTGTAGTTTTCTACAACTACTAAACGAGAGTCGGAAGATCGAAGCAATGGCAAGGAAACCTGGGGAACACCTTGGAGTGTAACACACCATCTCTCTCCACCCCATAGCCAATTTGGAGGCCTAATGCAGTGTAGTTTCCAACAACTACTAAACGAGAGCATTAAGATCGAAGCTCTGGAAAGGCAACCTGAAGAACACCTTGGAGTGTAACACACCATCTCTCTCCACCCGATACCCATTTTGTAGGCCTAATGCAGTGTAGTTTTCTACAACTACTGAACGAGAGTCGGAAGACCGAAGCAATGGCAAGGAAACCTGGGGAACACCTTGGAGTGTAACACACCATCTCTCTCCACCCGATACCCATTTTGTAGGCCTAATGCAGTGTAGTTTTCTACAACTACTAAACGAGAGTCGGAAGACAGAAGCAATGGCAAGGAAACCTGGGGAACACCTTGGAGTGTAACACACCATCTCTCTCCACCCGATACCCATTTTGTAGGCCTAATGCAGTGTAGTTTTCTACAACTACTAAACGAGAGTCGGAAGACCGAAGCAATGGCAAGGAAACCTGGGGAACACCTTGGAGTGTAACACACCATCTCTCTCCACCCGATACCCATTTTGTAGGCCTAATGCAGTGTAGTTTTCTACAACTACTAAACGAGAGTCTGAAGACCGAAGCAATGGCAAGGAAACCTGGGGAACACCTTGGAGTGTAACACACCATCTCTCTCCACCCGATACCCATTTTGTAGGCCTAATGCCGTGTAGTTTTCTACAACTACTAAACGAGAGTCGGAAGACCGAAGCAATGGCAAGGAAACCTGGGGAACACCTTGGAGTGTAACACACCATCTCTCTCCACCCGATACCCATTTTGTAGGCCTAATGCAGTGTAGTTTTCTACAACTACTAAACGAGAGTCGGAAGACCGAAGCAATGGCAAGGAAACCTGGGGAACACCTTGGAGTGTAACACACCATCTCTCTCCACCCGATACCCATTTTGTAGGCCTAATGCAGTGTAGTTTTCTACAACTACTAAACGAGAGTCGTAAGATTGAAGCAATGGCAAGGAAACCTGGGGAACACCTTGGAGTGTAACACACCATCTCTCTCCACCACATAGCCAATTTGGAGGCCTAATGCAGTGTAGTTTCCAACAACTACTAAACGAGAGCATTAAGATCGAAGCTCTGGAAAGGCAACCTGGAGAACACCTTGGAGTGTAACACACCATCTCTCTCCACCCGATACCCATTTTGTAGGCCTAATGCAGTGTAGTTTTCTACAACTACTGAACGAGAGTCGGAAGACCGAAGCAATGGCAAGGAAACCTGGAGAACACCTTGGAGTGTAACACACCATCTCTCTCCACCCCATAGCCAATTTGGAGGCCTAATGCAGTGTAGTTTCCAACAACTACTAAACGAGAGCATTAAGATCGAAGCTCTGGAAAGGCAACCTGGAGAACACCTTGGAGTGTAGCACACCATCTCTCTCCACCCGATACCCATTTTGTAGGCCTAATGCAGTGTAGTTTTCTACAACTACTAAACGAGAGTCGGAAGACCGAAGCAATGGCAAGGAAACCTGGGGAACACCTTGGAGTGTAACACACCATCTCTCTCCACCCGATACCCATTTTGTAGGCCTAATGCAGTGTAGTTTTCTACAACTACTGAACGAGAGTCGGAAGACCGAAGCAATGGCAAGGAAACCTGGGGAACACCTTGGAGTGTAACACACCATCTCTCTCCACCCGATACCCATTTTGTAGGCCTAATGCAGTGTAGTTTTCTACAACTACTAAACGAGAGTCGGAAGACCGAAGCAATGGCAAGGAAACCTGGGGAACACCTTGGAGTGTAACACACCATCTCTCTCCACCCGATACCCATTTTGTAGGCCTAATGCAGTGTAGTTTTCTACAACTACTAAACGAGAGTCGGAAGATCGAAGCAATGGCAAGGAAACCTGGGGAACACCTTGGAGTGTAACACACCATCTCTCTCCACCCGATACCCATTTTGTAGGCCTAATGCAGTGTAGTTTTCTACAACTACTAAACGAGAGTCGGAAGATCGAAGCAATGGCAAGGAAACCTGGGGAACACCTTGGAGTGTAACACACCATCTCTCTCCACCCCATAGCCAATTTGGAGGCCTATGCAGTGTAGTTTCCAACAACTACTAAACGAGAGCATTAAGATCGAAGCTCTGGAAAGGCAACCTGGAGAACACCTTGGAGTGTAACACACCATCTCTCTCCACCCGATACCCATTTTGTAGGCCTAATGCAGTGTAGTTTTCTACAACTACTAAATGAGAGTCTGAAGACCGAAGCAATGGCAAGGAAACCTGGGGAACACCTTGGAGTGTAACACACCATCTCTCTACACCCGATACCCATTTTGTAGGCCTAATGCAGTGTAGTTTTCTACAACTACTAAACGAGAGTCGGAAGACCGAAGCAATGGCAAGGAAACCTGGGGAACACCTTGGAGTGTAACACACCATCTCTCTCCACCCGATACCCATTTTGTAGGCCTAATGCAGTGTAGTTTTGTACAACTACTAAACGAGAGTCGGAAGACCGAAGCAATGGCAAGGAAACCTGGGGAACACCTTGGAGTGTAACACACCATCTCTCTCCACCCGATACCCATTTTGTAGGCCTAATGCAGTGTAGTTTTCTACAACTACTAAACGAGAGTCTGAAGACCGAAGCAATGGCAAGGAAACCTGGGGAACACCTTGGAGTGTAACACACCATCTCTCTCCACCCGATACCCATTTTGTAGGCCTAATGCAGTGTAGTTTTCTACAACTACTAAACGAGAGTCGGAAGACCGAAGCAATGGCAAGGAAACCTGGGGAACACCTTGGAGTGTAACACACCATCTCTCTCCACCCGATACCCATTTTGTAGGCCTAATGCAGTGTAGTTTTCTACAACTACTAAACGAGAGTCGGAAGACCGAAGCAATGGCAAGGAAACCTGGGGAACACCTTGGAGTGTAACACACCATCTCTCTCCACCCGATACCCATTTTGTAGGCCTAATGCAGTGTAGTTTTCTACAACTACTAAACGAGAGTCGGAAGACCGAAGCAATGGCAAGGAAACCTGGGGAACACCTTGGAGTGTAACACACCATCTCTCTCCACCCCATACCCAATTTGTAGGCCTAATGCAGCCTACTTTCCGACAACTACTAAACGAGAGCATGAAGATCGAAGCTCAGGAAAGGCAACCTGGGGAACACCTTGGAGTGTAACACACCCTCTCTCTACACCACGGAAGGGCTGATTCTTAGGAAGGAAGGCTGTCGGAAAGAAGCAGGGCGCGTCCGAGGGTGATTATATTCTTATTAGGTATATACTCACCCTCGGACGCTCCCTGCTTCTTTATTTGTAATGAATGTTTATTTGCAATGTGGTTTTGACTTACTCTATTTTTTTGGTAAATAATGATTTTATTATTTTCATTGTTTTGCATCTTCTTGGCAATAATATAAAGAAGACGCGACAGGACAACACTCGGTGGATGCCATATCTGTGTTTTAAATTGAAAAAAACTTTCAGTTAACTACTTGCAGGAGAAAGTTATTGTAGCTGGTGGCCATTTTTAGTACTGTACCAGATTTTTGTTGTATGTGTTTGTTTTTAATGTTAAAATGTCTGCATTTGATATCTCTCCAGTATTTTCTTTTTTATAAGCAAAATACTTATTTTTATATTTTCTGATGTTGGTTCAAGGGGTACACGGGCAGCAGTAGACAGGTCAGTGGAGGCCTAGTGGAAGGAGGGACCGCAGACAGGCTTCGAAGGCCTAACATAATAAATTTGGCTGGCTGTAGGCAATTTAAAATTGGTTCCAGGGGAACACGGGCAACAGTGGCCTGGTCTGTGTAGTAGTAGTGGAAAGAACGGGCCGCAGACAGGCTTCGAAGGCCTAACATAACAAAAATTGGGATGTAGGCAATTTACAATTGGTTCCAGGGGAACACGGACAGCAGTAGACAGGTCAGTGGAGGCCTAGTGGAAGGAGGGACCGCAGACAGGCTTCGAAGGCCTAACATAATAAATTGGGCTTGCTGTCGGCAATTTTAAATTGGTTCCAGGGGAACACGGGCGGCAGTAGCCAGGTCAGTGTAGTAGTAGTGGAAAGAACGGGCCGCAGACAGGCTTCGAAGGCCTAACATAACAAAAATTGGGCTGTAGGCAATTTAAAATTGGTTCCAGGGGAACACGGGCAGCAGTAGACAGGTCAGTGGAGGCCTAGTGGAAGGAGGGACCGCAGACAGGCTTCGAAGCCCTAACATAATAAAATGGGCTTGCTGTCGGCAATTTTAAATTGGTTCCAGGGGAACACGGGCAGCAGTGGCCTGGTCAGTGTAGTAGTAGTGGAAAGAACGGGCCGCAGACAGGCTTCGAAGGCCTAACATAACAAAAATTGGGATGTAGGCAATTTACAATTGGTTCCAGGGGAACACGGACAGCAGTAGACAGGTCAGTGGAGGCCTAGTGGAAGGAGGGACCGCAGACAGGCTTCGAAGGCCTAACATAATAAATTGGGCTGGCTGTAGGCAATTTAAAATTGGTTCCAGGGGAACACGGGCAGCAGTGGCCTGGTCAGTGTAGTAGTAGTGGAAAGAAAGGGCCGCAGACAGGCTTCGAAGGCCTAACATAACAAAAATTGGGCTGTAGGCAATTTAAAATTGGTTCCAGGGGAACACGGGCAGCAGTAGACAGGTCAGTGGAGGCCTAGTGGAAGGAGGGACCGCAGACAGGCTTCGAAGCCCTAACATAATAAATTGGGCTGGCTGTAGGCAATTTAAAATTGGTTCCAGGGGAACACGGGCAGCAGTAGACAGGTCAGTGGAGGCCTAGTGGAAGGAGGGACCGCAGACAGGCTTCGAAGGCCTAACATAATAAATTGGGCTGGCTGTAGGCAATTTAAAATTGGTTCCAGGGGAACACGGGCAGCAGTGGCCTGGTCAGTGTAGTAGTAGTGGAAAGAACGGGCCGCAGACAGGCTTCGAAGGCCTAACATAACAAAAATTGGGCTGTAGGCAATTTAAAATTGGTTCCAGGGGAACACGGACAGCAGTAGACAGGTCAGTGGAGGCCTAGTGGAAGGAGGGACCGCAGACAGGCTTCGAAGCCCTAACATAATAAATTGGGCTTGCTGTCGGCAATTTTAAATTGGTTCCAGGGGAACACGGGCAGCAGTGGCCTGGTCAGTGTAGTAGTAGTGGAAAGAACGGGCTGCAGACAGGCTTCGAAGGCCTAACATAACAAAAATTGGGATGTAGGCAATTTACAATTGGTTCCAGGGGAACATGGACAGCAGTAGACAGGTCAGTGGAGGCCTAGTGGAAGGAGGGACCGCAGACAGGCTTCGAAGGCCTAACATAATAAATTGGGCTGGCTGTAGGCAATTTAAAATTGGTTCCAGGGGAACACGGGCAGCAGTGGCCTGGTCAGTGTAGTAGTAGTGGAAAGAACGGGCCGCAGACAGGCTTCGAAGGCCTAACATAACAAAAATTGGGCTGTAGGCAATTTAAAATTGGTTCCAGGGGAACACGGGCAGCAGTAGACAGGTCAGTGGAGGCCTAGTGGAAGGAGTGACCGCAGACAGGCTTCGAAGGCCTAACATAAGAAAAATGTCAATACAATGGTATTGACAGTGCCAGGCATTGAAGGATGTCAGCGCATAGACTAAACATTGGTGGAGCTGTGAGAGAAAATTTTGCAAGTGGTAGAGCACTGTTTGAGCTGGGGGGGGACTGTCTTGTGGCCGGCGGTACAGGCCCAGGGCCCCTCATATTACAACGGTGTGTCTGACGTTGGGTGCGCACCACCACCGCCAGACACTTTATTGTACTATGAGGGACCTAGTGGCAGTGCCGTCGACCAAAAGCGGGCACACCCACCTCCTCAGACAAACAGTACTCTCACGGGTGCTGGCGCCAAGTGGCGATACCACGGCCCCGTGTGGGGACTTTGGCCATTTAGGGAGGTGTTAACATGTCGGATGCTGGACAATCAGGTGCTGCAAATTACGAGATTGGAAAAGTCATTCAGAATAGTCCACAGGCAAGACCTTTACATAGGAAAGCTAGGTGTCAGCCGGGCAAGGTGGGGCAAAAGATTTCGAAATCCAGTTGTGGTTCATTTTAATGAAGGTTAGATCATCTACATTTTGGGTAGCCAGACGAGTCCTTTTTTCTGTTAGTATTGAACCTGCAGCACTGAATACTCTTTCTGATAGGACACTAGCTGCCGGGCAAGCAAGCTCCTGCAATGCATATTCTGCCAATTCTGGCCAGGTGTCTAATTTTGATGCCCAGTAATCAAATGGGAATGACGGTTGAGGGAGAACGTCGATAAGGGATGAAAAATAGTTAGTAACCATACTGGACAAATGTTGTCTCCTGTCCCTTTGAATTGATGCTGCAGTACCTGTCCTGTCTGCGGTCATAGCAAAATCACTCCACAACCTGGTCAGAAAACCCCTCTGGCCAACGCCACTTCTGATTTCTGCCCCTCTAACACCTCTGGTCTGCTGGCCCCTGCAGCTCGTGTTAGAACGATCACGGGCGCTGTGTGCAGGGAATGCCAGAAGCAAACGGTCAACAAGAGTTGATTGTTTGGTTGCTAATATTAGTTCCAAGTTATCATGTGGCATTATATTTTGCAATTTGCCTTTATAGCGAGGATCAAGGAGGCAGGCCAACCAGTAATCATCATCGTTCATCATTTTTGTTATGCGTGTGTCCCTTTTGAGGATACGTAAGGCATAATCCGCCATGTGGCCCAAAGTTCCAGTTCTCAAATCTGTGGTTGTGCTTGGTTGAGGGGCAGTTTCAGGCAAATCCACGTCACTTGTGTCCCTTCAAAAACCAGAACCCGGCCTTGCCGCGCCAACAATTTCCACTGGCCCCGGAAAAGCTTCCTCATTAAAAATATAATCATCCCCATCATCCTCCTCGTCCTCCTCCTCCTGTTCGCCCGCTACCTCGTCCTGTACACTGCCCTGGCCAGACAATGGCTGACTGTCATCAAGGCTTTCCTCTTCCTCAGCTGCAGACGCCTGATCCTTTATGTGCGTCAAACTTTGCATCAGCAGACGCATTAGGGGGATGCTCATGCTTATTATGGCGTTGTCTGCACTAACCAGCCGTGTGCATTCCTCAAAACACTGAAGGACTTGACACATGTCTTGAATCTTCGACCACTGCACACCTGACAACTCCATGTCTGCCATCCTACTGCCTGCCCGTGTATGTGTATCCTCCCACAAAATCATAACATCCCGCCTCTGTTCACACAGTCTCTGAAGCATGTGCAGTGTTGAGTTCCACCTTGTTGCAACGTCTATGATTAGGCGATGCTGGGGAAGGTTCAAAGAACGCTGATAGGTCTGCATACGGCTGGAGTGTACGGGCGAACGGTGGATATGTGAGCAAAGTCCACGCACTTTGAGGAGCAGGTCGGATAACCCCGGATAACTTTTCAGGAAGCACTGCACCACCAGGTTTAAGGTGTGAGCCAGGCAAGGAATGTGTTTCAGTTGGGAAATGGAGATGGCAGCCATGAAATTCCTTCCGTTATCACTCACTACCTTGCCTGCCTCAAGATCTACAGTGCCCAGCCACGACTGCGTTTCTTTCTGCAAGAACTCGGACAGAACTTCAGCGGTGTGTCTGTTGTCGCCCAAACACTTCATAGCCAATACAGCCTGCTGACGTTTGCCAGTAGCTGCCCCATAATGGGAGACCTGGTGTGCAACAGTGGCAGCTGCGGATGGAGTGGTTGTGCGACTGCGGTTTGTGGACGAGGTCTCGCTTCTGCAGGAGGACGAGGAGGAGGAGGAGGGGGTGCGAACGGCTACAGCCAACTGTTTCCTAGACCGTGGGCTAGGCAGAACTGTCCCAAACTTGCTGTCCCCTGTGGACCCTGCATCCACCACATTTACCCAGTGTGCCGTGATGGACACGTAACGTCCCTGGCCATGCCTACTGGGCCATGCATCTGTTGTCAGGTGCACCTTTGTGCTCACAGATTGCCTGAGTGCATGGACGATGCGCTCTTTAACATGCTGGTGGAGGGCTGGGATGGCTTTTCTGGAAAAAAAGTGTCGACTGGGTAGCTCGTAGCGTGGTACAGCGTAGTCCATCAGGGCTTTGAAAGCTTCGCTTTCAACTAACCGGTAGGGCATCATCTCTAACGAGATTAGTCTAGCTATGTGGGCGTTCAAACCCTGTGTACGCGGATGCGAGGCTAAGTACTTCCTTTTTCTAACCATAGTCTCATGTAGGGTGAGCTGGACTGGAGAGCTGGAGATCGTGGAACTAGCGGGGGTGCCGGTGGACATGGCAGACTGAGAGACGGTGGGAGATGGTATTGTTGCCGCCGGTGCCCTAGATGCAGTGTTTCCTACTACGAAACTGGTGATTCCCTGACCCTGACTGCTTTGGCCTGGCAAAGAAACCTGCACAGATAGTGCAGGTGGTGCGGAAAATGGTGGTCCTACACTGCCGGAAGGGATGTTGCGTTGATGACTAGCTTCATTGGCCGAGGGTGCTACAACCTTAAGGGACGTTTGGTAGTTAGTCCAAGCTTGCAAATGCATGGTGGTTAAATGTCTATGCATGCAACTTGTATTGAGACTTTTCAGATTCTGCCCTCTGCTTAAGGTAGTTGAACATTTTTGACAGATGACTTTGCGCTGATCAATTGGATGTTGTTTAAAAAAATGCCAGACTGCACTCTTTCTAGCATCGGATACCTTTTCAGGCATTGCAGACTGAGCTTTAACCGGATGGCCACGCTGTCCTCCAACAGGTTTTGACTTTGCCACGTGTTTTGGGCAAGATACGGGCCTGGCAGATGGAACCTGTTGCGATGTTGATGCCTGCTGCGGCCCCTCCTCCTCCGCTTCAGAACTGCTGCCGCCTGCACCCTGTTCCCCCAATGGCTGCCAATCGGGGTCAAGAACTGGGTCATCTATTACCTCTTCTTGTAGCTCGTGTGCAACTTCGTCTGTGTCACCGTGTCGGTCGGTGGTATAGCGTTCGTGATGGGGCAACATAGTCTCATCAGGGTCTGATTCTTGATCAGCACCCTGCGAGGGCAATGTTGTGGTCTGAGTCAAAGGACCAGCATAGTAGTCTGGCTGTGGCTGTGCATCAGTGCACTCCATGTCAGATTCAACTTGTAATGGGCATGGACTGTTAACTGCTTCACTTTCTAAGCCAGGGACGGTATGTGTAAAGAGCTCCATGGAGTAACCCGTTGTGTCGCCTGCTGCATTCTTCTCTGTTGTTGTTTTTGCTGAAGAGGACAAGGAAGCGACTTGTCCCTGACCGTGAACATCCACTAACGACGCGCTGCTTTTACTTTTACCAGTTTCACGAGAGGAGGCAAAAGAGCTAGAGGCTGAGTCAGCAAGATAAGCCAAAACTTGCTCTTGCTGCTCCGGCTTTAAAAGCGGTTTTCCTACTCCCAGAAAAGGGAGCGTTCGAGGCCTTGTGTAGCCAGACGACGAACCTGGCTCCACAGCTCCAGACTTAGGTGCAATATTTTTTTTCCCACGACCACCTGATGCTCCACCACTACCACTACCCTCATTACCAGCTGACAATGAACGCCCCCGGCCACGACCTCTTCCACCAGACTTCCTCATTGTTTTAAAAACGTTACCAAACTAACGGTATTTGTTGCTGTCACACAACTTACACGGTGAGCTATAACTTCAGTATGATTTAGCTACCCCTTTACAGGTGGGTGAGACCACAACGAAAATCAGGCACAATGTTACACACTCTGTTGTTGGTGGCAACAAATGAGAGAGATGCCACACACGCAGGACTGTCACTGAAGCGCAAATGTAAATATTAATCTCCCACTGATTTGTTTGTTTTTTTTTAAAAGGGAGACTTTAGAAAAAAAAAAATAATAAAAAAAAATGATTTTTTAAGGAAGAATTTATAAACCAAATAAAATGAAATGATTGTTTCAAGGAGAATTTAGAAAACAAATAAAAAAAAATAGGCTTTCTATGGCCCACTGAGTGAGAGAGGACGCACACAGGAGTCAGGAGTGGCACACAAGCCCAGAGGCCAATATTTATCTCCCACTGATTGATTTAGTGATTTTTTCAGGTAGATTTTGGAACCCAAATCAAGCAAAAAAATAAATAGGCTTTCTATGGCCCACAATTGGAGAGAGAGAGAGAGATGGCACACCCAGGAGTCAAGACTGGCACACAAGCAGAAAGGGCAATATTAATCTCCCACTGATTTGATTTTTTTTTTTTTTTTCAGGGAGACTTTAGAAAAAAAAAAATACAAAAAAATGAATTTTTCAGGAAGAATTTAGAAACCAAATAAAATGAAATGATTGTTTCAGGGAGAATTTAGAAAACAAATAAAAAAAAAATAGGCTTTCTATGGCCCACTGAGTGAGAGAGGACGCACACAGGAGTCAGGAGTGGCACACAAGCCCAGAGGCCAATATTTATCTCCCACTGATTGATTTAGTGATTTTTTCAGGTAGATTTTGGAACCCAACTCAAGCAAAAAAATTAATAGGCTTTCTATGGCCCACAATTGGAGAGAGAGAGATGGCACACCCAGGAGTCAAGACTGGCACACAAGCAGAAAGGGCAATATTAATCTCCCACTGATTTGATTTTTTTTTTTTTTTCAGGGAGACTTTAGAAAAAAAAAATACAAAAAAAATGATTTTTTCAGGAATAATTTAGAAACCAAATAAAATAAAATGATTGTTTCAGGGAGAATTTAGAAAACAAATAAAAAAAAAATTGGCTTTGTAGGACCCACTGAGTGAGAGAGGACGCACACAGGAGTCAGGAGTGGCACACAAGCCCAGAGGCCAATATTTATCTCCCACTGATTGATTTATTGATTTTTTTCAGGTAGAATTTAGAACCCAAATCAACCAAAAAAATGAATAGGCTTTCTATGGCCCACTATTTGTGAGAGAGATGGCACGCTCAGGACTGGCACACAAGCCCAGAGGCCAATATTAATCTCCCACTTTTTTTTTTTTTTTCCAGGGAAAATTTATAAACCCAATAAAAAAAATAATAAATAGGCTTTCTATGGCCCACTATCTGAGAGAGAGAGATGGCACGCTTAGGACTGGCACACAAGCCCAAAGGCCAATATTAATCTCCCACTGATTGATTTATTGATTTTTTCAGGTAGAATTTAGAACCCAAATCAAGCAAAAAAATTAATAGGCTTTCTATGGCCCACTGAGTGAGAGATGGCACACACAGGAGTCAGGAGTGGCACACAAGCCCTGAGGCCAATATTTTTCTCCCACTGATTGATGTAGTGATTTTTTCAGGTAGATTTTAGAACCCAAATCAACCAAAAAAATAAATAGGCTTTCTATGGCCCACTGAGTGAGAGATGACACAGACAGGGATGGCACTCTAGCAGAAATGCCAATCTTAATCTCCCACAAAAAAAAAAAGGAACTGTCCTTCAATTACTATCTCCCTGCAGTAATCTCAGCCAGGTATGGCAGGCAGCAATAAGGAGTGGACTGATGCACAAATTAAATAAAAAGTGTGGACAAACAAACAAGATAGCTGTGCAGAAAGGAAGGAACAAGAGGATTTGTGCTTTGAAAAAAGCAGTTGGTTTGCACAGCGGCGTACACACAGCAATGCAGCTATCAGGGAGCCTTCTAGGGCAGCCCAATGAGCTACAGCGCTGAGGAAAAAAAAAAAATGTAGCTTCCACTGTCCCTGCACACCGAAGGTGGTGTTGGGCTGTGGAAATCGCTACAGCACAAGCGGTTTGGTGGTTAATGGACCCTGCCTAACGCTATCCCTGCTTCTGACGAAGCGGCAGCAACCTCTCCCTAAGCTCAGATCAGCAGCAGTAACATGGCGGTCGGCGGGAACGCCCCTTTATAGCCCCTGTGACGCCGCGGACAGCAAGCCAATCACTGCAATGCCCTTCTCTAAGATGGTGGGGACCAGGACCTATGTCATCACGCTGCCCACACTCTGCGTTTACCTTCATTGGCTGAGAAATGGCGCTTTTCGCGTAACTGAAACGCGACTTTGGCGCGAAAGTCGCGTACCGCATGGCCAACCCCGCACAGGGGTCGGATCGGGTTTCATGAAACCCGACTTTGCCAAAAGTCGGCGACTTTTGAAAATGAACGACCCGTTTCGCTCAACCCTAGTTGAATATGCCTGAGAAAATATACGGTGATGTGAGCTGCCCCATAGATTAACACTGGGCCGAGTGCTATGTGATGTTTTCTCATATAGCACTCGGACATACTCTACGTTAGTGTGACTCCAGCCAAAGTCTGGTTTCACTGCAAAAATCATTCCCACCTTCAACTCCTGACCCAGCTGCTCCTGTCCTTCCACCTGACCGCTCACGTGACCGCTCACCTGACCGCGACGTCATCGAAGGTCCTTCACTCACTACATTCTCAGGAATGGAGGCGGACGCTTGCAGCGGTGACAGCCAGGGTTCTCCGGAGGGGTGAGTATAGCCATATTTTTTATTTTTATTCTTTATTTTTTACATTAATATGGATCTCAGGACCTGAAGGAGAGTTTCCTCTCCTCCAGACCCTTGGAACCATATGCACCGCACACTCCGATACCGATTTCCGATATCACAAAAATATCGGAACTCGGTATCGGAATTCCGATACAGCAAGTATCGGCCGATACCCGATACTTGCAGTATCGGAATGCTCAACACTACTAGTTACATAATGTCATTGACCTAATGGAAAATAAAAGAGTTATCAGGGTAGAATGGCAAAATGAACAATGGTAAGTACACAGTGCCATATAATATGATAGTTTCAATATACACTGCTCAAAAAAATAAAGGGAACACTCAAACAACAGAATATAACTCCAAGTAAATCAAACTTCTGTGAAATCAAACTGTCCACTTAGGAAGCAACAGTGTTTGACAATCAATTTCACATGCTGTTGTGCAAATGGAATAGACAACAGATGGAAATTATTGGCAATTATCAAGACACCCTCAAAGGAGTGGTTCTGCATATGGGGACTACGGACCACATCTCAGTTCCAATGCTTTCTGGCTGATGTTTTGGTCACTTTTGAATGTTGGTTGTGCTCATCTAGTGCAGCTCATACAGGATAGCACATCAAAGCGAGCTGTGGCAAGAAGGTTTGCTGTGTCTGTCAGCGTAGTGTCTAGAGGCTGGAGGCGCTATCAGGAGACAGGCCAGTACACCAGGAGATATGGAGGGGGCCGTAGGAGTGCAATAACCTAGCAGCAGGACCGCTACCTCAGCCTTTGTGCAAGGAGGAATAGGAGGAGCACTGTCAGAGCCCTGCAAAATGACCTCCAGCAGGCCACAAATGTGCATGTGTCTGCACAAGCGGTTAGAAACTGACTCCATGCGGATGGTCTGAGTGCCCGATGATCACAGATGGGGGGTTGTGCTCACAGCCCAGCACCCTGCAGGTATTTGCCACAAAACACCAGGATTGTCAAATTTGCCACTGGCGCCCTGTGCTCATCACACATGAAAGCAGGTTCACACTGAGCACATGTGACAGATGTGACAGAGTCTGGAGACGCCATGGAGAGCAATCTGCTGCCTGCAACATCCTTCAGTATGACCGGTTTGGCAGTGGCTCGGTAATGGTGTGGGGTGGCATTTCTTTGGAGGGCAGCACAGCCCTCCATGTGCTCACCAGAGGTAGCCTGACTGCTGTTAGGTACCGAGATGAGATCCTCAGATCCCTTATGAGACCATATACTGGTGCGGTTGGCCTTGGGTCCCTCCTAATGCAGGATAATGCCAGACCTCATGTGGCTGGAGTGTGTCAGCAGTTCCTGCAAGATGAAAGCATTGATGCTATGGACTGGCCCGCCCATTTCCCAGACCTGAATCCGATTGAACACATCTGGGACATCATGTCTCGCACCATCCACCAATGTCAATTTGCACCACAGACTGTCCAGGAGTTGGCGGATGCTTTAGTCCAGGTCTCCCTCAGGAGACCATCCGCCGCCTCATCAGGAACATGCCCAGGCATTGTAGGGAGGTCATACAGGCACTTGGTGGCCACACACACTACTGAGCATCATTTCCTTGTCTTGAGGCATTTCCACTGAAGTTGGTTCAGCCTGTAATTTGATTTCCACTTTGATTTTGAGTATCATTCCAAATTCAGAACTTCATGGGATATTAATTTTTGATTTACATTGATCATTTTTATGTTTTATTCTTCTCAACGCATTCCATTATGTAATTAATAAAGATTTGCAACTGGAATATTTAATTCAGTGATATCTGGGATGTGGGATTTTAGTGTTCCCTTTATTTTTTGAGCATTGTATTAAGACAATAACATTTTTGATGGAAGTGCTTTTTTAAGGCCACGGTCACATGTTCAGTATTTAGTCAGTATTTTACATCAGTATTTGTAAGCCAAAACCAGGCGTGGAACAGCCAGAGGAAAAGTATAACAGAAACAAGACACCATTTCTGTATTTTTCACCCACTCCTGGTTTTGGCTTACAAATACTGAGGTTAATAGCTCACCAAGACCAAAAACTGAATGTGTGAATGTGGCCAAAGTTTGTAGCTATATCAGACGTAAACTTATCATTTTTTTAACTTTTTTTTAGGTTTTACCTACTTTTATATATTTTTGTATTGCATTAAATAGGAAAATTAACACTTTCCTGTGACGCTCAACTACATGTTCTGGTCTTGGGAGTACAAAGGTGGTTGCAGCTGGCGCTTTCAGTAGGCCCATTGCTGCCATGGCAATCCACAGGCACTATGCAGTCATCCTAAGCATTAGCACAAGTCATTGAAATAAAGAGTAATTAAGGTACAAAAAAGTGCATACATTTTTAATATTTGCAAAACATTGGATGACCTTTTAGCTGTAAAAAGAAAAGCATTAGAAATGTATACAATTGTAAGATCTTAAATCCTATACCACAAGCTTTTTCTTGAAATGTCACTTTGAAATACATATTAAAACTACAATATTGTATGTTTATTGTCATTGTATCTGTTGTATCTGTAGTCATAATCAAAGTTGCTTTGTTTTAGTATAATAGGTTGTACAGGGAGAAATATACAAGATCAGCATTATTGTTCTGACAATTTTAAATAATGGCAAAACTAAAAATATATTGATATAAAAAGTTGGATTTTTCTTCTGTAAGTATGAAAACCAGAATTGCTGCAGAATTGCTTCTCCAAACTAATCTTTTTTGTAATACATGTTTAGACATTGAAAGCTACCATTTACAACTTGTGCACTCCATGTTGTTTCTTTTGAAAATCTAAAAGCACTTATAGTGGTGATGAAGGGGATAATGGAATACATTTTCTGAATGTGAAAGAGTAGAGCTAATGTTTAATCCTGAGAGTTGAAAATCAAAACAAAAGTTTTCTGTATTTTTGTTTTCCATTAACCCAAATATGCCTGCGTAAGGTTGGGCGATATAGCATAAAAATAAGATCTTGCTTTTTTTTAAAGCACAACTCCAGCGTTTTTTTAATTGCACCGCTGGAGTGGTGCTTTAAAGGGAACCTGTCACCCCCCATGCGTTTGTAAGTAAAAGAGCCACCTTGTGCAGCACTAATGCTGCATTCTGACAAGGTGGCTCTTTTAGTTATGCTCCTTGCACACGCTGAAATAAACACTTATAAAATGTGCCCCCTCATAGCATGAAATCGCCAGGGAGGCGGGTCTTTCCCCTCTAATCAGAAGCAGCACAGCCGTCATTCATACCCCCTTGGCACCGAGCGCCGCCTCCTCAGCGTTGTTTGAAACTGTCCCGGAGCCTGCGCTGTTATGTTATCCCTGGGGCATGTGCATTTAGTGATTAGGGATCAGCTGACGCCGCACAGTCTGAAGAAGGCAGAGGGAGATGAGTGAGAAGTGAAGATATGCACTGCGCATGCCCATGAATGCCAGCCCCGCAGTGTGAATAAATCAGGGGCAGGATCTCGGACAGCGCGGCTGCACAGGCGCATTCAGCCTGATATCAAATGATGTCAGAAGACGGGCAGCGCTAACTGCCATGGATAACATAACAGCGCAGGCTCCGGGACAGATTCAAACGACGTTGAGGAGGCGGCGCCCGGCGCCAAGGGGGTATGAATGACGGCTCTGCTGCGTCTAATTAGGGGGGAAAGACCCGCCTCCCTGGCGATTTCAGGGTATGAGGGGGCACATTTTATAAGTGTTTATTTCAGCATGTGCAAGGAGCATAACTAAAAGAGCCACCTTGTCAGAATGCAGCATTAGTGCTGCACAAGGTGGCTCTTTTAGTTACAAATGCCATGGGGGGTGACAGGTTCCCTTTAAATGCGAGTCCCCTTCTCTCTGTCTGATACTCACCTTCTAGCTTTTTCATCGGTTTCCACAGCCACTCAAGTTGGTCTCTGGTAAAAAAGTGACCTGTCTGTAGTTCCAGTGTTTCATGGAGCTGCACAGAGATTACTTTTCAATACAAGTCTATGAGAGTTTCACTTTGGCCTCGTTCTGGCTCTCGTACACTTATATTGTTTACTAAACCTGTCCACCACCACCCAAATGACAATATTACCCTTGGAAAGATGAAGATTGGTGATAAAGACCATGGACAAATGAATCTATGGTCTATAAGGAATTGGCAGAGGCACCATTTCGCTGGCCGGCCGGTAATGAGAATTTTTAGCACGAGCACAAACCTCACAGGCCAACACAAACCTCTCCATATCTAAGGTAAGTGAAGACCACCAAAAAACCCTGGCGATGGCCCTACAGGTGGCCAAAATCCCAGGATTTCCACTAAGAGCAGAATCGTGGAATTCCTAGAGGACCCTGAGGCGCAACTGAATGGGTATAAACTGCTTATCCAAAGGCTTAGGCCGGCGTCACACTAGCAAGTTTTACGGACGTATGAGAGGTGCAGAAAATACGGATTGCATACGGTGCAATAATTCTCTATGGCCCAGCTCCTATCTGCCGTATTTTACTGATCTGTATTATATGGTCTTTTACGGCCGTAGTGAATCGCAGCATGCTGCGTTTGTCACCGTATTGCGCAAAAAATACGCCAATGAAAGTCTATGGGGCGAGAAAAATACGGATTACACACGGACCAAAATTTAGCATATAGATACTTCTTCCATTACTAAAGAGAAATTTGTAATAAAAGAAGGGATATGAGATGGTTTACTGTATGTAAACCATGTCTCATAACATGTCGGGTTTCAGAAGGAGATAGGAAAAGCCGGCAATTGAATTACCGTTTTTTCTGCTATCTAGAGCTGTATGATATATTAATATATATATATATATATATATATATATATATATATATATATATATGTATATATGTGTTTATATATATATAGACAGTATATATGTTTTTACGATTATTTGAGCCCATGGATCCATTGTATGTCCGTATTGCAAGCCTGCGAGAAAATCTCGCAGTACGGATGCCATACGGATTACATACGGAGGATGGCATGCGCAAAATACGCTGACACACCCTGCCTATGGATGACATACAGATCACTACTTTGGGGATTTTTCTGCGTATTACGGCCGTAAGTAATGGACCGTATTTTCATACGCTGAATGTGATGCCGGCCTTAGATGGAGGAGCCTGCGACTGAGCTTGCCGAACCTCCCACTCCAACCTGGATATGACACATCAGCCACCACCACCCCTGGTTGAAGAATGGAGGAATTAGGTTCGAGGGAAGGCACTGGATCCAGACTGCGGGACAGGGCATCAACTTTGATAATTTTGGACCCTGGCTGAAAGGTGATCGAGAACTGGAATCTAGAAAACAAAAGTGACCATCTTGCCTGCCTCGGGGTCAACCTCTTAGCAGACTCGATGTAAGCCAGGTTCTTGTGATCAGTAAACACGGTAATAGGATGGACCACCCCCTCCAAAAAATGCCTCCATTCTTCAAAAGTCAATTTAACTGCCAGACGTTCTCAATTACCAACATCATACTTCCTTTCTGCAGGGGAGAACTTCTTAGAGAAGGCACAGGGTCTCAAATTGGTCAAAATGGCTGGCCCCTGAGACAACAATGCTCCCACCCCACCTCCGAGGCATCCGCCTCAACAATGAATAGTTCAGAGGGATCCGGTTGAATCAGAACCGGAGCAGACATGAAACAATACTTTAAGGACAAAAATGCCATCACAGCTGAGGCTGGCCAATTCTTGATATCAGCCCCTTTTTGAGTCAGATCAGTGAAAGGCTTGGCCACCTGCGAGAACCCCTTAATAAACTTCAGATAATAATTGGCAAACCCCAAGAAGCATTGAAGACTTTTCAAATCTCGGGGCTGCACCCAATCTACAATGGCCTGGACCTTTTTGGGATCCATATGAAACCCCTCACCAGATACAATGAATCCCAAAAAAGGCAGTTCCTGCAAAAAGAATGAACCTTTGTCTAGCTTAGCGAAAAGCAAGTTCTCTCGGAGCCTCTGGAGAACTGCACAGAGATGAGCAATGGGAGTCTGTTTATCAGATGAGTAAATAAGCATGTCATCTAAATACACAACCAAAAAATGCCCGATGAAATCAGAGAACACATGATTGATTAAATTCTGAAAAACTACTGGAACATTTGTCAAACCGAAGGGCATGACCAAGTTTTCAAACAGCCCCTCGGAAGTGAGAAATGCAGTCTTCCACTTATCCCTCTTCCGCACCTCTAGGTCTAGCTTAGAAAACCATTTGGCCCCAGACAATTGGTTAAACAGATCAAGAATGAGTGGGAGAGGGTATGTGTTTCTTACCGTGATCTTATTAAGTTCTTAAAAATTGAGGCATTGACGAAGGACACCATCTTTTGTCTTAACGAAAAAGAAACCTGCCGCCACAGGAGAAACAGAGGGGCGAATATACCCCTTGTGGAGGCTCTCGGAAATGTATTCTTTCATGGCAGACCGCTCAGGACCCAAAAGGTTAAACAAATGGCCCTTGGGGAATTTGGTGCCCGGAATCAGGTCAATAGCACAATCAAATAGGCAGTACAGTGGCAAAACCTCAGGATCAATTTAGGAGAACACGTCCCCATAGTACTTGAGGTACTCCGGAATACCCTCCAGACCAGCGGACGACACAGATACAGAAAATAAAAATGTTTTCACACAATTAGAGCCCCATTTTACAATTTTCCGGGACTCCCAGTCAATGACTGGATTATGAACTTGTAACCAAGGGAACCCCAACCCTGCACGGAGATTGTCTAAAACAAAACATGATATATGCTCCAGATGGATGGAACCCACCTTGAAAATAAACTCCCCAGATGCAAAACTAATCCCATCCTTGGTGAGGGGCATATAGTCTATGGCCACAACCTTCATGGGTGTCTCCAACCTGACTGTCCCTATCTCACAGTGGGCCACCAATTTAGAGTCAATCAAATTCACTGAGTTCCTACTGTCCACAAAAGTCGAAGAGGGGAAAAAACTGTTTTTTACACCAAGTTCCACCTTTAGCAATAATTTGAAAATGGAGTAAAAATGTACCTGGGAGTCTGGGTAACTTCCTCGATAGTTACCCAGACCTAGGCATTTCCTGACACCTTGGAAACAGATGGACAGGAGGGACAGTCCTTCTTCCAATGACCCGGGGCACCACAGTAAAAGCAGAGCTGGTTCTCCCTTCTACATCTCTTCTCTCTTTCCTTGACGGAGGTGGCCCCAACCTCCATGGGCTTGACTGGTGGTAAGAGCTCAGGTTTTGCTGGAAACAAGGGGGATTGCCATTGCACCACTCCTCTCTCCCACAGTGTATGATTCATGCGGACTGCCTGAGTCATCGCTTCTTCCAGAGAATGGGGTGGTGGATGCAAAACCAAACAGTCCTTCAAATTATCGGATAACCCTTTTTGGAACAGACACCTGAGTGCTGAGTTGTTCCAAGACACCTCCAGGGACCATCGCCTAAATTTGGAACAATACCACTTTCCCTGACAGAGAATAATCATGTCCTCTGCCAACCTCATACAATCAGGGTCATCACAAATCAGCCCCAGAGCTTCAAAGAACTGATCAACAGACATTCTCTCAGGTGGGATGTAGGGAGAAAGCTCAAGACTGTGGACCCTCCAGAAGCAGAGACATGACTCTCCCCACCATTTGACTCTCATCCCCTGAGATTCAAGGATGGAGGGAAAGCAATAATTTACAACCCTCCCTAAATGCAAAAAATTTCCCTTTTTGCCCAGAAAAGGTGTCTGGGAGTTTGACAGAGGGTTCATGAGGGGGTTAAGAAATATCAAATACATTAGCATTAGTTAGCACCAATTATTCATGATAAGTGTAACACTACCTCTCCATGCAGAGATGCCGACATGCAGAGATGCCGACATACTCCCCGCCTCAGCCACATGGTGACCTCCCTATTTACTGCCTTCCTCTTGCTTACTGTGCTTGCCACACAGGCTTCCCGTGGAGTGCCTAGTGCTCATGCACTTTCCTGTTCTTAAAAAGGTAGTGTGTGCACCTTGAAAATGCACCCCCTGCCAATAGCTGTGAGGCATCTAGTATAAGAGGCACGTCCCCAGTTGAGAGGTACGTGAGCATCCCCTGTAGTTTCCTTACATCTCTTGGGTGTGCAACTGTATTTTGTCAGGTCTGTCGTCCTAATCTAGTGAAGTTAGTTCGCTATCCTGAAAATGTTTGCATATTCCTGTATAGTGTGTACATTACCCTGAAGCCGCTCTGGTTATACCTGAACCCTGAACCTTTCTTCTAGCGGACTAGAAAGAACATGGCCCTGAAGAGAAGTTGTGGAAGTCCAAGGAGAACTCTTCTGCTGCAGAGAGATCTTGTGTGCTTGAAGAAGAGGGGGCATAAGGGGGGCTACTGTAACAATAATGCCAGCAGCCCTGCGTAGTTCCTCATTCCCCTCCATGCATGGATGCCAACATGCTCATCTCCACGGCTACACAGTGACCTCCCAGTCTCCTGCCCCTTACTTAATGTGCAAAAAGCACAGGCTTCCCGGTGGTGAGGCTAGTGCGCATATGCTCCCCTGTTCTTAAAGTGGCAGTGAGAAGACCTGGAAAATGTCCTCCCAGCCAATAGCTAGGAGGCATCTAGTATAAAAGGCACCTTCCCAGTGCATGGGCAACCTCTGTAGTTTCCTTAAATTTCTTGTTTGTGCAACTCTATGTTGCCAATTCCCCCATTGTAATCTAATGAAGTTAGTTCGTCATCCTGAACATGTTCCTGCATTCACGTATTCATGTGTACATTACCCTGAAGCTGCTACTGCGGTAACTGAACCTCGAAGCAGCTCTGGCGGTATCCGAACCCTGAAGCTGCATTGGTGGTACTTGAACTCTGTAGCCTCATCTGCGGTACCTGCCCCTGAACAGGTTCCAAATCCAGTCCTGCCTGTGATTCTGAGTCAAGTCCGTGTAAGCGTGTAAGCTAATCTGACCCTTTGGGTCAGCAACAGCGCTTCCATTAACTGCCTAAGAGTGGTACCTGGAAGTCTGACTCCACTATCATGCCATCCAGTGAAAACCAGGTAACCGCTTAGCTACACCCCTCCTAGATAATCCCGGCCCTGTGGCACAGTGGGTCCAGGATCCACGTGCAGTACCCGCAAGGGTGACAGTAATGAACAGGTACTAATACTAGAAATGGACAAAATAATTTACTCTATTTTTACCAATTTCCAAATTCACTAAAATATGTATTCTGTAACTCACTTCTGCACAGATTCAGCATAATTGCAGCCATGTGCAGCCATTTTTTCTGAACCATAAAAGGCTGTCAAAATGTTAAAAAATCACCCATATGGTCCTTGTCACAACTTTACTGTTGAATTTGCTGAAGTCCAAGGGCCTTTCACCCTAGACTGAGGCTTCTGAGATGCCACTGCACCAGGGAAATCGGGAAGTGCAAGGCAATTGCTAGAATAGGCGTGTGTATTGTTTTGCACCAATTCTGGCGTGGCCAAGAGCTGATATTTCTTGGCTGAGATAGAGCCAATAACTATGTTCTTTTCCAGACTGATAATATCAGCCCCAAGCTGCCTGCTTTACTTTGAGAGGTTATCAAAAATTGGGGGACTTATTAAATAAGTAAATGAATGAATGAACAAAAAAATGATGTGGGGTTCATTGTTAATTTTTTTATATTATTTATTTCATTCCCACCTGACCTTGGAGTCAGAGATTTGTCCAGGCATCTTCTCCATGCAGTTCCCATTCCAATTGATTGCTGTTTCCATCCATTTCAGCAATATTCCTGCCTCCCCAGCCCCCTTGCTATGGCCTTCTGGAAAAATGCATGCGTTTACTATTGACTTCCATTATACTCATAACTCATGTCAAGCCCGTCTGAGTGTCCGACCTGCTCAATTTGAGTAGCGAGCATTACTAGTGCTTATTCATTATCTGATGAAATTTCTGGTTAAAATTATGATACTTTTAATATATGCTAACCAAAGTGTATTAGAAAATATCAGAATTTTTCACAGTGCAACAATTATTAATATTTAACATATTTTTTCACATTTGCACTATACAGCTGAGCTGTTTTATTTCAGCCTTTATTCCACTTATTATTGTTAATATACCAGGCTATTTATACCATTAACATATAATACACACATTAGTTTTACAAAGGTATTCTGTATGGAAATGCAACCTCTGCATACTGTATATATATTCTATTTTTCACACTCTTCCCAAATGTTTACCTGTCAACTGTGTGAATGACTTTATTACTTGCTGTTAGCTCAGGGCACTCCTGGCAAGGAAATAAATAATTTGTGACATAGTTCTGTGATATCATGTCATTATTGTGCCTCTGGCTCTTGTTTGGTATATTTATAAACATAGGAGCATTGCTATCATTCACAGTTTAGCATTTGTCCTCCATGAATAATTGATAGTGCCATTATCTAGTATGCCTTAATAAGTACATTTTATTACCTCATTGTATAGCCATGTTATAGATAAAGAAATGGGAAATAAACGATTTGCTTTTTGTTCTATAAAAAATAAATTAGTATTCTTAATTCTAAATTCAACACCATTTGTACATTAAAAAGCATGTAATTTGTGCACATGTACTGATTCCTCATCAACAATACTTAGAAATTATAATTTGTTTCATTGCAGCTCAGTTGCATCCATACATTTTGAATTATTTAATTACAGTCCACTGTATCATGTGATCTCCATTCAGACCACTACATGTCCAGTACAACACGTATAGGTGGGGGCAGGAATAGGCGCAGATCAATGGAAGCCCCCCATGACTGCGCTTGGACATATGGCATTTTTTGAATTGTGGGGAGGATTGACAAGATTGGTGTATAGGGGGAGATTGGGGGAGGAATGTTAGGGCCAGGCCTTGGTAGCAGGGGAAAAAGTGCGGGAAAACTGCCAGTTTGTGTCAGGAAGCCAGCGTGAAGAGACCCACCTACTCTCCCTCTTTTTTCCGTTGTCATCGTATTATGTGGTGAACATGGGTTGGGCGTTAGGTAGGGATTCTGCTAGACAGTTATATGTATGTTGGCAATTGCTTCGTCACAGTGGCATGATTGGCGAATACAGTCATCACTAGTGACATTATACACAGGAGCTCTGCATATAGTGTATAGTGGACAGGTAATACAGTGATCACCAGTGACATTATACACAGGAGCTCTGCATACAGTGTATACTGTCAGTGTATAGGTAACACACTGACTCACCAGTGACATCTCTAGCTGAAGTTCTTCATCTTTGCGTTTCTTTTTAATCCAGAGCAGACCACCATCACTTCTTTCAGTCAGGACTTGTCTCTGCATAAAATAATACAGTTATCTTGAGAACCGCTTCCAGAGTATATTCCCCACTTTTTCCCTTTCTTCTACACTACACATCTGAATACAGACCCAACATTAATATATAATTGGTTATTATGCAACCCACCATTCCTAATATAAATTATAATCTACCAGTGTGCCCCACTATCTATACATAGTCCCTTTCCTCATTTAATAGATAAATTAATTATCACCTGTACTCTTTCCCCCAATTCATTACCAGCCACTTTATCCTCAACGTCCCCAACTATGTACCTCCCGCTCTAACCCTTACCCGATTCATTATAGATACATGCCCCTTCTGCCTCAATTGATTGTCATGTCTTCTCACTCTCCCACCCTCTATTCATTATCAACTGCTCTCCACCACATTCAATACATCATTTACTCCCCCACCCTCAAAATTCATCATTATTTGCTCTCCCCACTCCCCACCTTCAATTCACCATTTGCTATCCCCACACCCCACATTCAATTCAATTGCTGTCCCCGTCCCTCACCCCCACTTCATCATTTGCAGTCCCCATCACCCCCACATCATCATTTGCAGTCCCCATCACCACCACACAATCATTTGAAGTCCCCATCACCTCCACATCATCATTTGCAGTCCCCTTCACCCTCACATCATCATTTGCAGTCCCCACCACCCACACTTCATCATTTTCTGTCCCCATCACGCCCACATCATGATTTGCAGTCCCCATCACCCCCACATCATCATTTGCAGTCCACATCACCCCCACATCATCATTTGCAGTCCCCATCACCCTCACATCATCATTTGCAGTCCCCGTTACCCACACTTCATCATTTGCTGTACCCATCACCTCAACATCATCATTTGCAGTTCACATCACCCTCACATCATCATTTGCGGTCCCCATCACCCTCTCATCATCATTTGCAGTCCCCGTTACCCACACTTCATCATTTGCTGTACCCATCACCTCAACATCATCATTTGCAGTCCCCATCACCCCAACATCATCATTTGCAGTCCACATTACCCACACTTCATCATTTGCTGTACCCATCACCTCAACATCATCATTTGCAGTTCACATCACCCTCACATCATCATTTACGGTCCCCATCACCCTCTCATCATCATTTGCAG
This sequence comes from Ranitomeya imitator, assembly GCF_032444005.1. Classification (NCBI taxonomy): domain Eukaryota; kingdom Metazoa; phylum Chordata; class Amphibia; order Anura; family Dendrobatidae; genus Ranitomeya; species Ranitomeya imitator. The sequence continues at coordinate 323,359,389 of NC_091286.1, read as the reverse complement.
TCCCCGTTACCCACACTTCATCATTTGCTGTACCCATCACCTCAACATCATCATTTGCAGTCCCCATCACCCCAACATCATCATTTGCAGTCCCCATCACCCACACTTCATCATTTGCAGTCCACATTACTTCATCATTTACAGTCCTCTATCCCCCTTCACTTCATCTGCAGTACCCCTTACGTCATCATTTGCAGCCCCCTATCATTTCACCATGTGCAGTACTCCCTCAAACACACTGTATAATGTGCAGTCTTACTCCTCCCACCTCACCTATTTAAAAAACTAAAAAAAATTTATACTTACCTCAGTCATTCCCGGGGTGTCTAGTGTTTTCAGCAGTGAAGCATCTAAAATGTATGGGCTGTAGTCAGGATGTGAAAGGAGCCCATACATTCTAGCTACAGCCGAGCAGGAGTTGCAAAGCCGAATAGGTTAGACAGCCGTGCTCAGCTCAAAAAAGCCCCCCGGGCCCCAGCGCCCATGTGTGCGCTGCAGTGCATATTATTTTAGTGCATGATGGGGCCCGATCAGCAGAAGTACAAGAGCAGTCAGGGCAGTAATGCCCTGATGGCAGCCCTGGTTACATGTATACCAACATATGCCTGGTTCATTTCTATGGTTTTGCTGTTTCTTAACATGATAGGTTCTTTTTAAGTGCCCAAGAATACACAAGCATAGAGGATGAAAATGAAGTGAACCCTTTTCTATTAAATAAAACAAGCAACGACTGTTTGATTCTTTTTCTAGGTATATCATGCATGCTAATTGGATACACGATAATTCATCTAAGGCCTCTTTCACATGTCTTGATATTTCCGCTACTGAGCCATCCTGCGAACTGCTTTTATCTCACTGACATCTTGAGAAATTTTTGCGCGGTGACGTTAGTAAGGTAAAAGCAGTTAACAGGCCGGCTTACATAGAGCTTACAGTTAGAACCGGTGACTGTGACCTGCGGTAATGACTAGAGATGAGCGAATATTTCAATGTGCAGTTCAGATTACAATATCCGAATTTACAATATTCACTGATTTATTAGTCAAGTATTCGATAAATATAACTGAACGCTATTACAGTCAATGGGTGGCAAAAACTAATGAATGAACAACACCTTCTAATGGCCCCAAATCCTGCCAAAACAACAAATGTGGGACAGACACCCAGAAAGTGGCCCCAATTCTCCCATAGTACAAACTGTAGCATGGCACTGCAGCAATCAGCCATGCATGAGGTATCATGGTCTGGGCCAGCATTTACAGCTTTCAGGTGAATTTCAAAGTAAGATGAGGTGGGTGAGGGATCACTGTAGGCCTGTGAGGTGGGTGAGGGATCACTGTAGGCCTGCTCTGCTATGATACCACATACAACAGCTCAACCTATCTTCCTGCTCCTTCTTCGACCGCTTTCAATCAGGCTTCCGGTCACACCACTCCACTGAAACTGCCCTAACTAAGGTCACCAATGACCTATTAACCGCCAAGAGCACACGACACTACTCTATCCTCCTCCTCCTGGACCTGTCCTCTGCCTTTGACACAGTGGAACATTCCCTGCTGCTGCAGACCCTCTCATCCCATGGAATCACAGAATTGGCCCTATCCTGGATCTCATCATACCTAACTGACCGTACATTCAGCGTCTCCCACTCACACACCACCTCCTCACCTCGCCCCCTATCTGTCGGAGTCCCGCAAGGTTCAGTTCTAGGACCCCTGCTCTTCTCCATTTACACCTTTGGCCTGGGACAGCTCATAGAATCTCATGGCTTTCAGTATCATCTCTACGTTGACGACACACAGATCTACATCTCTGGACCAGATATCACCTCCCTACTAACCAGAATCCGTCAATGTCTGTCTGCTATTTCATCCTTCTTCTCCACTAGATTTCTAAAACTTAACATGGACAAAACAGAATTCATCATCTTTCCCCCATCTCACACGACCTCCCCAACGAACCTATCCATTACAGTAAACGGCTGCCCGCTCTCCCCAGTCCCACAAGCCCGCTGTCTTGGGGTAATCCTTGGCACTGATCTCTCCTTTAAACCACATATCCAAACCCTTTCCACTTCCTGCCGCCTCCAACTCAAAAATATTTCACGGATCCGCACATTCCTAAACCAAGAATCTGCAAAGACCCTAGTCCATGCCCTCATCATCTCCCGCCTTGACTACTGTAACCTCCTGCTCTGTGGCCTCCCCTCTAACACTCTTGCACCCCTCCAATCTATTCTAAACTCTGCTGCCCGACTAATCCACCTGTCCCCCCGCTATTCCCCGGCTTCTCCCCTCTGTCAATCCCTGCACTGGCTCCCCATCACCCAGAAACTCCAGTACAAAAGCCTAACCATGACATACAAAGCCATCCACAACCTGTCTCCTCCATACATCTGTGACCTCGTCTCCCGGTACTTTCCTGCACGCAACTTCCGATCCTCACAAGATCTCCTTCTCTACTCCCCTATTATCTCCTCTTCCCACAATCGCGTACAAGATTTCTCTCGTGCATCCCCCCTACTCTGGAATTCTCTACCACAACATATCAGACTCTCGCCTACCATCGAAACCTTCAAAAAGAACCTGAAGACCCCCCTCTTCCGACAAGCCTACAACCTGCAGTAACCACCGATTGACCAAACCGCTGCACGGCCAGCTCTATCCTCACCTACTGTATCCTCACCCATCCCTTGTAGATTGTGAGCCCTCGCGGGCAGGGTCCTCTCTCCTCCTGTGCCAGTTGTGACTTGTATTGTTCAAGATTATTGTACTTGTTTTATTATGTATACCCCTCCTCACATGTAAAGCGCCATGGAATAAATGGCGCTATAATAATAAATAATAATAATAATAACCTGCTTTCATAATGAGCCACACTCTAGTGGCACAAATATCAGTTTCATAGACTACCATTCTCAGAAAGATCTAAGGATAGAAGTAGCAAGGGTAGTTGACTCCAATAAAGGGGAGGCCTGACTGTTTTGGAGGCCAACTGCTACAGGCAACACACATGAAGGAGACCCAACAAGGAGTCTACATATTTACAAGAATTAGCTGCAGATACCAACAAAGTGCCTCAATTTCACCAAAGTAGAAATAGTATAATAGGGACCGACAGGTCTTCCACTACACCAAACCCAGTAGATGGACACCCAACCAGGAGTTTTTAAATTACAAAAAATGAGGGCCTGACACCCCTGAAGTGGTATTGTTAGAGAAGGGATTTCCAACCTACTCAGGTGTTCTGTCTATTAGGTACCTACGCAATGAAGCAATAATCGGAGAGACACACGCTCGTTGTCTGTCCAAATAGTCTCTGGTCTTTATTTTTAGGGCTGGGCTTATAAAGGCACAAGATCAAAAGGAAATGTAGAGTTACATAATAAATTGGCACAAATGAATATCTTATACAATAAGTTGTCAAAAACATCCTGGGATATAAGATGGATGAGGTGAAAGAATGCGGGGAGTTGTTGTGCATGTCTGCGGTTAAATTAGATTTTGGCTGAACATTCTGGATTTTGGGAAATTCTGACCACTACTATGTAAGATATCCGGGAAATTGTCCACAAGGAGAGACAGATGATAACATTGTGCAAGACTATGTTTTTCTGTAATTCTGTTATTTTTCTGTTATATAAAAGTGAAGGATCTATATAGCGGCAACAGGCAGGTCCGACCACCTGACAGAATCCTCCTTGAGAGGCTGTGAGATAATTATGTACTATAGAATGATGATTAAAGGGAACCTGTCACCTGAATTTGGCGGGACTGGTTTTGGGTCATATGGGCGGAGTTTTCGGGTGTTTGATTCACCCTTTCCTTACCCGCTGGCTGCATGCTGGCCGCAATATTGGATTGAAGTTCATTCTCTGTCCTCCATAGTACACGCCTGCATAAGGCAAGATTGCTTTGCGCAGGCGTGTACTATGGAGGACAGAGAATGAACTTCAATCCAATATTGCAGCCAGCATGCAGCCAGCGGGTAAGGAAAGGGTGATTCAAACACCCGAAAACTCCGCCCATATGACCCAAAACCAGTCCCGCCAAATTCAGGTGACAGAGTCCCTTTAATAATAACTATAAGCTGTTTCATGTAGGCTGATTCAACATTTAGAGCATCAAATAAATAATCAGTTATACTATAAAAAATGTCACCTATATATATACCACCTATGATATATACCAACACATATTCATAGATGCCTACCTCTAGAAGCTGTATGAAATTAATTTGAGGTAGCTGGAGCAGGTACAATGGTCAGGCGGTGCACTTTTCACACATTTAGGCATACACAGACTACGCATCCCTATACGAATCTAGCAGCAGCACAATGGAATTCTGGGGTCACCCAATTAGCTTTTGCCTGACTTACCATTGCGTCTTTAGACTGATGCACCAGTCCATGAGAGAGAGCGCACATCATGGGGAACAGTGCCCTACGAAGGCAGTACTTACTGTCCGCTCTCCTCAGTCCATCTTCTTCCTTCGCACCTGAGTGCCTTTGCCAATCTTCTTTTTCCGCTGCAGAGGCCTGATCTACAGGCTCTGGAGTTGTTGTAGGTTCAAACCCCCCGGACACCTGCACAGTGTATATTTCTGCGGGGAGAGGTATACATGGAGAGGTATACACGTTACATGGACTTCTGAATGAGGCTTTATTGTGTAAAGCTATATATGTTGGAGAAAAGCTACTGTAGGCATATCCACACACATTTTTTTTTATATACAAGGTCTGGAGTTTTCTTTGTTGATAAGTTACTATAATTTTTATAGCTTAATTTGCCCTTGCCTGTCATTATTCATATTAACTTATGAGCTTGCTCATACACTTGTGTAATTTAAAGGACACTTTTGTTATAAATTAATGTAAACAGAGAAATTAAGTGATAAGAAATGTCAGTTCCACAATTATAACAGATTCTATCTATTTAATGATCAGGAAGGGAACAAATTAATAAAGTAGTCTTATCTGTGACTACAGTGTACATAAAAACTTATTTGACATACTAATTAATGTCAGACTTTTCGGTGATTGTTTCAGGACAAACAAGTGATAGATTTTAAAATGAAATGTGTCTTATAATTTGGTTGTTATAATTTATATTATTAATGATTTTTGGCTGACAAATTACAGTATGATTAATGCAAATTAATGTAAGCTATTTATTCATAGAGGATGCACATCTCAAATATAGTACAAAATGTGAAATAATTCAACCTAAGATTGCCCAATTGGTGAGAAATTTGTATTCTAAGAAATGTAACAAGCTGAAATGATTGATAATAAAATGAAATTTTCACCAACTAGAGCAGGGGTCTAGAGCAGGGGTCCCCAACGCCAGTCCTCAAGGCCCACCAACAGGTCATGTTTTCAGGATTTCCTTTGCATTGCACAGGTGATGCAATTATTACCTGGGCAAGACTAAGGAAATCCTGAAAACATGACATGTTGGTGGGCCTTGAGGACTGGAGTTGGGGACCCCTGGCCTAGATTGAGCCTCTTGCTCTACCCTTTAAGGGCTCATTCAAACAAGCATATTAACCCCTTAATGACCTCTGATACACATTAAAACGGTGGTTCTTAAGGGTGCTTATTCCTTCATTGCCATTTTAAAACAGCAATGGGGAATAAGAGAATCGTGCCCCCCGGTGGTGGCAATTACAGCGGGTGTTAGATGCACACGACAGCTAACACCCTGCAATATCAGCCATTGCCCGTTTTGCAACTAATCAGGGCCAATAAACCCCTTAAGTACTGCTGTCAATCGTGAAATTGGTATTTAAGTTATTGCAAGGGAGTCACAAGGCCCCTTAATAACCATCGGACCCCCATGATGAGACTCGCAGGTAACGATGGTTACCATGGTACGTAAGGTCATGTGATGGCCTCAGAATACGATGGCCTGTGAGATCCAGCTCTAAGCTTAGTCTCACAGACACAATCAATGAGACACTGACAGTCTCATACACTGCTGTACGAGTACAGCAGTGTATGAGAAAAGTGATCAAAGTAAAATATATACATGTCTCACAATGAAAAATGTAAAAAAGTGAGAAAAGTCAAATTAAATATGTAAAAAGGAAAAAAAAACACAAAAAGCACACAAAAATCACGAAAATCCTTTTCACTACTCAAAACACAGCATTTCTGATAAAGCAAAAATAAACAAAAAAAGTACAATAATTGGTATTGCCACATCTGGAATGACCCACTCAATAAAACAGGCACATTATTTAATCTGTTTGGCAAACAACGTAAAAAAAATAATAAAAAAATGTTGCTGTTTCATTATACTGACTCACAAAAAGTGAAAAAAGCGATTAAAAACTCATATGTAAAAAACATAATACAAATTAAAATGCCAAATTGTCTAGTAAAAAAAATGCCCTAATATAGCTCATTCGGCAAAAAAATAAAAAAATTACAGCTCTCAGAACATGATGATGTAAAAACAAATTCATTGAGCTAAAATATTGTTTTTAATGTGTAAAAATAGCAAAGCATAAAAACAATATAAATTTGGTATTGCTGTAATCGTACCGATCTGACAAACAAATGGTTTTATCACTTTTACCGCATAGTGATTATCACAAAAAAATAAAATAAAAACAATAACTGAGTTGCTCGGTTTTATTAATTCTGTTTTTGCAAAATCTGAATAAAAAAGCGATAAAAAAAATTATGTGCCCCAAAATGGTACCACAAAAATCTGCAACTCGTCCCGCAAAAAAAAAAGCACTCATATAGCACTGTTTGCCAAAAATAAAAAAGTTACAGAATAAGATGCCAAAAGAACCCCACTTTTTATAAACAAGCATTTTTAATGTGTGGTAGCAGCAAAGCCTAATAAAAATAAAAAATATATATTCATAGTAACATAGTAACATAGTAACATAGTTAGTAAGGCCGAAAAAAGACATTAGTCCATCCAGTTCAGCCTATATTCCATCATAATAAATACCCAGATCTACGTCCTTCTACAGAACCTAATAATTGTATGATACAATATTGTTCTGCTCCAGGAAGACATCCAGGCCTCTCTTGAACCCCTCGACTGAGTTCTAATAAATCTGGTATTGCTGTAATTGCACCGACCCAAAGAATAAGTCAGCCTTATCACTTATACCACATAGTGAACCGCACAAAAATAAAAAGAACGACTCTTGTACTGCTGTCTATTTGTTCATTCTACCTTCCAAAAGTCTAAATAGAGATCAGCTCATGTTTATCCTGTGATCTCCGCTGAGCGCTTACATTGGGGTTTTAGTGCAAATCCCCCAAAATCAGACAAAACCATTTACAGAAGCACTCACTTCTGAGGCTTATGTGGTCACTTTGAACTGGTCTCGGTTCCAGGAATGTCACTTTTTTAGGCGTCTTTTGAGCGCACAAGTGTGGGTGACCACAGATCTGTGCAAGCCTAAAAAGATGAATACCCGGAGCACGGGGTACAAAGTGTCTCCAACTGCCCCATTATAATGGGGTGGTTTGGCTGAGGGTTTGGTTCAAATTGCATTTTTGTTGGATTTACATGAAAACCCCGACGTAAGTGCTCAGCATACAACACAGGAATGTGATCCCAGCCTTATACTTGAAGCGATCGAAAAATATTATGCACCCCAAAATGTTACCAATAAGATCCCTAATTTATCCCGGACAAAACCAGACCCCACTAAGGTCTATCATCTGTCACTGGAAGTTTAGGGTGTTCCCACATTACTGGTAAAACAAAGACTCTTGAAATGTGACTTGGCTCCCACCCTCTCAAATGAAATACATTGATTTCTGCACTCCCAAATCTAAATGCCCTCCTCCTTCTGAGCTCCACAGTGCCTTAACAACAGTAAACAACCACAAGTTTGGCATTATTGTAATGGAGAGAGAGCACTTAATTTACAGGGTGTGTGTCGCCAGAAGCACAAGGTGGGCACAATGTATGGGGGTCCTACAATACATTGAGGCTCTACACTGTATGGGGACACAATGTATGGGCACTAGACTGGCATATTTGCAATTCTCCAGAAACAAAAACCTGGCATGGATGTTACAAAATAGTCACTGCAGCCATTGAGAGGTGCAGTTTCTACAATGGGGTAATTTTATTTTTTTCTGCTGTTCCAGCACCTTCGGGGCTCCAAAAATGTTGCCTGCAAAGTATTGTAGCAAAATCTGTGCTCCAAAAGCCAAATGATCCTACCTTCTCAGCCTTGATGTGTGGCCTAATGCCAGGGTCACACTAGCGTAGAATACGGACGAGTGCTATGCGAGAAAACATTGCATATGACTCGGACAAGTGTTAATTTATGGAGAAGATCACGTCTTCGATTATTTTCTCATACCGAATTGGCATGCAAGAACAATCGCAGCATGCTGCGATTGTTACCAACACTCAGCCGAGTCTCGGCGCACTCGCACTCATATAAGTCTATGGCTGCGAGTGACACAACGCACATCACTCGGATATCATCCGAGTGCTGTGCGACATACGTTGACACCGGTAGTGGAGGAGATGGAGAAATTAATCTCTCTGCCTCATCAGCAGCTGTGCTTCTATTCTCTCTGTGCGATAGGCTCGGAGCACAGTAGCATGATACTCGGCTCCCGCTCACACAGAGCAGGAGCGGAGGGTCATTAGCATATCACATCCAATGCTCTCACATTGGATGCCATACACTAGTGTGACCCCGGCCTAACAGTAATTTCTGACAGCAGACAGCATATTAGGCAACACTTCATTTGGAAGAAATTGTGCAATAAATTGTGGGGTCAAGTTTCACCTGTTAACCCTTGTGTGCCTGACAAACTTGCAGCAAATGCAAAAATTACATTTTTTCCACATCTCAATTTTATAAAATTCTGTGAGGCACCGATGGGTCCTGTAACCTTACATCCTTGCCGGACATGTTACCAGGGGTCAATATTTATGTAGACTTTTCTTCCATAACCCTGGAAAGAAGATCATTTAGGCCAATCTCTATGGCTTTGCAGAGAGACAATATTCTCTATAGATGGGGTTTCCATTCAATCTCATCTTTAAGCTGAATTCCTGCAACCATACAATTAAATTGCTAAAAAATGCAAAAGAAGTTCTCCAGAGAGAAAGTGTTTGCTATGATATTTCTACTTGGTTTCATGAGTTAGTTCTGACATTTTCTCATTCATGAGTGTACTAGCAGATTCCCTTTTTTCTGGATACTGTATGGGTCTTTCTTCCTACAATTGAGATTTGGGAGTTAATTATAGCTAAGTTTGTAATATTTATATAGATGTACACTACCATTCAAAAGTTTAGGGTCACCCAGACAATTTTGTGTTTTCCATGAAAACTCATACTTTTATTAATCAAATGAGTTGCCAAATAAATTGAAAATCTAGTCCAGACATTGACAAAGTTCGAAAAAAAAGATTTTTATTTGAAATAATATATTTCTCCTTCAATCTTTGCTTTCGTCAAAGAATGCTCCCTTTGCAGCAATTACAGCATTGCAGACCTTTGGCGTTCTAGCAGTTAATTTTCTTAAGTAATCTGGAGAAATTTCACCTCATGCTTCCAGAAGCCCCTCCCAGAAGGCTTGATAGGCAATTTTTGCGTACCATACGGTCAAGCTCCTCCCACAACAGCTCAATGGGGTTGAGATCTGGTGACTGCGTTGGCCACTCCATTACAGATAGAATACCAGCTGCCTGCTTCTTCCCTAAATAGTTCTTGCATAATTTGGAGGTGTGCTTTGGGTCATTGTCCTGTTGAAGGATGAAATTGGCTCCAATCAAGCGCTGTCCACAGGGTATGGCATGGCAATGAAAATGGAGTGATAGTCTTCCTTATTCAAAATCCATTTTACCTTGTACAAATCTCCCACTTTACCAGCACCAAAGCAACCCCAGACCCTCACATTACCTCCACCATGCTTGACAGATGGTGTCAAGCACTCTTCCAGCATCTTTTCAGTTGTTCTGCATCTCACAAAGGTTGTTCTGTGTGATACAAACACCTTATACTTGGATTTGTCTGTCCATAATACTTTTTTCCAATCTTGCTCTGTCCAATGTCTGTGTTCTTTTGCCCATATTAAAAAAATGGCAAAAAATCAGTACATAGCTTTTAGAAAAAAATGGAAAAAAAATTAGTACATAGCTTTTAGAAAAAAAATGGGAAAAAAAGCCAGTAGATGGCTTTTAGAAAAAAATGGAAAAAAAAGTCAGTAAATGGCTTTTAGAACAATCATATTAATGATAGGTGTTTCTTTTTCAAAACTATGTGCCTTAGGGTCACCAACAGATGTTCCTCAGCAGGAATTGCTTGCTGTAGCTGTGTGTCGTGCCTCGTGATTGATCCTTGCACACGTTGCAGCAAGTCAATGAACCTCTGTTCTGACATCCTGGTGTAGTTGAAAAACTTCTGAGTGTTTGCATGCAGCTTGGTGTACAACATGTGGTAGGCTCCACGGCTCTCTCGGACTTCAACGATGGGGTGTTGCCAGTAGCGACGACGATGTCTTCTCCATCTTTCTCTTTTCTTTCTTCATAACAAGCAACAGAAAAGGCATAAGCCAAGTTCAAATCCAAATCCAGATTATGATATAAACTCTCCATGCGAGAACATCCATCTTGCAGCAGGATACAGCAGCAAAAGATGAGGATTTCATCTGTACAAGGGTTTATATTGAGAATTTCCATGAGACACGCCCATTGACTTATGTCAAGGAAATTCTCCTGGAAAAGCATTGTCCTATCGAACGCATGTGCAAAAATAACGCAAACGCATGCCAAAACATATGCAAACGCAGCTTTTTTGGCATCATGCGTAAGATGATGCAGATAAAAAATGATGTATTAGCATGCGTTTGCATGCGTTTTGACATGCGTTTGCACATGCGGATGATATGCTGTGGACTCAAACGCTAATGTGAATCTAGCCTAAGGCAGTTTACACTTTCAGGGGACTGCAATCTGCCCTTATCGGTCAGGATACCACCAGCAAACAAGTTCTGAGTGAACGCTCGTTGCTGGGCACAATAAAACCTCCAAGGCATGTAAGGCTAGCTCAGGCTACTCATCCATTTTGGAATACCAAAATGTGAAAGGGTCCAAACCCTCCCTGATGGCATTGATATTCAGCTCTAGATACTCTTGAACCATCCTCTCCATGCCTTCACCATGTGTAAGACTTGGATTCTCTTGTGCTGGTGCACACGCTGGTCTAAAAAAAGTGTCAAAGGACTCACAGAAATTGCTTCTTCCACGTCCACTACTCCTGCTGCTGTGAATGTTTTGGTGTTGATGAATTGATGTGCCAGAGGTTGGGAGTCTAGAGCTGCGATGCAAACTGTGTGCTTCACTGTGCTTAAGGTTGTGTAAAAGCATGTTTCGATACTCCAGCGTTCGCGGTTCTGTTTCCAACGTGGGAAACATCTGGCAAAATGTGATTTCATAACATGGATCTAACAGAGTGGCAAGCCAGTAGTCAGCTGTATTCCCAATCATAAATATATGGGGATCATGTTGCAGATAGTGCAGCAAGAAGGCACTCATATGTCAGGCTCTAAGATGAGGTCCAAGCCCATACTGTGTTGGTGGCTGGGCAGCAATGATGCTTGTTTCCTCAGTCCCCTTCCACCAACCACAAACAAAAGAGAGGGGAAGATTATCCTCTTCATCTGACAATTGCTCAACCATCACCTCTTCCTCCTCCATTTGTTCCTCGGATCTTGCACCTTCGAAAACAGTTTGTCTGTTATCACTAATCCCCCTTGATCGCAGTAATGCACCTTCTCTTGGCACCCGTCTGAGTGATGACAGTCTGGAATTTAGAGGCAATGTTATCCCTTCCGCAGCCTCCTCAACTTCCTCCTCTTCTTCTGGGACCACCATCTCTTCCCGCAGGCTATTCAAAGTATGCTCCAGCATACGGATGACCGGAATAGTGATGCTGATGATGACATAGTCAGGGCTAACAATCTTAGTAGCCATTTCAAACCTGTGCAGAATGGTGAAGAGATCCTTAATCTGTGCCCACTCTGTAAACGTGAGATGCGCTACATCTGTACTGTATTGGCCCAGGCTATACGACATGACACACTGCGTTAGAGCTCGTTACTGCTAATACAGTCGTTGCAACATGTGCAGAGTGAAATTCCACCATGTCAGCACATTGCATATCAACCTGTTAACTCGCATGGACAAAGACCTCTGTGAGGGGTGCGAATGCTGGAAATGAAGACACAGCTTCCATGCTTTCTGTAGCAGCTCACCCAGGCCAGGATAGTGGAAGAGAAAATGCTGTAGCACCAGGTTGAGGACGTGAGCCATGCTAGGCAAATTTGTGAACTTGCCTCGTCGTAGAGCCTCCACCAGGTTTGCACCATTATCGGACATTGCCTTCCATGGATGCAGGTTCAGTAGAGACAGCAATTGGTTAACTTAGCCTGGAGAGCTATCCACATTTCTTTAACTGTATGACTGCGATCTCCAAGGCACATCAATTTTAACACTGCCTGATTACAGTAAGCCCTTGCTGCGCAGTAAGGATGTGGTGGTGATTCGCTCTGCACGTTTGGAACATGTGTCTCATTACTCAGAGGTCAAAGGCCCTAGAGGAGATAGAGGAGGAGGCACAAGCAGTGGAGGAAGTGTTAAAGACTTTTAGAGAAGCTCCCATCCCCACAGCCACCAAAGTCACTCAGTGCCCAGTCAGCGAGATGCAACACCCTTCGCCATGCTTACTTGTTCAAGAGTCTGTGGTGAAGTGCACCCTTGCAAACATAGATTTAGACAAGGAATGGGTGATGTTGTCTGTGACATGCTGGTGCAGCACAGGCACAGCTTTCTAAGAAAAGTAATAGCGACTGGACAATATGTACTGGGGTTCTGCATCGGCCATCAGCTTTTGGAAACTGTCTGAATCTACCAGGTGGAAAGGCAGCATTTCTGTGGCCAACAGATTAGAGTTGGTAGAGTTCAAGCTCTTAGCTTTGTCATGGGTAGGAGGAAACAATCCTTTATGTGACCACAACTGCATTACCGTGGGCTGACTGCCGTGCTGAGAGAGGGTGGAATACGTTGAAGTAGACAAACTGCTGGACCGTGAGAATGATGCAGGCAGAGATTTTACTGTGAACTGAGAAAGTTGTGGTCAAAAACAGCAGGCATGTCCACTTCCGTTACAGCTGATGGCAGGCTCTCAGTCAGCGTGACTGGAGCGGGTAAAGAACCCAAGGTTCTGCAGTCAAAGATCTGCATTTCAATAGGTGACATTGTAACAGAGGAGAAGGAAGAAGCAGCAGATGCAATTGATGGGACTGCTGATGGTTGTTGAAGTCCGCTGGTCCACTTCTTTGCGCAGTGGGATTCCCACAGTAAGATGTTGATTGCGGATGTGAAGGTTCATACATGTAGTAGTCAAATTATTGCACTTTTTAAGTCAACTCATTTTATTTTGCAATTTTAGCAGATTTGCTGAGTTGGTTCATCCTTTGAAGTAAGCCCTGTTATGCAACCCTTGCCACCCCTGCAAGCTGAAGACCCACAGATGCTGCTGATCTCAGCCACAGTTGTGACTGAGGATGCATTGCTCATTGTGGCTGCATCACTACATGTATGTGACATACAGCACAATGTAACCTCCTCATCTTCCTCTTCAGATGACCTACTCAGTGGTGTGCCTCTATGTTCATGCCAACTGGGATCTAACACCTCACCATCATCATCCCTTGTGTTATCACATTCCTTACCCTTGGAGTCACCCTCCTCCTCTTCCTGCCCTGACAGCACAATACAGTCCACGTGAGCATCATATATCTGAGTCTCCTCAGAATCACATCCTCTCAGGGGTTAACATCTGATGACGAGGGTCAGCATGCTATTCGGACCCTACTTCGTACTTTGTCAATACAAATTTCCTCCTCTTGACTCTGTGAAGCTTTTAAGTACACTTTTGAAGAACATGGCATATTGCAACAACTCTGCTGGCATCACGGCATGGCCTCACATCTCTCACACAATCTTACCCACTGCTCCAGGCCATGATGTGGTTTCTGTTTCATGCCAGCTCCATGTTCTGTGTCTCTGCTCTGTGCATGCTTCTTGGCTATGTGTATAGGGGGCCGGCGCCTGAACTCTCTGGTTCTTATAGGAATCAGGTGCATCTGTCTAATCAGTTCCTCACCAATTACAAAGAGGCCTCCTGTATATAGTGCAGCTCCACCCTGTGGTCTGGGCCTGTGCACCTTACTCCCTCAGTCAGTTCTTTGCTGCTGAGGTGCCAGGTCCTGTCTCGGTTACTCTCTCTTGTCTGCCACCCAGGGGGGCATTGTACCCTGGTCTGAGTCTTGTGTAGCCACCCAGTGGGGCTTCGTACACTGGCCTATGTCTGCCTCCCAGAGGGGCATCGTACCCTGGCTTGTGTCTATGTCTCTGTGTCTTGTCTCGTTCCTGACTCTGTCTTAGTCTAGTCCTATTCCAGTGTCTGTTTATATCTCTGTCTTGGTTTGCTTTTCTGCTGTGCATTCTCTGTGTCTTTCTTTGCTCTGCACTCTGTGGCTTCGCTCTGCTCTTTGCGGTTCTACCTGGCTCTGCCTCCTGCATTTCTGCACTTGGCTCCGTCTCTGCTCTTGGCGTTACCTCCAGCGTCTCTGCTCTTGGCTCCGCCTCCAGCATCTCCACTCTTGGCTCCGCTTCCAGCGTCTCCGCTCTTGGCTCCGCCTCCAGCATCTCCGCTCTTGGCTCCGCCTCCAGCGTGTCCGCTCTTGGCTCTGCCTCCAGCGTGTCCACTCTTGGCTCCGCCTCCAGCGTGTCCGCTCTTGGCTCCACCTCCAGTGTGTCCGCTCTTGGCTCCGCCTCCAGTGTGTCCGCTCTTGGCTCCGCCTCCAGCGTCTCTGCTCTTGGCTCTGCCTTCTCCTTCTCTTCTCTTAGTTCCACCTTCTACTCATACTCAGCCTCCTGCATTTCTGTTCTTGGTTCTAGCTCTTGTGCTTTCGCTCTGCATCCGCTCTTGCGGTCTTTCTCTACTTGTTACTTAGTCCTCCTGTCTGAATAGGTTCCTACCTGTTTCACATACCTGCCTGCAGACCGGTCTCTACCGGTTCTTCCTATGTTCCAGCCGTACCCGCCTGCCTACCAGAGAGCCAGCCGTGTCCGCCTGCCCGCCAGTGTCTGTTGTACCCGTCTGCCTGCCTGTGTCCCAGCCGTGCCCGCCTGTCAGCCAGAGTGCCAGCCGTGCCCGCTCCGTTCCTTAGTGGGATCAGCAGCCACAGCCAGACATCACCCTGGAGTGGCACCTGGTAGTTTCCTATTGCACAAGTCTGACCTCACCATCAGAGGCTCCAGCGAACACCTAGGAAGCTACTTAGTTACGCCCCTTCCAGGGAAGTTTGGTCTGTGGTCCAGTGGGGCCACACCCCCGTATGCCCGCGCCAACCAGTCTGGGCGCGTGCGTGACAGTTTGCACAGGCCATGGTCCCCGCTGAGTCCCATGTGCCTTCGCTCTCGGAGCAAGATGAACTCTCTTCTTGCCAGTATTGGCCTCCGAGGAAAATGTTTACCCAGTCTGAAAGCCAGTCCTTCACTGCTCCATCCCCTATTGTCATCTCTAATGAGCTGTTTGATCGACTTCAAGCCTGCGCTCCTAATGACGAATCCAAGCCAGCAGATCCTCCATGCTACTATGGGGACCCGAAGCAATGTCGTGTGTTCCTGGAGCGGTGCTTGCGTTATTTCAAGTGGCATGCTACCCAAATCCCCACTGACTGGTTGAAAGTAGGTTTCTTAATGGCCTACCTTAGAGGAGATGCTTTGATGTGGTGCGACCCCCTTTGGGAAGCAGGGGACCCCATCATCTCCAATCTGCCGGCCTTCCTGGTGGCCTTCTGTAAAGCCTTCGATGAGCCAAGTACTGCATCTCCTTAAAAGTCTTCCCCTTCAAGCTCACAGAGACGGTCCAGACGAAAGAAACCTGTAGGTAAACCGTCACTTCCGTCCATGACCGTCCAAGACTCATCTGTTCCACAACCCGCCAAAACGGCCACCCGAGCAAGATCCAAGAGGTCTAATAAGAGGGGTCTGGCAAATCTGCAGCCTAAATCTGGTGCTGAGATTGAAATACGGTATCCCTGTGGTTGTAAAGAACATTCAGATGGTCTTTGCCCTGTGAAGCCTGTACTTCAAAACCCTGGGCCAGTAGGAGAGGCTGCCCCTGGCGAGAGTACTTCCTCTCCATCAAAGTTAATGACTGTTTCTCTGCCTTCTGGGAGCTTTGGTGTGTTTAAGCCGCCTATCATTCGGAGTCCGTGTATGGTCTCTGTTCTACAGCTCCATAACCCAGTGTGGGCGTTGCCTGATAATGGCCGAGCCCTGCTAAAGAGCAGTCTAGTCCTGCAAGGACAACTACAGCTCCAAGTTGGAGCCTTATACACGAAGAAGTTTGTTTTCCGTATGCTGTCTGTTATGCCCATGGGTCATTCTGAGCCAAGGACTCTACCACCCGCTCTGGTCAAGAGTTCCAGTAAAGTGCTTCGTTTGAACTTACCCAGTCTTGAGAAGTGTCTGGTTCCCATGCATCAAAGACTCTCAGCAGTGTCCTCTTCAGCTGGTCTGCTAGTCATCGAGTCAAGGTGTGCTGACGTCACCGAAGATGGGGAAATGGTGACGATGTCTCCACACATCTCCAATGACTATACCAGTAAACAGTTAGTCGTCGAGTCAAGGTGTGCTGGCGTCACTGAAGATGGGGAAACGGTGACAATCTCTCCACACATCTCCCACGACTATTCCTGTAATCCGTTCCTAGGAACATCCCTGCCGTTTGGACGACTTCTTCTGGATAACGGGCAGAGGATGGTTCCTATGTGGATAACTTCAGCATCCTTGTGGCCGGCTGGTGAAGATTTCAAAACAGAAGTTTGTTCACCTCAATTTTTCTCTGACCCGGTGGAGCTGTTGTTCTCCACTCTCATCTCTAATGACTTTTCTTGTGTTCCGTACCTAAGAACATCTCTGCTACCTGTCGGGCAAAAGTTGAATCCTATGAGAAGGCTTCCTGTTTCCGTGTGTCCGGCTGGTGAAGATGTTAAGACAGCAGCATTCAATTCCCTGTTACCTGTCTACCTGAAGGAGGTGGTCCAGCTCATTGTGGAAGCTAACCCTTTGAGCACCAAGAGACTTTGTTTTATGTGATTCCTGGTGACCCGCCTGCCTTATTCTACCCTGAAGATGTCATGTTGGCCTGGACTATGTGTGCTCCTATCCTTCTTCTACAAGTTATTCTGACAGGCTTGAAGAAGAGGGGCCATAAAGGGGGGGTAGTGTAACAACTCTGCTGGCATCACGGCATGGCCTCACATCTCTCACACAATCTTACCCACTGCTCCAGGCCATGATGTGGTTTCTGTTTCATGCCAGCTCCATGTTCTGTGTCTCTGCTCTGTGCATCCTTCTTGGCTATGTGTATAGGGGGCCGGCGCCTAAACTCTCTGGTTCTTATAGGAATCAGGTGCATCTGTCTAATCAGTTCCTCACCAATTACAAAGAGGCCTCCTGTATATAGTGCAGCTCCACCCTGTGGTCTGGGCCTGTGCACCTTACTCCCTCAGTCAGTTCTTTGCTGCTGAGGTGCCAGGTCCTGTCTCGGTTACTCTCTCTTGTCTGCCACCCAGGGGGGCATTGTACCCTGGTCTGAGTCTTGTGTAGCCACCCAGTGGGGCTTCGTACACTGGCCTATGTCTGCCTCCCAGAGGGGCATCGTACCCTGGCTTGTGTCTATGTCTCTGTGTCTTGTCTCGTTCCTGACTCTGTCTTAGTCTAGTCCTATTCCAGTGTCTGTTTATATCTCTGTCTTGGTTTGCTTTTCTGCTGTGCATTCTCTGTGTCTTTCTTTGCTCTGCACTCTGTGGCTTCGCTCTGCTCTTTGCGGTTCTACCTGGCTCTGCTCTTTGCGGTTCTACCTGGCTCCACCTCCTGCATTTCTGCTCTTGGCTCCGTCTCTGCTCTTGGCGTTACCTCCAGCGTCTCCGCTCTTGGCTCCGCCTCCAGCGTCTCCGCTCTTGGCTCCGCCTCCAGCATCTCCGCTCTTGGCTCCGCCTCCAGCGTCTCCGCTCTTGGCTCTGCCTCCAGCGTGTTCGCTCTTGGCTCTGCCTCCAGCGTGTCCGCTCTTGGCTCCGCATCCAGCGTGTCCGCTCTTGGCTCCGCCTCCAGCGTGTCCGCTCTTGGCTCCGCCTCCAGCATGTCCGCTCTTGGCTCTGCCTCCAGTGTGTCCACTCTTGGCTCCGCCTCCAGCGTCTCTGCTCTTGGCTCTGCCTTCTCCTTCTCTTCTCTTAGTTCCACCTTCTACTCGTACTCAGCCTCCTGCATTTCTGTTCTTGGTTCTAGCTCTTGTGCTTTCGCTCTGCATCCGCTCTTGCGGTCTTTCTCTACTTGTTACTTAGTCCTCCTGTCTGAATAGGTTCCTACCTGTTTCACATACCTGCCTGCAGACCGGTCCCTACCGGTTCTTCCAATGTTCCTGCCGTACCCGCCTGCCTGCCAGAGAGCCAGCCGTGTCTGCCTGCCCGTCAGTGTCTGTTGTACCCGTCTGCCTGCCTGTGTCCCAGCCGTGCCCGCCTGTCAGCCAGAGTGCCAGCCGTGCCCGCTCCGTTCCTTAGTGGGATCAGCAGCCACAGCCAGACATCACCCTGGAGTGGCACCTGGTAGTTTCCTATTGCACAAGTCTGACCTCACCATCAGAGGCTCCAGCGAACACCTAGGAAGCTACTTAGTTACGCCCCTTCCAGGGAAGTTTGGTCTGTGGTCCAGTGGGGCCACACCCCCGTATGCCCGCGCCAACCAGTCTGGGCGCGTGCGTAACACATATTATGTGTGAACAACTCTTCAGACTCACCCATCTGTGGTTCCATACAGTCAGTTGTAAGTTTGGAGAATAGGGACATGGGGGGAGCAAGAGAAATTTGGGTGCCACCTCTATGGACTGTAGTGGGTGTAATGTTGAGGTGGAGGAAGAGGAGAGGAGGCCACTTGAAGCTGTACTTGCCATCCATTCGAGCACATATTCTTTCTGGGCCTCATCAACAAGGCGTATCGCTTTGCACCTGCCAAAAAAATGTAGTGGAGCAGCCCGTCCAGTAACGGAAGTTGTCAGATGTCTTTGCATAGGATGTGACGTCGTTGGTTCACTAGTGCTTTCACTAACTTTACCACCTACCCCACGTACACCTTGAAAACCAAGCCAAATTCCAATTCCACCACAGCCTCACTTTTTCCCAGTCATGTTGCTCAGATAGTGTGGTAGGGCACAATATTTCCAACAAAAAATTAGATTTTAAACTCTGAGCCTCCTCTGCAAACAGCTGTATCTCAACGGCAGTAAACTCCAAGGTGAAATATGGCGTGCTGTATCACAATAGTCACAGAAGAAAGAATTGTTTAAGTGTGGATGAGGCCTGTAGGACAAAGAAGATAAGCTAAAATCAATTTGAAAGTCAGAAGTCCCCTATTGCATGACGTTAGGAACACAATAATTTTTTTCTGGCCTCTCGATCATGCCTCTACAACACACTAGATGCTACAAACTATTTTAAAATCAAGTTCCCTACTGCATGATACTAGGAACAGAATAATTTTGTGGCCTCTGGATCAGATTTCTATAACACACTAGTTGTTACAAACTATTTTAAAGTCAAGTCCCCTACTGTATGACGTTTACCAGCAGAAAACCTTTTTTGATTATGCGTGTGATATCTACAGACACCTTAATTTCAGCCCAACAAAATGACAAAGTGTGACACGTTGAGCTGCCTAACTTTTTGCAATTGAAAAATTATAATTTTTTTAATGTGTGTTAGGTCTGCAGACAGTTTCATATCACCACAGCACTAAGTGACAATGTGGGATACAGCACACTGTTTCACATTTAGCTATTCAAAAAATATTATTTAGAACGCTATACTCGTGCATGGAGCACAATAGAAGCAGTGCACAACACACTTGTAGGACATGTGCCCTGCTGGCTTGGTTTGTTAACCTCCCTCATGACCCCCCCAAAAAAATATGGAAGGTAAATTTTACAGCCACACTGGACACTATCTAGCTACACTATCTGGCTGATATGCAACCGCCTAACTAACTAGCTAAAACAGTGCTGTTAACAGTGGCAGCGTCAGGAGCAGCCCCTCTGTGCTGTTACAGTGTCAAAATGGCGCTAAAACAAGATGCCCACTATTTATATAGGGAGGGACATGTGATTTCAGCAGCCAATGACACAAGCTATTGTGTCAGGACATTGTGGGTGTTTCCTGCGCCCTGGTTGGCTAGCCGCAATGTGCACAGATAAAGTTAGAGGAAAAGAAAATGACTGTTTACAAGAATGCTGCTCCTCTGAGCTCTGCAAAACCCCTCCCCTCATCAAATTCATGCAAAACCCTCATGATGCACCACCATTATTGTTTCAAAAGTGCTGAAAATACTTTTGTGGCAACGCAAATATTTCCTCGCACTTATTACCGAATGTTACCGATTTTTATGGATTTCTTAAAATGTTGCTCTTGTTTCCGATCACAAATCAAAATGTGCCACATTTGTGTCCAAAATATGTTTGGTAATCTTTTTCCGAACAAATTCGCTCATCACTAGTTACTATAAATCATTGTGATATTTCAAATGTGTATGTATATTTGATGACTCTATTTCATATGAATGCAAAATTGCTCCCTCTCTTTCTCTCTATGAACTATTAAGGTTTCTTTTCAATCTTGACTGTGTGATACTGGTTATTCCTTATCTCATGATTCTCTCTACTTTAATTATATAAAATGTGAAGCATACTGTAATTTATTTACTGCAATAAAGTTTATTTGTTTGATACTAAAATTCTTAATTCACAGAAAATAAATGGTCCTTTAAAGATATGTATAACACTATATAAGAATTGCTTTTCTGCATTCAACCCCTTTCAATATCCATAATGATGTACAATAACAAATTATATTGTGGTACCATGCTAGCTAGAAAAATCGATGTGAATACTTTTCTGCCCAAAGACGCCAAAAATATTCTGGGAGTGATACCTTTATTGGCTAACCAGAAAATAATATGTTTGCAACTGTGCTCTGAAAGCTTGCAAACATATTATTTTCTGGTTAACCAATAAAGGTATAACTCCCAGAATACTTTTGGCGTCATTGGGCAGAAAAGTATTCACATCGAATATCCATAATGCAAACACAGTTTAAGTAATGTCAAAACGACCTCACAATAAAAACAGATGGTAACCAGGTAATAACCACAGGTCCACTTAAACAGTACATTATCAAAAGATGTTCCAAAAATTATGCCCCTTAGTTATATCTGTTATATCGTTCAGGGCAGAACACTGATTGAAACTAATGTTGTCGCTATTACACGTAATATCCTACATCCTGCTGTGACTGAGACAAGTGATATGCTAAATATTTCATAACAGCATCTGATTAATCCCCACTAATATGATTCTTGGAGACAATTGTGGCCAATTGTGGACTATATGTGGTAGTACTTATGCTTAGATAGCTAGTGCCAGCGTTGGTGGCAGTTAAAGATGAGCGAGCGTGTATACTCAAGTGAAATTGAATTCTACTTGAATATTAGAAAAATCTGCATTCTCCAGAGATTGAAAATTTGATTAGTAACAAAGATATGCAAAAAAGAATTGATTGCGACATATACACTTTGTGAGGTAGACAGTCAGAGGTTACTGTCTGAATTTTAGGAAGCCTTCCTTAGTATTTAAAAAAAAAAATATATATATATATATATATATATATATATATCTTCACCCGTAACAAAAAATGACTAGCAAGAACTAACCACACTGTCGGACACGGATTTCAGATTTTTCTCTGCAAAGACTATTGTGCTGTCTTGCTTCTGCTTTTTCGTGCATTAAAAATGAACAAAAAATGTGTATTTTTAATTGAAATGCAGCAGGACAAACGATGGTCACATCATCTCACTGATTAACCACACTGAGTTTGACACTGCTACTACTGATAAATCTTTTATATCCCCCTATTAAGTGACTATCTGCATTATCCCCAGACTATTACTATCATTTTCTTCAGTGCTGCAGATGTACAACACATTAATATGTGAAATATTTGTCCAATGTTTTAGGGTTTTCTCTAATCACTATTGCTGAGCTCTGAGCTTTCACTATCCTAAAATCACTCTAGAAAGTCTATTCTGCTTACACAGTTATATACCTTATGTCCCTCCTGATTGGTTGTGCCATACAATGTGATGTTACGGCTGCAAAGTATTACGGGAAGCCTTTGTGGCCAAGACGAGGTCAAGTCATCCTTATCGTGAATGATGCATTCTTCTATCATGGGTAAAAAGGAAGCAAGCACAGTCACACTAAGGCCGGAGTCACATTAGCGAGAAATACGGATGTGTGCTATGCGATAAAACTTCCCATAGCACTCAGACCACTGTTAATCTATGGGGAAGCTCCCATCACCATTTTTTTCTCGGCTGCAGCATGCTGCGATTCTCACCGACACTCAGCCGAGTCTATATGTCTATGATATAGTATATGTCTATGGGTGTGAGTGACACAGCGCACATCTCTCGGATATCGGATAAATTAGTTTATCTGCCTCCTCCGCAGCTCGATTCTCTGTGCGAGAGGCTCAGAGCACAGTAGCATGACACTTGGCTCCCGCTCGCAGCAGAGCAGGAGCCGAGGATCATTAGCATATCGCATCCGATCCCCTCACATCACATGCCATACGCTAGTGTGACCCTGGCCTAACTGTGTATGTATACCAGTTTCCTATCCCACTTGATTTTTTTGATTATGGTTCACAGAATGACTCTTATTTTCTATGCACTTCAACTATAGTGCAGTAGAACGACACAATTTAAAATTAGCATTTCTCAGCCCCTATGTAGAATGAGCTGTGTGATCTGACCTCCTATCCCTGTCACTGTAAAATGATAAAATAGTGATGATTGGGCTGATGATGTGATAGATGCTGGGTAGTATGGCAACGTCCACCTGGTTACGCCTGATGTCATTAGCTATCTCAGTGACTCTTCATCAGTGCATGAAATGGAGATTTTTTTTGTTTATCCACAAGTATTGAATCATTTGCACAGTGTTTTAATTTGCGGGGCTTGCGAATTTCAGGAAATTTAGCTGGAAGCTGAAGCTTCAATTATCCAACCAATCATCGCTAATCTCTAGCAAAAGGTACAGTATATATTTATCAGAGTAGACCAAGGTGATACATAAAGATAGATCTACTATACTAACTATAGTTTCTGCACATAAGTAAGAAATAACTTAGTAAATGAAGGTCATAATAGCAAGGGTCAAAAAAAGAAGCAAAGCACTACCGCACAGCTGTTATACGTCAAATCCAAATACCTCCAACCCTTTCAATCCACACCAAGCCGTATTACTATAGCCCCATAAATCCTTCAGGTGCAGCTCAAAAAATACAAGTCCATAAAACAGTCTGATAGAAGAAAGTAGAGCGCACTCACCGGAGTAAAAAGCGTCAATCCTTTATTCGGACATACAAAAACTCCCATCAGGACCCGTTGAAGTGCTAGTTACACACGAAAGGCCGTCGTCCGTCTGGCTCCACTGTTCTCCCTGCTGGATTTTTTGTATGTCCGAATAAAGGATTGACGCTTTTTACTCCGGTGAGTGCGCTCTACTTTCTTCTATCACACTGTTTTGTAATAACAAGGGTCATTTTCCTTTTTAATCATAATCCAATATGTTCTAGGAATCGAGATTTTCTTGGCATTTTTATTCATAGATTTTTCTATGTGAATTAAAAAATAGAAGCACAAACTTGCCATAAAAAATAACAAAACAAATTTGCATATTTTTTTGCATTTTAAAGCACGGAATAATGTGTGTACATGAATCTGTCTTAGTCTAAAGACTTTCATTGTTTGTCTAACCATTTACTGTTTGATTTGTAACCTAAGATGTTCAGAAAAGCGGAAATATTTAATATAATAATAGTTATTATATTGGCATTATTTATGTATTTGTTTCTCTATAAGCAATGCTTGGGAATGGATTACTGCCTACTATGAAACCTGAGAGCAAATTTAAGGTATGGACATTGCCTGGGGCAGTTCATTAATAGGCAATACAAATACTGCATGCATTAATAAATATCACAAAGTTTCTGCCAAAAAGTAGGTCATACATGACTACAAAATACACTAGAAATTTATGCTGAATTTGATACTTTGTTAATAATAGTCAGGAAAACAGATATAAATTGACAAACAAAACAAGACTAATTATACTTTTTGTACAAATTGTGGTATGATTTATATACCTCACAAAGCCAACATTTAACACAATTGGTGAATAATTTGTTGAAAATACCAATTTATTTCTGTGGTCCTGAGTTTTCTAATTAAGTTTTTTAAAATTAAATATTCACAGTAGTAAGTTCACTTTATCTTATTTTATTTCAGATACTTTGGTAGATTTTTTTTAATTTAAAAGCATGTAATAGGGAATAAATTCATTTTGGCAATTAAGTTCAATAAAAAAATTTGTACCATAAGCCTTCTATAGCCTTTGATTTGCACTGCCTACTGCTGGATGAAAAAATGAGTTAATGGAAAATCTATCAGCCATCCTGCTATGACAGTCTGTTGGGGAGTTTGTAAAGTTATCTGTCTGTTCCTATGCTTGGTTTTTGGTCAGTATTTTACCCCAGTATTTGTAAGCCAAAACCAGGAGTGGGTGATAAATTCAGAAATGGTGAAGAGTTTCTATTTTACTTTTCCTTTGATTGTTCCTCTACTGGTTTTGGCTAATAAATAATGAGGTAAAATACTGACCAAATACTAAACATGTGAGGCTGCCGTCACACTTGCAGTATTTGGTCAGTAGTATACATCAATATTTGTAAGCCAAAACCAGGAGTGGAACAATTAGAGAAAAAGTACAATAGAAACATATGCACCACTTCTGTATTTATCACCCACTCCTGGTTCTGGCTTACAAATACTGATGTAAAATACTGACCAAATACTGATAGTGTGACAGCAGCCTGAATGTGGCCTAATTCTGAGCCCCTCTCAGCTGATTTTTGACACATATTACATCAAAGTTGAATGTGTATGACATAAAAAGTCTTATTTGTTTACTTATTTAATTGTTCATTTTCAGCTTTTGTGCCCCCTACAAGGTCATAAAAGCTTAAGGGGACATTTCAAATTTTAAATGCATTTTTATGTGATTTTCCCCTGTAACTGGGGCTAGTAAATCATCCCGTTATAAAGCTATTTCAGCCTCCTGGCTGCACAGCAGGGCTAATATGGGTTTGTCAGGACCAAACCCTTAAGGCTCATTTCCACTTGCGAGAAAAACGGACGAGTGCAAACCGATAAAAAATCGAATTGCACTCGGACCAATGTTATTCAATGGGTGACATCTCATCTGCAATTTTTTTCTCAGCTGAAATCGGACTGAGAATAAAATCGCAGCATGCTGCATATTGCTGCGATTCTCGGACGAGACTCGCCAATGTAAGTCAATGGGTGCAAGAAAAAAATCGCACAGCACTCGGACTATGCGAGTGCTGTCCGATTTTTATGCACCGGTGTCTTTTGAAAAGCCGGCAATTCAGCAATCTCCTTTCCAAACCTGACAGGATATGAGACATGGTTTACATACAGTAAACCATTTCATATCCCTTATTTTATTACATATTTCTGACTAATAATGTAAGAAGTGTCTTTGTGTAAAATTTGGTGGTTCTAGCTGTTAAAATAAAGGGTTAAATCACGGAAAACCTTGGCGTGGGCTCCAGCGCAATTTTCTCCACCAGAGTGGGAAAACCAGTGACTGAGGGCAGATATTAATAGCCTAGAGAGGGACCATGGTTATTGTCCCCCCCCCCCCCCCCGGCTAAAAACATCTGCCCCAGCCACCCCAGAAAAGGCACATCTGTAAGATGCGCCTATTCTGGCACTTGGCCACTCTCTTTCCACTCCCCTGTAGCGGTGAGATATGGGGTAATAAAGGGTTAATGCCACCTTGCTCTTGTAAGGTGACATTAAGCCTGGTTAATAATGGAGAGGCGTCAATAAGACACCTATCCATTATTAATCCAATACTAGTAAATGGTTAATAAAACACACACACATTAGGAAAAAAGCATTTTAATGAAATAAAGACACATGGTGTTGTAATAGTTTATTATACTCTCAATCGAATTGAAGACCCTTGTCACCTGAGACAAAGTTAAAGTAAAAAATCAACAATATACCATACGTCTCCAGTGTTACAGTCTTGTCCCATGCTGTAAATCCATCTGAAGGGGTTAAAGATTTTTACAGCCAGGAAGCTGCTAATGCAGCTGTGCTCCTGCCTGGAAAAACTGGGGAATGAATGGAAGCAGGGGAACGTAGCTACCTAGACTTGCGGTGCTGCGCCCCCTGCTGCCATAAACTCATATGAACTTTAGTGTGGGAATTTTTCTGAATATTTTTTCACGCTAGAGTTCATATGTATGGGCACCCCACCAAAAAAGTGACATTAATATTTAGTAGATCCTCCTTTTGCAAAAATAACAGCCTCTAGTAGCTTCCTGTAGCTTTTAATGAGTTCCTGGATCCCGGATGAAGGTATGTTTGACCATTCCACTTTGCAAAACAATTCCAGTTCAGTTAAGTTTGATGGTCGCCAAGCATGGACAGCCCTCTTCAAATGATCCCACAGATGTTCAATGATATTCAGGTCTGGGGACTGGGATGGCCATTCCAGAACAGTGTAATTGTTCCTCTGTATGAATGCCTGAGTAGATTTGGAGCAGTGTTTTGGATCAATGTCTTGCTGAAAGATCCATCCCCTGCGTAACTTCAACTTTGTCACTGATTCATGAACATTATTGTCAAGAATCTGCTGATACTGAGAGGAAACCATGCGTCCCTCAACTTTAACAAGATTCCCGATGCCAGCATTGGCCAAACAGCCCCAAAGCATGATGGAACCTCCACCAAATTTTACTGTGGGTAGCAAGTGTTTTTCTTGGAATGCTGTGTTTTTTGGCCGCCATGCGTAACGCCTTTTTGTATGACCAAACAACTCAATCTTGGTTTCATAAGTCCACAGGACCTTCTTCCAAAAAGAAATTGGCTTCTCCAAATGTGCTTTTGCATACCTCAGCCGACTCTGTTTGTGGCGTGCTTGTAGAAATGGCTTCTTTCGCATCACTCTCCCATACAGCGTCTCCTTGTGCAAAGTGCATTGTATAGGTTGACCGATGCACAGTGACACCATCTGCATCAAGTTGATGCTGCAGCTCTCTGGAGGTGGTCTGAGGATTGTCCTTGACTGATCTCACCATTCTTCTTCTCTGCCTTTCTGATGTTTTTCTTGGCCTGCCACTTCTGGCATTAACAAGAACTGTACATGTGTTCTTCCATTTCCCTACTATGTTCCTCACAGTGGAAATTGACAGGTTAAATCTCAGAGACAATTTTTTGTATCCTTCCCCTGAACAACTATGTTGAATAATCTTTGTTTTCAGATCATTAGACAGTTGTTTTGAGGAGCCCTTGATGCCACTCTTCAGAGGAGATTCAAACAGGAGAACAACTTGCAAGTGGCCACTTTTAGTAGCTTTTCTCATGATTGCATACACCTGGCTATGAAGTTCAAAGCTCAATGAGGTTAGAAAACCAAAAAAAGTGATTTAGTAAGTCAGTAAAAAGTAGGTAGGAGAATTTAAAACAAGAAAATGATAAGGGTGCCCATACTGATGCACCTGTCAAATTTTGTTTGAATGCAGATTGCACATTTTCTGTTAGTACAATAAACCTCATTTCAAGGCAGAAACATTACTGTGTCCAACAGTTATTAGATATATGAAACTGAAATAGCTGTTGCAAAAAAAACAATTTTTATAAAACATTAAGCTTAAGATTAATAGGGGTGCCCAAACTTTTTCATATAACTGTATACTACCCCCCTGAACTCTAGTGGAGTGCAGTGATCAATATTTATTTACTACTTCAGCAGCACCATCGGTCAACTGACCACTATTATCGATATCTCATTGATCTCCATGCACACTACACCACCTATGTTAATAAAATTAAGTACAATAAGTACAACTTAATAACGTTTTGTTTATATTTGTGGGTACCCTACACCCATATACACTGACATTACTTCTGTTTATAGCACGTGATTATTCTTTAATTACACAATAAAAACTATTTTTTAGAAAAATAATTATTTTTGCATCTCTTTATTCTGAGAGCAATAACATTTTTAATTTTTCGCTGATGGAGCTTAATGATGGCTTGCTTTTTGCAGGACAAGTTGACGTTTTCAGCGGTGGCAACTTCTTAATTGCTTTTTACTCCACTTTTGATAAATGATGATAAAGCATTGTTTTTTTGCCTTGTTTTTTTTATTTATTTTTTATGATGTTCACTAAAGGGGTTAAATAGTGGGAAAGTTTTATTGGTCAGGTCATTGTGGATGTGAAGATACCAAGTCTGTGTACTTTTATTGTTTATATATTTTTTTTATATAAATCAATAAATATTTATTTATAGATACAATATCTTTTGATTTTTTTTAAACATTTATACAAGTATTTAAACATTTTTTTAAACTTTTTTACTTTGTCCCACTATGGGACTATCATTTTTTGAAGGCTGATCGCTTCTACAGCTTGGGGATACAGCAGCATCACTATGCTGTATAAACTGTCAGCTCTGCACTGACAGAGAAAGTTCCTGATCATGCACAGCGCATGATCAGCAAGTTTCCTAACTCTGGTGACTCGGATGTCATCATGACAACATCGGGTCACTATGGCAACAATCGGGACCAAGCATGAAGCCATGGGGTCTCCGATCCAAAAGCCCTCTGCCTGCTCCTGGAATGCTGTGATTGCATTCGATCACAGCATTTTGTAACTTAATGTGCCCAGAGCAGTGTGTGACCGCTCCTGGAACTTAGTGCCGGGTGTCAGCTGTCAGAATCAGTGTGCTGGTGATGTAATAATCCATCCCTGGTCAAATAGGCCCAGGGCACATGGACGATTTATTACTTCTAATGTCAGAAAGGGGTTAGTGGGGCAAAAGGAGGGGTGATTTGAATTTTCCTGATTTTTTTTAAATTTTTAAATTATTTTTTAAAAACTTTTTTTACTGGCTTTAATAGTCCCCTTAGGAGACTTGAAACTGTGATCATCCAATCACCTGTGCTACACATAATGTGTAGCAGAAATCATGATCTGCCGTTTTCTGTATGCCCCCAGCTGTTGACAACCCACCGGTTGCCTAGCAATTATGTGACAGGGCTGCCAAGGGGTAGGTCATGCAGGCTCAGTGCCGGAGCCCACATCAAAGGCAGGGACACATCCAATAATGTACCTATACATCCCAAGGTCAAGAAGGAGTTAAAATCCATGGGCGGTCCAAATGTAGTTATGGGCGCAACCATTTTTTGCTTTTTATTTTTCCTTCTCTTCTTCCAAAAACCATTATCTTTTTTATTTTTCCATTGAAATAGCAATAAGTACTTATTTTTTGTGAGACAACTTGAAATTTTGAGATTCAATTCAATTTACTATATAATTTACTAAAAATATAAAAAAAATACAATTGCATTGAATTTAAAAAAAAAATCTCAATTCCACCATTGTTTTTTTGAGTTTTGCTTTTACTGAGTGCATTGTGTAGTGAAACAGACCTTGCAAGATGATTTTCCAGTTCATTATAGAGTTGAGCCAATTTGCTCAAATGTGGTTCCATATACGATCTGCAGCGAATATTGTTTTTGCAATATTCGTCAATCACAGCCGAACGTCATTAGAGTCAATGGGAGAAAAAATTACCGATTGTTTGGAACCGATCATCAAACATACATTCGGCATGAATAGGGTACACATATGACACTAATATGGCAAATTCAGTGTCACGGTTCCACCCCTCAGGGTGTCTGGGATTCAGTTACTGACAGCTTTGCCCTTGGCCATCCAATCTGGTACGGGGGCGCGCTGAAGCTGTCAGTACTTTGATTGACAACATGACCGTCCAGTCTGGTTCAGGGGCGTGCTGAGCTGTTGGTGTGTTTATTGACAGCTCGACTAGCCATTCTGTGACTGGTAGACGTCAGCTATCTCAGGTGTTCACTATTCTGGGTAATGGCCATGCCTATTTAACTGAGCAGTTTCTCCCAGACCACTGCCAGATGTACACTCATCTTTTGAGGTTTGTGCTTTGTTCTCCCTGTACCTTGAGTTCTATATTGTAGATCTGTGGCCTGACTTTAGACTCCGTTCTGACCATCCGCCTGTTTAACCCCTTCAGTTCTGGTCCGTTATACTCCGGGTACTCTGACCTCGCGTGGCCATATTGACAGAACAGTAAAAAAGTTATGGTTCTGGGAAGAAGGGGAGCGAAAAACTAAATGCGAAACCAATAAAAGCTCCGGTCATGAAGGGGTTAAATGGGGAATGTGGATGAATGGATGATTCAAGTGTTTAATTTTTTTAACTTCCCTTGGGCGACTTGAACTATTCATAGTAAATAGAAGTATTTAAGGGGTTAAAATACACATTCAGTGCTAACTCCCATCCTGCTGCTGTTATAGACAGGTGCTGGCTCTCTGACCTTTCCCGGTGCCTGCGCACTGCAGTACTTTGCCCTGCCCTCAACAGGGCAGACAAAGTACGCCTGCGCTGGAGCCGCAGCGGGAATACAAGAAGAGGACGTCATCGTAAGAAGATAGGAGGCCCCGGACCGGACCGCGACACCAGATCCGGACCTGGACTGCCCCTGGGTGAGTATAATCTAACCTCTTTTTCTCATCTTTCAGGATACATCAGGGGCTTATCTACAGCATTACAGAATGCTGTAGATAATCCCCTGATGCTGGTGAGCTTAGCTCACCTTCGATTTTGGGGGTCATAGGTTCCCTTTAATATAAAAATGTAACCCTGTGATGTTGGAATCTTAATTTAGTGAGGTTTGTTCTCGGATACTGTAATTGTTAACAGGGCATAGTTGGGGATCTGTATCTAGTCTAGTCTGGGGTCTGTATTTAGGTTGTCTGGTGTCTGTATTAGTTTAGGAGGCCTTATGTTATTGTACTCCATGCCAACAAGGATGTGCCCTCCCTTCCTTTGAGCTGGGAATTGCATTTATATAGCTTCCAATGGCTGGGTGTCCACACTTGGGATCCGGTCCTGCTCTGCCCTTACTCAAATTGAGTTTATTTTTGACACATGATAAGGTTTTAATGTTAGAAATAGTAAAGGACATCCCAGTTTGGGTACACCTTATCATGGTGGGATGGCTTTTATGCTTTTTTTTTAATCAAAAATTGTGTATTTGTTAAATACCCTATGTTATTCATGTAACATAGTAACATAGTTATTAAGGTTGAAGGAAGACTTTAAGGCCATCTAGTTCAACCCATAGCCTAACCTAACATGCCCTAACATGTTGATCCAGAGGAAGGCAAAAAAAGCCATGTGGCAAAGAGTAAGCTCCACACTGGGGAAAAAAATTCCTTCCCGACTCCACATATGGCAATCAGACAAGTTCCCTGGATAAACACCCTAACAAAGAATCTAGTATATATTCCCTGTAACATTATACTTTTCAAGAAAGGCATCCAGTCCCCTCTTAAATTGAAGTAATGAACCACTCATTACAACATCATACGGCAGAGAGTTCC
Source organism: Ranitomeya imitator (assembly GCF_032444005.1). NCBI lineage: Eukaryota > Metazoa > Chordata > Amphibia > Anura > Dendrobatidae > Ranitomeya > Ranitomeya imitator. Next base: position 323,327,671 of record NC_091286.1, on the reverse strand, counting down.
ATAGTCTCATTGCTCTTACAGTAAAGAATCCGCATCTGTTATTATGCTTAAACCGTCTTTCCTCCAGATGTAGAGGATGCCCCCTTGTCCCTATCTCAGGTCTATGATTAAAAAGATCATCAGAAAGGTCTTTGTACTGTCCCCTCAAATATTTATACATTAACATAAGATCACCCCTTAGCCTTCGTTTTTCCAAACTAAATAGCCCCAAGTGTAATAACTTATCTTGGTATTGCAGACCCCCCAGACCTCTAATAATCTTGGTCGCTCTTCTCTGCACCTGCTCCAGTTCAGCTGTCTTTCTTATACACCAGAGACCAGAACTGCACACACTCACAGTATTCTAAGTGTGGTCGAACTAGTGACTTGTATAGAGGTAAACTTATGTTCTCCTCATGACCATCTATGCCTCTTTTAATGCATCCCATTATTTTATTTGCCTTTGTAGCAGCTGCCTGACACTGGCCACTAAATATGAGTTTGTCATCTAGCCATACTCCCAGGTCTTTTTCATTGACGGTTTTGTCCAGAGATTTAGAATTAAGCACATAGTTATACATCTTATTACTTCTACCCAAGTGCATGACCTTACATTTATCCCTATTAAAGCTCATTTGCCATTTATCAGCCCAAGCTTCTAGTTTACATAAATCATCCTGTAATATAAAATTGTCCTTCTCTGTATTGATTACCCTGCAGAGTTTAGTGTCATCTGCAAATATTGAAATTCCACTCTGTATACCCCTTACAAGATCATTAATAAATATGTTAAAAAGAAGAGGGCCCAATACTGACCCCTGTGGTAACCCACTGCTAACCGCGACCCTGTCCGAGTGTGCTCCATTTATAACCACCCTTTGTTTCCTATCCCTGAGCCAACTCTTAATCCACTTACACATATTTTCCCTTTTCCCCATTATTCTCATTTTATGTATCAACCTTTTGCGTGGCACCGTTTCAAAAGCTTTTGAAAAGTCCATATACACTACGTCCACTGGGTTCCCTTGGTCCAGTCAGGAACTTACCTCTTCATAGAAATTGAGGAGATTAGTCTGACAGGAACAGTCCCTAGTAAACCCATGTTGGTATTGGGTCATGAGGTTATTCCCCTTCAGATACTCCAGCATAGCATCCCTTAGAATACCATCCAGGATTTTACCCACAGTAGAGGTTAAGCTTACTGGCCTATAATTTCCGAGTTCAGTTTTTGTCCCCTTTTGAATATTGGCACCACATTTGCTATACGCCAGTCCTGTGGTACAGACCCTGCTATTATGGACTCTTTAAAGATTAAAAATAATGGTCTTACTTTCTGCTGGGTTAAGCAGGTGACACTTAATGGGGAATTTTTGTTATCACTGATCATATTGTCTGTCATGGAATTATCCGTGTAAATACTGACGAAAAAAAGTCATTTAGCATATTGGCTTTTTCCTCAACCTCATCCACCATTTCACCCAAACTATTTTTACGGGGGCCAACACTATCATTTTTTAGTTTCTTACTATTTACATAGTTAAAGAATATTTTGGGATTATTTTTACTCTCTCTGGCAATGAGTCTATCTGTCTCAATCTTGGCTGCCTTGATTTGCTTTTTACAGAATTTATTTAATTTTCTGTATTTATTTAATGCCTCATCACTACCTACTTCCTTTAAATCTCTAAATGCTTTCTTTTTGTCACTTATTGCGCCCCTTACAGCTCTATTTAGCCATATTGGTTTCCTCCTCTTCCTAGTATGTTAATTCCCATACGGTATATACTGTGCACAGGTCCTATCCAGGATGCTAATAAACGTCTCCCATTTTCTATGTGTATTTTTATGTCTCAGGATATCGTCCCATTTAATTGCACTAAGATCATCTCTCATCCATTGGAAATTTGCCCTCCTGAAGTTTAGTGTCCTTGTAACCCCTCTACTACACATCTTATTAAAGGATACATGAAAATTTATTATTTTGTGATCACTATTCCCCAAGTGACCACCAACTCTTACATTTGATATGCGGTCTGGCCTGTTGGTTAATATTAGGTCTAGCAGGTAATTGTCTCTCATAGTTGTCAAAAACTGATTACCTTTGCTGGAACTGCAGATTTCCGTTCTCCAATCTATGTCAGGGTAGTTGAAGTCCCCCATAATAATGACTTGTCCTTGAGTCACAGCTTCATCTATTTGCTTTATGAGGATGTTCTCCATTGCTTCCATTATTTTTGGAGACTTATATCCCCTATCAGTAATTTATTATTTTTTCCCCCTTCCCTTATTTCCACCTACAGGGACTCTACATTTTCATTAGATGCACCTATATTATCACGCAGGATGGGTTTTAAGGATGATTTTACATATAGACACACACCTCCCCCTCGCTTATCCGCTCGGTCATTTCTGAACAGACTATAATCCTGCAAGTTAACAGCCCAGTCATGGCTCTCATCCAGCCATGATTCAGATATCCCCACCATGTCATAATTATGCTCCAACACCATTAATTCTAATTTGTCCATTTTGTTAGCAAGGCTTCTGGCATTAGTATACATAAATTTTATGTATCTCTCTGCACCTCCATTCTTTCTTAAATTATTAATTGATCTAACCCCACCTCCCATGCCACCACCACCCCCAACTTCCTTATTTGTGCCCAGGTCTCTATCTGCCCTATCTTCCCCTCCTATAAATAGAATACCCTCCCCCCATTCCCTAGTTTAAACACTCCTCCAACCTTCTAGCCATTTTCTCTCCCAGCACAGCTGCACCTTCCCCATTGAGGTGCAGCCCGTCCCTAGCGTTGAACCTGTAGCCAACTGAGAAGTCGGCCCAGTTCTGAAAGGAACCCAAACCCCTCCATCCTACACCAATTCTTGATCCACTTATTAACCTCCCTAATCTCCCGTTGCCTCTCTGGCGTGGCACGTGGTACAGGCAGTATTTCGGAAAATACCACATTTGAGGTCCTTGCTTTCAGCTTGCAGCCAAATTCCCTGAAATTGTTTTTAAGGACCTTCCACCTACCTCTAACTTTGTCATTTGTGCCAAAGTGCACCATAACCACTGGGACCTCACCAGCCCCTCCCAGTAATCTGTCCACCCGATCAGCAATGTGTCAGACTTGAGCACCAGGTAAGCAGCACACCGTTTGACGATCCCTGTCTTTGTGACAGATGGCCTATTGTTCCCCTAATAATTGAGTCCCCCACTAGCAGCACCTGTCTGGCCTGCCCTGCTCTCCTATTTCCCTCCTTACTGGAGCAGTCACTCCTCTGGCTTTCAGAGGACATGCCTGGTTGCAGCAGTGCTACCCCTGTACTGGCACCCCAATCATCAGCCAACTTAGCAAACTTATTGGGGTGTGCCAGATCAGGACTAGCCTCCCTGGCACTCTACCCAGCCTACTAACTGTCATCCAGCTTGCTGCTTTAATGTCCTGCAGCTCCATCCTACCATCCCCCACCTCATCTATCCCATTGAGCGTCTGCTCAGTGAGCAGAAGACTCCTTTCCATATTGTCAATGGATCTCAGTGTTGCCAGCTGCACATTTAGATTCAGAATCTGGGTTTCCAAATGCACAACGTGCTCACATCTCGCACAGCAGTATGCACCCTCGACCGGCTGCTCAAGGATTGCATACATGTGTCAAGATGTGCACTGGATGGCATTAGCAATAGTGGAGCAGTTATAGTCTCTGATTATTTACTGTACGAGCTGTGAGATTTTAGAACTCTCTGACACAACAAGTTGCAATGATCATTTTATTAAAAAAAAAGTTTAAGGAGGGCCTATTACAGATTATGAGTACTACATTTTGGAGATGGGGCACTGATCCAGTGAACAAGTCTGATTGCCATATCTGGAGTCAGGAAGTACTTTATTTCCCTAATATGAGGCATTTAGTAACTGTATCATTCGTTTTTTGTCTTCTTCTTGATCAGCTAGATAGGTTACAAGTTGAACTCTAAGGCTGGGGTCACACTTGCGAGTGTAATGCGAGAGACTCGCATCAATGCCCGCCAATGCTGCTGGCACTCGGGACCGTAGCATTCAGCTGCATGTATTTCTATGCAGCTGTACGCTTCGGTCCCGAGTGTCGGCGGCAGTGCCAGGTATTGATGCGAGAGACTCGTTCAGGTTTCTCACATTGAACTCGCAAGTATGACCCCGGTCTAAAACTATGAAATTCTACAAGTATGACATGTTGCTGATTCAAAGTATGTGCACTTAGAGAATCTGTAACATTTTTGCCACTGAAATTTTCTGTTTGGATTTTCCGCTGTAAGAGGTTTTCAGCATATAGTCTACGGCCACATACCCTCAAATTCCACACTGCATTAAATTATGTATGCAGTGTGTGAATGTGACTTGTAAAAATCTCATTCACAATGCAAAATCAGTAACAAATCTGGCTCAAAAATCACTTGCTATTTTGTTGCATGTTGATATGTATTTAATTAGATTATTAATTTTATTTTATAGCAGTTGGCCCAGACTTGTTTGAAGCTAAACTTGTGCTTTATTTTTCTATTTTTACTTGTTTCAGAAATAGAGCTTTTTTTGTTAATCATTTTTGGCCATTTACAGTAAAGTTAATTGAAATAGGCTGCAAAAAGATAAGTAACAGTGCCAATATTACGAATATATGATAAATTATACATATCTATTGAAAAAAATGAACAATTCTGTTTTAGACAGTGAAGGATGACTCATAACACATTTCAAACCACATAACATAAAATTAATACAGTAAAGCACACTGATTCCTTGGTGCTAGCTGCGACAATACTTGTTATTTTGAAATTCCTACAGTCCATCAACACCTGCACATCTCACTTCAATGGCAATAGCAAATCCCTAAATACCTCAACTGATTTGCTTGAGGGTAAGAGCTGTTGTACAGTCACATAAACTGTTGAAATATGATATGTTTATCCCAGTTCAATGTCATTTTGTCAGATGTACTAATGGAACTTGATATCACATAACATTCTTTTTCGTTCCCAAAAAAATTTTGTTGTAGCATTAATATAACAATACCTCATTTTGTGGCTTTGTGTGAATTACTGAGGGATATTCTAAGACTGTTAAAAAATAAAAGGTGAAAAAGTCAACAAAAAATGATTTTGGTGTCCCAAACTAAAGTAAGATAGTTCATTCAATAATAATTTATCACATTTGTTACCGTATATATATATATATATATATATATATATATATATATATATATAACATAGTTTATTTCCTATAAAGGCTAAAGCTATATTGTCAAATAGCGGAAAAATTCCTTAAGGTTGCCAGGTATGTACTAATTGACAGGTACCAGCATTGCCTGAAGGATCAGTTCACAAGGTCGTAGGAAATTCAAGATAACCGATAGCTTCAATAAAGTTGCACTTAAATTACAGTGACTGTTAGTGTACGGGGCAGCAGGTTAGAACCCTACAGATTACCTGAACTATATAACGATGTGGAAAATATAAAAGCAGTCTTGTTTTTTCCTTAACACAGAAAATACAGCTTATATATTTTTCATGGTGATACATATGTGGACAAAATGTGTTGTAGTTAAAGGGAACCTGTCACTAGGTTTTTCTCATAAAAAGTTGGGCCAGCAACTGTACTTCCTTATATATGGCTTCTAGAATGTTGTATATAAGTCCCCATGCGCTATGCATAACACGAAAAAATAGCTTTTATTATACTCACCTATAGCGCGGGCCAGTCTGATGGATGTTGCAGGTCTTGATCCTGTGCAAGGAGGTGGCAGGGACCCTCGTGTGCTTCTTCTCTCCTGAACACTGAGCACATGTGTCACGTGCGGCACCCTGATGATTAACGAATGTTTTGTTATTGTGTGCACTGTAATGTATTTGTCATGTATGTCAATGTGATGTAATGTGCTTTAGCTTAGGGATCTGAATTTGTAAGTGGTGCAGGATCATAGGGGGATTAGAATAGAGGGGGCACAATAGAGATAGAGCATAGAATAGATAGACGTGTTCGTTAGATACAGCCAGTATAGGGGTTAAGTAGATGAGAGGAGTCACAGAGCAGAGCAGCACAGAGCAGGGGGGTATAGGACAGATACTTCCTGGTTCTGTCAGACATGAGGGTAAAGCAGTACCTCTTCTCTTTTAGTAATTGCTGTCCCCTTCTTGCTCCGTGTGGATGATGATCCCTACGTCATCCACACAGTGTCCTACATTATGCTCCTGCTTAACCCCTTAACCATCTTAACCACTTTGAGGTGGGCTCCAGCGGTGAGCCCACCTCAAAGCCACAACATGTCAGCTGAATTGTGATCTGGCCGCGCCTATTAACTAGCTCCATTTCACTGTCAAACTCTGATCACAGAGGGGGTCAGTGGTGCATCGGCATGACAACCAGAGGTCTCCTGGAGACTTCTATGGTTGTTAATGCCAAATTGCTATGAGCACCACCCTGTGGTGGGCGCTCATATCGATGCAGTAATTCTGCTACATAGGGGCGATCAGAACAACGCTTCTATGTAGCAGAGCCAATTGAGTTGTGGAAGCTTCTAGCCTCCCACGGAGGCTATTTAAGCATGCCAAAAGTAAAAAAAAAACAAATGTGATTAAAAATATGAAAACAAATGGAAAAAAATAAAAGTTTAACCCCTTCATGACCCAGCCTATTTTGACCTTAAAGACCTTGCCGTTTTTTGCAATTCTGACCAGTGTCCCTTTATGAGGTAATAACTCAGGAACGCTTCAATGGATCCTAGCGGTTCTGAGATTGTTTTTTCGTGACATATTGGGCTTCGTGTTAGTGGTAAATTTAGGTCAATAAATTCTGTGTTTATTTGTGATAAAAACGGAAATTTGGCGAAAATTTTGAAAATTTTGCAATTTTCACATTTTGAATTTTTATTCTGTTAAACCAGAGAGTTATGTGACACAAAATAGTTAATAAATAACATTTCCCACACGTCTACTTTACGTCAGCACAATTTTGGAAACAAAATTTTTTTTTGCTAGGAAGTTATAAGGGTTAAAATTTGACCAGCGATTTCTCATTTTTACAACGTAATTTCCAAAACCATTTTTTTTAGGGACCACCTCACATTTGAAGTCAGTTTGAGGGGTCTATATGGCTGAAAATACCCAAAAGTGACACCATTCTAAAAACTGCACCCCTCAAGGTGCACAAAACCACATTCAAGAAGTTTATTAACCCTTCAGGTGCTTCACAGCAGCAGAAGCAACATGGAAGGAAAAAATGAACATTTAACTTTTTAGTCACAAAAATGATCTTTTAGCAACAATTTTTTTATTTTCCCAATGGTAAAAGGAGAAACTGAACAACGAAAGTTGTTGTCCAATTTGTCCTGAGTACGCTGATACTTCATATGTGGGGGTAAACCACTGTTTGGGCGCACGGCAGGGCTTGGAAGGGAAGGAGCGCCATTTGACTTTTTGACTGAAAAATTGGCTGCACTCTTTAGCGGACACCATGTCACGTTTGGAGAGCACCCGTGTGCCTAAAAATTGGAGCTCCCCCACAAGTGACCCCATTTTAGAAACTAGACGCCCCAAGGAACTTATCTAGATGCATAGTGAGCCCTTTAAACCCCCAGGTGCTTCACAAATTGATCCGTAAAAATGAAAAAGTACTTTTTTTTCACAAAAAAATTTTTTAGCCTCAATTTTTTCATTTTCACATGGACAAAAGGATAAAATGGATCCTAAAATTTGTTGGGCAATTTCTCCTGAGTACACCGATACCTCACATGTGGGGGTAAACCACTGTTTGGGCACATGGTAAGGCTCGGAAGGGAAGGAGCGCCATTTGACTTTTTGAATGAAAAATTAGCTCCAATTGTTAGCGGACACCATGTCGCGTTTGGAGAGCCCCTGTGTGCCTATGCGTTGGAGCTCCCCCACAAGTGACCCCATTTTGGAAACTAGACCCCCCAAGGAACTTATCTAGATGCATACTGAGCACTTTAAACCCCCAGGTGCTTCACAGAAGTTTATAATGCAGAGCCATGAAAATAAAAAATAATTTTTTTTTTCTCAAAAATAATTTTTTAGCCTGGAATTTCCTATTTTGCCAATGGTAATAGGAGAAATTGGACCACAAATGTTGTTGTCCCGTTTGTCCTGAGTACGCAGATACCCGACATGTGGGGGTAAACCACTGTTTGGGCGCACGGCAGGGCTCAGAAGGGAAGGCACGCCATTTGGCTTTTTAAATGGAAAATTAGCTCCAATCATTAGCGGACACCATGTCGCGTTTGGAGAGCCCCTGTGTGCCTAAACATTGGAGATCCCCCACAAATGACCCCATTTTGGAAACTAGACCCCCAAAGGAACTAATGTAGATGTGTGGTGAGCACTTTGAATCCTCAAGTGCTTCACAGAAGTTTATAACGCAGAGCCATGAAAATAAAAAAAAAATTTTCTTTTCTCAAAAATGATTTTTTAGCCCGCAATTTTTTATTTTATCAAGGGTAACAGGAGAAATTTGACCCCAATAGTTGTTGTCCAGTTTCTCCTGAGTACGCTGATACCCCATATGTGGGGGTAAACCACTGTTTAGGCACATGCTGGGGCTCGGAAGTGAAGTAGTGACGTTTTGGAATGCAGACTTTGATGGAATGCTCTGCGGGCGTCACATTGCGTTTGCAGAGCCCCTGATGTGGCTAAACAGTAGAAACCTCCCACAAGTGACCCCATTTTGGAAACTAGACCCCCAAAGGAACTTATCTAGATATGTGGTGAGCACTTTCAACCCCCAAGTGCTTTACAGAAGTTTATAACGCAGAGCCGTGAAAATAATAAATACATTTTCCTTCCTCAAAAATAATTTTTTAGCCCAGAATTTTTTATTTTCCCAAGGGTTACAGGAGAAATTGGACACCAAAAGTTGTTGTCCAGTGTCTCCTGAGTACGCTGATACCCCATGTGTGGGGGTAAACCACTGTTAGGGCACACGTCGGGGCTCAGAAGGGAAGTAGTGACTTTTGAAATGCAGACTTTGATGGAATGGTCTGCGGACGTCACGTTGCGTTTGCAGAGCCCCTGGTGTGCCTAAACAGTAGAAACCCCCCACAAGTGACCCCATTTTGGAAACTAGACCCCCCAAGGAACTTATCTAGATATGTGGTGAGCACTTTGAACCCCCAAGTGCTTCACAGACGTTTACAACGCAGAGCCGTGAAAATAAAAAATAATTTTTCTTTCCTCAAAAATGATGTTTTAGCAAGCAATTTTTTATTTTTTCAAGGGTAACAGGAGAAATTGGACCCCAGTAATTGTTGCGCAGTTTGTCCTGAGTATGCTGGTACCCCATATGTGGGGGTAAACCACTGTTTGGGCACACGTCGGGGCTCGGAAGTGAGGGAGCACCATTTGACTTTTTGAATTCAAGATTGGCTGGAATCAATGGTGGCGCCATGTTGCGTTTGGAGACCCCCTGATGTGCCTAAACAGTGGAAACCCCTCAATTCTAACTCCAACACTAACCCCAATACACCCCTAACTCTAATCCCAACTGTAGCCATAACCCTAATCACAACCCTAACCCCAACACACCCCTTACCACAACCCTAACCCCAACACACCCCTAACCCTACCCACAATCCTAATTCCAACCCAACCCTAACCCTAAGGCTATGTGCCAACGTTTCGGATTCGTATGAGATTTTTCAGCACCATTTTTGAAAAATCCACGGGTAAAAGGCACTGCGTTTTACCTGCGGATTTACCGCGGATTGCCAGTGTTTTTTGTGCGGATTTCACCTGTGGATTCCTATTGAGGAACAGGTGTAAAACGCTGCGGAATCCGCACAAAGAATTGACATGCTGCGGAAAATACAACGCAGCATTTCCGCGTGGTATTTTCCGCACCATGGGCATAGCGGATTTGGTTTTCCATATGTTTACATGGTACTGTAAACCTGATGGAACACAGCTGCGGATCCGCAGCCAAATCCGCACCGTGTGCACATAGCCTAATTCTAAAGGTATGTGCACACGCTGCGGAAAACGCTGCGGATCCGCAGCAGTTTCCCATGAGTTTACAGTTCAATGTAAACCTATGGAAAACAAAAATCGCTGTACACATGCTGCAGAAAAACTGCACGGAAACGCAGCGGTTTACATTCCGCAGCATGTCACTTCTTTCTGCGGATTCCGCAGCAGTTTTACAACTGCTCCAATAGAAAATCGCAGTTGTAAAACTGCAGTGAAATATGCAGAAAAACCGCGCTAAATCCGCGATAAATCCACAGCGGTTTAGCCCTGCGGATTTATCAAATCCTCTGCGGAAAAATCCGCAGAGGACCAGAATGCGTGTGCACATCCCGAATCCTAACCCTACCCCTACCCCTACCCCTAACCCTACCCCTAACCCTACCCCTAACCCTAACCCTACCCCTAACCCTACCCCTAACCCTAGTTCTTACCCCAACATTAGTGGAAAAAAAAAATTCTTTATTTTTTTTTATTGTCCCTACCTATGGGGGTGACAAATGGGGGGGGGGCATTTACTATTTTTTTTATTTTGATCACTGAGATAGGTTATATCTCAGTGATCAAAACTCACTTTGGAACGAATCTGCCGGCCGGCAGATTCGGCGGGCGCACTGCACATGTGCCCACCATTTTGGAAGATGGCGGCGCCCGAGAAAGAAGACGGACGGACCCCGGGAGGCCGGGTAAGTATAAGGGGGGGGAGATCAGGGCACGGGGTGGGGACGTTGGAGCACGGGGGGGTGGATCGGAACACGGGGGGGTGGATCGGAGCACGGGGGGGTAGATCGGAACACGGGGGGGTGGATTGCAGCACGGGTGGGGGATCGCTGTGCGGGGGGGTGGATCGGAGCACGGGGGGGATCGCTGTGCGGGGGGGTGATCGGAGTGCGGGGGAGTTTGATTGGAGCACGGGGGGTGTGATTGGAGCACGGGGGAGCAGACAGGAGGACGGGGGAGCGGAGCACAGGACGGAGGGGAGCGGACCACAGATCGGAGGGCTGGGGGGGCGATCGGTGGGGTGGGGTGGGTGCACATAAGTGTTTCCAGCCATGGCCGATGATATTGCAGCATCGGCCATGGCTGGATTGTAATATTTCACCAGTTTTTTAGGTGAAATATTACAAATCGCTCTGATTGGCAGTTTCACTTTCAACAGCCAATCAGAGCGATCGTAGCCACGGGGGAGTGAAGCCACCCCCCCTGGGCTAAACTACCACTCCCCATGTCCCTGCAGGCCGGGTGAAATGGGAGTTAACCCTTTCACCCGGCCTGCAGGGACGCGATCTTGCTGTGACACAACATATGCGTCACAGGCCGGATTGGCACCGACTTTCATGGTGCATACGCTGTGTCACAGGTCGGGAAGGGGTTAAATCACTCCCCTTTTGCCCCATTCAAAATAAAACAATAAAAATAAAATCAAACATACACATATTTGGTATCGCCTGATTCAGAATCGCCCAATCTATCAATAAAAAAAGATTAATCTGATTGCTAAACAGCGTAACGAGAAAAAAATCATAAAGCCAGAATTACTTTTTTGGCCGCCGCAACATTACATTAAAATGCAATAACGGGCAATCAAAAGATCGTATCTGCACAAATATGGTATCATTAAAAACTTCAGCTGGGCATGCAAAAAATAAGCCCTCAACCAACCTGAGATCATGAAAAAAAGGAAACTCTACAGGTCTCGGAAAATTGCGCAATTTTATTTATTTTTTAGCAAACTTTGGAATTATTTTTTCACCGCTTGGATAAAAAAGAACCTAGATATGTTTGGTGTCTACGAACTCGCAGTGACCTGGAGAATCATAACAGCAGGCCAGTTTTAGTATTTTCTTAACCTAGCAAAAAAGCCAATCAAAAAACAAGTGTGAGATTGCACTTTTTTACAATTTCACCGCACTTGGATTTTTTTTTTCCCGTTTTCGAGTACACAACATGCTAAAACCAATGGTGTCGTTCAAAATACAACTCATCTTGCAAAAAATAAGCCCTTACATGGCCATATTTATGGAAAAATAAAAAAATTATGGCTCTGGGAAGAAGGGGAGCGAAAAACGAAAACGAAAAAAGCTCCGATCGTGAAAGGGTTAAGCTTAATTCTCTATGCCCTGCTGAGGGAAGAACTTTTTCTCTGGAAGGTCGTGATGACACATCATGTGAGGAGAAGTCACACACAGAGGGGACCACAAGCCTCCCATGTGGCAGCCCCTCTCCACCAGCCAGGCTTTTCATCTGTTAATTCACCATATATTCTGCTTATACCTTTTCTTTCTGCCTCTATTGTATTTGCATATCTAACCATTATATATGTATAAACATTGTGTATGTATAGTGTATTGTCTAGTGTGCCCTTAAGGTGATTAAATATATAATTTAACTTTGGGTTGCTCTTTTATGTCGATCCACGAATCCACCCATTAGTTTCTTGGCTTAATTTCACACATTATAGGGGCTGGTTCCTGGCCTGATATAACTCTGTTAATGGACCAGGTGAATCTCGAACGAGGAACTGGTGGCAGTCCTACTGGGCTGATAAGATTCTGTTTCACAGGTGGTAGTAAAAGGGGCCTCTCAGCTATCAGGGTGGTGGGTGAGTGTGGTGCCATGTCACTGACAGTGTGGCCCATCTCCTCTCACTCCACGTGACTCCCTGAGTTCATGTGAACAGGGGGGGCGTCTCTGGAAAACTGTGTCAAGCTGATCTTACGTGTCCCCAGGATGTGTGGAACGTCACGTTGGTACATGTGGGGAGGCCTTACCACGTGATCCCGCTAACATATTATTGAGGTCAGGCGTGGTGACGTGGTGTGGATCCTTCACGTTAATCACAATAACTATAAATTGTTTAAATATTAATCAAAGTAAGATATAAAATATTAACCATAACAATACAATAGAGATTTGTCTATTTAAATATTCAGATACTTATGAATTATGTCTACATGTATTCTTTACACTCTAATTTCAACACTTATGTCACTTATGTGTACTTGCATACTATTAATTTGAAGTCACCTATGCACTGTATCAATGCAATTAGGTCACTTTATTTAAATCAGTATAGCTTTTTGGGTATTTATATTACCTAAAGTTTGTATAAAAATATTTTTCAGTATTTTCACTTTTTAAGCGCATTATTTAGGTGCATTGTTACTACATGCACCTTAGATTATGTATAATATATTCAAGTTTAATGCAACATACCTCAGGACATATGGGCACTATTTGCACTTTTTTCACTTTTATGCTGGTACGTATACAGTAGGGAAAATAAGTATTTGATAAACTGACGATTTTTTGTTTTCTCACGTAAAAAGAATGCAGAGGTCTGTAATATTTATCATAGGTACAATTTAACTGTGAGAGGCAGAATCTAAAAATAAAAGACAGAAAATCACTGTCACGTGGTTACACAACAGAGAGAAGCCAGAAGACCGCAGTGTATGATTGCACCTACTCCTGCACTGAAAAGAAATACTTCAACTTTTTTTTAAATGGTGTTAATTTCTTTTTGCAGTACAGGGGTTTATTGGGAGCTCGGGGAGTCTGAGCTCTCGGCTGAGCATGGTTAACCATTCCCATCCCCTATATAATCTGGGTTCTGACTGAATCACATAGTAACATAGTAACATAGTAACATAGTTAGTAAGGCCGAAAAAAGACATTTGTCCATCCAGTTCAGCCTATATTCCATCATAATAAATCCACAGATCTACGTCCTTCTACAGAACCTAATAATTGTATGATACAATATTGTTCTGCTCCAGGAAGACATCCAGGCCTCTCTTGAACCCCTCGACTGAGTTCGCCATCACCACCTCCTCAAGCAAGCAATTCCAGATTCTCACTGCCCTAACAGTAAAGAATCCTCTTCTATGTTGGTGGAAAAACCTTCTCTCCTCCAGATGCAAAGAATGCCCCCTTGTGCCCGTCACCTTCCTTGGTATAAACAGATCCTCAGCGAGATATTTGTATTGTCCCCTTATATACTTATACATGGTTATTAGATCACCCCTCAGTCGTCTTTTTTCTAGACTAAATAATCCTAATTTCGCTAATCTATCTGGGTATTGTAGTTCTCCCATCCCCTTTATTAATTTTGTTGCCCTCCTTTGTACTCTCTCTAGTTCCATTATATCCTTCCTGAGCACCGGTGCCCAAAACTGGACACAGTACTCCATGTGCGGTCTAACTAGGGATTTGTACAGAGGCAGTATAATGCTCTCATCATGTGTATCCAGACCTCCAGACATAGTCAGAGCTAGCTTATGATGCATGGCTAGGAGGATAGTTGTGTAGTGGTTATATGAGAAGGAGTTTGGTGTTAGTCGATTTATCTGTGACTATTGCCTGGGTTTGAAAGTGTGATAATTCCTTTTCCTTCTCCTACTTTGTCTTTTCCCTATCCTCCACTCTCTGGTGCATTCATCTGTTATATGTGAGTGAATATTTGTATGCCTGGTATTTTCAGTTGCACTTGTTCATGATGCCTTGTTTGCTGGGTTGGTGTACTGCGGTGCACACCTGCTCCCCTCTTCCCTGGGTGGGGGAAGGGAACAGATAGAGGACAGATCCAGGAGATAAGGCAAGGTGCGCGGCCTTGGCATCATCACCTTCAGAAGTAACCTGAGGAACAGGGCAAGCTAGGGTGCCCCCTAGCATTAGGGACAGGGAAGGAGCCTCTGGTCCCGGGTCACTCGACAACCGAAGCGTGACAATCACATTGCATGATTTCTAAATAATTAAAGTCCATGTTATTCCATAAAATAAGTATTTTATCACTAACCTTCCAACCAGCAGGAATTCTGGCTCTCACAGACCTGGTAATTTTTTAGTAAGAATCCTGGGCGAATCCCTGGATGTTCTGGTCAGGCAGGTTCAGTTGAACAGTTTAAAAAAATTTGGTCTGGGTACTAGAACAATACCCAAACATGAACACGGACCCCATTCACTTGCATGGGGGGTTAGAACATCCAGTTTTGCCACTCTGTCATGTGCATGACAGCGTGCAAACACTTTCTCTGATTGGCGGTAAAATCATCACCGTCATTCAGACAGCCGCAGTTCCCACGCAGTCAAATGACAGTGCGAGCCAACATCTGTGATCAGTGTCAGACTGGTGTGACAAGGGCCCACCAGTAACATTGACTTCGGGGGGGGGGCATTTTTCTACCTGCATGAAAATATTAGACTACATTCGTTCACAAATTTACCTATATCTCTATGTAATAATAAACTGGGTAGCGTGGTTAATGAATGATGAGCTCCTGCTTTTTTCTGTACAGAGTGAATCAAGGGAATTATGCCAGGCACTGCCCATACAGTGGGGTTGGGGGCCCAGATCTACACAATGGCCCACCGGGG
The DNA here is from genome assembly GCF_032444005.1 of Ranitomeya imitator. Classification (NCBI taxonomy): domain Eukaryota; kingdom Metazoa; phylum Chordata; class Amphibia; order Anura; family Dendrobatidae; genus Ranitomeya; species Ranitomeya imitator. The sequence continues at coordinate 323,312,308 of NC_091286.1, read as the reverse complement.
GATTCCCCTGTTACCCTGTGGGCCAGTCCGAGCCTGGCTGTGATTGGAGGTAAAAAGTTTACCTCCGGTCACTGCTGTCAGCTGATGGGAATACTACTCCCATCAGTTTATGTCAGCAGTGCTGCAGATGAAAACCTAAGGCCTTATTCAGAAGTTTGTTCATATACGAAAAAAATAGTACAAGTGTCATCATTGTTTTGGATCCAAATTTCATCAGTTTTTGGTTTGTGTGTCAGTTTTTACCAATAGTGTTTCATCAGTGTTTTCCATAAATTGTTTAATAAATTAAAAAGCTTCTCCTCTCCTGTACAATGTTAACCATGGACAGTACATGGATTGTATACTTTTGCCACCATGTGCTGCATGTGATTTTTACAGACTCATAGATTTTGATTGGCATTTTTCATCGATAATGTTATTTAAAAAATGCTTTTGTTATTTTTGCATGGACACACTGACCACAAAAACCACGGATATGTGAACAGCCCTGTGCTATACACAGTCAGTCATTTACCGGAGGATATATACTGTGTAAGCAATTAACAAATACAGAATGAGAATATACTGCTACAGATAAATGAGACAACAACCAAATTAATTGGTAAACTTTTCACCGCTGATTAAAGGCCTCAGTTCAAGTCTTTTATTATCTGAAACATCTGCCTGAAAACATAAAGAAAAATTACTTTGTGCTGCAAAATTAACCCATTACTGGAATGCATCACAGCAGTCTAGTATTGTCTCGTCAGGTCATTCTAGGAAGTGATATATTAACAAAATTTCTCCTAAAATAAAATTTTCTTTTCATTTTTCATGTTTTTTAGATGGAAATATAGAGTGTAAGAATCAATATTGTGGTGCTATCGTATTCTGTTTACTAATGTAAGCTAAAATATCATAGCAGGAATATCACTGCGATGGAAAATAATAATTAAGAAGTTTATGAAAAAACTTCAAAGAGCTCTAAAAAATAATTTGAATAATCAACTTCCTGGTAGAGAATGCAGACTTCTTACTGTTAGGCACGTAAGTTAGTAGGTAATTATTTTGTTAATGTGTTAATAACTTTTGAATATCCTAAAACCTTACAAAAAATCAAATTCAGGTAGCTACATTATATACTGTTCATTAAATCGACAGTCACAACACAGATTCATTTCTTTTGTAATCCTAAAATAGCTACTGTAAGCATGTGTTTTGCTGTCTTCATAACTCAAATAGAAATGAATAATCAGGACTGGGCACAAATAGTTTTTTATGGGCTCTGCACCCCACAGTCCCAGCCTGGCTGTTTCCCAGGACAAGGAGCGCACTGCACGAGCTGACTCTATGCTTTACAGCCTGCATGTGTTAATTTGAAGCTGGCCAGCATCAGCATTCATGCTCTTCTCCGATGCCGCAGAGGCAAAACTGCCACTGAAAGCAGCCTTATAGAGAACCCAATTTGGAGAGCATCTTAACTATGGCCCAAAGTGTTAATCTTCAGGAGTGTATGCCCCCCAAAAAAAAAAAGAAACAGGGAGCAATATGCTCCTGAAGCTTTATTGTTGAGAAAACTAGAGCTGTGCAGCTTGATCTGTGGGGGATCACCTTCAAGTCAAAAGTTGGTGATTCATTTTGCAAGAATCAGTCCAAAAATATGCCTGGCACTATTTCACAAACTTCTGAAGGCTCAGAAAGTTGGCTAATAGCATCATGAGCAGCCATCTTTCAGCTATCACGTGAAATAGGACAATGCAGTCAATCATGGGGCTATCACAGGCAATATAAAAGATGTGGGCTGGTCAAAGAGCGCTATTTTATGCTTATACAGTGTATAGATTGGAAATCAAGGTTCACAGCTCACTCTTCTTTTGGATCGAAAAGCCTAATAAAATTGTAGTGTACTACTTTCTATTCTCAAACAGACTGAAAATGGGAATAATAGTGTCAGTATGTGAATACTAATCCAAAGAGTCGAGTGATATATGGAGAAGTGCTGTACCTATATAGTCACGCAGAGTAACTAAATTGATTGACCTGAGATATACTGCAGTAACAGCATCTTAACAACAGACTTTTTTTTATTCTTTACACACTGCAAACAAGGATGGCATCATTAAATTTCTCACTGTTATTTTAGTAACTAAAAAAATCCTAAATCAAAGGTTGTGTCACAGAAAGAGTGTTCCTTGCATTGTAAGACAAGCTAGCATTTTTGTACAAGATAAATAAAAATCTCCATAATCCAGAAATTTATAGAAGCATTCCCATCAAACTTTTTTATTCTCTTAATACATTGCAATCGTCACATTACTGTCTATAGCACTATGCACTCACAATTGCTCGTGTTGCCTTTTTACCCAGTAAATTCTTATTTTTTTCTCTGCTACATATAGAAGCAGGAAGTCTCTGGCCCCTGAATTTATCATTACCCTCTTCAACTTCTGAACCAGCTGCTCTGCCTCTGCCCCTTACCATTGACTTTTGCAGCGACTCATGTAACATTTTTGCTGAAAGGATGATAGTTACCATTTTTTTTAAAGGAATCATAAAAAGTATATAATAAATTAGATACAGTGGGCAGTGGGTACGGAAAGTATTCCGACAACTTTAATTTTTTCACTCTTTGTTACATTGCAGCCATTTGGTAAATTCAAAAAAGTTCATTTTTTTCTCATTAATGTACAATCTGCACCCAATCTTGACTAAAAAAAAAAACAGAATTGTGGACATTTTTGCAAAAATCACCCGGCCTGAGTGTCCAGCACAGGCCTCTGCACACTCATTGGCTGGCAGTAATCTGCTCCTGTGTCTGTGGAAAGTAGCACAGTCTCTACACTCTACATGGTGGTGATAAAACTTCACATGTCCCTCACATTACATGCACAGTGGTGATGGAGCATCACATGTTAACCACATTATCCCTGACATACAAGTACCAAGAGGTGAAGAGTCTATAGAGATGTGTGCTTATCTACATATACAACATAATTCATCTTAGCTGCTACAGAACATCAGTCTATAGTGGTTGTAGGTGTGGTTGAATGGATGTGTGCATGTATGGATGGATGTGTGTGTGGCGAGCCTGCGGTCCGGCTGCCACAATGGCATCGCCTCCCTAACCAGTGGTGGTATCATGTCTGGAAGTAAATAGAGCTCCCTACACTAAGTAAACCACACATCCACACACAAGCCTGATCCCTGACCAGAAAGTGGAGCACAAGCCCCTAGTTTGAAGAGTGACTGCCTCTTCTGGCTGGGGAGGAGGAGTAAGATGGAGAGTGGTGTAGTGTGAGGAAGGGAAGAAAGAATAAGTGAAGTTTCCAGGGTTGGAGCTATGGAAGGTTCACCATAGGATTATGACGATAGGAGGACACCAGAGTCCTGGGCTACCAGGGATTGCAAACCCTGAGAGCAGAATCTCGAGACTGCAGCACAAAAAGCACCACATTACAGAGGGCTCAGAACTGGGACTGGGAGAACAGCTTGCAAAGAGCTCGCAATCTATGCTGGCTGTAGCTGCTACAGAACAGGAAAGCAGGGAGTACAAATCAGTTCATAAGCTGTTGAATCTTCAAACAGACGGGCATAGAAAGGAAGTTTTATTCTGCCCACTTAGTGGAGTGGACTCCAGCTGCTCCCATACTGTCCGGTCCCTGGAATTGGTGACCAGTACCCCTGGATTCAACTTGCCATCCATTATCAGTAAAGGTAAAGAGTAAGACTAAATTATTTCACCTCCATGCTTCTTTCTGCTGCACTGCTCACTACAACCCCCATCATCACCCCAGGGGTCTGCTCCTGCTATGGGGAGTGATCCACATTGCTGCACTACCATCTAGGTAGCACTGGCCATTCCTGGCCAGACACCTCAGCTAGCATCACGTCAACTCCATAAACTATTATCCCCTGTCAATATTACCCTTTCACTTGTCCGGTCAGGGCCATGGTGCTGGGCAATCACCACTGTGACATTCCTGATAGACTGCCTTCCTAGCTACCAAGTACCCCAGCTTGTGCGAACGCAGCATGTGTATGGATGGTTGTGTGTAGATGGATGTGTGTGTGTATGGATGTGTGTGAGTGTGGATTGAGGTGTGTGTTGATGGATGTGTGTGGATTAATGGATGTGTGTGTTTGTATGGATGTGTGTTGATAGATGACTGTGTGTGGATGGATGTGTGTGGATGGATGTGTGTGTGCATATACATGGATGGGTGGATTTATGAGGGATGGATGAGGAATGGATGCATGCAGCACATTATACTCACCAGTAGCGTAGCTACCGGGGTATATAACCCTTTCTCATGTACAGCACCATGGAATCAATGGTGCTATATAAATAATAATGAAAAATAAATAATAATTCTGGGGGCAGAGGGGGTGGTGGTCCTGGGCCCCGTGCTCTGAGGGGGCCCATCCGGAGCTAAGCTACTGTAACTATCAGCATGTGTAGCACGTTGATACAGTTAAATTCTGCAGCACATCAAGGAGACACGATCTCTTAGCAATGCTGCCTGGCCACTATGGGAACCCTGAGCAGGTGGTGGGGGGGCCTGGTGACTGCAGTGGGCCCCCCAATGCTCAACATAGGTTCAGCTGTATCGGCTGGATGCTGATACAGCTGACCGCATTGATGAGAGAAGAAGCATTATGCTCCCTCTCCCATCATCCCCCTCTCAGCGTCTGAGGTCGCCGACACTGACAGTGGGTGCGATGACGTTACTACTCGGCGCCTGCAGTCTGGAGATGTGTGGGCGCTCAGAGCAGCGGAGGAGCCAGGAGGAAGAAAGGTATTTATTTTTTATGGGGACTGCCTTATACCACAGGGTCTGCCTATGGGGGGTTTCTTATACTACAGAGTCTGCCTATGAGGGATATTCCTTATACTACAGAGTCTGCCTATGTGGGGCTGCCTTATACAACAGCGTCTACCCATGGAGGCTGCCTTATAGTAAAGTTTCTGCCTATGGGGGGCTGCCTTATACTGCAGAGTCTGCCTATGGGGGCTGCCTTATACTATACAAAGTCTGCCTATGGGGGCTGCCTTATACTACGGAGTCTGCCTATGGGGGCTGCCTTATACTACAGAGTCTGCCTATGGGGGCTGCCTTATACTACAGAGTCTGCCTATGGGGGCTGCCTTATACTACAGAGTCTGCCTGTTGGGGCTGCCTTATGCTATTGAGTCTGCCTATGGGGCTGCATTATACAATATAGAGTAGGCCTATGGGGAGTGCATTATACTATATGGAGGACCATCTGGTGCATTATACTATTTGGAAGCTATCTGGGGGCCATCAAACAGTGTAGGAGCCATCAAACAGTTTGGGGGCTACTAAGTAGTCAGTATACTGTGTGGGTGGTACTATACAGTGAGGGGGCTTTATACTGTGCATAGGAGAGCATCATACTATGAATAGGGAAGCTGTACAGGGGGAGACTCAGGACATTATTAAATGTAAAGTGGGCACTTATTGTTATAGCGGATCTCAGGTTACTGTGACAAAAAAAAAGGGGCACACAGGGCAATATTACTTTCTAGGGTCAAAATATGGGCACTGTTTTCTAGGGCACTTGCACCTGGCATTACTATATTATAGAGGGTTGCTTTAGAATTTAGAGGGCACAGAGAACCACACAGTAGGTGCAGTAATAGGGTCACATACAGCAGCAGCAGCTCAGTATTGGGAAATCAGCAGGATGAGGAGTTTGTGCAGGTTGGGAATAGATGGTGATGGGGCTGGAAATATGAGTAGTGAAATGTGTCTTTTTTGCAATCTCTGCAGCCGAGTCCTGGGTGGAAGAAGTTGTCATGTCGGTCTGGGTCATATGGAAAAGATGGGAAAAGTGATTGATTCCATCAGAAAAAACATCAGCAGTAAGTCATTATCTGTAACTGTGCTGTAATCTCTTATATGTTCAGTAGGACTGGCATCTACCACTGACCATATGGTGGTAATATCCATGTTGGTCTTTATATAGAGATTATTTTCAGCAACAGCATTGTCATCTGCTGAGGTTCCCCTCCACTATTAGGGTGCATCACCCAGTTGTAATCAAGGTTACCTGGTTAGGGGCCCACTGAGAATTTTCGCCCCCATGAACCGAAACCCTAGCTATGCCTCTGATACTCACCTATGTAGAAGCCTTTTCCTTCCCGATTTGCCCAATCAGCTGAGTCATTCCCCTTCTGCCTCCCACTGTGTGCTGTACTGGAGGCTGGAGCAGGAGGGAGAGGGTCTCGCAGAAACTGGGGGTGGTTACGACCAGTCTCTGCCAGACAGGAAAATTCTAGTGGAGCAGTTCCTCCAGAAACAGGAGACATCTGCTCACATGACTAGGTGTGATACCTAGGACACCATGCAGACTTATGTCAGGGAGTTTATTACATACTGTCAGCATTCTGCAGCCTAGATACACACACAAATTATACAGAAAGCTTGGAAAACCCCTTTAACTGTTTCTACACACCTGTTTAATTTATCATATTGACGACATATACCAATGTCATACCACTGTTACTGGCAGGCTGTTGTTAAATAGTTTTTAGTCCATCATGTAATCTCTGCATAGACTTTCTGGTTGATGATGACATATCAAAGTTTTGTAGGCAAAATAAGTATTATACTCATGTCAGAAATGTATAACAATCCAAAATATGGTACGGACTGCAGAAGTGGTAGCAAAATACCCCATATCACAGAAAAATATGAAAGCTGCTATCAGAAGCAGCACCATCCAATGATGGAAGCCACCATCTTGGCAATAGTGGTATCAAATGCAAGTCACACTTGGCCTCCTTAAGGTACCGTCACACTAAGCGACGCTGTAGCGATACCGACAACGATGTCGATCGCTGCAGCGTCGCTGTTTGGTCGCTGGAGAGCTGTCACACAGACAGCTCTCCAGCGACCAACGATCCCGAGGACCCCGGTAACCAGGGTAAACATCGGGTTACTAAGCGCAGGGCCGCGCTTAGTAACCCGATGTTTACCATGGTTACTAGCGTAAATGTTAAAAAAACAAACACTACATACTTACATTCAGCTGTCTGTCCTCCGGCGCTCTGCTTTCCCCTGCACTGTCAGCGCCGGTCAGCCGGAAAGCAGAGCGGTGACGTCACCGCTGTGCTTTCCGGCTGGCCGGCGCTGACACAGGATGCAGGAGGAGTGCAGAGAAGCAGAGCGCCAGGGACAGACAGCAGAAGGTAAGTATGTAGTGTTTGTTTTTTTAACGTTTACGCTGGTAACCAGGATAAACATCGGGTTACTAAGCGCGGCCCTGCGCTTAGTAACCCGATGTTTACCCTGGTTACCAGCGAAGACATCGCTGGATCAGAGTCACACACGCCGATCCAGCGATGTCAGCGGGAAGTCCAGCGACGAAATAAAGTTCTGGACTTTCCTCAGCGACCAACGATCTCCCAGCAGGGGCCTGATCGTTGGTCACTGTCACACATAACGATTTCCTTAACGATATCGTTGCTACGTCACAAAAAGCAACGATATCGTTAACGATATCGTTATGTGTGATGGTACCTTTAGCCTCTGGCAAGCGTATCAGTGGAGAGGAAGTGCAGTCCATAATCAAATAGCTAAACAAATAAAAGAAAAAGGGGTATGGAGAAGCAGGGATCACCAAAAAATGACATATAATTTATTGAAAAATCTGACATTCCAAAACTGTTAAAACATTTAAAAAAGCCCAAAGGCTCCAAAAATCTGGCCAAACAACCCATAATAGAGTTGCGGCTCAACCTATTCAAACATACAAAGTGCAGGAAACATGCAATAGTAAATGGAAATAGATGATAACATGTCCACAATAAATAAGTCTTACTATATGGTATATAAAGCAATACGTAACAATAATAAAGAAACTGGCCTATCTGTTTATGTGATGATTAACAACAAGATGAAACAACAAAACCTAAGGGTTAAAAGTTGACCAACAATTTCTCATTTTTACAACACCATTATTTTTTAGGGACCACATCACATTTTAAGTCATTTTGAGAGGTCTATATGATAGAACATAACCAAGTGTGAAACCATCCTAAAAACTGCACCCCTCAAGGTGCTCAAAACCACATTCCAGAAGTTTATTAACCCTTTACATGCTTCACAGGAACTGAAACAATGTGGAAGGAAAAAACTAACATTTAACTTTTTTTTGCAAACATTTTACTTCAGAACCATTTTTTTTATTTTCACAAGTGTAAAAAACGAAATTTAACATAAATTTTGTTATGCAATCTCTCCTGAATACGCCGATACCCCAAATGTGGGGGTAAACCACTGTTTGGGCGCACCTTAAAGCTTGGAAGAGAAGGAGCGCCATTTGACTTTTTTCAATGTAGAATTGGCTGGAATTGAGATCGGACGCCATGTCGCGTTTGGAGAGCCCCTGCTGTGCCTAAACAGTGGAAACCCCCCACAAGTGACACCATTTTGGAAACTAGACCCCTTAAGGAACTTATCTAGATGTGTGATGAGCACTTTAAACCCCCAGGTGCTTCACAGAAGTTTATAACATAGAGCCGTGAAAATAAAAAAATCGCATTTTTTCTACAAAAATGATATTTATGCTCCCAAATTTATATTTTCACAAGGGTAACAGGAGAATTTAGACCACAAAAGTTGTTGTGCAATTTCTCCTGAGTACGTCAATACCCCATATGTGGGGTAAACCACTGTTTGGGCGCACAGCAGAGCTTGGAAGAGAAGGAGTGCCGTTTTACTTTTTCAATGTAGAATTGGCTGGAATTGAGATCGGACGCCATATCGCGTTTGGAGAGCCCCTGATGTGCCTAAACAGTAGAAGCCCCCCACAAGTGACTGCATTTTGGAAACTAGACCCCTTAAGGAACTTATCTAGATGTGTGATGAGCACTTTGAACCCCCAAGTGCTTCACAGAAATTTATAAAGTAGAGCCGTGAAAATTAAAAATCCTTTTTTTTTCCTCAAAAATTATTTTTTAGCCTGCAATTTTTTATTTTCTCAAGGGTAACAGGAGACATTGGACCCCAAAATCTGTTGACCAGTTTGTCCTGAGTACGCTGATACCCCATATGTGGGGGGGCACTGTTTGGGCACCCATCGGAGCTCGGAAGGGAAGGAGCGCCGCTTGGAATGCAGACTTTGATGGGATGGTCTGCGCCCGTCATGTTGCATTTGCAGAGCTCATGATGTACCTAAACAGTAGAAACCCCCCACAAGTGACCCCATTTTGGAAACTAGACCCCCCAAAGAGCATATCTAGATATGTGGTGAGTACTATGAACCCTCAACTGCTTCACAGAAGTTTATAATGTAGAGCCATGAAAATAAAAAAAATCATATTTTTTCCACAAAAATGATCTTTTCACCCCAAAATGTTTACTTTCACAAGGGTAACAAGAGAAATTGGACCCCAAAAGTTATTGTCCAATTTGTCCTGAGTATGCTGGTACCCCATGTGTGGGGGGGACTATTGTTGTACAATTTTTGTACGTTGCATCCGCCATTTCTGACCGCGCATGCGTGGCCGTAACTCTGCCTCCTCCTCCCCAGGACATAGACTGGGCAGCGGATGCGTTGAAAAACTGCATCTGCTGCCCACGTTGTGCACAATTTTCACAACGTGCGTCGGTACGAATGAAGCCTAACCCTAGCCCTAACTCTAACCCTAAATTTAGCCCCAACCCTAACCCTAAATTTAGCCCAAACCCTAAATTTAGCCCCAATCCTAACCCTAAATATAGCCCCAACCCTAACCCTAAATTTAGCCCCAACCCTAACCCTAACCCTAGTTTTAGCCCCAACCCTAACCCTAAATTTAGTCCCAACTACTCCAGCTGCCGGCCGGCAGATCATGGCGGGCGCACTGCGCATGCGCTCACCATTTTCTTACCGGATGAAGAAGCCGGCGGGCAGGAGGGGATGCAGGATGACCCAGGGACACTGGTAAGTATAGCAGGGTTCCCCTATCCCCCTATTTCTCTGTCCTCTGATGTGCGATCACATCAGAGGACAGAGAATTACAGAAACATGGGTGGGTAAAAACCGACCCCGATCATGTTCTTTTGGGTCTCGGCTACCCCTGGCAGCCGAGACCCAAAAGACTTTCCGGGTGCCGGCCGGCGGGCGCACTGCGCATACGCCCGCCATTTTTTGGCCAGAACAAGATGGCAGCGCCCATCGGGAGCCACATGGAGCACCGGGGGAGACAGGTGAGTATCGGAGGGCTATCGGGGACCACATTTCTCTGACAGGGACATTAAATGGGAAATCGCATTTTTTTTGTGTGACCACCGGTAAACGGTTAATTACCGGCGATGTCAACCCTGGGCTCGGTAAAAAAATTACCCGAATCATGTTCTCTGGGGTCTCGGCTACCCCCAGTAACCGAGACCCCAGACAAAATCCAACTCTGGGGGGTGCTATTCACTTTTTCCACAGCGCCGTTAATTAACGGCGCTGTGGTTTAAGTATCCTTAACTGCCACCGCTAAAAGGCGTATCAGCGGTTGTTAAGGGGTTAAAAAAAGCGTAAAAGCAGTCCCATCAACATCAAGGTGTACCACAATAGGGATGGTCTTAACCTCTAGTATTAAAACCTTACCATGTGTCAAAGTGACGTCAATGTGAATAAGGGCTGAGCAGGACCAAGTCCCAAGCATGTTCCATTGGCTTATTACAAGTATGAGCCGTGCTACCTGCTCTACAAAGCTTTTCAATGCTGCCCATATGACTGTTCAGCAAACATAGGCTACTGACCAACTATCAGTTTTAGGTTAGTATTTCACTTTTTTTTTTCACATTTTTTGTAAGCCAAAACCAGGAGTGGGTCAAAAATGGTGGTGCATGTGTCCTGGTTCTGTCTGAGAAAAAATACTGACCAAATAGTGATAGTGTGGTCATAGCAATACTTTGCAATCCCTAAACACACAATGCTTTCATGACTGTGCCAGAATTAGGGTACAACAAGTAGCAGAGGCAGCAACAACAGCTATATCATGTTTGACATGAAGGATCATGCGACTGTCTACCATTGTGTCAACTGGAAATGAGATTAGGGAAACAAAAAATATATTGAGCTACGCATTACGGAGGTGGTCCAGCTCCTTCATCAGGCTCATACAAACTGAATAATACATGCCCTAATTTATACCATCCCTATTGACCTCACAATCTTAGTGATTGGTTGGTCTCACAATTATGATTAATTCACTTGTGTTGAACGTTAACATCAAATGATGATTACCATAGAATTTGTATAGCCCTGCAGACACATATAAATTCAATTATGTCCCATAGCAATTTAATATCGCTACAGACATTATACCCATAAACATTATTTTAGCATGGTTAAAAACAACACAATATTCTCCATAGATTGTGCTCTATAGAAGAGAAAATGTGAAAATCCTGCTGACCATAAAAGCTTACAACCTACAGAAGAGAGATGAAAGTACCACCCTGATGATAAAAGATTACACTGTTCTTGGCTGCCCATAAGTGTTTATTCACTACAACAGAGAGATTTACCCAGTGACTGGAGATAGAAAATGACTTTTAAAAGCTGAGCTCCTCTATGGACCACTCATCTGTATGGCCCAGGTGCTGACCCCCACTGTACAATGTATGGTAATCTTCTAGATGTCATAGCTGCAGGACATTAAGGGAAAATCTGCATAGCAGCGCAAAAATACATTAGCCCACTCTGTGATGCTCCAGCAGCGTGGGAAATGGTGCCAAACAATTTTTTTTGGGTGAATCGTGAATGGAATCTCAAGGCATACAAGTTAACATGAAACTGCTAATTTCAGTAAATTCAATTTGGACTCGACAAATTGATAAACTCATCTCAAATGCCAATGGTTAAATCATCCATACCAACTGACTGCATGAAGTGTTTGTTATCTGTTTTTTACACTGTTCTACTGCTACCAGTACTGATAGTCAATGCGTAGCTGGGCATCTACTTTTGTCCATTATTTGTTATCTATAATGTAATACTGCGGTTGTTGTAGTTTCTGACCCTAAACTGCCACTCATCTTCTTGTTTGCCTCATGCTAATTCTTTACTGTGTGGCTCCAGTGGCTGCCACTGCCACTGCCAAGTCATGCTAGGCACACTGAGTCACTTCTCACAGCCAAGCCATGAAACAGGATAGTCAGGAGTCAGAGGTCAAAAGCAAGGAAGGTACATCATAAACAGAAGGTAGAGACTAAGGCACAGTCCGGTAACATTCCAAAATAAGAATACATGGAAACTAGTGGATCAGAGCAGAAGGGGTTAAACAGGTGGATGGTTAGAAACAGGTCCAAGGTCAGGCAACAAAATATCTAAAAACAGAATGCAATACACAGAGAGACAAACCAGACAGTAGCTGAATGTATGCATGGCAGAGGTCTGGGAGAAACAGCCCAGGTAAGTAGCCTGGCAATTACCTGGGATAATGAACACCTGGAGACAACCAGCACCTTCCAGTTTCAGATTGGATGGCCAAGTTGTCAATCAACACACTGACAGCTCAGCACACCCCTGCACCAGACTGGATGCTTGAGCTGTCAATCAAAGTACTTTCAGTAAAATGCAGTCAATCAACAGCATTTTCTGTTGACAGGTAATTTTCTGGTTCACCTGTCTGTTGTGACCCTCCCAACAGCACTAAAAACATGCTCAGACAAAATGCTAGCGGCAGGGCAGCACAACACCGCCAAGGCATAGAAGGACAGCTCATGCCAGTTGTCCATCTCTCAGATCCAATAGTTGAAGGTTGCAGAGGAATTAAGGAGTACGCTTTTTTTTTGTTGCAAGGTATTGCTTGACCATCTTTAAAAACTTTTCCCACCTTGTCAAAAATGCCCAGTCATCAGGACCAGGATGCTGGGAGGATGTCATGAAATTAGCTCAGGCCTTTGACAGTGTACTCTTGCTCTACCTGATGCATGTCTCCCTTGCCTCTCCTCCTTGGTTGGGCAAGAAATCTTGCCCCCTGCCACTAGCGTTGTCTGATAGGAATTTTTTCAACATATTTACCAAAATGGCCTTCTGCTATTACACCATTTTAGCAGACCTCTCCTCCTCAAGAAGGAGTATGCAAGGTTCTCCTTGTAGCATGGGTCTAGCAGAGTGAACATCCAGTAACATAGTAACATAGTTAGTAAGGCCGAAAAAAGACATTTGTCCATCCAGTTCAGCCTATATTCCATCATAATAAATCCCCAGATCTACGTCCTTCTACAGAACCTAATAATTGTATGATACAATATTGTTCTGCTCCAGGAAGACATCCAGGCCTCTCTTGAACCCCTCGACTGAGTTCGCCATCACCACCTCCTCAGGCAAGCAATTCCAGATTCTCACCGCCCTAACAGTAAAGAATCCTCTTCTATGTTGGTGGAAAAACCTTCTCTCCTCCAGATGCAAAAAATGCCCCCTTGTGCCCGCCAGTACTCTTTTTTGGCCAAGATGAATTTAACGTGAGGGTCATGGGAAAGGCAGTGGTACATAAAGTTGGCCATACGTGCCAAGCTCCCTACAGCCAACACTTTTCTGTCAGCACCATGATGATGATTCCGCAACTCCTCCCCCTCCCCTTCTTTTCCTCCTCATTTCCCTGCACAGCCCATCCATGTAGGAGGGACTGGATGAAGCTTGTTTGGGTACTAAACTCTATTGTGCTAGCAATCAGCTCCTGTTCCTCCTCCTCCACCTCCAGTTCCCCATTGTTACACAATCTGCGCTGAGCAGACGCAATGAGGCTGGGCTGTGTAGTAACTCCCTGTCTCATGTCTTCCTCCATCACAACCTGGACCGCATGCAAAGCTTCATGTTTAATTGTGAGCAGCAACTGTTTAAGTAGGCACAGAAGCAGGATCAATGTTATGATTCTGGCGTCATCTCCACTCACCATTTTTGTTGAGTCCTCAAAGTCTTGGGAAACCTCATTAATATCAGATATCAATTAAACTTTTCAGTTGTTATGTACAGAGGCTAACCATATTACCAATGGGCATGTTGAAGCTGGTATTCAACAACTAGCCTCTGCAGCTCACAAAGCCTTGCCAGCATGTGCAGTGTGGAGCTCCAGTCACATCGCACACCAGTTGGTGAGCTGGCACTTACATGCACTGCTGCAGCACTGCCAGAGCAGCAGCAGATGTAGTTTACTTGTGGAATGGGCACTGATGCGGCTTTCCTTGACCAGAATCTCTGTCAAATCTGGGTAGGTTTTCATAAACCACTAAACTACCAAGTTGAGCACGTGGGCTGAGTATGGTACGCTGTGTGATCTTATCAAGCTTCACAGCCATTACCAGATTAAAGCAATTATCATACACGACCATGCCTGGTTCGAGGTTCAGCGGTGAGAGCCACAGATTTGTGTTTTCTGTTATTCCTTTCAAGAAATCTGCTGCAGTGTGCAGTTTGTTTCTTAGGCAAATTAGCTTCAGCAGAGCCTGCTGCCGCTTCACTAGGTGCTCCAGAGCTTCCAGCCGATGTGGACAACTTGCTCTGAGATAGCAAATCGGAGATGGAGGATGAGTAGGAGCAGAAGGGGGTGCAGGAACTGGTGTAGGAGGTGAAGGAAACCCTGATAGAAGTAGGGCCAGCAATCCTCGATGTCTATAGCACATGTGCCATGAGAGGGTGGGACTCCACAATGTTCATACAGGTAATAATAGTGTCCCTGCTCACAAGCACTTAACCATGTTTCAGTCACTAAGAGGACAATACCAGTTAGTGTGTTGGTATGGGCATAGGTAATGTTTATTGACATGTCTTGTGCAAGGTGGGGACGCCATACCGATACCGAGGGATGGCTGTCGCCATTAGTCGGCTGAAATCCTCTGTGTCTACAAGCCTAAACAGCAATATTTCCATGGCAAGCAGCCTAGAAACATGCCCATTTAGCATTTGGGTCTGTGTGTGAGTAGCCGAGAACTTTATTTTTCATTCCATTGCTTGGGGTAGGGACAGCTGAATGCTGTGCTTGGAGAAGGATTTGGGAGGGCCTGATAATGTTGGCTCAGAATGTGTAAGGACAGGTGCAAGGTGGGAGGCATTTGCGCCAGTGTCATGGACAGGGGATTGGCAAGCACCTAGGATAGGGGAAGAGGAAGTGGTGTTACCCAAAATGTGGACCCAGGTGTTTGGCCCACGTTAAACTGCTTGGATGACGATAATCAATTTATGGACCAAAAAAATGTGGTCAACAGTAGCAGGTCAAGAATTTTTTTTAAAATATCAAACCAATGTAATTTCACATAAAGCAGGTTAAACTGTATGGATGACAATAGTCAATTTTTGAAACAAAAAATTTGGTCACCTCTAGCAGGCTAAGTGTTTTTTTTTATTTCAAACCACCATAATTTCACTCAAAGCAGGTTAAGCTGTATGGATGAAAATAGTCAATTTTTGAAACAAAAACATTTGGTCACCTGTAGCAGGCCAAGCGTTTTTTTTAAATGTCAAACCAATGTAATTTCACACAAAGCAGTTTAAACTGTATGGATATCAATAGTCAATTTTTCTAACACAAAAATTTGGTCACCTGTAGCATGCTAAGCATTTTTTAAAAATTTCAAATCAAAGTAATTGTACACAAAGCACGTTAAAAGGTTAAACTGTATGGCTGACAATAAAATCAATTTTTTTCACTTAAAAAAAATGTGGTCACCTGCTGCAGCTATATATTTAGCAACAGACTACAAAGCCCGAAACCCTGCCTAGAGACTGTATTCAGCCACTCTCCCTGATCCAGCAGCTGTCCCTATGCTCAGGACTGCCATAGGGAATTTCAAGGCCCCATACTGGCAAAGGTTTCAGGGTCTCCTTGAGACTCCGCCCAGGCTCCACCCCTTGAACGGTCCACAGCCCTACTGCTTTCTTGGAAAAACTCCACTTCTCACCAATCACACATCAGTTCCCATCAAGAGATCACAAATATAGCCAGCAGCTTTTGGTTTTGCCAAAAGATTTTTTAAAACGCCACAAGGTAGACTCTTTTGCCCGAGCTCTACTCTACTCTATCCCTTTTGTTAAAATATTCAATACAATTTTGGTATATTTTTATTCATTTTTCAATTTTTAAAATGACCAATAATATCACATACAAGGGACAAATACCATCGTACCTTGACCAGACACAATAATACCACCACAGTGACTGAATAATAACACATACAAGGAACAAACACCGCCACACCATGTCCAGACCACATATTACCACCACATGTTAACCAAATAATAGCACATATATGGAACAAATACCACCACACAATGACCAGACCACATATTACCACCACATAGTGACCAAATAACAGCACATACAAGGAACAAATACCACCACACCATGGCCAGACAACATATTACCACCACATAGTGACTGAATACTACAATACTGATCATTAATTAAAAAAATGCTAATATCACCATAAGTGCGATTAAACACAGGAGATCTGTATTTAATATGCAGTGCCTGTATACAGGTAATACAGTGATTACCGGTGACATTATGCACAGGAGCTCTGCATACAGCATCAGTGTACAGGTAATACAGTGATCAACAGTGACATTATACACAAGAGCACTGTATATATTGTACAGGTTATACTGTTATCAAAGACATTATACACAGGAGCTCTGTATATAGTGTCAGTGTAAAGCTAATACAGTGATCACTGGTGACATTATGCACAGGACCGCTGTATATAGTATAAAGTGTACAGAGTCAGTGTACAGGTAACACACTGACTCCCCAGGTGAAGTCCTTCATCTTTGCTTTGCATCTTTATCCAGCACAGACCCACATCAGTTCCTCCAGTCAGGGCTGCAGGAAATAACACAGTTATCTAGAGCACCGCTTGCAGAACACATTAATTAATTTTTTTCCCAATTTCTACATTACACCAAATTAAGAAAAAAAGGTGACATAGTGTCGCTTTGCACAGTAAAAGGACTTCCCCCCCATTTAAAACAGTATCCTCAAAAAATTAAATAAATACATGACTGCAGTAATAATATCCCTTAATTAGCGCTTATGGTAATAATACCCCCCATCCTGGCTCCCGTGTGTCTCATTCCTGGCTCCAGCCATATGTTTTCCCATTGCGTTAGTGGGTGTCGCTAACGGACTCCGTTACATGGCGCAATTGTCACAATTAACGCTATGTAACGGATCCGTTAGGGCACCTATTGACTGCAATGTGCTAACGGATCACTAACGCATCGCAAACGTATGCCATTTTCGGCATGTGTCTGCGATGTGCCATTAGTTTCGGACGGACCTCGAACGCTGCTTGCAGCGTTCAGGGTCCGTTCCTCGCTAGCGCAGATCGGGCATCTGCGCTAGCGGGATTGCTGAACGCAATCCCTTTTTGGACATTGTGTTAGCGCAATCCGATAGCATATCCGCTAAACGGATTGCACACAATGTGAACCTAGCCTAAAATATGCACAGTCAAACACACAGCAGTTCCTGATCGTGGGCACGAACCCTACTAAAACAAAACAATAATATCAACATAACCGGTGTTCCGTGCTGGAAAAAGTCTGCATCCTATAGAGCCGTGGACTCTACAATCAAATAGTCAATAAGTGGCCAGCAAATCACATTATCCAATGTCCATGGTACCTAAATTAAATATAAATTAACATACAGTTAAATGTTCCAAATAACTGTTTTTTTTTAGACACTAAGCATAAAATACTTGATTGCTCTAGAGGAATGAGTCATGATAAAATTGATAGAAAATGTTCATTTTCATGTGCATGTGTCTTAGGACTGGAAGGAAAAGTTTATAATGATCAAATGCATTGAAATTTTTAACTGAGTGCTCAAACAGTGGCAAAACTGATTTTTTTCTAACAAGACCTACTTTTAACTTACTTTGATACAAGGTGGCACAAAGTCAAGGGAGAAGTTGAAACAAGCTTCAAATTAATATTTGAAAAAGGGCACCCAGTACTTTTGATGTGGCGCCCTTCATGCAAATTATGCAGTATAACAAAATCCCAGAAGGAAATATGTTGCTTTATTCTCATAGCGCTCTCTTTTCTGATTGGGAATAATGAACTTTTAACTCTCCCTCTGCAGCCCTGTTAAGCTTTTTATAAGAAAGTATTTTTCAGTAGGTGATGAATATTTCTATAATACACACTTTTTCTCAGTTCTGTTGATTTTTATGCATTTTTTTTATTGAAAGTGAAGTAACCATATTAGGTAACAGGATGAACATAAATCTGCACAGATTATTTGCTACTTTGCATAGGCTATTTTTTTCTCATAAGGAATTTATTGAAATGCCACTATAACTAAGATTCAGATGAAAGGGTGATGTTATCCCATTTTAACATTGAACGCTTTTTGTGCTATTGTTCTCACTGTTTTGGAAAACAGCCAAAATCCAAATTGAAGCTTCCGTATCTCAATTTATTGCTGTTTTTGTCAGAAATTATTATTTATTCAAACATCCTAGTAAGGTGTACCCTTGGCTTGGCCAAGCAGATCAGTAAACTTTCCCAGTTACTCCTTTTCCATTTATTTCTGCCCTCCACTGGCTCCTGTAAAGTTAGGGCTGTCAATCATGGAAGGGGTGGGTGGGTTAGAGAGAAAACAAATAGGTAGGAAGATATATTGTACCGCATGACCACGTTTAGGGAGCTCAGAGCAACTTATTAGACTATTTGAATAAAGATCAGTTTGTGCCAAAAACAGCAAATGGATTTGTACAGTAAAGACATAATTTTAAGTAGGGCTATCTTACCTACAAGATACTGTGCTTGGTGTGAACAGCCATTTTTTTGCTGATATGTTCCCTTTAAATAGCTTATTGAAAAATTTGACGTGTTAACCTTTCTAAAAGGATTAATTCAACCTAGCATATAATGGCTAGTTACATCTACAACATTTCTTCAGATATCTCAGATTTTGCTGATTTTGCTAAATTTTTCTTTGTTGTATTTCATACATTGTGCCATGTTCTATAAACGCCAAATTATAGAGATATTCAACTTCAAAGACATTTCTGAATTGCGTCCCAAATAGTAGACATCAGGTACTTTTGGGTTTTTGCCGTACACTTTAGATTCTAGGCAAATCCTCAAAAGCAGTTTTGAGTAATATGTGTAGCCAGTTTTGAGCAACAAGATCTGAAAGTGTAACTTATTTGCCAAGAAGAGAACCAAGAGGGCATTTTAATTCAGTCAGGTGCTGTATGCTAATTGAGAAACCAGCCTATCAGCTGCCCATCTATCATCTAAAGCTGCTCCACACTCCAAGTTATTCTCACATTTTATAAATGCATAATATCTAATAAGAAAAGCTCTGAACTCTTTTGCTCTACTGTAGGAGACCACATGTGTAGGTGGAAGATTGAAGGATGATTGATGAACAGACCCTTTAAATATTCTTGTACTGAACTGGCCTGACTGCTGTTCCAACCTGTGCACATCAAGTCATTTGACAAGTACTTGAGCATCTTATTAAGCCACAGGGGGCCCCAGTACAGAACCGCGAAGAACTGTGCATTCAGCCATTTATTCCATGAGAGGGGTGAAAAACGCAAATGTGCTCTGGCTATTTCATAAACGGTCATATATTAATATATTGTACCTTCAATTTTTATACTTTGCATTTATTAATTTTTGGACTCATCAATTGCATCTCTTGCTCTGTAGCTGGACAATCATCTATTTTGGCATAACAGTGTTCACAACATATCTTAAGTCAAGAGTAAATCATAAATTGCATTGTACTGTTGTGTTTTGTAACACTTATGTTCTTCATGCTACCATTTGTATATTAAAGGGAACCTGTCACCTGAATATGGGGGACTGGCAAGATTGCCTTGCGCAGGCGTGTACTACGGAGGACAGAGAATGAACTGCAATTCAATATTGCGGCCAGCATGCAGCCAGCGGGTAAGGAAAGGGTGAATCAAACACCTGAAAACTCCGCCCATATGACCGAAAACCGGTCCCGCCAAATTCAGTTGACAGGTTCCCTTTAAATATAGGGAAAGCATAGTAATAGGGTTAGCCACTAGAGGGGGCATTACAGTACACTGAAATTAGAGATAGGAACTCAGGAACAGTAACAGTTAAATTAGTGACCGGAGGTAACCTCGATGATGTCACTGCAGGTCACTGACACTGCTCATTCACCAGTGGTTCTCAGCCTGGAAGGTCGCATCTTGGCATTGTCCAGGTTGAAAACTATTTCTCCCCCAAACATGCATTATGTCATGAGACAAAACGACCGACAGGTGAAAGATATGGTTGCTTTTTATTTTTGCTTTATTACTGGATAATGAGGACTTCAGTGGAATTAGGCGTTAGGTGAGTATAACTGTATTTGTTGTTTTAACCCCTTCGCGACATGTTCTGTACTAGTACGGCGCATGTCGTGTCTCCCCCTTTGATGTGGGCTCCGGCGCTGAGCTGTTATGTACAGCTGACATGTGCGTGCAATATTGGCAGGTGGAATCGCGATCCACCTGCCGCTATTAACCTGTTAAATGCCGCTGTCAAACGCTGACAGCGGCATTTAACCAGTGCTTCTGGTCGTGCGGGTACAAATGAGCGCATCGCCAACCCCGTCACATGATCGGGTGTCAGCGATGCGTCAGGATAGTAACCACAGAGGTCCTGTGGTTGGCACTCATAGCAAGCCTGCAATCCAGCTACATAGCAGCAATCTGATGATTGCTGCTATGTAGCTGAGCCAATCGAATTGTGCCAGCTTCTAGCCTGCCATGGAGGCTATTGAAGAATGGCAAAAGTTAAAAAAAATGTTTTTAAAAATATGAAAAAAATATAAAAGTTTAAATCACCCCCCTTTCGCCTCATCCAAAATAAAACAAAAAAAATCAAACCTACAAATATTTGGTATTGCTGCGTTCAGAATTGCCCAATCTATCAATAAAAAAAAGTATTAACCTGATCGCTAAACAGCGTAGCGAGAACAAAAATTTGAAACGCCAGAATTACGTTTTATTGGTCGCCGCGACATTGCATTAAAATGCAACAACGGGCGATCAAAAGAACGTATCTCCACAAAAGTGGTATCATTAAAAATGTCAGCTTGGCATGCAAAAAATAAGCCCTTATCCAATCCCAGATCACGAAAAATAGAGACGCTATGGGTATCGGAAAATGGCACAATTTTTTTTTTTAGCAAAGTTTTGAATTTTTTTCCCTATTTAGATAAAAAATAACCTAGACATGTTACATATCTATGAACTCATAATGACCTGGAGAATCATAATGGCAGGTCAGTTTTAGCATTTAGTGAATCTAGCAAAAAAGCCAAACAAAAAAAACAATGTGGGATTGCACTTTGTTTGCAATTTCAACGCACTTGGAATTTTTTTCCCGTTTTCTAGTACAAGACATGGTAAAACCAATGGTGTCGTTCAAAAGTACAACCTGTTCCACAAAAAATAAGCCCTCACATGACCATATTGATGGAAAAATAAAAAAGTTATGGCTCTGGGAAGGAGGGGAACGAGAAATGAAAACGCAAAAAAGAAAAAGGGGCTGCGGCATGAAGGGGTAAAAAAAAATGGAAAACTGTTTTGTTTTATTTCTAATAAAAAAACCTTTATTCTGGCTGTGTCTTTATTTTCCTTTGTAACTATAGGATTAGTAATGGATAGGTGTCTTATAGTCACCTCTCCATTACTAAGCCAGGGGCTTGATATCACCTGACAATACAAAAGGTGACATCAACCCCACAAATATGAACCCCACTTGTCAAGACTACAGGGCAAGTGGGAAGAGCCGGGCAAAGCACCACAATTGGCACATCTAACAGATGTGCCTTTTCTGGGCAGCTGCTGCTGCTAATTTTATGCTGGGAGGTTAACCCCTTTACCCACAAGGGTGGTTTGCACATTAATGACCGGGCCAAATTTTACAATTCTGACCACTGTCCCTTTGTGAGGTTATAACTCTGGAACGCTTCAACGGATCCCAGTGATTCTGACATTGTTTTCTCGTGACATATTGTACTTCATGACAATGGTAAAAATTCTTTGATAGTACCTGCGTTTATTTGTGAAAAAAACGGAAATTTGGCGAAAATTATGAAAATTTCGCAATTTTCCAACTTTGAATTTTTATGCAATTAAATCACAGAGATATGTCACACAAAATACTTAATAAGTAACATTTCCCACATGTCTACTTTACATCAGCACAATTTTGGAACCAAATTTTTTTTTTTTTAGGGAGTTATAAGGGTTAAAAGTTGACCAGCAATTTCTCATTTCTACAACACCATTTTTTTTTAGGGACCACATCTCATTTGAAGTCATTTTGAGGGGTCTATATGATAGAAAATACCCAAGTGTGACACCATTCTAAAAACAACACCCCTCAAGGTGCTCAAAATCATATTCAAGAAGTTTATTAACCCTTCTAGTGCTTCACAGGAATTTTTTGAATGTTTAAATAAAAATGAACATTTAACTTTTTTTCACAAAAAATTTAATTCAGCTCCAATTTGTTTAATTTTACCAAGGGTAACAGGAGAAAATAGACCCCAAACATTGTTGTACAATTTGTCCTGAGCACGACAGTACCCCACATGTGGGGGTAAACCACTGTTTGGGCGCATGGCAGAGCTCGGAAGCGAAGGAGCGCCATTTGACTTTTCAATGCAAAATTGACTGGAATTGAGATGGGACGCCATGTTTCGTTTGGAGAGCCCCTGATGTGCCTAAACATTGAAACCCCCCACAAGTGACACCATTTTGGAAAGTAGACCCCTTAAGGAACTTATCTAGATGTGTGGTGAGCACTTTGACCCACCAAGTGCTTCACAGAAGTTTATAATGTAGAACCGTAAAAATAAAAAATCATATTTTTTCACAAAAATTAACTTTCGGCCCCCAATTTTTTATTTTCCCAAGGGTAAGAGAAGAAATTGGACCCCAAAAGTTGTTGTACAATTTGTCCTGAGTATGCTGATACCCCATATGTGGGGGTAAACCACTGTTTGGGCGGATGGGAGAGCTCGGAAGGGAAGGAGCGCTGTTTGACTTTTTAATGCAAAATTGACAGGAATTGAGATGGGACGCCATGTTGCGTTTGGAGAGCCACTGATGTGCCTAAACATTGAAACCCCCCACAAGTGACACCATTTTGGAAAGTAGACCCCCTATGGAACTTATCTAGAGGTGTGGTGAGCACTTTGACCCACCAAGTGCTTCACAGAAGTTTATAAAGCAGAGCCGTAAAAATAAAACAAAAAAATTTTCCCACAAAAATTATTTTTTTAGCCCCCAGTTTTGTATTTTCCCGAGGGTAACAGGAGAAAGTGGACCCCAAAATATGTTGCCCAATTTGTCCTGAGTGCGATGATACACCATATGTGGGGGGAACCACTGTTTGGGCGCATGGGAGGGTTCGCAAGGGAAGGAGTGCCATTTGAATGCAGACTTAGATGGAATGGTCTGCAGGTGTCACATTGTGTTTGCAGAGCCCCTAATGTACCTAAACAGTAGAAACCCCCACAAGTGACACCATTTTGGAAAGTAGACCCCCTAAGGAACTTATCTACATGTGTGGTGAGCACTTTGACCCACCAAGGGCTTCACAGAAGTTTATAATGGAGAGCCGTAAAAATAAAACAAAAATTTTTTCCCACAAAAATTATTTTTTAGCCCCCAGTTTTGTATTTTCCCGAGGGTAACAGGAGAAATTGGACCCCAAAATTTGTTGTCCAATTTGTTCTGAGTGCGCTGATACCCCATATGTGGGGGGGAACAACTGTTTGGGCGCATGGGAGGGCTCAGAAGGGAAGGAGCTCCATTTGGAATGCAGGCTTAGATGGAATGGTCTGCAGGTGTCACATTGCATTTGCAGAGCCCCTAATGTACCGAAACAGTAGAAACCCCCCACAAGTGACACCATTTTGGAAACTAGACCCCCTAAGGAACTCATCTAGATGTGTTGTGAGAGCTTTGAACCCCCAAGTGTTTCACTACAGTTTATAACGCAGAGCCGTGAAAATAAAAAATCCTTTTTTTCCCACAAAAATTATTTTTTAGCCCCCAGTTTTGTATTTTCCCAAGGGTAACAGGAGAAATTGGACCCCAAAAGTTGTTGTCCAATTTGTCCTGAGTATGCTGATACCCCATATGTTGGGGTAAACCCCTGTTTGGGCACACAGGAGAGCTCGGAAGGGAAGAAGCACTGTTTTACTTTTTCAACGCAGAATTGGCTGGAATTGAGATCGGACGCCATGTCGCATTTGGAGAGCCCCTGATGTGCCTAAACAGTGGAAACCCCCCAATTATAACTGAAACCCTAATCCAAACACACCCCTAACCCTAATCCCAACAGTAACCCTAACCACACCTCTAACCCTGACACACACCTAACCCTAATCCCAACCCTATTCCCAACTGTAAATGTAATCTAAACCCTAACCGTAACTTTAGCCCCAACCCTAACTGTAGCCTTAACCCTAGCCCCAACCCTAACTTTAGCCCCAACCCAAACTGTAGCCCTAACCCTAGCCCTAACCATAGCCCTAACCCTAACTTTAGCCCCAACCTTAACTGTAGCCTTAACCCTAGCCCTAACCATAGCCCTAACCCTAGCCCTAACCCTAGCCCTAACCCTAGCCCTAACCCTAGCCCTAACCCTAACCCTAGCCCTAGCCCTAACCCTAACCCTAACCCTAACCCTAGCCCTAACCCTAGCCCTAACCCTAGCCCTAACCCTAGCCCTAGCCCAAACCCTAACCCTAGCCCTAGCCCTAACCCTAACCCTAATGGAAAAATGGAAATAAATACATTTTTTAAATTTTTCCCTAACTAAGGGGGTGATGAAGGGGGGTTTGATTTACTTTTATAGTGGTTTTTTTAGCGGATTTTTATGATTGGCAGCCGTCACACACTGAAAGACGCTTTTTATTGCAAAAAATATTTTTTGCGTTACCACATTTTGAGAGCTATAATTTTTCCATATTTTGGTTCACAGAGTCATGTGAGGTCTTGTTTTTTGCGGGACGAGTTGACGTTTTTATTGGTAACATTTTCGGGCACGTTACATTTTTTGATCGCTTTTTATTCCGATTTTTGTGAGGCAGAATGACCAAAAACCAGCTATTCATGAATTTCTTTTGGGGGAGGCGTTTATACCGTTCCACGTTTGGTAAAATTGATAAAGCAGTTTCATTCTTCGGGTCAGTACGATTACAGCGACATCTCATTTATATCATTTTTTTATGTTTTGGCGCTTTTATACGATAAAAACTATTTTATAGAAAAAATAATTATTTTTGCATCGCTTTATTCTCAGGACTATAACTTTTTATTTTTTTGCTGATGATGCTGTATGGTGGCTCGTTTTTTGCGGGACAAGATGTCGCTTTCAGCGGTATCATGGTTATTTATATCTGTCTTTTTGATCGCGTGTTATTCCACTTTTTGTTCGGCAGTATGATAATAAAGTGTTGTTTTTTGCCTCGTTTTTTTTTTTTTTTTTTTTCTTACAGTGTTTACTGAAGGGGTTAACTAGTGGGACAGTTTTATAGGTCGGGCTGTTACGGACGCGGCGATACTAAATATGTGTACTTTTATTGTTTTTTTTTTATTTAGATAAAGAAATGTATTTAGGGGAATAATATTTTTTTTTTTTTTCATTATTTAGGAATATTTTTTTTTATTTTTTTTTACACATTTTGAAATTTTTTTTTTAACTTTTTTACATTGTCCCAGGGGGGGACATCACAGATCAATGATCTGACAGTGTGCACAGCACTCTGTCAGATCACTGATCTGACATGCAGCGTTGCAGCCTTCACAGTGCCTGCTCTGAGCAGGCTCTGTGAAGCCACCTCCCTCCCTGCAGGACCCGGATCCGCGGCCATCTTGGATCCGGGGCTGGAGGAAGCAGGGAGGGAGGTGAGACCCTCGCAGCAATGCGATCACATCGTGTTGCTGCGGGGGGCTCAGGGAAGCCCGCAGGGAGCCCCCTCCCTGCGGGAAGCTTCCCTATACCGCCGGCACATCGCGATCATCTTTGATCGCGGTGTGCCAGGGGTTAATGTGCCGGGGGCGGTCCGTGACCGCTCCTGGCACATAGTGCCGGATGTCAGCTGCGATAAACAGCTGACACCCGGCCGCGATCGGCGGCGCTTCCCCCGTGAGCGCCGCCGATCACGCTGGACGTACTATCCCGTCCATGGTCATGGGGGCCCACCCCACCTCGACGGGATAGTACGTCCCATGTCAGAAAGGGGTTAATATCCATGGTGCCTTACCAACCTGAGAATACCAACCCCCAGCTGTGAGCTTTAGCAAGGCTGGTTTTCAAAAATGGGGGTCCCCATGCTGTTTTTTTAAATGATTTATTTATTTAAATAATTTAAAAACAGCATGGGCACCCCTCTATTCTTGATAACCAACCTTGCTGAAGCTGACAGCTGAGGGCTGCAGCCCCCAGATGTGAGTTTTGCCTGGCTGGTTATAGAAAATACAGTGGAACTTACATGGTTTTTTTCATTTATTTATTGCGCAGGCAGCGGCTGATGAATACCCCATCAACCGCTCCTGCTGTCACTGTTATTAGCAGCAACAGGGGTAGGCTAATGGGAGTAATATTCCCATCAGCCGCCATCAGTTGTCTCTTTTATCAATTAAATATCACTTAGATATAATTCAGGAGAGAATGATGAGAGCCGTTTTCAGCACCTGGGGCCAGTCCATGTGGTACTGATGTCACACGTGTGCCGCAAGTATAACACATATAGATACTGACATTTCCGGTACAGTTTGTTTCAAGTACTGGTAATATCTGAATGTGGGAAAGAGGCCTTATAGCGGGTTTTTATGTTTGGCTGCTGTTACACACTAAAATATGTTTTATACTGCAAAAAATAGTTTTTGCATCGCCACACTTTGAGAGCTATAATTTTTTCATATTTTGCCAGACAGAGTCATGTGAGGTCTTCTTTTATGCGGATTGAGTTGACGTTCTTATTGGTACCATTTTCAGACACATAACATTTTTTGATCGCTTTCTATTTCAATTTTGGGAGGCAAATTGAACAAAAACTAGCAATTCAGGAATTTCTCTTGGGGGGTTTATGCCGTTCCGCGTGTGGGAAAATTGATATGCCAGTTTTATTCTTTGGTCAGTACGATTACAGCGAAACCTCATTTGTATCTTTATTTATGGCACTTTTATACATTAAAAACTATTTCATAGAAAAAAATATTATTTTTGCATTGCTTTATTCTGAGAGCTATAACTTTTTTATTTTTCTGCTGATGGACCTGTGTGGCAGCTTGTTTAGTGCTGAACAACAAGATGTTTTCAGTGGTACCATGTTTATTTGTATCTGTCTTTTTGATCTCGTGTTATTCCCCTTTTTGTTGGTGGTATGATGATAAAGCATTGTTTTTTACCTTGTTTTTTTAATGGTGTTCACTAAAGGGGTTAACTAGTGGGGCAGTTTTATAGGTTGGATCATTGCAGACGTGGCAATTAGGGTTGAGCGAAACGGGTCGTTCATTTTCAAAAGTCGCCGACTTTTGGCAAAGTCGGGTTTCATGAAACCCGATCCGACCCCTGTGCGGGGTCGGCCATGCGGTACGTGACTTTCGCGCCAAAGTCGCGTTTCAATGACGCGAAAAGCGCCATTTCTCAGCCAATGAAGGTAAACGCAGAGTGTGGGCAGCGTGATGACATAGGTCCTGGTCCCCACCATCTTAGAGAAGGGCATTGCAGTGATTGGCTTGCTGTCTGCGGCGTCACAGGGGCTATAAAGGGGCGTTCCCGCCGACCGCCATGTTACTGCTGCTGATCTGAGCTTAGGGAGAGGTTGCTGCCGCTTCGTCAGAAGCAGGGATAGCGTTAGGCAGGGTCCATTAACCACCAAACCGCTTGTGCTGTAGCGATTTCCACTGCCCAACACCACCTTCGGTGTGCAGGGACAGTGGAAGCTACATTTTTTTTTTTTCCCCTCAGCGCTGTAGCTCATTGGGCTGCCCTAGAAGGCTCCCTGATAGCTGCATTGCTGTGTGTATGCCGCTGTGCAAACCAACTGCTTTTTTCAAAGCACAAATCCTCTTGTTCCTTCCTTTCTGCACAGCTATCTTGTTTGTTTGTCCACACTTTTTATTTAATTTGTGCATCAGTCCACTCCTTATTGCTGCCTGCCATACCTGGCTGAGATTACTGGAGGGAGATAGTAATTGTTGGACACTCCCTGTTTTTTTTTTTTTTTTTGTGGGAGATTAAGATTGACATTTCTGCTAGAGTGCCATCCCTGTGTGTGCCATCTCTCACTCAGTGGGCCATAGAAAGCCTATTTATTTTTTTGCTTGATTTGGGTTATAAAATCTACCTGAAAAAATCACTACATCAATCAGTGGGAGAAAAATATTGGCCTCAGGGCTTGTGTGCCACTCTTGACTCCTGTGTGTGCCATCTCTCAGTCAGTGGGCCATAGAAAG
The DNA here is from genome assembly GCF_032444005.1 of Ranitomeya imitator. NCBI lineage: Eukaryota > Metazoa > Chordata > Amphibia > Anura > Dendrobatidae > Ranitomeya > Ranitomeya imitator. The sequence continues at coordinate 323,283,857 of NC_091286.1, read as the reverse complement.
CCTATTGATTTTTTTGCTTGATTTGGGTTCTAAAATCTACCTGAAAAAATCACTACATCAATCAGTGGGAGAAAAATATTGGCCTCAGGGCTTGTGTGCCACTCCTGACTCCTGTGTGCATCATCACTCACTCAGTGGGCCATAGAAAGCCTATTGTTTTTTTTTGCTTTATTTGGGTTCTAAATTCTACCTGAAAAAATCAATAAATCAATCAGTGGGAGATTAATATTGGCCTTCGGGCTTGTGTGCCAGTCCTAAGCGTGCCATCTCTCTCTCTCAGATAGTGGGCCATAGAAAGCCTATTTATTTTTTTTTTATTGGGTTTATAAATTTTCCCTGGAACAAAAAAAAAAAAAGTGGGAGATTAATATTGGCCTCTGGGCTTGTGTGCCAGTCCTGAGCGTGCCATCTGTCTCACAAATAGTGGGCCATAGAAAGCCTATTTATTTTTTTTTTTTTGGTTTTATAAATTCTCCCTGAAAAAAAAAAGGGAGATTAATATTGGCCTTTGGGCTTGTGTGCCAGTCCTAAGCGTGCCATCTCTCTCTCTCTCAGATAGTGGGCCATAGAAAGCCTATTTATTATTTTTTTTATTGGGTTTATAAATTTTCCCTGAAAAAAAAAAAAGTGGGAGATTAATATTGGCCTCTGGGCTTGTGTGCCAGTCCTGAGCGTGCCATCTCTCTCACAAATAGTGGGCCATAGAAAGCCTATTTATTTTTTGGTTGATTTGGGTTCTAAATTCTACCTGAAAAAATCAATAAATCAATCAGTGGGAGATAAATATTGGCCTCTGGGCTTGTGTGCCACTCCTGACTCCTGTGTGCGTCATCTCTCACTCAGTGGGCTATACAAAGCCTATTTTTTGTTTTATTTGTTTTATAAATTCTCCCTGAAAAAAAAAAGCGAGATTAATATTGGCCTTTGGGCTTGTGTGCCAGTCCTAAGCGTGCCATCTCTCTCTCTCAGATAGTGGGCCATAGAAAGCCTATTTATTATTTTTTTTATTGGGTTTATAAATTTTCCCTGAAAAAAAAAAAAAAAAGTGGGAGATTAATATTGGCCTCTGGGCTTGTGTGCCAGTCCTGAGCGTGCCATCTCTCTCACAAATAGTGGGCCATAGAAACCCTATTTATTTTTTTGGTTGATTTGGGTTCTAAATTCTACCTGAAAAAATCAATAAATCAATCAGTGGGAGATAAATATTGGCCTCTGGGCTTGTGTGCCACTCCTGACTCCTGTGTGCATCATCACTCACTCAGTGGGCCATAGAAAGCCTATTTATTTTTTTGCTTGATTTGGGTTATAAAATCTACCTGAAAAAATCACTACATCAATCAGTGGGAGAAAAATATTGGCCTCAGGGCTTGTGTGCCACTCTTGACTCCTGTGTGCATCATCACTCACTCAGTGGGCCATAGAAAGCCTATTTATTTTTTTGCTTGATTTTGGTTCTAAAATCTACCTGAAAAAATCACTACATCAATCAGTGGGAGAAAAATATTGGCCTCAGGGCTTGTGTGCCACTCCTGACTCCTGTGTGCATCATCACTCACTCAGTGGGCCATAGAAAGCCCATTTTTTTTTTTTTTTGCTTTATTTGGGTTCTAAATTCTACCTGAAAAAATCAATAAATCAATCAGTGGGAGATTAATATTGGCCTTTGGGCTTGTGTGCCAGTCCTAAGCGTGCCATCTCTCTCTCTCAGATAGTGGGCCATAGAAAGCCTATTTATTTTTATTTTTTTTTAATGGGTTTATAAATTTTCCCTGGAAAAAAAAAAAAAAGTGGGAGATTAATATTGGCCTCTGGGCTTGTGTGCCAGTCCTGAGCGTGCCATCTCTCTCACAAATAGTGGGCCATAGAAAGCCTATTTATTTATTTTTTTTTGGTTTTATAAATTCTCCCTTAAAAAAAAAGGGAGATTAATATTGGCCTTTGGGCTTGTGTGCCAGTCCTAAGCGTGCCATCTCTCTCTCTCAGATAGTGGGCCATAGAAAGCCTATTTATTTATTTATTTTTTTTAATGGGTTTATAAATTTTACCTGGAAAAAAAAAAAAAAGTGGGAGATTAATATTGGCCTCTGGGCTTGTGTGCCAGTCCTGAGCGTGCCATCTCTCTCACAAATAGTGGGCCATAGAAAGCCTATTTATTTATTTTTTTTTGGTTTTATAAATTCTCCCTTAAAAAAAAAGGGAGATTAATATTGGCCTTTGGGCTTGTGTGCCAGTCCTAAGCGTGCCATCTCTCTCTGTCTCTCAGATAGTGGGCCATAGAAAGCCTATTTATTATTTTTTTTATTGGGTTTATAAATTTTCCCTGGAACAAAAAAAAAAAAGTGGGAGATAAATATTGGCCTCTGGGCTTGTGTGCCACTCCTGACTCCTGTGTGCGTCATCTCTCACTCAGTGGGCCATAGAAAGCCTTTTTTTGTTGTATTTCTTTTCTAAATTCTCCCTGAAAAAATCATTTTATTTTCTTTGGTTTCTAAATTCTTCCTGAAAAAATCATTTTATTCTATTTTTTTTTTCCTAAAGTCTCCCTGAAAAAAAAAACAAAAAAAAAACAAATCAGTGGGAGATTAATATTGCCCTTTCTGCTTGTGTGCCAGTCTTGACTCCTGGGTGTGCCATCTCTCTATCTCTCTCCAATTGTGGGCCATAGAAAGCCTATTATTTTTTTAGCTTGATTTGGGTTCCAAAATCTACCTGAAAAAATCACTACATCAATCAGTGGGAGATAAATATTGGCCTCTGGGCTTGTGTGCCACTCCTGACTCCTGTGTGCGTCATCTCTCACTCAGTGGGCCATAGAAAGCCTTTTTTTGTTTTATTTGTTTTCTAAATTCTCCCTGAAAAAATCATTTTATTTTATTTGGTTTCTAAATTCTTCCTGAAAAAATCATTTTATTCTATTTTTTTTTTCCTAAAGTCTCCCTGAAAAACAAAAAACAAATCAGTGGGAGATTAATATTGCCCTTTCTGCTTGTGTGCCAGTCTTGACTCCTGGGTGTGCCATCTCTCTCTCTCTCTCCAATTGTGGGCCATAGAAAGCCTATTATTTTTTTAGCTTGATTTGGGTTCCAAAATCTACCTGAAAAAATCACTACATCAATCAGTGGGAGATAAATATTGGCCTCTGGGCTTGTGTGCCACTCCTGACTCCTGTGTGCGTCATCTCTCACTCAGTGGGCCATAGAAAGCCTTTTTTTGTTTTATTTCTTTTCTAAATTCTCCCTGAAAAAATCATTTTATTTTCTTTGGTTTCTAAATTCTTCCTGAAAAAATAATTTTATTCTATTTTTTTTTCCTAAAGTCTCCCTGAAAAAAACAAAAAAAAAAAAACAAATCAGTGGGAGATTAATATTGCCCTTTCTGCTTGTGTGCCAGTCTTGACTCCTGGGTGTGCCATCTCTCTCTCTCTCTCCAATTGTGGGCCATAGAAAGCCTATTATTTTTTTAGCTTGATTTGGGTTCCAAAATCTACCTGAAAAAATCACTACATCAATCAGTGGGAGATAAATATTGGCCTCTGGGCTTGTGTGCCACTCCTGACTCCTGTGTGCGTCATCTCTCACTCAGTGGGCCATAGAAAGCCTTTTTTTGTTTTATTTGATTTCTAAATTCTCCCTGAAAAAATCATTTTATTTTATTTGGTTTCTAAATTATTCCTGAAAAAATCATTTTATTCTATTTTTTTTTTCCTAAAGTCTCCCTGAAAAAAAACAAAAAAAACAAATCAGTGGGAGATTAATATTGCCCTTTCTGCTTGTGTGCCAGTCTTGACTCCTGGGTGTGCCATCTCTCTCTCTCTCTCTCCAATTGTGGGCCATAGAAAGCCTATTATTTTTTTAGCTTGATTTGGGTTCCAAAATCTACCTGAAGAAATCACTACATCAATCAGTGGGAGATAAATATTGGCCTCTGGGCTTGTGTGCCACTCCTGACTCCTGTGTGCGTCATCTCTCACTCAGTGGGCCATAGAAAGCCTTTTTTTGTTTTATTTGTTTTCTAAATTCTCCCTGAAAAAATCATTTTATTTTATTTGGTTTCTAAATTCTTCCTGAAAAAATCATTTTATTCTATTTTTTTTTCCTAAAGTCTCCCTGAAAAAAAAAAAAAAAAACAAATCAGTGGGAGATTAATATTGCCCTTTCTGCTTGTGTGCCAGTCTTGACTCCTGGGTGTGCCATCTCTCTCTCTCTCTCCAATTGTGGGCCATAGAAAGCCTATTATTTTTTTAGCTTGATTTGGGTTCCAAAATCTACCTGAAAAAATCACTACATCAATCAGTGGGAGATAAATATTGGCCTCTGGGCTTGTGTGCCACTCCTGACTCCTGTGTGCGTCATCTCTCACTCAGTGGGCCATAGAAAGCCTTTTTTTGTTTTATTTCTTTTCTAAATTCTCCCTGAAAAAATCATTTTATTTTCTTTGGTTTCTAAATTCTTCCTGAAAAAATCATTTTATTCTATTTTTTTTTCCTAAAGTCTCCCTGAAAAAAAACAAAAAACAAAAAACAAATCAGTGGGAGATTAATATTGCCCTTTCTGCTTGTGTGCCAGTCTTGACTCCTGGGTGTGCCATCTCTCTCTCTCCAATTGTGGGCCATAGAAAGCCTATTATTTTTTTAGCTTGATTTGGGTTCCAAAATCTACCTGAAAAAATCACTACATCAATCAGTGGGAGATAAATATTGGCCTCTGGGCTTGTGTGCCACTCCTGACTCCTGTGTGCGTCATCTCTCACTCAGTGGGCCATAGAAAGACTTTTTTTGTTTTATTTGTTTTCTAAATTCTCCCTGAAAAAATCATTTTATTTTATTTGGTTTCTAAATTCTTCCTGAAAAAATCATTTTATTCTATTTTTTTTTCCTAAAGTCTCCCTGAAAAAAAAAAAAAAACAAATCAGTGGGAGATTAATATTGCCCTTTCTGCTTGTGTGCCAGTCTTGACTCCTGGGTGTGCCATCTCTCTCTCTCTCTCTCCAATTGTGGGCCATAGAAAGCCTATTATTTTTTTAGCTTGATTTGGGTTCCAAAATCTACCTGAAAAAATCACTACATCAATCAGTGGGAGATAAATATTGGCCTCTGGGCTTGTGTGCCACTCCTGACTCCTGTGTGCGTCATCTCTCACTCAGTGGGCCATAGAAAGCCTTTTTTTGTTTTATTTGTTTTCTAAATTCTCCCTGAAAAAATCATTTTATTTTCTTTGGTTTCTAAATTCTTCCTGAAAAAATCATTTTATTCTATTTTTTTTTTCCTAAAGTCTCCCTGAAAAAAAAAAAAAAATCAAATCAGTGGGAGATTAATATTTACATTTGTGCTTCAGTGACAGTCCTGCGTGTGTGGCATCTCTCTCATTTGTTGCCACCAACAACAGAGTGTGTAACATTGTGCCTGATTTTCGTTGTGGTCTCACTCACCTGTAAAGGGGTAGCTAAATCATACTGAAGTTATAGCTCACCGTGTAATTTGTGTGACAGCAACAAATACCGTTAGTTTGTTTACATTTTTAAAACAATGAGGAAGTATGGTGGAAGAGGTCGTGGCCGGGGGCGTTCATTGTCAGCTGGTAATGAGGGTAGTGGTAGTGGTGGAGCATCAGCTGGTCGTGGGAAAAAAAATATTGCACCTAAGTCTGGAGCTGTGGAGCCAGGTTCGTCGTCTGGCTACACAAGGCCTCGAACGCTCCCTTTTCTGGGAGTAGGAAAACCGCTTTTAATGCCGGAGCAGCAAGAGCAAGTTTTGGCTTATCTTGCTGACTCAGCCTCTAGCTCTTTTGCCTCCTCTCGTGAAACTGGTAAATGTCAAAGCAGCGCGTCGTTAGTGGATGTTCACGGTCAGGGACAAGTCGCTTCCTTGTCCTCTTCAGCAAAAACAACAACAGAGAAGAATGCAGCAGGCGACACAACGGGTTACTCCATGGAGCTCTTTACACATACCGTCCCTGGCTTAGAAAGTGAAGCAGTTAACAGTCCATGCCCATTACAAGTTGAATCTGACATGGAGTGCACTGATGCACAGCCACAGCCAGACTACTATGCTGGTCCTTTGACTCAGACCACAACATTGCCCTCGCAGGGTAATTATCAAGAATCAGACCCTGATGAGACTAGGTTGCCCCATCACGAACGCTATACCACCGACCGACACGGTGACACAGACGAAGTTGCACACGAGCTACAAGAAGAGGTAATAGATGACCCAGTTCTTGACCCCGATTGGCAGCCATTGGGGGAACAGGGTGCAGGCGGCAGCAGTTCTGAAGCGGAGGAGGAGGGGCCGCAGCAGGCATCAACATCGCAACAGGTTCCATCTGCCGGGCCCGTATCTTGCCCAAAACGCGTGGCAAAGCCAAAACCTGTTGGAGGACAGCGTGGCCATCCGGTTAAAGCTCAGTCTGCAATGCCTGAAAAGGTATCCGATGCTAGAAAGAGTGCAGTCTGGCATTTTTTTAAACAACATCCAATTGATCAGCGCAAAGTCATCTGTCAAAAATGTTCAACTACCTTAAGCAGAGGACAGAATCTGAAAAGTCTCAATACAAGTTGCATGCATAGACATTTAACCACCATGCATTTGCAAGCCTGGACTAACTACCAATCGTCCCTTAAGGTTGTAGCACCCTCGGCCAATGAAGCTAGTCAGCAACGCAACATCCCTTCCGGCAGTGTAGGGCCACCATTTTCCGCACCACCTGCAGTATCTGTGCAGGTTTCTTTGCCAGGCCAAAGCAGTCAGGGTAAGGGAATCACCAGTTTCGTAGTAGGAAACACTGCATCTAGGGCACCGGTGGCAACAATACCATCTCCCACCGTCTCTCAGTCTGCCATGTCCACCGGCACCCCCGCTAGTTCCACGATCTCCAGCTCTCCAGTCCAGCTCACCCTACATGAGACTATGGTTAGAAAAAGGAAGTACTTAGCCTCGCATCCGCGTACACAGGGTTTGAACGCACACATAGCTAGACTAATCTCGTTAGAGATGATGCCCTACCGGTTAGTTGAAAGCGAAGCTTTCAAAGCCCTGATGGACTACGCTGTACCACGCTACGAGCTACCCAGTCGACACTTTTTTTCCAGAAAAGCCATCCCAGCCCTCCACCAGCATGTTAAAGAGCGCATCGTCCATGCACTCAGGCAATCTGTGAGCACAAAGGTGCACCTGACAACAGATGCATGGACCAGTAGGCATGGCCAGGGACGTTACGTGTCCATCACGGCACACTGGGTAAATGTGGTGGATGCAGGGTCCACAGGGGACAGCAAGTTTGGGACAGTTCTGCCTAGCCCACGGTCTAGGAAACAATTGGCTGTAGCCGTTCGCACCCCCTCCTCCACCTCTTCGTCCTCCTGCAGAAGCGAGAGCTCGTCCACAGACCGCAGTCGCACAACCACTCCATCCGCAGCTGCCACTGTTGCACACCAGGTCTCCCATTATGGGGCAGCTACTGGCAAACGTCAGCAGGCTGTATTGGCTATGAAGTGTTTGGGCGACAACAGACACACCGCAGAAGTTCTGTCCGAGTTCTTGCAGAAAGAGGCAGGCAAGGTAGTGAGTGATAACGGAAGGAATTTCATGGCTGCCATCACCCTTTCCCAACTGAAACACATTCCTTGCCTGGCTCACACCTTAAACCTGGTGGTGCAGTGCTTCCTGAAAAGTTATCCGGGGTTATCCGACCTGCTCCTCAAAGTGCGTGGACTTTGCTCACATATCCGCCGTTCGCCCGTACACTCCAGCCGTATGCAGACCTATCAGCGGTCTTTGAACCTTCCCCAGCATCGCCTAATCATAGACGTTGCAACAAGGTGGAACTCAACACTGCACATGCTTCAGAGACTGTGTGAACAGAGGCGGGCTGTTATGTTTTTGTGGGAGGATACACATACACGGGCAGGCAGTAGGATGGCAGACATGGAGTTGTCAGGTGTGCAGTGGTCGAAGATTCAAGACATGTGCCAAGTCCTTCAGTGTTTTGAGGAATGCACACGGCTGGTTAGTGCAGACAACGCCATAATAAGCATGAGCATCCCCCTAATGCGTCTGCTGATGCAAAGTTTGACGCACATAAAGGATCAGGCGTCTGCAGCTGAGGAAGAGGAAAGCCTTGATGACAGTCAGCCATTGTCTGGCCAGGGCAGTGTACAGGACGAGGTAGCGGGCGAAGAGGAGGAGGAGGACGAGGAGGATGATGGGGATGATTATATTTTTAATGAGGAAGCTTTTCCGGGGCCACTGGAAATTGGTGGCGCGGCAAGGCCGGGTTCTGGTTTTTTGAGGGACACAAGTGACGTGGATTTGCCTGAAACTGCCCCTCAACCAAGCACAACCGCAGATTTGAGAACTGGAACTTTGGCCCACATGGCGGATTATGCCTAACGTATCCTCAAAAGGGACACACGCATAACTAAAATGATGAATGATGACGATTACTGGTTGGCCTGCCTCCTTGATCCTCGCTATAAAGGCAAATTGCAAAATATAATGCCACATGAGAACTTGGAACTAATATTAGCAACCAAACAATCAACTCTTGTTGACCGTTTGCTTCTGGCATTCCCTGCACACAGCGCCAGTGATCGTTCTCACACGAGCTGCAGGGGCCAGCAGACCAGAGGAGTTAGAGGGGCAGAAATCAGAAGTGGCGTTGGCCAGAGGGGTTTTCTGACCAGGTTGTGGAGTGATTTTGCTATGACCGCAGACAGGACAGGTACTGCAGCATCAATTCAAAGTGACAGGAGACAACATTTGTCCAGTATGGTTACAAACTATTTTTCATCCCTTATCGATGTTCTCCCTCAACCGTCATTCCCATTTGATTACTGGGCATCAAAATTAGACACCTGGCCAGAATTGGCAGAATATGCATTGCAGGAGCTTGCTTGCCCGGCAGCTAGTGTCCTATCAGAAAGAGTATTCAGTGCTGCAGGTTCAATACTAACAGAAAAAAGGACTCGTCTGGCTACCCAAAATGTAGATGATCTAACCTTCATTAAAATGAACCACAACTGGATTTCGAAATCTTTTGCCCCACCTTGCCCGGCTGACACCTAGCTTTCCTATGAAAAGGTCTTGCCTGTGGACTATTCTGAATGCCTTTTCCAATCTCGTAATTTTCTGCACCTGATTGTCCAGCATACGACATGTTTACACCTCACTAAATGGCCAAACTCCCCACACGGGGCCGTGGTATCGACACTTGGCAACAGCACCCGTGAGAGTGCAGTTTGTCTGAAGAGGTGGGTGAGCCCGCTTTTGGTCGACGGCACTGCCACTGGGTCCCTCCTAGTACAATAAAGTGTCTCTGGCGGTGGTGGTGCGCACCCAACGTCAGACACACCGTTGTAATATGAGGGGCCCTGGGCCTGTACCGCCGGCCACAAGACAGTTTCCCCCCACCCCAGCTCAAACAGTGCTCTACCACTTGCAAAATTATCTCACAGCTCCACCAATGTTTAGTCTATGCGCTGACATCCTTCAATGCCTGCCACTGACAATACCATTGTATTGACATTTTTGTTATGTTAGGCCTTTGATGCCTGTCTGTGGTCACTCCTTCCACTAGGCCTCCACTGACCACACCACTGCTGCCCGTGTACCCCTGTAACCAATTTAAAATTGCCTACAGCCATGTGTTATTATTTTAGGCCTTCGATGCCTGTCTGCGGTCACTCCTTCCACTAGGCCTCCACTGACCACACCACTGCTGCCCGTGTACCCCTGGAACCAATTTAAAATTGCCTACAGCCATGTGTTATTATTTTAGGCCTTCGATGCCTGTCTGCGGTCACTCCTTCCACTAGGCCTCCACTGACCACACCACTGCTGCCCGTGTACCCCTGGAACCAATTTAAGATTGCCTACAGCCATGTGTTATTATTTTAGGCCTTCGATGCCTGTCTGCGGTCACTCCTTCCACTAGGCCTCCACTGACCACACCACTGCTGCCCGTGTACCCCTGGAACCAATTTAAAATTGCCTACAGCCATGTGTTATTATTTTAGGCCTTCGATGCCTGTCTGCGGTCACTCCTTCCACTAGGCCTCCACTGGCCACACCACTGCTGCCCGTGTACCCCTGGAACCAATTTAAAATTGCCTACAGCCATGTGTTATTATTTTAGGCCTTCGATGCCTGTCTGCGGTGACTCCTTCCACTAGGCCTCCACTGACCACACCACTGCTGCCCGTGTACCCCTGGAACCAATTTAAAATTGCCTACAGCCATGTGTTATTATTTTAGGCCTTCGATGCCTGTCTGCGGTCACTCCTTCCACTAGGCCTCCACTGACCACACCACTGCTGCCCGTGTACCCCTGGAACCAATTTAAAATTGCCTACAGCCATGTGTTATTATTTTAGGCCTTCGATGCCTGTCTGCGGTCACTCCTTCCACTAGGCCTCCACTGACCACACCACTGCTGCCCGTGTACCCCTGGAACCAACATCAGAAAATATAAAAATAAGTATTTTGCTTATAAAAAAGAAAATACTGGAGAGATATCAAATGCAGACATTTTAACATTAAAAACAAACACATACAACAAAAATCTGGTACAGTACTAAAAATGGCCACCAGCTACAATAACTTTCTCCTGCAAGTAGTTAACTGAAAGGTTTTTTCAATTTTAAACACAGATATGGCATCCACCGAGTGTTGTCCTGTCGCGTCTTCTTTATATTATTGCCAAGAAGATGCAAAACAATGAAAATAATAAAATCATTATTTACCAAAAAAATAGAGTAAGTCAAAACCACATTGCAAATAAACATTCATTACAAATAAAGAAGCAGGGCGCGTCCGAGGGTGAGTATATACCTAATAAGAATATAATCACCCTCGGACGCGCCCTGCTTCTTTCCGACAGCCTTCCTTCCTAAGAATCAGCCCTTCCGTGGTGTAGAGAGAGGGTTTGTTACACTCCAAGGTGTTCCCCAGGTTGCCTTTCCTGAGCTTCGATCTTCCGGCTCTCGTTTAGTAGTTGTTGGAAACTACGCTGCATTAGGCCTACAAATTGGGTATGGGGTGTAGAGAGATGGTGTGTTACACTCCAAGGTGTTCCCCAGGTTTCCTCCTCATTGCTTCGATCTTCCGGCTCTCGTTTAGTAGTTGTTGGAAACTACGCTGCATTAGGCCTACAAATTGGGTATGGGGTGTATTGAGATGGTGTGTTACACTCCAAGGTGTTCCCCAGGTTTCCTCTCCATTGCTTCGATCTTCCGGCTCTCGTTTAGTAGTTGTTGGAAACTACGCTGCATTGGGCCTACAAATTGGGTATGGGGTGTAGAGAGATGGTGTGTTCCACTCCAAGGTGTTCTCCAGGTTGCCTTTCCTGAGCTTCGATCTTCCGGCTCTCGTTTAGTAGTTGTTGGAAACTACGCTGCATTAGGCCTACAAATTGGGTATGGGGTGTAGAGAGATGGTGTGTTCCACTCCAAGGTGTTCCCCAGGTTTCCTCGCCAATGCTTCGATCTTCATGCTCTCGTTTAGTAGTTGTTGGAAACTACGCTGCATTAGGCCTACAAATTGGGTATGGGGTGTAGAGAGATGGTGTGTTCCACTCCAAGGTGTTCTCCAGGTTGCCTTTCCTGAGCTTCGATCTTCCGGCTCTCGTTTAGTAGTTGTTGGAAACTACACTGCATTAGGCCTACAAATTGTGTATGGGGTGTAGAGAGATGGTGTGTTCCACTCCAAGGTGTTCTCCAGGTTGCCTTTCCTGAGCTTCGATCTTCCGGCTCTCGTTTAGTAGTTCTTGGAAACTACACTGCATTAGGCCTACAAATTGGGTATGGGGTGTAGAGAGATGGTGTGTTCCACTCCAAGGTGTTCTCCAGGTTGCCTTTCCTGAACTTCTATCTTCAGGCTCTCATTAAATTGTGGTTAAACGGAACAACTGCATTTGGCGTACTAGTTGGTTTGGGGCCTACTATCGGTGTCTGCCACTCCTTGCTGTTCTCCTGGTTTCCTGTCCTGAAATTCCGTTTTCAGGCGCTCGTTAAGTAGTTGTTAATGTTAGACTGCATTTGGCCTACTAGTTGGGTTGGGGCCTACTATCGGTGTCTGCCACTCCTTGCTGTTCTCCTCCACTGAACAAAGCTGTGCCGCCTGTTTACTACGGTTGCCAATTTTGAACTGCATTTCGACTACTTACTGATTTGGGCCTACTCTCTGTGTCAGCCTCTCATTCCAGTTGTCCTCCACTGCAATGCCCCCTGGTTATTCCTGTGTTACCAATTTTGAACTGCATTTAGCCAACTTTATTCTTTGGGCCTATATCTGTGTTTCCTCCTCATCCTGCCCATTGCCCAGCCAGTGATAGATGAGTCTGCTGGTACATTGACCCATAACGCAACATTCCCCGTGCACGCTACACAACAACATTGTGACCCTGCTGAAAGTCAGGTTGCTCTTCCCGCATACCATACCACCTTACACGGGGACAAAGAGGAAGGTGCAGATGAAAGTGCAGGTTCCTTCATCAGGTGGGGGGAGGAATACTAGTTGGCGACGTCACTGGCACAGGGCCTCTCATAGTACGCAAAAGTGTTGCTGCCGGTGGGAGGCGCCCCCGCCGTGCAAACACACCGCTGTACTTTGAGGGGCCCTGTGCCAGTGCCAATGCCAACGAGTGGGCCCCCCCTGCTTGCTCAGGTTCACAGCACTTGCAAAGTTGAAATACTTACCTCTCCCTGCTCCACTGCCGTGACGTGGTCCAGATTTCCTGGGCCCACTAATTACTTGAACCAGCCCTACCCACCACAACTTTAGCCAAATGACCCCCAATTTCAAATGCCTTCCAATTATTATAAGGTAAATTACGCTTGACAAGCTTCATTAAGAAGAATGGATGGTTTTGACATTAAAATGGGCACTCTAGGTGTTTTCCTGGCCCCCACTCACTGCCGACTATGCTGCCCCATTGACTTGCATTGGGTTTCGTGTTTCGGTCGATCCCGACTTTACGTCATAATCGGCCGATTTCACTCGACCCGACTTTTGAGATAGTCGGGTTTCGCGAAACCCGGCTCGACTCTAAAAAGGTCAAGGTCGCTCAACTCTAGTGGCAATAACAAATATGTGTACTTTTATGGTTTATTTATTTTTTATTCAAAAATTTATTTAGAGATAGAATATATATTGCTTTTTTTATTATTATTTTTGATTTTTCTTAAAATATTTTTACAATTATTTAAAAACATTTTTTTTTACCTTTTTCTAACTTTTTTACTTTGTACTACTATGGGACAATCATTTTTTGCAGGCTGATCACTTCTATAGCATTGAGATGAAGCAGCATCTTCATGCTATAGAAACTGTCAGCTCTGCCCTGACAGACAAACTTGCCCATCATGCACTGGGCATGATCAGCAAGATTTCTAGGTCTGGTGACCCAGATGTCGTCATGACGACATCGGGTCATCATGGCGTCATGCCGCGCGGGTCTCCGATCCAAAGGCAGAGGGGCTGTCAGCCTTCTGACAGCTTCCGGAATCACAGCATCTGGATCACAGCATTTCAGGGGTTTAAGTGCCGGGTGTGGTCTGTGACCACTCCTGGCACCTAGTGTCGGGTGTCAGCTGTCAGAATCAGCTGACACCCAGCGGCAATTGCCCGAGCACTCCCGAACGCACGGGCGATCGCGATCACATAATATTCCATACCTGGTCAAATAGGCCCAGGGCACATGTGCAGAATATAATGTCCGATGTCAGACAGGGGTTAAAGTTATTAGGATATAATAGAGGCAATATTTTAATTTTTAATATTTTTTGATTTGCAGACTGAATGAATTTCCCATCCAGTATTTTGATATCTCAGTAAACTACTGTGATATATCTAATAGCTTTTAGAGTTTTTCTTGGGTAGGAGGAACAATGAGTGCACTCAACTCCTCAACCAGTAGGATTTGGTCGATGAGCTGCTCACTGTCTGTATCCTTATATACATTTATTATACTTTATATATGATCTTGTATTATTTATGATTTACAGTATAGCTTCCTCCTTGTTCAGTACTTTTACAAGTCGTTCATGGCTCAAGTAAAATTTAAAAGCAAGCAAAATGTATGAAGATTTAATTAAAATAGAAATAGAAGTCAATAAAACCTCAAAAACTTCTTTGAAAGCAAAAGCCATGTCTAAAAAAAATGACATCAGGTGTATGTTTTGTCTCTTCATTATTTTTGACCTTTACAACACACTCCAAAAAAAACATTATATTTTGTCTATTTAAACCTTAAACCCATTGCCAGAACGATGTGTCTATGTCAACTCAAGAACAATGACAAATCATTTTTGCAGCCCATGATGATATCTGCCAAACATTTATTAGAGTAGGCGACTCCGGAGCATCCCAAAGGAGCATATCTTATAATTAAACAGGTAGTGAAACATGTGTTTCAGTTTTGCAGCCTGCCTGAGCTTTGGGTGAAAGGGTAGAGACTGAATCTTTTTCAGATAAAACATATTAAATATGATATTTTGTGGTTTGCTGTTTCAGACTTCTCAGGAGATTTCTCCTTTTAACAACCTTCAATTTGACAGATAAAGCACAAGGTAGTAATCATTACTGAAATGGATTTTCTAGCACTACTGGACATCACTTCTAGAAATCAATAATCATTTGAAAGTAACAGGGTGATTAAATGACGGTTGTATTTTCCTTCATGTTGAGTTGTTTGATTTTATATTTTGATTTACAGACGCATATCATGATCCATAAATAATCAGGACCAGTGAGTGATGTATATTAAGGAAGCCGTAAAAATCTAATTTTCATTTTGCAAACATTAATCTTTCAAATGGACTTTTGTAAACTTGAAGTAATGTCCTACACTTATCTAATTGTCGGAAGACTCTTTTTATTGTGCATTTTGTTGTTTTTCTAAGGTTTGGCTTTTAACCAATTAATATGAGGTACATTGTGACCTAAGGTGGATAAACGTACTTTAGCAAGTATTACTCTGTGCTCTTAAAAGCACTATAACATTTTAGTACATTCTTTTTGTGGTTTATTTGTTACAGCCTTTTAAAGAAATACTTTTTTTATTAAGTTTAACTTTGGTTTTTAGACCTTGGCTGCAGTACTTTGTAGCTACTTTTCATGCAACTCTTTAAGAAGCTATCTCATAAAGACAACACTTGTCCATATGCTTTATAAATCCTCTCATAAACATTAGCTAGCTATCAACTGAACAAACATTTACCCGATAATATTTGATACTTCATGGGAGCTGTAGGCTTGGCTGAGCACTTCTGTGTTAGTTTTGAGAGAGTTACTGGCAGAATCATTTGGCATCAGTTTATCTCCCAGAGAATAAGAGAATGGTTGTTGGAAATCCAATGTGCTGGACCCTTCGCCTTCTGACACCATCAAAGAAGCCATCACACACATGAGATCCTCAGCCGATCTCGATGATATCAATGGATTCTGTCAAATTTAGTCTACTCTATGTGGAATCCTTTAGTGAATACCTCTCCAATTAGTGGACAGCCAATAACTAAGAGAGGTTCACATTCCAGCAAGCCATGCATATCCAAATTTCATATAGGAATTTATTAATTTCAATGCCTGATATGAAATACAAAATTTTACCTGCAAGAGCAAGACAAAATTTCACCTTGAAATTATTGCTGATTTTCAAGAATTTTGGAGCTAAAGCTATAGTTAATTACTGGGTTTGATGTATTTAGTCAACATATTCTAGGTTGTTGGGAGTTGCAGTTGTGCAACCTCTGGAGAATGACAGGTTAGCGCATACTAATATAGACTGTCTTTAATTCTTTTCTAGTCTGACAATAGACTGCATGGATGCTTAGGGGAAATTAAATGTCCTTGCCCTTGCATGTTGCTTAAAATGTTTGGTTTTAGATTGTACTGAGGAAATCACACATTGAAATTCCTTAAAGTTTAATCTAAGATGAAACAGTTTTGTATTTTAAGAGTTCTGTAAACTATTGCCAACAAACATAACAAATGTATTTTAATTATAGGAACCATTACTTATTATTTTAATCATGATTCATTTTTGATAGAACATGCACAGGTATTTAATAATGAGCTGAAAGCAGGACATCAAGTGACCACCATCAAACAGCCCATCTTTGGCAATAAGGTATATTGCTGCAGCGCTAGCAACACTCCTCCATGGCACTCTGCATACTAAGTCGACTTCCTTATTAAAATTTCGCAATGCCAAACTCTTGATAATCTTTACAAAAATAGAAGGAAATGGGAAATGAAAGAGGTTGCCCACTTTATTTTTTTAAACCAAACTGTTGGGGGCATGATTTTGTGGAACTTGCAAATACAAAATCATGAAAGGATCCTCTCCTGTGAAGCAGCAGTCATTTGTTAGTGCAGTCAAATTGTCAGCAACTCCACCTGACTAGTATTAAAAATGCACACAGATGAGGCTAGCCTACATTGCCAGTCACACACGGACGTATGATGCAGTGTCTGATTACAGCCCATTGATGACGTCCATGTTATTACATCAGGCAGGCTGCCTAGCACTATAGAAGTGCACCCCACAAGGACAGACACGCAATTCACCCAACCAGCACTAAAAGGTATGCTTGCATCGTGCATACAAATAGAAATATGTGCAATAAAAAGATGGGAAGTGATGTAAAAAATCCATGAGGTATTGATTGATATCTTGGCCAAAGTATACAAGATTCCATAAGACAAGTTTAAGGCCGGTAGCTAAGTGACACAATGACTAATAAAATTGAACCTTGGGCATGGTAAGAACTGTCCTGCTTAGCCTTCTTATGGTTTGGAATATGTATTGAAAGAGAATATGGTAAATAATGCGCCTCCATCAATATAGTTTGATATTGAATTTGATTGTGAATAAACATCTGTATAGACAGTAATAAGGACAACATTCTTATCTACGATGGCATTAGGATAAAGTTAATTATCATCAACCCTTTGAGAAGTAATGGATTTTATATTATCCTTAGATTAGCTATATGTTACTATGACCTATGCCCTTATAGTGTATAAAGGTAAATAATCTATAGCAACCATACGTGCCAATGAATCATGGTAATTGTTTCCAACTACCCTTTTTATTTACAGAATGCATTTGCCTGGATGTATGAGGCTTTTACTGATGTGTGGTTTGGGCGCATGTAATATTAGACTTTATTTCATACATCTAGAAATAGAATCGATAAATGTAACTTATGTAGTGCCCTGAATAAAGCCGCTATTTCTATTGATTTATATCTAGATTTAATTGACCAGGACACAGTGTTATTTTTCCCCTATTCACCTAAACCATAGATAAGTAAACAATAGCACACTTCATGGAAGAATAGTTTATTTACTTCAACTGAGTCATAATCTTGTTTTTCTGCAAAATTTTTTACAGCGTGAGAAATATGTCATAGCATTTCAGCTTCATCCAATCTACACACAGTCTTCAAAGAAATATGTGCATTCTTGCAAATGCATGTCCTTGAATATATTACTTCTGGCCTACATTTAGAACCAAGAACACATTGATGTAATAAGTCGATTAATTAGCAACTCCTTTCTGGTTCTATGAATGGCGATTTGGCTTCTATAGAAGTATGTAAATAAATTATTCACTTATGGAAATTAATATCTAAGATCATGAACTAGTTCACAGTAATGGAAATGCTTCCTGTTTCCTTATTAATCTCTTTATAATTTTTTTTATAAATTTGCCTAGATGATTGGTGTTAATATAATCCTGAATATGGCTTAATTGGATAAAAATTAGGTCAGACTGGTGTTAAGAAAAAAAAAAGCCGATTTACGTTATATTTACACATGGCAGAAATGTCTGCCACAAATCCATCATGTGTGAAATATAAATATATATAATATATAGCTATGGGAAATACTTAAATGGGTTTTTGGAAATCTTAAAAGGAATCAGTCAATAAGCTCAACCCGCCCCCCCCCCCCCCCCCCCGGCCACACACACACCAAATATATGGACATGCAGGTCTTTGAAAGTTAAATTCATTGATGCCTTTATATCTTATATCTGTCACTGTATTTTAACTTGTATGCAAGTTAGGCTTTAAGTTCTTTGGGCATGACAAAGTACATTCTGAGCCTCTGCCTCATGAGGTTGTTTCTCCACCCAGCCTCATCCTCTTTAGTTTGATTGGTAGTTTACCATCTGATTTTCTTGCCTGGTGTCTGACTTTACTCGGGCGAGCAATAGAGTTCACGTTCCCACAGGCTAAGATCACAGGCTAAGGTCACAACATATTGACATCACGATTTTAGCCTTGAACTTGGAATACCGACTTTAGAGCAGGTCTGTCAGCAGTGACTATGCTTGAAAAATCCCTGTGCATGAGCATCATAAGGTCGAGACATGCGAGATGTGTGCTACAATGTTGCGATGGAGAAGGACTGGTTGCAGCCAAAATACAGACCTAGTGTGAAAATGTCTGACGTTTCAGTGTGTGGCGGCGGTGAGCAGTGAGGTGAATATTACTTGTTTGTTTTTGTTCTACATCTCACAATAATTATGTTCTGAGGTCTGGAGAGATTCCAAAATATAATAAAGAACATTCAATTTGCAGAAAAGAAATTCACTGCAAATCAAATGTCTTTATAAAATCTGTGCAATTTGGCAAATTTAAATTTCATCAAATCTTCTCAACTCTAGTTGCAGTTATCACTTGGATAGACAGGAGCATCATTATTGCAGCCAGGTAAACAACGACTAGCAGAGAACACTTGGTCTAAAGTTGTGGCCAATTGAACAGGTGAGTGTATGGTCTTCTGTTACTTCCCTTTGACCAAATTTTGTAGGCTATCAGAAAACCCCTTTAATAATTCAAATGATCCATTTCGGACCTCAAATATTTGATATATGAAAAAATTATATAAATATCATATACTGTATTTTGATATCAAAGTATAATAAACCCATCACCAATGTTTTGGGCACCGGTGCTCAGGAAGGATATAATGGAACTAGAGAGAGTACAAAGGAGGGCAACAAAATTAATAAAGGGGATGGGAGAACTACAATACCCAGATAGATTAGCGAAATTAGGATTATTTAGTCTAGAAAAAAGACGACTGAGGAGCGATCTAATAACCATGTATAAGTATATAAGGGTACAATACAAATATCTCGCTGAGGATCTGTTTATACCAAGGAAGGTGACGGGCACAAGGGGGCATTCTTTGCGTCTGGAGGAGAGAAGGTTTTTCCACCAACATAGAAGAGGATTCTTTACTGTTAGGGCAGTGAGAATCTGGAATTGCTTGCCTGAGGAGGTGGTGATGGCGAACTCAGTCGAGGGGTTCAAGAGAGGCCTGGATGTCTTCCTGGAGCAGAACAATATTGTATCATACAATTATTAGGTTCTGTAGAAGGACGTAAATCTGGGGATTTATTATGATGGAATATAGGCTGAACTGGATGGACAAATGTCTTTTTTCGGCCTTACTAACTATGTTACTATGTTACTATGTTACTAATGTGACAATGCTCACCAGATGCCTAAACGTAGAATACAACGACACATGGTAATACACTTTTATTGTTTCTCATAGTCAGCTGTAACAAGTGTAAAATGTAATATTAATTTTAAAGATAACTGAGGTGGGCAATTTAAAACTAGAATAAAAGAAATGTAGGATGGGGGGTCATTCAAGTAATATGTGCTGATGGCATTCCAACAAGTGACCCTGTTTTATTTCATTTAGAAGCAGTAAATCAGATTAGACAGGCTGTACAATGTACTATCGAAACTGGCTGATCAGTAGCAGCATGTGATTATTCATAAACCCCACAGTTTAGCTGCGCAATATTCCACTCCAGATTGTTAGACATCGCAATAGGCTGTTGGTGTTTACTGTGGTTATGATGAACTGAGAGTTAATAAATTTGCTTTGACAAGAAGACATTTGGTGAAAGCTGATTCTGTCTTTAAAACAAAAGGCTAAAACATTCCAAGCATCTGTCAACATCTTCTCATGAAATACTTAATCAGCTCTCAAGTACATGCAAACACATTATACGGATAATAGATTTTTTTTAATTGTATTATGTAAATTATAGAGCAGACCTTTACATTCATTAATTTTTTCCATCACTTATCTCAAGATGCTGCTGAGCAAAAATCCCGATTGTATAAATTAGATTTGTCAGAATTCCCTTGAGACAGAATTTGTAGTAATTTCTCAGGTAGATGTAATTCATAATACACAAACTGAAGAATGGTGACTCATTGATGTTGAAAGTTGACAAATAATCCAAGAATGAAGGCACTAAAATAAAGCATGATCTGCACAGCAATTCACTAGTACATGCTTTTTATTTCTCATTCAATTGTTATTTTCCCATTTTAGCATTGTCAATTAAATTTCTTACCAGCTGGTCTTCTTAAAGGGAATTTTTCAGTAAGATGAACTTCCCCAAGCCACATTTATGAGCATCCAGATCTTTAAAGAAGCATCAAACTATTTATCCTCTTAACCCCTTAATGACGAGGGGTATTTCAGTTTTTAATTTTTTGCTTTTTGCGCCCCTTCTTCCCGTAGCCATAACTTTTTATTTCTTGGTCAATATGGCAATATGAGGGTTTGATTTTTGTGGGACAAGTTGTACTTTTGAACAACACAATTGGTTTTAACATTTTGTATACTCAAAAATGGGGGAAAAAATTCTAAGCGTGGTGAAACTGCAAAAAACATGCAATTCCACAGTTATCACTTTTTTTTACCATGTTCACTAAATGCTAAAACTAACTATTCAATATTATTCACCAGGTCATTACGAGTTCACAGGCACCAAACATGTATAGGCTCTTTTTTATCTACCATATATACTCGTGTATAAGCCGAGTTTTTCAGCACATTTTTTTATGCTGAAAATGTCCCTTTCAGCTTATACATGAGTCACCGTACAGAAAGTTGGCGGGGGAATGGGGTGGCAGACCAGTGGGTGCAAGAAGCCGGCACACACATCATACTCACCTACCTGCGCTCCCTGCTTGTACTGCATCTCATTCAGACCGTTGGCGCCTGAAGTTATTCCTGCAGAGTGATAACGTGGTACCGCTCAT
Organism: Ranitomeya imitator; assembly: GCF_032444005.1. Classification (NCBI taxonomy): domain Eukaryota; kingdom Metazoa; phylum Chordata; class Amphibia; order Anura; family Dendrobatidae; genus Ranitomeya; species Ranitomeya imitator. The sequence goes on along the minus strand of NC_091286.1, from coordinate 323,262,773 downwards.
TAAGGTAACGAATATGGACATGTCTCCACTCCCATAGGCGTGGAGTGCATATTCTTTACCTTATTGAGCGGTACCACATGACCAATGAGCACAGGTAGAGCTGCAGGCAGGCACTGGCAGCCAGAACGAGATGCAGTGCCATCACTGAGGGCGCACAGGTAGGTGATTAGGAAGTTTTGTTTTTTTTTTTCAATAGGAAACATGCACACAGGGAAGGGAAATAAGGAGGCATGCATACAGGGATGGAACTGGGAGGCATTTATACCAGAATAGGGAAAGGGGAGGCATGCATACAGGGATGGAATGGGGTAGGCATGCAGACTGGGGCAGGGATGGGGAGGCATGCAGACAGGGGTAAGGATGGGGAGGCATTCATACCAGAACAAGGAAGGGGGAGGCATGCATACGATGACAGGTACAGACGAGGCATGCAAACAGGGACAGGGATGGGAAGGCATTCATACAGGACAGGGAATAGGGGGGGCCATGCATACAGGACAAGATGGGGGAGTCACACATAGCAGGACAGGGATTAGGAGACAATGCATACCCGGCTTATACTGGAGTCAATAAGCTTACCCAGTTTTCCTTGGCAAAAAGTAGATGCCTCAAATTATACTCAGGTTGGCTTATACTCAAGTATATATGGTAAGTGGTGAAAAAAATTCCAAAATGAGTACAAATAAATAAATAAAAAATTTTGGTGCCATTTCTGAGACCTGCAGCGTCATTATTTTTCATGATATGGGGCTGGGTGAGGGTTTATTTTTTGTGCACCAAGCTAATGTTTTTATTGATACCATTTTGGTGTACAGTCATGGACAAAAATTTTGAGAATGAGATAAATATTAATTTTTCCAAAGTCTACTGCTTCATTTTTTCTAATGGCAATTTGCATATACTCCTGAATGTCAGAGTGATCAGCTTAACAGCAATTACTGTACTTGCAAAGTCAATATTTGCCCAGAAAATGAACTTTAACCCCCAAAACACATTTCAACATCATTGCAGTCCTGTCATAAAAGTAGCAGCTAACATCGTTTTAGTGATTGATCCATTAACACAGGCAGGTGTGGGTGTTGATGAGGACAGGGCTGGCGATCAATCAGTCATGATTAAGAATGACATCAATGAACACTTTAAAAGGAGGCTGGTGCTTGGCATCATTGTTTCTCTTCAGTTAACCATGGTTATCTCTAAAGAAACACATGCAGCCATCATTGCACTGCACAAAAATGGCCTAACAGAGAAGAGTATCGCAGCTACAAAGATTGCACCTCAGTCAACAATCTATCGCATCATCAAGAACTTCAAGGAGAGAGATTTCATTGTTGTCAAAAAGACTCCAGGGCGCCCAAGAAAGACCAGCAAGGCCAGGACGGTATCTTAAAACTGTTTCAGCTGCAGGATTGGACTACCAGCAGTGCCGAGCTTGCTCAGGAATGGCAGCAGGCTGGTGTGAGTGCTTCTGCACGCACTGTGAGGTGGAGACTCTTTGAGCAAGGCCTGGTTTCAAGGAGGGCAGCAAAGAAGCCACTTCTCTCCAGAAAAAACATCAGGAACCGACTGATTCTGCAAAAGGTACAGGGAGTGGACTGCTGAGGACTGGGGCAAAGTCATTTTCTCTGATGAATCCCCTTTTCGATTGTTTGGGACATCTGGAAAACAGCTTATTCAGAGAAGAAGAGGTGAGCGCTACCACCAGTCTTGTCTCATGCCAACTGTAAAGCATCCTGAAGCCATTCATGTGTGGGGTTGCTTCTCAGCCAAGGGAATCGGCTCACTCACAGTCTTGCCTAAAAACACAGCCATGAATAAAGAATGGTACTAGAATGTCCTCCAAGAGCAACTTCTCCCAACCGTCCAAGAGCAGTTTGGCGCCCAACAATGCCTTTTCCAGCATGATGGAGCACCTTGCCATAAAGCAATGGTGATAACTAAATGGCTCATGGAACAAAACATAGAGATTTTGGGTCCATGGCCTGGAAACTCCCCAGATCTTAAGCCCATTGAGAACTTGTGGTCAATCATCAAGAGACGGGTGGACAAACAAAAACCAACAAATTCTGGCAAAATCCAAGCATTGATTATGCAAGAATGGACTGCTATCAGTCAGGATTTGGTCCAGAAGTTGATTGAGAGCATGCCAGGGAGAATTGCAGAGGTCTTGAAGAAGAAGGGTCAACACTGCAAATATAGACTTGCTGCATTAACTCATTCTAACTGTCAATATAACCTATTGGTACTCATAATATGATTGCAATTATATTTCTGTATGTGATATAAACATCAGACAAACACTAATAAAAACCAGAGGGCAGCAGATCATGTGAAAATATAATTTTGGTGTCATTCTCAAAAATTTTGGCCATGACTGTAGATATGATCTTTTGATCGCCCATAATTGCTTTTTATTGCAATATAGCAGCAACCAAAAAAACATAATTGTGGCATTTTTCGCTTTTTTCTCATTATGCCACTTAGCAATCGGGTTAATTCTTTTTCGTATTGATAGATCGAGCGAATCTGAATGCGGCAATACCAATATGTGATGTGTTTGATTTTTTTATTGTTTTATTTTGAATGGAGCAAAAGGGGGGTAATTTGAATCTTTATATAGAAGCTGCAGTACTTTAATCACCTCGACTACACGCTGGCGATGATCAGATCGCCTGTGTGTAGCAGAAATGCTCACTTGCTATGAGCGCCGACCACAGGGCAGCGCTCATAGGCATCTAGCAATGACAACCACAGAGGTCTGCAGGAGACCTCTGATTGTCATGCCGACTCATCAGTGACCCGCGATCATGTGACAGGGTCACCGATGGGCGGGATGAGTGGCGCGCTTATGGTAAGCATGAGTTAAATGACGCTGTCAGAGATTGACAGTGGCATTTAACTAGTTAACAGTGCAGGTGGATCGTGATTCCACCTGCAGCTATTGTGAGCACATGTCAGCTGTATAGATGAGCTGTCATGTGCCTGAAAAGGTGCGGGCTTTGCGCTGAAGCCTGCATCAAACGGTGAGTCCGACATGGGTGTAATATTACGCCCAATGTCGAAAAGGTCTTAATATATTGGAATAATCATATTGTATGGCACTGTGTACTTACAATTGCTCATTTTGCCCTTCTACCCTGTTAGTTATTCTCTTTTCCATAAGGTCTACGACATCATGTGATTAAAAACAGACTAGCTGAATCATCTCTATGTAGAAACAGGAAGTCTATTTTCCCTGCTTCAGTCATCACTAGAACTTCAATTTTACATCATTGCAAAGTCCCAAAGTTGCTATGTTAAGCGGCAATGATTTCCTCTTCTTGTGTGCATTCCTGCACTGGTCCTCAGAACACAGTAGGCTAGAGCACAAAAAACTTGCCACAGGCAAGTCCCAGAGCTTGAGCATCTCATTAACTTAAAACTGCAAACCCAGATTAAACAAGAGCCACAAGATGGATTTCTTCAACCCAGGTATCTTTTTAGTCAGTGTAACAGCACCAACCTGATGATGCTTGTCGTTTACTTAGCAAAATCCTGATGTCAGGTTCGCTTTAGGCATTATACAGTGCTCACTAGAGTCAATGAGTTATCTGTGTTATGCAGGACAGAACAGGTCCTCCAGTCCTAAAGAATTGCTACTGTCCACTATGCAGATACCAATCAACTCAGAATTCCCTTACCATGTATATAAAAATATCATAAAATGTATCGAGTTAAAGTTATAAGGGCCGGAAACACTAATAAAGGTTACCAATGCCAAATATCAGAGATGATCCAAGTAGAGCACAGCTGGAAAATAGAAGAACAATTTTAAGCATTATAATAATTTTGATAGGAAATAAATGCATGACATGAGGTTGAACCACTGTTTGAAAGACCCTACTCCGCTTACAATTAGTTTTCCAAGGCATATTTTTTTCATACTGCATGTGGTGTATTATCTGAATGAATATTGCAATGTTTTCTTCACACATTCATATCTGAAACAACCATATGTTTCACAAAGAGTTTTGCCATTTTTTCCCCTCAAACATGACAGTCAAAGTAATGTCAGATGGTACTTTCAGTACCTATGATCATTTCAAGCTCTGTTGAACTGCTGAAAAGCTACCACTTAACAGATTAGTAGAACTTCAGGTGAAAAACAAAAACACATAAAAGTTTGAAGAATTACAGTCTGTTCCAGTGTACAACTAAGGTTTTCATTGCAGAGCTGTTGGCAGGTGTAATGTAAGGCAAATCAGTCTCCCTATTTTAAAGCGCATAAAATCCTTTTCTAAAAATGCAATAATTATCTTTATTAGACCTCATCTTCACTTCTGTGTTTAACCCCTTAACGACCAGGTTTTTTTGGGGGGTTTTGCTTTTTCATTTTTTGCTCCCCCTTTTTCCCAGAGCCATAACTTTTTTAGTTTTTTTGTCAATATGGCCATGTGAAAGCTTGTTGTTTGTGGGACGAGTTGTACTTTTGAAAGACATCGTTGGTTTTACCATGTCGCGTAATAGAAAACGAGAAAAAAAATTCCAAGTTCCCCCGTGCGGTGAAATTTCAAAAAAAAGTGCAATCCACATTTATTTTTTGCTTGGCTTTTTTACTAGGTTTGCTAAATGCTAAAACTGACCTACCATTATGATTCTCCAGGTCATTTCGAGTTCATAGACACTAAACATGTCTAGGTTATTTTTTTATCTAAGTGGTGAAAAAAAATTCTAAACTTTGTTAAAAAAAAATTGTGCCATTTTCCAATACCCATAGCGTCTCCATTTATTGTGATCTCGGGTTGGGTGAGGGCTTATTTTTTGCATGCCGAGCTGATGTTTTTAATAATACCATTTTGGTGCAGGTACAATCTTTTGATTGCCCGTTATTGCATTTTAATGCAATGTTGTGGCGACAAAAAAACATAATTCTGGCTTTTTGACTTTTTTCTCGCTATGCCTGTTAGCAATCAGGTTAATCCTTTTCTTTTATTGAAAGATTGGGTGATTATGAATGCGGCAATACCAAATATGTGTAAGTTTGATTGTTTTTTATTGTTTTATTTTGATAGGGGTGAAAGGGGGATGATTTGAACTTTTATACTTTTTATTTTTTATATTTTTAAAAACATTTTTTTTAACTTTTGGCATGCTTCAATAGCCTCCATGTGTTACGGTGGGCGAAACGCACTAAATAAATTATAATAATGAAGTGTGTTCGCCACTCGGGGTCCACCATGCAGAGATGGTATACTGCAGCTAAAAGGAAAATGGCAAGACTTGCAGCGCGTGAAACAGACTCGCACAGAGTTAACATCAATCAGTGGAGCAGCATGTGGCTGTGCCAATCACACACAGCAATGGAAAAAGCTCTGCTGCAGAGCTGTGTTATATTCTAACACACGAAAAGATTGGAGTTCCATACACATAAGGATATAATAAAAAGTAAATAACCTTTATTGAAAAATACAAAAAACATACAACAATATGAATAAAAAGGACAAAAAACACCTAGTTGGGAGACCAGTAAAACCTCAGCACAATTAATGAGTACATGTACACTCTCACCAAGATATAATATGTATACTGCTCTATGATAATTATATAGCACCCAGTTAATATAACCACAGTGTACGTAAAGATCACTGAGTGCCTACATATCCATGTGTGCCCTGGTGTATGTCAAAGTGACCAGCACACCAAAAAAGGGAGATAGAGCAGTCTTAGTGTATCAAATAGAAGATTATCTTACCCATGGTGGAGGAAATTAAAGTGCCGAGGTGCCAGATCGACCCCCCTAAAAACCTTTTATTGTATTTTTCAATAAAGGTTATTTACTTTTTATTATATCCCTATGTGTATGGAACTCCAATCTTTTCGTGTGTTAGAATGTATTTTGGGAGTATACACCTATTAATCCTCTAAAATATATGGGTATATACATTCATTCAATTTGACAGTAATTGCATTATATGGGACCCATGTTCTTCTCTGTGAGTTTCTATATAGAGCTGTGTTATAGGCACACAGCAGCAGAGAGTATAGACGCTAATGCAAACCCTGTTGACTTCACAGGAGTTCGTTTACCCTGAGTCAAGAGAACCGGTAGTGGACTCCATACACACACAGAACTCCTCACTGGAGGGGCCGGTATTCTAAAGGCACTAGCGCCTGCCCTGATTACAACTACACAAGATCCTCTCCGGTTAAGCCAGAATTCTAAAGGCACTGAGCCTGCCTTAGCACATGCAACAGAGTTCACACTACCGAAAGGTTCCACAAACACACCAAACAGAAATGATCTTAGCATACTGATGGGTGCGCCAAAGATGCTTTTATAGTTTCTGTCAATCAGAAAGGACCTTGCTCACTGGGCAATCTGGAGCAAGACCAGGACCTGAGCATGTGAGAGGCGACCAACAATGGGAAGTTGACCCACAAGCATGCTCAGTAGAGTGAAACCTGGACTTAGTCTCAGGAGTAACTGCACACTGCTGAGAATAGCCAGTTACTATAGCTGAACCTGGAGAGGCAGCAGTAACCAAGCTTACAGACAATCTCTGAGCAAGATGCTGAGACTGATGTCTTTGCTCAGCAGCATTCACTGCGGTGGAGACTGAATAGGAGACCACAGGAGAAGACAAGGCTTGGGATCCCTCCTATGCAGAGGGAGAATCCGATCACCTAACATTACCCCCCTCCCTGTGGACCTAACCACGCTTAAAGGCCACAATAAGCTGGGGGGCACAAATGTGCTCAACCAGCTCCCGGGCCTGGCAGAGACAAATTGCCGTAGGTACGTGACCAGAGTCTGATTGGTCCTCTCTACCAATCCATTCATCTCGGGATGATAAGCTGAAGAGAGATTAAGCTCAGTACTGAGCAGACGACAAAGCTCTCTCCAGAACTGAGAAGGGAACTGTAGACCCCTGTCGCTAACTGTTTTGTCAGGCATCCCATGAAGACAGAAAACATGCCTCACAAAAAGTGCAGCCAAAGCCCTTGCCGACGGTACATGTGGAAGAGGGACAAGATGTACCATCTTAGAAAAATGGTCGGTAACTACCCATATGACAGTGTTATTATGGGACTTGGGCAAACCCACAATGAAGTCCATTCTGACCATCTCCCAGGGCCTATCTGCCACCAGCAGGGGATATAACAAGCCAGCTGGCCTCTGTCGAGAAGGCTGATTCTTGACGCAGGAGACACACGCCTGGACATAGTACCTAATGTCAGATGCCATTCTGGGCCACCAATATGACCTCGCCAAAAGCTCAGAGGTCCTTTTGCTCCTGAAATGTCCATCCAACTTAGACGTGTGAGCCCAAGAGAGGACATCCAGCCACAGATTTGATGGTACCAGAGTCTTGCCAGGAGGCACTGACTCAAGCAAAGCCGGAGCTACAGTACGCAGACTCTAAAATGGAACAATAAGCCGAGGCTTGTCTCTCTCCTCAGATGAGACAACAGAACGAGAAAGAGCATCGGCCCTTAAATTCATAGTAACATAGTAACATAGTTAGTAAGGCCGAAAAAAGACATTTGTCCATCCAGTTCAGCCTATATTCCATCATAATAAATCCCCAGATCTACGTCCTTCTACAGAACCTAATTGTATGATACAATATTGTTCTGCTCCAGGAAGACATCCAGGCCTCTCTTGAACCCCCCGACTGAGTTCGCCATCACCACCTCCTCAGGCAAGCAATTCCAGATTCTCACTGCCCTAACAGTAAAGAATCCTCTTCTATGTTGGTGGAAAAACCTTCTCTCCTCCAGACGCAAAGAATGCCCCCTTGTGCCCGTCACCTTCCTTGGTATAAACAGATCCTCAGCGAGATATTTGTATTGTCCCCTTATATACTTATACATGGTTATTAGATCGCCCCTCAGTCGTCTTTTTTCTAGACTAAATAATCCTAATTTCGCTAATCTATCTGGGTATTGTAGTTCTCCCATCCCCTTTATTAATTTTGTTACCCTCCTTTGTACTCTCTCTAGTTCCATTATATCCTTCCTGAGCACCGGTGCCCAAAACTGGACACAGTACTCCATGTGCGGTCTAACTAGGGATTTGTACAGAGGCAGTATAATGCTCTCATCATGTGTATCCAGACCTCTTTTAATGCACCCCATGATCCTGTTTGCCTTGGCAGCTGCTGCCTGGCACTGGCTGCTCCAGGTAAGTTTATCATTAACTAGGATCCCCAAGTCCTTCTCCCTGTCAGATTTACCCAGTGGTTTCCCATTCAGTGTGTAATGGTGACATTGATTCCTTCTTCCCATGTGTATAACCTTACATTTATCATTGTTAAACCTCATCTGCCACCTTTCAGCCCAAGTTTCCAACTTATCCAGATCCATCTGTAGCAGAATACTATCTTCTCTTGTATTAACTGCTTTACATAGTTTTGTATCATCTGCAAATATCGATATTTTACTGTGTAAACCTTCTACCAGATCATTAATGAATATGTTGAAGAGAACAGGTCCCAATACCGACCCCTGCGGTACCCCACTGGTCACAGCGACCCAGTTAGAGACTATACCATTTATAACCACCCTCTGCTTTCTATCACTAAGCCAGTTACTAACCCATTTACACACATTTTCCCCCAGACCAAGCATTCTCATTTTGTGTACCTACCTCTTGTGCGGCACGGTATCAAACGCTTTGGAAAAATCGAGATATACCACGTCCAATGACTCACCGTGGTCCAGCCTATAGCTTACCTCTTCATAAAAACTGATTAGATTGGTTTGACAGGAGCGATTTCTCATAAACCCATGCTGATATGGAGTTAAACAGTTATTCTCATTGAGATAATCCAGAATAACATCCCTCAGAAACCCTTCAAATATTTTACCAACAATAGAGGTTAGACTTACTGGACTATAATTTCCAGGTTCACTTTTAGAGCCCTTTTTGAATATTGGCACCACATTTGCTATGCGCCAATCCTGCGGAACAGACCCTGTCGCTATAGAGTCCCTAAAAATAAGAAATAATGGTTTATCTATTAGATTACTTAGTTCTCTTAGTACTCGTGGGTGTATGCCATCCGGACCCGGAGATTTATCTATTTTAATCTTATTTAGCCGGTTTCGCACCTCTTCTTGGGTTAGATTGGTGACCCTTAATATAGGGTTTTCATTGTTTCTTGGGATTTCACCTAGCATTTCATTTTCCACCGTGAATACCGTGGAGAAGAAGGTGTTTAATATGTTAGCTTTTTCCTCGTCATCTACAACCATTCTTTCCTCACTATTTTTTAAGGGGCCTACATTTTCAGTTTTTATTCTTTTACTATTGATATAGTTGAAGAACAGTTTGGGATTAGTTTTACTCTCCTTAGCAATGTGCTTCTCTGTTTCCTTTTTGGCAGCTTTAATTAGTTTTTTAGATAAAGTATTTTTCTCCCTATAGTTTTTTAGAGCTTCAATGGTGCCATCCTGCTTTAGTAGTGCAAATGCTTTCTTTTTACTGTTAATTGCCTGTCTTACTTCTTTGTTTAGCCACATTGGGTTTTTCCTATTTCTAGTCCTTTTATTCCCACAAGGTATAAACCGCTTACAGTGCCTATTTAGGATGTTCTTAAACATTTTCCATTTATTATCTGTATTCTTATTTCTGAGGATATTGTCCCAGTCTACCAGATTAAGGGCATCTCTAAGCTGGTCAAACTTTGCCTTCCTAAAGTTCAGTGTTTTTGTGACTCCCTGACAAGTCCCCCTAGTGAAAGACAGGTGAAACTGTACAATATTGTGGTCGCTATTTCCTAGATGCCCGACCACCTGCAGATTTGTTATTCTGTCAGGTCTATTAGATAGTATTAGGTCTAAAAGTGCTGCTCCTCTGGTTGGATTCTGCACCAATTGTGAAAGATAATTTTTCTTGGTTATTAGCAGAAACCTGTTGCCTTTATGGGTTTCACAGGTTTCTGTTTCCCAGTTAATATCCGGGTAGTTAAAGTCCCCCATAACCAGGACCTCATTATGGGTTGCAGCTTCATCTATCTGCTTTAGAAGTAGACTTTCCATGGTTTCTGTTATATTTGGGGGTTTGTAACAGACCCCAATGAGAATTTTGTTACCATTTTTCCCTCCATGAATTTCGACCCATATGGACTCGACATCCTCATTTCCTTCGCTAATATCCTCCCTTAAAGTGGACTTTAGACAAGACTTTACATAGAGACAAACCCCTGCTCCTCTCCGATTTTTACGATCCTTTCTAAACAGACTGTAACCCTGTAAGTTAACAGCCCAGTCATAGCTTTCATCTAACCATGTCTCGGTTATTCCCACTATGTCAAAGTTACCTGTAGATATTTCTGCTTCTAGTTCTTCCATCTTGTTTGTCAGGCTTCTGGCGTTTGCAAGCATGCAGTTTAGAGGATTTTGTTTTGTTCCAATCTCCTCGCTGTGGATTGTTTTAGAAATGTTCTTACCTCCCTTCTGAGTTTGTTTTCCTGGATCTTCTTTGTTCAAGTCTAATGTTTTTCTTCCCGTCCCCTCTTCTTCTAGTTTAACGCCCTCCTGATGAGTGTAGCGAGTCTTCTGGCGAATGTGTGTTTCCCAGGTTTGTTGAGGTGTAGTCCGTCTCTGGCGAGGAGTCCATCGTACAAGTAATTCACACCGTGGTCCAGGAATCCGAATCCTTGTTGTCTGCACCATCGTCTTAGCCAGTTGTTTGCATCAAGGATCCTGTTCCATCTCCTGGTGCCATGCCTGTCTACTGGAAGGATAGAAGAAAAAACTACCTGTGCATCCAGTTCCTTTACTTTCTTCCCCAACTCTTCAAAGTCTTTGCAGATTGTCGGTAGGTCCTTCCTTGCCGTGTCATTGGTGCCAACATGTATCAGAAGAAATGGGTGGACGTCCTTGGAGCTGAAGAGCTTTGGTATCCTATCGGTCACATCCTTGATCATCGCACCTGGAAGGCAGCATACTTCTCTTACAGTTATGTCCGGTCTGCAGATGGCTGCTTCTGTGCCTCTCAGTAGTGAGTCTCCCACCACCACCACTCTTCGTTGCTTCTTGGCTGTACTTTTTGCTGTCACTTGTTGCTGTGTGCCCTTTTCTTTTTTGCTTGCTGGTATTGCTTCATCCTTAGGTGTGCCATCTTCATCCTCTACAAAGATTTGATATCGGTTCTTCAGTTGTGTGGTTGGTGATTTCTCTATGGTCTTCTTGCTTCTTTTGGTCACATGCTTCCACTCATCTGCTTTTGGAGGTTCTCTGACACTTTTTTCACCTTCTGTGACCAGTAGAGATGCTTCTGTTCTGTCTAGAAAGTCTTCATTCTCTTTGATGAGTTTCAAAGTTGCTATTCTTTCTTCCAGACCCCGCACCTTTTCTTCTAAAAGGGCCACTAGTCTACACTTCTGACAGGTGAAATTTAATTCTTCTTCTGGTCGATCTGTGAACATGTAGCACATGCTGCAGCTCACCATGTAGGTTGTCACATCTGCCATGTTGCTCCTAGATCCTGCTGACTTGCTGTGTGTTTTCCTTCTTGTGTAATCTACTCAGCCAAGCTCTCTTGCAATAATGTCCTACAGGCAAAAATTTGCGCGCCGTCAGGCGCGCGGTTTGGTGATTCTTTCCAAGCAGCTGGTCCCGGCTGTACCCAACGATCTTCTAGCTTAGGGAGACTCTTCGCTTTCCATTTCCCCGGAGAGAAAATGGAGGGTGAAATTAAACCGGGAGAAAAACAAGGACCATCTGGTCTGGCGAGAGTTCAAGCGCTGAGCCGTCTGTAGATACAGCAGATTTTTGTGGTCGGTGAAAACTTGGAAAGGGTATTGAGCCCCTTTTAGGAGATGTCTCCACTCATAGAAGGCTCACTTCATAGCCAGAAACTCCCTGTTCCCGATGGAATAATTCTTCTCCACCGATGCGAAGGTCTTGGAATAGAAGAAACATGGATGTTTCTGACCTTGAGCATCTTTCTGATACAGAACTGCTCCAGCACCAACGGAAGAGACATCCACCTCCAATATGAAGGGTTTATCTCATTCGGGGCAATATAGCATGGGAGCCCTGGCATAATGGGACTTCACAGAAGTAAAAGCCTTGGAGACCTCTTCCGACCACAGCTTGGGATTAGCTCCCTTTTAGGTGAGGGCTACCAAAGGCGCTACTGAGGTAGAGAAGTGAGAGATGAACTGATGATAATAGTTAATGAACCCCATAAAGCACTGCACTGCTTTAAGGGAATGTGGTTCCTGCCAGTTCATCACAGACTCTAGTTTGAAAGTATCCTGTTGTGAATTCTGTGGTCAGGCTCCCTCCTGTGGTCATGAGTGGTACTTCGGCTGGTTCTGTCCATGAGCTTCCCTAGGTGGATGTGAGTGGGGCTGCGGCTTCTGAGTTTCCTTCCTCAGGTGACGAGGTTAAGTCATTAGGTGCTGTTCTATTTAACTCCACCTAGTTCTTTGTTCCTGGCCTCCAGTCAATGTTCCAGTATTGGTCTTGCTCTCTCCTGGATAGTTCTTGTGGCCTGTCTGCCCTGCATAAGCTAAGTTCTGCTTGTGTTACTTTTGTTTGCTATTTTTTCTGTCCAGCTTGCTATATTGGTTTGTTTTGCTTGCTGGAAGCTCTGGGACGCAGAGGGAGCACCTCCGTACCGTTAGTCGGTGCGGTGGGTCTTTTTGCGCCCTCTGCGTGGTTGTTTGTAGGTTTTTGTGCTGACCGCATGTTAGGACTGGCGGAACGCACCAAGAAAGATGTAATAGATGCGTTCGCAGTCCGGGGTCCACCGTGCAGGTAAAAACCTGCTGCTAGTAAATGGCAGCGTAATATGGCGGTGGAAGCGAACCCGGTAAAACCACAGGTCCGCAATACCGCACTAAAGAGTGCAAGCAAGGAGTCAGCGAACACAACCCCAAGACACAGGATTGAAGTCCGATTAGACCACTTGCTGACACAACACCGCAACAGGGTGTGTTAGGCAACTCTTATAATTAGAGCACCGAAGTGCGAACTGTGCAGTGCTGGCAGGCACCACTAAGCACCCAGACGTGGGTCAGGAAGCGCACTACTGGTGCGTGGCGCCGCACTGGCGGTCACAGCAATAGACGCTGATACGTGTGTGACACGTTGAGTGATTAGTCGGGCGCTAGATAGCAGCCATACTCCATACGCGAATAGTCATACAATAGGGTAGGGGTATTTAATGAACAACTTGCACTCACAACAAACACACGTATTCAATTGTAAGACAATACTAGCGCATGGCCGTGCGGTCATGCGCAGTTTATATAGCAGCAGCACAGGAAGTGGCTACAGTACCTTTGCCCTTCCAAGACCTGCCAAAAGGACCAATGGAATGTGCTGCAGAGCCTGAGCACATGACCCTCGATCTCCAACGGGAGATCTTACCCTGGACATGCTCAGTACGTGCAGACAAGGACTTAGTCCCAGAGAAGTCCGCTCGCTGCTGACGAGCACTGACTTTAATGGCAGAGGCTGGAGAAGCAGCAGTAACTCTCAGAACAGAGTGAGAATGAGCAAGACGCTGGGACCGACGTCTTTGCTGAGCAGACTCCACTGCGGCTGGACAAGAATGGGAGACCGCAGCGGAGGTGGCTCGAGATTCCCCCTGTGCAGAAGCGGGAACTCGACCCCTAACATTACCCCCCTCCTAGGGCCCCCCCTCCTTGGGCCTCGCTACGTTCGAAGGCAGCAATGAGCTGCAGAGCCTGAATGTGCTCAGCAGGCTCCCAGGATCTATCCTCAGGACCGTAACCCCTCCAATCCACCAAATACAATTTTTTGCCACGAACCACCTTGTACCCCAAGATAGTGTTCACCTCGTAATCGTCCGTAGACGAACCCGACGTCCCAGTAGATGACTCAGAAAACCGGGACATGTAGACGGGCTTAAGGAGGGACACGTGAAAGGTGTCGGTGATACCTAGGCGTGGAGGAAGGGCCAGACGGTAAACCACAGGATTAACCTGTTCGAGGACCTTAAAAGGACCTAAGTAGCGAGGTGCAAACTTGGTAGACTCAACTCGCAGCCTGATATTACGGGCGGAGAGCCACACTAAGTCGCCTGGAGCAAAGGTTGGAGCGGGGCGCCGATGTGCATCGGCGGAGGACCTCATTCTCTCCTTGGAAGCCAGAATGGCATCCTGAGTGCGATCCCAAATGTCCCGTGCCTCCACAGCCCAGTCTGCCACCCTGGAATCGGCGGAAGACACGGGCATGGGCACAGGTACCCGCGGATGCTGACCATAGTTAAGGAGGAATGGAGTCTGTCCAGTGGAATCAGCGACGGCATTGTTAAGAGCAAACTCCGCCCACGGTAGCAAAGATGCCCAGTCATCCTGCTTAGCCGAAACAAAATGTCGCAGATATGTGACCAAGGTCTGGTTGGCTCTCTCTACCAACCCATTCGTCTCGGGATGATAAGCCGAAGAGAGATTCAACTCGATACTGAGAAGACGACAAAGCTCTCTCCAGAACCGAGACGCAAACTGGGGACCTCGGTCACTGACAATTTTGTCTGGCATACCGTGAAGACGAAAGATGTGTTTGACAAACAACGCTGCCAAGGCCCGTGCAGAAGGTAACCGGGAAAGCGGCACCAAATGCACCATTTTAGAAAAATGGTCGGTGATTACCCAAATAATAGTACAGCCACGAGACTTGGGCAGACCCACAACAAAATCCATCCCGACCATCTCCCAGGGCCTGTCTGCCACCGGCAGAGGGTATAACAAACCAGCTGGCCGTTGTCGGGAAGACTTATTCTTGGCACAAGAGACACATGCCTGAACGTAGTCTCCGACGTCACGAACCATATGTGGCCACCAGTGCGTCCTCGCCAGTAGCTCAGATGTCCTTTTTGCTCCAAAGTGTCCACCTACTCTGGATGAATGAGCCCAAGCGAGAACCTCCAGACGCAAATTGATGGGAACAAAAGTCTTGCCCGGGGGCACAGACTCCAGCGAAACCGGAGCTACAGTTCTCAGACTCTCCGAAGGGACAATGAGCCGAGGCTCGTCGTCCTCCTCCTCAGCTGACACGAAGGAGCGAGAGAGAGCGTCAGCACGAATGTTCTTCTCCCCGGCGAGATAATGTAGGGTAAAGTGGAACCGGGAGAAAAACAAGGACCATCTGGCCTGACGAGAATTCAGCCGCTGGGCTGTTTGTAAATAGACCAAATTCTTGTGATCCGTGAAAACTTGGAATGGGAACCGAGCACCCTTCAAGAGATGTCTCCACTCCGAAAAGGCCAATTTCATTGCCAGCAACTCTCTATCCCCGATGGAGTAATTTCTCTCCGCTGGTGTGAAGGTCTTTGAGAAAAAGAAGCATGGGTGCTTCCGACCCTGAGCATCCTTTTGATAGAGGACTGCTCCAGCACCAACGGATGAGGCATCCACTTCCAAAAGGAATGGCTTACCCACATCGGGACGATGTAAGATAGGAGCACTGGCAAAATGGGACTTTATAGAAGAGAAGGCCTTGGAGACCCCTTCGGACCACGATTTGGGATTCGCTCCCTTCTTGGTGAGGGATACCAAGGGAGCTACCAAAGTTGAGAAGTGGGGAATGAACTGGCGATAGTAATTTATGAACCCCATAAAGCGCTGCACCGCTTTAAGAGAATGGGGTTCCTGCCAGTCCATCACTGCTTGTAGTTTGGCAGGATCCATAGCCAATCCCTGGGCCGAGATGATATAGCCCAGGAAAGGCAAGGACTCCTGTTCAAACACACACTTCTCCAACTTTGCATATAAGGAATTCACCCGTAAGAGTTCGAAGACTCTGTCAACATCTCTCCGGTGGGAGTCAATATCTGGAGAGAAGATGAGAATATCATCCAGATAGACTACAACCGGGGTGGAAAGCATATCCCGGAAGATATCGTTGACAAAGTCCTGAAAAACGGCTGGGGCATTACAGAGCCCAAAGGGCATCACCAGGTACTCATAGTGCCCATCCCTGGTATTGAAAGCCGTTTTCCATTCGTCCCCCTCACGGATGCGAATTAAGTTGTAGGCACCCCGCGGATCTAGTTTGGTGAATATCTTTGCTCCCCTTAGCCTGTCAAAGAGCTCCGATATCAGGGGCAACGGGTACTTATTTTTAATGGTGATAGCATTGAGACCCCTGTAATCAATGCAAGGACGTAATTCCCCGTTCTTCTTTTGTACGAAGAAGAATCCCGCCCCTGCAGGAGACACTGACTTCCTAATGAATCCTCTTGCCAAATTCTCCTGGATGTATTGAGACATAGCCTCCGTCTCAGGGAGAGAGAGGGGATATACCCTTCCCCGAGGAGGTTCAGCTCCAGGCAAGAGGTCAATAGGACAGTCATAGGGGCGATGAGGCGGTAGAGTCTCTGCTGCCTTTTTAGAGAATACATCTGCATAGCACCAATAGTACCTTGGAAGAGATGAAAGGTCTGCGGGTACCTCGGTAGTAGAGACCTGTACACACTCACTCACACACCTGCCCATACAAGACTTACTCCAACCCAATATTCTCCCAGAGGACCACTCAATATGTGGGGAGTGGTAACGGAGCCAGGGTATTCCCAGTAAAATCTCATCCATTCCCTCGGGTAGGACTAGAAGGGAAATAATCTCCTGGTAGGAAGGGCACATGGACAACGAGAATGGAACAGTCTGGTGTGTGATTTGTTGTGGAAGTGTCGACCCATTCACAACTCTAACAGTTACAGGTTTGGCAAGCATAACAAGTGGTACAGCGTGGCGCAGAGCAAAAGCAGAGGACATGAAATTTCCCTCTGCTCCTGAATCCACACAAAGCTCGACTGGTAGAGTGGATGAGTCAAACAGGATTGTCCCTTTAAAGGACAGTTTGGAGGAAAAAGCCGCTGTGTCTAGTGAACCTCCCCCTAAGGTTACTAGACGCGATCGTTTTCCCGACCGCCGTGGACATTTATTAGTGTAATGTCCTCGTTGGTGACAATTTTTACAAACCATGGGTACTCGAGCGGCCTGAGACTTAGGTCCCGCTCGAGAAACCTCCATGGGCTCATGGGAGTCGGACGCCAAAATGGAAGATTCAAGAGGTCTGGCGAAGGTGGGAGCCAGTTTAAACCTCTGCCTACACTGGGTCTGCTCTAACCTTCGTTCGTGAAAACAGAGGTCGATGCGGGTAGATAGAGAAATAAGCTCCTCCAGTGTGGCGGGTATCTCCCTGGTGGCTAAGGCGTCCTTCACGTGGTCTGCCAGTCCCCTCCAGAACACCGGAATTAGAACTTTACCCGACCACTCTAACTCCGAGGCTAGAGTCCGGAACTGGATGGCAAACTGACTGACCACGGACGAACCCTGAGTGATTGTCAATAACTGGAGCGCAGTATCGTGTGTAATACGGGGTCCCAAAAAGACCTGCTTCAGAGCGTCCAGAAAGAGCGGAGCACTCTGTACCACACGGTCATCACGCTCCCAAAGTGGCGTTGCCCACTCCAACGCCCTGCCCGACAAGAGAGATAAAATAAATCCCACTTTCGCCCGTTCCGTAGGGAAACGCGCCGCCAGGAGCTCAAGGTGTATGGAGCACTGGCTTACGAATCCGCGACATTGTTTACTGTCACCAGCAAACTTGTCAGGAAGCGGGAGACGGGATAAAGTCGGGGCAGAGGTGGCAGCGGACAAACTGGCTGCGGCTACACTTCCAGCCTGAACAGCGACAGCAGTGACATCCACAGCTGAGGTGGAACGTTCTAGAGCCGCCAACCTTCCCTCCAGCTGCTGGATGTACCGCTGTAAACGCTGATCGTCTGCCATTTACTAGCCAGACCCTGGCGCTAGTATTCTGTTAGGACTGGCGGAACGCACCAAGAAAGATGTAATAGATGCGTTCGCAGTCCGGGGTCCACCATGCAGGTAAAAACCTGCTGCTAGTAAATGGCAGCGTAATATGGCGGTGGAAGCGAACCCGGTAAAACCACAGGTCCGCAATACCGCACTAAAGAGTGCAAGCAAGGAGTCAGCGAATACAACCCCAAGACACAGGATTGAAGTCCGATTAGACCATTTGCTGACACAACACCGCAACAGGGTGTGTTAGGCAACTCTTATAATTAGAGCACCGAAGTGCGAACTGTGCCGTGCTGGCAGGCACCACTAAGCACCCAGACGTGGGTCAGGAAGCGCACTACTGGCGCGTGGCGCCGCACTGGCGGTCACAGCAATAGACGCTGATACGTGTGTGACACGCTGAGTGATTAGTCGGGCGCTAGATAGCAGCCATACTCCATACGCGAACAGTCATACAATAGGGTAGGGGTATTTAATGAACGACTTGCACTCACAACAAACACACGTATTAAATTGTAAGACAATGCTAGCGCATGGCCGTGCGGTCATGCGCAGTTTATATAGCAGCAGCACAGGAAGTGGCTACAGTACCTTTGCCCTTCCAAGACCTGCCAAAAGGACCAATGGAATGTGCTGCAGAGCCTGAGCACATGACCCTCGATCTCCAACGGGAGATCTTACCCTGGACATGCTCAGTAAGTGCAGACAAGGACTTAGTCCCAGAGAACTCCGCTCGCTGCTGACCAGCACTGACTTTAATGGCAGAGGCTGGAGAAGCAGCAGTAAATCTCAGAACAGAGTGAGAATGAGCAAGACGCTGGGACCGATGTCTTTGCTGAGCAGACTCCACTGCGGCTGGACAAGAATGGGAGACCGCAGCAGAGGTGGCTCGAGATTCCCCCTGTGCAGAAGCGGGAACTCGACCCCTAACACCGCAAAGCTATCTTTCCTATCCTCGGTCTATTCAGTAAGTCGGGCCTCACTTTGCTAAAATCTATTTCATCTCTGTGTTTGTATTTCCATCTTTACTCACAGTCATTATATGTGGGGGGCTGTCTTTTCCTTTGGGGAATTTCTCTGAGGCAAGGTAGGCTTATTTTTCTATCTTCAGGCTAGCTAGTTTCTCAGGCTGTGCCCGAGGTGCCTAGGTCTGGTCAGGAGCGCTCCACGGCTACCTCTAGTGTGGTGTGATAGGATTAGGGATTGCGGTCAGCAGAGTTCCCACGTCTCAGAGCTCGTCCTATGTTATTAGTAACTATCAGGTCATTTTTAGAGCTCTTAACCACCAGGTCCATTGTGGTTCTAAATCACCAGTTCATAACAGTACTGGAGGCCCAAAGTACTAATGCTTCTCAATAGAGGGAAAAGAGAAGTTCTGAGACCATTTTTTTCTTCTTTGCACTGTGTTTTGTCTTTCTTTTCCCCTAGACATTTGGGTGGTTCAGTACACAGGTGTAGTGATGGACATTAAAGGCCTGTCTTCTTGTGTGGATCATCTCACTGCAAGAGTACAAAATATTCAAGACTTTGTGGTTCAGAATTCTATGTTAGAACCTAGAATTCCTATTCCTGATTTGTTTTCTGGAGATAGAGCTAAGTTTCTGAGTTTTAAAAATAATTGTAAACTATTTCTGGCTTTGAAACCCCGCTCCTCTGGTGACCCAGTTCAACAAGTTAAGATCATTATTTCTTTATTACGTGGCAACCCTCAAGACTGGGCTTTTTCCCTTGCGCCAGGAGATCCTGCATTATGTGATATTGATGCGTTTTTCTGGCGCTCGGATTGCTGTATGATGAACCTAATTCAGTGGATCAGGCAGAGAAAAATTTGCTGGCTCTGTGTCAGGGTCAGGATGAGGTAGAGATATATTGTCAGAAGTTTAGGAAGTGGTCTGTGCTCACTCAATGGAATGAATGTGCGCTGGCAGCAATTTTCAGAAAGGGTCTCTCTGAAGCCCTTAAGGATGTCATGGTGGGATTTCCTATGCCTGCTGGTCTGAATGAGTCTATGTCTTTGGCCATTCAGATCGATCGACGCTTACGTGAGCGTAAAACTGTGCACCATTTGGCGGTATTATCTGAGCATAAACCTGAGCCTATGCAATGTGATAGGACTTTGACCAGAGCTGAACGGCAAGAACACAGACGTCGGAATGGGCTGTGTTTTTACTGTGGTGATTCCACTCATGCTATCTCCGATTGTTCTAAGCGCACTAAGCGGTTCGCTAGGTCTGCCACCATTGGTACGGTACAGTCGAAATTTCTTTTGTCCGTTACTTTGATCTGCTCTTTGTCATCCTATTCTGTCATGGCATTTGTGGATTCAGGCGCTGCCCTGAATTTGATGGACTTGGAGTATGCTAGGCGCTGTGGGTTTTTCTTGGAGCCCTTGCAGTATCCTATTCCATTGAGAGGAATTGATGCTACGCCTTTGGCCAAGAATAAGCCTCAGTACTGGACCCAACTGACCATGTACATGGCTCCTGCGCATCAGGAGGATATTCGCTTTTTGGTGTTGCATAATCTGCATGATGTGGTCGTGTTGGGGTTGCCATGGCTACAAGTCCATAACCCAGTATTGGATTGGAAATCTATGTCTGTGTCCAGCTGGGGTTGTCAGGGGGTACATGGTGATGTTCCATTTCTGTCTATTTCATCATCCACCCCTTCTGAGGTCCCAGAGTTCTTGTCAGATTACCGGGATGTATTTGATGAGCCCAAGTCCAATGCCCTACCTCCGCATAGGGATTGCGATTGTGCTATCGATTTGATTCCTGGTAGTATATTTCCTAAAGGTCGACTGTTTAATTTGTCTGTGCCTGAGCACGCCGCTATGCGGAGTTACGTAAAGGAATCCTTGGAGAAGGGTCATATTCGCCCGTCTTCGTCGCCATTGGGAGCAGGGTTCTTTTTTGTGGCCAAGAAGGATGGTTCGTTGAGACCTTATATTGATTACCGCCTTCTAAATAAAATCACAGTTAAATTTCAGTACCCCTTGCCGCTGCTGTCAGATTTGTTTGCTCGGATTAAGGGGGCTAGTTGGTTCACCAAGATAGATCTTCGTGGTGCGTATAATCTTGTGCGTATTAAACAGGGCGATGAATGGAAAACAGCATTTAATACGCCCGAGGGCCATTTTGAGTACCTGGTTATGCCATTCGGGCTTTCCAATGCTCCATCAGTATTTCAGTCCTTTATGCATGACATCTTCCGAGAGTACCTGGATAAATTCCTGATTGTATACTTGGATGATATTTTGGTCTTCTCGGATGATTGGGAATCTCACGTGAAGCAGGTTAGAATGGTGTTCCAGGTCCTGCGTGCAAATTCTTTGTTTGTGAAGGGGTCAAAGTGTCTCTTTGGTGTTCAGAAGGTTTCATTTTTGGGTTTCATTTTTTCCCCTTCTACTATCGAGATGGATCCTGTTAAAGTTCAGGCCATTTATGATTGGACTCAGCCGACATCTCTGAAGAGTCTGCAAAAGTTCCTGGGCTTTGCTAATTTTTATCGTCGCTTCATCAATAATTTTTCTAGTATTGCTAAACCGTTGACTGATTTAACCAAGAAGGGTGCTGATGTGGTCAATTGGTCTTCTGCTGCTGTGGAAGCTTTTCAGGAGTTGAAGCGTCGTTTTTCTTCTGCCCCTGTGTTGTGCCAGCCAGATGTTTCGCTCCCGTTCCAGGTCGAGGTTGATGCTTCTGAGATTGGAGCAGGGGCTGTTTTGTCGCAAAGAAGTTCTGATGGCTCGGTGATGAAACCATGTGCCTTCTTTTCCAGGAAGTTTTCGCCTGCTGAGCGTAATTATGATGTTGGCAATCGAGAGTTGCTGGCCATGAAGTGGGCATTCGAGGAGTGGCGTCATTGGCTTGAAGGAGCTAAGCATCGCGTGGTGGTCTTGACTGATCACAAGAACTTGACTTATCTCGAGTCTGCCAAACGGTTGAATCCTAGACAGACTCGTTGGTCGCTGTATTTCTCCCGTTTTGACTTTGTGGTTTCGTACCTTCCGGGCTCTAAGAATGTGAAGGCGGATGCCCTGTCTAGGAGTTTTGTGCCCGACTCTCCGGGTTTGCCTGAGCCGGCGGGTATTCTCAAAGAGGGGGTAATTTTGTCTGCCATCTCCCCTGATTTGCGGCGGGTGCTGCAAAAATTTCAGGCTAATAGACCTGACCGTTGCCCAGCGGAGAAACTGTTTGTCCCTGATAAATGGACGAGTAGAGTTATCTCTGAGGTTCATTGTTCGGTGTTGGCTGGTCATCCTGGAATCTTTGGTACCAGAGATTTGGTGGCTAGATCCTTTTGGTGGCCGTCTCTGTCGCGGGATGTGTGTTCGTTTGTGCAGTCCTGTGGGATTTGTGCTCGGGCTAAGCCCTGCTGTTCTCGTGCCAGTGGGTTGCTTTTGCCCTTGCCGGTCCCGAAGAGGCCCTGGACACATATCTCTATGGATTTTATTTCGGATCTCCCCGTCTCTCAAAAGATGTCGGTCATCTGGGTGGTTTGTGATCGCTTCTCTAAGATGGTCCATTTGGTACCCTTGTCTAAATTGCCTTCCTCCTCTGATTTGGTGCCATTGTTTTTCCAGCATGTGGTTCGTTTACATGGCATTCCGGAGAACATCGTTTCTGACAGAGGTTCCCAGTTTGTTTCGAGGTTTTGGCGAGCCTTTTGTGCTAGGATGAGCATTGATTTGTCTTTTTCCTCGGCTTTCCATCCTCAGACAAATGGCCAAACTGAACAAACCAATCAGACCTTGGAAACATATTTGAGATGTTTTGTTTCTGCTGATCAGGATGATTGGGTGTCCTTTTTGCCTTTGGCTGAGTTCGTCCTTAATAATCGGGCCAGCTCGGCTACTTTGGTTTCGCCGTTTTTCTGCAATTCTGGTTTCCATCCTCGTTTCTCTTCAGGGCAGGTTGAGTCTTCGGACTGTCCTGGTGTGGATACTGTGGTGGATAGGTTGCAGCAGATTTGGACTCATGTAGTGGACAATTTGACATTGTCCCAGGAGAAGGCTCAACATTTCGCTAACCGCAGGCGCTGTGTGGGTCCCCGACTTCGTGTTGGGGATTTGGTTTGGTTGTCGTCTCGTTATATTCGTATGAAAGTTTCCTCTCCTAAGTTTAAGCCTCGTTTCATTGGTCCGTATAGGGTTTCTGAGGTTCTTAATCCTGTGTCTTTTCGTTTGACCCTCCCAGCTTGTTTTTCCATCCATAATGTATTCCATAGGTCATTGTTGTGGAGATACGTGGCACCTGTGGTTCCATCCGTTGATCCTCCTGCCCCGGTTTTGGTTGAGGGGGAGTTGGAGTATATAGTGGAGAAGATTTTGGATTCTCGTATTTCGAGATGGAAACTCCAGTACCTGGTTAAGTGGAAGGGTTATGGTCAGGAAGATAATTCCTGGGTCTTTGCCTCTGATGTTCATGCTGCCGATCTGGTTCGTGCCTTTCATTTGGCTCATCCTGGTCGGCCTGGGGGCTCTGGTGAGGGTTCGGTGACCCCTCCTCAAGGGGGGGTACTGTTGTGAATTCTGTGGTCAGGCTCCCTCCTGTGGTCATGAGTGGTACTTCGGCTGGTTCTGTCCATGAGCTTCCTTTGGTGGATGTGAGTGGGGCTGCGGCTTCTGAGTTTCCTTCCTCAGGTGACGAGGTTAAGTCGTTAGGTGCTGTTCTATTTAACTCCACCTAGTTCTTTGTTCCTGGCCTCCAGTCAATGTTCCAGTATTGGTCTTGCTCTCTCCTGGATCGTTCTTGTGGCCTGTCTGCCCTACATAAGCTAAGTTCTGCTTGTGTTACTTTTGTTTGCTATTTTTTCTGCCCAGCTTGCTATATTGGTTTGTTTTGCTTGCTGGAAGCTCTGGGACGCAGAGGGAGCACCTCCGTACCGTTAGTCGGTGCGGAGGGTCTTTTTGCGCCCTCTGCGTGGTTGTTTGTAGGTTTTTGTGCTGACCGCAAAGCTATCTTTCCTATCCTCGGTCTATTCAGTAAGTCGGGCATCACTTTGCTAAAATCTATTTCATCTCTGTGTTTGTATTTTCATCTTTACTCACAGTCATTATATGTGGGGGGCTGCCTTTTCCTTTGGGGAATTTCTCTAAGGCAAGGTAGGCTCATTTTTCTATCTTCAGGCTAGCTAGTTTCTCAGGCTGTGCCCGAGGCGCCTAGGTCTGGTCAGGAGCGCTCCACGGCTACCTCTAATGTGGTGTGATAGGATTAGGGATTGCGGTCAGCAGAGTTCCCACCTCTCAGAGCTCGTCCTATGTTATTAGTAACTATCAGGTCATCTTCAGTGCTCTTAACCACCAGGTCCATTGTGGTTCTAAATCACCAGTTCATAACAGTATCCATGGCCAAACCCTTGGCCGAGATAATATAGCCTAGGAAAGGCAAGGACTCCTGCTCAAACACACATTTCTCTAGCTTAGCTTACAGGGAATTGGCTCACAAGAGTTCAAAGACTTTGCAGACATCCCTCCGGTGAGTCTCAATATCTGGAGAGAAGATAAGAATGTCATCCAGTTAGATGACCACAGAGGTGGACAACAATTCCCAGAAGATGTCATTGACAAAATCTTGGAAGACAGCCGGGGTCTTACACAGACCAAAGGGTATCACCAGATATTCATAGTGCCCGTCCCGTGTATTAAACGCCATCTTCCACTCATCCCCATCACGAATGCGTATCAGATTGTATGCGCCTTGCAGATCCAGCTTAGTAAATACCCTAGCTCCTCGCAGCCTGTCAAAAAGTTCCAAGATGAGACGCAATTCTCCATTCTTCTGAACAAAGAAGAACCCAGCCCCTGCAGGAGACACTGACTTCCTAATAAACCCTCTCGCCAGATTCTCCTTAATATATTGAGACATAGCCTCAGTATCTGGGAAAGATCAAGGGTAAACAAGTCCCCAGGGAGGCACAGAACCTGGCATGAGATCTATAGGACAGTCATAGGGGCGGTGAGGTGGAAGAGTCTCCGCTGCCTTTTAGGAGAACATGTCTGCATACTGCCAATAATGTTTAGGAAGAGAGGATTGGTCTATGGTAACCTCTGATGTGGCAACCTGAACTTGAACCCTCAAACATCTTCCGTTACATGACCCACTCCAAGCTAAAATGCTCCCAGTTGACCAGTCAATATGAGGGGAGTGATGACACAACCAGGGTATCTCTAATAATACCTCGTCAATACCTTCAAGAATGACTAGTAACGAAATTATCTCCTGATGTGTTGGAGGCATGACCAGAGTGAGTTGGATGGTCTGATGGGTAATTTGTGAGGCCAATGTGGACCCATACACCACCCGGACAGTGACTGGCTTGGAAAGCATTACCAGGGGTATTGCGTGCCGCTGGGCAAAGGCAGAAGACATAGAATTGCCCTAAGCCCCAAAGTCCACAGAGGCCTCTGCCAAAAAGGTGGTCGAACCAAAAGAAAGTGTCACCCTAAAGGTCAACTTGCAGGAAAAAGCCGCCATGTCTAATGAGCCTATTCGTATAGCCACTAGACGCAGTCATTTCCCTGCCACTAGGAACACTTGTTGGCAAAGTGACCAGGCTGCCTACAAACATGGCAGATCAAAGGTGTACGAGTGGACCGAGACTTAGGTCCCGCTCGAGAAACCTCCATGGCCTCCTGAGGTTCAGAAATCTGGGCCGGAGATTCCAGAGGCCTGGCAAAATTTGGAGCCAGCCAAAACCTCTGCCGACACTGGGCTCGCTCCAACTCATGCTCAGCATGCCGAAGGTCGATGAAAGTTGAAACCGATATTAATTCCTCCAGTGTGGCTAGAATCTCCCTAGTGGCCACAGCATCCTTTACATGATCATCCAGTCCCCTCCAGAAGACTAGGATGAGCACTTTGGCCACTTCAGCTCTAAAGCTAGAGTCCGGAAATGGATAAAAAATGGCTGACCATGGAGGAGCCCTGGGTTAAAGCCAAAATTTGGAGCGCAGTATCAATGGTGACGTGAGGTCCCAAAAAAACCTGCTTCAAAGTGCTGAAAAGATGCAATACGCTCAGCACCACCAGATCATTGCGCTCCCCCAGCAGCGTAGCCCACTCCAGCAATCTGTCTGTCAACAGAAAGATGACGAATCCCACCTTAGCATGTGATGCCAGCAGCTCCATATGTATAGCACACTTGTTCACGAATCCCATACTGGTCTTACTGTCACCTGTGAGTTTATCGGGCAGAGGGAGACAGGAGAGAGACGGAACAGAAGTGGCAGTGGTCATTCAAGTCACAGCTTCAGAGGCTGCCAGAGCCACTACCGCGGGACATCCACAGCTGAGGTCACACGCTCAAGAGCAGACAACCTGCCCTTTAGCTGCTGAATGTACCACTGTAACCGCTGCTTGTCTGCCATTGCTAGCCAGACCCTGGCGCTAAGATACTGTTATGGTAGGTGGAACGCACTAAATAAATTATAATAGTGAAGTGCGTTCGCCACCCGGGGTCCACCGTGCAGAGATGGTACACTGCAGCTAAAAGGACAATGGAGAGACTTGCAGTGAGCAAAACAGACTCACACTGAGTTAACGCCACTCAGTGGAGTAACCCTTGGCTGTGCCAATCGTACACAGCAACGGAAAAAGCTCTTAAGCAGAGCTGTGTTATTGGAACACAGCAGTAGAGTGTATAGACACTAGCGCAAACCCTGTTGACTTCACAGGAGTTCGTTTACTCTGAGGTAAGGGAACCAGTAGTGGACTCCATGCACACTCCTCACTGGAGGGACTGGTATTCTAAAGGCACTAGCGCCTGCCCAGAATACAAATACACAAGCTCTGCTCCGGTTTAGTTGGAATTCTAAAGGTACTAAGCCTGCTCTAATACACGCAGCAGAGTTCACACTACTGAAAGGTTCCACAAACACACTAAACAGAAATTCTTAGCACACCGACAGGCGCACCAAAGATCCTTTTATAGTTTCTGTCAATCAGACAGGACCTTGCCTGAGGTCACCGGTGGGCGGATTTCTGGCCCGATGGCCAGAAGCACGAGTTAAATGCCGCTGTCACTGTTTGACAGTGGCATTAAATGGGTTAACAGCGAAGGGTGGATTGCGATTCCAACAGCGGCTGTTCCGAGCACATGTCAGCTGTTCAAAACAGTTAACATGTACCGGGAAAGATGTGGGCTCACTGCCTGAGCCCACATCAAAGGGAGGAAGTCTGATATCAGTGTAAATGTTTGACCGATGTCGGAAAGGGGTTAAACACATATGTGAAAACATGGTACCAATCAGTGTTTTGGGTCAGCGGTTTTTCAGTGTGCGGTCTGTGTGTCCGTTTAAAATGCTCAAATGCTCATTATGCAAACCAAGCAATTCACAATGCTTTGAAGCTTGTTTCGTGTAATGGGAGTCAATGGAAAATCCAAGCATTTTTCTAGCAGACCCTACAAGGAGGTCGGGTGGCAGTGAAAATATTGAAATGGATATAAAAAATGCTGAATGGAAAAAGAGCAGCATGGGGAAGACCCCTGGAAGCTTCTCTGACTCCCAATTTTCTGCTGAGAATAATGGTGTCACAGATTTACTCCACTTTAAGGACTAACAATAAAACATTCAAAATCTAATAGAAATTGAAATTGAGTTTACAGTAAAAAAAATGTTAACAAACATTCTTTCCTGTATAAATACTTTTATATAAGACAACATTTGAAAAGGATTTAAAAAATAATAATTTAAGTAAGCCAAAATTGAATTTTGTATAAAAAAATTGGAAATTTCAGTGTAATTTATGAAGGAAGCAAGAACTGCTAAAAGTTCAATGGAAGAGGGAATCAGATACATCCTGTATTAGACATAAAGGAGGGCCTCAGTACTCCTATACTCATAAAAAACTCTGCACACAGTTCAAAGCCTGAAAAAAATTACAAGCAGGTTCATCCATAGACCCAAGAATTCACCAATTGTAGTGCTTCATTCAAGTGTTGAGAAGAAAGTGCAGTTGTTGTACTCCTACACTCATAAAGACACTGCACACAGTGCAAAACCTGCCAAAAATTACAACTTCAAGCAGGGTCATCTGTAGACCCATGAAGGCACCAACTGTAGTGGTTCATTTAAATATTGAGGCTTTGTACATTTTTATCAGAGTGTGCATCTCAGCATATTCTGTTGACAAGCAAATTCGCCTGTTTGTTATGACCCCCTGGTGGCACTAAAAACCCAACTCAAAGCGCTAGAGACAGGGAAGCACAACACCTCCAAGGCACAGAGGGACAGTTAATACCAGATGTTCAGTTTTGAGACCCAATAGTTGACAGTCACAGGGGAATTAGGAAGTATACTTTAGTCGGCCAGGTATTGCTTGACAATCTTTAAAAACATTTCCCTCCTTGTCAAAAATACCCAGCGTTGTGGACCCAAGCGTTCGGTCCACCGAGTCTGGTTCTTAGATGACATGTGCCTGATCATGCTGTGGATGGTTAGGCTCTTAGTGTCAGGCCCCTGCTGATCTTAGCATGGCACAGGTTGAAAAGGACATTTTTTTATCTCACAACTCTCTTTAAAACAAAGTCAAAGACTGGGTAACACCTAACTCTTTGTTGGAGAAATTTGCCCGCCTTCTCCCTCTGGTCATCACACTGCCTCTTGCTGCCAGTTTTGGTGCTGCCGATAACTCCACCTCAGCGCTGCTGTCCTCACTTTGCATGCCAGGTTGGGTCAATGACTTCGTCATCCACCACCTCATCTTCCACCACTGCACTCTGGTCCTCCTGATTTTCTAACTTACCAACAATATTACTTATCAGAAACTGTCTCATCATCAACTACCTCCTTAGACAAAATGTGCCTTTCCCCACCATCCTGTTTTTGTGACTGTTGCAGATCTATGTTTGTGCATCACTAAATAGCATGTCTTCAAACATGCATGGCAAGAGGCCACAAGCAAAAATAATTATGTAAAGATCTTCTTGGAGTGTCCTAATGTAGGATCACTGGTCTCCTGGGACTTGACATGGTTGGAGGGAGGAGGATCAGGGTGAGGATTAAGTGATCCAAACTCTTGACTGGTGAGACTGGACTGTGTGGAAGTGGAAGACTGGGTGGTGCTTGAAAGCAATCTGGAAGCATTATCTGCTATTCAAGCAGTCTGGCTTCAGTAATGGTGTTCCGTGCCTAACTGCAAAGTGGGACAGGAAGCTATGTGCTGTGGATGGGCATGCTTCTTGTGCTCCAGCAACAGGCACAGTAACACCTGCCCCATCTCATCGGTGTCTGCATGCATCATCATCAGCACTCCCACTTCCCCATGTGTTACTGCACGCTTTACACATTTTCAAATTGCTAGGTCTCTTGAAAGCAAGTTTCCTTTATTAATTCAACATTTTTTTAAAATAAAAAATACATATTCACCTGCAGCAGGCAAGACGGTTTATCTTTTTGCTTTAAATCATAGTAATTTAACAATAAGCAGGTTAAACTGTATGGATGACAATACAGTCATTTTTTTCTCACAAAAAAGAACATTTTGTCACCTGCAGCAGGCACAGTGTTTTTCTTTTCATTTAAAGTAACGGCAAGTTAACACAAAGCAGGTTAAGCTTTATGGATTACAATACAGTTGATTTAAAACAAATGTGGTCACCTGCAGTAGGCAAAGGTGTTTTTTTTTTTAGTTTAAAACCATTGTAATGTAATACAAAGCAGGTTAAACTATATGTATGACAATACAATCAGTTTTTTCACAAAAAAAGAAAATGTACATACTGCAGTAGCTATATATTTATAAATGTACTGCAAAGCCCTAAGCCCTGCCTAAAGGTTGTTTTCAGTCACTTTCCATTCTCCAGCAGCTGTCCCTATGCTAAATGCAGGAGGTATCACATAGAAATTGCAATGCACAAAGTT
The DNA here is from genome assembly GCF_032444005.1 of Ranitomeya imitator. Classification (NCBI taxonomy): domain Eukaryota; kingdom Metazoa; phylum Chordata; class Amphibia; order Anura; family Dendrobatidae; genus Ranitomeya; species Ranitomeya imitator. The sequence goes on along the minus strand of NC_091286.1, from coordinate 323,233,118 downwards.
AACACTTAAAAGGACTTATGGTATGATGAGGACTCTGATTCCTGAAAATGTGCATACAGACCTGGACAACTACTCTCTCCCACCACTGAGAACTGTCCCTGAGCTTTGTAATGGGGTCAGTGTGTCGAGCGTGGTGTCGACAATAATTTTATAACCTCTGATGAGGTAATGAGGCCAGTCATTAACAGTAATACTACTAACAAGATGGCTATGGCATCACATTGACTGGCAGACAATCCCTGCATGTTTATTGGCTGTGTAAGGCCGGCGTCACACACAGCGTATGAAAATACGGTCCGTATATTATGGCCGCAATACGCTGAAAAGTCCCGAAAATAGTGGTCCGTAGCTCCTCCGTAGGCAGGGTGTGTCACCGTTTTTTGCGCATGGCATCCTCCGTATGTAATCCGTATGGCAGCTGTAATGCGTGTTTTTATCACAGGCTTGCAAACCCAACATACTGTTAGGAGTCGAGTTTCCTCTGCTGCACAGGAGGAATCTCGATCCGTGTCTACTGCGGTCTCCCATTCTGCATCGGCCGCAGTGGGGTCTGCTCAGCGGAGGCGTCGCTCCCAGCGTCTTGCTGGGACTGATTCTGTGCAGAGGGTTACTACTGCCTTTTCTGGTTCTCCTGTTGTACCCTGCACTGATCTGCGGCGAGCAGGCTTCTCTGGGACTAAGTCCTTATTATTACACATTGAGCATGCCCAGGGCAAGATCTCCCGTTGGAGATCGAGGGTCACATGCTCAGGTGCTGCAGCACATTCCATTGGTCCTCCAGGAAGGTCCTGAAAGGGCAAAACTTCGGTAGCAGCTTCCTGTTCTGCAACTATATAAACTGCGCATGACCGCACAGCCATGCGCTAGTATTGTCTTGTAAATATGTGTGTGTGTTGTGAGTGAAAGTCGCTCTTTAAATAACCCTCCCTATTGGATGACTGTTCGCGGAAGGTGTATGTTTGCTATCTAGCGCCCGATTTATCCAACAGCACGTAACACACATTACAGCTACCAGTTGCTGTGTCCGCCAGTACGGCGCCGTGCGCTTGCTCTGCGCTTTCCTGACCCAAGCCTGGGTGGTTAGTGGCGTCTGTCAGTGCGGCACCGCACGCACTCTTGTGCCTTTATATTATTATTTATGTTCCTCTGACACCCCAGTTGCGGTGTCGAGCGCATGGGGTCTTCTGAACTCAAATCCTCAGTCTCGGGTTTGAGATTAGTGACTCCTTGCTTGCGCTCTATGTGCAGTACCGCGGTCCTGTGACACAACAGGGTCGCTTCCTTCACACAGGGTGAAGTTAACCCATGTGTGTATTCTTATAGTACCGCCATATAGTCCGTCTTTACTAGCAGCAGGGTTTTTACCTGCACGGTGGACCTCGGACTGCGAACGCACCTAGTTCCATTTCGTTTTGTACTTGGTGCGTTCCGCCAGTCCTTAACATAATACTAGCGCCAAGGTCTGGCTAGTAAATGGCGGACATTCAGCAATCTTTGTGGTGTATCCAGCAGCTGGAGGGTAGGTTGGCGGCTCTCGAGAGCTCAACTTCAGCTGTGGATGCTACCGCAGTTGCTGTACAGGCTGCTAGCGTGGCTGCAGCAGCCTTGTCCACTGCCACCCCTGTTCCGACATTATCTCGCCTCCCGTTGCCAGAAAAATTTTCTGGAGATTGCAAGACTTGTAGGGGATTCGTGAGTCAGTGCTCTATCCATCTCGAACTCCTGGCTGCACGTTTTCCTACAGAGCGGGCTAAGGTGGGATTTATTGTGTCTCTCTTGTCGGACAGGGCGTTGGAGTGGGCTACGCCGCTGTGGGAGCGAGGTGATCATGTGGTGCAAAGTGCTCCATTGTTCCTGAGCACTCTGAAAAAGGTCTTTTTAGGACCTCAAGTCACCCATGACACAGCGCTCCAACTACTGGCATTAACTCAGGGTGAGTCCTTGGTCAGCCATTTTTCCGTCCGCTTCCGTACATTAGCTTCCGAGCTGGAGTGGTCGGATAAAGCCCTTATCCCCATATTTTGGAGGGGCCTGGCTGATCACGTTAAGGACGCTCTGGCCACTAGGGAGATTCCTGCCACACTGGAGGAATTAATAACTGTCTCTACTCGTATTGATCTCCGTTTTACCGAGCGGAGGTTAGAGCGAGCCCAGTGTAGGCAGAGGTTTCGGCTGGCTCCCACCTTCGCCAAACCTTTGGAATCTCCAGTCCAGGCATCCGAGTCACAAGAGGCCTTAGAGGTGACACGAGCGGGATCCATATCTCAGTCCGCCCGTGCACATAAGGTCCGTCATGTTTGCCAGCAGTCAGGACATCTTGCCTCCAAGGGTCCTCCGCGGTCGGGGAAACGTCAGCGTCTAGTGGCAGTTGGAGGAGGTACACTAGACACGGCGACGTTTGCCTCAAAATTGTCCTTCAAGGGGACAATTACCATAGGCCCATCCACTTTTATGGTCGAGCTATGCGTGGATTCTGGAGCAGAGGGTAACTTTATGTCTTCCGCTTTTGCCCAACGTCACGCAATACCCTTGGTGATGCTCGCCAAGCCAGTAACCGTTCGAGTGGTAAATGGGTCAACACTACCCTCACAGATTACCCACCAAACCATTCCTTTCACGCTTTCTGTGTCTCCATCACATCAGGAGATAATCTCCCTATTAGTCATTCCTGAGGGAATTGATGAGGTCCTGTTGGGGATACCATGGCTTCGCTACCATTCTCCTCATATTGAGTGGTCCTCAGGGAGAATTTTGGGTTGGAGTAAATCTTGCGAGGGTAGATGTCTGAGGGAGTGCGTTCAGGTTGCTACTACACAGGTACCCGCAGATCTTTCCTCTCTCCCCAAGCACTATTGGCCCTATGCTGACGTGTTCTCCAAAAGAGCTACGGAGACCCTTCCGCCTCACCGCCCCTATGACTGTCCTATTGACCTCTTGCCTGGTGCTGAGCCTCCCCGGGGTCGAGTCTATCCGTTATCTCTCCCGGAGACGGAGGCAATGTCTCAGTACATCCAAGAAAATCTGGCAAGAGGATTCATTAGGAAGTCAGTGTCACCGTCAGGGGCTGGGTTCTTCTTCGTACAGAAGAAGACTGGAGACTTACGTCCATGCATAGACTACAGGGGTCTTAACGTCATCACCGTTAAGAACAAGTACCCTTTACCCCTGATATCTGAGCTGTTTGATAGGCTACGGGGAGCGAGGGTATTTACAAAGTTAGATCTGCGGGGTGCTTACAACCTGATTCACATCCGTGAGGGGATGAATGGAAGATGGCTTTTAACACCAGGGATGGGCATTATGAATATCTGGTGATGCCCTTCGGGCTCTGTAATGCCCCAGCCGTTTTCCAAGACTTTGTGAACGACCTCTTCCGGGATATGCTCACCACCTCGGTGGTAGTCTATCTGGATGATATTCTCATCTTTTCTCCAGATATTGACTCCCATCGGAGAGATGTTCGCAAAGTCTTCGACCTCTTATGGGCAAACTCCCTCTACGCCAAGTTTGAGAAGTGTGTGTTTGAGCAGGAGTCCTTGCCCTTCCTTGGTTATATTATCTCTGCCCAGGGATTGGCTATGGATCCTGCCAAGCTACAGGCTGTAATGGACTGGCAGGAACCACATTCTCTTAAAGCGGTGCAGCGCTTTATGGGGTTCATTAATTACTATCACCAGTTCATTCCACACTTCTCAACTTTGGTAGCTCCCTTGGTTGCCCTCACCAAAAAGGGAGCAAATCCCAAGTTGTGGTCAGAGGAGGTCTCCAAAGCCTTCCTCTCGATCAAGTCTCATTTCGCTAGCGCTCCCATCCTACATCGCCCCGATGTTAATAAACCATTTATCATGGAGGTGGATGCCTCATCTGTTGGTGCTGGAGCAGTCCTTTTCCAAAAGGATGCTCAAGGTCGGAAGCATCCTTGCTTCTTCTTCTCCAAGACCTTCACACCAGCAGAGAGGAATTATTCCATCGGGGACAGGGAGTTGCTAGCCATGAAGTTGGCTTTTTCAGAGTGGAGACATCTCTTGGAGGGAGCTTGCTTTCCCTTCCAAGTCTTCACTGACCACAAGAACTTGGTATATCTACAAACGGCCCAGCGGCTGAATTCTCGCCAGGCTAGATGGTCCCTGTTCTTCTCCCGGTTCCATTTTACTCTCCATTTTCTCTCCGGGGAGAAGAACGTTCGTGCCGACGCTCTCTCCCGCTCCGTAGTGTCATCTGAGGAGGAGGAGGAGGAGCCTCGGCTTATTGTCCCTTCTGAGAGCCTGAGAACTGTAGCTCCGGTTTCGCTAGAGTCTGTGCCCCCAGGCAAGACTTTCGTGCCAGCTAACTTGCGACCGGAGGTTCTCTCTTGGGCTCACTCCTCCAGAGTGGGTGGGCATTTTGGGACCAAGAGGACATCTGAGCTTTTGGCGAGAACATACTGGTGGCTGCATATGGCCCGAGATGTCAGGGACTATATTCAGACGTGTGTTTCTTGCGCCCAGAATCGGTCTCCTCGGCAACGGCCTGCTGGGTTGCTTTACCCTCTACCGGTGGCAGACAGGCCCTGGGAGATGGTCGGGATGGACTTTGTGGTGGGCTTACCCAAGTCGCGTGGCTGCTCCATTATTTGGGTTGTCACCGACCATTTCTCTAAGATGGTGCATTTGGTGCCGCTTCCTCGGTTACCTTCAGCATGGACATTGGCGGTATTGTTCATTAAGCACGTTTTCCGATTGCATGGTATGCCTGATAAGATTGTCAGCGATCGGGGTCCCCAGTTCGCGTCTCGGTTTTGGAGAGAGCTCTGCCGTTTACTCAGCATAGAGTTAAACCTCTCCTCTGCATACCATCCCGAGACGAATGGGTTGGTGGAGAGAACCAACCAGACTCTGGTGACATATTTGCATCATTTCGTCTCTGCTAGGCAGGACGACTGGGCATCTTTGCTACCTTGGGAGGAATTTGCCTTGAACAACGCCGTAGCCGATTCCACTGGTCAGACTCCTTTTCTCCTTAATTACGGCCAGCATCCGCGTGTCCCTGTGCCCATGCCCGTGTCATCCACCGATTCTAGGGTGGCAGACTGGGCGGTGGAGGCACGTGACATCTGGGACCGCACACAGGATGCCATCTGGGCCTCCAAAGAGAGAATGAGGGTTTCGGCTGATACACACCGGTGCCCCGCTCCGGTCTTTGCTCCTGGCGACTTAGTGTGGCTCTCCGCCCGTAACATCAGGCTGCAAGTTAAGTCCACTAAGTTTGCTCCTCGCTACATTGGCCCGTTTAAGGTTCTGGAACAGGTCAACCCTGTGGTCTACCGTTTGGCTATTCCTCCACGCCTTGGTATCACCGATACTTTTCACGTTTCCCTCTTAAAGCCCGTTCGTTTGTCCCGGTTTTCTGAGTCATTTGCTGGGACATCGGGTTCATCCACGGATGAGTTTGAGGTGAATGCTATCGTGGGGTGCAAGATGGTACGTGGCAAGAATTTTTATCTGGTGGACTGGAAGGGTCACGGCCCAGGGGATAGAACCTGGGAGCCTGTGGAGCACATTCGGGCTCCGCTGCTTATTGCAGCTTTTGAGCGTAGTGAGGCTCAAGGAGGGGGGGGGCCTAGGAGGGGGGGTAATGTTAGGAGTCGAGTTTCCTCTGCTGCACAGGAGGAATCTCGATCCGTGTCTGCTGCGGTCTCCCATTCTGCATCGGCCGCAGTGGGGTCTGCTCAGCGGAGGCGTCGCTCCCAGCGTCTTGCTGGGACTGATTCTGTGCAGAGGGTTACTACTGCCTTTTCTGGCTCTCCTGTTGTACCCTGCACTGATCTGTGGCGAGCAGGCTTCTCTGGGACTAAGTCCTTATTTTCACACACTGAGCATGCCCAGGGCAAGATCTCCCGTTGGAGATCGAGGGTCACATGCTCAGGTACTGCAGCACATTCCATTGGTCCTCCAGGAAGGTCCTGAAAGGGCAAAACTTTGGTAGCAGCTTCCTGTGCTGCAACTATATAAACTGCGCATGACCGCACGGCCATGCGCTAGTATTGTCTTGTAAATATGTGTGTGTGTTGTGAGTGAAAGTCGCTCTTTAAATAACCCTCCCTATTGGATGACTGTTCGCGGAAGGTGTATGTTTGCTATCTAGCGCCCGACTTATCCAACAGCACGTAACCCACATTACAGCTACCAGTTGCTGTGTCCGCCAGTATGGCGCCGTGCGCTTGCTCTGCGCTTTCCTGACCCAAGCCTGGGTGGTTAGTGGCATCCGTCAGTGCGGCACCGCACGCACTCTTGTGCCTTTATATTATTATTTATGTTCCTCTGACACCCCAGTTGCGGTGTCGAGCGCATGGGGTCTTCTGAACTCAAATCCTCAGTCTCGGGTTTGAGATTAGTGACTCCTTGCTTGCGCTCTATGTGCGGTACCGCGGTCCTGTGACACAACAGGGTCGCTTCCTTCACACAGGGTGAAGTTAACCCATGTGTGTATTCTTATAGTACCGCCATATAGTCCGTCTTTACTAGCAGCAGGGTTTTTACCTGCACGGTGGACCTCGGACTGCGAACGCACCTAGTTCCATTTCGTTTTGTACTTGGTGCGTTCCGCCAGTCCTTAACACATACCGCTATAGAAGGGATTCATGTGTTTAAAAAAAAAAAACATATATACTGTCTCTATATATATATATATATATATATATATATATGTCAGGGAGACACATATATGTATATATATTATTACTTCATACAGCGCTAGACAGCAGAAAGCCGGTAATTCAATTACCGGCTTTTGCTTTCTCCTTCCTAAAACCCGACATGATATGAGACCTGGTTTACATACAGTAAACCATCTCATATCACCATTTTTTTTTTGCATATTCCACACTACTAATGTTAGTAGTGTGTATGTGCAAAATTTGGCCGTTCTAGCTATTAAATTAAAGGGTTAAATGGCGGAACAAATTGGCGTGGGCTCCCGCACAATTTTCTCCGCCAGAGTAGTAAAGCCAGTGACTGAGGGCAGATATTAATAGCCTGGAGAGGGTTCATGGTTATTGCCCCCCCCCCTGGCTAAAAACACCTGCCCCCAGCCACCCCAGAAAAGGCACATCCGGAAGATGCGCCTATTCTGGCACTTGGCCACTCTCTTCCCATTCCCGTGTAGCGGTGGGATATGGGGTAATGAAGGGTTAATGCCACCTTGCTATTGTAAGGTGACATTAAGCCAAATTAATAATGGAGAGGCTTCAATTCTGACACCTATCCATTATTAATCCAATAGTAGTAAAGGGTTAAAAAAAACACACACACACATTATTAAAAATTAATTTATTGAAAAAATCACAAAGGCTGTTGTATTAATTTATTCTACTCCCAATCCACTCACTGAAGACCCTCGATCTGTAAAATAAAATAAAAAATAAACCAACATTATACATACCTTCCGAGGATCTGTAAGGTCCAACGATGTAGATCCATCTGAAGGGGTTAAAATATTTTGCAGACACAAGCTCCGCTAATGCAGGCTGCTCATTTCTGCAAAACCCCGGCGAATGAAGCTAAATATAGGTCAATGACCTATATTTAGCTTCATTTGCGGTGAGGCGCCCTCTGCTGGCTGTCCTCATATGAACTCGAGCAAGGGAGCTTTCTAGGAAAGTTCCCACGATCTAGGAACAGCCAGCAGAGGGCGCCTCACCGCAAATGAAGCTAAATATAGGTCATTGACATATATGTACCTTCATTCGCTGGGGTTTTGCAGAAATGAGCAGCCTGCATTAGCGGAGCTCGTGTCTGCAAAATATTTTAACCCCTTCAGATGGATCTACATCGTTGGACCTTACAGATCCTCGGAAGGTAAGTATATTGTTGGTTTATTATTTTTTTTTATTTTACAGATCGAGGGACTCCAGTGAGTGGATTGAGAGAAGAATAAATTAATACAACAGCCTTTGTGATTTTTTCAGTAAATTAATTTTTAATAATGTGTGTGTGTTTTTTTTTTTAACCCTTTCCTAGTATTGGATTAATAATGGATAGGTGTCATAATTGACGCCTCTCCATTATTAATTTGGCTTAATGTCACCTTACAATAGCAAGGTGGCATTAACCCTTCATTACCCCATATCCCACCGCTACACGGGAATGGGAAGAGAGTGGCCAAGTGCCAGAATAGGCGCATCTTCCAGATGTGCCTTTTCTGGGTGGCTGGGGGCAGGTGTTTTTAGCCAGGGGGGGGGGGGCAATAACCGTGGACCCTCTCCAGGCTATTAATATCTGCCCTCAGTCACTGGCTTTACTACTCTGGCAGAGAAAATTGTGCGGGAGCCCACGCCAATTTTTTCCGCCATTTAACCCCTTATTTTACTAGCTAGAACGGCCAAATTTTGCATATACACACTACTAACATTAGTAGTGTGGAATATGCAAAAAAATGGTGATATGAGATGGCTTACTGTATGTAAACCAGGTCTCATATCATGTCGGGTTTAGGAAGGATAAAGCAAAAGCCGGTAATTGAATTACCGGCTTTTCTCTGTAACAGCGCTGCGTATTCCTCGCAAGTCACACTGCTGGTCCGTGTGTAATCCGTATTTTTGGGGCTTCCATAGACTTTCATTGACGTTTTATTTGCGCAATACGGTGACAAACGCAGCATGCTGCGATTTTCTACGGCCGTAGAAAGCCGTATAATACTGATCAGTTTAATACGGCAGATAGGAGCAGGGGCATAGAGAATAATTGTGCCGTATTTTTTGCGAGTTTTACGGACGTAGTTTCTGCGCTCTTACATCCGTAAAAAAAAAGAAGAAAAAAGATATGCATACAGTGGGATCAACCAAATGTAATAAACTTTAATTATACCATAACATGTCACTTCACATAGAGGCAAAAACAAGGGGGGGAACAAACATTTAAAAACATTTAAAAACCTAATGGACCAACCCTCATCCCCCAAGGTACAATGATAGGGATCCTTATACCAGTATACAAAATATATGCAACAAATACAGAGAACATCAGAACAAGCAGCAAAAAGATACAATAATAGTGCAAATACTTAATGTCCTATGCTGCTAAACCAGTCCCAAATGCCCTAGACCCTACATGTAACCGACTCTCCTAGTTCAAATAACAGGCATGGAATAGAGTTATACAGTTGTCCCAAGAGACTAAAATGTACTGTTAGACCACACAGATATAAACGATATAACCGGCCTACTGCCTTCCTTAATACAAACACCTATACATTACCACAATAAGGAACAGCGTCCTAACCAATGAGGAGCCCATATGCTGACAATGCAGAGCGGTAGATATGCCCCTAAGAAAGAATATAAAGGCTAGCAGGCACAGCAAGAGCGTGTGCCCCTGAGTGCAGCCGGGGTGTGAAGGGAGTAAGGCCGAAGCAAAGGAGGCCTGAGAGAGGGGGGATGGCGGCCCCACGCGTATCGACGCTGCTAAGGCGTCTTCGTCAGGGGAAGGTAGTGAGAATAATCCCCAAGTATGCCCCTTAAGTATACAACATAATCAAACGTAAGTAAATATCACCTGTGAGGCTGACGGCGGCATGATGCTGACCTGGCGGCGTTCAGTGTTGGGTGAAACTTCCGGACATGCGCAGATGCATAGTACCCATTAGCACTGCGCGCCCGCTCGTTAGTTCCAATGTACGTGGGAATCCCCTGGCCTGAAACCTCTCCGTGAGCTTCCTAGACTCTGCCCGAAAATCCTCCTCAGCAGAACAGTTCCTCCTCACTCTCAGGAACTGTCCTTTAGGTATACTTTTACGAAGGTGAGTCGGATGTGCACTGTCATAGTGGAGTAAGCTATTCGTAGCCGTTTCCTTCCTGTGTAGGTTCGTGATAATCCGATTGTCCTTTACAATGATGTTAAGATCCAGAAAATCCACCATGACAGGAGATATCTTAGAGGTGAGTCTGATGTTCCATGGGTTCCTGTTGAGGAGATCAATAAAGTTATTACACTCATCCAGGGTCCCAACCCAGAAGAAGAGGACATCATCAATGAATCTGTGCCATTCTAGCACCTTTGGGGCCATTATGGATACACAATCTGGGCTTCTGTCTCTTATCAGGCTTGCATATTTTGCAGTCCTGGTTAAGAACACGAGCGTGCATGTGTGGACGTCCTCTGCATGGTCATCTGAGCGCTTTTGCACAAGTCCCGTGGCCATAGCAGAAGGATTTGTGTCCACTGCATGAACTCATGCGGCGCCTGCATAGCAGGACGATGCATACTCCAACTAGCAGGCAGGCGCACAGACACCTATTTGCGCCGTGCATTTGCGCATGTCAGGAGGCTCCCTTTGGCGTCCCCTCCATGGTAACCGGTGCGCTTGCGCACAAGCCCTGGAGTGATTGCAGGGTATCCAGCGTCCTATGTATGGATATATGCGGCACTTACGTAGTAGGCTGCCGTACATTGGAACTAACGAGCGGGCGCGCAGTGCTAATGGGTACTATGCATCTGCGCATGTCCGGAAGTTTCACCCAACACTGAACGCCGCCAGGTCAGCATCATGCCGCCGTCAGCCTCACAGGTGATATTTACTTACGTTTGATTATGTTGTATACTTAAGGGGCATACTTGGGGATTATTCTCACTACCTTCCCCTGACGAAGACGCCTTAGCAGCGTCGATACGCGTGGGGCCGCCATCCCCCCTCTCTCAGGCCTCCTTTGCTTCGGCCTTACTCCCTTCACACCCCGGCTGCACTCAGGGGCACACGCTCTTGCTGTGCCTGCTAGCCTTTATATTCTTTCTTAGGGGCATATCTACCGCTCTGCATTGTCAGCATATGGGCTCCTCATTGGTTAGGACGCTGTTCCTTATTGTGGTAATGTATAGTATGGGGTGTTTGTATTAAGGAAGGCAGTAGGCCGGTTATATCGTTTATATCTGTGTGGTCTAACAGTACATTTTAGTCTCTTGGGACAACTGTATAACTCTATTCCATGCCTGTTATTTGAACTAGGAGAGTCGGTTACATGTAGGGTCTAGGGCATTTGGGACTGGTTTAGCAGCATAGGACATTAAGTATTTGCACTATTATTGTATCTTTTTGCTGCTTGTTCTGATGTTCTCTGTATTTGTTGCATATATTTTGTATACTGGTATAAGGATCCCTATCATTGTACCTTGGGGGATGAGGGTTGGTCCATTAGGTTTTTAAATGTTTTTAAATGTTTGTTCCCCCCCTTGTTTTTGCCTCTATGTGAAGTGACATGTTATGGTATAATTAAAGTTTATTACATTTGGTTGATCCCACTGTATGCATATCTTTTTTCTTCTTTTTTTTTTCTGGTAGTCTACATATGCATGTGGTTGATCCCTGTTCTCATACTGTGTGCGGTGCCCGCCTTCTTTTGTTTCCTTACATCTGTAAAACTCACAAGTGTGACGCCGGCCTAACAGGCACAAACATGTGGAGTGGAGATTGGGGCATTACATTTGAGCACTAGACAATGCTCGCTGATTAATAAACACATCAGAGTGTGATGAGAGTGTAATTATATTATAGTGTGATCCGATTTTCTCACCTGTGGATAAGATGCAAAAAAAAAATCTCCATCTCATTCATTCTGTCAATCTGTGAAAATCATCCCAGTGCAGTCCATTTTTTTTTATGGATCCGTTTACTTGCATGGCTGAGTGCCAATTTACGGATACAAATCGTGCATGTTGACATTTATTCTTTGGACAATCTCGGTCAGAGGAAACAATTGGACATGTGCATGGCCCTATAGAATAACATTGGCCCGAGAGTGAACTGATTTTTTGGGGATTGCACTCAGGCTGAGAATACAGTCAGCTGCCATAATGCTAAGAAATTCAACGTTCATAAATATAATCTGTCATAAAGAACGGTATTTACTTGCCGATATAATGACAATCTGCAGTTAGATACTTGTCACGGGACTGCCGCGACAGAGAGGTTCCAGAGAACCGCAGCGCTCTGGGCCTCGTTCACACACAGTGAACAAAAGCTCTTCACCTGTTTTCTGACCTGGCTGCTTTGTGCCAGCAGTGCAGGAGTTAACCTCATTGCTGAGAGCTGGGTCTCTCTCAGCTGAAGTGAATATCTTATTCTGATCCTCTATATAGACCCAGTCCTGACTACAGCTAGTGTCAGTGATCAGTTCTACTGCCTGGCTTGGAGGTTGATGGAGAGAGGTGTTGGTGTTGGAGGTTTATTTACAGACATTGGTGTCTGCAGTTTTGGTTGCTTGTTAATAGGGTTGAGCGAAACGGATCGGTCATTTTCAAAAGTCGCCGACTTTTGGCACAGTCGGGTTTCATGAAACCCGACCCGATCCCTGTGTGGGGTCGGCCATGCGGTACGCGACTTTCGCGCCAAAGTCGCGTTTCAATGACGCAAAAAGCGCCATTTCTCAGCCAATGAAGGTGGACGCAGAGTGTGGGCAGCGTGATGACATAGGTCCTGGTCCCCACCATCTTACAGAAGGGCATTGCAGTGATTGGCTTGCTGTCTGCGGCATCACAGGGGCTATAAAGAGGCGTTCCCGCCGACCGCCATCTTACTGCGGCTGATCTGAGCATAGGGAGAGGTTGCTGCCGCTTTGTCAGAAGTAGGGATAGCGTTAGGCAGGGTACATTAACCCCCAAACCGCCTGTGCTGTAGCGATTTCCACTGTCCAACACCACCTTTTGTTTGCAGGGACAGTGGAAGCTACATTTTTTTTTCCTCAGCGCTGTAGCTCATTGGGCTGCCCTAGAAGGCTCCCTGATAGCTGCATTGCTGTGTGTACGCCGCTGTGCAAACCAACTGCTTTTTTCAAAGCACAAATCCTGTTGTTCCTTCCTTTCTGCACAGGTATCTTTTTTGTTTGTCCATACTTTTGATTTAATTTGTGCAGCAGTCCACTCCTTGTTATTGTTGCCTGCCATACCTGGCTGAGATTACTGCAGGAAGATAGTAATTGTAGGACAGTCCCTGTTTTTTTTTTTTTTTTAATTCTCCCTGAAAAAAATCAATAGTGGGAGATTAATATTGGCATTTGTGCTTGAGTGCCAGTCGTGTGTGCCATCTCTCTCCAATTGTGGGGCACAGAAAGCCTAGTGTCTATAATCCTTTTTTTTTTTTTTTTTTTTTTTAATTCTCCCTAAAAAAAAAAGTAGTGGGAGATTAAGATTGGCATTTCTGCTAGAGTGCCAGTCCTGTGTGTGCCATCTCTCTCCAATTTTGGGGCACAGAAAGCCTAGATTGTATTACTGGCCCTGATTTCTTGGCAATTCTCCCTAACCAAAAAAAGCAGTGGGAGATTAAGATTGGCCTTTGTGCTTGTGTGCCAGTCCTGTGTGCCATCTCTCTCAAATAGTGGACCACAGAAAGCCTAGTGTCTTTATTTTTTTTTTCAGGGAGAATTTAAAAACCAAAAACACAGTGGGAGATTAATATTGGCCTTTGTGCTTGTGTGCCAGTCCTGTGTGCCATCTCTCTCAAATAGTGGGCCACAGAAAGCCTAGTGTCTGTTTTTGGTTTTTAAATTCTCCCTGAAAAAAAAAAAAAAAAAACAGTGGGAGATTAATATTGGCATTTGTGCTTGAGTGACAGTCCTGCGTGTGTGGCATCTCTCTCATTTGGTGCCACAGAAAACCGAGTGTGTAACATTGTGCCTGATTTTCCTTGCAGTCTCACCCACCTATAAAGGGATATCTAAATCCTACAGAAGTTTGAGTTCACCTTGTAAGTTGTTTTACAGTAACAAATACCGTTACTTTGGTTACATTTTTAAAACAATGAGGAAGTCTGGTGGAAGAGGTCGTGGCCGTGGGCGTTCATTGCCAGCTGGTAATGATGGTAGTGTTGGTGGAGCATCAGGTGGTCGTGGGAAAAACAATATACCATCTAAGTCTCGAGCTGTGGAGCCAGGTTCGTCGTCTGGCTACACAAGGCCTTGAACGCTCCCTTTTCTGGAAGTAGGAAAACCGCTTTTAAAGCCGGAGCAGCAAAAGTAAGTTTTGGCTTACCTTGCTGACTCAGCCTCTAGCTCTTTTGCCTCCTCTTCTGAAACTGGTAAATGTAAAAGCAGCGCGTCGTTAGTGGATGTTCACGGTCAGGGACAGGGACAAGTCGCTTCCTTGTCCTCTTCAGCAAAAACAACAACAGAGAAGGATGCGTCAGGCGACACAACGGGTTACTCCATGGAGCTCTTTACACATACCGTCCCTGGGTTAGAAAGTGAAGCAGTTAACAGTCCATGCCCATTACAAATTGAATCGGATATGGAGTGCACTGATGCACAGCCACAGCCAGATTACTATGCTGTTCCTTTGACTCAGACCACAACATTGCCCTCGCAGTGTACTGATCCAGAATCAGACCCTGATGAGACTATGGTGCCCCGTCACGAACGCTATACCACCGACTTACACGGTGACACAGACGAAGTTGCACACGAGATAGAAGAGGAGGTTATAGATGACCCAGTTGTTGACCCCAATTTGCAGCCATTGGGGGAACAGGGTGCAGGCGGCAGTAGTTCTGAAGCGGAGGAGGAGGGGCCGCAGCAGGCATCAACATCGCAACAGGTTCCATCTGCCGGGCCCGTATCTGGCCCAAAACGCATGGCAATGCCAAAACCTGTTGGAGGACAGCATGGCCATCCAGTTAAAGCTCAGTCTGCAATGCCTGAAAAGGTATCCGATGCTAGAAAGAGTGCAGTCTGGCATTTTTTTAAACAACATCCAATTGATCAGCGCAAAGTCATCTGTCAAAAATATTCAACTACCTTAAGCAGAGGTCAGAATCTGAAAAGTCTAAATACAAGTTGCATGCATAGACATTTAACCACCATGCATTTGCAAGCCTGGACTAACTACCAAATGTCCCTTAAGGTTGTAGCACCCTCGGCCAATGAAGCTAGTCAGCAACGCAACATCCCTTCCATCACTGTAAGGCCACCATTTTCTGCACCACCTGCAGTATCTGTGCAGGTTTCGTTGCCAGGCCAAAGCAGTCAGGGTCAGGGAATCACCAGTTTCGTAGTAGGAAACACTGCATCTAGGGCACCGGCGGCAACAATACCGTCTCCAACCGTCTCTCAGTCTGCCATGTCCACCGGCACCCCCGCTAGTTCCACGATCTCCAGCTCTCCAGTCCAGCTCACCATACATGAGATTCTCATTAGAAAAAGGAAGTACTTAGCCTCGCATCCGCGTACACAGGGTTTGAACGCCCACATAGCTAGACTAATCTCGTTAGAGATGATGCCCTACCGGTTAGTTGAAAGCGAAGCTTTCAAAGCCCTGATGGACTACGCTGTACCACGCTACGAGCTACCCAGTCGACACTTCTTTTCGAGAAAAGCCATCCCAGCCCTCTACCAGCATGTTAAAGAGCGCATCGTCCATGCACTCAGGCAGTCTGTGAGTACAAAGGTGCACCTGACAACAGATGCATGGACCAGTAGGCAAGGCCAGGGACGTTACGTGTCCATCACGGCACACTGGGTGAATGTGGTGAATACAGGGTCCACAGGGGACAGCAATTTTGGGACAGTTCTGCCTAGCCCACGGTCTAGGAAACAGTTGGCTGTAGCCGTTCGCACCCCCTCCTCCTCCTCCTCGTCCTCCTGCAGAAGCGAGAGCTCGTCCACAGACCGCAGTCGCACAACCACTCCATCCGCAGCTGCCACTGTTGCACACCAGGTGTCCCATTATGGGGCAGCTACTGCCAAGCGTCAGCAGGCTGTATTGGCTATGAAGTGTTTGGGGCGACAACAGACACACCGCGGAAGTTCTGTCCGAGTTCTTGCAGAAAGAAAAGCAGTCGTGGCTGGGCACTGTAGATCTTGAGGCAGGCAAGGTAGTGAGTGATAACGGATAGAGTTGAGCGACCTTGACCTTTTTAGAGTCGAGCCGGGTTTCGCGAAACCCGACTATCTCAAAAGTCGGGTCGAGTGAAATCGGCCGATTATGGCGAAAAGTCGGGATCGACCGAAACACGAAACCCAATGCAAGTCAATGGGGCAGCATAGTCGGCAGTGAGTGGGGGCCAGGAAAACACCTAGAGTGCCCATTTTAATGTCAAAACCATCCATTCTTCTTAATGAAGCTTGTCAAGCGTAATTTACCTTATAATAATTGGAAGGCATTTGAAATTGGGGGTCATTTGGCTAAAGTTGTGTGGGGTAGGGCTGGTTCAAGTAATTAGTGGGCCCAGGAAATCTGGACCACGTCACGGCAGTGGAGCAGGGAGAGGTAAGTATTTCAACTTTGCAAGTGCTGTGAACCTGAGCAAGCAGGGGGGGCCCACTTGTTGGCATTGGCACTGGCACAGGGCCCCTCAAAGTACAGCGGTGTGTTTGCACGGCGGGGGCGCCTCCCACCGGCAGCAACACTTTTGCGTACTATGAGAGGCCCTGTGCCAGTGACGTCGGCAACTAGTATTCCTCCCCCCACCTGATGAAGGAACCTGCACTTTCATCTGCACCTTCCTCTTTGTCCCCGTGTAAGGTGGTATGGTATGCGGGAAGAGCAACCTGACTTTCAGCAGGGTCACAATGTTGTTGTGTAGCATGCACGGGGAATGTTGCGTTATGGGTCAATGTACCAGCAGACTCATCTATCACTGGCTGGGCAATGGGCACGATGAAGTGGAAACACAGATATAGGCCCAAAGAATAAAGTGGGTTAAATGCAGTTCAAAATTGGTAACATAGTAACATAGTAACATAGTAACATAGTTAGTAAGGCCGAAAAAAGACATTTGTCCATCCAGTTCAGCCTATATTCCATCATAATAAATACCCAGATCTACGTCCTTCTACAGAACCTAATAATTGTATGATACAATATTGTTCTGCTCCAGGAAGACATCCAGGCCTCTCTTGAACCCCTCGACTGAGTTCGCCATCACCACCTCCTCAGGCAAGCAATTCCAGATTCTCACTGCCCTAACAGTAAAGAATCCTCTTCTATGTTGGTGGAAAAACCTTCTCTCCTCCAGACGCAAAGAATGCCCCCTTGTGCCCGTCACCTTCCTTGGTATAAACAGATCCTCAGCGAGATATTTGTATTGTCCCCTTATATACTTATACATGGTTATTAGATCGCCCCTCAGTCGTCTTTTTTCTAGACTAAATAATCCTAATTTCGCTAATCTATCTGGGTATTGTAGTTCTCCCATCCGCTTTATTAATTTTGTTGCCCTCCTTTGTACTCTCTCTAGTTCCATTATATCCTTCCTGAGCACCGGTGCCCAAAACTGGACACAGTACTCCATGTGCGGTCTAACTAGGGATTTGTACAGAGGCAGTATAATGCTCTCATCATGTGTATCCAGACCTCTTTTAATGCACCCCATGATCCTGTTTGCCTTGGCAGCTGCTGCCTGGCACTGGCTGCTCCAGGTAAGTTTATCATTAACTAGGATCCCCAAGTCCTTCTCCCTGTCAGATTTACCCAGTGGTTTCCTGTTCAGTGTGTAATGGTGATATTGATTCCCTCTTCCCATGTGTATAACCTTACATTTATCATTGTTAAACCTCATCTGCCACCTTTCAGCCCAAGTTTCCAACTTATCCAGATCCATCTGTAGCAGAATACTATCTTCTCTTGTATTAACTGCTTTACATAGTTTTGTATCATCTGCAAATATCGATATTTTACTGTGTAAACCTTCTACCAGATCATTAATGAATATGTTGAAGAGAACAGGTCCCATTACTGACCCCTGCGGTACCCCACTGGTCACAGCGACCCAGTTAGAGACTATACCATTTATAACCACCCTCTGCTTTCTATCACTAAGCCAGTTACTAACCCATTTACACACATTTTCCCCCAGACCAAGCATTCTCATTTTGTGTACCAACCTCTTGTGCGGCACGGTATCAAACGCTTTGGAAAAATCGAGATATACCACGTCCAATGACTCACCGTGGTCCAGTCTATAGCTTACCTCTTCATAAAAACTGATTAGATTGGTTTGACAGGAGCGATTTCTCATAAACCCATGCTGATATGGAGTTAAACAGTTATTCTCATTGAGATAATCCAGAATAACATCCCTCAGAAACCCTTCAAATATTTTACCAACAATAGAGGTTAGACTTACTGGCCTATAATTTCCAGGTTCACTTTTAGAGCCCTTTTTGAATATTGGCACCACATTTGCTATGCGCCAGTCCTGCGGAACAGACCCTGTCGCTATAGAGTCACTAAAAATAAGAAATAATGGTTTATCTATTACATTACTTAGTTCTCTTAGTACTCGTGGGTGTATGCCATCCGGACCCGGAGATTTATCTATTTTAATCTTATTTAGCCGGTTTCGCACCTCTTCTTGGGTTAGATTGGTGACCCTTAATATAGGGTTTTCATTGTTTCTTGGGATTTCACCTAGCATTTCATTTTCCACCGTGAATACCGTGGAGAAGAAGGTGTTTAATATGTTAGCTTTTTCCTCGTCATCTACAACCATTCTTTCCTCACTATTTTTTAAGGGGCCTACATTTTCAGTTTTTATTCTTTTACTATTGATATAGTTGAAGAACAGTTTGGGATTAGTTTTACTCTCCTTAGCAATGTGCTTCTCTGTAACACAGGAATAACCAGGGGGCATTGCAGTGGAGGACAACTGGAATGGGAGGCTGACACAGAGAGTAGGGCCAAATCAGTAAGTAGTCGAAATGCAGTTCAAAATTGGCAACCGTAGTAAACAGGCGGCACAGCTTTGTTCAGTGGAGGAGAACAGCAAGGAGTGGCAGACACCGATAGTAGGCCCCAACCCAACTAGTAGGCCAAATGCAGTCTAACATTAACAACTACTTAACGAGAGCCTGAAAATGGAATTTCAGGACAGGAAACCAGGAGAACAGCAAGGAGTGGCAGACACCGATAGTAGGCCCCAAACCAACTAGTACGCCAAATGCAGTTGTTCCATTTAACCACAATTTAATGAGAGCCTGAAGATAGAAGCTCAGGAAAGGCAACCTGGGGAACACCTTGGAGTGTAACACACCATCTCTCTCCACCCCATACCCATTTTGTAGGCCTAATGCAGTGTACTTTTCTACAACTACTAAACGAGAGTCGGAAGACCGAAGCAATGGCAGGGAAACCTGGGGAACACCTTGGAGTGTAACACACCATCTCTCTCCACCCCATACCCAATTTGTAGGCCTAATGCAGTGTAGTTTCCAAGAACTACTAAACGAGAGCCGGAAGATCGAAGCTCAGGAAAGGCAACCTGGGGAACACCTTGGAGTGTAACACACCCTCTCTCTACACCCTATACCCAATTTGAAGGCCTAATGCAGTGTAGTTTCCAAGAACTACTAAACGAGAGCCGGAAGATCGAAGCTCAGGAAAGGCAACCTGGGGAACACCTTGGAGTGTAACACACCCTCTCTCTACACCCCATACCCAATTTGTAGGCCTAATGCAGCATAGTTTCCAACAACTACTAAACGAGAGCATGAAGATCGAAGCTCAGGAAAGGCAACCTGGGGAACACCTTGGAGTGTAACACACCCTCTCTCTACACCCCATACCCAATTTGAAGGCCTAATGCAGCATAGTTTCCAACAACTACTAAACGAGAGCCGGAAGATCGAAGCTCAGGAAAGGCAACCTGGGGAACACCTTGGAGTGTAACACACCCTCTCTCTACACCCCATACCCAATTTGTAGGCCTAATGCAGCGTAGTTTCCGACAACTACTAAACGAGAGCATGAAGATCGAAGCTCAGGAAAGGCAACCTGGGGAACACCTTGGAGTGTAACACACCCTCTCTCTACACCCCATACCCAATTTGTAGGCCTAATGCAGCATAGTTTCCGACAACTACTAAACGAGAGCCGGAAGATCGAAGCTCAGGAAAGGCAACCTGGGGAACACCTTGGAGTGTAACAAACCCTCTCTCTACACCCCATACCCTATTTGTAGGCCTAATGCAGTGTAGTTTCCAAGAACTACTAAATGAGAGCCGGAAGATCGAAGCTCAGGAAAGGCAACCTGGGGAACACCTTGGAGTGTAACACAACCTCTCTCTACACCACGGAAGGGCTGATTCTTAGGAAGGAAGGCTGTTGGAAATAAGCATTGCGCGTTCGAGGGTGATTATATTCTTATTAGGTATATACTCACCCTCGGACGCGCCCTGCTTCTTTATTTGTAATGAATGTTTATTTGCAATGTGGTGTTGACTTACTCTATTATTTTGGTAATTAATGATTTTATTATTTTCATTGCTTTGCATCTTCTCGGCAATAATATAAAGAAGACGCGACAGGACAACACTCGGTGGATGCCATATCTGTGTTTTCAATTTAAAAAACCTTTCAGTTAACTACTTGCAGGAGAAAGTAATTGTAGCTGGTGGCCATTTTTAGTACTGTACCAGATTTTAGTTGTGTGTTTGTTTTTAATGTTAAAATGTCTGCATTTCATATCTCGCCAGTATTTTCTTTTTTATAAGCAAAATACTTTTTTTTTTATTTTATGATGTTGGTTCAAGGGGTACACGGGCAGCAGTAGACAGGTCAGTGGAGGCCTAGTGGAAGGAGTGACGGCAGACAGGCATCAAAGGCCTAACATAATAACATTTGGCTGTTGGCAATTTAAAATTGGTTCCAGGGGTACACGGGCAACAGTGGTCTGGTCAGTGGAAGTCTAGTGGAAGGAGTGACGGCAGACAGGCTAAGAAGGCCTAACATAACAAAATTGGGCTGGCTGTAGGCAAGTTTAAATTGGTTCCAGGGGAACACGGCCAGCAGTGGCCTGGTCAGTGTAGTAGTTGTAGAAAGAACGGACCGCAGACAGGCTTCGAAGGCCTAACATAACAAAAATGTCAAAACAATGGTATTGTCAGTGCCAGGCATTGAAGGATGTCAGTGCATAGACTAAACATTGGTGAAGCTGTGAGAGATAATTTTGCTAGTGGTAGAGCACTGTTTGAGCTGGGGGGGGGAACTGTCTTGTGGCCGGCGGTACAGGCCCAGGGCCCCTCATATTACAATGGTGTGTCTGACGTTGGGTGCGCACCACCACCGCCAGAGACACTTTATTGTACTATGAGGGACCCAGTGGCAGTGCCGTCGACCAAAAGCGGGCACACCCACCTCTTCAGACAAACAGCACTCTCACGGGTGCTGGCGCAAAGTGGCGATACCACGGCCCCGTGTGGGGAGTTTGGCCATTTTGTTAGGAGTAAACATGTCGTATGCTGGACAATCAGGTGCAGAAAATTACGAGATTGGAAAAGTCATTCAGAAGAGTCCACAGGCAAGACCTTTTCATAGGAAAGTTAGGTGTCAGCCGGGCAAGGTGGGGCAAAAGATTTCGACATCCAGTTGTGGTTCATTTTAATAAAGGTTAGATCATCTACATTTTGGGTAGCCAGACGAGTCCTTTTTTCAGTTAGTATTGAACCTGCAGCACTGAATACTCTTTCTGATAGGACACTAGCTGCCGGGCAAGCAAGCTCCTGCAATGCATATTCTGCCAATTCTGGCCAGGTGTCTAATTTGGATGCCCAGTAATCAAATGGGAATGACGGTTAAGGGAGAACGTCGATAAGGGATGAAAAATAGTTTGTAACCATACTGGACAAATGTTGTCTCCTGTCACTTTGAATTGATGCTGCAGTACCTGTCCTGTCTGCGGTCATAGCAAAATCACTCCACAACCTGGTCAGAAAACCCCTCTGGCCAATGCCACTTCTGATTTCTGCCCCTCTAACACCTCTGGTCTGCTGGCCCCTGGAGCTCGTGTGAGAACGATCACGGGCGCTGTGTGCAGGGAATGCCAGAAGCAAACGGTCAACAAGAGTTGATTGTTTTGTTGCTAATATTAGTTCCAAGTTCTCATGTGGCATAATATTTTGCAATTTGCCTTTATAGCGAGGATCAAGGAGGCAGGCCAACCAGTAATCGTCATCGTTCATCATTTTTGTAATGCGTGTGTCCCTTTTGAGGATACGCAAGGCATAATCCGCCATGTGGGCCAAAGTTCCAGTTGTCAAATCTGCGGTTGTGCTTGGTTGAGGGGCAGTGGCAGGCAAATCTACGTCACTTGTGTCCCTCAAAAAACCAGAACCCGCCCTTGCCACGCCACCAATTTCCAGTGACCCCGGGAAAGCTTCCTCATTAAAAATATACTCATCCCCATCATCCTCCTCATCCTCCACCTCCTCTTCGCCCGCTACCTCGTCCTGTACACTGCCCTGACCAGACAATGGCTGACTGTCATCAAGGCTTTCCTCTTCCTCTGGTGCAGACGCCTGATCCTTTATGTGCGTCAAACTTTGCATCAGCAGACACATTAGGGGGATGCTCATGCTTATTATGGCGTTGTCTGCACTAACCAGCCGTGTGCATTCCTCAAAACACTGAAGGACTTGACACATGTCTTTAATCTTCGACCACTGCACACCTGACAACTCCATGTCTGCCATCCTACTGCCTGCCCGTGTATGTGTATCCTCCCACAAAAACATAACAGCCCGCCTCTGTTCGCACAGTCTCTGAAGCATGTGCAGTGTTGAGTTCCACCTTGTAACAACGTCTATGATTAGGCGATGCTGGGGAAGGTTCAAAGAACGCTGATAGGTCTGCATACGGCTGGAGTGTACAGGCGAACGGCGGATATGTGCGCAAAGTCCACGCACTTTGAGGAGCAGGTCGGATAACCCCGGATAACTTTTCAGGAAGCACTGCACCACCAGGTTTAAGGTGTGAGCCAGGCAAGGAATGTGTTTCAGTTGGGAAAGGGAGATGGCAGCCATGAAATTCCTTCCGTTATCACTCACTACCTTGCCTGCCTCAAGATCTACAGTGCCCAGCCACGACTGCGTTTCTTGCTGCAAGAACTCGGACAGAACTTCCGCGGTGTGTCTGTTGTCGCCCAAACACTTCATAGCCAATACAGCCTGCTGACGTTTGCCAGTAGCTGCCCCATAATGGGAGACCTGGTGTGCAACAGTGGCAGCTGCGGATGGAGTGGTTGTGCGACTGCGGTCTGTGGACGAGCTCTCGCTTCTGCAGGAGGACGAGGAGGAGGAGGAGGAGGAGGGGGTGCGAACGGCTACAGCCAACTGTTTCCTAGACCGTGGGCTAGGCAGAACTGTCCCAAACTTGCTGTCCCCTGTGGACCCTAAATCCACCACATTTACCCAGTGTGCCGTGATGGACACGTAACGTCCCTGGCCATGCCTACTGGTCCATGCATCTGTTGTCAGGTGCACCTTTGTGCTCACAGATTGCCTGAGTGCATGGACGATGCGCTCTTTAACATGCTGGTGGAGGGCTGGGATGGCTTTTCTGGAAAAAAAGTGTCGACTGGGAAGCTCGTAGCGTGGTACAGCGTAGTCCATCAGGTCTTTGAAAGCTTCGCTTTCAACTAACCGGTAGGGCATCATCTCTAACGAGATTAGTCTAGCTATGTGGGCGTTCAAACCCTGTGTACGCGGATGCGAGGCTAAGTACTTCCTTTTTCTAACCATAGTCTCATGTAGGGTGAGCTGGACTGGAGAGCTGGAGATCGTGGAACTAGCGGGGGTGCCGGTGGACATGGCAGACTGAGAGACGGTGGGAGATGGTATTGTTGCCGCCGGTGCCCTAGATGCAGTGTTTCCTACTACGAAACTGGAGATTCCCTGACCCTGACTGCTTTGGCCTGGCAAAGAAACCTGCACAGATACTGCAGGTGGTGCAGAAAATGGTGGCCCTACACTACCGGAAGGGATGTTGCGTTGATGAGTAGCTTCATTGGCCGAGGGTGCTACAACCTTAAAGGACGTTTGGTAGTTAGTCCAAGCTTGCAAATGCATGGTGGTTAAATGTCTATGCATGCAACTTGTATTGAGACTTTTCAGATTCTGCCCTCTGCTTAAGGTAGTTGAACATTTTTGACAGATTACTTTGTGCTGATCAATTGGATGTTGTTTAAAAAAATGCCAGACTGCACTCTTTCTAGCATCGGATACCTTTTCAGGCATTGCAGACTGAGCTTTAACCGGATGGCCACGCTGACCTCCAACAGGTTTTGACTTTGCCACGCGTTTTGGCCAAGATACGGGCCGGCTGATGGAACCTGTTGCGATGTTGATGCCTGCTGCGGCCCCTCCTCCTCCGCTTCAGAACTGCTGCCGCCTGCACCCTGTTCCCCCAATGGCTGCCAATCGGGGTCAAGAACTGGGTCATCTATTACCTCTTCTTGTAGCTCGTGTGCAACTTCGTCTGTGTCACTGTGTCGGTCGGTGGTATAGCGTTCGTGATGGGGCAACATAGTCTCATCAGGGTCTGATTCTTGATCAGCACCCTGCGAGGGCAATGTTGTGGTCTGAGTCAAAGGACCAGCATAGTAGTCTGGCTGTGGCTGTGCATCAGTGCACTCCATGTCAGATTCAACTTGTAATGGGCATGGACTGTTAACTGCTTCACTTTCTAAGCCAGGGACGGTATGTGTAAAGAGCTCCATGGAGTAACCCGTTGTGTCGCCTGCTGCATTCTTCTCTGTTGTTGTTTTTGCTGAAGAGGACAAGGAAGCGACTTGTCCCTGACCGTGAACATCCACTAACGACGCGCTGCTTTTACTTTTACCAGTTTCACGAGAGGAGGCAAAAGAGCTAGAGGCTGAGTCAGCAAGATAAGCCAAAACTTGCTCTTGATGCTCCGGCTTTAAAAGCGGTTTTCCTACTCCCAGAAAAGGGAGGGTTCGAGGCCTTGTGTAGCCAGACGACGAACCTGGCTCCACAGCTCCAGACTTAGGTGCAATATTTTTTTTCCCACGACCACCTGATGCTCCACCACTACCACTACCCTCATTACCAGCTGACAATGAACGACCCCGGCCACGACCTCTTCCACCAGACTTCCTCATTGTTTTAAAAACGTTACCAAACGAACGGTATTTGTTGCTGTCACACAACTTACACGGTGAGCTATAACTTCAGTATGATTTAGCTACCCCTTTACAGATGGGTGAGACCACAACGAAAATCAGCCACAATGTTACACACTCTGTTGTTGTTGGCAACAAATGAGATGCCACACACGCAGGACTGTCACTGAAGCGCAAATGTAAATATTTATCTCCCACTGATTTGTGTTTGTTTTTTTTAAAAGGGAGACTTCAGAAAAAAATAAAAATAAAAAAAAATTATTTTTTACAGAAGAATTTATAAAACAAATAAAATGAAATGATTGTTTCAGGGAGAATTTAGGAAAAAACAAAAACAAAAAGGCTTTGTAGGGCCCACTGAGTGAGAGAGGACGCACACAGGAGTCAGGAGTGGCACACAAGCCCAGAGGCCAATATTAATCTCCCACCAATTGATTTAGTTATTTTTTTTGGTAGATTTTGGAACCCAAATCAAGCAAAAAAATTAATAGGCTTTCTATGGCCCACAATTGGGGAGAGAGAGAGAGATGGCACACCCAGGAGTCAAGACTGGCACACAAGCAGAAGGGGCAATATGAATCTCCCACAGATTTTTTTTTTTTTTTTTTTTCAGGGAGACTTTAGAGAAAAAAAAAATACAAAAAAAAAGATTTTTTTCAGGAATAATTTAGAAACCAAAGAAAATAAAATGATTTTTTCAGGGAGAATTTAGAAAACAAATAAAACAAAAAATAGGCTTTCTAGGGCCCACTGAGTGACAGATGACGCACACAGGAGTCAGGAGTGGCACACAAGCCCAGAGGCCAATATTAATCTCCCACTGATTGATTTAGTGATTTTTTTTGGTAGATTTTGGAACCCAAATCAAGCAAAAAAATTAATAGGCTTTCTATGGCCCACAATTGGGGAGAGAGAGAGAGAGATGGCACACCCAGGAGTCAAGACTGGCACACAAGCAGAAGGGGCAATATGAATCTCCCACAGATTTTTGTTTTTTTTTGTTTTTTTTGTGTTTTTTTCAGGGAGACTTTAGAGAAAAAAAAATACAAAAAAAATGATTTTTTTCAGGAATAATTTAGAAACCAAAGAAAATAAAATGATTTTTTCAGGGAGAATTTAGAAAACAAATAAAACAAAAAATAGGCTTTCTAGGGCCCACTGAGTGACAGATGACGCACACAGGAGTCAGGAGTGGCACACAAGCCCAGAGGCCAATATTAATCTCCCACTGATTGATTTAGTGATTTTTTTTGGTAGATTTTGGAACCCAAATCAAGCAAAAAAATTAATAGGCTTTCTATGGCCCACAATTGGAGAGAGAGAGAGAGATGGCACACCCAGGAGTCAAGACTGGCACACAAGCAGAAGGGGCAATATGAATCTCCCACAGATGTTTTTTTTTTTTTTTTTTTTTTCAGGGAGACTTTAGAGAAAAAAAAATACAAAAAAAATGATTTATTTCAGGAATAATTTAGAAACCAAAGAAAATAAAATGATTTTTTCAGGGAGAATTTAGAAAACAAATAAAACAAAAAATAGGCTTTCTAGGGCCCACTGAGTGACAGATGACGCACACAGGAGTCAGGAGTGGCACACAAGCCCAGAGGCCAATATTCATCTCCCACTGATTGATTTAGTGATTTTTTTTGGTAGATTTTGGAACCCAAATCAAGCAAAAAAATTAATAGGCTTTCTATGGCCCACAATTGGGGAGAGAGAGAGAGATGGCACACCCAGGAGTCAAGACTGGCACACAAGCAGAAGGGGCAATATGAATCTCCCACAGATTTTTTTTTTTTTCAGGGAGACTTTAGAGAAAAAAAAATACAAAAAAAATGATTTTTTTCAGGAATAATTTAGAAACCAAAGAAAATAAAATGATTTTTTCAGGGAGAATTTAGAAAACAAATAAAACAAAATATAGGCTTTCTAGGGCCCACTGAGTGACAGATGACGCACACAGGAGTCAGGAGTGGCACACAAGCCCAGAGGCCAATATTAATCTCCCACTGATTGATTTAGTGATTTTTTTTGGTAGATTTTGGAACCCAAATCAAGCAAAAAAATTAATAGGCTTTCTATGGCCCACAATTGGGGAGAGAGAGAGAGATGGCACACCCAGGAGTCAAGACTGGCACACAAGCAGAAGGGGCAATATGAATCTCCCACAGATTTTTTTTTTTTTTTGTTTTTTTTTCAGGGAGACTTTAGAGAAAAAAAAAAACAAAAAAAATAATTTTTTTCAGGAATAATTTAGAAACCAAAGAAAATAAAATGATTTTTTCAGGGAGAATTTAGAAAACAAATAAAACAAAAAATAGGCTTTCTAGGGCCCACTGAGTGACAGATGACGCACACAGGAGTCAGGAGTGGCACACAAGCCCAGAGGCCAATATTAATCTCCCACTGATTGATTTAGTGATTTTTTTTGGTAGATTTTGGAACCCAAATCAAGCAAAAAAATTAATAGGCTTTCTATGGCCCACAATTGGAGAGAGAGAGAGAGATGGCACACCCAGGAGTCAAGACTGGCACACAAGCAGAAGGGGCAATATGAATCTCCCACAGATTTTTTTTTTTTTTTTCAGGGAGACTTTAGAGAAAAAAAAAAATACAAAAAAAATGATTTTTTTCAGGAATAATTTAGAAACCAAAGAAAATAAAATGATTTTTTTCAGGGAGAATTTAGAAAACAAATAAAACAAAAAATAGGCTTTCTAGGGCCCACTGAGTGACAGATGACGCACACAGGAGTCAGGAGTGGCACACAAGCCCAGAGGCCAATATTAATCTCCCACTGATTGATTTAGTGATTTTTTTTGGTAGATTTTGGAACCCAAATCAAGCAAAAAAATTAATAGGCTTTCTATGGCCCACTATTTGTGAGAGAGATGGCACGCTCAGGACTGGCACACAAGCCCAGAGGCCAATATTAATCTCCCATTTTTTTTTTTTCCAGGGAAAATTTATAAACCCAATAAAAAAAATAATAATAAATAGGCTTTCTATGGCCCACTATCTGAGAGAGAGAGATGGCACGCTTAGGACTGGCACACAAGCCCAAAGGCCAATATTAATCTCCCACTGATTGATTGATTGATTGATTTTTTCAGGTAGAATTATGAACCCAAATCAACCAAAAAAAATAAATAGGCTTTCTATGGCCCACTATTTGTGAGAGAGATGGCACGCTCAGGACTGGCACACAAGCCCAGAGGCCAATATTAATCTCCCACTTTTTTTTTTTTCCAGGGAAAATTTATAAACCCAATAAAATAATAAAAAAATAGGCTTTCTATGGCCCACTATCTGAGAGAGAGAGAGATGGCACGCTTAGGACTGGCACACAAGCCCAAAGGCCAATATTAATCTCCCACTGATTGATTTATTGATTTTTTCAGGTAGAATTTAGAACCCAAATCAAGCAAAAAAATTAATAGGCTTTCTATGGCCCACTGAGTGAGAGATGGCACACACAGGAGTAAGGAGTGGCACACAAGCCCTGAGGCCAATATTTTTCTCCCACTGATTGATGTTGTGATTTTTTCTGGTAGATTTTGGAACCCAAATCAAGCAAAAAAATAAATAGGCTTTCTATGGCCCACTGAGTGAGAGATGACACAGACAGGGATGGCACTCTAGCAGAAATGCCAATCTTAATCTCCCACAAAAAAAAAAAAAAGGAATAAAAAGTGTGGACAAACAAACAAGATAGCTGTGCAGAAAGGAAGGAACAAGAGGATTTGTGCTTTGAAAAAAGCAGTTGGTTTGCACAGCGGCGTACACACAGCAATGCAGCTATCAGGGAGCCTTCTAGGGCAGCCCAATGAGCTACAGCACTGAGGAAAAAAAAAAAAAAAGGAGCTTCCACTGTCCCTGCACACCGAAGGTGGTGTTGGGCAGTGGAAATCGCTACAGCACAAGCGGTTTTGTGGTTAATGGACCCTGCCTAACGCTATCCCTGCTTCTGACGAAGCGGCAGCAACCTCTCCCTAAGCTCAGATCAGCAGCAGCAAGATGGCGGTCGGCGGGAACGCCCCTTTATAGCCCCTGTGACGCCGCGGACAGCAAGCCAATCACTGCAATGCCCTTCTCTAAGATGGTGGGGACCTATGTCATCACGCTGCCCACACTCTGCGTTTACCTTCATTGGCTGAGAAATGGTGCTTTTCGCGTCATTGAAACGCGACTTTGGCGCGAAAGTCGCGTACCGCATGGCCGACCACGCACAGGGGTCGGATCGGGTTTCATGAAACTCGACTTCGCCAAAAGTCGGCGACTTTTGAAAATGTTCGACCCGTTTCGCTCAACCCTAATAACGGAAGGAATTTCATGGCTGCCATCTCCCTTTCCCAACTGAAACACATTCCTTGCCTGGCTCACACCTTAAACCTGGTGGTGCAGTGCTTCCTGAAAAGTTATCCGGGGTTATCCGACCTGCTCCTCAAAGTGCGCGGACTTTGCTCGCATATCCGCCATTCGCCCGTACACTCCAGCCGTATGCAGACCTATCAGCGGTCTTTGAACCTTCCACAGCATCGCCTAATCATCGACGTTGCAACAAGGTGGAACTCAACACTGCACATGCTTCAGAGACTGTGCGAACAGAGGCGTGCTGTTATGTATTTGTGGGAGGATACACATACACGGGCAGGCAGTAGGATGGCAGACATGGAGTTGTCAGGTGTGCAGTGGTCGAAGATACAAGACATGTGTCAAGTCCTTCAGTGTTTTGAGGAATGCACACGGCTGGTTAGTGCAGACAACGCCATAATAAGCATGAGCATCCCCCTAATGCGTCTGCTGATGCAAAGTTTGACGCACATAAAGGAGCAGGCGTCTGCAGCAGAGGAAGAGGAAAGCCTTGATGACAGTCAGCCATTGTCTGGTCAGGACAGTGTACAGGACGAGGTAGCGGGCGAACAGGAGGAGGAGGATGAGGACGAGGAGGATGATGGGGATGATTATTTTTGTAATGAGGAAGCTTCTCTGGGGCCAATAGCAACTGGTGGCGTTGCAAGGCCGGGGTCAAGTTTTTTTAGGGAGACAAGTGACTTAGATGTGCCTGAAACTGCCCCTCAACCCAGCACAACCGCAGATTTGGCAACTGGAACTTTGGCCCACATGGCGGATTATGCCTTACGTATCCTCAAAAGGGACACACGTATTTGTAAAATGATGGCCGATGACGATTACTGGTTGGCCTGCCTCCTTGATCCTCGCTATAAAGGCAAATTGCAAAATATTATGCCACATGAAAACCTGGAACAAATATTAGCAACCAAACAATCAACTCTTGTTGACCGTTTGATTCAGGCATTCCCAGCACACAGCACCGGTGATCGTTATCACACGAGCTGCAGGGGGCAGCAGGCCAGAGGTGTTAGAGGTGCACAAATCAGAAGTGGCGTTGGACAGAGGGGTTTTCTGACCAGGTTGTGGAGTGATTTTGCTATGACCGCAAACAGGACAGGTACTGCAGCATCAATTCAAAGTAACAGGAGACAACATTTGTCCAGTATGGTTACTAACTATTTTTCATCCCTTATCGACGTTCTCCCTCAACCTTCATTCCCATTTGATTACTGGGCATCCAAATTAGAAACCTGGCCAGAATTGGCAGAATATGCATTGCAGGAGCTTGCTTGCCCAGCAGCTAGTGTCCTATCAGAAAGAGTGTTCAGTGCTGCAGGTTCAATATTTACCCGAAAAAAGGACTCGTCTGGCTACCCAAAATGTTGATGATCTAACCTTCATTAAAATGAACCACAACTGGATTTCGAATTATTTTGCCCCACCTTGCCCGGCTGACACCTAGCTTTCCTATGAAATGGTCTTGCTTGTGGACTGCTCTGACTGACTTTTCCAATCTCGTAATTTGCAGCAGCTGTTTGTCCAGCATACGACATGTTTACACCTCCCTAAATGGCCAAACTCCCCCCATGGGGCCGTGGTCTCGCCACTTGGCGGAAGCACCCGTGAGAGTGCCGTTTGTCTGAAGAGGTGGGTGTGCACGCTTTTGGTCGACGGCACTGCCACTGGGTCCCTCATAGTACAATAAAGTGTCTCTGGCGGTGACCCAACGTCAGACACACCGTTGTAACATGAGGGGCCCTGGGCCTGTACCGCCGTCCACAAGAGAGTTCCCCCCCCAGCTCAAACAGTACTCTACCACTTGCAAAATTATCTCTCACAGTTCCACCAATGTTTAGTCTATGCGCTGACATCCTTCAATGCCTGGCACTGACAATAAAAATGTGTTAACATGTATGATGGTACTTAAAATAGTCAGGGGCAGTGTCCTATATTTACCCCAGTAAATACTTAGCGCCAAATTACTAGGTCTGAAACTCAGCAGAGGAGCCCACCCCTGTACCTTATTATTCCACCCTTTTGTGTCTTGGTTTTGTTGTATTGCGAGACATTAACATCTATTTATTTTTTGTGAGTACTAACTGTCAGACACTCATTACAATCGGCCTCCACTGACAACACCAATGCTGCCTGTGTACCCCTGCAAGAGAATTCCAAGTGTCTACAGCCCACTTTTGTTATGTTAGGCCTACTAAGCCTGTCTGTGGTCCCTCCTTCCACTAGTCCTCCACTGACCAGACCACTGCTGCCCGTGTACCCCTGGAACCTATTTTAAAGTGCCTACAGCCTAATTTTGTTATGTTAGGCCTACTAAGCCTGTCTGCGGTCCCTCCTTCCAATAGTCCTCCACTGACCAGACCACTGATGTCCGTGTACCCCTGGAACCTATTTTAAAGTGCCTAAAGCCTAATTTTGTTATGTTAGGCCTACTAAGCCTGTCTGTGGTCCCTCCTTCCACTAGTCCTCCACTGACCAGACCACTGCTGCCCGTGTACCCCTGGAACCTATTTTAAAGTGCCTACAGCCTAATTTTGTTATGTTAGGCCTACTAAGCCTGTCTGCGGTCCCTCCTTCCACTAGTCCTCCACTGATCAGACCACTGCTGCCCATGTACCCCTGGAACCTATTTTAAAGTGCCTACAGCCTAATTTTGTTATGTTAGGCCTACTAAGCCTGTCTGCGGCCCCTCCTTCCAATAGTCCTCCACTGACCAGACCACTGCTGCCCGTGTACCCCTGGAACCTATTTTAAATTGCATAGAGCATCCTTTTTTTAATAGTAGGTGTACAAACTCTGTCTGCGGTCCAAAATTGAAATTGTCCTCCACTGAAGAGACCAATGCTGCCTGTGTACCCCTGTAACCTTTTTTAAACTGCCTTGAGCCAAATTTTGTGTTTAAGGCCTACTACCTGTGTCTGTCTGCGCCACTCAATACAGCTGTCCTCCTTTTAAAAAAGCTGAGCGTCAATAGTCTGGTTTTCAGCCTATAGGAATTTGAAAACTGCATTGGGGCTACTACTACTAATTCGGTAGGGCCTACTAACGGTGTCTGCCGCTCCAAGGTGTTCCCCAGGTTTCCTCTCCATAGCTTCGAGCTTCTAGCTCTCGTTTAGCAGTTGTTGAAAACAACACTGCATTAGGCCTACAAGTTGGGTCTGGGTTGTAGAGACGGTGTCTTCCACTCCAAGGTGTTCTCCAGGTTGCCTCTCCATAGCTTCAATCTTCTAGCTCTCATTTAGTAGTTGTTGAAAACAACACTGCATTAGGCATACAAGTTGGGTCTGGGTTGTAGAGACGGTGTCTTCCACTCCAAGGTGTTCCCCAGGTTTCCTCTCCATAGCTTCGAGCTTCTAGCTCTCATTTAGTAGTTGTTGAAAACAACACTGCATTAGGCCTACAAGTTGGGTCTGGGTTGTAGAGACGGTGTCTTCCACTCCAAGGTGTTCTCCAGGTTGCCTCTCCATAGCTTCGATCTTCTAGCTCTCGTTTAGTAGATGTTGAAAACAACACTGCATTAGGCCTACAAGTTGGGTCTGGGTTGTAGAGACGGTGTCTTCCACTCCAAGGTGTTCCCCAGGTTTCCTCTCCATAGCTTGGAGCTTCTAGCTCTCGTTTAGTAGTTGTTGAAAACAACACTGCATTAGGCCTACAAGTTGGGTCTGGGTTGTAAAGACGGTGTCTTCCGCTCCAAGGTGTTCCCCAGGTTTCCTCTCCATAGCTTCGAGCTTCTAGCTCTCGTTTAGTAGTTGTTGAAACAACACTACATTAGGCCTACAAGTGGGGTCTGGGTCGTAGAGACGGTGTCTGCCGCTCCAAGGTGTTCTCCAGGTTTCCTCTCCATTGCTTCAATCTTCATGCTCATCTTAAGTAGTTGTTGAAAACAACACTGCATTAGGCCTACAAGTTGGGTCTGGGTTGTAAAGATGGTGTCTTCCGCTCCAAGGTGTTCCCCAGGTTTCCTCTCCATAGCTTCGAGCTTCTAGCTCTCGTTTAGTAGTTGTTGAAACAACACTACATTAGGCCTACAAGTTGGGTCTGGGTCGTAGAGACGGTGTCTGCCGCTCCAAGGTGTTCTCCAGGTTTCCTCTCCATTGCTTCAATCTTCATGCTCGTCTTAAGTAGTTGTTGAAAACAACACTGCATTAGGCCTACAAGTTGGGTCTGGGTTGTAGAAACGGCGTCTTCCACTCCAAGGTGTTCACCAGGTTTCCTCTCCATAGCTTCGAGCTTCTAGCTCTCGTTAAGTAGTTGTTGAAAACAACACTGCATTAGGCCTACAAGTTGGGTCTGGGTTGTAGAGACGGTGTCTTCCGCTCCAAGGTGTTCCCCAGGTTTCCTCTCCATAGCTTCTAGCTTCTAGCTCTCGTTTAGTAGTTGTTGAAACAACACTACATTAGGCCTTCAAGTGGGGTCTGGGTCGTAGAGACGGTGTCTGCCGCTCCAAGGTGTTCTCCAGGTTTCCTCTCCATTGCTTCAATCTTCATGCTCGTCTTAAGTAGTTGTTGAAAACAACACTGCATTAGGCCTACAAGTTGGGTCTGGGTTGTAGAGACGGTGTCTTCCACTCCATGGTGTTCCCCAGGTTTCCTCTCCATAGCTTCGAGCTTCTAGCTCTCGTTTAGTAGTTGTTGAAAACAACACTGCTTTAGGCCTACAAGTTGGGTCTGGGTTGTAGAGACGGTGTCTTCCGCTCCAAGGTGTTCCCCAGGTTTCCTCTCCATAGCTTCGAGCTTCTAGCTCTCGTTTAGTAGTTGTTGAAACAACACTACATTAGGCCTACAAGTTGGGTCTGGGTCGTAGAGACGGTGTCTGCCGCTCCAAGGTGTTCTCCAGGTTTCCTCTCCATTGCTTCAATCTTCATGCTCGTCTTAAGTAGTTGTTGAAAACAACACTGCATTAGGCCTACAAGTTGGGTCTGGGTTGTAGAGACGGTGTCTTCCACTCCAAGGTGTTCCCCAGGTTTCCTCTCCATAGCTTCGAGCTTCTAGCTCTCGTTTAGTAGCTGTTGAAAACAACACTGCATTAGGCCTACAAGTTGGGTCTGGGTTGTAGAGACGGTGTCTTCCACTCCAAGGTGTTCCCCAGGTTTCCTCTCCATAACTTCGAGATTCTAGCTCTCATTTAGTAGTTGTTGAAAACAACACTGCATTAGGCCTACAAGTTGGGTCTGGGTTGTAGAGACGGTGTCTTCCACTCCAAGGTGTTCTCCAGGTTTCCTCTCCATAGCTTCGAGCTTCTAGCTCTCGTTTAGTAGTTGTTGAAAACAACACTGCATTAGGCCTACAAGTTGGGTCTGGGTTGTAGAAACGGTGTCTTTCACTCCAAGGTGTTCTCCAGGTTTCCTCTCCATTGCTTCAATCTTCATGCTCGTCTTAAGTAGTTGTTGAAAACAACACTGCATTAGGCCTACAAGTTGGGTCTGGGTTGTATAGACGGTGTCTTCCACTCCAAGGTGTTCCCCAGGTTTCCTCTCCATAGCTTCCAGCTTCTAGCTCTCCTTTAGTAGTTGTTGAAAACAACACTGCATTAGGCCTACAAGTTGGGTCTGGGTTGTAAAGACGGTGTCTTCCGCTCCAAGGTGTTCCCCAGGTTTCCTCTCCATAGCTTCGAGCTTCTAGCTCTCGTTTAGTAGTTGTTGAAACAACACTACATTAGGCCTACAAGTTGGGTCTGGGTCGTAGAGACGGTGTCTGCCGCTCCAAGGTGTTCTCCAGGTTTCCTCTCCATTGCTTCAATCTTCATGCTCGTCTTAAGTAGTTGTTGAAAACAACACTGCATTAAGCCTACAAGTTGGGTCTGGGTTGTAGAAACGGCGTCTTCCACTCCAAGGTGTTCACCAGGTTTCCTCTCCATAGCTTCGAGCTTCTAGCTCTCGTTAAGTAGTTGTTGAAAACAACACTGCATTAGGCCTACAAGTTGGGTCTGGGTTGTAGAGACGGTGTCTTCCACTCCAAGGTGTTCTCCAGGTTTCCTCTCCATAGCTTCGAGCTTCTAGCTCTCGTTTAGTAGTTGTTGAAAACAACACTGCATTAGGCCTACAAGTTGGGTCTGGGTTGTAGAGACGGTGTCTTCCGCTCCAAGGTGTTCCCCAGGTTTCCTCTCCATAGCTTCGAGCTTCTAGCTCTCGTTTAGTAGTTGTTGAAACAACACTACATTAGGCCTACAAGTGGGGTCTGGGTCGTAGAGACGGTGTCTGCCGCTCCAAGGTGTTCTCCAGGTTTCTTCTCCATTGCTTCAATCTTCATGCTCGTCTTAAGTAGTTGTTGAAAACAACACTGCATTAGGCCTACAAGTTGGGTCTGGGTTGTAGAGACGGTGTCTTCCACTCCAAGGTGTTCCCCAGGTTTCCTCTCCATAGCTTCGAGCTTCTAGCTCTCGTTTAGTAGTTGTTGAAAACAACACTGCATTAGGCCTACAAGTTGGGTCTGGGTTGTAGAGACGGTGTCTTCCACTCCAAGGTGTTCCCCAGGTTTCCTCTCCATAGCTTCGAGCTTCTAGCTCTCCTTTAGTAGTTGTTGAAAACAACACTGCATTAGGCCTACAAGTTGGGTCTGGGTTGTAAAGACGGTGTCTTCCGCTCCAATGTGTTCCCCAGGTTTCCTCTCCATAGCTTCTAGCTTCTAGCTCTCGTTTAGTAGTTGTTGAAACAACACTACATTAGGCCTACAAGTGCGGTCTGGGTCGTAGAGACGGTGTCTGCCGCTCCAAGGTGTTCTCCAGGTTTCCTCTCCATTGCTTCAATCTTCATGCTCGTCTTAAGTAGTTGTTGAAAACAACACTGCATTAGGCCTACAAGTTGGGTCTGGGTTGTAGAGACGGTGTCTTCCACTCCATGGTGTTCCCCAGGTTTCCTCTCCATAGTTTCGAGCTTCTAGCTCTCGTTTAGTAGTTGTTGAAAACAACACTGCTTTAGGCCTACAAGTTGGGTCTGGGTTGTAGAGACGGTGTCTTCCGCTCCAAGGTGTTCCCCAGGTTTCCTCTCCATAGCTTCGAGCTTCTAGCTCTCGTTTAGTAGTTGTTGAAACAACACTACATTAGGCCTACAAGTTGGGTCTGGGTCGTAGAGACGGTGTCTGCCGCTCCAAGGTGTTCTCCAGGTTTCCTCTCCATTGCTTCAATCTTCATGCTCGTCTTAAGTAGTTGTTGAAAACAACACTGCATTAGGCCTACAAGTTGGGTCTGGGTTGTAGAAACGGCGTCTTCCACTCCAAGGTGTTCACCAGGTTTCCTCTCCATAGCTTCGAGCTTCTAGCTCTCGTTAAGTAGTTGTTGAAAACAACACTGCATTAGGCCTACAAGTTGGGTCTGGGTTGTAGAGACGGTGTCTTCCGCTCCAAGGTGTTCCCCAGGTTTCCTCTCCATAGCTTCTAGCTTCTAGCTCTCGTTTAGTAGTTGTTGAAACAACACTACATTAGGCCTTCAAGTGGGGTCTGGGTCGTAGAGACGGTGTCTGCCGCTCCAAGGTGTTCTCCAGGTTTCCTCTCCATTGCTTCAATCTTCATGCTCGTCTTAAGTAGTTGTTGAAAACAACACTGCATTAGGCCTACAAGTTGGGTCTGGGTTGTAGAGACGGTGTCTTCCACTCCAAGGTGTTCCCCAGGTTTCCTCTCCATAACTTCGAGATTCTAGCTCTCATTTAGTAGTTGTTGAAAACAACACTGCATTAGGCCTACAAGTTGGGTCTGGGTTGTAGAGACGGTGTCTTCCACTCCAAGGTGTTCTCCAGGTTTCCTCTCCATAGCTTCGAGCTTCTAGCTCTCGTTTAGTAGTTGTTGAAAACAACACTGCATTAGGCCTACAAGTTGGGTCTGGGTTGTAGAAACGGTGTCTTTCACTCCAAGGTGTTCTCCAGGTTTCCTCTCCATTGCTTCAATCTTCATGCTCGTCTTAAGTAGTTGTTGAAAACAACACTGCATTAGGCCTACAAGTTGGGTCTGGGTTGTATAGACGGTGTCTTCCACTCCAAGGTGTTCCCCAGGTTTCCTCTCCATAGCTTCCAGCTTCTAGCTCTCCTTTAGTAGTTGTTGAAAACAACACTGCATTAGGCCTACAAGTTGGGTCTGGGTTGTAAAGACGGTGTCTTCCGCTCCAAGGTGTTCCCCAGGTTTCCTCTCCATAGCTTCGAGCTTCTAGCTCTCGTTTAGTAGTTGTTGAAACAACACTACATTAGGCCTACAAGTTGGGTCTGGGTCGTAGAGACGGTGTCTGCCGCTCCAAGGTGTTCTCCAGGTTTCCTCTCCATTGCTTCAATCTTCATGCTCGTCTTAAGTAGTTGTTGAAAACAACACTGCATTAAGCCTACAAGTTGGGTCTGGGTTGTAGAAACGGCGTCTTCCACTCCAAGGTGTTCACCAGGTTTCCTCTCCATAGCTTCGAGCTTCTAGCTCTCGTTAAGTAGTTGTTGAAAACAACACTGCATTAGGCCTACAAGTTGGGTCTGGGTTGTAGAGACGGTGTCTTCCACTCCAAGGTGTTCTCCAGGTTTCCTCTCCATAGCTTCGAGCTTCTAGCTCTCGTTTAGTAGTTGTTGAAAACAACACTGCATTAGGCCTACAAGTTGGGTCTGGGTTGTAGAGACGGTGTCTTCCGCTCCAAGGTGTTCCCCAGGTTTCCTCTCCATAGCTTCGAGCTTCTAGCTCTCGTTTAGTAGTTGTTGAAACAACACTACATTAGGCCTACAAGTGGGGTCTGGGTCGTAGAGACGGTGTCTGCCGCTCCAAGGTGTTCTCCAGGTTTCTTCTCCATTGCTTCAATCTTCATGCTCGTCTTAAGTAGTTGTTGAAAACAACACTGCATTAGGCCTACAAGTTGGGTCTGGGTTGTAGAGACGGTGTCTTCCACTCCAAGGTGTTCCCCAGGTTTCCTCTCCATAGCTTCGAGCTTCTAGCTCTCGTTTAGTAGTTGTTGAAAACAACACTGCATTAGGCCTACAAGTTGGGTCTGGGTTGTAGAGACGGTGTCTTCCACTCCAAGGTGTTCCCCAGGTTTCCTCTCCATAGCTTCGAGCTTCTAGCTCTCCTTTAGTAGTTGTTGAAAACAACACTGCATTAGGCCTACAAGTTGGGTCTGGGTTGTAAAGACGG
This sequence comes from Ranitomeya imitator, assembly GCF_032444005.1. Lineage (NCBI taxonomy): Eukaryota > Metazoa > Chordata > Amphibia > Anura > Dendrobatidae > Ranitomeya > Ranitomeya imitator. Next base: position 323,194,788 of record NC_091286.1, on the reverse strand, counting down.
TGTCTTCCGCTCCAATGTGTTCCCCAGGTTTCCTCTCCATAGCTTCTAGCTTCTAGCTCTCGTTTAGTAGTTGTTGAAACAACACTACATTAGGCCTACAAGTGGGGTCTGGGTCGTAGAGACGGTGTCTGCCGCTCCAAGGTGTTCTCCAGGTTTCCTCTCCATTGCTTCAATCTTCATGCTCGTCTTAAGTAGTTGTTGAAAACAACACTGCATTAGGCCTACAAGTTGGGTCTGGGTTGTAGAGACGGTGTCTTCCACTCCATGGTGTTCCCCAGGTTTCCTCTCCATAGTTTCGAGCTTCTAGCTCTCGTTTAGTAGTTGTTGAAAACAACACTGCTTTAGGCCTACAAGTTGGGTCTGGGTTGTAGAGACGGTGTCTTCCGCTCCAAGGTGTTCCCCAGGTTTCCTCTCCATAGCTTCGAGCTTCTAGCTCTCGTTTAGTAGTTGTTGAAACAACACTACATTAGGCCTACAAGTTGGGTCTGGGTCGTAGAGACGGTGTCTGCCGCTCCAAGGTGTTCTCCAGGTTTCCTCTCCATTGCTTCAATCTTCATGCTCGTCTTAAGTAGTTGTTGAAAACAACACTGCATTAGGCCTACAAGTTGGGTCTGGGTTGTAGAGACGGTGTCTTCCACTCCAAGGTGTTCCCCAGGTTTCGTCTCCATAGCTTCGAGCTTCTAGCTCTCGTTTAGTAGTTGTTGAAAACAACACTGCATTAGGCCTACAAGTTGGGTCTGGGTTGTAGAGACGGTGTCTTCCACTCCAAGGTGTTCTCCAGGTTTCCTCTCCATAGCTTCGAGCTTCTAGCTCTCGTTTAGTAGTTGTTGAAAACAACACTGCATTAGGCCTACAAGTTGGGTCTGGGTTGTAGAAACGGTGTCTTTCACTCCAAGGTGTTCCCCAGGTTTCCTCTCCATAGCTTCGAGCTTCTAGCTCTCATTTAGTAGTTGTTGAAAACAACACTGCATTAGGCCTACAAGTTGGGTCTGGGTTGTAGAGACGGTGTCTTCCACTCCAAGGTGTTCCCCAGGTTGCCTCTCCATAGCTTCGATCTTCTAGCTCTCATTTAGTACTTGTTGAAAACAACACTGCATTAGGCCTACAATTTGGGTCTGGGTTGTAGAGACGGTGTCTTCCACTCCAAGGTGTTCCCCAGGTTTCCTCTCCATAGCTTCGAGCTTCTAGCTCTCGTTTAGTAGTTTTTGAAAACAACACTGCATTAGGCCTACAAGTTGGGTCTGGGTTGTAGAGACGGTGTCTTCCACTCCAAGGTGTTCTCCAGGTTTCCTCTCCATAGCTTCGAGCTTCTAGCTCTCGTTTAGTAGTTGTTGAAAACATCACTGCATTAGGCCTACAAGTTGGGTCTGGGTTGTAAAGACGGTGTCTTCCGCTCCAAGGTGTTCCCCAGGTTTCCTCTCCATAGCTTCGAGCTTCTAGCTCTCGTTTAGTAGTTGTTGAAACAACACTACATTAGGCCTACAAGTTGGGTCTGGGTCGTAGAGACGGTGTCTGCCGCTCCAAGGTGTTCTCCAGGTTGCCACATAATCGAAGCTGCATAGAGCCTATTTTGTAATTTTACGCCTACAAAGTCTTTCTGCGTTCCCTCCTTCCAATTGTCCTGCACTGAGCACACCAATGCAGACCGTGTACCCATGTAACCTTTTTTAACCCCTTCCCGACCTTTGACGCATACGCTGCGTCATGAAAGTCGGTGCCATTCCGACCCATGACGCAGCATATGCGTCATGGAAAGATCGCGTCCCTGCAGGCCGGGTGAAAGGGTTAACTCCCATTTCACCCGATCTGCAGGGACAGGGGGAGTGGTAGTTTAGCCCAGGGGGGGTGGCTTCACCCCCTCGTGGCTACGATCGCTCTGATTGGCTGTTGAAAGTGAAACTGCCAATCAGAGCGATTTGTAATATTTCACCTAAAAAACTGGTGAAATATTACAATCCAGCCATGGCCGATGCTGCAATATATCGGCCATGGCTGGAAACACTTATGTGCACCCACCCCACCCCTCCGATCGCCCCCCCAGCCCCCCGATCTGTGGTCCGCTCCCCTCCGTCCTGTGCTCCGCTCCCCCGTCCTCCTGTCCGCTTCCCCCGTGCACCAATCAAACCCCCCCGCACTCCGATCCCCCCCCGCACACAGCGACCCCCCCCCGTGCTCCGATCCACCCCCCCCGCACAGCGATCCCTCACCCCGTGCTCCAATCCTCCCCCGTGCTCCAATCCTCCCTCCCGTGTTCCGATCCACCCCCCCCATGCTCCGATCCACCCCCCGTGCTCCGACGCCCCCCCCGTGCCCTGATCTCCCCCCCTTATACTTACCTAGCCACCTAGCCCTGGGCACCGCCATCTTCCAAAATGGCGGGCGCATGTGCAGTGCGCCCGCCGAATCTGCCGGCCGGCAGATTCGTTCCAGAGTGAATTTTGATCACTGAGATATAATCTATCTCAGTGATCAAAATAAAAAAAATAGTAAATGACCCCCCCCTTTGTCATCCCCATAGATAGGGACAATAAAAAAAAATAAAGAATTTTTTTTTTTTCACTAAGGTTGGGGTAAGAACTAGGGTTAGGGTTAGGGGTAGGGTTAGGGTTAGGGTTAGGGTTAGGGGTAGGGTTAGGGTTAGGGGTAGGGTTAGGGTTAGGGTTAGGGGTAGGGTTAGGGGTAGGGTTAGGGGCAGGGGTAGGGTTAGGGTTAGGAATGTGCACACATATTCTGGTTCTATGCGGATTTTTCCGCAGCGGATTTGAAAAATCCACAGTGCTAAACCGCTGCCGATTTATCGTGGATTTACCGCGGTTTTTCTGCGCATTTCACTGCGGTTTTACAACTGCGATTTTCTATTGGAGCAGTTGTAAAACCGCTGCGGAATCCGCAGAAAGAAGTGACATGCTGCGGAATGTAAACCGCTGCGTTTCCGTGCAGTTTTTCCGCAGCATGTGTACAGCGATTTTTGGTTCCCATAGGTTCACATTGAACTGTAAACTCATGGGAAACTGCTGCGGATCCGCAGCATTTTCTGCAGCGTGTGCACATACCTTTAGAATTAGGCTATGTGCACATGGTGCGGATTTGGCTGAGGATTCGCAGCAGTGTTCCATCAGGTTTACAGTACCATGTAAACATATGGAAAACCAAATCCGCTGTGCCCATGGTGCGGAAAATACCGCGCGGAAACGCTGCGTTGTATTTTCCGCAGCATGTCAATTCTTTGTGCGGATTCCGCAGCGTTTTACACCTGTTCCTCAATAGGAATCCACAGGTGAAATCCGCACAAAAAACACTGGAAATCCACGGTAAATCCACAGGTAAAACGCAGTGCCTTTTACCCGCGGATTTTTCAAAAATGGTGCTGAAAAATCTCATACGAATCCGCAACGTTGGCACATAGCCTTAGGGTTGGGTTGGAATTAGGGTTGTGGTTAGGGTTAGGGGTGTGTTGGGGTTAGGGTTGTGGTTAGGGGTGTGTTGGGGTTAGGGTTGTGATTAGGGTTACGGCTACAGTTGGGATAAGGGTTAGGGGTGTGTTGGGGTTAGTGTTGGAGGTAGAATTGAGGGGTTTCCACTGTTTAGGCACTTCAGGGGGTCTCCAAACGCAACATGGCGCCACCATTGATTCCAGCCAATCTTGTATTCAAAAATTCAAATGGTGCTCCCTCACTTCCGAACCCCGACGTGTGCCCAAACAGTGGTTTACCCCCACATATGGGGTACCAGCATACTCAGGACAAACTGCGCAACAATTACTGGGGTCCAATTTCTCCTGTTACCCTTGAGAAAATAAAAAATTGCTTGCTAAAACATCATTTTTGAGGAAAGAAAAATGATTTTTTATTTTCACGGCTCTGCGTTGTAAACGTCTGTGAAGCACTTGGGGGTTCAAAGTGCTCACCACATATCTAGATAAGTTCCTTGGGGGGTCTAGTTTCCAAAATGGGGTCACTTGTGGGGGGTTTCTACTGTTTAGGCACACCAGGGGCTCTGCAAACGCAACGTGACGCCCGCAGACCATTCCATCAAAGTCTGCATTTCAAAAGTCACTACTTCCCTTCTGAGCCCCCACGTGTGCCCAAACAGTGGTTTACCCCCACACATGGGGCATCAGCGTACTCAGGAGAAACTGGACAACAACTTTTGTGGTCCAATTTCTCCTGTAACCCTTGGGAAAATAAAAAATTCTGGGCTAAAAAATTATTTTTGAGGAAAGAAAACGTATTTATTATTTTCACTGCTCTGTGTTATGAACTTCTGTGAAGCACTTGGGGGTTCAAAGTGCTCACCTCACATCTAGATAAGTTCCTTTCGGGGTCTAGTTTCCAAAATGGGGACACTTGTGGGGGGTTTCTACTGTTTAGCCACATCAGGGGCTCTGCAAACGCAACGTGACGCCCACAGAGCATTCCATCAAAGTCTGCATTTCAAAACGTCACTACTTCACTTCCGAGCCCCGGCATGTGCCTAAACAGTGGTTTACCCCCACATATGGGGTATCAGCGTACTCAGGAGAAACTGGACAACAACTTTTGGGGTCAAATTTCTCCTGTTACCCTTGGGAAAATAAAAAATTGCGGGCTAAAATTCATTTTTGAGAAAATAATTTTTTTTTTTTATTTTCATGGCTCTGCGTTATAAACTTCTGTGAAGCACTTGAGGGTTCAAAGTGCTCACTACACATCTAGATTAGTTCCTTTGGGGGTCTAGTTTCCAAAATGGGGTAATTTGTGGGGGATCTCCAATGTTTAGGCACACAGGGGCTCTCCAAACGCGACATGGTGTCCGCTAATGATTGGAGATAATTTTCCATTTAAAAAGCCAAATGGCGTGCCTTCCCTTCTGAGCCCTGCCGTGCACCCAAACAGTGGTTTACCCCCACATATGGGGTATCTGCATACTCAGGACAAACTGGACAACAACATTTGTGGTCCAATTTCTCCTATTACCATTGGCAAAATAGGAAATTCCAGGCTAAAAAATCATTTTTGAGAAAAGAAAAATTATTTTTTATTTTCATGGCTCTGCATTATAAACTTCTGTGAAGCACCTGGGGGTTTAAAGTGCTCAGTATGCATCTAGATAAGTTCCTTGGGGGGTCTAGTTTCCAAAATGGGGTCACTTGTGGGGGAGCTCCATTGCATAGGCACACAGGGGCTCTCCAAATGCGACATGGTGTCCGCTAAAGAGTGCAGCCAATTTTTCATTCAAAAAGTCAAATGGCGCTCCTTCCCTTCCAAGCCCTGCCGTGCGCCCAAACAGTGGTTTACCCCCACATATGAGGTATCAGTGTACTCAGGACAAATTGGACAACAACTTACGTGGTTCATTTTCTCCTTTTACCATTGGGAAAATAAAAAAATTGTTGCTGAAAAATCATTTTTGTGACTAAAAAGTTAAATGTTCATTTTTTCCTTCCATGTTGCTTCTGCTGCTGTGAAGCACCTGAAAGGTTAATAAACTTCTTGAATGTGGTTTTGTGCACCTTGAGGGGTGCAGTTTTTAGAATGGTGTCACTTTTGGGTATTTTCAGCCATATAGACCCCTCAAACTGACTTCAAATGTGAGGTGGTCCCTAAAAAAAATGGTTTTGTAAATTTCGTTGTAAAAATGAGAAATCGCTGGTCAAATTTTAACCCTTATAACTTCCTAGCAAAAAAGAATTTTGTTTCCAAAATTGTGCTGATGTAAAGTAGACGTGTGGGAAATGTTATTTATTAACTATTTTGTGTCACATAACTCTCTGGTTTAACAGAATAAAAATTCAAAATGTGAAAATTGCGAAATTTTCAAAATTTTCGCCAAATTTCCGTTTTTATCACAAATAAACACAGAATTTATTGACCTAAATTTACCACTAACATGAAGCCCAATATGTCACGAAAAAACAATCTCAGAACCGCTAGGATCCATTGAAGCGTTCCTGAGTTATTACCTCATGAAGGGACACTGGTCAGAATTGCAAAAAACGTCAAGGTCTTTAAGGTCAAAATAGGCTGGGTCATGAAGGGGTTAAATCTGCGTCGAGCCAACTTTGTCGTTTAAGGCCTACTTGTAGTGTCTGGCTGCGCCACTCAATACAGCTGTCCTCTTTACAAAAAATGACCTACAATTATCTGGTTTTCAGTCTATCGGAATTTTAAAAATGCAGTGGGCCTACTAGTTGGGTTGGGGCCTTCTATCGGTGTCTGCCGCTCCTTGCTGTTCTCCAGTGAACAAAGCTGTGCCGCCTGTTTACTACTGCATTTAGACTACTTACTAGTGTTGAGCATTCCGATACCGCAAGTATCGGGTATCGGCCGATACTTGCGGTATCGGAATTCCGATACCGAGATCCGATATTTTTGTGGTATCGGGTATCGGTATCGGAGGTGTAAAATAAAGAATTAAAATAAAAAATATTGTTATATTCACCTCTCCGGCGGCCCCTGGAACATCACCGCGAGTCACCGGCGTCCGGCAGGCTTCTTTGTTCAAAATGAGCGCCTTTAGGACCTGCGGAATGACGTCGCGGCTTCTGATTGGTCGCGTGCCGCCCATGTGACCGCCACGCGACCAATCAGAAGCCGCGATGTCATTCCTCAGATAAATTCCTAGAATGAGCGCCTTTAGGACCTGTGGAATGACGTTGCGGCTTCTGATTGGTCGCGTGGCGGTCACATGGGCGGCACGCGACCAATCAGAAGCCGCGACGTCATTCCGCAGGTCCTAAAGGCGCTCATTTTGAACAAAGAAGCCTGCCGGACGCCGGTTCCTCGCGGTGATGTTCCAGGGGCCGCCGGAGAGGTGAATATAACAATTTTTTTTATTTTAATTCTTTATTTTACTCCTCACTATGGATCCCAGGGCCTGAAGGAGAGTTTCCTCTCCTTCAGACCCTGGGATCCATCAGGATACCTTCCGATACTTGGTGTCCCATTGACTTGTATTAGTATCGGATATAGGTATCGGCGATATCCGATACTTTTCGGGTATCGGCCGATACTATCCGATACCGATACTTTCAAGTATTGGACGGTATCGCTCAACACTACTACTTACTGATTTGGGCCTACTCTCTGTGTCAGCCTCTCTTTCCAGTTGTCCTCCACTGAACAAAGCAATGCCCCCTGGTTAGTCCTGTTACCAATTTTGAACTGCATTTAGCCCACTTTATTCTTTGGGCCCATATCTGTTTCCCCCTCATCCTGCCCTTTGCCCAGCCAGTGATAGATGAGTCTGCTGGTACATTGACCCATAACGCAACATTCCCCGTGCACGCTACACTGCAAGATTGTGACCCTGCTGAAAGTCAGGTCCCCCTTCCCGCATACCATAACACCTTACACGGGGACAAAGAGGAAGGTGCAGATGAATGTGCAGGTTCCTTCATCAGGTGGGGGGAGGAATACTCGTTGGCGACGTCACTGGCACAGGGCCCCTCATAGTACGCAAAAGTGTTGCTGCCGGTGGGAGGCGCCCCTGCCGTGCAAACACACCACTGTACTTTGAGGGGCCCTGTGCCAGTGTCAATGCCAACGAGTGGGCCCCCCCCTGCTTGCTCAGGATCACAGCACTTGCAAAGTTGAAATACTTACCTCTCCCTGCTCCACTGCCGTGACGTGTTCCAGATTTCCTGGGCCCACTAAATACTTGAACCAGCCCTATCACAACTTTAGCCAAATGACCCCCAATTTCCAATGCCTTACTATTATTATAAGGTAAATTAAGATTGACAAGCTTCAGTAACAAGAATGGATGTTTTTGCCATTAAAATGGGCTCTGTACATGTTTTCCTGGCCTCCACTCACTGCCGACTATGCTCCCCCATTGACTTGCATTGGGTTTCGTGTTTCGGTCGATCCCCGACTTTTCGCGATAATCGGCCGATTCCACTCGACTCGACTTTTGAGATAGTCGGGTTTCGCTCAACCCGACTCGACTCTAAAAAAGTCAAGGTCGCTCAACCCTACTTGTTAAACCTGTTTTCCTTCCTAAGTTTATTCCTTCTCTTCCCTTCTCCGTGTTCCTCTGTGGTTGTATGAGCATTTGGTGAGTTTGAGTCTTTTAGTTACCTTGGGTGGTTATAAATGGTATAGTCTCTAACTGGGTCGCTGTGACCAGTGGGGTACCGCAGGGGTCTGTATTGGGACCTGTTCTCTTCAACATATTCATTAATGATCTGGTAGAAGGTTTACACAGTAAAATATCGATATTTGCAGATGATACAAAACTATGTAAAGCAGTTAATACAAGAGAAGATAGTATTCTGCTACAGATGGATCTGGATAAGTTGGAAACTTGGGCTGAAAGGTGGCAGATGAGGTTTAACAGTGATAAATGTAAGGTTATACACATGGGAAGAAGGAATCAATATCACCATTACACACTGAACGGGAAACCACTGGGTAAATCTGACAGGGAGAAGGACTTGGTGATCCTAGTTAATGATAAACTTACCTGGAGCAGCCAGTGCCAGGCAGCAGCTGCCAAGGCAAACAGGATCATGGGGTGCATTAAAAGAGGTCTGGATACACATGATGAGAGCATCATACTGCCTCTGTACAAATCTCTAGTTAGACCGCACATGGAGTACTGTGTCCAGTTTTGGGCACCGGTGCTCAGGAAGGATATAATGGAACTAGAGAGAGTACAAAGGAGGGCAACAAAATTAATAAAGGGGATGGGAGAACTACAATACCCAGATAGATTAGCAAAATTAGGATTATTTAGTCTAGAAAAAAGACGATTGAGGGGCGATCTAATAACCATGTATAAGTATATAAGGGGACAATACAAATATCTCGCTGAGGATCTGTTTATACCAAGGAAGGTGACGGGCACAAGGGGGCATTCTTTGTGTCTGGAGGAGAGAAGGTTTTTCCACCAACATAGAAGAGAATTCTTTACTGTTAGGGCAGTGAGAATCTGGAATTGCTTGCCTGAGGAGGTGGTGATGGCGAACTCAGTCGAGGGGTTCAAGAGAGGCCTGGATGTCTTCCTGGAGCAGAACAATATTGTATCATACAATTATTAGGTTCTGTAGAAGGACGTAGATCTGGGGATTTATTATGATGGAATATAGGCTGAACTGGATGAACAAATGTCTTTTTTCGGCCTTACTAACTATGTTACTATATTACTATGTTACTATGTCTGTATACCCTGTTATTTGTTGTATTATTACACTGGTGCAGTCCACCTCCTTTGGGGGAGAGGGGGCCACTGACAGGGCCTGCACAGGAGACAGGGATACGCTGGCGGCTTAGGCTTCCTAACCATCATAGGTACCCCCGAGATAAGGGAAAGTCAGGGCCCCATTAAAGTGGTAGGGACAGGTGTGGATCCCAGTACGCCGCCCTGTTCCTTTATCGCCGCTTACGGCGTGACAGTACTACTTTAAAAATACTGTATGTAGTCAACTGGAAGTTTAACCCCTTTCTGACATCGGTTGTAATAATATGCCGATGTTGGACATCCTCCCTTTGATGTGGACTCCGGCGGTGAGCCCACATCTTTTCTGGCACATGTCAGCTGTTTTGATCAGCTGACGTGCCACTAACAGCTGCGGGAGGAATAACATTTTCCAGTACATGATATGTTAAAACCAATAGAGTCATTCAAAAGTACAACTCGTCGTGCAAAAAGCAAACCCTCACATGGTCATATTGATTACAAAATAGAAAAGTTATGGCTCTGGGAAGAAGGTGAGCAAAAAACGAAAATGCAAAAACGAAAAGGATAGACATGTCGGTATTTCTCTGAATAATAAACGTGGTCTGAATTAATTTATAGATATAATAAAGCAGCAGATTAGTAATGAAAGTCCCTTTGGGAAAAGGAGTAAAAAAGGTTAGGTTTTCTAGATAACACTCATACATTTGCACAAGAGATCTTTAGTCTAAATGATAGCTTTGTTACTCAGGTATAATGTGAAATGAATTTTCATTTTTAAATATGCTCACAATTGTTGTTTTTAATGTTTGTAATGTATTTTGTTGCATAGTGGGAGGAGATTTGGGAGGGAGGAGTACACTGTGGCCGGGGTATTTCTTCTTTTGTCACGTCCTCCTGCACACTGACCCGTAGAAGTGCTTATACAGCACAAAACGGCGGTCGTCTTCACCTGCTCACACTAACTCTGCCACTCACTGTCCCGGCCATGGATTTTATATGAAGACTTAAATAAAGTACGGAATTTTAACGGATCGGTGAGTGCCTTCTTTTTTTTTTCTTATGAATGCCAGTGGACTAAAATTGTTTTTGTGAAGAGCACCCCGTATCCAGGAACATGATTCATAATGAATGGTTACTAGATACACCTGATAATTAATAGTCTAGCAGTTTTATGGTGTTGGCAGTGCCTTCTTCCTTCCTTTCTTTTTTCTATAATAATCTTTATACTGTATATATAGCGGCAACATATTCCGCAGTGCTTTACAGTTAAACTGTTTCAAACACAACAGTCATAAGTAACAGTGTTAACAATAATATAATGATTAAAGCAAAATTAAACAACCCTGCTCATGAGAGCTTACAATCTACAATGAGGTGGAGGAGATACAAAGTACAGGTGTGCATTTACAATGATATATTTACAAGGAAGGTCCAGCCATCTTCAGTGGGTGGGGGATAGGTGGAAATAGTGAAAGGGCTACACACGCACACTTACACATGAAATGACTTTGATTAGGGAACATGATAGGCCACTCTCAACAAATGTGTTTTGAGGAAGTGCCTAAAACTGTGTTAGTTGTGGCTGGTCCTAAATTCTTGGGGTAGAGCATTCCATAGGATAGGCGCAATGTGGGAGAAGTCTTGGAGTCAAGAGTGGGAGGTAAGGATTAGTGCAGAGTTTAGTCCAAAGTCGATTGCAGAGCTCAGCGATTGGCTAGGCTGATAGACAGAAATGAGGGCAGAGATGTAAGGGGGTGCCGCACTGTGGAGAGCTCTGTGGGTGAGAACAAGTACTTTGAATTGGATCCTATAATGAATGGGCAGCCAGTGTAATTACTGGCAAAGAGCGGACGTGTCCGCGGATTACCCTGGCTGCTACATTAAGACTGGAGAAGGGAAAGTCAAGTAACGGGAGGTCAATTAAGAGTTATAGTAGTCCAGGCGGGAGTGAATCAGGGTTATAGTGAGGGTTTTTGTTGTTTCCATGGTGAGAAAAGGGCGGATTCTAGAGATGTTCTTTAGGTGTAAGCAGCAAGAGCGGGCAAGAGATTGTATATGGGAGGTGAAGGAGAGATTGGTGTCAATCATAATACCCAGACAATGCTGGGAGGGATGGGAGTCACTGCACTAGGTAGCTGGGAGTGGATTTCCTGATGGATATTATCTATTTTCTCTATAAAATGAGAGGCCAGGTCATCAGCACAAATGTCTGTGAGCGGGACTTGTGCTTTTGGCCTGAGAAGGGAGTGAAAGGTGTCAAAAGGTTTCTTGGGGTTGTTGGATAGTGAGGAGATCAGGGTGGAGAAGTACTGTATGTCTGTTTGGCCAGGTGAAGGGCAGAGTTATAGGTTCTTAACAGAAATTTAAAGTCTTCTAGTGTGCGAGTTTTCCTCCATAAGCGTTCAGCACACCGAGAGTATCGCTGGAGAAATCGGGTTTGCGATGTGAGCCAGGGCTGTTTTACTCTGTGTTTGGAGGTTCTGAGGGTGAGGGGACCTACTTGGTCAAAGGTGCTTCTAAGAGTGTTGTTGTAGTGATGTACAGCCAGATCAGGACAAGATCGGGGACAGTGATGAGTGTAGGGAGTCTGGATGTGTATGAGGGTTAATGGCATGTAGATTTCTCAATGTGTGGTAGGTAGGCATGTGCTAGGGTGGGCGAGGAATTGCGAGCGTGAAGGAGAGAATGTTGTGGTCAGAGAGGGGAAGCGGTGAGTTATCTAGGTAGGAAATTGAACAGAGCCAGACAAAGACAAGGTCAAGGGTGTTACCATCTTTGTGTGTTTCAGAGGTTGAGAGCTGTGAGAGGCCTAGAGAAGTGGTTAGTGATAGAAGCTGGGATGCAGATGTGGAAGTGGGGCTGTTAATGGGGATGTTGAAGTCTCCCAGGATAAGGGTTGGTTCTGAGGACATGAAGTGTGGCAGCCAGGCAGAGAAATGGTCCAGGAAGTGGGTGGGTGAGCTTCGGCGCTGGTATATGACTGCTATTCTGAGGGAGAGGTGATGGAAGAGCCTGATGGTGTGGACCTCAAAAGAAGGGAATGAGAGGGATGGAACTGGGGGTATGACCTGGAAAGTGCATTGTGGGGACAAGAGTATGCCAACTCCACCACCATGTCTGTTTGTAGGTCTCGGGGAATAGGAAAATTGTAAGCCGCCATGGGAAATGGCAGCAGGGGAGACAGTGTCAGAATCCTGAATCCAGGTTTCCGTGATGTCCAACAGATTAAGAGTTGTTCGGAAAGTAATTGTGTACAAAGGGAAGCTTGTTACACCCAAACCGTGGAATACAAAGGGCACATTTAAAAGGAGATGAAGGAGTGCAGCTAATATTAATAAGGTTAGTAAGTGAGGTAGGGTAGGCGTTGCGGTTGTGAGATGGTGGACCGGGATTGGGGGATATGTCCCCTTAAATCAGTAGGAGTAGGAAGATAAAGAGCAAGCAGTTTTTGGAATTGTAAGAATTTTTTTGTGTGATGTGTTTGGGCAAGATGGGGTGAGCTTTTTCAAATGACTGACCACTCTTCCTGATGAAGTACATTTTATTGGAAACAAGAACCTGCATCAGGAATAAAACTTTATTTTCTCTCTGCAGTCAAAAATTCAAGTTAGACTGCATTCAAACATTCAGCATTTGGTTAGTATTTTACATTAGTATTTGTAAGCCAAAATCAGGAAAGGAACAGTCAGAGAAAAAGAAGAATAGAAACACGTGCACCACCTTTGTATTTTTCATCTACCCCTGGTTTAGTTTTATAAATACTGATGTCAAATATTGTCCAAATACTGAACATATGAACATGGCCTTCGAAAGATATACAGGTGCTTCTCACAAAATTAGAATCACTGTGCTTGATTGGCCAGCAAACTCACCTGATCTTAACTGGGGTATTGTCAAGAGGAAGATGAGACACCAGAACCAACAATACAGACAAGCTGAAGGCTGCTATCAAAGCAACCTGGACTTCCATAACACATCAGCATTGGCACAGGCTGATTGCCTCTATGCCACACCGCATTGATGCAGAAATTGATGCAAAAGGAGCCCCGACCAAGTATTGAGTGCAGTTACTGAACATACATTTCAGTAGGCCAACATTTCGGATTTTAAAATCATTTTTCAAGCTGGTGTTATAAAGTATTCTAATTTAATTAGATAATGACTTTTTGGTTTTCATTGGCTGTAAGCCATAATCATCAACATTAACAGAAATAAACACTTGAAATAGATCACTCTGTAATGACTCTATATAGTATATTAATTTCACTTTTTGTATTGAAGAACTGAAATGAATTAACTTTTTGATAATATTCTAATTTTGTGAAAAGCACCTGTATTTAAATTTATCTGCAGATTAGCACTGTGGCTGCAGGTAAGTTCTGTTTTTATATGACTGGTTCCCTTTAACCTAATGTGGTTGGTTATTTTTCTTTCTTGTGATACTTCATTCTGGAATATATAGTTGAGCAAATACTATTAGTTTAATATAAAAATAGTAGACATCTTTTGCAAATGTTCTGGATTTTTCAAGTCACGTCACTTTTTCTAGGCACCAAAAGATTGTCATGTTAAGTTTAAAAGGCTAAAATTAACAGGTGGCAGCTTCATTGCAGAAATTTCTGTCGTTAAATTTACATTCCTTACTTCTAAGATGTCCATGTTTCACGTACATGTTCTATTAGTTTTTTTTTCTTTGTTAGAACACGTACCCATATTGTCCGTGGAGCTGTTCACATTTCCATGTTTTTTCACGGACTGTGTCCATGCAAAACTCACGAGACAAGTTAGTTTTTTTCAGTAGCCCAAATGAAAAGCTACAAAATAAGTCTGTGGGTCCATGAAAAACACGTATGGAATAAGTGAACAGTCCGTGTGCTGTCCATATTTAACACTGCAAAGAATGAAAGAAGCTTTGTCATTTATTTATCTGTCTGTGAAAAAAGCTGGTGACACACTGATCCCAAACATTGACGACAACGGTCCCACTTTTTATCGTACTTGTTTAAATTCAGATGTGTGAATGAAGCCTAAATTAATTTATTTCTGCAGATTTGGCATGAATTTTTAGAAAATAAGTTCATATGTATGGAACAATAGAAATGTCTGAAAATTAGCCAGTTCTAAACAAAACCTCATAGATTTTGTGTACTTTTTGTCCCAATTTGACATTTATTTGATACGTTATCGTTGTGCATTTATTGCATGATAATATTTGAACATTGTGTTCTAATCTAACAAATGAACATAGAGTGCATTTACTTTTTTCAGTGTCCACAAAAAGTAAAGCTTTTACTGGGAGTTTCAGCATTTTTTTTATCAAGAAATAATGTTCTGAAATTACACATGAATGGATTATCCAAATATGCTTTCCTTGAGCTAATGATGTAGGCTGTATGAAAAATGTAGAGATGTCTATTAAACATTTCAGAGGTAAATCCAGTTCATATCCTTTCAGAATGAATTAGCACTTATATAATTGTCGACATGACAGTTACAGTCAATTAGACAAGTTATTAATTTCAGAACTCATTCCTAACCATAGCTGTCAAAGCACCGCTGCATAATATGTCGATGCTACTGCGGAAACCTTTTTTTTCTAAATACAAATACGTGATGAAGTCATCATAAAGAACATGAGTAATTGAGGTGGTAGCAACTTTAAAAGGAGAATATATGAGCGGGAACACATATATCATTTCTATGGTTATTATGTTTCCAGGGCCACATTTTTCCTGTGTTTGTAAATTCTACATTTATTTTAAAAGCTCTAAAGAGATATGACATGCCATAATTATTTTCTTTGCAGACAAAGAAAAAACTAATGTGTCTGGGAAAGTAGTTGGACTCAACTACATATTTCCCTAGAAGCTTGAAAATACAAAATATACTTAAAATATGATGTTATTTTATTATCTTGTGTTATTAATATGTTTCAATGCTTTGGGAATAATGTTACATAATGACAAAATGATTTTAACTGCTCATATTGCTATAAAACATTTTTTATTATTGGAATGCTTGCTGAAAAACAGTAGTTACTTGCGAACATTTCTTTACTGAGAATAGAGATATTTATCCACAAAAATATCAGACCACAACTTTATATACAGGGCACCAAATCCCTTGCATAGACACAAAGCCCAATTAATAATATTTGTGCCTGATTTTTATCTATATTTTAGAGTTGCATGTATATGTGTATATATATATATATATATATATATATATATATAGCAAAAAATTGGAACAGCACACATATAAAAGTACTATGGGTGCAGAGTCTCTCAGCAAGGAGTCCCCTCTGTGCAAAAGGATACAGATTTAGAAAAAAGAAAGGCTTGAGAAAGGCTCATTGTAGCCGAAACACCGCCACGCCACGAGGGCTATTAAAGTCCTTTTGTATTTTTGAAAATGCTTTATATATACTAGCTGTTTCCAGCCAGCTAATGCTCGGCACGCTCATTGCTATCTAATTAACACTGCTGGTGATTAAAATAAAGTAAAAAATGGCAACATTCAATAGCCTCATGTGGTAATGTGTGGGGACAGAGCCTTGTGTGGTTGTGTGGTAATGTGTGGGGATGCAGCCTCGTGTGGAAATGTGTGGGGACAAAGCCTCATGTGGTAATGTGTGGGGACGGAGCCTCGTGGGGTAATGTGTGGGGAAACAGCCTCATGTGGTAATGTGTGGGGACAAAGCCTTGTGTGGAAATGTGTGTGGACGGAGCCTCGTGTGGTAATGTGTGTGGACGGAGCCTCGTGTGGTAATGTGGGGGGTGGGATTATGTGTGGTAATGTGGTGGGGGCCAGGATTATGTGTTGTGATTTGGGGGGCGGGATTATGTGTGGTGATGTGGTGGGGGGCAGGATTATGTATGGTGATGTGGTGGGGGGCATGATACTGTGTGGTGATGTGGTCGGGGGCGCGATTATGTGTGGTGATTTATTATGTGGTGATGTGGTGGTGGGGCGGGATTATGTGTTGATGGGGCGGGGGGCGGGATTATGTGTTGATGGGGCGGGGGGCGGGATTATGTGTTGATGGGGCGGGGGGCGGGATTATGTGTTGATGGGGTGGGGGGCGGGATTATGTGTGGTGATGTGTTGGGGGGGCGGGATTATGTGTGGTGATGTGGTGGGGGCAGGATTATGTGTGGTGATGTGGTGGGGGGCGGGATTGTGTGTGGTGATGTGGTGGGGGGCGGGATTGTGTGTGGTGATATGGTGGGGGGTGGGATTGTGTGTGGTGATGTGGTACAGATTGTGTGTGGTAATGTGTTCACCTAAAGTTTTTTAGTTAAATACTGTCGGCAGAGTTAAGGATTTTCAGATGCTTTTGCCTGAATCATTTGTGTTTTTTTTTTTTTAAAGTTGCACAATTTGCCTCAAATGTACTGCAGTCCTCTTCTCCCCTTGTTTGGCCACGTATTTTGGCCAATTTTGTATGCCATTTTGCGAAAAGTGCGACTTTTTGCTTTAAAAAGTCACAAAAAAGATTACCGCTCAATAGAGACCATTTTTTATTCTATGCTAAATTCATGAACCATGAGCATCATTTTGAAGATTTTGTGATTTTGTAGCAATGAATACCACTAGGCAAAAAATAAAAGTGACAACAAAAAATGTAAATGATGAATTGGCGACATAGTTTCTTATGCGCCAAAGATTAAATGCTGTCTGATTGCCCACAGTTGCCACTATGGCTAGCTTATGACATACTTCTATAGATTGAACTTGATAAAAAAAAGTACCATATACAGTATGCGACTAAACTCCTAAGGGCTGCTGCCGACGGCATTGTATATTAACAATAAATGTTTCTGCTTACCTGTATAGTAAAGAAAAGCTTAGTTCACATATTGAATAGTCTAGAAACTTCAATATACTTTTTTTTAATTATTCACCATTTTAATATCTCAGTTTGTAATAAAAGGACATTTTTATATCCAAAGGAGCCCACAAAAGCTTGTGTGTTTGACACATCTAGTGTTGTGTACAGTTATATCCTGACCTTTTCCATTTTCTGCTTTTGTCTTGTACATGCTCACCGCTCTCCTCTTCCAGCTCGCTCCAACTGCCCTGAGGACGCAAACCGTGGGACCCTGTTGTAAATCCATATTCCTGTACAGGTATGGAAAGGTGAAGGCTAGGGTCCTTTTGGACCTAAATGAAGTGACTTGTACGAAGTCAGGCCGTTGAAAATATATTAAGAGTTGCCAGGTATCCACACACAGTGCAACTTTTCAATTTTTCTGTGATAGCGGAATCATGGCTACATGGAGAAAATTTTTAAAAAGTTATAATACCTCTGGAAGCACTGAGATCCCATCATCAGGAAAATGCAAGGGGCAGTAATAGTTAAAGATCACTAATGTGCTGTTATCACTCTCCCTTTACATTGATTGCCATCCTGCTCTGCAGAGTGTCTGCTGTCAGTCAAGATGCAAGGACTGAAAACAATGAGCTCACTGTGTAGTGAGTGGTGACGGTTACAGCCCAGATAACTGGAAGCAAGTGGCTGCAGGGAGAATATAAGTTCAATTTCTCCCTGCAGATGCAGGCTCCCAAACATGGTTAAAATGCAATTTACCTGCATATTGGCACTATAACTGAAGCTAAATAGCATTTTTGGAAGTGACAGGTTTTCTTCAAAAAGGGATATCAATTAAAACTGTCAGGTAGTTGGGCGACATATGAAACTATGAGGGCACCCCTACATGAGTGTAAGCACGACCGGAGCTGTATTATGTTACCAGAAAGGCTCTATTAAGACCATTAAGAATAGATTTCACAGTGGATTACCAAAGGATTAAAATTTGCGCCTGAGAGCAACCAATAATTTAGGTTACAGAGAATTTTCATTTATACCAATTTTATTTTTATAATGCATTATATTTTTAAACTGCAGTGAGAAATACATTTTTGTTGTATTTTATAAGACGCAGAGGTACTTGGAGTAAAATGTTTAGTTTAGCAAAATGCTTGTCTATTATTTTCCAAGTGATGCCTTTTCAATGCGAAATTGTGACGGCACTAGCTTTGCTTTCTGGAGCGATTTTCTTTTAACATGAAAAGAATAGTATAGCTTTGAAGTGGTAAATGAGATGCATGAACTTTTGCTACCAAAGTTTCTATGAAGCATGCAGTTAGTGAAGCATGACATATGACAACATAAGAGCTAAGCAATTTTAAATGTCTATATCTTTATATATAGAATTAGAATTCTTCCCAGGCTTATGCATTCCCTTTAAGGTTGAAATTTCATTAAAACTTAAAGCAATTTTCCAAGTCCAAAACCAAATTGGTATAAAAAAAGTAAAACTAACAGTAATATACCAATGTTTTATTCACATGTACGTCATGGCTTCTGTTCACAGGAATGCCATACAACTGAGCTAGATTTATTGATAGATCTACATGCACCTCTATTCTGAAAAACCTTGTTGAAGTCCATCTGGATCCTTCTAAGCGCTCCGTAATTAAGATAGCATGAAAAGCTACCGTATATACAGTATACTGCTCTATTAATGCCATCAAAGGTTACAAAACTGCTGGTGAAATCTGCATCCAAGACAATTGCCATAGATTCTTAATGCTTAAAGGGGTTGTTCATTACCATAAAATACTGATGATTTACCCATAACCAGTTCACAACCTTGAGATTTTATGTTTTTGTGTTATCATTTTTTGCTCCCCTTCTTCCCACAGCCATAACTTTTTTATTTTTCTGTCAATTTGGCAGTTTGAGGACTTGTACTTTTGAATGACATCATTGATTTTACCACATAGTGTACCCGAAAATGGGAAAAGAATTCAAGTGCTGTGAAATTGCAAAAAAAAGTGCAATTCCATAATTGTTTGTTGTTGTTTTTTTTTACCATATTCACTAAATGATAAAACTGACAGGCCATTATGATTCTCCAGGTCATTACGAGTTTTGCCAAAACATGTCTAAGTTCTTTTTTATTTAAGTGGTGAAGAAAATCAAAAATTTGTAAGAAAAATCAATAAGATGTCCTTTCCAAGACTTTTAGGGTTTCCATTTTTGGGTTCTGGGGCTGGGTGATGGCTTATTGTTTGCTTGCCAAGCTGATATTTTTATTGATACCTTTTTGGGGCTATATTTGATTGCCTGCAATTGCATTTTATTGTAATGTTTACAGCTACAAAAAAGAAATCAATTCTGGCATTTTGATTTTTTTCTCGTTAATCAGATTGTTTTTTTATTTTGATAGATCAGACATTTTCTGTGGGATTAATACTGTTTTTTTTTTTTTTTAATAACAGTATGAAGACATTATACACACATTTTACTTTTGGCATACCATACACGTTTTGTTTGTGCACACCTGTTTATATATTTCAATTTGACAACCATATACAACTATACTATGGGCTGTATACACCTATATTTATTTATTGTTAAATGATCCTTATTCGGCAGGTGTAATAAATCTACTTTAGGCATTGCTCAGACAAGCATAGGAAAAATTGACTGAATTTCGATCCAGAAAACTCTGACAGTATTCATCTGTATTGACATCCAAGTGTCATTCTACTTTCTGTTTTTAGATTTGTGTGACACCCGCATGACATTACTTTTTAAACATCATCATTTTATAGTGTACATGGTTATTGATGGGCGAACCAGTGGATACTCGGGTCCGGCGGGTTTGGCCGAACATTTAAAAAAAGTATGGTTCGGGTACCAGAATAATACCTGATCTCGAACCTAAACCCCACTGAATTAAATGGGGGGCCCAAACATTTGTTGTGTCCCACTTTTCCATGTGTGACAGAGTGAGAAACACCGGCTCTGATAGGTGGTAAATTTGTTACACAAAAGACAGTGTGTGAACCAGTAGCAATTACCACCAGTACTACTCTCATCGTCGTAAGCCTGGTCTCGTTGATAGTAGTCATAATACATGATAGTATGAGAGTATTCATTAGCTTGCGCTTGTGCAATAAATAAGGAAAATAAAAAATGCTGTGGTGTGCCCTATATTTTCGCTAACCAGTGCTCTATCATGGCTGGATATCAAAAATAGAGGGGTCCCCACATGATTTTTTCATTATTTTTTTAATTATTTAAAAAAATAATTTAAAAAAATGGCCTGAGGTCGCCCATATTTTTGACAATAAGCCACACTAAAGCAGACATCTGGGGGCTAGTATTCTAAGACTGGGAAAGGGCATGGATATTGTCCTCCCAGTCTAAAAATATCAGCCGGCAACCACCCCAAAAATGGCGCATCTATGAGATGCGTCAATTCTGGTGTTTTGCCCAGCTCTTCCCACTTGCCCTGGTGCGCTGGCAAGTGGGGTAATATTTGTGGGGTCTGATGAGCTGATGATGCCACCTCCATCTGGATTTCAATGGTGTCTGTATCGGATACAGATAGTTTTAAATGCAATTTTGAAGAGACATGGAAGACTCTCTCCTCAGCTTCTCAGCCTGTTTGTCTTAGTTTGGATGCAGCAATCTCCATGCCACAGAAAAAATGCAAAGAAGATTAGTATTAGGGATGAGCAAATGTGATTGCGTGGCTGCAAGAAACACACGGTGTGTGGCCACACACAGTGTGTTATTTGCGGCCACGTAATCAAAAGTAAAACTTTTGCCTCAGCAGTAACAAAAAATGTTTTTCAATTCCGGGTTTTTTCAATTGCAATACCCCAGGCGTTATTTACTTAATAGAATGCGTAGCTTTCAATATTCAATATGTAGGCTTTACCATAGGTCCACTCAAAAAAACGCATAAGGAGACATTTATGTGATACCATGAACCCAGAGGCATTAATTGTCTCTTCTGCTTCAAAACATTTCATTACTGTTGTCACAACCGGGATACAAAACATTTCAAAATTTTGGGTATTGAAAGGGCAAAAAATCAGCACGGGTGGTAATTTCCCATGGAAGTTGTTAAATCGAGAGTCTTTCTGGATTTTTAAATTGTGCTCAAGGGTCCCATTAGGTCTGAATATTAGGCAGCATCTCATTCTACAATATAACTATTGTTCTCTGAATAGTCTCTTTTTACTGTACATAAATATGTTAAGGTATAGTGTTAATACTATGTGATTGGTAATAATTAATGTAACATTTCTTGCTTATCCTGATGTATATTTTTTATGACATATTATTTTTATCTGTGTACTATTTATTTTTAGATGTCTAAGGAGTATAGAGTCAGGGCTCTGACTAATTAACCTGAATTTATTAACTTGTCTTACCACTCCCTTTGACCTTCTGGTATGCATATATGTCTGTCTGTCACTCTAAGATGTAATCCATGATTAAGACTGTGTAGGTTGAAACATGTAGGATTTGTTCCCTGCTCATATCTGCATATCTGTGCTTTTTAATATGATGAAATAAATGTCAAGTTTTAAGAATCATATCTCCTGTGGTCCCTGGAGACAACTTTTCTTGCACATTGAATTTCTATATCGCCGGGACCAGGGCAGCTCCATATGCCGATGACCAGCCTGGACATAACGGGGTGAGCTGAACATTTTTCTTTTTATACATCAAAGGGGGAGACACGAAATGCGCTGTACTAGTATGGCGCATGTCGTGAAAGGGTTAAAGTTCTCAATAAAAGCGATTCTATGGTCTGGGGTACATTTCTGTGATGTATGAAACTGAAAAAGAGTTAAACATTTTTGCAGGCTTAAATTTCTCAGCCTTGGAATATTTTGTGGTCTGGGGTACATTTCTGTGATGTCTAAAACTCCAAAAAAGAGTTTAAAAAGTATCTGTATTGCATTTCTCATCCATACACTATTTTCTGGTCTGTGATACATTTCTGTGATATCTAACACTACAAAAAGCGTTAAAAAATATGTGGGATTACTTTGTCACCCATACACTATATTGTGGTCACGGGTACATTTCTGTGATATATAACATTCCAAAAAACTGTTAAAATGTTTTATTGCACTCAATTAGTCATCCATATAGTGTAACATGCTTAGTGGGTGACAAAGATGGCAAAACCATGCAAGGATCCCAAGGGAGTGACTGGAGGAATATTGGAGCCAGAGGAAGCTGGAGCAAAAGCAAAAGTGGCAGGATCCTGTGGTCTGGATCTGGCCAGGTTTCCCAGAACCACCAAGGTCCAAACCCACACCGCATTCTTTACTGTTGGGAGACTGTAAATGGGAGAACCGGGATCCAGAAACTGTTGAGTCGACTACGGGGCCTAGACTGGTTGGAAAAGACAAGGAGATGAGCCAGGAACAGGTGTGGAGAAATGTTATCAGGCCCACTAGCCTCAAGGCACTTAGAGTTCGCATCCAGGGTGTGGTCATTAATTTTTCCCACCTTTACCTGATGAAGGAACCTGCACTTTCATCTGCACCTTCCTCTTTGTCCCCGTGTAAGGTGACATAGTATGCGGGAAGGGGAACCTGACTTTCAGCAGGGTCAGATTCTGGCTGTGTAAAGTGCAAGGGGAATGTAGTGGTCTGGGTCAATGTACCAGCAGACTCATCTAGCAGTGGCTGGCCAATGGGCAGGATGAGGAGGAAACACAGATATAGGCCCAAATAAGAAAGTAGGCTAAATCCAGTACAAAATTGGTAACAGGACTAAACAGGCGGCATTGCTTTGTTCAGTGGAGGACAACTGTAAAGAGAGAGAGGCTGACACAGTTAGTAGGCCCCAATTAAGAAAGTAGGCTAAATGCAGTTCAAAATTGATAACAGGACTAAACTGGTGGAATTGCTTTGTTCAGCGGAGGACAACTGTAATGAGGGGCAGACACAGTTAGTAGGCCCAAATAAGAAAGTAGGCTAAATGCAGTTCAAAATTGGTAACAGGACTAAACTGGCGGCATTGCTTTGTTCAGCGGAGGACAACTGTAAGGAGTGGCTGACACAGTTACTAGGCCCAAATAAGTAAGTAGGCTAAATGCAGTTCAAAATCGCTAACAGGACTAAACTGGCAGCATTGCTTTGTTCAGTGGAGGACAACTGTAATGATGGGCAGACACAGTTAGTAGGCCCAAATAAGAAAGGCTAAATGCAGTTCAAAATTGGTAACAGGACTAAACTGGCGGCATTGCTTTGTTCAGCAACAAATTTTTATTGGCAGTGCCATTGAAGGATTTAACAGCACAGACTACACAGTGGAGGAGCAGGGAGAGGTAAGTTTGCAAGTGGTAGAGCACTGTTCGAGCTGGGGGGGAACACTCTCTCGTGGGCAGCGGTACTGGCACAGGGCCCCTCATATTACGACGGTGTGTCTGACGTTGGTTGTGCACCACCACCATTAGAGACACTTCATTGTACTATGAGGGGCCCTGTGCCAGTGCCGTCGCTCAAGAGTGGGCACACCCACCTGTCCAGGCAAACATCACTCGCACGGGTGCTTGCGCGAAGTGGTGACCACGGCCCTTTGGGGGGAGTCAGCCCATTTAGGGAGGTATAAAAATGGCCTATGGTGGACATTCAGCAGCTGCAAATGGAGGAATTGGAGCAGTCAGTAAGAGGAGGCCAAAAGCAAGACATTTTTAAGGCAAGCTACGTGTCAGCAGGGGAAGGTGGGGCAAAATAATTTGAAATCCATGATTGGTTCATTTTAATGAAGGTTAGATTATCAACATTTCGGGTAGCCAGACGTGTACTTTTTTCGGTCAGTATTGAACCAGCAGCACTGAAGACTCTTTCTGATAGCACACTAGCAGCTGGGCAAGCGAGCTCCTGTAATGCATATTTTGCCAATTCAGGCAAGGTGTCTATTTTAGATGCCCAGTAATCAAAGGGGAATGACCTGTGAGGGAGTACATCGATAAGGGAGGAAAAATAGTTGGTAACCATACTGGACAAATGCTGTCTCCTGTCACTTTGAATTGATGCAGCAGTACCTGTCGTGTCTGCAGTTATTGCGAAATCGCTCCACAACCTTGTCATAAAAACCCTCTGTCCAACGCCACTTCGGATTTTTGCACCTCTAACACCTCTGCCATGTTGCCCCCTGCAGCTCGTGTGAGAACCATCACCACCTCTGTGTGCTGGGAATGCATGAACCAAACTGTCTACAAGAATGGCTTGTTTGGTAGCCAATATTTGCTCCAGGTTCTCATGTGGCATGATATTTTGTAATTTTCCTTTGTATCGTGGATCCAGGAGGCAGGCCAACCAGTAATCGTCATCGGTCATCATTTTGATAATGCGGGGGTCCCTTTTTAGGATACGCAAGGCATACTCTGCCATGTGGGCCAATGTTCCAGGTGTCAATTCACTGCTTGTGCTGGGTTGAGGAGCACTTTCTTGCAAATCAACATCAATTGTGGCCCACAAAAACCCTGTACCTGACCTTGCAATGCCACCAGTTTCTATTGCCCCCTGAGAAGCATCCTCCTCCCATAAATATTCATCCCCATCATCCTCCTCCTCCTCCTCTTCATCCGCCACCTTGTCCAGGAGAGTTCCCTGACCAGACAATGGTTGACTGTCATCAAGGCTTCCCTCCTCTTCGGCTGCAGATGCCTGCTCCTTGATGTGCATCAAACTTTGCATCATCAGACGCATTAGTGGGATGCTCATGCTTATGATGGCATCATCTGCACTTACCAGCCGTGTGCATTCCTCAAAACACTGAAGGACTTGACAGAGGTCTTGGAGCTTCGACCACTGCACACCAGACAGCTCCATGTCTGCCATCCAACTGCCTGCCATGTATGTGTATCCTCCCACAAATAAATGACAGCACAGCTCTGTTCGCACAGCCTCTGAAGCATGTGCAGTGTGGAGTTCCACCTTGTTGTTGTAATGTGCTGCTACAGTGCAGTATAGAGCAACCTCCACCAGGTGGAGCTGGTTAAGGAAAAGAGGTTGTACACACAGAGCAGCAATACTGAACTACTACACAGGTATCACAGGTAATGAAAGAGAAGTCAGGCAAGCCAAAATCATACACAGAGAGATAAGCGCAGTACACAGGGGGAGTCAGAAGAATGGTCGGGGACAAACAACAAGTCAGAGCCTACCGGGAACGTGGTAACCAAAACGAGAGATGCAAGACGAAGTCGGGATACAAGCCAAAGGTCAGAACAGGTCATAAACAGTACAAGCAGTCAGAGGCAAAAAGGAACACTAGTACAAGTGAACAGTAGGGTTGAGCGACTTTTCATTTGTTCAGGTCGAGTCAGGTTTCACGAAACCCGACTTTCTCAAAAGTCGGGTTGAGTGAAATCGGCCGATCTTATTGAAAGTCGGGGTCGGGGATCGGCCGAAACACAAAACCCAATGCAAAGTCAATGGGAATTTTTTTTTTATATTTGCTGCAGCGCAATATAGCAGAAAAGCCGGTAATTCAATTGCCGGCTTTTCATTTCTCCTGCCTAAACCCGACATATGAGACATGGTTTACATACAGTAAACCATCTCATATCCCCCTTTTTTTTGCATATTACACACTACTAATGTTAGTAGTGTGTATGTACAACATTTTGGCGCTCTAGCTATTAAATTTAAGGATTAAATCGCAGAAAAAATTGGCGTGGGCTCCCGCGCAATTTTCTCTGCCAGAGTAGTAAAGACAGTGACTGAGGGCAGATATTAATAGCCTGGAGAGGGTTAATGATTATTGGCCCCCCTGGCTAAAAACATCTGCCCCCAGCCACCCCAGAAAAGGCACATCTGTAACATGCGCCTATTCTGGCACTTGGCCACTCTCTTCCCATTCCCGTGTAGTGGTGGGATATGGGGTAGTGAAGGGTTAATGTCACCTTGCTATTGTAAGGTGACATTAAGACAGATTAATAATGGAGAGGAGTCAATTCTGACACCTATCCATTAATAATCAAATTGTATGAAAGGGTTAAAAAAAACACACACACATTATTAAAAAGTATTTTAATGAAATAAACACACAGGTTGTTTTAATATTTTATTGCTCTCTCAATCCACCTGAAAACCCTCGTTCTGTAACAAATTAAAAATAATAAACCAACAATATACATACCTTCTGTTGATCTGTAATGTCCCACGCTCTAAATCCATCTGAAGGGGTTAAAATATTTTACAGGCAGGAGCTCTGCTATAATGCAGCTGTGCTTGTGCCTGTAAAACCCCAGGGAATTACCTCCCACATGCCCAGTCCAGAAACAAGACAGCTGAACATAAACTCAGAACTGGCCATGACAGTTGCAATGTCGATTATTAGGCGGTGCTGGGGAAGATTCAGCGATCACTGATGGTTCTGCATACGGCTGGAGTGTACGGGCGACTGGCGGATGTGCAAGCAAAGTCTTCAGGAGCAGGGCTGGTAACTCCGGATAATTTTTCAGGAAGCACTGCACCACCAGGTTCAAGGTGTGAGCCAGGCAAAGTCAACAACTGGGTCATCTATCACCTCGTCTTCAATTTCATGTGCACCTTCCTCTGTGTCACCGTTTAAGGTGTTATAGCGTTCGTGACAGGGCACCATAGTCTCATCAGGGTCAGATTCTGGCTCAGTACACTGCGAGGGCAATGTAGTGATCTGAGTCAATGGAACAGCATAACAATCTAGATGTGGCTGTGCATCTGTGCACTCCATGTCCGATTCATCTTGTAATGGGCTTTTAACAATTTCCCTCTCTAACCCAGGCACGGTATGTGTGTAAGAGCTCCATGGAGTAAACTGTAATTTCGCCTGACAAATCCTTCACTTTTGGTTTGGGTGAAGGACACAAGGAAGCGACTTGTTCCTGACCGGGAGCATCCACTGACGACTCACTGCTTTTAGATTTCGAACCTTCTGAAGAGGAGGCGAAAGAGCTAGAGGCTGAGTCATCAAGGAAAGCCAAAACTTTTTCCTGCTGCTCCGGCTTTAAAACCTGTTTTCCTACTCCTTCGAGGCCTTGTGTAGCCAGACGATGACGCTGGCTCAACACCTCGAGCCTTTGGTGCTATTTTGCTTTTCCCACTACCACCAGATACCAGATGCTCCACCACCACCACCATCAGTACCAGCTGGCAGCGCCCGCCCACGGCCTCTTCCACCAGACTTCCTCATTTTTGGAAAAATCTAACCAAAATATCAACCGTTATATGGTACTGTGAAACAAGGTAGAAGGTGTATATAAACTTGTGGAGAATTTAAATCTCCCTTTTTTTTTGGGGGGGGGAGACTGCAACAAAACTCAGGCGTAGTGTATTACACTACACAATGTAAGTGGCAGAACATGGCTGGAAGATGTACGACAAACTAACAGAACTGTGATGTAGATCCACTTAGTGCCAATTTAATCTCCCTTTTATTTGGGGGAGACTGCAACAAAACTCATAATAAGAATAGTGGCAGGTGCACCACTAGAATATAAGCAAGTATATAATGAGGTGACAGGGTGCTACATTAGGCATGAAAGCAGCAAATATAATCAAAGAAGAAAAAGAGCCAAAATGAACGTGCACACCTGCTACAAAATATATAGCAAAATATAGAATACATTTTATTACAAGCAAAGACACCATACAAATATAAAATCAATTAAAAAACTGTACCAAAGTACACAACACCCCCATATAACAGCCTATGCAGGAAATACAAAATCTGCAAAAAACACGCTAAATATGAATACAATGCATATATCAACATGAATGTTTATAACAAAAGATACACAGACCAAGCCCTCTAAAAAACACACACACTATAGGCGTCCCTATATGTGTCCTAAATGAAAACAAATGAAAGGGCATATAGCGTGTACACATATATAATATGCTGGTGGCCCTGAAAGGGTGAAAAAAAAATGCTGCAAATGAGTTAAATCTCGCAAAGTACGAGCCTGCAAATAAACCCAGGGAACCACAGAGAGTAGAGAGAAGCTCAAGTAAATCCGGCAATGAATACAACCTGGAGCCCGGTCATGTATCTGGCAAAAAAATGTGGACCACAGAGAGAGCAGGAAACACTGTGCAATGCTGAAAAGTCAAAGCAGCAAGGAAAATAGTCCACAAAACACCCAGGCATATCAAGGCCAAAATGTGGGGTGTGGGAAGATCTTCCCACACCCCACATTTTGGCCTTGATATGCCTGGGTGTTTTGTGGACTATTTTCAGGGCCACTATGCTATATATTTTGTAGCAGGGTGTGCACGTTCTTTTTGGCTCTTTTTCTTCTTTGATTATATTTGCAACAAAACTCAGGCCCAGTGTATTACACTACACAATGTAAGTGGCAGAACGTGGCTGGAAGATATATCAAAAAATTTAAGGGCTATAGTACAGGATGGAGCAGCACATGACAGGATGGGGACGCAGGATGGAGCAGCTCATGACAGGATGGGGGCGCAGGATGGAGCAGCTCATGACAGGATGGGGACACAAGATGGAGCAGCACATGACAGGATGGGGACGCAGGATGGAGCAGCACATGACAGGATGGGGACGCAGGATGGAGCAGCACATGACAGGATGGGGACGCAGGATGGAGCAGCTCATGACAGGATGGGGACGCAGGATGGAGCAGCACATGACAGGATGGGGACGCAGGATGGAGCAGCACATGACAGGATTGGGACGCAGGATGGAGCAGCTCATGACAGGATGGGGGCGCAGGATGGAGCAGCTCATGACAGGATGGGGACACAAGATGGAGCAGCACATGACAGGATGGGGACGCAGGATGGAACAGCACATGACAGGATGGGGACACAAGATGGAGCAGCACATGACAGGATGGGGGCGCAGGATGGAGCAGCTCATGACAGGATGGGGACACAAGATGGAGCAGAACATGACAGGATGGGGACGCAGGATGGAGCAGCTCATGACAGGATGGGGACGCAGGATGGAGCAGCACATGACAGGATGGGGGCGCAAGATGGAGCAGCACATGACATGATGGGGACGCAGGATGGAGCAGCACATGACAGGATGGGGACGCAGGATGGAGCAGCACATGACAGGATGGGGACACAGGATGGAGCAGCACATGACAGGATGGGGACGCAGGATGGAGCAGCACATGACAGGATGGGGGCGCAGGATGGAGCAGCTCATGGCAGGATGGGGACGCAGGATGGAGCAGCACATGACAGGATGGGGGCGCAGGATGGAGCAGCTCATAGCAGGATGGGGACGCAGGATGGAGCAGCACATGACAGGTTGGGGATGCAGGATGGAGCAGCACATGACATGATGGGGACGCAGGATGGAGCAGCACATGACAGGATGGAGACCATACACCAATATAAATGCTCGCCACCCGGGCGTAGAACGGGTTCAATAGCTAGTATATATATATATATATATATATATATATATGTATATGTATAAAGTAATGCATTTTCTTTTACTATCATTATGTCCTCTTATATAGTTCTAACTTGTATAGCAGCTATATAGTGGGTGTGTTAGGAACTAATTCTAGTGGTCCACACCCTATTTAGCATAATGCTACTTCTTATAAAGCTATCCACAATTTTGGAACACTTATCACAATATACCTGAGGAAGACATTTTATACTGCCGAAACGCATTGTATGTGCTTTTTCTTAAGAAATAATAAAAAACCTTTTTTGGATAATAAGAAGCTTTGGATCTTACACCTTACGGAGGTGCAAATAGCATGGTACAATGTTTATTGGATTATATTCCAATTGGTTGTGCAACCATTTATTACCACACTTTGAGTACGATCACTGAGCCAGTTATGAATCCCCCTAACCTTAGGCTTGTCAGTCCCATACTTGTTCATTTTTCAATAAGGATAGTATGAGATACTTTATCAAATGCTTTGCTGAAGTCGAGATATACTGTGTCAATTGCATTTCCCTGATCCACCCAGTCAGTGATTCCATCATAGAAGGAAATTAGATTAGCCTGGCATGACTTGTTTGCCTCAAAACCATGCTCTGGTTAATTAATGTATTCTTAACTAAGTACTTTCATACATGCTGTTTAATCATTTGTTCAAATACCTTTCCTGGTATAAAAGTAAGGCTCACTGGCCTGTAATTTCCTGACTCCTCCTTCTTTCCTCAAATCTTCTGGGATTTCTCCTGTTTTCCAGAATTTTTCAAAGATTCTGGATAGTCATTCTGCAATTTCCTCTGCTAACTCTTTCAGTACCTTCTTCAGTACAGAAATTAATCTGGACCAGGAGATTTAAATTCATTTAAATTAGCTAAGTGTTCCTTCACCTTCTCTCTGTTTATGTATATTGTAGATTCTTTTATTCCGTCGATGGCACCGTGAAGATCATTTGATGTTACAATTGCTTTCTGAAAGAAAATGGATGCAACATAGGAATTTAAAAGTTCAGCCTTCTCAACAACATTTTTGACCACTTCACCGTTTCAATCCTGTAAAAACCCTATAGCATCTTTGACTTTTCTTTTGCTTTTGACATACCCCCAAATCCTTTTTTTTACTGCTTTTGGTCTCCCTTGCAAGCTTTACTTTATTACTGGCTGTAGCTCTTCTAACTCTTGCCCTGTATTCCCTGCAAACAGCATAATATTCTTGATTTTGCATCTTCCTGTAATGTCTGTGGGCGTTCAAAAACCCTGCATACTTGTCTGTCTGGAGCTCTTCTACCATTAACTATACCTGACCAGCCATGACACATTTATCCATGGATTTTATTATGGATTTTTTTGTCTCCTCTGGCAAAACTGTTATCTTAGTTGTGGTGGACAGGTTTAGTAAAATGGCGATGAAAGCTGATAATTGGAAATAAAAAAAAAAATTCTATATCATAAAAAAAATCAAGTTTTGGGGTACCCAAAATGCAACATATCAAGCTTATTACCACCAAATAGTACATTAAATGATATGTACCAAATAAAATTAATTTATAATCTCAATCTTAATTATTAAATCAATCAACCACACGCAACAAAAAGAACATAAAAAAATAAAAAGGCCCTTAAAAACAGAACATATCCAAACTCCAGGGGCATGGTTTGGCAAATAAAATGGAGACTGAGTATCTCATTTAGTGCCTGGACCTGAAAATTTGTGGATATCCTCTGTGTTGGCCTATGCGAAGACCTAAAGAACCAGACACCATCCCGAGCGGGTGGACATGCTGTATTGTATGGACTTTTTACTTTGTGTTTTCACGTTGTGCGGGAAAGACTGTTTTTGTTTGCTATCCTGTGCAGTTTATGAACTTTTAAAACTTGCCTGGGCATTTAAGCAATACCGCTTCCTGTGCCTACCTCAACAGTGGCTGACTGAATACAAATCTCTACAACTGGTGTTTCAAATACGGGCAGCGATCAAGGAAAAAGCATAGCGGCTATGTACAAACCGCATGTCCTGGGTAAAATACGCTATCCAGCACGAGACATCTGGCAGCATGGAGGAGCTTGTGAAGCATTTGGTCCAGGTGCAACAGCAGCATCAGTTCGCCAGTCAACAGCAACAAATGGCACAACAAGAAACTAATATGCTGTTGGCACAGCAGCTCCAGCACCACCACCAGCAGCAGCAGCAACAGGAGATGCTGAAGCGATAAATGGAACTCCTTGAAGAGGCAGTTTGTGGGAGGCCGGCAGTCTCCTCCCCAACTCCAGGTGAGGTCTCGTACACCAAGAAGATGGTAAGAAGAGCATTGCAAAAGATGACCCCAGGGGATGATGTTGAGGTGTTCCTGATGGTTTTCGATGGTGTGGTGGAGTGGAAGAAATTGCCTTCGGAGCAGTGGGCGGAGGTTCTGGTGCCATATTTAACAGGTGAACCATAGAAGGCCTTTCATGACCTGACCTTGCAGATTGCTAAGGAATATGCTATGTTGAAGACTGAGATCTTGGTACACTTAGGAGTAACTCTGACTGTCGGGGTGCAGCGGGTGCACCACTGGGCCTTTTGCGGTGACAAACCTCCCCAGTCCCAAATGTTTGACCTCCTTCACCTGGTCCAAAAATGGTTACAAACTGAACCTTCCTCCCCAGCACAGATGGTGGAGAGGGTTATTATGGACCGGTTCATACATTCCCTTCCAAGGCCGGTGCAATCCTGAGTTGCCCAGGGAGATCCCAGGAATGCTGATCGAAAGGTACCATGCAGTTGAGAGTTCCTTGAGGAAGCAAGGGGACTTAGCATATTGGGGTTCCCAAAGGAGGGCAGGCACACAAAAGAGGGGAATTAAAGCCACATCTGTGGGGCGTTTAAGTGCCCAGGAGGCATCTAAGTTATTGTCCAAGGCCTCATTCCTTACAGTGTAATTTGTTAGAGGTGTCATACCCCAGGACACATAGCCACCCATTGCCCCATGATTACAGAGACAATGGACTACACATATTAATCCATCAGACTGCAGCTAGTACTCCATACGTACTATATATACACAAAAGAACCAGATGAAACCTTGAAATGAGGATTTTCAGTATTCATAAGTAGAATAGACATAAATTTTATTAAATTACAACAACAAAAAATTGGTTAAAAGATGCCTCATGTCAACATGGAGGCGCAGTGGAAAAAAAGGGGATATTGAACATAACATCCTAAAGATTAAATAACTGGATGACATTGGTAAAAAGACACATATAAACTTATAGTCATTCATTCTGTGGAGAGCGAAGAATCCAATTGTCAGCAAACGGTGAGTATAATCAAGACAGGAAATGCACAGTGCTGTAAACATGTTTATTAAAATATCTTTAGGCCGCAAAAAAAAAAATCTGAAAAATGTCTGACCACGGGATCATGCATAGTCTTGTCAATCTATTTGAATAAACAGGGGTAAACTAAAAATCACGTAATGCAGTGGTGTCTTTGCTGCACAAAAGACTACATCTATTGACAAGAATTAAAGCAATTTTGAGCCAGTAATTGCAATGACCAATTAGATATAGACTATGAATACATAACTTACTGCATATTACCTTTGTTACGTATAAAGAAGCAAGTGCTAGAAGGCCGCTGCGTCTCCCACCCCAGCACATGTTTCGCCTATTCTTCTTTCCGCTGCATCTCCATGTTGACTAGTGTTGAGCGATACCGTCCGATATTTGAAAGTATCGGTATTGGATGGCATCGGCCGATATCTGAAAAATATCGGATATCGCCGATACCGATATCCGATACCAATACAAGTCAATGGGACACAAATATCGGAAGGTATCCTCTATGGTTCCCAGGGTCTGAAGGAGAGGAAACTCTCCTTCAGGCCCTGGGATCCATATTCATGTGTAAAATAAAGAATAAAAAAAAAAAATATTGATATACTTACCCTCGGACGCGCCCTGGTTGTCACCGCTGCAACCGTCATTCTTTCTAAGAATGAGCGCGTTAAGGACCTTCGATGACGTCGCGGCTTGTGATTGGTCGCGTGAGCGGTCACATGAAATATTTGCGGTATCGGAATGCTCAACACTAATGTTGACACAAGGCATCTTTAACCAATTTTTTGTGTTCTATGTTGTAATTTAATACAATTTATGTCTATTCTACTTATGAATACCGACACTCCTCATTTACAGGTTTCATCTTGTTTTTTCGAGACAATCGACTGCAACGTAGGACAGCGCTGCTCATATTTTGCACCTGTGTTTTCACCTTCTGTTGGAAAAGGCTGTTTTGTTTGCTATCCTGAGCAGTTTATGAACTTTAAATAAACTTGCCTGGGCGTTTCAGCAATGCCGCTTCCTATGCCTACCTCAACATCGGCCGAGTGAGTACAAATCTCTACAAGTGAAATACTTTTGCTGCTAGGGCTGCCCGTGCTGACCCTACACTTCAACACGTTTAATTACTTCCTTCATCTTTGCTCTTTCTTGTGACCGTTGCTGCCACTGCAGAGCCACACTAGACACATCTTCTAGCCACCCACTGTATTTCCATGCTAGAAATTGTCCACACAAACATCAACCAGCTCACAAAATATAGCTGATTATTTGAAAACCTGGTTAACAAGCCATTGCTTCTTCACTTTAAAAACAGCTAGCCTGTTCCAACTCCCTAAAAATGGGATAATGTTTCAATGGCTTGAAAAAAAGCCTTTGCAATTGCTTAACAAGAACCTGTCACCAAAAGAAAGCTATTAACCTGTAGATATGGGGTTAATCTGCAGGTTAGCAGAGTTACTAATCTGCTCAGCGCTGTGCTTAGCCGAATGCTGAGGTGAGAAAATTAACTTTATTCTATCCAACAGCGTTCCAGTTAAAGTGACAAGGTTCAGACAATGGCTGCTGTAAGCTCAACCCTGGCCCTTATTTACACTGGCTTTGCATTTGGCCCAGCTGTCTATAAGTTCTCTTTCACATGTCAGTGTGTCCAGTACCTGTGCTGACAGTTTTTGCGCATATTGGAGACATTTACAGATGTTGACCCATTCAAGTGAATGGGACTGTGCACTTTCCACGGACCATGTGTCCATGGGAAAAATACACTGACATGTTCATTTTTTAACAGTAGCATGGGCCTCAAAACGTCCCGCACACGTGAACATGGAAGACACACAGGGATGTAATCAGTGTGACACGTACTGATGCCTGAGAAGAAGCGGTACAGATAGAGCTGTTCCCTGGTGCTGGGTGCTGAACATGGCTCTCATCATTCTCCCCTGTTCTTCCAGCAATCAGCTTGATCAAGGGCGAAAGTTGAGTTGTATTAAACTGAAAACAGCGAGAGCAGGTGGTGGCCGAGGGAACGAATACTCAGCCTACAGCTGCTGTTGCTAATAACAGGGAGAGTAGGCGGCAGCTGATGGGAGTATTCATCAGATGCAGCCTGTGCTATAAATAAACAAATAAGTAAATAAACGGCGTAGGTTCGCAGAGTGGCTGCAGACTTTCAGCTCAAACCTGAATAAGCCCATTATAAAATGAAGCCCTGTGGCATGCCAATCATAACAGTGTATAATATACACACTGAAGATTCAGCTCTGCTTGCAGGTTCCATTAGTCATCACATGGCCACTTCACTCATATGCGATTTTCAAACTTACTGTCACCTGACAACTAGCTTCTCTTCCTGCTTTGCTCAGTTTTTAACTGAGTAATGACAGATTTAGGAAGAGCAGCTCATTGCCATGTGACTACAAGTGTGCAAATTGTATATGTGGATTGGGGGAAGGTAGGGAGCTCCAAACTAAATTCTTCACCGGGTATCAAAAAACCTAGATACACCTCTGGAGGAGGGAATGTGGGGACTGTAGGGGCAAAGTCTTTAGCTGAGATGAGAGTAGAGGGTGTTGGTGCTTGGGAATGCAGTAGTGAACTTATAGTGTTGAAAAGCTGTTTAGGGTTGCATGACAGGGAGGATATGAAAGATGAAAAGTATATTTGTTTTGCTGCAGTGAGTGTAGAATTGAAAGTGGTGAGGGATTTTTTGAATGTGATGAAGTGCTCGTTGGAGTGGGATCTTTTCCATCTCCACTCAGAAACCCTTGAAGCTCTCCTCAGTCCTTTAGTTAGGCTGGTGTGCCAGGGAAGCCTGTTGATTGTGCAATCTTTGGTATATGTGACGGGGCGACTGTTTTGAGAGCTGTAGCTGCTGTGGTGTTTTATAAAGAGTCAGCAACATCTGCATTGAGTAAGGAACGTAAGTCTGCAAGGAGAGGGGAATCAGAAAGCGAGTGTTTCTACGAGGGTGTGCAAGTTTGTGGAGTGGAGAATGTGCACCTAGAATAGAGAGGAAGGAGAATGTGAGTAGGTTGTGGTCAAACATGGGGCAGAGGTCAGCTGGAGAGGTTAAATAGGTAACAGAGGCGAGTGAAGATGAGGCCCAGTGTGTGGACATCTTTGCGCATGGCTGCGTAAGACCATTGATTAAGGCCAAAGGAGGAAGTTAAGGTTAGAAGCCTAAAGACAGCTGAGTGGGAAGTGTTAATTGGGATGTTGGATTCACCCATTATTATAGTGGGGATGTCAGCAGAAAGGAAATTAAGTAGCCAGGTAGTGAACTGGTCAAAAAAGGTGGGGGCATGTTAGATGACAGCCAGTTAGAGGTTGTAGGGGGAGTAGATGCGCACAGAGTGCACTTCAAAAGAAGGGAGAGTAGCGGCATGAGGCAATAGCATTTGGATGTAGGAGCAGTTATCAGTAGTGTTGAGCGATACCGTCCGATACTTGAAAGTATCGGTATCGGATAGTATCGGCCGATACCCGAAAAATATCGGATATCGCCGATACCGATATCCGATACCAATACAAGTCAATGGGACATCAAGTATCGGAATGTATCCTCATGGATCCCAGGGTCTGAAGGAGAGGAAACTCTCCTTCAGGCCCTGGGATCCATATTAAAGTGTAAAATAAAGAATTAAAATAAAAAATATTGTTATATTCACCTCTCCGGCGGCCCCTGGACATCAGCGGGAGGATCCGGCGTCCGGCACGGCTTCTTTCTTCAAAATGCGCGCCTTTAGGACCTGTGGAATGACGTCCCGGCTTCTGATTGGTCGCGTGCCGCCCATGTGACCGCCACGCGACCAATCAGAAGCCGCGACGTCATTCCTCAGGTCCTAAAAGGCGCTCATTCTAGGACTTTAGCTGAGGAATGACGTCGCGGCTTCTGATTGGTCGCGTGGCGGTCACATGGGCGGCACGCGACCAATCAGAAGCCGGGACGTCATACCACAGGTCCTAAAGGCGCGCATTTTGAAGAAAGAAGCCGTGCCGGACGCCGGTTCCTCGCGCAGATGTCCAGGGGCCGCCGGAGAGGTGAATATAACAATATTTTTTATTTTAATTCTTTATTTTACACTTCCGATACCGATACCCGATATCACAAAAATATCGGATCTCGGTATCGGAATTCCGATACCGCAAGTATCGGCCGATACCCGATACTTGCGGTATCGGAATGCTCAACACTAGTTATCAGACAGGGGAAAACCAACTCCTCTACCATGCTTGCTGCTGGGGTGGGGGGGAGTAACAAAGATGGAATTCACTATAATAAAGTGCAGTTGGAGAGGCTGAGTCAGAGGGGTGAACCAAATTTCAATGATGCTAAGAAAGGAAAATTTGTTACTGATGAAAAGATCATCAATGTATGAAAATGTTTTGGTTAAGCAGGGGCTGGGTGAATGGGTATAAGGTTAAAAGTTTGCAGACCTTTGATAGATCATAGATGGGAGGTAGCAGTGACTGTGGGGATGTGGTGAGGAGAATCAAGATTGGGGGAGACATCACCAGCAATGAGGAGTAGCAGCAGAGAAACTGTTAGTAGGTGGGAGCAAGAGAGGACATGAGGTGGCTATCTGTGATGGGGAGGATAATGGAGAGATGATCAGCTTTTTTTACTAGGTGTAGGAATTAGGGGGTTAGTATGAAGAGAAGGACTATGGGAAAGTGATAGTAGAAACAAACAGAAACATTGGTTATTGTGATTATAAATCCAATTACCTTCAGTTCTCTTCTAGTTCCATTCTGGTCTTATTCATTGCAGTACACTTATATTATGCACTTGGATTCTGCATAGCAGACAAGTATATTTATTTATACATGTACAGTCATGGACAAAACTTTTGAGAATGAGACAAATATTAATTTTTCCAAAGTCTACTGCTTCATTTTTTCTAATGGCAATTTGCATATACTCCTGAATGTCAGAGTGATCAGCTTAACAGCAATTACTGTACTTGCAAAGTCAATATTTGCCCAGAAAATGAACTTTAACACCCAAAACACATTTCAACATCATTGCAGTCCTGCCTTAAAAGGAGCAGCTAACATCGTTTTAGTGATTGATCCATTAACACAGGTGTGGGTGTTGATGAGGACAGGGCTGGCAATCAATCAGTCATGATTAAGTAAGAATGACATCACTGGACACTTTAAAAGGAGGCTGGTGCTTGGTATCATTGTTTCTCTTCAGTTAACCATGGTTATCTCTAAAGAAACACGTTGTTATGAACTGGTGGTTTAGGAGCAACATGGGACGAGCTCTGAAGGAGGTGGTACCTGTACTGACCGCAGTCCCTAAGCTCAACACAACACTAGAAGTAGCCGTGGGATGCTCCTGTCACTCCCTAGGCACCTCGTCACAGCCTGAGAACTAACTACCCCTAAAGATAGAAACAGGAAAACTATCTTGCCTCAGAGAAAATCCCCAAAGGATAGATAGCCCCCCACAAGTAATGACTGTGAGTGGAGAGGGAAAAGACATACACAGAATGAAACCAGGATGTAGCACAGGAGGCCAGTCTAGCTAGATAGATAAGACAAGCTAGAATACTGTGCGGTCAGTATTAAAAACTACAAAAATCCACACAGAGTTTACAAAAATCTCCACACCTGACTAAAGGTGTGGAGGGTAAATCTGCTTCCCAGAGCTTCCAGCTAAACTGAATTAATCCATACTATCAAGCTGGACAAAACATAGAATGCACAGAACGAATAAGTCCACAACATGTGGATAGAAAAGAGCAAAGCAAGGACTTAACTTTGCAGGACTGGTCAGGATATCAGGGAAATCCAAGAGAGATGTGAATCCAACCAGGAACCATTGACAAGTGGCACTGGCTGAAGGGAAGAGCCAGGCATAAATAGCCGAGCAGAAAGACAATCAGTGGAAGCAGCTGCAGACTGCTAAATCCAAGGAGCAGCCATACCACTTAAAACCACCGGAGGGAGCCCAAGAGCAGAACTCACAAAAGTGCCACTTACAACCACCGGAGGGAGCCCAAGAGCGGAATTCACAACACACATGCAGCCATCATTGCACTGCACAAAAATGGCCTAACA
The DNA here is from genome assembly GCF_032444005.1 of Ranitomeya imitator. Lineage (NCBI taxonomy): Eukaryota > Metazoa > Chordata > Amphibia > Anura > Dendrobatidae > Ranitomeya > Ranitomeya imitator. The sequence goes on along the minus strand of NC_091286.1, from coordinate 323,155,983 downwards.
GGCAAGAGTATCGCAGCTACAAAGATTGCACCTCAGTCACTCAGTCAACAATCTATCGCATCATCAAGAACTTCAAGGAGAGAGCTTCCATTGTTGTCAAAAAGGCTCCAGGGCGCCCAAGAAAGACCAGCAAGCGCCAGGACCGTATCTTAAAACTGCTGCGGCATCGGACTACCAGCAGTGCCGAGCTTGCTCAGGAATGGCAGCAGGCTGGTGTGAGTGCTTCTGCACGCACTGTGAGGCGGAGACTCTTTGAGCAAGGCCTGGTTTCAAGGAGGGCAGCAAAGAAGCCACTTCTCTCCAGAAAAAACATCAGGGACCGACTGATATTCTGCAAAAGGTACAGGGAGTGGACTGCTGAAGACTGGGGCAAAGTCATTTTCTCTGATGAATCCCCTTTTCGATTGTTTGGGACATCTGGAAAACAGCTTATTCGGAGAAGAAGAGGTGAGCGATACCACCAGTCTTGTCTCATGCCAACTGTAAAGCATCCTGAAACCATTCATGTGTGGGGTTGCTTCTCAGCCAAGGGAATCGGCTCACTCACAGTCTTGCCTAAAAACACAGCCATGAATAAAGAATGGTACCAGAATGTCCTCCAACAGCAACTTCTCCCAACCGTCCAAGAGCAGTTTGGCACCCAACAATGCCTTTTCCAGCATGATGGAGCACCTTGCCATAAAGCAAAGGTGATAACTAAATGGCTCATGGAACAAACATAGAGATTTTGGGTTCATGGCCTGGAAACTCCCCAGATCTTAATCCCATTGAGAACTTGTGGTCAATCATCAAGAAACGGGTGGAAAAACAAAAACCAACAAATTCTGGCAAAATGCAAGCATTGATTATGCCAGAATGGACTGCTATCAGTCAGGATTTGGACCAGAAGTTGATTGAGAGCATGCCAGGGAGAATTGCAGAGGTCTTGAAGAAGAAGGGTCAACACTGCAAATATTGACTTGCTGCATTAACTCATTCTAAATGTCAATATAACCTATTGGTACTCATAATACGATTGCAGTTATATTTCTGTATGTGATATAAACATCAGACAAACACTAATAAAAACCAGAGGGCAGCAGATCATGTGAAAATATAATTTTGGTGTCATTCTCAAAACTTTTGGCCATGACTGTATGCATTTATACATATATACATATACAATTTTAGGCAGGTATAGAAAGAAAAAATACTGCAAAGTAAAGCTGCTTTTAAAATAGGAATATGCTAATAGTTTACTTTTTGTTAACTGCCAAAATTCATAGTGAATAACCAAAATAGAATTCTAAATCAAATCATTATTTGGTGTGGCCATCTTTTTCCTTCAATACAGCATCAAAGCATAATTCTTCCAAGTACATTAGCGAAGAGCTCTTGGAGGAACTCATAAGGAAGGTTTTTGTACTAGCAGTAGTGAGTGGAGATGTCTCCGATTGTTGCTGTTTAATCATTTAAATAGTGCTGTCAATCACTGACAGTGGCTTTAAAACAGCACGTCTGACCTTTGGTTTGTCATGGCACTTGGGGGGCCTAAATCTGCCATCTTTATCTGATGGCTGGACTGCATAAAAGAAAGTATACAGTATATATGATCAAATGATTGCAGGATTAAATCCCTCTGTGAAAAAGAAAATTAAAAAAAAGGTTTAAAAAAAGCAATATCTAAATGAAATATTTAACCCCTATCTGACCTCGGACGGGATAGTACGTCCGAGGTCAGATCCCCTGCTTTGATGCAGGGCTCCGCGGTGAACCCGCACCAAAGCCGGGACATGTCAGCTGTTTTGACCGTAATAGGCGCGGGCAGAATTGCGATCTGCCCGCACCTATTAACTAGTTAAATGCCGCTGTCAAACGCAGACAGCGGCATTTAACCACCGCATCCGGCCGGGCGGCCGGAAATGACGTCATCGCCGACCCCCGTCACATGATCGGGGGTCGGCGATGCGTCTCCATTGTAACCATAGAGGTCCTTGAGACCTCTATGGTTACTGATCCCTGGTGGCTGTGAGCGCCACCCTGTGGTCGGCGCTCACAGCACACCTCCATTTCTGCTACATAGCAGCGAACAGCAGATCGCTGCTATGTAGCAGAGCCGATCGTGCTGTGACTGCTTCTAGCCTCCCATGGAGGCTATTGAAGCATGGCAAAAGTGAAAAAAAAAAGTTGAAAAAAATGTTAAAAAAAATATATAAGTTTAAATCACCCCCCTTTCGCCCCAATCAAAATAAATCCATAAAAAAAATCAAATCTACACATATTTGGTATCGCTCAGAATCGCCCGATCTATCAAATAAAAAAAAGCATTAACCTGATCGCTAAACAGCGTAGCGGGAAAAAAATTCGAAATGCCAGAATTACGTTTTTTGGGTCGCCGCGACATTGCATTAAAATGCAATAACAGGCGATCAAAAGAACGTATCTGCACCGAAATGCTATCATTAAAAATGACATCTCGGCACGCAAAAAATAAGCCCTCAACCGACCCCAGATCACGAAAAATGGAGACGCTACGAGTATCAGAAAATGGCGCAATTTTTTTTTTTTTTTAGCAAAGTTTGGAATTTTTTTTCACCACTTAGATAAAAAATAACCTAGTCATTTTAGGTGTCTATGAACTCGTACTGACCTGGAGAATCATAATGTCAGGTCAGTTTTAGCATTTAGTGAACCTAGCAAAAAAGCCAAACAAAAAACAAGTGTGGGACTGCACTTTTTTTGCAATTTCACCGCACTTGGAATTTTTTTCCCATTTTCTAGTACACGACATGCTAAAACCAATGATGCCATTCAAAGTACAACTCGTCCCGCAAAAAATAAGCCCTCACATGGCCAAATTGACGGAAAAATAAAAAAGTTATGGATCTGGGAAGAAGGGGAGCGAAAAACGAAGACGGAAAAACAAAAAATCCCAAGGTCATGAAGGGGTTAAAAATGTATTCACTGCTCCTTTTAAAAAAATACAAACTAGCATTTTTGGGATCATCATGGCCATAAAAGTCTGATCTATCAAAATATAAAAAATGAACTAGAATGGTAAACAGTATAATGAGAATAAAATTGCCTTTTTTGAATTGATATACCATGCTAAGGATATGCCATTAAAAAAGATCAAAACATCAAGAGTGCCAATAAAACATCAACTTGCAAAGCAGAAAGCAAGCTCTATTAACTTACAAATATAAACATACAGTATTTGTCAAATGGTGATCCGGACTGAGCAGAGAGGGGCTTACATACATATGACTAAATTTGATTAAAATATTTGTGAGTATGTACAGATCAAGTATAAGTAAAAATGTCATTATTGTTCTATGGAACAGTCTGTATAGCACTTTAATAACATGGTAGATAGAATTACATATACAGCTCTGATAAAAATTAAGAGACCACCACATCAAAACCCTGTCATGGGCAGCCCAATCTCCAGACCTGAACCCAAGTCACAAGCCATCAGACAAAGAACTGCTTAAATTTTTGTGCCAAAAGCAGTGTGAAAGACTGGTGGAAAGCATGCCAAGACGCATGAAATCTGTGATTAAAAATCAAGGTTATTCCACAAAATATTGATTTCTGAACTCTTCCTGAGTTAAAACATTAGTGTTGTTGTTTCTAAATTATTATGAACTTGTTTTTTTTCCATTATTTGAGGTCTGAAAGCACTGTTTGCTTTTTTTATTTTAACCATTTCTCCTTTTCAGAGAAAAAAAATTGCTTGGAAATTTGGAGACATGTTGTCAGAAGTTTGTAGACTAAAAGAACAATTTCTTTTTTTCTCAAAAATATATAGAGCAAAATCAGACAAACTGAACATTTAGCATTGGTCTCTTAATTGTTGCCAGAGCTGTATGCATGTAATTATATTAGCTTTCTATAAGTATCATCATTAGTGTTGAGCATTCCGATACTGCAATTATCGGGTATCGGCCGATATTTGCTGTATTGGAATTCCGATACCGAGTTAAGATACTTTTGCGATATCAGATACCGGAATCAGAAGTTCCCATAGAGCAATGATGCACTATAATGGAGTGTGGGCAGTGCGCAGGCGGAGACTGCGTGTGTGCAGGCGGGGTCTGTGAGGGCTGCCGGGGGTATGATTGGGCCTGCTTGGGCTCTGTGCAGCCTGCTGGGGCTCTGTGTGGGCTGCCAGGGGTCTGTACGGGCCTGCCAGGGCTCTGTGCGGCCTTCCGGGGCTCTGTGTGGGCTGCCGGGCGTCTGATCAGGCCTGCCGGGGCTCTGTACGGGCTACCGGGGCTCTGTGCGGGCTGGCGGGGGTCTAATTGGGCCTGCTAAAGCTCTGTGCAGGCAGCTGGGGCTCTGTGCGGGCTACTGGGTTTCTGATCGGGTCTGCCGGGGCTCTGTGCGGCCTGACGGGGGTCTGATCGGGCCTGCCAGGGCTCTGTGAGGGCTGCCGGGGGTCTGTGCATGTGTGCAGGCATCGTCCGATGGGACTACAAGTCCCATCAGACAATGCCTGCTACAATGACAGTGATTGACACATTAGCCAATGATGGGATAGTAATAGTCCCATCATCCGGCTAATGTGTTGAATGTAAAAAAAAATACTACATACATACTACATACATACATACTACATATATAAATACATACTACATACATACTACATACATACTACATACAACATACAACATACAACATACATACTACATACACAACATACATAGATACATACAACATACTACATAAATACTACATACATACATACTACATGCATACTACATACATACTACATACATTACATTCATACATTGCATACAATACATGCATACAGACATACAGTACATTAAACATAGAGTACATACTCACCATCACTTGTCACTTTGTTCCCCAAAGCCAGTGTCACCTGTAAAAAATATTAAAATAACAAATAACCAATATACTCCCTGTCTGCAGAAATCCACGAGTGTCCCACGACAATCTCCCTTGGAGAACGGCAGCATCAGCTGATGCGACCACTGTCCAGGGGCTCCAGGAATCTAATGACAGGAGGAAGGTATCCTTACGCACTGTATTCCTCCACCACTGTAAAAACATAGTCCCTAGTCTCACTTTTGGCATTGCTGTGTGAGAAATTTTCCCACGCAGCAATTGCCATAAAGTGAGACTTTGAACTATAGTAACCTCAGTGATGCACTGCAGGAGCCATTGTCTCCTGTCAGTGTGTCACTGAGGGTCCTATAGAGCAGTGTCATCACCCGATATCACTGTTCTTAAGGGGAGATTGTCATGGGACACTCGTTATTAATTGGACTTCGGCGGACAGGTAGTATTATTATTTTACGTTTTTTGCAGGCGCTGAAGTATGGTAAGTATGGTTAAATGAAGAATATTAAAATACTTTTTTCCTAATGTGTGCGTGTTTTATTAACCATTTATTACTATTGGATTAATAATGGATAGGCGTCTTATTGATGCCTCTTCGCTATTAAACCGGCTTAATGTCACCTTACAAAAGCAAGGTGACATTAACCCCTTATTACCCCATATCCCACCGCTACACGGGAGCGGGAAGAGAGGGGCTAAGTGCCAGAATTGGTATTTGGAGCTGGGGGGGCCAATATCCATGGCCCTTATCTAGGCTATGAATATCAGCCTGCAGCTGTCTGCGTAGACTTTCTGGCTATAAAATATAGGGGGACCCTATACTACGCAGACACCTGCGGGCTAATATTCATAGCAGTCTACAAATATTGGCCCCGGCTGTCGGCTTTCCCCCTCTGGCGCAGAAAATTGCACAAGAGCCCACACCGTTTTTTTCCAATTTTTTCTTTAATTCAACGTTTATTAAGGCCTCTTTCACTCTTGCAGCGGTACGGGGCCGTCGCTATGCGTCGGGCCAACGTACCGATGCATGTTGTGAAATTTGTGCGCAACGTGGGCAGCGGATGCAGTTTTTCAACGCATCCGCTGCGCATTCTGAAGTCCAGGGAGGAGGGGGTGGAGTTTCGGCCGCACATGCGCGGTAGAAAATGGCGGACGTGACGGACAAAAAAACATTCACTTGAATGTTTTTTTTATGCCGACGGTCCGCCAAAACATGACAGATCCATTGCACGACGGACGCGACGTGTGGCCATCCGGAAAAAAACGGATCCTGCAGAAAAAACAGATCCGGTGGAAAAAAACCGAGCCTGCGGAAAAAACGGATCCTGCGAAAAACGTAAAATAAACCGTATACTACCTGTCCACCATAGTCCAATTAATAACGAGTGTCCCACGACGATCTCCCCTATAGAACAGTGACATCGGGTGATGTCACTGCTCTATAGGACCCTCAGTGACACAGAGACAAATAGCTCCTGCAGTGCATCACTGAGATTACTATAGTTCAAAGTCTCACTTAATGGCAATTGCTGCGTGGGAAAATTTCTCACACAGCAATGCCAAAAGTAAGACTAGGGACTATTTTTTTACAGCGGTGGAGGAATACAGTGTGGAAGGATACATTCCTGGTGTCATTGTGTTCATGGAGTCCTGGAGAGCGGTCTTATCAGCTGATGCTGCCGTTCTCCATGGGAGATCGTCGTGGGACACTCGTGCATTTCTGTGGACAGGGAGTACATTGGTTGTTTGTTATTTTAATATTTTTTACAGGTGACACTGGCTTCGGGGAACAAAGTGACCAGTAATGGTGAGTATGTACTCTATAATTAATGTACTATATGTCTATATGTATGTATTGTATGTAATGGATGAATGTACTGTATGTAGTATGTATGTAGCATGTATGTAATATGTATGTTTTTTTTTCATTCAACACATTAGCCGCATGATGGGACTACTACTGTCCCATCATTGGCTAATGTGTCTATCACTGTCACTGTAGCAGGCATCGTCGATGCCTGCACACATGCACAGACATCCGGCAGCCCACACAGAGCACTAGCAGCCCACACAGAGCCCTGGCAGCCCACACAGAGCCCCGGCAGGCCCGATCAGACCCCCGGCAGCCCACACAGACCCCTGGCAGGCCCAATTAGACCCCTGGTAGCCTGCACAGAGCCCCGGCAGCCCGCACAGAGCCCCGGCAGGCCGGATCAGACCCCCGGCAGTCCGCACAGAGCCCTGGCAGGCCGCACAGAGCCCCAGCAGGCCCGTACAGACCCCTGGCATCCCGCACAGAGCCCCAGCAGCCCGCACAGAGGAGCGGCAGGCCCATACAGACCCCCAGCAGCCCGCACAGAGCCCCAGCAGGCCACACAGAGCCCCGGCAGGCCTGCACAGACCGGCGTCAGCACGCACAGAGCCCCGGCAGGCCCGTGCAGACCCCTCAACCCACACAGAGCCCCGGCAGGCCCAATCAGACCCCCGGCAGGCCCGCACAGACCCTGCCCACACAAACAGACACGCACAGTGTCCACCCACGCACCGCCCACACTCTTCCCCCCTCCGGAATAGGATGTAGAAGAACAGAAAGGGCTTTTTTACATTCCCATATTTGTGTCCCATTGACTTGCATTGGTATCGGGTATCTGTATCGGCGAAATCAGATATTTTTTGGATATCGGCCAATCCAATGTGATACCGATACTTTTGGATATCGGAAGGTATCGCTCAACACTAATCATCATCAAAGGTAGTGCTAATGTAGTCATCTATAGAAAATGCAAAAATAAAATTTCATTTTTCCCTTCTAATACAGTGTAGCGCAGTTGGAAATGTTAGTAAACCATGACAGAACCATTTGCATGAAGTCTGCTCAGATTTATGTGTATTCATCATGGCCCTGTGCTATAGAACAGTAGTTATTGCATGAGCAAAAATCATAAGAGACAAACCTTCATAATATGGCATCCAATGGAACAAGCCATGCTTTTATTTCTGCTATATTTCTAGATTATCTGAAGGAAGAACAAATTTCATGCTGCTTTATGAAATGGTGTATGGTGTAATACGGTGGTACATTAGGATCCCATACACCACTATAGCTGCCATGGGGCATGCAGCTTACAGATATGCAGAATTCTTATTAGAGAAGAAGATACGCACATTTTATACTTAAATTATCTATGAGCAATTTCTGATAGTAAAGTCTCCTAGTAAATTTTACTCTGTGGATATGAGTTTGGATATATGAATTTATTATTCATAAAAGAGCAGGTAAAATAACATTTTACATACGGCTCAAATCATGTAAATCCCTGAAATTGAAAGTCATTGACACTCAGATTTACATGCTTTTTAATTGAGTTGGAAATGAACCTGAAATACAATAATTTGTGCCTGTATGTGAGAAGATAGAACCCAAAAGCTGTATACAATGTACATATTTGAGTATAAATCTGTCCAGGAGTCTTAATTATAAGGAAATATAAGAATCAATTAGAGGAATAATCCAAGTGTGAATGAAAAACTGAAACTGGTTACAGAATATATTTCAAGCAATATAATTATAGCAAAGCTGACAAATTTAAAACAAATATTTATATGCACATTCATTTAATTTAGATAGACAGTAAATACATATTAAATGTGCAGTTCACAAATTCTAACAGTCAAAAAAATAAAAGTAAAACAACTAAGGCCCCGATTCTTCAAGACTGACATTGTTCACGCTGGTCTTGATGAGGGGGCATGCTAACCTCAGTGGAAAATGATCCTTTAGGAGGTGCACCCCTCTTAATGTATTAGGTATGTCTGAAAAGTGGCTTGGGCCTCCATGCGCCTCATATCTTACTCCAGTCTGAGGCATGCATACAGCAGCTCATTATGGCTTTGAGTGGGTGTCACCTGTTGTGAATTCTGTTGTCGGGCTCCCTCCTGTGGTCATGAATGGTACTTCGGCTGGTTCTGTCCATGGACTTCCTCTGGTGGGTGTTTCTGAGTTTCACAGGTGACGAGGTTAATTCGTTAGCTGCTGCTCTATTTAACTCCACTTAGATCTTTGCTCCATGCCACCTGTCAATGTTCCAGTATTGGTCTGTTCACTCCTGGATCGTTCTTGTGACCTGTCTTCCCATCAGAAGCTAAGTTCCAGCTTGTATTTCTTTGGTTTGCTATTTTTCTGTCCAGCTTGCTATTTGTTATCTTGCTTGCTGGAAGCTCTGGGACGCAGAGGGAGCGCCTTCGCACCGTGAGTCGGTGCGGAGGGTCTTTTTGCGCCCTCTGCGTGGTCTTTTTGTAGGTTTTTGTGCTGACCGCAAAGTAATCTTTCCTATCCTCGGTCTGTTCAGTAAGTCGGGCCTCACTTTGCTAAATCTATTTCATCTCTGTGTTTGTATTTTCATCTTTACTCACAGTCATTATATGTGGGGGGCTGCCTTTTCCTTTGGGGAATTTCTCTGAGGCAAGGTAGGCTTTATTTTTCTATCTTCAGGGCTAGCTAGTTTCTTAGGCTGTGCCGAGTTGCATAGGGAGCGTTAGGCGCAATCCACGGCTATTTCTAGTGTGTTTGATAGGTTTAGGGATTGCGGTCAGCAGAGTTCCCACGTCCCAGAGCTCGTCCTTATTATCAGTAACTATCAGGTCATTCCGTGTGCTCTTAACCGCCAGGTCCATTATTGTCCTGACCACCAGGTCATAACAGTACAGGTGGCCCAAAGTACTAATGCATCTCAATAGAGGGATAAGAGAAGTTCTGAGACCATTTTTTTTTCTTTGCAGTGTGTTTTGTCTCTATTTTCCCCTTTACCTCTGGGTGGTTCAGGACATTGGTGTAAACATGGACATTCAAGGTCTGTCCTCTTGGATGGATAATCTCACTACAAGGATACAAAACATTCAAGATTTTGTGGTTCAGAATCCGATGTCAGAGCCTAGGATTCCAATTCCTGATTTGTTTTTTGGTGATAGATCTAAGTTCTTGAATTTCAAAAATAATTGTAAATTGTTTCTTGCCTTGAAACCTCGCTCCTCAGGTGACCCTGTTCAACAAGTGAAGATCATTATTTCTTTGTTACGTGGTGACCCTCAAGACTGGGCATTTTCCCTTGCGCCAGGAGATCCGGCATTGCGTGATGTTGATGCGTTTTTCCTGGCGCTTGGATTGCTTTATGATGATCCTAATTCAGTGGATCAGGCAGAGAGAATCTTGCTGGCTCTGTGTCAGGGTCAGGATGAAGCGGAGATATATTGTCAGAAGTTTAGAAAGTGGTCTGTGCTCACTCAGTGGAATGAATGTGCCCTGGCAGCAATCTTCAGAAAGGGTCTCTCTGAAGCCCTTAAGGATGTCATGGTGGGGTTTCCCATGCCTGCTGGTCTGAATGAGTCTATGTCCTTGGCCATTCAGATCGATCAACGCTTGCTTGAGCGTAAAGCTGTGCACCATTTGGCGGTACTATCTGAGCATGGGCCTGAGCCTATGCAATGTGATAGAACTTTGACCAGAGCTGAACGGCAAGAACACAGACGTCGGAATGGGCTGTGTTTTTACTGTGGTGATTCCACTCATGCTATCTCCGATTGTCCTAAGCGCACTAAGCGGTTCGCAAGGTCTGCCACCATTGGTACGGTACAGTCTAAATTTCTATTGTCTGTTACTCTGATTTGCTCTTTGTCATCCTATTCTGTTATGGCATTTGTGGATTCAGGCGCTGCCCTGAATTTGATGGACTTGGAGTATGCTAGGCGCTGTGGTTTTTTCTTGGAGCCCTTGCAGTATCCTATTCCATTGAGAGGAATTGATGCTACGCCTTTGGCCAAGAATAAGCCTCAGTATTGGACCCAATTGATCATGTGCATGGCTCCTGCACATCAGGAGGATATCCGCTTTCTGGTGTTGCATAATCTGCATGATGTGATCGTTTTGGGGTTGCCATGGCTACAGGTTCATAATCCAGTATTGGACTGGAAATCTATGTCTGTGTCCAGCTGGGGTTGCCAGGGGGTACATGGTGATGTTCCATTTTTGTCTATTTCGTCTTCCACTCCTTCTGAAGTTCCAGAGTTTTTGTCGGATTATCGGGATGTATTTGATGAGCCCAAAGCCAGTGCCTTACCTCCTCATAGGGATTGCGATTGTGCAATTAATTTGATTCCTGGTAGTAAGTTTCCTAGGGGCCGATTGTTCAATTTATCTGTGCCAGAACACGCCGCTATGCGGAGTTATATAAAGGAATCCATGGAGAAAGGCCATATTCGCCCGTCGTCATCACCGTTAGGAGCAGGGTTCTTTTTTGTGGCCAAGAAGGATGGTTCTTTGAGACCTTGTATTGATTACCGCCTTCTTAATAAAATTACAGTCAAATTTCAGTATCCTTTGCCGTTGCTGTCTGATTTGTTTGCTCGTATTAAAGGGGCTAGTTGGTTCACCAAGATAGATCTTCGAGGGGCGTATAATCTTGTGCGTATTAAACAAGGCGATGAATGGAAAACAGCATTTAATACGCCCGAGGGCCATTTTGAGTACCTGGTTATGCCATTCGGGCTTTCCAATGCTCCATCAGTATTTCAGTCCTTTATTCATGACATCTTCCGAGAGTACCTGGATAAATTCCTGATTGTGTATTTGGATGATATTTTGGTCTTTTCGGATGATTGGGAGTCTCATGTGAAGCCGGTCAGAATGGTGTTCCAGGTCCTTCGTGCGAATTCCTTGTTTGTGAAGGGGTCAAAGTGTCTCTTTAGAGTTCAGAAGGTTTCATTTTTGGGGTTCATTTTTTCCCCTTCTACTATCGAGATGGACCCTGTTAAAGTCCAGGCCATTTACGATTGGACTCAGCCGACATCTGTGAAGAGCCTGCAAAAGTTCCTGGGCTTTGCTAATTTTTATCGGCGCTTCATTGCTAATTTTTCTACTGTTGCTAAACCGTTGACTGATTTGACCAAGAAGGGTGCTGATGTGGTCAATTGGTCTTCTGCGGCTGTAGAGGCTTTTCAGGAGTTGAAGCATCGTTTTTCTTCTGCTCCTGTGTTGTGCCAGCCAGATGTTTCGCTTCCGTTTCAGGTTGAGGTTGATGCTTCTGAGATTGGAGCAGGGGCTGTTTTGTCGCAAAGAAGTTCTGAGGGCTCGGTGATGAAGCCATGTGCTTTCTTTTCTAGAAAGTTTTCGCCTGCTGAGCGTAACTATGATGTTGGTAATCGTGAATTGTTGGCCATGAAGTGGGCATTCGAGGAGTGGCGTCATTGGCTGGAAGGAGCATAGCATCGCGTGGTGGTCTTGACAGATCACAAGAATTTGACTTATCTTGAGTCTGCCAAACAGTTGAGTCCGGGACAGGCTCGATGGTCATTGTTTTTCTCCCGTTTTGATTTTGTGGTTTCGTACCTTCCGGGCTCTAAGAATGTGAAGGCTGATGCCCTGTCAAGGAGTTTTGTGCCTGACTCTCCGGGTGTTCCTGAGCTGGCGGGTATTCTCAAAGAGGGGGTAATTTTGTCTGCCATCTCCCCTGATTTGCGGCGGGTGCTGCAAAAATTTCAGGCTGATAGACCTGACCGTTGCCCAGCGGAGAAACTGTTTGTCCCTGATAGATGGACTAGTAGAGTTATCTCTGAGATTCATTGTTCAGTGTTGGCTGGGCATCCTGGAATCTTTGGTACCAGAGATTTGGTGGCTAGATCCTTCTGGTGGCCGTCTTTGTCGCGGGATGTGCGTTCTTTTGTGCAGTCCTGTGGGACTTGTGCTCGGGCTAAGCCCTGCTGTTCTCGTGCCAGTGGGTTGCTTTTGCCCTTGCCGGTCCCAAAGAGGCCCTGGACGCATATTTCTATGGATTTTATTTCGGATCTCCCCGTCTCTCAAAAGATGTCGGTCATTTGGGTGGTTTGTGATCGCTTTTCTAAGATGGTCCATTTGGTACCTTTGTCTAAATTGCCTTCCTCCTCTGATTTGGTGCCATTATTTTTCTAGCATGTGGTTCATTTACATGGTATCCCGGAGAACATCGTTTCTGACAGAGGTTCCCAGTTTGTTTCAAGGTTTTGGCGATCCTTTTGTGCTAGGATGGGCATTGATTTGTCTTTTTCCTCGGCTTTCCATCCTCAGACAAATGGTCAAACCGAACGAACTAATCATACTTTGGAAACATATCTGAGATGCTTTGTTTCTGCTGATCAGGATGATTGGGTGTCCTTTTTGCCGTTGGCTGAGTTCGCCCTTAATAATCGGGCCAGCTCGGCTACTTTGATTTCGCCGTTTTTCTGCAATTCTGGTTTCCATCCTCGTTTCTCTTCAGGGCAGGTTGAGTCTTTGGACTGTCCTGGTGTAGATACTGTGGTGGATAGGTTGCAGCAGATTTGGACTCATGTGGTGGACAATTTGACATTGTTCCAGGAGAAGGCTCAACGTTTCGCTAACCGCCGGCGCTGTGTGGGTCCCCGACTTCGTGTTGGGGATTTGGTTTGGTTGTCGTCTCGTTATGTTCCTATGAAGGTTTTCTCTCCTAAGTTTAAGCCTCATTTCATTGGTCCGTATAAGATTTCTGAGGTTATCAATCCTGTGTCATTTCGTTTGGCCCTTCCTGCTTCTTTTGCCATCCATAATGTGTTCCATAGGTCGTTATTGCGGAGATACGTGGCGCCTGTGGTTCCATCCGTTGATCCTCCTGCCCCGGTGTTAGTTGAGGGGGAGTTGGAGTATGTGGTGGAGAAGATTTTGGATTCTCGTGTTTCGAGACGGAAACTCCAGTACCTGGTCAAGTGGAAGGGTTATGGTCCGGAAGATAATTCCTGGGTTTTTGCCTCTGATGTTCATGCTGCCGATCTGGTTCGTGCCTTTCATTTGGCTCATCCTGGTCGGCCTGGGGGCTCTGGTGAGGGTTCGGTGACCCCTCCTCCAGGGGGGGTACTGTTGTGAATTCTGTTGTCGGGCTCCCTCCTGTGGTCATGAATGGTACTTCGGCTGGTTCTGTCCATGGACTTCCTCTGGTGGGTGTTTCTGAGTTTCACAGGTGACAAGGTTAATTCGTTAGCTGCTGCTCTATTTAACTCCACTTAGATCTTTGCTCCATGCCACCTGTCAATGTTCCAGTATTGGTCTGTTCACTCCTGGATCGTTCTTGTGACCTGTCTTCCCATCAGAAGCTAAGTTCCAGCTTGTATTTCTTTGGTTTGCTATATTTCTGTCCAGCTTGCTATTTGTTATCTTGCTTGCTGGAAGCTCTGGGACGCAGAGGGAGCGCCTTCGCACCGTGAGTCGGTGCGGAGGGTCTTTTTGCGCCCTCTGCGTGGTCTTTTTGTAGGTTTTTGTGCTGACCGCAAAGTAATCTTTCCTATCCTCGGTCTGTTCAGTAAGTCGGGCCTCACTTTGCTAAATCTATTTCATCTCTGTGTTTGTATTTTCATCTTTACTCACAGTCATTATATGTGGGGGGCTGCCTTTTCCTTTGGGGAATTTCTCTGAGGCAAGGTAGGCTTTATTTTTCTATCTTCAGGGCTAGCTAGTTTCTTAGGCTGTGCCGAGTTGCATAGGGAGCGTTAGGCGCAATCCACGGCTATTTCTAGTGTGTTTGATAGGTTTAGGGATTGCGGTCAGCAGAGTTCCCACATCCCAGAGCTCGTCCTTATTATCAGTAACTATCAGGTCATTCCGTGTGCTCTTAACCACCAGGTCCATTATTGTCCTGACCACCAGGTCATAACAGTCAAATAAATTATAAAATTTGTAAAAAAGAATTCCCTGTGTTGCCATTGTCCAAGACCCGTAAAGTTTTCAATTTGTCAATGGAGCTGTATGAAGGCTTGTTTTTTATGTTCACGGGTCATTATTTTATTGATGCCAGGGTAGCTATGGTGTTTTGATTGTTTCATTGCATTTTTTCAGGTGTTTCAGCTGCCAAAAAATGCAGTTCTGTTTTTTAATTTTTTTTCTCATTACACGGTTTGTGAGATCAGGTTGATTAATTTGATATTTTGATAGATCAGACTTTTATAGGTGTGATTCCGCATATGTGTATTTTTGTACTTTTCTATTTCTTTTAATATGAGAAAAGGCTGCTGATTCAAACTTATATTTTTTAATTTTTTCCATATATTTAAAAACTTTTCTTTTACTACTTTTTTCTGTGACTCTGCGATAATTTGATTGCACTAGTCACTGCAATACCACAGTGCTGGTGAGTGTAGAAAGAATCCCAGATTCCTATGAATGCCAACCATGGCCTCCATGCATGTGTCATGACTCCTTGCATGTGTCATGTCAATTTCAGTTGTTTCACACTTTTTTGTTAAGTATATATATCCACATGTGTTAATTCATATTTTTGATGCCTTCAGTGTGAATGTACAATTTTCATAGTCATGAAAATACAGAAAAATCTTTAAATGAGAAGGTGTGTCCAAACTTTTGGTCTGTACTGTATAAAGGATTCTTAATCATTTTGCACATACTATATGAATTTGCTCAGCAGATAGGACACTTTTTGTTCATTGACAAAGGTTCCCTTTAACCCATTAGAGATATGGTAATTTTTCATTTTTTGGCTTTTGTTTTTAATTGCTTTTTAGAGGACGAGTTGTAAATTTTAGTGTCATCATCCTCTTTACCATGTAATGTACTGAAAAACTGTAAACAAAATCCAAATGAGGTGGAATTGAAAAACAAACAGCAATTTTGCCATTTTTTTGTAGGTTTTGTTTTTACAATGTTTATTTTGTTGTAAAAATGTAATTTTGCTGTACAGGTCAGTCATGGAGATAACAAATATAGATAATTTATGTGGTGTTACTACTTAAAAAAACCTTTTTAATTGCCTTATTCTAAGAGCCATAGCTTTTCTATTTTTCAGTCGATTGAGTGAGATGAGGGCTTTTCTTTAGCATTGTGAACTGTTGTTTTCAATGGTATTATTTTGGGGTCCATACATACCTATTTTTAATTAGTTTTTGGAGAAGATGACATGACGAAAACAGCAATTCTGAATTGCTTTTTTTTTAAGGTTCAATTATTTACCATAGTGAAAAATTATTTTGATGCTTTAATATTTTGGGCAAGTACACTGTAATATAAAATAATTGTATTTTAATTATTTTTATATTTTGCAGTTTGCATACCAGGAAAATGGGGGTGATTTCAACTTTTTGGTGGAGAGGGGTGCTACATATAATTAAACATTAGAAAATCTTTTTTTCATTGCTTTTTATATTTGCAATTAATCCTCTTGAGGGACTTGAATGTGTGATCATTTGATACACGTACACAATGCACTACAATACTGTAGTATAGCAGTCTATTGTTAATTTGATTATACCCTAAGATTCCCAGACAAAGGATTTTAGCATTCTTAAATTGGAAATTCCCAGACAATAATCTTTGACTATTGGATACTAGTAAAAATGCATATATTGTTGCATCACTATTGAAGTCCATAAATTCTTAGCACAAAGTTCTTCTGGGATGGGTACAGGCTAAAGAGCACAGAAAGCTGCTTGACATGATAATTTGACCTGTGCACACTAAGGACATCATATATTCAGAAAAGTTTAGATGATGGCACAACCAAATAAGTAGAGATCAACCTAACACATACTTAGAAATTGATTAAAGAAACTAGTGAAAAAAAAAGTATGCAAATACTTAGAGATCACCATAGAAATAATAAGATTTAATAACTTTACAAAGACATACTGTACAAACTAGGATAAAAATGTTTAAATAGCCAAAAAGCAAAATGTATATCTGCCCTCATCTGTTTGGAAGTATGAAAATCACAGTATAACCATGTAATGTGCAAAATAGCAAATGTGCAAAATTAAATAGACCAAAATAACAATACTGAGACACATGAAGTAGTTACACAAAAAAAAACAGTTATACTGACATCTCTACTACCTTAGTGACGGAGCCAAATTTTTGAAATCTGACCCGTGTCACTTTATGTGATAATAACTCTGGAAAGCTTCAACAAATCCCAGTAATTTTGAAATTGTTTTTTCGTGACACATTATACTTTATGATAATGGTAAATTTAGGTCGATATGTTTTGTGTTTATTTAGAAAAAATATCAGAAATTTGAGAAAAATGTTAAAAAATTACCAATTTTCAAACTTTGATTTAATTTAATCCAGATGGTCAATATACAGCAAAACATTAATAAATAACATTTCCCACATGTCTGCTTTACATCAGCACCATTTGTAAAAAATGATTTTATTTTGTTAGCATTTTAGGAGATTTAATAATGTAGCAGTAATTTTTCATTTTTTCAAGGAGATTTACAAAATATATTTTTTTAGGGACCTATCCATGATTCCAGTGACTTTAGGGGTCCTATATATTGGGAAACCCCCCAAAGTTAAACCATTTTAAAAACAGCACCCCCTGACATATTGAAAACTGCTGTCAGGTAGTTTATTAACCCTTCAGGTGCTTTACAGGAATTAATGCAAAGTGGTATGACAGAAATGAAAATGTGTATTTTTACCACCTAAAAGCCACTAACTTCTGAACAGATTACTACAGCTGTCAGACTCTAAGGCCACTATTTGGTCGTGAATTGCCATGGCAAACATCAGGACCACACAATCATGAACTGAGGGCACCAATTGGGATAAAGAGGAAGCCCCCACACTCTGTTAACCATTTATATGATGTAGTCAATATTGACAGCAGCATCTAAGGGGTTAAACAGATTTGGAGGGTGCAAACACTGATCTTGGCTGATACAGCAAGTTGTCAGCTATAGTGGACAGCCGACAGCTGCTGGATTGTCACCTGTATGGGGAGGCTAGTCTCTTTTGTATCTCAGGTCAGTTAAAAGACATATTGGCTGTCATTAAGGGGTTAAAACTGATAACCAATAATAATGCCAGCAATGAGAAATAAAGTGGAATTTCACTGTTTTTTTCTTTTTGAGGGTTTGCATCAGTTCATGTGAAGAACATGCCTACAACTGAGAAACTTTGGTTTTCTTTAAATTGTGAGGCAAACAAAATGACAAAATAACTGAAAACTTCAGTGTGCATATTCCCTCACTCACCCCCAACATCAGTACTTTGTAGAGCCTCCTTTTGCAGCAATTACAGCTGAAACTCATTTTGGATAAGTCTCTATGAGCTTTCCAAATCTTGCCACTGGGATTTTTGCCCATGACTCAAGACAAATCTGCTCCAGCTGCTTCATATTAGATGATTTTCTCTCATGAACAGCAATCTTCAAGTCTGACCACAGATTCCCCATTGGATTAAGATCTGGGCTTTGACTAGGCTACTCTATATTTCCTCTTAAACCACTCAAGTGCTGTTTTAGCAGTAAGCTTTTGGTTATTGTCTTGTTGAAAAAAGAAAACCTCAATTGCAGTCTCAAATCAGACAGACTGAAACAGGCTTTCCTCAAAAATATCCCTGTATTTTACACCATCCATCTTCCCTTCGACTCTGACCATTTTCCTTGTCCCTGTTACAGGAAATCATTCCCAGCTTGATGCTGCTACTACCATGTTTCAGTGTTGGGATCGTGCCCTTGAGGTGATAAACTGTGTGGTTTGGCTCCAGACACAGCATTTACCGTACCTTGGTGGCTAAAAAATTCAATTTTGGTTTCATCTGACCACAGCACCTTCTTTTATACATTTGAGAAGTCTCCTACATGTCTTTTAGCAAACTCAAAATTAGCCTTACAATTTTTGTGTGCAAGTAAGGCTTTTTTTCTGCCCATTCTTCCATAAAGGCCACCTCTATAGAGTGTATGGCTTATTGTGTTCGTATGAACAGATACTCCGGTCTCTCCATGGGAACTCTGATTAATGCCCTCCTTGCCCAGGCAAAGAGTTTTGGAGGGCAGCCCTCTCCCTTGCCAGGTTTGTTTTGGTATCATGTTCTTTCCATTTGATGACAATCGATTTGATGGTGCTCCGGGGAATCTTCAGAGACTGGGATAATTTTTTATAACCCAACCCTGACTTGTACTTCTCAGCAACTTTGTCCCTGACTGGTTTGGAGATCTCCTTGGTCTTCATGGTGTTGTTTGGCTAGTGGTGCCTCTTGCTTAATGGTGTTGCAGACTAAACCGAATAGCCACAAAAGTACGGAGTACCGTGATCAACCACAAAATCTGTAAACTAGCAACAAAAGTCCCCCAACACAGTGTAAAGAATCAATAGTGTCTTTATGGAAAATACAAATTTTAAAATGTTTTAAGGAGATAATAGCAAACTGAAAA
This sequence comes from Ranitomeya imitator, assembly GCF_032444005.1. Taxonomy (NCBI): domain Eukaryota; kingdom Metazoa; phylum Chordata; class Amphibia; order Anura; family Dendrobatidae; genus Ranitomeya; species Ranitomeya imitator. The sequence goes on along the minus strand of NC_091286.1, from coordinate 323,136,928 downwards.
AACAGGATGGAAAGAAACATACATTGGACGGAACATGTATGATGACAGTATCCTGGGTATAAATATACCAAGAGTATTACATTCAAGATAATAATTTAATATCATCTGCTTGAGGCACAGTTCAACATTGCATATAGGTAAATACAGAATAAAGTGCATGGTGCTCATAACTAGTGTTAAGTGATACCGTCCGATATTTGAAAGTATCGTATCTGATGGTATCGGCCGATATCCAAAAAATATCGGATATCGCCGATACCGATATCCGATACCAATACAAGTCAATGGGACACAAATATCGGAAGGTATCCTCTATGGTTCCCAGGGTCTGAAGGAGAGGAAACTCTCCTTCAGGCCCTGGGATCCATATACGTGTGTAAAATAAAGAATAGAAATAAAAAATATTGATATACTTACCCTCGGACGGGCCCTGGTTGTCACCGCTGCAACCGCCATGCTTCCCTTCCTAAAAATGAGTGCGTTAAGGACCTTCGTTGACGTCACGGCTTGTGATTGGTCGCTGAGCGGTCATGTGACCGCTCACGCGACCAATCACAAGCCGCGACGTCATCGAAGGTTCTTAACGCGCTCATTCTTAGGACAACAAGGGCCTGTCCGAGGGTAAGTATATCAATATTTTTTTTTTATTCTTTATTTTACACATGTATATGGATCCCGATACCGATTCCCGATATCACAAAAATATCGGAACTCGGTATCGGAATTCCGATACAGCAAATATCGGCCGATACCCGATACTTGCGGTATCGGAATGCTCAACACTACTCATAACCAAAAGAGTCAAGACAAATATAAAATACTTAATACATCACACACATGTATCTGGGAGTTCCTCTCTCCCTGATTGGCCTCAGGAGAAAACGTGTAATAAAGTGTAAAGTGCATAATCCCTTAAGGGCAATAATGGACAGTGTCATGCACATCAAAGTTCAAGGGAACTAATTAGAGTAGCAAAAGTAAAAACCACAGATAAATATAAATACCCAGAGTTCAGTTCCGTCCAGCGTACCCCTTGATGCACATTTTGATGGCAGTCTTCCTCAGAAGGGGTGCATACGTTAATGGTTAATGGTGTTGCAGCCTATGTGGCCTTTCATAAAAGGTATGCAAATACTGACAGACCACGTGATGCTTGCACACAGGTGGACTTCCTTTCTCTAAGCATGTGACTTATGAAGGTAATTGCTTGCACCAGTATTTTTAGGAAAACTAGAGAAAAAAGAAACATGGCATGTAATATACAGGGATCACCAAAAATGTATCAAATTTTATTAATCACAGACCAGCCAAAAACTATTACAAATATTTAAAAAGTCAAAAAATTACACATTAATACAACCCACAAAATAGTTGAATAAGCCACAGCTAGTAAGCATGAACACAATATAGATGAATTACAAAATAAACGTATCATTGATGCCAAATAACTGATAATACAAACAAGGTATATACTGTATGGCCAGCACCAAAATTCCACATGGAATCCAAAAGGATAAAACAAAATAAATGCAATTATAAGAAAAAGTATAAAGTTGAAAATGGTAACAAGATCACTAAAACACTTAAACTAAACTGTGGCTTCCTCAGGGGTCTGTCAATATCAATATCAATCTCAAACTCTATTAAATGAATACAAGAATCACATAAATTGCAGAATAAATTACATTTTTGTCAGGATCCCAATTGGATTATAGACAGAGCAGGCTCAATTGTGAATGGCGTTGATAGAAGAGACATGCTCAAAGAAAAAAATAAAAATCATTCTAGCTGTCAGGAACACAATTGACTCACTTTTTTAACTAATTTTAGTGCCCAATTTTCAGAAGTTACAAATATTATTAAAATACATATCCCTATGTTGTTACACGACAAAAGAAATACAATATCATATTAGTTATGTGGGAGTGGAAACACCCACCATGAGTAGTGTTTTGTCACCATTAGTGATGAGCAAGCGTACTCGCCACTACTCGGTGCTCGCCCGAGCATCGTAGTGCTTGCAATGCTTAGAGCTCGCTGAGTATTTCCTGATTTACTCGGTGGAAGCTTGGGTCACCGCCCTGCATGCTTAGTGCTCTTTAGAGAGCCAAGAACATGCAGGGATTGTCTTCCATACACTGTAATGTCGCAGCCATGTTGGTTGTCGCATTACAGTGATTGGCTGGCTGCACAGCGTCATTGGGTCTATATCAGACCTGGTGCCGCCATACTCGTCCCTGTCTGCTCTGGAATCAGGCAGTGTAGTGAGAGTTACTGCTGAGCTAGGGAGAGATTTGTTTCCTTCATACTTAGTGTGGGTATGCCATATATAATACACATATCCATCTCAACTAGCAGTCCTGAGGACTAATAAAGCTGTATAGATATCAGTGCTAGGCAGGCAGGCAGTGTATGTGGCAGACTGCAGTGCATATAGCAAGAGGGTCCATTCCAGTTCTGTCTGCTGCTGACTATTACAGATATTTGTAGACATAGCCCAGATATCAGGGGCCAGGAATCATTGTTTTGGATCTTAATCCTGATTATTTGCTTTAAAAGCAAGCCAGAGAACATTGTTTTTCTGCTCCATTTGCTTGTTGGTACTGCAGCATACAGTCAGATCCTTTCCAGAGCTAAAAATCCAGCTATTTCAATCTGGGGTTTACAAGGATTACATATCAGTGCGCTCAAAATTGTGCCATTTCAGGGCTATATTTAATTTCTTTTGCAGTGTCTTACCCAAGTTATTGATACCAGTTGCTGAAAAAGAAAGTTGCCAACAGGTCAGATATTTTCAAACTGTGGTTTGCCCATCACACGGATCACATATCAGTGCACTCAAAATTGTGCCATTTAAGGGCTACATTTAACATAGTAACATACGGTAGTAACATAGTCAGCAAGGCCGAAAAAAGACATTTGTCCATCCAGTTCAGCCTATATTCCGCCAGAAAAAAATCCCCATATATACGTCCTTCTAAAGAACCTAATAACTGTAAGATACAATATTGTCACACTCCAGGAAGACATCCAGGCCTCTCTTGAACCCCTCGACTGAGTTCGCCATCACCACCTCCTCAGGCAAGCAATTCCAGATTCTCACTGCCCTAACAGTAAAGAATCCTCTTCTATGTTGGTGGAAAAAACTTCTCTCCTCCAGACGCAGAGAATGCCCCCTTGTGACCGTCACCTTCCTTGCTATAAACAGATCCTCAGTGAGATATTTGTATTATCCCCTTACATACTTATACATGGTTATTAGATCGCCCCTCAGTCATCTTTTTTCTAGACTAAATAATCCTAATTTTGCTAATCTCTCTGGGTATTATAAATAAAAAACCCAGAAAGAATATTAAATAAATTAAATCGATAAAATAACCACCATTAAAACAGGTATACTCCAAAATAAAGCTAAATACAAAAAAAAACACAAGGAGTACAAAAATACCCATATAAAATATATCAATATTTTATTATTTATTTATAAATAATCAAATTAAAAAAATTCTATAAAAATTGAAAAAATGGACAACAGTAATTGCAGTATATAGCAAAGACAAAAGTCTGACACTGATACAAATGTATACGGACCGGGAATACAGAGACCATAATACACTCTATGATGAAATATTATACTATAGATATATACAAATAGCCGCACTATCACAATACTAGGGAAATTGTAGTTCTCCCATACACTTTATTAATTTTATTGCCCTCCTTTGTACTTGCTCTAATTCAATTATATCATTCCTGAGCACCGGTGCCCAAAACCGTACACAGTACTCCATGTGCAGTCTAACCAGAGATTTGTGCAGAGGCAGTATAATGCTCTCATCATGTGTATCCAGACCTCTTTTAATGCACCCCATGATCCTGTTTACCTTGTGTGATGTAGGACCATACACAGGAAAGGGCAGTGACCCAAGCAAGTTCAAACAAAACGTTTACTTCACACAGTCTATACATTATACAGCTTCTTCATACAGTCCATTAGTAATACATGGCTATATGATGCAGTCAATAAATAGGCTGAACTACCATCTGACCAGTTTCCCTGGGTGACCACATGCCAGTATCAAGTCTCTGTACTCACTCAGTGCACTGCACTCTTTATCCACCGGATTGCAGCCCGGTAAACACAAGACAGCCCAAGACGCAGGGTGTCAGACTCTTTGGTTCCTTCTGCCTCTGTGTTGCTCCACACAGAGAAAGGTCTGCAGACAACTGCTCTGTCTACTTCCAAGCTCAACACTGACACGCCTCCCTCTCTACTCCAGGGCTTTTAATCAGTCACTGCTTCACTATTCTAATTACAGCCACACCTGTGTCTGCAGTACGCCCTCATGGCCTCACTAAGCTTCCATGCACATTCTGGAGAGCGCATACAGCGCCCCCTAGCTGTAACAGGGGTTACTGCCTCACACTTGGCAGCTGCTGCGTGGCACTGGCTGCTCAGGTAAGTTTATCATTAACTAGGATCCCCAAGTCATTCTCCATGTCAAAATTGTGCCATTTTAGGGCTACATTTAATTTTTTTTGCAGTGTCTTGCCCAAGTTATTTAAATCAGTTTGCTGAAAAATCTGATCTGCTCATCTTATCTCTAGTGTTACTGCATTGAAATTCACCAGCATCAATTAATTACTGCAGATTAAAGATAAGTACCACAATTCAGAATTTCACTGCGATTTTCTATACAGCACAAGAATAAGATTTGATATGCTCTCATCCCCTTCTTTGCTACTATTGTGCGCTGCAGATTGCTATAATATATGACTATATATATACATTTTAAACATATTTTTGAGACTTATATAGCAACTAAATGTAACCCAAGAAGATGTAAAACACTGTGGGTGGGCAATATAATAATGAAAAGTTTTGAAATAGTTTTTTGAGGCTTATATAGCAGCAATATGATACCGATACATTTTGAACAAGTTTTTGATGCTTATATAGCAACTAAATGTACCCAAGAAGATGCAATACCCTATGGGTGAGCAATATGATATTGCTAAATTTGGAACAAGTTTTTGGAGGCTTACAAATCAACTAAATGTACCCAAGAAGATGTAATACCCTATGGGTGAGCAATATGGTAACGATAAATTTGGAACATAGTTTTGGATTCTTACATATCAACTAAATGTACCCAAGAAGATATAATACAGAGTGTTGAGCATTCCGATACCGCAAGTATCGGGTATCGGAACGAAGACCGGATACTTTTGTGGTATCGGGTATCGGTATCGGATCCATAGTAATGTGTAAAATAAAGAATTAAAATAAAAAATATTGATATGCTTACCTCTCCGGCGGCCCCTGGACATCACCGCGGGTAACCGGCAGGCTTCTTTGTTTAAAATGCGCGCGTTTAGGACCTGAGGAATGACGTGCGGCTTCTGATTGGTCGCGTGCCACCCATGTGACCGCCACGCGACTAATCAGAAGCAGCGACGTCATTCCTCAGGTCTTAAATTCATAGAATGAGCGCGTTTAGGACCTGAGGAATGACGTCGCGGCTTCTGATTGGTCGCGTGCCGCCCATGTGACCGCCACGCGACCAATCAGAAGCCGCGACGTCATTCTCAAGCACTAAACTCCTCATTCTAGGAATTTAGGACCTGAGGAATGACGTCGCGGCTTCTGATTAGTCGCGTGGCGGTCACATGGGCGGCACGCGACCAATCAGAAGCCGCGACGTCATTCCTCAGGTCCTAAACGCGCGCATTTTAAACAAAGAAGCCTGCCGGTTACCCGCGGTGATGTCCAGGGGCCGCCGGAGAGGTAAGCATATCAATATTTTTTATTTTAATTCTTTATTTTACACATTAATATGGATCCCAGGGCCTGAAGGAGAGTTTCCTCTCCTTCAGACCCTGGGAACCATCAGGATACCTTCCGATACTTGGTGTCCCATTGACTTGTATTGGTATCGGATATCGGTATCGGCGATATCTGATACTTTTCGGGTATCGGCCGATACTATCCGATACCGATACTTTCATGTATCGGACGGTATCGCTCAACACTAATAATACCCTATTGGGTGAGCAATATAATAGCGATAAATTTTGAACACTTTTTTTGATCATTATATACCAAGGAAATGTACTCCAGACCAAGCAATAGTGTATGGATGATCAATTTAATTACTATAAAATTTTGGAAAACTTTTTAAAGGGTGATATACCAACAAAATGTACCCAATATCATTTAATACTGTATGGCTGAGAAATGATTCCCAGAAAAAAATTTAAATGTTTTTTGGAGTGTTATATATCACAAAAATGTTCCCCAGATCACTGAATAATGTATGGGTAAGAAATGTGAAGAAACAAGTAAACTTTTCAAAAGCTTTTTTAATATGCCATCAAAATGCTTCTACAACTAGTTTCTACAATGCCACTCATGCATCAGTCATCGACTCGGTCGCCCCTGTCATGCATAGCAGAGTGTGACAAATCAATAGACAACCCTGGCACAATAACATCACTAAAAAGCTTCGGCAAGTATCCAGAATTGCAGAAAGGCGTTGGAAGAAAAGGCATTCGCATGATGACTTCACTGCAGGTAAACAAGCAACACTCGCATTCAAATCAGCTCTCACCTCTGCTAAACAGGCCTATTTTACATATCTCGTATCTTCTTTATCCCACAACGACAAACAGTTGTTCAACACTTTTAACTTCCTCCTCCGCCCTCCACTGCCCCCTCCGAGTTCCTTAATCTCTGCTGAGGACTTTACAAAGCGCTTCAGAAATAAGATAGACCAAACAAGGCAAGTCTTTGCTGTCAAACCACCACAACCCCTTTGTATACCAGACCAATGCCCAAACCCCATATCTTCCCTCTCCAAAATCACTGAAGGAGAGCTTGCTCATCTTCTCTCCAAATCACACCTCACCACTTGTGCGCTTGACTCCATCCCATCCCATCTTCTCCCCGACCTCACCACCACACTAATCCCATCCCTAACCCATCTCTTCAACCTATCACTAACTTTTGGTACCTTCCCCTCTGCTTTCAAACATGCCACAATCACACCTATCCTCAAAAATCGATCCCTTGACCCGAGCACTAAGTCCAGCTATCGCCCCATATATTTGCTCCCATTTGCTTCCAAACTCCTTTAGCAGCAAATCCATGCTGAACTTTCCTCTCACTTTGCATCTAACTCTCTCTTCCACAACCTACAATCTGGCTTCCATCCCCACCATTCCACTGAGACTGCCTTGACCAAAATGACTAATGATTTACAGCCAAAGCTAACAGACAATTCTCGATACTGCTCCTTTTAGACCTGTCCTCTGCCTTTGACACAGTTGACCACTGCCTACTACTACAGATCATCTTTTCCTTTGGTGTCAAAGACCTTGCCCTTTCTTGAATCTCATCATACCTTACCAACCACACATTTAACATTTCCTGCTCAAATACTAACTCTTCATCTCACCCCCTCTCTGTTGGTGTCTCTCAAGGCTCTGTCCATGGATCTCTTCTCTTCTCAATCTATACCCTGGGTCTGGGACAACTCATAAAGTCCTATGGCTTCCAGTACCATCTATATGCTGATGACATTCAGATCTACCTCTCTGGCCCAGAGGTCACCTCTATCATCAGCCATATCCTCCTTCTTCTCCTCTCGCTTCCTCAAGCACAATGTTGACAAATCTGAACTAATTATCTTTCCTCCATCTTGCATATCATCCCTACTTGAGCTATCAAAATAAATGAAATCACACATCACCTATCCAGTAAATCCGCTGCTTCAGAGTAACCCTTGACTCTGCCCTGTCCTTCAAACCATACATCCAAGCTCTCGACACCTCCCAGAAAAGCTTTCAACCTGTAATGACCACACGGCCACATCAACACCATTGGAACCACTGCAACCCCCGACCTACTATCTCCTTCCCCATAATCCTGTAGAATGTAAACCCAAAAGGGCAGGGTCCTCTTACCTCTGTATTAGTCTTTCATTGTTAGTTTGTTTACTGTAAGTGATATTTGTATTTTTATGTAACCCCGTCTCATGTACATCACCATGGAATTAATGGAGCTATATAAATAAATAATAATAATAATAATAATAATAAAATGTGACAGAACATACTGTATGTAATACTTTATGGATGAGTAATCTAATCCTGAACTATTTTTTTACGCTTTTTGTACGTTTTACTTACCACCATAATGCAACAATAACTGTGTTAAACTGCATGATGAGTCATCTATAACAACATTTTGAAAGAAAATATTTTGAAAGTGTATACTGCATGCAGAATTATTAGGCAAGTTATATTTTAGAGAATTATTTTTATTATTGATCAACAACTATGTTCTCAATCAACCCAAAAAACTCATAAATATCAAAGCTTAATATTTTTGGAAGTTGGAGTGGGTTTTTTTTAGATTTGGCTATCTTAGGAGGCAGGGCCGGCTCAGCACCCGGCATACCCGGGCAAGTGCCGGGGCCCTGGCGAGACAGGGGGGCCCATTCAAGGCCGGCGTTAAGTGCAGCCGCTGCCAGTGCCTAGGACCACCGCTCCCCCAGGGGCCCTCAGCTAGCGGCACATCACGGAGCTGACTCGGCAGGGGAGGGGGAGCGGCTGGGGGCTGTCTAATTATACTCACCTACTCCTGGCGGCTGGCGCGGTCCCTGCAGGTCCCCGGCTCCCCAGCTTCTTCCTGTATTGAGCGGTCGCATGGTACAGCTCATTACAGTAATGAATATGCAGCTCCACTTCCCATAAGGGTGGAGCCGCATATTAATTACTGTAATGAGCGGTAACGGTGACCGCTCAATACAGGAAGAAGCTGCCGGCGCCGGGAAGCAGGGACTGCACAGCGCCAGGAGCAGGTCAGTATAACGGGGAGGGGGAGCGCTGGGCTGTGCAATATTCACCTGCTCCTCGTTCCAGCCGCCGCTCTATCTTCCACGTCGTCTGCAGTGACGCTGAGGTCAGAGGGCGCGGTGATGTGATTAGTGCGCGCCCTCTACCTGAGCGTCAGTGCAGAAGACACTGAAGAAGATGGAGCGGCAGCTGGAACGAGGACAGGTGAATATTGAAAGTGCTGGGGGCGTGAGCGACGGAGAGGTGAGTATGTGATTTTTTTTTATCGCAGCAACAGCAAATGGGGCAAGTGTCTGTATGGAGCATCTTATGGGGCCATAACATTTGTGCAGCACTATATGTGGCAAGTGTCTGTATGGGGCCATAACGTTTGTGCAGCACTATATGGGGCAAGTGTCTCTATATAATACATGGCTGTTCTATATACTACGTGGGCCGTGTTATATACTACGTGGGCTGTTATATGCTACATGGGCTGTGCTATATACTATATGGGCTGTTATATACTACATGGCTGTGTTATATGCTACGTGGGCTGTTATATACTACATAGCTGTGTTATATGCTACGTGGCTGTGCTATATAGTACATGGGCTGTGTTATATACTACATGGCTGTGTTTATATGCGATCATGAATCGTGGTATGTGTTTAAGGGGGGGCATTGAGACTCTTTCGCCCGGGGCCCTCAAAAACCTGGAGCCGGCCCTGTTAGGAGGATATCTGTTTGTGCAGATAACTATTACTGTGCAGAATAATTAGGCAACTTAATAAAAACCAAATATATTAACATCTCACTTGTTTATTTTCACCAGGTAAACCAATATAACTGCACAAAATATAGAAATAAACCTTTCTGACATGCAAAAACAAATTCCCCAAAAAATTAGTGACTAATATAGCCACCTTTCTTTATAATGACACTTAACAGCCTTCCTTCCATATATTCTATCAGTTGCTTGATCTGTTTACGATCAACATTGTGTGCAGCAGCTACCACAGCCTCCCAGACACTTTTCCGAGAGGTGGACTGTTTTCCCTCCCTGTAGATCTCCCATTTTATGAGGGACCACAGGTTCTCTATCGGGTTCAGATCAGGTGAACAAGGGGGCCATGTCATTTTTTTTTCTTTGAGACCTTTACTGGCCAGCCACGCTGTGGAGTAGTTGGAGGCATGTGATGGAGCATTTTCCTGCATGAAAATCATGTTTTTCTTGAATGATACCGACTTCTTCCTGTACCACTGCTTGAAGAAGTTGTCTTCCAGAAACTGGAAGTAGGTCTGGGAGTTGATCTTCACTCCATCCTCAACCTGAAAAGGTCCCACAAGTTCATCTTTGATGATACCAGCCCATACCCGTACCCCACCTCCACCTTGCTGGTGTCTGAGTCGGAGTGGAGCTCTCTTCCCTTTACTGATCCAGCCTCTGGCCCATCCATCTGGCCCATCAAGAGTCACTCTCATTTCATCAGTCCATAAAACCTTTGAAAAGTCAAACTTAAGATATTTCTTAGCCCAGTCTTGACGTTTTATCTTATGTTTCTTGTTCAAGGGTGGTTGTTTTTCAGCCTTCGTTACCTTGGCCATGTCCCTGGGTATCGCACACTTTGTACTTTTTGATACTCCAGCAACGTTGCAGCTCTGAAATATGGCAAAACTGGTGGCAAATGGCATCTTGGCAGCTTCACGCTTGATTTTCCTCAATTCATGGGCAGTTATTTTGCGCCTTTTTTGCCCAACACTCTTCTTGCGACCCTGTTGGCTATTGGCCATGAAAAGCTTGATTGTTCGGTGATCAAGTTTCAAAAGTTTGGCCATTTCAAGACTGCTGCATCCCTCTGCAAGACATCTCACAATTTTGGACTTTTCAGAGCCCGTCAAATCTCTCTTCTGACCCATTTTGCCAAAGGAAAGGAAGTTGCCTAATAATTAAGCACACCTTATATAGGGTGTTTTTGTCATTAGACAACACCCCTCCTCATTACAGAGATGCAAATCACCTGATTTACTTAATTGGTAGTTGGCTCTCAAGCCTGAACAGCTTGGAGTAGGACAACATGTATAAAAAGTATCATGCGATCAAAAATACAACTTGCCTAATAATTCTGCACGCAGTGTAGTTGCTGTACTTATACAGTCATAAAAGCTTTGCAGAACGTACAAAACCAGATAGAAAATATGATTAGGGACATCCATATACCCCTCAAAGGCAGCAACTGACTTGCCTCATTAAAATATTAAATATTACAATTTATGTGCTGCTGTCATCTGGTGGTGTGGAAAAGTGTAGGCTAATCCAGGCCTTGTTCATTTTTATGAGCATGATCCTGTCTGGAATCCCTGCTATGACCCCCTGGGGGCACCAAAATCACACTCAAACAAAATGTTAGCAGAAGAGCTGAACAATGGCTCCAAGCCATGGAGGGACAGCTCCTGCTAGGTGTCCAGCTTTGAGGACCAAGCTAGTTGAATGTCGCAGAGGAATTAGGGAGTGTGGTGGTTTGTTTGGCCAGGTATTGCTTGACCATCTTTAAAACTTTTCCCTCCTTGTCAAAAAAACCCGGTCATCAGGTCCTGGGCGTTAGACTGGGGTTATGAAATTGGTCCACCCCTTTAACAGTGCACTCCTGCCTCTGCTGTGTGTCTCTCTAGCCTCTCCTCCTTGGATGGGTAGGGAAATTTGCACCCTGTTTCTAGAATTGTCTGCTGGGAATTTTTTCAACATATTTTCCACAATGACCTTCTGGTATAGCACCATTATAGAAGATCAATCCAACTCAGGAAGAAGAAATGCAAACTTCATGTAGCTTGGTTCTAGCAGGACTCATTTTTTTGCCAAGATGAATGAGAAGGTCATGGGAAAGGCAGTTGTACATAATTCGGCCAAATGTGCCAAGCTCCATACAGCCAACACTTCCCTCCACCATAATGATTACTCTCCATCTCTTCCCACTCCTACTCCTTACTCTCCTCCTCCTCATTCCCATCCTCAGCTCATCCACCAGGAGATACAAGACAAAGGTTATGTGGCTACTAGCCTCTGTTGCGCTAGCCGCCAGCTCCTGTTCCTCCTGCTCAGCATCCACCTCCTCATTGTTACTCAATCTGTGCAGAGTAGAAGAAATGAGGCTGGGCTGACTACAATCTCTTTGTGTTATATAATCCACTATTCCTAGATGGTTCGCATGCAAAGCTTCATATTTGATTGTGAGCAGCGGCTGTTTAAGTAAGCACAGAAGCGATATAGTTGCGATGACTAAGGTGACAACACCGTTCACCATCTTTGTGGAGTCCTGAAAGTCATTGAAAACCACACAAATGTCAGATATACATGCCCACTCTTCAGGTGTTATGTGCAGAGGCTGACTAGAATATCGGGTGTGTTTTAGCTGGTAGTCAACCACTGGCCTATTCTGCTCACAAAGCCTTACAAGCATGTGCAGCATTGAGATCCTGCACATGCACTTGCATGCGCTGCTGCAGCACTGCCAGAGTGGCTGCAGTACTGCCAGAGTGGTGGCAGCAGTAGCCAACTTGCGGCAATGGGCGCTGACACGACAAATCTTGTCCAGAAGCTCTGACAAATCTGGATATGTTTTCAGAAACTGCTGAACTACCAAGTTGAGCACACGTGCCAAGCATGGTACATGTGTGAGCTTGCCAAGCTTCAATGACGCCACCAGGTTACTCCCTTTATCACACAGGACCATGCCTAGTTGGAGGTTCAGCGGCAAAAACTACAGATCTGTCTGGTCTGTTACTCCTTTAAATAACTTTGCCACGGTGTGTGGTTTTTCTCCTAGAATAAGCTTCAGTAGAGCATGTGCCGATTCACTGAGGCAGTGCTGCAGAGCTTGAAGCTTCCTGCTAATGTGTGCGACGTGCTCAGAGATACCACATCGGAGATGGAGGATGAGGAGGAGCAGGAAGGGGTGCAGGAGCTTCTGTAGGAGGTGGTGGAAATCCTGACAGAAGTTGAGCCAGAAATCCTTGGGATCAAGAGCACATGCACCGTGCTAAGGTGTGACTCGGCCCACAAAGTTCTCCCAGTTTGACATCAGACATATGTAGCGCCCCTGGCCACAAACACTTGTCCACTAGTGATGAGTGAGCACTAAAATTCTTGGGTGCTTTTTGCTCAAGTCGAGCAAATTGGAAAGTTCGGGTGCCCGAGCAACGAGCCCAATGTAAGTCTATGGAGAAAACGATCATTTTTGCCGCGACCACCCCCGGGGGCCCTTTTAGGGTCTAAAAACGTCTTAAATTGATGGAAACAGGGCTGAAATGACATGGGAACGTCATGGGGAATACCCCTGGAAGCATTTCTGACTTCTAGGTCACAGCTTTGAACAATGTTGTCAGAGTTTTACACCCCACTTTTACAGGCGCACAATAAATCATACAAAAACAAAACCAAAATGGATTTTCTTTGAAATAAGGAACATCCTTTCCAGGGTGATGATTTGCATGTAAGGCAAAATAAATAACCCAAAACAAAAATGTTCCTCTACCACTTGGGCTATGTTCACACATCGCGTTTTTGATGTGCTTTTCAACCATTGCTTTCAACCAAGACAAATGCATTCACTGGGAAATTTAATTTTAACATTTTACAACCTTATTTGGCCATGTGGTGTGTGACACATCATCAGACACATCCTGTTTCATTTATGAAGGAGGGACTCTGAAAGTCCCAAAGTCTATTTTTATTGTACCAGCAGTCGGCCCTCACTTTTCTTAGAGATCAATCAGCTAGCTATGCTTTGTTGTTCCCATTTTTAAACAGTGACTCCCTTATACTGGTATTGCATATGCAGTAAGTGGCAAGGCTGCTCAAAATTTGGACGCACTCAAACAACCCAGTCAACAGACGTCATGGATGACCACATGCAACCAAATTTCCCAGTATTCATTTGGTACTCCCATACTGTTTTTTTATGCATTGAATGCAAGGCCTGCCCTGCACCAAAGTTACACGCACCCCAATAAGTCTTTGAACACACGTTCTGGATGGCCACATTAAACCAAAGTTCCCATTCTTATGATTTTTTTAAGTCACCTAAAGTTTGCCCATGAAGTGAATACAATGCCTGCTCAAAATTTGCATTCACTCCAATCCCCCAAAGAAGAAATGTGGAGCGTCGCCTCCGAAAAATGTTTTTCCTGTTTAAAGGAGCGTGTTTCCTATACTTGTAATGCCAATACACTAAGTGTATGGGCTGCTAAACAATTCCCCCTGCGGAGGTACACCTCAACATACTGTGCAAACATTTTTGGAACGGGCCTCTTAAACACCCTTGAAAAATTACTTGGCTGTGGCATCACGGAACACGTTCACCGTGATGATCTAGTGGTGTTGTCGGAAGAGACGTAGAGGATGGCCTCTGAAAAATGTTTTCCCAGTTTAAAGGAGCGGGTCTCCTATACTTGTAAAGCCCATACACTAAGTGTATGGGCTGACAAACATTTACCCCTGGGGGTGCACATCAACCTACAGTGTAAATATTTTTTTTACGGCCATCGTAAACACTCTTGCAAAAAACTATAGTGGCAGTTGCATTACGGAACACGTTCACCCTCATGTTCCAGTGGTGGTGTCTGAAGAGACGAGGAGGATGTCCTCCTATAAATCTTTTACTAATTTAAGAGAGCTGGTCTATTATACTTGTAATGTCCATACACTGTGGGTATGGGCTGAGAAATATTTCCCCCTGGGGGGTACACACCAACATCCTGTGTAAAAATTTTCTTTAAAGGGCATCAAAAACACCCTTTTACACAATAAGTTGGCTGTTGCATCATGTACCACGGTCACCATGGTGATCTAGTGGTGGTGGATGATAAGAATGAGGAGAAAAAGGAGGATAACATCAAACAGCCAAAATCAGGAAGCTTATACCCATGTGTGGGTGTGTAGAGGTGCATGGGAATACAACTCCCAAAAAAATACACTATACTGGACGTTATGTTTCGCTGTTATCATTCAGTGGTGTAGAGAAGTCTGGCCCAATCCAGCCCTTGTTTATTTTTTACAAGAGTCAGCCTGTCAGCATTTTCAGTTGACAGGCAGATGTTCTTATCAGTTATAATTCCACCAGCGGCACGAAAAACCAGGTGGAATTCAACGTTATATATGTTGGACAGGTTGTGTGAGCAGCAGGCAGCAGTAATGGAGTACCAGCTGCATCAGGCGCAAACAAGTTGCACTGCACGCCGTTCACACTTCACCACCACTGAGTGGGCCTCTATGAAGGACATCTGCCACGTTTTGCATGCCTTCGATGATTCCACGTGGATGGCGAGTGCAGACGATGCACTAGTCAGCATGACTATCCCCCTTATCTGCCTGCTTGAAAAAACACTGCAAGCAGTAAGGGAGGAGGTTGTGGAAGAGGTGGAGGATGAGGAGTCACAAATGCCATCTGCTTCTGGACAATCTGTGCAACGTGGTTCCTCACAAAGGCCTAGGCAGGGGACACTTTGTGAGGAGGATGAGGAGGAGTCAATGGAGGAGGAAGACATCTGTCCAGAGGAGGGAGGTACACAATGCTCTAGTAGTCAGCATGTAGAGCGAGGGTGAGCTGATGCAGAGCAGACAGAGATGACGCCTCAAGCAGGGGACAGCGTTTCTTGGCCAGTTGGCAGTCTGCAACACATGGTTGATTTCATGCTGCAGTGCCTGAGAAACGACTGCCGCATCGCCCACATTCTCAACACGGCTGATTATTGGGTGTACACCCTCCTAGATCCTCGCTACCAGGACAACTTACAAAGCCTCATAACACCATTGAACTGGTAGTGTAGAATGCGGGAGTACTAGGACACATTGGTGCATTCCATCATGTTCTCCATTCCACTCAAGAGCAGTGCTGCTACTGCTTTACAAAGCAGCTCAGTGCGTCGAGGCAGTGGAGGAAGCTCTGCACAAAGAGGGAGCAGAAGCAGTGCCTCAGCACAAGGCAAGACCAGTATGGCCCAAATGTGGCAAAGGTTTGTGTCCCCGCCACAAATGTCTACACCATCACAGACGGCTCCAGTCAGCAGGAGGCAACGTTTCCGTCAGATGGTGAGAGACTACATGTCTTGCCCTCTCAGTGTTCTCCCACACAGCTCTTCCCCCTTCAAGTTTTGGGTCTCTAAGCTGGATACATGGCCAGAGCTTAGCGAGTATGCATTGGAGGTGCCGGCTTGCCCTGCTGCTAGTGTATTATCGGAACGCGTCTTTAGTACCACAGGTGGTGTACTAACAGACTGTCGCATGCGACTATCCTCCGATAGCGTTGACCGGCTTACTTTTCTGAAAATGAACAAGGCCTGGATCTCGCAGGAATTTCCCAGTCCTCTTCCAGATTAAATAATTGGTTGGCAACAGTATCCAGGTCTCCTCTTGTGTTCATGTTTCTACCACCTGAACCATAATTCCTGGGCTCCAACACCGCCAGTTGCTGCTCAGAAGTGCCGTCTGCACAGTCAACACATGCTCCAGTGTAATTGGGTTTCAGTAACATCAGTTGATCCCCTGCGGTGTGTCTGGCAATTTCTCCTGCTCCGTCCACACTCCCACTACTACAGATTTTAAAATTGCTTCAATTACGCCTCTGCCTCCACTCTGTTTCTAGTATTTACCCTGGGCTCCATCACTGCCAGTTGCTGCTCAGAAGTGCCATCTGCACAGTCAAAACTTGCTCCTGTGTTATTGGGGTTCAGTAATGCCAGTTGCTCCCTGCTGTGTCCGGCAATTTTTCCTGCTCGGTAGTTCCATTGGCTCTTGTGCCTTCTGCTACCCATCCAGGTTCCTGAAGGCGGAATCGGCGCTGCAGAGCTGCAATGCGTGAACTTGCCATGCTGGAATGCCGCAAGTGAGCGCACTTTATGCAGACCTTGTGCAGCAGTGCATCAAGATTTGGATAGTCCCTCAAAAATCTCGTCATGACCAAGTCGAGCACATGTGCCAGACATGGGATGTGAGTGAGGTTGCCTAGGCCCAGAGCTGCCACCAGATTTCGGCCATTGTCACACACACTACCATGACTGGCTGGTGATTCGCTGGCACAAACCACACGTCGCTCTCCTGCTTGATGGTATTCCAGAGCTCCTGCGCTGTGTGGCCTCGATTCCCCAAACAAATTAATTTCAATACGGCCTGTTGATGTTTGGCCACGGCTGTGCTCATATAGTTCGTAACAGGTAAGCGTTCACGGGTCCATGTGGAGGTAGACTGTGATGGCTCCTGCAGCGCTGATTCAGAGGAACTGGAGTATGAGGAAGAGGCAATGTGTACAGACTGGATTCCTGCAATCCTTGGAGTTGGCAGAACATGTACAGCGCCACTCTCGAGATCTGTACATGGCTCCACAACATTTACCCAATGGGCAATGAGGGAAAGGTATCGTCCCTGTCCATGGTTACTGGTCCACGCATCGGTGGTCAGGTGGACCTTGCTACTGACGGTGTTTAGTAGCGCATGTTTAATTTTTCCCTCCACATGCTTTTGCAGGGCAGGGACAGCTTGCCTGCTGAAATAAAAGCGACTGGGCATGTTGTATTGTGGGACTGCCAATGCCAAGAAGTTATGGAAGGTGTCAGTCTCCACTAGCCTGAATGAGTGCATTTCAAGGGACAGTAGTTTTGCAATGCCAGCATTCAGAGCCTCTGCTTGGGGGTGATTTGCCGAGTATGGGCACCTTTTCTCCCATGCCTATGCTACTGATTGCTGTAGACTGGTCTGGGAGTGTGAGGATGAAAGGGAACGTGGTGCTGTGGGTGGAATGACACTGTGTGTCTGTACAACAGTGCCAGAGGTTCTTCCATGGCGATCCTGTGAGGAAGCCGAACCAGCTGTGTGTGAGCTGGAGGAAGAGGCTACAACATGAGCTGAAGAGGTGGTTGGTTGGGTTGTAGGCTGGCCTAGTTCTTCAGTGTGTCTTTGTAACTCCACCACGTGCTTGGTCCGCACATGTTTCCACATATTTGTGGTATTGAGGTAGCTGACACTTTTCCCTCTTTTCGCTTTCTGATTACACAACTTGCATTTGACAAAGCAAATGTCATCTGCAACTGTGTCAAAAAAGGACCAGACACTACAAGTCTTGGGATCGCCCGTCTTGGGTTTTGGAAGAGGCATGCTTCTAATGGGTGCCAAGTGGAGACTACAGGCAACAGAGTCCGCCACCTCCCTCTCCCTCTTTTTTGGGCCATTTGGGGAATCTCTTCGTCAGAGCTGCTCCCACCACCTTCCTGTACATCACACCATGATGGGTCAAGGACCTCATCATCTACACTACCCTCTTCAAACGACTGCTTCTCCTGGGTAGTCTCAACAGCACAGTACGCACCAGAAAGTGGCACCTGAGTCTCATCATCAGATGCGTACTGAGGTGTGCTGACCATAGGCACTGGCTCACCTGCCTCTTCAGATTCAGAGCGACAAAGCTGTTGCGCATCACTGCATACTACCTCTTCTTCAAATTCTCAAATGCTGCTTGGCTGGCCACCTCTTTCCAAGCCAACAGATTCAGAGAGCAGAAGTAGAGAAGGCTGCTGTCCAGGGCTCTCTGACTGCCTGGGCAATTTGGCAGGTGGTGAAGAGACCGATGGGTGCTCTTCAGTGCTCTGCACCTGAGAGGATCTGGAACTAATTGAAGTTGATGCGTTAGCTGCCATCCATCCGACAACGGCTTCAATTTGTTCGTCCTGCAGCAGTGGGGTACGGCGAGCTCCTACAAAGCTGCGCATAAAGGACTGTTCCCTGGTAAAACTGGAGGATGCTGTGTCACTGGTGCCCGCAGCCGGCACAGAATACCCATGTCCTCTCCCTGCAGAAACTCCATGCCCATGACCACGTGCCTTGCTCCCTGCCTTCTTCATCTTGGTAGACTGATAAAGATAGGCAGAAAAGTACTAAGGCCTTAGTGTGCTTATTCCTGAACAGCTGCTAACAGGTATAAGAAAAACTAAATTTATAAAGTGTGGACTAGACTTTAATATGAGCTAATGTGGCCTACACAACTATAAAGTGGAGTATTTGGTGAACTTTATTAACGTTTTGTTTTTTTTTCACAAAAAGACGCAGGATGTGCCCAAAGATGTAAAACCGATAGTATCACAAACTCTTTGTAGCTATTACAATGCAGGAAGGCAACCTACAATGCAATAGATGAGGCTCCAAAAAAATAGGCTAATACTAATCTGGCTGGGGCTGCATTGCACAAGCCAGCAGAAAGGCTCCTCAATCTACTCCTATATAGTGTTTTCAAGCAATCTAGCTGGATATGGATGGAACCACACTAATAGGAGAAATCAGGAAAAATGAGCTGCACTAATTCAAAAAAGGACAATGTATGTGGCAGTGATGCACGCTCAGCGGACTACAATCGGAGGTGGCTGCAGAACACAACTACAGCGTGAGCTGCACTCACACACACATACCTCACAGTCAGCTGTGAACAGCGCTGCAAGGCAAAAGAAAGCTTCTCAATTCTCACACAGCGGTTGCTAAACTAGCCTGGGTAAAGCACAATAAAGCAAATGGCTAGCTCAAACTGTCCCTCAGAGTCAGAACAGCAGCATCCTGTCCCGAAGTAAATTCACAGCAGAGTGAACCCAAAATGGTGGCGGCGGCTTTTATAGTGGATCGTGACATCATTTCAGCAGCCAATCACAGCCATGCCATTAGTTAACATGCCTTACATGCATAACAAGATGTGCCCACACTTCTTAGGATTCCTCATTGGCTGAATAAAATCAAACTGGCTCATTGCATTATGGGAACTTCCGATTCCGGTAATTGATATTGTAAAAGTATCAGAACTCAGTATTGGAAATCCGATACCGCGAATATCGGCCGATACCCGATATTGCAGTATCCGAATCCTCAACACTACTAACAAGCATGACTTCCATGTCCTCACCAACAGAACAACTGACTATCCTTTCCAACATATGCAGTGTAGAGTTCCAACACGTTGGGACATCACACACCAGTGGGTGAGCCAGAAGCTGCAAATGCTGCTAAAACACGGCAAGGGCGGCTGAAGCTGTAGCTGACTTTCCAAAATGGGCACACATTTGCCTTAGTAACATAGTTAGTAAGGCCGAAAAAAGACATTTGTCCATCCAGTTCAGCCTATATTCCATCATAATAAATACCCAGATCTACGTCCTTCTACAGAACCTAATAATTGTATGATACAATATTGTTCTGCTCCAGGAAGACATCCAGGCTTCTCTTGAACCCCTCGACTGAGTTCGCCATCACCACCTCCTCAGGCAAGCAATTCCAGATTCTCACTGCCCTAACAGTAAAGAATCCTCTTCTATGTTGGTGGAAAAACCTTCTCTCCTCCAGACGCAAAGAATGCCCCCTTGTGCCCGTCACCTTCCTTGGTATAAACAGATCCTCAGCTAGATATTTGTATTGTCCCCTTATATACTTATACATGGTTATTAGATCGCCCCTCAGTCGTCTTTTTTCTAGACTAAATAATCCTAATTTCGCTAATCTATCTGGGTATTGTAGTTCTCCCATCCCCTTTATTAATTTTGTTGCCCTCCTTTGTACTCTCTCTAGTTCCATTATATCCTTCCTGAGCACCGGTGCCCAAAACTGGACACAGTACTCCATGTGCGGTCTAACTAGGGATTTGTACAGAGGCAGTATAATGCTCTCATCATGTGTATCCAGACCTCTTTTAATGCACCCCATGATCCTGTTTGCCTTGGCAGCTGCTGCCTGGCACTGGCTGCTCCAGGTAAGTTTATCATTAACTAGGATCCCCAAGTCCTTCTCCCTGTCAGATTTACCCAGTGGTTTCCCGTTCAGTGTGTAATGGTGATATTGATTCCCTCTTCCCATGTGTATAACCTTACATTTATCATTGTTAAACCTCATCTGCCACCTTTCAGCCCAAGTTTCCAACTTATCCAGATCCATCTGTAGCAGAATACTATCTTCTCTTATATTCCCATACATTCACAAGCACATCCGGCAGCTCCAGGAAGCTTTTGAGAAACCATTGAACAGCAAGGTTAAGCACATGGGCCAGGCATGGTAAGTGTGTGAGCTCACCTCGCCTCAGAGTTGCCACCAGTTTACAGCCATATTCACACACGACCATGCCTGGCTGTAGGTTCAGCGGTGTCAGCCACAGATCTGCCTGCTCTTTCAGAGCTGTCCACAACTCTTCAGTATTGTGCGGTTTGTCACATAAGCATATTAACTTCAGCAAAGCCTATTGACACTTGGCTGAGGCAGTGTTGCAGTACTTCCAGCTTGTGACTGATGTCCTCATTTCGGAGATGGAGGCTGAAGAGGAGGAGGAGGAGGTGCAGGAGCTGTAGACTGTGGGGCAACCCTGATTGATGTGGGGCCCGCAATCCTCGGCATCAGGAGGACATATTCCTTCCCAAGATCTGACTAAGTCCCAGCTTCCACTATGTTATCCCAGTGTGCCATCTGTGAGATGTCACGTCCCTGCCCACAAGCAGTTGTCCACATGTCCGTGGTTATGTGGACTTTCCCAGTAACAGCATTGTTGAGGGCATGGGTAATGTTGTGGGACACATGCTTGTGTAATGCCAGGACGTCACACCAGGAGAAATAGTGGTGGCTGGGGACCAAGTACCTTGGGATGGCCGCCACCATCAGGTTGCAGAAAACTTCCATCTCCACAAGCCTAAAAGGCAATGTTTCAAGTGCAAGCAGAAGAGAAATGTTTGAATTTAGTACCGTGGCCTGTGGGGCATTGGTTGCGTATTTACGCTTGTGTTCCAATGACTGTGTATGGACAACTGAAAGCTGCGCTGTGACGTGGACGTGCTTGATGATGGTGCTAGTTGACTGTGGGCAACGACAGGTGCAGGGCAGGAGGCATCTTCGCATGCAGCGTGGACAAGGGATTGACTTGCATGCACAACAGTGCACCCGCAGACACTGTTCCTGGACCCTGGGGTTCAGCCCACAAAGTCAGGTGCTTTGCTGCCCTGTGCCTGATCATGTGGTTGGTGGTCAGGCTAGTAATTTTGCTAAGCCTGCTGATGCAGGCATGGCAGGTGGTGCAAATGGCCTGTTTGGGGTTATAGGCAGAGTCTTTAAAAAACAACCACACTCGGGAAGATCTAACAGTTGTACTGATAACTTTCATCGTGTTGGTGTTATGAGGAACAGTTGTCCACCTTCTGTCTGCAGCCACCACAACTCTTCTTTATGCCTGTTGGGGTGCTACGCCTCCTTCCCCCTGTGCTGCTGTCTTCGCTCAGTATGTTCTCCTGCAAAGGTTGGGTCAGTTACTATATCATCCACCACCTCATCTTCCTCTTCCAGACTCTGGTCCTCCTCCTGACTTTCTGGCAGTTGTGTCTCACCTTCATCCACCTCTTGTAACACGTTCTCAATGTCACCTTCATGTGACCATGGCTGCTGTAATATTTGGGCATTGCTACATGCGATCTCATCTTGCCCCGCTTCAAGTGGATAGGGCAAGAGGCCTGAATCTATAAATGGAAAAGTGAACAGCTCTTCAGAATGTCCACGTGTTGGATCAGTTGTCTCCGGGTACTCGGCATGGCAGGAGGAAGGAGGAACAGGGTAAGGAATATGCGGTCCAGACTCACTGCTACTCAGACTTGAAAAAGTGGAAGACAGGATGCTGGTGGTGTTGGCAAAGTGACTGGAAGCATTATCCGCTATCCAACAAACAACCTGTTGACACTGCTCTGGGTTCAACAGTGGTGTACTGTGGTCCCCTAGTAATTTGGACAGGAAGGTCGGGCGAGAAGATATGAGTGTTTGTCGTGGCACAATATTAGCTTGCCCACGGCCTCGGCCTCTACATGCACCATCACTTCTACTTCCCCATTCCTTATCAAGTGCCAAGCCCATTTTAAATGGACTACAATATTTTTCACGTTCATTACAAATGGCTGAAATTGGAGGGACCTTATATATTATCTATTATATATTATTATATTATATATTATCCGCTTGCAGGAAAACCACAGCAAACTGTTGTCAATAACTAGGGTAAGATACAGCAAAAACAGTTTAATGAAGGTTTAAATACAACAATTTGCAGCCCACATATAGATGAGGCGTCTGACGGAGATACCACACTGTTCAATATGTGGACTGTGGTTTTTATTTTGTAACGCAAAATAGTGTTAAGAACTAGGGTAACACACAGCAAAAACAGTTGAATGTAGGCCTTAAATGCTCAATTTGTAGGACACAGATAGATGAAGCATCTGACGGAGATACTACACTGTTCAATATGTAACCTGTGTTTTTTGCTTTTAACACAAAATAGTGTATAGACAAAGGGTAACAGACAGCAAAAACAGTTGAATGGAGGCCTCAAATGCCACAATTTGTAGGCCACAGATAGATGAGGCGTCTGACTGCGATACCACACAGTGCAATATGTGGCCTGTGTTTTTTTATTTTTAATGCAAAATAGTGTATAGAACTAGGGTAACAGACAACAAAAACAGTTGAATGGAGGACTCAAATGCCACAATTTGCAGGCCACAGATAGATGAGGCGTCTGAAGGAGATACCACAATGTTCAATATGTGGCCTGAGTTTTTTTTTTCTTACTCAAAATAGTGCATATAACTAGGGTAACGGACAGCAAAAACAGTTGATTGGAGGTTTTCAAATGCCACAATTTTTAGGCCACAGATACATGAAGCATTTGACGGAGATACCACACAGTTCAATATATGGCCTTTTTTATCGCTAAATAGTGTATAGAACCAGGGTAACACACAGCAAAAACAGTTGAATGTAGGACTCAAATGCCACAATTTATAGCCCACAGATAGATGAGGCGTCTGACTGCGATACCACACAGTGCAATATGTGGCCTGTGTTTTTTGATTTTTTAATGCAAAATAGTGTATAGAACTAGGGTAACAGACAACAAAAACAGTTGAATAGAGGTCTCAAGTGCCACAATTTGTAGCCCACAAATAGATGAGGCGTCTGATGGAGATACCACACTGTTCAATATGTGGCTTTTTTAATACAAAATAGTGTATAGAACTAGGGTAACACACAGCAAAAACAGATGAAAGTAGGACTCAAATGCCACAATTTATAGCCCACAGATAGATGAGGCGTCTGATGGAGATACCACACTGTTCAATACATGGCGTCTGACGGAGATAGCGCACTTTCAAATATCTGGCCTGTATTTTTTTTTTGCCCAGCTAAATTGTGTCAATGCCTGAAATGGCCCAATTTTTAGCGCAATGATATGTGAGCCGTGTGGCAGGCAAAACCCAGAGTAAAATATCTGCCCTGTAGCTAAATATTTTTCTGGCAGCTAAATATTTTTTTGGCAACTAAATATTTTTTTGTGCAGCAAAATAGTGTCAAGAAATTATATAAGACACTCCAAAAATGTTTACAGTACCACAAAAATGGCAGAATTTTCTGCACACTCAGATGTGATGGCTGGGACAGGCAAATCCATTTAAAATAGCTGGATTTTCACACTGTACTATGAAAAGGATCTGACTGTATTCTTCAGTGTCAACAAGCAAATGGAGGAATAAAGGGGGGCTCTGGATTGCTTTGGAATAAAATAATCAGGATTAAGATGCCAAAAAAAATATTCATGGCCACTGATACCTGGGACTATGTATATACAGTCAACATATGTAATAGGCAGCAGCAGCAGACATTAATGGAATTGACTCTCTTGATGTATGCAATGAAGTATGCCACATACATGCCTGCCTGATACTGATATCTATATACCCACAGACACTCCCTGCCTACCTAGCACTGCAATCTATATACCTCGTAATTAGTTCTTAGAAGGACTGTCAATTACCGTATATACTCGAGTATAAGCCGAGATTTTCAGCCCAAATTTTTGGGCTGAAAGTGCCCCTCTCGGCTTATACTCGAGTCAAGGTGGGTGGCAGGGTCGGCGGGTGAGGGGGAGAGGGCACTGAGGCATACTTACCTGCTTCCAGCGATCCTGGCGCTCCCCCTACCTGTCCCAGGGTCTTCGGTGCTGCAGTTCTTCCCCTCTTCAGCAGTCACGTGGGACCGCTCATTAGAGAAATGAATACGCGGCTCCACCTCCCATAGGGGTGGAGCCGCATATTCATTTCTCTAATCAGCGGTGCCGGTGACCGCTGATAGAGGAAGAAGCTGCGGCACCGAAGACAGCTGTACAGGGGAAGGAGCGGGACGCTGTGACCAGGTAAGTATGGCATAGTCACCTGTCCACGATCCAGCCGCCGGGTGCCGCTCCATCTTCCCGGCGTCTCTCCGCTCTGACTGTGCAGGTCAGAGGGCGCAATGACGCATATAGTGTGCGCGGCGCCCTCTCCCTGATCAGTCAGAGCGGAGAGTCACCGGGACCGGACGCCGGGAGCTGCAAGCAAGAGAGGTGAGTATGGCATTTTTTTTTTTATTGCAGCAGCAGCAGCGGCACAGATTTATGTGGAGCATCTATGGGGCAATATGAACGGTGCAGAGCACTATATGGCACAGCTATGGGGCAATATGAACGGTGCAGAGCACTATATGGCACAGCTATGGGGCAATAATGAACGGTGCAGAGCACTATATGGCACAGCTATGGGGCAATAATGAATAGTGCAGAGCACTATATGGCTCAGCTATGGGGCAATAATGAACATGCAGAGCACTATATGGCAGCTATGGGGCAATAATGAACGGTGCAGAGCACTATATGGCACAGCTATGGGGAAATATGAACAGTGCAGAGCACTATATGGCAGAGCTATGGGGCAATATGAATGGTGCAGAGCACTATATGGCAGAGCTATGGGGCAATATGAACGGTGCAGAGCACTATATGGGGCACAGATATGGGGAAATATGAACGGTGCAGAGCACAATATGGGGCACAGCTATGGGGCAATATGAATGGTGCAGAGTACTATATGGGGCACAGATGTGGGGAAATATGAACGGTGCAGAGCACTATATGGCAGAGCTATGGGGCAATATGAACGGTGCAGAGCACTGTATGGGGCACAGATATGGGGAAATATGAACGGTGCAGAGCACTATATGGCACAGCTATGGGGCAATATGAACGGTGCAGAGCACTATATGGGGCACAGTTATGGCGCAATATGAACATGCAGAGCACTATATGGGGCACAGCTATGGGGAAATATGAACGGTGCAGAGCACTATATGGGGCAATATGAACATGCAGAGCACTATATGGGGCACAGCTATGGGGAAATATGAACGGTGCAGAGTACTATATGGGGCACAGCTATGGGGAAATATGAACGGTGCAGAGCACTATATGGCAGAGCTATGGGGCAATATGAACGGTGCAGAGCACTATATGGCAGAGCTATGGGGCAATATGAACATGCAGAGCACTATATGGGGCACAGCTATGGGGAAATATGAACGGTGCAGGGCACTATATGGCAGAGCTATGGGGCAATATGAAGGTTGCAGAGCACTATATGGGGCACAGCTATGGGGAAATATGAACGGTGCAGAGCACTATATGGCAGAGCTATGGGGCAATATGAACAGGCAGAGCACTATATGGGGCACAGCTATGGGGAAATATGAACGGTGCAGAGCACTATATGGCAGAGCTATGGGGCAATATGAACGGTGCAGAGCACTATATGGCAGAGCTGTGGGGCAATATGAATGGTGCAGAGCACTATATGGCAGAGCTATGGGGAAATATGAACGGTGCAGAGCACTATATGGCACAGCTATGGGGAAATATGAACGGTGCATAGCACTATATGGCACAGCTATGGGGCAATATGAACGGTGCAGAGCACTATATGGCACAGCTATGGGGCAATATGAACGGTGCAGAGCACTATATGGCAGAGCTATGGGGAAATATGAACGGTGCAGAGCACTATATGGCAGAGCTATGGGGAAATATGAACGGTGCAGAGCACTATATGGCACAGCTATGGGGCAATATGAACGGTGCAGAGCACTATATGGCACAGCTATGGGGAAATATGAACGGTGCAGAGCACTACATGGCACAGCTATGGGGAAATATGAACGGTGCAGAGCACTATATGGCACAGCTATGGGGAAATATGAACGGTGCAGAGCACTATATGGCACAGCTATGGGGAAATATGAATGGTGCAGAGCACTATATGGCACAGCTATGGGGCAATAATGAACGGTGCAGAGCACTATATGGCACAGCTATGGGGCAAGAATGTTCTATTTTTATTTTTGAAATTCACCGGTAAATGCTGCATTTCCACCCTAGGCTTATACTCGAGTCAATAAGTTTTCCCAGTTTTTTGTGTCAAAATTAGGGGGGTCGGCTTATTCTCGGGTCGGCTTATACTCGAGTATATACGGTAAGCTGGATTTATGTATTCTATTATGGTATACCTACACTAATTTATAACCCCCCAAATCTGACCCTATCTTGCCAGCAAATCCCCCTACACTGTTTGAGTCCGAAGGTGACTGTGCCGAGCAGGGCGGTGTCAGGTCTGATATAGACCTGATGACACTGTGCTGCCAGCCAATCACTGTAATGCCACAACCAACATGGCTGTGCATTACAGTGTGTGGCAGACAATACCAGCATGTTGATTAGTGCTCTAAAGAGCGCCAAACATGCAGGACGTGGACTCGAACTCCCGTCGAATAATCCCAGAAATGCTCAGCTCTCACCAAGCATCACGAGTACAGTGATGCTCGGACGAATAACGAGCATTACCGATTATGCTCACTCATCACTATTGTCCACGTGTCAGCCATTAAGAAGGCAATTCCAGTACATTAGTTAAGGCATGGGTGATGTTCCTGGAAATGTTCTGGTACAAGGCGGGGATGCCACACCGGGAGAAAAAGTGTCAGCAAGTGGAAAGCAGCCTGGAAATGTGCCTGTTTAGCTTTTGGGCTTCTGGGTAGGTGGCCGGAAATTTTATTTTTCATTACAAGGGCTGGAGGAGGGACAGCTAAACGCTGTGATGGGGCAAGGATTTGGAAGTACCTGATGATGGTAAGTCAGAATATGCAAGGACAGGTGCAGGTGAAAGGCATCTGCGCCAATGTTTTGGACAGGAGACTGGAAAGCACCTAGTACAGGGGAAGAGGCAGTGGTATCACCAGATGGCACTAATCATGCATTCAGGCGCTCAACCCACTGAGTCAACTGCGTAGATTACATGTGCTTGATCATGCTGGTGGTGGTGAGGTTCTTAGTGGTCATGCCCCTTCTGATCTTGGCATGATCTTGGCATGGTACATGTTGCACATGTCCATTTTGTTACTCTCATAACTCTTTAATAAAGTCCCAAACTGGGGAATACCTAACTCTTTGATGGAGAATTGCACGAGTGTCAGTTCTCTGCAGAACAGTTGCCTGCCGTGCTCCTTTGGTCACCACACTGCCACTTCCTGTCTGTTTTAGTGCCATAGATCTCTCCCCCTCAGAGCTGCTGGCCTCGCTCTGCATGTTAGATTCCCAGGTTAAGTCTGTGACTTTGTCAACCACCACCACGTCTTGCACCACCGCACCCTGGTCCTCCTGACTTCATGACTTAACAATTAGAAGACTAAGCAGAACTGTGCCTCGTCATCTATGTTTTGTACATCACTAATCAGCATGTTGTCCTGTCCCTCTTGCAGCATGCAGATTGAGAGGCCACAATCCAAGAAATGTGTTGCTAAACATCTCCCTGAAGTGTCCTAGCGTGGGATCTTCTGTGATTCAACATGGTGGGAAGAAGAAAGATCAGGATGAGGATTATGTGATCCAGACTTTACGCTGGTGAGACTGAACTGTGTGGTTCTGTCAAGCCTGCTAATAGCATTATCTGCCATTCAACCGATTACCTGTTTGCACTTCTCTGGCTTCAGAACTGGTGTACCATGCTTCCCTGCAAAGTGGGATAGGGCATGTTTCTTGCGCTTTAGCAACAGGTGTAGTCGCACCTGCCTCACGTCCTCGGCATCTGCATGCACCATCAGCAGCTCTTTTACTTCCCTGTCTCTTAATGCACACCTTAGGCATTTTGTAATTCCTAGGTCATTTTTTTAATAAAAGAAAAAATTGGTCAGCTGGAGTAATCAACGCAATTTTTGTGACCTTACTCCACCACAAAGTAACAGTAAGAATGCAAAAGTGCATAGATGACAAATTCAATCCAGAAAAATTTTCCAATGCTTTTTCTCAGGTTTTGAGATCACAGAAATATTTATAGACAACATAACACTGTACGTCTGAGAAATGGAGGACTGCAAAAATGTAAAAGCATTTTAGCAGTTTTACAGATCACAAAAATGTTCATAGACCACATATCAATGTATGTCTGAGAAATGGAAGCCTACAAAATGTTTAGAAACTTTAGTTCACCTTTAGACATCATAGAAATATTCACAGAACATGTGGCACTGTATGTCTGATAAATGGAGGCCTATAACATTTTTAAAAGCTTTCTAGCAGTTTTACAGATCACAAAAATGATCACAGACCATGTAACACTTTAATACAGAAGATGTCCAGCAACAGATCCGTAGAGGTAAGTGTTAAAAACAACTATTTATTTCAAAAAATGATCACATTTGTTTTTTCAAAAAATGTTTTGTATCATATCGGTAAAAATTTCATATTCCTGGGAATGCACCAGACTGACACATTTCAAACTACTTGTTCTTAGTCATGGTATGGTGTGCTGAGCCAGGCAGCTCCTGTCCTTTTATACCCTCTGATGATGTCCCATGGCCAGCCAATCTTGGTAATTCCACAACCAAGATGGCTACAGCATTACAGTGATAACTCATAGGTAATTCCCACATTTTTATTGTTTGCCTAACACCTACCCACGCCCAAAACCCACACACCATACACACACATGGACCTAGGTCACACTAGAAATGTGAACAACTAAAAACAAGGCAGCAGGATAATGCTGCACCAGCTAATACACCTACAAAAATATAGCATATTAGCATGTACCCTATGAACTCCACTTGTATATCTAGAGACCAAGCTGATAAACACTCAATACACTTTATCATGAATAGATGATTGCCTCTCCAATCAGCAAAATGCAAAATATAAAGGGGATTGCGCCTTGTTTTTAGTTGTTCACATTTCTAGTGTGACCTAGGTCCATGTGTGTGTATGGTGTGTGGGTTTTGGGCGTGAGTAGGTGTTAGGGCCTTTTAGGGCAAGAAGGGACAACCTACGTTGAGCAGGGGCGCCACATCGAATTATAGGGTGCCAACCTCCGCTGTTAGGAAGGTGTTAGCTCTATTAGGGTAACCAAAAGGGACTTTCTTAGGAATATTCTTATTAAAAGAGTTC
Source organism: Ranitomeya imitator (assembly GCF_032444005.1). NCBI lineage: Eukaryota > Metazoa > Chordata > Amphibia > Anura > Dendrobatidae > Ranitomeya > Ranitomeya imitator. Next base: position 323,106,749 of record NC_091286.1, on the reverse strand, counting down.
CTGTGATATTTTGGCTCTCTTTCTACCCCGCTCAGACCTAAGCTTTTTTGGTTTTTAATGTTGGTAGTTATTATGTATTTAATCATCTATTAAGATTTTAATATTATTCATTAAAGGTATATTTTAGGGTTTACTATATACTATGTGGCTGTGTTATATACTACATGGCTGTGCTATAAACTACGTGGCTGTGCTAAGCACGACATACAGTTAGGGCCAGAAATATTTGGACAGTGACACAAGTTTTGTTATTTTAGCTGTTTACAAAAACATGTTCAGAAATACAATTATATATATAATATGGGCTGAAAGTGCACACTCCCAGCTGCAATATGATAGTTTCCACATCCAAATCGGAGAAAGGGTTTGCATAGCGTCCTCTTTTTCAAGGGACCAAAAGTAATTGGACAATGGACTCTAAGGGCTGCAATTAACTCTGAAGGCATCTCCCTCGTTAACCTGTAATCAATGAAGTAGTTAAAAGGTCAGGGGTGGATTCCAGGTGTGTGGTTTTGCATTTGGAAGCTGTTGCTGTGAGCAGACAACATGCGGTCAAAGGAACTCTCAATTGAGGTGAAGCAGAACATCCTGAGGCTGAAAAAAAAGAAAAAATCCATCAGAGAGATAGCAGACATGCTTGGAGTAGCAAAATCAACAGTTGGGTACATTCTGAGAAAAAAGGAATTGACTGGTGAGCTTGGGAACTCAAAAAGGCCTGGGCGTCCACGGATGACAACAGTGGTGGATGATCGCCGCATACTTAATTTGGTGAAGAAGAACCCGTTCACAACATCAACTGAAGTCCAGAACACTCTCAGTGAAGTAGGTGTATCTGTCTCTAAGTCAACAGTAAAGAGAAGACTCCATGACAGTAAATACAAAGGGTTCACATCTAGATGCAAACCATTCATCAATACCAAAAATAGACAGGCCAGAGTTAAATTTGCAGAAAAACACCTCAAGAAGCCAGCTCAGTTCTGGAAAAGTATTCTATGGACAGATGAGACAAAGATCAACCTGTACCAGAATGATGGGAAGAAAAAAGTTTGGAGAAGAAAGGGAACGGCACATGATCCAAGGCACACCACATCCTCTGTAAAACATGGTGGAGGCAACGTGATGGCATGGGCATGCATGGCTTTCAATGGCACTGGGTCACTTGTGTTTATTGATGACATAAGAGCAGACAAGAGTAGCCGGATGAATTCTGAAGTGTACCGGGATATACTTTCAGCCCAGATTCAGCCAAATGCTGCAAAGTTGATTGGACGGCGCTTCATAGTACAGATGGACAATGACCCCAAGCATACAGCCAAAGCTACCCAGGAGTTCATGAGTGCCAAAAAGTGGCACATTCTGCAATGGCCAAGTCAATCTCCAGATCTAAACCCAATTGAGCATGCATTTCACTTGCTCAAATCCAGACTTAAGACGGAAAGACCCACAAACAAGCAACGACCTGAAGGCTGCGGCTGTAAAGGCCTGGCAAAGCATTAAGAAGGAGGAAACCCAGCGTTTGGTGATGTCCATGGGTTCCAGACTTAAGGCAGTGATTGCCTCCAAAGGATTTGCAACAAAATATTGAAAATAAAAATATTTTGTTTGGGTTATGTTTATTTGTCCAATTACTTTTGACCTCCTAAAATGTGGAGTGTTTGTAAAGAAATGTGTACAATTCCAACATTTTCTATCAGATATTTTTGTTCAACCCTTCAAATTAAACGTTACAATCTGCACTTGAATTCTGTTGTAGAGGTTTCATTTCAAATCCAATGTGGTGGCATGCAGAGCCCAACTCGCGAAAATTGTGTCACTGTCCAAATATTTCTGGCCCTAACTGTATATGACAGTGTGGCAGAGAAGTAGGAAGAGCAGTCAGAGTAAAACAAGCTGAAGGTGAAGATGATGATGATGGCACTGACCAGGTGCTACTAGAGAATGTGGCCTGACTGCCACAAAGACAAGCAAGAGGAGAAGAGCTAGGAGGACAGCATGAAATTTGCTCATATTACTGGACAGCTTTCTTTTCCCATATAAGCAAGTGATGCCACTTCATGTGCTGACGGAGAGCACTAGTTTCTAATTTATTTTAGATGGACTGATTTTCATCTTGCAGAACCTAGATACTGCAAAAGATTTGTCGACCATCCAAAAGAAAAATAATTGCAATACCCAAGCTGCATGCACATAGGGCTCATCACCACAACCATGACCAGAGGTTTCATGTGCTGTTGAGTCTCTCTCTGGAATATCTTTTGGTCAGACTTTGGATTTGCTCTTTATTACCCATGCCACCACTCTCTTTTTCTCACATTATCACCTCCACATCAACCCAGCCTGGTTCCAAGGTCTTGTTCACCACAGAATCTTAATCATTATCAACATCCCAGATTTTACGGACAGTTGTCTATATAGGAAATGTCCTGAGTTCCTTGCTCCCACTTCTGATTTCCACTTATAGATTTACCCTGACTCGGAATGTCTCTACCACCTTGGAAGCCACTGCCAATGTGCCTACTAGCACAGCTGACAAAGCCACACACACAGCTAGGTACAAATTATGTCCTCCATCTCCCCCATCTCATATAGTATGCACATTTAAAACATTTTTGGATCTTTTCAAGCATTTGAACAGCTTAATACTCCATGATGGATATACACATATATAAGGAGTGTGTCAGTGTGCTGCAATGGGTTCAGGAGCCAAGCCTACTCCAAACAGGGCAGGTGCCAGTTCTACCACCAATAGCTGCTAATAATCTATTTAATTCCTGTTAACTACGCATTTGTCATTCAACAATCAAACCCTAGCACAGTTTCACTGATGGAAAAATAAAAAGTTATGAGTCTCAGAAAATGATGATACAGCCAGTTTTCTTTTACTAAGTTTAGAAATGTTTAAGCCACTTAAATATGTATTTAAAAAATATATACGTTTGGTATTGCTGCAATCATACTGATCTGGAGAATCATCAGGTCATTTTTACTGCATAATTAAGGCTGTAAAATTTAAATCCAAAAAACAATGGTGACATTGTGTTTTCTTGCAGCACTGGAACTTTTTTGCCATTTTCTTTTGTCATGCATGTTTACTCAGCAAACCAAATCCGAACAATCTGCTCTAGACTAATCTGGCTAGTATGAATATACACTATCTAGCATAGCCAGCTCATAAACTTAATAAAACTTAACATTTATTATATATATATATACATAAAACAAATGACAGTCAGAGATAAAGTGCTCATAAATACCAGTACGCTTAATAAAATGGTACAATCTCACCCAGTTGTTGTCTTTTAGTTCTCCAAGGTTCCGTGCAGGACCTGGGTAGGTGAGACCAAGATGAGGGGGGGGGGGGAGTTTGGGACCTGACTTTCCCTGTCGTGCCCTCTGCAAATAACTCCCGCCCTGACAAGGGCAGTACCCAAGTATGAAACTACTTCGTGGTGCCCATGATAAATGTAACCTCCCTGGATGGTATGTCTTCCCTTCCCAACGCGTTTCCTCCCCCGTTCAGGGGGTTCATCAGGGGAAGATGTCCAGGCTAAATGACGTCTTCTACAGTGGCAGATCTGAACTCCCTACGTGATAGATGCCTCAATGTGAGGGTGAAAAAGTCTCTCTCCTAGTTAATACCTACTGCCATTATATAGGGTAGTGGGCAGTACTTGAGTTCAGCGTCTGTCATCACTTCCTTTTTACAGATCAAATATTAACCTTCATTATGATTACTACCTTTTTGTACATCGTACACAGCGCAGTTGGTTAGTGTAAAAAAAGGTGACATCTATTATTTTATTTCATATCATTTATTACTTTCCTTATATTCCATAGCTAAATACCGTGCAGCGCATGTACATTCCCGATAGCCTGATCGCGTGTACTAATCGGCTGTTCTCCGGTAAACAGCTCGGCACCTGCGCGCTCACTTCTGGGCCTCCAGTCATGTGACCGCAGGTCCTATTCATTGCTGCTTACATGAGTGTCATTGCGCTTGCGCACCCCCCGGCTGAGCCGCAGGTCCTTGTCTGCCAGATCTTATAGTCTCATAGCGCATATTCCTGGGACTCCGGTCAGATGGCCGCAGGTCCCAGTCAGTACTGTTTGCATGAGTGTCACTGCGCGTGCGCACCCTACGGCTAAGCCGCAGGTCCTGGTCTACCGATCTTAAAATATCACAGCGCACGTATAGTTGTTAATGCGGCTCAATCACAGGTGCACATAAATGTTACACAAATGAATACATACTGTAATATCCATATGTTTTCCGCTATTCGTGTATAAGAGTCCCATTTTTTAAGCATTTATAGATACATTTATATATACTAAGCTTGTTCCATTTAAGATAGAGATATTATTTCTGCACTCGGAAGCAGGGTAATGATATTATTTTTAGTATATTCCTTCCTATAGGTACCACCCTCATTTTATATATACATATAGAGTATATTCACTGTATTAGACCCTAACTCGCACATCCTTATGGACGAGTTATGGACCCATATTTGCTGCAGATGCAGCCCGGGTCGGATATTTAGATTGTTGATTTAACCTTTATTAGAGGTCGTTTATCAGACCCGTATACTACCTCCTGTCCAGACAGTCGTCACACCCAGTGATTGCCAAAATATCAATCCATGAAGGTATTGTGGAGACAAAAAAGGAGACAACAACTCTTCAGAGAAAACAACTAAAATTAAGTTGCTCATTGAGTCCTAGGGGCTGTTGAGTATCCAGCCGGTAAATCCAGCGGCATTCTCTCTGTAGGATTATTTGGTCAGGATTTCCACCTCTAATAGGCACTTTGACTTAGTCAATACCCATAAATTTAATAACCTCACATTTACCCCATGACAACTATTTACATGTTTTGCTAGTGGCATATCTCTGTCATTCCGTATGTCCCCTAGGTGTTCTCCCACCCTCCACTTGAATTCTCTAATTGTCTTACCCACATAAGATTTACCACATATACATGAGGCCTTATAGATTACTCCTGTGGTTTTACACTTAATAAACTGTTTAATCAAAAATTTCTCCTGTGTGTTGTCAAGTGCAAATTCCTTTCCTGTTTGTATAAAGTCACAGGCAACACATAGCCCACACCTGTAGCATCCCTTTGGTTTTTCCGGTAGCCAAGTTCCCTTTCCCTCAAGTCTGGCTAGATGGCTATGTACCAGTCTGTCTTTAAGGGATCTGCCATTTTTATATGTAATTTGAGGTGTCTCCCCAATGACCTTTGCCAGTTCATGGTCCATTTGAAGAAGATTCCAATGTTTCTTTAAAACATTATGTACTGCTGATGCCCCATTGTCAAATGTTGTAATTAGACAAATAATGAAGTTTAAATATATGTTTTAGAGTAGAAGTTCTTGGAAAGCATATGTTACTCCAAAAAAAAAAACATTTATTAAATATATAGTTTAAAAGGCCACCAACCTGTGGCTATACCAAACACCAAAAAAAACTGTGGAAAAACTAGTGTGGAGAACTAGGAATACCCTAAGAACTGTCTACATTATGGTCTGCCTATCAGCGGGGGTTGGCGCCCTATGGGATAACGTTGCGACGCCCCCGCTCCACGACGGCTCGCCCTAGGGTCCCTAAATGGCCCTAACCAAACTATGGGCCCCTCTACCCACACAATAGTGTACTAAAGGACCCCTACGGGCTATACATAGACCAAACCTACGTCTAGGGAATCCTATACCCCACACCGTGATTTAAAAACAAAATAGAGCACATGTAGACAAAGGCATATGGCAAAAAATATCCAATATTCAAGCCTGCTTATTGATGCTTATACCAGGCGTGGCTTTCAATAAACCGTACGTCCTAAAAGTGCTGCTTGTTTTTACAGTGTCACCAGATACCATGCTTAGATTTTTAACGATTCAAAAATAGCGTACAAGGACCCAGCATATGGAGTTAGTTTATAGCCCATAAATCTCTATTTTATCCCCTCTGGGATGCCTGTCATCAAGACACCACCGGTTTATACCACATCATATGTTTGAGTACATTCCATCTCATGACCCTATGATCACAGAAGCGTAACAATCAAGTTCCATCAGGAATATAAAACATTTATATAACGCTCAATAAGGTACTCATCGTGGGGTTCAAATGCCATCTGCATTGTTACTGTGTAGCCTCAACGCGTTTCGCCCCTCTGGCTCATCAGGAGGCTCGATCTAGTGCCATGTGTCTCGATAGCTGATGATCATTAGAAATGCTGATGCCATTACCTCATTTTAAACCGGACCGCCAGAGCATCCTGCGCGTGTACTTCCTGTTTCACGGCCGGATGTTGCGTACCGCATACTATCTCCCATACGGCCATAGGAATCGCCCAGTGCGCTTGCTCAGGATGGAACGCTACCTCGATCTCTGCGTTCCACTTTGGGCATACTGCGCCTGCCCAACAATTCTCAGGAGGCTTTATACAGACGCCCCCTGCTCACGTACTTCCTTTTTCCCGGTCAGATGTCGGAGTATGTAAAATACCCCCCTGTGGACAGTGTTGTCCAATGCGCCTGCCCAGGGTGGAACGCTATATTCCCTTCTGCGCTCCACGCCGTGTTCATTGCGCATGCTCGTCCCGTCCAGCAGGATTGGTTACAATAACGTTACTATGGTAACGCCGCCTGTGCGTTATCTGCCTTAAATAAGGAGCTGGGAATCTGCTTATAGTCCCTATTCCTGACTTCCATGCTTTATTCTCAGGGCTGCGCTCGATAGAGAACGTGCTCGTATTCTAATAACTCCCAATACAAAAAAGTGCTTGCAATGCACGTAGTCGCAGATACCCAAAGGCCATCCTGTCCACTGATCAGTCATCTTATTCTGGTCCATAGGACATATTGCCACATATATGAGTATGGACCCCGCTAATTAAGGCAGATTTAAGGCAGATAACGCACAGGCGGCGTTACCATAGTAAGCGTGGTATCTGGTGACACTGATGAGAGTGGCCATTATCTCATAAAAACAAGCAGCACCTTTAGGACGTACGGTTTATTGAAAGCCACGCCTGGTATAAGCATCAATAAGCAGGCTTGAATATTGGATATTTTTTGCCATATGCCTTTGTCTACATGTGCTCTATTTTGTTTTTAAATCACGGTGTGGGGTATAGGATTCCCTAGACGTAGGTTTGGTCTATGTATAGCCCGTAGGGGTCTTTTAGTACACTATTGTGTGGGTAGAGGGGCCCATAGTTTGGTTAGGGCCATTTAGGGACCCTAGGGCGAGCCGTCGTGGAGCGGGGGCGCCGCAACGTTATCCCATAGGGCGCCAACCCCCGCTGATAGGCAGACCATAACAAAGACAGTTCTTAGGGTATTCCTAGTTCTCCACACTAGTTTTTCCACAGTTTTTTTGGTGTTTGGTACAGCCACAGGTTGGTGGCCTTTTAAACTATATATTTAATAAAATTGTTTTTTTTTTTTGGAGTAACGTATGCTTTCCAATTAGACAAATAATGCCCTGATTCTCCTCATTTTTTGTTTTAGGTTTCAACAAACCCTCTCTAGATTGTACTTGTGCGAATTGAAATGACTCCCTCAGGACCCCATCCGGGTAGCCCCTCTTCTGGAATCTCTCTCTTAGATCATTGGCCCAGAATTTGAAGTCTTTATTCTCTGAGCAGTTACGTTTTAATCTTAGGTACTGTCCCTTTGGTATTCCCTTTTTCTGTGTGGTCGGGTGATGACTATCCCATCTCAACAAAGAATTTGTTGATGTGGGCTTATGAAAAATGGAGGTAGTTAAAGTGCCTCCATCCACTGCTTTACTGATACAGATATCCAGGAACGGTAACTTTTGTGTCTCGATCACTGAAGTAAATCGAAGACCAATTTCATTAACATTCAGGACTGCCACAAATGATTCGAACATGTCCTTCATGCCACTCCACTGCAGAAGACGTCATTTAGCCTGGACAACTTCCCCTGATGAACCCCCTGAACAGGGGAGGAAATGCGTTGGGAAGGGAAGACATACCATCCAGGGAGGTTACATTTATCACAGGCACCACGTAGTAGTTTCATACTTGGGTACTGCCCTTGTCAGGGTGGGAGTTATTTGTAGAGGACACGACAGGGAAACTCAGGTCCCAAACTCCCCCCTCTCCTCATTTTGGTCTCACCTACCCAGGTCCTGCACGGAACCTTGGAGAACTAAGAGACAACAACTGGGTGAGATTGTACCATTTTATTAAGCGCACTGGTATTTATGAGCACTTTATCTCTGACTGTCATTTGTTTTATGTATATAAATTAATTGTTAAGTTTTATTAAGTTTATGAGCTGGCTATGCTAGATGGTCTTTGTCATGCATGGTAAAATGAATTATAGAATTGAAAATTATAAACTTGACTTGCAAAAAACAATGCCTCGAATGTCTACATTGCTGCAAAAATAAAAAAGCTATGATTATTTAAAAAAGACAGAAAAAACAAAAGTGCAAAAAATGAAAATTGACTGAGTGATTAAGGTGATATGCAGTTTGACCATTTACAATACAAAAATAGACAATGGGAAACGGATCATCATGACTTGATTTTTTTCTCCCTTTAAATCAACAATAACTATTGAGTGTCAGCATCATTTCATGGCTGTTCGAGAGATGTGTTTCTGAAAATTTGAACAGAAAATGTCTTTAAAAAATTATCTTGGGCAATTTTCAGAGAATCTCTGAAAATACTTGAAATACACTTTTTAATAGAACCTGAATAGTGAAAGCAACTAGTACTATGTAAGAAGAGCACATGGGAATGAGGTCAAAGTTGAATTTTCTTCCATTCTCTTTTGAGATCATTATTGATTGTTTTATTAGCGCTCTTGGATAGAATGCAGACAGTTGATATATAATCTATACATCATTATCTTTCATGTGCATGTTTTGTGAATCAAAAGACGACACAACACTAGTAAACTGTTTAAAATGCACAGAATATAAAGATATAGCCCTTTCTTGTGCAAACGTACAAATATCTTTGTGGTCGTTATTAAAAATTCTTATCAAAGCTTTATCCTTTAGACTCCCACTTGGGGCTAAATACATCTAAGGTTGGATATGATTTTTTAAGGCTGTAGTCAATTTTGTCCATATTTTTAAATAATACATAGCAGCCTAGGGCTTCAGGAGGGTAGAGAAGAGGTAAGAAGGGAACGATCTGATGTGGTCAGACTATTGAGTGATATTACTGAATGATGTCCACTTCACAATGTCTTATAGCTGCACCTTCTGCCTGCTACAGTTTTCTTCATTATTCTTCTGATTGAGGGTTACATAGATTGATATTGTTGATCTTGGACTATCATTGTTACAGAATTTAGTAAAGCATTCTAGACATTTATCTACAAAATATGATAGAAGACTACTCATACAGTACTCATTGTCATGACCCATCCCTCTCACAGATTGACCACTTGGATTTATCATTGAAAGCTAGCATGATTCTTTTACAATTACACAGCTCAATCAGAATCTGACTCTAAAGTATTTGGGGGCTCCTAAAATGAAAATCCATCACTGTCTTACCTGTTAAACAGACACTCTATTTGCAGACATATGAGTACACAGTAAGAAGTGTAATTTGGCTGGATGTGAGGTCTCTGACTGGGGTCTAGCAGGTAATATCTCTGCTTGTGGATAGTGTGAAATAATTCAGCCATCATCTGCCAAGAAAGCTATGGGCTCAGCCCGCATAAGAGACAGGGAGATCGCATCAATGTACAGTTTTAAGATTAATACTAACATTAGTTATGGTAAAAAAAACATTGCCTGCCAAAGTTACACACTGAGTATCACATTTATCAAGAACAGCTAATGCGTCATTTGCTTATGCACATGTCTAATGCCCAAATGGACTTACATGTAGCTATGCCCCAACAGACATAACAGGTAGTGTAAGGATTCTTGCACACAATATAATGTGAAAAATATTGCATCCTTGATTTTGGTAACTTTTGTTTTAGGCTTAGAAATCCCTTTGTCTAATTTTTCTCTGTAATTCTCATTCTGTCTAGCTATTAGGTTGATTCGTTATTCTTCCTGATGAAGAGTGACATGCCTGACATGCCGGTGTGAGGAGTTTTATAGGCAGTGCAATGGTCCTTTGGGAAATTAAATATGCATAGTGTGCCTTTAGAGAGAACGACAACATGAGCTCTAGTACCACCTATGTGAAGTAGTAACCCTAAAAAGTGAAAACTGACTCATTAACAAACCTTACCATATAACTTAGAATACCAGACACTCGACTTGCAGATATGTTGTTTGGGGTGTTTTCCCCTCATCAGTCTAAAACAGTCTAATTTGGCTTCATGGGGATATTAAGTGTAATGTCTCTACTTTGGATTTAGAAAGATGTTCTGTGCGTGCATTTTAATTTTGGAGAAACTTGCCTCGAGGCTCCGAAGGTATGTTCAACAGAGTTTGTTACTTAGACCTAGTTGACATGTTCATTATTTGGTCAGTAGTTTACAACAGTATCTGTAAACCAAAACTAGGATTGGGTGAAAAATGCAGAAGTGGTGCATGTGTTTTTATTTTACTTTACCTGTGATTGATCCCCTCCTGATTTTGACCTACAAATAATGTAAAATATAAAATACTGACCAAATATTGAACATGTGAACATGGCCTTAGACTACTAGTCTCCAGTTGGAGTGATTGTTATAAGGTAGCACGCAATCTTTTTGGTTCTATTGTGAAAGAAGTTGTTGCCCAGCCAAGTTCGAGTTCTTTTGCTTTTTGTGCTTGGATGTAAAGGCTTGACATTTATTTTGCACACCAACAATAAAGAATAGGAAATTGCATGTTTGAACTGAACTTTTGGATTACTGTTTTTGGCTGGATTTGATCCAACCTTTTTTCCCACTATGCAGCTAATCTTCCACACTTGTTCATTTTAGTCGTTCAAAATAATACAATGTAAGGCATATTATGGCTAATTTAATACACAAGGATAAGTTATGATTAAATTGTTATCGTGGCTTGCATTTTAATGTATTTTTTCATATAAAATATGAATATAAAAAAATATATAAAAATATAAAGTCTGCTGAAAATCATCTTTTAACTTCCATCTTTTAAATTACATCTTTTTAATTATGATTCTGAATTAGACTGAATTCTAGAATGCATTTGGCTACTCATCACTACTACAATATTATCATCATCTGCACCATCTAATCGAGCTGTTCTCCTCTTCCCACAGGTATGCACTGACTTTACCCAGCTCTCCCTGGCTCCAGAATATCTCTCTATACTGCATTGATTTTCCATGGTATGCACTGACTTTACCCAGCTCTCCCTGGCTCCAGAATATCTCTGTATACTGCATTGATTTTCCATGGTATGCACTGACTTTACCCAGCTCTCCCTGGCTCCAGAATATCTCTGTATACTGCATTGATTTTCCATGGTATGCACTGACTTTACCCAGCTCTCCCTGGCTCCAGAATATCTCTGTATACTGCATTGATTTTCCATGGTATGCACTGACTTTACCCAGCTCTCCCTGGCTCCAGAATATCTCTGTATACTGCATTGATTTTCCATGGTATGCACTGACTTTACCCAGCTCTCCCTGGCTCCAGAATATCTCTGTATACTGCATTGATTTTCCATGGTATGCACTGACTTTACCCAGCTCTCCCTGGCTCCAGAATATCTCTGTATACTGCATTGATTTTCCATGGTATGCACTGACTTTACCCAGCTCTCCCTGGCTCCAGAATATCTCTGTATACTGCATTGATTTTCCATGGTATGCACTGACTTTACCCAGCTCTCCCTGGCTCCAGAATATCTCTGTATACTGCATTGATTTTCCATGGTATGCACTGACTTTACCCAGCTCTCCCTGGCTCCAGAATATCTCTGTATACTGCATTGATTTTCCATGGTATGCACTGACTTTACCCAGCTCTCCCTGGCTCCAGAATATCTCTGTATACTGCATTGATTTTCCATGGTATGCACTGACTTTACCCAGCTCTCCCTGGCTCCAGAATATCTCTGTATACTGCATTGATTTTCCATGGTATGCACTGACTTTACCCAGCTCTCCCTGGCTTCTGAATGTCTCTGTATATTGCACTGGCTTTTCTATGCTTCCCCTGGATCTGAGTGTCTTGGTGCAGCACATATAATCCTTTTAGTATGCTTTCTCACCTATGAGCTTGTTTCCACGACCTGTTTTCATGTCTCTCATTGTGTGATCCTGGCATCTCTTTGAGTGGTCAGTCTTACCCCTCCCTCACTTTATGACCTTTGCTTAACTCTCTACATCTGGTCTCCCATACCCAGCCACCCCCTCATTCACACCTGATTGCCCTTAACTGGGGATATATTCACATGCAGGAGTCTGCTATAGACTCAGTCTGCTGAAAATCATCTTTTAACTTCCATCTTTTAAATTACATCTTTTTAATTATGATTCTGAATTAGACTGAATTGGACTGGAATTGACTGGAAGGTAACAGAACACCAACCACTATAATGTTTTGGTTTCTATTCTCTTTCACCCCCATACTACTTTCCTTCTTACAATCTCCTGCAATCACTCCACCTAGTAAGGAACTAGTCATTTCTTCCTCCATACTCCCCAGCCATCTCACCTTCCCCTCAGAACTGTTCCTCCACATACAATCCTTTTTCTCCAGACACACACGGCCACATCATGTCCTATCCTGCTCCCACCTTCTAATGATCTGTCTGTTACTCCTCATTGCTGGTGACATATCCCCAAATCCCGGCCCTCCCCAATTCATCCCCACACTCGTTTCTAACCCCCTGCCACGATCCTCCGCACGTTTTCCCAACCACGACAACCTCATACCCATTCATCCAGCCCCCACTCCCCCGCTCCCCCTACTTGGAGCACTATGGAACGCACGCTCCATCTGCAACAAACTGCCATTTATCCATGACCTCTTCATCACCAACAAACTCTCCTTCCTCGGCCTCACTGAAACCTGGCTCACCCCCTCTGACTCGGCCTCTCCAGCTGCGCTCTCCTATGGCGGATTCCACCTCTCTCACACCCCTCGCCCCAGCAACAAACGCGGTGGAGGAGTTGGCTTGCTCCTGTCCGACACCTGCTCCTTTACTCCAATCCCGCTACCACCCTCCGCTACTCTTCCCTCGTTTGAGGTGCACTCTGTCCGCATCTATACCCCCTCCAACCTCCAGCTGGCTGTCATCTACCGCCCCCCAGAACTAGCCATCTCCACCTTTCTCGACCACTTCACCACCTGGCTACTTCATTTCCTCTCTGTTGACATCCCCACTATCATCATGGGTGATTTCAATGTCCCCATTGACACTTTCACCTCAGCTACCTCTAAACTTTTATCACTGACTGCCTCCTTTGGCCTCACTCAATGGTCCTCTGAGGCCACTCACAAAGATGGCCACACGCTGGACCTCATCTTCACCCGCCTCTGCTCCCTTACTAACCTCACTAACACACCCCTCCCCCTGTCTGACCACAACCTACTGACATTCTCGTCCCTCTCCTCTCCTAGTGTGCAACCCCCACTCCACAAACTCACTCACCCTCGCCGAAATCTCAAACATCTCAACTTACAATCACTCTCTGAGTCCCTTCTCCCTCTCACAGACATAGCTTCCCTTCATGACACAGATGCTGCTGCCACTTTTTATAACACCACAATAACAACAACACTCGATTCGGCCGCCCCACTCATGCATAGTAAAACTCGTACAATTAACAGGCAGCCCTGGCTGACCAGCCTGACCAAAGAATTGAGACGGGCTTCCAGGATTGCTGAGCGGAGATGGAAGCGATCCCACTCTGCCGACCACTTCACTGCATACAAGCAGTCCCTCGCCAGCTTCAAGTCTGCGTTCACTGCCGCAAAACAAACTTACTTCTCATCCCTCATATCCTCCCTGTCCCACAACCCTAAACAGCTTTTCAACACTTTCAATTCTCTACTCCGTCCCCCCGCACCTCCTCCTTCCCCCCTCATTTCTGCTGATGACTTCGCCTCTTTCTTTAAACAGAAGATCGATACGATCAGAGAAAGCTTTGGCCCACAGCGCCCACTGCCCCTCTTAGCTGCTCAACCCTGCTCCTCCAAAACCAGCTTCTCCACCATGACAGAAGATCAGCTCTCCACCCTCCTGTCAAGATCACACCTCACCACCTGCACGCTTGACCCGCTCCCATCCCACCTCATCCCTAACCTTTCCACGGTCTTCATCCCAACCCTAACGCACCTCTTCAACCTCTCACTCACAACAGGTGTCTTTCCCTCATCCTTCAAGCATGCCAAGATCACACCCATCCTCAAAAAGCCCTCCCTCGACCCATCCTCTGTGTCTAGCTATCGCCCGATATCTCTTCTCCCTTATGCCTCCAAATTGCTGGAGCAACACGTCCATCTTGAACTGTCCTCCCACTTCTCCTCCTGCTCCCTCTTTGATCGGTTACAATCAGGCTTCCGTTCCCATCACTCAACTGAAACTGCCCTAACTAAAGTCACCAATGACCTACTAACTGCCAGGAGCAAGCGACACTACTCTGTCCTCCTTCTCCTGGACTTGTCTTCTGCCTTTGACACTGTAGACCACTCCCTTTTGCTACAAATCCTCTCATCCCTTGGCATCACAGACTTGGCCCTTTCCTGGATCTCGTCATATCTGACAGACCGAACATTCAGTGTCTCCCTCCCCCACACCACCTCCTCACTTCGCCCCTTGTCAGTCGGTGTTCCTCAAGGCTCTGTTCTAGGACCCCTACTCTTCTCCATCTACACTTTCGGCCTGGGACAGCTCATAGAATCCCACGGTATGCAGTACCATCTCTACGCTGACGACACGCAGATCTACCTCTCCGGACCTGACCTCTCCTCCTTGCTTACCAAAATCCCGCACTGTCTGTCTGCCATTTCAGCCTTCTTTTCTGCTCGCTTTCTACAACTGAACATGGACAAAACAGAATTCATCATCTTTCCCCCATCTCACTCTACCCCTCCACCAGACCTATCCATCAATGTCAATGGCTGCTCACTATCCCCAGTCCCACACGCCCGGTGCCTCGGGGTGATCCTCGACTCTGCCCTCTCTTTCAAGCCACATATCCAAGCCCTTGCCTCCTCCTGTCGTCTCAAACTCAAAAATATTTCCCGGATCCGTGCTTTCCTTGACCGCAACACTGCAAAAACGCTAGTGCATGCCCTTATCATCTCCCGCCTCGACTACTGCAACCTCCTACTCTCTGGACTCCCCTCTAGCACTCTGGCACCACTCCAATCCATCCTACACTCTGCTGCCCGACTAATCCACCTGTCCCCCCGCTATTCCCCAGCCTCTCCCCTGTGTCAAGCCCTTCACTGGCTTCCTATCGCCCAGAGACTCCAGTTCAAAACCCTCACACTGACATACAAAGCCATCCACAACCTGTCTCCTCCATACATCTGTGACATGGTCTCCCGGTACCTACCTACACGCGACCTCCGGTCCTCCCAAGACCTCCTTCTCTACTCCCCTCTCATCTCTTCTTCCCATAACCGCATCCAAGACTTCTCCCGTGCTTCCCCCATACTCTGGAACTCTCTACCCCAACACATCAGACTTGCGCCTACCATAGAAACCTTCAAAAAGAACCTGAAGACTCATCTCTTCCGACAAGCCTACAGCCTGCAGTGATCCTCAACCTACTGAACAGCCGCACAGCCAGCTCTTCCCTCTCCTAGTGTATCCTCACCCACCCCCTGCAGACTGTGAGCCCTCGCGGGCAGGGTCCTCCCTCCTTATGTACTCGTGTGCCTTGTTATCTGCTCATGTTTAATGTATTTGTCTATATTTGCCCCGTATTCACATGTAAAGCGCCATGGAATAAATGGCGCTATAAAAATGTATAATAATAAAAAAAAATAATAATATAAAGCTTTAGCTATTTTTTTATAACAATTTTGTCCTATATAACTCTATTTTATTTACACAATTGGTACTTGACTATTTCACAAATCTATCCTACTGAGAACACTTTGTCTGCCCTTGTAATAAAGAAGTCCAGCATCAAATGTGTCAATTTTGCTTTGTCATGAAAACAGAAACTTTGCTAAAGTTAATGGTTTCAAAGTGTAACATTGCCAAGTCATGGCCTGAATAATCCCACAATGTTAATGAGACAAGCTTGAAGTTGCCCAGTGTTCAGTATGCATGCACAAACTGTATTCCAACTCCATTTTCGAACTTGTAAAAAATACAAACTAAGAAGATTTCTTTGCATTTCTAATATGTTTTGTCCCTTTGAATAGCCATCATGGCATTTCATGTTTTTGTTATAAAAGTCACCAGAGGAATCAGATAAAAACTGCCACCTGAAGAAATTGGCAGAACAGAAACTAAAGCAATCCCAATGCTACACGTTTTATCTGTTTGCAACGCCAGATGTAAAGATCTACAATGCTCACAAAAGTGGTTTTCAAATGTTTTGAAATTTAATGTTAAAGAACATTTCTGAGCTCTCCCTTGGTTTATTGAGGAATAAAATCTATGCATATTTTATGTATGCCCTAAATAATATACAACGGAAACAACATTGAGAACTGCTGCAGAATACAAATATGCTATTGTCTTTTTTAAATGACCTGGAAATTATCTTAATGTGAAATATAAAGCTGTATAAACAACCATTAATGCTACCGACAGGAATTATTTTCCACATTCTAGCAGGTGTACGCAATTCGAGATTTAACCCTAAATCCTCTAATACCCTTGTAAACTAGTATTTTCTGGAATTTTAATATTTTAATTTCCAAGTTTTATGCAAATTTGAAGTTTATAATGATTTTATTAGGTATGGCGGTTGTTACTAATCTACACTGACAGTTAGCGCTAATTGTAATTCTACGAATTGTTGCATTCAGAGAAAATATATATTAAAGATGCAAAGATCTTATTAAGATTCATGACTGCAGTTTTGGAAACAGAAGACACATGTTAAAAGCTAACTATGAACACTTTTATATATTTTTGGATTCAGTATGAGGTTGGCATTGATGGCATTTTAAATACAGTATCACAATGTCACCTTAGTCCTTTGCCCTGTTAAAGGAATCTGACAGCCCATTTTTACATTTAGACATAGTGGTATGATTGTATAAGTGAAAATAAATAAAATGATATTTGGCAATTTTGAGAAATCCTGCATAGAAGTCATATATAAATCAGGCCAGACTTTCGCTGGGAGTGCGTTGATGCATTTAAAGAAGCAGTTCAAACTTACAGCCTCATTTGCATGTGGCTTCTATGTTAGATTTCTCATGGCTGTCAAATTGCATCTCTAAAAACAAGGTATTATTTTTGTTGGGGGAACAAGCTCTTATGCAGCTATATCACTACTTCCATATAAAAATCGCCTCTACGAGCTGACACACAGCTTTACAACATAACACAAACCTATTTAAAGAGTTCTGGGCAATAATACAGAATGAACTATAGAATGAATACAACAAATCAAAAATGTTATTATTTCTACCTATTATTTTGTAATTTAGTCAGGTAATAAAAAAAAATCAAAATACTAATTAATGTATAGAAACAATAAAAACAAAAAGTTTAAGTTTGAGAATAAACTTGTTTTTCCAAACAACTTTATTAACATTTTCAACCAAAACAAGACATAGAGAGAGCAAGGTTAACATAAATGCAATGACATGAAACGTTCATGAAGCATAACAGTAAAAATAGAATAAAATAAAATAGCTAAACAATAAATACAGTAAATTCTTATGGAATTATTTCCAGCCAGCGAGACCATTTTTCCAAAAAGGAAGTAAAGCAGCCATTCAGTAACAGCAATTTTTGCTCATAGGATTTATGCAAAGGCAGCTTGTCAATAATTTCTTGTGAAGAGGGTACTTTAGAAGATTTCCAAAAAAAAGCAATAGCATTCTTAGAAACTAAAAGCAGATGTATAACAGATTTCCTGAAAGGTGGAGTCAATTAATCCGCATTCAACGAGAGCAGGGCCAACAGAGGAGACAGAGAAAAATCCGAACGCTATAATATAATAGAAATAAGAGAAGAGATTTCAACCCAAAACGGTCTAATACGTAGACAAAACTAAAACAAATGGGAAAGGCTACCATAATGTCCACAATCCCTCCAGCAGAGAGGGGAATCGGAAGGATTAATAAATGCTAAGCGACACGGTGAATAATACCACCTAGAGATAAGCTTAACTCCTTAGTGACAGAGCCAATTTGGTACTTAATGACCGAGCCAATTTTTACAATTCTGACCACTGTCATTTTATGAGGTTATAACTCTGGAACGCTTCAACGGATGCCGCTGATTCTGAGATTGTTTTTTCGTCACATATTGTACTTCATGTTAGTGGTAACATTTCTTCGATATTACTTGCGATTATTTATGAAAAAACGGAAATATGGCAAAAATTTTTAAAATTTTGCAATTTTCAAACTTTGTATTTTTATGCCCTTAAATCAGAGAGATATGTCACGAAAAATACTTAATAAATAACATTTCCCACATGTCTACTTTACATCAGCACAATTTTGGAACCAAAATTTTTTTTCTTAGGGAGTTATAAGGGTTAAAATTTGACCAGCAATTTCTCATTTTTACAACACCATTTTTTTTAGGGACCACATCACATTTGAAGTCATTTTGAGGAGTCTATATGATAGAAAATAACGAAGTGTGACACCATTCTAAAAACCACACCCCTCAAGGTTCTCAAAACCACATTCAAGAAGTTTATTAATGCTTTACGTGCTTCACAGGAACTGAAACAATGTGGAAGGAAAAAATGAACATTTAACTTTTTTTTGCAAACATCTTAATTCAGAGCCATTTTTTTTATTTTCACATGTGTAAAAACAGAAATGTAACCATAAATTTTGTTATGCAATTTCTCCTGAATACGCCAATACCCCATATGTGGGGGTAAACCACTGTTTAGGCGCACAGCAGAACTTGGAAGTGAAGGAGCGCAGTTTTACTTTTTCAATGCAGAATTGGCTGGAATTGAGATCGGACGCCATGTCACGTTTAGAAAGCCCCTAATGTACCTAAACAGTGGAAACTCCCCACAAGTGACCCCATTTTGGAAACTAGACCCCTTAAGGAACTTATCTAGATGTGTGGTGAACACTTTGAACCCCCATGTGCTTCTCAGAAGTTTATAACGTAGAGCCGTGAAAATAAAAAATCGTATTTTTCCTACCAAAATGATCTTTTTGCCCCCAAATTTTTATTTTCACAAGGGTAACAGGAGAAATTAGACCACAAAAGTTGTTGTGCGATTTCTCCTGAGTACGTTGATACCCAATATGTGGGGGTAAACCACTGTTTTGGCGCACCGCAGAGCTTGGAAGACAAGGAGTGCCGTTTTACTTTTTCAATGTAGAATTGTCTGGAATTGAGATCGGATGCCATGCCGCGTTTGGAGAGCCCCTGATGTGCCTAAACAGTAGAAATCCCCCACAAGTGACCCCATTTTGGAAACTAGACCCCCCATGGAACTTATCTAGATGTGTGGTGAGAACTTTGAATGCCCAAGTGCTTCACAGAAGTTTAGAATGCAGAGTCGTGAAAATAAAAAATATTTTTTTTTTACCACAAAAAAGATTTTTTAGCCCCCAAGTTTTTATTTTTACAAGGGTAACAAGAGAAATTGGACCCCAAAAGTTGTTCTCCAATTTGTCCTGAGTATGCTGGTACCCCATATGTGGGGGTAAACCACTGTTTGGGCGCACGGCAGAGCTCGGAAGGAAGGAGCGCCGTTTTGGAATGCAGACTTTGATAGAATGGTCTGCGGGCGTTATGTTGCGTTTGCAGAGCCCCTGATGTACCTAACCAGTAGAAACCCTCCACAAGTGACCCCAACTAGACCCCCCAAGGAACTTATCTAGATGTGTGGTGAGAACTTTGAATGCCCAAGTGCTTCACAGAAGTTTATAATGCAGAGTCATAAAAATAAAAAAAAAAATTTTTTCCACAAAAAAGATTTTGTAGCCCCCAAGTTTTTATTTTCACAAGGGTAACAGGAGAAATTGGACCCCAGAAGTTGTTGTCCAGTTTATCCCGAGTACGCTGATGCCCCATATGTGGGGGTAACTCACTGTTTGGGCGTACGGCAGAGCTCAGAAGGGAGGGAGCACCATTTGACTTTTTGAGCGCAAAATTGGCTGTCGTGTTTGGAGACCCCCTGATGTACCTAAACAGTGGAAACCCCCCAATTCTAGCTCCAACCCTAACCCCAACACACCCCTAACCCTAATCCAAACCTGATCCATAATCCTAATCACTAACCCTAACGATAATCACAATCCTTATGCCAAAACAACCCTAATGTCAACCCTAACCATAACCCTAATCAAAACCCTAAATCCAACACACCCCTAATCCTAATCTCAACCCTAACCTCAAACCTAACCCTAATCCCAATACACCCCTAATCACAACCCTAACCTTAACCCTAATCCCAAACCTAACCCTAATCCCAAGCGTAACCCTAATGCCAACCCAAACCCTAATACTAACCCTAATCCAAACCCTAACCCTAATCCCAACTCTAACCCTAACTTTAGCCCCAACCCTAACCCTAGCCCTAAGGCTACTTTCACACTTGCGTCATTTGGCATCCGTCGCAATCCGTCGTTTTGGACAAGAAACGGATCCTGCAAATGTGCCCGCAGGATGCGTTTTTTGCCCATAGACTTGTATTGCCGACGGATCGTGACGGATGGCCACACTTCGCGTCCGTCGTGCACTGGATCAGTGTTTTGGCGGACCGTCAGCACAAAAAAAGTTCAATGTAACGTTTTTTTGTACGTCGCATCTGCCATTTCTGACCGCGCATGCGTGGCCTTAACTCCGCACCCTCCTCCCCAGGACATAGATTGGGCAGCGAATGCGTTGAAAAACTACATCCGCTGCCTACGTTGTGCACAATTTTCACAACGTGCGTCGGTATGTCGGGCCGATGCATTGCGACGGCCCCGTACCGACGTAGGTGTGAAAGAAGCCTAACCCTAAATTTAGCGCCAACCCTAACCCTAAATTTAGCCCCAACCCTAACCCTAAATTTAGCCCTAACCCTAACCCTAGCCCTAACCCTAATCCTAGCCCTAGCCCTAACCCTAATCCTAGCCCTAGCCCTATCCCTAACCCTAGCCCTAACCCTAGCCCTAGCCCTAACCCTAGCCCTAACCCTAATACTAGCCCTAACCCTAACCCTAGCCTAAACCCTAACCCTAGCCCTAACCCTAACCCTAGCCCTAACCCTAACCCTAGCCCTAACCCTAACCCTAACCCTAGCCCTAACCCTAACCCTAACCCTAATTTTAGCCCCAACTGCTTTTCTCCTGCCGGCCAGCAGATGGAGACAAATGGCGGGCGCACTGCGCATGCGCCCGCCATTTTCTTTTCCCCAGAATACGCCGGCGGCCAGGAGGAGCAGCAGGAGGACCCAGGGACACCGGTAAGTATAATAGGGTCCCCGAATCCCCCTATTTCTCTGTCCTCTGATGTGCGATCACATCAGAGGACAGAGAATTACACTTTGCTTTTTTTTTTTTTTTTTTGCGGTCGCCGGTAAACAGTTAATTACCGGAGATCGCAAAACAGGGGTCGGTAGCCGAGACCCCAAAGATTCTCCCGGGGCCGGAGATGAAGATGGCGGCGCCCACCGGGAGCCACGAGGAGCACCAGGGGAGATAGTTGAGTATCAGGGGGCTATCTGGGACCCCCTTTCTCTGTCCTCTGATGTGCGATCACATCGGAGGACAGAGAAATTAAAAAGAAATTGCGTTTTTTTTTTTTTGCGATCGCCGGTAAACGGTTAATTACCGGCGATCGCGAAAGCGGGGTGGGTAAACCCCCCCCGAATCATGTTCTCTGGGGTCTCGGCTACCCCCGACAGCCGAGACTCCGGAGAAAATCCGACTCTGGGGGGCGCTATTTACTTTTTCCACAGCGCCGTTAACTAACGGCGCTGTGGCTTAAGTACCCTTAGCGGCCACCGCTAAAAGGCGTATCGGCGGTCGCTAAGGGGTTAAAATAAGACTCATGAAGAGCCATGGACATGGTGGCAGAATAAGTCAAGGACATGGCCAGTTCCCAATCATCTAGAGCTACAGAAAATTCAAAGTAGATTCCCATTTGCTCATGTATGGGGATTTTATAATTTTGAAATTATTAAACCACTGGTAGATATATTGAGTAGACCAAAATATGCTATGACCGGAGTTGCATAAAATATTAATCGCCGACTCCGATAAAGGAGGGCAACCAGTCACCAGTGACCTCAAAATATCCTTTAAAATAGTAAACTGCATGAAAGTCAATGAGGGAACACCAAACCTATCTTTAAGCTGGGTAAATGACACAAACTTGTTACCATCAAAGATGTCATGTAGTTTAGAGATTCCCCAGTCAGCCCAATTTGAATGGAGATCAAACAAGAAAACAGTAGCCAAAAAAGAGAGGGGAAGTCTCAGCATAAGCTTCATCTTGGCAAAACCGCTTTTAATTTTGAGAAATTTCCACCATACCACAAGAACAGCTAAAAAATCAGATGATCAGACCAAAGCAAAGACTTAGAGGTGAATAAATTCATAATAATATTACAAGGTGGAGAATTTTTATTAAAATATAATTCCAATTCCACCCATGAAGGTGTATGATCTGCAGACCACCAATGTAGACTCTGTTTAATTAAATTAGAGAAATAATAGGCCGAAACATTAGGAAGACCCATACCTCCATGCAGTTTATGTTTATATAGTTGACTAGAGGCTATACGAGCTCTCTTGTTGCCCCAAACAGATTGAGGTGTGCCTGCAAACTGGTCAAATAGGAAGTAGAAACAAGTAAAGGAAGGGACCTGAAGACATAGAGAATCTTGGGAAGAATTATTGATTTTACAATAAGGCGCTTTCTCCACCACGATAATACTTTATCATCATAAAATCTAAACTCTTTAGAAATGGAAGCAATAAGAGAATCCAAATTGCTTGGAATCAAGGAGCTAAGGTTTCTAGAAAACCTCAGACCCAAATAAACAATATCCCTCTCTGCCCAACTCCAGGGCGAAATATCCTTTTTACTCCAGATTTGAGAATCAGTGAGATTAAATTGCAAAATTTTTGACTTGGACTTGTTTATTTTAAAATATGAAAAAAAATTTAAATTTTTTAATTTTTTAATTTGCAAATATGAAATAGAATGACAAGGATTTGTCAGGGACAGGAGAATATCATCAGCATATAAACTGATTTTAAATTCCTTACGATCCGTGCGAACTCCCTCTATGGAGGCATTATCTCTAATGAGCCGGGCTAATGGCTCTATGGCAAGGGCAAAAAGCAATGGAGAAAGGGGGCAACCTTGCCGGGTACCATTAGAGATTGGAAATGGGGAAGAAAAGTGATTATTAACATAAATTTTTGCCTGAGGATCGGAATATAAAGCCAGAATTTTATTTATAAAGTCCAAATCAAAGCCAAAATTTTGTAGGAAACATTTGAGAAAAGTCCAATTTAAGTGATCAAATGCTTTCTCTGCATCAAGGAAAATTAAAGTGGAGTTAATTTTTTGGGAATTAATTAATTTACTAATATTTATCAGCCTCCTGGTACCTTCAATGGATTGCCGATGCTTGATAAATCCAATCTGGTCCATGGAAATTAATTTCGGCAAAATAAGGTTAAGGCGGTTGGCTAAAACTTTGGAATACATTTTGAGATCAGTATTAATTAATGAAATTGAACGGTAATTAAGTATTTGATCAGGACTAGTATGAGGCTTGGGAATAAGTATAATTGTGGTATCCAAATTTTCCCTAGGGAAAGAACCAACGACGCAACGGCATTGAAAATTTGAACTAAATGGGGGACAAGAATTTCACGGAATGATTTATAATTATTGCTATAACCATCAGGACCAGGGGCCTTATGAGATTTCAATTGTTTTATTGTGTCACTAATCTCTTCTGCACTAAAAGGAGCAGCCAAAAAGTCTGCATCCATGGAATCAGGTTGTGGAAGATTGACAGAAGACAAAAAGTCATCAATAGATTTCGCACCTGGAATGGGAAGAGAGGGATCAGACCGCAAATTATATAATTGATTGAAATATTGTGCAAATTCATTTGCAATATCCTGTGGGTGGATGAAAGAAATGCCCTTAGGAGAAATGATCTTGTCGATTCGGTTAAGTATTCTAACCTTTTTAATTTTATTGAACATAAAACGAGTGGGCTTTTTAAGGGACATATAATGATTGAGTTTTGATTGTTTGACCGCAGAGTCATAAAATGAAAAAATTGTGGCAATTCATTCCTAAGATGGGATAAATTAGTCAAAGTTTTGGAACAAGGGGTTGGGCTATTGGCCAATGCCAGAGAATAAACTTGTAACCTCTAAGATAATGATGAGATTTTGGCGAGTTTTTGAAGCATGTGTATTTTTGTGTAAATAACACAACATTTACAGTTCCAGCAATGTGGATGGGATTTTTAGAAATTTCATGCCAATTGTACATTTTAATGCTGTGTGAACTGACATGTGGTGCAATATTAAAATCCACACCATGTCAGATTCCCTTACATATACGCTGAGATTTATATTCCCAAGATATACAGTTAAGAAATGCATTGGCACTTTTAGTGCATTTCCTTAAAGCGAACCTGTCAGCGGGATTTTGCTAAGCAAACTACAGGCATTGTCATTTTGCTAGTGTTATACTGATTAAAATGATACCTGGGGTGAAGAAATCCATCTTGTGGTTGTTGTCTAATCAATATTAGAAGTTTTCACTTTTCAGTTAATGAGATGCTCGTGCTCCAGAGCAGGAGTGTAGGCAGAGTCTTATCTGTCAGCTCTAAGCCAGAGAAACAGTGGAAAGACCTGCCCACAGGCCCACCCCAAAGCTCAGTTTGTCTCTCTCTCTGTCTTAAGGTACCTTCACACATAACGATATCGTTAACGATATCGTTGCTTTTTGTGACGTAGCAACGATATCGTTAAGGAAATCATTCTGTGTGACAGCGACCAACGATCAGGCCCCTGCTGGGAGATCGTTGGTCGCTGAGGAAAGTCAAGAACTTTATTTCGTCACTGGACTCCCTGCAGACATCGCTGGATCGGCGTGTGTGACACCGATCCAGCAATGTCTTCACTGGCACTTTTACCAGCATAAAAGTAAAAAAACAAACACTACATACATACCTACCGCTGTCTGTCCCCGGCGCTCTGCTTCTCTGCACTCCTCCTGCACTGGCTGTGAGCGTCGGTCAGCCGGAAAGCAGAGCGGTGACATATGGGGTATCAGTGTACTCAGGACAAATAGGACAACAACTTTTGGGGTCCAATTTCTCCTGTTATCCTTGGGAAAATACAAAACTGGGGGCTAAAAAATAATTTTTGTGGGAAAAAAAAGATTTTTTATTTTCACGGCTCTGCGTTATAAACTGTAGTGAAACACTTGGAGGTTCAAAGTTCTCACAACACATCTAGATAAGTTCCATGGGGGGTCTAGTTTCCAATATGGGGTCACTTGTGGGGGATTTTTACTGTTTAGGTACATTACGGGTTCTGCAAACGCAATGTGACGCCTGCAGACCATTCCATCTAAGTCTGCATTCCAAATGGCACTCCTTCCCTTTCGAGCCCTCCCATGCGCCCAAACGGTGGTTCCCCCCAACATATAGGGTATCAACGTACTCAGGACAAATTAGACAACAACTTTTGGGGTCAAATTTCTCCTCTTACCCTCGGGAAAATACAAAACTGGGGGCTAAAAAATAATTTTTTGGGGAAAGATTTTTTTTTTAATTTTCACGGCTCTGCATTACAAACTGTAGTGAAACACTTGGGGGTTCAAAGCTCTCACAACACAAGTAGATTAGTTCCTTAGGGGGTCTAGTTTCCAAAATGGTGTCACTTGTGGGGGGTTTCTACTGTTTCGGTACATAAGGGGCTCTGCAAATGCAATGTGACACCTGCAGACCATTCCATCTAAGTCTGCATTCCAAATGGAGCTCCTTCCCTTCCGAGCCCTCCCATGCGCCCAAACAGTGGTTACCCCCCACATATGGGGTATCAGCGCACTCAGGACAAATTGGACAACAAATTTTGGGGTCCAATTTCTCCTGTTACCCTCGGGAAATTACAAAACTGGGGGCTAAAAAATAATTTTTGTGGGAAAAAATTTTTGTTTTATTTTTACGGCTCTCCATTATAAACTTCTGTGAAGCCCTTGGTGGTCAAAGCGCTCACGACACATGTAGATAAGTTCCTTATGGGCTCTACTTTCCAAAATGGTGTCACTTGTGGGGGGTTTCTACTGTTTAGGTACATTAGGGGCTCTGCAAACGCAATGTGACACCTGCAGACCATTCCATCTAAGTCTGCATTCAAATGGCACTCCTTCACTTCCGAACCCTCCCATGCGCCCAAACAGTGGTTACCCCCCACATATTGGGTATCATCGCACTCAGGACAAATTGGGCAACAAATTGTGGGGTCCACTTTCTCCTGTTACCCTCGGGAAAATACAAAACTGGGGGCTAAATAATAATTTTTGTGGGAAAAATTTTTTGTTTTATTTTTACGGCTCTGCATTATAAGCTTCTGTGAAGCACTTGGTGGGTCAAAGTGCTCACCACACCTCTAGATAAGTTCCTTAGGGGGTCTACTTTCCAAAATGGTGTCACTTGTGGGGGGTTTCAATGTTTAGGCACATCAGTGGCTCTCCAAACGCAACATGGCGTCCCATCTCAATTCCTGTCAATTTTGCATTGAAAAGTCAAACGGCGCTCCTTCCCTTCCGAGCTCTCCCATCCGCCCAAACAGTGGTTTACCCCCACATATGGGGTATCAGCGTACTCAGGACAAATTGTACAACAACTTTTGGGGTCCAATTTCTTCTCTTACCCTTGGGAAAATAAAAAATTGGGGGCGGAAAGTTAATTTTTGTGAAAAAATATGATTTTTTATTTTTACGGTTCTACATTATAAACTTCTGTGAAGCACTTGGTAGGTCAAAGTGCTCACCACACCTCTAGATAAGTTCCTTAGGGGGTCTACTTTCCAAAATGGTGTCACTTGTAGGGGGTTTCAATGTTTAGGCACATCAGGGGCTCTCCAAACGAAACATGGCGTCCCATCTCAATTCCAGTCAATATTGCATTGAAAAGTCAAATGGCGCTCCTTCGCTTCCGAGCTCTGCCATGCGCCCAAACAGTGGTTTACCCCCACATGTGGGGTATTGGCGTACTCAGGACAAATTGTACAACAATGTTTGGGGTCCATTTTCTCCTGTTACCCTTGGTAAAATAAAACAAATTGGAGCTGAATTTAATTTTTTGTGAAAAAAAGTTAAATATTCATTTTTATTTAAACATTCAAAAAATTCCTGTGAAGCACCAGAAGGGTTAATAAACTTCTTGAATATGGTTTTGAGCACCTTGAGGGGTATAGTTTTTAGAATGGTGTCACACTTGGGTATTTTCTATCATATAGACCCCTCAAAATGACTTCAAATGAGATGTGGTCCCTAAAAAAAAATGGTGTTGTAGAAATTAGAAATTGCTGGTCAACTTTTAACCCTTATAACTCCCTAAAAAAAAAATTTTGGTTCCAAAATTGTGCTGATGTAAAGTAGACATGTGGGAAATGTTACTTATTAAGTATTTTGTGTGACATATCTCTGTGATTTAATTGCATAAAAATTCAAAGTTGGAAAATTGCGAAATTTTCATAATTTTCGCCAAATTTCCATTTTTTTCACAAATAAACGCAGGTACTATCAAAGAATTTTTACCATTGTCATGAAGTACAATATGTCACGAGAAAACAGTGTCAGAATCACTGGGATCCGTTGAAGCGTTCCAGAGTTATAACCTCATAAAGGGACAGTGGTCAGAATTGTAAAAATTGGCCCGGTCATTAACGTGCAAACCACCCTTGGGGGTAAAGGGGTTAAAGTGATTCGGGATAATAAGAGAACATCAGAGCTCAGAGCTCACAGCTCAGCAATAGAGGTGGTAAGCGAAGGCCCTAAAAACATTGAACAAATACTCCACACAATAAAGTATTGTATTTTTAAAACAGTGAAGAAGATGAGTGTCACAGTCTGCGAATACAGATATTCAAGTGATATGGGAGAGATAGAACTGCTAGCATCATCAGTGCCAAACTCAGTGTGATTGATCAGTGATATGGTACAGCTGGAATTTGTCTTGCTGCATTTGAAATACATATTTTTTTCTTCATTGTTAATGCACTCAAAAGCAGAAGCAAGACAACACATTATAAAAAAAATGAAATCAGTGTCAGATTGTGTGCTTGTTTGTCACAAGCTACTGTACTGAGATTTTGCATTGCTTGTGCAATCTGTTTTGTGAAGGGGAAAATAATAGTTTTTTTTTAAACTACAAAAGAGAACATCCCAAAATCCATTTGAATTTGAATCTCTACCTCGCAAAGTGTGAATGTCACGATAGATGTCCTTTTTTTGCACATCTTATTATACTAGTCAAATTTTACAATTCTTACATTATATTCTTATTTTAGGATTTTTCTTTTTGACAAGTGCTGAATAATTGGTGTTGAAAAAAATTGTCAAAAGTTAATTATAATGTTGTACAAAATGCAAAGTAAAAAAGTGACAATAGCAATGGACAGGGTAGTGGAACAAAATCAGCCATTTGGGCAGTAGTACTACCAAATGCACATCATAATTGGCCTCCTTTGTTTCCCGCAAATGCATTCATAGATGCAGCGAGTGAAGGTCATTATGGATTATATGGCACATCACTCCTCTCAGTCACTGTAGAATGATCTTACCTTTAACTGAGATATTATGATTTTGAGCCAGTGGTTTTCATAGTCATCCTCCTCCACTGTTGTAAGAGTTAATCCTTTACATTGCATACTTTCAATTCCTTCAATGACACTCTATCTGTTCTGCTTCTTAGTTGCCTAAGTCACATCCTTCTGGTAGCTAAGGAAAATATTTAAAAAACTTATTCCTGTTAATTTGCAGATTGAGATGAGCAGCCAGTCTTTGAATTTGGATGACAAGTGGCAGGAGGAGATGGATTCAACACGATTCAAACATCCGTGTTGGTGGATATGTCAGCCATGGCAGTAGGGACACTGACAGTAGCAGCCAAGGTGGTAGTGGCACTCTAAGTCAGGACAAATCTAGAGATGAGTATCAGGCATCAAGAAGTGAATGAACTTAGGATATTTCCTACAAGTGGAAACTGCCATTTCAGTCAGGGATAACAATGTGATTATGTGATGGACAAGACCTGGAAATAAGATCAGGGTGCTGAGGAGGTGGCATCATTAGAGGACAAGGGTGGTGGCATCTGCCATAAAGAGCTAATCCAAAAGATCTTCCATGGCATACCTGCTTCTTCTCTGGTTAGTTCGGGAGTACATGATGCCATAACTGCTGTAGATGGAGGAGACTCAACAGCACATGAAAGCTCTGGTGGTGGTGAATGCTAATTGTGGGTATTTCATGTGAGGAAATTATTTTCCACTTTGCCAGAGGATCAATCTATTGCAGTGCACAGGCTCTGCTGTAGGAAAACAAGCAGTGGATGTATTGGCACAAATTGACTAGGACGTACTACTATCCATCAGCACATGAAGTGGCATCACCTACTCTCATGCGAAAGTAAGTCTGACCAGCAATATGAGTAAGGCTTAGTGAGAATCCAGCAAACAGGCAGTAGCTATGAAGCTATATTTCTGGAGTCTGAGAGCTAGAAGGTGTTAAAAAATAATAAACTGATATACTAATCTCTCATCGGCCCTACTCTTATTTGTCTGACTACTGCTTCCAGCCCTGTTCTTTGAATGGCCTCGTCCTCCTTCTTGTGGTGCTGCCAAAGATGAGTAGGTCCCATACTCTTATGTAGGGTGCAAAACATAATAATACATTTGTGTTGCATCCCATATGACCACAGGAGGTGCTTGCCAGGAGATTCAGGTGGAAAAGAAGGAGGAACAAGAATCCAATGGAGGACTGGATTGGAACCAGTATCTGGGCAGGTATGTGAAGGGCCAAAAATAAGTGAATATAACAGTTAATTGTGTTTTAACTCCTTCATAGCAGATTTGACTCATACCAAATTTATTCCATGCAAATCTAATCTCCTCCATGTAATTCAGTGAATGTGCCCAAATATATTTCTTATTTGTCTATCTCATATCTTTATATCTGTCTCATATCTTTCTTGCCTTCTTTTTCTTTTTTATCTTCTCTTTTTTTTCTCTTTATTTTATTTCAATTCACTAAAAGCTAAAAGTCAAAAATATTCATTTTATTTATTACACTGTAGCAATGTAAGAGATTATTAATTTGCAACAACTATTTCTAGTGCATTCTAAGTCACAGATACAACTTGAAATAAATATTACATATATGACATATGATCAGCTTAGTAACCATGGCACACATTCATATATTGCTTTGGGTAAAACATAATATAAGTATAAAAGCCATAGCATCATTTCTGCTGACAAGGGAATATTGAAAGTGATAATATTAGCTGCAGTTCAGCGATGAGATTGGTGTGACAATTCCTGCTCTCTTCCTCTACATTTGACATATTTTGTTTTTAAGCTGTGTTGTGCCTCATTTGTATGGTAAAACATTCACAGGGCAATGCTGAACATTCCTCTTTTGTTCCCAATTTTCTACAAAGAAGGTACAGAGAAAAGCAAGCTTTACCGAAAGCATGCCTGATACAGTATATTGATCTGGCTTTAGCTTAAAATAGGCCTGTGAAATGATTTTTTTTCATGTATATCAGAGTGACACCTCCAGCAATCTGTTATTGTGTTTATAGAGACAATTTACTGTCTGTGAGCTTCACTCCCTCTAATCATATGAAAGAATGAGAAATAAGACTATGCAAACAAAAAAGGCTATCAGCCACCGGCAAGACACACAAGCCAGCAGAAGAATCATCAGTCAGGAGCTAGTATAAAGATATATGGTCTCTGTCAGCCAGGTACTATATGCCTGCACTTAAATTACTTATATTTATATAGTTAATTCCTTTCAGGATTCAACTATTCTAAATATTTCATTATCTTGAAGACACAAAAGCGCACAGAGAGGTCAAAAAATACTCTGTTGTAAAAAAGTCACAGTAAATAAGCATGTGCTAGTCAAAAAAATGAAAAAATACAGGGTATTTAGTTAATACGTTTTTTTGCAAAAAAAGTATGTTAAGCTGCTCCACCAATCGCCAAGGTATACCCACAATAGAGCAGTCCTGTCTAATGTATATAATCCCTATCTGATGTATTTAAAAACCTGATCATCTGTATAGTACCTGTATGAACAGGGCTCAGAGAGAAAATATCCACGTAGAACATGCGAGATGGAACAGCTACAATGCAAATGATAATTTCATTATCCGTTGCACTTGTTTTAAGATTTAGATTTTTGTCGGGAGGAGTTGTATATATATTTTTTATTGATAATGGCTTAACTTGGTAAAAAAAAAAAAACACCTTTCTTTAATATTAATATTTTTATACTGTTTGTACAAAATGGCATAGTAGTTTCATAGTTTCATGGAACTGGTTGTTAGAGTTACAGTTATATGTAAATGATGCAAGTTTAATTAAAAAAATCATTATTTTTCTTCTTTTTTTCATTTCGCAACTTGTTTTATATTTATCTGTTTTATTATTTTATATTATGATTTTTGATTTTTTTTTTATTTAGTTAAAATAAATAGTCCCTGTAAAGATTTTTTCTTTTTTATCTTATATTTTTAATTATTACATAATATACAGTAAGAGAATGCCAATATATTCCAATTCCAATGGATTAGTGTCAAGGAATCTATTAATCTACACCTAAGAGATTTCCAAACAGCCATTTTAGATTGACTTTCTTAAGCCATCCATACCCATTAGATGGCTGTCAGAAAAACGATGCTTTGCCAATCATTTGGCCGATAAATCGTTTCAGCTATCTCCACCAAACACAAGAGCGCTCGTTGGACCAAGCACCTCCATGTTCTCTATGACAAAGCTACTGATTGACATATTTGCCAGTGGCTTATCTCTGGAGAACAAGGTAATAATTGGTCTGAAATCGGACATGTATGATTGACATCTTCTGTGACGATCATATGGCCGGTGCTCCCATGCACAATAGAGTGTCAGCTGGAGGTTCTAATGTGTATGGGAGCTTTAAAGGTATTGTGCAACACTATAAAATGTACAGCACCACTTATCACAATTGCACTCATTCTATTGATTATGTAGAGTCATCAGCTGAACATAATGGATACCCTGCTGTTATTACTCATCAGCCTTCAGGCTAAGTAAGTATGCCTGTGTGCATATGGAATACTAGGCAACCACCTCATGGATGTTTGGTGGGTTAATAAGTGGTTGTTTACCAGTATTTTGCACCTGAGCTGCCTCCTGCCTTTATCATGGGGAACCTGTGCATCCTGTTCTGCATTTGTGTCTGAACATGCTATTGGCGATTTTTTTATTGATTAATATTCTGTTTTTCAGTAAGACAAGACATACAGTTTGGCATAAATATGGCAATGGAATAAAGAAACAGATAAATGTTGGTAATCTAACACATAACATATCAAGTATATATACATGCATATATAAATATGTATATACAATATGTGTGTGTATGTATATATATGTATATATATATATATAACTATATATATATATATATATATATATATATATACATACACACACACATATATATATATATATATATATATATATATATTATTCCACAATTTCTGCACTATTTTAATCACATCCACTGTAAAGTCATTAGAAAACAATAGACTATGGTCTAATAGCCTAATAGGTATGAAATGAACCAGCGAATATTCTAGAATCCATTCCAGTCCTGCCCAATATGTGTATTATCACAAGTATCTCACTGTAGGAGAGATAATGTGTACCGTGCTAGTTAACATGTGTTACTTAATTCCCTAACACTCATGGATATTTATTTAAGAGTCCACGGTATAAAACTGAGCAGAGCCGCCGCCAGAATCCAGCTATTCCATTAGTGACTCTGCCACATCACAACTAATCTCTGTTCTCAGCCCGAAGCTTTACTGTCCTCACTCTGCATAACATTCTTCTATTCACAAGCGCTCCTCCGGAGAAGACATAGTAAATCTGTTGCAATCTGATTCTTATCTTAAATGGCCCTTTTGATTGGATTTTCATGGAATATCAAAGTACACTAAAAGATGAAAGACGCTATTTTCTACACAACTTTACTATACGATCCACTGTCAAAATACCTTCAGCCACTTTTTTTTGTGTATCAGTGAAAGATACATTTACTGTGGAGGAAGGTTTATACACTGCAGTTAATGCTGGAAAATAGCTCGCTTATAATATGGACCATCAACGTTCATTTCATTAGAGAGAAAGATAATCAGACTAATATAAAAGTAAAGAAAAATAACAATGAAATGCGGTGTATCAGATTCTCAGTCTAGGTATGATAGCCTACATTACATGGTGCATGCCTCACTGAAAATACCCCTACTACTTCTTACAGACACATACGGTATTACTGCTCTCCTTTCTTTTCATTTACCGTATATGGACTTTTTCTTTCTGTAGGATATTCATCTTTACTCCGCTATGATCAGGAATTTTTTACTGGTTGCGCTAAGATCCATAAGGGAAAATATTCATCAGTAATACAAAGTTTTGTTCCTAACTGGGTCATGGCAGAGGAGTTCCTCATTCAAAAACTTAAATTTATCCAAAATCCAGTTCAAGTAGTAATATAGATATTGCAAAAAAAGGGCAACAGTATCTTCCTGCCCCGGTCTTAGCACTAATGCAGGATGCCGCAAACCAACTTAATAAAGATGGCGGCAAGGCAGGTGCAAAACACTGATGACACCACCACTCACAACCTAGCGGTTCCTGGATGGGTGATGGCTTAGTATTAAAATTGTACACACAAAAAAGCTTGTATAGGGCGCTCCATGAATTTGGTAGGTTTTGAGTGGTTGTCTAATTAGTTACATCGGGGTTGCCTTGGCAGGTAAATACCGTTGCTCTTTTTTTGCTTTGTTAATTTTTGAGGTAAATTTTCATTCCTTTTTTCGTGACTTTGTTTTTAAATTTTAGCAATATAGATAGGAAAAATCTGATTTATTATTATTTGTTGTCATTTCCCATATATATGTAAATTGAAAACTTATTTTAGAGAATGTTACAGACCATACATGAGGCCAGATTTAAAAGAAAAAGGCCGGTAATGATCACTCCACACTCATACACAGTGGTTGAACAACATCGTTATTATCAGAGAAATGTCAGTATGTCAAAGTATTGTTCTCAGCAGCTCTAAATCTTGTGATCATTCCGTATATACGAGACAGGCACTGTATGTAAAATTCAGTATTAATATAACTGGCCATGATGTATTTTTCATTTTATTGTAATAGTACCCTAGCACACATATTACATAGGACCCCTATTATTCTGTATAAAATTATATGTGTTTATATATTTATATTGTTTATATATATATATATATATATATATAGTATATATATACATAAAAGTAAAAAAAGATTATTTATATATATGTATGCATATATCTATCTATATATAACCAGTGTATAGAATTTTAGAATTTTTCTTATGCATTCTGTATTCTTGTATAAAAGTAACAGCTCCCGATGCAAAACGTTTGCAATAGAGGCGCGGAAAGTCTGCCTTTCAGTTGAACTGGAATTCACTTTATATTAAATTTTTCTATCTCTTTTGCCCAGCTCCTTTCATAAAATTAAGAAAGCTTTCCTATAGTTTCATCAAGTTACATATTGTACGATTTCTCCTGGGCAACTTTTCATACATCACTGCTCCCTTGCCTTAGCACTGCTGTAGAGACAAAGCTGCTCCAAGAGATTTCATAGCACAATACGTTGCCTGATAGAAACATATTCAAGCCATTAGCATACCAGAAACATTCATTTACCCGTCCTCTGCTGAGCAAATAAGGCCACAGCGGAGCGAAATCATGCACAAGAGGTATGCAGCATATCAGTAAAATGCAAATCCACAACCCAGCTCTGGGTTATATTAGAAATAAATGAGCAAAAATAAATGAAAGGAAACAAATCAAATATTAAAGTGTGTCAGATTTCTTTAATGACATGGATGCTGCAATGTAGCAGGTTTTAAGGTATATTTTAGTGTTGCGAGCTGCAGATCTCAGGAAGCATCAGGAGGAGTTTGGGAGAATAATTTAGTTGATTTTTGTTGCTCTTCGGACCCAAATAATGATATTCCAATTGCGTATTTCTTAAACCTGCCATTAGTTACCCTGAGTGGGCTTATTTAAGTCACTGCATGAGATTAGGTAAATTAGTTTTAATGACTGAGCCAAGTCTTTATTCAACCTGTGCTCATCCATAAATTCTGGACTGTTAATCACTAGCTGAGAAATACATTTGTTTGTTGAAAAGCGTTGACCTAGTTTCCCAATAAGCAAAACTTTAGTTTGAAGCAAATAATAAGATATCATGTGTGAAAGCAGCTGATTCATTTAGATATCGGAAATTTTCATTTTCGGTAATGTAACACGTTCTCGCTCTTGAGCATCCAAGGCTGAATAGTGGGTGTCTAGCGACCTCTGCTGTTGGCTTCCTTGCAATAGCGAGAATAACAACATGTCTGGCGCGAAAAGACATTTTACCTTGCTGAACCTTGATGATATAATGATACGCGAGATTCATTTTACATAACGAATTAATAGCAAATTGTACAGTCACATACAGTTTGCTGTATATTCAGCAAAATTCCAGTTTAGGATTTATGCAATCCAATTTCACTTTCATTTGGCTGTATTAAAAAGGACTGTAAAAATATCATTTGCAATTTAATTTAATGATTTCAGCA
Organism: Ranitomeya imitator; assembly: GCF_032444005.1. Classification (NCBI taxonomy): domain Eukaryota; kingdom Metazoa; phylum Chordata; class Amphibia; order Anura; family Dendrobatidae; genus Ranitomeya; species Ranitomeya imitator. The sequence goes on along the minus strand of NC_091286.1, from coordinate 323,070,762 downwards.
ATATCCTTAACGACTCTAAAACGCGCTTCAAAAAGTCCCGAGAGCAAGGTTGCAATCTAATATACAATCTTTGAATCATAGTGGGATCTGTTTAAGCAGAAACCCGATTTAATGCAATTGTGCTCGGTGTGTTAAAATATATTTCAAACCAATATGATTATTTTTGCCTTCTATTTTATATAATTATTTCATTTCTTTTCAAACTGTGCTTATCCTATTAGTGGCTATAAAATGTGAAATCCCTTTACAGTCCTAAAAGTTTATATCCATAGCAATTATGGACATTAGGAGGCAATTGCAGAAGAGGATAAAGGGAGTAATTACAATGATCCATTCTAAATTCAAGTTGCCAACATTTAACTACTTCTGTTGGTTAGGAGAAATATAATGACGACACTTATAATATTGCAGTAATAATACATATCAGAATTATGTTGATTATAGAAAAAACAGCTGTCAAAATCTCTCAACACAGCTGTCAAATACTTCATAACATACTGTGTCTAAAAAAAATCTACAGAAACTCTCATGGGTCCACACAAGGCCAGGGTTGTGTCATTGTTTCCATCCAGTATTTAAAGAGAACATGTCAGCTGATTAATGCAGCTCCAAACCACGGGCAGCAAAAATCAGTGTCTGGCTGCATACTCGAGTGTTTGGGGAAAATATGCTTTAGGGGAGGTTCACACTAGGCATATTCTCAACATTTTTTTTTTGCAGGAAAACTTGTTCTCTTGGCAGAAGTTGCAGAAAAAAAAGTGTTGTTTCCATGTTTTTTTTTCTTTTTTTTTTTTTTTTGTTGGGTTTTTGATGCATTTTTTGCGGTGGTTTTGGCATGGCAGATTTCTCTCATGTGCATGCTGATAAAGTTTAGTGCTGAAAAAAAAGTTCCATTCCATAGAATCAGGTTTTGGCACAAAAAACGCAGTAAAACATGATACCTGAATTTTCTTCAGCGCTTTTTTTACCACCCTTTCAAGTCAATGGGTGAAAAACGCTGAGAAAAACATGAAACAAGTGACATGCTCTATGTCCAAAAAAAGCTGCGAAGCACGAAATACTGATGACAAAAAAAACAGTGTGTGCATGAGATTTCTGAAATCTCATAGGCTTCGCTGATACTGTAAAACGCAGCTGAAAATTAGCATAAACAAAACGCATAAAAAAAGCAGCAAAAAAGCCTAGTGTAAACCTAGCCTTAAAGATCTGGATAAGGATTAGAACCAAAGACAAGACTAGTCTGTCTCTGCCCCGACCAGCTTTTCCTAAGCGCCGCTTTAGGTGATCAATGGGTTCCTCAATGTGGAAGAGAACTTTCAATCACATCTATCAACGCAGGGAGAAGTTATCCGGGGGAGGTCAATTAGTCTCATCTCTGGATACAGTCCCTGACAGGACCATTGCAATATATTTTCTGTGAAATGGCCAAGCATTTCAGAGACAAACACCTGGAAACAATTGTGCCTCCAAGCTCAGATTCCTAGTGTCCATGGTTTGGATAACATCAGACAACATCAATCAGGTGACCTTTAATAAAAACGTCACATGGCAAGGTTTTTCCCATTGATTGTAATGTGATCTTTCCCATCACATCAACTTTTGCCCTGGGCAGCTGCACACACCAGTGGCCTGATCAGAACATTTTATGTAACCTTGGGATCTTCCTACAACCAGCACTTGGGGGTAAATAGCATAAAAGCCTGATGGCAACGGATGCAATTTGCATCAGCTTTGCCATAATTTCTGATCCATTGAGTTTCATCAGGCTAAAAAAAAAACAGCGTGTGATGCAACGGATGTATGTGAATTCAGCCTTAGGATGCCGTCACACTAGCAGTATTTGGTCAGTATTTTACATCAGTATGTGTAAGCCAAAACCAGGAGTGGAACAATTAGAGGAAAAGTATAATAGAAACATATGCACCACTTCTGCATTTATCACCCACTCCTGGTTTTGGCTTACAAATACTGATGTAAAATATTGACCAAATACTGCTAGTGTGACTGCAGCCTTACATGTAAATTTTGTTGCCGACTTTGGTGAAGAATTTAGCTGTGTAGCAATGAAAGATGTCCGAGAGAACAATCTGAAAATCTCTGCAACAAAAGCAACAACATCAACTACAGAAACATTTGCATTACACTTTTCCTCACAATGGAGTCAACATGCAGTTGTGGAAGTACATTAATCAGTTTGGTATGATACTGACGAAGCTGACGGGATGCTGCATTTTTTTGTACACTTTCAGTGATTAAAGTTTTCTAAAATTGCACTCCACTTTTTTGCGGAAAATTTTGTGCAGATTCCACAAGTTTGAGATGCGTAAATCCACTTTTAGTTGGCAAATATACTTTTGATTCTATTAATTTAATTTTACCACAGAAAAATCTGGGGTACGTGTGAGGTGTCACTTCATTTTTATATGCATTCATATTATAGTATTTTGCTTAGGGATCATGCTGTGTTTGGTTTAACTTGGATAATTTGGAAAAAAAAAAGATTACATGCAACATTTATTATACAGAATTATATGTTGAATTAATCTATGTGGCTATGATGAACTTTAAGGCTATGTGCACACGTTGCGGATTTTGCTGCGGATCCACAACGGATTTGCCGCTGCCGATCTGCAGCAGTTTTCCATACGTTTACTGTACCATGTAAACATATGAAAAACAAAATCTGCAGTGCACATGCTGTGGAAAAAACGCGCGGAAACGCAGCGGTGTTTTTTCCACAGCATGTTAATTTTTTATGCGGATTCTGCAGTGGTTTACACCTGCTCCTCAATAAGAGTCCGCAGGTGTAAAACCGCAGGAGGAATCCGCACAAAAAATGCTAGAAAATCCAGGGGTAATCCGCAGTGCGGTTTACCTGCGGAATTTGCAAAAACAGTGTGGAAAAATCCGCACACTAATCCACAACATGTGAATATAGCCTTCGTGAGTTTTTGATGCTGCATATTTTTGCTGGGTCAAAAACACTGCGTTTTTGCCTCTTAGGGTATGTGTCCACGTTCAAGATTGCATCAGGATTTGGTCAGGATTTTTCATCAGTATTTGTAAGCCAAAACCAGGAGTGGGTGATAAATGCAAAAGTGGAGCATATGTTTCTATTATACTTTTCCTCTAATTGTTCCACTCCTGGTTTTGGCTTACAAATACTGATGTGAAATACTGACCAAACCCTGATGCAATCCTGAACGTGGACACATACCCTTACAGTTTCAGCAAGGTGGAAGGATTTAAAGAAATATCCTGCCCAATCTGCTTCTTTTTACTCAGCGTAAACTGACTGGCCATGCGTGTTTCAATTCCGCAACATGTCAATTTCTCTTGTGGGTACACTGAGTTGTATGTGCGGATTTTACCCATAGACTTACATTAGATGCGGAAAATCTGTAGGTAAAAAATGCATGAGTTTTTAGTGCTTTACCACTGTTGAAATGCACTAAAAATGCAGAAATATAGTTTTGTTAAATCTAAATATCAGTAAGTGTCAAAAACAAAGCAGCTTTATTTAAAGCATGACACATCAACAAGAGACACAAAAAAACAGTCAAAAATGCCATTAAAATGCATATATAAAACACACTCAAAAAACACAAGTTACCTTATTTGCATAATAGGTGCAGAAATGGTGCAGAAATTCCGCAACATAAGAAACCCACCAAAACCTCATCGTCGGAACAAAGCCTTAAAATAAGGGCAGTTTCAAGTTGTGCATACTTGTAGCATATTCCTTGATGTTTCCTAATATTAGCTTTTTTGTAATTCAATCGGAAAATGCAATACAGTTTGTGTTTGTGCCACTTTCATTCACTTTATTTTTTTTAGTTTTTTTTTGTGTATTAAAAGCAGTGTGCTTTATGCATAGTTTATTTATGCTTTAAAAATGCATTAAAAAGCTGCCAAAAGAAATGCTTTTCAAGAGTTATTAAAATTCATTGTAGTACTATTTAAAAGTAAAATACATATTGAAAAGTTTATGTGCACGTGCTCATGTTATTGTTAGTTTAGGCTAAAAAAAAAGGGAGGCCATGCAAAAAAAGAGAGTAGAATCTTTCCCATATATTTCCCCTCACTTTATTATAAATTCTTGGTTTGGCTTCAAAAACTGCATGAAAAGCTGTGCCTAAATGGGATGGGAAAGTATCCTCACAAATACATATATGCTAGTCATTTTTTACCTGCAGCTGAATCTGATTTTTCATTTTCTACATATTTTTCCTTATTATTTTAAGGGCTCATGCAGACAAGAGAATAAATCAGAAATGTGCTGTCCGATGAAAAGCACATGAACAGGTTAACATTTATTCTCTTGGTCTGACTGTTCTTGGGTAAAAAATCGTTGTTTGCAATACTTTTCTTTCTTCTCAGTCACCCATTTAAGTCAGTAGGTGCGCAAAAAAGCAAAATTGGATCCCACACTGAGCATCTGAGTAGCGTCTGATGTTTATGATACATTTCTATTACAAACCTAGAAAACTGTATTGGATCATGTATATTTTTAGTGGAGCTGTACAGTATGAAAATGGATGTTACACGAACAAAATAATAGACACACGGATGTCACAGACGTAAAAAATGGACACATGGATGTCACATAGATGTAAAAAATAGACACATGGATGTCACACCGATGTAAAAAACCGGACATATGGATCAGAAAAGCATTAGAAAAAGAATAATTGTTTTTGAGTTCTTATTCCTCATACGCTTCCCTACATCTAATATAAAGGCCTATAGGAAAAACCTATCTGACAAACATAATAGCTAGATCATGTTATTTTGAAAAAAAAAAGTAACACTGACTCTCAAAACGCTAATATTTTGCGATAAAATTTGACGCTGGATTTTCCAACAATAAAAAAATCCTGTTAAGATCACCAATGAAAAAAAAGCATTGCAACACTGTAAAGCCTGTGTGAATCTAGCCTAAAAGATTTTTCTTTTCTGACCAAATTTGTTTTACTCTGCAAATAAATTGAAATGCACAGATAGTTATCAAATGACAATCCATGTAAGAAAAATATTGCTATAAGAAATCAATGAGAGATAAATAACTTCTACCATCAAAAATGAATTTTCACCTAAAGTAAATTTCTACCCTGCAACACCATTTTAATTATATTTTCACTAAATAGGTTCGAAGCTCTGTGGTGATTAACCCTTTAGAGACATTCCTCTTTTTCGTTTTTGCGTTTCTGCTTTTCGCTCCCCTTCTTCCTAGAGCCATAGCTTTTTTATTTTTCTGTCAATATAGCCAAGTGAGGGCTTGGTTTTTGTGGGATGAGTTGTAATTTTGAGCAACACTTTTGGTTTTACCATATTGTGTACTCAAAAAAAAGACAAAAAATCCAAGTGCAGTGAAATTGCAAAAAAGTGAAAATCCACAACTTAAAAAACATTTTTTTTTACCATTTTCACTAAATGCTAAAACTGACCTGCCACTATGATTATCCAGGTCACTACGAGTTCGTAGACACCAAACATGTCTAGGTTCCTTTTTATTTAAGTATTGAAAAAAAATCCCAAATTTGTTAATAAAAAAATAAAATTGTGCCATTTTCCGAGACCCTTAGCGTCTCCATTTTTGTGATCTCAGGATGGGTGAGGGGTTATTTTTTGTGTGACAAGCTGACGTTTTTATTGATACTATTTTGGTGCAGATATGATCTTTTGATCACCCGTTATTGTTTTTTAATGCAAAGTCATGGTGATCAAAAAAACGTAATTCTGACGTTTTGACTTTTTTCTTGCTACGCAGATTAGCGATCAGGTTTATCATTTTTTTATTGATAGATCGGGCGGTTCTAAACGCGGCGATACCAAATATGTGCATGTTTGATTTTTTTATTGTTTTATTTTTAATGAGACTAAAGGGGGTGATAAACTTTTATAATTTTTTTTATTTTTTTCATATGTAAAAACATTTTTTCTTACTTTTGACATGCTTCAATAGTCTCCGTGGGAGACTAGAAGCTGCCATAACCCGATCACCTCTGCTACATACAGGCAATGATCAGATCACCTGTATGTCGCAGAATTGCTGACTTGCCATGAGCGCCGATCACCAGGCAGCGCTCTTAGCAATCCGGCACTGACAAACATAGAGGTCTCCAGGAGACCTCTGGTTGTCATGCCAAACCACCGGTGACCCGCGATCATGTGCAGGGTCACCAGTGGGCGGATTTCTTGCCCAATGGCTGGATGCACATGTTAAATGCCGCTAGCAGAGTTTTATAAAGGCATTTAATGAGTTATTAGCCATGGGTGGATCGCGATTCCACCCGCAGCTGTTTGGGGCATTGGGAAAGATGTGGGCTCACCGCTGAAGCCTACATCAAAGGGAGAGAAGCGACCTGCCCTTTACTAGTTTTACTAGTATGGCGGAGGTCGCAAAAGGGTTAATTTCTTGTGCTACTAGAGAAAGTGGAAATAAAGATGCGCTGCAGTGGAAAAACCACGAAGCTATAAATGCATTTTCTTATTTGTCTTTCAGAAGCAAGACAGACAGAACCAAGAGCACACCTCACATCCTGTGAGTATAAATAGACAACTTATTTGAAAAAGGGATTGCAACAACGGTCTGCTAAAATAATATGACCAGGTTACTTCATCAAATTGTAAAAAATGTGTGCACCCATGGGTGAGTCAAGGTGTTAGCTCCAGAAAACATACAGTTTTATCACAGAAAAGGAACTCGTTACTGCTACTGAATGACGACTGGCTGAAAAATGACTTCTGTGCCACTTCAGTCAGGCTATGTGCACACGCAGAATGGTCCACTGTGGATTTTTCCTCAGCTGATTTGATAAATCTGCAGGGCAAAAACGGTGCGTTTTTGCTGCAGATTTATAGCGGATTTACCACGTTTTATTTGCGGATTTCACTGCGGTTTTACAACTGCGGCTTTCTATTGGAGCAGGAGTAAACCGCTGCGGAATCCGCAGAAAGAAGTAACATGCTGCGGAATGTAAACCACTGCGTTTCATCGCAGTTTTTTCCGCAGCATGTGCACAACGTTTTCTGTTTCCCATAGGTTTACATTGTCATGGGACAAACTCATGAGAAACTGCTGCGGACCCGCAGCTGCGGAAACACTGCGGACCCGCAGCAAAATCCGCATCGTGTGCACATAGCCTTAGGTTCCCTGCACATATGGTATATTTAGGGCTGCATTGTAGTTTTTCATCCTGCATATACCTAAAACGTTGTATGCAAAGTAATAAAAGAACTGATCCCATTGTTTGTGATGTGATCATTCCCACCAGTGTAATGCATCAGATGTTGAGCAGGACAGAGCCAGGTGCTGGTCCAGGGACTATAACAGACTATCAGACTATCTTTCTGTTTATAGATGTCCTGGATTCTTCTACTCCTTTAATAGGACAGGGAAGATCAGTTGATGTTACATTTCCTTTCTGAGAGAAAACAGATGCAAAATAGGAATTTAAAAGTTTGACCTTCTCAACATCCTTTCTTACCATTTCGTGATTTTCATCCTGTAAAAATCCTATAGCATCTTTGACTTTTCTTTCACTTTTGACCTATCCCCAAAATCCTTTTTTACTGCTTTTGATGTATCTTGCAAGCCTTAATTCATTGTCTGATTTAGATAATCTGATTTGTGCCCTGCAGGTTCTGCAGACAGCACTATATTCTTCTTTAGATATGCCTCCTTCTTTCCATTTGATAAACATTTATTTCTTCCTTTTTAGCATGTGCTTAAGTTCTGTGTTCATCCATCCGGGTTTCCTTAAATGCTTTGTATTCTTCCCTCCTTTTGGAATTGTTAACAATTGTGCTTTGAGAATCTCATTTTTCAAGATTCCCCAACCTTCCTGGACATTTTTGTCCTTAAGGATATCCAGCCATTGGATGCCTCCAATTCTCTGTCTGAGTCACTTAAAATATGCGTTTCTGAAATCTAACCTTGAAGTCTGAGTCTTCACAGGTCTTCCTCCTCTAGTTATCCAAAATTCTAAAATAGCATGGTCGCTATCTCCTAGGGTCCCAGCCACTTTTACCTCCTCAACCATTTCCTCCCTGTTTTATAAGGATTATATCCAAGGTAGCAGATCCCTTTGTTTTCTCCCCTACCTTTGGGAAGATAAAGTTGTCAGCAAGAAAAGATAAGAATTTGCTTGACCTGTTAGTTTTATCTGAAAGAGATTCCCAACAAATATCTGGATAGTTGAAATATCCCATGACCACTATGTCATATTTTTTGGAGAACTTGGCCATTTGATGCATAAAGAGTTCATCCATATCTTCAGCTTGCACAGGAGGCCTGTAGTAAATGCCTACAATGGTGTCCTTTCCATTGTTCTCTCATTGTATTCTAACCCAAACAGTTTCCACAGAACTCCCAGACTCTGAAGCTTCCATCTCTGTGCAGATATACACTTTTCAAATATACAATGCAACACCTCCTCCTTGTTTATCAAGTCTGTTTATTGCAAATAAGTTGCATCCTTCTAGTCTTGTATTCCAATCATGTGTATTGTCTAACCATGTTTCAGTGATTCCAATAACATCATATTTCTTCACCTGTGTTAGTAGTTCCAATTCCCCTTGTTTGTTGCCCATGCTTTGTACATTTGTATAGAAACATTTTAGTTTGTGATTGGTTTCTATTCCTCCAATATTTTTATTATTTAGATTTTTTTGTCTTTGTTCTTCCTTTCCACTTCTAATAGCAGAGTTCTCAATATTAGTTGTCAGGTGTATGGCTTTTTCTGGCCTTTTGCTTCCCTTCCCACATTGTTCTAGTTTAAAAATTGTAGGGGATTTCAAGTGACGCCAGCTGTGGTGTTCAGCAACGGGTAGCCGATACTGCTTAAAGGGAACGCTGGGGCTGGTGGTGCTGCAGCTGAGATGGTTCGACTCCCCACAGGTGGAGAGGGGCCCCAGTGCTACCAGAACAGTTTAGGAGGGATGGTGGATGTGAATGATGGTGCAGGAAATGATTGGAGAACACGAGGACTGTAGTTTCTTTACCTTTAATTACAGGTGCAGTTCACTGGTGACAGGTGATCATGGAGGTTAATAAGTAAGCATTTCAGGATCCACCTAGCTGCTTCCTAGGTCATTGGTGCCTTAAGCTCTCTACAAGTTCCTATTGCTGTCTGTCCATTAAATGGAACACTACCTGCATGGCAGGCAGCTTGAGCCTGTTCCCGGTGTCACTTCCTCGTTGTGACCCCAGGCTCTTGTATGCTGTTGTACCTCAGAGTGTCACCTGGGCCCAACTTGCGCAATTCTCCATTACTCGTAGCGTCTCCATTTTTCGTGATCTGGGGTTGGGTGAGGGCTTATTTTTCACTTGCCAAGCTGATGGTTTTAGTTATACAATTTTGGAGCAGATATGTTCTTTTGATCCCCCATTATTGCATTTTAATGCAATTTCGCAGCGACCAAAAAAACATAATTCTGGGGTTTCAGATATTTTTCTCTCTACGCCATTTAGCAATCAGGTTAATTCTTTTTTTGATTGATAGATCGGGCGATGGTGATACCAAATATGTGCATATTTGATTTTTTTTTTAATTATTTTGAATGGTGTGAAAGATGGGTGGTTTAAACTTCTATATTTTTTTTATTTCTTTTCATATTTTTTAAAAACTTTTTTTACTTTTGCCATGCTTCAATAGCCTCCATGGAAGGCTAGAAGCTGGCATAGCCTGGTTGGGTCTGCTACATAAGAGAGATGCTCAACAGACCTCTGGTTGTCATGCCGACACATTGCTGACCCCCGATCACGTGACGGGGGTCAGCGATGCACGCATTTCCGGACCGATGGCTGGAAGCGCTAGTTAAACATTGCTGTCAGCATTTGAAAGTGGCAATTAACTAGTTAAGAGTGGCGGAAGGATCGCGATTCCACCCGCTGCTATTGCAGGCACATGTTAGCTATACAAAACAGCTGACATGTCCCGGCTTTGATGCAGGCTCACCACTGCAGCCCGCATCAAAGCGGGGGTTCTGACCTCGGACATACTATCCTGTCTGAGGTCAGAAAGGGGTTAACCACACACCTGGCATTGCCTGACAGCTCGCTTAGCATGAGGACTAACTCTCAGTCAACTCTGAGGTTGTGGTTACAGCCGCCACTCTCTATACACAGAGAGGTGACTGAACTTGCACTGGCACCTCCGATATGACTGAAACCCAAACACTGCTGAGGGGAGTAAAGTTAATTTCCTCCCAGCAGCAGGGGTTCCAATGCCAGAGTCGAGAAGGTTCACAACGCAATTAACCTGCAGATTAACCCCATAACGGCAGGCTAAAAGTGTTTTTCAAGTGACCAGTTCTCTTCTAAGTGAACATTCAATATATTCACATCACATGGTGTTCTCCCTGAAGTCGCTCGCTACACTTCCAGGTGCAGTGGTCATGAAGAGTCAGCATCCATGCATTAGAGTGCACCCGTAGCCACATTATGTAGCCACCTGCACTGTCAGTTGGAGCACACTATTTTCAAAAGACTGCTGTCAATCTAGTGAAGGGATTGGCATAGCAACATGCGCAGTACTAGTACTGCTCTGGGGCATCTGCATTTGTGCCACGAGCAGTACTAATACGGCGGTGCAATCACCATGGCCCCAAGGTGGGCGCCACGGCGATAGCATGTGGGTGTCAGCTGTATGTGACAGCTTACACCCAGAAGCAATGCCCATAATTGGTGATAGCACCGATATTGGGCATTTAACCCTTCTTTTGATGCTGCCAGCAGTGTTGACAGCGTCATAAAGAAGCGATGCGATCGAGTTGTTCCAGTGGTCTCTATGGAGACCCCCGGCTACAAGATGGCCGTGGGGTCCTTCCGGGTCCTGCAGGGAGGTGGCTTGCGAGTGCCTGCTGAGAACAGGTGCCGGCAAGCCTCCTTCACTGCCTGTGAAGCGATCTGACATGATATAGTGATGTCCCAATCCGGGACAATGTTAGAAAGTTAAAAAAAATATTATAATAATAAAAAATCCCCAAATAAAGAAAAAAATATTAGATATTTCTACAATAAATCCATTTATTTATGTAAATAAAGAAAATAAAAATAAAAGGGCACATATTTGGAATTGCCGCGTCCATAATGACCCGCTCTATAAAACTGTCGCACTAGTTAACCCCTTCAGTGAACACTGTAAAAAAATAATAAAAAACTAGGCAAAAAGCAAGCCACAATACAGCTCCATCAGCAGAAAAATAAAAAGGTTATAGCTCTCAGAATAAACAATGCAAAAATAATTATTTTTTCTATGAAATAGTTTTTAATGTGTAAAAGTGCCAAAACGTGAAAGAAAATATAAGTGAGGTATCACTGTAATCGTACTGAACCGAAGAATAAAACTGCCTTATCAATTTTACCACAGGTGGAACGGTGTAAACGCCCCACAAAAGAAATTCAGGAATTACTTGTTTTTGTTCTGTCATGGAGTCATTCTGACTCCAAAAAATTGGAATAAAAAGTGATCAAAAAATGTCATGTGCCCAAAAATGGTATCAATAAAAACATCAATTCGTCTCATAAAAAACAAGACCTCACTTGACTCTGTGGGCCAAAATATGGAAAAATTATAGCTCTCAAAATGTGGTGATGCAAAAACTATTTTTTGCAATAAAAAGCGTCTTTTAGAGTGACAACTGCCTGCTATAAATATGTAAATCAAACCCCCCTTTATCATCCCCTTAGTTAGGGAAAAAAATAATAAAATTAAAGAAAGTATTTATTTTCATTTTCCCATTACGATTAGGGTTAGGGTTAAGGTTGGGTCTAAAGTTAGGGTTAGGGTTGGGGCTAAAGTTATGGTTAGCGTTGGGGCTAAAGTTAGGGTAAGGGTTTGGATTAGGGTTAGGATTGGAATTAGGGTTAGGGATGGTGTTAGAATCGGGGGTTTCCACTGTTTAGGCACATCAGGGGCTCTCCAAACGCGACATGGCATCTGATCTCAATTCCAGCCAATTTTAAATTGAAAAGTCAAATGGCGCTCCTTCCTTTCTGAACTCTGCCATATGCCCAAACATTGGTTTACCCCCACAAATGGGGTATCAGCATACTCAGGACAAATTGCACAACAACTTTTGAGGTCCAGTTTCTCCTGTTGCTCTTGCGAAAATAAAAAATTGGGGGTGAAAACATCATTTTTGTGAAAAAAGTATGATATTTTTACAGTTCTATATTATAAAACTTCTTTTTTTTTTTTTTTTTTTTTTTTACTTTTAATATTTATTTTATTTTCACAAAGTAACACATAACAACAAAAACATAAATTATTTCCATTACAAATTATAATTACATCACAAAAGAAGAGAGAGAAAAAAAAAATTTTAACAGCTATGTTAAGACAAATAATATTTACTCACAGTCCAGGTTTGCCAAATCTTTGCTACCTTTTTTCTCCTAGTACGAGACTGAGACAACATTAATTCATATTTACAGTTCACATTCAGCTTTTCGGTCAGCTCTTTTAGGGTTGGAGGAGAGGTCTCCTTCCATTTTCTAGCCAACAATATCCGAGCCGCTATCAATATATGTGATATCAACCCTCTAATTTGTTTAGGAAATATTTCCAAACCAATGTGTAAAATCGCCATTGATGGAGTAATTTGCACCATTACCCCCGTAATCTCCATAATCAGTTTCAACACATCACCCCAGAAGGATAAAAGCTTCGGGCACAAGTACCAGATATGTCTCTGGTTGCCTACTAGTCCACATCCTCGCCAACATAAATGGGAGGATTGCGGATTAAATTTTGCAATTCTCTCTGGGCATAGATACCATCTCATTTGAGTTTTCTTTAATTGTTCCACGTGATTTATACAGGCTGACACTCTCTTAACCTCCTTTATGCTATTTCCCTATAGTTTCAATTCTAATACCTCCCCTAACTCTAATTCCCATTTTTTCATATAGGGCAGTTTAATCTCTTCCACTGGATTAACTAAAGCTCTATAAAACACCGATATTCCTTTTATAATTGGACCTACTGTTACTATAAATTTTCCCATCTTTCCCTCTCCCGTAGTACCGGAGTGTCTCGCTATTACAATTTTATTTAGAAAATTCCTAATTTGTAAATACTGATAAAAATATTTTCGTATTCCAGTATATTTATTAGCCAATTGATCAAAAGGGATTACTCCAGTGCTTTCCATTATATCTGCTAAAGTTTGTATACCTGCCCCTCGCCATTGTTGGAGGTTTAAATAAGGAATATGGGGCTCAATGGCATATATTGATAATGTTTCACTTTGAACCCCCAAGTGCTTCACAGAAGTTTTATAATATATGCTATTATAAAACTTCTGTGACGCACTTGGGGGTTCAAAGTGCTCACTGCACATCTAGATAAGTTCCTTGGGGGGTCTACTTTCCAAAATGGTGTCACTTGTGGGGGGGTTTCCACTGTTAAAGGGGTTGTCCACTACTTTCAATTAACCCCCCAATGTATCCCCCCGGGGCCCCTAATGAATTGGGCAATTACCTTGCGTTGCCATTTTCGCCTGTGAGCGGCGCTATTCTGCCTGCTGAGTCTGGGTCACGTGACCCCCAGACTGCAGCCGCTGCTCATTTCCGCCGACGTCACGTCAATTTCCAGACTCTAGAAATTGACGTGACGTCAGCAGCAGGCGTGACCAGCCTCACAGTCAGCAGTCACTCAGCAAGAGTGACTGGGCTGTGGGCGGTGCTGGGGCTGCCTGCAGGGCTGTGCTGGGGGCGGGGCTCTGTGTGCTCACTGCTGTCTGCTGCTGGGATCATGATGTGCGGGCGGGGCTGTGCTGTGGTCGCCAGGGATCTGCCCGCCGGCGCCGGTGTTTTTGTGGACCGGCACCGGTGTCTGCCCGCCGGCTTGTGCGGGGCTCTGCCCGCCGGCTTGTGCGGGACTCTGCCCGCCGGCTTGTGCGGGGCTCTGTCCGCCGGCTTGTGCGGGGCTCTGTCCGCCGGCGTGTGCGGGGCTCTGTCCGCCGGCGTGTGCGGGGCTCTGCCCGCCGGCTTGTGCGGGGCTCTGTCTGCCGGCTTGTGCGAGGCTCTGCCCGCCGGCTTGTGCGGGGCTCTGCCCGCCGGCTTGTGCGGGGCTCTGCCCGCCGGCTTGTGCGGGGCTCTGCCCGCCGGCTTGTGCGGGGCTCTGTTCGCCGGCGTGTGCGGGGCTCTGCCCGCCGGCTTGTGCTGGGCTCTGCCCGCCGGCTTGTGCAGGGCTCTGACCGCCAGCTTGTGCGGGGCTCTGTACGCCAGTTTGTGCGGGGCTCTGCCCGCCGGCGTGTGCGGGGCTCTGTCCGCCGGCTTGTGCGGGTGCCTGCCCGCCGGCTTGTGCCGGGCTCTGCCCACCGGCTTGTGCGGGGCTCTGCCCGCCGGCTTGTGCGGGGCTCTGTCCGCCGGCTTGTGCGGGTGCCTGCCCGCCGGCGATGTGTGTGTGTGTGCCGGCGATGTGTGTGTGTGTGTGTGTGCAGGCATCGTCCGATGGGACCACAAGTCCCATCGGGCTCTGCCTGCTACACTGACAGTAAGTGACACATTAGCCAATGATGGGACAGTAGTAGTCCCATCATCCGGCTAATGTGTTGAATGTAAAAAAAAAAAATACACAGTACATACATACATACATACATACATCACACACCATGAGACGACATGCACCATGCGAAGACATGCTGCATGCGACGACATTCTACATGCGACGACATGCACCATGCGGCGACATGCGCCATGTGACATGCACCATGCGGTGACATGCGACATGCTGCATGCACCATGCGACGACATGCTACATGCGACGACATGCACCATGCGACGACATGCGACATGTACCATGTGACATGCACCATGCGGCGACATGCTGCATGCACCATGCGACAACATGCGACATGCTACATGCGACGACATGCACCATGCGGCGACATGCACCATGCGACGACATGCAACATGCACCATGCGACAACATGCACCATGCGATGACATGCTGCATGCGACAATATGCACCATGCGACGACATGCACCATGTGACATGCACCATGTGGCGACATGCTGCATGCACCATGTGACAACATGCTACATGCGACGACATGCACCATGCGACGACATGCACCATGCGGCGACATGCTGCATGCACCATGCGACATGCACCATGCGACGACATGCACCATGCAACGACATGCACCATGCAACGACATGCACCATGCAACGACATGCGACATACAGTACATACATACATACTACAGACATACAGTACATATAACATAGAGTACATACTCACCATCACTTGTCACTTAGTTCCCCGAAGCCATTGTCACCTGTAAAAAATATTAAAATAATAAACAAACAATATACTCCCTGTCTGCAGAAATCCAATTAAAACGAGTGTCCCACGACGATCTCCCGTGGAGAGCAGGAGCATCAGTTGATGCGACCACTCTCCAGGGGCTCCAGGAACACAATGATGGAAGGTATCCTTCCATCATGTATTCCTCACAAGGTATTCCTACTCCCCTGTGAGAAAATAGTCCCTAGTCTCACTATTGGCATTGCTGGGTGAGACATTTTCCCACGCAGCAATTGCCATAAAGTGAGACCACTGAACTAGAGTAACCTCAGTGATGCACTGCAGTAGCCATTGTCTCCTGTCAGTGTGGCACTGAGGGTCCTATAGAGCAGTGAAATCACCCGATGTCACTGTTCTATAGGGGAGATCGTCGTGGGACACTCGTTATTAATTGGACTACGGCGGAAAGGTAGTATACGGTTTATTATTTTACTTTTTTTTGCAGGCGCTGAAGTATGGTAAGTATGGTTAAATGAAGAATATTAAAATACTTTTTTCCAAATGTGTGTGTGTTTTATTAACCCTTTCTTACTATTGGATTAGTAATGGATAGGCGTCTTATTGACGCCTCTCCGTTATTAACCCGGCTTAATGTCACCTTACAATAGCAAGGTGACATTAACCCCTTATTACCCCATATCCCACCGCTACTCGGGAGTGGGAAGAGAGGGGCTAAGTGCCGGAATTGGTGCATCTTACAGATGCGCCATTTCTGAGGCGGCTGCAGACTGGTATTTGTAGCCGGGGGGGGGGGCAATATCCATGGCCCCTCTCTAGGCTATGAATATCAGCCTGCAGCTGTCTGCGTAGCCTTTCTGGCTATAAAATATAGGGGGACCCCACATCATTTTTTTTGGGGGGTCTCCCTATTTTAATAGCCAGTAAGGCTACGCAGACAGCTGCGGGCTGATATTCATAGCAGGCTACAGATATTGGCGCCGGCCGTCGGCTTTCCCCCTCTGGCGCAGAAAATTGCGCGGGAGCCCACGCCGTTTTTTTGCGCTTCTTTTTTTTCTTTTTAAATTCATCGCTCATTAAGGCCTCTTTCACTCTTGCGTCAGTACGGGTCCATCGCTATGCGTCGGGCCGACGTACCGATGCACGTTGTGAAATTTGTGCACGACGTGGGCAGCGGATGCAGTTTTTCAACGCATCCGCTGCCCATTCTGAAGTGCGGGGAGGAGGGGGCGGAGTTTCTGCCGCAAATGCACGGTAGAAAATGACGGGCGTGCCGGCCAAAAAAATTTTCAATTGAACGTTTTTTTGTGCCGACGGTCCGCCAAAACACGACGGATCCGTAGCACGACGGAGGCGATGTCTGGCCATCCGTCACTATCCGTCGCTAATACAAGTCTATGGGTAAAACGCATCCTGCGAGCACATTTGCAGGATCCGTTTATTTGCACCGGATCGTTTTTTCCGCCAGATCCGTTTTTTTCAACCGGATCCGTTTTTTTCCGCCGGATCCATTTTATTCCACCGGATGGTTTTTTTTCCGCCAGATCTGTTTTTTCTCATAGAGTTGTATTAGCGCCGGATTGCGCCTGGTGGCCACACGTTTAATCCGTTTTTGCAGGATCCGTCAAAAAAGCTGTTTCCACCGGACGGAAAACACATACAGAGGAACGGTTTTTCGGTACGTTGAAAAAATGCACAGCGACGGATCTAGCAAAATACCACACAGTGGTATATACATATATCCTCTTGCCCGCGCTGCTCCTGTCTTGGCGGCTGCAGTCTGCCCGGGACACAGCAGGTGTGTGATGATATGACATCATCGCGCACCCGCAGTGTCAGAGGCAGAGCGGGGAATGATGGGAGAGGGAGCGTCAGCGGACGCTCTCTCCTCCATCATTGCATTGAACTATACCGGCGTCATAGACGCTGGTATAGTTGAATGTGGCGGCGGCACTGGCGGGAGTAGGGGGGAAAGAGTGCAGCGGCCCACTACTGGCACCGGCCCTCCTAGCATTTGCCAGAAGTGCCCGATGGCCAGTCCGGCCCTGGTCACTGCCCACACACTTCCCTCCTCCTGAACTGCAGCGTTTCTCGGACCCTCATCCGCAGCAAAACTGCAGATATTTGTTACATCTCAATTAAAGTGTAAGGCAGGAGTCACACTACAGTGAGATACGGCCGAGTCTCGCAGGTTAAATACAAGCTCTGGCACCGGCACTCCGGAGCGGAGCGTGCGGCTCCATGTATTGCTGTGCGGCCGCACGCTCCGCTCCAGAGTGCTGGTGCCAGAGCTTGGTTTTCACCTGCGAGACTCGGACGTATCTCGCTGTGTGTGATCCCGGCGTAAGTGTGCAGAAACACTGCAGTTCGGCACAAAAGAAGTGACATGCTGCGGAGAAAAAAAAAAAGCTGCGTTTCGGTGCGGCCTTTTCCGCAGCATGTGCACAACAAGTCTGCGGCTCCCATAGACTTACATTGGTTGTGCACAACACTGCGGATTTCATGCAATTCCGTACTGCAAAAAATGCTGCGGATCTGCAATCAAATCCGCAACGTGTGCACACAGTCTTAGCATTTAGTGAACCTAGCAAAAAGGCCAAGCAAAAAACAAGTGTGGGATTGCACTTTTTTTGCAATTTCATCGCACTTTGAATTTTTTTCACATTTTCTACTACACGATATGGTAAAACCAATGGTGTCGTTCAAAAGTAGAACTTGTCCCGCAAAAAATAAGGCCTCACATGGCCGTATTGACGGAAACATTATGGCTCTGGAAAGAAGGGGAGCGATAAACGAAAAAAGCTCCAGGGGTGAAGGGGTTTAGAAACATGGATATGGACATATCTATGGAAATAGATATATAGATATATCTGTATGTATCCATCTATCCCATATCTATCTAATTCTATCTATCTATCTATTTATCTATCTATCTAATATCCATCTATCTATCTATCTATCTATCTATCTATCTATCTGTGTGTAATAGAACAAATGTAATGTAAAAGAGGAGTTGGACAGAAATGACACCACAAATCTTTTTGAAGAGAGAGGAGGGAGAGGAGGGAGGGGTTTGGTTGTGTTTTTGGAGTGGGTGTGCTAGGTTCGGGCTTAGTGGCAGTGCAAAGCATCATGGAACTTGTAGTATTAGGGCACAATAAGGAAGTTGTCGATTAACCTCATGAGAGCTGAATCCAGCACTGAAGATGTGCTGCTACAGCATGATAACAGGTAATATTGCTAAAATAAACACAGTAGATGTTTTCAGTGGCACATAATAGCAAGATTTATGGAAAAAAAAAAAAAACTTTATAGTAGTGGACAACTTCTTTAAGGCATATCAGTGGCTCTACAAAAGCAACATGGCGTCCGATCTCAATTCCAGCCAATTTTGCATTGAAAAGTCAAACTGCACTCCTTCCCTTCTGAGCTCTGCCATCCACCCAAACATTGGTTTATCTGCATATATGGGGTATCAGCGTACCCAAGACAAATTGTACAACAACTTTTGGGGTCCAATTTCTCCTGTTACCCTTAGTAAAATTAAACAAATTGGATCTGAAATAATTTTTTTGTGAAAAATAGTTAAATGTTCATTTTTTTTAAATTCTTGTGAAGCACCTGAAAGGTTAATAAACTTCTTGAATGTGGTTTTGAGTACCTTGAGGGGTGCAGTTTTTAGAATGGTTTCACTTTTGGTCATTTTCTGTCATATAGACCCCTCAAAGTCACTTCAAGTATGAGATGGTCCCTAAAAAAATGGTTTTGCAAATTTTGTTCTAAAAATGAGAAATCGCTGGTCAACTTTTAACCCTTATAACTTGGTACAAAAAAATATGGTTCTAAAATTGTGCTGATGTAAAGCAGACATGTGGTAAATGTTATTTATCAACTATTTTGTGTGATAAAACCCTCTAATGGTATAAAAACTGATTTTCATTTGTTCACAAATAAACGCAAGTGATATCGAATAAATTTTGCAACCATCATAAAGTGCAATATGTCATGAGAAAACATTCTCAGAATCACTGGGATCCGATGAAGCGTTTCAGAGTTATGACCTCATAAAGGGACAGTGGTCAGAACTGCAAAAAAATTTAAAAACTGACCGTCACATCCAAATGCAGACCAAGTGTGAACAGGTGCTGAACCTAGAGTTACCAACTCATATACAATCAAATAAATAAGGTAGCATACAAGACTTGCAAACATGAAATATGAAAATTTAATTGCAATGCTGCACTAGAAATATAAAAAATTGAGAAAGTTTGGCGCGTAAATTGACCAATTCATGTACCTGGGAGCCACAATAAGGCATTTCTCTGTGGAGGGGTAGTGGTCCTGCTGTGATTAAAAACAACTATGGCTAAAAGGCGGAGTGCTCAGTCAGAAGGCTAATGAATTGCATGTTTTGGTGTTACAGTGTGCTGCCTTATTTATTTGATTGTATATGAGTTGGTGACTCTAGGTTCAGCACCTGTTCACACTTGGTCTGTGTTTGGATGTGACGGTCACTTTTTTGAAATTTGTATTCATTAGCCTTCTGACTGAGCACTCCGCCTTTTAGCCATAAGTGTTTTTAATCACTGCAGGACCAAGGTCACACACTGCATGGGTAACATTCCATCACACACAGTTGCTAATGTCCTAGCATCTAAGAGCCCTGATGGTAGATTCTCCGTGACAGCCATTTCTGTACTTCGACCCCCTCCAGCGGGGTGCAAGCTCAAACAGGTAATGAAAATAGACTTTGACCCGGTGGTAAGTCGAGATTGGCTGCAGCCAGAATTATCACTTTTCCCAGCACCTTTCCATCACAGGAGGCCTCTTGTGCCTGGGCCGTCTGGATCAACTGCTGAAACACTCTCTTCTGTGGTGTATGCGGGCTCCACTGTTTCAGGAACACGTTAGTAGACTTGTTAATAAGAAGACTTCCAAACTCCCTGAGTACATTCATTCCCAGTGTGACGTTATGTACTTGCGTGGGGTCGCCTGCAGTTAACACCACTCCCTTGCGGCCCAGGTCTTTGCCGCAGACCTTAATCTGCATCCATGCCATCCCTGTGACCCGGATAGGCAGTTGATTGGGGGCC
Source organism: Ranitomeya imitator (assembly GCF_032444005.1). Classification (NCBI taxonomy): domain Eukaryota; kingdom Metazoa; phylum Chordata; class Amphibia; order Anura; family Dendrobatidae; genus Ranitomeya; species Ranitomeya imitator. The sequence goes on along the minus strand of NC_091286.1, from coordinate 323,050,388 downwards.
GTCAACTTGATCACTGGTCCCCACTCAGGCATCATGGCTTCTGGGAAGTGTCTATTAAAATACGTCTCAGGCATCTTGGTTGCTTGAAAGCCTATACCTACCAGGCAGCATACGGCCCGTCCATCCATTTCGGCCCATACTAATGGACACACTGACACTAAGTTGGTGGGACTACTGGTTCTCCTTTCGGGCTGTTCTGGCTCCGGGAGGCACTGTAGTGGCTGCTCCCATTGCGGGCTGACCAGGACCACATGTCCTAGTTCTCCACAGTGGTAACAAGTTGGGGGCTCTTCCCGACGAGATACTCTTCCACTCTATTGCGAATCTGAGAATGTTCTGCTTCTGGGTGCACTTAACGAGGTCACCTTCCTTTTAGTGTCAGTCAGAATTTTCCTCATGGATTGGATCTCTTTCCATAAATCTTCCACTCATTCTAGTTCAGCAATTAAATTCACAGCCACATCTCCGCTCCAGACCTTCGCCGCCGGGACTGTCACCCCCTGCTCCTGTTCATGCGCGCCTCTCTTCCCACCTCTGCAAAGGTCATGTGTGGGTTCGTGTGCAAGCGTTCCCACAGGGCCTGTTTTATTAATGTATCTCTCTTCCTGGTCACTAACTGGTCTCGTAACACCACGTCAGTCAGTCCTACTCCCAAGCTGTCTTTTCTGACTATGGCATCGTGAATTTCTTGCAATACATTCATATACTGTGTCACCATCCCCTCTCTTTGAAGCCAACTTGCGCAATTCCCCTACATCTGTGGGGTCCCCGTGAGTCTCATCCAGTATTTGCAACACTTTGTCAAGGGTATCCCGTTCCTGGAGGGGCCGCAACATAACTGAATATCTTGCCACCCCCTCTAATGTCATCATGGCGACCTCTGCCTGCAAGGCAGGGACCATAGGGTGCATTCTCATAATTCCTTTTATGCATTCAGTCCAGCTCCATAACATGGTGTTATTCCCATTAAATTTCAGAAGATTGTTTATCATTGCCCCAGAGAGATACTGGCCCTAGGGCCCTCCCCAGATGCTTGGTCTGCCATGTCTGTACATGTAGATTGCATCCTGCCGACTATGCCAAGTGTAAGGATACAGCAGGCACGTAGGATGCAGTAACAGAACATAATCAGAGCAAGGGTTATCAAGGGATTTAATTCTACAGTGGATACTTCACGCAGGGAGAAGTAGAGGGAAATTTTCTGAATACAATGCGTTCAGAGGAAATTGACTTATCAATCCGACGCAGTCCTCAGTGTATTTCCTGGGTGCAAACGGTGACACCAAGACAATGGTGCAGTGGAAATTCGGCCTGGAGAGAATGGTGTCCTGGGTCCTGGAGAAGATGGCGTCTTGGGTCCTGTTGTGGGTGATGTTTCCTTGTGGCCCTGATGCCGGCTTTGGGTCTGGAAGGAGAAGGAATACACAAGGCAATGTCTCTGTCCTGCATGGCGGTTTCCCCTATGTGAGGTCTGTTTAGAAGCTTAACAGGATAAAGTTCACAATGGGTGGTACGACTCTCCGGTCTGCATGGGCGCGAGGCTATGTCCCATACATGGGCCCTTTGTCTCACTGTCAGTGGTGTCAATGATGTCAGTGGTGTCAGCAATATCGGTATATGGCTCTGACGACAGTCTCCATTTATTGCCCTCTGGCCTTTAAGTCTTAGGCCTGCTCTCTCACGATACTCTGCATTAGGAGCACCTACACTGACCTCTTGCGCACTGCACATACCCGCCGTAACTGTCAGATTACTCGCTCACTGCAATTCCCTCAGCTTAGCCACGCACCCTTTTTCTCAACTGCCAGAAACAGTCCAGTGCCTTAAGCTTTCCCCCTGCAACATAGGTGACAGCCACAATGGTTCCGGACCGTGACAGAGGAAGCACCCCTAGCTGGGTTCCTCTCCTTACACATTATATACTATCTTCAGCCCTGTTATGTATAAGTTGGATCCCACTGGTCTACTATGATAGCCAGAAATCCTGCTTAGAAAGCAATAAGCTAAACTACAACTCTCTGTTCTGTCCTGATGCTGATGCACACTCTCCTGAAAAAGTAGAGCACTATGAACAATGCAGTTCTAACCACAAGCCCTATATACTCCTCATACATCTGGATCTGAGTTCCCAGTAGACTCTGAATATGCAAGATCTATTCCTAAATCCACTCCCGGTTCAATAAGATAATATTCGTGCATGATATTATCTTGTCACTTTGGCATATACCATCTAGAAAAAACAGCATAAGAGGAAAAACCTCCACTATTCTAGACAAAAAAACACAAGTACACAGGCAGGGATGCCACATATAGATTATTTGTTTGCATAGTAGTTGTACCAAGCGGCCAATTCCTGATTGTAGGCTTACCTTATCGGTATTATTGCACCTGTGTATTTGCCATCTTTATTTGGGTCTGCTACACCTTAGTTAGTGCAATTGTTTGGAGGCCCTGAACAGGTATGCATCTCTGCCTTTGTATTGGTGTTTTTTTTTCATATACCATCTAGAGTCTAATATATCTACCCAGCTTTTGAAGTTGCTATATAACAAGAGTATACTCTGTGCCTATACTGGGAAACTGAACATAGACACTTTTCACACATCATATGGTACACACATGATAAGCATTTGTCTGATATTTCAATCACATCCATACACACAGTACTTCTGTACTTTCTCGCTCCCCACATCTTATCAAAATGCTCTAGTGCCAATGGACAAAAACATAAATGACATCTATTTGTGGAATATCTTATTGGGTTCACTATATCTTCTAATTCATGTCCTATCTGAGTACCGGGTTGCATACAAAAATGAGCATTTATGTTCACATAGATTGTCTTCACTTAATCTTTCCCATTTCATTAAAATCTTCCACCCGGGACCTTCCTGTAAGTTTTTTCAAGTAACAACTAACCGGAGAGTTTTATCTTGCTCACTGCTTTTAATGAGAAGGCTATTTATACACTGAACACATGTCATTTAGTCTCCATACATCACCAGTGCTGCTTAGTATCCTACAACACAGATTCAGCAATATATCAGGACCGTAGTATAATCAGAACAGTTCAGCACAGCTCTATCAGTACTACTTATCAATTATATCAATTAAGAACTGACAAGTCACAAATAAACTGAACTAATATAATTAGCTAACAAAAGCAGAATAAAAGTAATAAAGAAGGAAAGAAACATATAACAAACATAGAACAAGTATAGCAGAGGAAGCAGAGCAGAATCAAGACACTTCAATTACCATATTAACAGTATCAATAAACATTGACATTGTTATAAACAGACAAATTATGGAAATCATCGCACTTCATAATAAAACAAGAACAATTGTTAACAGCACTTAAAGAAACAACAGAAAAACAAGAGATAACAAATAACAGATACTTTCTTTTACCTGAGGGTTTTCCCATTAGAAATCCCCAAAAACTGTCTCAAGAAAGCCTCCTTTCCTGGAGAGTAAACTGTGTGAGTAATACATCTACTCACTTATCCGGGATCTGGTTTTCTGTTCAGGAGTGAAGCAGTCAATTGTTCAGTCTGAGATGAAAGTCGAAGGGGAATAATATATCTTTCCAAAAAGTCTCCCTTTAATGAATTGATAGGGTGGTGTTTTATATGACAATATCAAAGGGAAATGAGGCATTACACAATAATCTGGCAGAAACATGAGTTATACAATAGGATGTCAAACACATCCTGGGATATGAGATAAATTTAATGAGAAAATGTGGGGGTACTTCCCGTATGTCAATGTTTTCTGGTTCAAAAGTTAAACTTCTCAAGAGAATTTGGCTGAACAAATAGAATTTTTGGGTGATTACAGACCATATTGCTAAAATTTAAAACAACAATATGTCTTTGACAATTTCTGGGAATTAAAAACTGACCGCTGGCCATAAGAATGTCCACACGTAGACAGATGATAACTGTGTACATAGATCATTCATGCATAATACTATTTTCTTGTATTTTATTCAGAATACATTCTGCTCGGATTTGCACCAAATCTGCAAAGACTGCTCAGGCAATGTTAATCAATGGGAATCCAGAATTGGTGTGCACATACTGCTGAAAATTCCACACTGATTCTCAGTGTTTTATTTTCCACAGCATGTCATTTCTTTTTGCGGATCTGCAGCATTTCTGCACCCATTGACTTACATTAAGTCAGTAAAATCCGCAGCTCAACCATAGGTGTAAAAAGGTCTACAGATTAGCTGTGGATTTGAGTGCCAAAAATGCTGCAGAAAGGAAGGAGGAACATTGTGTGGGCGAGGAATATGTGTGTGGGTGGACGCTATGTGTGAGAGAATATGTAAGGGTCTGTCTATAGGTGTCTGTCTGCGGGTGACTGTGTGTGTGCGCGGGTCTTTCTGTGTCTGTCTGTGTGTGTGTGTGGGTGCCTGTGTGTGTAGCCAGGCATTGTCTGATGGGAGTACTACTCCCATTCGGCTATGTCTGATGTCACATATAACAGTGACAGCATGAGTCAATGATGGGACAGTAGAAGTAATAAAATAATAAACCAACATATACTTACCTTTCCGCTGTATTCCATTTAATAATGAGTGTCCCACGGTGATCTCGTGTGTAGAACAGTCACATCAGGTCAGAGGTCACTGGATTTCGTGCTGTCACTTGCGGTACCGCTGTGTGAGAAAATTCTCACACAGCGGTCGTGCTGTAAGTGAGAGTACGAACTCCGGTGAACTCTCAGTGTTTCACCAGAGGCCATGTAGAGCAGTCACATCCCAATGTGACTGTTCTACACGTGAGATCGTCATGGGACACTCGGTGGACAGGGAGTATTTATGTTGATTTATTGTTTTATTTTTGTTTCAGGAGATCGAGGGATTCGGTTATTAGGCGATGCAGTAAGTATGGTTTAGTTAAGATTAATAAATGAGACTGTGTGATTATTTCAAATAAAGGACTTTATTCTGGCTATGTCTTTATTTGCCATATAACTGTAGGATTAGTAATACATACTGTAGGTGTCTAATTGACGCTTTTTCATTACTAATCCGTGAGCTTGATGTCACCAGACAATACACAGGTGACATCAACCCTACAAATATTACCCCACTTGCCACCGCTACAGGGCAAGTGGGAAGAGTGCCAGAATTGGCGTATCTATAAGATGCGCCATTTCTGAGGCAGCTGAGAGTTGATGTTTTTAACATTGGGTGCCAATATACATGGCCCCTTTCCAGTCTATTAATATCAGCCCGCAGCTGTCTGCCTAGCCTTTGCTGGTTCGATTTAATAGGGGACCCCATGTCAGCTTTTTTCTGAGGTTCCACTGCAACCTAGCCAGTAAAGGCTAAGCAAACATCTGTGAAATTGGTTCCTTCCCAGAATATCAGCCCTTAGCCTGTCTATGTGTCTGTCACATATGTGTATATATATATATATACACTGCTCAAAAAAAATCGGAACACTAAAATGCCACATCCTAGATATCACTGAATGAAACATTCCAGTTATAAATCTTTATTCATTTTACATAGTAGAATGTGTTGAGAACAATAAAACATAAAAATGATCAACGTAAATAACAACTAATATCCCACAGAGGTCTGGAGTTGCAATGATGCTTAAAATCAAAGTGGAAAATGAAGTTACAGGCTGATCCAACTTCAGTGGAAATGCCTCAAGACAAGGAAATGATGCTCAGTAGTGTGTGTGGCCTCCACATGCCTGTATGACCTCCCTACAATGCCTGATGTCTGATGAACTTATCTCAGTACCTAATGGCAGTCAGGTTATGTCTGGCAAGCACATGGAGGGCTGTGCGGCCCTCCAAAGAAATGCCACCTCACACCATTACTGACCCACTGCCAAACCGGTCATGCTGAAGGATGTTGCAGACAGCATATCGCTCTCCACAGCGTCTCCAGACTCTGTCACGTCTGTCACATGTGCTCAGTGTGAACCTGATTTCATCTGTGAAGAGCACTGACGGCAAATTTGCCAATCCTGGTGTTCTGTGGCAAATGCCAAGTGCCCTGCATGGTGTTGATCTGTGAGCACAACCCCCATCTGTGGACGTCGGGCACTCAGACCATCCTCTTGGAGTCGGTTTCTAACCGTTTGTGCAGACACATGCACATTTGTGGCCTGCTGGAGGTCATTTTGCAGAGCTCTGGCAGTTCTTCTGTTCCTCCTTGCACAAAGGCTGAGGTAGCGGTCCTGCTGCTGGGTTGTTGCCCTCCTACAGCCCCCCTCATGTCTGCTGGTGTACTAACCTGTCTCCTGGCAGCGCCTCCAGCCTCTGGACACTACGCTGACAGACACAGCAAACATTCTTGCCACAGCTCGCATTGATGTGCCATCCTGGGTGAGCTGTACTACCTGAGCCACTTGTGTGGGTTGTAGAGTCCGTCTCATGCTACCACGAGTGAGAAAGCACAACCAACATTCAAAAGTGATCAAAACATCAGCCAGAAAGCATTGGTACTGAGATGTAGTCTGTGGTCCCCACCTGCAGAACCACTCCTTTATTGAGTGTGTCTTGATAATTGCCAATAATTTCCATCTGTTGTCTATTCCATTTGCACAACAGCATGTGAAATTGATTGTAAAACAGTGTTGCTTCCTAAATGGACAGTTTGATTTCACAGAAGTTTGATTTACTTGGAGTTATATTCTGTTGTTTGTGTTCCCTTTAGGGTATGTGCACACGTTACGGATTTCCTGTGGATCCGCAGCGTTTTTTGCCTTGTAGTAAAACTGCAGGTCCACAAGTGATTGACGGTACAATGTAAATCAATAGGAAAAAAAAATGCTGTGCTAATGGTGTGGAAAGGCTGCGGATTAAAAGAAGTAGCATGTCACTTCTTTTGTGCAGATCTGCAGCATTTTTGTACCCATTATAGAAATCCACATTGGTAAAAACGCAGTAAATCCGCACAAAATCCACAGTAAATCCGCACAAAATCCACCCAAAAAACGCATCAAATCCGCACCTGCATTTTCTGAAAAGAGATGCAGAATCCGCACAAAAAATTCATGAGGCTAATCCGCAACGTGTGCACATAGCCTTATTTTTTTGAGCAGTGTATAATAATGACAAGTAATTTTAATATGGATAAATAAAATATTGGATTTTTTATCTACATTCCTGCTGGATTCATCTTATCCTTCCTCTATACACTATTCCGTGTTCTATTTTGCTGTCTGGATTACATTTCATTGGTATACGAGTTATAACCCTCAAAAAACATATTTAAAAATTTAGGCTGCATGCATACGTTGCAGATTTGTGCATTATTGTCATTTTTTCTCCGAGCGGATTTGTAACAGAACCTGAAGCAAACCTGATGCCAGCAATGTGAATGAGGATCCTGATGTGTCATGCACACGTTGAGTATTTTTGACTTGCAGATGTGGTGTAGAAAATAATCTGCTGCATGTTGATTCTCTGTATTTGCCCTGCGTTTTTTACCATTGACTTCACTTTAATCAAGCAAAAACGTGCATTTTGCAGCTGTGTATTTTTTTCCAAGAGATGGGGAAATTTTTGTGCACATACCCTTATTGGTATTATATTTCTCACCCATAGATTATTCCGTAGTTTGGTGTACATTTTGTTGGTATATGACCCTCAAAAGTGCATAGCCATTATGAGTCTAGGAGTAGCAATGCATGAAAATTTGAATAAAATGTGTATGAGGCCTTCCTTTATGTCTAATACAGGGTCTATCTGAGCCCCTCTGAGTTGACAGTTCTTGCTTCATTCATACATTCAACTAACTTAATTTTAATAAAAAATCAATTTTGGTTTACTGAAATTATATATTTTTTCTAAAATTCTTTTGAAATGTTGCCTTATATATGAGTCATTATACAGGAAAAAATGTTTCTTAACCTTTTTTACTGTAAAATGCAATTTCTTGTCGGTTTGGAATGTTTTTTGCCATTCCTTAACCCCTTCATGACCCAGCCTATTTTGACCTTAAAGACCTTGCCGTTTTTTGCAATTCTGACCAGTGTCCCTTTATGAGGTAATAACTCAGGAACGCTTCAACGGATCCTAGCGGTTCTGAGATTGTTTTTTCGTGACATATTGGGCTTCATGTTAGTGGTAAATTTAGGTCAATAAATTCTGCGTTTATTTGTGATAAAAATGGAAATTTGGCGAAAATTTTGAAAATTTCGCAATTTTCACATTTTGAATTTTTATTCTGTTAAACCAGAGAGATATGTGACACAAAATAGTTAATAAATAACATTTCCCACATGTTTACTTTACATCAGCACAATTTTGGAAACAAAATTTTATTTTGTTAGGAAGTTATAAGGGTTAAAATTTGACCAGCGATTTGTCATTTTTACAACGAAATTTACAAAACCATTTTTTTTAGGGACCACCTCACATTTGAAGTCAGTTTGAGGGGTCTATATGGCTGAAAATACCCAAAAGTGACACCATTCTAAAAACTGCACCCCTCAAGGTACTCAAAACCACATTCAAGAAGTTTATTAACCCTTCAGGTGCTTCACAGCAGCAGAAGCAACATGGAAGGAAAAAATGAACATTTAACTTTTTAGTCACAAAAATTATCTTTTAGCAATAATTTTTTTATTTTCCCAATGGTAAAAGGAGAAACTGAACCACGAAAGTTGTTGTCCAATTTGTCCTGAGTACGCTGATACCTCATATGTGGGGGTAAACCACTGTTTGGGCGCACGGCAGGGCTTGGAAGGGAAGGAGCGCCATTTGACTTTTTGAATCAAAAATTGGCTCCACTCTTTAGCGGACACCATGTCACGTTTGGAGAGCACCCGTGTGCCTAAAAATTTCAGCTCCCCCACAAGTGACCCCATTTTGGAAACTAGACGCCCCAAGGAACTTATCTAGATGCATAGTGAGCACTTTGAACTCCCAGGTGCTTCACAAATTGATCCGTAAAAATGAAAAAGTACTTTTTTTTCACAAAAAAATTCTTTTAGCCTCAATTTTTTCATTTTCACATGGGCAACAGGATAAAATGGATCCTAAAATGTGTTGGGCAATTTCTCCTGAGTACACCAATACCTCACATGTGGGGGTAAACCACTGTTTGGGCACATGATAAGGCTCGGAAGGGAAGGAGCGCCATTTGACTTTTTGAATGAAAAATTATTTCCATCGTTAGCGGACACCATGTCGCGTTTGGATAGCTCCTGTGTGCCTAAACATTGGCGCTCCCCCACAAGTGACCCCATTTTGGAAACTAGACGCCCCAAGGAACTTATCTAGATGCATAGTGAGCACTTTGAACTCCCAGGTGCTTCACAAATTGATCCGTAAATATGAAAAAGTACTTTTTTTTCACAAAAAAATTATTTTAGCCTCAATTTTTTCATTTTCACATGGGCAACAGGATAAAATGGATCCTAAAATGTGTTGGGCAATTTCTCCCGAGTACGCCGATACCTCATATGGGGGGTAAACCACTGTTTGGGCACTCGGCAGGGCTCGGAAGGGAAGGCGCGCCATTTGACTTTTTGAATGGAAAATTAGCTCCAATTGTTAGCGGACACCATGTCGCGTTTGGAGAGCCCCTGTGTGCCTAAATATTGGAGCTCCCCCACAAGTGACCCCATTTTAGAAACTAGACCCCCCAAGGAACTTATCTAGATGCATATTGAGCACTTTAAACCCCCAGGTGCTTCACAGAAGTTTATAACGCAGAGCCATGAAAATAAAAAATAATTTTTCTTTCCTCAAAAATTATTTTTTAGCCTGGAATTTCCTATTTTGCCAAGGATAATAGGAGAAATTGGACCCCAAATATTGTTGTCCAGTTTGTCCTGAGTACGCTGATACCCCATATGTGGGGGTAAACCACTGTTTGGGCGCACGGCAGGGCTCGGAAGGGATGGCACGCCATTTGGCTTTTTAAATGGAAAATTAGGTCCAATCATTAGCGGACACCATGTCACGTTTGGAGAGCCCCTGTGTGCCTAAACATTGGAGATTTCCCAGAAATGACCCCATTTTGGAAACTAGACTCCCAAAGGAACTAATCTAGATGTGTGGTGAGGACTTTGAACCCCCAAGTGCTTCACAGAAGTTTATAACGCAGAGCCATGAAAATAAAAAAAAAAAATTATTTTCTCAAAAATGATCTTTTAGCCTGCAATTTTTTATTTTCCCAAGGGTAACAGGAGAAATTTGACCCCAATATTTGTTGTCCAGTTTCTCCGGAGTACGGTGATACCCCATATGTGGGGGTAAATCACTGTTTGGGCACATGCCGGGGCTCGGAAGTGAAGTAGTGACGTTTTGAAATGCAGACTTTGATGGAATGCTCTGTGGGCGTCACGTTGCGTTTGCAGAGCCCCTGATGTGCCTAAACAGTAGAAACCCCCCACAAGTGACCCCATTTTGGAAACTAGACCCCGAAAGGAACTTATCTAGATGTGTGGTGAGCACTTTGAACCCCCAAGTGCTTCATAGAAGTTTATAATGCAGAGCCGTGAAAATAATAAATACGTTTTCTTTCCTCAAAAATAATTATTTAGCCCAGAATTTTTTATTTTCCCAAGGGTAACAGGAGAAATTGGACCCCAATAGTTGTTGTCCAGTTTCTCCTGAGTACGCTGATACCCCATGTGTGGGGGTAAACCACTGTTTGGGCACATGTCGGGGCTCAGAAGGGAAGTAGTGACTTTTGAAATGCAGACTTTGATGGAATGGTCTGCGGGCGTCACATTGCGTTTGCAGAGCCCCTGGTGTGCCTAAACAGTAGAAACCCCCCACAAGTGACCACATTTTAGAAACTAGACCCCCCAAGGAACTTATCTAGATATGTGGTGAGCACTTTGAACCCCCAAGTGCTTCACAGACGTTTACAACGCAGAGCCGTGAAAATAAAAAATCATTTTTCTTTCCTCAAAAATGATGTTTTAGCAAGCATTTTTTTAGATTCACAAGGGTAACAGGAGAAATTGGACCCCAGTAATTGTTGCGCAGTTTATCCTGAGTACACTGATACCCCATATGTGGGGGTAAACCACTGTTTGGGCACATGTCAGGGCTCGGAAGTGAGGGAGCACCATTTGACTTTTTGAATACGAGATTGGCTGGAATCAATGGTAGCGCCATGTTTCGTTTGGAGACCCCTGATGTGCCTAAACAGTGGTAACCCCTCAATTCTACCTCCAACACTAACCCCAACACACCCCTAACCCTAATCCCAACTGTAGCCATAACCCTAATCACAACCCTAACCACAACCCTAATTCCAACCCTAACCCTAAGGCTATGTGCCCACGTTGCGGATTCGTGTGAGATATTTCCGCACCATTTTTGAAAAATCCGCGGGTAAAAGGCACTGCGTTTTACCTGCGGATTTTCCGCGGATTTCCAGTGTTTTTTGTGCGGATTTCACCTGCGGATTCCTATTGAGGAACAGGTGTAAAACGCCGCGGAATCCGCACAAAGAATTGACATGCTGCGGAAAATACAACGCAGCGTTTCCGCGCGGTATTTTCTGCACCATGGGCACAGCGGATTTGGTTTTTCATATGTTTACATGGTACTGTAAACCTGATGGAATACTGCTGCGAATCCGCAGCGGCCAATCCGCAGCCAAATCCGCACCGTGTGCACATAGCCTAATTCTAAAGGTATGTGCACACTGCGGAAAACGCTGCAGATCCGCAGCAGTTTCCCATGAGTTTACAGTTCAATGTAGACCTATGGGAAACAAAAATCGCTGTACACATGCTGCGGAAAAACTGCACGGAAACGCAGCGGTTTACATTCCGCAGCATGTCACTTCTTTGTGCGGATTCCGCAGCGGTTTTACAACTGCTCAAATAGAAAATCGCAATTGTAAAACCGCAGTGAAATGCGCAGAAAAAAACGTGGTAAATCCGCCATAAATCCGCAGCGGTTTAGCACTGCGGATTTATCAAATCCGCAGCGGAAAAATCCGCAGAGGACCAGAATACGTGTGCACATACCGAAACCCTAACCCTAGCCCTAACCCTACCCCTAACCCTAACCCTACCCCTACCCCTAACCCTACCCCTAACCCTAACCCTACCCCTAACCCTAGCCCTAACCCTAGCCCTACCCCTAACCCTACCCCTAACCCTAACCCTACCCCTAACCCTAACCCTAGCCCTAACCCTAGCCCTACCCCTAACCCTACCCCTAACCCTAACCCTACCCCTAACCCTAACCCTATTCTAACATTAGTGGAAAAAAAAATGTCTTTATTTTTTTATTGTCCCTACCTATGGGGGTGACAAAGGAGGGGGGTCATGTATTATTTTTTTTATTTTGATCACTGAGATAGATTATATCTCAGTGATCAAAATGCACTTTGGAACGAATCTGCCGGCCGGCAGATTCGGCGGGCGCACTGCGCATGCGCCCGCCATTTTGGAAGATGGCGGTGCCCGGGGAGAAGACGGACGGGACCCCGGCAGGATCGGTAAGTATGATGGGGTGGGGGGGGGACCACGTGGGGGGGGATCGGAGCACGGGGGGGAATCGGAGCGCGGCAGGCGTGGAACGGAGCACGGGGGGGCTGGAACGGAGCAAGGGGGGTGGAACGGAGCACGGGGGGGTGGATCGGAATGCAGGGGGGGTGATTGGAGCACGGGGGGGTGATTGGAGCACGGGGGGAGCGGACAAGAGCACGGGGGGGAGCGGAGCACTGGATGGAGGGGAGCCGGAGCAGTGTACCGGCCAGATCGGGGGGCTGGGGGGGCGATCGGTGGGGTGGGGTGGGGGCACATTAGTATTTCCAGCCATGGCCGATGATATTGCAGCATCGGCCATGGCTGGATTGTAATATTTCACCCGTTATAATAGGTGAAATATTACAAATCGCTCTGATTGGCAGTTTCACTTTCAACAGCCAATCAGAGCGATCGTAGCCACGAGGGGGTGAAGCCACCCCCCCTGGGCTAAACTACCACTCCCCCTGTCCCTGCAGATCGGGTGAAATGAGAGTTAACCCTTTCACCCGATCTGCAGGGACGCGATCTTTCCATGACGCCACATAGGCGTCATGGGTCGGATTGGCACCGACTTTCATGACGCCTACGTGGCGTCATGGGTCGGGAAGGGGTTAAAGTTGATAAACGTGTGCGATGATAATGTGTGCAAACTGTAAAGCGCTGCCGAATATGTTAGCGCTATATAAAAATAAAGATTGTTATTATTATTATTATTATTATTATTAAAAGTGTCAGAAGAGTACATCATAAACAGAGGAGAGAGACAAAGGAGTAATCGGGTCACTGTCTGGGGTAAGAATTCCAAGGTCAGAGTGCTTCAAGGCAAAAGGGGTAATACATAAAATCAGAATATCAGAGCACAGAGGAAACACACCACTGAGCTGATGAGCTGACAGTTACACCTGGCCATAGTTCCAACTTTGGTTACTTTCACACTAGTGTCGGTACGGGGCCGTCGCGCTGCGTCGGCCCGACGTACTGACACATACTGTGCAAGCGCCGCACAACGGGGCGGGCAGCGGATGCATTTTTCCAGCGCATTCGCTGCCCCATTGTGAGTTGCGGGGAGGTGGTGGCGGAGTTCCGGCCGCGCATGCGCGGTCGGAAATGGCGGATACAACGCAGCAAAAAACGTTACATGTAACGTTTTTTGCTGCCGACGGTCTGCCACAACACGACGCAACCGTCGCATGACGGTTGCGATGTGTGTCAATGCATCGCAATGCGTCACTAATGTTAGTCTATGGGGAAAAATAACGCATCCTGCAGACAACTTTGCAGGGTGCGTTTGTTATTTAACACAAAACTCAAAAACTTATAATAAATTTGTGGCCAGGAGTGCAATTGTATACCTCCCCCAGTAACAGTGTCCAAATCTCTGGGACAACTCAGGGAACTCCAAAACACATATAACACAAGAGAACGGAGTAATAAAATCCCAAAAATCATGTTCATAAAATGGTATAAATTTTATTTTATTTTTTTTATTGGTCAAAATAAAATTTATACCATTTTATGAACATGATTTTTGGGATTTTATTACTCCGTTCTCTTGTGTTATATAGGATGCGTTTTTTACCCTAAACGTATACGTATTGCGACGTATTCAAAACGATGCTAGTGTGAAAGTAGCCTTGGCCAGCCAGCTAAATGACCAAGCAATCACCCAGAAAGGGTGACACCCAGAGGATTTCCAGCAGGTCTGGCCTAACTAATCTTCATAGACATACAGGTGGGAAAATAAGTCTTTGATACACTGCCGGTTTTGCAAGTTTTCCTACCTACAAAGAATGGAGAGATCTGTAATTTTCATCATAGGTACACTTCAACTGTGAGGGACAGAACTCACACTATTTAAGTAAAACATTTTTGACTAGCAGATCAACGTATGATTTTTGGATGTGCAGTCCATGTCCTTTTTCTACAGTTCATAATATTACATGGTCTGTCCCCTCGTTTGTTTTACTTAGACCAGCACTCATCCCATTTAGTACAGGCGTTTTAAATTAGCAGGAGACTGCAAATGATGTTCTGTTTATTTTTGCTCTCAGTTCACAGTCTGAGAGCTTGTGGAAGATTATTTTTTTGGGCTCCTTTCGCTTGATGTTGCTGCTGTGTAGTGGCCTGGCCATTGTTTCAGTGGTATTGTGCTTATGGGGCGGTTTGGCCTGGCATCTTGAGGACTGTCTTGCAGCATGGGTGCTGTGAGGCACCATGCCACTCACCTTGCTGGTGCACTGTAGTTGCGGAGGTGTTTAGCGCATGGTGCTGCTCCTTTAAGACAATATAAAGTAAGGGACCCACTAAGAGATTTGCAGTAATGTGGCAGTAGGCTTCATAGAGTCCGATCAAAATGTTAAACGTTAAAAATTTATAATTTTTGCGTAGCGACAATGATGTTCTTTTTCTACAATTCAGCTCATGGCTTATAAATGTATAAATGTATTTCTGCATCTTAAAACTACCAATAGATATGTTCAAGCTGTTTCATCTTGAACCTTTTAAACATGCATCAATTATTCTGCTTTTCTACAAAGTCTATTTGTTTCCCGTAAACCAGTTTAGTTTTTATTGGGTTAATTTACTACAATTTTGATTTAGTTTTAAAACATATATTTGCCTTGAATATCTTTTTTTTTGTTTTAGCTTTGTTTTGTTCTTTTTTTGTTGCATGAAGAAGCTATAAATGAACTTGTGAATAAAGTGCATTGGGAGCAATAAAATTGAAATTTTCAATTTAGGATTGATGATTTAATTCTAATTAGTCAGCCATCGAATACGCAGTGTAACTTTCAGATAGGTTAATTAATCTTTTTATCTGTCACAAAATACTAAGTGTGCCAAAATATATAGCTACCATTCATCGAACATATCGTAAAATTTATTGAGCTGATCATAAAAAACAAACTGTGTATATCATTTGTATCCTTGATTTAAAGTTATGTCTCTATGCTGATCATAAAAAAGACCTTTCCATTAAAACACACTCATTAATCTAATGCAATTTTCTTCAGCGAGGCACATAAAATGCTAATAAAATTACATTCTAATAAATGTATACTTAAGTAATTTTTTCAAACGGCTTATGAAATGGTTTGAGCCCCAAGTACGGTATATTATTTTCTAATGAAGACTATACTAGGTTTTACATGTGTTTTTTTTTAACCCCTTTCTGACATCAGATGTAATAACCTGTTCATGTGCCCTGGACCTATTTGACAATAAGACGGATTATTACATCATTTCAATCACCCACGTACACCGGTGGTGTGCGGGTGATTGCTGCCGGGTGTCAGCTAATTCTGACAGCTGACACCTGGCACTAAGTTCCAGGAGTGCTCATGCACCGCTCTCGGCACTTTAATCCCTGAAATGCTGCAATGGAACGTGATCTCAGCATTATGGGAGCCGGCAGAGGGCTGATAGCCCCTCTGCCTTTGGATCTGAGACTCTGCGACGTGACGCAGGATCCCGATTGTTGCCATGTTGAACTGATGTTATCATGACATCAAGGTCACTAGGGCTAGGAAACTTGATGATCATGCACAGTGCATGATCAGCAATTTTCCCTGTCAGTGCAGAGCTGACAGTTCATACAGCATGGGAATGCTGCTGCATCCCCATGCTACACAAGCGATCAGCCCACAATAAATGATATTCCCGTAGTGCAACAAATTAAAAAACTAAAAAAAAATGCTTAAAATAATTCTAAAAATATTAAAAAATAAATAGCTAAAATATATTGTATCTATAAATAAATATTTGTCTGAAAAAATATATATAAACAATAAAAGTGCGCATATTTGGTATTGTAATCTCCGCAATAACCTGACCTAAAAAACTGTCCCACTAGCTAACCCCTGTAGCGAACACTATAAAAAAATATATAAAAAAACAAGGCAAGAAACAATGCTTTATCTTCATACCACCGAATAAAAAGTGGAATAAAACGCGATCAAAAAGGATATAAATAAATATGGTACCGCTGAAAACGTCATCTTGTCCTGCAAAAAACAAGCTGCGATACTGCTCCATCAGCAGAAAAATAAAAAGGTATAGCTCTCAGAAGAAAGCGATGCAAAAATAATTACTTTGTCTATGTAATAGTTTTCATTGTGTAAGAGCACCAAAACATAAAAAATATATAAATAAGGTATCACTGTAATCATACTGACCTAAAGAATAAAACTGCTTTATCAATATTACCACACACAGAACATAAAACCCATCCCCCCAAAAAAAATCATGAATTGCTGCTTTTTGTTAATTCTGCCTCCCTAAAATCCTTATAGAAAGCAATCAAAAAATGTAATGTGCCTTAATATGACACCAATAAAAACGTCAACTCGTCCCACAAAAAAAAGCCCTCACACTCCTACATGACTCTGTGGGCCAAAATATGGAAAAATTGTTGCTATCAAAATGTGGTGATGCAAAAACTATTTTTTGCAATAAAAAGCATCATGTGTGACAGCAGCCAAACATAAAAACCCGATATAAATCTGGCATGGCTGTAATCGCACCCACTCGAAGAATAAAGTCGCCTAATCACTTACACCGCATGATGAATGGCATAAAAAATAAATAAAGCAATTCTTCACCTACTATTGACTTTGTCATTCTGCCTCCCAAAGATCACAGTAAGGCTCGGTGGACATTTATCCTGTGCTCTGCTCTTAGCGCTTGCACAAGGATTTCTGTGTAAAAATCTCTTAAATATGTGATTCAGATGGAACTTCCGGCAGAAGATTTCCTATAATGAAGCAGATGGAGGCACTGTGGACACCATAGCTTTTTAGGATTGCATAAAAATGCTCTTGGCACTTCTGAAAAGAGGGACAATGCTGAACAGAGGCCAGATGGAGTCCAGAATAACTCTGCTGACTCATTATAGTGGCACTCAGATTTAGATGGAAACCCAAAAGTAAGTGCTCAGCGTAGAGTACCAGATAAATTGGATCATAAATGTTATGTAAAATGTTCCCAATAAAAGCTTCAACTCAATCCCCCAAAAAAACAAGCCCTCACTCAGGTCTGTCACCGGAAATATATGGGGCTTCCACGTTACTGGTAGCCCAAAGGCTCTGGAAAAGCGAAACGGCTCCTAACCTGCCATAAGAAATTCAGCAAATTCTCCCCTCTCAAATCCAAATGACCCTCCCTTCTGAGCCTCACAGTGTTCCTACACCACATATTGTGTCCATGTTTGGCATTTCTGAAGTGATGACAGCTCGCCTAACTTATGGGTGCGTGCCTCCAGAAGCACTTACTGGTAACTACATCGCATTGGTCACTATAGCGTACTGGTCACCACAACAGCAGTTTGCAATTTTCACTCGGCAACATTCATGGCTGCTTGTTTCTGGAAAATACCCATGGAGTCAAAATCGTCACTACACCTGTAGATAAATTCACCAAGGGGTACAGTTTCCAAAAAAGGGTCACTTGTGAAGGAATTCTGTTCTTCTAGCAATTAGGGGCTCTGTATATGAAGTCCGCAAATTGTTCTAGGAAAATCTGCGCTCCAAGAGGCAAATAGCACTCCATTCAGTGGAAATTGTGGAACAAATTTTAGTGCCATTTTTACCCACTTCTTGTGTGAAAAATGTAAAATCTGGGGCTAAAACAAAATTTTTCGGTAAAAATAGTTATTTTTTCTTTACTTCTCAATGGTATAAAATTCTATGACACACCCGTGGTGGCAATATGAACACTGCACCCCTAGATGAATTCATTGAGAGGTGTAATTCGTAAAATGGGGTCACTAATGGGGAGTTCTGTTGTTCTGGCACCTCATGGGCTCTCCCAGTGGGTTATGGCACCTGCAAACCATAAAAGTAAAATCTGGAGCTCCTTGCCTTCTGAGCTTTGCACTGTACCTGAAAAATATTTTCCGATTAAATGTAGAGTATTGGCGCAGTCAGGAAAAAGTGGACCTCAGTTTACTATATAAAAAAAAATCCTAGTAGCCCTTACAAAAGTTAAAAAATTTTGAGGAAAAACTAAATTTTAGTGGTAAAAATGTAATTTATTCTTTCCTCACCGCTTAGTATTATGAAATTCTGTGAGGCACATGTGGGGTCACTGTGATCACTGCATCACTAGATGAATTCTAGAACACTATAGACTCCGCTTAAGGGGGTGCATTATACCCTACAGATTCTGCCTATGGGGAGTGCATTATACTAAATAGAGTATGCCCATGGGGAATGCATTATACTATAGAGGCATATGGGGAGTGCATTATACTATATTGAGAACTGGTGCATTAAACTATATAGAGGCTATCTAGGGGGTCATCATACAGTGTTGAGATTACCATACATACCATCATACAGTGCTGCAGTCATTAAACAGTTTGGTGGCTACTAAGGGGTCAGTTTACTGTGTGGGTGGTACTATACAGCGAGGGGTCATTATACTACTATCCCCCACTCCCTCAAGATGACTGGACCATCATTGTAAATACACACCTGTACTTTGTATCTCCCCCACCCCATTGTAGATTGAAAACTCTCACGAGCAGGGTCATCTTATTTTGCTTTAACTATTGTATTATTGTAAACATTGTTACTTATGACTGTTGTGTTTGAAACTGTTAAACAATAAAGCGCTGCAGAATATGTTGGCGCTATATATATAAAGTTTATTATTATCAAACTGGGTATAGGGGAGCTGTTTAGGGGGGAGGTTCGGGACATTATTAAATGTAAAGTGGGCGCTTATTGTGGTAGGGGAACTCGGGATAATTTGGCTGTCATAGGAACACACAGGGCATTATTACTTTCTAGGTTTCTAGTGGGCAAAATGTGGGCACTGTTCTCTAGGGCACTTGCACCTGGAGCTACTATATTCTAGAGGTTTGCTTTTGAATTTAGAGGGCACAGAGAACCACACAGCAGGTGCAGTAATAGGGACACATACGGCAGCAGATTCATTCCAGAGTGAATTTTGATCACTGTGATAAAACCTATCACAGTGATCAAAATAAAAAAAAAAACAGTAAATGACCCCCCCCCCTTTGTCACCCCCATAGGTAGGGACAATAATAAAATAAAGAATTTTTTTTTTCCCCACTAGGGTTAGGGTTAGGGGTAGGGTTAGGGTTAGGGGTAGGGTTAGGGGTAGGGTAGGGTTAGGGTTAGGAATGTGCACACGTATTCTGGTCCTCTGCGGATTTTTCCGCAGCGGATTTCATAAATCCGCAGTGCTAAACCGCTGTGGATTTATCGCGGATTTACCGCGGTTTTTCTGCGCATTTCACTGCGGTTTTACAACTGCAATTTTCTATTGGAGCAGTTGTAAAACCGCTGCGGAATCCGCAGAAAGAAGTGACATGCTGCGGAATGTAAACCGCTGCGTTTCCGTGCAGTTTTTCTGCAGCATGTGTACAGCGATTTTTGTTTCCCATAGGTTTACATTGAACTGTAAACTCATGGGAAACTGCTGCGGATCCGCAGCGTTTTCCGCAGCGTGTGCACATACCTTTAGAATTAGGCCATGTGCACACGGTGCGGATTTGGCTGCGGACCCGCAGCAGTGTTCCATCAGGTTTACAGTACCATGTAAACATATGGAAAACCAAATCCGCTGTGCCCATGGTGCGGAAAATACCACGCGGAAACGCTGCGTTGTATTTTCCGCAGCATGTCAATTCTTTGTGCGGATTCTGCAGCGTTTTACACCTGTTCCTCAATAGGAATCCACAGGTGAAATCCGCACAAAAAACACTGGCTATCCGCGGTAAATCCACAGGTAAAACGCAGTGCCTTTTACCCGCGGATTTTTCAAAAATGGTGCTGAAAAATCTCACACGAAACCGCAACGTGGGCACATAGCCTTAGGGTTAGGGTTGGAATTAGGGTTGTGGTTAGGGTTAGGGGTGTGTTGGGGTTAGGGTTGTGGTTAGGGGTGTGTTGGGGTTAGGGTTGTGATTAGGGTTACGGCTACAGTTGGGATAAGGGTTAGGGGTGTGTTGGAGTTAGAATTGAGGGGTTTCCACTGTTTAGGCACATCAGGGGGTCTCCAAACGCAACATGGCGCCACCATTGATTCCAGCCAATCTTGTATTCAAAAAGTGAAATGGTGCTCCCTCACTTCCGAGCCCCGACGTGTGCCCAAACAGTGGTTTACCCCCACATATGGGGTACCAGCATACTCAGGACAAACTGCGCAACAATTACTGGGGTCCAATTTCTCCTGTTACCCTTGAGAAAATAAAAAAATGCTTGCTTAAACATCATTTTTGAGGAAAGAAAAATGATTTTTTATTTTCACGGCTCTGCGTTGTAAACGTCTGTGAAGCACTTGGGGGTTCAAAGTGCTCACCACATATCTAGATAAGTTCCTTGGGGGGTCTAGTTTACAAAATGGGGTCACTTGTGGGGGGTTTCTACTGTTTAGGCACACCAGGGGCTCTGCAAACGCAACGTGATGTCCACAGACCATTCCATCAAAGTCTGCATTTCAAAAGTCACTACTTCCCTTCTGAGCCCCGACGTGTGCCCAAACAGTGGTTTACCCCCACACATGGGGTATCAGCGTACTCAGGAGAAACTGGACAACAACTTTTGGGGTCCAATTTCTCCTGTAACCCTTCTGAAAATAAAAAATTCTGGGCTAAAAAATTATTTTTGAGGAAAGAAAACTTATTTATTATTTTCACGGCTCTGCGTTATAAACGTCTGTGAAGCCCTTGGGGGTTGAAAGTGCTCAACACATATCTAGATAAGTTCCTTTCGGGGTCTAGTTTCCAAAATGTGGTCACGTGTGGGGGGTTTCTACTGTTTAGCCACATCAGGGGCTCTGCAAACGCAACGTGACGCCCGTAGAGCATTCCATCAAAGTCTGCATTTCAAAACGTCACTACTTCACTTCCGAGCCCCGGCATGTGCCCAAACAGTAGTTTACCCCCACATATGGGGTATCACCGTACTCAGGAGAAACTGGACAACAACTTTTGCAGTCAAATTTCTCCTGTTACCCTTGGGAAAATAAAAAATTGCGGGCTAAAAAATCATTTTTGAGAAAAGAAAATTTTTTTTTTATTTTCATGGCTCTGCGTTATTAACTTCTGTGAAGCACTTGAGGGTTCAAAGTGCTCACCACACATCTAGATTAGTTCCTTTGGGGGTCTAGTTTCCAAAATGGGGTCATTTGTGGGGGATCTCCAATGTTTAGGCACACAGGGGCTCTCCAAACGCGACATGGTGTCCGCTAATGATGGGAACTAATTTTCCATTTAAAAAGCCAAATGGTGTGCCTTCCCTACTGAACCCTGCTGTGCGCCCAAACAGTGGTTTACCCCCACATATGGGGTATCTGTGTACTCAGGACAAACTGGACAACAAAATTTGTGGTCCAATTTCTCCTATTACCATTGGCAAAATAGGAAATTCCAGGCTAAAAAATCATTTTTGAGGAAAGAAAAATTATTTTTTTATTTTCATGGCTCTGCGTTATAAACTTCTGTGAAGCACCTGAGGGTTTAAAGTGCTCACTAGGCATCTAGATAAGTTCCTTGGGGGGTCCAGTTTCCAAAATGGGGTCACTTGTGGGGGAGCTCCAATGTTTAGGCACACAGGGTCTCTCCAAACGCGACATGGTGTCCGCTAACGATGGAGATAATTTTTCATTCAAAAAGTCAAATGGCGCTCCTTCTCTCCCGAGCCTTACCATGTGCCCAAACAGTGGTTTACCCCCACATGTGAGGTATCGGTGTATTCAGGAGAAATTGCCCAACAAATTTTAGGATCTATTTTATCCTGTTGCCCATGTGAAAATGAAAAAATTGAGGCTAAAATAATTTTTTTGTGAAAAAAAAGTACTTTTTCATTTTTACGGATCAATTTGTGAAGCACCTGGGGGGTTTAAAGTGCTCACTATGCATCTAGATAAGTTCCTTGGGGTGTCTAGTTTCCAAAATGGGGTCACTTGTGGGGGAGCTCGAATTTTTAGGCACACGGGGGCTCTCCAAACGTGACATGGTGTCCGCTAAAGAGTGCAGCCAATTTTTCATTCAAAAAGTCAAATGGCGCTCCATCCCTTCCAAGCCCTGCCGTGCGCCCAACAGTGGTTTACCCCCACATATGAGGTATCAGCGTACTCAGGACAAATTGGACAACAACTTTCGTGGTTCAGTTTCTCCTTTTACCATTGGGAAAATAAAAAAATTGTTGCTGAAAGATCATTTTTGTGACTAAAAAGTTAAATGTTCATTTTTTCCTTCCATGTTGCTTCTGCTGCTGTGAAGCACCTGAAGGGTTAATAAACTTCTGGAATGTGGTTTTGTGCACCTTGAGGGGCGCAGTTTTTAGAATGGTGTCACTTTTGGGTATTTTCAGCCATATAGACCCCTCAAACTGACTTCAAATGTGAGGTGGTCCCTAAAAAAAATGGTTTTGTAAATTTCGTTGTAAAAATGAGAAATCACTAGTCAAATTTTAACCCTTATAACTTCCTAGCAAAAAAAATTTTGTTTCCAAAATTGTGCTGATGTAAAGTAGACATGTGGGAAATGTTATTTATTAACTACTAGACTGTGGCCCGATTCTAACGCATCGGGTATTCTAGAATGTGCATGTCCCCGTAGTATATGGACAATCCCCTGCTCATCGCGGCAGACTGTGCCCGTCGCTGATTGGTCGAGGCAACCTTTATAACATCATCGTCGCCATGGCACCCATTATGACATCATCGTCGCTGTGCCCGTTGCTGATTGGTCGAGGCCTGGCGGCCTCGACCAATCAGAGACGCGGGATGTCTACGTCCTTTATGACATCATCGTCGCTATGCCCGTCGCTGATTGGTGGATTGGTGGGATTTCTACGTCGATGCTGTGCCCGTCGCTGATTGGTCAAGGCCTGGCGGCCTCGACCAATCAGAAACGCGGGATTTCCAGGACAGACAGAAAGACAGACAGATAGAGAGAAAGACAGACAGACGGAAAAACCCTTAGGCAATTATATATATAGATTTTGTGTCACATAACTCTCTGGTTTAACAGAATAAAAATTCAAAATGTGAAAATTGTGAAATTTTCAAAATTTTCGCCAAATTTCCGTTTTTATCACAAATAATCACAGAATTTATTGACCTAAATTTACCAATAACATGAAGCCCAATATGTCACGAAAAAACAATATCAGAACCGCTAGGATCCATTGAAGCGTTCCTGAGTTATTACCTCATAAAGGGACACTGGTCAGAATTGCAAAAAACGGCAAGGTCTTTAAGGTCAAAATAGGCTGGGTCATGAAGGGGTTAACATGCCCTTTTCCTATAGTGGTGATTGACAACACTCCTCTAGAGCATGGGTGCATTTCTCAAAAGGTCACCGGGTTTCCACTCACTGTGAATATGGAACACCAAGAATCTTTAGATTTGTTTGTACTTGATAAATTGCCTATTCCAGTTGTTCTGGGGTTTTCCTGAACAACAAGTATGGTAAGATCCTGGGGTCAGTAGTGTTATGAGAAATGTTGTGATGTACACATTGCTGCTTTGGTGAAAAGTGAGCTACCTGAAGCCATTCAGGAATTTGGGAAAGTATTTTCACAGGTGGAGTCACAAGTTCTACCACCTCATAGAGATTACGATTGCGCTATTGAGTTCGTCCCGGATGCTACTCTCCCTAAGAGTCATTTATGTAATCTGGCGATTCCCGAGAGGGAGGCCTTAAAGGAATACCTGCAGACTAGTCTTGCTGCAGGTCATATAAGACCCTCTAAATCCCCTGTGGCTGTGGGAATCTTTTTTGTAAAAAAAAAAAAGATGGGGGTGTTAGGCCGTGTTTGGATTTTAGGGAGATTAATAAGATCACTGTGTGCATTCATTAGCCCTTGCCGCTAATTCCGGATTTGTTTAACCAAATAGTAGGAGCCAAATGGTTCTCTAAGATCGATTTCCGTTGGGCATACAATTTGCTTTGGGTAAAAAAAAGCGATGAATGGAAAACAGCCTTTAATACCCTTGAAGGTTATTTTGAGTGTCTAGTAATGCGTTTTGGCCTTACAAATGCTCCAACGTTCTTTCAAAATTTCATTAATGATATTCAGAGGCCGTTGATCGGTAGGAGTGTTATTGTTTATTTGGATGATATTTTGATCTACTCGCCCGATCTGGAGTTGCATTGGTAGAGAGTCCGCGAGGTTCTGCAGATTCTGAGAGAAAACACACTCTTTACTAAACTGGAGAAATATGAGTTTGCGGTACAGAAAATTAGTTTTTTGGGGTACTTTGTATCCAGTCATGGTTTTGAGATGGATCCGGTGAAAGTTCAGGCAATATTGGAGTGGCCTATACCTGAGTGCTTGAAGTTGATTCAGAGATTCTTGGGGTTTGCTAATTATTATAGAAAATTCATAAAGAATCTTTCTGTTTTCGCAAAACCTCTTACTGATCTGACTTAGAAGGGTTCCAATACTCACTTTGCTAAAATCTATTTCATCTCTGTGTTTGTATTTTCATCTTAACTCACAGTCATTATATGTGGGGGGCTGCCTTTTCCTTTGGGGAATTTCTCTGAGGCAAGGTAGGCTTATTTTTCTATCTTCAGGGCTAGCTAGTTTCTCAGGCTGTGCCCGAGGCGCCTAGGTCTGGTCAGGAGCGCTCCACGGCTACCTCTAGTGTGGTATGATAGGATTAGGGATTGCAGTCAGCAGAGTTCCCACGTCTCAGAGCTCGTCCTATGTTAGTAACTATCAGGTCACTTTGTGTGCTCTTAACCACTAGGTCCATTGTGGTTCTGAATCACCTGTTCATAACAGTACTGGAGGCCCAAAGTACTAATGCTTCTCAATAGAGGGAAAAGAGAAGTTCTGAGACCATTTTTTTTCTCTGTACTGTGTTTTGTCTTTCTTTTCCCCTAGACATTTGGGTGGTTCAGGGCACAGGTGTAGTGATGGACATTAAAGATCTGTCTTCTTGTGTGGATCATCTCACTGCAAGAGTACAAAATATTCAAGACTTTGTGGTTCAGAATTCTATGTTAGAGCCAAGAATTCCTATTCCTGATTTGTTTTCTGGAGATAGAGCTAAGTTTCTGAGTTTTAAGAATAATTGTAAACTGTTTCTGGCTTTGAAACCCCGCTCCTCTGGTGACCCAGTTTAACAAGTTAAGATCATTATTTCTTTATTACGTGGCGACCCTCAAGACTGGGCATTTTCCCTTGCGCCAGGAGATCCTGCATTATGTAATATTGATGCGTTTTTTCTGGCGCTCGGATTGCTGTATGATGAACCTAATTCAGTGGATCAGGCAGAGAAAAATTTGCTGGCTCTGTCTCAGGGTCAGGATGAGGTAGAGATATATTGTCAGAAGTTTAGGAAGTGGTCTGTGCTCACTCAATGGAATGAATGTGCGCTGGCAGCAATTTTCAGAAAAGGTATCTCTGAAGCCCTTAAGGATGTCATGGTGGGATTTCCTATGCCTGCTGGTCTGAATGAGTCTATGTCTTTGGCCATTCAGATCGGTCGACGCTTGCGTGAGCGTAAAACTGTGCACCATTTGGCGGTATTATCTGAGCATGGACCTGAGCCTATGCAGTGCGATAGGACTTTGACCAGAGCTGAACGGCAGGAACACAGACATCAGAATGGGCTGTGTTTTTACTGTGGTGATTCCACTCATGCTATCTCCGATTGTCCTAAGCGCACTAAGCGGTTCGCTAGGTCTGCCACCATTGGTACGGTACAGTCGAAATTTCTTTTGTCCGTTACTTTGATCTGCTCTTTGTCATCCTATGCTGTCATGGCATTTGTGGATTCAGGCGCTGCCCTGAATTTGATGGACTTGGAGTATGCTAGGCGCTGTGGGTTTTTCTTGGAGCCCTTGCAGTATCCTATTCCATTGAGAGGAATTGATGCTACGCCTTTGGCCAAGAATAAGCCTCAGTACTGGACCCAGCTGACCATGTGCATGGCTCCTGCGCATAAGGAGGATATTCGCTTTTTGGTGTTGCATAATCTGCATGATGTGGTCGTGTTGGGGTTGCCATGGCTACAAGTCCATAACCCAGTATTGGATTGGAAATCAATGTCTGTGTCCAGCTGGGGTTGTCAGGGGGTACATGGTGATGTTCCTTTTCGGTCTATTTCATCATCCACCCCTTCTGAGGTCCCAGAGTTCTTGTCAGATTACCGGGATGTATTTGATGAGCCCAAGTCCAGTGCCCTATCTCCGCATAGGGATTGTGATTGTGCTATCGATTTGATTCCTGGTAGTAAGTTTCCTAAGGGTCGACTGTTTAATTTGTCTGTGCCTGAGCACGCCGCTATGCGGAGTTAAGTAAAGGAATCCTTGGAGAAGGGTCATATTCGCCCGTCGTCGTCGCCATTGGGAGCAGGGTTCTTTTTTGTGGCCAAGAAGGATGGTTCGCTGAGACCTTGTATTGATTACCGCCTTCTAAATAAAATCACGGTCAAATTTCAGTACCTCTTGCCGCTGCTGTCTGATTTGTTTGCTCGGATTAAGGGGGCTAGTTGGTTCACCAAGATAGATCTTCGTGGTGCGTATAATCTTGTGCGTATTAAACAGGGCGATGAATGGAAAACAGCATTTAATACGCCCGAGGGCCATTTTGAGTACCTGGTTATGCCATTCGGGCTTTCTAATGCTCCATCAGTGTTTCAGTCTTTTATGCATGACATCTTCCGAGAGTACCTGGATAAATTCCTGATTGTATACTTGGATGATATTTTGGTCTTCTCGGATGATTGGGAGTCTCACGTGAAGCAGGTCAGAATGGTGTTCCAGGTTCTGCGTGCGAATTCTTTGTTTGTGAAGGGGTCAAAGTGTCTCTTTGGTGTTCAGAAGGTTTCATTTTTGGGGTTCATTTTTTCCCCTTCTACTATCGAGATGGACCCTGTTAAAGTTCAGGCCATTTATGATTGGACTCAGCTGACATCTCTGAAGAGTCTGCAAAAGTTCCTGGGCTTTGCTAATTTTTATCGTCGCTTCATCAATAATTTTTCTAGTATTGCTAAACCGTTGACTGAGTTAACCAAGAAGGGTGCTGATGTGGTCAATTGGTCTTCTGCTGCTGTGGAAGCTTTTCAAGAGTTGAAGCATCGTTTTTCTTCTGCCCCTGTGTTGTGCCAACCAGATGTTTCGCTCCCGTTCCAGGTCGAGGTTGATGCTTCTGAGATTGGAGCAGGGGCTGTTTTGTCGCAAAGAAGTTCTGATGGCTCGGTGATGAAACCATGCGCCTTCTTTTCCAGGAAGTTTTTGCCTGCTGAGCGTAATTATGATGTTGGCAATCGAGAGTTGCTGGCCATGAAGTGGGCATTCGAGGAGTGGCGTCATTGGCTTGAAGGAGCTAAGCATCGCGTGGTGGTCTTGACTGATCACAAGAACTTGACTTATCTCGAGTCTGCCAAACGGTTGAATCCTAGACAGGCTCGTTGGTCGCTGTTTTTCTCCCGTTTTGACTTTGTGGTTTCGTACCTTCCGGGCTCTAAAAATGTGAAGGCGGATGCCCTGTCTAGGAGTTTTGTGGCCGACTCTCCGGGTTTGTCTGAGCCGGCGGGTATTCTCAAAGAGGGGGTAATTTTGTCTGCCATCTCCCCTGATTTGCGGCGGGTGCTGCAAAAATTTCAGGCTAATAGACCTGACCGTTGCCCAGCGGAGAAACTGTTTGTCCCTGATAAATGGACGAGTAGAGTTATCTCTGAGGTTCATTGTTCGGTGTTGGCTGGTCATCCTGGAATCTTTGGTACCAGAGATTTGGTGGCTAGATCCTTTTGGTGGCCGTCTCTGTCGCGGGATGTGCGTTTGTTTGTGCAATCCTGTGGGATTTGTGCTCGGGCTAAGCCCTGCTGTTCTCGTGCCAGTGGGTTGCTTTTGCCCTTGCCAGTCCCGAAGAGGCCCTGGACACATTTCTCTCTGGATTTTATTTCGGATCTCCCCGTCTCTCAAAAAATGTCGGTCATTTGGGTTGTTTGTGATCGCTTCTCTAAGATGGTCCATTTGGTACCCTTGTCTAAATTGCCTTCCTCCTCTGATATGGTGCCATTGTTCTTCCAGCATGTGGTTCGTTTACATGGAATTCCGGAGAACATCGTTTCTGACAGAGGTTCCAAGTTTGTTTCGAGGTTTTGGCGAGCCTTTTGTGCTAGGATGGGCATTGATTTGTCTTTTTCCTCGGCTTTCCATCCTCAGACAAATGGCCAGACTGAACGAACCAATCAGACCTTGGAAACATATCTGAGATGCTTTGTTTCTGCTGATCAGGATGATTGGGTGTCCTTTTTGCCTTTGGCTGAGTTCGCCCTTAATAATCGGGCCAGCTTGGCTACTTTGGTTTCGCCATTTTTCTGCAATTCTGGTTTCCATCCTCGTTTCTCTTCAGGGCAGGTTGAGTCTTCTGACTGTCCTGGTGTGGATACTGTGGTGGATAGGTTGCAGCAGATTTGGACTCATGTGGTGGACAATTTGACATTGTCTCAGGAGAAGGCTCAACGTTTCGCTAACCGCAGGCGCTGTGTGGGTCCCTGACTTCGTGTTGGGGATTTGGTTTGGTTGTCATCTCGTTATATTCCTATGAAAGTTTCCTCTCCTAAG
The DNA here is from genome assembly GCF_032444005.1 of Ranitomeya imitator. NCBI lineage: Eukaryota > Metazoa > Chordata > Amphibia > Anura > Dendrobatidae > Ranitomeya > Ranitomeya imitator. The sequence continues at coordinate 323,021,345 of NC_091286.1, read as the reverse complement.
TTTAAGCCTCGTTTCATTGGTCCGTATAGGATTTCTGAGGTTCTTAATCCTGTGTCTTTTCGTTTGACCCTTCCAGCTTGTTTTTCCATCCATAACGTATTCCATAGGTCATTGTTGCGGAGATACGTGGCACCTGTGGTTCCATCCATTGATCCTCCTGCCCCGGTTTTGGTTGAGGGGGAGTTCGAGTATATAGTGGAGAAGATTTTGGATTCTCGTATTTCGAGATGGAAACTCCAGTACCTGGTTAAGTGGAAGGGTTATGGTCAGGAAGATAATTCCTGGGTCTTTGCCTCTGATGTTCATGCTGCCGATCTGGTTTGTGCCTTTCATTTGGCTCATCCTGGTCGGCCTGGGGGCTCTGGTGAGGGTTCGGTGACCCCTCCTCAAGGGGGGGTACTGTTGTGAATTCTGTGGTCAAGCTCCCTCCTGTGGTCATGAGTGGTACTTCGGCTGGTTCTGTCTATGAGCTTCCTCTGGTGGATGTGAGTGGGGCTGCGGCTTCTGACTTTCCTTCCTCAGGTGACGAGGTTAAGTCGTTAGGTGCTGCTCTATTTAACTCCACCTAGTTCTTTGTTCCTGGCCTCCAGTCAATGTTCCAGTATTGGTCTTGCTTTCTCCTGGATCATTCTTGTGGCCTGTCTGCCCTGCATAAGCTAAGTTTTGCTTGTGTTACTTTTGTTTGCTATATTTTCTATCCAGCTTGCTATATTGGTTTTTCTTGCTTGCTGGAAGCTCTGAGACACAGAGGGAGCACCTCCGTACCGTTAGTCGGTGCGGAGGGTCTTTTTGCCCCCTCTGCGTGGTTGTTTGTAGGTTTTTGTGCTGACCGCAAAGCTATCTTTCCTATCCTCGGTCTATTCAGTAAATCGGGCCTCACTTTGCTAAAATCTATTTCATCTCTGTGTTTGTATTTTCATCTTAACTCACAGTCATTATATGTGGGGGGCTGCCTTTTCCTTTGGGGAATTTCTCTGAGGCAAGGTAGGCTTATTTTTCTGTCTTCAGGGCTAGCTAGTTTCTCAGGCTGTGCCGAGTTGCATAGGGAGCGTTAGGCGCAATCCACGGCTACCTCTAGTGTGGTATGATAGGATTAGGGATTGCGGTCAGCAGAGCTCCCACGTCTCAGAGCTCGTCCTATGTTAGTAACTATCAGGTCACTTTGTGTGCTCTTAACCAATAGGTCCATTGTGGTTCTGAATTACCTGTTCATAACATGCTGCAATGTTAAAGCATCATCATTAAAGCAGCAGCTCAGACATATGTGTGGGTTGTTTTTCAGGAAGCTCTGCACCACCAAGTTCAGTACATGCACCAGGCAAGGGATCTGCTTCAAACTGGCTCTGCCCAGAGCTGCTACGACATTTCACCCGTTATCGCACACCACCGGGCCGGGCTTTAGGTTTTCTGGCATCAACCTCTCATCTATCTGCTGTTTTATTCCAGTACACATCTCCTGCATATTGTTGGATTTCTCCCCCAAACATAGGAGTTTAAGAACAACCTGTTGTCATTTCTGGCTGTGCTGAAGTTGGTGATGCAGGTCTTACTGTGACCAAATGAGGAAGCAATCTGGACAGATAAATTTCTAGATATCCTAAGTGGCGGTAGGACATGAGATAAAATGCTTTCTGCCTCTGTTCCAGCCACCACTACATTTACATAGTTGGCAGTTAGGGAGATGTAACGTTTCTGGCTGTGCTTACTGGTCCACATACTGGTGGTTATGTGCACATTGCCACTAATGTTGTTGCACAGTGCATGCCTGATTTTGTCCAAAACATGTGTGTGTAGGGCATATATGGCATACCTGAAAAAATAGTGGTGGCTGGGAACAATGTACTGCGGGAGAGCCATCGCCATCAGTTTTTTAAAGCTGTCCATTTCCACCAGCTGGAACAGCAAAATTTCAAAGGCGAGTAATTTGGAAATGCTGTAATTGAGGATCATCTCTTGTGGGCAGCTGGGGGGTATCTCCTCTTTATCTCAAGGGTTTGGGGGATGGAAACCTGAAAACTTCCATGGGATGGTATGGAGATGTTTGGTAACACTTGTGGTGGTGATGTTGGTGCTGTCACATCCTCTCTGTCATGGCTAGGACATGGTTAATGTCCTGTTCTCTCAGGGTTAATTTTGCTGGCCTTTGGATCTGGGAGGGGTATTTATTCTTACTCCAGACTAGGATTCCCTGTCAGCTATACTTTCATCTTGTCTGTGTGCCTGACCCCAGGAGTATGTGCTCAGTTTGTAATTGCGTTCCTTGCTCTCCGTGCTTTACTCTGCTCGTTTGTTCTTTTGGATTTCTGACCTCTGGCTTCTCTTCTGACAATCCCCTGTCTCTCCCCTTTGACAGCTTGTGATCTATTGGTTCTGATCTTAGCTTGTTTGACTACTCTCCTGTGTGTATCGTCTCCTCTGCATCATGGCATCTGACTCCACCCCCGATCACCTCTCACTCTGTCACATGGTTCAGGTCATGTTTGTTACCTGGTTAGAAACCCGGCACTTTGCTTAGCTCCCTTGCTGCTGTGTGCAGCTCTCCCCGCAGCAGTAATACCCAGAAGTTGTGACATTATAGCTGACCGTACAGTCTTTTCCCTGGTGGGGAGGTGTTAGTATGCTATGGATTCGGTTCCGGTTCTCATGGGGCAGGTTAATGAGCTCTCCCAGCTCATGTAGAAGCTGTCCATGGAACAGCAAGCCCTGGTCCACTCGCACCAACAGGTGCAGAGAGATGTGGTAGGTGCTTTACAGGGGTCTGCTCTGTTGGGGTTCCGGGATGAGGGCCCACTGATGTATCTCTAGCGGACCCCAAGCCACCAGTAAAGTTACCTGACAATTTGTTCTGGAGATAAAACATTGTTTAGGGTCTTCAAGGAGGGATGCAAGCTGTTTTTCGAATTGCATCCCTGGGCCTCTGGAAATGAAAGGCAGAGGGTGGGGATCGTAATGTCCTTGCTAAGGGGGGCTCCACAGGCATGGGCTTTCTCTCTTTTCCTTTGCTTCTGAACATATTTCTGTCAACCTCTTCTTTGAGGCTCTAGGGCACATTTACGATGAGCCTTATAGAGTGCGACAGGCAGAGGATATGGTTATGAGTGTGACACAGGTGAGGTACTCCTCTGAATGGTTCTGCTTACAGTAGAATTTACAAACTGGGCAGCCGAAGTATCTTGGAACGCCACCGCCCTGAGGGGGTTGTTCTGCAAAGGTCTGTCTGACTATCTAAAGGATGGTCTGGCATTACATCCTCCTCCTGATACCCTGGAGGCCACCATGACACAGGTGGTCCGGATGTACCGGAAACTCTGTGCTAGAGGAGTGATGCAACAAGAGACTTCCTTGTACTCCAAATTGTGTGACACTGCACCTGTATCTGAGCCCATGGAGATTCAGTCAGTCTCGGTTGTGGAGAAAGAGAGTATGTACCATAGAGACAACCTACTATGCTTTCACTGGGGAGCCTCTGGACATTGGAAAAGGAACTGCCCCTCCTGACCTTCGTCAGTGAAACCGTTAGAGAAACAACTGAGTCTGGGCAACAATCAAGGAGGTACATTTTTTTCGCTTGCAAAAAATTGTGCTCCAGATGGAATTGGAACTTGCTGGCGGTCCTGTGGTAACCACCGCCTCTGTTGACTGCAGTTCTTCCATGAATTTGATTGATGCCCAAGTTGTGACTTGTAATAAGATAGGGACAGTCAGGCTGAAAGACCTTGTTAAAGTTGTGGCTGTTGATTCATCTCCTCTTACCCGGGATGGAATTTGTTTCAGGACTGATGTCTTTTCTCTGAAAGTGGGTTCCACTCACATGGATAAATTAAATTGTTTCGTTATGAATAATCTGCCTGCAGGACTGGTATTGGGGATACCCTTGCTAGAACACCACAATCCTGTCATTGATTGGGTGGCGAGGGAAAACACTCAATGGAGCTGTAAGGATAATGGTCTGTGTTGTAACCTGGGACCTTTTGTTAGTCCTGTAAAGTCTGTATCTGTGTCGTCTGCGGGTCTTGAGGGTATTCTGGAGTACCTGAAGGACTTCGAAGACGTGTTTTCCGAAAGTGAGGCTGAGGCGCTTCCACCACATCGACCTTGTGATTGTGCTATTGATTTAGTCCCAGAAGCCAAATTACCCAAGGCTCGTCTGTACAATTTGTTAGGGCCTGAGCGCCAAGCCATGAAAGAGTACATCACAGAGAACTTCCGCAAAGGGCATATTTGGCCCTCTGTCTCACTCATGGCAGCAGGGTTTTGCTTTGTGAAGAAGAAAGATGGTGGTTTGCGACCATGCGTCGACTTTCGGGAACTGAATAAGATTATTGTGAAGAACACGAACCCTCTTCCTCTGATTCCCAATTTGTGTAATCAACTCACGGGGCCAAATGGTTTTCTAAGCTTGACTTATGAGGGGCTTATAACCTTATAAGGATCCGGGAGGGAGATGACTGGAAAACAGCATTTCTGACGACTGAGGGGTTGTTTGAAAATTTGGCCTTCGGTCTCACAAATGCCCCTGCTGTTTTACAGAATTTCATTAATGCTGTTTTTTCTGACTTAATTGGGCACTATGTGGTCATTTACCTGGATGGCATCTTGATATACTCAGAGGACAGTCAGTCACACTTACACCATCTATGTTCAGTTCTTATGAGACTCAGGGAGAACCATTTATACGCTAGGCTGGAGAAGTGTTAATTTTTTATGCAATAACTGTCTTTTCTGGGTTTATTTATATCAGGGGAGGGATTCCACATGGATCCGGGGAAGGTTCAAGCCATTTCAGATTGGGTGCAACCTCATGACCTGAAGGGGTTGCAACGATTCCTGGGCTTCGCTAATTACTACAAGACAAAGGGGGTAATTGATCGCTTGCGCTGTTAAATGTACATACAATTGCGCTTCAGAATTATGCCTGAGGGCAACACGCTGGATATGGGAAGTCAAAAAGAACGTAATAGGGTAGTCAGGCATTATTCTGAAGCGCAATTGTATGTACATTTAACAGCGCAGGCAATCAATTACCCCCTTTGTACTATTTACTTCATACACAGGGTACTGCACAGACCCTGTTTCATCGCCAGCAGCTATACTTGGTTTCACCTAGTATATATTTATTTTCCCCCTCCTCACCTCTCCTCTGTTTTAGCCAAGTGCCAGTGTTTACTGATCTAATTACTACAAGATGTTTATTAAAGGGTTTTCACAGGTGGTGAAACCCTTGATGGACCTCACTCTCAAAGGGGCGGATGTAAAAAATTGTTCCATGGACGCAAAAAATTATTTCCAGACACTGAAGAAATGTTTTACTTCAGCACTCGTGTTGATACAACCTGATCTGTCAAGACCTTTTATCGTGAAGCTCGACGCTTCGGAGGTGGGGGTGGGAGCAGTGTTGTCCCAGGGTCCATCCACCCTTACTAACTTTAAACCCTGTGCCTTTTTCTCGAAAAAATTCTCTTCGGCTGAGAGAAATTATGATGTCGGCAACAGGGAATTGTTGGTGGTTAAATTGGCCTTAGAAGAATGGAGGCATTTTCTGGAGGGGGCTGTTCATCCCATTATGGTCATCACTGATCATAAAAACCTAGCCTATATCGAGTCGGCAAAGAGATTGACCCCCAGACAGGCTCGTTGGGTTTTTTCTCAATTACATTTTACCATTACGTTCTGACCAGGGTCTAAAAATGTAAAGGCAGATGTCTTATTCCGAAGTTTTGATTTGGTGTCCCCTCCAGAACCTCCTTCCTCCATTCTTCAACCGGGAGTGGTTGTGGCAGAAGTTTCATCTGAGTTACAGAGAGAGATTTTGGAAGCACAAGCTCCCAGGAATAAACCCCCAGGTAAATTGTGTGTACCCAAACATTTCCATCTCACACTCATTCAAGAATTTCATGATTCTGTGTTAAGTGCTCATCCTGGGATTACAGCTACCCAGGGGGCAGTAGCTAGGAGTTTTTGGTGGCCCTCTACGGGTACTGATATCAAAAGGTTTGTAAATACTTGTGGGGTGTGCGCTCGCTCTAAGAGTTCTCAGATCCGGCCAGCCGGGAAATTGGTACCTTTGCCAATTCCGGATAAACCATGGACACAACCTGTCCATGGACTTTATCACTGATCTTCCATCTTCCAACTCAGTAGTATGAGTAGTGGTTGATAGGCTTTCGAAGCAAACTCACTTTGTGCCGTTACCTTCTGCTGAAACCTTGGCTTGCTTGCTTATACAGCACATAGTCTGGTTGCATGGGGTACCTGTGAATGTGGTGTCTGACAGGGGTGTGCAGTTTGTGGCCAGGTTTTGGAGGGCTTTTTGTAAGAAGTTGGGGGTTATGTTGTCTTTCTCCTCTGTTTATCACCCGGAATCTAACGGACAGACTGAAGGCAGGAATCAGTCATTGGAACATATTTTGAGATGCCTGGCCTCTTCCAGACAGGGAAACTGGAGTGAGGTTTTGCCCATGGCAGAATTTGTGCTCAACTGTCATATTAATCAGTCTACTGGTAAAACTCCCTTTCAGGTCAATTATCAGTTTGTTCCGTAGTTTGGAGAATTTTCCCACATGGATTCTGATTGCCCTGGTACTGAGGGTATGGTGCAACAGTTAAGAACCCTTTGAAGGGAGGGAGGTTCAAGGGAATATCTCCAAAGCCCAGAAGAAGTACAAACATTTTGCAGACAGGAGGAAGGTGTCAGCTCCTGCGTTGGCTGTGGGGGAGTAGGTGTGGTTGTCTATCCGTAACATCAAACTTAAGATACCCTCTATGAAGTTGGGACCCAGATTTTTTAGGTCCATACAAGATTGTAGAGGTGATCAACCCGGTGGCCTATAGATTACAGTTACCCACCTCCTTAAAAATATGCAATGTTTTCCATGGGTCCCTATTAAAACCCGTGGAGACGGTTAGAGAAGTTTCCTCATCCAATGTTCCAACAGTGTTGGTAGGGGGTCAGCTGGAGTATGAGGTAGGGCATATCATTGATTCACAGTGGGTGCGCAGGGGGCTTCAGTATCTAATCCACTGGAAGGGATATTCCATTGAGGATTGGTCATGGGTTCCGGCCAGTACTTTGCATGCTGATCAACTGGTGTGTGCTTTTCATGCCAGATACACTGAGAAGCCTTGGGATCCAGTGTCCCCCTGTTAAGAGGGGAGTAATGTCATGGTAAGGATATAATTAATTGGATCTGGGAGGGGTATTTATACTCATCCAGACTAGGATTCCCTGTCTTGTCTGTGTGCCTGACCCCTGGAGCGTGTGCTCGATTTGCAATTGTGTTCCTTGCTCTCTGTGCTTTACTCTGCTAGTTTGTTCTTTTGGATTTCTGACCTCTGGCTTCTCTTCTGACAATCCCGTCTCTCCCCTTTGGTACTTCATGATCTCTTGGTTCTGATCTTAGCTTGTTTGACTACTCTCTTGTGTGTATCATCTCCTCTGCACCCCGGCATTTGGATCCGCCCCGGCCATCTCCCACTCTGTCACATGGTTCAGGTCCTGTTTGTTACCTGGTTAGTAACCCGGCACTTTGCTCAGCTCCCTTGCTGCTGTGTGCAGATCTACCCACAGCAGTAATACCCGGGAGTCGTGAAACTCTCTTTGCAGGGAGGCAGATGGACCTGTTGATCATGAGCTGCAGGAAGAGGCCGAGACTATAGCAGAAGAGGGAGCAAGAGGAGTCTGAGAACTGTCATGCTTTTTAAGGTAAAAAAACGAAGAGGAAAAAGCCGACCATACAGACCAGATGTGATATGAAAAATCAATCTTAGTTTATTACATTATATTTAATCAGCTAAAAATAGAAGAAAAAACACATCAATGTATATAACAAGGTAAAATTTATTAAAAACAAGGATGCACACCCAGAACAATAAGACAATAGTAAACAAAAGCAAAGTGCTAGTGCAGAGCAGCTCCAGTAGATGTCACCTTAGATCCATGGTGTTAATATACACAAACTTTATAAAAATGTCAGGGCACCATGTAAAAACATTAAGCCAATGTATTTGGAGGAGAAAAGAGACCATGTATTACTGTGAGAAAATCAGTCCAAAGTGGAGGGGGTAGCAGTAGCAGCGCAGTTACAAAGGCAGTGCAGATCTCAATCTCCTGGATGGCGTCCTCCTCAACTTGCATTTCGGTACGCTGCCTTTGTCAGACCCTCTGGTGACATCTACTAGAGCTGTTCTGCACTAGCATTTTCCTATCTAACAGACACCTTGCACAACTTCTTATATGCACTCCATATACCCCGGGTTTTCTTATGCATTTCTTCTTTATATATCTATATATCATTCTTACTTCTGTATATACCGTATATATATCCATTGATTTGTAAAGATTGGCACTTAACCTCTAGCCCTATTGTTCTGGATGTGTGTCCTTGTTTTTAATTAATTTTACCTTGTTATATACATTGATGTGTTTTGTTCTGCTATTTTTACCTGAGTAAATGTAATTTAATAAACTAATTTTGATTTTTCATCATATTTCATCTGAACTGTGTGGTCGTATTTTTCTCTTGTGTATTTTCCGACTGTCCATATAGTGTCACCTACGTCTGGCTTCTCAATTGCATTGGTATCACTCTTATTTTTACTGACATCCTGCTATTGTCGAGCATTCCTTTGTTTTTTGTTTTTGGTTTCAAGCGATTTTAAAGGTGTGTACTCCACTGCATCTCATGTATGGAATTCAGATGCCTCACACAGGTGGTGCTGAGAAAATATAAATATATATATATATATATATATATATATATATATATCTAGCCTGTGTCAGTATATTCCTAGGAGTAAGAAGCACTGAGCATGAGCTCCTGAATTTCCATCACTTTATACCATGTAATGAGGCAACTGTAAGACAAAACCTGGAAAAACTCAACTCCGTGGAACATAAAAGTGATCTGGACTGAACTGGACTTTACATTTTATGAAAAAAGGAAGAATTGGAGGATTTAAAGGACAAAACAAGAATCTCCTGGAGGATACAGACTGGAAGCAGCCGACATCATACATCTGACATCCTGATACCTGGACCTATAAAAGGTAGGAGAATTCTTTAACTACAACACAACCTATAGACTTGCTACAAATTAATCTTCTTAGAAACAAGGATTATAATTAACATATAACTACAAAATGGAAAACACAAATTTAGAACATGTAAATGAACAAAGCCCAGAGCCAGAGACACAGGAATGCTGGGGGCCAGATCAGGAGAGAACACAGGGGGGCAATAAATCCAAGATGGACTACGTTAGAGAGAATCCAGAGACTCTTTATGCAGATTTCACAAAGAAAGAACCAAAAAGAAAAACCAATGTATTATTCTATACAGACCATCTCTCAGCCTGGCACACTGCGCTGTGCAAACGATATAAACATGTATCTAAATCCAACGCTAAAGGTGTCCAGCAGATTAAAATTACCAGCCAAGCAGATGAGGACACCAATGCGCTCACCATACTCCTATACAAAAATGGCACAGTCATGGCGCAGGGGACGGAGGAGATTCTGCAGCAATTTGAAAATTGTTTCTCTGATATCAAAGAGCAGGCACAAACCTATAAAGGACTACAAGCCCCAGCAGCTACCTCTAATGCTCACATAGGGATTCCCAGACAGAGCTGCCTAACCCCGGACACTTCACACCTCTCGCCCGATAACATCAGAGACTTCTTATCTCAACTAGAAAGAGACTTGGTCCAACTGAAATTTGAATGTGAAAGAAACTCACAAAGCAATGCAAATTACCAAGCAGCAAATGACACAGCCATACAGAAAATAAGGGAGGAAATGTGTGAAATGAAATGTAAATACAAGGCAGCACTACAGGAAATGGGGGAGCTGAAAAAAGACAATGATCAACTCCGAAAGGCGATTAGAGAATTAAAAGCCCATAGCCCTGGTCATCTGAACCAGCAGGGGGCAACGAAAACAAGCCAGAGAGCAGACAATATGGCCAGCACTGAACAGAATGTAGAGACACCAAACAGCATTAAAATAATAACCAACAATATGATGGAAGAGAGAAAAGAACCAGCCACCAGCAAAGCAAGCACCACAGACCCCCATCAGCAGCACCGTAGCCCACCCAAGACATCACAAAGTCCTGATACTGTCCTAATAATGGACTCAAATCCTGAAACCAGAGAGATGGAAGAGAGAACAGAACCAGCCACCAGCAAAGCCAGCACCACAGACCCTCGTCAGCAGCACCGTAGCCCACCCAAGACATCACAAAGTCCTGATATTGTCCTAATAATGGACTCAAATGGGAAGTACCTAAATACACAGCGGCTATTCCCAGGAAAACAGGTCCGTACAATCCGCTGTGCAAGTATTGAACAGGTGACAGAGGTCATCAGTAGACCATGGTTTACCAACCCAAAGCACATTATTATACACACGGGTACAAACAATCGGCCAGACCAGCAGATCGCAGAACAACTGATCAACCTGGCAAAGATGGCAAACCTAAAATTCCCGGACAGTAAAATCATTGTGTCATCGCTGCTTCCAACAAAGGACATACCCAGGCAAACCACCCAAGCCATCAATGCAGAACTGACTGAAAAGATCAAGACTGTGCCAAACGTGACCCTGGCACAACACCTCTCCATAAACAACAGTCACCTGCACGATGATAAACACCTCAACAAACAAGGGGTCAGCCTCCTGGCCAAAGAGCTGAAGGACATCGTGCTAAACAGAGACCCCGGGCCTGGATTCAACAGTGGCCATAATCACACTGAAAGACCCCCGAGAACGATAAAGCAGAAAACCCCAAGGCTACCTCCTGAAGCTGGAAACAAAGCTCTTCACCCAGTGTCAGACCATCGGAGGTGGAGACCTCCACCGAGGAGACCACCAAGCCCACACAGATACATGCAGAGCAGAGATAGGGATGAGATAATAAACCTGCTCAATGCACTGCGCAGAATAATAATGTGACTGGATGGAACCAAGCACCGCTATAAAACTGTCAGAAATCCAGTTTGTCCCACACAGCCATACTCATTACAAGGTATATACACACAAACCACACAGAAGAATGTCTTCACTTACAATCAGCAGCTGGAATATCCAGGGTCTCAACGCCTCAACCTTTGGATCTAAAACAAAGGACCCTGATTTTATACAAAGTATGAAAAATATAGACATTCAGATCCTCCTGGAAACATGGACCAGAGCCGAAAACGAATCCCTGGTGCCTATTGGATACAAGGAATTCTTGGTCCATGCCCAGAAAAATAAAAACATCAAACAGGGCCGGGGCTCAGGAGGAGTAGCGATCTGGTATAAAGAGGAGCTCCACCAGTACATCAAACCGGTGAAGAAAGGAGGCAGCCACATATGGATCAGAATCAGCAGCTCCATCCTCACCTGTCAGTCTGATGTCCACCTCTGTGCCACCTATATACCACCGCCAGAGTCCCCCTACTTCAATCCAGACTGCTTCGAGATCTTACAAAGAGAAGCCGCCCATTATCAGGCCCTGGGCAAAGTTCTCATCTTTGGAGACCTCAATGCAAGAACAGGGAGAGAGAGAGACTTCCTGTCCACGGATGGAAACATCTACATACTTGGAGCAGAGAATGACGGCCAAGACCCTGTACACACTGAGAGAAACAGCTATGACAGTACAGTCAACAAAAGTGGCAGAAAGCTCCTGAACGTATGTAAAAGTTTAGGACTTCATATCCTTAATGGACGAAGCAAGGGTGACTCCTTAGGAAGGTATACACTAAACTCCCATGTAGGGAGGAGTGTAGTTGATTACGCCATTACAGACCTGAACCTGGCAGATGTCAGCACCTTCATAGTCACCCGACAAACGCACCTGTCAGACCACAGCCAACTTCTTCTGTACATGAAATCTACAGAGAAACCATCCACTCAGAAGCCACAGCAGAGCGGCCTCTTCACCCGACCTCCATCCTATAAATGGTCCAAAATGTCGGCACTAAGATATAAAGAAGCTTCCAGCAGACCTGAAATACAGCGGATGCTCCACCACCTCTACAACCTTGAGTACATGCCAAACCCAGAGGGAGTGAACCAAGCAGCAAAGGACCTCAACAATATATTCTACGCAATGGCCAGACTGTCCGACCTTAAAAAAGTCGACTACAAGAGACCAAAAGAAACAAAGGTCAATGGCTGGTTTGACAGAGAATGTAAAGCTGTACGGACCCTGAGAACAGCCTCCAACAAGAAACACAGAGACCCCAACCACCTGGGTCTGAGGGAAGCCTATGACTCCATACAAAAGCAGTACAAAACCATCCTCAGGAGGAAGAAGCAGAGTTACATCTCTACCAAGCTCAATCAACTCCAAGACGCCCTCCAAGACAACTCCTTCTGGGAACTATGGAACCACATGGGCACCAAAGACAAGAAAAACAACAACCATATCCAAAATGGCAACCTCTGGCTCCAATACTTCAGAGACCTCTATAAAGACATTCCAAAGGAAGGACTAAGCCAAGAACAGGAAAACATAATGGCGAAACTAAAAGCAATGGAGGAAAAAATCAAAAACTTCCAAAACCCGGTGGATACACCTATAACACTACAGGAAGTAACCGAGAGACTCTCCTCCATAAGATGTAGAAAAGCCGGTGGCCTAGATGGAATCCTACCAGAAATGCTGAAGTACAGCCCACCAGAAATACAGGCTGCAATGGTTAAACTCTTCAATATTGTACTGAGTGCCGGCTACTTCCCTCGTACCTGGAACCAAGGCCTCATCACACCCATCCACAAGAGTGGGGACAGGTATGACCCAGCCAACTACAGAGGCATATGCGTCAGCAGCAACCTGGGAAAACTGTTCAACAGTATCCTGAACAAGAGGATCCTCACCTTCCTCACCGAGCACAACGTCCTCAGCAAGAGCCAAGCAGGGTTCATGCCGAACCACCGCACCACTGACCACATCTATACTCTGCACAGCCTCATTCAGAGACACGTCTACAATACAAAGAATGGGAAGATATACGCCTGCTTTGTGGACTTTAAAAAGGCCTTTGATTCAGTGTGGCACCCGGGCTTATTCCTGAAACTGCTGGAGAGTGGAATAGGAGGAAAGACCTACGATGTCATCAAAAGCTCCTACACCGAGAACAGCTGCAGCGTGAGTGTGAGCGGCAAAAGAACGGCTTATTTCCAGCAGAGCCGCGGAGTAAGACAAGGCTGCAGCCTAAGCCCAACGCTCTTCAACATCTACATCAATGAGCTGGCTACCGCCCTGGAATCCTCCTCAGCACCAGGTCTCACCCTCCACGACGCCCAGGTGAAATTCCTGCTGTATGCAGATGACCTGCTGCTGCTGTCACCAACCGAGAAAGGCCTCCAGGACAACCTGAAAATCCTAGAGAAATTCAGCTCCACCTGGGCCCTACCGGTCAACCTAAAGAAAACCAACACCATGGTGTTCCAGAGGAGAAAGAGAAGATCAGACCAACACCCATCATTTATCCTCAACAACTGCGACCTCACAGGAACGGACAAATATACTTACCTGGGCCTAGAGATTCACCGGTCAGGGAACTTCAAACAAGCCATAGAGACCCTGAAAGACAAGGCCTGCAAAACCTTCTATGCCATTCGAAGGACACTCTACCATCTGAAGCCGCCAGTGAGGGTCTGGCTAAAAATCTTCGACTCCATCATCGCCCCAATCCTCCTGTATGGCAGCGAAGTCTGGGGTCCTCACACCTACCCAGACTGGTCAAAGTGGGACTCCAGTCCAACAGAAATATTCCACCTGGAATTCTGCAAGCACCTTCTCCAGGTCCATCGGAGCACCTCCAACAGTGCTTGCCGGGCCGAGCTGGGCAGATTCCCTCTGCACCTAACAGTTCTAAAGAGGGCGCTGTCATTCCGGGCTCACCTGCATAGGAGCAATCCAAGCTCCCATCACCATAAAGCCCTGATACATGAAGGTGAAACAGAAAAACCAGAACCCCCGGAACAGCCCAGCCAAACCCAACCGGAGCAGAACACCAATCACAACAACCTGACAAAAGCCGGAATTAGGAAGATGGCAGATGAAGGCCAGGAGAGGTATGTCAGTGACTGGAAGAATGATATCATCAGCTCACAGAAACTGACCATGTACCAAAGCCTACAGAGAGATTACAGACTGGCCCCATATCTGGAGAAACTCCCAGACCCCAGAGACCGCCAGCTCCTGAGCCGATATAGACTCAGTGCCCACAGTCTGGCCATCGAATGTGGCCGACACAGGCAGAGCTACAAGCCCAGGGAAGAAAGACTGTGCCAACACTGTGATCAGGGGGCCATAGAGGACGAAACCCACTTCCTGCTACACTGCTCCAAATACTCAGCAGTGAGGGACACTCACTTCAGGAGACTCTCACATCTCTTCCCAGACTTCATCACCATGAAGGAGGAAGAGAAAACATATATCTTGCTGGGTGAAGAAGAGAGAGCAGTGGAGATAGCAGCGCGGTATGTGAGCGAATGTCATAGACTGCGAGAAAGAGAACTATGATGCCATGGACTATAGCCCCCAACCTGGACCTGCCCCATCCACCTCCCCTATGCCATGGACTATAGCCCCCACAATGGACCTGCCCTATCCACCCCCCCTATGCCATGGACTATAGCCCCCAACCTGAACCTGCCCCATCCACCTCCCCTATGCCATGGACTATAGCCCCCAACCTGGATCTGCCCCATCCACCTCCCCCACAGCTCCTACCCAACATCCCCACAGTCCCTATCCCTATTGCCTCTATACACTTGCTTTGGCAAAACTGATGTGTATTTGGTCCTGCCAATAAAGCTTCTTTGAATCTTGAATCTTGAATCTGTATATAGATTTTGTACACTAATGACCCTCAGTAACTCCTGGAGAAATTCATTGTGTTTTTTACTCATTTGGAGCACTTTATTTGTACATACATGTATCTCTCTGCTTGCACCTTGCACTAGTCACTTTTTGTTAGCATTTGCTAGCTATTGCCATTTGTAGCATTTTTTTGCACAGATGTTATGAGGTTATATTATTATATCATTATCATCTGACATTAGTATTTATTCATGGATTTTTCTGTCTACATCTTGCACTAGGCACTTTTTTGTTAGTATTTTTTACTATTGCTATTTGTTATTTTTTGCATAGAGGTTATTTTTTTTATTATTATCAAATATTTATATATTTTTTGATGTGCTTCTATGTATTTTGGACAACTTTTAGTCATCATTGTGACATTTATATATGTTGGGCACTGTCCATAGGTTTCCTCTCAAGTGTGTCCTTCTTTTTGTGTGGCTCTAGTAGCTTGCTTTGGTATTTTATCATTCTTTTTTAATAATATATGTAATAAAATTCATTATATTTTATTTTGGCTTTTTTTCGTTTTTTCTACCCTCCATTGTAGTGGTAGTGTGTAGGGTTGAGCGACCTTGACCTTTTTAGAGTCGAGCCGTGTTTCGCGAAACCCGACTATCTTAGAAGTCGAGTCGAGTGGAATCGGCCAATTATCGCGAAAATCAGGTATCGCCCGAAACACGAAACCCAATGCAAGTCAATGGGGGAGCATAGTCGGCAGTGAGTGGAGGCCAGGAAAACACCTACACTGCCCATTTTAATGGCAAAAACATCCATTCTTGTTAACGAAGCTTGTCAATCGTAATTTACCTTATAATAATTGGAAGGCATTTGAAATTGGGGGTCATTTGGCTAAAGTTGTGGGGGGTAGGGCTGGTTCAAGTAATTAGTGGGCCCAGTAAATCTGGACCACGTCACGGCAGTGGAGCAGGGAGAGGTAAGTATTTCAACTTTGCAAGTGCTGTGATCCTGAGCAAGCAGGGGGGGCCCACTCGTTGGCATTGGCACTGGCACAGGGCCCCTCAAAGTACAGCGGTGTGTTTGCACGGCGGGGGCGCCTCCCACCGGCAGCAACACTTTTGCGTACTATGAGAGGCCCTGTGCCAGTGACGTCGCCAACTAGTATTCCTCCCCCCACCTGATGAAGGAACCTGCACTTTCATCTGCACCTTCCTCTTTGTCCCCGTGTAAGGTGGTATGGTATGCGTGAAGAGGAACCTGACTTTCAGCAGGGTCACAATCTTGCTGTGTAGCGTGCACGGGGAATTTTGCGTTATGGGTCAATGTACCAGCAGACTCATCTATCACTGGCTGGGCAATGGGCAGGATGAGGAGGAAACACAGATATAGGCCCAAAGAATAAAGTGGGCTAAATGCAGTTCAAAATTGGTAACACAGGACTAACCAGGGGGCATTGCAGTGGAGGACAACTGGAATGAGAGGCTGACACAGAGAGTAGGCCCAAATCAGTAAGTAGTCGACATGCAGTTCAAAATTGGCAACCGTAGTAAACAGGCGGCCCAGCTTTGTTCAGTTGAGGAGAACAGCAAGGAGTGGCAGACACCGATAGTAGGCCCCAACCCAACTAGTAGGCCAAATGCAGTCTAACATTAACAACTACTTAACGAGAGCCTGAAAATGGAATTTCAGGACAGGAAACCAGGAGAAGAGCAAGGAGCGGCAGACACTGTTAGTAGGCCCCAAACCAACTAGTACGCCAAATGCAGTTGTTTCATTTAACCACTATTTAACAAGAGCCTAAAGATAGAAGCTCAGGAAAGGCAACCCGGAGAACACCTTGGAGCAGAAGACACCGTCTCTACAACCCAGACCCAATTTGTAGGCCTAATGCAGTGTAGTTTTCAACAACTACTAAACGAGAGTCGGAAGATCGAAGCAATGGAGAGGAAACCTGGGGAACACCTTGGAGTGGAACGCACCATCTCTCTACACCCCATACCCATTTTGTAGGCCTAATGCAGTGTAGATCCCAACAACTACTAAACGAGAGCCTGAAGATCGAAGCAATGGAGAGGAAACCTGGGTAACACCTTGGAGTGGAACACACCATCTCTCTACACCCCATACCCATTTTGTAGGCCTAATGCAGTGTAGTTCCCAACAACTACTAAACGAGACAGGAACACATGGGCTACTTGCACAGTGAACAAGTCTGTAAGAACATGTTCACACACCACCAAGAAACCTGAAGACACAAAAGAGAATGGTAAAACCAAAAACACTCAGTTTGAAAAAATGTTTGCAGTAATCCGCAAGTGCTAGTAAAAGATGTAAATAACAGGGTATTTGGTTGATACGTTTTTTGCAAAAAATGTATACTAAGCTGCTCTACCAATCTTCACGGTATACCCATATCAGAGCAGTCCTAACTAATGTATGCAATCCCTATCTGATGTATTTAAAAACCTGATCATCTGTATATTACCTGTGTGAACAGGGTTCAGAGAGGAAAAATCCATGTGTGCATACAGGGCAGAACAGCTTTTGTGCAGCTAGCCCAAGACGAGTGGTGGAACTCCCCAGTCTTGTAGACACAAGAGAACAATCATGGAAACAGGAACACATGGGCTACTTGCACAGTGAACAAGTCTGTAAGAACATGTTCACACACCACCAAGAAACCTGAAGACACAAAAGAGAATGGTAAAACCAAAAACACTCAGTTTGAAAAAATGTTTGCAGTAATCCGCAAGTGCTAGTAAAAGATGTAAATAACAGGGTATTTGGTTGATACGTTTTTTGCAAAAAATGTATACTAAGCTGCTCTACCAATCTTCACGGTATACCCATATCAGAGCAGTCCTAACTAATGTATGCAATCCCTATCTGATGTATTTAAAAACCTGATCATCTGTATATTACCTGTGTGAACAGGGTTCAGAGAGGAAAAATCCATGTGTGCATACAGGGCAGAACAGCTTTTGTGCAGCTAGCCCAAGAGGAGTGGTGGAACTCCCCAGTCTTGTAGACACAAGAGAACAATCATGGAAACAGGAACACATGGGCTACTTGCACAGTGAACAAGTCTGTAAGAACATGTTCACACACCACCAAGAAACCTGAAGACACAAAAGAGAATGGTAAAACCAAAAACACTCAGTTTGAAAAAATGTTTGCAGTAATCCGCAAGTGCTAGTAAAAGATGTAAATAACAGGGTATTTGGTTGATACGTTTTTTGCAAAAAATGTATACTAAGCTGCTCTACCAATCTTCACGGTATACCCATATCAGAGCAGTCCTAACTAATGTATGCAATCCCTATCTGATGTATTTAAAAACCTGATCATCTGTATATTACCTGTGTGAACAGGGTTCAGAGAGGAAAAATCCATGTGTGCATACAGGGCAGAACAGCTTTTGTGCAGCTAGCCCAAGAGGAGTGGTGGAACTCCCCAGTCTTGTAGACACAAGAGAACAATCATGGAAACAGGAACACATGGGCTACTTGCACAGTGAACAAGTCTGTAAGAACATGTTCACACACCACCAAGAAACCTGAAGACACAAAAGAGAATGGTAAAACCAAAAACACTCAGTTTGAAAAAATGTTTGCAGTAATCCGCAAGTGCTAGTAAAAGATGTAAATAACAGGGTATTTGGTTGATACGTTTTTTGCAAAAAATGTATACTAAGCTGCTCTACCAATCTTCTCGGTATACCCATATCAGAGCAGTCCTAACTAATGTATGCAATCCCTATCTGATGTATTTAAAAACCTGATCATCTGTATATTACCTGTGTGAACAGGGTTCAGAGAGGAAAAATCCATGTGTGCATACAGGGCAGAACAGCTTTTGTGCAGCTAGCCCAAGAGGAGTGGTGGAACTCCCCAGTCTTGTAGACACAAGAGAACAATCATGGAAACAGGAACACATGGGCTACTTGCACAGTGAACAAGTCTGTAAGAACATGTTCACACACCACCAAGAAACCTGAAGACACAAAAGAGAATGGTAAAACCAAAAACACTCAGTTTGAAAAAATGTTTGCAGTAATCCGCAAGTGCTAGTAAAAGATGTAAATAACAGGGTATTTGGTTGATACGTTTTTTGCAAAAAATGTATACTAAGCTGCTCTACCAATCTTCACGGTATACCCATATCAGAGCAGTCCTAACTAATGTATGCAATCCCTATCTGATGTATTTAAAAACCTGATCATCTGTATATTACCTGTGTGAACAGGGTTCAGAGAGGAAAAATCCATGTGTGCATACAGGGCAGAACAGCTTTTGTGCAGCTAGCCCAAGAGGAGTGGTGGAACTCCCCAGTCTTGTAGACACAAGAGAACAATCATGGAAACAGGAACACATGGGCTACTTGCACAGTGAACAAGTCTGTAAGAACATGTTCACACACCACCAAGAAACCTGAAGACACAAAAGAGAATGGTAAAACCAAAAACACTCAGTTTGAAAAAATGTTTGCAGTAATCCGCAAGTGCTAGTAAAAGATGTAAATAACAGGGTATTTGGTTGATACGTTTTTTGCAAAAAATGTATACTAAGCTGCTCTACCAATCTTCACGGTATACCCATATCAGAGCAGTCCTAACTAATGTATGCAATCCCTATCTGATGTATTTAAAAACCTGATCATCTGTATATTACCTGTGTGAACAGGGTTCAGAGAGGAAAAATCCATGTGTGCATACAGGGCAGAACAGCTTTTGTGCTACTACTACTAAACGAGAGCCTGAAGATCGAAGCAATGGAGAGGAAACCTGGGTAACACCTTGGAGTGGAACACACCATCTCTCTACACCCCATACCCAATTTGTAGGCCTAATGCAGCGTAGTTTCCAACAACTACTAAATGAGAGCATGAAGATCGAAGCAATGGCGATGAAACCTGGGGAACACCTTGGAGTGGAACACACCATCTCTCTACACCCCATACCCAATTTGTAGGCCTAATGCAGCGTAGTTTCCAACAACTACTAAACGAGAGCATGAAGATTGAAGCTCAGGAAAGGCAACCTGGAGAACACCTTGGAGTGGAACACACCATCTCTCTACACCCCATACCCAATTTGTAGGCCTAATGCAGCGTAGTTTCCAACAACTACTAAACGAGAGCATGAAGATTGAAGCTCAGGAAAGGCAACCTGGAGAACACCTTGGAGTGGAACACACCATCTCTCTACACCCCATACCCAATTTGTAGGCCTAATGCAGCGTAGTTTCCAACAACTACTGAACGAGAGCATGAAGATTGAAGCAATGGAGAGGAAACCTGGGGAACACCTTGGAGTGTAACACACCATCTCTCTACACCCCATACCCAATTTGTAGGCCTAATGCAGCGTAGTTTCCAACAACTACTAAACGAGAGCATGAAGATTGAAGCAATGGAGAGGAAACCTGGGGAACACCTTGGGGAGGCAGACACCGTTAGTAGGCCCTACCAAAGTTGTACACCCAATGCAGTTTTAAAATTCCTAGAGGCTGAAAACAAGACTATTGACGCTCAGCTTTTTTCAAAGGAACACAGCTGAATTGAGTGGCGCAGACAGACACAGGTAGTAGGACTCAAACCAAAAATGTGGCTCACTGCAGCAGAAAAAAGTTACAGGGGTACACAAGCTGCAGTGCTCTGGGCAGGGGAGGACAATTTCAATAGTGAACCGCAGACAGACTTTGTACGCCTACTATTAAAAAAAGGATGCTCTATGCAATTATAAATAGGTTCCAGGGGTACACGGGCAGCAGTGGTGTGGTCAGTGGAGGCCTAGTGGAAGGAGTGACCGCAGACAGGCATCGAAGGCCTAAAATAATAACACATGGCTGTAGGCAATTTTAAATTGGTTCCAGGGGAACACGGGCAGCAGTGGCCTGGTCAGTGTAGTAGTAGTAGAAAGAACGGACCGCAGACAGGCATCGAAGGCCTAAAATAAAAAAAATTGGGCTGGCTGTAGGCTATTTTAAATTGGTTCCAGGGGTACACGGGCAGCAGTGGTGTGGTCAGTGGAGGCATATTGTAAGGAGTGACCGCAGACAGGCATCGAAGGCCTAAAATAATAACACATGGCTGTAGGCAATTTTAAATTGGTTCCAGGGGTACACGGGCAGCAGTGGCCTGGTCAGTGTAGTAGTAGTAGAAAGAACGGACCGCAGACAGGCATTGAAGGCCTAAAATAAAAAAATTGGGCTGGCTGTAGGCAATTTTAAATTGGTTCCAGGGGTACACGGGCAGCAGTGGTGTGGTCAGTGGAGGCATATTGTAAGGAGTGACCGCAGACAGGCATCGAAGGCCTAAAATAATAACACATGGCTGTAGGCAATTTTAAATTGGTTCCAGGGGTACACGGGCAGCAGTGGCCTGGTCAGTGTAGTAGTAGTAGAAAGAACGGACCGCAGACAGGCATCGAAGGCCTAAAATAAAAAAACTGGGCTGGCTGTAGGCAATTTTAAATTGGTTCCAGGGGTACACGGGCAGCAGTGGTGTGGTCAGTGGAGGCCTAGTGGAAGGAGTGACCGCAGACAGGCATCGAAGGCCTAAAATAATAACACATGCCTGTAGGCAATTTTAAATTGGTTCCAGGGGTACACGGGCAGCAGTGGCCTGGTCAGTGTAGTAGTAGTAGAAAGAACGGACCGCAGACAGGCATCGAAGGCCTAAAATAAAAAAATTGGGCTGGCTGTAGGCAATTTTAAATTGGTTCCAGGGGTACACGGGCAGCAGTGGTGTGGTCAGTGGAGGCATATTGTAAGGAGTGACCGCAGACAGGCATCGAAGGCCTAAAATAATAACACATGGCTGTAGGCAATTTTAAATTGGTTCCAGGGGTACACGGGCAGCAGTGGCCTGGTCAGTGTAGTAGTAGTAGAAAGAACGGACCGCAGACAGGCATCGAAGGCCTAAAATAAAAAAATTGGGCTGGCTGTAGGCAATTTTAAATTGGTTGCAGGGGTACACGGGCAGCAGTGGTGTGGTCAGTGGAGGCCTAGTGGAAGGAGTGACCGCAGACAGGCATCGAAGGCCTAAAATAATAACACATGGCTGTAGGCAATTTTAAATTGGTTCCAGGGGTACACGGGCAGCAGTGGCCTGGTCAGTGTAGTAGTAGTAGAAAGAACGGACCGCAGACAGGCATCGAAGGCCTAAAATAAAAAAATTGGGCTGGCTGTAGGCAATTTTAAATTGGTTCCAGGGGTACACGGGCAGCAGTGGTGTGGTCAGTGGAGGCATATTGTAAGGAGTGACCGCAGACAGGCATCGAAGGCCTAAAATAATAACACATGGCTGTAGGCAATTTTAAATTGGTTCCAGGGGAACACGGGCAGCAGTGGCCTGGTCAGTGTAGTAGTAGTAGAAAGAACGGACCGCAGACAGGCATCGAAGGCCTAAAATAAAAAAATTGAGCTGGCTGTAGGCAATTTTAAATTGGTTCCAGGGGTACACGGGCAGCAGTGGTGTGGTCAGTGGAGGCATATTGTAAGGAGTGACCGCAGACAGGCATCGAAGGCCTAAAATAATAACACATGGCTGTAGGCAATTTTAAATTGGTTCCAGGGGTACACGGGCAGCAGTGGTGTGGTCAGTGGAGGCATAGTGGAAGGAGTGACCGCAGACAGGCTTCGAAGGCCTAACATAACAAAAATGTCAATACAATGGTATTGTCAGTGGCAGGCATTGAAGGATGTCAGCGCATAGACTAAACATTGGTGGAGCTGTGAGATAATTTTGCAAGTGGTAGAGCACTGTTTGAGCTGGGGGGGGGGAACTGTCTTGTGGCCGGCGGTACAGGCCCAGGGCCCCTCATATTACAACGGTGTGTCTGACGTTGGGTGCGCACCACCACCGCCAGAGACACTTTATTGTACTAGGAGGGACCCAGTGGCAGTGCCGTCGACCAAAAGCGGGCACACCCACCTCTTCAGACAAACAGCACTCTCACGGGTGCTGGCGCCAAGTGTCGATACCACGGCCCCGTGTGGGGAGTTTGGCCATTTAGTGAGGTGTAAACATGTCGTATGCTGGACAATCAGGTGCAGAAAATTACGAGATTGGAAAAGGCATTCAGAATAGTCCACAGGCAAGACCTTTTCATAGGAAAGCTAGGTGTCAGCCGGGCAAGGTGGGGCAAAAGATTTCGAAATCCAGTTGTGGTTCATTTTAATGAAGGTTAGATCATCTACATTTTGGGTAGCCAGACGAGTCCTTTTTTCTGTTAGTATTGAACCTGCAGCACTGAATACTCTTTCTGACAGGACACTAGCTGCCGGGCAAGCAAGCTCCTGCAATGCATATTCTGCCAATTCTGGCCAGGTGTCTAATTTTGATTCCCAGTAATCAAATGGGAATGACGGTTGAGGGAGAACATCGATAAGGGATGAAAAATAGTTTGTAACCATACTGGACAAATGTTGTCTCCTGTCACTTTGAATTGATGCTGCAGTACCTGTCCTGTCTGCGGTCATAGCAAAATCACTCCACAACCTGGTCAGAAAACCGCTCTGGCCAACGCCACTTCTGATTTCTGCCCCTCTAACTCCTCTGGTCTGCTGACCCCTGCAGCTCGTGTGAGAACGATCACGGGCGCTGTGTGCAGGGAATGCCAGAAGCAAACGGTCAACAAGAGTTGATTGTTTGGTTGCTAATATTAGTTCCAAGTTCTCATGTGGCATTATATTTTGCAATTTGCCTTTATAGCGAGGATCAAGGAGGCAGGCCAACCAGTAATCGTCATCGTTCATCATTTTAGTTATGCGTGTGTCCCTTTTGAGGATACGTAAGGCATAATCCGCCATGTGGGCCAAAGTTCCAGTTCTCAAATCTGCGGTTGTGCTTGGTTGAGGGGCAGTTTCAGGCAAATCCACGTCACTTGTGTCCCTCCAAAAACCAGAACCCGGCCTTGCTGCGCCACCAATTTCCAGTGGCCCCGGAAAAGCTTCCTCATTAAAAATATAATCATCCCCATCATCCTCCTCGTCCTCCTCCTCCTCTTCGCCCGCTAACTCGTCCTGTACACTGCCCTGGCCAGACAATGGCTGACTGTCATCAAGGCTTTCCTCTTCCTCAGCTGCAGACGCCTGATCCTTTATGTGCGTCAAACTTTGCATCAGCAGACGCATTAGGGGGATGCTCATGCTTATTATGGCGTTGTCTGCACTAACCAGCCGTGTGCATTCCTCAAAACACTGAAGGACTTGACACATGTCTTGAATCTTCGACCACTGCACACCTGACAACTCCATGTCTGCCATCCTACTGCCTGCCCGTGTATGTGTATCCTCCCACAAAAACATAACAGCCCGCCTCTGTTCGCACAGTCTCTGAAGCATGTGCAGTGTTGAGTTCCACCTTGTTGCAACGTCTATGATTAGGCGATGCTGGGGAAGGTTCAAAGAACGCTGATATGTCTGCATACGGCTGGAGGGTACGGGCGAACGGTGGATATGTGAGCAAAGTCCACGCACTTTGAGGAGCAGGTCGGATAACCCCGGATAACTTTTCAGGAAGCACTGCACCACCAGGTTTAAGGTGTGAGCCAGGCAAGGAATGTGTTTCAGTTGGGAAAGGGAGATGGCAGCCATGAAATTCCTTCCGTTATCACTCACTACCTTGCCTGCCTCAAGATCTACAGTGCCCAGCCACGACTGCGTTTCTTTCTGCAAGAACTCGGACAGAACTTCCGCGGTGTGTCTGTTGTCGCCCAAACACTTCATAGCCAATACAGCCTGCTGACGTTTGCCAGTAGCTGCCCCATAATGGGAGACCTGGTGTGCAACAGTGGCAGCTGCGGATGGAGTGGTTGTGCGACTGCGGTCTGTGGACGAGCTCTCGCTTCTGCAGGAGGACGAAGAGGAGGAGGAGGGGGTGCGAACGGCTACAGCCAACTGTTTCCTAGACCGTGGGCTAGGCAGAACTGTCCCAAACTTGCTGTCCCCTGTGGACCCTGCATCCACAACATTCACCCAGTGTGCCGTGATGGACACGTAACGTCCCTGGCCATGCCTACTGGTCCATGCATCTGTTGTCAGGTGCACCTTTGTGCTCACAGATTGCCTGAGTGCATGGACGATGCGCTCTTTAACATGCTGGTGGAGGGCTGGGATGGCTTTTCTGGAAAAAAAGTGTCGACTGGGTAGCTCGTAGCGTGGTACAGAGTAGTCCATCAGGGCTTTGAAAGCTTCGCTTTCAACTAACCGGTAGGGCATCATCTCTAACGAGATTAGTCTAGCTATGTGGGCGTTCAAACCCTGTGTACGCGGATGCGAGGCTAAGTACTTCCTTTTTCTAACCATAGTCTCATGTAGGGTGAGCTGGACTGGAGAGCTGGAGATCGTGGAACTAGCGGGGGTGCCGGTGGACATGGCAGACTGAGAGACGGTGGGAGATGGTATTGTTGCCGCCGGTGCCCTAGATGCAGTGTTTCCTACTACGAAACTGGTGATTCCCTGACCCTGACTGCTTTGGCCTGGCAAAGAAACCTGCACAGATACTGCAGGTGGTGCGGAAAATGGTGGCCCTACACTGCCGGAAGGGATGTTGCGTTGCTGACTAGCTTCATTGGCCGAGGGTGCTACAACCTTAAGGGACGTTTGGTAGTTAGTCCAGGCTTGCAAATGCATGGTGGTTAAATGTCTATGCATGCAACTTGTATTGAGACTTTTCAGATTCTGTCCTCTGCTTAAGGTAGTTGAACATTTTTGACAGATGACTTTGCGCTGATCAATTGGATGTTGTTTAAAAAAATGCCAGACTGCACTCTTTCTAGCATCGGATACCTTTTCAGGCATTGCAGACTGAGCTTTAACCGGATGGCCACGCTGTCCTCCAACAGGTTTTGGCTTTGCCACGCGTTTTGGGCAAGATACGGGCCCGGCAGATGGAACCTGTTGCGATGTTGATACCTGCTGCGGCCCCTCCTCCTCCGCTTCAGAACTGCTGCCGCCTGCACCCTGTTCCCCCAATGGCTGCCAATCGGGGTCAAGAACTGGGTCATCTATTACCTCTTCTTGTAGCTCGTGTGCAACTTCGTCTGTGTCACCGTGTCGGTCGGTGGTATAGCGTTCGTGATGGGGCAACATAGTCTCATCAGGGTCTGATTCTTGATCATTACCCTGCGAGGGCAATGTTGTAGTCTGAGTCAAAGGACCAGCATAGTAGTCTGGCTGTGGCTGTGCATCAGTGCACTCCATGTCAGATTCAACTTGTAATGGGCATGGACTGTTAACTGCTTCACTTTCTAAGCCAGGGACGGTATGTGTAAAGAGCTCCATGGAGTAACCCGTTGTGTCGCCTGCTGCATTCTTCTCTGTTGTTGTTTTTGCTGAAGAGGACAAGGAAGCGACTTGTCCCTGACCGTGAACATCCACTAACGACGCGCTGCTTTGACATTTACCAGTTTCACGAGAGGAGGCAAAAGAGCTAGAGGCTGAGTCAGCAAGATAAGCCAAAACTTGCTCTTGCTGCTCCGGCTTTAAAAGCGGTTTTCCTACTCCCAGAAAAGGGAGCGTTCGAGGCCTTGTGTAGCCAGACGACGAACCTGGCTCCACAGCTCCAGACTTAGGTGCAATATTTTTTTTCCCACGACCAGCTGATGCTCCACCACTACCACTACCCTCATTACCAGCTGACAATGAACGCCCCCGGCCACGACCTCTTCCACCAGACTTCCTCATTGTTTTAAAAACGTAACCAAACTAACGGTATTTGTTGCTGTCACACAACTTACACGGTGAGCTATAACTTCAGTATGATTTAGCTACCCCTTTACAGGTGAGTGAGACCACAACGAAAATCAGGCACAATGTTACACACTCTGTTGTTGGTGGCAACAAATGAGAGAGATGCCACACACGCAGGACTGTCACTGAAGCACAAATGTAAATATTAATCTCCCACTGATTTGATTTTTTTTTTTTTCAGGGAGACTTTAGGAAAAAAAAATAATAGAATAAAATGATTTTTTCAGGGAGAATTTAGAAAACAAATAAAACAAAAAAAGGCATTCTATGGCCCACTGAGTGAGAGATGACGCACACAGGAGTCAGGAGTGGCACACAAGCCCAGAGGCCAATATTTATCTCCCACTGATTGATGTAGTGATTTTTTCAGGTAGATTTTGGAACCCAAATCAAGCTAAAAAAATAATAGGCTTTCTATGGCCCACAATTGGAGAGAGAGAGAGAGATGGCACACCCAGGAGTCAAGACTGGCACACAAGCAGAAAGGGCAATATTAATCTCCCACTGATTTGATTTTTTTTTTTTTTCCAGGGAGACTTTAGAAAAAAAAATAATAAAAAAAAATGATTCTTTCAGGAAGAATTTAGAAACCAAATAAAATAAAATGATTTTTTCAGGGAGAATTTATAAAACAAATAAAACAAAAAATAGGCTTTCTATGGCCCACTGAGTGAGAGATGACGCACACAGGAGTCAGGAGTGGCACACAAGCCCAGAGGCCAATATTTATCTCCCACTGATTGATTTATTGATTTTTTCAGGTAGAATTTAGAACCCAAATCAACCAAAAAAATAAATAGGCTTTCTATGGCCCACTATTTGTGAGAGAGATGGCACGCTCAGGACTGGCACACAAGCCCAGAGGCCAATATTAATCTCCCACTTTTTTTTTTTTCAGGGAAAATTTATAAACCCAATAAAAAAAATAATAAATAGGCTTTCTATGGCCCACTATCTGAGAGAGAGAGATGGCACGCTTAGGACTGGCACACAAGCCCAAAGGCCAATATTAATCTCCCTTTTTTTTTTCAGGGAGAATTTATAAAACCAAAAAATTAAAAATAAATAGGCTTTCTATGGCCCACTATTTGTGAGAGAGATGGCACGCTCAGGACTGGCACACAAGCCCAGAGGCCAATATTAATCTCCCACTTTTTTTTTTTTTTGTTCCAGGGAAAATTTATAAACCCAATAAAAAAAAAAAAAATAGGCTTTCTATGGCCCACTATCTGAGAGAGAGAGATGGCACGCTTAGGACTGGCACACAAGCCCAAAGGCCAATATTAATCTCCCACTGATTGATTTATTGATTTTTTCAGGTAGAATTTAGAACCCAAATAAAGCAAAAAAAAAAAATAGGCTTTCTATGGCCCACTGAGTGAGTGATGATGCACACAGGAGTCAGGAGTTGCACACAAGCCCTGAGGCCAATATTTTTCTCCCACTGATTGATGTAGTGATTTTTTCAGGTAGATTTTAGAACCCAAATCAAGCAAAAAAAATCAATAGGCTTTCTATGGCCCACTGACTGAGAGATGGCACACACAGGAGTCAAGAGTGGCACACAAGCCCTGAGGCCAATATTTTTCTCCCACTGATTGATGTAGTGATTTTTTCAGGTAGATTTTATAACCCAAATCAAGCAAAAAAATAAATAGGCTTTCTATGGCCCACTGAGTGAGAGATGACACAGACAGGGATGGCACTCTAGCAGAAATGCCAATCTTAATCTCCCACAAAAAAAAAAAACAGGGAGTGTCCAACAATTACTATCTCCCTGCAGTAATCTCAGCCAGGTATGGCAGGCAGCAATAAGGAGTGGACTGATGCACAAATTAAATAAAAAGTGTGGACAAACAAACAAGATAGCTGTGCAGAAAGGAAGGAACAAGAGGATTTGTGCTTTGAAAAAAGCAGTTGGTTTGCACAGCGGCATACACACAGCAATGCAGCTATCAGGGAGCCTTGTAGGGCAGCCCAATGAGCTACAGCGCTGAGGGGGAAAAAAAAAAAATGTAGCTTCCACTGTCCCTGCACACCGAAGGTGGTGTTGGGCAGTGGAAATCGCTACAGCACAAGCGGTTTGGTGGTTAATGGACCCTGCCTAACGCTATCCCTGCTTCTGACGAAGCGGCAGCAACCTCTCCCTAAGCTCAGATCAGCAGCAGTAACATGGCGGTCGGCGGGAACGCCCCTTTATAGCCCCTGTGACGCCGCAGACAGCAAGCCAATCACTGCAATGCCCTTCTCTAAGATGGTGGGGACCAGGACCTATGTCATCACGCTGCCCACACTCTGCGTTTACCTTCATTGGCTGAGAAATGGCGCTTTTCGCGTCATTGAAACGCGACTTTGGCGCGAAAGTCGCGTACCGCATGGCCGACCCCGCACAGGGGTCGGATCGGGTTTCATGAAACCCGATTTTGCCAAAAGTCGGCGACTTTTGAAAATGAACGACCCGTTTCGCTCAACCCTAGTAGTGTGTATTTCATCTTGTACTTTGACGATTTTGCCAGTTATTTTTTGAAGACTGTGTCTAATTACCCTTAGACAACAAACATTATTTACATGTATTTAATGCAATATAAAAATAAAGCCTTCCCTTTAGCATATGTTCACACGGAGAGTTTTGGCTTTAGTTTTTCCTTTAACATTTGTGAGGGCTTTTACTTCTATATTTAGGAGGTCCCTCCCTCATGCCAAATAGTTAGCAAGACATTGGAATACATATTCCCCATCCCTTTACAATGTCATGCAAATTTGAATCTTGGGCTTTGCCCACAACCACCATCATGTCCACCGCCATATCATTAATCGGCCCTGGCTCACAATTAGCAGAGTGCCACTATTTGCTGTGAAACCTGAGTTTTGTAAGGTCCATATTTTTGCCATCGGATTCCAATGGATCCACTTTCATAGTGTGTGAAGCCACTGTAAGGTGAACATAATACAGGAGTTGGGTGAGCTATATGATCTAAATCAGTAAATTGGATTCCACCAGACACTAAAAGCATTAGAATTAAATTCGAAATACAGTGTATACAAGTGAGCAGTGGCGTAACTACAAAGTTATGGGCCCCCGGTGAGAACTTTCAAATGGGGCCCCCCATGCCAAAATATTTTCCGCCCAAATTCACATTTTCCCTATTCATTTTGCACACTATAGCTTTGTTGCAATGTTGTATAGTCTGACCTCAGTGGCATAACTATCCAGTGCCCCATCCTGGTATATATTTGTCTCCCGTACTGCCATTGTACTGTGATGTATAAAAGAAAATAAACCATTATACTCACCATTATACTCATCAGTGGCTTACATAGTCATGGGGATCCATATAAGAAGTATAATGCACCCCCATAGTCCTCCATATAATATTATGAGTGCTGTGGGCCGATGTGGCACACCGCCAGACCACCTATCTGGCATTTGCAAGTATTTCCAGATGACCAGTATGATGTTGATTTGAATTGAGCGGTGGTCATTGAATGGAGCTGTGGTCTCTCGTGCGCTACCGCTATACCAATGTTTATGAGACTGAAGGAGGTAACCAATCTCTCTTCTCCATGGGCTGCCCTGTGTATGAGGACTCCTAGTCTAGAGATCAGTGGGAACCTTGCGATCTCACATACGTCATTGTGTGGTGGGGAGATACAGGTAACCATGGGCCCACCTTATTGAAACATCCAAAAGAGAATGAGTTACAATAAGAGTATGCTTCCATGTTCCATGAAACCAAGCGCTTTGGACGCAGCGGATACCCTGCTCTGCCCAAAGGGCCACCCCCTGTTGTATGTGCAGTGATTCCAAATGTGTTCATTGCACCCCCATTAGGCAGCCAGCACTGTATAATGCACCCCCATTGGGCAGTCTGTATGGTATAATGCACCCCCATTAGGAAACCAGTATAATATAATGTACCCCCATTAGACAGTCTGTATAATATATTGCACCCCCCTTAGGCAGCCAGTACAATGTAATGCACCCCTATTAGGCTGCCTATATAGTATAATACACCCCCATTAGGGAAACCTGTATAGTATAATGCACCCCCTTTAGGCAGCCTGTATAGTATATTTCACCCCCATTAGACAGTCTGTATAGTTTATAGCACCCCCATTAGGCAGCCTGCATAGTATAATGCACCCCTATTAGGCAGACTGTATTTAATTATTTTATATTAATTATTATTTATTTATATAGCACCATTGATTCCATGGTGCTGTACATGAGAAGGGGTTATATACAAGTTACATATATCACTTACAGTAAACAAACTAACAATGACAGACTGATACAGAGGGGCGAGGACCCTGCTCTTGTGGGCTTACATTCTACAGGATTATGGGGAAGGAGACAGTAGGTTGAGGGTTGCAGTAGCTCCGGTGTTGGTGAGGCGGTTGCTCCGGTGTTGGTGAGGCAGTATCTCCGGTAGTGAAGAGGAGGCAGCGGGGTCAGTGCAGGCTGTAGGCTTTCCTGAAGAGATGGGTTTTCAGGTTCCGTCTGAAGGATCCGAATGTGGTTGATAGTCTGATGTGTTGGGGCAGAGAATTCCAGAGGATGGGGGATATTCTGGAGAAGTCTTGGAGGCGGTTGGATGAGGAGTGAATAAGTGTGGAGGAGAGAAGGAGATCTTGGGAGGACCGGAGATTACGTGAGGGAAGATATCAGGAGATTAGTTCAGAGATATATGGAGGAGACAGGTTATGGATGGCTTTGTAGGTCAGTATTAGTAATTTGAACTGGTTACGCTGAGGGAATGGGAGCCAGTGAAGAGATTTGCAGAGGGGGGGAGTAGCAAGGAGAGAGATGAATTAATCGGGCACCAGAGTTAAGGATGCACTGGAGAGGTGCAAGGGTGTTAGCAGGGAGGCCACAGAGGAGTATGTTGCAGTATTCAAGGCGGGAGATGATGAGGGCATGAGCTGTATAGTATAATGCACCCCATTAGGCAGCCAGTACAATATAATGCACCCCCAATAGGCAGTCTGTATAGTATAATGCACCCCCATTAGGCAGCCTGTATAGTATAATGCACCCCCATTAGGCAGCCTGTATAGTATAATGCACCCCCATTAGGCAGCCTGTATAGTATAATGCACCCCCATTAGGCAGGCAGTACAATTTGATATACCCACATTAGGCAGTCTGTATAGTATAATGGACCCGATAATAAAAAAATACTCACCTTTCTTCCTCCTTGTTCCCGCCGTGCTCTGAGTGACCGCTCATCTCCTGACAGTGGATCCCGGGTACTGACGTCATAGCTACCCCGTCACATTGAATGTGATATGCTTCTGAAAAAAAACTGGCTTTATTTTTTACTAGTACCCTCACAAAAAAAGCAAAAAACAGTCTGATTTCTCATTTATTTCTCTCTCCTCTGATATGATCTAGCACATTAGAGGAGAAAGGAATGGAGTCCCCCAATTCCCCCAGTACCTCCGGCACCTCCTGCATCCCCTGGTCCTGTCCTTCGGCGTCATCTTCCAGGAAGAAAATGGCAATCGCATGCGCAGTGTGCCCGCCGAGATCTACCAGCCAGCAACTGACAACAATAGGAGATTTTTTAGTCACGGGGCAAATTTGCAGCTTAATGACCAGGTCAATTTTTACAATTCTGACCACTGTCACTTTATGAGGTTATAACTCTGGAACGCTTCAACGGATCCCGCTGATTCTGAGACTATTCTTTCATAACATATTGTACTTCATGCTAGTGGTAACATTTCTTCAATATTACTTGCATTTATTTATGAAAAAAAATGGAAATATGGTGAAAATTTTAATAATTTAGCAATTTTTAAACTTTGAATTTCTATGCCCTTAAATCGGAGAGATGTGTCAAACAAAATAGTTAATTAACATTTCCAACATTTCTACTTTACATCAGCACAATTATGGAAACAATTTTTTATTTTTTTAGGAAGTTATAAGGGTTAAAAGTTGACCAGCGATTTGTCATTTTTACAACAAAATTTACAAAACCTTTTTTTTTAGGGACCATCTCACATTTAAAGTCACTTTGAGGGGTGTACATGACAGAAAATACCCAAAAGTGACACCATTCTAAAAACTACACCCATCAAAGTGCTCAAAACCACATTCAAAAAGTTTAATAACTCTTTGCATGCTTCACAGGAACTGAAGCAATGTGAAAGGAAAAAAATTAACATTTAAACCTTTTTTTTACAAACATTTTCCCTCAGAACCCATTTTTTTCATTTTCACAAGTGTAAATAGAGAAAATGAACCACAAAATTTGTTGTGCAAATACTCCTGAATACGCTGATACCCCACATGTGGGGGTAAACCATTGTTTGGGTACACGGCAGAGCTTGGAAGTGAAGGAGTTCCATTTGACTTTTTCAGTGCAGAATTGGCTGGAATTGAGATCGGATGCATTTGGAAAGCCCCTGATGTGCCTAAACAGTGGAAACCCCCACAATTGACATCATTTTGGATAGTAGACCCCATAAGGAACTTATCTAGATGTGTGGTGAGCACTTTGAACCCCCAAGTGCTTCACAGAAGTTTATATTGTAGAGCCATGGAAATAAAAAATCTTATTTTTTTCCACAAAAATGATATTTTCGCACCCAAATTTTAATTTTCACAAGGGCAACAGGAGAAATTAGACCACGAAAGATGTTGTGCAATTTACCCTGAGTATGCTGATACCCCATATGTGGGGGTAAACCACTGTTTGGGCGCACAGCAGAGCTCGGAATGGAGGAAGCATCGTTTGACTTTTTCAATGCAGAATTGGCTGGAATTGAGATCGGACGCCATGTCGCGTTTGGAGAGCCCCTGATGTGCCTAAACAGTGGAAACCCCCCACAAGTGACAACATTTTGGAAACTAAGCCCCTTAGGGAACTTATCTAGATGTGTGATGAGCACTTTGAACCCCCAAATGCTTCACAGAAGTTTATAACGCAGAGCCGTGAAAATAAAAAATCTTTTTTTTCCTCAAAAATGAGCAGCCCGCAATTTTTTGTTTTCACAAGGTTAACAGGAGAAATTGGACCCCAAAAGTTGTTGTCCAATTTGTCCTGAGTACGCTGATACCCCATATGTGGAGGTAAATCATGGCAGAGCTTGTACTACGGAGGACAGAGAATGAACTTCAATCCAATATTGCAGCCAGCATGCAGCCAGCGGGTAAGGAAAGGGTGAATCAAACACCCGAAAACCCCGCCCCTATGGCTGAAGATTGTTCCCTCCAAATTCAGGTGACAGAGTCCCTTTAACTGTTCACAATAACAGTAATTTTGACCAGGGGTGCGCAAACTTTTACATGCCACAGTATAGAAGCTAGCTCTTAAGGCAAAAAAAGTGACGAAGGCAATTTACAAACTTATTAGATTTAAACAGTGCAATGTTATAACTATATTGTTAAAAGAAAAAAGGGGTTTAGTACTGTCTTAGCCACTTGAAAAAAAGAATGCTCTGAGTGGGAAAAACAAGATAATCTTGTAGTTATGATACCTTTTAATGGCTAACAAAAATAAAATAAATTATGTTACGTTTGCATCTGATTAAAAAGATGTCACTATCCAGTTGTGCCAGTTTCTTCAGACTATCCTTTATTTCCATAGATGTGTGGTACATTCTGGTATCAAAAGTATCATAACTACAAGATTATCTTTTTTTTCCCACTGAGAGCATTCTTTTTACGACTAGCTAACTTGGTACTAAACTATATTGTGTAACAAAATTACCTACTGCTGCAATAAACTTACCACCTAATAACGATGCACGCTGACGTGAATTCTGCTACAACTCCATTAGAGGGCAGTCTTTACATATTAAACAATCTATTACAATTTCTAGTCCTATACAATCATGGCTTAGATCTTAGCTGTATGTTACTATTCTAGATTAACTTTTTATTTCCCTTTACAAAAAAAAATATTAAAATTAGATTACATTATTTAGAAATGATAAATATAAATCAACAAATAGTCTACACATGTACTACTCATCAATCTGAAATGTGACTACTTATTGACTGGTGCTAGCAAGATAACAGATTTTTAAGACTCCTATCGGATGTCGGTGATTTTTCACTTACTCGATCTGAGTGTCATCAGTGTTAAGTTTTCATTAGTGTTGGTCAGTGTATCAATGATTTTTCACGTATGGATTGAAAAATAAAAAAAGTTACAAAGCGTCTCCTATTCGTTAAGCTATTAGCACGGAAAGATCACGGCTTGCACACTGATTCCATCCATGTACTGTTCATGATTTTCACTGATCCGCAGACTTCTATGTGTAACGTTGATCCAGGTCTCCAAGTTGTTTTTTTTGAAGATTTACAGTCTGCAAAAAACAAAGGACATGTGAACACCTCCATAGAGTATAATGAGCAGGGGCAGATTATAATAGGGTCAATCTGGGTGGTAGCCTAGGGCCCAGTGGTGTGGGGGGGCCCGCCGCATTACTGCCCTGACTGGGGTATTGGCCCGGTGGGCAGAGGGGGCCCGCATCGGGCCCCGTCTCATCTGCTCACCGGGCCCCTACCGGCACTGCGGCAGTTTCACCTATTGACGTGCGGGCGTGCGCCCGCACGTCAATAGTTAACCACAGCCGCCAACCAATTGGAGGCTGGCAGCTGAAGTCGGCCGCATGTGCAGCGCACACGTTACCCGCGTCTGACATTGTCAGGGGCAATATGCTGGACATACTGGGGCAGATTGCTGGACACACTGGGGCTAATATGCTACACAC
This sequence comes from Ranitomeya imitator, assembly GCF_032444005.1. Classification (NCBI taxonomy): domain Eukaryota; kingdom Metazoa; phylum Chordata; class Amphibia; order Anura; family Dendrobatidae; genus Ranitomeya; species Ranitomeya imitator. Next base: position 322,986,035 of record NC_091286.1, on the reverse strand, counting down.
ACTGGGGCAGATTGCTGGACACACTGGGGGCAATGCTGGAGACACTGGGGCAGGTTGCTGGACACACTGTGGCAATATGCTGGACATACTGGGGCAGATTGCTGGACAAACTGGGGCAATATTGGAGACACTGGGGCAGATTGCTGGACACACTGGGGCAATATTGGAGACACTGGGGCAGATTGCTGGACACACTGGGGCGGATTGCTGACACACTGGGGCAGATTTCTGGGCACACTGGGGGAATGCTGGAGTAACTGGGGCAGATTGCTGGACACACTGGGGCAATATGCTGGATATACTGGGGCAATATGCTGGACATACTGGGGCAGAATGCTGGACACACTGGGGCAGATTGCTGGACACACTGGGGGCAATGCTGGAGACACTGGGGCAGATTGCTGGACACATTGGGGGCAATATGCTGGAGTCAGACACTGTGGCAGATTGCTGGACACACTGGGGCAATATGCTGGACATAGTGGGGCAGATTGCTGGACACACTGGGGGTCATATGCTGGACACACTGGGGCAGATTGCTGGACACACTGGGGCAATATTGGAGACACTGGGGCAGAATGCTGGACTCACTGAGGGCAATAAGCTGGAGACACTGGGGCAATATGCTGGAAATACTGGGGGCAACATGCTGGACATTTTGGGGGCAAAATGCTGGACACGCTGTGGGCAGGATGCTGGACACGCTGGGGGCAGGATGCTGGACACATTGGGGGCAGGATGCTGGACACATTGGGGGCAGGATGCTGGACACATTGGAGGCAGAATGGTGGACACATTGGGGGCAGGATGCTGGACACATTGGGGGCAGGAAGCTGGACACTGGGGGCAGAGATGCTGGACAATGGGGGCAGAGATGCTGGACACTGGGGGCAGAGATGCTGGACATCCTGGGGGTAGGACTGGAGACATGGGCAGAATGTAGATATGGGGCATGATTGGAGACACGGGGCAGAATGAAAGACATGGGGCAGGATTGGAGACAGATCGTGCAAGATCATGGGGTAGGATGGATACGATGGAGACTGATGGGGCAAGATGGGGAGATCATATGGGGCAGGATGGATACTCATGAGGGCAGGATGGGAGAACATATGGCTGGAGCCAGGAATGAGACACACGGGGCCAGGGTGGGGGATATTATTATTACCATAGGGGCTAATTAAGGGATATTATTACTGCAGTGATGTATTTATTTTATTTTTGAGGACACTGTTTTAAATGGGGGAGTGGTCCTGTTACTGTGTAAAGTGACACTATGTCGCCTCTTTTTCTTCATGTGGTATAATGTAAAAGTTGGGAAAAATTAAGTAATGTGTTCTACAAGCAGAGCTCGAGATAACTGTGTTATTTCCTGCAGAGACGAGTCCTGGCTGGATGAAGCGATGGCGGTCTGTGCTGGATGAAAGATGAAGGACTTCACCTAGAGACGTCACTGGTGAGTCAGTGTTACCTATACACTGACACTATACACTGTATACTATATACTGAACTGAAGGGTAAATAGATCAATGGATGTTTGACAGGTTATAGTTTCACACAGCAACTATATTTCTGGAATAATCTGGTTCAGGTATATGATGACCCCGTCCCGACCCCATCACATGACCCCGTCAAATGACCCCGTCACCTGACCGGGGGGCCCACAGTGTCTGAACAGCCCAGGGCCCTGGCTACCCTTAATCCACCCCTGATAATGAGGCTGTGCTCTATCTGTGAAAACCACAGACAGAACACATACGTGTAAAACGGACCTCTGAATGAAGCATTAGTAAGAAAAAAGATTATCTTTTATATAATTTCTCTTTGTTCTGGTATATTATAAAATATGTACTGGAAGTAGGATTTCTGAGTAAAAGAAGAAAAAATTATGATAGGACTCCTAGGAGTAACACTTTATGTTCTGCTCATCGCACCCACAAAATCTGATCAATGGTTTTCATTGTATGTACTAATACAGAGAAGGCTATCAATCACTGTGTGGGATGGGGAAGCTGGGCTGACAGCATCTTGTCCTCTGCTTCAAATCAGGCAAAATTGTATATCCCACCTTTCATGCCTCTATTACTCTCAGTTAGATCACCAACTCACCATAAATCACTCGACGAGTTCTTTTCAAATATCATGCTGGGGTTCCTAAAAAAAAATGCAATTGCTTGTAATAGTACAATAACCATTTTAAGAAAAGTTATTAAGACAAGACTAAGTTATGCAAAATTTGCCCACTATACAGTATGTGATAGATGCGCTAACAATAAAAATAATGGCCACTAATCAGTGTGGTGGAGTGATGGTATTCTGCCCCACTGTTTACACCCAGCTGCTGCCGGTTGTGATAAAAGCCGGTTGTGATAAAAGCCGATTGTTGGGGTGGATAAACATGTGGGCCCTCACTGATCTGCTTAATATCAATGTACCGTATTGGAAAAGCCGTATAATACTAATGAAAACATAGCATTGTATGACAGAAAAACCCACAATGATCACAGAAATAACTTAAATCTGACAAAAGTAATAATAAAAGATCTATGAAAATGAACAAATGAAAGTCAGACATTGCTTGTCAACCAGACTTGCACAGAAGTAAAAAAAAATATATAAAATTCATAAAAAAGGCCTGGACAGAAATAATGGTACCCCTGAATATAATGTGACAAAAGGAACATGTTAAATCACATCGTTGGTCGCTGGAGAGCGGTCTGTGTGACAGCTCTCTAGCGACCAAACAGCGACCCTGCAGCGATCGACATCGTTGTCTAGATCGCTGCAGTGTCGCTTAATGTGACGGTACCTTTAGACAAGGATCTGGCCAGAAGGCCTAGCTTTTATAGGAGAGGGGAGTGGCTAACCAAGGCAAGTTGAAAGCAGGGATTTCCACATGGCCAATTAACCACATTTAGCAAACAAACATTTAATATGTCGAAGTGCTTCTTCTCAGCGGCGAAGTAGGAGCCATCAGACGCTGGTGTCTTCTGGTACTGCTCTGTTGCAGTAACTCCGTGACAGTACCCCCCTTCTATGAGGGACCTCCAGAACCTCAGGGTCTGGTTTATCTGGGTGGGCCACATGAAAGGCCCGAACCAGTCTGGCCGCATGGAAATCAGAAGCTGGAACCCACATCCTCTACTCAGGGCCATACCCCTTCCAATATACCATGTATTGAAGTGACCGACGAACAAGACAAGAGTCTAAGACCTTTGCTATCTGGAACTCCAGATTACCATCGACAATGAGAGGAGAAGGTGGCAGAGGTGAAGCTCCTGCAGATGCCACATGCTTCTTGCAAAGTTAACGGTGAAAAACATTATGGATTTTAAAAGTAGGTGGCAGAGCAAGGCAGAATGCTACCAGATTGACGATGGCTAAGATCTTATAAGGACCAATAAACCTGGGACCCAATTTCCAAGATGGAACCTTTAGCTTAATATTCCTTGAGGACAGCCATACCAAGTCACCAACACACAGGTCCAGACCCACCAAACGTCTCCGATCAGCCACACTCTTATATTTGGAACCAATCTTTCACAAATCATTAATCATCCCCTGCCATATAGTAGAAATAGAAGAAGAGAACCGTTCCTCCTCCAGTAAACCAGAATGGCGACCACCATTGAATTAACTAAACTGTAGATGGAACCCATATGCTCCGAAAAATGGGGACTTACCGGTTGATTCCTGAAAGCGATTTATTAACTGCAAATACAGCCAATGGTAAGTAGGTCACCCAGTCTTCTTGATTCTCAGACACAAAACATCTAAGATATGTCTCTAAATTCCGATTAACCCATTCAGTCTGCCCATTAGACTGCGGGTGAAAAGCTGAAGAAAAAGACAAATGGATCCTCAGATGGGTGCAAACCGCCCTCCAGAATTTGGAGATAAATTGCACCCCTGATCCGAAAGAATATGCGTAGGAATCCCATGCAGTCTTATTATTTCCCTGACAAAGACTTGCACCAGAGTTTTGGCGTTAGGCAAAGCAATAAAATGAGATATTTTACTGAACCTATCTACCACCACCAGGATTATAGTGTTCCCTGCAGACATAGATAGATCCGTAATAAAATCGACCGACAAATGAGTCCAAGGTCTGCTGGGAATCTCCAATGGTAGGAGAGCCACTGACAGACGAGAATGTGAGGTCTTAGAACGCGAAAAGATATTGCAGGCGACCACATATTCCTGAACATCCTTATAAGCACCTGGCCACCAAAAACGCTGAGTAAGTAGATCTGCGGTGGCCTTCCCCAGATGTCCGGCCAGCACCGTATCATGATGTTCACTGAGGATTCTTAGATGGAGATTGACCGGTACAAATAGCTTACCAAGTGGAGAGGTAGCAGGGTGTCTCCCTGAGCGTCAGCAACCTCTCTTTCCAGATTGGAGCATATAGATGCCATCACTACCCCTTTCTGTAAAATAGGTACGGTTTGCACATATTGCCTCCCCCAGGAAAGCAACAGGACAAAGCATCTGCCTTAACATTTTTACTCCCTGGCCTAAAAGTAACAAAAAAGTTAAACCTGGTAAAGAATAATGCCCATCTTGCCTGACGATGTGTAAGATGTTTTGCCGACTCCATGAATACCAGATTCTTATGGTCAGTGATCACCATCACTGGGTAAACCGCTCCCTCCACAAAAATGATGCCACTCCTCAAATGCCCATTTGATAGCTAAGAGTTCCCTATTATCAATATTGTAGTTTCTCTCAGCTGCCAAAAGTTTTTTAGAAAAGTATGCTCATGGTTGCTATTTACCAGGAAACGCACCCTGCAACAATACAGTATAGCCCCCACTCGCACCTAGGATGCATCCACCTCCACAATGAAAGGCTGAGTGACATCACGCTGAATAAGAATTGGCACAGAAGCAAAACAGCTTTTCAATGTGTCAAATGCCTCCCTGGCAGGACTGGACCACCTGGAGAAGTCCGTCTTCTTTTTAGTCATATCGGTTTGGCTCAGAGCGGTTTGGCTACCGGCTTTAGTCATATCGGTTTGGCTCAGAGCAGTTTGGCTACTACTGAAAATTCTTTTATGAATTTACGGTAGTAATTGGCGAAACCCAAAAGCCTTTGTAAAGCCTTAAAATCCTCAGGACGATCCCACTCCAAAAGAACCCAAACTTTCACCGGATCCATGCAAAAACTGGTGGCAGATAATACATATCCAAGGAAAGGGATCTCCTCAACCGAGAACATACACTGCTTGGGTTTGACATGCAATTTATTGTCAGGTAATATGTGTAGGACTTGTCTGACATGTCGCTGGTGTGACTCAAGGTCTGGTGAATAGACAAGAATATCGTCCAGGTACATAATAACAAAGCTGCCTACTAGGTGACTAAAGATGTCATTAATAAAGTGCTGGAAGACGGTGGGCACATTCATCAACCCAAAAGGCATCACCAGATTCTCATAGTGTCGTTCTGACGTATTAAACGCAATCTTCCTCTCACCCCCCTCCTTTTTGCGGATGAGGTTGTACGCCCCCTGAGATCCATCTTAGAGAACCATTTTGCCCCAACAATTTGAATAAAAGGGGATAAGAGGTAGCGGATACAGATCACAGACAGTGATTGCATTAAGTTCCCGGAAATCCAGGCAAGGACGTAACCCGCCATCCTTCTTCTTGACGAAAAAGAACCCCGCAGCAAGGGGAGAAGAGGATGGTCGTGGTCGGATATGACCCTAAGCCAGACTTTCCGTAATATAGTCCCTCATGGCCTGCCTTTCTGGACCTGAGATGTTATAGAGTCTCCTCTTGGGCAGCTTGGCACCAGGAACCAGATTGATGGCACAAACATAAGGATGATGAGGGGGAAGCTCTTGGCTCCCCTGCTCAGAAAATACATTCTCAAAGTCTGACAGGTAATGAGGCACAGACCGAGTATCCACCCTTGCCATTTGGGTACCCAAACAGTGTCCTTGACAGTATGTACTCCACTTTACCACTTCATGTGTCTGCCAATGAATTACCAGATTGTGCAGAGCGAGCCAAGGAAGTCCCAGCACCACAGGTGAGGGCAGGCCGTCAAGTACATAGCAGTTTAACACCTCAGAGTGTATGGCCCCCACCTGTAGCCATAAGTCACAGAACACCTGCGTGAAGTGCCTTGTTTTAGAGGGCCAGAATCGATAGCTATAATGGGTATTGGTCTGGACAAGCTATGTGAGACAAGGCCTTGGTCCCTAACGAACCTAGCGTCGACCAAATGAAACCCCGCCCCACTGTCCAAGAAGGTGGAAATGTTCACCTTATTTTTACCCACGTATAAAATAGCTGGAAGGAAAAAAACGAGTCTTTCCTACAGAGGTTGTGAGTACACCCGAGTTGCCAACCTCCCCGCAACCGGGCCCTCTAATTTTCCAGCGGTTGTTTAAACAAGTGACAGGTAGGGCATGTGCTCACAAAAATGACCCTTCTTGCCACAACAGAAACACACTCCCCCCTTACGCCAGATTAATGCAAGTTTGCTAGGTTGGGATGCTGCTCCCACTTGCATGGCTTCCACAGTGGAATCAGTACTAGTCACGCTCAAACTTGGACCTCCTGCCCCCAGAGGTGTCTCCCTATGTCTCTGGCGAAGACGGCGATCAACCCAGATTGCCAGAGACATGGCCGCCTCAAGGGAGTCAGGAGTCTCATAGAGAGCTAATGCATCCCTTACTCTCACAGAGAGACCCTCGCTGAACTGACTATGGAGGGCAGCCGGAAATAAAGTTTACAGGCCTCACAGAACACAACAAACTTGTCCCACCCACCAGAGAACCTGTCTGGCAGTGCGACCTTGGGCTCCACAATGGTTTGCCTGAAGGGCGAGATCCCCACTCCAGATGTAACAGAGTGCTGTGAAACCACCGTGCGTAAATCCGCCTCCTCCAAACTGAGCTGCTGCAACTGCCCTGTCAGCACTGTGATCCCTAGTTAGACCGCACATGGAGTACTGTGCCCAGTTTTGGGCACCGGTGCTCAGGAAGGATATAATGGAACTAGAGAAAGTACAAAGGAGGGCAACAAAATTAATAAAGGGGATGGGAGAACTACAATACCCAGATAGATTAGCGAAATTAGGATTATTTAGTCTAGAAAAAAGACGATTGAGGGGCGATCTAATAACCATGTATAAGTATATAAGGGGACAATACAAATATCTCGCTGAGGATCTGTTTATACCAAGGAAGGTGACGGGCACAAGGGGGCATTCTTTGCGTCTGGAGGAGAGAAGGTTTTTCCACCAACATAGAAGAGGATTCTTTACTGTTAGGGCGGTGAGAATCTGGAATTGCTTGCCTGAGGAGGTGGTGATGGTGAACTCAGTCGAGGGGTTCAAGAGAGGCCTGGATGTCTTCCTGGAGCAGAACAATATTGTATCATACAATTATTAGGTTCTGTAGAAGGACGTAGATCTGGGGATTTATTATGATGGAATATAGGCTGAACTGGATGGACAAATGTCTTTTTTCGGCCTTACTAACTATGTTACTATGTTACTATGATCCATCATGGATCAGAAAAGGCTTTCGGTCTGAGTTATTGTCACAATAGGACTGGCAAGTATACTGGGACCAAGGGCACCTTTCCAGCCCTAACGCTAGGGGGTGCAAAAACTCACCCTGTTCCCCGGGATACCTCAAATGGCAAGGATGCCGGGGCCTCCGCCCTTGCCCTGTCTCCTAACTGCAACCCTGCATCTGTTCCCTTCCCACACCTGGGGAAGAGAGGCACTACCATGTACCGCAGTACACCAACGCGACAGGCAGGGGAACAAAGACAAGGGTAAAAGAGAATTCAACTTACACAAATATACTCTCACAAATAACAGAGGTATTCGCCAGGGTGTGAAGGATGGGGGAAGAAAATAGGCAGGTAAGGATGAGGAATTTCCAAGCGTACAAACCAAACAACAGTTGTATAATTAACTCCGCCAGCTCTCCAGACACAAGCTCTTCACTCTCCAGGTCTATCTAGCAAGTGCTAACTTAGACAAGGATCTGGCCAGAAGGCCTAGCTTTCATAGGAGAGAGGAGTGGCTATCCAAGCACAGCTGAAAGCAGGGACTTCCACATGGCCGAATAGCCCCTGTCCTGCTGAAAAAAAAACAAACACATTTTATATGCTGGAGAAATGCTTCTTCTCAGCGGCGAAGCAGGAGCCATCAGATGCTGCGGTCTTCTGGTACTGCTCTGTCGTGGTAACTCTGTGACAGGAACTTTTTGGCAAGGCACATCAGCTCTATATTCACAGACGGAAAAATGAAGCATATTGAGAAAAGAACACTGTCCCTACTGTGAAACATGGAGGAGGCTCTGTTATGTTCTGGGGCTGCTTTGCTGCATCTGGCAAAGGGTATGTAAACATATTACCCAAACCCATACCCTCAAACTTGGGGCGGGCAACACTTTACTAAATACATCAACATACTGACCAACTGAATCGGTTATTAAACCGTGCGCTGAGTCAAAAAGTGTCTTCTACTTTTTTGTTAAAAACTCATAACTTTATTGAAAAACACATTACACATAAAAAAAATCCTTAAAACAATACCTCTGAACCACAATAGACAAAATAACTGACAGATAAGCGTCTTGAACAAATGTTGTTTCAGCAGATCCCTAACATGTTGATCAACGAATTAATGGGTTAGCTTATAGAGTCATGCACATGTGGAAAACACCGGAATTGCACTTAAACAAGTATGGTAATATAAGCTGCTATCAGTAACTAAATAACTATTGAGTAAGCTTAATGCTAAAACTAAAATGCTATTCACTCAAAGGGCACTGAAATCCTCTATATATAAAGTGAGCTGAGCTATTATACAGCAAATTGCAGTTCATCTACTGCTCAAGTGTATCCATACCAAAAAAAAACTCTAAAATCCATGCAATCTAGCAGTCTGGCCGGTTACCATCAGTGTAGCCTACTGTTGCTTACACACGGTACATAAAACCACATAACTCTAAACAAATTGGTAAGATGCATATTACCCAAATAATCGGTGGTCTCTGCTAACAGCCGCGTGGCACGCTCACTCCTTGTCAGACCCCGACGCGCGTTTCGCGACAGCTTCCTCTTGGGTTCCGCAGTAAAAAACGCATTGTGTGAACATGGCCTTACAGGAATCATTTCATTGCAGTGATTGCCTCAAAAGGTCGTGCAGCAAAATACTAAGTTAAGGGTACCATCATTTCTGTCCAGGCCTATTTCATGAGTTTTATTTTTTTTCAAAATTCTGTGGAAGCATGGTTGAAAAGCAATGTCTGACTTTCGTTTGTTCATTTTCATAGATTTTTAATTTATTATTACTTTGCCAGATTCAAGTTATTTATGTGACCATTGGGATTTTTATGTCATTAAACGAGGGGTACCAACAATTTAGACCATGTGTGTAAGTTGTCTGTCGAGTCATTCTTATCAATATAAGTTTTTATTACAGAAGTCAGAAGAAATATAAAGCATATAAAGTCTGCCTAGGAAAGCAAACTGTTATTTCACTCTATAAAAGAGTAAGTTTTAAAAGGGTTGTCTAATAACCACTGTTTCTATATAGAAGATAAGAATAATGTATACCCACCTTTACCTTTGCGCTGCAGGCTTAGTCAGATGGACTATTACTGACCTGCAGCTGATCAAAGTCTACACAACATAATCCCAGGAGTAGAGCACCTTTAACCCCTTCATGACCCAGCCTATTTTGACCTTAATGACCTGGCCGTTTTTTGCAATTCTGACCAGTGTCCCTTTATGAGGTAATAACTCAGGAACGCTTCAACGAATAATAGAGATTCTGAGAAAGTTTTTTCGTGACATATTGGGCTTCACGTTAGTGGTAAATTGATTTCGATATATTTTGCGTTTATTTGTGAAAAAAATGGAAATTTGGCTAAAATTTTGAAAATTTTGCAATTTTCAAATTTAGAATTTTTATTCTGTTAAACGAGAGAGTTATGTGACACAAAATAGTTAATAAATAACATTACCCACATGTCTACTTTACATCAGCACAATTTTGGAAACAAAATTTTTTTTTGCTAGGAAGTTATAAGGGTTAAAATTTGACCAGCGATTTCTCATTTTTACAGCAAAATTTACAAAACCATTTTTTTCAGGGACCACCTCACATTTGAAGTCAGTTTGAGGGGTCTATGTGGCTGAAAATACCCAAAAGTGACACCATTCTAAAAACTGCACCCCTCAAGGTGCTCAAAACCACATTCAAGAAGTTTATTAACCCTTCAGGTGCTTCACAGCAGCAGAAGCAACATGGAAGGAAAAAATGAACATTTAACTTTTTAGTCACAAAAATGATCTTTTAGCAACAATTTTTTTATTTTCCCAAGGGTAAAAAGAGAAACTGGACCCCATACGTTATTGTAAAATTTGTCCTGAGTACGCCGATACCCCATATGTGGGGGGAACCAGTGTTTGGGTGCACGACAGGGCTCGGAAGGGAAGGAGCGCCATTTGACTTTTTCAATGAAAAATTGGCTCCAATCTTTAAAAAATTGGCTCCAATGTCGTGTTTGGAAAGCCCCTGTGTGCCTAAACATTTGAGCTCACCCACAAGTGACCCCATTTTGGAAACTAGACCCCCCAAGGAACTTATCTAGATGCATAAAGAGCACTTTGAACCCCCAGGTGTTTCAAAATTGATCCGTAAATATGAAAAAGTACTTTTTTTTCACAAAAAATTTCTTTTAGCCTCAATTTGTTCATTCCTACATGGGCAGCAGGATAAAATGGATCCTAAAATGTGTTGGGCAATTTCTCCTGAGTACACCGATACCTCATATGTTGTCACAAACCACTGTTTGTGCACACAGCAAGGCTCGGAAGGGAAGGAGCGCCATTTGACTTTTGAATGAAAAATTAGCTCCAATCGTTAGGGGACACCATGTCGCGTTTGGAGAGCCCCTGTGTGCCTAAACATTGGAGCTCCCCCACATGTGACCCCATGTTGGAAACTAGACTCTCCAAGGAACTTATCTAGATGCATAGTGAGCACTTTGAACCCCCAGGTGCTTCACAAATTGATCCGTAAATATGAAAAAGTCCTTTTTTTATCAGAAAAAAAATCTTTTAGCCTCAATTTGGTCATTTCCACATGGGCAACAGGATAAAATGGTTGCTAAAATTTATTGGGCAATTTCTCCTGAGTACACTGATACCTCACATGTGGGGGTAAACCGATGTTTGGGCACATGGCAGGGCTCGGAAGGGAAGGAGCGCCATTTGACTTTTTGAATGAAAAATTAGCTCCAATCGTTAGCGGACACCATGTCGCGTTTGGAGAGCCCCTGTGTGCCTAAACATTGGAGCACCCCCACACGTGACCCCATTTTGGAAACTAGACCTCCCATGGAACTAATCTAGATGTGCGGTGACCACTTTAAACCCCCAAGTGCTTCACAGAAGTTTATAACGCACAGCCGTGAAAATAAAAAAAATCATTTTTCTTTCCTCAAAAATTATTTTTTATCCCACAATTTTTTATTTTCACAAGAGTAACAGGAGAAATTGGACCCCAAAAGTTGTTGTCCAATTTGTCCTGAGTACGCTGATACCCAATATGTGGGGGGGAACCACTGTTTGGGCACACGTCGGGGCTCGGAAGGGAAGTATTATTATCATTATTATTTATTGTTATAGCGCCATTTATTCCATGGCGCTTTACATGTGAGGAGGGGTATACATAATAAAAACAAGTACAATAATTTTAAACAATACAAGTCATAACTGGTACAGGAGGAGTGAGGACCCTGCCCGCGAAGGCTCACAATCTACAAGGGATGGGTGAGAATACAGTAGGTGAGGATAGAGCTGGTCATGCAGCGGTTTGGTCGATCGGTGGTTACTGCAGGTTGTAGGCTTGTCGGAAAAGGTGGGTCTTCAGGTTCTTTTTGAAGGCTTCGATGGTAGGCGAGAGCCTGATGTGTTGTGGTAGAGGGTTCCAGAGTAGGGGTGATACGCGAGAGAAATCTTGTATACGATTGTGGGAAGAGGAGATAAGAGGGGAGTAGAGAAGGAGATCTTGTGAGGGTTGGGTGGTTGCGTGTAGGTAAGTACCGGGAGACGAGGTCACAGATGTATGGAGGAGAAAGGTTGTGGATGGCTTTGTACGTCATGGTTAGGGTTTTGTACTGGAGTCTCTGGGCAATGGGGAGCCAGTGAAGGGATTGACAGAGGGTAGAGGCCAGGGAATAGCGGGGGGACAGGTGGATTAGTCGGGCAGCAGAGTTTAGAATAGATTGGAGGGGTGCAAGAGTGTTAGAGGGGAGGTAACAGAGCAGGAGGTTGCAGTAGTCAAGGCAAGAGATGATGAGGGCATGGACAAGGGTTTTTGCAGATTCATGGTTGAGGAATGAACGGATTCGTGAAATATTTTTGAGTTGATGTCAGCAGGAAGTGGAAAGGGCTTGGATATGTGGTTTGAAGGAGAGATCAGCGTCAAGGATTACCCCGAGGCAGCGAGCTTGTGGGACTGGGGAGAGTGGGCAGCCATTTACTGTAATGGATAGGTTCGCTGGGGGGGTCGTGTGAGATGGGGGATAGATGAATTCTGTTTTGTCCATGTTAAGTTTCAGAAATCTAGCGGAGAAGAAGGATGAAATAGTGGACAGACATTGAGGGATTCTGGTTAGTAGGGAGGAGATATCTGGTTCAGAGATGTAGATCTGTGTCTCATCAGCATAGAGGTGTGACATTTTGGAATGCACACTTTGATGGAATGGTCTGCGGCCATCATGATACGTTTGCAGAGCCCCTGATGTGCCTGAACAGTAGAAACCCCCCACAAGTGACCCCATTTTGGAAACTAGACCCCCCAAGGAACTTATCTAGATATGTGGTGAGCACTTTGAACCCCCAAGTGCTTCACAGAAGTTTATAACGCACAGCCGTAAAAATAAAAAAATCATTTTTCTTTCCTCAAAAATTATTTTTTATCCCGCAATTTTTTATTTTCACAAGAGTAACAGCATAAATTGGACCCAAATAGTTGTTGCCCAGTTTGTCCTGAGTACACTGATACCCCATATGTGGGGTAAACCACTGTTCGGTCACACGTCGGGGCTCGGAAGAGAAGTAGTGACGTTTTGAAATGCAGACTTTGATGGAATGGTCTGCGGGCGTCACATTACATTTGCAGAGCCCCTGATGTCCCTAAACAGTAGAAACCCCCCACAAGTGACCCTATTTTGGAAACTAGACCCCCAAAGGAACTTATCTAGATATGTGGTTAGCACTTTGAACCCCCAAGTGCTTCACAGAAGTTTACAACGCAGAGGCGTGAAAATAAAAAATTATTTTTCTTTCCTCAAAAATGTTGTATTAGCAAGCAATTTTTTATTTTCACAAGGGTAACAGGAGAAATTGGACCCCAATAGTTGTTGTCCAGTTTGTCCTGAGTATGTTGGTACCCCATATGTGGGGGTAAACCACTGTTTGGGCACACGTCAGGGCTTGGAAGGGAGGGAGCACCATTTGACTTTTTGAACGCAAGATTGGCTGTAATCAATGGTGGCGCCATGTTGCGTTTGGAGACCCCTGAAGTGCCTAAACAGTGGAAACCCCTCAGTTCTAACTCCAACACTAACCCCAACACACCCCTAACCCTAATCCCAACTCTAGCCATAACCCTAATCACAACCCTAACCCCAACACACCCCTAACCACAACCCTAACCCAACACACCCCTAACCCTAATCCCAACCCTAACCCTAATGCCAACCCTAACCACAACCCTAACCCCAACACACTCCTAACCATAACCCTAACCACAAGCCTATTTTTAACCCTATTTCCAACCCTAGCCCTAATTCCAACCCTAACTCTAATTCCAACCCTAACCCTAAGGCTATGTGCCCACGTTGCGGATTCGTGTGAGATTTTTTCCGCACCATTTTTGAAAAATTCCCAGGTAAAAGGCACTGCGTTTTACCTGCGGATTTACCACGGATTTCCAGTGTTTTTTGCTCGAATTTCACCTGCGGATTCCTATTGAAGAATATGTGTAAAATGCTGCGGAATCCGCACAAAGAATTGACATGCTGCGGAAAATAGGTTTACATGGTACTGTAAGGCTGCCGTCACACTAACAGTATTTGGTCAGTATTTTACATCAGTATTTGTAGCCAAAACCAGGAGTGGAACAAATAGAGGAAAAGTATAATAGAAACATATGCACCACTTCTGTATTCATCACCCACTCCTGGTTTTGGCTTACAAATACTGATGTAAAATACTGACCAAATACTGCTAGTGTGACGGCAGCCTAAACCTGATGGAAAACTGCTACGAATCCGCAGCGGTCAATCCGCTGCGGATCCGCAGCCAAATCCGCACCGTGTGCACATAGCCTAATTCTAAGGGTTTGTGCACACGGTGCGGAAAACACTGCGGATCCGCATCGTTTCCGCAGCTGCGGGTTCTCAGCAGTTTCCCATGAGTTTACAGTTCAATGTAAACCTATGGGAAACAAAAAACGCTGTGCACATGCTGTGAAAAAAACTGCGTGGAAACGCAGTGGTTTACATTCCGCAGCGGTTTACATTCCGCAGCATGTCACTTCTTTCTGCGGATTCCGCACCGGTTTTACAACTGCTCCAATAGAAAACCGCAGTTGTAAAACCGCAGTGAAATCTGCAGAAAAACCGCGGTAAATCTGCGATAAATCTGCAGCGGTTTTGCATTGCGGATTCATCAAATCCGCTGTGGAAAAATCCACAGAGGACCAGAATACGTGTGCACATACCTAACCCTAACCCTAGTGGAAAAAAAAAATTCTTTATTTTATTATTGTCCCTATCTAGGGGGGTGATAAAGGGGGGGTTCATTTACTATTTTTTTTATTTTGATCACTGTGATAGGTTTTATCACAGTGATCAAAATGTCCATGGAACGAATCTGCCGGCCGGCAGATTCGGCGGGCGCACTGCGCATGCGCCTGCCATTTTGGAAGATGTAAGTATGAGGGGGGGGGGAAAATGGGAGCCCGTGGGATCGGAGCACAGGGGGGATGGATTGGAGCACGGGGGGAACGGACAGGAGGACGGAGGGGAGTGGACCACAGAACGGAGGGCTGGGGAGGAGATCGGTGGGGGGGCAGATCAGGGTCTCCAGCCATGGCCGATGATATTGCAGCATCAGCCATGGCTGGATTGTAATATTTCACAGTTTTCATATGTGAAATATTACAAATCGCTCTGATTGGCTGTTTGACTTTCAACAGCCAATCAGAGCGATCGTAGCCAAGAGGGGGTGAAGCCACCCCCCGGGCTGAAGTAGCACTCCCCCTGTCCCTGCAGATCGGGTGAAATTGGAGTGAACTCTTTCACCGGATCTGCAGGGACGCGATCCCTCCATGACGCCACATAGGCGTCACAGGTCGGATTGGCACCGACTTTCATGATGCCTTCGTGGCGTCAAAGGTCGGGAAGGGGTTAAACAACTGCCAATTGAGTACATGGAAGTTGACCAGTGGCCATTTAATGGTCTGTTAAGATAGACCATACTTCTTTATTATCGGCAACACATCTCCTTTTTACACCCCACCAAGAACAATAGAATACTTTTTTCTATTTTTAAATGAACCCCTTCCCGACATGCCCTGTACTAGTACGGCGCATGTCGGGTCCCCTGCTTTGATGTGGGCTCCGGCGGTGAGCCCACATCAAAGTCGCGACATGTCAGCTGTTTGGTACAGCTGACATGTGCGCGCAATTGCGGCGGGTGAAATCGCGATTCACCCGCCGCTGTTAACCTGTTAAATGCCGCTGTCAACTGCTGACAGCGGCATTTAACCGGCGCTTCCGGCCACGCAGCCGGAAATGAGCGCATCGCCGACCCCTGTCACATGATCAGAGGTCGGCGATGTGTCAGGATGGTAACCATAGAGGTTCTTGAGACCTCTATGGTTACTGATGCCGGCCTGCTGTGAGCGCCCCCCTGTGGTAAGCGCTCATAGCAAGTTTGCATTTCAGCTACATAGCAGCGATCTAATGTAGCAGAGCCGATCAGGCTATGCCAGCTTCTAGCGTCCCATGGAGGCTATTGAAGCATGGCAAAAGTAAAAAAAAATCTTTTTAAAAATATGAAAAAAATAAAAAATATATAAAAGTTTAACCCCTTAGTGACAGAGCCAATTTGGTACTTAATGACCAGGCCAAT
The DNA here is from genome assembly GCF_032444005.1 of Ranitomeya imitator. Taxonomy (NCBI): domain Eukaryota; kingdom Metazoa; phylum Chordata; class Amphibia; order Anura; family Dendrobatidae; genus Ranitomeya; species Ranitomeya imitator. The sequence continues at coordinate 322,969,846 of NC_091286.1, read as the reverse complement.
TTTTGCAATTCTGACCACTGTCACTTTATGTGGTTATAACTCTGGAACGCTTCAACGGATCCCGCTGATTCTGAGATTGTTTTTTCGTGACATATTGTACTTCATGTTAGTGGTAACATTTCTTCGATATTACTTGCGATTATTTATGAAAAAAACGGAAATATGGCGAAAATTTTTAAAATTTTGCAATTTTCAAACTTTGTATTTTTATGCCCTTAAATCAGAGAGATATGTCACGAAAAATAGTTAATAAATAACATTTCCCACATGTCTACTTTACATCAGCACAATTTTGGAAACAAAATTTTTTTTTCTTAGGGAGTTATAAGGGTTAAAAGTTGACCAGCAATTTCTCATTTTTACAACACCATTTTTTTAGGGACCACATCACATTTGAAGTCATTTTGAGGGGTCTATATGATAGAAAATAATGAAGTGTGACACCATTCTAAAAACTACACCCCTCAAGGTTCTCAAAACCACATTCAAGAAGTTTATTAACCCTTTACGTGCTTCACAGGAACTGAAACAATGTGGAAGGAAAAAATGAACATTTAACTTTTTTTTGCAAACATCTTAATTCAGAACCATTTTTTTTATTTTCACAAGTGTAAAAACAGAAATGTAACCATAAATTTTGTTATGCAATTTCTCCTGAATACGCCAATACCCCATATGTGGGGGTAAACCACTGTTAGGGCGCACCGCAGAACTTAGAAGTGAAGGAGTGCCGTTTTACTTTTTCAATGTAGAATTGGCTGGAATTGAGATTGGACGCCATGTCGCGTTTGGAGAGCCCCTGATGTGCCTAAACAGTGGAAACCCCCCACAAGTGACACCATTTTGGAAACTAGACCCCTTAAGGAACTTATCTAGATGTGTGGCGAGCACTTTGAACCCCCATGTGCTTCACAGAAGTTTATAACGTAGAGCCGTGAAAAAAAAAATATTTTTTTTTTCCACAAAAAAGATTTTTTAGCCCCCAAGTTTTTATTTTCACAAGGGTAACAAGAGAAATTGGACCCCAAAAGTTGTTGTCCAATTTGTCCTGAGTATGCTGGTACCCCATATGTGGGGGTAAACCACTGTTTGGGCGCACGGCAGAGCTCGGAAGGAAGCAGCGCTGTTTTGGAATGCAGACTTTGATAGAATGGTCTGCGGGTATTATGTTGCGTTTGCAGAGCCCCTGATGTACCTAAACTGTAGTAACCCCCACAAGTGACCCCATTTTGGAAACTAGACCTCCCAAGGAACTTATCTAGATGTGTGGTGAGAACTTTGAATGCCCAAGTGCTTCACAGAAGTTTAGAATGCAGAGTCGTGAAAATAAAAAATATTTTTTTTTTCACAAAAAAGATTTTGTAGCCCCCAAGTTTTTATTTTCACAAGGGTAACAAGAGAAATTGGACCCCAGAAGTTGTTGTCCAATTTATCCCGAGTACGCTGATGCCCCATATGTGGGGGTAACCCACTGTTTGGGCGCACGGCAGAGCTCAGAAGGGAGGGAGCACCATTTGACTTTTTGAGCGCAAAATTGGCTGTCGTGTTTGGAGACCCCCTGATGTACCTAAACAGTGGAAACCCCCCAATTCTAGCTCCAACCCTAACCCCAACACACCCCTAACCCTAATCCCAACCTGATCCATAATCGTAATCACTAACCCTAACCATAATCACAACCCTTACCCCAAAACAACCCTAATGTCAACCCTAACCATAACCCTAATCAAAACCCTAAATCCAACACACCCCTAATCCTAATCTCAACCCTAACCTCAAACCTAACCCTAATTCCAATACACCCCTAATCACAACCCTAACCTTAACCCTAATCCCAAACCTAACCCTAATCCCAAGCGTAACCCTAATGCCAACCCTAACCCTAATACCAACCCTAATCCAAACCCTAACCCTAATCCCAGCTCTAACCCTAACTTTAGCCCCAACCCTAGCCCTAACTTTAGCCCCAACCCTAACCCTAGCCCTAAGGCTACTTTCACACTTGCGTCGTTTGGCATTCCGTCGCAATCCGTCGTTTTGGACAAGAAACGGATCCTGAAAATGTGCCCGCAGGATGCGTTTTTTGCCCATAGACTTGTATTGCCGACGGATCGTGACGGATGGCCACACATCGCGTCCGTTGTGCACTGGATCAGTTGTGTTTTGGCGGAGCGTCGGCACAAAAAAACGTTCAATGAAATGTTTTTTTGTGCGTCGCATCCGCCAGTTCTGACCGCACATGCGTGGCCGTAACTCCGCCCCCTCCTCCCCAGGACATAGATTGGGCAGCGGATGCGTTGAAAAACTACAGCTGCTGCCCACGTTGTGCACAATTTTCACAACGTGCGTCGGTATGTCGGGCCGACGCATTGCGACGGCCCCGTACCGACGTAAGTGTGAAAGAAGCCTAACCCTAAATTTAGCCCCAACCCTAACCCTAAATTTAGCCCCAACCCTAACCCTAAATTTAGCCCCAACCCTAGCCCTAACCCTAGCCCTAACCCTACCCCTAGCCCTAACCCTAGCCCTACCCCTAACCCTACCCCTACCCCTAACCCTAACCCTACCCCTAACCCTACCCCTAACCCTACCCCTACCCCTAACCCTACCCCTAACCCTAATTTTAGCCCCAACTGCTGTTCTCCTGCCGGCCGGCAGATGGAGACAGATGGCGGGCGCACTGGGCATGCGTCCGCCATGTTCTTCTGCCGGCGGCCAGGAGGAGCAGCAAGAGGATCCAGGGACCTAGGTGAGTATGCTAGGGTCCCCGAATCCCCCTATTTCTCTGTCCTCTGATGTGCGATCACATCAGAGGACAGAGAATTACACTTTACTTTTTTTTTTTTTTTTTGCGGTCGCCGTTAAACAGTTAATTACCGGCGATCGCAAAACAGGGGTCGGTAATACCGACCCCGATCATGCTCTTTGGGGTCTCGGCTACCCCCGGCAGCCGAGACCCCAAAGATTCTTCCGGTGCCGGCCGGCGGGCGCACTGCGCATGCGCCCGCCATTTTGAAGATGGCGGCGCCCACCGGGAGACACGAGGAGCATCGGGGGAGCTAGGTGAGTATTGGGGGGCCACCTGGGACCCCTTTTCTCTGTCCTCCGATGTGCGATCACATCGGAGGACAGAGAAATTAAAAAGAGATCGCTTTTTTTTTTTTTTGCGATCGCCGGTAAACGGTTAATTACCGGCGATCGCAAATGTGGGGTGGGTTAAAAACTCCCCGAATCATGTTCTCTGGGGTCTCGGCTACCCTCGGCAGCCGAGACCCCGGAGAAAATCGGCCTCTGGGGGGCGCTATGGACTTTTTCCACAGCGCCGTTAATTAACGGCGCTGTGGTTTAAGTACCCTTAGCGGCCGCCGTTAAAAGGCGTATCGGCGGTCGCTAAAAGGTTAAATCACCCCCTTCGCCCCATCCAAAATAAAACAATTAAAAAAAAAAATCAAACCTACACATATTTGGTATCGCCGCATTTAGAATCGCCTGATCTATCAATAAAAAAAAGCATTAACCTGATCGCTAAACGGCGTAGCAAGAAAAAAATTCAAAACGCCAGAATTATGTTTTTTTTGGTTGCCGCAACATTGCATTAAAATGCAATAACGGGTGATAAAAAGAACGTATCTGCACAAAAGTGGTATAATTAAAAACATCAGCTCGGCACGCAAAAAATAAGCCCTCACCCGACCCCAGATCACAAATAATGGAGACGCTACGGGTATCAGAAAATGGCACTTTTTTTTTTGTTTAGCAAAGTTTTGAATTTTTTTTTACCACTTAGATAAAAAATAACCTAAACATATTAGGTGTCTATGAACTCGTAATGACCTGGAGAATCATAATATCAGGTCACTTTTAGCATTTAGTGAAGCTAGCAAAAAAGCCAATCAGTGCAGGATTGCACTTTTTTTGCAGTTTCACCACACTTGGAATTTTTTTCCTGTTTTCTAGTACAAGACATGGTAAAATCAATGATGTCGTTCAAAAGTACAACTCGTCCCGCAAAAATTAAGCCCTCACATGGCCATATTGACAGAAAAATAAAAAGTTATGGCTCTGGGAAGGAGGGGAGCGAAAAACGAAAACGCAAAAACAAAAAAGGGCCGCGGCGGGAAGGGGTTAAAATATTTGCATAACTTAATCCTTACACCTGACAATTGGATGTTTTGCTCATTCCTAATTATCAGTCTGTCTAAATCTAAAAAAGGCCCTAAGAGTGTAAGGCTGCCGTCACACTAGCAGTATTTGGTCAGTATTTTACATCAGTATGTGTAAGCCAAAACCAGGAGTGGGTGATAAATACAGAAGTGGTGCATATGTTTCTATTATACTTTTCCTCTAATTGTTCCACTCCTGGTTTTGGCTTACAAATACTGATGTAAAATACTGACCAAATACTGCTGGTGTGATGGCAGCCTAAGACATTTTCAGTTAATGAGAAGCCCGTGCTCCAGGGTGGGACTGTAGGCAGAGTCTTCCAAGGAAAGACCTGCCCACAGGCTGCGCTGAAGCACAAACATGTTCCTCATCATAGAGACAGAGAGAGACAGTTTATTCTTCGGGGCGGCCTGTGGGCAGATTTTTCCTTGGTTTCTGATTCCACAAGACAGATTACTTTACCCCAGGTATCATTTTAATCAGTTTAACGCTGACAACCTGACAATGCCTGTAGTTTACTTAGCAAAATCATATTGGCAGGTTCGCTTTAAATCATAAGCATTAGTAGATTACTCCTTGACAATGCAATACATAGATTACATTGTCATCTATCTCTATTGCATTATCATAAGGTTATAAAGTAGAATAAATGAGGAGGTACTAGGCTGAGACCAAAAATGTCAAGGTTTAATTAGTAATGCCAAGAAAATATTGTACTATTGAAATCAACATGAAATCAACAGGTCCCATTTTGTTAATAAAAATAATTTCCCTACTATGCTGCATTTACATCCAGGGTTATTTGGATGTTTTGGGTTGTCATTTCGATCTAAAAACAGAAAACACAGTAGTTTGACAATAATTGGCTTCACCCAACCACTAACTATGAGTGGAGAAAAAGTTTTGGTGTTATCATTCATATTCTCCGAAAAAAGATCAAGAAAGCAAAAATCCTGCCGGGGTACGTAAACTTTTGAGCAAACTGTAGATAAAAGAAACCTATAATGTCCCCAAAAGCTATTAGCCTGCAAATATGTGGTTAGTCTGCAAGTTAATAGCATTACCATGCTGTCTGGCCACATTAATGAAAGTACAGCTACCAGAATAAAACTAACTGTATTGCTCCCAGGAGAAATGATTCCTCCCAAAATAGGCCAGCCTTCAGTCATAAAGGTGCACAGAGCGACTATGGTCATCATTCAATACACAGCGAGTTTCAGCTCATTCTGCAGTGCATCTGGGAAGAGTGAGCTGTCAATCAACATTCTAGGGCACGATTACAGTTGCCACTAAAAATACTGTGAGCAGTGGCTGAAGCTTCTCTGGTTACATCTTTATGACTGAAAGCCGGCAGCTCCCAGAAGGAATAAAGTTCATTTTTTACTAGTAGCTGCACTTTCAGTAAGGTGGCCAGACTGCATTACAACGCTATTATCCTGCAGATTAGCCCTATATCTGCAGTTTAATATTATTTGAAAACATGACAGATTCCCCCTAAGGAGCAGTGTAAATAAAAAAAATCTTTTTTTTTTCATATAGATGGCACCACTAACATTCAAAGCCTACATCTGTCCTTGAGACTCAGTTTCATTCAAACATATATGGCTGAAAAGACTGGTTGTTAAGAAAATGGAGTCTTGTGGATCTATGAAGCCACTAGAAATTAATATGGAACATTTTCAATATTACACTCTCTCTTATGAAAAAATAAAAGTAAAAATAATACAAGAAGTGCAGACAAAATATGTCCCCAAGATTGTAATGAAAGCTCTGTGTACTATTAGGCCGGCGTCAAAGTAGGCATATGAAAATACGGTCCGTTTTTTTATGGCCGTAATACGCAGAAATGTTCCCAAAATAGTGATCCGTATGTCATCCGTAGTCAGGGTGTGCCAGCGTATTTTGCGCATGGCATCCTCCGTATGTAATCCGTATGGCATCTGTACTGCGAGATTCTCTCACCAGCTTGCAAAACAGACATACAATGGATCCATGGGCTCAAATATTCATGAAAACATATATACAGTCATATATATATATATACGCAGTCTATATATATACACATTTATATAGATATAGATATATATATCTATATATATATATATATACATACAGATATATATCAGTGAGACACATATATATATTGTCTATATACAGTGGGGAAAAAAAGTATTTAGTCAGTCAGCAATAGTGCAAGTTCCACCACTTAAAAAGATGAGAGGCGTCTGTAATTTACATCATAGGTAGACCTCAACTATGGGAGACAAACTAAGAAAAAAAAATCCAGAAAATCACATTGTCTGTTTTTTTATCATTTTTTTTGCATATTATGGTGGAAAATAAGTATTTGGTCAGAAACAAACAATCAAGATTTCTGGCTCTCGCAGACCTGTAACTTCTTCTTTAAGAGTCTCCTCTTTCCTCCACTCATTACCTGTAGTAATGGCACCTGTTTAAACTTGTTATCAGTATAAAAAGACAGCTGTGCACACCCTCAAACAGTGTGACTCCAAACTCCACTATGGTGAAGACCAAAGAGCTGTCAAAGGACACCAGAAACAAAATTGTAGCCCTGCACCAGGCTGGGAAGACTGAATCTGCAATAGCCAACCAGCTTGGAGTGAAGAAATCAACAGTGGGAGCAATAATTAGAAAATGGAAGACATACAAGACCACTGATAATCTCCCTCGATCTGGGGCTCCACGCAAAATCTCACCCCGTGGGGTCAGAATGATCACAAGAACGGTGAGCAAAAATCCCAGAACCATGCGGGGGGACCTAGTGAATGAACTGCAGAGAGCTGGGACCAATGTAACAAGGCCTACCATAAGTAACACACTACGCCACCATGGACTCAGATCCTGCAGTGCCAGACGTGTCCCACTGCTTAAGCCAGTACATGTCCAGGCCCGTCTGAAGTTTGCTAGAGAGCATTTGGATGATCCAGAGGAGTTTTGGGAGAATGTCCTATGGTCTGATGAAACCAAACTGGAACTGTTTGGTAGAAACACAACTTGTCGTGTTTGGAGGAAAAAGAATACTGAGTTGCATCCATCAAACACCATACCTACTGTAAAGCATGGTGGTGGAAACATCATGCTTTGGGGCTGTTTCTCTGCAAAGGGGCCTGGACGACTGATCCGGGTACATGAAAGAATGAATGGGGCCATGTATTGTGAGATTTTGAGTGCAAACCTCCTTCCATCAGCAAGGGCATTGAAGATGAAACGTGGCTGGGTCTTTCAACATGACAATGATCCAAAGCACACCGCCAGGGCAACGAAGGAGTGGCTTCATAAGAAGCATTTCAAGGTCCTGGAGTGGCCTTGACAGTCTCCAGATCTCAACCCTATAGAAAACCTTTGGAGGGAGTTGAAAGTCCGTGTTGCCAAGCGAAAAGCCAAAAACATCACTGCTCTAGAGGAGATCTGCATGGAGGAATGGGCCAACATACCAACAACAGTGTGTGGCAACCTTGTGAAGACTTACAGAAAACGTTTGACCTCTGTCATTGCCAACAAAGGATATATTACAAAGTATTGAGATGAAATTTTGTTTCTGACCAAATACTTATTTTCCACCATAATATGCAAATAAAATGTTAAAAAAACAGACAATGTGATTTTCTGGATTTTTTTTTCTCAGTTTGTCTCCCATAGTTGAGGTCTACCTATGATGTAAATTACAGACGCCTCTCATCTTTTTAAGTGGTGGAACTTGCACTATTGCTGACTGACTAAATACTTTTTTGCCCCACTGTATATATTTGTATCTCATACAGCGCTGGTTAGCAGAAAAGCCGGTAATTCAATTGCCGGCTATTGCTATCTCCTTCTCAAACTGACAGGATATGAGACATGGTTTATATACAGTAAAACATTTCATATCCCTTTTTTTTTTACATATTCCTCATTAGTAATGTAACAAGTGTATGTGTGTAAAATTTGGGGGCTCTAGCTGTTAAAATAAAGGGTTAAATCACGGAAAAAATTGGCGTGGGCTCCCGCGCAATTTTCTCCGCCAGAGTGGGAAAGCTAGTGACTGAGGGCTGATATTAATAGCCTAAAGAGAGACCATGGTTATTGCCCTCCCCCCCCCCCGGCTAAAAACATCTGCCCCCAGCCACCCCAGAAAAGGCACATCTGCATGATGCGCCTATTCTGGCACTTACCCTCTCTCTTCCCACTCCCCTGTAGCGGTGGTATATGGGGTAAAAAAGGGTTAGTGTCACCTTGCTATTCTAAGGTGACATTAAGCCAGGTTAATAATGGAGAGGCGTCAATAAGACACATATCCATTATTAATCCAATAGTAGTAAATGGTTAATAAAACACAAACCTTATGGCAAAAGTATTTTAATGAAATAAAGTCACAGGGTGTTGTAATAGTTTATTATACTCTCAATCCAACTGAAGACCCTTGTCACCTGAAACAAAGTTAAAATTAAAAAACAACAATATCCCATACCTTCCGTCGTTCAGTCTTGTCCCACGCTGTAAATTCATCTGAAGGGGTAAATAATTTTATGGGATATTGTTGTTTTTTTAATTTTAACTTTGTTTCAGGTGACAAGGGTCTTCAATTGGATTGAGAGTGTAATAAACTATTACAACACCCTGTGTCTTTATTTCATTAAAATACTTTTTCCATAATGTGTGTGTTTTATTAACCATTTACTACTATAGGATTAATAATGGATAGGTGTCTTATTGACACCTCTCCATTATTAACCTGGCTTAATGTCACCTTACAAAAGCAAGGTGACATTGACCCTTTATTACCCCATATCCCACCGCTACAGGGGAGTGCGAAGAGAGAGGCCAAGTGCCAGAATAGGCGCATCATCCAGATGTGCCTTTTCTGGGGTGGCTGGGGGCAGATGTTTTTAGCCGGGGGAGGGGGGGGCAATAACCATGGTCCCTCTCTAGGCTATTAATATCTGCCCTCAGTCACTGGCTTTTCCACTCTGGCAGAGAAAATTGCTCGGGAGCCCACGCCAATTTTTTCCGTAATTTAACCCTTTATTTTAACAGCTAGAGCCCACAAATTTTACACACATACACTTGTAACATTACTAATGAGGAATATGTAAAAAAAGGGATATGAAATGGTTTACTGTATGTAAACCATGTCTCATATCCTGTCGGGTTTGTGAAGGAGATAGCAAAAGCCGGTAATTGAATTACCGACTTTTCTGCTATCTAGCGCTGTATGAAATCTATATATATAATTGTCTAAGGGTTTTTCTGTCTGTCTGTCCTGGAAATCCCGCGTCTCTGATTGGTCGAGGCCTGGTGGCCTCGACCAATTAGCGACGGGCATAGCATGGCGACGATGATGTCATAAAGGTTGCCTCGACCAATCAGCGACGGGCACAGTCTGCCGCAAATTCGCCTCGACCAATCAGCGACGGGCACAGTATCGACGTAGATGTCATAATGGTTGCCATGGCGACGATGATGTCATAAAGGTTGCCTCGACCAATCAGCGATGGGCACAGTCTGCCGCGAATTCTGGAATCATCATTGTCCATATACTACGGGGACATGCATATTCTAGAATACCTGATGCGTTAGAATCGGGCCACAATCTAGTGTATATATATATATATATATATATATATATATATATATATATATATATATATACACACACATTAAATATATATATACAGTGGGGCAAAAAAGTATTTAGTCAGTCAGCAATAGTGCAAGTTCCACCACTTAAAAAGATGAGAGGCGTCTGTAATTTACATCATAGGTAGACCTCAACTATGGGAGACAAACTGAGAAAAAAAAATCCAGAAAATCACATTGTCTGTTTTTTTTAACAATTTATTTGCATATTATGGTGGAAAATAAGTATTTGGTCAGAAACAAACAATCAAGATTTCTGGCTCTCACAGACCTGTAACTTCTTCTTTAAGAGTCTCCTCTTTCCTCCACTCATTACCTGTAGTACTGGCACCTGTTTAAACTTGTTATCAGTATAAAAAGACACCTGTGCACACCCTCAAACAGTCTGACTCCAAACTCCACTATGGTGAAGACCAAAGAGCTGTCAAAGGACACTAGAAACAAAATTGTAGCCCTGCAACAGGCTGGGAAGACTGAATCTGCAATAGCCAACCAGCTTGGAGTGAAGAAATCAACAGTGGGAGCAATAATTAGAAAATGGAAGACATACAAGACCACTGATAATCTCCCTCGATCTGGGGCTCCACGCAAAATCCCACCCCATGGGGTCAGAATGATCACAAGAACGGTGAGCAAAAATCCCAGAACCACGCGGGGGGACCTAGTGAATGAACTGCAGAGAGCTGGGACCAATGTAACAAGGCCTACCATAAGTATCACACTACGCCACCATGGACTCAGATCCTGCAGTGCCAGACGTGTCCCACTGCTTAAGCCAGTGCATGTCCGGGCCCGTCTGAAGTTTGCTAGAGAGCATTTGGATGATCCAGAGGAGTTTTGGGAGAATGTCCTATGGTCTGATGAAACCAAACTGGAACTGTTTGGTAGAAACACAACTTGTCGTGTTTGGAGGAAAAAGAATACTGAGTTGCATCCATCAAACACCATACCTACTGTAAAGCATGGTGGTGGAAACATCATGCTTTGGGGCTGTTTCTCTGCAAAGGGGCCAGGACGACTGATCCGGGTACATGAAAGAATGAATGGGGCCATGTATCGTGAGATTTTGAGTGCAAACCTCCTTCCATCAGCAAGGGCATTGAAGATGAAATGTGGCTGTGTCTTTCAACATGACAATGATCCAAAGCACACCGCCAGGGCAACGAAGGAGTGGCTTCGTAAGAAGCATTTCAAGGTCCTGGAGTGGCCTAGCTAGTCTCCAGATCTCAACCCTATAGAAAACCTTTGGAGGGAGTTGAAAGTCCATGTTGCCAAGCGAAAAGCCAAAAACATCACTGCTCTAGAGGAGATCTGCATGGAGGAATGGGCCAACATACCAACAACAGTGTGTGGCAACCTTGTGAAGACTTACAGAAAACGTTTGACCTCTGTCATTGCCAACAAAGGATATATTACAAAGTATTGAGATGAAATTTTGTTTCTGACCAAATACTTATTTTCCACCATAATATGCAAATAAATTGTTAAAAAAAACAGACAATGTGATTTTCTGGATTTTTTTTTCTCAGTTTGTCTCCCATAGTTGAGGTCTACCTATGATGTAAATTACAGACGCCTCTCATCTTTTTAAGTGGTGGAACTTGCACTATTGCTGACTGACTAAATACTTTTTTGCCCCACTGTATATATATATACCCCTATACTATGTGTACACATTTATTCTATCCATTCTAATAAAACCTGTCAGTGTGATTTTACTGTACACCGCGCTGAATTGCCGGCTTTTCTATAGAACACCGCTGCGTATTTCTCGCAAGTCACACTGTTGGTCCGTGTGTAATCCGTATTGTTCTCACCCGCATTGACTTTCATTGGCGGAGTTTTTGCGCAATATGCTGACAAACGCAGCATGCTGCAATATTCTACGGCCGTACAAGACCGTATAATACGGATGCGTAAATTAAGGCAGATAGGAGCTGCCCCATAGAAAATCATTGGTCCGTGTGCAATGCGTATTTTCTGCGCTTCTCATACGTCCGTAAAACTCGCTAGTGTGACGCCGGCCTTAGAAGAAGGCATTCTGCAGCAATAATTGAGCTATATAAAATTGCAATACCTAAAAATATCATTTTCATTATGTAAAATAATACAAACCTTTTATGTTTCAGAAAATGTAGGTTTTTCAAAGTGTTCGAGGTAAAATATGAATACACAGATGAAAAAACTATAAAAATCAAACAGAGTACACGTTAAAGTAAATTTAGTGGAGCCTAATTAAGAAAAACTAATTTAAATTGTAAATATGTTGTTCTTCATAACTAGTGCTCATTTTCTAAGCTGTCAGGAGCTTTCACCATTTAATTTGCTCTTCACAATTAATGGAAGATTCAAAGCACATCATCGTTTCTGTGTAAGTAAATATAAAACGGAAATTAGATAAACATAAAAGTAAACTGCTTGTTTTTCTTGAAAGGAGATAAGAAGTGTTCACAATATAACACACAATTAAAGAAAATTAATAGATTAACTAAATACATAACCTTATTACTATTTACAATATAAAGTTTATCGGTGTTTAGATAATGTAGTAAATGTTCAGACAGTAATGTAAAGACATATTCAAAGTGTGACTTCTACTGTATTTAAACATATATCTAATGTTAGTATTATTAACTCTTTATATGCAGTTATTTTAACTGTGTTCATAATCAAACAATAATCAATTTAATTTACTATTAAAGGAGTTTTCTCATGAACAAGTACCGTATATACTCGAGTATAAGCCGAGATTTTCAGCCTATTTTTAGGGGTTGAAAGTCCCTCTCTCGGCTTATACTCGAGTCATACCCAGGGGTTGGCGGGGGGGGGGGAGCGGGGACTGTCTAATTATACTCAACTGCTCCTGGCGCGGTCCCTGCAACACCGGCACCGCCGCTTCTTCCTGTACTGAGCGGTCACATGGTACCGCTTATTACAGTAATGAATAGGTGGCTCCACCTCCCATAGGGGTGGAGCCGCCTATTCATTACTCTATTGAGCGGTAACGGTGACCGCTCAATACAGGAAGAACAAACACCAAAGAAAACATCCTTCACACAAGGCCAATTAAAATACATATATAGTTTATTAACAATGGTTAAAAATAGTAAACAGTAACGGGTATAGAGCCACAGCACAGGGGTCTGGACGAAGCATTTCATTGTGAAACGCGCGTCGGGTGTGGTGGGTCCCCAGGAGCACTCCTTAGGTAATTATTATTTGGTTATTACTTTATACACTTGTATTACTTACCTGTTATCCATTTTTTGCATGTCTGTACATGGTCACTTGGCACAATTATATGCAATGCTTTGGATTATGAAATAATTATTTTTACTACCATATTTGGAGTTGTAGCCTGGGGTATCCCACCGTTTTACCTGTGCTGTGGCTCTATACCCGTTACTGTTTACTATTTTTAACCATTGTTAATAAACTATATATGTATTTTAATTGGCCTTGTGTGAAGGATGTTTTCTTTGGTGTTTGTAGTTGCTATTCCCTTCATGGTCTGTATGTAGGATACATGTAGATGTTTTCAATACAGGAAGAAGCTGCGTCCCCGTGGAGGCAGGGACTGCACCGCGCCAGGAGCAGGTGAGTATAACGGGGAGGGGAGCGCAGCGCTGCGTGATATTCACCTGCTCCTCGTTCCGACGCCGCTCCGTCTTCAGCGTCTTCTGCAGTGACGCTCAGGTCAGAGGGCGCGATGACGTGGTTAGTGCGCGCCCTCTGCCTGAACGTCAGTGCAGAAGACGGTGAAGATGGAGCAGTGCCGGAACAAAGTCAGGTGAATATTGAAAGTGCCGGGGGCTTGAGTGACGGAGAGGTATGTGATTTTGTTTTTTATCACAGCAACAGCAAATGTGGCAAGTGTCTGTATGGAGCATCTTCTGAGGCCATAATCAACGTTTATGCAGCATTATATGGGGCAAATATCTTTATGGAGCATCTTATGTGGCCATAATCAACGTTTGTGCAGCACTATACGGGGCAAATATCTTTATTGAGCATCTTATGGGGCCATAATCAACATTTGTGCAGCATTATATTGGGCAGGGGTGTCAAACTGCATTACTCGAGGGCCGCAAACCATGCATGTTTTCAAGATTTCCTTAGCATTGCACAAGGTGCTGCAATCATTATGTGTGTAGGTGATTAAATTATCACCTGTGCAGTACAAGGAAATCCTGAAAACATGACCTGTTTGCAGCCCTCGAGGAATGCAGTTTGACACCCCTGATATTGGGCAAATGTGTCTATGGAGCATCTTATGGGGCCATTATTAACCTTTATGCTGGATTATATGGGGCATATTTTAATATGTAGCATCTTATGGGGCCATCATAAACTTTATGGAGCATTATATGGGGCTCCTGATTCAATATGGATATTCAAAAACACTTAACCACGGAAATACAATGAGATCTATCAAACTATTTGTCTATTAGAGATAAGCAAAAAAGATTTGCAATACCATGGTCTGGTGTCCATTCTGTACTTCTTTACAGCAGAATCAGAACCATGCACTCGAATATTGACATCCTGGGTGTCTCTGCCAACTATTAGGGCCCTGCAATGTGACACATCATGATGCCTGGGTTCTAATCACAAGAGTCACTTGGCATTCTGCCATCTCAGGAAGTTCACAATGTACAGGTAAAGTTGCCACACAATCACATGTAACAGTGGACACCACACCAGGGTAGTGGGGATCTTGCTCATTAGTATCTATCCAGCCTTATATCTAACTAGCTATTGAACCCGTTCTACGCCCGGGTGGCGAGCATTTATATTGGTATATGGTCTCCATCATGGTATGTGCTGCTCCATCCTGCGTCCCCATCCTGTCATGCGCTGCTCCATCCTGCGTCCCCATCCTGTCATGTGCTGCTCCATCCTGCGTCCCCATCCTGTCATGCGCTGCTCCATCCTGCGTTCCCTTTCCTGTCATGCGCTGCTCCAATCCTGCGTCCCCATCCTGTCATGCGCTGCTCCCATTCTGCGTCCCCATCCTGTGATGCGCTGCTCCCATCCTGTGATGCGCTGCTCCCATCCTGCGTGCCCATCCTGTGATGCGCTGCTCCATCCTGCGTCCCCATCCTGTCATGCGCTGCTCCATCATGCGTCCCCATCCTGTCATGCGCTGCTGCATCCTGCATCCCCATCCTTATGTGCTGCTGCATCCTGCGTCCCCATCCTGTCATGCGCTGCTGCATCCTGCGTCCCCATCCTTATGTGCTGCTCCATCCTGCGTCCCCATCCTTAGGTGCTGCTCCATCCTGCGTCCCCATCCTTATGTCCTGCTCCATCCTGCGTCCCCATACTGTTATGTGCTGCTCCATCCTGCGTTCCCATCCTTATGTGCTGCTGCATCCTGCGTCCCCATCCTTATGTGCTGCTCCATCCTGCGTCCCCATCCTTATGTGCTGCTGCATCCTGCGTCCCCATCCTTATGTGCTGCTCCATCCTGTGTCCCCATTTTTATGTGCTGCTCCATCCTGCGTCCCCATCCTTATGTGCTGCTGCATCCTGCGTCCCCATCCTTATGTGCTGCTCCATCCTGTGTCCCCATTTTTATGTGCTGCTCCATCCTGCGTCCCCATCCTTATGTGCTGCTGCATCCTGCGTCCCCATCCTTATGTGCTGCTCCATCCTGCGTCCCCATCCTTATGTGCTGCTCCATCCTGCGTCCCCATCCTTATGTGCTGCTCCATCCTGCGTCCCCATCCTTATGTGCTGCTCCATCCTGCGTCCCCATCCTTATGTGCTGCTCCATCCTGCGTCCCCATCCTTATGTGCTGCTCCATCCTGCGTCCCCATCCTTATGTGCTGCTGCATCCTGCGTCCCCATCCTTATGTGCTGCTCCATCCTGCGTCCCCATCCTTTCATGTCCTGCTCCATCCTGCGTCCCCATCCTTATGTGCTGCTCCATCCTGCGTCCCCATCCTTATGTGCTGCTCCATCCTGCGTCCCCATCCTTATGTGCTGCTCCATCCTGCGTCCCCATCCTTATGTGCTGCTGCATCCTGCGTCCCCATCCTTATGTGCTGCTCCATCCTGCATCCCCATCCTTATGTGCTGCTCCATCCTGCGTCCCCATACTGCCTTTGACCCACTCGGCGCCGAGTGCTGGGGGGCCTGAGCAGGCGGGGACACCGGCACGCTGTGGCGGTCAGGTGCCGGTATCGCCGCCAGCTCAGGCCCCCCAGCACTTACTATACTCACCTGTCCGGCGTTCCATCGCTGCGCGCCGCCATCTTCCCGGTCTCCTGGCTGTGACTGTTCAGTCAGAGGGCGGCGCCGGCGCGCATTAAGCGCGTCATCGCGCCCTCTGAACTGAAGGCCACAGACCGAAGACCGGGAAGATGGCGCCGCTCAGCGATGGAACGGGGACAGGTGAATATAGGCCGATACTCACCCTCCTGGCAGTCCCTGCTTCTGCGGTGGAGATCGCGGTGTGTGTTCAATGTGAACGCACACCGCGATCTCCCGGGAGCGTCGCTCTGTGAGGCCCAGACTGCGCCGGCGCTTGCGCTTGCGCAGTCCATAGAGGCTTCGGCCAGAGTGACGCTCCCAGCGTTATATTATAGATTATTGCTCTACAGTTTATCAATTACTGTATAGGCATCTTATTTCTCTATTATGTTGTGCTATTCTGCTAAATTCTATAATTGATGAGATGAAAGTAGTTATCTATAGATCTACCCCATATCTATATATATATCTATCTATCTATATATATATATCTAATATAAAAAAAAATCTAACTAATGTCTGGTCTATCTTACTTCTAGCTATTTTATCTCTCAATCTTGGAGAGCAGCCTCAGTGCTCAGCTCTCCGATGCACACAGTGTATGCTGGGCATCTCCAGTGCTCAGCTCTCCGATGCACACAGTGTATGCTGGGCATCTTCAGTGCTCAGCTCTGCGGTGCACACAGTGTATGCTAGCATCTCCAGTGCTCAGCTCTCCGATGCACACAGTATGCTGGGCATCTCTAGTGCACAGCTCTCCGATGCACATGTAAGAGGGTGAACTGTAGTCCCACTGAGAGGGCACTAGGACCCTGTGGTTTTTGCCTGTTGCAGCAGAGGACAGACCTCCCAGAGACAATGTGTGCTGCGGGGTGGGGTCTAGTGTCTCGAGTGTAAAGTGAAAGTGAGAAGTGAGAGCTGAGAGAAAAAAGGCGGGAAGAAAAGGAGAAGCTGCTGTGAGATCTTAAAAAGAGACTGTGTGGATTTACTGCAAGTGTTTTTGGAGGAAAAGAAGCTTTTGAGAGACTTTATTTTGCTAACGTTCCCCTGGAGAAGAGCTAACCTTTTGTTTAACTCTGTGAGAGACTTGTGTTGCTAACGTTTCCTGGAGAGGAGTTAACCCTTTATCTAAGTAAAGACGGAGACTTTGCTAAGAACCCAGTACGAATTTGGAAGTCTGTGGATTCCCTGTGCATTGAGTGGAGAACCAAGTCTGGACAGACTGCTGATACAGAGACGGACGGATTGTCGTGGAAGCATTCCTAGGAGCTACAGAAGCAGAGACTACATCGTGAGACCACTAACTAAGTCCCCGGCGTTTGGGCTCGGCATCGGCCGACAAGACAAGAGGAGCTTGCTGTAACTTATTGGCGCTGAAGATAAGGATTGGCTGCAGCCTGTGCGGATTCCTGCCTGAGAGGAAATCCATCTCAGGATACGGTACCATAGTTATAGATACCCGGGTATCTCTGCTCAGAGTGTAAAATTGTTACTTTAGAGGTGTATCTTATATTAGAGTTGTGTAAGTTATACTCAATGTGCCATTCCAGGGGCTCCCTTAATAACACTACATTCAATTTACACTTGTTCCTGTTTTTAGTTGCCTGTTAGGTAAATTTCTTACTAGTCTGTTGTAGTACACAGTTCTCAGGAGACCTTTGAGTGGCACAGTGATTTCAGCTGCTGCTGAGCTAGTGTATCTTTGGGGTGCATCTGCCTTAATATTCTCCATATTACCTTGATTAATTTGCCTTTGAGTAAATACCGTTGGAGATTTCTGCCTTGGTCTTGGTTTGTGACTCACTGGATCTTATTCGGACCTCTGGTCATTACATTTTTGGCGTAGTCGGCAGGATCCAGTGTTTGTCATGGACGGAGGCGAGGGTGGAAATGACCCCGCTGTATCCGCATCCTCCTCGGGGGTTGGGGTTCCCCTGGCAGCCGCTGCGACTCCGGGAGGGTATGTGCCTGTAGGAGCTTTACTTCAGCACATGCCGAAATATGATGGGCGCAATATGGCGTTGCAAGATTGGGCTGAGAGAATCCGGAGTATTCTGCGCATGTGTAATTTGACCCCCGCGTTACGCGCTGAGCTGGCATTAAATGCACTGGAGGGTGATATTAGGCGTATGGTGATGGTGCGCCCAGAATCAGAGAGGGATACATTAGAAAAGATTTTGGAACTGTTAGAGGGGAGTTTGGGGGGCCGAGCGCGTGTGGCCCAGCTTCGGTCCCTATTCTTTAATCGTCCCCAGAGAGAGTGTGAGTCCCTGATGCAGTACTCTAATATTTTACAAGAGATGTTGAATGAGATGCAGCGACTAGACCCGGGGGCCATGGGGGCGTTCCGGGAGGTAGACCGCTTGCTCCGGGACCAATTCATCACCGGTTTAGCCCATAGACTTCTCCGGGACAAGCTGTTGGAAATGGCCCGGGTTGCACCAGAGTTATCTTTCTGGCAGATTTACCGAGCTGCAGTGGAAAGGGAAGAGAAATCAGCCTATGTTCCCGAGGGGTCAGTGAACAGTGCCCAGCTGGAGGAAGGTGTGTCATCAGGGTCGGGGGGAGAGGGGCTGGTAAGCGTGGTACAAGCTTTGCGTGCTGAGGTGAAGGAGTTGAAGCTGAAATTGTCTCAACTGACAGTTGATCCCGCCTCTACCCCCCCACGGGAACCTCCTGCCCCACCCCCTGGAACGGTGACCCCGCAAATGGCCAGGTCGTCCTATCAGAATGAGTCAAGCCCTCGCCCACGAGGAACAATCACCTGCTGGAAGTGTGGCCGCCAGGGACACATCTCGCGTTACTGCCGGGTGCTTACAGCCCCAGAAACCCCGTCGCCGGCTTTAAACTTCCGGCCGCTGCCATGAGAGGGCAAGCAGCAGCGGCCCCACCCACACAAAGCCCTCGACGGAATGAACAAGATTTGTTTGCATGTAGTCCAGTGATAGAAGCAGAGTTTGAAGGGCGGAAGATGAGGTGCTTAGTTGACACGGGATCCGAATGTACTATAATGCCTCTAGAAGTATATGAGAGATACTTCAGTCGACTAGTGATTCCAGAGGATGGCCGAGTGATACGACTGACCGCTGCAAATAATGGTCAATTGTCAGTCAAAGGGATCGTGTGGATGCAACTAAAAATGTTTGGTCAAGAGCTGGGGCAGAAAGGGGTAGTACTGGTGGATCACCCCCCTAGAAGAGGGATGGAAGTGACGCTCGGAATGAACGTGCTGCGAGATTTGAATCACCAGATGTATGCCAGTGAAGGACCCCGATACTGGGCCCGTGCGACAAGACACCGACCCACACAGAGAATTCTACACCGTCTAGTGCTGAGTTGCGACTTGCTGAAAAGTGCGGTCCCAGGTGGCCGGGTGGGCCGGGTCCGAGTGACTTCGAGGGCCCCGATCCTGCTGGGACCCAGACAAGAGGAACTCTTAATGCTGCCTGTGGGAGCTGCACAGAGATTGAATGGGCTTGAAGTGCTACTTGAGCCCGCCCGAGAGGGTTCCTCATTTGCCAAGGTACATGTGGCCCGGTCTTTGGCGATTGTGAAGAATGGACGAGTGCCGGTCCGATGCATCAATGTTTTAGATGAAGCTGTTGCAATTCCCGCTGGGACCATACTGGCTGAACTGTTCGTGCCGGCAGAGAAGGTGCCGGAAAATGCAGGGTTCGAATTGCGACCAGACCAACAGTCATCCTGGACATTCGCGGTCGAGGTAGGCCGGACTGAACCTCCTACGGAGGAATGGAATGTTCATGTGATCATGGAGCAGATGGGAGTGGATCGGGAGAAGCTGACCCCCGTGCAGTTGGAGCGGTTGGAGAGAGTTTTGTGGGAACATCAAGAGACATTTTCCCGACATGGAGAGGACTTTGGGTGTACCCAGACAATTGAGCATGAGATTCCAACGGGGGATACTCCACCCATTAGAGAAAGATATCGTCAAATTCCTCCGGCGCTCTATCAAGAGGTGAAGAGCATGGTGGCCAGTATGCTGGACAACCAAGTGATCCGAGAGAGCCGGAGTCCCTGGGCGGCCCCTGTAGTCTTGGTCCGCAAGAAGGATGGGACACTCCGATTTTGTGTGGACTATCGGAAATTGAATGCCCACACCGTACGGGACGCATATCCTTTACCCCGTATTGAAGAATCCCTGTCGGCCCTGGGTCGGGCCAAGTATTTCTCAACGTTGGATTTGGCAAGCGGGTACTGGCAGGTCCCAATGGCTGAAAAAGATCGGGCCAAGATCGGGCGTTTGTCTTGCCAATGGGGCTCTTTGAGTTCAACCGGATGCCCTTTGGCCTCGCTACCGCCCCAGGAACCTTCCAACGCCTGATGGAACATTGCTTGGGCGATCTAAATTTTGAATCAGTCCTGATATATCTAGACGACATTGTGGTGTTCGGAACCTCTTTTGAAGATCATCTGGAGAAGCTGCGTCAAGTTCTCCGGCGGCTCAAGAGCTACGGCCTGAAAATAAAGCCAAAAAAATGTCAACTGTTACGAAACCAGATTGAATATTTGGGGCATCTGGTGACCCCGGACGGGGTACTACCTTTAGCCAGTAAGATTAAGGCAGTACAAGAGTGGCCACCTCCTTGTGACCTGCGAGAAGTGCGGGCCTTCCTGGGCCTAGCAGGATACTATCGGCGGTTTGTGCCTAAATTCTCACAAGTGGTGAGTCCCTTGAATGAACTTTTGAGAGGGACAGCGCTGGGTCCTCGAAATCGCCCCATTCCATGGGGGCCCCTACAGAAAAAGGCATTTGATGGAGTGAAAACCGCCCTAACGAGTGCCCCATTGCTGGCCTACGCCCGGTTTGACACCCCTTTTTTGTTGTATACCGATGGTAGTCTTCATGGGTTGGGGGCAGTACTAGCACAGGTGCAGGACGGCCGAGAACGAGTGATTTCTTATGGCAGCAGATCTTTAAGAGACTCCGAGCGAAATCCGGCTAACTACAGCTCATTCCGGCTGGAATTGCTGGCCCTGGTGTGGGCAATGACAGAACGCTTCGCCGAGTATCTAACAGGAGCTGAGGTGCTAGTCATGACAGATAACAACCCGCTAGCTCACTTAGAGAATGCAAAACTGGGGGCGTTGGAGCAGCGGTGGGTCGCCAGACTGGCCAAGTTCAATTACCGCATTAAATTTCGCTCTGGTCGAGAGAACGGCAATGCAGATGCATTGTCAAGGGTGCCCCTTGGGTCATCCGGGGAAGATGTTGACGAACAACTTGAGGACACTGAAACTCCAGCTTTGGGGCAGATACCTATCTTCCAAAGTGTGGTACACTCAAGTGCGGTGGCCACCGGGATGCCCTGTGTACTGGGTAAAACACCCTCAGATTGGACAAGAGTCCAGGATGAGTGTCCGGACATTGCACTTGTGCGCCGTTGGGTACAAAACAAGGCCTGGCCCAGTGCAGAGGACAAGGCTCAGTTGTCCATGGAAGGAATGAAACTCCTTCGACAATGGGATAAATTGTGTGTGGAGCAAGGTCTTTTGTATCGTAAGGTGTACCTGCCATCGGAGCTGCAGCATCGGTACCAACTGATAATTCCTGTGGGGATGGGGCCGGTGGTCGCTCGTGAGGCGCATGAGAAGGGGGCCCATTTTGGAAGTGAAAAGACACTTCAGTGGTTGCAGCGAGTCCTCTACTGCCCTGAGTTGGGAGGGATGGTGGCCGACGCATGTCGGCAGTGCCGAATTTGTGGGCTCAACAAAAGCCCTGAGCAGCGGGCTCCCACACAGTCTATTAAGACTTCAGCTCCACTGGAGCTACTCATGATTGACTACGTGTTGATAGGGTACTCTACGTCAGGGTACTCCTATTGCCTGGTGATGACAGATCACTTTACCAAGTATGCTGTAGCGGTGCCGACAAGAGATCAGACGGCCAAGTCGGCGGCTGAGGCAGTGTGCCGACATTTCTTCCAAGTGTTCGGGTGTCCGCAGAGAATACATTCAGATCAAGGGGCCTGCTTTCAGGGGACGCTGATGAAAGAGTTGCACCAGCTCTATGGTATCGAGCAGTCGAGAACAACGCCTTACCACCCTCAGGGTAACGGGGCATGTGAGCGTTTTAATCGGACCCTGTTGCAAATGTTGAGGTCCTTAGAGAGTCAGCAACAGACATGCTGGCCTGAGTATCTCCCCGAATTGATGTGGGCTTACAATAACAGGGTGCACAGTACTACTGGTTACTCACCACACATGTTGATGTTTGGTAGACCTGGCCGAGACATTGAGGATTTGAACATGCCAGATCCCTCCTCCGCCCCCCTTCGGACTGCATCCGAGTGGGTACGAGAGCATCGGCGGCGGTTGAGGGTGGTGCATCAGGTGGTGGGCGACCGCCTTCGACAGGTGGTCCATAAGGACACGCGACCTGTACAAACAGAGCTGTTCTCTCCGGGGGACAGAGTGTTGGTGAGGACAAAACGACGGTCAGGAAAGCTGAGTGACCGATGGGAGGCAATACCGTATCTGATAAAAAAACAGGTGAACCCTGAGATTCCAGTGTACGAGGTCAAACCGGTGGGGACAGGGGGGCCAACCCGTAATTTGCATCGTAACATGTTACAACGGTGCTGGTTTGAAGATTCGGCGCCTACTCCCCTAGAGCCAGAGGCCATGTTCCAAGGGGCGGAAGCTCTGAATGATCTTGAGTTTGATGGTGTGTTTACTCCTGCGCCTGCTTATTTGCCCCCTGTGACCGATCTGGCCTCGGGTGATGAGAATGTTGGGGATATGGAGGATGTTGTTGAGGAGAGTGCATCAGGTCAACTGCTTGATCCTGACGCTGTATCACAGGACATCGAGCCGCAGGAGGAGACAACTCCACTTACGGCCACTAACACGACCACACAGTGCATGCTGGCATCTCTAGTGCTCAGCTCTCCGATGCACACAGTGTATGCTGGCATCTCCAGTGCTCAGCTCTCCGATGCACACAGTGTATGCTGGCATCTCCAGTGCTCAGCTCTCCGATGCACACAGTGCATGCTGGCATCTCTAGTGCTCAGCTCTCCGATGCACACAGTGTATGCTGGCATCTCCAGTGTTCAGATCTCCGATGCACACAGTGTATGCTGGCATCTCCAGTGCTCAGCTCTGTGATGCACACAGTGTATGCTGGCATCTCCAGTGCTCAGCTCTCCGATGCACACAGTGTATGCTGGCATCTCCAGTGCTCAGCTCTCCGATGCACACGGTGTATGCTGGCATCTCCAGTGCTCAGCTCTCAGGTGCACACGGTGTATGCTGGCATCTCTAGTTCTCAGCTCTCCGATGCACACAGTGTATGCTGGCATCTCTAGTGCTCAGCTCTCCCATGTACACAGTGTATGCTGGCATCTCTAGTGCTCAGCTCTCCCATGTACACAGTGTATGCTGGCATTTCCAGTGCTCAGCTCTCCCATTTACACAGTGTATGCTGGCATCTCTAGTGCACAGCTCTCCGATGCACACAGTGTAATAATAATAATAATAATTTTATTTATATAGCGCCAACATATTCCGCAGCGCTTTACAAATTATAGAGGGGACTTGTACAGACAATAAACATTACAGCATAACAGAAATACAGTTCAAAACAGATACCAGGAGGAGTGAGGGCCCTGCTCGCAAGCTTACAAACTATGGGGAAAAGGGGAGACACGAGAGGTGGATG
Source organism: Ranitomeya imitator (assembly GCF_032444005.1). Classification (NCBI taxonomy): domain Eukaryota; kingdom Metazoa; phylum Chordata; class Amphibia; order Anura; family Dendrobatidae; genus Ranitomeya; species Ranitomeya imitator. The sequence goes on along the minus strand of NC_091286.1, from coordinate 322,946,105 downwards.
GTAACAATTGCTTTAGTTATTCGGACCAGCTATAGTGTAAGGCTCAGGTGTTCATGTAAAGCTGCATGAACCAGTTACCTGCCTAAGTATGTAGCAGTACAGACACAGAGGGCTAATACTGCATAAAGTGTATGAGAACATGATGCGAGGAACCTTTTTTTTTTTTTTTTTTTTTTTTATTATAAATAGGCCACACAGGGATCGTTAGGTTAATGCATTGAGGCGGTAGGCCAGTCTGAACAAATGAGTTTTTAGGGCACGCTTAAAACTGTGGGGATTGGGGATTAATCGTATTAACCTAGGTAGTGCATTCCAAAGAATCGGCGCAGCACGTGTAAAGTCTTGGAGACGGGAGTGGGAGGTTCTGATTATTGAGGATGCTAACCTGAGGTCATTAGCGGAGCGGAGGGCACGGGTAGGGTGGTAGACTGATACCAGGGAGGAGATGTAGGGTGGTGCTGAGCCATGGAGTGCTTTGTGGATGAGGGTAGTAGTTTTGTACTGGATTCTGGAGTGGATGGGTATCCAGTGTAATGACTGGCACAGGGTAGAGGCATCGGTGTAACGGTTGGTGAGGAATATGATCCTGGCTGCAGCATTCAGGACAGATTGGAGCGGGGAGAGTTTTGCAAGAAGGAGACCGATTAGTAGAGAGTTACAATAGTCCAGACGAGAATGAATAAGTGAAACAGTCAGAGTTTTTGCAGAGTCGAAATTAAGAAAAGGGCGAATTCTAGAAATGTTTTTGAGATGCAGGTAAGAAGAGCGAGCCAGTGATCGGATGTAGGGGGTGAATGAAAGGTCAGAATCAAGGATGACCCCAAGGCAGCGGGCATGTTGCTTTGGAGTAATGGTGGAACCGCACACGGAGATGGCAATGTCAGGCAAAGGTAGGTTAGTAGAGGGAGAGAACACGAGGAGTTCAGTTTTTGACAGGTTTAGTTTCAGATAGAGGGAGGACATGATGTTAGAGACAGCGGTAAGACAATCACTGGTGTTTTCTAAAAAGGTCGGTGTGATATCGGGAGCAGAAGTGTATAATTGGGTGTCGTCAGCATAGAGATGGTACTGGAAACCAAATCTACTGATTGTTTGTCCAATAGGGGCAGTATACAACGAGAAGAGGAGGGGGCCTAGGACTGATCCTTGAGGAACCCCAACAGTAAGGGGAAGGTGAGAGGAGGAGGAACCAGCAAAACATACAGTGAAGGATCGGTCAGAGAGATAGGAGGAGAACCAGGAGAGAACGGTGTCCTTGAGGCCGATGGAGCGGAGCATAGTGAGGAGGAGCTGATGATCCACAGTGTCAAATGCTGCAGAGAGATCCAAGAGAATTAGCATGGAGTAGTGACCATTAGATTTAGCTGTTAGTAGGTCATTAGAGACTTTAATGAGGGCAGTTTCAGTAGAGTGTAAAGAGCGGAAGCCAGATTGAAGAGGGTCGAGAAGAGAGTTATCTGAGAGATAGCGGGTAAGACGGGAGTGGACCAGGCGTTCGAGGAGTTTAGAGATGAAGGGAAGATTAGAGACAGGTCTATAATTAGCGGCACAATTTTGATCGAGGGATGGTTTTTTAAGTAATGGATGTATGATGGCATGCTTAAATGAGGAGGGAAAAATACCGGAAGTGAGGGAAAGGTTGAATATTTTTGTTAGGTGAGAGGTGATAGCCGGGGAAAGGGACTGGAGGAGATGTGACGGAATGGGGTCACTGGTGCAAGTGGTCGGGCGCGAAGATGCAAGGAGCCTGCTTACTTCTTCTTCTGTAACTGCTTCAAAGTCAGAGAGTGAACTAGATGCAGTGGGGGAGGGAGGACAGTGCATGGTATGAAGAGATTGGGAGATGATTTCCTGTCGAATGTGGTCAATTTTTTCTTTGAAGTAATTGGCCAGATCGTCAGCACGGAGATCCGTGGTTGGGGCCTGCTCTCTTGGGTTGAGTAGGGACTGGAACGTGTCAAAGAGACGTTTAGGGTTATTGGACAGGGAGGTGATGAGGGTGTTGAAGTAGGTTTGTTTGGAGAGGTGAAGGGCAGAATTGTATGTCTTTAGCATGAACTTATAATGGATGAAATCTTCGGGTAGATTAGATTTTCTCCACAGACGTTCTGCGCACCTGGAGCACCGCTGCAGGAAACGTGTTTGCAGCGTGTGCCACGGTTGTTGCCGTCTGTGCTGAGTTGTTTTATGTATAGGAGGAGCAGCTTCATCCAGAGCACTTTGCAGGGTTTCATTGTAATGCTTCAATGCAGAATCAGGACATGAGATGGAGGAAATAGGGGCCAATGAGGACTGCAAGTTCATCATAAGTTTCTGGGTGTTAATGGCCTGTATGTTTCTATAGGTGTGGAAAGTGGGGGTGACCTGAGCGGGATGGCAGTTCTTGATAGAGAATGAAAGAAGGTTGTGGTCAGAGAGCGGGAGAGGGGAGTTTGTGAAGTCATCCACTGAGCAAAGTCGGGAGAAGACCAAGTCAAGGGAGTTTCCATCTTCATGTGTTGGAGAGTTAGTATGCTGCGAGAGGCCAAAAGAGGAGGATAGAGATAAAAGGTGAGAAGCAGATGGGGAGAGGGGAGAGGCAATGGGGATGTTGAAATCACCCATGATAAGGGTGGGGGTGTCACAGGAGAGAAAGTGTGGAAGCCAGGTGGCAAAGTGATCCAGGAACTGATGAGAGGGGCCGGGAGGACGATACACCACCGCCACTCGCATGGAGAAGGGGACGTAGAGTCTGACCACATGGACCTCAAAGGAAGGGAAGACAAGTGAGGGTACTTGGGGGATAACTTGGAAAGTACATTTGGGTGAAAGGAGCAGACCAACGCCTCCACCTGCTCTGTTGTCTGATCTTGGGGTATGAGAAAAGTGTAGTCCACCATATGAAAGAGCAGCAGCAGCGGTGGTGTCTGACTGCTGGATCCAGGTTTCAGTAAGAGCCAGGAGATTAAGAGAATTAGAAAGGAAGAAGTCATGAATGAAGGAGAGTTTATTACACACAGAGCGAGAATTCCAAAGGGCACAATTGAAAGAGACAGCAGGCATGCAGGGAATATTAATAAGGTTAGAGGGGTTTCTGGGTGTAGCAATTGGGAGGTTTGACTGGCTATAACATGGGGGGCCGGGGTTTGGAGATATGTCTCCAGCGACTAGGAGAAGGAGGATCGAAAGAGTGAGCAGATGGTTAAGTGATTTGTGAGAGCGTCTCTTGTGTTGGATGTTGGGACTGAATGGATCTGTGCTGTTAAGCAATGTGAATAGAGCATGAGTGCTATACATAGGAGAGGCAAGGACAGAGGGGCCGATATGGATGGAGTGTAGAGAGTTAATGCAAGGGCGGTGAATGTGAGTGAATGCAGCAGCCAGAATATAGATTATACAAATAAATATGGTGAGTATTTGTGCTGTTTCAAGTGAATATGGATTAGATTTAGTTTTTCTTACCTGTCTCCTGCCCTGTCTATCTGCCATGTTATAACTGCCGAGTACTTAGAAAAAAAAGTACTTTGAATAAAAAATACACGAATAACAGTGCACGAATGCATCCCCAAGCTACATCTACATTTATAGAAGGCTAGCCCTTAGATCTCTTTTTTTTTTTTTTTTTTGTGTTAAAGCTCGTTAGCAATCAATCTAACTCAGTTGAGACAACAGGACACAATAAATGTAGTGATCAGATAAACAAATGTCCAGGTCTACATGGATCATAAAGCACTTTGAAACAGTTATGTGATCTCTCTGAGTAAGGACATGCAAAAGTGAGTTAAATATCTATAAACACAAAGGCATAATAGTATGACTAACATATATAGATACATGCAGGATTCAATGCCGAAGATAGAATGACTCAGATACCATCCAAGCTGCTTGCTGTCAGGGACTGGAGCAATAGACATGCAGGATATTTCAGCTCAGAGAATGAATGATATGTTTACCATCCAAGCTGCTTGCTGTCAGGGACTGGAGCAATAGACATGCAGGATATTTCAGCTCAGAGAATGAATGATATGTTTACCATCCAAGCTGCTTGCTGTCAGGGACTGGAGCAATAGACATGCAGGACATTTCAGCTCAGAGAATGAATGATATGTTTACCTGTATGAAGAGAGAAGAGATGCTTGATTATATTCTGCCATGTTATAACTGCCGAGTACTTAGAAAAAAAAGTACTTTGAATAAAAAATACACGAATAACAGTGCACAAATGCACCCCTGCACGTGTATGCTGGCATCTCCAGTGCTCAGCTCTCCCATGTACACAGTGTATGCTGGCATCTCCAGTGCTCAGCTCTCCGATGCACACGGTGTATGCTGGCATCTCCAGTGCTCAGCTCTCCCATGTACACGGTGTATGCTGGCATCTCCAGTGCTCAGCTCTCCGATGCACACGGTGTATGCTGGCATCTCCAGTGCTCAGCTCTCCCATGTACACGGTGTATGCTGGCATCTCCAGTGCTCAGCTCTCCGATGCACACAGTGTATTCTGGCATCTCCAGTGCTCAGCTCTCCCATGTACACAGTGTATGCTGGCATCTCTAGTGCTCAGCTCTCCGATGTACACAGTGTATGCTGGCATCTCCAGTGCTCAGCTCTCCGATGCACACGGTGTATGCTGGCATCTCCAGTGCTCAGCTCTCCGATGCACACAGTGTATGCTGGCATCTCCAGTGCTCAGCTCTCCCATGTACACAGTGTATGCTGGCATCTCTAGTGCTCAGCTCTCCGATGCACACAGTGTATGCTGGCATCTCCAGTGCTCAGCTCTCCCATGTACACAGTGTATGCTGGCATCTCTAGTGCACAGCTCTCCGGTGCACACGGTGTATGCTGGCATCTCTAGTTCTCAGCTCTCCGATGCACACAGTGTATGCTGGCATCTCCAGTGCTCAGCTCTCCGATGCACACGGTGTATGCCGGCATCTCCAACGCTCAGCTCTCCGATGCACACGGTGTATGCTGGGCATCTCCAGTGCTCAGCTCTCCGATGCACACAGTGTATGCTGGCATCTCCAGCGCTCAGCTCTCCGATGCACACGGTGTATGCTGGGCATCTCCAGTGCTCAGCTCTCCCATGTACACAGTGTATGCTGACATCTCTAGTGCTCAGCTCTTCGATGCACACGGTGTATGCTGGCATCTCTAGTGCACAGCTCTCCGGTGCACACAGTGTATGCTGACATCTCTAGTTCTCAGCTCTCCGATGCACACGGTGTATGCTGGCATCTCCAGTGTTCAGATCTCCGATGCACACAGTGTATGCTGGCATCTCCAGTGCTCAGCTCTGCGATGCACACAGTGTATGCTGGCATCTACAGTGCTCAGCTCTCCGATGCACACAGTGTATGCTGGCATCTCCAGTGCTCAGCTCTCCGATGCACACAGTGTATTCTGGGCATCTCTAGTGCTCAGCTCTCCGATGCACACAGTGTATGCTGGCATCTCCAGTGCTCAGCTCTCCGATTCACACGGTGTATGCTGGCATCTCTAGTGCTCAGCTCTCCGATGCACACAGTGTATGCTGGCATCTCTAGTGCTCAGCTCTCCGATGCACACGGTGTATGCTGGCATCTCCAGTGCTCAGCTCTCCGATGTACAAGGTGTATGCTGGCATCTCTAGTGCTCAGCTCTCCGATGCACACAGTGTATGCTGGCATCTCTAGTGCTCAGCTCTCCAATGCACACAGTGTATGCTGGGCATCTCCAGTGCTCAGCTCTCCTATGCACACAGTGTATTCTGGGCATCTCTAGTGCTCAGCTCTCCGATGCACACAGTGTATGCTGGCATCTCCAGTGCTCAGCTCTCCGATGCACATAGTGTATGCTGGCATCTCTAGTGCTCAGCTCTCCGATGCACACAGTGTATGCTGACATCTCCAGTGCTCAGCTCTTCGATGCACACAGTGTATGCTGGCATCTCCAGTGCTCAGCTCTTCGATGCACACAGTATATGCTGGCATCTCCAGTGCTCAGCTCTTCGATGCACACAGTGTATGCTGGCATCTCCAGTGCTCAGCTCTCCGATGCACACAGTGTATGCTGGCATCTCCAGTGCTCAGCTCTCCGATGCACACGGTGTATGCTGGCATCTCCAGTGCTCAGCTCTCCGATGCACACGGTGTATGCTGGCATCTCTAGTGCTCAGCTCTCCCATGTACACAGTGTATGCTGGCATCTCCAGTGCTCAGCTCTCCCATGTACACAGTGTATGCTGGCATCTCCAGTGCTCAGCTCTCCGATGCACACGGTGTATGCTGGCATCTCCAGTGCTCAGCTCTCCCATGTACACGGTGTATGCTGGCATCTCCAGTGCTCAGCTCTCCGATGCACACGGTGTATGCTGGCATCTCCAGTGCTCAGCTCTCCCATGTACACGGTGTATGCTGGCATCTCCAGTGCTCAGCTCTCCGATGCACACAGTGTATTCTGGCATCTCCAGTGCTCAGCTCTCCCATGTACACAGTGTATGCTGGCATCTCTAGTGCTCAGCTCTCCGATGTACACAGTGTATGCTGGCATCTCCAGTGCTCAGCTCTCCGATGCACACGGTGTATGCTGGCATCTCCAGTGCTCAGCTCTCCAATGCACACAGTGTATGCTGGCATCTCCAGTGCTCAGCTCTCCCATGTACACAGTGTATGCTGGCATCTCTAGTGCTCAGCTCTCCGATGCACACAGTGTATGCTGGCATCTCCAGTGCTCAGCTCTCCCATGTACACAGTGTATGCTGGCATCTCTAGTGCACAGCTCTCCGGTGCACACGGTGTATGCTGGCATCTCTAGTTCTCAGCTCTCCGATGCACACAGTGTATGCTGGCATCTCCAGTGCTCAGCTCTCCGATGCACACGGTGTATGCCGGCATCTCCAACGCTCAGCTCTCCGATGCACACGGTGTATGCTGGGCATCACCAGTGCTCAGCTCTCCGATGCACACAGTGTATGCTGGCATCTCCAGCGCTCAGCTCTCCGATGCACACGGTGTATGCTGGGCATCTCCAGTGCTCAGCTCTCCCATGTACACAGTGTATGCTGACATCTCTAGTGCTCAGCTCTTCGATGCACACGGTGTATGCTGGCATCTCTAGTGCACAGCTCTCCGGTGCACACAGTGTATGCTGACATCTCTAGTTCTCAGCTCTCCGATGCACACGGTGTATGCTGGCATCTCCAGTGTTCAGATCTCCGATGCACACAGTGTATGCTGGCATCTCCAGTGCTCAGCTCTGCGATGCACACAGTGTATGCTGGCATCTCCAGTGCTCAGCTCTCCGATGCACACAGTGTATGCTGGCATCTCCAGTGCTCAGCTCTCCGATGCACACAGTGTATTCTGGGCATCTCTAGTGCTCAGCTCTCCGATGCACACAGTGTATGCTGGCATCTCCAGTGCTCAGCTCTCCGATTCACACGGTGTATGCTGGCATCTCTAGTGCTCAGCTCTCCGATGCACACAGTGTATGCTGGCATCTCTAGTGCTCAGCTCTCCGATGCACACGGTGTATGCTGGCATCTCCAGTGCTCAGCTCTCCGATGTACAAGGTGTATGCTGGCATCTCTAGTGCTCAGCTCTCCGATGCACACAGTGTATGCTGGCATCTCTAGTGCTCAGCTCTCCAATGCACACAGTGTATGCTGGGCATCTCCAGTGCTCAGCTCTCCTATGCACACAGTGTATTCTGGGCATCTCTAGTGCTCAGCTCTCCGATGCACACAGTGTATGCTGGCATCTCCAGTGCTCAGCTCTCCGATGCACATAGTGTATGCTGGCATCTCTAGTGCTCAGCTCTCCGATGCACACAGAGTATGCTGACATCTCCAGTGCTCAGCTCTTCGATGCACACAGTGTATGCTGGCATCTCCAGTGCTCAGCTCTTCGATGCACACAGTATATGTTGGCATCTCCAGTGCTCAGCTCTTCGATGCACACAGTGTATGCTGCCATCTCCAGTGCTCAGCTCTCCGATGCACACAGTGTATGCTGGCATCTCCAGTGCTCAGCTCTCCGATGCACACGGTGTATGCTGGCATCTCCAGTGCTTAGCTCTCCGATGCACACGGTGTATGCTGGCATCTCTAGTGCTCACCTCTCCCATGTACACAGTGTATGCTGGCATCTCTAGTGCTCAGCTCTCCCATGTACACAGTGTATGCTGGCATCTCTAGTGCTCAGCTCTCCCATGTACACAGTGTATGCTGGCATCTCCAGTGCTCAGCTCTCCCATGTACATGGTGTATGCTGGCATCTCTAGTGCACAGCTCTCCGATGCACACGGTGTATGCTGGCATCTCCAGTGCTCAGCTCTCCGATGAACACGGTGTATGCTGGCATCTCCAGTGCTCAGCTCTCCGATGCACACGGTGTATGCTGGCATCTCCAGTGCTCAGCTCTCCGATGCACACGGTGTATGCTGGTATCTCTAGTGCTCAGCTCTCCCATGTACACAGTGTATGCTGGCATCTCTAGTGCTCAGCTCTCCCATGTACACAGTGTATGCTGGCATTTCCAGTGCTCAGCTCTCCCATTTACACAGTGTATGCTGGCATCTCCAGTGCTCAGCTCTCCGATGCACACAGTGTATGCTGGCATCTCCAGTGCTCAGCTCTCCCATGTACACAGTGTATGCTGGCATCTCCAGTGCTCAGCTCTCCGATGCACACAGTGTATGCTGGCATCTCCAGTGCTCAGCTCTCCCATGTACACGGTGTATGCTGGCATCTCCAGTGCTCAGCTCTCCCATGCACACAGTGTATGCTGGCATCTCCAGTGCTCAGCTCTCCGATGCACACGGTGTATGCTGGCATCTCTAGTGCTCAGCTCTCCCATGTACACAGTGTATGCTGGCATCTCTAGTGCTCAGCTCTCCCATGTACACAGTGTATGCTGGCATTTCCAGTGCTCAGCTCTCCCATTTACACAGTGTATGCTGGCATCTCTAGTGCACAGCTCTCCGATGCACACAGTGTATGCTGGCATCTCCAGTGCTCAGCTCTCCCATGTACACAGTGTATGCTGGCATCTCCAGTGCTCAGCTCTCCGATGCACACGGTGTATGCTGGCATCTCCAGTGCTCAGCTCTCCCATGCACACGGTGTATGCCGGCATCTCCAGTGCTCAGCTCTCCGATGCACACGGTGTATGCTGGCATCTCCAGTGCTCAGCTCTCCCATGTACACAGTGTATGCTGGCATCTCCAGTGCTCAGCTCTCCGATGCACACGGTGTATGCTGGCATCTCCAGTGCTCAGCTCTCCCATGTACACAGTGTATGCTGGCATCTCTAGTGCTCAGCTCTCCGATGTACACAGTGTATGCTGGCATCTCCAGTGCTCAGCTCTCCGATGCACACAGTGTATGCTGGCATCTCCAGTGCTCAGCTCTCCCATGTACACGGTGTATGCTGGCATCTCCAGTGCTCAGCTCTCCGATGCACACAGTGTATGCTGGCATCTCCAGTGCTCAGCTCTCCCATGTACACGGTGTATGCTGGCATCTCTAGTGCTCAGCTCTCCGATGCACACAGTGTATGCTGGCATCTCCAGTGCTCAGCTCTCCGATGCACACAGTGTATGCTGGCATCTCTAGTGCTCAGCTCTCCGATGCACACGGTGTATGCTGGCATCTCCAGTGCTCAGCTCTCCCATGTACACAGTGTATGCTGGCATCTCCAGTGCTCAGCTCTCCCATGCACACAGTGTATGCTGGCATCTCCAGTGCTCAGCTCTCCGATGCACACGGTGTATGCTGGCATCTCCAGTGCTCAGCTCTCCCATGTACACAGTGTATGCTGGCATCTCCAGTGCTCAGCTCTCCCATGCACACAGTGTATGCTGGCATCTCCAGTGCTCAGCTCTCCGATGCACACAGTGTATGCTGGCATCTCTAGTGCTCAGCTCTCCCATGTACACAGTGTATGCTGGCATCTCCAGTGCTCAGCTCTCCCATGTACAGTGTATGCTGGCATCTCCAGTGCTCAGCTCTCCCATGTACACAGTGTATGCTGGCATCTCCAGTGCTCAGCTCTCCGATGCACACGGTGTATGCTGGCATCTCTAGTGCTCAGCTCTCCCATGTACACAGTGTATGCTGGCATCTCCAGTGCTCAGCTCTCCCATGTACACAGTGTATGCTGGCATCTCCAGTGCTCAGCTCTCCCATGCACACAGTGTATGCTGGCATCTCCAGTGCTCAGCTCTCCGATGCACACGGTGTATGCTGGCATCTCCAGTGCTCAGCTCTCCCATGTACACAGTGTATGCTGGCATCTCCAGTGCTCAGCTCTCCGATGCACACAGTGTATGCTGGCATCTCCAGTGCTCAGCTCTCCCATGTACACAGTGTATGCTGGCATCTCCAGTGCTCAGCTCTCCTATGCACACAGTGTATGCTGGCATCTCCAGTGCTCAGCTCTCCGATGCACACAGTGTATGCTGGCATCTCCAGTGCTCAGCTCTCCTATGCACACAGTGTATGCTGGCATCTCTAGTGCTCAGCTCTCCCATGTACACAGTGTATGCTGGCATCTCCAGTGCTCAGCTCTCCGATGCACACAGTGTATGCTGGCATCTCCAGTGCTCAGCTCTCCGATGCACACAGTGTATGCTGGCATCTCCAGTGCTCAGCTCTCCTATGCACACAGTGTATGCTGGCATCTCCAGTGCTCAGCTCTCCTATGCACACAGTGTATGCTGGCATCTCCAGTGCTCAGCTCTCCTATGCACACGGTGTATGCTGGCATCTCTAGTGCTCAGCTCTCCCATGCACACAGTGTATGCTGGCATCTCCAGTGCTCAGCTCTCCTATGCACACGGTGTATGCTGGCATCTCCAGTGCTCAGCTCTCCCATGTACACAGTGTATGCTGGCATCTCCAGTGCTCAGCTCTCCGATGCACACGGTGTATGCTGGCATCTCTAGTGCTCAGCTCTCCCATGTACACAGTGTATGCTGGCATCTCCAGTGCTCAGCTCTCCCATGTACACAGTGTATGCTGGCATCTCCAGTGCTCAACTCTCCGATGCACACGGTGTATGCTGGCATCTCCAGTGCTCAGCTCTCCCATGCACACGGTGTATGCCGGCATCTCCAGTGCTCAGCTCTCCGATGCACACGGTGTATGCTGGCATCTCCAGTGCTCAGCTCTCCCATGTACACAGTGTATGCTGGCATCTCCAGTGCTCAGCTCTCCGATGCACACGGTGTATGCTGGCATCTCCAGTGCTCAGCTCTCCCATGCACACGGTGTATGCCGGCATCTCCAGTGCTCAGCTCTCCCATGCACACGGTGTATGCCGGCATCTCCAGTGCTCAGCTCTCCCATGTACACAGTGTATGCTGGCATCTCCAGTGCTCAGCTCTCCCATGTACACGGTGTATGCTGGCATCTCCAGTGCTCAGCTCTCCGATGCACACAGTGTATGCTGGCATCTCCAGTGCTCAGCTCTCCCATGTACACAGTGTATGCTGGCATCTCCAGTGCTCAGCTCTCGAATGCACACGGTGTATGCTGGCATCTCCAGTGCTCAGCTGTCCCATGTACACGGTGTATGCTGGCATCTCCAGTGCTCAGCTCTCCGATGCACACAGTGTATGCTGGCATCTCCAGTGCTCAGCTCTCCCATGTACACGGTGTATGCTGGCATCTCCAGTGCTCAGCTCTCCCATGCACACAGTGTATGCTGGCATCTCTAGTGCTCAGCTCTCCTATGTACACGGTGTATGTTGGCATCTCTAGTGCTCAGCTCTCCGATGCACACAGTGTATTCTGGGCATCTCTAGTGCTCAGCTCTCCCATGTACACAGTGTATGCTGGCATCTCTAGTGCTCAGCTCTCCCATGTACACAGTGTATGCTGGCATTTCCAGTGCTCAGCTCTCCCATTTACACAGTGTATGCTGGCATCTCTAGTGCACAGCTCTCCGATGCACACAGTGTATGCTGGCATCTCCAGTGCTCAGCTCTCCCATGTACACAGTGTATGCTGGCATCTCCAGTGCTCAGCTCTCCCATGTACACGGTGTATGCTAGCATCTCCAGTGCTCAGCTCTCCGATGCACACAGTGTATGCTGGCATCTCCAGTGCTCAGCTCTCCCATGCACACGGTGTATGCTGGCATCTCTAGTGCTCAGCTCTCCCATGTACACAGTGTATGCTGGCATCTCTAGTGCTCAGCTCTCCCATGTACACAGTGTATGCTGGCATTTCCAGTGCTCAGCTCTCCCATTTACACAGTGTATGCTGGCATCTCTAGTGCACAGCTCTCCGATGCACACAGTGTATGCTGGCATCTCCAGTGCTCAGCTCTCCCATGTACACAGTGTATGCTGGCATCTCCAGTGCTCAGCTCTCCGATGCACACGGTGTATGCTGGCATCTCCAGTGCTCAGCTCTCCCATGTACACGGTGTATGCTGGCATCTCCAGTGCTCAGCTCTCCGATGCACACGGTGTATGCTGGCATCTCCAGTGCTCAGCTCTCCCATGTACACGGTGTATGCTGGCATCTCCAGTGCTCAGCTCTCCGATGCACACAGTGTATGCTGTCATCTCCAGTGCTCAGCTCTCCCATGTACACAGTGTATGCTGGCATCTCCAGTGCTCAGCTCTCCTATGCACACAGTGTATGCTGGCATCTCCAGTGCTCAGCTCTCCGATGCACACAGTGTATGCTGGCATCTCCAGTGCTCAGCTCTCCTATGCACACAGTGTATGCTGGCATCTCCAGTGCTCAGCTCTCCCATGTACACAGTGTATGCTGGCATCTCCAGTGCTCAGCTCTCCGATGCACACGGTGTATGCTGGCATCTCCAGTGCTCAGCTCTCTCATGTACACAGTGTATGCTGGCATCTCCAGTGCTCAGCTCTCCGATGCACACAGTGTATGCTGGCATCTCCAGTGCTCAGCTCTCCCATGTACACAGTGTATGCTGGCATCTCCAGTGCTCAGCTCTCCTATGCACACAGTGTATGCTGGCATCTCCAGTGCTCAGCTCTCCGATGCACACAGTGTATGCTGGCATCTCCAGTGCTCAGCTCTCCTATGCACACAGTGTATGCTGGCATCTCCAGTGCTCAGCTCTCCGATGCACACAGTGTATGCTGGCATCTCCAGTGCTCAGCTCTCCGATGCACACAGTGTATGCTGGCATCTCCAGTGCTCAGCTCTCCTATGCACACAGTGTATGCTGGCATCTCCAGTGCTCAGCTCTCCTATGCACACAGTGTATGCTGGCATCTCCAGTGCTCAGCTCTCCTATGCACACGGTGTATGCTGGCATCTCTAGTGCTCAGCTCTCCCATGCACACAGTGTATGCTGGCATCTCCAGTGCTCAGCTCTCCTATGCACACGGTGTATGCTGGCATCTCCAGTGCTCAGCTCTCCCATGTACACAGTGTATGCTGGCATCTCCAGTGCTCAGCTCTCCGATGCACACGGTGTATGCTGGCATCTCTAGTGCTCAGCTCTCCCATGTACACAGTGTATGCTGGCATCTCCAGTGCTCAGCTCTCCCATGTACACAGTGTATGCTGGCATCTCCAGTGCTCAACTCTCCGATGCACACGGTGTATGCTGGCATCTCCAGTGCTCAGCTCTCCCATGCACACGGTGTATGCCGGCATCTCCAGTGCTCAGCTCTCCCATGTACACAGTGTATGCTGGCATCTCCAGTGCTCAGCTCTCCGATGCACACGGTGTATGCTGGCATCTCCAGTGCTCAGCTCTCCCATGCACACGGTGTATGCCGGCATCTCCAGTGCTCAGCTCTCCCATGCACACGGTGTATGCCGGCATCTCCAGTGCTCAGCTCTCCCATGTACACAGTGTATGCTGGCATCTCCAGTGCTCAGCTCTCCCATGTACACGGTGTATGCTGGCATCTCCAGTGCTCAGCTCTCCGATGCACACAGTGTATGCTGGCATCTCCAGTGCTCAGCTCTCCCATGTACACAGTGTATGCTGGCATCTCCAGTGCTCAGCTCTCGAATGCACACGGTGTATGCTGGCATCTCCAGTGCTCAGCTGTCCCATGTACACGGTGTATGCTGGCATCTCCAGTGCTCAGCTCTCCGATGCACACAGTGTATGCTGGCATCTCCAGTGCTCAGCTCTCCCATGTACACGGTGTATGCTGGCATCTCCAGTGCTCAGCTCTCCCATGCACACAGTGTATGCTGGCATCTCTAGTGCTCAGCTCTCCTATGTACACGGTGTATGTTGGCATCTCTAGTGCTCAGCTCTCCGATGCACACAGTGTATTCTGGGCATCTCTAGTGCTCAGCTCTCCCATGTACACAGTGTATGCTGGCATCTCTAGTGCTCAGCTCTCCCATGTACACAGTGTATGCTGGCATTTCCAGTGCTCAGCTCTCCCATTTACACAGTGTATGCTGGCATCTCTAGTGCACAGCTCTCCGATGCACACAGTGTATGCTGGCATCTCCAGTGCTCAGCTCTCCCATGTACACAGTGTATGCTGGCATCTCCAGTGCTCAGCTCTCCCATGTACACGGTGTATGCTAGCATCTCCAGTGCTCAGCTCTCCGATGCACACAGTGTATGCTGGCATCTCCAGTGCTCAGCTCTCCCATGCACACGGTGTATGCTGGCATCTCTAGTGCTCAGCTCTCCCATGTACACAGTGTATGCTGGCATTTCCAGTGCTCAGCTCTCCCATTTACACAGTGTATGCTGGCATCTCTAGTGCACAGCTCTCCGATGCACACAGTGTATGCTGGCATCTCCAGTGCTCAGCTCTCCCATGTACACAGTGTATGCTGGCATCTCCAGTGCTCAGCTCTCCGATGCACACGGTGTATGCTGACATCTCCAGTGCTCAGCTCTCCCATGTACACGGTGTATGCTGGCATCTCCAGTGCTCAGCTCTCCGATGCACACGGTGTATGCTGGCATCTCCAGTGCTCAGCTCTCCCATGTACACGGTGTATGCTGGCATCTCCAGTGCTCAGCTCTCCGATGCACACAGTGTATGCTGTCATCTCCAGTGCTCAGCTCTCCCATGTACACAGTGTATGCTGGCATCTCTAGTGCTCAGCTCTCCGATGTACACAGTGTATGCTGGCATCTCCAGTGCTCAGCTCTCCGATGCACACAGTGTATGCTGGCATCTCCAGTGCTCAGCTCTCCTATGTACACGGTGTATGCTGGCATCTCCAGTGCTCAGCTCTCCGATGCACACAGTGTATGCTGGCATCTCCAGTGCTCAGCTCTCCCATGTACACGGTGTATGCTGGCATCTCTAGTGCTCAGCTCTCTGATGCACACAGTGTATGCTGGCATCTCCAGTGCTCAGCTCTCCGATGCACACAGTGTATGTCGGCATCTCCAGCGCTCAGCTCTCCGATGCACACGGTGTATGCTGGCATCTCCAGTGCTCAGCTCTCCGATGCACACAGCGTATGCTGGCATCTCCAGTGCTCAGCTCTCCCATGTACACAGTGTATGCTGTCATCTCTAGTGCTCAGCTCTCTGATGCACACGGTGTATGCTGGCATCTCTAGTGCACAGCTCTCAGGTGCACACGGTGTATGCTGGCATCTCTAGTTCTCAGCTCTCCGATGCACACAGTGTATGCTGGCATCTCCAGTGCTCAGCTCTTCGATGCACACGGTGTATGCCGGCATCTCCAGCGCTCAGCTCTCCGATGCACACGGTGTATGCTGGGCATCTCCAGTGCTCAGCTCTCCGATTCACACAGTGTATGCTGGCATCTCCAGTGCTCAGCTCTCCGATGCACACGGTGCATGCCGGCATCTCCAGCGCTCAGCTCTCCGATGCACACGGTGTATGCTGGCATCTCTAGTGCACAGCTCTCCGGTGCACACAGTGTATGCTGGCATCTCTAGTTCTCAGCTCTCCGATGCACACGGTGTATGCTGGCATCTCCAGTGTTCAGATCTCCGATGCACACAGTGTATGCTGGCATCTCCAGTGCTCAGCTCTGCGATGCACACAGTGTATGCTGGCATCTCCAGTGCTCAGCTCTCCGATGCACACAGTGTATGCTGGCATCTCCAGTGCTCAGCTCTCCGATGCACAAAGTGTATTCTGGGCATCTCTAGTGCTCAGCTCTCCGATGCACACAGTGTATGCTGGCATCTCCAGTGCTCAGCTCTCCGATTCACACGGTGTATGCTGGCATCTCTAGTGCTCAGCTCTCCGATGCACACAGTGTATGCTGGCATCTCTAGTGCTCAGCTCTCCGATGCACACGGTGTATGCTGGCATCTCCAGTGCTCAGCTCTCCGATGTACAAGGTGTATGCTGGCATCTCTAGTGCTCAGCTCTCCGATGCACACAGTGTATGCTGGCATCTCTAGTGCTCAGCTCTCCAATGCACACAGTGTATGCTGGGCATCTCCAGTGCTCAGCTCTCCTATGCACACAGTGTATTCTGGGCATATCTAGTGCTCAGCTCTCCGATGCACACAGTGTATGCTGGCATCTAAAGTGCTCAGCTCTCCGATGCACATAGTGTATGCTGGCATCTCTAGTGCTCAGCTCTCCGATGCACACAGTGTATGCTGACATCTCCAGTGCTCAGCTCTTCGATGCACACAGTGTATGCTGGCATCTCCAGTGCTCAGCTCTTCGATGCACACAGTGTATGCTGGCATCTCCAGTGCTCAGCTCTCCGATGCACACAGTGTATGCTGGCATCTCCAGTGCTCAGCTCTCCGATGCACACAGTGTATGCTGGCATCTCCAGTGCTCAGCTCTCCGATGCACACGGTGTATGCTGGCATCTCCAGTGCTCAGCTCTCCGATGCACACGGTGTATGCCGGCATCTCCAGTGCTCAGCTCTCCCATGTACACAGTGTATGCTGGCATCTCTAGTGCTCAGCTCTCCCATGTACACAGTGTATGCTGGCATCTCTAGTGCTCAGCTCTCCCATGTACACAGTGTATGCTGGCATCTCCAGTGCTCAGCTCTCCCATGTACACGGTGTATGCTGGCATCTCTATTGCACAGCTCTCCGATGCACACGGTGTATGCCGGCATCTCCAGTGCTCAGCTCTCCCATGTACACAGTGTATGCTGGCATCTCTAGTGCTCAGCTCTCCCATGTACACAGTGTATGCTGGCATCTCTAGTGCTCAGCTCTCCCATGTACACAGTGTATGCTGGCATCTCCAGTGCTCAGCTCTCCCATGTACACGGTGTATGCTGGCATCTCTAGTGCACAGCTCTCCGATGCACACGGTGTATGCTGGCATCTCCAGTGCTCAGCTCTCCGATGCACACGGTGTATGCTGGCATCTCCAGTGCTCAGCTCTCCGATGCACACGGTGTATGCTGGCATCTCTAGTGCTCAGCTCTCCCATGTACACAGTGTATGCTGGCATCTCTAGTGCTCAGCTCTCCCATGTACACAGTGTATGCTGGCATCTCCAGTGCTCAGCTCTCCCATGTACACGGTGTATGCTGGCATCTCCAGTGCTCAGCTCTCCGATGCACACAGTGTATGCTGGCATCTCCAGTGCTCAGCTCTCCGATGCACACGGTGTATGCTGGCATCTCTAGTGCTCAGCTCTCCCATGTACACAGTGTATGCTGGCATCTCTAGTGCTCAGCTCTCCCATGTACACAGTGTATGCTGGCATTTCCAGTGCTCAGCTCTCCCATTTACACAGTGTATGCTGGCATCTCTAGTGCACAGCTCTCCGATGCACACAGTGTATGCTGGCATCTCCAGTGCTCAGCTCTCCCATGTACACAGTGTATGCTGGCATCTACAGTGCTCAGCTCTCCGATGCACACAGTGTATGCTGGCATCTCCAGTGCTCAGCTCTCCCATGTACACGGTGTATGCTGGCATCTCCAGTGCTCAGCTCTCCGATGCACACAGTGTATGCTGGCATCTCCAGTGCTCAGCTCTCCGATGCACACGGTGTATGCTGGCATCTCTAGTGCTCAGCTCTCCCATGTACACAGTGTATGCTGGCATCTCTAGTGCTCAGCTCTCCCATGTACACAGTGTATGCTGGCATTTCCAGTGCTCAGCTCTCCCATTTACACAGTGTATGCTGGCATCTCTAGTGCACAGCTCTCCGATGCACACAGTGTATGCTGGCATCTCCAGTGCTCAGCTCTCCCATGTACACAGTGTATGCTGGCATCTCCAGTGCTCAGCTCTCCGATGCACACGGTGTATGCTGGCATCTCCAGTGCTCAGCTCTCCCATGTACACGGTGTATGCTGGCATCTCCAGTGCTCAGCTCTCCGATGAACACAGTGTATGCTGGCATCTCCAGTGCTCAGCTCTCCTATGTACACAGTGTATGCTGGCATCTCCAGTGCTCAGCTCTCCCATGTACACAGTGTATGCTGGCATCTCTAGTGCTCAGCTCTCCGATGTACACAGTGTATGCTGGCATCTCCAGTGCTCAGCTCTCCGATGCACACAGTGTATGCTGGCATCTCCAGTGCTCAGCTCTCCCATGTACACGGTGTATGCTGGCATCTCCAGTGCTCAGCTCTCCGATGCACACAGTGTATGCTGGCATCTCCAGTGCTCAGCTCTCCCATGTACACGGTGTATGCTGGCATCTCTAGTGCTCAGCTCTCTGATGCACACAGTGTATGCTGGCATCTCCAGTGCTCAGCTCTCCGATGCACACAGTGTATGTCGGCATCTCCAGCGCTCAGCTCTCCCATGCACACAGTGTATGCTGGCATCTCCAGTGCTCAGCTCTCCGATGCACACGGTGTATGCTGGCATCTCCAGTGCTCAGCTCTCCCATGTACACAGTGTATGCTGGCATCTCCAGTGCTCAGCTCTCCCATGCACACAGTGTATGCTGGCATCTCCAGTGCTCAGCTCTCCGATGCACACAGTGTATGCTGGCATCTCTAGTGCTCAGCTCTCCCATGTACACAGTGTATGCTGGCATCTCCAGTGCTCAGCTCTCCCATGTACAGTGTATGCTGGCATCTCCAGTGCTCAGCTCTCCCATGTACACAGTGTATGCTGGCATCTCCAGTGCTCAGCTCTCCGATGCACACGGTGTATGCTGGCATCTCTATTGCTCAGCTCTCTCATGTACACAGTGTATGCTGGCATCTCCAGTGCTCAGCTCTCCCATGCACACAGTGTATGCTGGCATCTCCAGTGCTCAGCTCTCCGATGCACACGGTGTATGCTGGCATCTCCAGTGCTCAGCTCTCCCATGTACACAGTGTATGCTGGCATCTCCAGTGCTCAGCTCTCCTATGCACACAGTGTATGCTGGCATCTCCAGTGCTCAGCTCTCCGATGCACACAGTGTATGCTGGCATCTCCAGTGCTCAGCTCTCCGATGCACACAGTGTATGCTGGCATCTCCAGTGCTCAGCTCTCCTATGCACACAGTGTATGCTGGCATCTCCAGTGCTCAGCTCCCGATGCACACAGTGTATGCTGGCATCTCTAGTGCTCAGCTCTCCCATGTACACAGTGTATGCTGGCATCTCCAGTGCTCAGCTCTCCCATGTACACAGTGTATGCTGGCATCTCCAGTGCTCAGCTCTCCCATGTACACAGTGTATGCTGGCATCTCCAGTGCTCAGCTCTCCGATGCACACGGTGTATGCTGGCATCTCTAGTGCTCAGCTCTCCCATGTACACAGTGTATGCTGGCATCTCCAGTGCTCAGCTCTCCCATGTACACAGTGTATGCTGGCATCTCCAGTGCTCAGCTCTCCCATGCACACAGTGTATGCTGGCATCTCCAGTGCTCAGCTCTCCGATGCACATGGTGTATGCTGGCATCTCCAGTGCTCAGCTCTCCCATGTACACAGTGTATGCTGGCATCTCCAGTGCTCAGCTCTCCGATGCACACAGTGTATGCTGGCATCTCCAGTGCTCAGCTCTCCCATGTACACAGTGTATGCTGGCATCTCCAGTGCTCAGCTCTCCTATGCACACAGTGTATGCTGGCATCTCCAGTGCTCAGCTCTCCGATGCACACAGTGTATGCTGGCATCTCCAGTGCTCAGCTCTCCGATGCACACAGTGTATGCTGGCATCTCCAGTGCTCAGCTCTCCTATGCACACAGTGTATGCTGGCATCTCCAGTGCTCAGCTCTCCTATGCACACAGTGTATGCTGGCATCTCCAGTGCTCAGCTCTCCTATGCACACGGTGTATGCTGGCATCTCTAGTGCTCAGCTCTCCCATGCACACAGTGTATGCTGGCATCTCCAGTACTCAGATCTCCTATGCACACGGTGTATGCTGGCATCTCCAGTGCTCAGCTCTCCTATGCACACGGTGTATGCTGGCATCTCTAGTGCTCAGCTCTCCCATGTACACAGTGTATGCTGGCATCTCCAGTGCTCAGCTCTCCCATGTACAGTGTATGCTGGCATCTCCAGTGCTCAGCTCTCCCATGTACACAGTGTATGCTGGCATCTCCAGTGCTCAGCTCTCCGATGCACACGGTGTATGCTGGCATCTCCAGTGCTCAGCTCTCCCATGCACACGGTGTATGCCGGCATCTCCAGTGCTCAGCTCTCCGATGCACACGGTGTATCCTGGCATCTCCAGTGCTCAGCTCTCCCATGTACACAGTGTATGCCGGCATCTCCAGTGCTCAGCTCTCCGATGCACACGGTGTATGCTGGCATCTCCAGTGCTCAGCTCTCCCATGCACACGGTGTATGCCGGCATCTCCAGTGCTCAGCTCTCCGATGCACACGGTGTATGCTGGCATCTCCAGTGCTCAGCTCTCCCATGTACACGGTGTATGCTGGCATCTCTAGTGCTCAGCTCTCCTATGTACACAGTGTATGCTGGCATCTCCAGTGCTCAGCTCTCCTATGCACACGGTGTATGCTGGCATCTCCAGTGCTCAGCTCTCATATGCACACGGTGTATGCTGGCATCTCTAGTGCTCAGCTCTCCCATGTACACAGTGTATGCTGGCATCTCCAGTGCTCAGCTCTCCCATGTACAGTGTATGCTGACATCTCCAGTGCTCAGCTCTCCCATGTACACAGTGTATGCTGGCATCTCCAGTGCTCAGCTCTCCGATGCACACGGTGTATGCTGGCATCTCTAGTGCTCAGCTCTCCCATGTACACAGTGTATGCTGGCATCTCCAGTGCTCAGCTCTCCGATGCACACGGTGTATGCTGGCATCTCCAGTGCTCAGCTCTCCCATGCACACGGTGTATGCTGGCATCTCCAGTGCTCAGCTCTCCCATGCACACGGTGTATGCCGGCATCTCCAGTGCTCAGCTCTCCGATGCACACGGTGTATGCTGGCATCTCCAGTGCTCAGCTCTCCCATGTACACAGTGTATGCTGGCATCTCCAGTGCTCAGCTCTCCGATGCACACGGTGTATGCTGGCATCTCCAGTGCTCAGCTCTCCCATGCACACGGTGTATGCCGGCATCTCCAGTGCTCAGCTCTCCCATGCACACGGTGTATGCCGGCATCTCCAGTGCTCAGCTCTCCCATGTACACAGTGTATGCTGGCATCTCCAGTGCTCAGCTCTCCCATGTACACGGTGTATGCTGGCATCTCCAGTGCTCAGCTCTCCGATGCACACAGTGTATGCTGGCATCTCCAGTGCTCAGCTCTCCCATGTACACGGTGTATGCTGGCATCTCCAGTGCTCAGCTCTCCTATGTACACAGTGTATGCTGGCATCTCCAGTGCTCAGCTCTCCTATGCACACGGTGTATGCTGGCATCTCCAGTGCTCAGCTCTCCCATGTACACAGTGTATGCTGGCATCTCCAGTGCTCAGCTCTCCCATGCACACAGTGTATGCTGGCATCTCCAGTGCTCAGCTCTCCGATGCACACGGTGTATGCTGGCATCTCCAGTGCTCAGCTCTCCCATGTACACAGTGTATGCTGGCATCTCCAGTGCTCAGCTCTCCGATGCACACAGTGTATGCTGGCATCTCCAGTGCTCAGCTCTCCCATGTACACAGTGTATGCTGGCATCTCCAGTGCTCAGCTCTCCGATGCTCACGGTGTATGCTGGCATCTCTAGTGCTCAGCTCTCCCATGTACACAGTGTATGCTGGTATCTCCAGTGCTCAGCTCTCCCATGCACACAGTGTATGCTGGCATCTCCAGTGCTCAGCTCTCTGATGCACACGGTGTATGCTGGCATCTCCAGTGCTCAGCTCTCCCATGTACACAGTGTATGCTGGCATCTCCAGTGCTCAGCTCTCCGATGTACACAGTGTATGCTGGCATCTCTAGTGCTCAGCTCTCCGATGCACACAGTGTATGCTGGCATCTCCAGTGCTCAGCTCTCCGATGCACACAGTGTATGCTGGCATCTCCAGTGCTCAGCTCTCCTATGCACACAGTGTATGCTGGCATCTCCAGTGCTCAGCTCTCCTATGCACACAGTGTATGCTGGCATCTCCAGTGCTCAGCTCTCCGATGCACACAGTGTATGCTGGCATCTCTAGTGCTCAGCTCTCCCATGTACACAGTGTATGCTGGCATCTCTAGTGCTCAGCTCTCCCATGTACACAGTGTATGCTGGCATCTCCAGTGCTCAGCTCTCCCATGTACACAGTGTATGCTGGCATCTCCAGTGCTCAGCTCTCCCATGTACACAGTGTATGCTGGCATCTCCAGTGCTCAGCTCTCCGATGCACACGGTGTATGCTGGCATCTCTAGTGCTCAGCTCTCCCATGTACACAGTGTATGCTGGCATCTCCAGTGCTCAGCTCTCCCATGTACACAGTGTATGCTGGCATCTCCAGTGCTCAGCTCTCCTATGCACACAGTGTATGCTGGCATCTCCAGTGCTCAGCTCTCCTATGCACACGGTGTATGCTGGCATCTCTAGTGCTCAGCTCTCCCATGCACACAGTGTATGCTGGCATCTCCAGTGCTCAGCTCTCCTATGCACACGGTGTATGCTGGCATCTCCAGTGCTCAGCTCTCCTATGCACACGGTGTATGCTGGCATCTCTAGTGCTCAGCTCTCCCATGTACACAGTGTATGCTGGCATCTCCAGTGCTCAGCTCTCCCATGTACAGTGTATGCTGGCATCTCCAGTGCTCAGCTCTCCCATGTACACAGTGTATGCTGGCATCTCCAGTGCTCAGCTCTCCGATGCACACGGTGTGTGCTGGCATCTCTAGTGCTCAGCTCTCCCATGTACACAGTGTATGCTGGCATCTCCAGTGCTCAGCTCTCCCATGTACACAGTGTATGCTGGCATCTCCAGTGCTCAGCTCTCCGATGCACACGGTGTATGCTGGCATCTCCAGTGCTCAGCTCTCCCATGCACACGGTGTATGCCGGCAACTCCAGTGCTCAGCTCTCCGATGCACACGGTGTATGCTGGCATCTCCAGTGCTCAGCTCTCCCATGTACACAGTGTATGCTGGCATCTCCAGTGCTCAGCTCTCCCATGTACACGGTGTATGCTGGCATCTCCAGTGCTCAGCTCTCCGATGCACACAGTGTATGCTGGCATCTCCAGTGCTCAGCTCTCCCATGTACACGGTGTATGCTGGCATCTCTAGTGCTCAGCTCTCCTATGTACACAGTGTATGCTGGCATCTCCAGTTCTCAGCTCTCCGATGCACACGGTGTATGCTGGCATCTCCAGTGCTCAACTCTCCCATGCACACGGTGTATGCCGGCATCTCCAGTGCTCAGCTCTCCGATGCACACGGTGTATGCTGGCATCTCCAGTGCTCAGCTCTCCCATGTACACAGTGTATGCTGGCATCTCCAGTGCTCAGCTCTCCCATGTACACGGTGTATGCTGGCATCTCCAGTGCTCAGCTCTCCGATGCACACAGTGTATGCTGGCATCTCCAGTGCTCAGCTCTCCCATGTACACGGTGTATGCTGGCATCTCTAGTGCTCAGCTCTCCTATGTACACAGTGTATGCTGGCATCTCCAGTGCTCAGCTCTCCTATGCACACGGTGTATGCTGGCATCTCCAGTGCTCAGCTCTCCTATGCACACGGTGTATGCTGGCATCTCTAGTGCTCAGCTCTCCCATGTACACAGTGTATGCTGGCATCTCCAGTGCTCAGCTCTCCCATGTACAGTGTATGCTAGCATCTCCAGTGCTCAGCTCTCCCATGTACACAGTGTATGCTGGCATCTCCAGTGCTCAGCTCTCCGATGCACACGGTGTATGCTGGCATCTCTAGTGCTCAGCTCTCCCATGTACACAGTGTATGCTGGCATCTCCAGTGCTCAGCTCTCCCATGTACACAGTGTATGCCGGCATCTCCAGTGCTCAGCTCTCCGATGCACACGGTGTATGCTGGCATCTCCAGTGCTCAGCTCTCCCATGCACACGGTGTATGCCGGCATCTCCAGTGCTCAGCTCTCTGATGCACACGGTGTATGCTGGCATCTCCAGTGCTCAGCTCTCCCATGTACACAGTGTATGCTGGCATCTCCAGTGCTCAGCTCTCCGATGCACACGGTGTATGCCGGCATCTCCAGTGCTCAGCTCTCCCATGCACACGGTGTATGCCGGCATCTCCAGTGCTCAGCTCTCCCATGTACACAGTGTATGCTGGCATCTCCAGTGCTCAGCTCTCCGATGCACACGGTGTATGCTGGCATCTCTAGTGCTCAGCTCTCCCATGTACACAGTGTATGCTGGCATCTCCAGTGCTCAGCTCTCCCATGTACACAGTGTATGCTGGCATCTCCAGTGCTCAGCTCTCCGATGCACACGGTGTATGCTGGCATCTCCAGTGCTCAGCTCTCCCATGCACACGGTGTATGCCGGCATCTCCAGTGCTCAGCTCTCCTATGCACACGGTGTATGCTGGCATCTCCAGTGCTCAGCTCTCCGATGCACACAGTGTATGCCGGCATCTCCAGTGCTCAGCTCTCCCATGTACACAGTGTATGCTGGCATCTCCAGTGCTCAGCTCTCCCATGTACACGGTGTATGCTGGCATCTCCAGTGCTCAGCTCTCCGATGCACACAGTGTATGCTGGCATCTCCAGTGCTCAGCTCTCCCATGTACACGGTGTATGCTGGCATCTCCAGTGCTCAGCTCTCCCATGCACACAGTGTATGCTGGCATCTCTAGTGCTCAGCTCTCCTATGTACACGGTGTATGCTGGCATCTCTAGTGCTCAGCTCTCCGATGCACACAGTGTATGCTGGCATCTCCAGTGCTCAGCTCTCCGATGCACACGGTGTATGCTGGGCATCTCCAGTGCTCAGCTCTCCGATGCACACAGTGTATGCTGGCATCTCCAGTGCTCAGCTCTCCGATGCACACGGTGTATGCCGGCATCTCCAGCGCTCAGCGCTCCGATGCACACGGTGTATGCTGGGCATCTCCAGTGCTCAGCTCTCCGATGCACACAGTGTATGCTGGCATCTCCAGTGCTCAGCTCTCCGATGTACACGGTGTATGCTGGCATCTCCAGTGCTCAGCTCTCCCATGTACACAGTGTATGCTGGCATCTCCAGTGCTCAGCTCTCCGATGCACACAGTGTATGCTGGCATCTCCATTGCTCAGCTCTCCCATGTACACAGTGTATGCTGGCATCTCTAGTGCTCAGCTCTCCGATGCACACAGTGTATGCTGGCATCTCCAGTGCTCAGCTCTCCCATGTACACAGTGTATGCTGGCATCTCTAGTGCTCAGCTCTCCGATGCACACGGTGTATGCTGGCATCTCTAGTGCACAGCTCTCAGGTGCACACGGTGTATGCTGGCATCTCTAGTTCTCAGCTCTCCGATGCACACAGTGTATGCTGGCATCTCCAGCGCTCAGCTCTCCGATGCACACGGTGTATGCCGGCATCTCCAGCGCTCAGCTCTCCGATGCACACGGTGTATGCTGGGCATCTCCAGTGCTCAGCTCTCCGATGCACACAGTGTATGCTGGCATCTCCAGCGCTCAGCTCTCCAATGCACACGGTGTATGCCGGCATCTCCAGCGCTCAGCTCTCCGATGCACACGGTGTATGCTGGGCATCTCCAGCGCTCAGCTCTCCCATGTACACAGTGTATGCTGACATCTCTAGTGCTCAGCTCTTCGATGCACACGGTGTATGCTGGCATCTCTAGTGCACAGCTCTCCGGTGCACACAGTGTATGCTGGCATCTCTAGTTCTCAGCTCTCCGATGCACACGGTGTATGCTGGCATCTCCAGTGTTCAGATCTCCGATGCACACAGTGTATGCTGGCATCTCCAGTGCTCAGCTCTGCGATGCACACAGTGTATGCTGGCATCTCCAGTGCTCAGCTCTCCGATGCACACAGTGTATGCTGGCATCTCCAGTGCTCAGCTCTCCGATGCACACAGTGTATTCTGGGCATCTCTAGTGCTCAGCTCTCCGATGCACACAGTGTATGCTGGCATCTCCAGTGCTCAGCTCTCCGATTCACACGGTGTATGCTGGCATCTCTAGTGCTCAGCTCTCCGATGCACACAGTGTATGCTGGCATCTCTAGTGCTCAGCTCTCCGATGCACATGGTGTATGCTGGCATCTCCAGTGCTCAGCTCTCCGATGTACAAGGTGTGTGCTGGCATCTCTAGTGCTCAGCTCTCCGATGCACACAGTGTATGCTGGCATCTCTAGTGCTCAGCTCTCCAATGCACACAGTGTATGCTGGGCATCTCCAGTGCTCAGCTCTCCTATGCACACAGTGTATTCTGGGCATCTCTAGTGCTCAGCTCTCCGATGCACACAGTGTATGCTGGCATCTCCAGTGCTCAGCTCTCCGATGCACATAGTGTATGCTGGCATCTCTAGTGCTCAGCTCTCCGATGCACACAGTGTATGCTGACATCTCCAGTGCTCAGCTCTTTGATGCACACAGTGTATGCTGGCATCTCCAGTGCTCAGCTCTTCGATGCACACAGTGTATGCTGGCATCTCCAGTGCTCAGCTCTTCGATGCACACAGTGTATGCTGGCATCTCCAGTGCTCAGCTCTCCGATGCACACAGTGTATGCTGGCATCTCCAGTGCTCAGCTCTCCGATGCACACGGTGTATGCTGGCATCTCCAGTGCTCAGCTCTCCCATGTACACAGTGTATGCTGGCATCTCTAGTGCTCAGCTCTCCCATGTACACAGTGTATGCTGGCATCTCCAGTGCTCAGCTCTCCCATGTACACGGTGTATGCTGGCATCTCTAGTGCACAGCTCTCCGATGCACACGGTGTATGCTGGCATCTCCAGTGCTCAGCTCTCCGATGCACACGGTGTATGCTGGCATCTCCAGTGCTCAGCTCTCCGATGCACACGGTGTATGCCGGCATCTCCAGTGCTCAGCTCTCCCATGTACACGGTGTATGCTGGCATCTCTAGTGCTCAGCTCTCCCATGTACACAGTGTATGCTGGCATCTCTAGTGCTCAGCTCTCCCATGTACACAGTGTATGCTGGCATTTCCAGTGCTCAGCTCTCCCATTTACACAGTGTATGCTGGCATCTCTAGTGCACAGCTCTCCGATGCACACAGTGTATGCTGGCATCTCCAGTGCTCAGCTCTCCCATGTACACAGTGTATGCTGGCATCTCCAGTGCTCAGCTCTCCGATGTACACAGTGTATGCTGGCATCTCCAGTGCTCAGCTCTCCGATGCACACGGTGTATGCTGGCATCTCCAGTGCTCAGCTCTCCCATGCACACGGTGTATGCCGGCAACTCCAGTGCTCAGCTCTCCGATGCACACGGTGTATGCTGGCATCTCCAGTGCTCAGCTCTCCCATGCACACGGTGTATGCCGGCAACTCCAGTGCTCAGCTCTCCGATGCACACGGTGTATGCTGGCATCTCCAGTGCTCAGCTCTCCCATGCACACGGTGTATGCCGGCAACTCCAGTGCTCAGCTCTCCGATGCACACGGTGTATGCTGGCATCTCCAGTGCTCAGCTCTCCCATGTACACAGTGTATGCTGGCATCTCCAGTGCTCAGCTCTCCCATGTACACGGTGTATGCTGGCATCTCCAGTGCTCAGCTCTCCGATGCACACAGTGTATGCTGGCATCTCCAGTGCTCAGCTCTCCCATGTACACGGTGTATGCTGGCATCTCTAGTGCTCAGCTCTCCTATGTACACAGTGTATGCTGGCATCTCCAGTTCTCAGCTCTCCGATGCACACGGTGTATGCTGGCATCTCCAGTGCTCAGCTCTCCCATGCACACGGTGTATGCCGGCATCTCCAGTGCTCAGCTCTCCGATGCACACGGTGTATGCTGGCATCTCCAGTGCTCAGCTCTCCCATGTACACAGTGTATGCTGGCATCTCCAGTGCTCAGCTCTCCCATGTACACGGTGTATGCTGGCATCTCCAGTGCTCAGCTCTCCGATGCACACAGTGTATGCTGGCATCTCCAGTGCTCAGCTCTCCCATGTACACGGTGTATGCTGGCATCTCTAGTGCTCAGCTCTCCTATGTACACAGTGTATGCTGGCATCTCCAGTGCTCAGCTCTCCTATGCACACGGTGTATGCTGGCATCTCCAGTGCTCAGCTCTCCTATGCACACGGTGTATGCTGGCATCTCTAGTGCTCAGCTCTCCCATGTACACAGTGTATGCTGGCATCTCCAGTGCTCAGCTCTCCCATGTACAGTGTATGCTAGCATCTCCAGTGCTCAGCTCTCCCATGTACACAGTGTATGCTGGCATCTCCAGTGCTCAGCTCTCCGATGCACACGGTGTATGCTGGCATCTCTAGTGCTCAGCTCTCCCATGTACACAGTGTATGCTGGCATCTCCAGTGCTCAGCTCTCCCATGTACACAGTGTATGCCGGCATCTCCAGTGCTCAGCTCTCCGATGCACACGGTGTATGCTGGCATCTCCAGTGCTCAGCTCTCCCATGCACACGGTGTATGCCGGCATCTCCAGTGCTCAGCTCTCCGATGCACACGGTGTATGCTGGCATCTCCAGTGCTCAGCTCTCCCATGTACACAGTGTATGCTGGCATCTCCAGTGCTCAGCTCTCCGATGCACACGGTGTATGCCGGCATCTCCAGTGCTCAGCTCTCCCATGCACACGGTGTATGCCGGCATCTCCAGTGCTCAGCTCTCCCATGTACACAGTGTATGCTGGCATCTCCAGTGCTCAGCTCACCGATGCACACGGTGTATGCTGGCATCTCTAGTGCTCAGCTCTCCCATGTACACAGTGTATGCTGGCATCTCCAGTGCTCAGCTCTCCCATGTACACAGTGTATGCTGGCATCTCCAGTGCTCAGCTCTCCGATGCACACGGTGTATGCTGGCATCTCCAGTGCTCAGCTCTCCCATGCACACAGTGTATGCTGGCATCTCCAGCGCTCAGCTCTCCGATGCACACGGTGTATGCCGGCATCTCCAGCGCTCAGCTCTCCGATGCACACGGTGTATGCTGGGCATCTCCAGTGCTCAGCTCTCCCATGTACACAGTGTATGCTGACATCTCTAGTGCTCAGCTCTTCGATGCACACGGTGTATGCTGGCATCTCTAGTGCACAGCTCTCCGGTGCACACAGTGTATGCTGGCATCTCTAGTTCTCAGCTCTCCGATGCACACGGTGTATGCTGGCATCTCCAGTGTTCAGATCTCCGATGCACACAGTGTATGCTGGCATCTCCAGTGCTCAGCTCTGCGATGCACACAGTGTATGCTGGCATCTCCAGTGCTCAGCTCTCCGATGCACACAGTGTATGCTGGCATCTCCAGTGCTCAGCTCTCCGATGCACACAGTGTATTCTGGGCATCTCTAGTGCTCAGCTCTCCGATGCACACAGTGTATGCTGGCATCTCCAGTGCTCAGCTCTCCGATTCACACGGTGTATGCTGGCATCTCTAGTGCTCAGCTCTCCGATGCACACAGTGTATGCTGGCATCTCTAGTGCTCAGCTCTCCGATGCACATGGTGTATGCTGGCATCTCCAGTGCTCAGCTCTCCGATGTACAAGGTGTGTGCTGGCATCTCTAGTGCTCAGCTCTCCGATGCACACAGTGTATGCTGGCATCTCTAGTGCTCAGCTCTCCAATGCACACAGTGTATGCTGGGCATCTCCAGTGCTCAGCTCTCCTATGCACACAGTGTATTCTGGGCATCTCTAGTGCTCAGCTCTCCGATGCACACAGTGTATGCTGGCATCTCTAGTGCTCAGCTCTCCGATGCACATAGTGTATGCTGGCATCTCTAGTGCTCAGCTCTCCGATGCACACAGTGTATGCTGACATCTCCAGTGCTCAGCTCTTTGATGCACACAGTGTATGCTGGCATCTCCAGTGCTCAGCTCTTCGATGCACACAGTGTATGCTGGCATCTCCAGTGCTCAGCTCTTCGATGCACACAGTGTATGCTGGCATCTCCAGTGCTCAGCTCTCCGATGCACACAGTGTATGCTGGCATCTCCAGTGCTCAGCTCTCCGATGCACACGGTGTATGCTGGCATCTCCAGTGCTCAGCTCTCCCACGTACACAGTGTATGCTGGCATCTCCAGTGCTCAGCTCTCCCATGTACACAGTGTATGCTGGCATCTCTAATGCTCAGCTCTCCCATGTACACAGTGTATGCTGGCATCTCCAGTGCTCAGCTCTCCCATGTACACGGTGTATGCTGGCATCTCTAGTGCACAGCTCTCCGATGCACACGGTGTATGCTGGCATCTCCAGTGCTCAGCTCTCCGATGCACACGGTGTATGCTGGCATCTCCAGTGCTCAGCTCTCCGATGCACACGGTGTATGCTGGCATCTCTAGTGCTCAGCTCTCCCATGTACACAGTGTATGCTGGCATCTCTAGTGCTCAGCTCTCCCATGTACACAGTGTATGCTGGCATTTCCAGTGCTCAGCTCTCCCATTTACACAGTGTATGCTGGCATCTCTAGTGCACAGCTCTCCGATGCACACAGTGTATGCTGGCATCTCCAGTGCTCAGCTCTCCCATGTACACAGTGTATGCTGGCATCTCCAGTGCTCAGCTCTCCGATGCACACAGTGTATGCTGGCATCTCCAGTGCTCAGCTCTCCCATGTACACGGTGTATGCTGGCATCTCCAGTGCTCAGCTCTCCGATGCACACAGTGTATGCTGGCATCTCCAGTGCTCAGCTCTCCGATGCACACGGTGTATGCTGGCATCTCTAGTGCTCAGCTCTCCCATGTACACAGTGTATGCTGGCATCTCTAGTGCTCAGCTCTCCCATGTACACAGTGTATGCTGGCATCTCTAGTGCTCAGCTCTCCGATGCACACGGTGTATGCTGGCATCTCTAGTGCTCAGCTCTCCGATGAACACAGTGTATGCTGGCATCTCCAGTGCTCAGCTCTCCCATGTACACAGTGTATGCTGGCATCTCTAGTGCTCAGCTCTCCGATGTACACAGTGTATGCTGGCATCTCCAGTGCTCAGCTCTCCGATGCACACAGTGTATGCTGGCATCTCCAGTGCTCAGCTCTCCCATGTACACAGTGTATGCTGGCATCTCCAGTGCTCAGCTCTCCTATGCACACAGTGTATGCTGGCATCTCCAGTGCTCAGCTCTCCGATGCACACAGTGTATGCTGGCATCTCCTTTGCTCAGCTCTCCGATGCACACAGTGTATGCTGGCATCTCCAGTGCTCAGCTCTCCTATGCACACAGTGTATGCTGGCATCTCCAGTGCTCAGCTCTCCTATGCACACAGTGTATGCTGGCATCTCCAGTGCTCAGCTCTCCAATGCACACAGTGTATGCTGGCATCTCTAGTGCTCAGCTCTCCCATGTACACAGTGTATGCTGGCATCTCCAGTGCTCAGCTCTCCCATGTACACAGTGTATGCTGGCATCTCCAGTGCTCAGCTCTCCCATGTACACAGTGTATGCTGGCATCTCCAGTGCTCAGCTCTCCTATGTACACAGTGTATGCTGGCATCTCCAGTGCTCAGCTCTCCGATGCACACGGTGTATGCTGGCATCTCTAGTGCTCAGCTCTCCCATGTACACAGTGTATGCTGGCATCTCCAGTGCTCAGCTCTCCCATGTACAGTGTATGCTGGCATCTCCAGTGCTCAGCTCTCCCATGTACAGTGTATGCTGGCATCTCCAGTGCTCAGCTCTCCCATGTACACAGTGTATGCTGGCATCTCCAGTGCTCAGGTCTCCGATGCACACGGTGTATGCTGGCATCTCCAGTGCTCAGCTCTCCCATGCACACGGTGTATGCCGGCATCTCCAGTGCTCAGCTCTCCGATGCACACGGTGTATGCTGGCATCTCCAGTGCTCAGCTCTCCCATGTACACAGTGTATGCTGGCATCTCCAGTGCTCAGCTCTCCCATGTACACGGTGTATGCTGGCATCTCCAGTGCTCAGCTCTCCGATGCACACAGTGTATGCTGGCATCTCCAGTGCTCAGCTCTCCCATGTACACGGTGTATGCTGGCATCTCTAGTGCTCAGCTCTCCGATGCACACAGTGTATGCTGGCATCTCCAGTGCTCAGCTCTCCGATGTACACAGTGTATGCTGGCATCTCCAGTTCTCAGCTCTCCGATTCACACGGTGTATGCTGGCATCTCCAGTGCTCAGCTCTCCCATGCACACGGTGTATGCCGGCATCTCCAGTGCTCAGCTCTCCGATGCACACGGTGTATGCCGGCATCTCTAGTGCTCAGCTCTCCCATGTACACAGTGTATGCTGGCATCTCCAGTTCTCAGCTCTCCGATTCACACGGTGTATGCTGGCATCTCCAGTGCTCAGCTCTCCCATGCACACGGTGTATGCCGGCATCTCCAGTGCTCAGCTCTCCGATGCACACGGTGTATGCCGGCATCTCCAGTGCTCAGCTCTCCCATGTACACAGTGTATGCTGGCATCTCCAGTGCTCAGCTCTCCCATGTACACTGTGTATGCTGGCATCTCTAGTGCTCAGCTCTCCCATGTACACAGTGTATGCTGGCATCTCCAGTGCTCAGCTCTCCTATGCACACGGTGTATGCTGGCATCTCCAGTGCTCAGCTCTCCTATGCACACGGTGTATGCTGGCATCTCTAGTGCTCAGCTCTCCCATGTACACAGTGTATGCTGGCATCTCCAGTGCTCAGCTCTCCCATGTACAGTGTATGCTGGCATCTCCAGTGCTCAGCTCTCCCATGTACACAGTGTATGCTGGCATCTCCAGTGCTCAGCTCTCCGATGCACACGGTGTATGCTGGCATCTCCAGTGCTCAGCTCTCCCATGCACACGGTGTATGCCGGCATCTCTAGTGCTCAGCTCTCCGATGCACACGGTGTATGCCGGCATCTCCAGTGCTCAGCTCTCCCATGCACACGGTGTATGCCGGCATCTCCAGTGCTCAGCTCTCCCATGTACACTGTGTATGCTGGCATCTCTAGTGCTCAGCTCTCCTATGTACACAGTGTATGCTGGCATCTCCAGTGCTCAGCTCTCCTATGCACACGGTGTATGCTGGCATCTCCAGTGCTCAGCTCTCCTATGCACACGGTGTATGCTGGCATCTCTAGTGCTCAGCTCTCCCATGTACACAGTGTATGCTGGCATCTCCAGTGCTCAGCTCTCCCATGTACAGTGTATGCTGGCATCTCCAGTGCTCAGCTCTCCCATGTACACAGTGTATGCTGGCATCTCCAGTGCTCAGCTCTCCCATGCACACGGTGTATGCCGGCATCTCCAGTGCTCAGCTCTCCGATGCACACGGTGTATGCTGGCATCTCCAGTGCTCAGCTCTCCCATGTACACAGTGTATGCTGGCATCTCCAGTGCTCAGCTCTCCCATGTACACAGTGTATGCTGGCATCTCCAGTGCTCAGCTCTCCCATGTACACAGTGTATGCTGGCATCTCCAGTGCTCAGCTCTCCGATGCACAAGGTGTATGCTGGCATCTCTAGTGCTCAGCTCTCCCATGTACACAGTGTATGCTGGCATCTCCAGTGCTCAGCTCTCCCATGTACAGTGTATGCTGGCATCTCCAGTGCTCAGCTCTCCCATGTACAGTGTATGCTGGCATCTCCAGTGCTCAGCTCTCCCATGTACACAGTGTATGCTGGCATCTCCAGTGCTCAGCTCTCCGATGCACACGGTGTATGCTGGCATCTCCAGTGCTCAGCTCTCCCATGTACACGGTGTATGCTGGCATCTCTAGTGCTCAGCTCTCCTATGTACACAGTGTATGCTGGCATCTCCAGTTCTCAGCTCTCCGATGCACACGGTGTATGCTGGCATCTCCAGTGCTCAGCTCTCCGATGCACACGGTGTATGCCGGCATCTCCAGTGCTCAGCTCTCCGATGCACACGGTGTATGCTGGCATCTCCAGTGCTCAGCTCTCCCATGCACACGGTGTATGCCGGCATCTCCAGTGCTCAGCTCTCCCATGTACACGGTGTATGCTGGCATCTCTAGTGCTCAGCTCTCCTATGTACACAGTGTATCCTGGCATCTCCAGTTCTCAGCTCTCTGATGCACACGGTGTATGCTGGCATCTCCAGTGCTCAGCTCTCCCATGCACACGGTGTATGCCGGCATCTCCAGTGCTCAGCTCTCCGATGCACACGGTGTATGCTGGCATCTCCAGTGCTCAGCTCTCCCATGTACACGGTGTATGCTGGCATCTCCAGTGCTCAGCTCTCCGATGCACACAGTGTATGCTGGCATCTCCAGTGCTCAGCTCTCCCATGTACACGGTGTATGCTGGCATCTCTAGTGCTCAGCTCTCCTATGTACACAGTGTATGCTGGCATCTCCAGTTCTCAGCTCTCCGATGCACACGGTGTATGCTGGCATCTCCAGTGCTCAGCTCTCCCATGTACACGGTGTATGCTGGCATCTCCAGTTCTCAGCTCTCCTATGCACACGGTGTATGCTGGCATCTCCAGTTCTCAGCTCTCCCATGTACACAGTGTATGCTGGCATCTCCAGTGCTCAGCTCTCCGATGCACACGGTGTATGCCGGCATCTCCAGTGCTCAGCTCTCCCATGCACACGGTGTATGCCGGCATCTCCAGTGCTCAGCTCTCCCATGTACACAGTGTATGCTGGCATCTCCAGTGCTCAGCTCTCCCATGTACACGGTGTATGCTGGCATCTCCAGTGCTCAGCGCTCCCATGCACACGGTGTATGCTGGCATCTCCAATTCTCAGCTCTCCGATGCACACGGTGTATGCTGGCATCTCCAGTGCTCAGCTCTCCGATGCACACGGTGTATGCTGGCATCTCCAGTGCTCAGCTCTCCTATGCACACGGTGTATGCTGGCATCTCTAGTGCTCAGCTCTCCGATGCACACGGTGTATGCTGGCATCTCCAGTGCTCAGCTCTCCTATGCACACGGTGTATGCCGGCATCTCTAGTGCTCAGCTCTCCGATGCACACGGTGTATGCTGGCATCTCCAGTGCTCAGCTCTCCTATGCACACGGTGTATGCCGGCATCTCCAGTTCTCAGCTCTCCGATGCACACGGTGTATGCTGGCATCTCCAGTTCTCAGCTCTCCTATGCACACGGTGTATGCTGGCATCTCTAGTGCTCAGCTCTCCGATGCACACGGTGTATGCTGGCATCTCCAGTGCTCAGCTCTCCTATGCACACGGTGTATGCCGGCATCTCCAGTTCTCAGCTCTCCGATGCAAACGGTGTATGCTGGCATCTCCAGTGCTCAGCTCTCCTATGCACACGGTGTATGCTGGCATCTCTAGTGCTCAGCTCTCCGATGCACACAGTGTATGCTGTCATCTCCAGTGCTCAGCTCTCCTATGCACACGGTGTATGCTGGCATCTCCAGTGCTCAGCTCTCCGATGCACACAGTGTATGCTGGCATCTCCAGTGCTCAGCTCTCCCATGCACACGGTGTATGCCGGCATCTCTAGTGCTCAGCTCTCCGATGCACACGGTGTATGCTGGCATCTCCAGTGCTCAGCTCTCCTATGCACACGGTGTATGCTGGCATCTCCAGTGCTCAGCTCTCCCATGTACACGGTGTATGCTGGCATCTCCAGTGCTCAGCTCTCCTATGCACACGGTGTATGCTGGCATCTCCAGTGCTCAGCTCTCCCATGCACACGGTGTATGCTGGCATCTCCAGTTCTCAGCTCTCCGATGCACACAGTGTATGCTGGCATCTCTAGTGCTCAGCTCTCCGATGCACACAGTGTATGCTGGCATCTCTAGTGCTCAGCTCTCCGATGCACACAGTGTATGCTGGCATCTCCAGTGCTCAGCTCTCCCATGTACACGGTGTATGCTGGCATCTCTAGTGCTCAGCTCTCCTATGTACACAGTGTATGCTGGCATCTCCAGTTCTCAGCTCTCCGATGCACACGGTGTATGCTGGCATCTCCAGTGCTCAGCTCTCACATGTATACGGTGTATGCTGGCATCTCCAGTTCTCAGCTCTCCTATGCACACGGTGTATGCTGGCATCTCCAGTTCTCAGCTCTCCCATGTACACAGTGTATGCTGGCATCTCCAGTGCTCAGCTCTCCGATGCACACGGTGTATGCCGGCATCTCCAGTGCTCAGCTCTCCCATGCACACGGTGTATGCCGGCATCTCCAGTGCTCAGCTCTCCCATGTACACAGTGTATGCTGGCATCTCCAGTGCTCAGCTCTCCCATGTACACGGTGTATGCTGGCATCTCCAGTGCTCAGCTCTCCCATGCACACGGTGTATGCTGGCATCTCCAGTTCTCAGCTCTCCGATGCACACGGTGTATGCTGGCATCTGCAGTGCTCAGCTCTCCGATGCACACGGTGTATGCTGGCATCTCCAGTGCTCAGCTCTCCTATGCACACGGTGTATGCTGGCATCTCTAGTGCTCAGCTCTCCGATGCACACGGTGTATGCTGGCATCTCCAGTGCTCAGCTCTCCTATGCACACGGTGTATGCCGGCATCTCTACTGCTCAGCTCTCCGATGCGCACGGTGTATGCTGGCATCTCCAGTGCTCAGCTCTCCTATGCACACGGTGTATGCCGGCATCTCCAGTTCTCAGCTCTCCGATGCACACGGTGTATGCTGGCATCTCCAGTTCTCAGCTCTCCTATGCACACGGTGTATGCTGGCATCTCTAGTGCTCAGCTCTCCGATGCACACGGTGTATGCTGGCATCTCCAGTGCTCAGCTCTCCTATGCACACGGTGTATGCCGGCATCTCCAGTTCTCAGCTCTCCGATGCACACGGTGTATGCTGGCATCTCCAGTGCTCAGCTCTCCTATGCACACGGTGTATGCTGGCATCTCTAGTGCTCAGCTCTCCGATGCACACAGTGTATGCTGGCATCTCCAGTGCTCAGCTCTCCTATGCACACGGTGTATGCTGGCATCTCCAGTGCTCAGCTCTCCCATGTACACGGTGTATGCTGGCATCTCCAGTGCTCAGCTCTCCGATGCATACAGTGTATGCTGGCATCTCTAGTGCTCAGCTCTCCCATGTACACAGTGTATGCTGGCATCTCTAGTGCTCAGCTCTCCCATGTACACAGTGTATGCTGGCATCTCCAGTGCTCAGCTCTCCCATGCACACGGTGTATGCCGGCATCTCTAGTGCTCAGCTCTCCGATGCACACGGTGTATGCTGGCATCTCCAGTGCTCAGCTCTCCCATGCACACGGTGTATGCTGGCATCTCCAGTGCTCAGCTCTCCCATGTACACGGTGTATGCTGGCATCTCCAGTGCTCAGCTCTCCGATGTACACAGTGTATGCTGGCATCTCCAGTGCTCAGCTCTCCCATGCACACGGTGTATGCCGGCATCTCTAGTGCTCAGCTCTCCGATGCACACGGTGTATGCTGGCATCTCCAGTGCTCAGCTCTCCCATGTACACAGTGTATGCTGGCATCTCCAGTGCTCAGCTCTCCTATGCACACGGTGTATGCTGGCATCTCCAGTTCTCAGCTCTCCCATGTACACAGTGTATGCTGGCATCTCCAGTGCTCAGCTCTCCGATGCACACGGTGTATGCCGGCATCTCCAGTGCTCAGCTCTCCCATGCACACGGTGTATGCCGGCATCTCCAGTGCTCAGCTCTCCCATGTACACAGTGTATGCTGGCATCTCCAGTGCTCAGCTCTCCCATGTACACGGTGTATGCTGGCATCTCCAGTGCTCAGCTCTCCCATGCACACGGTGTATGCTGGCATCTCCAGTTCTCAGCTCTCCGATGCACACGGTGTATGCTGGCATCTGCAGTGCTCAGCTCTCCGATGCACACGGTGTATGCTGGCATCTCCAGTGCTCAGCTCTCCTATGCACACGGTGTATGCTGGCATCTCTAGTGCTCAGCTCTCCGATGCACACGGTGTATGCTGGCATCTCCAGTGCTCAGCTCTCCTATGCACACGGTGTATGCCGGCATCTCTAGTGCTCAGCTCTCCGATGCACACGGTGTATGCTGGCATCTCCAGTGCTCAGCTCTCCTATGCACACGGTGTATGCCGGCATCTCCAGTTCTCAGCTCTCAGATGCACACGGTGTATGCTGGCATCTCCAGTTCTCAGCTCTCCTATGCACACGGTGTATGCTGGCATCTCTAGTGCTCAGCTCTCCGATGCACACGGTGTATGCTGGCATCTCCAGTGCTCAGCTCTCCTATGCACACGGTGTATGCCGGCATCTCCAGTTCTCAGCTCTCCGATGCACACGGTGTATGCTGGCATCTCCAGTGCTCAGCTCTCCTATGCACACGGTGTATGCTGGCATCTCTAGTGCTCAGCTCTCCGATGCACACAGTGTATGCTGGCATCTCCAGTGCTCAGCTCTCCTATGCACACGGTGTATGCTGGCATCTCCAGTGCTCAGCTCTCCCATGTACACGGTGTATGCTGGCATCTCCAGTGCTCAGCTCTCCGATGCACACAGTGTATGCTGGCATCTCTAGTGCTCAGCTCTCCCATGTACACAGTGTATGCTGGCATCTCTAGTGCTCAGCTCTCCCATGTACAGTGTATGCTGGCATCTCCAGTGCTCAGCTCTCCCATGTACACAGTGTATGCTGGCATCTCCAGTGCTCAGCTCTCCCATGCACACCGTGTATGCCGGCATCTCCAGTGCTCAGCTCTCCGATGCACACGGTGTATGCTGGCATCTCCAGTGCTCAGCTCTCCCATGTACACAGTGTATGCTGGCATCTCCAGTGCTCAGCTCTCCCATGTACACGGTGTATGCTGGCATCTCCAGTGCTCAGCTCTCCGATGCACACAGTGTATGCTGGCATCTCCAGTGCTCAGCTCTCCCATGTACACGGTGTATGCTGGCATCTCTAGTGCTCAGCTCTCCTATGTACACAGTGTATGCTGGCATCTCCAGTTCTCAGCTCTCCGATTCACACGGTGTATGCTGGCATCTCCAGTGCTCAGCTCTCCGATTCACACGGTGTATGCTGGCATCTCCAGTGCTCAGCTCTCCCATGTACACTGTGTATGCTGGCATCTCTAGTGCTCAGCTCTCCCATGTACACAGTGTATGCTGGCATCTCCAGTGCTCAGCTCTCCTATGCACACGGTGTATGCTGGCATCTCCAGTGCTCAGCTCTCCTATGCACACGGTGTATGCTGACATCTCCAGTGCTCAGCTCTCCCATGTACACAGTGTATGCTGGCATCTCCAGTGCTCAGCTCTCCCATGTACACAGTGTATGCTGGCATCTCCAGTGCTCAGCTCTCCGATGCACACGGTCTATGCTGGCATCTCCAGTGCTCAGCTCTCCCATGCACACGGTGTATGCCGGCATCTCTAGTGCTCAGCTCTCCGATGCACACGGTGTATGCCGGCATCTCCAGTGCTCAGCTCTCCCATGCACACGGTGTATGCCGGCATCTCCAGTGCTCAGCTCTCCCATGTACACTGTGTATGCTGGCATCTCTAGTGCTCAGCTCTCCTATGTACACAGTGTATGCTGGCATCTCCAGTGCTCAGCTCTCCTATGCACACGGTGTATGCCGGCATCTCCAGTGCTCAGCTCTCCCATGCACACGGTGTATGCCGGCATCTCCAGTGCTCAGCTCTCCCATGTACACTGTGTATGCTGGCATCTCTAGTGCTCAGCTCTCCTATGTACACAGTGTATGCTGGCATCTCCAGTGCTCAGCTCTCCCATGTACACAGTGTATGCCGGCATCTCTAGTGCTCAGCTCTCCCATGTACACAGTGTATGCTGGCATCTCCAGTGCTCAGCTCTCCTATGCACACGGTGTATGCTGGCATCTCTAGTGCTCAGCTCTGCCATGTACACAGTGTATGCTGGCATCTCCAGTGCTCAGCTCTCCGATGCACACGGTGTATGCCGGCATCTCCAGTGCTCAGCTCTCCCATGCACACGGTGTATGCCGGCATCTCCAGTGCTCAGCTCTCCCATGTACACAGTGTATGCTGGCATCTCCAGTGCTCAGCTCTCCCATGTACACGGTGTATGCTGGCATCTCCAGTGCTCAGCTCTCCCATGCACACGGTGTATGCTGGCATCTCCAGTTCTCAGCTCTCCGATGCACACGGTGTATGCTGGCATCTCCAGTGCTCAGCTCTCCGATGCACACGGTGTATGCTGGCATCTCCAGTGCTCAGCTCTCCTATGCACACGGTGTATGCTGGCATCTCTAGTGCTCAGCTCTCCGATGCACACGGTGTATGCTGGCATCTCCAGTGCTCAGCTCTCCTATGCACACGGTGTATGCCGGCATCTCTAGTGCTCAGCTCTCCGATGCACACGGTGTATGCTGGCATCTCCAGTGCTCAGCTCTCCTATGCACACGGTGTATGCCGGCATCTCCAGTTCTCAGCTCTCCGATGCACACGGTGTATGCTGGCATCTCCAGTTCTCAGCTCTCCTATGCACACGGTGTATGCTGGCATCTCTAGTGCTCAGCTCTCCGATGCACACGGTGTATGCTGGCATCTCCAGTGCTCAGCTCTCCTATGCACACGGTGTATGCCGGCATCTCCAGTTCTCAGCTCTCCGATGCACACGGTGTATGCTGGCATCTCCAGTGCTCAGCTCTCCTATGCACACGGTGTATGCCGGCATCTCCAGTTCTCAGCTCTCCGATGCACACGGTGTATGCTGGCATCTCCAGTGCTCAGCTCTCCTATGCACACGGTGTATGCTGGCATCTCTAGTGCTCAGCTCTCCGATGCACACAGTGTATGCTGGCATCTCCAGTGCTCAGCTCTCCTATGCACACGGTGTATGCTGGCATCTCCAGTGCTCAGCTCTCCCATGTACACGGTGTATGCTGGCATCTCCAGTGCTCAGCTCTCCGATGCACACAGTGTATGCTGGCATCTCTAGTGCTCAGCTCTCCCATGTACACAGTGTATGCTGGCATCTCTAGTGCTCAGCTCTCCCATGTACACAGTGTATGCTGGCATCTCCAGTGCTCAGCTCTCCCATGTACACAGTGTATGCTGGCATCTCCAGTGCTCAGCTCTCCCATGCACACGGTGTATGCCGGCATCTCTAGTGCTCAGCTCTCCGATGCACACGGTGTATGCTGGCATCTCCAGTGCTCAGCTCTCCCATGCACACGGTGTATGCTGGCATCTCCAGTGCTCAGCTCTCCCATGTACACGGTGTATGCTGGCATCTCCAGTGCTCAGCTCTCCGATGCACACAGTGTATGCTGGCATCTCCAGTGCTCAGCTCTCCCATGCACACGGTGTATGCCGGCATCTCTAGTGCTCAGCTCTCCGATGCACACGGTGTATGCTGGCATCTCCAGTGCTCAGCTCTCCCATGTACACAGTGTATGCTGGCATCTCCAGTGCTCAGCTCTCCTATGCACACAGTGTATGCTGGCATCTCCAGTGCTCAGCTCTCCGATGCACACAGTGTATGCTGGCATCTCCAGTGCTCAGCTCTCCGATGCACACAGTGTATGCTGGCATCTCCAGTGCTCAGCTCTCCTATGCACACAGTGTATGCTGGCATCTCCAGTGCTCAGCTCTCCTATGCACACAGTGTATGCTGGCATCTCCAGTGCTCAGCTCTCCAATGCACACAGTGTATGCTGGCATCTCTAGTGCTCAGCTCTCCCATGTACACAGTGTATGCTGGCATCTCCAGTGCTCAGCTCTCCCATGTACACAGTGTATGCTGGCATCTCCAGTGCTCAGCTCTCCCATGTACACAGTGTATGCTGGCATCTCCAGTGCTCAGCTCTCCTATGTACACAGTGTATGCTGGCATCTCCAGTGCTCAGCTCTCCGATGCACACGGTGTATGCTGGCATCTCTAGTGCTCAGCTCTCCCATGTACACAGTGTATGCTGGCATCTCCAGTGCTCAGCTCTCCCATGTACAGTGTATGCTGGCATCTCCAGTGCTCAGCTCTCCCATGTACAGTGTATGCTGGCATCTCCAGTGCTCAGCTCTCCCATGTACACAGTGTATGCTGGCATCTCCAGTGCTCAGCTCTCCGATGCACACGGTGTATGCTGGCATCTCCAGTGCTCAGCTCTCCCATGCACACGGTGTATGCCGGCATCTCCAGTGCTCAGCTCTCCGATGCACACGGTGTATGCTGGCATCTCTAGTGCTCAGCTCTCCCATGTACACAGTGTATGCTGGCATCTCCAGTGCTCAGCTCTCCCATGTACAGTGTATGCTGGCATCTCCAGTGCTCAGCTCTCCCATGTACAGTGTATGCTGGCATCTCCAGTGCTCAGCTCTCCCATGTACACAGTGTATGCTGGCATCTCCAGTGCTCAGCTCTCCGATGCACACGGTGTATGCTGGCATCTCCAGTGCTCAGCTCTCCCATGCACACGGTGTATGCCGGCATCTCCAGTGCTCAGCTCTCCGATGCACACGGTGTATGCTGGCATCTCCAGTGCTCAGCTCTCCCATGTACACGGTGTATGCTGGCATCTCCAGTGCTCAGCTCTCCGATGCACACAGTGTATGCTGGCATCTCCAGTGCTCAGCTCTCCCATGTACACGGTGTATGCTGGCATCTCTAGTGCTCAGCTCTCCTATGTACACAGTGTATGCTGGCATCTCCAGTTCTCAGCTCTCCGATTCACACGGTGTATGCTGGCATCTCCAGTGCTCAGCTCTCCGATTCACACGGTGTATGCTGGCATCTCCAGTGCTCAGCTCTCCCATGCACACGGTGTATGCCGGCATCTCCAGTGCTCAGCTCTCCCATGTACAGTGTATGCTGGCATCTCCAGTGCTCAGCTCTCCCATGTACACAGTGTATGCTGGCATCTCCAGTGCTCAGCTCTCCGATGCACACGGTGTATGCTGGCATCTCCAGTGCTCAGCTCTCCCATGCACACGGTGTATGCCGGCATCTCTAGTGCTCAGCTCTCCGATGCACACGGTGTATGCCGGCATCTCCAGTGCTCAGCTCTCCAATGCACACGGTGTATGCCGGCATCTCCAGTGCTCAGCTCTCCCATGCACACGGTGTATGCCGGCATCTCTAGTGCTCAGCTCTCCGATGCACACGGTGTATGCCGGCATCTCCAGTGCTCAGCTCTCCCATGCACACGGTGTATGCCGGCATCTCTAGTGCTCAGCTCTCCGATGCACACGGTGTATGCCGGCATCTCCAGTGCTCAGCTCTCCCATGCACACGGTGTATGCCGGCATCTCTAGTGCTCAGCTCTCCGATGCACACGGTGTATGCCGGCATCTCCAGTGCTCAGCTCTCCCATGCACACGGTGTATGCCGGCATCTCCAGTGCTCAGCTCTCCCATGTACACTGTGTATGCTGGCATCTCTAGTGCTCAGCTCTCCTATGTACACAGTGTATGCTGGCATCTCCAGTGCTCAGCTCTCCTATGCACACGGTGTATGCTGGCATCTCCAGTGCTCAGCTCTCCTATGCACACGGTGTATGCTGGCATCTCTAGTGCTCAGCTCTCCCATGTACACAGTGTATGCTGGCATCTCCAGTGCTCAGCTCTCCCATGTACAGTGTATGCTGGCATCTCCAGTGCTCAGCTCTCCTATGCACACGGTGTATGCTGGCATCTCCAGTGCTCAGCTCTCCCATGTACACAGTGTATGCTGGCATCTCCAGTGCTCAGCTCTCCCATGCACACGGTGTATGCCGGCATCTCCAGTGCTCAGCTCTCCGATGCACACGGTGTATGCTGGCATCTCCAGTGCTCAGCTCTCCCATGTACACAGTGTATGCTGGCATCTCCAGTGCTCAGCTCTCCCATGTACACAGTGTATGCTGGCATCTCCAGTGCTCAGCTCTCCCATGTACACAGTGTATGCTGGCATCTCCAGTGCTCAGCTCTCCGATGCACACGGTGTATGCTGGCATCTCTAGTGCTCAGCTCTCCCATGTACACAGTGTATGCTGGCATCTCCAGTGCTCAGCTCTCCCATGTACAGTGTATGCTGGCATCTCCAGTGCTCAGCTCTCCCATGTACAGTGTATGCTGGCATCTCCAGTGCTCAGCTCTCCCATGTACACAGTGTATGCTGGCATCTCCAGTGCTCAGCTCTCCGATGCACACGGTGTATGCTGGCATCTCCAGTGCTCAGCTCTCCCATGTACACGGTGTATGCTGGCATCTCTAGTGCTCAGCTCTCCTATGTACACAGTGTATGCTGGCATCTCCAGTTCTCAGCTCTCCGATGCACACGGTGTATGCTGGCATCTCCAGTGCTCAGCTCTCCCATGCACACGGTGTATGCCGGCATCTCCAGTGCTCAGCTCTCCGATGCACACGGTGTATGCTGGCATCTCCAGTGCTCAGCTCTCCCATGCACACGGT
Source organism: Ranitomeya imitator (assembly GCF_032444005.1). Lineage (NCBI taxonomy): Eukaryota > Metazoa > Chordata > Amphibia > Anura > Dendrobatidae > Ranitomeya > Ranitomeya imitator. The sequence goes on along the minus strand of NC_091286.1, from coordinate 322,901,443 downwards.
GTATGCCGGCATCTCCAGTGCTCAGCTCTCCCATGTACACGGTGTATGCTGGCATCTCTAGTGCTCAGCTCTCCTATGTACACAGTGTATCCTGGCATCTCCAGTTCTCAGCTCTCCGATGCACACGGTGTATGCTGGCATCTCCAGTGCTCAGCTCTCCCATGCACACGGTGTATGCCGGCATCTCCAGTGCTCAGCACTCCGATGCACACGGTGTATGCTGGCATCTCCAGTGCTCAGCTCTCCCATGTACACGGTGTATGCTGGCATCTCCAGTGCTCAGCTCTCCGATGCACACAGTGTATGCTGGCATCTCCAGTGCTCAGCTCTCCCATGTACACGGTGTATGCTGGCATCTCTAGTGCTCAGCTCTCCTATGTACACAGTGTATGCTGGCATCTCCAGTTCTCAGCTCTCCGATGCACACGGTGTATGCTGGCATCTCCAGTGCTCAGCTCTCCCATGTACACGGTGTATGCTGGCATCTCCAGTTCTCAGCTCTCCTATGCACACGGTGTATGCTGCCATCTCCAGTTCTCAGCTCTCCCATGTACACAGTGTATGCTGGCATCTCCAGTGCTCAGCTCTCCGATGCACACGGTGTATGCCGGCATCTCCAGTGCTCAGCTCTCCCATGCACACGGTGTATGCCGGCATCTCCAGTGCTCAGCTCTCCCATGTACACAGTGTATGCTGGCATCTCCAGTGCTCAGCTCTCCCATGTACACGGTGTATGCTGGCATCTCCAGTGCTCAGCTCTCCCATGCACACGGTGTATGCTGGCATCTCCAGTTCTCAGCTCTCCGATGCACACGGTGTATGCTGGCATCTCCAGTGCTCAGCTCTCCGATGCACACGGTGTATGCTGGCATCTCCAGTGCTCAGCTCTCCTATGCACACGGTGTATGCTGGCATCTCTAGTGCTCAGCTCTCCGATGCACACGGTGTATGCTGGCATCTCCAGTGCTCAGCTCTCCTATGCACACGGTGTATGCCGGCATCTCTAGTGCTCAGCTCTCCGATGCACACGGTGTATGCTGGCATCTCCAGTGCTCAGCTCTCCTATGCACACGGTGTATGCCGGCATCTCCAGTTCTCAGCTCTCCGATGCACACGGTGTATGCTGGCATCTCCAGTTCTCAGCTCTCCTATGCACACGGTGTATGCTGGCATCTCTAGTGCTCAGCTCTCCAATGCACACGGTGTATGCTGGCATCTCCAGTGCTCAGCTCTCCTATGCACACGGTGTATGCCGGCATCTCCAGTTCTCAGCTCTCCGATGCACACGGTGTATGCTGGCATCTCCAGTGCTCAGCTCTCCTATGCACACGGTGTATGCTGGCATCTCTAGTGCTCAGCTCTCCGATGCACACAGTGTATGCTGGCATCTCCAGTGCTCAGCTCTCCTATGCACACGGTGTATGCTGGCATCTCCAGTGCTCAGCTCTCCGATGCACACAGTGTATGCTGGCATCTCCAGTGCTCAGCTCTCCCATGCACACGGTGTATGCCGGCATCTCTAGTGCTCAGCTCTCCGATGCACACGGTGTATGCTGGCATCTCCAGTGCTCAGCTCTCCTATGCACACGGTGTATGCTGGCATCTCATGTGCTCAGCTCTCCCATGTACACGGTGTATGCTGGCATCTCCAGTGCTCAGCTCTCCGATGCACACAGTGTACGCTGGCATCTCCAGTGCTCAGCTCTCCCATGCACACGGTGTATGCCGGCATCTATAGTGCTCAGCTCTCCGATGCACACGGTGTATGCTGGCATCTCCAGTGCTCAGCTCTCCTATGCACACGGTGTATGCTGGCATCTCCAGTGCTCAGCTCTCCCATGCACACGGTGTATGCTGGCATCTCCAGTTCTCAGCTCTCCGATGCACACAGTGTATGCTGGCATCTCTAGTGCTCAGCTCTCCGATGCACACAGTGTATGCTGGCATCTCTAGTGCTCAGCTCTCCGATGCACACAGTGTATGCTGGCATCTCCAGTGCTCAGCTCTCCCATGTACACGGTGTATGCTGGCATCTCTAGTGCTCAGCTCTCCTATGTACACAGTGTATGCTGGCATCTCCAGTTCTCAGCTCTCCGATGCACACGGTGTATGCTGGCATCTCCAGTGCTCAGCTCTCCCATGTACACGGTGTATGCTGGCATCTCCAGTTCTCAGCTCTCCTATGCACACGGTGTATGCTGGCATCTCCAGTTCTCAGCTCTCCCATGTACACAGTGTATGCTGGCATCTCCAGTGCTCAGCTCTCCGATGCACACGGTGTATGCCGGCATCTCCAGTGCTCAGCTCTCCCATGCACACGGTGTATGCCGGCATCTCCAGTGCTCAGCTCTCCCATGTACACAGTGTATGCTGGCATCTCCAGTGCTCAGCTCTCCCATGTACACGGTGTATGCTGGCATCTCCAGTGCTCAGCTCTCCCATGCACACGGTGTATGCTGGTATCTCCAGTTCTCAGCTCTCCGATGCACACGGTGTATGCTGGCATCTCCAGTGCTCAGCTCTCCGATGCACACGGTGTATGCTGGCATCTCCAGTGCTCAGCTCTCCTATGCACACGGTGTATGCTGGCATCTCTAGTGCTCAGCTCTCCGATGCACACGGTGTATGCTGGCATCTCCAGTGCTCAGCTCTCCTATGCACACGGTGTATGCCGGCATCTCTAGTGCTCAGCTCTCCGATGCACACGGTGTATGCTGGCATCTCCAGTGCTCAGCTCTCCTATGCACACGGTGTATGCCGGCATCTCCAGTTCTCAGCTCTCCGATGCACACGGTGTATGCTGGCATCTCCAGTTCTCAGCTCTCCTATGCACACGGTGTATGCTGGCATCTCTAGTGCTCAGCTCTCCGATGCACACGGTGTATGCTGGCATCTCCAGTGCTCAGCTCTCCTATGCACACGGTGTATGCCGGCATCTCCAGTTCTCAGCTCTCCGATGCACACGGTGTATGCTGGCATCTCCAGTGCTCAGCTCTCCTATGCACACGGTGTATGCTGGCATCTCTAGTGCTCAGCTCTCCGATGCACACAGTGTATGCTGGCATCTCCAGTGCTCAGCTCTCCTATGCACACGGTGTATGCTGGCATCTCCAGTGCTCAGCTCTCCCATGTACACGGTGTATGCTGGCATCTCCAGTGCTCAGCTCTCCGATGCACACAGTGTATGCTGGCATCTCTAGTGCTCAGCTCTACCATGTACACAGTGTATGCTGGCATCTCTAGTGCTCAGCTCTCCCATGTACACAGTGTATGCTGGCATCTCCAGTGCTCAGCTCTCCCATGTACACAGTGTATGCTGGCATCTCCAGTGCTCAGCTCTCCCATGCACACGGTGTATGCCGGCATCTCTAGTGCTCAGCTCTCCGATGCACACGGTGTATGCTGGCATCTCCAGTGCTCAGCTCTCCCATGCACACGGTGTATGCTGGCATCTCCAGTGCTCAGCTCTCCCATGTACACGGTGTATGCTGGCATCTCCAGTGCTCAGCTCTCCGATGCACACAGTGTATGCTGGCATCTCCAGTGCTCAGCTCTCCCATGCACACGGTGTATGCCGGCATCTCTAGTGCTCAGCTCTCCGATGCACACGGTGTATGCTGGCATCTCCAGTGCTCAGCTCTCCTATGCACACGGTGTATGCTGGCATCTCCAGTGCTCAGCTCTCCAATGCACACGGTGTATGCTGGCATCTCCAGTGCTCAGCTCTCCCATGCACACGGTGTATGCCGGCATCTCTAGTGCTCAGCTCTCCCATGTACACGGTGTATGCCGGCATCTCCAGTGCTCAGCTCTCCCATGTACAGTGTATGCTGGCATCTCTAGTGCTCAGCTCTCCCATGTACACAGTGTATGCTGGCATCTCTAGTGCTCAGCTCTCCCATGCACACGGTGTATGCCGGCATCTCTAGTGCTCAGCTCTCCCATGTACACAGTGTATGCCGGCATCTCCAGTGCTCAGCTCTCCCATGTACACAGTGTATGCTGGCATCTCCAGTGCTCAGCTCTCCCATGTACACGGTGTATGCTGGCATCTCCAGTGCTCAGCTCTCCGATGCACACAGTGTATGCTGGCATCTCTAGTGCTCAGCTCTACCATGTACACAGTGTATGCTGGCATCTCTAGTGCTCAGCTCTCCCATGTACACAGTGTATGCTGGCATCTCCAGTGCTCAGCTCTCCCATGTACACAGTGTATGCTGGCATCTCCAGTGCTCAGCTCTCCCATGCACACGGTGTATGCCGGCATCTCTAGTGCTCAGCTCTCCGATGCACACGGTGTATGCTGGCATCTCCAGTGCTCAGCTCTCCTATGCACACGGTGTATGCTGGCATCTCCAGTGCTCAGCTCTCCCATGTACACGGTGTATGCTGGCATCTCCAGTGCTCAGCTCTCCGATGCACACAGTGTATGCTGGCATCTCCAGTGCTCAGCTCTCCCATGCACACGGTGTATGCCGGCATCTCTAGTGCTCAGCTCTCCGATGCACACGGTGTATGCTGGCATCTCCAGTGGTCAGCTCTCCTATGCACACGGTGTATGCTGGCATCTCCAGTGCTCAGCTCTCCCATGCACACGGTGTATGCTGGCATCTCCAGTGCTCAGCTCTCCCATGCACACGGTGTATGCCGGCATCTCTAGTGCTCAGCTCTCCGATGCGCACTGTGTATGCTGGCATCTCCAGTGCTCAGCTCTCCGATGCACACGGTGTATGCTGGCATCTCCAGTGCTCAGCTCTCCCATGCACACGGTGTATGCCGGCATCTCTAGTGCTCAGCTCTCCGATGCACACAGTGTATGCTGGCATCTCCAGTTCTCAGCTCTCCCATGTACACGGTGTATGCTGGCATCTCCAGTGCTCAGCTCTCCCATGTACACGGTGTATGCTGGCATCTCTAGTGCTCAGCTCTCCCATGCACACGGTGTATGCCGGCATCTCCAGTGCTCAGCTCTCCTATGCACACGGTGTATGCCGGCATCTCCAGTGCTCAGCTCTCCCATGCACACAGTGTATGCTGGCATCTCCAGTGCTCAGCTCTCCTATGCACACGGTGTATGCTGGCATCTCCAGTGCTCAGCTCTCCCATGCACACGGTGTATGCTGGCATCTCCAGTGCTCAGCTCTCCTATGCACACGGTGTATGCTGGCATCTCCAGTTCTCAGCTCTCCCATGTACACGGTGTATGCTGGCATCTCCAGTGCTCAGCTCTCCCATGCACACGGTGTATGCTGGCATCTCCAGTGCTCAGCTCTCCTATGCACACGGTGTATGCTGGCATCTCCAGTGCTCAGCTCTCCCATGTACACAGTGTATGCTGGCATCTCCAGTGCTCAGCTCTCCCATGTACACGGTGTATGCTGGCATCTCCAGTGCTCAGCTCTCCCATGTACACGGTGTATGCTGGCATCTCCAGTGCTCAGCTCTCCCATGTACACGGTGTATGCTGGCATCTCCAGTGCTCAGCTCTCCCATGTACAGTGTATGCTGGCATCTCCAGTGCTCAGCTCTCCCATGCACACGGTGTATGCTGGCATCTCCAGTGCTCAGCTCTACTATGCACACGGTGTATGCTGGCATCTCCAGTGCTCAGCTCTCCCATGTACACAGTGTATGCTGGCATCTCTAGTGCTCAGTTCTCCCATGCACACGGTGTATGCTGGCATCTCTAGTGCTCAGTTCTCCCATGCACACGGTGTATGCCGGCATCTCTAGTGCTCAGCTCTCCCATGCACACGGTGTATGCTGGCATCTCCAGTGCTCAGCTCTCCCATGTACACAGTGTATGCTGGCATCTCCAGTGCTCAGCTCTCCTATGCACACGGTGTATGCTGGCATCTCCAGTGCTCAGCTCTCCTATGCACACGGTGTATGCCGGCATCTCCAGTGCTCAGCTCTCCTATGCACACGGTGTATGCTGGCATCTCTAGTTCTCAGCTCTCCCATGCACACGGTGTATGCTGGCATCTCCAGTGCTCAGCTCTCCCATGCACACGGTGTATGCTGGCATCTCCAGTGCTCAGCTCTCCTATGCACACGGTGTATGCTGGCATCTCCAGTGCTCAGCTCTCCCATGTACACGGTGTATGCTGGCATCTCCAGTGCTCAGCTCTCCCATGTACACGGTGTATGCTGGCATCTCCAGTGCTCAGCTCTCCCATGTACACGGTGTATGCTGGCATCTCCAGTGCTCAGCTCTCCCATGTACACAGTGTATGCTGGCATCTCCAGTGCTCAGCTCTCCCATGCACACGGTGTATGCTGGCATCTCCAGTGCTCAGCTCTCCCATGCACACGGTGTATGCTGGCATCTCCAGTGCTCAGCTCTGCCATGTACACAGTGTATGCTGGCATCTCCAGTGCTCAGCTCTCCCATGTACAGTGTATGCTGGCATCTCCAGTGCTCAGCTCTCCCATGCACACGGTGTATGCCGGCATCTCTAGTGCTCAGCTCTCCCATGTACACAGTGTATGCTGGCATCTCTAGTGCTCAGCTCTCCCATGTACACAGTGTATGCTGGCATCTCCAGTGCTCAGCTCTCCCATGTACACAGTGTATGCTGGCATCTCCAGTTCTCACCTCTCCCATGTACACGGTGTATGCTGGCATCTCCAGTTCTCACCTCTCCCATGTACACGGTGTATGCTGGCATCTCCAGTTCTCACCTCTCCCATGTACACGGTGTATGCTGGCATCTCCAGTGCTCAGCTCTCCCATGTACACAGTGTATGCTGGCATCTCCAGTTCTCAGCTCTCCCATGCACACGGTGTATGCTGGCATCTCCAGTGCTCAGCTCTCCCATGCACACGGTGTATGCTGGCATCTCCAGTGCTCAGCTCTCCCATGCACACGGTGTATGCTGGCATCTCCAGTTCTCAGCTCTCCCATGCACACAGTGTATGCTGGCATCTCCAGTGCTCAGCTCTCCAATGCACACGGTGTATGCTGGCATCTCCAGTGCTCAGCTCTCCCATGCACACGGTGTATGCCGGCATCTCTAGTGCTCAGCTCTCCCATGTACACGGTGTATGCCGGCATCTCCAGTGCTCAGCTCTCCCATGTACAGTGTATGCTGGCATCTCTAGTGCTCAGCTCTCCTATGCACACGGTGTATGCTGGCATCTCTAGTGCTGAGCTCTCCCATGTACACGGTGTATGCCGGCATCTCCAGTGCTCAGCTCTCCCATGTACAGTGTATGCTGGCATCTCCAGTGCTCAGCTCTCCGATGCACACGGTGTGTGCTGGCATCTCCAGTGCTCAGCTCTCCCATGTACACGGTGTATGCTGGCATCTCCAGTGCTCAGCTCTCCCATGTACACAGTGTATGCTGGCATCTCTAGTGCTCAGCTCTCCCATGCACACGGTGTATGCCGGCATCTCTAGTGCTCAGCTCTCCCATGTACACAGTGTATGCCGGCATCTCCAGTGCTCAGCTCTCCCATGTACAGTGTATGCTGGCATCTCTAGTGCTCAGCTCTCCCATGTACACGGTGTATGCTGGCATCTCTAGTGCTCAGCTCTCCCATGTACACGGTGTATGCTGGCATCTCTAGTGCTCAGCTCTCCCATGTACACAGTGTATGCCGGCATCTCTAGTGCTCAGCTCTCCCATGTACACGGTGTATGCTGGCATCTCTAGTGCTCAGCTCTCCCATGTACACAGTGTATGCCGGCATCTCCAGTGCTCAGCTCTCCCATGTACACGGTGTATGCTGGCATCTCCAGTGCTCAGCTCTCCCATGTACAGTGTATGCTGGCATCTCCAGTGCTCAGCTCTCCCATGTACACGGTGTATGCTGGCATCTCTAGTGCTCAGCTCTCCCATGTACACAGTGTATGCTGGCATCTCTAGTGCTCAGCTCTCCCATGTACACAGTGTATGCTGGCATCTCTAGTGCTCAGCTCTCCCATGTACAGTGTATTCTGGCATCTCTAGTGCTCAGCTCTCCCATGTACAGTGTATTCTGGCATCTCTAGTGCTCAGCTCTCCCATGTACACGGTGTATGCTGGCATCTCTAGTGCTCAGCTCTCCCATGTACAGTGTATTCTGGCATCTCCAGTGCTCAGCTCTCCCATGTACAGTGTATGCTGGCATCTCCAGTGCTCAGCTCTCCCATGTACACGGTGTATGCTGGCATCTCTAGTGCTCAGCTCTCCCATGTACACAGTGTATGCTGGCATCTCTAGTGCTCAGCTCTCCCATGTACACGGTGTATGCTGGCATCTCTAGTGCTCAGCTCTCCCATGTACACGGTGTATGCTGGCATCTCTAGTGCTCAGCTCTCCCATGCACACGGTGTATGCCGGCATCTCTAGTGCTCAGCTCTCCCATGTACAGTGTATTCTGGCATCTCCAGTGCTCAGCTCTCCCATGTACAGTGTATGCTGGCATCTCCAGTGCTCAGCTCTCCCATGTACACGGTGTATGCTGGCATCTCTAGTGCTCAGCTCTCCCATGTACACAGTGTATGCTGGCATCTCTAGTGCTCAGCTCTCCCATGTACACGGTGTATGCTGGCATCTCTAGTGCTCAGCTCTCCCATGCACACGGTGTATGCCGGCATCTCTAGTGCTCAGCTCTCCCATGTACACGGTGTATGCTGGCATCTCCAGTGCTCAGCTCTCCCATGTACACGGTGTATGCCGGCATCTCCAGTGCTCAGCTCTCCGATGCACACGGTGTATGCCGGCATCTCCAGTGCTCAGCTCTCCCATGCACACAGTGTATGCCGGCATCTCCAGTGCTCAGCTCTCCCATGTACACAGTGTATGCCGGCATCTCCAGTGCTCAGCTCTCCCATGTACACAGTGTATGCCGGCATCTCCAGTGCTCAGCTCTCCCATGCACACGGTGTATGCCGGCATCTCCAGTGCTCAGCTCTCCCATGCACACGGTGTATGCCGGCATCTCCAGTGCTCAGCTCTCCCATGCACACGGTGTATGCCGGCATCTCCAGTGCTCAGCTCTCCCATGCACACGGTGTATGCTGAGCGGCCTCGGTGCCGTCTCCCTTCCTCCAGCAGTGACAGGCTCCTCCCAGCAGCCCCTGCGTCACACTGATCCAGGAAGTGTCGGTGCGATGTGTGCAGCAGCTGCGCCCCGTGCAGAGACCGTCGTGCACCCGGGAGGTAATGTACCCACCAGCAGCCCTGTGCCTGGCGCGCTCTGTGGGCACTGCCTGCTGTCTGTAGTGAATGCACCAGCTGGGTGTCGCGGTCGCTTCATTGTGGCTGTGTTACAGTGCCAGATGTTTGTCTCCTCAGTCTTGGAAGGGATACATGCTGCCTGCCCAGCCTGCGTGCAGGAGGTTAATGACCTGCTCCATGAAGTCCTGGGCTCATGCTCTGTGACTGGCAGGCTCCAGTGCCTGCTCACCGTCACCCCTGGCATGATGGCATACAAATGGTCAGCTTATGGTGTGCACTCATATTAGTTGTTTTACCAAGTAATTGCTCCAGAAAGTGTTGACCGTGACCAGCTGTGACTGTATGGTGCCCAGCTTCCTCCAGAATACAGTGTATACAGCCCAGGAAGGGGCTGTGTGTAGCCTGAGACCCCCGCTGTCCTTCCTGTAGTAATTGGTACGATGACGTGTGTAGTGACATGTGGCTCCTCTCATTTACATGCTAATATTGGCAGTGACTTACCTGACATACCTATAGGGCTCATACTCCCTTGCAAGAGAAACGGACGAGTGCAGTCCGATGAAAAAAGAAAAAAATCTGATTGCACTCGGACCAATGTTATTCAATGGGTGACATCTCATCTGCGATTTTTTTTTTTTTCTCAGCTGAAATCGGACTGAGGAAAAAAAAATGCAACATGCTGCATATCTCGGACGAGACTCGCCAATGCAAGTCAATGGATGCGAGAAAAAACACAGCACTCGGACCATGCGCGTGCTGTCTGTTTTTTACGCATCGGTGTCCTTTGAAAAGCCGGCAATTCATGTGTGGTGTACAGTAAAATCACACTGACAGGTTAGAATAGAGTAGATATATACACACAGCATATACATATACACACACACACACCAGTAACATATATAGTGAACTGAAAGATAGAAGTCGGTAATACATCTGCCGGCTTCTGTAAAATCACTGCATGACACTCATCCGTTTTTTCGTTCCAGAAATCAAACCTTTTTTTTCCTCGCATATGGGTATGAGCCCATATACCGTACTTATATACCGCTGCAAGTTCAATTCGCACTAGGAGGGATAAAAAAAATAAAGAAAATGAAAACAGATCTGTCTTTTTTTTTCCTCTATCATCTTTAAAAAAAATAAACAAATAAAGTGGTGAACCCCCTAATGATACATAATACACACTGTACAGATTTGGGATCCCCGTGATCTTATTAACCTGGAGAGTTCAGTTCGTTTTCACAATGCAATGAATGCCAGAAAGCTAAAACAATGGCCGAATTGCGTTTTGTTTTCACCATTTACCCCGTTTCCATAGTACAACTTCTCCCACAAATAACCCTCTTACAACAAAAAGGTAAAGAAAAAAAAATGTAGCTCTTTGAAGAAGGGAGGAAGAAAAAAAAAAAAGGCTGTCATCGCACTTCAGGATAGAGGTCAAGTACACAGTTATTACATAAGTGACATTGTTATTAGAGTGGTAATCAGCTCACGTGGACGGCTCACTGTGTGCAGAAGCAGGGAAAAACCTGTGACTTCACGTGAGCAATCCAAGAAAAAAAAAAGAAGGGAGATTTTCCAACTTCTTAAAGTTTCAAAATGTATTCAAATACATCATTAAAATTTTAAATGTGTGGATCCATAATGTGATGAAATGCTATGCAGTGAATAGATAGGCTTCTCAAACACTCCCTGGCGTTCGCTCTCAATAAATACCTTTGAGAAACAACACCAGAGAGCGTTTGAAACGCATTGCACTTGACTGCGTAGCATTTGTGTGACGCTAGACACTTCTCACTGCCAAGCTATGGGTCAGGAGATAGTCAAGGAGTCCAAGGTCAGAAGACAGGAGGGTACATAGGAAAGAGACAAGACTAGTCAGGTAAAGTTCCTAGGTCAGAATACCAGGAAGATAGCAGATCAGAGAAGAAGGGGTTAAACACATGAATGGTCAGAATGAGATCCAAGATCAGGCAACGAAAGATCAACGTACAGAATTTTAAGGAAATCTGTCACCCCAAAAATCGTATATGAGATAAGCCCTTGATGCCGGTGGCCTTATCTACAGCATTTTGTAATGCTGTAGATAAGCCCCCGATGTAACCTGAAAGGTTAGATTATACTCACCCAGGGGCGGTCCCGCTGCGGTTTCGGTCCAATGGGTGTCGCAGTCCGGGTCTTCCTATCTTCATATGATGACGTCCTCTTCTTGTCTTCCTGCTGTGGCTCCAGCGTACTTTGTCTGTCCTGTTGAGGGCAGAGCAAAGTACTGCAGTGCGCAGGCGCCGAGAAAGGTCAGAGAGGCCCAGCGCCTGCGCACTTCAGTACTTTGCTCTGCCCTCAACAGGGTAGACAAAGTACACCTGCGCCAGAGTGTGGCCGATTGCAAATGACGTACCATCCCCGTCACTGGGAGTTAAGTCCCAGGTCACCTTGCCGGGATAGTACGTTATATGGGATTAAGGGGTTAACCCCTTCACGCCACGGCCCTTTTCCGTTTTTGCGTCTTCGTTTTTCGCTCCCCTCCTTCCCAGAGCCATAACTTTTTTTATTTTTCCGTCAATATGGCCATGTGAGGGCTTATTTTTTGCGGGACGAGTTGTTCTTTTAAACGACACCATTGGTTTTATCATATTTTGTACTAGAAAACAGGAAAAAAAATCCAAGTGTGGTGAAATTGCAAAAAAAAGTGCAATCCCACACTTGTTTTTTGTTTGTGTTTTTTTCCAAGGTTCAATAAATGCTAAAACTGACCTGCCATTATGACTCTCCAGGTCATGACGAGTTCATAGACAACAAACATGTCTAGGCTATTTTTTAAAGTGGTGAAAAAAAAATTCAAAGCTTTGCTAAAAAAAATTGCGCCATTTTCCGATACCCATAGTGTCTCCATTTTTCGTGATCTGGGGTCGGGTGAGGGCTTATTTTTTGTGTGCTGAGCTGACGTTTTTAATGATACCACTTTTGTGCAGATACGTTCTTTTGATCGCCCGTTATTGCATTTTAATGCAATGTCACGACGACCGAAAAAACGTAATTCTGGCATTTCTAATTTTTCTCGCTACGCTGTTTAGCGATCAGGTTAGTGCTTTTTTTTATTGATCGGGCGATTCTGAACGTGGCAATACCAAATATGTGTAGGTTTGTTTTTTTATTGTTTAATTTTGCATGGGGCAAAGGGGGTTGATTTAAACTTTTGTATTTTATTTTTTTTATATTTTGAAAAACTTTAACTTTTGCCATGCTTCAATAGCCTCCATGGGAGGCTAGAAGCTGGCACCACTCGATCGGCTCAGGTACATAGCAGCGATTATCAGATTGCTGCTATGTAGCTGATTTGCAGGCTTGCTATGAGCGCCGTCCACAGGGTGGCGCTCACAGCAGGCCTGCATCAGTAACCATAGAGGTCTCAAGGACCTATGGCTACCATCCTGACGCATCGCTGACCCTCGATCATGTCACGGGGGTTGGTGATGCGCTCATTTCCGTCCAGAAGCGCCAGTTAAATGCCGCTGTCAGCGTTTGACAGCAGCATTTAACAGGTTAATAGCGGCAGGTGGATTGCGATTCCACCTGCCGCTATTGCGCGGACATGTCAGCTATACATAACAGCTGACATGTCGCAACTTTGATGTGGGCTCGGCGCCGGAGCCCACATCAAAGAGGGAGACACGACATGCGCCGTACTAGTACCGGACATGTCGTGAAGGGGTTAAGGCACAAAGGAAATAAACCACACTCAGCTCAATATTGTCTGTCAGGGGTCTGGGAGAAACAGCTCAGTAAAGTAGCATGGTAATCACCTGAGATAATGAACACTTGGAGACAGCCAGCGCCTCCCAGTCTCTGATCGGATAGTCGAGCTGTCAATTAACACACTGACAGCTCATCACACCCCTTACCAGATTGGATGGCTGAGCTGTCAATATCTATCCCAGACACACTGAGGGGTGGAACTGTGACAATTTTCTAACTTTATGGATCCATGCATTTATATTTTAACCCCTTCATCCCAAAGCCTGTTTTCACCTAAGTGACAGGGCCAATTTTTACAATTCTGACCACTGTCACTTTATGAGGTCATAATTCTGAAACGCTTCAACGGATCTTGGTGATTCTGACATTGTTTTCTCGTGACATATTGTACTTCATGAAAGTGGTAAAACTTCTTCAATATGACTTGCATTTATTTGTGAAAAAAACAAAAATTTGTCAGAAATTATGAAATATTAGCAATTTTCAAAATTTTAGTTTTTATGCCCTTAAATTAGAGAGTTATATCACACAATATAGTTAATAAACAACATTTCCCACATGTCTGCTGTACATCAGCACAATTTTGGAAACATAATTTTTTTTTGTTAGGGAGTTATAAGGGTTAAAAGTTGACCAGCGATTTCTCATTTTTGCAACAAAATTTGCAAAACCATTTTTTTTATGGACCACCTCACACTTGAAGTGACTTGAGGGGTCTATATGACAGAAAATGCCCAAAAGTGACACCATTCTAAAAACTGCACCCCTCAAGGTACTCAAAACCACATTCAAAAAGTTTATTAACCCTTCAGGTGCTTCACAGGAATTTTTTGAATGTTTCTTTGTTTCTTTGTTTCTTTGTATTATGCTGCTTGCAAGTACTTTCCGTTTCAGGAAAGCATCCACTATGTATTTCCTTTAAGTAGAGGGCTTTTCGGTCTCTTTCGTCCCGCTACATTTAGCCCAACTTGGGTCTCTCCCTAAGGTGGCTAGCATATATGTATCGCTTGCTCACCGAGCCCCACTCCATACAGCCAACCAATTCCAGCCCTGTGCTGATGAGGGCCTAAAGCCCGAAACACGTGTCCACAGGTAGGAATTGGTTGGCTGTGTAAATTTAGAAACTAATCCGCAGCATTGCACGCTTGGCGGTTCCAAGCGCTGTGGATTAGACAGGGGTGGAAAGAGATGATTTGCATAGCTCCGCCTACTGCAAAGGATTCTGGGTAAACCTGCTATTCTTTGTATTATGCTGCTTGCAAGTACTTTCCGTTTCAGGAAAGCATCCACTATGTATTTCCTTTAAGTAGAGGGCTTTTCGGTCTCTTTCGTCCCGCTACATTTAGCCCAACTTGGGTCTCTCCCTAAGGTGGCTAGCATATATGTATCGCTTGCTCACCGAGCCCCACTCCATACAGCCAACCAATTCCAGCCCTGTGCTGATGAGGGCCTTAAGCCCGAAACATGTGTCCACAGGTAGGAATTGGTTGGCTGTGTAAATTTAGAAACTAATCCGCAGCATTGCACGCTTGGCGGTTCCAAGCGCTGTGGATTAGACGGGTGGAAAGAGATGATTTGCATAGCTCCGCCTACTGCAAAGGATTCTGGGTAAACCTGCTATTCTTTGTATTATGCTGCTTGCAAGTACTTTCCGTTTCAGGAAAGCATCCACTATGTATTTCCTTTAAGTAGAGGGCTTTTCGGTCTCTTTCGTCCCGCTACATTTAGCCCAACTTGGGTCTCTCCCTAAGGTGGCTAGCATATATGTATCGCTTGCTCACCGAGCCCCACTCCATACAGCCAACCAATTCCAGCCCTGTGCTGATGAGGGCCTAAAGCCCGAAACACGTGTCCACAGGTAGGAATTGGTTGGCTGTGTAAATTTAGAAACTAATCCGCAGCATTGCAAGCTTGGCGGTTCCAAGCGCTGTGGATTAGACAGGGGTGGAAAGAGATGATTTGCATAGCTCCGCCTACTGCAAAGGATTCTGGGTAAACCTGCTATTCTTTGTATTATGCTGCTTGCAAGTACTTTCCGTTTCAGGAAAGCATCCACTATGTATTTCCTTTAAGTAGAGGGCTTTTCGGTCTCTTTCGTCCCGCTACATTTAGCCCAACTTGGGTCTCTCCCTAAGGTGGCTAGCATATATGTATCGCTTGCTCACCGAGCCCCACTCCATACAGCCAACCAATTCTAGCCCTGTGCTGATGAGGGCCTAAAGCCCGAAACACGTGTCCACAGGTAGGAATTGGTTGGCTGTGTAAATTTAGAAACTAATCCGCAGCATTGCACGCTTGGCGGTTCCAAGCGCTGTGGATTAGACAGGGGTGGAAAGAGATGATTTGCATAGCTCCGCCTACTGCAAAGGATTCTGGGTAAACCTGCTATTCTTTGTATTATGCTGCTTGCAAGTACTTTCCGTTTCAGGAAAGCATCCACTATGTATTTCCTTTAAGTAGAGGGCTTTTCGGTCTCTTTCGTCCCGTTACATTTAGCCCAACTTGGGTCTCTCCCTAAGGTGGCTAGCATATATGTATCGCTTGCTCACCGAGCCCCACTCCATACAGCCAACCAATTCCAGCCCTGTGCTGATGAGGGCCTAAAGCCCGAAACACGTGTCCACAGGTAGGAATTGGTTGGCTGTGTAAATTTAGAAACTAATCCGCAGCATTGCACGCTTGGCGGTTCCAAGCGCTGTGGATTAGACAGGGGTGGAAAGAGATGATTTGCATAGCTCCGCCTACTGCAAAGGATTCTGGGTAAACCTGCTATTCTTTGTATTATGCTGCTTGCAAGTACTTTCCGTTTCAGGAAAGCATCCACTATGTATTTCCTTTAAGTAGAGGGCTTTTCGGTCTCTTTCGTCCCGCTACATTTAGCCCAACTTGGGTCTCTCCCTAAGGTGGCTAGCATATATGTATCGCTTGCTCACCGAGCCCCACTCCATACAGCCAACCAATTCCAGCCCTGTGCTGATGAGGGCCTAAAGCCCGAAACACGTGTCCACAGGTAGGAATTGGTTGGCTGTGTAAATTTAGAAACTAATCCGCAGCATTGCACGCTTGGCGGTTCCAAGCGCTGTGGATTAGACAGGGGTGGAAAGAGATGATTTGCATAGCTCCGCCTACTGCAAAGGATTCTGGGTAAACCTGCTATTCTTTGTATTATGCTGCTTGCAAGTACTTTCCGTTTCAGGAAAGCATCCACTATGTATTTCCTTTAAGTAGAGGGCTTTTCGGTCTCTTTCGTCCCGCTACATTTAGCCCAACTTGGGTCTCTCCCTAAGGTGGGTAGCATATAAAAAAAATTTAACATTTAACTTTTTTTTTCACAAAATTTTTACTTCAGGTCCAATTTGTTTCATTTTACCAAGGGTAACAGGAGAAATTGGACCACAAAAGTCGTTGTACAATTCGTCCTGAGTACGCCGATACCCCATATGTGGGGGTAAACCACTGTTTGGGCACATGGCAGAGCTCGGAAGGGAAGGAGCGCCATTTGACTTTCCAATGCAAGATTTGCTGGAATTGAGATCGGAGCCCATGTCACGATTGGAGAGCCTCTGACGTGCCTAAACAGTGGAAACCCCCACAAGTGACACCATTTTGGAAAGTAGACCCTCTAAGGAACTAATCTAGATGTGTGGTGAGCACTTTAAACCTCTACGTGCTTCACAGAAGTTTATAATGTAGAGCCGTAAAAAAAAATTCTTATTAATTTTCACAAAAAATGATCTTTTTGCCCCCAATTTTTTTTCCCCAAGGGTAACAGGATAAATTGGACCCCAAAAGTTGTTGTGCAATTTGTCCTGAGTACGCCGATACTTCATATATGGGGATAAACCACTGTTTGAGCGCATGGCAGAGCTCGGAAGGGAAGGAGCGCCATTTGACTTTTCAATGCAAAATTGGCTGGAATTGAGATCGGAACCCATGTCGCATTTGGAGAGCCCCTGATGTGCCTTAACAGTGGAAACCCCCCACAAGTGACCCCATTTTGGAAAGAAGACCCCCTAAGAAACTTATCTAGATGTGTGGTGAGCACTTTTAACCCCCAATTGTTTCACTAAAGTTTAGAATGTAGCGGTGTGAAAATTAAAAAATCATTTTTTCTTTCCACAAAATGTTTTAGCCCGCAATTTGTTTTTTTCGTTAAGGGTAACAGGAGAAATTGGACCACAAAAGTTATTGTCCAATTTGTCCTGAGAATGCTGATACCCCATATGTTGGGGGGAACCACTGTTTGGGTGCACGGCAGAGCTCGGAAGGGAAGGAGCGCCGTTTGAAATGCAGACTTAGATGGATTGGTCTGCAGGCGTCATGTTGATTTGCAGAGCCCCTGATGTACCTAAACAGTAGTAACCCCCCACAAGTGACCCCATATTGGAAACTAGACCCCCCAAGGAACTTATCTAGATGTGTTGTGAGAGCTTTGAACCAACAAGTGTTTCACTACAGTTTATAACGCAGAGCCGTGAAAATAAAAAATATTTTTTTTCCAAGAAAATGATATTTTAGCCCCCACGTTTTTATTTTCCCAAGGGTAACAGGACAAATTAGACCCCAAAAGTTGTTGTCAAACTTGTCCTGAGAACGCTGATACCCCATATGTGGGGGGAACCACTGTTTGGGTGCACGGCAGAGCTCGGAAGGGAAGGAGCGCCGTTTGAAATGCAGACTTAGATGGATTGGTCTGCAGGCGTCATGTTGCATTTGCAGAGCCCCTGATGTACCTAAACAGTAGAAACCCCCCACAAGTGACCCCATATTGGAAACTAGACCCCCCAAGGAACTTATCTAGATGTGTTGTGAGAACTTTGAACCAACAAGTGTTTCACTACAGTTTATAACGCAGAGCCGTGAAAATAAAAAATATATTTTTTTTACACGAAAATGATATTTTAGCCCCCAGGTTTTTTTTTTCCCAAGGGTAACAGGAGAAATTGGATCCAAAAGTTGTTGTCCAATTTGTCCTGAGTACGCTGATACCCCATATGTTGGGGTAAACTCCTGTTTGGACACACGGGAGAGCTCGGAAGGGAAGGAGCACTGTTTTACTTTTTCAACGCAGAATTGGCTGGAATTGAGATCGGACGCCATGTCGCGTTTGGAGAGCCCCTGATGTGCCGAAACAGTGGAAACCCCCCAATTCTAACTGAAACCCTAATCCAAACACACCCCTAACCCTAATCCCAATGGTTACCCTAGCCCCAACCCCAACCCCAACCCTAACCCTAACCCTAGTCCTAACCCTAATGGGAAAATGGAAATAAATACATTTTTTTTACATTTTATTATTTTTCCCTAACTAAGGGGGTGATGAAGGGGGGTTTGATTTACTTTTATAGCGTTTTTTTGGCGGATTTTTAGGGTTGGCAGCTGTCACACACTAAAAGACGCTTTTTATTGCAAAAAATAGTTTTTGCATCACCACATTTTGAGAGCTATAATTTATCCATATTTTGGCCCACAGAGTCATGTGAGATCTTGTTTTTTGCGGGACGAGTTGACGTTTTTATTGGTAACATTTTCGGGCAGATGACATTTTTTGATCGCTTTTTATTCCGATTTTTATGAGGCGGAATGAAGAAAAAACCAGCAATTCCTGAAATTCATTTAGGGGGGGCGTTTATACCATTCCACGTGTGGTAAAATTGATAAAGAAGCTTTATTCTTCAGGTCAGTACGATTACAGCGATACCTCATTTATATCATTTTTTTATGTTTTGGCGTTTTTACACAATAAAAACTATTTTATATAAAAAAAATAATTGTTTTTGCATCTGAGAGCTATAACTTTTTTATTTTTCTGCTGATGACGCTGTATGGCGGCTTTTTTTTTTTTTTATACATTCTATTTTTTTTTTTTTTTTTACTTTCTACCATTGTCCCAGGATGGGACATCACTGTATTAGATCAGATCGTTGATCTGACACTGTGCATAGCACTCTGTCAGATCAACGATCTGACAGACAAGCATAGGTGGCTTTCCGGCGCCTGCTTTCAGCAACTCTCAGCAGGCGCCGGCTAGCCAGGTCATTTCATGACCCGGAAGGAGTCCGGCGGCCATCTTGGATCCGGGGACTCCTTCCGGGTCACCGGAGCAACGCGATCTCATCGCGTTTCTCCGGTGGGAGAGCGCAGGGAGCCCCTGTCCCTGTGCGATCCCCCTCTATGCCGCTGTCACTACTGACAGCGGCATCAGAGGGGTTAAATGCCCGCGATCGGCGCTACCGCCGATCGTGAGCATTGCTGCGGGGTGTCAGCTGTCATATACAGCTGACACCCGCACCCGATCACCGCGGCGCTCAGCGCGAGACCGCGGTGATCGGTGCGCCGTACCAGTACTGCTGCTGGCACAAATGCAGTGCCGGCAGCGCAGTACTAGTACGGCGCATGTCGCGAAGGGGTTAATAATGTCACTGAATACATTTTGGAATTTTAACCCCTTTACACCCAAGGGTGGTTTGCATGTTAATGACCGGGCCAATTTTTACAATTCTGACCACTGTCTCTTTATGAGGTTATAACTCTGGAATGCTTCAACGGATCCCGGTGATTGTGACATTGTTTTCTCGTGACATATTGGGCTTCATGATAGTGGTAAAATTTCAATGATATTACCTGCGTTTATTTGTGAAAAAAACGGAAATTTGGCGAAAATTTTGAAAATTTCGCAATTTTCCAACTTTGAATTTTTATGCAATTAAATCACCGAGATATGTCACACAAAATACTTAATAAGTAACATTTCCCACATGTCTACTTTACATCAGCACAATTTTGGAACCCAAATTTTTTTTGTTAGGGAGTTATAAGGGTTAAAATTTGACCAGCAATTTCTCATTTTTACAACACAATTTTTTTAGAGACCACATCTCATTTGAAGTCATTTTGAGGGGTCTATATGATAGAAAATAACCAAGTGTGACACCATTCTAATAACTGCACCCCTCAAGGTGCTCAAAACCACATTCAAGAAATTTATTAACCCTTCAAGTGTTTCACAGGAATTTTTGGAATGTTTAAATAAAAATGAACATTTAGCTTTTTTGCACAAAAATTTACTTCAGCTCTAATTTGTTTTATTTTATCAAGGCTATCAGGAGAAAATGGACCACAAAAGTTGTTGTACAATTTGTCCTGAGTATTCTGATACCCCATATGTGGGGGGAACCACCGTTTGGGTGCATGGGAGAGCTCGGAATGTGAGGAGCGCCATTTGGAATGCAGACTTAGATGGAATGGTCTGCAGGCGTCACATTGCGTTTGCAGAGCCCCTAATGTACCTAAACGGTAGAGACACCCCACAAGTGACCCCATATTGGAAACTAGACCCCCCCAAGGAACTTATATAGATGTGTTGTGAAAACTTTGAACCCCCAAGTGTTTCACTACAGTTTATAACGCAGAGCTGTGAAAATAAAAATTATTTTTTCCCACAAAAATTATTTTTTAGCCCCCAGTTTTGTATTTTCCCAAGGATAACAGGAGAAATTGGACCCCAAAAGTTGCTGTCCAATGTGTCCTGAGTACGCTGATACCCCATATGTTGGGGTAAACCCCTGTTTGGGCGCACCGGAGAGCTCAGAAGGGAAGGAGCACTGTTTTACTTTTTCAACGCAGAATTGGCTGGAATTGAGATCGGACGCCATGTCGCGTTTGGAGAGCCCCTGATGTGCCTAAACAGTGGAAACCCCCAATTATAACTGAAACCCTAATCCAATCACACCCCTAACCCTAATCCGAACGGTAACCTTAACCACACCTCCAACCCAGACACACCCCTAACCCTAATCCCAACCCTATTCCCAACCGTAAATGTAATCCAAGCCCTAACCGTAACTTTAGCCCCAACCCTAACTGTAGCCTTAACCCTAGCCCCAGCCCTAGCCCCAACCCTAGCCCTAACCCTAACCCTAGCCCTAACCCTAATGGGAAAATGGAAATAAATACATTTTTTTAATTTTTTTCCCTAACTAAGGGGGTGATGAAGGGGGGTTTGATTTACTTTTATAGCGGGTTTTTTAGCGGATTTTTATGATTGGCAGCCGTCACACACTGAAAGACGCTTCTTATTGCAAAAAATATTTTTTGCGTTACCACATTTAGAGAGCTATAATTTTTCCATATTTGGGTCCACTGAGTCATTTGAGGTCTTGTTTTTTGCGGGACGAGTTGACGTTTTTATTGGTAACATTTTTGGGCACGTGACATTTTTTGATCGCTTTTTATTCCAATTTTTGTGAGGCAGAATGACCAAAAACCAGCTATTCATGAATTTCTTTTGGGGGAGGCGTTTATACCGTTCCGCGTTTGGTAAAATTGATAAAGCAGTTTTATTCTTCGAGCAGTACGATTACAGTGATACCTCATTTATATCATTTTTTTATGTTTTAATTAATGTAAGTGGTGCACCCCTGCACAACACATGGAGATGGGGTGCAAAACCCTGGTCAGTAAATAGAATGCTATAAACACCAAAGACTCGACCAATAATGGTATGCACACTCATAAAATATGTGAAAATATCAAAAAATGTTTAATTACACCTCAAAGAACATGACAAACATATAAAACCATTTAAAAAGGTCTGAATACAGAACCATAAGTCACCACCCCTAAGCACAAATTTCATGAAAAAGCAACACTGCATGGATAAAGTGCTATATATATATACCAGATGTATCCTGTCTAAACATGTAACGGTCCAATATGACATACATGAATATATAAAGGCCGAAACAAATGCATACGTAAACCTGTAGTCGTACACTGACAGATAATCTAGCAATAAAATTACTGCAATTCAGTGTTTGGTATATAACAATGTAAAGTGTTATATCAGCATGCTTTTTCACCAAGATGATGGCAGTACCAAGATAGGTATATAAATGCGGGCTACAAGCATGTGCCAAAAAGCCTTGAATAGGCATACACTGGTGCTCCCCTGCAATCAAATAATAACCCAATGGGTGCCAAGATGTAAGAAAAAATGGGTGGAGAAAAGAGGAAAAAATGTTCCAAAGGAACGGCATGAACACTGAACAATGGTATACCATGAGCACAGATACCTAATGGAGACAGGCTTAAGGGGTGAGGCGCTTTTATACGATAACAACTATTTTATAGAAAAAATAATTATTTTTGCATCGCTTTATTCTGAGGACCATAACTTTTTTATTTTTTCGCTGATGATGCTGTATGGCGGCTCGTTTTTTGCTGGGCAAGATGTTTTCAGCGGTTCCATGGTTATTTATATCTGGGGGGGGGGGAAATCATGTTATAGTGTAAGATTGCTGATCTGACACTTTGCTGTGCACTGTGTCAGATCAGCGATCTGACGTGCACTTTTCCTATGCTTCCCGGAGCCTGCAGCGGCCATCTTGCATCTGGGCCTGCAAGGAGGAGGAGGTAAGAGACCCTCGCAGCAACGCGATCACATCGCGTTGCTGTGGGGGTCTCAGGGAAGCCCGCAGGGAGCCCCCTCCCTGCGCGATGCTTCCCTATACCGCCGGCACACTGCGATCATGTTTGATCGCAGTGTTCCGGGGGTTAATGTGCCGGGGGTGGTCCGTGACAGCTCCTGGCACATAGTGCCGGATGTCAGCTGCGACCCGTCGAGGGTCAGATAGGCCTAGGTCACCTCGATGGGATAGTACGTCTAAGGTCAGAAAGGGGTTAATCCATGTCAACTGGCTGCAAGTGTGATTTAGTTATTGCCAACACCTGTTAGGTGCCACAGGTAAGTTATAGGTGCTGTTAATTACACAAATTAGAGAAGCATCACATGATTTTTCAAACAGTGCCAATACTTTTGTCCACCCCCTTTTTTATGTTTGGTGTGGAATTATATCCAATTTGGCTTTAGGACAATTTTTTTTGTGTTTTTTTTCATTTAAGACAAATTAAATGAAGATAATACCAAAGAATTTTTGTTTGCAATCATTTTCAGGAAGAAAATGAGTATTATCCGACAGAATTGCAGGGGTGCCAATACTTTTGGCCATGACTGTATACCAGTACCTGCAACAATACTGATTGTATTTCAGTACGGCTTTACCCCCCAGATTCCATTGAAATGGACACCGTTCCTCTCCTTATTTCCTCTCCTTATTTCCCTTACCTCAACCTTTCCCCTTTGATAATATGAAGTGACTTGTCACATATGACATTGGTCATCTATTTTTATTACCTAAGGGCCTTAATGTGATTTACTATTCTGCATTCCTCTCCCTAATGACCCATCATGATTTGATTTTCATGTTTTTGGATGTATATCCTTTTGTTATTTTTGTATTTTCTTTTTATCATAGTACACTGAGGAAGGTCTTTTGTTTTGTATTATTGTGGACTGCATTAAAATGATCTTCAAAGCATCCATTTGAGTGCCAGGTTTATTTTACTATGATACAAGCTGGCTGGATCAGACAAATAATCATCACACTGATGACGTCTGATTGCTATTATTTCAAGGACCTATAGACTTGCATTAGCGAGATTGATCTGAGACGCATATCAAAGTCAGAAAAGTCACTGACCCGTAAAGAGCCCGATAGACTATAATTGTTACAAGTTCTATCTGTGAAAAATATGTACGGAATTAGTATGAAAATGACTTGCGTCAGAATGAGCCCTTACACTTTAAAGGAACAACAATCATCTCCTATCTCAGTAATGTGAAAATATGTGTGTACTGAAGATAGATTTTTACCTGTTAATTAAGAGTGGAAGATCAATGCAAGAGGATAAAGAATAAGATTTATCTTTTAAGATATTACGGAGTGGCTCTTTTCCCTACATGCCATTAATTTATTAAACAAAAATTAAAACAGTTACTTTTTAAATATTTGTGAAGAATTGTTGTTAGGTTATGATCACCCTAGACTATTGTTAAACATGGAATGTAAATCTTATTTGGTGTCTATTACAGCAGAGAATTAATGGAGCGGTGTCATCATGACAAGATTTCGTAGAAGAACATGCATCACCTTAGCAGTTTTTATTTTTATCGTGTGTTCTATTATGATGGGCTTGAAGTCGCTGAGGCCTGAAACAGCTGTTTTTGGAAATCCTTTTGGACTCGGCCTTTTACCAGAACTTCAGAAAGTCACAGTTTTCGAAAAAAATTCAGCCACTAAAATGAATAACCTAAAACACACCAAAGAGCATGATGATAGAATCCTTTCACCAAAACCTGATGACCTGATCATGGAGTTACCAGCTCCTAATTATGATATTCATGTTTTTTATTACACATGGTATGGAAATCCTCAATATGATGGAAAATATATTCACTGGAACCATGACCAGCTGAAACACTGGGATGCCAAGATCGCTAATAATTATCCAACTGGAAAACACAAGCCTCCTGAGGACATTGGATCTAATTTCTATCCAGAAATTGGCTTGTACAGTTCCAGGGACCCTTCTGTTCTTGAAGCCCACATGCAGCAACTCCGATCAGCTGCTATAGGTGAACTTTATCATTTCTGGTATACTGTATAATGTTAATGTTCTTGCATTGTCGAGGTTTTTTTGTTAGTCCAACATTTTAATGAAGAGTTTGAGAACTTGTAACATAAAATCAATAGGTAGCTGAATTTTTTTTTGTGATGTTTTTAGTTTCTCAGCCTGAATATAGTCAGTGAATGTGATATGTAAGCATTTGTGAACCCCTTTTTTGTACCATTTACAAGCTGGTATACTGCAAGTTTATTTTGCTTGATGCATGCCTGAAGTTGTACAGAATATCTTCTTTCATACAAAACTTTGCAATATACCATATATTTTTGAGTATAAGCCGAGGCACCTAATTTTACGACAAAAAACTGGGAAAACTTATTCACTCGAGTATAAGCCAGGTATGCATTGTCCCCTCATCCCTATCCTGGTATGCATGGTTCCTTATCCACATCCTTGTATGCATGGCTTCCCTTCCCCATCCTTGTATGCATGGCTTCCCTTCCCAATCCTTGTATGCATGGCTCCTCATCCCCATCCTTGTATGCATGGCTCCTCATCCCCATCCCTGTATGCATGGCTCCTTATCCCCATCCTTGTATGCAGTGCTCCTCATCCCCATCCCTGTATGCATGGCTCCTTATCCCCATCCTTGTATGCATGGCTCCTCATCCCCATCCTTGTATGCATGGCTCCTCATCCCCATCCTTGTATACATGGCTCCTCATCCCCCTCCTTGTATGCCTGGCTCCTCATCCCCATCCTGGTATGCATGGTCCCCTCATCTCCATACTGATCTGCATGGCTCCTCATCCCTAACCTGGCATTCAGGGCATCCTCATCCCTTTCCTGGTCTGCAAGACTGCTAATACTTATCCTTGTATGCATGGCCTCCTCATCCCTATCCTGGTCTGTATGGCTGCTCATCCCTATCCTGGTCTTCATGGCTGCTCATCCTTATTTTGGTCTGAATGGCTCCTCATCCCTATCCTTGTATGCATGGCTCCTCATCCCTATCCTTGTAGGCATGGTTCCCCTCATCCCCATCCTGGTATGCATTGCCCCCTCATCCTGATCCTGGTATGCCTGGCCCCCTCATCTCTATCCTTTTATGCATGGCCCCGTGATCCCTATCCTTGTATGCATGGCCACATCACCCCTATCCTGGTATGCATGGCCCCCCTCATCTCTATCCTCGTATGCATGGCTCTTCATCCCCATCCTGGTATGCATGGCTTCTTATCCCTATCCTTGTATGCATGGCCCCCATCAAAAAAAATGTTAAAATAAACCATCCTTCTTACCTTCCTGAGCTCCATCGCAGCATCTTGTTCCGGTGCAAGCAGCTGATTTATGCTTGTAAGCAGTGCATGGCAGGGATGTCATGCATTGCTCACAAGCAGATGACAGCTGCCGGAATACTCACTGATCTCCACACCGGGACTATGTGCGTGGAGGGCAGTGAGTATTCATTGCTATTAAGTAGCGAGCAGTGTCAGCCGCTGTGCTGTCACTTGTGCCCGCTACTTAAGAGAAATTAATATTCACTTTTCTCCACTCCCATGGGAGTGGAGAGAAGTGAATATTCATTTCTCTTAAGTAGCTGGCACGCGTCATCACTGCAGGAATCTGGTGGCTGCGACTATTGTGCCCGCTGTTACAGAGAAGTGAATATTCTCTGCCAGTGCAGTGAATATTCATTTCTCTACAGCAGCGGACAAAGGCTTTAGCTGCAGCAGTTGGCTCCTACTTCCTATGACCCGCTGCTCCGTGCTCTGCTGCTGCCGCCTCCCCTCCATCTTCTGGACACCTAACTCGAGAGTATAAGCCAAGGGGAGCGTTTTCAGCACGAAAAATGTGTTGAGAAGCTCGGATTGTACTCTAGTGTATACGGTAATTATTTTTCCCCCAGCACAGGTTCATGCACTAAAGACTTTAAAGGGACACTGTCACCTGGATTTGGAGGGAACAATCTTCAGCCATGGAGGCGGGGTTTGGGGGTTTTTGATTCACCCTTTCCTTACCCACTGGCTGCATGCTGGCTGCAATATTGGATTGAAGTTCATTCTCTGTCCTCCATAGTACACGCCTGCACAAGGCAAGATTGCCTTGTGCAGGCATGTACTATGGAGGACAGAGAATGAACTTCAATCCAATATTGCAGCCAGCATGCAGCCAGCGGGTAACGAAAGGGTGAATCAAAAACCCCAAAACCCCGCCTCCAGTGTCCCTTTAACTTGTAAGGTACAGGATACTGTCTAGTTAAAGGGAGCCTGTCAGCAGTTTGACCCTGTATAGAACTCATGACTGTGCTAGATATGAGACCTGTATCTATAGGATAGTTTTAATTTGGCTTGTGCTATTACTGCAGGTCTTTTCTTGATGATCACTACTGCTTAACTGCTCATCGATTTCTGCAGTAAGTGATTACTAACCCCTTGAGTGACCATAGTGGTGGGCTCATGGTTGGTTGCTACAGCCATCATTTAAGAGTAAAGGGATAGTCAATGGCTCTTAAAAGGTTTTTCACCACTTATTTTGTAAGAAATCTCTACTTCCCTTCCATCTGGCTTCCTGCTTACTGTTGGAGCAGCGTGCTCCTGCATGATTGATAGTTCTGGCCAGTCACATTGTGCTACTGGCCAGAACTGTGCACTTTCTGATGCTATAAGTGGAGTGCATATATGTTGAAAGCAGCTGGATACAGTGATGCTGACGGCTTCAGAGCGGCGCTTTCAAACTATGGAAAAAGAGTTCATAAGCACTGCACTCCTTGCCTAGGAGACCAGCCAATCTATCAGCGTTGGCAAGTAACCTAGGCAACAAGCAGTAAACAATAAAATTAAAAATCACTCTGTCCATAAGAATCAAGAATGTTTTTAATAACAAGTCCATTGCAAAGTTGTTTTTTCAAACACTGTCAAATGTTACCTTTTTATGAGAGTAACTGTGAGGGTCGACCAGGGCCGTAGTCGTGGCTGAGGTAAACGGCTCCAACGCGCCAACCTCTAGATGGGTGAGGCTTTCCTCTATACACTTGTTCAGAAACAGAGACACAGTCCAGCTCAAACTTTAAACAGGTACTATTATCTGTTCTCTGACCTTTCACATCAATTACAGCATACACTTCAGGTTCCACATAGTTTTCTACTTCACTCTCCCTGTCGTCCTTTAGCATGTTCCCAGGTCATCTCGTTTGGCATCACAGCGTCCTCTCTGTCTAGTTTCATCACACTCAGATACTCCCCTGTCAGTTTTGCACCAGATAAAAGGGCATCTGTCCACGTAGCAAGCTGCCACATGATTAGCAACCTGTGTTGCTCTACTGCTGTTAGCTGTCTCGCTACCATCTGCGCTGTTGTGATCTGCGCTGCTGTAATCTTTGCTGCCATCTGTGGCCCTCATGCCTTGAATGGCTGGGCTCCAGTCTTAAAATGTTACAGGGCTGACTGCCCTGTCAGGACTTCCTGGCCCAACTGACTAAAATGCCGGATGCTCCTTGGCTTAACCACAGCTAGCCCCTCCTACATTAACTATTTACACTCTGAGCATCACTATATCCCCATCTAGTGGGCTAGTCCGGGTACTACGCTTTCCATATGATAAACAATGAACACCTTCTTATGCAAAGCCGCAGTAATACATATGTACATTATGAAACATACCCAATAGCAGTAGTCAAAGGTATAACATAACATTATCCATAAATATACATTATAACATACGGTAGCGGGACGGGCAAGAACAATGCAAGGACATAATGCACCCCCTTACATTACCTTTTAAGCATTTGGAATCGGACAGGCACTGGCCGCAGCAGTGCACCAGAATAAAACTACATTTTCTCATTCCTACTGCTGCTAAAATTCTACCTAAACATCTCCTTCATAGAGCTGTCAGTAATTTTGCAAGGTCAGAACTTCTGAAAGACTTCCTTTAACATGCACCACAGACCACAGCCTGTCAATACTGTGGTTAAAAAGCAAAGTACCTTAGTGCAGCGATTTAGATAAAATGGGGGAAAAAACATTATATTTCAAAATCCAGCATAGTATCAGTCTGAATCTGACTTTGATCCATGGATCCATTGATCCATCTTCTTGTATGATGTCATTATTACTCATTGCACATTTATCATCAGCTGCTTATCGGATGACCGATTATAGAGTGTAAAATGTAAGTTTCAATGAGACATAATGTACCTGTAGGGGACAGCCAAACTGCCAGTGTTCTTTGCCCAGCACTGGCTACAATATTGAGAAATGACTGACTCACTGTTCTTGCAGTAGTTTTCCTAAACATTTCTGTACATCCCAAATGAACAGTCAAGAATTAGGATCTGAAAGCCCATAAAACTCATTTCACTTTCCATCATAAAGGGCCTGCAAGTGAATGGGTGACATTACACTCATTTCACACGCTGTATTATCCTTCTGCATTGCAGTCCTCAGTCGCTGATGCTTCCCATCATTGGAACAGTATGAGAAATTTTCAGGGCGATTGAACAGTGTAAGAACTTCCATTACAACAGTATGAAGTTGTAAAGCGCCCCTGTAAACTGCAATTGTGATGCATTGTTAAAATTAAAAGAGTTCAGTGGTCCATGAGGGATGATCTGAGAGAATACTTGGATGAAATACAAGATTTGCTGTCTGTCCATAGTGCTCCGTGTTTCAGATTTCGTTTCACTACTTTCTGATATTCACCACTATTGACGAGCACTGCCAGGGTACGTTAAAGGGAAGGTGCCATCAAAACAAATTTTTTTCCAGTGATTGAAAAAATGTAAAGAATTAATGTTTAAATTTTCTTAAAAAACATTATCATTTGTTTATAATTTAGTAAAATATGAAAAATAATTTTAAAAGGTTTGACATTTCCACTTCTAAACACTAGGGGGAGCAGCTAGTGAAATTTGACAAAAACCTAGTGTACAACTATCTCACATCACTGCACTGCAGTAATTATGGGCGGAGTCTGCTGACGTGTGTGATGTCTCCTCCCCTTCTGGGTGTTTGCTAAGGGATAAGAGAGGATGATATTCAGGAACACAGTGAGCAGCCATTTTGTTGGTGACTGCAGAGTTATACTGACAAGTAGACAGTTACAGAGGATGGCAGGCAGCAAGGATTCTGGGAGATATATAGTGGAGGGAGCAGGGTGACAGCAGCACAGAGTATTTCAGGAGAGCAGTGTGCAGGTCTATGGGGGGGACCATGTTCAGTGCGCGGAGCAGCCAGGGATTATACATAGAGCGCTGTCTTTTATACACATGGATGAACCGTCTACTCCACAGAAATCCAGGAAACATTTCTGTGGATTGATGGCCTGTTCTGATCCAGACTTTGCATGCAAAGACCCCATTCCCCTCCTCAGCTCCTGTCCTGGCGATGTGCGAAAGCCAGGCGACAGGCGCTGTCCGGGGAGACGCTGGGAAGGAAATGTAGCCATATAGTAACAATAAAAATGAGACCTCTCTCTTCAGCTGCCTCACCAGCCTTCCCCTGATGGCACCTAACTGGAGGTCATGCTGCCCCCTTTATTACCCCAGACCCGTGTGCAGCTGCTCAACCAGAACCACCCTAGAATGGGTCCCCTTACTGAAGATAATACTGCCATAGTGTTCTCACATAATACCACAATACCATCATATAGATCGCAAATAACAACGCCATAGTGTTCTCACATAATACCGCCGTATAGATCTCACATAATACCGCCATATTATTCACACATAATACTGCCATATACTTCACATAATGCCGCCATATACTTCTCACATAACGACGCCATGTAGATCTCACATACCGCCAGTGTTCTCACAATACCGCCATATAGATCACACATAATACCGCCATATACTTCACACAATACCGCCATTTACTTCTCACATAATTCCACCATATGCTTCTCACATAACGACGCCATATAGATCTCGCATAATACCGCCAGTGTTCTCACATAATACCGCCATATAGACCACACATAGTACCGCCATATAGATCACACATAACAGGGGGGAGAGGAATGCATAGGAGAGGATTAGATACACGGCCCAGCAGTCAGTATCACACATAGGAGGATTAGATACACATCTCAGCACAGTATCACACAGGAGAGGATTAGATACACATCTTAAAAATTAGAAAATTGGCTGACAGCACAACTGACACACGGATGCTCGTCCTAATTCCACTGGACCCAAGTGGAAGAGTACATACCATAAAATGAAGTGAAGGACAAGCATCCAATCCAGGTGAAAAAAGTTTTTCTTTATTGTGCCAAATGCGACGTTTCAACCCTTAGGTCTTTTTCAAGCATACAAAACAATCAAAATGGCAGCCTTAAATAGGAAAAGGGGCGATCACCCACCGATCACCTAATCAGGAACTGCCCATACAATTTACATATCAGTGTTTGGTAGTCAGATAATTTGTAATGCAAAACATACATCCTACATAACATACAGAGCTAAAAATGAATCACATTGTCATAGAAGTATCACATGCCAGATAATTCCACCCATATAATTAGCAAATAGCACAATGACATATTCAAAATGTAAACAAACCAACGCTTCCTGTTATATCAGGACCAATCGCTGAGTCCGTATTAGCAGCCATATGGGTCATCAGCCAATGTTATAGCCCGTATCAAATGTCGGCTCCCATCTTAACCAGTCAATAGAAGATCATATTATAGAGCCAATCAGGTGTACTCGCATGTATACTGCCCCATGTTCAAGAACCAATCCTGGCTTTCATTACTTACAACATGACATGAACTCACGCGAGCCCCACCATGTGATCGGATATGAGCTGACACATCCATAGCACGGAGCACAAGCCCACACACCATGGGGCAGTATACATGTGAGTCCACCTGATTGGCTCTATAATATGATCTGGCAGGGAGAAGAGTGCAGGAGGCATGCCTATTGAATTCAATCACATTGTCCCCAGCCTCGCTTTTAATTACGGTATATCTTTCTCTGAAGCGCTGCAGCATTTCAAAGTAAAACATGCTGCTTTTAATGCAGGAGAGGGTCCAATACATGCTGTTCTGTTGTTAATAATAATAGCAGCAATAATAGTATTTTATGCAGGCTCTTTTTGCATACAATGTAATCGATACACTGTACATGATGCTTTTTCCCAGGAGTGATATCCTTATCGTGGTATCCAGCAGAAATGAGTGATGACAATGGTATCCCAGCTGAGGATTTAGTACCAAATATTTTAGATACTGCTCATAAATACAGTCTGAAGGTAAGTGGAAAGAAATTGGAGGTTCTGTTCTTCTGTCTGTGGGGGATATGTCCCTGAAATAGCGCTATGTGAGGTTCGGTCAAGAGCCAAACAGCATACCAAATTACACCAATGAATGAATACACATTTTCGGTATTTACACCTATATTGTATTTTCTTCTTAGTACCGTAAATACTGATGTTTAGTCATTCCTTTCCAGAGTGTGTGATTGAATTTTATAGGACAGCTAATGTATGCATCGTATTGATTACTATAATTAGATGTATTTTCAGACTCGACTGGCCGTGAAGTGATAACTCTGCTTCCAGATGAGATTTTTTTTCTCTTCTTTTACGGTTACTTGTGTTTATGTTTTAGATTACATTTCACATTGAACCCTACATCAATCGAGATGACCGCAGTTTACACGACGATGTAAAATATATTGTTGACAAGTAAGTTATTTTTTTTTTTTAAGCGCCTAACATTTTTTAGTTTTTTTATATTTATTTCGCAGTCACTTTAGCACCTGTTAGATTTTTTTTTTATCTTGACACTTTTTCTTTTGAAACATTTTGTACATTTCTTGTTCAAGAATATTAGGTTATGTTCCCACGGTGAGTAACATCCGTAGCGTCCAACCTGCAGCTGCCAGATGTTACAGCATAGTGGATGGGATTTCTAGAAATCACATGCACACTATGCGTGCACCGATGCGCATGACTTACCTGCAGAGACGGACATGCAACCTGTCTTTCCAGACTGCAGCGTGTCAATTTATCTTGCGGAGACTCGCAAGATAAATTTCACCTATACAATGTATTGGACGCGGTTATTCCGCACGGTTCAGTGAACACATGCGGAATCATCTGCATTCAAAAGCAGCAGCACTTTAAACGCAGCAGACATTGCAGCGTCCAAAGCGCTGCCTTTTACAGACCGTCTGCACATACCCTTAAACACAACTTCCCAAGAGCATGTTGTACTGACAGTAATGCAAAAAGACCACAAACTACAATGCATTCTATGCAAATTATTCATTTTCGAAACATAGGCTCCTATTCGTTAAAATGTTTATGCCAAAATCTGGCGTTAAACACTTTGAAGGGTTGAAAATATTTCGCACTCTTTGAGGTTGCCCAAACATTTTGCAACTGTTGGGGTTTTCACACCTCTTTTAGAAAGTTTGTTAGAATGAGCTGGGATAGGACAAGGCATGGCAATGCCTGGTCATCTAATTTATGACAAGTTGTGCTATAGTTTACCCACAAATCTTACTCTGTTCTCTGGAGCGTGACATAAGATTTGTGACGAGAGACACGGAGATGCTTATTACTAGTGATGGGTGAACCCGAACAGTAAAGTATGGGGTCCGTACCGAACACCTAGTGTCCGTGCACGGGCCATGAATATGAGTTTCTCCAGGAATTCTGTGTTACTGCTCAGGTTCGGCATCCCGAACATCATCTGTTTTGCACTCTACCATCTGTGTGACAGCATGAGAAACACTGGCAGGTCCGATCGCGGTAATTACATTGCTGCCGGTCAGAGCATTGTTCCCATGCTGTCAGATGACAGCATGTGAGTCAGCAGCTCTGATCCGGCGGTAAAAAGGTTACTGCTCATCACAGGCGTCGGCTAATGATAGTATTACTCACATCATCCTACACCTGCTCTCACTGATAGCAGCAAAAGCAGGCATACATTGATGAGTATTCTTCAGCTTGTGCAATAAACAATTTTAAAAAAATGGCGTGGGTTCCCCTCTATTTTTGATAACCAGCATAAGTAAAGTTGACAGCTGTTGGCTGCAATCGCCATCTGTCAGCTTTATATTGGCTAGTATTCAAAGATGGAGGGGTCCCCGCACTGTATTTTTTAAATTATTTAAATAAATAAATTAAAAAAGGCCTGGGATTCCCCCGCACTATTTTTGACAACCAGCCAAGCTAAAGCAGATTCGAGGCTGGTATTTTCAGACTGGGAAGAGGCCATGGCTGTTGACTTTCCACAGCCTAAAAATAGCAGCCTGCATCCGCCCCAGAAAAGGTGCACCTATTAGATGCACCAATTCTGGCGTTTTGCCCTGCTCTTCCCTACTTGCTCTGGTGCGGTGGCAAGTGGGGTAGTAGGTTTGGGATTGATGTCAGCTGATTCTTGGTAGACGGAGAATTAAAAACAATAACGGACAGTAGCCATGACCTCACAGCTTGTTGTACAATTTACCTTGATTGCACCAATACTCTACATGTAATCAGGAAATACTTTTCAGGCACAGTGCGATTCTCAGAAGGGAAGGAGCGCCATATTATAGTTCAGATTTTACAGCTATGATTGCTTCTTTTTTTTTTCATGGCGCTCACTGAAGGGGTTAACTAGTGTTACAGTGTTATAGACCGGATCATTCTGGACTCAGCAATATCAAATACAGTGCCTTGCGAAAGTATTCGGCCCCCTGGAACTTTTCAACCTTTTCCCACATATCATGCTTCAAACATAAAGATACCATATGTAAATTTTGGGGGAATCAACAACAAGTAGAACACAATTGTGAAGTTGAACGAAATTTATTGCTTTTTTAAATTTTTGTGTAAATTCAAAAACTGAAAAGTGGGGCATGCAATATTATTCGGCCCCTTTAACTTAATATTTTGTTGCGCCACCCTTTGCTGCGATTACAGCTGCAAGTCGCTTGGGGTATGTGACTGTCTCTATCAGTTTTGTACTTCGAGAGACTGAAATTCTTTCCCATTCTTTCTTGGCAAACAGCTCGAGCTCAGAGAGGTTTGATGGAGATCGTTTATGAACAGCAGTTTTCAGCTCTTTCCACAGATTCTCAATTGGATTGAGGTCTGGACTTTGACTTGGTGATTCTAACACCTGGATACGTTTATTTGTGAACCATTCCATTGTAGATTTTGCTTTATGTTTGGGATCATTGTCTTGTTGGAAGACAAATCTCCATCCCAGTCTCAGGTCTTTTGCAGACTCCAACAGGTTTTCTTCAAGAATGGTCCTGAATTTGGCTCCACCCATTTCCCATCAATTTGAACCATCTTCCCTGTCCCTGCTGAAGAAAAGCAGGCCCAAACCATTATGCTGCCACCACCATGTTTGGCAGTGGGGATGGTGTGTTCAGGGTGATGGGCTATGTTGCTTTTACGGCAAACATATCGTTTGGCATTATTGCCAAAAAGTTTGATTTTGGTTTCATCTGACCAGATCACCTTCTTCTACATGTTTGGGGTGTCTCCCAGGTGGCTTGTTGCAAACTTTAAACAACACTTTTTATAGATATCTTTGAGAAATGGCTTTCTTTTTGCCACTCTTCCATAAAGGCCAGATTTGTGCAGTGTAAGAATGATTGTCCCACCTCAGCTGTAGATCTCTGCAGTTCATCCAGAGTGATCATGGGCCTCTTGGCTGCATCTCTGATCAGTCTTCTCCTTGTTTGAGATGAAAGTTTAGAGGGACACCGGGTCTTGGTAGATTTGCAGTGGTATGATGCCCCTTCCATTTCAATATGATCACTTGCACAGTGCTCCTTTGGGATGTTTAAAGTTTTGGAAATAATTTTGTATCCAAATCCAGCTTTAAACTTCTCCACAACAGTATCACAGACCTGCCTGGTGTGTTCCTTGGTCTTCATGATGCTCTATGTGCTTCAAACAGAACCCTGAGACTATCACAGAGCAGGTGCATTTATACGGAGACTTGATTACACACAGGTGGATTATATTTATCATCATTAGGCATTTAGGACAACGTTGGATAATTCAGAGATCCACAATGAACTTCTGGAGTGAGTTTGCTGCACTGAAAGTAAAGGGGCCGAATAATATTACACGTCCCACTTTTCAGTTTTTGAATTTCCACAAAAATTTTAAATAACCAATAAATTTCGTTCAACTTCACAATTGTGTTCTACTTGTTGTTGATTCTTCACCAAAAATTTACAGTTGGTATCTTTTTATGTTTGAAACGTGATATGTGGGAAAAGGTTGAAAAGTTCCAGAGGGCCGAAAACTTAAGCAAGGCAATGTAGGTGAATTTTTTAAATTATTTTTATATAAATGTGTATTTATTAGTGTAATATATTTTTTTAATTCCTATTATTTTGTAATTATTTTTTGTAATCTATTTACAATTTTTTTTAACTTAGCCCCCCTATGGGATGTTCACTTGTTTCACTTTGATCTCAGGTATGATGCATTGCAGTTCACCAGCACTGCAATTCATATACTTGTACAGAAGCTTCTTAGACCGTGTTCTGAGCATAGTCTAACAAGCTTTCTTCAGCTTGGTTGGTTGAACCTGTATATTTATATTCGTTTGACTAATGGTCATGTTATTTGCATACCCTTGTATATTACGTGTTTATATTTCTAATGGGACAATTTGTAAAAATGTTGACACCATTATAATTACGGTATTTACTATTCAATATTTATTTACGCCTTCCCTTTTTTATGAAGTTCTTACACCTACCTTGTTATTTCTACCCTGCATTTATTTGATTATTTGGTTATCTTGACACATACATTTTTTACCTATCTACTTTTTTTTTTACAGAATCTTACATTTTGGGGTAATTTTTACACTCTTCCCCTTTTAGGGCTCACCCACACCCATTATCTGTATTTTCCCATGTTGGATATTTTTTCCCTATTCCCTGCTTTTAATCATGTTTCTTAATGAAGATTTATATTATTGGTATTTATAATTGTACTATCACTTTTCTTTATTTCTTCTTGCATATTTTCTTCATTGTATATTTTTATTTACCGTAGGTCTTTCCTTCCTTGGGGTTACAATTCTATTTATTCATATTACTTATATAGGGCGATTAATTTCACAACGCTTTACAGTCATCATCACTGTCCCCATTGGAGCTTATAATCTACATTCCCTATCATTATGTCGGTGTGTGGGAGGAAACCGGAGAACCCAGAGGAAACCCACGCAAACACAGGGAGAACACACAAACTACTTGCAGATATTGTCCTTGGTGACATTTGTGCCCGGACATCAGTGCTGCAAAACAGGGCTAACCACTGAGCCACCGTATTGCCCATTTCATCAATACTTACACATTTTTAATACTCCGTATTGAAACTAAAGGGCTTTAGTGAAACAAATGCAATAAAAATATATTTTAATCTCAAGTGTAAGCTTAGAAAGTGTAAGAAAAGGATTATGGGAGCCAAATGATTTAAATTTGTGATGTGATAATGATAGCTGTGACATAAAGTGTTTATTGAAGGTAGTGAGGTGTGAGAGCAGCGAGAAGATGAGCAGTGATGTGGATGAATTGTTTAAGCAAGGAGTTTAAGCAAAGCTGACAAATTTCATAAGTTTACGCAGCAACAAAATAAGTTCCTTAAGCCCTACAGAACTTCCAGCTAAGGCTGGTTTCACATTTGCGGTTGTGTCCGCAGCGTTTCTTCCGCAGTTATCCCCATGCGTTGTGTATTCCTATATTTAACATTAGGGACGCATGTGTCTGCAACCGGTTGCGTTTTCCCGCGTTTGACGACGCATGCGTCGTTTCGTCGTCTGCGGTTTGGTGCGGTAAACGCTACATGTAGTAATTTTAGAGGCGTCAATTTGCCGCCTAGAAATGTATGCGGTTGTTAGCAGAAGGAATGCGGCAAAAAAACGCATTGCTGTCTATGTGAACGCATGCGGCCGCAAGCACATGCGTTTGCTTGCATTTGTGAACGCATGCGTTGCACCACAGGAAAACATGTCTAGACACTGATTAGCCACCCCCCACATACAAACTGATAAAGGTAGGGAGTGGACATTTGCAGGTCACTACTCAGCAGACTGGGAACAAGAGTAGACGCAGCAGACCAGACACAGGAGGGAATCTACACTCTAAACAATGTGAGTATATCCTAGCCAATGTCTTATATTTTCCATTTTCTGTCTCTATATATCCTAATTTCTGCCATTTCTTTTTTTCTGCATGCATCAGGATGTCATCTTCTGAGGAGGAGGAGCAAGGGCCTGGGCCTGCACAAGCCGAACATGTCAGTGAAGTGGGTACTCAACTCCTCAGATTGGTAAGTATTCAGTGTCACATCTACACATATGACAATTTTTTTTTCTTTTTTTAGAGCACTTCTTCCACTGCGGCAGAAGCTGAGCAGGAGCAGCGGGGTCACGGTCGGGTGTCTAGGCGGCAGCGTGTACGTATACATGGCTGACTGTTTATTGTATCCTCACGTTACTATTGGATGTTCATTTCTTTACTTTCCTCTTTCTTTCCCTTTTTCTTCTTGACTCCTTTTGTTTCTTTACTTTCAATATTCATGCCAGTTTTCTGTCTCTGTTTTCTTTCTTTTCCTTATGTTAATGTATCTAACATTAATGTCTTTATTTATTTTCTAGGTTCCAGAACGGGATGAGGACCTCATTGACAATGACATCCTCATCTCCCTGGTCCATGAGCGAGTCCCTTTGTGGGACACCCGGGTTCCGCAGCACTCGGACAACGTGACGATCCGGCTGCTATGGAATGAGGTGGCCAAAGCGATGTGGGATGGCTGGGACAACACCCCGACTCGGGTCCGAAATGCATTTTGTAAGTATTGCAATGCAGTGTGATGCAGCAGTGACCTTGGCCGTGATCACACAACTGTGTGTGATGAGAGAAACTCTCAGGAGTTTCTCTTATCACACACAGTTGTGTGATCACGGCCAAATGTCCATTGTCTAACCATTCTTTTTTGTTTTTTCAACAGTGCTCAAAGTCAAAACACGTTGGTGTTCGATGAAGGATTGCTTCAACAAGGACCTTCGTCAAGAGAGCCGGGTTCCTAGTGGTCCTGGAGCAAGGATCAGAAAATATAAATACCACCGCATTCTGGCATTTTTGAGACCGGTCCTTGCCCAGAGAACGTAAGTATTTTTTTGGTGTATTAGGTTGTGTTGTATTGCCATAATCTGTATGTTTCTATTCCACAGGAGTTGGCGCTTAACTTTTTTGTAAATGTTTGGTAGTAATGTGTTTTTTTTCTTCTTTTTTCACAGCACATGGAGCAGCACTCTTGACCCTGGTTCTGGAGCATCAGACAGCCACGGACCTGTCCCAGCCATCCAGCAGCGCTGCAGCAAGTGGGCCTGCCACACAGACTGGAGACCAGGAAGCTCGTCCATCAGGTGTTCCTCTTTCCCAGTCCTCTGCCCCCTTTTTTGGGGGCTCTTCCTGGCAGTGGCAGAGGGCCTCGGACAGGTCACTCATGCCCGAGTTTTTGCACTTGAGCTCGGCCTTTCATGATGGAATCAAGGCTATGGGTGAACGACTGGATACTGCTATTAGCCATATGAATACACATATCCAGGAGGTCACCAAAAGCCTTGACCAAGTGAAAGCCGACCTCCAGAGGCCAGCACATCATTTTTTTAATCAAATTGAACAGAGCATGTCGGAACACCTTACTCCTGATCTCCAGCTTAGTGTCATGTAGGCCTGCAATGCTGCTTACGTGCAGGCGTTGCAGCAGAGTCGGTATTTTCAGCAGACAGTGGCGGCATATCCAGCTGTGCCAACACTGTCACGCTTGACA
This sequence comes from Ranitomeya imitator, assembly GCF_032444005.1. Classification (NCBI taxonomy): domain Eukaryota; kingdom Metazoa; phylum Chordata; class Amphibia; order Anura; family Dendrobatidae; genus Ranitomeya; species Ranitomeya imitator. The sequence continues at coordinate 322,862,233 of NC_091286.1, read as the reverse complement.
TCAATGCCGACCTCTGCTGCATACCACTGCACGGCCACCTCCATTCCAAACACTGCCAGACACCACTACAGCACCACCACCATGCTAAGTGCTGTTGGACAGCCCACCACCACCACCATGACAACTGCTGCTCCTGCTTGGACCTCCTCCACTGCCACCACCATGCAGCAGCACCCGAATCAGGACAGGCCGGCCACCATCACTAGGTCCCAGCTGCAGTAGCAACAGCACCTGGATCCTGGCATGCTTTTCAGCACCAGCATGCAGCTGCAGCACCCGGATCCTGGCATGCTTTTCACCACCAGCATGCAGCAACAGCACCCAGACCCTGGAATGGCTTTCACCACCACCAGGATGCAGCAGCAGCACCCGGACCCTGGCATGGCCTTCCCCACCACCACAACCATGCAGCAGCACATGGACCCTGACAGGTCTGCCACCACGACCAGGCCGCAACAAATGAGCCCACCGAGGCTCCCCAGACCGCAGCGCCGTTCCCAAAAAGGAAAACAAAATAGAAAACAAAGGACGATCTCAATTCCTTCCCCCTCACCTCCCAATGTGTCTGTAATGTCAGGTTTGTTTCACCTTTCCAGTGTGTCTCTACCCTCCCGTGCATGAAGCCCCATCCCCGAACTCCCAGATCCCACTACTTTAGTTGCCCTTCTCCTGCCACCCCTGCGTCGTCCACATTAAGCCAAGCCTCACAGCTACACACACCCCATTTCCGTCACTCTACCCCAAGCAGGCGTAGTTAAATTAATTTGTTTGTTAAAAAATAAATAATAATGTTTTTTGCCCCCAATAGTGTTTGGTTAATTGTGTATTTCGCCGCCAGCAACACACACTGTGCGCCGAATAAAACACTGCGCTGCACACTTTATTTTTTTGCCACCTCATAGCTCCAGTAGTTAGTAAGTACAACACTGCAGCTTTGTGTGTGTTTGGTATAGAGATATGAGGTGGCCCAAAAAAATAATACTTGTATTTTCTCCATAATCTCTTCCTTCTGCTTACTCTGTGACTTTGTGTTGCAGACTGCAGAGAAAATGGCGGTAATACAAAGCAGAACTATACTCAACAGGTCATGTGTCCAAAAAGTCATCAGTTTTTGTGTCCAAAAACTCATACATACTTCTGTGTACGTAATCTATTTCACACAAAGTGAAGGGACGATGGAGGTCATACAAGGCATATCTATACTCACCTGGACAGGTGTCAGAAATAGTGAATTTATGAGGCTGTTGTTTGTGCATCAAGAATTCATTATTTCTGACACCTGACTTGATGAGTGTAGATCTGTTTTCTAAACAGCACCCAAACAAACCCCCAAATATAACAGAAAGCATGGAAAGTCTACTTCTAAAGCAGATAGATGAAGCTGCAACCCATAATGAGGTCCTGGTTATGGGGGACTTTAACTACCCGGATATTAACTGGGAAACAGAAACCTGTGAAACCCATAAAGGCAACAAGTTTCTGCTAATAACCAAGAAAAATTATCTTTCACAATTGGTGCAGAATCCAACCAGAGGAGCAGCACTTTTAGACCTAATACTATCTAATAGACCTGACAGAATAACAAATCTGCAGGTGGTTGGGCATTTAGGAAATAGCGACCACAATATTGTGCAGTTTCACCTGTCTTTCACTAGGGGGACTTGTCAGGGAGTCACAAAAACATTGAACTTTAGGAAGGCAAAGTTTGAACAGCTTAGAGATGCCCTTAATCTGGTAGACTGGGACAATATCCTCAGAAATGAGAATACAGATAATAAATGGGAAATGTTTAAGAACATCCTAAATAGGCAGTGTAAGCGGTTTATACCTTGTGGGAATAAAAGGACTAGAAATAGGAAAAACCCAATGTGGCTAAACAAAGAAGTAAGACAGGCAATTAACAGTAAAAAGAAAGCATTTGCACTACTAAAGCAGGATGGCACCATTGAAGCTCTAAAAAACTATAGGGAGAAAAATACTTTATCTAAAAAACTAATTAAAGCTGCCAAAAAGGAAACAGAGAAGCACATTGCTAAGGAGAGTAAAACTAATCCCAAACTGTTCTTCAACTATATCAATAGTAAAAGAATAAAAACTGAAAATGTAGGCCCCTTAAAAAATAGTGAGGAAAGAATGGTTGTAGATGACGAGGAAAAAGCTAACATATTAAACACCTTCTTCTCCACGGTATTCACGGTGGAAAATGAAATGCTAGGTGAAATCCCAAGAAACAATGAAAACCCTATATTAAGGGTCACCAATCTAACCCAAGAAGAGGTGCGAAACCGGCTAAATAAGATTAAAATAGATAAATCTCCGGGTCCGGATGGCATACACCCACGAGTACTAAGAGAACTAAGTAATGTAATAGATAAACCATTATTTCTTATTTTTAGTGACTCTATAGCGACAGGGTCTGTTCCGCAGGACTGGCGCATAGCAAATGTGGTGCCAATATTCAAAAAGGGCTCTAAAAGTGAACCTGGAAATTATAGGCCAGTAAGTCTAACCTCTATTGTTGGTAAAATATTTGAAGGGTTTCTGAGGGATGTTATTCTGGATTATCTCAATGAGAATAACTGTTTAACTCCATATCAGCATGGGTTTATGAGAAATCGCTCCTGTCAAACCAATCTAATCAGTTTTTATGAAGAGGTAAGCTATAGACTGGACCACGGTGAGTCATTGGACGTGGTATATCTCGATTTTTCCAAAGCGTTTGATACCGTCCCGCACAAGAGGTTGGTACACAAAATGAGAATGCTTGGTCTGGGGGAAAATGTGTGTAAATGGGTTAGTAACTGGCTTAGTGATAGAAAGCAGAGGGTGGTTATAAATGGTATAGTCTCTAACTGGGTCGCTGTGACCAGTGGGGTACCGCAGGGGTCAGTATTGGGACCTGTTCTCTTCAACATATTCATTAATGATCTGGTAGAAGGTTTACACAGTAAAATATCGATATTTGCAGATGATACAAAACTATGTAAAGCAGTTAATACAAGAGAAGATAGTATTCTGCTACAGATGGATCTGGATAAGTTGGAAACTTGGGCTGAAAGGTGGCAGATGAGGTTTAACAATGATAAATGTAAGGTTATACACATGGGAAGAGGGAATCAATATCACCATTACACACTGAACGGGAAACCACTGGGTAAATCTGACAGGGAGAAGGACTTGGGGATCCTAGTTAATGATAAACTTACCTGGAGCAGCCAGTGCCAGGCAGCAGCTGCCAAGGCAAACAGGATCATGGGGTGCATTAAAAGAGGTCTGGATACACATGATGAGAGCATTATACTGCCTCTGTACAAATCCCTAGTTAGACCGCACATGGAGTACTGTGTCCAGTTTTGGGCACCGGTGCTCAGGAAGGATATAATGGAACTAGAGAGAGTACAAAGGAGGGCAACAAAATTAATAAAGGGGATGGGAGAACTACAATACCCAGATAGATTAGCGAAATTAGGATTATTTAGTCTAGAAAAAAGACGACTGAGGGGCGATCTAATAACCATGTATAAGTATATAAGGGGACAATACAAATATCTCGCTGAGGATCTGTTTATACCAAGGAAGGTGACGGGCACAAGGGGGCATTCTTTGCGTCTGGAGGAGAGAAGGTTTTTCCACCAACATAGAAGAGGATTCTTTACTGTTAGGGCAGTGAGAATCTGGAATTGCTTGCCTGAGGAGGTGGTGATGGCGAACTCAGTCGAGGGGTTCAAGAGAGGCCTGGATGTCTTCCTGGAGCAGAACAATATTGTATCATACAATTATTAGGTTCTGTAGAAGGACGTAGATCTGGATATTTATTATGATGGAATATAGGCTGAACTGGATGGACAAATGTCTTTTTTCGGCCTTACTAACTATGTTACTATGTCTCTTCAGTGTGCGTCCAATAAATACTGCAGAACAGAATCAGGACGCAATGACATCAACAACCTTACCACTAACAACCTAAGTGGTTTGTAGAGGAAATACATAGGAGACACGGTCAAGATAATAAAACACGTAGTTTATTAACAACAAATATTAGTAACATTTAAAACATAACTGGTACAGACCCAAACCCAACAGGACATTTTACACAATATTGTCCAACCATGCCACACGTCCAATATCAGAATCAAAAAAGGCAGCAAATTGGTCCTGCATGTGGCCAACTTCAACAGTTGACCACAGTGGGTGATGCTGGTAATCTGGCAATGGGTTTGCAACTGGTTCATCCAGTTCAATGTTGGGTCGCTCCTTAGCCATAATGTAATTGTGGAGAACCACACAGGCTTTGACCACCTCATCGACTGTCTCCATTTTTAGATTAATGGCTGTTGGAAGAATGCGCCATTTTGAGACTAGAATCCCAAAGAAACTCTACTGTTCTTCGGGCCCTGGTCAGTCTGTAGTTAAAGATCCTTTTAGTGTGGTTTAGGTCCTGACTAGAATATGGCTAGTAGGTTTTCACACATCTGAAAGGCCTCATCCCCAACCATAACAAATGGCATTGGTGGGCCTTGAGTGTTGCGGAGAGGTCGTGGCCGTGGAAAATTAAAATTTTTGTCATACACCCGTCGACCAATATCCGAGTTCTTGAAAGTCTGGGAATCGTTGCCACAGCCAAAAGCTCCAATGTCCACGGCGATGAAGCAACATTCCGCATCTGCTATTGCCATGAGCACAACAGAAAAATATTTTTTGTAGTTGAAGTACTCCGATCCAGTTCTGGCGGGTTTGATAATGCGTATGTGCTTTCCATCCACCACACCCAAACAGTTGGAGAAATCACACACACTCCAGAATTTCTCTGCAATTCCCATCCACATGTCCTCGGTGGGTATGGGTATAAATTTATCCCGGAGAACGTTCCTCAAAGCCCGGCAGGTGTCCGCAACTATTCCAGACAGGGTGGAAATTCCAAGCCGGTACTGGAAGTGGAGGGATGATAAGCTATCTCCGGTTGCCAGAAATCTGTAATAACATAAATAAAAAATAAATTACAATCAATTCTATTTATGGTATTCTGCTAAATACATAAAGGAAAATACAAAGAATACATGTCAGACCAACAATAATTATGACTGGCATTTGTTTATAATTATTGCATACCTTAATGTAACCAGCAGACGTTCCTCTGCAGGAATCGCTCTACGGAGCTGGGTGTCCTGTCTCCGGATGGCTCCTCGGACACGACCAAGCAAATCATGAAGAGAGTCTTGCGATATCCGGGTATATTCCGGGAATTTGTCCGGGTTGGCATTAAGCTCGCCATATAGCGCGTGGGTAGGCACCACGGCTCTCCCGGAGTTCAATAATGGGGTGTCTCCAAAAACGCCTACGCCGTGTCCTTCTCTGTTTTTCTCGATTTCTTTGTTGCTCTCAAGCAAACGCACAGGCAAGAAACAGCTTGATGCTTAAATCCAGGTTGAAATAAAAGCTCTCCACGCGAAGATCCATCATGACACAGGATACAGTAGCACACTGTGAAGATTTCAGCAGTCCATGGGTCTATATATAGATATCCCATAATACACGCCCTCTGTAGTCCCATTGGCGGTGTCTGGTTATCTAGATTTTTGTCCTGTAAAATTTTCCACCATGCGTACAAAAACCGCAAACGCATGCAAAACCATAAAAACGCCGCATTTTATAAACTGCATGCGTTACCTTATGCGTCTAAAAAACGCTGCATTTGTATGCGTTTCCATGCGGTTTTTCCTTCATTTGCGGTTGCGGATTAAACACTGCGGATTCTAACGCAAATGTGAAACTAGCCTAACTGATGACAGAAAAGTAATAACATCAGTGATTGTTCTTTTATGCCTTTGCTGTGTATTAAAGGGAATCTGTCAGCAAGTTATGCTATGTAATCTAAGTGCAGCATAGTGTGGAGACAGAAATTCGTGATGCATCATTTACTGTAGTGTTGATGAAATCACTCTCTTATCTGAAAGAGATAATCAAGGACTAGTCCATTTGCTGCCATATAGTCCAATCACACCCCCACCACTGATCGGCAGCCTTCTGCCTATGCACAGTGTACAGTGAAAGCTGCCAATCAGTGATGTGGGTGGGGTTATAGAGCTCAGTATTCTTAGAGCTGGTAGATCTGCAGCACATATAACGGTGATTTTATCAAAACTACAACACATAGGCCCGTAAGTGATACATTGCTGGAATCAGGGTCTCGGCCCTTACAGCATGTTGCTCTTAGACGAAGAAGCAAATATCTGGTGACATTTTCCCTTTAAAGTACTATTCTGTAAGGGTAAACCCTTTCCCGTCAAATCCAGTTTTCACCTTCCTGACCAAACCAAATTTTCAGAATCTGATAATAATCTTTATTTTTATATAGTGCTAACATATTCCGCAGCGCTTTACAGTTTTCACACATTTTCATCACTGTCCCCAATGGGGCTCACAATCTAAACTCCCTATCAGTATGTCTTTGGAATGTGGGAGGAAACCGGAGGAAACCCACGCAAACACACAAACTCTTTGCAGATGTTGTCCTTGGTTGGATTTGAACCCAGGACTCCAGCGCTGCAAGGCTGCAGTGCCAACCACTGAGCCACTGTGCCGCTGAGTCACTTTTTGAGGAAACACTGGAACACTTCTACACATCCCAGTGATTCTGAGATCGTTTTTTCATAGCATATTGTACTTTATGATGGTAGTAAATTTAGGTCAATAAAACTTGCACTCATTAATAAAAATATTAAATAAGTAGAAACATTTTCAATTTTCAACCTTTACATTTTTATTCCCATAAAAAAGTCATACCACACACAATAGTTACTGAAGAAACATTAACCATATGTTCTTTACGCCTACATTATTTTTCAATTGTCTTTTTTGTTAGGGTCATAGCTTCAAAGTTTAGCAGCAATTTTTCTCCCTTTTTATCTTTTTCAAGGAAATTTACGAAACTTGTTTTTTTTTAGTTTTGAAGTGACTTTGTGGGGCCCTTATGTTATGAGACCCCCCCAAACAAGAGCCCACTTTAAAAACTCTCAATTTGTTTTTTTAAACTTTTCTTGTGCTTCCCAGAAAAGAATGCAAAGTAGAATGAAAACAATATGACTTGCCTTTACATTTTCATCATACGGTTTTGTTATTTGTGTCTGTATTGTAGATATGGAGAGCACCCTGCATTTTACAAATACAAGACGAGAACTGGAAGAAGTCTACCAATGTTTTACATTTATGATTCCTATTTAACATCATCTGATTCATGGGCTAAACTCTTAACATCTTCTGGCTCCCACAGCCTTCGAAATACCAAGTATGATGGGATTTTTGTGGCCTTGCTTGTAGAAGAAAAACAAAAGTTTGATATTCAAAAGAGTGGTTTTGATGGAATGTACACTTATTTTGCCGCAAATGGTTTCACATACGGTTCCTCACATCAACACTGGCAAAGTTTGAAAGATTTTTGCGATTCCAACAATTTGATATTCATACCAAGCGTTGGGCCAGGATACATAGACACTAGCATACGTCCTTGGAACTTCAAAAATACCAGGAATAGAATAAATGGAAAGTATTATGAGACTGCACTAAATGCTGCATTGTTGGTGCGTCCCAGCATTATCTCCATCACATCGTTCAATGAGTGGCATGAAGGAACTCAGATTGAAGCTGCTGTGCCTAAGAAAAATGCTGAGATGAAGTATGAAGACTATTTGCCTCATAAGCCTAACATTTACCTGGAGCTCACTCGAAAGTGGTCAGAAAAGTATATGAAAGAGAGAGAACAATGGCTCGTTTGATGGCTGTGCGAGTTTCACATACAGTATGCCAAGCAACTTCACTTTTATCAGTTTGAGATTAAATTGAGCCTGCTGAAAAATCAATGTTGTACACTGGAATTTTATATAAAATGTATATGTTCACTTTTATGACACCTTTTACTGTTTCAAACGGCGTATCTGGTTTTAGAATGTTTCATTGTTACATTATATCTGTATTCGTAGTATTCAAACTGAGGTATGACATAAGTCACAGCCAACTTTTTTTTAAGTCTTTCTGCTATATGCGTGCATGTCGATGGGAATGCTATCATAGTGTTTCTAGCAGTCTTATGGTAGGTATACACATGACAACTGTCAACTATGCGCAACGATTTAGGGAGCATTTTTCGAATTGATGTATGGGTGGTTTATTACTCTCCCTTTATTACAAATGTCTGGGCAAAAAAAGGATCAGGCTTGTTGGGTTTTAACATCTTCTATGCTTTCTTCTTCGTGGATACTTGACCACATCCTTTTTCTCTGCACTCTCACATTAGCTCACACTATATTTAGGAAGAAATTTAGAGAAATAGCTATCAGTTGAACAAGCATTTGGCTGTAAGATATTTTTAATACGTGTCTAACTTTAGGTCCTGCATGGGACATTGTTGACTGGCCTATTATGTGAGTGGTGAAAGATTCACCCCATGATCTCTTCCAGAGTCAGCCATAACTGTCCGACAGACACTTGTGAAACTGACAGCTATATCGCCCAACTCTCCAATACATATGCCCAATTGGTTTGGCCGAGTATGCATTTTCAATGGGGAGAGGAAAGGAAGGCACCGCTAGATACTACAGGCGGCAGCTTCTCTCATGGGAGAAGAAAAGAATCAGGTCTTGAAATTCCAATTGCCCAACCTTTCTCCCCCACCAGTTCATCTATTGGGGAAAAAAAAATCGACAGGTTCCTATACGTATTAGATGGTCAACCACAACCAGTGGATTCAGCCAACTTTTCTCTAAAGTGTATGGCAATATTTGGATATATATATAATAAATAACATTTTTAGAAAAATACCTCACCCAAACACTAGAAAAAGTTATGTAGATATTCAAGTTTGACTATGTTGGATTGTTGTTTGAAAAAAAAAAAACCATTGAAGTATAGATAATTAGAATATATTGGAGAATAGTTTACAATTATGAAAATTATTTTCAGTGTTTCCAACAGTTAAACTTCAGCTTTTGTTATAACAATCTTTGCTTATTCTGCTCCAACATATTCTACAGCACTTTATAGTACCGGAAAGCTGTATACATGCAGGGTAACCAACTTACAAACAGTGCAACAAAGTCAGCGCCTCCTAAAAATAATGTGAAATATGGGTGCATATCTGCCGTGACTGCAACATATGGAAAGAAGAGTTCATACGAGTATACAATCTAAAGGATGTTAAAAGCATTGATATTATAATGCTCTGGTACAGTAATGTTGTCAGATACTTTAGAAATGTCATGTCTAAGATAGATAAGATAATACTCCCTATCAGAAAGGCCACATGGAGAAGACAAACCAAGTAACAGTAATTCATCCATCAATAGCTTTTCTGCCTAGATGTGTAATATCACACTAGTCTAAAGCTATGTGCACACTTTCAGGATTTCTTGCAGAAATTTCCTGAGCAAAACAGGACATTTTCTGCAAGAAATCCGCATGCGTTTTTTTAACGTTTTGGTGCATTTTAATTTTGCAGATTTTTCCAGAGGTTCCCAATGCAATAATATAGGTGGAAATCCGCAAAATTAATGAACATGCTGCATTTTTTACCGTGATGCGTTTTTTTTGCAGAAAAAAAAACGCATCATGTGCACAAAAATTGCGGAATGCATTCTAAATGATGGGATGCATAATGTATGCGTTATTTTTGCGTTTTTATAGCAAAAAAAACGCAAAAAATCTGCAAGGTGTGCGCACAGCCTTAGAATACAGCACACTTTTATATACGCCTCCAACCCACTGAAATACAAGTCCATTTTCTAGGCACAGTGCTAATATGATCTAATGACTTAATTCTGCAAGCGGAGAATGAAAACTATCTGGAAAGCTCAGCTGTTGAATTTCTGGCTGCTCCATGGATTTTCCTGATTGTGCTTTTACTATTTTCCAACTTTTAAATTGCTGTCAGTTTGAGACTTTTTATATTGAATTTACATTAAAAGCCACTGCCTCAATCCATTCAGAATTGCTTGACTTTTTCTGAAAAGCATAAAATATCTGCAAGTTTGTGTTAGAACTGATTTACTAACTTGAAGAGAGGAATAAGGTGATTTATTCAAAACTGTGATTTCCCTGGGAGGTTGGGTGACATGAAAGTATTTATAGATATGGACTAAAGAAAACTCAAACCAGTGACCTACTAAGATTTATGCTCTCAAGTCACAAATAAAAAATGGTATGTCAAATTGTGTTAGCATGTGTGCCATTATGGAGGCAATTAGTGAGTCTGTACGTTTTCAAGACTTTGTATCCGCACTCACTATTAGATACTAGTTACTACAGTGTAGAAGCCATACTTTATCCGTTTGTCACCGACAGTCGCAAGGAAGATCATGTTAGACATGTATAGGTATTTGATAACTACACATGCATCCTCTAAGATTTATACAGTAGTGAATGTAGCTCGTCTCATCAGGCAATCCATCGATACTGTTAGATCACCACATCATGCTAGGTAAAGGTTCACTTTCACCTCTTATGTAATCACAGAGGTCTAAATATCTTCAATGTTAGTTGACTCTTCAATGCCTTTTGATAGGTACTTTATGAAAAACAAAAGCAGGATAAACAGTAATGAAGGCCAAAGCTGGAGACTTACTAACGTATCGGATGCGATCTGCTGCAAGCAGGAGCTGAGTGTCAGTGATTTGTGCTCCAACCCTCTCACATGAGAGAATCTGAGCACAGCTGTTGAGGAGACGGAGAAATTAATTTCTCTATCTCCTCCATTGCCGGCGGGAATCACACTGCTCTCGTGCGATATCCGAGTGCAGTGCAATGTTTCACATGCACCCATAGACTTTTATATGGGTGCATGCAATTGCAGCATTCTGCGATTATGTTCACATACCAAATCGTCCTGAGAAAATAATCGCAGAGGTGAGCTGCCCCATAGGTTAACATTCGGCCAAGTGCAATCCGATTTTTTTTTATCGGATTGCACTTGTCCGATTACATCGCAAGTGGGAGCGAGCCCTAATTCTGATTTTTTTTTTTAAGTGAACAGCATTCTTATTAAGCACATTTCTTTGGAAATGTTTGACTTGAAATTAGTATGCAGCATGTTAAAAGGACTAACGAGCTTGATCAACAAACATTTTGAACATCTTCCTACCCAATCAGATTTAGCTCTTCTTAAAAGCTTCAAAAGATTACAGGCATAAATTAATATCAAAGGACCAAAATGTATAAACATCCGACTCCAATAGACACTTCATTAAATTCTGTTGCAAGATGGTGTTTATATTCATCAGCAAGTGTAAATAAAGGGAATAATGAATAACTTAATTTAATCACTACTTTTTTTGACATATTTGTCATTGCATTACACCCAGGATATTGGATGCTTACTGCTTCTTCTCATGTAGGTTAACGCAAGACTTAATAGTTGTCATTTCTTAGGCCGGTTTCACACTTCAGTGGCTTCGGTACGTGAGGTGACAGTTTCCTCACATACTGGAGCTACTGACACACTAAAATCAATGCATCTGTGCAGATGTCATTGATTTTTTGCTGACCGTGTCTCCGTGTGCCAAACACGGAGACATGTCAGTGTTCGTGGGAGTGCACGGATTACACGGACCCATTAAAGTCAATGGGTCTGTGTAAAACACGTACCGCATACGGACGTTGTCCGTGTGCCGTGCAGGAGACAGCGCTACAGTAAGCGCTGTCCCCCCCCACTGGTGCTGAAGCCGCGATTCATATCTTCCCTGCAGCAGCGTTTGCTGTAGAGACAATATGAATAATCGTGTTTAAAATAAAGCTCCATGTCCCCACCCCTTGTGCCCCCCCCCCCCCCCCGTTCTTAAAATACTCACCCGGCTCGCTCCCTCGCTGGTGATGCTTCCTGTCCTGGCCGCACCTTCTACTGTATGATCGGTCATGTGGGGCCGCCGATTACAGTCATGAATATGCGGCTCCACCTCCCATTGTTTTATTTTGAATGGGGCAAAAGGGATGATTTAAACTTTTATATTTTTTTAAATTTTTATTTAAAATTTTTTTTATTTTTCGCATGCTTCAATAGTCTCCATAAAAATATGCTGCTGGAGAAAAGAGCGCAATAGGGTCTTATCCGAGATACAATTGATTAGATAGATCAGGTTCTACTCACCAATTTCAGCTGAAGGAAAGGCTCATAGATATATCCTGCTGCAGCAGATCCACTGGTCCACGCGTGACCAACAGGTAAAAAAAAAAAAGGGGTAAAATGGGGATTTAAACTGCGCTGCTGAATGATTCAAGGTCCAAATATGTAGCCATTAGATCGTGGATTTATTCAACGCATTTTCAAAGTACAAGACTTCTTCATCAGGACACCACAATATCTGATATGCATTGCACACGCTTTCAACTATTTTTGCAACGTCCGTCGATACGTCGGTTCACTGCACTCTGACGCAGGACGACCAACGGAAATGTTAAAGAAGCCAATTAAGCGGACTCTTTGCTACAGAAATGCTAATAGTGGATGCTAACTGCAGTTTAGGTACACAGTGGGTTTCAGAAGGGAGGGGGCACTTGGTTTTGGGAGCACAGAATTCATTGGATTTCCTTTTTTTTTTTTGGGGGGGGGGGGGGTCGATGAGCCATAGAGCTTTTCCAGAGTGTTTGTGCTCTTGGTAATGTGGAAAGCACCCTATATTTCCATTTCCATTGATGGATGCTGGACCTGAGTGTACACTTGCCTTTTTGTCGATTGAGTTGAAGCTTTTATTGGGAACATTTTAGATAACATTTTGGGTCATATTTATGTTATGCTCTATCTAGACTAAGCACTTACAATGAGGTTCCCATTTAAATCTCCAAATGAGGTGATTCAGGTAAAAGCCTCAAGGGACCCATTCACTATAATGAGGCAGCAGAGTTACTGTGGAGTTACTGTGTTCAGCAGGGTCCATCTTTTGAGAGGTGCACAAAACTGGTCAACGTCGCTTTTATGTAAGCTTAAAAAGGACACCGCCAAATCATAGGACTGACAGAGTCCACAGTGCCTCCATCTGCCTCATTATAAGGAACCTTATGCCTGAGGGTTGTCTGAATCACATATTTCAGAGTTTTAGAAGGAAACCCCAGTGTAAGTGCTAAGTGTATAGCGCAAGATAAATGTAAGCTAAGCCTTAGTACAATATTTGGGAGACAGAATGAACAATTGAACAGCAGGTGAAAATTGTTTTTATTTTTTGTGCCTTTTCTCGTGTAGTATATGTGATTAGACAACTTTATTCTTCAGGTTCAAGCGATTATAGCAATGCCAGATTTATATCTGTTTTTTATGTTTTGATGATATCACATACTAAAAGACTGTCCCTTGGGAACACCTTTTTTTGGGGGGAATAGGGTGACTGCTTTACCATCTGATTAGGGAATTGGCTGCAGTAGACTTTCTACAGCTGCTGGTGCCCTAGAAACCATCAGATGTATTTTCAATTTACACATCGAGAAAGGAAAGTTTTGTATTATTTGATTCAGAAGTGAAAGTTAGTCCCAGATTAGTGATAATAATGGCTTCAACAAACCTTGAAATACTCTCATTTGTGCTCCTCCAAATGACAAATGCATCAGATTATGATATTTTCACTAATCATTACACGGTTCTCAACAAAAATCATTGTTTCCTTCCACCAGCCCAGGAGCAGATTAGCATACATCATCGCAGTGCCCCTTATGAAGGCTACACCAGCCTGTATTATAGTCGCACTGCACCAGGCTGTATTACTGCCCCCTTTAACCCCTCTGTGACCTTAGACGTACTATCCCGTCGAGGTGCCCTGGGCTTATCTGACCCTGGACGGGATAGTACGTCATAGCCGATCGGCCGCGCTCACGGGGGGAGCGCGGCCGATCGCGGCCGGGTGTCAGCTGCTTATCGCAGCTGACATCCGGCACTATGTGCCAGGAGCGGTCACGGACCGCCCCCGGCACATTAACCCCTCAAAGATGATCGCGATGTGCCGGCGCTGCAGGGAAGCACCGCGCAGGAAGGGGGCTCCCTGCGGGCTTCCCTGAGCCCCCCGCAGCAACGCGATGTGATCGCGTTGCTGCGAGGGTCTCCTCACCTCCCTCCCTGCTCGAGCCCCGGATCCAAGATGGCCGCGGATCCGGGTCCTGCAGGGAGGGAGGTGGCTTCACAGAGCCTGCTTAGAGCAGGCACTGTGAAGGCTGCAGCGCTGCATGTCAGATCAGTGATCTGACAGAGTGCTGTGCAAACTGTCAGATCACTGATCTGTGATGTCCCCCCCTGGGACAAAGTAAAAAAGTAAAAAAAAAATTTTCCAAATGTGTAAAAAAAATAAAAAAAAATATTCCAAAATAATGAAAAAAAAAATATATATTATTCCCATAAATACATTTCTTCATCTAAATAAAAAAAAAAAACCAATAAAAGTACACATATTTAGTATCGCCACGTCCGTAACGACCCGACCTATAAAACTGTCCCACTAGTTAACCCCTTCAGTAAACACCGTAAGAAAAAAAAAAAAAAACGAGGCAAAAAACAACGCTTTATTATCATACCGCCGAACAAAAAGTGGAATAACACGCGATCAAAAGGACAGATATAAATAACCATGGTACCGCTGAAAGCGTCATATTGTCCCGCAAAAAAAGAGCCGCCATACAGCATCATCAGCAAAAAAATAAAAAAGTTATAGTCCTGAGAATAAAGCGATGCAAAAATAATTATTTTTTCTGTAAAATAGTTTTTATCGTATAAAAGCACCAAACCATAAAAAAATGATATAAATGAGGTATCGCTGTAATCGTACTGACCCGAAGAATAAAACTGATTTATCAATTTTACCAAACGCGGAACGGTATAAACGCCTCCCCCAATAGAAATTCATGAATAGCTGGCTTTTGGTCATTCTTCCTCACAAAAATCGGAATAAAAAGCGATAAAAAAATGTCACGTGCCCAAAAATGTTTTCAATAAATACGTCAACTCGTCCCGCAAAAAACAAGACCTCACATGACTCTGTGGACCAAAATATGGAAAAATTATAGCTCTCAAAATGTGGTATTGCAAAAAATATTTTTTGCAATAAAAAGGGTCTTTCAGTGTGTGACGGCTGCCAATCATAAAAATCCGCTAAAAAACTCGCTATAAAAGTAAATCAAACCCCCCTTCATCACCCCCTTAGTTAGGGAAAAATAAAAAAAAATGTATTTATTTCCATTTTCCCATTAGGGTTAGGGCTAGGGTTAGGGTTAGGGCTAGGGTTAGGGCTAGGGTTAGAGCTAGGGTTAGGGTTGGGGCTACAGTTAGGGTTGGGGCTAAAGTTAGGGTTAGGGTTTAGATTACATTTACAGTTGGGAATAGGGTTGGGATTAGGGTTAGGGGTGTGTCAGGGTTAGAGGTGTGGTTAGGGTTACCGTTGGAATTAGGGTTAGGGGTGTGTTTAGATTAGGGTTTCAGTTATAATTGGGGGGTTTCCACTGTTTCGGCACATCAGGGGCTCTCCAAACACGACATGGCGTCCGATCTCAATTCCAGCCAATTCTGCGTTGAAAAAGTAAAACAGTGCTCCTTCCCTTCCGAGCTCTCCTGTGTGCCCAAACAGGGGTTTACCCCAACATATCGGGTATCGGCGTACTCAGGACAAATTGGACAACAACTTTTGTGGACCAATTTCTCCTGTTACCCTTGGGAAAATACAAAACTGGGGGCTAAAAAATAATTTTTGTGGGAAAACAAAAAGATTTTTTATTTTCACGGCTCTGCATTATAAACTGTAGTGAATCACTTGGGGGTTCAAAGTTCTCACAACACATCTAGATAAGTTCATTGAGGGGTCTAGTTTCCAATATGGGGTCACTTGTGGGGGGTTTCTACTGTTTAGGTACATTAGGGGCTCTGCAAACGCAATGTGACGCCTGCAGACCAATCCATCTAAGTCTGCATTCCAAATGATGCTCCTTCCCTTCCGAGCCCTCCCATGCGCCCAAACGGTGGTTCCCCCCCACATATCGGGTATCAGCGTACTCAGGACAAATTGGACAACAACATTTAGGGTCCAATTTCTCCTGCTAACCTTGGAAAAATACAAAACTGGGGGCTAAAATATTATTTTTGTGGAAAAAAAAATATTTTTTATTTGCATGGCTCTGCGTTATAAACTGTAGTGAAATACTTGGGGGTTCAAAGCTCTCACAACACATCAAGATGAGTTCCTTAGGGGGTCTACTTTCCAAAATGGTGTCACTTGTGGGGGGTTTCTACTGTTTAGGTACATTAGGGGCTCTGCAAACGCAATGTGACGCCTGCAGACCATTCCATCTAAGTCTGCATTCCAAATGGCGCTCCTTCCCTTCCGAACCCTCCCATGCGCCCAAACGGTGGTTCCCCCCCACATATGGGGTATCAGCGTACTCAGGACAAATTGGACAACAACTTTTGGGGTCCAATTTCTCCTGTTACCCTAGGGAAAATACAAAACTGGGGGCTAAAAAATAATTTTTGTGGGAAAAAAATTTTGTTTTATTTTTATGGCTCTGCATTATAAACTTCTGTGAAGCCCTTGGTGGGTCAAAGTGCTCACCACACATCCAGATAAGTTCCTTAGGGGGTCTACTTTCCAAAATGGTGTCACTTGTGGGGGGTTTCAATGTTTAGGCACATCAGTGGCTCTCCAAACGCAACATGGCGTCCCATCTCAATTCCTGTCAATTTTGCATTGAAAAGTCAAACGGCGCTCCTTCCCTTCCGAGCTCTCCCATGCGCCCAAACAGTGGTTTACTGCCACATATGGGGTATCAGCGTACTCGGGACAAATTGGACAACAACTTTTGAGGTCCAATTTCTTCTCTTACCCTTGGAAAAATAAAAAATTGGGGGCAAAAATATAATTTTTGTGAAAAAATATGATTTTTTATTTTTACGGTTCTGCATTATAAACTTCTGTGAAGCACTTGGTGGGTCAAAGTGCTCACCACACCTCTAGATAAGTTCCTTAGGGGGTCTACTTTCCAAAATGGTGTCACTTGTGGGGGGTTTCAATGTTTAGGCACATCAGTGGCTCTCCAAACGCAACATGGCATCCCATCTCAATTTCTGTCAATTTTGCATTGAAAAGTCAAACTGCGCTCCTTCCCTTCCGAGCTCTCCCATGCGCCCAAACAGTGGTTTACTGCCACATATGGGGTATCAGCGTACTCAGGACAAATTGGACAACAACTTTTGAGGTCCAATTTCTTCTCTTACCCTTGGAAAAATAAAAAATTGGGGGCAAAAATATAATTTTTGTGAAAAAATATGATTTTTTATTTTTACGGTTCTGCATTATAAACTTCTGTGAAGCACTTGGTGGGTCAAAGTGCTCACCACACATCCAGATAAGTTCCTTAGGGGGTCTACTTTCCAAAATGGTGTCACTTGTGGGGGGTTTCAATGTTTAGGCACATCAGTGGCTCTCCAAACGCAACATGGCGTCCCATCTCAATTCCTGTCAATTTTGCATTGAAAAGTCAAATAGCGCTCCTTCCCTTCCGAGCTCTCCCATGCGCCCAAACAGTGGTTTACTGCCACATATGGGGTATCAGCGTACTCAGGACAAATTGGACAACAACTTTTTGGGTCCAATTTCTCCTGTTACCCTTGGTAAAATAAAACAAATTGGAGCTGAAGTAAATTTTTTGTGTAAAAAAGTTGAATGTTCATTTTTATTTAAACATTCCAAAAATTCCTATTAAGCACCTGAAGGGTTAATAAACTTCTTGAATGTGGTTTTGAGCACCTTGAGGGGTGCAGTTTTTAGAATGGTGTCACACTTGGGCATTTTCTATCATATAGACCCCTCAAAATGACTTCAAATGAGACGTGGTCCCTAAAAAAAAATGGTGTTGTAAAAATGAGAAATTGCTGGTCAACTTTTAACCCTTATAACTCCCTAACAAAAAAAAAAATTGGTTCCAAAATTATGCTGATGTAAAGGAGACATGTGGGAAATGTTACTTATTAAGTATTTTGTGTGACATATCTCTGTGATTTAATTGCATAAAAATTCAAAGTTTGAAAATTGCGAAATTTTCAAAATTTTCGCCAAATTTCCGTTTTTTTTCACAAATAAACGCAGGTACTATCAAAGAAATTTTACCACTATCATGAAGTACAATATGTCACGAGAAAACAATGTCAGAATCACCAGGATCCGTTGAAGCGTTTCGGAGTTATAACCTTATAAAGGGACAGTGGTCAGAATTGTAAAAATTGGCCTGGTCATTAACGTGCAAACCACCCTTGGGGGTAAAGGGGTTAAGAAGTATTCAACCACCTCAAGGCCTTTGGAGTGTGTCATGAAGGAATGCAATGCTTCCACATCAATACTAGCCAGGATAGCATCCTGTTCCAAGAGCAGTCCTTCGATTTTACTTAAGAGGTTGGTTGTGTCTCAAGTATAAGAGTTAAGATACAACAAAATGCTTGCACATTCTGTCACGGTAGATACCTAGGTTTTGGGTGAGGCTATTTACCCCCCGAAATGATTGGACTGCCCTTAAGTGCAGTAAGAAATGATGCTGGAAATTACATTGATGCATTCACATGTGCAATAAAACAAGAAAAAAAGCAGCAACACTCCAATTTCTTGGTGAAAAAACAACCTTAGTCCTTTATTGCATAATAAAGATCATGGACAAGGTATTACGGGTAAAACAAGTGCAGGTTATGCAGGCAAATGAAGCAGGACGATGGCCGTTTCACACAATATGCGCTTCTACGGGTCCAGATACAGAGAATGGTAAGTCAGTTCTTTTAAATACACACATGTGATCACATTTGCATACAATTAAAAATCATGAAAAACATGCGGCGATGTCAGCGTAACATACAAGAAGAATGTGCATTTAAAAAACTTCCACAGAACAGTATAATCCAGAATGACAAAACATTCAAACATTGAATGCAAATACATAGGCTGTTTAGAGGTGATCAAAACCATGTGAGACAAGTAATCTGAAAAACAGAAAAAGAAACATCAAAAAAAAAATTTTCTTCAAAAAATCTTTTTTTATAAAATTCTACAAAAGATTCTACAAAAAACAAGAATAATCCAATCTCTCATTCAGTCCCAATGGACCTTGGGCATTTGCTTTAATAATCCATTTAGCTTCACGCCTTAAAAGGATTTTATTATGATCCCCCCGGCTTGGTGGTAATTTAACCACTTCCAAGCCTGCAAAACGCAGGCAGCGAGGGTTACCATCATGTTTTTCTTGAATATGCTTAATGAATCTAGGGGAGCCTTTGCCCGTTGTGACTGAATGAAAATGTTCACGGAATCTAATGAAGACAGGTCTTATAGTCTTGCCTATATAATAAAAGGAACATGGACAAAAAATTATATACACCACATATTTGGTTTTACATGTTATCAAGTCTCTTACATGATGATATATAGAGCCAATTTGTAACGATGTACCTGTTTGATGATAAGAACAGAAATTACAATCCCCACAACGATAATTGCCTTTTGGGGTATTAGTAAAAAGCCAGTTAGTATTACGTTGAGAAATACGGTGTTTCACTAACATATCAGTTAGATTAGTCGTCCGTCTATAAGAAAAACGTGGAGCGATTTCACCGCATTTGTGCAAGACCCCATCTGGAGCCAAAACGTGACAATGTTTACGTATAGATGAATAAATCACCTGATCAAGAGAGGTATGTTCAAAACAAAAGTTAAAAATCCTTTGTGAACTGCCAGAATGCATTGAGGAGCGACCTGATTTCTTCCTCAACAAAGCAGATTGCGATATTTTTTTAACACGTTGTTCAGATGCATTCAACAAATTTTTTGGATAACCTCTTGCCTCAAACCGCGTTTTTAAATCATCTAATTGCTGTTGAAACACACTTACATCGTTATTTATTTTCCTTAGACGCAACATCTGGCTATAAGGCAAACTTTTTTTCGTATAGTGCGGGTGGGCAGAATCATAATGTAACATTAAGTTGGAAGCTGTGCGTTTTCTATGGACTTTTGTTATAATAACATCATCTTTGACACTTATATCAATGTCTAGAAAACACAAATTGTTATATCCAAAATTAGAAGTAAAGCGCATATTTTCATCATTGATGTTGTTCAAATATGCCACAAATTTTTCAAAATCAGAAATATCACCATCCCAGATAACAAATATATCGTCCACATAACATAAATAGCATTTTATATGTTTCAAGAAGGAATTCTTTATACCAGTAATAAACTCCTCAAAGGCTGCCAAAAACAAATTGGCGAAAACGCATGCTACGGGCGTACCCATTGCGGTACCAACCACTTGTAGGTACCACTGATCCAGAAATTTGAATGCGTTGAGTTAATACAAAATCAAGCCCTTCTAATATAAAGGAAACGAATGCGGACGATTTATTTGAGTTATATAGAATTCTCTCTACCGCTGCTATACCAAGCTTGTGCGGGATTCTGGTGTATAGACTCTCTATATCAATAGAGGCTAGGGAAAAATTAGGTTGCCATTCAATTGACTGTAAAATCCTAAGAAAGTCTTCGGAATCTCGCACAAAAGAGGGAATTTGGGACAGCAGCGGTTTTAAACACCAATCTAAATACTGGGAGAGAGGTTCTGTGACAGAATTCAGACCTGACACGATCGGTCGTCCAGGAGGGTGTGAAATTGACTTGTGAATTTTTGGAATTGTATACCAATAAGGGATACAAGGAAATGAAGGAAACAATTTCTCACCTTCCTTTTGAGTCAACACTCCATTTTCCACATTTTTACGCAGAAATGACATTAGAGAAGTTTTATACTTAGAAATAGGATTACTAGTGAGGCGTATATATGTGTCTGTTTGATTCAATTGGGACAATGCCTCTTGTATATAATAATCCTTTTCTAATATGACTATATTACCGCCTTTATCTGCGCTACGGAAAACAACATCATCCCATGATTGCATCTCTCTCAGAGTAAGATTTTTTGGCGGAGTCTGGTAGATTAGAGCCTCTATGTCTTTAACTACTAGCTCTTGGAACAAATCTATGACATTACCTGGGGTGGATGGGGGAATGTTGTGAATTCTGTGGCTGAGTTCACTTCTGTGGTCACAAGTGGTATTGCAGTCTCTGGGCTTCCTCCCTCAGGTGTTTTGGTGAGCTCGTTGGCTGCCTTGCTATTTAGCTCCACCTGAGTCTGTCTTCCTTGCTCCTTGTCAATGTTCCAGTGTTGGATCTGAGCTACTGCATCTTTCCTTGGGCCTGCTGCTCTGCTAGATAAGTGCTTCTAGTTTGTTTTCTGTTTTTTCTGTCCAGCTTGCTATTAACTTTTGCTGGAAGCTCTGAGAAGCAAAGGGGTGCACCGCCGTGCTGTTAGTTCGGCACGGTGGGTCTTTTTGCCCCTTTGCGTGGTTTTCGTATTAGGGTTTTTTGTAGACTGCATAGTTCTCTTTGCTATCCTCGCTCTGTCTAGAATATCGGGCCTCACTTTGCTGAATCTATTTCATTCCTACGTTTGTCTTTTCATCTTGCTAACAGTCATTATATGTGGGGGGCTGCCTATTCCTTTGGGGTATTTCTCTGAGGTAAGTCAGGCTTATATTTCTATCTTCAGGCTAGTCAGCTTCTCAGGCAGTGCCGAGTTGCATAGGTAGTGATAGGCGCAATCCACTGCTGCTTATAGTTGTGTGAGGATAGATCAGGTACTGCAGTCTACAGAGATTCCACGTCTCAGAGCTCGTCCTATTGTTTTTGGTTATTGCCAGATCTCTGTATGTGCGCTGATTACTGCACGCTGTGTTGCCTGATTGCCAGCCATAACAGTACAAGGAGCCCCACCAATGATTCCCAATAGAGGGAAAAAAGAAATCCTGACATCATTTTTTTTTCTTAGCTCTGTCTTCAGTCTTTTTTTTCCCCTAGACATTGGAGTGCTTCAGGACACAGCTGTGGACATGGATATTCAGGCTCTGTGCTCCTCAATGGATAATCTCGTTGTAAATGTACAAAAGATTCAAGATACTATTGATCAGAAATCGATGCTAGAACCAAGAATTCCGATTCCTGATTTGTTTTTTGGTGACAGAACTAAGTTCCTGAGCTTCAGAAATAATTGTAAGCTATTTTTGGCCTTGAAACCTCATTCTTCTGGTAATCCTATTCAACAGGTTTTGATTATTATTTCTTTTTTGCGCGGCGACCCACAGGACTGGGCGTTTTCTCTTGCACCAGGAGATTCTGCATTGAGTAATGTTGATGCATTTTTCCAGGCGCTGGGATTGCTTTACGATGAGCCTAATTCAGTGGATCAGGCTGAGAAAAATCTGCTGGCTTTATGCCAGGGTCAGGATGATGTAGAAGTATATTGTCAGAAATTTAGGAAGTGGTCAGTACTCACTCTGTGGAATGAATCTGCACTAGCGGCTTTGTTCAGAAAGGGTCTCTCTGAAGCTCTTAAGGATGTAATGGTGGGATTTCCTATGCCTGCTGGTTTGAATAAGTCTATGTCCTTGGCCATTCAGATCGGTCGTCGCTTGCGCGAGCGTAAATCTGTGCACCATCTGGCGGTATTGTCTGAGAGTAAACCTGAGCCTATGCAGTGCGACAGGACTATGACTAAAGTAGAACGGCAAGAACACAGACGTCTGAACAGACTGTGTTTCTATTGTGGTGATTCTACTCATGCTATTTCTAATTGTCCTAAACGCACTAGGCGGTTCGATAGCTCTGCCGTTATTGGTACTGTACAGTCCAAATTCCTTTTGTCCATTACCTTAATGTGCTCTTTGTCATCGTATTCTGTCATGGCGTTTGTGGATTCAGGCGCTGCCCTGAATCTGATGGATTTGGATTATGCTAAACGTTGTGGATTTTTCTTGGAGCCTTTGCGGTGTCCTATTCCGTTGAGAGGAATTGATGCTACACCTTTGGCCAAGAATAAGCCTCAGTACTGGGCCCAGCTGACCATGTGCATGGCTCCTGCACATCAGGAAGTTATTCGCTTTCTGGTACTGCATAATTTGCATGATGTGGTCGTGTTGGGGTTGCCATGGCTACAAACCCATAATCCAGTATTGGATTGGAACTCTATGTCGGTAACCAGCTGGGGTTGTCAGGGAGTACATGGTGATGTTCCATTTTTGTCTATTTCGTCATCCATTCCTTCTGACATCCCAGAGTTCTTGTCGGACTTTCAGGATGTATTTGAAGAGTCCAAGTCTGATGCCCTACCTCCGCATAGGAATTGTGATTGTGCTATCGATTTGATTCCTGGTAGTAAATTCCCTAAGGGTCGTTTATTTAATTTGTCCGTACCTGAACACACCGCTATGCGCAGTTATGTGAAGGAGTCCCTGGAGAAGGGACATATTCGCCCATCGTCGTCACCATTGGGAGCAGGGTTCTTTTTTGTAGCCAAGAAGGATGGTTCGCTAAGACCGTGTATTGATTACCGCCTTCTTAATAAGATCACTGTTAAGTTTCAGTATCCCTTGCCATTGATTTCTGACTTGTTTGCTCGGATTAAGGGGGCTAGTTGGTTTACTAAGATTGATCTTCGTGGTGCGTATAATCTGGTGAGAATCAGGCAGGGAGATGAATGGAAAACGGCATTTAATACGCCCGAGGGTCATTTTGAGTATCTGGTGATGCCGTTCGGACTTGCCAATGCTCCATCTGTTTTTCAGTCTTTTATGCATGACATTTTCCGTGAGTATCTGGATAAATTCTTGATTGTTTACTTGGATGACATTTTGATCTTCTCAGATGATTGGGAGTCTCATGTGAAGCAAGTCAGAATGGTTTTCCAGGTACTGCGTGCTAATTCCTTGTTCGTGAAGGGATCAAAGTGTCTCTTCGGTGTGCAGAAAGTTTCATTTTTGGGGTTCATCTTTTCCCCTTCTACTATCGAGATGGATCCGGTTAAGGTTCAGGCCATCCAGGATTGGACTCAGCCGACATCTCTAAAAAGTCTGCAGAAATTCCTGGGCTTTGCTAATTTTTATCGTCGCTTCATCTGTAATTTTTCTAGCATTGCCAGACCATTGACCGATTTGACCAAGAAGGGTGCTGATTTGGTTAATTGGTCTTCTGCTGCCGTGGAAGCTTTTCAGGAGTTGAAGCGTCGTTTTTGCTGTGCCCCTGTGTTGTGTCAACCTGATGTTTCTCTTCCGTTCCAGGTTGAGGTTGATGCTTCTGAGATTGGTGCAGGGGCGGTTTTGTCACAGAGAGGTTCTGGTTGCTCAGTGTTCAAACCATGTGCTTTCTTTTCCAGGAAATTTTCTGCTGCTGAGCGTAATTATGATGTGGGCAACCGAGAGTTGCTGGCCATGAAGTGGGCATTCGAGGAGTGGCGTCATTGGCTTGAGGGTGCTAAGCATCGCGTGGTGGTTTTGACTGATCATAAGAACCTTACTTATCTTGAGTCTGCCAAGCGCTTGAATCCTAGACAGGCCCGTTGGTCGTTATTTTTTGCTCGTTTTGATTTTGTGATTTCATACCTTCCGGGCTCTAAAAATGTGAAGGCGGATGCTCTGTCTAGGAGTTTTGTGCCCGACTCTCCGGGGTTATCTGAGCCGGCGAGTATCCTCAAGGAAGGAGTCATTGTGTCTGCCATCTCCCCTGATTTGCGGAGAGTGTTGCAGAAATTTCAGGCTAATAAACCTGATCGTTGTCCGGCCGAGAAACTGTTCGTCCCTGATAGGTGGACTAGTAAAGTTATCTCTGAACTTCATTGTTCGGTGCTGGCCGGTCATCCAGGAATCTTTGGTACCAGGGAGTTGGTTGCTAGATCCTTCTGGTGGCCATCTCTGTCACGGGATGTGCGTGCTTTTGTGCAGTCCTGTGGAATTTGTGCTAGGGCTAAGCCCTGCTGTTCACGTGCCAGTGGGTTGCTTTTGCCCTTGCCGGTCCCGAAGAGGCCTTGGACACATATTTCGATGGATTTCATTTCTGACCTTCCCGTTTCTCAAAAAATGTCGGTCATTTGGGTGGTCTGTGATCGCTTTTCTAAAATGGTCCATCTGGTGCCCTTGGTTAAATTGCCTTCCTCCTCTGATTTGGTGCCTTTGTTCTTCCAGCATGTGGTTCGTTTACATGGCATTCCTGAGAATATTGTTTCTGACAGAGGTTCCCAGTTTGTCTCGAGGTTCTGGCGAGCCTTTTGTGGTAGGATGGGCATTGACCTATCTTTCTCGTCGGCCTTCCATCCTCAGACTAATGGCCAGACCGAACGGACCAATCAGACCTTGGAAACATATCTGAGATGTTTTGTTTCCGCTGACCAGGATGATTGGGTGTCATTTTTGCCGTTGGCTGAGTTCGCCCTTAATAATCGGGCCAGCTCGGCTACCTTGGTCTCTCCATTTTTCTGCAATTCTGGGTTCCATCCTCGTTTCTCTTCAGGACAGGTTGAGTCTTCGGACTGTCCTGGTGTGGATTCTGTGGTGGACAGGTTGCAGCAGATCTGGACTCAGGTAGTGGACAATTTGACCTTGTCCCAGGAGAAGGCTCAGCTTTTCGCTAATCGCAGACGCCGTGTGGGACCCCGACTTCGTGTTGGGGATCTGGTTTGGTTATCTTCTCGTCATATTCCTATGAAGGTTTCCTCTCCTAAATTTAAACCTTGTTTTATTGGTCCGTATAGGATTTCTGAGATTCTCAATCCGGTGTCTTTTCGTCTGACCCTCCCAGACTCCTTTTCCATACATAATGTATTCCATAGGTCGTTGTTGAGGAGATACGTGGCACCTATGGTTCCATCTGTGGAGCCTCCTGCCCCTGTTTTGGTGGAGGGGGAATTGGAGTATATTGTGGAGAAGATTTTGGATTCTCGTGTCTCTAGACGGAAACTCCAGTATCTGGTCAAATGGAAGCTTTATGCTCAGGAAGATAATTCCTGGGTTTTTGCCTCTGATGTCCATGCCCCAGATCTTGTTCGTGCCTTTCATGTGGCTCATCCTGGTCGGCCTGGGGGTTCTGGTGAGGGTTCGGTGACCCCTCCTCAAGGGGGGGGTACTGTTGTGAATTCTGTGGCTGAGTTCACTTCTGTGGTCACAAGTGGTATTGCAGTTTCTGGGCTTCCTCCCTCAGGTGTTTTGGTGAGCTCGTTGGCTGCCTTGCTATTTAGCTCCACCTGAGTCTGTCTTCCTTGCTCCTTGTCAATGTTCCTTTAAAAAATATATGATTTATTTAGAAATAGTCTAAAAATACCACTTCCCAGTGAGTACAGAAAAAAAGAGAATACAATAGCGAATCCAATAGTGCACCTGTCCTCACAAATGCCCTACACTCACCTGCTATCCCTTCCTAAACAGTGGAGGTTGGCACCCTGATAGATGTTTTGGCGCCCCCACTCCGCGACGGCTGACACCTGCTATCCCTGTTAATGTGACTAGTCAGCTAAAGGAGGGAAAACAATGAGCAATCAAAAGGGATGAAGGAAGATACAAGGCAAAGAAAACAAAGGTGCACTAAAAATAGATATACATATATATTGTCCTCCCTCAATGATATCCCATATTGCACAGCGAGGGACTGAGACGAAAAATATATAAAAAAAAAAAAAAAAAAAAAAAAAAAAAAAAAATGATAATGATATGCTCACAGCGTCTCAGTGCCACGGTCCCAACGTATATATACACAGGACATGGTTCTATGCATAAACAGTGGGATAGCAGTGGGAGGACAGATATACAACTATCAAAAAGACCCGGTTCAGTCTAAATTGACACAATGCACAATAGTAACCCCTAGGTAGAACGGTCAGTGTATTTCAAGATGTGAAGCAATACAATACGTCTCAGTAAAACCTGTAGCATAGTACTATATCGATGAAGGAGACCCAGAGAAATATAATAGGCTACACATTGGGTACACCGTACACCATATACTAGGCTTACACAACCAATAGGGGGTACCTATATGAATGCATAGTCAAAAAAGAGACAAAAAATAGATAATGTCCACAGCAATCAGTGAAGGGGGTATTGACCCAACACTTAGCACTTAGCTGTCCATCAAATGCCCCGACGCGTTTCCCCGTCATACGGTTCCTCAGGGGGCCAGGATGATAATAAACCCGAGGTCATAGATGCAGGTGCCCTGATGTCCAGGCAGACCTAAGTGCTAAGTGTTGGGTCAATACCCCCTTCACTGATTTTTACTGAGACGTATTGTATTACTTCACATCTTGAAATACACTGACCGTTCTACCTAGGGGTTACTATTGTGCATTGTGTCAATTTAGACTGAACCGGGTCTTTTTGATAGTTGTATATCTGTCCTCCCACTGCTATCCCACTGTTTATGCATAGAACCATGTCCTGTGTATATATACGTTGGGACCGTGGCACTGAGACGCTGTGAGCATATCATTATCATTTATTTTTTTTTTTTTATTTATTTATTTTTTTTTTTATATATTTTTCGTCTCAGTCCCTCGCTGTGCAATATGGGATATCATTGAGGGAGGACAATATATATGTATATCTATTTTTAGTGCACCTTTGTTTTCTTTGCCTTGTATCTTCCTTCATCCCTTTTGATTGCTCATTGTTTTCCCTCCTTTAGCTGACTAGTCACATTAACAGGGATAGCAGGTGTCAGCCGTCGCGGAGTGGGGGCGCCAAAACATCTATCAGGGTGCCAACCTCCACTGTTTAGGAAGGGATAGCAGGTGAGTGTAGGGCATTTGTGAGGACAGGTGCACTATTGGATTCGCTATTGTATTCTCTTTTTTTCTGTACTCACTGGGAAGTGGTATTTTTAGACTATTTCTAAATAAATCATATATTTTTTAAAGGGAGTATATATGTTTCACGACTTTTTGATTTTCCCTTTTCGACTATTTTTTCGGATGCTTTTTTCCTTGTCAATGTTCCAGTGTTGGATCTGAGCTACTGCATCTTTCCTTGGGCCTGCTGCTCTGCTAGATAAGTGCTTCTAGTTTGTTTTCTGTTTTTTCTGTCCAGCTTGCTATTAACTTTTGCTGGAAGCTCTGAGAAGCAAAGGGGTGCACCGCCGTGCTGTTAGTTCGGCACGGTGGGTCTTTTTGCCCCTTTGCGTGGTTTTCGTTTTAGGGTTTTTTGTAGACTGCATAGTTCTCTTTGCTATCCTCGCTCTGTCTAGAATATCGGGCCTCACTTTGCTGAATCTATTTCATTCCTACGTTTGTCTTTTCATCTTGCTAACAGTCATTATATGTGGGGGGCTGCCTATTCCTTTGGGGTATTTCTCTGAGGTAAGTCAGGCTTATATTTCTATCTTCAGGCTAGTCAGCTTCTCAGGCAGTGCCGAGTTGCATAGGTAGTGATAGGCGCAATCCACTGCTGCTTATAGTTGTGTGAGGATAGATCAGGTACTGCAGTCTACAGAGATTCCACGTCTCAGAGCTCGTCCTATTGTTTTTGGTTATTGCCAGATCTCTGTATGTGCGCTGATTACTGCACGCTGTGTTGCCTGATTGCCAGCCATAACAGGGGAACAAAAGTTGATCTCACACCACCTGTAAAAGGAAGACCAGAACTAATAGTGTCCTGCGGTTCACATGTGCAGTTCATTCCGGAGCCATGCGTTCCATTCCACTGAGAGGAAGTGATGCTGTTCAGGAGAAAGGAAGTGAAGGGTTTGTCCGGGAATCTCTGAACTATTTAAATTGGACTGGGCTGCAGGCAATTACCTGACAGGAGTCTTTAATTACCGCACAATACGATTGAGTCCTCAACTGTGGCTGTATCCCCTGATGAGTCACACAAAAGGAGGAAATGCGTCGGGAGGTGGTCACTTTATTATGACAGCACTGTCACAACTCCTGCTATAGGATAAAGACTGGCATTTCATATGCTCTCATCCTGTTTGAAGTCTGAGGACAGATGTCTGTGGATATTGTTTTGCCTGCATTTGAGTGAGACCATTCCATTTTCTTGTCTGGCTTTATTGGCCTATACATGGTTTTCATAAATGTTGGTCTTGTTACACCCAATTGGGTTTATATTGAATGACAGTAGAATTAGGTTTATAAATATATCCTCATACAACTCTTTTCTGCAACAAAAATGTACCCTGTGTTGCTAGCCAGGTCTGTTTTGTTCTATATTTGTGGGTCTTTTTTTGTAGTATTTTGAATTTTATTTTTTAATGATATATTAAATGTTTAGTTTTAAAATCCTTATTTCTGCTTAAAATACTATGTGTATTCTGTGGTATTGAAATCATTTTGGGACTTTTTTCTTTTGTGAAAATTGAATACGCTATTATTACAGGCTGCCCAGAGGCAACACAGCGCTCTCCTTGGTAGTAGGTCTATGGTCTAGGTTCTCTGTATGCCCCCAGGCGCTCTCCAATGATGCCCCTGAGCTGATTTGAGTGGCACTCTGCTGTGAACACGATTGTTTATTTTCCTTCTCCTCCTCATCCTCCCAAACTGTCCCCTGGATGTGAAGTTGGGTACCTGGCCAGTGTTGGTACAGTAACTCAGCCTCCGAGCCATGTGTGGACGACAGGCCTGATTGTAGTGTGAATTGGCCCTTCCTCCTATGCTACCACCTCATCCACCATTACCTGAATTGTTTTTCCAGCAGGCATATAAGTGGTATAGTAGAAAATTTGAAGCAACGCAACCCGGCACACACATCCCACTTGGAGTCCCACTCATTGGTGGTGAAGTGGTGTTCTACAGAGCGATTCAGTTGTGCATGCTGCTGAAAATTCACTATTGCCTACTGTTGCTCACACAGTCTATCCAGCACATCCTTGCTGGTGCGTCACATATGAGGTGGTGAGTGGGAAGGCAGAAGTGATGTTGCAGAGCAGACAGACAAGCATCAGGGTGAGAGTGCTGAAAGTGCACACACACTTCCCACACTTCCAGCAGCAGCTCTGACATGTGAGTAGTTTTAAAGGCAGCACTGCACCACCAAACTCAGCACATGCGCTAGGCATGGGATATGCGTCAAACAGGCTAGTCTCACAGCTGCTGCAAGGTTTTGCCGATTATTGCACACTACCAGGCCAGGCTTGAGGTTTACTGCTGTTTGATCCCATTACACAGCTCCTGTGCAGTGTGGGATTTGTCCCTCAAACAGATCAGTTTTAGAACAGCCTGCTTTTATTTCCCCCTGGCTGTGCTGCAGTTGGTGGTGCAGGTTTTACTGTGATAGATGAGGAGGTAGTGGAAGAAGCAGAGTAAGAGGAAGAGGCAACCTGGGCAGAAAAACATCCAGCAATCCTTGGTGGTCGAAGGACATGCGGTGGAACGCTTTCCGCCTCTGTCCCAGCCATCGCTATATTTACCCAGTGGGCAGTTAGGGAAATGTAATGTGCTTACTAGTTCACATATCTGTGGTTATGTGGACCTTGCCCTGATGGCCTTGTGCAATGCACACCTGATTTGGTCCACAACATGGGTGTAGCGGCTGGGAACAAAGTACTGTGGATCAGCCACCGCCATAAACATTTCCGTTGCCATGCTTTTGGAAATGCTATCATTCAGGATGATGGCAGAAGGAGGCTCAGATTTGTCATGTATTTTAAGGTGTGTACACCACTGCACCTCATGCTTGGAATTTGGAATTTCCTTAGTGTTTCCTCTTTCACTCTAGGATTTTGCAGATGGAAGGCTGAACACTTTCATGGGATGGTGTGGGGATGCTTGGTGACACTAGTGGTAGTAGTGGTAATGCTGTCACATCCCCTTAATGTGGGGAGGCAGGTGGTCCTGTTGATCATGAGTGGGAGGAAGAGACTGCAGCAGTAGAGGGAGAAGGAGGAGGCTCAAATTTGTTATGGTTTTTAAGGTGCGTACACCACTGCATCTCCTGCTTGGAATTCAGATGCTTCATTATGCAGGTGGTGCTCAGGTTCAGAACATTTATGCCTCACTTCAGGCTCTGATGGCACAGCGTGCAAACCATCCGGGTCTTGTCGTCAGCACATTGGCTGAAGAAATGCTACTCCAGAGACTCCTTTGACCTGGCTTTCATTTGCTCATTTCCTTGGTGCGGTGGGCAGTAACAGCTGACATACTGGCTAGGGCACATCTGCTGTGGTTTTGCACTCTGCTCCCTCTTTTGCTCTGCTGCTGGGAAAGCATGACCACCTCCTCTTTCTCTGGACTGTGCACATCACTAGGATGGCCTTCCCTCCATATGTGATATAGGACCTCATCATCCCCCACATCCTCCAACTACTCTTGACTAGTGTTGAGCGATACCTTCCGATATTCGAAAGTATCGGTATCGGATTGGATCGGCCGATATCGGAAAAATATCGGATCTCGCTGATACCGATACCTGATACCAATGCAAGTCAATGGGACCAAAATATTGGAATTAAAATAAACCCTTTCTTTCCTTGTAGGTAATTCCACATGAAGGAAAACAACTAAGAATAACGTAGAATGTATCGGAGGAGGTGGAGGAGAAATTAAAGGCATAGAGGTTTAGCCCATTCAAATGGAATAGCAGGAATTATAAATTTTTTAAGACGTTCGGAGTTACAAAGATTTTGACTATGTTTAGATTTTTTAGATTTTGTCAGATATTTATGTTTCTCTACTTCGATGCTCTGCACCTTTTTTTTTTTTTAACTTCTACCACACTTTCTTCTTCATCATCCTCAGCAGCAGCATCTTTTTAATCAACTTCTTCTTCACCTTATTCATCTTCTTCTTCACCTTCTTACTATTCTTTTTTTCTTTTAATTCCTCATATTCTTCTCATTCAACTTTTCTTCTTCTTCATATTCAACTTCATCATCTCCTTCATATTCCTCTTCTTCATCAAAATCTTGTGTGTGACAAACAGGCATTCCTGTAGTTGTTATCTGTCAAAGTTTGAAGATTACACCTTCCGTTCTGCCTGTCACAAAAGATTTAAAACAGGATTTGTCCGCGTTCAGTTTGGCCTGCAGCAGCAGGTTTTTTCCAGGGGCACCACGAGGAGGAACGGACTCACCCCCATACACTGCTTAGTCTTCTTCTGCTTATAATTTAGATAATATATTTTGCTCTGATTTTTAGTCTTATGCTTAATGTTCTTCTGCTTTTTGTTCTGCAGCTTCTTGTTCTTTTGCTTCTCGGTCTTCAGGGTCGTCATGCTTAGGGTCTTGAACTTGGAACTGTAGCAGGAGGTACAAGAAGGCCGAGGAACTGCAGAGAACAAGCTGACGGTACTGGAACCCGGATGGCTACCTGAAGGTGCAAGAGCCAATGGCATGACCGAGGACCAGCTGACGGTACTGGAACCCGGTTACTAAGCAGGAGGTACCCGTGCCACAAAGCACTACCAAGGACCGCCTGACGTTGGTGGAACTTGGATACCCAGAAGGAGGCACCTAAGCCAAAGGCTCTGCCCGGAACCAGCTGACGGTGCTAGAACTCAGGCAGCAGAAGGTCCACATTAAAAGAAAAAATAGGTAGGCTGCAAGCTGGCCGCAGTTACCGAAAACCAACAGTCCTACAGGGGGAGCTTGTGCTATTGGCACTACAGAACCAGCCTTGATTGCCACTTCCCGCAGCCCACATAGGAAGCACCTAAACTGCAAGCACTATGGAGTCGGCTAACCCGACCGCAACATAACAGGACAACATTTTGGAGTCTAAGTGACCTTGACACTACCCGGAAACAGCTGACGTGCTGGAACCAGGCTGGGAAAGAGGGAGTACCTGTGCCAAAGACACTGCCGAGAACCAGCTGACGGTAATGGAACCCAGATGCGTTGCCCAAGGTGCAAGAGCCAATGGCACGACCGATGACCAGCTGACGGTGCTGGAACCCGGTTACTAAGCAGGAGGTACCCATGCCACAAAGCACTACCAAGGACCGCCTGATGTTGGTGGAACTCAGATACCCAGAAGGAGGCACCTAAGCCAAAGGCTCTGCCCGGAACCAGCTGACGGTGCTGGAACCAGGATGGGAAGCAGGAGGTAAAAGAGCAAAAGACACTGCTGAGAACCAGCTGATGGTACTGGAACCCGGATGGCTACCCGAATGTAGAAGAGCCAATGGCACGACCGAGGACCAGCTGACGGTGCTGGAACCCGATTACTAAGCAGGAGGTACCCTTGCCACAAAGCACTACCAAGGACCACCTGACGTTGATGGAACTCGGATACCCAGAAGAAGGCACCTAAGCCAAAGGCTCTGCCCGGAACCAGCTGACGGTGCTGGAACCAGGGGACCTACTCAAGAGTGTGTTGCCAAGAACCAGCTAACGGTGCTGGAACTCAGGCGGCAGAAGGTCGACAGTAAAAGAAAGAATAGGTAGGCCGCGATCCAGCCACAGTTGCCGAAAACCAACAGTCCTACAGGGGGAGCTTGTCCTATTGGCACTACAGAACCAGCCTTGATTGCCACTTCCCGCAGCCCACATAGGAAGCACCTAAACTGCAGGCACCATGGAGTCAGCTAACCCGACCGCAACACGACAGGACAACGTTTTGGAGTCTAAGTGACCTTGACACTACCTGGAAACAGCTGGCGTGCTGGAACCAGGCTGGGCAGGAGGGAGTACCCATGCCAAACACACTTCTGAGCAGCAACTGGCGGTGTTGGAGCCAGGCATTACATGACAGAATGTAGGCTGAGGCCTAATTGGAGCAAGTTGGAAGGGAACCTTTAACCCCCCCCCAGACATTAGCAACTTAAAAAGCCACCTTGTACAGCCCTAACACTGCACAAGGAAAAGGTGGCTCTTTAAGTTATGCTCCTTGCACACGCAGAACTAAGCACTTATAAAATGTGTCCCCTGATACCAAGAAACCATCCCGGAGGTGGGACTTTCCTTCGTAATGAGACGCAGCACTGCCGGCATTCAGGCCCCCTTGGCGTCGGGCACAGCCTCATCAGCGTTGTTTGAATCTGTGATGGAGCCCGCACTGTTATGTTAAGCCTAGGCCATGCGCTGTTAACGCTGCCCGTCTTCTGACGTCATTTGGTGTCAGGCTGACTGCGCCGGTGCGGGCGCGCTGCCAGAGATCACGGCCCGCAGTGTCTTCTGATTTTATCACACTGTGGGCCTGGGATTCATGGCCATGCGCAGTGCATATCTTCGCCTCTCACTCCTCTCCATCCGCCCTCTTCATAGTGTGCGGCGTCAGCTGATCCATAATCACATGCCACGGCCATGACGCCGCACAGTCTGAGGAAGGCAGAAGCAGATGAGTAGGAGGTGAAGATATGCCCTGCGCATGCCCATGAATCCCAGGCCCGCAGTGTGACAAAATCATAAGACACTGTGGGGCGGGATCTCGGGCAGCGCGTATGCACAGGCGCAGTCAGCCTGACATCAAATGATGTCAGAAGAAGGGCAGTGCTAACAGCGCATGCCCAAAGTTAAACATAACAGCGCAGGCTCCGGGACAGATTCAAACAACGCTAAGGAGGCGGCGCTCGGCGCCATGGGAGCATGAATGCTGCCCGTACTGCGTCTCATTGCGAAGGAAAGTCCCACCTCCGGGATGGTTTCACGGTATGAGGGGACACATATTTTATAAGTGTTAAGTGCAGCGTCTGCAAGGAGCATAAGTAAAATAGCCACCTGTTCCTTGTGCAGCATTAGTGCTGCACAAGATGGCTCTTTCAGTTACAAACGCCTGGGGGAGGGACCGGTTGCCTTTAATGTCTTATTGTGCCAGCATGGCTTTTGCTGGACACGTTGCCGGCTACACAGCAGGGGAACAGCTGGCATTACTGAACCCCACTGACGCATGAGCGAGTGTTTTACTCTGTGCAGCCAGCACTTCCGAGCACCAACTGGCAGTATCGGAGCCCATGGACAGCAGGAGGAGCAGTGTGTAGGCCGAAGCCTGCACTGGAGGCATTTGAATGTCTGTTATTGTGCCAGCGTGGCTTTTGCTGGACACGCTGCCGACTATACAGCAAGGGAACAGCTGGCGTTACTGAACCCCACTGACACATGAGCTAGTGTTTTTCTCTGTGCAGCCAGCACTTCTGAGCACCAACTTGCAGTATTGGACCCCAGGGACAGCAGGAGGAGCAGTGTGTAGGCCGAAGCCTGCACTGGAGGCATTTGAATGTCTGTTATTGTGCCAGCGTGGCTTTTGCTGGACACGTTGCTGACTACACAGCAGGGGAACAGCTGGCGTTACTGAACCCCACTGACACGTGAGCTAGTGTTTTTTTCTGTGCAGCCAGCACTTCCGGGCAACAACTGACAGTGTTGAAGCCCAGAGAATCCAGGTGGAGCAGAGTGTATGCCAAAGCCTGCACTGGAGGCAGGTTAATGTCTGTTATTGTGCCAGCGTGGCTTTTGCTGGACACGTTGCTGGCTACACAGCAGGGGAACAGCTGGCTTTACTGAACCCCACTGACACATGAGCTAGTGTTTTTTTCTGTGCAGCCAGCACTTCTGGGCAACAACTGACAGTGTTGAAGCCCAGGAACAGCAGGAGGAGCAGATATGAGGTATTGCCGCACACACAGCAGGGGAACAGCTGACGTTACTGAATCCCAATAACAGAGGAGCGACTGTTGACTGTGCGGACAGCACTTCCAGGCACCAACTGGTGGTGTTAGAGCCCAAGGACAGCAGGAGGAGCAGATTAGAGGTTTTGCCAGATACACAGCTGAGAATCAGCTGACGTTACTGAAACCCAATAACACGGCAGCAAGTGTTGACTGTGCAGCCAGCACTTCCAGGCACCAACTGGCGGTGTTTGAGCCCAGGGACAGCAGGAGGAACAGATATGAGGTATTGCCACACACACAGCAGGGGAACAGCTGATGTTACTGAACCCCAATAACAGAGGAGCGACTGTTGACTGTGCAGACAGCACTTCCAGGCAACAACTGGCGGTGTTAGAGCCCAGGGACAGCAGGAGGAGCAGATTAGAGGTTTTGCCAGATACACAGCTGGGAATCAGCTGACGTTACTGAAACCCAATAACACGGCAGCAAGTGTTAACTGTGCAGCCAGCACTTCCAGGCACCAACTGGCGGTGTTAGAGCCCACGGACAGCAGGAGAAGCAGAGTGTAGGCTGAGGCCTAATTGGATCAAGTTGAAAGTGAATCTTTAACCCCCAATGCGTTAGCAATTGACAGAGACAACTTGTGCAGCACTAATGCTGCACAAGGAAAAGGTGGTTCTTTTAATTATGCTCCTTGCACACGCTGAACTAAACACTTATACCGTGATACCGTCCCAGAGGTGGTACTTTCCGTCATTATGAGACAAAGCACAGCCAGCCATCCAGCAGCGCTGCAGCAAGTGGGCCTGCCACACTAACTGGAGACCAGGAAGCTGGTCCATCAGGTGTTCCCCTTTCCCAGTCCTCTGCCACTGCCCCTTTTTTGGGGGGCTCCTCCCGGCAGTGGCAGAGGGCATCAGACAGGTCCCTCATGCCTGAGTTTTTGCACTTGAGCTCGGTTTTTCACAGAGGACTCAAGGCTTTGGGTGACCGAATGGATATTTCACTTAGCCAAATGAATACACGTATCCATGAGGTCACCAAAAGCCTTGACCAAGTAAAAGCCGACCTCCAGAGGCCAGCACATCTTTTTTTTTAACCAAATTGAGCAGGGCATGTCGGAACACCTTACTCCTGATCTCCAGCTTAGTGTCAAGCAGGCCTGCGATGCTGCTTACGTGCAGGCTATGCAGCAGAGTCGGTATTTTCAGCAGACAGTGTCTGCATATCCACCTGTGCCTTCACTATCATGATTAACCTTAATGCCGACCTCTGCTGCATACCACTGCATGGCCACCTCTATTCCTAGCACTGCAGGACACCACTACAGCACCACCACCATGCCGAGTGCAGTTGGACAGCCTACCGCCACCACCATGACAACCGCTGCTCCTGCTTGGACCTCCTCCACTGACACCATGATGCAGCAGGACCCTGGCATGGCCTTCCGTACCGCCACCACCACAATGCAGCAGGACCCTGGCATGGCCTTCCGTACCACCACCACCACGATGCAGCAGGACCCTGGCATGGCATTCCATACCGCCACCACCACAATGCAGCAGGACCCTGGCATGGCCTTCCTTTCTACAAGCACTATGGACTCTGGCATGGCTGCACGCTCTATGAGCACTATGGACTCTGGCATGGCTGCACGCTCTACGAGCACTATGGACTCTGGCATGGCTGCACACTCTACGAGCACTATGGACTCTGGCATGGCTGCACGCTCTACGAGCACTATGGACTCTGGCATGGCTGCATGCTCTACGAGCACTATGGACTCTGGCATGGCTGCATGCTCTATGAGCACTATGGACTCTGGCATGGCTGCACGCTCTACGAGCACTATGGACTCTGACACAGTGCAGCCGAACCCTGACAGGTCACCCACCACGACCATGGCAAGACATATGAGCCCACCGAGGCTTCCCAGAACCCGGCTATCCCAAGAAAAAAAAAAATAGCGAACTCTTAGTATTCCTCCCCCTTCACCTCCCAGTGTGTCTGTAATGTCAGGCTTGTCTCACCCTTCCAGTGCGTCTCAAGCCTCTCATGTGTCAAGCACCATCCCCGAACTACCAGACCCAACTAGTTTAATTGCCCCTTCTCCTGCCACCTCTGCATCGTCCACGGTTAGCCAGGCCTCAGTGCTTCACACCCCCTGTTTACATCACTCTACCCCAAGCCGGCGCAGTAAATAAATATTTTTGCTGTTAATAAATAAATACATTTTTTTGACCCAATTATGTTTGGTTTATTGTGTCAACACACATTGTGCGCCAGGAAACTTCGCCACACACATTATTTTTGGGCGACATCATATCTCCAGTTGTTAGCAAATAAAAGACTGCAGCTATGTGTGTCTTTAGTATAAAGATGTGAGGTTGGCCCAAAAATTCATTGATGTGTTATCTCCATAATCTCTTCCTTCTGCTTAGTCTGTGACTAGTGTTGCAGTCTGAAGAGAAAATGGCGGAAATACAATGCAGAACTATACACAACAGGTCAGGTGTCAAAAAACTCATTAGTTTGGACACCTGACCTGGTGAGTAGAGAACTGCCTTGTATAAGCTCCATTTTCTCTTCTGTGTACGTCATCTATTCCACACAAAGTGAAGGGACGATGGTGGTCATACACGGCATATCTATGCTCACCTGCACAGGTGTCAGAAATAGTGAATTCATGAGGCTGTTATATGTGCATCATGAATTCATTATTTTGTACACCTGACTTGATGAGTATAGATCTCTTTAGTGTGACAGTCATTGTCTCTTCAGTCTGCGTCCAATGGATACTGCTGAACAGAATCAGGATGCAATGACGTCAACAAGCTTACCACTAAAACAACATGGCTGCCGTCACACTAGCAGTATGTGGTCAGTGTTTTATATCCGTATTTGTAAGCCAAAATAAGGAGTGGAACAATTAGAGGTAAATTATGATATTATATACGAGAAAGCATCAAAAAACAATGAACAAAAAGGAAAATCAAAAACCGTGTAACATGTTGTCCCTTTAAAACAATATATATTTTATTCAGAGATAATTTAAAAAATACCACTTCCCAGTGAACACAGAAAAATGGAATACATAAACGAATCCACTAGTGCACTTTTCCTCACAGATAGCCCTACACTCGCCTGCTATCCCTTCCTAGCAGTGGAGGTTGGCACCCTGATAGAAATTTTGGCGCCCCCACTCCGCGACGGCTGACATCTGCTACCCCTGTTAATGTAACTAGTCAGCTATAGGAGGGAAAACAATAAGCAATAAAAAGAAATGAAGGAAGATGTTGGGTAGAGAAAAACTAAGGTGCACACAAAAAACCTATATACCGTCCTCCCTCAATGACATCCCATATTGAGCCAAGAGACACTAGAAAAAATATATATATATACTAGTGTGTGGAGCCAAACAAATCATATGCTCCCAGCGTTTCAGTATAACGGTCCCATTATGCACCAGCAAGGGATATAACTATGTGCATCAATGGCGAGATGACAGTGGGAGGACAGGTACAAAGTGACTAAAGACCTGGTTTAGTCTAAGATAGACAAAGTGCATGGCAGCACCCCCTTGGCAAACAGATCAATGTATTTCAGAATGTAAAACGATGTAACACATCTCAGTATAGCTACAAGTGTCACTAAGTACACAGTAATAATATGATGCCATACTGGTACAAAATCCTGAAGGAATATTTCGAGCTACACACTAGATGAACTGAACAATACCCAGTGGGCTCTAATGACCAGTGGTAGGTACTCATACACATGCACAGTCAGATAGACAAAAATGGATGATTTCAACAACAGCCAGTGAAAAGGGTGTTAACCCAAAAAAAAACAGACACTTAGCTGTTATAACGCCCCGACGCGTTTCCCCGTCATACGGTTCCTCAGGGGGCAAAGATGATGATAAACCGGAGGTCATAGATACAGGTGCCCTGATGCCCAGGCATTAACATACTAACTAGCACCTCTGCCTTTATCACCCACTCCTGGTTTTGGATTAGAAATACTGATATTAAATACAGAACAAATACTGCTAGTTTTAGGACAGCCTTGGTTTGTAGAGGAAATACATAGGAGACACGGTCAACACAACCAAAACTAAAGTTTATTAATGAGAAATATTATCATTTAACCCTGCTGTTCTGTTCGCATTTGCTATACACTTGTACTGTTCCCGGGTCAATATGACCCGTCCTATTAATTCTTGATTTTTAGCTACTCTAAGTGTCTTATTTGAATACTTTTTTTCATTATTATACTGTATGTGAACATGGTTGATCATAAACAAATGAAAAATTTAAACTTAATAAGGGCCGCACTTAGTAACCCGATGTTTACCCTGGTTACCGTTGTAAATGTAAAAAAACAAACACTACATATTTACATTCCCGATGTCTGGTCAGGTCCCTCGCCTTCAGCTTCCCGCACTGACTGGTGAGCGCCGGCCAGCCGTAAAGCACAGCACAGCGGTGACGTCACTGCTGT
The DNA here is from genome assembly GCF_032444005.1 of Ranitomeya imitator. Classification (NCBI taxonomy): domain Eukaryota; kingdom Metazoa; phylum Chordata; class Amphibia; order Anura; family Dendrobatidae; genus Ranitomeya; species Ranitomeya imitator. The sequence goes on along the minus strand of NC_091286.1, from coordinate 322,822,329 downwards.
ACTTTACGGCTGGTTCTCAGTCAGTGCTGGAAGCTGAAGGCGAGGGACCTGACCAGACACCGGGAATGTAAGCATGTAGTGTTTGTTTTTTTACATTTACAACGGTAACCAGGGTAAACATCGGGTTACTAAGCGTGGCCCTGCGCTTAGTAACCCGATGTTTACCCTGGTTACCCGGGGACTTCAGGATCGTTGGTCGCTGGAGAGCTGTCTGTGTGACAGCTCTCCAGCGACCAAACAGCGACGCTGCAGCGATCGACATCGTTGTCGGTATCGCTGCAGCGTCACTTAGTGTGACGGTACCTTTAGAGTTCAACAAGCAGTAATATGATGTTGATGATGATGACGACCAGTTAGAAGTTAAACAGGGTAAGAGGAGAACTTGAGGCTTTCTTTGATTGCTGGCTGGCTTGCTCTTCCCAAATTAACAGATAATATACCGGTAACTTCCGTGCTCATGGAGAGCTGTAGTTTCTAGTTTATGTGAACCTGGACATCCACAGCTAATTCTGTTGTTGCAGACTGCTGAAGATTTGTCTGGCAGCAATGAGCAAAAGAAATCCTACACATGAGACTCCTGCATGTACCATTCACAAACACCACAAATAGAGCTTTAAAGCACTGTTGGGCTTTCTCTATTAACAGTAGGAGCACTTGTTCTAGAGCCACTTGCAGAAGACCAGATTTTGCGCCAGTCAATATGTTAGCCACACATCGCCTTTGCTGTGCATTGCCAAAGTCAACACCCTTGTCCACTTATAATATTATCCTTTTGGCACCACTATCTGGTTTCCAGATCATCTTTCTTGACTCTGGCGGCAGTTGTCTCAATGAAGAAAATAACCTGAGCTACTTGTTCTTACTTCTAATTCTCAAGATTTGCTAGTGGTAAGAGTGCTACCACCACTGCCTATCACCGTGGCTTGCAGAGCCAGAAACACCACTCAGTATTTTTATTGTGACCTCAATTTCCTTTAGCCAAGTATAAAGGCTGACTGTTCATCTCTTCCAATTAATCAACTTGAAGAAGTTATTCTGGTGAAATATCTTCCTTAGCCCCTGGGGTGCTGTGTGTTAGCGGACTATGGGGCAGAACGGGTACAGTTGTCATTGACAGAATTGAAATTCTGCTATATATAACATTAAATGTTATGGCAGCAGAGGTTAACTGAGCAGAATAGCTTACTCAAGCTGATAGTGTCACCATCAGAAATAACATCTTCTGGTTGTGAGAAGATTGATGTGGCATAGATTCCATTATACCGTTCACATCCTAACCACTAATATGATTGCCACAGTCAAATGGATTAACGTGTGACCTGCATTTGGTACTACTAAAGAAGGGATGGCTGTTGCTGCTGCTGCTAGTGGCTCCTACATTTTCTGTTATTGCATAGGTTTCTTTTCTCACACTACTATGTCCATTTCCATCACCATGATTAGATAATCTCTAATCACAACCAATGCAAGCTGACGTTTCGGTGCTCACAGGGGTTATCGCCAAGCTTTCCACAAAACCAGAACAGCAGAAAAAAACTCTATTTTATAATGATATACAGTGGGTGCGGAAAGTGTTCAGACCCCTTTAAAATGTTCACCCTGTTTCATTGCAGCCATTTGGCAAATTCTTATAAAAAGTTCATTTTTTTCTGATTAATGTACACTCTGCATGCCATCTTGACTGAAAAAAAACTGAAATGTAGACATTTTTGCAAATTTCTTAAAAAAGAAAAACTTAAATGTCTAATGGCCATAAGTATTCAGACCCTTTGCTCAGACACTCATATTTAAGTCACATGTTGTCCATTTCCTTGTCATCCTCCTTGAGATGCTTCTACTCCTTCAGTGGAGTTCAGCTGTGTAAAACTAAACTGATACTACTTGATATGGAAAGGTACACACTTGTCTATATAAGACCTCACAGCTCACAGTGCATGTCAGACCAAATGAGAATCATGAGGTCAAAGGAACTGACCAAGGAGCTCAGAGACATAATTGTGGCAAGGAACACATCTGACCAAGGTTACAAAAGAATTTCTGCAATATTTAAGGTTTCTAAGAGCACAGTGGCCTCCATAATCCTTAAATGGAAGAAATTTGAGACCACCAGAAGTCTTCATAGACCTGGCCGTCCAGCCAAACTGAGCAATCGTGGGAGAAGAGCCTTGGTGAGAAAGGTAAAGAAGAACCACAAGATCACTGTGGCTGAGCTGCACAGATGCAGTAGGGTGATGGGATAAAGTTTCACAAAGTCAACCATCACTGCAGCCCTCCAACAGTAGGGCCTTTATGGCAGAGTGGCCCAACAGAAGCCTTTTTTCAGTGCATATGAAAGCCAGAATAGAGTTTGCTAAAAAATACATGAAGGACTCCCATACAATGAGAAATAAGATTCTCTGGTTTGATGAGACAAAAATAGAACTTCTACCAGATTGCTCTGGACCTCAGACTTAGCTGAAAATTCACCTTCCAACAAGACAATGACCCTAAGCACACAGCTAAAATAACAAAGGATGACTTCAGAACAGCTCTGTGACCAATCTTGTCTGGCCTAGCTAGAACACTGACCTAAAACAATTGAGCATCTCTGGAGAGACCTGAAAATGACTGTCCACCAACGTTCACCATCCAGCCTGACGGGACTGGAGAGGATCTGCATGGAAGAATGGCAGAGGATCCCTAAATCCAGGTGTGAAAAACTTGTATCATTCCAAAGAAGACTCATGGCTGTACTAGCTCAAAAGGATGCTTATACTCAATACTGAGCAATGGGTTTGAATACTTATGACCATGTGATATTTCAGTTTTTCTTTTTTAATAAATTTGCAAAAATTTCTAAATTTATGTTGTTTTTTTTCAGTCAAGATGGAGTGCAGAGTGTACAATAATGAGAATAAACATGAAATTTTTGGATTTACCAGATTGCTGCAATGAAACAAAGAGTTAAATATTTAAAGGGGTCTGAATACTTTCCGTACTCATTGTATACATCTTAGAGCCTGGGTGTCTAACCTTGAGGGCATTGTGATGATGTCATTTAGTAGCTGTCAACTTAGATCCCTTTCATTTGTAGAGGTTCCAAATTGTACATAAAATCCCAACCCAGGGACTCTCAATTAATGCTGACTTTATAAATTCTGTGTAATGAACGTTTATTTATTTATTATTTAACTTTCTAAAATGACACTCGCTACACTGCCTTATTTTATCATTTTACTAGACTGGAGATAAGCTTTAAATCAACATAGAATTTAAGTAAGCATTAAAATTCCCCTGAAGCTGCAGACTAACAGTTGAATTTTTAATGTGATTGAATTACACATATAACGTGAACAGAGGTGATTTAGTAATTGAGATCTGCTGAAGTTAAACTAATGAAAGAAAATTGGTGAAAAATATTTCCTGAGCTTTTGCTTTTAAACCCTGATATGCATTTTAAATTTATAATCCTTAGCTTCATATTCGTGATTTTTTTTATTCTGATGTTATAAAATTTCCCTGCGTGCATGCATCATGTACACAAATATAATTCAATAACGAATGTAAGCATCCAAGGGGGATGCTTACTTTCGTTGTTGAATTATATTTGTGTACATGATGCATGCACGCAGGGAAATTTTAATGATATCTATAAGAAAGTCCTTACTGAGAGCTGGAAGAGCCGGGAAAAATATATAAACAATCCTCTTATCAAGCTGAGACTGAAGTTTATTCTGAGATTTCGCAGCAGGGCAGCACATGGATAGTCAGTGAAATAAAGCATACAAGCATGAACAGGAGTTCAGACAAACAAAGTAACGCTGGGACATTTGGCGGTGGTCTGGCCCTAGCTTGACCATGGTGTGGCACTGCAGCAGAATGGCCCCGAACAACAGTAACAGGGGCTTTTTATACATGATGCAGACAAAGAAAGCACATTGCAGCAAAAAGGGCGTATACATGATAACATCATACGGCAGAGAAAAACATACATAATAATAATAATCTTTTATTTTACATATTCCTCAGTGCTTTACAGTTTTGCACTCATTATCATCACTGTCCCCGATGGGGCTCACAATCTAGAATCCCTATCAGTATGTCTTTGGAATGTGGGAGGAAACCGGAGTGCCCAGAGGAATCCCACGCAAACACGGAGAGAACATACAAACTCTTTGCAGATGTTGTCCTGGGTGGGATTAGAACTACTGCGCCACCAACACATATATTCACAGACAAAACAATGGTTAAATGTAATGACTTTGAGGCTATTTACGCCAAACTCCATTAGAGCTCGTAAATTGCCATGTTTCTCTTAGTAACTGTCATTGTTCACTTAATACACTTATTTATTACCATATGTTTACCCTTTTTCTATTCAATTAACCCGTGTGTGTATGCCAGCTATACCTGCAAATGGCCAGGATCTCATCTGGTGTCTCCAATCTATTTATTTATGACTTTTAGAAGTATATCTTATTAGCCTTTTAGAAGCAGAATTAGTTTGTTTATAACTTAGCACAAGATGGCTGCTAGAGCCAACATGGCTGTTCAGTATATTATGACTGACCATTCTCTTACGATTGTAGGGGTTGTACTCGCTCAGGTGCGACGGCTGACAATCAGGAGGCACGTTCCATTAAAAGTTCACAGGGTTTATTGCTCCATAAACCACATAGTAAATAACAGAAAACAAATAGCCTTTAGCTCAGGAAAAGAAAATACAAGTGTCCAGTTCTTCAGGCTCAGTCGTGGAGCCTTAACACACTCTGGAGGCTTTCACCTCCACACACACACCTCCTGTGTTAAGCATTAGCCTTTCTTTTATAAATCTAACCACTCCCAGGAACCCAACACATGATTAGACATGTGGTTATGACATCACCACAGGTCCTGAAATACATATAGATAGGCATGGTTATGCCCCTTACCCAGGGGTGAGGTATATGGGCGGTCAGACCCTCCCATTGCTTTATGTGCATTAAAGAAAACACTCCGGGTTACATCATAGCGACAAGCCATCTATGTGACACATACCTCCCGTCAACTATACAACCTTTAGCCACACTACATACTTCTCCCTCTGCCTAAAGCCGTGGGGCTTGGCACTTTCCTCCACTAGACAAGGGATTCTTGAGAGGGCATCAGCATTACCGTGCAGCCTCCCGGCCCTATGTTCCACATGGAAACTGAAGTCCTGCAGGGCTAAGAACCAACAGGTGACCCTAGCATTTCTACCCTTTGTTTCCTTCATCCATCTTAGTGGGGCATGGTCAGATATCAGTCTAAACTTACATCACAGCAGATAGTACCGTAACGTGTCCACCGCACACTTTATGGCCAAACACTCCTTCTCTACGACTGAGTAATTCCTTTCACACGAGGACAGCTTCCTACTCAGATAGAGAACAGGATGCTCCTCCCCATGTATCTCTTGGGAAAGGACTGATTCTACCCCAACATCTGAGGCATCTGTCTGAAGAATAAACTCTTTCTTAAAGTCTGGTGCCATCAGAACGGGTCCCTTTCAATTCTTGGAAGGCTGACCCTTTCTCTTCGGACCATTTAACCATTACTGATTTTGTCCCCTTTAGAAGATCAGTCAGAGGTGCAGCCACCATGGCGAAGTTTGGGATAAACCTCCTGTAATATCCCACGATCCCCAGGATGGCTTTAACTTGCTTTTTGGAGAGTGGTTTTGGCCATGTTTGAAATGCCTCCACTTTACTGATTTGGGGTTTTATTTCTCCACGACCCACTACATATCCCAGGTACTTAGCTTCTTCCTTACCTAAGGCTCACTTCTTCGGGTTTATTGTAAACCCCATCTCCCTTAGAGCATCAAACACTGCTTGAACTTTTTTCAGATGAGTCTCCCAGTCCGGGCTAAAGATGACGATATCATCCAAGTACGCAGCAGCGTATGGCTTATGGGGTGCAAGGATTCTATCCATAGCCCTCTGGAAGGTCGCCGGAGCTCCCTGTAGGCCAAATGGCATCCGGACATACTGGAAGCATCCATCTGGTGTAGAAAACGCCGTCTTCTCCTTGGCTTCCTGTGCCATGGGGACCTTCCAATACCCTTTCGTCAAATCCAAGGTGGTTATATACCTGGCGAGCCCAAGTCCTTCGATGAGCTCATCAACACGTGGCATGGGATATGCATCGAACTTGGAGACCTCATTCAACTTCCGATCGTCGTTGCAAAACCTCCACTCCCCATCAGGTTTTGGGACCAGGACAATTGGGCTCGACCAACCGCTCTTGGATTCCTCAATGACTCCAAGCTTTAACATATGCTCCAACCTCCTTGGAGATTACTTCTCGATGGGCCTCAGGAATTCGATAGGGCTTCACGTTCACCCGCACATGTGGCTCTGTCAGGACCTCGTGCTCTACAACCTTCGTGCACCCTGGCAACTCTGAAAACAGGTCGCTGTTCTTCTGGAGTAACTACCGGCACTGCTGTTTCTGGGCCTTTGATAGTGTCTCTGCTATAGTACCGCCTCCAACCTCACCTTCTGGGTTGCTGAGCAAAGATGGAGTTACTACCGGCAAACTATCTTGCCATGGCTTGATGAGGTTGACATGCTATACTTGGATTGGTTTCTGTCTTCCTGGTTGGTGAATTTTATAGTTTACCTCACCAAGCTTCTCGACCACCTCATATGGCCCTTGCCATTTGGCCAAGAACTTGCTCTCCACTGTCGGAACTAACATAAGAACTTGGTCTCCCGGATTGAACTGCCTAACTCTTGCAGACCGGTTGTAGACCCTGGCCTGAGCTTCTTGTGCCTGGCGGAGGTGTTCTTTCACGATAGGCATCACCTTTGCAATCCTCTGCTACATCTGGGCCACATGCTCAATGACGCTTCTGTGGGGCGTGACTTCGGCTTCCCAGGTTTCCTTGGCTATATTCAGGAGACCTAGCAGATGTCGGCCATACAGAAGCTCGAACGGTGAGAACCCTGTGGAGGCCTGTGGAACTTCATGAATGGAAAACATCAGATATGGTAGGAGACAGTCCCAGTTTCTACCATCTTTCTCTATGGCTTTCCTCAGCATGCTCTTCAGTGTCTTTTTAAATCTCTCAACAAGGCCATCTGACTCAGGATGGTACACCGAAGTCCTCAACTGGGAGATTTTCAGGACTTTGCATAACTCCCTCATCACCTTGCTCATGAAAGGTGAGATTTTCAGGACTTTGCATAACTCCCTCATCACCTTGCTCATGAAAGGTGTCCCCTGGTCAGTCAGGATCTCCTTCGGCAAACCTGTCTGGGAAAACACATGGACCAGCTCGCGGGCTATACTCTTCGAGGAAGAATTTCTCAGGGGAATTGCCTCAGGATAGCATGTGGCATAGTCCAGGATGAGTAATATATACTGATGGCCCCAGGCTGATTTAACTGAGGGACCGACCAAGTCCATGGCAATTCTTTTCGGCACCTCAATAATGGACAATGGCACAAGAGGGCTCCGGAAATGAGGAGTGGGGGCAGTTAACTGACATGTAGGGCAGGACCTGCAATAGTTCACTATTTCCCGGTGACACCCAGGCCAATAGAACCTCTGCACAACCCATTCCTGCATTTTTTCCACCCTTAGGTGTCCACCCAAGATGTGTGAATGGGCCATGTCCAACACCTTCCCTCTATATGGACCCGGCACTACCAACTGCTCTACCAACTCCTCCCTTATTTTCGTGACCCGGTGCAACAACTCGCCACTCATCAGAAAATAGGGAAATCTTGTGTCTGCCCCTGGCTCCTGTACAACCCCATTAATAACTGTGACATTATTAAAGGCTTCCCTCAGAGTGGGGTCCCTATGTTGGGCAGTCACAAAATTTTCACCGGTCAATCCTAACTCCAGAATGTCAGATGCAGGGGACACTTCCTCCTCATCCCCTACCAGGACACAAAAAGGAAACCTGTCTGTCTCTGGGTGTAGCAATACCTTTTTAGGGTTCATTGGTTCCCTACTCTTGCTAGCGACCTCAGAACCCTTTCCCCACAAATCCCAAACAAACAGAAATCCCGGTCAATAATTATAGGGTGCAACAAGTTCCAAACAACGCCGACTTCATGGGACTCAGGGCCACATGCCATTTCAATATCCACCCTGGCCATAGGGTAGTCCTTTGCATCACCATGTATGCATCGCACGCCAACCTTCTTTCCCTGGAGCAGGTGGAGAGGAAAAGTGGCCCTCACCAGGGTCACTAAGCTCCCCGAGTCTAACAGCGCCGTTGCTGCTCAACCGTTCACCTTTACGGGACATGCTTGAGGCCCCTCATTGGGCGGAGAGCTCACACTGCAGGCTGGATATGCATAGTATGAACTAAGGCGTCCCATGCTGCAGTCCATCTGCTCAGTGGTCTGGGAACAACGAACAGCTATATGTCCTGGCCCGTGGCACCTTTAGCAAATAATATCACCCGTAGTGACCTTGGGCACCACTCCCCCCGCCCTTTGTGACCTTGGACGCCCCACCCCTTTTTGGGACTCGGCCCCCTTCTGGGACTCCCAGTATGCCTTCCGAAGGAGCCTTCCATCCCTTGGTATCTCTCAACCATTCCGATCAGCTCGTTGGCATTCTGGGGATCACCCTGGGCAACCCAAGTCTGTATGGACCTCGGGAGGGAATGCACAAACCGATCTATCACCACTCGTTCTACCATCTGTGCAGGTGTAGAGGTCTCTGGCTGCAGCCATTTCTGGACCAGGTGCAACAGGTCAAACATTTGGGAGCGAGGCGGTTTGTCCCGGTGATAGGCCCAGCAGTGAATTCGCTGTGCCCTGACAGTCAGTGTCACCCCCAAACGTGCGTGAATCTCGGCATTCAGTTTGTGATACTCCTTGCCATCCTGCAAGGTCAAGTCATAGTACGCCTTCTGGGGTTCTCCTGTCAGGTATGGCGCCAGTACCTCTGCCCACTGCTCTGGCAGAAGTTTTTCCCTCTCAGCGACCCTCTCAAACACTGTCAGGAAGGCCTCAACATCATCCATGGGGGTCATTTTCTGCAATGCGCGTCTTACCATCTTCCGAACGTGGGTGTCATCAGTCAGACCTTGTCCTGCCCTGGAAGGCGGTTGCCAGAAGCTGCATCTGCTGCCGTTGCTCCTGCTGGCTCTGTTGTATCTGCTGCAGCAACAGCCTGTTGGTCTTTTGCTGTTGTGACTGCGACTGGACCAAGTGTTTCAGAAGGTCCTCCATTTTCCCCGGCAATGCTTGCTGGCTTGCAACAGACTTGACCCAGGACATTCAGTAACAGACTTACGTCTCCGCTGGGAACTCTGCCCGCACGTCTTCCACCAATTGTAGGGGTTGTACTCGCTCAGATGCGACGGCTGACACTCAGGAGGCACGTTCCATTAAACGTTCACAGGGTTTATTGCTCCATAAACCACATAGTAAATAACAGAAAACAAATAGCCTTTAGCTCAGGAAAAGAAAATACAAGTGTCCAGTCCTTCAGGCTTAGTCCTGAAGCCTTAACACACTCTGGAGGCTTTCACCTCCACACACACACCTCCTGTGTTAAGCATTAGCCTTTCTTTTATAGATCTAACCACACCCAGGAACCCAACACATGATTAGACATGTGGTTATGACATCACCACAGGTCCTGAAATACATATAGATAGGCATGGTTATGCCCCTTACCCAGGGGTGAGGTATATAGGTAGTCAAACCCTCCCATTGCTTTATGTGCATCAAAGAAAACACTCCGGGTTACATCACAGCGACAAGCCATCTATGTGACATACCTCTAGTCAACTATACAACCTTTAGCCACGCTACACAATATTTACATAGTATAATGCCTCAACTGTATACCCACTCCCAGTTTTATATATTTATATATATATTGTAAGGATTTCACTCACTCAGCTGCGACGGCTGACACTCAGGAGACGTGTTCCTTTAAAGTTCACTGGGTTTATTGCTTCATAAACCATGTGGCAAATAACAGAAAGCAAAATGGGCCTTTGGTTCAGGCAAAGAAAAGCAAGTGTCCAGTTCATCCGGCTCAGTCCTGAAGCCGTAACACACTCAGGAGGGTTTCACCTCCACACATATCTGCTGTGTAAATTATTAGCCAGTCTTATAAAGAGCTAACCCCACCCAGTAACCCATCACATGATTAGCCATGTGGTCTGACATTACCACAGGTCCTGAAACACATATACAAGATTATGTGCAAGAAAGGAATACTCCGGGCTACATTACAGCAATCAGGCACTTATGTGGCACATACCTCCCATCGACCACAAACCCTTTAGCCATGCTACATACCTCCCCCCTCTGCCTAAAGCCGTGGGGCTTGGCACTTTCCCCCACTAAACAAGGGATTCTCGATAGGGCATCCGCATTACCGTGCAGCTTTCCGGCCCTATGTTCCACATGGAAACTGAAGTCCTGCAGGGCTAAGAACCAACGGGTGACTCTAGCATTTCTTCCTTTCGTTTCTCTCATCCACCTAAGCGGGGCATGGTCAGATACCAGTCTAAATTTACGTCCCAGCAGATAGTACCGCAATGTGTCCACTGCCCATTTTATGGCCAAGCACTCCTTCTCAACGACTGAGTAGTTCTTTTCAGATGAGGACAGCTTCCTACTCAGATAGAGAACAGGATGCTCCTCCCCATGTAGTTCTTGGGAAAGGACTGCTCCCACCCCAACATCTGAGGCATCTGTCTGAAGAATAAACTCTTTCTTGAAGTTTGGGGCCATCAGAACGGGTTGCTTACACAAAGCGTTTTTCATTTCTTGGAAGGCTGACTCTGTTTCTTCGGACCACTTAACCATTACTGATTTTGTCCCTTTTAGCAGGTCAGTCAGAGGCGCAGCCATCGTGGCGAAGTTTGGGATGAACCTCCTGTAATATCCCACGATTCCCAGGAAGGCTTTAACTTGTTTCTTGGAAACTGGTTTTGGCCATGTTTGGATTGCCTCCACTTTATTGATTTGGGGTTTTATTTCTCCATGACCCACTATGTATCCAAGGTACTTAGCTTCTTCTTTACCCAAGGCGCACTTCTTCGGGTTTATAGTAAATCCGGCCTCTCTTATAGCATCCAACACCGCTTGGACTTTCTCCAGATGACTCTCCCAGTCCGGGCTAAAGATGACGATATCATCTAGGTACGCAGCAGCGTAGGCCTTATGGGGTGCAAGGACTCTATCCATAGCCCTCTGGAAGGTCGCCGGAGCTCCCTGTAGGCCAAACGGCATCCGGGCATATTGGAAGCATCCATCAGGTGTCGAAAAGGCCGTCTTCTCCTTGGCTTCCTGTGCCATGGGGATCTGCCAATACCCCTTTGTCAAATCCAAGGTGGATATATATCTGGCGTGCCCAAGCCTTTCGATGAGCTCATCAATACGGGGCATGGGATAAGCGTCGAACTTGGAGACTTCATTCAACTTCCGATAGTCGTTGCAAAACCTCCACTCTCCATCAGGTTTTGGGACCAGGACAATTGGGCTCGACCAACCGCTCTTGGATTCCTCAATGACCCCAAGCCTCAACATACGCTCCACTTCCTTGGAGATAACTTCTCGACGAGCCTCAGGAATACGATAAGGTTTCACATTCACCCGCACATGTGGCTCTGTTAGGACCTCGTGCTCTATGACCTTCGTGTATCCTGGCAATTCTGAAAACAGGTCCCTGTTTTTCTGGAGTAACTCCCGGCACTGCTGTTTCTGGGTCTTTGATAGCGTCTCTGCTATAGTAACCGCTCCAACCTCACCTTCTGGGTTGCTTAACAATGATGGAGTTGCTGTCGGCTCTCTATCTTGCCATGGCTTGATGAGGTTGACATGGTAAACTTGGAATGGTTTCCGTCTTCCTGGTTGGTGAATTTTATAATTTACCTCACCAAGTTTCTCGACAACCTCATATGGCCCTTGCCATTTAGCCAAGAACTTGCTTTCCACCGTTGGAACTAACACAAGAATTCGGTCTCCCGGATTGAACTGCCTCACTCTTGCAGACCGGTTGTAGACCCTGGCTTGAGCTTCTTGTGCTTGGAGAAGGTGTTCTTTCACGATAGGCATCACCTTTGCAATCCTCTGCTGCATCAGGGCCACATGCTCAATGACGCTTCTGTGGGGTGTGACTTCGGCCTCCCAGGTTTCCTTGGCTATATCCAGGAGTCCTCGTGGATGTCGGCCATATAGAAGCTCAAACGGTGAGAACCCTGTGGAGGCCTGTGGAACTTCATGAATGGAAAACATCAGATAGGGTAAGAGACAATCCCAGTCTCTACCGTCTTTCTCTATAGCTTTTCTCAGCATGCTCTTTAGGGTCTTGTTAAACCTCTCAACAAGGCCATCTGACTGGGGATGGTACACCGAGGTCCTCAACTGGGAGATCTTCAGGGCTTTGCATAACTCCCTCATCACCTTGCTCATGAAAGGTGTACCCTGGTCAGTCAGGATCTCCTTTGGCAGACCTGTCCGGGTAAAGACATGGACCAACTCGCGGGCTATGCTTTTTGAGGAAGAATTTCTCAAGGGAATTGCCTCAGGATAGCGTGTGGCATAGTCCAGGATGACTAATATATACTGATGGCCCCGAGCTGATTTAACTAAGGGACCGACCAAGTCCATGGCAATTCTCTCGAACGGTACCTCAATAATGGGCAGTGGCACAAGGGGGTTCCGGAAATGAGGAGTAGGAGCAGTTAGCTGACATGTAGGGCAGGATCTGCAATAGTTCACTATTTCCCGGTGACACCCAGGCCAATAGAACCTCTGCACAACCCGTTCCTGCGTTTTTTCCACCCCCAGGTGTCCACCCAAGATGTGTGAATGGGCCATGTCCAACACTTTCCGTCTATACGGACCCGGCACTATCAACTGCTCTACCAACTCCTCCCGTATTTTCGTGACACGGTACAACAACTCCCCCCTCAACAGAAAATGGGGAAATCTTGTGTCTGCCCCCGGCTCCTGTACCACCCCGTCAATAACTGTGACATTATTAAAGGCTTCCCTCAGAGTGGGGTCCCTATGTTGGGCAGTCCCAAAATTTTCACCGGTAACTTCTAACTCCAGAATGTCAGATGTAGGGGATACTTCCTCCTCATCCCCAACCAGAACACAAAAAGGAAAACTGTCTGCCTCTGGGTGTGGTGATACCCTTCCAGGGTTCACTGGTTCCCTGCCAGGGAGCTCAGAACCATTTCCCCACAAATCCCAAAACAAACAGAAATCCCGGCCAATAATTATAGGGTGCAACAAGTCCTGAACCACGCCGACTATGTGGGACTCAGTGCCACATGCCGTTTCAATGTCCACCCTAGCCATAGGGTAGTCCTTTGCATCACCATGTATGCAGCGCACTCCGACCTTCTTTCCTGGGAGCAGGTGGAGAGGAAAAGTGGCCCTCACCAGGGTCACTAGGCTCCCCGAGTCTAATAGTGCCGTTACTGCTCGACCGTTCACCTTTACGGGACACGCTTGAGGTCCCTCGTTGGATGGAGAGTTCACACTACAGGCTGGATACACATAGTATGAACAACGGCGTCCCATGCTGCAGTCCATCTGCTCAGTGGTTTGGGAACAACGGGCAGCTATATGTCCTGGCTTGTGGCACCTCCAACAAATAATATCACCCGTGGGGACCTTGGGCACCACCTCCCCCGCCCTTTGTGACCTTGGACGCACCACCCCTTTTTGGGACTCAGCTGCCTTCTGGGACCCCCAGTACGGCATGGGCTGCCTCCAGAAGGAGCCTTCCAACCCTTGGTATCTCTCAACCAGTCCGATCAGCTCGTCGGCATTCTGGGGATCACCCTGGGCAACCCAAGACTGTATAGGCCTCGGGAGGGAATGGACAAACCGATCCATCATCACCCGTTCTACCATCTGTGCAGGCGCAGAGGATTCTGGCTGCAGCCATTTCTGGACCAGGTGCAACAGATCAAACATTTGGGAACGAGGTGGTTTGTCCCGGTGATAGCCCCAGGAGTGAACTCGCTGTGCCCTGACAGTCAGTGTCACCCCCAAACGTGCGAGAATCTCGGCTTTCAATTTGTGATACTCTTTGGCATCCTGCAAGGTCAAATCATAGTACGCCTTCTGGGGTTCTCCCGTCAGGTATGGCGCAAGTACCTCTGCCCACTGCTCTGGCGGAAGTTTTTCCCTCTCAGCGACCCTCTCAAACACCGTCAGGAAGGCCTCAACATCATCCCCGGGAGTCATTTTCTGCAATGCGCGTCTTACCGTCTTCCGGACGTGGGTGTCATCAGCCAAACCTGGGGTTGGGGCGCTCGCCTTGCCCTGGATGGCGGTTGCCAGAAGCTGCATCTGCTGCTGATGCTCCTGCTGGCTCTGCTGCATCTGCTGCCGTTGCTCCTGCTGACTCTGCCGTTGCTCCTGCTGACTCTGCCGTTGCTCCTGCTGGCTCTGTTGTATCTGCTGCATCAACAGCCTGTTGGTCTCTTGCTGCCTTTGCTCCTGCTGTGACTGCATCTGGACCAAGTGTTTCAGCAGGTCCTCCATTTTCTCCGGCAATGCTTGCTGGCTTGCAACAGCCTTGACCCAGGACATTCAAAAATAAACTCACGTCTCCGCTGGGAACGCTGCTCGCACGTCTCCACCAATTGTAAGGATTTCACTCACTCAGCTGCGACGGCTGACACTCAGGAGACGTGTTCCTTTAAAGTTCACTGGGTTTATTGCTTCATAAACCATGTGGCAAATAACAGAAAGCAAAATGGGCCTTTGGTTCAGGCAAAGAAAAGCAAGTGTCCAGTTCATCCGGCTCAGTCCTGAAGCCGTAACACACTCAGGAGGGTTTCACCTCCACACATATCTGCTGTGTAAAGGATTAGCCAGTCTTATAAAGAGCTAACCCCACCCAGTAACCCATCACATGATTAGCCATGTGGTCTGACATTACCACAGGTCCTGAAACACATATACAAGATTATGTGCAAGAAAGGAATACTCCGGGCTACATTACAGCAATCAGGCACTTATGTGGCACATACCTCCCATCGACCACAAACCCTTTAGCCATGCTACAATATATATTTGTAATGAAGAGAAATGCCGTCATCCATTTTCCTTTCCCCGCACCTCTCTGTATGCCTGCCGTCCCCAAGGACTTTGTTCATTGAAATCTTTTCTCATCCAATAAAGATCACAACTTCACAGCAAAGGGGTGAGTGCCGCATTTCTCTTCATTACAAATATTCTAATTATTGCAATATATATGCTGAGCACCAGTCACCCGTGATTTTGTGGAGCTGCATGCCAGCATCCACGTGGATCCACCGTCTTGGAGTGTACGCTTCCCTGGTGCTGTTCATTCATTTTTTTTCAATTGTGGATATATATATATATATATATATATATATGTACAGTTCAGACCAAAAGTTTGGACATACCTTCTCATTTAAAGATTTTTCTGTATTTTCATGACTATGAAAATTGTAAATTCACACTGAGGGCATCAAAACTATGAATTAACACATGTGGAATTATATACTTAACAAAAAAGTGTGAAACAACTGAAAATATGTCTTATATTCTAGGTTCTTAAAAGTAGCCAACTTTTGCTTTGATGACTGCTTTGGACACTCTTGGCATTCTCTTGATGAGCTTCAAGAGGTAGTCACCGGAAATGGTTTTCACTTCACAGGTGTGCCTTGTCAGGTTTAAAAAGTGGGATTTCTTGCCTTACAAATGGGGTTGGGACCATCAGATGTGTTGTGCAGAAGTCTGGTGGATGCACAGCTCAGTCAGTCCGAAAAATTGGGCAAACTTTGAAAGCCTCAGAAATCGCAGGTTATCAGCAGCTCAGATTAGAGACAAGGTCAATGCCACACAGAGTTCTAGCAGCAGACACATCTCTACAACAACTGTTAAGAAGAGACTTTGTGCAGCAGGTCTTCATGGTATAATAGCTGCTAGGAAGCCACTGCTAAGGACAGGCAAAAAGCAGAAGAGACTTGTTTGGGTTAAAAACACAAGGAATGGACATTAAACCAATGGAAATCTGTGCTTTGGTCTGATGAGTCCAAATTTGAGTTCTTTGGTTCCAACCACCGTGTCTTTGTGCGATGCAGAAAAAATGTGAACGGATGGACTCTACATGCCTGGTTCCCACCGTGAAGCATGGAGGAGGAGGTGTGATGGTGTGGGGGCGCTTTGCTGGTGACACTCTTGGGGATTTATTCAAAATTGAAGGCATACTGAACCAGCATGGCTACCACAGCATCTTGCAGCGGCATAGTATTCCATCCGGTTTGCGTTTAGCTGGGCCATCATTTATTTTTCAACAGGACAATAACCCCAAACACACCTCCAGGCTGTGTAAGGGCTATTTGACCAAGAAGGAGAGTGATGGGGTGCTACGCCAGATGACCTGGCCTCCACAGTCACCAGACCTGAACCCAATCGAGATGGTTTGGGGTGAGCTGGACCGCAGAGTGAAGGCAAAAGGGCCAACAAGTGCTAAGCATCTCTGGGAACTCCTTCAAGATTGCTGGAAGACCATTCCCGGTGACTACCTCTTGAAGCTCATCAAGAGAATGCCAAGTGTCATGGTCTGCTGAGTTTCTGGGATTAGGTGGTTTTAGGGTTAACTTGGATGGCCTCACTCTGGGATTTTGGGAGGCTTTTTATATCCTCATTGTGGAGCCATCCTCTGTCGCTTATACTCTGACTCTTGGCCGAGTGTGTGTGACCCTGTTGTGCCTGTATTTTGTGCCTGTGCTTTGTGCCTGTGCTAATTTATGCTTGTCTGGTTCTGATCTGGTTCTGTCCCCGTTTAGAGTTCTGTCTGTCCCTTTTGTACTGCGCTGCTATCTCTGTGTATGACTACTTGCTTACGTTCTGACTATTCTCTGCTCGTCCCTTCTGTACTGCGCCGCCCTCTCCGTGTCTGACCCCCGTTTGTACGACTTGAGTTTTCTTTTCCTCTATTTCAGGGTGCCTATAGAATCCTGCATTTATCTTCAATAGCAGGACGCTAAGCCCCGCCCCCCTGTGGTCACATGATCGTAGGTCCTTCTGTTTCCTTCTACCTTTAGCTCTCTGCGCAGGTCCTATCTGCCTGAGCTTTCCCTGTGCCATCTGACCCCGGGATCTCCCACAGTGTGGGTGAGTCACTCTGCTCAGCCGTGGCAGCACGCTGGTGCTGACAGGGTTCTGATACCAAGAGTGTGCAAAGCAGTCATCAAAGCAAAAGGTGGCTACTTTGAAGAACCTAGAATATGAGACATATTTTCAGTTGTTTCACTCTTTTGTATTAAGTATATAATTCCACATGTGTCAATTCATAGTTTTGATGCCCTCAGTGTGAATTTACAATTTTCATAGTCATGAAAATACAGAAAAATCTTTAAATGAGGTGTGTCCAAACTTTTGGTCTGTACTGTGTATATATATATATATATATATATATATACACATATATATATGTATGTATATATATATATATATATATATATATATATATATATATATATATATAAGAAAAGATGGTGGCAGCACACCGTTTGTAATGAAAAAGAGCTTATTTATTCAGCCCAGAAGGCTTTCCGGGCTGATTAAATAAGCTCTTTTTCACTACAAACGGTGTGCTGCCTCCATCTTTTCTTTTTTTATAATTGAGGTTTGGTACTTGCCTGGGGGGCTCTGCACCCGGACTTTTTCTTTGTGCTACTCTAATTCTCTCTCTCTCTCTCTCTCTCTCTCTCTCTCTCTCTCTCTCTCTCTATATATATATGCAGTGGGTACGGAAAGTATTCAAGCCCCTGTAAATTTTTCACTCTTTGTTTCATTGCGGCCATTTGGTAAATTCAAAAAAGTTCACATTTTTTTCCATCTTCATTACAAGACGTCCTCTTCTGATCTTCAGCCACGGCTCTGACCTTTCCGGCGCCTGCGCACTGCAGTACTTTGTCTGCCCTCAACAGGGCAGAGCAAAGTACGCCTGTGCCGGAGCCGTGGCTGAAGATCAGAAGAGGACGTCTTGTAATGAAGATGGGAGGCGCCGCAGCGGACCAGAGACGCCCATCCGACCTGACCAGCAGCGGGACCGCCCCTGGGTGAGTATAATATAACGTCTTTTTCTCCTCTTTCAGGTAACATCGGGGGCTTATCTACAGCATTACAGAATGCTGTAGATAAGCCCCTGATGACGGTGGGCTTACCTCACTCGCGATTTTCGGGGTGACAGGTTCCCTTTAAGTCACATGCTGTCCATTTCCTTGTGTTCCTCCTTGAGATAGTTCTACTCCTTCATTGGAGTCCAGCTGTGTTTAATTAAACTGATAGGACTTGATTTGGAAAGGCACACACCTGTCTATATAAGACCTCTCAGCTCACAGTGCATGTCAGTCCAAATGAGACTCGTGATGTCAAAGGAACTGGCCAAGGAGCTCAGTGACAGAATTGTGGCAAGGCACAGATCTGGCCAAGGTTACAAAAGAATTTCTGCAGTGCTCGAGGTTCCTAGGAACACAATGGTCTCCATAATACTTAAATGGAAAAAGTTTGGGACCACCAGAAGTGTTCCTAGACCTAGCCGTCCAGCCAAACTGAGCAATCATGGGAGAAGAGCCTTGGTGAGAGAGGTAAAGAAGAACCCCAAGATCACTGTGACAAAGCTGCAGAGATGCAGTAGAGAGTAGAGTTGAGCGACCTTGACCTTTTTAGAGTCGAGCCGGGTTTTGCGAAACCCGACTATGTCCAAAGTCGGGTCGAGTGAAATCGGCCGATTATGACGTAAAGTCGGGATCGACCGAAACACGAAACCCAATGCAAGTCAATGGGGCAGCATAGTCGGCAGTGAGTGGGGGCCAGGAAAACACCTAGAGTGCCCATTTTAATGTCAAAACCATCCATTCTTCTTAATGAAGCTTGTCAAGCGTAATTTACCTTAAAATAATTGGAAGGCATTTGAAATTGGGGGTCATTTGGCTAAAGTTGTGGGGGGTAGGGCTGGTTCAAGTAATTAGTGGGCCCAGTAAATCTGGACCACGTCACGGCAGTGGAGCAGGGAGAGGTAAGTATTTCAACTTTGCAAGTGCTGTGATCCTGAGCAAGCAGGGGGGGGCCCACTCGTTGGCATTGGCACTGGCACAGGGCCCCTCAAAGTACAGCGGTGTGTTTGCACGGCGGGGGCGCCTCCCACCGGCAGCAACACTTTTGCGTACTATGAGAGGCCCTGTGCCAGTGACGTCGCCAACTAGTATTCCTCCCCCCACCTGATGAAGGAACCTGCACTTTCATCTGCACCTTCCTCTTTGTCCCCGTGTAAGGTGGTATGGTATGCGGGAAGAGCAACCTGACTTTCAGCAGGGTCACAATGTTGTTGTGTAGCGTGCACGGGGAATGTTGCGTTATGGGTCAATGTACCAGCAGACTCATCTATCACTGGCTGGGCAATGGGCACGATGAAGTGGAAACACAGATATAGGCCCAAAGAAGAAAGTGGGCTAAATGCAGTTCAAAATTGGTAACACAGGAATAACCAGGGGGCATTGCAGTGGAGGACAACTGGAATGAGAGGCTGACACAGAGAGTAGGGCCAAATCAGTAAGTAGTCGAAATGCAGTTCAAAATTGGCAACCGTAGTAAACAGGCGGCACAGCTTTGTTCAGTGGAGGAGAACAGCAAGGAGTGGCAGACACCGATAGTAGGCCCCAACCCAACTAGTAGGCCAAATGCAGTCTAACATTAACAACTACTTAACGAGAGGCTGAAAATGGAATTTCAGGACAGGAAACCAGGAGAACAGCAAGGAGTGGCAGACACCGATAGTAGGCCCCAAACCAACTAGTACGCCAAATGCAGTTGTTCCATTTAACCACAATTTAATGAGAGCCTGAAGATAGAAGCTCAGGAAAGGCAACCTGGGGAACACCTTGGAGTGTAACACACCATCTCTCTCCACCCCATACCCATTTTGTAGGCCTAATGCTGTGTACTTTTCTACAACTACTAAACGAGAGTCGGAAGACCGAAGCAATGGCAAGGAAACCTGGGGAACACCTTGGAGTGTAACACACCATCTCTCTCCACCCCATACCCAATTTGTAGGCCTAATGCAGCCTACTTTCCGACACCTACTAAACGAGAGCATGAAGATCGAAGCTCAGGAAAGGCAACCTGGGGAACACCTTGGAGTGTAACACACCATCTCTCTCCACCCCATACCCATTTTGTAGGCCTAATGCTGTGTACTTTTCTACAACTACTAAACGAGAGTCGGAAGACCGAAGCAATGGCAAGGAAACCTGGGGAACACCTTGGAGTGTAACACACCATCTCTCTCCACCCCATACCCAATTTGTAGGCCTAATGCAGCCTACTTTCCGACACCTACTAAACGAGAGCATGAAGATCGAAGCTCAGGAAAGGCAACCTGGTGAAAACCTTGGAGTGTAACACAACCTGTCTCTACACCCCATACACAATTAGTAGGCCTAATGCAGCGTAGTTTCCAACAGCTACTAAACGAGAGCCGGAAGATCGAAGCTCAGGAAAGGCAACCTGGGGAACACCTTGGAGTGTAACACAACCTCTCTCTACACCACGGAAGGGCTGATTCTTAGGAAGGAAGGCTGTTGTAAATAAGCATTGCGCGTCCGAGGGTGATTATATTCTTATTCGGTATCTACTCACCCTCGGACGCGCCATGCTTCTTGATTTGTAATTAATGTTTATTTGCAATGTGCTTTTGACTTACTCAATTATTTTTTTAATTATTGATTTTATTAAATTAATAGTTTAACATCTTATTGGAAATAATTTAAAGGAGACGCGACAGGACAACACTCGGTGGATGCCATATCTGTGTTAACAACTCCAAAAAACTTTCAGTTAACTTCTTGCAGGAGAAAGAAATTGTAGCTGTTGGACCTTTGTAGTACAGTTCCAGATATTTGTTGTGTGTTTGTTTTGATTGTTAAAATGTCTGCATTTGAGATCTCAACACGATCTTATTTTTTATAATCAAATTAATTTTTTAAATATTTTATTAGGTTGGTTCAAGGGGTACACGGGCCGCAGTAGACAGGTCAGTGGAGGCCTAGTGGAAGGAGGGACCACAGACAGGCATCGAAGGCCTAAAATAATAACACATGGCTGTAGGCAATTTTAAATTGGTTCCAGGGGTACACGGGCAGCAGTGCCCTGGTCAGTGTAGTAGTAGTTGAAAGAATGGACCGCAGACAGGCATCGAAGGCCTAAAATAAAAAAATTGGGCTGGCTGTAGGCAATTTTAAATTGGTTCCAGGGGTACACGGGCAGCAGTGGTGTGGTCAGTGGAGGCCTAGTGGAAGGAGTGACCGCAGACAGGCATCGAAGGCCTAAAATATTAACACATGGCTGTAGTCAATTTTAAATTGGTTCCAAGGGTACTTGGGCAGCAGTGCCCTGGTCAGTGTAGTAGTAGTTGAACGAATGGACCGCAGACAGGCATCGAAGGCCTAAAATAAAAAAATTGGGCTGGCTGTAGGCAATTTTAAATTGGTTCCAGGGGTACACGGGCAGCAGTGGTGTGGTCAGTGGAGGCCTAGTGGAAGGAGTGACCGCAGACAGGCATCGAAGGCCTAAAATAATCACACATGGCTGTAGGCAATTTTAAATTGGTTCCAGGGGTACACGGGCAGCAGTGGTGTGGTCAGTGGAGGCCTAGTGGAAGGAGTGACCGCAGACAGGCATCGAAGGCCTAAAATAATAACACATGGCTGTAGGCAATTTTAAATTGGTTCCAGGGGTACACGGGCAGCAGTGGTGTGGTCAGTGGAGGCCTAGTGGAAGGAGTGACCGCAGACAGGCATCAAAGGCCTAAAATAATAACACATGGCTGTAGGCAATTTTAAATTGGTTCCAGGGGTACACGGGCAGCAGTGCCCTGGTCAGTGTAATAGTAGTTGAAAGAATGGACCGCAGACAGGCATCGAAGGCCTAAAATAAAAAAATTGGGCTGGCTGTAGGCAATTTTAAATTGGTTCCAGGGGTACACGGGCAGCAGTGGTGTGGTCAGTGGAGGCCTAGTGGAAGGAGTGACCGCAGACAGGCATCGAAGGCCTAAAATAATAACACATGGCTGTAGGCAATTTTAAATTGGTTCCAGGGTTACACGGGCAGCAGTGGTGTGGTCAGTGGAGGCCTAGTGGAAGGAGTGACCGCAGACAGGCATCGAAGGCCTAAAATAATCACACATGGCTGTAGGCAATTTTAAATTGGTTCCAGGGGTACACGGGCAGCAGTGGTGTGGTCAGTGGAGGCCTAGTGGAAGGAGTGACCACAGACAGGCATCGAAGGCCTAAAATATTAACACATGGCTGTAGTCAATTTTAAATTGGTTCCAGGGGTACTTGGGCAGCAGTGCCCTGGTCAGTGTAGTAGTAGTTGAAAGAATGGACCGCAGACAGGCATCGAAGGCCTAAAATAAAAAAATTGGGCTGGCTGTAGGCAATTTTAAATTGGTTCCAGGGGTACACGGGCAGCAGTGGTGTGGTCAGTGGAGGCCTAGTGGAAGGAGTGACCGCAGACAGGCATCGAAGGCCTAAAATAATAACACATGGCTGTAGGCAATTTTAAATTGGTTCCAGGGTTACACGGGCAGCAGTGGTGTGGTCAGTGGAGGCCTAGTGGAAGGAGTGACCGCAGACAGGCATCGAAGGCCTAAAATAATAACACATGGCTGTAGGCAATTTTAAATTGGTTCCAGGGTTACACGGGCAGCAGTGGTGTGGTCAGTGGAGGCCTAGTGGAAGGAGTGACCGCAGACAGGCATCGAAGGCCTAAAATAATCACACATGGCTGTAGGCAATTTTAAATTGGTTCCAGGGGTACACGGGCAGCAGTGGTGTGGTCAGTGGAGGCCTAGTGGAAGGAGTGACCACAGACAGGCATCGAAGGCCTAAAATATTAACACATGGCTGTAGTCAATTTTAAATTGGTTCCAGGGGTACTTGGGCAGCAGTGCCCTGGTCAGTGTAGTAGTAGTTGAAAGAATGGACCGCAGACAGGCATCGAAGGCCTAAAATAAAAAAATTGGGCTGGCTGTAGGCAATTTTAAATTGGTTCCAGGGGTACACGGGCAGCAGTGGTGTGGTCAGTGGAGGCCTAGTGGAAGGAGTGACCACAGACAGGCATCGAAGGCCTAAAATATTAACACATGGCTGTAGTCAATTTTAAATTGGTTCCAGGGGTACTTGGGCAGCAGTGCCCTGGTCAGTGTAGTAGTAGTTGAAAGAATGGACCGCAGACAGGCATCGAAGGCCTAAAATAAAAAAATTGGGCTGGCTGTAGGCAATTTTAAATTGGTTCCAGGGGTACACGGGCAGCAGTGGTGTGGTCAGTGGAGGCCTAGTGGAAGGAGTGACCGCAGACAGGCATCGAAGGCCTAAAATAATAACACATGGCTGTAGGCAATTTTAAATTGGTTCCAGGGTTACACGGGCAGCAGTGGTGTGGTCAGTGGAGGCCTAGTGGAAGGAGTGACCGCAGACAGGCATCGAAGGCCTAAAATAATCACACATGGCTGTAGGCAATTTTAAATTGGTTCCAGGGGTACACGGGCAGCAGTGGTGTGGTCAGTGGAGGCCTAGTGGAAGGAGTGACCACAGACAGGCATCGAAGGCCTAAAATATTAACACATGGCTGTAGTCAATTTTAAATTGGTTCCAGGGGTACTTGGGCAGCAGTGCCCTGGTCAGTGTAGTAGTAGTTGAAAGAATGGACCGCAGACAGGCATCGAAGGCCTAAAATAAAAAAATTGGGCTGGCTGTAGGCAATTTTAAATTGGTTCCAGGGGTACACGGGCAGCAGTGGTGTGGTCAGTGGAGGCCTAGTGGAAGGAGTGACCGCAGACAGGCATCGAAGGCCTAAAATAATAAAACATGGCTGTAGGCAATTTTAAATTGGTTCCAGGGGTACACGGGCAGCAGTGGTCTGGTCAGTGGAAGTCTAGTGGAAGGAGTGACCGCAGACAGGCTTCGAAGGCCTAACATAACAAACTTGGGCTGGCTGTAGGCACTTTTAAATTGGTTCCAGGGGTACATGGGCAGCAGTGGTCTGGTCAGTGGAAGTCTAGTGGAAGGAGTGACCGCAGACAGGCTTCCAAGGCCTAACATAACAAACTTGGGCTGGCTGTAGGCACTTTTAAATTGGTTCCAGGGGTACACGGGCAGCAGTGGTCTGGTCAGTGGAAGTCTAGTGGAAGGAGTGACCGCAGACAGGCTTCCAAGGCCTAACATAACAAACTTGGGCTGGCTGTAGGCACTTTTAAATTGGTTCCAGGGGTACACGGGCAGCAGTGGTCTGGTCAGTGGAAGTCTAGTGGAAGGAGTGACCGCAGACAGGCTTCGAAGGCCTAACATAACAAACTTGGGCTGGCTGTAGGCACTTTTAAATTGGTTCCAGGGGTACATGGGCAGCAGTGTATGGTCAGTGGAAGTCTAGTGGAAGGAGTGACCGCAGACAGGCTTCCAAGGCCTAACATAACAAACTTGGGCTGGCTGTAGGCACTTTTAAATTGGTTCCAGGGGTACACGGGCAGCAGTGGTCTGGTCAGTGGAAGTCTAGTGGAAGGAGTGACCGCAGACAGGCTTCCAAGGCCTAACATAACAAACTTGGGCTGGCTGTAGGCACTTTTAAATTGGTTCCAGGGGTACACGGGCAGCAGTGGTCTGGTCAGTGGAAGTCTAGTGGAAGGAGTGACCGCAGACAGGCTTCGAAGGCCTAACATAACAAACTTGGGCTGGCTGTAGGCACTTTTAAATTGGTTCCAGGGGTACATGGGCAGCAGTGGTCTGGTCAGTGGAAGTCTAGTGGAAGGAGTGACCGCAGACAGGCTTCCAAGGCCTAACATAACAAAATTGGGCTGGCTGTAGGCACTTTAAATTGGTTCCAGGGGTACATGGGCAGCAGTGTATGGTCAGTGGAAGTCTAGTGGAAGGAGTGACCGCAGACAGGCTTCCAAGGCCTAACATAACAAACTTGGGCTGGCTGTAGGCACTTTTAAATTGGTTCCAGGGGTACACGGGCAGCAGTGGTCTGGTCAGTGGAAGTCTAGTGGAAGGAGTGACCGCAGACAGGCTTCGAAGGCCTAACATAACAAACTTGGGCTGGCTGTAGGCACTTTTAAATTGGTTCCAGGGGTACATGGGCAGCAGTGGTCTGGTCAGTGGAAGTCTAGTGGAAGGAGTGACCGCAGACAGGCTTCCAAGGCCTAACATAACAAAATTGGGCTGGCTGTAGGCACTTTAAATTGGTTCCAGGGGTACATGGGCAGCAGTGTATGGTCAGTGGAAGTCTAGTGGAAGGAGTGACGGCAGACAGTCTTCGAAGGCCTAACATAACAAAATTGGGCTGACTATAGGCACTTTTAAATTGGTTCCAGGGTAACACGGCCAGCAGTGGCCTGGTCAGTGTAGTAGTTGTAGAAAGAAGGGACCGCAGACAGGCTTCGAAGGCCTAACATAACAAAAATGTCAAAACAATGGTATTGTCAGTGCCAGGCATTGAAGGATGTCAGCGCCTAGACTACACATTGGTGAAGCTGTGAGAGATAATTTTGCTAGTGGTAGAGCACTGTTTGAGCTGGGGGGGGAACTGGCTTGTGGCCGGCGGTACAGGCACAGGGCCCTTCATATTACAACGGTGTGTCTGATGTTGGGTGCGCACCACCACCGCCAGAGACACTTTATTGTACTATGAGGGACCCAGTGGCAGTGCCGTCGACCAAAAGCGGCCACACCCACCTCTTCAGACAAACAGCACTCTCAAGGGTCCAAGCGCAAAGTGGCGATAGCACGGCCCCGTGTGGGGAGTTTGGCCATTTCGTGAGGTGGAAACATGTCGTATGCTGGACAATCAGGTGAAGAAAATTACGAGATTGGAAAAGTCATTCAGAATAGTCCACAGGCAAGACCTTTTCATAGGAAAGCTAGGTGTCAGCCGGGCAGGGTGGGGCAAAAGATTTTGAAATCCAGTTGTGGTTCATTTTAATGAAGGTTAGATCATCTACATTTTGGGTAGCCAGACGAGTCCTTTTTTCTGTTAGTATTGAACCTGCAGCACTGAATACTCTTTCTGATAGGACACTAGCTGCCGGGCAAGCAAGCTCCTGCAATGCATATTCTGCCAATTCTGGCCAGGTGTCTAATTTGGATGCCCAGTAATCAAATGGGAATGACGGTTGAGGGAGAACGTCGATAAGGGATGAAAAATAGTTTGTAACCATACTGGACAAATGTTGTCTCCTGTCACTTTGAATTGATGCTGCAGTACCTGTCCTGTCTGCGGTCATAGAAAAATCACTCCACAACCTGGTCAGAAAACCCCTCTGGCCAACGCCACTTCTGATTTCTGCCCCTCTAACACCTCTGGTCTGCTGGCCCCTGGAGCTCGTGTGAGAACGATCACGGGCGCTGTGTGCAGGGAATGCCAGAAGCAAACGGTCAACAAGAGTTGATTGTTTTGTTGCTAATATTAGTTCCAAGTTCTCATGTGGCATAATATTTTGCAATTTGCCTTTATAGCGAGGATCAAGGAGGCAGGCCAACCAGTAATCGTCATCGTTCATCATTTTTGTAATGCGTGTGTCCCTTTTGAGGATACGCAAGGCATAATCCGCCATGTGGGCCAAAGTTCCCGTTGTCAAATCTGCGGTTGTGCTTGGTTGAGGGGCAGTTGCAGGCAAATCTACGTCACTTGTGTCCCTCAAAAAACCAGAACCCGGCCTTGCCACGCCACCAATTTCCCGTGCCCCCGGGAAAGCTTCCTCATTAAAAATATACTCATCCCCATCATCCTCCTCATCCTCCACCTCCTCTTCGCCCGGTACCTCGTCATGTACACTGCCCTGACCAGACAATCGCTGACTGTCATCAAGGCTTTCCTCTTCCTCTGGTGCAGACGCCTGATCCTTTATGTGCGTCAAACTTTGCATCAGCAGACGCATTAGGGGGATGCTCATGCTTATTATGGCGTTGTCTGCACTAACTAGCCGTGTGCATTCCTCAAAACACTGAAGGACTTGACACATGTCTTGAATCTTCGACCACTGCACACCTGACAACTCCATGTCTGCCATCCTACTGCCTGCCCGTGTATGTGTATCCTCCCACAAAAACATAACAGCCCGCCTCTGTTCGCACAGTCTCTGAAGCATGTGCAGTGTTGAGTTCCACCTTGTTGCAACGTCTATGATTAGGCGATGCTGGGGAAGGTTCAAAGAACGCTGATAGGTCTGCATACGGCTGGAGTGTACAGGCGAACGGCGGATATGTGCGCAAAGTCCACGCACTTTGAGGAGCAGGTCGGATAACCCCGGATAACTTTTCAGGAAGCACTGCACCACCAGGTTTAAGGTGTGAGCCAGGCAAGGAATGTGTTTCAGTTGGGAAAGGGAGATGGCAGCCATGAAATTCCTTCCGTTATCACTCACTACCTTGCCTGCCTCAAGATCTACAGTGCCCAGCCACGACTGCGTTTCTTGCTGCAAGAACTCGGACAGAACTTCCGCGGTGTGTCTATTGTCGCCCAAACACTTCATAGCCAATACAGCCTGCTGACGTATGCCAGTAGCTGCCCCATAATGGGAGACCTGGTGTGCAACAGTGGCAGGTGCGGATGGAGTGTTTGTGCGACTGCGGTCTGTGGACGAGCTCTTGCTTCTGCAGGAGGACGAGGAGGAGGAGGAGGAGGAGGGGGTGCGAACGGCTACAGACAACTGTTTACTAGACCGTGGGCTAGGCAGAACTGTCCCAAACTTGCTGTCCCCTGTGGACCCTGAATCCACCACATTTACCCAGTGTGCCGTGATGGACACGTAACGTCCCTGGCCATGCCTACTGGTCCATGCATCTGTTGTCAGGTGCACCTTTGTGCTCACAGATTGCCTGAGTGCATGGACGATGCGCTCTTTAACATGCTGGTGGAGGGCTGGGATGGCTTTTCTGGAAAAAAAGTGTCGACTGGGTAGCTCGTAGCGTGGTACAGCGTAGTCCATCAGGTCTTTGAAAGCTTCGCTTTCAACTAACCGGTAGGGCATCATCTCTAACGAGATTAGTCTAGCTATGTGGGCGTTCAAACCCTGTGTACGCGGATGCGAGGCTAAGTACTTCCTTTTTCTAACCATAGTCTCATGTAGGGTGAGCTGGACTGGAGAGATGGAGATCGTGGAACTAGCGGGGGTGCCGGTGGACATGGCAGACTGAGAGACGGTGGGAGATGGTATTGTTGCCGCCGGTGCCCTAGATGCAGTGTTTCCTACTACGAAACTGGTGATTCCCTGACCCTGACTGCTTTGGCCTGGCAAAGATACCTGCACAGATACAGCAGGTGGTGCGCTAAATGGTGGTCCTACACTGCCGGAAGGGATGTTGCGTTGATGACTAGCTTCATTGGCCGAGGGTGCAACAACCTTAAGGGACGTTTGGTAGTTAGTCCAAGCTTTCAAATGCATGGTGGTTAAATGTCTATGCATGCAACTAGTATTGAGACTTTTCAGATTCTGACCTCTGCTTAAGGAAGTAGAACATTTTTGACAGATGACTTTGCGCTGATCAATTGGATGTTGTTTAAAAAAATGCCAGACTGCACTCTTTCTAGCATCGGATACCTTTTCAGGCATTGCAGACTGAGCTTTAACCGGATGGCCACGCTGTCCTCCACCAGGTTTTGGCTTTGCCACGCGTTTTGGGCAAGATACGGGCCCGGCAGATGGAACCTGTGGCGATGTTGATGCCTGCTGCGGCCCCTCCTCCTCCTCTGCTTCAGAACTGCTGCCGCCTGCACCCTGTTCCCCCAATGGCTGCCAATCGGGGTCAAGAACTGGGTCATCTAATAACTCTTCTTGTACCTCCTGCGCAACTTCGTCTGTGTCACCGTGTCGTTCGGTGGTATAGCGTTCGTGATGGGGCAACATAGTCTCATCAGGGTCTGATTCTTGATCAGCACCCTGCGAGGGCAATGTTGTGGTCTGAGTCAAAGGACCAGCATAGTAGTCTGGCTGTGGCTGTGCGTCAGTGCACTCCATGTCAGATTCAATTTGTAATGGGCATGGACTGTTAACTGCTTCACTTTCTAAGCCAGGGACGGTATGTGTAAAGAGCTCCATGGAGTAACCCGTTGTGTCGCCTGCTGCATTCTTCTCTGTTGTTGTTTTTGCTGAAGAGGACAAGGAAGTGACTTGTCCCTGACCGTGAACATCCACTAACGACGCGCTGCTTTTACTTTTACCAGTTTCACGAGAGGAGGCAAAAGAGCTAGAGGCTGAGTCAGCAAGATAAGCCAAAACTTGCTCTTGCTGCTCCGGCTTTAAAAGCGGTTTTCCTAATCCCAGAAAAGGGAGCGTTCGAGGCCTTGTGTAGCCGGACGACGAACCTGGCTCCACAGCTCCAGACTTAGGTGCAATATTTTTTTCCCCACGACCACCTGATGCTCCACCACTACCACTACCCTCATTACCAGCTGACAATGAACGCCCCCGGCCACGACCTCTTCCACTAGACTTCCTCATTGTTTTAAAAACGTAACCAAACTAACGTTATTTGTTGCAGTCACACAACTTACACGGTGAGCTATAACTTCAGTATGATTTAGCTACCCCTTTACAGGTTGGTGAGACCACAGCGAAAATCAGGCCCAATGTTACACACTCTTTTTTTGGTGGCTGCAAATTAGAGAGATGCCCCACACGCAGGACTGTCACTGAAGCACAAATGTTAATATTAATGTCACACTATTATTTTTTTTTTATTTTTATTTTTTTCAGGAACACTTTAGAAACCCCCCCAAAAAAAAAACATTGATTTTTGCAGGGAGAATTTAGAAAACAAATGTAACAAACTATATGCTTTCTATGGGCCACTGAGTGAGAGATGACGCACACAGGAATCAGGAGTGGCACACAAGCCCAGAGGCCAATATTTTTCTACCAATGATTGATGGAGTTATTTTCTCTGGTAGATTTTGGAACCCAAATCAAGGAAAAAAAATATAGGCTTTCTATGGACCACAATTGGAGAGAGAGAGAGAGAGAGAGAGAGATGGCACACCCAGGAGTCAAGACTGGCACACAAGCAGAAAGGCCAATATTAATCTCCCACTGTTTTTTTTGGTTGTTTTTTTTTTTTTTTTTTTCAGGGAGACTTTAGAAAAAAAAATAATAAAAAAAATATGATTTTATCAGGAAGAATTTAGAAACCAAATAAAATAAAATGATTTTTTCAGGGAGAATTTATAAAACAAATAAAACCAAAAATAGGCGTTCTATGGCCCACTGACTGAGAGATGACGCACACAGGAATCAGGAGTGGCACACAAGCCCAGAGGCCAATATTTTTCTACCAATGATTGATGGAGTTATTTTCTCTGGTAGATTTTGGAACCCAAATCAAGGAAAAAAAATATAGGCTTTCTATGGACCACAATTGGAGAGAGAGAGAGAGAGAGAGAGAGAGAGAGAGAGAGAGAGAGAGATGGCACACCCAGGAGTCAAGACTGGCACACAAGCAGAAAGGCCAATATTAATCTCCCACTGTTTTTTTTGGTTGATTTTTTTTTTTTTTTTCAGGGAGACTTTAGAAAAAAAAATAATAAAAAAAATATGATTTTATCAGGAAGAATTTAGAAACCAAATAAAATAAAATGATTTTTTCAGGGAGAATTTATAAAACAAATAAAACCAAAAATAGGCGTTCTATGGCCCACTGACTGAGAGATGACGCACACAGGAATCAGGAGTGGCACACAAGCCCAGAGGCCAATATTTTTCTACCAATGATTGATGGAGTTATTTTCTCTGGTAGATTTTGGAACCCAAATCAAGGAAAAAAAATATAGGCTTTCTATGGACCACAATTGGAGAGAGAGAGAGAGAGAGAGAGAGAGAGAGATGGCACACCCAGGAGTCAAGACTGGCACACAAGCAGAAAGGCCAATATTAATCTCCCACTGTTTTTTTTGTTTGTTTTTTTTTTTTTTTTTTCAGGGAGACTTTAGAAAAAAAAATAATAAAAAAAATATGATTTTATCAGGAAGAATTTAGAAACCAAATAAAATAAAATGATTTTTTCAGGGAGAATTTATAAAACAAATAAAACCAAAAATAGGCGTTCTATGGCCCACTGACTGAGAGATGACGCACCCAGGAGTCAAGACTGGCACACAAGCAGAAAGGCCAATATTAATCTCCCACTGTTTTTTTTTTTTTTTTCAGGGAGACTTTAGAAAAAAAAATAATAAAAAAAATATGATTTTGTCAGGAAGAATTTAGAAACCAAATAAAATAAAATGATTTTTTCAGGGAGAATTTAGAAAACAAATAAAACCAAAAATAGGCGTTCTATGGCCCACTGACTAAGAGAGAGAGAGAGAGATGGAACGCTTAGTACTGGCACACAAGCCCAAAGGGCAATATTAATCTCCCTTTTTTTTTCCAGGGAGAATTTCTAAAACCCCCCCAAAAAAAAAAATAGGCTTTCTATGGCCCACTATTTGTGAGAGAGATGGGACGCTCAGGACTGGCACAGATGGCACGCTCAGGACTGGCACAGAAGCCCAGAGGCCAATATTAATCTCCCTTTTTTTCTGGGAGAATTTATAAAACCCAAAAAATATTTAAATAGGCTTTCTATGGCCCACTATTTGTGAGAGAGATGGCACGCTCAGGACTGGCACAGATGGCACGCTCACAACTGGCACACAAGCCCAGAGGCCAATATTAATCTCCCTTTTTTCAGGGAAAATTTATAAAACCAAAAAAAAAATTAAATAGGCTTTCTATGGCCCACTATTTGTGAGAGAGATGGCACGCTCAGGACTGGCACAGATGGCACGCTCACAACTGGCACACAAGCCCAGAGGCCAATATTAATCTCCCTTTTTTCAGGGAAAATTTATAAAACAAAAAAAAAAAATTAAATAGGCTTTCTATGGCCCACTATTTGTGAGAGAGATGGCACGCTCAGGACTGGCACAGATGGCACGCTCACAACTGGCACACAAGCCCAGAGGCCAATATTAATCTCCCTTTTTTTCAGGGAGAATTTATAAAACCAAAAAAAAAATTAAATAGGCTTTCTATGGCCCACTATTTGTGAGAGAGATGGCACGCTCAGGGCTGGCACAGATGGCACGCTCAGGACTGGCACACAAGCCCAGAGGCCAATATTAATCTCCCTTTTTTTCAGGGAGAATTTATAAAACCCCAAAAAAAATAAAATAGGCTTTCTATGGCCCACTATTTGTGAGAGAGATGGCACACTCAGGACTGGCACACAAGCCCAAAGGCCAATATTAATCTCCCACTGTATTTTTATCAGGGAGAATTTATACACCCCACAAAAAAAAATACAGAAAAATGAAAAGGCTTTCTATGGCCCACTATGTGAGAGAGATGGCACACACAGGGATGGCACTCTAGCAGAAATGCCAAATTGCCAATCTTAATCTCCCACCAAAAAAAAAAAAAAAAAAAACACAGGGAATGTCCTACAATTACTATCTCCCTGCCTGCAGTAATCTCAGCCAGGTATGGCAGGCAGCTACTATCTCCCTGCCTGCAGTAATCTCAGCCAGGTATGGCAGGCAGCAATAAGGAGTGGACTGATGCACAAATGAAATAAAAAGTGTGGACAAACAAAAAAGATAGCTGTGCAGAAAGGAAGGAACAAGAGGATTTGTGCTTTGAAAAAAGCAGTTGGTTTGCACAGCGGCGTACACACAGCAATGCAGCTATCAGGGAGCCTTCTAGGGCAGCCCAATGAGCTACAGCGCTGAGGGGAAAAAAAAAAAAAAAACTTCCACTGTCCCTGCACACCGAGGGACAGTGCAAATCGCTGCAGCACAAGCGGTTTTGTGGTTAATGGACCCTGCCTAACGCTATCCCTGCTTCTGACAAAGCGGCAGCAACCTCTCCCTAAGCTCAGATCAGCAGCAGTAAGATGGCGGTCGGCGGGAACGCCTCTTTATAGCCCCTGTGACGTCGCAGACAGCAAGCCAATCACTGCAATGCCCTTCTCTAAGATGGTGGGGACCAGGACCTATGTCATCACGCTGCCCACACTCTGCGTTTACCTTCATTGGCTGAGAAATGGCGCTTTTCGCGTCATTGAAACGCGACTTTGGCGCGAAAGTCGCGTACCGCATGGCCGACCCCGCACAGGGGTCGGATCGGGTTTCATGAAACCCCGACTTAGCCAAAAGTCGGCGACTTTTGAAAATGTTCGACCCGTTTCGCTCAACCCTAGTAGAGAGATAGGAGAAAGTTCCACAAAGACAGCCATCACTGAAGCCCTCCACTTATAGTAGAGTTGCCCAACAGAAGCCTCTCCTCAGTGCAAGACATATGAAAGCCCGCATAGAGTTTGCTAAAAAAAACACATGAAGCACTCCCAGAGAGATGAGAAATAAGATTCTCTGGTCTGATGAGAAGAAGATAAACCTTTTTGGTGATAATTCTAAGTGGTATGTGTGGAGAAAATCAGTCACTGCTCATCACCTGCAAGTTGGGGTGCAGAGTGTACAATTAATGGAAAAAAAATTAACTTTTTTTAATGTACCAAATGGCTGCAATGAAAGAAAGAGTGAAAAATTAAAATGAGTCTAAATACTTTCCGTACCCACTAGATGGTGGCCCGATTCTAAGAAATCAGGTATTCTAGAATATGCATGTCCATGTTGTATATAGCACAGCCACATAGTATATTGCCCAGCCATGTAGTATATTGCCCAGTCATGTAGTATATTGCCCAGTCACGTAGTATATTGCCCAGCCACGTAGTATATTGCCCAGTGACGTACTATATTGCCCAGCTACATAGTATATTGCCCAGCTGCATAGTATATTGCCCAGTGACGTAGTATGTTGCCCAGCTACGTAGTATATTGCCCAGCTGCATAGTATATTGCCCAGTGACGTAGTATATTGCCCAGTGACGTAGTATATTGGCCAGCTATGTAGTATATTGGCCAGTCATGTAGTATATTGCCCAGTCACGTAGTATATTGCCCAGCCACGTAGTATATTGCCCAGTGACGTACTATATTGCCCAGCTGCATAGTATATTGCCCAGCTGCATAGTATATTGCCCAGTGACGTAGTATATTGCCCAGCTACGTAGTATATTGCCCAGCTGCATAGTATATTGCCCAGTGACGTAGTATATTGCCCAGTGACGTAGTATATTGGCCAGCTATGTAGTATATTGGCCAGCTATGTAGTATATTGGCCAGCTATGTAGTATATTGCCCAGTCACGTAGTATATTGCCCAGCCACGTAGCATAATGCCCAGTAATGTAGTATATTTCCCAGTCACGTAGTATATTGCCTAGCCACGTAGTATTTTGCCCAGTAACATAGTATATTGCCCAGCCACATAGTATATTGCCCAGCCACGTAGTATATTGCCCAGTCACGTAGTATATTGCCCAGTGAAATACTATATTGCCCCGCTACGTAGTATATTGCCCAGCTGCATAGTATAATGCCCAGTGACGTAGTATATTGCCCAGTGACGTAGTATATTGGCCAACTATGTAGTATATTGCCCAGTGAGGTAGTATATTGCCCAGCCACATAGTATATTGCCCAGTCACGTAGTATGTGGTATATTGCCCAGCCACATAGTATATTGCCCAGCCGCCACGTAGTATATTGCCCAGTTACATACTATATTGCCCAGCTACGTAGTATTTTGCCCAGCCACCTAGTATATTGCCCAGTAACCTAGTATATTGCCCAGTGACGTAGTATATTGCCCAGCCACGTAGTATATTGCCCAGTCACATAGTATATTGCCCAGCCAAGTAGTATATTGCCCAGCCACATAGTATATTGCCCAGCCATGTAGTATATTGCTCAGTTACGTACTATATTGCCCAGCTACGTAGTATTTTGCCCAGCCACCTAGTATATTGCCCAGTAACCTAGTATATTGCAATGTGACATAGTATATTGCCCAGCCGCGCAGTATATTGCCCAGTCACATAGTATATTGCCCAGCTACGTAGTATTTTGCCCAGCCATGTAGTATGTTGCCCAGTAACCTAGTATATTGCCCAGTGACGTAGTATATTGCCCAGCCATGTAGTATATTGCCCAGTCACGTAGTATATTGCCCAGCCACGTAGTATATTGCCCAGTAACGTAGTATATTTCCCAGTCATGTAGTATATTGCCCAGCCACGTAGTATATTGCCCAGTAACATACTATATTGCCCAGCCACGTAGTATATTGCCCAGCCACGTATATATTGCCCAGTCACGTAGTATATTGCACAGCCCACGTAGTATAAAGCACAGCCCATGTAGTATATTGCACAGCCCATGTAGTATATTGCCCAGCCCATGTAGTATATAGCAATGTGGGCATCGTATCTCTGTTAAAAAAATAATTAAAATAAAAAATAGTTATATACTCACCTTCCGGAGCCCCCGGATCCAAGCGAAGCGGTTACCGACGTTGAGTCCTCGCGCGCTCCGCTCTGAAGAGTGCATTGCGGTCTCATGAGATGATGACATAGCGGTCTCGCGAGACTGCTACGTCATCATCTCGCGAGATCGCAGCATGGACCGTTAACTGGAGCGTCGCGAGCGGGAAAGGCCTGTTGTGGATCCGAGGGGCCGACGGACGGTGAGTACGATTTTTTATTTTTTTTATTATTTTTAACATTAGATCTTTTTACTATTGATGCCACATAGGCAGCATCAATAGTAAAACGTTGGTCACACAGGGTTAATAGCAGCGTTAACCGAGTGTGTTACACCGCGGCATAGCACGGTCGGTAAACGCTGCCATTAACCCTGTGTGAGCGGTGACCGGAGGGGAGTATGGAGGGAGCACTGACTGCGGGGAGGAAGGAGCGGCCATGTTGCTGCCGGACTGTGCTCATCGCTGATTGGTCGTGGCTGTTTTGCCGCGACCAATCAGCGACTTTGATTTCCATGATAGACAGAGGCCGCGACCAATGAATATCCGTGACAGACAGAAGGACAGACAGAAAGACGGAAGTGATCTTTAGACAATTATATAGTATATGTATATATATATATATATATATATATATATATATATATATATATATATATATTAGCATTTCCCTTAATTCAGGTCTTGGGCGACACACGCTTGGCATGGGATTAACGCATACAGGCACGGTTTTTCACACATAATGGTCCATTCGGTTTATTAAATACAGCATAAACCGTATCTCGAACAGTTCATTGTATCGCCATATCAGAATATCACATACGGCTTTACATAGCCTTCAGTGGCCAGTCATGTAGTATATTGCCCAGTCACGTAGTATATTGCCCAGCCACGTAGTATATTGCCCAGTGACGTACTATATTGCCCAGCTACGTAGTATATTGCCCAGCTGCATAGTATATTGCCCAGTGACGTAGTATATTGCCCAGCTACGTAGTATATTGCCCAGGTGCATAGTACATTGCCCAGTGACGTAGTATATTGCCCAGTGACGTAGTATATTGGCCAGCTATGTAGTATATTGGCCAGTCACGTAGTATATTGCCCAGCCACGTAGTATATTGCCCAGTAACGTAGTATATTTCCCAGTCATGTAGTATATTGCCCAGCCACGTAGTTTATTGCCCAGTAACATACTATATTGCCCAGCCACGTAGTATATTGCCCAGCCACGTAGTATTTTGCCCAGTCACGTAGTATATTGCACAGCCCACGTAGTATAAAGCACAGCCCATGTAGTATATTGCACAGCCCATGTAGTATATTGCCCAGCCCATGTAGTATATAGCAATGTGGGCATCGTATCCCTGTTAAAAAAATAATTAAAATAAAAAATAGTTATATACTCACCTTCCGGAGCCCCCGGATCCAAGCGAAGTGGTTACCGACGTTGAGTCCTCACGCGCTCCGGTCTGAAGAGTGCATTGCGGTCTCATGAGATGATGACATAGCGGTCTCGCGAGACCGCTACGTCATCATCTCGCGAGATCGCAGCATGGACCGGTTACTGAAGCGTCGCGAGCGGGAAAGGCCTGTTGTGGATCCGAGGGGCCGACGGATGGTGAGTACGATTTTTTATTTTTTTTATTATTTTTAACATTAGATCTTTTTACTATTGATGCCGCATAGGCAGCATCAATAGTAAAACGTTGGTCACACAGGGTTAATAGCAGCGTTAACCGAGTGTGTTACACCACGGCATAGCACGGTCGGTAAACGCTGCCATTAACCCTGTGTGAGCGGTGACCGGAGGGGAGTATGGAGGGGGCACTGACTGTGGGGAGGATGGAGCGGCCATGTTGCTGCCGGACCAATTGCGACTTTGATTTCCATGATAGACAGAGGCCGCGACCAATGAATATCCGTGACAGACAGAAGGACAGACAGAAAGACGGAAGTGATCTTTAGACAATTATATAGTATATATATATATATATATATATATATATATATATATATATATTAGCGTTTCCCTTAATTCAGGTCTTGGGCGACACACGCTTGGCATGGGATTAACGCATACAGGCACGGTTTTTCACACATAATGGTCCATTCGGTTTATTAAATACAGCATAAACCGTATCTCGAACAGTTCATTGTATCGCCATATCAGAATATCACATACGGCTTTACATAGCCTTCAGTGGCCAGTCATGTAGTATATTGCCCAGTCACGTAGTATATTGCCCAGCCACGTAGTATATTGCCCAGTGACGTACTATATTGCCCAGCTACGTAGTATATTGCCCAGCTGCATAGTATATTGCCCAGTGACGTAGTATATTGCCCAGCTACGTAGTATATTGCCCAGGTGCATAGTACATTGCCCAGTGACGTAGTATATTGCCCAGTGACGTAGTATATTGGCCAGCTATGTAGTATATTGGCCAGTCACGTAGTATATTGCCCAGCCACGTAGTATATTGCCCAGTAACGTAGTATATTTCCCAGTCATGTAGTATATTGCCCAGCCACGTAGTATATTGCCCAGTAACATACTATATTGCCCAGCCACGTAGTATATTGCCCAGTAACATAGTATATTGCCCAGCCACATAGTATATTGCCCAGCCACGTAGTATATTGCCCAGTCACGTAGTATATTGCCCAGCCATGTAGTATATTGCCCAGTGACATACTATATTGCCCAGCTACGTAGTATATTGCCCAGCTGCATAGTATAATGCCCAGTGACGTAGTATATTGCCCAGTGACGTAGTATATTGGCCAGCTATGTAGTATATTGCCCAGTGAGGCAGTATATTGCCCAGCTACGTAGTATATTGCCCAGTCACGTAGTATGTAGTATATTGCCCAGCCACATAGTATATTGCTTAGCCACGTAGTATATTGCCCAGTTACGTACTATATTGCCCAGCTACATAGTATTTTGCCCAGCCACCTAGTATATTGCCCAGTGACCTAGTATATTGCCCAGTGACGTAGTATATTGCCCAGCCACATAGTATATTGCCCAGTCACGTAGTATATTGCCCAGCCACGTAGTATATTGCCCAGCCACATAGTATATTGCCCAGCCACGTAGTATATTGCCCAGTTACGTACTATATTGCCCAGCTACGTAGTACTCTGCCCAGCCACCTAGTATATTGCCCAGTAACCTAGTATATTGCCCAGTGACATAGTATATTGCCCAGCCACGTAGTATATTGCCCAGTAACATAGTATATTGCCCAGCCACGTACTATATTGCCCAGCCACGTAGTATATTGCCCAGCCATGTAGTATATTGCCCAGTTACGTACTATATTGCCCAGCTACATAGTATTTTGCCCAGCCATGTAGTATTTTGCCCAGTAACCTAGTATATTGCCCAGTGACGTAGTATATTGCCCAGCCACGTAGTATATTGCCCAGTCACGTAGTATATTGCCCAGCCACGTAGTATATTGCCCAGTAACATAGTATATTTCCCAGTCATGTAGTATATTGCCCAGCCACGTTGTATATTGCCCAGTAACATACTATATTGCCCAGCCACGTAGTATATTGCCCAGTCACGTAGTATATTGCACAGCCCACGTAGTATAAAGCACAGCCCATGTAGTATATTGCCCAGCCCATGTAGTATATAGCAATGTGGGCATCATATCCCTGTTAAAAAAATAAATAAAATAAAAAATAGTTATATACTCACCTTCCGGAGCTCCCGGATCCAAGCGAAGCGGTTACCGACATTGAGTCCTCGCACGCTCTGGTCTGAAGAGTGCATTGCGGTCTCACGAGATGATGACATAGCGGTCTCGCGAGACCGCTACGTCATCATCTCGTGAGATCGCAGCATGGACCGGTTACTGGAGCGTCGCGAGTGGGAAAGGCCTGTTGTGGATCCGAAGGGCCGACGGACGGTGAGTACGATTTTTTATTTTTTTAATTATTTTTAACATTAGATCTTTTTACTATTGATGCCGCATAGGCAGCATCAATAGTAAAATGTTGGTCACACAGGGTTAATAGCAGCGTGAACCGAGTGCGTTACACCACGGCATAGCGCGGTCGGTTAACGCTGCCATTAACCCTGTGTGAGCGGTGACCGGAGGGGAGTATGGAGGGGGCACTGACTGCAGGGAGGAAGGAGCGGCTATGTTGCCGCCGGACTGTGCCCATCGCTGATTGGTCGTGGCTGTTTTGCCGCGACGAATCAGCGACTTTGATTTCCATGATAGACAGAGGCTGCGACCAATGAATATCCGTGACAGACAGAAGGACAGACAGAAAGACGGAAGTGATTTTTAGACAATTATATAGTATATACAGTGGGGCAAAAAAGTATTTAGTCAGTCAGCAATAGTGCAAGTTCCACCACTTAAAAAGATGAGAGGTGTCTGTAATTTACATCATAGGTAGACCTCAACTATGGGAGACAAACTGAGAAAAAAAAATCCAGAAAATCACATTGTCTGTTTTTTTAACATTTTATTTGCATATTATGGTGGAAAATAAGTATTTGGTCAGAAACAAACAATCAAGATTTCTGTCTCTCACAGACCTGTAACTTCTTCTTTAAGAGTCTCCTCTTTCCTCCACTCATTACCTGTAGTAATGGCACCTGTTTAAACTTGTTATCAGTATAAAAAGACACCTGTGCACACCCTCAAACAGTCTGACTCCAAACTCCACTATGGTGAAGACCAAAGAGCTGTCAAAGGACACCAGAAACAAAATTGTAGCCCTGCACCAGGCTGGGAAGACTGAATCTGCAATAGCCAACCAGCTTGGAGTGAAGAAATCAACAGTGGGAGCAATAATTTGAAAATGGAAGACATACAAGACCACTGATAATCTCCCTCGATCTGGGGCTCCATGCAAAATCCCACCCCGTGGGGTCAGAATGATCACAAGAACGGTGAGCAAAAATCCCAGAACCACGCGGGGGGACCTAGTGAATGAACTGCAGAGAGCTGGGACCAATGTAACAAGGCCTACCATAAGTAACACACTACGCCACTATGGACTCAGATCCTGCAGTGCCAGACGTGTCCCACTGCTTAAGCCAGTACATGTCCGGGCCCGTCTGAAGTTTGCTAGAGAGCATTTGGATGATCCAGAGGAGTTTTGGGAGAATGTCCTATGGTCTGATGAAACCAAACTGGAACTGTTTGGTAGAAACACAACTTGTTGTGTTTGGAGGAAAAAGAATACTGAGTTGCATCCATCAAACACCATACCTACTGTAAAGCATGGTGGTGGAAACATCATGCTTTGGGGCTGTTTCTCTGCAAAGGGGCCAGGATGACTGATCCGGGTACATGAAAGAATGAATGGGGCCATGTATCGTGAGATCTTGAGTGCAAACCTCCTTCCATCAGCAAGGGCATTGAAGATGAAACGTGGCTGGGTCTTTCAACATGACAATGATCCAAAGCACACCGCCAGGGCAACGAAGGAGTGGCTTCGTAAGAAGCATTTCAAGGTCCTGGAGTGGCCTAGCCAGTCTCCAGATCTCAACCCTATAGAAAACCTTTGGAGGGAGTTGAAAGTCTGTGTTGCCAAGCGAAAAGCCAAAAACATCACTGCTCTAGAGGAGATCTGCATGGAGGAATGGGCCAACATACCAACAACAGTGTGTGGCAACCTTGTGAAGACTTACAGAAAACGTTTGACCTCTGTCATTGCCAACAAAGGATATATTACAAAGTATTGAGATGAAATTTTGTTTCTGACCAAATACTTATTTTCCACCATAATATGCAAATAAAATGTTAAAAAAACAGACAATGTGATTTTCTGGATTTTTTTTTCCTCAGTTTGTCTCCCATAGTTGAGGTCTAGCTATGATGTAAATTACAGACGCCTCTCATCTTTTTAAGTGGTGGAACTTGCACTATTGCTGACTGACTAAATACTTTTTTGCCCCACTGTATATATACTGTATATATATATATATATATATATATATATCAGCGTTTCCCTTAATTCAGGTCTTGGGCGACACACGCTTGGCATGGGATTAACGCATACAGGCACGTTTTTTCACACATAATGGTCCATTCGGTTTATTAACCCCTTCATGACCCAGCCTATTTTGACCTTAATGACCTGGCCGTTTTTTGCAATTCTGACCAGTGTCCCCTTATGAGGTAATAACTCAGGAATGCTTCAACGGATCCTAGCAGTTCTGAGACTGTTTTTTCATGACATATTGGGCTTCATGTTAGTGGTAAATTTAGGTCAATAAATTCTGCGTTTATCTGTGATAAAAACGGAAATTTGGCGAAAATTTTGCAATTTTCACATTTTGACTTTTTATTCTGTTAAACCAGAGAGTTATGTGACACAAAATAGTTAATAAATAACATTTCCCACACATCTACTTTACATCAGCACAATTTTGGAAAGAAAAATTTTTTTTTGCTAGGAAGTTATAAGGGTTAAAATTTGACCAGCGATTTCCCATTTTTACAGCAACATTTACAAAACCACCTCAAGGTGCACAAAACCACATTCAAGAAGTTTATTAACCCTTCAGGGGCTTCACAGCAGCAGAAGCAACATGGAAGGAAAAAATGAACATTTAACTTTTTAGTCACAAAAATCATCTTTTAGCAACAATTTTTTTATTTTCCCAATGGTAAAAGGAGAAACTGAACCAAGACAGTTGTTGTCCAATTTGTCCTGAGTACGCTGATACTTCATATGTGGGGGTAAACCACTGTTTGGGCGCACGGCAGGGCTTGGAAGGGAAGGAGCGCCATTTGACTTTTTGCATGGAAAATTAGCTCCAATTGTTAGCGGACACCATGTCGCGTTTGGAGAGCCCCTGTGTGCCTAAACATTGGAGCTCCCCCACAAGTGACCCCATTTTGGAAACTAGACGCACCAAGGAACTTATCTAGATGCCTATTGAGCACTTTAAAGCCCAAGGTGCTTCACAAATTGGTCCGTAAAAATAAAAAAGTACTTTTTTTTCACAAAAAAATCTTTTAGCCTCAATTTTTTCATTTTCACATGGGCAACAGGATAAAATGGATCCTAAAATTTGTTGGGCAATTTCTCCTGAGTACACCGATACCTCACATGTGGGGGTAAACCACTGTTTGGGCACATGGTAAGGCTCGGAAGGGAAGGAGCGCCATTTTACTTTTTGAATGGAAAATTAGCTCCAATTGTTAGCGGACACCATGTCGCATTTGGAGAGCCCCTGTGTGCCTAAAAATTGGAGCTCCCCCACAACTGACCCCATTTTGGAAACTAGACCCCCCAAGGAACTTATCTAGATGCATATTGAGCACTTTAAACCCCCAGGTGCTTCACAGAAGTTTATAACGCAGAGCCATGAAAATAAAAAATTTCCAGTGTTTTTTGTGCGGATTTCACCTGCGGATTCCTATTGAGGAACAGGTGTAAAACGCTGCGGAATCCGCACAAAGAATTGACATGCTGCGGAAAACACAACGCAGCGTTTCCGCGCGGTATTTTCCGCACCATGGGCACAGCGGATTTGGTTTTCCATATGTTTACATATCAGCCAAATCTGCTGCAGATCCGCTGCCAAATCCGCACCGTGTGCACATAGCCTAATTCTAAAGGTATGTGCACACGCTGCGAGACAGAGGCATATCGGATGTTGAGGAATCCAGTTTATTATAAGAAACTAACATTCAATCCTCTTGTCTCCTATAAAGAGGAGTTATGGAAAATTTTGTGGAAGGCAGAGGAGAGGGGAATTATTACCATGGAGGTGAGGGATAACCTTTTAGTTAAAGATCCACGTATCCCTACTCTATACTTATTGCCTAAGGTGCATAAAAATCAGACAAATCCCCCGGGAAGGCCCATCATCTCCGGGATAGGGAGCCTTACGGAGGGCATCGGGAGATATATTGATATGTTCCTCAAGCCGCTGGTGGAAGCAATCCCCTCTTTTACTCAAGATACATCGGATTTTTTGAGAAAAATAGATTCATTATATATAGAGGAGGATATGCTATTAGTGACGTGTGATGTCGAGTCGCTATACACAAACATTCACCACCATGACGGCTTGAGGGCGGTATCTACTTTTCTAGCCATGACCAACTACACAAGGGAGGAAACTGAGTTTTTGGTAAATTTATTACAATTTCTTTTGACTCATAATTTTTTTATTTTTAATGGATCCCTCTACCTGCAGCTCCAGGGCACTGCGATGGGGGCAGCTTGTGCGCCTTCGTATGCAAATGTGTTCCTGGGGCTGTGGGAGAGGGATCTATTCACGTCAGATCTGGGTACATCGATGGAGCGGGTCATTTTTTGGGCCCGCTACATCGATGACATTTTTTTGATCTGGCGTGGTTCATCATCTGACCTTGATGTTTTCTTTCAGTGTTTGAACAACAATAACTATAACATTCATTTGACGTACAAATATAGTTTTGAGCAGATTGAATTCCTTGATGTTTTGGTCAAGAGGGACCCTAGTGGTCTTATCTCCGATGCCTTCCGTAAGGATACTGCTGTGAATGCAGTCCTACACGCCAGCTCCTCTCATCCTTCTCATGTGATCAATGCAGTTCCATATGGCCAGTTCCTTCGGATTCGATGAATATGCTCCACTATGGAGGATTTTGAAAATTGTGCACTGGAAATGAAGGCAAGATTCCTGGAAAGGGGTTATAGTCGAAGAAGCATAAAAAGAGCATATAATCGTGCTAGAAACATGGATCGCCACCAACTTCTTTATTCACCTGCTAAAAAAGTTGCAACTAATCAGGTAAGGCTGGTGACAACTTATAATTCTCAGTGGGGTAAATTGTTTGAAAGTGTGGCAAAGCACTGGCCAATTTTGTTGGCAGATCCAGTGCTTAAACAATATTTATCACAGAAACCATCACTTACCGCACGAAGATCCAAGAGCCTGAGGGACATGTTGGTTAAGAGTTTGTACATACCAAAAGAGCGGCCACTATTTGCATCCCAAAAGCAACAGTCAAAGCCTCCATGGGGTTGTAAACCATGTGGGAGATGTGTAGCATGTCCGAACATGGATGCAGAGACTGATTTTGTATCTTCAGATGGTCGGAACTTTAAAATTACGCATACCATAACATGTGCTACTACAGCAGTAATTTATTATGCATATTGCACATGTACCAAAATTTATGTGGGTTTGACCACAAGAGCTCTGAAGATACGAATCAGGGAACATGTGAGAGATATCCTGGCTGGTAGGGATGAGGAAAATCTGGATATGTTAAAAAGCATTCCGAGGCACTTCAGGCAATTTCA
Source organism: Ranitomeya imitator (assembly GCF_032444005.1). Lineage (NCBI taxonomy): Eukaryota > Metazoa > Chordata > Amphibia > Anura > Dendrobatidae > Ranitomeya > Ranitomeya imitator. Next base: position 322,777,636 of record NC_091286.1, on the reverse strand, counting down.
TGCAAGTGATCCATCACTATTGCGTTTCAAAGGAATTGATTGTATCCCCTTGAGTCCACGGGGAGGTAATGTGAGCAAGATTTTAGCTCAAAAAGAATCCCGTTGGATTTGGGAACTCCACACGTTAAAACCGGATGGTTTAAACGAGACTTTGAGCTTTGCCCCTTTTCTTTAATATGGTTGCTTTTTATGTTTGTGTGTTTCATTGGATTTTAGGTTTTTTGTCTTTTTATTTGGATTTTAACTTTTGGATTTTCTTCTTAGCCTTCATATTATTCCTCTTCATGAGTGATGGACATGGTCGGATGATTGGGAGAAGAACTCTCTACTAATTTGCACCGTTATAAGCCACAAACACTTTGTCTTTAATATCTACACAGGACTGTGCTTCATGAATTGTATAAAGTTTTGTATGTTTTTGGTTTGCTTAGAAGCAATTTTACTACGTATATTTATATGTATTTATGGATAATATGGCAATCAATATGATTGATATTTGCACTGTACTTTGTACTCTTTATGAGCACTTATGTATATGTCATGTACACAGTTTTTATGTTTATGCATGTTGTGATGAATGTGGCGTGTTCGTGTTTGCGCTATGATAGGTGCGTCATGAGCCCCCATATGTATTTCAGTATGCTGTAATGAACACATTTTATCATTTTGTATACTTTGTTAGTGACGGTATCTTTCTCCATATCTGATTATAATGTTCATTGTTTGTTTTTGAGGCTTTGGTAACTTACATCGATATTATATATGTTTGGCTTGCCTTCGTGGATGGTCTCCTTCTGTGCGCATGCTGGTTCTCCGTCATGGGGCTGAGCGTTGCTCGTCGGCATCTCTGTCGGGTCCTGCGCTCATGTGACCGCAACTATGGGCGTTTCACATGGGCGGGGTTATCCGATGACGCCGTGGGGGACTCGGGCTTCCTGCCGGCGATCGTCACATGCGCCGCACAAAGGAGGAGTTCCTACCACGTGGTATATTTTAATCTCAATATGATTGGACGGTAGTACTATTTAATCTGGCTTGTGATCTGATGAGGCCACTCCCCCGGAAGAAGGCACACGCGGCCGAAACACGCGTAGGGGCTGAGGCGCCATCAGACCTAAGGTAACCTAACGTTTTGTACAAATGCTGCCATTCGTGTTATATCCCAAGCATGGGACACAGAATTATAACGTCATTGGGCGTAATTGATTGCTGAATGCACGGGAGATGTATACTCTGTGGCAGTGAAGTGAACTTTTATTAATGTGCCTTGGGTCTATGGTGCCTATCCACTGGTATTTATCACCATCATTATTGTCTCTGTGTTTGTTAATGTTATGTTTTATGCTAATAAAATTTGTTACTGTATTATACTTTGAGGTTGACTTGTGCAAGTTTTTATAGGTTTATAGCCTAATTCTAAAGGTATGTGCACACGCTGCGGAAAATGCAGCGGATCCGCAGCAGTTTCCCATGAGTTTACATTTCAATGTAAACCTATGGGAAACAAAAATCGCTATACACATGCTGCAGAAAAACTGCACGGAAATGCAGGGGTTTACATTCCGCAGCATGTCACTTCTTTCTGCGGATTCCGTAGAGGTTTTACAACTGCTCCAATAGAAAATCGCAGTTATAAAACCGCAGTGAAATGCGCAGAAAAACCGCAGTAAATCCGCAATAAATCCGCAGCGGTTCAGCACTGCGGATTTATCAAATCTGCTGCGGAAAAATCCGCAGAGGACCATGATACGTGTGCACATACCGAAACCCTAACCCTAACCCTAGTTGTTACCCCAACCTTAGTGGAAAAAAAAATTATTTATTTTATTATTGTCCCTACCTATGAGGGTGGCAAAGGGAGGGGGGGGCTCATTTACTATTTTTTTATTTTGATCACTGTGATAGGTTTTATCACAGTGATCAAAATGCACATGGGAATGAATCTGCCTGCTGGCAGATTCGGCGGGCGCACTGCGCATGCGCCCGCCATTTTGGAAGATGGCGGCACCCATGGAGAAGAAGGACGGACCCCGGGAGGCTTGGTAAGTATGACGGGGTCGGGGGGAGCACAGGGGGTGGATCGGAGCATGGGGGGGTGGATCGGAGCATGGGGGGTGGATCGGAGCATGGGGGGTGGATTGGAGCACGGGGGGTGGATTGGAGCATGGGGGGTTGGATTGGAGCACGGGGGGATTGGAGCATGGGGGGGAGCGGACAAGAGCATGGGGGGAGCGGACAGGAGGACGGAGGGGAGCGGAGCAGTGTGCAGGACTGATCGGAGGATTGGGGGGGATCGGTGGCGGTGGGGGGGCAGACCAGTCATTGCAGCATCAGCCATGGCTGGATTGTAATATTTCACCAGTTTTAATAGGTGAAATATTACAAATCGCTCTGATTGGCAGTTTCACTTTCAACAGCCAATCAGAGCGATCATAGCCACGGGGGGGGGTGAAGCCACCCCCCTTGGGCTGTACTACCACTCCCCCTGTCCCTGCAGATCGAGGGAAATTAGAGTTAACCCTTTCACCCGATCTGCAGGGACGCGATCATTCTGTGACACAGCATATGCGTCACAGGTCGGATTGGCACCGACTTTCATGACGCATACGTTGTGTCACAGGTCGGGAAGGGGTTAAATACAGCATAAACCGTATCTCGAACAGTTCATTGTATCGCCATATCAGAATATCACATGCGGCTTTACATAGCCTTCAGTGGTCACACTGGTATCTCTCTCCAGACACCAGATGACTACGCAGTACAGCAACTGCCCTATGTTAGCGCACATAGTTCTTTCCCTGCACCAGGGGTTACCTCTAGAGTGGGCTCCTGCTCCACAGGTTGACTCTACGTCAGTTCAAGGTCCACAACAGGACCGTCCAGGTCCACAATCTCACAGTGCTTCCAGTACGACTCCAATCCCAGGAGCCTCTAACACTGACCGCCCAGGACCTACAGCACACAGGCTGCTCAGTGCCAAAGCCCAACCATGTGCTATTCAGGAATTCCCAGGATTTCCAACACAGGCTTCCAGGGCCTTGCACTTGGACCATACAGATCCAAACACAGGAACATGTGACCCACACCCTGGTCACATTATATACCTCCCTTAGGTGGGAGTGTGGATGTGTGGCTAGTTTGTCCCACCCATCTCACATAACCAGCCTAGTAAGTCTCCCTTCATAACTATACAAACTCTTGAGGGACTACAGGTCCCATAACAACAAGATTGCATCAGACTTACCACGCAGACTCCCTCTGCGACACATATCGGCCATTCACAACTCTGCCAGTCACTGTTTCATCACATTTATGCCTCCAAGCGCATCTTGAAGCGCACACACAGCGCCCCCTGGTGTAATGTGAGTCACTGCACCACAATATATATATATATATACAGTACAGACCAAAAGTTTGGACACACCTTCACTTTTAAAGATTTTTCTGTATTTTCATGACCATGCATATTGTAAATTCACACTGAAGGCATCAAAACTATGAATTAACACATGTGGAATTATATACTTAACAGAAAAGTGTGAAACAACTGAAATTATGTCTTATATTCTAGGTTCTTCAAAGTAGCCACCTTTTGCTTTGATGACTGCTTTGCACACTCTTGACATTCTCTTGATGAGCTTCAAGAGGTAGTCACCGGAAATGGTTTTCACTTTACAGGTGTGCCCTGTCAGGTTTAATAAGTGGGATTTCTTGCCTTATGCAGGTGTGTACTACGGAGGACAGAGAATGAACTACAATCCAATATTGCAGCCAGCATGCAGCCAGCGGGTAAGGAAAGGGTGAATCAAACACCCGAAAACCCGCCTCTATGGCTGAAAATTGTTCCCTCCAAATTCAGGTGACAGAGTCCCTTTAAGGCCAACTGTATCACCCTAAATTTATCAAATATAATATGTGAGGAAAATCCAGTATTATAACAACTGGGCTATGTAAAGAGAAATTAATGTATACCTGATTTCTAAATTCTGTCTTTGTCCTCTAAAATGGCTTGGCCTTAGAGAGGTTAACATTTAAATGTAATTTACTGAAAACAACTTTAAAGCACTCACCTCAAAGTGTTAGAAAAATACAGATGAAGTTTAAGTAGTTTATCAGAAATAAGAATTAAAAAGTCATTACTAAAGGAATCTATTTTCTAGAATTCAATAATGCTATTCAATATTCTGTTCCTACATTTAAGCTATTCCTACATTATTCGATGAAGAAATCGGAAAGATTTACTATTTTGTAAATGTTCAGCTAAGTGCATTTTGAGATTCATCAATCTACACTATATAATTTATTTTAGATAAGCTAATATTTACTGTAGCATGCTTTTAAAGAAAAAATGCCAAAATTTTAATGTCTTTTGGTAATCAATACACCAATTTTGTTATCTCTGTATTTCAGGAAGTTTATAGGTAAGAAAGTGAAAACGTAAATGACTGTCATTACTATTCTACTTTAAGAGCCATTATAAATGGGCCTCATTCCACAGAAACTTATTATTGAAGACCAGCAGAATATGCCTGGCTATTAGAAACATTCAAACTTTCTCAATAGAATTCCTGAACCGAAATGGCATTTTATCAAGAGTGGTCATAAAAGTGCTGGTGTAACACTAAAAGCACTGGTCCAATGAATCATGTGATTACAGGAAGACAAGCCACAAAACCTAGCACAGATGAATATTGACAAGGCTATTTTGCTTTGTTAATGAAGCTGATATAACAAAGATGCAGTGAAAAAAAATCTGCCTAATAATAACCTTACTCTTAAAAAAGTAGTTTTGAGGAGCACATCTCCGAAAAAAGTTAAAATAAAGCAAGTGTTAAAATAAACAATTAAAAGTTATAAATAAGACAATATAAATACTAAAGACTGTGTATACTCGTGTATAAGCCAACATTTTCAGCAATTTTTTCTGTGCTGAAAACGCCCACCTCAGCTTACACACGAGTCAGACATCAATACTCACCCTCTGTCGCTGGATCTCCATCCCTGCATCTCCGTTGTCCAGGCGCCGGCAGCTTCTTCCTGTGCAGAGCGGTCACGTGGTACCACTCATTAAGGTAATGAATATGCATGGGTCTCCACTCTCAAAGGCGTGGAGCGCCTATTCATTACCTTAATGAGCTGTACCACATGACCGCTGAGCAGAGGAGAGCCAACGATGCAGGACAACGGAGAAGCAGGGATGAGCAGAAACCGTGCCAGGAGGGGGTGAGTACGATGGGGAGGGCAGGGGAGCCGAGCCAAGCTGAGCCATGCCATGCATACACGGGGAGTACAGGGAACCATGCATACATGGGGAGTACGGGGGAGCCATGCATACACGTGGGAGTATGGGGGAGCCATGCATATATGGAGGAGTATGGGGGAACCATGCATATACGGGGGAGTATGGGGGAGCATGCATACATGGGTAGCCATGCATACATGGGGGAATACCGGGAGCCATGCCTACACGGGGGAGTACGGGGGAGCCATGCATATAAGGGGGAGGACACCAAGCTATGCATACAACATGGGGAGCCACACATAGCAGGACAGGGATGAGGGGACAATGCATACCTGGCTTATGCTAGAGTCAAAAAGCTTACCCAGTTATCCATGCCAAAATTAGGTGCCTCGGCTTATACTCGGGTCGGCTTATACTCGAGTATATATGGGAAATGTGCTATCGTCCTGAGATGATGATCATGATGATGATGAAGATGATGAAGGTGATGGTTAAATATTTGGAAGTAATAATTTGATGCCAAATTTATAATGGGAAAAAATTGATAGACAGTTCTGCAAAATCAAAGAAGAACAGTATATGCAAAAAGGCTTAAGGCCCATTTACAATGGCCAATAATCTGTCAGATTCTTACGGTAAAGTCTCATCATTTACAGTAATTGTATATTGTGAATAGGTTGAGTGTCTAAATGATGTGTCCTAAAGCAATCGCTCATTGTACATAAAAACGTTTAGGTGAGTGAAAAAATTCTCATTTAATTCTCACAAATTGTGTAATTTAAATTTTGGACTGACAAAAAAAGAGTTTCAAACTTAAGTTTTAAATTGGGTTGACATATCCAAAGTCAATGGTTTAGAAGCCCACGCACGTTTCATCATTAATACTTCATCAGGAGGCATCCTTCTGATGATGTACTAATGACTAATTGTGAGTTGGGGTGGTGGGGTCTATTTTGACAAGTAATATCTTTATGTAAATACTGCTTTCATGCTTTAATCTATATGGCTTGAACTGCTGAGAATTTTTCAGCCCTCGTACTGCTACCTATGTTGATTTATAAGACATGACAAGCACATTACTATTAACATCAAAAAACATGGTACAAAAAGACCACGAGGAAGAGTATAATCCCAAAATTTACATCTTTATTTATAAAGGAGGCGCGCACTCTTCCTGAGGAAGTCTTGAAGAAACGTGCGTTGGGGCGGAGGGGACGGCGTGTTACTGGCACATCTCCTGTTTATATTTGTAAGTATGTTGTATTTATTATACAATTGCGGGTTGTAGCGAGATACTAGAGTTCAGTTACTGTGCACTAAGCACTTTGTTTGTGCTTGGTCTAGAATTGCTGCTAAAATATAGGTCAGTGTCAATACTGATAGACTTAAACCACTTAGGTGGGTAAGAATATACAGGATTTTTATGATCTGTTTTGACCCCTATGATTGATAGAAATATGGCAAAAATCTTGTTTAAAGGATAATTAATGTGCTGGTTTCATCCTGTCCCTGGATGAGTGGTGTCCAGTGGTTCTTATTTTAATCATTTTTGTGATTTTATACTTTAGAAATAAAGATGTAAATTTTGGGATTATACTCTTCCTTGTGGTCTTTTTGTACCATGTTTTTTGATGTTAATATGAACTTCTGAGTTCTATGTCCTCTTTATATTTTGGGATAGTTTTTGAGTGTTAAGCACATTACTATGTTGTATCTCTACATTATAGCGCCCTTATTATTGATTGACCAGTAGTTTCTTTGTTCCTAGTTTTATTCTTTGTCCATTTTTATATATCTTATTAAAAAATATATACATATTTATAAATGGTATCTACTCCTTGGTTATTTATTTAACTGTTTTTCTGAGTTCATACTCAAATTTCATGAGTCAAATTTCCAAATCATACTTAAGTGTTTTTTTGTTGCATATTTAATTTCACAGAGGAGCATTGCATGACGAATAAGCCTCCTTACCTTGACAAGCCAGAGATGGTATGTCACTCTCCATAAGGAGAAACGTTACCCCTTAGACCCCAGTCCAGAGCCTTTCACCTAGACAAATCAGTTCTCATGCTTCGCACTGACGAGGGCCAACAGCCCGAAACACCGTGTCTGCGAATTGAGATACTGATTTGGCTTTAATCCTAAGTCATATTGCACGACTCGTTAGAGGGTTGATTGTGACTTGTAGGATCGCTACTTCCAACAGGTGGCGCTATAAATCTCTCTTCGGCTTATCATCCCGAGACGAATGGGTTGGTTGAGAGAGCCAACCAGACTCTGGTCACTTATTTGCGACATTTTGCTTCTGCTAGGCAGGATGACTGGGCATCCTTGTTACCGTGGGCAGAGTTTGCCCTTAACAACACTGTAGCCGACTCCACCGGTCAAACTCCTTTCCTCCTTAACTACGGCCAGCATCCGCGGGTTCCTGTACCTATGCCCGTGTCCTCTGCTGATTCCAGGGTTGCAGACTGGGCAGTGGAGGCACGAGACATTTGGGACCGCACTCAGGATGCCATCCGGGCCTCCAAGGAGAGAATGAGGTCCTCCGCCGATGCACATCAGCGCCCTGCCCCGACCTTTGCTCCTGGCGACTTAGTGTGGCTCTCTGCTCGTAACATCAGGCTTCGTGTTGAGTCCACTAAGTTTGCTCCTCGCTACTTGGGTCCCTTCAAGGTCCTCGAACAGGTTAATCCTGTGGTCTACCGTCTAGCCCTTCCCCTATGCCTAGTTATCACCGACACCTTTCATGTGTCCCTCCTTAAGCCCGTATACATGTCGCGGTTTTCTGAGTCATCTGCCGGGACATCGCGTTCGTCTACAGACGATTACGAGGTGAACGCTATTTTGGGGTGCAAGGTGGTTTGTGGCAAAAAAAATTTATTTGGTGGATTGGAGGGGTTACGGCCCTGAGGATAGATCCTGGGAGCCTGCTGAGCACATTCAGGCTCCGCAGCTCATTGCTGCCTTCGAACGTAGCGAGGCCCAAGGAGGGGGGGCCCTAGGGGGGGGTAATGTTAGGGGTCAAGTTCCTGCCTCTGCACAGGGGGAATCTCGGGCCATCTCTGCTGCGGTCTCCCATTCTTCTCCTGCCGCAGTGGAGTCTGCTCAGCGGAGACGTCGATCCCAGCGTCTCGCTCAGTCTGACTCTGTGCTAAGAGTTACTGCTGCATTTCCTGCTTCTGCCATTAGAGTCAGTGCTGGGCAGCGGCGAGCAGACGCTTCTGGAGCTAAGTCCTGCTTTTCACATTCTGAGCATGCCCAGAGTAAGATCTCTCAGTGGAGATCGAGGGTCACATGATCAGATACTGCAGCTAAGGTCCTTGTAGGTGCTAGGACTAAATCCTGCTTTGCACTCTGAGCATGCCCAGGGCAAGATCTCTCAGTGGAGATCTAGGGTCACATGCTCTGGTACTGCAGCAACTCCATTGGTCCTTCTTTGTAAGGTCCTAAACGTGCTGCAACTATTTAAGGCCCGCATGGCCGCACGGCCATGCGCTAGTATTGTCTATTGTTATGTGCTTTGCACTAGTGTGGTCACATGTGAGTGTGTTCAGGGACCCGGCTGAAATAAGCCCCTAGAATGCTGGCACATCCGGCGAGGACTTTGTGTTTGGATGTATTCAGGGACCCGGCTGAAATAAGCCCATAGAATGCTGGCTCCTCCGGCGAGGAGTTTTGTGTACATGAGTGACCACTGACTGCTCTCTGTTTGGGCAGTTAGCCTGTGCCTCTGTGGAGTCTAACAAGGCATAGTGCTTCTCTTTCACGGCTACTCGGTGAAGTAACTGAGTTAGTCTATACCGCCATATAGTTCCGCCGTTTGCTAGCAGCAGGTACTCCTGCACGGTGGACCCCGGGCTGCGAACGCACCAATATCAATAAAAACATCTCTATTTACTCAGTGCGTTCCGCTAGCCCTAACAATGCGTTACGATTGCATTGTCATTCTCTGCTCCTGAAACCCACCCTTGCTAAATTACTTTTAGAATCTAAATAGCATGTCAAGTAAGAAAAGAGCATCTGCTGGCAAATTAGACATTAGTATTTTTACTGTAGAGTCACAATATGTTAAATCAAGATATATAGTATTTGTCATTGCTTTCCCATATTGTTAACTTACTTAACATGTAGCTACAGAAGTCCAGTATTTGATTTTTAGGACTCTACATGTTCAGAAATAGACACATTCAGATAATTATTTAAATATAAAAATGATTTGTAAAACTATAATTTTATTCTTCAGAGAATTGCTGACATTACATTTGCTTTAAGGGATAGAACATAACCCAGATATGTCCACTCTGATACATATTTTTGTTTCAATGTGGAGATAAATTGAAGAAAAGGCTGTCTACTGAGTATTTCAACATTTAAATTACATAGCAGAGGAAAACTTCAAATATATCAAGTTAATGTAATTTATAATTTTATGTACAGTATATCACAAAATTGAGTTCACCCCTTGTTAGGGCTGGCGGAATGCACCAAATAGATATAAAGATAATAATAAGGTGTATTCGCAGCCCGGGGTCCACCGTGCAGTGATGGTAACTGCTGCTCGGTAATGGCGGACACTAATTGGCGGTATCGCACTGGACACACGTGGGTAAGCTGCCACCTGGTGTGTACTTGCGATTAGCTCTGTTTCCTCATGGAACTGCTATACTGCAGAATACGGATACTGTACCCTATTAGCCATCACAGCGCACAGCGGTATTTAGTGCTAGTGTAAGGTCACAAGACTCAGCCCCAATGATGCAGGGGTGAGAGTCTATCTAGACCCACTAGGCACTCGACGTTGCACTAGCAATGCCTAACAACCACTAACTAAATGATTTAATGCACAGAGCCCGGGGTTCACCATGCAGAGATGGTAAGTGCTGCTCGGTAATGGTGGACACTATGTGGTGGTATTGCACTGGACACACGTGGATAAGCTGCCACCTGGTGTTTGCTTGCGAGGAGCTCTGTTACCTCACAGAACTGCTATACCGCAGAATATGGATACTGTACCCTGTTAGCCTTCACAGGGCACAGCAGTATTTAGCTCTAGTGTAAGGTCACAAGACTCTGCCCCAATGATGCAGGAGTGAGAGTCTATCTAGACCCACTAGGCACTCAGCGTTGCACTAGCAATGCCTAACAACCACTAACTAAATGATTTAATGCACAGAGCCCGGGGTTCACCATGCAGAGATGGTAAGTGCTGCTCGGTAATGGTGGACACTATGTGGTGGTATTGCACTGGACACACGTGGATAAGCTGCCACCTGGTGTTTGCTTGCGAAGAGCTCTGTTACCTCACAGAACTGCTATACCGCAGAATATGGATACTGTACCCTGTTAGCCTTCACAGGGCACAGCAGTATTTAGCTCTAGTGTAAGGTCACAAGACTCTGCCCCAATGATGCAGGAGTGAGAGTCTATCTAGACCCACTAGGCACTCAGCGTTGCACTAGCAATGCCTAACAACCACTAACTAAATGATTTAGTGCACAGAGCCCGGGGTCCACCATGCAGAGATGGTAACTGCTGCTTGGTAATGGTGGACACTAAGTGGTGGCATCGCACTGGACACACGTGGATAAGTTGCCACCTGGTTTGTACTTGGGAGGAGCTCTGTTACCTCACAGAACTGCTATGCTGCAGAATACGGATACCGTACCCTGTTAGCCGTCACCGGGCACAGCAGGATTTAGCGCTAGTGTAAGGTCACAAGACTCAGCCCCAAGGACGCAGGGGTGAGAGTCTATCTAGACCCACTAGGCACTCGGTGTCACGCTAGCGATGTCTAAACAACCACTAACTAAATGATTTAATGCACAGAGCCCGGGGTTCACCATGCAGAGATGGTAAGTGCTGCTCGGTAATGGTGGACACTATGTGGTGGTATTGCACTGGACACACGTGGATAAGCTGCCACCTGGTGTTTGCTTGCGAGGAGCTCTGTTACCTCACAGAACTGCTATACCGCAGAATATGGATACTGTACCCTGTTAGCCTTCACAGGGCACAGCAGTATTTAGCTCTAGTGTAAGGTCACAAGACTCTGCCCCAATGATGCAGGAGTGAGAGTCTATCTAGACCCACTAGGCACTCAGCGTTGCACTAGCAATGCCTAACAACCACTAACTAAATGATTTAGTGCACAGAGCCCGGGGTCCACCATGCAGAGATGGTAACTGCTGCTTGGTAATGGTGGACACTAAGTGGTGGCATCGCACTGGACACACGTGGATAAGTTGCCACCTGGTTTGTACTTGGGAGGAGCTCTGTTACCTCACAGAACTGCTATGCTGCAGAATACGGATACCGTACCCTGTTAGCCGTCACCGGGCACAGCAGGATTTAGCGCTAGTGTAAGGTCACAAGACTCAGCCCCAAGGACGCAGGGGTGAGAGTCTATCTAGACCCACTAGGCACTCGGTGTCACGCTAGCGATGTCTAAACAACCACTAACTAAATGATTTAATGCACAGAGCCCGGGGTTCACCATGCAGAGATGGTAAGTGCTGCTCGGTAATGGTGGACACTATGTGGTGGTATTGCACTGGACACACGTGGATAAGCTGCCACCTGGTGTTTGCTTGCGAGGAGCTCTGTTACCTCACAGAACTGCTATACCGCAGAATATGGATACTGTACCCTGTTAGCCTTCACAGGGCACAGCAGTATTTAGCTCTAGTGTAAGGTCACAAGACTCTGCCCCAATGATGCAGGAGTGAGAGTCTATCTAGACCCACTAGGCACTCAGCGTTGCACTAGCAATGCCTAACAACCACTAACTAAATGATTTAGTGCACAGAGCCTGGGGTCCACCATGCAGAGATGGTAACTGCTGCTTGGTAATGGTGGACACTAAGTGGTGGCATCGCACTGGACACACGTGGATAAGTTGCCACCTGGTTTGTACTTGGGAGGAGCTCTGTTACCTCACAGAACTGCTATGCTGCAGAATACGGATACCGTACCCTGTTAGCCGTCACCGGGCACAGCAGGATTTAGCGCTAGTGTAAGGTCACAAGACTCAGCCCCAAGGACGCAGGGGTGAGAGTCTATCTAGACCCACTAGGCACTCGGTGTCACGCTAGCGATGTCTAAACAACTGCTAACTAAATGATTTAGCACACAGAGTGCATGCAGCGTCGCACTGGCGAATGCCACTAACCAACTCTGACTAGGGAATTTAGCGCACTGAGTGCGAGTGGCGTTGCGCTGGCGAACGCCACTAATAGACGCTGACCAATGCCACTACTGGGTGATGTATCTTTGCTCCAAACACCTGGACTCAGACACAACCAGAGGGTAGGGGATGATTAGGAGCAGTCAACAGATATACACACGCTGTGCACACACACGATTTTGCAGAATGCATTGGCAGGATTTAAGTGCTTTACATCAGAATCTTCTTAGATTTCGGACAGAAGCAAATTAGTGCAATTTTAAAGGCTACGAGTGTACTCAGTATATAGTATTATTTTAAAAAAAGGTTTAATAATTAGAAGTTCTTTGAGCTTGCCTTGAAGTTACATGAAAAATAACCACCCAAACATTGTATTCTTTCATTGTCTAATTGCTTCCAGACTATTCACAGGAACATTAAAATGATACATCTTTACTTTTTAAGAAGCCTATACTTTTTTGGCTACATTTTGTAGTCTGTAACCATAGCTCACTTTTTCCAGCATTCATAATACATTTTCAAAAGAAGTGTAGGATCTGTTTTATATGCATTCTAACTATTAATAAATCGAAGACAGCCAGAACACTTACAATAAAGGAAAATCTATAGTTTCTAGCAGCCTGTGATGTTTTAGAAACATCTTCCTTTAGAAGAGATTTTGAGACATCTAAATACTATTTCATACTGATTCATCAATCAACTATAGTGCAAGATATATCTTCTGAGCATGCTTTATCATTACAATTATAATGCGCACATTGAGAAATTCAACTGCACTTACGTAGGGAGATCTGTCTGTGCACATAAATTTAAAATGTAATCTAGAGTTTATCATGATTATACCAAACCCACCACATTCCAATATGAACCCAAAATGTAAACGATGCATGTCAATTCATTCCAGGACTAAATCTATAGAATATCTTGAAATGCCTTAGCTAGTTGAGATTTTTATACATGTAAGAGAAAGAACACCAAAAAATGTCATTTAGCAAAAGGTTATTTGGAGCTTGCATTGCTAATAATCCATATTCACCTTTCAATGTCCTAATACTGACATGTGTGATTGTGTTATACACAAAGATCTGCAATTGTGAAATCTGAATGCTGTCACTTCATAGACCACATAAAGGGCATGTCAATGTAAAATTAGACATCTATTATAGTTAACTTGATGTCAAAGACACTCAACGGTGAATGTCAAGATAATGATGTTGCCAGGTTACATGACATTCTTTGAGAATAATTATAACTTCAATTATTTTAATTATGCTATGATGTGCAATGGTTATTAGCCAAACAATCTTATCACAGCCAATGCATAGATAGAGATGAGACTCGCTTAGCTATTGAAATGAGCAAGTCATCCAGACCCCTGCACACACAGCACTGGTAGCAGGAAATGTTATGTCAAAAATAATCAGAAGGGACATATCAGCTGGCGCTGATATTTTTAAATGGGACACCTTTGTTAACCTTTTCATAACATTTGATATAAGTTGACATCATGGCCAAGAAGGGGTGCCCACAAAATTATGTAAATTTATGTCATACCGATCATTCAGGCACAAGAGCAGTGCCTTCATGATCATCACTGGAAGCTCGGCTTAAGTGAAAGCCAAGCCCTGGCTGTCACAGCGAGGAGCGACGTCTGCACCTCCCTGGGCCATTTAACCACTAAATGCTGCAATCAATAGTGATCACAGAATTTAGAATGCTGGCAAAGGGATACCTCTTCCTTACGATCGGCATCCCCACAACATCACTGCGAGAGCTCGACCTCAGGGTCTTGGAACTATGGTGGCCTCTTTAGGCTGCCGTCACACTAGCAGTATTTGTTCAGTATTTTACATCAGTATTTGGAAGCCAAAACCAGGAGTGGGTGATAAATACAGAAGTGGTGCATATGTTTCTATTATACTTTTCCTCTAATTGTTCCACTCCTGGTTTTGGTTACAAATACTGATGTAAAATACTGACTAAATATTGAAAGTGTGACGGCAGCCTTAGACCTTGCTGGCAGCATGCAGTTCTGCTGCATTGGAATGCATTAAACTAGCAATTAAAGTAATGCAAATTGAAGATCCATACAGGGACTAAGTAAAAAAGTAAAAAAAGGAGGAAAAATTGTAAAAGTGTTATAACAATAAATAGGTATATTTGTGAAAACCAATGCCCCAAAAAACAGTACGTATCCGGAATGACCATATCTATAAGACTGTCACAACACTTAGCCCCTTCAGTGAACAGTGTAAAAAAAAGCAAAAAACTATGCTTTTTCTTCATACTGCTAGAAAAAGTAGAATAAAATGATATCAAAACCGTAAAATGTAAATAAAATGATATCACTGAAAACAGCTCCATTAGTAGAGGAATAAGAAAGTTATAACTCTCAGAATAGAACGATACAGTTCTTTTTTCTATAAAATAGTTTTTATTGTGTAAAAGCAGCAAAATATAAAAAATGACATAAATGTCGTATCACTGTAATCGTACTGATCCCCAAAAATAGCTGCTTTATCAATTTGACCACATGCTGAATGGCATTAAAAAATAAAACAAAAAACAATTCCCAAATTGTTGGTTTTTGTTCATTCTGCCTCCCAAAATTTGGAAAAGAAAGCGATCAAAAAATGGTAGCAATAAAAAGACAACTTGTCCAGCAGAAAACAAGCCCTCACATGATTGTTGTCAGAAATATAGAAAAATTTTAGCGCTCAAAATATCGCTATGCATAAACTCGTTTTTACAAAAAAGCGTCTTTTAGTGTGTGATAGTAACCAATCCTAATAAAAAACTATATAAATCTGGTATCGCTACAATTGCACCCACCCGAAGAATAAAGCCATCTAATCACTTATACTGCACAAGGAATGGCATAAAAAAATAAATAAAATGAATTCTTGACCTGCTGTTGTTTAGTTCATTCTGCCACATAAAGATGAGGTAAGGCACATTTATCCTGCACTCTATGGTGAATACTTACTTTGGGGTTTCTGTGAAAATCCCTGAAATGCATGATTCAATCTGAACTCCTTGTGGAAGATTCCCTATAATGAGGCAGATGGAGACACTGTGGATGCCCTCTGTCCTGTAATCCAGCAGGGTTCCTCTTTTTAAGCATGCATGAAAGCACAGTCAACCAAAGGTTTGTGCACCTGTGAGGCTAGTCACTACTCATAGACAAGCCGCAAGGCTGAGAAATTAAAAGGTTCGAGGTCAGAACCCAGGAAGTTACGTTACAGACAGAGGCGTGAGTCAAAAGAATAATCAGGTCATGATTCAGGGGAAAAAAATACCAGGAATCAAGAAAAGGGTAAAAGCAAATGGATGGTAAGAGTGCGGCCTAGGTCAAGCAGCAGCAGATCAGAGAACCGTGAAACTAGGCAAACATACACCAATGAGCAAGAAGCTTCAACTGGCACTCGTCTGAGGCAGAGAGCTGGTTAAATAGTCAGGTAATTATGGAAACAGGACGCACATGGATGAACCTCAGACAGCATCCTAACGCCAATTGATCGGCTAAACTTTCTTTCAAGACACTGACAGTTCAGCATGCCCCAGCATTTGATTGGGCAGTTGAGATGTCCATCAAATACTGACAGCTTAGCACGTCTCTTCTCTAGATTAGATGGCAGACAGTAATTCACCGTGTCCAAACACACTGAAAGGAGGAATCATGACAGCACCTCTGAAAATGAGGACAGTGCTGAACAGAGGTCAGAAAGAGTCCAGAGTAACTCTGCTGCCTCATTATAGTGAATTGATCTCTCGGAGTTTCATCTGAATCATGTCATTCAGATATTTAGATGGAAACATTGATGTGCATAGAGCTCAGGATAAATGTGATCTAAAATGTTCTGGAAAATGTTCAACTCAATCTACAAAAATAACAGGTCCCCATTCATTTCTGTCATCTATCAATGGAATTTCAATGGCTTCCATGTTACAGGTAGCACAAAGGATCTGGAAATGCACTTCAGCTCCTCGCCCCCAAAAAGAAATCCGGTGAATTTTGCGCTCCCAAGTCCAAATGCCCCCCTCCCTTCTTAGCCCCAGTGTGTCTACACCACATATAGCGTCCACATGTTTGGCATTTTTGAAGCTGTGAGAGCCCACTAAATTTACAGATGCCTGTCTCTAGAAACTTTAAACGACACTTTTTA
The DNA here is from genome assembly GCF_032444005.1 of Ranitomeya imitator. Taxonomy (NCBI): domain Eukaryota; kingdom Metazoa; phylum Chordata; class Amphibia; order Anura; family Dendrobatidae; genus Ranitomeya; species Ranitomeya imitator. The sequence goes on along the minus strand of NC_091286.1, from coordinate 322,761,039 downwards.
TGAATATCTTTGAGAAATAGATTTCTTCTTGCCACTTTTCCATAAAGGCCAGATTTGTGCAGTGTACGACTGATTGTTGTCCTATGGACAGACTGTCCCACCTCAGCTGTAGATCTCTGCAGTTCATCCAGAGTGATCATGGGCCTCTTGGCTGCATCTCTGATCAGTCTTCTCCTTGTTTGAGATGAAAATTTAGAGGGAAGGTCGGGTCTTGGTAGATTTGCAGTGGTATGATACTCCTTCCATTAAAATAGGATCGCTTGCACAGTGCTCCTTGAGATGTTTAAAGTTTTGGAAATCATTTTGTATCCAAATCCGGCTTTAAACTTCTCCACAACAGTATCACGGACCTGCATGTTGTGTTCCTTGGTCTTCATGATGCTCCCTGTGCTTCAAACTGAACCCTGAGACTATCACAGAGCAGGTGCATTTATACGGAGACTTGATTACACACAGGTGGATTATATTTATCATCATTAGGCATTTAGGACAACATTGGATTATTCAGAGATCCACAATGAACTTCTGGAGTGAGTTTGCTGCACTGAAAGAAAAGGGACTGAATAATATTGCACACCCCACTTTTCAGTTTTTGATTTTCCACAAAAATTTTAAATAACCAATAAATTTCGTTCAACTTCACAATTGTGTTCCACTTGTTGTCGATTCTTCATCAAAAATTTACATTTGGTATCTTTATGTTTGAAGCATGGTATGTGGGAAAAGGTTGAAAAGTTCCAGGGGGCTGAATAAATTCGCAAGACACTGTACATTCCCTGCCCACAGTCCCTGGGGACAGATATGACACTGACTGTTCATAGACTCCTGAAAGATAGAGACCCTTTTGAAGGCATTTCAGTGGCATCTTCCTCACTGCCAGTTGAGACTGGTGAAGCTATGCAAATTGGTGTTTGCAGAGATACCAGAGGGAAAGAAAACTTGTAGCATAAGCTTGGTTGTATTTATATTTCAGTGGTTCTTGTCCTGTCATGGTTTAATGTTTCAAATATATTAATTTTGAAAGGAATAAAAAGAAGAGACTTTTCGTATAGATGTAGTTTCCAAGAGTCTGGGATAGTCTCAAGGGTTAGTAAGAATAAAATGGATGCCAGAACAAGAGACAAAGTCTAGTTTCATTTAAATGCCTGCATTTTTGGATTCAGGTTCTACCTTTAAACTAAATGTTCATGACTTTGTTGTTGATTGTTGTTATGATTTCTCCTCTCTCAGCCTACCCATTCAAGTCTCTGCTGTTGATAACTCTCCTCTTTCACAAATCCGTATTACTATGAAGGTCAAGAATGTATATAGGAAGGTAGGAGGGTTACATACTGAATCCATTTCATTTATGTTTCTGTATTCTCTACCAAAATAATCCAAGGTCTCCCATGGTTATTTAAGTACAATCCTGCCATCAACTGGGAGACCAAAGAGATTAGGTCATGGGGTGACTCTTGCTTTTGTAGATATTTGTTGAGATTCTTGGCTTTCGTAACTTGTATTTCTGGATCTAAGAATGTTAAGGCTTATGTTTTGTCTCATAGAATTGAGGGACAAAAAACAGTCAAGGTTCTAAGCGAGGGAGTGGTGGTGGGTGCTCTGAGGGCAGATCTCAGACAGCACATTCAGAATGCTCGTAAACATACTTAACACTATGTTTGTAATTTTGGAGCCTGTGCCAGGGCTAAAACCTCTTGTCAGGTCCCATTGAGCTTTGTCTTGTCTTGCAAGGTTCCTTCGCGGCCCTGCACTCACTTGTCCATGGTCTTTGTCACTGATCTGCCTAACACAGAGGAGGGGAGACTTACTTTTTAATCAAATTAAAGCCTGGAAGTAGGCATAAGAGAACTTGAACTGGCAAGTTAAAGGTCCTTACAAGATTCATGCACAGACCTCAAACACAGACTTGTAACCGAAAATCTGGTTTCCTGTTCAGCTGAATAAAGCTTGTTGAAATGCTTCAGGGCAGCCAATCAACAAGCTTTTGGGCTGTGGGCACTTACGGAGCCATCACAGCCATGCCAAGTACTGTCATGGCTGTGATTGGCCGGCGCACCATGTGACCCTGTATAAAGGCCGGGTTACATGTTGTGCCACCATTCTGTTACTCATGTGCAGTCAGTCTGGTTCTCTGTGCCATTTCAGCCTTTTTTGTGTGCCATCAAAGCCTTGTTCTCTTTGTCTGAAAAAACTGTACCTGAGTGCCATAGCAGCATTGTGAAGACTGCAGTAAAAGCGTATTACTGCATGCAGTACCATCGTTGTGTAGCCTGGTGCTGTGTGCCATAAAAACTTTGTGGTCTGTGCCTAAAAATCACATTACTCTGTTGTATAAAAGCTTAGTTGTCTGACAAAAAAATCCTATTAGTCTGTTGCATAAAAACTTAGTTGTCTGACAAAAAAATTATATTAGTCTGTTGCATAAAAATCTAGATATCTGACAAAAATATCATATTGCTTTCTTGAATAAAAATGTATCTCTCTTGCAAAAATCATATTGCTCTGTTGCATAAAAATCTAGTTCTCTGACAAAAAATCCTTTTAGTCTGCTTTATAAAAATCTTGTTCTTTGACAAAAAATCGTATTGCTCTGTTGCATAAAAGTCTAGTTCTCTCACAAAAAATCATATTGATCTGCTGCATGAAAACCTTGTACTCATTTTTTTTAAATAATCTGTGCCATAAAAAATGATTTCTCTGTATCATAATAGCCATGGGTAGAGTGCCAGAATCCAGCCTCTTGCCTACAATGTATTTTTTAAGGGGGAAAACATGAGGAGAGCAGCAAATAGAGGTACTGCTAGTGCTGCTGGTAGTGATGCTGCAACTGCCGCAGGGAGAGGATGGGGTCTATCTGCACTTGTTGCTTGTTATGGGCCCAATTACAACACCTTCCTCAGGTACATGCAGGTGACAGCATGTTCACTACTATTTAGTAAACCCCAGTACCGCAGAATGAATGGTAATGTCAGAACATGCGTTAGATTTGATGGATGAGAGTGCCTCCAGTTCCTTCACATTGTCTTCCACCCAGTCCCCTGCAGAAACGGTTCACACCTGATTATTTTAGTATTTGTTCTTCCACCTCTCCCCCTTGCAAAGCATTTAAGCAGTGTGAGCCCCAACTCATGCAGCAGATTCTTTGATGAGTCTGCTGACTGGGGTTTTGTGGCCCATCCACCTGGCCCTGCCCCAGAAATAGAAGAGACTAAGTGCACTGATGCCCAACCACTCATTCTGTAGGAGGATGAGTACGTGGGAGGGCCAGTGTACACAGTCAGCGTACTACCGCAGCACATTTCTGGAGCTGAGGAAACCCGGTTGTCAACTGCTCCGGCTTTTTGCAGTGCGCCGACCATGAAGGAGGCCAGAGGTCAGGACTGGGTGAAAGATGATGCGGGGGACAATAAGGTCCTAGACCCCACCTGAGAGGAGATGGTTACGCTGGCCCAGCAGCACACCAAAAGAGGGAGCAAGGTGGAAAAGCACAATAACCAGCCCACAGCCAGTACGTTGTCTGCTACTGCCCCCCACACCAAGGGAATGAGCCCCCAAAAGCCAGCTCAAAGGAGCTCCCAGGCATGGGATTTTTTAATGCAATCTACTGATGACAGATGACAGGTGGTTTGCAGGCAGTGCCATGGGAGACTCAAGGTGTAAATGTTCTAAACCTGAGCACCACCTGTATGATGAGGCATTTCAAACCCAATCACAAAGTGCAGTGGAGTACATATCTTAAAAAGCATGACAAATTTGATTTTCCTCCTGCTCCTGCTATGCTCTTGGCCTCTTCCTCTCTGTCACGTTCAATAGGGCTACCTGTCTCCTGCAAAAAGAGAATATGACAGCAACGCCACTACCCCACCAATGTCACCAACCATGTCCACATCGACCCATGGAAGTTTTCAGCTCTCCATCCCCCAAACCCTAGAGAGGAAATTCCACCCTACCCACCTATGAGCCATGTGTCTGAATGTCAGCATTTCTAAATTACTGGCGTTTGAAATGCTTCCTTTCTGGCTGGCGTAGATCACCAGTTTAAAAAAAATGATGTTGGCTGTTCCGCATTACGTAATTCCCAGCTGCCATTACTTTGCCAAGCGGGCCATCCCTGCCCTGCACACAAATCTTTCTGACCAGATACATGTTACAACAGATACGTGGACCAGAAAACACGGGCAAGGAAGTTAAATCTCCCTAACTACCCACTGGGTCAATGTAGTGGTGGCTGGGACAGTGGTGGAAGTCTTTCCAGCAAATATACTCCCTCCACCGAGGATGGTTGGAAGCTTATCGGTCCATGTTGAGTCTATCGTCTACTCCATTTCATCCACCGCCTATTCATCTGGTCACAGTGAGCCCTGCATCACCAATTTCAGCACAGCCAAGGTGAAACTTCAGCAGACTGTTTCGCACATCATTTGTTTGTGGAACAGATAACAAACTGCGCAGGAGCTCTGGACGGGGATCAAACAGCAGACAGATGATTGTTGTGTTCCCGTTAACCTGAAGCACGGCCTGGTGGTTTGCGATAACAGATGAAAAAGGACAAAATCTAGTAGCAGCTCTGGGCCTAGCCAGTTTGACACATATCCCTTGCCTGGCGTATGTGCTGAACTTGCTGGTGCAGCGCTTACTGAAGAGCTACCCAAACATGGCTGATTTGCTGCTGATAGTGTGTGCAGTGTTTGCGTGCTTTCTGCATTTTCATCCTGCTGCTGCTTGCCTATCTGTGCTGCAATGTCACTTTTGCCTTCCAGCCCACTGACCTCATATTTTCCTTGCATATGCTGGAGAGTCTGTGTGAGCAGCAGCAGGCAATAGTGGAGTTTCAGCTGCAGCATACCTGCATGAGTTGATAGGAGGACCCAGTTGATACACCTTCCACAAAGGACAGCTTCTTGTTGCCTCTGAGCTAATGCATGCTGCAGTGCATACGCAATGACCATCAAGTTGCCCATATTATTACCAGTTCTGATTACTAGGTTGCCACCCTGCTGGATCCATGCTGCAAGGGATCGCAAAATGCGTGATTACATGTGCACACTTTTAGATGCACTACTTACGGTGTTCACACCTGACAGTGGGAGCTCAGTGGAAGAACAAGGCAGAGGAGGAGGAACTCGCCAATGCAGTTGGGGCATCGCCACTACTTCGCAAGATAGGGTTAGCATGGCTAAAATGTGGAAACACTTCCTTTGCACGCCAAATCATCCAGCACCACCATGTGATATGGTCCATATCAGCAGGAGGAAGCGTTTCTACAACATGATGGAAGAGTATCTATCCAAACGTCTTATAATAATTGATTGGTCTGCCCCATTTAACTTTTGAATCTCAAAATTGGAGCATGCCCCTTATGCATTGGAGGTGCTAGACTGCTCTGTGGCAGAACACATGTTTAGCATGGCAGAGGTTGTCATCACAGACAGATGACGTGCTTTATCACAGCCAACATGGGCAAGCTCACATTTATGAAAATGAACCATGCATGGATCACAAAGGACTTGTCCGTACCTTTGGGTGATTGACTAGACAACTATACCAGCCGCACACAGCCATGGTTAGACTCTATTTGCCATTTGCTTAATTTTGCGTTGTCTACCTTCTCATCTGCCTTTGCCACATCCACCTCCACTTCCTCCACATCCTCCACTTGGCACTCGGGATCCTGGTTCAAGATAATACTTTGTTTTTGTATTTATTTTCTGTTATTTTCATTAGTTATAATTATAAATTTTAAAAGAAAAACTAAATTAAAAATAACCCCCCAAAAATGCAAAAACAAACAGTGTTGGATAACTCCTACTGTGACTGTTAAACCTACATAACAACACCTACCTCATCCTCCAATTGGACCTCAGCCTCCTGGTTCAAGACAATTTATTTTTTGAATTTTATCCTCCGTTATTTCCATTAGTTCCTCTTAAACAATGGTTAAAAAATGGTTGGCTAGTGTCACGCCCGCTGCGCATACTCACCCGGCTTCTTCCATCCCGCGGCGCGCTCGCGATCCTGTCCCGCGCCGCGCTGCGTCCTCCTTTGCCGGCTCTCGGCGTCCGGTCTCTCTGCGCTTGCGCGGTCGCGTCTCCTCCATCGCTGGGCCTGCTGGGAGGTCGCGACCCGATGGCTCCGCCCCAACATGGCGGCGCCCATCGGCTATTTCTTCGTGGCGTCTTTCCAGGCAAGACGCCTTTGCCTTGTAGGTGCACTGCCTGCTGTCAGTGTCCCTATGCCCTAAGGCTCCCCTGTATCTTTTCCCAGCTCAGTTCTCGCTTTGTCTCAGTGTTAGTTCCGTGTTCCTGCTGTGTCCTGCCAAGTTCCGTGTTCCTGCTGTGTCCTGCCAAGTTCCGTGTTCCTGCTGTGTCCTGCCAAGTACCGTGTTCCTGCTGTGTCCTGCCAAGTTCCGTGTTCCTGCTGTGTCCTGCCAAGTTCCGTGTTCCTGCTGTGTCCTGCCAAGTTCCGTGTTCCTGCCGTGTCCTGTCAAGTTCCGTGTTCCTGCTGTGTCCTGCCAAGTTCCGTGTTCCTGCCGTGTCCTGCCTAGTTCCGTGTTCCTGCCGTCTCCTGCCAAGTCCTGTGTTCCTGCCTTGTCCTGCACCGTCTCGTGTTCCTGTCTTTATCAGTTAAGTCCTGTTTTCCTATCATTTTACTGCCATTCCAATAGCTCTGTGGTCACCTTCCTTATCTTGCGTCGTCCCTTTGGCTCTAGCTGTTGTGTCTCCTTTCCCCCGAGGTCCTGCCCCTAACACTCCCTGTATAGGGGGTGATTCCATCTGGTCCGCTCGACCCCGGGGGCTCTAGAGTCACGACCCAGAGGGTCCACTCTCGGATTTTTGTCCGAATCTCTACAGTAGGCAAAGGCCATGGACCCCGCTGGGGCCTCTGCTGCGCAAAAAGAGTTACTCTTTTTGCGGGAGAATCAGTCCCGTATTATGTCTTTTATGAAGGCTATGGATTCTCGCCTGTCTACGCTCCTGCCCTCTGATCCTGGCAACGCCGCTCTACTCGTTGGCTTACAGCAAGAGTTAGCTCAGCAGCGTGACACCCAGGCTCATATCCTTAGTTATATGTCTTCGATAGACGATCGGCTGCTTTCTATCCAGACAGCCGCTACTACCTCAGCTTCTGCTCCCCATCCTCCACCCCGCTTGGCTAAACCACCTCGGTACAATGGGGATCCTAAATTCTGCCGAGGATTTTTGAACCAATGCTGTCTTCACTTTGAACTGTTGCCCCAGCATTACCCGACGGATCGGTCCAAAGTTGCCTTTTTGATTTCCCATCTGGAGGGTGACGCCTTGGCATGGGTTAATCCACTCTGGGAGCGAGACGATCCCCTAGTCTCCCGGTTGTCTGAATTTTTGGAGACCTTCCGTCTTGTCTTTGACGAACCTGGTCGTCTGGCCTCTACTACTGAGGCTCTATTGTCTCTCCATCAGGGATCGTTATCTGTGGGCCAGTATGCCATTCAGTTCCGCACCCTCTCCTCTGACTTAGGCTGGAACAATGAGGCGTTAGTGGGCGCTTTCTGGCGGGGCCTCTCTGAGCGCATTAAAGATGAGTTAGCTGGTCGGGACACCCCTACGGTTTTGGAGGATTTAATTTCCTTAGCTACCCGTATTGACCTTTGGTTCCAGGAACGCGCCCGGGAGCGGAGATCTCTTCGTCCTTCCCCTGCTACCCGTAAGCCACTCAGCCCACAGCCTAGGACTTCCTCTCTGGCGTCCGCACCAGAACCTATGCAAGTGGACCGTCTTAAGATGTCCGAACAGCGACGTAAAGAGAGGCGTACTCAGGGTTTATGTTTTTACTGCGGGAGTGCTGCCCATTTGCTGCGGTCTTGCCCTGAACGTCCGGAAAACTCCTACGCCTAGGTCAGGTAAGAGAGGCCTCCCTAGGTGTGTGTGATTCCTCTCAACCCCTCACTTTGTCTGTCCTTTTGCATATCTCTGGCAAGGGCATTTCTTTGGATGCTTATGTGGATTCTGGCGCAGTGGGGAATTTTATCAGGTTGGAAGAGGTTTTGAAATTCTCCGTTCCAGTCAAAACCCTAGAGGCTCCTGTGATTCTTGCATCTGTGGATGGTAGACCGTTACAGGAGACCATTACTCAAGTTACGCTTGAGGTGGAACTTCAAGTTGGGGTTCTGCATAAGGAAAAAATTGCATTTTATGTTTTAGCGGGTCTGTCTCATCCTATGCTTTTAGGTCTTCCTTGGTTACGGAATCACGAGCCCACTTTAGATTGGCGCAATGGCAATATCTTGCGCTGGGGAGAGCTTTGTCGGGAACGTTGTCTGCTGCCGGTGCATCCTGTAGGTTCTTCTTCTTCTCCTTCTTCCTCTTTTCCCGCCTTACCCTGCGTCTACAGTGCTTTCTCTGATGTCTTCAACAAGAAAGAGGCTGAGGGTCTTCCGCCTCATCGTCTCTATGATTGTCCCATAGATCTCGTGCCTGGAACTAACCCGCCCAGGGGAAGAATCTACCCTCTCTCTCCTGCTGAGACACAGGCTATGTCTGAGTATATTCAGGAAAATCTTGCTAAAGGATTCATTCGCAAGTCCTCTTCTCCCGCCGGAGCTGGGGTTTTTTTCGTGAAGAAGAAGGATGGTTCTCTTCGTCCCTGTATTGATTATCGAGGCCTAAACAACATCACGGTGAAGAACAAATATCCTCTGCCACTCATTCCAGAACTCTTAGATCGTCTTCGAGGTGCGCAAATTTTTACCAAACTGGATTTACGTGGCGCATACAATCTGGTTCGAATTCGTGCGGGCGATGAGTGGAAGACCGCCTTCAATACTCGTGACGGTCACTATGAATACTTGGTTATGCCGTTTGGTCTCTGCAACGCCCCTGCGGTTTTCCAGGAATTTGTGAACGATGTATTTCGAGATCTTCTCTACTCCTCAGTCGTGGTTTACCTTGACGACATTCTCATCTTTTCTCCGGATCTCTCCACTCATAGACGAGATGTCCGCCGTGTTCTGCAACGGCTAAGAGAGAATCATCTGTTCGCTAAGATTGAGAAGTGCGTCTTTGAGCAATCTTCACTTCCCTTCCTTGGATATATTGTCTCAAGATCCGGCTTAGAGATGGATCCAGAGAAGGTTTCTGCTGTCTTTAATTGGCCCCGTCCTCTTGGAACAAAAGCAATCCAACGTTTTCTTGGCTTTGCCAATTACTATAGACAATTTATTTCTCATTTTTCTTCCATGACCAAGCCTATCTCTGCCCTAGTTCACAAGGGAGTCAACTCCAGTCTTTGGACCCCTGAGGCTGAAGAGGCCTTTCAGTCCCTTAAACAAAGCTTCGCTACAGCCCCTGTGCTTCATCGTCCTGATGCTAATAGACCGTTTGTCCTTGAAGTCGACGCATCCTCTGTTGGAGCCGGAGCAGTACTTTTACAAAGATCCTCGTCCGGACATTTGGTGACCTGTGGTTTTTTTTCTAAAGCCTTTTCTGCTCCTGAGCGTAGCTACTCCATTGGGGATAAAGAACTATTGGCTATCAAACTAGCCTTAGAAGAGTGGCGTTATCTCCTTGAGGGGTCTCTTCATCCATTCACCATTTACACAGACCACAAGAATCTGGCCTATATTCAGTCTGCCCAAAGACTTAATCCACGACAAGCCAGATGGTCTTTATTCTTCGGACGATTTGAATTTAAACTTCATTTCCGACCCGGAAATAAAAATGTCAAAGCGGATGCACTTTCTAGATCCTTTCAGCCTCAGGACATTGAGGATTCTCCGGCTTACATTATTGATCCTGTGAAGATCGTCACTCTCGCTCCTCTAAGAGTGATTTCAGCTCCTCCTGGCAAGACTCTTGTGTCTAATCAAGACAAGGAGAGAGTTTTACGTTGGGGTCACTCCTCCAAGATTGCGGGGCATGTAGGAGTCAAGAAAACAATTTCCCTCATCTCTCGGCACTACTGGTGGCCATCTCTCCGATGAGACGTCACCGAATTCGTTGCTTCTTGTTCTTCTTGTGCCAAAAATAAAGTTCCTAGGCAGCTTCCTTCCGGTCTCCTGCATCCTCTGCCTGTGCCTTCCGTCCCATGGAGCCATATCGCTATGGACTTCATCACTGATCTACCTTGTTCCTCGGATTGCTCTGTCATTCTAGTTGTTGTGGATCAGTTCTCTAAATGGCTCATTTCATCGCGTTGCCTGGTCTGCCTTCCGCTCCTGAGTTGGCAAAAATCTTTTTACACCAAGTCTTCCGTCTTCATGGTTTTCCACATCATAATGTCTCAGACCGCGGAGTACAATTTACCTCACGTTTTTGTAGAGCTCTCTGTAGTCTATTGAAAATTAACTTGGACTTCTCTTCCGCTTATCACCCTCAGTCCAACGGTCAAGTAGAGCGAGTTAATCAAGTCCTGACTACCTACTTACGACACTTTTCCAATGCACATCAAGATGACTGGGTCTCCCTTCTCCCCTGGGCTGAGTTCTCATATAACAATCTTCCCAGTGAGTCTTCCTCCAAATCTCCCTTTTTTGTGGTCTATGGTCAACATCCAAGCATTCCTCTTCCTGTTTCTCTCTCCTCGGGGGTACCGGCAGCGGATTTCTTGTCCCGGGAATTCTCTAAGATTTGGAGTGAAACTAAAGAGGCTCTTGAGAGAGCTAGCCATAATATGAAGAGATTTGCTGATAAAAGGCGTTTGGATGCTCCTCCCTATTCCCCGGGTGATAAAGTTTGGCTCTCCTCTCGCTATATCAAGCTCAAAATCCCCTCCTACAAACTGGGTCCTCGCTATATTGGTCCTTTTCCTATCTTGAGTCGCATTAATGATGTTTCCTACAAATTGAAACTACCTGCCTCTTTACGCATTCCCAATGCCTTCCATGTATCTCTTCTCAAGCCCGCAGTCTTTAATCGTTGTCACTCCGCTACCTCTCTTTCTCCTCAGCTCTGTACCACTGATGGAATCTTTAATGTTAAAGATATTCTTGCCAAAAAGGTAGTTAGGGGCAAAACTTATTTTTTGATTGATTGGGAGGGATTCGGTCCTGAGGAGAGGTCCTGAGAGCCTCGAGAGAACATCAATGCTCCTCTTATCATGAAAAGATTCCTTTCTAGCCTTAAAAGGAGGGGGACTAAGGAGGGGGGTACTGTCACGCCCGCTGCGCATACTCACCCGGCTTCTTCCATCCCGCGGCGCACTCGCGATCCTGTCCCACGCCGCGCTGCGTCCTCCTTTGCCGGCTCTCGGCGTCCGGTCTCTCTGCGCATGCGCGGTCACGTCTCCTCCATCGCTGGGCCTGCTGGGAGGTCGCGACCCGATGGCTCCGCCCCAACATGGCGGCGCCCATCGGCTATTTCTTCGCGGCGTCTTTCCAGGCAAGACGCCTTTGCCTTGTAGGTGCACTGCCTACTGTCAGTGTCCCTATGCCCTAAGGCTCCCCTGTATCTTTTACCAGCTCAGTTCTCGCTTTGTCTCAGTGTTAGTTCCGTGTTCCTGCTGTGTCCTGCCAAGTTCCGTGTTCCTGCTGTGTCCTGCCAAGTTCCGTGTTCCTGCTGTGTCCTGCCAAGTTCCGTGTTCCTGCTGTGTCCTGCCAAGTTCCGTGTTCCTGCTGTGTCCTGCCAAGTTCCGTGTTCCTGCTGTGTCCTGCCAAGTTCCGTGTTCCTGCCGTGTCCTGTCAAGTTCCGTGTTCCTGCTGTGTCCTGCCAAGTTCCGTGTTCCTGCCGTGTCCTGCCAAGTTCCGTGTTCCTGCCGTCTCCTGCCTAGTCCTGTGTTCCTGCCGTGTCCTGCACCGTCTCGTGTTCCTGTCTTTATCAGTTAAGTCCTGTTTTCCTATCATTTTATCGCCATTCCAATAGCTCTGTGGTCACCTTCCTTATCTTGGGTCGTCCCTTTGGCTCTAGCTGTTGTGTCTCCATTCCCCCGAGGTCCTGCCCCTAACACTCCCTGTATAGGGGGTGATTCCATCTGGTCCGCTCGACCCCGGGGGCTCTAGAGTCACGACCCAGAGGGTCCACTCTCGGATTTTTGTCCGAATCCCTACAGCTAGCTTCTACTTCTTCTCTTACATGTACATAACCACTTACACCTCCACCTCCACTTGGACCCCAGGCTCCAGGTTCCAGAATATTCTTCTAATTTATTTTTTGTCCTGTCCTCATTTGTAGAGGGGTGAAAGAACTTTTGTCAACCCCCTCACAACAGAACACCTTTAAGTAATTTCCCTATCTACATTTCTTTGCAGAGCAATTGTTCTGCTCTTACTCCCATTTTACTTCCTCTTGCAGCACTCTACCCCTTACTACAACCATTTTAAAGCACAAAATTTCAGACACCCACTGCCTCTATGGGTGAAATTTGAATCAGCATCTATGGGGGTATTTTTCCCCATGCTCTATGGGTTAAATTTTAAGGGGCCCAACAATAAAGGTGTACAATCATCTAGGAATCGAGATAGGTGCTAATATACCCTAATTCAGGTATGGTTACCTGCTTTAACCACTTTCTGGCATTGGACATACTATTCCCATGGATGGAATAGTACGTCATAGGCGATCAGCTGCATTCACTGGGGGGAGCGCGGCTAATTGCAACCGGGTGTCAGCTGATTGTCACAGCTGGCACCCAGCACTAAGTGCCATGAGTAGTCATGGACCTCTCCTGGCACTTTAACCCCCAGAGCACTGCGATCAAACATGATTACGGCATTCTGGAGCCAGCAGAGGGACTGACAGCCCTACTGCCTTTGGATCGGAGACCCCGTGGCATGACACGGGGTCCCGATCACTGCCATGGAGACCTGATGTCATCATGACGACATCTGGGTCTCCAGAGCTGAGAGACTTCTTGTTATGCACAGTGCGTGTTAGGAAGTCTCTAAGATCAGTGTACAGAAGCTGCAGAGCTGACAGCTTCTATAGCATGCAGATCTGCTTCCTATAGAAGCGATCAGCCTGCATAAATTGAGTGTCCCATAGTGGGACAAAGTGTAAAAGTAAGAATGAATATAAAAAAAAAATAATAATAATTGTAAAAATATTTAAAATAATTATAAAAAATAATAATAATAAATCTATATTTATTCCATCAATAAATATTTGAATTAAAAAAAAAATCTAAACAATAAAAGTACATATATCTAGTATTGTCCCACTAGTTAACCCCTTTAGTGAACACCATTAAAAAAAAAAACAAGACAAAAAACAATGCTTTATCATCATATTGCTGAACAATAAGTGGAATAACACGCGATCAAAAAGACATATAAATAAACGTGGTATCGCTGAAAACATCATCTAGTTCTGCAAAAAACAAGCTGCCATATAGCTCCATCACTGGAAAAATAAAATAGTTATAGCTCTCACAATAAAGCGATGCAAAAATAATAATTATTTTTTACATAAAATAGTTTTCATTGTATAAAAGCGCCAAAACATAAAAGGAAGATTTAAATGAGGTATCGCTGTCATTGTACTGACCCAAAGAATAAAACTGCTTTATCAACTTTACCACACTCAGAATGGTATAAATGCCCCCCCCCAAAAGAAATTCATGAATTACTGATTTTTGTTCTTTCTGCCTCACAAAAATTGGAATAAAACGCGATAAAAAATGTCATGTGCCCAAATATGGTACTAATAAAAACACCAACTCGTCCAGCAAAAAACAAGACCTCACGTGACTCTGTGGGCCAAAGTATGGAAAAATTATAGCTCTCAAAATGTGGTGATGCAAAAACTATGTTTTGCAATAAAAAACGTCTTGTAGTGTGTGACAGCTGGCAAACATAAAATCCCACTATAAAAACCTGCTATAAATACTAAATCAAACCCCCTTTATCACCCCCTTAGTTAGGGAAAATAATAAAATAAAAAAGTATTTATTTCCATTTTCCCATTAGGGTTAGGGCTAAAGTTAGAGTTAGGGTTGGGGCTAAAGTTAGGGTTAGGGTTGGGGCTAAAAGTTAGGGTTAGGGTTGGGGCTAAAGTTAGGGTTAGGGTTTGGGCTAATGTTAGGATTATGGTTACAGTTGGGGTTAGGGTTGGGATTAGGGTTAGGGGTGTGTAAGGGTTAGGTTTGTGTTTAGGGTTATGGTTAGGATTGGGATTATGGTTAAGGGTGTGTTGGGGGTTAGGGTTGGAGTTAGAATTGGGGGGTTTCCACTGTTTAGACACATCAGAGGCTGTCTAAACGAGACATGGCTCCCGATCTCAATTCCAGACAATTTTGCATTGAAAAAGTCAAACAGCACTCTTTCCCTTCTGAGCTCTGCCATGTGTCAAAACAGTGGTCCCCCACATATGGGGTATCAGCATACTCAAGACAATTTGCACAATAACTTTTGGGGTCCAATTTCTCCTGTTACCCTTGGGGAAAAAAATTTTTATCTGAAGAATTTTTTTTTGTGAAAAAAAGTTAAAAGGTTTTTTTTAAAACATTCCAAAAATTCATGTGAAGCACCAGAACAATTAATAAACTTCTTGAATGTGGTTTTCGCACCTTGAGGGGTGCAGTTTTTAGAATGGTGTCACTTCTGGGTATTTTCTAAAAAGTACCCAATCACTCTCTATATGGAACACCAGGAAGTACCCAAATCAGGATGAATATCAAAATATATCTTTATTCAATTATAATTTGATGACAGTACATAATATAATAAAACATCATATAAAAAACAAATCTGTGCGTAGCACAGGACATCTACATGTAGTAGAATACCGGCAGACCCAATATTGCACAATGTGTCCCAGCTACTAAATAGTGTAAAAAAACCCTAGTGTAAACATTCATGCATAAATGTCCAAATAACCACTCACATTAACCCATAATATAAAAAGCCATAATATATAAAAGGATCCACAGTGACTAGTATAAGGTGCCAGGTGCAAATACAACTAAATTGAAATGTGCTAATTGCTGCTCACAATGAGCTAAAACCTGTGCTGGAACAGACGTGTGCAAATGGACAAGCTGGGACTGATACAAATCATATAGCGGTATATACCTTTCGGGTAGCCGGGTCCTGCAGTAACGCATCCCGACGCGCGTTTCGGACAATTTTCCTTCGTCAGGGGGTGTATAATCAAGGTCCGGAGGGATATTTTATAGTGTGCATCCTCCTATCCCTAACGCCCCCAGTGTATGATCGGCGCATGCGCGGTCAGGAGGACCCGGAAGTCTGAGGCCGCGTCCCACGTGACCGGACGCACGGGGCAGAGTACCTGACGTTGCCTAGGACACGAGGACGCGGTGACACAGATCCCGGATCACAGGCCACGCATGCGCACCACTCAGAGCGCGTCATAGGAGGAATTACCTGGTAAGAGCTATAACTTATACTCTATAAGTGCCTAAATAAAAAATAAATATATACGGTATACATACGTATTATCATAAAGGGATCATCGCAGTATCCCAACCTGTGTGTGTATTAACAAGATGACCACATATGGCGAATCATCAACTTGCCTTATGACTATTTCTCAAAAAATTATTATTATATATGGCATCCCATGTTTCAATTATCCTGGAGCACCAATACATTGCCATGAGACTGAAATCCCACCCATATGGCCAACCATGCGGGATTATTTTCCAGACATCACAATAGTAATAAAATCCCGCAGGTATGGACCTCAGGACACAAATTACATATACCCATTCATGGAGCATAACAAAAAATTAGTCATAAGTAACCATCTAAACAAAAATGAACTCTAGCTCTAATTTGTACAGTTGTGGGTGCCTAAATATCCTATAAATACCTTATAGGGCCAATTTACATAATCATTCTCCCTTGTATCATGTCACCCGTCTATGCATATGCCAATTGATATATACAATCATTTGTCTACATCCAGGGTATCTTATGCTTACTCAATAGTACCTATATGATCACCATCCTAAATCAGAATTCTCGCAACTTACGGCTCACATACAAATTTGACGTAAATGTAATGGAGTTTTTGGATGTGAGTGTACATAGGGATAAGGGAAACTGTTTACACACTAAGATTTTTCGTAAAGAAACAGCTGTAAACTCCCTGCTACATGCCACATCATCACATCCGCCCGTAATGATTAGGTCTATTCCTATCGGGCAGTTCTTGCGGTTGCGGAGAATTTGTTCGGAGGATAGCGAATTTGAGAAACAGGCCGCTGAACTCAAAATGAGATTTTTGGAGCGAGGATATAGCCGGCGATCAGTGAAGAAGGGCTATAATCGGGCAAAGAATATGTCTCGGCACCAAGCACTTTATGGTGCTAAACCAAATAAAACAAACCAGGTCATTAGGTATATTACACAGTATCATGGGCAAAGTGAAATGGTAAGATCCCAACTTAATAAATCATGGGAAATCTTGAAAGCAGATCCAGTGTTGGCACAATATATAGGTGAGAAACCAAGCATAACATACAGGAGGTCTAAAAACCTTAGGGATTGCTTGGTGAAAAGCCATTATACATATAATTTGGCTCCTCCCTCGTTTTTAGATCAGGCAAAGCAGATTCTCGGATGTAGGCCTTGTGGGAAGTGTGTGGCGTGCCCGAATGTAGAAAGGGAGCAGACATTCTGTAACTCAGAGGGCACAAACACTTTTCAAATTAGGCATAATATAACATGCACATCAAAGGCAGTAATTTACTATGCCACATGCCCATGCTCCCTAATATACGTGGGCATGACCACAAGGCAGTTAAAAATACGCGTCCGAGAACATGTATTGGGGATAAAGGCTGCTAGGGAAGTAGTGGATATTTCGACTTTGAAGACTATCCCCAAACACTTTAGACTCCACCATAATTGTGATTCTTCTGTGTTTAGAGTGATTGGGATTGATACCATTAAAAAGAGTGAGTGTGGTGGACCAATCACTATACCACTGGCGAAAATGGAAACGAGGTGGATATGGGTTTTAAATACAGTGTCACCAATGGGCCTAAATGAAAACTTGAGCTTTGCCCCCTTTTTATGAGGAATTTTGGTGTCTTTAGATCTTTTAAAGTTTTTTAGGGTTCTCTAGTAAACCATTAGTATTATCATTTTTATATTTGTTTGTTTTAATATATGGTGGTCTGGATTTTAATTACTTATTTTATATGTTTTTAGATGGTACTTACCTGACAGAGTGATTTTTGTGGGCGGTCTGATGTTGTGGCCTCCTGGATGGATCTCGTGGCTGGCGTCGGTCTGGCTGGAAGTCGTCGTCTTCTATGAAGATCCTATAGATAGATGGAAATAGGGATATTTGTGTTGAGTGTTCCCGTGTAGAGCATGTGCATAAATGATTGTAATGTATATAAATTATTCTAGGCATAAATATTTTGTGTGTCTGCTAAATATATGATCTCTATCCGGCCTTTATGGTAGGGATGGTGATCATATAGGTACTATTGAGTAAGCATAAGATACCCTGGATGTAGACAAATGATTGTATATATCAATTGGCATATGCATAGACGGGTGACATGATACAAGGGAGAATGATTATGTAAATTGGCCCTATAAGGTATTTATAGGATATTTAGGCACCCACAACTGTACAAATTAGAGCTAGAGTTCATTTTTGTTTAGATGGTTACTTATGACTAATTTTTTGTTATGCTCCATGAATGGGTATATGTAATTTGTATCCTGAGGTCCATACCTGCGGGATTTTATTACTATTGTGATGTCTGGAAAATAATCCCGCATGGTTGGCCATATGGGTGGGATTTCAGACTCATGGCAATGTATTGGTGCTCCAGGATAATTGAAACATGGGATGCCATATATAATAATAATTTTTTGAGAGATAGTCATAAGGCAAGTTGATGATTCGCCATCTGTGGTCATCTTGTTAATACACTCACAGGTTGGGATACTGCGATGATCCCTTTATGATAATACATATGTATACCGTATATATTTATTTTTTATTTTTTATTTAGGCACTTCTAGAGTAAAAGTTATAGCTCTTACCAGGTAATTCCTCCTATGCCGCGCTCTGAGTGGTGCGCATGCGTGGCCTGTGATCCGGGATCTGTGTCACCGCATCCCCGTGTCCTAGGCAACGTCGGGTACTCTGCCCCGTGCGTCCGGTCACGTGGGACGCGGCCTCAGACTTCCGGGTCCTCCTGACCACGCATGCGCCGATCATACACTGGGGGCGTTAGGGATAGGAGGACGCACACTATAAAATATCCCTCCGGACCTTGATTATACACCCCCTGACGAAGGAAAATTGTCCGAAACGCACGTCGGGGTGCGTTACCGCAGGACCCGGCTACCTGAATGGCATATACCGCTATATGATTTGTATCAGTCCCAGCTTGTTCATTTGCACACGTCTGTTCCAGCACAGGTTTTAGCTCATTGTGAGCAGCAATTAGCACATTTCAATTTAGTTGTATTTGCACCTGGCACCTTATACTAGTCACTGTGGATCCTTTTATATATTATGGCTTTTTATATTATGGGTTAATGTGAGTGGTTATTTGGACATTTATGCATGAATGTTTACACTAGGTTTTTTTTACACTATTTAATAGCTGGGACACATTGTGCAATATTGGGTCTGCCGGTATTCTACTACATGTAGATGTCCTGTGCTACGCACAGATTTGTTTTTTATATGATGTTTTATTATATTATGTACTGTCATCAAATTATAATTGAATAAAGATATATTTTGATATTCATCCTGATTTGGGTACTTCCTGGTGTTCCATATAGAGAGTGATTGGGTACTTTTCTTCACTTGGTGGTAGCAGTCACCGCTTTACACAGAGTACTGGAGTGGTATATGTCCCTAATGGTGGGGCATATAGGAGTATATATACAGAAACAATAAAGATAGCAATTATTCTTGAATTTTATATATATATATATATATATATATATATATATATATATATATATATATATATATATATATTTCGTCTATCATAGTATTCCTGTGTTCTAACACTGGGTATTTTCTATCATATAGACTCCTCAAAGTGCCTTCAAATGAGATCCCTAAAAAAAAATGATGTTGTGAAAATGAGAAATCACCGGTCAATTTTAACCCTAATAACTCCCTACCCAAAAAAATTTTGGTTCCAAAATTGTGCAGATGTAAAGTAGACATGTGGGAAATGTTACTTATTAAGTATTTTGTGTGACATATCTGTGTGATTTAAGGGCATGAAAATTCTAAGTTGGAAAATTGCTAAATTTTAAAAATCTTTGCCAAATTTCTATTTTTTTCACAATTAAATGTAAGTCAAATCAAAGAAATGTTACCACTATCATGAAGTACAATATGTCACGAAAAAATATTCTCAGATTCAGTGGGATCCATTGAAGCATTCCAGAGTTATAACCTCATAAAGGGACAGTGGTCAGAATTGTAAAAATTGGCCCGGTCATTAATGTGCAAACTACCCTAAAGTTAAAGTAACAGTAATTTTTTTCAAGGTAAACTCTTTGTCACCTGTTACATAGTTACATAGTTACATAGTTATTAAGGTTGAAGGAAGACTATAAGTCCATCTAGTTCAACCCATAGCCTAACCTAACATACCCTAACATGTTGATCCAGAGGAAGGCAAAAAAAACCCATGTGGCAAAGAGTAAGCTCCACATTGGGGAAAAAAATTCCTTCCCGACTCCACATACGGCAATCAGACTAGTTCCCTGGATCAACGCCCTATCAAGGAATCTAGTGTATATACCCTGTAACATTATACTTTTCCAGAAAGGTATCCAATCCCCTCTTAAATTTAAGTAATGAATCACTCATTACAACATCATACGGCACAGAGTTCCATAGTCTCACTGCTCTTACAATAAAGAATCTGCGTCTGTTATTATGCTTAAACCTTTTTCCTCCAAACGCAGAGGATGCCCCCTTGTCCCTGTTTCAGGTCTATGATTAAAAAGACAATCAGAAAGATCTTTGTACTGTCCCCTCATATATTTATACATTAAGATAAGATCACCCCTTAGTCTTCGTTTTTCCAAACTAAATAGCCCCAAGTGTAATAACCTATCTTGGTATTGCAGACCCCCCTGTCCTCTAATAACCTTGGTCGCTCTTCTCTGCACCGGCTCTAGTTCAGCTATGTCTTTCTTATACACCGGAGACCAGAACTGTGCACAGTATTCTAAGTGTGGTCGAACAAGTGACTTGTATAGAGGTAAAATTATGTTCTCCTCATGAGCATCTATGCCTCTTTTAATGCATCCCATTATTTTATTTGCCTTTGTAGCAGCTGCCTGACACTGGCCACTGAATATGAGTTTGTCATCCACCCATACACCCAGGTCTTTTTCATTGACGGTTTTGCCAAGAGTTTTAGAATTAAGCACTTAATTATACATCTTATTACTTCTACCCAAGTGCATAACCTTACATTTATCCCCATTAACCCCTTTACCCCCAAGGGTGGTTTGCATATTATGGACCGAGCCAATTTTTACAATTCTGACCACTGTCCCTTTATGAGGTTATAACTCTGGAACGCTTCAACGGATCCCGGTGATTCTGACATTGTTTTCTCGTGACATATGGTACTTCATGATAGTGGTAAAATTTCTTTGATATTACCTGCATTTATTTGTGAAAAAAACGGAAATATGGCGAAAATTTTGAAAATTTTCCAAATTTGAATTTTTATGCAATTAAATCACAGAGATATGTCACACAAAATACTTAATAAGTAACATTTCCCACATGTCTACTTTACATCAGCACAATTTTGGAACCCAAATTTTTTTTTGTTAGGGAGTTATAAGGGTTAAAAGTTGACCAGCAATTTCTCATTTTTACAACACCATTTTATTTTAGGGACCACATCTCATTTAAAGTCATTTTGAGGGGTCTATATGATAGAAAATACCCAAGTGTGACAGCATTCTAAAAACTGCACCCCTCAAGGTTCTCAAAACCACATTCAGGAAGTGTATTAACCCTTCAAGTGTTTCACAGGAATTTTTGGAATGTTTAATTAAAAATTAACATTTAACTTTTTTTCGCAAAAAATTTACTTCAGCTCCAATCTGTTTTATTTTACCAAGGGTTACAGGAGAAAATGGACCCCAAACCTTGTTGTACAATTTGTCCTGAGTACGCCAATACCCCATAAGTGGAGGTAAACCACTGTTTGGGCGTATGACAGAGCTTGGAAGCGAAGGAGCGCCATTTGACTTTTTAATGCAAAATTGACTGGAATTGAGATGGGACGCCATGTTGCGTTTGGAGAGCCACTGATGTGCCAAAACATTGAA
Source organism: Ranitomeya imitator (assembly GCF_032444005.1). Lineage (NCBI taxonomy): Eukaryota > Metazoa > Chordata > Amphibia > Anura > Dendrobatidae > Ranitomeya > Ranitomeya imitator. The sequence goes on along the minus strand of NC_091286.1, from coordinate 322,739,810 downwards.
ACCCCCCACAAGTGACACCATTTTGGAAAGTAGACCCCCTAAGGAACTTATCTAGAGGTGTGGTGAGCACTTTGACCCACCAAGTGCTTCACAGAAGTTTATAATGCAGAACCGTAAAAATAAAAAATCATTTTTTATCACAAAAATTATCTTTTCGCCCCCAATTTTTTATTTTTCCAATGGTAAGAGAAGAAATTGGAACCAAAAAGTTGTTGCACAATTTGTCCTGAGTACTCTGATACCCCATATGTGGGGGTAAACCACTGTTTGGGCGCATGGGAGAGCCCGGAAGGGAAGGAGCGCCGTTTGACCTTTCAATGCAAAATTGACAGGAATTGAGATGGGACGCCATGTTGCATTTGAAGAGCCACTGATGTGCCTAAACATTGAATCCCCCCACAAGTGACACCATTTTGGAAAGTAGACCCCCTAAGGAACTTATCTAGAGGTGTGGTGAGCACTTTGACCCACCAAGTGCTTCACAGAAGTTTATAATGCAGAACCGTAAAAATAAAAAATCATTTTTTTTTCACAAAAATTATCTTTTCGCCCCCAATTTTTTATTTTCCCAATGGTAAGAGAAGAAATTGGAGCCAAAAAGTTGTTGTACAATTTGTCCTGAGTACGCTGATACCCCATATGTGGGGGTAAACCACTGTTTGGGCGCATGGGAGAGCTCGGAAGGGAAGGAGCGCCGTTTGGCTTTTCAATGCAAAATTCACAGGAATTGAGATGAGACGCCATGTTGCGTTTGGAGAGCCACTAATGTGCCTAAACATTGAAACCCCTCACAAGTGACACCATTTTGGAAAGTAGACCCCCTAAGGAACTTATCTAGATGTGTGGTGAGCACTTTGACCCACCAAGAGCTTCACAAAAATTTTTTCCCACAAAAATTATTTTTTAGTCCCCAGTTTTGTATTTTCCCAAGGGTAACAGGAGAAATTGGACCCCAAATGTTGTTGTGCCATTTGTCCTGAGTGCGCTGATACCCCATATGTGGGGGGGAACCACCGTTTGGGCGCATCGGAGGGCTCAGAAGGGAAGGAGCGCCATTTGGAATACAGACTTAGATTGAATGGTCTGCAGGCGTCACATTGCATTTGCAGAGCCCCTAATGTACCTAAACAGTAGAAACCCCCCACAAGTGACACCATATTGGAAACTTGACCCCCCAAGGAACTTATCTAGATGTGTTGTGAGAACTTTGAGCCCCCAAGTGTTTCACTACAGTTTCTAACGCAGAGCCGTGAAAATAAAAAAAAAATTCCCCCCAAAATTATTTTTTAGCCCCCAATTTTGTATTTTCTCGAGGGTAACAGGAGAAATTGGACCCCAAAAGTTGTTGTCCAATTTGTCCTGAGTGCGCTGATGCCCCGTATGTGGGGGGGATCCACCGTTTGGGCGCATGGGAGGGCTCGGAAGGGAAGGAGCGCCATTTGGAATGCAGACTTAGATGGAATGGTCTGCAGGCGTCACATTGCGTTTGCAGAGCCCCTAATGTACCTAAACAGTAGAAACCCCCCACAAGTGACCCCATATTGGAAACTAGACCCCCCCACGAACTTATCTAGATGTGTTGTGAGAACTTTGAGCCCCCAAGTGTTTCACTACAGTTTATAACGCAGAGCCGTGAAAATAAAAAATCTTTTTTTTTTCCCACAAAAATTATTTTTTAGCCCCCAGTTTTGTATTTTCCCAAGGGTAACAGGAGAAATTGGACCCCAAAAGTTGTTGTCCAATTTGTCCTGAGTACGCTGATACCCCATATGTTGGGGTAAACTCCTGTTTGGACACACGGGAGAGCTCGGAAGGGAAGGAGCACTGTTTTACTTTTTCAACGCAGAATTGGCTGGAATTGAGATCGGACGCCATGTCGCGTTTGGAGAGCCCCAGATGTGTCTAAACAGTGGAAACCCCCCAATTATAACTGAAACCCTAATCCAAACACACCCCTAACCCTAATTCCAACGGTAACTAACCACACCTTTAACCCAGACACACCCCTAACTCTATTCCCAATCGCAAATGTAATCCAAACCCTAACCCTAACTTTAGCCCCAACCCTAACTGTAGCCTTAACCCTAACTGTAGCCTTAACCCTAGCCCTAACCCTAGCCCTAACCCTAGCCCTAACCCTAACCCTAACCCTAGCCCTAACCCTAGCCCTAACCCTAGCCCTAACCCTAGCCCTAGCCCTAACCCTAACCCTAGCCCTAGCCCTAACCCTAGCCCTAACCCTAACCCTAGCCCTAACCCTAGCCCTAACCCTAGCCCTAACCCTAGCCCTAACCCTAACCCTAGCCCTAGCCCTAACCCTAACCCTAGCCCTAACCCTAGCCCTAATGGGAAAATGGAAATAAATACACTTTTTTAATTTTTTTTATTTTTCCCTAACTAAGGGGGTGATGAAGGGGGGTTTGATTTACTTTTATAGCGGGTTTTTTAGCGGACTTTTATGATTGGCAGCCGTCACGCACTGAAAGACGCTTTTTATTGCAAAAAATATTTTTTGCATTATCACATTTTGAGAGCTATAATTTTTCCATATTTGAGTCCACAGAATCATGTGAGGTCTTGTTTTTTGCGGGACGAGTTGACGTTTTTATTGGTAACATTTTCGGGCACGTGACATTTTTTGATCGCTTTTTATTCTGATTTTTGTGAGGCAGAATTACCAAAAACCAGCTATTCATGAATTTCTTTTGGGGGAGGCGTTTATACCGTTCCGCGTTTGGTAAAATTGATAAAGCAGTTTTATTCTTCGGGTCAGTACGATTACAGAGACACCTCATTTATATCATTTTTTTTAAGATTTGGCGCTTTTATACGATAAAAACTATTTTATAGAAAAAATAATTATTTTTGCATCGCTTTATTCTGAGGACTATAACTTTTTTATTTCTTTGCTGATGATGCTGTATGGCGGCTCGTTTTTTGCGGGACAAGATAACGCTTTCAGCGGTATGATAATAAAGCATTGTTTTTTGTCTCGTTTTTTTTTTTTTTTTTCTTACGGTGTTTACTGAAGGGGTTAACTAGTGGGACAGTTTTATAGGTCGGGTCGTTACGGATGCGGTGATACTAAATATGTGTACTTTTATTGTTTGTTTTTTTTTATTTAGATAAAGAAATGTATTTATGGGAATAATATATTTTTTTTTTCATTATTTAGGATTTTTTTTTTTTTTTTTACACACTTGTAAAAATTTTTTTTAACTTTTTTACTTTGTCCCAGGGGGGGACAATACAGATCGGTGATCTGCCAGTTTGCACAGCACTCTGACAGATCACCGATCTGTCTGAGAGCAGTGCAGCGTTACCAAGTGCCTGCTCTGAGCAGGCACTTGGTAAGCCACCTCCCTCCCGCAGGACCCGGATCCGCGGCCATCTTGGATCCGGGACTTTCTGCAGGGAGGAAGGTAGGAGACCCCTGGAGCAACGCGATCACATCGCGTTGCTGCGGGGGTCTCAGGGAAGCACGCAGGGAGCCCCCTCCCTGCGCGATGCTTCCCTGCACCGCCGGCACATCGCGATCATGTTTGATCACGGTGTGCCGGGGGTTAATGTGCCGGGGGCGGTCCGTGACTGCTCCTGGCACATAGTGCCGGATGTCAGCCGCGATAAGCAGCTGACACCCGGCCGCGATCGGCCGCGCTCCCCCCGTGAGCGCGGCCGATCGCCTATGACGTACTATTCCGTCCTTGGGAAGTAAAGCCCTCCCCACATGGACGGAATATTACGTCTAATGGCAGAAAGGGGTTAAAGCTCATGTGCCATTTATCAGCCCAAGCTTCTAGTTTACATAAATCATCCTGTAATATAAAATTGTAATCCTCTGTATTGATTACCCTGCAGAGTTTAGTGTCATCTGCAAATATTGAAATTCTACTTTGAATGCCCTCTACAAGGTAATTAATAAATATGTTAAAAAGAAGAGGGCCCAATACTGACCCCTGTGGTACCCCACTGCTAATCGTTACCCAGTCCGAGTGTGCTCCATTAATAACCACCCTTTGTTTCCTATCCCTGAGCCAGCTCTCAACCCACTAAAGGTACCTTCACACATAACGATATTGTTAACGATATCGTTGCTATTTGTGACGTAGCAACGATATCATTAATGAAATCGTTATGTGTGACAGCGACCAACGATCAGGCCCCTGCTGGGAGATCGTTGGTCGCTGAATAAAGTCCAGAACTTTATTTCGTCGCTGGACTCCCTGGAGACATCGCTGGATCGGCGTGTGTGACACCGATCCAGCGATGTCTTCACTGGTAACCAGGGTAAACATCGGGTAACTAAGCGCAGGGCCGCGCTTAGTAACCCGATGTTTACCCTGGTTACCATGCTAAAAGTAAAAAAAAAAAAAACAGTACATACTTACCTACAGCCGTCTGTCCTCCAGCGCTGCGCTCTGCTCTCCTCCTGTACTGGCTGTGAGCCGGAAAGCAGAGCGGTGACGTCACCGCTCTGCTTTCCGGCTCCCAGACAGTACAGGAGGAGAGCAGAGAAGCAGAGCGCAGCGCTGGAGGACAGACGGCTGTAGGTAAGTATGTACTGTTTGTTTTTTTTTACTTTTAGCATGGTAACCAGGGTAAACATCGGGTTACTAAGCGCGGCCCTGCGCTTAGTTAACCGATGTTTACCCTGGTTACCGGCATCGTTGGTCGCTGGAGAGCGGTCTGTGTGACAGCTCTCCAGCGACCAAACAGCGACGCTGCAGCGATTCGGATCGTTGTCGGTATCGCTGCAGCGTCGCTAAATGTGAAGGGGCCTTTACACATATTTTCCCCTATTCCCATTATTCTCATTTTATGTATCAACCTTTTGTGTGGCACCGTATCAAAAGCTTTTGAAAAGTCCATATACACTACATCCACTGGGTTCCCTTGGTCCAATCCGGAACTTACCTCTTCATAGAAACTGATCAAATTAGTCTGACATGAACGGTCCCTAGTAAACCCGTGCTGATACTGGGTCATGAGGTTATTCATCTTCAGATACTCCAGTATAGCATCCCTTAGAATGCCCTCCAGGATTTTACCCACAGTAGAGGTTAAGCTTACTGGCCTATAATTTCCAAGTTCAGTTTTTGTCCCCTTTTTGAATATTGGCACCACATTTGCTATACGCCAGTCCTGTGGTACAGACCCTGCTATTATGGAGTCTTTAAAGATTAAAAATAATGGTCTATCAATGATTGTACTTAATTCCTGCAGTACTCGAGGGTGTATCCCATCTGGGCCTGGAGATTTGTCAATTTTAGTGATTTTAAGACGCCGCCGCACTTCCTGCTGGGTTAAGCAGGTGCCATTTAATTGGGAATTTTTATCACTAGTCATTTTGTCAGCCATGGGATTTTCTTGTGTAAATACTGATGAATAAAAGCCATTTAGCATATTGACTTTTTCCTCATCCTCATCCACCTTTTCACCCAGACTATTTTTAAGGGGGCCAACACTATCATTTTTTAGTTTCTTACTATTTATGTAGTTAAAGAATATTTTAGGATTATTTTTACTCTATCTGGCAATGAGTCTCTCTGTCTCAATCTTTGCTGCCTTGATTTGCTTTTTACAGAATTTATTTAATTTTTTGTATTTATTTAATGCCTCTTCACTACCTACTTCCTTTAATTCTCTAAATGCTTTCTTTTTGTCACTTATTGCGCTCCTTACAGCTCTATTTAGCCATATTGGTTTCCTCCTAATTCTAGTATGTTTATTCCTATACTGTATATACTGTGCACAGGTCCTATCCAGGATGCTAATAAATGTCTCCCATTTTCTTTGTGTATTTTTGTGTCTCAGGATATCGTCCCAGTTAATTGCACCAAGATCCTCTCTTATCCGTTGGAAATTTGCCCTCCTGAAGTTTAGTGTTCTTGTAACCCCGCTATTACACATCTTTTTAAAGGATACATGAAAACTTATTATTTTGTGATCGCTATTTCCCAAGTGACCCCCAACCCTTATATTTGCTATGCGGTCTGGCCTGTTGGTTAATATTAGGTCTAGCAGTGCCCCCCTTCTTGTTGGGTCCTGAACCAGTTGTGAAAGGTAATTGTCTCTCATAGTTGTCAAAAACCGATTACCTTTGCTGGAACTACAGGTTTCTGTATTAGAATTGCCTCAGTTGTTTTGCTGTAAATGTTGCTAGAGCGTAAATTTTATGGTAACAGTGAGGGTATCATGCCACATGCTCTGATGCTGAAATTTATTAAAATCTTTTCTGGGGGTAGTGTTCATCATGTTTTGAGGCTAAAATGTATTCCACTCTTCTGTGTGTGTATTGTTCCCCATGGCCTGAGGCTGAAATTTAATACAACCTTCTGTGGGGGGTAGTGTTCCCCATGTTCTGAGGAAGACATTTATTCCAATCTTCTGTGGGGGTATTATGACCCATGCTCTGAGGCTGACATTTTTTTAAATATTATGTAAGGGTATTGTACCCCATGCACTGCAGGTGAAAATAAAACACTTATTCTGTGGGGCTATTGTGCCACATGTTCTGTGGGTGACATTTTTAACAGGGCTGGTGGTAGTAAACCTCAGTCTCTGTGGAGACACTGTTAAAATATTAATGTTATTTATTTACTTCCTAATTTACCATGATTACCATGGTGAAAGAACCTCTTTAATTAATTTTCCTATCCACATTTGTTTGCAGGGCAACTGTATTGCCCTCAACCGATTTGGCTTCCTTTTGCAGCCCCTACCTCTTTCTATGCCATTTTATAGCCATTTTACAACACAGAAGTTTGGGTTCCCATTGGCTTATATCGGGCCCGGGTTCAAGTTTTGAGTCAGGTTCGCAACCCTAACCAGATGGTAAAAAAAGTCTGCCCGAACCAGCGGAACATTGGAATCCATGGGTTTGCTCATTACTGCCAGGAAGGAGATAGAAGGTGGTCTTTCAGTAACCAGTAACAGGGCAAAAAAATGTGCCAACAGAAGACATAGGAAGGCCTCTGTATTTACATCTTAACGTTACATCTAAGAGGTTTGCCCCTCAAATTTGTAGGCCCTTATAAGATAATTAAAGTTTTGAATTCTGTGATGATTAAATTTCAACTTCATGATAACTTCTTTCATTCTTCCCTTTTAACCCCTTTCTGCCATCGGACGGAATAGTACGTGCGATGGCAGAACCCCGCTTTGATGCGGGCTCCAGTGGTGAGCCCGCTTCAAAGCTGGGACATGTCAGCTGTTTTGAACAGCTGACATGTGCCCAAAATAGGCGTGGGCAGAATTGCAATCCGCCCACGCCTATTAACTAGTTACATGCCGCTGTCAAATTCTGACAGCGGCATTTAACAAGCACTTCGGGCCATCTGGCCGGAAATGCTCGCACCGCTGACACCTGTCACGTGATCAGGGGTCATCGGTGCATTGGCATAACAACCAGAGGTCTCCGGCAGTCCTCTTTGGTTGTTAATGCCGGATTGCTATTAGCGCCACCCAGTGGTTGGCGCTCATAGCAATGCAGTAATTTTGCTACATAGGGGCGATCTGAGCATCGCTCCTATGTTTAAGTGCCGATCAGGCTATGCCAGCTTTTAGCCTCTCAAGGAGGCTATTGAAGCATGGCAAAAGTAAAAAAACGTTTTTAAAAATATGAAAAAATAAAATAAAAATATAAAAAAAAATGTAAAAGTTCAAATCACCCCCCTTTTGCCCCATTCAAAATAAAACAATAAATAAAATCAAACATACACATATTTGGTATCGCCGGGTTCAGAATCACCTGATCTATCAAAAAAAAGGGTTAACCTGATCGCTAAATGATGTAATGAGAACAAATTCAAAATGCCAGAATTACGTATATTTGGTAGCCGCGGCATTGCATTAAAATGCAAAAATGGGTGATCAAAAGAATGTATCTGTACCAAAATGGTATCATTAAAAATGTCAGCTCAGCAAGCAAAGAATAAGCCCTCACGCAAGATAAAGAAAAATGGATACGCTACGGGTATCGGTATATTGCGCAATTATTTTTTTTTAGCAAAATTTTGAATTTTTTTCACTATTTACTGCATATAAAAAATAACCTAGACATGTTTGGTATCTATGAACTCGTAATGACCTGGAGAATCAAAATGGCAGGTTAGTTTTAGCATGTAGTGAACCTAGTAAAAAAGCCAAACAAAAAACAAGTTTGGGATTGCACTATTTTTTCAATTTCACCGCACTTGGAATTTTTTTCCAGTTTTCTAGTACACGACATGATAAACCAATGGTGTTGTTCAAAAGTACAACTCGTTTTACAAAAAATAAGTCCTTACATGACCATATTGACAGAAAAATAAAAAAGTTATGGCTCTGGGAAAGAGGGGCGCTGAAAATGAAAATGCAAAACCGAAAAAAGCTCTGGTCATTAAGGAGTTAAAATGGTTTGTGTGGACAACCGGTCCACAAAACATAATTAAAGTGGATTTTGAGGGGGATCGGAAGTACGAGATGGAGCAAGTTCTGGATTCAATGGAGATCATGTGCCATTTTAAGTATCTCATCAAGTGGAAGGGTTATGGTACTAATGCTAATGCCTGGTTTAATTCAGAGGATCTTCATGCAAATCACCTGGTGAGCGATTTCATCAGCCACATCAGATGGTAGGGGCTCATGGGGGTCCAATGACCCCTCATAGATGGGGTGGAAATGTCATTCTATTTCTACTAAGCCCTGGACTATTTTTTCTCTCTCCAACTGCTGATGGTTATTTTGTCTTTTCTTTCCTTTCCTTGGTTTGCTTCTATTCAGGTGTCTCTCACATCCCCATTTGGTTCTGCCCTATCACTTCTTGGGAGGGACTATTTATACTCACCTTGCACCTGCCTTCTTTGCTGGCTATACTTCAAGGTTGATGGTGTTTCGAGTTCCAGCTACTTAGCTAGAGATTTAAATGTCTTCCATTTATTTTTATGGTTCTGCTTATTTTCCTCCATCTTTCCTGTGTGACTGTGTGGACACGTTCACAGGCCTGTACTTCATCCTATAATTTATGCATAGTCCTCAAAAAGTTATTATTGCTTTGGTGTTCCATATTGTCTATAGTGAGGGTGCAGTTAAGGACATTCAAGGTCAGTTGACATCGATTTGGGGCACCATTTCATAAGCTTAGGGTGCCAACCACCGCAGTCAAGCAAGGACAGGGTGATATCAGGGACTTTCCTAGTCTGAACAGAGATTTGTTGAGTGCAGATTTTGTGTCTCTCCTTTTTTGGACGTTGCCTGTGTGAGTGTATAAAGGCACAGATGATTGGCCTCGGGGAGACCAAAACATCCAACACTGCGGAGACACCATCACGTGTTTCTCAACGCAGTGATTCCAGAACACTGCCCCCATCCCTTATGGGAAATATGCAGATGCATGTAAAGAAGCTGCGGAGACACCATCATGTGTTTCTCGACGCAAGCAGTGAATAGCCAGGCCTTTCCCCGGGAAGGAACAACCACGGGAAGGGCAGCATCCTATGAAGGAAAGCCACCTATGCCAAGCATAGGATGCTTGCACTTCCCGTGGTTGTTCCTTCCCGGGGAAAGGCCTGGCTATTCACTGCTTGCGTCGAGAAACACGTGATGGTGTCTCCGCAGCTTCTTTACATGCATCTGCATATTTCCCATAATGGATGGGGGCAGTGTTCTGGAATCACTGCGTTGAGAAACACGTGATGGTGTCTCCGCAGTGTTGGATGTTTTGGTCTCCCCGAGGCCAATCATCTGTGCCTTTATAGCCTTTTTACTAGGCACTGCTCCTAATAGCCAGATTCCTACTCCACACTGATGAGGGGCAAAACCCCGAAACAGCTGTCTGTGGATGAATACCATGCTTGGCATAGGTGGCTTTCCTTCATAGGATGCTGCCCTTCCCGTGGTTGTTCCTTCCCGGGGAAAGGCCTGGCTATTCACTGCTTGCGTCGAGAAACACGTGATGGTGTCTCCGCAGCTTCTTTACATGCATCTGCATATTTCCCATAAGGGATGGGGGCAGTGTTCTGGAATCACTGCGTTGAGAAACACGTGATGGTGTCTCCGCAGTGTTGGATGTTTTGGTCTCACCGAGGCCAATCATCTGTGCCTTTATAGCCAGATTCCTACTCCACACTGATGAGGGGCAAAACCCCGAAACAGCTGTCTGTGGATGGATACTATGCTTGGCATAGGTGGCTTTCCTTCATAGGATGCTGCCCTTCCCGTGATTGTTCCTTCCCGGGGAAAGGCCTGGCTATTCACTGCTTGCGTCGAGAAACACATGATGGTGTCTCCGCAGCTTCTTTACATGCATCGGCATATTTCCCATAAGGGATGGGGGCAGTGTTCTGGAATCACTGCGTTGAGAAACACGTGATGGTGTCTCCGCAGTGTTGGATGTTTTGGTCTCCCCGAGGCCAATCATCTGTGCCTTTATAGCCTTTTTACTAGGCACTGCTCCTAATAGCCAGATTCCTACTCCACACTGATGAGGGGCAAAACCCCGAAACAGCTGTCTGTGGATGGATACCATGCTTGGCATAGGTGGCTTTCCTTCATAGGATGCTGCCCTTCCCGTGGTTGTTCCTTCCCGGGGAAAGGCCTGGCTATTCACTGCTTGCGTCGAGAAACACGTGATGGTGTCTCCGCAGCTTCTTTACATGCATCTGCATATTTCCCGTAAGGGATGGGGGCAGTGTTCTGGAATCACTGCGTTGAGAAACACGTGATGGTGTCTCCGCAGTGTTGGATGTTTTGGTCTCCCCGAGGCCAATCATCTGTGCCTTTATAGCCTTTTTACTAGGCACTGCTCATAATAGCCAGATTCCTACTCCACACTGATGAGGGGCAAAACCCCGAAACAGCTGTCTGTGGATGGATACCATGCTTGGCATAGGTGGCTTTCCTTCATAGGATGCTGCCCTTCCCGGGGAAAGGCCTGGCTATTCACTGCTTGCGTCGAGAAACACGTGATGGTGTCTCCGCAGCTTCTTTACATGCATCTGCATATTTCCCATAAGGGATGGGGGCAGTGTTCTGGAATCACTGCGTTGAGAAACACGTGATGGTGTCTCCGCAGTGTTGGATGTTTTGGTCTCCCCGAGGTCAATCATCTGTGCCTTTATAGCCTTTTTACTAGGCACTGCTCCTAATAGCCAGATTCCTACTCCACACTGATGAGGGGCAAAACCCCGCAACAGCTGTCTGTGGATGAATACCATGCTTGGCATAGGTGGCTTTCCTTCATAGGATGCTGCCCTTCCCGTGGTTGTTCCTTCCCGGGGAAAGGCCTGGCTATTCACTGCTTGCGTCGAGAAACACGTGATGGTGTCTCCGCAGCTTCTTTACATGCATCTGCATATTTCCCGTAAGGGATGGGGGCAGTGTTCTGGAATCACTGCGTTGAGAAACACGTGATGGTGTCTCCGCAGTGTTGGATGTTTTGGTCTCCCCGAGGCCAATCATCTGTGCCTTTATAGCCTTTTTACTAGGCACTGCTCCTAATAGTCAGATTCCTACTCCACACTGATGAGGGGCAAAACCCCGAAACAGCTGTCTGTGGATGAATACCATGCTTGGCATAGGTGGCTTTCCTTCATAGGATGCTGCCCTTCCCGTGGTTGTTCCTTCCCGGGGAAAGGCCTGGCTATTCACTGCTTGCGTCGAGAAACACGTGATGGTGTCTCCGCAGCTTCTTTACATGCATCTGCATATTTCCCATAAGGGATGGGGGCAGTGTTCTGGAATCACTGCGTTGAGAAACACGTGATGGTGTCTCCGCAGTGTTGGATGTTTTGGTCTCACCGAGGCCAATCATCTGTGCCTTTATAGCCTTTTTACTAGGCACTGCTCCTAATAGCCAGATTCCTACTCCACACTGATGAGGGGCAAAACCCCGAAACAGCTGTCTGTGGATGGATACCATGCTTGGCATAGGTGGCTTTCCTTCATAGGATGCTGCCCTTCCCGTGGTTGTTCCTTCCCGGGGAAAGGCCTGGCTATTCACTGCTTGCGTCGAGAAACACGTGATGGTATCTCCGCAGCTTCTTTACATGCATCTGCATATTTCCCATAAGGGATGGGGGCAGTGTTCTGGAATCACTGCGTTGAGAAACACGTGATGGTGTCTCCGCAGTGTTGGATGTTTTGGTCTCCCCGAGGCCAATCATCTGTGCCTTTATAGCCTTTTTAATAGGCACTGCTCCTAATAGCCAGATTCCTACTCCACACTGATGAGGGGCAAAACCCCGAAACAGCTGTCTGTGGATGGATACCATGCTTGGCATAGGTGGCTTTCCTTCATAGGATGCTGCCCTTCCCGTGGTTGTTCCTTCCCGGGGAAAGGCCTGGCTATTCACTGCTTGCGTCGAGAAACACGTGATGGTATCTCCGCAGCTTCTTTACATGCATCTGCATATTTCCCATAAGGGATGGGGGCAGTGTTCTGGAATCACTGCGTTGAGAAACACGTGATGGTGTCTCCGCAGTGTTGGATGTTTTGGTCTCCCCGAGGCCAATCATCTGTGCCTTTATAGCCTTTTTAATAGGCACTGCTCCTAATAGCCAGATTCCTACTCCACACTGATGAGGGGCAAAACCCCGAAACAGCTGTCTGTGGATGGATACCATGCTTGGCATAGGTGGCTTTCCTTCATAGGATGCTGCCCTTCCCGTGGTTGTTCCTTCCCGGGGAAAGGCCTGGCTATTCACTGCTTGCATCGAGAATCACGTGATGGTGTCTCCGCAGCTTCTATACATGCATCTGCATATTTCCCATAAGGGATGGGGGCAGTGTTCTGGAATCACTGCGTTGAGAAACACGTGATGGTGTCTCCGCAGTATTGGATGTTTTGGTCTCCCCGAGGCCAATCATCTGTGCCTTTATAGCCTTTTTACTAGGCACTGCTCCTAATAGCCAGATTCCTACTCCACACTGATGAGGGGCAAAACCCCGAAACAGCTGTCTGTGGATGGATACCATGCTTGGCATAGGTGGCTTTCCTTCATAGGATGCTGCCCTTCCCGTGGTTGTTCCTTCCCGGGGAAAGGCCTGGCTATTCACTGCTTGCGTCGAGAAACACGTGATGGTGTATCCGCAGCTTCTTTACATGCATCTTCATATTTCCCATAAGGGATGGGGGCAGTGTTCTGGAATCACTGCGTTGAGAAACACGTGATAGTGTCTCCGCAGTGTTGGATGTTTTGGTCTCCCCGAGGCCAATCATCTGTGCCTTTATAGCCTTTTTACTAGGCACTGCTCCTAATAGCCAGATTCCTACTCCACACTGATGAGGGGCAAAACCCCGAAGCAGCTGTCTGTGGATGGATACCATGCTTGGCATAGGTGGCTTTCCTTCATAGGATGCTGCCCTTCTCGTGGTTGTTCCTTCCCGGGGAAAGGCCTGGCTATTCACTGCTTGCGTCGAGAAACACGTGATGGTGTCTCTGCAGCTTCTTTACATGCATCTGCATATTTCCCATAATGGATGGGGGCAGTGTTCTGGAATCACTGCGTTGAGAAACACGTGATGGTGTCTCCGCAGTGTTGGATGTTTTGGTCTCCCCGAGGCCAATCATCTGTGCCTTTATAGCCTTTTTACTAGGCACTGCTCCTAATAGCCAGATTCCTACTCCACACTGATGAGGGGCAAAACCCCGAAACAGCTGTCTGTGGATGGATACCATGCTTGGCATAGGTGGCTATCCTTCATAGGATGCTGCCCTTCCCGTGGTTGTTCCTTCCCGGGGAAAGGCCTGGCTATTCACTGCTTGCGTCGAGAGACACGTGATGGTATCTCCGCAGCTTCTTTACATGCATCTGCATATTTCCCATAAGGGATGGGGGCAGTGTTCTGGAATCACTGCGTTGAGAAACACGTGATGGTGTCTCCGCAGTGTTGGATGTTTTGGTCTCCCCGAGGCCAATCATCTGTGCCTTTATAGCCTTTTCACTAGGCACTGCTCCTAATAGCCAGATTCCTACTCCAAAATGATGAGGGGCAAAACCCCGAAACAGCTGTCTGTGGATGGATACCATGCTTGGCATAGGTGGCTTTCCTTCATAGGATGCTGCCCTTCCCGTGGTTGCTCCTTCCCGGGGAAAGGCCTGGCTATTCACTGCTTGCGTCGAGAAACACGTGATGGTGTCTCCGCAGCTTCATTACATGCATCTGCATATTTCCCATAAGGGATGGGGGCAGTGTTCTGGAATCACTGCGTTGAGAAACACGTGATGGTGTCTCCGCAGTGTTGGATGTTTTGGTCTCCCCGAGGCCAATCATCTGTGCCTTTATAGCCTTTTTACTAGGCACTGCTCCTAATAGCCAGATTCCTACTCCACACTGATGAGGGGCAAAACCCCGAAACAGCTGTCTGTGGATGGATACCATGCTTGGCATAGGTGGCTTTCCTTCATAGGATGCTGCCCTTCCCGTGGTTGTTCCTTCCCGGGGAAAGGCCTGGCTATTCACTGCTTGCGTCGAGAAACACGTGATGGTGTATCCGCAGCTTCTTTACATGCATCTGCATATTTCCCATAAGGGATGGGGGCAGTGTTCTGGAATCACTGCGTTGAGAAACACGTGATGGTGTCTCCGCAGTGTTGGATGTTTTGGTCTCCCCGAGGCCAATCATCTGTGCCTTTATAGCCTTTTTACTAGGCACTGCTCCTAATAGCCAGATTCCTACTCCACACTGATGAGGGGCAAAACCCCGAAACAGCTGTCTGTGGATGGATACCATGCTTGGCATAGGTGGCTTTCCTTCATAGGATGCTGCCCTTCCCAGGGAAAGGCCTGGCTATTCACTGCTTGCGTCGAGAAACACGTGATGGTGTCTCCGCAGCTTCTTTACATGCATCTGCATATTTCCCATAAGGGATGGGGGCAGTGTTCTGGAATCACTGCGTTGAGAAACACGTGATGGTGTCTCCACAGTGTTGGATGTTTTGGTCTCCCCGAGGCCAATCATCTGTGCCTTTATAGCCTTTTTACTAGGCACTGCTCCTAATAGCCAGATTCCTACTCCACACTGATGAGGGGCAAAACCCCGAAACAGCTGTCTGTGGATGGATACCATGCTTGGCATAGGTGGCTTTCCGTCATAGGATGCTGCCCTTCCCGTGGTTGTTCCTTCCCGGGGAAAGGCCTGGCTATTCACTGCTTGCGTCGAGAAACACGTGATGGTGTCTCCGCAGCTTCTTTACATGCATTTGCATATTTCCCATAAGGGATGGGGGCAGTGTTCTGGAATCACTGCATTGAGAAACACGTGATGGTGTCTCCGCAGTGTTGGATGTTTTGGTCTCCCCGAGGCCAATCATCTGTGCCT
Source organism: Ranitomeya imitator (assembly GCF_032444005.1). Classification (NCBI taxonomy): domain Eukaryota; kingdom Metazoa; phylum Chordata; class Amphibia; order Anura; family Dendrobatidae; genus Ranitomeya; species Ranitomeya imitator. The sequence goes on along the minus strand of NC_091286.1, from coordinate 322,724,507 downwards.
TTATAGCCTTTTTACTAGGCACTGCTCCTAATAGCCAGATTCCTACTCCACACTGATGAGGGGCAAAACCCCGAAACAGCTGTCTGTGGATGGATACCATGCTTGGCATAGGTGGCTTTCCTTCATAGGATGCTGCCCTTCCCGTGGTTGTTCCTTCCCGGGGAAAGGCCTGGCTATTCACTGCTTGCGTCGAGAGACACGTGATGGTGTCTCCGCAGCTTCTTTACATGCATCTGCATATTTCCCATAAGGGATGGGGGCAGTGTTCTGGAATCACTGCGTTGAGAAACACCTAATAGGATTATACTCACCCTCGGACGCGCCCTGCTTCTTTCCGACAGCCTTCCTTCCTAAGAATCAGCACTTGAAGGACCTTCGGTGACGTCACGGCTTCTGATTGGTCGCGCGAGCGGTCACATGGGCGGTCGCGCGACCAATCACAAGCCGCGACGTCACCGCGACGTCACCGCAAGGTCCTTGAAGCGCTGATTCGAAGGAGGAAGGTTCCCGGTTAGTACCAGGGCGCGTCAGAGGGTAAGTATTGCGATATTTTTTATTTTAATTCTTTATTTTACACTAAAATATGGATCACAGGGCCTGAAGGAGAGTTTCCTCTCCTTCAGACCCTGGGAACCATGGAAACCCAATACACTGCATTGGGTTTCGGGTTTCGGCCGACCCCGACTTTTTTATAGGATCGGCCGATTTCACTCGACCCGACTTTTGAAAAAGTCGGGTTTCGTGAAACCCGACCCGATCCTACAAAAGTAAAGGTCGCTCAACCCTATCCACAATCTATCCTAGCCAAAATTGTGCTCCAGAATTCAATTGGTGCCACTTCCCTTTCGAGCCTTGCCGTAAACCCACACAGTAGTTTTCCCTGACAAATGGGGAATCAGTGTACTCAGGACAAATTGTACAATAATCTAATAGGACTGGGGTGGAAAGAGATGAATTGCATAGCTCCGCCTACTGCAAAGGATTCTGGGTAAACCTGCTATTCTTTGTATTATGCTGCTTGCAAGTACTTTCCGTTTCAGGAAAGCATACACTATGTATTTCCTTTAAGTAGAGGTCTTTTCGTCCTGCTACATTTAGCCCAACTTGGGTCTCTCCCTAAGGTGGCTAGCATATATGTAACAATAATCTAAATGATTCTTTTTCTCCTGTTGACTTTGTGAAAATGAAAACTTTGGAGTTAAAGCAACATTTTTGTGGTAAAAATTATTTATATATTAGTTAACTTTTTGCAAACCTGTCTTACTATTCAAATTTGCCAATTATACATGTCTCAACTATATTGTGTGCTGTTATCACTTTTTACTTTCTTAACATGTGCCTTTTAGTGATGGACCCATCACTTAGGAGCATCAGAACGTAAGACATTACAAAACCAGGGAAGAGGCATAACCAGAATGTGTTAAGCGAAGACGGCAAGTGTGCTGCCCTGAGAATTATTTTGTTGGCCTTTGGTATTAGCACTCATGTGGATGTTGTTATGGCTCATACTACCTAAACAATGCTGCAGAACAAGTACTTCCTTGTGGCAGTAATATGTAACAGCTACAAGGGCATTTATCTACGGCAGGCACAATGACCACTCCTCTTTATCTTCCTTCTGCACAAGCCCAATGTATGGTAACTAAAACAACTATAATCAAATTAAATAACTATAATTAAATAAACCTCATAATATGACCAATATGCAATAAAGCTATAAGTGCAAGTGCTTCTCATTAAATTAGAATATCATCAAAAAGTTAATATATTTCAGTTCTTCAAAACAAAAAGTGAAACTCATATTGTATAGAGTCATTACAAACAGAGAGATCTACTTCAAGTGTTTATTTCTTTCTTTTATTGTTAATTATTATGGCTTACAGCCAATGAAAACCCAAAAGTCATTATCTCTGTAAATTAGAATACTTTATAACACCAGCTTGAAAAATGATTTTAAAATCCCAAAAGCTGGCCTACTGAAATGTATGTTCAGGAAATGCACTCAGTATTTGTTTGAGGCTCCTTTTGCATTAATTAGTGCATCAATGCGATGTGGCATGGAGGCGATCAGCCTCTGGCACTGCTGAGGTGTTATGGAAGCCCAGGTTGCTTTGACAGCAGCCTTCTGCTCATCTGCTTTGTTGGGTCTGATGTCTCTCATCTTCCTCTTGACAATACCCCACAGATTGTCTATGGGGTTAAGGGCAGGTGAGTTTGCTGGCCAATCAAGCACAGTGATACTGTTGTTTTTAAACCAGGTATTGGTACTTTTGACAGTGTGGACAGTTGCCATCTCCAAAAAGCTTGTCGGCAGAGGGAAGTATAAAGTGCTCTAAAATGTTCTGGTAGATTGCTGCGCTGATAAAACACAGTGGACCTACACCTTCACACTAGACCTCAAGCAGCATGAATTGTGTGTCTCTCCACTATTCCTCCAGACTCTAGGACCTTGGATGTTTTTTTTCTCCTTGGCTCAGGTAAGACGCTTCTGGGGTTGTCTATTGGTCATGAGTTGCTTGACACAAGGAATGCGACACTTGTAGCCCATGTCCTGGATACATCTGTGTGTGGTTACTCTTGAAGCATAGACTCCAGCAACAATCCACTCCTTGTGATTCTCCCCCAAATTTTTGAATGGCCTTTTTTTCTTAACAATCTTTTCAAGGCTGCTGTTATCCCAGTTGCTTGTGCACCTTTTTCCACCACACTTTTCCCTTCCACTCAATTTCCTATTAATATGCTTGGAAACAGCACTCTGTGAACAGCCAACTTCTTTAGCAATGACTTTTTGCAGCTTACCCTCCTTGTGGAGTGTGTCAGTGACTGCCTTCTGGATATCTGTCAAGTCAGCAGTCTTCCCCATGATTGTGGAGCCAACTTAAAGAGATTAAGGGCCTTTTTAAAATGCTTAGGAAGCCTTTGCAGTTTTTTTTGTTAATTATTCTAATTTACTGAGATAATGACTTTTGGATTTTCATTGGCTACAAGCCATAATCATCAACATTAGCAAAAATAAACACTTGAAATAGATCACTCTGTTTGTAATGACTATAATATATGAGTTTCACTTTTTGCATTGAAGAATTCAAATAAATTAACTTTTTGATTATATTCTAACTAGATGGAGGCCCAATGCTATCGCATCTGGAGGGCGGTAATGTCACAATGGGGGCAGGCTTTGCAGCATTGATAATCTCTCCCCGCATGTGCTCACCCACCTATCTACTCTCTTTCCCTCTTTCCCCATGTGCTGACTTCTCCTGTCTGTGCTCTCTTCTTTGACCTGTCTACTCCATGTGCTATCTGTTGTGATAGGCAATTCAGTATCACAATGGACATAGCGGTCAGAGCACATACAGTGATCTGACAATAACCCAAAATAATAGAACGAGCTCTGAGACGTGGGAACTCTGCAGACCGCAATTCCTAATGCTCTCCAAACAACACTAGAGGCAGCCGTGGATTGCGCCTAACTCTGCCTATGCAACTCGGCACAGCCTGAGAAACTAACTAGCCTGAAGATAGAAAATAAGCCTACCTTGCCTCAGAGAAATACCCCAAAGGAAAAGGCAGCCCCCAACATATAATGACTGTGAGTTAAGATGAAAAGACAAACGTAGGGATGAAATAGATTCAGCAAAGTGAGGCCCAACTTTCTTAACAGAGCAAGGATAGGAAAGATAACTTTCTACACAAAACCCTAAAGAAAACCACGCAAAGGGGGCAAAAAGACCCTCCGTACCGAACTAACGGCACGGAGGTACACCCTTTGTGTCCCAGAGCTTCCAGCAAAACAAATAGACAAGCTGGACAGAAAAAATAGCAAACAAATAGCAAAGAAGAACTTAGCTATGCAGAGCAGCAGGCCACAGGAATGATCCAGGGAAAAACAAGTCCAACACTGGAACATTGACAGGAAGCATTGATCAAAGCATTAGGTGGAGTTAAGTAGAGAAGCACCTAACGACCTCACCAGATCACCTGAGGGAGGAAACTCAGAAGCCGCAGTACCACTTTCCTCCACAAACGGAAGCTCCCAGAGAGAATCAGCCGAAGTACCACTTGTGACCACAGGAGGGAGCTCTGCCACAGAATTCACAACAGCTATCCCCCTTGTCTGCTGTCTCTCTCCTTCCTGTGCTGTGTTCCCCCTTCGTTTGAGCTGTCTCCCCTGTGGATTCGGCGGTGTGGTGTTCTGGTTCCAATGGGTCATCTTGTGAGTATGGTATTGCTGTTAAGACTACAGATTTCTATCTGCGGCGCTGTGATAATCTTATGACTTTTGCATCAGGGGACTCATGTGCTTGACGCCTATGTTATATGCATTGTTTTTGTCCCAGCGATGCTGTTGCTCTTCAAGAGTCTCTTTTGCCTGTTGTTGTGTTCGATGTTGTGCCTTTGCTGCTTTCCTTTATTGTCATTACACACTGCAGAAAAAAACTTCTTACAATTCCAAAAACTTCTTGCTTTTTATCTTCCTACTCCTACTGATCTCAGGGGACATTTCCCCCAACCCCGGTCCACCATCCACCAACCTCAACCCCTACCCTACCCCACATCAAAACCATTCTAACCTTATTAATATTACTTGCACTCCCTCATCTCCTTCTTTTAAATGTGCCCTTTGGAATCCACGGTCTTTATGCAACAAGCTTCCTTTCCTGCACAACTACTTTGTGAACAACTCTCTAAATCTATTGGCCCTCACTGAAACCTGGATCCAGGATTCTGACACTGTCTCCCCTGCGGCCCTTTCCCATGGTGGCCTTCAATTCTCCCATTCCCCGAGACCCACAAACAGACCTGGTGGTGGAGTTGGCATACTCCTCTTTTGAGGTCCACACCATCAGACTCTTCCGTCCCCTCTCCCTCAGAATAGCGGTCATTTACTGGCCCCCAGGCTCACCCACCCACTTCCTGGACCATTTCTCTGCCTGGCTGCCGCACTTCATGTCCTCAGAACTCTCAACTCTTATCCTAGGAGACTTCAACATCCCCATTAACAGCCCCACTTCCACATCTGCATCCCAGCTTCTATCACTAACCACTACGCTCGGCCTCTCACAGCTCTCAACCTCTGAGACACACAAGGACGGTAGCACCCTTGACTTGGTCTTTGTCCGGCTGTGTTCAATCTCCTACCTAAATAACTCACCGCTTCCCCTCTCTGACCACAACATTCTCTCCTTCATGCTCACAACTCCTCACTCACCCCAGCACTCTCCTACCTACCATTCAGTCAGAAATCTACAAGCCATTAACCCTCATACACTTTCAGATTCCTTACATTCATCACTGTCCCCAATCTCTTCTTTTTCCTGTCTTGATCTGGCAGTACATCACTACAATGACACTCTTAAAAGCACCCTAGACCAAGTAGCTCCCCTCACCCTCAGAACCTCCAAACACAGAGTAAAACAGCCCTGGCTCACATCACAAACCCGTTTTCTCCAGCGATGCTCTAGGAGTGCTGAACGCTTATGGAGGAAAACTCGCACACCAGAAGACTTCATACACTTCAAATTTATGTTAAAAACCTATAACTCTGCCCTTCACATTGCCAAACAGACCTACTTCACCACTCTGAACTCCTCACTATCCATCAACCCCAAGAAACTTTTTGACACCTTTCACTCCCTCCTCAGGCCAAAAGCTCAAGCCCCTATCACAGACATTTGTGCTGATGACCTGGCCTCCCACTTTATAGAGAAAATAGACAATATCTGTCAGGAAATCCGCTCCCAATCACCAAGTTCAGTGACTCCCGTCCCTCCCTGCATCTCCCCTGGCTCACTCTCCACATTTGATCCCATCACAGAAGAAGAAGTCTCCAGGCTCCTCTCTTCTTCTCGTCCGACCACATGCTCTACCGACCCCATTCCCTCTCATCTTTTCCAGTTTCTCTCTCCAGTCGTCACTACTCACCTAACTATAATCTTTAATCTCTCACTCTCCTCTGGCATTTTCCCATCCTCCTTCAAACACTCTATCATTACTCCGTCACGAAAGAAACCCACCCTCGACCCATCCTGCACAAACAATTACAGACCGGTCTCCAATCTCCCCTTCATCTCTAAACTCTTGGAGCGCCTAGTCTACTCCCACCTTACCCGTTACCTCTCCATTCACTCCCTCCTCGACCCTTCACAGTCGGGCTTCCGCCCCCTACACTCGACAGAAACTGCACTCATTAAAGTGACCAACGACCTCCTGACAGCGAAATGTAACGGTGACCACTCTCTGCTCATTCTTCTCGATCTTTCTGCAGCTTTCGACACTGTTGACCACCCTCTCTTACTCTCTAGGCTCCAGTCACTTGGCATTAAGGACACTGTTCTCTCCTGGTTCTCCTCCTATCTTTCTGACCATTCCATCAGTGTTCTGTTCTCTGGCTCCACTTCATCTTCTCTTCCTCTCACTGTCGGGGTACCTCAGGGCTCAGTCCTTGGCCCCCTTTTCTTCTCCCTCTACACAGCCCCAATTGGACAGACCATCAGCAGATTTTGCTTTCAGTACCATCTTTATGCCGACGACACACAACTATATATGTCATCCCCTGGCCTTTCTCCTGCTGTACTACAGAACGCCACTGACTGTCTGTCCGCAGTCTCTGACATCATGTCCGCTCTCTATCTGAAACTCAACCTCTCCAAAACTGAACTTCTGCTCCCACCATCTACTAACCTCCCTAAACCTGACGTTTCCCTCTCCGTGGGTGGCACCATGATAACACCCCGGCAGCAGGCACGCTGTCTGAGTGTTATGTTTGACTCCGATCTCTCCTTCACATCCCATATACAATCTCTTGCCCGCTCATGCCGCTTACACCTAAAGAACGTCTCTAGAATCCGCCCTTTTCTCACCATAGAAACAAAAAAAACCCTCATTGTCGCCCTTATCCACTCCCGCTGGACTACTGCAAATCTCTATTAATTGGCCTCCCCCTCACTCGACTTTCCCCTCTCCAGTCAATCCTTAATGCAGCAGCCAGGGTCGTCTATCTAGCTAATCGTTACTCAGATGCATCCGCTCTTCGCCAATCATTACACTGGCTGTCCATTCATTACAGGATACAATTCAAAGTACTTGTTCTCACCCACAAAGCTCTTCACAGTGCAGCACCCCCTTACATCTCCTCCCTCATTTCTGTATATCGGCCTAACCGACCTCTTCGCTCTGCAAATGACTTTCGACTAACCTCTGCACTAATCCGTACCTCCCACTCCCGACTACAAGACTTCTCCCATGCTGCGCCAATCCTCTGGAATGCTCTACCCCAAGAAATTAGGACCATCCACAATTTGCATAGTTTTAGGCGCTCCCTCAAAACACATTTGTTCAGAGCGGCCTATCATGTTCCCTAATCAGTTATTTTGTTTGTGTGTAGCCCATTCACTACTTCCATCTATCCCCCTCCCCCAGAAGATGGCTGGACCATCATTGTAAATACATCATTGTAAATAAACACCTGTGCTTTGTATTTCCCCACCTCATTGTAGATTGTACGCTCTCACGAGCAGGGTCGTCTTGTGTTGCTTTAATTATTGTATTGTTAACATTGTTACTTTATGACTGTTGTGTTTGAAGCTGTTAAACTGTAAAGCGCTGCGGAATATGTTGGCGCTATATAAATAAAGATTATTATTATTATTATTGTCATTGGCGTACTTTTTAAGAAGAGCCATGTTGGTGTTGATATTTGCTTTTTAAAGGGCTTTTCCCACAAACAAAAGTTCATTTTAAAAATTGTCTGTGTCTGACAGCTCCTGGACAAGGGAGGAAGCAAACTACAATACTGACATTACAGCAGGAGATCGCAGAGGATACATTTGGTGAGGTAAAATATTGTTTAAAAACAGTCAGTCAAAAGAAATCCTTTGTGATCCCCTGCTGTAATGTCAGTATTGTCTTTTGCTTCCTCCCTTGTCCAGAAGATGTGGTATGCTCCATACATGGTCAGACACAGACAATCCTGTACAAAGATGGTGGCGGTCAGTCGGCTGATCCAAGTAGCGGGGTGTTCGCGACATTGTTCCGCTGGTGGTACCGCCCAAGAGGTTGCATACGGCATATACAGTGTGTGTGTATGTGTGTGGAGCGACTGGGTTCCGCTGGAGGTACCGCGCAAGAGGCTGGTACCACCAGCAGTTTCCATATTGACCCATCACTTGGGTGTCCCAATATGGAGGTCGGTGAACTTCCACCGTTAGGAATTCTGGGATCTGGAAACATCTGGACAGAACAGGATGTGAAGACATTACAAGGTAAGTATATATTAAGATTTTGTGACAAGCACCTGTAGATAGATAGATAGATAGATAGATAGATAGATAGATAGATAGATAGATAGATAGATAGATATTAAATGTATTAAGTAGTATTCTTGGCAGGTCAATATTACTAGTATTTCTAAAAAATGGTGTGATAACTTCTTGTGGTATTTGAAAATATAAATCTATTCATTGATTAATCAGTAAAGAAAAGTGGGAAAATGTCCACAGTTAATTAAAAATGATTAATATGAAATATCTACTTCCAGTGATTGGAGTTACATTTCTTTATTTAATTGATTTGAAATGAAAGCTTACCCCTTAGCATTGCCTGGAATTAATATTCCATTAAAGTCTTTTCTAATATTTTATTAAAGCAATGTCCTTGAATTATGTTGTACAGATTTAATGAAAGTTAATTGCATGTTGACTACAGACAATGTAAATCTGTTTTATATTGGCATAATATAATTATGCTTGCTTTCACTTTAGTGTCTTAATGCAAGTTCTCACACTGTACAAACCAAGCGAAGCAGCTTGTTTCAAGGGTCAGTGTAATGGATCTGAACAAAAGAGCTATTAAAAACAGTTCGTACAGTCAGATACTTTTCATACACCCATGTTCCAGTGTACTGAACTGTATAATTAGTAAAGCTGATGAGCTCATTTAAATAGGAGCCATTGTTTCTGAGAATCTTGTGAAGCATCATAATAATACAAGTTTAGATGAGGCATGGTATTTCTCACCATAGTTCGCTGACTTTCATGCACTCTTTTTAAGACAAGTTATGGAAATATGAACCAACTTTCAAATCCAGAGATGTTAGAAACCTGGGAGCTTAGAAAATGATAAATGTTGGTGGTTTTCAGTATAGCGAGTGGACTGTAATTTATCATCTGGGCATCCTGAACCTCTATAGTCTGTTAGCTCTGATGCTTAAAAATGATATATCACCACTTCTGGCACAGAAGTATATCATTTGGGAAGATCTTGCGTCACTTGGATCTTGCTACAATTAAATCATATCTGTATAATTTTTCTAACATTTTTTTTTGTATTAGATTACACTTCTAAGTATTTTATTTTACTATTTAACTGAAGAGAAATCATTAAAAATATTAATGGAGTTTTCAGACATATCTTTTCTTCCCCTAGTACTACACACTTGGCTCTTCTTATCACTTGTGTCTAAGCTTAAGGGCTTGTGCACATGTTTGTTGCAGATTTGGTGCGTTTTTGCCATGCAGATTTGCTAGCACTCCTGATATTAGCAAAATGAATGAGAAACCTAAAGTGTCATGTACACGTTAAGTATTTTTCACTTGCAGATTTGGAGCCGAAAATAATCTGCAACATGTAGATGTGATTTTTCACCTTTGACTTCACTCAAAACAGCAAAAAAACGCAAGGCAAAAATACACCAAATCTGCAATGTATGCTCATAGCCTTATAGGCATGATTATGGCCATAATATTCATAAGTAGTTACAAATACTGAAAGTGAAAATTGTGGCAAAGCTCAGTTCATGTTTAACTTCTTAATGACTTTGGAAATATAGGTACGTCCAAGGTTGCCTCCCCCTGTTTGCTGCAGGCTTCACCGATGAACCTGCAACTTTTTTGGTACATGTCAGCTGACATGTGTTCCTAACAGCCGCGGGTGGAATCTCGATCCACCAGCGGCTGTTAACATGTTAAATGCCGCTGTCAATCTTTTACAGCGGCAATTAACATGCCTGTGCTGGAAGCGCATTGCAGATGGGTTGGCAGGAGACCCCTATGGTTGTCATCGCTGAACTCCTATGAGTGTGGCCGGCGCTCATAGCAGATGAGCATTTTAGCTACGCATAGCATGGCTGAAGCATGCTATTTATAGCACAAGCGATCAGGAGACCGCAGCTTCTATTCTCCCATGGAGACTATTGAAGCCACTAAAAAAGACAAAAAAAGGTTTTTAAAAATATTAGCAAAATTAAAAAATATAAAAGTTTAAATCCCCCCTCATTTGGCCCATGCAAAATAAAACAATAAAAAAAACAAATACACATATTTGGTATCGCCAAGTTCAGAATTGCCAGATCTGTCAATATATAAAAAGAATGAGTCCAATCGGTAAATGACATAATGAGAAAAGAAAATCAAAATTCCACCCCAACATTGCATTAAAATGTAATAACATTTGATCAAAATATCAGATCTACCCTAAAATGGCATTAATAAAAAAAAATCCGCTCGGCAGCAAAAAATAAGCCCTCACCCAGCTCCCAATCATGAAAGATGGGTCTTGGAAAATGGCGCCATTTTTTTTTTTTACAAACTTTTACGAATTTTTTTCACCACTATAATAATAATAATAATAATAATAATAATTTTTGGTATCTACTAACTTGTAATGACCTGGAGAATCATAATGACAGGTGGGTTTTAGCATTTAGTGAACATAGTAAAAAGAAAAAGATAAAACAATTGTGGAATTGCACTTTTTTGCAATTTCACTGCACTTTGAATTTTTTTCCTGTTTTCCAGTACACTAGATGGTAAAACCAATTATGTAATTCAAAAGTACAACTCATCCCACAAAAAAAGCAAGGCCATATGGAAAGAAAAATAAAAAAGTTATGGCTCTGGGAAGAAAGGGAGCAAAACATGAAAACTCAAGGATGAAAAAAATGAAGGTGATGGAGGGGTTAAAATATACACAGTCATTGTTAGGACTGGCGGAACGCACCCAGAAAGATGATATAGATGCGTTCGCAGTCCGAGGTCCACCGTGCAGGTGAAAACCCGCTGCTAGTAAATTGCAGACTATATGGCGGTACACTAAAGTAAACACACGTGGGTTAAACCTGACCCAGCGTGAAGGAAGCAATCCTGTTGCGTCACAGGACCGCGGTACCGCACCTAAAGCGCGAGCAAGCAGTCAGCGTACTTAACCCCAACAGGGATTGAAGTCCGATTAGACCCTTGCTGGCACTACACCGCAACTGGGTGTGTAAGGAAACTAATTAGAAATATATAAATGCACCGGAGTGCGAGCAATGCCGCACTGTCGGACGCCACCAACCACACAGGCTTGTGTATGGAAAGCGCAAGGCAAGCGCACGGCGCCGTACAGGCGAACACAGCAAGAGGACGCTGTAATGTGCGTATCGTGCAGATGGTTTGTCGGGCGCTAGATAGCTACCAACATCCGCGAGCAGACAACAACTCTAGGGAGGGATATTTAGGAGCTTTCATCCATTGACATACATCCATCTACACACACACATATATCATTATGAGACAATACTAGCGCATGGCCGTGCGGTCATGCGCAGTTTATATAGTTGCAGCACAGGAAGTGGCTACAGAACTTTTGCCCTTCCAAGACCTGCCAAGAGGACCAATGGAATGTGCCGCAGAGCCTGAGCACCTGACCCTCGATCTCCAACGGGAGATCTTGCCCTGGGCATGCTCAGTATGTGCAGACAAGGACTTAGTCCCAGAGAAGTCCGCTTGCTGCTGACCAGTACTGGCTTTAATGGCAGGAGCTGGAGAAGCAGCAGTAACTCTTAGAACAGAGTGAGATTGAGCAAGACGCTGGGACCGACGTCTTTGCTGAGCAGACTCCACTGCGGCTGGAACAGAATGGGAGACCGCAGTGGAGATGGCTCTTGATTCCCCCTGTGCAGAAGCGGGAACTCGACCTCTAACATTACCCCCCCTCCTAGGGCCCCCCCCTCCTTGGGCCTCGCTACGTTCGAAGGCAGCAATAAGCTGCGGAGCCCGAATGTGCTCAGCAGGCTCCCAGGACCTATCCTCAGGGCCGTAACCCTTCCAGTCCACCAAAAAATATTTTTTGCCACGTACCACCTTGCACCCCAAGATAGCGTTCACCTCGAAATCGTCCGTAGACGAACCCGATGTCTCGGCAGATGACTCAGAAAACCGGGACATGTATACGGGCTTAAGGAGGGACACATGAAAGGTGTCGTGATACCAAGGCGTGGAGGAAGGGCCAGACGGTAGACCACAGGATTAACCTGTTCGAGGACCTTGAAGGGACCCAAGTAGCGAGGAGCAAATTTAGTGGACTCAACTCGCAGCCTGATGTTACGGGCGGAGAGCCACACCAAGTCGCCAGGAGCAAAGGTCGGAGCGGGGCGCCGATGAGCATCGGCGGAGGACCTCATTCTCTCCTTAGAGGCCCGAATGGCATCCTGAGTGCGGTCCCAAATATCCCGTGCCTCCACAGCCCAGTCTGCCACCCTGGAGTCTGCGGAGGACACGGGCATAGGCACAGGTACCCGTGGATGCTGACCATAGTTGAGGAGGAATGGGGTTTGTCCAGTGGAGTCGGCTACGGCGTTGTTCAGCGCAAACTCTGCCCATGATAGCAAGGATGCCCAGTCATCCTGCCTGGCTGAAACAAAATGTCGCAGGTATGTGACCAAGGTCTGATTGGCCCTCTCTACCAACCCATTCGTCTCGGGATGATAAGCGGAAGAGAGATTCAACTCAATACAGAGAAGACGACAAAGCTCTCTCCAGAACCGAGACGCAAACTGGGGACCTCGGTCACTGACAATTTTGTCAGGCATACCATGTAGGCGGAAGATGTGTTTTATGAACAACGCTGCCAAGGCCAGTGCAGAAGGTAACCGTGGTAGCGGCACCAAATGCACCATTTTTGAGAAATGATCGGTGATGACCCAAATAATGGTACAGCCGCGAGATTTGGGTAAACCCACGACAAAGTCCATCCCGACCATCTCCCAGGGCCTATCTGCCACCGACAAGGGATAGAGCAACCCAGCTGGTCTTTGACGCGGAGATTTATTTTTGGCGCAGGAGACACACGCCAGAATATAATCCCTGACATCCCGGACCATATGCGGCCACCAGTACGTCCTCGCCAGTAGCTCAGATGTCCTTTTTGTCCCAAAGTGTCCACCCACCCTGGACGAATGAGCCCAAGAGAGAACCTCCGGTCGCAAATTAATGGGCACAAAAGTCTTGCCCGGAGGCACAGACTCCAGTGAAACCGGCGCTACGGTTCTCAGGCTCTCAGCAGGGACAATAAGCCGAGGCTCCTCTTCCTCCTCCTCAGTTGACATAAGGGAGCGAGAGAGAGCGTCGGCACGAATATTCTTCTCCCCGGCGAGATAATGCAGAGTAAAATGGAACCGGGAAAAAAATAAGGACCATCTGGCCTGACGAGAATTCAGCCGCTGGGCTGTGTGTAAATACACCAAATTTTTGTGGTCCGTGAAGACCTGGAAAGGAAACCGTGCACCCTCCAGAAGATGTCTCCACTCCGAAAAGGCCAACTTCATCGCTAGCAACTCCCTGTCCCCGATGGAGTAATTTCTCTCCGCTGATGTAAAGGTCTTTGAGAAAAAGAAGCATGGATGCTTCCGACCTTGAGCATCCTTTTGATAGAGGACTGCTCCAGCACCAACGGATGAGGCATCCACCTCCATTAGGAATGGCTTATCAACATCGGGGCGACGTAAGATGGGAGCACTAGCAAAGTGGGACTTAATAGAAGTGAAGGCCTTGGAGACCTCTTCCGACCACAATTTGGGATTCGCTCCCTTCTTGGTGAGGGCTACCAAGGGAGCTACCAGAGTTGAGAAGTGGGGAATGAACTGGCGGTAATAGTTAATGAACCCCATAAAGCGCTGCACCGCTTTAAGAGGATGGGGCTCTTGCCAGTCCATCACAGCCTGTAGTTTGGCAGGATCCATAGCCAATCCCTGGGCGGAGATGATATAGCCCAGGAAAGGTAAGGACTCCTGCTCAAACATACACTTCTCCAATTTCGCATAGAGAGAGTTTGCCCGTAGGAGGTCGAAGACTCTGCCAACATCTCTCCGGTGGGAGTCCATATCTGGAGAAAAGATGAGAATATCATCCAGATAGACTACAACTGAGGTGGAAAGCATATCCCGGAAGATGTCGTTGACAAAGTCTTGGAAAACGGCTGGAGCATTACAGAGCCCGAAGGGCATCACCAGATACTCATAGTGCCCATCTCTGGTGTTAAATGCCGTTTTCCATTCGTCCCCCTCACGGATGCGAATCAGGTTATAAGCACCCCGCAGATCTAATTTAGTAAACACTCTAGCTCCCCGAAGCCTATCGAAGAGCTCGGATATCAAGGGCAAAGGATACTTGTTCTTAACGGTGATAGTGTTAAGACCCCTGTAGTCTATGCATGGACGTAGTTCCCCATTCTTCTTCTGCACGAAGAAGAATCCTGCCCCAGCAGGTGACACTGACTTCCTGATGAACCCTCTTGCCAGATTCTCTTGAATGTACTGAGACATGGCCTCCGTCTCCGGGAGAGATAATGGATAAACTCGACCCCGGGGAGGCTCTGCACCAGGCAAGAGATCGATAGGACAGTCATAGGGGCGATGGGGCGGAAGGGTCTCCGCCGCCTTTTTGGAGAACACGTCTGCATAAGACCAATATTGCTTGGGGAGAGAGGATAGATCTGCGGGTACTTCTGTAGTAGCAACCTGAACGCACTCTCGGTGACACCTACCCCCACATGATTCCCCCCATCCCAGAATTCTGCCAGAGGACCACTCGATGTGAGGAGAGTGGTACCGTAACCAAGGTATCCCCAACAGGACCTCATCAATCCCCTCAGGAATGATGAGCAGAGATATAATCTCCTGATGGGATGGTGACATGGACAGAGTAAAAGGGATGGTCTGATGTGTTATCTGTGTGGGGAGTGTCGACCCATTCACCACTCGTACCGTTACTGGTTGAGATAGCATAACCAGGGGTATTGCATGACGTTGGGCGAAGGCAGAAGACATAAAATTGCCCTCCGCCCCAGAATCCACGCAGAGCTCTACCGAGTGGGAGGATGAGCCAAAAGTAATTGTCCCCTTGAAAGACAATTTGGAGGCAAACGTCGCAGTGTCTAGTGCACCTCCACCTACTACCACTAGACGCTGACGTTTCCTCGACCGCTGATGACATCTGGTGGCAAGATGTCCTGACTGTTGGCATACATGGCAAACCTGGAGTGCACGGGCGGTCCGGGACTTAGATCCCGCTCGTGACACCACCTTAGGTTCATGGGACTCAGGAGCCTGGACTGGAAATTCTAAAGGTTTGGCGAAGGTGGGAGCCAGCCGAAACCTCTGCCTACACTGGGCTCGCTCTACCCTCCGCTCGTGAAAACGGAGGTCAATACGAGTAGATACAGTTATTAATTCCTCCAGTGTGGCAGGAATCTCCCTAGTGGCCAGGGCGTCCTTAACGTGGTCAGCCAGCCCCCTCCAAAATATAGGGATAAGGGCTTTATCCGTCCACTCCAGCTCCGATGCTAGAGTGCGGAAGTGGACGGCAAAAAGGCTGACCAAGGATGAACCCTGAGTCAATGCCAACAGTTGGAGCGCCGTATCATGAGTGACACGAGGTCCTAAAAAGACCTGTTTCAGAGTGCTCAGGAATAACAGAGCACTCTGCACCACAAGATCGTCACGCTCCCACAGCGGCGTAGCCCACTGCAACGCCCTGTCCGACAATAAGGAAATGATAAAGCCCACCTTAGCCCGCTCTGTAGGGAAACGAGAGGCCAGAAGCTCGAGATGTATTGAGCACTGACTCACGAAACCCCTACAAGACTTACTGTCACCAGAAAATTTCTCTGGTAGCGGGAGGCGAGATAGCGTCGGTACAGGGGCGGCAGTGGACAAGGTAGCTGCAGCCACACTTGCAGCCTGAACAGCGACAGCAGTAACATCCACAGCTGAAGTTGAACGCTCTAGAGCCGCCAACCTTCCCTCCAGCTGCTGGATGTACCGCTGTAAACGCTGATCGTCCGCCATTTACTAGCCAGACCTTGGCGCTAGTATTATGTTAGGACTGGCGGAACGCACCCAGAAAGATGATATAGATGCGTTCGCAGTCCGAGGTCCACCGTGCAGGTGAAAACCCGCTGCTAGTAAATTGCAGACTATATGGCGGTACACTAAAGTAAACACACGTGGGTTAAACCTCACCCAGCGTGAAGGAAGCAATCCTGTTGCGTCACAGGACCGCGGTACCGCACCTAAAGCGCGAGCAAGCAGTCAGCGTACTTAACCCCAACAGGGATTGAAGTCCGATTAGACCCTTGCTGGCACTACACCGCAACTGGGTGTGTAAGGAAACTAATTAGAAATATATAAATGCACCGGAGTGCGAGCAATGCCGCACTGTCGGACGCCACCAACCACACAGGCTTGTGTATGGAAAGCGCAAGGCAAGCGCACGGCGCCGTACAGGCGAACACAGCAAGAGGACGCTGTAATGTGCGTATCGTGCAGATGGTTTGTCGGGCGCTAGATAGCTACCAACATCCGCGAGCAGACAACAACTCTAGGGAGGGATATTTAGGAGCTTTCATCCATTGACATACATCCATCTACACACACACATATATCATTATGAGACAATACTAGCGCATGGCCGTGCGGTCATGCGCAGTTTATATAGTTGCAGCACAGGAAGTGGCTACAGAACTTTTGCCCTTCCAAGACCTGCCAAGAGGACCAATGGAATGTGCCGCAGAGCCTGAGCACCTGACCCTCGATCTCCAATGGGAGATCTTGCCCTGGGCATGCTCAGTATGTGCAGACAAGGACTTAGTCCCAGAGAAGTCCGCTTGCTGCTGACCAGTA
This sequence comes from Ranitomeya imitator, assembly GCF_032444005.1. Lineage (NCBI taxonomy): Eukaryota > Metazoa > Chordata > Amphibia > Anura > Dendrobatidae > Ranitomeya > Ranitomeya imitator. Next base: position 322,707,568 of record NC_091286.1, on the reverse strand, counting down.
CTGGCTTTAATGGCAGGAGCTGGAGAAGCAGCAGTAACTCTTAGAACAGAGTGAGATTGAGCAAGACGCTGGGACCGACGTCTTTGCTGCGGCTGGAACAGAATGGGAGACCGCAGTGGAGATGGCTCGAGATTCCCCCTGTGCAGAAGCGGGAACTCGACCTCTAACAGTCATAGCTAAAAGTCTTTAGACTAACACCAATTTTGGTTTTCGCAAAGTTTTCAGCTTCTGTGTTTTTAGATGTTTTAGTCAGATGATTCTATTGGTGTACTGAAGCACAATTTTGAGCATTTCATAAGATTTTATACTTTTATTGACAAATGCATCAAGTTTATGCAAAGACTATATATTTAAGGTGTAAACCTTTATTTTTTCAAGATTCCTATGTGCTGGATATAAGTTCATGGGGCAAATCTTCACCGTAACCCATTCTTGCCATATCAATATTTTTATTTTAATCACAATTTCTGTGTTATGGTTTGTCCATCTGTTTTTTGAGGATTAGCTACAGGTTCTCAATGGGATTGAGATCTGGCGAGCTTCCTAGACATGGACTTAAAATTTCAATGTTTTGTTCAACGAACCACCTTGTGACATGAAGCTCCAGCATGCTGGAAAAAGCATTGCTCATCACCAAATTGTTTGTCGGCCTTTGGAAGAAGTTGAACTTGGATTATATTTCAATACCATTTTTTGGAAACAGAGGGAGAATATACCCACATAAATGTTACATTACAGCTCCTCCTCTTATCAAAGACATCCAGACATTGCTTATTGTAGCGCCAGCATCCCTGCACTCTTCCCTCCCCCACCAACTCATTCTTCACTGCATTTTCTTTCTCGTACTTCCTCCTCCACTGACTGTCAGTATCCATTTCCTGTGGCAACATGCATTTTGTTGAATTGGCCTATCTTGACTCTGGTTTCATAGGAAATTTTATTCAACACCCCAGAGTGGACCGGTATCAGATCCCCATCCAAAGTCTACAGGATCCCTTGATGGTATTGTTTATGTATAGGAGACCTCTATCTAAAACCATCTTCTTTGTTTCTTAACCCTCCGTCACATACAATATTCGGACTAACGAGTTCACATACAATGTGCCTGTCAGGCGCCTGCTGGAAAAATACCTATAATATCTAATGTTTGCAGTTTCAGTGCTCTAAAAGTGATCAGTGACCTTCATAGGGATGTAATAAAAGAGACTACACATAATCAGTTGCAAAAAAAACCATTTACTTAACATAAAACTAATAACTATGAAATACAAACTTTTCAAAACTCCCGCCAAATAGTCCCCAGTTCGACTCTCTCAAAAAAATGTACAAAGAAAATTTTTGAACACAAACTTAATTTTAAGGTACCTTAAGTACTATTAAAAACATATTCAATCAGAAGTAGATGCTGAGGTTTCCCCAGAAAAGTCACACTTGCAGAGCAAATAGCAAGAATTACACACCATTTTTGCATGTGTCAGGCAAATTGCTTTATGACATTTGAGACATTCATAATTTGAAAGCCTTCTGGTTCCGCTTTCCGTTTGGCAGGTGGTGCATCTCCTTCTTTTGTGAGGTGGTGCAGATGGTGACTTTTCACCATCATCTTCTGGGAGGAACCTTTTGAGCTGAACTTGAAGGCGAGAGGGGATACCGATTGTTTTCACGCTTCTCCTGCGTAGCTCTCCAAGTACTAGTTCATGGGCCAATTTTTTCAGATACAATCGTCTACGGAGTGGTTCAAGCTTGTTTTCAAGATAAATTACTTGTGAATTTATACCACCCAAATTCAACATAGCAAAAAATATGACCGTTGTTCCATTTAGTATTTTTATCTTTTCCAATATAATATGATCCAACTTCTTCATCCTCACCACTGTCACCATCTTGCTCTGTTTCAGAATCCAGGACACATTCTTCCACCTCATCATGAGAATCAATCTCACTTTCCTCTCCTAAATCCTCATTCAGTGTGAGGTCTCTATCATCTAACAGCATGTTTGTTACTTTCTCAACATCAAGTTGTTTGGATAAATTGTACATTTTCCTCTCCATTTCAGCAGATAATCTGAAGCAAGAGAAGGAATATGTTAGGGAACTACTGTATATGCCTGAGCAGCACACTTTCTTTTATAAAATCTCCCTTATTTCTATGAAATATCCTCACATTTTGTGCTATACATTCATAAAACAAGCTAAATAAACTATTGTGATGAATAAAAACATAAAATACCAACCTTACTGAATGTGACGTATTCACATACAATGAGCCTGAGAGATCTGTGCAGCTATATCCTCTCCCCTGAAGCTCTGAAATCCAACTGTGATATCAGGTTTCACAGACCTTCAAGAGACAGGAGACTACCTGGAGGGAGGGGGTTTCCTCACAATCTGGTGAGGAAGGAGAAATGAAAGTAAAAGAGAAGCGCCTGTCAGATCAGTTGTATGTGACGGAGGGTTAACCTGTGGAACTTTGAATTGGAATATTACACTCGAAGAAGACCCCACTTTATGTACTATCAAGCCTGTCCCATCCTCTGCTCCTGGGCCTGTAATGGCTATGAAAACATGAGCCTCGCTTGGATTGGAGATCCAAAGAAGTACTCTGTTTGGGCCAAGCCTGCCGCAGGAGATGTTTTGTCCCCATTCGTCCTGCGTGACCTCCAGCTTCTTCATCAAACTTACCTGGCTTGTCTCATGCTTATTGGACTCACATGTATGTCTTTGATAAGGAGGTGGAGATGCTACCACTACACAGGTCATGCAATTGCCCTATAGATCTTCTTCTTGGTTCTTCTCCTCCACAAAGCCGTATCCCTGTCCCAGGCTGAGACTCGAGCCATGTCTGAAAATATCAAAGAGAACCTAGCCAGGGGATTTATCTGGAAGTCATCCTCCCAGGCTGGAAGGGGATTCTTCTTTCTAAAGAATAAGGATGGCTCTCTTTGTCACTGTATTGACTGTAGTGGTCTCAACCACATAACGATCAAAAAAAAATATCCTCTGCCCCTCTGCTATTTGATCATCTCAAGAGTTCCAGAGTCTTAACTAAACTTGACCTGATTGGAATATGCCAGGGGAACGAGTGAAAGACTGCCTTCAACACTCGCAATGGTCATTATGAGCATTGCGTAATGTAGTTTTGGGCTCTGCAATGCCCCTCAATCTTCATAGAACTGGTGAACATTATCTTCTGGGACCTGCCCTACTCGTGTGTGGTGGTTTACCTGGATGACATAATGATGTTCTCTCCCAATTTGCCCAAGCACAAGAGGGATGTCCTCCCAGTTCTCCAGAAACTGAGGAATAAACGCTTGTACACCAAGTTTGAAAAGTGCGTCTTCAAGCAGGCCTCTCTTACATTCCTTGGGTACATTATTTTGAAGACTGGACGGAGGATACTTCTTGAGAAATTGTCCGCCATCCTGAAGTGGCGTCTTCCTGACAGTCTGAAAGCCATCCAACAATTACTCATATTTGCTAATTACTACCACCAGTTCATTCTGCATTTCTCCACTTTGCTGCAATCTCTTCAGTGACCCGCAAGGGAGCTAATCCTAGGGTGTAGACTCTGGAGGATGAAAGAGCCTTTATCTCCTTAAAACAGGCCTTCTCCTCCCCTCTAGTGCTGCACCAACCTGGCGGTAATAAGCAATTATTTTTTGAGGTGGATGGTTCTTCCTCTGGGGCTGGAGCTTTCCTCACTCAGAAATCTCCTTTTGGCTGTATGGTGACCTGCAGTTTCTTTTCCAAAGTCTTCTCGGCTCCAGAACGCAACAACTCGACAGACGATCGAAAACTGTTGGAGATTAAACTAGCTCTGGAGGGGTGGGACTTTTTGCTTGAAGGAGCTATACATCCAGTTATCATTTACACTGATCATAAGAACTTAGCCTATCTGCAGTCAGCACAGTAGCTAAATCCGCGTCAAGCCAGGTGGTCTCTTTTCTTCTGCCGGTATAATTTTATTCTTCATTTCTGGCCAGCAGACAAAAAGGTCAAGGAGGATGCATTTTCTTGTTCCTTTCTGTCTTTTCACCAGGAGGATGAGCCTCAACATATCATTGAGTCCTCCAAAATGGTTACTGTCGCTCCGGTGAATCTGTCCCAGTTCCATCCGGAAAGACCTTTGTTGCTGAACCTGACAGGAAGCGGGTCGTTCAGTTGAGCCACTTATCTAAATTGGCTGGTCATACGGGACAGAAGAAAACGCGCATGTCCAGAGGTCATGAGCGCCTATGAAGCCGGGAAGCATACACCTTGCTTCAGAGACACAGTGATGCTGCAGGTGAGGTGTTGACACCACTCATGCAAGTTATGCTATCACACCCATAGGGGCATGCTAAGATGGTAGGAGGGTCTGACAACTCTGGGTCAACTAATGCCACATTGATTAGCCACAGCCCTGAATAGCAAAGCAGATGAGGACATAATAAATGCTTTTTTATACCTTGCTTTCACTCAACAATGTTATACAGAGTAGGTTAGGCAAGGAATTTGCTCATTCATACGTTAATTATGCAAATTCTCTCTTCAGAGAGGAAGAGAGCTAGAACTCTAGTGCTACCTATTGGAAGGTAGCAATCCTACAAATCAATGTTGACCCTTTAACGAGCCTTGTCACATGACTTAGGATAATAGCCAGACCAGAAATCTCAATTTGCAGACACTGTGTTTCGGGGAACTGCCCCTCGTCAGTGCAAAGCGGAGATCTGGTTTGGCTGTGTGAGAGGCGTCAGACCGTTATCCAAGAAGTATTGTTTCTCCTTGCAGAGATCGACAAGCTAAGTATGCCGAGATGAGGAGACTTAAATATTGCTACTTTCCAATAGGTGGCACTAGAGTTCTAGCTCTCTTCCTCTCTAAAGAGACAATTTGCATAATTAGCATATTACCCAGAGGAGCATTGCCGCTTTAAGTCTCCTCATCTCGGCATGCTTAGCATGTTGATCTCCTCAAGGAGAAATGATACTTCTTGGATAATGGTCTAACGCCTCTCACACAGCCAAACCAGATCTCTGCTTTGCACAGATGAGAGGCAGTACCCTGAAACACAGTGTCTGCAAATTGAGATTCTGGTTTGGCTATTATCCTAAGTCATGTGATAAGGCTCGCTAAGGGGTCAACATTGATGTTTAGGATTGCTACCTTCCAATAGGTGGCACTAGAGTTCTAGCTCTCTTCCTCTCTGAAGAGACAATTTGCATAATTAGCATATTACCCAGGGGAGCATTGCGGCTTTAAGTCTCCTCGTCTCGGCATGCGTACCATGTCGATCTCTACAAGGAGAAACTATACTCATTCATGAATGCTGTTGGGTTGGAGGGTATGAGGGACCTGACAGGTTCCCTTTAACAGAGTAAAAGCAAGTACACCCTCCGATTTCCAGTCAGACAAATTGTCGCTTTCTTTGTCAAGTTTCACACATTAGACACATTATCGCTTCTGTCAAGGGTTGGCCTCAGTCCCTTCGTTCCAGTGAAGGAAATTGCTTCAGTGCATTAGACATTTTGGAAAATCTTATGCTTATAACTTTGTGGGATCAGTTTTGGGAAATCCTTTTCTTATACAGCATGGCTCTCTTCTAGTGCACAAAGCAAGAACTTTTGTTGGGTGTGACCAACATAAAGCCCTGACCTCAACAATACAGTACACCTTTGGATTCATCTATAAAGGAGACAGAGAGCCAAGCTTTCTCATCAAACAGCATGCCTGACCTCACAAATGTTCTTCTAAAAAAAGGGACAACAATTCCCATTTACACACAAAAATCTCATACAAAGCCTTCTCAGAAGAGTGGAAGCTGTTAAGCCACAAAAGGTGGATTTGCTCTACAATAATGCCTATTGAATTAGAACGGGATTGTTATGGCTCACCTGACAAGGTGTGTTTATTAAGCCATAAATCACATTGAGTAGCACAGACTGGAGAGATTGGTGTAGCTGAATTCGACATGCCAGATGTCACATGGAATAGCAGAACTGGATATCCTGAATAGCACATGAATCAGTAGGACAAGCAATATGGACAAATACCTTAGAATATCAGAGCTAAGTGTGGAGACATCATCACTGAATGGCAGGGCAATGTATATAGTCAGACACCTTAGAGCTGACTGTGCCTTATAGAAGTAGCAGAGGCTAAATTGTGGACAGTACATTGGGTAGCAGAGCTAAGACGGCAGACAGGCATATTAATGCTGCAGAGCTGAATGTGCAGACTGCACCTTGTAACAACAGAGCTCAGATGGCAGACAGGCACCTAAAAGGGGTTGTCCAGTCCAAATCGATCACTCTATGTGACTGCAAACTTATAAATCCTCCAAGCGCATGCACGGAGCTGGGATTCACTTATTTCTTGCGTTATACATACGTTATACATACTCCCATGCAGGGCCCATCTAGTGGGCATGGCCTGGCTCCATACACTTGTATTGAGTGAGGCCGTGCCCTCTCTAGTGACATGGCAGTCCCATGGGCATGGCTAACTAGAAGGTGTGGCCTTGATCCATACAAGTGTGTGGAAGCAAGGCCGCACCCACTGGTCGGGAGTCTGTATAAATCATATATACTCGCTGATCCATTGTCAAAAACCGGCGAATTCCCCCAGCGCGTGCACTGCAGAGTGACTGAAGACTTATTGAGTTAGACAGGAAAATTCCTTAAATGTAACAGAGTCGGATGTGCTAACAACCTGCTGTCAGAAGTGTGAGAAATTTAACAAGTTAACATAAAGATTAAAAGTTATTCTATATATGTTCCATGAAATCGAATAATTTTTCTTCCTAATTCTCAATAACCTCTGACTAAACTTTCTCTGGCTGTAAAATAACTGTCTGCTGTAGGAGCTTCTTCCTTTACACAATCTGTAAGGGGAAATGAGGAGCACTAAATTTCACCCCTTAGCAAAAACTAATCCGTCATGTCCCAGATTAAAATGAATTGGAAACTTACCTCCTCTAGCCTTTCTTGCTCTTCAAGATATCTTCAAGGCTGCAGCAGAAACATTGAAAATCCTGCAAAGTAGCAAATACCTTTAGCAGGTTTTACCTCTGCTTTACGTTTAGTGTTTATTTCTAGGCTTGCCATAACTTTGCTGCATTTCTTGCATAGTTCACGTCCAAATGGGAAGATTCTTGGGGTAAGAAGAAACTTGGGTCAAAGTAAGTAAATGCAGTATATTGTTTTCTGAAAGCAGCTATTTCAGTCCAGTTAGTGTCTGACGCAGTTTTTTGATAACATATTTTTTTTAATAACAGGAAATCAAGGAAATTGTCCTACACATTTTTTTGACACAACTCCAGTTTTAAAAAACCCAAGCAACCATTGTGGATATATCTTTGGAGCAGCTCTAAGCTTTGTGTGGTTTGTTTTTTGCCAAAATACATTATGACATTAACATTAGTGCTCTCATGGAACTTTAAGTCAACCTATTGAGTTGTTTTATTGAGTTAACATTAAGTACACTTTGCATCGCACTTTTTCGCATTGTGTATTGGGTGATGTGATGTTTTGAAAACTATACATTATATAAAAATACTGATCAAACAAAATAATGTTCAAGGGCTGGTAAATATAATAATTTGGGGTAATCTAATTAAAAAAAAGCAAAAAAAAAAGACCAAAAGATCCCAGAAATTAATGCAAACGTAAGTGTGTTCCTTTTAAGTGAATAGAAATTAAGTAAAAAAAGTACTTCTTATACCACAACAAGTAGTAAAAGAAAATTGCAACCTTATTGCAAAGATACGTTCTTGTACTTGTCCCCTTCTGTCCACTTGACAGTAGAAATCACTACTTTAGACAGTCTAAAAATACAGAGAATGTTTCAAACGGAATGAAAAACTATGATAAATTTGGTGCACTTCAAGACTGTCTAGTTTTAATTTGTATTAAGAATTAGTATTGATAAATGTGCCTTCTTGTATTTGATTGTTTTAATGCAATTTGGAAAATAGAAACCAAATTCTCAAATCTGCGAGTAGCAATTCCAGCTCTACTATGGATAAATTAAAAATGCGGATATTTGGTCCCCAGCTGCTAGTGCCCAGTAGCCATGTGCAGTAATCTCCCTTAATGGTGCACTAGTGAGAACTCAATAATCTGGAGCGTATACAAAAGGCGGTCACCTTCCTAGTCAATGCCACATCTCATCGTGAATTAGATGAGTTGCAACAACCTGTTCCCTGCCTTATCTTCGCCCATTTTGGCAGAGCAGAGGGAAACTGATGTGAAAAATAGCAAGATTTTGGCATGACCCCACTTTTCAAAGATTTAACACCAGAATTCTGGCATGAAATCTTTGATGAATAGGTCCCTATAAGTTTTATTTTGGATAAAGACATCTCCACAAAGTCCATACTCACTAAATAACATTAATATTCTTTTACCACAAAATCACATATGATATGGAGGGTTAATATTATTCTAAGTTCTATATTTTGTTTAATATTAACTAATTAAATTTCATTTTTTTTCTAATATTCTCTTATCCCATATGGGCAGTATAGTGGGAAAGGCATGATAGCAAAAAGTTATCATGACGTACTTCCAATAGGAACTTTTGCATGTAGTGTTTCTTTGTCTGGAAATGGTATAAGAAAATTGCTTACAGGGCAAGAAACAGAATTGTTTATGCTCGCAACCAATGTGCATTCTCTTCTCCAAGTTCTTGTGACTAAGAGGGCCTTGTCCCACAATTTGGCCTCATTGGTAATCCCATAGTCTAACTTTGGGTTAGAACAAAACATCTACAACATGTACATTGGGGGATGCCACTGCATATTACCATTTCATCTTACGTGCACAAGATTTATTTACGCTGTGCACAGCTAGCCTGGGACCAATCAGATTTATCCAGCCCTCCTGGCTCCATTCTTGTCAAACACCTTGACAGCCTATTGCAAAGATTAATGGCCTGGGGAGCTGCAGACTACAATAGTCTGTTGGGTCATGCAATAAACGAGATCTAACCAGCTTTGTATGTGTAACACCAACAGGTCTGATGTATTGCGTATGAGTGAACCAATCCTTGGAGGATCGATTTTGAGTCGAATTTGCTGAAATTTGCAGGTCACCGCAAATTAGAACACTCTACAGGTAAATTCCTCCAGCACCATTTCAACCAGGCCACATGGGCTTATCCAAAATACACTACAGCTATCACATAATCTAGTGCATTCAATCAGGGGCCATCACAGGCAGTATAAAAGATGGGGGCCAACAAAGGAGTGCCATTTCATGCTTCTTCAGTATGGAGATAAGAGGTCAAAGGGCCCAGTTCATTCTACTTAATTAGAATTAGAAAAAGGGATAGAAGAACTAATCTGATTGTGGTATACTAATTTCAGCACTCAAGCATTTTGAAGATGCAAGTGCTAGTTTCAGTCTGTGAATATGAATCTAAAAATTCAAGTGATATATAGGGAGAGGCAGAACCTGTATAGTTATTCGGTGTGATTCAATTGATTAATATACTTCAGTAAAGGTACCGGAAAGCAGTCACCGCTCTGCTTTCCGGCTGCCCGGCGCTCACAGCCAGACCAGAGAAGCAGAGCGCCGAGGACAGACAGCGGTAGGTGAGTATGTAGTGGTTGTTTTTTTACTTTAACGATGGTAACCAGGGTAAACATCGGGTTACTAAGCGCAGCCCTGCGCTTAGTAACCCGATGTTTACCCTGGTTACCGGGGACCTCGGGATCGTTGGTCGCTGGAGAGCTGTCTGTGTGACAGCTCTCCAGCGACCAAACAGCGACGCTGCAGCGATCCGGATCGTTGTCGGTATCGCTGCAACGTCGCTTAGTGTGACGGTACCTTTACACACATCTTAATAACAGCATTTCTTTAGTTCTTCACAACCTGCTTGCAGACCAGTACTAAAAACCCCTCAGTGCTATTTTTACTACAATAAATAAAATTCTGATTCAAAAGCTGTCAAAGAAAGTGTACTTCTTGCATTGCAAAATGGGCAAGCCATTTTTTTACAAAAAAAACAAAAGATAGTCAGCTCACCTGAATATCGGCTATTCCACACCTGTTCCTGCATGGAAAAGTTGAGCACTCATTCCACAGAAAAATCGATGAATCCAGCAGGAATGCAGTAAAATCAGTAAATTTATTTCTTCATTTTTAAAAAAAGGAAAGGGTTGTATCCTATGGTACACTACTTGTAAATAAGTTATAATTTCTTACAGCATTATGAACACATGGCAGCGTTCTTCCGACGCGTTTCGACTAACATCTTAATCATGGAGCACGATTATGTATGAACCCTTATGTATCACATCCTGTCCCAACCATGTGTCTAATTCCACACAATCACATATGGTAGATATTCTATCACCATTTTTTTGCATTGTTCTATATTTATGCATTGAACATAGTTCTGCCCCACAGAAGATGCTAGTTAAGTCAATACTTGGCTTTTACATAGCTGAAATTCTTTGATAACATTTTTTATTGCTACATATTACTACTGGTCCAGCAGCATTTTTTTGCATTTTGTGTACTTGAATAGTAAAGGCTTTATTTGTTATCATCAGCGAGGAATTGTGTGCATTAGACTGAGCAATATCTAGTTGGAAATGGCCACTGTTCCTGAAACCAGAGAAGGATGCATTTGTCTACCTTTCCATCTGAATACTTGTAGAACGCAACAATTGTTTTTAACATTATAAAAATTACCAAAGACAATAAATTGTCTGTAGCTAATACCATTACTTCAAACTTTAAATTATGCTCATGCCGTGTTTCCTTAAAAAAGGAACTTGAGGAGTTTGTCAGATACTTTTCTGCATTTATTTTTTTGAACTATGGTCTGTATAGACTGTGTTTCTTGGGAGGAATAACACAGATGGATGGCTCAGACAATAGCCACTCTATAGGCATAGAAGGGTACACATTGTTCATTGACCCTACTTGTGAAAAATCTCTTATTCTGCATGATACGCCTGTTTTGTTCTGTAGACAAGTGAATAAGAAAGCAAAGATTTAATTTATAATTGTAAATTGCACAAAAAGTGATGTTATACTAGGGCCAAAGGAGATACTTTTCAATAGCACCCTATTGATAAAAATTATTTATACTTCAGGAGATTTTACTGGTGTATACAAAAAATTAAGCCCTTATTCATTAGTCCTGGAATTTTATGCATCGGTCTTTACGAGGGACGTGCAGGAATAAGGTGCACCCAATACTTTAAGAGGCGCACACAAGAATTAATCTGGCACATCTTATCAGTGGTGTGTCCCTCCGTGCCCCTCTACTCAAGGTCTGGAGTAACATTCCTGGTGTAAGAAACACTGGCACTTTTGATAAATTTGACAAATGGGCATAGCCACACCCCATCATAGCCCCTCCCCAGCTGCACCCATTTTGGAAGAGTTGCCCAAAAGTGGCATGAAAATGCTGTAAGTTGAAAAATGTTGCACTTTCTCAAATTGTTCTGTTGTAAACACTTTGATGAAGCTGGGCCAAAGACCTCTACACAGTCTGTACAGAGCCAAATATTCATTTTTTATCAAATCCAATGTGCATGTTCATATGTATTTCTCTTGAGGCTCATAGCTGTTTAGAAATTAGCTATCTCATGTTTTTTGCCTTCTTTAGGGTACATTAATTTTAGTGGATAATCAGATTTGTTATTTTATCTATATTTGGGTACGATACTAGAGCATATATTGGATTTAAGCCATTCCATGATTGTTATCATCAGTGCATTTTCAAGCAATCCAAGTAGCTTTATAGTTGGAATAAATTCAAATAATATTTTAAACATTCCTACCTTTGGGCTCAGAATGAGCGAAAATGCTTTTTCTGTGGCAATAGTGCAATTTTACAATTTTATTTCACAAAACAAGTGTTGAAGCTTGAATAATTGTAAAACCTTTTTTTCACAGTTCTAGGGAATTTAATTTAGCAAAGTGCATTTTATTGTTTATTTTAATAGTGTAATTAAAATTATGAAGTGTTCCAATGGGGCTCAGGAGACCGAAAACCTCAATGCATTATTAAAATGATGATTTAACCCCTTCATGACCCAGCCTATTTTGACCTTAAAGACCTTGCCGTTTTTTGCAATTCTGACCAGTGTCCCTTTATGAGGTAATAACTCAGGAACGCTTCAACGGATCCTAGCGGTTCTGAGATTGTTTTTTCGTGACATATTGGGCTTCATGTTAGTGGTAAATTTAGGTCAATAAATTCTGCGTTTATTTGTGATAAAAACGGAAATTTGGCGAAAATTTTGAAAATTTTGCAATTTTCACATTTTGAATTTTTATTCTGTTAAACCAGAGAGATATGTGACACAAAATAGTTAATAAATAACATTTCCCACATGTTTACTTTACATCAGCACAATTTTGGAAACAAAATTTTTTTTTGTTAGGAAGTTATAAGGGTTAAAATTTGACCAGCGATTTGTCATTTTTACAGCGAAATTTACAAAACCATTTTTTTTAGGGACCACCTCACATTTGAAGTAAGTTTGAGGGGTCTATATGGCTGAAAATACCCAAAAGTGACACCATTCTAAAAACTGCACCCCTCAAGGTACTCAAAACCACATTCAAGAAGTTTATTAACCCTTCAGGTGCTTCACAGCAGCAGAAGCAACATGGAAGGAAAAAATGAACATTTAACTTTTTAGTCACAAAAATTATCTTTTAGCAACAATTTTTTTATTTTCCCAATGGTAAAATGAGAAACTGAACCACGAAAGTTGTTGTCCAATTTGTCCTGAGTACGCTGATACCTCATATGTGGGGGTAAACCACTGTTTGGGCGCACGGCAGGGCTTGGAAGGGAAGGAGCGCCATTTGACTTTTTGAATCAAAAATTGGCTCCACTCTTTAGCGGACACCATGTCACGTTTGGAAAGCCCCCGTGTGCCTAAAAATTGGAGCTCCCCCACAAGTTACCCCATTTTGGAAACTAGACATCCCAAGGAACTTATCTAGATGCATAGTGAGCACTTTGAACCCCCAGGTGCTTCACAAATTGATCCGTAAAAATGAAAAAGTACTTTTTTTTCACAAAAAAATTCTTTTAGCCTCAATTTTTTCATTTTCACATGGGCAACAGGATAAAATGGATCCTAAAATGTGTTGGGCAATTTCTCCTGAGTACACCAATACCTCACATGTGGGGGTAAACCACTGTTTGGGCACATGGTAAGGCTCGGAAGGGAAGGAGCGCCATTTGACTTTTTGAATGAAAAATTATTTCCATCGTTAGCGGACACCATGTCGCGTTTGGATAGCTCCTGTGTGCCTAAACATTGGCGCTCCCCCACAAGTGACCCCATTTTGGAAACTAGACCCCCCAAGGAACATATTTAGATGCCTAGTGAGCACTTTAAACCCTCAGGTGCTTCACAAATTGATCTGTAAAAATGAAAAAGTACTTTTTTTTCACAAAAAAATTCTTTTCGCCTCAATTTTTTCATTTTCACATGGGCAGTAGGATAAAATGGATCATAAAATTTGTTGGGCAATTTCTCCCGAGTACGCCGATACCTCATATGTGGGGGTAAACCACTGTTTGGGCACTCGGCAGGGCTCGGAAGGGAAGGCGCGCCATTTGACTTTTTGAATGGAAAATTAGCTCCAATTGTTAGCGGACACCATGTCGCGTTTGGAGAGCCCCTGTGTGCCTAAACATAGGAGCTCCCCCACAAGTGACCCCATTTTGGAAACTAGACCCCCCAAGGAACTTATCTAGATGCATATTGAGCACTTTAACCCCTTAGTGACCGAGCCAAATTTTTGAAATCTGACCAGAGTCACTTTATGTGGTAATAACTCTGCAACGCTTCAACAAATCCCAGTGATTTTGAGATTGTTTTTTCGTGACACATTATACTTTATTATAATGGTAAATTTTGTTCAACATTTTTTGTGTTTATTTATAAAAATTATCAAAAATTTGAGAAAAATGTTAAAAAAATTAGCAATTTTCTAAATTTGAATGATTATCCCTTTAATCCAGATAGTCATACAACAGCAAACCATTAATAAATAACATTTCCCACATGTCTGCTTTACATCAGCACCATTTGTAAAATGTTATTTTATTTTGTTAGCATTTTAGGAGGTTTAAAAATGTAGCAGCAATTTTTCATTTTTTCAAAGAAATTTACAAAATTTATTTTTTTAGGGACTTATCCATGTTTGAAGTGACTTTAGGGGTCCCATATATTGGGAAACCCACAAACGTGATACCATTTTAAAAACAGCACCCCTAAACATATTGAAAACTGCTGTCAGGTAGTTTATTAACCCTTCAGGTGCTTTACAGGAATTAATGCAAAGTGGTATGACAGAAATGAAAATGTGTATTTTTACCACCTAAATGTTGCTAACTTCTAAACAGATTACTACAGCCGTCAGACTCTAAGGCCACTATTTGGTCATGAATTGCCATGGCAAACATCAGGACAACAAAATCATGATCTGAGGGCACCAATTGTGACAAAGAAGAAGCCCCCACACTCTGTTAACCATTTATAATGATGTAGTCACTATTGACAGCAGCATCTAAGGGGTTAAACAGATTTAGATGGTGCAAATACTGATCGTGGCTAGTACAGCAAGTTGTCAGCTATAGTGTACAACCGACAGATGCTGGATTGTCATCTGTATGGGGAGGCTATTCTCTTATATCTCAGGTCAGTTAAAAGACGTATTGGCGGTCATTAAGGGGTTAAACCCCCAGGTGCTTCACAGAAGTTTATAACGCAGAGCCATGAAAATAAAAAATAATTTTTCTTTCCTCAAAAATGATTTTTTAGCCTGGAATTTCCTATTTTGCCAAGGATAATAGGAGAAATTGGACCCCAAATATTGTTTTCCAGTTTGTCCTGAGTATGCTGATACCCCATATGTGGGGGTAAACCACTGTTTGGGCGCACGGCAGGGCTCGGAAGGGATGGCACGCCATTTGGCTTTTTAAATGGAAAATTAGCTCCAATCATTAGCGGACACCATGTCACGTTTGGAGAGCCCCTGTGTGCCTAAACATTGGAGATCCCCCAGAAATGACACCATTTTGGAAACTAGACCCCCAAAGGAACTAATCTAGATGTGTGGTGAGGACTTTGAACCCCCAAGTGCTTCACAGAAGTTTATAACGCAGAGCCATGAAAATAAAAAAAAAAAATTATTTTCTCAAAAATGATCTTTTAGCCTGCAATTTTTTATTTTCCTAAGGGTAACAGGAGAAATTTGACCCCAAAAGTTGTTGTCCAGTTTCTCCTGAGTACGCTGATACCCCATATGTGGGGGTAAATCACTGTTTGGGCACATGCCGGGGCTCGGAAGTGAAGTAGTGACGTTTTGAAATGCAGACTTTGATGGAATGCTCTGTGGGCGTCACATTGCGTTTGCAGAGCCCCTGATGTGGCTTAACAGTAGAAACCCCCCACAAGTGACCCCATTTTGGAAACTAGACCCCCAAAGGAACTTATCTAGATGTGTGGTGAGCACTTTGAACCCCCAAGTGCTTCATAGAAGTTTATAATGCAGAGCCGTGAAAATAATAAATACGTTTTCTTTCCTCAAAAATAATTATTTAGCCCAGAATTTTTTATTTTCCCAAGGGTTACAGAAGAAATTGGACCCCAAAAGTTGTTGTCCAGTTTCTCCTGAGTACGCTGATACCCCATATGTGGGGGTAAACCACTGTTTGGGCACATGCCGAGGCTCGGAAGTGAAGTAGTGACGTTTTGAAATGCAGACTTTGATGGAATGCTCTGTGGGCGTCACGTTGCGTTTGCAGAGCCCCTGATGTGGCTTAACAGTAGAAACCCCCCACAAGTGACCCCATTTTAGAAACTAGACCCCGAAAGGAACTTATCTAGATGTGTGGTGAGCACTTTGAACCCCCAAGCGCTTCATAGAAGTTTATAATGCAGAGCCGTGAAAATAATAAATACGTTTTCTTTCCTCAAAAATAATTATTTAGCCCAGAATTTTTTATTTTCCCAAGGGTTACAGGAGAAATTGGACCCCAAAAGTTGTTGTCCAGTTTCTCCTGAATACGCTGATACCCCATGAGTGGGGGTAAACCACTGTTTGGGCACACGTCGGGGCTCAGAAGGGAAGTAGTGACTTTTGAAATGCAGACTTTGATGGAATGGTCTACGGGTGTCACGTTGCGTTTGCAGAGCCCCTGGTGTGCCTAAACAGTAGAAACCCCCACAAGTGACCCCATTTTAGAAACTAGACCCCCCTAGGAACTTATCTAGATATGTGGTGAGCACTTTGAACCCCCAAGTGCTTCACAGACGTTTACAACGCAGAGCCGTGAAAATAAAAAATCATTTTTCTTTCCTCAAAAATTATGTTTTAGCAAGCATTTTTTTAGATTCACAAGGGTAACAGGAGAAATTGGACCCCAGTAATTGTTGCGCAGTTTGTCCTGAGTATGCTGGTACCCCATATGTGGGGGTAAACCACTGTTTGGGCACACTTCAGGGCTCGGAAGTGAGGGAGCACCATTTGACTTTTTGAATACGAGATTGGCTGGAATCAATGGTGGCGCCATGTTGCGTTTGGAGACCCCTGATGTGCCTAAACAGTGGTAACCCCTCAATTCTACCTCCAACACTAACCCCAACACACCCCTAACCCTAATCCCAACTGTAGCCATAACCCTAATCACAACCCTAACCCCAACACACCCCTAACCACAACCCTAACCTCAACACACCCCTAATCCTAACCACAACCCTAATTCCAACCCTAACCCTAAGGCTATGTGCCCACGTTGCGGATTCGTGTGAGATATTTCCGCACCATTTTTGAAAAATCCGCAGGTAAAAGGCACTGCGTTTTACCTGCGGATTTTCCGCGGATTTCCAGTGTTTTTTGTGCGGATTTCACCTGCGGATTCCTATTGAGGAACAGGTGTAAAACGCTGCGGAATCCGCACAAAGAATTGACATGCTGCGGAAAATACAACGCAGCGTTTCCGCGCGGTATTTTCCGCACTATGGGCACAGCGGATTTGGTTTTTCATATGTTTACATGGTACTGTAAACCTGATGGAACACTGCTGCGAATCCGCAGCCAAATCCGCACCGTGTGCACATGGCCTAATTCTAAAGGTATGTGCACACGCTGCGGATCCGCAGCAGTTTCCCATGAGTTTACAGTTCAATGTAAACCTATGGGAAACAAAAATCGCTGTACACATGCTGCGGAAAAACTGCACGGAAACGCAGCGGTTTACATTCCGCAGCATGTCACTTCTTTTGTGCGGATTCCGCAGCGGTTTTACAACTGCTCCAATAGAAAATCGCAGTTGTAAAACCGCAGTGAAATGCGCAGAAAAAAACGCGGTAAATCCGCCATAAATCCGCAGCGGTTTAGCACTGCGGATTTATCAAATCCGCAGCGGAAAAATCCGCAGAGGACCAGAATACGTGTGCACATACCGAAACCCTAACCCTAGCCCTAACCCTAACCCTACCCCTAGCCCTAACCCTAGCCCTAACCCTACCCCTAACCCTACCCCTAACCCTACCCCTACCCCTAGCCCTAACCCTAACCCTACCCCTAACCCTACCCCTAACCCTAACCCTAACCCTAACCCTATTCTAACATTAGTGGAAAAAAAAAATTTCTTTATTTTTTTATTGTCCCTACCTATGGGGGTGACAAAGGGGGGGGGGGGTCATTTATTATTTTTTTTATTTTGATCACTGCGATAGATTATATCTCAGTGATCAAAATCCACTTTGGAACGAATCTGCCGGCCGGCAGATTCGGCGGGCGCACTGCACATGCGCCCGCTATTTTGGAAGATGGCGGCGCCCAGGGAGAAGACGGACGGGACCCCGGCTGGATCGGTAAGTATGATGGGGTGGGGGGGGACCACGGGGGGGGGATCGGAGCACGGGGGGGGGATCGGAGCACGGGGGGGGAATCGGAGCGCGGGAGGAGTGGAACGGAGCACGGGGGGCTGGAATGGAGCACGGGGGGGCTGGAATGGAGCACGGGGGGGTGGAACGGAGCACCGGGGGGGTGGATCGGAGTGCAGGGGGGGTGATTGGAGCACGGGGGGGTGATTGGAGCACGGGGGGAGCGGACAAGAGCACGGGGGGGAACGGAGCACTGGACGGAGGGGAGCCGGAGCAGTGTACCGGCCAGATCGGGGGGCTGCGGGGGCGATCAGTGGGGTGGGGTGGGGGCACATTAGTATTTCCAGCCATGGCCGATGATATTTCAGCATCGGCCATGGCTGGATTGTAATATTTCACCCGTTATAATACGTGAAATATTACAAATCGCTCTGATTGGCAGTTTCACTTTCAACAGCCAATCAGAGCGATCGTAGCCACGAGGGGGTGAAGCCACCCCCCCTGGGCTAAACTACCACTCCCCCTGTCCCTGCAGATCGGGTGAAATGGGAGTTAACCCTTTCACCCGGCCTGCAGGGACGCGATCTTTCCATGACGCCGCATAGGCGTCATGGGTCGGATTGGCACCGACTTTCATGACGCCTACGTGGCGTCATGGGTCGGGAAGGGGTTAAGCAAGATATACAAAGACCGAGTAGAATTTATAGTGAGGGAATGCAAAAGTAGTAATTAATTAAAGTGTTATTAATTGTCCTGTGAAACAATGGTTTTAACCAAAGTGCAGACCTAACCAATTGTAAATCTTTGTTGTAAGTTGTAGATACATAGTAATCATAGGTTTATATGGTCTCGTGATCTTATAAGTTATAAACATGAACAGCTGCATTTATGCAATCTTGATTTGCAGTGCTTTGCACATCAATTAAATAGGAACTGATAAGAAAGAGTCATGGTTTTATTGTTTTTCTTGACTAGTTTTACATTACAGTATTTTGCATCTGGCATGCCAGTATGATGACAAGACTTAAATGCCTTGTATGCTAATCGGGGAAATTAAATATTCAAATTGTCTCTTCAGAGATGAAGAGGACTTGAACTCTAGTACCACCTATTGGAAGTAGCATTCCTGCAAGTCAATATTAACTATTAAATAAGTCTTGTATGCCACTATCCACAGAGAGAAACGTTACCCCTTAGATCACAATCTTAGCCTCTCACCTAGCCAAATTAGATGATTTAGAATGGAATATCATGAATGTTCCTGTAGATGTAATTTTAAGTGTTCCAATAGTTTTGTCCATTAAGTATAAGGCCATGTTCACACGATCCTTTTTTTCATGCGGAATTGCCGCGATTTTCCCGCTGCGGGTCCGCAGCTGTTTTCCATGCAGGGTACATTACATTGTACCCTATGGAAAACAGGAACTGCTGTGCCCACAATGCGGAAAATAAAAAAAAAAAGCCGCGCTGAATAGCTGAGGGAAAAAAGAAGTACCATGTCACTTCTTTTTTCGGAGCCGCAGCGGTTCTGCACCCATTGACCTCCATTGTGAGGTCAAACCCGCAGTAAAACCTGCAGATGAAAAAAATATCTGCGGGTTTTACTGCGGTTTGTGGTGCAGAACCGCTGCAGCAGGAAGTGCGGGGAAGCGGGCGGAAGTGCGTGGGCGGAGTGTGGCTGCCCCCTGTGCTCCGATCCCGCCTCCCCGTGCTCCAATCCCACCGCCCCGTGCTCCGATGCCCCCCCCAGTGCTCCGATGCCCCCCCGTGCCCTAATCTCCCCCCCTTATACTTACCCGGCGTCCCGGTGTCCGTCCGGCCGTCTTCTCCCTGGGCGCCGCCATCTTGCAAAATGGCTGCCGGCCGGAAAATTCGTTCCAAAGTGCATTTTGATCACTGAGATAGTGGTCAAAATAAAAAAAAATAGTAAATGACACCCCCCCCCCCCTTTGTCACCCCCATAGGTAGGGACAATAAAAAAAAATTAAGAATTTTTTTTTCCACTAAGGTTAGAATAGGGTTAGGGTTAGGGGTAGGGTTAGGGTTAGGGGTAGGGTTAGGGGTAGGGTTAGGGTTAGGGGTAGGGTTAGGGGTAGGGTTAGGGGTAGGGTTAGGGTTAGGGTTAGGGTATTTTCAGCCATTTTAACCCTAAAAAACTTCCTAGAAAACACACAGACTCTGCATAGAAAACTGCATAAAAAAAGGATCAAAAAAAGGATCAAAAAAAGGATCAAAAAACGCATCAAAAAACGCATCAAAAAAGGACAAAAAAAGGACCAAAGAAAGGACCTGCGTTTTCTGCTAAGAGCTGCAGTTTTTTAAAAAACAGTCCTGAAAAAAAAAGGATGGAAATCAGGAACGTGTGAACATACCCTAAGAGGATTAAAAAACCTTGACCAGTCTGGATATTGACACGGACACACATATGTGAATGCTGTTTTAGATGTCTGAATAACTAGAATATGGTCATTTGGTTAAGGTTTAGGAACACAGTAACATAGTTAATCTAGTATTTATATGTTGATTGTTTACTATGGATTTGGATATTTTAAAGATTTAAGGCAAACCATGTTATTATTGGTTATCTAATATATAAAGCTGAATGTGTGTGTGTATGTGTGTGTGTGTGTATGTATGGATGTCCGGGATTGGCATCTGCACCGTCGCAGCTACAGCCACAAAATTTTGCACAGTCACATGTCTGGACCCCGAGAGCGTCATAGGCTATGTTGTGAGGCGAAATTTTAACCCTGCACGTTCCAATTCACCAAACAATTTTGCTCCTATCTACATAATGGGAAAATAGTGAAAGGAAAAAAGTTGGAGGCGTCGCAGCTACAGCCACAAAATTTTGCACAGTCACACGTCTGAACCCTGAGAGCATCATAGGCTATGTTGTGAGGTGACATTTTAACCCCACGCTTTCCAATTCACCAAACAATTTTGCCCCTATCTACATTAATGGGGAAAAAGTGAAAGGAAAAGTGTTGGAGGCGTCGCAGCTACAGTCACAAAATTTTGCACAGTCACACGTCTGGACCCCGAGAGCGTCATAGGCTATGTTGGGAGGTGAAATTTTAACCCCGCGCTTTCCAATTCACCAAACAATTTTGCCCCTATCTACATAATGGGGAAAAGTGAAGGGAAAAGTGTTGGAGGCAAATTGACAGCTGCCAGATGTGAACAAGGGGGACTTAAAGAATGAGAGCGATGGCACCAAAGAGTATATACCGTACAGTTGCTAAGGTGGGGCCCCGACATGGGATACTCACCACACACGGGGATATGAACACACATACAAAATGCGCCACACACTACCACGTACTTGAACACATATTATCCTCAGCACACATTTCACTTGCTACACTAACCTGTCACATGCAACTCGACACACAAAAAGTTGCTACACGCATGTCGCCACACAAAACTCATCTCACAAAAGTCACTACATGCATGTCGCCACACGCAACTCAACACACACAACTTGACAAACGAAACTCGCCCTAAAACACACACAAGTCTGGTATTATCCTTCAAAAATAAAAATCTGATTAATAAGCAGACAAACTTCAAGAGCAACAAATGTGCTATGATCTGGTGGTTTAGGAGCAACATGGGACGAGCTCTGAAGGAAGTGGTACCTGTACTGACCGCAGTCCCTAACACAACACTAGAAGTAGCCTTGGGATGCTCCTGACACTCCCTAGGCACCTCGTCACAGCCTGAGAACTAACTACCCCTAAAGATAGAAACAGGAAAACTATCTTGCCTCAGAGATAGCCCCCCACAAGTAATCACTGTGAGTGGAGAGGGAAAAGACATACACAGAATGAAACCAGGATGAGCACAGGAGGCCAGTCTAGCTAGATAGATGGGACAGGATGGAATACTGTGCGGTCAGTATAAAACACTACAAAAATCCACACAGAGTTTACAAAAATCTCCACACCTGACTAAAGGTGTGGAGGGTAAATCTGTTTCCCAGAGCTTCCAACTTCACTGAATTAATTCATACTGACAAGCTGGACAAACATAGAAAGCACATAACGGATAAGTCCACAACCTGTGGACAGAAAAGAGCAAGCAAGGACTTAGCTTTGCTGAACTGGTCAGGATAACAGGGAAATCCAAAGAGATGTGAATCCAACCAGGAACCATTGACAAGTGGCACAAGCTGAAGGAAAGAGCCAGGCTAAATAGCCGAGCAGAATAGACAATCAGTGGAAGCAGCTGCTGACTGCTAAATCCAAGGAGCAGCCATTCCACTTAAAACCTCCGGAGGGAGCCCAAGAGCAGAACTCACAAAAGTGCCACTTACAACCACCGGAGGGAGCCCAAGAGCGGAATTCACCACACAAATGTACCATATGGGAAATACGGCAGCAGTCAGTCACATGACCTCTCTATTATGTGTATGTGTGAATCCACAACAGTACCCCCCCTTGAGGAGGGGTCACCAAACCCTCACCAGAGCCCCCAGGCTGATCAGAACGAGCCAAGTGAAAAGCACGAACCAAATCGGTGGCATGGACATTGGAGGCAACAACCCAAGAATTATCCTCCTGGCCATAACCCTTCCACTTGACAAGATACTGAAGCCTCCGCCTCGAAAAACGAGAATCCAAAATTTTCTCAATCTCATATTCCAACTCTCCCTCAACCAACACTGGGGCAGGAGGATCAACCGAGGGAACAACGGGCACCACATATCTCCGCAACAAAGATCTATGGAAAACATTATGAATGGCAAAAGAGGCTGGAAGAGCCAAACGAAAAGACACCGGATTGATAATTTCAGAAATTTTATAAAGACCAATAAACCGGCTTAAACTTAGGGGAAGAAACCTTCATAGGAACATGACGAGAAGACAACCAAACCAAATCCCCCACACGAAGCCGGGGACCAACACACCGACGGCGGTTAGCAAAACGTTGAGCCCTTTCCTGAGACAACGTCAAATTGTCCACCACATGAGTCCAAATCCGCTGCAGCCCGTCCACCACAGAATCCACACCAGGACAATCAGAAGGCTCAACCTGCCCAGAAGAAAAACGAGGATGAAAACCAAAATTACAAAAGAAAGTTGAAACCAAAGTAGCCGAACTAGCCCGATTATTAAGGGCAAACTCGGCCAACGGCAAGAAAGCCACCCAATCATCCTGATCAGCAGACACAAAGCATCTCAAATAGGTCTCCAAGGTCTGATTAGTTTGCTCAGTTTGGCCATTAGTCTGAGGATGAAACGCCGAAGAAAAAGACAAATCAATGCCCATCCTAGCACAAAAGGCACACCAAAACCTAGAGACAAACTGAGAATCTCTGTCAGACACAATATTCTCCGGAATGCCATGCAAACGAACCACATGCTGATAAAACAATGGAACCAAATCTGAGGAGGAAGACAACTTAGGCAAAGGTACCAGATGGACCATTTTAGAGAACCGGTCACAAAAAACCCAGATAACAGACATCTTCTGGGAAACAGGAAGATCTGAAATAAAATCCATGGAAATATGCATCCAGGGCCTCTCAGGGACCGGCAAAGGCAAAAGCAACCCACTAGCGCGGGAACAGCAAGGCTTGGCCCGGGCGCAAGTCCCACAGGACTGCACAAAAGCACGCACATCGCGCGACAAGGAAGGCCACCAAAAGGACCTAGCAACCAAATCTCTGGTACCAAAAATCCCAGGATGACCAGCCAACACTGAACAATGAACCTCAGAAATCACCTTACTTGTCCATCCATCAGGAACAAACAGCTTCCCCACTGGACAGCGGTCAGGCCTATCAGCCTGAAATTCCTGAAGCACCCGCCACAAATCAGGGGAGATGGCAGAAAGAATCACCCCTTCGTTAAGAATGCCAACCGGCTCAAGGACTCCAGGAGAATTGGGCGAAAAACTCCTAGAGAGGGCATCAGCCTTAACATTCTTAGATCCCGGAAGATACGAGACCACAAAATCAAAATGGGAGAAAAACAGGGACCATCGAGCCTGTCTAGGATTCAGCCGCTTGGCCGACTCGAGGTAAATCAGATTCTTATGATCAGTCAAGACCACAACGCGGTGCTTAGCTCCCTCAAGCCAATGTCGCCACTCCTCAAACGCCCACTTCATAGCCAACAACTCCCGATTGCCGACATCATAATTGCGTTCCGCAGGCGAAAACTTTCTGGAAAAAAAAGCACACGGTTTCATCAAAGAACCATCAGAATCCCTCTGAGACAAAACGGCCCCTGCCCCAATCTCAGAAGCGTCAACCTCAACCTGAAAAGGAAGAGAAACATCCGGCTGACGCAACACAGGGGCAGAAGTAAATTGGCGTTTAAGCTCCCGAAAGGCCTCAACAGCCGCAGAGGACCAATTCGTCACATCAGCACCTTTCTTCATCAAATCAGTAAAGGGCTTAACCACACTGGAAAAGTTGGCAATGAAACGGCAATAGAAATTAGCAAAGCCCAAAAATTTTTGAAGGCTCTTCACAGATGTGGGTTGAATCCAGTCATGAATAGCTTGGACCTTAACAGGATCCATTTCCATAGACGAGGGAGAAAAAATAAAACCCAAAAAAGAGACCTTCTGAACTCCAAATAGGCACTTAGACCCCTTCACAAATAAAGCATTATCACGAAGGATCTGGAATACCATCCTGACCTGCTTCACATGAGACTCCCAATCATCGGAAAAAATCAAAATATCATCCAAATATACAACCATGAATTTATCAAGATAATTGCGGAAAATATCATGCATGAAGGATTGGAACACAGATGGAGCATTAGAGAGCCCGAATGGCATCACAAGGTATTCAAAATGGCCTTCAGGCGTATTAAATGCAGTTTTCCATTCGTCACCCTGTTTAATACAAACAAGATTATATGCCCCTCGGAGGTCAATCTTAGTAAACCAACTAGCCCCCTTAATCTGAGCAAACAAATCAGAAAGCAAAGGCAAGGGGTATTGGAATTTGACCGTGATCTTATTCAGAAGACGATAATCTATACAGGGTCTAAAGGAGCCATCCTTCTTAGCAACACAAAAGAAACCCGCTCCCAATGGTGACGAAGACGGCCGAATATGCCCCTTCTCCAAAGATTCCTTAACATAGCTCCGCATGGCGGCATGCTCTGGCACAGACAGATTGAAAAGTCGGCCCTTAGGGAACTTACAACCAGGAATCAAGTTAATAGCACAATCACAGTCCCTATGTGGAGGAAGGGAACTGGACTTGGGCTCATCAAATACATCCTGGAAATCCGACAAAAACTCAGGGACCTCAGAAGAGGGGGAAGAGGAAATTGACATCAAAGGAACGTCACTATGTACCCCTTGACAACCCCAACTAGTCACATACATAGTTTTCCAATCCAGCACTGGATTATGTTCCTGTAACCATGGAAAACCCAGTACAACAACATCATGCAGGTCATGCAACACCAGAAAACGGCAATTTTCCTGATGTGCTGGAGCCATGTACATGGTCATCTGCGTCCAGTACTGAGGTTTATCCTTGGCCAATGGTGTAGCATCAATGCCCCTCAAAGGAATAGGGCTCTGCAAAGGCTGCAAGGAAAAACCACAGCGCCTGGCGAATTCTAAGTCCATTAAGTTCAGGGCATCGCCTGAATCCACAAATGCCATGACAGAAAAGGACGACAATGAGCAAATCAGGGTCACAGATAAAAGAAATTTAGGCTGTACAATACTAATGGTAACAGACCTAGCGACCCTCCTAGTACGTTTAGGGCAATCAGAAATAACATGAGCAGAATCACCACAGTAAAAACACAGCCTATTCTGATGTCTGAATTCCTGCCGTTCTGTTCTAGTCAAAATCCTATCACATTGCATAGGTTCAGGACTCTGCTCAGAGGACACTTCCATATGGTGCATAGCTTTGCGCTCGCGCAGACGCCGATCAATCTGAATGGCTAGAGACATAAATTCGCTCAAACCAGTAGGCGTAGGGAAGCCCACCATAACATCTTTAAGGGCTTCAGAAAGACCTTTTCTGAAAATAGCAGCCAGAGCATCCTCATTCCATTTAGTGAGCACAGACCATTTCCTAAATTTCTGGCAGTATAATTCTGCCGCTTCCTGACCTTGGCACAGGGCCAAAAAGGTTCTTTCTGCATGATCCACAAAATTAGGTTCGTCATACAATAATCTGAGCGCTTGAAAAAATGCATCTACATTCAGCAATGCCGGATCCCCTGATTCAAGGGAGAATGCCCAGTCCTGAGGGTCACCACGCAGCAAGGATATGATGTTTTTAACTTGCTGAATGGGATCACCAGAAGAACGGGGTTTCAAAGCAAACAACAATTTTCAGTTATTTTTAAAGTTCAAAAACTTGGATCTGTCCCCAAAAAACAAATCAGGAGTAGGAATTCTAGGCTCCAAAGCCGGAGTCTGGACAACATAATCTTGGATACTCTGTACTCTTGCAGCAAGTTGATCCACACGAGAAAATAAACCCTGAACATCCATGCCAGAGCATAAATCCTGAACCACCCAGAGATCAAGAGGAAAAAAAAGACAAAACAGGGCACAGAAAAAAAATGGCTCAGAATTTTTTCCTTCTTTTGAGATGCATTTAATTCATTGTAGGCCACTTGTACTGTTATGATCTGGTGGTTTAGGAGCAACATGGGACGAGCTCTGAAGGAAGTGGTACCTGTACTGACCGCAGTCCCTAAGCTCAACACAACACTAGAAGTAGCCGTGGGATGCTCCTGACACTCCCTAAACACCTCGTCAGAGCCTGAGAACTAACTACCCCTAAAGATAGAAACAGGAAAACTATCTTGCCTCAGAGAAAATCCCCAAAGGATAGATAGCCCCCCACAAGTAATGACTGTGAGTGGAGAGGGAAAAGACATACACAGAATGAAACAAGGATGAGCACAGGAGGCCAGTCTAGCTAGATAGATAGGACAGGATGGAATACTGTGAGGTCAGTATAAAACACTACAAAAATCCACACAGAGTTTACAAAAATCTCCACACCTGACTAAAGGTGTGGAGGGTAAATCTGCTTCCCAGAGCTTCCAGCTTCACTGAATTAATTCATACTGACAAGCTGGACAAACATAGAAAGCACATAACGGATAAGTCCACAACCTGTGGACAGAAAAGAGCAAGCAAGGACTTAGCTTTGCTGAACTGGTCAGGATAACAGGGAAATCCAAAGAGATGTGAATCCAACCAGGAACCATTGACAAGTGGCACAAGCTGAAGGAAAGAGCCAGGCTAAATAGCCGAGCAGAATAGACAATCAGTGGAAGCAGCTGCTGACTGCTAAATCCAAGGAGCAGCCATTCCACTTAAAACCTCCGGAGGGAGCCCAAGAGCAGAACTCACAAAAGTGCCACTTACAACCACCGGAGGGAGCCCAAGAGCGGAATTCACAACACAAATGTACCATATAGGAAATACGGCAGCAGTCAGTCACATGACCTGTCTATTATGTGTATGTGTGAGCTAATATATACTGCCAGGGGAGGGCTTCCTGTTGGCTGGGGATTTATCAGGCTGGCAATTTAGCTTTCAAATACTGAGGTAAAAATACTGAGCAAATAATGTGTGAACGAGGTCTAATACAGGAAGCGATGACACACAGGTATATACTATATACAGGGGAGATGACACACAGATATATACTATATACAGGAGAGATGACACACAGGTATATACTATATAGAGGAGGAGATGACATACAGGTACATACTATATACAGGAGGAGATGACTTACAGATATATACTATATACAGGAGGAGATGACACACAGGTATATACTATATACAGGAGCAGATGACCTACAGGTTTATACTATATACAGGAGATGACATACAGGTATATACTATATATAGAAGGAGATGACATACAGGTATATACTATATATAGGAGGAGATGACATACAGGTATATACTATATACAGGGGAGATGACATACAGGTATATGCTATATATAGAAGATGACATACAGGTATATACTATATACAGGAGGAGATGACACACAGATATATACTATATACAGGGGAGATGACACAGGTATATACTATATACAGGAGGAGATGACATACAGGTATATACTATATATAGGAGGAGATGACATACAGGTTTCTACTATATACAGGGGAGATAACACACAGCAGATATATACTATATACAGGGGAGATGACATACAGGTATATACTATATACAGGAGATGACATACAGGTGTTTACTATATATAAGGGAGATGACAAACATGTAAATACTGAGGTGAAAATGAGAGGTGTGAGGCGAAAATGAAAAGGTGTGAGTGCAAAATGAGAGGAGTGAGGGAAAATAGTGGAGTGATCGGAAAATGACAGATGTGAGGTCGAAAGGACAAGTGTTAGGGGGGAATGAGACGAGTGAGGGAGAAAATGAGAGGTGTGAGGGAGAAAATGAGAGGTGTGAGGGAGAAAATGAGAGATGTGAGGGGGAAAATGAAAGATGTGATTGGTAAAATGAGAGGCGTGATGGGAAAATAAGAGAAGTGAGGTGCTATAACTAACCACAGATATTTACTATGCCCCGGCAACGCCGGGCTCTTCAGCTAGTTAATAAATAAAAATTAGTGTCTTCCCACAAGAGGGTGTAACTGTACGTTCTTCATGCAAGGAGATTCCCCCAATCAGGCGTACAGTTACGCCTCAGATATGGCACAGGCACAGCATCAGGTATCATTTCTTACACATGGATAGGTCCCTGTTGCATGTGCTGTTTTGTATCTATCTCTGATCCCAGCACTCTAACCATTCACAAGGCTCTGTCAATATGACATCAGCATATAAGGAGTTTGACAAAGGGTGATCGCTCCCAATATCAGTCCATTGGCAACAAATTCAAATATTAGACAAAGATAGCACAAGTAAACACAAAAATATAGTTTTTAAATTAAGGTCTTTATTATTAAGGGAAAAATAAATCCAAACATATAGGGCCAGTATAAAAAAGTGATTTACCCCTAAACCTAATAACTCGCTGGGCCACTTTCATGACACAGTTGTTGTGTGACCAGGGGCTACTTTTCTGTCCCTAACGCTAGGGTGCCCCCTAGCTCACCCTGCTCCCCGGGATGCTTCAGATGGCAAAGATGCTGGGGCAACAAGGACAAAGTTTAGCAAAAGACTGCGGTCATACAAAATATTCACTCACATGTAACAGAGGAATGCACCAGGGTGTGAAGGTAGGGGAATAAACAAAAACAGAGAATAAGGAATTACCATGCATACAAACCAAGCAAGAGTCGCTAATATCGCCTTAAACTCTTCTTCTCATATTTCCTCCTATCCCATCAATAATCTTGCAGCAAATGCTAGCCCTTATGAGGATTAGTAACAGAGCCCACAATATAAAGGAAAAAGGAGTGGCTAACCCGAACACAGTTGTGACCATAGGGATTTCCAACATGGCCGATAAATTCCTGTCTGCCAGACCAAATAAACACATTTAAAATGAAGGAGAAGTACTTCTTCTCAGTGCCGAAGTAGGAGCAATCAGATGCTGCGGTCTTCTCACTCAACACTGCCGTGGTAACTCCATGACAGCCACCCTTAGCAGCAACAACTGCAATCAACCGATAATTGGCAATGGGTTATTTACAATGCTATGAAGGAATTTTGGCCAACTAATTTTTGCAGAATTGTTGTAATTCAGCCACATTGGAGGATTTCCAAACATGAACCACCTTTTTACGGTCATGCCACAGCATCTCAATCGGATTAAGGTCAGGCCTTTGACTTGGTCACTACAAATATTTTAACACAATCTCTTATTTGTTTGTGGTGCAATAAGTCCGCCAACCAATATATGTAACACACAACCTCAGATAAATAACATGAGGAGGAGGCAGTTAAATTGCAAGTTAGAATTAAAAATACATTTTTATTATAGTTATTTTATAAAGGATCATAAAATTCAAGTTACAGAACATAAAAGAGAAGTGGGTTGGCAGTGGGATTACATTTCATGATGACGATATCATATGTACAGTTTGTAGTCTAATGCGATTCACAGTAAATAATACATATAATATATACTTATTACAAGTGCAATCAAAGGATTATCTTAGAAAATATAGTGTCATTGCTATACATAAAGAGAGGTAGTCTACATTATATTGTTAAAGTGCTAGTGCATCAATGACAAGATAAATCTGTATAATAAGAGATACAAGTATGTCTAGCAAGGACACAAGTCATTATTATTCAAGCCATATATCTATCTGTGACAAGCTATTAAAGGGACTCTGTCACCTGACTTTGGAGGGAACAATTTTCAGCTAGAATCTAGTTGCCCATCTTTGAACTGATTCTAACTTCTGAATATCATTTTTAAAATGTGGAGCCCAAAACTACATCTCATATTCTACATGTGGCCTCACCAGTGATTCATAAAGGGGTAATAATATGCTGAGATCGCAGGATTTTATCTCTCTTTTTATACTGCTGCTTGACATTGAGTACTGCTGCTCAGCTTACTTGTAACTAGAATACCCAATTCCTTCTCTTGTTCTGTAGTCCTGAATATACTTCCATTTAGGCCAGTGTCACACTTGCGTGTGCAATGTGAAAAATATGTGCGAGTCTCTCGCTTTGCACATGCAAGTGTGAAACCGGCATTAATGTATATGCAGCAATAGGATGACTCTGTCCTAGATGCATTACTTTACATTTATTTACATGAAATCTCATTTGGCAAGTCTTTGCCCATTCGGCCATCATATTCAGATCGTTTTGCAATATTCTAATGTCAAGGTCAGATTTTAATATCCTACATAGTTTGGTGTCATCAGCAAAGACTGACACTTTACTCTCAATCCCATCCACAAGGTCATTAATAAAGAGGTTACAAAGAATTGGCCCTAGCACAGATCCCTACGGTACCCCACTGCTGACTATATCCCATTTAGAGAACGTACCATTTATGACAACTGTTTGTTAACCAATTCCTTACCATCTGCATATAGTTTACCCCAGTCCTTGTTTCTGTCACTTCAGTATAAGGCTGTTATGTGTAACTGTATCAAATGCCTTTGCAAAGTCCAGATAAATAACATCAACTGCATTACCTACATCCAGATTTACATTTACCTCCTCATAGAAACTCAACATGTTAGTTACTTATTCTTTATGAATCCATGCTGGTTGTCAGTTATTATATTATTATCTACAATGCATTTCTGCAGGTCATCTCTTATAATGCCCTCAAAAATTTTGCCCACTACTGATGTCAGGCTTACTGGATGGTACTTGCCTGGATCTATCTTCTTACCTTTCTTGAATATCGGTGCCATGTGAGCCATCTCCTCCAATCCTGTGGCACCACCCCTGTTACAAGAGAGTCTAAAATTATGAGATACAGTGATCTGTCAATTATTGAGCTAAATTCAATTAGTATCCGTGGATGAATGCCATCTGGGCTCGGGGATTTATCAATGTTTAAATTGCTCAGACATATATGCACTTCTTTTTTTGTGCTAAACTAGTTATATAAGATTATGAATTTAGATTTTCTTTCCTCTTTGAATGACCTCTGTAACAGATAGCTCATTGGTGAACACAGATGTAATGTGCCTCTTTAATATCTCAGCCTTTTCTTTATCTTCTGTGACTATCTTGTTGTTGTCATCATTTATGGGGCCGATACCATCAATTTTTTCTTCTTGGCATTGATGTATTTATAAACAAAGTGTGGGATTTATTTTGATGTTGTTGGCGATTTGTTTCCCTGTAGATAACTTTGCTAGCTTGATTTCTTTTTCACATTTCTTATGTAGATCTTTATACTCCTGAAATGCTATTTCAGTATTCTCGGCTTTCAAGATTTTGAATGCCCTTAGTTTTCGTCTTACTGAACTTTGTACTGTCTTATTCATAATGATTCTTTTATTCCTTGACATTTTATTACCAGAGGGTATACGTTTTCTGCAGGATTCTATTAGCATTTCCTTAAAAATGTCCCATTTATGTTCGATATCCCCAATTACCATGACGTTCCAGTCTATAAGATTAAGCTCTTCCCTTAATTTGTTGAAATCAGCTTTCTTAACGTTACAGGTTTTGGCATTTGCCCTTTTGAATGTTCGATTGAAAATTACATTGAAACTTACCATGTTATGGTCCCTGCTTCCCAAATGCTCCCTGACCTGTAGATCTGAAATCGTATCTGGTCTATTTGATATAACCAGATCCAGCAGATTATCTCCCTGGTTGGTTCATCAACCAGCTGAGAGAGGTAATTGTCCTGAACTGTGGATAACAAATTGTAGCTTTTAGCACAACCAGAAGATTCTATCTCCTGAGTGTTGCAAGCTGTACATTTAGATCCATTACCTGGGCTTCCGAACATGTAACTCGCTGGCATCGAGTGCAGACATATTGACCCTCAAATGGCTGTTCAAGTCATGCATACATCTCACAAGATGCACACCTGGTGGCATTGTCCATGGAGCACATATTCAATTGGGATAACCATACAGATAAAAGCAGAAAATAAAGTAAAAAATTTAGTAAGGAAAACATCAAACTATGCTCTTGTGTTTAATTATGAAATTGCGATTAACTATGAATTTATCTGCAGCCACGGACTTAATGACAGCCCTCACTTCGCTCAGCGGCCCTTTCTTAGAAGGAAATCTGGAACTTGTAGTCCACTCAGCAGCAATTTTGTTATTTTTGTGATCTTGTCAACCCACAAAATAAAGATAATATGTCAATTATACAGTTTTGGTGAACAATGTCTAAAAAAATATAAACAATATGAATAATTGCTATATTTTCTTGTTCAATCTGTCTCCCAAAGAGAGTAAAAAAGTAAATAAAAGTTGCATGTAGTATGAAATGGCAGCAATAAAAACTAGTTTGATGTGCAAACAATAAATCCTTGTACAGCATCACTAACTTGAAAATTGTGAAACTTGTTGTTAGGGCTAGCGGAACGCACCAAATAATTAGAGAGAAGGTATGAGGTGTGTTCGCAGCCTGGGGTCCACCGTGCAGAGATGGAACCTGCTGCTGAGTAATGACGGACTATATGGCGGTACAATGTGGATACACATGGGTTAACTTCACCCTGTATAAAGGAAGTGAACCCTGTTGCGTCACAGGGCTGTGGTACCGCACAAAGAGCGCAAGCAAGGAATCACAGAACTCTCTCCCAGGACACAGGATTAGAGTTCGTGTAGACCTCTTGCGCTCAACATCAACACCACAATAGGGGTATCAGAGTAACAGAAAAGGTAACTTATATTCACAAGAGTGCATGCTGTGCCACTCTGGGGGATGCCACTAACCACCCAGACTTGGGACAGGAAAGTGCTCTAATAGCAATTAGACGCTGTTTCGTATGTTTTTGTGCTGATAGCTCAGCTGGGCGCTAGATAGCAGACATCCACCTTACACGAGCAGTCATACACAAGGGAGGGGATAATTAAAGAACTACTTGCACTCATCAACACACACACATTTTCAAATGTACACTAGCGCATGGCCGAGTGGCCATGCGAACCTTTTATAGCGGCAGTGCTACAAGACCTTCCAGATGGATGAATAGGAGCTGCAACAGGACCTGTGCTTGTGACCCCCGACCTCCAATGGAGGTCGTCCCGTGGGCATGCTCAGTATGAGAAAAGCAGGACTTAGTCCCAGAAAGACCTGCTCACTGCTGATCAATGCTGGCTACAAAGGCAGAGCCCGGAAGGGCAGCAGTAGCCAGTCATCCAGTATCAGCCTCAGCTAGATGCTGGGACTGACGTCTCTGCTGAGCAGGCTTCACTATGGCTGGAGAAGAATGGGAGACCGCAGCGGAGATGGTTTGAGATTCCCCCTGTGTAGAGGCTGGAACTCGGCACCCAACACTTGTAGCGTTCAGAATATGGTAATATAAGGACAAATGTTGTTTCCGAAAACTGTATTGTACAAAAGTAATAAAAAAATAAATATAACTGTAGAAATTTGGTGATGCAGAATCACAAAATAAAGGTAACAATTTGTGAAGCATGAGAAATAGTTTCAAAATTAAAATGCAAAAGAACAGTTGCTGTTTTGTTGACATTCCTTCCCACTAAGAGCTAATAAAAATTTGTTAATAAGTTATATGAACCCCATAATAATGCCACTGACACACAACCCTTCCACCAAAAAAACACAAACCCTCGTATGACAATGTTAGCAAAAAATAAATGGAAAATTTATGACTCCGGGATTCAAACAATAACATTTATAAAAAAAAAGTTGGTTATGGAGGCCAAACCAGGCTATGGGAATGGTTTAATCTTGTTTTTCTTTTTATGTCATACATGGACTATGCGAAAACTTTCATAGCTTCTGATCTTTTCATCACATTAGATTAATGAGCCATAGTTTACAGAGACATTTACATTATGGTCACAGAGTTATTAATGACATATAAAGACTATGCTCTTTAACTGTTCTTTCCATGACAACTTCCACAAGAATCCATAGACAACATTGATGGTATCATTTTGAGACAGACTTAATATAGGTCATAAGTACTAGAGCAATGTAAATGGGCTATAAGTACTTATTAGCTGCTCCTATAGATTGGAACTTACCGTATATACTCGAATATAAGCCGACCCGAGTATAAGCCGAGGCACCTAATTTTGTCACGGAAAACTGGGTAAGCTTATTGACTTGAGTATAAACCGGGTATGTATTGTCTCCTTATCCCTGTCCTGCTATGTGTAAGGAGAAGAACCCAGCTAGGCATGCTCCCTCTGTGATGGGTCCGGAACCGTTGGGGCTGTCAACTATGTTGCACGGTGAAAGCTTAAGGCCCTGGAGTGTTCCTGGCAGTTGAGAAAAGGGGTGTGGCTAAGCTGAGGGAATTGCAGCGTGCGAGTAATCTGACAGTTACGGCAGGTACGTGCAGTGCGCAAGAGGTCAGTGTACGTGCTCCTAACGCAGAGTATCATGAGAGACCACACCTAAGACTTGAAGGCCAGAGGGCGATAAACGGAGACTGTCATCAGAGCCATTTACCGATATCGCTGACACTGCTGACACCGCTGACTATGAGAGAAAGGGCCCATGTATGGGACATAGCCTCATGCCCACTCAAACTGGAGAGTCATACCACCCATTGTGAACTTTATCCTGCTACGCTTCTAAACAGACCCCACATGGGGGAAACAGCCGTGCAGGACAGAGAAATTGCCTTGTGTATTCCTTCTCCTTCCGGACCCAAAGGCAGCATCAGGACCACAATGAAACATCGCCCACAACAGGACCCAAGATGCGATCCTCTCCAGGACAAAGTCGAATTTCCATTTCCACAGCACCATTGCCTTGGCACCACCATTTGCACCCAGGGAATACACTGAGGACTGCGTTGGATTGATAAGATATTTCCTCTGAACGTATTGTCTCAGTTACTTGTTTACAACATTGTTCCAAGTTGCAGTAATTTGTATTAGAAAAATTTCCCTCCACTTCTCCCTGCGTGGAGTATCCACTTTAGAATTAAATTCCCTGTTAACCCTTGCTCTGACTACGTTCCGTTAATGCATCTTAAGTGCCGGCTGTCTCCTTACATATGCGTGGCTTCCCCCGTCCTGTGATGGTATGTGTGGCTCCACCATCCTGTCCTGCTATGTGTGCCTCCTCCATCCTGTCCTGCTATGTGTGGCTCCCCCTGTCCTGTCCTGCTATGTGAGGCAGTCCTGCTTGGCTCAACTCCCCTGGTCCCACATGGCTTAGCTCCCCCGATCCCACATGGCTCACACACCCCTGTCCTACTCACCCTCCTCGCATAGGCGCTGCATCTTAGTTGTCCTGGCTCGGCAGCTCTTCCTGTGCTCAGCAGTAACGTCGTACCACTCATTAAGGTAACGAATATGCGCTCCATGCCTATGGGAGTGGGGATGCATGCATATTAATTAACTTAATGAGTGGTACCACATGACCACCGAGCACAGGAAGAGCTGCAGCGTTAGGACGGAGATGCAGTGATGGCGCGAGGAGGGTGAGTATGATGTCTTCTGTTAGCCGTCGGCTGCAACTGTCACTGTGCCACAGTCACTGGCTCCTTCCACTGCCCCGCCGGCTTTCTGGTCAATGACTCGTGTATAATCACGGCCTATACACGAGTATATACGGCATTAGCTTTTTTCAGCCTATAGGCTTATATTGTCTCTCTACTGCTTCTATTAATATATGCATGTTAA
Organism: Ranitomeya imitator; assembly: GCF_032444005.1. NCBI lineage: Eukaryota > Metazoa > Chordata > Amphibia > Anura > Dendrobatidae > Ranitomeya > Ranitomeya imitator. The sequence continues at coordinate 322,671,489 of NC_091286.1, read as the reverse complement.
TACATTTCATATATCATTTTATTATCAATCTTTTAGAGTTTTTCCTGCTTCATGCTATACTTTTTCACTATGAAATATGCTACTTTTTTATCCTCACATTAAAGTGTATAGTGCAAATTACCATAAATAATAATAATTAGGGTTGAGCGAAACGGGTCGAACATTTTCAAAAGTCGCCGACTTTTGGCTAAGTCGGGGTTTCATGAAACCCGATCCGACCCCTGTGCGGGGTCGGCCATGCGGTACGCGACTTTCGCGCCAAAGTCGCGTTTCAATGACGCGAAAAGCGCCATTTCTCAGCCAATGAAGGTAAACGCAGAGTGTGGGCAGCGTGATGACATAGGTCCTGGTCCCCACCATCTTTGAGAAGGGCATTGCAGTGATTGGCTTGCTGTCTGCGACGTCACAGGGGCTATAAAGAGGCGTTCCCGCCGACCGCCATCTTACTGCTGCTGATCTGAGCTTAGGGAGAGGTTGCTGCCGCTTTGTCAGAAGCAGGGATAGCATTAGGCAGGGTCCATTAACCACAAAACCGCTTGTGCTGCAGCGATTTGCACTGTCCAACACCACCCTCGGTGTGCAGGGACAGTGGAAGTTTTTTTTTTTTTTTTCCCCCTCAGCGCTGTAGCTCATTGGGCTGCCCTAGAAGGCTCCCTGATAGCTGCATTGCTGTGTGTACGCCGCTGTGCAAACCAACTGCTTTTTTCAAAGCACAAATCCTCTTGTTCCTTCCTTTCTGCACAGCTATCTTTTTTGTTTGTCCACACTTTTTATTTGATTTGTGCATCAGTCCACTCCTTATTGCTGCCTGCCATACCTGGCTGAGATTACTGCAGGCAGGGAGATAGTAATTGTAGGACATTCCCTGTTTTTTTTTTTTTTTGGTGGGAGATTAAGATTGGCAATTTGGCATTTCTGCTAGAGTGCCATCCCTGTGTGTGCCATCTCTCTCACATAGTGGGCCATAGAAAGCCTTTTCATTTTTCTGTATTTTTTTTTGTGGGGTGTATAAATTCTCCCTGATAAAAATACAGTGGGAGATTAATATTAGCCTTTGGGCTTGTGTGCCAGTCCTGAGTGTGCCATCTCTCTCACAAATAGTGGGCCATAGAAAGCCTATTTTATTTTTTTTTGGGTTTTATAAATTCTCCCTGAAAAAAAGGGAGATTAATATTGGCCTCTGGGCTTGTGTGCCAGTCCTGAGCGTGCCATCTGTGCCAGCCCTGAGCGTGCCATCTCTCTCACAAATAGTGGGCCATAGAAAGCCTATTTAATTTTTTTTTTGGTTTTATAAATTCTCCCTGAAAAAAAGGGAGATTAATATTGGCCTCTGGGCTTGTGTGCCAGTTGTGAGCGTACCATCTGTGCCAGTCCTGAGCGTGCCATCTCTCTCACAAATAGTGGGCCATAGAAAGCCTATTTAATTTTTTTTTTGGTTTTATTAATTTTCCCTGAAAAAAGGGAGATTAATATTGGCCTCTGGGCTTGTGTGCCAGTTGTGAGCGTGCCATCTGTGCCAGCCCTGAGCGTGCCATCTCTCTCACAAATAGTGGGCCATAGAAAGCCTATTTAATTTTTTTTTTTGGTTTTATAAATTCTCCCTGAAAAAAAGGGAGATTAATATTGGCCTCTGGGGTTGTGTGCCAGTTGTGAGCGTGCCATCTGTGCCAGTCCTGAGCGTGCCATCTCTCTCACAAATAGTGGGCCATAGAAAGCCTATTTAATTTTTTTTTTGGTTTTATAAATTTTCCCTGAAAAAAGGGAGATTAATATTGGCCTCTGGGCTTGTGTGCCAGTTGTGAGCGTGCCATCTGTGCCAGTTGTGAGCGTGCCATCTCTCTCACAAATAGTGGGCCATAGAAAGCCTATTTAATTTTTTTTTTGGTTTTATAAATTTTCCCTGAAAAAAGGGAGATTAATATTGGCCTCTGGGCTTGTGTGCCAGTTGTGAGCGTGCCATCTGTGCCAGTCCTGAGCGTGCCATCTCTCTCACAAATAGTGGGCCATAGAAAGCCTATTTAATTTTTTTTTTGGTTTTATAAATTCTCCCTGAAAAAAAGGGAGATTAATATTGGCCTCTGGGCTTGTGTGCCAGTTGTGAGCGTGCCATCTGTGCCAGTCCTGAGCGTGCCATCTCTCTCACAAATAGTGGGCCATAGAAAGCCTATTTAAATATTTTTTTGGTTTTATAAATTCTCCCAGAAAAAAAGGGAGATTAATATTGGCCTCTGGGCTTCTGTGCCAGTCCTGAGCGTGCCATCTGTGCCAGTCCTGAGCGTCCCATCTCTCTCACAAATAGTGGGCCATAGAAAGCCTATTTTTTTTTTTTTTGGGGTTTTAGAAATTCTCCCTGAAAAAAAAAGGGAGATTAATATTGCCCTTTGGGCTTGTGTGCCAGTACTAAGCGTGCCATCTCTCTCTCTCTCTCTCTCAGTCAGTGGGCCATAGAACGCCTATTTTTGGTTTTATTTGTTTTCTAAATTCTCCCTGAAAAAATCATTTTATTTTATTTGGTTTCTAAATTCTTCCTGATAAAATCATATTTTTTTTATTTTTTTTTTTTCTAAAGTCTCCCTGAAAAAAAAAAAAAAAAGACAGTGGGAGATTAATATTGGCCTTTCTGCTTGTGTGCCAGTCTTGACTCCTGTGTGCGTCATCTCTCAGTCAGTGGGCCATAGAACGCCTATTTTTGGTTTTATTTGTTTTATAAATTCTTCCTGAAAAAATCATTTTATTTTATTTGGTTTCTAAATTCTTCCTGATAAAATCATATTTTTTTTATTATTTTTTTTTCTAAAGTCTCCCTGAAAAAAAAAAAAAAAAAACAACCAAAAAAAACAGTGGGAGATTAATATTGGCCTTTCTGCTTGTGTGCCAGTCTTGACTCCTGGGTGTGCCATCTCTCTCTCTCTCTCTCTCTCTCTCCAATTGTGGTCCATAGAAAGCCTATATTTTTTTTCCTTGATTTGGGTTCCAAAATCTACCAGAGAAAATAACTACATCAATCATTGGTAGAAAAATATTGGCCTCTGGGCTTGTGTGCCACTCCTGACTCCTGTGTGCGTCATCTCTCAGTCAGTGGGCCATAGAACGCCTATTTTTGTTTTTATTTGTTTTATAAATTCTCCCTGAAAAAATCATTTTATTTTATTTGGTTTCTAAATTCTTCCTGATAAAATCATATTTTTTTTATTATTTTTTTTTCTAAAGTCTCCCTGAAAAAAAAAAAAAAAAAAAAAAAAAACCCCCCCAAAAAATGGGAGATTAATATTGGCCTTTCTGCTTGTGTGCCAGTCTTGACTCCTGGGTGTGCCATCTCTCTCTCTCTCTCTCTCTCTCTCTCTCTCTCTCTCTCTCTCCAATTGTGGTCCATAGAAAGCCTATATTTTTTTTCCTTGATTTGGGTTCCAAAATCTACCAGAGAAAATAACTCCATCAATCATTGGTAGAAAAATATTGGCCTCTGGGCTTGTGTGCCACTCCTGATTCCTGTGTGCGTCATCTCTCACTCAGTGGCCCATAGAAAGCATATAGTTTGTTACATTTGTTTTCTAAATTCTCCCTGCAAAAATCTATTTTTTTTTTTTTTTGGGGGGTTTCTAAAGTGTTCCTGAAAAAAATAAAAATAAAAAAAAAATAATAGTGTGACATTAATATTAACATTTGTGCTTCAGTGACAGTCCTGCGTGTGGGGCATCTCTCTAATTTGCAGCCACCAAAAACAGAGTGTGTAACATTGGGCCTGATTTTCGCTGTGGTCTCACCAACCTGTAAAGGGGTAGCTAAATCATACTGAAGTTATAGCTCACCGTGTAAGTTGTGTGACTGCAACAAATAACGTTAGTTTGGTTACGTTTTTAAAACAATGAGGAAGTCTAGTGGAAGAGGTCGTGGCCGGGGGCGTTCATTGTCAGCTGGTAATGAGGGTAGTGGTAGTGGTGGAGCATCAGGTGGTCGTGGGGAAAAAAATATTGCACCTAAGTCTGGAGCTGTGGAGCCAGGTTCGTCGTCCGGCTACACAAGGCCTCGAACGCTCCCTTTTCTGGGATTAGGAAAACCGCTTTTAAAGCCGGAGCAGCAAGAGCAAGTTTTGGCTTATCTTGCTGACTCAGCCTCTAGCTCTTTTGCCTCCTCTCGTGAAACTGGTAAAAGTAAAAGCAGCGCGTCGTTAGTGGATGTTCACGGTCAGGGACAAGTCACTTCCTTGTCCTCTTCAGCAAAAACAACAACAGAGAAGAATGCAGCAGGCGACACAACGGGTTACTCCATGGAGCTCTTTACACATACCGTCCCTGGCTTAGAAAGTGAAGCAGTTAACAGTCCATGCCCATTACAAGTTGAATCTGACATGGAGTGCACTGACGCACAGCCACAGCCAGACTACTATGCTGGTCCTTTGACTCAGACCACAACATTGCCCTCGCAGGGTGCTGATCAAGAATCAGACCCTGATGAGACTATGTTGCCCCATCACGAACGCTATACCACCAAACGACACGGTGACACAGACGAAGTTGCGCAGGAGGTACAAGAAGAGTTATTAGATGACCCAGTTCTTGACCCCGATTGGCAGCCATTGGGGGAACAGGGTGCAGGCGGCAGCAGTTCTGAAGCAGAGGAGGAGGAGGGGCCGCAGCAGGCATCAACATCGCCACAGGTTCCATCTGCCGGGCCCGTATCTTGCCCAAAACGCGTGGCAAAGCCAAAACCTGGTGGAGGACAGCGTGGCCATCCGGTTAAAGCTCAGTCTGCAATGCCTGAAAAGGTATCTGATGCTAGAAAGAGTGCAGTCTGGCATTTTTTTAAACAACATCCAATTGATCAGCGCAAAGTCATCTGTCAAAAATGTTCTACTTCCTTAAGCAGAGGTCAGAATCTGAAAAGTCTCAATACTAGTTGCATGCATAGACATTTAACCACCATGCATTTGAAAGCTTGGACTAACTACCAAACGTCCCTTAAGGTTGTTGCACCCTCGGCCAATGAAGCTAGTCATCAACGCAACATCCCTTCCGGCAGTGTAGGACCACCATTTAGCGCACCACCTGCTGTATCTGTGCAGGTATCTTTGCCAGGCCAAAGCAGTCAGGGTCAGGGAATCACCAGTTTCGTAGTAGGAAACACTGCATCTAGGGCACCGGCGGCAACAATACCATCTCCCACCGTCTCTCAGTCTGCCATGTCCACCGGCACCCCCGCTAGTTCCACGATCTCCAGCTCTCCAGTCCAGCTCACCCTACATGAGACTATGGTTAGAAAAAGGAAATACTTAGCCTCGCATCCGCGTACACAGGGTTTGAACGCCCACATAGCTAGACTAATCTCGTTAGAGATGATGCCCTACCGGTTAGTTGAAAGCGAAGCTTTCAAAGACCTGATGGACTACGCTGTACCACGCTACGAGCTACCCAGTCGACACTTTTTTTCCAGAAAAGCCATCCCAGCCCTCCACCAGCATGTTAAAGAGCGCATCGTCCATGCACTCAGGCAATCTGTGAGCACAAAGGTGCACCTGACAACAGATGCATGGACCAGTAGGCATGGCCAGGGACGTTACGTGTCCATCACGGCACACTGGGTAAATGTGGTGGATTCAGGGTCCACAGGGGACAGCAAGTTTGGGACAGTTCTGCCTAGCCCACGGTCTAGTAAACAGTTGTCTGTAGCCGTTCGCACCCCCTCCTCCTCCTCCTCCTCCTCGTCCTCCTGCAGAAGCAAGAGCTCGTCCACAGACCGCAGTCGCACAAACACTCCATCCGCACCTGCCACTGTTGCACACCAGGTCTCCCATTATGGGGCAGCTACTGGCAAACGTCAGCAGGCTGTATTGGCTATGAAGTGTTTGGGCGACAATAGACACACCGCGGAAGTTCTGTCCGAGTTCTTGCAGCAAGAAACGCAGTCGTGGCTGGGCACTGTAGATCTTGAGGCAGGCAAGGTAGTGAGTGATAACGGAAGGAATTTCATGGCTGCCATCTCCCTTTCCCAACTGAAACACATTCCTTGCCTGGCTCACACCTTAAACCTGGTGGTGCAGTGCTTCCTGAAAAGTTATCCGGGGTTATCCGACCTGCTCCTCAAAGTGCGTGGACTTTGCGCACATATCCGCCGTTCGCCTGTACACTCCAGCCGTATGCAGACCTATCAGCGTTCTTTGAACCTTCCCCAGCATCGCCTAATCATAGACGTTGCAACAAGGTGGAACTCAACACTGCACATGCTTCAGAGACTGTGCGAACAGAGGCGGGCTGTTATGTTTTTGTGGGAGGATACACATACACGGGCAGGCAGTAGGATGGCAGACATGGAGTTGTCAGGTGTGCAGTGGTCGAAGATTCAAGACATGTGTCAAGTCCTTCAGTGTTTTGAGGAATGCACACGGCTGGTTAGTGCAGACAACGCCATAATAAGCATGAGCATCCCCCTAATGCGTCTGCTGATGCAAAGTTTGATGCACATAAAGGATCAGGCGTCTGCACCAGAGGAAGAGGAAAGCCTTGATGACAGTCAGCGATTGTCTGGTCAGGGCAGTGTACATGACGAGGTACCGGGCGAAGAGGAGGTGGAGGATGAGGAGGATGATGGGGATGAGTATATTTTTAATGAGGAAGCTTTCCCGGGGGCACGGGAAATTGGTGGCGTGGCAAGGCCGGGTTCTGGTTTTTTGAGGGACACAAGTGACGTAGATTTGCCTGCAACTGCCCCTCAACCAAGCACAACCGCAGATTTGACAACGGGAACTTTGGCCCACATGGCGGATTATGCCTTGCGTATCCTCAAAAGGGACACACGCATTACAAAAATGATGAACGATGACGATTACTGGTTGGCCTGCCTCCTTGATCCTCGCTATAAAGGCAAATTGCAAAATATTATGCCACATGAGAACTTGGAACTAATATTAGCAACAAAACAATCAACTCTTGTTGACCGTTTGCTTCTGGCATTCCCTGCACACAGCGCCCGTGATCGTTCTCACACGAGCTCCAGGGGCCAGCAGACCAGAGGTGTTAGAGGGGCAGAAATCAGAAGTGGCGTTGGCCAGAGGGGTTTTCTGACCAGGTTGTGGAGTGATTTTTCTATGACCGCAGACAGGACAGGTACTGCAGCATCAATTCAAAGTGACAGGAGACAACATTTGTCCAGTATGGTTACAAACTATTTTTCATCCCTTATCGACGTTCTCCCTCAACCGTCATTCCCATTTGATTACTGGGCATCCAAATTAGACACCTGGCCAGAATTGGCAGAATATGCATTGCAGGAGCTTGCTTGGCCGGCAGCTAGTGTCCTATCAGAAAGAGTATTCAGTGCTGCAGGTTCAATACTAACAGAAAAAAGGACTCGTCTGGCTACCCAAAATGTAGATGATCTAACCTTCATTAAAATGAACCACAACTGGATTTCAAAATCTTTTGCCCCACCCTGCCCGGCTGACACCTAGCTTTCCTATGAAAAGGTCTTGCCTGTGGACTATTCTGAATGACTTTTCCAATCTCGTAATTTTCTTCACCTGATTGTCCAGCATACGACATGTTTCCACCTCACGAAATGGCCAAACTCCCCACACGGGGCCGTGCTATCGCCACTTTGCGCTTGGACCCTTGAGAGTGCTGTTTGTCTGAAGAGGTGGGTGTGGCCGCTTTTGGTCGACGGCACTGCCACTGGGTCCCTCATAGTACAATAAAGTGTCTCTGGCGGTGGTGGTGCGCACCCAACGTCAGACACACCGTTGTAATATGAGGGGCCCTGTGCCTGTACCGCCGGCCACAAGACAGTTCCCCCCCCCAGCTCAAACAGTGCTCTACCACTAGCAAAATTATCTCTCACAGCTTCACCAATGTGTAGTCTAGGCGCTGACATCCTTCAATGCCTGGCACTGACAATACCATTGTTTTGACATTTTTGTTATGTTAGGCCTTCGAAGCCTGTCTGCGGTCCCTTCTTTCTACAACTACTACACTGACCAGGCCACTGCTGGCCGTGTTACCCTGGAACCAATTTAAAAGTGCCTACAGTCAGCCCAATTTTGTTATGTTAGGCCTTCGAAGACTGTCTGCCGTCACTCCTTCCACTAGACTTCCACTGACCATACACTGCTGCCCATGTACCCCTGGAACCAATTTAAAAGTGCCTACAGCCAGCCCAAGTTTGTTATGTTAGGCCTTCGAAGCCTGTCTGCGGTCACTCCTTCCACTAGACTTCCACAGACCAGACCACTGCTGCCCGTGTACCCCTGGAACCAATTTAAAAGTGCCTACAGCCAGCCCAAGTTTGTTATGTTAGGCCTTGGAAGCCTGTCTGCAGTCACTCCTTCCACTAAACTTCCACTGACCAGACCACTGCTGCCCGTGTACCCCTGGAACCAATTTAAAAGTGCCTACAGCCAGCCCAAGTTTGTTATGTTAGGCCTTCGAAGCCTGTCTGCGGTCACTCCTTCCACTAGACTTCCACAGACCAGACCACTGCTGCCCGTGTACCCCTGGAACCAATTTAAAAGTGCCTACAGCCAGCCCAAGTTTGTTATGTTAGGCCTTGGAAGCCTGTCTGCGGTCACTCCTTCCACTAGACTTCCACTGACCAGACCACTGCTGCCCGTGTACCCCTGGAACCAATTTAAAAGTGCCTACAGCCAGCCCAAGTTTGTTATGTTAGGCCTTGGAAGCCTGTCTGCGGTCACTCCTTCCACTAGACTTCCACTGACCAGACCACTGCTGCCCGTGTACCCCTGGAACCAATTTAAAAGTGCCTACAGCCAGCCCAAGTTTGTTATGTTAGGCCTTCGAAGCCTGTCTGCGGTCACTCCTTCCACTAGACTTCCACAGACCAGACCACTGCTGCCCGTGTACCCCTGGAACCAATTTAAAAGTGCCTACAGCCAACCCAAGTTTGTTATGTTAGGCCTTGGAAGCCTGTCTGCGGTCACTCCTTCCACTAGACTTCCACTGACCAGACCACTGCTGCCCGTGTACCCCTGGAACCAATTTAAAAGTGCCTACAGCCAGCCCAAGTTTGTTATGTTAGGCCTTGGAAGCCTGTCTGCGGTCACTCCTTCCACTAGACTTCCACTGACCATACACTGCTGCCCATGTACCCCTGGAACAAATTTAAAAGTGCCTACAGCCAGCCCAAGTTTGTTATGTTAGGCCTTCGAAGCCTGTCTGCGTCCCGTTCTTTCAACTACAACTACACTGACCAGGCCACTGATGGCCGTGTTCCCCTGGAACCAATTTTAACTTGCCTACAGCCAGCCCTATGTTATTATGTTAGGCCTTCGAAGCCTGTCTGCGTCCCGTTCTTTCAACTACAACTACACTGACCAGGCCACTGATGGCCGTGTTCCCCTGGAACCAATTTTAACTTGCCTACAGCCAGCCCAATGTTAGGCCTTTGATGCCTGTCTGCCGTCACTCCTTCCACTAGGCCTCCACTGACCTGTCTATTGCTGCCCGTGTACCCCTTGAACCAACATCATTAAATATAAAAAAAATTAATTTGATTATAAAAAATAAGATCGTGTTGAGATCTCAAATGCAGACATTTTAACAATCAAAACAAACACACAACAAATATCTGGAACTGTACTACAAAGGTCCAACAGCTACAATTTCTTTCTCCTGCAAGAAGTTAACTGAAAGTTTTTTGGAGTTGTTAACACAGATATGGCATCCACCGAGTGTTGTCCTGTCGCGTCTCCTTTAAATTATTTCCAATAAGATGTTAAACTATTAATTTAATAAAATCAATAATTAAAAAAATAATTGAGTAAGTCAAAAGCACATTGCAAATAAACATTAATTACAAATCAAGAAGCATGGCGCGTCCGAGGGTGAGTAGATACCGAATAAGAATATAATCACCCTCGGACGCGCAATGCTTATTTACAACAGCCTTCCTTCCTAAGAATCAGCCCTTTCGTGGTGTAGAGAGAGGTTGTGTTACACTCCAAGGTGTTCCCCGGGTTGCCTTTCATGAGCTTCGATCTTCCGGCTCTCGTTTAGTAGTTGGTGGAAACTACGCTGCATTAGGCCTACAAATTTGGTATGGGGTGTAGAGACAGGTTGTGTTACACTCCAAGGTTTTCACCAGGTTGCCTTTCCTGAGCTTCTATCTTCAGGCTCTCATTAAATTGTGGTTAAATGGAACAACTGCATTTGGCGTACTAGTTGGTTTGGGGCCTACTATCGGTGTCTGCCGCTCCTTGCTGTTCTCCTGGTTTCCTGTCCTGAAATTCCATTTTCAGCCTCTCGTTAAGTAGTTGTTAATGTTAAACTGCATTTGGCCTACTAGTTGGGTTGGGGCCTACTATCGGTGTCTGCCACTCCTTGCTGTTCTCCTCCACTGAACAAAGCTGTGCCGCCTGTTTACTACGGTTGCCAATTTTGAACTGCATTTCGACTACTTACTGATTTGGCCCTACTCTCTGTGTCAGCCTCTCATTCCAGTTGTCCTCCACTGCAATGCCCCCTGGTTATTCCTGTGTTACCAATTTTGAACTGCATTTAGCCCACTTTCTTCTTTGGGCCTATATCTGTGTTTCCACTTCATCGTGCCCATTGCCCAGCCAGTGATAGATGAGTCTGCTGGTACATTGACCCATAACGCAACATTCCCCGTGCACGCTACACAACAACATTGTGACCCTGCTGAAAGTCAGGTTGCTCTTCCCGCATACCATACCACCTTACACGGGGACAAACAGGAAGGTGCAGATGAAAGTGCAGGTTCCTTCATCAGGTGGGGGGAGGAATACTAGTTGGCGACGTCACTGGCACAGGGCCTCTCATAGTACGCAAAAGTGTTGCTGCCGGTGGGAGGCGCCCCCGCCGTGCAAACACACCGCTGTACTTTGAGGGGCCCTGTGCCAGTGCCAATGCCAACGAGTGGGCCCCCCCTGCTTGCTCAGGTTCACAGCACTTGCAAAGTTGAAATACTTACCTCTCCCTGCTCCACTGCCGTGACGTGGTCCAGATTTCCTGGGCCCACTAATTACTTGAACCAGCCCTACCCCCCACAACTTTAGCCAAATGACCCCCAATTTCAAATGCCTTCCAATTATTATAAGGTAAATTACGCTTGACAAGCTTCATTAAGAAGAATGGATGGTTTTGACATTAAAATGGGCACTCTAGGTGTTTTCCTGGCCCCCACTCACTGCCGACTATGCTGCCCCATTGACTTGCATTGGGTTTCGTGTTTCGGTCGATCCCGACTTTACGTCATAATCGGCCGATTTCACTCGACCCGACTTTGGACATAGTCGGGTTTCGCAAAACCCGGCTCGACTCTAAAAAGGTCAAGGTCGCTCAACTCTAATAATAATAATAATAATAATTATAATAATTTTATTTATATAGCGCCAACATATTCCGCAGCACTTTACAAATTATAGAGGGGATTTGTATAAACAATAGAAATTACAGAATAACAAAAATCACAGTTCAAAATAAATACAAAGAGGAGTGAGGGCCCTGCTCGCAAGCTTACAAACTATGAGGAAAAAGAGGAGACACAAGAGGTGAATGGTAACAATTGATTTGTTGTTCGGACCAGCCATAGTGTAAGGATCGAGTGTTCATGTAAAGCTGCATGAACCAGTTAACAGCCTAAGTATGTAGCAATACAGACAATGAGGACTATTAACTGCATAAATTGTATGAGAACATGATGCGAGGAACCTGATTTTGGCTTAACTGATATAAATGGGCCACACAGGAATAATTAGGTTAATGCGTTGAGGCGGTAGGCCAGTCTGAGCAAATGCGTTTTTAGGGCATGCTTAAAACTGTGGGGACTGGGGATTAATCGTATTAACCTGGGTAATGCATTCCAAAGAATTGACAAAGCATGTGAAAAGTCTTAGAGACGGGAGTGGGAGGTTCTGATTACTGAGAATGCTAACTTCAGGTCATTAGCAGAACGGAGAGCAAGGGTAGGGTGGTAGGCTGAGATCAGGGAGGAGATGTAGGGTGGTGCTGTGCCATGGAGCGCTTTATGAATGAGGGTAATCGTTTTGTACTGGATTCTGGAGTGGATGGGTAACCAGTGTAATGACTGGCACAGGGTAGAGGCATCGGTGTAACAGTTGGTGAGGAATATAATCCTGGCAGCCGCATTTAGGACAGATTGGAGTGGAAAGAGTTTGGAAAGAGGGAGGCCGTTTAGGAGAGAGTTACAATAGTCCAGACGAGAATGAATAAATGAAACAGTAAGAGTTTTTGCAGAGTCGAAAGTAAGAAAAGGGCGAATTCTAGAAATGTTTTTGAGATGCAGATAAGAAGAGCGAGCCAATGATTGGATGTGGGGGGGTGAAGGAAAGCTCGGAATCAAGTATGACCCCAAGGCAGCGGGCATGTTGCTTGGGAGTCATGGTGGAACCACACACGGAGATGGCAATGTCAGGCAAAGGTAGGTTAGTAGAGGGAGAAAACACAAGGAGTTAAGTTTTTGACAGGTTCAGTTTCAGATAGAGGGAGGACATGATGTTAGAGACAGCGGTAAGACAATCACTGATGTTTTCTAAAAAGGCAGGCGTGAGATCAGGAGAAGAAGTGTATAATTGGGTGTCATCAGCATAGAGATGGTACTGGAAACCAAATCTACTGATTGTTTGTCCAAGAGGGGCAGTATACAAAGAGAAGAGGAGAGGGCCTAGGACTGATCCTTGAGGAACCCCAACAGTAAGGGGAAGGTCAGAGGAGGAGGAACCAGCAAAACATGCAGTGAAGGAGCGGTCAGAGAGATAGGAGGAGAATCAGGAGAGATTGGTGTCCCTGAGGCCGATGGAGCGGAGCATAGTGCGGAGGAGCTGATGATCCACAGTATCGAATGCTGCGGAGAGATCCAAGAGAATTAGCATGGAGTAGTGACGATTAGATTTAGGTGTTATTAGATCATTTGAGACTTTAGTGAGGGCAGTTTCAGTGGAGTGCAAAGAGCGGAAACCAGATTGAAGAGGGTCGAGAGGAGAGTTATCTGACAGATAGTGGGTAAGATGGGAGTGGACCAGGCGTTCGAGGAGTTTAGAGATGAAGGGAAGATAGGTCTATAATTAGCGGCACAGTTTTGATCGAGGGATGGTTTTTTAAGTAGTGGATGTATGATGGCATGCTTAAATGAGGAGGGAAAGATACCGGAAGAGAGAAAGGTTGAATATTTTTGTTAAATGAGAGGTGACAGCCGGGGAAAGGGACTGGAGGAGAAATGACAGAATGGGGTCACTGGTGCAAATGGTTGGGCAAGAAGATGCATGGAGCCTGATTACTTCTTCTTCTGTAACTGCTTCAAAGTCAGAGAGTGAACTGGATCCAGGGGGGGAGGGAGGACAGTGCATGGTATGAAGGGATTGGGAGATAATTTCCTGTTGGATGTGGTCAATTTTTGCTTTGAAGTTATTGCCCAGATCATCAGCGCGGAGATCTGTGGTTGGGGCCTGCACTCTTGGGTTGAGTAGAGACTGGAAAGTGTCAAAGAGACGTTTAGGGTTATTGGACAGGGAGGTGATGAGGGTATTAAAATAGGTTTGTTTGGAGAGGTGAAGTGCAGCGTTGTATGTTTTAAGCATGAACTTATAGTGGATGAAATCTTCGGGTAGATTAGATTTTCTCCACAGATGTTCGGCGCACCTGGAGCACCGCTGTAGGAAACGTGTTTGCAGCATGTGCCATGGTTGTCGCCATCTGTGCCGAGTGGTTCTATGTATAGGAGGTGCAGTTTCATCCAGGGCACTTTGCAGGGTTTCATTGTAATGATTCAGTGCAGAATCAGGACATGAGATGGAGGAGATAGGGGCAAATGAGGACTGCAAGTTCTTCACAAGTTTCTGGGTGTTAATGGCCTGTATGCTTCTATAAGTGTGGAAAGTGGGGGTGACCTGGGTGGGATGTTTACTTCTGATGATACAGTGGTTCAAAAAATCTACTTCTGTTAAAATTATTTTTTAGTATCTGATCTATTATTGACTGCCAGTATTCATTTTAATCTCTATCCACAGATTTCCCTTGATATCCATTCACCTTACTGTTTTTGACAGTCTTAAAGTCTTATAACTGCCTTTTGTATAAGGGGTTATTTAACAAATATTGAATTTCTTTGTTGAAAACAAATGCTTTGGTGCATAAATATTGCTAATACATGATTTTTATCATTTTTATCATTGTGATTTAAATTCTGCTCACCGATTTTATAAAGCAAATAAAAATGCTGCCCAATTACAAATGGATCCAAGTGGTGGGACTCTTCTGGGCTTCTGGGCATGTGTGACCACTGGTTCTGGACACATTAAATAGATTCAGGGTATTTGAAAGTTTATGAATCTTTGAGAATTGTCCATATGCCTACATAAAATTGATCTAAAACTACATCAGATATTTAAACAAATCCCAAAAGTACAAAAAAAGAACCAAATCAAACAAATAAATAAAAATTTACATTTTAGCTGAGGTCTGGCTCTCAGGGTTAACACATGTTGCCTAATTCCAGCGATACCTGGATCCCCCTTTAATATTGGTCTCTAGATCACTGTGCATAATGGGTATTTTACCCATCTAGTCTTATGTTGTTTTCTATTTGTCTATGTCTATTCCCCCTCCCCTCCTTTCCTATTGCTTTTCCACAGGATTGTTTACATTTACTCTGCTCAGCATACTCAGTCATACAACTTGCTCAACAGATCATGCCTCTAAATCTACCCATGTCGGTAGGGACTATGGGGTAAATCGCACCTTAGCACCACATATTTGACTAGTCATGTGTAGAGTTCTATCCCACAATGTCCGGGAATTCAACTCCCTTATAAAGGCCTTTATAGACTATTTGAAACAAAGCTCTGACATTCTTTGCCTCCAGCAGACCCACTTCTCTAACTCATTACGCCAAAATATTTTGACTCTGCTTACTCCTGCTTTTTTATATCATCATGGGAACATAAAACAAGAGAAGTAGCTATTTTTTATAAGAATAGTTTCCCACTTCAGCTCCTCAATTCTTATTCAGACCCGGAGGGCAGATTCATCATATTACAGGGATCTCTACAAGGCAAAATGTTTGCATTTACAGCTACCTCCCATCATCAACACAACTTCCAGTTTTCAAATTGATACTGTCTAGACTTACCACACTCTCTTTCCACCATCTGATCTGGTGCGGTGATTTTATCTTCACCATGAATCCAAACTTAGACAACAGTGCCCTGAGACGCTCTGACATCACAAAAGCAGAAAGGAAAAAGATTCTTCATGAAGGAGAATCACCTAGTGGACATATGGAGAGAGATGAACGGGAACACAAATGGATATTTATACTTTTACCCAGCCCATAAAACATATTCCAGAATTGATCTCCACCTAACAATAGCTAACTCACTCCCAATATTACTATATGCCCACCATATACCTTCTTCATGGCCTGACCACGACGGTGTCCTTTTGGTCTTTAAATTCAATATAACCACATTTCGGTTAAATAGATGGAGGCTAAATGAATCCTTACTGACAGATCCATCTGTTAATACCATAATTAAAGAGGATATGAGAAGATTTTTTAGGAAAAATACTGCAGGAGAATCCTACACAGGAGCAGCTTGGCTAGCACACAAGAAATATCAGACTAACAGCTAACAAGAAAAGGAAGAGAATAGAATTGCAAACAAATTTAGAAAACAAACTTCTAAAACTTGAACTAGCCTACCAACTTTCCACATCTTTGAACCTAACCAAGTAAATACAGGACACTAAGCTACAATTAGATGCCACTCTCATCACTAGGACAGAGAGAGCACTGACTTAAGGTACCGTCACACTAAGCGACGATGCAGCAATACCGACAACGATGTCGATCGCTGCAGCGTCGCTGTTTGGTCGCTGGAGAGCTGTCACACAGACAGCTCTCCAGCGACCAACGATCCCGAGGTCCCCGGTAACCAGGGTAAACATCGGGTAACTAAGCGCAGGGCCGCGCTTAGTAACCCGATGTTTACCCTGGTTACCAGCGTAAAAGTAAAAAAAACAAACACTAGATACAGTACTTACCTACCGCTGTCTGTCCCCGGCGCTCAGCTTCTCTGCACTCCTCCTGCACTGGCTGTGAGCGTCGGTCAGCCGGAAAGCACAGCGGTGACGTCACCGCTCTGCTTTCCGGCCGCTGTGCTCACAGCCAGTGCAGGAGGAGTGCAGAGAAGCTGAGCGCCGGGGACAGACAGCGGTAGGTAAGTATGAAGTGTTTGTTTTTTTTTACTTTTACGCTGGTAACCAGGGTAAACATCGGGTTACTAAGCGCGGCCCTGCGCTTAGTTACGCGATGTTTACCCTGGTTACCAGTGAAGACATCGCTGGATTGGTGTCACAAACGCCGATCCAGCGATGTCAGCGGGAGATCCAGCGACGAAATAAAGTTCTGGACTTTCTTCAGCGACCAACGATCTCCCAGCAGGGGCCTGATCGTTTGTCGCTGTCACACATAACGATTTCCTTAACGATATCGTTGCTACGTCACAAAAAGCAACGATATCGTTAACGATATCGTTAAGTGTGACGGTACCTTTAGACCAAAGCTACATTCTACAGACAAGCCAACAAATCCAATAGAATGTTAGCATTTAACTTAGAATGATAGAATTGCTCAACACCATATCCTCCATAAAAGACACTACAGGACAGATATCGACACTCCCAGATACTATTTACAACACAGTTCACGCCTATTATCAGAAACTATACTCCATCCCACAGCCACCCCCACCTCAACTCCTACAATCCTTTTTACAAGACCTGCATCTCCCCAAAATTACCGAACACAGAGCCCAACAACTTCATCTTGATATCTCTGAAGAAGAAATAATCTTAGCAATTAAAAACAGAAAAAAAAGGAAAGGTCCCTGGACCCAATGGCCCTACTGCAATTTACTATAAAAAATTCAGCGGGATACTAATGACCCAAATTAAGTGTTTTTGTAATTCACTCCTAAATGGATCTCAGATGCCCCCTGAATTCTACATGGCACACGTGACCGTGATCCCGAAACCTAAAAGAGACCATCTGCTAACAAAAAGTTATAGACCCATTTCACTATTAAACATTGAACCAAAAATGTTCACATCAATCATTACTGGTAGGATTAATAAATTACTACCCTTTCTCATCCACCATGACCAAGTTGGCTTCATACCCTTGAGACAAGCGCCAGATAACATCAGGAGGAATCTAAATATTATTCACTGAGCAAACCACCGCAAAAAGCCCCCCTTGTTGTTGGCCTTGGACATCAAAAGGCTTTTGATTCCTTATCCTGGCTCAACCTCTTCATGGTCCTATCCAAATTTGACATCTCTCCCAAACTCATCTCTTGTGTTGTGTTCAGCTATTATATGACAGTCCTGCAGCTTATCTAAAGCTACCATCAACACATCCAATCCCCATAAATATATGGCAAGGCACTAGACAAGGATCTTCCTTATACCGGCCCTTTTTGCCCTAGCCATGTAACCCCTGGTGGAAGCTATAAGGAGAAACCCTAACATAACGGGCCCCGATAACCTTGGAGATCATTGCAAAGTCAGTCTCTTTGCGGATGTCCTCCTCTGAACCTTAACCAATCCTCATATCACCCTTCCCAATCTGTTCGCCCTCCTTCATGATTTTTAATTGATCTCAGGTCTCAAGATAAATATAGAAAAATTTGAAGCGTTATTCGAAAACACTCCAAAAGATGTGCAAACCAATACCGTAATCTTCCAATTTAAGTTTACAAGGAAGGAGCATTACTTCACCTACCTTGGTATTAACCTTACAACCAATAAGTCGACACTATTCAAATGGAACTACACCACACTTATACAGAACCTTCAGGCTGACTTAGCTAGGTGGTCCCCCTCGACATTGTCCTGGCTGGGAAGACTACACGTGGTAAAAATGGTATCATTACCTCTCTTTTTATATCTATTCCGATCCATCCAAATTGCAATACCAACTAAAACGTTCCTCATTATACATACTATGATTTCCAAGTTTGTGTGGCAAGGAAAGAGACCTAGAATCTCACAAAAAATTATGTTTCATCACCAGAGATTGGAAGGACTATCCTTGCTCAACTTCGCACTATATTTCAAGTCATCCCAAGTAGCCCAATTAACTAACACATGTTCACATACCAGCAAACCTAGATGGGTTCTCTTGGAGTAATTTATCACAAAGCCATTCTCGTTTCCAGGTCTCATATGGACTACAGAAAAGCTTCCACAGGGATTGACTATCACAGTGCCTTTCACAGCCCCCTCTCTAATACTCTGGAGGAAAGTAAGATTCAAATTTCAATTTTAGTCCAACCCTTCCCCGCTAATCTCATTATTTAATAATCCAATGTTTCTGCCTGGCCGTAAGACCCATCTCTTTCCGTGGTGAAAGCTAAAAGGGATATCCATATTAAAACACATTTGCTCTCCTTTCAACACATTATTTAACAGGCAAGAATTTATTCAGAAATATAACCCCCCAATCAGAGAAGCCATGCATGTAAACCAGACCCTTCACTTTGCAAAAAAAAATGTTTCCAAATAAGTCCCCTCTCAATGCTTCAAGCTTTGAATAAAATTGTCTAAATGACCCGCTTGGAAGGGGAACAATATCATCAGTCTACTCAGCCATCAAGCCTCTACATGATAAGAAAAAACTATATATGAAAAATATATGGTACAATAGGAGGAAGATTTGGGCTTCACTATGTCTGTGGAGAGCTGGCAGCGATGCTGTTATACACTATCAAGAGGTAGCCACCAGACATCTCTTGTAGAGACTTCCCTGAAAGTTCTCCACAGAACATACCATGTCCCAGCAAAACTTCATAGCATTTACCCAAATGTTTCTGACAAATGCTTCAGGGGATGCAATTTACTAGAAAATATGAAAGATGTTTGGTGGACTTGCCCAGCGGTATCAGACCTGTGGCATGAAGTGAAACTTCTCAATGAACAAATGTTTGGTGGGACAGCCAACTAGGCCCCTCAATCTTTCTCCTGGGGGCAAAACATCCGGGATTCACTAATAACTTACACAGACTGGTATATTTTCTATTTATGGCCACCAAAATCCACATAGTGTCAAAGTGGAAGTCCTTTTCTCTAAGAGAGAGGATGAATGTTATCATGCTATATGAGCATATTGAAGCCACCAGAACTGACATGTGGGACCCCTTCTTCAAGATATGGAAACCGTGGATAGTTCTAGATCCAAACTTGCAACTAAATCAGACCCTACGTCTGTCACCCTGATGAGACAGGATCTGAAGGACTTAACGAAGATGGACAAACAAAATATTAGGGGTTTATTCACATGTCTCCCCTTGAGTAGGCCTTATCATAAATTATATTCTTTATTTCTCTACATTAACACTCCTTGTATGACCCAATCTGAATCTGCAATTCTGACTATTGTAGATTGATGGCATTAACCCCCCTTTTTTATTGCGTGCAATAGTTGATAGTAAACTGGTGTAAAACTCACTTTGAATTACCTGTTTGTCTTCCCTTTGTACTGTCCCCCCTATCTTTTTCGTGTCTCCCACTATTTTAAAATTTGTATTTGTTCTTTTTTATTGCGTGGGAGAACCTACCAAAACTGTTGTATACTGTACTTTCTATATCTTATTCTAAATAAAACCTATTGAAACTAAAAAAAATTACATTTTGACATTTTTTAATTGAGTAAAATGGTCTAAATCCACATGTTTGTGAGTCAAAAAAGTATGTAAACCATTAAAATCAGCAGGTGAAATTAGAATCAACTGTTTTCAATCAATGTGATGACACTAGGTGAGAGTGGTGACTAGTGATGAACGAGTATGCTCATCACAGCTCGATATTCGAGTGAGCATCGGGGTGCTCTTCTATGCTCATTAGTCGATCAAATATCCCGGGTGCTGGAACACCATGCTCAGATACCCGTGACGGGGGTCAGCGATGCGCGCATTTCCGGCCCGATGGCTGGAAGCACTAGTTAAATGCCGCTGTCAGAGTTTGACAGTGGCATTTATCTAGTTAATAGCAGCGGGAGACTCACGATTCCACTGGCCGCTATTGCGGGCACATATCAGCTGTACAAAACAGCTGACATGTCCCGGCTTTGATGTGGTCTCAGCGCCGGAGCCCACATCAAAGGGGGAGACACAACATGCACCGTACTAGTACGGCGCATGTCGTGAAGGGGTTAACAGTGTTCATTAGTGGGGCACTTAACTAGTGGAGCAGTTTTACAGGTCAGGTCATTCCTGAATTGGCAATATCAAATATGTGTTCTTTTTTTCTGTTTTTTTTTTTACATAAATAAGTATATTTATTGGATTAATGTTTTTCTTTTTTTGTTTTTTATGTTGTGATTAGTGTTGAGCATTCTGATATTGCAAATATGGGGTATCGGCCGATATTCGCGGTATCTGAGTTCCGATACTGAGTTCCGATACTTTTGCAATATCGAATACCGGAATCGGAAGTTCCCATAATGCTATGAGCCAGTTTGATTTAATTCAGCCAATGAGGAATCCTAAGAAGTGTGGGCACATCCTGTTATGCATGTTAGGCATGTGACTAATGGCATGGCTGTGATTGACTGCTGAAAGGATGTCATGATGCACTATAAAAGCCACCGCCATTGTGGGTTCACTCTGCTGTGAATTCAGTTAGGGACAGGACGCTGCTGTTCTGACTGAGGGCCAGTTTGAGATATCGATTTGCTTCATTGTGCTTTACCCAGGCTACTGTAGCAACTGCTGTGTGAGAACCTTTTTTTTGCCTTGCAGTGCTGTTCACGGCTGTCTGCAAGGTCTCTGTGTGTGTGAGTGAAGCTCACGCTGCAGTGTGTTTTTGCAGCCACATCTGGTTGTAGTTCCCTCAGCATTCGTCACTGCCTCATACTGTTACATTGTCCTTTTTTGCATTTGTGCTGCTGCACATTTTTCCTGATTTCTCCTATTAGTGTGTTTCCATCCATATCCAGCTAGATAGCGTGCAAACACTATATAGGAGTAGATAGAGGAGCTTTTCTGCAGCCTTGCAGTGCCGTTCATGGCTGTCTGCAAGGTCTGTGTGTGTGAGTGCAGCTCTCGCTGCAGTGTGTTCTGCAGCCACATCTGGTTGTAGTCCGCTCAGCGTCTCATACATTGTCATTTTTTTATTAGTGCAGCCCATTTTTTCTGATCTCTCATATTAGTGGTGTGTTTCCATCCGTATCCAGCTAGATTGCGTGCACTATATAGGAGTAGATAGAGGAGCCTTTCTGCAGCCATGTGCCTTGCAGCCCCAGGCAGATTAGTATTAGCCTATTTTTTGGAGCCTCATCTATTGCATTTTAGGTTACCTTCCTGCATTGTAATAGCTACAAAAAGTTTGAGATACTATCGGTTTTACATCTTTGGGCACATCCAGTGTCTTTTTGTGAAGAAAAAAAAGGAAATAAAGTTCACCAAACACTCCACTTTACAGTTGTGTAGGCCACATTAGCCCATATTAAAGTCTAGTCCACACTTTATAAAATTAGTGTTTCTTATACCTGTTAGCAGCTGTTCAGGAATAAGCACACTAAGCCCTTAGTACTTTTCTGCCTATCTTTATCAGTCTACCAAGATGAAGAAGGCAGGGAGTAAGGCACATGGTCGTGGGTGTGGAGTTTCTGCAGGGAGAGGACGTGGGTATTCTGTGCCTGCTGCGGGCACCAGTGACTCAGCATCCCCCAGTTTTACCAGGGAACAGTCCTTTATGCGCAACTTTGTAGGAGCTCATCGTACCCACTGCTGCGGGACGAACAAAATGAAGCTGTTGTCGGATGGATGGCAGCTAACGCATCGACTTCAATTAGTGCCACATCCTCTCAGGTCCAGAGCACTGAAGAGCACCCATCTGTCTTTTCACCACCTGCCAAATTTCCCAGGCAGTCAGAGAGCCCTGGACAGGAGCTGTTGTGAATTCCGCTCTTGGGCTCCCTCCGGTGGTTGTAAGTGGCACTTTTGTGAGTTCTGCTCTTGGGCTCCCTCTTGTGGTTTCTAGTGGTATGGCTGCTCCTTGGAGTTAGCTGTCACCAGCTGCCTCCACTTATTGTCCGCTATTTAAGTCTGGCTCTTTCTTCAGTCTGAGCCACTTGTCAATGTTCCTGGCTGGATTCACATCTCTGCTTGGATTCTCCTGGTTTCCTGACCAGTTCTGCAAAGATAAGTTCTGGCTTTGCTCATTTCAGTCCACAGGTTGTGGACTTATTGTTCTGTGCATTCTATATTTGTCCAGCTTGTCAGTATGGATTTTTTCTGTTAGCTGGAAGCTCTGGGAAGCACATTTACCCTCCACACCTTTAGTCAGGTGTGGAGATTTTGTAAACTCTGTGTGGATTGTTTTGTAGTTTTTATACTGACCGCACAGTATCCTTTCCTGTCCTATCTATCAAGCTAGACTGGCCTCCTATGCTAAAAACTGATTTCATTTCTGCGTATGTTATTTTCCCCTCCTCTCACCGTCAATATTTGTGGGGGGCTATCTTTCCTTTGGGGATTTTCTCTGAGGCAAGATAGGTTTCCTGTTTCCATCTTTAGGGGAAGTTAGATCTTAGGCTGTGCCGAGGGGTCTAGGGAGCGTCAGGTACCCCCCACGGCTATTTTTAGTTGCGCTGCTAGGTTCAGGGTTTGCGGTCAGTACAGATACCACCTCCTTCAGAGCTTGTCTCATGTTGTTCCTAAACCACCAGATCATAACAAGGAGCCATCTCTACTTCTGTTCTCTGAATCTCTTGGCTTGGAAAGAGGGGGCCAGCTAAGCAGCATTCGAGAAATGGAAGAAGAGGCAGTATTATTATTATTTATTTATATAGCACCATTAATTCCATGGTGCTGTACATGAGAAGGGGTTACATCAAAATACAAATATCACTTACAGAACACAAAACTAACAATGACAGACTGGTACAGAGGGAAAAAGGACCCTGCCCTTACGGGCTTACATTCTACAGGATTATGGGGAAGGAGACAGTATGCAGTGATGCGCAACTGCTTTTTCTCTCTGAATCTGAAGAGGCGGGTGGGCCAGTGCCTATGGTCAGCACACCTCAGTACGCATCTGATGATGAGATTCAGGTGCCACTCTCTGGTGCGTACTGTACTGCCGGGACTACCCAGGAAAAGCAGTTGTTGGAAGAAGGTAGTGTAGATGATGAGGTCCTTGACCCATCATGGCATGAGGTACAGGAAGGTGGTGGGAGCAGCTCTGAGGAAGAGATTCCCCAAATGGCCCAAAAAGGAGAGAGAGGGAGGGGGCAGACTGGGTTGCCTGTAGCCTCCACTTCGGCACCCATTAGGAGCATGCCTCTTCCAAAACTGAAAACGGGCGCTCACAAGACTTGCAGTGCCTGGTCCTTTTTTGACACAGTTGCAGATGACATTTGCTTTGTTAAATGCAAGCTGTGTCATCAGAAAGTGAAAAGAGGGAAAAGTGTCAGCAACCTCAATACCACAAATATGTGGAAACATGTGCGGACCAAGCACGTGGTGGAGTTACAAAAACACCCTGAAGACCTAGGCCAACCTACAGCGCCACTTACCACCTCTTCAGCTAGTGTTGTAGCCTCTTCCTCCAGCTCACACACAGCTGGTTCGGCTTCCTCACACAATCACCATGGAAGAATCTCTGGCACTGTTGTACAGAGACCCAGTGTAATTCCACCCACAGCATCACGCTCCCTGTCATTCTCACACTCCCAGCCCAGTCTACAGCCATTGCTAGCACAGGCATGGGAGAAAAGGTGGCCATTCTCGGCAAACCACCCCCGAGCACAGGCTCTGAATGCTGGCATTGCAAAACTACTGTCCATTGAAATGCCTTCATTCAGGCTGGTGGAGACTGACACCTTCCGTAACTTCATGGCATTGGCAGTCTCACAATACAACGTGCCCAGCCGCTTTTATTCCAGCAGGCAAGCCATCCCTGCCCTGCAAAAGCATGAGGAGGGAAACATTAAACATGCGCTACTAAACGCCGTCAGTAGCAAGGTCTACCTGACCGCCGATGCGTGGACCAGTCACCATGGACAAGTACGATACTTTTCCCTCACTGCCCATTGGGTAAATGTTGTGGAGCCGGGTACAGATCTTGACAGTGGCGCTGTATGTGTTCTGCCAACTCCAAGGAGTGCAGGAATCCAGTCTGTACACTTTGACTCCTCCTCATACTCCAGTTCCTCTGAATCAGCGCTTCAGGAGCCGTCACAGTCTACCTCCACATGGATCCGTGGACGCTTACCTGTTAAGACGGATATGTAGGACATCTGCCAGGTTTTGCGTGCCTTCGATGATTCCACGCAGATGGCGAGTGCAGATGATGCACTAGTCAGCATGACTGTCTGCCTGCTTGAAAAAACACTGCAAGCGCTAAGGGAGGAGGCTGTGGAAGAGGTGGAGGATTAGGAGTCACAAATGCCATCTGCTTCTGGACAGTCAGTGCAACGTGGTTCCTCACAAAGGCCTAGGCAGGGGACACTTTGAGAAAAGGATGAATAAGAGTCAATGGAGGAGGAAGACATCTGTCTGGAGGAGGGAGTTACACAATGCTCTAGTAGTCAGTTTGTAGAGCGAGGGTGGGGTGAGGCAGAGCAGGCAGAGATCATGCCTCAAGCAGGGGACAGCGTTTCTTGGCCAGTTGGCAGTCTGCAGCACATGGTTGATTTCATGCTGCAGTGCCTGAGAAACGACCGCCGCATCTGTTATGAAAGGCAATTCAGAATCACAATGGACATGGAGGTCAGAGCACATACAGTGATCTGACAATAACCCAAAATAATAGAACGAGCTCTGAGACGTGGGAACTCTGCAGACCGCAATCCCTACTCCTATCAAACCACACTAAAGGTAGCCGTGGAGCGCTCCTGACCAGAACCTAGGCGCCTCGTCACAGCCTGAGAAACTAGCTAGTCCTGAAGATAGAAAAATAAGCCTACCTTGCCTCAGAGAAATTCCCCAAAGGAAAAGGCAGCCCCCCACATATAATGACTGTGAGTAAGATGAAAACACAAACATAGAGATGAAACAGATTTAGCAAAGTGAGGCCCGACTAGCTGAACAGAACGAGGATAGGGAAGATAACTTTGCGGTCAGCACAAAAACCTATAAATAACCACGCAGAGGGGACAAAAAGACCCTCCGCACCGACTAACGGTACGGAGGTGGTCCCTCTGCGTCTCAGAGCTTCCAGCAGGCGAGAAAAACCAATAAAGCAAGCTGGACTGAAAAATAGCAACAAAATAATATAAGCAAAACTTAGCTTTGCAGAGCAGCAGGCCACAGGAATGATCCAGGGAAAAAGCAAGTCCTACACTGGAACATTGACAGGAAGCATGGATCAAAGCATCAGGTGGAGTTAAGTAGAGAAGAAGCTAACGAGCTCACCAGATCACCTGAGGGAGGAAACTCAGAAGCTGCAGTACCACTTTCCTCCACAAACGGAAGATCCCAGAGAGCATCAGCCGAAGTACCACTTGTGACCACAGGAGTGAACTCTGCCACAGAATTCACAACACGCATCGCCCACATTCTCAACACGGCTGATTATTGGGTGTACACCCTACTAGATCCTCGCTACTGGGAAAACTTACAAAGCCTCATAACACCGTTGAACCGGGAGCATAAAATGCGGGAGTACCAAGACATACTGGTGCATTCCATCATGTTCTCCATTCCAACCAGTGCTGCTAGTGCTTTACAAAGCAGCTCAGTGCGTGGAGGTAGTGGAGGAAGCTCTGCACAAAGAGGGAGCAGAAGCAGAGCCTCAGCACAAGGCAAGACCAGTATGGCCCAAATGTGGCAAAGTTTTGTGTGCCCGCCACAAATGTCTGCACCATCACAGATGGCTCCAGTCAGCAGGAGGCAATGTTTCCGTCAGATGGTGACAGACTACATGTCTTGCCCTCTCAGTGTACTCCAAGACGGCTCTTCCCACTTCAAGTTTTGGGTCTCTAAGCTGGATACATGGCCAGAGCTTAGCGAGTTTGCATTGGAGGTGCTGGCTTGCCCTGCTGCTAGTGTATTATTGGATCGAGTATTTAGTGCCACAGGTGGTGTACTAACAGACTGTTGAATGCGACTATCCTCCGATAATGTTGACCGGCTTACTTTTCTGAAAATGAACAAGGCCTGGATCTCGCAGGAATTTGCTACTCCTCTTCCAGATTAAATAATTTGTTGGCAACAGTATCCAGGTCTCCTGTTGTGTTCATGTTTCTACCACCTGAACTGTAATCCCTGGGCTCCAACACCGCCAGTTGCTGCTCAGAAGTGCCATCTCCACAGTCAACACTTGCTGCCATGTTGTTGGGGTTCAGTAATGTCAGCTGCTCCCCTGCTGTGTATCTGGCAATTTCTCCTGCTCCTTCCACGCTCACACTACAACAGATATTAAACTTGCTCCAATTAGGCCTCAGCCTACACTCTGTTTCCAGCATTGACTCCAACATTGCCAGTTGCTGCTCAGAAGTGCCATCTGTACAGTCAACACTTGTTGGCATGTTATTGGGGTTCAGTAAAGTCAGCTGCTCCCCTGCTGTGTATCCGACAATTTCTCCTGCTCTGTCCACGCTCACACTTCAACAGATATTAAACTTGCTCCAATTAGGCCTCAGCCTACACTCTGTTTCTAGCTTTGACCCTGGGCTCCAACACTGCCAGTTGCTGCTCAGAAGTGCCGTCTGCACAGTCAACACATGCTCCAGTGTTTTTGGGGTTCAGTAATGTGTGCTGATCCCCTGCTGTGTGCAGCAAATTTGGCTGCTCCCTCCACATTCACACAACAACAGATATCAAACTTGCTCCAATTAGGCCTCAGCCTACACTCTGTTTCTAGCTTTGACCCTGGGCTCCAACACTGCCAGTTGCTGCTCAGAAGTGCCGTCTGCAAAGTCAACACATGCTCCAGTGTTTTTGTGGTTCAGTAACGTGTGCTGATCCCCTGCTGTGTGCGGCAATTTCGCTTGCTCCCTCCACATTCACACAACAGATATTAAACTTGCTCCTATTAGGCCTCAGTCTACACTCTGTTTCTCCTGTAATCCCTGGGCATCAACACCGCCAGTTGCTGCTCAGAAGTGCCGTCTGCACAGTCAACACATGCTCCAGTGTTTTTGGGGTTCAGTAACGTGTGCTGATCCCCTGCTCTGTGCGGCAAATTCGCCTGCTCCCTCCACATTCACAGTACAACAGATATTAAACTTGCTCCAATTAGGCCTCAGCCTACACTCTGTTTTGATTGTAATCCCTGGGCTCCAACACTGTCAGTTGCTGCTTAGAAGTGCCATCTGCACAGTCAACACATGATTCAGTGTTTTTGGGGTTCAGTAACGTGTGCTGATCCCCTGCTGTGTGCGGCAATTTCGCCTGCTCCTTCCACATTCACACTACAACAGATATTAAACTGCCTCCAATTAGGCCTCAGCCTACACTCTGTTTCTCCTGTAATCCCTGGGCTCCAACACTGCCAGTTGCTGCTCAGAAGTGCCATCTGCACAGTCAACACTTGCTCCTATGTTAATGGGGTTCAGGTATGCCAGCTGCTCCCCTGCTGTGTGTGCAGCAATTTCTCCTGCCCCTCCACATTCACACAACAACAGATATTAAACTGTCTCCAATTAGGCCTCAGCCTACACTCTGTGTCTCCTGTAATCCCTGGGCTACAACACTGCCAATTGCTGCTCAGAAGTGTCTTTGGCATGGGTACACCCTCCTGCCCAGCCTGGTTCCAGCACGCCAGCTGTTTCTGGGAAGTGTCAAGGTCACTTTGCCTCCAATACGTTGTCCTGTCGGGTTGCGGTTGGGTTAGCCGACTCTATGGTGCCTGCAGTTTAGGTGCTTCCTATGTGGGCTGCGGGAACTGGCAATCAAGGCTGGATCCGTAGTGCCAATATGACAAGCTCCCCTGTAGGAATGTGGGTTTTTGGTAACTCTGGCCGGCTCGCGGTCTTGCAATTTTTTTTCATGTGGACCTTCTGCTGCCTATCTGAGTTCCAGCACTATTAGCTGGTTCTTCGGAAGTCAATCATGAATAGGTCCCCCTGGGTTCCAGTACCGTCAGCTAGTTCCAGGCAGAGCTTTTGGCTTAGGTGCCTCCTTCTCGGTATCCGAGTTGCACTAACGTCTGGTGGTCCTTGGTACTTTAGTGCTTTCTGACACGGGTACCTGCTTAGTAACCGGGATCCAGTACCGTCAGCTGGTCCTCAGTAGTTCCATTGGCTCTTGTACCTTCTGCTACCCATCCGGGTTCCAGTACCGTCAGCTGGTCCTTGGTAGTTCTTTTGGCTCTTGTACCTTCTGCTACCCATCTGGGTTCCAGTACCGTCAGCTGGTTCTCGGCAGTGTCTTTGGCTCTGGTACCTTCTGCTCCCCATCCTGGTTCCAGTACCATCAGCTGGTTCCAGGCAGAGCCTTTGGCTTAGGTGCCTCCTTCTCGGTATCTGAGTTTTATCAACGTCTGGTTGTCCTTGGTAGTTCTTTCTGGCATGGATACCTACTGCTTAGTAACTGGGTTCTAATACCGTCAGCTGGTCCTCGGTAGTTCCATTGGCTCTTGTACCTTTGCCTACCCATCCGGGTTCCAGTACCGTCAGCTGGTTCTCGGCAGTGTCTTTGGCACGAGTACTCCCTCCTGCCCAGCCTGGTTCCAGCACGCCAGCTGTTTCCGGGAAGTGTCAAGGTCACTTTTCCTCCAATACGTTGTCCTGTCCGGTTGTGGTCGGGTTAGCCGACTCTATGGTGCCTGCAGTTTAAGTGCTTTCTATGTGGGCTGCGGGAACTGGCAATCAAGGCTGGTTCCGCAGTGCCAATAGGACAAGCTCCCCCTGTAGGACTGTGGGTTTTTGGTAACTCTGGCCGGCTCGTGGCCTTGCAATTTTTTTTTCACGTGGACCTTCTGCTGCCTATATGAGTTCCAGCACCAGTAGCTGGTTCTTTGCAAGTCAATCTTGAATAGATCCCCCTGGGTTCCAGTACCTTCAGCTGGTTCCAGGCAGAGTCTTTGGCTTAGGTGCCTCCTTCTCGGTATCCGAGTTCCACCAATGTTTGGTGGTCCTTGGTAGTATTTTCTGGCACGGGTACCTCCTGCTTAGTAACCGGGTTCCAGTACCATAAGCTGGTCCTCTGTAGTTCCATTGGCTCTTGTACCTTCGGCTACCCATCCCGGTTCCAGTACCGTCAGCTAGTTCTCGGCAGTTCCTCAGTCTTCTTGTACTTTCTGCTATATTTCCAAGTTCAAGCTTTTTGAAATGGTTTTTGGTAATCACTCTGGATCTCCCTGACGACGACCCTCAAGACGACGACCCTGAAGACCACCCCGAAGAAGACGATGACCTCGGAGACGACGACCCTGGAGATGACGACTCTGAAGACCACCCCGAAGAAGACGATGACCCTGGAGACCTCCTCGAAGAAGACGACGACCCTGAAGACCACCCGAAGAAGACGACGACCCTGGAGACGATGACCCCGGAGATGACGACCCTGGAGACAATGACCCTGTATATAGTAAGACTTACATACCAATAAAAAGGCCTGAAGATGTATGGGTTGCGGGTAGTGGAAACAGTCTGCAGAAGGAGGATAGTGTGACACAAGATTTTGAGGAGATATTTACAACTAGTGGTTGTGTACCTGAGATCTGGTGACCTGGGCGAAGTCCGTATTTCTGGGACCTGTTGAGCCCCCGTCTAGTCCTCTTCTTTTCCCTTGTCATCTCTGCCGGCCTAAAAAACGGGCTGGATATGGATACCTGGCGGATTTCTCTGGGTCCGAGTCAGAAGTTGTGTAGGCGGGTAAGTCCTGTGCACCGCACGCTTTTATAGTACAGCGGCTCACTGTGCCATCCATGTCACACCATCTTTCTCCTGCAGACAGTGTCACTAGCGACACACTATCCTCCTTCTGCAGACTGTTTCCACTACCCGCAACCCATACATCTTCAGGCCTTTTTATTGGTATGTAAGTCTTACTATATACATGGCACCATATGCCCTAATAGTATTTCATTTAGCCTGTATATGCACTCACATATTCACTTCAATATGCACATTTACCTCTCCTTTTTAGATGCAACTTAGTTCTACCATTTGGGGCTCCTCAAAACATACTGGTCAATTAGGTAGGTTTACCTTCCTCCTCATACCTTATGGCCTATTTTGTCCCCTATCTACACCCAACCACCTCTACACACCCTAGCCCCGTAGTTTCCTCTCCCTCCGTGGTGCACTACCATATCTATACATATACACGTCCGGATTTTGCAGCAAATATATTTCAGCTACCTTGTTTGATGGTCCTCCATTGTAGTTTTTTTATTTTTACATTCAATCATGAATGTATCTTCCTATGTGATGTATATACTTTTGTTTATTTTGTTTTTTTGTTTATGTCTATTTTCTATATTTTGTTCCTTTTCTTTTATGCATTGGATGTCACTTTCTCTGTATATATTTCCCTTTAGCACACTGATGAAGGTCCAGTAACGACCAAAATGTTTGTGATTACTGTATGTAAAATAAACCCCCATTTTGCATCACAACATTTCTGGAGTGTGCCAGTCACTTGTAACTTACACATTAAGGCTTGGGAACCTATGACCGTGCACCTCCTCCCTTTGGCTGTGCTGAACATTTTCTATATAAGTACGAGTTCACAGACACCTAACATGACTAGGTTATTTTTTACCTAAGTGGTGAAAAAAAATTCCAAACTTTGCTAAAAAAAAAAAAAAAAGTTGCGCCATTTTCCGATACTCGTAGCGTCTCTATTTTTCATGATCTGGGGTCGGTTGAGGGCTTATTTTTTGTGTGCCGAGATGACGTTTTTAATGACAGCATTTTGGTGCAGATATGTTCTTTTGATCGCCTGTTATTGCATTTTAATGCAATGTCGCGGCGACCAAAAAAATGTAATTCTGGCGTTTCAAATTTTTTTCTCGCTACGCCGTTTAGCAATCAGGTTAATGCTTTTTTTTTAATTGATAGATCAGGTGATTCTGAACGCGGCAATACCAAATATGTGTATATTTGATTTTTTTTATTGATTTATTTTGATTGGGGCTAAAGGGGGGTGATTTAGGGTATGTGCACACGTCAGGATTTCTTGCAGAAATTTCCTGAAGAAAAACGGAAATTTTCTGCAAGAAATCTGCATTTTTTTTGCATTTTTTTCCCGTTTTTTTTCGCTTTTTTTAGCATTTTGCAAGCGAAATTAGCTTGCAGGATGCTAAAGTTTTCCAAGCGATCTGTAGCATCGCTTGGAAAATTGACTGACAGGTTGGTCACACTTGTCAAACATAGTGCATAAGCAGCATCTATAGTAAAAGATAGAATGTTTAAAAATAATAAAAAAAATTAAAAAAATGGTTATACGTACCTGCAAACAGCCGATCTCCTCAGCGGCGTCCGTTCCTATAGATGGTGTGTGTGTGCAGGACTTTCGATGACGTCGCGGTCACGTGAGCGGTCACATGAGCGGTCACGCGACCAATCACAAGACGGCGACATCATCGCAGGTCCTTCACACAGAGCATCTATAGGAACAGAAGCGGCAGCGTGCACCGATGAGAGGCGGGAAGACTCTGGGGCAATCAAAGGTGAGTATATGACTATTTTTTATTTTAATTCTTTTTTTTTAACCAATTATATGGTGCCCAGTCCGTGGAGGAGAGTCTCCTCTCCTCCACCCTGGGTACCAACCGCACATAATCTGCTTACTTCCCGCATGGTGTGCACAGCCCCATGCGGAAAGTAAGCAGATCAATGCATTCCTTGGTGTGCGGAATCCCCGCAATTCCGCAAATTTAATGAACATGTTGCTTTTTTTTCCGCAATGCGATTTTTTTGCGCAAAAAAATGCAACATTTGCACTAGAAATGTGGAATACACTGTAAATAATAGGAGGCATATGTAAGTGGTTTTTTTTGCGTTTTTATCACGTTTTTATAGCGAAAAAATGCAAAAAAAAACCGCGAAAAATACTGAACGTGTGCACATGGCCTAAAACTTTTATATTTTTTGTATTTTTTTTACATTTTTTTAAACTTTTTTTTTTTACTTTTGCCATGCTTCAATAGCCTCCATGGGAGGCTAGACGCAGGCACAGCATGACTGGCTCTGCTACATAGCAGCGATCTGCTGTTCGCTGCTATGTAGCAGAAAATCAGGTGTGCTGTGAGCGCCGACCACAGGGTGGCGCTCACAGATGCCGGAGATCAGTAACCATTGAGGTCTCAAGGACCTCTATGGTTACAATACTGAAGCATCGCCGACCTCCGATCATGTGACGGGGTCGGCGATGCTATCATTTCCGGCCGCCCGGCCGGATGCGGTAGTTAAATGCCGCTGTCTGCGTTTGACAGCGGAATTTAACTAGTTAATAGGCGTGGGCAGATCGCGATTCTGCCCGCGCCTATTACGGGCACATGTCAGCTGTTCAAAACAGCTGACATGTCCCGGCTTTGATGCGGGCTCACCGCCGGAGCCAGCATCAAAGCGGGGCTTCTGACCTCGGACGTACTATCCCGTCCGAGGTCAGAAAGGGGTTAAGCCCCGAAACTGCTTGTGCTGTAGTGATTTCCACTGTCCAACACCACCTTTTCTTTGCAGGGACAGTGGAGGCTATATTTTTGTGCATCAGCTCTGTAGCTTATTAGGCTGTCTTATAAGGCTTCCTGATAGCTGCACTGCTGTTTGCACTCCGCTGTGCAAACCAACTGCTTTTTTAAAAGCAAAAATCCTGTTGCTCCTTTCTGCACAGTTATCTTGTTTATTTGTCCACACTTTTGTGTGCAGCAGTCCTTTTTATTGCTGCCATACTTTTCCTGAGATCATTGTAGGGGATTGAAATTGTACTACAGTCTTTGTATTTTTTCATATATCTTCCAGCCACTTTCTGCCACTTACATTGTGTTGTTTTATACACTGGGCCTGAGTTTTGGTTCAGTCTCCCCCAAAAAAAGTGAGATTCAAATTCTCACAAAGTGGATATACTTCTGTCCTGTTACTTTGTCGTATATCAGCCAACTACTTTCTGCCACTTAGATTGCGTTGTTATATACACTGGGCCTAAGTTGTGGTTCAGTCTCCCAAAAAAAAGAGGGAGATTCAAATTCTCACAAAGTGGATATACTTTAGTCACTTTTTGCCATTTACATTGTGTTGTTTTTTGCACAGGGCCGGATTTTTTGTTCAGTCTCCCCCCAAAAAAGGGAGATTTCAAATCTCAACATGTTTATATACACCTTCTACCTTGTTTTACAGTACCATATAATGGTTGTTATTTTGGTTAGATTTTCCAAAAAATGAGGAAGTCAGGTAGAAGAGGCCATGGGCGGTGGTTGCGAGCTGGTTCTGATGGTGGTGGTGGTGGTGGTGCATCTGGTGGTAGTGGCAAAAGCACAATAGCACCTAAGGCTGGAGGTGTTGAGCCAGCGTCATCGTCATCGATAAGGCTCCCTTATCTGGGGGTAGGAAAACGGCTTTTAAAGCCGGAGCAGCAGGAAAAAGTTTTGGCTTTCCTTGCTGACTCAGCCTCTAGCTCTTTTGCCTCCTCTTCAGAAAGTTCCAAATATAAAAGCAGCGAGTCGTCAGTGGATGCTCCCGGTCAGGAACAAGACGTTTCCTTGTGTCCTTCACCCAAACCAAAAGTGAAGGATGCGTCAGGCGACACTAGAGGTTACTCCATGGAGCGTTTTACACATACCGTGCCTGGGTTAGAACGGGAAATTGTTAACTGCCCATTACAAGATGAATCGGACATGGAGTGCACTGATGCACAGCCACAGCTAGATTATAATGCTGTTCCATTGACTCAGATCACTACATTGCCCTGAGCCAGAATCTGACCCTGACGAGACTATGGTGCCCCATCCCGAACGCTATAGCACCTTACACGGTGACACAGAGGAAGGTGCACATGAAATTGAAGAGGAGGTGATAGATGACCCAGTTGTTGACCCAGATTGGCAGCCATTGGGGGAAGAGGGTGCCGCTGGCTGTAGCTCTGAAGCGGAGGAGGATGATCCACAGGAGCCATCTACATCGCAACAGCTGTCATCTGGCAGGCCTGTATCAGGCCAAAAACGTTTGTCAAAAACAAAAACAGTTTTAGGACAGCGTGGCCATCCGGTAAAAGTAGCACAGCGTGCAATCCCTGAAAAGGTATTCCATAGTAGGAAGAGTACAGTGTGGCAATTTTTTAACCAAGATCCGAATGATCAGTCAAAAGTTATCTGTAAGAAATGCTCAAAGACATTTAGCAGAGGGAAGAATTTTCAAAATTTAAATGAAACGCGCATGCTTAGACATTTAACCAGCATGCACTTGCAAGCCAGGACTAACTACCAAACGTCCCATACCGTTGATGCACCTGCTCAGAATGAAGGTAGTCAGCAATGCTACATTGCTTCCCTCACTGTAAGCCCACCAGTTAGGACATCATGAGCAGCAAATGTGGAGGTATCGTCGCAAGGCCAAAGCAGTCAGGGAATCACCAGGTTCTTGGTAGGAAACACTGAATGTAGGCCAACATCAAGAATACCATCACCAACCCTCTCTCAATCCGCCATGTCCACCACCACCACAACCGCTAGTTCCACCATATGCACCTCTCCAGTCCAGTTCACCCTACAAGAGGCTCTCATTAGGAAAAGAAAGTACTCATTCTCTCATCAGGGTACACAGGGTTTGAACGCCCATATTGCTAGACTAATGTCGTTAGAGATGATGCCCTACC
This sequence comes from Ranitomeya imitator, assembly GCF_032444005.1. Lineage (NCBI taxonomy): Eukaryota > Metazoa > Chordata > Amphibia > Anura > Dendrobatidae > Ranitomeya > Ranitomeya imitator. The sequence goes on along the minus strand of NC_091286.1, from coordinate 322,636,736 downwards.
GGTTGGTTGAAAGCGAAGCTTTCAAAGACCTGATGGCCTATGCAGTACCACGCTATGACCTACCCAGTCAGCACTTCTTTGCGAGAAAAGCCATCCCAGCCCTCCACCAGCATGACAAAGACTGCATTGTCCATGCACTAAGGCAATCAGTCAGTAGAAAGGTGCACCTCACAACAGATGCATGGACCAGTAGGCAAGGCCAGTGACGTTACGTGTCCATCACGGAGCACTTGGTTAATGTGATGGATGCAGGGTCCACAGGGGACAGCAATAGTGGGACAGTTCTGCCTAGCCCACGGTCTAAGAAACAGTTGGCTGTAAGCGTTCGCCACCCCTCCTCCTCCTCCTCCAGAAGCGAAAGCTCATCCACAGAGCAAAGTCGCACGACCACTCCATCCGCAGCTGCAGTGTTGCACACGAGGTGTCCCATTATGGAAAGCTAGTGGTAAGCGTCAGCAGGCTTTGTTACAAATGAAGTGTTTGGGCGACAACAGACACACCGCGGAAGTACTTGCCGAGTCATGGCTGGGCAGTGTACATCTTGAGGCAGGCAAGGTAGTCAGTGATAACGGAAGGAATTTTATGGCTGCCATAGCCCTTTCAGAACTTAAACACATACCTTGCCTGGCTCACACCTTGAACCTGGTGGTGCAGTGCTTAATCAAAAATGATCCGGAGTTACCAGCCCTGCTCATGAAGATGCGAAGACTTTGCTTGCACATCCGCTGGTCGCCCATACACTCCAGCCGTATGCTGAACCATCAGCGATCGCTGAATCTTCTCCAGCACAGCCTAATAATCAATGTTGCAACAAAGTGGGACTCCACACTGCACATGCTTCAGAGGCTGTGTGAACAGAGGCGTGCTGTAATTAATTTGTGGGAGGATACACATACACGGGCAGGCAGTTGGATGGCAGACATGGAATTGTCTGATGTGCAGTGGTCGAAGCTCCAAGATCTTTGTCAAGTCCTTCAGTGTTTTGAGGAATGCACACGGCTGGTAAGTGCAGACGATGCCACCATAAGCATGAGCATCCCACTAATGAGTCTGCTGATGCAAAGTTTGAAGCACATTAAGGAGCTGGCATCTGCAGCTGAGGAGGAGGGAAGCCTTGATGACAGTCAGCCATTGTCTTCTCAGGGAACTCTCCTGGATGAGGTGGCGGACAAAGAGGAGGAGGAGGAGGATGATGGGGATGAATATTTATGGGAGGAGGATGCTTCACAGGGGGCAATAGAAACTGGTGGCATTGCAAAGTCAGGTACAGGGTTTTTGCAGGACACAAGTCATGTTGATTTGCAAGAAAGTGCTCCTCAACACAGCACAAGCAGTAAATTGACAACTGGAACATTGGCCCACATGGCTAAGTATGCCTTGCATATCCTAAAAAGGGACCCTCACAGGTCATTCACCTTTGATTACTGGGCATCTAAAATAGACACCTGGCCTGAATTGGCAGAATATGCATTACAGGAGCTCGCTTGCCCTGCTTCTATTTTGCTATCAGAAAGAGTCTTCAGTGCTGCTGGTTCAATACTGACCAAAAAAAGGACACGTCTGGCTACCCAGAATGTTGATGATCTAACCTTCATTAAAATGAACCAATCATGGATTTCAAATTATTTTGCCCCACCTTCTCCTGCTGACACGTAGCTTGCCTGAAAAATGTCTTGCTTTTGGCCTCCTCTTACTGACTGCTCCAATTCCTCCATTTGCAGCTGCTGAATGTACACCATAGGCCATTTTTATAGTTCCCTAAATGGGCTGACTCCCCCCACAGGGCCATGGTCACCACCTGGCACAAGCACCCATGCGAGTGCCATTTGCCTGGACAGGTGGGTGTGCCCACTCTTGGGCGATGGCACTGGCACAGGATCCCTCATAGTACAATGAAGTGTCTCTGACGGTGGTGGTGCACAACCAACGTCAGACACACCGTCGTAATATGAGGGGCCCTGTGCCAGTACCGCCCCCCCACGAGAGAGTGTTCCCCCCAGCTCAAACAGTGCTCTACCACTTGCAATACTTACCTCTCCCTGCTCCACCACTGTGTAGTCTGTGCAATTAAATCCTTCAATGGCACTGCCAATACAAATTTGTTGAAATGATAGATGATAGTTAAAATATACAGGGGCCCTGGACTCCTTTTAGACCAGTTAATACTTTGCGCCTACTATCACTGTCTGCTACTCAGCAGAGGAGTCCACCCCAGTATCTAGCTATGCCACCTGTTTATTTATGAACAATTTTTTTGGCAGACATTTAGCCCACTTTATTATTTGGGCCTACCAACTGTGTCTGCCACTCATTACAGTTGTCCTCCACTGAACAAAGCAATGCCGCCTGTTTAGTCCTGTTACCAATTTTGAACTGCATTTAGCCTACTTCATTATTTGGGCCTACTAACTGTGTCTGCCACTCTTTACAGTTGTTCTCCACTGAACAAAGCAATGCCGCCTGTTTAGTCCTGTTACCAATTTTGAACTGCATTTAGCCTACCTTATTTTTGGCGCCTACTAACTGTGTCTGTCACTCATTACAGTTGTCCTCCACTGAACAAAGCAATGCCGCCTGTTTAGTCCTGTTACCAATTTTGAACTGCATTAAGCCTACTTTATTTTTGGGGTCTAATAACCGTCTCTGCCACTCATTACAGTTGTCCTCCACTGAACAAAGCAATGCTGCCTGTTTAGTCCTGTTACCAACTTTGAACTGTATTTAGCCTACTTCATTATTTGGGCCTACTAACTGTGTCTGCCACTCTTTACAGTTGTTCTCCACTGAACAAAGCAATGCCGCCTGTTTAGTCCTGTTACCAATTTTGAACTGCATTTAGCCTACCTTATTTTTGGCACCTACTAACTGTGTCTGACACTCATTACAGTTTTCCTCCACTGAACAAAGCAATGCCGCCTGTTTAGTCCTGTTACCAATTTTGAACTGCATTTAGCCTACTTCATTTTTGGGGCCTACTAACTGTCTCTGCCACTAATTACAGTTGTCCTCCACTGAACAAAGCTATGCTGCCTGTTTAGTCCTGTTAACAATTTTGAACTGCATTTAGCCTACTTTTTTATTTTGGGCCTACAAACTGTGTCTGCGCCACTCATTACAGTTTTCCTCCACTGAACAAAGCTATGCCGCCTGTTTAGTCCCGTTACCAATTTTGAACTGCATTTAGCCTACTTTATTATTGGGGCCTACTAACTGTGTCTGCCACTCATTACATTTGTCCTCCACTAAACAAAGCAATGCCGCCTGTTTAGTCCTGTTACCAATTTTGAACGGCATTTAGCCTGCTTTATTATTGGGGCCTACGAACTGTGTCTGCCACTAATTACAGTTGTCCTCCACTGAACAAAGCTATGCAACCTGTTTAGTCCTGTTACCAATTTTGAACTGCATTTAGCCTACTTTTTTATTTTGGGCCTACTAACTGTGTCTGCCACTCATTACAGTTGTCCTCCACTGAACAAAGCTATGCCGCCTGTTTAGTCATGTTACTAATTTTGAACTGCATTAGGCCTACTTTTTTATTTTGGGCCTACTAACTGTGTCTGCGCCACTCATTACAGTTGTCCTCCAATGAACAAAGCTATGCCGCCTGTTTAGTCCTGTTACCAAGTTTGAACTGCATTTAGCCTACTCTATTATTTGGGCCTATATCTGTGTTTCCTCCTCATCCTGCCCATTGCCCAGGCACTGCTAGATGAGTCTGCTGGTACATTGACCCAGACCACTACATTCCCCTTGCACTCTACACAGCCTGAATCTGACCCTGCTGAAAGTCAGGTTCCCCTTCCCGTTCCCTTTCCCGCATACTATACCACCTTACACAGGGACAAAGAGGAAGGTGCAGAGTAAAGTGCAAGTTCCTTCATCAGGTGGGGAGGCATACTCGTTGGCAACGTCACTGGCACAGGGCCCCTCATAGTATGCAAAAGTGTCAATGGCAGTGGGAGGCGCCACCCGCCATCAAACACACCGCCATACTATGAGGGGCCCTGTGCCAGTGCCAAGTGCCAACGAGTGGGCCCCCCCTGCTTGCTCAGGATCACAGCACTTGCAAAGTTGAAATATTTACCTCTCCCTGCTCCATCGCCGTGACGTATTACGCGTTTCCTGGGCCCACGAAAATCTTGAGCCTGCCCTACCCCCCCACAACTTTAGCCAAATGACCCCCAGTTTTCAATGCCTAACTATTATTATAAAGTGAATTAAGATTGACAAGCTTAAGAAATAAGAATTGATGTTTTTGGCATTAAAATGGGCCCTGTAGGTGTTTTCCTGTCCTTCACTCACTGCCGACTTTGATTTCCCATTGACTTGCATTGGGTTTCGTGTTTCGGTCGGCCCCCGACTTTTCAAAATAATCGGCCGATTTCCCCACGACCCGACTTTTTACAAAGTCGGGTTTCGCAAAACCCGACTCGATCCTAAAAAAGTAAAAGTCGCTCAACTCTACTTCTAACTATCTTTCCACCAATTATTAGCCATGAGTTTGTTACCTATCTTCACAAGTATGATATCGCATAGTATTTTGCAGATACTTACCTGAACAGATAGTTACAATGAACATCTAACTATGAAATGTGCATGCAATATGATCACTTAGTTAATAACTATCTAATTGTGTATGGGGGCCTTAAGAGAAGTTTAGAAGGGATTTTGTATTGAATGTATCTTTGTCTTCATCATCCAACATTTGCTTTTCTAATATGAGAATATATAATGACTGAATACGTATTAAACACATTTCTCTGCTTAAGCATTAGTGACATTTAACTTTAGCTCCATTAGTGCCATAATTATTCTGACTTTTATTTAATCAGCTAAATTAGATAAATTCTGCAATATTTTTAAGTTTCAAATTATCCAATATTTCTAAATAAAGCTTGGAAGTAAAGCTTTGAATGTGAATTAACAGTGAATATTGCTGCTATATAAAGTTTTCTGATAAAGGGGTTATATTATGAAGGAATACCTTAAAGATCCATATGGTCTACTTATGAAAATGTAGAAGCCACAGCTTTTGGTGGTATGCCACCAAATGTAGTGCTCCCCTAAGATTTATACCCACTTTATTCTCATGACTGGTGATGGTTTGGGTTGTCAGATCCGTTAACACATTTTAGAGCTATGCAATCAATCTTTATAAATGTAGCAATCTTTATTTTTCAATAAATAAGAAGAAAAACACTATAAAAGTCTCCATTTGAAAACTGAGTACTTTTTTAAAAAAAATAAAATCTGTTAAGGAACAATTATGAATTTTGGAAATATATAGAAATAATTTTTTGAGAGCAAATATCAGTTAAAATAGCATATAGAAAATCAAACCTGAAAATTCGAAGGTATATTTTGAATGGAGTTTTCCACTTCTAGAAAAAGTGGACCCCAACCGATCAGATAGTATTAAATTAACAATTACAAATAGTTGTTGCCCTACCCTGCTTTGGTGTCTATGTTTTGGGTACAACAGTGACTACACTTGAATGGGCATCACTTCTGCTGCCAATCACTAAGCTCAGTGGCTCTACTGTTGTCGACATGACATCTCAGCTGTGGACAAACACTAAAACAGTAGCAGGTTGGGTTGTGGAGAGTCAAAGGTGTATGATGGGAGGGTAAGTACTGTCTGTTAACTGTCTTTTTATTACAATCTAATCTGTTGTGTTACATGTTTCTAGAAGTTAAAAAAAAACCTTTAACCCCTTTCTGACATCGGACGTACTATCCCGTCGAGGTGGGGTGGGCCCCTATGACCACCGACGGGATAGTACGTCCAGCGCGATCGGCGGCGCTCACGGGGGGAGCGTGGCCGATCGCGGCCGGGTGTCAGCTGCCTATCGCAGCTGACATCCGGCACTATGTGCCAGGAGTGGTCACGGACCGCCCCCGGAACATTAACCCCTGGCACACCGCAATCAAACATGATCGCGATGTGCCGGCGGTGCAGGGAAGCATCGCGCAGGAAGGGGGCTCCCTGCAGGCTTCCCTGAGCCCCCCGCAGCAACGCGATGTGATCGCGTTGCTGCGAGGGTCTTACCTCCCTCCCTGCCTGCTCCAGACCCGGATCCAAGATGGCCACGGATCCGGGTCCTGCAGGGAGGGAGGTGGCTTCACAGAGCCTGCTCAGAGCAGGCACTTTGAAGGCTGTACTGCTCTAAGTGAGATCAGTGATCTGACAGAGTGCTGTGCAAACTGTCAGATCACCGATCTGTGATGTCCCCCCGGGACAAAGTAAAAAAGTAAAAAAAAAAATTTACAAATGTGTAAAAAAAAATAAAAAAAAATATTCCTAAATAATAATAAAAAAAAAAAAAATATTCCCATAAATACATTTCTTTATCTAAATAAATAAAAAAAACAATAAAAGTACATATATTTAGTATCGCCGCGTCCGTAACGGCCCGACCTATAAAACTGGCCCACTAGTTAACCCCTTCAGTAAACACCGTAAGAAAAAAAAAACGAGGCAAAAAAACAACGCTTTATTATCATACTGCCGAATAAAAAGTGGAATAACACACGATCAAAAAGACAGATATAAATAACCGTTGTACCGCTGAAAGCGTCATCTTGTCCGGCAAAAAACGAGCCGCCATACAGCATCAGCAGCAAAAAAATAAAAAAGTTATAGTCCTGAGAATAAAGCGATGCAAAAATAATTATTTTTTCTATAAAATAGTTTTTATCGTATAAAAGCGCCAAAACATAAAAAAATGATATAAATGAGGTGTCGCTGTAATCGTACTGACCCGAAGAATAAAACTGCTTTTTCAATTTTACCAAACGCGGAACGGTATAAACGCCTCCCCCAAAAGAAATTCATGGATAGCTGGTTTTTGGTCATTCTGCCTCACAAAAATCGGAATAAAAAGCGAAAAATGTCACGTGCCCAAAAATGTTACCAATAAAAACGTCAACTCGTCCCACAAAAAAACAAGACCTCACATGACTCTGTGGACCAAAATATGGAAAAATAATAGCTCTCAAAATGTGGTAACGCAAAAAATATTTTTTGCAATAAAAAGCGTCTTTCAGTGTGTGACGGCTGCCAATCATAAAAATACGCTAAAAAACCCACTACAAAAGTAAATCAAACCCCCCTTCATCACCCCCTTAGTTAGGGAAAAATTAAAAATAGTATTTATTTCCATTTTCCCATTAGGGCTAGGGCTAGGGTTAGGGCTAGGGTTAGGGTTAGTGCTAGGGTTAGGGCTAGGGTTAGGGCTAGGGCTACAGTTTGGGTTGGGGCTAAAGTTAGGGTTAGGGTTGGGGCTAAAGTTACAGTTAGGGTTTAGATTACATTTACAGTTGGGAATAGGGTTGGGATTAGGGTTAGGGGTGTGTCAGAGTTAGAGGTGTGGTTAGGGTTACCGTTGGAATTAGGGTTAGGGGTGTGTTTGGATTAGGGTTTCAGTTATAATTGGGGGGTTTCCACTGTTTAGGCACATCAGGGGCTCTCCAAACGCGACATGGCGTCCGATCTCAATTCCAGCCAATTCTGAAGTAAAACAGTGCTTCTTCCCTTCCGAGCTCTCCCGTGTGCCCAAACAGGGGTTTACCCCAACATATGGGGTATCAGCGTACTCAGGACAAATAGGACAACAACTTTTGGGGCCCAATTTCCCCTGTTACCCTTGGGAAAATACAAAACTGGGGGCTAAAACATAATTTTTGTGGGAAAAAAAAAGATTTTTTATTTTTACGGCTCTGTGTTATAAACTGTAGTGAAACACTTGGGGGTTCAAAGTTCTCACAACACATCTAGATAAGTTCCCTGGGGGGTCTAGTTTCCAATATGGGGTCACTTGTGGGGGGGTTTCTACTGTTTAGGTACATTAGAGGTTCGGCAAACGCAATGTGACGCCTGCAGACCATTCCATCTAAGTCTGCATTCCAAATGGCACTCCTTCCCTTCCGAGCCCTCCCATGCGCCCAAACGGTGGTTCCCCCCAACATATGGGGTATCAACGTACTCAGGACAAATTGGACAACAACTTTTGGGGTCGAATTTCTCCTCTTACCCTCAGGAAAATACAAAACTGGGGGCTAAAAAATAATTTTTTGGGGAAAGATTTTTTTTTTAATTTTCACGCCTCTGCGTTACAAACTGTAGTGAAACACTTGGGGGTTCAAAGCTCTCACAACACATCTAGATGAGTTCCTTAGGGGGTCTAGTTTCCAAAATGGTGTCACTTGTGGGGGGTTTCTACTGTTTAGGTACATTAGGGGCTCTGCAAATGCAATGTGACACCTGCAGACAATTCCATCTAAGTCTGCATTCCAAATGGAGCTCCTTCCCTTCCGAGCCCTCCCATGCGCCCAAACAGTGGTTCCCCCCCACATATGGGGTATCAGCGCACTCAGGACAAATTGGACAACAACTTTTGGGGTCCAATTTCTCCTGTTACCCTCGGTAAAATGCAAAACTGGGGGCTAAAAAATAATTTTTGTGGGAAAAAATTTTTGTTTTATTTTTACAGCTCTCCATTATAAACTTCTGTGAAGCCCTTGGTGGGTCAAAGCGCTCACCACACATCTAGATAAGTTCCTTAGGGGGTCTACTTTCCAAAATGGTGTCAATTGTGAGGGGTTTCTACTGTTTAGGTACATTAGGAGCTCTGCAAACGCAACACGGCGTCCCATCTCAATTCCTGTCAATTTTGCATTAAAAAGTCAAACGGCGCTCCTTCCTTTCTGAGCTCTCCCATCCGCCCAAACAGTGGTTTACCCCTACATATGGGGTATCAGCGTACTCAGGACAAATTGTACAACAACTTTTGGGGTCTAATTTCTTCTCTTACCCTTGGAAAAATAAAAAATTGGGGGTGAAAAGATAATTTTTGTGAAAAAATATGATTTTTTATTTTTACGGTTCTACATTATAAACTTCTGTGAAGCACTTGGTGGGTCAAAGTGCTCACCACACCTCTAGATAAGTTCCTTAGTGGGTCTACTTTCCAAAATGGTGTCACTTGTGGGGGGTTTCAATGGTTAGGCACATCAGGGGCTCTCTAAACGAAACATGGCGTCCCATCTCAATTCCAGTCAATTTTGCATTGATATGTCAAATGGCGCTCCTTCGCTTCCGAGCTGTGCCATGCGCCCAAACAGTGGTTTACCCCCACATGTAGGGTATTGGCGTACTCAGGACAAATTGAACAACAATGTTTGGGGTCCATTTTCTCCTGTTACCCTTGGTAAAATAAAACAAATTGGAGCTGAATTAAATTTTTTGTGAAAAAAAGTTAAATGTTCATTTTTATTTAAACATTCAAAAAATTCCTGTGAAGCACCAGAGGGGTTAATAAACTTCTTGAATATGGTTTTGAGCACCTTGTGGGGTGTAGTTTTTAGAATGGTGTCACACTTGGGTATTTTCTATCATATAGACCCCTCAAAATGACTTCAAATGAGATGTGGTCCCTAAAAAAAAATGGTGTTGTAGAAATGAGAAATTGCTGGTCAACTTTTCACCCTTATAACTCCCTAACAAAAAAAAATTTTGGTTCCAAAAATGTGCTGATGTAAAGTAGACATGTGGGAAATGTTACTTATTAAGTATTTTGTGTGACATATCTCTGTGATTTAATTGCATAAAAATTCAAAGTTGGAAAATTGCGAAATTTTCATAATTTTCGCCAAATTTCCGTTTTTTTCACAAATAAACGCAGGTACTATCAAAGAATTTTTACCATTGTCATGAAGTACAATATGTCATGAGAAAACAATGTCAGATTCACTGGGATCCGTTGAAGCGTTCCAGAGTTATAACCTCATAAAGGGACAGTGGTCAGAATTATAAAAATTGGCCCGGTCATTAACGTGCAAACCACCCTTGGGGGTAAAGGGGTTAAGGCCTCTTTTAGTATTTTGGGCAGTTATTGAGATTACTATTTGTAAGCCAAAACCAGGACTGGGTGAAAAATCCAGAAGTGGTGATTTGTTTCTATTATACTTTTCCTCTGATTGTTCCACTCTCGATTTTGGCTTATATACACTGAGGTAAAAATCTCACCAAATACTGAATGTGTAAACGTGGTCTAATACTGATAAGTAATAGTATATAAAGGTTTGAACATTGTATGAGAAAAACCAGTAGAAGAAAGAAACCTGTAGAGTGAACATCATTAAATTTATGTTTTATATTATTATTACGTATGAAGAAACAAATATGCCGTGTATATTCAAGTATAAGCCGACCCCGAGTATAAGTGGACCCGAGCATAAGCTAAGGCACCTAATTTTACCACAAAAAACTAGGAAAACTTATTGCTAGAGATGAGCAGTGTTCGAGTCGAACTGTTCGCCAATTTCAAATTCGAGCCGTTTTGGGTGGTGTTTGAGTATTTCGACGAACTCGAACAATTTGCTTAAAATTCAGCTGTTCGAGTTTCTGTTCGATAACTGTTCGTTCACCAAAAGCCTAACTTGATTTGCACATTAAAACTGTTTATCATTGTTAATAGACTGTTTCAGTATATAGTGGGTGGGGGGGGGGGGGGGCGGGGGATAGATCTGTGCTGAAATTATGCCGATCTCCATTTTTTATTTCTTTCCTGCATTTACAGTGGGGCAGTGCAGTTGCTCAGCCTATCAGCAGTGCACACGCACACACACAGCAATGTGCATGTGATGCACACAAGCAGGGGCATGTGTCATTGGCTGTGTATGTCACATGTCCTTGCCATATAAGAACCAGCCATTTTCCCCGTCTCCACCATTTCCTCAATGCTGTAGCTTAGTGTTTGACGGCACAGCTGCTGCTGTGGGTGCTATACAGTCTAAGAGTCTTTTTTGCAAGCGAATTTTCTGAGAGATAGGTTTGGGGAGTCGGGAGTTGGGACTAGTTGTAATATCAGCCCTTTTCAGGGTAGGTTACAACAGTTCATAGCACTTTTTGCCAGGCAGGTCTGTGCCAGTGCTGTGCAAGTGTTTGTCACAGCATTTGGTGTAATCTAGCTCAGCCAATCCTTTAGGGCTAGTAGCATTGTCTGGTATTCATCTGAGTTGCCCGCCTGTGAAGCTAGCTACACCACCTGTGTATCTAAATTTTTACTGCATCTAACCCAGTAAATCGTTTTGGGCCTAGGAGCAGTGTCTGCACGTCAGCGGAGTAGCCCGCCTGTGAAGCTAGCTACACCGCCTGTGTATCTGAATTTTTACTGCATCTAACCCAGTAAATCATTTTGGGCCTAGGAGCAGTGTCTGCACGTCAGTGGAGTAGCCCGCCTGTGAAGCTATCTAAATTTTTGCTGCATCTAACCCAGTAAATCGTTTTGGGCCTAGGAGCAGTGTCTGCATGTCAGCAGAGTAGCCCGCCTGTGAAGCTAGCTACACCGCCTGTGTATCTAAATTTTTAATGCATCTAACCCAGTAAATCGCTTTGGGCCTAGGAGCAGTATCTGCACGTCTGTGGAGTAGCCCGCCTGTAAAGCTAGCTACACTGCCTGTGTATCTAAATTTTTACTGCATCTAACCCAGTAAATCATTTTGGGCCTAGGAGCAGTGTCTGCACGTCAGCGGAGTAGCCTGCCTGTAAAGCTAGCTACACTGCCTGTGTATCTAAATTTTTACTGCATCTAACCCAGTAAATCATTTTGGGCCTAGGAGCAGTGTCTGCACGTCAACGGAGTAGCCTGCCTGTGAAGCTAACTACACCACCTGTTTATCTAAATTTTTACTGCAGCTAACCCAATAAATCATTTTGGGCCTAGTACCACAGTTTGGCCACTCAGCTCTGCTCGGTTTCCATCCATCGTTTTTTGTGCCAACAACTACAGATGTGCCAATTAGTAAAGCACCAAAATGAGTGGCAAAAGGCTTGCTGCTGGTGGAAAGGGGAATAGACGTGTTGGAAAGGGAAAAAAAGGTTGTGTCCGTGAGGTAGGTGGTAAAGCAACTGTAACATCTGTAGAAGAAAGACCATCTTCCAGCCAAAGTAAGATGTCTACTTCTTTTTGTGGACAATCTGATGTGATCCCTTTCTTATGACCATCTCTACGAGCATCGCTACAAATTCCAGATGAGGCACAAAAACAGCAGGTGCTTGAATGGATATCAAGTGCTCGTTCAAGTTGGCTCTCCTCCACCTCAACTTCAACATCACAAATAATCCAGTCCTCAGAGGAGTCACCCCAATCGCACTAGCTTCCTCATAGCTCCCAAGTCTCCAGTCACCCTTCTGAGTATGGGGTTACACAGATGGTTGACTGCAGAGCTGTTTACTCATACTATAGCCTGGGAATCAGAGGTCTGCTCCAGAGCTTCTGTGAATCCAGACGAGGAAATGATCTGCACTGATGCCCAGAATCTTTGTGAGTCGAATCCAGGCCCAGGTGAAGAAGGTTCTGAGCATAATGTAGACCCTCGCTCCCAAACTGTAACTCCTGTTGGTGGAGACAATGAGGAAGATGATGATGAGACTGAGATACCTGATTGGAACGAAAACTTGACTTTTCGGTCAGGGCAGGAAGAGGTTGGCTCTGAGAACGACGGGTGTGAGAACACACAGGGTGATGATGATGAGGTTGGAGACCCCACTTACTGTCAACCCACAGTCCACCAGACCATGAGGTCAGCAGAGTAGGTGGAGGAGGATGCTAGTGACGAGTCTGATGACGAAGTTAGGTTGCGCCTTCCTGGACAGAGATGGAGTATTGGAAGCACGTCAACAACTGCATCCTCAACCACAACTGTGCCTCTAAGCACAAGTCATGGTGACTCTTCAGGTTGCATAGGCTCTAAACCTTGCATAGCCTGGGCATTTTTTGAGATCGCAAAGGATGACCCAACTCATGTTGTCTGTAAGATTTGTCACCAAAATCTCAGTAGAGGCCAAAAAATGAATAGTTTGAGTACTTCATGCATGAACCGTCACATGGATATGAGGCATAAGTTGCAGTGGGAAGCTTACTGTGCTACAATGTGACCTAGTGGGCCGAGCCAACCACCATCTTCCCCATCAAGTGCATTTGCGGCCTCTTCATCATCTATGACTGTGGGGACTGCAGTCGCACATGGTTTTGGACGCAGACCTTTACCCGCAACAGCCAGTGTGATTGGCAGGTCGTCAGGACATTTGCAAGTGGAAACATCTGCTGGTTTTGAGTGCTCTCTGATAACGAGACCACCACATTTTGATCAAGGCAACATAATATCTCCACCTGCACCTTCCTCACAGACCAGCAGTTTACTGGGGACACCCTACTCAACCCCGTCTAAGCACGGCAGTCAGCCCTCGGTCGCTCAGATGTGGACAAGTAAAAGACCATTTCCTCATAGCCATGACAAAGCTAAGAGGTTGAATTTCACCATCTGCAAGCTGTTGACTACAGAAATGCTGCCTTTCTGCCTGATGGACACAGAGGATTTTCGAGACCTTATGTCCGTCGCAGTGCCCCAGTACCAGATGCCCAGTCGCCACTACTTCTCAAAGAAAGCTGTGCCTGCGCTACGCCAGCATGTCGCACACAACATCACCGCTTCCTTGAGAAACTCTGTGTGTGACAGGGTGCATTTCACCACAGACTCTTGGACGAGTAGACATGGGCAGGGGCGTTACATGTCGGTGACTATGGTGACATCAGGAGAAGGGGCTGCTGTCCAAGTCTTGCCGTCCCCATCAGTTGTGAGTCGATCCTCTGTATCTCTAAGTTCCTCTACTGCTTCTGCCTCCTCAACCTCCTCTCGGTCTTCCACCTGCACCCAAAGCCTGCCTGGTAATGCCACCCGCGTTGTAACTGCGCAGAAGGAATCCTGCACACCTCCTTACTATGCTGTCACCAGGGTTCTACAGCATCAGGTGGTGTTTACCTTGAAATGTCTGGGAAATGTGAGTCACACAGCTGAGGAGTTGTGGTCAGCTCTGGAGACCAAGTTCCATCAATGGTTGTCTCCACTGAACCTGCAGCCAGGGAAGGCCGTGTGCGATAATGCTGCAAACCTGGGTGTGGCCCTTCACCGGGGCGATGTCACACACGTGCCTTGTGCGGCTCACGTTTTGAACCTGGTTGTCCCGCAATTTTTATCCAACTATCCCAGACTAGATGGGCTTCTGCAGAGGGCACGGTCGCTGTGTGCTCACTTCTGCCGTTTGCATCCCGCAGCTCAACGACTTACATCTCTACAGAAGTTGTTGGGCCTGCCAGTTCACCGGCTGAAATGCGATGTGCCCATATGGTGGAATTCAACTCTGCACATGTTGCCGCAACTGTGGCAGTACCAACAAGCCCTGGTGCAATACATTGTGACGTATAGCCTGGGCCAACGAGATCCAGAGGTGGGGCAAATCATGCTGCAGGAGTGGTCTCAGATCAGGGACCTATGCACCCTTCTGCACTGTTTTGAAATAGCGATGATGTTTAGTGCTGACGATGCCATTATCACAATGACTACTCCAGTCATTTACATGCTGGAGCACACCGTAAACAGTATTCGGAGTCAGGTGGTGGGACAAGATGAGGAGGAACAGGAGGAGTCATAAGGGATAAAATCTCCAAGGTCCAGACGGTCGGCAGCACCCAGGCGGCTTGCAATGGAGGGTGGGAGAGAGGGATGACCGAGGGTGCAGGGTAGCAGCCAAACTGTTGAGGAAGGTGCAGGAGCCGAGGAAGAAGTGGAGGATGAACTTGCGCTGGGCATGGAAGACTCATCAGATGAGGGATACCTTGATCAAATTTCTACTGTGCGAGGTTGGGAGGAGAGGGCAGAGGAGGGAAGCATGATTCTCACCTCGCCGCCAATAAGACAACAAGGACTTGACACATGTGTGCCTTCTTGCTGCACTACCTGCAACATGATCCTCGGATTGTCAGAATCTGAAATAATGCCGACTACTGGGTTGCCATACTCTTAGATCCCCGGGACAAAAGTAAATTTGGCGAAATAATTCCTGCCATAGAAAGGGATTCACTCATGCAGGAGTATAAGCAGAGACTGTTACACAATCTTATATCTGCTTTTCCACAAAACACCAGTGGTGCACGTAGTGAATCTCTGAGTTCTAACTTGCCAACCATGGGACTGTTGAGTCATCACTCAAACCGTAAAAGTAACATCATATCTGGTGGTAACAGCAATTTTTTTCAATCGTTTCAAAAAATTTTTATACAATCCTTTGCAAGGCCACATGAGACAAAAAGTCTGACGCATAGCCAACGCCTAGAGAGGATGGTTCAGGAGTATCTCCAAGTTAACATCAATGCCATGACTGTGGAAATGGACCCTTGCTTATTTTGGGCTTCCAATCTGGAATAATGGCCTGAGCTTGCCACTCACGCCTTGGAGATCTTGTCGTGCCCCGCAGCAAGCGTTCTCTCTGAACGTGTGTTCAGCGCTGCTGGTGGTGTGCTGACAGATACAGTAAGCGCACGTGGCAGTCCAGTGACAATGTAGACAGACTTACGTTCATCAAGATGATCCTGGATCCGCAAGGACTTTTCTACCCCTGTGTCATCCTGGGGAGACACAAAGCTTGATGATTTTTGAAAATCACCTCACCAACCATTTTAAGAAACTCTGACGAAATTGATGCTGCTTAAGTGATGTCTGTGGCCCTTGCTGTTTTACATGACGTTGCCATTATCAATTCCAGGTGGGTGGGGTCGCTCCCCCCCTTTTAACTTTTAGAAACTACATACACCATGGCTTGGGGCAACACAGATGGTTGAGTCTGCAGATTTGTTTACTCATACTATGGCCTGGGATTCAGAGGTCTGCCCCAAAGCTTCAGTGTATGCCAGTCAGCAGAGTAGCCCACCCATGAAGCAAGCTACACCGCCTGTTTATCTAATTAATAATATTTAACTGTATCTAGCCCAGGAAATCCTTTTGCGCCTAGTAGCATTTTGTGCTTCTCAGCAGAGTACCCCACCAATGAAGCAAGCTACACCGCCTGTTTATCTAATTACTAATTTTTAACTGCATCTAGCCCAGGAAATCCTTTTGGGCCTAGTTGCATTTTGTGCTGCTCAGCAGCGTACACCACCCATGAAGCAAGCTACACCGCCTGTTTATCTAAGTACTAATTTTTAACTGCATCTAGATCAGGAAATCCTTTTGGGCCTAGTAGCAGTTTCTGCTACTTAGCAGAGTACACCACCGATGAAGCAAGCTACACCGCCTTCTTCCTTTCTCAATCTAACCTCTCGGCTCTGGGGTGTCCGCTCTCCCTCCTGCTCTCTCCTTCTCACAGGAGGACTACCACATGTATTCACACTGTGGCAAATCTTTTGGGCCCAGGCATAAGAAGTCGTCGAGGTAATGGATAATATGTGCCCCCTTAGTGCATGACGACCCATTCGAGGAAGCAACTAAACGCCTCAAATAGTGAGCAGGATATGGAGCACCCCATGGGCAAACAGTGATCTATGTAGTATGCTCCTTCACAGAAGCAGCCCAATAGGCGGACACTATTCAGAGACACAGGTAGTAACCGGAACGCCCCCTCAATGTCTGTTTTGGCCTTTAGGTTGCTGCTTTCCAACTTCTTGACCCGCCTGATTGCCTCGTCAAAGGAGGTACAGTATAGTACTGTACTTGGTTCCGCGTCGATGTTGTCGCTTACTGACCTGCCCCTTGGATATGACAAATGGTCTGAATGTATTTGGTTCCTTTTTTGGCATGACTCCCAATGGAGATACCACTACGTCTTCTAAGGAAAGTGTTCTGAATGGACCCACCATTCTACCTAAAGATATTTATTTTTAAAAAATTTTTGTCACTACGTCTGGGTGTTGGTAGGCTGATTTTAGATTTTTACTCCAGCCTTTCTTGATTTTAGAAGGGCATGACATGTCTATATCTGAGTCTCCTCCTCCTTTTACTCCTACACCTCTTTTCTTTTCGCATGACTATATGTACTTGTGACTTTTTCATGTGGTTGTTGTGTCTTCTGAGCAGTTTGTCAGCTTTTGGACACCTTTTAAGGTGTTTTCTATGTGTTTTCTTTATGTTTGTATGTGTTTGTGTTTGCCTGCCATTGGGTTCAGTGGGGTTCTACGGTGTTCGTCGAACGTTCGACGAACATTCGTCAAACACGCCCCAATTTGACCAACCAAACTCAAACACTAGGGGGGTGGCTCAACACTACTTATTGACTCGAGTATAAGCTGGGTATGCATTGTCTCCTCATCCCCATCCTGGTATGCATGGTTCCTCATCCCTATCCTGGTATGCATGGCTCATCGCTATCCTGGTCTGCATGGCCCCCTCATCCCCATCCTGGTCTTCATGGTTCCTCATCCCTATCCTGGTCTGCATGGATCCTCATCCTTATCCTGGTCTGCATGGCTCCTCAACCCTTTCCTTTTATGCATGGCCTCCTCATCCGTATCCTGGTATGCATGGCTCCTCATCCCTATCATTGTATGCATGGCTCTTCATCCCTATCCTTGTATGCATGGATCCTCATCCTATGCTTGTATGTATGGCTCCTCATCCATATCCCGGTATGCATAGCTCATTATCCCTATTCTGGTATGCATTGCTCATCATCCCTATCTTGGTCTGCATGACTCCTCATCCCTATCCTCATATGTGTGGCTCTTCATTCCTTTCCTTGTGTGCATGGCTCCTCATCCCTATCCTTGTATGCATGGCTCTTCATCCCTATCCTGGTGTGTATGGCTTCTCCTCCCTATTCATGTATGAATGGTTTCTTCATCCCTATCCTTGAATGCATGGCTCCTCATCCCTATCCTTGTATGCATGGCTCCTCATTTCTACCCTGGTTTGCATGGCTCCTCATGCTTATCCTGGTCTGCATAGCTCCTTATTCCTATCCATGGTACCATGGTCTCCATGTTAAATAACTCATGAAAGAATAAAGTTATGTTAAAACCAAGCACACCATTGTTTTTCTTGGGAAATTCTCAATATGTTTGATGTGTCACATAAACCTCTTCCTATTAAAAAAAAGAAACTTGGATCCAAAATGGTCTACTTCAAAATGGCCGCTATGTGCACCTCACATCTTGAAAAGTTTTCCCCCTCCCATATACTAATGTGCTATAAACAGGAAATTGATATCACCAACCATTCCCATTTTATTTAGGTGTATCAATATAAATGGCCCACCCTGTACACTGCTCAAAAAATAAAGGAACACTTAAACAACAGAAAATAACTCCAAGTAAATCAAACTTCTGTGAAATAAAACTGTCCACTTAGGAAGTAACACTGTTTGACAATCAATTTCACATGCTGTTGTGCAAATGGAATAGACAACAGATGGAAATTACTGGCAATTATCAAGACACACTCAATAAAGGAGTGGTTCTGCAGATGGGGACCACAGACCACTTCTCAGTACCAATGCTTTCTGACTGATGTTTTGGTCTCTTTTGAATGTTGGTTGTGCATTCACACTAGTGGTAGCCTGAGATGGACTCTACAACCCACACAATTGGCTCAGGTAGTGCAGCTCATCCAAGATGGCACAGAAGGTTTGCTGTGTCTGTCAGGATAGTGTCCAGAGGCTGGAGGCACTACCAGGAGACAGGCCAGTACACCATGAGACATGGAGGGGGCTGTAGGAGGTCAACAACCTAGCAGCAGGACCGCTACCTCAGCCTTTGTGTGAGGAGGAACAGAAGGAGCACTGCCAGAGCCCTGCAAAATGACCTCCAGCAGGCCACAAATGTGCATGTTTCTGCACAAGCGGTTAGAAACATTTCCATGAGGATGGTCTGAGTGCCCAACGTCCAAAGACAGGGGTTGTGCTCACAGCCCAACACCGTGCAGGACGATTGGCATTTGCCACAGAACACCATGATTGGCAAATTTGCCACTGGCGCCCTTCACAGATGAAAGCACATTCACACTGAGCACATGTGACAGATGTGACAGAGTCTGGAGATGCCATGGAGAGCGATCTGCTGCTTGCAACATCCTTCAGCATGACCGGTTTGGCAGTGTGTCAGTAATGGTGTGGATGTCATTTATTTGGAGGGCCGCACAGCCCTCCATGTGCTCTCCTGAGGTAGCCTGACTGCCATTAGGTACCAAAATGAGATCCTCAGACCCCTTGTGAGACCATATGCTGGTTCGGTTGGCCCTGGGTTCCTCCTAATGCAGGACAATGCCAGACATCACATGGCTAGAGTGTGTCAGCAGTTCCTGCAAGATGAAAATATTGAAGCTATGGACTGGTCCGCCCATTCCCCAGACCTGAATCCGATTGAACAAATCTGGGACATCATGTCTTGCTCTATCCACCAATGTCACATTGCACCACAGAATGTCAAGGAGTTGATGGATCCTTTAGTCCAGGTCTGGGAGGAGATCCCTAATTTGATTATCTTGGCTTATCTTTAGGAGGCATTAAGGTACCTTCACACATAACGATATCGTTAACGATATCGTTGCTTTTTGTGACGTAGCAATGATATCATTAAGGAAATCGTTATGTGTGACAGCGACCAACGATCAGGCCCCTGCTGGGAGATCGTTGGTCGCTGAACAAAGTCCAGAACTTTATTTCGTCGCTGGATCTCCCGTGGACATCGCTGGATCGGCGTGTGTGACACCGATCCAGCGATGTCTTCACTGGTAACCAGGGTAAACATCGGGTAACTAAGCGCAGGGCCGCGCTTAGTAACCCGATGTTTACCCTGGTTACCAGCGTAAAAGTAAAAAAAAACAAACACTACATACTTACCTACCGCTGTCTGTCCCCGGCGCTGTGCTCTGCACTCCTCCTGTACTGGCTGTGAGCGTCGGTCAGCCGGAAAGCAGAGCGGTGACGTCACCGCTCTGCTTTCCGGCCGCTGTGCTCACAGCCAGTACAGGAGGAGTGCAGAGAAGCTGAGCGCCGGGGACAGACAGCGGTAGGTAAGTATGTACTGTTTTTTTTTTTTTACTTTTACGCTGGCAACCAGGGTAAACATCGGGTTACTAAGCGCGGCCCTGCGCTTAGTAACCCGATGTTTACCCTGGTTACCCGGGGACTTCGGGATCGTTGGTCGCTGGAGAGCTGTCTGTGTGACAGCTCTCCAGTGACCAAACAGCGACGCTGCAGCGATCCGGATCGTTGTCGGTATCGCTGCAGCGTCGCTTAATGTGAAGGGGCCTTTACACTTTCCCTCCCCCTGAACAAATGTCCTGCTGTAGTATTCTCTAAATGTTGTGCTTGTTTCTTATTAATCTATTTGTAATCTCACCTGAAGTAGGAGCCTCTGTGCTCTGAAAGCTTGCAAACATATTATTTTCTGGTTAGCCAATAAAGGTATCGCTCCTAGAATTCTTTTGTCATCATTGGCCAGAAAAGTATTCACACTAATTTTTCTGGCTAACACGGAACCACAATACAATTTGTTATTGTACATACAAATAATTATGAAGTTGAATAAAATTTATTGTTTGTGTTCCACTTGTTGTTGATTCTCTACCAAAAATTTACATTTGGTATCTTTATGTTTGAAACATGATAAGTGGGAAAGAGTTTAAAAGTTCCAGGGGGACGAATACTTTCGCAAGGCACTGTGTATATATATATATATATATATATATATATATAAAACACTGCTCAAAAAAATAAAGGAAACACTAAAATACCACATCGTAGATATCACTGAATGAAATACTTCAGCTGCAAATCTTTATTAATTACATAGTGAAATGTGATGAGAACAATAAAACATAAAAATGATCCATGAAAATCAAAATTAATATCTTATGGAGGTCTGAATTTGGAATGATATTCAAAATCAAAGTGGAAAATCAAATTACAGGCTGGAAATGCCTCAAGACAAGGAAATGATTTTCAGTTGTGTGTGTGTTGCCTCCACGTGCCTGTATGACCTCCCTACAACACCTGGGCATGCTCCTGATGAGGCGTCAGATGGTCTCCTGAGGCATTTTCTTACAAATGGAGAGGCAGTGGGAATAACGTTCTTAGGTTTGTGCTCCATCACAACTATTTTTCTTTTGGGAACAATTTATACAAACAGTGTATGGGTAGTGCCATGGGAAGCAAAATGCCCCCACAATATGCTAACTTACCCACATATTACCAACAAGTATAGTCTGTGTACCAAACACAAATCAGGTCTATAAGTTCATGGGTTCCTTTTCTTGTAAATCCTCCAATGTGGTGTACATGATACAATGTACGAGATGCCCTGAAAGTATCTATATTGGGGAAACTATGCAAAGACTACAAACTAGGATGAATCTACACAGACACACAATCAGGAATGAAATGGACACATCGGTGGGAAAAAATTTTCTGGACCTGGACACAGTATGACAGACTTAAGTCTTAATACTAAAAGGTCATTTTAAGGACCACAGGGTGTTAGGGGTCGAGTTCCCGCTTCTGCTGCGGTCTCCCATTACTCTCCTGCCGCAGGTAAACCTGCTCAGCAGAGATGTCGGTCCTTGCGTCTGGCTCAGTCTCACTCTGTGCTTAGGCTTGCTGTTGCTTCTCCAGCTTTTGCCATTAAAGCCAGTGCTGGGCAGCAGCGAGCGGACGCTTTTGGGACTAAGTCCTCTTTTTTCCCTTCTGAGCATGCCCAGGGTGAGATCTCCCGTTGGAGATCAAGGGTCACATGCTCAGATGCTGCAGTGGTTCCCATTGGTCCTCCTGGCAGGTCCTGAAAGGGCTAACTTCTGTGGTAGCTGCCCATTGGTCTTTTAATGGAAGGTCCTGAAAGTACTACAGCTATATAAGCTTCGCATGACCGCAAGGCCATGCGCTAGTGTACAATTGTATACGTGTGTTTGTTGTGAGTGCAAGTCGTTCATTAAATACCCCTACCCTATTGTATGACTGTTCGCGTATGAAGTATGGCTGCTATCTAGCGCCCGACTAACCACTCAACGTGTCAGACACGTATCAGCGTCTATTGCTGTGACCGCCAGTGCAGCGCCACGTGCCAGTAGTGCGCTTCCTGACCCACGTCTGGGTGCTTAGTGGTGTCTGCCAGCACGGCACAGTTCGCACTTCGGTGCTCTAATTATTATTGTTACCTAATACACCCAGTTGCGGTGTTGTGTCAGCAAGTGGTCTAATCGGACTTAAATCCTGAGTCTTGGGGTTGTGTTCGCTGACTCCATGCTTGCACTCTTTAGTGCGGTATTGCGGACCTGTGGCTTTACCGGGTTCGCTTCCACCGCCATATTACGCTGCCATTTACTAGCAGCAGGTTTTCACCTGCACGGTGGACCCCGGACTGCGAACGCATCTATTACATCTTTCTTGGTGCGTTCCGCCAGTCCTAACAGAACACTAGCGCCAGGGTCTGGCTAGTAAATGGCAGACGATCAGCGTTTACAGCGGTACATCCAGCAGTTGGAGGGAAGGTTGGCGGATCTAGAGCGTTCAACCTCAGCTGTGGATGTCTCTGCTGTCGCTGTACAGGCTGCAAGTGTAGCCGCAGCCAGTTTGTCCGCTGCCACCCATGCCCCGACTTTATCCCGTCT
Organism: Ranitomeya imitator; assembly: GCF_032444005.1. Taxonomy (NCBI): domain Eukaryota; kingdom Metazoa; phylum Chordata; class Amphibia; order Anura; family Dendrobatidae; genus Ranitomeya; species Ranitomeya imitator. The sequence continues at coordinate 322,614,299 of NC_091286.1, read as the reverse complement.
CCTGCTTCTTGACAAGTTTGCTGGTGACAGTAAACAATGTTGTGGATTCGTAAGCCAGTGCTCCATACACCTCGAGCTCCTGGCGGCGCGTTTCCCTACGGAACGGGCGAAAGTGGGATTTATTTTATCTCTCTTGTCGGGCAGGGCGTTGGAGTGGGCAACGCCACTTTGGGAGCGTGATGACCGTGTGGTACAGAGTGCTCCGCTCTTTCTGGACGCTCTGAAGCAGGTCTTTTTGGGACCCCGTATTACACACGATACCGCGCTCCAGTTATTGACAATTACTCAGGGCTCGTCCGTGGTCAGCCAGTTTGCCATCCAGTTCCGGACTCTAGCCTCGGAGTTAGAATGGTCGGATAAAGTTCTAATTCCGGTGTTCTGGAGGGGACTGGCAGACCACGTGAAGGACGCCTTAGCCACCAGGGAGATACCCGCCACACTGGAAGAGCTTATTTCTCTATCTACCCGCATCGACCTCCGTTTTCACAAACGAAGGTTAGAGCAGACCCAGTGTAGGCAGAGGTTTAGACTGGCTCCCACCTTCGCCAGACCTCTTGAATCTTCCGTTTTGGCATCCGACTCCCATGAGGCCATGGAGGTTTCTCGAGAGGGACCTAAGTCTCAGGCCGCTTGAGTACCCATGGTTTGTAAAAATTGTCTCCAACGAGGACATTACACTAATAAATGTCCACGGCGGTCGGGAAAACGACCGCGTCTAGTAACCTTAGGGGGAGGTTCACTAGACACAGCGGCTTTTTCCTCCAAACTGTCCTTTAAAGGGACAATCCTGTTTGACTCATCCACTCTAACAGTCGAGCTTTGTGTGGACTCAGGAGCAGAGGGAAATTTCATGTCCTCTGCTTTTGCTCTGCGCCACGCTGTACCACTTGTTATGCTCGCCAAACCTGTAACTGTTAGAGTTGTGAATGGGTCGACACTTCCACAACAAATCACACACCAGACTGTTCCATTCTCGTTGTCCATGTCCCCTTCCCACCAGGAGATTATTTCCCTTCTAGTCCTTCCCGAGGGAATGGATGAGATTTTACTGGGAATACCCTGGCTCCGTTACCACTCCCCACATATTGAGTGGTCCTCAGGGAGAATATTGGGTTGGAGTAAGTCTTGTATGGGCAGGTGTGTGAGTGAGTGTGTACAGGTCTCTACTACCGAGGTACCCGCAGACCTTTCATCTCTTCCAAGGTGCTATTGGTGCTATGCAGATGTATTCTCTAAAAAGGCAGCAGAGACTCTACCGCCTCATCGCCCCTATGACTGTCCTATTGACCTCTTGCCTGGAGCTGAACCTCCTCGGGGAAGGGTATATCCCCTCTCTCTCCCTGAGGCGGAGGCTATGTCTCAATACATCCAGGAGAATTTGGCAAGAGGGTTCATTAGGAAGTCAGTGTCTCCTGCAGGGGCGGGATTCTTCTTCGTACAGAAGAAGAACGGGGAATTACGTCCTTGCATCGATTACAGGGGTCTCAATGCTATCACCATTAAAAATAAGTACCCGTTGCCCCTGATATCGGAGCTCTTTGACAGGCTAAGGGGAGCAAAGATATTCACCAAACTAGATCTGCGGGGTGCCTACAACCTGATTCGCATCCGTGAGGGGGACGAATGGAAAACGGCTTTCAATACCAGGGATGGGCACTATGAGTACCTGGTGATGCCCTTCGGCCTCTGCAATGCCCCAGCCGTTTTTCAGGACTTTGTTAACGATATCTTCCGGGATATGCTTTCCACCTCGGTTGTAGTCTATCTGGATGATATTCTCATCTTTTCTCCAGATATTGACTCCCATGTGTTGGCAGAGTCTTCGAACTCTTACGGGCAAATTCTCTTTATGCAAAGTTGGAGAAGTGTGTGTTTGAGCAGGAGTCTTTACCTTTCCTGGGCTATATCATCTCGGCCCAGGGATTGGCTATGGATCCTGCCAAACTGCAGGCTGTGATGGACTGGCAAGAACCCCATTCTCTTAAAGCGGTGCAGCGCTTTATGGGGTTCATAAATTACTATCGCCAGTTCATCCCCCACTTCTCCACTTTGGTAGCTCCCTTGGTATCCCTCACCAAGAAGGGAGAGAATCCCAAATTATGGTCGGAAGAGGTCTCCAAGGCCTTCACTTCTATAAAGTCCCATTTTGCTAGCGCTTCCATCTTACATCGTCCCGATGTGGATAAGCCATTCCTTATGGAGGTGGATGCCTCATCCGTTGGTGCTGGAGCAGTTCTCTATCAAAAGGATGCTCAAGGTCGGAAGCATCCATGCTTCTTCTTCTCAAAGACCTTCACACCAGCGGAGAGAAATTACTCCATCGGGGATAGGGAGTTGCTAGCAATGAAGTTGGCCTTTTCGGAGTGGAGACATCTTTTGGAGGGTGCTCGGTTTCCATTCCAAGTCTTCACGGACCACAAAAATTTGGTCTATTTGCGTACAGCCCAGCGGCTGAATTCTCGTCAGGCCAGATGGTCCTTGTTTTTCTCCCGGTTCCACTTCACTCTACATTATCTCGCCGGGGAGAAGAACATTCGTGCTGACGCTCTCTCTCGCTCCCTTGTGTCAACTGAGGAGGAGGAGGAGCCTCGGCTTATTGTCCCTTTGGAGAGTCTGAGAACTGTAGCTCCGGATTCGCTTGAGTCTGTGCCTCCGGGCAAGACTTTTGTTCCCATCAATTTGCGACCGGAGGTTCTCTCTTGGGCTCATTTGTCCAGAGTGGGTGGACACTTTGGGGCAAAGAGGACATCTGAGTTGCTGGCGAGAATGTACTGGTGGCCACATATGGTTCGTGACGTTGGAGACTACGTTCGGGCATGTGTCTCTTGTGCCAAAAATAAGTCTCTCCGTCAACGGCCAGCTGGTTTGTTATACCCTCTGCCGGTGGCAGACAGGCCCTGGGAGATGGTCGGGATGGACTTTGTGGTGGGTTTGCCCAAGTCTCGTGGCTGTACCATCATTTGGGTAATCACCGACCATTTTTCTAAAATGGTGCATTTGGTGCCGCTTCCTTGGCTACCTTCTGCACGGGCCTTGGCAGCGTTGTTTATTAAACACATCTTCCGCCTTCACGGTATGCCAGACAAAATTGTCAGTGATCGGGGTCCCCAGTTTGCGTCTCGGTTCTGGAGAGAGCTATGTCATCTTCTCAGTATTGAGTTAAATCTCTCTTCGGCATATCATCCCGAGACGAATGGGTTGGTGGAGCCAACCAGACCTTGGTCACATATCTGAGACATTTTGTCTCTGCTAGGCAAGATGACTGGGCATCTTTGCTACCGTGGGCGGAGTTTGCTCTGAACAATGCTGTAGCTGACTCCACTGGACAGACCCCATTCCTCCTTAACTATGGTCAGCATCCACGGGTACCTGTGCCCATGCCCGTGTCTTCCGCCGATTCCAGGGTGGCAGACTGGGCTGTGGAGGCACGGGACATTTGGGATCGCACTCAAGATGCCATTCGGGCTTCCAAGGAGAGAATGAGGTCCTCCGCCGACGCACATCGGCGACCCGCTCCAACCTTTGCTCCTGGCGACTTAGTGTGGCTCTCCGCCCGTAACATCATTCTGCGAGTTGAGTCTACTAAGTTCGCACCTCGCTACTTAGGTCCTTTTAAGGTCCTCAAACAGGTTAATCCTGTGGTTTACCGTCTAGCCCTTCCTCCACGCCTAGGTATCACCGACACCTTTCATGTGTCGCTCCTTAAGCCTATGTACATGTCCCGGTTTTCTGAGTCATCTACTGGGACGTCGGGTTCGTCTACGGACGATTACGAGGTGAACGCTATCTTGGGGTACAAGGTGGTTCGTGGCAAAAAATTTTATTTGGTGGACTGGGGGGGTTACGGTCCTGAGTAGAGTTGAGCGACCTTGACCTTTTTAGAGTCGAGCCGGGTTTCGCGAAACCCGACTATCTCAAAAGTCGGGTCGAGTGAAATCGGCCGATTATGACGTAAAGTCGGGATCGACCGAAACACGAAACCCAATGCAAGTCAATGGGGCAGCATAGTCGGCAGTGAGTGGGGGCCAGGAAAACACCTAGAGTGCCCATTTTAATGTCAAAACCATCCATTCTTCTTAATGAAGCTTGTCAAGCATAATTTACCTTATAATAATTGGAAGGCATTTGAAATTGGGGGTCATTTGGGTAAAGTTGTGGTGGGTAGGGCTGGTTCAAGTAATTAGTGGGCCCAGGAAATCTGGACCACGTCACGGCAGTGGAGCAGGGAGAGGTAAGTATTTCAACTTTGCAAGTGCTGTGAACCTGAGCAAGCAGGGGGGGCCCACTCGTTGGCATTGGCACTGGCACAGGGCCCCTCAAAGTACAGCGGTGTGTTTGCACGGCGGGGGCGCCTCCCACCGGCAGCAACACTTTTGCGTACCATGAGAGGCCCTGTGCCACTGACGTCGCCAACTAGTATTCCTCCCCCCACCTGATGAAGGAACCTGCACTTTCATCTGCACCTTCCTGTTTGTCCCCGTGTAAGGTGGTATGGTATGCGGGAAGGGGGACCTGACTTTCAGCAGGGTCACAATCTTGCAGTGTAGCGTGCACGGGAAATGTTGCATTATGGGTCAATGTACCAGCAGACTCATCTATCACTGGCTGGGCAATGGGCAGGATGAGGAGGAAACACAGATATAGGCCCAAAGAATAAAGTGGGCTAAATGCAGTTCAAAATTGGTAACACAGGACTAATCAGGGGGCATTGCAGTGGAGGACAACTGGAATGAGAGGCTGACACAGAGAGTAGGCCCAAATCAGTAAGTAGTCGAAATGCAGTTCAAAATTGGCAACAGTAGTAAACAGGCGGCACAGCTTTGTTCAGTGGAGGAGAACAGCAAGGAGTGGCAGACACCGATAGTAGGCCCCAACCCAACTAGTAGGCCAAATGCAGTCTAACATTAACAACTACTTAACGAGCGCCTGAAAACGGAATTTCAGGACAGGAAACCAGGAGAACAGCAAGGAGCGGCAGACACCGATAGTAGGCACCAAACCAACTAGTACGCCAAATGCAGTTGTTCCGTTTAACCACAATTTAATGAGAGCCTGAAGATAGAAGTTCAGGAAAGGCAACCTGGAGAACACCTTGGAGTGGAACACACCATCTCTCTACACCCCATACCCAATTTGTAGGCCCAATGCAGCGTAGTTTCCAACAACTACTAAACGAGAGCCGGAAGATCGAAGCAATGGAGAGGAAACCTGGGGAACACCTTGGAGTGGAACACACCATCTCTCTACACCCCATACCCAATTTGTAGGCCTAATGCAGCGTAGTTTCCAACAACTACTAAACGAGAGCATGATGATCGAAGCATTGGCGAGGAAACCTGGGGAACACCTTGGAGTGGAACACACCATCTCTCTACAGTGGAACACACCATCTCTCTACACCCCATACCCAATTTGTAGGCCTAATGCAGCGTAATTTCCAACAACTACTAAACGAGAGCCGGAAGATCGAAGCTCAGGAAAGGCAACCTGGAGAACACCTTGGAGTGGAACACACCATCTCTCTACACCCCATACCCAATTTGTAGGCCCAATGCAGCGTAGTTTCCAACAACTACTAAACGAGAGCCGGAAGATCGAAGCAATGGAGAGGAAACCTGGGGAACACCTTGGAGTGTAACACACCATCTCTCTACACCCCATACCCAATTTGTAGGCCTAATGCAGCGTAGTTTCCAACAACTACTAAACGAGAGCCGGAAGATCGAAGCAATGGAGAGGAAACCTGGGGAACACCTTGAAGTGTAACACACCATCTCTCTACACCCCATACCCAATTTGTAGGCCTAATGCAGCGTAGTTTCCAACAACTACTAAACGAGAGCATGAAGATCGAAGCAATGGAGAGGAAACCTGGGGAACATCTTGGAGTGTAACACACCATCTCTCTACACCCCATACCCAATTTGTAGGCCTAATGCAGCGTAGTTTCCAACAACTATTAAACGAGAGCATGAAGATCGAAGCAATGGAGAGGAAACCTGGGGAACACCTTGGAGTGGAACACACCATCTCTCTACACCCCATACCCAATTTGTAGGCCTAATGCAGCGTAGTTTCCAACAACTACTAAACGAGAGCATGATGATCGAAGCATTGGCGAGGAAACCTGGGGAACACCTTGGAGTGGAACACACCATCTCTCTACAGTGGAACACACCATCTCTCTACACCCCATACCCAATTTGTAGGCCTAATGCAGCGTAGTTTCCAACAACTACTAAACGAGAGCATGAAGATCGAAGCAATGGAGAGGAAACCTGGGGAACACCTTGGAGTGTAACACACCATCTCTCTACACCCCATACCCAATTTGTAGGCCTAATGCAGCGTAGTTTCCAACAACTACTAAACGAGAGCATGAAGATCGAAGCAATGGAGAGGAAACCTGGGGAACACCTTGGAGTGGAACACACCATCTCTCTACACCCTAATACCCAATTTGTAGGCCTAATGCAGCGTAGTTTCCAACAACTACTAAACGAGAGCATGATGATCGAAGCATTGGCGAGGAAACCTGGGGAACACCTTGGAGTGGAACACACCATCTCTCTACAGTGGAACACACCATCTCTCTACACCCCATACCCAATTTGTAGGCCTAATGCAGCGTAGTTTCCAACAACTACTAAACGAGAGCCGGAAGATCGAAGCTCAGGAAAGGCAACCTGGAGAACACCTTGGAGTGGAACACACCATCTCTCTACACGCCATACCCAATTTGTAGGCCCAATGCAGCGTAGTTTCCAACAACTACTAAACGAGAGCCGTAAGATCGAAGCAATGGAGAGGAAACCTGGGGAACACCTTGGAGTGTAACACACCATCTCTCTACACCCCATACCCAATTTGTAGGCCTAATGCAGCGTAGTTTCCAACAACTACTAAACGAGAGCCGGAAGATCGAAGCAATGGAGAGGAAACCTGGGGAACACCTTAGAGTGTAACACACCATCTCTCTACACCCCATACCCAATTCGTAGGCCTAATGCAGCGTAGTTTCCAACAACTACTAAACGAGAGCCGGAAGATCGAAGCTCAGGAAAGGCAACCTGGAGAACACCTTGGAGTGGAACACACCATCTCTCTACACCCCATACCCAATTTGTAGGCCCAATGCAGCGTAGTTTCCAACAACTACTAAACGAGAGCCGGAAGATCGAAGCAATGGAGAGGAAACCTGGGGAACACCTTGGAGTGTAACACACCATCTCTCTACACCCCATACCCAATTTGTAGGCCTAATGCAGCGTAGTTTCCAACAACTACTAAACGAGAGCCGGAAGATCGAAGCAATGGAGAGGAAACCTGGGGAACACCTTGGAGTGTAACACACCATCTCTCTACACCCCATACCCAATTTGTAGGCCTAATGCAGCGTAGTTTCCAACAACTACTAAACGAGAGCATGAAGATCGAAGCAATGGAGAGGAAACCTGGGGAACACCTTGGAGTGTAACACACCATCTCTCTACACCCCATACCCAATTTGTAGGCCTAATGCAGCGTAGTTTCCAACAACTACTAAACGAGAGCATGAAGATCGAAGCAATGGAGAGGAAACCTGGGGAACACCTTGGAGTGGAACACACCATCTCTCTACACCCCATACCCAATTTGTAGGCCTAATGCAGCGTAGTTTCCAACAACTACTAAACGAGAGCATGATGATCGAAGCATTGGCGAGGAAACCTGGGGAACACCTTGGAGTGGAACACACCATCTCTCTACAGTGGAACACACCATCTCTCTACACCCCATACCCAATTTGTAGGCCTAATGCAGCGTAGTTTCCAACAACTACTAAACGAGAGCATGAAGATCGAAGCAATGGAGAGGAAACCTGGGGAACACCTTGGAGTGTAACACACCATCTCTCTACACCCCATACCCAATTTGTAGGCCTAATGCAGCGTAGTTTCCAACAACTACTAAACGAGAGCATGAAGATCGAAGCAATGGAGAGGAAACCTGGGGAACACCTTGGAGTGGAACACACCATCTCTCTACACCCTAATACCCAATTTGTAGGCCTAATGCAGCGTAGTTTCCAACAACTACTAAACGAGAGCATGATGATCGAAGCATTGGCGAGGAAACCTGGGGAACACCTTGGAGTGGAACACACCATCTCTCTACAGTGGAACACACCATCTCTCTACACCCCATACCCAATTTGTAGGCCTAATGCAGCGTAGTTTCCAACAACTACTAAACGAGAGCCGGAAGATCGAAGCTCAGGAAAGGCAACCTGGAGAACACCTTGGAGTGGAACACACCATCTCTCTACACGCCATACCCAATTTGTAGGCCCAATGCAGCGTAGTTTCCAACAACTACTAAACGAGAGCCGGAAGATCGAAGCAATGGAGAGGAAACCTGGGGAACACCTTGGAGTGTAACACACCATCTTTCTACACCCCATACCCAATTTGTAGGCCTAATGCAGCGTAGTTTCCAACAACTACTACACGAGAGCCGGAAGATCGAAGCAATGGAGAGGAAACCTGGGGAACACCTTGGAGTGTAACACACCATCTCTCTACACCCCATACCCAATTTGTAGGCCTAATGCAGCGTAGTTTCCAACAACTACTAAACGAGAGCCGGAAGATCGAAGCAATGGAGAGGAAACCTGGGGAACACCTTGGAGTGTAACACACCATCTCTCTACACCCCATACCCAATTCGTAGGCCTAATGCAGCGTAGTTTCCAACAACTACTAAACGAGAGCATGAAGATCGAAGCAATGGAGAGGAAACCTGGGGAACACCTTGGAGTGGAACACACCATCTCTCTACACCCCATACCCAATTTGTAGGCCTAATGCAGCGTAGTTTCCAACAACTACTAAACGAGAGCATGATGATCGAAGCATTGGCGAGGAAACCTGGGGAACACCTTGGAGTGGAACACACCATCTCTCTACAGTGGAACACACCATCTCTCTACACCCCATACCCAATTTGTAGGCCTAATGCAGCGTAGTTTCCAACAACTACTAAACGAGAGCCGGAAGATCGAAGCTCAGGAAAGGCAACCTGGGGAACACCTTGGAGTGGAACACACCATCTCTCTACACCCCATACCCAATTTGTAGGCCCAATGCAGCGTAGTTTCCAACAACTACTAAACGAGAGGCGGAAGATCGAAGCTCAGGAAAGGCAACCTGGGGAACACCTTGGAGTGTAACAAACCCTCTCTCTACACCACGGAAGGGCTGATTCTTAGGAAGGAAGGCTGTCGGAAAGAAGCAGGGCGCGTCCGAGGGTGATTATATTCTTATTAGGTATATACTCACCCTCGGACGCGCCCTGCTTCTTTATTTGTAATGAATGTTTATTTGCAATGTGGTTTTGACTTACTCTATTTTTTTGGTAAATAATGATTTTATTATTTTCATTGTTTTGCATCTTCTTGGCAATAATATAAAGAAGACGCGACAGGACAACACTCGGTGGATGCCATATCTGTGTTTTAAATTGAAAAAACCTTTCAGTTAACTACTTGCAGGAGAAAGTTATTGTAGCTGGTGGCCATTTTTAGTACTGTACCAGATTTTTGTTGTATGTGTTTGTTTTTAATGTTAAAATGTCTGCATTTGATATCTCTCCAGTATTTTCTTTTTTATAAGCAAAATACTTATTTTTATATTTTCTGATGTTGGTTCCAGGGGAAGGAGTGACCGCAGACAGGCATCGAAGGCCTAAAATAATAACACATGGCTGTAGGCAATTTTAAATTGGTTCCAGGGGTACACGGGCAGCAGTGGTGTGGTCAGTGGAGGCCTAGTGGAAGGAGTGACCGCAGACAGGCATCGAAGGCCTAAAATAATAACACATGGCTGTAGGCAATTTTAAATTGGTTCCAGGGGTACACGGGCAGCAGTGGTGTGGTCAGTGGAGGCCTAGTGGAAGGAGTGACCGCAGACAGGCATCGAAGGCCTAAAATAATAACACATGGCTGTAGGCAATTTTAAATTGGTTCCAGGGGTACACGGGCAGCAGTGGTGTGGTCAGTGGAGGCCTAGTGGAAGGAGTGACCGCAGACAGGCATCGAAGGCCTAAAATAATAACACATGGCTGTAGGCAATTTTAAATTGGTTCCAGGGGTACACGGGCAGCAGTGGTGTGGTCAGTGGAGGCCTAGTGGAAGGAGTCACCGCAGACAGGCATCGAAGGCCTAAAATAATAACACATGGCTGTAGGCAATTTTAAATTGGTTACAGGGGTACACGGGCAGCAGTGGTGTGGTCAGTGGAGGCCTAGTGGAAGGAGTGACCGCAGACAGGCATCGAAGGCCTAAAATAATAACACATGGCTGTAGGCAATTTTAAATTGGTTCCAGGGGTACACGGGCAGCAGTGGTGTGGTCAGTGGAGGCCTAGTGGAAGGAGTGACCGCAGACAGGCATCGAAGGCCTAAAATAATAACACATGGCTGTAGGCAATTTTAAATTGGTTCCAGGGGTACACGGGCAGCAGTGGTGTGGTCAGTGGAGGCCTAGTGGAAGGAGTCACCGCAGACAGGCATCGAAGGCCTAAAATAATAACACATGGCTGTAGGCAATTTTAAATTGGTTACAGGGGTACACGGGCAGCAGTGGTGTGGTCAGTGGAGGCCTAGTGGAAGGAGTGACCGCAGACAGGCATCGAAGGCCTAAAATAATAACACATGGCTGTAGGCAATTTTAAATTGGTTCCAGGGGTACACGGGCAGCAGTGGTGTGGTCAGTGGAGGCCTAGTGGAAGGAGTGACCGCAGACAGGCATCGAAGGCCTAAAATAATAACACATGGCTGTAGGCAATTTTAAATTGGTTCCAGGGGTACACGGGCAGCAGTGGTGTGGTCAGTGGAGGCCTAGTGGAAGGAGTGACCGCAGACAGGCATCGAAGGCCTAAAATAATAACACATGGCTGTAGGCAATTTTAAATTGGTTCCAGGGGTACACGGGCAGCAGTGGTGTGGTCAGTGGAGGCCTAGTGGAAGGAGTCACCGCAGACAGGCATCGAAGGCCTAAAATAATAACACATGGCTGTAGGCAATTTTAAATTGGTTACAGGGGTACACGGGCAGCAGTGGTGTGGTCAGTGGAGGCCTAGTGGAAGGAGTGACCGCAGACAGGCATCGAAGGCCTAAAATAATAACACATGGCTGTAGGCAATTTTAAATTGGTTCCAGGGGTACACGGGCAGCAGTGGTGTGGTCAGTGGAGGCCTAGTGGAAGGAGTCACCGCAGACAGGCATCGAAGGCCTAAAATAATAACACATGGCTGTAGGCAATTTTAAATTGGTTACAGGGGTACACGGGCAGCAGTGGTGTGGTCAGTGGAGGCCTAGTGGAAGGAGTGACCACAGACAGGCATCGAAGGCCTAACATAACAAAAATGTCAATACAATGGTATTGTCAGTGGCAGGCATTGAAGGATGTCAGCGCATAGACTAAACATTGGTGGAGCTGTGAGATAATTTTGCAAGTGGTAGAGCACTGTTTGAGCTGGGGTGGGGGGAAACTGTCTTGTGGCCGGCGGTACAGGCCCAGGGCCCCTCATATTACAACGGTGTGTCTGACGTTGGGTGCGCACCACCACCGCCAGAGACACTTTATTGTACTAGGAGGGACCCAGTGGCAAAAGCGGGCTCACCCACCTCTTCAGACAAACTGCACTCTCACGGGTGCTGTCGCCAAGTGTCGATACCACGGCCCCGTGTGGGGAGTTTGGCCATTTAGTGAGGTGTAAACATGTCGTATGCTGGACAATCAGGTGCAGAAAATTACGAGATTGGAAAAGGCATTCAGAATAGTCCACAGGCAAGACCTTTTCATAGGAAAGCTAGGTGTCAGCTGGGCAAGGTGGGGCAAAAGATTTCGAAATCCAGTTGTGGTTCATTTTAATGAAGGTTAGATCATCTACATTTTGGGTAGCCAGACGAGTCCTTTTTTCTGTTAGTATTGAACCTGCAGCACTGAATACTCTTTCTGATAGGACACTAGCTGCCGGGCAAGCAAGCTCCTGCAATGCATATTCTGCCAATTCTGGCCAGGTGTCTAATTTTGATGCCCAGTAATCAAATGGGAATGACGGTTGAGGGAGAACATCGATAAGGGATGAAAAATAGTTTGTAACCATACTGGACAAATGTTGTCTCCTGTCACTTTGAATTGATGCTGCAGTACCTGTCCTGTCTGCGGTCATAGCAAAATCACTCCACAACCTGGTCAGAAAACCCCTCTGGCCAACGCCACTTCTGATTTCTGCCCCTCTAACTCCTCTGGTCTGCTGGCCCCTGCAGCTCGTGTGAGAACGATCACGGGCGCTGTGTGCAGGGAATGCCAGAAGCAAACGGTCAACAAGAGTTGATTGTTTGGTTGCTAATATTAGTTCCAAGTTCTCATGTGGCATTATATTTTGCAATTTGCCTTTATAGCGAGGATCAAGGAGGCAGGCCAACCAGTAATCATCATCATTCATCATTTTAGTTATGCGTGTGTCCCTTTTGAGGATACGTAAGGCATAATCCGCCATGTGGGCCAAAGTTCCAGTTCTCAAATCTGCGGTTGTGCTTGGTTGAGGGGCAGTTTCAGGCAAATCCACGTCACTTGTGTCCCTCAAAAAACCAGAACCCGGCCATGCCGCGCCACCAATTTCCAGTGGCCCCGGAAAAGTTTCCTCATTAAAAATATAATCATCCCCATCATCCTCCTCGTCCTCCTCCTCCTCTTCGCCCGCTACCTCGTCCTGTACACTGCCCTGGCCAGACAATGGCTGACTGTCATCAAGGCTTTCCTCTTCCTCAGCTGCAGACGCCTGATCCTTTATGTGCGTCAAACTTTGCATCAGCAGACGCATTAGGGGGATGCTCATGCTTATTATGGCGTTGTCTGCACTAACCAGCCGTGTGCATTCCTCAAAACACTGAAGGACTTGACACATGTCTTGAATCTTCGACCACTGCACACCTGACAACTCCATGTCTGCCATCCTACTGCCTGCCCGTGTATGTGTATCCTCCCACAAAAACATAACAGCCCGCCTCTGTTCACACAGTCTCTGAAGCATGTGCAGTGTTGAGTTCCACCTTGTTGCAACGTCTATGATTAGGCGATGCTGGGGAAGGTTCAAAGAACGCTGATAGGTCTGCATACGGCTGGAGTGTACGGGCGAACGGCGGATATGTGAGCAAAGTCCACGCACTTTGAGGAGCAGGTCGGATAACCCCGGATAACTTTTCAGGAAGCACTGCACCACCAGGTTTAAGGTGTGAGCCAAGCAAGGAATGTGTTTCAGTTGGGAAAGGGAGATGGCAGCCATGAAATTCCTTCCGTTATCACTCACTACCTTGCCTGCCTCAAGATCTACAGTGCCCAGCCACGACTGCGTTTCTTTCTGCAAGAACTCGGACAGAACTTCCGCGGTGTGTCTGTTGTCGCCCAAACACTTCATAGCCAATACAGCCTGCTGACGTTTGCCAGTAGCTGCCCCATAATGGGAGACCTGGTGTGCAACAGTGGCAGCTGCGGATGGAGTGGTTGTGCGACTGCGGTCTGTGGACGAGCTCTCGCTTCTGCAGGAGGACGAAGAGGAGGAGGAGGGGGTGCGAACGGCTACAGCCAATTGTTTCCTAGACCGTGGGCTAGGCAGAACTGTCCCAAACTTGCTGTCCCCTGTGGACCCTGCATCCACCACATTTACCCAGTGTGCCGTGATGGACACGTAACGTCCCTGGCCATGCCTACTGGTCCATGCATCTGTTGTCAGGTGCACCTTTGTGCTCACAGATTGCCTGAGTGCATGGACGATGCGCTCTTTAACATGCTGGTGGAGGGCTGGGATGGCTTTTCTGGAAAAAAAGTGTCGACTGGGTAGCTCGTAGCGTGGTACAGCGTAGTCCATCAGGGCTTTGAAAGCTTCGCTTTCAACTAACCGGTAGGGCATCATCTCTAACGAGATTAGTCTAGCTATGTGTGCGTTCAAACCCTGTGTACGCGGATGCGAGGCTAAGTACTTCCTTTTTCTAACCATAGTCTCATGTAGGGTGAGCTGGACTGGAGAGCTGGAGATCGTGGAACTAGCGGGGGTGCCGGTGGACATGGCAGACTGAGAGACGGTGGGAGATGGTATTGTTGCCACCGGTGCCCTAGATTCAGTGTTTCCTACTACGAAACTGGTGATTCCCTGACCCTGACTGCTTTGGCCTGGCAAAGAAACCTGCACAGATACTGCAGGTGGTGCGGAAAATGGTGGCCCTACACTGCCGGAAGGGATGTTGCGTTGCTGACTAGCTTCATTGGCCGAGGGTGCTACAACCTTAAGGGACGTTTGGTAGTTAGTCCAGGCTTGCAAATGCATGGTGGTTAAATGTCTATGCATGCAACTTGTATTGAGACTTTTCAGATTCTGTCCTCTGCTTAAGGTAGTTGAACATTTTTGACAGATGACTTTGCGCTGATCAATTGGATGTTGTTTAAAAAAATGCCAGACTGCACTCTTTCTAGCATCGGATACCTTTTCAGGCATTGCAGACTGAGCTTTAACCGGATGGCCACGCTGTCCTCCAACAGGTTTTGGCTTTGCCACGCGTTTTGGGCAAGATACGGGCCCGGCAGATGGAACCTGTTGCGATGTTGATGCCTGCTGCGGCCCCTCCTCCTCCGCTTCAGAACTGCTGCCGCCTGCACCCTGTTCCCCCAATGGCTGCCAATCGGGGTCAAGAACTGGGTCATCTATTACCTCTTCTTGTAGCTCGTGTGCAACTTCGTCTGTGTCACCGTGTCGGTCGGTGGTATAGCGTTCGTGATGGGGCAACATAGTCTGATCAGGGCCTGATTCTTGATCAGCACCCTGCGAGGGCAATGTTGTGGTCTGAGTCAAAGGACCAGCATAGTAGTCTGGCTGTGGCTGTGCATCAGTGCACTCCATGTCAGATTCAACTTGTAATGGCCATGGACTGTTAACTGCTTCACTTTCTAAGCCAGGGACGGTATGTGTAAAGAGCTCCATGGAGTAACCCGTTGTGTCGTCTGCTGCATTCTTCTCTGTTGTTGTTTTTGCTGAAGAGGACAAGGAAGCGACTTGTCCCTGACCGTAAACATCCACTAACGACGCGCTGCTTTGACATTTACCAGTTTCACGAGAGGATGCAAAAGAGCTAGAGGCTGAGTCAGCAAGATAAGCCAAAACTTGCTCTTGCTGCTCCGGCTTTAAAAGCGGTTTTCCTACTCCCAGAAAAGGGAGCGTTCGAGGCCTTGTGTAGCCAGACGACGAACCTGGCTCCACAGCTCCAGACTTAGGTGCAATATTTTTTTTCCCACGACCAGCTGATGCTCCACCACTACCACTACCCTCATTACCAGCTGACAATGAACGCCCCCGGCCACGACCTCTTCCACCATACTTCCTCATTGTTTTAAAAACGTAAACAAACTAACGGTATTTGTTGCTGTCACACAAATTACACGGTGAGCTATAACTTCAGTATGATTTAGCTACCCCTTTACAGGTGAGTGAGACCACAACGAAAATCAGGCACAATGTTACACACTCTGTTGTTGGTGGCAACAAATGAGAGAGATGCCACAGACGCAGGACTGTCACTGAAGCACAAATGTAAATATTAATCTCCCACTGATTTGATTTTTTTTTTTTTTAAGGGAGACTTTAGGAAAAAAAAATAATAGAATAAAATGATTTTTTCAGGAAGAATTTAGAAACCAAATAAAATAAAATGATTTTTTCAGGGAGAATTTAGAAAACAAATAAAACAAAAAAAGGCTTTCTATGGCCCACTGAGTGAGAGATGACGCACACAGGAGTCAGGAGTGGCACACAAGCCCAGAGGCCAATATTTATCTCCCACTGATTGATGTAGTGATTTTTTCAGGTAGATTTTGGAACCCAAATCAAGCTAAAAAAAATAATAGGCTTTCTATGGCCCACAATTGGAGAGAGAGAGAGAGAGAGATGGCACACCCAGGAGTCAAGACTGGCACACAAGCAGAAAGGGCAATATTAATCTCCCACTGATTTGTTTTTTTTGTTTTTTTTTCAGGGAGACTTTAGGAAAAAAAAAATAGAATAAAATGATTTTTTGAGGAAGAATTTAGAAACCAAATAAAATAAAATGATTTTTTCAGGGAGAATTTAGAAAACAAATAAAACAAAAAAAGGCTTTCTATGGCCCACTGAGTGAGAGATGACGCACACAGGAGTCAGGAGTGGCACACAATCCCAGAGGCCAATATTTATCTCCCACTGATTGATGTAGTGATTTTTTCAGGTAGATTTTGGAACCCAAATCAAGCTAAAAAAATAATAGGCTTTCTATGGCCCACAATTGGAGAGAGAGAGAGAGAGAGATGGCACACCCAGGAGTCAAGACTGGCACACAAGCAGAAAGGGCAATATTAATCTCCCACTGATTTGTTTTTTTTTTTTTTTTTTTTCAGGGAGACTTTAGGAAAAAAAAAAAAATAGAATAAAATGATTTTTTCAGGAAGAATTTAGAAACCAAAGAAAATAAAATGATTTTTTCAGGGAGAATTTAGAAAACAAATAAAACAAAAAAAGGCTTTCTATGGCCCACTGAGTGAGAGATGACGCACACAGGAGTCAGGAGTGGCACACAAGCCCAGAGGCCAATATTTATCTCCCACTGATTGATGTAGTGATTTTTTCAGGTAGATTTTGGAACCCAAATCAAGCTAAAAAAAATAATAGGCTTTCTATGGCCCACAATTGGAGAGAGAGAGAGAGATGGCACACCCAGGAGTCAAGACTGGCACACAAGCAGAAAGGGCAATATTAATCTCCCACTGATTTGTTTTTTTGTTTTTTTTTCAGGGAGACTTTAGGAAAAAAAAATAGAATAAAATGATTTTTTCAGGAAGAATTTAGAAACCAAATAAAATAAAATGATTTTTTCAGGGAGAATTTAGAAAACAAATAAAACAAAAAAAGGCTTTCTATGGCCCACTGAGTGAGAGATGACGCACACAGGAGTCAGGAGTGGCACACAAGCCCAGAGGCCAATATTTATCTCCCACTGATTGATGTAGTGATTTTTTCAGGTAGATTTTGGAACCCAAATCAAGCTAAAAAAATAATAGGCTTTCTATGGCCCACAATTGGAGAGAGACAGAGAGATGGCACACCCAGGAGTCAAGACTGGCACACAAGCAGAAAGGGCAATATTAATCTCCCACTGATTTGTTTTTTTTTTTTTTTTTTTCAGGGAGACTTTAGGGAAAAAAAAAATAGAATAAAATGATTTTTTCAGGAAGAATTTAGAAACCAAAGAAAATAAAATGATTTTTTCAGGGAGAATTTAGAAAACAAATAAAACAAAAAAAGGCTTTCTATGGCCCACTGAGTGAGAGATGACGCACACAGGAGTCAGGAGTGGCACACAAGCCCAGAGGCCAATATTTATCTCCCACTTTTTTTTTTTTGTTCCAGGGAAAATTTATAAACCCAATAAAAAAAATAATAAATAGGCTTTCTATGGCCCACTATCTGAGAGACAGAGAGAGATGGCACGCTTAGGACTGGCACACAAGCCCAAAGGCCAATATTAATCTCCCTTTTTTTTTTAAGGGAGAATTTATAAAACCAAAAAAAAATAAATAAATAGGCTTTCTATGGCCCACTATTTGTGAGAGAGATGGCACGCTCAGGACTGGCACACAAGCCCAGAGGCCAATATTAATCTCCCACTTTTTTTTTTTTTTCCAGGGAAAATTTATAAACCCATTAAAAAAAAAAAAAATAAATAGGCTTTCTATGGCCCACTATCTGAGAGAGAGAGATGGCACGCTTAGGACTGGCACACAAGCCCAAAGGCCAATATTAATCTCCCACTGATTGATTTATTGATTTTTTCAGGTAGAATTTAGAACCCAAATAAAGCAAAAAAAAAAAAAAAAAATGGGCTTTCTATGGCCCACTGAGTGAGTGATGATGCACACAGGAGTCAGGAGTGGCACACAATAAATAAATAGGCTTTCTATGGCCCACTATCTGAGAGAGAGAGATGGCACGCTTAGGACTGGCACACAAGCCCAAAGGCCAATATTAATCTCCCACTGATTGATTTATTGATTTTTTCAGGTAGAATTTAGAACCCAAATAAAGCAAAAAAAAAAAAAAAAAATGGGCTTTCTATGGCCCACTGAGTGAGTGATGATGCACACAGGAGTCAGGAGTGGCACACAAGCCCTGAGGCCAATATTTTTCTCCCACTGATTGATGTAGTGATTTTTTCAGGTAGATTTTAGAACCCAAATCAAGCAAAAAAATAAATAGGCTTTCTATGGCCCACTGAGTGAGAGATGACACAGACAGGGATGGCACTCTAGCAGAAATGTCAATCTTAATCTCCCACAAAAAAAAAAAAAAAAACAGGGAGTGTCCTTCAATTACTATCTCCCTGCAGTAATCTCAGCCAGGTATGGCAGGCAGCAATAAGGAGTGAACTGATGCACAAATTAAATAAAAAGTGTGTACAAACCAAAAAGATAGCTGTGCAGAAAGGAAGGAACAAGAGGATTTGTGCTTTGAAAAAAGCAGTTGGTTTGCACAGCGGCGTACACACAGCAATGCAGCTATCAGGGAGCCTTCTAGGGCAGCCCAATGAGCTACAGCGCTGAGGGGGAAAAAAAAAAATGTAGCTTCCACTGTCCCTGCACACCGAAGGTGGTGTTGGGCAGTGGAAATCGCTACAGCACAAGCGGTTTGGTGGTTAATGGACCCTGCCTAACGCTATCCCTGCTTCTGACGAAGCGGCAGCAACCTCTCCCTAAGCTCAGATCAGCAGCAGTAACATGGCGGTCGGCGGGAACGCCCCTTTATAGCCCCTGTGACGCCGCAGACAGCAAGCCAATCACTGCAATGCCCTTCTCTAAGATGGTGGGGACCAGGACCTATGTCATCACGCTGCCCACACTCTGCGTTTACCTTCATTGGCTGAGAAATGGCGCTTTTCGCGTCATTGAAACGCGACTTTGGCGCGAAAGTCGCGTACCGCATGGCCGACCCCGCACAGGGGTCGGATCGGGTTTCATGAAACCCGACTTTGCCAAAAGTCGGCGACTTTTGAAAATGAACGACCCGTTTCGCTCAACCCTAGTCCTGAGGATAGATCCTGGGAGCCTGCTGAGCACATTCGGGCTCCGCAGCTCATTGTTGCCTTCGAACGTGGCGAGGCCCAAGGAGGGGGGCCCTAGGGGGGGGGGTAATGTTAGGGGTCGAGTTCCCGCTTCTGCACAGGGGGAATCTCGGGCCGCTTCTGCTGTGGTCTCCCATTCCTCTCCTGCCGCAGGTAAACCTGCTCAGCAGAGACGTCGGTCCTTGCGTCTGGCTCAGTCTCACTCTGTGCTTAGGCTTGCTGTTGCTTCTCCAGCTTTTGCCATTAAAGCCAGTGCTGGGCAGCAGCGTGCGGACGCTTTTGGGACTAAGTCCTCCTTTTTCCCTTCTGAGCATGCCCAGGGTGAGATCTCCCGTTGGAGATCAAGGGTCACATGCTCAGATGCTGCAGTGGTTCCCATTGGTCCTCCTGGCAGGTCCTGAAAGGGCTAACTTCTGTGGCAGCTGCCCATTGGTCCTTTAATGGAAGGTCCTGAAAGTACTACAGCTATATAAGCTTCGCATGACCGCACGGCCATGCGCTAGTGTACAATTGTATACGTGTGTTTGTTGTGAGAGCAAGTCGTTCATTAAATACCCCTACCCTATTGTATGACTGTTCGCGTATGAAGTATGGCTGCTATCTAGCGCCCGACTAACCACTCAACGTGTCAGACACGTATCAGCATCTATTGCTGTGACCGCCAGTGCGGTGCCACGCGCCAGTAGTGCGCTTCCTGACCCACGTCTGGGTGCTTAGTGGTGTCTGCCAGCACGGCACAGTTCGCACTGCAGTCCTCTAATTATTATTGTTACCTAACACACCCAGTTGCGGTGTTGTGTCAGCAAGTGGTCTAATCGGACTTCAATCCTGAGTCTTGGGGTTGTGTTCGCTGACTCCTTGCTTGCACTCTTTAGTGCGGTATTGCGGACCTGTGGCTTTACCGGGTTCGCTTCCACCGCCATATTACGCTGCCATTTACTAGCAGCAGGTTTTCACCTGCACGGTGGACCCCGGACTGCGAACGCATCTATTACATCTTTCTTGGTGCGTTCCACCAGTCCTAACACAGGGAAAGGAAAATTTGGGATTACAAACTAATGAAGATGTTTAATTCGTTGACACTAGGGCTCAATTTAACACCTGGATTTATGAGTCACTACATGGATACAATTCACACCTTCACCAGACAGACTCCAGATAGCTAAGAACATTATTCCCACTGCCTCTCCATTTGTAAAAAAAAATGCCTAATTTGATTACCTTGGCTTATCTTTAGAAGGCACCAAACTTTCCCACCCCCCTGAACAAATGTCCTGCTGTAGTATTCTCTAAATGATGTGCTTGTTTCTTATTAATCTATTTGTAATCTTGCCTGAAGAAGGAGCCTCTGTGCTCTGAAAGCTTGTAAACATATTATTTTCTGATTAGCCAATAAAGGTATCACTCCTAGAATTCTTCTGTCATCATTGGGCAGAAAAGTATTCACATTGGTTATTTTAAATTTTTGTGGAAATTCAAAAACTGAAAAGTGGGGCGTGCAATATTATTCGGCCCCTTTACTGTCAGTGCAGCAAACTCACTCCAGAAGTTCATTGTGGATCTCTGAATAATCCAATGTTGTTCTAAATGCCTAATGATGATAAATATAATCTACCTGTGTGTAATCAAGTCTCCATATAAATGCACCTGCTCTGCAATTGTCTCAGGGTTCAGTCTCCTTATAAATGCACCTGCTCTGCGATTGTCTCAGGGTTCTGTTTAAAGCACAGAGAGCATCATGAAGACCAAGGAACACAACAGGCAGGTCTGTGGTACTGTTGAGGAGAAGTTTAAAGCTGGATTTGGATACAAAATGATTTCCAAAACTATAAACATCCCATGGAGAACTGTGCAAGCGATCATATTGAAATGGAAGGAATATCATACCACTGCAAATCTACCAAGACCCGGCCGTCCCTCTAAACTTTCATCTCAAACAAGGAGATGCAGTCAAGAGGCCCACGATCACTCTGGACGAACTGCAGAGATCCACAGCTGAGGTGGAACAGTCGGAGCATAGCACAATCATTCTTACACTGCACAAATCTGGCCTTCATTGAAGACTGGCAAGAAGAAAGCCATTTCTCAAAGATATCCATACAAAGTGTTGTTTAAAGTTTGCAACAACCTACCTGGGAGACACACCAAACATGTGGAAGAAGGTGCTCTGGTCAGATGTAACCAAAAATCGAACCTTTTGGCAACAATACCAAACAATATGTTTGGCGTAATGGCAACATAGCTCATCACCCTGAACACACCATCCCCACTGTCAAACATGGTGGGGGCAGCATCATGGTTTGGGCCTGCTTTTCTTTAGCAGGAACAGGGAAGATGGGTAAAATTAATGGGAAGAAGGATGGAGCCAAATACAGGACCATTCTTGAAGAAAACCTGTTGGAGTCTGCAAAAGACCTGAGACTGGAACGGAGATTAGTCTTCCAACAAGACAATGATCCCAAACATAAAGCAAAATCTACAATGGAATTGTTCACAAATAAACGTATCCAGGTATTAGAATGGCCAAGTCAAAGTCCAGACCTCAATCCAATCAAGAATCTGTGGAAAGAGCTGAAAACTGCTGTTTACAAATGATCTCCATCAAACCTTACTGAGCTCGAGCTGTTTGCCAAGGAAGAATGGGCAAGAATTTCAGTCTCTCGATGTACAAAACTGATAGAGACATACCCCAAGCGACTTGCAGCTGTAGTTGCAGCAAAAGGTGGCGCAATAAAGTATTAAGTTAAAGGGGCCAAATAATATTGCACACCCGACTTTTCAGTTTTTCAAAAATTTACATTTGGTATCTTTGTGTTTGAAGCATGATATGTGGGAAAAGGTTGAAAAGTTCCAGGGGGCCGAATACTTTTGCAAGGCACTGTATATATATACTAGCTATTGAACCCGTTCTACGCCCGGGTGGCGAGCATTTATATTGGTATATGGTCTCCATCATGTGCTGCTGCCATCCTGCGCCCGTTCTGTCATGTGCTGCTGCCATCCTGCGCCCGTTCTGTCATGTGCTGCTGCCATCCTGCGCCCGTTCTTTCATGGGCTGCTGCCATCCTGCGCCCGTTCTGTCATGCGCTGCTGCCATCCTGCGCCCGTTCTATCATGCGCTGCTGCCATCCTGCGCCCGTTCTGTCATGTGCTGCTGCCATCCTGCGCCCGTTCTGTCATGTGCTGCTGCCATCCTGCGCCCGTTCTGTCATGCGCTGCTGCCATCCTGCACCCGTTCTGTCATGTGCTGCTGCCATCCTGCGCCCGTTCTGTCATGTGCTGCTGCCATCCTGCGCCCGTTCTGTCATGCGCTGCTGCCATCCTGCGCCCGTTCTGTCATAGGCTGCTGCCATCCTGCGCCCGTTCTGTCATGCGCTGCTGCCATCCTGCGCCCGTTCTGTCATGTGCTGCTGCCATCCTGCGCCCTTTCTGTCATGTGCTGCTGCCATCCTGCGCCCGTTCTGTCATGTGCTGCTCCCATCCTGCTGCCATCCTGCGCCCGTTATGTCATGCGCTGCTGCCATCCTGCGCCCGTTCTGTCATGTGCTGCTGCCATCCTGCGCCCGTTCTGTCATGTGCTGCTGCCATCCTGCGCCCGTTCTGTCATGTGCTGCTGCCATCCTGCGCCCGTTCTGTCATGCGCTGCTGCCATCCTGCGCCCGTTCTGTCATGCGCTGCTGCCATCCTGCGCCCGTTCTGTCATGTGCTGCTGCCATCCTGCGCCCGTTCTGTCATGTGCTGCTCCCATCCTGCTGCCATCCTGCGCCCGTTATGTCATGCGCTGCTGCCATCCTGCGCCCGTTCTGTCATGTGCTGCTGCCATCCTGCGCCCGTTCTGTCATGTGCTGCTCCCATCCTGCGCCCGTTCTGTCATGTGCTGCTGCCATCCTGCGCCCGTTCTGTCATGTGCTGCTGCCATCCTGCGCCCGTTCTGTCATGTGCTGCTGCCATCCTGCGCCCGTTCTGTCATGTGCTGCTGCCATCCTGCGCCCCTTATGTCATGCGCTGCTGCCATCCTGCGCCCGTTCTGTCATGCGCTGCTGCCATCCTGCGCCCGTTCTGTCATGTGCTGCTGCCATCCTGCCTCCGTTCTGTCATGTGCTGCTGCCATCCTGCGCCCGTTCTGTCATGTGCTGCTGCCATCCTGCGCCCGTTCTGTCATGTGCTGCTGCCATCCTGTGCCCGTTCTGTCATGCGCTGCTGCCATCCTGCGCCCGTTCTGTCATGTGCTGCTCCCATCCTGCGCCACTATTGTATTATATGCCCCCGTATGCTGCCATATAAAAAAAAAAAATACCATACTCACCTATCGTCCGGCTCCACTGCAGGTGTGTCTTCAAGAAAATGGCGCCGGAAAGCGCGGACTGCGCAGGCGCTGATTCCGGCAGCAGGAATCAGCGCCTGCGCAGTCCACACTCTCCGGCGCCATTTTCTTGAAGACACACCTGCAGTGGAGCCGGAGTGTGTCTTCAAGAAAATGGCGCCGGAAAGCGCGGACTGCGCAGGCGCCGATTCCGGCAGCAGGAATCGGCGCCTGCGCAGTCCGCGCTTTCCGGCGCCATTTTCTTCAACACACACTCCGGCTCCTCTGCCTGTGACTGGACTCTGTCACAGCAGAGGAGCCGGGAGACGGAGCCGCACGCAGCGCTGGAACGGAGGACAGGTGAATATACTTACCCTCCCTCCTGGCGCGTCCACGGTCCCTGACTCTCCGGTGGAGATCGCGGTATGCGTTCAGTGCTTACGCATACCGCGATCTCCTGGGAGCGTCACTCTGTGGGGGCCAGACTGCGCCGGCGCTTGCGCCTGCGCAGTCTATATAGGCTTCGGACAGAGTGACGCTCCCAGCGTTATATTATAGAATTATTGATAGATATATATATATATATATATATGTACAGTTAGGGCCAGAAATATTTGGACAGTGACACAAGTTTTGTTATTTTAGCTGTTTACAAAAACATGTTCAGAAATACAATTATATATATAATATGGGCTGAAAGTGCACACTCCCAGCTGCAATATGATAGTTTCCACATCCAAATCGGAGAAAGGGTTTAGGAATCATAGCTCTGTAATGCATAGCGTCCTCTTTTTCAAGGGACCAAAAGTAATTGGACAATGGACTCTAAGGGCTGCAATTAACTCTGAAGGCGTCTCCCTCGTTAACCTGTAATCAATCAAGTAGTTAAAAGGTCAGGGGTGGATTCCAGGTGTGTGGTTTTGCATTTGGAAGCTGTTGCTGTGAGCAGACAACATGCGGTCAAAGGAACTCTCAATTGAGGTGAAGCAGAACATCCTGAGGCTGAAAAAAAATAAAAAATCCATCAGAGAGATAGCAGACATGCTTGGAGTAGCAAAATCAACAGTTGGGTACATTCTGAGAAAAAAGGAATTGACTGGTGAGCTTGGGAACTCAAAAAGGCCTGGGCGTCCACGGATGACAACAGTGGTGGATGATCACCGCATACTTAATTTGGTGAAGAAGAACCCGTTCACAACATCAACTGAAGTCCAGAACACTCTCAGTGAAGTAGGTGTATCTGTCTCTAAGTCAACAGTAAAGAGAAAACTCCATGACAGTAAATACAAAGGGTTCACATCTAGATGCAAACCATTCATCAATAACAAAAATAGACAGGCCAGAGTTAAATTTGCAGAAAAACACCTCAAGAAGCCAGCTCAGTTCTGGAAAAGTATTCTATGGACAGATGAGACAAAGATCAACCTGTACCAGAATGATGGGAAGAAAAAAGTTTGGAGAAGAAAGGGAACGGCACATGATTCAAGGCACACCACATCCTCTGTAAAACATGGTGGAGGCAACGTGATGGCATGGGCATGCATGGCTTTCAATGGCACTGGGTCACTTGTGTTTATTGATGACATAAGAGCAGACAAGAGTAGCCGGATGAATTCTGAAGTGTACCGGGATATACTTTCAGCCCAGATTCAGCCAAATGCTGCAAAGTTGATTGGACGGCGCTTCATAGTACAGATGGACAATGACCCCAAGCATACAGCCAAAGCTACCCAGGAGTTCATGAGTGCCAAAGAGTGGAACATTCTGCAATGGCCAAGTCAATCTCCAGATCTAAACCCAATTGAGCATGCATTTCACTTGCTCAAATCCAGACTTAAGACGGAAAGACCCACAAACAAGCAAGACCTGAAGGCTGCGGCTGTAAAGGCCTGGCAAAGCATTAAGAAGGAGGAAACCCAGCGTTTGGTGATGTCCATGGGTTCCAGACTTAAGGCAGTGATTGCCTCCAAAGGATTTGCAACAAAATATTGAAAATAAAAATATTTTGTTTGGGTTATGTTTATTTGTCCAATTACTTTTGACCTCCTAAAATGTGGAGTGTTTGTAAAGAAATGTGTACAATTCCTACATTTTCTATCAGATATTTTTGTTCAACCCTTCAAATTAAACGTTACAATCTGCACTTGAATTCTGTTGTAGAGGTTTCATTTCAAATCCAATGTGGTGGCATGCAGAGCCCAACTCGCGAAAATTGTGTCACTGTCCAAATATTTCTGGCCCTAACTGTATATATATATATATATATATATATATATATATATATATATATTTCCTTTTTTTACTGTATTTTGTAGTAGCCTTAGGAGTCTTAAACCCACAATCATCTGAGCATTTAAACACAACATTACATAATACACAGCCACAGGCTGGCTTTCATATTAGTACTGTCATTACAGTTACTGTGGTTTGCTAAAAATGTCAATTCATCAGGGGCGTCAATAGGCAGACAGAGCAGCATGCCCCTATCCTTTCATTGTAAAGGCCGCTGACTTCGATTGACAGTGCCATGTAAAAGGCTAATAGCCACAGGCTCCTCTCCACTCCACTCATGGCTATTAATAAGCAGATAATAACAAGAATATTGCAGCCATTGTCTTTAGGCTAAAATGTGGTATTAGTTCTTGTGCTTGCGTAATAGACAGGGTGCTAACAAATGACATTCCATTCTGTCCTATGTCAGAAAAGGGTTATACCTGTTTGTATTGCATGCTGATAGCATTATATGTTGCTATATTATTTTAGTTGAGTTAGATACAATAGCTTGTGAGTTAGACTGTGTGCACACTACTACTGTTTATAACTAGTGATGAGCAAATATACTCGTTACTCGAGATTTCCCGAGCACGCTCGGGTGTCCTCCGAGTATTTTTTAGTGCACGGAGATTTAGTTTTCATTGCCTCAACTGAATGATTTAAAGCTTTTAGCCAGGCCGAGTACATAGTGGGGGTTGCCTGGTTGCTAGGGAATCCCCACATGTAATCAAGTAGGCTAGTAGCTGTAAATCATCCAGCTGCAGTGAAAAAACTAAATCTCCGAGCACTAAAAAATACTCAGAGGATACCCGAGCATGCTCGGGAAGTCTCGAGTAACGAGTATATTCGCTCATCACTATTTATAACCAAAGTTACAACACTCTACATTGGTCATTGTATGACAGATACCACTGGTGCCTGGTAGACTCTATAGACTTTTATAAAGGCGGTCTGGTACAATTGAGTTTTCAGTCATTTTGTCAGGCAATGTAGCTCTGCTAGTCTCTCTGTCACATCTGCCGTGACTGCCAATGAAGACACAACAAGCCTAAGGCCAATTTGAACAGATCAATGCTATCTTGTCAGTAGTAAAATTGGTCTAAATGCGCCAAGTTTATTTGGATTGTGCAAATTAATAATCCTCTGCCACTATCCCATTAAATCCTCTCTTTTTTACAATGTCTAAATTGAAAGCAAGGAATTCAATTTATTCTTAACAACAGTAAACGTGACTATAAACAAGCATATGCTTTTCAGAAAATCATGTGGAGAGATGGAGGAAATTAGCTCGAAACTATTATTCAAAGAAGGTCTCTCATGGAAAAACATCATTTCACCTCCGTTCTGGCAGCAATGTTGAAAATCAATTAAATTTTTAGTAATAAGTACAAAGCGAGTTCACAAGAGGCAGTTTTCTGCTTCATCTGTTTAATGAAATTCAAATTACTATCCCTTTGGAGTGTTATATATTATGTGCATAAATCCATTTTACATACAGTTTTATGTTTTCACAAACAATTAAATATGTGCAGCAAAAGACCAAGACAAAATATTGGGGACAAATATTTAGACTGAATATTAAATAATGATTTAATTTTGTTCCATCATCTATATTAATGAAGCTAAGATTGACAGGCTCTACACAAGCTGTAAAACAACTGAAGACCAATATATGGTGGAAATCATGGTGTCACGTTGCAGTATAGTAGTGTTAGTATATTATTTTGGGATGTTAGTAAACAGCTATACTTGCCTCCTTTCTTGGGTACTTCTTTATACTTCACTCTATCATTACTGTACAATAATGTCATCTACAATGACAATGCTTACCAACATCATCTTTTCAACTACTCTTTTACCAGAAAGTGTATTAAAAGGGGTCATCGCAAGTTCTTAAATGGCTTGAATTAGATGGCGTCAAATTATGCAAGATTTTAATTGACCTTATTTCTCTAACTGCTGCCATGCTCCTTCAATGAAAGCTTTTGGCCCCAATTCGTCATTTGCTTTTTTAAAGTTATTTTCCCTTTATGTCTTGTGGTCATGATGGTGCACACGATTCATGAATTTGCTTTGAACTATTTTTGCAACTTTTGGTGCAAAAAGTCACAAAAATTGTGTCAAAATTTGAGGAGTACTTGAAAATATGCCAGGGTAGGACTGTAGTTAAAAGGTGTAGTCAAGACTTTATGGAAAAATAAAAAATGTGTCTAACCACTAGGAATTTAATTAAGAAAAATGGTCTGAACTCAAAAAAGTAGGAAAGTTGCTGGTGGAGTGGGTTGTAATCCCCCAAACGTCTAAGAAGCAATGTCTACCACACTCTCAAAAATCAATTTTGCAAGATGATTACCTTAGGCTACGTTCACATTTGCATTGTGAGCCGCTGCGTCGGCGACGCAACGCACAACCCAAATAAAAACGCACCAAAACACACGGAAAAATGCTGCGTTTTGCGACGCATGCGTCGTTTTTTGCCGAAATTTGGACGCAAGAAAAATGCAACTTGTTGCGTGTTCTGTGCCCGACGCTTGCGGCAAAAATAACGCATACGTCGCACAACCCAGCACAACGCATATCCATGCGTCCCCCATGTTAAATATAGGGGCGCATGACGCATGCGTCGCCGCTGCGTCGCCCGACACAAACACGCAAAACGCTAATGTGAACGTAGCCTTAAGGGTAATTTTATTTAATAGTGTATATACATTAAAGCAAGGGGAAGCAGAACAATTGGTGACAAAAATTATAACGTTTCAACCTATCCCGGGTTTTTGTTAAAGTTTGCAGAATATCTAAAATGTAAAATAAAATTCAAATGGCAAATAGTACAGTATGTATAGTGTACATGAAAAAAGGAAAACAGAGTAATAGTATAAACAATAACTCCATACATGTATAACAAGTAATTAAGAAATAGTCATTGTATTTCAAACAAATTGGTGAATTTAATGCAGAGACCAGCAGAATAGATATAGAAGTATAAGAATATACTGTACATATGTGTGTGTAACCTTAATCATAACAGAAAATACACAAAGTGTAATAAAGTACATATAGTTTTCTTAAGGATAGGAAGCACAAAAATTGTATAGACATATATTCTGTATGAATATAATAAGAAAATACATTCAATTGGATAGGTATCATGTATAGCATCATATACAGCTCTGGCAAAAAATTAAGAGACCACTGCAAAATTTTCAGTTTCTCTGATTTTTCTCTTTGTAGGTATATTTTTGAGTAAAATGTAAATTGTTATTTTATTCTATAAACTACCAAAACCATGTCTCTGAATTTCCAACCAATAAATTTTGTTCTCATTTTCTGAAAATTAGAAATGGTCAAAATAACCAAAAAAATGCATTGCTTGTAGACCTCAAATAATGCAACAAACAAAAACAAAAACAAGTTCATAATCATTTAGAAACAACAATACTAATGTTTTAGGAAGAGTTCAGAAATCAATATTTAGTGGAATAACCATGATTTTTAATCACAGCTTTCATGCGTCTTGGCATGCTTTCCACCAGTCTTTCACACTGTTTTGGGTGACCATATGCCAATCCTGGTACAAAAAGTTAAGCAGTTCTTCTTTGTTTGATGGCTTGTGACTATCCATCTTCCTCTTGATAACATTCCAGAGGTTTTTAATGGGGTTCAGGTCTGGAGATTGGGCTGGCCATAACAGTGATTTGATGTGGTGGTTCTTCATCCACACCTTGATTGACCTAGCTGTGTGGCATGTCGCATTGTCCTGCTGGAAAAAACAGTTGTCAGAGTTGGGGAACATTGCCTGAGCAGAAGGAATCAACTGTTTTTACAGTATAAACTTGCACGCAGTTTGATTTATATGTCCTTTGCATAGATTAACCTGACCAATTCCAGCCTTGCTGAAGCATCTCCAGATCATTACCAATCCTCCACCAAATTTCACAGTGGGTGCAAGACACTGTGGCTTGTACGCCTCTCCAGGTTTCGGTTTAACCATTAGACAACCAGATGTTGGGCAAAGCTGAAAATTAGACTCATCAGAGAAGATTACCTTACTCCAATCCTCTATGGTCCAGTCCTTATGGTCTTTCGCAAACTTCAGCCTGGCTCTCCTTTGCTTCTCATTGATGAAAGGCTTTTTTCTAGCTTTACATTTCTTGAATCCTGCCTCTAGGAGCCTGTTACTAAGGGTACCGTCACACTATACGATTTACCTACGATCACGACCAGCGATATGACCTGGCCGTGATCGTAGGTAAATCGTAGTGTGGTCGCTGGGGAGCTGTCACACAGACAGCTCTCCAGCGACCAACGATGCCGAGGTCCCTGGGTAACCAGGGTAAACATCGGGTAACTAAGCGCAGGACCGCGCTTAGTTACCCGATGTTTACCCTGGTTACAAGCGTTAAACTAAAAAAAACAAACAGCACATACTTACATTCTGGTGTCCGTCAGGTCCCTTGCAGTCTCTGCTTCCCGCACTCAGTGACTGCCGGCCGTAAAGTGAAAGTGAAAGCACAGCCGCTGTGCTCTGCTTTCACTTTACGGCCGGCAGTCACAGTGCTGGAAGCAGAGACGGCAAGGGACCTGACGGACACCAGAATGTAAGTATGTGCTGTTTGTTTTTTTTTAGTTTAACGCTTGTAACCAGGGTAAACATCGGGTAACTAAGCGCGGTCCTGCGCTTAGTTACCCGATGTTTACCCTGGTTACAAGCTAACGCATCGCTGGATCGCATCGCTAGATCGCTAGATCGGTGTCACACACACCGATCTAGCGATGACAGCGGGAGATCCAGCGATGAAAGAAAGTTCTAAACGATCTGCTACGACGTACGATTCTCAGCAGGATCCCTGATCGCTGCTGCGTGTTAGACACAGCGATATCGTAACGATATCGCTGGAACCTCACGAATCGTACCGTCGTAGCGATCGAAATGTTATAGTGTGACGGTACCCTAACTGTTCTTGCCATTACTTCACCCCAGCTGCTATTTGCCATTCCTTTTGATGGTTGCTTCATGTCATCCTGCGGTTGCTGAGTGACATTTGAATAAGATGACAGTCATCCCAGTCAATGGAGAGTCGTTTTTGACCTCTGCTGGTCTGTAGCTTTGTTGTCCCCAATTTCAGCTGCTTGACCTTGTTGTAATGGACTGTCGTCTTAGAAATTGTAATGATGTAGGCAAGATGATGCTCACTGTGTCCCTTTGCTGGCAACGTCAGAAATGAGCCCTTCTTTTACTCACTCAAGACTTTTCTTTTCAACTCATTTGGCATGGTTAAAAGTTATTTTTTCATTCCTATTACTTTTGGCATATTACTAGCACTTGTTTTGCCATCCAGCTTGTCCTATTGCAAGAAGATTGTGAACACCACAGCAGTGTTTTTTATACTTTTCTTCATTAAATAAGATTTGGTTCAGGTGATCACGTAATCAGAAGCACATTAAGTAGAATGAGGTGTACTCTGGTTGGAATTCAACTGACGCTGGAATGCAATGGCTGTCAGACATGTAGAAAAGCTGATTTTTATAAAACTATGCAGCGGTCTCTTAATTTTTGCCAGAACTGTATAGTAACATATATAGTGGTACACCAGCTGAGGTACAAATGTAGGTGCCCAGAGAAAATCAAAACAGTGTATAAAACATCTAGAAAAGACTAAAACAAGGAAATACTACCTGAATGTGGTGTGTGAAGGTGTACACTTGTATGGCTGAGTGTTAGTGTGAGAATAAGGCAATAATACAGGACATATAAAGATCACAAAAAAAGATGAGGTGTACAAGCCCTCATCATACCTGGATATAGTCAGTTCAACTAGGGGGCAGCATATAGCAATGCAGGTGTATCTCCTGTCCTTGCAAAGTGTGCTGAGATAGAGTGAGGTGGTTTAAATCATAAGCCTCAGAGCACTTCCAACACCAGAAGGTCAACTGATGCATAGGTTTAGCCATGGTTCAGCCAGGTTCAGCCATGGACACCCTCAGGGGTGGATGAACTGTAGCCAGGGCCTTGGGCAGTTTAGAAGGTGTGGCCTCCAGGTACCCGATGTATCACATGGCATTTCACATGATCCCCTTTGATAAACACACAGGTTCTTTGGTGCACATATGTACACGGAAAATGACATAGATAGCATGTAATTTTTACCTTATGTACAGCACAAAACATATCATTGCGCTATTCACAATAGAGCATGGGTGGGAGACAAATTTTCCCAAGGGGCCACATGACAGACCGTGACCATTCTGGAGGCTGAAATAGGCTGAAATTAATTTTCCTCAATGTTAACACAATGCAAAAAAATAATTATTAATAATTGTATGACTTAATATAGAGCAGAATGAAGTATGCTGACATCCCCCTATATAAAGTATGACCCACCACACAGCCCCCACAATCAACAACCAAAGCAATCAACCTGTGACCGCTCTGTGTGGGTAAAGAACGGCATCATGCACAACAGGCATGTAAGTTGCAATTACCTGCTTGTTAGTGTTTAAGTACATTTTTCTTTTTATATAAAGTCATGGATATTGAAAATTGAGCCAGATTTTGCAACTTTGTGGAAAAGTCACAATTGATGAATCAGTCAAAAATATCTGAAATTGCTAAACTCCACCCACTAAGTGGAAAGCAAAGCAAAACAGACTAGCATATATAAAATATACTTTAGCATCTTTCCTACATCAAGCGTAATAATACGCCGAAGACGGACATCCTCCCTTTGATGTGAACTCTGGCGGTGAGCCCACAATTTTTTGGCACATGTCAGCTGTTTTGAACAGCTGACATGTGCCGCTAACATCCAAGGGAAGAATCGCAATCCTCCCGCGGCTGTTAATTCATTAAATGCTGCTGTCAAACTCTGACAGTTGCATTTAACATGCCTTTCTGGCAAGCACGCTGGAAATCCGTGACGTGATCAGGGATCAACGATGGGTTGGCATGACAACCAAAGGTCTCTTGTAGACTTCTATGATTGTCACTGCCGGATTGCTATGAGTGCAACCTAGTGATCAGCACTCATAGCAAGTAATTCTGCTACATTCAGGCAATCTGATCATTGCCTGTATGTAGCAGAGGCAATTGGGTTATGGCAGCTTCTAGTCTCCCATCAAGACTATTGAAGCATTCAAAAAGTAAAAAAAGTTTTTCAAAATATAAAAAAATAAAAAAAATATAAAAGTTCGAATCATCCCCCTTTCGCCCCATTCAAAATAAAACAATATCTGTACAGAGAGTTACTGCTGCTTCTTCAGCTCCTGCCATTAAAGTCAGTGCTGGTCAGCAACGAGCGGACTTCTCTGGGACTAAGTCCTTATTTGCGCACACAGAGCATGCCCAGGGCAAGATCTCCCGTTGGAGATCGAGGGTCATGTGCTCAGGCTCTGCAGCGCATTCCATTGGTCCTCTTGGCAGGTCTTGGAAGGGCAAAGTTTCTGCGGCCACTTCCTGTCCTGCAACTATAAAAACTGCGCATGACCGCACGGCCATGCGCTAGTGTACAATTATTATGTGTGTGTGTAGATGGATGTATGTCGATGGATCAAAGCTCCTAAGTATCCCTCCCTAGAGTTGTTGACTGCTCGCGGATGATGGTAGCTCTCTAGCGCCCGACTATCCATCTGCATGTTACACACATCACAGCGTCCTATAGCTGTGCCTGCCAGTGCGGCGCCGT
Source organism: Ranitomeya imitator (assembly GCF_032444005.1). Lineage (NCBI taxonomy): Eukaryota > Metazoa > Chordata > Amphibia > Anura > Dendrobatidae > Ranitomeya > Ranitomeya imitator. The sequence goes on along the minus strand of NC_091286.1, from coordinate 322,580,858 downwards.
GCGCTTGCCTTGCGCTTTCCATACCCAAGCCTGGGTGGTTAGTGGCGTCCGTCAGTGCGGCATCGCACGCACTCTTGTGCTCATTTATTACTAATAAGGTTCATTATACACCCAGTTGCGGTGTTGTGCCAGCAAGGGTCTAATCGGACTTCAATCCCTTTCGGGGTTAAGTTCGCTGACTACTTGCTCGCGCTCTATGTGCGGTACCGCGGTCCTGTGACTTAACAGGATCGCTTTCTTCACGTTGGGTGAGGTTTAACCCACGTGTTTATACTTTTAGTACCGCCATATAGTCTGTCATTCACTAGCAGCGGGTTTCGCCTGCACGGTGGACCCCGGACTGCGAACGCATCTATATCATCTTACTTGGTGCGTTCCGCCAGTCCTAACATTACACTAGCGCCAGGGTCTGGCTAGTGATGACAGACAAACAGCAATCCTTCCGGTATATCCAGCAGCTGGAGGGTAGGTTGGCGGCTCTCGAGAGCGCAACCTCAGCTGTGGATGTGACCGCAGTTGCTGTACAGGCTGCCAGCGTGCCTGCAGCAACTTTGTCCATTGCCACCCCTGTTCCGACATTTTCTCGCCTCCCGCTGCCAGAAAAATTTTCTGGTGATAGCAAATTTTGTAGGGGATTTGTGAGTCAGTGCTCTATTCATCTTGAGCTCCTGGCTGCACGCTTCCCCACAGAGCGGGCTAAGGTGGGATTTATTGTATCTCTATTGTCGGACAGGGCGTTGGAATGGGCTACGCCGCTGTGGGAGCGTGGCGATCATGTGGTGCAGAGTGCTCCGCTGTTTTTGAGCACTCTGAAACAGGTCTTTTTAGGACCTCAAGTCACCCATGATACTGCGCTCCAACTGCTGGCATTAACTCAGGGTGAGTCGTTGGTCAGTCATTTTGCCGTCCAATTCCGCACATTAGCATCTGAGCTGGAATGGTCGGATAAAGCTCTTATCCCCATATTTTGGTGGGGCTTGGCTGACCACGTAAAGGACGCTCTGGCCACTAGGGAGATTCCTACCACACTGGAGGAGTTAATAACAGTCTCCACTCGAATTGATCTCCGTTTTAACGAGCGGAGGTTAGAGCGAGCCCAGTGTAGGCAGAGGTTTCGGCTGTCTCCTACTTTCGCCAAACCTCTGGAATCTCCGGTCCTGGTTCCTGAGTCACATGAGGCCAGAGAAGGGTCACAAGCGGGATCTAAGTCCCGGACCGCTTGTGCACTCAGGGTCTGTCATGTTTGCCAGCAGTCAGGACATCTAGCCACCAGATGTCCTCAGCGGTCGAGGAAATGTCAGCGTCTAGTGGTCGTAGGTGGAGGTACACTAGACACGGCGACGTTTGCCTCTAAATTGTCCTTTAACCCCTTAGTGACAGAGCCAATTTGGTACTTAATGACCAGGCCAATTTTTGCAATTCTGACCACTGTCACTTTATGAGGTTATAACTCTGGAACGCTTCAACGGATCCCGCTGATTCTGAGATTGTTTTTTCGTGACATATTGTACTTCATGTTAGTGGTAACATTTCTTCGATATTACTTGAGATTATTTATGAAAAAAACTGAAATATGGCTAAAATTTTTAAAATTTGGCAATTTTCAAACTTTGTATTTTTATGCCCTTAAATCAGAGAGATATGTCACAAAAAATAGTTAATAAAAAACATTTCCCACATGTCTGCTTTACATCAACACAATTTTGGAAACAAAATTTTTTTTTGTTAGGGAGTTATAAGGGTTAAAAGTTGACCAGCAATTTCTCATTTTTACAACACCATTTTTTTTTAGGGACCACATCACATTTGAAGTCATTTTGAGGGGTCTATATGATAGAAAATAATGAAGTGTGACACCATTCTAAAAACTACACCCCTCAAGGTTCTCAAAACCACATTCAAGAAGTTTATTAACCCTTTACGTGCTTCACAGGAACTGAAACAATGTGGAAGGAAAAAATGAACATTTAACTTTTTTTTGCAAACATCTTAATTCAGAACCATTTTTTTTATTTTCACAAGTGTAAAAACAGAAATGTAACCATAAATTTTGTTATGCAATTTCTCCTGAATACGCCAATACCCCATATGTGGGGGTAAACCACTGTTAGGGCGCACCGCAGAACTTAGAAGTGAAGGAGCGCCGTTTGACTTTTTCAATGCAGAATTGGCTGGAATTGAGATCGGACACCATGTCACATTTAGAGAGCCCCTGATGTGCCTAAACAGTGGAAACTCCCCACAAGTGACACCATTTTGGAAACTAGACCCCTTAAGGAACTTATCTAGATGTGTGGTGAGCACTTTGAACCCCCAAGTGCTTCACAGAATTTTATAGCGTAGAGCCGTGAAAATAAAAAATCGCTTTTGTTTACACAAAAATGATCTTTTCGCCCACAAATTCTTATTTTCACAAGGGTAACAGGAGAAATTAGACCACAAAAGTTGTTGTGCGATTTCTCCTGAATACGTCGATACCCCATATGTGAGGGTAAACCACTGTTTGGGCGCACCGCAGAGCTTGGAAGTGAAGGAGCGCCATTTTACTTTTTCAATGTTGAATTGGCTGGAATTGAGATTGGACGCCATGTCGCGTTTGGAGAGCCCCTGATGTGCCTAAACAGTGGAAACCCCCCACAAGTGACACCATTTTGGAAACTAGACCCCTTAAGGAACTTATCTAGATGTGTGGCACGCACTTTGAACCCCCATGTGCTTCACAGAAGTTTATAACGTAGAGCCGTGAAAAAAAAAAAATCGCATTTTTTCTACAAAAATGATCTTTTTGCCCACAAATTTTTATTTTCACAAGGGTAACAGGAGAAATTAGACCACAAAAGTTGTTGTGCAATTTCTCCTGAGTACGCTGATACCCAATATGTGGGGGTAAACAACTGTTAGGGCGCACCGCAGAGCTTGGAAGAGAAGGAGTGCCGTTTTACTTTTTCAATGTAGAATTGGCTGGAATTGAGATTGGACGCCATGTCGCGTTTGGAGAGCCCCTGATGTGCCTAAACAGTGGAAACCCCCACAAGTGACACCATTTTGGAAACTAGACCCCTTAAGGAACTTATCTAGATGTGTGGCGAGCACTTTGAACCCCCATGTGCTTCACAGAAGTTTATAACGTAGAGCTGTGAAAAAAAAAAATTGCATTTTTTCTACAAAAATGATATTTTTGCCCACAAATTTTTATTTTCACAAGGGTAACAGGAGAAATTAGACCACGAAAGTTGTTGTGCAATTTCTCCTGAGTACGTCGATACCCAATATGTGGGGGTAAACCACTGTTTGGGCGCACCGCAGAGCTTGGAAGAGAAAGAGTGCCGTTTTACTTTTTCAATGTAGAATTGGCTGGAATTGAGATCGGACGCCATGTCGCGTTTGGAGAGCCCCTGATGTGCCTAAACAGTAGAAATCCCCCACAAGTGACCCCATTTTGGAAACTAGACCCCCCATGGAACTTATCTAGATGTGTGGTGAGAACCTTGAATGCCCAAGTGCTTCACAGAAGTTTATAATGCAGAGCCGTGAAAATAAAAAATATTTTTTTTTCCACAAAAAAGATTTTTTTAGCCACCAAATTTTTATTTTCACAAGGGTAACAGGAGAAATTGGACTGCAATAGTTGTTGTCCAATTTATCCCGAGTACGCTGATGCGCCATATGTGGGGGTAAACCACTGTTTGGGCGCACGGCAGAGCTCGGAAGGGAAGGAGCGCCTTTTTGGAATGCAGACTTTGATAGAATGGTCTGTGGGCATTATGTTGCGATTGCAGAGCCCCTGATCTACCTAAACTGTAGTAACCCCCCACAAGTGACCCCATTTTGGAAACTAGACCCCCCAAGGAACTTATCTAGATGTGTGGTGAGAACTTTGAATGCCCAAGTGCTTCACAGAAGTTTAGAATGCAGAGTCGTGAAAATAAAAAAAAATTTTTTTTTCACAAAAAAGATTTTGTAGCCCCCAAGTTATTATTTTCACAAGGGTAGCAAGAGAAATTGGACCCCAGAAGTTGTTGTTCAATTTATCCCGAGTACGCTGATGCCCCATATGTGGGGGTAACCCACTGTTTGGGCGCACGGCAGAGCTCAGAAGGGAGGGAGCACCATTTGACTTTTTGAGCGCAAAATTGGCTGTTGTGTTTGGAGACCCCCTGATGTACCTAAACAGTGGAAACCCCCCAATTCTAGCTCCAACCCTAACCCCAATACACCCCTAACCCTAATCCCAACCTCATCCATAATCCTAATCACTAACCCTAACCATAATCACAACCCTTACCCCAAAACAACCCTAATGTCAACCCTAACCATAACCCTAATCAAAACCCTAAATCCAACACACCCCTAATCCTAATCTCAACCCTAACCTCAAACCTAACCCTAATCCCAATACACCCCTAATCACAACCCTAACCTTAACCCTAATCCCAAACCTAACCCTAATCCCAAGCGTAACCCTAATGCCAACCCTAACCCTAATACCAACCCTAATCCAAACCCTAACCCTAATCCCAGCTCTAACCCTAACTTTAGCCCCAACCCTAGCACTAACTTTAGCCCCAACTCTAACCCTAGCCCTAGGGCTACTTTCACACTTGCGTCGTTTGGCATTCCGTCGCAATCCGTCGTTTTGGACAAGAAACGGATCCTGCAAATGTGCCCGCAGGATGCGTTTTTTGCCCATAGACTTGTATTGCCGACGGATCGTGACGGATGGCCACACGTCGCGTCCGTCGTGCACTGGATCAGTTGTGTTTTGGCGGAGCGTCGGCACAAAAAAACGTTCAATGAAACGTTTTTTTGTACGTCGCATCCGCCATTTCTGACCGCGCATGCGTGGCCGTAACTCCGCCCCCTCCTCCCCAGGACATAGATTGGGCAGCGGATGTGTTGAAAAACTACAGCTGCTGCCCACGTTGTGCACAATTTTCACAACGTGCGTCGGTATGTCGGGCCGACGCATTGCGACGGCCCCGTACCGACGTAAGTGTGAAAGAAGCCTAACCCTAAGTTTAGCCCCAACCCTAACCCTAAATTTAGCCCCAACCCTAACCCTAAATTTAGCCCAAACCCTAGCCCTAATCCTAGCCCTACCCCTAACCCTACCCCTAACCCTACCCCTAACCCTACCCCTAACCCTACCCCTAACCCTACCCCTACCCCTAACCCCTAACCCTAACCCTACCCCTAACCCTACCCCTAACCCTACCCCTAACCCTAACCCTAACCCTAACCCTAACCCTACCCCTAACCCTACCCCTAACCCTAACCCTAACCCTACCCCTAACCCTACCCCTAACCCTAACCCTACCCCTAACCCTAACCCTACCCCTAACCCTACCCCTAGCCCTAACCCTAACCCTACCCCTAATTTTAGCCCCAACTGCTGTTCTCCTGCCGGCCGGCAGATGGAGACAGATGGCGGGCGCACTGGGCATGCGTCCGCCATGTTCTGCTGCCGGCGGCCAGGAGGAGCAGCAAGAGGATCCAGGGACCTAGGTGAGTATGCTAGGGTCCCCGAATCCCCCTATTTTTCTGTCCTCTGATGTGCGATCACATCAGAGGACAGAGAATTACACTTTACTTTTTTTTTGCGGTCGCCGGTAAACAGTTAATTACCGGCGATCGCAAAACAGGGGTCGGTAATACCGACCCCGATCATGCTCTTTGGGGTCTCGGCTACCCCCGGCAGCCGAGACCCCAAAGATTCTCCCAGTGCCGGCCGGCGGGCGCACTGCGCATGCGCCCGCCATTTTGAAGATGGCGGCGCCCACCGGGAGACACGAGGAGCATCGGGCGAGCTAGGTGAGTATTGGGAACCACCTGGGACCCCTTTTCTCTGTCCTCCGATGTGCGATCACATCGGAGGACAGAGAAATTAAAAAGAGATCGCTTTTTTTTTTTTTTGCGATCGCCGGTAAACGGTTAATTACCGGCGATCGCAAATGCGGGGTGGGTTAAAAAAACCCCGAATCATGTTCTCTGGGGTCTCGGCTACCCTCGGCAGCCGAGACCCCGGAGAAAATCGGCCTCTGGGGGGCGCTATGGACTTTTTCCACAGCGCCGTTAATTAACGGCGCTGTGGTTTAAGTACCCTTAGCGGCCGCCGTTAAAAGGCGTATCGGCGGTCGCTAAGGGGTTAAGGGGACAATTACTATAGGCTCATTCTCCCACTCAGTAGAGCTCTGCGTGGATTCTGGGGTGGAGGGCAATTTTATGTCTTCTGCCTTCGCCCAACGTCACGCAATACCCCTGGTTATGCTAGCTCAACCAGTAACGGTACGAGTGGTGAATGGGTCGACACTGCCCTCACAGATAACACACCAGACCATCCCTTTTACTCTGTCCATGTCGCCATCTCATCAGGAGATTATTTCTCTGCTCGTCATACCAGAGGGAATTGATGAGATCCTGTTGGGAATACCTTGGCTACGGTACCACTCTCCTCATATCGAGTGGTCCTCAGGCAGAATTCTGGGATGGGGTGAATCTTGTGGGGGTAGGTGTCAGAGGGAGTGCGTTCAGGTTGCTACAACAGAGGTACCCGCAGATCTATCCTCTCTCCCCAAGCAGTATTGGTCTTATGCAGACGTGTTCTCCAAAAAGGCAGCGGAGACCCTTCCGCCCCATCGCCCCTATGACTGTCCTATTGACCTCTTGCCTGGTGCTGAGCCTCCCCGGGGTAGAGTCTATCCGCTATCTCTCCCGGAGACGGAGGCAATGTCACAGTACATCCAGGAAAATCTGGCAAGAGGGTTCATCAGGAAGTGAGTGTAACCTGCTGGGGCAGGATTCTTCTTCGTGCAGAAGAAGAATGGGGAATTGCGTCCATGCATAGACTACAGGGGTCTTAACGCCATCACCGTTAAGAATAAGTACCCTTTGCCTCTGATATCCGAGCTATTCGATAGGCTTCGGGGAGCAAGGGTATTTACTAAATTAGATCTGCGGGGTGCTTACAACCTGATTCGCATCCGTGAGGGGGACGAATGGAAGACGGCGTTTAACACCAGGGATGGGCACTATGAATATCTGGTGATGCCCTTCGGGCTCTGTAATGCCCCAGCCATTTTCCAAGACTTTGTGAACGATATCTTCCGGGATATGCTTTCCACCTCGGTCGTAGTCTATCTGGATGATATTCTCATCTACTCTCCAGATATTGACTCCCACCGGAGAGATGTTAGCAAAGTCTTCGACCTCCTACGGGCAAACTCTCTCTATGCCAAGTTGGAGAAGTGTATGTTTGAGCAGGAGTCCTTACCTTTCCTAGGCTACATCATCTCTGCCCAGGGATTGGCTATGGATCCTGCCAAACTACAGGCTGTGATGGACTGGCAGGAACCCCATTCTCTTAAAGCGGTGCAGCGCTTTATGGGATTCATCAATTATTATCGCCAGTTCATCCCGCACTTCTCAACTTTGGTAGCTCCCTTGGTTGCCCTCACCAAAAAGGGGGCGAATCCCAAATTGTGGTCTGAGGAGGTCTCCAAGGCCTTTATCTCTATAAAGTCACACTTCGCTAGCGCTCCCATTCTACATCGCCCCGATGTTGATAAGCCATTTATCATGGAGGTGGATGCCTCTTCTGTTGGTGCTGGAGCAGTCCTCTTCCAAAAGGATGCTCAAGGTCGGAAGCATCCATGCTTCTTTTTCTCCAAGACCTTCGCACCAGCAGAGAGGAATTATTCCATCGGGGACAGGGAGTTGCTAGCCATGAAGTTGGCTTTCTCGGAGTGGAGACATCTCTTGGAGGGAGCACGTTTTCCCTTCCAAGTCTTCACAAACCATAAAAATTTGGTGTACCTGCAGACAGCTCAGCGGTTGAATTCTCGCCAGGCCAGATGGTCCTTGTTCTTCTCCCGGTTTCATTTCACCCTCCATTTCCTTTCTGGGGAGAAGAACATTCGGGCCGACGCTCTCTCTCGCTCCGTTGTGTCATCTGCGGAGGAGGAGGAGGAGCCTCGGCTTATTGTCCCCACCGAGAGCTTGAGAACTGTGGCTCCGGTTTCGCTGGAGTCTGTGCCCCCGGGCAAGACTTTTGTTCCATCCAGTTTGCGACCGGAGGTTCTTTCTTGGGCGCACTTGTCCAGGGTGGGTGGACATTTTGGTACTAAAAGGACATCTGAGCTACTGGCGAGGACATACTGGTGGCAGCATATGGCCCGTGATGTCGCGGAGTATGTTTGGGCGTGTGTCTCTTGCGCCAGGAACAAGACTCCTCGGCAACGGCCAGCTTATTTGCTTTATCCTCTGCCTGTGGCGGACAGGCCCTGGGAGATGGTCGGGATGGACTTTGTGGTGGGCTTGCCCAAGTCTCGTAACTGCACCATTATCTGGGTGATCACCGACCATTTTTCCAAAATGGTGCATTTGGTGCCTCTTCCACGGCTACCATCTGCACGGGCGTTGGCTGTCTTGTTTATCAAGCATATCTTTCGCCTACACGGTATGCCAGACAAAATTGTTAGTGACCGGGGTCCCCAGTTTGCGTCTCGATTCTGGAGAGAGCTTTGTCGTCTACTCAGTATTGAGTTAAATCTCTCTTCGGCATATCATCCAGAGACGAATGGGTTGGTTGAAAGGGCCAACCAGACCTTGGTCACATATCTGCGACATTTTGTTTCTGCCAGGCAGGATGACTGGAAATCCTTGCTACCGTGGGCAGAGTTTGCACTTAATGCCGTAGCCGGCTCCACCGGTCAGACTCCATTCCTCTTAAATTACGGCCAGCATCCGCGTGTTCCTGTGCCCATGCCTGTGTCTTCCGCTGACTCCAGGGTGGCAGACTGGGCTGTGGAGGCACGGGACATTTGGGATCGCACGCAGGATGCCATTCGGGCCTCCAAGGAGAGAATGAGGTCCTCCGCCGATGTTCATCGGCGCCCCGCTCTGACCTTTGCCCCTGGCGACTTGGTGTGGCTCTCCGCCCGTAACATCAGGCTGCGAGTTGAGTCCACTAAGTTTGCTCCTCGCTACTTGGGTCCCTTCAAGGTTCTCGAACAGGTTAATCCCGTGGTCTACCGTTTGGCTCTTCTTCCACGCTTGGGTATCACCGACACCTTTCACGTATCCCTCTTGAAACCCGTATACATGTCCCGGTTTTCCGAGTCATCTGCCGGGACATCGGGTTCGTCTACGGACGATTATGAGGTGAACGCTATTTTGGGGTGCAAGGTGGTACGCGGCAAAAAGTTCTATTTGGTGGATTGGAAGGGTTATGGCCCTGAGGACAGGTCATGGGAACCTGCTGAAAACATTCGGGCCCCACAGCTCATTGCTGCCTTCGAGCGTAGCGAGGCCCAAGGAGGGGGGGGCCATGTTAGGTCTCGAGTTCCCACTTCTGCACAGGGGGAATCTCGGGCCGTCTCCGCTGCGGTCTCCCATTCCTATCCAGCCGCAGTGGAGTCTGCTCAGCAGGGACGTCGGTCCCAGCGTCTTGCTCGGTCTCGCTCTGTACAGAGAGTTACTGCTGCTTCTTCAGCTCCTGCCATTAAAGTCAGTGCTGGTCAGCAACGAGCGGACTTCTCTGGGACTAAGTCCTTATTTGCGCACACTGAGCATGCCCAGGGCAAGATCTCCCGTTGGAGATCGAGGGTCATGTGCTCAGGCTCTGCAGCGCATTCCATTGGTCCTCTTGGCAGGTCTTGGAAGGGCAAAGTTTCTGTGGCCACTTCCTGTCCTGCAACTATATAAACTGCGCATGACCGCACGGCCATGCGCTAGTGTACAATTATTATGTGTGTGTGTAGATGGATGTATGTCGATGGATGAAAGCTCCTAAGTATCCCTCCATAGAGTTGTTGACTGCTCGTGGATGATGGTAGCTCTCTAGCGCCCGACTATCCATCTGTATGTTACACACATCACAGCGTCCTATAGCTGTGCCTGCCAGTACGGCACCGTGCGCTTGCCTTGCGCTTTCCATACCCAAGCCTGGGTGGTTAGTGGCATCCGTCAGTGGGGCATCGCACGCACTCTTGTGCTCATTTATTACTAATAAGGTTCATTACACACCCAGTTGTGGTGTTGTGCCAGCAAGGGTCTAATCGGACTTCAATCCCTTTCGGGGTTAAGTTCGCTGACTACTTGCTCGCGCTCTATGTGCGGTACCGCGGTCCTGTGACTTAACAGGATCGCTTTCTTCACGTTGGGTGAGGTTTAACCCACGTGTTTATACTTTTAGTACCGCCATATAGTCTGTCATTCACTAGCAGCGGGTTTCGCCTGCACGGTGGACCCCGGACTGCGAACGCATCTATATCATCTTACTTGGTGCGTTCCGCCAGTCCTAACAGCACGTGACACGGTAAAACCAATGGTGTTGTCCAAAAGTACAACTCATCCTACAAAAAAAACAGCCTTCATATGGCCATTTTTACCAAAAAATAAAGAAAGTTATGGCTCTGGGAAGAAAGGGAGCCAAAAATGAAAATGCAAAACCAAAAATACCTCTCATTAAGGGGTAAAAAAAAGTTACAAACACAAAGCTAGAGAAAATAAGGTTCAAAAGCAATGATGAATTGGAGCAGTTTTCTTATATGATGTTGAACTTGTTTCTATGGAGCCCAGGCTCTAGAGCCAGAAGAAATGTGAGCAGAAGCTACACTCCAGGAGAGAGGTTAGCTCTTAACATACTAACCACCTCTCTCCACGCCATTGATTTCTATACAGCAGTATCTGCTCCTCTCCCTCTAGTACTCTGTTTTATCAAATGTCATGTTATTTCTATGTGTGAACATAGTGATGGCAGTGTATACTTAGAGCTAATCATTGGTAGTTGAATCTGTTGTTCTGAGTATTATAGTTCTACTAATATTACAGTTTTACTCTTCACCAGATCTATCACCCAAGGAGGAGAGCCATTCTTGTTAGAAATCGGGAAAAAAGGAAACTGCACTAATCTTAACTGCTCAATAGGCAACTTCAGAATATCCCTTTAAGTAAGTGGAATCTAAAAGAGGGTTATTGAATATGGACACTTTCATATATATATAATTGACTCAGTTTTTTCATTTTTTTGGTTTCTAAGAATTATAAGCACTTTTCCAAATCTATCAGTAAACTTGCTCTGACAACAGTTTTTGTAATTCTTCTGTATTTTCTTCTGATCTTCTAATGTGATTTATAACCTGTTCAAAGTTTCAGGTTCGATTTGGTCATAAATCTGCTTTGAAGATTATTCAGATTAGGAGAGTAAAGGGTTACACACCCTGCCATCAGATGAGCTCAGTGAAGTATTTGACTGCCAACTTTTTCTGAAGTATTTTTTTTACTGTATGATACATGTGAGTTGTCGAGGCCAAATGGTAAACACTATTAATAAAACCCTACTGCAAAAATATTTCTGAATCTTAACCCAAAATACTTGCATTTAAATAACTGTTCCACTGCAGGGGCTAAAGCAGAGCCAGTGTCAGTCAGTGCCAGGGAACCAGTTACAGCTGAGGCTATATATACTCAGAGTAGTGACTGAGCCCGCACTGGTGTCGCCCCTTAGACTGGAGCAGGAACACTGCTGGCCGGGAATAAAGTTCATTCTCTTCTTGCAGCGTTCTGGTAAGTGAAGGCACCAATCTGGTTAATCGCTATTAACCTGCAGATTAACTCCATATCTGAAGGCTAATAGCATTTTTTTCTGGTCACAGACTCTAATTAAAGCACTTCCATTAAAAAAAATGTTTCTGAAAGGCAGTCATCATATTATATAGCACTGTAAACATACAATTGCTAATTTTTCCTTTCTATCCAGTTAATTCGTCTCTTTCCCATTAGGTCTATAACATTATGTGATTAAAAACAGACTAGCTGAATCCTTCAAGCGCTATTTGGAAAGAGGAAATCTCTTTTCCTTGCATGAGTCATCATTAGAGCTACAATTATATGTCAGTGCAAAGTCTTTGGCAAGAAGGAGGAGCTGGGTCAGGAGTTGAAGAGGCTGATGACTCATGCAGGGACAAGATACTTCTACATAGATCTTGGAAGAATTTAGCTAGTCAGTTTCTAAACATGTGATGTCATAAACGAATATGGAAAACAGAAAAATTTACTGAGTAGAAAAGCAAAATGAACAACTGTAATTACACAGTGCTATATAATACAATATAATATAATAAGCTTAATATATTAGGAGGATATAAACTTTGATGGGAGTGCTTATTTACATATTATGTCATTATGATTTTCGTGTCTCGTTTGGCACTTTGTTTTTGTTTCTTGGCATCATTCTGCTTACCTATATCTGTCCCTCAGTGATATATTGATAGATATCATTGGGCCTATTTAACAATATTGGCAGATTTGACTGAATTTTTAAAGCGTTTCTAACAAAGTGTTTATATTTTAGTAATATTTTTTCTCTAGAAATTCAACAGCATAGTTAACCTTAAATAGAGTTCAAGGTGATCAAATTCGATGTACCAGAATTTCCTAAATATTTCAGTAATATTAAGTAAGTCCAGCAGCAGTACATGAGGCACAAATAAGGTGTTAAGTGTTTGAGATGCAAAAATGAAATTCATACCCGTTGGTTACAAACTCTTAATGCAAATATACAAAGGTATTCTCATTGCATTAATCATTTATCTACAAACTTTTTACCATCACCTCAATTAAAGATGGTTTTTCAGAAGACCTGGGGCGGTGGGTATATCTCTCAGAAAAACTAAATTCAAATAGTCATTCATCCACATAGTAACATGTAGAGCTGCGCCTTTTTCCTCCTTGCTCCTACAACTCAGCAACAGAATGAGCAGATCGGTTAATTAATCCAGTGTTCCTGAAGCTACTGGACATGATAATGTAGCTCTAGCTTCAGGTAAGCTCGGCACTCACCACCAATTCACAGGGTTCAAACTCCAGCCTGATAACTTATACCGACACTGACAGAGACTGCCTGCTTATTAAGAATGAATTTAGCAATGCTGGTATTCTTATTTATCATAATTTATAGTATTTTCTGCATATAATCTGTTCTTTTTTTCTACTCTTAATGAAAAGAACACTATTTCTTTGCAGGTCAGACTAATAATTTGCTCATATAAAATAGGAAATAATGCACCTGGAAGGAAATTAAATCCATTGAAGGAAAACCAGATCCAATTGTATTGCATGCTATTAGGAATGTTTTACCAGTTAATGCTATATGACAGCTATATCCGCCATGAGATATTGGTAAATTTATACTCCAGGAGAGACATATCTGGTATGCTGATCAGGCAGATACTCCTCATTGTTTACCACTTCATCACCTTGTAGACCTTGTAGGAGTAAAAGGAGACATGACTCTTAAGGTACCTTCACACTGACCAACTTCACAACGATATCGCTAGCGATCCGTGACGTTGCAGCGTCCTAGATAGCGATATCGTTGTGTTTGACACGCAGCAGCGATCTGGATCCTGCTGTGACATCGTTGGTCGGAGCGGAAAGTCCAGAACTTTATTTCGTCGCTGGATCTCCCGCAGACATCGCTGAATCGGCGTGTGTGATGCCGATTCAGCGATGTCTTCACTGGTAACCAGGGTAAACATCGGGTTACTAAGCGCAGGGCCACGCTTAGTAACCCGATGTTTACCCTGGTTACCAGTGTAAATGTAAAAAAAACAAACACTTCATACTTACATTCCGGTGTCTGTCGCGTCCCTTGGCGTTCTGCTTTCCTGCACTGTCAGCGCCGGCCAGCCGTAAAGCAGATTACAGCAGTGACGTCACTGCTGTGCTTTACGGCCGGCTGGCGCTCACAGTCAGTGCAGGAAGCAGAGTGACGGGGGACAGACACCGGAATGTAAGTATGTAGTGTTTGTTTTTCTTTACATTAGCACTGGTAACCAGAGTAAACATCGGGTTACTAAGCGTGGCCCTGCGCTTAGTAACCCGATGTTTACCCTGGTTACCAGGGGACTTCACATAGTTGGTCGCTGGAGAGCTGTCTGTGTGACAGCTCTCCATCGACCACACAGTGACGCTGCAGCGATCGGGATCGTTGTCTAGATCGCTGCAGCGTCGCTAAATGTGATGGTACCTTTAGAGTCTGTGCTGGGTGTCAGTTCTCATGGGTCCATGCAGGGCCATATTTATAATTGGGCACATGATGGCACTTGCCTAGGGCGGTAGGAATGATGGGGTGGCGCTTTACAGGGAAATTAAACATTCATTTTCTTTTAACGTTTTTGATTCTAAAGAAGTAATGACCTCTCAACCAGAAAAAAAATATTCCTTTTTTGTAGTCCACAACTGGTTTACTAATCACAAAATGATGCCTTTATTTCTGGAGAGAAAGCAGTGGCATTGTTTGGAAAGTGAAGAAGTTTTGGCTTGTTGTCATCATCCTTTTTAAAAAAAATGAGCCCTATTTTCACAGCTGTTTATTGAGGGTTCAAAAACATGAGCGAAGATGTTTCACTGCATTAGTATTATTGTCAAGCACTATGAAACACAGTGGGCAGCCAGATGTGTGGCTGCTGTGGCTGTACAGTGGCTGCAGCAGGAGCATCATGGTGGAGACTTAAAAAAGTTCTCCCATTAAAATGTTTAACCTGTTAATATATTGCAGTCATCATATCATACAGCACTGTGTACTTACAATTGCTCATTTTTCCCTTCTATCCAGCTAATTTTTCTGTTTCCCATTAGGTCTATGATATCACATAATTAAAAACTGACTAGCTGAATCCTTCTAAGCTCTATGTAGAAACAAGAGGTCACTTTTTCTTTATGATTCATATGTCATGGCCAAGGGGAATGGAGAAGCAGCTGGGTCAGTAGTTGAAGAGGGGAATGATTTTTGCAGGGACACTTCCTGTTTCTACATGGAGCAGAGAAAAGAGAAGAGAAGAATTAGCTAGGTAGAAAGACAAAATGAGCAATCATAAGTGCACAGTGCTATATAATATGCACTTTATTTGGAGGATACAATGTTTAATGGCAGTGCTTCTTAAAGATGGGGCAGACAAGGCGGTGATTGTCAGTTTAGAGCCAGCAGGGGCAGCTCTGGAAGCAGGCAGTACTAGAGTATAGAAGACAGTGAGTAAATGCCAGGCAGTCCATTGGCAATAGTGACAGCAGTATGGTGTAGATGACAGTCAACGGACAGGCAGCCAGACAATTAGTGTGGCAGATGTCATAATTTGCATCAGCTAATGGTGCACAAAAGTCTGTACTCATGGCTGTTTTATTTTGACAAATGTTACAATTTCCACGCTTGTGACAGATTACTTGGTCTGCTTAAATATGACAAATCCACTGGCCACACTGAATAATTTCTCTGGTCACAACAGTACTACCATTGCAAACAGGACCACTTCTGGCCTCTGGTCCAATTTGTTGACCAATAAATCCATGGGATCTGCCTAAGAGAGAAAACAGTCTAGGTACAACTAAACATGGCTGTTCAGATGGTAGTGTACATCTGTGTTTGCTCAAGTGTGTCAGGTTGTAGTAATAGCAGAAAAAACATCTGGCGTATTATATCAAACATACCGTAGGTATTGCTGCTGCTGCTGCCTCAGCTAATTGTTGTAGCCCTAATGGTAGCACGTTTGGGGAATGTTGTGTCTGCATGGATTGCAGATGGTCTGCTGTTAAGTCATGTTTTTCAGAGCAAGTAACTGATCCTGGTTGTAAACCAATTTGGAGTCCCTTTTGGAACCTGGAAAATATTTCTTCCATTTTGCTTTTATAGCCAGTGTCTAAAAGCAACAGTCAAACGTTGCTCATGTAAACCATACACCTATTCTCCCACAAGCATTGCTGCAAACAGATTGCCGTGACCACCAGCACGACTGAGGATACCAATGTTTCATTATCGCACCTTGTGTGCATCTTCTCCACTTCCACCTGCTTGTCCTTCTGTTCTTCCTCCAAATCCTGCATGTGACACAAAAAGTTTGGAGACACCTTCTCATTTAAAGGGAACCTGTCACCTGAATTTGGCGGGACTGGTTTTGGGTCATTTGGGCGGAGTTTTCGGGTGTTTGATTCACCCTTTCCTTACCCGCTGGCTGCATGCTGGCTGCAATATTGGATTGAAGTTCATTCTCTGTCCTCCATAGTACACGCCTGCACAAGGGAAGATTGCCTTGCGCAGACGTGTACTATGGAGGACAGAGAATGAACTTCAATCCAATATTGCAGTCAGCATGCAGCCAGCGAGTAAGGAAAGAGTGAATCAAACACCCGAAAACTCTGCCCATATGACCCAAAACCAGTCCCGCCAAATTCAGGTGACAGAGTCCCTTTAAAGATTTTTCTGTATTTTAATGACTATGAAAATTGTACTTTCACATTGAAGGCATCAAAACTATGAATTAACACATGTGGAATTATATACTTAACAAAACAGTGTGAAATAACTGAAATTATGTCTTATATTCTAGGTTCTTCAAAGTAGCCACTTTTTGCTTTGATGACTGCTTTGCACTCTCTTGGCATTCTCTGGATGAGCTTCAAGAGGTAGTCACTGGGAATGGTCTTCCAACAATCTTGAAGGAGTTCCCAGAGATGCTTAGCACTTGTTGGTCTTTTTGCCTTCAGTCTGCGGTCCAGCTCACCCCAAACCATCTCGATCGGGTTCAGGTCTGGTGACTGTGGAGGTCAGATCATCTAGCATAGCACCCCATCACTCTCCTTCTTGGTCAAATAGCCATTACAAGCCAGGAGGTGTGTTTGGGGTCATTGTCCTGTTGAAAAATAAATGATGGTCCAACTAAACGCAAACCGGAAGGAATAGCATACCGCTGCAAGATGCTGTGGTAGCCATGCTGGTTCAGTATGCCTTCAATTTTGAATAAATCCCCAACAGTATCACCAGCAAAGCACCCCCACCATCACACCTCCTCTTCCATGCTTCATGTTGGGAACCAGGTATGTAGAGTCCATCCGTTCACCTTTTCTGCGTTGCACAAAGACACGGTGGTTGGAACCAAAGATCTCAAATTTGGACTCATCAGACCAAAGCACAGATTTCCACTGGTCTAATGGTCCAATCCTTGTGTTCTTTAGCCCAAACAAGTCCCTTCTACTTGTTTCCTGTATTTAGCAGTGGTTTCCTAGCAGCTATTTTACCATGAAGGCCTGCTGCACAAAGTCTCCTCTTAACAGTTGTTGTAGAGATGTGTCTACTGCTAGAACTCTGTGTGGCATTGACCTGGTCTCTAATCTGAGCTGCTGTTAACCTGCAATTTCTGAGGCTGGTGACTCGGATAAACTTATCCTCAGAAGCAGAGGTGACTCTTGGTCTTCCTTTCCTGGGGCGGTCCTCATGTGAGCCAGTGACTTTGTAGTGCTTGATGGTTTTTGCCACTGCACTTGGGGACATTTTCAAAGTTTTCCCAATTTTTTGGACTGACTGACCTTCATTTCTTAAAGTAATGATGGCCACTCGTTTCTCTTTACTTAGCTGCTTTTTTCTTGCCATAACACAAATTCTAACAGTCTATTCAGTAGCACTATCAGCTGTGTTTCCACCAGACTTCTGCACAACACAACTGACGGTCCTAACACCATTTATAAGGCAAGAAATTCCACTTATTAAACCTGACAGTCATCAAAGCAAAAGGTGGCTACTTTGAAGAACCTAGAATATAAGACATGATTTCAGTTGTTTCACACTTTGTTGTTAAGTATAAAATTCCACATGTGTTAATTCATAGTTTTGATGCCTTCAATGTGAAAGTACAATTTTCATAGTCATGAAAATACAGAAAAATCTTTAAATGAGAAGGTGTGTCCAATCTTTTGGTCTGTACTGTATGACCTATTGAAATGGGCTGCCATTTTTCTGGTCATAACTACCACCTTTCTCATGCATGTATGCTTGTGAAAGAAATCTTCCACTATTAAATTCAGGGTGTGGGCCATGCATGGAGAGTGGGTTATTTTACCTGAGTATAAGTCAACCAGAATGTCATTCACAACAATTCCAAGTGGCAGTTCACGGACAGTCAGCCAGTGAGCCAGTTATTTTTTGATGCACAGCAGCAACGCTTCCTCGTTGTGGCTTTTCTCCCCCAGGCTGTCAAGCTGTAAAACTACTTGGCAGCACATTGTCATGAATGAGTGAATAAAAAGAGGGCGATGTGTAGAATCAACGATGATGGTGATCAAGTCAAGTCATTAGACCTAATACTATCTAATAGACCTGACAGAATAACAAATCTGCAGGTGGTTGGGCATCTAGGAAATAGCGACCACAATATTGTACAGTTTCACCTGTCTTTCACTAGGGGGACTTGTCAGGGAGTCACAAAAACACTGAACTTTAGGAAGGCAAAGTTTGAACAGCTTAGAGATGCCCTTAATCTGGTAGACTGGGACAATATCCTCAGAAATAAGAATACAGATAATAAATGGAAAATGTTTAAGAACATCCTAAATAGGCAGTGTAAGCGGTTTATACCTTGTGGGAATAAAAGGACTAGAAATAGGAAAAACCCAATGTGGCTAAACAAAGAAGTAAGACAGGCAATTAACAGTAAAAAGAAAGCATTTGCACTACTAAAGCAGGATGGCACCATTGAAGCTCTAAAAAACTATAGGGAGAAAAATACTTTATCTAAAAAACTAATTAAAGCTGCCAAAAAGGAAACAGAGAAGCACATTGCTAAGGAGAGTAAAACTAATCCCAAACTGTTCTTCAACTATATCAATAGTAAAAGAATAAAAACTGAAAATGTAGGCCCCTTAAAAAATAGTGAGGAAAGAATGGTTGTAGATGACGAGGAAAAAGCTAACATATTAAACACCTTCTTCTCCACGGTATTCACGGTGGAAAATGAAATGCTAGGTGAAATCCCAAGAAACAATGAAAACCCTATATTAAGGGTCACCAATCTAACCCAAGAAGAGGTGCGAAACCGGCTAAATAAGATTAAAATAGATAAATCTCCGGGTCCGGATGGCATACACCCACGAGTACTAAGAGAACTAAGTAATGTAATAGATAAACCATTATTTCTTATTTTTAGGGACTCTATAGCGACAGGGTCTGTTCCGCAGGACTGGCGCATAGCAAATGTGGTGCCAATATTCAAAAAGGGCTCTAAAAGTGAACCTGGAAATTATAGGCCAGTAAGTCTAACCTCTATTGTTGGTAAAATATTTGAAGGGTTTCTGAGGGATGTTATTCTGGATTATCTCAATGAGAATAACTGTTTAACTCCATATCAGCATGGCTTTATGAGAAATCGCTCCTGTCAAACCAATCTAATCAGTTTTTATGAAGAGGTAAGCTATAGGCTGGACCACGGTGAGTCATTGGACGTGGTATATCTCGATTTTTCCAAAGCGTTTGATACCGTGCCGCACAAGAGGTTGGTACACAAAATGAGAATGCTTGGTCTGGGGGAAAATGTGTGTAAATGGGTTAGTAATTGGCTTAGTGATAGAAAGCAGAGGGTGGTTATAAATGGTATAGTCTCTAACTGGGTCGCTGTGACCAGTGGGGTACCGCAGGGGTCAGTATTGGGACCTGTTCTCTTCAACATATTCATTAATGATCTGGTAGAAGGTTTACACAGTAAAATATCGATATTTGCAGATGATACAAAACTATGTAAAGCAGTTAATACAAGAGAAGATAGTATTCTGCTACAGATGGATCTGGATAAGTTGGAAACTTGGGCTGAAAGGTGGCAGATGAGGTTTAACAATGATAAATGTAAGGTTATACACATGGGAAGAAGGAATCAATATCACCATTACACACTGAATGGGAAACCACTGGGTAAATCTGACAGGGAGAATGACTTGGGGATCCTAGTTAATGATAAACTTACCTGGAGCAGCCAGTGCCAGGCAGCAGCTGCCAAGGCAAACAGGATCATGGGGTGCATTAAAAGAGGTCTGGATGCACATGATGAGAGCATTATACTGCCTCTGTACAAATCCCTAGTTAGACCGCACATGGAGTACTGTGTCCAGTTTTGGGCACCGGTGCTCAGGAAGGATATAATGGAACTAGAGAGAGTACAAAGGAGGGCAACAAAATTAATAAAGGGGATGGGAGAACTACAATACCCAGATAGATTAGCGAAATTAGGATTATTTAGTCTAGAAAAAAGACGACTGAGGGGCGATCTACTAACCATGTATAAGTATATAAGGGGACAATACAAATATTTCGCTGAGGATCTGTTTATACCAAGGAAGGTGACGGGCACAAGGGGGCATTCTTTGCGTCTGGAGGAGAGAAGGTTTTTCCACCAACATAGAAGAGGATTCTTTACTGTTAGGGCAGTGAGAATCTGGAATTGCTTGCCTGAGGAGGTGGTGATGGTGAACTCAGTCGAGGGGTTCAAGAGAGGCCTGGATGTCTTCCTGGAGCAGAACAATATTGTATCATACAATTATTAGGTTCTGTAGAAGGACGTAGAACTGGGGATTTATTATGATGGAATATAGGCTGAACTGGATGGACAAATATCTTTTTTCGGCCTTACTAACTATGTTACTATGTTACTATGTTACTATGTTGGTTGGGCAATAACTGGAGGGGGTGTAGGGGAGACCGATAGCTGCCACCTGGAGTGCTGCATGAGTGCTCCTGGGCTTAGGGAGCTACATTTCATTGAATTTATCATGAATACACAGATATACCACTCTATATTGCAAGAGAAAATGATACTATCACTCTGTGCTCTTGGTAGACGTGCACTTTTCCTGCATGAGAGTGATCCAAAAACACACATCTGTTGCATGTCAGAAGAACGGGATAAAAGTGATTCAGTGTGTGTTGCAGTGACCAGTGTTACAGCCAGGGGGTGCTGTGTGTGCGCTTCAAGATGCGCTTGGAGGCATAAATGTGATGAAACAGTGACTGGCAGAGTTGTGAATGGTTGATATGTGTCGCAAAGGAGGTCTGCGTGGTAAGTCTAATGCAATGTTGTTGTTCTGGGACCTGTAGTCCCTCAAGAGTTTGTCTAGTTATGAAGGGAAAATACCAAAAAACAAAACCTTCACAAAAAGGGCCAACAAATATATATCAAAGGTACAAACTTTATTAGATATACATAAAAAGAATAAAACAGGGCAGTAGCCACCAGTGCAGCAGCAAAGGTGGGACTCACTCGGGGGTAACCTCAATACTAACAGCATATACGATAATAATAAAAGGTAAACAAAAAAGAACTCTCCAAAAGGTATAGAGAATAACAATAAATGCAATATAAATAGCCATGCAAACAATAAGTGCATTAATATGTGCAATAGTAGGTACAAAATGAGATGCTAGTAAGTACTAACATAAACATGAGAATATATCGCTAGACCATTAGGACACAGCACATGTAGCCATAGTATAAGTAAAAGGTATAGTTACCATGTAGGAGCACCCGGGGACCCACCACACCCGACGCGCGTTTCGCAATTGCAATTGCGCGTCGGGTGTGGTGAGTCCCCGGGTGCTCCTACATGGTAACTATACCTTTTACTTATACTATGGCTACATGTGCTGTGTCCTAATGGTCTAGCGATATATTCTCATGTTTATGTTAGTACTTACTAGCATCTTATTTTGTACCTACTATTGCACATATTAATGCACTTATTGTTTGCATGGCTATTTATATTGCATTTATTGTTATTCTCTATACCTTTTGGAGAGTTCTTTTTTGTTTACCTTTTATTATTATCGTATATGCTGTTAGTATTGAGGTTGCCCCCGAGTGAGTCCCACCTTTGCTGCTGCACTGGTGGCTACTGCCCTGTTTTATTCTTTTTATGTATATCTAATAAAGTTTGTACCTTTGATATATATTTGTTGGCCCTTTTTGTGAAGGTTTTGTTTTTTGGTATTTTCTATTTTTCCTTCATGGTCCAGTTAGGGATATTATTTGGTGTTTCTAGTTATGAAGGGAGACTTACTAGGCTAGTTATGTGAGATGGGCGGGACAAACTAGCCACACACCAAACTCCCACCCAGGGGAGTGGTTAAAAGGTATATAATGTGACCAGGGTGTGGGTCACATGTTTCCTGTGTTTGGATCTGAGTGGTCCAAGTGCAAGGCCCTGGAAGCCTGTGTTGCAAATCCAGGGAATTCCTGAATAGCACATGATTGGGCTTTGGCACTGAGTGGCCTGTGTGCTGTAGGTCCTGGATGGTGGTCAGTGTTGGAGTCTCCTGGGAGTGAAGACGTCCTGGAAGCACCTAGAGACTGTACACCTACAGAGCCAGGGACAGCTTCTGTGTTGGTGAAGCCAGGACTGACATGGAGTCAACCGGTGGAGCAGGAGCTCCTAAGAGGTAACCCCTGGTATGGGGAAAAGAACTGTGTGCGCTAACATAGGACAGTTGCTGAACTGTGCAGTCACCCGGTGACTGGAGAGATACAGGCTTGAATAATGAATGATTTGTAAAGCCATATATGATGAAGTAAAGCACTATGTGAGGTCTGTGATATGTAACATGGCCTACAGTGGTTTATGCTGAGAGTATAATAAACCACATGGACTGTTTATGTGAAATACCGTGCCTGTCTATGATTATTCTGCTGCCAAGCGAGTGTCCCCCAGGACACGTAGTGGGTGAAACGCTACAAGTGGTAAACTATGTTTTCTGATCTGAACCCACCCAAAATACCTATGGGGAATTCTGAAGCGAAAAGTTGATCATCACCCTCCACACAGGATCCAGGCTCTAAAAGAGGCTGTTCTTGAAGAATGGAAAAAGATAGATGTTGCAATATGTCTGATGTTTGATTTGGGTTGTATTAATTTTTAATCAACTAATTTGAGTAAAACTGAAGATTTTGTAATGAAAGTTACCGTAAACTTACCTGATTATAAGATGCACCTAAATTTAGAGGAGGAAAAGAAAAAAATATTTTGAGCCAAATATTGTGCTGAAACAATTATGGAATTTGTGGATGACACACAGTTATGTGGTATCTATGGATGACACAGTGTTGCAGGGGATCTGGGATGACGCACTGTTTTGTGGGATCCACAGATGACACACTTATAGGGGATTTCAGGATGATGCATTGTTATGTGGGATCTATGGATGACACTGATCTGGGGATGGTGCACTGTAATGGGTGATCTGTGGGTGATGCACTGTTATGAGAGATCTGCAAATGACACTGTTATGGGAGATACAGTGCTTAAACAATGTTTACAGCATACTAAATTTGACTACAGCTCCCTTCATCTTTCAGAATACACCTACCATGTAAGTACTGCATGGTCTGAATGCATTCTTAAGGATGACAGGTGTTAGTGTATTGGATTACTTCTCCCTTGCCTCTTCCACCTATATCATCATGTCCACCCCTTCTCCACTTGGATATACGTCTCCTTGTTCTAGATTTCCAGTTTTCATTTTGTTTATTCTAGCTTGTTTAAACCCTTTAATGACAGCCGATACTCTTTAAAATGGCAGCCATTAAGGGGCCTTAATCCCTCATTCACTCATTTAAAATGCTAATCAGGAACAAGGGGAGAGATGAGATGAGATCCTGGAGAATATGATCAGGGCTAGTTTTCCCAATTCCCGATCACGTAAAAAAGTGTGTCCACTATTACTAAGTACTAAGTACTTGCAAGTACTTTCCGTTTCAGGAAAGCATCCACTATGTATTTCCTTTAAGTAGAGGGCTTTTCGGTCTCTTTCGTCCCGCTACATTTAGCCCAACTTGGGTCTCTCCCTAAGGTGGCTAGCATATATATATATCGCTTGCTCACTGAGCCCCACCCCATACAGCCAACCAATTCTAGCCCTGTGCTGATGAGGGCCTAAAGCCCGAAACACGTGTCCACAGGTAGGAATTGGTTGGCTGTGTAAATTTAGAAACTAATCCGCAGCATTGCACGCTTGGCGGTTCCAAGCGCTGTGGATTAGACTGGTGTGGAAAGAGATGATTTGCATAGCTCCGTCTACTGCAAAGGATTCTGGGTAAACCTGCTATTCTTTGTATTATGCTGCTTGCAAGTACTTTCCGTTTCAGGAAAGCATCCACTATGTATTGCCTTTAAGTAGAGGGCTTTTCGGTCTCTTTCGTCCCGCTACATTTAGCCCAACTTGGGTCTCTCCCTAAGGTGGCTAGCATATATGTATAGCTTGCTCACCGAGCCCCACTCCATACAGCCAACCAATTCCAGCCCTGTGCTGATGAGGGCCTAAAGCCCGAAACACGTGTCCACAGGTAGGAATTGGTTGGCTGTGTAAATTTAGAAACTAATCCGCAGCATTGCACGCTTGGCGGTTCCAAGCGCTGTGGATTAGACTGGGGTGGAAAGAGATGATTTGCATAGCTCCGCCTACTGCAAAGGATTCTTGGTAAACCTGCTATTCTTTGTATTATGCTGCTTGCAAGTACTTTCCGTTTCAGGAAAGCATCCACTATGTATTTCCTTTAAGTAGAGGGCTTTTCGGTCTCTTTCGTCCCGCTACATTTAGCCCAACTTGGGTCTCTCCCTAAGGTGGCTAGCATATATGTATCGCTTGCTCACCGAGCCCCACTCAATACATCCAACCAATTCCAGCCCTGTGCTGATGAGGGCCTAAAGCCCGAAACAAGTGTCCACAGGTAGGAATTGGTTGGCTGTCTAAATTTAGAAACTAATCCGCAGCATTGCACGCTTGGCGGTTCCAAGCGCTGTGGATTAGACTGGGGTGGAAAGAGATGATTTGCATAGCTCCGCCTACTGCAAAGGATTCTGGGTAAACCTGCTATTCTTTGTATTATGCTGCTTGCAAGTACTTTCCGTTTCAGGAAAGCATCCACTATGTATTTCCTTTAAGTAGAGGGCTTTTCGGTCTCTTTCGTCCCGCCATATTTAGCCCAACTTGGGTGTCTCCCTAAGGTGGCTAGCATATATGTATCGCTTGCTCACCGAGCCCCACTCCATACAGCCAACCAATTCCAGCCCTGTGCTGATGAGGGCCTAAAGCCCGAAACATGTGTCCACAGGTAGGAATTGGTTGGCTGTGTAAATTTAGAAACTAATCCGCAGCATTGCACGCTTGGCGGTTCCAAGCGCTGTGGATTAGACTGGGGTGGAAAGAGATGATTTGCATAGCTCCGCCTACTGCAAAGGATTCTGGGTAAACCTGCTACTCTTTGTATTATGCTGCTTGCAAGTACTTTCCGTTTCAGGAAAGCATCCACTATGTATTTCCTTTAACCCCTTAAGCCCCGAGGGTGGTTTGCACGTTAATGACCGGGCCAATTTTTACAATTCTGACCACTGTCCCTTTATGAGGTTATAACTCTGGAACGCTTCAACGGATCTTGGGGATTCTGACTTTGTTTTCTCGTGACGTATTGTACTTCATGTTAGTGGTAAAATTTATTCGATATAACTTGCGTTTATTTGTGAAAAAAACAGAAATTTGGCGAAAATTTAGAAAATTTCGCAATTTTCCAAATTTGAATTTTTATACCCTTAAATCACAGAGATATGTCATGCAAAATACTTAATAGGTAACATTTCCCACATGTCTACTTTACATCAGCACAATTTTGGAACCAAAATTTTTTTTGTTAGGGAGTTATAAGGGTTAAAATTTGACCAGCAATTTCTCATTTTTGCAACACCATTTTTTTTTTAGGGACCACATCTCATTTGAAGTCATTTTGAGCGGTCTACATGATAGAAAATAACCAAGTGTGACACCATTCTAAAAACTGCACCCCTCAAGGTGCTCAAAACCACATTCAAGAAGTTTATTAACCCTTCAGGTGTTTTACAGGAATTTTTGGAATGTTTAAATAAAAATAAACATTTAACTTTTTTTCACACAAAATTTATTTCAGCTCCAATTTGTTTTATTTTACCAAGGGTAACAGGAGAAAATGGATCCCAAAAGTTGTTGTACAATTTGTCCTGAGTACGTTGATATCCCATATGTGGGGATAAACCACTGTTTGGGCGCATGGCAGAGCTCGGAAGGAAAGGAGCGCCATTTGACTTTTGAATGCAAAATTGACTGGGATTGAGATGGGACGCCATGTTGCGTTTGGAGAGCCCCTGATGTGCCTAAACATTGAAACCCCCCACAAGTGACACCATTTTGGAAAGTAGACCCCTTAAGGAACTTATCTAGATGTGTGGTGAGCACTTTGACCCACCAAGTGCTTCATAGAAGTTTATAATGCAGAGCCGTAAAAATAAAAAATCATATTTTTTCACAAAAATGATTTTTTTGCCCCCAATTTTTTATTTTCCCAAGGGTAAGAGAAGAAATTAGACCACAAAAGTTGTTGTGCAATTTGTCCTGAGTACGCTGATACCCCATATGTGGGTGTATACCATTGTTTGGGCGCATGGCAGAGCTCGGAAGGGAAGGAGTGCCATTTGACTTTTCAATGCAAAATTGACTGGAATTGAGATGGGACGCCATGTTGTGTTTGGAGAGCCCCTGATGTGCCTAAACATTGAAACCACCCAAAAGTGACACCAGTTTGGAAAGTAGACCCCCTAAGGAACTTATCTAGATGTGTTTTGAGAGCTTTGAGCCCCCAAGTGTTTCACTACAGTTTATAACGCAGAGCCGTGAAAATAAAAATTATTTTTTTTTTTCACAAAAATGATTTTTTAGTCCCCAGTTTTGTATTATCACAAGGGTAACAGGATAAATTGGACCCCAAATGTTGTTGTCCAATTTGTCCTGAGTACGCTGATACCCCATATGTTGGGGGGAAGCACTGTTTGGGCGCATGGCAGAGCTCGGAAGGGAAGGAGCGCCATTTGGAATACAGACTTAGATGGATTGGTCTGCAGGCGTCACGTTGCATTTGCAGAGCCCCTGATGTACCCAAACAGTAGAAACCGCCCACAAGTGACCCCATATTGGAAAGTAGACCCCCCAAGGAACTTATCTAGATGTGTTGTGAGAACTTTGAACCCCCAAGTTTTTCACTACAGTTTATAACGCAGAGCCGTGAAAATAAAAATTCTTCATTTTTATCACAAAAATGATTTTTTAGTCCCCAGTTTTGTATTTTCACAAGCGTAACAGGATAAATTGGACCCCAAAAGTTGTTGTCCAATTTGTCCTGAGTACACTGATACCCTATATGTGGGTGTACACCATTGTTTGGGCGCATGGCAGAGCTCGGAAGGGAAGGAGTGCCATTTGACTTTTCAATGCAAAATTGACTGGAATTGAGATGGGACGCCATGTTGCATTTGGAGAGCCCCTGATGTGCCTAAACATTGAAACCACCAAAAAGTGACACCATTTTGGAAAGTAGACCCCCTAAGGAACTTATCTAGATGTGTTTTGAGAGCTTTGAGCCCCCAAGTGTTTCACTACAGTTTATAACGCAGAGCCGTGAAAATAAAAATTCTTTTTTTTTTTCACAAAAATGATTTTTTAGTCCCCAGTTTTGTATTTTCACAAGGGTAACAGGATAAATTGGACCCCAAAAGTTGTTGTCCAATTTGTCCTGAGTACGCTGATACCCCATATGTGGGGGGGAAGCACTGTTTGGGCGCATGGCAGAGCTCGGAAGGGAAGGAGCGCCATTTGGAATACAGACTTAGATGGATTGGTCTGCAGGCGTCACGTTGCATTTGCAGAGCCCCTGATGTACCCAAACAGTAGAAACCCCCCACAAGTGACCCCATATTGGAAACTAGACCCCCTAAGGAACTTATCTAGATGTGTTGTGAGAACTTTGAACCCCCAAGTTTTTCACTACAGTTTATAACGCAGAGCCGTGAAAATAAAAATTCTTTTTTTTTCACAAAAATGATTTTTTAGTCCCCAGTTTTGTATTTTCTCAAGGGTAACAGGATAAATTGGACCCCAAAAGTTTTTGTCCAATTTGTCCTGAGTACGCTGATACCCCATATGTTGGGGTAAACCCCTGTTTGGGCGCACCGGAGAGCTCAGAAGGGAAGGAGCACTGTTTTGCTTTTTCAAAGCAGAATTGGCTGGAATTGAGATCGGACGCCATGTCGTGTTTGGAGAGCCCCTGATGTGCCTGAACAGTGGAAACTCCCCAATTCTACCTGAAACCCTAACCCTAACACACCCATAACCCTAATCCCAACGGTAACCCTAATCACACCCCTAACCCTGACACACCCCTAATTCTAATCCCAACCCTAATCCCAACCGTAAATATAATCCAAACCCTAATCCTAACTTTAGCCCCAACCCTAACCCTAACTTTAGCCCCAACCCTAACCCTAACCCTAACTTTAGCTCCAACCCTAACCCCAACCCTAACCCTAGCCCCAACCCTAACCCTAGCCCTAACACTAGCCCTAACCCTAGCCCTAACCCTAGCCCTAACCCTAGCCCCAACCCTAGCCCCAACCCTAGCCCCAACCCTAACCCTAACCCTAGCCCTAACCCTAGCCCCAACCCCAACCCTAGCCCCAACCCTAGCCCTAACCCTAGCCCTAGCCCTAACCCTAGCCCTAACCCTAGCCCTAACCCTAGCCCTAACCCTAGCCCTGATGGGAAAATGGAAATAAATACATTTTTTTGATTTTATTATTTTTCCCTAAGTAAGGGGGTGATGAAGGGGGGTTTGATTTACTTTTATAGCATTTTTTATATCGGATTTTTATGATTGGCAGCCGTCACACACTAAAATACGCTTTTTTTTATAGCAAAAAAGTTTTTGCGTCTCCACATTTTGAGACCTATAATATTTCATATTTTGGTCCACAGAGTCATGTGAGGTCTTGTTTTTTGCGGGACGAGTTGACGTTTTTATTGGTAACATTTTTGGACACGTGACAGTTTTTGATCACTTTTTATTCCGATTTTTGTGAGGCAGAATGACCAAAAACCAGCTATTCATGAATTTCTTTTGGGGGAGGCGTTTATACCGTTCCGCGTTTGGTAAAGTGGATGAAGCAGTTTTATTCGTCGGGTCAGTACGATTACAGTGATACCTCATTTATATCATTTTTTAATGTTTTGGCGCTTTTATACGATAAAAGCTATTTTATAGAAAAAATAATTATTTTGGCATCGCTTTATTCTCAGGACTATAACTTTTTTATTTTTTTGCTTATTATGCTTTGTGGCAGCTCGTTTTTTGCGGGACAAGATGACGTTTTCAGCGGTATCATGATTATTTATATTCGTCTTTTTGATCGCGTGTTATTCCACTTTTTGTTCGGCGGTATGATAATAAAGCGTTGTTTTTTGGCTCGTTTTTTTTTTTTTTTTTTACGGTGTTCACTGAAGGGGTTAACTAGTGGGACAGTTTTATAGGTCGGGTCGTTACGGACGCGGCAATACTAAATATGTGTACATTTATTGTTTTTTTTTTAAGATAAAGAAATGTATTTATGGGAATAATACTTTTTTTATTTATTTATTTAGTAATTTTTTTTTTTTTTTTACACATGTGGAAATTTTTTTTTTCACTTTTTTACTTTGTCCCAGGGGGGGACATCACAGATCGCCGATCTTACAGTTTGCACAGCACTCTGTAAGATCGGCGATCTCATTCATTGCTGCAGCGTTACCAAGTGCCTGCAGGCGACCCGGAAGTGCTCCCTGCAGGACCCATATGCAGCCCCGCGGCCATTTTGGATCCGGGGACTGCAGGGAGAAGACGCTCGGTACACGGTGAGTACATCACCGTGTACCGATCGTCTCAGGGAAGCCCGCAGGGAGCCCCCTCCCTGCGCGATGCTTCTCTGTACCGCCGGCACATCGCGATCATGTTTGATCGCGGTGTGCCGGGGGCTAATGTGCCGGGAGCGGTCCGTGACCGCTCCTGGCACATAGTGCCGGATGTCAGCTGCGATAGTCAGCTGGGGTTTAGGCTGGGGTGGAAAGAGATGATTTGCATAGCTCTGCCTACTGCACAGGATTCTGAGTAAACCTGCTATTCTTTGTATTATGCTGCTTGCAAGTACTTTCCGTTTCAGGAAAGCATCCACTATGTATCCACGATTAAAAACATTTCTTTCTTTTCTGACATGATATACATATCAGAGGAGAGAGAATTGAGGTCCCCAAGCACCCCTGGTACCTCCGCCAATCCCCGATCCCTCCAGCTCTTTCCATGGCCCTCCATCAACTCTTTCTAAAAAAGCAAATGGCAGGTGCATGCGCAGTGCTCCCACCGATATCTGCCGGCCAGAACCCAGCAACAGCAGGGATTTTTCTTATTGGTTCATTTTGATCACTGTGATAAAACCTATCAGTGTTCAAAAGCCAATAATTAGTAAGTCAGCCCCCCCTGTGTCATCTCCTTTCAGGTTACATTTTTTGTTTTATAATTTTTATTTGTTTCATTCGATGCCATTAGTGTTAGCGTTGAGGGGTTGGGTTAGGTTAGGGTTGGGTTAGGATAGGGTTATGGTTGGGCTAAGGCTAGGGTTAGGGTAGGCCTAGGGCTAGGGTAAGGGTTTAGTATTAGGGTTAATTCAAACGTTAAAAAAAATGATGATGCAATGATGACTAGTATTGAGCACAAGTGCTCACTTCTTGAGTTTGCATCGTGGTTGGTCAAGCACATGCGATACTTGGTGCATACCCAAGCACCTCGATGCAAACTTGAGGTGAGCACTTGCACTCAACATTAATAACTATATGTTTAATATGTTGACCTAATGTTATCAAATTCTGTGTAGTACCTTTTGGTTAAAAATCCTCACTATACCCCTGCAGAAAATCCTTGAGGGGTGTAGTTTCCAAAATGCCATCACTTGTGGGGGCATATCAGTGGCTTTCCAAACACAACATGGTGTCTTCTCTCAGCTGTAGCGCAGGGCAGTTTTAGGTTTTGTGTGTATACACCCAGGCCTGTGATAGTACTGTGCGTACAAACACATTTTTCTACTCTTATGCAGCTATGTCTCTGACAGAATTCTTGGGAAGAAAACATTTTTCTACTCTTATGCACCCTTATAGTTTTGTGCGTTCAAAACATTTTTTATACTCTTATACTCCAATGTCTCTGATAGTATTGTGCGTTACAACACATTTTCTAATCTGCAAACATGTTTGTGGGAGTACTTTGCCTAAAAAACACTTAAAAAATGAGGAGAGCATGAAATAAGGGACATGGATGTGTCCATCAAGGTCATATTTTTTGTGATCTTGTACTGTTTCTTGTTGTGTCATATTAGTATCATCTGCTGTAAATAAGTGTTCATTCTGGTCCAAACATCCCTTCCAGTTTTTATCTGGATGGCTTTTAACATACATTTTTCGACAGATTCATGTTTTCATGATGATGTAGTGAGAAATTTATTTACTTCCACAGCGCTTTACAGACATTATCATCACTGTTCCCATTGGGGCTCACAATCTATATTCCCCATCAGTATGTCTTTGGACTGTGGGTGGAAACCAGATTACCTGGAGGAAACCCACACAAACATAGGGATAACATAAACTCCTTGCAGATGTTGTCCTTGATGGGATGTGAACCCAGGGCCCCAGCACTGCAAAGCTGCAGTGCTAGCCACTTAGCCACCATGCAGGCAAAACAAACTCATTTAATGACCATTCGCAGTTTCACTGTACCGATCGTGTGTTCGCGGTTGTAGTGGGAGACTTTACTGCTTAGGATTAATACTTTTGGAACCCCAACAGTAAGGGGAAGAGGAAAGGAAGAGGAGCAGGCAAAATATACAGTAAAGGAGCAGTCAGAGAGGTAGGAGGAGAAACAGGAGAAAATGGAATCTTTGAAACAGATAAAGCAAAGCATAGTGAAGAGGAGCTGATGATCTACAGAGTCAAAAGCTGCAGTGAAATCCAGGAGAATTAGCAGGGAGTAGTGAGTATTAGATTTAGCTGTTGGTAGATCATTAGAGACTTTAGTGAGGGCAATTTCAGTATAGTGTAAAGAGCGGAAACCAGATTGTGAAGGGTCAAGAAGAGAGTTATCTGAGAGATAGCAGATTAGACGGGACCAAGTGTTCCAGGAGTTTAGAAATGAAAAGAATATCAGAGACAGGTCTGCAGTTAGCAGCACAGTTCTGGTTGAGTGACAGTTTTTTTTAGTAATGGGTGTATACCGGCGTTGTCACGACCAGGGGCTCCTTCCCTGTCCCTAACACTAGGGACCCTTGTTCGTCCTGTTCCCCAAGATACTTTTGAAGATGCTGAGGCCATGTACCTTGCCTTAGCTCCTGAATCCACCCTCAGTCTCTACCCTTCCCCCACCCAGAGAAGATGGGAGTAGCAGCATACCGTTATAAACCAACCAGACTAACAATACAAACAGGGGTAACAAAAAATATCAAACATATAAATATACACACATAAATAACAGATGGATGCACCAGTGAGTGGAGGATGGGGTAAAACCAAAGAGGGAGAAGAAGTGGAATGATCACACACTCAAAAGTTACAGATAAATCCACCAAATGCCTTTCTCCAATAACCACCAGCAACAACCTCCAGCCATACAGCAAAAGCTAGCTCTGACAATGAGTGCCAGCCAGGACTCAGTTTATAGAGGAGTTGAAAGTGGCTAACAGTACACAGCTGAGAGCCTTAGTTCTAGGAGCTCTCAACAGAGCAGATTAACCCATGCACTGTCCAAAGAAATTTACACCATTTAATAAGAAGGTGAAGTGCTTCTAATCAGTGCAGGAGTAGGAGAAATCAGACGCTGTTGTCTTCTGGCTCCACTCTGACACGGTAAACCTGTGACAGGCGTAACTGAGGTGGGATAGATGCCAGACGAGAGACTAAATATTTTAGTTAGGTGGCAGCGGGGGAAAGGAACTGAAGGAGATTTGAAGGAATAGCGTCCCTGATGCAGGTAGTAGGGCGAGGAGATGCAAGGATTCTATTTACTTCTTCAGTGACCAGTTCAAAGACACAAAGTGAGCTAGATACAATGAAGGAGGGATGGCAACACATAATATTAGGGTATTGGGAGAAAATATTCTGTCGGATGCGGTCAATTTTTCCTCTGAAATAATTGGCCATATTGTCAGTGCTGAGGTCAGTGGCGTGGTCCTGCACTCTTGGATTGAGGAGAGAATGAAAAGTATCAAAAAGTCATTTAGGATTATTGTATAGTGCAGTGATAAGGATGTTGAAGTAGGTTTGTTTGGATAGATGAAGGGAAGAGTTGCATGTTTAAGCATAAACTCACAATGAATGAAATCTTTGGCAAGATTGGATTTTCTCCACAGATGTTCAATGCACCTGGAGCACCGCTGGAGAAAACGGGTGTGCTAGAGTTGCTGCCATCTGTGCCAAATTGGTCTATGTGTAGGAGATGCAGCTTCATCCCAAGCACTCTGCATTATTTCATTATACTGTTTCATTGCAAAGTCAGGATATGAAAGAGAGGAGATTGGGGCCAATGATGACTACAAAGTCTTTACAAGTTTCTGGGAGTTAATGGCACGTATATTTTTGTAAGTGTGGAAAGTGAGAGTTTCCTGAGAGGGGTGCAAATTTTGACAGAGATAGAAACAAGGTTGTAGTCAAGAGATATATGAAAAATAAGGGAAGGGGGGAAGGGAATATTCAGCTCACCAAGTGTGGAAATGTGAAGCCTCCATCAAAAGCAAAGAGGTGCGCGGACTCCAGACCGGCAGCTGGGCAACAGTCAAAAAGAAAAAGGAAGGGGTTACAGCATCCGCCTTAATGTATAAGGTAAAACATGACTTTTAATAATGAAGATGAAAATGGTAAGAACAAAAGCATAGTGGTAAAAATGGGATGGAAAAAGGGGTCCAAATAAGGAGGAGTGGAGGAATTAAAGGGGGACACGGGTTTACTAATTTTGAGCTTAGGGCTCTTAGTCCTGACAATGGATGTGTGAAAATCCATTGTATACATAAACAACAGGAAGAGAAAGGAACAAATCATGCAAATTATGTAATTACACGTGAGCCAATCATTATTTGTATACAAATGTATCTGTACATATGACTGCACTCAGAAAAAACACCAAAGATCAGCTGTAAGAGAGAGGGAACATGCAACCAAGAATTCCATAAAGATGCAATAGACAAATGTGAACAATATTCGAATAATAATTATAATTGGAGCATTATTAGCAATCTTAACACATAACAACCGCATATACTTCTAATACTAATGCACATTTTTACTAAAACAGCAACCAGTGTATGAGAAGTGTCTATAATAAATTCTGGTAAATCATATAAGAAAAAGTGAAAATGAGGTTTGCATAAGTTGAATTTGCGAGGTGTAAAAAGATGATAAATTAGTAACCACAGCCGCAGGCAATACACATATGAAAAAGTACTATGTCCTGATAATCACAACGAAAACCCTGTTGGAATCCTTGTTGGAAACACCATGGTGCTTCATACCTCAAAGAACAGATCGGCCCGGTCCTCGCCATGCAGTAAGTCACAAGAGTGACCTGCATCTGCGGACGGACCTGTGTGAAAAGTAGCACACGGAAAAGAAAAATTTTTTCCATAAATCGAGAGGAAAAGAGCAGAATTTATTACAGATACCGCTCATATGCCGGTTGCTGTTTTAGTAAAAATGTGCATTAGTAATTGGACCACATAGGTTGTTATGTGTAAAGATTGCTAAAAACGCTCCAATCATAATTATTTTTCGAATATGGTTCACATTTGTTTATTGCATCTTTATGGAATTCTGGGTTACATGTTTCCTCTCTCGTATATCTGATCTTTGGTGTTTTTTTCTGAATGCAGTCATATGGACAGATACATTTCTATACAATTAATGATTGGCCCATGTGTAATTGCATCATGTGCTTGATTTGTTCCTTCCTCTTCCTGTTGTCTATATATACAACTAGCTGGTGGCCCGATTCTAATGCATCGGGTGTTCTAGAATATGTATGTATGTACGCCGCCGTGAGTGGGGGTTAAATTCCATGCCAATATCACTTATTAGTTGGGCTCGGCTGGCCGATCAGCGAAGTTTGGTTCAAATCTGGCACCAATTCGCGGCCGGACTGTGCCTGTCACTGATTGGTCGCGGTCGGCCGGGCACGACCAATGACCAAATCGGTGTTTAAATCCCGTGCCAATATCACTGATTGGTCTCGCACAGCTGGCCGCGACCAATCAGCGATATTGGCACGGGATTTAAACACTGCTTCAGTGATTGGTCGCCCCCCGCCGTGTGCAACCAATCAGTGAAGCGTGGTTTAAATCCCACGTGAATTCGCGGCTGGACTGCGTCTGTCGCTGATTGGTCGTAGGATGTCGGGGGTTCGGGGTGCAGGATATAGTACAGCCACGAAGTACATAACACAGCCATGTAGTATAAAGCACAGCCCATAGTATATAGCACAGCCACATAGTATATAGCAGCCACGTAGTATATAACACAGCCACATAGTATATAGCACAGCCACGTAGTATATAGCACAGCCAAATAGTATATAGCAGCCACATAGTATATAGCACAGCCATGTAAATAATTAGAACAGAGCCACATATAAGTCCAAAAACGGACAGAAAAACTCCCACATAATATGTATATCATCTGAAAAAGGAGTCACAGAACTGCCATATAAGGTATAAAAGGTAACAATATTTATTAATCAATATAACAATAAAATGTTTAGATAAAATGCAGAAACATCAGTCATGATAAGGTAACTATGTGAATAGCGGATACAGGTAACAAACACCACATAACATACCTAAAATCAATGACTGAAGGTCACAGGTTCACAAGACAAAATGTATAATGAATGTATCCACATGATAAATCCCACTGGGGACTTCCTAGCGATAGCAAATCTACAAACAAGTAAAGGACTGGACCTCACCCATATTAGTCGTGGTGTGTATGTGGCAACGCCAGCCCCTACGTGCGTTTTGCGTAGGCTTCTTCGGGGGGCTGTCATGCCATGTAGTATATAGCACAGCCACGTAGTATATAGCACAGTCACGTAGTATATAGCACAGCCACATAGTATATAGCACAGCAACGTAGTATATAACACAACTCATGTAGTATATAGCACAGCCCATGTAGTATATAACAGCCACGTAGTATATAGCACAGCCACATAGTATATAGCAGCCACATAGTATATAGCAGCCACATAGAATATAGCACAGCTACGTAGTATATAGCAGCCACATAGTATATAGCACAGCCGCGTAGTATAGAGCACAGCTACATAGTATATAGCACAGCCACGTAGTATATACTTTAGCACAGCCACGTAGTATATAGTACAGCCACATAATATATAGCACAGCCATGTAGGATGTAACACAGCCCATGTAGTATATAGCACAGCCCACGCAGTGTATAACACAGCCACGTAGTATATAGCACAGCCACATAGCATATAGCACAGCCACATAGTATTTAGCACAGCCACATAGTATATAACACAGCCCACGTACTATATAACACAGACAGCCACATAGTACATAGCATAGCCACGTAGTATATAGCATAGCCACGTTTTGTAAAGCATAGCCATGTAGTATATCGCACAGCCACGTAGTATACAGCACAGCCATGTAGTATATAGCAGAGCCACGTAGTATATAGCACAGCCACGTAGTATATAGCAGCCACGTAGTATATAGCACAGCCACGTATTATATAGCACAGCAATGTAGTACATACTGTAGTACAGCCACATAGTATATAGCACAGCCACATAGTATATAGCACAGCCACATAGGATATAACACAGCCCACATAATATATAGCACAGCCTACGTAGTATATAGCACAGCCCACGCAGTATATAGCACAGCCACGTAGTATATAGCACAGCCACATAGTATATAGCACAGCCACGTAGTAAATAGCACAGCCACGTAGTATATAACACAGCCCACGTACTATATAACACAGACAGCCACGTAGTATATAGCATAGCCACGTAGTATATAGCATAGCCACACAGTACATAGTACAGCTACGTAGTATGCAGCACAGCGATGTAGTATATAGCACAGCAACGTAGTATATAGCACAGCCACGTAGTATATAGAACAGCCACGTAGTAGGGAGCACAGCCACGTAGAATATAGAAGCCACATAGCATATGGCAGCCATGTAGTATATAACACAGCCCACACAGTAAATAACACAGCCCACACAGTATATAACTCTGCCCACATAGTATATATCAGTCACGCAGTATATAACATAGCCCACGTAGTATACAGCAGTGTGGGCACCATATGTCTGTTAAAAAAAATTAAAATAAAAAATATTTATACACTCACCCTCCGGCGTCCACCGATGCGCGCGGAAGCTGGCCGCAGCCTCGCCGCTCGCGCATCGGTGGACACCGGAGGGTGAGAATTAGGGTTGAGCGACCTTGACCTTTTTAGAGTCAAGTCGTGTTTCGCGAAACCCGACTATCTTAGAAGTCGAGTCGAGTGGAATCGGCCGATTATCGCGAAAAGTCGGGTATCGCCCGAAACACGAAACCCAATGCAAGTCAATGGGGGAGCATAGTCGGCAGTGAGTGGAGGCCAGGAAAACACCTACACTGCCCATTTTAATGGCAAAAACATCCATTCTTGTTACAGAAGCTTGTCAATCGTAATTTACCTTATAATAATTGGAAGGCATTTGAAATTGGGGGTCATTTGGCTAAAGTTGTGGGGGGTAGGGCTGGTTCAAGTAATTAGTGGACCCAGTAAATCTGTGGAGCAGGGAGAGGTAAGTATTTCAACTTTGCAAGTGCTGTGATCCTGAGCAAGCAGGAGTAGCAATGCAGTGTAGTTTCCAACAACTACTAAACGAGAGCATTAAGATCGAAGCAATGGCGAGGAAACCTGGGGAACACCTTGGAGTGGAACACACCATCTCTCTACACCCCATACCCATTTTGTAGGCCTAATGCAGTGTAGTTTCCAACAACTACTAAACGAGAGCCTGAAGATAGAAGCTCAGGAAAGGCAACCTGGAGAACACCTTGGAGTGAACACACCGTCTCTACACCCCATACACAATTTGTAGGCCTAATGCAGTGTAGTTTTCTACAACTACTAAACGAGAGTCGGAAGACCGAAGAAATGTGGATGAAACCTGGGGAACACCTTGGAGTGGAACACACCATCTCTCTACACCCCATACCAATTTTGTATGCCTAATGCAGTGTAGTTTCCAACAACTACTAAACGAGAGCCTGAAGATAGAAGCTCAGGAAAGGCAACCTGGAGAACACCTTGGAGTGGAACACACCATCTCTCTACACCCCATACCCAATTTGTAGGCCTAATGCAGTGTAGTTTCCAACAACTACTAAACGAGAGCATTAAGATCGAAGCAATGGCGAGGAAACCTGGGGAACACCTTGGAGTGGAACACACCATCTCTCTACACCCCATACCCAATTTGTAGGCCTAATGCAGTGTAGTTTCCAACAACTACTAAACGAGAGCATTAAGATCGAAGCAATGGCGAGGAAACCTGGGGAACACCTTGGAGTGGAACACACCATCTCTCTACACCCCATACCCATTTTGTAGGCCTAATGCGGTGTAGTTTTCTACAACTACTAAACGAGAGTCGGAAGACCGAAGCAATGTGGACGAAACCTGGGGCACACCTTGGGGCGGCAGACACCGTTAGTAGGCCCTACCAAAGTTGTACCCCCAATGCAGTTTTAAAATTCCTAGAGGCTGAAAACAAGACTATTGACGCTCAGCTTTTTTCAAAGGAACACAGCTGAATTGAGTGGCACAGACAGACACAGGTAGTAGGCCTTAAACCAAAAATGTGGCTCACTGCAGCTTAAAAAAGGTTACAGGGGTACACAAGCAGCATTGCTCTGGGCAGTGGAGGACAATTTCAATAGTGGACCGCAGACAGACTTTGTACGCCTACTATTAAAAAAAGGATGCTCTATGCAATAAAAAATAGGTTCCAGGGGTACACGGGCAGCAGTGGTCTGGTCAGTGTAGGAGTAGTAGAAAGAAGGGACCGCAGACAGGCTTCGAAGACCTAACATAACAAAATAGGGCTGTTGGCAATTTAAAATTGGTTCCAGGGGTTCACGGGCAGCAGTAGAATGGTCAGAGGAGGCCTTCTGGAAGGAGGGACCGCAGACAGGCTTTGAAGGCCTAACATAATATAAATTGGGCTGTAGGCAATTTAAAATTGGTTCCATGGGTACACGGGCAGCAGTAGAATGGTCAGTGGAGGCCTAGTGGAAGGAGAGACCGCAGACAGGCTTCGAAGGCCTAACATAATAAAATTGGGCTGTAGGCAATTTAAAATTGGTTCCAGGGGTACACGGGCAGCAATGGTCTGGTCAGTGGAGTAGTAGTAGTAGAAAGAAGGGACCGCAGACAGGCTTCGAAGGCCTAACATAACAAAATAGGGCTGTTGGCAATTTAAAATTGGTTCCAGGGGTACACGGGCAGCAGTAGAATGGTCAGTGTAGTAGTAGAAAGAACGGGCCGCAGACAGGCTTTGAAGGCCTAACATAATAAAATTGGAAGGCTGTAGGCACTTTATAATTGGTTCCGGGGGTACACGGGAAGCAGTGGTCTGGTCAGTGGAGGCCTAGTGGAAGGAGGGACCGCAGACAGGCTTCGAAGGCCTAACATAAAAAAATTGGGCTGTAGGCAATTTAAAATTGGTTCCAGGGGTACACGGGCAGCAGTAGACAGGTCAGTGGAGGCCTAGTGGAAGGAGGGACCGCAGACAGGCTTCGAAGGGCTAACATAATAAAATGGGCTGGCTGTAGGCAATTTAAAATTGGTTCCAGGGGTACACGGGCAGCAGTAGACAGGTCAGTGGAGGCCTAGTGGAAGGAGGGACCGCAGACAGGCTTCGAAGGCCTAACATAATAAAATGGGTTGGCTGTAGGCAATTTAAAATTGGTTCCAGGGGTTCACGGGCAGCAGTAGAATGGTCAGTGGAGGCCTTGTGGAAGGAGGGACCGCAGACAGGCTTCGAAGGCCTAACATAATAAAATTGGAAGGCTGTAGGCACTTTATAATTGGTTCCAGGGGTACACGGGCAGCAGTGGTCTGGTCAGTGGAGGCCTAGTGGAAGGAAGGAACGCAGACAGGCTTCGAAGGCCTAACATAAAAAAATTGGGCGGTAGGCAATTTAAAATTGGTTCCAGGGGTATACGGGCAGCAGTAGACAGGTCAGTGGAGGCCTAGTGGAAGGAGGGACCGCAGACAGGCTTCGAAGGCCTAACATAATAAAATGGGCTGGCTGTAGGCAATTTAAAATTGGTTCCAGGGGTACACGGGCAGCAGTAGACAGGTCAGTGGAGGCCTAGTGGAAGGAGGGACCGCAGACAGGCTTTGAAGGCCTAACATAATAAAATGGGCTGGCTGTAGGCAATTTAAAATTGGTTCCAGGGGTACACGGGCAGCAGTAGAACGGTCAGTGGAGGCCTTGTGGAAGGAGGGACCGCAGACAGGCTTCGAAGGCCTAACATAATAAAATTGGAAGGCTGTACGCACTTTATAATTGGTTCCAGGAGTACACGGGCAGCAGTGGTCAGGTCAGTGGAGGCCTAGTCGAAGGAGAGAACGCAGACAGGCTTCGAAGGCCTAACATAAAAAAATTGGGCTGTAGGCAATTTAAAATTGGTTCCAGGGGTACACGGGCAGCAGTAGACAGGTCAGTGGAGGCCTAGTGGAAGGAGGGACCGCAGACAGGCTTCGAAGGCCTAACATAATAAAATGGGCTGGCTGTAGGCAATTTAAAATTGGTTCCAGGGGTACACGGGCAGCAGTAGACAGGTCAGTGGAGGCCTAGTGGAAGGAGGGACCGCAGACAGGCTTCGAAGGCCTAACATAATAAAATGGGCTGGCTGTAGGCAATTTAAAATTGGTTCCAGGGGTACACGGGCAGCAGTAGAATGGTCAGTGGAGGCCTTGTGGAAGGAGGGACCGCAGACAGGCTTCGAAGGCCTAACATAATAAAATGGGCTGGCTGTAGGCAATTTAAAATTGGTTCCAGGGGTACACGGGCAGCAGTAGAATGGTCAGTGGAGGCCTTGTGGAAGGAGGGACCGCAGACAGGCTTCGAAGGCCTAACATTAATAAAATTGGAAGGCTGTAGGCACTTTATAATTGGTTCCATGGGTAAACGGGCAGCAGTGGTCTGGTCAGTGGAGGCCTAGTGGAAGGAGGGAATGCAGACAGGCTTCGAAGGCCTAACATAAAAAAATTGGGCTGTAGGCAATTTAAAATTGGTTCCAGGGGTACACGGGCAGCAGTAGACAGGTCAGTGGAGGCCTAGTGGAAGGAGGGACCGCAGACAGGCTTCGAAGGCCTAATATAATAAAATGGGCTGGCTGTAGGCAATTTAAAATTGGTTCCAGGGGTACACGGGCAGCAGTAGACAGGTAAGTGGAGGCCTAGTGGAAGGAGGGACCGCAGACAGGCTTCGAAGGCCTAACATAATAAAATTGGACAGGCTGTAGGCAATTTAAAATTGATTCCAGGGG
This sequence comes from Ranitomeya imitator, assembly GCF_032444005.1. Classification (NCBI taxonomy): domain Eukaryota; kingdom Metazoa; phylum Chordata; class Amphibia; order Anura; family Dendrobatidae; genus Ranitomeya; species Ranitomeya imitator. The sequence continues at coordinate 322,539,543 of NC_091286.1, read as the reverse complement.
TACACGGGCAGCAGTGGTCTGGTCAGCGGAGGCCGATTGTAATGAGTGTCTGTCAGTTAGTAGTCCAAAACAATAAATAAATGTAAATGTCTAGCATTAAAACAAACAAAAACACTAAAGGGTGCAATCATTAGGTTCAGGGGTGGGATCCTCTGCGTAGTTTCAGACCTACTAATTTAGCGCAAAGTATTTACTGTGGTAAATAGAGGACACTGCCCCTGACTATGTTAAGTACCATCATACATGTCAACACAATGGTATTGTCAGTGGCAGGAATGGAAGGATGTCAGCGCATAGACTAAACATTGGTGGAAGTGTGAGAGATAACTGTGGAAGTGGTAGAGCAATGTTTGACCTGGGGGTGGGTGAACTCTCTTGTGGCTGGCGGTACAGGCCCAGGGCCCCTCATGTTACAACAGTGTGTCTGACGTTGGGTGCGCACCACCACCGCCAGAGACACTTTATTGTACTATGAGGGACCCAGTGGCAGTGCCGTCGACCAAAAGCGGGCACACCCACCTCTTCAGACAAACAGCACTCTCACGGGTGCTTGCGCCAAGTCGCGATACCAAGGCCCCGTATGGGGAGTTTGGCCATTTAGGGAGGTGTAAACATGTCGTATGCTGGACAATCAGCTGCAGCAAATTAGACATTAGATAAGTAATTCACAGTAGTCCACAGGCAAGAGCTTTTCATAGGAAAGCTAGGTGTCTGCCAGGCAAGGTGGGGCAAAAGAATTCGAAATCCAGTTGTGGTTCATTTTAATGAATGTTAGATCATCAACATTTTGGGTAGCCAGACGAGTCCTTTTTTCGGTTAATATTGAACCTGCAGCACTGAATACTCTTTCTGATAGGACACTAGCTGCCGGGCAAGCAAGCTCCTGCAATGCATATTCTGCCAATTCTGGCCAGGTGTCTAATTTTGATGCCCAGTAATCAAATGGGAATGACGGTTGAGGTAGAACATCGATAAGGGATGAAAAATAGTTAGTAACCATACTGGACAAATGTTGTCTCCTGTCACTTTCAATTGATGCAGCAGTACCTGTCCTGTCTGCGGTCATAGCAAAATCACTCCACAACCTGGTCAGAAAACCCCTCTGTCCAACGCCACTTCTGATGTGTGCACCCCTAACACTCCTGGTCTGCTGCTCCCTGGAGCTCGTGTGAGAACGATCACGTGCGCTGTGTGCTGGGAATGCCTGAAGCAAACGGTCAACAAGAGTTGATTGTTTGGTTGCTAATATTAGTTCCAAGTTCTCATGTGGCATAATATTTTGCAATTTGCCTTTATAGTGTGGATCAAGGAGGCAGGCCAACCAGTAATCGTCATCGTTCATCATTTTAGTAATGCGTGTGTCCCTTTTGAGGATACGTAAGGCATAATCCGCCATGTGGGCCAAAGTTCCAGTTGTCAAATCTGCGGTTGTGATTGGTTGAAGGGCAGTTTCAGGCAAATCTATGTCACTTGTGTCCCTCAAAAAACCAGAACCCGGCCTTGCCACGCCACCAATTTCCAGTGCCCCCGGGAAAGCTTCCTCATTAAAAATATACTCATCCCCATCATCCTCCTCGTCCTCCACCTCCTCTTCGCCCGCTACCTCGTCCTGTACACTGCCCTGACCAGACAATGGCTGACTGTCATCAAGGCTTTCCTCTTCCTCTGGTGCAGACGCCTGATCCTTTATGTGCGTCAAACTTTGCATCAGCAGACACATTAGGGGGATGCTCATGCTTATTATGGCGTTGTCTGCACTAACCAGCCATGTGCATTCCTCAAAACACTGAAGGACTTGACACATGTCTTGTATCTTCGACCACTGCACACCTGACAACTTCATGTCTGCCATCCTACTGCCTGCCCGTGTATGTGTATCCTCCCACAAAAACATAACAGCCCGCCTCTGTTGGCACAGTCTCTGAAGCATGTGCAGTGTTGAGTTCCACCTTGTTGCAACGTCTATGATTAGGCGATGCTGGGGAAAGTTCAAAGACCACTGATAGGTCTGCATACGGCTGGAGTGTACAGGCGAATGTCGGATATGTGAGCAAAGTCCACGCACTTTGAGGAGCAGGTCGGAGAACCCAGGATAAGTTTTCAATAAGCACTGCACCACCAGGTTTAAGGTGTGAGCCAGGCAAGGAATGTGTTTCAGTTGGGAAAGGGAGATGGCAGCCATGAAATTCCTTCCGTTATCACTCACTACCTTGCCTGCCTCAAGATCTACTGTGCCCAGCCACGACGGCATTTCTTGTTGCAAGAACTCGGACAGAACTTCCGCGGTGTGTCTGTTGTCGCCCAAACACTTCATAGCCAATACAGCCTGCTGACGCTTGCCAGTAGCTGGCCCATAATGGGACAACTGGTGTGCAACAGTGTCAGCTGCCGATGGAGTGGTTGGCCGACTGCAGTCTGTGGAAGAGCTGTCGCTTCTGCAAGAGGACGAGGAGGAGGAGGAGGGGGTGCGAACGCCTACAGCCAACTGTTTCCTAGACCGTGGGCTAGGCACAACTGTCCCGAAATTGATGTCCCCTGTGGACCCTGCATCCACCACATTCACCCAGTGTGCCGTGATGGACACGTAACGTCCCTGGCCATGTCTACTGGTCCATGCATCTGTAGTCAGGTGCACCTTTGTACTCACAGATTGCCTAAGTGCATGGACGATGCGCTGTTTAACATGCTGATGCAGGGCTGGGATGGCTTTTCTGGAAAAAAGTGTTGACTGGGTAGCTCGTAGCGTGGTTCAGCGTACTCCATCAGGGCTTTGAAAGCTTCGCTTTCAACTAACCGGTAGGGCATCATCTCTAACGAGATTAGTCTAGCTATGTGGGCGTTAAAACCCTGTGTACGTGGATGCGAGGCTAAGTACTTCCTTTTTCTAACCAGAGTCTCATGTAGGGTGAGCTGGACTGGAGAGCTGGAGATCGTGGAACTTGCGGGTGTGCCGGTGGACATGGCAGACTGAGAGACGGTTGGAGACGGTATTGTTTCCGCCGGTGCCCTAGATGCAATATTTCCTCCTACAAAACTGTTGATTCCCTGACCCTGACTGCTTTTGGCTGGCAAAGAAACCTCCACAGATACTGCCGGTGGTGCGGAAAATGGTGGCCTTACAGTGACGAAGGGATGTTGCGTTGCTGACTAACTTCATTGGCCGAGGGTGCTACAACCTTAAGGGACGTTTGGTAGTTAGTCCAGGCTTGAAAATGCATGGTGGTTAAATGTCTATGCATGCAACTTGTATTGAGACTTTTCAGATTCTGACCTCTGCTTAAGCTAGTTGAACATTTTTGACAGATGACTTTGCGCTGATCAATTGGATGTTGTTTAAAAAAATGCCAGACTGCACTCTTCCTAGCATCGGATCCCTTTTCAGGGATTGCAGACTGAGCTTTAACCGGATGGCCACGCTGTCCTCCAACAGGTTTTGGCTTTGACATGCGTTTTGGGCCAGATACGGGCCCGGCAGATGGAACCTGTTGCGATGTTGATGCCTGCTGCGGCCCCTCCTCCACCTCTGCTTCTGTTCCCCCAATGGCTGCCAATCGGGGTCAACAACTGGGTCATCTATTACCTCCTCTTCTAGCTCGTGTGCAACTTCGTCTGTGTCACCGTGTCGGTCGGTGGTATAGCGTTCGTGACGGGGCAACATAGTCTCATCAGGGTCTGATTGTGGATCAGTACCCTGAGAGGGCAATGTTGTGGTCTGAGTCAAAGGACCAGCATAGTAGTCTGGCTGTGGCTGTGCATCAGTGCACTCCATGTCAGAATATACTTGTAATGGGCATGGCCTGTTAAGTGTTTCCCTTTCTAAGCCAGGGACGGTATGTGTAAAGAGCTCCATGGAGTAACCCGTTGTGTCGCCTGCTGCATCCTTCTCTCTTGTTGTTGTTTTTGCTGAAGAGGACAAGGAAGCGACTTGTCCCTGACCGTGAACATCCACAAGCGACGCGCTGCTTTTACATTTACCAGTTTGAGAAGAGGAGGCAAAAGAGCTAGAGGCTGAGTCTGCAAGGTAAGCCAAAACTTGCTGTTGCTGCTCCGGCTTTAAAAGCGGTTTTCCTACTCCCAGAAAAGAGAGCGTTCGAGGCCTTGTGTAGCCAGACGACGAACCTGGCTCCACAGCTCCAGACTTAGGTGGAATATTTTTTTTCCCACGACCACCTGATGCTCCACTACCACTACCATCATTACCAGCTGACAATGAACGCCCACGGCCACGACCTCTTGCACCAGACTTCCTCATTGTTTTAAAAACTTAACCAAAGTAACTTTATTTGTTGCTGTCAAACAACTTACACGTTGACCTATAACTTCAGTATGATTTCAATATCCCTTTACAGGTTGGTGAGACCACAAGGAAAATCAGGCACAATGTGACACACTTTGTTTTCTGTGGCACCAAATCACAGAGATGCCACACACGCAGGACTGTCACTCAAGCACAAATGTCAATATTAATCTCCCACTGTTTTATTTTTTTTTTTTTTCAGGGAGACTTTATAAACAAAATAAAATAAAATAATTTTAAAAGGAAGAATTTAGAAACCAAATAAAATAAAATGGCACACACAGGAGTCAGTAGTGGCACACAAGCCCTGAGGCCAATATTTTTCTCCCACTGATTGATGTACTGATTTTTTCAGGTAGATTTGGGAACCTAAATCAAGCAAAAAAATAAATAGGCTTTCTATGGCCCACAATTTGAGAGAGAGAGAGAGAGAGAGATGGCACACCCAGGAGTCAAGTCTGGCACACAAGCAGAAAGGGCAATATTAATCTCCCACTGTTTTAATTTTTTTTTTTTTTTCAGGGAGACTTTAGAAACAAAAATAAAATGATTTTTTCAGGAAGAATTTAGAAACCAAATAAAATAAAATGATTTTTTCAAGGACAATTTAGAAACCAAAAAAAAAAAAAAAAGGCTTTCTATGCCCCACTGAGTGAGACATGGCACACACAGGAGTCAGGAGTGGCACACAAGCCCAGAGGCCAATATTTTTCTCCCACTGATTGATGTAGTAATTTTTTCAGGTAGATTTAAGAACCCAAATCAAGCAAAAAAATAAATAGGCTTTCTATGGCCCACTGAGTGAGAGATGGCACACACAGGAGTCAGGAGTGGCACACAAGCCCTAAGGCCAATATTTTTCTCCCACTGATTGATGTACTGATTTTTTCAGGTAGATTTGGGAACCCAAATCAAGCAAAAAAATAAATAGGCTTTCTATGGCCCACAATTTGAGAGAGAGAGAGAGATGGCACACCCAGGAGTCAAGACTGGCACACAAGCAGAAAGGGCAATATTAATCTCCCACTGTTTTATTTTATTTTATTTTTTTTCAGGGAGACTTTAGAAACAAAATAAAATAAAATGATTTTTTCAGGAAGAATTTAGAAACCAAATAAAATAAAATGATTTTTTCAAGGACAATTTAGAAACCAAAAAAAAAAGGCTTGCTATGCCCCACTGAGTGAGAGATGGCACACACAGGAGTCAGGAGTGGCACACAAGCCCAGAGGCCAATATTTTTCTCCCACTGATTGATGTAGTGATTTTTTCAGGTAGATTTTGGAACCCAAATCAAGCAAAAAAATAAATAGGCTTTCTATGTCCCACAATTTGAGAGAGAGAGAGAGAGATGCCACACCCAGGAGTCAAGACTGGCACACAAGCAGAAAGGGCAATATTAATCTCCCACTGTTTTATTTTATTTTTATTTTTTTCAGGGAGACTTTAGAAACAAAATAAAATAAAATGATTTTTTCAGGAAGAATTTAGAAACCAAAAAAAAAAAAAAAAAAAAAAAGGCTTTCTATGCCCCACTGAGTGAGAGATGGCACACACAGGAGTCAGGAGTGGCACACAAGCCCAGAGGCCAATATTTTTCTCCCACTGATTGATGTAGTGATTTTTTCAGGTAGATTTTAGAACCCAAATCAAGCAAAAAAATAAATAGGCTTTCTATGGCCCACTGAGTGAGAGATGGCACACACAGGAGTCAGGAGTGGCACACAAGCCCTGAGGCCAATATTTTTCTCCCACTGATTGATGTAGTGATTTTTTCAGGTAGATTTTAGAACCCAAATCAAGCAAAAAAATAAATAGGCTTTCTATGGCCCACTGAGTGAGAGATGGCACACACAGGAGTCAGGAGTGGCACACAAGCCCTGAGGCCAATATTTTTCTCCCACTGATTGATGTAGTGATTTTTTCAGGTAGATTTTAGAACCCAAATCAAGCAAAAAAATAAATAGGCTTTCTATGGCCCACTGAGTGAGAGATGGCACACACAGGAGTCAGGAGTGGCACACAAGCCCTGAGGCCAATATTTTTCTCCCACTGATTGATGTAGTGATTTTTTCAGGTAGATTTTAGAACCCAAATCAAGCAAAAAAATAAATAGGCTTTCTATGGCCCACTGAGTGAGAGATGGCACACACAGGAGTCAGGAGTGGCACACAAGCCCTGAGGCCAATATTTTTCTCCCACTGATTGATGTAGTGATTTTTTCAGGTAGATTTTAGAACCCAAATCAAGCAAAAAAATAAATAGGCTTTCTATGGCCCACTGAGTGAGAGATGGCACACACAGGAGTCAGGAGTGGCACACAAGCCCTGAGGCCAATATTTTTCTCCCACTGATTGATGTAGTGATTTTTTCAGGTAGATTTTAGAACCCAAATCAAGCAAAAAAATAAATAGGCTTTCTATGGCCCACTGAGTGAGAGATGGCACACACAGGAGTCAGGAGTGGCACACAAGCCCTGAGGCCAATATTTTTCTCCCACTGATTGATGTACTGATTTTTTCAGGTAGATTTGGGAACCCAAATCAAGCAAAAAAATAAATAGGCTTTCTATGGCCCACAATTTGAGAGAGAGAGAGAGATGGCACACCCAGGAGTCAAGACTGGCACACAAGCACAAAGGGCAATATTAATCTCCCACTGTTTTATTTTATTTTATTTTTTTTCAGGGAGACTTTAGAAACAAAATAAAATAAAATGATTTTTTCAGGAAGAATTTAGAAACCAAATAAAATAAAATGATTTTTTCAAGGACAATTTAGAAACCAAAAAAAAAAAAAAAAAAAGGCTTGCTATGCCCCACTGAGTGAGAGATGGCACACACAGGAGTCAGGAGTGGCACACGAGCCCAGAGGCCAATATTTTTCTCCCACTGATTGATGTAGTGATTTTTTCAGGTAGATTTTGGAACCCAAATCAAGCAAAAAAATAAATAGGCTTTCTATGTCCCACAATTTGAGAGAGAGAGAGAGAGATGCCACACCCAGGAGTCAAGACTGGCACACAAGCAGAAAGGGCAATATTAATCTCCCACTGTTTTATTTTATTTTTATTTTTTTCAGGGAGACTTTAGAAACAAAATAAAATAAAATGATTTTTTCAGGAAGAATTTAGAAACCAAAAAAAAAAAAAAAAAAAAAGGCTTTCTATGCCCCACTGAGTGAGAGATGGCACACACAGGAGTCAGGAGTGGCACACAAGCCCAGAGGCCAATATTTTTCTCCCACTGATTGATGTAGTGATTTTTTCAGGTAGATTTTAGAACCCAAATCAAGCAAAAAAATAAATAGGCTTTCTATGGCCCACTGAGTGAGAGATGGCACACACAGGAGTCAGGAGTGGCACACAAGCCCTGAGGCCAATATTTTTCTCCCACTGATTGATGTAGTGATTTTTTCAGGTAGATTTTAGAACCCAAATCAAGCAAAAAAATAAATAGGCTTTCTATGGCCCACTGAGTGAGAGATGGCACACACAGGAGTCAGGAGTGGCACACAAGCCCTGAGGCCAATATTTTTCTCCCACTGATTGATGTAGTGATTTTTTCAGGTAGATTTTAGAACCCAAATCAAGCAAAAAAATAAATAGGCTTTCCATGGCCCACTGAGTGAGAGATGGCACACACAGGAGTCAGGAGTGGCACACAAGCCCTGAGGCCAATATTTTTCTCCCACTGATTGATGTAGTGATTTTTTCAGGTAGATTTTAGAACCCAAATCAAGCAAAAAAATAAATAGGCTTTCTATGGCCCACTGAGTGAGAGATGGCACACACAGGAGTCAGGAGTGGCACACAAGCCCTGAGGCCAATATTTTTCTCCCACTGATTGATGTAGTGATTTTTTCAGGTAGATTTTAGAACCCAAATCAAGCAAAAAAATAAATAGGCTTTCTATGGCCCACTGAGTGAGAGATGGCACACACAGGAGTCAGGAGTGGCACACAAGCCCTGAGGCCAATATTTTTCTCCCACTGATTGATGTAGTGATTTTTTCAGGTAGATTTTAGAACCCAAATCAAGCAAAAAAATAAATAGGCTTTCTATGGCCCACTGAGTGAGAGATGGCACACACAGGAGTCAGGAGTGGCACACAAGCCCTGAGGCCAATATTTTTCTCCCACTGATTGATGTACTGATTTTTTCAGGTAGATTTGGGAACCCAAATCAAGCAAAAAAATAAATAGGCTTTCTATGGCCCACAATTTGAGAGAGAGAGAGAGATGGCACACCCAGGAGTCAAGACTGGCACACAAGCACAAAGGGCAATATTAATCTCCCACTGTTTTATTTTATTTTATTTTTTTTCAGGGAGACTTTAGAAACAAAATAAAATAAAATGATTTTTTCAGGAAGAATTTAGAAACCAAATAAAATAAAATGATTTTTTCAAGGACAATTTAGAAACCAAAAAAAAAAAAAAAAAAAGGCTTGCTATGCCCCACTGAGTGAGAGATGGCACACACAGGAGTCAGGAGTGGCACACGAGCCCAGAGGCCAATATTTTTCTCCCACTGATTGATGTAGTGATTTTTTCAGGTAGATTTTGGAACCCAAATCAAGCAAAAAAATAAATAGGCTTTCTATGTCCCACAATTTGAGAGAGAGAGAGAGAGATGCCACACCCAGGAGTCAAGACTGGCACACAAGCAGAAAGGGCAATATTAATCTCCCACTGTTTTATTTTATTTTTATTTTTTTCAGGGAGACTTTAGAAACAAAATAAAATAAAATGATTTTTTCAGGAAGAATTTAGAAACCAAAAAAAAAAAAAAAAAAAAAGGCTTTCTATGCCCCACTGAGTGAGAGATGGCACACACAGGAGTCAGGAGTGGCACACAAGCCCAGAGGCCAATATTTTTCTCCCACTGATTGATGTAGTGATTTTTTCAGGTAGATTTTAGAACCCAAATCAAGCAAAAAAATAAATAGGCTTTCTATGGCCCACTGAGTGAGAGATGGCACACACAGGAGTCAGGAGTGGCACACAAGCCCTGAGGCCAATATTCTTCTCCCACTGATTGATGTAGTGATTTTTTCAGGTAGATTTTAGAACCCAAATCAAGCAAAAAAATAAATAGGCTTTCTATGGCCCACTGAGTGAGAGATGGCACACACAGGAGTCAGGAGTGGCACACAAGCCCTGAGGCCAATATTTTTCTCCCACTGATTGATGTAGTGATTTTTTCAGGTAGATTTTAGAACCCAAATCAAGCAAAAAAATAAATAGGCTTTCTATGGCCCACTGAGTGAGAGATGGCACACACAGGAGTCAGGAGTGGCACACAAGCCCTGAGGCCAATATTTTTCTCCCACTGATTGATGTAGTGATTTTTTCAGGTAGATTTTAGAACCCAAATCAAGCAAAAAAATAAATAGGCTTTCTATGGCCCACTGAGTGAGAGATGGCACACACAGGAGTCAGGAGTGGCACACAAGCCCTGAGGCCAATATTTTTCTCCCACTGATTGATGTAGTGATTTTTTCAGGTAGATTTTAGAACCCAAATCAAGCAAAAAAATAAATAGGCTTTCTATGGCCCACTGAGTGAGAGATGGCACACACAGGAGTCAGGAGTGGCACACAAGCCCTGAGGCCAATATTTTTCTCCCACTGATTGATGTAGTGATTTTTTCAGGTAGATTTTAGAACCCAAATCAAGCAAAAAAATAAGTAGGCTTTCTATGGCCCACTGAGTGAGAGATGGCACACACAGGAGTCAGGAGTGGCACACAAGCCCTGAGGCCAATATTTTTCTCCCACTGATTGATGTAGTGATTTTTTCAGGTAGATTTTAGAACCCAAAGCAAGCAAAAAAATAAATAGGCTTTCTATGGCCCACTGAGTGAGAGATGGCACACACAGGAGTCAGGAGTGGCACACAAGCCCTGAGGCCAATATTTTTCTCCCACTGATTGATGTAGTGATTTTTTCAGGTAGATTTTAGAACCCAAATCAAGCAAAAAAATAAATAGGCTTTCTATGGCCCACTGAGTGAGAGATGGCACACACAGGAGTCAGGAGTGGCACACAAGCCCTGAGGCCAATATTTTTCTCCCACTGATTGATGTAGTGATTTTTTCAGGTAGATTTTAGAACCCAAATCAAGCAAAAAAATAAATAGGCTTTCTATGGCCCACTGAGTGAGAGATGGCACACACAGGAGTCAGGAGTGGCACACAAGCCCTGAGGCCAATATTTTTCTCCCACTGATTGATGTAGTGATTTTTTCAGGTAGATTTTAGAACCCAAATCAAGCAAAAAAATAAATAGGCTTTCTATGGCCCACTGAGTGAGAGATGGCACACACAGGAGTCAGGAGTGGCACACAAGCCCTGAGGCCAATATTTTTCTCCCACTGATTGATGTAGTGATTTTTTCAGGTAGATTTTAGAACCCAAATCAAGCAAAAAAATAAATAGGCTTTCTATGGCCCACTGAGTGAGAGATGGCACACACAGGAGTCAGGAGTGGCACACAAGCCCTGAGGCCAATATTTTTCTCCCACTGATTGATGTAGTGATTTTTTCAGGTAGATTTTAGAACCCAAATCAAGCAAAAAAATAAATAGGCTTTCTATGGCCCACTGAGTGAGAGATGGCACACACAGGAGTCAGGAGTGGCACACAAGCCCTGAGGCCAATATTTTTCTCCCACTGATTGATGTAGTGATTTTTTCAGGTAGATTTTAGAACCCAAATCAAGCAAAAAAATAAATAGGCTTTCTATGGCCCACTGAGTGAGAGATGGCACACACAGGAGTCAGGAGTGGCACACAAGCCCTGAGGCCAATATTTTTCTCCCACTGATTGATGTACTGATTTTTTCAGGTAGATTTGGGAACCCAAATCAAGCAAAAAAATAAATAGGCTTTCTATGGCCCACAATTTGAGAGAGAGAGAGAGATGGCACACCCAGGAGTCAAGACTGGCACACAAGCACAAAGGGCAATATTAATCTCCCACTGTTTTATTTTATTTTATTTTTTTTCAGGGAGACTTTAGAAACAAAATAAAATAAAATGATTTTTTCAGGAAGAATTTAGAAACCAAATAAAATAAAATGATTTTTTCAAGGACAATTTAGAAACCAAAAAAAAAAAAAAAAAAAGGCTTGCTATGCCCCACTGAGTGAGAGATGGCACACACAGGAGTCAGGAGTGGCACACGAGCCCAGAGGCCAATATTTTTCTCCCACTGATTGATGTAGTGATTTTTTCAGGTAGATTTTGGAACCCAAATCAAGCAAAAAAATAAATAGGCTTTCTATGTCCCACAATTTGAGAGAGAGAGAGAGAGATGCCACACCCAGGAGTCAAGACTGGCACACAAGCAGAAAGGGCAATATTAATCTCCCACTGTTTTATTTTATTTTTATTTTTTTCAGGGAGACTTTAGAAACAAAATAAAATAAAATGATTTTTTCAGGAAGAATTTAGAAACCAAAAAAAAAAAAAAAAAAAAAAGGCTTTCTATGCCCCACTGAGTGAGAGATGGCACACACAGGAGTCAGGAGTGGCACACAAGCCCAGAGGCCAATATTTTTCTCCCACTGATTGATGTAGTGATTTTTTCAGGTAGATTTTAGAACCCAAATCAAGCAAAAAAATAAATAGGCTTTCTATGGCCCACTGAGTGAGAGATGGCACACACAGGAGTCAGGAGTGGCACACAAGCCCTGAGGCCAATATTTTTCTCCCACTGATTGATGTAGTGATTTTTTCAGGTAGATTTTAGAACCCAAATCAAGCAAAAAAATAAATAGGCTTTCTATGGCCCACTGAGTGAGAGATGGCACACACAGGAGTCAGGAGTGGCACACAAGCCCTGAGGCCAATATTTTTCTCCCACTGATTGATGTAGTGATTTTTTCAGGTAGATTTTAGAACCCAAATCAAGCAAAAAAATAAATAGGCTTTCTATGGCCCACTGAGTGAGAGATGGCACACACAGGAGTCAGGAGTGGCACACAAGCCCTGAGGCCAATATTTTTCTCCCACTGATTGATGTAGTGATTTTTTCAGGTAGATTTTAGAACCCAAATCAAGCAAAAAAATAAATAGGCTTTCTATGGCCCACTGAGTGAGAGATGGCACACACAGGAGTCAGGAGTGGCACACAAGCCCTGAGGCCAATATTTTTCTCCCACTGATTGATGTAGTGATTTTTTCAGGTAGATTTTAGAACCCAAATCAAGCAAAAAAATAAATAGGCTTTCTATGGCCCACTGAGTGAGAGATGGCACACACAGGAGTCAGGAGTGGCACACAAGCCCTGAGGCCAATATTTTTCTCCCACTGATTGATGTAGTGATTTTTTCAGGTAGATTTTAGAACCCAAATCAAGCAAAAAAATAAGTAGGCTTTCTATGGCCCACTGAGTGAGAGATGGCACACACAGGAGTCAGGAGTGGCACACAAGCCCTGAGGCCAATATTTTTCTCCCACTGATTGATGTAGTGATTTTTTCAGGTAGATTTTAGAACCCAAAGCAAGCAAAAAAGTAAATAGGCTTTCTATGGCCCACTGAGTGAGAGATGGCACACACAGGAGTCAGGAGTGGCACACAAGCCCTGAGGCCAATATTTTTCTCCCACTGATTGATGTAGTGATTTTTTCAGGTAGATTTTAGAACCCAAATCAAGCAAAAAAATAAATAGGCTTTCTATGGCCCACTGAGTGAGAGATGGCACACACAGGAGTCAGGAGTGGCACACAAGCCCTGAGGCCAATATTTTTCTCCCACTGATTGATGTAGTGATTTTTTCAGGTAGATTTTAGAACCCAAATCAAGCAAAAAAATAAATAGGCTTTCTATGGCCCACTGAGTGAGAGATGGCACACACAGGAGTCAGGAGTGGCACACAAGCCCTGAGGCCAATATTTTTCTCCCACTGATTGATGTAGTGATTTTTTCAGGTAGATTTTAGAACCCAAATCAAGCAAAAAAATAAATAGGCTTTCTATGGCCCACTGAGTGAGAGATGGCACACACAGGAGTCAGGAGTGGCACACAAGCCCTGAGGCCAATATTTTTCTCCCACTGATTGATGTAGTGATTTTTTCAGGTAGATTTTAGAACCCAAATCAAGCAAAAAAATAAATAGGCTTTCTATGGCCCACTGAGTGAGAAATGGCACACACAGGAGTCAGGAGTGGCACACAAGCCCTGAGGCCAATATTTTTCTCCCACTGATTGATGTAGTGATTTTTTCAGGTAGATTTTAGAACCCAAATCAAGCAAAAAAATAAATAGGCTTTCTATGGCCCACTGAGTGAGAGATGGCACACACAGGAGTCAGGAGTGGCACACAAGCCCTGAGGCCAATATTTTTCTCCCACTGATTGATGTAGTGATTTTTTCAGGTAGATTTTAGAACCCAAATCAAGCAAAAAAATAAATAGGCTTTCTATGGCCCACTGAGTGAGAGATGGCACACACAGGAGTCATGAGTGGCACACAAGTCCTAAGGCCAATATTTTTCTCCCACTGATTGATGTACTGATTTTTTCAGATAGAATTGGGAACCCAAATCAAGCAAAAAAATAAATAGGCTTTCTATGGCCCACAATTTGAGAGAGAGAGAGAGATGGCACACCCAGGAGTCAAGACTGGCACACAAGCAGAAAGGGCAATATTAATCTCCCACTGTTTTATTTTATTTTTATTTTTTTCAGGGAGACTTTAGAAACAAAATAAAATAAAATGATTTTTTCAGGAAGAATTTAGAAATCAAATAAAATAAAATGATTTTTTCAAGGACAATTTAGAAACCAAATAAAAAATAAAAAAAGGCTTTCTATGCCCCACTGAGTGAGAGATGGCACACACAGGAGTCAGGAGTGGCACACAAGCCCTGAGGCCAATATTTTTCTCCCACTGATTGATGTAGTGATTTTTTCAGGTAGATTTTAGAACCCAAATCAAGCAAAAAAATAAATAGGCTTTCTATGGCCCACTGAGTGAGAGATGGCACACACAGGAGTCAGGAGTGGCACACAAGCCATGAGGCCAATATTTTTCTCCCACTGATTGATGTAGTGATTTTTTCAGGTAGATTTTAGAACCCAAATCAAGCAAAAAAATAAATAGGCTTTCTCTGGCCCACTGAGTGAGAGATGGCACACACAGGAGTCAGGAGTGGCACACAAGCCCTGAGGCCAATATTTTTCTCCCACTGATTGATGTAGTGATTTTTTCAGGTAGATTTTAGAACCCAAATCAAGCAAAAAAATAAATAGGCTTTCTATGGCCCACTGAGTGAGAGATAGCACACACAGGAGTCAGGAGTGGCACACAAGCCCTGAGGCCAATATTTTTCTCCCACTGATTGATGTAGTGATTTTTTCAGGTAGAATTTAGAACCCAAATCAAGCAAAAAAATAAATAGGCTTTCTTTGGCCCACTGAGTGAAAGATGGCACACACAGGAGTCAGGAGTGGCACACAAGCCCAGAGGCCAATATTTATCTCCCACTGATTGATGTAGTGATTTTTTCAGGTAGATTTTAGAACCCAAATCAAGCAAAAAAATAAATAGGCTTTCTATGGCCCACTGAGTGAGAGATGGCACACACAGGAGTCAGGAGTGGCACACAAGCCCAGAGGCCAATATTTATCTCCCACTGATTGATGTAGTGATTTTTTCAGGTAGATTTTAGAACCCAAATCAAGCAAAAAAATAAATAGCCTTTCTATGGCCCACGGAGTGAGAGATGGCACACACACAGGGATGGCACTCTAGCAGAAATGCCAATCTTAATCTCCCACAAAAAAAAAAAAAAAACAGGGACTGTCCTACAATTACTATCTCCCTGCAGTAATCTCAGCCAGGTATGGCAGGCAGCAATAAGGAGTGGACTGATGCACAAATTAAATAAAAAGTGTGGACAAACAAACAAGATAGCTGTGCAGAACGGAAGGAACAACAGGATTTGTGCTTTGAAAAAAGCAGTTGGTTTGCACAGCGGCGTACACACAGCAATGCAGCTATCAGGGAGCCTTCTAGGGCAGCCCAATGAGCTACAGCGCTGAGAAAAAAAAAATGTAGCCTCCACTGTCCCTGCACACCGAAGGTGGTGTTGGACAGTGGAAATCGCTACAGCACAAGCGGTTTGGTGGTTAATGGACCCTGCCTAACGCTATCCCTGCTTCTGACGAAGCGGCAGCAACCTCTCCCTAAGCTCAGATCAGCAGCAGTAAGATGGTGGTCGGCGGGAACGCCCCTTTATAGCCCCTGTGACGCCGCAGACAGCAAGCCAATCACTGCAATGCCCTTCTCTAAGATGGTGGGGACCAGGACCTATGTCATCACGCTGCCCACACTCTGCGTTCACCTTCATTGGCTGAGAAATGGCGCTTTTCGCATTATTGAAACGCGACTTTGGCGCGAAAGTCGCGTACCGCATGGCCGACCCCACACAGGGGTCGGATCGGGTTTCATGAAACCCGACTTTGCCAAAAGTCGGCGACTTTTGAAAATGAACAGACTTGGAATTTCCGTGACAGACAGACAGACAGACAAACAGACGGAAGTGCCCCTTAGACGATTATATAGATAGATTAAGGAACCACTTCCTTTTTCTTTTAGTGGTCAAGAGAGCAGGAGAGGGTAGTTAGTAAAATCATGCACTTAGCACAGCCAGGAAAAGATCAGGTCCAGAGTATTCCTGTCTTCATGCATAAAAGAGTTAGTAAGCTGTGAAAGGCTGAAGATAAAAGGAGTGGAAGATGGGGAGAGAGGGGTTCCCCAATGGAGATGTTAAAATCCCCCATGATGAGGGTGGGGATGTCACAGGATTGGAACTGTGGGAGCCAGGTGGCAAAGTTATCCAGGAACTGATGGAAGGTGCCTTGAAGGTGATGCCCAACTGCCACTTGCAGGGAGAAGGGCTGGTAGAATCTGACAACGTGGATCTCAAAGAAAAGGAAGATTAGTGATGGTACTTGGGGATAACCTGAAAAGTATATTTTGCTGAGAGGAGCAGATCAAGACTTCCTCCTGGTCTGTTGTTGCGTCTGGTGGTATGTGAGCAAATGTAGGTCATCAGATGAGAGAGCAGCAGTGTAAGTTAGTAAGAGTTAGTTTAAAGTAATTTGAAAGGAAAAAGTCATGGATGCAGGATAGTTTGTTACATGCTGACATGGGTTCCAGAGGGCACAGATAGAAGGCATGCAAGGAATATTAATGAGATTTGCTTGGTTTCCGAGTGTAGTAGGGGAAACCAAGTATAAGAAACTTAGTATAAGAATAAGGACCATGGTTGGACGAGATATCTCCTGCAACTAGGAGAAGAGTAATGGAGAGAGTGAGCAGATGGTGATTTGTGAGAGTGTCTATTGTGTTGTATGGTGGGAGTGAATGAATGATCAGTGCGGTTTAAAACTGACCAATGAAAGTGAATGGAGTAATTCAGATTAACGTTTTTACACACGGACCAGTGGTCTGACTGGAAATTCTTGTAAAATATGCTTCTTTTATCTGATTTCTAACTCAGATTTCACAATTAAAAGTCAAACTGAGCATAGAAAAGCAATGCCAAGAGGGTTACAATCTGTATTTTTTACAGATTCATTACAATTATTTAGATAGGAAACTGTGTTTAACTAATTATTTTTTATTCAATTTTTTATGTAAAAAATGGATAAAATACAGATGTACAACACAGTATACAGATTGCATATGGGCATAAAAAACTACCTCTCTGATTGTATACTGATGACAATATGAATGAAAAATCATCAATTTTTTTTTCAATGAAAAGCAAATTAATTTGCACATGCTCACCTGAACCCAGACTAAAGCTGATTTTTTTCTTATGGGCAACTACACCCCTTTTTTGTACCACTTTTGCTAACTCGTCCCACATACATTCTTCTTCAAGTTCATCAGTTACACTATAACAAATTGGATTTTGACAAATGTATGGACCCCTAAAATATAACTTTTAATTAGAAAGTTAAAACAGAAGACGTCGCAAGTCTATGTTAGTACAAGTCTATGTCCATACAAACCATGTCTACTACGTTCTGAATCTCGATGGATTTTTAATCCTGGTTCTGTTGCTCCGGCAGGTCTCAATGAGGAGCTCCTGTTTACAGGATTTCTGGGATGAGATCGGCCCACACTCACTACAATATGCTGGAGTTGGTCCCAAGGAGTTCCATGGGGAGTGGATGGGACTTACACTATCACTGGGCCCAAACTGAAGATTCTGGGAACCACTCTTTGGTCAATTTGGGACTGTTATTTTGGATGCCTTGGATTCAGCTCTTGGAATACTGTTCCTCCTTGCATTTTCAACTGTGGGAGAGTGTTTAATGCTATATCGTGGCTGTTACTTATATAAGGACATTTGTTTTATGTCCTTTTTAGTATACTTTACAGATTTTGATGTTCTGGCTCATGGGGTGGCTCTCCTTGTTTAGGTAGAAGGTATATACTTTTTTATTTCTCCCTTATTTCTATTTATAAACATTTTTTGTACCCTTTATTCTGGCTCATGGGGCAATATTTTTCATAATGGCAGGGTTATTTCCAGGCTAGGTTTATTGGCAATTGGGTAAATTATGCCCCACACTTTATATAATTGGGGTATTTTAGGTCTAAGGCTGGTTTCACACTTGCGTTTTTGAACGCATGCGTTTTTTAAAAAAAACGCATGGTACAAAAACGCATGTAAACGCATGTAAACGCTGCGTTTTTTTGACGCACGCGTTTAACACGTGCGTTAAAAAAACGCAGCGTTTACACGCGTTTACATGCGTTTTTGCATGCGTTTGCGTTTTTGGGGGGATTTTGAAAAAAATAAAAAATAAAAAAAAAAGGTTACCAGACACAACCAATGGGAATAGAGAGGGCGTACATGATTGGCAATCAATATATAGACCCTAGGGGTACAGAAATTTTCAGAGCTTGCTACTGTTTCCGGTGTCATGATGGATCTTTCAATGGCGAACTTTTATTTCAAACTGGAGTTCAGCTTCAAGATTTTCCTTGCCTGTGTTTTTGCTTGGGAGCAAGACCGAAACCGCCAAAGATGGAGAAGGAGACAGCGTCGGCGTTTTTGGAGGCACCCCATCATTGAAGTGCGTGAGACCCGTGGAGCATATCACACGCTCTATGCGGAGCTGAATGCCAACCCGGAGAAATTCCAGGATTACACCAGAATGTCTCAAGATTCT
Source organism: Ranitomeya imitator (assembly GCF_032444005.1). Taxonomy (NCBI): domain Eukaryota; kingdom Metazoa; phylum Chordata; class Amphibia; order Anura; family Dendrobatidae; genus Ranitomeya; species Ranitomeya imitator. The sequence continues at coordinate 322,521,049 of NC_091286.1, read as the reverse complement.
TTCCGGGATTTACGGTCTCGTGTAGAAGGTTCCATACGGCGACAGGACACACGACTCCGTAGAGCAATTCCACCCGAGGAACGTCTGTTAGTGACATTACGGTACGTTCCAAAACTAAACCAATGACAGTCCAAATTTTTGGTTATGACATGTATTTTTGGTTGTTTTTTTTTACCTTTTTCTTATTTAAAAACACCATTAAGAGCCGATTTTAAATGTTTTTTTTGTTTCCTTTTCTTCTAGATTTCTGGCCACAGGAGAGAGTTTATCTTCCCTGCACTTCCAATACCGCCTTGGAATCTCAACCCTGTCCGGAATTGTTGTGGACACCTGTCGTGCGTTATGGAATGTACTCCGTGAGGAGTTTATACCCGTACCCACCGTGGACATGTGGCGGGAAATATCAAAAACATTTTTGAACGTGTGTGATTTTCCAAACTGTTTAGGGGCGGTGGACGGGAAGCACATCCGCATTGTTAAACCTGCCAGAACCGGATCTGAGTTTTTTAATTATAAAAAATATTTTTCTGTAGTGCTCATGGCAATAGCGGATGCGGAGTGTTGCTTCATCGCCGTGGACATTGGAGCTTTTGGCCGTGGCAATGATTCCCAGACCTTCAAGAGCTCGGATATGGGCCGTCGGGTATATGGCAACAATTTTAATTTTCCCCCTCCACAGCCTCTCCCCAACACTCAAGGCCCACCGCTGCCATTTGTTATGGTTGGGGATGAGGCCTTCCAGATGTGTGAAAATCTCCTGAAGCCCTATTCTAGTAGGGACTTGGACCACACACGTAGAATATTCAACTACAGACTGACCAGGGCCAGAAGAACCGTAGAGTGCAGCTTTGGCATTCTGGTTGCTAAATGGCGCATTCTTGCAACAGCCATCAATCTAAAAGTGGAAACAGTGGACGAGGTGGTCAAAGCCTGTGTGGTTCTACACAATTATATAATGGCTAAGGAGCGACCCCACATTGAACTTGATGAACCAGTTTCACACCCATTGCCAGATTTTCAGCATCACCCGATGCGGTCAACTGCAGCCGTTGGTCTTATGCGGGACCAATTTGCGGCCTATTTTGTGTCCGATATTGGACGGGTTTCATGGCAGGACAATGTTGTTTAACCCCTTAGCGACCGCCGATACGCCTTTTAACGGCGGCCGCTAAGGGTACTTAAACCACAGCGCCGTTAATTAACGGTGCTGTGGAAAAAGTCCATAGCGCCCCCCCAGAGGCCGATTTTCTCCGGGGTCTCGGCTGCCGAGGGTAGCCGAGACCCCAGAGAACATGATTCGGGGGTTTTTTAACCCACCCCGCATTTGCGATCGCCGGTAATTAACCGTTTACCGGCGATCGCAAAAAAAAAAAAAAAAAAAAAAAAAGCGATCTCTTTTTAATTTCTCTGTCCTCCGATGTGATCGCACATCGGAGGACAGAGAAAAGGGGTCCCAGGTGGCCCCCCAATACTCACCTAGCTCCCCCGATGCTCCTCGTGTCTCCCGGTGGGCGCCGCCATCTTCAAAATGGCGGGCGCATGCGCAGTGCGCCCGCCGGCCGGCACCGGGAGAATCTTTGGGGTCTCGGCTGCCGGGGGTAGCCGAGACCCCAAAGAGCACGATCGGGGTCGGTATTACCGACCCCTGTTTTGCGATCGCCGGTAATTAACTGTTTACCGGCGACCGCAAAAAAAAAAAAAAAGTAAAGTGTAATTCTCTGTCCTCTGATGTGATCGCACATCAGAGGACAGAGAAATAGGGGGATTCGGGGACCCTAGCATACTCACCTAGGTCCCTGGATCCTCTTGCTGCTCCTCCTGGCCGCCGGCAGCAGAACATGGCGGACGCATGCCCAGTGCGCCCGCCATCTGTCTCCATCTGCCGGCCGGCAGGAGAACAGCAGTTGGGGCTAAAATTAGGGGTAGGGTTAGGGTTAGGGTTAGGGGTAGGGTTAGGGTTAGGGGTAGGGTTAGGGTTAGGGGTAGGGTTAGGTTAGGGTTAGGTTAGGGGTAGGGTTAGGGGTAGGGTTAGGGGTAGGGTTAGGTTAGGGTTAGGGGTAGGGTTAGGTTAGGGTTAGGGGTAGGGTTAGGGTTAGGGTTAGGGGTAGGGTTAGGGGTAGGGTTAGGGTTAGGTTAGAGTTAGGTTAGGGGTAGGGTTAGGGGTAGGGTTAGGTTAGGGTTAGGGGTAGGGTTAGGTTAGGGTTAGGGGTAGGGTTAGGGGTAGGGTTAGGGGTAGGGTTAGGGTTAGGGGTAGGGTTAGGGTTAGGTTAGGGGTAGGGTTAGGGGTAGGGTTAGGGGTAGGGTTAGGTTAGGGTTAGGGGTAGGGTTAGGTTAGGGGTAGGGCAAGGGTTGGGGCTAAATTTAGGGTTAGGGTTGGGGCTAAATTTAGGGTTAGGGTTGGGGCTAAATTTAGGGTTAGGGTTAGGGTTAGGCTTCTTTCACACTTACGTCGGTATGGGGCCGTCGCAATGCGTCGGCCCGACATACCGACGCACGTTGTGAAAATTGTGCACAACGTGGGCAGCAGCTGTAGTTTTTCAACACATCCGCTGCCCAATCTATGTCCTGGGGACGAGGGGGCGGAGTTACGGCCACGCATGTGCGGTCAGAAATGGCGGATGCGACGTACAAAAAAACGTTTCATTGAACGTTTTTTTGTGCCGACGCTCCGCCAAAACACAACTGATCCAGTGCACGACGGACGCGACGTGTGGCCATCCGTCACGATCCGTCGGCAATACAAGTCTATGGGCAAAAAACGCATCCTGCGGGCACATTTGCAGGATCCGTTTCTTGTCCAAAACGACGGATTGCGACGGAATGCCAAACGACGTAAGTGTGAAAGTAGCCCTAGGGCTAGGGTTAGGGTTGGGGCTAAAGTTAGGGCTAGGGTTGGGGCTAAAGTTAGGGTTAGAGCTGGGATTAGGGTTAGGGTTTGGATTAGGGTTCGTATTAGGGTTAGGGTTGGCATTAGGGTTACGCTTGGGATTAGGGTTAGGTTTGGGATTAGGGTTAAGGTTAGGGTTGTGATTAGGGGTGTATTGGGATTAGGGTTAGGTTTGAGGTTAGGGTTGAGATTAGGATTAGGGGTGTGTTGGATTTAGGGTTTTGATTAGGGTTATGGTTAGGGTTGACATTAGGGTTGTTTTGGGGTAAGGGTTGTGATTATGGTTAGGGTTAGTGATTAGGATTATGGATGAGGTTGGGATTAGGGTTAGGGGTGTGTTGGGGTTAGGGTTGGAGCTAGAATTGGGGGGTTTCCACTGTTTAGGTACATCAGGGGGTCTCCAAACACGACAGCCAATTTTGCGCTCAAAAAGTCAAATGGTGCTCCCTCCCTTCTGAGCTCTGCCGTGCGCCCAAACAGTGGGTTACCCCCACATATGGGGCATCAGCGTACTCGGGATAAATTGGACAACAACTTCTGGGGTCCAATTTCTCTTGTTACCCTTGTGAAAATAAAAACTTGGGGGCTACAAAATCTTTTTTGTGAAAAAAAAAATATTTTTTATTTTCACGACTCTGCATTCTAAACTTCTGTGAAGCACTTGGGCATTCAAAGTTCTCACCACACATCTAGATAAGTTCCTTGGGGGGTCTAGTTTCCAAAATGGGGTCACTTGTGGAGGGTTACTACAGTTTAGGTACATCAGGGGCTCTGCAATCGCAACATAATGCCCACAGACCATTCTATCAAAGTCTGCATTCCAAAAAGACGCTCCTTCCATTCCGAGCTCTGCCGTGCGCCCAAACAGTGGTTTACCGCTATATATGGTGCATCAGCGTACTCGGGATAAATTGGACAACAACTATTGCAGTCCAATTTCTCCTGTTACCCTTGTGAAAATAAAAACTTGGGGGCTACAATATCTTTTTTGTGGAAAAAAAAATATTTTTTATTTTCACGACTCTGCATTCTAAACTTCTGTGAAGCACTTGGGCATTCAAAGTTCTCACCACACATCTAGATAAGTTCCTTGGGGGGTCTAGTTTCCAAAATGGGGTCACTTGTGGAGGGTTTCTACTGGTTAGGTACATCAGGGGCTCTGCAAACGCAACATAATACCCACAGACCATTCTATCAAAGTCTGCATTCCAAAACGGCGCTCCTTCCTTCCGAGCTCTGCCGTGCGCCCAAACAGTGGTTTACCCCCACATATGGGGTACCAGCATACTCAGGACAAATTGGACAACAACTTTTGGGGTCCAGTTTCTCTTGTTACCCTTGTGAAAATAAAAATTTGGTGGCTAAAAAATCTTTTTTGTGGAAAAAAAAAATATTTTTTATTTTCACGGCTCTGCATTATAAACTTCTGTGAAGCACTTGGGCATTCAAGGTTCTCACCACACATCTAGATAAGTTCCATGGGGGGTCTAGTTTCCAAAATGGGGTCACTTGTGGGGGATTTCTACTGTTTAGGCACATCAGGGGCTCTCCAAACGCGACATGGCGTCCGATCTCAATTCCAGCCAATTCTACATTGAAAAAGTAAAACGGCACTCTTTCTCTTCCAAGCTCTGCGGTGCGCCCAAACAGTGGTTTACCCCCACATATTGGGTATCGACGTACTCAGGAGAAATTGCACAACAACTTTTGTGGTCTAATTTCTCCTGTTACCCTTGTGAAAATAAAAATTTGTGGGCAAAAAGATCATTTTTGTAGAAAAAATGCAATTTTTTTTTTTCACGGCTCTACGTTATAAACTTCTGTGAAGCACATGGGGGTTCAAAGTGCTCGCCACACATCTAGATAAGTTCCTTAAGGGGTCTAGTTTCCAAAATGGTGTCACTTGTGGGGAGTTTCCACTGTTTAGGTACATCAGGGGCTCTCTAAATGTGACATGGTGTCCAATCTCAATTCCAGCCAATTCTGCATTGAAAAAGTCAAACGGCGCTCCTTCACTTCTAAGTTCTGCGGTGCGCCCTAACAGTGGTTTACCCCCACATATGGGGTATTGGCGTATTCAGGAGCTATTGCATAACAAAATTTATGGTTACATTTCTGTTTTTACACTTGTGAAAATAAAAAAAATGGTTCTGAATTAAGATGTTTGCAAAAAAAAGTTAAATGTTCATTTTTTCCTTCCACATTGTTTCAGTTCCTGTGAAGCACGTAAAGGGTTAATAAACTTCTTGAATGTGGTTTTGAGAACCTTGAGGGGTGTAGTTTTTAGAATGGTGTCACACTTCAATATTTTCTATCATATAGACCCCTCAAAATGACTTCAAATGTGATGTGGTCCCTAAAAAAAATGGTGTTGTAAAAATGAGAAATTGCTGGTCAACTTTTAACCCTTATAACTCCCTAACAAAAAAAAATTTTGTTTCCAAAATTGTGCTGATGTAAAGTAGACATGTGGGAAATGTTATTTATTAACTATTTTTTATGACATATCTCTCTGATTTAAGGGCATAAAAATACAAAGTTTGAAAATTGCAAAATTTTAAAAATTTTCGCCATATTTCCGTTTTTTTCATAAATAATCGCAAGTAATATCGAAGAAATGTTACCACTATCATGAAGTACAATATGTCACGAAAAAACAATCTCAGAATCAGCGGGATCCGTTGAAGCGTTCCAGAGTTATAACCTCATAAAGTGACAGTGGTCAGAATTGCAAAAATTGGCCTGGTCATTAAGTACCAAATTGGCTCTGTCACTAAGGGGTTAAATGTCCTGTTGTATGTTAAAGGGACTCTGTCACCTGAATTTGGCGGGACTGGTTTTGGGTCATATGGGCGGAGTTTTCGGGTGTTTGATTCACCCTTTCCTTACCAGCTGGCTGCATGCTGGCTGCAATATTGGATTGAAGTTCATTCTATGTCCTCCGTAGTACACGCCTGCGCAAAGCAATCTTGCCTTGCGCAGGCGTGTACTATGGAGGACAGAGAATGAACTTCAATCCAATATTGCAGCCAGCATGCAGCCAGCGGGTAAGGAAAGGGTGAATCAAACACCCGAAAACTCCGCCCATATGACCCAAAACCAGTCCCGCCAAATTCAGGTGACAGGTTCCCTTTAATGTTTACCAATTATTAAATACTGATACAAATTTTTCTAATTAATAAACTTTTTTGTGTTCACCAGGTCTCCTGTCTTTTTCCTCTCTAAAAAAAGGTTGAACAAAGATGGGCAGTAGATATGTATATCATAATTTGTAATCCAAAACCAGGAGTGGGTGATAGTTGATGAGGTAATAATTAGATTTTTTTAATCATAATTGACCTCTGTTGCACTCCCTATTTTGGTTTACAAAGAATGATATAAACACGCATACTTATAATAATGTAACCAGATTTAAATTTATTTATTGGTAATCTTCTTGACGTCATTGCGTCAAGACTGGCACGCTCTCTATACCCGTCAAGTCAAGTGTAAGAAATAATGAATTCATGATGAACATATACATGATCATGAATTCAAAATTCTACACCTGCCCAGGTGAGGATAGATAGTTAGCGTGTGCCAACCCTTGTCCCATCAGTTTGACAAACATTTTCACATAATGTGCTATATAGAATATGGTGAATATACAAGTCAGTAATCAACTAAACAGGTCAGGTGTCTATTTTGACATCTGACTGGTTCAGTTGAGTTCTGAACTTGATTGCCACCATTTTCTCTTTGTACAGTGACACTACACTAGTTAAAAATTAAAAATAAGAGTATGGAAATAACTACTATTTTTTTGGCCAACTCATATCTGTATACTAAAGAAACACATATAGATGTTGTCTGGTATTTTATACTACTGGAGATATGTGTAGGCCAAAAGAATATGTGTGTGACGAAGTTTATTGGTGTGCATTGAGAGCGGTGAAAGACACAATAAACCAAACATAATTGTTGCAAATAAACTTTTTTTTATTGAGGAAAAACAAAACAAATTTATTTTTTGGTACCGCGCCGTGTTGAACCACGCCGGCTTGGGGTTGAGTGACGTAACTGGGGGGTATTCAGAACTGAAGCCTGGCTCACCGTGGAGGAGGCAGAGGTGGCAGGAGAATGGGCAAGAAAACTTGAAGGGTCTGGAAGTTCGGGGATGGGGCTTAAAACATGAGGGGCTTGAGACACACTGGAAGGTTGAGACACATCGGTAGGTGATGGGGGAGGAATAATCAAAGTTTTTTGTTTTTTATGCTTTTTGCCAGTTTTACGTTGGGTTTTCCGGGTTGGGGGATGTCTTCTTGGGCTAGGTTGTAAAGTGTGGGCGGGAGACACGTCAGGACCCGGCTCCACAATTACACAGTCAGTCTCCATTGTGGAGCGCTCGGCAATGTCTGAGTCCAATGGGGGGAAAGATAAAGTCCCGCCTGGGTCCTGGTGCCTCGTTGGGGGGGGAAACAAAAACCCTCCCAGGATCCTGGTGCCTCGTTGGGGGGGGAACATAACACCCTCCCAGGGTCCTGGTGCATCGTTGGGGGGGGAACATAAAGCCATGGATGGGTCCTGCTGCATCGGGGTGGGTCCTGTCCGGAAAGGTATGGCTTGGTCGTGCTGCATCATGGGGGGCCCGGTGCGATACGCCATGGATGGGTCCTGCTGCATCGGGGGGTGTCCTGCCCGGAAAGCAACGCCTCGGTCCTGCTGCATCGGGGTGGGTCCTGTCCGGAAAGGTATGGCTTGGTCGTGCTGCATCATGGGGGGCCCAGTGCGATACGCCATGGATGGGTCCTGCTGCATCGGGGGGTGTCCTGCCCGAAAAGCAACGCCTCGGTCCTGCTGCATCGGGGGTGGGCCGGTCCGATATTGCATGGATGGGTCCTGCTGCATCGGGAGGGTGCCGGGCCGATAAGCCACGCCAGGGTCCTGCATCATCGTGGTGTCAGCGGAGGAGGTCCAAGCCGGAGCAGCGGTCGTCACGGTGGTGGCGGTGGGATGTCCAACAGCACTCGTCATCGTGTTGGCGCTGTAGTGGAGTACACCTGTAGAGGGAATAGAGGTGGCCGTGCAGTGGTATGCAGCAGAGGTAGGAATAGTGTTTACTTGTGACAGTGACGGCCCAGTTGGATATGCCGCCACATTACGACTCTGACTCTGCTGCATAGCCTGCACAAAAGCAACATTGCAGGCCTGCATCACACTCAGCTAAGCTCAGGGCTAAGGTGTTCCGACATGCCCTGTTCGATTTGATTAAAAAAATGATGAGCTGGCTTCTGGAGGTCGGCTTTCACTTGATCAACGCTTTTGGCGACATCCTGGATGCGGCACTCTAACAGGTTATGGGACATATCCATTCTGTCACCTAAAGCCTTGATAGCTTCGTGTAAAACCGAGCTCAAGTGCAAAAACTCGGGCATGAGGGACCTATCCGAAGCCCTCTGTCGCTGCCGGGATGAGCCCACAAAAATGGGTGCAGCGAAAGAGGACTGCGAAAGGGGAAGACCTGATGGGCCAGCCCCCTGGTCTCCAGTGAGTGTGGAAGACCCACCTGGTGCTGCGCTGCTGGATGGCTGGGACGGGTCCGTGGCTGCCGGCTGAAGGACCGCTCCAGAACCTGTGGCGACAGTCGTGCAGTGTGTGCTGTGAAAAAAGAAAACAGAAAATTAATACCAAACTATAACAAGACGGTACATCCTGTGGAATTAAAAATGACAGATTATGTCAATGCAGTACAACCGGAGGCATGTGAGAAATACTTACGTTCTCATGAGAAGGACCGGTCTCAGGAAGGCCAACACACGGTGGTATTTGTAGAGCCGGTGCCTTGCTCCGGAACCACTAGCTGCACTCTTCTCTGCACGCAGGTCCTTGTTGAAGCGGTCCTTCATGGAACGCCAACGTGTCCTTACTTTGTCCACTGTGAAATAACAATAAAATATAATGGTCAGAATAAGGACTTTTGCCCGTGCTCTCGTGACTGTGTGTGATGACAGAAACTACGAAAAGTTTCTTTCATCACACACAGTCAAGAGAGCATGGCCAAGGTCTGTTGCTTCACACTACCGTGCAATACTTACCAAATGCATTACGGACCCGTGGCGGGGAATTCTCCCAGCCATCCCACAACGCTTGGGCCACCTCACTCCACAAACGACGGAGAACACTATTGACGGCGTGCTGTTGATCCCAGCTGTCCCACAACGGGACTCGCTCCTGGACCAGACTGATCAGCAGGTCATTATCAATCCGGTCGTCGTCCTGTTGTGATACCTAAAATTAAAAGAAAATCATTTAAGTTTGCTCAACCACATTTGGAAAAAATAAGACACGAAGATGAGAAAGGGCAGGAATATGAAAGACAACTTTCAGAAAAGGATGATACAAGAAAAATGTAAAGAAAAACAAGGGTACAGAAAGGAAGTTAAAAGAATATTACAATAAGGACAGTCTGCCTGGTATACATACCCGCTGCCGTCTTCCACCTGGACCTTGACTCCGCTGCTCAGTACCTCTCTGTCCCTCAGTTGAAGTGCTCTATAAAATTAAAAAAAAAAAATTGCCTCATGTGTCGATGTGACAGTTAATACTTACCAAGCTGACGGACAAAAAACTTACCTCGCTCACGTGATCCACTTCTGATTGACGTCGCTGGAACTCCTCATCAGACGAGGAAACCGGAGAAGACATTCTGATGCGTGTTGAAAGAAAAAAATAGAAGAAATTAGGACATGTAGATCCAAAAAATTGAAAATGAATGCATTGGCTAGGATATACTCACATTGCTCTGTGTCTTGTCCAACAATGCGTCCGGGCAGGGTGCTGTCTTCTTTGGAGTCTGATGAGAAGTGACCAGAAACTTCCCCCAACCTTCCTTTTATAACCCTGCTGCTATGGGGGAGGCTTATCAGTGTCTAGACATCCTTATCTACAGTTAATTCAATGGTGCCCAAAAAAACGCATGCGTCAAAAAAACGCATGCAAACGCATGTCCAAAAAACGCATGCGTCCCCATTGACTCCAATGCATTTTTTGTCAAAAAAAAAAACGCATGTAAACGCATGCGTTTTTTTGGTAAAAAAAAACGCCCCTCAAAATACTACAAGTTGCATTTTATAAAATGAACGCATGCAGTTAAAAAACGCATGCGTTCACAAACGCGTGCAAACGCGTACACCTAAAAACTCATGCGTTTTCAATGTTAAATATAGGGGAAAAAAACGCATGCATTTTTTTTGTAAAAAACGCTGCAGACAAAAACGCAAGTGTGAAACCACCCTAAGAACAGTCATATCTTTGCTTCAGACATGCATGTTATCAAGGTCTTATCTATAGGCAGGGTTCCTGGTCAAAGGTGCACTAATCTTCTGGTCTTCACTCATCGACCCTTATATTGGGTCTTAATTGGAATAATTTTATATTTTTATATTGTATCTATAATTGATTGTATTTGTAGGTTTACCCAATAAAGATATTGTTTAGCATTATTATGGCACTTTATATGTGTTGTCATGGGTATCTCTTGACATGTTTGAGGACTGATGTATGAATACACCCCGGGGGTTGTCTGCTGTATGCAAGTCTACGTATGTACTGTTATTACTATATGCTACTTTTAGTATACTTCCGTGCCTTTTGTCACTTGTGAGGTTCGGTCCTCCGGGCCTCGCATGTGGGAAATGGATTATTGTTGTATTAATATGCCCAAACTGTAGGGGGTTATCCCTTCTCCCCTTGCCCATATCATTATTATTATTTTGGTTTTGGCTCCTTTGTAGCTCCCTTTTGGAGCTCTTACATTCCCCCGTTCTGCACTAACCCTCAGTTCTTGTCTGCGCACGCACTGCGCAGACTCAGCCGCACTTGCGCAATGCGGTGCTCCATTGTTCTTCCTGTGGTACGCATCACTGCGTTCCAAACCTGCGCATGCGCGGTCGGGCTTTCTGCTACTCGAGCCGCGCACGCGCAGCCCAGAGCCCCACCACTTCCTGCTCAAGTGTTGCTGTTCTGCATTAGCCTTGCTATAAGGTTTGATCTTATCCTCATTTGTATTTAAACAGAGGTCCACGAATACACCTCACCTCCCCTGATGAAGCCCTATCAGTGAGGGTGATACGCGTGGGGTCTTGTTCCTGGGTCCATCCACTTGGTGTATGGGGATACTTCTCCCCTGCCAATTCCGAACAATGGGTAATTTAACCTCTTGGATTCCTCTCTTCTACTCTATGGGCTATTTGCTATTTCTTTACAAGTGTGTCCTTGTTAAGGGCTTATAAGCCCTTGGGAATGCTTGCCTTACTTAGTCCTGTCTGGATAGACGCTTGAGGGGTCATTCCTTTTGGTTTGAATACTAGGCTAATTATTATTAGTCCCATGAGCCAGTAGGTTTTTAGGTTGCTGTTCGGGCATTATACCACTTATTAAATTGTTATGTGGATATTATTCCAATCGGACTAGGTTCTTTGTTGGTGTGTTGTTTTAAATATGTTTTAACGTGTATGGTGTGTGGTGATCCAAAAACACAATGGAATCCTTATGCAAGGTAATTCAATGACAATCATAAAGTGTTGTACAATAAATAAATAAAAAAAAAATAATAATAATAATCAGTAAATTTCTGTGCATATTTGCAGCTCATTGTTTTCTGCAGCATGTCAATTCTTTTTGCATTTCAGCAAAAACGCAGATATAAAAATGTTTGCCGATTTGCTGCGGATTTGCTCAGCTTTTGTATTGCATTTTATCGTCCTTCTATGATGTTTGAAACCCAAAAACAGAAAGGCACAAGAGCAAAGTAAACATAATATCAACTTTTATTTGAACAATTAAAAACAGAATAAAAAATTATTTTGGATAGTAGGTGGACACAATTGAGAAGGGTGACAAGCAACAACCTAGTGCCGCATAAGAGAGACAGGAATTGCACTAACAAAAACCACTGGATAATGAACTGAAGATTGACACAGAAAGTCAATAAGCTGTCTTTCCAAACATCTGAATATAGACTATGGCATAGACTACTTTATGAAGCATAAACAGTACAGACCAAAAGTTTGGACACACCTTCTCATTTAAAGATTGTTCTGTATTTTCATGACTATGAAAATTGTACATTCACACTGAAGGCATCAAAACTATGAATTAACACATGTGGAATTATATACTTAATAAAAAAGTGTGAAACAACTGAAAATATGTCTTATATTCTAGGTTCTTCAATGTAACCACCTTTTGCTTTGATGACTGCTTTGCACACTCTTGGCATTCGCTTGATGAGCTTCAAGAGGTAGTCACCGGGAATGGTTTTCACTTCACAGGTGTGCCCTGTCAGGTTTAATAAGTGGGATTTCTTGCCTTATAAATGGGGTTGGGACCATCAGTTGTGTTGTGCAGAAGTCTGGTGGATACACAGCTGATAGTCCTACTGAATAGACTGTTAGAATTTGTATTATGGCAAGAAAAAAGCAGCTAAGTAAAGAAAAACGAATGGCCATCAGTACTTTAAGAAATGAAGGTCAGTCAGTCTGAAAAATTTGGAAAACTTTGAACGTGTCCTCAAGTGCAGTTGCAAAAACCATCAAGCGCTACAAAGAACCTGCCTCACATGAGGACCGCCCCAGGAAAGGAAGACCAAGAGTCACCTCTGCTTCTGAGGATAAATTTATCCGAGTCACAAGCCTCAGAAATCGCAGGTTAACAGCAGCTCAGATTAGAGACCAGGTCAATGCCACACAGAGTTTTAGCAGCAGACACATCTCTACAACAACTGTTAAGAGGAGACTTTGTGCAGCAGGCCTTCATGGTAAAATAGCTGCTAGGAGCCAGTGCTAAGGACAGGCAACAAGCAGAAGAGACTTGTTTGGGCTAAAGAACACAAGGAATGGACATTAGACCAGTGGAAATCTGTGCTTTGGTCTGATGAGTCCAAATTTGAGATCTTTGGTTCCAACCACCGTGTCTTTGTGCGACGCAGAAAAGGTGAACAGATGGACTCTACATGCCTGGTTCCCACCGTGAAGCATGGAGAAGGAGGTGTGATGGTGTGGAGGTGCTTTGCTGGTGACACTGTTGGGGATTTATTCAAAATTGAAGGCATACTGAACAAGCATGGCTACCACAGCTTATTGCAACGGCATGCTATTCCATCTGGTTTGCGTTTAGTTGGACCACCATTTATTTTTCAACAGGAGACCCCAAACACACCTCCAGGCTGTGTAAGGGCTATTTGACCAAGAAGGAGAGTGATGGGGTGCTACGCCAGATGACCTGGCCTCCACAGTCACCAGACCTGAACCCAATCGAGATGGTTTGGGGTGAGCTGGACCGCAGAGTGAAGGCAAAAGGGTGACTACCTCTTGAATCTCATCAAGAGAATGCCAAGAGTGTGCAAAGCAGTCATCAAAGCAAAAGGTGGCTACTTTGAAGAACCTATAATATAAGACATATTTTCAGTTGTTTTACACTTTTTTGTTAAGTATATAATTCCACATGTGTTAATTTATAGTTTTGATGCCTTCTGTGTGAATTTACAATTTTCATAGTCATGAAAGTACAGAAAAATCCTAAAATGAAAAGGTGTCCAAACTTTTGGTCTGTACTGTATAAAGACTGAAAATGTAAACCATATCATAAGGTAAGGAGAGGTATCAGATGTTATAGTGCAATACACAATATAGCCGAACAGTGGCCCAAACTCACAGTATCCTATTAATTTAATTCCATAAACTAAAGTGCAAAAGATGTAATACAATATGCCCTAAGATCAGCCAATTTGGCTAAATACCATTAAGATAAGTCCCAACTGGGAGGTAAACACCGAATGGTGAATGTAAGAGTAATGATGTAAAATACAAATAATAGAGCACTGTAAACAATCAAACTAATGTGAGATGGAGCAAAAAAAACCATTATAAAAATAATATGATAGTGAGAAGGTAAGATCAAAGAAGGATAATGTGAGCCAACCTGTATCTGAATGAGGCAAGAGGGACCCCAACGTGCGTTTTGCACACTTGCATCCTCGGGGGGCGTCTATGGTGTTTGGTAAGATCGTTGGTCAGAACGCTGCAGGATCATGCTGTCAGATGTCAGCGTGATCTCGCAGCTGAGTTCCGCAGTGGTGACCTGCGGTAAAAAGCAAGCATGGGCCAATGAGACTGCTGCTCCCATCGAGCTATGTCTGCTGTCACTGATGACAGCAGTGACAGCAGGTGCCGCTGATGGGAGAAGTAGTATAATCTGCCAGTGCCAGTGCTCACAGTTAAAAAAAACAAACTAAAATTATCTACATATTCACATAAAAATAAAACAATTATACTCACCTAACACCAAATCCCAGACGCCCTCATCTCCTAGAAATAATGTAAAATAATAAACCAACATATATTCACCTTACCACCATATTCCTGTAATTCAGTTTGTCCCACAGTGATCTCACTTGTAGAACAGTCACATCAGGAAATGTGACCACTCTACCTGGCCGCCGGCGATACACTGACGGGAGGTAATAACTCTCGCAGTGTATCACTGAGCTGCCATGAGAGTTCACCGGAGTTCATCAGCTCCAGTGCTCTCACTTTCAGTAGTGCCATAAGGGAGCTCACTGGAGCTGATCAGCTGATGAACTCCGGTGACCTCTCTCACTGCAGCTCAGTGCTATAAAACTGCAGTGTATGGCCGGCTGTCACATCAATGACTGCTCTCAAAGTCATCAGGATCTTCGTGGATTCTTTCTGTTAATGCACCTACATAGGCTGATGACAATGTGTGTGTAAGTTTGTGTGTGTTTGTGTTTACTTATCAGCTTAGTAATGAGCGTGTCAGGCTGACACTTTTTCATTAATAAGGCAAGTGACACACTTGCAAGTGCAATGCGAGAAACTCGCGCAACAATATCTGGCACTGCCGCAGGCACTCGGGACCGGAGTGTGCGGCTGCATGTATTTCTATGCAGCTGAACGCTTCGGTCCCAAGTGCTGGCGGCAGCGTTGGGTATTGATGTGAGAGATTTAAGAATTAAGGGGGCACCATCAGGTAAATTGTAACTAGTTGGATCCGACCAAATTAGTATCACTGACCAAAAGAGAAAAATTAGTAGTCCATACAGGAAGGATCACTTCACAAAATAACACAAAATACAAATTTTGTTAGGTACAAATCCACACAAAAAACTCTAAAAACATTAAAAAGTCACACATGTGACATTACTACAATACACATAAGCTTATACTAAAGCTACAGCCCAAACCTGTCCCGTGTGTGAGCCAGAAACCTATGTTCCAGCATATATGTAAACAGCCTACCATCAAATACTATTCCGAGAGTAAAATGAAGAAGGGGAAAACGATAAATGCACCAATTTATATGTACCAGTTAAATGCAAATAACAACCCTCCAAGATATTACTCTGCTAAAAGATATCAAAAAATGGAATAAACAGTCTGCCCAGAATAAACATCAGCTAACCAACCATGGGTAAATCTACTCATGACACAAACACACATGAATAAATTAATGTGCATATTACCATAGACCAAGTTGTGCTGCACATGGTTAAAGCAGCCACATCCATGCTGACTGAGCAAGTCAAATGCCCTATTTGGGTATTAGAGGCAAAGTAAAAGGTGGCTGATAACACACACGGAGGTAGGGCAGTGTTGTGAATTCTGTGGCAGAGCTCCCTCCTGTGGTCACGAGTGGTACTGCGGCTTCTGAGTTTCCTTCCTCAGGTGATGTGGTGAAGTCGTTAGGTGCTGCTCTATTTGACTCCACCTAGTGCTTTGCTCCTGGCCTCCAGTCAATGTTCTAGTTTTGGTCTTGCTTCCTCCTGGATCGTTCCTGTGGCCGTCTGCTCTGCATAAGCTAAGTTTTGCTTGTGTTATTTTTGTTTTGATATTTTTTCTGTCCAGCTTGCTTAATTGGTTTTTCTTGCTTGCTGGAAGCTCTGGGACACAGAGGGAGCACCTCTGTACCGTTAGTCGGTGCGGAGGGTCTTTTTGCCCCTCTGCGTGGTTGTTTGTAGGGTTTTGTGTTGACCGCAAAGTTATCTTTCCTATCTTCGGTCTGTTCAGTAAGTTGGGCCTCACTTTGCTAAATCTATTTCATCTCTGCGTTTGTATTTTCATCTCTACTCACAGTCATTATATGTGGGGGCTGCCTTTTCCTTTGGGGTATTTCTCTGAGGCAAGGTAGGCTTGTTTTTCTTTGTAGGCCTAGCTAGTTTCTCAGGCTGTGCCGAGTTGCATAGGGAGCGTTAGGCGCAATCCACGGCTGCCTCTAGTGTGGTTGGATAGGATTAGGGATTGCGGTCAGCAGAGTTCCCACGTCTCAGAGCTCGTCCTATGTCTTTTGGTTATTGTCAGATCACTTTGTGTGCTCTGAACTTCAAGGTCCATTGTGGTTCTGAATTACCTAATCATAACAGTACTGGAGGCCCAAAGTACTAATGCTTCTCAATAGAGGGAAAAAAGAAGTTCTGAGACCATTTTTTTTTCTTTGCACTGTGTTTTGCCTTTTTTTTCCCCTAGACATTTGGGTGGTTCAGGACACAAGTGTAGTGATGGACATTAAAGGTCTGTCTTCATGTGTGGATCATCTCACTGCAAGAGTACAAAATATTCAAGACTTTGTGGTTCAGAATTCTATGTTAGAACCAAGAATTCCTATTCCTGATTTGTTTTCTGGAGATAGAGCAAAATTTCTGAGTTTCAAAAATAATTGTAAACTGTTTCTGGCTTTAAAACCTCGCTCCTCTGGTGACCCAGTTCAACAAGTTAGGATCATTATTTCTTTATTACGTGGCGACCCTCAAGACTGGGCATTTTCCCTTGCGCCAGGAGATCCTGCATTATGTAATATTGATGCGTTTTTCCTGGCGCTCGGATTGCTGTACGATGAACCTAATTCGGTGGATGAGGCAGAGAAAAATTTGCTGGCTCTGTGTCAGGGTCAGGATGAGATAGAGATTTATTGTCAGAAGTTTAGAAAGTGGTCCGTGCTCACTCAATGGAATGAAGGTGCGCTGGCAGCTATTTTCAGAAAGGGTCTCTCTGAAGCCCTTAAGGATGTCATGGTGGGATTTCCCATGCCTGCTGGTCTGAATGAGTCTATGTCTTTGGCCATTCAGATCGGTCGACGCTTGCGTGAGCGTAAATCTGTGCACCATTTGGCGGCATTATCCGAGCATAAACCTGAGCCTATGCAGTGCGATAGGACTTTGACCAGAGTTGAACGGCAAGAACACAGACGTCAGAATGGGCTGTGTTTCTACTGTGGTGATTCCACTCATGCTATCTCCGATTGTCCTAAGCGCACTAAGCGGTTCGCTAGGTCTGCCACCATTGGTACGGTACAGTCAAAATTTCTTTTGTCCGTTAGTTTGATCTGCTCTTTGTCATCTTATTCTGTCATGGCATTTGTGGATTTAGGCGCTGCCCTGAATTTGATGGACTTGGAGTATGCTAGGCGTTGTGGGTTTTTCATGGAGCCCTTGCAGTGTCCTATTCCATTGAGAGGAATTGATGCTACGCCTTTGGCCAAGAATAAGCCTCAGTACTTGACCCAGCTGACCATGTGCATGGCTCCTGCACATCAGGAGGATATTCGCTTTCTGGTGTTGCATAATCTGCATGATGTGGTCGTGTTGGGGTTGCCATGGCTACAAGTCCATAACCCAGTATTAGATTGGAAATCAATGTCTGTGTCCAGCTGGGGTTGTCAGGGGGTACATGGTGATGTCCCATTTCTGTCTATTTCGTCATCCACCCCTTCTGAGGTCCCAGAGTTCTTGTCTGATTACCGGGATGTATTTGATGAGCCCAAGTCCAATGCCCTACCTCCGCATAGGGATTGTGATTGTGCTATCGATTTGATTCCTGGTAGTAAGTTTCCTAAAGGTCGACTGTTTAATTTATCTGTACCTGAGCACGCCGCTATGCGGAGTTACGTGAAGGAGTCCTTGGAGAAGGGTCATATTCGCCCGTCATCGTCGCCATTGGGAGCGGGGTTCTTTTTTGTGGCCAAGAAGGATGGTTCGCTGAGACCTTGTATAGATTACCGCCTTCTAAATAAAATCACGGTCAAATTTCAGTACCCCTTGCCGCTGCTATCTGATTTGTTTGCTCGGATCAAGGGGGCTAGTTGGTTCACCAAGATAGATCTTCGTGGTGCGTATAATCTTCTGCGTATTAAGCGGGGTGATGAATGGAAAACTGCATTTAATACGCCCGAGGGCCATTTTGAGTACCTAGTTATGCCTTTCGGACTTGCCAATGCTCCATCGGTGTTTCAGTCCTTTATGCATGACATCTTCCGAGAGTACCTGGACAAATTCCTGATTGTATACTTGGATGATATTTTGGTCTTCTCGGATGATTGGGAGTCTCATGTGAAGCAGGTCAGAATGGTGTTCCAGGTCCTGCGTGCTAATTCTTTGTTTGTGAAGGGATCAAAGTGTCTCTTTGGTGTTCAGAAGGTTTCATTTTTGGGGTTCATTTTTTCCCCTTCTACTATCGAGATGGACCCTGTTAAGGTCCAGGCCATCTATGATTGGACTCAGCCGACATCTCTGAAGAGTCTGCAAAAGTTCCTGGGCTTTGCTAATTTTTATCGTCGCTTCATCTGTAATTTTTCTAGTATTGCTAAACCATTGACCGATTTGACCAAGAAGGGTGCTGATGTGGTCAATTGGTCTTCTGCTGCTGTGGAAGCGTTTCAAAAGTTAAAGCGTCGTTTTTCTTCTGCCCCTGTGTTGTGTCAACCAGATGTTTCGCTTCCGTTCCAGGTCGAGGTTGATGCTTCTGAAAATGGATCGGGGGCTGTTTTGTCGCAGAGAAGTTCTGATTGCTCAGTGATGAAACCATGCGCCTTCTTTTCCAGGAAGTTTTCGCCTGCTGAGCGAAATTATGATGTTGGCAATCGAGAGTTGCTGGCCATGAAGTGGGCATTCGAGGAGTGGCGTTATTGGCTTGAAGGAGCTAAGCATCGCATGGTGGTCTTGATTGATCACAAGAACTTGACTTATCTTGAGTCTGCCAAACGGTTGAATCCTAGACAGGCTCGTTGGTCGCTGTTTTTCTCCCGTTTTGACTTTGTGGTTTCGTACCTTCCGGGCTCTAAAAATGTGAAGGCGGATGCCCTGTCTAGGAGTTTTGTGCCCGACTCTCAGGGTTTGTCTGAGCTGGCGGGTATTCTCAAAGAGGGAGTAATTTTGTCTGCCATCTCCCCTGATTTGCGGCGGGTGCTGAAAAAATTTCAGGCTAATAAACCTGATCGTTGCCCAGCGGAGAAACTGTTTGTCCCTGATAGGTGGACGAATAAAGTTATCTCTGAGGTTCATTGTTCGGTGTTGGCTGGTCATCCTGGAATCTTTGGTACCAGAGATTTAGTGGCTAGATCCTTTTGGTGGCCGTCTCTGTCGCGGGATGTGCGTTCTTTTGTGCAGTCCTGTGGGATTTGTGCTCGGGCTAAGCCCTGCTGTTCTCGTGCCAGTGGGTTGCTTTTGCCCTTGCCGGTCCCGAAGAGGCCTTGGACACATATCTCTATGGATTTTATTTCGGATCTTCCCGTCTCTCAAAAAATGACGGTCATTTGGGTGGTTTGTGATCGCTTCTCTAAGATGATCCATTTGGTACCCTTGTCTAAATTACCTTCCTCCTTTGATTTGGTGCCATTGTTCTTCCAGCATGTGGTTCGTTTACATGGCATTCCAGAGAACATCGTTTCTGACAGAGGTTCCCAGTTTATTTCAAGGTTTTGGCGAGCTTTTTGTGCTAGGATGGGCATTGATTTGTCTTTTTCCTCGGCTTTCCATCCTCAGACTAATGGCCAGACCGAACGAACCAATCAGACCTTGGAAACATATCTGAGATGCTTTGTTTCTGCTGATCAGGATGATTGGGTGTCCTTCTTGCCTTTGGCTGAGTTCGCCCTTAATAATCGGGCCAGCTCGGCTACCTTGGTTTCGCCATTTTTCTGCAACTCTGGGTTCCATCCTCGTTTCTCTTCAGGGCAGGTTGAGTCTTCGGACTGTCCTGGTGTGGATACGGTGGTGGACAGGTTACAGCAGATTTGGACTCATGTAGTGGACAATTTGACCTTGTCCCAGGAGAAGGCTCAACGTTTCGCTAATCGCAGACGCTGTGTGGGTCCCCGACTTCGTGTTGGGGATTTGGTTTGGTTGTCATCTCGTCATATTCCTATGAAGGTTTCCTCTCCTAAGTTTAAGCCTCGTTTCATTGGTCCGTATAGGATTTCTGAGGTTCTTAATCCTGTGTCTTTTCGTTTGACCCTTCCAGATTCTTTTTCCATCCATAACGTATTCCATAGGTCATTGTTGCGGAGATACGTGGCACCTATGGTTCCATCTGTTGATCCTCCTGCCCCGGTTTTGGTGGAGGGGGAGTTGGAGTATATTGTGGAGAAGATTTTGGATTCTCGTGTTTCAAGGCGGAAACTCCAGTATCTGGTTAAGTGGAAGGGTTATGGTCAGGAAGATAATTCCTGGGTCTTTGCCTCTGATGTCCATGCTGCCGATCTTGTTCGTGCCTTTCATATGGCTCATCCTGGTCGGCCTGGGGGCTCTGGTGAGGGTTCGGTGACCCCTCCTCAAGGGGGGGTACTGTTGTGAATTCTGTGGCAGAGCTCCCTCCTGTGGTCACGAGTGGTACTGCGGCTTCTGAGTTTCCTTCTTCAGGTGATGTGGTGAAGTCGTTAGGTGCTGCTCTATTTGACTCCACCTAGTGCTTTGCTCCTGGCCTCCAGTCAATGTTCTAGTTTTGGTCTTGCTTCCTCCTGGATCGTTCCTGTGGCCGTCTGCTCTGCATAAGCTAAGTTTTGCTTGTGTTATTTTTGTTTTGATATTTTTTCTGTCCAGCTTGCTTAATTGGTTTTTCTTGCTTGCTGGAAGCTCTGGGACACAGAGGGAGCACCTCTGTACCGTTAGTCGGTGCGGAGGGTCTTTTTGCCCCTCTGCGTGGTTGTTTGTAGGGTTTTGTGTTGACCGCAAAGTTATCTTTCCTATCTTCGGTCTGTTCAGTAAGTTGGGCCTCACTTTGCTAAATCTATTTCATCTCTGCGTTTGTATTTTCATCTCTACTCACAGTCATTATATGTGGGGGCTGCCTTTTCCTTTGGGGTATTTCTCTGAGGCAAGGTAGGCTTGTTTTTCTTTCTTAGGCCTAGCTAGTTTCTCAGGCTGTGCCGAGTTGCATAGGGAGCGTTAGGCGCAATCCACGGCTGCCTCTAGTGTGGTTGGATAGGATTAGGGATTGCGGTTAGCAGAGTTCCCACGTCTCGGAGCTCGTCCTATGTCTTTTGGTTATTGTCAGGTCACTTTGTGTGCTCTGAACTTCAAGGTCCATTGTGGTTCTGAATTACCTAATCATAACAGGGCAGGCAGGAAAGACCGGTCGCGTGTTGCCACTCCAGGTGGCTTCATCAGGGGTTGCCCTGAGAAAAAGCCTTTATTGCTGTACAAAAACGCATGCAAAAAAATTACAAAAATGCACCAAATCGAGGTAAAAATGTGCGTTTTCTGCAAGCAAATACTCAACTTGTGCACATAACATAAGTTTCTCTGGTATGGTGCCTTTTCCTTGTGACCTTAGTGCACCCTTAAGATAAAGTGCAGCACAGGCATCATCTAATATACCACCCTGGTTATGAGTGGAAAATACATAACAGTGCAATTCACTTATAGTGATCAAAAGAATTCCACTGAGAAAGGCTGTTACTAATACAGTAATAATAATAATACCTTATCACTAATATCATATTATAGTATCCAACAGTCTCTTATTGTAGCCCGGAAAGCAGATAGATACACTTTGTCAAAAAAATATATCAAACCTACAAGAGAAATATTGAATACAAAAAATAAATCAAGAACACTAGCACTCCAGACCGATGCTATATATATGATTTCAAATCACAGATTTATAGTAGACACTCCAGTCTGTAAATGCTGATATGAAATCATATGAACTCTAGCGTGGGAAATTTTCTGAATTATATCCTACGCTAGAATTCATATGAGTTTATGCCAGCAGGGGGCGCATCACCGCAAGTCTACGATGCTACATTCCATTCATTACCCAGTTTTTACAACCAGGAGCAACAGCTGCATTGGCAGGCTCCTGGTTGTAAATTTATTTAACCCCTTCAGATGGATTTACAGTGTGGGACATGACTGGTCGCCGGAAAGGGATATTGTTGTTTTTTTATTTTTATTTTTTTTACAGAACGTGGGTCTTCAGGTGAATTAAGCGTACAATAAAGATTTTAAAACCCCGTGTGTAATTATTTCATGAAAATACTTTATTCATAATGTATGTGTGCATTATTAACCCTTTACTACTATTGGATTAATAATTGGTAGGTGTCTTATTGACATCTCTCCATTATTAACCAGGCTTAATGTCACCTTACAATAGCAAGGTGGCATTAACCCTTTATTACCCCATATCCCACCGCTACAGGGGAGTGGGAAGAGAGAGGCTAAGTGCCAGAATAGGCGCATCTTACAGATGTGCCTTTTCTGGGGTGGCTGGGGGCAAATGTTTTTAGCCAGGGGGGTCAATAACCATGGTCCCTCTCTAGGCTATTAATATCTGCCCTCAGTCACTGGCTTTCCCACTCTGGCAGAGAAAATTGTGCGGGAGCCCACGCCAGTTTTTTCCATGATTGAACCCTTTATTTTAACACCTAGATCCACCAAATTTTGCTCACAGACACTTCTAACATTAGTAGTAAGGAATATGTAAAAATAATAAGGGATATGAAATGGTTTACTGTATGTAAACCATGTCTCATATCCTGTCGGGTTTGATAAGGAGATAGCAAAAGCCGGCAATTGAATTAGCCAACAAGTGCTAAGCATCTCTGGGAACTCCTTCAAGATTGTTGGAAGACCATTTCCGGTTACTACCTCTTGAAGCTCATCAAGTGAATGCCAAGAGTGTGCAAAGCAGTCATCAAAGCAAAAGGTGGCTACTTTGAAGAACCTAGAATAGAATACATGTTTTCAGTTGTTTCACACTTTTTTGTTAAGTATATAATTCCACAAGTGTTAATTCATAGTTTTGATGCCTTCAGTGTGAATTTACAAATTTCATAGTCATGAAAATACAGAAAAATCTTTAAATGAGAAGGTGTGTCCAAACTTTTGGTCTGTACTGTATATAGACTGTATGTATGTTTTCACGAATATATTTGAGCTCATGGATCCATTCTATGTCCATTTTGCAAGCCGTACGGATGCCATACGGAGAATTTTTAGAGAAAAAAATCGCATCCTCACGTTGAATATGGATCACTGTTCAGGAATTTATCTGCGTCTTACGCCTGTAAAAAACGGACCGTATTTCCCTACGCTAAGTGTGACGCCGGGCCTAAGTGGTTTTTTGGCTAATCAAGTTTGAATTTGACAAGAATCATGGCTAATGGTTACCTTTGATGGTTCATATTTTTAACATCTTAAAACAAATATATGAAAAACCTTCCCAGATATTTAAAAAATACGGTATATAAAAATTATTCACAGATATTTTCATTCAAATGCAGTAAGTCAGTTGCAATTTTTTAATGAAGGTCTAAAGGGCAGCACTTGCATCTTCACATAAGACTGTTACAATTTTTTTTTTTTGTCGTGAAAGTTTTATAATATTTTCAGAGTGGCTGATAAAAAGCTATAATAACATTAACTTGGGATACGGTAAGATAAAATATTACCTTTATTGGATCGCAGTGTACGATGTGAAGTGTCTGAAGATAAAGTGTATTGGTTATGCATGATGATTTAAATACAATCTGCAGAAATACTTTACCCAAGGGAAAGTCCTCCATTCTCAGTTTAACTAAGTAAGAACTTTGCTGCCAGTCATGTCCCTAGAAGGTTTATACGGCTGAAATGCAAAAGAAGTATGTAAACTGTTGGTTATCTATAAAATGTAATCTAAGGGTAGGATTATTTCTGCTTTCATTAAACATAACCAGCAGCTTTCTATATGGATTTGACCTATTTTCAGATCGAATATGAACGTATTATTTAATTTACCAGCATATGTGAACTACTGTAAAGCTGTCTTGTTTTAATATGAGCACACATTGTTGTAATAGGTCATTTTGCCACGTTAGTTTCTTCCCCTGCAATATTTTGTGTAGAAAATAATCTGCATTTAACATTTCAAGCAAAGAGATGTGATTTAATACCAGCTCCTGCACACTGCGTTTACAGATGTAATGAACTGTGCCGTTTTTCTGTGTTTTTTCCCCCTATAGCTTCTATGTGGAGCTTTCATAAAACACATAAAAAAAACTGTTGCATTCCCAAGTACAGAATTCCAGCGTTTCTCCACTAAAAATGCATAAAAAATGGAAAATACAGCAAAAATGCAATAATAAGAGCAGTTTGCTTTGGGAACTTTGCTTTTACTATTTTGCATTCTGACAGCCAAGCGATGCTGATATCGTCTTTTCCATTTATAAATATGATGAGGGAGGAGAATCCATAATCTGACAAGCTCCAAAGACCGTTGGTGCTGTAAAGTGCATTTTATTTTTGTGTATTCCCTACCTGCTGCTTTTCCTCAATGCCACGTATAATTATAAATGTGGGTAATGTACTTCATGCTTTGTACTGAAATATTACAATGTTGTACATGAATAAGCCTATTGCTCAGCAGGAGCTACAATAAATTAAAATGCACTAGCTGATATGAAGGTGATATCTGCTTAATCCCAAAGCTAAAAGAACAATAACTATGTAAGTAATTTTATTTATTTATTTAATTTCTACGTTTATAAAAATATGCAAGGTCTATCAGAAGACTAACTTGATAGAATACTGCAGCTACAGTGTAGCGATACACAGAAAAGGAAGGTAAGGGACAAAAAATGGGAATGAGACCACTATGAAAACAATGCCTATAAAAATATAAATTATTATGAAAGGAAATCACCATAAAATATGAGTCCAGCAGTAAGAGAGGCTTCATAAACAGCAGGCGGGGACATTAAAGGTATAAAAAGTGTATGACAATACCATACAGTGTACGTACAGTATATAAAAATCAGGATATGCAATATTAAATAATGTGTCAAAATAAGGCCATGCTCACACGTTAAATAGTTGGTCATTAATTTACATTAGTATTTGTAAACCAAGATCAGAATAAAAGTGTAACAGAAATGTGAACACTATGTATTTTTCACCCACTGCTGCTTTGGGTTTACAGATACTGATGTAAAATTCTGAACAACTACTGAACCTGTGAAGTAGTGAGTGGGATCAAACCCATAAAAGTCCTCTCCTGCTGGAATGACAGCTGACAGCACTGTGAGAAGATATCTGGAAATGACCAGATATTAAAGGGACACTGTCACCTGAATTTGGAGGGAACAATCTTCAGCCATGGAGGCGGGGTTTTGGGGTTTTTGATTCACCCTTTCCTTACCCGCTGGCTGCAAGCTGGCTGCAATATTGGATTGAAGTTCATTCTCTGTCCTCCGTAGTACATGCCTGCACAAGGCAATCTTGCCTTGCATAAAGTACCACAGGGCGCAGGCGCCGGGCCTCTGTGACCTTTCACGGTGCCTGCGCACTGCAGTACTTTGCTCTGCCCTCAACAGAGCAGAGAATTATGCCTGCGCAGGAGCCGCAACAGAAGCAAGGAAGAGGACTTCTTCGCATGAAGATGGGAGGCGCCGGACCTGCGACGCCCATTGGACCCGGACCACACTTGGCTGAGCAAAATCTAACTTGTTTTTCTTATCTTTCAGGTTACATCGGGGGCTTATCTACAGCATTAAAGAATGCTGTAGATAAGCCCCTAATAGCAGTAGCCACAGCTTATATATGAAAAATGAGGTGACAGATTCCCTTTAACTAGTGACTCTGGAGATAGAAAACAACTGTCATACAACTGTGCTCCATTTGGATAGCCGAGGTTCTGCAGACTGCTGTACAAGGTATGATAATCTGTAAGATGTCATGGCTGAAGGGTATTATAGGGAGGCAAGCGTGGCAATGTAAACTGATGTTGCCTGCACTCTGATGCTTCATCTGTGTGTGAAATAATGTCGGGCAATTTTTCTTTTTTTGTGAACTGAAAATCAAATCTCAAAATATTTGAATTCACGTGAAACCGAATTTCAAGAAATTAGATTTGAACTCGATCCCTAACAAATCAATCCAATTATCTCTAATTGTTTCATTGGAAAATGGCTTCTGTGATACTTTCACATTCCCTTTTAAATGCCTTCTTTTCTTGCATGATCTCCATACCAATCTCAGCTATCATTGCACTTAAGACAAAAGTAGGACTTATTTGTGAAGAGTATAGACCTCCATTCCAGCCTCCATTGCGGTCTTATTCATCACTATGGTAACATTTGAGAGCAGTGGCAGGAGGTCAATGGAACACCTGTAGTTGGACTTCTGGCTCTTAACCCAATGTCCTGGAAGCACATTTCAATGGTTTGTGTAAACTCTAACTCCTTAGGCTTAGCATGAGTTTTTTGAATCTCGAAGAGATTTCACTCAGAGTGATCATTAACTAGAATATTTCATAGCCATGTGAGTGAACAGCTTCCAGGCATGCAGCTCTATCACTGTTCCAAGCAGAGGTTGATCATAAAGCTATAATCAAGCTTCATTCCATCACACACAGTCACTTCTCTTTATACAATGCTCCCAGCTTCCATATCTGAAAGTCCTTTCACAGACAATTTCTCTTCACCCACAGTGTCTTTACATAGAGCAGAACTGTACCTTTTATCATGCAGTGAGGTGGATTGGAGGGGTTAGGGGGTGAGTCCTGTGTTGTCAGCTCTCTCACTTATCTTGAGACAACAAAGATTGCTCCTGGCTGTCCCAACTGCTTCTATGATTAACTTAGCTGGTCTCTATAGCTTATCTAAGTTCAGTCTCACAGGAGTCTCTCTCTGAAACACTGCTTCCTCCTGCAGATCCCTCAACACCACAACAACTTTCCCAGAATACCCTGGGGCTGTGACTACTCCCTGTTTCCTGCAACTACTTTAACCCCTCTAGTTGCTGGATGATTTTAAATCAGTGCAGCGCCTACTTGTCATATGCGTGTATTTCTGCTTGTGGTACTCCTACCAGAGAGTGAATAAACTGAGGTGTTATTAAAATATTTTCTCCTTTTTTTTCATCATTTGAATATCATTAACACATTTGTCAATCCTGTGATTTCTATAATTCTACAACTTCTCCTTCTTGGTGTTGCACATTCAACGTTGAGGAGGGTAATTTGTTTTGAATCCTGCAACACTTAAGGTCCCTGTACACATTATAAAAAGTCACTTGAGTCCACCAAATTTTTGGCAATACTGAACTCATATCGAATGTGTATAAGGGTTACCAAACACTCCTGTCACAGTTTAGGTCGGGTTAAAGAAGGATTTGGTTTGTTAAATTTCATTGGCCTTTCCTTTTAAGTTCATTCCCAAGCCAAAGGCCACTGGCTCTAATCAAGGAGCAGCCATAAAGAAGAATTCCCAAGAAAACAGAGACATCATCATCCAGCTCATTGATAGTGGTCGCTCTGCCAAGAAGATTGGGAAACTGCATCATGTGAGTGCCATGACAGTTGGGAGAATAAGAAAAGAAGTACATCCATCCCTTGAAATGCCAAGAGATGGACATCCAAGCAAAATATTGGAGTCAACAAGTTGCCTCATCACAAAGTCTATCAGTTCTGGCAAGACAAGCACGGCAGTGAAGGTGGCTCGTATACTTAGAAATAGTGAGATCACAGACATCCATGCAAGCATCGTGCAACCCACATTACACAACTCTGGAATGGTGGCTCAAAAAAGGTGAAGAAGCCTCAACTTCAATATTGTCATAAGAAGTGTTGGCTCAAGTTTGCAAAAAAGTACAAAAAGTGGACAGTGAAAGATTGGAAATGGGTGATTTGGAATGATGAGATGAAAGTCAATTGACTAGACACCGATGGGTACAAATGGGTCTGGAAGAAATAAGGGAAAAAGGGGTAACGGATCGAGAAGTTGAAGGAACTGTCAAGTTCCGTGGAGGAAGCCTGATGATATGGGGTTGCTTCACAGCTAAAGGCATTGGGTACTTGGCCAGGATTGATAGTGGTCTCAATGCTGACCTACATGTGAGTATCCTACAAGACAAGCTAATTTGCACACTCGAGCACCATGGATATGAAAGACATAGTGTTCCAGCAGGATAACGACCAGAAGCATACGTTGACAATGGTGAACAAATGGTTCAATAACAATGAAGTATAGGTGTTGGATTATCCCACACAATCTCAAAACCTTAACACAATCAAACACTTGTGGGTAGAATTGAAGAAAAAACAGTATACATACCCATGTGATTTGACCAGCATGCACTAACTTTGGGAATGTGTAGACGAGAGCTGGGGTTAGGGTACCGTCACACAGTGGCATTTTGATCGCTATGACGGCACGATCCGTGACGCTCCAGCATCGTAACAATATCGCTCCAGCGTCGTAGACTGCTGTCACACTTTGCAATGTACAACGCTGGAGCGATAATTTCATGACGTATGTGTGATGTAGAAGCCGTTGGTTACTATGCGCACATCGTATACAATATCGTGCACACCTTTGTTACACCATGCGATCATGCCGCCACAGCGGGACACTAGACGACGAAAGAAAGTTTCAAACGATCTGCTACGACGTACGATTCTCAGCGGGGTCACTGATCGCAGGAGCGTGTCAGACACAGCGAGATCGCTGGAACATCACAAATCGTGCCGTCGTAGCAATCAAAATGCCACTGTGTGACGGTACCCTAAGAGTTTGGTTGATACATGTCTGAATCTGATAGAGAACATGCCCAGAAGGATTCAGGCTACTTTGAAGGCCAAAGGTAGATTTATAAAATACTAACAAAATAATAAAAATGTAGATTTTGAGGAGGAAAATTAACAGTGCAGTGACATGACAAGAATCTGTATAGCTAATCATATGCTAAAAAGGTGCAAGTCAATTTTATGTATGACATAGCCAAGATGATAGTCTATAAAATGATGGTAGTCTCTTGTTCGAAGCAGGAATTAATAATGAGATACAGAGCATGGAAGTCAAAAGTTCAAACCATTGTTACCCTTTTGCTCATCAGTGTAACTTGTTATAGGTGTTTACCAATTATTTACTCTCCTATTTCATTGAAAACACAAACATGCTAGGTTGTACTGAGTGTTCATGTTGTAACGCGCCAGGGTATTGTAGGGCATTATGGCAGTGACACAGGCAGACACAGTACATATAAGGAAAACGTGGGGCTTTATTTTCAGCTAAAAGGTAACGAACAGTAAAGAAACCAAAAACAACAGTTACTTGCTCGGTGCTGTCTAACATACCATATTTCTGACTCACGCTACCAAGAATGTATTAGGGCTTGGCTCTCCAGCCATTCAGCCTTTAGCACATTTTACCGCTGTGCATAGCCTCCTAAGGAACACATCATATCAGTCAGGAGGCTGTGGCACTATGAAGCTTTTCCTTCAGCCTTTTCTGTGTCTGTAATGAGAACTATCTTAAATAAAACGGCTCAGCACTAAAGCTGCTGCACCAACCAGTACTACCCAGTTTTAATATCTCATCTTAATTTTCTGGGAGAGATATACAGTCCACCCAATATCTTTCCTGTACAATGTGTATGTGTAGGTCAGGAGGGAACACTATTTTCCACTCACCAATTGACAGTATTTGGGTATCTTTAAAGGCGTCGTCCACCATAAAGACAACACGTTCTCATTCCTCCTGTTTGGCCCCATTAAAATGAAAACACCTATGCTCACCGACTGTGTCGGTGCCGATCCAACAGTGTCGGCAGTTGCGTTCCCGAGGATCGCATGAGGTTGTTATGTCACATTAGCCCTGAGCCGAATCAGCGTTGGCATCATTGGCCCCACCTTTGGACAAATCGAACATCAAGAGGAAGTCAGACTGCAGCACAGCTCCATCTTCTTGTTGAAGTGTAATGCGTCGGAAAGCGACACCAGCAACAGTGACACAAGCACTGATTGGTGCAGTGCTTGTGTGATGTCACAACCTCAAGTGAGCCCCAGGAGTGCGAGTGATAACATAGCTGGAATGGCAGGGCCATACATGAGGAAAGAGAAGGAGTTGTCCAAGTAGTGGACAATCCCTTTAAGGTAATGATACTGCATTCTGGAAGTGTGTGTTTCTAGTAGATAAGAATATTTCAGAAACCAATTTAATTGGGCTCAGTTCACTTTTGTGGTATCTAATTTTCAGCAGATTAGCCTGCTCTTTCACAGCTAGTATACCTTTTTACGTTGGCTAATTTTTATCACTAATTTTTACTGTATGCATAACATTTTCAAATACAAATATAACACTGAAGCCATAGTTTATGTGTTTACACGGAAATCCCGGTAGTGATCCACTTGATAATAATCAAGTTTATTGATTGCTTCAGCATTATCTCCATTTCTACAGACATCATCAGTAAATGTGTTTGCCGATTAACTGTGGAGGGTCACCAGGTCAACTAATTCATTTTTAAGTAAACCTGATAAGGAACTGCTGATCATTTGACTGCAAATGTAAACATAGCATAAAAAAGCCAAATTTTTTTTAGTACAAATGAGACCTATTAATATTCAAATAATGTATACTATATATAAAGTAATTTACTAGAGTGCAAAAATGCATAATGCATGGCACATTCATTGCCTGTTCAAGTTTCTTGGGAGGATTATTTTCATTGTCAACTGAGAATTGTGCTGCTATTATTTGTAATTTAAAAAATATTCAAAAAAAAACAACTAATTAATTCAAACAATAAATACAGTGCCTAGAATAGAATTAAAAATATGAAAAATAATTAAAATAGCAGTGTTCGAAAATACTTTAACCCCTTTCTGCCAGTTGATGGAATAGTACATCAGCTGGAAGTATCCCCCGCTTTGAGGTGGGCTCCGGCGGTGAGCCCACTTCAAAGCTGTGACATGTCAGCTGTTGTGAACAGCTGACATATACCCGCAATAGGCGCCAGCAGAATCGCAATCCGCTCATGCCTATTAACTAGTTAAATGTCGCTGACAGAGGCATTTAACAAGCGCATCCGGCCACCGGCGCTTCTCCTCGAGACCTCTATGATTGTTGATGATGGATTGCTATGAGCGCCACCCTGTGGTCGGCACTCATAGCAATGCTGTAATTCTGCTACATAGAGGTGATCAGTGCATCACCTCTATGTAGCAGAGGCGAGAGAGCTATGGCAGCTTCTAGCCTCCCATGGAGGCTATTGAAGCATGCCAAAAGTTAAAAAAAAAAATGTGTTTAAAAATATATTAAAAAAAACATAAAAGTTTAAATCACCCCCCTTTCACCCCAATCAAAATAAAACAATAAAAAAAACCTACACATATTTGGTATCGCCGCGTTCAGATTCGCCTGATCTATCAATAAAAAAATTAACCTGATCGCCAAATGGCGTAGTGAGAAAGAAAATCAAAACAGCAGAGTTACGTTTTTTTGGTTGCAGTGACATTGTATTAAAATTAGTGATGAGCGAACATACTCGTTACTCAAGATTTCCCGAGCATTTGGGGATTCCCTAGCAACCTGGCAACCCCCACATGTACTTATGCTGGCTAATAGATGTAAATCATTCAGCTGTGGCAATAAAAACTAAATCTCTGAGCACTAAAAATACTCGGAGGACTCCCGAGCATGCCCGAGAACTCTTGAGTAACAAGTATATTCACTCATCACTAATTAAAATGCAATAACGGGCGATCAGAAGAACGTATCTACACAAATGTGGTATCATTAAAAACATCAGCTCGGCGTGCAGGATATAAGCCCTCACCCAACCCAAGATCACGAAAAATGGAAAATTTCACAATTATTATTTTTTTTTTAACAAACTTTGGAATTTTTTTTCACCAGATAAAAGACACCATAGACATATTTGGTGTCTATGAACTCGTAATGACCTGGAGAATCATAATGGCAGGTCAGTTTTAGCATTAAGGGAACCTGGCAAAAAGCCAATCAAAAAACAAGTGTGGGATTGCACTTTTTTATTTTTATTTCACCGCGCTTGGATTTTTTTCCCGTCTTCGAGTACACGACATGGTAAAACCATTGGTGTCATTCAAAAGTACAACTCGTCCCACAAAAAATAAGCCCTCACATGGCCATATTGAAGGAAAAATAAAAAACTATGGCTCTGGAAAGAAGGGGAGCGAAACACGAAAAACCGATAAAAGCTTCGGGGGTTGAAGACATTGGTCTTCAAAAGCTGATTGATAGTGAGGGCCAAAAGCAAAGGAAGTGCAAAATCACTTCCCAATACACTTTCAGCCTCATTAGCATATCACTCCAAAACACTATTTCTCAATAAGAAATGATGCTGTGGGGATATAAATGGATTACATTCTGTTTTTTAACATATGTTAATGGAAAATTTAAAACATGATGGCTCTTAGAAGAAAAGAAGGAAAAAATACCCCACAAAAATGGAAAATTGTCATGTCAGTAAGGAATTTAAACAGCATAGAGATGACCATGGCACTACTGTTTGATGGTGCATAAGTAGGATCCGACCTAATTCAATGATACAAGAGAAAACTTAGCACTCAAAGTAGACAAAATTAAATTAATGATTTAATGTGCAATCCAACAATAAAGTACGCAAACATTTCGGTCTACATTAGACCTTTCTTAAAGTGCCTATTGTCCAACTGAAAAAGATATCAGATTGCGTTTGTCCCCCTTAGTCAGCTTGGAGGCGCTGAACGTGATGTCTAGCCTATTTGAATCAGTGGTGGACACTGCGTTCTGTGCTTTCTTGCTGACCAAGGAGGACAAATGCAATCTGATATCTTTTTCAATATGACAATAGGCACACTGAGGACGGTCTAATGTAGTCCGAAATTTTGTGCACCTTATTGTGGTATTGTATATTAAATTATTTTCTAATTTCATCCACTTTGAGTGCCAATGAAACTTACCCATGCTCTTGTCCATAGGGACAAGACAAGACATAGGGGCGCGTGGGTATCCCTATGGACAAGAGCATGGGTAAGTTTCATTAATGGTATCGAGTCTCCCTAGTTAAATATTATTACCGTATATGCCACTTGGCTGTCTGATATGGAGGGATTTCTTTACCCGTGACCAGTGAGACTGCACGGAGCTAGTCCTGTGACTATATGCATTGGGCATCTTATGGTATTTGGATCCTTGTGTGGACCATATATGGAATAGCGGTCTCATGTTCTTGTCCTGTGGGTGCCATCACTCAAGGTGCACCATTAACCCCTTATTTTGCTCTGTTCAGTATAATGTCTAATATTACTGATTTTATATAATGGAATTTAATAAAATTGGATATAATTTTTAAACTTTATGGTTGTTTGCTCCATATTGTTTGTTGTTTTGAAAAAACGTTACATGTAGCGTTTTTTGCTCCCGGCGGTCCGCCACAACACGGCGCAACCGTCGCACGATGGTTGCGACGTGTGGCAAAGCGTCGCAATGCGTCGCTAATGTTAATCTATGGGGCAAAAATGCATCCTGCAAACAACTTTGCAGGATGCGTTTTTTGCCATAAACGACGCATTGCGGCGTATTGAAAAAAACGCCAGTGTGAAAGTAGCCTAAGAGACGCTGCAGCGATACCGACAACGATGTCGATCGCTGCAGCGTCGCTGTTTGGTCGCTGGAGAGCTGTCACACAGACAGCTCTCCAGCGACCAACGAACCTAAAGTCCCCAGGTAACCAGGATAAACATCGGGTTACTAAGCGCAGGGCCGCGCTTAGTAACCCGATGTTTACCCTGGTTACCGTTATAAATGTAAAAAAACAAACACTACATACTTACATTCTCGGTGTCTGGTTATGTCCCTCGCCTTCAGTTTCCAGCACTGACTGAGTGCCGGCCGTAAAGTACAGCGGTGACGTCACCACTGTGCTCTGCTTTACGGCTGGCCGGCGCTCACCAGTCAGTGTGGGAAGCTGAAGGCGAGGGACATGACCAGACACCGGGAATGTAAGTATGTAGTGTTTGTTTTTTTACATTTACAACGGTAACCAGGGTAAACATCGGGTTACTAAGCGCGGCCCTGCGCTTAGTAACCCGATGTTTACCCTGGTTACCAGTGACGACATCGCTGAATCGGCGTCACACACGCCGATTCAGCGATGTCAGCGGGAGATCCAGCGACAAAATAAAGTGCTGGACTTTCCCCAACGACCAACGATCTCCCAGCAGGGGCCTGATCGTTGGTCGCTGTCACACGTAACGATTTAGTTAACGATATCGTTGCTACGTCACAAAAAGCAACGATATCGTTAATGGTATCGTTATGTGTGACGGTACCCTAAGCCTAGGGTCATATGACCATTTTTATCTCAGCTGAGAAAATTAGTGCTAATCACTCAATGATCAGACTCTGACCTGAGTTTGATCCCATTGTGATCAAAGGGTGATCTGCCTTTTCTCAGATGTGGACAGAAATAAAAGTTTCTCCATGTTTTCCATTTAGGCTTTCCATGTCCAATTTTTTTCATGGATCCATAAACTTGAATGGCCAAGTGTGTAACAATTTTATCAGAGGCAAACTGTGCATGTTGCAAGTGGTCAGCGGAAAAAAGTAGACATATGCTCAGCTCCATAAAATAACATTGGGATGAGCGTAAGCTGTCAAAAGATTTTTACCATCTTTATTTCTCTTCTTTATAATAATCTTTATTTTTTTATATAGCGCTAACATATTCCGCAGCGCTTTACAGTTTTTGCACACATTATCATCGCTGTCCCCGATGGGGCTCACAATTTAGAATCCCTATAAGTATGTCTTTGGAATGTGGGAGGAAACCGGAGTACCCGGAGGAAACCCACGCAAACACGGAGAGAACATACAAACTCATTGCAGATGTTGTCCTGGGTGGGATTAAAACCCAGGACCCCAGCGCTTGCAGTGCTAACCACTGCGCCACCATGCTGCCCTGCTACCATCATGTGCTCCAGCCCTATAGCTGCAATCTACCGAATTGCAGGCCCAGTTATCGGAAAGAAATTAACTATACTGTTCACAGCAGCTTCTGGCTTTTAGTCCTACAGGTGTAGCTTCAGTCACTACTCAGTGCATAGTGAGCACCGGCTATAATGATGCCCTGGCACTGACTGACTGACACCCGGCCCAGTTGTTATGAACTGACCTGAGTTGGAGTAGTGGTATTGCAATCACTAGTGGCAGCCCCGACAGACTGTGTGGTTAGGAGTGAGCCAGAGGTCAGTACACAGGAACAGTAATATTGCTTGAAGGATAAGCAGGTTGGTAGTCAAGAGTTAGCCAGATGACGGTACACAAGAACAGCAATATAGTTTGAAGGAAGCTGCAGGTGAAAAAAAGAGCTCGACTAAAGGCTGGGAGCTCCATAATCTCTCCAAGGAAAGAAGTGCAATGCCAGGTTTAAGTAGGGTGTTTAATCAGGAGATCACAGGGTGGAGCCAATCAGAAACTCAGGATGCAGACAATCAGGAACTCAGGGTGAAAACAATCAGGAACAACACAGGTACTAGTATCTGAGTTAGCATAGAACTGTCCAGTGAGCTGAGTAGCTCAGAGGGAAGAGCTGCCAACTGGAGCACAAGGGCTGCTGGATTCGGGTCCTGATACCAGTACTGGTGCACTGATTCAAATGATATGACTGAAATCCAGAGTCTGTCAGGAGGAAAAAAGTTAATTTCTTCTCAGTAGTCTAGCTTTCACTGCGGTGGTTGCACAGCTGTAGAATACTATGAAGCTGCAGATTAACCCCATATCTGTAGGTTAACATTTAAAGCTATTTCTATGTGTTACATCAAACATAAATGTCTACTGGATCAGGGCAAAGCATTAATCCCTGGCCCCAAAATAAATTTTCAGCTGCTGCTTTGGGGTTGTTGCTTGAATTTTGCTTTGTCCTAGACAATTTGGGGGAGATTTATCAATCTGATAAGTCGGCTTAATTCTGGTACAATATATGCCCAAAAAACCTGTAATTCATAATCCCGTCCATATTTATCAAGCGTTTTAGACTCTTTCTACGCCTTGTCAGACAAGAGGTGAGGCTTTGATTTTTTGTTATTTTTTTACTTGCTGTTTTTTCCTTATTTTATCATTCATTTTCTCTGTCCTTTTTATTTTGCTGTATGTTTTCAGTAAATATTTTGTATATTTTTAAATATACACTCATATGGACATTTCTGTCTCCTTTAATTTGTAAGATTCCCATGCACCGATGATAACTAGACTGACACGTTATAATTTGCGTTACCTATTTTTTGTGAGGACTGATTAGAAGCTTTCCACAGTCACCTGAACTGTTTTTTGCAATGTTTCATGAAATTCTTCAATCTCTTTTTTCGTTATACTGTATGTACCTACCCGTAATAATTTGAAAATACAAAGGATTGGATGCAGAAGTAAAACAAATCAATAGAAATACCTTTTTGCTTTTTGAATAAGATGCCTTAATATTTGTACATAACTACAACTTTCACTGTTTCCATGGCAGCCAAATGCTGGAGCATTCAGTCAACATTTAAGACTGTTTGTAAACTGTTTTACATGCAGAGAAATTGTTCATCCGGAGAGTGTGCCTTTGATCCAAAATTATGTTAATTGTGCCAGAATATGCTCTCATTTCAAAGACACGGAAGAGAAGACATTTTAGCGTCTGGTTACATAGTGACATAAAAATGGGATAATTATTTATACGAAAATACAGCATAGTAGAACGAAGAACTGATTCCCAACCCCCAAATATTACCAAAAGTTTATGATTTAAGTAATGTTGTTTCTATGGTCTGGTCAATGTTTATGTTTGTGTGTGGCTAATTTGTTTAAAATACTGAGCACCATAAATATGGGACTGCGCCCGCCACTACAGTACCACCATGTCCATCGCCATGTCATTAAGCGGCCCTAGCTACCAATTAGCAAAGTGCCTCCATGTGCTGCATTTTGTAATCTCCACAGTTCATTTTTGGCACCGGATCCCAATGGAACAACTGTCATAGCGGGAGAATATAATACAGGAGTTGGAGGAACTGTATGATCAATGTCAGTAAATCGGATTCTACCAAACACCAAAAGTATTAGAACTAAATTCTGAATACAGCGTATGAAAGCGAGGGCCCATATTGTGGTCAGTCTGTTTGGTCTGAAACCCATGTCAGGAACATACACAAGCCTCATTTTACTTGGAAGCAGCCTCCTCAAGGGAAAGAGACAAGAGTGCCATTGACCAATTTGCACAAGGCTACGTATTTTCAACGTATTACAGCTGCAAGTTGCTTGGAGTATGTCTCAGTTATCAGTTTTGTACACTGAGAGACTGAAATTCTTGCCCATTCCTCCTTGGCAAACAGATCGAGCTCACTGAGGTTTGATGGAGATCGTTTGTGAACAGCAGTTTTCAGCTCTTTCCACAGATTCTCGATTGGATTGAGGTCTGGACTTTGACTTTGCCATTCTAACACCTGGATACGTTTATTTGTGAATCATTCCATTGCAGATTTTGCTTTATGTTTGGGATCATTGTCTTCTTGGAAAACAAATCTCCGTCCCAGTCTACGGTCTTTTGCAGACTCCAACAGGTTTTCTTCAATGGTCCTGTATTTGGCTCCATCCATCTTCCCATCAATTTTAACCATCTTCCATGTCCCTGCTGAAGAAAAGCAGGCTAAAGCCATGATGCTGCCACCACCATATTTTACAGTGGGGATGGTGTGTTCAGGGTGATGAGCTGTGTTGCCTTTACGCCAAACATATCGTTTGGCATTGTTGCCACAAAGTTCAATTTTGCTTTCATCTGACCAGAGCACCTTCTTCCACATGTTTGGTATGTCTCCCAGGTGGCTTGTTGCAAACTTTAAATGACACTTTTTATGGATATCTTTCAAAAATGGCTTTCTTCTTGCCATTCTTTCACAAAGGCCAGATTTCTGCAGTGTGCGACTGATTGTTGTCCTATGGACAGACTGTGCTACCTCAGTTGTAGATCTCTGCAGTTCATCCAGAGTGATCATGGGCCTCTTGGCTGCATCTCTGATCAGTCTTCTCCTTGTTTGATATGAAAGTTTAGAGGGACGGCCGGGTCTTGGTAGATTTGCAGTGGTATGATACTCCTTCCATTTCAATATGATCACCTGCACAGGGCTCCTTGGGATGTTTAAAGTATTGGAAATCATTTTGTATCCAAATTTGGCTTTAAACTTCTCCACAACAGTATCACGGACCTGCCTGTTGTGTTCCTTGGTCTTCATGATGCTCTCTGTGCTTCAAACAGATCCGAGACCATCACAGAGCAGGTGCATTTATACGGAGACTTGATTACACACAGGTGGATTATATTTATCACCATTAGGCATTTAGGACAACATTGGATCATTCAGAGATCCACAATGAACTTCTGGAGTGAGTTTTCTGCACTGAAAATAAAGGGGCCGAATAATATTGCACGCCCCACTTTTCAGCTTTTGAATTTCCACAAAAATGTAAAATAACCAATAAATTTCACTCAACTTCACAATTGTGTTCCACTTGTTGTTGATTCTTCACCAAAAATTTACATTTGGTATCTTTATGTTTAAAGCATGATATATGGGAAAAGGCTGAAAAGTTCCAGGGAGCCGAATACTTTCGAAAGGCACTGTATGACGAGTATGGAGAAGTTTACCAAGATGGTGAATGTTAAACGTCGGTATTTCCCACTTCGTGGGATGGATCCTGGGCTGTGTCAGGTGCTGTGGTCTCCCAGTCAGTCCTGGCCACTGGGACTGCTGCTCAGTATAGGGGTCAGTCCCAGCATCTTGCTCCGGCTCGTGCCACACATTTGGTTAGTGCTGGCTTTCCAGTCAAGTCTATGATAACCAGTGTATTGCACGTGTCACATTACGTACTGGAGTCTAATCTAGAATCACTTTACTGAGCATGTCCATGATGTGGCGCCTTCTCATTGGTGCTCGGACGTCTCCTGCTCTGGTGATGCGGCAGCTCTGGATTGGCCCATGGGTGATGTCAGCGTGAGTGTTTTGGGTAGAGCTTTGGATATAAAAGGCTCCCAGCGACACCCATAGTATCATTTATGTTCGGCTATGTGTGAGGAGACTTGGTCACTCTGCCTGCTAGTGTTGTATGTCTGTCTAGCATTGGGACTGGACACTTAGGCAGGCAGCTAGTGTCAGTGGGGGTAGTTAGCCGCTTGGCTTAGCATCTGGTTCCTACATGTGTGCGGTTAGCACACTAGAGTTCCAGAGCAAGCACAACTCTAGTCAGGGTATTAAGCTCAGAGCATCTGTCCCATTTCTGTGTGTGAGTGACACAACTCTGTTGCAGAGCATCTTTTTTGTTTTTGTGTGCGAGTGGCACAGCTCTGTTTCAGAGCATCTCTTTCATTTCTGTGTGCGAGTGATCCAACTCAGTTGCAGAGCAGCTCTTTCATTTCTGTGTGTTCACGTAATCGTTCGCCACGTGTTCTGTCATTGTACTCTAGCAGCAGTTTTCCATCTCTGCACAGTGCACGCCTGGCTGCAATTGCGCTGTATGATTTATTTTATTTAGCGCAATCCGCTAACTCTAACAGTGAAGGACTACTTAAGTGACCATACCAGTATCCTTCCTTATGCTTTGGTGACCTTTAGCTATTGGTTGTTCGAGCTCTTCATTTGGCCCGACCTCTCCTTCTACACCTTGGAGGTGCTGCCGTGCCATGCAGTAAGTGTGTTGTCTTAGAGGGTTTTTAGTTTTCCTGGTGCAATCATAATGGATAGACTCACACGCCTGTCAGCAGAAAATGCAGACAGGCTGATTATTCTAAAATTGAACTGGGGTTCAAAGGGCTGGATTTCCGGTGACTTTGTAAGCCCTACGGATGACAGCAATGTAATGTAAAAGTAGCCCAAATGTTTTATTTGGGAAGTTGTCTTAACATCCATCCCTTACCATCCAAACCCATTTTGTTCATGAAATCACTTGCTCCTCCTCCTGCTTCTGCAACAAGCACTTAGTGGTCATGTTTGTATGTTTGCATGTGGCTAATATTTTGTACTTTGTGAAAACTTGTCACATTGTGCAATAGTGAAACTTGTACACCCTATCGATTCCCTTGCTGACACACTCCAGCAGCGGAGTAATGAAGATTATTTCCCCTGCTAAATTGTCACATAAGATTATCTTTACTAAGATTGCGCCAGTCGCTCAACTACTATATAAAGATAGGCTATTTTTTTTAAAACAAAAGAAAATTATGGTTGGAAAAAAATTGTCTTGGTGACACACTCCAAATGCGTAGTAATGAAGATTATTGCCCCTGCTAAATTGTCACATAAGATTATTTGTACCTAGATTGCGCCAGTCGCACAACTGCTAGATAAAGATACGCTATTTTTTAAACCAATAGAAAATGATGTTTTACTTTTTCGATCATCTTGCTGACACACTCCAAATGCAGAGTAACAAATATTATTGCCCTTGCTAAATTATTGTTATGGGAATTTGGTTTGGATAAATCTATCCCTGTGTGTGTTACAGCCATTCCCAATAAGGCTGCCGTCACACTAGCAGTATTTGGTCAGTATTTTACATCAGTATTTGTAGCCAAAACCAGGAGTGGAACAAATAGAGGAAAAGTATAATAGAAACATATGCACCACTTCTGTATTATCACCCACTCCTGGTTTTGGCTTACAAATACTGATGTAAAATACTGACCAAAAAACTGCTAGTGTGACGGCAGCCTAAGACTGAGTATTTTTGAGCGCTCATCAAGAATGGACTGTACACCATTGTGACAGAAAAACATTCCATCAATACTATTTATTGTACATACATAGTTTTATAATTGCATATAGAAAGGAGTGGTTAGGGGTGGTTAGTTAATTACCATATAATTTAGCTATTATTTCATTGGCTGACTGAGTACATAATGTATTTAACTGAGTACATGGCATATTCTGACTGAAGTCTAACTGGCAACAAGCTGATTTAGCACTCTTGGACGTAGCTGTCACCCTTATCCTGCTATTTCAGCAAGATCTAGCGATATTCTAGACATTACTTCAGGACATCTGGCCTAAGTTCCTGTTTTTGCTTGGAAAACCCCATACAGTTTGTCTGGCTTATATCACTTTATTTCAGCCATTTTAAGCAATTGATTATAGTGTATATATGATTATAGAGGAGTATACATGCAAGTAAGATCTACATGATATACATTATATATTTCTATCACCTACGATTATCACTACCCAGATTGTGCCAACTGCACAACTGCTAGATACAGAAACACTATTTTTAAAACTGATAGAAAATTATGATTTTTTTTTGCCTTGCTGACACACTGCAAATGTGGAGTAATGAAGAATATTGCCCCTGCTAAATTGTGATGTACGATTATCTCTACCCAGATTGCACCAGTCGCACAACTGCTAGATACAGAAACACTATTGTTAGGAGTCGAGTTTCCTCTGCTGCACAGGGGGAATCTCGATCCGTCTCCGCTGCGGTCTCCCATTCTCCTCCAGCCGCAGTGGAGTCTGCTCAGCAGGGACGTCGCTCCCAGTGTCTTGCTCGCTCTCACTCTGTACAGAGAGTTACTGCTGCTTCTTCAGCTCCCGCCATTAAAGTCAGTGCTGGTCAGCGGCGAGCGGACTTCCCTGGGACTAAGTCCTTGTTTGCGCACACTGAGCATGCCCAGAGCAAGATCTCCCGTTGGAGATCGAGGGTCATGTGCTCTGGCTCTGCAGCGCATTCCATTGGTCCTCTTGGCAGGCCTTGGAAGGGCAAAGTTTCTGTGGCCACTTCCTATCCTGCAATTATATAAACTGCGCATGACCGCACGGCCATGCGCTAGTGTACAATTGAATACGTGTGTTTGTTGTGAGTGCAAGTCGTTCATTAAATACCCCTACCCTATTGTATGACTGTTCGCGTATGGAGTATGGCTGCTATCTAGCGCCCGACAAATCACTCAACGTGTCACACACGTATCAGCGTCTATTGCTGTGACCGCCAGTGCGGCGCCACGCGCCAGTAGTGCGCTTCCTGACCCACGTCTGGGTGCTTAGTGGTGCCTGCCAGCACGGTACAGTTCGCACTTCGGTGCTCTAATTATAAGAATTGCCTAACACACCCAGTTGCGGTGTTGTGCCAGCAAGGGTCTAATTGGACTTCAATCCTAGTTGGGGTTAAGTTCGCTGACTGCTTGCTCGCCTTCTATGTGCGGTACCGCGATCCTGTGACGCAACAGGATCGCTTCCTTCACGTTGGGTGAAGTTTAACCCACGCGAGTATACTTATGAGTACCGCCATATAGTCCGTCATTACTCAGCAGCAGGTTCCATCTCTGCACGGTGGACCCCGGGCTACGAACGCACCGTACACTATCAGTCTTATTATTTGGTGCGTTCCGCTAGCCCTAACAACTATTTTTTAAACTAATGGAAAATAATGAATTTTTTTTCAGTCATCTTGCTGACACACTCCAAATGCAGAGTAATGAAGATTACACCATGTTCCAAATTATTATGAAAATTACATTTTTCTCGGATTTTCCTAAAGGGTCAGTCGGTCTAATAAATGTCATCACCCGTTAGAGTATACGTAGAATTTTATTGAACAACCCTCCCAATAATAACAGTATAATCTCCAAAATGAATAAAAACCCAAAATTCCCTATTCCAAATTATTAGGCACAGTAGAATTTCTAAACATTTGATATGTTTTAAAGAACTGAAAATGCTCATTTGTGGAATTTGCAGCATTAGGAGGTCACATTCACTAAACAAAAAAGCTATTTAACTCCAAAACATCCTAATTGGCCAAGTGACATGTTCACATAGGACCCCTTCTTTGATATCACCTTCACAATTCTTGCATCCATTGAACTTGTGAGTTTTTGGAGAGTTTCTGCTTGTATTTCTTTGTATGAAGTCAGAATAGCCTCCCAGAGCTGCTGTTTTGATGTGAACTGCCTCCCACCCTCTTAGAGCTTTTGTTTGATGATGCTCCAAAGGTTCTCTATAGGGTTGAGGTTAGGGGAAGATGGTGGCCACACCATGAGTTTATCTCCTCTTATGGCCATAGC
This sequence comes from Ranitomeya imitator, assembly GCF_032444005.1. Lineage (NCBI taxonomy): Eukaryota > Metazoa > Chordata > Amphibia > Anura > Dendrobatidae > Ranitomeya > Ranitomeya imitator. The sequence goes on along the minus strand of NC_091286.1, from coordinate 322,478,024 downwards.
AGCCAATGACTCAGACGTATTCTTTGCAGCATGAGATGGTGCATTGTCATGCATGAAGATGATTTTGCTCCTGAAGGCACGCTTCTGCTTTTTATACCATGGAAGAAAGTTGTCAGTCAGAAAACTCTATATACTTTGCAGAGGTAATTTTCACACCTTCAGGAGCCTTAAAGGGCCCTACCAGCTGTTTCCCCATGATTCAGGCCCAAAACATGACTCCTCCACCTCCTTTCTGACGTCGCAGCCTTGTTGGGACATGGTGGCCATCCACCAAAGATCCACTACTCCATCCATCTGGAGCATCCAGGGTTGCTCAACACTCATCAGTAACCAAGACTGTTTGAAAATTAGTCTTCATGTATGTCTGGGCCCACTGCAACTGTTTCTGCTTGTGAACACTGTTTAGGGGTGGCAAAATAGTAGGTTTATGCACCACAGCAAGCCTTTGAAGGATCCTACACCTTGAGGTTCGAGGGACTCCAGAGGCACCAGAAGATTCACTTAACTGTATGCTGCTTTGTAATGGTATTTTGGCAGCAGCTCTCTTAATCCAATGAATTTGTCTGGCAGAAACCTTCCTCATTATGCCTTTATCTGCATGAACTCTGTGCTCTGTTTCAGTCACAAATCTCTTCACAGTATGATGATCATTCTTAAGTTTTCGTGAAATAACTAATGTTTTCATACCTTGTCCAAGGCATTGCACTATTTAACGCTTTTCAGCAGCAGAGAGATCCTTTTTATTTCCCATATTGCTTGAAACCTGTGGCCTGCTTAATAATGTGGAACATAATTTTTAAGTAGTTTTTGTTTAATTAGAATCACCTGGAAAACTAATTATCACATTTGTTTAAGATTGACTTCAGTGATCCATTGAGCCCTGAGACACAATACCATCCACGAGTTTATTTGAAAAACAAAACAACTGAATCTTTATGACACTTAAATCCAATTTGCATAATAATTTTGAACACAGTGTATTGCCCCTGCTAAATTGTCAGGTACGATTATCTCTACCCAGATTGTGCCAGTCGCACATCTGCTCGATACAGAAACGCTATTTTTTAAAACAATAGAAAATTATGATTACTTTTAATTGCCTTGCCGACACACTCCAAATGCGGAGTAATGAAGATTGTTGATCCCGCTAGATTGTCATGTGACGTAAGATTATCTGTACCACGATTATGCCAGTCACATAACTCCTAGATAAAGATACGCTATTTTTTTAAAAACAATAGAAAATTATGATTTGTTTTCCTTTTTTTTTTTTTTTTTTTTTTTTTAATTTTTAATTTTCAAATTTTCAAAATACATGAACAATAAAGTGGAACACATGAATCTGAGACATAGTGTTACAAACTTCTGCAATTGTACCATACAGATGCATATTGACCATCGTAGTAGACCGTATTTATGGTTACTTGTAAAAAATGCTGGTGGTAAATTAGGTCAGAAAGTTCGGGTTGTACAGAACAAAACGCTCAAAAGAAATGGAAAACACTCAAACATTGCAAAAAACTGTATAAAAGGGGGGAAGGGGGAGGGGGAGTACTGGAGGGGAGATATAGGTTCACTTAGAAGTTTCTGAATACAGATCCTTCGTCTGAAGAGGACGGGAACACTAAGGCCTTGAACCAGCAGGGATTAGTCAGGTAATTTCGACCAACTGAAAAGAGTGCTATGGAGGTTATTAAGTAATACTAGTGCAACCAGGTGAGTGAGTAGTGCCCGGGTCCATCACAGTGCATTGTCAGTAAACTTGATGAGTTCACAGGGGATCAAATTTGTATAGCTAAGAAGAATAGCCAATGGAAGGCAGTGAGGTAGGGCTATTTAACATTTGCCATGGCAACCATGTCCGAAAGAATTTATCGTGTGAGTGAGAATCCCAGCTGGACAATTGCTCCATCCTACAGATGTCCTGGACTTTTCTGGTCCATTCATCGATACGAGGGGGGTTCTTTTGTCTCCAGTGCAATGAGATCAAGTGTTTGGCTGCGGCTATTAGGAGAGGGAGAAGGTCATGTTTTTTCGGCTTGTATGACTTTGTGGGCAGTGACAGTAGAGCCTCTTGGGGTGTTAGGTTGTGAGTTATTAATCCCAGTTGGCGGAGTCGGTCGAAGACGTCTTTCCAGAATTTTGTGATAGCTGGGCATGACCAGAATATGTGTAATAACGAGCCCTTTGACTTCATACATCTCCAACAAAGAGGAGAGTCTGATAGGCCTAGGTGATAGAGTGACTCAGGGGTTCTATACCATCTGGAAAGGACTTTAAAAGCATTCTCCTGTAACAGGACACATCATTATGATTTGTTTTCAATCATTTTGGTGACACACTCTAAATGTGAAGTAATGAAGATTATTTCTCCTGCTAATTTGTCACGCGTGATTATCTCTACCCAGATTGCGCCAGTCGCACAACAGCGAGATACAGAAATGTTATTTTTTAAAACAATAGAAACTTATGGTTTTTTTCAATCGCGTTGCTGACACTTCAACAGCAGAGTCCTGAAGATTATTGCCCCTGCTAAATGGCCACGTGATGCAAGATTATCTGTACCCGGATTGCGCCAGTCACACAACTGCTAGGTACAGAAGCGCTATTTTTTAAACAATAGAAAAATTAAGATTTCTATTTCAATCGCTTTGCTGACACACTCCAAATGTGGAGAAATTAAGATTATTGCCCCTGCTAAATTGTCACGTGAGATTATCTGTACTCGGGTTGCGCCAGCCACACAACTCCGAGATAAAGATACGCTATTTTTTAATACAATAGAAAATTATGATTTATTTCAATCGCTTTGCTGACACACTCCAAATGTGTAGTAATGAAGATTATTGCCCCTGCTAAATTGTCACTTATGATTATTTTTCTTAAACCATTCAGAGGTGGACTTGGTGGGTTTTGGATCAAGGTCCTGCTGCATAACACAAGTGCTCTTTTGGAATGATGTTCCTTTTCTGACATGCTTTGTTGCTTATATGCCAGATCTAATGGGACATGCACCTTCCAAAAAGTTAACCATTTGTCTCATCTGTCCACAGAGTATTCTCCCAAAAGTCTTGGGGATCATCAAGATATATTCTGGTAAAACTGAGACGAGCCTTTATGTTCTTATTGCTCAGCGGTGGTTTTCAATTTGGAACTCTGGATCTTGTTGTGACGTCTTGGGCTAATTTTGGTCAAGCGCCACTTTGTTGCTCATTTTCTCCAGAATTTCTTTGGATCATAGCATGATTTCTTAGCTTTTGAGGATCTTTTGGTCTACTTCACTTTGTCAGGCATGTCCTATTTAAGTGATTTCTTGATTGAGAACAGGTGTAGCAGTAATCAGGCCTTGGTGTGGCTAGGGAATTTAAACTCATCTTTCCCAAGATGTGATAAACCACAGTTAATTTATGTTTAATGGGGGGGGAGGTAATCACTTTTTCTCACAGGGCCCTGTAGGTTTGGATTTATTTTTACCTTAATACATTTTTTGGTGATCTGAAACATGTAAATGTGACAAACATGCAAAATAATAGGAAGTCAGGAAGGGGAAAACAATTTTTCACACAACTGTACATAATTCTGCTATACACACACAGGCATACACACACGCAGTTCTTCCATATACATGCACACAGCTGTGGTGCATGAGATACACACAACTGTCTTACACACAAAAGACAACTCTGCTACAAACATACTCATCTCTGCTACACAGACAGACACAGATGTACTACATGCACAAATGCAGCACTTGTACATAAATATAAGAGCCCTTCTGCACAAACAAAGCAGCTTTGCTACAAACATACATGCAAATGCACCCACGCACTGGATTTAAGTGAAATGTATACATTACCACATTTTAAAGACCCTTCCAGGCATTTGACTGATAACATTGCCTGAAAAGTCCTTCAAATAATCAGGAGGGGATGTGCAGGTCCTGATAACTTCTTCTCCTACCCTACACTAATCAGATTGATCAATGTTGGAAGGTGTAAAAAGAACTGGGTCACTGCATATATATCTCACACACACAATTTAGCAAGATATTTTTTTCAGGGGTACCAACATTTCTGTCCAGGCCTATTTCATGAGTTTTATTTATTTTTTTTAATTCTGAGGAAGAATAGTTAACAAGTAATGTCTGACTTTCATTTGCTCATTATCATAAATGTTTTAGTTATTAATACTTTTGTCAGATTCAAGTTATTTCTGTGACCATTTTGGGTTCTTCTGCCATTAAATGAGGGATACCAACAATTTTGACCACGTGTGTACCTGTAGCGCTCCTGATCAGCTGTTCAGCGCTGCAGCTGCATGTGTTGCGGCTGTATGACACAACACATGCATGGAGAGCTCAACAAACAGGTATCCAGGTTACTGGTTAACGATGCAGCTATCCGGTAAGTGCTATAGCTCTTTGGATAAGGAGTTATCCGAAGCTATTCACTCATCCCTAAAAATAAATAATTGTAATGAAAACACCCCAAAGAGTCAGAACCTTCAAAAGTGAGAACCTTCAGTCGCAATGAACCTGAGAGGCGACAAAGGTCGCTCTCTGCAAGAACAACTATGAAGCTAAGTGGGGGAGGGTTAAGCAGCACCTAAAAATAAGAAGGAGTGGGATCCCCTGCCCCTTGGAGAGGAGGGGAAAACTACAATTTGGGAGCACTGCCTGTCAGGTCTATTGCCCCTAAAGCAGGGTTAATGACATTATGCACACTGCACACTATTATGATTCCTCGGTATTTCCGATGCAAGTCAGTGTTCAAGTGAGCAAATATTTGCAATTTGCAAATTTGTAGCCTGGTGGCGATTAGCCTCCTCCAACTTCTCTCAATTCAAATCTTGAGTGGAAAACCCAAGGAAAAAAGTGCACATCAAGTAAATAGTAATAGTACATGTAAAAAACATAGGGTAGTTAATTAACACTATTGTTATCATAAATGTGTTAAAGCCATCCCACAGTGACAAGGCGCACCCAATCAGGAAGGTCCTATCTCTAGTTTTAACACCTTATCTTTTGTCAACCATTCTCAATATAGATAAGGGCAGAGCATGACCCTGGCCTGACTGTTCAAACACCTGCACATGGGAAGCTCTATACTGTGGATGAAATAATAATCTACGTGTAAAAGCAGCACTCATATCTTCATAAAAAAACCTTCTTTATTCGGTCCAAATTTAAAAGCAGCGATAGTAGGCATAAGCAGCATAAAAGAAAAACTAAATGGTAGGAAGGTAACCCATACAATCATGGCCAAAAAGTTGGCACCCATGAAATTGTTTCAGAAAATGAAGTATTTATCCAATATACTATTGCAAGAGCACATGTTTTGTTATACACATGTTGATTTCCTTTGCGTGTATTGGAACACCACAAAAAAATCAGCAGACATAAAAAGGCAAATTGGACAAAACTGCACACAAAACCCGAAAAATGGGCCTGATAAAATTGTTGTCACCCTAAACATAATATTTGGTTGCACATTCTTTGATATACAGTTACGTCCATATATATTTGGACAGAGACAACATTTTTCTAATTTTGGTTATAGACATTACCACAATGAATTTTAAACAAAACAATTCACATGCAGTAGAAGTTCAGACTTTCAGCTTTCATTTGAGGGTATCCACATTAAAATTGGATGAAGGGTTTAGGAGTTTCAGCTCCTTAACATGTGCCACACTGTTTTTAAAGGGACCAAAAGTAATTGGACAGATTCAATAATTTTAAATAAAATGTAAATTTTTAGTACTTGGTTGAAAACCCTTTGATGGCAATGACTGTTATGGCTGGCAATCAGGCAACACAGCGTGCAGTAATCAGCGCACATACAGAGATCTGGCAATAACCAAAAACAATAGGACGAGCTCTGAGACGTGGAATCTCTGTAGACTGCAGTACCTGATCTATCCTCACACAACTATAAGCAGCAGTGGATTGCGCCTATCACTACCTATGCAACTCGGCACTGCCTGAGGAGCTGACTAGCCTGAAGATAGAAATACAAGCCTGACTTACCTCAGAGAAATACCCCAAAGGAATAGGCAGCCCCCCACATATAATGACTGTTAGCAAGATGAAAAGACAAACGTAGGAATGAAATAGATTCAGCAAAGTGAGGCCCAATATTCTAGACAGAGCGAGGATAGCAAAGAGAACTATGCAGTCTACAAAAAACCTAAAACGAAAACCACGCAAAGGGGCAAAAAGACCCACCGTGCCGAACTAACAGCACGGCGGTGCACCCCTTTGCTTCTCAGAGCTTCCAGCAAAAGTTAATAGCAAGCTGGACAGAAAAAACAGAAAAACAAACTAGAAGCACTTATCTAGCAGAGCAGCAGGCCCAAGGAAAGATGCAGTAGCTCAGATCCAACACTGGAACATTGACAAGGAGCAAGGAAGACAGACTCAGGTGGAGCTAAATAGCAAGGCAGCCAACGAGCTCACCAAAACACCTGAGGGAGGAAGCCCAGAGACTGCAATACCACTTGTGACCACAGAAGTGAACTCAGCCACAGAATTCACAACAGTACCCCCCCCTTGAGGAGGGGTCACCGAACCCTCACCAGAACCCCCAGGCCGACCAGGATGAGCCACATGAAAGGCACGAACAAGATCAGGGGCATGGACATCAGAGGCAAAAACCCAGGAATTATCTTCCTGAGCATAACCCTTCCATTTGACCAGATACTGGAGTTTCCGTCTAGAGACACGAGAATCCAAAATCTTCTCCACAATATACTCCAATTCCCCCTCCACCAAAACAGGGGCAGGAGGCTCCACAGATGGAACCATAGGTGCCACGTATCTCCTCAACAACGACCTATGGAATACATTATGTATGGAAAAGGAGTCTGGGAGGGTCAGACGAAAAGACACCGGATTGAGAATCTCAGAAATCCTATACGGACCAATAAAACGAGGTTTAAATTTAGGAGAGGAAACCTTCATAGGAATATGACGAGAAGATAACCAAACCAGATCCCCAACACGAAGTCGGGGTCCCACACGGCGTCTGCGATTAGCGAAAAGCTGAGCCTTCTCCTGGGACAAGGTCAAATTGTCCACTACCTGAGTCCAGATCTGCTGCAACCTGTCCACCACAGAATCCACACCAGGACAGTCCGAAGACTCAACCTGTCCTGAAGAGAAACGAGGATGGAACCCAGAATTGCAGAAAAATGGAGAGACCAAGGTAGCCGAGCTGGCCCGATTATTAAGGGCGAACTCAGCCAACGGCAAAAATGACACCCAATCATCCTGGTCAGCGGAAACAAAACATCTCAGATATGTTTCCAAGGTCTGATTGGTTCGTTCGGTCTGGCCATTAGTCTGAGGATGGAAGGCCGAGGAGAAAGATAGGTCAATGCCCATCCTACCACAAAAGGCTCGCCAGAACCTCGAGACAAACTGGGAACCTCTGTCAGAAACAATATTCTCAGGAATGCCATGTAAACGAACCACATGCTGGAAGAACAAAGGCACCAAATCAGAGGAGGAAGGCAATTTAACCAAGGGCACCAGATGGACCATTTTAGAAAAGCGATCACAGACCACCCAAATGACCGACATTTTTTGAGAAACGGGAAGGTCAGAAATGAAATCCATCGAAATATGTGTCCAAGGCCTCTTCGGGACCGGCAAGGGCAAAAGCAACCCACTGGCACGTGAACAGCAGGGCTTAGCCCTAGCACAAATTCCACAGGACTGCACAAAAGCACGCACATCCCGTGACAGAGACGGCCACCAGAAGGATCTAGCAACCAACTCCCTGGTACCAAAGATTCCTGGATGACCGGCCAGCACCGAACAATGAAGTTCAGAGATAACTTTACTAGTCCACCTATCAGGGACGAACAGTTTCTCGGCCGGACAACGATCAGGTTTATTAGCCTGAAATTTCTGCAACACTCTCCGCAAATCAGGGGAGATGGCAGACACAATGACTCCTTCCTTGAGGATACTCGCCGGCTCAGATAACCCCGGAGAGTCGGGCACAAAACTCCTAGACAGAGCATCCGCCTTCACATTTTTAGAGCCCGGAAGGTATGAAATCACAAAATCAAAACGAGCAAAAAATAACGACCAACGGGCCTGTCTAGGATTCAAGCGCTTGGCAGACTCAAGATAAGTAAGGTTCTTATGATCAGTCAAAACCACCACGCGATGCTTAGCACCCTCAAGCCAATGACGCCACTCCTCGAATGCCCACTTCATGGCCAGCAACTCTCGGTTGCCCACATCATAATTACGCTCAGGAGCAGAAAACTTCCTGGAAAAGAAAGCACATGGTTTCATCACTGAGCAATCAGAACCTCTCTGTGACAAAACCGCCCCTGCACCAATCTCAGAAGCATCAACCTCGACCTGGAACGGAAGAGAAACATCAGGTTGACACAACACAGGGGCACAGCAAAAACGACGCTTCAACTCCTGAAAAGCTTCCACGGCAGCAGAAGACCAATTAACCAAATCAGCACCCTTCTTGGTCAAATCGGTCAATGGTCTGGCAATGCTAGAAAAATTACAGATGAAGCGACGATAAAAATTAGCAAAGCCCAGGAATTTCTGCAGACTTTTTAGAGATGTCGGCTGAGTCCAATCCTGGATGGCCTGAACCTTAACCGGATCCATCTCGATAGTAGAAGGGGAAAAGATGAACCCCAAAAATGAAACTTTCTGCACACCGAAGAGACACTTTGATCCCTTCACGAACAAGGAATTAGCACGCAGTACCTGGAAAACCATTCTGACTTGCTTCACATGAGACTCCCAATCATCTGAGAAGATCAAAATGTCATCCAAGTAAACAATCAAGAATTTATCCAGATACTCACGGAAAATGTCATGCATAAAAGACTGAAAAACAGATGGAGCATTGGCAAGTCCGAACGGCATCACCAGATACTCAAAATGACCCTTGGGCGTATTAAATGCCGTTTTCCATTCATCTCCCTGCCTGATTCTCACCAGATTATACGCACCACGAAGATCAATCTTAGTAAACCAACTAGCCCCCTTAATCCAAGCAAACAAGTCAGAAATCAATGGCAAGGGATACTGAAACTTAACAGTGATCTTATTAAGAAGGCGGTAATCAATACACGGTCTTAGCGAACCATCCTTCTTGGCTACAAAAAAAAACCCTGCTCCCAATGGTGACGACGATGGGCGAATATGTCCCTTCTCCAGGGACTCCTTCACATAACTGCGCATAGCGGTGTGTTCAGGTACGGACAAATTAAATAAACGACCTTTAGGGAATTTACTACCAGGAATCAAATCGATAGCACAATCACAATTCCTATGCGGAGGTAGGGCATCAGACTTGGACTCTTCAAATACATCCTGAAAGTCCGACAAGAACTCTGGGATGTCAGAAGGAATGGATGACGAAATAGACAAAAATGGAACATCACCATGTACTCCCTGACAACCCCAGCTGGTTACCGACATAGAGTTCCAATCCAATACTGGATTATGGGTTTGTAGCCATGGCAACCCCAACACGACCACATCATGCAAATTATGCAGTACCAGAAAGCGAATAACTTCCTGATGTGCAGGAGCCATGCACATGGTCAGCTGGGCCCAGTACTGAGGCTTATTCTTGGCCAAAGGTGTAGCATCAATTCCTCTCAACGGAATAGGACACCGCAAAGGCTCCAAGAAAAATCCACAACGTTTAGCATAATCCAAATCCATCAGATTCAGGGCAGCGCCTGAATCCACAAACGCCATGACAGAATACGATGACAAAGAGCACATTAAGGTAATGGACAAAAGGAATTTGGACTGTACAATACCAATAACGGCAGAGCTATCGAACCGCCTAGTGCGTTTAGGACAATTAGAAATAGCATGAGTAGAATCACCACAATAGAAACACAGTCTGTTCAGACGTCTGTGTTCTTGCCGTTCTACTTTAGTCATAGTCCTGTCGCACTGCATAGGCTCAGGTTTACTCTCAGACAATACCGCCAGATGGTGCACAGATTTACGCTCGCGCAAGCGACGACCGATCTGAATGGCCAAGGACATAGACTCATTCAAACCAGCAGGCATAGGAAATCCCACCATTACATCCTTAAGAGCCTCAGAGAGACCCTTTCTGAACAAAGCCGCTAGTGCAGATTCATTCCACAGAGTGAGTACTGACCACTTCCTAAATTTCTGACAATATACTTCTACATCATCCTGACCCTGGCATAAAGCCAGCAGATTTTTCTCAGCCTGATCCACTGAATTAGGCTCATCGTAAAGCAATCCCAGCGCCTGGAAAAATGCATCAACATTACTCAATGCAGAATCTCCTGGTGCAAGAGAAAACGCCCAGTCCTGTGGGTCGCCGCGCAAAAATGAAATAATAATCAAAACCTGTTGAATAGGATTACCAGAAGAATGAGGTTTCAAGGCCAAAAATAGCTTACAATTATTTCTGAAGCTCAGGAACTTAGTTCTGTCACCAAAAAACAAATCAGGAATCGGAATTCTTGGTTCTAGCATCGATTTCTGATCAATAGTATCTTGAATCTTTTGTACATTTACAACAAGATTATCCATTGAGGAGCACAGAGCCTGAATATCCATGTCCACAGCTGTGTCCTGAAGCACTCTAATGTCTAGGGGAAAAAAAAGACTGAAGACAGAGCTAAGAAAAAAAAATGATGTCAGGATTTCTTTTTTCCCTCTATTGGGAATCATTGGTATGGCTCCTTGTACTGTTATGGCTGGCAATCAGGCAACACAGCGTGCAGTAATCAGCGCACATACAGAGATCTGGCAATAACCAAAAACAATAGGACGAGCTCTGAGACGTGGAATCTCTGTAGACTGCAGTACCTGATCTATCCTCACACAACTATAAGCAGCAGTGGATTGCGCCTATCACTACCTATGCAACTCGGCACTGCCTGAGGAGCTGACTAGCCTGAAGATAGAAATACAAGCCTGACTTACCTCAGAGAAATACCCCAAAGGAATAGGCAGCCCCCCACATATAATGACTGTTAGCAAGATGAAAAGACAAACGTAGGAATGAAATAGATTCAGCAAAGTGAGGCCCAATATTCTAGACAGAGCGAGGATAGCAAAGAGAACTATGCAGTCTACAAAAAACCCTAAAACGAAAACCACGCAAAGGGGCAAAAAGACCCACCGTGCCGAACTAACAGCACGGCGGTGCACCCCTTTGCTTCTCAGAGCTTCCAGCAAAAGTTAATAGCAAGCTGGACAGAAAAAACAGAAAAACAAACTAGAAGCACTTATCTAGCAGAGCAGCAGGCCCAAGGAAAGATGCAGTAGCTCAGATCCAACACTGGAACATTGACAAGGAGCAAGGAAGACAGACTCAGGTGGAGCTAAATAGCAAGGCAGCCAACGAGCTCACCAAAACACCTGAGGGAGGAAGCCCAGAGACTGCAATACCACTTGTGACCACAGAAGTGAACTCAGCCACAGAATTCACAACAAATGACTGCCTGAGGTCTTGAACTCATGGACATCACCAGATGCTGTGTTTTCTCCTTTTTGATGCTCTGCCAGGGCTTCACTGCCGTAGTTTTCAGTTGCTGAGTGTTTGTGGGCCTTTCTGTCTGAAGTTTAGTCTTTAACAAGTGAAATGCATGCTCAATTGGGTTGAGATCAGGTGACTGACTTGTCCATTCAAGAATATTCCACTTCTTTGCTTTAATTAACTCCTGGGTTGCTTTGGCTTTATGTTTTGGGTCATTGTAAATCTGTAATATGAAACGATGACCAATCAGTTTGGTTGCATTTGGCTGGATCTGAACACACAGTATGTTTCTGAATACATCAGAATTCATTCGGCTGCTTCTGTCCTGTGTCACATCATCAATAAACACTAGTGACCCAGTGCCACTGGCAGCCATGCATGCCCTAGCCATCACACTGCCTTCACCGTGTTTTACAGATGATGTGGTATGCTTTGGATCATGAGCTGTACCACGCCTTCACCATACTTTTCTCTTTCCATCATTCTGGTAGAGGTTGATCTTGGTTTCATCTGTCCAAAGAATGTTCTTCCAGAACTGTGCTGGCTTTTTAAGATGTTTTTTAGCAAAGTCCAGTCTAGCCATTTTATTCTTGATGCTTATGAGTGGCTCGCACCATGCAGTGAACTCTGTGTATTTACTTTCATGTAGTCTTCTCTTTATGGTAGATTTGGATATTGATACGCCTACCTCCTGGAGAGTGTTGTTCTCTTGGTTGGCTGTTGTGAAGGGGTTTCTCTTCACCATGGAGATTATTCTGCGATCATCCACCACTGTTGTCTTCCGTGGGCACCCAGGTCTTTTTGCATTGATGAGTTCACCAGTGCTTTCTTTCTTTCTCAGGATGTACCAAACTGTAGATTTTGCCACTCCTAATATTGTAGCAATTTCTCAGATGGTTTTTTTCTGTTTTCGCAGCTTAAGGATGGCTTGTTTTACCTGCATGGAGAGTTTTTTTGACCACATGTTTACTTCACAGCAAAACCTTCCAAATGCAAGCACCACACCTCAAATCAACTCCAGGCCTTTTATCTGCATAATTGAGAATGACATAATGAAGGGATTGCCCACACCTGTCCATGAAATAGCCTTGGAGTCAATTGTCCAATTACTTTTGGTCCCTTTAAAAACAGGGTGGCACATGTTAAGGAGCTGAAACTCCTAAACCCTTCATCCAATTTTAATTTGGATACCCTCAAATGAAAGCTGAAAGTCTGAACTTCAACTGCATCTGAATTGTTTTGTTTAAAATTCATTGTGGTAATATCTGTAACCAAAATTAGAAAAATGTTGTCTCTGTCCAAATATATATGGGCGTAACTGTAAATACCTGCAATTAATTACTTTCTATAAATATCAACAAGCTTCTTACACCTCTCAACTGGAACTTTTGACCACTTTTCTTTTGCAAATTGCTCCAGGTCTCTCATATTTGAAGGGTGCCTTCTCCCAAAAGCAAATTTAATATCTCTCCACAGTTGTTCTTTGGGATTTAGATCTGAGCTCATAGAGGGCCACATCAGAACTCTCCAGTGCTTTTTTTCAATTCATTTCTGTTTGATTCTTGAAGTATGTTTAGGGTCATTGTTCTGTTAGAAGACCCATGACCTAAGACACAAACCCAGTTATCTGACACTGACCACTGTACAGCGACTTAAAATCCTTGGAAAATCTTTAGATTTCATGATGCCTTGCACACCCAGTGCCAGAGGCTGCAAAACAACTTCAAAACATTTTTGAACCACCATATTTGACTGTAGGTGCTGTGTTCTTTTCTTTGTAAGCCTCGTTCCATTTTCATTAAACAGTAGAATGATGTGCTTAAGCAAAAAACTATATCTTGGTCTCATCTGTCCAAAAGACTCTTTCCCAGAAAGATTTTGACTTCCTTATATACATTTTGGCAAACTGCAGTCTATGTGTTTTAAATCTCTATGTCAGCGGTGGGTTCTTCTTAGGTGTCCTGCCATAGTGTTTCATTTAATTCAAATGTTGACAGATAGTTTGTGCTGTCATTGATGCACCCGAGCCTGCAGGACAGCTTGAATTTCTTTGAAACTTGATTGTGGCTGCTTGTCTACTGTCTGGACTATCCTGCCTTACATCCCTTCATCAATTTTTCTCTGCCGTCCACATGCAGGGAGATTAGCTACAGGGTCATGGGTTGTAAACTTCTTGAACATGTTACGCACCATGGACAAAGGAACACCAAGATCTCTGTAGATGGTCTTGTAAACTTGAGATTGTTGATATTTTTCAAGAATTTTGGTTCTCAACTACACTGACAGATCACTTCTCCTTTTTATGTTTTCCATGCTTACTGTGGCACACACAGAGACAAAATACAAAAATTGATTCAACTTCTCTGTTTACCTGATTTCAGGTGTGATTTTCATATTGCCCACACCTGTTACTTGACACAAGTGAGTTTTAATAAGCTTTAAATTCTTGAAACAATGTTGCTTAACTACAATTTTGGAAACTTGCCAACAATTTTGTTTGGACCATTTTGGGGGTTTGTGTGAAATTATGTCCAATTTGACTTTTTTTCCTCTATTTTTTTGTGTTTTTCCAATACAAACAAATGAAATAAACATAGCTTTAACAAAACTTGTGTTAGGGTAGGTGGAGTGCGCTAAATAAAATAAATAATAAAGCGCAATCATAACCCGGGGTCCACCGTGCAGAGATGGAGAACTGCTGCTAGTAAACAATGACGGAACACACAGCGAGCAATTGCCTGTACATAATGGGTTAACGCCACTCAGTGTGAACAGGACACTGAGTTTCAACCTCTGTTACTCCACAGAGAGGAAAAGTACAGAAACAAAAGAGAAGCTCTGCTACTGAGCTGTGTCATTCGCACACAGAAATGAAAGAACTGCTCGGCAACTGAGCTGTGTCACTCACACACAGAAACAAAAAAGTTGCTCTGCACTGAGCTGTGTCACTCGCACACAGAAACTAGAGAAGCTCTGGAACTGAGCTGTGTCACTTGCACACAGAAATGAAACAGATGCTCTGTGTCATGGATCCCACCATGCTGCCACCAATTTGTCACATACCCACTCTCAGCACACAACTTAGACTAACCCTTGCAGGCACAACCCTATCTACCCTCTCTCAGTCCAGCATTCAACCTCTGTCCTATGCTGTAATGTGAGCAATGCATAAATCACACACTGACCCAGGCCACACACCCACTCACACACGCTGCCACCAATCACCGAACACATGGGCAATGAGTCCTGGAAATATTACTTCTACTGTCTGCTACTGCTACTGTCTGCAATCTTGCCTTGCGCAGGCATGTACTATGGAGGACAGAGAATGAACTTCAATCCAATATTGCAGCCAGCATGCAGCCAGCGGGTAAGGAAAGGGTGAATCAAACATCCGAAAACCCCGCCTCCATGGCTGAAAATTGTTCCCTCCAAATTCAGGTGACAGTGTCCCTTTAACCCCTTTACCCTCAATCGTGGTTTGCATGTTAATGACCTTGCCAATTTTTACAATTCTGACCACTGTCCCTTTATGAGGTAATAACTCTGGAACGCTTTCATGGATCCCGGTGATTCTGACATTGCTTTCTCATGACATATTATACTTCATGATAGTGGTAAAATTTCTTTGATATGGCTTGCAATTATTTGTGAAAAAAACTGAAATTTGGCAAAAAAAAATTTTTAAATTTCGCAATTTCCCAAATTTGAATTTCCATGCCTTTAATTCACAGAGAAATGCTGCACAAAATACTTAATAAGTAACATTTCCCACATGTCTACTTTACATCAGCACAATTTTGGAACCAACATTTTTTTGGGTAGGAAGTTACAAGGGTTAAAATATTACCAGTGATTTCTCATTTTTACGACGCCATTTTTTTTCAGGGACCACATCATATTTGAAGTCACTATGAGGGGTCTATATGATAGAAAATACCCAAAAGTGGCACCATTCTAAAAATTGCATCCCTGAAGGTACTCAAAACCACATTCAAGAAGTTTTTTTAACCTTTATGGTTCCTCACTGGAATTTTTGGAATGTTTTAATAAAAAGAACATTTAACGTTTTTCACAAAAAATTTACTTCAGATCCAATTTTTTTTTATTTTACCAAGAGTAACAGGAGAAATTGGACCCCAAAAGTTGTTGTGCAATTTATCCTGAGTACACTAATTTGGATGCTCGGCAGAGCTCAGAAGGGAAGGAGCACCGTTTTACTTTTTCAACGTAAAATTGGCTGGAATTAAGATCGGAAGCCTCTGATGTGCATAAACAATAGAATCCCCCCACAAGTGACACAATTTTGGAAACTAGACCCCCTAAGGAACTTATCTAGATGTGTGATGAGCACTTTGAAACCCCAAGTGCTTCACAGAAGTTAACGTAGAGCTGTAAAAATAAAAAAAACATATTTTTTCCACAAAAATTATATTTTCACCCCCAATTTTTTATTTTTCCAAAAGTAACAGAAGAAATTGGACCCCAAGAGTTATTGTGCAATTTGTCCTGAGTATGCTGATACCTCATATATATATATAAGGGTAAACCACTGTTTGGGCACATGGCAGAGCTCAGAAGTGAAGGAGCGCCAAATTTTAATGTTATGGTTTGCAGGTGCCATGACCCTCTGGGAGAGCCCATGAGGTTCCAAAACAGCAGAACCCCCATAAGTGACCCCATTTTACTAACTACACCTCTCAATGAATTCATCTAGGGGTGCTGTAATCATGGTGACACATGGGTATGTCACAGAATTTTATACCATTGGGCAGCCATGTGGAGAGACTCAGGATGAACGCAGCGCTATTCAAGTTAATGGGTCTGTGCACATGTCAGTGTGTTTTGCCCATGGACACATGGTTCGTCGAAACACGCTGACATGTCCGGTTTTTAATGTCAGCATGGGCCACAAAACATCCAGCACACTTGCATATGCATAACACACATGGATGTCATCTGTGTGACACAAATCGGTGCCAGGGAAAAAGCGCTACAGTAAGCTCTGTTCCCCGACACCAGGCACTGAACACGGCTCTGATCATTCTCCCGTGCTTGTGCCAATCGCTGGCAGAGCAGTGGATAATGAAGAGAGCCGTGTTCAGCACCCGGCGCCAGGGAACAGCGCTTGCTGTAATACTTCTTCCCTGGTGCCCATTCTTGTGGTACTGATGCAGCACACGCATGCCACACGTGTGCTCCAAGTATTACACACACAGACACTGACATCTCTGGTACCAGAAATATCAGGATGTGTGAAAGAAGCAATATAGCGGGATTTTCTGTTTGGCAGCTGTCACACACTAAAGTGCTTTTTATTGCAAAAAAATGGTTTTTGCATCATCACATTTTAAGAGCTATAATTTTTCCATATTTTGGCACACAGAGTCTTGTGAGGTCTTGTTTTTTGTGGGACAAGTTGACGTTTTTATTGGCACAACTTTTGGGCACATGACATTTTTTGATTGCTTTTTATTCCAATTTTTGGGAAACAGAATGAGCAAAAACCAGCATATCATGAATTTCTTTTGAGAGAGGGCATTTATACCGTTCCGCATGTGGTAAAATTGATAAGGCAGTATTATTCTTCAGGTTAGTATGATTACAGTGATACCTCATTTATAATTTTTTTTAATGTTTTGGCGCTATTACACAGGGTGGGCCAGTTATATGGATACACCTAATTGAAATGGGAATGGTTGGTGACCCAGATTGACGCGCTGAATTTGCAGAATGGGCAAAACAAAAATTGGAACAGGACCCTCAGTTTACATAGAACATTATGTTCAGTGATGAGGCAAACATTTTTGGGTGGGCCATTTATATTGATACACCTAAATAAAATGGGAATGGTGACATTTTTCTTGCATAGGGTTTTTTGCATTGAAATCTGCTGCAATGACCTGGGTACTGCGTTCACCAGACATCAACGCAATTTCTATCCGCTCCTCACGTGATAACCTCTGCGACATGTCAATGGCTATAAACTAAGAGAATCTTGTAAATAACTCATGAAAGAATAAAGTTACGTAAAAACCAAGCACACCACTGTTTTTCTTGTGAAATTCTCAATAAGTTTGATGTGTGTGACAAGCCTACAACCTGCAGTAGCCACCTATCAACCAAACCTCTGCAAGACCAGCTCTATCCTTACCTACTGTATCCTCACCCATCCCTTGTAGATTGTGAGCCCTTGCGGGCAGGGTCCTCTCCCCTCCTGTATCAGTTGTGACTTGTATTGTTCAATATTATTGTACTTATTTTTATTATGTCTACCCCTCCTCACATGTAAAGCGCCATGGAATAAATGGCACTATAATAATATATAATAATAATAATGTGTCACATGACCCTCTTCCCATTGGAAAAAATAAAGTTGGATCCACAATGGCCAACTTAAAAATGGTCGCCATGGTCACAACCATCATGAAAAGTTTCTCCCCCCCATATACTAAGATTGCCTTGTGCAGGAGTGTACTACGGAGGACATAGAATGAACTTCAATCAAATATTGCGGCCAGCATGCAGCCAACGGGTAAGGAAAGGGTGAATCAAACACCCAAAAATTCCGCCCATATGACCGAAAATCGGTCCTGCCAAATTCAGGTGACAGGTTCCCTTTAAATCACCAGTTGATTGTGAATTCAAAAACCACATCCAAAGATACAAAATAAGAATATTAAAGGGAACCTGTCACCTGAATTTTGCGGGAACGGTTTTTGGTCATATGGGCGGAGTTTTCAGGTGTTTGATTCACCCTTTCCTTACCATGCCGCCAGCGCGTAAGGAAAAGGTGAATCAAACACCCAAAAACTCCACCCATATGACTGAAAACCGGTCCTGCAAAATTCAGGGGACAGGCTCCCTTTAGCTTGTATATACAGTAGTCTTCAAAATAATAGGAGTCCAATATGACTAACCAGATTAATCACTGTTTTCGGTATAAATTATATTACCACATGTCAAACAAAATTTACCAGTTTGTGCAGTAGTTTCTAAGAAAACTCACAGACTCAGCATTCATGAGCTGCATGTTTTTAAATCTGTGTATTAGAATAATTAAATAAAAGGGTATATGTTCAACATAATAGCAGTGTGGAGTTCAATTAGTGAGGTCAATCACTCTGTGAAGAAAGAGATGCGAATCAGGTTGCCCTTATTTACAAGCAAAGCCAGGACAAGTTGTACATGCAGTTCGCCTTGAAAGCCTGAAAGCAAAGAGAGGTGGAAGAAAAAGGAAGACTACTGTCAAGAAATATGACATTTTAGGTTCCTTATTATCACGCACACTGAATCACTCATCCCCCTCCCTTCTGGCAGCTGTGAAATTGGCTGAAAGCAGTTCTGGAAACATGAGTCCTTTTGTTGTAGGATAGAGTTATTCAAGATGAAATAACTCGACCCCAAGAAGTGATATAGGTGTGAAAGTGACATATTTGGACTGTGCCATGATAGAGCTACACACCAGTGCGTTTTCTAATTTCCCGTACCAGAGTAATCTGAGAAATGGATTACTACTTAACCAGGTAATACAGATACTCCATGTTTGGACTCAAATTAACGCCCAGCTCATGCTCGGATGAATTGTAGTTCCATCGTCGCTATACGGGGTGGCATCCCAGAGCTACGATGGTTATGAGTTTTCAGTAAGTTTCAGTCACTCTGAGAAAAGAGGAATGTATTTCATAACTCAGCCCACCCAGTGATGTCACGACCAGAGGGTATATCTTTAGCCTGCTGAGTTATGAGTGGGTCTTTTGCCCAGGAAGCCTGCTACAGGAGGCTCTGCAACCAGTCTGATGCATTGGGATGTCCCTCCCATCCCCAAACTGCATGGCAGCCATGATATGAGATAACTGTAAGTGTTTTTTCAACTTTAATCCCTTTTTATTTGTAATTGTCCGTACATACTATAATTGTCTCATCCTGTAATATCGTTCTTTATAGTTTTTGTAAACACTACCTAATCTTTTTGGAATAAAAGCTATAATATTTTCTAGTGTCGTTTTCCTTGCTCTAAACGTACCCTAAGTCCTCTAACCTAAGCCATTGCTACTGATTGGGTTGGCTTCTGACCCGCTACTGAGCGTACTGAGCTTGTTGGGTAAAGTTAGCAGTGACGGAAAGGGGTTTATAAGTGTATTGCCTGACTGCGGCTGGGAAAAGTTATATCGCACTCACTTCAGCGTGCCTAATAGTCAGTACACAATCAGGCAGCCTTTCTGGCAACTAATTATTTTAGGTGCCATTTCCTGAATGACCTGAGGGTAAGGGGGGCGCCAGAGAGCTGCAAGTTCCAAACTGGAAATGGGATATAAATAAATCCTTGATGAAGAACTGGGGCAACCAAACACCCCCGGTTCTTGACATATTGGTGGTAGCAGTGGGATGTGCAAAAAGTATTCCCCCTGTGATTCATGACATATTGGTGGCAGCAGTGGGATAATAGAGAATAAGTGATCTGGTTTGAGCAATCATTCCTCTCACTAAAAACTTGCGCGGTTCTTGCGAGGACCCTGCGCAAAAGGTTTTGGAGAACGAACTCAGTGTTTAATTGTCCTGAGACAATATTATCTACAAGCGGTTACCCCCTCCCTTCTCTTCATTTTTCTGTCCTATCTTTTATTTGGCAATGATGGCCGCCAGGGAAGAGGTCTGGTAGACCTAGCAGAAAAAGGGCATCCTTGCTAGAATATGCATGTTCAAAGGCATTGACCCCAATGGCAGAATCAAAGACCAAATGGTCTCGCAACTGGTGCGACTTGAAACAAAGCAAGACCCTGCTCAGAGCCGAGTGGAGCCAGGGGTCAGCCAAAGTATAGGCAATACTGAACCAGAGGTCCAACCAGGGCAGGCTGACCCTACTTGTGACCAGGGTAGCGTGGACCGCCGCCTGCAGATGGCTCTGCAACACTGCTCCTCAGATGATCAGGAGAGACATCTGCAGCTTATCCTGCAATTTCCAAGATGCTGAGAGGGCTGAGCGGAAGGCGGAGAGAGCCAAGAGGGACGCCCAAGCTCGGAGGACCCATGAACTGCAGATGGCCCAGCTAGGGGTATTACCATCTACCATGCAGTGCTGTGAGTCCAGCAACGCTCCGTCTCCTAAACCCCGACCAGAGCACTTTCCTGTGATGGAAAAGGAAGGGGACTTGGACACTTTTCTGAGGGCCTGTGAGAAAGCCTTCAGACAGTAACGGCTGCCTGGGACCGAATGGGTCCGATATCTAACCCCAGGGCTCAAAGGCAAAGCTCTGGAAGCATTTGCTTCTCTCCCATCAGACCAAGATGTTGACTATGAGGCCATCAAGCAGGCCCTGATAAAGAAGTACCAGCTCACTCCTGAGGTTTACCGTAAAAAGTTCTGGAACCTCCAATGTGGCCCACACAACAGTTACAGCTATGTGGTGGATGACTCAGGACTCATTTTGACCAGTGGACCCAAGGACTGTCAGCGATCACTTGGATCCACCCGAGGCAAGCTGCAAGCCCTGTATATTGAAAAGTATCTCAGAGGGAATTTGGAGGATACATGATCTAAAGCCATTTTAGTCTTTTATCAGGTGAGTGCATAAAATTGTGCACCCTTTAAAGACTATAATATTGTGTTTACGCACTTAGGGCGCCGCGATTTGTCTGTTCTTCTCTCCCAAACAGGGTTTTTTTGTATATTGTTACCGAAAGGAGTTCTTCCTAATCGGTTGAAGATCGACACCCCAGACAGCAAAGGGGAGCGAGCAGCCTAGAGTGAAAATGGAGTATTATAACAACAGAATTGAGAGGAGAAAGGAGCTGTTATCATCCATTAAGAATATGACTAATACAAGGTTGGATAATTCTTGTACTGAACCTGTGATTGATATTGAGACAAAAAGGACCATCACTGGTCTTTTTTTGGACTTTGAAAAACATATGAAGATGGAAATAAGACATCAGATTGATGCAGAATTTCTAGGTATTTGTATTCATCAAAAAATTGTTCCAAATGGTTTGAAGATACATTTTAATAGTACTTTTTCAGATGACAGTAATTTTACCAATAATTGGAATAATATTTTAAATGATTGTTCTTATAGTCTTATGAGTTTGTTAGTGGAAAAGCGCTCTGAGCTAGCCAGTAAAGCCACAATGATTTGTGAAAAGAAATTACTTGAACTTGAAAAGTTTAAAAGTTTACATTTTTTTAATTTGGTGAATGATGACATTACCAGGAAACTCAAAGTATTTGAAAATGATCTAGTAGATGTAAAAATAAAAAAATTTCGTAGGGATACTGTTAAAACTAAACCAATGTCAAAGGAACCAATCAGGAATAAAAAGCTGATAGGTATCAATGAACCAACAAAGAAAAAACCTAGTAATTTAAGAACAGAAGTCCTGGTCCCACAGGAATTAGGTTTAAAACAAACAAGGACTATAATCAATTCAAATATAAAAAATATACATGATATTGAAACAACTATATCTCAAATTAAATTACCTCTAAATACGTCTACCCCTGAGAACATTCACACCATATTGAATAAAAATGCAAAAAAGAAAAAACCTCCACCCATTGAAAAAAACATTCCATTAGAGCCCAGGATCATTATAATGAAAAATGCTCCAACATTACCTCTCCCTAATCCTGGACTTCCCCCATTGGAAATTCCTACTGCTTTCCACAGGTTGGAAATTTCCAATGTTGAATTTGATATAAATGAACTAACTATCCATGATCATACAGAATCCCCATCTACATTCACCACAGTATTACAAGCGCCCACTCCATCACCATCTTCAGTAGTATCCAACATCTCTTTTTTAGAGATAGGTCCCACACGTCCAAGTGTTTCAGAAATAATTTTACCACCACTAATCAGTTCTTCACAAACAGCTCAAATTTTCAGTCCAATACAAAAGAATCATATTACAAATTACTTCGCACCAACTGTAATATCAAGATCCAAAAAAAGAAAAGTAGAGCAAGAGGAAAAAGAGGAAAGGGATCTAACAGATATCTGAGAATATGTAAAAAAACAAGGAACCCTGAAACTTATAAACAACTAAATCCGCCTCTGGTTAAAATATTTAATTTATCGTCCCATATTTTATCCTCCTCAGAAATGGAAATTTTAAGTAGGGGACTAAATTTCTGCCCTGCTCAAGATATGAATGCATTCGATCTTTTTCTCGATTTAAATGCGTACACTCGTAAACTCACTCTTAAAAGGCATTTCTTGTTGAACGAAAAAAATGGGGACATTGGGGATCCCCAAAAAATACTGATCCCAATAGAGACAAACAAAGAAAGGGAATATATCCATAAGGAGGTACACCCAAAATCTCTATTTAATCCTCATCAACACCGAGGACCAAATATAGATACCTTTTTTTCATTAGTATCTGAAGAATTTAGGAAATGGGAAAATAATAATAATAAACATAAAATCCAAAAGCATGGAACTGGAAAAAACAAGATAAAAAAGGAGAACAATATCTCTAAAAGAG
This sequence comes from Ranitomeya imitator, assembly GCF_032444005.1. Lineage (NCBI taxonomy): Eukaryota > Metazoa > Chordata > Amphibia > Anura > Dendrobatidae > Ranitomeya > Ranitomeya imitator. Next base: position 322,455,009 of record NC_091286.1, on the reverse strand, counting down.
AGAAAATGGCATTGGAGGATTTGAGACAAAATACAGATATAGTAATAAGGCAAGCTGATAAAGGAGGGGGAGTAGTTGTGCAAAACAGATCTGACTATATTGAGGAAGCTTTGAACATATTGTCTGATATGAGATATTACAAAATTCTGAAAGAAGATCCTACACAATCCTTTATTCGGGACTATCACCATATGATTAAGGAAGCCTATGAGAGGAACATTCTCAATAAAACAGAAAAAAGGTTTTTATCAAATCCTGCACCAACCATGGCGTTATTTTATCATCTACCAAAAGTGCATAAGAACTGTGAAAAACCACCTGGTAGACCAATTATATCAGGAATAGGGTCTTTAACTTGTCATCTTTCTCATTATATTGACCTGTTTCTACAAGATCTAGTAAAGTCTCTTCCTTCATATTTGAGAGATTCCACACAATTAATCGAGGAGCTGAGGGATATTGAATGGGAAGATAATTATTCCTTTATCTCATTGGATGTTAATTCATTATATTCCAACATAGATCACGAAATGGGGGTAAATGCAGTGGGTTTTTATTTAGCAAAGACAGAGATGCTCCCCGAACAAAGAGATTTTCTGCTAAAGGGTCTGAAATTCATTCTTGAACACAATGTGTTCATTTTTGAAGGCGTACTGTACTTACAGTTGCTCGGCACCGCGATGGGGACTCGGGTCGCGCCAAGTTTCGCAAACTTATTCATGGGGCGATTCGAGTCCTCATCGTCACTTTCTAAGCCTGTTTTCTATGACAAAATAAGGCTTTATAAGCGCTTCATAGATGATCTGATTATCATATGGAAGGGGACAGAGGAGGAAGCGGCACAATTCATAAAGGAGCTCAATAATAACACCTGGGGGATTACCTTTACATCACAAATTAATAAAGAAAAAATGGTATTTCTTGATTTAGAGATCAGCCATAGTGGTAAAAAAATCATCACGAAATCCCACTTCAAAAAAGTGGATTCAAATGGCTTTTTAGATTTCAATAGTGCACATTACAAGAAGTGGAAGGTTAATATACCCCACAGCCAATTTTATCGCATCAGAAAGAATTGTACGAGAGAATCTGATTATGTAGCTCAGTCTAAAATTTTAAAAAGAAAATTTAAAGAAAAAAGATACCCGAAAAATTTGATAAATGGTGCATATAGGGACAACAAAATAAAAACACAGGAAGAATGTTTAAAAGGAAAAACCAGGAAGGGGGACACTTTGACTACTGGTAAGGAAAAAAGTGATGATCGCTGGAAATTGAATTTTGTGACAACATTCAATAGGGGCAATAAAATCATAAGAACTGTGCTTTCTAAATATTGGTACATCTTGAAGCGTGACCCTGTCTTGGGAAAACATCTCCCTGATAAACCAGGGATTACATATAGAAGGGGGAAAACTTTGAAAAATTTGGTGGCCCCCAGTAAATTAAAAAAACAGTTGGATCCAAAAAGAAAAAACATTTATAAAAATAAGGATCAAACTTTATGTGGAGTTCTTCAAGGCACCGGAGTTTTTAAATGTAACTCCAAAAAATGTTGCACCTGTGGGATCCTAGATCATGGGGCTAAAACTATTAAATGCAATAATACTGGTGATGTCTTTGAAATCTCACAAAGACTCACCTGTAGTAGTGATCATGTTGTATATGTCATCACATGCAGTTGTGGTTTGCAGTATGTGGGACGCACTGTACAGACACTGCGGTCCCGCATTAATGGCCACAGAAATAGAGCAAAAAATGGCTTTTTAAAACATAGTCTCTCAAGGCATCTACTACTTAAACATAATAAAATTTTTAACATAAAAGTAACTCCAGTGGAGCAGATACCCTCTGGAGTTGCAAACAGGAATGCTCTTTTAAACAGGAAAGAAACGTTTTGGATATATCGTTTGGGAACATTATTTCCAAATGGATTGAATGATATCATAGAGAGAGTTTAGAGGATTTTTTTTTTTTTTCTTGTGATTTTTTTTTTTTTATTCTTCTTGTGTTTTTTTTTTTTTCTTCCCTTTGATATATTTTTTTATTTATTTTTATTTATTTATTTTTTTTTTCTCTCTTTCTTGCATCAATGTTAACAAGGCTGTATCAATCAGTGGGTGTTTTCCTGAACTTGGTCCACACCCCAAATCAAGTTTCTGAGACTGGGATAAAAGGTGTGATACTATATATAAGTGTAATTGAATTTTATACTAGTAGGATTTGTACTGTGTTTTTATGATACCTGAAGAAGGATATATACTGTATCCGAAACGCGTTGTATCTCTTCTATTTTAAGTTATGAAATAAAAAAATATGAAATATCATCTTTGAATGTGAGTCCTGGGAAGCGCTGCCATTCATGGGCTGGATGTGCTTTTCTTGAACCTTTGAGCAGCTGCGAGACCTAATGATCAAAGACCAGTTTCTACATCTTTGCCCAGCTGAGGCGTGAAAGTTTGTGATGGACCAAGAGCCCAAACACATGGATAAAGCAGCGCAGATTGCCAACACCTAGGATGCCAACCGCAAACCGGAACTGGGAAGTTGGCTATAAATAAATTCCTGAAAAAAGAATTGGGGCAACCAAACATCCCCGGTTCATGACATATTGGTGGAAGCAGTGGGATGAACAAAAAAAATCTCCCCTGTGATTCACGAAAACTATCATTCGAATGGATGGAAAAATAGCCAGAATGGTAAAGGCTCAGCCAATGATCAACTCCAGGATGGTCAAAGACAGTCTGTGTGAAGCTAATATCTTAGCAAGAAGTCCCCGAAAAGTCCCACTCTTTAAAAAAAGACATGTAGCAAATACAATTTGCCAAAGATCGCATCAACTGGCCTAAACAGATATGGAGAAATATTTTGTGGACTGATAAAAGTGAAATTGTTCTTTTTGAGTTAAAGGGTTACAGACGGTTGTCAGATGACCCACAAACTCTGCATTCAAGCTACAGTACACTCTGAAGACAGAGAAGCATGGCATCATGATTTGGGAATGTTTCTATTACTATGGTTCCAGATCTGTTTACCACATATCAGGGATCATGGACTAGTTTGCATATATTAAAATACTTGAAGAGGTCATATTGCCTTGAAGAGGATATGCCCTTGAAATGGGTGTTTCAACAAGACATTGACCCTAAATACACCAGTAAATGAGCAAAATCTTGGTTCTAGTCCAGCAAAATTGAGGTTATGGAGTGGCCAACCCATTCACCGGGCCTTAATCCAATAGAACACTTGTGGGGTGACACAAAAATGCTGAAGCAAAGCCAACAAATGCCCAAAAATTGTGGAATGTAGTCAAAGTAGCTTGTGCTGGAATAACAGTTGACAAGTGCCAGAAGTTGGTTGACTATGCAACATAGATGTGGAGCAGTTCTAAAAAAACTGTGGGTATACAGCTAAACATTAGATTAACCCCTTAAGCCCCAAGGGTGGTTTGCACGTTAATGACCGGGCCAATTTTTACATTTCTGACCACTGTCCCTTTATGAGGTTATAACTCTAGAACGCTTCAACGGATCCCAGTGATTCTGACATAGTTTTCTCGGGACATATTGTACTTCATGATAGTGGTAAAATTTCTTTGATATTACCTGCGTTTATTTGTGAAAAAAATGGAAATTTGGCGAAAATTTTGAAAATTTCGCAATTTTCCAACTTTGAATTTTTATGCAATTAAATCACAGAGATATGTCACACAAAATACTTAATAAGTAACATTTCCCACATGTCTACTTTACATCAGCACAATTTTGGAACCAAATTTTTTTTTGTTAGGGAGTTATGAGGGTTAAAAATTGACCAGCAATTTCTCATTTTTGCAACACCATTTTTTTTAGCGACCACATCTCATTTGAAGTCATTTTGAGGGGTCTATATGATAGAAAATACCCAAGTGTGACACCATTCTAAAAACTGCACCCCTCAAGGTGCTCAAAACCATATTCAAGAAGTTTATTAACCCTTCTGGTGCTTCACAAGAATTTTTGGAATGTTTAAATAAAAATGAACATTTAACTTTTTTTCACAAAAAATTTACTTCAGCTCCAATTTGTTTTATTTTACCAAAAGTAACAGGAGAAAATGGACCCCAAAAGTTGTTGTACAATTTGTCCTGAGTACGCCGATACCCCATATGTGGGGGTAAACTACTGTTTGGGCGCATGACAGAGCTCGGAAGCGAAGGAGCGCCATTTCACTTTTTAATGCAAAATTGACTGGAATTGAGATGGGACGCCATGTTGCGTTTGGGGAGCCCCTGATGTGCCTAAACATTGAAACCCCCCACAAGTGACACCATTTTGGAAAGTAGACCCCCTAAGGAACTTATCTAGAGGTGTGGTGAGCACTTTGACCCACCAAGTGCTTCACAGAAGTTTATAATGCAGAACCGTAAAAATAAAAAATCATATTTTTTCACAAAAATTATCTTTTTGCCCCCAATTTTTTATTTTCCCAAGGGTAAGAGAAGAAATTGGACCCCAAAAGTTGTTGTACAATTTGTCCTGAGTACGCTGATACCCCATATGTGGGGATAAACCACTGATTGGGCGCATGGGAGACCTCGGAAGGGAAGGAGCGCCGTTTGACTTTTCAAGGCAAAATTGACAGGAATTGAGATGGGACGCCATGTTGCGTTTGGAGAGCCACTGATGTGCCTAAACATTGAAACCCCCCACAAGTGACACCATTTTGGAACGTAGACCCCCTAAGGAACTTATCTAGAGGTGTGGTGAGCACTTTGACCCACCAAGTGCTTCACAGAAGTTTATAATGCAGAACCGTAAAAATAAAAAATCATATTTTTTCACAAAAATTATTTTTTCACCCCCAATTTTTTATTTTCCCAAGGGTAAGAGAAGAAATTGGACCACAAAAGTTGTTGTACAATTTGTCCTGAGTACGCTGATACCCCATATGTGGGGGTAAACCACTGTTTGGGCGCATAGGAGAGCTCGGAAGGGTAGTAGCGCCGTTTGACTTTTCAATGCAAAATTGACAGGAATTGAGATGGGACCCCATGTTGCGTTTGGAGAGCCACTGATGTGCCTAAACATTGAAACCCCCCACAAGTGACACCATTTTGGAAAGTAGACCCCCTAAGGAACTTATCTAGATGTGTTTTGAGCGCTTTGACCCACCAAAGGCTTCACAGAAGTTTATAATGCAGAGCCATAAAAATAAAACAAAAATTTTTTCCCACAAAAATTATTTTTTTAGCCCCCAGTTTTGTATTTTCCCGAGGGTAGCAGGAGAAATTGGACCGCAAAACTTGTTGTCCAATTTGTCCTGAGTGCGCTAATACCCCATATGTGGGGGGGAACCACCGTTTGGATGCATGGAAGGGCTCGGAAGGGAAGGAGCGCCATTTGGAATGCAGACTTAGATGGAATGGTCTGCAGGCGTCACATTGCGTTTGCAGAGCCCCTAATGTACCTAAACAGTAGAAACCCCCCACAAGTGACACCATGTTGGAAAGTAGACCCCCTGAGGAACTTATCTAGATGTGTGGTGAGCGCTTTGACCCACCAAGGGCTTCACAGAAGTTTATAATGCAGAGCCGTAAAAATAAAACAAAAATTTTTTCCCACAAAAATTATTTTTCAGCCCCCAGTTTTGTATTTTCCCGAGGGTAACAGGAGAAATTGGACCCCAAAAGTTGTTGTCCAATTTGTCCTGAGTGCGCTGATACCCCATATGTGGGGGGAACCACCGTTTGGATGCATGGGAGGGCTCGGTAGGGAAGGAGCGCCATTTGGAATGCAGACTTAGATGGAATGGTCTGCAGGCGTCACATTGTGTTTGCAGAGCCCCTAATGTACCTAAACAGTAGAAGCCCCCCACAAGTGACCCCATTTTGGAAACTAGACCCCCCAAGGAACTTATCTAGATGTGTTGTAAGAACTTTGAACCCCCAAGTGTTTCACTACAGTTTATAACGCAGAGCCGTGAAAATAAAAAATCTTTTTTTTTCCCACAAAAATTATTTTTTAGCCCCCAGTTTTGTATTTTCCCAAGGGTAACAGGAGAAATTGGACCCCAAAGGTTGTTTTCCTATTTGTCCTGAGTACGCTGATACCCCATATGTTGGAGTAAACCCCTGTTTGGGCACACGGGAGAGCTCGGAAGGGAAGGAGCACTGTTTTACTTTTTCAACGCAGAATTGGCTGGAATTGAGATCGGACGCCATGTCGCGTTTGGAGAGCCCCTGATGTGCCTAAACAGTGGAAACCCCCCAATTATAACTGAAACCCTAATCCAAACACACCCCTAACCCTAATCCCAACAATAACCCTAACCACACCTCTAACCCTGACACACCCCTAACCCCAATCCCAACCCTATTCCCAACTGTAAATGTAATCTAAACCCTAATCGTAACTTTAGCCCCAACCCTAACCCTAACTTTAGCCCCAACCCTAACGGTAGCCTTAACCCTAGCCCCAACCCTAGCCCTAACCCTAGCCCTAACCCTGGCCCTAACCCTAACCCTAGCCCCAACCATAACCCTAGCCCTAAACCTAGACCTAACCCTAGCCCCAACCCTAACCCTAGCCCTAACCCTAGCCCTAACCCTAGCCCTAACCCTAACCCTAGCCCTAACCCTAGCCCTAACCCTAGCCCCAACCCTAACCCTAGCCCTAACCCTAGCCCTAATGGGAAAATGGAAATAAATACATTTTTTTTTATTTTTCCCTAACTAAGGGGGTGATGAAGGGGGGTTTGATTTACTTTTATAGCGGGTTTTTTAGCGGATTTTTATGATTGGCAGCCGTCACACACTGAAAGACGCTTTTTATTGCAAAAAATATTTTTTGCGTTACCACATTTTGAGAGCTATAAATTTTCCATATTTTGGTCCACAGAGTCATGTGAGGTCTTGTTTTTTGCGGGACGAGTTGACGTTTTTATTGGTAACATATTTGGGCACGGCACATTTTTTGATCGCTTTTTATTCCGATTTTTGTGAGGCAGAATGACCAAAAACCAGCTATTCATGAATTTCTTTTGGGGGAGGCGTTTATACCGTTCCGCGTTTGGTAAAATTGATAAAGCAGTTTTATTCTTCGGGTCAGTACGATTACAGCGATACCTCATTTATATTATTTTTTTATGTTTTGGCGCTTTTATACGATAAAAACTATTTTATAGAAAAAATAATTATTTTTGCATCGCTTTATTCTGAGGACTATAACTTTTTTATTTTTTTGGTGATCATGATGTATTGCGGCTTGTTTTTTGCGGGACAAGATGATGCTTTCAGCGGTACCATGGTTATTTATATCTGTCTTTTTGATCGCGTGTTATTCCACTTTTTGTTCGGCGGTATGATAATAAAGCGTTGTTTTTTGCCTCGTTTTTTTTTTTTTTCTTACGGTGTTTACTGAAGGGGTTAACTAGTGAACCAGTTTTATAGGTTGGGTCGTTACGGACGCGGCGATACTAAATATGTGTACTTTTATTGTTTTGTTTTTTTTATTTAGATAAAGAAATGTATTTATGGGAATAATATTTTTTTTTTTTTCATTATTTTGGAATATTTTTTTTTATTTTTTTTTACACATTTGGAAATTTTTTTTTTTACTTTTTTACTTTGCCCCAGGGGGGGACATCACAGATCAGTGATCTGACAGTGTGCACAGCACTCTGTCAGATCACCGATCTGATAGAAGTGCAGGCTGCTTCACAGTGCTTGCTCTGAGCAGGCTTCTGTGAAGCCACCTCCCTCCCTGCAGGACCCGGATCCGCGGCCATCTTGGATCCGGGCCTGGAAGATGCAGGGAGGGAGGTAAGACCCTCGCAGCAACGCGATCACATCGCGTTGCTGCGGGGGTCTCAGGGAAGCCCGCAGGGAGCCCCCTCCCTGCGCGGTGCTTCCCTGCACCGCCGACACATCGCGATCATCTTTGATCACGGTGTGCCGGGGGTTAATGTGCCGGGGGCGGTCCGTGACCGCTCCTGGCACATAGTGCCGGATGTCAGCTGCGATAGGCAGCTGACACCCGGCCGCGATCGGCCGCGCTCCCCCCGTGAGCGCGGCCGATCGCTTATGACGTACTATCCCGTCACTGGGAATTAAGTCCCAGGGCACCTCGACGGGATAGTACGTCATAAAGGGATAAAGGGGTTAATGATTCACAGGAATGCTAAATCCACAAAAAATGTACATATTGTGAGTTTGTAAAGACAAATGCAGACACTATTTTAAGAACATCCCAATGTTCATTTATTATTTTCTGTAATGTACACACATTTCTCTTCATGTTTTGAATTAGAAAAAAGTGTGAAACGTCCCCAATGCATGGAAATAAAAACTAGTATAAAGATTTTGTGATTATTTTATGTTTTTTAACACACTGCTATTATTTTGAACACTACTGTACAGTGGCATGTAAAAGTTTGGCACCACTAGTCAAAATTACTTTTTTTGTGAACAGTTAAGCAAGTTCAAGATGAAAAGACCTCTAAAAGGCCTAAAGTTAAAGATAACACATTTTCTTTGTATTTTAGGCAATATACTGTATATACACTGCTTAAAACAATAGAAAAATACAGGGAACACTTAAACAACAGAATATAACTCCAAGTAAATCAAACTTCTGTGAAATCAAACTGTCCACTTAGGAAGCAACACTGTTTGACAATCAATTTCACATGCTGTTGTGCAAATGGAATAGACAACAGATGGAAATTATTGGCAATTATCAAGACACACTCAATAAAGGAGTTGTTGTTCAGGTGGGGACCACAGACCACATCTCAGTACCAATGCTTTCTGGCTGATGTTTTGGTCACTTTTGAATGTTGGTTGTGCTTTCACACTTGTGGTAGCATGAGACGGACACTACAACCCACACAAGTGGCTCAGGTCGTGCAGCTCATCCAGGATGGCACATTAATGCAAGCTGTGGCAAGAAGGTTTGCTATGTCTGTCAGCGTAGTGTCCAGAGGCTGGAGGCACAACCAGGAGACAGGCCAGTACACCAAGATACGTGGAGGGGACCGTAGGAGGGCAACAACCCAGCAGCAGGACTGCTACCTCAGACTTTGTGAAAGGAAAAACAGGAGGAGCACTGCCAGAGCCCTGCAAAATGACCACCAGCAGTCCACATATGGGCATGTGTCTGCACAAACGGTTAGAAACCGACTCAATGAGGATGGACTGAGTGCCCGACGTCCACAGATGGGGGTTGTGCTCACAGCCCAACACCGTGCAGGACACTTGGCATTTGCCACAGAACAGCATGTTTGGCAAATTCGCCACTGGTGCCTTGTGCTCTTCACAGATGAAAGCAGGTTCACACTGAGCACATGTGACAGACGTTACAGAGTCTGGAGATACCGTGGAGAGTGATCTGCTGCCTGCAACATCCTTCAGCATGACCGGTTTGGCAGTGGGTAGTAATGGTGTGGGGTGGCATTTCTTTGGAGGGCAGCACAGCCCTCCATGTGCTCACCAGAGGTAGCCTGACTGCTATTAGGTACCGAGATGACATCCTCATACCCCTTGTGAGACCATATGCTGGTGTGGTTGGCCCTGGGTTCCTCCTAATGCAGGACAATGCAAGACCTCATGTGGCTGGAGTGTGTCAGCAGTTCCTGCAAGATGAAGGCATTGAAGCTATGGACTGGCCCGCCCATTCCCCAGACTTGAATCTGATTGAACACATCTGGGATATCATGCCTGGCACCATCCACCAATGTCACGTTGCACCACAGACTGTCCAAGAGTTGGTGGATGCTTTAGTCCAGGTCCAGGAGGATATCACTCAGGAGACAATCTGCTGCCTCATCAGGAGCATGCCAAGGTGTTATAGGGAGATCATACAGGCACATGGAGGCCACACACCGTTCTGAGCATCATTTCCTTGTCTTGAGGCATCTCCACTGAAGTTGGATCAGCCTGTAACTTCATTTTCTACTTTGATTTTGAGCATCATTCCAATTCCAGACCTCTGTGGGATATTAGTTGTGATTTACATAGATCATTTTCAGGTTTTATTTTTCCCAACACATTCCACTATGTAATGAATAAAGATTTATAACTGGATTATTTCATTCAGTGATATCTAGGAGGTGGGTGTCATGCAGCTGCAGTGCAGTACAGCGCAGCCTCCACCAGGGGGAGCCTGGTAGCGAAGCCAGACTGCACACACTGAGCAACTAAACAGACGCCACCTAGTGGTGAGAGCGAGGTCAGAAAAACCAAGTCAGAGCACAACAGTACAAAAGGATTTAGACAGAGTCAGGACATAGCAAGGGATCAGTAAACCAGGACGGGCAAAATATGGTACATTAGGGACAAACTGAAACGGAGTCAAAAAGCCAAGCCAAGAGATCAGAACCAGGGAGTCAAGCAGATATACCAACAAACAAAGAGACACTGGGAAAGGGCAGGCAGGGGGAGATAACAGACACAGGACAAGTCAGGGTTCACAGTAGGACAAATGAAGCGCTTCCAGAGTCAGGTTCACACGCCGAAGACAGAGCTATAGCTGACACCACCCTCAGGATACCTTGAAGCTAAATAGCAAACCCGAGCCCAGAATGAGGCAGAGCAAAGTTAACCCTTGACATGATCCACCCAGAGAAAGAGAAGGCAAGATTAAACTCCGGAACGGATCATGAAAGTGGGATTTTAGTGTTCCCTTTATTTTTTTGAGCAGTGTACTTTTCAATGATGTTCGGATAAGGAGACTGTGAGGGCCATTGTAAAACCTTCATCTTGCACCTTTTAGGTAGTGTATTGCTGATTTTGGCATGTGTTTAGGATTACTATCCATTTCTAGAATCCATCCTCTTTTCAAATCCAGCTTTTTTACAAATGGCGGTATTTTTGCATCATGAATTTGTTCACATTTCATTGAATCCATTCTTCCCTCTACCCGTGAATTATTCCCTGTGCCATTGGCTGCAACATAACCCCAAAGCATGGTTGATCCACCCCCATACTTAATGGTAGGCAAGATGTTCTTTTCCTTAATTCTGTGCTCTTTTTTCTCCACACATACCTTTAATCATTATGGCCAAAGAGTTATGTTTTAACCTCATTGGTCCACAGGACTCATTTACAAAATGCATCAGGCTTGTTTAAATATTCTTTTGCATACTGCTGATGCTGCATTTCAGTTGAGGATGCTTTAGAAGTTTTCTTCTGATGACCCTTCCATGAAGGCCGTATTTGTGAAGATGTGTCTGAACAGTAGAACAATGTACCACAAATCCAGAGTCTGCTAAATTTTTATGAAGGTCCTTTGCAGTCAAGCGGGGTTCTGATTTGCCTCTCTAGCAATCCTACAAATAGCTCTTAAAGAAGTTTTGGTTGGTCTTCTAGACCTTATCTTGACCTCCACAGTTCCTATTAACTGCCATTTCTTAATTACATTTCGAACTGAGGAAAGGGCAACTTGAAACCCCTTTGCTATCTTTTCATATCCTTCTCCTGCTTTGTGAGCCCCTTCCCCTCCATTTTCATTTTCAGAGTGCCAGGCAGTTGCATAGAACCCATGGCTGCAGTTTTTTGGCACAAGGTTAGAGGAGGTTGTTTTTTTATATAGCTGGGAAATTTGCATCACCTGGCCTTTTCTAGCAATGATAGTGAACAAGCCAGCCCATAACCCAAACAGCCTAATTAAGGTCTGAAACCTTGGTCAAAGTTAACTGAGCACACAAATCTGCAAGGGTCCCCAAACCTTTGACTCGCCCATTTTCCTTTTTTACATTTTTAAAATGAAAAAAAAAAACAATATATTTGTCAAAAGAAATGTGTTATCTTTAACTTTAGGACTTTTAGAGATCATTTCATTTTTAACTTGCTTAACTGTTTACAATAACAGTAATTTTGACCAGGGGAGGCCAAACATTTACATCTCACTGTATATATAAAAAACATGTATTATTAGAAATTTACAGTATTTCATAGGAGCAATTAGCGGTAAAGAATAAGATTGGATATTTTGTTTACATCAATGGGGTGGGAGGCATAAAGCATTACTGTCCAATATGCATGGTGGCTCAGTGGTTAGCACTACAGTCTTGCAGCGCTGGAGTCCTGGGTTCAAATCTCACCAAGGACAACATCTGCAAAGAGTTTGTATGTTCTCCCTGTGTTTGCATGAGTTTCCTCTGGGTACTTCAGTTTCCTCCCACATTCCAAAGACATACTGATAGGGAATTTAGATTGTGAGCCCCAACGGGGACAGAGATGATGTGTGTAAAGCGCTGCGGAATATGTTAGCGCTATATAAAAATTTAATCATTATTAATACGCCCCCCTATTCAATCTCTTTCTTTATTTTTATATAGCGCTAACATATTCCGCAGTGCTTTACAGGTTGCACACATTATCATCACTGTCCCTGATGGGGCTCAACAGCGATCTCCTCCAGTCTCCACCCCGGGTAGGTCTGCTAACCTTTTCAAGAGCACAAAAAGAGTATGAGATTACCTGAATGAGTCTGATAGCAATGCTTTGAAATATTAGATGGATTGCTTGCTTTTGAATCACAAGAATTCACAATTTGATCCCATACTCTTTGCTCAAATTTTCTAGTAGTGCAACCAATATAGGATAGATTGCATGCTTCACAATGAATATGATATACTACATAAGTGGGATTACAAATGATAAATTGCTTCAATTTATAAACACTATTGGCAATGTGATTGTGGATTTTAAGGTTTTTACTGCATTTTTAAAAATATATACATTTCTGTGCTCCCTATTTACAAAAACTGGGATAAGTAAGCCATGTAGAAGTACGGTTCTTATTTCTGATTATACTGGAATATAAAATATTACCCAATATTGGAGTTTTTGTAATAGAAAAACCACATCCATTACGGACAATGAAATAACGTTTGTCACCCTGTGAAAGAAACAAGAGATACCTATTAATGATCTTTTTGATTTGTGGGAATTCTTTGATAAATGTTGTAAACAAAAATAGGCCTATCAATGTATATAGATGATGTGGGTTATGCTGTAATAAAACCTTTCTATTGTTTTTTTTTTCATTACATTTTTCGCACTGGTTACTGTCCATTTCGGATATACTGAAGCCACTGCTACATATAGTACGGGCGATCGGATGATCGCAGCTTCAAGTATCCAAAGAGGACTATTGAAGACAGTACAAACGTAAAAACGTTTAAAAAAATATTTAAAAAAAAGTTCAAATCACCCCCTTTTGACCCACTAAAAATAAAACGATGAAAAAAATACACATATTTGGTATTGCTGCCTTCAAAAATGTCCAATCTTTCAAAATATAAAATAAATTATTCCGATCGGTAAATGGTGAAACGAGAAAAAATCAAAATGCCAGAATTACGCTTTTTTTGCCGACGCAACTTTGCAATAGGAGGCGATCAAAACATTGTATCTACTCCAAAATAGAATCAATCAAACATAACCTCAGGGCACAAAAAATAAGCCCTCACCCAGCCCCAGATCATGACAACTGAGTGACAACGTTACAGGTCTCTGAAAATGATGCCAAAAACTATTTATTTTTTGTTTACAAATGTCTGAATTTTTTTTCCAATACCTAAATAAAAAAGCAAACAATAATTGTTATCTGCACACTAGTACTGACCTAGGGAATCATATTGCCAGGTCAGTTTTACCATATAGTGAACACGGTAAATAAAAACCTAAAAAACAATTGTGAAATTGAACTTTTTTTGTAATTTCAACGCACTTGGAATTTATTGTCCGTTTTCCCATATATGGCAAATGAAAAGTGTTGTTCAAAAGTACAACTAGTCCTGCAATAAAAAAGCTCTCATATGGCTATATTGATGGGAAAATAAAAAAGTTATGGCTCTTGAAAGCAGGGGAAGAAAAAACTAACACAAAACAATGGAAAATCGTTGGGTAATGAAGGGATTAAAAAATCATCAGGTTTTCCCTTTATTACATATTTCTCTGTAATGCCACAATCAATTGATTTGTACAGTTCAGTTAGGTCCTTCTGTACCAGTTCCTGAAACCTATCCATTGCAGATTACTTTTTGTTGCCACTTAGGAGGAGGAATATATTTTTTCACACGTCAGTGGCTCCGGTACGTGAGGTGACAGTTTCCTCACGTACCGGAGCCACTGACACATGTAGACACATTGAAATCAATGCATCTGTGCAGATGTCATTGATTTTTTGCGGACCGTGTCTCCGTGTGCCAAACACGGAGACATGTCAGTGTTCGTGGGAGCGCACGGATTACACGGACCCATTAAAGTCAATGGGTCCGTGTAAAACACGTACTGCACACGGACGTTGTCCGTGTGCAGTCCGTGTGCCATGCAGGAGACAGCGCTACAGTAAGCGCTGTCCCCCCCACTGGCGCTGAAGCCGCCATTCATATCTTCTTTGCAGCAGCGTTTGCTGTAGAGAAGATATGAATATTCCTTTTTTTTCTGTTTCTCGTGTTTAAAATAAAGATCCATGTTCCCACCCCCTGTGCGCCCGCCCGCTGTTATTAAAATACTCACCCGGCTCCCTCGCTGGCTGGCGCTGCTTCCTTTCCTGGCCGCACCTTCTACTGTATGAGCGGTCACGTGGGGCCGCCGATTACAGTCATGAATATGCGGCTCCATCTCCCATAGGGGTGGAGCCGCATATTCATTACTGTAAATGATCGCCGGTAGCTGTGAGCGCCACCCTGTGGTCGGCGCTCACAGCACACCTGATTTTCTGCTACATAGCAGCGAACAGCAGATCGCTGCTATGTAGCAGAGGCGATTGTGCTGTGCCTGCTTCTAGCCTCCCATGGAGGCTATTGAAGCATGGCAAAAGTAAAAAAAAAAAAGTTAAAAAAATGTGAAAAAAATAAAAAAAAATATAAAAGTTTAAATCACCCCCTTTCGCCCCAATCAAAGTAAATCAATAAAAAAAAAAAAAAATCTACACATGTTTGGTATCGCCGTGTTCAGAATCGCCCGATCTATCAATTAAAAAAAGCATTAACCTGATCACTAAACAGCGTAGCGAGAAAAAAAATTGAAATGCCAGAATTACGTTTTTTTGGTCGCCACGACATTGCATTAAAATGCAATAACGGGCGATCAAAAGAACGTATCTGCACCGAAATGCTATCATTAAAAATGTCATCTCGGCACGCAAAAAATAAGCCCTCAACCGACTCCAGATCATGAAAAATGGAGACGCTACGAGTATCGGAAAATGGCGCAATTTTTTTTTTTTAGCAAAGTTTGGAATTTTTTTTCACCACTTAGGTAAAAAATAACCTAGTCATGTTAGGTGTCTATGAACTCGTACTGACCTACCTGGAGAATCATAATGTCAGGTCAGTTTTAGCATTTAGTGAACCTAGCAAAAAAGCCAAACAAAAAACAAGTGTGGGACTGCACTTTTTTTGCAATTTCACGGCACTTGGAATTTTTTTCCCGCTTTCTAGTACACGACATGCTAAAACCAATGATGTCGTTCAAAAGTACAACTCGTCCCGCAAAAAATAAGCCCTCACATGGCCAAATTGGCGGAAAAATAAAAAAGTTATGGCTCTGGGAAGGAGGGGAGTGAAAAACGAACACGGAAAAACAAAAAACCCCAAGGTCATGAAGGGATTAAGAATTGGTTGCTCACTTTACTGTCCACCCTGTCTCTCTAATCTAATACTGGAAACACCAGAAGTGCTGAGTAGGGTTGAGCGAAACGGGTCGGCCAGATTCAGAAGTCGCCGACTTTTGGCAAAGTCGGGTTTCATGAAACCCGACCCGACCCCTGTGTGGGGTCGGCCATGAGGTCGGCGATCTTCTGAATCTGGAATCGGAATTCCGATACCAATTCCCGATATGTTTAAGATATCGGGAATCGGTATCGGAATTCAGATTTAAGTGTAAAATAAAGAATAAAAATAAAAAATATTGCTATACTCACCCTCGGACGCGCCCTGGTTCTAACCCGCAGCCTTCCTTCCTAAGAATCAGCGTTTGAAGGACCTTTCGATGACGTCGCGGCTTGTGATTGGTCGCGAGACGCCCATGTGACCGCTCACGCGACCAATCACAAGCCGCGACGTCATCGAAAGGTCCTTCAAGCGCTGATTCTTAGGAAGGAAGGCTCCCGGTTACAACCAGGGCGCGTCCGAGGGTGAGTATAGCAATATTTTTTATTTTTATTCTTTATTTTACACAATAATATGGATCGCAGGGCCTGAAGGAGAGTTTCCTCTCCTTCAGACCCTGGGAACCATTAGAAACCCAATGCACTGCATTGGGTTTCGTGTTTCGGCCGACCCCGACCCCGACTTTTCTATAGGATCGCCCGATTTCACTCGACCCGACTTTTGAAAAAGTCGGGTTTCGTGAAATCCAACCCGATCCTATAAAAATAAAAGTCGCTCAACCCTAGTGCTGAGGTAAGAGGTGGCTTCTGAAACTGCTGCTCACTCTGTCTATCTAATCTAATACTTGGAATACCAGGAGTAATGACATAAGAAGAGGCTGCTCACACCACTGAGGATCTTGTTTTTCCGACATAGTACTGGAGTTACCAGGGGTACTGAGGAAAAAATAGATTGCTCACACTGCTGTCCACCCTACCTTTATGGTCTCCATGGTCTAATACTGGAGATATCAGGAGTACTAATGAAAAAGGAGACTGTTCACACTGTCAAGAGTACAGGTCACAGCAGCGGAGACCCATGATCACATTGTACCTGTGTTATTGGCATTTTAGGACAGATTTCTATTAGTGTAACAAGACGAAAGCTACTCTGATTGACAATAGTGATTAGCTCTCAAGACAAAACAATTGTGAAAATAAATGTAAGGGTATTTAGGAATTTAATTCTAATTATATATTGTTTCTTCTTATTCTCGAAACACTCCTGTAAGCGGTGCCTTTGAGCACCGCTGTGCTCTGCTTTACGGCCGGCCGGCGCTGACACAGTGCAGGGAAGCTGACGCCCGGGGACGTGACAGACATCGGAATGTAAGTATGTACTGTTTTTTTTTTTTTTAACTTTTACAATGGTAACCAGGGTAAATATCAGATTACTAAGCGCGGCCCTTCACTTAGTAACCCAATGTTTACCCTGGTTACAGGTGAACACACGCCGATCTAGCGATTACAGCGGGGTGATCAGCGACCAAAAAAAGGTCCTGATCATTCCCCACGACCAACGATCTCCCAGCAGGGGCCTGATCGTTGGTCGCTGTCACACATAAAGATATTGTTAGCGGGATCGTTGCTACGTCACAAAAAGCGTGACGTTGCAACGATATCCTTAACGATATCGTTATGTGTGAAGGTACCTTACCTGCCACTGTAGCAGGATGGCCTTTTTCCAAGATTGTACTTATATGTAATCCTATTATTTGGTGATAATATCCTATTATTTTATGTAGCGTATACTGAATAAACATTGTTTGAAAATAAAGGTGTTTTTTACACTATTAATTGCTTTTTTAACAGTTATTTCATTTTTTCCTCATGAAATGTAATGTATTAGCATAACTTTATTTGATGTCTCTGTAGAGTAATTGGCTGTCCCCATTATGTCAACTCTGTCAATTGGGGTTGAAATTGATGTTAATGCAATTGTTATTCATTACTGTATAGGAAGGGGTTACATCATTTTCACCTTTTCGGTGATTCCATGCAAACATAGTTGTGTTCAGGTTTTCAAATGCATAATTATATTTGGAGTGTAGTGAGTAATTGATACGGCTGAAATAGACGTCTACATCCAGATGCAGTGGATAATTGTGGTATTCTCTAGTATTCAGTTACAGAATTAAGCTGGGGTAGCTGGAGAAATGAGTCAAACTATACTTTTATATTGAAAGTGTAACACATATTAGAACATTGATGTACATGCCACAATGTTATGGACAAGTAGTTACTGCTCATTCACAATCTACAGCCTAAAGCAAACCATAGGAAATGCAACTTGGCACTCAATTGACCATACAAGTCACTGGGAAAATATACAGAACAATTTGAAAACAGATTTCTTTTTGCCAACTATGCTTCACCACTTTCTATTGTGGGCAGTCAGCATCGACAGAAAGCTTTGATATAGTTTCTTCAGAATACACAAATGACTTTAGTGTGAAGCTCAATATATGCAGCTCAGACAAGCCAGGCTATTTATTCATTTTCTTTCAATCTGTGAGCTAAAACTGCAAATAACCAATTTCATAATAATAAAGCTATTTATTTTTCCTCGTGCTCTCTCTGCCACTAGGTGGTTACCCAGCAATGGCTTCATCACTACTAAGTAAATTGTATTATTCTAAGACCATATACAGAGTATATCTGACTGATGTCACTGTACCCTGACACAGGCAAGATATTTCTGACCGGCAGACTGGTAACATAGCACAGACACTCTTACACAGACAAATATATTTTACCGGAAGGCTGGGCAGCCTTAGTAGTCACTGGAAATTAAGGTGGAAGTCAGGCGTGTCCACACAGAGGACTATATGACTGGTAGGCTGGGTGAATGCATGAAGAGCTAATGTAAGACTGCACACAAGACTGGTCATTAGCAGCTGTCAGTCAGACATAAGATGCTGTGAATGTGATAAAAAAGCAAAAAAGAGGAAAAAATATGGTCATGGAGGAATACATAAGTAATTATTGACAAAATGGGGGGAACCCCATATAGAAATGCCTCTCTATCAAGCCACACGTCCCATTAACATGTTTCACCAAATGTGCACTGCAGTTTTTTACTTGGAACCAGATATGACACCAGGTCACCAATAAGCTGCAACCTTAGAAGGAAGATAGCCTTTTCAATGACTGTCCAATAATACGGAAAATCTGATGGTTCAGAACCCGTCCAGTCCCTTTAGGCTGCATTCATTTATATCTTCAGTTTTAAAGCTGAAGTCTTAAACAGGTAAAGTTTTACTTTTATTCTACTTACACATATGTAGCAAATATCTATAATATTACGCTGGGAGCGTTACCCTGTCCGAAGCCTTTATAGACTGTGCAGGCGCAAGCGCCGGCGCAGTCTGGCCCCCACAGAGTGACGCTCCCAGGAGATCGCGGTATGCGTAAGCACTGAACGCATACCGCGATCTCCACCGGAGAGTCAGGGACCGTGGACGCGCCAGGAGGGAGGGTAAGTATATTCACCTGGGCTCCGTCTCCTGGCTCCTCTGCTGTGACAGAGTCCAGTCACAGGCAGAGGAGCCGGAGTGTGTGTTCAAGAAAATGGCGCCGGAAAGCGCGGACTGCGCAGGCGCCGATTCCTGCTGCCGGAATCGGCTCCTGCACAGTCCGCGCTTTCCGGCGCCATTTTCTTGAAGACACACCTGCAGTGGAGCCGGACGATAGGTGAGTATGGTATTTTTTTTTTTATATGGCAGCAGCATACGGGGGCATATAATACAATAGTGGCGCAGGATGGGAGCAGCACATGACAGAACGGGCGCAGAATGGCAGCAGCACATGACAGAACGGGCGCAGGATGGCAGCAGCGCATGACAGAACGGGCGCAGGATGGCAGCAGCGCATGACAGAACGGGCGCAGGATGGCAGCAGCGCATGACAGAACGGGCGCAGGATGGCAGCAGCTCATGACAGAACGGGCGCAGGATGGCAGCAGCACATGACAGAACGGGCGCAGGATGGCAGCAGCACATGACAGAACGGGCACAGGATGGCAGCAGCGCATGACATAACGGGGCGCAGGATGGGAGCAGCACATGACAGAACGGGCGCAGGATGGCAGCAGCGCATGACAGAATAGGCGCAGGATGTCAGCAGCACATGACAGAACGGGCGCAGGATGGCAGCAGCGCATGACAGAATGGGCGCAGGATGTCAGCAGCACATGACAGAACGGGCGCAGGATGGCAGCCGCACATGACAGAACGGGCGCAGGATGGCAGCAGGATGGGAGCAGCACATGACAGAACAGGCGCAGGATGGCAGCAGCGCATGACAGAACGGGGCGCAGGATGGGAGCACCACATGACAGAACGGGCGCAGGATGGCAGCAGCGCATGACAGAACGGGCGCAGGATGGCAGCAGCACATGACAGAACGGGCGCAGGATGGCAGCAGCGCATGACAGAACGGGCGCAGGATGGCAGCAGCGCATGACAGAACGGGCGCAGGATGGAAGCAGCACATGACAGAACGGGCGCAGGATGGCAGCAGCACATGACAGAACGGGCGCAGGATGGCAGCAGCACATGACAGAACGGGCGCAGGATGGCAGCACATGACAGAACGGGCGCAGGATAGCAGCAGTGCATGACATAACGGGCGCAGGATGGCAGCAGGATGGGAGCAGCACATGACAGAACAGGCGCAGGATGGCAGCAGCGCATGACAGAACGGGGCGCAGGATGGGAGCAGCACATGACAGAACGGGCGCAGGATGGCAGCAGCGCATGACAGAACGGGCGCAGGATGGCAGCAGTGCATGACAGAACGGGCGCAGGATGGCAGCAGCGCATGACAGAACGGGCGCAGGATGGCAGCAGCACATGACAGAACGGGCGCAGGAAGGCAGCAGCACATGACAGAACGGGCGCAGGATGGCAGCAGCACATGACAGAACGGGCGCAGTATGACAGCAGCGCATGACATAACGGGCGCAGGATGGCAGCAGGATGGGAGCAGCACATGACAGAACAGGCGCAGGATGGCAGCAGCGCATGACAGAACGGGGCGCAGGATGGGAGCAGCACATGACAGAACGGGCGCAGGATGGCAGCAGCGCATGACAGAACGGGCACAGGATGGCAGCAGCACATGACAGAGCGGGAGCAGGATGGCAGCAGCACATGACAGAACGGGCGCAGGATGGCAGCAGCGCATGACATAACGGGCGCAGGATGGCAGCAGGATGGGATCAGCACATGACAGAACAGGCGCAGGATGGCAGCAGCGCATGACAGAACGGGGGCGCAGGATGGGGGCAGCACATGACAGAACGGGCGCAGGTTGGCAGCAGCACATGACAGAACGGGCGCAGGATGGCAGCAGCGCATGACAGAACGGGCGCAGGATGGCAGCAGCGCATGACAGAACGGGCGCAGGATGGCAGCAGCCCATGACAGAACGGGCGCAGGATGGCAGCAGCACATGACAGAGCGGGCGCAGGATGGCAGCAGCACATGACAGAACGGGCGCAGGATGGCAGCAGCACATGACAGAACGGGCGCAGGATGGCAGCAGCGCATGACATAACGGGCGCAGGATGGCAGCAGGATGGGAGCAGCACATGACAGAACGGGCGCAGGATGGCAGCAGCGCATGACAGAACGGGGCGCAGGATGGGAGCAGCACATGACAGAACGGGCGCAGGATGGGAGCAGCGCATGACAGAACTGGCGCAGGATGGCAGCAGCACATGACAGAACGGGCGCAGGATGGCAGCAGCACATGACAGAACGGGCGCAGGATGGCAGCAGCGCATGACATAACGGGTGCAGGATGGCAGCAGGATGGCAGCAGCACATGACAGAACGGGCGCAGGATGGCAGCAGCACATGACAGAACGGGCGCAGGATGGCAGCAGCACATGACAGAACGGGCGCAGGATGGCAGCAGCACATGACAGAACGGGCGCAGTATGGCAGCAGCGCATGACATAACGGGCGCAGGATGGCAGCAGGATCGGAGCAGCACATGACAGAACAGGCGCAGGATGGCAGCAGCGCATGACAGAACGGGGCGCAGGATGGGAGCAGCACATGACAGAACGGGCGCAGGATAGCAGCAGCGCATGACAGAACGGGCACAGGATGGCAGCAGCACATGACAGAGCGGGCGCAGGATGGCAGCAGCACATGACAGAACGGGCGCAGGATGGCAGCAGCGCATGACATAACGGGCGCAGGATGGCAGCAGGATGGGAGCAGCACATGACAGAACAGGCGCAGGATGGCAGCAGCGCATGACAGAACGGGGGCGCAGGATGGGGGCAGCACATGACAGAACGGGCGCAGGTTGGCAGCAGCACATGACAGAACGGGCGCAGGATGGCAGCAGCGCATGACAGAACGGGCGCAGGATGGCAGCAGCGCATGACAGAACAGGCGCAGAATGGCAGCAGCCCATGACAGAACGGGCGCAGGATGGCAGCAGCACATGACAGAAAGGGCGCAGGATGGCAGCAGCACATGACAGAACGGGCGCAGGATGGCAGCAGCACATGACAGAACAGGCGCAGGATGGCAGCAGCGCATGACATAACGGGCGCAGGATGGCAGCAGGATGGAAGCAGCACATGACAGAACGGGCGCAGGATGGCAGCAGCGCATGACAGAACGGGGGCGCAGGATGGGAGCAGCACATGACAGAACGGACGCAGGATGGGAGCAGCGCATGACAGAACTGGCGCAGGATGGCAGCAGCACATGACAGAACGGGCGCAGGATGGCAGCAGCACATGACAGAACGGGCGCAGGATGGCAGCAGCGCATGACATAACGGGTGCAGGATGGCAGCAGGATGGGAGCAGCACATGACAGAACAGGCGCAGTATGGCAGCAGCGCATGACAGAACGGGGCGCAGGATGGGAGCAGCACATGACAGAACGGGCGCAGGATGGCAGCAGCGCATGATAGAATGGGCGCAGGATGTCAGCAGCACATGACAGAACGGGCGCAGGATGGCAGCCGCACATGACAGAACGGGCGTAGGATGGGAGCAGCACATGACAGAACAGGCGCAGGATGGCAGCAGCGCATGACAGAACGGGGCGCAGGATGGGAGCAGCACATGACAGAACGGGCGCAGGATGGCAGCAGCGCATGACAGAACGGGCGCAGGATGGCAGCAGCACATGACAGAACGGGCGCAGGATGGCAGCAGCGCATGACAGAACGGGCGCAGGATGGCAGCAGCGCATGACAGAACGGGCACAGGATGGCAGCAGCACATGACAGAACGGGCGCAGGATGGCAGCAGCACATGACGGAATGGGCGCAGGATGGCAGCAGCGCATGACATAACGGGCGCAGGATGGGAGCAGCACATGACAGAACAGGCGCAGGATGGCAGCAGCACATGACAGAATGGGCGCAGGATGGCAGCAGCGCATGACAGAACGGGCGCAGGATGGCAGCAGCACATGACAGAATGGGCGCAGGATGGCAGCAGCGCATGACATAACGGGCGCAGGATGGGAGCAGCACATGACAGAACTGGCGCAGGATGGCAGCAGCACATGACAGAATGGGCGCAGGATGGCAGCAGCGCATGACAGAACGGGGCGCAGGATGGGAGCAGCACATGACAGAACAGGCGCAGGATGGCAGCAGCGCATGACAGAACAGGGGCGCAGGATGGGAGCAGCACATGACAGAATGGGCGCAGGATGGCAGCAGCACATGACAGAACGGGCGCAGGATGGCAGCAGCGCATGACAGAACGGGCGCAGGATGGCAGCAGCGCATGACAGAACGGGCGCAGGATGGCAGCAGCACATGACAGAACGGGCGCAGGATGGCAGCAGCACATGACAGAAAGGGCGCAGGATGGCAGCAGCACATGACAGAACGGGCGCAGGATGGCAGCAGCACATGACAGAACGGGCGCAGGATGGCAGCAGCGCATGACATAACGGGCGCAGGATGGCAGCAGGATGGGAGCAGCACATGACAGAACGGGCGCAGGATGGCAGCAGCGCATGACAGAACGGGGGCGCAGGATGGGAGCAGCACATGACAGAACGGGCGCAGGATGGGAGCAGCACATGACAGAACGGGCGCAGGATGGCAGCAGCGCATGACAGAACGGGCGCAGGATGGCAGCAGCGCATGACAGAACGGGCGCAGTATGGCAGCAGCACATGACAGAACGGGCGCAGGATGGCAGCAGCACATGACAGAGCGGGCGCAGGATGGCAGCAGCACATGACAGAACGGGCGCAGTATGGCAGCAGCGCATGACATAACGGGCGCAGGATGGCAGCAGGATGGGAGCAGCACATGACAGAACAGGCGGAGGATGGCAGCAGCGCATGACAGAACGGGGGCGCAGGATGGGAGCAGCACATGACAGAATGGGCGCAGGATGGCAGCAGCACATGACAGAATGGGCGCAGGATGGCAGCAGCGCATGACAGAACGGGCGCAGGATGGCAGCAGCACATGACAGAACGGGCGCAGGATGGCAGCAGCACATGACAGAAAGGGCGCAGGATGGCAGCAGCACATGACAGAACGGGCGCAGGATGGCAGCAGCGCATGACAGAACGGGCGCAGGATGGCAGCAGCACATGACAGAACGGGCGCAGGATGGCAGCAGCACATGACAGAAAGGGCGCAGGATGGCAGCAGCACATGACAGAACGGGCGCAGGATGGCAGCAGCGCATGACAGAACGGGCGCAGGATGGCAGCAGCACATGACAGAACGGGCGCAGGATGGCAGCAGCACATGACAGAAAGGGCGCAGGATGGCAGCAGCACATGACAGAACGGGCGCAGGATGGCAGCAGCACATGACAGAACGGGCGCAGGATGGCAGCAGCGCATGACATAACGGGCGCAGGATGGCAGCAGGATGGGAGCAGCACATGACAGAATGGGCGCAGGATGGCAGCAGCGCATGACAGAACGGGGGCGCAGGATGGGAGCAGCACATGACAGAACGGGCGCAGGATGGGAGCAGCACATGACAGAACGGGCGCAGGATGGCAGCAGCGCATGACAGAACGGGCACAGTATGGCAGCAGCGCATGACATAACGGGCGCAGGATGGCAGCAGGATGGGAGCAGCACATGACAGAATGGGCGCAGGATGGCAGCAGCGCATGACAGAACGGGGGCGCAGGATGGGAGCAGCACATGACAGAACGGGCGCAGGATGGGAGCAGCACATGACAGAACGGGCGCAGGATGGGAGCAGCACATGACAGAACGGGCGCAGGATGGCAGCAGCGCATGACAGAACGGGCACAGTATGGCAGCAGCACATGACAGAACGGGCGCAGGATGGCAGCAGCGCATGACAGAACGGGCGCAGGATGGCAGCAGCGCATGACAGAACGGGCGCAGTATGGCAGCAGCACATGACAGAACGGGCGCAGGATGGCAGCAGCGCATGACAGAACGGGCGCAGGATGGCAGCAGCGCATGACAGAACGGGCGCAGGATGGCAGCAGCACATGATGGAGACCATATAGCAATATAAATGCTCGCCACCCGGGCGTAGAACGGGTTCAATAGCTAGTTTTATATGTACCTACCAGAAATCAGCTAGGTAAGGAGTTCGGCAAGCTTGAAAGTCCTCAGGGCAAATGTTAGGATTTGTTTCAGCTTTGTGGTAGTATGCTTTGGGGTAGTGTGGTGCCACCTGCAGGTCATTTTTGCTTTCTGCAGTTTTATGAAAATTAATGTTTAAAATGTATTTTGTGATCACATCATGGATGTGTGGTTTGTTTGGCTATTTTCTTGCTGAAGGGGGCAAGTTTACCTTTCAAATGGTGTATCATTTGTGTGTGTGGGTGCAGTATTAATTGAGATACAAAGGAATCACCAAAAATGAATGTTTTGAAATAATATAGAAGGATTATACAATATTAATGTGAGAAGGTGGGCACAATATCCCGAGTAAAGCAGGTTGAAGTAATGCAGAAAGGGGAGGCTATTTTATAGATTCTGATTTATGACTGCCACTGATAATGCATCGTACCAAGCCTAGGAAAAAGGGGTCCCTTTATATCCAACCTAGAATCCCACACACTCTGTCAGGCAGTGCCTGTATGATCATGTGATTTTGCATGCCAGCCAACTGCCTAAGTGATGGGCATGCCGTTAGTGATTAATCAGATGGAATTTATTGACAAACAGGGTTCCCTTTTCACCACAAGCTGTCTCTGTACAATTATGACAAACTCCAACCTCACCCAAAATAAGAAAAACTGCTCTCTCAATGCCATCTTGCAAACCAGACAGATTTTGTGCGCCAAAAAATTAAATGGGTGCCAATGTCCAACATCAATTTCTGGTCATCACCCTGCAAATAAGACTAACAGATTACCTCACTTTCTTTGGCTGTAGCAAATCTAGAATTTATTTGGTGGCAGACCAACTCAATTGCTGTTGTGTTACATGCACTATTACTTAGTAGTGGATACAATGCAGGACTGCGTGAGTATGAGGTAAGGGAAAAAGGCTTGGAAGTGAACAATGTCTGACTGAATAATGGACAATGTACTGTATACTGTATGCCAATTTATACTTAGTGATGCAGGCCATTAAATGAACACCATTAAAGATGTACAAGTCGATTGGACCTCGTTATCAAATTGCTTTTGAACTATCTCTTACAAATCACAGGTTAACAGTAAACATATCATCATAATTTGGTGAATGCAGAATGATATACCCAACAGAATAGTCATTACCGAGGATTTTAACTTCCTGTCTCCAATTAAACGGGGACATGTACAGACAATAAATTCAATACAAGTTAAGACAATTTAAACAGTGACATTAGGAGTAAGGTCCCTGCTCGCAGGCTTACAATCTACAAGGAAATGGGGGGACACAATAGGTGAAAAGTGCCTGTTATTTCAGGTCTGACAATTATAATAAATAGGGATTTTCATATAAGCTGCATGATTCGGTCATCAGCCTGTGTGTTTAAGTGCAATAGTCAAGTATGAAGTGCAGTTATCGTGTGTATGGAGGGTGTGTAGACAGATGAATAGTAGGGTGCAGATTCAGAATAATATTTGGAAGGAGGGAACAGGTCAAAGTTAGTTTACTGAGTAGTTAAAGGGACTCTGTCACCCCCTCCAGCCGTTAGAAAGTAAAAGAGCCACCTTGTGCAGCAGTAATGCTGTATTCTGACAAGGTGGCTCTTTTAGTTATTGGTGCAGTCAAAGCAGAAATAAAGCCTTTTATAATTTCGCAAAAATACCTGTCTTTAGTCGTGGAAGCAGGTCTTAACCCCCCTGCTGCACACGCCACACTGCCGTCACTCAAGTCTTCTCCGGCGCCGGGCGCCACCCCGTCCGTGCTGTTTTCAAATCAAATCCGGCGCCTGCGCTGTTTTGTTCTGCCTGGGGCAGGCGCAGTGAACGCTGCCCGTCTGACCTTAGATTCAGTCTCGCAGACTGTGCCTGTGCGGCCACCCAGCTTGTGAATCCCAGCCCCGCACTGTGCATAATGAATAACACACTGCGGGGCTGGGATTCACAAGCTGGGTGGCCGCACAGGCGCAGTCTGCGAGACTGCCTCTGAGGTCAGACGGGCAGCACTCACTGCGCCAGCCCCAGGCAGAACAAAACAGTGCAGGCGCCAGATTTAATTTGAAAACAGCATAGAGGGGGCGGCGCCCAGCGCCAAAGAAGCCTTGAGTGACGGCAGTGTGGCGTGTGCAGCAGGGGGGTTAAGACCTGCCTCCACGACTAAAGACAGGGATTTTTGCGAAATTATAAAATGCTTTATTTCTGCTTTGACTGCACCAAAAACTAAAAGAGCCACCTTGTCAGAATGCAGCATTACTGCTGCACAAGGTGGCTCTTTTACTTTCTAACGGCTGGAGGGGGTGACAGAGTCCCTTTAATGTGGTTGGCTTGTTTGAAGAGATGGGTTTTTAAAGCGCGCTTGAACAGGTCGGGGCTAGGTATCAGCCTGATTGTCTGGGGAAGTGCATTCCAGAGAGCTGGCGAAGCACGAGATAAGTCTTGGAGACGGAGGTGCGAGGTTCGGATTACAGGGGATGTTAGTCTTAGGTCATTTGAAGAACGGAGGGCACAATTAGGGCAATAGGCAGAGATGAGAGAGGAGATATAAGGTGGTGCAGAACTGTGGAGAGCTTTGTGGGTGAGAGAGATAAGTTTATACTGGACCCTGTAGCGAATGGGTAGCCAGTGTAATGACTGGCACAAGATGGAGGCATCGGTGAAGTGGCTGGACAGAAATATGACCCTGGCTGCCGCATTCAAGATGGATTGGAGAGGAGAAAGTTTGGTAAGAGGGAGACCGATCAGAAGAGAGTTGCAGTAGTCCAGACAAGAATGAACAAGAGCGACAGTAAGTCTTAGCAGTTTCAAAGGTGAGAAAAGGTCGGATTCTGGAGATGTTTTAAAGATGCAGGTGACAAGAGCGAGTGAGTGATTGGATATAGGGAGTAAAGAAACGTTTGGTGTCGAATATGACCTCAAGACAGCGGGCATGCTGCTTGGGAGTTATGGTTGAACCCTCCAGGATAATTTCGATGTTGGGTAGAGTGAGGTTAGTAGAGGAGAGAAACACAAGTAGTTCAGTTTTGGAGAGATTTAGTTTCAGATAGAGGGAGGACATGATGTTAGAGACAGCAGGCAGACAATCCTTGGTATTTTGAATTATGGTAGGGGAAGAAGTGTATAATTGGGTGTCATCAGCATAGAGATGATACTGGAACTCAAATCTGCTGATTGTTTGTCCAATAGGGGCAGTGTATAGAGAGGAGGGGGCCTAGGACTGAGCCCTGCAGAACCCCGATAGTAAAGGGATGAGGAGAGGAAGATGAACTGGCAAAATATACAGTGAAGGAGCAGTCAGAGAGGTAGGAGGAGAACCAGGAGAGGACTGTGTCCTTGAGGCCTATAGAGCGGAGCATAGTGAGGAGGACTTGGTGATTCACAGTATCAAGTGCAGCAGAGAGATCCATGAGAATCAGCAGAGAGCAATGACCTTTTAATTTAGCTGTTATTAGATCATTGGAGACTTTAGTGAGGGCAGTTTCAGTGGAGTGTAAAGAGCGGAAACCAGATTGTAAGGGGTTGAGAAGAGATTTATCTGAGAGATAGCAGATTAGACGGGAGTGGACCAAGCATGCCAGGAGTTTAGAGATGAAGGAAAGGTTAGAGACAGGGCTGTAGTTAGCCGTGCAGTTCTGGTCCAGGGATGGCTTTTTAAGTAAAGGGGTTATGATGGCATGTTTAAATGAGTAGGGAAAGATACCTGAAGAAAGAGAGAGGGTAAATATTTTAGTCAGGTGAGCGGTGACCACTGGTGAGAGAGTCTGCAGGAGATGTGAAGGAATGGAGTCACTGTTGCAGGTTGTAGGCCGAGCAGAAACGAGGAGCTTGGAAACTTCTTCTTCTGAAACAGGCTCAAAGATGTCTAGTGAGATTGAGGTGCAGAAGGGAAGGGGATCCAGGCACTGAGGAGATTATGCTGAGATATCCTGATGGATGTGGTTGATTTTTTTCTAGGAAATAAGTGGCCAGACCCTCACCGCTGAGGTTGGTGATGGGGGCCTGTACTTTAGGTTTTAGGAGGAAGTTTAAGGTTTCAAAAAGTCGTTTTGAATTGTTGGATAGTGAGGTGATGAGGGTGGTGAAGTACGATTGTTTGGCCAGATAAAGGGCAGAGTTATACGTTTTGAGCATGAACTTATAGTGGATGAAGTCTTCTGCTAAGAGAGATTTTCTCCACTGCCGCTCTGCACACCTTGAGCAGCGCTGAAGAAAGCGTGTTTGCATTGTGTGCCAGGGCTGCCGTTGTCTGGGTCGGGTCTTTCTGCACGTAGAAGATGCAGCTTCATCTAGGGCACTCGTCAGTGCATTATTGAGGTATGACAGTGCTAAGTCTGGACAGGAGAGGGAGGAGATGGGGGCTAAAGATGTGTGGAGGTTGTCCATAAGCTGCTGGGTATTAATGTTACGTGTATTCCAATAAGTGTGGTAAGTGAGGGTGTCCCGGGTGAGGAGACAATTCTTGACAGAGAAGGAAAGAAGGTTGTGGTCCGAAAACGGGAGAGGGGAGTTAGTAATGTCGTGCAGCGAGCCGGGACGGGAGAAAACCAGGTCCAGAGTATTCCCGTCCTCATGCGTAGGAGAATTAGTAAACTATGAGAGGCCGAATGAAAAAGTTAGAGAAAGAAGATGAGAGGCAGATTGGGAGAGGGGATCATTGATTGGGATTTTAAAATATCCCATGATGTGGGTGAGGATGTCACAGGATAGAAAGTGAGTAAGCCAGGTGGCAAAGTGGTCTAGAAACTGGCGGGAGAAGCCTGGAGGGAGATAAACAACCACCACTCGCAAGGAGAAGGGCTTAAAGAATCTGACGGTGTGGACTTCAAAGGACTTCTTTGAGTGGAAGATTAGCAACAGATGCATCGTGGTTACACTCACTGGCATGATCATTCTTAATGATAACAGAAAGCTTGAGGGAGGATTTTGGCATCTTGAGGCTATGTGCACACGTTCAGATTTTTTCGCGTTTTTTCTTGTTTTTTCACAATAAAAATGCTATAAAAACTCATTAAAAACACATACATTATGCACCGTATAATTTAGAATGCATTCTGCATGTTTTATCCGCATGAAGCGTTTTTTTCCGCGAAAAAAACGCATCGCGGTAAAAAAAGCATTATGTTCATTAATTTTGCGGATTTTCTGCATTTTTTCCGCTATTCTATGCATTTGGGAAAAAACGCACAAACAACGCACCAAAAACGCATCAAAAACGCGTCAAAAACGCATCAAAAAACGGAAAGAAAATGCATGCGGATTTCTGGCAGAAATGTCCGGTTTTTGTCAGGAAAATTTCTGCAAGAAATCCTGACGTGTGCACATACCCTGAAACTGAGAAAGTCTGTGATTAAATTCTTTTTCATACCTCCACTAAGTCGGAACGTTGTGCAACTTATGAGCCAAATAAATTGTATCGAGTTTTACAAATAAATCCAGAAGACATTCCACATCATCTAACACTGAAAAGGTTAGAGCTAGTAATCAAACTTTTTTTGAGATTTTTGTTTCTCTTATCATCACTTATTAAAATTCTCTCTCCTTATTATTTGTTATTTAGTCAGGTGACACAAAGGACTATATGTCCAAGTAGTAATTTTTGTGTAATTTGTGCAGTTTCGCATTTGTGTACTGTTTTTGTAGACTTTGCTAGATATGTGATAATACCACACTTCAAAAATAAGTGTCCCTAAATGCGTTCGAGTCAGTATTTGTGCCAATATGACTATAAACCAACATGGGGAGTCATCAGACACCTCTACAATTCCCAGTTGAATCAGCAAGATTGGGTGAGTGCTTAACCTCTAGAAGAGTAAGGGTACCGTCACACAGTGCAATTTTCATCGCTACAACGGTACGATCCGTGACGCTCCAGCATCGTAACAATATCGCTCCAGCGTCGTAGACTGCTGTCACACTTTGCAATCTACGACGCTGGAGCGATAATTTCATGACGTATGTGCGATGTAGAAGCCGTTGGTTACTATGCGCACATCGTATACGATATATGTTACACCATGCGATCATGCCGCCACAGCGGGACACTAGACGGCGAAAGAAAGTTTCAAACGATCTGCTACGACGTACGATTCTCAGCGGGGTCCCTGATCGCAGGAGCGTGTCAGACACTGTGATATCGTAACTATATCGCTCGAACGTCACGAATCGTGCCGTCGTAGCGATCAAAATTGCACAGTGTGACGGTACCCTAAGTCTGCAATTAAACTCTTCATCATATCTCCACCCCTGGATGATTTGTGAGTGAGATAAATTGTATTGAATTTAAAAAATGAATCCAAACCACATTTAGGTCTCTTTGAACGTAAAGTATCCCTTATAAAGAGAAATCAAACCCCCTTCATCAACTCCTTAGTTAGGGAAAAATTAAAAAATTAAAAAAATGTTTTTATTTCCATTTTCCCATTAGGGTTAGGGCTAGGGTTAGGGTTAGGGCTAAGGTTAGGCTTAAGGTTTGGATCCCTTTGGGGTTAGGGTTAGGGTTAGGGCTAGGGTTAGGGTTTGGATCCTTTTGGGGTTAGAGTTAGGGTTTGGATCCCTTTGGGGTTAAGGTTAGGGTTTGGAACCCTTTGGGGTTAGGGTTAGGGTTTGGATCCCTTTGGGGTTAGGGTTAGAGCTAGGGTTAGGGTTTGGATCCCTTTTTCATCTTGATGGTGGCTTAGGGTTAGGGTTAGGGTTAGGGTTTGGATCCCTTTGGGGTTAGGGTTAGAGCTAGGGTTAGGGTTTGGATCCCTTTTTCATCTTGATGGTGGCTTAGGGTTAGGGTTAGGGTTAGGGTTAGGGCTAGGGTTAGGGTTAGGGTTTGGATCCCTTTATCACCTTGATGGTGGGGGGTGGCTTATCAGTGTCTAGACTTGTTTTTCTCTATGGAAACGCATGCGTTCAAAAACGCTACCAAACTCATGTGTTTAAAAACGCATGCGTTTACATAGACAGCAATAGGTTTTTTTGACGCAATCGAATGCATGCGTTTTTTGCGGCAAAAAGCACCTCTAGAAATTACTACATGTTGCATTTCCGTGCCAAGACGCAAGCATCAGAACGACGCATGCGTCGTCAAACGCGGCAAAACGCGTACAAAAAAACGGCATGCGCTTTTAATATTAAATATAGGAAAACACGATGCATGTGTTTATATGCGTTACAAATGCAGCGGCAAAAAACGCAAATGTGAAACCAGCCTAAAAATTTTCTCTTCATATTAACTACTGTATTAACTGTTGCACGACACCAAGTACCTTATGTTTGATATTAGTTTAGGGCCAACAGCCCGAAACACCGTGTCTGCGAATTGAGATATTGATTTGGCTTTTATCCTAAGTCATATTGCACGACTCGTTAAAGGGTTGATTGTGACTTGTAGGATCGCTACTTCCAACAGGTGGTGCTATAGAGTTTAAGTCCTCTTTTTCTCAGAAGAGGCAATTTGCATATTATATTTCCCAGAGGAGCATTGCATGGCGAATAAGCCTCCTTACCTTGACAAGCCAGAGATGGTATGTCACTCTCCATAAGAAGAAACAATACCCCTTAGACCCCAGTCCAGAGCCTCTCACCTAGCCAAATCAGTTCTCATGCTTCGCACTGACGAGGGCCAACAGCCCGAAACACCGTGTCTGGGAATTGAGATATTGATTTGGCTTTTATCCTAAGTCACATTGCACGACTCGTTAAAGGGTTGATTGTGACTTGTAGGATCGCTACTTCCAACAGGTGGCGCTATAGAGTTTAAGTCCTCTTTTTCTCAGAAGAGGCAATTTGCATAATATATTTTTTCCAACACTTCATTATATACATATGTTCCCAAAGGTGCCACTCTTCATATATAAGTGCTCCTGACAAACATTCCTGCCAACATTTGCGCCTATAACGCTGTCTCAGTTGGTGTACTAAACCAACCTAGGGAGTCAACAGACATTGCTTACTTGTCCAGTTTAGCTGGTACATTTTTAATAACTGTAAGAATCTCATCTTCAAAATTAACCTGGTTAATTGACAATGCATTGGCACATAACTCATCAGACATTGCAGCTTGAAGAGTAAGTCGACCAAGTGTCGGGTCTCGAAAACATGTGGGGACAGTGAGCTCCTGAAGAAAAACAAACTTCTGTTTCCGGTTGAGCATCCCACATACCTCTTTCCTTTGCCTGGCATTCCATTTTTTGTTTGCAATGTCACCTAATGGAGTAATCAGAGTCATCAATAGATATTGTAAAGAATGAAGGCTATGACTGAGCCCTGTTATGTTGAGATCTCTACAAATGCTCTCTGTGTTTCCTCTTGCTATGATCTTTTGATGGTCTGTGCTTGAAGTATCTAGCATAAAGTAGATGTGAGGAACCATGGCTTCTTTGCGACTGCGGTGATATCACCAATTGTCTGACTCCGAAATGTTGATTATATGTCTAGAACAAATCAGAGATTGAGATTTAAAGTTTAGCGGTTGCCTGGGTAACTAAAGGATCTTGGACAGGTAAAATTGTGCCTATGATTCAGCACATGAAGCTTGTCTATCCCTACTTTATAAAAAAAAAATGTGTCATCTTCATCAGAGGTCCCAAGTGGGTTTTATGCGTTTTTGAACATGCTTTTCATTTCAATTGCTGAAACTGCAGACAAATAATGCTGAGATGTGTGGGATGCGCAGTAGTGGCAGGCCGAGAGCTTTTATTAGATGCATTATGGTAGTGAGGGGCTTGTATTGCAGTGACTGTGCTATCACTGATTCAGGCACACATTGTGTTGCAAGTCCTGGATCAAAGAGCACATTATTCAGACTTGACTGCCTGGCTGCCAGCACAGAGTGGCTGCATGCAACAGCAGCAGAGGCAGAGGGAGCTGAAGAAGCAGCAGCAGCTCTGACATCGCAGCTTGCGGCTTCCATTGAGCAAGTGACTGAGGTTTTCTGGCCAGGTTTTTTTGTCACCATCCTCTGAGATGACATGGGAGATCCAGACAGAGCCATGCTACGCAATCTCGTCCCTTAAGTGTGACATAAGAGATTAGTTATCTACCAACGTAAGAGCACTGGACGTCGCCAGGGCTAAAGCTGGGTGAGGTAGGGCACGAAGGAGATGCAATTGTATTAACTCTGGGGTCCCTCCCCGCATTCCGACCGCCACCAATGATGCGTCGTACTAAGCCCGGGAAAAAGGGGGTGCCCTCCCCTCTGTCTAACCCAGCCCCCAGCTTTCACAGTCAGACGGTGCCTGCACGAATTGTTATGGCACCATAAATCTGGCAGGTTCAGTCCTGGCTGCAGCCTCTCGGTTTCTGGATGAGGGAGAGATGGAGGCAGCACCGACCTCTGGGAGCTGAGAGCCCATTGATGCCATGCAGAACATGTAGACAGAGGCATCTTACTGCACCTTTCCTCAATGGTAAGCCCATGCCAGCCTTCTTGTGCTGCTCTTCAATGTCAGGTGCATGTCTATGTATAGATCATAGCATTTAGTGACCCTCTTTATGGATACGGCTGTAGTGCCACTTCAATCCATTCATGATGGCATCTAGATGTACAGATTAGGTACCAGGATTACTAGGGGTGATTATGATTGGCACATTACTATTGGCTCATGATGAATGGGGTAGTATTCAGCATCTGCTCTTGATAAGGAGAGTAAATGTCATGGATAGTGTAACCGGCTATTCCTCTATGCATTTAGACCTTGGAAGCCACCTCTGCAGAGGCAGATGGCACAGACTTGTCAGGAAGAATGGACCTACCTGTGCTTATGTTGGGTACTGTGATTTGGGGTGATGGTCCTCCAGCGCAGACATTTGGAGAATTGTATTTTAGTTTTTGGACATGTGTCTGGTCCAAGAGATGTCTTAATCACTGCTGGATCCGGTCTATTGGGTCTTAGACCCATAGAAGCATTTGACATGAGAGCAGGTGCATGTACCCATCATGGTCTGTGTCCAGTTATTCTCTGATCCCTCCAGTGGTCAACGTGAACACCAAATATTTCCTGTTTACTGACTTTTTGTGTTTGCTTACTTTTTAAATGCTACTCTTGCACTGAACATTTGACATGCTTTGATTTAGATTTTTCCCAAAGGTTGTCATGATGTAAACCTTTAAATATATTGCGGATTATTTTAGTATATAATATAATAATAAGAAATATTTAATGTGTGTCATCTATTTTCCCCCTAATGTTGTCCTGGAAGTATTATAGCAGTAAATAATAATAATAATAATAAATATAATGGAAATATTCATAATAATGGTATCAAACATCACAAGGATACATTTCATAGGTACATTTTAAATGTAAATAAAAATATATGGAATATTCTATTAATCAAAAAAGAGTAGTAACAATAATCAAATCCTATTTTATATGCACAGCACACTTTAATGCGAGTCACAGCTAAAGTTGGTATATTTCCATCTGTGTGGGTGAGATGAGCAGTCACTGCAGACAAATGTTTCAATGAGTCTGGACTATAAAACACAGAAAGCTGTGCACAGGGCATTTGTTAGATCCCAAACTTATAGGGACTGTCCTTATAGATGGCTGTTGCATGAGGCTGTAGTAGGAAGAGGCTATATACAGCATATTGCATTGGGCGACATTACAAAATGAGAAATAAATGACTCCTCTCACTTGCAGTCCTAGCACATTTTTGCTGGACCATGTATAAATGACTGCTTTTTTTAGTCGTGTTAGTGGTCAGGCCATTGTCCCCATTGGCACTGATTGCGTTTACATGTGAATTGATCATTTTATGCTAGACAATGAAGAATTGTAAGTTCAGACTTCCTATACTATATATATTCCATGTATTCCACCATAGCCAGCATTACTTCCCACTCTATATCTCTTCAGATATTGCATGTATTGCTTTGTGACATTGGGATGTAATGGTTCTGTTCTTCTCATACACATTTAATTCTATCCAAATTAGTCTGTCCCAGTGAGGATTGTCTTCCAGATTATATTCTTCTGCTGTTCAGGTTGAGCTATTGCAGCACGCTGTCCATCTAGATGGGTGCTGAAATAGGAATCATTTATTTACATGTTTAGACTTTTATGCCTGCATCTTAAATAACTATATTGAAATTAAAGGAACAATTAATTCTTTGATTGTCTTGGAGTCCAGAGAAAGGCTACCATTCTGTGATTCCCAATGCTTTCTTTGGCTGCAACCTGCTGATATTCTATTTTGGCTTCAAAATAAAGTCTTCATTGTGCTCTGTGCGAGTGACTTCAATTAGAATTTCTGCGTTGAAATATTCCGTTGTGACTGGTACTCCTTATTAGCTGTTTACACCCTGGATGTTTCCATTTGTGACATAGCATGTCCAAATGTTATTGTTTCGACAAATCAAAATCAAGATATCCGTTAAGAAATAAGATTACATTGCTAATGTAGATTTACTAAAAACCAGAGCACCAAACAGGAAAACTACCAAACAAGCATACCAATCCAGGAAAAATTTATAAAAATAAAGCCTTTATTATCAGAAATGGCAATTAATTACAAAAGTGCAAAAATTATATATGATCATACATATTTAAAATAAATTATAAAAATACGCAACAACAGGATAAAAACAAAATTGTTCCCAGCAGAAAAATAACCCCAGATATACTAAATCAGGATTTTTTCGACTACAGCTGCACCAGAGTATACACAAAAACTAGTGTTCAAAATTATATAAAATATAAAAATATATAAATATTCGATATTAATAAAAGAGGAAAAAGAAATTTGGGTGATACTAAAAAGTGCAACTGTGCAGTTATATATAAGCAGCAAATATAAAGTGCTGGAATGCTGTGACCATAAATAAGGTCATACCATGTGCAATCCACAACAATCAAGTGCAAATATGTGGCAAAACTCCAGATAGCACCGCAATCATATGTATTAGTATACCTCTGGGGGGCTGGGTCCTGTATCGGCGTTCACCCGACGCGCGTTTCGGAGCACTGTCCTTCGTCAGGGGGTCACAGCATTCCAGCACTTTATATTTGCTGCTTATATATAACTGCACAGTTGCACTTTTTAGTATCACCCAAATTTCTTTTTCCTCTTTTATTAATATCGAATATTTATATATTTTTATATTTTATATAATTTTGAACACTAGTTTTTGTGTATACTCTGGTGCAGCTGTAGTCGAAAAAATCCTGATTTAGTATATCTGGGGTTATTTTTCTGCTGGGAACAATTTTGTTTTTATCCTGTTGTTGCGTATTTTTATAATTTATTTTAAATATGTATGATCATATATAATTTTTGCACTTTTGTAATTAATTGCCATTTCTGATAATAAAGGCTTTATTTTTATAAATTTTTCCTGGATTGGTATGCTTGTTTGGTAGTTTTCCTGTTCGGTGCTCTGGTTTTTAGTCTTTCTCTGGCAGTGGCTCTCGCTGTCCGCTTCCACGGTGCACCCTGACTAATGATGTATTGTGTGATATAAAAGTGATTTTTCATGATTTGTGGATACTCTGGGGTATATTGTGGTATTTAATTGTAATGTAGATTTAGCAGATCTGAATTTCTCACTTCATGTTTTGGTTTGTGAGCAGCTTTATTATCTATAAAGGCTACATTTCCACAATTAATTTTTGTTGAGTGTTTTTTACGCTGCAAATTTTTGTAAAAATTGCAAGTAACCTATTTTACTTAAAGGGAATCTGTCACCCCAGGCGCTGGGCCTCTCTGACCTTTCCCAACTCCTGCGCACTGCAGTACTTTGCCCTCAACAGGGCAGACAAAATACGCCTGCGCAGGAGCCGCGGCAGGAAGTAAAGAAGAGGACGTCATCGCATGAAGATAGGAGGCGCTAGACCCGGACCGCGACGCCCATCGCACCAGGACCGCCCTTGGGTGAGTATAATATAATCTGCTTTTCTTATCTTTCATATTATATCGGTGGCTTATCTACAGCATTATAGAATGCTGTAGATAAGCCCCTGATGGCGGTTGCCACAGCTTATAAGCCAAAATTGGGGTGACAGATTCACTTTAATGGGTGCAGAAATGGTGCAGAAAACATGGGAACATATGTGGGAACATAGTCTTAAACAAGAAAAAGTAACAAAAAAAAACAGCACTCACCCCATCCTTCTTTCAAGATGTGTTTTTAATCCATAAAATTGGTTACATTGATATTAGCGGAGGTGCAGGTGTCAGGGGAGTTTTTTCATGAACAGTGACACCTGACGGACGTAATGTAAACTTAATGTAACCGACTGTATGGATTAAAACCACATCTTGAATGAAGGATCCGGTGAGTGCTGTTTTTCTTGTTACTTTATCCGGCATAATATATGTTCTTTATGCATGCACGACGCAGAAGAGATCCAGTGAGGCTATTTCTGAGGATTTGGGTTGAAATAACAAACAGAAAAAAGTGACTTGGTGCCTGGAATAACCCTCCTTTATTTAAATAGTCCTAGACAACTCTGTAGATGTGAAATGGACATAAATGTAAGTTTTTTATTAGTGAACTAGCTGAAGAGCCCGGCGTTGCCTGGGCATAGTAAATATCTGTGGTTAGTTATAGCACCTCACTTCTCTTATTTTCCCATCACGCCTCTCATTTTCCAAATCACATCTCTCATTTTCTCCCTCACACCTCTCATTTTCTCCCTCACTCCTCTCATTCCCCCCTAACACTTGTCATTTCAACCTCACACCTCTAATTTTCACCTCATCACCTCAGTATATACATGTTTGTCATCTCCCTTATGTATAGTATACATCTGTATGTCATCTCCTGTATATAGTATATACCTGTATGTCATCTCCCCTGTATATATTATATACCTGCTATGTGTCATCTCCCCTATATATAGTATATACCTGAATGTCATCTCCTCCTGTATATAGTATATACCTGTGTGTCATCTCCCTTGTATATAGTATATATCTGTGTGTCATCTCCTCCTGTATATTGTATATACCTGCATGTTATCTTCTATATATAGCATATACCTGTGTGTCATCTCCTCCTGTATATAGTATATACCTGTAGGTCATCTGCTCCTGTATATAATATATGCCTGTGTGTCATCTCCTCCTGTATATAGTATATACCTGTATGTCATCTCCTCCTGTATATAGTATGTACCTGTATGTCATCTCCTACTCTATATAGTATATACCTGTGTGTCATCTCTCCTGTATATAGTATATATCTATGTGTCATCTCCCCTGTATATAGTATATACCTGTGTGTCATCTCCTCCTGTATTAGACCTCGTTCACACGTTATTTGCTCAGTATTTTTACCTCAGTATTTGTAAGCTAAATTGGCAGCCTGATAACTCCCCAGCCAACAGGAAGCCCTCCCCCTGGCAGTATATATTGGCTCACACATACACATAATAGACAGGTCATGTGACTGACAGCTGCCGTATTTCCTATATGGTACATTTGTTGTAGTTTGTCTGCTTATTAATCAGATTTTTATTTTTGAAGGTTAATACCAGACTTGTGTGTGTTTTAGGGCAAGTTTCGTTTGTCAAGTTGTGTCTGTTGAGTTGCGTGTGGCGACATGCATGTAGCGACTTTTGTGAGATGAGTTTTGTGTGGCAACATGCGTGTAGCAACTTTTTGTGTGTCGAGTTGCATGTGACAGGTTAGTGTAGCAAGTTGTGTGCAGCAAGTTTTGCGCATGGCGAGTTTTGCGCGTGGCGAGTTTTATGTGTGGTGCCTTTTGAGTATGTGCAAGTTTTGTGTGAGGCAACTTTTGCATGTGTTGCAACTTTTGTGCATGTGGCAATTTTTCCGCGAGTGCAAGTTTTGCGTGTGGCGAGTTTTCCATGAGGTGAGTTTTGCACTTGTGGCGAGTTTTGCAAGAGCCTAGTTTTTGCATGTGGCGAGTTCTGCGCGTGGCGAGTTTTGAGCGGCGACTTTTGTGTTTTGACTTTTATGTTGCGAGGTTGGTGTATTTGTGGTGAAATGTGTGCTGAGGGTAATATGTGTTCAAGCACGTGGTAGTGTGTGGCGCATTTTGTGTGTGTGTTCATATCCCCGTGTGTGGTGAGTATCCCATGTCGGGGCCCCACCTTAGCAACTGTACGGTATATACTCTTTGGCGCCATCGCTCCCTTTCTTTAAGTCCCCCTTGTTCACATCTGGGCAGCTGTCAATTTGCCTCCTACACTTTTCCTTTCATTTTTTCCCATTATGTAGATAGGGGCAAAATTGGTGAATTGGAAAGCGCAGGGTTAAAATTTCACCTCACAATATAGCCTATGACGCTCTCGGGGTCCAGAAGTGTGACTGTGCAAGATTTTGTGGCTGTAGCTGCGACGCCTCCAACACTTTTCCTTTCACTTTTTCCCCATTATGTAGATAGGGGCAAAATTGTTTGGTGAATTGGAAAGCACGGGGTTAAAATTTCACCTCACAACATAGCCTATGACGCTCTCAGGGTTCAGACGTGTGACTGTGCAAAATTTTGTGGCTGTAGCTGCGACGCCTCCAACACTTTTCCTTTCACTTTTTTCCCCATTATGTAGATAAGGGCAAAATTGTTTGGTGAATTGGAATGCGCGGGGTTAAAATTTTCGCCTCACAACATAGCCTATGATGCTCTCGGGGTCCAGACGTGTGACTGTGCAAAATTTTGTGGCTGTAGCTGCGACGGTGCAGATGCCAATCCCAGACATACATACATACACACACACACACACACACACACACACACACACTCAGCTTTATATATTAGATCTCACACTCTTGAGCAGCTTTCCCCTAATATCAGTAGAGACAGACATCCCACCAATATTTCCCCGCATGTGTTTTTTTCTCCTGAAGATAAGCGGCAATTACAAAAGTTTGGTGGTCACTTCTGAATTAGAATAATGCTCCATTTATACTGGCATGTTCATCTTCTATATTTGGAAGAGTTATTCTTGGTTTAGTAATTCATATCATTTTAGGAATTTTTTTCTTTCTTGTTTGTGAAAGGAGCAGATCTCCTTAAATATTGAAGTAAATCTTCACTTTTATGCATTTTCAGGTTTTTGCCATTGAAATATGTCTAAACATAGGGCAGCACAGTGGCTCAGTGGATTGCACTGCAGCACTGGGGTCCTGGGTTCAAATCCCACCAAGGACAACATCTGCAAGGAGTTTGTATGTTCTCAACGTGTTTGAGTGGGTTTCCTCCAGGTTTTTCAGTTTCCTCCCACATTCCAAAGACATACTGATAGGGAATTTAGATTGTGAGTCCTATCGGGGGCAGCGATGATAATGTGTGCAAACTGTAAAGCGCTGCTGTTAGCACTATATAAAAATAAAGATTATTATTATTACGGGATTTTTAAAGGGAATCCGTCAACAGGTTTTTGCTGTCCCATCTGAGAGTAGAACCATTTAAGAGCATAAACCCTGATTCCAGCAATGTGTAACTTAATTCTTTCTATAGGCTTGATAAAATTTGTTTTATCAACTAGTTCTGTATAACCTGGCCTACAACATTAACCACTTCAGGAGTGGACAGTTTCTTGATTTATGCTTTTACTTTTTCTCCCTCTTCTTCCATGAGCCATTATTTTCTCTTATTTTTCCCCCAACAGCAGTATGAAGTTTTATTTTTTTAAAAGATGAGTTGTAGTTTCGAATGACATCAATTTTACCATAAAGTGTACTGAAAAATGGGAAAAACAAATTCCAAGTGGGATGAAATGGTGAAAAATGATGCCACCATTGTTTTTTGTGCTTTGTTTTTATAGCATTCATTTCTTGGTATAAATGAACTAGAAGCATTATTCTACAGGTCACTATCATTACACCATACCAAACTTGCTTTGATTTTTGCTATTATTTAAATGGTGCAAAAAAATATGAAATTTGTAAAAAAAGAAAAAAAAAAAGTGCAGTGACTTAAAAATGCATTTCTGGAGCTTCAAGTTTTTTTCTCTTTACTGTGTTTATCAACCAACTTA
This sequence comes from Ranitomeya imitator, assembly GCF_032444005.1. NCBI lineage: Eukaryota > Metazoa > Chordata > Amphibia > Anura > Dendrobatidae > Ranitomeya > Ranitomeya imitator. The sequence continues at coordinate 322,412,854 of NC_091286.1, read as the reverse complement.
ATTTATTTAAAATTTTGATTGCTCAGACTTTTTTTAAACAGTTTGACCCCCGATTAGTGATTGTTGATTTTCCCCTTTTCTGGAATAATTTGCGCCTAGTGGCTTTAGTAATTCCACTTTATTCTATATATTCTTTGAATCACTTTCGAAATTGTCTTTCTTTTTTAAGTCTTTTTTAATTCTTCCTTGACAACTTTGCTTATCCAGATGTATTAGACAGATTAATAAAATGTGACTTTTTCCAAATGTTCCTTTTTTTGGCACATCTCATTCCAGTTCCTACCTGGAGTAAGGCTTCAATTTGGAGCAAAAAACATCAAAACCGATTTTTTTATATATATATTTTTAAACATTTTCATATATTTTCATTTTGTTTATGTAGAGCAATATGTAGTATAAATCTTGGTCTCTTTTGAAGTTAAAAAGTTAAACAAAGCTGAGCTTCAGATGAGTACCAAGATGGCAATAAGAGGGGCCTTCATCAAGGCCCTGGCTGCCATGGTAGCGCATTACTGTGCCTTGATCACATCATGAGGGGTGATGGGAGATGCACAGGCAGTGATGCAATTTCAATACTGCTCTCAGTTTTCGTGGCTTTTAGAGATAGATGCCGGCCATTTAAGATAGCCAGCATCTGCCCCGTGTGGTGGGAACTCATCTCCTGATCCCCCTCCAGACATGGTCACCCCAGCACAGTAAGTACAGTTACGTCCATATGCACAATGGATGGGGTTAATTGACTGCTTTCTGTCTACACTTTACATAGAAAATTGCCAATTAGTGCTTGGTGGTAGGGATAGGCAAAGCCTTTTAATTTCAAAGACCACGTTGCTGCAGGTTTACTAGTCCTCTCAGTGATAAGCAAACTACAGCAAGTAACTCAGTAAGTGATATATTGTTAAAATCGGGGTCTCTGCCCCTACATAATACTGTTCTCAGATGAGTTAGCAAAATATTCATGCAGAATCCCTTTAAAGGGACTCTGTCACCTGAATTTGGAGGGAACAATCTTCAGCCATGGAGGCGGGGTTTTTGGGTGTTTGATTCACCCTTTCCTTACCCGCTGGCTGCATGCTGGCTGCAATATTGGATTGAAGTTCATTCTCTGTCCTCCGTAGTACATGCCTGCACAAGGCAATCTTGCCTTGCGCAGGCGTGTACTATGGAGGACAGAGAATGAACTTCATTCCAATATTGCAGCCAGCGGGTAAGGAAAGGGTGAATCAAACACCCAAAAACCCCGCCTCCATGGCTGAAGATTGTTCCCTCCAACATCAGGTGACAGAGTCCCTTTAAGCTGAGATCTCCAACAATCACTAGAATAAAGTTTTGTGTCAAGACAAAGTACTTTTTTGGATTTAGCTCACAGATCTCCAGCAAGTTTCTCCAAACCAATGAATTTAAGTTTAAATCCACAAATCCTAAAGTTCATTAGTTTTATTGGTTATGGTTGTCTGTTTTAAGAACTTTTGGTATTATATCTAGCCGCAAACTGTTGATGTGATTATTTTAGAATACTATTTATTATACTTAGTGTATAAATTAAACTCTGGTAGTATATCCATTAGGTTTTTGATTAATGTCTTTCAAACTCCTTAAAACAATTCTCCACGATACAAAACACATACCAGCTTTATTTCCAAAAACAGCGCCGCCTATCTATGGGCTGTGTCTAGTATTGCAGCTCAGCTCCATTGACAAGAATGGGCTGAAACACCACACACAATCTGTTGACACGTGTCACAAGGCTTTGTATGAAAGTAACAATTTTGCATAGCTATATAATTAGGTAAATGAGAATTCCAGCTTGAACAGATAGCGCTTAATTAAAACTTGTAGAATTCTCCAATAATATCATTTAAATAATTAATTACTCACAGTTTTCAAGATCTCTGCCTGCAGTCATTCAATAGGAGACCTCATTGCTTACCTCTATGGTCCTGATGATAATACTTACTTTATACTTTTCTCTTTGATATGCAGAACTTCTTTTAAAGAACTTATACACATAACTATATGTCAATCATGCCATCAGGCTGCCTTGACCTAACACTTGGGGAATAAATATTTCCTACATGTATACATCAGGATGAGAGTAAATTTATAAACACACAAATATAAAAATATCATCCAATACTCAATAGAAGCCAATAAGAGGGACTTAAAATGAACCTGTCAGCAGGATTGTGCTCAGTAACCTACAGACATTGTCATGTTGGCTTCATTATACTGATTAAAATGATTTTCAAGGTTATGAAATCTGTCTTGTGGTTGTTGTTTAAGCTTTTTTTGTAGTTTTCAGTCAATGAGATTTGCGTGCTTCAGGGTGGACTGTGGGGGGTCTTTATGAGCTGCTCTGCTTATATATGCATCTGTATGGGCTTATGATAGGTCACTGATCCGTCACTGACCTGCCCCTTATTTTATATAACGCATATAATATTGTGAAAAAAAATTAGCATTCATCACACAGGCAACGGTGGCATGATACAATGGGTAGTATGCCTGTATGCATTTATTATTTAGTCATATAGTAGTGTGGGAATAAAAAATATATATATTTTCATCAAAATGGTGCCAGTGTCTGCGCCTGCGCAGCTGCATCTATTGCGTTCTGATAGCTGCTACTGCACAGGTGCCTCGCTGGCGCCATTTTGCTAGAGGAAAAAATTGGGCTCCATCAAGATGGCACAGACAGGTAGCATCTATCGCCAATAGTTGCTACTGCGCAGGTGCCACCAGCGCCATCTTGATGGAACTTCTGAACTTCTATGATACTATAGAATATGGTGGATTCTTTGTTATCTATTGCTTTTTCATGACAGTTAAGGCTTTTGCTCTTTCCTCACATAGTATTTAGTATTGTTCTACTGTGGGGGAAATAAGTATATGATCCTTTGCTGATTTTGTAAGTTTGCCCACTGACAAAGACATGAACAGTCTGATTGGCCGGCCGCGACCAATCAGCGAGATTGGGGCGGGAGTTAAACACTGCTTCACTTTTTACTATTGATGCTGCCTATGCAACATCAATAGTAAAAACATAGAATTTTAAAAATAATAATAATGAAAAAAAACATTATATTCTAACCTTCCGAAGTCCGCTGCAGCCTTTCCCGCTCCTCGCGCTCCGGTCCCAAGAATGCGTTGCAGCAATGACTCGAGATCACGTAGCAGTCTTGCGAGATGATGACGTAGCAGTCTCGTGAGACCACTACATGATCACGGGTTATTGCCGAAAGGCATTACTGGGAACAGAGCGTCACGAGGAGCATCGGTAAAGGCCTCGGCTGGATCCAGGGGCCGATGGAAGGTGAGTATATAACTTTTTTTTTAACAGGGATATGGTGCCTACATTGCTATATACTACGTGGGCTGTGTTTTATACTACGTGGGCTATGTTATGTACTGTGTGGCCTGTGTTATATAATACATGGGCTGTGCTTTATACTACGTGCCTGTGCAATATAGTACATGGCTGTGTTATATACTGCGTGGTCTGTGCTATATACTATGCGAGCTGTGCAATCTACTATGTGGTCTATGCTATATACTATGTGCCTGTGCAATATAGTACGTGGCTGTGTTATATACTGCATGGGCTGTGCTATATACTAAGTGAGCTGTGTGATATACTACGTGGCTGTGCTATATACTACGTGGCTGTGCTATATACTACGTGGGATGTGCAATACACTACGTAGCTGTGCTATATACTACATGGCTGTGCTACATGCTATGTGGCTGTGTTATATACTGCGTGGGCTGTGTTATATCATGTGTGGGCTGTGCTATATACTATGTGGCCTGTGCTATATACTACGTGGCTGTGTTATATACTGCGTGGGCTGTGTTATATACTGCGTGGGCTGTGCAATATACTATGTGGCTATGCTATATACTAAGTGGGCTGTGTTATATACTACGTGGCTGTGCATTCTAGAATACCCGATGTGTTAGAATCGGGCCACCATCTAGTCAAAAATAAAATCCAGAAAATCACATTGTATAAATTATATAAATTTATTTGCATTTTGCAGTGAGAAATAAGTATTTGATCTCTCTGGCAAACAAGACTTAATACTTGGTGGCAAAACCCTTGGTGGCAAGCACAGAAGTCAGACATTTTTGCAGTTGATGATGAGGTTTGCGCACATGTAAGGAGGAATTTTGGTCCACCGCTTTTTGCAGATCATCTCTAAATCAAGAAGATTTTAAGGCTGCCACTTGGCAACTCAGAACTTCAGCTTCCTCCTTTTTGAGCAATTCCTTTGTTTCCTTGGCTATATATTTTGGGTCATTGTCTTGCGGGTAGACCCAGCCATGACCCATTTTTAATATCCTGGCGGAGGGAAGGAGGTTGTCACTCAAGATTTTATGGTACATGGCTCCATCCATTCTCCCATTGATGAAGTGAAGAAGTCCTGTGCCCTTAGCAGAGAAACACTAACAAAACATAATGTTTCCACCTCCATGATTGACAGTGGGGCCAGTGTTCTTTGGGTCACCAGCAGCATTTCTCTTCTTCCAAAGATGACGAGTTTAGTTAATGCCAAAGACCTCAATTTTTGTTTCATCTGACCAGAGCACCTTCTCCCATTCACTCACAGAATCATCCAGGTGTTAATTGGCAAACTTCAGATGGGCCTGCACATGTGCCTTCTTGAGCAGGGGGACCTTGCAGACACTGCAGGATTTTAAACCTTTCCAGCTTAATGTATTACAAATGGTTTTCTTGGTGACTGTGGTCCCAGCTGCCTTGAGATCATTAACAAGCTACCCCATGTAGTTTTAGGCTGATCTCTTACCTTCCTCATGATCAGGGAAACCCTACCTACAAAGTGAGATTTACATGGTGACACAGTCGTTTTGCATTTCTTCCATTTTCTTACTATTGCACCAACAGTTGTTTCCTTCTCACCCAGCATCTTACCTATGGTTTTGTAGCCCATTCTAGCTTTGTGCAGGTCTATGATCTGTCCCTGACATCCTCATAACACTCTTTGGTCCTGTCCATGTTGTAGAGGTTAGAGTTTGACTGATTAATTGAGTCTGTGCACAGGAGTTTTTTTTATTTATAAAGGTGACTATGTAAGACAGCTGTCTTTAATGCAGGCAATGAGTTGATCTGTAGCGTCTAACTGGTCTGTAGGAGCCAGAATTCTTAATGGTTGGTAGGAGATCAAATACTTATTTCTCACTGCAAAATGCAAATCAATTTATATAATTCATACAATGTTAGTTTCTGGATTTTATTTTTGATATTCTATCTCTTATTGTTAAAATTAACCTACCCTTAAAATTATAGACTGTTCATGTCTTTGTCAGTGGCAGACTTACAAAATCAGCAAGGGATCGAATACTGGCGCATAGCAAATGTGGTGCCAATATTCAAAAAGGGCTCTAAAAGTGAACCTGGAAATTATAGGCCAGTAAGTCTAACCTCTATTGTTGGTAAAATATTTGAAGGGTTTCTGAGGGATGTTATTCTGGATTATCTCAATGAGAATAACTGTTTAACTCCATATCAGCATGGCTTTATGAGAAATCGCTCCTGTCAAACCAATCTAATCAGTTTTTATGAAGAGGTAAGCTATAGGCTGGACCACGGTGAGTCATTGGACGTGGTATATCTCGATTTTTCCAAAGCGTTTGATACCGTGCCGCACAAGAGGTTGGTACACAAAATGAGAATGCTTGGTCTGGGGGAAAATGTGTGTAAATGGGTTAGTAACTGGCTTAGTGATAGAAAGCAGAGGGTGGTTATAAATGGTATAGTCTCTAACTGGGTTGCTGTGACCAGTGGGGTACCGCAGGGGTCAGTATTGGGACCTGTTCTCTTCAACATATTCATTAACTTCCTACCTCTGATAGCTGTCCCATCTGCTGCAATAGACTCTAATGGTATTAACTCCCTCCTCTGCTTGCTGTCTGTCATCTGCTGCTTTACCATCTAGAAACATAATTTAATGTGTTTGCTAATTCATTGGTATAATTTATCTGTTGCATTGCACTTAAAACTTACTGTCCACTTACTATCCATGACTGGGATCAGTGTAGATCTTATCTGGTGGAAGGTGTGAAAGTAGATTTTACCAGGCTGAGTGTCTTTGATCATCTTTTCAAAGAAAAAAAAAAAACCCCTGGTGTGCTAGCCAGCTGCCAAATTATCCTCAACCAGTTCCCACAATCCATCTCTTCTGGGCTATAAATTTAGAACCTTCCTTAGGGGTGCACGCAAGTGGGGGTGCACGCTAGCGTCCCATAAGCAAAGCGTCACAGAAGATAAGCGTCGTGACACCGCAGTTATTCCATGGCAGTTAGTCAGGGCAGGAGTCAGGTAACCCACACTCTGCTCTCCCTTCTATCCATGTGCATTATTCCTATCATCCTATGCTCCCTTGCAATCCACATTCACCGCCCAATCCCCCCTCAATCACGACTCATATACATCAGCTCCTCTCTCCTTCCCTCTCCCATGTACAGCTCCCATGCACTTCTCACCTTCCTGAAAAACCTCAGTCCATCTTACCCAAACAGACTGCATAAAAAAACTTCATACAATCCCAAAAGCTACTTGCTTTTTATCTTCCTACTCCTGCTGATATCAGGAGACATCTCCCCAAACCCCGGTCCACCATCCACCAACCTCAACCCCTACCCTACCTCACATCGAAACCTTACTAATCTTACTAATATTAATTGCACTCCTTCATCCCCTCCTTCTTTTAATTGTGCCCTTTGGAATCCACGGTCTGTATGTAACAAGCTTCCTTTCCTACACAATTACTTTCTGAAAAACTCTCTGAATCTGCTGGCCCTCACGGAAACCTGGATTCAGGATTCTGACACTGTCTCTCCTGCTGCCATTACCCATGGTGGCTTACAATTCTCCCATTCCCCGAGACCAACAAACAGACCTGGTGGTGGAGTTGGCATACTCCTGTCCCCACAATGCACTTTCCAGGTCATCCCCTCAGTTCCATCACTCTCATTCCCTTCTTTTGAGGTCCACACCATCAGGCTCTTTCGCCCCCTCTCCCTCAGAGTAGCGGTCATATACCGGCCCCCAGGCTCACCCACCCGCTTCCTGGACCATTTCTCTGCCTGGCTGCCGCACTTCATGTCCTCAGAACTACCAACCCTTATCCTGGGAGACTTCAACATCCCCATTAACAGCCCCATTTCCACATCTGCATCCCAGCTTCTGTCACTAACCACTTCTCTCGGCCTCTCACAGCTCTCAACCTCTGAGACACACAAGGACGGTAACACCCTGGACCTGGTTTTTGCCCGGCTCTGCTCAATCTCCTACATAGATAACTCACCGCTTCCCCTCTCTGACCACAACATTCTCTCCTTCACACTCACATATCCTCGCTCACCCCAGCACCCTCCTACACACCATTCAGTCAGAAATCTACAAGCCATTAACCCTCTTACACTTTCAGACTCCCTACGCTTATCATTGTCCCCAATCTCTTCCTTTTCCTGTCCTGATCTGGCGGTACATCACTTCAATGACACTCTTAGAAGCACCCTTGACCAAGTAGCTCCCCTCACCCTCAGGACCTCCAAACACAGAATAAAACAGCCCTGGCTCACATCGCAAACCCGATTTCTCCAGCGATCCTCTAGGTGTGCTGAACGCTTATGGAGGAAAACACGCACACCAGAAGACTTCATACACTTCAAATTTATGTTAAGGACCTATAACTTTGCCCTTCACTTCGCTAAACAGACCTACTTTACCACTCTGATCTCCTCACTATCCAACAACCCCAAGAAACTTTTTGACACCTTTCACTCCCTCCTCAGGCCAAAAGCACAAGCCCCTATCACAGATATTTGTGCTGGTGACCTGGCCTCCCACTTTATAGAGAAAATAGACAATATCCGTCAGGAAATCCGCTCCCAACAACTAAGTTCAGTGACTCCCATCCCTCCCCTCATTGCCCCTGGCTCACTCTCCACATTCGATCCCATCACAGAAGAAGAAGTCTCCAAGCTCCTCTCCTCTTCTCGTCCGACTACATGCACTACCGACCCCATTCCCTCACATCTCCTCCAGTCTCTCTCTCCAGTTGTCACAAGTCACCTAACTACAATCTTTAATCTCTCCCTCTCCTCTGGCATTTTCCCCTCCTCCTTCAAACACTCTATCATTACTCCATTACTAAAGAAACCCACCCTCGACCCATCCTGCACAAACAACTACAGACCGGTCTCCAATCTCCCCTTCATCTCTAAACTCTTGGAGCGCCTGATATACTCCCGCCTTACCCGTTACCTCTCCACTCACTCCCTCCTAGACCCTTCACAGTCCGGTTTCCGCCCCCTACATTCGACAGAAACTGCACTCATCAAAGTGACCAATGACCTTCTGACAGCAAAACGTAATGGTGACCACTCTCTGCTCATTCTTCTCGACCTTTCTGCAGCTTTTGACACTGTTGACCACCCTCTCCTGCTCTCTAGGCTCCAGTCACTAGGCATTAAGGACACTGCTCTCTCCTGGTTCTCCTCCTATCTTTCCGACCGCTCCTTCAGTGTTCTGTTCTCTGGCTCCACTTCATCTCCTCTTCCTCTCACTGTTGGGGTACCTCAGGGCTCAGTCCTTGGCCCCCTTCTGTTCTCTCTCTACACGGCCCCAATTGGACAGACCATCAGCAGATTTGGCTTTCAGTACCATCTTTATGCCGACGACACACAACTATATACGTCATCCCCTGACCTTACCCCCGCTGTACTACAGAATGCCACTGACTGTCTGTCCGCAGTCTCCAACATCATGTCCGCTCTCTATCTGAAACTCAACCTCTCCAAAACTGAACTTCTTCTGCTCCCACCATCTACTAACCTCCCTAAATCTGACATTTCCCTCTCCGTGGGTGGCACCATAATAACACCCCGGCAGCAGGCGCGCTGTCTGGGTGTTATGTTTGACTCCGATCTCTCCTTCACCTCCCATATACAATCTCTTGCCCGCTCGTGCCGCTTACACCTAAAGAACATCTCTAGAATCCGCCCTTTTCTCACCATGGAGACAGCTAAAACCCTCACGGTCGCCCTGATCCACTCCCGCCTGGACTACTGTAACGCTCTATTAATTGGCCTCCCCCTCACTCGACTTTCCCCTCTCCAGTCCATCCTTAATGCAGCAGCCAGGGTCGTCCATCTGGCTAATCGTTACTCGGACGCGTCCGCTCTTCGCCAGTCGTTACACTGGCTGCCCATTCATTACAGGATACAATTCAAAGTACTTGTTCTCACCCACAAAGCTCTCCACAGTGCGGCACCCCCTTACATCTCCTCCCTCATTTCTGTCTATCAGCCTAACAGACCACTGCGCTCTGCAAATGACTTTCGGCTAACCTCTGCACTAATCCGTACCTCCCACTCCCGACTCCAAGACTTCTCCCGTGCTGCGCCAATCCTCTGGAATGCTCTACCCCAAGATATTAGGACCATCCATAATTTGCATAGTTTTAGGCGCTCGCTCAAAACACATTTGTTCAGAGCGGCCTATCACGTTCACTAATCAAAGTTATGTTATGTTTGTGTGTAGCCCATTCACTATCCCCATCTATTCCCCAACCCCTGAAGATGGCTGGACCATGATTTTAAATACATCATTGTAAATACACACCTGTACTTTGTATCTCCCCCACCTCATTGTAGATTGTAAGCTCTCACGAGCAGGGTCGTCTTATTTTGCTTTAATTATTGTATTGTTAACGTTGTTACTTATGACTTTTGTGTTTGAAACTGTTAAACTGTAAAGCGCTGCGGAATATGTTGGCGCTATATAAATAAAGATTATTATTATTATTAATGATCTGGTAGAAGGTTTACACAGTAAAATATCGATATTTGCAGATGATACAAAACTATGTAAAGCAGTTAATACAAGAGAAGATAGTATTCTGCTACAGATGGATCTGGATAAGTTGGAAACTTGGGCTGAAAGGTGGCAGATGAGGTTTAACAATGATAAATGTAAGGTTATACACATGGGAAGAAGGAATCAATATCACCATTACACACTGAATGGGAAACCACTGGGTAAATCTGACAGGGAGAAGGACTTGGGGATCCTAGTTAATGATAAACTTACCTGGAGCAGCCAGTGCCAGGCAGCAGCTGCCAAGGCAAACAGGATCATGGGGTGCATTAATAGAGGTCTGGATACACATGATGAGAGCATTATACTGCCTCTGTACAAATCCCTAGTTAGACCGCACATGGAGTACTGTGTCCAGTTTTGGGCACCGGTGCTCAGGAAGGATATAATGGAACTAGAGAGAGTACAAAGGAGGGCAACAAAATTAATAAAGGGGATGGGAGAACTACAATACCCAGATAGATTAGCGAAATTAGGATTATTTAGTCTAGAAAAAAGACGACTGAGGGGCGATCTAATAACCATGTATAAGTATATAAGGGGACAATACAAATATCTCGCTGAGGATCTGTTTATACCAAGGAAGGTGACGGGCACAAGGGGGCATTCTTTGCGTCTGGAGGAGAGAAGGTTTTTCCACCAACATAGAAGAGGATTCTTTACTGTTAGGGCAGTGAGAATCTGGAATTGCTTGCCTGAGGAGGTGGTGATGGCGAACTCAGTCGAGGGGTTCAAGAGAGGCCTGGATGTCTTCCTGGAGCAGAACAATATTGTATCATACAATTATTAGGTTCTGTAGAAGGACGTAGATCTGGGGATTTATTATGATGGAATATAGGCTGAACTGGATGGACAAATGTCTTTTTTCGGCCTTACTAACTATGTTACTATGTTACTATGTTACTTATTTCCCCCATTGTAATTATTAGTTTTTCAGAGTGTGAAAAAGCTTCAAATTTGTAATTAAATTACATAAAAGAACCTTAAAATAGAACTTATATGTGTCTGGTAGGATCTTTTCATGTGTTAGAATGCCTTTTTAGTGAAAATATGTTGGGGCTACGACATGAATAGGGTTTGTAAAATAGTTTATTAATCATTGTTATTATTATTATTAGCTTATTTTTTTTCCTTTTCTTTTTTTGGAGCATTTCAAATTATCTTCCCAGAAGGTAAAAAAAAACTTTTTTTGTGGGTTATAATTTATTTATGTATTATGTATGGTTTCCGAGGTTAACTAAAGATGGTTATGTAGTTTACATAATTGCCAAGTTATATTTAGATTATGATATAACCTGACTATATACAGTTATCTTCCATAGTAAAGCTTTGGCTTGGCTGCTGGATGAACATAGCACCTATTCAGAAGAGTGTAAGTACGTACGCAAGCACGGTGGCTCAATAGTTAGCACTGCATCGCTGGAGTCCTGGGTTCAAATCACATCAAGGACAATATCTGCAAGGAGTTTGTATGTTCTCCCTGAGCTGTTGTGGGTTTCCTACCAGTTACCTGTTTCCTCCCACTCTCCAAAGACAGGGTGATGGGGAATTCGGATTTTTAGAACCAATGAGGATAGTGGTGTGGAATATGAAGGTGCTATAGAAGTGAGTAAAATGAATACCTGCTTTTGCAGTTGATAATTTTTTATCACATTTTTTTCCTTGCTTGATAATGAGTACTATTTAAAAAACTTGGAGCTAGCATGGGATATAAATTGTCCCTGTCTTTTGCAATTACTTGCATGGCGGGGAAAAATAAATATTTTTTCAACCCGCTACATGTGATTTTGGGCATTGTCTATTCTAGTATGACTGTTACATCAATAACTTCACCATGATATAGGGTGTTGATGTGGTGGCTATACCTAACTTCTTAGCATATCTAAACAGTAACAATCTAAATTTAACATTTTCTTATGAAGCATAGCAGTCAGAGGTGGTGCTAATTGATTGTTGCATCATGACTCAAGTGGTGTCAGGAAAGTTACCACCATTATATTTCACAAACATTACTCCACATAACTGTTCTGCCACCCAAATAATTTTTAAAAGGAAGCTGAGAAGAAACTGTTCTGATGATCTGTTAGGAATGCAGAATAGGAAAAAAACAGATTGGCAAGGAGGGACTAAAATAGATAGTCTATCGAGATGGTAGAAAAGAGGTTAATTGCAGGACTCAGACTCCTTGTGATACCACACACCGATAAAATAGAAAAGTTTATACTCGCCTCCCATGCTGGCGCCATTTCCACGGTGTTGGCACTCACTCTTCACGGAGATTCAGTTCTGTGGTGACACGTGACCCTGGTGCCCGATCAGCACTGGCATCACTGTCTCCACCTTCTGTCAAATTGAATTGAACATGAATAGGAAGTCAGAGGTCAGCTGCAACCTGGACGTCTTCTTCATGCTCAATTCATATGAAAGTGGGGACAGTGATGCCAGCACTGCTCAGGCATCGGGACCGCGAGCACGGACACAGAGGAAACAATTGAGGCAAGGGAGGTGAGGTGAGTATACTTTTTTACTTTATCGGGGCTAAACATTTAGATCAAGAAGGGGTTGTCCTAGTAGTGGACAACCCGCACTTAATCATGGCACTCTTTAACATATTTCCCTTAAATATGCATGTCAAAGTACCTGTCAGATAGTGTTAATAGAAATGCTAACAACTCTTAAGTCGTAAGGTAGCCCAGTATCATATGGGTGAGGTGATGTAATTCCACTTTATTGTTATGAAGATAGAGAAAGCATCAGATCGCAGTGGGGATCAAAGGATGAAGTTACTTAGGCATAAGGAATATTGGATCTTTACTTTAGGAGCAAGGGAACGGGCACGTTTGGATTATATATGTGTTTAGATGTGTTTTTATTGAGGATGATACAATGGTAATGCAAAGAATGAATGTATGTAATGATATAAGGTGCACTTTATTTTTCTTCCATCTGATCTCAGAATAATAACAGAAAAAAAGACTATCATGTTATGCTAATGTTTTTCTGACTATGGTAATTATATTATATGAAGTATTTATATACAATTTCATGATTGTATGTTGTTGTATATACGTACACTCATTCAGCTGGGTGTGCTCCGGCCTTGTATTGGGAAGTAACACAAAAATGGTGCTTAAATATGTTTTAATCTATATATATAATTGTCTAAGGGTCACTTCCGTCTTTCTGTCTGTCCTTCTTTCTGTCATGGAAATTCATTGATCGCGGCCTCTGTCTGTCATGGAATCCAAGTCGCTGATTGGTCTCGCCAGCTGCCTGTCATGGCTGCCGCGACCAATCAGCAACGTGCACAGTCTGATTAGTCCCTCCCCTACAGTCACAGTGCCCGCCCCCCGCTCCATACTCCCCGTAGTGAGTGTGCCCGGAGCCTGCTCCATACTCCCCGCAGTCAGTGTCCTCGGCGCCCGCTCCATACTCCCCGCAGTCAGTGTCCCTGGCGCCCGCTCCATACTCCCCGCAGTCAGTGTCCCCGGCGTCCGCTCCATACTACCTGCTCCATACTCCCCGCAGTCAGCGCCCGCTCCATACTCCCCTCCGGTCACCGCTCACACAGGGTTAATGCCAGCGGTAACGGACCGCGTTATGCCGCAGGTAACTCACTCCGTTACCGCTGCTATTAACCCTGTGTGACCAAGTTTTTACTATTGATGCTGCCTATGCAGTGTCAATAGTAAAAAGATCTAATGTTAAAAATAATAAAAAAAACAAAAAAATCTGCTATTCTCACCTTCCGTCGTCGGACGATTTGCTCGCGCCGGCCGCCATCTTCTGTTCCCAGAGATGCATTGCGAACTTACCCAGAAGACTTAGCGGTCTCGCGAGACCGCTAAGTCATCTGGGTAATTTCGCCATGCATCCTGGGAATGGAAGATGGCGGCCGCATCACACAGCTTCGCTGGATCCCAGGGGTGAGTATATAACTATTTTTTATTTTAATTATTTTTTTTTAACAGGGATATGGTGCACACACTGCTAAATACTGCGTGGGCAGTGTTATATACCTACGTGTCTGGGCAATATACTATGTGACTGGGCAATATACTACGTGACTGGGCAATATACTTCATAGCTGGGCAATATACTACGTGACTGGGCAATATACTATGTGACTGGGCAATATACTACGTGCCTCTGTGCTGAATATTACGTCGCTGGACAATATACTACGTGACTGGGCAATATACTACGTGGCTCCGTGCTGAATACTACATCGCTGGGCAATATACTACGTCGCTGGGCAATATACTACGTGACTGGGCAATATACTACGTAACTGGGCAATATACTACGTGACTGGGCAATATACTACGTGGTTGGACAAGATTCTACGTGGGCTGGGCAATATACTACTAGGACATGCATATTCTAGAATACCCGATGCGTTAGAATCAGGCCACCATCTAGTCAATCTATAAATAAGAAAGGTTCATTTGAAATGCATAAGACAGTGAGAGAAATTGGTGTTTTACCTGTATGTGCTAAATAAAGTTGCATGTTTTTAAGCAGTGTATGCTGTAAACTAGATGATTTATACTATACTAATGTCTGTGTACTCAGCAGACTCACGCCGGGACCGAGCCACGACTGTGTTGCGAATATGGTGTTTGTTCATTTATCTGTAACCTAGCTAATGTTACATTATCCTTCTGTGTTTTATGTGTCTGCTCATGAATGGGACACATTAACCCCTTTTCGACATCGGATGTAATAATGCACCGATGTTGGACACTCTCCCTTTGATGTGGGTGCCGGCGCTGAGCCCACATCTTTTCCGGCACATGTCAGCTGTTTTGAATCACAATCCTCCCTCAGCTGTTAATCTGTTAAGTACTTCTGTCAAACTCTGACAGTGGCATTTAGCATGCGCTTTTGGCAAGCACGCCTCAAAGCCGCCCATTGGTGATCCCCATCACATGATAGCGGGTCACCAATGGGTTGGTGTGACAACCAGAGGTCTCTTGCAGACCTCTATGGTTGTCACTGCCAGATTGCTATGAGTGCTGTCTGGTGGTTAGTGCTCATAGCTAGAGAGTAATTCTGCTACATACAGGCGATCTGATCATCGCCTGTATGTAGCAGAGCCGTTCGTGTTATGGCAGCTTCTAGTCTCGCATAAAGACTATTGAAGCATGCCGAAAACAAAAGTATAAAAAATAAAAAATAAATAAAAGTTCAAATCATCCCCCTTTCGCCTCATTTAAAATAAACAATAAAAAATCAAACGTACACATATTTGGTATTGCTGCGTTCAGAATTGCTCGATCTATCAATACAAAAAGGATTAACCTAATCGCTAAACAGCGTAGTGAGAAGAAAAGTCAAAACGACAGAATTGTGTATTTTTTGTTCACCACGATAAATTGCATTAAAATGCAATATAGGGTGATCAAAAAATCGTATCTGCACTAAACTGGTATAATAAAAAAAATCATCTCAGTGTGCAAAAAATAAGCCTTCCTCCAATCCGAGATCACGAAAAATAGAGACGCTACGGGTATCGGAAAATGGCGTCATTTTTCTTTAACAAAGGTTGAAATTTTTTGCACCACTTAGATAAAAAAAACTATACATGTTTGATGTCTATGAACTCATAATGACCTGGAGAATCATAATGGCAGGTTAGTTTTAGCATTTAGTGAACATAGAAAAAAAGCAAAAGGCAAAATAAAAAACTGTGGGATTACACTTTCTTTGCAATTGCATCGCATTTGGAATTTTTGTTCCCATTCTCTAGTACATGGGATGGTAAATCCAATGATGTCATTCAAAAGTACATCTCATCCCGCAAAAAACAAGCCCTCACATGGCCATGTTGACAAAATAAAAAAGTTATGGCTCTGGGAAGAAGGGGAACAAAAAACTAAAGCACAAAAACGAAAAAAGCTCTGGTCATGAAGGGGTTAAAATAATGATTACATAATTTCTATACAGCATTGTCGTAATTTTATCATATTTTCGTTTTTCAAAGTAACCTGCAATATTAAATTTTTTCATTCATTTCCTGGAAACATTTGCCTTCTCAAAGTCATTTACGCTATAGGTAAAGTGCTACCAATTAAGACAAAAGTTATTCATTTCTTTAAAGACATTATAGTTAAAAGGAACCAGCCCTCTTTAAAATTATTGCTTCATTTGGCAAACTTATACTGAAAAGAAATAATATTAATATTTCAAAATAAGCTGAGTACTTTCATATGGCTCAAATCTTTTACATTGAAAGCATCTTTGTGTTCTAGATTATTAGTTCAGGGTTTCACTGTTCATTGCACCTCCTCTGCTATATATTATATTTATGAGATTGTGGCAGAGATATTGCATATTAGTAATAATATGTCACC
The DNA here is from genome assembly GCF_032444005.1 of Ranitomeya imitator. Lineage (NCBI taxonomy): Eukaryota > Metazoa > Chordata > Amphibia > Anura > Dendrobatidae > Ranitomeya > Ranitomeya imitator. The sequence goes on along the minus strand of NC_091286.1, from coordinate 322,396,594 downwards.
CAGCATATGCCAAACGGTATCTGGTATATCCCACATTATGATACATGACCATGTATATTATCTTTTTCAGATAAGCGGTTATGTAGTTTTTGTGTATAGCACATAAAATGTTTGGTCACATCCAATTCACATATATTCTATTCTGATCGCATTTGATATAACTACATCTTTTAGGTCTTTTTGGTGCCTCTAATAAAAGATTTTACTCTTTGTTAATTTCTGCTGTTTAAAGAAGCACTCCCATCATAGTTCTTATCATCTTAATATATTGAAATCTTCATATTATATACCACTGTGTACTTACAATTGCTCATTTTGCCCTTCAACCCAGTTAATTTTTCTGTTTTCCATTAGGTCTATGACATCACATGACTAAAAACTGACTAGCTGAATCCTTCTAAGAAATATGTAGAAACAGGAGGTCAATGTTCCCTGCAAGAGTCATGAGTAGTGTTGAGCGATACCTTCCGATATCGGGAAATATCGGATCGGATTAGATCGGACCAATACTCCAAAAATATCGGATATTGCCGATTCCGATACCGGAACCCAATGCAAGCCAATGGGACACAAATATCGGAATTAAAATAAACCCTTTCTTTCCTTGTAGGTTAATTCTACATGAAGAAAAACGACTAAGAATAATGCACAATGTATTGGGGAGGTGGAGGAGACATTAAAGGCATAGAGGTTTAGCCCAATTAAATGTAATAGCAGGAATTACATTTTTTTAAGACATTCGGAGTTACAAAGATATTGACTATGTTAAGCTTTTTTATATTTTTTCAGATATTTATGTTTCACTACTTCCATGCTCTTCACCTTCTTTTTTACTTCTCCCACACTTTCTCCTTCATCATCCTCAGCAGCAGCAGCATCTTTTTCATCAACTTCTTCTTCACCGTATTCATCTTCTTCTTCTTCACCTTCTTCCTATTATTCTTTTTTTTTACATTCTTCATATTCTTCTTATTCAACTATTATTCTATACTATTCTATTTCTTAATCTTCTTCATATTCTTCTTCTTCATCATATTCTTATTTGTGACAGGCATTCTTGTTTTTGCAGCAGCAGGTATTTTCCAGGGGCACCACGAGGAGGAACGGACTCACCCCCATACACTGCTTAGTCTTCTTCTGCTGCTTATAATTTAGATAATATCTTTTGCTCTGTTTTTTAGTCTTATGCTTAATGTTCTTCTGCTTTTTGTTCTGCAGCTTCTTGTTCTTCTGCTTCTTGGTCTTCTGTCTCTTGTTCTTTTGTATCTTGGTGGTTGTCTTCTTGTTCTTTGTCCTCTTGGTTATCTTCTTCAGGGTCATCTTCTTGGTCTTCTTTGGGGTGGTCTTCAGGGTCATCGTTTTCGGGGTCGTCGTCTTCTTTGGGGTGGTCTTCAGGGTCGTCGTCCTCAAGGTTGTCGTCCTTGGGGTCGTCGTCTTCTTTGGGGTGGTCTTCAGGGTCGTCGTCTTTAGGGTCGTCGTTATGGAGATCCAGAGTGATTACCAAAAAACTTTTCAAAAAGCTTGAACTTGGAAATGTAGCAGAAGGTACCAGAAGGCTGAGGAACTGCCGAGAACCAGCTGACGGTACTAGAACCTGGATGGGTAGCAGAAGGTACAAGAGCCAATGGAACTACCGAAGACCAGCTGATGGTACTGAAACCCGGTTACTAAGCAGGAGGTATCTGTGCCAGAAAGCACTACCAAGGACCAGCAGACATTGGTGAAACTCGGATACCGAGAAGGAGGCACCTAATCCGAAGGCACTGCCTGGAACCAGCAGATGTTACTGGAACCCAGCAGGACATATTCAAGATTGACTTCCAAAGAACCAGCTAATTGTACTGGAACTCAGATAGACAGCAGAAGGAACACATGAAAAAAAAAAGTTGCAAGGCCGTGAGCCGGATGGAGTTACCGAAACCCATAATCCTACAGGAGGTGCTTGTCCTTTTGGCACTACGGAGCCAGCCTTCATTGCCAGATCCCGCATCCCACATAGGAAGCACCTAAACTGCAGGCACCATAGAGTAGGCTAACCCAACCGCAACATGACAGGACAACGTATTGGAGGTAAAGTGACGTTGACCCTACACAGAAACACCTGGCGTGCTGGAACCAGGCTGGGCAGGAGGGAGTACCCATGCCAAAGACACTGCCAGGATACAGCTGGCGGTGCTGGAGCCCAGGGCAAATACTAGAATTAGTGGAGGCAGAGGCCTAATTGGAGCAAGTTTAAAATCAGTAGTAGTGTGAATGTGGACAGAGCAGGAGAAATTGCTGGACACACAGCAGGGGATCAGCTGATGTTACTGAACCCCAATAACACTGAAGCATGTGTTGACTGTGCAGACGGCACTTCTGAGCAGCAACTGGCGGTGTTGCAGCCCAGGGTAAATACTAGAAACAAAGTGGAGGCAGAGGCCTAATTGGAGCAAGTTTAAAATCAGTAGTAGTGTGAATGTGGACAGAGCAGGAGAAATTGCCGTACACACAGCAGGGGATCAGCTGATGTTACTGAATCCCAATAACACTGAAGCATGTGTTGACTGTGCAGACGGCACTTCTGAGCAGCAACTGGCGATGTTGGAGCAAAGGGTAAATACTAGAAACAGAGTGGAGGCAGAGGCCTAATTGGAGCAAGTTTAACACCAGTAGTAGTGTGAGTGTGGACAGAGCAGGAGAAATTGCCGGACACACAGCAGGGGATCAGCTGACATTACTGAACCTCAATAACACAGGAGCAAGTGTTGACTGTGCAGACTGCACTTCTGAGCAGCAATTGGCGGTGTTGGAGCCCAGGGATTACAGTTCAGGTGGTATAAACATGAACACAACAGGAGACCTGGATACTGTAGCCAACCAATAATTAAATCTGGAAGAGGACTGGCAAAATCCTGCGAGATCCAGGCATTGTTCATTTTCAGAAAAGTAAGCCGGTCAACGTTATCGGAGGATAGTTGCACGTGACGGTCTGTTAGTACACCACCTGCAGCACTAAAGATGCGTTTCGATAATACACTAGCAGCAGAGCAAGCCAGCACCTCCAATGCATACTGGCCATGTATCCAGCTTAGAGACCCAAAACTTGAAGGGGGAAGAGCCATCTGGGAGCACACTGAGAGGGCATGACATGTTGTCTGTCACCATCTGATGGAAACGTTGCCTCCTGCTGACTGGAGCCATCTGTGATGGTGTCGACATTTGTGGTGGGGACACAAAGCTTTGCCACATTTGGGCCACACTGGTCTTGCCTTGTGCTGAGGCGCTGCTTCCGCTCCCTCTTTGTGCAGAGCTTCCTCCACTGCCTCAACGCACTGAGCTGCTTTGTAAAGCACTAGCGGCACTGCTATCGGGTGGAATGGAGAACATGATGGAATGCACCAGTGCCTTTTGGTACTCCAGCATTTTATGCTCCCGGTTCAACAGTGTTACGAGGCTTTGTAAGTTGTCCCAGTAGCGAGGATCTAGTAGGGTGGACACCCAATAATCAGCTGTGTTGGGAATGTGGGCAATGCGGCGGTCGTTTCTCAGGCACTGCAGCATGAAATCAACCATGTGCTGCAGACTGCCAACTGACCAAGAAATGCTGTCCCCTGCTTGAGGCATGATCTCTACCTGCTCTGCATCACCCCACCCTCACTCTACATACTGACTACTAGAGCATTGTGTGCCTCCCTCCTCTGGACAGATGTCTTCCTCCTCCATTGACTCCCCCTCATCCTCCTCACAAAGTGTCCCCTGCCTAGGCCTTTGTGAGGAACCATGTTGCACAGACAGTCCAGACCCAGATGGCATTTGTGACTTCTCATCCTCCACCTCTTCTAAAACCTCCTCCCTTAGTGCTTGCAGTGTTTTTTCAAGCATGCAGATAATGGGGGTAGTCATGCTGACTAGTGCATCATCTGCACTCGCCATCGGTGTGGAATCATCGAAGGTATGCAAAACGTGCAGATGTCCTTCATTGAGGCCCACTCAGTGTTGGTGAAGTGTGAACGGCACGCAGTGGGACTTGTTTGCGCCTGATGCAGCTGGTACTCCATTACTGCTGTCTGCTGCTCACATAACCTCTCCAACATATGTCACGTTGAATTCCACCTGGTGGGTAGGTCACATATGATGGGATGTTCCAGAAGGCGGAATCGGCGTTGCAGAGCTGAAATGCGCGATCTTGCCATGCTGGAACGCCGCAAGTGAGCGCATTCTATGCGGACCTTGTGCAGCAGTGCATCAAGATCCGGATAGTCCCTCAAAAAACTCTGACCAAGTTGAGCACATGTGCCAGACATGTGATGTGAGTGAGGTTGCCTAGGCCCAGAGCTGCCACCAGATTTCAGCCTATGTCACACACGACCATGCCTGGCTGGAGATTCACTGGCACAAACCACACGTCGCTCTGCTGCTTGATGGAATTCCAGAGCTCTTGCGCTGTGTGGCTTCGATTCCCTAAAGAAATTAATTTCAATACGGCCTTTTGACGTTTGGCCACGGCTGTGCTCATATCGGTCGTAACAGGTTCATGGGTCCATGTAGAGGTAGACCGTGATGGCTCCTGCAGTGCTGATTCAGATGAACTGGAGTATGAGGAGAAGTCAATGTGTACAGACTGGATTCCTGCAATCCTTGGAGTTGGCAGAACACGTACAGCGCCACTCTCAAGATCAGTACCCGGCTCCATAACATTTACCCAATGGGCGGTGAGGGAAAGGTATCGTCCCTGTCTATGCTTCCTGGTCCACATCGGTGGTCAGGTGGACCTTGCTACTGACGGCGTTTAGTAGCGCATGTTTAATTTTTCCCTCCACATGCTTTTGCAGGGCAGGGACGGCTTGCCTGCTGAAATAAAAGCAGCTAGGCGCGTTGTATTGTGGGACTGCCAATGCCATGAAGTTAAGGAAGGTGTCAGTCTCCACCAGCCTGAATGATAGCATTTCAAGGGACAGTAGTTTTGCAATGCCAGCATTCAGAGCCTCTGCTCAGGAGTGGTTTGCCGAGTATGGGCACCTTTTCTCCCATGCCTGTGCTACCGATGGCTGTAGACTGGCCTGAGAGTGTGATGATGACAGGGAACATGGTGCTGTGGGTGGAATGACACTGTGTTTCTGTACAACAGTGCCAGAGGTTCTTCCATGGCGATCCTGTGAGGAAGCCAAACCAGCTGTGTGTGAGCTGGAGGAAGAGGCTACAACACGAGCTGAAGAGGTGGTAGGTGGCGCTGTAGGCTGGCCTAGGTCTTCAGTGTGTCTTTGTAACTCCACCACATGCTTGGTCCACACATGTTTCCACATATTTATGGTAATGAGGTTGTTGACATTTTTCCCTCTTTTCACTTTCTGATTACACAGCTTGCATTTGACAAAGCAAATGTTATCTGCAACTGTGTCAAAAAAGGACCAGTCACTGCAAGTCTTGGGAGAGCCCATTTTGGGTTTTGGAAGATGCATGCTCCTAATGGGTGCCGAAGTGGAGGCTACAGGAAATCGAGTCTGCCCCCTCCCTCTCCCACCTTTTTTGGCCATTCAAGGAATCTCTTCCTCAGAGCTGCTCCCGCCACCTTCCTGTACCTCACGCCATTATGGGTCAAGAACCTCATCACCTACACTACCCTATTCAAACAACTGCTTCTCCTGGGTAGTCTCAACAGCATAGTACACGCTAGAAAGTGGCACCTGAGTCTCATCATCAGATGCTTACTGAGGTGTGCTGACCGGAGGCACTGGCCCACCCGCCTCTTCAGATTCAGAGAGACAAAGCTGTTGCGCATCACTGCATACTACCTCTTCTTCAAATTCTAGAATGCTGCTTGGCTGGCCCCCTCTTTCCAAGCCAAGAGATTCAGAGATCTGAAGTCGAGATGACTCCTGTCCAGGGCTCTCTGACTGCCTGGGCAATTTGGCAGGTGGTGAAGAGACAGATTGGTGCTCTTCAGTACTCAGGACCTGAGAGGATCTGGAACTAATTGAAGTCAAAGCGTTAGCTGCCATTCATCCGACAACGCCTTCAATTTGGTCCTCCCGCAGCAGTGGGGTACGGTGAGCTCCTACAAAGCTGCGCATAAAGAACTGCTCCCTGGTAAAACTGGGGGATGCTGAGTCACAGGTGCCCACAGCAGGCACAGAATCCCCATGTCCTCTTCCTGCTGAAACTCCACACCAATGACCACGTGCCTTACTCTCTGCCTTCTTCATCTTGGTAGACTGATAAAGATAGGCAGAAAAGTACTAAGGGCTTAGTGTGCTTATTCATGAACAGCTGCTAACAGGTATAAGAAACACTAATTTTATAAAGTGTGGACTAGACTTTAATATGAACTAATGTGGCCTACACAACTGTAAAGTGGAGTGTTTGGTGAACTTTATTTCCTTTTTTTTTCTTCACAAAAAGACACTGGATGTGCCCAAAGATGTAAAACCGATAGTATCACAAACTTTTTGTAGCTATTATAATGCAGGAAGGTAACCTACAATGCAATAGATGAGGCTCCAAAAAATAGGCTAATACTAATCTGGCTGAGGCTGCAGGGCACAAGCCAGCAGAAAGGCTTCTCTACCTACTCCTATATAGTGTTTGCAAGCAATCTAGCTGGATACGGATGGAACCACACTAATAGGAGAAATCAGGAAAAATGAGCAGCACTAATGCAAAAAAGGACAATGTATGAGGCAGTGACGCATGCTGAGCGGACTACATCTGGAGGTGGCTGCAGAACACACTACAGCGTGAGCTGTACTCACACACAGAGACCTCGCAGACAGCCGTGAACAGTGCAGAGAACTGTGCACTAGCCCTGCAAGGCTGCAGAAAGGCTCCTCTATCTACTCCTATATAGTGTTTTCAAGCAATCTAGCTGGATATGGATGGAGCCACACTAATAGGAGAAATCAGGAAAAATGAGCATCACTAATGCAAAAAAGGACAATGTATGAGGCAATGATGCACGCTAAGCAGACTACAACCGGAGGTGGCTGCAGAACACACTACAGTGTGAGCTGCACTCACACACTGAGACCTCGCAGACAGCTGTGAACAGCGCTGCAAGGCAAAAGAAAGCTTCTCACACAGCGGTTACTAAAGTAGCCTGGGTAAAGTACAATAAAGCAAATCACCAGCTCATACTGTCCCTCAGAGTCAGAACAACAGCGTCCTGTCCCTAAGTAAATTCACAGCAGAGTGAACCCAAAATGGCGGTGGCGGCTTTTATAGTGCATCATGACATCATTTCAGCAGCCAATCACAGCCATGCCATTAGTTAACATGCCTAACATGCCTAACAGGATGTTCCCACACTTCTTAGGATCCTCATTGGCTGAATAAAATGAAAATGGCTCATTGCATTATGGGAACTTCCGATTCCGGTATTCAATATTTTAAAAGTATCGGAACTGAGTATCGGAACTCCGATACAGCGAATATCGGTCGATACCCGATATTTCAGTATCAGAATGCTCAACACTAGTCATGAGTCACTGTAAAAGTCTCTGGCAGTGTGGAGTTGAAGAGGGGAATGATGAATGCAAGGAAAAGAGCCTTCCTGTTTCTTCATAGAGCAGAGAATAGAGAAAAATTAGCTGGGTAGAAAGGCAAAATGAGCAATTGTAAGTACACAGTGCTATATAATATAATAAAATATTTAATCCCTGCACTCGTACAGGATAAGGTTTGCTTCAAGTGAATAATTTATTGGTGAAAAGTGAGGCAACAGAAAAAATTAACGTTTCGGCCAGTCAGTGGCCTTGATCACAATGTCGCCCTTCGTAGGTTATTTTCTAGAATTTAAACATGTAGTATCGTTGAGGTAGATAAATATGAGGGTGTATACATAAAATTCACACTGAGGGAAAAAAAATGTTTGCACTAGGGTCCAAAAGACGCCAAGGTAGGAATGCATACAGTGTGCACCGACAGATAATAAGATTGGTATTTGGTTTTGAAAAAAGAACATGTCAAAGGTAGACCACAACTATAATCCGTCGAATGTTGAAAAAACAGATCCATCGCAGATTGTGAAAAACTGATGCAACGGATCTGTTTTTTCAACGGATCAGACTAGCTGATCCAGCTAATTGGATCCTAAAAAAATCGGAGCATGCTCAGCTGAAAAAAACAGAATCCATCGCCGGATTCCGTTATTTGAAGGATCCAGGGCCATAAACTTCCATTATAGTAAATGACAGACGGCGACGGATCCATTGCTGTCCGTTTTTTCGACGGACACAAAAAACATTACTATGTCCGTTTTCTTTGGCTGCCGGATCAACAATTTTTGCCAGATCCAGCAAATGACAGATGAAACGTGAGGCCATCCGTCGTAATCCATCGCTAAGTCTAGGAGAAAAAAAACGGATCCGGTAGAAAAATTCACCGGATCCGTTTTTTTCAAAATTCACCTGATTGAGACTGATGGCAAATGGCTGATGTGTGAAACTAGCCTAAGTCTTCACAAAGTTGGCACACACTGTTGGTGGTATGTTGTTGGCCCATTCCTCCATGCAGATTTCCTCTAGAGCAGTATGTTTTGGGCGTGCTGATGGGCAACATGGACTTTCAACTCCCTCCCAAGGTTTTCTATGGGATTGAGATCTGGAGACTGGCTAGGCCACTCCAGGACCTTCATATGCTTCTTATGAAGCCACTCCTTCATTGTCCTGGTGGTGTGCTTGGGATCATTATCATGCTAAAAGACCCATCCATGTTTCATTTTCTGATGGAAGGAGGTTTTCACTCAAAATCTCATGAGACATGGCCCCATTCATCCATTCATTCTTTCATGTACACGGATCAGTCGTTCTGGACCCTTTGCAGAGAAACAGCCCTAAGGCATGATGTTGCCACCCCCATACTTCACAGTAGGTATGGTGTTCTTTGGATGCAACTCAGCATTCTGTCTCCTCCAACACCACGAGTTTTGTTTCTACCAAACAGTTCTACTTTGGTTTCATCAGACCATATGACATTCTCCCAGTACTCTTCTGAATAATCCAAATGCTCTCTAGCAAACTTCAGATGGGCCCGGACATGTACTGGCCTAAGCAGCGTGACACATCTGGCTTTGCAGGATCTGAGTCCCTGAAGGCGTAGTATGTTACTGATGGTAATCTTTGCTACAGTGGTCCCAGCTCTATGCAGGTCATTCACAAGGTCCCCCTGTGTGGTTCTGGGATTTTTGCTCACTATTCTCGTGATCATTTTGACCCCACGGGGTGAGATCTTGCGTGGAGCCCCAGATTGAGGGAGATTATCAGTGGTCTTATATGTCTTCCATTTTCTTATTATTGCTCACAAGCTGCTTGCCTATTGCAGATTTAGTCTTCCCAGTCTTGTGCAGGGCTACAATTTTGTTTCTGGTGTCCTTTGCCAGCTCTTTGGTCTTCACCATAGTGGAGTTTTGAGTGTGACAGTTTGAGGTTGTGGATAAGTGTCTTTTATACTGATAACAAGTTCAAACAGGTAATGAATGGAGGACAGAGGAGCTTCTTAAAGAAGAAGTTACAGGTCTGTGAGAGCCAGAAATCTTGCATGTTTTTAGGTGACCAAATACTTATTTTCCATCATAATTTTCAAAATATATCTTGCCAAATCAGACAAGGTGATTTTTTGGATTTGTTTTCTCATTTTGACTCTCATGGTTGTGGTCTACCTATGATATCAATTACAGGCCTCTCATCTTTTTAAGTGGGAGAACTTGCACAATTGGTGGCTGACTAAATACTTGTTTCTCCACTGCATAATGTGGTTTGTTTTAAGATATTTCAATTACGGCCTTCACTCCCCCTTAAATTGACCGTATACGATTAGGATTTCTTTGTCATCAGTATTCCAAATTTGATATTGATTTTTCATGTTTCCACATCAACAATTAGATATTTTCCTGCAATAAACACTTTCACTTTTTTCTCCCAGATCAATGTAAAACCTTGTAATGAACCTACTGCCTCTAAATAAGGTATTTTGATATGTCATACAGTAAATGTCTAATAGCTGGGAGTCTCAGCTGTGGAACAATTCAACTATTAGGAGAATGGTTGTCCTTTTTTCCCCTCGTTTTTTCAAAATTAAATACAAAGAGAAAAACAAGAACAATTATCAACCCCACAGATATTAACCCAACTCTCCATAGACATAAAGCGGTTTTCCCAGACCTATCATATTGATGACCTATTAGATGGGTTGGGGTCCACCAGCAAACACATTGAACACCTGTTGGTGGCCACATTAAAACAGTGTTCTATCCACTATGTTGTTGCCTTTTCCAGGTACTGTAGATCAGCTCCTGTTCCCTGTAACAATTCAGAATAGCCACTACACAGTGAACATGCTGTACATTGATTGCATCCAGTGTTGCTTGAGCTAATATCAGCTGATTGGGGGTGCTACCAGGTGTCGAACATCCACTGATCGGATATTGATGACCTATCTTATGGCTAGATCATCAGCACAAGCCTGGAAGACCCATTTAATGGCAATTACGCATGTTTTATTTTCCTCAGTACGTGTATTTTTCTGTGTTAAATCTTGAAGGCATTAAGGGGTCAAAGGAACTCTATTTCTTGGCTGCATTGGTGGTCTAAACTAAGTGCTCTCTCATGCTGATAGCAGAACCAGCTTTGTAGAATGGGAGATGATCAGGACTAAAGCTGGTTAGATCCAGCATTCCAGAAAGCTTCAGAATGGCACTTGCAGGTTCTAAAGCATAGAGCCGGTATGTGGTGCATGCTTCTTACCTGGGTACCTGGTCCCTCTGCGACAGTAAAGTTTCTGGTAACATAGTCACTGAGCTTTAATCTATAAAAGTTAAAATCTTCCATTCTTGAGAGTGGTAATGATTTTCAATAAGAGGTAAATTACAAATAGGTTTTCTCAATACTTTATTTATCCCTTGAAGGGCAGTAAGAAAAAGATTAGACTAATACGGTATGCACAACCACAGCCCATTTTATATGGGCTGTGGTTGTGCATACCGTATTAGTCTAATCTTTTTCTTGCGGTTCCATATTGCTATATTTAGACTAGGTAGTGCACCCCTTTGCTGTTATTTGTTATTTTTATACCAACAATTAGTGCGTCCCTCTTTTCATTTGTGTTTTAAGGGCGGTAAGTTGATTCAATAAAATTGGTTTTAGCTTAAAGATGTGTGACAAATATTGATTGTTACCGCAAACCTGTCAGCTGATACATGATGCCCAAACTGTGGGCAGCATGTACAGTATCAGCCACTGGCTATAGGATAACAGCCAGGTAAGTTTGTCCCTGAAATTCTGTGGCTTTTTGGAGAGAAATACACTTTTAATAGCCACCGGGAACCAAGCCACACTATTGACTAGTTGTACAGCTGGGTACCCAGTGGCTTTGTCCCACTTGCTGACAGTTGGGTGGGGAGAAGCCTTCAGTGACCAGCCTGGACGACTAGTCAATAGCGCGGTTCTGTCCCCATCGGCTATTAAAAGTATGTTTGCTGTGGCGTTTCAGAGACAAACATGCATAGCTGTGATACTACTGCCAGTGGCTGATATATCCTGCCCACAGTTTGGGCAACATGTTTTAACTGACAGGTTCCCTTTAAAGGTTTAAGAACTTGAGACAATAAAAATGCCTCAAAGGTGTCCATATCCTTTATCTTATAGTGGTGTTTTGCGAATAGTTTTGGACTCTTATATCCACTGACACTAAGAGAGATCAGGCTTTTTTGGGAAGGGCTAAATAGATTACAGTAAATGCTTATCAATCAAAAAGTCAAATTGAAAGACTTTGTATGTTTGCTGATTGTAATTGCAGTTCAGTGCTAAGAACACCTCACAAACACAGTTTTTAAGTATAGATCTGTGCACAGTTAGGGCTGTTTAAGTCCCAGCAGCTTGCTCAATGCAATATTAAAAGTCCTATGGATTTCCATTGCTGTAGACCAAGATTTTTTTATTTGCTTCTCATGGAGATTTTGCTTGTTTAGCAGTTGACCGATAGTCTAAATGTGAGTTATAATTATTAATTAATTAACTAGCACTTCCATTTTAGATTGTTTAGGGTCATTTGCATCTACTGTTCATTAGATCGTAATTGGATTGTCTACTTTCAGTGTATTTTATAGGTATGGACGGTACACCAAGGAACCTAATTGTGTTTCTTTATGCTCAAGCTTTGATGTCATATGCACTTGCAAAAATTTTGTTTGTCTCTTGCTTTACCCTGCCAAAGAAAAGTTCTTATATTACCAGAAAATAATACATACAAATTGTATTTAAAAATATTACTAAGTAACTAAAGTATAAAGCAAAATTGTGAGATATACTTCATATAAGAAAACGCAGAAAGCAGTGGCTCTGCATTATAGATGAATCATGGATAAAATAAAACAACTAATTAAGACACAATTATTACATCTATAAAACTCCACAGTTAGTATACAGAGTAAAATGTGAAGAACTGCTTTTGGGAATAAAAATAAAACATAAAATGTTATCATTGTAATAATTAAAGTATATATCATCTATTTATATAATTGCCTTGTAATGTTTTCATTTCCTGTTCTGTCCAGATGTCACCGTATCCCAGAATTCCCAGCAGAGGAAGTTCACAGACCGCCATACTGGGACACCCAAGTGATGGGTGTCTCAATATGGAAACTGCTGCTGGTACCAACCTATTGCGCGGTACCACCAGCGGAACATTGTCGCACCACACACACACACTCTATACGCAGCATGCAGCACACACACACACACTCACACACACTCACTCAGTCACACATGAGTCATGCTGCCAGGGCCGTGGGGTACCCAGTATCGGGTCCGGTGTTCACAGGGGATGTCATGGTGGTGACCCGGTCCGTGGTCCTGGGTGCCCATGTAAAAGGGGAAATTGAGTGAAGTTTATATTTGTGACACCACCTGTTGTATTCGGTCACTGGGGACCGATGCTGCTTTAAGGGGTCCTCTGGGGTGATGTTATGGCAGCTAGATGGTATAATTTCCCACAGGTGAAGTGTATCCACAGGGCTCCCGGTGTGTAGATGGAAGATGGTGAATGGAGCAGTAAAGAACGAGGACACAGGTTTGCAGTCTCTTGACCTGGTTTACTGAAGACTTCAGGCAGCCACAGTCCAGGGTACCAGATCACAGGGCAGGCAGGGTCCAGCAGGTTTGGAAGCGAATCCGGAGTCCCCTTTACCAGGTGGAGTTAAAAGCCTTCCTCTAGCGCGGTGGTGTTGTAGTCACTTACTGCCTATAGTTTCAGATAAGTCCTCACAGTTCTTCTCTTTGTCCCCCTTATAGGATAGGACATAAACCCATATGACTGGTGACTTGAGCCTTTTTACAGGGACTCTAGCATGCCCCAGGCTCTATATGTGTCACCGTGCCTCCTGGGTATTAAGGCGGACAGGTAACTTGCAGTTCAGTTGTCCTGCCGGACTCTGATGTAAGTCGTAGAGTTCCTTACAACCTCGGTGGTCTGGCTACCGGTTATCTGCGGCTCAGAAGGAGGCAGCCTGCTCTTAGCTGGTCTCCCCTGATGTTACTCTCCTGTGCTTCGCTCTCCTTCACGCTCACCGAACAATGTTCGGCTTTCTGTATGTCTCATTCCAGGAGCTGTAGTGCTTCAGACTACAAGGCTCCTTTCAGACCTTGTAACACTCTATGTCAGTCTGCTCTCTTCTCTATCTCTCACAGTCTAATCTCACTTTCCCTCCAAACCACAATATATATATATAGGGGAGTCACCTAGTAAATAGGATCAAAAGCTCCCCCTTGTGGTCTGGAGTGTGAACATGTTGTGTGTATTGTGGTTACCTGATAAAAGATATCCTTCATCGCTTACAAACGTAACATCACTCTCCCTGTGAGGAAAGCAATGCTACTGTGATGACCAGGACCCTGGGGCGCCACACACACACACACACACACACACACAATCACACACACTCACATTCACACTCTCACACTCACACACTCACATTCACACTCTCACACACTCACATTCACACTCACATTCACAATCACACTCACATTCACACACTCACATTCACACTCACATTCACATTTACACTCACTCTCACACTCACACACACTCACACTCGGATACTCACACACTCACACTCTCACATTCACATTCACACTCACATTCACACTCACACACTCTCACTCACACACACTCACACTCTCATTCACACTCACATTCACACTCACACACACACACTCACGCAGCCTCTTGTGCGGTACCACCAGCGGAACACTGGCGCGAACACACCGCCGCCGGGATCAGCCAAATGATTCACTGACTGCCACCATTTTTGTACAGGAGGAGCGCATGTGCAGTATTAATGTGACCACCGCTATCTTTCTGCACAAAGATGGTGACGGTCTGATTTACTGCGTCTGTGCAAATTACGCGCAGGTGCAGTAAATCATTCGGCTGATCCCAGCGGCAGATGCACGACTTATCAACAGGCAGAAGAAGCCGTTCACATTAAATTGGTTTTCCCATGAACTAAAGTTCATTTAAAAAATTGACTGTGTCTTACCGTGTATGGAGCATACCACATCACCTGGGCAGGGGAGGAAGCAAAAGATAATACTGACATTACAGCAGGGGATCACAGTGAATTCATTTTATGAGGTAAAATATTTCACTGACTGCTTGTAAAAAATATTTTACCTCACAAAATGTATCCTCTGCGATCTCCTGCTGTAATGTTAGTATTGTATTTTGCTTCCTCAGCTGTCCAGGAGCTGTGGTATGTTCTGTACATGGTCAGATACAGGGGTGAGTGTGTCTGACCATGTACGGAGCATACCACATCTCCTGGGCAGGTGTGGAAGCAAGAGACAATACTCACATTACAGCAGGGGATCACAGTGGATTTATTTTGTGACTGTTTTTAAAAAATATTTTACCTCACAAAATGTATCCTCTGCCATCTCCTGTTGTAATATCAGTATTGTCTTTTGCTTCCTCCCCTGCCCAGGAGCTGAGGTATGTTTGGTACATGGTCAGACACAGACAGTTTTTAAAATGAACTTTTGTTAGTGGGAAAACCCCTTTAAAAGCAAATATCAACGCCAACATGGCTCCGCGTAAAAAGTTCGCCAATGACACTGAAAGGAAAGCAGCAAAGGCACAACGTCGAAGACAACAAAGGGCAAATAAGACTCTTGAGGAGCAACAGCATCGCTGGGACAAAAACTGCATATAAGTTTAGGCGTCAAGCACATGAGTCTCCTGATGTAAAAGTCATTAGATTATCACAGGATGCCATTAGGCAACAACAGCGCCGCATGCCTGCCCCCATTGTGACATTACCACCCTCCTGATGCGATAGCATCGGGCCTCCATCTAGTATAATTTATAAAACACAAAATGTTATCATTGTAATTGATTAAAGGAAATATTATAAGATATATAAAACATACATTTTCACAAATTAGCATAGTTCTAGATAGAAAATTACTCAATATATTAGTATTACATCCACATACTTACAAGGGTTAACCCCCCCAGTTTTGTCAAAGGGGCTTATAATTAGTAAAAGCCAATGTACTGTAAAATTCATGAGATAATCCTTTTAAGGGGCCCTGATACTGAACTTTATGGTGCAAATTTTGCAGGCTTTGAGAAATACGGAAAAAAACATGGTCCTTGATTTCTGGTCCTCAATATGTATTCTATTATGTGAATGGAATATTGATGTTAATTATATTTTACCTGAATTTTTGCTATAATTTTTCTGGTTGCAACCAGTGACTTTATCTAAAATCAAAATGCAAAGTAAAGGAGGTGCACTACATTTTTTGGTCCAATGGATAGAGGGTTTCACTTTAAAATGTTCCCATAAAGTAAAGGGGGTTCACCACATTTTTTTGCTGCAGTGGACACAGGACTTTTTTGTAAAATTTTCCCATAAAGTAAGGTCTGCTACACACTTAAATAAGCTTAATTTATACAAAACTGTTGATTCTGTTTTAGTTTAGTATTCAATGACAAAGGGACAGATGAATTATGAATTGTAAGATATATATGGACCTCAGGCCATATAATTTTCATGTGACATTGAGAAGAGATTGCTTAGAAAATTACGATGGTGCAGTTCTAATTATTGCAGCACAGAAATACATATTTTGATTCACTGCTGATTACATATTTCTACTGTAATTTCACTTTTACAAAACAAGGATAATTAGAACACAGGCATTGCTCATCAGTTGTAATGTGTGAGATCTCAGGATCTCAATTTGAAATCCTGATTTTGGGAACGACTAAGAGAAAAACATTTTATTTGCATTGCAGTACAAAGCATTAAAGCCTTGCAATGTACGGTATGTATGTATGGTCGCTATGCATGTAGGCTCCTATAGCTGAATTCATCAGTGTGACAATGTTAGTATATAACATGTGCTATACTGTAGATGGGACAAGAGAGCGCTCACAGAGTAATACCTTTTAAAGAGAGAAACGAGGCACATAAGGTTGTGCTCACCTCGGGGTGATGTGTAAAGGTACAGACTTCAAAGCCTGGAAAATATTGATGAAAGGGACAAAAACATGGTTGAAAAGATGCGCTTCTGGAAATGAGAAGTCTTCAGATGATATGAAAACAATGTTTTTATTTTCTTACATGTTTCGGCTCCTGAATGTCTTCTTCTCCAAGACAATAACAAGAATAATTAGCATTCTGGTTTTTGTCTTGAAAATGAAGCCAATCCACCTTCGAAACCCATGGGCAAATAAAAACGTTCCATTCTTCTCATTTAATCTGAAAATCCTTATTCTCCAGGAGTGCCGCTTTTTAATCGTGTTTATATCCCTTTCATCAATGTTAGTATAGCCATCCACCCTTTGCCGGTATTCCTCAGACTGGTAACTTGGAACCAAATTTTGAAAACATTTTTATTAAAATGTGTAAAGAATCACGGCACCCAGTGGCAGTAACAGACACTGAGGTGGAAAGGTGGACACACAATCCAGATCCACCAAACAAAGAATCTTCCGCTTCCACTAAATATTTTGACACTATTTTTATTCACTATGTATGGGAAAATCTATAGGTGGTACATTTTTTCTGTCCTGAGATCTTTTAGTCATAGAGGAAAGTAAAACGGAGCCCGCATCAAAGGAGGGGATCTGACCTTGGACGTACTATCCCGTCCGAGGTCAGAAAGGGGTTAAAGGAGTCCTCTGGGGGTGATGGTACTGCAGCAAGGATGGTATCACTTCCCACAGGTGAAACCGGTGTCCCCAGAGCTCCCGGTGTATTTGGTAAGGGTGGTATGGTGCCAGAATAAACAGAGGACACAGGGTTGCAGTCTCTTTACCTGGTTTACTGATGATAGACAGCCTCAGTTCCAGGGTACCAGCAACAGGTGACAGTGAAGTCCAGGCAGCCTGAAAACAAGTAGAATCCTCTTTGCCAGGTTAGATTGGGAGCCTTCCACTATGCGCTAATTAATAGTCGCTTGCTGCCTGTGACTTCTGTCAAGGTCCTCTCTCTTACTCTTTGTCTTGGGACAGTTCCTGCATGGTAGGCAACGCGAGCCATTTCCTTGGGGTCTCTATTCACGGTGACTCAGGGCACTGGATGTTGCTGTACCCCAGGGAGTAATGTGGACAAGTCAGTTTCGATTTCCTGCCCTCCGGTTCGGCCGTGGGACATGTAGTTCCACACAGCCTTGGGCTCCAGGTGCACAGTTTCTGCGCCTCAGCTTAGAGGGAGCTCAATCGCACTCTCCTCTAGCTCCTTACTTCTTCTGTGCTCCTTCTCTGTTCCTTGTCTGATCCAGACTAACTAACTCCTCCTCCAGACCAGAATGTATAGCTATCTAGGGAAGCTCCCCTGAAACCGGGTTCAGAGCTACCCCTTCTGGCCTGGAGTCAGAAAGTGTTGCATGTACAGATTACCTGTCAAAGGGATCCTCTTCGTCTCCAGGCATAGCATCCCCCTCCCCGAGAGGAAGGCAATACCACTGTGCTACCTGAAGTCCTGGGGTGCCACATTTCCACCACCAGAAGCAAAACAGTAACAATGCAGTGACATGACAAGAATCTGCATAACTAATCATATGCAAAATAGTTGCAAGTACAATTTGTGGCTTTTTAGATAGCCTAGATGATTGTCTATTAAATTGTGGTAATCTCATTTTCGAAGCAGTACTGAATAGTGAGATATGGATTCCGAAAGTCAAAACATCAAAATATTGTTACCTTTTGCTTGTCAGTGTACTTATAGATTTTAGCGGGTGTCATGACTTTTTATGGCTTTTTGCACCTCTCTTTCTTCATGTGTTCCATACTTTTTCGCTGTGACATTTATCAATTACATTACATATAACTTAATTCATGGACATCTATAGTTTGATTTATTTGCCTGTGTGGATTGGATGGGTTGTTATCAACATCTGGTAATCATTTCATGTCAATAGCACCTTTATTAATATATTTACTGTATATACTTGTGTACAAGCCGAGCTTTTCAGCACATTTTTTGTGTGCTGAAAATGCGCCCCCTCGGCTTATACACAAGTCATTGTCCCAGAAAGATGGCAGGGGAGGGGGAGTAGAGGAGCAGCGGGTCACAGAGGCAGGAGCCGGCGGCTGCAGCTAAAGCCTGTGCCCACTGCTAAAGAGAAATGTGTATTCACTGCGCTGGCAGTGAATAGTCATTTCTTTTATAACGCGCAGTTACAGCCGCAGTCGCCAGCTTCCAGCACACATCCTACTGACCTTTCCTATGCGCCCTCACTGCATCTCGTTTCGGTCGGCGCTAGCAGCTTTTCCGGCCGAGCGATCACGTGTCCCCTGCTCATTAAGGTAATGAATATTCACATCTCTCCACTCTAACAGGCATAGCATGAATATTCATTACATTAATGAGCAGGGACACGTGATCACTCGGCAGGAAGAACGAGATGCAGCGAGGGCACGCAGGGAGGGTAAATAGGATTTTTTTTATAGGAACCATGCATACGGGGATAGGGGATAAGGAGCCATGCATACAAGGACGGGGATAATGAACCATGCATACAGGGATGGGGAGCCATGCATAGAAGGACAGGGATGGGGAGCCATACATACAAAGATAGGGGATACCTAACCATGCATACAAGGACAGGGATAAGGAGCCATGCATACCGGGACAGGGAGCCATGAATAAAAGGACAGAGATTGGGAGGTGTGAATACAAGGATAGCGGATAAGGAGCCATGCATACAAGGATGGGGATAAGGAGCCATGCATACAGGGACGGGGAGCCATGTATACAAGGACAGGGATGGGGAGCCATGAATACCAGGATAGGGATGAGGGGACAATGCATACCCAGCTTATACTCGAGTCAATACATTTTCCTAGTTTTCATGGCAAATTTAGGTGCCTTGGCTTATATCCAGGTCGAGTATATATGGTACTTAGAATATTGGTGACATGTACAATGCTTATTTCATCTGCTGGATTGTGAGCTTCTAATCAATTCATTCATCTCTAGTAGAGAATTCAATACTTATTTATGATGAAGTTAAAAGCGTAAATCTTTACTATATAGCAAAACTGTCCCCGTGATTGCCCAGTATACCAGTGTCCAGACTTTCTCTCTTAAAACATTCATTACGTCATTGTGTTTTGCATCCATTCTGACCTATATAATACATTTTACACAGTGACACTAAGAAATAATTGAATATAATCTGTTAAAAGCCAAATTACTGATAAAAACTGCAATTATATTTACGATTGTTATTTCTTTTCTGTTTGTAAATGATGTAAGTGACAAACATTCATTATGTTAGGTAAAATTGGACCAGCAGTTTCATTTACTCTCATTCTTAAGCAAAACAAAGACCTTATTTAACCCAGAGAGACGAGAAAACTATCACAGAACAACTCATACTTGAACTGTTACCAAAAGAACATTAGTAAAACAAAGCCACATAAGAACAGCCCAAAATAACCATATGTTAACTCCTGATTAATGATCCACATTTGTGTGAAGGCCACATTTATCAAGCCTGTGACAGCTGGTAAGAATAGTAAGGAGTTTGATGTCTTCTAACCTTATTTATATACAGTATGTGTGCAGCATTAGTGATTCTGAAATACAACAGCAATGATGTGGATAAGAAGATACTATACATCAGAACTACATGCTGTTCTTCTGTACATACCAATGTATTTCATGAAGGAAGAAGAAATCTCTAGGCAAAAAGATGTAGGGTCAAAATCTTCAGAATCTCACTTTATATTGCACCGTGTGTGTCCAGTACAAAACACATGAAGAGGATCTTTTCCTTTACCGATTAAAGGGAATCTGTCAGCAGGTTTTTGCTATGTAATCTGAAAACAGTAGGAGATAGAGGCTGAAACACAGAGTTCAGGAATGTGTTACTTGTCAAAGTGTGTGATGTTGTTTACTAACTGTGAAGGATTAACATGGCCAGACTACACTAGTCCGACCACACCCCTTTCTGTGATAAGCACCTCACTGTCTATGGACTTTGCATACAGAAAGCCTGGTATGGGGGGGTAAGCGTTCTCAGCTCTACTTCAGTCGAAAGCTAAAAGCTCTGATTGTGTCATAACTGTTGCACGCAGTAAACTAAGTGATACATTATTGGATTCAGCTTCTCTTTACCTATATTATTTTGCTCTCACATGAGATAGCAAAAACCTGCTGAAAGTTTCCCTTTAAGTGACATACATATCAGAAGCTGTACATTTTATGGATCGCTCCAGTGTTTGATGGAGTAAGCCGAAGGTCACTTTTCAATGCAAGTCTATGACAGCCTCATTCTGGCTCTCATAGACTCTCATTGAGAGCTTGTGACCAATTATTTTGACTTCCAGCCAGTCAGAAGCTGCTGTCATCAGATAGCGCTGATAAACGTTGAATACGGCGGTGGATAGTACGAGACTCTGGTCAGGGACCTTCGATTAGAAGCACTACTCCAGTGCTGAAAAAACAAAAACAATATGTAGAGAAAAAAAGGTATGAATAGCCAAGCGATCACCTACAAATATAAAGTTTTATTAACACATAAGCCAAAGCATATATTTAACATTTTTTCAAAGAAAAAAACAGATAAAAAGCCGAAAGTAAGGCTTTAGTCTCCCCTATCTGTCCCAATACGGAACCACTACAAGAAATGGCCAGCCAGTATTATGAAAATAAATATAAATAACAGTGCGATAAATGCTGAAATTACTAATATGCCCCAAAATGTAATAACAGAATATGATCATAGTATATATGAATTGGTAATAACCACAATATCAATTTAAGAGATCAATATATCTACCAGCACAGCCAAAGAAGTTGATGAGCAATCCAAATGGAAAATCTTGTGGCCTTGTATAAAAGCATATAGTGAACAGATAGGGGTACTCTTACATTTTGTACTTCCTTTGGTATGTTCAAGGTCGATCCCTTCTTATTGTGTGGTGCTCCCTTTGTTTAATGAAAAGAAAAAAAAACACTGAAGCTGTAGTTTGAGACTGGCGTTTCATACACTACTGTAGTTTAATGATGGCTGTACAGGTATAAGATATGCCTAATTCATTAAGAAGTTCTCGCCAATTAAAAAAATTCAGCACATCACTGGTTGGTGGTCAGATACTAGAGTAACATGTCTACCATAAGGTACAACACAACTTTTAATAAATTAGTCTGGCCCGGCACACCTCCTCCCCAGCTCCGACCATTTTGAAAATGTCAAAAGTTGCAAAATTTTTGCACACATTTGTGTTGAGCAAAAATGTTCAACAATTGAAGCTGTGTATGCCAGAATTCTGGCACAAACACCTTCATAAATTGGGACCTTTATATGTAAAACTATTTTTTTTCTAAAATTTTCCTTGTCTTGACATTTTAAAGGTCTTGGAAATACTGACTAGTTTTCTATAGAGTTAGGGGCTGACGTTTCAATGTTTTCAGCTTACAATGGTCATCCCAGAGCAAATGAATATTGCTATATGAGGGAGCGCTTCAGAGCATGTTAGGAGTAGTACAGCTCATGAGAGGGTGGTGGACACAGAAATTTAAAGACCATCTTTAGAGAATACATTTTCCCGGTATCTGTCTTATCTGTTTTATGATAAATCAACAGTAACCTAAATAAGCAATAACTTGACCGTCAACGAAATTACACTTCATGTTTGATATTAATTTGCGATGTCGTGGTTTTACAGCATGCATTAGACACTTTTCCATCAACAAACGTGCTATGCTAATACCAGATTAAAGGATTTGGGGATGAATCATGTTAAGTACATTTAGATTTTTGTGCAGAGCCATACTAAAAATTTTGCTGAGAACACCGTTCCATATGAAACACATTGAAGATGCCAAAAAAGAGTATTGCATAAGGTGTAGCTGCAACCTCATCTTGGAAAATGGCACAGTAATGTTAGTAAAACTGAAATTGTTTGGATAGTTCCTCATTATTTTAGTTGTTTTTTTCTTTTATGGAGGTGGAGGAAATCTACCGCAGAAAATCATTTACATAAGAGCCCTTATGTGTGATGTTGCCTTATAGCGCAAGTGACACTTCTGAATTTTGAATGATTTTCTAGGATTCAAGGATGTATGTTTATACCTCCAGTATATGTGAGAAGAGGAAAGAATAACGGAAACATGTCTCCGATAGATTAGAAAGCAATGTTCATACTCATGTTCATAGATTTTCTGTGTTTTTTTTCTTTTGCAGTAATAAAGATGAGATAGCTTCTTCTAAAATGCTGTATAAGCTTCCTGCATACCTCCAACTCTTCCATGGACAAATGGAAACGTACTGATGTAAATAAAAAATGACTTTACTTAAAGAAATTAATTTGTGAGATCTTCCAAAAACGCAAACATTTCAACCGGGAGCTGATATCGGTACTATTAATTCATCCCCGAAATTGCGAATTTCCAGTTTTGAGTTTTCTTTTTTCCTCCTATGTCTTCCAAGAGTCAGAACTTTTTTATTTTTCTGTCCACATAACTTTGCAGTGTCTTATTTTTTTATAGGACGAGTTGTACATTTCAATTACACTATTCATTTTACCACAGAGATTACTGTATATACTCGAGTATAAGCATTTTTTGTGCTGAAATAGTCTCGCTCGTCTTATACTCGACTGAGGGTCCCACAAGATGCAGGGGGAGCGGTAGCAGCAGAGCAGTGTGTCACAGGATGCAGGAGCGTTCTGCTGCGGATAAAGCCTGTGCCCGCTGCTAAAGAGAAGTGAATATTCATTTCTCTTCAACAGCAGGTACAGTAGTCACAGCCGCCAGCTTCCAGCAGCAGCCGGGAAATCACATGTGCCCACTACTTAAGGATAATGAATATTCACTGCCCTCTACTCCTATGGGCATGGAGGGCAGTGAATATTCATTCCCTTTAGTAGTGGGCACATGTGATCTCCTGGCCGCTGCAGGAAGCAGGCAGCTGCTGCTACTGTGCCCACTACTAAAGAGCAATGAATACTCACTGCTCTCCATGCACATAGTCCCGGCATGGAGAGCAGTGAGTATTCTGGCAGCTGTCCTCTGTTTGTAAGAAGCGCATGACATCACTGCTATGTGCTGCTTGCAAGCATAAATCAGCTGCTGGCATCGGAACAAGATGCTGTGAAGGAGCGGAGGGAGGTAAGTAGGATATTCTATTTTTAAATGTTTTTGTGATGGGGCCATGCATGCCAGGATAGGGATTAGGGGGCCATGCATACCAGGATAGGGATGAGGGGGCTATGCCTACCAGGATAGGGATGAGGAGCCATGTATACAAGGATAGGGATGAAGAGGCCATGAATAGCAGGATAGTTTTGCCACAAAAAACTGGGAAAACTTATCGACTCAAGTCTAAACTTGGTATAAATTGTCCCCTCATCCCCATCCTGGTATGCATGACTTTCATCCCTAACCAGGTATGCATGTCCTCCTCATCCCTGTCCTGGTAGCAATGGCTCCTCATCCCTATCCTGGTATGCATGACTCCTCATCCCTATCCTGGTATGCATGGCCTCCTCATCCCTATCCTGGTATGCATGGTCTCCTCATCCCTGTCCTGGTATACATGTCCTCCTCATCCCCATCCTGGTATGCATGGCTCCTCATCCCTATCCTGACATGCATGGCCTCCTCATCCCTGTCCTGGTATACATGTCCTCCTCATGCCCATCTTGGTATGCATGGCTCCTCATCCCTATCCTGGTATGCATGGTCTCCTCATCCCTGTCCTGGTATACATGGCCTCCTCATCCCCATCCTAGTATGCATGGCTCCTCATCCCTATCCTGGTATGCATGGCCTCCTCATCCCTGTCCTGGCATGCATGTCCTCCTCATGCCCATCCTGGTATGCATGGCCTCCTCATCATGTCTCGGCTTACATTCAGGTCAGCATATTATACTCAAGTATATACTGTACTGAAAAACAGGAAAAATGTAACAGTGAATTTAAATTGTGAAAAAAACAACACAATTCTGACATTGTTTTAAGGCACTATTTTTATGGTGTACATCATTTGGTAAAAATGACCTGGCAATTTTATTCTCCACATCAGTATAATTATGTCGATTTTTTATTATTTAGTTAATGGTGAAAAGTATTGTAAATTTATAAAAAAAAATATGTGGGGTTGTGTCTTCATTCTCCAAGACCTATAACGTTTTCATTATTTAGTCGATGAATCTGTGTGAGGGCTTATTTTTTGCAAGGCTAGATAATGTTTTTATTTATGCTATTTTAGAATGGATATGACATTTTGATCACTTCTTAAAGCATTTTTTTGCTGTGTTGTGGCGACCAAAAAAAAACCACAAATTTGTTCAATCCACTGATTTTTTTTCGTTCTATTCACCAGACACTTCTGGCTCCTACAAAATAGATATAATACCATATGTTGCTTTATATATTATATATTTCTGGCAGCACACCAGGGGCAATAAGTAGTAAATCAGCACCTTACAGCAGCCTGTAGTCCTTGGTGCAGCACTTGTATATTCCAGTGTACACCCTACTACTCATGCAATATACAGTTAGGTCCATATATATTTGGACAGAGACAACATTTTCCTAATTTTGGTTATAGACATTACCACAATGAATTTTAAACAAAACAATTCAGATGCAGTTGAAGTTCAGACTTTCAGCTTTCATTTGAGGGTATCCACATTAAAATTGGATGAAGGGTTTAGGAGTTTAAGCTCCTTAACATGTGCCACCCCTGTTTTTAAAGGGACCAAAAGTAATTGGACAGATTCAATAATTATAAATAAAATGTTCATTTTTAGTACTTGGTTGAAAACCCTTTGTTGGTAATGACTGCCTGAAGTCTTGAAATCATGGACATCACCAGACGCTGTGTTTCCTCCTTTTTGATGCTCTGCCAGGCCTTCACTGCGGTGGTTTTCAGTTGCTGTTTGTTTGTGGGCCTTTCTGTCTGAAGTTTAGTCTTTAACAAGTCAAATGCATGCTCAATTGGGTTGAGATCAGATAACGGACTTGGACATTCAAGAATATTCCACTTCTTTGCTTTAATAAACTCCTGGGTTGCTTTGGCTTTATGTTTTGGGTCATTGTCCATCTGTAGTATGAAACGACGACCAATCAGTTTGGCTGCATTTGGCTGGATCTGAGCACACAGTATGGCTCTGAATACCTCAGAATTAATTCGGCTACTCCTGTCCTGTGTCACATCATCAATAAACACTAGTGACCCAGTGCCACAGGCAGCCATGCATGCCCAAGCCATCGCACTGCCTCCGCTGTGTTTTATAGATGATGTGGTATGCTTTGGATCTTGAACTGTACCACGCCTTCGCCATACTTTTCTCTTTCCATCATTCTGGTAGAGGTTGATCTTGGGTTCATCTGTCCAAAGAATGTTCTTCCAGAACTGTGCTGGCTTTTTTAGATGTTTTTTAGCAAAGTCCAGTCTAGCCTTTTCATTCTTGATGCTTATGAGTGGCTTGCACCGTGCAGTGAACCCTCTGTATTTACTTTCATGCAGTCTTCTCTTTATGGTAGATTTGGATATTGATACGCCTACCTCCTGGAGAGTGTTGTTCACTTGGTTGGCTGTTGTGAATGGGTTTCTCTTCACCATGGAGATTAGTCTGCGATCATCCACCACTGTTGTCTTCCGTGGGGGCCCAGGTCTTTTTGCATTGATGAGTTCACTAGTGCTTTCTTTCTTTCTCAGGATGTACCAAATTGTCGATTTTGCCACTCCTAATATTGTAGCAATTTCTCGGATGGGTTTTTTCTGTTTTCGCAGCTTAAGGATGGCTTGTTTCACCTATATGGAGAGCTCCTTTGACCTCATGTTTACTTCACAGCAAAACCTTCCAAATGCAAGCACCACACCTCAAATCAACTCCAGGCCTTTTATCTGCTTAATTGAGAATGACATAACGAAGGCATTGCCCACATCTGTCCATGAAATAGCCTTGGAGTCAATTGTCCAATTACTTTTGGTCCCTTTAAAAACAGGGTGGCACATGTTAAGGAGCTGAAACTCCTAAACCCTTCATCCAATTTTAATGTGGATACCCTCAAATGAAAGCTGAAAGTCTGAACTTCAACTGCATCTGAATTGTTTTGTTTAAAATTCATTGTGGTAATGTCTATAACAAAAATTAGAAAAATGTTGTCTCTGTCCAAATATATATGGACCTAACTGTATAGAGAGAAAATTGTCACCAACTCATGGACAGCATGAAATATATTTGGTAATTATCTCTTAATCATCGACTTAAGAAACCAAGAACTAAAGAAGTAAAAAGAGCTGCCGTTATGCAACTTCGGTCTATGCCGGAATATGAAAATGATAAGCTTCGCAAGATTAATGTCAATTAATGTACCTTGTTTTTATTTTTTTTAATGAAACATAAAGATGTAAGAACTTTTGGAAGTTTTTTAAAATGCATGTGGAAAACAGTAAGGCGTAACGCAAGTGTGCCAAAAGAATGTTTATTTATAGAGAAAAGCAGGATGGAATTGGTCTTTCCAATTCACAATATTATTATTATTATTATTTATTGTTATAGCGCCATTTATTCCATGGCGCTTTATATGTAAGGAGGGGTATACATAATAAAAACAAGTACAATAATCTTAAACAATACAAGTCATAATTAGTACAGGAGGAGAGAGGACCCTGCCCGCGAAGGCTCACAATCTACAAGGGATGGGTGAGAATACAGTAGGCGAGGGTAGAGCTGGTCATGCAGCGATTTGGTCGATCGGTGGTTACTGCAGGTTATAGGCTTGCTGGAAGAGGTAGGTCTTCAGGTTCTTTTTGAAGGTTTCGATGGTAGGTGAGAGTCTGATATGTTGGGGTAGAGGGTTCCAGAGTAGGGGTGATACGCGAGAGAAATCTTGTATACGATTGTGGGAAGAGGAGATAAGAGGGGAGAAGAGAAGGAGGTCTTGTGAGGATCGGAGGTTGCATGTAGGTAAGTACCGGGAGATGAGGTCACAGATGTATGGAGGAGACAGGTTGTGGATGGCTTTGTATGTCATGGTTAGGTTTTTGTACTGGAGTCTCTGGGCAATGGGGAGCCAGTGAAGGGATTGACAAAGGGGAGAAGCTGGGGAATAGCGAGGGGGACAGGTGGATTAGTCGAGCAGCAGAGTTTAGAATAGATTGGAGGGGTGAGAGAGTGTTAGAGGGGATGCCACAGAGCAGGAGGTTGCAGTAGTCAAGGCGAGAGATGATGAGGGCATGCACTAGGTTTTTTGCAGATTCTTGGTTGAGGAATGTACGGATTTGTGAAATATTTTTGAGTTGAAGTCGGCAGGAAGTGGAAAGGGCTTGGATATGTGGTTTGAAGGAGAGATCAGCATCAAGGATTACCCCGAGGCAGCGAGCTTGTGGGACTGGGGAGAGTGGGCAGCCATTTACTGTAATGGATAGGTTCGTTGGGGGGGTCACGTGATATGGGGGAAAGATGATGAATTCTGTTTTGTCCATGTTAAGTGTCAGAAATCTAGCGGAGAAGAAGGATGAAACAGTGGACAGACATTGAGGGATTCTGGTTAGTGGGGATGTGATATCTGGTTCAGAGATGTAGATCTGTGTGTCATCAGCATAGAGATGATACTGAAAGCCATGAGATTCTATGAGCTGTCCCAGGCCAAAAGTGTAAATGGAGAAGAGCAGGGGCCCTAGGACTGCACCTTGTGGGACTCCGACAGATAGGGGGCGAGGTGAGGAGGTGGTGTGTAAGTGGGAGACGCTGAATGTCCGGTCTGTTAGGTATGATGAGATCCAGGATAGGGCCAAGTCTGTGATGCCAAGTGATGAGAGGGTCTGTAATAATAGGGAATGGTCCACTGTGTCAAAGGCAGCCGACAGGTCCAGGAGGAGGAGGATAGAGTAGTGTCGCTTGCTCTTGGCAAGTAAGAGGTCATTGGTGACCTTATTTAGGGCAGTTTCAGTGGAGTGGTGTGACCGGAAGCTAGATTTTAAGCGGTCAAAGAGGGAGCAAGAAGAGAGATGGGAGGATAGTTCAAGGTAGACGTGTTGTTCCAGCAGTTTGGAGGCATAGGGAAGAAGTGATATAGGGCGATAACTAAATACAGAGGATGGGTCAAGAGAGGGCTTTTTGAGGATAGGTGTGATGGAGGCATGTTTAAAGCTTGAGGGGAAAACACCAGTTGTTAGTGATAGGTTGAAGAGATGGGTTAGGGTTGGGATGAAGACTGTGGTGAGGTTTGTGATGAAGTGGGATGGGATCGGGTCAAGTGCACAGGTGGTGAGATGTGATCTTGAGAGTAGAGTGGAGAGTCGATCTTCTGTAATGGTGGAGAAGTTGGTTTTGGAGGTGGAGGGCTGGGAAGTCAGGAAGAAGGACTCTGAGGGTTGTTGACCAAAACTGTCTCTGATGTTATCAATCTTCTGCTTGTAAAATGAGGCAAAGTCTTCAGCTGAGATAAGTGGTGAGGGAGGAGGTGCTGGGGGATGGAGGAGAGAATTGATGGTGTTGAATAACTGTTTAGAGTTGTGAGACAGGGAGGATATGAGAGATGAGAAGTAGGTTTGTTTAGCTGTGGCGAGTGTGGTCTTGAAAGTAGTGAGGGACTGTTTGAATGCGATGTAGTGCTCGTTGGAGTGGGATCTTTTCCATCTGCGCTCAGCAGCCCTGGAAACTCGCCTCAGTTCTTTGGTCAGGCTGGTGTGCCAGGGCTGTCTGTTGATTTTGCGAGCTTTGGTATGTGTAAGTGGGGCAGCAGATTCCAAAGCTACAGCTATTGTGGTGTTATATAGAACGGCAGCGTCATCCACATTGTGTAAGGAACTTATATCTGTGAGAGGGAGGAGGGATTCAGAGAATGAGTGTAGGTCAGTGTGTTTAAGATTTCTGCGAGGGTGTGAAATTTTGTGAGGTGGGGATTGTAGACATGGAGTGGAGAGGGAAGAGAATGTGAGAAGGTTGTGGTCAGAGAGAGGAAGAGGTGATTTAGAGAGCTTAGATAGAGAGCAGAGGTGGGTGAAGATGAGGTCCAGTGTGTGGCCATCTTTGTGGGTGGCTGTAGAAGACCATTGAGTGAGGCCGAAGGAGGAAGTGAGAGATAGAAGTTTAGTGGCAGCTGAGAGGGAAGTGTCAATGGGGATGTTGAAGTCGCCCATGATGATAGTAGGGATGTCCGCGGAAAGGAAATGAAGTAGCCAGGTGGTGAAGTGGTCAAAGAAGGTGGTGGCTGGCCCTGGGGGGTGGTAGATGACAGCCAGTTGGAGATTAGAGGGGGAGTAGATGCGCAGAGAGTGCACCTCAAAGGAAGGGAGGGTAACAGAGGATGGCACTGGGATTGGGGTGAAGGAGCAGGTATCTGACAGGAGAAAACCAACTCCTCCGCCATGTTTGCTGCTGGGGCGGGGGGTGTGAGAAAGGTGGAAGCCACCATACGAAAGTGCAACAGGAGAGGCTGTGTCAGAAGGGGTGAGCCAGGTTTCAGTGATGGCGAGGAAGGAAAGTTTGGAAGTAACAAAAAGATCATGGATGTAGGAAAGCTTGTTGCAGACAGAGCGAGCGTTCCACAGAGCTCCTGTTATTGGGACTGGGGAAGCAGGGGCTGGGTGAATGGGTATAAGGTTAGAGAGGTTATGGAAGGTTGTGATAGAGCGTGGATGGGAGGTAGAAATGACTGTGGGAATGTGGTGAGGAGGACCAGGATTTGGAGAGATATCACCAGCAGTGAGAAGGAGCAGAGAAAGTCTTAGCAGGTGGGAGCAGAAGAGGGCATGAAGGGGCTGTCTGTGTTTGGAGACAGAGGATTGTATGTTAAGGAAGAGTTTTGAGGAGGAGGTGAGGTGGATGGGGAGGATTGAAGAGGAGATGAACAGTTCCTTACTTGGTGTAGGGATCGGGGGAGTGAGCAGAAAGTGAAGGATTATAGGGATGAAAGTGAAAACAAATAGAAACATTGTTTACAGTGACTGGCCAGTTACCTTCAGTTTACTTCTGGTTCAATTCTGGTTTTAATTCTAAAATTAATCTTCACACTTCTAGGACACACTTATAGGAATCACACAGCAGACTAAAGTCATTGCAGACTTGAGCTATGCAATATATGTAAAACTAAGTGCGTTCAGGTGTGAAGCAGAGAGGAGTGGTCTCTGTTCATCATGGTCAGAGAATTAAGAGTGGACCAGATGCATACAATCAATCCAAAGTAAACAAGGTCATAAATAACACTGGGGTAAGCTGGGGTTAGCTGAAACGCATACCATGAGAATGCTAGGAGCAGAGGAAAGTCTGTGTGCAAAGCTGGGTGATGTACTATGTGCACTTCATAGACAGACAGCAGGAGAGCAGGAGAGCTGGGTGGATGAACATACCATGAGAATGCTAGGAGCAGAGGAAAGTCTGTGTACAAAGCTGGGTGATGTACTATGTGCACTTCATAGACAGACAGCAGGAGAGCAGGAGAGCTGGGTGGATGAACATAGCTGTAGGAAGAATAGACATGCTGGTTAGAGTGCGATGGTGGCAGGTAGCAGGGCACAGTCTGTATACATCTATCTGGTTTTAATTCTAAAATTAATCTTCACACTTCTAGGACACACTTATTATATTATAATCTGGCTTTATTGTAAAATACATGAAGAAATGATTGATAGAAGAACAAACTATCAAATTGAAGAGCTAAAGACATATTCTTTCCCACTTCAAGGACTTGTATGTGCCAAGAAAATAGTTATTAGAGAAAATGTAAGCGCATACATGTTGTTTAAGAATACCCTTGCCAGCCAGGCCTCCGTGGTAACAGCCAAGAGGCGCCTCTTATTCCGACTGTTCAATCCCTTTCATACATCTAAAAGGCAAGTAACTAGTCAATATTTGGCTGTACAAAAAAAAATAAAACATAAGTATACTTGTACTTACCAATTTCAGGGACTTTTAATGGTTGTATTGTTGTAGCTTATTCACCCAATATCAAAAATGAATTTGATTTTAAACTCCAGTTCATATGTGTCTATTAGGCATCTTAAAAGTTTATCAGCCCCATTTTCCTCACTATGCATAGAAAATTCCCTATCCACAGGATAGAGAGTTACTTACTGTTCACAAGTGGCCTGACTACTTGGACCCTCTGCAATCCTGAGATTAGGGCTCTAGAACCCTGAGAATGGAGATCTGCAGCCCTGGCCTAAATGGATTTTATTACGTCTTAATAATGTCTCCGGCAATTAACAAAGCTTCTTATGGCTCCCAGAATCTTTAGGGTATTGCATTCGGTAGTCTGTTTTCACTTCTTATTACTCAAAAATGCTGTCACTTATGATTTGATGAGATTCATATTTCTTGTAGCTTAAACACAAGTTAAAAACATCCGATTTTACGACTGCAGAATAATTAGAACCCAAGTGCAATAGAGGAAATATTTTTGACAAATGATGAATATTGTTTGACACTGTAAAGCAGTCTGAATTTCTTTCTTTTTGCTGACACAGTTTAAGTGTGCAGCCTATAAAAAAAATAGTTCACGATAGACATATTCCTTCCTGACACTTACTGATATGACGGCTACATGAGTTAGTAATAATGTATAGGGTGGAACCTAATTTTCTTTCAAGGTAAGGAAATGTCACTGATAATGTTTCCAAACTTACTAAAAGTTATGAGTCACATGCCAGTACTTCAACATTTAATATTGTTTCAACTTTTTTCCACAGTCACCATTTTCAAAATTTTTACAAATGTATCATTTAGATTGTTGTATATTAGCAGATGATTTGGGTTATAAGTGTTGTCTTTGCCCATCTAAAACCTCAAAACTAAATTGGCTAATGATTTTTAACCGGTAGCCTGAGATTTTCAAATATAACCCCTTCCCGACCTTTGACGCCACGTAGGCGTCATGAAAGTCGGTGCCAATCCGACCCATGACGCCTATGTGGCGTCATGGAAAGATCGCGTCCCTGCAGATCGGGTGAAAGGGTTAACTCCCATTTCACCCGATCTGCAGGGACAGGGGGAGTGGTAGTTTAGCCCAGGGGGGGGTGGCTTCACCCCCTCGTGGCTACGATCGCTCTGATTGGCTGTTGAAAGTGAAACTGCCAATCAGAGCGATTTGTAATATTTCACCTATTATAACGGGTGAA
The DNA here is from genome assembly GCF_032444005.1 of Ranitomeya imitator. Taxonomy (NCBI): domain Eukaryota; kingdom Metazoa; phylum Chordata; class Amphibia; order Anura; family Dendrobatidae; genus Ranitomeya; species Ranitomeya imitator. Next base: position 322,364,027 of record NC_091286.1, on the reverse strand, counting down.
ATATTACACTCCAGCCATGGCCGATGCTGCAATATCATCGGCCATGGCTGGAAATACTAATGTGCCCCCACCCCACCCCACCGATCGCCCCCCAGCCCCCGATCTGTCTGGTACACTGCTCCGGCTCCCCTCTGTCCTGTGCTCCGCTCCCCCCCGTGCTCTTGTCCGCTCCCCCGTGCTTCAATCACCCCCCCGGTGCTCCGATCACCCCCCCTGCACTCCGATCCACCCCCCTCCGTGCTCCGTTCCACCCCCCCGTGCTCCGTTCCACCCCCCCCGTGCTCCGTTCTACCCCCCGTGCTCCGTTCCACCCCTCCCGCGCTCCGATTCACCCCCCATGCTCCGATCCCCCCCCGTGCTCCCTCCCCCACCCTATCATACTTACCGATCCTGCCGGGGTCCGTCCGTCTTCTCCCCGGGCGCCGCCATCTTCCAAAATGGCGGGCGCATGCGCAGTGCGCCCGCCGAATCTGCCGGCCGGCAGATTCGTTCCAAAGTGTATTTTGATCACTGAGATATAATCTATCTCAGTGATCAAAATAAAAAAAATAATAAATGACCCCCCCCCCCTTTGTCACCCCCATAGGTAGGGACAATAAAAAAATAAAGAATTTTTTTTTTCCACTAATGTTAGAATAGGGTTAGGGGTAGGGGTAGGGTTAGGGTTAGGGCTAGGGTTAGGGTTAGGGGTAGGGGTAGGGGTAGGGTTAGGGGTAGGGTTAGGGTTAGGGCTAGGGTTAGGGCTAGGGTTAGGGGTAGGGTTAGGGCTAGGGTTAGGGGTAGGGTTAGGGCTAGGGTTAGGGGTAGGGTTAGGGTTAGGGGTAGGGGTAGGGTTAGGGGTAGGGTTAGGGGTAGGGTTAGGGTTTCGGTATGTGCACACGTATTCTGGTCCTCTGCGGATTTTTCCGCTGCGGATTTGATAAATCCGCAGTGCTAAACCGCTGCGGATTTATGGCGGATTTACCGCGTTTTTTCTGCACATTTCACTGCGGTTTTACAACTGCGATTTTCTATTTGAGCAGTTGTAAAACCGCTGCGTACAGCGATTTTTGTTTCCCATAGGTTTACATTGAACTGTAAACTCATGGGAAACTGCTGCGGATCCGCAGCGTTTTCCGCAGCGTGTGCACATACCTTTAGAATTAGGCCATGTGCACACGGTGCGGATTTGGCTGCGGATCCGCAGTGGATTGGCCGCTGCGGATTCGCAGCAGTGTTCAATCAGGTTTACAGTACCATGTAAACATATGGAAACCAAATCCGCTGTGCCCATGGTGTGGAAAATACCGCGCGGAAACGCTGCGTTGTATTTTCCGCAGCATGTCAATTCTTTGTGCGGATTCCGCAGCGTTTTACACTTGTTCCTCAATAGGAATCCGCAGGTGAAATCCGCACAAAAAACACTGGAAATCCGCGGAAAATCCGCAGGTAAAATGCAGTGCCTTTTACCTGCAGATTTTAAAAAAATGATGCTGAAAAATCTCACACGAATCCGCAACGTGGGCACATAACCTTAGGGTTAGGGTTGGAATTAGGGTTGTGGTTAGGGGTGTGTTGTGGTTAGGGTTGTGATTAGGGTTATGGCTACAGTTGGGATTAGGGTTAGGGGTGTGCTGGGGTTAGGGTTAGGGTTAGGGCTGTGATTAGGGTTATGGCTACAGTTGGAATTAGGGTTGTGGTTAGGGTTAGGGTTAGGGTTGGAATTAGGGTTGTGGTTAGGATTAGGGGTGTGTTGGGGTTAGGGTTGTGGTTAGGGGTGTGTTGGGGTTAGGGTTGTGATTAGGGTTATGGCTACAGTTGGGATTAGGGTTAGGGGTGTGTTGGGGTTAGTGTTGGAGGTAGAATTGAGGGGTTACCACTGTTTAGGCACATCAGGGGTCTCCAAACGCAACATGGCGCCACCATTGATTCCAGCCAATCTCGTATTCAAAAAGTCAAATGGTGCTCCCTCAATTCCGAGCCCTGACGTGTGCCCAAACAGTGGTTTACCCCCACATATGGGGTAGCAGCATACTCAGGATAAACTGCGCAACAATTACTGGGGTCCAATTTCTCCTGTTACCCTTGTGAAAATAAAAAAATGCTTGCTAAAACATCATTTTTGAAGAAAGAAAAATGATTTATTATTTTCACGGCTCTACGTTGTAAACGTCTGTGAAGCACTTGGGGGTTCAAAGTGCTCACCACATATCTAGATAAGTTCCTTGGGGGGTCTAGTTTCTAAAATGGGGTCACTTGTGGGGGGTTTCTACTGTTTAGCCACATCAGGGGCCCGCCCGCAGACTATTCCATCAAAGTCTGCATTTCAAAAGTCACTACTTCCCTTCTGAGCCCCGACGTGTGCCCAAACAGTGGTTTACCTCCACACATGGGGTATCAGCGTACTCAGGAGAAACTGAACAACAACTTTTGGGGTCCAATTTCTCCTGTAACCCTTGGGAAAATAAAAAATTCTGGGCTTAATAATTATTTTTGAGGAAAGAAAACGTATTTATTATTTTCACGGCTCTGCATTATATACTTCTATGAAGCACTTGGGGGTTCAAAGTGCTCACCACACATCTAGATAAGTTCCTTTCGAGGTCTAGTTTCCAAAATGGGGTCACTTGTGGGGGGTTTCTACTGTTTAGCCACATCAGGGGCTCTGCAAACGTAACGTGACACTCGCAGAGCATTCCATCAAAGTCTGCATTTCAAAACGTCACTACTTCAATTCCGAGCCCCAGCATGTGCCCAAACAGTAGTTTACCCCCACATGTGGGGTATCACCGTACTCAGGAGAAACTGGACAACAAATATTGGGGTCAAATTTCTCCTGTTACCCTTGGGAAAATAAAAAATTGCAGGCTAAAAGATAATTTTTGAGAAAATAATTTTTTTTTTAATTTTCATGGCTCTGCGTTATAAACTTCTGTGAAGCACTTGGGGGTTCAAAGTCCTCACCACACATCTAGATTAGTTCCTTTGGGGGTCTAGTTTCCAAAATGGGGTCATTTGTGGGGGATCTCCAATGTTTGGGCACACAGGGGCTCTCCAAATGTGACATGGTGTCCGCTAATGATTGGAGCTAATTTTCCATTTAAAAAGCCAAATGGCATGCCTTCCTTTCCGAGCCCTGCCGTGCGCCCAAACAGTGGTTTACCCCCACATATGGGGTATCAGCGTACTCAGGACTAACTGGACAACAACATTTGGCATCCAATTTCTCCTATTACCCTTGGCAAAATAGGAAATTCCAGGCTAAAAAATCATTTTTGAGGAAAGAAAAATTATTTTTTATTTTCATGGCTCTGCGTTATAAACTTCTGTGATGCACTTGGGGGTTTAAAGTGCTCAATATGCATCTAGATAAGTTCCTTGGGGGGTCTAGTTTCCAAAATGGCATCACTTGTGGGGGAGCTCTAATGTTTAGGCACACAGGGGCTCTCCAAATGAGACATGGTGTCCGCTAACAATTGGAGCTAATTTTCCATTCAAAAAGTCAAATGGCGCGCCTTCCCTTCCGAGCCCTGCCGTGTGCCCAAACAGTGGTTTACCCCCACATATGAGGTATCGGCGTACTCGGGAGAAATTGCCCAACAAATTTTAGGATCCATTTTATCCGGTTGCCCATGTGAAAATGAAAAAATTGAGGCAAAAAAATTTTTTTGTGAAAAAAAAGTACTTTTTCATTTTTACGGATCAATTTGTGAAGCACCTGGGGGTTCAAAGTGCTCACTATGCATCTAGATAAGTTCCTTGGGGTCACTTGTGGGGGAGATCCAATTTTTAGGCACATGGGAGCTCTCCAAACGTGACATGGTGTCCGCTAAATAGTGGAGCCAATTTTTCATTCAAAAAGTCAAATGGCGCTCCTTCCCTTCCAAGCCCTGCCGTGCGCCCAAACAGTGGTTTACCCCCACATATGAGGTATCAGCGTACTCAGGACAAATTGTACAACAACTTTCGTGGTTCAGTTTCTCCTTTTACCATTGGGAAAATAAAAAAATTGTTGCTAAAAGATAATTTTTGTGACTAAAAAGTGAAATGTTCATTTTTTCCTTCCATGTTGCTTCTGCTGCTGTGAAGTACCTGAAGGGTTAATAAACTTCTTGAATGTTGTTTTGAGTACCTTGAGGGGTGCAGTTTTCAGAATGGTGTCACTTTTGGGTATTTTCAGCCATATAGACCCCTTAAACTGACTTCAAATGTGAGGTGGTCCCTAAAAAAAATGGTTTTGTAAATTTCGTTGTAAAAATGAGAAATCGCTGGTCAAATTTTAACCCTTATAACTTCCTAGCAAAAAAAAATTTTGTTTCCAAAATTGTGCTGATGTAAAGTATACATGTGCGAAATATTATTTATTAACTATTTTGTGACACATAACTCTCTGGTTTAACAGAATAAAAATTCAAAATGTGAAAATTGCGACATTTTCAAAATTTTCGCCAAGTTTCCATTTTTATCACAAATAAACGCAGAATTTATTGACCTAAGTTTACCACTAACATGAAGCCCAATATGTCATTAAAAAACAATCTCAGAACCGCTTGGATCCGTTGAAGCGTTTCTGAGTTATTACCTCATAAAGGGACACTGGTCAGAATTGCAAAAAACGGCAAGGTCTTTAAGGTCAAAATAGGCTGGGTCATGAAGGGGTTAAAAGCTCAATTAGCAAATCATTCTCCCGTGACATCCCATTAGTCAGATTATTTTTTTTTTTATTTTATCATTTTTATTTATTTCATTCTTAGAGTTAGAGTTGGGATTAACTTTAGGATTGGGCTTAGGGTTAGGGCTTTGCTCAAGGCTGGGCAGATTAGGGTTGGGCTTAGGGTCAGGGCTGGGCTTAGTGTTAAGGTTGAGCTTAAGGTTGGGGTTAGGTTTTTTTTAAGTTAAAAAATATGATGACGATATGATGACTAGTGTTGAGTGCAAGTGCTTCACAGAAAGGGAAAGTTTTACTCAGATTAAGACAAAATGTCTTTGGATATGTGAACATCAAGGTTTGTGTCAATCTTTGAATTGATTTTCAGTTAGTTAGGTAAAAACCATGTATATGATCATTATCAAAGGCATGATTCAACTGAAGGTAATAAAAATGGGTATAATGATGCAGGATTAGGTGTCCAATAGTCTGATGGTCACTCTATCGCTGAAAAAATTAAAAAATATTAATAAAAACCAAATTGAGAAAAACATAACAAAACTAAAAGAAAGGGAGCATAGCTCAGGATTTCGTTAAGACCCTTGGGATGTACCGTCTGTAATTTCCATATCCACTTCGAGTTGTGAGAGAATCCTCTTGACGTCACCTTCTCAGTGATCCGCCATGGCACAGTCAATACCAATGACCTTCAGAAGTTTGGGTTTTCATTAGTTATAAGCCATAATCATCAACATTAACAGAGATAAATGCTTGAAATAGATCACTCTGTATGGGATATTTCAGTTTTTGAATTTCTGTTTTTTTTGCTCCCTTTCTTCCCAGAGCCATAACTTTTTTACTTTTTCAGTCAAAATGGCCATGTAAGGGCTTGTTTTTTCAGGACAAGTTGCACATTTGAATGACACCATTGGTTTTAACATATCATGTACTGGAAAAAGGAGAAAAAATCCAAGTGCGGTGAAATTTAAAAAAGTTCAGTGCCACAGTTGTTTTCTTTTCACAATGTTCATTAACTGTTAAAACTGACCAGCCGTTATGATTCTCCAGGTCACTACAAGTTCATAGACACCAGACATGTCTAGGTTCTTTTTTATTTAAGTGGTGATCTCCATTGTAGCATCTCCATTTTTCCTTATCTGGGGCTGGGTGAGGGCTTATTGATATAATTTGGGTGTAGATATGATATTTTGATCGTCTGTTATTGCATTTTATTGCAGTGTAGTGGCGACCAAAAAAACGTAACTCTGGTGTTTTAATTTTTTTTCTTATTATGCCATTTAGCGATTGTTTTTTTTTTTTAATATTGGTAGATCGGTCAATTCTGAACTCGGTGATACCAAATATGTGTACATTTGATTTTTTTGATTGTTTATTTTGAATGGGGCCAAAGAGGGGTGATTTGAACTTTTATATTTTTAATTTTTGCAATATTTTTTTAAAACTTTTTTTTTTACTTATGGCATGTTTCAATAGTCTCCATAAGAGACTAGAAGCTGCAGTACTTCAATCGCATTTGCTACACACAGGCGATGATCATATCGCCTGTGTGTAGCAGAAATGCTCAGTTGCTATGAGCACCAAACATGAGGTGGCACTCATAGCAATCTGGCAATGATAACCATAGAGGTCTGCTGCAGACCTCTGTTTGTCATGCTTGCTGCACCATTATCATGGAGTCTATATTTAACTGTCTACAACCACTACTTTTTCTGCATTTCCTTAACGTCTGGTCAGGACATATTTCCCTGCTCCTTCACCAAATAGCCGCCACAGGTGAGCTAGAATTTCTCCTCTACATTTTACTCAGTTTCCCAGATCCAAGGGGTTGCCCTGGCCTTCACCCTTTAACTACTGTACTTATACATGGGTCCCCGGGCAATGGCCACAGAGTTAGCTGCTTTTTGGTGGCACAAACTGGCAAGAGGGATCGTCATGCAGGATTAAAGACAAAGGTCATGTCAGTGTCAAAATCGTACAGTAAATGGGTGGTCTGAAATGAAACCAAGTTCAAAGAACAGGATCAGAGCTCAGCAGTGTTCACTAAAACAGCAATACTATTGACTGGCAGTGGAGACTATCTATTAGGAGTTTATATAGAACTAGGTGGTTGCCCGATTCTAACGCATCGGGTATTCTAGAATATGTATACATGTATATAACACAGCGATGTGGTATATAACACAGCGATGTGGTATATAACACAGTGACGTGGTATATAGCACAGCCACATAGCATATAGCAGCCACATAGTATATAGTAGCCACATAGTATATAATACAGCCCACGTAACACAGCCACGTAGTATATAGCACAGCAACGTAGTATATAGCAGCCATGTAGTATATAACACAGACCACGTAATATATAGCACAGCCCATGTAATATATAGCACAGCCTACGCAATATATAACACAGGCCACGTAGTATATAACACTGCCCACGCAGTATATAACACTGCCCACACAGTATATAACACAGCCCACGTAGTGTATAGCACAGCCCACGTAACACAGACAGCCACGTAGTATATAGCACAGCCACGTAGTATATAGCAGCCACGTAGTATATAACACAGCCCACATAATATATAACACAGCCCAAGTGATATAAAGCACAGGCCATGCAGTATATAGCACAGGCCACGCAGTATATAACACAGCCCTCGTAGTATAAAGCAGCCACGTAGTATATAACACAGCCCACATAATATATAGCACAACTCACATAATATATAGCACAGCCCATGCAGTATATAACACAGGCCATGCAGTATTAACACAGCCCATGCAGTATATAACACAGCCCACGCAGTATATAACACTGCCCACATAGTACATAGCAAACAGGCAGTATATAACACAAGCCACGCAGTATATAACACAGCCCACGTAGTATATAATACAGCCCACGCAGTATATAGCACAGCCCACGCAGTATATAACACAGCCCACGCAGTATATAGCACAGCCCAGGCAGTATATAACACAGCCCACACAGTATATAACACAGCCCACGCAGTATATAACACAGCCCACACAGTATATAACAGTGTGGTCACCATATCCCTATTAAAAAAAATTCAAATAAAAAATAGTTATATACTCACCCTCCGGCGTCCAGCAAAGCTGTGCCGATGCGCGTGATGCTGCTGCCAGCTTCCGTTCGCAGTGATGCATTGCGAAATTACCCAGATGACTAAGCGGTCTCGCTAATCTGATTCAATAACTGTATGCTGTCTACAGGCAACCACAACACAATAAAGGGAAGAATATGAGACAATATACCTCACTTGTCTTTTAAAAGATCCTCCCTCTACTGATGCTCTATAATACACAAAACAGATCTGTTGCATTGCTGATGTAAATGAAAGCAGAAGGGCCTGGTAGTTTATAATGGACCCATCTCAGTTTCAATGCGTATGTTTTTTATAATAGAAAATGTATATTTATTTAAAAACTGACACATAACAAAACCTAGAAATGCAACATAATAATCAACATAGCCTATGCTTTTGCTTGCAACAGAGATATTTAGATCAGTTTGGGGCATAAATTACATTTGTTTTATCCTCAAATGGAACAAGCATAAATACTAACCACATGCGTGAAAACAGCATACATACACTGGCATGTGAAAGTTTGGGCACCCCTGGTCAAAATTACTCTTATTGTAAACACTTAAGCAAGTTGAAGATTAAATGATCTCTAAAAGGACTAAAGTTAAAGCTGACACATTTACTTTGTATTTTAGGAAATATACATACAGTATATACAGCTCTGACAAAAATTAATAGACCAATGCAAAATGTTCAGTTTGTCTGATATTTCTTTTTATAGGTATATTTTTGAGTAAAATGTAAATTGTTCATTTATTCTATAATCTTCTGACAACATGTCTCCAAATTTTCAAGCAATAAATTTTATATTTTTTTCTGAAAAGGAGAAAGGGTCAAAAAACTTTTAAAGAAAAACAGTGCTTTCAGACCTCAAATAATGCAAAGAAAACAAGTTCATAATCATTTAGAAACAACAATACTAATGTTTTAACTAGGAAGACTTCAGAAATCAATATTTTGTGAAATAACCATGATTTTTAATCACAGATTTCATGCGTCTTGGCATGCTTTCCATCAGTGTTTCACACCGCTTCTGGCTCAAAAATGTAAGCAGTTCTTCTTTGTTTGATGGCTTGTAACTATCCATCATCCTCTTGATTACATTCCAAAGGTTTTCAATGTGGTTCAGGTCTGGAGATTGGGCTGCCCATGACAGGGTTTTGATGTGGTGGTCTCTTAATTTTTGCCAGAGCTATATATTGTAATTTTTTACATTTTAAAAATTACAAAAAGGAAAATGCGCCAATGCAAAAGTTTGAGCAGCCTGCATTGTTATACCCCCTTTGTCAAGTATAACAGCTTGTAAATGCTTTTTGTAGCCAGGCAAAAAACTTTGATTTTTGAGGGAAACTTTTCATGTTTGAGGGATTTTCATCCATTCTTCCTTGGAAAATTCTTCCATTTCTGTGAGATTCTTGGGTCGTGTTACATGCACTACTATTTTAAAGTCTAGCCACAGATTTTCAATGATGTTCAGATCAGCGACTGTGAGGGCCATTGTAAAACTTTCCAGTTAGCGCATTTTGAAGTAGTCTATTGTGGATTTTGACTTGTGCTTAGTATCAATATCCATTTGTAGAAGCCATCCAATTTTCATCTTCAGCTATTTTACAGATGGTGTTATGTTTGCATCAAGAATTTGTTGAAATTTTATTGAATCCATTCTTCCCTCTACCGGTGAAATGTTCCCCGTGCCATTGACTGCAACACAACCCAAAGCATGAATGATCCACCACCATGCTTAAAGAGGTTGTCCACTACTTTTACATTGACTTCCCTATGCTTATGATAGGTCATCAATGTTTGATTGGCTGGGGTCCGGCACCCCCGCCGATCATCTGTTATTGATATAGGCAGTGGCCGCCGTATGGATGCGCTTATTTGCCGAGCTGCTTTGTCTATTTGTAGTGGCCACTGCAGGGTACTGCACATCTACCTCCTATTCAAATCAATTGTAGGCAGATGTGCAGTACCTTGCAGCGGCCACTATAAGTAGGCGGAGAAGCTCAGCAAGTGAGTACATCTGTCCATCAGCCACTGCTACCGAAAACAGCTGATCGGCGGAGGTACAGGATGCCGGACCCCGACCAGTCAAACATTGATGGCCTATCCTAAGGATAGGCGACCAACGTAAAAGTAGTGAGCAACCTCTTTAATGGCTGGCAAGATGCTCTTTTGCTGAAATTCTGTGCCCTTTCTTCATCACACATACCTTTGATCATTGTGGCGATAGACTTCAATTTTAATCTCATCGGTCCATAGGACTTGTTGCCAAAATGCATCAGGCTTGTTTAAATGTTCTTTTGCATACCTGTACCTCTGAATTTTATGGTGAGGACTAGTGATAAGCGAACATACTCGTTACTCGAGATTTCTCGAGCATGCTCGGGGGTCCTCTGAGTATTTTTTAGTGCTCGGAGATTTAGTTTTCCTCACCTCAGCTGAATGATTTACAGCTACTAGCCTGCTTGATTACATGTGGGGATTCCCTAGCAACCAGGCAACCCCCACATGTATTTATGCTGGCTAAAAGATGTAAATCATTCAGATGCGGCAAGAAAAACTAAATCTCCGAGCACTAAAAAATACTCGGAGGACCCCCGAGCATACTCGAGTAACGAGTATATTCGCTCATCACTAGTGAGGACACAAGAGAGGTTTTTTTCTGATAACTCTTCCACGAAGGTCATATTTGTGCAGGTGTCTCTGAAAGGATTTTTGCAGTCAAGAAATGGTTCTAATTTGCTTCTCTAGCAATTCTACAAACAGCTCTCACTAAAATTCTGGTTGGTCTTCCAGACCTTATCTTGACCTCCACTGTTCCTGTTAACTGCCATTTCTGAATTACATTTCGAACTTAGGAAAGGGTAACTTGAAAATACTTTGCTATATTCTTATAGCTTTCTCTTGCTTTGTGGGCCTCCATCATTTTAATTTTCAGAGTGCTAGGCAGTAACCTAGAAGAACCCATGACTGCCGTTTTTTGGTACAATGATAGAGGAGGCTGGGTTTTTATAAAGCCAGGAAATTTGCATCAATTGGCCTTTCATAATGATGATATTGAACAAGCCATAACCCTCTTACCCCAAGGTGTCATCATTCCCACCCCCCTTCCCCTCCTCCCCATTCTTCCCCCCCCCCCTTTTTACTTGCTATACTTTATATATGCTTTCTCCCTTTTCTTTTCTTTTTTAACTGGATTGGTAATAGTTTAGTATAACTCTTCTATTCAGAGGAGAAAAATGGTATCAGCCCCTTATTATTGGTACCTAAACTTATGAAAGTTTAATCTCAGAGCCTTCTTACCTAGCTCTTTATACCTCATCTATATGTTGTGATGACCATACCATATGTTACTTCTGTTATAAAGCTGTTTGTTAAATTTAAAATTCTTAATAAAAAGAACATTGAAAGAAAGAAAGAACAAGCCATAACCCTAACATGACATTTAATCATTTTACGACCTTGCTCTTAGTGCATACGCTTTACTCCTTAGTAATGTGAAAAAATGCTTTTCTGAGCCTCCACCTTCTAGTTGAGGGAACATTTTTGGAGACCAAAAGAGCTGGTGGGTTCTATTAGTATATGATCCAGTGCCTTGTTGTGGGTTGTCAGATGGTTTTAGTGCTTGCTCATCACTTGTTGGCACCCTTGAAATTGTTCCTGAAAATGAAGTACTTCTCCCAGAAAATTATTGCAATTACACGTTTTGTTATACACATGTTTATTTCTTTTGTGTGTATTGGAATAACACAAAAAAGAACAAAAGGCAAATTGGATATAACTTTACATTTTACCCCTAAAATGAGCCAGACAAAATTTTTTGCCACCTTTCCAAAAATGTGGGTAAACGATTTCGTTTTAAACATGCAATGCTTGTTCAAGCTTACCTGTGACAAAGAAACCGATGTGGGCTATATGAAAATCACATCTGAAACCAGATGAAAAGGAGAGAAGTTCACTCAGTCTTTGCATAGTGTGCCACAGTAAGCATGGGAAACTGAAACAGAAGAAGAGAACTGTTTAAGGTCTTGAGAACCAATTTTCTTAACAATATCAACAATCTCAAGTCCACCTCCAGAGATCTTGATGTTCCTTTGTCAACGGTTTGCAACATAATCAAGAAGTCTTCAACCGTGGCACTGTAACTAATCTCCCTGACTGTGCACGGCATAGAAAAACTGATGAAAGGTTGCAATGCAGGATAATCCAGTTGGATCAGGGTACATCAGTGTCAGCGCAAACTATCCACCGACATTTGAATGAAATGACACGTTATGCCAGAGACCCAGGAGGATCCCACTGTTCACACAGAGACAAAAAACTAGACTGCAGTTTGCCAAAATATATGTAAGCTAAAATCTTTCTGAGAGAGCGTCTTGTGGACAGAAGAGACCAAGATAGAGATTTTTAGTAAAGCATATCATTCTACTGTTCATCCAAAGTGGAATGAGGCCTACAAAAAAAATAACACAGTACCTACAGGTTAATATGGTGGAGGATCAAAGATATTTGGGGTTGTTTTGCTGCTTCTGACACTTGGTACCTTAACTGTGTGCAAGGCATCATGAAATCTGAAGATTACCAAACGATTTTGACTCGCAATGTAGCGCTCAGTGTCAGAAAGCTGGGTTTGCATCCTGGGTCATGAGTCTTCCAGCAGGACAATGACCCCAAGCATATTTCAAGAAGCACCCAGAAATGTATGGAAATAAAGCGCGGGAGAGTTCTGAAGTGGCCAACAATGAGTCTGGATCTAAATCACCCCATTGAACTCATGAAGAGAATTCATAAAATTGCTGTTGAAAAAAGGCACCCTTCAAGTATGAGAGACCTGAAGCAGTTTTCAAAAGAAGAGAAGTCCAAAATTCAAGTTGAGAGGTGTAATAAGCCTGTTAATAGTTATAGGAAGTGATTGATTTCAGTTATTTATTCCAAAAATGGGGTGCAACCAAATATTAAAATTGAGGGTGCCAACAATTTTGTCCAGTCCATTTTTGGGGTTTAGTGCGAAATTATGTCCAATTTGCCTTTTTTCCTCTGTTATTTTGCACACTATATATATATATATATATATATATATATATATATATATATATACAAAAGAAATAAACATGGATTTAACAAAACATATGTCATTGCAATTTTCGTGGAGAAATACTTAATTTTCTCAAACATTTTCAAGGGTGCGTACACTTTCAACCATGACAGTATCTGGAAGCATGAGTCAGCTTGTTTGCATCAAAAAGTCACTTGTCTAAGGCTGTGTGCACACGATGCAGATTTGGTGCAGAAAAATCTGCTGCAGTTCTGCACTAAATCTGCATCTCCTGGCAGAATCTGCAGGTGCGTTTTTGGTGCGTTTTTGGTGCGTTTTTGATGCGTTTTTTATGCGTTTTTGATGCGTTTTTTGAGCACAAATCTGCACAAAAAACGCATCAAAAACGCACCAAAAACGCATCAAAAACGCACCAAAAACGCATCAAAAACGCACCTGGAGATTTCTATAAGGGGTGCAGAAACGCTGCAGAACTGCACAAAAGAAGTGACATGCACTTCTTTGAAATCTGCAGCGTTTCTGCGCAGATTTTTCTGCACCATGTGCACAGCTTTTTTTTTTCACATTGATTTACATTGTACTGTGATCACAGTGCAGTTCTGCAGCGTTTCTGCTGCAGAAAAATCTGCTGCAGTTCTGCACTAAATCTGCATCGTGTGCACATACCCTAACACTATGCATTTTTGTTGAATTGGACTTTCTGTTCATAAGCATACTTCCACATGCTAATCATTTAATCTCATAAAAGGATTAAAGGATTATGGAAAACGGAGCAACAATCCATAATGATGTATGATACAAATCTAAATTAGCTGTAGCACTGATTATTATGAAGATGAAAAAGCTAATTATTAGTTTGAAAATTTGAAAAGCCATGTCTAAAGCGGAACAAAATATTAAATTTTTATCCTATGGAAAGAAGCACAATCTGGCTGCATGCTTACAGAATGGACACGGTAGGGGTAGGCTTAGCACTGTGCAATAATGCTAATGACTGATGTGTTCTATACTTGATACAGATTAGAGAAGAGTAGTACAAATATTTACAGAGCACTACTCATTTTCTTGTGATAAGAATATGAAACATTTCAAAAGACACCAATTATATAATATACATAGTTTTTACACCAGTAGTACAACTTTTTGGAATAAAACAAACCAGATATGTCACTCTAAGCATGGATCACCAAGCTACTTTTGACACATCAATATCACTGGAGAAGGACATCATGGTCGAAAGAATAGAAGGAACAAAGTTAAGGTACCTTCACACTCAGCGACGCTGCAGCGATACCGACAACGATGTCGATCGCTGCAGCGTCGCTGTTTGGTCGCTGGAGAGCTGTCACACAGACAGCTCTCCAGCGACCAACAATGCCGGTAACCAGGGTAAACATTGGGTTACTAAGCGCAGGGCCGCGCTTAGTAACCCGATGTTTACCCTGGTTACCAACGTAAAAGTAAAAAAAAAAAAACACTACATACTTACCTTCCGGTGTCTGTCCCCCGGCGCTGTGCTTTCCTGCACTGACTGTGAGCACAGCGGCCGGAAAGCAGAGCAGTGACGTCACCGCTGTGCTTTCTGTCTGGCCAGCGCTCACAGCCAGTGCAGAGAAGCACAGCGCCGGGGACAGACAGTGGAAGGTAAGTATGTAGTGTTTTTTTTTTTTTAACTTTTACGCTGGTAACCAGGGTAAACATCGGGTTACTAAGTGTGGCCTGTTATGAACTGGTGGTTTAGGAGCAACATGGGACGAGCTCTGAAGGAGGTGGTACCTGTACTGACCGCAGTCCCTAAGCTCAACACAACACTAGAAGTAGCCGTGGGATGCTCCTGTCACTCCCTAGGCATCTCGTCACAGCCTGAGAACTAACTACCCCTAAAGATAGAAACAGGAAAACTATCTTGCCTCAGAGAAAATCCCCCAAAGGATAGATAGCCCCCCACAAGTAATGACTGTGAGTGGAGAGGGAAAAGACATACACAGAATGAAACCAGGATGTAGCGCAGGAGGCCAGTCTAGCTAGATAGATAGGGCAGGATAGAATACTGTGCGGTCAGTATTAAAAACTACAAAAATCCACACAGAGTTTACAAAAATCTCCACACCTGACTAAAGGTGTGGAGGGTAAATCTGCTTCCCAGAGCTTCCAGCTTAACTGAATTAATCCATACTGACAAGCTGGACAAAACATAGAAAGCACAGAACGAATAAGTCCACAACCTGTGGACAGAAAAGAGCAAGCAAGGATTTAACTTTGCTGAACTGGTCAGGATCTTAGGGAAATCCAAGAGAGATGTGAATCCAACCAGGAACCATTGGCAAGTGGCACTGGCTGAAGGGAAGAGCCAGGCATAAATAGCCGAGCAGAAAGACAATCAGTGGAAGCAGCTGCAGACTGCTAAATCCAAGGAGCAGCCATACCACTTAAAACCACCGGAGGGAGCCCAAGAGCAGAACTCACAAAAGTGCCACTTACAATCACCGGAGGGAGCCCAAGAGCGGAATTCACAACAGCGGCCCTGCGCTTAGTAACCCGATGTTTATCCTGGTTACCAGTGAAGACATCGCTGAATCGGCGTCACACACGCCGATTCAGCGATGTCTGCAGGGAGTCCAGCGACGAAATAAAATGCTGGACTTTCTGCAGCGACCAACGACATCACAGCAGGATCTTGATCGCTGCTGCCTGTCAAACTGAACGATATCGCTAGCCAGGACGCTGCAACGTCACAGATCGCTAGCGATATCGATCAGTGTGACGGTACCTTTAAGAGGAAGACCAGGAACTCAATAGGTTGATACTATCAAGATAACGGCAGAGAAGACAATGGTGGACCTATCTAGTCTTGCACAAAATCCAACTTCCTATAGAGCGTTTATCCATCAAGTCGCCAAGTGTCAAGATCGAGCGGAAGGCCGTTAGTAATAATAGTACAACTTTGCACTGCATGTTTTTTCATGGCTGGTAGGATAAGTAAAACACCTAGGCTTTTTATGCAAAATGAAAATGCAGTCTAGGAGTCATCAATAACAACATTAGATATTGTTCTATTAGATCTTGAGTCATCATGGCATTTATTTAACTGAGGCAAAATGTATAACTGTAAGAGCATTTTGGTTGGATCATTTATTTAGCTCCCTTACTATACCCGTAAAAAGATAATAATCTCTCTTTCATATCTTTAAAATATACCAGATTATTGTCAAATGTAATTCCTGTAACACAAATTGCATCTTGCCTTTACTATTCTACAATGTATATGTACTGTACATAAAATTTAAAGCTTCGCTCCAGACGTTTCTCTTTTCAGTGCTGCAGTAGTGCTACTAATCTAAGGTCCCTGACTGTAGTCTTATGCTTACCTGCCACCGTCTTCACCTCCGATCATGTGGCACCATCTTGTGACTACAACTTCTGACTGGTCAGAAGTCAGAAGCTAAGTCACAAGATCTCCCAGGTCCAAACTGCTCTACACCAACTGGAACATTGCTCATGGAAGAGAAAGACAGTAGTGGGTTAGTATACAACTAGGTGCAGGGACCATAGATTAGTAGCACCACACCAGTGCTGCAAAAAAAAATGATAAAGTGGTGCTTTCATATGTAACATTTCTACATCAATGAATAATATATCTTTCTAGAATGTCTGCTTGCCATGTCAAACCATAAGCTAATACAACTGTGAGTAGAGTTATGCCAATATTTTAAATTTTGTGAGTGGCACCCAATGACCTGATGTCGTAAGAAAACTCTACTATCTAAAGAACAGTGCACAAAACTGCAGATGCAAAAAAAAGACAAACAAAAATGCATATAGACCCTGATTCATCAAAGCGATTACGCCAGAAATCTGGTGTAAAAGGCTTTTTAAAGTCACAAATCTTTGCTCAACACAAAATGTTGCCGACTTGGCGATATCACACAAGCTCTGACAAAATGGGTGGTATTAGGGAAGAACGACTGCCCATCTATTTCATGAAGACCTGTGACGAACTTTACACCACAAGTCTTACTGACATGAACAACCATTTTATCTACAGTATATTCTAGCTAAGAAACCTTTCTCTCAATAAATGTAATATAACGTTCCTAAAAACCTTCAACCAACCTAAATCCTTCTATTATATAGGAAAGCTAACAATAATCCAAAATACTTTGTCGCACACGCTTAAAAGACAAAATATTCACCTTTTTGCTATTTTTTTGTGGTTTTTCAGATACTTTAATGCCTTTTTGGGAAGATGAAAAAAGGTTTCAAGTTTCCTATCTTACATTACTTCAGAGAATGACAGTGGTGAATCAAATAACATAATTTATGGACCCTATAAACACATGTAACTGATGATGCCAGTGTGGATGAGTATGAGGTACAGGATGTGTATGAGGCCTATTTTTACAATGCTATTATGAGGCCCTCCTCTACGTGTCTTCCGGGGTGTTTTGCAGTCCCTCCTTCTAATTCTTTGGCAGCCTTTTCACTTAGCGCAAAGGCTTTGGTAGACTAGGATTCCCACTACCTTACAAATTTAGCAGATTGTGCACAAGGCCCTCCTTTGCAGTATGTCTAATAAAGGTTTATAGGAGTCCCTGCTCCCTTTAATTTTTGGCAGTTCTCTCATTGTCCGCATAAACTTTGTAAGTTTCAGAGTCCTTCCTTCATAAATTAAACACAATGTGTCTAACCTTGTCACACACATTCCACATGCCCAGATAAGGGAGTAAAATGATAAAATTGCATGTACCGGTGACTACTGGTGGGTGCAGTTTTGTTTTCCCCTCTAGTATATCTACTGTAGTCATAGCCGATGGGGAAATATGGTGAGAGTCAGAGATGCATCCAGGAGTCTTCTTCATGCTGCTACCATTCTATTAGAGTGCTGTTTCCATCATTTCAGTGATTTTCCTGGCTTCCCAGCCCAACTGTTAAGGAATTCTGGAAAAAAGCTTCAGTTTCCCATTGACTTCCATTGTACTCAGTACTCGAGTTGAGCCCTTCCGAGCGTCCGACCTTCTCTATTCAAGTACCGAGTACTCGAGCATTTAAGTCCATGTTTATCACTACTAATGACCATTCTTACGTATGTAAACTTGATTGCTCCCTTCTAGCTTAATTTTAATCCACGTGTTTTCCCAAATACAGTATATGTCATGCTATGTATGCAGGATTTTTTTCTTTGCTGTTTGCTTTTTATATCTGTTATCTTGGACTTGACACTTATTTCTATAACGTTACATGCGAGTCACAGTCTCTTTGCAGAGAGATCTTAGATATGTTTTACACACTTGATTAGTGTGGTTTTGTTTCATTTTTCATTCTATTTTTCAGTTCATCTAAGACTTTGTCTCTTGTGATTACTCTATTGAATATTATTCAATTTGTTAGTCTGACTCCGCAAGTTATTGTTTCTCTCATTATACTTATATAATATTATTCACCAAATGTTTTTTTCTATCCCGCTATCAGGTCTGCGAGGTTTACAGCTGATCTTTCAGATTTCTTTACACCCAAAAGAGCAGTCTGGTATCTTATCAGTTCCTACCAGCAATGGCATTTATACGTATCATCTAGCATAAGGTATGTTTTCAGCCAAATCCTTACTTCACAGTCTCGATATAGTTAAGCCCTCAATCTATGATTTCAAAAGACTAAACCCCAACATCAAATGTCACCAAGCACTACAAGACCTTCGTAAATTGAAAGCTGATATAGCTTTTTTACAAGAAAACCATTTTGATTCCATGGCTTCCTTTACATTTTTTAAACATTGGCCCCCCCACCATTTTTTCAGCAAATTTGTTAAAGGAAAAAAAATTACCTCCTCCAAGATGGACCCCCCCATAGGCCACCCCGATGCATGATCATATCATTAACTCAAATCTGAAAATAAAGGTTAAACAACAGCCACAAGATGGATTTCATCAACCAAGGTATCATTTTAATCAGTCAGCATCAACCTGACACTGTCTGTTGGTTACCCAGCACAATTCTGCTGACAGGTTCTCGTTAAGTCCTGCCCTTATTTATTATTATTATTTTAAATGAAAAGCAAAGCCAAAGAAAGAGGAATTTAAATGTTAGGACTGGCGTCCACCATGCAGGTGAAAAACCTGCTGCTAGCAAATAGCAGCGCTATATGGCTTTGGAAGCGAACCCTGTAAAGCCACAGGTCCGCAATACCGCACTAATGAGTGCAAGCAAGGAGTCAGCGAACTCAATCCCAAGACTCAGGGTTGAAGTCTGTACAGACTACTTGCGCACCACACCGCAACTGGATGTGTTAGGTATAGTTAGAGCACCAAAGTGCGAACTGTGCCGTGCTGGCAGACACCACTAAGTACCCGGACGTGGGTTAGGAAGCGCACTACTGGCGCGTGGCGCCGCACTGGTGGTCACAGCAATAGACGCTGATTCGTGTTTAACACGTTGAGTGATTAGTCGGGCGCTAGATAGCAGCCATACTCCTTATGCGAACAGTCATACAATAGGGTAGGGGTATTTAATGAACGACTTGCACTCACAACAAACACATGTATACAAATGTACACTTGCGCATGGCCGTGCGGTCATGCGAAGCTTATATAGCTGCAGTACATTCAGGACCTTCCAATAAAGGACCAATGGGCAGCTGCCACAGAAGTTAGCCCTTTCAGGACCTGCCAGGAGGATCAATGGGAACCACTGCAGCATCTGAGCATGTGACCCTCGATCTCCAACGGGAGATCTCACCCTGGGCATGCTCAGAAGGGAAAAAGCAGGACTTAGTCCCAAAAGCGTCCGCTCGCTGCTGCCCAGCACTGGCTTTAATGGCAATAGCTGGAAAAGCAACAGCAAGGCTAAGCACAGAGTGAGACTGAGCGAGACGCAAGGACCGACGTCTCCGCTGAGCAGGTTGCACTGCGGCAGGGGAAGAATGGGAGACCGCAGCAGAAGTGGGAACTCGACCTCTTACATTAAATTCCCCAAGAATTTAGACAGCAAAAAAGGAAAACAGTATCGGTATTTACCTTCCCAGATCACAAACAGTAATGCAGTTAAAATGTGAATCAAACTCCTCGAACAAAGTTGGAGGCAACACAGGTGCCAAATATTTTTGAGACAACCACTTACAACCTACCAATTCAAGGCGGGGTGATTGCTTAGTAATCAAATTACAGTAAAGCCAAAACCTGAGCCAGACTATAAGCTGGTGTATTTGCAAAGAGAACGTTCATATGATGGCAATTTTCCAGACAAAACCCAGGAAGAAAAATAAATAAATGAACATAGACCCTACAACAAGTAAATAAGTAAATAGTACATGTAAATAACATAGGGTATTTAGCTAACGCTATTTTGATTAAAAAAAAGCAATAAAAATCCATCCCACCACATCAAGGTCCAAACCTGTCTAATATTAACACCTTTCCATGTGTCATATGACGTCAATATGAATAAGGGCAGAGCAGGATAGTGCCCCAAATAAGACAACTATCCATTGGAAGCTATACAGATGGAATAGTTAGCTCAGAAGGAGAGACCATGCCCCATTACTATTTACTCATTTACTTGTAGGGTCTATGCTCATTTGTTTTTTGTTTTTTCTTGGGTTTTGTTAGTAATAAAATTGTAGACACAATATGATTGTATAAAGCTCTGATCACATGCAGGTAGTGCACTAACCTATTAGTGACACCTATATTATTAGATTAGGCAGGCTGCCCAGCACTATATAAGTGCACCCCACAGGGACAGAAACCCTAGTTTACAACATGGATGTGCTTGGCTGCACCCTGAATAGAAATGTAACATGACAAATAATGTACATAATGTACATAATATATATGAAGTATTTCAAGTCTGCAACCCATGTCAAGAAAAAGTAAAGAAAATTAAAAGCATAAGAATTATTATTCTTATGGTTATCTGTAATCTTCCAAGGTTCTTTATGTGACGTTTTGCTAACATTATGTAATATGTATGCTCCAAATTCAAAACAATTTCCTTTTCTGAAGTTATTCTTAGGCCCCATTCACACATTCAGTATTTGGTCAGTATTTTACATCAGTATTTGTAAGTCAAAACCAGGAGTGGGTGATAAATTCAGAAGTGGTGAATTGTTTCTATCATACTTTTCCTTTGATTGTTTTCAACTCTTGATTTTTGGCTTACATACGTATACTGATGTGAAATACTGATCAAATACTGAGAGAATGAACATGGTCTTACAGAAACTATCCTCCTTGTGGGCCTCCACTCTGGTACTTGATGAAGATTTTATGGTGGTGTTCTCTGAGCAAAGGGACCATCACACCCTCACAGTCCACAGACTCCAACATGTCTCATGACTCTCTGCAGCTTTCAGATACTTTATGACCTCTGGCGAGTTGGCAACCCAATTACTCATGTGAAACTTGTTAGAGCAGACATTGTTCCAGTCTCTTGGTTGGACAACAGTGACGTCATGTTTCTATTATTGTTACAGCTTTCCACAAAACCTCCCACCACTGGTGACTAAATGAGTTTCTTTAGATGAACCTAGCTCCACATGTTGAACTTTTGACTTTAAATGCACAATTTTCCCCATCTGATGCTATTCCATGGGTTGTCCACAAAGTGTTTTTCAAGGGCAACTGTATCTCTATTGGTTGCAGTCTACAAAAGTAAAGCTTCCAGGAGTTCACAAAATATGAATGTCAGCTTAACCAATTGGAAAGTTTCATGGGGTTACCGCAACAGGGAGGAGCCAGAAGACCGCAGCGTCTGATTGCTCCTATTCCTGATCTGAGAAGAAGCACTTGTCCTTTTTAATGGTGTTTATTTCTTTTGGCAGAACAGGGGTTAATCAGCCTTGTTGGAAACTCTGAGCTCTCAGCTGATCTCAGTTAGCCACTCCCATCCACTTTATAATCTGGGTCCTTATTCAAACCCATGTCAGAGCTAGCATTTGCTGCATGGCTTAGAAGGAGAGGTGTTATATGAGAAGGAGTTTTGAGGAGTTATCTGTGACTGTTGCATGGTTTGTAAGTGTGGTAATTCCCTTCCCTTCTCTACTTTTTTTCCCCATATTTTGTATGCATAGTGTTGGCTTGTGCAGCCTTGTTTGTCGGGTTGGTATACTGCAGTGTACAGTAGCGCCCGTCTTCCCTGGGTGGGGGAAGTAAACAGATGGAGGGCTAACTCAGGAGTTAAGGCAAAGGTGGCAGCCCTGGCATCTTCACATTGAGAAGTATCCTGGGGAATAGGGCGGGCTATGGCACCCCCTAGTGTTAGGGACAGGGAAGGAGTCCAGGGTCACCCAACAGCTGAGTCATGACACTCAGTTTCATTTACAATTTTTCAAACCCCTTTTGAAACAAAAAGGAATATGAACTCAAATCTTGAAATTATCATGCACTCTAAGTAGAAAACCTAATGTTACACAAGAAAACACTTTTATGAATATGGCTACAAAGCTCTCATTATTAGTAGCCCATCCATTTCATAAAACAACTGCCACCTTGACTCCCAATGCCATTAACCCCTTCATGACCTTGGGATTTTCTGTTTTTCCGTGTTGGTTTTTCGCTCCCCTTCCCAGAGCCATAACTTTTTTATTTTTCTATCAATATGGCCATGTGAGGGCTTATTTTTTGCGAAGCAAGTTGTACTTTTGAACGACATCATTGGTTTTAGCATGTTGTGTACTAGAAAATGGGAAAAAAATTCCAAGAGCGGTGAAATTGCAAAAAAAGTGCAACACCACAATTGTTTTTTGTTTGTTTTTTTTGCTAGGTTCACTAAATGCTAAAACTGACCTGTCATTAGGATTCTCCAGGTCATTAAGAGCTCATAGACACCTAACATGTCTAGGTTATTTTTTATCTAAGTGGTGAAAACAAATTCAAAACTTTGCTAAAAAAAAAAAAAAAATAGTGCCATTTTCCGATACTCGTAGCGTCTCCATTTTTCATTATCTGTGGTCGAGTGGTGCAGATATGTTCTTTTGATCACCCTTTATTGCATTTTAATGCAATATCGCGACGACCAAAAAAATGTAATTCTGGCGTTTCGAATTATTTTTTTTTTGCTACGCCGTTTAGCGATCAGGTTAATCCTTTTTTTAATTGATAGATCGGGTGATTCTGAACGCGGCGATACCAAATGTGTGTAGGCTTGATTTTTTTTTATTGATTTATTTTGAATGGGGCGAAAGGGGGGTGATTTAAAATTTTATATTTTTTTTATTTTTTTCACATTTTTTTAAAACTTTTTTTTTAACTTTTGCCATGCTTCAATAGCCTCCATGGGAGGCTAGAAGCTGGCACCTCTCGATCGGCTCTGCTACATAGCAGCGATCATTAGATCGCTGCTATGCGGCAGAAATGCAGGTGTGCTATGAGCACCGACCACAGGGGTGCGCTCACAGCAGGCCGGCATCAGTAACCATAAAGGTCTCAAGGACCATTCTGATGCATTGCTGACCCCGATCATGTGACGGGGGTGGGCGATGCGTTCATTTCCGGCCACCCGGCCGGAAGCACCAGTTAAATGCCGCTGTCAGCAGCATTTAACTAGTTAATAGCGGCAGGTGAATTGCGATTTCACCCACCGCTATTGTGGGCACATGTCAGCTGTTCAAAACAACTGACATGTCCCGGCTTTGATGCGGGCTCACTGCCGGAGCCCTGCATCAAAGCGCGGTATCTGATCTCAGACGTACTATCCCGTACGAGGTCAGAAAGAGGTTAAGGATAAGATTGGTATGCTTCACTATGACTCTTACCAAGTAGCTAAGATAAGTATTAACAGCGCTCTACTTCACTCCCTCTACTCCCTTACTTCTTACATTTCTATTAGAAATTAACATTTTGATTACCGTATATACTTGAGTATAAGCCGAGAATTTCAGCCCATTTTTTTAGGCTGAAATTGCCCCTCTCGGCTTTTACTCGAGTCATTATCAGGGGTCGGCAGGGGAGGGGGAGCAGCAGCTGTCTAATCATACTTACCTGCTCCTGGCACGGTCCCTGCACGTCCCTGGTTCTCTGGGCACTGACAGCTTCTTCCTGTAATGAGCGGTCACATGGTACCGCTCATTACAGTAATGAATATGGACCCGACTCCACTCCCATAGGGGTGGAGCAGCATATTACTGTAATGAGCGGTACGATGTGACCGCTCAATACAGGAAAAAGCTGTCAGTGAAGCCCTGGGGAGAGCGAGTACAGACATCGCGGGAATTACACCGACACGGGAGGTGAGTATAAGTTTTTTTATTTTATCAGAGCGAAGTGTGGGGAATGAGAAGGAGTTGTCCAAGTAGTGGAAAACTTCTTTATTGTTTGCTTTGATTAAGTCATTCATAAAGACCAGTTGGCCTTTACCCCATTCTATCCAGCTGGATTATTTTGGTTACAAGGTTAACATGTCAAAATCAGAGACCCTACTCATTAATATCCCATCCCTCCTATTGCTTACACTTCAAGCCACCTTCCATTATTCTTGCTACATTTTTCTACTCTACAGAAATAGTTCACTGTACTTTTGCGGAAATGGAAGTGGTTACCTCTCTCCCTGTTGGGATGCATTATCCATATTCACTAAGTATTTGTACTTTTGTAAAATAATGCTATTCAACTTTCTAGAGTGTTTCTTAGATTTGCTCAGTCTGTGTTCCTGGCCTTTGTTTGGAACACCAAATGAAATGAGATACCTAAATACATTCTGAAAGTTTTTTATGTCTTATGTATCCTAACATCTGGACCTACTTTAGCTGCTTGCAATAAGTCGAGATATGAGTTAAAAATTATGGTTAGATCCATCCTTGCTGTTTTAATATGAGGTCAATTCTCTTATGTGTACTCACAAGTTGCTTTAAGCCCATTGAATTTCACAAGGTAAATTACGCGGACTCCTTTCACTTGCCTTTTTTCAATCTAACCTTTTAGTCCTTGACACTAAATTGGAGTATATCACTTTTACAACTTTCTGGATCTGCTGGCTAGGGAACTTTGTTCTTTTTATACATTGAAAAACAAAGAACTTATGTCTGCTTCGGCTTTCTACAGCCATTCATAAGTTAAACATTACAACAATTCTGTATTTTACCCTGAGCTTCCTGTCACCTGAAGGAAAATAAGCTGAAACTCCTTAGATCATGGTGTCATATGAAAGCATTACTGCTTCAACTCAATGTCACCATTCCAGATACATGATAGGGGTGTCACAGGCAGGAACTGTAAAGCATATTTTCTTTGACTGCCCTCAAAAAATATGCTCACTATTGGTCCATGATTCATTCCATACCCTGGTATCTCTTCAATCAAGATATCCCTTTTGAACCGTTAACTTGCCTTAAATTTTCCCTCAAAAGGACCATATCCTTACCAAAGCAAAATGCATCACCAATCTATTTTGGAAGTGAGAAATTCCACCTTGCAGAATGGATTTCCATACTTGTGGCAAATCGTGGAATAATTAAAAAGGTCGCTTCAGACTAGAACAGACAAATTCAACTATAAGGACCTCTGGGATGTTTGTTCTACTGATATGTTGTAGAAGACTTTGATTATCCAGCGTGTCCAGTAGCATGTGAGCAAACTTGCTTAGTTTTTTCCTCAATATTTTTCCATCTTTCATTTCTTTTTCTAACTTCTTAACATGCTGTATGTTTTCGATATTTAATTATATTGAATAGTTTAATATTGCAGATGAATTGTCAAGTTAAGGTGCGTCAGTTACCTCAGTATTTGGAATTTAGGTACCATGATGGGTGCTGATTTTCTTGTGTCTTAATGATTGATCTGGTATTTTGTGGGTTTTCATTTTTCATTTCCATAAAATAAATATTTGTTTTAGTTCTCTTCAATGACCACAGGCACAAAAACATTGTATCCTCAACACAGGAGAGACTATGGGACTTTTCATTTACATAATTGTTTATCCATTAAAAATGATGCCTTTTTTTTACTGATTATTGTAATCAATACATTTTGCTACTTATACATCACTTTGCAAGCGCTGCTTGCAATTATTCAAATCCTTTCCTCATAGTCTCTAGTGTACAGCACTGCTTCTAGTGTCTGATGTTGGATTATTAACTAACGGCAATAATGATTTTATCAGGTAACATCTGAAAATAGTTTGTTCAAGCTTATTACAATTATTTTGCGAGACTAAAATCATTAATCTTCCCAAACACAAAGTAAATTACGCTTTGCACTTTCTTCTAGTGCATCAATTATAACCATGACAGCCATGCAGATACTTTTGGCTGCCATGATATTAGCACATTTTATTCTTGATTTAATTACATGAATAATTTATTTATTTTTATTTTACTCATTTATATAGCTTCATTAATTCTACAGCGCTTTATAGATATCATCACTCAGATCAGAATATAGATTCCCTATCAGTATGTCTTTGGAGTGCGAGAGGAAATCGAAGTAGACCCACGCAAACACGGGGAGAACATTCAAACTCCGGGCAGATATTGTCCTCGGTGGGATTTGAACCCAAGACCCCAGCGCGGCAAAGCAACAGCAATAACCTCTGAGCCATCGTGCAATGTGTGTGTTCTTGCTATTACTACATTTGTTCATTTTCTATAAAATGTTGCATGACATTTCAGAAATATCATGCACACGCTTAATTTTTTCCCTAACTAAATTTGAAAACTATCAAATACAAAATCTCAGATACCATAATAATGTAGTAGTCCTGTGGAGAACATCTAAAAACTACTCGGGATAATATCCTGTGAAGCTTCCCATTAGCATAAGATACATGAACTGAAGCATACAAATCACAGAAAATGTACTAGGAAAAAGGGGTATATTTTATTTACAATAGAAAATTATCATAAAATACAGTCAATGACAATTAATGCCTAAATATCACAAACAGAGCTATTTGAATATACGGTACAGGTGCACCCATGAAAACTGTGTTGCACCATAGAAACAGGGCATGGGCACAGAGGTAACAGAAAAATGGGTTCAGTATAACCATCTATTATACAACAATAAAGTGCCAGTGCATATAATAGTATCAAGACAGTTATACCCCCTACTTTTACATGGGTATGGGGAGACACATATCCCTCAGTTCAAAACCGGTCAGTGACCACATAGTAAGAAACCCATGTTAAGAGAACCAGTGTTCCAAATATATGTTCTTACCCATATCCTTCTCCAGAGGTGCACACATGCACCCGACGCGCGTTTTGCTTTCGGTTTCCTCGGGGGGCCAATATGATGTAAATGTCCCCGGTATCCAGCTTTTGTATCCCTCTTTGAGTGTTCCAATGTGTCGGCGCATGTAGCCGACAGAACATTTTTTCTGAATTTGAAAACTGCAGCTTTTTAAAAAAAAAAAAAAAAAAAAAACTGCAGCAATTCTCAAAATTAAACATTTTTCTAAAAAGTCAGCTAGAAAGGGTATAGGAATCTGGCCAAATATAGATAACATAGATACTTCTGGTGGCAGTTTATTGCTTGTTAGACAGGAAAGATTAGGCACGTTGAAATTCAATATGCTCAACCTTTCTTCCCTGCACCTTTGTCAATGGCAGAGAGTCAGGTCACCCTCATACAGAAGTGGTTGGTTGATCCTGTTGACATTGGTATTAGTATCATTTCCTTTAGTTTCTCGGCTTACTAGTAACTGTCAGTTGATGCTGGTATAGCATTCAGGGAATATGACTTTTATTAGATGACCGCTATACTTTCAGGTAACTTGATCAAATTTTATTGCTATATTAACTATCTGAAGATATCTTTATTTAGAATTTTTTTATCTTTAAAAAATGACTGTAAAGAGCCAGAGGCGTCTCCCTTCAGTCTAACTTGCTGTTAATTTCTTGCTGTCTGTCCATAGCAACAAAAATGTCAAGATGGATTACAAGAAGGCAGGTCTTTGTGTCTTTGCCCCTGCCCTCCTGTCTGTCTATCTGCATACAAACATAACAGAGATATTGGCTTTCAGTTCAGGACAAGCAAGCGTCAATGGCAGGTGTATGACAATGGTGCAGTTCCTGGACATATCAGACTGGTATGGAGTCCGAAAACAGTTGAGCTTCTATAAGTTTTGTGTTAATGAACAGTTTTGTTTTATTCTCCAGCAGAGAATGTAGACAATGGTTATTACGCTTATAGACCAGCGTTACTGCTGGGATGGACTGCATTGGCAGCTAACGATGAACACTATAATTACCTTGACAAGTTACAATTTATTTTATGTTTTGGAGGAAAACAATCCAGGGGGTAATGCAGTTTTGAAAAGAAAACATGCAATTGTCATAAAGAAATCGATTTGGTATGGAGGGGTGGACAAGAAAGTGACTTTTCAAAACTGTCAGAAGTCAACTTAATGATTGTCCCTCTTCTTCACTTTACGCGTCTCATTTAGAAGGTGAAGACTGTTACTCCGGATTTACTGCGCACCAGTTACGTAACAACTATTATTAACGGGCTGGATAGATTTACGCAAAACGGTCAGAGCAGATGCAACATTGTTTTTTATGATCTTTTAGTTTTCTAATATTCTTTGCAGAAGCTGACAATCACAAACAGTTTTCCGGTTACTAATTATATTTATATGCCTTCTGTCTCCTCTAATCCATTGTCCGTAATGGCTGCCTCATTCGCATTTGTATTTCATTTAGAATATAATGAAGTGGCTATTGTATATCTGGCGCCCAGCAGAGAATAACAGGCATCCAACTCATGCCATTACATTAATACCTAAACACGTAACGTAAAAAAATGTACTAATAATTTATTATCCAGTGTAGGAGGATATCAATTGTTCTACCATGAATGAACATCCATGGTGTCCCCTTTGGCCGCCATAAACATGAGCCATATATTATTGAGGTTGATATATGGTTGCAAAGAAAGACAGATCTGTGGCGGCTACTGGAACGAAGTATACAGATTGAGCTGAGTATATAATATTGTATATTACGTTCTGTGATAGATGGCAGCAAGTTTAAAGTGACACCTTCATGAGACAGTTTTAACATGGTCATCTATAAGAAGTTCTCAATGGAATATATCATAGGATGTAGGGGCAGCTCCGTGGTCCAACAGGCAAGACTATGCCCGTACGACACTTCTGATATTCTCTATATTGTTTGCTTTCTAAGTGCACTGACGCTCCCAATGCCATTATCTGCTGTAAGTAGAATAAAATGCTTTGCTTTTAACCCTTTGGAGACAGCCTTTTTTCACTTTAGATTTTTCTTTTTCTCCTTTGCAGACTACCGTCTTTTTATTTAAATTTTTTTCTTCTGCTTGTTTTTTTGCAGTACAATTTGCAGTTGTGAATGATACCATTCATTTTACTAAAAAAATAAATTAAATGAGGTGTGATTAAAAATAAAACAAAAAAAAACTTTTTTTTTGCATTTGTCATTGCAAAATTTACTTTGCATTAAAAGATGGCACGGTAACTTTCTTTTAAGGGTCAGTACAGTTTAAAAAAATGGTTTGTGTTGCCAATTCCTGAGAAGCTTGTTTTTGTATGCGTTGCATTTTTAATTGCACCATTATATAGTTCATACAACTTTCTGATTTTGTTTTTCTTTTTACTTCTGTTTCTTTGGAAATCTGAGCAAAACATATTACTTTTATTAGATTTTGTTTTTTACATTTCAGAAAAAGAGAAATAATTTTTACTTTTTATTTAGTTTTTTTACATGCAGATCTTTTAAGTATTTTGACTTCTTTTTACATTTTATATCAGTTTTTCTAAGAGACTTGCCATGCACTATGGTGTTTGGTACAAATGACAAACCCCATGAGGGCCAGTGCCATATATTTAGCTGGCTGTGGTCCGGGTATGCTTGTCTCTTCTGTGAGGCGCCATGGTTTAGATGAGCAGTGCTGACACCAAGAGAAGTGGTGCTGATATCGTTGTATGTTAGCCACCCAGCTTGGTCACGGAGGTTCTGCTGTTTCTGCTGGGAAGCCTGCATTGATGCCCAGACTATTATAGCTTTATTAATGTACTAGATGGCTGCCCGATTCTAAAGAATCGGGAGTCTAGAATCCATATATACTTTATTTATTCAAATGTAAGAATAATACAATTAATAAATAATAGTAAGAAAGAACAAAAATAATAGGCAGTATATGGAGAAAACACCAAACAAAAGTTCAAAATTGGTGTGAAAATGTCACTGAACCACTTCACAACTAAATATATATAGTTTTGGTAAATGGTATTATCATTTTTTTGACGAAATTCGGCAGGAGCTTGAAGAGCAACGTCACTGGGCCCGCCTCCACGCAGTAGAAACTTGCTGTGAGGTAAAAATTCAAAAATCACACCAAAATGGCGGGCGGAGTGTGTCACAGTACGGCACGTTTCTGATTGGTCGCTCGCAGCAGGCGGCAACCAATCAGACACTGGACACTGTTGACGTCACTTATCTCTGGACATTAGCTCCGGACATTAGCTCCGGACATTACCTCCGGACATTAGCTCCGGACATTATCTCCGCACATTAGCTCCGGACATTAGCTCCGGACATTAGCTCCGGACAAAGCCACGGAAGTTGGCACAAATTGCAGGAAGTAGTATTCTAGGCAATTAATCTCCGGACATTAGCTCCGGACATTAGCTCCGGACATTAGCTCCGGACAAAGCCACGGAAGTTGGCACAAATTGCAGGAAGTAGTATTCTAGGCAATTATATATAAGATATTAGGTCTTGCTGTTTGGCAAATGGCTGGGCTGGTAACTAGACCACAGACGGCTACCGGCACTTTAACCCACAAAATGCTGTGATTGAACACGATCGCAGCATTCCGGGAGCCGGCAGAGGCTGCCTTTGAATCGGAGACCCACAGCATGATGCGAGGTCCCGATCATTGCCATGGTGACCCAGTGTTGTCATGACGACTTCGGGGTCACCAGACCTAGGAAACTAGCTGATCATGCCCAGTGCACGATGAGCAAGTTTGTACAGAGATGCTGCATCCCCATGCTTTAGAAGTGATCAGCCTGCAAAAAATGATAGTCCCATTATGGGACAAAGTAAAAAAGATAGAAACAAGTAAAACAATGTTTTAAATAATTGAAAAAAAATTTTTTGAAATAAAAAATGCTAATAAAAAAATCAAAAGAAATTGTATCTCTAAATAAATATTTGAATTAAAAAAAAAATATGGTAAACAATAAAAGTACATATATTTTGTATCGCTGCCTCCGCAACGACCCAGCCTATAAAACTGTCTTACTAGTTAACCCCTTTAGTAAAGACCATAAAAAAAAGGCAAAAAACAGTTCTTTATCATCATACTGCTGAACAAAAAGTGGAATAAAACGCGATAAAAAACGGATAAAAATAAACATAGTTCTGCTGGAAACATTATCTTGTCCCACAAAAGGTAAGCCACCATACAGCTCCATCTGTGGAAAAATAAAAAAGTTATAGCTCTCAGAATAAAGCAATGCAAAACTTGTTAGTTTTTATTGTATAAAAGCACCAAAACATAAAGAAACGATATAAATCAGGTATCGCTGTAGTCATACTGACCCAAAGAACAAAACTGGGTTATCAATTTTATCACACAGAGAATGGCATAAACCTTCCACTCAAAAGAAATTCCTGAATTGCTGGTTTTTGTTCATTCTGCCTCCCAAAAATCAGAATAGAAAGTGATCAAAAATGTCATGTGCCCGAAAATGGTACCAATAAAAACGTCAACTCGTCCTGCAAGAAACAAGACCTCACGTGACTCTGTGGGCCAAAATATGGAAAATTATAGCTCTCAAAATGTGGTGATGCAAAAACTAATTTTTTGCAATAAAAAGCGTATTTTAGTGTGTGACACCTGCCAAGCATAAAAATCCAAAATTAATCTGGTACAGTGGAATCGCAACAACCCCAAAAATAAAGCTGCCTAATCATTTATACCGCACGTGGAATGGCATAAAAAAATAAATAAAACTTATTTTTCAAATGCTGTTGTTTTTTTCATTCTGCCTCCCAAAGATCGCAGTAAGGCTCAGTGCACTTTTATCCTGCACTGTGTGTTTAGCGGTTACATGAGATTTCCATGTAAATCTCTGAAATATGTGAATCAGATGGAACCCTGGCAGAAGATTCCCTATAATGAGGCAGATGGAGGCACTGTGAATGCCACCTGACCTATGATCCGGCGGTGTCCATACTTTTAGGATTGCATAAAAATGTCGTCGGCCACAGTTTTGTGCACTTCTGAAAAGAATGACACCACTGAACAGAGGTGTAGATAAATTCCCCAAGGAGTATAGTTTCCCAAATGGGATCATTTGAGAGTGGATTCTTCTATTCTAGAAATTAGAAGCTCTGTATATGAAGTCCGCAACTCTTCTAGGAAAATCTGCGCTCCAGGATGCAAATAGCACTCCGTTCCTGCTGAGTCTCTCCACATGGCTAAGTATTACTGTACAGCCACATATGGGTTATTGCCACATTCAGTAGAAATTGTGGGACACATTCTCTTGCCATTTTTACCAAATTCTTGTGTGAAAATGTAAAATCTGGGGCTAAAACAAAATGTTGTTACTATAAATATACCATATTTTTTTGATTATAAGTTGCTCCTTGCTGGCCACAGTGGAGCAGGGTCCCAGGGTTGGGGTTGGAGGAGGAATGAGTGGAGCCATGCTGTAGGCAGCAGGGGTGTTAGGATGTGTGGCATGCTGCTGCAGGTGTCTGGTTCTGCAGGTGGTTCAGCAAAGCCCCCCAGCACCGGACACCACCCGCAGCACCGGACACCGGCAGCGGCGTGTCGCACATCCAAACACTCCATCATCCCAGCTTGTGTCCTGCAGCAACACTCCAGTCTTGCCTCCTCCAGCAGCGACCCTGGGACCCCATTTCACCACAGCCACCACCCCCGGTAAGCAATAAGACGCATGGATTATAAGAAGCACCACCATTTTATAAAAAAAAAGTTTTTGCCTATTTTTCTACTCATAATTTGGGGTGTGTCTTATAATCTGGAGCGTCTTATAATCCAAAAATTAGAGTAGTTACTTTGTCTTTACTGCCCAATGGTATAAAATTCTGTGAAACACTCATGGTGTCAATGTGATCACTGCACTAGATGAATTCAATGAGAGGTGAAGTTTGTAAAATGGGGTCACTTATGTGCGATTCTGCTGTTCTGGCATCTCATAGGACTCTCGCAGTGGGTCATGGCACCTGCAAACCATAACAGTAAAATCTGGCATTCCTTGCCTTCTGACCTTTGCACTGTGCCTGGAAAATAATTCCCGATTACATGTAAGGTATTGACGCACTCAGGAAAAAATGGACCACAGTTTGTTGTAAAAAAAAAAATTCTATTAGCCTTTTAGAAAAATTAAAAACCTGGGGTTAAAACAACATTTTAGTGGTAAAAATGTAATTTATTCTTTCTTCACCACCCAGCCAAAAAAGATCAAACATGAAGATATTTTATCAAATATCCCAACCATGCTCAACCCCAAAATGGGGGAGCGGCCCAAAGAGATATTTAACTATTAGTTGTCACAACGGACACTCCTCAAAATAGCATACAACAAAAGGAAAGAATGGAGTTCATGTCCATAGATAGATTCCTTTTGTTGTATGCTTTCTTCACCACCCAGTGGTATAAAACCCTGTGAGGCACACATGGTGTCAATATGATCACTGTACTTCTAAGTGCATTTATTTGGAAGTGTAGTTTGTAAAATCGGTTCACGTACAGGGGGTTTCTGATGTTCTGGCACCTCAGGGGCTCTGCCAATGTGACATGGCACCTGCAAACCATTCCAGCAAAATCTGAACTCCAACATGGCGACTCTTCCCTTCTGAGCTTTGCACTGTGCCTCAAAAGTAGTATTCTCACACATATGGGGTATCGGCATACCCAAGAGAAATTGCACAGCAAATTGTATGGTGCAATTTATCCTGTTACCATTATGAAAATGCAAAATTTGGGGCTAAAATAACATTTTTGTGAAAAAAATGTAACATAGTAACATAGTAACATAGTTATTAAGGTTGAAGGAAGACTTTAAGTTCATCTAGTCCAACCCATAGCCTAACCTAACATGCCCTAACATGTTGATCCAGAGGAAGGCAAAAAAACCCATGTGGCAAAAGGACAAGTGATTTTATTATTTTCACGAATCAACATTATAAACATCTGTGAAACACCTGGGGGTTCAAGGTGCTCACCATGCATCTAAATACTTTCCTCAAGGGGTCTAGTTTCCAAAATGCAGTCACTTGTCAGAGATTTCTACTCTTTAGGCACATCATGGACTCTCCAAATGGGACATGACATACACTAATGATTAAAGGAAATTTTACGTTCAAAAAGTCAAATAATGCTCCTTCTCTTCCGAGCCCTGCCATGCGCCCAAACAGTAGTTTTCTCCCTTACATTGGGTTTCGGCGCACTCAAGAGAAATTGCACAACAAACTGTATGGTGCAATTTCTCCTGTTATCCTTATGAAAATGCAATATTTTGTGCTAAAAACATATTTGTGGGGAAAATTTGATTTTTTTTATTTTTACTGCCTAACACTATAAACTTCTGTGATGCACCTGAGGGTTCAATTTGCTAACCACACATCTATATCAGTTCCCTATGAGGTCTATTTTCCAAAATGTTGCTACTTGTGGGTGATTTTCAATGTTTATGCACATCAGAGGCTCCCCAAACGCAACATGGCATCCTCAAATTGTTCCAGCAAATTTTGCATTCAAAAAGTCAAATGGCGCTCCTTCCCTTCCGAGCTCTGCCCTGCACGCAAACAGTAGTTTTCTTCCTCATATTGGGTATCGGCATACTCAGGAGATAATGCCCAACATATTGTATGGTGCAATTTCTCCTGTTACCCTTGTCAAAATTTTAAAAAATGGATCTGACCTAAATTTTTTGTGAAAAAAAGTTAAAAGTTCATTTCTTTTTCCACATTCCAAAAATTCCTGTGAAGCACCTGAAGGGTTAATAAACTTCTTGAATGTGGTTTTGAGCACCTTGTGGGGTACAGTTTTTAGAATGGTATCACTTTGGGTATCTTCTATCATATAGACCCCTCAAAGTGACTTCAAACATGATGTGGTCCCTAAAAAAAATGGTGTTGTAAATATGAGAAATCGTTGGTCAACTTTTAACCCTTATAAATTCCTAACAAAAAAAAAATTGGGTTGCAGGGGTTAAACAGCTATGATTGTAACTAACTCTGATTGACACAGCTAGAATCAGATGCTGACTCTATAGCACAGCTGACACCCGCATAATATTAAGTTGGCTCAGGTCCTGACCCACTACACACAAGTAGGGTGCCAATGAGTGAAGGTCGAATCTTGTATTTAGTTTTAGGTAACAGTTTTTTATGCAGCTTTTTGAGCCAAAGTCAGAAGTAGATCAAAAAGAGAGAAGTATAAAAATCTGACACTTTACTTTTTTTTTGGATCCACTCATGTATTTGATAGAAAAAAACTTCATCAAACCCTGCCAAAAAATTCCAGTGCAGTCTCAGCCTTATTGTATCAGAAGCCAGCTTTATACTGCCTATAGTGTACTCAGCGTGTAAACAGATGGTCCCTGATCAGAAAGAACACAAGGAGCTAGAAACACTAGTCCAATATGGTCCCAAGAGCATAAACAAAAGCACTGATAACTTCTGATAGATTTAAGCAAATATTGCATGTTAATGAAGAAACAGAAATTGAAATCAAACATATTGATACAATAACATTAATAGTTGCTTTTTGAGTAGTCATTTTGAACAAGTACTGTAAGTGCTAAACTGAAATAGTCTTTTTTCACTCTAAGAAATGAGAAAAACATACATAGTAACATAGTAACATAGTAACATAGTTAGTAAGGCCGAAAAAAGACATTTGTCCATCCAGTTCAGCCTATATTCCATCATAATAAATCCCCAGATCTACGTCCTTCTACAGAACCTAATAATTGTATGATACAATATTGTCCTGCTCCAGGAAGACATCCAGGCCTCTCTTGAACCCCTCGACTGAGTTCGCCATCACCACCTCCTCAGGCAAGCAATTCCAGATTCTCACTGCCCTAACAGTAAAGAATCCTCTTCTATGTTGGTGGAAAAACCTTCTCTCCTCCAGACGCAAAGAATGCCCCCTTGTGCCCGTTACCTTCCTTGGTATAAACAGATCCTCAGCGAGATATTTGTATTGTCCCCTTATATACTTATACATGGTTATTAGATCGCCCCTCAGTCGTCTTTTTTCTAGACTAAATAATCCTAATTTCGCTAATCTATCTGGGTATTGTAGTTCTCCCATCCCCTTTATTAATTTTGTTGCCCTCCTTTGTACTCTCTCTAGTTCCATTATATCCTTCCTGAGCACCGGTGCCCAAAACTGGACACAGTACTCCATGTGCGGTCTAACTAGGGATTTGTACAGAGGCAGTATAATGCTCTCATCATGTGTATCCAGACCTCTTTTAATGCACCCCATGATCCTGTTTGCCTTGGCAGCTGCTGCCTGGCACTGGCTGCTCCAGGTAAGTTTATCATTAACTAGGATCCCCAAGTCCTTCTCCCTGTCAGATTTACCCAGTGGTTTCCCGTTCAGTGTGTAATGGTGACATTGATTCCCTCTTCCCATGTGTATAACCTTACATTTATCATTGTTAAACCTCATCTGCCACCTTTCAGCCCAAGTTTCCAACTTATCCAGATCCATCTGTAGCAGAATACTATCTTCTCTTGTATTAACTGCTTTACATAGTTTTGTATCATCTGCAAATATCGATATTTTACTGTGTAAACCTTCTACCAGATCATTAATGAATATGTTGAAGAGAACAGGTCCCAATACTGACCCCTGCGGTACCCCACTGGTCACAGCGACCCAGTTAGAGACTATACCATTTATAACCACCCTCTGCTTTCTATCACTAAGCCAGTTACTAACCCATTTACACACATTTTCCCCCAGACCAAGCATTCTCATTTTGTGTACCAACCTCTTGTGCGGCACGGTATCAAACGCTTTGGAAAAATCGAGATATACCACGTCCAATGACTCACCGTGGTCCAGTCTATAGCTTACCTCTTCATAAAAACTGATTAGATTGGTTTGACAGGAGCGATTTCTCATAAACCCATGCTGATATGGAGTAAAACAGTTATTCTCATTGAGATAATCCAGAATAACATCCCTCAGAAACCCTTCAAATATTTTACCAACAATAGAGGTTAGACTTACTGGCCTATAATTTCCAGGTTCACTTTTAGAGCCCTTTTTGAATATTGGCACCACATTTGCTATGCGCCAATCCTGCGGAACAGACCCTGTCTCTATAGAGTCACTAAAAATAAGAAATAATGGTTTATCTATTACATTACTTAGTTCTCTTAGTACTCGTGGGTGTATGCCATCCGGACCCGGAGATTTATCTATTTTAATCTTATTTAGCCGGTTTCGCACCTCTTCTTGGGTTAGATTGGTGACCCTTAATATAGGGTTTTCATTGTTTCTTGGGATTTCACCTAGCATTTCATTTTCCACCGTGAATACCGTGGAGAAGAAGGTGTTTAATATGTTAGCTTTTTCCTCGTCATCTACAACCATTCTTTCCTCACTATTTTTTAAGGGGCCTACATTTTCAGTTTTTATTCTTTTACTATTGATATAGTTGAAGAACAGTTTGGGATTAGTTTTACTCTCCTTAGCAATGTGCTTCTCTGTTTCCTTTTTGGCAGCTTTAATTAGTTTTTTAGATAAAGTATTTTTCTCCCTATAGTTTTTTAGAGCTTCAATGGTGCCATCCTGCTTTAGTAGTGCAAATGCTTTCTTTTTACTGTTAATTGCCTGTCTTACTTCTTTGTTTAGCCACATTGGGTTTTTCCTATTTCTAGTCCTTTTATTCCCACAAGGTATAAACCGCTTACACTGCCTATTTAGGATGTTCTTAAACATTTCCCATTTATTATCTGTATTCTCATTTCTGAGGATATTGTCCCAGTCTACCAGATTAAGGGCATCTCTAAGCTGTTCAAACTTTGCCTTCCTAAAGTTCAGTGTTTTTGTGACTCCCTGACAAGTCCCCCTAGTGAAAGACAGGTGAAACTGCACAATATTGTGGTCGCTATTTCCTAAATGCCCAACCACCTGCAGATTTGTTATTCTGTCAGGTCTATTAGATAGTATTAGGTCTAAAAGTGCTGCTCCTCTGGTTGGATTCTGCACCAATTGTGAAAGATAATTTTTCTTGGTTATTAGCAGAAACCTGTTGCCTTTATGGGTTTCACAGGTTTCTGTTTCCCAGTTAATATCCGGGTAGTTAAAGTCCCCCATAACCAGGACCTCATTATGGGTTGCAGCTTCATCTATCTGCTTTAGAAGTAGACTTTCCATGCTTTCTGTTATATTTGGGGGTTTGTAACAGACCCCAATGAGAATTTTGTTACCATTTTTCCCTCCATGAATTTCAACCCATATGGACTCGACATCCTCATTCCCTTCGCTAATATCCTCCCTTAAAGTGGACTTTAGACAAGACTTTACATAGAGACAAACCCCTCCTCCTCTCCGATTTTTACGATCCTTTCTAAACAGACTGTAACCCTGTAAGTTAACTGCCCAGTCATAGCTTTCATCTAACCATGTCTCGGTTATTCCCACTATGTCAAAGTTACCTGTAGATATTTCTGCTTCTAGTTCTTCCATCTTGTTTGTCAGGCTTCTGGCGTTTGCGAGCATGCAGTTTAGAGGATTTTGTTTTGTTCCAATCTCCTCACTGTGGATTGTTTTAGAAATGTTCTTACCTCCCTTCTGAGTATGTTTTCCTGGGTCGTCTTTGTTCGAGTCTAATGTTTTTCTTCCCGCCCCCTCTTCTTCTAGTTTAACGCCCTCCTGATGAGTGTAGCGAGTCTTCTGGCGAATGTGTGTTTCCCAGGTTTGTTGAGGTGTAGTCCGTCTCTGGCGAGGAGTCCATCATACCAGTAATTCACACCGTGGTCCAGGAATCCAAATCCTTGTTGTCTGCACCATCGTCTTAGCCAGTTGTTTGCATCAAGGATCCTGTTCCATCTCCTGGTGCCATGCCCGTCTACTGGAAGGATAGAAGAAAAAACTACCTGTGCATCCAGTTCCTTTACTTTCTTCCCCAACTCTTCAAAGTCCTTGCAGATTGTCGGTAGGTCCTTCCTTGCCGTGTCATTGGTGCCAACATGTATCAGAAGAAATGGGTGGACGTCCTTGGAGCTGAAGAGCTTTGGTATCCTATCGGTCACATCCTTGATCATCGCACCTGGAAGGCAGCATACTTCTCTTGCAGTTATGTCCGGTCTGCAGATGGCTGCTTCGGTGCCTCTCAGTAGTGAGTCTCCCACCACCACCACTCTTCGTTGCTTCTTGGCTGTACTTTTTGCTGTCACTTGTTGCTGTGTGCCCTTTTCTTTTTTGCTTGCTGGTATTGCTTCATTCTTAGGTGTGCCATCTTCATCCTCTACAAAGATTTGATATCGGTTCTTCAGTTGTGTGGTTGGTGATTTCTCCATGGTCTTCTTGCTTCTTTTGGTCACATGCTTCCACTCATCTGCTTTTGGAGGTTCTCTGACACTTTTTGCACCTTCTGTGACCAGTAGAGATGCTTCTGTTCTGTCTAGAAAGTCTTCATTCTCTTTGATGAGTTTCAAAGTTGCTATTCTTTCTTCCAGACCCCGCACCTTTTCTTCTAAAAGGGCCACTAGTCTACACTTCTGACAGGTGAAATTGGATTCTTCTTCTGGTCGATCTGTGAACATGTAGCACATGCTGCAGCTCACCATGTAGGTTGTCACATCTGCCATGTTGCTCCTAGATCCTGCTGACTTGCTGTGTGTTTTCCTTCTTGTGTAATCTACTCAGCCAAGCTCTCTTGCAATAATGTCCTACAGGCAAAAATTCACGCGCCGTAAGGTGCGCGGTTTGGTGATGCTTTCGAAGCAGCTGGTCCCGGCTGTACCCAACGATCTTCTAGCTTAGGGAGACTTCGCTTCTCCCAGAAGGCACCTGGAATATGCAAATTAGCCTCCTGAAGCTTGAATCCCTGGTTTGGTGATGCTTTCGAAGCAGCTGGTCCCGGCTGTACCCAACGATCTTCTAGCTTAGGGAGACTTCGCTTCTCCCAGAAGGCACCTGGAATATGCAAATTAGCCTCCTGAAGCTTGAATCCCTGGTTTGGTGATGCTTTCGAAGCAGCTGGTCCCGGCTGTACCCAACGATTTTCTAGCTTAGGGAGACTTCGCTTCTCCCAGAAGGCACCTGGAATATGCAAATTAGCCTCCTGAAGCTTGAATCCCTGGTTTTGGTATTGGTATACCAATATCAGTGTAAAGACTCATAAACATTTTTGCCATAAATGAAGAACTGACCAGTCTTTCTCTGCAGTCTATATATTTTTCTCACTGGCCTAGTAGCCCAGTTGGCAGTTATTGCAGAAATCTATTGACCAAATATTCTCATTAAATTACAGCTGTACTAATCCTTGAGACAATTTCATTGTACAGTACACAACATTAGAATATTTATGGAATCATGACTTTTCTCTTTGGACCTCATGTAAAGTGTAAACAGTTTTGTGAAAAAAATTGAAAACTGACCTTAATTTATAAGGTTTGTATGTAATTAGAGAAAAAGGTTCTACTTGTAGAAAAAAAATATTTTAAAAGGTTGTCCGGTCCAAAATGATAAGTCTGCAGTCACTGTGTGTGACTGCAGACTTATGAATCCACCCAGCGCACGCTGTGGGGATTCACTGGTTGTATGCGTTTACATATTCCCGGCCAAAGCTCGACTAGTGGGCGTGGCCTCGTTTCATACACTCGTATTGTCTAGTGACGCAGCCACCCAGTGGGTGTGGCCGATTAGTGGGCATGGCTGACTAGTTTGTGCAATCTTGCTAAATGCAAGTGTATCGAGCGAAACCATGCCCATTAGACGGGTTCTGGCTGGGAGTATGCATAAGGCCGGGGTCACACTGGCGTATTGCATCCGATGCAAGAACATCGGATGCAAAATGCTAATGACACTTGGCTCCTGCTCGCAGCAGAGCAGGTGCCGAGTGTCATGCGTCTGTGCTCCGATTCTCTCGCACAGGGAGGATCGGAGTACAGCTGCGGAGGAGGCGGAGAAATGAATTTCTCCATCTCCTCCATTGCTGGGGTCCGCTTATAGCGCACATCACTCGGATGTTATCTGAGTGGTGTGCGCTGTCTCACTTGCACCCATAGGCTTACATGGGTGCGAGTGAGCCGAGAGTTTTCCTCGGTCCGTGACAATCGCAGCATGCTGCGAGTGTCTCGGACCGAGGAAAACGGCCGACAAAAAGTCAGCTGCTGGGAGCGGCACCATATGCTAACATTGGTCCGAGTGCAATGCGATTTTTTATCGCATTGCACTCGGCCGTATTATGGTCTAGTGTGACCCCGGCCTAAGGCATACATTACTGCCGTTCCCGGCTCAGAAAGCAGTGAATCCCCACAATGCACAGTGCGTGCGATGGGGGGGATTCATAAGTCTGCACTAACACAGAGTGACTGCAGACTTGTCGATGTGGACCAGACATCCCCATTAATGTTATTGAATACCATGGGTTACAAAGGTTACAGTGTGTTCCAGGTTGCTATCTTCATTCCATCATTCATATATTTTTAGACCCTTAAATATTCAGTTCACAACAACTTGCTCCTTGTTTAAGATTTATCTTATTAGTTTGCCTCCCATGCTCCCGTTAATAGATGATACTGTAGATGTGAGGTCTTCACTCAAGGGTGGACATATCTTTGGTGCAACCCATGCAGCCACCAGGGGCCCAAGAAGTAAGGGGGCACATTTCCACCTCCAAAGTAGGTGAAACTTTGCATTATGATGAGCTATTGGACTGGAAAGGGCCCATATACTGTTCTGGCACAAGGGCCCTTTTCTGTTTGCGTCCCCCAGTGCATTCACTTCATTAGCCCATGTTTATTCTTGTACTGTTCTCCACCAAAATCCATGAGCATTCTCTATTCCCTTGTGAAAAAAAAGTTGATAACTAACATTTTTTATAAGGGTTGAATGTGACTCGAAAAAAAAAAACTTTGTTTAAAAAAAGGTTGTGGAAACAATGTTTTTAATATAGTTTACTAATTATCTTGAGTAGCATAATGTTATTGACCATTACTGCATTAAAGTTGCTGAAGAGTGTCTGAGCACCTTCTCTGCAAGATTTTCATCTGTTCTCTTTCTACACTTTGCCATGTATCCCTCTTGTCCTTGGAAACTACCTGTATATGTGCACTTTCCTATTTATTGCTTGTGTGATCTTCCCTCTCTGACAACTTGGATCCTTTCCTTGCTCTCCACACTGACTTGCTGTTAAGGACTGGCGGAACGCACCAAGTATAGATGATATGAAACTAGGTGCGTTCGCAGTCCGAGGTCCACCGTGCAGGTAAAAACCCTGCTGCTAGTAAGACGGACTATATGGCGGTTCTATAAGTATACACGCACGGGTTAACTTCACCCTGCGTGAAGGAAGCGATCCTGTTGTGTCACAGGACCGCGGTACCGCACATAGAGCGCGAGCTAGAAGTCAGCGAACACAACCCCAACACAGGATTGAAGTCCGATTAGACCACTTGCTGGCACAACACCGCAACTGGGTGTGTAAGGAAACTATTAAAAAAGTATATAAAGGCACGAGAGTGCATGCAGTGCCGCACTGACGGACGCCACTAACCACCCAGGCTTGGGAAAGGAAAGCGCAGAGGAAGCGCACGGCGCCGTACAGGCGGTCACAGCAACTAGACGCTGTTATGTGTGTAACGTGCTGTAGGATAAGTCGGGCGCTAGATAGCAAACATACACCTTCCGCGAACAGTCATCCAATAGGGAGGGTATTTTAAAGAGCGACTTTCACACACAACACACACACATATTATCAAGACAATACTAGCGCATGGCCGTGCGGTCATGCGCAGTTTATATAGTTGCAGCACAGGAAGCTGCTACTGAAGTTTTGCCCTTTCAGGACCTTCCTGGAGGACCAATGGAATGTGCTGCAGTACCTGAGCATGTGACCCTCGATCTCCAACGGGAGATCTTGCCCTGGGCATGCTCAGTGTGTGCAAATAAGGAATTAGTCCCAGAGAAGCCCGCTCACCGCAGATCAGTGCAGGGTACAACAGGAGAGCCAGAAAAGGCAACAGTAACCCTTTGCACAGAATCAGTCCCAGCAAGACCCTGGGAGCGACGCCTCCGCTGAGCAGGCCCCACTGCGGCCGGTACAAAATGGGAGACCGCAGCAGACAGGGATCGAGATTCCCCCTGTGCAGCAGAGGAAACTCGACTCCTAACATTACCCCCCCCCCCGGGGCCCCCCCTCCTTGGGCCTTGCTACGCTCAAAGGCAGCAATGAGCTGCGGAGCCTGAATGTGCTCAGCAGGCTCCCAGGACCTGTCCTCAGGACCATAACCCTTCCAGTCCACCCAAAAAATTTTTTTGGAACGTACCACCTTGCACCCCAAAATAGCATTCACCTCATAATCGTCCGAAGATGAACCCGATGTCCCAGCAGATGACTCGGAAAACCGGGACATGTACACGGGTTTCAGGAAGGACACATGAAAGGTGTCGGTGATACCCAGGCGTGGCGGAAGAGCCAAGCGATAAACCACAGGATTAACCTGTTCGAGCACTTTGAAGGGACCCAAGTAGCGAGGAGCAAACTTAGTGGACTCAACTCGCAGCCTGATGTTACGGGCGGAGAGCCACACTAAGTCGCCAGGAGCAAAGGTCAGAGCGGGGCGCCGATGAGCATCGGCGGAGGACCTCATTCTCTCCTTAGAGGCCCGAATGGCATTCTGAGTGCGGTCCCAAATATCCCGTGCCTCCACAGCCCAGTCTGCCACCCTGGAGTCTGCGGAAGACACGGGCATAGGCACAGGTACCCGTGGATGCTGACCATAGTTGAGGAGGAATGGGGTTTGTCCAGTGGAGTCGGCTACGGCGTTGTTCAGCGCAAACTCTGCCCATGATAGCAAGGATGCCCAGTCATCCTGCCTGGCTGAAACAAAATGTCGCAGGTATGTGACCAAGGTCTGGTTGGCCCTCTCTACCAACCCATTCGTCTCGGGATGATAAGCGGAAGAGAGATTCAACTCAATACTGAGAAGACGACAGAGCTCTCTCCAGAATCGAGACGCAAACTGGGGACCCCGGTCACTGACAATTTTGTCAGGCATACCATGTAGGCGGAAGATGTGTTTAATGAACAACGCTGCCAAGGCCCGTGCAGAAGG
Organism: Ranitomeya imitator; assembly: GCF_032444005.1. Lineage (NCBI taxonomy): Eukaryota > Metazoa > Chordata > Amphibia > Anura > Dendrobatidae > Ranitomeya > Ranitomeya imitator. The sequence continues at coordinate 322,319,947 of NC_091286.1, read as the reverse complement.
TAACCGTGGTAGCGGCACCAAATGCACCATTTTTGAGAAATGATCGGTGATGACACAAATGATGGTACAGCCGCGAGATTTGGGTAAACCCACGACAAAGTCCATCCCGACCATCTCCCAGGGCCTATCTGCCACCGGCAAGGGATAGAGCAACCCAGCTGGCCTTTGACGCGGAGATTTATTTTTGGCGCAGGAGACACACGCCAGAATATAATCCCTGATATCCCGGGCCATATGCTGCCACCAGTATGTCCTCGCCAGTAGCTCAGATGTCCTCTTTGTCCCAAAGTATCCACCCACCCTGGACGAATGAGCCCAAGAGAGAACCTCCGGTCACAAATTAATGGGCACAAAAGTCTTGCCCGGAGGCACAGACTCCAGCGAAACCGGCGCTACGGTTCTCAGGCTCTCGGAAGGGACAATAAGCCGAGGCTCCTCTTCCTCCTCTTCAGTTGACATAGGGGAGCGAGAGAGAGCGTCTTCTCCCCGGCGAGAAAATGAAGGGAAAAGTGGAACCGGGAAAAGAACAAGGACCATCTGGCCTGACGAGAATTTAGCCGCTGGGCTGTTTGCAAATAGACCAAATTTTTGTGGTCCGTGTAAACTTGGAAGGGAAAGCGTGCACCTTCCAGAAGATGTCTCCACTCAGAAAAGGCCAATTTCATTGCTAGCAGCTCCCTATCCCCGATGGAGTAGTTTCTCTCCGCTGGCGTGAAGGTCATAGAGAAGAAGAAGCATGGATGCTTCCGACCTTGAGCATCCTTTTGATAGAGGACTGCTCCAGCACCAACGGATGAGGCATCCACCTCCATTAGGAATGGCTTATTCATATCGGGACGATGTAAGATGGGAGCGCTAGCAAAGTGGGACTTAATAGAAGTGAAGGCCTTGGAGACCTCTTCCGACCACAATTTGGGATTTGCTCCCTTCTTGGTGAGGGCTACCAAGGGAGCTACCAGAGTTGAGAAGTGGGGAATGAACTGGCGGTAATAGTTAATGAACCCCATAAAGCGCTGCACCGCTTTAAGAGAATGGGGCTCTTGCCAGTCCATCACAGCCTGTAGTTTGGCAGGATCCATAGCCAATCCCTGGGCGGAGATGATATAGCCCAGGAAAGGTAAGGACTCCTGCTCAAACATACACTTCTCCAACTTAGCATAAAGAGAGTTTGCCCGTAGGAGGTCGAAGACTCTGCCAACATCTCTCCGGTGGGAGTCAATATCTGGAGAAAAGATGAGAATATCATCCAGATAGACTACAACTGAGGTGGAAAGCATATCCCGGAAGATGTCGTTGACAAAGTCTTGGAAAACGGCTGGGGCATTACAGAGCCCGAAGGGCATCACCAGATACTCATAGTGCCCATCTCTGGTGTTAAACGCCGTTTTCCATTCGTCCCCTTCACGGATGCGAATCAGGTTATAAGCACCCCGCAGATCTAATTTAGTAAACACTCTAGCTCCCCGAAGCCTATCGAAGAGCTCGGATATCAAGGGCAAAGGATACTTGTTCTTAATGGTGATAGCGTTAAGACCCCTGTAGTCTATGCATGGACGTAATTCCCCATTCTTCTTCTGCACGAAGAAGAACCCTGCCCCAGCAGGTGACACTGACTTCCTGATGAACCCTCTTGCCAGATTCTCTTGAATGTACTGAGACATGGCCTCCGTCTCCGGGAGAGATAATGGATAAACTCGACCCCGGGGAGGCTCCGCACCTGGCAAGAGATCGATAGGACAGTCATAGGGGCGATGGGGCGGAAGGGTCTCCGCCGCCTTTTTGGAGAACACGTCTGCATAAGACCAATATTGCTTGGGAAGAGAGGAAAGATCTGCGGGTACCTCTGTAGTAGCAACCTGAACGCACTCTTGGTGACACCTACCCCCACATGATTCACCCCATCCCAGAATTCTGCCTGAGGACCACTCGATGTGAGGAGAGTGGTACCGTAACCAAGGTATCCCCGACAGGACCTCATCAATCCCCTCAGGAATGATGAGCAGGGATATAATCTCCTGATGGGATGGTGACATGGACAGAGTAAAAGGGATGGTCTGATGTGTTATCTGTGCGGGGAGTGTCGACCCATTCACCACTCGTACCGTTACTGGTTGAGATAGCATAACCAGGGGTATTGCGTGACGTTGGGCGAAGGCAGAAGACATAAAATTGCCCTCCGCTCCAGAATCCACGCAGAGCTCCACCGAGTGGGAGGATGAGCCAAAAGTTATTGTCCCCTTAAAGGACAATTTGGAGGCAAACGTCACCGTGTCTAGTGCACCTCCACCTACTACCACTAGACGCTGACGTTTCCTCGACCGCTGGTGACATCTGGTGGCTAGATGTCCTGACTGTTGGCAAATATGGCAAACCTGGAGTGCACGAGAGGTCCGGGACTTAGATCCCGCTCGTGACACTACCTTAGGTTCATGAGACTCAGGAGCCTGGGCTGGAGATTCCAAAGGTTTGGCGAAGGTGGGAGCCAGCCGAAACCTCTGCCTACACTGGGCTCGCTCTAACCTCCGCTCGTGAAAACGGAGGTCAATACGAGTAGATACTGTTATTAATTCTTCCAGTGTGGCGGGAATCTCCCTAGTGGCCAGGGCGTCCTTAACGTGGTCAGCCAGCCCCCTCCAAAATATGGGAATAAGGGCTTTATCCGACCACTCCAGCTCAGATGCTAGAGTGCGGAAGTGGACGGCAAAATGGCTGACCAAGGTCGAGCCCTGAGTCAATGCCAACAGTTGGAGCGCCGTATCATGGGTGAAACGAGGTCCTAAAAAGACCTGTTTCAGTGTGCTCAGGAATAACGGAGCACTCTGCACCACATGATCGCCACGCTCCCACAGCGGCGTAGCCCACTGCAACGCCCTGTCCGACAATAAAGATATGATAAAGCCCACCTTAGCCCGCTCTTTAGGGAAACGAGAGGCCAAAAGCTCGAGATGTATTGAGCACTGACTCACGAAACCCCTACAGGACTTACTGTCACCAGAAAATTTCTCTGGTAGCGGGAGGCGAGACAGCGTCGGTACAGGGGCGGCAGTGGACAAGGTAGCTGCAGCCACACTTGCAGCCTGAACAGCGACAGCAGTAACATCCACAGCTGAGGTTGAACGCTCAAGAGCCGCCAACCTTCCCTCCAGCTGCTGGATGTACCGCTGTAAACGCTGATCGTCCGTCATTACTAGCCAGACCTTGGCGCTAGTATTATGTTAAGGACTGGCGGAACGCACCAAGTATAGATGATATGAAACTAGGTGCGTTCGCAGTCCGAGGTCCACCGTGCAGGTAAAAACCCTGCTGCTAGTAAGACGGACTATATGGCAGTACTATAAGTATACACGCACGGGTTAACTTCACCCTGCGTGAAGGAAGCGATCCTGTTGTGTCACAGGACCGCGGTACCGCACATAGAGCGCGAGCTAGAAGTCAGCGAACAAAACCCCAACACAGGATTGAAGTCCGATTAGACCACTTGCTGGCACAACACCGCAACTGGGTGTGTAAGGAAACTATTAAAAAAGTATATAAAGGCGCGAGAGTGCATGCAGTGCCGCACTGACGGACGCCACTAACCACCCAGGCTTGGGAAAGGAAAGCGCAGAGGAAGCGCACGGCGCCGTACAGGCGGTCACAGCAACTAGACGCTGTTATGTGTGTAACGTGCTGTAGGATAAGTCGGGCGCTAGATAGCAAACATACACCTTCCGCGAACAGTCATCCAATAGGGAGGGTATTTTAAAGAGCGACTTTCACTCACAACACACACACATATTATCAAGACAATACTAGCGCATGGCCGTGCGGTCATGCGCAGTTAATATAGTTGCAGCACAGGAAGCTGCTACTGAAGTTTTGCCCTTTCAGGACCTTCCTGGAGGACCAATGGAATGTGCTGCAGTACCTGAGCATGTGACCCTCGATCTCCAACGGGAGATCTTGCCCTGGGCATGCTCAGTGTGTGCAAATAAGGACATAGACCCAGAGAAGCCCGCTCGCCGCAGATCAGTGCAGGGTACAACAGGTAGAGCCAGAAAAGGCAACAGTAACCCTTTGCACAGAATCAGTCCCAGCAAGACGCTGGGAGCGACGCCTCCGCTGAGCAGGCCCCACTGCGGCCGGTACAGAATGGGAGACCGCAGCAGACAGGGATCGAGATTCCCCCTGTGCAGCAGAGGAAACTCGACTCCTAACACTTGCTGAGTGTGATTTTCTCTTAAAGGGACACTGTCACCTGAATTTGGAGGGAACAATCTTCATAGGACACGCCTGTGCAAGGCAAGATTGCCTTGTGCGGGCATGTACTACGGAGGACAGAGAATGAACTTCAATCCAATATTGCAGCCAGCATGCAGCCAGCGGGTAAGGAAAGGGTAAATCAAACACCCAAAAACCCCGCCTCCATGGCTGAAGATTGTTCTCTCCAAATTCAGGTGACAGTGTCCCTTTAACTGTTGGTATGACTAAGGTTGGATTCCCACTAACTTATGGCATCTGATAGAGAGCATGGGATGTGATATGCTAATGACACTTGATTCCAGCTCTGCCGCAAGCATGAGTTGATTGTCAGTGCTCTGTGCTCCCACACTCCCGCATGCGAGAATCGGAGCACAGATGCAGAGGAGACGGATAAATAAGTTCTTCATCTCCTCCATTGTCAGCATCCATGGGAATCGCACTGCCCTCAGGTGATGTCACAATGTGATGATCTGAAGTAAGGGAGATGGGCCTAAAACTGTCCCTGGAACTGGGACTCTAACTTTCCCTGTGACGGGGGTATGCTCCTGTTAAACCCTAATCTGTTACTTCCCACACTCCATGAGGTATGGAACAGAAATGTAAGGGAAACAAGACACAAAGACAGACATGGCTAACTAATAACCACTATCATACAAAAAACTCAACAAAAATAGGGAGGAGGTTAAAGGGAATCTGTCACCTGAATTTGGTGGGCTATGTAAATATCCTGTTTTTGGTCCGATGGGCGGTGCTTCTTTTTCCTCCACCCCATCCTTCCCCGCTGTCTTCAATGTTTTCCGGAATTGAAGTAGGTGTCCTCCATAGTTCGCACGTGCGAAATGCAATCTTGTCTTGCGCACACGCACTATGCTTTGCCCATCTGCGGGCAAAGCCAAAAAGCATTACTGCACATGCGCCGGCACACTATGTTCCGGAAGTATTTCTCTGTGTTCCGGGACATAGTGCGCGGGCGCATGCGCAGTAATGTTTTTCGACTTTGCCCGTAGATGGGAAAAGCATACTGCGCATGTGCGAGACAAGATTGCATTGCGCACGTGCGAACTATGGAGGACACATAGTCGAATTCCAGAAAATATTGCAGACAGCGGGGAAGGATGGGGTGGAGGAAAAAAGAAGAAACACCGCCCATCGGACCAAAATCAGGGCATGTACATAGCCCGCCAAATTCAGGTGACAGATTGCCTTTAAGGAAAGGATAAACAAACAAAATAGGAATAGTGACAAGGTAATAAACACTCACTACTGCACACACAACACTCCATCAACTACTCCCAACTCTAACTCTACACAGCTCATCACTTCTAGGAAGAAGATTCTTTCACCTGCAAGAAAGACATGCCCAGAGCTAGTATATGTATGGAGAGGAAATGATATCAGCAACTGCAGCTGAGAGCAACAACACTGTATGTTCCCAGCCAGCTTGGAAAGAGTCCTTAACCTTTTCAGCATTGATGGAAAGGAAATCCATTAAAAATAGAACACGAATCACACCGTCTCTAAGAGGACCTGAGATTCATTACCTGCTTTGACCTTCTAAATCCTCGTCTCCCAGGGGAACGTCATACCCTTGTGACAGATGATACCCGAGTGCAGTGCGATTTTTCACACTCATCCATAGACTTGTATGGGTGAGTGCCATCTGATTCTTGGATGCAATTGCAGCATGCTGTGATTGTTTTCACATGTCAAATTGGCATGAGAAAATAATCGTTGATGTGAGCTGCCCCATAGAGTAACATTGGGTCAAGTACAATCTGATTTTATTTATCAGATTGCCCTTGTCCGATTTCACAGTAAGCGTGAGTAAGCCCTACAGTGAGAGAAGGTATAGGAGGAACAGAAAGAGCTGACACAGCTGAGCTGGAGGAGCTTTTCAGATTTAGGAGAAGTGCCAGCTGTATGGAAGAGGTACGAAGGCGGTAAAAGAGCAAAATATAACGAAATTTTAGTGACATCCATTTGGAAAGTTGCTTCATTTTATATCTAGGATAGAAGGGAACAATAAAAAATGGAACTGCAAAGATATTAGTAGACTTTAATGTATGGGCTCATTTTGAATGAATTCCAATATTCTAAGGGAATTGCTGTAAAAATTATAATACATTAATGAACCTCTCGTTAAAGAGTTGGAAACATAATAATGGTAATAAAATAGTGGCATATTAATTTAATAACTGGTGGTATGGGCAACTTGTATACTCTAAAAGCTATATCCAATGCCAAAAAGGTTTTTAAATAATAACATATTGCAAAATGCTAAATTGAAAATGGACCTACTCTTTACACCGTGGCATGTAAATCCTGTGAGCGTTTAATGTACTGCAGTGCTGAATGAGGGCTTTTTGGATCCGTCTTCCGATGGCGTCGTGTATTTTGGACCTCGCTTGTGTTGTTAAATTGGCTTACAGATGGGTTCGGCCCCAAGCACAGAGCTGGCTCACCTTTCTGTTGGCTTTGCACAATTCTTTGCTATTTGTTTTTAAATGTCTTCGGTTTTGCATTTGCAGTTAAAATCTGCAGCATCCACAGAATAATTTGCATGTAAAGCACCAAATTAAAGAAAATTACCAGTTGTGGTTCAGTGACTCAGAATCAGGCATCACTGGTTCTTTTATTCTGGAATACAGATGTCCAACTTTGAATCAACATTTTCTGAGTCATTTCCAGGACTGAATACACATACAAATGTAAAATACCAGCAAATCAATACACGGCTGCTGTAGAAAAGCCTAATTCTGTAGTAGAGCATTGTAATAAGCACAGCTGTGCACTATTGTGCCGCTTTCCAGTGTAGGTTGTATGGACGTAATCTTATATAAGTTATGATGTTAATTTATTTGATCAAATCCTGAAAGCATAATATGATGTGCAATTGACCCTGTGACTTTTTCTTCTAAAGAAAACTCCTTTGGGGGATATAGATCTAACACTACACAGCGTAGACCCCGTCATGGCCATAAGGCAGTATTTCTAGGGTTTTCTCTTTTAGAATGGATCATTAACCACAAAAAATACATTATTTTTAATAGACTCTACCACTGATACGCACATGGGATTTCTGGTTTGACTCAGAAATTTCACAAAGTGAAAGAGCTAAAGCTGCCGGTGGGGGGAAGATAATTGAAATCGAGTTGAATTGCCGGCTATTGGGTTATAGACTAGTGAGGCCCATAGCTAGAAAAGACGACAAGTCCAGAGAATCAAAGACAACCTACAGTACATTACGTGTTATATGTGCTGTAAATATTGTTCCAGTGGGAATTATGGAAAAAATGACAGATGGAGTCTGAAGTCCCATATATGTTATACAATATATATACAGAATATATAGTAGTCTGGCAGAGTAGAAAATGATGATTATTAAAGTTACCTACTATTTAATATTCTTTGAACTAGTTGCCATTATTAATTTCTATCCAGGAAGGGGAGAGGCCCTATCAATAAAATGTCAGACTGAATTGTCACATTACTCACGCTAGAAGCTTACAGTTACTAGAACGATACAGCAGTAATAATGGCAACACATGACTCCTTGCCTGTAGGCAACAGTCAGTGGGGGAGGTAGTAAACTGATGCCCATAGATTCAGCTGGAGAATATGACTAGATGTTTAGAGACTTCTGAATGAAGCAAATGGCCAGATGCATCCAACATTTACAGATGTCTGATGAAATCTAAAGCCACGAGGTCGGGGGATATAAGATTACATTTCATTTCTTTACATAGATCACAATATTCTGTAGTACAAATGCAATTTATATTATACTAGATGGTGGCCCGATTCTAGCGCATCGGGTATTCTAGAATATGTATGTATATAGCAGCCACATAGTATATAGCATAGGCCACAACATATTCTTGAATATCCGATGCGTTAATACAGGCCACGCAGTATAAAACAGTGGCCACACAGTATATAACGCAGCCCACAAAGTATATAACACTGCCCACGTAGTATATAGCAGCCATGTAGTATATAATGCAGCCCACACAGTATATAACACTGACCACGTAGTATATAGCAGCCATGTAGTATATAACACAGCCCACGCAGTATATAACATTGCCCACATTGTATATAACACTGCCCACATAGTATATAGCAGCCATGTAGTATATAACTCAGCCCACACAGTATATAACATTGCCCATGTAGTATATAACACTGCCCACGTAGTATATAGCAGCCATGTAGTATATAACGCAGCCCACGCAGTATATAACATTGCCCACATAGTGTATAACACTGCCCACAAAGTACATAGGAGCCATGTAGTATATAACGCAGCCCACGCAGTATGTAACACAGCCCACGTAGTATATAGCAATGTGGGCACTAATTGCGTGGTTAAAAAAGACTTAAAATAAAAAATAAACATATACTCACCTTCCGAAGGCCAATTGAAGTCCTGGCGTCTGTGTGCGGTGCACACGGCAGCTTCCGGTCCCAGGGTTGGTATGAGCGCAGAACCTGTGATGACGTTGCGCTCACATGACCATGACATCATGGAAGGTCCTTCTCGCATTGCATCGTTGGCACCGGAACCTGCCGCTTGCACTGCCGAGGACAGCGCACCATGTCGGAGGGTGAGAATAACCTTTTTTTTATTATTATTATTATTTGTAACATTAGATCTTTTTACTATTGATGCTGCATACGCATCATCAATAGTAAAAAGTTGGTCACACAGGGTTAATAGCTGCGTTAATGGAGTGCGTTACACCGTGGCATAACACGGTCCATTAACGCTGCCATTAACCCTGCGTGAGGGCTGACTGGTGGGGAGTATGGAGTGGGCACTGACTGCGGGGAGGAGGTAGCGGCTATTTTGCTGCCGGACAGTGCCCGTCGCTGATTGGTCATTATTATTATTATTATTATTTATTGTTATAGCGCCATTTATTCCATGGCGCTTTACATGTGAGGAGGGGTATACATAATAATAACAAGTACAATAATCTTAAACAATACAAGTCATAACTGGTACAGGAGGAATGAGGACCCTGCCCGCGAAGGTTCACAATCTACAAATCATGGCAATGGTCGTGGGCATTTTGCCCAGCCACGAAGTATATTGCCCAGCGACGTAGTATATTGCACAGTCACGTAGTATATTGCCCAACCACGTAGTATATTGCCCAGTGACATAGTATATTGCCCAGCGACATAGCATATTGCCCAACCACGTGGTATATTGCCCAGCCACATAGTATATTGCCCAGTGACGTAGTATATTGCCCAGCGACGTAGTATATTGCCCAACCACGTAGTATATTGCCCAGCCACGTAGTATATTGCACAGTCATGTAGTATATTGCCCAGCCACGTAGTATATTGCCCAGCCCACGTAGTATATTACCCAGTGACGTAGTATATTGCCCAGCCACGTAGTATATTGCCCAGTCACGTAGTATATTGCCCAGTTACATAGTATATTGCCCAGTGACGTAGTATATTGCCCAGTTACATAGTATATTGCCCAGTGACGTAGGATATTGGCCAGTGACGTAGTATACAGCACAGAGCCTTGTAGTATATTGCCCAGCGACATAGTATATTGCCCAGTGACGTAGTATACAGCACAGAGCCATGTAGTATATTGGCCAGTCACGTAGTATATTGCCCAGTTACGTAGTATATTGCCCAGTGACGTAGTATACAGCCCAGAGCCACGTAGTATATTGCACAGCAAAGTAGTATACAGCACAGAGCCACGTAGTATATTGGCCAGTCACGTAGTATATTGCCCAGCCAGGTTTGTCACAGGTTAAAAAATAAAAAATAAACATATACTCAGCTTTCCGAGGGCCCCTTGTAGTCCACGGCAGCTTCCGGTCCCAGGGTTGGTATGAGCGCAGGACCTGTGATGACGTCGTGGTCACATGACCGTGACGTCATGGCAGGTCCTTCTCCCATACCATCTTTGCCACCAAAACCTGCAACGGAAAATGGCGGCCGGTGCGAGCGACTATGGAGGGTGAGTGTAGCAGGGTTTTTTTTTAAATTATTTTTAACATTACATTTTTTACTATTGATGCCCCCTAGGCAGCGTCAATAGTAAAAAGTTGGGGACACACAGGGTTAATAGCGGCGGTAACGGAGTGCGTTACCCGCGGCATAACGAGGTCCGTTACCGCCGGCATTAACCCTGTGCTATCAGTGACCGGAGGGGAGCATGCGGGGGCAACAGGCCCTGACTGCGGGGAGTAAGGAGTGGCCATTTTCTTCTGGACAGTGCCCGTCGCTGATTGGTCGCGGCAGCCATGACAGGCAGCTGGCGAGACCAATCAGCGAATGAATAACCGTGACAGAAGGACAGACAGAAAGACGGAAGTGACCCTTAGACAATTATGTAGTAGATGTGAGAAAATATTGAAAAAATCCTCTGTATTACCCCCTAAAACATTAAAATTTCTATATTCCTTTATTGAAAATGTGATGTGGGGAGCAATGTTTGGTACTGTTTCCCAGTAAGTTTTCACAGAGAGATGCAACTCGTAACAGTATAAGAGAACCTTTCAGCAGTTTGAGCATGTTAAACTGGCCACATTTTAGAATAGTGACTGCAAAGCTGAATAAAACAGTTTTTATTTTTTAATTTCTCTTGCCTATTAAAGAGATAATAGATTGCAAAAGTTTAGGTTACAATTTATGTAAAGTCCAAGGGGGCGTTACCAAAGATTTTTCACTGGGGGCCTGTACTTCATACTCTGCATGAGGTTGACCAATCATAAGCAGACAGCAAAACAGAGGGGGAGAAAGAACACACCCTCCTCTCCTCAATTATCTCTGCAGCTACTGTGTAGAGAGCAGAGCTTAGTTATGGATTATTGCAAATCCTTCTAGATCTCATCTCATGACAGTTGGTGTGGGGGAAGAGTAAGAGTAAGCAGCTCTATGAAATGAGATCTGCAAGCTACTGTGTGTACAGTTCTGTCAGCTCTCACACCCTTATACACACTGACTGCCATGAGATGAGTTCTGGAAAGTGTTGTAATTATACATACCTCAGCTCTTCTGTATCTCTACACAGTAGTCTCACTTACAATCCACTCTCAGCTGGCAGGAGGAGACTAACTGCTGTGATCTCTTCCATACTCAGAATATTACACGGAGTGGGATTGTTGATTTTGACTCATTTTTTAGTACACAAACAAGCTGCAGCAGCATGGAGGAAATTTTAGAGCTGTCTGGATTTAAATCAAGCACTAATGTTAGAAAGCCTAGTACCATGATTATGTGTCCCTCTCCACAAGAACTTGTCCACGTGTCTGTGGTAAAGTAGATCTTCCCTGTGACTGGGTTGGCCAGAGCACGGCTGACATTGTATAACACGACTGCTTATGTAACGCACTGATGGCACATCGGGACAAATAGTGTCGGATGGTAATCGAGTACTGTGGGGCTGCCACCGTCCAGAGGTCGCGGAAAGACACAGTTTTCACAAGTCGAAGCAGCAACATTTCCAGGGCTACCCATCTGGCTATGTGGTTGTTTATCATTTTGGCCTATTGGTGGGTCGGTCGATATTTCTGCTTTCTGTTAAACGTCCGGGGCAGGAACAAGGATCACCACTAGCTATGAGACCTATGTCTTTAAAAGGAAAACTGGAGTACCTGTAATTCTCGGCAAATTTGTTTGTTCAGATTTAATTTTTGGGAAAAGATTCAATCATCTACTATATAATTGTCTAAGGGTCACTTCCGTCTGTCTTTCTGTCTGTCTGTCACAGATATTCATTGGTCGCGGCCTCTGTCTGTCATGGAAATCTAAGTCGCTGATTGGTCGTTGCCCATGACCATTGCCACGATCAATCAGCGACGGCCATAGTCTGGCAGCGAAATGGCCACTGCTTTACTGCCCTGCAGACAGCGCTGAGCGCTCACACAGGGTTAATGTTAGAGTTAACGGACCGCGGTGTAATGCACTCCGTTAATGCAGATATTAACCCTGTGTGACCAACTCTTTACTATTGATGCTGCATATACAGCATCAATAGTAAAACGATCTAATATTACAAATAATAATAATAAAAAAAGGTGCAAGCGGCAGGTTCCGGTGCCAAGGATGCTATGCGAGAAGGACCTGCCATGCCCATGATGTCACGGTCATGTGACCACGACGTCATCACAAGTCCTTCGCTCATACCAACCCTGGGACCGGAAGCTGCCGCGTGCACCGCACACAGGCACCAGGACTTTAAGGGGTCTTCGGAAGGTGAGTATATATTTATTTTTTATTTTAAGTCTTTTTTAACCACGCAATTAGTGCCCACATTGCTATATACTACGTGGGCTGTGCTACATACTGCGTGTGCTATGTTATATACTACATCTCTGTGCTATATACGATGTAGCTGGGCAATATACAACGTGACTGTGCAATATACAACGTGACTGTCCAATATAATACTTAGCTGTGCAATATACTACGTGCTCTGTGCTATATACTACGTAGCTGTGCAATATACTATGTGGCTGTGTCGGTTCTGTTGTATACTATGTCGACTGTGCAATATACTACGTGGCTCTGTTATATACTACATGGCAGTGCAATATACTACGATATATGACGTGGCTATGTTATATACTACGTGGCTCTGCTATATACTACATGGCTGAACAATATACTACGTGCCTGTGCAATACATTACGTAGCTGTGCAATACACTACATGGTTATGTTATATACTACGTGGCTGTGTTATATGCTACGTAGCTATGCTATATACCACGTACGCTGTGTTACATACTACGTAGCTCTGTTGTATACTACGTCGGTTGTGTTATATACTACGTCACTGTGCAATATAGTACGTAGCCTGTGCTATATACTGCCTACGTATTCTAGAATACCCAATACGTTAGAATCGGGCCACTATCTAGTGTTTAATAAAAAGCTTAAAGATTTCTATTGAACTTGAACTGCACAGTGTGCGCTCACTCAGTCAGCATCCTGCCTCCCAAGCTGTGCACTTCTACCTCCAGAAATACATGGTTTTCAGTGTTTTTTAAGTCACTGTTGGGGTCTCTCACTAAGAAAATAGGCAATTAAAGGACCTAAAAAATATTGAAAAAATATGTCACAAGTTTGGTTAAATGGTTTTCCAGTAGTGCATGTCTAAAACCCATGGTGGTAGGCACAGCAAGTAATACATCAGTTATGAATGCATTGTCCAGGGTAGCAACTGTGTGTACATAAGTGTGTTTTTTATATTGCTTGCTGACAATATAATTTGCAAAAAGACCATACGTCAGCTCAGTAAAAAAATAGCATTTTGTAGCTACCTGAAAACCATTAAAATATAAAAGCTGCAAACCACAGAAAGCCTTCAATAACCTTTGAATTGTTTAAACTAGAAAAGAAGCGCCTTGTTAGGAATATAATTGTCCTACTCGAATTATAAGGTCAATGCAGCAAGCTCTAAAGTTCTCCAGAGACCTATTTATTAGCTGTACTGAATGCAACACATGCTGTAAAAAAGTCTAATAAAAATGAAGTGTTCTGTATAGTTAAGAAACTGAATCTGAACATTATTGTAAGCGTAATATCATGGCAATTATGACAATTAGGCGACTCCTACTTATACACAAAATCGTTCGGCTGCATTGAAATCCGACTTTTCTTCTTCTGCTTGCATTGGTGCTTTTAGATACTATACTATTAAGTCATTACTCACCATAATCGCTTATTTACAAGCATCTGTTCAGAATATCTGTTCATTTTGTGACTCAAATACTATAATTTTATTTAAAAATGGCTTATCTTATTATCCTGAATACCTATTTTCCCTGATTCTCGGACCTCCACTGAAATGAATGCAAACTGTAAATGAAGGCTGAAGAAAGACGGAAGTCCACCCTAATCCGTCTTGTCTCCTGCAATGTCGATTCGGAGAAATGCAAAAAGCCAATTTTCCTTTCCCTTTCCCAACGCTGAACATGGAAATCACAATTAATTCATGGATTAACAATCCATCACTGGTAATCTAGTCATAACTTTTGTTATTATGACACTCAGGAAAGCCATCTGAGCTCATTTTCAACTCATTTAGTGAATTTACCATAACAACTTCCTCTGGCAGAGTCTCGCTGCTTGGACAGTAAAGAATCCTTTTCAATGTTGATGGAGAAACCATTTTTCTTTTGGCATGGGGAATGCCCCCTTTTTGTTACAATAATTGGTATAAATAGATTATGCGCGAGATCTCTACATTGACTTTAATATATGTACACATAGTTATCAGGTAAGGCTACGTTCACATTTGCGTTGTGCGCCGCTGCGTCGGCGACGCAACGCACAACGCAAATAAAAATGCACCAAAACGCATTTTGCGACGCATGCGTCCTTTTTTGCCGAAATTTGGACGCAAAAAAAATGCAACTTGTTGCATTTTCTGCGCCCAACGCTTGCGGCAAAAAAAGCATGCGTCGCACAACGCAGCATAACACATGTCCATGCGCCCCCCATGTTAAATATAGGGGCACATGACGCATGCGTCGCCGCTGCGGCGCCCGACGCAAACACACGCAAAACGCTAATGTGAACGTACACTAACCACTCAGCCATCTTTTTTCTAAATCTAATATCGCTCATATTTTGACGTAAAAAAGAAACATGTACTCTAACTCACTCATGCCATTCTTGCCTTTGGTTGTCTGTTTTTGATCCCATGAAAACTATGTTCTATGCACAAAATTCCATAAACTTTCTATCTAGTGACTTTTTAAGTGATATTACTATTTATTATGCACAGGTATAGTGGATATAAAAGTCTACACACCCCTGTTAAAAGGGCAGAGACTTGTTATGAAAATACTGTCATACTACGAAAAAGAATTTCAGAACTTTTTACACCTTTACTATGCAAATTCAGAGAAAAAGTGGACTTGAATTCTATAGCGCCACCTGTTGGAAGTAGCAATCCTACAGGTCACAGTCAACCCTTTAACGAGTCTTGCAATATGACTTGTAGGATCGCTACTTCCAATAGGTGGCGCTATAGAGTTCAAGGCCTCTTTTTCTCTGAAGAGGCAATTTGCATATTAAATTTCCCAAAGGAGCATTGGACAGCAAATAATCCTCCTTACCTTGACAAGCCAGAGCTGGTATGTCACTATCTACAAGGAGAAACCTTACCCCTTACACCTTTACTGTCACCCGTAGAGATGACCGTACCCAAACTGTAAAGCTCAGGGTTCTGCACTCCGAACACGGACTTTTCCTGGGAGTCCAGGAAGGAGCGAGAGACTATCCCTCTCCAAAGTTCATTTTAATGGTGTTCGGATTTTGGTTGAAGTTCTGGTACCCGAACCGAACTTTGGACAAAACTTTAGTCAGGTGCCAGAACATAAAATTGTATGGGTCCACTCATCCCTAGTCACCCATTATTATTCAATTGATAAATAAACTAATATCTTTTGGTGTTGAAAAAAGTAGAGAATCAAAATTATATCGTTGCATAAATATGCACATCCTCAAAATGAATATTTTGTTGAAGTACTTATTGAGTTTATGTCATCATTGAGTCGTTTTTGGTAGTAGTCTATCAGCATGTCAAACCTCTAAACTTTGTAATCTTTGCCAATTCTTCCTTGCAGTAGCACTCCAACCAAATCTGTCAGATTGTGTGGGCATCTCCTGTGTACATCCCTCTTCATGTCAACTCACAGATTTTCAATTGGATCCAGGTCTAAGCTCTGGCTTAGACATTCCAAAACTTTGATCATCTTCTGGCAAAGCCATTCTTTTGCTAATGTGGATGTATGCTTAGTATTATGGTCATGCTGAAAGGTGAGATTCCTCCTCGTATTCAGGTATTTAGCAGAGGCCTAAAGATTGTTTTTTTTTTGCAAAATTGACCAAAATTAGGAAATTTCTTCACTAAAACCTTTGTTTATAACCAAATAAACAACAAAAGCATAATGCTGCCATCATGCTTCACTGTGGGCATGGCATCATTTTAGTTCTGCTCAGTGTTGGCTTTATGCTAAACATAGTATTTGGAATTATGGCCAAAATGTTTTACCTTGGTTTCATCATAACTCATTTCCCACAAGCTTTTGGCAGACTTTATATAGGTTTTGGCAAAACATAGCTTGGCTTGGATGTTTTTCTATGTAAGATAAAGGTTCTGTCTTGCCAAGCTACCCCACAGGCCAGACATGAAAAATACAGGAGATTGTTGTCACATGCAGTACACAAGTGCATCAGTTCTTTAATGAACATCCAGCTCTAGGTGATGTCACTGTTTGTCCTTATTAAGCCTTTTTTATGAATGTCTTCAGTGTCATATGTTACATCTAAGGCTACTTTCACACTAGCGTCGGTACGGGGCTGTCACCAGGCGTCGGCCCAACGTACTGACGCAAACTGCGAAAAAAAGAACAACGTGGGCAGCGGATGCAGTTTTACAATGCATCCGCTGCCCCATTGTAAGGTCCGGGGAGGAGGGGGCGGAGTTCCAGTTGCGCATGCGCGGTCGGAAATGGCGGACTCGACGCACCAAAAAACGTTACATGGAACTTTTTTTGTGCCGACGGTGCGCCAAAACACGACGCATCCGTCGCACGATTGATGCGACGTGTGGCGATAATGAAAGTCTATGGAGAAAAAACGCATCTTGCAGGCAACTTTGCAGGATGCGTTTTTACTCCAAAACGACGCATTGCGACATACGTCAAAAAACGCTAGTGTGAAAGTAGTAGTAATGCCTCTGAAGTAGTTTTGTACCCTTTTCCTGACTGATAGCATTCAACAATGAGATCCCTTTAACATGTTGGAAGCTGTTTATGACCATGGCTTTTGCTGAAAAATGCAAATAAGATAATGTGAAGAAAATCCTACTAGAACAGCTGATCTTTATATGGGATTATTCAGAATCACTAAGTGATGGCAGCTGTCTACTAACATGAGTTTGAGGCTAAGTTCACACAACTTCTTTTTTTGGGTTCAAGTGCTGTACATGAATATAAGTACCGCACCTGGACCAATGTTATTCAGAAGAATGTTTTTTTTCACTGACCAAATCTGCATGTGAAAAAAAATGCAGCATGCACTAATTTTTTCTTGGATGAAACTCACCCATCTAAGAGTATGGCTGTGCCACCATGTAGCTTCTGTTTTTTTAATTTATATATTGCAGCTCTCTAACATAGGAAACTGTGAATTGTCTTGTAAATTAATAATAAATTTTGCTGTAGTACAACGGTTTATATACTGTATATATTGAACATGGATGACAAGTGAGAAAAAGATTGTCTGAGTTTTCTGGCTGAAACTTTGACGATTTTTTATATGGTCTTGTCATATTAGCCTAAACATAATTTTCTAAATTTGAACACAACCACATCCCCATTTACAAGAGGGCGTTCACTCTTACGGAACCCCATTTTTTAAGTTTTGTAATTTTTATTTTCTTTCTCAAAATGACTTCAGTTTGTTTCTCAGTGGATTTGTACAGATTATGGGTGATAGTAAAGGTGAAAAAAGTTCTGAAATAGTTCTTCTTGGTATATATTTTTTTCTTAACAAAAACTTGGCATTTTCACTGGGGTGTGTAGACATTTTACGTCCATTGTATGCCATTTTGATGCTTCATATGCTCTTTTTTTGCCTTGGTAGCAGCTGCTTGTTCCTACAGTTAAACTTACTGTTACTTTACAAAGTTTATCATCAGCAAAATATGTATTTTACGGTACACATCACTCCACCAGTAACAATGACTCAATATAAGTACTATATATCCTGTAATAACCATCCTCTGTTTTCTATTACTAAACAAGATATATTTTGAAATACTTGCTCATCAATACTGATATTGATGATACCGTACTTACTCCTTCTTAGTCATCTATAATGTCCAATGACTTATCCCAATCCAGTCTAGAACTTACCTTCTCAAAGAAAATGATCAGAGTAATTCAGCCAATCCATCCTAAATCCATGCTTATATGGAGTGGTACATTTATTGTAATGAATATGTAACCACCGATCGACCAAACCGCTGCACAAACAGCTCTACCCTCGACTACTGTATCCCCACCCATCTCTTGTAGATTGTGAGCCTTCGCGGGCAGGGTCCTCTCTCCTCCTGTACAAGATTATTGCACTTGTTTTTATCATGTCTACCCCTCCTCACATGTAAAGTGCCATGGAATAAATGGCGCTATAACAATAAATAATAATGATATTACAGAATAGCATCTAATAAAGAACTTCAAAGTTAAATGTACAAGTTTGTAGTTTGCAAGCTCAATTTTTGACCACTTTTTTGAATATTAGTACCACATTTGCTATGCACCAGTGCAACAGACCCTGCTGTTACTAAAGTGCTTAAACATTAGAAGTCATGGTCTGTTTCTCATGTCTTAACATCCTTAGAATATTGGGGTCTATTCCATCTTGAGCTAGAAACTTGTCTATTTTATGACTTTTAAGCATTGCTGTGCTCCTTTCTGGGTCACACAGGTGATATTTAATTGATAGTTTATCTTATTCCTCTGTATTTCACTTGACATCTTCTTATACAGTGGAGAGAGAAAATTTCGATAAATTCATTTTCTTGTCATCATCCTCCACAAACGTCCTCCCTCATTAGTTTTTTATGGGTCGTGAGTTTCAGTTTTAGCTTACAAGTCCTTACTAATATATCATTGAAGAACATTGCATTTGTTTTTACATAATTTGCCCATCTTGTTATAGTTAAACCTCTTCACTACCTCCATCTTTTAGTAGCTTGCATGCTTTCTCTTTGTTATTTATTGCACCCTATACATTTTTGTATATTTTTATATTATGTACCCAAATTGGTTTTCTATTGTTTCCAGCTCTTTTATTCCCATAACATATTGACCTTTCACAATAGAAATGTAAGGGTCTTGAAAAAATATCCTATCCTCTACACGTGTGCTCCAACTTTTTAGAACATTGTCTCAGTAAAACATATTAGAGGGACCTCGGCTGATCATTGTCATCCTGAAGGTTAGTGTTTTAGTGGCTCCTCGACCAAACATCTCATTGAATGACAAATTGAAATTTATTAGAATATGCTCATTTGCTTGATATCCCACAATGTGCATATTTGTTGTTCTGATAGAGAACCTTTCCTCTAGTTGGGTCCTACACCATTCGGGAAAGCTAATTATCTTTACCTCAGCTACTAGCAAGAAGACTGTTTTCTTTATAAGATGCAGACAGATTCCCAATTTATATCTAGTCCCCCTACCTCATTGTGACATTTATTTGTGCTTTCAGTAGAGTTTGGTGACCTGTTTGATCTTTATTGGCTTCTAGCAACCCACTATTTTATTAATGTTTTTATCCTCCTACCCGTGGAATATCTCTCACAAGTTTCTTTGCACACTGTGGGTTATAAACGGGACTTTACACGAAGGTAAACTTCACGACCTTTAAGGTTTACAATACTTATGAATAAACTATAACATTGTAAGTTAACGACCAAGTCATGGCTATCTTCCAGTTAGTTATGTTACGGTTTCCCTCTCATTAATTATTAAATGAGTTGTCCCCTTTCAGAAAATCTTGATTCCTGTGGTAAGTACAGTATGTTCTAAAAAACAAAAAAAACAAAATAGAAACAAACTTTAATCAATATCCACGGATCATGGGGGACACCGGGAGAAGGAGCAGAAATGCAGGGGACTCGGGGATGATGAGTTAAGTGTGGTTTGGTGTCTTATACCATACTGCACCTAGAGACCAAGATTTTCTGAAAGGAGAAAATCCTTGTAACCCTAGTTCATCATTGAATTAATGAGTCTGCTTGTATCGGACATCATGCGATTTACAGGTTTTTAAGAATTTTTTATTTTACACTTATTTGAGCTTCACCCCTATCTTTCGTGGCCTTTTTTCTGAGTTCTCTTTCCCTTTTTATTCCCATCTTCCAATAGACATATATTTTTTTTACTTTTCCACTGATGTAGTCATTAGGGGTGAGCGAAACGAATCGGACAAATTCAAAAATCGCCGACTTTCGGCAAAGTCGGGTTCCATGAAACCAGACCCGATCCTAGTGTGGGATCGGCCATGAGGTCTTCGATCTGCGCGCAAAAGTCGCGTTTCATATGATGCTTTCAGCGCCATTTTTCAGCCAATGAAGGAGGATGCAGAGTCTGGGCAGCGTGATGACATAGGTCTCGGTCCCCATCATCTTAGAGAAGGGCATAACAGTGATTGGCTTGCTTTCCGCAGTGTCACAGGGGCTATAAAGGGGCGTGCACGCCGACTGCCATCTTACTTCTGCCGATCTTAGCATAGGGAGAGGTTGCTGCAGCTTCATCAGAAGAAGGGATATAGTTAGGGAGGGAAGATTAACCCCCAAACTGCTTGTGCTGTAGCGAGTTCCACTGTCCAAACACCACCATTTTTTTGCAGGGACAGTGAAGGCTATATTTTTGTGCATCAGCGCTGTAGCTTATTAGGCTGCCTTATAAGGCTCCCTGATAGCTGCATTGCTGTTTGCATGCTGCTGCGCAAACCAACTGCTTTTTTAAAAGCAAAAATCCTGTTGCTCCTTTCTGCACAGTTATCTTCTTTATTTGTCCACACTTTTGTGTGCAGCAGTCCTTTTTATTGCTGCCATACTTTTCCTGAGATCATTGTAGGGAGATTGAAATTGTACTACAGTCCTTGTATTTTTTCATATATCTTCCAGCCACTCTCTGCCACTTACATTGTGTTGTTTTATACACTGGGCCTGAGTTTTGGTTCAGTCTCCCCCCAAAAAATTGAGATTCAAATTCTCACAAAGTGAATATACTTCAGTCCTGTTAGTTTGTCGTATATTAGCCAGCCACTTTCTGCCACTTAAATTGTGTTGTTTTATGCACAGGGCCTGAGTTTTGGTTCAGTCTCCCAAAAAAAAGGAGATTTTAATTCTCACAAAGTGGATATACTTTAGTCCTGTTAGTTTGTCGTATATCAGCCAGCCACTTTCTGCCACTTACATTGTGTTGTTTTATGCACAGGGCCTGAGTTTTGGTTCAGTCTCCCCCCCAAAAAAGGGAGATTTTAATTCTCACAAAGTGGATATACTTTAGTCCTGTTAGATTGTCGTATATCAGCCAGCCACTTTCTGCCACTTACATTGTGTTGTTTTATGCACAGGGCCTGAGTTTTGGTTCAGTCTTCCCCCCAAAAAAGTGAGATTCAAATTCTCACAAAGTGGATATACTTCAGTCCTGTTAGTTTGTCGTATATCAGCCAGCCACTTTCTGCCACTTATATTGTGTTGTTTTATGCACAGGGCCTGAGTTTTGGTTCAGTCTCCCCCCAAAAAAAGGGAGATTTAAATTCTCAACAAGTTTATATACACCTTCTACCTTGTTTTACAGTACCATATAACGGTTGTTATTTTGGTTAGATTTTCCAAAAAATAAGGAAGTCTGGTGGAAGAGCCCGTGGGCGGTGGTTGCCAGCTGGAACTGATGGTGGTGGTGGTGTTGGTGCATCTGGTGGTAGTAGCAAAAGCACAATAGCACCTAAGGCTGGAGGTGTTGAGCCAGCATCATCGTATGGCTACACAAGGCCTCGAAGGCTCCCTTATCTGGGAGTAGGAAAACAGCTTTTAAAGCCGGAGCAGCAGGAAAAAGTTTTTGCTTTCCTTGCTGACTCAGCCTCTAGCTCTTTCGCCTCCTTTTCAGAAAGTTCCAAATATAAAAGCAGCGACTCGTCAGTGGATGCTCCCGGTCAGGAACAAGACGTTTCCTTGTGTCCTTCACCCAAACCAAAAGTGAAGGATGCGTCAGGTGACACTACAAGTTACTCCATGGAGCTCTTTACACATACCGTGATCTAACCTTCATTAAAATGAACCAATCATGGATTTCAAATTATTTTGCCCCACCTTCCCCTGCTGACACGTAGCTTGCCTGAAAAATGTCTTGCTTTTGGCCTCCTCTTACTGACTTCTCCAATTCCTCCATTTGCAGCTGCTGAATGTCCACCCTAGGCCATTTTTATACCTCCCTAAATGGCCTGACTCCCCCCCAGGGCCGTGGTCACCACCTGGCGCAAGTACCCGTGCGAGTGCCATTTGCCTGGACAGGTGGGTGGGCCAACTCTTGGGCGACGGCACTGACACAGGGTCCCTCATAGTACAATGAAGTGTCTCTGACGGTGGTGGTGCACAACCAATGCCAGACACACCGTCGTAATATGAGGGGCCCTGTGCCAGTACCGCCGCCCACTAGAGAGTGATCCCCCCCAGCTCGAACAGTGCTCTACCACTTGCAATATTTACCTCTCCCTGCTCCACCACTGTGTAATCTGTGCTGTTAAATCCTTCAATGGCACTGCCAATACAAATTTGTTGAAATGATAGATGATAGTTAAAATATACAGGGGCCCTGGCCTCCATTTAGACCAGTTAATACTTTGCACCTACTACCACTGTCTGCTACTCAGCAGAGGAGCCCACCCCTTTACCTAGCTATGCCACCTGTTTATTTATGAACAATTTTTTGGCAGACATTTAGCCCACTTTATTATTTGGGCCTACTAACTTAGTCTGCTACTCATTACATTTTTCCGACACTGAGCAAAGCAATGTCGCCTGTTTATTTATGAACAATTTTTTTGGCAGACATTTAGCCCACTTTATTATTTGGGCCTACTAACTGTGTCTGCGCCACTCATTACAGTTTTCCTCCACTGAACAAAGCAATGCCGCCTGTTTAGTCCTGTTACCAATTTTGAACTGCATTTAGCCTACTTTATTATTTGGGCCTACTAACTATGTCTGCCACTCATTACAGTTTTCCTCCACTGAACAAAACAATGCGGCTTATTTAGTCCTGTTACCAATTTTGAACTGCATTTAGCCTACTTTATTATTTGGGCCTATATCTGTGTTTCCTCCTCATCCTGCCCATTGCCCAGCCACGGCTAGATGAGTCTGCTGGTACATTGACCCAGACCACTACATTCCCCTTGCACTCTACACAGCCTGAATCTGACCCTGCTGAAAGTTAGGTTCCCCTTCCCGCATACTATACCACCTTTCACGGGGGCAAAGAGGAAGGTGCAGATGAAAGTGCAGGTTCCTTCAACAGGTGAGGGGGCATACTCGTTGGCGATGTCACTGGCACAGGGCCCCTCATAGTACACAAAAGTGTCTCTGCCAGTGGGAGGCGCCACCCACCGTCAAACACACTGCCGTACTATGAGGGGCCCTTTGCCAGTGCCAACTAGTGGGCCCCCCTGCTTGCTCAGGATCACAGCACTTGCAAAGTTGAAATACTTACCTCTCCCTGCTCCACCACCGTGATGTATTCTGCGTTTCCTGGGCCCACAAAAATCTTGAGCCAGCCCTACCCCCCACAACTTTAGCCAAATGACCCCCAGTTTAAAATGCCTAACTATTATTATAAAGTAAATTAATATTGACAAGCTTAAGTAATAAGAATTGATGTTTTTGGCATTAAAATGGGCACTGTAGGTGTTTTCCTGTCCTCCACTCACTGCCGACTTTGATTCCCCATTGACTTGCATTGGGTTTCGTGTTTCAGTCAACCCCTGACTTTTCGCAATAATCGGCAGATTTCACCCAACCCGACTGTTGACAAAGTCGGGTTTCGCGAAACCCGACTCGATCCGAAAAAAGTAAAAGTCGCTCAACTCTAGTAGTCATATCATGGCTTGCTTTTTTGCATAGTCTGAGCTTGCTTTTTTGAAAGATGAGCTGTAGTTTTTTGATGCTACCTTGGCGCACATACATCTTTTTGATAATTTTTCCTTCCACTTTTCAGGAGGCCAGGTGATCGAAAAGTGGCATCTCTGGTATTATTTTAATCAACTAGCAGGATAAATAATACACTAGTTTAATAGTTTAGAGTTTTCATCTTCTATTGACAGAAGCAAAAGCTCTAAGGCAAAGCAAAAGTGGTGAGCTGAATGTTACTAGGTTTTTATTTTTTTTTTTTTTTGCCATTTGCAGGCCGTATATGTTTCACCGAAATGGCAGACAGGCTTTTTTTTTATTCTCACGAATTGTATCTCAAAGTTTTTAAAATCACACAAATCTGCGAATTTCAAGAAATTCAACTCAACCTCGAGCCTGCACTGATCGATCTGCTAATTTCTTATCAGACGCATATCCTTTATTTATGGACCGATTCACTGACCAGATTACATGACAAAAACTGCTGACAGATTCCCTTTATTAATAATAACTGACTCTATGCAAATACAATAAAAAGTGCGTCATCATGTCACCTATTATTCTGGCTTCTTTAGGAAAAAGTCAGCGCTAAAGACTAAAGAGTGAAACATCATCTGTGAAAACTGGTTGCTTTCAATAAATGAAATTTTCGATTATAACTGATTTTTCCTATTGTTTAGCATCTTGTAGTCTGTACAATACTTCCCCGTAACATATTACAAAAAGCCCCAATTCATTGCTGATAAATTGAGATGTAGATGAAATGTATTTTTCTTCCTATTCACATTGATCAGTTTTTATGTCTATCCTCCTTGAAAAGCACTGCAGCATTTCTGAACTTGAGAGAGACCCATAAAGTTGTGAACATTGGCAACCGATAACATCCTTTAGGATTTTTGGTATTGTTTCTCTGAACCTGCAGCTCCTTGAGATTAATGGGCTGTCATCTTTGTCTCCAGAACTTTTCTAAGTCGTGATTTGTGAAGCAATCAGAATGAGATGATGGCTTTCCAGGCAGCCTCTGGGACAATTGAGAACACATTAAACCTCAACACCTTACTTTGCTATTGTTGCTTACTCATATGATTTGAAACAATTTTACATTATCATTGCAATGACAATAATGTGGAGATCATCTACCCATTGTGGACCCCAATGGCAATCTTTTTTCCTGTAGCCTTCAATATACCTAAGATGAAATAATAGAGAAGGTTAGCCAGCAGTCCAAAAGGTGAATAAAACAAAAGTTGGAGAATAAATTTTTATTGTATTTTATGTGTTTGAGAATTGCAAAAAAATCCTCTGTATAAGGTGGGTTTAGCAGATCATCTTATTCCAGTTCTGCAGCTGAAAGGTTTGAGGCTAAAATTCCATGTACTGTCTATTAAGTCTATGTATTTCCTCTATATACCTACTATATATGTGTGAACACATACCTTAATTTAAGCCCTTTTGGTGACTGTTACATTGGTACATTGAAAATGCTGTTACTTTAAAGGGGTTGTCCAGGCTGAAATGAAAAGTCTGCAGACACTGCGTATATTTTCAACATTCCCTTGTATTCCCCACGAAATGAGCCATCACGTCACCACATATATGCGCTCACCCAACTTCTTTCAGTATAAAAGAATATATAGATGCAAATTGTCTCTTTAGAGAGTAAGAGGAATTGAATTCTTTTACCACCTATTGGAAGCAGCAATCCTAAAAGTCAATACCGACACTTTAACAAGCCTTGCCACATGACTTATGATAAAAGTCAAACCAGGATCCCAATTTGCAGACATGTGTTTTGGATTGTTGCTTCTCCTCAGTGCAAAGTATGAGATCTGATTTGGCTGTGTGAGAGGCCTCTGGTTAGGGTCTAAGGGGTAACATTAAAGGGTCGATAGTGAATTTTTAGGATTGCCATTTCCAATAGGTGGCACTAGAGTTCAATTCATCTTACTGTCTAAAAAGACAATTTGCATATTTAGTTTCCCAGAGGAGCATTGCATGGCCTATAAGTCTCCTTACCTTGACATGTCCGGTATACGTAATGTTATCCTTTAACCCCAGAATTGAGAGAAGCGAAGGAGTTTCGTTGACATATAACTGCGACATATAACTGTTGACATATAACTGCGAGTATAACATGTTGTTTTGTGTCCTTCCTACTGCCCAAAAAATACAGAGAAGAGAAAAGTGAAAGCATGAGCACCCTGCACAATGTCACACTTCGGCAGTCTGCAGTAACATACACTTCATACATTTCAGCCTTGACAACCCCTTTAACAAATATTAATTTAAACAAATCCTGGTATCTAACAAGCTTCCTTTTCTGCACAATTACTTTCTGAACAACTCTCTGAATCTGTTGGCCCTCACTGAAACCTAGATTCAGGATTCTGACACTGTCTCCCTTGCTGCCATTTCTCATGGCGGCCTACAATTCTCCCATTCCCCGAGACCCACACACAGACATGGTGATGGAGTCGGCATACTCCTGTCGTCGGCATACTCCTGTCCCCACAATGCACCTTCCAGGTCATCCCCCCAGTTCCATCACTCTCATTCCCTTCTTTTGAGGTCCACACCATCAGACTCTTTCGTCCCCTCTCCCTCAGAGTAGTGGTCATATATCGGCCCCCAGGCTCGCCCAGCCAGTTCCTTGAAAAGACCACTTCTCAGCCTAGCTGCCGCACTTCATGTCCTCAGAACTCCCAAAACTTATCCTGGGAGGCTTCAACATCCCCATAAACAGCCCCACTGCCACAACTGCCTCCCAGCTTCTATCACTAACCACTTCTCTAGGCCTCTCACAGCTCTCAACCTCTGAAACACACAAAGACGGTAACACCCTTGACCTGGTTTTCGCCCGGCTCTGCTCAGTCTCCTACCTAGATAACTCACCTCTTCCTCTCTCCGACCACAACAT
This sequence comes from Ranitomeya imitator, assembly GCF_032444005.1. NCBI lineage: Eukaryota > Metazoa > Chordata > Amphibia > Anura > Dendrobatidae > Ranitomeya > Ranitomeya imitator. The sequence continues at coordinate 322,293,084 of NC_091286.1, read as the reverse complement.
TCTCTCCTTCGCGTTCACAATCTCTCGCCCACTCCAGTACACTCCTACCTACCACACATCCAGAAATCTACATGCCATTAACTCGCATACACTTTCATACTCCTTACACTCATCACTGTCCCCAATCTCCTTTTTTCCTGTCTTGATTTGGCTGTACACCACTACAATGACACTCTTAGAAGCACCCTGGACCAAGTAGCACCCCTCACCCTCAGAACCTCCAAGCATAGAGTAAAACAGCCCTGGCTCACATCGCAAACTCGGCTTCTCCAGCGATGCTCTGGAAGTGCTGAACGCTTATGGAGGAAAACTCGCACACCAAAAGACTTCATACACTTCAAATTTATGTTAAGAACCTATAACACTGCCCCTCACCTCACCAAGCAGATCCACTTCACCACTCTGATCTCACTATCCACCAACCCCAAGAAACTTTTTGACACCTTTCACTCGCTCCTCAGGCCAAAATCACAAGTCCCTATCACAGACATTTGTGCTGATGAACTGACTTCCCACTTTATAGAGAAAATAGATAATATCCGTCAGGAAATCTGCTCCCAGACACCAAGTGCAGTGACTCCCATCCGTCCCTGCATCTCCCCTGGCTAACTCTCCACATTCAATCCCATCACAGGAGAAGAAGTCTCCAAGCTCCTCTCTTCTTCTCATCCGACTACATGCACTACTGACCCCATTCCCTCACACCTCCTCCAGTCGCTCTCTCCAGTCGTTACAACTCACCTAACTACAATCTTTATTCTCTCCCTCTCCTCGGGCATCTTCCCGTCTTCCTTCAAACACTCTATCATTACTCCACTATTAAAGAAACCCTCTCTCGATCCATCCTGCACAAATACCAGTCTCCAACCTCCCCTTCATCTCTAAACTCTTGGAGCGCCAGGACTATTCCAGCCTTACCCGTTACCTCTCTACTCACTCTCTCCTAAACCTTGCACAGTCCGGCTTCCGCCCCTACACTCGACAGAAACTGCACTCATCAAAGTGACCAATGACCTTCTGACAGCAAAGTGTAATGGTGACCACTCTCTGCTAATTCTTCTCGACCTCTCTGCAGCTTTTGACACTGTTGACCACATCTCCTACTCTCTAGGCTCCAGTCACTAGGTATAAAGGACACTGTTCTCTCCTTGTTTTCTTCATATCTTTCTGACCACTCCTTAAGTGTATCGTTCGCTGGCTCCACTTCGTCCCCTCTTCCTCTCACTGTCATGGTACCTCAGGGCTCAGTCCTTGTCCCACTTCTCTTCTCTCTCTCTACATGGTCCCAACCAGACAGACCATCAGCAGATTTGGCTTTCAGTACCATCTTTATGCCGATGACACACAACTATATATGTCATCCCCTGACCTTACTCCTGCTGTACAACAGAACACCAGTGACTGTCTGTCCGCAGTCTCCGACATCATGTCCGCCCTCTATTTGAAACTCAACCTCTCCAAAACTGAACTTCTTAGAAAGTTAGTTAGAAAGGAGTTAGAAAGGATCGTAAAAATCGGAGAGGAGGAGGGGTTTGTCTCTATGTAAAGTCTTGTCTAAAGTCCACTTTAAGGGAGGATATTAGCGAAGGAAATGAGGATGTCGAGTCCATATGGGTCGGAATTCATGGAGGGAAAAATGGTAACAAAATTCTCATTGGGGTCTGTTACAAACCCCCAAATATAACAGAAACCATGGAAAGTCTACTTCTAAAGCAGATAGATGAAGCTGCAACCCATAATGAGGTCCTGGTTATGGGGGACTTTAACTACCCGGATATTAACTGGGAAACAGAAACCTGTGAAACCCATAAAGGCAACAGGTTTCTGCTAATAACCAAGAAAAATTATCTTTCACAATTGGTGCAGAATCCAACCAGAGGAGCAGCACTTTTAGACCTAATACTATCTAATAGACCTGACAGAATAACAAATCTGCAGGTGGTCGGGCATCTAGGAAATAGCGACCACAATATTGTGCAGTTTCACCTGTCTTTCACTAGGGGGACTTGTCAGGGAGTCACAAAAACACTGAACTTTAGGAAGGCAAAGTTTGACCAGCTTAGAGATGCCCTTAATCTGGTAGACTGGGACAATATCCTCAGAAATAAGAATACAGATAATAAATGGGAAATGTTTAAGAACATCCTAAATAGGCAGTGTAAGCGGTTTATACCTTGTGGGAATAAAAGGACTAGAAATAGGAAAAACCCAATGTGGCTAAACAAAGAAGTAAGACAGGCAATTAACAGTAAAAAGAAAGCATTTGCACTACTAAAGCAGGATGGCACCATTGAAGCTCTAAAAAACTATAGGGAGAAAAATACTTTATCTAAAAAACTAATTAAAGCTGCCAAAAAGGAAACAGAGAAGCACATTGCTATGGAGAGTAAAACTAATCCCAAACTGTTCTTCAACTATATCAATAGTAAAAGAATAAAAACTGAAAATGTAGGCCCCTTAAAAAATAGTGAGGAAAGAATGGTTGTAGATGACGAGGAAAAAGCTAACATATTAAACACCTTCTTCTCCACGGTATTCACGGTGGAAAATGAAATGCTAGGTGAAATCCCAAGAAACAATGAAAACCCTATATTAAGGGTCACCAATCTAACCCAAGAAGAGGTGCGAAACCGGCTAAATAAGATTAAAATAGATAAATCTCCGGGTCCGGATGGCATACACCCACGAGTACTAAGAGAACTAAGTAATGTAATAGATAAACCATTATTTCTTATTTTTAGGGAGTCTATAGCAACAGGGTCTGTTCCGCAGGATTGGCGCATAGCAAATGTGGTGCCAATATTCAAAAAGGGCTCTAAAAGTGAACCTGGAAATTATAGGCCAGTAAGTCTAACCTCTATTGTTGGTAAAATATTTGAAGGGTTTCTGAGGGATGTTATTCTGGATTATCTCAATGAGAATAACTGTTTAACTCCATATCAGCATGGGTTTATGAGAAATCGCTCCTGTCAAACCAATCTAATCAGTTTTTATGAAGAGGTAAGCTATAGGCTGGACCACGGTGAGTCATTGGACGTGGTATATCTAGATTTTTCCAAAGCGTTTGATACCGTGCCGCACAAGAGGTTGGTACACAAAATGAGAATGCTTGGTCTGGGGGAAAATGTGTGTAAATGGGTTAGTAACTGGCTTAGTGATAGAAAGCAGAGGGTGGTTATAAATGGTATAGTCTCTAACTGGGTCGCTGTGACCAGTGGGGTACCGCAGGGGTCAGTATTGGGACCTGTTCTCTTCAACATATTCATTAATGATCTGGTAGAAGGTTTACACAGTAAAATATCGATATTTGCAGATGATACAAAACTATGTAAAGCAGTTAATACAAGAGAAGATAGTATTCTGCTACAGATGGATCTGGATAAGTTGGAAACTTGGGCTGAAAGGTGGCAGATGAGGTTTAACAATGATAAATGTAAGGTTATACACATGGGAAGAAGGAATCAATATCACCATTACACACTGAACGGGAAACCACTGGGTAAATCTGACAGGGAGAAGGACTTGGGGATCCTAGTTAATGATAAACTTACCTGGAGCAGCCAGTGCCAGGCAGCAGCTGCCAAGGCAAACAGGATCATGGGGTGCATTAAAAGAGGTCTGGATACACATGATGAGAGCATTATACTGCCTCTGTACAAATCCCTAGTTAGACCGCACATGGAGTACTGTGTCCAGTTTTGGGCACCGGTACTCAGGAAGGATATAATGGAACTAGAGAGAGTACAAAGGAGGGCAACAAAATTAATAAAGGGGATGGGAGAACTACAATACCCAGATAGATTAGCGAAATTAGGATTATTTAGTCTAGAAAAAAGACGACTGAGGGGCGATCTAATAACCATGTATAAGTATATAAGGGGACAATACAAATATCTCGCTGAGGATCTGTTTATACCAAGGAAGGTGACGGGCACAAGGGGGCATTCTTTGCGTCTGGAGGAGAGAAGGTTTTTCCACCAACATAGAAGAGGATTCTTTACTGTTAGGGCAGTGAGAATCTGGAATTGCTTGCCTGAGGAGGTGGTGATGGAGAACCCAGTCGAGGGGTTCAAGAGAGGCCTGGATGTCTTCCTGGAGCAGAACAATATTGTATCATACAATTAGGTTCTGTAGAAGGACGTAGATCTGGGGATTTATTATGATGGAATATAGGCTGAACTGGATGGACAAATGTCTTTTTTCGGCCTTACTAACTATGTTACTATGTTATGTATGTTACTATGTTACTATGCTCCCATGGCCTACGAACCTCCCTAAACCTGACATTTCCCTCTCCGTGGGTGGCACTATAATAACACCCTCGGCAGCAGGCACGCTGTCTGGGTGTTACGTTTGACACCATTCTCTCGTTCACTTCCCATATACAATCTCTTGCCCGCTCGTGCCACTTATACCTAAAGAAAATGTCTAGAATCCGCCCTTTCGTCACCATGGAAACAACAAAAACCCTCATGTTGCCCTGATACACTCCCGCCTGGACTACTGTAATGCTCTATTAATTGGCCTCCCCCTCACTCGACTTTCCCTTCTTCAGTCTATCCTTAATGCAGCAGCCAGGGTCATCTACCTGGCTAATCGTATTGAGATGCAGCCGCTCTTTGCCGGTCATTACACTGGCTGCCCATTCATTATAGGATCCAATTCAAAGTACTTGTTCTCTCCCACAAAGCTCTTCACAGTGCAGCACCCCCTTACATCTCCTCCCTTATTTCAGTCTATCGGCCTAGCCGACTGCTGCACTCTGCAAATGACTTTCGACTAACCTCTGCATTAAACCGTACCTCCCACTCCCGTCTCCAAGACTTCTCCCGCACTGTGCCAATCCTCTGGAATGCTCTCCCCAAGAAATTAGGACCATTCACAATTTGCATAGTTATAGGCGCTCCCTCAAAACATATTTGTTCAGAGCGGCCTATCACGCTCCCTAATAAAAGTCATTTTATGTGCAAGGGCTCGTGAGTAGTCCAATTCATTATCTCCATCTATCCCCCACTCCCTGAAGATGGCTGGACCATCATTGTAAATACATCATTGTAAATACACACCTGTACTTTGTATCTCCCCCATCTCATTGTAGATTGTAAGCTCTCATGAGCAGGGTCATCTTATTGTGCATTAACTATTGTATTGTTAACGTTGTTACTTATAACTTGCGTTTGAAACTGTTAAAATGTAAAGCGCTGCGGAATATGTTGGTGCTATATAAAGATTATTATTATTTATTATTATCTAAGATATATTTAGAATCAAAATGAGTCTGTCAATTTACTACTGTATCTCTCTTGCCTGTCATGATAAACTATTGATATGGTTTATATGAAGGTAAAGTTAAATGTAATTTTCTGAAGCCTCCGGTGACAAGTAATTAAGGGTACTGTACATTCCACTACAGGGAAAACTTAAAGCCCCATCCGGGTACATTTTTTTATTTGCCTGTTTATCAGGGATCATAGAATCCTAGAATCCTAAAATGTAAGAGTTGTAAGGAACCTCCAGGGTCATTGTGTCCAATCCCCTCACAATGCAGGATTCACTAAACCATCTCAGACAGATGACTGTCCAGCCTCTGTTTGAAGACTTCCATTGAAGGAGAACTCACCACCTCTCATGGCAGCCTGTTCCACTCATTGATCACCTTCACTGTCAAAAAGTTTTTTCTAATATCTAATCTGGATCTTCTCCCTTTCAGTTTCATTCCATTGTTTCTCGTGTTTCTATGTGCAAATGAGAATAAGGATGATCCCTCTACATTGTGACATCCCTTCAGATATTTGTAGACAGCTATTAAGTTTCCTCTTAGCCTTCTTTTTTGCAAGCTAAACATTCCCAGATCCTTTATTCGTTCCTCTAGGGACATAATTTGCAGTCCGCTCATCATCCTGGTAGCTCTTCTCTGAACTTGCTCCAATTTTTCATTGTCTTTTTTAAAATGTGGTGCCCAGAACTGGACACTGTATTCCAGATGAGGCCTGACCAAGGAGGAGTAGAGGGGGATAATTACTACCCTTGATCTAGACTCTATGCTTCTCTTAATACATCATAGAACCGTGTTTGCCTTTTTTGCTGCTGCATCATACTGTTGACTCATGTACAGTCTGAGATCTATTAGTATACCCAAGTCTTTTTCACACATGCTGTTGCTTTGTTCTATTCCTCCCATTCTATAGATATAATTTTAGTTTTTCTTGCCCAGAAGTAGAATCTTGCATTTCTGCATTTCTCCCTGTTAAATACCATTCTATTAGTCACTGCCCATTGTTCAAGCTTATGTAGATCCTTATGAATCCATTCTCTGTCTTCTCTAGTGTTAGCCATCCCTCCTAGCTTTGCATCGTCTGCTAAATTGATTAGTTTACCTTCAGTTCCCTTATCAAGATCATTTATAAAAAATGTTGAACAACACTGTTGCCAGGACAGAGCCTTGTGGTACCCCACTTGAAACACTTTTCCAATTGGATGTGCAACCATTTATTACCACTCTTTGATCACTGAGCCAGTTATGAATATATCGTATATGTATCATATTTATCATACATACATATGTATCATATGTATCATGTTGTATTGTATTTATCATATATGTAAGTGTAATTATGGCAGCAATATACTCAACAGCTTCTTCCCTGCTGAAAATAGCAGATTATACAGGCACTTACACTCATGATCCCTCACAAATTGGCAAATAAAACAATTCACCAGACTGGGGCTTCACGTTATGCCCAAAAGTGTAAATTCAGTATTAAGGTCCTCTTATTATTAGAAAATATTAAAAATCAACACCTGCATAAGGTATATCATAAATGCATTTCATACAGAGCTTTTAGTCATTGCAGACAAATATTGTTGACCTATGGATAAGTGAAGAATTTGTTGTGACTAAGGAGAAGTCAATATAAGTTTATTTTTTCTCAGTCCCTTGATTCACACCAAATTTATTTGATTAGAATAAAATACTTTTCCATTGCCCCTCCTACGTCCAAATCTGCCCAAATCTAATTTCAGGAGATGCACTCAGCTCTAGTATATGAGAAAAGTCTTGGGACCACTGAACTCGTCTAAACACGAGTATTTTTTTTTTATCTCCAAGAAAAGCACATAAGAAGTCTGACAGTACGGTTCTCTCCATAATTGTCTGGTTTAGGTACTGTCACAACCACTTTGCTATGATCATTACTAGGTAATAGTCTAAATGTTGAACCTGGAGTACTAAATTTATAAAACAACCCAATTTTCTTCAAGGGTAATAATGAATTGTATAACTGTTCTGGATCTAAAAGATAGTGCATAAAATTATGCTAGTTAGGCATGGTTTCCTTCCAGACTATACTGTATGCAGATAATAAAAAAACTCACAGTTGTATATAATTACTTTTCTTATTTCTTCCATTCCTCCTGATATCTAAGCTACTAATTAAACCCTTCATGACCCAGCCTATTTTGACCTTAAAGACCTTGCCGTTTTTTGCAATTCTGACCAGTGTCCCTTTATGAGGTAATAACTCAGGAACGCTTCAACGGATCCTAGCGGTTCTGAGATTGTTTTTTCGTGACATATTGGGCTTCATGTTAGTGGTAAATTTAGGTCAATAAATTCTGCGTTTATTTGTGATAAAAACGGAAATTTGGTGAAAATTTTGAAAATTTCGCAATTTTCACATTTTGAATTTTTATTCTGTTAAACCAGAGAGTTATGTGACACAAAATAGTTAATAAATAACATTTCCCACATGTAGACTTTACATCAGCACAATTTTGGAAACAAAATTTTTTTTTGCTAGGAAGTTATAAGGGTTAAAATTTGACCAGTGATTTCTCATTTTTACAACGAAATTTACAAAACCATTTTTTTTAGGGACCACCTCACATTTGAAGTCAGTTTGATGGGTCTATATGGCTGAAAATACCCACAAGTGACACCATTCTAAAAAAAGCAAACCTCAAGGTACTCAAAACCACATTCAAGAAGTTTATTAACCCTTCAGGTACTTCACAGCAGCAGAAGCAACATGGAAGGAAAAAATGAACATTTAACTTTTTAGTCACAAAAATTATTTTTAGCAACAATTTTTTTATTTTCCCAATGGTAAAAGGAGAAACTGAACCACGAAAGTTGTTGTCCAATTTGTCCTGAGTACGCTGATACCTCATATGTGGGGGTAAACCACTGTTTGGGCGCACGGCAGGGCTTGGAAGGGAAGGAGCGCCATTTGACTTTTTAAATGAAAAATTGGCTCCACTCTTTAGCGGACACCATGTCACATTTGGAGAGCCCCCGTGTGCCTGAAAATTGGAGCTCCACCACAAGTGACCCCATTTTGGAAACTAGACACCCCAAGGAACTTATCTAGATGCATAGTGAGCACTTTGAACCCCCAGGTGCTTCACAAATTGATCCGTAAAAATGAAAAAGTACTTTTTTTTCACAAAAAATTTTTTTTACCCTCAATTTTTTCATTTTCACATGGGCAACAGGATAAAATGGATCCTAAAATTTGTTGGGCAATTTCTCCTGAGTACACCGATACCTCACATGTGGGGGTAAACCACTGTTTGGGCACATGGTAAGGCTCGGAAGGGAAGGAGCGCCATTTGACTTTTTGAATTAAAAATTATCTCCATCGTTAGCGGACACCATGTCACGTTTGGAGAGCCCCTGTGTGCCTAAACATTGGAGCTCCCCCACAAGTGACCCGATATTGGAAACTAGACCCCCAAGGAACTTATCTAGATGCCTAGTGAGCACTTTAAACCCTCAGGTGCTTCACAAATTGATCTGTAAAAATGAAAAAGTACTTTTTTTTTCACAAAAAAATTCTTTTCGCCTCAATTTTTTCATTTTCACATGGGCAATAGGATAAAATGGATCCTAAAATTTGTTGGGCAATTTCTCTCGAGTACGACGATACCTCATATGTGGGGGTAAACCACTGTTTGGGCACACGGCAGGGCTCGGAAGGGAAGGCGCGCCATTTGACTTTTTGAATGGAAAATTAGCTCCAATTGTTAGCGGACACCATGTCGCGTTTGGAGAGCCCCTGTGTGCCTAAACATTGGAGATCCCCCACAAATGACCCAATTTTGGAAACTAGACCCCCAAAGGAACTAATCTAGATGTGTGGTGAGGACTTTGAACCCCCAAGTGCTTCACAGAAGTTTATAACGCAGAGCCAAGAAAAAAAAAAAAAAATTATTTTCTCAAAAATGATCTTTTAGCCTGCAATTTTTTATTTTCCCAAGGGTAACAGGAGAAATTTGACCCCAAAAGTTGTTGTCCAGTTTCTCCTGAGTACGCTGATACCCCATATGTGGGGGTAAACCACTGTTTGGGCACATGCCGGGGCTCGGAAGTGAAGTAGTGACGTTTTGAAATGCAGACTTTGATGGAATGCTCTGTGGGCGTCACGTTGCGTTTGCAGAGCCCCTGATGTGGCTAAACAGTAGAAACCCCCCACAAGTGATCCCATTTTGGAAACTAGACCCCCAAAGGAACTAATCTAGATGTGTGGTGAGGACTTTGAACCCCCAAGTGCTTCACAGAAGTTTATAACGCAGAGCCATGAAAATAAATAAAAAAAATTATTTTCTCAAAAATTATCTTTTAGCCTGCAATTTTTTATTTTACCAAGGGTAACAGGAGAAATTTGACCCCAAAAGTTGTTGTCCAGTTTCTCCTGAGTACACTGATACCCCATATATGGGGGTAAACCACTGTTTGGGCACATGCCGGGGCTCGGAAGTGAAGTAGTTACGTTTTGAAATGCAGACTTTCATGGAATGCTCTGCGGGCGTTACGTTGCGTTTGCAGAGCCCCTGATGTGGCTAAACAGTAGAAACCTCCCACAAGTGACCCCATTTTGGAAACTAGACCCCGAAAGGAACTTATCTAGATGTGTGGTGAGCACTTTGAACCCCCAAGTGCTTCACAGAAGTTTATAATGCAGAGCCGTGAAAATAATAAATACGTTTTCTTTCCTCAAAAATGATGTTTTAGCAAGCATTTTTTATTTTCACAAGGGTAACAGGAGAAATTGGACCCCAGTAATTGTTGCGCAGTTTGTCCTGAGTACACTGATACCCCATATGTGGGGGTAAACCACTGTTTGGGCGCACGTCGGGGCTCGGAAGTGAGGGAGCACCATTTGACTTTTTGAATACAAGATTGGCTGGAATCAATGGTGGCGCCATGTTGCGTTTGTAGACCCCTGATGTGCCTAAACAGTGGAAACCCCTCAATTCTAGCCTGCAATTTTTTATTTTCCCAAGGGTTACAGGAGAAATTGGACCCCAAAAGTTGTTGTCCAGTTTCTCCTGAGTACGCTGATACCCCATGTGTGGGGGTAAACCACTGTTTGGGCACACGTCGGGGCTCAGAAGGGAAGTAGTGACTTTTGAAATGCAGACTTTGATGGAATGGTCTGCGGGCGTCACGTTGAGTTTGCAGAGCCCCTGGTGTGCCTAAATAGTAGAAACCCCCCACAAGTGACCCTATTTTAGAAACTAGACCCCCCAAGGAACTTATCTAGATATGTGGTGAGCACTTTGAACCCCCAAGTGCTTCACAGACGTTTACAACGCAGAGCCGTGAAAATAAAAAATCATTTTTCTTTCCTCAAAAATGATGTTTTAGCAAGCATTTTTTATTTTCACAAGGGTAACAGGAGAAATTGGACCCCAGTAATTGTTGCGCAGTTTGTCCTGAGTACACTGATACCCCATATGTGGGGGTAAACCACTGTTTGGGCGCACGTCGGGGCTCGGAAGTGAGGGAGCACCATTTGACTTTTTGAATACAAGATTGGCTGGAATCAATGGTGGCGCCATGTTGCGTTTGGAGACCCCTGATGTGCCTAAACAGTGGAAACCCCTCAATTCTACCTCCAACACTAACCCCAACACACCCCTAACCCTAATCCCAACTGTAGCCATAACCCTAATCACAACCCTAACCACAACCCTAATTCCAACCCTAACCCTAAGGCTATGTGCCCACGTTGCGGATTCGTGTGAGATTTTTCAGCATCATTTTTGAAAAATCCGCGGGTAAAAGGCACTGCGTTTTACCTGCGGATTTACCACGAATTTCCAGCGTTTTTTGTGCGGATTTCACCTGTGGATTCCTATTGAGGAACAGGTGTAAAACGCAGCGTTTCCGCGCGGTATTTTCCACACCATGGGCACAGCGGATTTAGTTTTCCATAGGTTTACATGGTACTGTAAACCTGATGGAGCACTGCTGCGAATCCGCAGCGGCCAATCCGCTGCGGATCCGCAGCCAAATCCGCACCATGTGCACATAGCCTAATTCTAAAGGTATGTGCACACACTGCGGAAAACGCTGCGGATCCGCAACAGTTTCCCATGAGTTTACAGTTCAATGTAAACCTATGGGAAACAAAAATCGCTGTACACATGCTGCAGAAAAACTGCAGCGGTTTACATTCTGCAGCATGTCACTTGTTTCTGTGGATTCCGCAGCGGTTTTACAACTGCTCCAATAGAAAATCGCAGTTGTAAAACCGCAGTGAAATGCGCAGAAAAACCGCGGTAAATCCGCCATAAATCCGCAGCGGTTTAGCACTGTGGATTTATCAAATCCGCAGTGGAAAAATCCGCAGAGGAACAGAATACGTGTGCACATACCGAAACCCTAACCCTAACCCTAGCCCTAACCCTAACCCTATCCCTAAAACCTAACCCTAACCCTATTCTAACCTTAGTGGAAAAAAAAAATTCTTTATTTTTTTATTGTCCCTACCTATGGGGGTGACAAAGGGGGGGGGGGGTCATTTATTATTTTTTTTTATTTTGATCACTGTGATAGATTATATCTCAGTGATCAAAATGCACTTTGGAACGAATCTGCCAGATTCGGCGGGCGCACTGCGCATGCGCCCGCCATTTTGGAAGATGGCGGCGCCCAGGGAGAAGACGGACGGACCCCGGCAGGATCGGTAAGTAAGATGGGGTGGGGAGGAGCACGGGGGGGGATCGGAGCATGGGGTGGGGGATCGGAGTGCGGGGGGTGGAACGGAGCATGGGGGGTGGAACAGAGCACGGGGGTGTGGATCGGAGCACGGGGGGGTGGATGACGCACGGGGGGGTGGATCGGAGTGCAGGGGGGTTGGATCGGAGCATGGGGGGGTGATTGAAGCACGGGGGAGCGGACAAGAGCACGGGGGGAGCGGAGCACAGGACGGAGGGGAGCTGGAGCAGTGTACCGGACAGATCGGTGGCTTGGGGATGGGGCGATCGGTGGGGTGGGGTGGGGGCATATAAGTGTTTCCAGCCATGGCCGATGATATTGCAGCATCGGCCATGGCTGGATTGTAATATTTCACCAGTTTTAATAGGTGAAATATTACAAATCGCTCTGATTGGCAGTTTCACTTTCAACTGCCAATCAGAGTGATTGTAGCCACGGGGGGGGGGTGAAGCCACCCCCCCTGGGCTAAACTACCACTCCCCCTGTCCCTGCAGATCGGGTGGAATGGGAGTTAACACTTTCACCCGATCTGCAGGGACACGATCTTTCCATAACGCCACATAGGCGTCATGGGTCGGATTGGCACCGACTTTCATGACGCCTACGTGGCGTCATGGGTCGGGAAGGGGTTAATCTTTCTCTGTTAAATATAGCTGGCACAAAAAAAAATTATAATCTGCAAATTGATACCAACTACACTGCTCAAAAAATAAAGGGAACACTTTAACAACAGAATATAACTCCAAGTAAATCAAACTTCTGTGAAATCAAACTGTCCACTTAGGAAGCAACACTGTTTGACATTCAATTTCACATGCTGTTGTGCAAATGGAATAGACAACAGATGGAAATTATTGCCAATTATCAAGACACACTCAATAAAGGAGTGGTTCTGCAGATGGGGACCACAGGTAATACAGGCACATCGAGGCTACATACACTACTGAGCATCATTTCCTTGTCTTGAGGTATTTCCACTGAAGTTGGATCAGCCTGTAACTTCATTTCCCAGTTTGATTTTGAGCATCATTCCAACTCCAGACCTCAATGGGATATTAGTTGTGAATTACGTTGATCATTTTTAGGTTTTATTGTTCACAACACATTCCACTATGTAATGAATAAAGATTTACAACTGGAATATTTCATTCAGTGATATCTAGGATGTGGGATTTTAGTGTTCCCTTTATTTTTTTGAGCAGTGTATATTTAGTATTTGCATAGTATACAGTAGTTTGAAGATCTCAAACCCCTTAACCCCCAGAGCTTTTTTCGGTTTTTCATTTTCGTTTTTCGCCCCCCTCCTTCCCAGAGCAATAACTTTTTTACTTTTCCATCAATATGGCCATGTGAGTAAAAGTAAAGTAAATAAGGCAGCACACTGCAGCGCTAAAACATGCAAATTGAAAACACAAAATTTGAACTGCATTACTGCACTAGAAATATGAAAAATGAGAGCTTTTAGCGCATAAAAATGGCCAATTTTATGTGTACCTGGTAGCCTCTTTACGGCATCTCTCTCATACCAGGTCCTACGCTTGCCTTACCTCGCTGAGAATAAACGTCTCCATCTGAATGGGTGCATGTGAAACCTCTTCTGGGACTAAAATTCTCTCTCTCTGTGGAGGGGTATTGGACCTGCTGTAATTAAAACACCTGAAGCTAGGAGGCGGAGTGCATGATCAGAAGGCTAGAGAATACATTTCAAAAACCTGACCTGCACATCCAAACATAGACTCAGTGTGAACAGGTGCTGAACCTAGAGTCGCCAACTCGTATATAGTTAAGTAAATTAGGCAGCACACTGCAGCGCTAAAACATGCAAATTGAAAACACGAAATTTGAACTGCATTACTGCACTAGAAATATGAAAAATGAGAGCTTTTAGCGCATAAAAATGGCCAATTTTATGTGTACCTGGTAGCCTCTTTACGGCATCTCTCTTATACCAGGTCCTACGCTTGACTACCTCGCTGAGAATAAATGTCTCCATCTGAATGGGTGCATGTGAAACCTCTTCTGGGATTAAAATTCTCTCTCTCTGTGGAGGGGTATTGGACCTGCTGTAATTAAAACACCTGAAGCTAGGAGGCGGAGTGCATGATCAGAAGGCTAGAGAATACATTTCATAAACCTGACCTGCACATCCAAACATAGACTCAGTGTGAACAGTGTTGTGAATTCTGTGGTCAAGCTCCCTCCTGTGGTCATGAGTGGTACTTCGGCTGGTTCTGTCTATGAGCTTTCTCTGGTGGATGTGAGTGGGGCTGCGGCTTCTGAGTTTCCTTCCTCAGGTGATGAGGTTAAGTCGTTAGGTGCTGCTCTATTTAACTCCACCTAGTTCTTTGTTCCTGGCCTCCAGTCAATGTTCCAGTATTGGTCTTGCTTTCTCCTGGATCGTTCTTATGGCCTGTCTGCCCTGCATAAGCTAAGTTTTGCTTGTGTTACTTTTGTTTGCTATATTTTCTGTCCAGCTTGCTATATTGGTTTTTCTTGCTTGCTGGAAGCTCTGAGACGCAGAGGGAGCACCTCCGTACCATTAGTCGGTGCGGAGGGTCTTTTTGCCCCTCTGCGTGGTTGTTTGTAGGTTTTTGTGCTGACTGCAAAGCTATCTTTCCTATCCTCGGTCTATTCAGTAAGTCGGGCCTCGCTTTGCTAAAGTCTATTTCATTTCTGTGTTTGTATTTTCATCTTAACTCACAGTCATTATATGTGGGGGGCTGCCTTTTCCTTTGGGGAATTTCTCTGAGGCAAGGTAGGCTTATTTTTCTATCTTCAGGGCTAGCTAGTTTCTCAGGCTGTGCCGAGTTGCATAGGGAGCATTAGGCGCAATCCACGGCTACCTCTAGTGTGGTATGATAGGATTAGGGATTGCGGTCAGCAGAGTTCCCACGTCTCAGAGCTCGTCCTATATTAGTAACTATCAGGTCACTTTGTGTGCTCTTAACCACTAGGTCCATTGTGGTTCTGAATCACCTGTTCATAACAGAACAGGTGCTGAACCTAGAGTCGCCAACTCGTATATAGTTAACCCCTTTACCCCCAAGGGTGGTTTGCACGTCAATGACAAGGCCAATTTTTACAATTCTGACCACTGTCCCTTTATGAGGTTATAACTCCGAAACGCTTCAACGGATCCTGGTGATTCTGACATTGTTTTCTCGTGACATATTGTACTTCATGATAGTGGTAAAATTTCTTTGATAGTACCTGCGTTTATTTGTGAAAAAAACGGAAATTTGGCGAAAATTTTGAAAATTTCGCAATTTTCAAACTTTGAATTTTTATGCAATTAAATCACAGAGATATGTCACACAAAATACTTAATAAGTAACATTTCCAAATGTCTCCTTTACATCAGCATAATTTTGGAACCAAATTTTTTTTTTGTTAGGGAGTTATAAGGGTTAAAAGTTGACCAGCAATTTCTCATTTTTACAACACCATTTTTTTTTAGGGACCACGTCTCATTTGAAGTCATTTTGAGGGGTCTATATGATAGAAAATGCCCAAGTGTGACACCATTCTAAAAACTGCACCCCTCAAGGTGCTCAAAACCACATTCAAGAAGTTTATTAACCCTTCAGGTGTTTATTAGGAATTTTTTGAATGTTTAAATAAAAATGAACATTTAACTTTTTTACACAAAAAATTTACTTCAGCTCCAATTTGTTTTATTTTACCAAGGGTAACAGGAGAAAATGGACCCCAAAAGTTGTTGTCCAATTTGTCCTGAGTACGCTGATACCCCATATGTGGCAGTAAACCACTGTTTGGGCGCATGGGAGAGCTCGGAAGGGAAGGAGAGCCGTTTGACTTTTCAATGCAAAATTGACAGGAATTGAGATGGGACGCCATGTTGCGTTTGGAGAGCCACTGATGTGCCTAAACATTGAAACCCCCCACAAGTGACACCATTTTGGAAAGTAGACCCCCTAAGGAACTTATCTGGATGTGTGGTGAGCACTTTGACCCACCAAGTGCTTCACAGAAGTTTATAATGCAGAACCGTAAAAATAAAAAATCATATTTTTTCACAAAAATTATATTTTTGCCCATTGGACCTCAAAAGTTGTTGTCCAATTTGTCCTGAGTACGCTGATACCCCATATGTGGCAGTAAACCACTGTTTGGGCTCATGGGAGAGCTCGGAAGGGAAGGAGAGCCGTTTGACTTTTCAATGCAAAATTGACAGGAATTGAGATGGGACGCCATGTTGCGTTTGGAGAGCCACTGATGTGCCTAAACATTGAAACCCCCCACAAGTGACACCATTTTGGAAAGTAGACCCCCTAAGGAACTTATCTGGATGTGTGGTGAGCACTTTGACCCACCAAGGGCTTCACAGAAGTTTATAATGCAGAGCCATAAAAATAAAACAAAATTTTTTTCCCACAAAAATTATTTTTTAGCCCCCAGTTTTGTATTTTCCCTAGGGTAACAGGAGAAATTGGACCACAAAAGTTGTTGTCCAATTTGTCCTGAGTACGCTGATACCCCATATGTGAGGGGGAACCACCGTTTGGGCGCATGGGAGGGCTCGGAAGGGAAGGAGCGCCATTTGGAATGCAGACTTAGATGGAATCGTCTGCAGGCGTCACATTGCGTTTGCAGAGCCCCTAATGTACCTAAACAGTAGAAACCCCCCACAAGTGACACCATTTTGGAAAGTAGACCCCCTAAGGATCTCATCTTGATGTGTTGTGAGAGCTTTGAACCCCCAAGTATTTCACTACAGTTTATAACGCAGAGCCGTGCAAATAAAAAATATTTTTTTTTCCACAAAAATTATATTTTAGCCCCCAGTTTTGTATTTTTCCAAGGTTAGCAGGAGAAATTGGACCCTAAATGTTGATTTCCAATTTGTCCTGAGTACGCTGATACCTGATATGTGGGGGGGAACCACCGTTTGGGCGCATGGGAGGGCTCGGAAGGGAAGGAGCATCATTTGGAATGCAGACTTAGATGGATTGGTCTGCAGGCGTCACATTGCGTTTGCAGAGCCCCTAATGTACCTAAACAGTAGAAACCCCCCACAAGTGACCCCATATTGGAAACTAGACCCCTCAATGAACTTATCTAGATGTGTTGTGAGAACTTTGAACCCCCAAGTGTTTCACTACAGTTTATAACGCAGAGCCGTGAAAATAAAAAATCTTTTTGTTTTCCCACAAAAATTATTTTTAGCCCCCAGTTTTGTATTTTCCCAAGGGTAACAGGAGAAATTGGTCCATAAAAGTTGTTGTCCAATTTGTCCTGAGTACGCTGATACCCCATATGTGAGGGTAAACCCCTGTTTGGGCACACGGGAGAGCTCGGAAGGGAAGGAGCACTGTTTTACTTTTTCAACGCAGAATTGGCTGGAATTGAGATCGGACGCCATGTCGTGTTTGGAGAGCCCCTGATGTGCCGAAACAGTGGAAACCCCCCAATTATAACTGAAACCCTAATCTAAACACACCCCTAACCCTAATTCCAACGGTAACCCTAACCACACCTCTAACCCTGACACACCCCTAACCCTAATCCCAACCCTATTCCGAACTGTAAATGTAATCTAAACCCTAACCCTAACTTTAGCCCCAACCCTAACTGTAGCCCCAACCCTAACCCTAACCCTAACCCTAGCCCTAATCCTAGCCCTAACCCTAGCCCCAACCCTAGCCCTAACCCTAGCCCTAACCCTAGCCCTAACCCTAACCCTAGCCCTAACCCTAACCCTAGCCCTAACCCTAACACTAGCCCTAACCCTAGCCCTAACCCTAGCCCTAACCCTAGCCCTAACCCTAACCCTAACCCTAACCCTAGCCATAACCCTAACCCTAAGCCTAGCCCTAACCCTAGCCCTAACCCTAGCCCTAATGGGAAAATGGAAATAAATACATTTTTTTTATTTTTCCCTAACTAAGGGGGTGATGAAGGGGGGTTTGATTTACTTTTATAGCGAGTTTTTTAGCGGATTTTTATGATTGGCAGCCGTCACACACTGAAAGACGCTCTTTATTGCAAAAAATAATTTTTGCAATACCACATTTTGAGAGCTATAATTTTTCCATATTTTGGTCCACAGAGTCATGTGAGGTCTTGTTTTTTGCGGGACGAGTTGACGTTTTTACTGAAAACATTTTCGGGCATGTGACATTTTTTGATCGCTTTTTATTCCGATTTTTGTGAGGAAGAATGACCAAAAACCAGCTATTCATGAATTTCTATTGGGGGAGGCGTTTATACCGTTCCGCGTTTGGTAAAATTGATAAATCAGTTTTATTCTTCGGGTCAGTACGATTACAGCGATACCTCATTTATATCATTTTTTTATGGTTTGGCGCTTTTATACGATAAAAACTATTTTACAGAAAAAATAATTATTTTTGCATCGCTTTATTCTCAGGACTATAACTTTTTTATTTTTTTGCTGATGATGCTGTATGGCAGCTCGTTTTTTGCGGGACAATATGACGCTTTCAGCGGTACCATGGTTATTTATATCTGTCCTTTTGATCGTGTGTTATTCCACTTTTTGTTCGGCGGTATGATAATAAAGCGTTGTTTTTTGCCTCGTTTTTTTTTTTTTCTTACGGTGTTTACTGAAGGGGTTAACTAGTGGGACAGTTTTATAGGTCGGGTCGTTACGGACGCGGCGATACTAAATATGTGTACTTTTATTGGGTTTTTTTTTATTTAGATGAAGAAATGTATTTATGGGAATAATATATATATTTTTTTTCATTATTTTGGAATATTTTTTTTTATTTTTTTTTAACATTTGGAAATTTTTTTTTTAACTTTTTTACTTTGTCCCAGGGGGGGGACATCACAGATCAGTGATCTGACAGTTTGCACAGCACTCTGTCAGATCACTGATCTGACATGCAGCGCTGCAGCCTTCACAGTGCCTGCTCTGAGCAGGCTCTGTGAGGCCACCTCCCTCCCTGCAGGACCCGGATCCGCGGCCATCTTGGATCCGGGGCTGGAGGGAGCAGGGAGGGAGGTGAGACCCTCGCAGCAACGCGATCACATCGCGTTGCTGCGGGGGGCTCAGGGAAGCCCGCAGGGAGCCCCCTCCCTGCGCGTTGCTTCCCTGCACCGCCGGCACATCGCGATCATGTTTGATCGCGGTGTGCCAGGGGTTAATGTGCCGGGGCGGTCCGTGACCGCTCCTGGCACATAGTGCCGGATGTCAGCTGCGATAAGCAGCTGACACCCGGCCGCGATCGGCCGCGCTCCCCCCGTGAGCGCGGCCGATCGGCTATGACGTACTATCCCGTCCAGGGTCAGATAAGCCCAGGGCACCTCGACGGGATAGTACGTCTAAGGTCACAGAGGGGTTAAGTAAATAAGGCAGCACACTGCAGCGCTAAAACATGCAAATTGAAAACACGGAATTTGAACTGCATTACTGCACTAGAAATATGAAAAATGAGAGCTTTTAGTGCATAAAAATGGCCAATTTTATGTGTACCTGGTAGCCTCTTTACGGCATCTCTCTTATACCAGGTCCTACGCTTGCCTACCTTGCTGAGAATAAACGTCTCCATCTGAATGGGTGCATGTGAAACCTCTTCTGGGACTAAAATTCTCTCTCTCTGTGGAGGGGTATTGGACCTGCTGTAATTAAAACACCTGAAGCTAGGAGGCGGAGTGCATGATCAGAAGGCTAGAGAATACATTTCAAAAACCTATATACGAGTTGGCGACTCTAGGTTCAGCACCTGTTCACACTGAGTCTATGTTTGGATGTGCAGGTCAGGTTTTTGAAATGTATTCTCTAGACTTCTGATCATGCACTCCGCCTCCTAGCTTCAGGTGTTTTAATTACAGCAGGTCCAATACCCCTCCACGGAGAGAGAGAATTTTAGTCCCAGAAGAGGTTTCACATGCACCCATTCAGATGGAGACGTTTATTCTCAGCGAGGTAGGCAAGTGTAGGACCTGGTATAAGAGAGATGCCGTAAAGAGGCTACCATGTACACATAAAATTGGCCATTTTTATGCGCTAAAAGCTCTCATTTTTCATATTTCTAGTGCAGTAATGCAGTTCAAATTTCGTGTTTTCAATTTGCATGTTTTAGCGCTGCAGTGTGCTGCCTTATTTACTTAACTATATACGAGTTGGCGACTCTAGGTTCAGCACTTGTTCACACTGAGTCTATGTTTGGATGTGCAGGTCAGGTTTTTGAAATGTATTCTCTAGCCTTCTGATCATGCACTCCGCCTCCTAGCTTCAGGTGTTTTAATTACAGCAGGTCCAATACCCCTCCACAGAGAGAGAGAATTTTAGTCCCAGAAGAGGTTTCACATGCACCCATTCAGATGGAGACGTTTATTCTCAGCGAGGTAGGCAAGCGTAGGACCTGGTATAAGAGAGATGCCGTAAAGAGGCTACCAGGTACACATAAAATTGGCCATTTTTATGCGCTAAAAGCTCTCATTTTTCATATTTCTAGTGCAGTAATGCAGTTCAAATTTCGTGTTTTCAATTTGCATATTTTAGCGCTGCAGTGTGCTGCCTTATTTACTTAACTATATACGAGTTGGCGACTCTAGGTTCAGCACCTGTTCACACTGAGTCTATGTTTGGATGTGCAGGTCAGGATTTTGAAATGTATGGCCATGTGAGGGCTTATTTTTTGTGGGACGAGTTGTACTTTTGAAAGATACCATTAAAACCATACTAGAAAATTGGAAAAAAATTTCAAGTGCGTCTGAAATTGCAAAAAAAGTGCAATCCCACAATTGTTTTTTATTTGGCTTTTTTGCTAGGTTGACTAAATGCTAAAACTCTTCTCCATGTCTTGTATAATCCAATACGGTGTGCAGCTCACTTTGGAGAACTATGTGTTGATCCTGCTTTGGATCCATATAGGTGGTGAATTCAAAGGGAAAATAAACGTCAATGGAATGTAGCGCTAATAACCTTATTATTATTATTATTATTATTATTTATTATTATAGCGCCATTTATTCCATGGCGCTTTACATGTGAGAAGGGGTATACATAATAAAACAAGTACAATAATCTTGAACAATACAAGTCACAACTGGTACAGGAGGAGAGAGGACCCTGCCCGCGAGGGCTCACAATCTACAAGGGATGGGTGAGGATACAGTAGGATACAGTAGTAGAATTTTTTTAATACATCCACTTCCAGTGCAAAAATATTAATAAAAGTTAATTTATTTTCTCAAAACAAACAAAAAAAAAAGTAAGAAAATTTTCTTACTTTTTTTTTTGTTTTGAGAAAATAAATGAACTTTTATGAATATTTTTTCACCGGAAGTGGATGTATTCAATAAATACTAAGGTGATTAGCGCCACATTCGCTTGGAGTTTATTTTCCCTTTGATTTCAATAGCCTCCATGGGAGGCTAGAAGCTGGTATAGCCTAATCGGCTCTGCTACATAGGAGCGATGCTCAGATCTCTCCTATGTAGTAGAATTACAGCATTGCTATTAGCGCCAACCACAGGGTGGCGCTCTCAGCAATCTGGCATCAACAACCATAGAGGTCTTCAGAAGACCTCTGGTTGTTATGCCAACGCACCGATGACCCCCGATCACGTGACGGGGGTCACAGTGCACGCATTTCTAGCCTGATGGCCAGAAGTGCTTGTTAAATGCCGCTGTCAGCATTTGACAGCGGCTTTTAACTAGTTAATAGTGGCGGGTGGATCGTGACTCCACCCGCCACTATTGCGGGCACATGTCAGCTCAGGGGCGGACACAGACGATTTGGGGCCCCTGTGCAAGAAATGTGTTTGGGCCCCCCTCCTTTTATGGCTACCAATGTACAGATATACAGTATACATATATTACATAGTATCCTCTCATGTATATTGCCGCCCCTTATTACACAGTGCCCTCTCTTGTTATATAACGCACAGTCCCTTATTACAGTGCCTTCTCTTGTTATAAGGAGCACCAGTCCCTTATTACACAGTGCCCTCTCTTGTTATGTGTAACACCATCTCTTATTACACAGTGCCTTCTCATTATATACAGTACTGTTATTTACAGTGTCCTGGTCTTTATTTCATACCGTCCTCTTTTGTTAGATATAAACTGAAATGATTGCTGATGGAGCATGATAGGTTTTTTTTCTGTTGGAGAAGGCTAACAACAGGGGACACTACATAATAAAGGACAGCAACATACATAACTAAAAAGGATGCTACGTAATAAGGGACGGTGTTATACATTAGTAAAGAGGAAATTATGCAATTAAAGGGACTCTGTCACCTGAATTTGGAGGGAACAATCTTCAGCCATAGGGGCGGGTGTTTGATTCACCCTTTCCTTACCCGCTGGCTGCATGATGGCTGCAATATTGGATTGAAGTTCATTCTCTGTCCTCCAAAGTACACGCCTGTGCAAGGTAAGTGATTGAGATCCCTGAAGTCTCATGCACATGCTGCTTATTGTGATAGTATGTGCTGCATTCTGGTTTCCTTCTTGGGATAGCATGTGTCGCATCCTGGCTTCCTTCCTGGGATAGCATGTGCCGCATCCTGGCTTCCTTCCTGGGATAGCATGTGCCGCATCCTGGTTTCCTTCCAGGCATAGAATGTGCCGCGTCCTGGTTTCCTTCCTGGGACAGAATGTGCCGCATCCTGGTTTCGTTCGTGGGATAGCATGTGTCGCATTCTGGTTTCCTTCCTGGGAAGCATGTGCCGCATCTTGGTTTCCTTCCTGGTATAGCATGTGCCACATCCTGGATTCCTTCCTGAGATAATGTGCCTCATCCTGGTTACCTTCAAGCAGGGGTGAACCTAGCCACACTGCTGCCTGAGGCGAACTTCAAAACGACGCCCCCCCAAACACATATACAGTACAGCCTCCCTAAAGGGCTTCCATCTCATATACAGTCCCCCCATACATTACATGAGTGATAACTATTGTACATTCTACAATAGGTCTTAAATCAGACAGTATAGTCCTCCATAGAGTATTCTGGGCACCACAGTGCTTCTTACAGAGTAATGAGCCCCATATATTGCTCCATAAAGTATAATGAGCCCCATATATTGCTCCATACAGTATGAGCCCCACATGATGCTCCATACTATATAATGGCCACACAGTGCTCCATACTGTATAATGGCCACACATGATGCTCCATACTGTGTAATGGCCACACATGATGCTCCATACTGTATAATGGCCACACAGTGCTCCATAGTGTATAATGACAACACATGATGCTCCATACTGTCTAATGGCCACACATGATGCTCCATACTGTACAATGGCCACACAGTGCTCCATACTGTATAATGGCCACACATGATGCTCCATACTGTATAATAGCCACACATTAAGCTCAATACTGTATAATGGCCACACATGATGCTCCATACTGTATAATAGCCACACATTAAGCTCAATACTGTATAATGGCCACACAGTGCTCCATACTGTATAATGGGCACACATAATGATCCATACTGTATAATGGTCACACATGATGCTCCAAACTATATAATAGCCACACATTATGCTCAATACCGTATAATGGCCACACAGTGCTCCATACTGTATAATGGGTACACATAATGCTCCATACTGTATAATGGCCACATATGATGCTCCATACTGTATAATGGCCACACATTATGCTCGGTACTGTATAATGGCCACACATGAAGCTCCATACTGTATAATGGGCACACATGATGCTCCATACTGCATAATGGGCACACATAATGTTCCATACTGTATAATGGTCACACATGATGCCTCATACTGTATAATGGTCCCACATGATGCTCCATACTGTATAATGGCCACACATAGTTACTCCTACACACACGGCTGCGCTCCGTACACCTTGCACTCACGGATCCACTCCGTATTCACGTGGCTCTGCTCCATACACCTCGCACACACCCGGCTCTGCTTCTTACACCTCATACACACCCGGCTCCGCTCCGTACACCTCATACACATGCAGCTCTGCTCAGTACACTAAATACACACCTGGCTCTACTCCATACACCTCATACACACCCGGCTCCGCTCCGTACACCTCATACACATGCAGCTCTGCTCCGTACACTGAATACACACCTGGCTCAGCTCCATACACCTCATACACACACGGCTCCGCTCCGTACACCTCATACACACATGGCTCAGCTCCATACACCTCATACACACATGGCTTAGCTTCATACACCTCATACACACACGGCTCCGCTCCGTACACCTCATACACACAGGGCTCAGCTCCATACACCTCATACACACACGGCTCCGCTCCGTACACCTAATACACACTGGGCTCTTCTCTGTACACCTCATACACACCCGGCTCTGCTCCATACACCTCATACACACACGGCTCCGCTCCATACACCTCGTACACATTCAGCTCCGCTCCATACACCTCATACATACACAGCTCTGCTCCATACACCTCATACACACCCGGCTCTGCTCCATACACATCATACACATGCGGCTCTGCTCCATACACCTCATACACACATGGCTCCGCTCCTTACACCTCATACACACACGGCTCCGCTCCGTACACCTCATACACACCCGGCTCTGCTCCGTACACATCATACATACACGGCTCTGCTCCATACACCTCATACACACACTTACCATGGCAACCAACACAGCAGAGTCCTGCAATCCATGGAGGTCTTGATCATGTGACCCCTGACTCCTCCCCTCCTGTGACCTCATCACAGGTGCTGTTTGCACAGAGCAGCCAAGGTGCAGGGATGACCAGCTGATATTGCACACCGTGGGTTGTGAGCAGGGGAGCGCTAGTGACAGCAAATGTCAGGATTATGGAGAGTCGGCACCAGGTGTTCTGACCGCCGCTCTGCCACCCCCTGTCTTTCAGTGACGACTGCCGCCTGAAGCAAAGGGCTCAACTTGCCCCATGATAGCAGCGCCCCTGCCTTCAAGGGATAGAATGTGCTGCATCCTAGTTTCCTTCCACACATATAATGTACCCCATCCTGGTCCCTTTCTTGGCATAATGTGCCATATCCTGATCCAGTTCCTTGGATAATTTGTCCTGTTCTTCTGCAACACATGAAAAAAACTATTCTTCTCACCTTCCTCCGCTCCCACACCATGCAACATACTCTTCTGTATCCGACGCAGGAGCTGCCAGCTGACTTCGGCATCCCCACTATGGCGCATTACATCACTGCCATGTGTCCCCAGTCATGGGCACACCGAGGTCAGCTGCTGACCTCTGATTGATGCAGCGCAGGGAGCCGGCGGATCCCCTGCGGTGTAATATCTTTCAGCTGAATGTGCGGTCACGGATGCACATCCAGCTGAAACATTTGTTGGTGCCGGAGGGCCTCCCTTCATCTTTGGGCCCGATGCGGCTGCAGCGGCAATTTGTCCGCCTCTGGGATAACCTCAATATTTACCTTTACACAAGCTGTCTACAGTATTTCCATACATAAATTAGGGGGCTTTAGACATTGTGGGGAGACTTTTTGAGACTAGCATTAGGCAAAAGGGACATACAGTGGTTGCCTTTATCAATGAGCCAGTATATACCTCTATATTTAATACACAAGTGGAATATACTCATAAAATACACATCTGTGTACTATACTGTTTGTGTGCGCATATTATACAGAATTATACTGTATATATTAAGTGCAGCAATACAAAATACAGAACAGGAGGAAGGCTGGGGTCATTGGTGACTCTGAGCCTGGAGATATTGCATCAGTAGTGGCAGGAGGCATCTGGGGTCAGTGATTACAAGCAGTGAATTAGTGCCTGTGATGCAGCTCCCTGCTATCTGATCGGTGCAGGATCAGGTTTCTCAGCCACTCACTGCACAGACCAGGAAGCACCGAGCACACAGACACTAAGTCACTGCTGTCATGGACACACTGCCTCCTGACACTGCTGTTCTGCGGATAGTAACCAGCAGCAGTTTTAACTCCCGGACATCCCTCACCTTGTGCTCCAAGAGAAGAGGCCTTGAGGTCTGTAGCAGCTGCAGGAGACACGCTCTGCACAGGATGGTTGCTGGAGCAGCAGGCATGTGACAACAAGCAGAGAGGGCCCAGAGGAGGAGCTTCGCGGACCTGCTCAGAGTGTGTGCACAAGGGACACTATGGAAGTTTGCAATCAATCTATACAAAATTAGTATAGTTTGATTGCAAACTTCCATAGCCTCCCTTGCAGGGGCGTGGCTAGGCAGTAAATAGTGTATTTACTGCCTAGCCACGCCCCTGCAAGTGGAACTGAAAGCAATGCTGCGATTCTCCTGACCTGCATCATAGAGCCAACAGCAGCATCAAGAGAAGAGGAAGCGGGCCCCCTACAGCATCTGCTGCAGATTGCGGGACCCTTTCTAACGGCAAATGATTCAGGTACCGGCCCCCTTCCTATCCACTTACTGGAGATGCTGCCGCTGGCTCTATGACAGAACAAAACATTTCAGCAGCTGATCGGCCCCCCTCTCCTTCGGGGCCCTTGTGCAGCTGCACAGGCTGAACCAGCGGTACGTCCGCCCCTGTGTCAGCTGTACAAAACAGCTGACATGTCTCAGCTTTGTTGCAGGCTCATCGCCAGAGCCGGCATCAATTCAGGGGATCTGCCATCGGACGTACTATTCCGTCCCAAGGCAGAAAGGGGTTAAAGGGGTATTCTCTTGTTATTAAATTGCTTTAGTTAATTAGATAGCATAAAACTGAGCAAGTGGCTAGCTTTTTCTACCTGCTTTCATTCTCCTGTTGTGAGAGCTTTTATCTTACATAGTGTACCGCTTGTTTTCAAGAAGTTCAGCCATCAGAGCCTGGCCTAGCATCCGCAGTAATTAGATTCCAGGAGAGGAGTTAATGAGGACTTATCGCCAGTTTGAGCATATTAAACTGGACACATCATGGAATAGTGGTGGCAGAGTGGAGTAAAACTTAATTTTTATTTACAGCACTGTGGTGTGATCAGTGAGGAGAGCAAACTGTCTGTTTTTACATGTCTCACATTGAGAAGCCTGCTCTAAGCCATAGTGTGGGCATGATCTTTTTACCCTGTGTGTTGCTGCCTGCTTATGATTGGTCAGCCTCGTGCATGGGAAGAAGTATACCCCCTCCATCTCTCCAGGGAAAAATCTCTAGTAACTCCTCCTTTGACTTAGCATAAATTCTAACATAAAATTTACAAGCTAATATCTCTGCAACATAGAGGGAAAATTTTACAAAAGTTAAACATTTTACAGCTTTTCTATGGAGGCCCTCTTAATATTAACACCTTTGTTGTTACATAAATCAAGAAGTTTAATTCTTGTCACAACTAAACAAAATCTGTTTTAGATTTGAAAACCAATGTAAGAAGCTATCGTACCATCATCATACTTATACAAAAAGTAGGAAAATTGGAAGATGACAAGGAGAATGGGAAATGACTGACTGTGCACTTTAGTGATGGCACAGAAGCAATAACAAGCATAATGTATCTGTGCAGACATCTGTATTATCTGTTGGACATCAGAAAAAGACCCAACTCATTGTAAAGAATAATGCTATTTAAAAAGCGTGAATTGTTTTAACCCCTTAGTGACCACCAATACGTCTTTTTACTAACATGCGAAATAAGAGACTAGCATCCCCCAATGGGTGACAATCCAGCAGCTGTCAGCTGTACACTATAACTGAGAACTTGCTGTGTCAGTCACGATCAGTGTTGGCACCGACTATGCTCGTTTAACCCCATAAATGCCACTGTCAATAGTGACTACTGCATCTAGAGGGTTAACAGAGTGTGGGAGGCTTACGCTCTAATCCTCTTGACACCCTGAGATCTTAATTATGTGGTCCGGAAATTTGACAAGGCAATCCACTGCCAAATAACGGACTTGGAGTCTTCCGATTTTCTTTGGCTGTAAGTCATTATCATCAACATTAACATAAATAAACACTTGAAATAGATCACCCTGCCTGTAATGACTCTATATAATATATGAGTTTCACTTTTTGTATTGAAGAACTGAAATAAATTAACTTTTTGATGATATTCTAACTTTTGGAGAAGCACCTGTATGTTCACACATACTATTATGAGGCTTTTGAAGTAGATCCACTCAAAAATCAGTTGACCATTGCTTTGAGAACCTTGAAGAGGTTCTTTGATGCAGAGTCCTCACCTATTCTGACAGGAATTTCTCTTAAAAATCTTGTCAGGTATTTCCACCTCAAAAAAACGTCCGTGTGAACATATCCTAAGGTTGTGTTCACACGTTGCAGTTTCTCACAGCGACTTTATCACATTTTTAGGACAATGCGTTAAAAATTATGCATTTTTACTTTACCGCAATTTCAAAGACGTAATGTCCACACATAGTGTGAACATGGCCTACATGCAGATAGAACTGGGCTGCAGAATCAATAATAAGGACCAGTTTGGAGAAAATGACATTTTCCATAAAGTGGGCATATTATGTCGGGAGACGGTGACATTTTAGTTAGGGCATTCCCTTGAGGCAGTACACCTGGTAAATGTGTGCCTGGACAGTGGGAGTATTGCTTCTTCATTTTATGATTTTTCATTTTATAGGAAGTATATAATTATTTCAGTTCTTTGTCACTTTGGTAGAATCATGTTGTCACATTGACAGCTTGGTCCAGGAAATTGCAGCATGCTAAATGTAATCTGCTATCAAACTGTCGTCGTAAATATACAGATTGTAGACTTGAATGGGGTTATTTCTATTTTATATGGGCTGATCTTCGCTCTGAACATTATTAACATTTTCTCTTGGACACCGTCACTGTATGTCAGATTTACAAGTTCACTTAATCTGACTTTTATTTTCTGCCGCGTGCCGTTACCTTCTCACTCATCATTGCATTATATGGGTATGCTGAATCTCCGCTTTATTCCTTTTCTTTATTTTAAAGGATTTTCTGCATCAACAGTTTAACAGTTTTTTGACCATCTAAAAAAAAATAAACACTCTAAAAAATGATGGCCTATAAGATATACAAATCATAACTGCTGTTTGTAAAGTGCCGAGCAGTTTACAGCATCCAGAAAGTCACTAAAAAAAAAAATGATTTCCGCCAAGTGCTTTAGGGCTGTACTGATTGGAAGGGTTAAATGATCTGAAAAGTCTGCCATGAAATCGCACGGCTGTTGAGCACACTTTAAGACGAGCTTAAAAGTCCTGTGTAAATCCCGAGCTTTCCTCCAGCATTAGGAGATTTATCCAATTAGTATGAGGCAATGCTGTGAGCAGAAGGTTTTAGCATTCAGATACACACACTGTAGGAGAACTGCAGAGCACTGGTTTGGTAAAAGTCCATTTGTGCTGTCACTGCATATCTCAGCAAGACAGACCGGAGGGGGGAGTCACCCAGAACATAGGAAAAATCAATGCAGGAACATATACATTTTAGCAAATATTGTATACTGAACTTAAAAAAGCAGTTCAAGCAATGGAGTCGTTATCCGAGTCACCCCCAAAGCATCCAAAACCCTTCACAGTGCAGCATCAAGGTCTTGAAAATCGCTATCATCTGCATATTTCGTCCTATGGTACATACAATGTCACAACACTAAGTCGCATGGGCAGTGTCGCATTCAATGTCCTGATGCTGACTGTCATCAAGACCTTTGTGCAGGTCGCTACAAGGACAAGACACGCTAGAAGTGAGAACAGGTCATTAAATACCAGTTTTTGTTGAACCTTGGGTGTTATTCATCTTGAGGTCTGGTCTGGGGTCTGACGAGAGTATGAAAAATCATTCGAGATTTATCATTCATAATGGCATCTTGCCGTTCCACCCGTGTGTCCATCCGTTTGGCACTGTTTTCTAAGTCAGAGTGACATTGGTTTTCATACATCATCACTTTAAAATGTACTTGAAATATATTTTCTTGGGTTAATTATGTCAATATATCCAGAAAAATCACGTTACACAGATTACACAGGTCTGCAAAAAAAGGTGTTTTTTTTAATAGATTGAAGACATTATTGGGGGTGCTGAATTAAAAAAATCTCATTACTTTTGCCGAATTGGTTCTAGTTTTTGAGATAATTCATCCATGAAACTAATGCATTCCCCCAATGCGACTTGTGTGATAACAAATGCAATTGATTTTTTTGAAGCCAGAATTCTACTGTAATTAATTAATTAATTAATTAATTAATTAAAGGGGTTGTGACACAAACAAAATTCATTTTAATCAATAGATCTTGGAATACAAATATTTCACAATTGGATGTGTTAGAAAAAAAATGTTCCTGTGCTGAGATAATCTTATAAATGTGCCCTTGCTGTGTGCTGTGTAATGGCTGTGTCTGACCGTGCAGGAACATGGTCTGATCTTACCACAGATCCTGGACAGGGGGGAAAGCAAAAGTGTATACAGACATTACAGCAGGGTGTCACAGCTGATTCTTTCTGTGAGGTAAATATGTTTTTAAACAGGTGGTGAAATGTTTTACCTCACAGAGAGAATGAACTATGATCCCTTGCTATAATGTCTGTATACTCTCTTTTGCTTCCCCCCTGCCCAGGAGATGTGGTATGATCAGACCATGTTCCTGTACGGTCAGACACAGCTATTACACAGTACACAGAAGGGGTACATTTACAAGATTATCTCTGCACAGGAACATTTTGTTTTAACGCATCTAATCACACATTCAAATGACAAAAGTCTTAGCTCTGCTACATTGACATCAGACAAAACAGGTATTCTATAAAAACTACACCAAGCAGTCCAGTAAGTGATACAACCTAGGAATCAGGCTTTCTTGCCCTATATTATAATGCTTTCAAATTACATAGAAAAAACCTGCTGACAGATTCCCTTTAAGACTATGAGGTGTAAAATGAATGAAGGAGGCTGAATGACCAGAAGGTCTGTTACCTGCAGCTTCTGCTGATACTGCAGAGCTGGAAGTGACATCATAAAAATCACTGTGACATAAGAAGTACTTTTAGCAACATAACACATTGGCTGTGTACATTCCTGATCTCTAGGGGTTATTTTCTATATTATACAAAGCACCATGGAAACTTTATCTTTAGAAGAACCAAAACACAATCATAGAATTCACCAGTATCAGCTGGATTAAAATACTGGAACTTCAGTAAACCAAGCTGCCAACACCTAGACATTACTACACCACTACTATTTTACAAGTAGAAACAATAATGATTACAATGGAGGACTGAAGAGCGGTATTCAGCTTTTTTACAGCCGAAATCGTAACGTCGCCAGTGAAAAGCCAGTGCTATATTTTGCAGAAATGATCCTATTGCAATAATCAGCACAACTTTAGTACATTAAGGCATGAAACCTCCATAATATATTATTCTGTGGAAGTGAAATTACTATAGTTGTGACTAAAGACCTTAGCACCTACTTTATGACTGAGAGACATAGAATGATAAAGTACAGTGACATGTAAATGTTTGGGCACCCCTGGTCAAAACTACTGTTGTTATTGTGGAGAGTTAAGCAAGTTGAAGATGAAATGATCCCTGAAAGGCCTAAAGATGAAGATGACACATTGCCTTTGTATTTTATGCCAAAAAAAATACATGTTGCCATTTTTTACATTTCAAAAATTACAAAAAAGGAAAATGAGCTGATGCAAAAGTTTGGTCACCGTTGGAGATTTGAGTGGTCAGATATCTTTGTCCAAGATTTCAGACCTGTTAGGGTTATGGCTTGCACACCATCATCATTACAAAAGGCCAGGTGATGCAAATTTCCCAGCTTTAAAAAAACTCAGCCTCGTGTAACCTTGTGGGTACTTTTAATCAGCTGACTGGCACTCTGAAAATGAAAATGGTGGAGGTCCACAAAGCAAGAGAAAGCTTTATCAAGATAGCATAGTATTTTAAAGTTACCCTTTCCTCAGCTTGAAATGTAATTGACAAAGGACAGTTAACTGGAACAGTGGAGGTCAAGATAAGGTCTAGAAGACCAAGCAAAATTTCAGTGAGAGCTGCTCATAGGATTGACAGAGATGCAAATCAGAACCCCTACTTGACTGTAAAAACCATCAAAAAGATTTAGCAGACTCTGGAGTTGTGGTGCATTATTCTACTCTTCATAGACACCTGCACAAATATGGCCTTCATGGAAGAGTTATTGGAAGAAAACCTCTCCTGCATCCTCACTATAAAATTGAGTGTCAGAAGTATGCAAAAGAACATCTAAACAAGCCTGATGCATTTTGTAAGCAAGTCCTGTGGACCGAAGAGATTAAAATACAACTCGTTGGCCAAAATAATCAAAAGTGAAAAAGGGCACAGAATTTCAGGAAAAGAACATCTCGCCAACCATTAGGCATGGGGGTGGATCAATCATGCTTTCGGGTTGTGTTGCAGACAGTGGTACGGGGAACATTTCATGGGTAGAAGGAAGAATGGATTCAATGAAATTTCAACAAATTCTTTTTGCAAATATAACAGCATCTGTAAAAAAGCTGAAGTTGAAAAAAGGATGGCTTCTACAAATGGATAATGATCCTAAACACATGTTAAATTCCACAATAGACTACCTCAAAAGGCATAAGTTGAAGGTTTTACAATGGCTCACAGTCCCCTGATCTGAATATCATTGAAAATCTGGGGTAAGACCTCAAAATAACAGTACATGCAAGACAACCTAGTTGTCATGGTCATGGATGGGATTCCGTTGTCCGTCCTCTTAGGGTTATTTCTGTGTGGCCTCCCTTTGAATTAGGGTGGACTATATGTACCCGCCTCTGTGTTGAGATCCTCGTCAGTGATACTTCCATACTCGGCTGAGCAACTGACCCTGTATATCTGTGTGTACTGCCTGTTCCTGTAAACTTGCTTGTGTATGACCATGTCTGTTTCCTGTTTGATATCTGTCTTCTGATCCTTTACCTCCTGTGTCTCTCCTGGTTTGACCTCGGCTACGTCCCCTGACTTTTCACTAGTTTGTCCTTCTGATACCACATTGCTCTGTCTGGTTTCTGACCCCGGCTCCCTTCTAACTATGCTATTTGTCTTTCCCTCCGGTTACTGTGCTGTCCTCTGTTCTGACCTCGGCTTGCCTGACATTTCTCTCATCTCTGCCAGCCCGCGCTAATGCCCTCTGGGGTTCGGGGTATGACTCTGCCTCCAACCACTTCCCCAGTGGTCAAGTGCCACAGGTCCTGCTCACCTATGGCTCTCTCACAGCCGCAGCCAAATGGCACGGTAGGAATCCACGAGCACCCCCCAGCACGTCCCCGGACAAGCGCACAGGCTCATGTGGTGAGTCTGATGTGGTGTCCATGACACCAGGAATCTCGAAGAACTGGAAGAATGTTCCAATGAAGAATGGATGAAAATCCCTCAAACAAGAACTGAAACACTCTTATCTGGCTGCAAAAAGTGTTTACAAGCTGTGAAACTTTCAAAAGGGGGTGCTACTAGGGACTAACCATGAATAGTGCTCAAACTTTTGTGTCTGGCCATTTTCCTTTGTGTAATTTTTAAAATGTAAAAGATGAAAATAAATATTTTATGTAATCTTTAAAGGGATTCTGTCACCTGAATTTGGAGGGAACAATCTTCAGTCATAGGGGCGGGGTTTTCGGTTATTTGATTCACCCTTTCCTTACCCGCTGGCTGCATGCTGGCTGCAATATTGGATTGAAGTTCATTCTCTGTCCTCCATAGTACACGCCTGCGCATGGCAAGATTGCCTTGCGCAGGCATGTACTACGGAGGACAGAGAATGAACTTCAATCCAATATTGCAGCCAGCATGCAGCCAGCGGGTAAGGAAAGGGTGAATCAAACACCTGAAAACCCCGCCCCTATGGCTGAAGATTGTTCCCTCCAAATTCAGGTGACAGAGTCCCTTTAACTTTTGGACTTTTAGAGATCATTTCATCTTCAACTTGCTTAACTTTTCACAGTAACAGTAATTTTGACCAGAGGTGCCAAAACTTTTACATGTCACTCACTGTATGTTGAATAATAGCAAGCATTGACCTATAAAGTTGTTTTATTTGATGAAATTATGTTTATTCTTCAAATCAATTTTTTATATCTACCATTCATATTTCTTTTTCTTTTACTAAAATGAGCCAAAGTTAATTCTGCTCTGCAAGCAGTTTAGTACATTGCGCGACTGCTGTTACCGGCAGACTATGCCGTGAGAAGCTGTAATCCGAAGCTCTCTCTGCAGATTTTAATTCTGTCTTTCTGTTTTCTGGCTCTGGTCCTCTGTGACCCTCTGCTGGTTTTAGGTCTCCTTGCTGGTAGCTTATTAGTGGAGAACTCACACAAACTGGCAGATAAGATATCGCTAACATCAGTGGGCTTATAAACTCTGACAGGTCTTATGCCACTGCTCTCATCATCTCAGCAATGAATCACATTAGTATCAAACCTCCTGTGATGAATATTCTCCAGGTTGTGCTAAATATATATTCTTAATGTGTATTACTCAGCACTGTTATTGAATGTCATGTCCATTTTTATGCTTTAGATCATTATTATGCTTTGTGTATCATATTCCGCAGCGCTTTACAGACATCATCATCACTCTCCCTTTGGGGCTCACAATCTAAATTCCCTATCAGTTTGTCTTTGGAGTGTGGAGGAAAAGAAAGAATCCGGAGGAAACCCACAAAGATATGGGGAAAACATACTACTCAACCAGTGTTTTTACATGGGACACCAGTAAATCTAAATGATCTTAGTGATGGCCCAGTGTTCAGTTTTAGGCATTTACCCCTATATTGATAGCTGTCATGCACCCATTACAATGACAGCCACAGTTTAACTTGAGGGTCCTATACCCCAAGACACCGGCTGAATTAGGACTTTTTACTTATTACATGCCATATAATATAACTTGTTGTCTTATATCAGAGGGGCTTTTGGGTCATCTTCAGAATCTGGGATCTGGTTCCACATTATGCGATCTCATGACATTCATGAGACCTCATGTTACTGCATTCAGGCCAGGGTGGCACCAGTGCAGTAACAGCCACAGCACCTTCATAACAGTAAAACTACACCCTGGATGTCATACTCCGTGCTGCAAAGCAAGAGAAACGATGCAGAAATCAAGCTTACGGCTAGTTGCCATACTTCTGGGTATTCAGACCTAGACTTGTTTTTTACAGCAGTCCCTGAGACTTGATTCCTGCATCGCTGCCCAGCTCATCAGTACAGATGAAGAAGAGGAATATCTGAGCAGCAATGTGCAGGGGTTAAAGATCTCAAATTCAGTGCCATGTCAATAGTCATTTGCCCAAACCATATGCACATAGACGCAGGTGGAAGAAAAAGGGAATTAGTCTCTGTTCACATCACGTTAACGACTTCTGTTTAACATATACTGGTAGAAAAATTGCTATCATATATACCTCCATTAAAACCTATAATGTATCCCACTATATGCACTTGGATGCATCGGCAAGTCAAACATTTTTAGTGTATATCTTACTATGGCCGGCCATATAATAGTGCAGACCAAGTCACCATGATCTTTGTTGTGCTTTTCGGGCATGTATGCGTTCAGGAGGTGGACACTCAGAAGTAGTAGACTGTGTCTGAGGGTCTATCACCAGTATGAGTATACACCCAAAACTTATGCACAACAGTGTGCACGGTGACACTGTCTGCACTATTATAATCAATCACCCTGTCGGTGCATATGCCCGAATTCCATTTTGCTAGGGGTATGGATTTTAAGCCCCGACGGGACCACTGAAAATGATGAAGAACACAGTGTTAAAGGGTCCTAATTATCAAAAAAAGGGAACTTGAAAGTGTTCTTCTTTTAAAACACTGCACAGTTGCTTCAACTATTATATGAGCATTGTGGGCCATCACTACGATAAGTAGAGGCAAATTATACCAAGAAGCCATCACACTATTGTTACTTCCAGTGATACAAGGGAGTTACTTCTTTGGTAGTTGTTCTTTGACGGACTGATCCTGTTGGACCTACCAATTGTTTTGCTATAGATGTATTATGGCACTAGGTCATGAATGACCTTCAACATCAGAAAGAACCTATACACAGGAGTGGTGCTGTTTTTGGAAGAAAGTAGCCATGTTTCTGTAATCTTTAAAATCCAGCAGGTAGAATAGAGGACTGCAGATGCTTTTATATTTGATTCAGCTTCGATAGTAGTATTAACAAGTAATGTTGCCAGGATGAAAATCTTGTACATCAATAATAGACAATGCCAAATAAATTATTTATTGAGGATGTTTTCTTTATTGTATCCATTTTTCTTTTACATAAAAAAGCCCTAATATTTATTTTTCAGTAGGGTTTTAAATATTTTATTCTGGCTTCACTTTATATATTTCAGTTGTGTACCTTTACTTTATGTCCTGCCATAACTGACAACTGACAATATCTTTTGATATGAAATTGGATTGATGCTTATAAATTTTTATATCAGAGAACTCAAATACTTCTATATCAGATTTCACGATGCTTCATTTACGTTTGCCTTCCAGAATCAATAGCATGCCCTCTTCTAAAATATAAACAGGAATGCCATGCTGGTATCCACTCCATATGCACAATAGAATACCAAAATAATAAAGTACACCCTATACAAACATATTTCATTCCAGTAACACCCAAATGCTCTCTAACTATTTATTCTTATACTGTGTCACTATACTGTACTGTACTGTGAAAAATGCATGGTCTAATCTTCAGTCTTTGAATGTTGGTATATACAGCACTGTGAAAAAGTTTTAGGCAGGTGTGGGAAAAATATTGTAAAGTAAGAATGCTTCCAAAAATAAAAGTTTGGTGTGAGGACCATTGGCCATCAAAACAGCATCAATTCTTCTAAACACATTTGCACAGTTTTTGAAGGAACTCGGCAGGGAGGTTGTTCCAAATAACTTGTAGAACTAACCACAGATGTTCTGTGGATATAGGCTGTAGCCAATCCTTCTGGATCTTCATATAATTCCAGACAGACTTGATAATGTTGAGTTCTAGGCTCTTTGGGGTCCATATCATCACTTCCAGACTCCTTGTTTTTATTTATGCTGAAGATAGTTCTTAATGACATTGTCTGTATAGTTGAAAGTTGGAACCATCTGTCCTGCTTCAAATACATTTGAAGCCGTTCAGATGGTTCCCTAATGGTATTATTGTATGACAGATAAGTACCTACCTGTATTTCACAACATTGAAAACACCAAGAAATGGGCAACAATTGAGGACCGTAGATGCAGTGGTCAGCCAAATAAACAGATGAAATATACTTCATGCTTACTTCTCTCTGAAATTGGAAGATGTCCAGTAGCTGTATCAGCTCAGAGCTTGCAGCAACCAGTGGGACCCAGTTATATTATTCTATTGTTTGGAGAAGTCGGCCAGAAGTTATCTTTGTGGAAGAATTATGGCCAAAAACCATACGTTGACAAGGAAACAAGGCCAAGTGACACAAATATGAATGAAAACATAGAAGATGGGGTGCATAAAAATTGTGCACTGGACTAATTAATCAAAACTTGAAATACTTAGTTGTAACAAAAGGTGTTTTGTTTGAGAAGGCCTGGAGAGCGGTACGATAATGAGTATTTGCTGGAAACAGGTAAGCATTGAGCTTGTTAACAGCAAGTTTGTGGCTACAGTTCAACAAATAGAGCTGGTGATTTGGTCAAAATCAAAAATATTGGTATCCTCAGTTCTGACAAATGCAGGCAGAATCCATTACTCAATAGCATCTAAGAGGTGTCTGCTTGGCTCTAAATTTATTCTGCAGCAGTACAATGACCCCAAACATTTAACCAATGTCATTAAGAACTATCTTAAGCATAGAGAAGAACAATGAGTCCTAGAAGAGATAATGTTTCCCACCTGCCCAAAAACACAATACTGCATTCACAGGGTGTTAGGGCTAGCGGATTGCACCAAATAATTAGAAAGATAGAGTAAGGTGCGTTCGCAGCCCGGGGTCCACCGTGCAGAGATGGAACCTGCTGCTAAGTAATGACGGACTATATGGCAGTACAATATGGATTCACACACGGGTTAACGTCACCCAGTATGAAGAAATGCGAACCCTGTTACGTCACAGGGGCGCGGTACCGCACAAAGAGCGCAAGCAAGGAGTCACAGAACTCTACCCCTAGACTCGGGATTAGAGTACAACTAGACCTCTTGCACTCGACACCGCAACTGGGGTGTCAGCGTAACTGAAATAATAATTTAAATGCATGGGAGTGCGTGCGGTGCCACTCTGGCGGACACCACTAACCACCCAGGCTTGGGCAAGGAAAGCGCTGTGATAGCGCACGGCGCCGCACTGGCGGTCACAGCAATTTGACTCTGTTTTGTGTGGCATGTGCTGATGGCAAGTCGGGCGCTAGATAGCAATCATCCACCTTACATGAGCAGTCATACACAAGGGAGGGGATAATGAATGAGTGACTTTCACACGTTAACACACACACGTTTACAAGTGTACACTAGCGCATGGCCGCTCAGCCATGCAAGCCTTTTATAGTGGCAGTGCTACAAGACCTTCCAGATGGTCCAATAGCAGCCACAACAGGACCTGAGCATGTGACCCCCGACCTCCAATGGGAGGTCGTCACGTGGGCATGCTCAGTAAGGGAAAAGCAGGACTTAGTCCCAGAAAAACCTGCTCGTTGCTGAACATTGCTGGCTACTAGGACAGAGCCTGGAAGGGCAGTAGTAACCAGTCGTCCAGTATCAGCCTGAGCTAGATGCTGGGACTGACATCTCCGCTGAGCAGACTCCCCTTCGGCTGGAGAAAAATAGGAGACAGCAGCGGAGATGGCTCGAGATTCCCCCTGTGCAGAGGTGGGAACCCGACACCTAAAACAGGGGTTAATTATGTGTAGGTATCTTATTGTATTATGAAGAGATGAGCAATTTTGGCCAGGATTGGCCATTAAGAACTATCTTAAGCATAGAGAAGAACAATGAGTCCTAGAAAAGATAATGCGTCCCACCTGCCCCAAAACACAAAACTACATTCACAGGGGTTAATTATGTGTAGGTATCTTATCGTATTATGAAGAGATGAGCAATTTTGGCCCAGGATTTTGTGTGGACGATGCCTGGTACACTTACTAGACCTCGCCTATGTCATGGCAGGGCAAGGTATGTCATGATGTAATGAGGCCTAATGTTTTTACCAGGCAAAGTACCGTATATACTCGAGTATAAGCCGACCCGAATATAAGCCGACCCCCCTAATTTTGCCACAAAAAACTGGGAAAACTTATTGACTCGAGTATAAGCCTAGGGTGGAAATGCAGCATTTACCGGTGAATTTCAAAAATAAAAATAGATCATTATTGCCCCATAGCTGTGCCATATAGTGCTCTGCATGTTCATTATTGCCCCATAGCTGTGCCATATAGTGCTCTGCACCGTTCATATTTCCCCATAGCTCTGCCATATAGTGCTCTGCACCGTTCATATTTCCCCATAGCTCTGCCATATAGTGCTCTGCACCATTCATATTGCCCCATAGCTCTGCCACATAGTGCTCTGCACCGTTCATATTTCCCCATAGCTCTGCCATATAGTGCTCTGCACCGTTCATATTTCCCCATAGCTCTGCCATATAGTGCTCTGCACCGTTCATATTTCCCCATAGCTCTGCCATATAGTGCTCTGCACCGTTCATATTTCCCCATAGCTCTGCCATATAGTGCTCTGCACTGTTCATATTTCCCCATAGCTCTGCCATATAGTGCTCTGCACCGTTCATATTGCCCCATAGCTCTGCCATATAGTGCTCTGCACCGTTCATATTGCCCCATAGCTCTGCCATATAGTGCTCTGCACCATTCATATTGCCCCATAGCTCTGCCATATAGTGCTCTGCACCGTTCATATTTCCCCATAGCTCTGCGACATAGTGCTCTGCACCGTTCATTATTGCCCATAGATGCTCCACATATATCTGTGCCATTGCTGCTGCTGCTGCTGCAATAAAAAAAAATGCCATACTCACCTTTCTTGCTTGCAGCTCCCAGTGTGTGGTCCTGGCGTCTCTCCGCACTGACTGATCAGGCAGAGGGCGGCGCGCACACTATATGCGTCATCGCGCCCTCTGACCTGCACAGTCAGTGCAGATAGACGCTGGGAAGATGGAGCAACGCCGGGAAGATGGAGCGGCGCCCGGCGGGTGGAACGGGGATAGGTGAATATGCGATACTTACCTGCTCCCGGCATCCGGCTCCTTCTCCCGGACAGCTGTCTTCGGTGCCGCAGCTTCTTCCTCTATCAGCGGTCACCGTTACCGCTGATTAGAGAAATGAATAGGCGGCTCCACCCCTATGGGAGGTGGAGCCGCTTATTCATTTCTCTAATGAGCGGTCCCACGTGACCGCTGAACAGGGGAAGAGCTGTAGCACCGAAGACCGTGGGACAGGCGGGGAGCGCCAGGATCGCTGGAAGCAGGTAAGTATGCCTCAGCGCCCTCACCCCCTCACCCGCCGACCCTGCCACCCACCTTGACTCGAGTATAAGCCGAGAGGGGCACTTTCAGCCCAAAAATTTGGGCTGAAAATCTCGGCTTATACTTGAGAATATACGGTAAGTGGCCAGTGGAGCCCAAGCCAAGGATAATGGGTGCAGAAGCTAACAAAAAATAAGGCTGGAATGTTCATCTTTAGTATGATGACATTTCTGCCGCCTGCTACACCCTTTGCAATTTAAAACACTTAATTGGTGCGATACTAAGAAAACACAAACATAAGTTAAAAATAAAATAAGCCCCAAAATATGAACCGTTAGTCACTAACATATTAAAACTAATCAAACATTATGTTTGCCCATTCATTGACACAATTTGTTTTGTTTTCATTTTACTACTAAAACACCTTTTGTTTCTTTTTATTATAGTATTATTATAGTGTATAGGGTTATACATAAAGTAGCACCTGAAATAGGGATTCATCACTTTCTGATGCATACAACCATTAGTAACAATGTCCTATTTCCTTCAAATTTGGACATTTTTAATATCAACTACACTGCTCAATTAGATGAAAATCTTATAAAATATCATGATTTGTGCAATGTAGTACATAATAAATTCTCACTTTGCAGTGGTGAACAAAGTTTTGCTTACTGAAGCAATATATTATATGTTTCTGATGATAGAGCATTTAGATGGAAAAGTACAGCAGTAATAGCTATGATGTTTTTAGTGCATTTAATAAGCAATTCCATTTGCTAGAACGCTCTGGACTGCCACAAAATGCCATGTTCATCATTACAGCACTGAATTATATAAACACCCTCCCAACCCCTTTAATACTTAAGGGACGTCAATGAAGGCTGACTACTCTTAGGAACAAGTTTTCATAAATGGAAATTTTGTGTTTTGTTTGTTAATTTCCATCTATAAAAATCCACAGTTGACAAATGAGAGAGAGGAACTTCTAAGTTGTGGATCGTTTTAATGTTTTCTATGGTCTAGTAATAAAATAACCCTTTATGATTAAGCTGCCCGTCATGGCTTTCCTATAATTGGAGGTTAGTGAAGATGTCTTGAAGGAACCTGAACTCTCCAGTGTCCTGGATTTATCGGTGATAATGCGTTTTAATGTTTTCCAGTGAACAAAGGCTTTTAACAGGTATCTTAGTTATATGTTTCTTCAACCTAGACTTGCTATTGATCTGCTTTGCAGCTCAAACCAAGTTAAATGTTTATGCTTTGAAATATCTGCTGTTTAATAAAAGTTCTCTTGATTATAAAAAAAATTATAGAATCTTTTTTTAGGTTACATTACAACTTTTAGACATTTGAGACTACTTCACAATAATAAGTTAATTGCTTGTACCGTAGGACTAAAAAACTAAACTATTACTATATAACCAACTGTGCTGGATATTTTAATACTCAAGGCTTATACATATTTTTGATAGAGTAATGTAATGAAATCTTCATCCGCTATGGGTAAGGATAGGATTTCACGACAATTTGCCTAATTTCTTGTGCACGTTAAAACTTGTGCAATTCAAGTAATAATTCTTTCTATGACTTCTTTCTAGTGATGAATGAGCACTAAAAATGCTCGTCACTCAAACCGAGCAATTCCTAATATTTGGGTGCTCGTTTCGAGTAATGAGTATATCGAGTAATGGGAAAGCCAAACATTTTCCCATCAGACCATATAAGGTGGTCTGGGGAGCACTCAAAATGTTGAAATGGATGGAAAAAGTGATGAGTGGAAGGAGAAGAGCATGGGGAAGACCCCTGGAAGTATTTCTGACTCCCCGATTGCTCCTGAGAACAATGGTGTCACACTTTTACTCCACTTTAAGGACTTACAATAAAACATTCACAGTTGATGAGAAATTGGAGTTTGCAGGGAAAAAAATGTTAAGAAACATTATGTCCTCTATAATGAATTGTATGTAAGGCAAATTTTTAAAAGGATTTAAATCAAGTAAACCAACATTGATTTTTCTTTACAAATTTTTATTAAAATTTTCTTAATTGTTTATTAAAAAATTTGAAATATCAGTGAAATATATGAAGCAAGCAAGAACTGCCAAACATTAGATAGAAGAGTGACTTAGATACAGCCTGTATTAGACATAAGGAAAGGCCTCACACACATTATGTTCATATTGTCATGTCTTTGTACTCCTACACACATAAAGGCTTTTCACAAAGTGCACAGACAGGAAAAAATGATTTTAAGGGTAATACAGTCATCCATAGTTCCTTGAAGGCAAGTTTTGCAGGCCTCATTCAATTGCTTCATCAACTTTTCACTCCTTGTAAAAAAAAACCCAGTCATCAGGGCCTGGACACTGGGAGAGTGTCGTGAAATTGGCCAAGGCCTTTGACAGTGTACCCCTGCCTCTGCTGTATCTGGTGTCTGTCTCCCTCGCCTCTCCTCCTTGGATGGACAAGGAAGCTTGCCCCCTTCTGCTAGCATTGTCTGATAGGAATTTTGTCTATATGTTTTCCACAATGGCCTTCTGTTATAGCACCATTTTAGTAGACCTCTTCACCTCAGGAAGGAGAGATGCAAGAATCTCCTTGTAGCGTGGGCCTAGCAGGGTGACTAACCAGTAATATTCTGTGACCAAGATGAATGTAACGTAAGGGTCATGAGAGAGCAAGCGGTCCATAAAGTCTGCCAAATGTCTCAAGGTCCGAAAACACTTCCCTGTCTCAAGGTCCTGTCAACACTTCCCTGTCTCCACCATAATGACTACTCTTCATCTCCTCCTCCATCTCTTCCTCCTCAACCCATCCATGCAGGAGAGACAGGATGAAGCTTGTGTAGGTACTAGCCTCTGTTATGCTATCAACCAGTTCCTGTTCCTCCTCCTCTTCCTCAGCCTCCACCTCCTCACCTCCTCATTGTTATCAAATCTGTGCTGAGCAGATGAGGTGAGACTGGGTTGGGTAGTATCTCCCTGTCTCATGTCTTTTTCCATCTCCACCAGGTCCACATGCAAAGTTCTATGTTTAATTGTCCGCAGCGACTGTTTAAGTAGGCACAGAAATGGGATTGTTGCGCTGTTGTTGAGGCTGACCAAAATACCGGTGGGTATATTGGAGCTGGTATTCCACAAAAGGCCTCTACTGCTCACAAAACCTTGCCAACATGTGCGGTGTGAAGTTCCAGCGTGTGATCACATCGCACACCAGTTGGTGATCTGGCACTTGCATGAGCTGCTGAAGCATGGCCAGAGTGGTGGCAATTGTAGCTGACTTGTAGAAATGGGCACTGACGCAGCATACCTTGACCAGAAGCTCTAGCAAACTGTGTAAGTTTTCAGAAACTGCTGCACTACCGAGTGGAGCACATGAACCAAGCATGGTACGTGTGTGAGCTTACCAAGCTTCATAGCTGCCTCCAGGATATGCTCTGAGATAGCACATGGAGTTTGAAGAATGAGGTGAAACAGAAGGGGTGAAGGAACTGTTGTAGGAGGTGGAAGAAACCCTGATAGAAATAGGGCAAGCAATCCTCGGTGTCTGCCAGCACATGCTCTATGGATGACTAATTAAATCCAGAAAAAATCTTGAACGCTTTTTTGGAGTGTTATATACCCCTGAAATGTAAAACAAAGCACGTAATACTCTATGGATGACAAATTGAATCCTTAAAATGTTTGTAATGCTTTTTTGGAGTGTTATATACCAACGAAATGTACCTCGAAGCATGTAATACTCTATAAATGACTAATTGAATCCAGAAAAAATTTTGAACACTTTTTTGGAGTTTATATACCACCAAAATTTAACAGAAAGTACGCAATACTTTATGGATGGCAGCATAGTCAATTTCCCCACCCCCCCAAAAAAAATGTGGTCACGTGCATCAGATATATATTTACCACCAGACTACAACCAACCCAACCCTTGCCTAGAGGCTGTATTCTTCCACTCTCCCTGCTCCTGCAGCCATCCCTAGCCTAAATGCAGAATGTATCACATGCAAACAGAAAAAGAACAAGATGAACACTAAGAAGGAATGTTAGTATGATGGTTCAGTTTCAGCACCAGTATCAACACTACAGTACTCTGATTCATTAAACTGTGCACACACAGGCATGGACATGCACTCTCTCCCTCTAATAAGAACTTTCCCTGAGCTGTGCAATGGGGTCAGTGAGCCAAGCATGGCATCGGCTGACCTTTTATAACCTCTGATGAGGTAATGCGGCCAATCAATCACAGTAATGCCATTACCAAGATGGCTACAGCATTATAGTGACAGGAAATCCCCACATGCTTAGTGGCTGAGGATCAGACGCAAAACATACGGGGCGGACATTCAAGCTTCAAATCAGAGCATTAGCCAATGCTCGTCGAGTGCAGAGCACATCGGAGC
Source organism: Ranitomeya imitator (assembly GCF_032444005.1). Classification (NCBI taxonomy): domain Eukaryota; kingdom Metazoa; phylum Chordata; class Amphibia; order Anura; family Dendrobatidae; genus Ranitomeya; species Ranitomeya imitator. Next base: position 322,248,267 of record NC_091286.1, on the reverse strand, counting down.
ACCCAGATACTCGAATAATATCCGAGTATCACCAAACACGTTTGCTCATTCCTATTTGTTTCCCTTGATTTTTTGCTATATATATATATATATATATATATATATATATATATATATATCAGTGATTCCAAACATTATAAACATGTTAAGCACAGAAAACAATCCTTATAAGCCCCCTTGTATTATAGAAATAAAAGAATAAGAAGCGAAGGTTCTACACATGTGAAATCAGTGGGATAAAATTGAGAAAGAGATAGTCAATGGAGCCGCTCACCTGGTACATTTGTGCAAATTGTAAGCACAACACTGCATAGGGCTTGAGGAATGGTAGTATGGGGCTGCTGCTTCATCTGTTGAACGTGACAAAGTCATGTATGGACATCGAAGACAAAAAAAATGGAAAATGTGGTATTTGCAGGGGCTGTTGGGTCCAGAGGAACAGGAAAACCAGGAAACAAGGAAATTTTATTGACAACACGTTGAATGAGTTACAACAACTCTGAAACGCATTGTGAATAAAATTCTTCTATTCCCTGGTCAAAATTACTGTTATTGTGAACAGTTAAGCAAGTTGAAAATGAAATGATCTCTTAAAGGCCTTAAGTTAAACATGACACATTTCCTTTGCATTTCAGGAAAAAAAATAATACTTAGTAATTGTTTACATTTTAAAAATTACAGAAAGGGAAATTGGCCAATGCAAAAGTTTGGGCACTCCTGGAGATTTGTGTGCTCAGATATATTTTGCATTTTCACCATAAAATTCTGCATCAGAATTGTGCAAAAGAACATCTAAACAAGTTGATGCATTTTGTAGACAAGTACTGTGGACTGATGAGGGTAAAACAGAACCCTTTGCTCATAATGATCAAAGGTATGTGTTGAGAAAAAATGGCATAGAATTTCACGAAAAGAACATCTCGCCAGCCATTAGACATGGGGCTGGATCAATCATGCTTTGGGGTTCTGCTGTAGCCAAAGGCATGGAGAACATTTCACAGGTAGAGGGAACAAAGGATTCAACGATTTTTTGACAATTTCTCGATGCAAACATAACACCATTTGTAAAAAAAAAAGTTGAAAAGAGGATGGCCTCTACAAATGGATAATGATCCTAAACATACGTCAAAATCCACAATAGACTACCTCAAAAGGTGCAAGATGAAGGTTTTACAATGGCCCTCACAGTCACCGGATCTGAACATCATTGAAAATCTGTGGCTAGACCTCAAAATAGCAGTGCATGCAAGACAACCCAGGAATCTCACAGAACTGGAAAGGATGAATGGAGGACAATTCCTCAAACAAGAAATGAAAGTCTTGGCTGGTGCCCTTTTCCATTGGTCCATTTGCTTTTTGTAATTTTAAAAATGTAATAGATGAAAAAATATATATAAATATATACATATATATATGTTATTCTTTTTGCTTAAAACACAAAGGAAATGTGTCACTTTTAACTTTAGGCCTTTTAGAGATCATTTTATATTCAACTTGCTTAACTGTTCACAAACTTTAACATGCTACTGTATGAATCATTGATGCATAATTTATATTTATGGGTAGCTTATAGACTTATTACTGGTAAAGAATAAATTCGTCATTTCTGAATACATGATTGTAGAGGCCATTTACTGTAAAAGGTGTATGGTTTGCTTATTTAAAGGAGTTACTCAAGCAGGAAATAATATTTTGAATAAAGCATAGAATGCTAAAATAAGAAATCATAATATAAATTACTATGCTCTGGTTCAGATGCATCTGGGGGCCTACACTGGTGTCTACTTACGGCTCCCGACCCAGATATGTCATCAAAAAGCTTTTTTCATGTTTTGGTTTACAGCTAGTGATGAGCGAATATACTCGTTACTCAAGATTTCCGGGTGTCCTCCGTGATTACTCTTGTACGTAAGAACACGGACTGTTGCCCAATCAGTACTATGGCTCTGAGTTTCATCAGCTTGGTCAGTCACAGTTTTTACCATCACTGATGAAATAATAAATAAATTACAAATGTCTTCTATTCATTGGAACGATGGACAAAACACATATTGCCCACTGATACCAACCGTGTGCCGACCATGATTTTCATGGACTCAGACTTTTCACTCGAATAAAAAGCAGACACATCTCCAGAGTTTTGCGAACCACTCTGTGCACAAAAAAAAACACTAACATGTGAAGAGCCCCATGAACAATAATTGGTATGCTGTATGTTCTGTGAAAAAAACGGCTAGCACATGTACGTGGGTCATGTGTGTATGAATAAGGCCCTAGTTATACAATGTGACCTTCACACATAGTTGCTCCAGGCACATATTCTATATTGCACCACCGGGTTGCAATGGAAGTTTTACAGTAGTTTTTATATTATTTTTTATTAAACAAATGAGGGTTCCTTTCTGCTGACATTGGGCCTATCTGTTATTTTATATTTCATTAGAGGATACAGTATGGCTAAAATCGCTGAGCCTTGACCTTTAGTAACAACAATTGTTCCTCCAATATTATATTTCTGATAAAGATTTTTATTTTTTTTCCCATTTTCCTACTCTCCTGCACATAAATGGCTACTTTAAGACTTGAAAGGAAGAGGTTTCAGACCTGGAATTAATTTTACATACTGCCGACACTCTGCATGATGAATGGATAGCTCAGTGATTTTACAATATGATATCAATGCCGGCGGTTTAATGGTTTCTTCAAGGTTACTCTCTGCTGTGCCCTGGAACACAATCATGAGTTCCTTGATGAGGACAAACATGAAGAACAGCATTTTGCTTAGAAATCCCTTAACAGCATTAGATATTTTTATACCCCAGTAATTCTCCTGCCTATCATGGGACTGCTTTGTTAAAGCACGTTACATTGTATGGGAATGAACAGTGCCTGGTTAAGGCTTATGGAAATTGTTTTCTTTTCTTATGAAAATCAAATGCATGGATTGCCTTGTTTAGATGGTAAATCATAGAAAGTAACAAAAACAGCAGACCTTGAAGTGCAATATTCTATGTTCATTGATCTCTTAACATGTCCTCGGTGCTCTATATATAGTGAACTCCAAATACCCAAAATAAAGATAGATTTTCACTAATTGTCCAGGACTATAATTTTGTTTCTATTATGCCCTAAAAACTAACAGAGGCAACTACCTGCCTGTTCTACCTTGCGCCAGGTCAAAGTGGTCACTGACCGCTCCTGCCAGCGATTCAGCTGCTCCACATCACTAGAGAAGTTCTTCTTTTTCCAGGCTGCTCTGTCGATGGGGCGTGACTGCGGACATCAGTTTGCTCCTCCTAGTTAGGCAGCAAGGAGCTGGCTGTCAATCAGTATGATGTTTGCAGTCACGCCCCTTCAACAGAGCAGAGCAAAAGAGAAGCTGCTGCTCTGTCAATGTTTTGTTAGCGCAAGCTGCTGAATCGTTGGTAGGAGTGGTCTGGGAATACACTTTGCCAGCAGAGATTGGCTACGGGCACAACAGGCAGGCAGGCAGTTAGCAACTACCTGCCTGTAAGTTATTAGGCCCACAGCAAAAAAAATGAAACAGTCCCGAATAACCCCTTGAAATAATAAAATTCAGATTACCTGTAATCACCTCTAGGGGGAGCTGATGTGAATATTGCATACTGTGTATGAATTAAACTCAATGATAAAACAGTTTGTATTAAGACACTCCGAGCTAAGAATCTGGCCCAACTAATACACAATACAATAAAACTTTTACCGACAGCTATGAGTTAGCATCAATCATATAAAGTATAGGCAACGCTCTGCGTGATGCGTGAGAAGCACAAATCTTTCTCTTGTCTCATGTTTGCTACAATGTAGTAACACATGTGAAATGTAGAAGACTGAAACAAACTGGAACCAACTTCAATGCATTACAGATAAAGGTTAAGATATCCAAACCAAAGGTAATAAAACGACTGTAAGCAGGAGATTAGTTTAAGGAAATCGGTCACCAAATTTTTGCTACCTAACCTGAGAGCAGCATAATTTAGGGCCAGAGACTCTGAGTCCAGCAATGCGTCACTTACTGTGCTGCTTAGCATAGTTTTTATAAATTGACAGTTTTATTAGCAGGAGATTATCACTAGGCCAGGCAGTCCAACCTCGCCCCTACCACTGATTGACAGCGTTCTGCCTATGCACAGTGTATAGAGAAAGCTGCCAATCAGGGGTGTGATCAGGGTTATATGGAGCTCAGCATACTGAGAACTGCTAGATCTGCAGCAAATAAAGCAGTTTTTAATCAAAACTGCAGCAAGCAATAAAGTAAGTCGTGCATCACTGGAATCAGGGTCTCCGACCCTACATCAAATGGGCTAGCAAAAATCTGATGACAAATTCCTATTATAATTCCTTACACCCAAATAGTTTCAGGTATGTCCATGCAGTTGGTTAGTCATCTCCAAGATGTAGTTTTCTGCTGTTGTAGTATTGCAATGGCTGGAGAGCCACAGGTAGGAGAACACCGAATCAAGGTATCATAAATGGATTATCGTCATTTGTTTATTAATAAATCTGGATATTGGAAAGTGGCTGTGCTGGTTGTCCCCATATGTAGCATCAGTGTCATCGGGAGGAAGGTAAAAGAGCTAAGGGCACACCATAACAATGTGATCCTTTAGGTTTTTTATTATTGTTTCCTTTTAATAAAACAGACCAAGCAAGGAAAACATGCTATTCAATTTAATCTTTCATATGCTCAGACTGGAAGCAGAGCCTAACAATAAATTCCATTATTTTGCACCTAATGGGTAGAAATTGTGCTAAGCGGTAATAAATTAAGAGAAATGAAGTGTAAATTTACCAGGATGCCTTGCATATGTGCTTATAAGGAAATGCCGTCTACCCCATAACCATATTAAAAAATGACATTTTATTTCAGTCAGCATAAAAAAGTATGCTCTGCATCCCAACTGAAAACCTTACCCTGCAGAGACGCAGAGAAAAGTAGGAATTCTTGTAAAGAAGATCTGTGTGATGCTTATTATTTATGCCAGATCCTGGGCTGCTTTTCTCTTCACATCTCTTAAAGGAGTCGTTTGGCCTTATGTCACAAGTCTGCAGTCACTCTGTGTGACTGCAGACTTGTGAACATTCACATCGAGCACATTGCTAGCTGTGAGGATTCTCTGGCACCGATTGCATGCGATTGCAAGTATACGATTTGCATACTTCCAGATACATTCTGATTAGACTTGTCTGGGCTCTACCATCTAGTCAGCACTTGAGCCTATATATGCAAATCACATACTTGCAGTCATGTGCCCACCGATCCTGGTGTCAGCACCGCCAGCAATGCGCAGTGTATGCAATGTAAGGATTCACAAGTGTGCAGTGACATGGAGTGACTGCAGACTTGTGGCCAAAGGCCAGACATCCCCTTTAATATAGCCAGATTTGGATTGCAAATCGTCTTTGGCATTTGAAAGTATAGAAACGAGTGGTTCTTTTTTCCTGCAAGTAGCAGAACCAAGAGTTCCATTACAGCCTAATACTAATTATATGTATTTCAATGTATTTGCTAAAATTATTTCTCTATTGTTCCTCTTCTAGATCAAGAAACATTTCAGGCTCAAATGAGTCTTGATTTCAACATATCAATAAAAATGTCCAATGGTTCTGGAAGCTTAAGATACCAAACAACCTGAGTCCTTTATTATCCAGTTGGGCTTCATAAACAGATGACTCGGAAGGACAAAAAGTGAAGGTAATGGCACTCTTGCTTTCTTTTTTTCTTTTGAACAATTTTTGCATTGTATATAATACTTCACTTCGATTTTATGGAATCTAATAAAGCCCCAGGAGGCTATAGTGCCATACCCCTACTTCCACGCGTAAAAATGTGCTGACTTCCATGTGTAATATTGTGAACAATGTGAATAAAAATCAGGAAAAATGTGAAAAATGTAAAAAAAAAATGTGTTGACTTCCATATGGAAAAATGTGAGTCCCTCTAAAACAATTTTCCCAATATAGACTTGAATGATTATAAAACAAGTCGTTACGTATCACATCCTTGACAGTTTATACCTTCCTTGATCTTGAGGAGCTAGTTCTAGTACATCCATCCACTGGAGAAGTTTCCACAAATGCATAACTGTCTTAAAAATAAAATAAAGGGATGTTGTGAACACTGCCTACGACAGACTCTGGTTTTAGTACATGACTATATATCGCCCGAGAGTCTATTTTTTAGCCATTACTTATCACCTAAGTCTCTTTGTGCCTCTTTGCTCTTCTAATATCCCTCTTTTTGATCTTGGAATTAGTTTCTGAAGCCATATTGTAGGATTTATTGATGCATCTTTATCTGTCTGATTTCCAACTGCATATTAGACATCAGCTTGTTATTTCATATTCTGTTCTAATAGTTAAATGAAATAACATTTCAAGAAGCACTCCTAAATTTAATGATTGAGCAGACCAATTCATATGCTACTCAATTCATTGCTTACCACCCCACATCCTATTACTCCAAAAGTTGAGACCCGTTGTTGTGGCAGACATTTTAAAAATGTCCAGGATACTTCTCAGCATGGTGCTGATAAAAAAAACACCATCAGGTCTTATTGGTCATCTACATCTAATGTCCTGTGTGACCCCTACATACACAGAAGTAATGGACCAGCAACCATCTAAGAGTATTCTGTGATTCCTTCACAGAAAATTCAAATTGCTCAGCCATGACAAGTCAGGCCCCTAATAAATTATTTCAATTACTAAATGGTGGCCCGATTCTAACGCATCGGGTATTCTAGAATATGCATGTCCATGTAGTATATTGCCCAGTCACGTAGTATATTGCACAGCCACGTAGTATATTGCCCAGCCATGTAGTATATTGCCCAGCCACGTAGTATATTGTCCAGCCACGTACTATATTGCCCAGTCACGTAGTATATTGCCCAGCCACGTAGTATATTGCCCAGCCACGTAGTATATTGCCCAACCACGTAGTATATTGCCCAGTCACATAGTATATTGCCCAGCCACGTAGTATATTGCCCAGCCACGTAGTATATTGCCCAGCCACGTAGTATATTGCCCAGTCACGTAGTATATTGCCCAGTCACGTAGTATATTGCCCAGCCACGTAGTATATTGCCCAGCCACGTAGTATATTGCCCAGCCACATAGTATATTGCCCAGTCACAGAGTATATTGCACAGCCACGTAGTATATTGCCCAGTCACATAGTATATTGCCCAGTCACGTAGTATATTGCACAGCCCGCGTAGTATATTGCACAGCCCGCGTAGTATATTGCACAGCCACGTAGTATATTGCCCAGTCACGTAGTATATTGCCCAGCCACGTAGTATATTGCACAGTCACGTAGTATATTGCACAGTGACGGAGAATACAGCACAGAGCCATGTAGTATACAGACTTAAAATAAAAAATAAACATATACTCACCCTCCGTTGAAGTCCTGGCTCTGTGTGCGGTGCACACGGCAGCTTCCGGTCCCATGGTTGGTATGGGCGAAGGACCTGTGATGACATCGCGGTCACATGACCATGACGTCTTGGCAGGTCTTTCTCGCAGGACCTGTGATGACGTTGTGGTCACATGACCGTGACATCATGGCAGGTCCTTGTCGCATACCATCCTTAGCACCGGAACCTGCCGCTTGCATGGAGCGGTCACCGGAGCGTCGCGAGGAGCGGGAAAGGCGCCGGAATGTGAGTATATGATGATTTTTTATTTTTTTAAATATTTTTAACATTAGATCTTTTTACTATTGAGGCTGCATAGGCAGTATTAATAGTAAAAAAAAGTTGGTCAGGGTTAATAGGGTTAGTAACAGTGTTAATGGAGTGCATTACACCGCAGCATAATGTGGTCCATTAGCGCTGCCATTAACCCTGTGTGAGGGCTGACTGGAGGGGAGTACGGAGCGGGCACTGACTGCGAGGAGGAAGGAGCGGCCATGTTGCCGCCAGACTGCGCTTGTCGCTGATTGGTCGTGGCAATGGTCGTGGGCGTTTTGCCACGACCAATCAGCGACTTGGATTCCATGACAGACAGAGGCCGCGACCAATGAATATTCGTGACAGAGAGAAGGACAGACAGAAGGACAGACAGAAAGACGGAAGTGACCCTTAGACAATTATATAGTAGATAAGTTTTCCCACACATATACCCTCAAAAAAAAATATCTGTGTTGACGAGTCTCTGGTTGTTTAAAGGGCAGAATTTTCCATCGCAAGTGCCTCCTACAACCAAAAAAGGCCAACCTCAAAAGAGATGCAGGGTGTGTTACAGAGATGGAGGTAGTAGGGAAACCAGTTACCAGTGTGACACATGTCCTGATAAACCTGGCCTCTGCATTAGGGAATGTTTCCGTCACTACCACACATTCCTAGAATAATTGGATCTATATTTTTGTTTTTACCCATTCCACCTTCTGCCATTTTCTCCCTTTTCACTTTTTATTTCTTCATCCCCTATTTATAAATTGGAATAATAAAAAAAGGTAATGTTCATTATACCCCTAGATCAGTGTTTCTCTACTCGAGTCCGCAAAACCCACCAAGAGGTCAAGTTTTCAGGATTTCCTTAGTATTGGACAGGTGATAATTTCACCATCTGCTCAAGCACTAATTCCATCACCTGTGCAATCCTAACGAAATCCTGAAAACGTGACCTGTTGGTGGGTCCTGAGGACTGGAATTGAGAAACACTGCCCTAGATGAATACTGTGAGAGCAATTTGTGTAATGGCATACATTTTATTTTTTTCCTGCCAGTTTGACTATGACGTGACATATAAAGCAGCCATTCTGAATCTTTCTGCTTTTTGGTGTTATAGACCTGGCATTTTTTCATGGTGGATACCTAGTACACAAGATGTTCCTTGTCTATAAAGAATGGGCTTTCTTATTATTTATTTATTATACCCCTAGATAACATCTTTAAGAGGTTCAGTTCCAAAATGGGGTCACTTGTGTGGAGTTTCCACTGTTTAGGCACCTCCAAGCGCGACTTGGCTTCCGCGACTTGGCTTCCAGCCAATTTTGTGGTCCAAAAGTCCAATGACGCTCTTTCCCTTCTGAGCCTTGCTGTGTGCCTAAATTAAAGTTTTCTACCACATATGGGGTATCAGTGTGCTCAGGAAAAATTGCACAACAAAATGTGTAGTCCATTTTCTCCTGTTACCCTTGTGAAAATGCAAAACTTAGGGCTAAATAACATTTTTGTGGGAAAAAGTAAAAGGTTCATTTTTTCAATTCACATTCCTTTAGTTCCTGTGAACAAAATGAAGGGTTAATAAATGTCTTGGATATGATTTTTTGCAGTTTTTAGAATAATGTCACTTTAGCATATATTTTCTGTCAAATAGACCTCTCAAAGTCACTTCAAATCTGATATAGTCCCTAAAAAAATGGGTTTGCAAATTTTTACAAAAATAGTGCAGATGTTAAGTAAACTTGTAGTAAATGTTATTTATTAACTATTTAGTGTGATATAACTATCTGGTTTAGGGGCATAAACATTCAAGATTTGAAAATTGTGACATTTTCTCATTTTTTTGCCAATTTTTTTTATAATTTCCTAAATAAACGCAAATAATATTGACCAAAAATGTATCACTAACATGTCACGAAAAAATAATTGCAAAATCACTGGGAGACGTTGAAGCGTTCCAGAGTTATGACATCATAAAGTAATCAGATTTAAAAAATGAGGCTTGATCATTAACGTACGGATTAATGTACAGCAATAATTACCTCCCCAGCCATAACAGACAATACAGCAGCCATCTAATTCTATAGTGCTTACTTCCTTAGACAAAACAAGTATTTACTAATTTAAGGCATTTAGGAATGTATTTATATTTCCTTTACTTGTTATTTTATTCCTGTAGAACCTTATTAATACATTAATACTCAGTAAGGATAAATACATCATGGATCATATCAATGTGTGTGGAGCAGGCTCAGGAGGGGAACCAGCTTCACACAGAGCTATACGAGCTGTGTGTGACACTTAGTCACTTCTCACTACCAAGCCATGAGATGGGATAGTGAAGTGTTCGAGGTCAAAAGCCTGGAAGGTACATCATAAACAGAAGGAAAAGACAAAGACATAGTCAGGTAATGTTCCACGGTCAGAATACAAGGAGGATAGTGGATCAGAGTAAAAGGGGTTAAACAGATGGGTGGTCAGAAAGAGGTTCTAGGTCAGGCAATGAAAGATCTACAAACAACGCAAGGCACAGAGAGAAAAACCACACAGTGGCTGAATGTACATCTGGCAGAGGTTTGGGAGTAACAGCCCAGTTAAGTAGCCTGGCAAACACCTGGGATAATGAACACTTGGAGACAGTCAGCGCCTCCCAGTCCCAGATTAGACGTCCGAGCTGTTAATCAACACACTGAGAGCTCAGCATGCCCCTGCTCTAGACTGGATGACTGAGCTGTCAATCAAAGTACCGACAGCTTCAGCACACTCCTGTACCAGATTGGACAGCTGAACTTTCAGCATCTGCATCCCAGACACACTGAGGGATGGAACCTTGACACTGTTACAGAGCTTCAACAATTGCAATTAATTTCTTAAATGCTACAAATACTTAGAGTGACATTTAAGCTGCATTATATCTCCATTGCACTGTTCCAGTTGTCCATCACCACCCATGGTATGATAATAGAGTGCAATAGGGTTGCCTTGGCAATTGAGAGCTGTTGAAGGCCCCCTGTCACCATATAACAATAAAAAAAATAACAAAATGACCTAAATATTCAAATTGCCCCCTATATGATATGTCAAAATACAAAATTGTTTAACCTGATTGGTATACCACCTATAAAAAATGGAATAAAGTGCAATCTCAATGTAGTATGTAGCCCATTTAATAACTGCAGTACAGTGCCCAAAAAAATCCTTCAAATAGTTCTTAAAACTAAGAAAGCTACAATTCTCATAAGATGGTGACACAAACCAATTTTTAAAATTTTTGTTCCAACTTTAGATTTTTTTGAAGTTTGACCAGTCCAAAGTGACTCCATCTGCCTCATAAGGCTACTTTCACACTAGCGTTTTCTGCAATCCGTCACAATGCGTCGTTTTGCAGAAAAAACGCATCCTGCAAAAGTGCTTGCAGGATGCGTTTTTTCCCCATAGACTTGTATTGACGACGCATTTGCGACGGATTGCCACACGTCGCATCCGTCGAGCGACGGATGCGTCGTGCTTTTGCGGACCGTCGGGAGCAAAAAACGCTACATGTAACGTTTTTTGCTCCTGACGGACCGCTTTTTCCGACCGCACATGCGCGGCCGGAACTCCGCCCCCACCTCCCCGCACCTTACAATGGGGCAGCGGATGCGCCGGAGAAATGCATCCGCTGCCTCCATTGTGCAGTACGTTAAACGCTAGCGTCGGAATCTCTCCCCGACGCATTGCGACGGGGAGATTCCGACACTAGTGTGAAAGTAGCCTTAGTGAATGGTTCTGAAGAGCGCAGGTAAATGTGAGCCGAACCTTAATCCAATTTTTGGGAGGTAGAATGAACAAATAGAGAGCTGTACAAAAGTAGTTCTTATTTTTATTTTTGCTTGGTTCACCATGCGGTATAAGTGATAAGACAGATCTATTTTTCGGGTTAGTACGATTACAGCAATACCAGATTTATATAGTTTTTTTTGCTAGGTTTTGCTGCTATTACATAGTAAAAATGCTTTTTTTTTTTTAAAGGGTGTTTTTTTGTAGTAACCTTCTGAAAGCTGTAACTTTTTTATTTTTTGACAAACAGAGCTATACAAGGGCTTATTTTTTGTGGGATGAGTTGCAGATTTTTTTGGTACCATTTTGGGGCACATTATATTTTTTGATCACTTTTTATTCAGATTTGTCAGGCACAGAATGAACAAAACCAAGCAATTCAGTTATTGCCGTCGTTCACCGTGTGGTAAAAGTGATAAGACCGATTTGTTCGTCGAGTCGGTACAATTACAGTGATACCAGATTTATATTTGGTTTTTATTATGCTTTGTTCTTTTTACAGACTAAAAACAATATTTTAGCAAAAGGAATTTGTTTTTGCATTATTCTGAGAGCTGTAACTTTTTTATTTTTTTGCCGAATAAGCCATGTTACTGTAGGGCTTGTTTTTTACAAGACGGTTTGACATTTTCATTTGTACCATTTCTTTCACATATAACTTTTTGATCGCTTTTTATTCAGTTTCTTGTGAGTCAGTATATTGAAAAAGCAACATTTTTTGGTGTGCGTTTTATAAAGCAGGTCATTCCAGTTGCAGCGATACCAATTATGTGCACTTTTTTTGTTTATTTTTGTTCTATCAGAAATGTGTGGTGAGTGGTGAAATGGGTTTTCATGATTTGTGTGCAACTTTTGTGTATTTTTTACTTTTCCACATATTTTAGTTAACTTTTTTTCACTTTATTACACTTTTTCACTGTGGGACATGTATAATTTTTATTTTCATCACATCAGCGCATGAGAGCAGTCAGTCAGTCACTGACTGTGCCTGTGAGACTCAGCTTATAGCCGGTATCACACTTACGAGAAACTCGCACGAGTCTCGCACCTCAATACCTGGTACTTCCACCGGCACTCAGGAACGGTGTGTGTGGCTGCATGTATTTCTATGCAGCTGAACACTCTGGTCCCAAGTGCCTCACAAGTGTGATCCCGGCCTATAGCTGGATCTCACAGGCCACCCATTGTACCCTACCCTGGGGTCATCACATGACCTGAGGGCACTATGTTAACCATCGGGACCCGTGATTCTTATGACCCCCTTGTAACCCCCTTGTAACAACTTAAATACTGCTGTCGTGATTGACAGTTGTATTTAAGGGGTTAATCAGCCCCAATCTATTTCAAAACCGGCTCGGACCAATACTGCAGGGTGTCAGCTGTCATGTACAGCTGACACCCTTGAGAATCGCCGCCACTGGGCGGAGCTATTCCATTATTCCCCAGCGCCATTTTACAGTGGCAATGAGGGATTAAGTACCCTTAATGTCCGCCATCTTAATGCGTATCTACGATTGTTAAGGGGTTAATCAGACCCCTAGTGAACATATATGTAACATTTGTCTGGTTGAATAGGAGATATATGTATTAATAATAATAATGATAATAATTGTATTTCTATATCACCAACATATTCTGCAGCACTTTACATTATAGAGGGGACTTGTACAGACAATAGACATTACAGCACAACAATAAACACATAGATCAAAACAGATACCAAGAGGAATGAGGGCCCTGCTCGCAAGCTTACGATCTATGAGGAAAAAGGGGAGACACGAGAGGTGGATGGTAACAATTGCTTTAGTTATTCGGACCAGCCATAGTGTAAGAATCGGTTGATCATGTAAAGCTGCATGAAACAGTTAACTGCCTAAGTAAGTAAAATGTAAAGTGCTGTGGAATATGTCGGCGCTATAGAAATAAAATTATTATTATTATTATTATCATTATTTTATTATTGTTATTTATTGGAAAAAACCCTGCAACTAAAGGAAAATATTATAAACCTTAATGTGTGTGTTGTTTCCTGGCAACAGCATGGCCACCAGAATATCTATGTGAGATTTCTGTTCTTGTGCAGACTAATTACATAGCACAACTGAACTCAAATATATAATGAGGCTGTTTATGTTGTCATTTAGGTCAGATTTTAGTATTACATTGTATAAAATAATTTCCTTTCATATTGCAGATGAAGATTCACAAACAGTGCATCTACAATCATAGTTGTAACTTTTACATGACAGCAATACTTTACAAAGAAAAAGGTCATTATGAAATTGAACGCACAGGCTGCAAATGAACTGGAAGCAGCTCCTAATATGTGAAAGTACTTCTCAGTACCCCAGTTAATTTACACACACTGGTGGCCAGTCAGTGACACTAGCAATTTGGCAACAGTCTTGTATGAGGCTCTCTGAGGGTCATATGAAGCATTAGCATACTCCCAGTTTTGGTACAAAACTCACACTGATGCTCTTCTACTTCCTATTAGGGCAGTAGTGATGGCTTGAAAGGTGAATAGTAGTCCCTATGTAAGAGGCTGGACCAGGGCAGTAGTCATGGCCGAACACTCCGATGTTTCTGTGCCCTGGCCCCCCATTACATGAAAACATTGTCCATCACTTTGTGTACCTGTGGCTCCATTCTCTGTGGCCTTCTCCTGTCTGTTTCTCACCAGGCAAGAGAGTTTCCATTTCCAAAGCTAGTTGCCACCTGGTGAGTGACCTGCCCTTCAGCGTTGTCCTGCTCCAAGATCACTGCTTCTGGGGTCTGCCCCACCCACCGTTTCGCCCCGGTACTGGGGACATCTGCCCAAGCTATAAGCTGCCACATTCTAGGGCTATCTGTGCCAGTGTATTGTCTTCTTTCCTTCTTTCCTACTGCTGTGCTGGCCTCCGCTTTTCTGGCTTGATGCTGTGGATGGCTGGGCTCTCTCCTCTTAGTCAAACAGCATTGCGTGGTTGCTGCTATTGTCCTGGGCACTTAAGCCACCGTGGACTGTCTGGGCGCCCGGGCTCTTCTGAACTGAATAAGGAAATGTTCCCTCTCTAACTGCAGTTGACCCCTCCTACATTAACTAGTAATATATACACTGATCCACAACCATACTAACCTAGGTGTACCAAAATGCCCCCATCTAGTGCCCAAACTTCAGCTCTACATTGTCCCTATATAACTGGCACACCAAAAAGCAATATATAGATTTAGCAGAGCAAGACATGGTAATACACCTGTTCGTGTAGCAGTACCATTATATAAGGGGTGGTAATACACTAAACTGTGTAGCAATACCATCATGTGTTATCCTATACATATACACTGAAAACATATGGCATCGGGACGAGAGAGATAGCCAAAGGCAATACCATATTTTACCATACCCCCTACATTTACAACAATGATTTTTTGGCTTTATTCATTGTACTGTATGCATGTCTCTATACACGTGGAAGAATTATCACTTGGGATCCCATAGAGTTGAATATTTAGAGCAACAATTTCCCAGTCATCCCAATTCTCTGTCTTTCCAGAGTACTCAGGTTCAATGTCACATTTCCAGCTCATGATTTTTTTACGAATCTGCAACTATGACATACTATTCAACTAGAATGTGGTTCCCTGGAGAATTTTCTTTTTAGCTCTGATTTGGAAGATTTGCTGCGAACCCCAGATATAGCTATGCCTTTCACAGGTAAGTACAATCTCTTTCAATCTTGTGGATCCAAGCCATAAAAGAAGGTCTGAACCTGTCCCAAGTGGCCGTCCTGCCAGCACAGTCTGAACCTGTCCCAAATCGCTGCCCTGTCTGAACCTGTCTTAGTGGCCATCCTGCCATGTCTAGGAATCTAAGTAAATTGCTGCCCTGGTGTGGTACCTGGCATCTACCTGCTACACAAGCCTGACCTCACCACTAGAGGCTGTAGCATAGGTCCGGTCTGTGGCACAATGGGTCCACGAACCACGTGTGCCGACTGCGTGCATAACACAATTCAAGCCAATATAAATTCCTACTTAAAATGTACTACACTCCTTTCAGACTATAGTCCTTGGACATTTCTAACAGTGATTGATCTATGCTTTAGATATCAAAATGAACAAGGCACTTGATGCTCTATGGTCCTGTAGGAGAAATTTGGTCTTTAGTGCTTGTTTTTATAACAACCACTTTGACTTTCCAAGAGTTTTATTCCCCAAAGTGTGGCTATTGGGAGCTCTTGAGAGATTATGTTGCACCAATAAAACAATGTTTTTTAGATTCCATCTTTTTGTGTCTGTAAAACCATTATCATGGTATGGAAATACGTAATTTACACCTCCCTGGAAAAGTTGTTCCAATTAATGAACTCATATGTCCCCCAATACAAAACCCTATATATAAAATGTAATTGCCCACAGAAGTTCGACAAGATTTGGTCAAACAGAAAATACAGTCATAAAATTTGTAATGTTCTGCTAGCCTGGAAGCTTTTAATAGGGCTTCCATGGACAAGCTTTGCACAAAACACTCAATGTAAAAGGTCCCAGGGGAATCTCGGTCTTCACCCCTTAACCACAATACAGGGATTTTGACATACACAAGACATCTTGGATTTTGTCCATAAAGTGGCTTTTAGTCTGTGGAGCCGGATGGCAGGTTGAAGGGTCAACAAGCCAGATCGAGATCAGGAGACCAAAGTCAAGGACAGAATCGTGGATAAACAAAAATAAGCAAGGTCAACAACTAAACACCAGGAGATACAGGATACAAGGGCTAGACAAAGCAACAGACCAGACATCAGTAGTAACAAAATATAACTGGCAGCTGGAAGATAGCACCTGGGGTTTAAATAGGGCATGACCCTAACCAAGGCTCACAGCAGAGAGCAGATTACAACATATATTAGCACTGAATTAAAACATAGACTTTCTGTCTGGGCAGGACCACAGGTTCCAGCAGATTAATGTACAGTGAATACGGAAAGTGTTCAGACCCCTTTAATTTTTTTACTTTTTGTTTCATTGCAGACATTTGGTAAATTAAAAAAAATTCATTTTTTTTCTCATTAATGTACACTCAGCAACCCATCTTAAATGAAAAAAAATAGAAATGTAGTAATTTTTGCAAATTTATTAGAAAACAAAAACTGAAATATCACATGGTCATAAGTATTCAGGCCCGTTGCTCAGTATTGAGTAGAAGCACCTGCAGCCCCCCAGAGTCCTGGTTGTTGCAGTAATGTCGCTCTGCCACTAAGGGGAGTGATGTTATGTCTGATTGCACTAAAGGAGTTCACCTGACCAGGTATCACAAGCACACATTACACTTGACACTCCGGCCACTAGGGGGAGCAAAAGGCTCTATCTATTAGGCCACTCCTCACACTGGTAAAACTAGGGGTTGGATAGGAAGTTAGAACAGAACGCAGCCTGGGAGAGTCCAGGGAGGACCTGTCAGGGGTGGGTTCCTGACAGGGGCCTAGCAGAAAGAGTAGAAAGTGACGGAGCTGCGCCTGCACTACCTTGCGGCGGTATCCTAAGAAAGGACACGAAGAGAAGGATATTGTGGAAAAGTGAGAAACGAGATCAAAGCACAAAGGAGAACCAGTAGGACTAGTGCCCCGAGAACGGCAACATCCTACTGAGGTGCGTAGCCGGTGGCCGGAACACCGAGGAAGTAACTGACTCCAAGCATTACTTCAAATACCGCAGGACAGTTGATTATAGGTTGGCTGTCTACCATACATCACCTAAGAAGACATAGGGAGCAAGTGTGGAGAGGGGCATCTCTAGGGTCCCAGAATAGCTCCGAGCCTTTCCGTCAAACGGGTGCATCCTATCCAGATAAACTTGGGGGACAGAGAGAGAGAGAGAGAGAAAGAACGAACACGAGAGTTGTGAGGACTATCCCGAATGCTCAGCAGGGAAGAACTACAACACACAGGCGCTAGTGGTAGGCACTGATTTCCACCTGCAAGGGGAACTCTGCATGTGCCTTCGGACTGGCCGGTCTCAGCCAGCCCTGTTAGCAGTGCTCTGGATTGAGGATCCCGAAGTCTTCAGTAAAAGGTAAAGAGACTGCAACCCTGTGTCCTCGTTATTAACCGCGCCTCACATCATCACCATCTACACTACCGGGAAGCCCTGGGGATATACTTCACCTTTGGGAAGGTATACCATCTAGCTGCCATCACATCACCCCAGTGGACCCCAAGCAGCGTCGGTCTCCCTGACCGAATACCACAGGTGGCATCACGAAACCTTAGCCGACTTTCATCACCCCCTTTTATTGGATGCCCCTTAGCAGGGTCACGGACCGGGTCCAGCCACCATGACAACCCATAGCATGATCCTGCCACCAAAATGTTTCACTGTTGGGATTGTATTGGGCAGGTGATGAGCAGTGCCTGGTTTTCTCCACACATACCGCTTAGAATTATCACCAAATAGGTCTATCGTCGTCTCATCAGACCAGAGAATTTATTTCTCATAGTCTGGGAGTCCGTTATGTGTTTTTTAGCAAACTCTATGCGGGCTTTCATATGTCTTGCACTGAGGAGAGGCTTCTGTTGGGCCACTCTGCCATAAAGCCCAGAATGGTGGAGGGCTGCAGTGGTAGTTGACTTTGTGGAACTTTCTCTCATCTCCCTACTGCATCTCTGGAGCTCAGCCACAGTGATCTTGGGGTTCTTCTTTACCTCTGTCACCAAGGCTCTTCTACCATGATTGCTCAGTTTGGCTGTACGACCAGGTCTAGGAAGACTTCTGGTGGTCCCAAACTTGTTCCATTAAGCTAATAGCGCTTACTGAATAGCTGCAGCGGAAACCCAGATACCTGGAGTGCGCCCAATAATCAGGTGTCCGGTGCCACAGCTGCATGTGTCATGGTTGTGTGACAGTCACAACACACAGGCTCTCCATGCATCTGTTGTGACTGTCATGCAGCCGCGACACATGCAGCTGTGGAACTGGACACCTGATTATTGGGAGCGCTCCAGGTATCTAGGTTCCCGCTGCAGCTATTCAATAAGTTCTATTAGCGAGTCGAATAAGGAGGGAGCCGACGATGTTCACTCATGCCTAGTTAAGAGCATGAAAATTTCCCTCCAAACAAATGTGGATAGGAAAATGACTTAAAAGGGTTCTGTCACCATAGCAATCATGGTAAAAGAAGAAGTAAATGAATAAGGCTAGGTTCAAATTAGTGTTTCGGTGTGCAGCGTATCATCTGCATGTGCAAACGCATGCCAAAATGTATGGAAACGCATGCTTACACCTCTGCATCATCTTACGCATGACGCAAAAAAAAAAAGCTGTTTGTGCATGCATTTGAATGCGTTTTGGCATGCGTTTGCGTTGTTTATGCGCATGGTGGAGGTGGTGACATAATTTCCTGTACATGCGCAGTCTGAAGTACGCATGAGTATTGAACGCATGCGTACGCATGTCCTTGCATACCAATGCTTTCCCATAGACAGTAATGCATTTTTTGATGCACTCATTCGCAGTATTCTGCATGATTGCGCAATATTTGACACGTCAAAAAATGCAACATGTTGCGCTCGCTGGACAGCGCCACACACCACGAAACAATGCATGTATACGCATCCACATGCGAATGCATGCAAATGCATGTCCCTGCGTACACCATGTTAAAGATATGTACGCATGACACATGCGGATGTATGCGGATCATATGCTGTGCACAGAAACGCTAATGTGAACCTGGCCTAACATAAACATTTTAACAGTGCCCTCACAGAGATTGAGGCTTGCTAATGCCGTCCAGTTAAACATTTCCCCCACAGAGCATGAGGCACTGTACCCCTACAGAAGCAGCTTACAAATTTCACCCACAGAGCATTGTGAGATAGCGCTACCTGAGTGTGCTGGGGGATACTTGCTTGGCAACGGGATTAAAGCACTCAGGCACGGTTTCTCACCTAAGCAATCTATTTGGTTTATTTAGGCATCATAAACCACACCGTAGGCCATGTTGTACATCACAGGCCTACACATAGACCATAGCACTTTAACTCGCCGAACAGTTCATTAGCATCCACGGAACACAAGAAGCACCAACAGTCTGTTCCAATGGCAGATACTTCTCTGCCCGTAACCCCAGGGCAGACCAGGGCACTTCAGATAGTCCAGACCCATGGATGGAACTGTAGCTTCCCCAACACAGTAGCCATCCCAGGCTCTGCAGATACGGTCTCTCCGTGCGCTATTCAGGAAGTCCAGTCCCAGGCACTTCCAACACGCAGGCCTTCAGTTCATAGCCTCACTAGGTGCTTCCAGGAATCCAGTCCACTTCAGGACATTCCAACACACAGGCTATCAGTCCATGGCCTCACCATGTGCTTCAAGGAATTCAGTCTACTCAGGACATTACAATACACAGGCCATTCACAGGAACTCACACTCTGACCATTGAGGGCCATACACTCTGAACCATGTGACCACACCATTATCACATTATGTACCTTTAACCCCTCCCCTGGATGGGAGGTGTGTGTGGTTGGCCAGACCCACCCAGCTCTCCAACCAACCCTTCAAGCCTCCTTTTACAACTATACAAATAATTGTGGGACTACAGGTCCCAGAGCAACAATATTACTTAAGGCTTACAGCGCAGACTCCCTCTGTGACACATACCGACCACTTACAATCATGCTGGACACAGTTTCATTATCACCATTACAGATACCCCTCCATGCGTATCCTGAGGAGCACATACAGAGCCCCCTGGTTGAAACATGGGTCACTGCACCACCGCATGGACACAGTACTACATAGAAGCAGCTTACAAATCTCACCTACAGAGCATGGGGCATAGTACCCCCACAGAAGCAGCTTATAAATTTCACCTACAGACCATGGGGAACAATACCCCACAGAAGATGATTACAAATTTCACCCACATAACATGGCGCACAGTACCACCACAGAAGCTGATCAAAAATGTCACCCGTAGAGCATGTTTTAAAACTTCCACCACAGCTCAAAAATTTCAGCTCCAGTAGCATACATCACTGCAGCTGCCGATGAAAACCTGTTAGGCTACGTTCACATTAGCGTTTCGCTAATGTGCGTCGCTGTTGCGTCGGCGACGCAGCGGCGACGCGCCCCTATGTTTAACATAGGGGACGCGTGCGTTTTTTTGGTAGCGTTTTCTGACATGTGCGTCGTTTTCGACGCTAGCGTCGGACGCAAGAAAATGCAACAAGTTGCATTTTTCGTGCGTCCGATTTTCGTCAAAAAACGACGCACGCGTCGCAAAACGCAGCGTTTTTGCGCGCGTTTTTGGTGCATCGCGCGTTGCGTCGCCGACGCACCGGCGCGCAACGCTAATGTGAACGTAGCCTTAGTATGATTTTGGTTAGGGCTCGTAGCCCGCCACCATTTAAAAATGTCGCCCGCAGATCATGGGGTAGAATACTCACACAGAAGCAGCTTACAAATTTCACTACTAGTGATGAGCGAGTGTACTCGTTGCTCGGGTTTTCCTGAGCACGCTCGGGTGACCTCAGAATATTTGTTATTGCTCGGAGAGCAGTTTTCATCGCCTCAGTTGCATGATTTACGGCTTCCAGATACGCTGAATACATGTGAGGAATTCCCTAACAAACAGGCATTCCTCACATGTATTCACCGTATCTGGAAGCTGTAAATCATGCACCCGAGGTGATAAAAACTATATCTCCGAGCAATAAATACTCGGAGGTCACCCTAGCGTGCTCGGGAAAACCCGAGCAACGAGTACACTCGCTCATCACTATTCACTACCAAACCATGGGGCAGAGCACCCTTACAGAAGTAATAAACAAGTTTCACCCACTGACTATGGGATTAGCAAATGTTGAACAAACTGTGAAACATAACAATTAGTATAGGACCATAGGTCATGCACAGAATATGAATGGATCATATAAAGAAATGGTGCAAAAAGAGATCATACTGCAAAATAATATTAAAAAATGCCACATTTTATTTCAAAAACATTAATACAATATATAAAACAACAGCTGAACCAAATGACAGGACACATCACAGAATGGGTTTAGTCAATTACAGCTGATAACATTGTCTCCAGATTAGTTATACTTAGAGAGTATATGGGTGTATATATAATCTTGACTGGTAGCAGCCAGCAATTTGAAATTAATATCTTAAATCAGTGGTCTCCAACCATTTTTGTACCAGGGATCAGCTTCAACCAAGACCATTTTTCCATGGCTCAGCAGGGCAGGGTAGGGGTGAGGCAGGGGCTTGGCTTTGGTCATATGGTGACGGGGCTATGCAGAGGGTTGGAATTTAGTGCATACTTATCATTTAATTATGACATTTATAATGTGAATATGGCTCAACTCGCTATTGGTTCAGAATGAGTGGGAGCACCAGGCTGGATCAGTGGGAGCACTGGGCTTATTTTCCTGCAGCAAGATGATTCCACTTGTAATCCCCCTTATATAGTATGATGGCCCCACACATGTAATCCCCATATGTAGTATATCTGTAATCCCCCATATAAAGCATGATGGGCCCACAAAGTACTGATTGATATATGCATAAAACAAAAAAATACTCACCTCTCTTCTTCTCTTCTTTCCCTGCTGCTCCAGTTGGGCCATGGCTGCAACGCTCACTGCCCGCAAACAGCGCTGACACATAACAGTATCAGCGCATTCCCAGCTGCAGCCACATGTGGGTCGCAGCATTCAGATGATGAACACTACATGCGTACGCGCGCCCTGCCCCAATGATAATGAACCACCAGGGCAGGGACCTGGAAAATTAAAGGGACTGGCAACCCCCCAAGCAGCGCCACATCGTGGCCCACCGGGCAAGTGCCCAGAAGGGCAGATAAGCAGCCAGGGCCTGCAGTCTGAGCTGCCGTAGTGCAGAGCACACTGTTAGTGTTTAGTGCTGAACCGGCAAAAAACCAACGGCCCTGCCCTGGTCCACGGACCGATGGTTGGGTCCCCTGTATTAAATAACACCTCTTTGACATTAGGCAGGTCAGGCATAAATACATTGTGAATACATTGTATAAAGTAGTACCGGTAATAATGGTATAAAGTAAAGTGCAACTGCAATCAAAGTAAAAAATGATACTAGCTGGGAGCTACCAGATGTATAGATCTCACTGGATCGATGCTGGCTGTGAAGACATGGATTTTAGTTATAGATTGGACTGCAAAGCCACAGATTAGGTGCATGTGCAATGGAGATGAGTAGGAATAAGAAGTGTATATTTACCTAAGCTGTGAATGTGTGACCGGGTTACTTACATGCGTTTGGACGCTTGCCTTCTCCTGGGGGGGCGCTCCCGGGAATAAGGTTCAGCTGTTGTTTTATATATTGTATTAATATTTTTTAAATATAATTTAGCATTTTTTAATATTATTTTGCAGTATTGTCTCTTTTTGCACCATTTATTTATATCATCCACAGGCTGTGGGGCACAGTACAGTGCCAGCCTATTTGCCTTGGGACCACCCCCCAATGCTGCCCGCGGGCCCGGAGGTTCCCCATCCCTGCTATATCCTATAATGAAGACTGTGGCTATCTTTTGATATATATCAATAACTTTCTAAAAGACCAGGATTCTGAGTAGTATGCATATGTCCAGATGGTTGAGGACTACACAGAAAGGCTCCTGCTTTAGTGGGCAGTATTCCATTAGGGCCGTCTATAGCTGTAGTAATAATATATATGCGTCTGCATTCATATCATCCACTACTGTTTTACGTAGGGCTTAGAAATAACACCCTTTTTGGAATTGAAATAAAAAAAAAGATGTAGCATGTCAGTCCTATAAACCCTGACTTCAATCTGCTAAGATTCCGCTTGAGTTGAATAAATTGTATTGAATGTGAAAAATAATTTTATCTAATTTGTTGCTGCCAGCAGAGTTATGAGCTCAGTAGTATTTACATAATCTCGCTGCAGAGATGAGCAAGGAGCCTTGAATACATATTCAAGAAGGAGCTATCTCTTGTATTCCATTTATCTGAGCTTGATGTTCTCCTCAGATGTGCGTCTCCTGCTGACCTCTCTGGAATTAGCATACACTGTGTGCTATAGCTATCTTCATAAATAACCATTTACTTCTACCAGAGATACAATCTAACGCCAGAGCTGATCAGCTTCTTATTATGCCTCCATTTCTAAAAACTGGATAAAATAGAATCAAATTAAAATCACAGAGGAAAATGAGCACGACTTAACATAGAAATTTAATAAAGAAGTTCTCTGTGATCGTCATATTTTGTGGCATTATTACGTATTATCCACACTCTTGGTGTCTGCTGTTAAAAACTATGAACAAATGCCATTTTTCATTCCTTCTTTACAGTGAAAATAGAGATATAACGAGGTGAGATTATTGTCTGAGGGGCACTGTGACTGCAAGTTTCGTCATAGCCAGTAATGTTCACATCACTTGCTACTGCAGAGCACCCTAGAGGTAGCTATACACTTCTAAAAAGAGAACTCTATATATACTTTATATGGCTCTGTTCACATAGGCATTAGTCAAGTGTTCCATCCCGGATTTCAGCACTATTGGTGGTGGAGATATTCTTGCCATCAACGTTTTGAAACCCCCTTCAGGTCCATTGATCAATGTTTGTATCTGATGTATGGTGAGTCCACCACAGCATCACAGTTAGACATTTTAGTCTAGCATGTATAGAGTCCTATTACCAAAAATGGAAGAGTAACTTGGCCAGCCTTAGGCTCTCTTTACATCACTATAGAAGCCTCCATTAGACCAAAATGATGCAAAGGGTTGAATTGTCAGAGATGGCGGAAATCCAAAAAACTGCAAATCTTATATAAAATGTTCACTAAATAAGCACAGAGATTGTAGAAACAGCAAATCCGAAAAATGAGAACAATACACACTGTTAGGATTCAGCACGTTATAGTCCCTGTTAAATTCTATACATGTCCCAGACAACCTTTTTTACAGAGTAAGACTGTCGTCACACTAGCAGTATTTGGTCAGTATTTTACATCAGTATTTGTAAGCCAAAACCAGGAGTGGAACAATTAGAGGAAAAGTATAATAGAAACATATAAAGCACTTCTGCATTTATCACCCACTCCTGGTTTTGGCTTACAGATACTGAGGTAAAATACTGACCAAATACTGATAGTGTGACGGCAGCCTAATCCTTCATGGTGTCATGCACGAAGCATAGCACAGGGTGTTTGTTTTTGCAAGAACTATTGTTTGCTTAACCTGGTGATTATCATTGCTGTGTCTGGCTGGCACATGCTTCCAAGTCAGACTCCGCCCCCTCCTGAGATAAGCAGCTCACTGTTTACAGAAACTTGTAAATAGAGAGCCTGGTGTGGGTGGAGTTAGCTTTCTCAGCTCTGCTGCATTGCTTAATCTAAAAACTCTGATTGTGTCAGAACCCCTGCACTCAGTAAATTAAGTGATATATTATTGGATTCAGCTTCTCTTTTCCTACATTATGTTGCCTTCAGATGAGGTAACAAAAACCTGCTGACAGATTCCCTTTAAGAGTGCTGTATAGAAAGCAGGGGTGTAGCATGGGTGGAGAGCATGGCAAAGCATGCCTCCAAGAGCAGAATGCCAAGAAGCCACCCTGTCTTGGTCAGTGTATTTCACTACAGAGCTAAGTCCATTAACTGATTTTGTGCTCCAGATAAAAGTTGCCTAGTAATGAAATTAAATGGAGCCATTGCCAGTAAGTATGTGCACCAGCTCAAATAGGTCCCCACAAGGCGTTCACGGGGCACCAATAGCTTACCATAGCAGTCAGAGTTCTGCTAAAGGCCCCCATGGCTATCATCTTGGTACTTCTGTTAAGTCTATACTGTAGACCATCATTTATGTTATATATTGCAATACAGCAATAATGCAGTACAGGGAGTGCGGAAAGTATTCAGACCCCTTTAAATGTTTCACTCTTTGTTTCATTGCAGCCTTTAGGTAAATTCAAAAAATTCATTGTTTTTCTCATTAATGTACACTCTGCATGCCATCTTGACTTAAAAAACAGAAATGTAGAAATGTTTGCAAATTTATTAAAAAAGGAAAACGTAAATATCACATGGTCATAACTATTCAGACCTTTTGCTCAGTATTGAGTAGAAGCACCCTTTTGAGCTAGTACAGCCATAAGCAGGGCCAGACTGAGACTAAAATTCAGCCCTGGCATTTGAAGTTACACAGGCCCACTTGTCACATGGTGACTGTATAATATCTTTGTACACTTGTAGGTTACAAGAAGTGAGGGGAGTGTAACACGACTATATAACATATAATTACAGCTGTATCCAGCATTACAACTCAGTCCTATTTATTGCTTTTAGTTGCAGTACCAAGAAAAGCCGCTACTTTACCTACATAACTGGATCTCGTAGATAATGAAGGGATTGAGACGACCAAAGAACCTCATTCTGATGCTCCATAAACTTTGCCTACAGCCACTTTTGGTTCCGCTGCGCAGCACGAGACCCGGTGCCTCTGAAGAGAGGTGACATCAGTAATGTCACCACTCTTCAGATGTTCCAGGTCTTGCGCTGAGCTCGGCGACTGTGAAGAGCGGTATTGTTACTACCGTCACCATTCTTCAGAGTCGCTGGGTCTCTCCCCATCTGGGCTAGTAGTGGGGATGTCTGATAGACACCTCTCCATTACTTACACCAGGGATTGATAGCAGGTGACATTACGCAGCTGACATCAACCCTAAAAATCATTACACATACCAGAATTAAATGCTTCTGTGGCTGGGAAAAGCAGTAGAGTTAGCGCTATTTCCAGGCGTCGGGTGCTAACTACAACTGTCATCATCCTTGCCTGGTCTCCCGGCTAAGTAATTCTGTTGTATTTACATGCACTGATCTCAGGCCACTAAACGAGTGTGATCGACAATACTGAAGTCGTTCGCTTGTTTCCTGGCCTCTTTACACCAACTAAGAAAGAATGAAGGGAACAGAACAGTCACAATTAGATCAATCTGTCCCCATACAGTATCATGTTATCAGCAGCACATCTACAGTTTACACCGGCGATGTGCTGCTGAGAACAAGGATTTCTGTTCCCACATAAACAATCCAATCACTCTATGAATAGGCAGGATTTTGCTTGTTTTGAATAATACACCCCATAGTCCTCCATATATTATAATGTGCACTTCAGTCCTCCATATAGTATAATACACTCCTCAGTTCTCCATATAGTATAATACACTCCTCAGTCCTTTATATAGTATAATACACTCCTCATAGTCCTCCATATAGTATAATACACTCCTCATAGTCCTCCATATATTATAATGTGCACTTCAGTCCTCCATATAGTATAATACACTCCTCAGTCCTCCATATAGTATAATACACTCCTCGGTCCTCCATATAGTATAATGTACTGCCACAGTCCTCCAAATAGTATTATACACTCCTCATAGTGCTCCATATAGTATAATGCACCACCGTTGTCATCCATGTAGTACAGTTCACTTCCCATAGTATAATGCACTGTTGTGAATTCTGTTGTCGAGCTCCCTCCTGTGGTCGTGAATGGTACTTCGGTGAGTTCTGTCTGTGGGCTCCCTCTGGTGGCTGTGAGTGGAGCTGCTGCTTCTGAGGTTCATTACACAGGTGACGTGGTTTATCCTTTGGTTGGCTGCTCTATTTAACTCCACTTAGATCGTTACTCCATGCCAAGCTGTCAATGTTTCTGCATTGCTTCAGTTCGCTCTTGGATCTTTCTGGTGACCTGTCTACTCCAGCAGAAGCTAAGTTCCTGATAGTATCTAATTCGTTCATTGTTTTCTTGTCCAGCTGGATATCATGATTTTGTCTTGCTAGCTGGAAGCTCTGGGATGCAGAGTGGCATCTCCGCACCGTTAGTCGGTGCGGAGGTCTTTTTTGCACACTCTGCGTGGTCTTTTGTAGTGTTTTGTGCTGATCGCAAAGCTACCTTTCCTATCCTCTGTCTATTTAGTAAGTCTGGCCTCCCTTTGCTGAAGCCTGTTTCATTTCTGCGTTTGTGACTTTCATCTTTACTCACAGTCAATATATGTGGGGGGCTGCCTTTTCCTTTGGGGAATTTCTCTGAGGCAAGGTAGGCTTTATTTTCTATCTCTAGGGCTAGCTAGCTCTTAGGCTGTGACGAGGCACCTAGGGAGCGTCAGGAGCGCTCCACGGCTATTTCTAGTGTGTGTGATAGGATTAGGGATTGCGGTCAGCAGAGCTCCCACATCCCAGAGCTTGTCCTGTGTGAGTTTTAACTATCAGGTCATTCCGGGTGCTCCTAACCACCAGGTCATAACAATGCACCCCATAGTTCTTCATATAGTATAATGTATTCCCCATAGTCCTCAGTACAGTATAATGCAGCCCACATATAGTATAATGATGCCCCTCCAGAGTATAATGCAGCCACCCCCACAGAATATAATGTAGCCCCCTGAGTATAATGTAACCCCCCAGAGAATATAATGCAGCCCCCTCATATAGTATAATACAGCCTCTGCATATATATGGTAGCCCCCTCATAGAGCATAATGCAGCCCCCCATAGAATATAATGTAGCCCCTCCATAGAATACAATGCAGCCCTCCTCATATAGTATAATGCAGCTCCCCATAGAATATAATGTAGCCCCTCATAGAGTATGATGCAATCACCCCTCATAGAATATAATACAGCCCCACATAGATTATAATGTAGCCCCCAGAGAATGTAATACAGCCCCCCATAGAATGTAATACAGCCCCCCCATAGAATATAGCACAGCCCCCCATAGAATATAATACAGCACCCCATTGAATGTAATACAGCCCACCTCCCCACAGAATATAATACAACCCCCCATGGAATATAATGTAGCCCCCATAGAATGTAATGCAGCCAGACCTCAGAAAATGTAATGTAGCCAGCCCCCATAGAATGTAATACAACACAGCCCCCATAGAAGGTAATACAGCCAGCCCCATAGAATGTAATAAAGCCCCCCATAGAATGTAATACAGCCCTTCCCCATAGAATGTAATACAGCACAGCCCCATAGAATGTAATGCAGCCAGCCCCCATAGAATGTAATGCAGCCAGCTTTCATAGAATGTAATAAAGCCCCCAATAGAATGTAATACAGCAATGTAATGCAGCCAGCCCCCAAAGAATGTAATGCAGCCAGCCCCATAGAATGTAATGCAGCCAGCCCCACAGAATGTAATGCAGCCAGCCCCCACAGAATGTAATGCAGCAAGCCCCCATAGAATGTAACGCAGACAGCCCCCATAGAATGTAATAAAGCCCCCCATAGAATGTATTACAGCAATGTAATGCAGCCAGCCCCCTTAGAATGTAATGCAGCCAGCCCCATAGAATGTAATGCAGCCAGCCCCATAGAATGTAATGCAGCCAGCCCCATAGAATGTAATGCAGCCAGCCCTCATAGAATGTAATAAAGCCCCCCATAGAATGTAATACAGCCAGCCCCCATAGAATATAATAAAGCCCCCCATAGAATGTAATACAGCACAGCCCCCATAGAATGTAATACAGCCCCCCCAATTGCCCCACAATCCAGTTATCACTCACTGATATATTTAAAAAAAAACCTTTCCGCACCTCTCCTCGTGCCATGCGCTGCTCCCTAGGGTTGAGCGAAACGGGTCGGCCATTTTCAGAAGTCGCCGACATTTGGCAAAGTCGGGTTTCATGAAACCCGACCCGACCCCTGTGTGGGGTCAGCCATAAGGTCGGCGATCTTCTGAATCTGGTATCGGAATTCCGATACCGAGTTCCGATATGTTTGCAATATCGGAAATCGGTATCGGAATCCATATTTAAGTGTAAAATAAAGAATTAAAATAAAAAAAATTGCTATACTTACCCCCTGACACGCCCTGGTACTAACCGGCAGCCTTCCTTCCTTAGAATCAGCGCGTAAAAGACCTTAGATGACATCGCGGCTTGTGATTGGCCACGCGACCGCCCATGTGACCGCTCACGCGACCAATCACAAGCCGCGACGTCACCGAAGGTCCTTCAAGCGCTGATTCTTAGGAAGGAAGGCTGCCGGAAAGAAGCAGGGCGCGTCCGAGGGTGAGTATATACCTAATAGGAATATACTCACCCTCGGACGCACCCTGCTTAGTTCCAGCAGCCTTCCTTCCTAAGAATCAGCGCTTGAAAGACCTTCGGTGATGTCACGGCTTGTGATTGGTCACGTGAGCGGTCACATGGGCGGTCGCGCGACCAATCACAAGCCGCGACGTCATCTAAGGTCCTTCACGCGCTGATTCTAAAGAAGGAAGGCTGCCGGTTAGTACAAGGGCGCGTCAGAGGGTAAGTATAGCAATATTTTTTATTTTAATTCTTTATTTTACACTTAAATATGGATCCCAGGGCCTGAAGGAGAGTTTCCTCTCCTTCAGACCCTGGGAACCATAGTATCCCATTGCACTGCATTGGGTTTCGTGTTTCGGCCGACCCCGACCCCGACTTTTCTATAGTATCGGCCGATTTCACTCGACCCCACTTTTGAGAAAGTCGGGTTTCGTGAAACCCGACCCGATCCTATAAAAGTAAAAGTCGCTCAACCCTACTGCTCCTGGCTCCGGTCTCAGCAGCTGCAGTCTGCCCGGCCACACAGCAGGTGCACGATGATATGACGTCATCGCGCATCTGCAGTATCAGCGCGAGGCAGAGCGGTGAATGATGGGAGAGGGAGTGACAGCGGACGCTCTCTCCTCCATCATTGCATTCAACTGTACCGGCATCATAGACGTCGGTATAGTTGAATGCAGGCCGGGCGATCGGGGAGGTGAGTCGGCGCTGGCGGGAGGAGTCAGGCCTGGCGCCGCTGATAGCGGCAGCGGCCCACTCCTGGCACCGGCCCTTCTGGCATTTGCCAGAAGTGCCCGATAGCCAGTCCGGCCCTGGGCATAAGTCTTCTTGGGAATAATGCAACAAGTTTTTCACACCTGGATTTGGGGATCCTCTGCCATTCTTCCTTGTAGATTCTCTCCAGTTCCTTCAGGTTTTGTAAGATATGTTTTTAGGCCTCATTCAGACGTCAGTGATTTTTCGCAAACGTAAAAGCAAAGACAGTTGTTCATCAGTGTTTGGTCAGTGTTTGGCCAGTGTCAGTTTTTGGCATCAATGTAAAAATAAAAAAATGAAAAAGCTTCTCTTAGATATTACAATGTTAATTACAATGTAAATTACAGACAGCACAAGGACTGCACATTGATGCTATCTATGTGTTATCCATGATTTTCACCGACCCATCGACTTGTACACGTAAATTTATTCCTGACGCAGATCAAGAACGAGCAGGTCGCTGGGATTTTTTGGCAGACATACAGTCTGCAAAAAACACGGACATGTGAACAGCACCATAGACTACAATATAAAGGGTATGTGTTCTATTCTGAAAAAATATGCTTAGAACTCGTACATGGCTCATAGACATTTGAAGGAAGGCTTAACTGGCTTCCCTGACTTAGTTTTGTGCTCTCAGTTTTGCGTCCTTTTGTCCTATGGCTTTATTTTTTCTAAAACTCACAACTGATTGTTAATTTGCTATGTCGGAAAGATCACTAACGTAAACTATTTATTGCAATCTTTAAGCTTGCCAGTTTCAATTGAAAATGAAAGATCTGAAGGTTTTGACCATGTTTCATGTGAAATCCAATAACATCTCATCTGGTTTTCTAATAAGAAAATCTCTAGTAGGTCTTTGTGCAAGCCTAAAAATCAATAATGTTATCATTGTTCCTTCAAAGTGGTATGAACAGTATTGCACCTTTCATCTCCTGAAAACACATTTAATGCCCATTATTCTGGGTATATTTCCAATCACACCTTGGCAGCCTAATGGAAACCTTAAAAGACTTCACACCTAAAAAAAAAGCTTACCTTTTTATTTTTTTGAAACAATTTGCAAAAATTCCATTACTATGGCAAGGGTATCTGCCTTAGGTATAACTATGTTAACAGTTCTGTAGCTGCAAGGGAATTAAAAAAAAACAAATGTGAAAATCAATTGTGTTACAGCAAGAAAATCTTGAAATAGCTTAAAAGGATTTCCACTACTCAGACAACCCTTTCTCAATATGTACAGTATGTTTGCCCCCAGTACAATATTAACACATATTCATCTCCGGTGCTGTTCCATCAGTGTCGGCATTGGCTTTTCCAGGGATCGTCACTTTCGCGGCCGCGTCACTTTCATCGCCTTCAGACACATATCACATACATATGTGAGAGAGCAGTAGTTCTCACTTCCTCTGAATGTCTGCGATTTGAAGCAGCTGCTGATTGGCTGCAGGGATAGCATGACATAATAATGTCACTCGATCCCCGGGAGAGCCAATGGTGACACCTCTGGAACAGCGAGAATACTGGAGGTGAGTGTAAGTTCACATGATCAGTATTTGGTCAGTATTTTATATCAGTTTTTGTAAGCCAAAATCAGGAGGGGAACAACCGGAGGAAAAGTATAATAGAAACACGACACCACTTCTGTATTTTCCAACCACTCTTGGTTCTGGCTTACGAACACTGAGGCAAAATCTAGATGAAATATTGAAAGCGTGAACGTGGCCTTAGTGTTATTATTTTACAAAGAGAAGACATGGTGATTAAGAAGGTGTTGTTCGAGTAGTGGACAAGTTCCTTAATCACATGGTACTGGACAGTGTAAAACCACCACTTGAAATATTCTTTGGTTCTAATAATGATTATTCACTAAGTTATACTTATTAATTCAAATTAAATTAAGATAATAACGAGATTTTCCTCATTTAGAAAACTAATAAGAGGTTATTCAAAACATTACTTATTTTTTGGTATGGAGCAAAACACTTACTGGCAGATAAATTCTGAACTACCTGCCTGTTCTGCCTTGCAACTATTTCTGCCAGATCAGAGAGGTCAGAGACCACTCCTGGCAGCAATTCTGTGGCTTCTGATGACATCACATCATCTGAAGAGCTTTTTTTCTTCAGTTCTGGTATGTCAACGGGCATCACTGCCGATGTCATGCTGGTTGACAGCCGTCTCTCTGCTGGCGATCGGAGGGGACTGAGTTTCAATCAACATGATGTCCCCAAATGATGCCCCATCAACAGAGCTGCTCTATTGACATGAGATCAAAACAATCAGGAGAGTCACCATCTTAGCCTTTGAAGTTTGTCGCAGGGCAGAACAGCCAGATAGTTAGCAACTAACTGCTTGTTAGTTCTTAGCCCCATACCAAAAAATAACAAAGTCCAAGATAACTCTTTTAAGATTCAGGCATATGCCAATTTTGGAGCTCTATTTTTTACTGAACCATAATAAGACTGCCATAGAAATACATGAAGCTGCTTATGTGCCTTCCTATGTTTCCGAAAACATATGGAGGCACACAGAATTTCTTTTGTTGGATTATTTCCAAAAAATGTGGCACATTCCATTCCGCTCCCATATATACAGAGACATTACCATTTAAGCAACAAGTACAGAAGTACACAGAAGCTGTACTATACTAAGCTAAAGAAGCATTTGGAAGGCTCTATACAAGTGTTCATGAGCCCCAAAAAGGATTTTCTACTAACATCAAATAATTACCTAAAATAAGTTGTTGAAAATTATATTGACCAGTGATGATCGAACACTAAAATGTTTGAGTGCTCGGTACTCAAATCGAGCATGTCGGACGCTCAGATTGGTTCGAGTTGAGTAGCAAGTATAATTGAAGTCAATGGGAAACTCAAGCAATTTTCCAGAAGATCCTAACAGGAGGGCTGAGGGGGGCAGGAAAATCGCTGAAATGGATGGAAACAGCACTCAAATGTAATAATTGAAACAGCATGGGGAAGACACCTGAACACATCTCCGACTCCCAAGCCACTGCTGGGACCAATGTGGTCAGAGTATTACGCCACTTTTACTGACTGACAATAAAACAAACAAAACCGAAGAGAAAATGGGTTTGGCAGGGAAAAATGTTAGGAAATATTCTTTCCTGTACAATGACTTGTATATAGGCCAAAATTGAAAAGAGGAAAAAAAAAGTCTCTTCCACCGCTTAACAGCTGGGCCATCTCTCACCTTGTTTCCCTGTTGCCTATACCTACAGTAGATGACATAGTAGAGGGGGAAATAAAACTATACCCACCAGTAGTTACCAGTAAATGTACCCTATATACTCGAGTATAAGCCAAGATTTTCAGCCCTTTTTTTAGGCTAAAAGTGCCCCTCTCGGCTTATACTCGAGTCATTGTCCCAGGGTGTGGGAGGGTGAGAGACATCATACTCACCTGCACCCAGTGCGGTCCCTGCTTCTCAGATTCTCTGACGCCGGCAGCTTGTTCCTGTGTTCAGAAGTCCCGTGGTACAGCTCATTAAAGTAATGAATATGGATGTGACTCCACTCCCATAGGGGTGGAGCGCATATTCATTACTTTAATGAGAAGTACCGTGTCACCGCTGTCACGATCCATGCTTGGATCTGTGGCAGATCTGGTTTCCCTCTGATTTAAACCTTTTTTCCTTTCTGGTCATTGGGGGTTAATGCAGTTTCCCCCCCCCCCCGTTGGCGGCTGGTGTTATTGCATTGCATTGCTGTTGGGTCAGCTGATGTTTGTGACCACTCCCACCATCCTTTATAAGGTCACCTGGTGCATCAGCTGACTGTTGGTTATACAGTTCCTTTCAGGAGACCAACCTCGCAGTAGCAGCTCCCTGGTGTCAGCCAAGTCTGGTGTTTGGAGCTCAGTTGCTGTACTATCTGTGTTGTGGAGTCAGCAGCGGAGTGCACAAGCTAAGTTCTGAGTTTTGTTACTTTGTAGTTTGTGCATTCACCTTTTGGTATTTTGTTCCCCTCACTCTCATATTGTTTATTCCTGATTATTTGCTTTGTGGTGCTGTTTACACTGTTCACCTCCTGGGGTGGGGGGTGAGGTTTTAGTTCAGGGTTTAACAGGAGACAGGGACAGGTCGGTGATTTGGGGCTCCCTACCTTCAAGGATACCCCCAAGTTAAGGAAAGACAGGGCTTCCCCTAGCCTGAGGGGCAGTTCAGGGGCCCAGATTCCTCATCTCCTGTTTTCCTATTTCTGCCTCATGACAACCGCTGAACACAGGAACAAGCTGCCAGCGCTAGAAACCATCGCATTGGAGAAGCAGGGACTGCATCAGGAGGGGGTGAGTATGACGGCGGAGGGTGAGCCATGCGATATTCCCCTGTCCCCGTTCCACCGCTGGATTCCGTCTTCTGCGTCTTCTGGCTGTGAAGTTCAGGTCAGAGGGTGTGATGACGTGTTTAGTGCATGCCCTCTGCCTGAACAGTCACTGCAGAGAACCAAAAGACAAAGCGGTTTGCGGCAGTGGAATGGGGACAGGTGAATATCGCTGAGCGACGAGTGGTGAGTATGTTATTTTTTTTTAATAGCACCAGCATATGGGGCATAATAGGCTGTGGAGAATCTTATGGGGCCATCAACCTTTGTGCAGCATTATATGGGGCATAATCTATGGAGCATCTTATGGGGCCATCAACCTTTGTGCAGCATTATATGGGGCATAATCTATGGAGCATCTTATGGGGCCATCAACCTTTGTGCAGCATTATATGGGGCATAATCTATGGAGCATCTTATGGGGCCATCAACCTTTGTGCAGCATTATATGGGGCATAATCTATGGAGCATCTTATGGGGCCATCAACCTTTGTGCAGCATTATATGGGGCATAATCTATGGAGCATCCTATGGGGCCATCAACCTTTGTGCAGCATTATATGGGGCATAATATTCTATGGAGCATCTTATGGGGCCATCATTAACCTTTTATGCAGCATTATATGAGGCATATTTTAATATGGAGCATCTTATGGGGCCCATCATGAACTTTATGGAGCATTATATGGGGCGTATTTTGTATGGAGCATCTTATGGGGTCCATCATAAACTGTATGGAGCATTATATGGGGCTCCTGATTCAATATGGATATTCAAAAACACTTAACCTACTGATGTCTCAATTAATTTTACTTTTATTGGTATCTATTTTTTATTTTTTTAAATTTACCAGTAGCTGCTGCATTTCCCACTCTAGGCTTATACTCGAGTCAATAAGTTTTCCCATTTATTTGTGGCAAAATTAGAGGTTTCGGCTTATACTCAGGTTGGCTTATACTCAAATATATACGGTTATTTTAACATTTTACTACCTTATCTGGGCAGGTGGTGTGTGTGACTTGGTCAGACACATCCTGTTAAATTTATGAAGGAGGGACTCTTTAACTCGCAAAACCTATGCGGACAATGCAAGAACTTCCAAAAATTAGAAGTAAGGCTACGTTCACACTAGCGTTGCGCCGCCCTGCGTCGGCGACGCAACGCGCGACGCACGGAAAAACGCGCGCGTTTTGCGACGCGTGCGTCGTTTTTTGACCAAAATCGGACGCACAGAAAATGCAACTTGTTGCATTTTCTTGCGTCCGACGCTAGCGTCGGAAACGACGCAAGTGTCGAAAAACGCCACACAAAAAACGCACGCGTCCCCTATGTTAAACATAGGGGCGCGTCGCCGCTGCGTCTCCGCTGCGTCGCCGGCGCAACAGCGACGCACATTGGCGGAACGCCAATGTGAACGTAGACTAAGAGGGACTCTGATACAACCTGTATTAGACATAAAGGAAGGCTTCATACACATTCTGTTAAAATTGTTAGTGCATAGGCGTTATCAGTCTTGGAGTCCCACTAACTAATTGCCAAAACAGCCAAAAATTAGAAGGGACTGCAACACACACTAGAAGACATGTAGAGGAAGGCCTCAAACATTTTTTTCCCATTTTTAAGGAGTGGGACTCCAAGTCTGATAAAGCCTATGTAAGTGCCAGGGCTGAAAAACATTTTCCCCTGGGGGTATACATACAATATATATAGCTCTGGCAAAAATTAAGAGACCACCACATCAGTAATCACTCTGGAATGCAATCAAGAGGATGATGGATAGTCACAAGCCATCAAACAAAGAAGAACTGTTTACATTTTTGCGCCAGAAGCAGTGTGAAAGACTGGTGGAAAGAATGACAAGACGCATGAAAGCTGTTATTAAAAATCATGGTTATTCCACAAAATATTGATTTTGGAACTAATCCTGAGTTAAAACATTAGTATTGTTGTTTCTAAATGATAATGAACTTGTTTTCTTTGCATTATTTGACGTCTGAAAGCACTTTTTTTTTATTTTGACCATTTTTCTTTGTCAGAAAAAAAAAATACAAAATGTATTGCTTGAAAATTCGGTGACGTTGTCAGAAGTTTTTAGAAAAAAAGAACAATTTGCTTTTTACTCAAAAATACACCTATAAGGAGAAAAATCAGACAAACTGAACATTTTGCAGTGGTCTCTTAATTTTTGCCAGAGCTGTATAAGTAAGAGAATTGTAGAGGTAGGCTTCATACACATCCTGTCAAAATTGTCAAGGAGGGCATCATACAAACCGTGGAAAATTAAGTGAGTGTTGCATGATGACCCTCTAAATATTTTGAGTGAGTTCTGCATGATGACCCTATAAAGATTTTGAGTGAGGGCCTCCTGATGACCCTATAAAGATTTTGAGTGAGGGCCGCCAGATGACCCTACATTTAAATTAGATTTATGTTCCGCTGCTATCAAACAGTGGAGTTAAGTAGTCTGGTCAATCCAGGCCTTATTCATTTTGATAAGACTAAGCCTGTCAGCATTTTCAGTTGACAGGCAGATGCATCTACTGTATCAATTATTATGCACCTGATGGCACTAAAGACCGCTCTGACAAAATGCTAGCAGCAGAGCACGTCAGTACCTACAAGGCATAGAGTGTTAGGTCTCGAGTTCCCGCTTCTGCACAGGGGGAATCTCGAGCCATCTCCGCTGCGGTCTCCCATTCTTATCCAGCCACAGTGGAGTCTGCTCAGCAGGGACGTCGGTCCCAGCGTCTTGCTCAGTCTCACTCTGTACAGAGAGTTACTGCTGCTTCTTCAGCTTCTGCCATTAAAGCCAGTGCTGGTCAGCAGCGAGCAGACTTCTCTGGGACTAAGTCCTTGTCTGCACACACTGAGCATGCCCAGGGCAAGATCTCCCGTTGGAGATCGAGGGTCATGTGCTCAGGCCCTGCAGCACATTCCATTGGTCCTCTTGGCAGGTCTTGGAAGGGCAAAGTTTCTGTGGCCACTTCCTGTGCTGCAACTATATAAACTGCGCATGACCGCACGGCCATGCGCTAGTGTACATTTGCATACGTGTGTTTGTTGTGAGTGCAAGTCGTCCTTGGATACCCCTTCCCTATTGAATGTCTGTTCGCGGAAGGTGTATGGTTGCTATCTAGCGCCCGACTTATCCTACAGCACAAATCACACATTACAGCGTCCAGTTGCTGTGACCGCCAGTACGGCGCCGTGCACTTCCTCTGTGCTTTCCTTACCCAAGCCTGGGTGGTTAGTGGCGTTCGTCAGTACGGCACCGCATGCACTCTTGTGCCCTAATATTGTAATTTAGCTTCCTTACACACCCAGTTGCGGTGTTGTGCCAGCAAGGGTCTAATCGGACTTCAATCCTAGTTGGGGTTGAGTTCACTGACTACTTGCTCGCGCTCTATGTGCGGTACCGCGATCCTGTGACGCAACAGGATCGCTTCCTTCACGCTGGGTGAAGTCTAACCCACGTGTGTATACTTATGAGTACCGCCATATAGTCCGTCATTACTTGGCAGCAGGTTCCATCTCTGCACGGTGGACCCCGGGCTGCGAATGCACCATACTCTATCTGTCTCATTATTTGGTGCGTTCCGCTAGCCCTAACATAGAGGGAAAGCTCAAGCTATGTGTCTAGCTTGGATGCCTCATAGTTGTATGGCACAGAGGAAGCA
The DNA here is from genome assembly GCF_032444005.1 of Ranitomeya imitator. Lineage (NCBI taxonomy): Eukaryota > Metazoa > Chordata > Amphibia > Anura > Dendrobatidae > Ranitomeya > Ranitomeya imitator. The sequence continues at coordinate 322,209,865 of NC_091286.1, read as the reverse complement.
GGTACAGTCTGCTAGGTACTCCTCCACCATTTCAAAAAAACTTTTCCTTCATTGTCAAACTACCCTGCACATCAAGGCCTGATAGGAGGGTCTAATAAAACAATCCCAGACCTTTAATACTATTCCCTTGCCGCTGTTGGACTTGGTGTGTGTTTCCCTCATCTCTCCACCTTGGTTGCCTAAGGATCTATGACCTGTGCCGCCAGCATTGGGAATTTATTTACTAATTGTTTGACTAGGCCTTCTGGCACCAATATACTAGCCCTTTATGCTGCAGGAAGCATAGATGGAAAGTTCTCCTTGCAGATTGGGTCAAGAAGGGTGAACAGCCAGTAATCAGTGTTGACCAAAATGTTGACCAAAATGCGGATAATGCGAGGGTAACAAGAAAGGCAGCAGAACATAAAGTCAGCCATGTGTGCCAGACTCCCAACAGGCAAAATTTCCCTGTCCACACTAGGAGGACGACTCTCCATTTCTTCCCCCCTCTCCTCCTTCTCCTCCTCTTCAGCCCATCCACACTGAACAGAAGGGATGAAGGAGCTGTAGGTAGTACACTCAGTAGTGCAGGCAACCATCTCCTGTTCCTCCTCCTCAGCCTCCACCTCCTTATAATCAGCCAATCTGCGCTGAGAAGATGAGATGAAGCTGGGTAGTATCACCATGTGTACTTTTTTCTTCCATCTCAACCTGGTCTACATGCCAAGCTTCCTCTTTAAATATGAGCAGCAAGTATTTGAGTATTTTCTTTTGTGTTCCAAGGCCTGGGGTAGGGACAGCTGAATACTGCACTGGGACAAGGAATTGGACATGGTTGCTGATGATGTTTGTAAATGTGCAATGACAGGAGCAGAGCGAAAGGTACTTGTGCCTACATCCTGAACTGGGGATTGGCAAGCATGCAGCACAGGGGAAGAGGCAGTGGTATCACCCACAGTCACTGATTGTGGACCCAGGCATTTGGCCAGTTAAGTCATGTGCATTGATGACATTTGCCTGAGCATGCTGGTGGTGGTCAGGGTGGTGGTGGTCAGGCCTTGTGATCTTGGTATGGCAGAGGTTGCAAATGACCATTCTTTCATCATCCACACTTTAAAAAAAAATGCCACCTAACCCTTGGCCTAGGAACTTGATGCATGTGTGTGCTGTGAGGAACAGTTGCCCGCCTCTGACAACTCCACTGCCTCTTCCTGCCTGTTGCAGTGCCGTGGATCCCTCCCCCTCTGCGATTCTGGCTTCACTCTGCATGGCACCTTCCCAGGTTGAGTCAGTGATATCGTTGTTCACAACCCCGTATTCCACTTCCGCATTCTGGTCATTCTGACTTATTGACTTAACAACATCACTTGTTGGCAACTGTGCTTCATCATCATCTTTCTCTTGAGACACTAATTGACATTCCCCACCATCGTCTTCTTCTGACTGTGGATCCTCATATATTTAGACATCATTACACACGAGCTCCTCATGTCCTTATTGAAACCCCCAGGGCGAGAGGCCAGAATCAGTAAATGAAAACGTAAAGAGCTTCTTGGAGTGGCTGAGTTTGGAATCACTTGTCTCCTGGGACTCATCATGTTGAGAGGAAGTAGGATCAGGTTGATGATTATTTGGTCCATATCCTTGGCTAGTGAGACTTGACCATGTGGAAAACAGGGTGGTGCTGGAAAACATACTGGAAACATCTGCCATCCAACTGACTACCCTTTCGCACTGTTCTGGCTTCAAGAGTGGTGTCCCGCATCCCCTGCAAAGTGGGATAGGTAGCAAAGTCTCGTGGATGAGCATGCTTATTTTGCTACTATTTCCCTGTCCCTTGCTGCATGCCTTGCACATGTTAAAGGGAACCTGTCAGGTCCCCCATGCCCTCCAACCCAGCAGCATTCACCTACGTATGAGAACATTTCCTACCTAACAAACCCTATGTAACTTTATTTAGTGGAAACAAGGTATGAAAAAAACATTTATAATGTCCTCGTTTGCTATGCTAATGAGGGCTTTGACTAGTTGATGGGGCATTAGTTGTCCAAAACTAGACAGGCCTCTTTCCAAGTTATCACGCCTCTGTGGGTGTCATAGCATAATTTGCACAAGCAGCATCATCGCCACTTATGCAAATCCAGTGCATGGATATTTAGCCTTGATATGTACTGTTGTTTTAACAGTGCAACAGCGGTATACAAGTTCTTCAATAGCAATATTAGACCCTGCCTACATGCCTCTAATCCAAAACTATCCCTACACTAGATGCAGGTAGCCTCAGTTATACTAGAGAATGGAAAATATTTTGCCCTGACAATAACTGTTGTTTTAATGATGGAGCAGCAGTATTCAAGTACTGCAACAGCAATGTTAAACCCTGCCTAGATGCCTCTAATCCAAAACTATCCCTCCACTGAATGCAGGTAACAGCGGTTTACTACAGAAAGGAAAATATTTAGCCCTGACAAGGACTGTCAGCAGTGGTAAACTAGTACTGCAATAGTAATATTAAACCGGCCTAAATGCCTCTAATCCTAAATATTCCCTCCACTGAATATAGGCAACAGTGGTTTCACTAGAGAAAGGAAAATATTTAGCCTTGAAAACTACTGTTGGTTTAATGCTGCACGAGCAGTATACATGTACTCCTATAGCAATATTATTAAACCCTGACTATATCCCTGCTCTAAAATACGCTCTTCCTCCTATAAAAACTGTCTTCTTCCTGAACAGAGTGTGCCAAGCATCACATCACCGGGTCTTATATAAGCTAACATGGCTACGGCATTACTGTGTAAGGTGGGCAATCCGTGCATGTTCATTGGCAGTCTAACAGGCGCCAAACATGTGGAGCGGGAACTTGAGCATAGCGTTCGAGCACCCACAATACTCAGTAGAGTAACAAGCGTGCTCGAGCACCCCGATGCTCTATCAAGTATCGAGCAGTGGCGAGCATGCTCACTCATCATTAATATTAATAATAACCTTTTTTTACTTATTTCTCTGTTCTGTCATTGAATAATGATTTCTATGACATCTCCCACTGGATTGTCATTTAGATTTCACTTCATACATAGCATACATCCTCTAAGGCTTGATCAGCGAGTTAACCAGTACATGTGCACCCTGTGTACAATTTTGATGCCAACAGTCTCACAAGAGGCAATGGCTTTTTCAAAATCAGAAACACCACAGCGCGCTTCTTCAAGTCACACATCAACATACAGACTTCCTTTGGTGTGGCACAAATGTAAATACTCACACAGGCAGCTTTATTTATATAGATGGCAGAATATAAAATTGATGAGGCAGGGTACTGCTCAGGAGCAGAGAGTGCACAGAAGAATGAAGTGAATTCTACACTTAAGGTACCGTCACACTAGACGATATCGCTAGCGATCCGTGACGTTGCAGCGTCCTCGCTAGCGATATCGTCCAGTGTGACAGGCAGCAGCGATCAGGCCCCTGCTATGCTGTCGCTGGTCGGGGAAGAAAGTCCAGAACTTTATTTGGTCTCTGGACTCCCCGCAGACATCGCTGAATCGGCGTGTGTGACACCGATTCAGCGATGTCTTCACTGGTAACCAGGGTAAACATCGGGTAACTAAGCGCAGGGCCGCGCTTAGTAACCCGATGTTTACCCTGGTTACCATCCTAAAAGTAAAAAAAACAAACACTACATACTTACCTACAGCCGTCTGTCCTCCAGCGCTGTGCTCTGCACTCCTCCTGTACTGGCTGTGAGCGTCGGTCAGCCGGAAAGCAGAGCGGTGACGTCACCACTCTGCTTTCCGGCCGCTGTGCTCACACAGACAGTACAGGAGGAGTGCAGAGCACAGCGCTGGAGGACAGACGGCTGTAGGTAAGTATGTAGTGTTTGTTTTTTTTACTTTTAGGATGGTAACTAGGGTAAACATCGGGTTACTAAGCGCGGCCCTGCGCTTAGTTACCCGATGTTTACCCTGGTTACCGGCATCGTTGGTCGCTGGAGAGCGGTCTGTGTGACAGCTCTCCAGCGACCAAACAGCGACGCTGCAGCGATCCGGATCGTTGTCGGTATCGCTGCAGCGTCGCTAAGTGTGACGGTACCTTTAGATTAGCTTGATAACTGAGAGAGGTGATCCAGTGACAAGAGTACACAGGAGAGGGAGTAAGGTCTGCAGCACTGAGGAGAAGCAAGTGCCACTGGGAAATTTAGTTTTAACAGTGTACAAATAGGATCACCCCATTCAGCTACATACTGTATGTGAAGCTCAATGGACATAAAGGCAGGTAGAAATTAAAAAGAAGAAAAAGACAAGAAAAAAATTTAAGTTGGACTTAGTCTGTATTAACTACAACTATACATTTACTGTGCTCTGTAAAACATAATGCAATTGGTGGAATAACCCTTTAATTGCTCTAAGAGAGTTGCAGATATTATCAATTCTGTTTCAGATTTTCACCTAACAGAAGGTTTATGTATAATATTTCATAATCTAAAAGTCACGATTATCTTTAAATATAGGAGGCAAAGTAAATTTGTGACCTTTTGCAGACCTCGTGAGATCTACTTGGATTTTATTGGATATCCCAATAATCAATACCACAGTTGTTAATAATACACCCCATCTTAACACATTTCTGCTTTTATTATTAAGATAAATTACTGTGCAGTAAAAACCAAAGGGCTGCGTGCCTGAATAGTTTAATCATCGTGGTCTGCTATTATGGAGAAAAAGGCATGTTCACACAGGAGAACAAATTATATAACCATTGATTTATTTTTTAAAACTATTTTGAACAATAATTAGAAAAAATGTACAATAATAAAAAAAATTGAAATCCGTTAAGAGGTTTCTTACTATTCCCAAGATTTAATTGTTAACTTGTATTAATACACAATGGCTCCAATTCATTAAGACTGGCATTATACATGCCAGTCTTGAAAGGGTTATCAGGAATGTTTCTTTTTATAACAATGTGCCTAAGAACTAACAAGCAGGTAATTGCTTACTACCTGCCTGTTGTGCCCAGTGTTAAATTCTGCCAGCACAGAGCACTCCTTGCTGCAAGCAATTCAGTGGCTTCTGCTGACATCACATCAACAGAGCAGAGGCTTCTCTTTTACTCTGCTCTGTTGACAGAGCATGACTGCTGATGTCATGCTGATTAACAGTCGAGTCCCTGCTGCTTAACTGCAGGAAGACTGCTGTCAGTCAGTATAGCACTGGAAGTCTCCCTCGTTGACAGAGTAGTCCAGAACAAGAGCTGCTCTGTTGACTTGGAGCAGCTGAATCACTGGAAGGAGTGGTCTTTGACCATTTTGAGCCGGTGCTCTGTTTAGACGTACTTGCCTGTTAGGCTACTGTCCCCCTAGCAGTATTTGGTCAGTATTTTACATCAGTAGTTTTAGCCAAAACCAGGAGTGGGTGATAAATACAGAAGTGGTGCATATGTTTCTATTATACTTTCCCTCTGATTGTTCCACTCCTGGTTTTGGCTTACAAATACTGATGTGAAATACTGACCAAATACTGATAGTGTGACCGCAGCCTTAGCCTTTAGGCCCATGTAAAAACAAAGTCCTGGAAAACTCTTTAATGATTGGGACCACCGGAGTAAAGAGTGCATAATTTGAAGGCGCATGATTCATAATAAATTTAGTGCACCTTACAACTGACAAGGGCCTCCATGAACCACCACTAGAAATGTTACTCCAGTCCACTAAAGTAGTGTGAATTTTGAAGTATTATACTTGGTGGACTTAGACATGCCTTCATCCTGTCAATTTTTAGAAGAGCTGACGAAAAATGATGTAAAAATGCCAAATGTTGTAAAATTTGGGTGAAGCTTAAAGTTGCACCAAATTTTTGTGGCTTTTCAACATGTTTTACAATAGAATTCTAGCATTAACACTTTCATGAATTGGGTCCAAAGATTTGGAAGTTTCTGTTCCAACTATCTGGCTCTTCAGTTTAGATTCACATTCCTAGGGACATTATCGCTATTATGATATTGTTTGTGATATCATAAAAAATCCTGAGAGAGTTGTCATACTTTATGTTAGTATAGTTTGATTGATCCTGAACATATAAAATAGACAATTATAACATAATAGAACATTACATAAAAGGCAAATTAATGGCTCCAGCAATGAGAATGTCCGTAAACGCAAAGCCAAAGGGATATTGCCACAATGTCTGGGTAGATAAGTGGCAATTCATGTTTTTTTTACCTGTAAAAAAGTATACAAAGGTTTTTAGAACTCTTATTCATTTCAGTGGGAAAGGAATGGGTACTTCCTCATCAGGAACATAGAACTGGACCAAAAGAAGAATGAGAAATTATGGGGTCCTATAGCATAACATGTAATTGGGTCCAAATGCTTTGCAGGTAGAAGACTAACCATGCTTTTTAAATAAAAATATCTCTCTCAACTTCACCATACACAGGAGGCCCGGCCAAGCCCTCCTCTGTTCTCTATGAGAGAGTCAATGCCGGACTCCTCCATCACCTGTGGGGGATAGTTACATACATAGTTACATACATAGTTATTAAGGTTGAAGGAAGACTATAAGTCCATCTAGTTCAACCCATAGCCTAACCTAATATGCCCTAACATGTTGATCCAGAGGAAGGCAAAAAAAACCCATGTGGCAAAGAGTAAGCTCCACATTGGGGAAAAAAATTCCTTCCCAACTCCACATACGGCAATCAGACTAGTTCCCTGGATCAATGTTCTATGAGAGCCCTCATACACTAATGTCGATATAGACTGTTGATATTGGCATGTTTGTGTTACGGATCTGCAACACAGGACTAGGGTAGAAGGGGGAAAACTGATGCTGCACTATGACTAGGCTGAAACCCTACGATGGAGTGTGCGACCCATTCTTTGCAAATAGACCCACCAACGATCCTAGGATAATCTCAAGCAAAGACCTATAGATAAGGGGAAGGGGTTCCCTAAAAGAACTAAAGCAGTGGTCCCCAACTCCAGGCCTCGAGGGCCGCCAACAGTGCAGGTTTTCAGGATTTCCTTAGCATTGCACAGGGGTTGGAATCATCACCTGTCCAGATGATCACATTACCACCGATGCAATACTAAAGAAATCCTGAAAACCTGCACTGTTGGCGGCCCTCGAGGCCTGGAGTTGGGGACCCCTGAACTAAAGACTGGGTACAAAAACGGGTCACCTCCTAGTAGAAGACACAGAGAAGGCTGCAGAAACCAATAGAAAACAGAAACTAAGGCTAGCAGAACCAGAGGTACGAGCACTGCACAAATAACACACACAGAACACAAAGCAAAGCACCAAGCTAGAGCTCAAGCAGAGAAACACTGTTGTCCATCAAGGAATGGGAGGCAGGTGCTGGTTAATAAAGAGTGAAATAAACACCCAAGCAAACCCAGCACCAGAGGAAAAAGACCAGCAGCCAGAACTCCACAAGAAAATGGCGGATAGTCACAAACTAAACAGATTCTAACAGTTTGCCTCACATTAGTCTAATGTACATGGGGACTTTTAGTGTGGGAGTTTGTGAGTGCACATTGGTCTTAAGTGTACAATGTCTTAAACACATATTCCAGTTATTACAAATTATGATAACTTGAGGGTCCTTCAGGAAAGGTCAATACCCCTTAAAATTTATAGGACTGATGGTCTGTTTCACATTTCTATAGAAATTGCTTTATTTATTCTAGAGACACAAATCCCATTTTGGCAATCGGTAAGGTACTCAGCGGTCCATCCATAAACTGAGAATGCTTGGTCTAGAAAGAAAACGTAAAATGTTACATTGGATTGTTCAATGGTAGAAAATAGAGGATTCTTATTAGCCACTTCATATATATGGATTTGTTTATGTTCCTTTCAGTGGTGCCCTCAAATGTCTAGGTGCCGCCTTCAATAGTGACCATGGTATCTAGGCAGTTAAACAGATGAAGTGTGTACAACATACATTATATGGACAAAAATATTGTAACACCTACAGTTTACTCTTATAGGAACCTTAAGGACATCCCTTTCTTGAGCCTCAGGTATAAATATGGAATTTGTCCATATTTATAGCTATAACAACTTCCACTCTTTTGGGAGGATTTTCTACATTTTAAAGAGTGAGAATTTTAGCACATTCATCCAGAAGAACAATTGGCCCATTGGACATTGATATTTGATGGGCTTTATATTTTGTATAGGTAACAGTGGATACGGACTATACCCTTGTTGGCCCACTCACTGACTCATATTGTTATTGCAGTTGTGGTGCTTCCCCCCACATGGATTGATGTCTGTGCTTTTCATGTCTGTTTTATACTGGATATGACTATGTATTTATTAATAAAAGATTGATTTTGTTAAAATTGTTTTGGACATATACTCCTTTGGTTCTGTGTAGGATTTATGGTTTTTGGAGTGTCTAGGGATACTTATATGGGTCTATCAATGTGGCAATTTGCCCTCTGGAGATATCTCTTTATGTACCAGTGGATTGTTTTTCTATTGATATTTGAGGAGCTTAGGACACAATATTTATTCTAGTTCTTCCCAAAGGAGTTTAATGGAGTTGAGGTCAGGCCTCTATATGGCCAGTAAAGTTCTTCCACACCAAACTCACCAAACCATGCCTTTATGGACCTTAGTTTGAACAGTGTGGAACAATCACACTTGAACAAAATGAAAAAAAAAAAAATGGTTTTCCCCAAACTTTCCCACAAAGTTGGAAACATACCATTGTCTAAAAAGCTTGTCATGCTAAAGCAGCAATATTTCCCTTCACTGAAACTAAAGGTACCTTCACACTGAGCAACTTTTGAACGAGAACGATAGCGATCCGTGATGTTGCAGCGTCCTGGATAGCGATCTCGTTGTGTTTGACACGCAGCAGCGATCAGGATCCTGCTGAGATATCGCTGGTCGGAGCCAGAAGGCCTGAACTTTATTTTGTCGCTGGATCACCCGCTGACATCGCTGGATCGGCGTGTGTGACGCCGATCCAGTGATGTGTTCACTTGTAACCAGGGTAAACATCGGCTTACTAAGCGTAGCGCCGCGCTTAGTACCCCGATATTTACCCTGGTTACCATTGTAAAAAAATGGTAAAAAAAAAAACAGTACATACTCACATTCCGGTGTCTGTCACGTCCCCCGCTGTCAGCTTCCCGCACTGACTGTGAGCGCCGGCCGTAAAGCACAGTGGTGACGTCACCGCTGTGCTCTGCTTTACGGCCGGCACTGACACAGTCAGTGCGGGAAGCTGACGGCGGGGACGTGACAGACACCGGAATGTGAGTATGTAGTGTTTTTTTTTTTTTTTTACATTTACAATGGTAACCAGGGTAAACATCGGGTTACTAAGCGCGGCCCTGTGCTTAGTAACCTGATGTTTACCCTGGTTACCCGGGGACTTCGGCATCATTGGTCGCTGGAGAGCTGTCTGTGTGACAGCTCTCCAGCGATCACACAACGACTTATCAACGATCACGGCCAGGTCATATCGCTGGTCGTGATCATTGGAAAGTTGCTCTGTGTGAAGGTACCTTAAGGGATCTAGACAAACCCCTGGCAAACAATCCGATAATATTATCCCTCCTCTACCACTTCCACTTTTCACAAAATTACTCCAAAAATAGACCACTAATGCACAGACTGGCCAGAGGTCTCCTGACCCAAGCATGACAACCTCATAAAAATATATGAAGCTGTCACGCTTGGGTCATGAGAGCTACCACCAATCCGTGCATTTCGTTGTGAGGCTGGACCACTGACATCTGCATGAGCCCTTACATTGATGACAATTGATTACAGCACCACGCTCCACAAGAAAATGGCGGATAGTAACAAACTAAAGAACAAGCCATTTTCACAAATGTTTGTAAAGGTAGACTGCAGAGCTGGATGCTTAATAGTATACACTTGTCGCAATGTGACTGAATTAAAAAAAACAAACAGAATTAATTGATCAAGAGGGTGGTCCCAATACATTTGTCTATATAGTGTATGTGATATATTAGTAATCGTAACAAACTGAACAAAAAAGGTAATTCATTCAAATAGCACAGTAAATATACTTTTTTTTAAAAAGCAAACAGTTAGGCTGGTTTCACATTTGCGTTTTTTTGGGTGCGTTTTTGCGGTAAAAAACGCAAAAACGCATGGTGAAAAAACGCATGTAAACGCGTGCAAACGCTGCGGTTTTTTGACGCATGCGTTTTTGCATGTGGTGAAAAAAACGCGGCGTTTTGACGCGTTTACATGCGTTTTTTCATGTGTTTGCGTTTTTTGAACGCATGCTGAGAAATGTGTGACAGCTGCCAATCATCAAAATAAAGTAAAAAACCCACTATAAACAGAAATAGCTAGGGTTAGGGTTAGGGGTAGGGTTAGGGTTAGGATCCCTTTATCACCTTTATGTTGGGGGGTGGCATATCAGTGTGTTTTCTGGTTTTTTAATATAAAAACCCATGCGTTTTTAACGCAAAAAAACGCATGCACAAAAAAATGCATGCGTCCCCATTGACTCCAATGCATTTTTTGACCCAAAAAAACTGCATGAAAACGCATGCGTTTTTTTTGGTCCAAAAAACGGCTCTCAAAAATAATACAAGTTGCATTTCTGAAAATGAACGTATGCAGAAAAAAAACGCATGCGTTTCAAAACGCGACCAAACAAAAACGCATGCGTGTTCAATGTTAAATATAGGAAAAAAAACGCATGCGTTTTTTTGAAAAAAAAAACGCTGCAGACAAAAACGCAAGTGTGAAAACACCCTTATTGGGATCTATTTTTTCTTGACAAGAACATTTGCATCTATGCAAATCTAAAGTCAGACCACGCTTGAAATACTGTGTGCAGTTTTGGGCAACAGTGTATAAGAAGGGCATGGCTGAACAGAGCAGATGCAGAGGAGGACAATCAAGGTTAGCAGAGGAATGGATGGTGTACAGTACAAATGAGTTATCAAACTAGGAGTTATTCAGTTTATAAAAATGAGAGGTTAGTTAAAATCTAGTCACAGTATATATATACTGTATATATATATATATATATATATATATATATATATATATATATATTATAGATAGTACTGATGTCTTTGTAATGATCGCTCCTATTTACATGTAATCCTGTAAAGCTTGCCATGCTCATTAGGCCTCCTTCACATATCCATACAAAACATGTATGTTAAAAAATGGTACAAGTGTCATCAGTGTTATACATCAGTGTGTGATCCTCGTATCTGTTTTTACCATCATTATGTCATCAATATTTTTTCGGTATAGATAAAAAAATAAATAAATGACTAATCTTCTCCTATACTTTGCAGTGTTTATCACAGATGGCACACTGATACCATCTGTGTGTTGTACGTGTTTTTCACAGACCCATAGACTTGTATTGGCCCTTGTCATCTGTGTTGCTGGAAAAAGGGCATTTCTGTGTGACACGGTGGCCAACGGCTATCACATCCCACGTGACTCCGCTGAGCGTTCCTGTGTTCTCTAAAGCAGAGACGATGCTAGAATCCTCTGTCACTATTTTCCTGCCAAATAACAAGATTGAATGGTTGAATTCCATGCCCCCGTGACATACTTCAGCAGAACCTGAACAAATTAAACGGTCATTCGATCCCCTGTGCTGACTTTTACCGGGGGCCATTATTATGACGTCTGAAGCAAAGAAGGTTTCATCTTCATAATAGAAGGGGGTAATTTACTGTAAGAACAGTGATAATTTGGAACCCTACACCACAGACACTTCAATCGAGAACAGGAAGCCTTTCTTGTAAAACATTTTACAAGTTATGGGTACTACATTTTTGGAGATGGGACGTTAAGCCATGGATTTATTGCCAGACTTGGAGTCAGGAAGGAATTGATGGAGATATTGGTATCTGCTTCAAATGAGTTTTTGCTCTGGATAAACACATTAGGATTGTATGTTAAATTTGATAAATCTGGGTCTTATTCCAGTTGTGATAGTAACTAATATCCACCATCAATAAGCTTAACAATTCTAACCTTCCATGTATTACATGCCACTTCTTCTAATTACCACTATGGTTGTACGCAGCAGTTCTGCTGGGGAAATGTCTGGCTGGTCACAGCTCCTATTTAAAGAGGGTTGTATGTGATATTTCTTTATGCTGGTTTATGTAGCACCATCATATACTACAGACATTCTTATCACTGTCCCCATTGGAGAACACAATATAAAATCCCTATCAGTAGGTCTATGAGGTGTTGGAAGAAACCCTCAGGGAGAGCATACACACCCCTTGCCTATGTCCTTGGTGGGATTTAAACTCAGGACCCTAGTGATGCACTGCTTGCCACTGAGCCACCTGCTCTTCATCATTTCATAATCCATTGGTATAGAGTGTTCAGTCACTGTCCACCACAAAGAGGCACCTTTTATAATGGATGTGGCCCTAATGCGGGGCACCATAGCAGCAGCTGTGCATGGTCTTCTATAGATAAAAGTTGAATTTTTGAGAACAGTATTATTTGTCATGACTTTTATGTTTATAATGGAAAATACTAGACTAGACTTTTATTATTGCTAAAGGAACCGCTAAAATCCTATTAGTCTTATAGGACACACATTAAAACAATGTATTGATTTTATTGTCTTCAAATCAGATTTTCTTCATCAGATTCAAACCGATGGAGCTCTAAGTCTCAAGTCGACCATGCTGGTGCAGAAATGTGATTCATATCTAGCCTTTGATTAATAGTCTGTTAGGCAGTGGCTTTTCCAGCAGAGTGAGATTTCAGCAGAGAGGCTCAAGGAGATTAATTGCAACCAGACTGATTTAATCCAGCCTTTGACTGTATTCATTGAAGCCAGAGCTGCAGTGTTCATGAAGGGTATATTTGTAACTTTCATCTAAAAACTATGAAGGTACAGGGGAATCTTCATTATATAGTTATTAGATAGGAAGACACAGATAAGAGTTATTAGAACTGCCATTGCACAGGTTGTCAACACTATAGACTTAAAGAAACACTTTAGCATTTTTTTTCTTTGCAATAAAGGGCCTGATTCATTCTGTATGCCAGTCTAAATGAAGGCACCACTGGAGTAATAAGATACACCTAATTCTTTTAATACACCATTAGTGTTGAGCGATACCTTCCGATATCGGAAAGTATCGGTATCGGATAGGATCAACCGATATTCAAAAAATATCGGATATCGCCGATACCGATACCCGATCCCAATGCAAGTCAATGGGACCAAAATATCGGAATTAAAATAAACCCTTTCTTGCCTTGTAGGTTCATTCTACATGAAGGAAAACAACTAAGAATAATGCCAGATGTATTTGGGGAGGTGGCGGAGACATTAAAGTCATAGAGGTTTATCCCAATCAAATAGAATAGCATGTTTTTTTGTTTTTTTAAGACGTTCGGAGTGACAAAGATATTGACTATGTACATTTTTTTTTATTTTGTCAGATATTGATATTTCACTATTCCACGCCCTTCCCCTTCTTTTTTTTCTTTTTTTTTTTTCTTTTCCCACACTTTCATCTTCATCATCATCAGCATCTTTGACATCAACTTCTTCTTCACCTTATTCATCTTCTTCTTCATCCTTTACCTTTTTTTTTTTTTTTTATTACATTCTTCATATTCATTTTATTCAACTATTATTATTCTTCCTATTCTACATATTCTTTTTATTCCACTGTTATTATTCTTCCTATTCTACTTCTTCATCATATTCTCATTTGTGACAGGCATTCCCGTAGTTGTTATCTATAAAAGTTGGAAGATTACACCTTCCGTTCTGCCAGTCACAAAAGTTACATTTGTCCGCGTTCAGTTTGGCCTGCAGCATCAGGCTTTATCCAGGGGCACCACGAGGAGGAACGGACTCACCCCCATACACTGCTTAGTCTTCTTCTGCATATAATTTAGATAATATCTTTTGCTCTGATATTAAGTCTTATGCTTAATGTTCTTCTGCTCTTTGTTATGCAGCCTCTTGTTCTTCTGCTTCTCGGTCTTCCATGTCGTCGTCTCCAGGGTCGTCGACTCCAGTGTCGTCATCTCCGCCGTCGTCGTCTCAGCCGTCGTCGTCTCCGCCGTCGGCGTCTCCGCCGTCGGCGTCTCCGCCGTCGTCGTCGTCGTCGTCGTCGTCATCGGGGTGGTCTTCCGGGTCGTCGTCGTCATCGGGGTGGTCTTCCGGGTCGTCGACTTTAGGGTCTTCAACTTGGAAATGTAGCAGAAGGTACAAGAAGGCTGAGAAAATGCCAAGAACCAGCTGATGGAACTGGAACTCGGATGGCTACCCGAAGGTTCAAGAGCCTATGGAACTACCGAGGACCAGCTGACGTTACTGGAACCCGGTTACTAAGCAGGAGGTACCCGTGCTAAAAAGCACTACCAAGGACCGCCTGACGTTGGCGGAACTCGGATACCCAGAAGGAGGCACCTAAGCCAAAGGCTCTGCCCGGAACCAGCTGACGGTACTGGAACCAGGATGGGGAGCAGAAGGTACAAGAGCAAAAGACACTGCCGAGAACCAGCTGACGGTACTGGAACCCGGATGGGTAGCCGAAGGTCCAAGAGCCAATGGAACTACCGAGGACCAGCTGACGTTACTGGAACCCGGTTACTAAGCAGGAGGTACCCGTGCCCAAAAGCACTACCAAGGACCACCTGACGTTGGTGGAACTTGGATACCCAGAAGGAGGCACCTAAGCCAAAGGCTCTGCCCGGAACCAGCTGACGTTACTGGAACCAGGATGGGGAGCAGAAGGTACAAGAGCAAAAGACACTGCCGAGAACCAGCTGACGGTGCTGGAACCAGGTGGTGGACCTGAAGGCCCACAGGAGAGGAGAGAACAGCTAGGCCGCTTGGCAGCCGCAGTTACCGAACCCCAACAGTCCTACAGGGGGAGCTGGGCCTACTGGCACTACAGAACCAGCCTTGACTACCAGTTCACGCAGCCCACATAGGAAGCTCCTAAACTGGAGGCACCCTGGAGTTGGCTAACCCGACAGCACCACGACGGGGCAAGCATAGGTGTCTCAGTGAGCTTGACACAACCCGGAAACAGCTGACGGTGCTGAAACCAGGCTTGGCACGAGGGAGTACCTGTGTCAAAAACACTGCCGAGAACCAGCTGGCGTTGCTGGAACCCAGATGCGTTGCCCCAGTGTGCAAGAGCCAATGGCACGACCGAGGACCAGCTGGCGGTGCTGGAACCCGGTTACTAAGCTGTAGGTGCCCGCGCTTAAAAGCACTACCAAGGACCGCCTGACGTTGGCGGAACTCGGATACCCAGGAGGAGGCACCTAAGCCAAAGGCTCGGCCTGGAACCAGCTGACGGTGCTGGAACCAGGTGGTGGACCCGAAGGTCCACAGGAGAGGAGAGAACAGCTAGGCCGCGAGGCAGCCGCAGTTACCGAACCCCAACAGTCCTACAGGGGGAGCTGGGCCTACTGGCACTACAGAACCAGCCTTGACTACCAGTTCACGCAGCCCACATAGGAAGCTCCAAAACTGGAGGCACCCTGGAGTTGGCTAACCCGACCGCAACACGACGGGGCAAGCATAGGCGTCTCAGTGAGCTTGACACAACCCGGAAACAGCTGACGGTGCTGAAACCTGGCTTGGCACGAGGGAGTACCTGTGACAAGAACACTGCCGAGAACCAGCTGGCGGTGCTGGAACCCAGATGCGTTGCCCCAGTGTGCAAGAGCCAATGGCACGACCGAGGACCAGCTGGCGGTGCTGGAACCCGGTTACTAAGCTGTAGGTGCCCGCGCTTAAAAGCACTACCAAGGACCGCCTGACGTTGGCGGAACTCGGATACCCAGGAGGAGGCACCTAAGCCAAAGGCTCGGCCTGGAACCAGCTGACGGTGCTGGAACCAGGTGGTGGACCCCAAGGCCCACAGGAGAGGAGAGAACAGCTAGGCCGCGAGGCAGCCGCAGTTACCGAACCCCAACAGTCCTACAGGGGGAGCTGGGCCTACTGGCACTACAGAACCAGCCTTGACTACCAGTTCACGCAGCCCACATAGGAAGCTCCTAAACTGGAGGCACCCTGGAGTTGGCTAACCCGACCGCACCACGACGGGGCAAGCATAGGCGTCTCAGCGAGTTTGACACAACCCGGAAACAGCTGACGGTGCTGAAACCAGGTTTGGCACGAGGGAGTACCTGTGACAAAAACACTGCCGAGAACCAGCTGGCGGTGCTGGAACCCAGATGCGTTGCCCCAGTGTGCAAGCGCCAATGGCACGTCCGAGGACCAGCTGGCGGTGCTGGAACCCGGTTACTAAGCTGTAGGTGCCCGCACTTAAAAGCACTACCAAGGACCGCCTGACGTTGGCGGAACTCGGATACCCAGGAGGAGGCACCTAAGCCAAAGGCTCGGCCTGGAACCAGCTGACGGTGCTGGAACCAGGTGGTGGACCCCAAGGCCCACAGGAGAGGAGAGAACAGCTAGGCCGCGAGGCAGCCGCAGTTACCGAACCCCAACAGTCCTACAGGGGGAGCTGGGCCTACTGGCACTACAGAACCAGCCTTGACTACCAGTTCACGCAGCCCACATAGGAAGCTCCTAAACTGGAGGCACCCTGGAGTTGGCTAACCCGACAGCACCACGACGGGGCAAGCATAGGCGTCTCAGTGAGCTTGACACTACCCGGAAACAGCTGACGGTGCTGGAACCAGGTTTGGCACGAGGGAGTACCAGTGACAAAAACACTGCCGAGAACCAGCTGGCGGTGCTGGAACTTAGATGCGTTGCCTATTAAAGATTGTCTTCCTAGAGCCCCAACTAGCGGTGCTGGAGCAAAGGGTAAGCAGGGGGAGCAGAGTGTAGGCCGAAGCCTGCACTGGAGGCAGCTTTGTGTCAGCGTTGCGTTTGCAGGACACTTTGCCGGCTACACAGTGTGGGAACAGCTGGCGTTGCTGAACCCCACTAACACAATGGCGGGTGTTTTTCTCTGTGCAGCTAGCACTTGCGGGCAAAAACTTGCGATGTTAGAGCCCGTGGTGAAGCAGGAGGAGGAGGAGAGGAGCAGAGTGTAGGCCGAAGCCTAGTTGAACCAATTTCAAAGGAAACCTTTAACCCCCCCTCAGGTGTTACAAACTACAAGAGACACACCTTGTGCAGTATTAATGCTGCACAAGTGAAAGGTTGCTCTATTAATTTGTCTACTTGCACACGCTGAATGAAAGACGTACACAATTTAGCCCATTCTACAGTCAAACTGTAGTGGATGCGTGATTTGGCTTTTTAAGGAGACGCAGCACAGGTGTCCCAAATAACGCCTAGGTGCTTGGCGCAGCTTCCTGAGCGTTGTTATTTGCTGTACAGGAGTCTGCGCTCTTGTGTTAACCCTTGGCAATGCCCTGTTAGAGCTGCCCTTCTTATGACCTCATTTCATGTTGGCCGGTGCGGTTAACGATGGCCATAAATCCCAGACCCACAGTGCCTTTTCATAAAGTCACACTGCGGTGCTGGGATTCGTGGCCTTGAGCAGTAAATATTTTGGCCGCTCACACACGTCCTTACACCTGCTTCAGACTGGGCGGCCTCTGCTGATCCCTTCTCGCATGCCGCGGCCATGAGGCTGCACAGTCTGAAGAAGGCGGAAGGAGATGAGTTAAGACAGGCGAAGATATGCACTGCTCGTGCCCATCAATCACACCCTCGCAGTTAAAATATATGAGACAACGAGGGGCGTTGTGTCGGGCAGGGCGGACGCACAGGCACAGCCAGCCAACCAATGATGTCAGAAGACGGGCAGCGCTAACAATGGGGGTGCTGCGTGTCATTAGAAAGGAAAGTCACACCTCAGGGACAGTGGAATGGTCTCTAATGAGACACATTTTGTACGTGTTGAGTTCCACGTGGGCAAGGAGAAAAAGTCAGCCACCTTGTACAAATGCAGCAGTACTGCTGTACAAGGTGGCTGTTATACATAGAAACACCTGGGGGGGTGGGGCCAGGTTCCCTTTAATTTCAGTTCATGTGCCTGCGTGGCGTTTGCAGGTCACGTTGCCGGCTACACAGCAGGGGAACAGCTGGCGGTGCTGAACCCCACTGACACATTGGCTGGTGTTTTTCTCTGTGCAGCTAGCACTTCCGGGCAGAAACTGGAGGTGTTTGAACCCAGGGTCAGCAGGAGGAGGAGAGGAGCAGAGTGTAGGCCGAAGCCTACACTGGTGGCAGCTTTTGGTCAGTTGTGCCAGCGTGGCTTGTGCTGGACACGATGCCGGCTACACAGCGGGGGAACAGCTGGCGGTGCTGAACCCCACTGATACAATGGTGGGTGTTTTTCTCTGTGCAGCTAGCATGTCCGGGCAGAAACTGGCGGTGTTTGAGCCCAGGGTCAGCAGGAGGAGGAGAGGAGCAGAGTGTAGGCCGAAGCCTAGTTGAACCAATTTCAAAGGTAACCTTTAACCCCCCCTCAGGTGTTGCAAGGTACAAGAGCCACACCTTGAACTGCATTAATGATGCACAAATCAAAGGTTGCTCTCTTAATTTTGCTCCT
Organism: Ranitomeya imitator; assembly: GCF_032444005.1. Lineage (NCBI taxonomy): Eukaryota > Metazoa > Chordata > Amphibia > Anura > Dendrobatidae > Ranitomeya > Ranitomeya imitator. Next base: position 322,191,375 of record NC_091286.1, on the reverse strand, counting down.
TGCACACGCTGAATAAAACACGTACACTATTTAGCCCATTATACTGTCAAACAGTAGTGGAGGCGTGACTTGTCTTTTTAAGGAGACGCAGCACAGGTGTACAAATTAACACCTAGGTGCTGGGCGCAGATTCCTTACCGTTGTTATTTGCAGTACAGGAAACTGCGCTCTTGTGTTATCCCTTGGCAATACCCTGTTAGTGCAGGCCGTCTCATGACCTCATTTCATGTTGGCCGGTGCGGTTAACGATGGCCATAAATCCCAGACCCACAGTGCCTTTTCCTAAAGTCACACTGTGGTGCTGGGATTCGTAGCCTTGTGCAGTAAATATGTCCGCCGCTCACACATGTCCTTACACCAGCTTCAGACTGGGCGGCCTCAGCTGATCCCTTATCGCATGCCGCGGCCATGAGGCCGCACAGTCAGAAGAAGGCGGAAGGAGGGGAGTGAAGACAGGGGAACATATGCACTGCTCGTGCCCATCAATCACACCCTCGCAGTCAAAATATATGAGACAACGAGGGGCGTTGTGTCGGGCAGGGCGGACGCACAGGCACAGCCAGCCAACCAATGATGTCAGAAGACGGGCAGCGCTAACAATGGGGGTGCTGCGTGTCATTAGAAAGGAAAGTCACACCTCAGGGACAGTGGAATGGTCTCAATGAGACACATTTTGTACGTGTTGAGTTCCACGTGGGCAAAGAGAAAAAGTCAGCCACCTTGTACAAATGCAGCAGTACTGCTGTACAAGGTGGCTGTTATACATAGAAACACCTGGGGGTGGGGGGCAGGCTCCCTTCAATTTCAGTTCATGTGCCTACGTGGCGTTTGCAGGTCACGTTGCCGGCTACACAGCAGGGGAACAGCTGGCGGTGCTGAACCCCACTGACACATTGGCTGGTGTTTTTCTCTGTGCAGCTAGCACTTCCGGGCAGAAACTGGAGGTGTTTGAGCCCAGGGTCAGCAGGAGGAGGAGAGGAGCAGAGTGTAGGCCGAAGCCTGCACTGGTGGCAGCTTTTGGTCGGTTGTGCCAGCGTGGCTTGTGCTGGACACGATGTCGGCTACACAGCAGGGGAACAGCTGGCGGTGCTGAACCCCACTAACACATTGGCTGGTGTTTTTCTTTGTGCAGCTAGCATGTCCGGGCAGAAACTGGCGGTGTTTGAGCCCAGGGTCAGCAGGAGGAGGAGAGGAGCAGAGTGTAGGCCGAAGCCTGCACTGGTGGCAGCTTTTGGTCGGTTGTGCCAGCGTGGCTTGTGCTGGACACGATGTCGGCTACACAGCAGGGGAACAGCTGGCGGTGCTGAACCCCACTAACACATTGGCTGGTGTTTTTCTCTGTGCAGCTAGCAGTTCCGGGCAAAAACTAGCGGTGTTTGAGCCCAGGGTCAGCAGGAGAGGAGCAGAGTGTAGGCCGAAGCCTGCACTGGTGGCAGCTTTTGGTCGGTTGTGCCAGCGTGGCTTGTGCTGGACACGATGTCGGCTACACAGCAGGGGAACAGCTGGCGTTGCTGAACCCCACTGTCACATTGACTGGTGTTTTTCTCTGTGCAGATCGCATGTCCGGGCAAAAACTGGCGGTGTTAGAGCCCAGGGTCAGCAGGAGGAGGAGAGGAGCAGAGTGTAGGCCGAAGCCTAGTTGAACCAATTTCAAAGGTTACCTTTAACCCCCCCTCAGGTGTTGCAAGGTACAAGAGCCACACCTTGTGCAGCATTAATGCTGCACAAGTAAAAGGTTGCTCTATTTAGTTTGCTCCTTGCACACGCTGAAGAAAACACGTACACTATTTAGCCCATTATACTGTCAAACAGTTGTGGAGGCGTGACTTGTCTTTTTAAGGAGACGCAGCACAGGTGTCAAAATTTGCACCTAGGTACTGGCCATGCGCTGTGAGCGCTTCCTGTCTTCTGACCTCATTTCATGTCGGCCGTTGCGGTTAGCGATGGACATGAATCCCAGACCCACAGTGTGTTTTCAAAAAATCACACTGCGTGGCTGGGATTCGTGGCCTTGTGCAGTAAATATGTTTGACACTCACACATGTCCTTACACCAGCTTCAGACTGGGCGACCTCATCTGATCCCTTATCGCCTGCCGCGGCCATGAGGACACCCAGTCTGAAGAAGGCGGAAGGAGATGAGTGAACACAGGCAAACATATGCACTGCACATGCCCATCAATCACACCCTCGCTGTCCAAAAAAATAAGACACCGAGGAGCGTTGTTTCGAGCAGGGCAGACGCACAGGCGCAGCCAGCTAACCAATGATGTCAAAAGATGGGCAGCGCTAACAAGGGTGGTGCTGCGTATCATTAGAAAGGAAAGTCACACCTCAGGGACAGTGGAATGGTCTCAATGAGACACATTTTGTACGTGTTGAGTTCCACGTGGGCAAGGAGAAAAAGTCAGCCACCTTCTACAAATGCAGCAGTACTGCTGTACAAGGTGGCTGTTATACATAGAAACACCTGGGGGTGGGGGGCAGGCTCCCTTCAATTTCAGTTCATGTGCCTGCGTGGCTTGTGCTGGACACAATGCAAGCTACACAGCAGGGGAACAGCTGGCGTTGCTGAACCCCACTGACACATTGACTGGTGTTTTTCTCTGTGCAGATCGCATGTCCGGGCAAAAACTGGCGGTGTTAGAGCCCAGGGTCAGCAGGAGGAGGAGAGGAGCAGAGTGTAGGCCGAAGCCTAGTTGAACCAATTTCAAAGGTTACCTTTAACCCCCCCTCAGGTGTTGCAAGGTACAAGAGCCACACCTTGTGCAGCATTAATGCTGCACAAGTAAAAGGTTGCTCTATTTAGTTTGCTCCTTGCACACGCTGAATAAAACACGTACACTATTTAGCCCATTATACTGTCAAACAGTTGTGGAGGCGTGACTTGTCTTTTTAAGGAGACGCAGCACAGGTGTCAAAATTTACACCTAGGTGCTGGGCGCAGATTCCTTACCATTGTTATTTGCAGTACAGGAAACTGCGCTCTTGTGTTATCCCTTGGCAATACCCTGTTAGTGCAGGCCGTCTCATGACCTCATTTCATGTTGGCGGTGCGGTTAACGATGGCCATAAATCCCAGACCCACAGTGCCTTTTCCTAAAGTCACACTGCGGTGCTGGGATTCGTGGCCTTGTGCAGTAAATATGTCCGCCGCACACACATGTCCTTACACCTGCTTCAGACTGGGCGGCCTCAGCTGATCCCTTATCGCATGCCGCGGCCATGAGGCCGCACAGTCAGAAGAAGGCGGAAGGAGGGGAGTGAAGACAGGGGAACATATGCACTGCTCGTGCCCATCAATCACACCCTCGCAGTCAAAATATATGAGACAACGAGGGGCGTTGTGTCGGGCAGGGCGGATGCACAGGCACAGCCAGCCAACCAATGATGTCAGAAGACGGGCACGCTAACAATGGGGCTGCTGCGTGTCATTAGAAAGGAAAGTCACACCTCAGGGACAGTGGAATGGTCTCTAATGAGACACATTTTGTACGTGTTGAGTTCCACGTGGGCAAGGAGAAAAAGTCAGCCACCTTGTACAAATGCAGCAGTACTGCTGTACAAGGTGGCTGTTATACATAGAAACACCTGGGGGGGTGGGGCCAGGTTCCCTTTAATTTCAGTTCATGTGCCTGCGTGGCGTTTGCAGGTCACGTTGCCGGCTACACAGCAGGGGAACAGCTGGCGGTGCTGAACCCCACTGACACATTGGCTGGTGTTTTTCTCTGTGCAGCTAGCACTTCCGGGCAGAAACTGGAGGTGTTTGAGCCCAGGGTCAGCAGGAGGAGGAGAGGAGCAGAGTGTAGGCCGAAGCCTGCACTGGTGGCAGCTTTTGGTCGGTTGTGCCAGCGTGGCTTGTGCTGGACACGATGTCGGCTACACAGCAGGGGAACAGCTGGCGGTGCTGAACCCCACTAACACATTGGCTGGTGTTTTTCTCTGTGCAGCTAGCATGTCCGGGCAGAAACTGGCGGTGTTTGAGCCCAGGGTCAGCAGGAGGAGGAGAGGAGCAGAGTGTAGGCCGAAGCCTGCACTGGTGGCAGCTTTTGGTCGGTTGTGCCAGCGTGGCTTGTGCTGGACACGATGTCGGCTACACAGCAGGGGAACAGCTGGCGGTGCTGAACCCCACTAACACATTGGCTGGTGTTTTTCTCTGTGCAGCTAGCAGTTCCGGGCAAAAAACTAGCGGTGTTTGAGCCCAGGGTCAGCAGGAGAGGAGCAGAGTGTAGGCCGAAGCCTAGTTGAACCAATTTCAAAGGTTACCTTTAACCCCCCCTCAGGTGTTGCAAGGTACAAGAGCCACACCTTGTGCAGCATTAATGCTGCACAAGTAAAAGGTTGCTCTATTTAGTTTGCTCCTTGCACACGCTGAAGAAAACACGTACACTATTTAGCCCATTATACTGTCAAACAATTGTGGAGGCGTGACTTGTCTTTTTAAGGAGACGCAGCACAGGTGTCAAAATTTACACCTAGGTGCTGGGCGCAGATTCCTTACCGTTGTTATTTGCAGTACAGGAAACTGCGCTCTTGTGTTATCCCTTGGCAATACCCTGTTAGTGCAGGCCGTCTCATGACCTCATTTCATGTTGGCCGGTGCGGTTAACGATGGCCATAAATCCCAGACCCACAGTGCCTTTTCCTAAAGTCACACTGCGGTGCTGGGATTCGTGGCCTTGTGCAGTAAATATGTCCGCCGCTCACACATGTCCTTACACCTGCTTCAGACTGGGCGGCCTCAGCTGATCCCTTATCGCATGCCGCAGCCATGAGGCCGCACAGTCAGAAGAAGGCGGAAGGAGGGGAGTGAAGACAGGGGAACATATGCACTGCTCGTGCCCATCAATCACACCCTCGCAGTCAAAATATATGAGACAACGAGGGGCGTTGTGTCGGGCAGGGCGGACGCACAGGCACAGCGAGCCAACCAATGATGTCAGAAGACGGGCAGCGCTAACAATGGGGGTGCTGCGTGTCATTAGAAAGGAAAGTCACACCTCAGGGACAGTGGAATGGTCTCTAATGAGACACATTTTGTACGTGTTGAGTTCCACGTGGGCAAGGAGAAAAAGTCAGCCACCTTGTACAAATGCAGCAGTACTGCTGTACAAGGTGGCTGTTATACATAGAAACACCTGGGGGGGTGGGGCCAGGTTCCCTTTAATTTCAGTTCATGTGCCTGCGTGGCGTTTGCAGGTCACGTTGCCGGCTACACAGCAGGGGAACAGCTGGCGGTGCTGAACCCCACTGACACATTGGCTGGTGTTTTTCTCTGTGCAGCTAGCACTTCCGGGCAGAAACTGGAGGTGTTTGAGCCCAGGGTCAGCAGGAGGAGGAGAGGATCAGAGTGTAGGCCGAAGCCTGCACTGGTGGCAGCTTTTGGTCGGTTGTGCCAGCGTGGCTTGTGCTGGACACGATGTCGGCTACACAGCAGGGGAACAGCTGGCGGTGCTGAACCCCACTAACACATTGGCTGGTGTTTTTCTCTGTGCAGCTAGCATGTCCGGGCAGAAACTGGCGGTGTTTGAGCCCAGGGTCAGCAGGAGGAGGAGAGGAGCAGAGTGTAGGCCGAAGCCTGCACTGGTGGCAGCTTTTGGTCGGTTGTGCCAGCGTGGCTTGTGCTGGACACGATGTCGGCTACACAGCAGGGGAACAGCTGGCGGTGCTGAACCCCACTAACACATTGGCTGGTGTTTTTCTCTGTGCAGCTAGCAGTTCCGGGCAAAAAACTAGCGGTGTTTGAGCCCAGGGTCAGCAGGAGAGGAGCAGAGTGTAGGCCGAAGCCTGCACTGGTGGCAGCTTTTGGTCGGTTGTGCCAGCGTGGCTTGTGCTGGACACGATGTCGGCTACACAGCAGGGAAACAGCTGGCGTTGCTGAACCCCACTGACACATTGACTGGTGTTTTTCTCTGTGCAGATCGCAGTTCCGGGCAAAAACTAGCAGTGTTTGAGCCCAGGGTCAGCAGGAGAGGAGACACACATGTCCTTACACCTGCTTCAGACTGGGCGGCCTCAGCTGATCCCTTATCGCATGCCGCGGCCATGAGGCCGCACAGTCAGAAGAAGGCGGAAGGAGGGGAGTGAAGACAGGGGAACATATGCACTGCTCGTGCCCATCAATCACACCCTCGCAGTCAAAATATATGAGACAACGAGGGGCGTTGTGTCGGGCAGGGCGGACGCACAGGCACAGCCAGCCAACCAATGATGTCAGAAGACGGGCACGCTAACAAGGGTGGTGCTGCGTATCATTAGAAAGGAAAGTCACACCTCAGGGACAGTGGAATGGTCTCAATGAGACACATTTTGTACGTGTTGAGTTCCACGTGGGCAAGGAGAAAAAGTCAGCCACCTTGTACAAATGCAGCAGTACTGCTGTACAAGGTGGCTGTTATACATAGAAACACCTGGGGGTGGGGGGCAGGCTCCCTTCAATTTCAGTTCATGTGCCTGCGTGGCGTTTGCAGGTCATGTTGCAAGCTACACAGCAGGGGAACAGCTGGCGTTGCTGAACCCCACTGACACATTGACTGGTGTTTTTCTCTGTGCAGATCGCATGTCCGGGCAAAAACTGGCGGTGTTAGAGCCCAGGGTCAGCAGGAGGAGAGGAGCAGAGTGTAGGCCGAAGCCTAGTTGAACCAATTTCAAAGGTTACCTTTAACCCCCCTCAGGTGTTGCAAGGTACAAGAGCCACACCTTGTGCAGCATTAATGCTGCACAAGTAAAAGGTTGCTCTATTTAGTTTGCTCCTTGCACACGCTGAATAAAACACGTACACTATTTAGCCCATTATACTGTCAAACAGTTGTGGAGGCGTGACTTGTCTTTTTAAGGAGACACAGCACAGGTGTCAAAATTTGCACCTAGGTACTGGGCGCAGATTCCTGAGCGTTGTTATTTGCTGTACAGGAGTCTGCGCTATTGTGATCCCTTGGCCATGCGCTGTGAGCGCTTCCTGTCTTCTGTCCTCATTTCATGTCGGCCGTTGCGGTTAGCGATGGACATGAATCCCAGACCCACAGTGTGTTTTCAAAAAATCACACTGCATGGCTGGGATTCGTGGCCTTGTGCAGTAAATATGTTTGACACTCACACATGTCCTTACACCAGCTTCAGACTGGGCGACCTCATCTGATCCCTTATCGCCTGCCGCGGCCATGAGGACACCCAGTCTGAAGAAGGCGGAAGGAGATGAGTGAACACAGGCAAACATATGCACGGCACATGCCCATCAATCACACCCTCGCTGTCCAAAAAAATAAGACACCGAGGGCGTTGTTTCGAGCAGGGCAGATGCACAGGCGCAGCCAGCTAACCAATGATGTCAAAAGACGGGCAGCGCTAACAAGGGTGGTGCTGCGTATCATTAGAAAGGAAAGTCACACCTCAGGGACAGTGGAATGGTCTCAATGAGACACATTTTGTACGTGTTGAGTTCCACGTGGGCAAGGAGAAAAAGTCAGCCACCTTGTACAAATGCAGCAATACTGCTGTACAAGGTGGCTGTTATACATAGAAACACCTGGGGGTGGGGGGCAGGCTCCCTTCAATTTCAGTTCATGTGCCTGCGTGGCGTTTGCAGGTCACGTTGCAAGCTACACAGCAGGGGAACAGCTGGCGTTGCTGAACCCCACTGACACATTGACTGGTGTTTTTCTCTGTGCAGCTCGCATGTCCGGGCAAAAACTGGCGGTGTTAGAGCCCAGGGTCAGCAGGAGGAGGAGAGGAGCAATGTGTAGGCCGAAGCCTGCACTGGTGGCAGCTTTTGGTCGGTTGTGCCAGCGTGGCTTGTGCTGGACACGATGCAAGCTACACAGCAGGGGAACAGCTGGCGTTGCTGAACCCCACTGACACATTGACTGGTGTTTTTCTCTGTGCAGCTCGCATGTCCGGGCAAAAACTGGCGGTGTTAGAGCCCAGGGTCAGCAGGAGGAGGAGAGGAGCAATGTGTAGGCCGAAGCCTGCACTGTTGGCAGCTTTTGGTCGGTTGTGCCAGCGTGGCTTGTGCTGGACACGATGCAAGCTACACAGCAGGGGAACAGCTGGCGTTGCTGAACCCCACTGACACATTGACTGGTGTTTTTCTCTGTGCAGATCGCATGTCCGGGCAAAAACTGGCGGTGTTAGATCCCAGGGTCAGCAGGAGGAGGAGAGGAGCAGAGTGTAGGCCGAAGCCTAGTTGAACCAATTTCAAAGGTTACCTTTAACCCCCCCTCAGGTGTTGCAAGGTACAAGAGCCACACCTTGTGCAGCATTAATGCTGCACAAGTAAAAGGTTGCTCTATTTAGTTTGCTCCTTGCACACGCTGAATAAAACACGTACACTATTTAGCCCATTATACTGTCAAACAGTTGTGGAGGCGTGACTTGTCTTTTTAAGGAGACGCAGCACAGGTGTCAAAATTTACACCTAGGTGCTGGGCGCAGATTCCTTACCGTTGTTATTTGCAGTACAGGAAACTGCGCTCTTGTGTTATCCCTTGGCAATACCCTGTTAGTGCAGGCCGTCTCATGACCTCATTTCATGTTGGCGGTGCGGTTAACGATGGCCATAAATCCCAGACCCACAGTGCCTTTTCCTAAAGTCACACTGCGGTGCTGGGATTCGTGGCCTTGTGCAGTAAATATGTCCGCCGCACACACATGTCCTTACACCTGCTTCAGACTGGGCGGCCTCAGCTGATCCCTTATCGCATGCCGCGGCCATGAGGCCGCACAGTCAGAAGAAGGCGGAAGGAGGGGAGTGAAGACAGGGGAACATATGCACTGCTCGTGCCCATCAATCACACCCTCGCAGTCAAAATATATGAGACAACGAGGGGCGTTGTGTCGGGCAGGGCGGACGCACAGGCACAGCCAGCCAACCAATGATGTCAGAAGACGGGCACGCTAACAATGGGGCTGCTGCGTGTCATTAGAAAGGAAAGTCACACCTCAGGGACAGTGGAATGGTCTCTAATGAGACACATTTTGTACGTGTTGAGTTCCACGTGGGCAAGGAGAAAAAGTCAGCCACCTTGTACAAATGCAGCAGTACTGCTGTACAAGGTGGCTGTTATACATAGAAACACCTGGGGGGGTGGGGCCAGGTTCCCTTTAATTTCAGTTCATGTGCCTGCGTGGCGTTTGCAGGTCACGTTGCCGGCTACACAGCAGGGGAACAGCTGGCGGTGCTGAACCCCACTGACACATTGGCTGGTGTTTTTCTCTGTGCAGCTAGCACTTCCGGGCAGAAACTGGAGGTGTTTGAGCCCAGGGTCAGCAGGAGGAGGAGAGGAGCAGAGTGTAGGCCGAAGCCTGCACTGGTGGCAGCTTTTGGTCGGTTGTGCCAGCGTGGCTTGTGCTGGACACGATGTCGGCTACACAGCAGGGGAACAGCTGGCGGTGCTGAACCCCACTAACACATTGGCTGGTGTTTTTCTCTGTGCAGCTAGCATGTCCGGGCAGAAACTGGCGGTGTTTGAGCCCAGGGTCAGCAGGAGGAGGAGAGGAGCAGAGTGTAGGCCGAAGCCTGCACTGGTGGCAGCTTTTGGTCGGTTGTGCCAGCGTGGCTTGTGCTGGACACGATGTCGGCTACACAGCAGGGGAACAGCTGGCGGTGCTGAACCCCACTAACACATTGGCTGGTGTTTTTCTCTGTGCAGCTAGCAGTTCCGGGCAAAAAACTAGCGGTGTTTGAGCCCAGGGTCAGCAGGAGAGGAGCAGAGTGTAGGCCGAAGCCTGCACTGGTGGCAGCTTTTGGTCGGTTGTGCCAGCGTGGCTTGTGCTGGACACGATGTCGGCTACACAGCAGGGAAACAGCTGGCGTTGCTGAACCCCACTGACACATTGACTGGTGTTTTTCTCTGTGCAGATCGCATGTCCGGGCAAAAACTGGCGGTGTTAGAGCCCAGGGTCAGCAGGAGGAGGAGAGGAGCAGAGTGTAGGCCGAAGCCTAGTTGAACCAATTTCAAAGGTTACCTTTAACCCCCCCTCAGGTGTTGCAAGGTACAAGAGCCACACCTTGTGCAGCATTAATGCTGCACAAGTAAAAGGTTGCTCTATTTAGTTTGCTCCTTGCACACGCTGAAGAAAACACGTACACTATTTAGCCCATTATACTGTCAAACAATTGTGGAGGCGTGACTTGTCTTTTTAAGGAGACGCAGCACAGGTGTCAAAATTTACACCTAGGTGCTGGGCGCAGATTCCTTACCGTTGTTATTTGCAGTACAGGAAACTGCGCTCTTGTGTTATCCCTTGGCAATACCCTGTTAGTGCAGGCCGTCTCATGACCTCATTTCATGTTGGCCGGTGCGGTTAACGATGGCCATAAATCCCAGACCCACAGTGCCTTTTCCTAAAGTCACACTGCGGTGCTGGGATTCGTGGCCTTGTGCAGTAAATATGTCCGCCGCTCACACATGTCCTTACACCTGCTTCAGACTGGGCGGCCTCAGCTGATCCCTTATCGCATGCCGCAGCCATGAGGCCGCACAGTCAGAAGAAGGCGGAAGGAGGGGAGTGAAGACAGGGGAACATATGCACTGCTCGTGCCCATCAATCACACCCTCGCAGTCAAAATATATGAGACAACGAGGGGCGTTGTGTCGGGCAGGGCGGACGCACAGGCACAGCGAGCCAACCAATGATGTCAGAAGACGGGCAGCGCTAACAATGGGGGTGCTGCGTGTCATTAGAAAGGAAAGTCACACCTCAGGGACAGTGGAATGGTCTCTAATGAGACACATTTTGTACGTGTTGAGTTCCACGTGGGCAAGGAGAAAAAGTCAGCCACCTTGTACAAATGCAGCAGTACTGCTGTACAAGGTGGCTGTTATACATAGAAACACCTGGGGGGGTGGGGCCAGGTTCCCTTTAATTTCAGTTCATGTGCCTGCGTGGCGTTTGCAGGTCACGTTGCCGGCTACACAGCAGGGGAACAGCTGGCGGTGCTGAACCCCACTGACACATTGGCTGGTGTTTTTCTCTGTGCAGCTAGCACTTCCGGGCAGAAACTGGAGGTGTTTGAGCCCAGGGTCAGCAGGAGGAGGAGAGGAGCAGAGTGTAGGCCGAAGCCTGCACTGGTGGCAGCTTTTGGTCGGTTGTGCCAGCGTGGCTTGTGCTGGACACGATGTCGGCTACACAGCAGGGGAACAGCTGGCGGTGCTGAACCCCACTAACACATTGGCTGGTGTTTTTCTCTGTGCAGCTAGCATGTCCGGGCAGAAACTGGCGGTGTTTGAGCCCAGGGTCAGCAGGAGGAGGAGAGGAGCAGAGTGTAGGCCGAAGCCTGCACTGGTGGCAGCTTTTGGTCGGTTGTGCCAGCGTGGCTTGTGCTGGACACGATGTCGGCTACACAGCAGGGGAACAGCTGGCGGTGCTGAACCCCACTAACACATTGGCTGGTGTTTTTCTCTGTGCAGCTAGCAGTTCCGGGCAAAAAACTAGCGGTGTTTGAGCCCAGGGTCAGCAGGAGAGGAGCAGAGTGTAGGCCGAAGCCTGCACTGGTGGCAGCTTTTGGTCGGTTGTGCCAGCGTGGCTTGTGCTGGACACGATGTCGGCTACACAGCAGGGAAACAGCTGGCGTTGCTGAACCCCACTGACACATTGACTGGTGTTTTTCTCTGTGCAGATCGCAGTTCCGGGCAAAAACTAGCAGTGTTTGAGCCCAGGGTCAGCAGGAGAGGAGACACACATGTCCTTACACCTGCTTCAGACTGGGCGGCCTCAGCTGATCCCTTATCGCATGCCGCGGCCATGAGGCCGCACAGTCAGAAGAAGGCGGAAGGAGGGGAGTGAAGACAGGGGAACATATGCACTGCTCGTGCCCATCAATCACACCCTCGCAGTCAAAATATATGAGACAACGAGGGGCGTTGTGTCGGGCAGGGCGGACGCACAGGCACAGCCAGCCAACCAATGATGTCAGAAGACGGGCACGCTAACAAGGGTGGTGCTGCGTATCATTAGAAAGGAAAGTCACACCTCAGGGACAGTGGAATGGTCTCAATGAGACACATTTTGTACGTGTTGAGTTCCACGTGGGCAAGGAGAAAAAGTCAGCCACCTTGTACAAATGCAGCAGTACTGCTGTACAAGGTGGCTGTTATACATAGAAACACCTGGGGGTGGGGGGCAGGCTCCCTTCAATTTCAGTTCATGTGCCTGCGTGGCGTTTGCAGGTCATGTTGCAAGCTACACAGCAGGGGAACAGCTGGCGTTGCTGAACCCCACTGACACATTGACTGGTGTTTTTCTCTGTGCAGATCGCATGTCCGGGCAAAAACTGGCGGTGTTAGAGCCCAGGGTCAGCAGGAGGAGAGGAGCAGAGTGTAGGCCGAAGCCTAGTTGAACCAATTTCAAAGGTTACCTTTAACCCCCCTCAGGTGTTGCAAGGTACAAGAGCCACACCTTGTGCAGCATTAATGCTGCACAAGTAAAAGGTTGCTCTATTTAGTTTGCTCCTTGCACACGCTGAATAAAACACGTACACTATTTAGCCCATTATACTGTCAAACAGTTGTGGAGGCGTGACTTGTCTTTTTAAGGAGACACAGCACAGGTGTCAAAATTTGCACCTAGGTACTGGGCGCAGATTCCTGAGCGTTGTTATTTGCTGTACAGGAGTCTGCGCTATTGTGATCCCTTGGCCATGCGCTGTGAGCGCTTCCTGTCTTCTGTCCTCATTTCATGTCGGCCGTTGCGGTTAGCGATGGACATGAATCCCAGACCCACAGTGTGTTTTCAAAAAATCACACTGCATGGCTGGGATTCGTGGCCTTGTGCAGTAAATATGTTTGACACTCACACATGTCCTTACACCAGCTTCAGACTGGGCGACCTCATCTGATCCCTTATCGCCTGCCGCGGCCATGAGGACACCCAGTCTGAAGAAGGCGGAAGGAGATGAGTGAACACAGGCAAACATATGCACGGCACATGCCCATCAATCACACCCTCGCTGTCCAAAAAAATAAGACACCGAGGGGCGTTGTTTCGAGCAGGGCAGACGCACAGGCGCAGCCAGCTAACCAATGATGTCAAAAGACGGGCAGCGCTAACAAGGGTGGTGCTGCGTATCATTAGAAAGGAAAGTCACACCTCAGGGACAGTGGAATGGTCTCAATGAGACACATTTTGTACGTGTTGAGTTCCACGTGGGCAAGGAGAAAAAGTCAGCCACCTTGTACAAATGCAGCAATACTGCTGTACAAGGTGGCTGTTATACATAGAAACACCTGGGGGTGGGGGGCAGGCTCCCTTCAATTTCAGTTCATGTGCCTGCGTGGCATTTGCAGGTCACGTTGCAAGCTACACAGCAGGGGAACAGCTGGCGTTGCTGAACCCCACTGACACATTGACTGGTGTTTTTCTCTGTGCAGCTCGCATGTCCGGGCAAAAACTGGCAGTGTTAGAGCCCAGGGTCAGCAGGAGGAGGAGAGGAGCAATGTGTAGGCCGAAGCCTGCACTGGTGGCAGCTTTTGGTCGGTTGTGCCAGCGTGGCTTGTGCTGGACACGATGCAAGCTACACAGCAGGGGAACAGCTGGCGTTGCTGAACCCCACTGACACATTGACTGGTGTTTTTCTCTGTGCAGCTCGCATGTCCGGGCAAAAACTGGCGGTGTTAGAGCCCAGGGTCAGCAGGAGGAGGAGAGGAGCAATGTGTAGGCCGAAGCCTGCACTGTTGGCAGCTTTTGGTCGGTTGTGCCAGCGTGGCTTGTGCTGGACACGATGCAAGCTACACAGCAGGGGAACAGCTGGCGTTGCTGAACCCCACTGACACATTGACTGGTGTTTTTCTCTGTGCAGATCGCATGTCCGGGCAAAAACTGGCGGTGTTAGATCCCAGGGTCAGCAGGAGGAGGAGAGGAGCAGAGTGTAGGCCGAAGCCTAGTTGAACCAATTTCAAAGGTTACCTCTAACCCCCCCTCAGGTGTTGCAAGGTACAAGAGCCACACCTTGTGCAGCATTAATGCTGCACAAGTAAAAGGTTGCTCTATTTAGTTTGCTCCTTGCACACGCTGAATAAAACACGTACACTATTTAGCCCATTATACTGTCAAACAGTTGTGGAGGCGTGACTTGTCTTTTTAAGGAGACGCAGCACAGGTGTCAAAATTTACACCTAGGTGCTGGGCGCAGATTCCTTACCGTTGTTATTTGCAGTACAGGAAACTGCGCTCTTGTGTTATCCCTTGGCAATACCCTGTTAGTGCAGGCCGTCTCATGACCTCATTTCATGTTGGCCGGTGCGGTTAACGATGGCCATAAATCCCAGACCCACAGTGCCTTTTCCTAAAGTCACACTGCGGTGCTGGGATTCGTGGCCTTGTGCAGTAAATATGTCCGCCGCTCACACATGTCCTTACACCTGCTTCAGACTGGGCGGCCTCAGCTGATCCCTTATCGCATGCCGCAGCCATGAGGCCGCACAGTCAGAAGAAGGCGGAAGGAGGGGAGTGAAGACAGGGGAACATATGCACTGCTCGTGCCCATCAATCACACCCTCGCAGTCAAAATATATGAGACAACGAGGGGCGTTGTGTCGGGCAGGGCGGACGCACAGGCACAGCCAGCCAACCAATGATGTCAGAAGACGGGCAGCGCTAACAATGGGGGTGCTGCGTGTCATTAGAAAGGAAAGTCACACCTCAGGGACAGTGGAATGGTCTCAATGAGACACATTTTGTACGTTTGCTCTTGCACACGCTGAATAAAACACGTACACTATTTAGCCCATTATACTGTCAAACAGTTGTAGAGGCGTGACTTGTCTTTTTAAGGAGACGCAGCACAGGTGTCAAAATTTGCACCTAGGTACTGGGCGCAGATTCCTGAGCGTTGTTATTTGCTGTACAGGAGTCTGCGCTATTGTGATCCCTTGGCCATGCGCTGTGAGCGCTTCCTGTCTTCTGACCTCATTTCATGTCGGCCGTTGCGGTTAGCGATGGACATGAATCCCAGACCCACAGTGTGTTTTCAAAAAATCACACTGCGTGGCTGGGATTCGTGGCCTTGTGCAGTAAATAGGTTTGCCGCTCACACATGTCCTTACACCTGCTTCAGACTGGGCGGCCTCAGCTGATCCCTTATCGCCTACCACGGCCAGGAGGCCGCAAGTCTGAAGAAGGCGGAAGGAGATGAGTTAAGACAGGCGAACATATGCACTGCTCGTGCCCATAAACCACACCCTCGCTGACAAAATAAATATGACAACGAGGGGCGTTGTTTCTAGCAGGGCGGATGCACAGGCGCAGCCAGCTAACCATGATGACAAAAGACGGGAAACGCTACCAAGGGGGGTGCTGCGTATCATTAGAAAGGAAAGTCACACCTCAGGGACAGTGAAATGGTCTCAATGAGACACATTTTGTACGTGTTGAGTTCCACGTGGGCAAGGAGAAAAAGTCAGCCACCTTGTACAAATGCAGCAGTACTGCTGTACTAGGTGGCTGTTATACATAGAAACACCTGGGGGGGTGGGGCCAGTTTCCCTTTAATTTCAGTTCATGTGCCTGCGTGGCGTTTGCAGGTCACGTTGCCGGCTACACAGCAGGGGAACAGCTGGCGGTGCTGAACCCCACTAACACATTGGCTGGTGTTTTTCTCTGTGCAGCTAGCACTTCCAGGCAAAAACTAGCGGTGTTTGAGCCCAGGGTCAGCAGGAGGAGGAGAGGAGCAGAGTGTAGGCCGAAGCCTGCACTGGTGGCAGCTTTTGTTCTGTTGTGCCAGCGTGGCTTGTGCTGGACACGTTGCCGACTACACAGCAGGGGAACAGCTGGCGGTGCTGAACCCCACTGACACATCACCTAGTGTTTTTTCTGTGTAGACAACACTTCCAGGTGGCAACTGACAGTGTTGAAACCCAGGGAATCAAAGAGGAGCAGAGTGTAGGCCGAAGCCTGCAGTGGAGCAAGTTGAAAGGGAACCTTTAAACCCCCCCCCAGGCATTTGTTGCTGAAAGAGCCATCTTGTACAGCAGTAATACTGCACATGGAAAATGGTGGCTCCGAAAATTATGCTCCTTGCAAACGCTGAAGTACACACTCATATAATGTGTCCCCTCACACCGTCAATCCATCCCGGAAGTGGGACTTTCCTTTGTAATGTGACACAGCACAGCCGTCATTCCAACCCCCTTGGTGCCGGGCGCCACCTCCTCAACGTTGTTTGGTTCTGTCACGGAGCCCGCGCTGTAATGTTATCCCTTGGCCATGCACAGTTAGCGGTGCCCGTCTTCTGACATCATGTAGGTGTCAGGCTGGCAGTGCCTGTGCGTCCAAGCTGCCCTAGATCCAACCTTGCAGTGTCATCTAATGTAGTCCCACTGCGGGCCAGGGATCCATGGGCATGCGCAGTGCATATCATCGCCTCTCACTCACCTCCTTCCTGCTTCTTCAGACTGTGCGGCGTCACGGCCGTGGCATGCTATTAGGGATCAGCTGACGCCGCCTAGTCTGAAGAAGCGTGAAGAAGGGGAGTGAGAGGCTAGTATATGCACTGCGCATGGCCATGGATACCAGGCCCACTGTGGGATCACATTAGACGACACTGCGAGGTGTGATTTCGGGCAGCGTGGACGCACAGGCGCAGCCAGGATGACAACAAATGATGTCAGAGGACGGGCAGCGCAAACTGTGCATGGCCAAGGGATAACATAACAGCGCAGGGTCCATGACGGAATCAAACAACGCTAAGGAGGCAGCGCACGGTGCCAAGGGGGTAGCAATGACGGCTGTGCTGCGTCACATTACAAAGGAAAGTCCCACCTCCGGGACGGTTGGACGGTGTGAGGGGACACATTACATGAGTGTGTAGTTCAGCGTTTGCAAGGAGCATAATTTCAAGAGCGACCTTTCCCTTGTGCAGTATTAGTGCTGCACATGGTGGCTCTTTCAGTAACAAACGCCTAGGGGGGGGGGGACAGGTCCCCTTACATTTTAGTTGTGCCAGCGTGGCGGTCGCATGACACGTTGCCGGATACACAGCTGGGGATCAGCTGACGTTACTCAACCCCAATAACAGAGGAGCGACTGTTGACTGTGCACACAGCACTTCCAGGCACCAACTGGCGGTGTTAGAGCCCAGGGACAGCAGGAGGAGCAGATTGGAGGTATTGCCGCACACACAGCTGGGGATCAGCTGACGTTACTGAACCCCAATAACAGAGGAGCGACTGTTGACTGTGCACACAGCACTTCCAGGCACCAACTGGCGGTGTTAGAGCCCAGGGACAGCAGGAGGAGCAGATTGGAGGTATTGCCGCACACACAGCTGGGAATCAGCTGACGTTACTGAACCCCAATAACAGAGGAGCGACTGTTGACTGTGCACACAGCACTTCCAGGCACCAACTGGCGGTGTTAGAGCCCAGGGACAGCAGGAGGAGCAGAGGAACAGAGTGTAGGCCGAAGCCTGATTGGAGCAAGTTGAAAGGGAACCTTTAACCCCCCCCCCAAGACGTTTGTAGCTGAAAGAGCCATCTTGTGCAGCACTAACGATGCAAAAGGAAAAGGTGGTTCTTTTAATTATGCTCCTTGCAAACACCGAAGTAAACACTAAAAATGTGTCCCCTTATACCGTTAAACCGTCCCGGAGGTGCGAATTTCCTTCGTAATGGGACACAGCACAGCTGACATTCCTATCCCCTTGGTGCCGTGCGCTGCCTCCTCAGTGTTGTTTTAAGCTGTCACGGAGCCTGCGCTGTTCTGTTAGCCCTTGGCCATGCCCAATTAGCGCTGCCTGTCTTCTGACATAATTTGGTGTCAGGCTGTTACTGCCTGTGCGTCCACGCTGCTCCAGATCCCACCTCGCAGTCTCGTCCAACGTAATCCCACTGCAGGCCTTGGAACCATGGACATGCACAGTGCATATCCTCGACTCTCACTCCCCTCCTTCCCTCTTCTTCAGACTGTGCGGTGTCACGGCCGTGGCATGCTATTAGGGATCAGCTGACGGCGCACAGTCTAAAGAAGGCGGAGGGAAATGAGCGAGAGCCCGAGGGGAAGATATGCACTGCGCATGGCCATGGATCCCAGGCCCGCAGTGTGACTCAATCAGAAGACACAGCGAGGCGGGATCTCGGGCAGCGCGGCCGCACAGGCGCAGCCAGCCTGACACCAAATTATGTCAGAAGACAGGCAGCGCAAATAGGGTATGCCCAAGGGATAACAGAACAGCGCAGGCTCCGTTACAGCTTAAAACAACGCTGAGGAGGCAGCGCATGGCACCAAGGGGGTAGGAATGACGGCTGTGCTGCGTCACATTGCGAAGGAAAGTCCCAGCTCCGGGACAGTATAACGGTATCAGTGAACACATTTTATAAGTGTTAAGTTCTGCGTGTGCAAGGAGCTAAAAAAAAAGAGCTACCTTTTCCTTGTGCAGCATTACTGCTGCACAAGATGGCTCTTTCAGTAACAAACGACGGGGGGGGGGGGGGTTCAGGTTCCCTTACATTTAGGTTGTTGTGCCAGCGTGGCGGTCGCAGGACACATTGCCGGCTACACAGCTGGGGATCAGCTGACGTTACTGAAACCCAATAACACTGGGTCGTATGTTTTTACTGTGCAGCCTGCACTTCTGAGCCGCAACTGGCGGTGTTGGAGCCCAGGAATAGCAGTTCAGGTGGTAGAAAGATGAACACAGCAGGAGACCTGGATGACACCCAATTACTTAATCAGGCAGAGGAGTGGCAAATTCCTGCGAGATCCAGGCCTGGTTCATTTTCAGGAAAGTAAGCCGGTCAACGTTATCGGAGGATAGTCGCATGCGACGGTCTGTTAGTACACCACCTGCGGCACTAAAGACACGTTCCGATAAGACACTAGCCGCAGGGCAAGCCAGCACCTCCAATGCATACTGGCTTAGCTCTGGCCATGTATCCAGCTTAGAGACCCAAAACTTGAACGGGGAAGAGCCGTCTGGGAGTACAGTAAGAGGGCAAGCCATGTAGTCTGTCACCATCTGACGGAACCGTTGCCTCCTGCTGACTGGAGCCGCCGGTGATGGTGTAGACATTTGGGGCGAGCACACAAAAGTGTGCCAGAGTTGTGCCATACTGGGCTTGCCTTGGGCAGAGGCACTGCTTCTGCTCCCTCTTTGGGCAGAGCCTCCCCCACTGCCTCGACGCACTGAGCTGCTTTGTAAAGCACTAGCAGCACTCCTCTCAGTTGGACAGGAGAAGATGATGGAATTCACCAGTGTGTCGTGGTACTCCCGCAATTTACGCTCCCGGGTCAACGCAGGGATGAGGTTTTGGACGTTGTCCCGGTAGCGAGGATCGAGGAGGGTGAACACCCAATAATCAGGCATGTTGAGAATGTGGTCGATGCGGCGGTCGTTTCTCAGGCACTGCAGCATGAAATCCACCATGTGCTGCAGAGTGCCAACTGGCCCAGAAACGCTGTCCCCTGCTTGAGACATGATCTCTGCCCGCTCGTCATCACCCCACCCTCGCTGTACACACTGACCACTGGACAATTGTGTCGCTCCCTCCTCTGGACGGAGCTCTTCCTCCTCCATTGACTCCTCCTCATCCTCCTCACAAATTTGCCCCTGCGTACCCCTTTGTGAGGAACCACGTGGCGCTGACTCTCCAGAAGCTGATGGAAAAGGTGACTCCTCATCCTCCACCTCTTCCACAACATCATCCCTTAACCCTTGCAAAGTTTGCTGAAGCAGGCAGATAAGGGGGACAGTCATGCTGACTAGTGCATCATCTGCACTTGCCATCCGCGTGGAATAATCAAAAGGACGCAAAACCTGGCAGACGTCCTTCATAGTGGCCCACTCTGTGGTTGTGAAGTCTGATCGGCGCTGACTGCGACTTCTTTGCACCTGATGCAGCTGGTACTCCATAACTGCTTGCTGCTGCTCACACAACCGCTCCAACATATGTAACGTGGAATTCCACCGGGTAGGTAGGTCACATATGATACGGTGATCCGGAAGGCGGAATCGGCGCTGCAGAGCAGCAATGCGGGATCTGGCCAAGCTGGAACGCCGCAAGTGAACACCCTCTAGGCGGACCTTGTGCAGCAGGGCATCAAGATCCGGTAGTCCCTCAGAAAACTCTGCACAACCAAATTGAGCACATGTGCCAGACATGGGATGTGAGTGAGGTTGCCAAGGGCCAAAGCTGCCACCAGATTTCGGCCATTGTCACACACTACCATGCCTGGCTGGAGATTCGCTGGCAGTAACCACACATCGCTCTCCTGCTTGATGGCATTCCAGAGCTCCTGCGCTGTGTGGCTTCGATGCCCCAATGAAACTAGTTTCAAGACGGCCTGCTGACGTTTGGCCACGGCTGTGCTCATGTCGGTCATAGGTAAACGTTCACGGGTCCATGTGGAGGTGGACTGTGACGGATCCTGCAGAGAGGAATCTGAGGAACTGGTGTAAGAGGAGGAGTCGATGCGTACAGACTGGATTCCTGCAATCCTTGGAGTGGGCAGGACACGTCCTGCGCCACTCGCACGATCTGTACCTGGCTCAACAACATTAACCCAATGGGCAGTGAGGGAAACATATTGCCCCTGTCCATGCTGACTGGTCCACGCATCGGTGGTGAGGTGGACCTTGCTACTGACGGCGTTCAGTAGCGCATGTTTTATGTTTGCCTCAACATGCCTGTGCAGGGCAGGGACAGCCTGCCTGCTGAAGTAAAAGCGGCTGGGCACCTTGTACTGTGGGACTGCCAATGCCATCAAGTCACGGAAGCCTGAACGAGAGCATTTCCAGGAACAATAGTTTGGCAATGCCTGCATTCAGAGCCTGTGCTCGGGGGTGGTTGGCCGAGAATGCCCGCCTTTTCTCCCATGCCTGTACTACCGATGGCTGTAGAGTAGACTGGGAGTGTGAGGATGACTGGGAAGGTGGTGCTGTGGGTGGAATTACACTAGGTCTCTGGACAACAGTGCAGGAAGAGGCAGCACGAGATGAAGAGGTGGTAGCTGTCGCTGTTGGTTGGCCTACGTCTTCACTGTGTTTCTGTAACTCCACCGCGTGCCTGGTCCGCACATGTTTCCACATATTTGTGGTATTGAGGTTGCTGACATTTTACCTCTTTTTACTTTCTGATGACACAGCTTGCATTTGACAAAACAAATGTCATCTGCAACTGTGTCAAAAAAGGACCAGGCACTGCAAGTCTTGGGAGCGCCCTTTTTGGCTTTGGAAAGAGACAGGCTCCTAACGGGTGCCAAAGTGGAGGCTACAGGCTCCGCAGTCTTCCCCCTCCCTCTCCCTCTTTGGCCCGTAAGGGGAAGCTCTTCCTCAGAGCTGCTCCCACCACCTTCCTGTTCCTCACGCCACGATGGGTCAAGGACCTCATCATCTCCACTACCCTCTGCCACCAACTGCTCCTCCTGGGTAGTCTCGGCAGCACAGTACGCATCAGAAAGCGGCACCTGAGTTTCATCATCAGATGCGTACTGCGCTCTGGTCACCGGAGGCACTGGCCCACCTGCCTCTTCAGAGTCAGAGAGAAAAAGCTGTTGGGCATCACTGCACACTGCCTCTTCTTCCATTTCTCCAATGCTGCTTGGCTGGCCCCCTGTTTCCAAGCCAAGAGATTCAGAGAACAGAAGTAGAGACGGCTCCTGTCCTGGGCTCTCTGACTGCCTGGCCAATTTGGCAGGTGGTGAAGAGACAGATGGCTGCTCTCCAGTGCTCTGTGCCTGAGAGGATGTGGCACTAACTGAAGTCAATGCCGAGGCGTTAGCTGCCATCCACCCGACAACGGCTTCAATTTGGTCTTCACGCAGCAGCGGTGCACGGCGCTCTCCGACAAAGCTGCGCATGAAGGACTGTTCCCTGCTGAAACTGAGTGACGACGAGTCACCGGCGCCCGCAGCAGGCACAGAATCACCACGTCCTCTCCCTGCTCCTCTCCCTGCTCCGCGCCCACGCCCACGTGCCTTACTCCCTGCCCTCTTCATCTTGGTTGACAGATAAAGATAAGCAGAAAAGTACTAAGGCCTTAGCATGCTTATTCCTGAAATGCTCCTTCTAACAGGTGTAAGAAACACTAATGTTGTAAAGTGTGGACTAAACTTTATTATTTTTCAAATGTGGCCTACACAAGTGTTAAGTTGTGTTTGGTGAACTTTACTTTTTTTTTTGTGCAGATCGGGCTACAGAGCTAGTTTAAATCACACGGAGACCGTGCAGACAGCCGTAAACGGCGCTGCAAGGCCAAAAAACCCTCCTCTAGGTTATCCTATGTAGTGTTTTTCCACTATTTAGCTGGAGACGGGTGGAAAGACACTAATAGGAATTTTTTTTTTTTAATTTTAAACAGGCTGCACTATTTGAAAAAAAGGAAATTGTTTTTCAAGGTATGAGGCAGTAACGCACCCTGAGCTGAATCCAACCGGCTATGGCTGCACACAGACTACAGGGCGAGCTGCGCTCACACAGAGACCGTGCAGACAGCCGTAAACGGCGCTGCAAGGCCAAAAAACCCTCCTCTAGGTTATCCTATGTAGTGTTTTTCCACTATTTAGCTGGAGACGGGTGGAAAGACACTAATAGGAATTTTTTTAAAAAAATTTTAAACAGGCTGCACTATTTGAAAAAAAGGAAATTGTTTTTCAAGGTATGAGGCAGTAACGCACCCTGAGCTGAATCCAACCGGCTATGGCTGCACACAGACTACAGGGCGAGCTGGGCTCACACGGAGACCGTGCAGACAGCCGTAAACGGCGCTGCAAGGCCCAAAAACCCCCCTCTAGGTTATCCTATGTAGTGTTTTTCCACTATTTAGCTGGAGACGGGTGGAAAAACACTAATAGGGATTTTTTTTTTAAATTTTTAAACAGGCTGCACTATTTGAAAGAAAGGAAAATTTTTCTCAAGGTATGAGCCAGTAACGAACCCTGAGCTGAATCCAACCGGCTATGGCTGCACACAGACTACAGGGCGAGCTGGGCTCACACGGAGACCGTGCAGACAGCCGTAAACGGAGCTGCAAGGCCCAAAAACCCCCCTCTAGGTTATCCTATGTAGTGTTTTTCCACAATTTAGCTGGAGACGGGTGGAAAAACACTAATAGGAAATTTGAGAAAAAATGTGCAGCAGGCTGCACTATGAGCAAAAAAGGACAACTGTGTGAGGCAGTGTGAACCCCCCCTGAGCTGAATACAACCGGGTATATGGCTGCACACAGACTACAGAGTGAGCTGCACACACACACACAGAGACCTTGCAGAACGCTGTTAAAACAGCGCTGCAAGGCAAGAGCAAGGTGAACAGTGAAGAACACACAGCGTTTTGCTAAATTAGCCTTTGGAAAGGAAAATAAAGCAATTAGCTAGCTCAACTGGCCCTCAGTTAGAACACAGCGTCCTGTCCCTAACTGAAATCACAGCAGAGTGAGCGCAAAATGGCGGCAGCGTTTTTTATAGTGCAGAGTGACATCATTTCAGCAGCCAATCACAGCCTTGCCAGTACTTACATGCCCACCATGCTAAACAGGATGTGCCCACACTTCCAATCATTCCTCATTGGCTGCTGCGTTCTGTTTGAATTCTGGGAACTTCCGATTCCGGTATCCGATACGCGGGAAGTATCGGAATTCGGTATCGGAATTCCGATACCGCAAATATCGGCCGATACCCGATACTTGCGGTATCGGAATGCTCAACACTATACACCATTTAATGAATTAGACACAACAGCCTCCGCCAAAGATACACTGCAGTCAAAAGTGCCACTAAAGTAGCATTCATTTTCATGTACTTTCTAAGTACAATACACACCATCCCACCCAATTTTTGCGCAAAACGATTGCAACATTTCAAGTTGTTTTATGCCAAAACACATTGATGAATGAGGCTCATGTGGCTTACTCACCATCAATATTTTAGCAGTTTATTAAATCCCACATTAGTTACATCTATACTTTTCCTCCTCTTTATAATAGAAAGTTGGGATGTGATCTCCAGTCTGACAAAATGTTCAGTACATACGCTAATATATAACCTAGATGCCAGTCTATGACTTCCAGTGATGACATCTATCAAATACCTTCTGACAGCTATTAGATTTCTCACCAAACAGAAATAATGTTTAGAATATGTCCACTAGTGATGAGCGAGTATACTCGTTGCTCGGGTGGTCTCCGAGTATTTGGTAGTGTTCGGAGATTTCTGGCTGCTAGACAGCCTGAATACATGTGGGGGTTGCCAGGTTGCTAAGGAATCCTCACATGTATTCAGCCCGTCTAGCAGCTATAAATCATGCAGCTGCGTGGACAAAAACTAAATCTCTGAGCACTAACAAATACCCGGAGATCACCCGAGCGGGCTCGGGAAAACCCGAGCAACGAGTATACTCGTTCATCACTAATGTCCACATTAGAGCAAGAGATGGAGCATGTCATGCTCTCTTTTCTTATGGATTCATGCAGAATCAAAAAGAATGTACAACAACTCCAAAAAAGTTAAGACACTGTGCAAAATGTTATGAAAACAAAAATGCAATGATTAGGAAATCTCTTATTGCCACTGTTACTTACACACTTCTCAGCCAAAGACGAGGGGTGTGTCAGCAAGGGTTAATTCATCTTCTCTCACTCAATCCAGCTCTCAACCTCTATTTAGACTATAAAGTGAGCAAAAATCACACCCAGGCACATTCCACACACCCCAGTAACTAAACACACGCTGACACCACTCATTAAACATATGGGGTGATGCCTCCACAAACTATATCAATGTCTGACAAACAAAAGGTCACATACTATCTCAAAGGCTAAACATTCTTTAGAGCAAACAAGGATCAACATTTTTAAAGATTTGAATGTAAAAATATACATTGCTTACAATAAAAGATATAACAAGATAAAAATAAAACGACACACAAATATGCAAAACAGTTATAAAATAAAAAGGGATAAATAACAGAGACTTTTCCTTCTACAGTTATCTTCTGTTTCCTTGAGGGAAGGAGAAATTAACTATCAGCCCCTTAGGAAGCCCTCACATGTGAACAAATTCTTTTGTGTCACCCAGCTTTTTATAGTCCTGATCATAGGCTCATATTTCTACGATGACCCAGATTGCCCATTTAAAAGATTCTGTTTGTGACTGGACGATGGGCTAATTTATGGCCTTGCATTTCAAACATCCTGTGTCTCCACCCTCCCAACTCTCTATGCAGTGAATAGGAAATATTCTGCCCAGTTACAAACAATTTGCTAACTCCCTTTGAAGCTCCCATGTTTGAAAAATCAGTATTCTTCCAGAACCTCTCCCCATGTGGCTGAGTTCCTGCAATAAGAGTAGGCTAATGTTATCTCCTTTGTAAGCCAGTATATGGATGCAGCCTTAACTAGTTGTTTCACTGATTGATATTATAGTTTCCCTTACAATTAGGGTTGAGCGAAACGGATCGGACAAATTAAAAAATCGACGACTTTCGGCAAAGTCGGGTTTCATAAAACCCGACCAGATCCTAGTGTGGGATCGGCCATGAGGTCGGCTTTCAGCGCTATTTTTCAGCCAATGAAGGAGGACGCAGAGTGTGGGCAGCATGATGACATAGGTCTCGGTCCCCACCATCTTAGAGAAGGGAATGACAGTGATTGGCTTGCTTTCTGCAGCATCACAGGGGCTATAAAGGGGCGTGCACGCCGGCCGCCATCTTACTTCTGCCGATCTTAGCATAGAGAGAGGTTGCTGCAGCTTCATCAGAAAAAGGGATATAGTTAGGGAGGGAAGATTAACCCAGAAACTGCTTGTGCTGTAGCGATTTCCACTGTCAAACACCACCATTTTTTTGCAGGGACAAAGAGCGGCTATATTTTTGTGCATCAGCTCTGTAGCTTATTAGGCTGCCTTATAAGGCTCCCTGATAGCTGCATTGCTGTTTGCACGCTGCTGTGCAAACCAACTGCTTTTTTAAAAGCAAAAATCCTGTTGCTCCTTTCTGCACAGTTATCTTGTTTATTTGTCCACACTTTTGTGTGCAGCAGTCCTTTTTATTGCTGCCATACTTTTCCTGAGATCATTGTAGGGAGATTGAAATTGGACTACAGTCCCTGTATTTTTTCATATATCTTCCAGCCACTTTCAAAAAAAAAAAAAAAAAAAGTGGATATACTGCAGTCCTATTACTTTGTCGTATGTCAGCCAGCCACTTTCTGCCACTTAAATTGTGTTGTTATATACACTAGGCCTGAGTTTTGGTTCAGTCTCCCCAAAAAAAGTGAGATTCAAATTCTCACAAAGTGGATATACTGCAGTCCTGTTAGTTTGTCGTATGTCAGCCAGCCACTTTCTGCCACTTAGACTTAGATTGCATTGTTATGTACACTGGGCCTGAGTTTTGGTTCAGTCTCCCCCAAAAATAGTGAGATTCAAATTCTCACAAAGTGGATATACTTCAGTCCTGTTAGTTTGTCGCATATCAGCCAGCCACTTTCTGCCACTTAGATTGCGTTGTTATATACACTAGGCCTGAGTTTTGGTTTAGTCTCCCCCACAAAAAAGTGAGATTCAAATTCTCACAAAGTGGATATACTGCAGTCCTGTTAGTTTGTCGTATGTCAGCCAGCCACTTTCTGCCACTTAGACTTAGATTGCATTGTTATGTACACTGGGCCTGAGTTTTGGTTCAGTCTCCCCCAAAAATAGTGAGATTCAAATTCTCACAAAGTGGATATACTTCAGTCCTGTTAGTTTGTCGCATATCAGCCAGCCACTTTCTGCCACTTAGATTGCGTTGTTATATACACTAGGCCTGAGTTTTGGTTTAGTCTCCCCCACAAAAAAGTGAGATTAAAATTCTCACAAAGTGGATATACTGCAGTCCTGTTAGTTTGTCGTATGTCAGCAAGCCACTTTCTGCCACTTACATTGTGTTGTTTTATGCACAGGGCCTGAGTTTTGGTTCAGTTCAGTTAATGAAGGTCATTTGCCTTTGATTACTGGGCATCTAAAATAAACACCTGGCCTGAATTGACAGAATATGCACTACAGGAGCTCGCTTGCCCAGCTGCTAGTGTGCTATCAGAAAGAGTCTTCAGTGCTGCTGGTTCAATACTGATTGAAAAACGGACACGTCTGGCTACCCAGAATGTTGATGATCTAACCTTCATTAAAATTAACCAATCATGGATTTCAAATTATTTTGCCCCACCTTCCCCTGCTGACACGTAGCTTGCCGGAAAAATGTCTTGCTTTTGGCCTCCTCTTACTGACTTCTCCAATTCCTCCATTTGCAGCTACTGAATGTCCACCATAGGCCATTTTTATACCACCCTAAATGGGCTGACTCCCCCCACAGGGCCGTGGTCACCACCTGGCGCAAGCAACCATGTGAGTGCCGTTTGCCTGGACAGGTGGGTGTGCCCACTCTTGGGTGACGGCACTGACACAGGGTCCCTCATAGTACAATGAAGTGTCTCTGACAGTGGTGGTGCACAACCAATGTCAGACACACCATCGTAATATGAGGGGCCCTGTGCCAGTACCGCCGCCCATGAGAGAGTGTTCCCCCCAGCTCAAACAGTGCTCTACCACTTGCAATACTTACCTCTCCCTGCTCCACCACTGTGTAGTCTGTGTTGTTAAATCCTTCAATGGCACTGCCAATACAAATTTGCTGAGATGATAGATGATAGTTAAAATATACAGGGGCCCTGGCCTCCATTTAGACCAGTTATTACTGCATTTAGCCTACTTTATTATTTGGGCCTACTAACTGTGTCTGCCACTCATTACAGTTGTCCTCCACTGAACAAAGCAATGCCGCCCGTTTAGTCCTTTTACCAATTTTGAAATGCATTTAGCCTACTTTATTATTTGTGCCTACTAACTGTGTCTGCCACTCATTACAGTTGTCCTCCACTGAACAAAGCAATGCCGCCCGTTTAGTCCTGTTACCAATTTTGAAATGCATTTAGCCTACTTTATTATTTGTGCCTACTAACTGTGTCTGCCACTCATTACAGTTGTCCTCCACTGAACAAAGCAATGCCGCCTGTTTAGTCCTGTTACCAATTTTGAACTGCATTTAGCCTACTTTATTATTTGGGCCTATATCTGTGTTTCCTCCTCATCCCGCCCATTACCCAGCCACTGCTAGATGAGTCTGCTGGTACATTGACCCAGACCACTACATTCCCCTTGCACTCTACACAGCCAGAATCTGACCCTGCTGAAAGTCAGGTTCCCCTTCCCGCATACTATACCACCTTACACGTGGGCAAAGAGGAAGGTGCAGATGAAAGTGCAGGTTCCTTCATCAGATGGGGGCATACTCGTTGGCGATGTTACTGGCACAGAGCCCCTCATAGTACGCAAAAGTGTCTCTGCCAGTGGGAGGCGCCACCCGCCGTCAAACACACCGCCGAACTATGAGGGGCCCTGTGCCAGTGCCAACGAGTGGGCCCTCCCTGCTTGCTCAGGATCACAGCACTTGCAAAGTTGAAATACCTCTCCCTGCTCCACCACCGTGACGTATTCCGCATTTCCTGGGCCCACGAAAATCTTGAGCCAGCCCTACCCCCCCAAAACTTTAGCCAAATGACCCCCAGTTTTCAATGCCTAACTATTATTATAAAGTAAATTAAGATTGACAAACTTAAGTAATAAGAATTGATGTTTTTGGCATTAAAATGGGCACTGTAGGTGTTTTCCTGTCCTCTACTCACTGCCGACTTTGATTCCCCATTGACTTGCATTGGGTTTCGTGTTTCAGTCAGCCCCCGACTTTTTGCAATAATCGGCCGATTTCACCCGACCCGACTTTTGACAAAGTCGGGTTTCGCGAAACCCGACTCGATCCGAAAAAAGTTAAAGTCGCTCAACTCTACTTACAATTATAGATTTCATTCGCAGCCACATCTTATTCACAACAAAACATAGAGCACGGATCAGACGGTGAAAGCTGGATATGTTTCCATTTCATTTAAAAATAAAAACCTCATTTAGAAATTGATGGCAGCAACACGTCTCAGAAAAGTTGGGCCATGGTTATCAAAAGTCTGGAAAAGTGTTGCACAGTATTACAATTTTTATATATTATAAGCTATTGTAGCCACATAACAAATTCATATACACAAATCCATAATACAGCCATGCACATGGGGATTTACATAAACCATTGCAGAAATGCAGTAATAGTCAAAATTTTAGCTGTATTGTAGTACAGATCTTTACTGTTCCATTGACCAATGTATTCTGTTAGAGAAACATATGATCACGGAGCCCGGAGCCGAACAGGAGTCCTATGCTCAGAGGGCTATACAGATCTATTAAGGAACATTGCATTGTACAGTTGCTCGGGAACATGTTTTACAGATTTTCTTTTTTTCTGTCTAGAGACCAGATAAAAGAAAATATCAAATGAACATTTAGAGTCATCACATCCAGACCTGTTCTTTACAGAGGAGCTACCAAATGTCTATTCAGTCTGCTGCTTCCCTTCAGGGATCTGAAGAACATCTCTATTTAGCGACACTAAAATAACAAATGTAAAGAGCACACATTTTGGTTCACTCTACAATCTGTATAAATCTAGCTTAATATTTGTCTTTTAAGAACCAAGGCTGTGTTTAGGTTTAAGAAAATTCTGTGCAAGATTATTTTGGCAACCCGTGGCATACTAATGTAATTTAATAAAAGTGAAACCGTTTTACTAGTATAACCATGTAATAGTGTTACATAGCATACTTGGATATAACAATGTTATTTACTGTACTCACAAATAATTCTGCTACTTATTGTATGCAAATATAAAGCAAGGAAAACTCACTGCCATGTTCCTGGAACCAATCCATGACTACACAACTCTTGAGCTATGGTGCTTTGTCCTGCGAAGTGTCCTTCTGCCAAAGTATATACAGCTACCATGAAGGGATAAGTTGGTCAGCCGCAATGCTTAGGAAAGCCATACCATCCATTCACAAGTATCAGAGAACCCAGGAGGTCACTGTCACTCCACGTACAGCTGAAATATTTGCACCTGACAGGAAGAGTTCATCAA
Organism: Ranitomeya imitator; assembly: GCF_032444005.1. Taxonomy (NCBI): domain Eukaryota; kingdom Metazoa; phylum Chordata; class Amphibia; order Anura; family Dendrobatidae; genus Ranitomeya; species Ranitomeya imitator. Next base: position 322,161,396 of record NC_091286.1, on the reverse strand, counting down.
TTCTGACCAATCAGCATGGTGCAAAAATCAAAAATTTAGAAGAAAAAAAAAACTAAAATCTAGATTCATCTGACCAGGCAATATTTCGCCATTACTCGGTGATCTAATCTGTGTATTCTTTTGCCCAATGGTGTCTTGCATATTTCCTTCAGACAGCAATGGCACTCAAACTGGTTGTGTGCTGTTATAGCCCATCAATGAAAAGAACTCTGGAAAGCCTGAGTTGTGTTTAACTGCTGTTTCTTCACTGCGTCCCACCTGTTCCTCCTCTTGCCCCTTTTATTGACAAGTTGTTGTAAAATATCTTTCCTTCATCATACTACTCTAAAAATGCTCTTAACACTGTTACCTGAGAAAACCCCAAAAGTTTGTCAGTTTTCGAAATATTATCAAGCATTACTGTTTGTAAGCTCTACTCTCCTAAGTCATCTACATGGGCATGTAAGTCACAGAAAGCTGAATAAAAAGATACCTTGATAGCTATGATTAGGGTTGAGCGAAACGGGTCGAACATTTTCAAAAGTCGCCGACTTTTGACAAAGTCGGGTTTCATGAAACCCGATCCGACCCCTGTGCGGGGTCGGCCATGCGGTACGCGACTTTCGCGCCAAAGTCGCGTTTCAATGACGCGAAAAGCGCCATTTCTCAGCCAATGAAGGTAAACGCAGAGTGTGGGCAGCGTGATGACATAGGTCCTGGTCCCCACCATCTTAGAGAAGGGCATTGCAGTGATTGGCTTGCTGTCCGCGGCGTCACAGGGGCTATAAAGGGGCGTTCCCGCCGACCGCCATGTTACTGCTGCTGATCTGAGCCTAGGGAGAGGTTGCTGCCGCTTCGTCAGAAGCAGGGATAGCGTTAGGCAGGGTCCATTAACCACCAAACTGCTTGTGCTGTAGCGATTTCCACTGCCCAACACCACCTTCGGTGTGCAGGGACAGTGGAAGCTACATTTTTTTTTTTTTTCCCTCAGCGCTGTAGCTCATTGGGCTGCCCTAGAAGGCTCCCTGATAGCTGCATTGCTGTGTGTACGCCGCTGTGCAAACCAACTGCTTTTTTCAAAGCACAAATCCTCTTGTTCCTTCCTTTCTGCACAGCTATCTTGTTTGTTTGTCCACACTTTTTATTTAATTTGTGCATCAGTCCACTCCTTATTGCTGCCTGCCATACCTGGCTGAGATTACTGCAGGGAGATAGTAATTGAAGGACAGTTCCTTTTTTTTTTTTTTGTGGGAGATTAAGATTGGCATTTCTGCTAGAGTGCCATCCCTGTCTGTGTCATCTCTCACTCAGTGGGCCATAGAAAGCCTATTTATTTTTTTGCTTGATTGGGTTCTAAAATCTACCTGAAAAAATCACTACATCAATCAGTGGGAGAAAAATATTGGCCTCAGGGCTTGTGTGCCACTCCTTACTCCTGTGTGTGCCATCTCTCAGTGGGCCATAGAAAGCCTATTTATTTTTTTGCTTGATTTGGGTTCCAAAATCTACCTGAAAAAATCAATAAATCAATCAGTGGGAGTTTAATATTGGCCTTTGGGCTTGTGTGCCAGTCCTAAGCGTGCCATCTCTCTCTCTCAGATAGTGGGCCATAGAAAGCCTATTTATTATTTTTTTTATTGGGTTTATAAATTTTCCCTGGAAAAAAAAAAAAAAGTGGGAGATTAATATTGGCCTCTGGGCTTGTGTGCCAGTCCTGAGCGTGCCATCTCTCTCACAAATAGTGGGCCATAGAAAGCCTATTTATTTTTTTGGTTGATTTGGGTTCTAAATTCTACCTGAAAAAATCAATAAATCAATCAGTGGGAGATAAATATTGGCCTCTGGGCTTGTGTGCCACTCCTGACTCCTGTGTGCGTCCTCTCTCACTCAGTGGGCCCTAGAAAGCCTATTTTTTGTTTTATTTGTTTTCTAAATTCTCCCTGAAAAAATCATTTTATTTTATTTGGTTTCTAAATTCTTCCTGAAAAAATCATTTTATTCTATTATTTTTTTTTCCTAAAGTCTCCCTGAAAAAAACAAAAAAACAAATCAGTGGGAGATTAATATTGCCCTTTCTGCTTGTGTGCCAGTCTTGACTCCTGGGTGTGCCATCTCTCTCTCCAATTGTGGGCCATAGAAAGCCTATTAATTTTTTTGCTTGATTTGGGTTCCAAAATCTACCTGAAAAAATTACTTAATCAATCAGTGGGAGATAAATATTGGCCTCTGGGCTTGTGTGCCACTCCTGACTCCTGTGTGCGTCCTCTCTCACTCAGTGGGCCCTAGAAAGCCTATTTTTTGTTTTATTTGTTTTCTAAATTCTCCCTGAAAAAATCATTTTATTTTATTTGGTTTCTAAATTATTCCTGAAAAAAATCATTTTTTTTGTATTTTTTTTTTCTAAAGTCTCCCTGAAAAAAAAAAAAAAATCAAATCAGTGGGAGATTAATATTGCCCTTTCTGCTTGTGTGCCAGTCTTGACTCCTGGGTGTGCCATCTCTCTCTCTCCAATTGTGGGCCATAGAAAGCCTATTAATTTTTTTGCTTGATTTGGGTTCCAAAATCTACCTGAAAAAATCACTAAATCAATCAGTGGGAGATAAATATTGGCCTCTGGGCTTGTGTGCCACTCCTGACTCCTGTGTGCGTCCTCTCTCACTCAGTGGGCCCTACAAAGCCTATTTTTTTTTATTTGTTTTCTAAATTCTCCCTGAAACAATCATTTTATTTTATTTTGTTTCTAAATTCTTCCTGAAAAATTCATTTTTTTGTATTTTTTTTTCTAAAGTCTCCCTGAAAAAAAAAAAAAAAAATCAAATCAGTGGGAGATTAATATTGCCCTTTCTGCTTGTGTGCCAGTCTTGACTCCTGGGTGTGCCATCTCTCTCTCTCCAATTGTGGGCCATAGAAAGCCTATTAATTTTTTTGCTTGATTTGGGTTCCAAAATCTACCTGAAAAAATCACTAAATCAATCAGTGGGAGATAAATATTGGCCTCTGGGCTTGTGTGCCACTCCTGACTCCTGTGTGCGTCCTCTCTCACTCACTGGGCCCTAGAAAGGCTATTTTATGTTTTATTTGTTTTCCAAATTCTCCCTGAAAAAATCATTTCATTTTATTTGGTTTATAAATTCTTCCTTAAAAAATCATTTTTTTTTTTTTTTTTTCTAAAGTCTCCTTTTTAAAAAAAAAAACACAAATCAGTGGGAGATTAATATTTACATTTGCGCTTCAGTGACAGTCCTGCGTGTGTGGCATCTCTCTCATTTGTTGCCACCAACAACAGAGTGTGTAACATTGTGCCTGATTTTCGTTGTGGTCTCACCCACCTGTAAAGGGGTAGCTAAATCATACTGAAGTTATAGCTCACCGTGTAAGTTGTGTGACTGCAACAAATACCGTTAGTTTGGTAACGTTTTTAAAACAATGAGGAAGTCTGGTGGAAGAGGTCGTGGCCGGGGGCGTTCATTGTCAGCTGGTAATGAGGGTAGTGGTAGTGGTGGAGCATCAGGTGGTCGTGGGAAAAAAAATATTGCACCTAAGTCTGGAGCTGTGGAGCCAGGTTCGTCGTCTGGCTACACAAGGCCTCGAACGCTCCCTTTTCTGGGAGTAGGAAAACCGCTTTTAAAGCCGTAGCAGCAAGAGCAAGTTTTGGCTTATCTTGCTGACTCAGCCTCTAGCTCTTTTGCCTCCTCTCGTGAAACTGGTAAATGTAAAAGCAGCGCGTCGTTAGTGGATGTTCACGGTCAGGGACAAGTCGCTTCCTTGTCCTCTTCAGCAAAAACAACAACAGAGAAGAATGCAGCAGGCGACACAACGGGTTCCTCCATGGAACTCTTTACACATACCGTCCCTGGCTTAGAAAGTGAAGCAGTTAACAGTCCATGCCCATTACAAGTTGAATCTGACATGGAGTGCACTGATGCACAGCCACAGCCAGACTACTATGCTGGTCCTTTGACTCAGACCACAACATTGCCCTCGCAGGGTGCTGATCAAGAATCAGACCCTGATGAGACTATGTTGCCCCATCACGAACGCTATACCACCGACCGACAAGGTGACACAGACGAAGTTGCACACGAGCTACAAGAAGAGGTAATAGATGACCCAGTTCTTGACCCCGATTGGCAGCCATTGGGGGAACAGGGTGCAGGCGGCAGCAGTTCTGAAGCGGAGGAGGAGGGGAAGCAGCAGGCATCAACATCGCAACAGGTTCCATCTGCCGGGCCCGTATCTTGCCCAAAACGCGTGGCAAAGTCAAAACCTGTTGGAGGACAGCGTGGCCATCCGGTTAAAGCTCAGTCTGCAATGCCTGAAAAGGTATCCGATGCTAGAAAGAGTGCAGTCTGGCATTTTTTTAAACAACATCCAATTGATCAGCGCAAAGTCATCTGTCAAAAATGTTCAACTACCTTAAGCAGAGGGCAGAATCTGAAAAGTCTCAATACAAGTTGCATGCATAGACATTTAACCACCATGCATTTGCAAGCTTGGACTAACTACCAAACGTCCCTTAACCCCTTTACCCCCAAGGGTGGTTTGCACGTTAATGACCGGGCCAATTTTTACAATTCTGACCACTGTCCCTTTATGAGGTTATAACTCTGGAACGCTTCAATGGATCCTGGTGATTCTGACATTGTTTTCTCGTGACATATTGTACTTCATGACAATGGTAAAAATTATTTGATAATACCTGCGTTTATTTGTGAAAAAAACGGAAATTTGGCGAAAATTATGAAAATTTCGCAATTTTCCAACTTTGAATTTTTATGCAATTAAATCACAGAGATATGTCACACAAAGTACTTAATAAGTAACATTTCCCACATGTCTACTTTACATCAGCACAATTTTGGAACCAAAATTTTTTTTTGTTAGGGAGTTATAAGGGTTAAAATTTGACCAGCAATTTCTCATTTCTACAACACCATTTTATTTTAGGGACCACATCTCATTTGAAGTCATTTTGAGGGGTCTATATGATAGAAAATACCCAAGTGTGACACCATTCTAAAAACTACACCCCTCAAGGTGCTCAAAACCATATTCAAGAAGTTTATTAACCCTTCTGGTGCTTCACAGGAATTTTTTGAATGTTTAAATAAAAATGAACATTTAACTTTTTTTCACAAAAAATTTAATTCAGCTCCAATTTGTTTTATTTTACCAAGCGTAACAGGAGAAAATGGACCCCAAACATTGTTGTACAATTTGTCCTGAGTATGCCAATACCCCACATGTGGGGGTAAACCACTGTTTGGGCGCATGGCAGAGCTCGGAAGCGAAGGAGTGCCATTTGACTTTTCAATGCAAAATTGACTGGAATTGAGATGGGACGCCATGTTTCGTTTGGAGAACCCCTGATGTGGCTAAACATTGAAACCCCCCACAAGTGACACCATTTTGGAAAGTAGACCCCCTAAGGAACTTATCTAGAGGTGTGGTGAGCACTTTGACCCAACAAGTGCTTCACAGAAGTTTATAATGTAGAACCGTAAAAATAAAAAATCATATTTTTTCACAAAAATTATCTTTTTGCCCCCAATTTTTTATTTTCCCAAGGGTAAGAGAAGAAATTGGACCCCAAAAGTTGTTGTACAATTTGTCCTGAGTACGCTGATAGCCCATATGTGGGGGTAAACCACTGTTTGGGCGGATGGGAGAGCTCGGAAGGGAAGGAGCGCCGTTTGACTTTTCAATGTAAAAAATTGACAGGAATTGAGATGGGACGTCATGTTGCGTTTGAAGAGCCACTGATGTGCCTAAACATTGAAACCCCCCACAAGTGACACCATTTTGGAAAGTAGACCCCCTAAGGAACTTATCTAGAGGTGTGGTGAGCACTTTGACCCACCAAGTGCTTCACAGAAGTTTATAATGTAGAACCGTAAAAATAAAAAATCATATTTTTTCACAAAGATTATATTTTTGCCCCCAATTTTTTATTTTCCCAAGGGTAAGAGAAGAAATTGGACCCCAAAAGTTGTTGTACAATTTGTCCTGAGTGCGCTGATACCCCATATGTGGGGGTAAACCACTGTTTGGGTGGATGGGAGAGCTCGGAAGGGAAGGAGCGCTGTTTGACTTTTCAAAGCAAAATTGACAGGAATTGAGATGGGACGCCATGTTGCGTTTGAAGAGCCACTGATGTGCCTAAACATTGAAACCCCCCCACAAATGACACCATTTTGGAAAGTAGACCCCCTAAGGAACTTATCTAGAGGTGTGGTGAGCACTTTGACCCACCAAGTGCTTCACAGAAGTTTATAATGCAGAGCCGTAAAAATAAAACAAAATTTTTTTCCCACAAAAATTATTTTTTTAGCCCCCAGTTTTGTATTTTCCTGAGGGTAACAGGAGAAATTGGACCCCAAAATTTGTTGCCCAATTTGTCCTGAGTGCGATGATACACCATATGTGGGGGGAACCACTGTTTGGGCACATGGGAGGGCTCAGAAGGGAAGGAGTGCCATTTGAATGCAGACTTAGATGGAATGGTCTGCAGGTGTCACATTGCGTTTGCAGAGCCCCTAATGTACCTAAACAGTAGAAACCCCCCACAAGTGACACCATTTTGGAAAGTAGACCCCCTTAGGAACTTATCTAGATGTGTGCTGAGCGCTTTGACCCACCAAGGGCTTCACAGAAGTTTATAATGGAGAGCCGTAAAAATAAAACAAAAATTTTTTCCCACAAAAATTATTTTTTTAGCCCCCAGTTTTGTATTTTCCTGAGGGTAACAGGAGAAATTGGACCCCAAAATTTGTTGCCCAATTTGTCCTGAGTGCGATGATACACCATATGTGGGGGGAACCACTGTTTGGGCACATGGGAGGGCTCAGAAGGGAAGGAGTGCCATTTGAATGCAGACTTAGATGGAATGGTCTGCAGGTGTCACATTGCATTTGCAGAGCCCCTAATGTACCTAAACAGTAGAAACCTCCCACAAGTGACACCATTTTGGAAACTAGACCCCCTAAGGAACTCATCTAGATGTGTTGTGATAGCTTTGAACCCCCAAGTGTTTCACTACAGTTTGTAACGCAGAGCCGTGAAAATTAAAAAAAAAAATCTTTGCCCCCAAAATTATTTTTTAGCCCCCAGTTTTGTATTTTCCCGAGGGTAAGAGGAGAAATTGAGTACGCTGATACCCCGTATGTTGGGGGAAACCAACGTTTGAGCGCATGGCAGAGCTCGGAAGGGAAGGAGCGCCATTTGGAATGCAGACTTAGATTGAATGGTTTGCAGAACCCCTAATGTACCTAAACAGTAGAAACCCCCCACAAGTGACCCCATATTGGAAACTAGACCCCCCAGGGAACTAATCTAGATGTGTTGTGAGAACTTTGAACCCCCAAATGTTTCACTACAGTTTATAACGCAGAGCCGTGAAAATAAAAAATCTTTTTTTTCCCACAAAAAATATGTTTTAGCCCCGAGTTTTGTATTTTCCCAAGGGTAGCAGGAGAAATTGGACCCCAAAAGTTGTTGTCCTATTTGTCCTGAGTACGCTGATACCCCATATGTTGGGGTAAACCCCTGTTTGGGCACACGGGAGAGCTCGGAAGGGAAGAAGCACTGTTTTACTTTTTCAACGCAGAATTGGCTGGAATTGAGATCGGACGCCATGTCGCGTTTGGAGAGCCCCTGATGTGACTAAACAGTGGAAACCCCCCAATTATAACTGAAACCCTAATCCAAACACATCCCTAACCCTAATCCCAACAGTAACCCTAACCACACCTCTAACCCTGACACACCCCTAACCCTAATCCCAACCCTATTCCCAACCGTAAATGTAATCTAAACCCTAACTGTAACTTTAGCCCCAACCCAAACTGTAGCCCTAGCCCTAACCCTAGCCCTAACCCTAATCCAAACCCTAGCCCTAACCCTAGCCCTAACCCTAACCCTAACCCTAGCCCTAGCCCTAGCCCTAACCCTAGCCCTAACCCTAGCCCTAACCCTAACCCTAGCCCTAACCCTAGCCCTAACCCTAACCCTAACCCTAGCCCTAACCCTAGCCCTAACCCTAGCCCTAACCCTAACCCTAGCCCTAACCCTAGCCCTAACCCTAGCCCTAACTCTAACCCTAGCCCTAATGGGAAAATGGAAATAAATACATTTTTTTAATTTTTCCCTAACTAAGGGGGTGATGAAGGGGGGTTTGATTTACTTTTATAGCGGGTTTTTTAGCGGATTTTTATGATTGGCAGCCGTCACACACTGAAAGACGCTTTTTATTGCAAAAAATATTTTTTGCATTACCACATTTTGAGAGCTATAATTTTTCTATATTTTGGTCCACAGAGTCATGTGAGGTCTTGTTTTTTGCGGGACGAGTTGATGTTTTTATTGGTAACATTTTCGGGCACGTGACATTTTTTGCTTTTTATTCCGATTTTTGTGAGGCAGAATGACCAAAAACCAGCTATTCATGAATTTCTTTTGGGGGAGGTGTTTATACCGTTCCGCGTTTGGTAAAATTGATGAAGCAGTTTTATTCTTCGGGTCAGTACGATTACAGCGACACCTCATTTATATCATTTTTTTATGTTTTGGCGCTTTTATACGATAAAAACTATTTTATAGAAAAAATAATTATTTTTGCATCGTTTTATTCTCAGGACTATAACTTTTTTATTTTTTTGCTGATGATGCTGTATGGCAGCTCGTTTTTTGCGGGACAAGATGTTGTTTTCAGCGGTACCATGGTTAGTTATATCTGTCTTTTTGATCGCGTGTTATTCCACTTTTTGTTCGGCGGTATGATAATAAAGCGTTGTTTTTTGCCTCGTTTTTTTTTTTTTTTTCTTACGGTGTTTACTGAAGGGGTTAACTAGTGGGCCAGTTTTATAGGTCGGGCCGTTACGGACGCGGCGATACTAAATATGTGTACTTTTATTGTTTTTTTTTTATTATTTAGATAAAGAAATGTATTTATGGGAATAATATTTTTTTTTTTTTTCATTATTTTGGAATATTTTTTTTTATTTTTTTTTACACATTTGAAATTTTTTTTTTTTACTTTTTTACTTTGTCCCAGGGGGGGACATCACAGATCAGTGATCTGACAGTTTGCACAGCACTCTGTCAGATCACTGATCTGACATGCAGCGCTGCAGCCTTCACAGTGCCTGCTCTGAGCAGGCTCTGTGAAGCCACCTCCCTCCCTGCAGGACCCGGATCCGCGGCCATCTTGGATCCGGGGCTGGAGGGAGCAGGGAGGGAGGTGAGACCCTCGCAGCAACGCGATCACATCGCGTTGCTGCGGGGGGCTCAGGGAAGCCCGCAGGGAGCCCCCTCCCTGCGCGGTGCTTCCCTGTACCGCCGGCACATCGCGATCATCTTTGATCGCGGTGTGCCGGGGGTTAATGTGCCGGGGGCGGTCCGTGACCGCTCCTGGCACATAGTGCCAGATGTCAGCTGCGATAAACAGCTGACACCCGGCCGCGATCGGCGGCGCTCCCCCCGTGAGCGCTGCCGATTGCATATGACGTACTATTGCGTCCTTGGGAAGTAAAGCCCACCCCACATGGACGCAATAGTACGTCTAATGGCAGAAAGGGGTTAAGGTTGTAGCACCCTCGGCCAATGAAGCTAGTCATCAACGCAACATCCCTTCCGGCAGTGTAGGGCCACCATTTTCTGCACCACCTGCAGTATCTGTGCAGGTTTCTTTGCCAGGCCAAAGAAGTCAGGGTCAGGGAATCACCAGTTTCGTAGTAGGAAACACTGCATCTAGGGCACCGGCGGCAACAATACCATCTCCCACCGTCTCTCAGTCTGCCATGTCCACCGGCACCCCCGCTAGTTCCACGATCTCCAGCTCTCCAGTCCAGCTCACCCTACATGAGACTATGGTTAGAAAAAGGAAGTACTTAGCCTCGCATCCGCGTACACAGGGTTTGAACGCCCACATAGCTAGACTAATCTCGTTAGAGATGATGCCCTACCGGTTAGTTGAAAGCGAAGCTTTCAAAGCCCTGATGGACTACGCTGTACCACGCTACGAGCTAGCCAGTCGACACTTTTTTTCCAGAAAAGCCATCCCAGCCCTCCACCAGCATGTTAAAGAGCGCATCGTCCATGCACTCAGGCAATCTGTGAGCACAAAGGTGCACCTGACAACAGATGCATGGACCAGTAGGCATGGCCAGGGACGTTACGTGTCCATCACGGCACACTGGGTAAATGTGGTGGATGCAGGGTCCACAGGGGACAGCAAGTTTGGGACAGTTCTGCCTAGCCCACGGTCTAGGAAACAGTTGGCTGTAGCCATTCGCACCCCCTCCTCCTCCTCCTCGTCCTCCTGCAGAAGCGAGACCTCGTCCACAGACCGCAGTCGCACAACCACTCCATCCGCAGCTGCCACTGTTGCACACCAGGTCTCCCATTATGGGGCAGCTACTGGCAAACGTCAGCAGGCTGTATTGGCTATGAAGTGTTTGGGCGACAACAGACACACCGCTGAAGTTCTGTCCGAGTTCTTGCAGAAAGAAACGCAGTCGTGGCTGGGCACTGTAGATCTTGAGGCAGGCAAGGTAGTGAGTGATAACGGAAGGAATTTCATGGCTGCCATCTCCATTTCCCAACTGAAACACATTCCTTGCCTGGCTCACACCTTAAACCTGGTGGTGCAGTGCTTCCTGAAAAGTTATCCGGGGTTATCCGGCCTGCTCCTCAAGGTGCGTGGACTTTGCTCACATATCCGCCGTTCGCCCGTACACTCCAGCCGTATGCAGACCTATCAGCGTTCTTTGAACCTTCCCCAGCATCGCCTAATCATAGACGTTGCAACAAGGTGGAACTCAACACTGCACATGCTTCAGAGACTGTGCGAACAGAGGCGGGCTGTTATGTTTTTGTGGGAGGATACACATACACGGGCAGGCAGTAGGATGGCAGACATGGAGTTGTCAGGTGTGCAGTGGTCGAAGATTCAAGACATGTGTCAAGTCCTTCAGTGTTTTGAGGAATGCACACGGCTGGTTAGTGCAGACAACGCCATAATAAGCATGAGCATCCCCCTAATGCGTCTGCTGATGCAAAGTTTGACGCACATAAAGGATCAGGCGTCTGCAGCTGAGGAAGAGGAAAGCCTTGATGACAGTCAGCCATTGTCTGGCCAGGGCAGTGTACAGGACGAGGTAGCGGGCGAAGAGGAGGAGGAGGACGAGGAGGATGATGGGGATGATTATATTTTTAATGAGGAAGCTTTTCCGGGGCCAGTGGAAATTGTTGGCGCGGCAAGGCCGGGTTCTGGTTTTTGGAGGGACACAAGTGACGTGGATTTGCCTGAAACTGCCCCTCAACCAAGCACAACCACATATTTGAGAACTGGAACTTTGGCCCACATGGCGGATTATGCCTTACGTATCCTCAAAAGGGACACACGCATAACAAAAATGATGAACGATGACGATTACTGGTTGGCCTGCCTCCTTGATCCTCGCTATAAAGGCAAATTGCAAAATATAATGCCACATGAGAACTTGGAACTAATATTAGCAACCAAACAATCAACTCTTGTTGACCGTTTGCTTCTGGCATTCCCTGCACACAGCGCCCGTGATCGTTCTAACACGAGCTGCAGGGGCCAGCAGACCAGAGGTGTTAGAGGGGCAGAAATCAGAAGTGTCGTTGGCCAGAGGGGTTTTCTGACCAGGTTGTGGAGTGATTTTGCTATGACCGCAGACAGGACAGGTACTGCAGCATCAATTCAAAGTGACAGGAGACAACATTTGTCCAGTATGGTTACTAACTATTTTTCATCCCTTATCGACGTTCTCCCTCAACCGTCATTCCCATTTGATTACTGGGCATCAAAATTAGACACCTGGCCAGAATTGGCAGAATATGCATTGCAGGAGCTTGCTTGCCCAGCAGCTAGTGTCCCATCAGAAAGAGTATTCAGTGCTGCAGGTTCAATACTAACAGAAAAAAGGACTCGTCTGGCTACCCAAAATGTAGATGATCTAACCTTCATTAAAATGAACCACAACTGGATTTCGAAATCTTTTGCCCCACCTTGCCCGGCTGACACCTAGCTTTCCTATGTAAAGGTCTTGCCTGTGGACTATTCTGAACGACTTTTCCAATCTCGTAATTTGCAGCACCTGATTGTCCAGCATCCGACATGTTAACACCTCCCTAAATGGCCAAAGTCCCCACACGGGGCCGTGGTATCGCCACTTGGCGCCAGCACCCGTGAGAGTACTGTTTGTCTGAAGAGGTAGGTGTGCCCGCTTTTGGTCGACGGCACTGCCACTAGGTCCCTCATAGTACAATAAAGTGTCTGGCGGTGGTGGTGCGCACCCAACGTCAGACACACCGTTGTAATATGAGGGGCCCTGGGCCTGTAGCGCCGGCCACAAGACAGTCCCCCCCCCAGGTCAAACAGTGCTCTACCACTTGCAAAATTTTCTCTCACAGCTCCACCAATGTTTAGTCTATGCGCTGACATCCTTCATTGCCTGGCACTGTCAATACCATTGTATTGACATTTTTCTTATGTTAGGCCTTCGAAGCCTGTCTGCGGTCACTCCATCCACTAGGCCTCCACTTACCTGTCTACTGCTGCCCGGGTTCCCCTGGAACCAATTTTAAATTGCCTACAGCCAGCCCAATTTATTATGTTAGGGCTTCGAAGCCTGTCTGCGGTCCCTCCTTCCACTAGGCCTCCACTGATCTGTCTACTGCTGCCCGGGTTCCCCTGGAACCAATTTTAAATTGCCTACAGCCAGCCCAATTTATTATGTTAGGGCTTCGAAGCCTGTCTGCGGTCCCTCCTTCCACTAGGCCTCCACTGACCTGTCTACTGCTGCCCGGGTTCCCCTGGAACCAATTTTAAATTGCCTACAGCCAGCCCAATTTATTATGTTAGGGCATCGAAGCCTGTCAGCGGTCCCTCCTTCCACTAGGCCTCCAGTGACCTGTCTACTGCTGCCCGGGTTCCCCTGGAACCAATTTTAAATTGCCTACAGCCAGCCCAATTTATTATGTTAGGGCTTCGAAGCCTGTCTGCGGTCCCTCCTTCCACTAGGCCTCCACTGACCTGTCTACTGCTGCCCGGGTTCCCCTGGAACCAATTTTAAATTGCCTACAGCCAGCCCAATTTATTATGTTAGGGCTTCGAAGCCTGTCTGCGGTCCCTCCTTCCACTAGGCCTCCACTGACCTGTCTACTGCTGCCCGGGTTCCCCTGGAACCAATTTTAAATTGCCTACAGCCAGCCCAATTTATTATGTTAGGGCTTCGAAGCCTGTCTGCGGTCCCTCCTTCCACTAGGCCTCCACTGACCTGTCTACTGCTGCCCGGGTTCCCCTGGAACCAATTTTAAATTGCCTACAGCCAGCCCAATTTATTATGTTAGGGCTTCGAAGCCTGTCTGCGGTCCCTCCTTCCACTAGGCCTCCACTGACCTGTCTACTGCTGCCCGGGTTCCCCTGGAACCAATTTTAAATTGCCTACAGCCAGCCCAATTTATTATGTTAGGGCTTCGAAGCCTGTCTGCGGTCCCTCCTTCCACTAGGCCTCCACTGACCTGTCTACTGCCGCCCGTGTTCCCCTGGAACCAATTGTAAATTGCCTACAGCCAGGCCAATTTGTTATGTTAGGGCTTCGAAGCCTGTCTGCGGTCCCTCCTTCCACTAGGCCTCCACTGACCTGTGTACTGCTGCCCGTGTACCCCTTGAACCAACATCAGAAAATATAAAAATAAGTATTTTGCTTATTAAAAAGAAAATACTGGAGAGATATCAAATGCAGACATTTTAACATTAAAAACAAACACATACAACAAAAATCTGGTACAGTACTAAAAATGGCCACCAGCTACAATAACTTTCTCCTGCAAGTAGTTAACTGAAAGTTTTTTTCAATTTAAAACACAGATATGGCATCCACCGAGTGTTGTCCTGTCGCGTCTTCTTTATATTATTGCCAAGAAGATGCAAAACAATGAAAATAATAAAATCATTATTTACCAAAAAAATAGAGTAAGTCAAAACCACATTGCAAATAAACATTCACTACAAATAAAGAAGCAGGGCGCGTCCGAGGGTGAGTATATACCTAATAAGAATATAATCACCCTCGGACGCGCCCTGCTTCTTTCCGACAGCCTTCCTTCCTAAGAATCAGCCCTTCCGTGGTGTAGAGAGAGGGTGTGTTACACTCCAAGGTGTTCCCCAGGTTGCCTTTCCTGAGCTTCGATCTTCATGCTCTCGTTTAGTAGTTGTCGGAAAGTAGGCTGCATTAGGCCTACAAAATGGGTATGGGGTGGAGAGAGATGGTGTGTTACACTCCAAGGTGTTCTCCAGGTTTCCTCGCCATTGCTTCGATCTTCCGACTCTTGTTTAGTAGTTGTAGAAAACTACACTGCATTAGGCCTACAAAATGGGTATCGGGTGGAGAGAGATGGTGTGTTACACTCCAAGGTGTTCCCCAGGTTGCCTTGCCATTGCTTCGGTCTTCCGACTATCGTTTAGTAGTTGTAGAAAACTACACAGCATTAGGCCTACAAAATGGGTATGGGGTGGAGAGAGATGGTGTGTTCCACTCCAAGGTGTTCTCCAGGTTTCCTCGCCATTGCTTCGATCTTCCGACTCTCGTTTAGTAGTTGTAGAAAACTACACTGCATTAGGCCTACAAAATGGGTATCGGGTGGAGAGAGATGGTGTGTTACACTCCAAGGTGTTCCCCAGGTTGCCTTGCCATTGCTTCGGTCTTCCGACTCTCGTTTAGTAGTTGTAGAAAACTACACTGCATTAGGCCTACAAAATGGGTATCGGGTGGAGAGAGATGGTGTGTTACACTCCAAGGTGTTCCCCAGGTTGCCTTGCCATTGCTTCGGTCTTCCGACTCTCGTTTAGTAGTTGTAGAAAACTACACAGCATTAGGCCTACAAAATGGGTATGGGGTGGAGAGAGATGGTGTGTTACACTCCAAGGTGTTCTCCAGGTTTCCTTGCCATTGCTTCGATCTTCCGACTCTCGTTTAGTAGTTGTAGAAAACTACACTGCATTAGGCCTACAAAATGGGTATCGGGTGGAGAGAGATGGTGTGTTACACTCCAAGGTGTTCCCCAGGTTGCCTTGCCATTGCTTCGGTCTTCCGACTCTCGTTTAGTAGTTGTAGAAAACTACACAGCATTAGGCCTACAAAATGGGTATCGGGTGGAGAGAGATGGTGTGTTACACTCCAAGGTGTTCCCCAGGTTGCCTTGCCATTGCTTCGGTCTTCCGACTCTCGTTTAGTAGTTGTAGAAAACTACACTGCATTAGGCCTACAAAATGGGTATCGGGTGGAGAGAGATGGTGTGTTACACTCCAAGGTGTTCCCCAGGTTGCCTTGCCATTGCTTCGGTCTTCCGACTCTCGTTTAGTAGTTGTGGAAAACTACACTGCATTAGGCCTACAAAATGGGTATGGGGTGGAGAGAGATGGTGTGTTACACTCCAAGGTGTTCCCCAGGTTGCCTTGCCATTGCTTCGGTCTTCCGTCTCTCGTTTAGTAGTTGTAGAAAACTACACAGCATTAGGCCTACAAAATGGGTATGGGGTGGAGAGAGATGGTGTGTTACACTCCAAGGTGTTCTCCAGGTTTCCTCGCCATTGCTTCGATCTTCCGACTCTCGTTTAGTAGTTGTAGAAAACTACACTGCATTAGGCCTACAAAATGGGTATCGGGTGGAGAGAGATGGTGTGTTACACTCCAAGGTGTTCTCCAGGTTGCCTTGCCATTGCTTCGGTCTTCCGACTCTCGTTTAGTAGTTGTAGAAAACTACACTGCATTAGGCCTACAAAATGGGTATCGGGTGGAGAGAGATGGTGTGTTACACTCCAAGGTGTTCCCCAGGTTGCCTTACCATTGCTTCGGTCTTCCGACTCTCGTTTAGTAGTTGTAGAACACTACACAGCATTAGGCCTACAAAATGGGTATGGGGTGGAGAGAGATGGTGTGTTACACTCCAAGGTGTTCTCCAGGTTTCCTCGCCATTGCTTCGATCTTCCGACTCTCGTTTAGTAGTTGTAGAAAACTACATTGCATTAGGCCTACAAAATGGGTATCGGGTGTAGAGAGATGGTGTGTTACACTCCAAGGTGTTCCCCAGGTTGCCTTGCCATTGCTTCGGTCTTCCGACTCTCGTTTAGTAGTTGTAGAAAACTACACTGCATTAGGCCTACAAAATGGGTATCGGGTGGAGAGAGATGGTGTGTTACACTCCAAGGTGTTCCCCAGGTTGCCTTGCCATTGCTTCGGTCTTCCGACTCTCGTTTAGTAGTTGTAGAAAACTACACAGCATTAGGCCTACAAAATGGGTATGGGGTGGAGAGAGATGGTGTGTTACACTCCAAGGTGTTCTCCAGGTTTCCTCGCCATTGCTTCGATCTTCCGACTCTCGTTTAGTAGTTGTAGAAAACTACACTGCATTAGGCCTACAAAATGGGTATCGGGTGGAGAGAGATGGTGTGTTACACTCCAAGGTGTTCCCCAGGTTGCCTTGCCATTGCTTCGGTCTTCCGACTCTCGTTTAGTAGTTGTAGAAAACTACACTGCATTAGGCCTACAAAATGGGTATCGGGTGGAGAGAGATGGTGTGTTACACTCCAAGGTGTTCCCCAGGTTGCCTTGCCATTGCTTCGGTCTTCCGACTCTCGTTTAGTAGTTGTAGAAAACTACACAGCATTAGGCCTACAAAATGGGTATGGGGTGGAGAGAGATGGTGTGTTACACTCCAAGGTGTTCTCCAGGTTTCCTCGCCATTGCTTCGATCTTCCGACTCTCGTTTAGTAGTTGTAGAAAACTACACTGCATTAGGCCTACAAAATGGGTATCGGGTGGAGAGAGATGGTGTGTTACACTCCAAGGTGTTCCCCAGGTTGCCTTGCCATTGCTTCGGTCTTCCGACTCTCGTTTAGTAGTTGTAGAAAACTACACAGCATTAGGCCTACAAAATGGGTATGGGGTGGAGAGAGATGGTGTGTTCCACTCCAAGGTGTTCTCCAGGTTGCCTTTCCTGAGCTTCTATCTTCAGGCTCTCGTTAAATTGTGGTTAAATGGAACAACTGCATTTGGCGTACTAGTTGGTTTGGGGCCTACTAAGGCTACGTTCACATTAGCGTCGCGTCGCTGTTGCGTCGGCGACGCAGCGGCGACGCAGCGGCGACGCAGCGGCGACGCGCCCCTATGTTTAACATAGGGGACGCGTGCGTCTTTTTGCAAGCGTTTTCCGACACGTGCGTCGTTTTAGACGCTAGCGTCGGACGCAAGAAAACGCTACAAGTTGCATTTTTCTTGCGTCCGATTTCGTCAAAAAACGACGCACGCGTCGCAAAACGCGCGTGTTTTTGCGCGCGTTTGCGCGCGTTTTTCCGTGCGTCACGCGTTGCGTCGCCGACGCAGAGCGGCGCAACGCTAGTGTGAACGTAGCCTAACAGTGTCTGCCGCTCCTTGCTGTTCTCCTGGTTTCCTGTCCTGAAATTCCGTTTTCAGGCGCTCGTTAAGTAGTTGTTAATGTTAGACTGCATTTGGCCTACTAGTTGGGTTGGGGCCTACTATCGGTGTCTGCCACTCCTTGCTGTTCTCCTCCACTGAACAAAGCTGTGCCGCCTGTTTACTACGGTTGCCAATTTTGAACTGCATTTCGACTACTTACTGATTTGGGCCTACTCTCTGTGTCAGCCTCTCATTCCAGTTGTCCTCCACTGCAATGCCCCCTGGTTATTCCTGTGTTACCAATTTTGAACTGCATTTAGCCCACTTTATTGTTTGGGCCTATATCTGTGTTTCCTCCTCATCCTGCCCATTGCCCAGCCAGTAATAGATGAGTCTGCTGGTACATTGACCCATAACGCAACATTCCCCGTGCACGCTACACAACAACATTGTGACCCTGCTGAAAGTCAGGTTGCTCTTCCCGCATACCATACCACCTTACACGGGGACAAAGAGGAAGGTGCAGATGAAAGTGCAGGTTCCTTCATCAGGTGGGGGGAGGAATACTAGTTGGCGACGTCACTGGCACAGGGCCTCTCATAGTACGCAAAAGTGTTGCTGCCGGTGGGAGGCGCCCCCGCCGTGCAAACACACCGCTGTACTTTGAGGGGCCCTGTGCCAGTGCCAATGCCAACGAGTGGGCCCCCCCTGCTTGCTCAGGTTCACAGCACTTGCAAAGTTGAAATACTTACCTCTCCCTGCTCCACTGCCGTGACGTGGTCCAGATTTCCTGGGCCCACTAATTACTTGAACCAGCCCTACCCACCACAACTTTAGCCAAATGACCCCCAATTTCAAATGCCTTCCAATTATTATAAGGAAAATTACGCTTGACAAGCTTCATTAAGAAGAATGGATGGTTTTGACATTAAAATGGGCACTCTAGGTGTTTTCCTGGCCCCCACTCACTGCCGACTATGCTGCCCCATTGACTTGCATTGGGTTTCGTGTTTCGGTCGATCCCGATTTTACGTCATAATCGGCCGATTTCACTCGACCCGACTTTTGAGATAGTCGGGTTTCGCGAAACTCGGCTCGACTCTAAAAAGGTCAAGGTCGCTCAACTCTAGCTATGATCCAATGTACTTTTCCGGAGAAATCCACATTTTTCTTAATATGTAAACGAGCTGTTAAGATCAATGGGACATTGATCTTCCCAATAATCTGCTTCATGACCTTCTTATAAATGAAAAGGGACATTACCTTTGTGAGACATGTAATGACTGACACTCTGTTCTCTTGAAGTCTCACACTGGAAACGCCTCCTTTTAAAAAAAATTTACCCCTTCACCCAAAGCCTTTTTTTTCCAGGCCAATTGTTTCAATTCTGACCAGTGTCACTTTATGAGGTAATAATTTTGAAACGTTTCAACGGATCCCACCGATTCCAGTAATGTTTTCTTGGGACATATTGATAGTGGCAAACTTTCATATCAGAAATTTGCCTAAAAGTTTGAAAATTTTGCAATTTTCAAACGTTAAATTTTTATGCCCTTAACGACCAGAGGTATTTTTGGTTTTGCATTTTCATTCCTCCCCCCCCCCCCCCCCTTCTTCCCAGAGCCATATATGTTTTATTTTTTGGTGAAAATGGCCATATGAAGGCTTATTTTTTGCAGGACAAGTTGTACTTTTTAACTGCACCATTGGTTTTACCATGTTATTTACTCGAAAACGGGAGAAAAATTCCAAGTGCTGTGAAATGGCAAAAAGTTCAATTCCACAGTTTTTTGCTTTTGTTTTTTACCACCATGTTCACTAAATGCTCAAACTGACCTGCCATTATGGTTCTACGGGTCATTACGAGTTCATAGACACCAAACATGTCTAGGTTCTCTTTTAAGTGGTGAAAAATAATTTCAAAATTGGTTAAAAAAAAAAAAGGTGACATCTTCTGAAACCAATAGCATCTCCATTTTTCGTGATCTCGAGTGGGGTGACAGCTTATTCTTTTGCCTGCCGAGCTGACATTTTTAATGATACCATTTTGATGCTGATAAGATCTTTTGATTACCCATTATTGCATTTCAATGCAATGCTGCATTGTTCAAAAAATGTATTTTGGGCATTTTGACTTTTTTTCTCATTATGTTGTTTAGTGATTGGGTTAATTCTTTTATTATATTGATAGATCGGGCGATTCTGAACACAGCGATACCAAATATGTGTATGTTTGATTTTTTTATTGTTTTATTTTGAATTAGGCGAAAGGGGATTTACTTGAACTTTTTTATTTTTTTAATATTTTTAACATTTTTTTTTACCTTTGGCATGCTTCAATAGTTTTCATGGGAGACTAGAAGCTGCCATAACCCGATTGCCTCTGCTACATACAGGCGATGATCAGATTGCCTGTATGTAGCAGAATTGCTGACTTGCTATGAGCGCCAACTAACGAGTCATGCCAACCCATCGGTGACCCACGATCACATTTCGGGGTCACCGATGGGCAGGATTTTCGGTGCGCTTGCCAGAAACCTGCATTAAATGCCGCTGTCATAGTTTGACAGCGACATTTATCTAGTTAACAGAGGAGGTGAACCGCAATTCTACCCTTGGCTGTTAGAGGCACATGTTTTTTATTTCACAAGGGTAAAAGAAGAAAATTGACCACTAAATTTGGTCTGCAATTTCTCCTGAGCACGCTGAAATCCCCATATAAGAGGAAAACTACTGTTTGGGTTCACAGCAGGGCTCGGAAGGGAAGGTTCATGGTTTGACTTTTTGAATGCAAAATTTGCTGGAATCATTAGTGGATGCCATGTTTTGTTGAGAGTGCCCCTGATTTGCCTAAACAGGTGAAAACTCAACAATTTGCCCTATTTTTGAAACTGACTCCTCAAGGAACTTATCTAGATGTGTATTGAGCACCTTGAACCACCAGGTGCTTCACAGAAGTTTATAACGTTGACCTGCGAAAATAAAAAAAAATCTAATTTTTCCCACAAAACTGTTCTTATAGCCCCAATTTTTTTTTTATTTTCACAAGGACAACAGGAGAAAATACACCATACAATATGTTGAGCAATTTCTTCTGAGAGCGCAGATACACCATAAGTGGTAGAAAACTAGTGTTTGGGTGCAAGGCAGTTCTCAAACGATGGAGTAATATTTTACAATGCAGATTTTGAGGGAATGTTCCGCAGGTGACATGTCGCATTTGGAGAGTCCCTGATGTTAGGGGTTAAGTTCCTGCCTCCGCACAGGGGGAATCTCAGACCATCTCCGCTGCGGTCTCCCATTCTTCTCCTGCCGCAGTGGAGCCTGCTCGGTGGAGACGTCGGTCCCAGTGTCTTGCTTGGTCTCACTCTGTGCAAAGGGTTACTGCTGCTTTTCCAGCTTCTGCCATTGAAGCCAGTGCTGGGCAGCGGCGAGCAGACGTTTTTGGGACTAAGTCCTGCTTTTCCTCTTCTGAGCATGCCCGGGGTAAGATCTCTCATTGGAGATCGAGGGTCACATGCTTAGATACTGCAGCAAAACTCATTGGTTCTCCAGGAAGGTCCTGAAGTTGCTCAGGCTCTGTGGCAGCCTCTCATTGGTCCTTCTAGGAAGGTCCTGTACTTGCTGCAGCTATAAAAGGGTCGCATGGCCGCACGGCCATGCGCTAGTATCAAATCTAAGTGATGTGCTTTGCGCCAGTGTGGTTACGTGTGTATGTGTTCAGGGACATGGCTGAAATAAGCCCCTAGAATACCAGCACCTCCGGTGAGGAGATTGTGTGTATGGATTCAGGGTGTCGGCTGAAATAAGCCCCTGGAATACCGGCTCCAATGGTGAGGAGATTGTATGATTGCGTAACAACAATCTGCTATCTGCTCGGCAGTTGCTGTGTACTCCTGTGAGTTAAACAGGACACAGTGCTTTCTTTAGGTGACTCTCTGAAGTAACAGAGGACCGCCATTTGCCAGCAGCAGGTTCTCTCCTGCATGGTGGACCCCGGGCTGCGATTGCACCAAATAACATCTCTCTATTTACTCGATGCGTTCCGCCAGCCCTAACACCCTGATGTGCCTAAAGAGTAGAAACCTCCCACAAGTGAACCAATTTTGCAAACTAGACCATTCAAGGAATCTATCTACGTGTAGTGGGCACCTTGACCTCACAGGTACTTTACAATGTTCATCTGTGAAAATGAAAAAAAAAATTCCCACAAAAATGCTGTTTTCACCTCAGTTATTTTTCATTTTCACAATGATAGCAAGAGAAAATAGACCCAAAATGTGTTGTGCAATTTGCCCTAAGCCGAGTTTTTCAGCACATTTTTTGTGCTGAAAACGCTCCCCTCTGCTTATACACGAGTTATTGTCCCAGAAAGATGGCAGGGGAGGGGGTCAGTGGAGCAGTGTGGACCACAGAGGCAGAAACCTCATTCATTTCTCTTATAGCATGCACAGTTACAGCCGCAGCTGCCAGCTTCCAGCACACATCCTACTTACCTTCCTTGGGTGCCCTTGCTGCATCTTGTTCCAGCACCAGAAGCTCTTCTGGCCAAGCGATCACGAGTCCCCCACTCATTAAGGTAATGAGTATTCACCCCTCTCCACTCCCATAGGTGTGGAGTGAATATTCATTACTTTATTTAGCGGGGACACATGATCGCTTGGCCGGAAGAGCTGTTGGCGTCAGAACGAGATGCAGCGAGGACACGCAGGGAAGGTAAGTAGGATGTGTTTTTTTTATAGGAACCATGCATACAAGGATTGGACATAAAGAGCCATGCATACAAGGATGGGGACGGGGAGACATGCATACAAGGACGGGGAGCCATGCATACAAGGACAGGGATGGGGAGCCATGCATACCAGGATAGGGATGAGGGGACAATGCATACCTGGCTTATACTTGAGTCAATAAGTTTTCCCAGTTTTTCATGGCAAAATTAGGTGCCTCGGCGTATACTAGGGTCGACTTATACTAGAGTGTATATGGTAGTTTATTCTTGATATACTAAAGTATCTTTCATTGTAACAGAGGTCATGTTATTTCCATATGTCACTATGTGGTGAGTGGATATTACGTTACTATAACAACATTGTGCAGTGGTTTATGTGGCTGTTTTGCTGATGCCTTTAAAGATATGTAAAATTTCCATTCTAGAGGCACTAATGTAAGCTGGATTGTCTATATTCTATTGAGTCCACAGGACAAAGCATTTGTATTTCCAAGGAATTTCAAAATTTGATTCATCTAACCAAACAACAGTTTTTCATTTTGCCTCAAGCCATTTTAAATTAGCTTTGGCCCAGAGAAGACAGCAGCGTTTCTGAATTGTCTTGAAATATCATTCTTCTTTCCTTTAAAGAGCTTTAACATGCATTTTTGGATGCATGGCAAACTGTGTTCATACAATGATTTGTGGAAGTATTCCTTATCCCATGCAGTGATTTCCATGACTGAACCATATCTATTTTTAACGTAGTGCCGTCTGAGGGCCTGTAGATCATGAGCTTCCAATATTGACCATCCGCCTTGTCCATTCTGCACATTTCTGTCAGAAAATATGATGCTTATTTGTTGTAGAGGCAAGGAAAAATAGAATAACTATTCTCCTTTTCCCTCTAAATCCATACATCGAGCTGTACTTTGGTCTGACGCTCACAAATAACTCAACATTATAGCTCAACATATTACAATATTTAGATTGAGGAGAAAACTATTGAACTATTGAATGCTTCTTCTATCGGCTCAGACCAAGTTGTGTCAGTGCTGGCCTCAATAAATCATATCAGTGATCAATGTTCAAAATTTATACACTTAATATGGCTTTGTAATCAACCTTCCTTCTGCACCATATTGTGATGAATTTCTTTATGTTTTTTTATCGTTGCGCTCTGTTTTTCTAATATAGAGTTTCAAATCCCCTGCATGAACATAGCATTAAATGACAAAAAGTATAAGATAAAGTTATATAAAGTTATATAAAGAAATTAATCAGTACAGAATTTTAGACCTGCCTAGATTAGGAAAACAAGAGTTTACTTAAACTCATTTTTTGCATACGATTGATTTATTAAGTTGTCTACAAATACTTTACTATTGATTTACTTTTACTGAATTTCATTTTACACCTCTAAGGCTGGGTTCACATTGCGCTAGAAGCGTCCGTTAGATGGACTACGTTACACCGTGGCATAACGCGGTGTAACGCAGCCCGTTAGCCATTAAGTCCAATGTCGGACGCATCGCAAGTGCACGCCCACAATGGGCGTGCGCTAGCGATGTGCCGTCATTGAGTGACGGACCCTAAGACGCGGGCTGCAGCGTTTCCGGGTCCGTCACTGCTAGCGCAGATAGAGCATCTGCTAGCTCTATCTGCGCTAGCACGATGTCATGACGGCACTTGCATTAACAGCATCCCGTTAAAGCATGTGTTGAACGGGCTGCTGTTAACGCAATGTGAACCTAGCCAAAGACTGTTTAATGTGGTCACTTTAGCACCTACAACACACTTCTGTCAAGGTCTTGTCAAAGTACAATATATCATGGGGGAGATGGGCTTTGCAGAATTGCATTTATGCTAAGTATTCACATCAGTCATTCAATACTATAAACGCCAAACTCTAATTTGATTGAAACAGTCACAAAATAAACATTTTACCCTAAAGAAAAATAACTGTGGCAGAAGAGACAAATAAAGATGAACGCCCTCAAAACTTTGACATTTTTCTCTTGCATGCAGCTGTCTGTCCATCTGCTTTCTTTGGGTTTTAGACAGTATTTGTGAGTAGAAAATGTAATATTAGTTGAAATTCTTAACAATCATTCTAACATTAACTTATATTGTCTGTAATCTCCTCGTACATATAAGGATACAGGGTCTTCCCAATGAATTGAAGCATATGATCAGGACTTAGCTCCCATAATGACTGATTTTCCTTTTAATTGTTGTGTTCTAGACCACTGTACATCTGGTGGCAAGTACTTGCATGATCCATAAAAAAACAGCTTGTATCACTGTGATGTTACCAGGGCATCAGGAGATTTTTACTCCCTGAGCCGGAGCACTAAACTGTAAGTAATATGGAGAGGCAGTGAAATGTACAAAAGATCATATCCTCTCGAGAAAAGAAGAGTAGCCAGAATGTACAGCATTTGATGGCTATAATTAAGGGCTCCTTTTTTTTCGGTTGAAAATTTAAAAAGGAATAATAAGCATTATATAAGCATATATGAAAAATAAGTCTAATTTTCCAATATGAGAGCCATCATTAATAGGAATTAGCAAATTCATCTCCAAAAATGCAGTTCATGGGCAATGTTCCTGATACACAGTGGTTAATACTAGCAATTAAACCTTTAACATTCTTTTTTTATATTTAAGTTCCATTTTAATAGCAGGCAGATTGGTGGGAGTTCATGTCTTGAGACCCCCATCGACAACTCAACATAAAAAAAAAACCTGAGAGGTTGAAAGCTCAGGCAACAGGAGAGGACACCTTTTCCCTCAGCGTGCCCCAGTAGATACAGATTCAATATACGGATTCAATAAAAAGTCTCAACACCTAGTGTTTCTATTGAATCCATACCCTACTGTATGGGAATGTTCAGGGAAGAGTTCATCTGTGTGATTGGAGAAGAAAGACTAGGCTTTGCTCTCCATGCCCATCAATCAGCCTCAGGTACCTATGACCATGATGGTGGTTTAATAAGTCTCTACACATGAACCACTTTAATAAAGTGAACTAAATCTCTAGCATTTTTTCTATATTTGAGTCCCTTTTTCTCCCCAGCAGATCAGTGAAGATACTGGTTTTGAGATCCCCACCAATTGGTCAAAATAATAAAAAACAAGAGGTATTCAGCTCAGGCAAAAAGAGTGCACAGCCCCAGGCTGAGCGTACACCCCAAGTGGAGTACGGAGTTTTCTGTGTGGACTGGAGGTCAGTTTCTCTATGCAATCCTGAGACAAACACTGAGACTCTGATAGGAATGCATAAAGAGACTGACCTCCAGTCTAATCTGTATGAATTAAGTAATTAGACTGGGGTCACACGGCCGTCAGTTCTCTCATGCAAGAGAATCAGGCCGACTATGCCAATGACATTTGGCTCAAAATCTGTGAGAGATTGATTCGAGAGTCATCTTAATGTGTTGTCATTCTCTCATATGACATAATCGTATGAAACGCGTGGTGAAGATGGAGAACTTAATTTCTCCATCTTCACCATTGTCTTTGTGTGCGTATGTCGGACTGCACACAGATGACATCCAGGCGTAGTCCAATGTTTTACACGCACACACAGAATTGAATGGGTGAGTGTGATCCAATTTATCGGATGCACTCACAGCATGCTGTGATTGTTTTCTAATGCCGAATTCGCATGAGAAAAATTCACAGATGTGCACTGCCCCATAGTATAAAATTGGGCTGAGTGCTGCCCAGTAAAACATCGGATAGGAGAGGCCGGAGCCCAGCCAAACCACTCTCAGCTTGGGCAGAGGCCAGCATGACAATGGGTTGGAAGCAGGGGGTAGTTATCAGATAAAGAGAGGTGGGTCCCATTTTGGAGGATTTATAGGGGCAGGAAGGGGAGAGGTCCAGCATTATCCCACTCTCAGGGGTCAGTAACATTCCCGTCCACCCTCCCTTAGGTTCTTACTTTTGGGATTGTTGGTATTCTGGGACAATTTCAGGTCATGGTGGCGATTGTTTGGTTGGGGGTCCTTGAAATTGGTTCTAAATTGATCTGGAGGATCGATTAAGATATGGATTCCTCAATTGGAAAAAAGTTGCTTTTTTCTCTGTTGATTTTGGGGTGACTTACGGCAATGGAATGTCGGGTCCCTGGAGGTTTAAATGTACAATGGAACTCCTTGGGTTAAAGTGCTCCCGAGCCAGAGGGGTAATGGCTGGGACTAATTATGGTTTATGGTTTCTGTTTTTAGTAATCACCAGATTTTGGAGCTTCAAAGACCCCGCCATCATTATATCAAACTTGAATTTTATTATCTGTTGGTTTAAATAAAGGCTGCTGTGGCCAAAATTATCCAAATTACAGTGTCATAGTTTTTATTGGTAAATCATAGTTGGGGAGTATTTCGGGGTAGGGGACAATAAGGGCTGATAATGTGGTTATTTCACCGGAGGATTGACAATACCAGTGTCAAGCACTTGTCTGTATGCTTGTGTGAGCGAGTATTTTCCCTGCCTCAGAAGCGCTGCCTTCTATTGAACGCAGGTAAATCCGCATGTGTTCACTGAACCATGCAGATTTACCACATCTAATACTGTATATTCTATTGATTACATTTCTGTTGCTCTGGAGAGCCGTCTCTGCGGGTGATCTGCAGGCATCCTATCCAATGTGCTGTCACATCTGGCATAAATACGCAGCGTCAAACCCACAGCAATTCCTGATCGTGGGAACATACCCTTACAGGATCTGCTGCCAACTTATTGGTGCCAGATACTATAGCACCGATTCAGTCCTTTAGAGTCCAGTCATGTAGACTGCATGCTTTGGCTATTCACAGCTGTTTGGGCAGCATAATATGGGTCTACATAGTATTAGGCATAACCACAACATAGACTTACAATAGTAGTAGTTAAAAGAAGCGAACCATAATATTAAAACAGTAGATATTTATTTAAACATATTAAAATACATGTGACAAAAAACATAAACAAGCAAAAATGTCCAATAGGAGGGGCTCCGAACGGTATAAAAGGCTAACCTAGTCCAAGATGGTAAATATGCAGCTCTAATGTATCAAATAAAATAGTTCCCTGTAATATAGTGGATATTAATCCATTCTAATAATGGGTGGTATGATGTAAAATATACCGGTACGATATACCATGAAAACCTAGAGTTGAACAGCCACTCACTAGCAAGAAGAAGCCAGGGCGAAATGTACATTGGGGTAAGGAGGGTCTCTGTGGCGGTTCTGGCCTCCACACTGGTACTGGCGGCTGTGTAGCACTTTGGAAGGTAATATAACCGTTATTTCATGTACTCTATGTACTGGGAGTGCATTACTTTATATCGCATCGACACTTGCAAGTGCGTGGCTGCCATCTCGATTTTGACCTGGCTATCTTGACTTCTCTCATGTTTGGTTCGCTCCTGCGGCCACCAGCTCTTCTGTGGAAGCAATCCCGTAGACCCCATTAAAAGATCAGATCCATCTGAAATCTGCCAGACGGAGTGGCTAGCTCCAAGTCTGTCTGAGGTAGCTTTTTTGAGCCTATGGCCTATGACAGACATTATGGGAAGTCTACTGTGATTGAAAGGTGTGTGTGCTGTGGTTGATTGTTACATTTTATTGTACACAATCATTTTGCCATTCTTGAACAATCAGTTCTTAATTTTTTCAAGCTGCAAGTATTCTTTTCTTAAGTCAAGGCACAAAAACGCTATCAGCTAGAATGAAAAATCAAGTAACTTTAAAGCTTATTCACAAATACTATCGATTTTGGCTTTTCTTGAAAGGATGTCAATACAGTTCAACTTAATTCTTTCGTACTGTAAAACAAGCCAAATTTACTTCACTGTTGTTTATAAGGAAACAGCTAGAAAAGATAAAGCAGGAGTACCAATATAAATTAACTATGACTTGTTTGCTAGGTTATGTAAAAGTTCAAGCTGTCGCGCAGCACCTTTGATCTATGCATCGGCATTGAGAGATGCTCCTGCACAAAGAGTGAGACGGTTTAAATACTTTTTAATGGCACTCTCTGATGTTCTTTTCATTCGCTCTCATGACGTCCTCCACCAGTACATGTATAAAGTCCCACCACCTTGATCCTTTAAGGGCTCATCCTGTCGGCCATGTTATTGGTCAGTGTGCTGTCCGAGTGCTTAATGATAACTAGCATGCCTGTGCACATGCAACAATTTTTCACACAGAATTATGGCTCATGTAAAAAAAATTACAGCATGCAATAATCTCGTCGAATCTACGGACCAGAGTAGCTCATATCAATACCAAGCAGCTCCTGCACTCAACTGCTATGATCACAAGCACACGGAGCATGAAGCCAGTAACGTACTCAACATGAAGAAATTACTGTCTTGAGTTTTAGTATGGACGTCTGAACCCAGCCTTAGGCTAGGTTCACACGCTCAGTATTTGGTCAGTATTTTACATCAGTATTTGTAAGCCAAAACCAGGAGTAGGACAGTCAGAAGAAAAGTTTAATAGAAACAAGTCACCTCTTCTGCCTTTTTGACACAGTCCTGTTTTTGGCTTACATATACTGATGTGAAATATTCACCAAAATACTACCATGTGTAGATAGCCTTATACATGGGAATAGCAGTGATCACTGGTAATGTAAAGACCTGCTAATGAGGAAAGGCATACTAGAAGCTGTAGCTATTCATTGGCACTGTTAGATGTTCAAAGAGGGAATCAAAAGAACACAAGGGGCAGGGCCGTATCTGGCATTCATGCGGCCTTAGGAACTTTAAATGGTCATGCACTCTAGATAGCAGTTGAGGTTCCTCACACCATTAGACTAACGTCAGCCAAACCTGCGGATATCAATGGTATGGGCAGATAGTCTAAGGCTATATTCATACATCTGTGTGAGTGTTACTATCTAGAGAAACGGACCCATTTTTTCTCAGCTGTCATCCTAGTTTCTTCAATTTTTTATCTTCTGGTTTTTTTTCACAGAAGAGGTGTGCTTGCTTCCAAGCCAAAAAGCCCATTGGAAGGTCACATGTTTTTATTTAATTTTATCACTAAGCAACAGATCCATAAGACGCAGATGCGAAACAGAAGCCTTCCGATCTCACGGATCTCACTCTCAGATCCATGATTTGGGCGAATTTGTGAATACATCCATTCTACTCTATGGGTCCAAATACTGTCCTGGAAAAAAAATCACAACAGAACTCAGACATGTCACATGGATGTATGAATGCAACCCACGATGAGTATTTGGTGCGTTTTTGATACTGCAGATTTTCTGCAACAATTCTGCACCAATTTGCTAAATTAGATTACTTCGATTACTTAGATTACTTTCGTTTTTTCATTGCATTTTTGAGTGTGCATTTTGCCTTTTTTCAGAATGTCATGCATGCATTTTATTGAGTTTCCACTGAGGAAACAGACTGGGGCTATGTTATTGGGAAATCTAGAATTGGTGTGCACATGCTGTGGAAAAAAAATGTGTGGATTTGCAGCGTTTTATTTTCCACAACATGTCAATTCTTTTTGCGGATCTGCAGCAATTCTGCACCCATTGACTTCCATTGATTCAGTCAAACCCGCAGCAAAATCGCATGTTTAAAAAGATCTGCGGTTTTGCTGCGGATTTGGGTGCGAGAAACGCTGCAGATAGGGAGGAGGAAGAGCGTGTGGGGGGAGTGTGGGCAGAGACTATGTGTGTGGGCAGAGACTGTATGTGTGCGGAGAAGATGTGCATGTCTGTGTGCGGGTGTTTGTTTGTCTGTGTGTGTCTGTGTGTGTGCATGGGTCTGCAGGGCTGTGTGTGTCTGTGTGTTTGTGTGCGGGACTGTGTATGTGTGTGTGGGGGTCTTGTGTAGGCAGGCATCGTTCGATGGGACTACTAGTCCCATCTGGTTATGCCTGCTACAGTGTCAGCTAGCCAATGATGGGACAGCAGTACACACATATACACATACAGTACATACACCATACAGTATATACTCATCATACAGCTAATCCTCGACTCCCTCGATCACCTGTAAAAAAAACTAAAATAATAAACCAACAATATACTCCCTGTTCTGATGTAATCCATTTAATAACGAGTGTCCCAAGATGATCTCCCGTGGAGAGCTGTCACATCAGCAGATGTGACCGCTCTCCAGGGGCTCCGGTGATACAATGACAGGAAATAATCCTTTGCACTGTATTCCTCCGCCGCCGTGAATTCAGCAGAGTTCATACTGTCACTTGCAGCACTGCTGCGTGGGAAAATTCTCATGCAGCAGTGCTGTAAAGTGAGAACATGAACTCATTGAACCCTCAGTGATAACACTGCAGGAGCCATTGTCTCTTGTCAGTCTATCACTGGAGGCCCTGTAGATTGGTCACTAGTGTTGAGCGATACCTTCCGATATCCAGAAATATAGGAATCGGATTGGATTGGCTGATATCCAATAAATATCGGATATCAGCGATACCAATACCAGAAACCAATGCAAGTCAATGGGACACAAATATCGGAATTAAAATAAGCCCTTTCTGTCCTTGTACATCCTGTTCTGGAGGGGGGAAGAGTGTGGGCGGTGCGTGGGTGGAGACTGCGTGTCTGTCTGGGACCGTGGGGGTTCTGTGCGAGCCTGCCGGGGGTCTGTACGGGCCTCTCGGGGGTCTGTGCAGGCTGCCGGGGGTCTGTGCGGGCCTTCCAGGGGTCTGTACAGGCCTCTCGGGGGTCTGTGCGGCCTGCCAGGGGTCTTTGTGTTTGTGTGCAGGTATCGTCTAATGGGACTACAAGTTTTCTATGCCTGCTACAATGGCAGTGATTGACACATTAACCAATGATTGGACAGCAGTAGTCCCATCATCCGGCTAATGTGTTGAATGTAAAAACAAAACAAAAAACATACATACTACATACATACTACATACATACATACAACATACATACTACATACATACTACATACATACTACGTACATACATACAACATACATACAACATACTATGTACTACATACATACATACAACATACATACAACATAATACATACATACTGCATTCATACATACATACACCATACATACAACATACTACATATACTACATACATACAACATACATACAACATACACACAACATACATACATACTACATACATGCATACAACATACTACATACATCCATACAACATACATACAACATACATACATACATACAACATACTACATACATACTACATACATACACACTACATACGTACATACTACATACATACTGCATACATACATACATACTACATACATACACCATACATACTACATGCATACTACATACATACTACATACAAACTACATACATACAACATACATACTACATACATGAAAAAATGGAGAAGGTATTAAATAGCAACATCACAAAAATCCCCGATATAATATCTCTGTTGCCAAATATTGGATATAATTACACCCAGTTGTTGAAAACTTGAAACTAGAAGAAGGTGTGGAAACCACAGAAAAACGACTAATACTGGGTAAATCACATATATGAAAAATCTTTATTAATACAAATACAAAATAAAGAGCATAAAAATCTCTGAACCATAATATTACATAGTGAGGAAATGGTGTCTAGTCCCCATGACGCCCCCTGACGAAGGAGCTTCCGCTCCGAAACGCGCATCGGGCGGACGCGTGCACCCGACCCTGCTACCTCACAAGTCCCCTATGTACAGGTAATCAAGAGCTGTGTTTATGGCCAAGTTGCCGGGCCTTACCTCAATCAGCCATAGTCACGTTCCGAGACAGTTGGTCGTATGTGACCATGGGGACTAGACACCTATATGTAAGCGGTGATCTCCATATATATGGTTTTGCTATTGCTTAATCGGTATACCGACATATTGTGGCCCTGCTCAATGTGGTGTAGCTTGACAGTAACCCACGGTGGGACATAGTTTCTTTGTATATACAGCTCGCTACAGGTGGCATTCACCTTGAATATGGGTGCACAATATTTATATGTTCTCTAACTAGCGTCCCCTATTTATGGTTGTATTTACTGGTGGGTGTCTATACCTTTTGGTAGCTTGGGATATACGGTTTGCGCGTCCTTTCTGTACAGTGGCGATCTGCTGCAGTGACCGCCACCATTTCCTCACTATGTACTATTATGGTTCAGAGATTTTTATGCTCTTTATTTTGTATTTGTATTAATAAAGATTTTTCATATATGTGATTTACCCAGTATTAGTCGTTTTTCTGTGGTTTCCACACCTTCTTCATACTACATACATACTACATACAAACTACATACATACAACATACATACTACATACATACATACATACATACTACATACATACAACATACTACATACATTGTTATGACCTGGTGGTTAGGAGCACCCGACCTGATAGTTAAACTCATGCAGGACGAGCTCTGGGATGTGAGAGCTCTGCTGACCGCAAGCCCTAATCCTATCGCACACACTAAAAATAGCCGTGGAGCGCTCCTGACGCTCCCTAGGTGCCTTGTCACAGCCTCAGAGCTAGCTAGCCCTAGAGATAGAAAATAAAGCCTACCTTGCCTCAGAGAAATTCCCCAAAGGAATAGGCAGCCCCCCACATATAATGACTGTGAGTAAAGATGAAAGTCACAAACGCAGAAATGAAATAGGTTCAGCAAAGGGAGGCCCGACTTACTAAATAGACAGAGGATAGGAAAGGAATCTTTGCGGTCAGCACAAAAACCTACAAAAGATCACGCAGAGTGTGCAAAAGGGTCCTCCGCACCGACTCACGGTGCGGGGTGCCACACTGCATCCCAGAGCTTCCAGCTAGCAAGACAAAATCAGGATAACCAGCTGGACAAAGAAACAATGAGCAAAAATAACAATAAGGAACTTAGCTTCTGCAGGAGAAGACAGGTCACCAGGCAGATCCAGGAGCGAACTGAACCAATGCTAAAACATTGACAGCTGGCATGGAGTAACGATCTGAGTGGAGTTAAATAGAGAAGCCAACCAAAGGATAAACCACGTCACCTGTGTAAGGAACCTCAGAAGCAGCAGCTTCACTTATAGCCACCTGTTGTGAATTCTGTGGCTGAATTCACTCCTGTGGTCACAAGTGGTACTGCAGCTTCTGAGCTTCCTCCCTCAGGTGTTCTGGTGAGCTCGTTGGCTGCTTTGTTATTTAACTCCACCTGATTCTGTCTTCCTTGCTCCTTGTCAATGTTCCAGTGTTGGACCTGAGCTTCTGGATCTTTCCTGTGGCCTGCTGCTCTGCTTAGATAAGTGCTTCTTTGCTTTTTTTTGCTACTTTTTCTGTCCAGCTTGTCTATTCGTTTTTGCTGGAAGCTCTGGACGCTCTGAGACGCAAAGGGTGCACCGCCGTGCCGTTAGTTCGGCACGGTGGGTCTTTTTGCCCCCTTTGCGTGGTTTTTTGCTTTAGGGTTTTTTGTAGACTGCAAAGTTCTCTTTGCTATCCTCGCTCTATCTAGAATATCGGGCCTCACTTTGCTGAATCTATTTCATCCCTACGTTTGTCTTTTCATCTTGCTAACAGTCATTATATGTGGGGGGCTGCCTTTTCCTTTGGGGTATTTCTCTGAGGCAAGTCAGGCTTGTTTTTCTATCTTCAGGCTAGTCAGCTCCTCAGGCTGTGCCGAGTTGCATAGGTAGTGACAGGTGCAATCCACAGCTGCCTTTAGTTGTGTTTAGGATAGGTTCAGGTATTGCGGTCTACAGAGATTCCACGTCTCAGAGCTCGTTCTATTGTTTTTGGGTTATTGTCAGATCACTGCATGTGCTCTGATTGCTGGCACACTGTGTCACTGGATTGCCTACATAACAGTACAAGGAGCCAACCTAATGATTCTCAATAGAGGGAAAAAAGAAGTCCTGACATCATTTTTTTTTCTCAGCTCTGTGTTCAGTCTTTTTTTTCCCCTAGACATTTGGGTGTTTCAGGACACAGGTGTGGACATGGATATTCAGGGTCTGTGCTCTTCAATGGATAATCTCGTTACAAATGTACAAAGGATTCAAGATACTATTGATCAGAAATCTATGTTAGAACCAAGAATTCCTATTCCTGATTTGTTTTTTGGTGATAGAACTAAGTTTCTTAATTTCAAAAATAATTGTAAGCTATTTCTGGCCTTGAAACCTCATTCTTCTGGCAATCCTATTCAACAGGTTTTGATTATTATTTCTTTTTTGCGCGGCGACCCTCAGGACTGGGCATTTTCTCTTGCACCAGGAGACCCTGCATTGAGTAATGTCAATGCGTTTTTCCTGGCGCTCGGATTGCTTTACGATGAGCCTAATTCAGTGGATCAGGCTGAGAAAAATTTGCTGGCTTTGTGCCAGGGTCAGGATGATATAGAAGTATATTGTCAGAAATTTAGGAAGTGGTCAGTACTCACTCTGTGGAATGAATCTGCGCTGGCAGCTTTGTTCAGAAAGGGTCTCTCTGAGGCTCTTAAGGATGTCATGGTGGGTTTTCCTATGCCTGCTGGTTTGAATGAGTCTATGTCTTTGGCCATTCAGATCGGTCGACGCTTGCGCGAGCGTAAATCTGTGCACCATTTGGCGGTATTGTCTAAGATTAAACCTGAGCCTATGCAGTGCGATAGGACTATGACCAGAGTTGAACGGCAAGAACACAGACGTCTGAATGGTCTGTGTTTCTACTGTGGTGATTCCACTCATGCTATTTCTGATTGTCCTAAGCGCATTAAGCGGTTCGATAGGTCTGCCGTCATTGGTACTGTACAATCCAAATTCCTTCTGTCCATTACCTTGATATGCTCTTTGTCATCGTATTCTGTCATGGCGTTTGTGGATTCAGGCGCTGCTCTGAATCTGATGGATTTGGATTATGCTAAACGTTGTGGGTTTTTCTTGGAGCCTTTGCGGTGTCCTATTCCGTTGAGAGGAATTGATGCTACACCTTTGGCCAAGAATAAACCTCAGTAGTGGACCCAGCTGACCATGTGCATGGCTCCTGCACATCAGGAAGTTATTCGCTTTCTGGTGCTACATAATCTGCATGATGTGGTCGTGTTGGGGTTGCCATGGCTGCAAACCCATAATTCAGTATTGGATTGGAACTCTATGTCGGTATCCAGCTGGGGTTGTCAGGGGGTACATGGTGATGTTCCATTTTTGTCTATTTCGTCATCCACTCCTTCTGAGGTCCCAGAGTTCTTGTCTGATTATCAGGATGTATTTGAGGAGCCCAGGTCCGATGCCCTGCCTCCGCATGGGGATTGTGATTG
This sequence comes from Ranitomeya imitator, assembly GCF_032444005.1. NCBI lineage: Eukaryota > Metazoa > Chordata > Amphibia > Anura > Dendrobatidae > Ranitomeya > Ranitomeya imitator. Next base: position 322,126,009 of record NC_091286.1, on the reverse strand, counting down.
TGCTGTCGATTTGATTCCTGGTAGTAAATTCCCTAAAGGTCGATTGTTTAATTTGTCCGTGCCTGAGCGCGCCGCTATGCGCAGTTATGTGGAGGAGTCCCTGGAGAAGGGACATATTCGCCCATCGTCATCACCACTGGGAGCAGGGTTCTTTTTTGTAGCCAAGAAGGATGGTTCGCTGAGACCGTGTATTGGTTACCGCCTTCTTAATAAGATCACTGTTAAATTTCAGTATCCCTTGCCATTGTTATCTGACTTGTTTGCTCGGATTAAGGGGGCTAGTTGGTTCACTAAGATAGATCTTCGTGGTGCGTATAATCTGGTGAGAATCAGGCAAGGAGATGAATGGAAAACTGCATTTAATACGCCCGAGGGTCATTTTGAGTATCTAGTGATGCCGTTCGGACTTGCCAATGCTCCATCTGTGTTTCAGTCTTTTATGCATGACATCTTCCGTGAGTATCTGGATAAATTCCTGATTGTTTACTTGGATGACATTTTGATCTTCTCAGATGATTGGGACTCTCATGTGAAGCAGGTCAGAATGGTTTTCCAGGTCCTGCGTGCTAATTCTTTGTTTGTGAAGGGATCAAAGTGTCTCTTCGGTGTGCAGAAAGTTTCATTTTTGGGGTTCATCTTTTCCCCTTCTACTATCGAGATGGATCCGGTTAAGGTCCAGGCCATCCAGGATTGGACTCAGCCAACATCTCTGAAAAGTCTGCAAAAATTCCTGGGCTTTGCTAATTTTTATCGTCGCTTCATCTGTAATTTTTCTAGCATTGCCAAACCATTGACCGATTTGACCAAGAAGGGTGCTGATTTGGTTAATTGGTCTTCTGCTGCTGTGGAAGCTTTTCAGGAGTTGAAGCATCGTTTTTGTTCTGCCCCTGTGTTGTGTCAACCAGATGTTTCTCTTCCGTTCCAGGTCGAGGTTGATTCTTCTGAGATTGGAGCAGGGGCAGTTTTGTCACAGAGAGGTTCTGGTTGCTCAGTGTTGAAACCATGTGCTTTCTTTTCCAGGAAGTTTTCGGCTGCTGAGCGTAATTATGATGTGGGCAACCGAGAGTTGCTGGCCATGAAGTGGGCATTCGAGGAATGGCGTCATTGGCTTGAAGGAGCTAAGCATCGCGTGGTGGTATTGACTGATCATAAGAACCTCACTTATCTCGAGTCTGCCAAGCGCTTGAATCCTAGACAGGCCCGTTGGTCGTTATTTTTTGCCCGCTTCGATTTTGTGATTTCGTACCTTCCGGGCTCTAAAAATGTGAAGGCGGATGCTCTGTCTAGGAGTTTTGTGCCCGACTCTCCGGGTTCATCTGAGCCGGCGAGTATCCTCAAGGAAGGAGTCATTGTGTCTGCCATCTCCCCTGATTTGCGGCGAGTGTTGCAAAAATTTCAGGCGAATAAACCTGATCGTTGTCCGGCGGAGAAACTGTTCATCCCTGATAGGTGGACTACTAAAGTTATCTCTGAACTTCATTGTTCGGTGTTGGCTGGTCATCCTGGAATATTTGGTACCAGAGAGTTAGTGGCTAGATCCTTCTGGTGGCCATCTCTGTCACGGGATGTACGTACTTTTGTGCAGTCCTGTGGGATTTGTGCTAGGGCTAAGCCCTGCTGTTCACGTGCCAGTGGGTTGCTTTTGCCCTTGCCGGTCCCAAAGAGGCCTTGGACACATATTTCGATGGATTTCATTTCTGACCTTCCCGTTTCTCAAAAGATGTCAGTCATTTGGGTGGTCTGTGATCGCTTTTCCAAAATGGTCCATCTGGTGCCCTTGGTTAACTTGCCTTCCTCCTCTGATTTGGTGCCTTTGTTCTTCCAGCATGTGGTTCGTTTGCATGGCATTCCTGAGAATATTGTTTCTGACAGAGGTTCCCAGTTTGTTTCGAGGTTTTGGCGAGCCTTTTGTGGTAGGATGGGCATTGACCTGTCTTTTTCCTCGGCTTTCCATCCTCAGACTAATGGCCAGACCGAACGAACCAATCAGACCTTGGAGACATATCTGAGATGTTTTGTTTCTGCTGACCGGGATGATTGGGTGTCCTTTTTGCCGTTGGCTGAGTTCGGCCTTAATAATCGGGCCAGCTCGGCTACCTTGGTCTCTCCATTTTTCTGCAATTCTGGGTTCCATCCTCGTTTCTCTTCAGGACAGGTTGAGTCTTCGGACTGTCCTGGTGTGGATTCTGTGGTGGACAGGTTGCAGCAGATCTGGACTCAGGTAGTGGACAATTTGGCCTTGTCCCAGGAGAAGGCTCAACTTTTCGCTAATCGCAGACGCCGTGTGGGTCCCCGACTTCGTGTTGGGGATCTGGTTTGGTTATCTTCTCGTCATATTCCTATGAAGGTTTCCTCTCCTAAATTTAAACCTCGTTTTATTGGTCCGTATAGGATTTCTGAGATTTTCAATCCTGTGTTTTTTCGTCTGACCCTCCCAGACTCCTTTTCCATACATAATGTATTCCATAGGTCGTTGTTGCGGAGATACGTGGCACCTATGGTTCCATCTGTTGAGCCTCCTGCCCCGGTTTTGGTGGAGGGGGAATTGGAGTATATTGTGGAGAAAATTTTGGATTCTCGTGTTTCTAGACGGAAACTCCAGTATCTGGTTAAATGGAAGGGTTATGCTCAGGAAGATAATTCCTGGGTTTTTGCCTCTGATGTCCATGCTCCAGATCTTGTTCGTGCCTTTCATGTGGCTCATCCTGGTCGGCCTGGGGGCTCTGGTGAGGGTTCGGTGACCCCTCCTCAAGGGGGGGGGGGTACTGTTGTGAATTCTGTGGCTGAATTCACTCCTGTGGTCACAAGTGGTACTGCAGCTTCTGAGCTTCCTCCCTCAGGTGTTCTGGTGAGCTCGTTGGCTGCTTTGTTATTTAACTCCACCTGATTCTGTCTTCCTTGCTCCTTGTCAATGTTCCAGTGTTGGACCTGAGCTTCTGGATCTTTCCTGTGGCCTGCTGCTCTGCTTAGATAAGTGCTTCTTTGCTTTTTTTTGCTACTTTTTCTGTCCAGCTTGTCTATTCGTTTTTGCTGGAAGCTCTGGACGCTCTGAGATGCAAAGGGTGCACCGCCGTGCCGTTAGTTCGGCACGGTGGGTCTTTTTGCCCCCTTTGCGTGGTTTTTTGCTTTAGGGTTTTTTGTAGACTGCAAAGTTCTCTTTGCTATCCTCGCTCTATCTAGAATATCGGGCCTCACTTTGCTGAATCTATTTCATCCCTACGTTTGTCTTTTCATCTTGCTAACAGTCATTATATGTGGGGGGCTGCCTTTTCCTTTGGGGTATTTCTCTGAGGCAAGTCAGGCTTGTTTTTCTATCTTCAGGCTAGTCAGGCGCAATCCACAGCTGCCTTTAGTTGTGTTTAGGATAGGTTCAGGTATTGCGGTCTACAGAGATTCCACGTCTCAGAGCTCGTTCTATTGTTTTTGGGTTATTGTCAGATCACTGCATGTGCTCTGATTGCTGGCACACTGTGTCACTGGATTGCCTACATAACAGCCACCAGAGGGAGCCCATAGACAGAACTCGCCGAAGTACCATTCACGACCACAGGAGGGAGTTCGACAACAGAATTCACAACAATACATACTACATACTACATACATACTACATACATACAATACATTCATACATTACATACAATACATACATATAGACATACAGTACATATAACATAGAGTACATACTCACCATCACTTGTCACTTTGTTCCCCGAACCCATTGTCATCTGTAAAAAATATTAAAATAGCAAACAAACAATATACTCCCTGATCCGCAGAATTCCACGAGTGTCCCACGACGACCTCCTGTTGAGAAAAGCAGCATCAGCTGATGCGACTGCTCTCTAGGGGCTCCAGGAATACAATGACGGGAGGAAGGTTTCCTTCTGCACTGTATTCCTCCGCTGCTGTAAAAAAAATATTGACGCCTCTCCAATATTAACCCAGCCTAATGTCACCCATTTCTGGGGCGGCTGCGGACTGGTATTTGTAGCCATGGGGCCAATATCCATGGCCCCTCTCTAGGCTATGAATATCAGCCCACAGCTGTCTGCGTAGCCTTTCTGGCTATAAAATATAGGGGGACCCCACGTCAATTTTTTGGGGTGTCCCCCTATTTTAATAGCCAGTAAAGACTATGCAGACAGCTGCGGGCTGATATTCATTGCAGGCTACAAATATTGGCCCCCATCCATCGGCTTTCCGCCTCTGGTGCAGAAAATTGCGCGGGAGCAAATGTGCTTGCAGGATGCGTTTTTTACCCATAGACTTGTATTAGCTATGGATCACGATGGATGGCCACATGTCGCATCCATCGTGCAACGGATCCGTCGTGTTTTGGCGGACCGTCAGCACAAAAAAACGTTCAAGTGAACTTTTTTGTCCATCGCGTCCGCCATTTTCTACCGCGCGTGCGCAGCTGAAACTCTGCCCCCTCCTCCTCGGACTTCAGAATGGGCAGCAGATGCGTTGAAAAACTGCATCCGCTGCCCAAGTCATGCACAAATTTCACAATGTGCGTCGGTACGTCGGCCCGACGCATAGCGGCGGACCCGTACCGACGCAAGTATGAAAGAGGCCTTAATGAACGTTTAATAAAAAATAAAAAAAATGAAAAAAACGGCATGGGCTCCTGCGCAATTTTCTGCGCCAGAGGTGGAAAGCCGATGGCCGGGGGCCAATATTTGCAGCCTGCAATGAATATCAGCCCGCAACTGTCTGTGTAGCCTTTACTGGCTATTAAAATAGGGGGACCCCCCCAAAAAATGACGTGGGGTCCCCCTATATTTTATAGCCAGAAAGGCTACGCAGACAGCTGCGGGCTGATGTTCATAGCCTAGAGAGGGGCCATGGATATTGGCCCCACGGCTACAAATATCCGCCCGCAGCCGCCCCAGAAATGGTGCATCTGTAAGATGCACCAATTCCGGCACTTAGCCCCTCTCTTCCCACTCCCGTGTAGCGGTGGGATATGGGGTAATAAGGGGTTAATGTCACCTTGCTATTGTAAGGTGACATTAAGCTGAGTTAATAATGGAGATATATCTGTTATTAACCCAGTACTAGTAAATTGTTAATAAAACACACACACATTAGGAAAAAAGTATTTTAATATTCTTCATTTCACCATACTTACCATATTTCTGCACCAGCAAAAAACGTAAAATAATAAACCGTATACTACCTGTCCTCCGTAGTCCAATTAATAACGAGTGTCCCATGACGATCTCCCCTATAGAACAGTGACATCAGGTGATGTCACTGCTCTATAGGACCTTCAGTGACACACTGACAGGAGACAATGGCTCCTGCAGTGCATCACTAAGAGGTTACTAGAGTTCAGAGTCTCACTCTATGGCAATTGCTGCATGGGAAATTTTTTCACACAGCAATGCCAAAAGTGAGACTAGGGACTATTTTTTTACAGCGGCGGAGGAATACAGGATGGAAGGAAACCTTCCTCCCTTCATTGTATTCCTGTAGCCCCTAGAGAGCGGTCGCATCTGCTGATGCTGCCGTTCTCCAAGGGAGATCGTCGTGGGACACTCGTGGATTTCTGCAGATCAGGGAGTATATTGTTTGTTTGTTATTTTAATATTTTTTACAGATGACACTGGCTTCGGAGAACAAAATGTGATGGTGAGTATGTAATCTATGTTATGTGTACTGTATGTCTGTATGAATGTATTGTATGTAGTATGTATGTATGTAGTATGTATGTAGTATGTATGTAGCATGTATGTATATAGTATGTATGTAGTATGTATGTATGTAGTATGTATGTAATATGTACAGGGTGGAGCGCGGTAATTTGCTTTTTTGCACTGCATGCTGTGGCGGCACTGTCGGTCGAAGAGAGGGGAGAGTGGGTGTGGCTTACAGTGGCTGATGGGAGATTTGTATTCCTCTGCCTTTCAGTTGCCATCATGAGGTGGACACGTGAGGAGAGGTCATTTTGTGTTGAAGCGTATTTTTCAAATGCCCACTCGATCATTGCAGTGCAGCGTGCTTTTCGTTTACAATTCGCTGTTCCTCCACGCGGACGTGTTCCTGGACGGCAATTAATTGTAAATTGGGTGAATGCATTCAGAACAGCATACAATTAGGTTCTGTAGAAGGACGTAGATCTGGGGATTTATTATGATGGAATATAGGCTGAACTGGATGGACAAATGTCTTTTTTCGGCCTTACTAACTATGTTACTATGTAGTATGTTGTATGTATGTAGTATGTATGTAGTATGTTGTATGTATGTATGTTGTATGTTCAGTTGTGGCCAAAAGTATTGACACCCCTGCAATTCAGATAATCTGAGTATTATCTGACAGAATTGCAGGGGTGTAAAATACTTTTGGCCACAACTGTATGTAGTATGTATATAGTAGGCTGTATGTTGTATGTAGTATGTATGTTTTTTTTTTTTTCTTTCATTCAACACATTAGCCGGATGATGGGACTACTGCTGTCTAATCATTGGATAATGTGTCAATCACTGCCATTGTAGCAGGCATAGCCCAATGGGACTTGCAGTCCCATCGGACGAAGCCTGCACACAAACACAAAGACCCCCGGCAGGCCACAGACACCCCCAAGAGGCCCGTACAGACCCCCGGTCAGGCCCGCACAGACCCCCGACAGGCCGCACAGACCCCCAGCAGGCCCGTACAGACCCCCGGTCAGGCCCGCACAGACCCCCCACGGTCACGCACAGACCCCGCCTGCACACACAGGCACATAGTCTCCGCAGACGCACCGCTCACACTCCATTATAGTGCATCATTGCACTATGGGAAATTCCGATTCCGGTTTCTGATATCTTAAAAGTATCGGAACTCAGTATTGGAAATCCTATACAGCGAATATCGGCCAATACTCGATATTTGCAGAATCGGAATGCTCAACACTAGTGGTCACACCTCCTGATGTGACTGCTCTATAGGGGAGATCATCGTGGGACAGTCGTTATTAAATGGACTACTTCGGACCAGAGAGTATTTGTGCTGGTTTATTTTTTTTTTGCAGGAGATTGAGGGCATTGCATGGATTGGCAGAACAATAAAGATGGGAAAAGGTGTAGTGTTTTATTTGATTAAAAGACTTTATTCTGCCTGTATGTTTATTTAATCCTTTAGCATATATAGGATTAGTAAAGGATAGGTGTCTTATTGACACTTCTCTATTATTAAGCCGGCTTGATATCACCTTACAATACAAAGGTGACATTAACCCCCTATTACTCCATATGCCACCTCTACAGGGCAGTGGGAAGAGAGAGGCTAAATTCCAGGATTGGCGCATCTTACAGATGCGCCATTTCTGGGGTGGCTGGGAGCTGGTGTTTGTAGCCGGGGTAGGCAATATCCCTGGCCTCTTCCTAGGCTATGAATATCATCCCGCAGCTGTCTGCATAGCCTTTTCTGGCAATTAATTATAGGGGGACCCCACGTCATTTTTTTGGAGGGGTCCCCCTATTTTAATAGCCAGTAAAGGCTAAGTATACAGCTGCAGGTTGATATTCAAAGCCTGGGAAGATCCATGGGTATTAACCCCTTCCTAGGCTATAAACATCGGCCCCCAGTCGCCGGCTTTCCATTTCTGGTGCAGAAAATTGCACGGGAGCCCACACCATTTTTTTCCAATTTTTTTTCAGTTAAACAGATATTGCTTTTAAGTCCTGGGTCACACTTGTGAGAAACCCGCACGAGTCTCGCACTTCAATTCCCGGCACTGCAGCTGGCAAACGGGACCGGAGTATCCAGCTGCATGTATTTCTATGCATCTGAATGCTCCGATCTGAGTGTCAGCGGCTGTGCCAGGTATTTAGGTGCGAGACTCGTGCGAGTTTCTCACAAGTGTGACCCCGGCCTTATGCAAATTTTGTGTGTGTGTGCCTTTATTTAACTGTTTATGTACCATTTTATTATGTTTATTACTAAACATCAGACTTGGTATTATCTATCTATCTATAGATATATCTATTTATCTATTGTGGTGAAACGCTAACTGAGTGGATTGGGGAACACTCGCTTGGCACGGGATTTAAGCACTCAGGCACAGTTTCTCCACGTAAACAGTCTTATTCGGTTTATTAGACACCATAAACCATAACACAAACAGTTCATTACATACATCAACAGAACACTAAACCACCGACAGTCTGTTCCAATGGCAGATACGTCTCTGCCCGAAACCCCTTGTTATCTGGAGTTACCTTACAGGAGCTCCGGCTCCACACACTGACTCAAGCCAGTTCTGGTTCACAGGGGAAAACTGCCTCACTGAGATCACCGTCCTTGTGACCAGCGCACCTTGGATAGTCCAGACCCCTAGTAGGAACTGTAGCTTCCCCAACACAGAAGCCGTCACAGGCTCTGTAGATGTAGTCTCTCCATGCACTTTCAGGAAGTCCAGTCACAGGCACTTCCAACACACAGACAATCAGTCCATGGTATCACCAGGTGCTTGCAGAACTCCAGTCCACTCCAGGACAATCCAACACCCTGACCATTTCAGGACTCACACTCTCACCAGGTGCTTGCAGGACTCCAGTCAATCCCAGGATAATCCAACACCCTGAGCATTCAGGTCCACAGTCTTTCTAAGTGCTTCCAGGACGTCTCCACTCCCAGGAGACTCCAACACAGACCTGACCTTGCACATGGACCATACAGATCCAAACTCTCTTCACCCATGTGACCCACACCCTGGTCACATTATGTAGCTGTAACCACCCCCATAGGAGGGTGGTGTGTGTGGTTAGCCAGTCCCGCCCATCTCACCAGCTAACCCTATAAGCCCGCCCTTATAAGTAAACACAACAAACTTTTGTGGAACTATAAGTCCCAGCATAACCATATCATTTGGGGCTTACAGCGCAGGGCACCTCTGCAACACATACCGGCCATTTACAATCCTGCCGGACTCTTTGTCTCATCACCATAATTATGCCTCCAAGCGCATCCTGAAGCACACACACAGCGCCCCCTGGCTGTAACATGAGTAAACGTGTGGGTTTATACCTGCGTTTTCTGCCAAGAGATGCAGAATCTGCGCAGAAAATTCCACAGGCAAATCTGCAACGTGTGCACATACCCTAATTACACATTAGTTGCCTCTCTAAAAAGGCAATTTGCATAATAACACATAGGCATTTATCTGCAGATTTTCGTCATCTCATTCAAGTCTACAATCTGCAAATAGAATGTATATTTACCGCAATAGAAATTAACGTTGCGGAACTCAAAATTGCACCATAGGTCAGTTTGCACGACAAAAAAAGAAAGCAAAGTGGACAGGAGATTTATATAAATCGCACACACTGCTGGAACTGTAATAGATTGCATTTTTTGATAATACAAATATGCAGTGGAAAAAATGGACCAAAATTCTCATTGTGGGAGCATAGCTATATGTAGGCCCCTGACAGACGATTGTTGGGAGTTAAGGATCTGGCATGTCAAATTTAGAATGCCGATCCTTTTGTTCTCCAAAGGGGCTTTTACATTGCAAGATAATCGCGAAAGAGTATTATTAAAACGCTCAGTGCGCATGGTTTACTTTGGCCTGCATGTGTAAACAAGCATTCAAACGACCACAGATCGGTAAAAGTTTTGCCATTTTGGTGGAGCTGGCAGAAACTTGCGTGAAAATGTCAAAAATCATAAAATTTAGGTGCAATTCTGAGTTGCACCTAAATTTTGCAACTTTACAAAACTAGCATGAAAGCTTTGATGAATTAGGCCAATAGTGTCATGACTCGGTTTGGAGATTCAATCCGGTGACTTCTTTCTCCATGTTAGATTCTCTTGTCTGCTGAGTTATGCCCTTTTTTTCCCTATCCTTATGCTGATGGTTCCTATTGCCTTTATTTTTCCTTTCTGGGTTTGCCCCTTTGCAGGTGTTTCACATTGTCCTGTTTTGGTTGCCGTATCACATTCTTGGTTGGGCTATATATATTCTCCCTTCACCACACTTCCTTGCTGGCTATACTTCTAAGTGGATTAATGCAAGGAGTTCCAGCCCAGGGTGAAGGGATTTTCAAGCCTAGGCATACACAAATTATTTTTTTCGGGTGAGTGTTTGTTTTTCTGCCTTCCCAGCACCTATTCTTTCTCCTCAGTTAGGATGGTGGAAGACTATTCTTGTTTCATTTAGTATTCACCTTAGTTCTCCTTATATTCCCTTCGTGCACGTGCTATAAGTTTCCTTACCCTGGGTCCTCGTATCCTTCTGCACACTTTTCCTCTCCTGGTTAGCTATGCACAGCAGTCGCCCCTCTGGAACCCCAGTAGATATGAGAAACCCCTTGTTGGCCTTTTAGGGAGCCAGGTTTGAGATGGTGGGTTAATTGTACAGCTAGGTATTGTCTATTGTGTCTATTCTGTACAGGGAACAGTAGGGTGTGGGTGTGCCTTCTGTTTTTCAGGCTTTATTATTCCTGTTACTCATGTATGAGTGAGTTACGTGCATAACCCATAGTATGCAGGAAGCTTCTTTTGCTTTCTCTTTGGGTTTATAACTAATCTTATGATATACTTTTTTTGAATAACTTGTTAGGTGTCATCACTGTACACATTATCCTAATAAAGAACAGTGACATCACTGTCCTGTGACTTAAAGGGAACTAATCACCAGGTGTTTTTATACCTATTCTGAGAGCAACATAATGATACAAGCAATGTGTGACGTATTGACAAAATCGTTGTTTTATCAGCAAAAGATAACTTGAGGAGTAATAAACCTGCTGCTTTGTAGTCCAATCACGCCCCAACTACTGATTGGCAGCTTTTTGACTATGCACAGTGCAATCAGAAAGCTGCCAATCAGTGGTGTAGACAGTGTTACATGTGGCTCAGCAGTCAGAGAACAAGTAGGTCTGAAGCAGGTAAAACAGTTTTAATCAAAACTGCAGCTCCCAATAAAGTAAGTAATAACTCACTGGAGTCAGGGTCTCTGCCCCTACCCCATCTGCTCTCAGATGGGGTAGCAAAAGCTGGTGACTAATTCCCTTTAACAGTGCACACATTTTACACAAGGGGCCAGAGACTTTAAGCAACACTTCTGGCCCTGATATGTTACATGATCCTTATACAAGGGGTTCATTTGGCCATTATAAAATGTATCCAAGACTTTCATTTTAAGTGAGCGATTGCATGATTCATTTTTTATCATGAAAGTGCATTTAATTACTCTTTTTGATATTTAGCCATTTCAAATCTTCTGCTTAAAGAAACAGTACCACAATTTTTTCATTACCTAAACCTGGCTAAATGGATATGTAACACAGTGTGTGTGTGTGTGTGTGTGTGTGCGTGCGTGCGTGCGTGCGTGCGTGTGTGTGTGTGCCAATACATTGTAAAAGTGACTTCTGGCTCACACATAAACCAAAATGTGATCCAGTGAGTAAGAACTGCAGTCACTTGAGTGAGAAAAAAGGCAGTAGGGGGGCTGGAAACCAGGGAACACAGTGATTGATAAGTCCTTTATAGTTTCATTGATCAGTAAAAATGACCAAGACGTGATTATCCAGGTCTACGATTATAGTAATATCAAACATGCATAGTTTTTTTTATCATTATTTAGGTGGTGAAAAAATTTGGAAATTCGTAAGCAAAATAATTTTGATCATTTCGCCATTTTCAGAGATCCGTAACATTGTTACTTCTCTCTTGGCTGTTGGAGGCAGATGATGGCTGAACAACAATCATCATCTGCTGGAAAACATCCATTCATCTGCTGCCGAGTGCCATACATCGCAATCATGTTAAAGGGAGTCTATCAGCACAAAAAGATTGTGCAAACCAAGTGCAAGAACTCAGTGGTGCCTTGGTATGGTGTACTTCTTGTCCATCCATCTCAGCCTCCTTAATTGACGGCTCTGCTTTACAGGAGCCAGAGAAAGGTGGAAATTGATGGAAAACAAGTAAGTGGGAGAACTTTTTGTCCATGCCAAGGGTACACTGCTGCGTCTGCGTTAATCTGAGTCCCTCTCACAAATGCTGTGGCCAATGGCCACACAATTTTTTGTGTAATACCTCTTTTGCAGGTTTTAGCTGCATGTAGTTGAGGTTTCAGCCTTATATGTCTGCTGTATGTTGTATTCCCAGCCGAACAGCTGTCAGTAGAGTTGGTGCATATCAATTCACAGTACCAGGCCCATTAGCGACTTCAGTAATCTGTGAATGCTGGATGAGAGACCTCAGAGCCACTTCCTACCTTCCAAGATCCCCAGCTCTTCTTTTGATTAGCTGGCCTGGCATGACATCATAGTCTTATTGTGATGCAACGTCCAACGGTTCCACAATTCAATAATAAGAGTCGTGGATGCTGTCAGGCAGGAGGCGGCTCTCAAGGCTCTCGTCCATCGGGTAGGAGGCGGCTCTCAAGGCTCTCATCCATCGGGTAGGAGGCGGCTCTCAAGGCTCTCGTCCATCGGGTAGGAGGCGGCTCTCAAGGCTCTCATTCATCGGGTAGGAGGCGGCTCTCAAGGCTCTCGTCCATCGGGTAGGAGGCGGCTCTCAAGGCTCTCGTCCATCGGGTAGGAGGCGGCTCTCAAGGCTCTCATTCATCGGGTAGGAGGCGGCTGTCAAGGCTCTCGTCCATCGGGTAGGAGGCGGCTCTCAAGGCTCTCATTCATCGGGTAGGAGGCGGCTCTCAAGGCTCTCGTCCATCGGGTAGGAGGCAGCTCTCAAGGCTCTCGTCCATCGGGTAGGAGGCGGCTCTCAAGGCTCTCATTCATCGGGTAGGAGGCGGCTGTCAAGGCTCTCGTCCATCGGGTAGGAGGCGGCTCTCAAGGCTCTCGTCCATCGGGTAGGAGGCGGCTCTCAAGGCTCTCGTCCATCGACCACAGTTTACCAATGTGGCCTCTGGATTGGGTCCTAAAAATTGACTTGCACCAACTCTAGTAGTCAGGGCTGATTATAGGTAAAAGCAGTGGTGGAGATTTAGGGGTTACAGACCCCAAAAGAAGCCAGCGCAAAACAGACTGCAACCACCCACACAGAGAAGTAATGGAAGATGCTAACCACCCTGTTTGCGAGGATGATTCCTAAAAGTAGGGGGTGATATGGAAATTAGTAGAAAAAAGGAATTTTTCTTACATTTTTAAATGGCATACTGTCAGATTTAGATAGACTTAATATATGTATATGCTCTAGCATTGCACTGAACAGCAGCTGACTACATAAACAGGTACATCTTTAAATTGCTTCATATAACATAAGCACCAGGATTGAATACACTCCATGGACACGACTCCCCTGTAATGAGAAGCTAAGGCATCCATAAGTAATAATAATCATCGGCTGTTTACATATCTTGTCCTGTGCAGCTATTACACTGAAGATGGGAATAGGTAATAAGAAAGACAATTTCATGCAATCTGTGCTGTTCCACGCAGCTCAGGACGTCAATTTTACTGTCAATAAATACATAGATGTTCCACGTGGCATCAATTCGCAGCAGGAAAACGAGCAGACTAAAGCCCATCTGTGGGCAGTAGAAGCAGAACATGATTAGTAAAACATGATGATGATTTTTCTTTAAGATTGAAGTTAATGTCTCATCTTCTGATCCTGGAAGGGACATTAACACATCTAATCACCATTAGCATCATGGATTATATATAGCGGCAGTAAGAGTAGTTCAATCTGGCAACCGTACAAGAAACCTTTAAATATTCAAAACATTAACATTTCGAGATGTTGGTTTATAATCTTCCGTCTTCCTGACTTGACAGTATTGAAGTCATTATGCAACTTTTCCAAAACAAAAATTTATTGTGAAATCTTTATAGCTCTTTCCTGACACTGGTTCAGCACAATGACAGTGAAGAATGGGCTGAGGCAGCATCTTACAGTGACTAATGTCGTCTTTACATTCAAGAAGCTGATAAGGATTCCAAATACTAACTGCAGTGATGAGAACATTTCAATGTTATATTACACCTAGACAGGGAAAGGGCGGCTTACAGCAAATATCACCTTGGCCAGCTGGGCATTGTCAGAGGGGCATGCTGCTTATTTTACCTCTACTGCCTTTCCAAGAACCTTGAGCCAATTGTATTCCCAATCGGTTTGCTATTTTTGCTTAAAATGCGAGTGCTGCGAAAGTTCTCAACATCAAGTTTGAGGGAAGATGGCACTAACCAGGGCTGAGTACTTTCGCAAAGGCCTCTAGCAGCTGCATGGTCAATCTCTGTTTTACAGATGTGTCCTTCCTTACATTACTTCTTGCATCAACATATCCTGAGATAAGCAGCATGAGATGACCAGAGCTGAAATAATATATAATTTTGCAATACTCTGGAGATGTTTATAATATACTAGATGGTGGCCCGATTCTAACGCATCGGGTATTCTAGAATATGTATGTCCACGTAGTATATTGCCCAGCCATGTAGTATATTGCCCAGCCACGTAGTATATTGCCCAGTCACCTAGTATATTGCCCAGCTACGTAGTATATTGCCCAGTAACGTAGTATATTGCCCAGCCACATAGTATATTGCCCAGCCACGTAGTATATTGCCCAGCCACATAGTATATTGCCCAGCCACGTAGTATATTGCCCAGCCATGTAGTATATTGCCCAGCCACGTAGTATATTGCCCAGTCACCTAGTATATTGCCCAGCTACGTAGTATATTGCCCAGTAACGTAGTATATTGCCCAGCCACGTAGTATATTGCCCAGTCACGTAGTATATTGCCCAGCCACATAGTATATTGCCCAGCCACGTAGTATATTGCCCAGCCACGTAGTATATTGCCCAGCCACATAGTATATTGCCCAGCCACGTAGTATATTGCCCAGCCACATAGTATATTGCCCAGCCACGTAGTATATTGCCCAGCCACGTAGTATATTGCCCAGTCACCTAGTATATTGCCCACCCACATAGTATATTGCCCAGCCACGTAGTATATTGCCCAGCCATGTAGTATATTGCCCAGTCACGTAGTATATTGCCCAGTCACGTATTATATTTATTGCCCAGCCACGTAGTATATTGCCCAGCCACGTAGTATATCGCCCAGCCATGTAGTATATTGCCCAGCCACGTAGTATATTGCCCAGCCACATAGTATATTGCCCAGTCACGTAGTATATTTATTGCCCAGCCACGTAGTATATTGCCCAGCCACGTAGTATATTGCCCAGCCACGTAGTATATTGCCCAGTCACCTAGTATACTGCCCAGCCACATAGTATATATGTGTTTTCATGTGGCCACTCTGTGTTTGTGATGTGTATTGTATTACATGCCGTATACAGTTTTTTTAGTATGTAATGAATTTGTACAGTGAAAAATTGGAGTCCTTGAAGGGGTTGTCTGGCCTTAGGCTACAAGTCTGCAGTCACTCTATGTGACTGCAGCCTTGTGACTCGTGTGCACTGTCGGCGCCTCAAGCCTGTAACAACAAGTATGTGATTTGCATACATGTGGTCATGTGCCAATTAGATGGATGCAGCCTTGCTCAGTGCAAGTGTATTGAGCAAGGCTGGACAGTCTAGTTGTAATGTGGCTGGAAGAATGCATATTTCATACTCATGTTGACGAGATTGCCCTCCCTTTGTGCCAGGCCCGGAGTATCCTCACAGCACGCAGTGCGCACGATGTGAATATTCGCAAGTCTGCAGTTGCATAGTGACTGCAGACTTATAGCTTAGGACCAGATTACTCCTTTAAAGTAATTCACAGAATAGTACAGGTAATGCATCTAAATCGTGAGGTTTACACATCTGTTTTTATGTCATTGCATATAGAGCATTATTTACACTAAATATATTGCCAATGAGGATAGTGTTATGGGTGTGTCAGAGGCTGCAGACAGTCACACTGCATCTGGCTGCAGAAGGTCTCAGTGGTTGGCATTGCAGACTAGTGGCCATCTCCCCCGGTCTTAATGGTGTGATCTGGATCTGGGTGTTTATAACTCCGAAGTTCCTGCTGGGAGTTGCGGGTGTTATTTTCTATTTGCACTTCCCTGTTGAGGCTTGGAGCTGCAGCAGTCTGCTAGCGTCCTCTTTGGAGTTTGAAGGACGACAGTGTTTCTCTCTGAGTTTACTCAAGCTAAGTTTCCCCTTATTTTGTGAATCCTAGCTGTCTTTACTGTTAGTGGGTTTCGAACAGCGTTCACCCCTTCCTTCCCTGAGCAGGGCTTACTGCTAGGGTCTGACAGGGACTTGGTATCCTGCTCGGCGATAGATGTGGAACCTATTTAGGGTCTCTTAGGGCAGACAGGGTGACGTTAGATCTACCTAGGGTTCTCCACTCCCCGCTTCCCTAGTGTTGGGCGCCCATTCCCCTTATCCCTTTGTGTTCCACTTAGTCTGTCCTACACTGTGCGTGACAGATAGTTCTTGCTTTAAACCTTGGAGTCCATTGAGTCCTAATCAGGTACTCCGACAAGACTTTTTCCTTTTATAGTAGGGATGGTAAGCTGTTTCCAAACCACTCAAAGATTTCTAACAAAACAGCAAATACATGTGAGCCAAGTTATAGCACTGCACTAGAATATTTCCTTCAGTGTTGACCCCCTACTCTACCAAGCTTCTCTGAGACTGGAATGAGAGGTTTGAATGGACTTTACAAAAATCTAGATTTAGATATTTTTTCTTATCCTCTAATTTAAGCACCACCCTGGCATCTCCATACTGCTAAGTCAGCTGCATTTCATCAGCAAAAGCAGCATGAAACAATTCCTGATGCTATTCCATATTTGCAAAATGTAAATCACGAGGAGGTAAAATACTGCAGCTGCATACAATGTGAATATGAACAATTTTTAATTGGATTTTGGTTGCTTCTTGTTTCACCTTCATGCTCCCAGCCTCCATACAACAGTGACTGTTATACTGATATTGCTGTTAAAACATTCTCTACAAATAAAAAAGGTGCACAAATATATCAGTAGTAACTCAGGCATGCTAATAAGCATATGAGCGGTTTGCATTTTAGAATTTCATGCTCATTGTTTCTCATTATACCCTAATGGAAATGAGCATTTCCCTTCTCACATTCACAATATATGCGTGTACTTTTATGCACACTGTTTAGGTTGTCCTGCCTCATTGGACCTGCTAAATTCAGTATATTTATGAAAAAGGTCTCATGTTTTGTGAAAAGTTAAGTTATTGATCTAAATTACCTCCAACAGCTCTGGAGTGTTAGAGCTCAGTCACATCCTGTGTCAGATGAAGGACATCATCCATCGACTCAACACTGAGTAGAAACAAAGCAAAGGATAAATTACTTTGAGGTTAATCCAAAAGTATATCGAAAGATCTGGCATCAAATCATGTAGTATACTAACATAAAAAAAAATGTCATACATTTACATTTTTATCATACGCTGACGTCAGAAGTGATATCAGTAAGTAGGGCTTGTGACCAGTAATTGGCTGCAGTAATGATAACAGGGAGTATCTCGGCTGGAGTTGTGAGGGTATAACCCCTTCAGGAAACAGCCATTCTTTTGCTTTCATTTCTCCTCCACTTCTTCTATGAGCCATATACTTTTTGATTTTTTTCTTGAGACATAACCATATGAGGGACGAGTTGAAGTTTTGAATTACATATATTGCAGCCATCATATTATATATCATTGTGTAATTACAATTGCTCATTTTGCCTTTCTACCCAGCTAATTCTTCTCTTTTCTCTGCAAGTCTCTTGTCCCTCTATGAGTCTTTCCCTTCTTGATCTCCTGACCCAGCTACTTCCCCCCTACCACTGCCTGGGACTTTTGCAGTGACTGATGAGTCAGGCAGGGAAAACTGGCCTCCTGTCTCTACATAGATCTAGTCAGTTTTTAATCACGTGAGGTCATAGATCTAATAGAAAACAGAAGAATTAGCTGGGTAGAAAGGCAAAAGGAGCAATTGCAAGTACATATTGCTGTATAATATGATGATTGCAAGAGGATACAAATTGTGATGGGAGTGCTCTTTAAGATGGTAATAGTAATAGTTTCATAAGTAAAAGGTATTTTAGTTTGGAATTCTCTTTTGTGACTCATTAATGGAAATAGAACTCTAGAGAATTATGACATCGTGAAAATTGAATCAAGAAAAAAAACTGTCATCTCATTAATGAAAAGCGAATGTCAGAGTCAGAGGAGGTTAAGGTGAGAAGGACACAAAATTCTATATATACATGGAAGTTATTTTTGGAAGATGATATACTGCATAGCAAACCTAGAGCATTGTCAGAAACAGTTTTATGTTGAGACCTCCAAAATGATTGCATGTTATAGAAAGCATCTAAATAAGTAGATACTAATAAAAAAAAGTTGAAAATCATTTTCAAAGCATGGCTTACATTAGAAAATGTTGTTCATTAATGAGTGAGGCTGTGAGAAACCACCTCAAACTGTCCATTATTAAAAATCTATTATTATCACCCTGATATGATCATGTTATACCATTTATGCCATTTTGGAATTTGAGTCTGTCCGGTTTTATGTTCTAAGTCTCACATTCTGAACTAATGTAAAATCCCTGTTGGCAGGTTATTTTTTTTAAGACTGTTCCATCTATCCCTACGTCATTCCCAGAAGTGAGATTTGAGACTTTGCGTTATGAAATTTCTTATCTCTGGCTGATTCAATCTAGCTCGGCGTGCGCCTGAGATGGAAGAAGCTTGCTGCTATCTCCTCTCTAGATAGCGGCAGAGAGAAAATGTAAGTATCTACAAAAAGGACTTGGGATATAAAAAATGTTCCATTATACCCCAGGAGAGCTCACACTCTACACATAGAAATCTAATTTTGTTATAAATAGGACTTCCAGAACTAAAAAATTTAAACACAGTCAAAAGTTTTAAAAAATGAATTGCATAATAGCCAGATCCCTCTACAAAACCAATATTTTACCCATAGAGTAAGGATATAGAGGCTTAAAAAAGCTTACTTCAAAGGAGCCCATCAGCAAGGTTTTTCTGCCCCATATGAGAGCAATATGTTGTAGGCAGAGACCCTGATCCCAGCAATGTATCACTTACTAGGCTTCTAGCTGCAGTTTTGATAAAAACACTGTTTATCTGTCTATGAATGCTGAGCTCTATAACCTCAATTACATCACTGATTGACAGATTTCTGTGTACGCTCTGCATAAGCAGAAAGCTGCCAATCAGTGGTGGGGGCGGAGTATGAATATGGAGGACTACATGGCAGCAGGTGTACTAGTCCTCTAGTAATAATCTAAGTTTATTTTATGTAGCGCCATTAATTTCCATAATGCTTTACAGACATCAGTATCTCTCTCCCCTCTGGTGCTCGGTGGGATTTGAACCCTCCGAGCTCTGAAATAGCCCAAGAAAAACTAGCTGCCACCACCAATCTTTTATACGCCTGTGGCTGGTAACGTGTGACCTCATGATGCTTCAGGGGTGTGATTTATAGAGCAAGAGGAACAAAGCCATGACATTTTATATATTTAATCCGAAAAGTAGGAGGTGTTTATGAAAATTTACAAAAGATATTAAAAAAAGGGACAAGACAATACACTGTATACAATCGCATAAAATAAAACGGATAAACCAACGAAAATGACAAGACTTAATGGCACGGAAATGGTTCAGAGGGGAGCGCTCCAATTGGAAAATGGTGCAGACCTACAGCGAGCCGTATCTCCCGGTACTGAGCAATGATTTCAATTCAGAATCTGATTTTCATAGGTGAACGTCAGTCCCACATACATCCCCCCAGATGGGGCTGGCAATGGGATGCAGCTAGGTCCCAACATATTTTGGGATCACGATCTTCATGATATCTGTCCATCTGGGGGACCCAGGTGGGAGATATTAATACCATATTTCCCATCATGATTTTACCTTTCTATAGATAGGAAACATGGCATATATATCATTATCCATCTGGCCGATATTAATTTGGGGCTGATACGCAGATGACACAGTGATGTAAGTAAATGTGTTACGTTCGCCACTACATCAAACTGAAAATGTCTCCCTTAGCTATAGAACCGACACCTGTCACAAAAAAAAAATATTCATAACTGGACTTCAGCTCTAAAGAGTCTGTTTGTAGTTCTTTTGAACATAGGAAGCCCAGCCAAGTGTCACCTCTCAGTCATTGGTATAGACTTCATGTCTGCTCCCCATCCAATACCCCACCTCAATTACCTGTTCACATCAGGAGATCACAACTGAATAAGGGTCATGTGGAGTGTTTAGCTTGCTAGCTCTTTTTCCTTTCAGGATATGATGCTTCAATGTTCAATATAAGGGTGACGCGTCCCCTCTCAAGAGACGGTTTTGATATTGGTCCCATTTTACCATTACATCTTTGTGGTGACTTCAACCTGTGATCTTTTGATGAAAAAAAATGACAGTCCCTTGGCTGTCCTTTACAGGAGGACTAAGTTACCAGTGATGGAGTCCTTTAACGGTCTCCTGGCTATGATGGCAACCCATCCTCACCCTACAATTATACCATCTACATGCCATTGTCATTGATTGGCAGTTCATTTAAATGGTAAAGCACCAGAGATCAGAGCAAGCACTGGTTGCTGCTGTTACAGCAGAATCCAACTGTGTAACACAGCTGGCATCTGTTTAATAGTGTGGGCTCAGCTCTAGTGCGCATTCAATACATGGGGACCCAACATAGGACATACTATTACAGGGCACTTCGGTGGCCAGAATCCTTGGTCTCAGCAACGTGGGAAATTCTAGCAGTTGCAGTACCTGGTAATCAACAGAAGTTCCCAGAATGCCAGGTTGAGGATGTTGGCTGCAGAAATTAAGGTTGCTGTAATTTGGCTTCCATAGAGGAACATAATGGATGCCAGATCAGGGTAGCCAAGATCTTTTTTCTCAACAATTTTTGAGCTACAAAATAAATTTCTGATTGTAATTTGTATTTAAGATTTTAAGCAAATTGAACTTCACACCCAAGTGGGTTTTGATTGCCTAGTGATCTATATATAATACATTTTTAGAAATATATCTTTGCTTGTGTTGTGTATATTATTTAGAGGTAATAAAAAAAAAAAACATTGATGTTCATATCTAGCAAGGAAGCCTTTTATCACAGGGCCCTCGGGCAAGTTCAAAACATTCTCCGGTATATAAACTGATAGTATCTTCAGATGTTGGTACCGCCAGGTAGAGTTCAATGTGAAATAGCTTTATGCTTCAATGACTGTGCACAGTAACTGCAAAATACTAGCTCCCATGTTCAGCTCCTAGCTCCGAGCAACCGACATTTGTTCCCATTTGTCTCCATTTATGTAACCCTAATTCCAGTTGATAGGCACTTTGTGTTGCTTTTTTATTTTAACAAATTGTCATACTTTTGCTCGAGCAAATGAGATTTTTTTTTTACTAAAAGGAGTGTCTCAGGTATTTTTGCTTTATTATGTTTTATTAGATTTACATGGGTAGAAGAGAAATTATTCTTAGAGGGTTGCCCGGGATTAGAAAAAAACATAGCTCCTGTCGTCCAGAAATCGCGCCATACTTATCCAGCATCTTTGAAGTGAATAGGGCTCAGGAACAACTTGCACCACACACAATTTGTGGATAGACGTGGCGCTGTTCTTGGAAGAAAGAAAATATATTTTTCCCACTGCCATATTAAAAATACGAACTTTCTTTCTGTATTATTTGTGTAAAGCATGCCAGAGTTTGTTTTCTGTACGGCAGCTGCAATAAACCAGAGTCTATAGGCAAAGAAATGTTATAAACCATTACAGTCTCCAGGAAGGGATAGAATACGACTTCCTCCAACAGAGAAAAGAAAAATAAAGGGGATAATGCATGTAGAGCATTACCTATGGGTATAGTGCTGCTCTCTTGCCTTATTCAGGCCTCCAAGGAGAACAGCAAATATGTCATAAAACTCCAGTTCTTGGATAATTCTGTCCCAGTCTATACAGCAAAGTTAATCAGTGGGCTGCATGCAACAGGAAATGTCCTTAAATTGTGAAAGACTGCCCTAGTGCCCAGTGCAAACATCAGAATAATATATTATTATTATTTATTTATATCACCATTAATTCCATGGTGCTGTACATGAGACAGGGGTTACGTACACAGTTATAGATATTGTTTACAGTAGACTGGTACAGAGGGGAGAAGATTTCCATTATATTATATCCCAATATATTCCCATACATGTATTAGTCCCATTACACTTTTTCACACAGCTCTATATGATTGTGTATATATATATATATCTATATATACAGTGGGGCAAAAAAGTATTTAGTCAGTCAGCAATAGTGCAAGTTCCACCACTTAAAAAGATGAGAGGCGTCTGTAATTTACATCATAGGTAGACCTCAACTATGGGAGACAAACTGAGAAAAAAAAATCCAGAAAATCACATTGTCTGTTTTTTTATCATTTTTTTTGCATATTATGGTGGAAAATAAGTATTTGGTCAGAAACAAACAATCAAGATTTCTGGCTCTCACAGACGTGTAACTTCTTCTTTAAGAGTCTCCTCTTTCCTCCACTCATTACCTGTAGTAATGGCACCTGTTTAAACTTGTTATCAGTATAAAAAGACACCTGTGCACACCCTCAAACAGTCTGACTCCAAACTCCACTATGGTGAAGACCAAAGAGCTGTCAAAGGACACCAGAAACAAAATTGTAGCCCTGGGAAGACTGAATCTGCAATAGCCAACCAGCTTGGAGTGAAGAAATCAACAGTGGGAGCAATAATTAGAAAATGGAAGACATACAAGACCACTGATAATCTCCCTCGATCTGGGGCTCCACGCAAAATCCCACCCCGTGGGGTCAGAATGATCACAAGAACGGTGAGCAAAAATCCCAGAACCACGCGGGGGGACCTAGTGAATGAACTGCAGAGAGCTGGGACCAATGTAACAAGGCCTACCATAAGTAACACACTACGCCACCATGGACTCAGATCCTGCAGTGCCAGACGTGTCCCACTGCTTAAGCCAGTACATGTCCGGGCCCGTCTGAAGTTTGCTAGAGAGCATTTGGATGATCCAGAGGAGTTTTGGGAGAATGTCCTATGGTCTGATGAAACCAAACTGGAACTGTTTGGTAGAAACACAACTTGTCGTGTTTGGAGGAAAAAGAATACTGAGTTGCATCCATCAAACACCATACCTACTGTAAAGCATGGTGGTGGAAACATCATGCTTTGGGGCTGTTTCTCTGCAAAGGGGCCAGGACGAATGATCCGGGTACATGAAAGAATGAATGGGGCCATGTATCGTGAGATTTTGAGTGCAAACCTCCTTCCATCAGCAAGGGCATTGAAGATGAAACGTGGATGGGTCTTTCAACATGACAATGATCCAAAGCACACCGCCAGGGCAACGAAGGAGTGGCTTCGTAAGAAGCATTTCAAGGTCCTGGAGTGGCCTAGCCAGTCTCCAGATCTCAACCCTATAGAAAACCTTTGGAGGGAGTTGAAAGTCCGTGTTGCCAAGCGAAAAGCCAAAAACATCACTGCTCTAGAGGAGATCTGCATGGAGGAATGGGCCAACATACCAACAACAGTGTGTGGCAACCTTGTGAAGACTTACAGAAAACGTTTGACCTCTGTCATTGCCAACAAAGGATATATTACAAAGTATTGAGATGAAATTTTGTTTCTGACCAAATACTTATTTTCCACCATAACATGCAAATAAAATGTTAAAAAAACAGACAATGTGATTTTCTGGATTTTTTTTTCTCAGTTTGTCTCCCATAGTTGAGGTCTACCTATGATGTAAATTACAGATGCCTCTCATCTTTTTAAGTGGTGGAACTTGCACTATTGCTGACTGACTAAATACTTTTTTGCCCCACTGTATATATATATAGATATATATATATATACACACACACATACAGTTGTGTGAAAAAGTGTTTGCCCCCTTCCTGATTTCCCATTCTTTTGCATGTTTGTCACTCTTTAATGTTTCAGATCACCAAACAAGTGGAAGTATTAGACAAAAATAACACAAGTAAATACAAAAGGCAGTGTTTAAAGGAAGGTCTGTATTATTAAGAGAAAAAGAAATCCAAACCTACAGGACCCTACATGAAAAAGTGATTGCCCTCCCCCCTTAAAACATAAATTAACTGTGGTTTATCACACCAAGACCTGATCACTGCCACACCTCTTCTCAATCAAGAAATCACTTGACAAGACCTAGCTGACAAAGTGAGGTAGACCAAAAGATCTTCAAAAGCTAGGCATCATGTCGCAATCCAAAGAAATTCTGGAACAAGTGAGAAACAAGGTATTTGTGTCTGGAAAAGGTTATAAAGCCATTTATCAAGCTTTGGAACCGCAGCGGACCACAGTGAGAGCCATTATTCACAAATGGAAAAAATATGGAATAGTGGTGAACCTTCCCAAGAATGGCCGGCCGACTAAAATTACCCCATGAGTGCAGCGATGACTCATCCAAGAAGTTACAAAAGACCCCACAGCAACATCAAAAAGAACTGCAGGCCTGACTTGCCTCAGTTAAGGTCAGTGTTCATGACTCCACCACTGGACAAAAATGGCCTGGATGGCAGAGTTCCAAGACGAAAACCACTGCTGAGCAATAAGAACATAAAAGTCTCAATTTTGCAAGAAAACATCTTGATGTTCCCCAAAACTAATGGGAGAAAACTCTGTGGACTGAGAAGACAAAACTTCTACTTTTTGGAAGGTGCATGTCCCATTACATCTGGCATTAAAGTAACACAGTAGATCAGAAAAGGAACATGATACCAACAGTAAAATATGATGGTGATAGTGTGATAGTCTGAGGCTGTTTTGCTGCTTCAGGACCTGGAAGACTTGCTGTTGTAAATGGAACCATGCATTCTGCTGTCTATCAAAAAATCCTGAAGGAGAATGTCTGGCCATTTGTTCGTAACATCAAGCTGAAACACACTTAGGTTATGCAGCAGGACAATTATACAAAATACACCAGCAAGTCCACCATGCAGGTGGTGCATGCTCGGAAACCCTCCAATGTGGCTGAATTCCAACAATTCTGCAAAGATGAGTGGGGCAAAATTCCTCCAGTGCATTATAAGACTCATTCCCAGTTATTGCAAACGCTTGATTGCAGTTGTTGCTGCGAAGGGTGGCCCAACTTGTTATTAGGTTTAGGGCCCACACAGGGCCCTGATGGTTTGGATATCTTTTCCTTGAATAATAAGGACCATTATTTGAAAACTGCATTTTGTGTTTCCTTCCTTTATCTGTGTCTAATATTTAAATTTGTTTGGTGATCTGACTCATTTACGTGGGATAATCATGCAAAAGAATAGGAAATTAGGAAGAGGGCAAACACTTTTTATATATATATATATACATATATATATATATATATATATAATAGAATAATACAGAATTTTCTAATCCATTAAGGCCTGTAAAAGGAACCTCTCATGTCAAAAAAATGCTATAAACCTGCAGATAAGGGGTTAATCACTGTATTCCAAGCAGTAACTGAAGACGTGCTGGCACACCAAGTGGTGACTGAAAGTCAGAGGCTGCTGGGAGGAATAAAGTTAATTTCCTCTAGGTATTCGGGCTTCCAGTGCAAGGGTTGCCTGGCTTTAGAACACAAAATAACCCCAAGTATTTTTTGCATGACAGGTTCCCTTAAATCATAATTTATCTGTGTGTGCTTCTTTATTCTGTATATTACAGATGTGAATACATTTTTGCATTTTTGTCTTTCAGGGCAAATTATGACATCAACATCTAAAGGCATCTTTCGACCATTTCTAGTTGTCTGCATCGTGTTGATTTGCTTCACAGTATGTTTACTGATATATGTCAAACCAACAAACAACTGGATCTCCAGCCCTATAGAATCAGCTAATTCTATGCTAAAAATGAAAAATATCTTCTCTACTAAAAAAGATTATTATAATGATACCATCATTCTTATTTGGGTCTGGCCATTTGGACAAACATTTGAGTTGCAGTCCTGCGAGGCTCTTTTTAATATCCATGGGTGCCATCTGACTACTGATCGTGCGCTCTACAACAAATCCCATGCAGTGCTAATACATCATAGAGATATCAACTGGGATCTTACCAATCTCCCATTGCAAACAAGGCCACCCTTCCAGAAATGGATTTGGATGAATCTCGAATCTCCAACTCATACTCCACAAAAAAGTGGCATCGAACATTTATTTAATCTCACGTTGACCTATCGGCGTGATTCAGACATTCAAGTGCCTTATGGCTTTATGGTCGTAAGCACAAAGCCCTTTGAATTTGAAGTGCCAAGCAAAGACAAATTGGTCTGCTGGGTTGTAAGCAACTGGAATCCAGATCACGTTAGAGTAAAATATTATAATGAACTCAACAAATACATTGAAATTCTAACCTATGGCCAGGCGTTTGGTGAATACTTGAACGACAAAAGCTTGATTCCAACCATCTCTACTTGTAAATTTTACTTGTCCTTTGAAAACTCTATTCACAAAGACTATATAACTGAAAAACTTTACAATGCACTACTTGCTGGATCTGTGCCCATTGTGCTAGGACCTCCAAGAGAAAACTATGAGAACTACATACCAGCAGACTCTTTTATTCACGTTGAAGACTTTCTCTCTCCGAGAGAGCTGGCGGATTATCTGTTAGTGTTGAACAAAGATACTGAGCGGTACCTGGCATACTTTAACTGGAGGAAACATTACACCGTGAACTTGTCCCGTTTCTGGGAATCTCACGCTTGCCTAGCGTGTGACCATGTTAAAAGACATCAGGAATACAAATCTGTCAGTAATTTGGAGAAGTGGTTTTGGAACTAAACCCCCTCTATCATATTTGAGCACTTTCTGGGAAGACATTACAACAGTTACTTGCATCAAGATAAAAATGTAGTGCTTTGTTTCACTGTCTACTGCTCTGTCGAATGCATAATTTAACATTAACTTTGTCAGACATGAAAACCTCTTTCCAGCATCAGTATCATCGTTCCCAGACACTCCATATGTAGCAGTAGTTTCTGTGAACGCAGAGCAATTTCCTTAATCTAAGTGTTAACCATTTTTACATAACACCTTTTTAAAGAACTGAGTCTCCATGTTACCACATGTAGCAGGCTGGGATCACCATCATTTCCACGCGATTGTCCAGAAACCAAGCTGGAGGTCATACTGGCAGATATCATATGAAGTGATATATCACAACTGCATATGTATATTGTTGAGGTGGAAGATGTAAACTATTTACTGGGTGGAAACACGGAAATGTGTAACTTTACTCTGTAACAGATTTTCCATTTCATTGGAAAGTAGTTTTCAGTTCTGATAAGTCATGTCCATCCAAGATCAGCTGAGCCTGCAAGTAACACTTCTAAGCCATTCTCACCCTTGAAACAATCTCACACGTGGTTCTGTATTTAGGAGTCTCACTTTTACGATCATATTGATCTGATGTGCTGCTATGTTTGTTTTAGATTCACGCTATTTTCAATATTTTTTTTAAAATGAAGAATGATCTTTATTTTCTTATAAGTAATTATGAACATCATAATCCTTCTATGTTGTCATTGTGAAAAATGAAAGTGTTTTTTGAGGCTAGCCCATGGCAACCAACTGGCCATAATGGTTCTCCGACAGTCGTGGCATACATTGGATGCCATCAAAAGGCATTGCCTTGATGGTATCTTATTTGTCCCATAGACTACCATTGCTTTCAGTAGACAAGTGTATTATATTGTACAATGAGGAAGCAGTACAGATTTCAGCACAAACCCTGCACTTTGAGTAATGGTGGCTAGCAAACACAGAACATTTCTTCCAGTTTATCATTTGGAGAAAAACATTGTTCCTTTTTTCAAATTAAATTATTATTCTGTATGATGGATAACCATAGAGATTTTAAAGTGGTTTTACTTGATCAGAATATTGAAACCTATTCATTATATAGGCCATAAATATCTGATCAGCGGGGGGTGGGGACGACTCCACGCATTCCCAGAATCAGGGGGGGGGGACTCCCCGCACTCCCAGAATCAGCCATTTAAAGGGTGAGCACTGTGGCCTCTTTCGATGTACACAGTAGGAGTGAAACACACTTTGGGGTGCTGAGCAGTGTCCTGTATATACAATGCAGTGGCATATCTTGAGGCTTGTGGGCCCTAGTGCAAAATCTCCAAACATGGCACACAACTATCACAGGCCATTAACAGTATTGGTCTTCTCATAGGGCCAAGGGGACCTTACTTGAGATTTCCAAGCATGCTCGAGTGATCTTCGAGTATTTGTTAGTGCTCAGAGATTTAGTTTGTGTCGCCGAAGCTGCTAGACAGCCTGAACACATTCCTTAACTGTCATGATCCGGGTTGGAGTTTGCTTTGTTTCTCTTACTCCGGCCTGGTCATGGTGGGGATAACTATTTCTGCCTCTCTTTGATTTGGGAGTGGCTATTTCTTGGTGCTCTTGCTGGCAGCTTGTGTCAGTGATAGTTTTGGGCTTGCTGGAACTGCTAACCTGTGAAATCTCAGTGTTCCTTTTGCCTCTGACCTCCTGTACCTGTACCTGACCTGTCTCCTGTACCTGACCTAGTGTGACTCTGGTGTGTATCCTCTCCCTTTGTGACCCGGCTAAAACTCTGACTTCGTCTCCTGTTTTCCGTCTTTGTTACCTCACGTCTGTCTGGCTTTTTGACCTTTTGGCTTACTCTGACTCTATTCTGTCTCACGTCTCTGGTACCTTTGCTCCTGGCTGGTTCTGACCATCGGCTTGTATTTTGACCACGAGTTCTGTTTTCCCCTTACCGACCCCTTACCCCTTACTATACGCTTACTGACCGTTACTGACTTGGCTCGTTTTGACCATTCTCTGTTGCCATCTGGTGGCGCAGTCCAGCGTGCACTGGGCTGTGGTGCAGCAAGTGTGACCTCTTTTTCTCTCACCCACTCTTCCTCGTGTAGCTGTACATACCTTCCTTTGCTGCAGCATGACACTAACAAACAGGTAACCCTCACATGTATTCAGGCTGTCTAGCAGCTGCAAATTATGCAGCTGCGGGGACACCAGCTAAATCTCCAAGCATGCCCAAAATACTCAGAAATCACCCAAGCATGCTTGGAAATCTCGAGTAATGAGCACACTCGCCATATTTGTCATTTGAAGACGTCTTACCAGGTAATGCGCACTGCCTTATATGATTTTGAATGTGTGTTTTTAAATTGACGGTCAGTTGTGTATTATTTGTTGCTAATTATATTTTTGGGGACATTCCTTGTATTATGGGAAATTAATTATTGGTGGATGGTGCAAGGGTTATTGGTTTACAATAACCCTTGCAGAAGAGGCTGCAGTGCCTATCGAATTCGGCAACCACTTTAAACAGCTGATTGGCAATACCCCCACCAATTGGATATTGATAACCTGTCCGAAACATGGGTCATCAATATTGTGAGCCTCAAAACCCCTTTAAATGCTGATGTTTAGTCAATATAAACCATCAATTGTATGAAAACATTCAGGATTTCTGCAGATAACAGTAAGGCTCATTTAGAGATATGCAGGAGCACAGAATACATGCCATTCTTCATTGCTACTGCTAATTTTGCACCAAGGCAGTTTTTACCTAGATACATGATCATTTTGGTTGCTTACATATCACCTAAATGGCTTAAAACATTCACACTAAACTCCTCATTGCTTATTACTTCCACTTATGTAATATGTATTGGAGGGCTGAAATCTCCCCCACGAAATCAGAAGTAATCCCCAGCACTGTTTAAAGACCTGCAGGGTAACCTAAAGGGTAGATAAAGAAGGCTGTAGGTTCTTGGCATTTTACATAAAGTGTGCCTTACTGTTTCTGTGGAGCAGTTCTCATGTCTGTCCTTTACGGTTTTATTTTGCCATTGGCAGATGTCAGCCAGATAAGATAATCCCAATGACAACAGTTGTCACAGTGAGATAGGTATAAAGTAGAGCGTAACTGGATTTTACCTAGAACAATGTTTTCTTTAAGGTGACTAACTGCATGCAGATATGGCAAGCCAGATCTATAAACTTGGCCAGCAACTGATTTAATATTGCTCTATAGGGTTCTGCATGATTTGTGAAGCTGCAGGCCGTGAGCAGCGTGCTACTATAACCAGGGCGTAAGTATAGTGCCTACAGGGGTTGCAGTCTCACCCAGGCCATGGAGCTTAGGGGGACCCAAAAGTACCTTATAGGCTCTGTGACAGTTGAGGACCCTGTTAGAGATTTTCCACTGAGGCCTACAAGCTTCAAGTTATGCTACTGACGATACCGGTGTACAGCGTCGGACTGGAGTAGTTTGGACCCACCAGAGTAGATCATTCTTGGGGCCGACCATGTATAAGTGGTACTAACAGCAGAGTTTGTCTCCGATCTTGTCAAGCTGATAATCGGGGAATGAGCTTTCATAGGAATATATTATCCCAACTATCGACTTGTCCAAAAAATCCAGTAATCACCTGCAAATCAGCAAAATGCTCATTTGTTGGGTGCAATGATTTTTAGCTTGCTTTAAAATCATCATTCTCGGCAGCATATCATGTTGTGTAAACAGTGAGTGAACTGCTGCAATGTAGTGCCTGCCAGGGCCCACCAGAGGATCCTCCAGTCCTCTGGTGGGCCAGTCCAATGCAGCCGGTGTACCACGGCATAACAGTACAGTGTGCCTCACTGTTTTCAGTAAGTTGTTTTCACAGCAGTTAAATGTCATACATTCTCACGTCACTATTGTAGCAACCATTTTACGACCACGGTTACATATCCATGTATGACATGATTGTGGAACCAAAGACATAATGGGGAACCATGACAAGTGACATACTTGATTGTATCTACTGACATCTTCACTGTGGTTAGAAATTGGCAACATATCATCACATGTCCATGTACAACATGTGACCATCCTGCCAAAGCTAGAAATCAATTTTTAGACATTTAGGACACAATGGGCATTATTCCTAACGCTTTATTCCAGTTTTTTCACTTTATGTGACTTCAGTCCACAGTGTCATAATAACATTCACTTTGATACAGAACACTTTGCCAAGAGCTGCAGGCTTATGCCAAGTTACGTTCTGCTTACTCAAATCTACTTTAGAAATTAGCAAAATTATTTTTTTATTCCATATAGCAGATGCAGATTTTAACAAAAGTATTTGTCTACAATATATGTATAATGGGTTATCGAGCAGCTTTGCAAGCAAGCGTGCAGTAAAGGGTATATGTCCATTCACTATGATACTATGAACACATTATATATGTACTGTGTAACTTTGCTTCAACATCAAATATTTTTCTTTTCACCTATTCACAGTTTTTTCGATTCAAAAACTTCAAAAGTTCTTCTTTTTCTGCATTTCTTTCAGATGTAACCAACTGAATGTTAAAAAAGCACAACTGATTCGCCACATTTGCAGTTAGGGACAATTCCTTTCTTGGTATTTTTACTATGTTATTATGAATCAGAATGAACTGAGCATGATTAAGTTGATGAAAAAAATGTTCCCTTGAAAATGTGGTGTTCCAGAATTTATTTAAGGAAATGTTCTGGATAAATGATAAGTTCTGCAGATGAAAAGCAATAGACTTGCCAGTGGGCATCAACGAAGATATTATTTTATGTATTCTACCCAAGTAAGCAATACGATAGCTGATACCTGATTGGGTGCTAAGGGATGAAACATGGTCTTGTATATTGAATATTTATATTAACCTATTTATTAGAGTAAAAGGAATGATGCTGCCCTGGTCTGGCATCCAGTCCGGTCCTCCATGCCAGCTGGACTACTGTACTAGTAGTAGACCACTTTGGTAGTAGGCATCTTCGGTCTGGCGTCCTGGGTGTCTTTAGTGTTTACTAGGTGTCACTGCATCAAGACATCATGGCATGATTCAGTTTATGACATCACCTAAGGTCTATTAACTCATATCAAATTGCAGGACCTAGAAAATGATAAAGGTGTCCAGCATGCCAGCCAGAGATCTTAAGTCAGCCCCGGATCAGCTGCATTGAACGTTGGATCAGGCCAACACAAATCGTTTTACTCAACTCTATAATTAATATATGGCAGATAAGTTATACTTCTCAAGGAAAATTGTAAAAGTAGATCATGTATATGAGTTGCATTTTATCAAGCTGCCCCAACTATATCATATCTAACCTCATTTTTCCCATGACTATAAAGGAATTGTGCCACGTTTGGAAGTTATTCCCTATCTATATAAGACGGTGTCCAACCACTGCGACCACCACCGACCACAAGAACCACAGCTCTGAAGAGCAACTTGTGAATGAAGTGGTGGTCACTCATGTGCACCTCCACTCGATTTATTCTTAAT
Organism: Ranitomeya imitator; assembly: GCF_032444005.1. Lineage (NCBI taxonomy): Eukaryota > Metazoa > Chordata > Amphibia > Anura > Dendrobatidae > Ranitomeya > Ranitomeya imitator. The sequence goes on along the minus strand of NC_091286.1, from coordinate 322,093,698 downwards.
TGGAAGTGCCAAAGATTGGCCAAACGATGCGCTTGGCTACCTCCGGCAGTCCCATTAAGAATGAATGGAGCTGACATGCACCAGATCAACCACCCATTCCAATCATGTTCTCGGGATCCAGACGTGGTACAACCTCTTTAATGGTCATCTAGAGCAGGACTTGTAAAACTTTTTCTCATAGGGCCATCTCACTGACTAAGGTAACGCCTGGGCCTCACCAAACAGACCAGCATGAAGTGGAAGTCCATACTTGAATTAAAAAAAAATCTCAATTTTACTTATTTTCATCTCTTGAACCCAGCAAGAAATTAAAATTCATGCAGAACGAGTCAGTTATGAAGCTAAAATAAAAAATGCTACAGTCAAAGAAAGATCTGTGCAGAATATGATCAAGTATATGAAAAGTGTCTCAGCACATCCATGGTGTGCCTCACGGGGGGACCAGCCACATAGTGCACAGTTAGGGAAGCTCTACCCTAAAGGATAAAATGTTCCTGCACAGAGTAACCCACACAAAAAATCTCCAAAACAATGATACAAAGTCAGATATGTAGCCATAAAGGCTCAGGCACATGGTCACTGAACTGTCCTGTGTATGAGAAATGCAGGTGATGAAATGGGATCCATACGTCTGAGTCACATTGTGGGTCACTCTCCCCACCGAGAACTGCACCACATTTACTACTACTTTATTATAGCTAGAGTCCACCAAATAATTTAATAATATATATTTTATAGAGAATCTCTTTTATTCTGACTTGAAAATTGATAGATTAGCTGTATATATTCTCAACTAGGAGGAGCTAGATGTACGCAGATTAACAAAGCTAGATAGAGGGAATCTTTTACCAGGTTTTCAGTATGTAATCTGAGAGGAGCATGAGGTAGGGGTAGAGATCCTGATTCCAGTGATGTGTCATTTGCTGATCTGCAAGCCGCCATTTTGATATAATCACAGTTTCCTCTGCTGCAGATCTAGCAGTGTTCAGAATGCTGAGCCCTATATACAGTACCTCTGCCCAAACTAGTGATTGGCAGCTCTTGGTGTACACTGTGAAAACTGCCAATCAGTGGTGGGGGCAGGGTTACATAGAGCAGTTGACTAGAAGGCAGGAGACAACTAGTCATGTAGTGATAATCTCCTGCTAATAAAACACCGAAACAAAAACACACAACCTAGTAAGTGACATATCACTATAATCAGGGTCTCTGACCCTATATCTGGCTAATTTCAGATTACGTAACAAACACCTGCTGACATATTCCCTTTAGTGAGTATCACCCAACCCATGGATAGTTGATTGTCAAAGGCTTTGTCACCACTATGACCCCCAGAAATCATGAGAACAGTGGTCCTAATCCTCCACACTCATTGATCGTTTCTTCAGATGACAATGAATGAATGCTGCTCAATTCAGTCTATACATCCAAATCTAGTGCTTGGCTATCTGAATTAGTAGCAGAAACATAATTGGACAGCAGGAATCATGCGTGACCATGCCAATCTACTCAATATCGACCACAGTAAGGCGCAATGAAGAATCAGGACTACCATTCCGTCTGATTAATGGGGATTCCAGCAGTGGTACATCCAAGTATTAGTGATTTATCACTTATCCTGTGGATATTACACATCTTAAGGCTCTTCTATGACATCAGTTTACCCAGCTGGCCCTACAGTCTGATTGCCTATTTGAAACGTTGGACAATTAATGTCTAAGCCGGATTAAAATTGTATCATAAGCAATAACAACATAAAAAGTAAAGTACTAGGCCCCGGCATCTTCAGGAGTCATGATGTTTCAGTACGCCTCTTTGGATGAAAAGTGGCTCGAATCTTCCTTAGGGAATATTTTGTCTTCTTTTGATGTGGAAGGGCTACGGGAGAACAAATGTCCCCTGTTTGATGTGCAAGAGGCACTAGAAAAATCTATTTTTTTCATCATCCATATTAGTAAATTACTTGGTAGCAGCACAGTATGAAGTTCACTATTAAATGAAAATGAGTTGCTTAAAGTTCAATTATTTTCCTTTTTGGCCAGAACAAAATATGCCATCGCCCATTTTGTCAAATTTTACTGTAAGAAAGCTGAGATCTACTGAACACATAAATGATGTGCAAAGCACCAGTCATTACTGCCCCTGAATATGAGTCTGCCGTCTTCTATCTACTAAATAAGGTCCTGTATCTTTTATGAATTGGTCTCGGTGCCAGTGTGCACAACGTGACCTAGTTTTGTAGATGAGTGTACACATAAATGGCCTCTTTAAAATGTCATTTATTTCCAAATGATTTGTTGTTGTGCTGTTTAGAGAAAAGCTCGTCATTCTGGGTAACATGAAGGAGGTATCCAATAATTCTTCAGAGCACAAAATAACAGCAGACCATCTGCCACCTAATTATGGTCACTACCGGCTAAGCAAGTCTGCGCCATCCTAGTCATTTTCTCCAAGCACAGCTCTTAGGGCATCATGTTATTGTTGACTTAAAGGGATCCTGCTAGTGATGAGCGAACGTGTTGTATCTTGGGCGTGCTCGAATAGTATGTTCGAGTCCCTGCGGCTGCATGATTTCCGACTGTTAGACAGCCACAACTCATGTGTGGATTACCTGTTTGTTAGGCAATCCCCACCTGTTGAGGCTGTCTAACAGCGGCAAAACATGCAGCCGCAGGGACTCGAACATACTATTCGAGCACGCCTAAGATACTCGGATGACACCCAAGCATGTTCACTCATCAATAGATCCTGTCACTCGCTGTTTACCATGCAGACATCATGGTTATCTGAGGAAAATAGCGTTTAAATCATATCTGGGTATCTTTCTTGAGCAGGGAGGAAGCGAAGTTACATTCTCCCTGCAGCTGCTTGCTTTCAGTCATCGAGGCAATGCTAGGAGCTGCAATCACTCACTTGCGCATTGATCGACACACACACTGCAGAACAGGCTGTCAATCAAAGTGCCGCAGAGTGATTACAACATGCTCTAACGACACCCTGCACCGCTCCGATGACTGGAAGTGTGCAGCTGCAGGGAGAATTTCACTTCATTTTCCCCCTGTAGCTGATGCTCTAGTGTGCCTGACAGATATAGCTTTCACACTGTTTACCTGCAGATTCCCTCTTCTTCTAGGTAAATTACACTTTGGTGATGACAGGTTCCCTTTAAGCCATCTCTACAAGGCATGCATAGAAAAGTAAATGAGTGCAAACCTGCCAAAATCAGATAAACATTCCTTTTCATAGTATAATGAGCCTATGCCTTGAGGTAAAAACTCTCCATGAGTTACACACAATGCTGTTTTTGATGTGTTCCACCCTGTTTAGTCTGATCTTATTAGTATTTATTAAAAAGAATAAATTAGTCACCCCCTTTCTGCACACAACGTGATTGGCTGCAGGGGTTTTGGGTGACGTGTAATCCCACATATACTGGGCTTTGTAATGGAGTGCCTATTCCAGGCCACAGCTTTCCTTCATAGCTCTGTCTAAAAGAGAATATTGTACCAAGACTGTTTTGCTGCCTGAAAACAACCAATCACAGTGCAGCTTTCATTTTGTATTCTGCTTCTTGGAAAATGAAAGTTGTGCAATGATTGGTTGCTCTGGGCAACAAAGACAGCCTTTCATTCATAGATCCTTCATAAACAGCCTCAACACATGTGGGGATTGCTTAGCAAACAGCCACGGGGACTTGAACATAATATTCAAGCATGACAGAGATACTAAGATAACACCCAACCGTGATGTTACTGAGCACGTACACTCATCATTAATAATGAACTATTGGACTGCAAAGAGCCCATATATTGTTCTTGCACAGGGGTCCTTTTCCCCTCACCTCCATTCAAAATGAAGCTCAGCAGAGCACCATTGCCCCCACACTGCTCCCTTTCCAGCAATCATTATTAATTTAACTGACTATTTGGGGAATAATCCTTTAAAGGGAATCTCTCAATGGGTTTTTGCTATATAATCTGAAGGACAGCATGAGGGAGGGGTTAAAACACTGATTTCAGTGATGCCTCTCTTATCAAGCTCTGTGCTTTTGTTTGCTTACAATAATTGTTTTAGCGTCAGAAGCTAATTATTCTGTGACTAGCTGTTTGCACCCAGGACCTTAGTTTGACACGCCCCTTCCTGTGATAAGCATCTCACTGTCTATGGATATTGTATATACATAGAGTGGTGTGGGCAGGGGAAGCTTTCCAGTAAACTAAGTGATACATCGTTGGATTCAGCTCCTCTTTTCCTGCATTATGCTCTCTCAGATGAAGTAGCAAAAAGCTTTCAAGGAATATTAATAACTAATATACTTTGCCCAATTTTCAGCTACAAGCTCTTCTCCCATCAGGTCCACTTTCAGTTTGTGGCCAACAGAGAGCAGCCCTTCCGTGACCAAATCATTGTGACAGTAGCTGGCTCACTGCTCATTCCAATTGCTATGCCAGCCCCCTTATCTGTCTGTGTGTCATCTCTGACGAGGAGGTTGGGTGGCCTACCTATTTCATTTATCAGTCAGCCAACACCCTTCACACCGCTGTGACCATGTGCCATGTGTATACTGCACCTATGTATATTTATGAATCTTTTGTGTATCTCCATAGTTACAGATGGCAAACTGTGATTTTGCAGTCATGCCTCTATATCCTTCCGATTCCTTGTTACTCTAGAGACAAAGAGATGATGGATAGAAGGGAGTAATACACTGCTGGATCAAGAACTATATCTAGCGTGTAACCATGGAGACACATGGGTCTGCATAGGAGCTGTATACAAAAAGAAAAAAATAGGATATATACGATCAGGACTAGTCCAAAGGTTTTTTTGTTTATTTAGAGTTACTTTAATGACTAAGAAAATCACTACATTACACAGCATATATAAAACTTACCATTTGTGTCACCAGTTGCTTTCCTTAATTAATCTCATTACTCTAAGATGATAATTTAGTAAGTTTGTCACTGTGGCCACTTTGACACTTTTATCAGTGTTTTCTGACTTTCTAAAAACTGATTAATTGGAGAATAAGTAATAAAAGATTACTACTGTGAAGTCCTAATAAATATGTAGTCACTCATGTCATTAAAGGTTCCCAAGATGTTACAGGCGCAGTTCCCTGACATAGGCACAAGTGTGCGCATGGTCTGCATCATTATGCTGCAGCAATTGGGCCCCCAGGAGGAGAGCTCTGGGACAGCGGCGAGAAGCTTTGATGTCTGTGTTTACATGCAGCATGGCCACGGAGGAGGAACGCCGAGAAGGCTTCTAATAGAGACGGAAAGCTCAGATATTTTGTTCTACAGGTTTCATAAGAAATATTGAGTTCTTGTAGTAACACAGTGACAGGTGATAAAAAAAATCACAACTTAATATTCACATCTCTACAGCATAGGTTTTGCGTGTCATTGACCATGCAGAGACGACCAGTCCGGTCCCTGGTACTGGAATGTATATGTATTCTTCAAGGATACTGGGTCACTGGAATTCTAGAAGCACCATTCCCCAGCCAATACTCCTTCATACAAAAGAGTGACACCAATCTCCAGAGCATAATAAATGGAATGTGACAAATATAAGGATATGTGCACATTATTATTATTATTACTTATTGTTATAGCGCCATTTATTCCATGGCGCTTTACATGTAAGGAGGGGTATACATAATAAAAACAAGTACAATAATCTTAAACAATACAAGTCATAACTGGTCCAGGAGGAGAGAGGACCCTGCCCGCGAGGGCTCACAATCTACAAGTTAAAATATTTGCTGCATTTTTGCCATGTTTTTTCCCGTCACTAAATTAGAAGCATTTCCTACTACCAGCAAAGTGAGTGAGAGTCTAATGCAATCTTACTTATTTTTTTCATAATTCTTTCAGCATTTTTGCAACAATTTTCAACTATTCTAATGACTGGTGAAAAAAAACGCGTAAAACATGCCTCCAAAAACACTGCAAAAACGCACATATTTTATGCTTCGCTTTTCCTGCCAACACTTTAGTATTTGTAGTAGAGATGTCTGCAGCAAATGCTTAACGTGTGCATCTACCCTAACACTCACCGCTCACCGGTACCGTCACCGCAGCCTCCTGTCCAGTCCTCCGCGCAGCTCCCTCTAGGGCTCCACTTTCCTTTAACATTATGCCCAGCATCTAGTTCCTGCATGGCCCTGCTGCATAGTGAAGATACAGGTAGGGGACATCACACGTGGTGCCAAAGGAAAGACAGGTCCATAGGGAGCATTAGGAGGACAGGACGGGGCTGCAGCAGTCATACAGGGTGAAACTCGCAGACCTTTATTTTGTTTTTGACTACTTTTCTCGACCTCTTCAGAGCAGTAAAGTTTGTGCCCATCACTGTGCCGAATGGGCACAAAGGTTATCACAAAGAAAAATCGGATAAAGAACAATCCCAATTTTTGCAAAATTTGAGGCCAATTCAATTTACCTTTAGGCAAATTTAAGTCACCAGATGGCTCATCTCTACCCATGGCTGATTAGCAGGTACTTTCTTTTGTTCCAGGGGGCTTGGTAAGGAAATATTAGAATATGTTTCGCCTCTTCCTCCAACATAAAAGAAGTAGAAGAGTACGCGCATCTTAACCCTATTGTTTCTACTATTATATGTTGGTCTTTATATATTGCAGTACTGGGCCCCATTATAGGCACACGCTACCATCTTTGAAATTGAACCTTTTTTCACGAATGAGATTTTACGTTAATCCTAATTACGGAAGTCTTTTTAACTATTTGACTGCCACATACAGATTCTCTAATATTTAAACACACCTAATTTGATCGTTATTTTATTATTCACTGTAGCAAGATAAAACACCAGCACTTTACTAGCAAAAAAAAAAAGGAAGCACCGGTTATCTTCAAAATGAATAAAATACTGCTATAATTAATTATCACATGTATATTTTATCTGGAAGAAAGTCTTTTGGCAAATTTGTTCAGAGACCATAAAATGGCAAAAAAAAGAGTCTTACGTGCCAAACTGTGAAAGCACAAGAAGCTATTAGTTGAGTTAATGTATTGTAAAGGCCATCTGTTGTCATTTGTCTTGATGCATTGTATTGTTGCACTACTTTATAAAGCTATACATACTTGCCAAATGCATATAATGTGGAATTCTCTTTTAGATTTAAGGTACCGCACTGTGGTCATTTCATGTACTTTGTGAAATGTTATGATGTCACTTCTACTGCCGCTGAACTTATTACACCATTGAACAAATGAGTTTTTTTGCTTTATTGATTGAATGTTTTTTTCATTATTTGTTATGTTATATATTTTATTGATTTTCTTTGTCACCGATTATTTATTCAAGCCAAATGTGTAACTTTAAGATTCAGTAAGCAGCAATTAAAAGTATATTTACAGATGAGATAGAAGTCATTTGTTATTATTTCTTTCCTTTTGCTTCCATTGCACTAGAATTGGGCAAAATATATTAGCATGGAATTGAATTCTAGTCGAATTTTCCAAAAATCTATATTCTCTAGAATGCAGATTATTTTGTAAGTCGCTCAGAGAGAATTCAACAAAGTAGCAGCCGGCCGTCAATTTGCCACAATACAGAGGGCCAGTAAAAAGTTAAAAAATTTAAACTACTATAAAAATAACTTTGAAACAAAAAATAAAGCTAAAACTTGCTTCACTGCCCACCTCTCTGGCCTCCTCTGCTGCTCACTATTTCCCCTAAGGTCCTCAGCGCATCTTCCTACTGCCACTGCTGCACGCTACTTCTTCGTACTAGGTTGGGACTTCCAAACTAACCATTACCGCGACCTTACAATGGGCATGTGCAGAGGTCCTGGCCCATAAGTTCCTGCCTAGAGAGTGTAACTAGGTCTAGAACATCTTTGCACATGTGCATTGTAAGATCTTAATGACGTTGTGACATCTTTACATGTGCCGCAATCTGCCGATCTACACTCAGAAGTGAAGGCCAAGCGAGAAGATATAGAGGGATAGTGAGTAAGTAGTTAAGGGGAACATTGAGGTGAGTATTCTTATTACTGTATTTTTTCTACATCTTACGTTTTTTAGGCCCTCTATATGGCACTCATATATTCTTTGGTTCTACACAGAGATTTTCAAAATACGTCTTTGTTGAAAATGAGACTTACAATTTAAATTTCCTATCTCAAGCAGCTGCACAATAGTTGTAGTTTAAAAGAATGCCAATTTAGCAAACTGGTATAATTTTTTTTGATTGTGGAAGATAAATTGACTGACAGGAGGAAATTAGAAATGAGCGATTGAAAATGATTTGGGTGCAGGCAAATCCAGTGAAATAGCAGCCTTCACTCTGCCGTTTTGGTGGGTTTTAGAAGATCGTAAGTGGTTTCAAAAAAATAAATCAGGTAATCACCTATGCACAGCCTCCCCTGTATGTGTCCTGCTTCTGGTGCTCCAGCGTTTCTAGGCACTTTCTTCCATTTTTGTTCCGGATGGCCAGATCTACCATTCACTACATCCCGGGACATCACGTGGGGCTAGATGCACATCAACAATGAAGACTGAGGAAAGAAGATAGAAGAACAGATTGGACAATGGGAGGTTGTGGCTAAAGTAAGGGAAGGATTTCCCTCCTCAATTCAGCGAGTCTACCCAAATCGAATTTGGGAAACTGTATGGGAAACCTATAAAGACATGGGATAACATATAAACTCAACTCTGTAGCCATCATGTTGCCCTGTCCTATTTGGCAATCATATATCAGCACTGTTAGTGGTATGAAAAGCTGGCATATCATTAACGACAAGTCATGATGGGAATTAAGGCATACACCTCAGTGAGTATCAGTTACATGTATTACTTCTAAAGAGTACTGGACAAATTGTATTATTGGAATACAAAATGTATTATAGTTCTTCAGCAGCATAAAAGTAATAAAAACATTTCCAAGATTATAAAAACATGTCTGCCTACTTTCCAAATCAGCACCACCCCATATCTGCAGGTTAGATGTGTTATTAAAACTCTGCACTATTCACTTTAATGAAGCTGAGTTGCACTAGCAAACCCAGGAAGTGGCACTTCTTTAACACTTTCGTCCCCCAAGCCTGTTTTCATCTTCATGACCAGGCCAAATTGTACAATTCAAAGCAGTGTCAAATTAATAGGTAATAATTATGCCACACTTCAACGGATCCCACTGATTCTGAGAATGTTTTTCGTGATATACTGTACGCCATGATAGTGGTAAAATTTGTTTGACAATTCAAATTTTCAATTTTTATGCCCTTAAACCTGAGTTATGTCACCCAAAATAGTTAATAAATATAATTTCCCACATGCCGACTTTACATCAGCACAGTTTTTGAAACATATTTTTTTTTGTTTGGAAATTAGTAGGCTTAAACGTTGACCAGTGATTTCTCTTTTTTCCAACAAAATTTGCAAAACTATTTTTTTAGGAACCACATCACGTTTGAAGTGACTTGAGAGGCCTATATGACAGAAAATACCCAAAAGTGACATCATTACAAAACTGCACCACTCAAGGTGCTCAAAACCTCATTCAAGAAGTTTTTTAACCTTTCAAGTGCTTCAAATGAATTACAGAAATTTAACTTGTTTCACAAACATTTTATTTAAACCTAAATGTTTTTATTTTTACAAGGCTAATAGGAGAAAGTAGACCACAAAAATTCCAAGGTTACCCCATATGTGAGGTAAATCTACTGTTTGGCTGCATGACAGGGATCAAAAGGAAGGAGCATCATTTGATTTTTTTAACGCAAAATTGGCTGGAATAGAGAGTGGATGCCATGTCGTGTTTGGAGAGCACCTGATGTGCCTAAAAAGTGGAAACCCACAACAAGTGACCCCATTTTGGAAACTAGACCCTTCAAGGAACTTATCTAGATGTGTAGTGAGCACCTTGAACCTCCAGATGCTTCACAGACATTTGTAACGTAGAGCTGTGGAAATAAAAAAAATTACATTTTTATCACAAGTTTTTCTTTTCACAAAGGTAATAGGAGAACATAGTCCACATGTATGCTGATACCCTATATGTGGAAGAAGACTACTGTTTCGGCACAAGGCTGGGCTCTGAAGGAAAGGACAGACATTTTGGAATGCAGACTTTGATGGAATGGTCTGCCTGCATCAACTCGCATTTGGAGGGCCCCTGATGTGACTAAACAGTGGAAAACCGCCACAAGTGACCCCATTTTGGAAACTATACCCCTTTAGAAACTTATCTAGATGTGTGGTGAGCACCTTGAACCCCCAGATGCTTCACAGACATTTAAACAATGAACCATAAAAATAAACAAAAACACAAGTTTTTAACACAAGTTTTTATTTTCACAAGGGTAATAGGAAACATGGACCACATGTATGCCGATACCCTCATACTTGGAAGAAGACTGCAGTTTGGGCACACGGCAGGGCTCGAAAGGGAAGGAGAGAGGATTTGGAATGAAGACTTTGATGGAATGGTCTGCGGGCACCATGTCCGTGATGTGCCTAAACAGTGGCAAACCCCTACAAGAGACTCAATTTTGGAAACTAGACCCCTTTAAGGAATTTATCTAGTTGTGTGGTGAGAACCTTGAGCCCCCAGATGCTTTACAGAAATTTATAACGTTGAGACGTTAAAATTAAAAAAATATTTTTTTCCACATAAATGCTATTTAATCTCACTTTTTTTTTTCTTAAGGGTAGTAGGGGAAAATGGACCACAAAATTTGTTGTGCAATTTCTCCTGAGTCCACTGATACCCAAAATGTGCGAGAAAAATACCCTGATCCCCATTATGTATTGTGTAGTGTACGTCAGGTTGGCATAAGTGACTTGTGTAGTGTACATCAGGTTGGCATAAGTGAGTTGTGCAAGTCAAAAATGAATTTCGTAGTCCATGGATGTGTGGTACGGTTTGAAGCATTCTTTTATACACTGGCAAGGTTTGTTGGGGCAGGTTTCACATTGCCAAATGGTGTCTTAGCGTATCCCTTTTCTGTAGCCCACTCGGCACCTCTTTTGTGACCTTCCTTTCTTTGAGGTTTGAGGGACCTCACCGGCAAAATGTTGGCCTGGTACAATGCGAGCACCTTCAGTTCTGGAAGTACTGGGGCCTGCTCCTTCCTGACTGCCAAAGATTAGGCTCTACATCTCTACCTCCTGGAATTGAAGGTAAGTACCAGTCTGGCCTGCACATCACGATAGCACAAAAGCGTTAAGTATGGTATGCACGGCCAGCTGCTTTTAACATACAGAAGGATCAACACCCCCCATGTTCTTGTAGTACCCCAAGACACAGTCTGGTTTGGTGACCTGTGTTGTGGTAGCTCGTATGGTGGTGGGGGTGCTGCCATCATCATGTGTGGTGGTCAACCAAAGGACATCTCTTTTATCCTTATACATGACTGGAGCACCCCCAGACACAGGGCCACGCGTTCTCGGTACCAGGCCTCTCTGGTTCGGTTCTGAGGCTGTCACGGTGGCTAGACCCGGTCCGCGACCCTGCTAAGGGGCGTCCAATATAGGTGGTACAGTCTATCAGGGATTCGTGACGCCACCTGTGGTGTTCGGTCAGGGTGACCGACGCTGCTGTGGGGTCCGCTGGGGTGATGGAATGGCAGCTGGATGGTATACCTTCCCACAGGTGAAGTATGTCCCCAGGGCTTCCCAGTAAGGTGGATGGTGATGGTGTGAGGTGCAGTCAATAACGAGGACACAGGGTTGCAGTCTCTTTACCTCTTTACTGAAGACTTCAGGATCCTCAATCCAGAGCACGCTTAACAAGGCTATCTGAGACCGGCCAGTCCGATGGGCACTTCCAGAGTTCCCTTGCAGGTGGAAATCAGTGTCTACCACTAGCGCCTGTGTGTTGTAGTGCTACCCTGCTGAGCATTCGGAATAGTCCTCACAACTGCTGTTCTCGTTCGTTTGTTCTTTCTAATTCTCTCTCGCTTGTTCCAGATGTTACTAGTTTCTCTTTCCCCAGTATGTTATTGGTAGGACGCACCCGTATGACGGGAAGGCTCGGAGCTCTTCCGGGACCCTAGAGACGCCCCTCTCCACGCGTTGCCCCCTATGTCTTCGTAGGAAATTTAAGGTAGACAGCCAACCTATAATTAACTGTCCTGCGGAGTTCGAAGTAAGGCCTAGAGTCAGTTACTCCCGCGGTGTTCCGGCCACCGGCTACGCGCCTCAGTAGGATGTTGCCTCGGTCTCACGGCACGACTCCTACTGGCTCTCCTTTGTGCTTGATCTCGTTTCTCACTGTTCCACAATATCCTTCCCTTCGTGTCACTTTCTTAGGATACCGCCGCGGGGTGTGCAGGCGCGGTTCCGTAACGTTCTGCTCTGTTTGCTAGGCACCTGCCAGGTTCCCACGCCTGACAGGGACCCACCTGTGCCTTCTCCCTGCAACACCCCCTGCCACGGGATGTTGCCTGAATCCAACCCAGTCAGCTTCTGACTAACTTCCTATCCAAATCCTAGTTTTACCAGTGTGAGGAGTGGCCCAATAAATAAAGCCTTTTTCTCCCCCTAGTGGCCGGAGTGTGAAGTGTAATGTGTGCTGGTGATACCTGGTCAGTAGAATTCCTTCAGTGCCATCAGACGTACCATCACTCCCCTTAGTGGCAGAGTGTCATACTGCAACGACCAGATCTCTGGGGCGCTACATGACCACCAGCATTATGTCGCCACATTGGCCTCTGCTCTTACCCTTTTCTTAGCAGATGCCCAAATAGCATCTTAGAGGAGACATTCTGATTTTTGTGGACAGAACTGCAGGCTGTGGTAGCTTGTGCAGAGAGGGACTTGAAGACTCGGATGCTGGTATAGAATCTATCTACATAGGAGGTGATAACCTTGATCCAGAAAGGGTGGGTGTACTTGTGTGGGTGTACTAAATCCCACACAATTTTCCCACTCACTCTCAGGACAGGGGGACATTCAAGGGGTTCAATCCGGTGTTCATCCCTTCATAAACCCTAAACCTGTGGGTGTACTCTGAGGTACTCTCGTACAGCTTGTAGAGTTTAACTCAGTAACTGGCCCTCTTATTGGGCAGGTATTGATGGAATTTGAACCTCCTCAGATGTCCCTTTGGGAAACGTATGACTCAGAAAACTTGATGGCATCTAGACAATGTTGGGTCCAAGAACACAATCTTAATTTATTACCTAAAGTAAATATGACTAATATTATGCTGCATTATGTGTTGAATCTACTCATTTTTAGTTCAGTGCTGTCAACCTGAATGTCTAACTATCCCAGATAACTTATAGAAAAATAACAGACAACCTTTTTTATGAATAAACTCTAAAGATGGGGTGAATGATAAAGATTATAGGTTATATTTGTACGACTCAGTATATGTTACCAAACTTTACTATAAAAAATCAGACACTGGGAAAAGAGATTGTAGCTTTGACAGACAAAAAACCCTTTCAATATTTTTTATTCTTAAAATGGCGTGTAACTGAATTTCAGCACAGCATATTTCTCTTTGAAATGTCAAAGAACAGACGTAAAAATTAGTATTCTTGAGATTTGATACAAGGTTGTGAAATTGCTATATTTTCATGCAATGTACTATGCTTCACTGGGTCCACAATATCTTTGTCACTAAAGTCAACTGGAAAATAACATCACCCTGCTATGCACAGGCTGTACAATATTTTCCGTATTTTCCACATCATTAGTAACACATTTTAAGTGGAAATATTAAGTGGAAATAACCATAGTTGCAGACACATTAAGTGATATTGCTCTGTTCAGGAAATTCACTGTTGCTGCCTCTGGCATATTTCACCTTCGTATCCATTTACCTGTACTAATACGCTTGCAGCCTGGGATGTCAGAGATTTGTCAGTATGTTCAGCACACAGGCAAATGTTATCTTTTATAATGCTAAACGTATCATGCATTAGCCTTTTCTTTTGGCTTTGCATAGTAATAGTTTAGAATATAACTGAACTCCTTTATGGCATAGGAGATAGTGACTTACTATACAGTATACTGCAAATGCTTGAGCATTGTAGTATGTAATTCAAGTGATCACTGTTAGGTGTCGAGTTCCCGTCACTGCACAGGGGGAATCTCGAACCACCTCTGCTGCGGTCTCTCATTCTCCTGCCGCAGTGAAGCCTGCTCAGTTGAGATATCGGTCCCAGCCCCTGGCTCAGGGAGATACTGTGCATTTGGTTACTGCTGCCCTTCCAGGTTCAGCCATTATAACCAGCACTGATCAGCGGCGAGCAGGCACTCCTGGAACTAAGTCCTGCTTTTCTTCTTCTGAGCATGCCCAAGGGAAGACCTCTCATTGGAGGTCGGGGGTCACATGCTCAGGTCCTGCGGCAGCTTCTATTGGACCACTAGGAAGGTCCTGGAGAGCTACAGCTTTAAAAGGTTCTCATGGCCGCACAGCCATGCGCTAGTATAAACCTGTTAGCGTGTGTGTGTGGATGTATGCCTGTTCTGTTGATTGCTCTAAATCATTCCCATTCCTAGTGTTGTTGAATGCTCGTGAATGTTGGAGCTACCTAGCCCCTGACAGTGCTATCTAAGCACAAGAGTATGATTCTTACTGCATCAGACTAACAGCGATAGCGGTGCCGTGCGCAATTCCTGGCCCTACTCAGGGTGGTTAGTGGCGTCCGTCAGAGCGGCGCTGTACGCATTCTCGTGCGGTAAATGTTTATTTAGTTTTCCCCTGGCACCGCCGTAGCGGCGCCGAGCACTAGTGGTCTAGAGGGACTCTTCCCCCACTCCTTGGGGCAGAGTTCTGTGATCTCATCCTAGTGCTCACTTTGCGGTTCGGTGACCCTGTGAAGCAACAGAGTTTGTCTCCTTTTTTTATACCGGGTGAAGCTAACCTGTGTGTGATCACGTTATACCGCCATATAGTGTCCGCCATTAACGAGCAGCAGGAGTTTCTCTGCACGGTGGACCCCGGGCAGCGAATGCACCTGATACCTTCCATATCATTCCTAGGTGCGTTCCGCTTGCCCTAACAATCACATATTGAAGTCCCATAGTAGGAATATAGAAATATGGAAAATTATTTAAAAAAGAAAACTTTTTATTTAACATAAAAGTTTGAAATATCCCCTTTTTCTCAATTCAAGAGAAAAAGCAAAATGAGAAGGAGAAATATTAGTGATGCGCGAACGTGCTCTAGTAACTTGTTATCCGGTGTTTTTTAGTTTCTTGAGCTTGCTCAGATAACACGTTACCCGAGCACATTTGCTTGTCATCACTAAAAAATATGTTTGGTATTGCCATGCCCATAAAAGTTTAATCAATGTATAATTAATTATTACAAACAGTAAATATCGTCAAGAAACAAAATCGAAATGTCTGCTGATTTTCGGTGATCAAACCGCCTTCCAGAAATGCAACTAAAGCCAGGGAAACAGAAAGAATAAGACTTTTTTTTTATCAGGACTAATAACAAAACTTGATTTTATTTTTTGACTTAAAAAATAATTTGGCTACAAAGATGTACACAACTTATAACTATAACTTTGTTATAAAACTGTCCACACAGTTCTAACTATGAGATATATCAGTCACCCATAGTGCAGTGACAAAATGTATGAATTATGTAAATGACAATGGCAGTAGAGGTTGACAAGTTGACAAATCCCCCACCATAATACTGACTACTAGAGATGAGCAGATCTTGTGAAATTTGAATTTGCTGACATTGCCTTCTTTTCCCCAAAAATTACATTTGCAGCAAATACACATGTGCAAATCTCAATACTGCAGAGCTTGTAATTTTTACAGAAAATACACAGGGGAGAGGAGAGAGAGCAAACAGAACCCTGCTGACCATAAGAGCTTACACTCTGCATAGAGAGATTTACCCAGTGAACTTGGAGATGGAAACCGACAAACAGTGCTCTGGGAACCACTAATCTGTGATGGTCCATGCAGGGATGGGGCAAGGTATTTTGGTGCCCTAGGCAGACGAAGCAAATGTCACTTCTCTCCCTGCAAGCAAAGGAATGGTCAGAACCTAAAGTAACAGGACACCTAACGAACTCCCCCACTTATCGGTAAGGTAACAAGTTCCAATGACCACATCCACTACAATAGTTGCCTTTTTCAACTTTAAAGTTAGATTTAGAATTGTTCAATTATTCGTTGTTTGCAGACCATTTATACAATACGAGGGACACATGGTGATATTCATCACTGACATCCTATATTTTAAATTTCAAACCCAAGGACAGTCATGGAAACTAATATAGCTTGACTAGAATGATGGCTGACTGATTTCGATGAAGGTGTCCAGTATTTGGCAGATACCCGGAAAATAAACTGTCCCCATTATAGATGAAGGGATACATATGATGGTTTTTACGTCTGTCATGTGACAAATACCGCTTGCAACAAAACTGATGGTTGGTGGTTCTGATGACATATTCATGTACTGATAGTGGCTCTGGTGATGTATTCATGGAGTGATGATGGTTTTAGTAATGTATTCATTACTATAACCATCATCAGTATATAAATATGAAGCCAAAATCATCATCAGTACCTAAATAGAACCCCAGAGCCATGAACAGTCCGTAAGCACAGCAACAGAACCATCAACAGTAAATAAATACCTCAACAGAACCGTGAATATGTCATCAGTACAGTAGTACATCACCAGAATCACCATAAGTACTTGAATTCAAGAACCAGGCTTAATACAGCAATCAAGTGCAATGTCAAGTCAGCCCCATATACATTTGTATTGCATAAACCTACAACTCCCAGTATGTCCTTAAAAACGATAAAGAGATACTGGGAGACTGTGGACCATGTAGGAACCAAAGGACTGATGATACGCAGGCAAGATCACACAACAACATTTATATCCAGGTAACTTATAGATGACATCTTCTCTGATTGACTTATTCCCTTTCTTTTCGACCTCCATCTTGTACTGACACCATGATGACTTTCACAGCCACAGAATCCCAGGATTCTCTGGTCAGGGCCGACTTCGGGGGTACTAGTCTGGACACTACTCAATGATTTCTTAAAAAACCTAAAAAAGGCACTTTTCCGCGCCTGCACTGCAATCAGTGCAACAATGTGATCAGGGGCGATTCCTTTTGCCATCCACATTCTGGCAAAAAATATAATATTAAATGCTTCTCGACTTGTGACACCGCATTCGTAGTATATTCAATCAAATGTCCTTGTGGTCTTCTTTACATTGGAGAAACCACCCAGTCTATTAAAGACCGCATTTCCAAGCACAAGTCGACTATCCGTTGCAAAAATATGCTTCTGCCGCTCCCATTTCATTTCCAAAGGACATAACATTTCACAGCTCAAATTTCAAGTACAGTATTAGAGCATATCCCTATACCTAGACGGGGGGTAAGAGGATCCACCTTCTGAAGAAAAGGGAAGCCTTTTAGATCCATGAACTCCAGACCTTTGCACCAAAGGGCCTCAATAGAGAGTACGATCCACTGGCGTTTACCTGATGTTGTATTAGATACATACATACTAACATTATTATCTTTATATTCTACTAGACTCTTATTGTTATACAATCTCTCCTCTGCTATTACACACAGTCTTCTGATGTATACTTTATGTTATATTGTTGAGTGCCTAACGCTCTACCTTTCGGATTTGTACATGGATATGTATTGTCTAATGGTATATTAACCCCTATTGTGCTTATGGTGTTACTAATATATTTGTCTTTTTCTACAGAGCCGCCTGTATTGATTACTTCTTGCAAATCACCGCCTGGTCCCTCCCTTCCCTTGAACTCTCCTCTTCTTTATCCCCCTACCCGACTATTCTTTAGTTTACATAATTTACATATATTATGTTTTCCTCTATATAACTAGTATCCTTACAGTATGTCTAGGTGCCATTATTCTACATGCCCTTTCTTCCCATAGGGCACAGAACAACCCCAGCAGTGTCTCCTATTGCCCGGAATGTTATATCCGCTTGTTACCATATGTCTCATTTAGTATGTATACTTCAGTCATTATTACCCCATGAGACTCCCTTTGTTATTCATTACAGGTGTTCTTATGCCATATTCCTATTTACAGCGATCATGTGACCACATTTAGTCACATGGTGCGCGCTCTCTTTAACCCCTTAAGCCTCAAGGGTGGTTTGCACGTTAATGACCGGGCCAATTTTTACAATTCTGACCATTGTCCCTTTATGAGGTTATAACTCTGGAACGCTTCAACAGATCTTGCCGATTCTGACAATATTTTCTTGTGACATATTGTACTTCATGATAGTGATAAAATTTCTTTGATATAACTTGCATTTATTTGTGAAAAAAAATTGAAATTTGGCGAAAATTTTGTAATTTTCCAACTTTGAATTTTTATGCCCTTAAATCACAGAGATATTACATGTAAAATAATTAATAAGTAACATTTCCCACATGTCTACTTTATATCAGCACAATTTTGGAACCAAAATTTTTTTTTGTTAGGGAGTTATAAGGGTTAAAAGTTGACCAGCAATTTCTCATTTTTACAACACCAATATTTTTTAGGGACCACATCACATTTGAAGTCATTTTGAGGGGTCTATATCAGTGATTTTCAACCTTTTTTGAGCGGCGGCACACTTTTTATACTTAAAAAATCCCGGGGCACACCACCAACCAAAATGGCACAAAATGACACTAAAACGGTACATATTATACATATAGTTAATAATATAGATTCTAAATGTATTTATACTCACTCAGTGTGAAACCTGGGCCTGTTTCGATAAACACAAAAGGGATATCCTAGCAGGAATGGTGGAAAGACACACACAAAGCTCTTCCTCAACAGTTCTCAGTCTCTCCCTGTTTTTAGTTTTTATCGCAGTCAAGCTTGAGAAGCCCAGCTCACATAGATACAGTGGGGCAAAAAAGTATTTAGTCAGTCAGCAATAGTGCAAGTTCCACCACTTAAAAAGATGAGAGGCGTCTGTAATTTACATCATAGGTAGACCTCAACTATGGGAGACAAACTGAGAAAAAAAAATCCAGAAAATCACATTGTCTGTTTTTTTATCATTTTTTTTGCATATTATGGTGGAAAATAAGTATTTGGTCAGGAAAAACAATCAAGATTTCTGGCTCTCACAGACCTGTAACTTCTTCTTTAAGAGTCTCCTCTTTCCTCCACTCATTACCTGTAGTAATGGCACCTGTTTAAACTTGTTATCAGTATAAAAAGACACCTGTGCACACCCTCAAACAGTCTGACTCCAAACTCCACTATGGTGAAGACCAAAGAGCTGTCAAAGGACACCAGAAACAAAATTGTAGCCCTGCACCAGGCTGGGAAGACTGAATCTGCAATAGCCAACCAGCTTGGAGTGAAGAAATCAACAGTGGGAGCAATAATTAGAAAATGGAAGACATACAAGACCACTGATAATCTCCCTCGATCTGGGGCTCTACGCAAAATCCCACCCCGTGGGGTCAGAATGATCACAAGAACGGTGAGCAAAATCCCAGAACCACGCGGGGGACCTACTGAATGAACTGCAGAGAGCTGGGACCAATGTAACAAGGCCTACCATAAGTAACACACTACGCCACCATGGACTCAGATCCTGCAGTGCCAGACGTGTCCCACTGCTTAAGCCAGTACATGTCCGGGCCCGTCTAAAGTTTGCTAGAGAGCATTTGGATGATCCAGAGGAGTTTTGGGAGAATGTCCTATGGTCTGATGAAACCAAACTGGAACTGTTTGGTAGAAACACAACTTGTCGTGTTTGGAGGAAAAAGAATACTGAGTTGCATCCATCAAACACCATACCTACTGTAAAGCATGGTGGTGGAAACATCATGCTTTGGGGCTGTTTCTCTGCAAAGGGGCCAGGACGACTGATCCGGGTACATGAAAGAATGAATGGGGCCATGTATCGTGAGATTTTGAGTGCAAACCTCCTCCCATCAGCAAGGGCATTGAAGATGAAACGTGGCTGGGTCTTTCAACATGACAATGATCCAAAGCACACTGCCAGGGCAACGAAGGAGTGGCTTCATAAGAAGCATTTCAAGGTCCTGGAGTGGCCTAGCCAGTCTCCAGATCTCAACCCTATAGAAAACCTTTGGAGGGAGTTGAAAGTCCGTGTTGCCAAGCGAAAAGCCAAAAACATCACTGCTCTAGAGGAGATCTGCATGGAGGAATGGGCCAACATACCAACAACAGTGTGTGGCAACCTTGTGAAGACTTACAGAAAACGTTTGACCTCTGTCATTGCCAACAAAGGATATATTACAAAGTATTGAGATGAAATTTTGTTTCTGACCAAATACTTATTTTCAACCATAATATGCAAATAAAATGTTAAAAAAACAGACAATGTGATTTTCTGGATTTTTTTTTCTCAGTTTGTCTCCCATAGTTGAGGTCTACCTATGATGTAAATTACAGACGCCTCTCATCTTTTTAAGTGGTGGAACTTGCACTATTGCTGACTGACTAAATACTTTTTTGCCCCACTGTATGTGGTCGAAAATGGAAGCAATGTCAAAATAGCTTTGTTGGCCAGAATGGGGAACTCCTTGGCAACAGATAACCAAAAACTGTCCAAAGGAAGATCAGCAAACTTTAGCTTTAAACTGCGATCTTGCTTCAGTTCAATGAGTTCCTCTTGCTCCTTTAAAGTCATGTCCTTTCCAGCAACGGATAATGAGCTGTATGGGTCCATAACCCCAGAGGTGTATCTAGGTTTTCTTGCACCCGGGGCAAGAATTCAGTTTGGCGCCCCCCCCCCCCCCCCAGCACATACGTGATTTGTACACTTAGTCAAGCGCCAATGAGCTGCTCTCCCTCATTCTCTGAATGTTCAGTGAAAATCTGAGAGAAGCAGGAAGAACACCTCATTGTCACATGAGAGCAAATATGAAAATCACATATGAGTGAAGTGGCCATGTGATGGTTGCTGGAGCCTGAAAGCAGAGCTTTATCCTGACAGTTAGGATATTACACGTTGTTTGGACTGGCTACAAGGCTTCATTTTATAATTAAAGGGTGCGTCCAGGTTTGAGATGAAAGTCTGCAGTCATTCTATGTGACTGCAAGCTTCTGAATTCTCACAGCGCAAGCACTGCACACTTTCAGGATTCTCCCTTGCCGGTGGCCAGAGTGGACGGTCATGACAGCACAAGTATGTGATTTGGATACTTCTGGCCACATTCTAACTAGACGTGTCCGGCCTCAGTCAATTCATTTTCATTGAATGAGGCCACACATGTCTAGTCAGCACGTGACCACATGTATGTAAATCACCAACATCAGAGAATTATGATAGCAGTGTGCACTGTGAGAATTCAGAAGTCTGCAGTCACATAGTATGACTGCAGACTCATCACAACCTTGGACATCCCCTTTAATGTTCCTAACATAAATAAAAATATGAGAATTAGTATAGAAAAAAAAAAACACATTTACATCCAGGTACCTGATAGATGACGTTGTTTGTGGAGTCGCCTCTTTCTTTTCATCTTCACCTTGTCCAGATGCCATGATGACTTCTCATCCACCGGCAGAGCTCGTTTCTGCAGACTTCCATCTTCTCCTGTCTTCTGCAGCACATCCCGACACAACACCCTTAAAGATAGCAGTGTTATTATAATGCTCCGGAATAAAAATATCTTCCCTAGGCTGAGCCCCTGAGTAAATAATTGCCCCTCACTTTATTCCCAGCACATAATATGACCCTCACTGTCCCTCTTATGGTACATGCCATCCACACTACCCTCTCTCTCTTTTCTATACTTCACACTGCCTTCTCATACAGTGTCCCTCATAGAGAGCCCAGTCTCTCTACTGTGCCCCTTCATTACACTCCTCCTACTTGGCATACTGTCTCCTCCTGGCTGTTACCCTCACACTACTCAGTATCTATTCTGTGTCCACTCACACTTTCATCCCCCCATACTGTCTGCACACATTTCTAATAGCCTCCTCATGTACATCCCCCCCGCTAACATACCCCTTTGCTCTCCATATTTCCTCCTCACGCATTCCCCCCTCAGACATTCCCCCGACTCCCCATACTGTCCTCACACATCCCATCACCGTTGCTCCCAATACTGTGTCAGCACACATTTTTCCCCTTGCTACTGTGTCCACCCCCATCTCCCCACAAACCCCCACAGAATATATCCACTCCTCTTCCAATAGAATAAATCCATCCCCTTCCACACAGAATAAATGCACCCTGCCCCACACATGCTAAATAAATTCCAGCCCCCCCACGTACACACTGAATAAATCCCACACACTGAATAAATCCCCCCCAAACACACTGAATAAATCTCCCCCACACACATTGAATAAATCCCCCACACACACACTGAACAAATCCCCCCCACTCACACTGAATAAACCCCCCCACACACACTGAATAAACCCCCCCACACACACACTGAATAAATCTCCCCCACACACACTGAATAAATCCCCCCACACACACTGAATAAATCCCCCCCACACACACTGAATAAATCCCCCCCACACACTGAATAAATCCCCCCCACACACACTGAATAAATCCCCCACACACACACTGAATAGATCCCCCCCCACACACACTGAATAAATCCCCCCACACACACTGAATAAATCCCCCCCACACACATTGAATAAATCCCCACACACACTGAATAAATCCCCCCCACACTTAATAAATCCCCCCACACACTTAATAAATCCCCCCACACTCTGAATAAATCCCCCCCACACTTAATAAATCCCCCCACACACTTAATAAATCCCCCCACACTCTGAATAAATCCCCCCACACACTTAATAAATCCCCCCACACTTAATAAATCCCCACACACACACTGAATAAATCCCCACACAGACTTAATAAATCCCCCCACACTTAATAAATCCCCCCACACACTTAATAAATCCCCCCCCACACTCTGAATAAATCCCCCCACACACTTAATAAATCCCCCCACACTTAATAAATCCCCACACACACTGAATAAATCCCCACACACACTTAATAAATCCCCCCACACACACTGAATCTCCCCAACACACTTAATAAATCCCCCCACACACACTGAATCTCCCCAACACACACTGAATAAATCCCACACACACTTAATAAATACCCCCACACACACTGAATAAATCCCCCCCACTGAATAAATCCCCCCCCAACACACTGATAAAATCCTGACTCCCCCAAACACTGAATAAATATTCCCCATAAACCCGCCCCACGCTGAATCTTCGGTGTCTTCAGCTCCACAACTACAGGAGCACTTACCACCAGGTCTCTTCTGTCTCCTGCGCGCCGGATAGTGACGTCAGCAGCGTGATCACATGACTTGATCACGCTGCTGGCGTCGTTCTGACCCAGCGGTCAGAGCCTCAATTGTACTCGCAGCTGTTAGATGTCTGTGAGTACAATTGATCTCCGGGAGCCGGCGCGCTGCAGCTTCTCTGTGCCGGCTGTCAGCTTGACAGTCGGCACAGAGAACAGCTGACTCCCAGTGCATGGGCGGCAGAATGCAGCCGCCGGGGGAGACACTTTGGACCGCCGTATAAGGCAGCCCAATTGCGCCCCCCTGCCGGCTGCGCCCGGGGCACATGCCCCGGCTGCCCCCCCTAGATACGCCACTGGGAACGTTCCCCGCGGCACACCCGACCATGTGTCAATGGTTGAAAATCACTGGTCTATATGATAGAAAATAACCAAGTGTGACACCATTCTAAAAACTGCATCCCGCAATGTTCTCAAAACCACATGCAAAAAGTTTATTAACCCTTCAGGCGCTTTACAGGAATTTTTGCAATGTTTAAAAAAAATTAACATTTAACTTTTTTTCACAAAAAATTTAATTCAGCTTCAATTTGTTTTATTTTCCCAAGGGTAAGAGAAGAAATTGGACCCCAAAAGTTGTTGTGCCATTTGTTCTGAGTATGCTGATACCCCACATGTGGGGGTAAACCACTGTTTGGGCGCATGGCAGAGCTTGGAACGGAAGGAGTGCCGTTTCACTTTTCAATGCAAAATTGACTGAAATTGAGATGGGACACCATGTTGCGTTTGGAGAGCCCCTGATGTGCCTAAACATTGAAACCCCCCACAAGTGACACCATTTTGGAAAGTAGACCCCCTAAGAAACTTATCTAGATGTGTGGTGAGTAGGGTTGAGCGAAACGGGTCGTTCATTTTCAAAAGTCGCCGACTTTTGGCAAAGTCGGGTTTCATGAAACCCGATCCGACCCCTGTGCGGGGTCGGCCATGCGGTACGCGACTTTCGCGCCAAAGTCGCGTTTCAATGACGCGAAAAGCGCCATTTCTCAGCCAATGAAGGTAAACGCAGAGTGTGGGCAGCGTGATGACATAGGTCCTGGTCCCCACCATCTTAGAGAAGGGCATTGCAGTGATTGGCTTGCTGTCTGCGGCGTCACAGGGGCTATAAAGGGGCGTTCCCGCCGACCGCCATCTTACTGCTGCTGATCTGAGCTTAGGGAGAGGTTGCTGCCGCTTCGTCAGAAGCAGGGATAGCGTTAGGCAGGGTCCATTAACCACCAAACCGCTTGTGCTGTAGCGATTTCCACTGCCCAACACCACCTTCGGTGTGCAGGGACAGTGGAAGCTACATTTTTTTTTTTTCTCAGCGCTGTAGCTCATTGGGCTGCCCTACAAGGCTCCCTGATAGCTGCATTGCTGTGTGTACGCCGCTCTGCAAACCAACTGCTTTTTTCAAAGCACAAATCCTCTTGTTCCTTCCTTTCTGCACAGCTATCTTTTTTGTTTGTCCACACTTTTTATTTAATTTGTGCATCAGTCCACTCCTTATTGCTGCCTGCCATACCTGGCTGAGATTACTGCAGGGAGATAGTAATTGTAGGACACTCCGTTTTTTTTCTTTTTTTTTTTTTGTGGGAGATTAAGATTGGCATTTCTGCTAGAGTGCCATCCCTGTGTGTGCCATCTCTCACTCAGTGGGCCATAGAAAGCCTATTTATTTTTTTGCTTGATTTGGGTTATAAAATCTACCTGAAAAAATCACTACATCAATCAGTGGGAGAAAAATATTGGCCTCAGGGCTTGTGTGCCACTCTTGACTCCTGTCTGTGCCATCTCTCACTCAGTGGGCCATAGAAAGCCTATTTATTTTTTTGCTTGATTTGGGTTATAAAATCTACCTGAAAAAATCACTACATCAATCAGTGGGAGAAAAATATTGGCCTCAGGGCTTGTGTGCCACTCTTGACTCCTGTGTGTGCCATCTCTCAGTCAGTGGGCCATAGAAAGCCTATTTATTTTTTTGCTTGATTTGGGTTCTAAAATCTACCTGAAAAAATCACTACATCAATCAGTGGGAGAAAAATATTGGCCTCAGGGCTTGTGTGCCACTCTTGACGCCTGTCTGTGCCATCTCTCACTCAGTGGGCCATAGAAAGCCTATTTATTTTTTTGCTTGATTTGGGTTATAAAATCTACCTGAAAAAATCACTACATCAATCAGTGGGAGAAAAATATTGGCCTCAGGGCTTGTGTGCCACTCTTGACTCCTGTCTGTGCCATCTCTCACTCAGTGGGCCATAGAAAGCCTATTTATTTTTTTGCTTGATTTGGGTTATAAAATCTACCTGAAAAAATCACTACATCAATCAGTGGGAGAAAAATATTGGCCTCAGGGCTTGTGTGCCACTCTTGACTCCTGTCTGTGCCATCTCTCACTCAGTGGGCCATAGAAAGCCTATTTATTTTTTTGCTTGATTTGGGTTATAAAATCTACCTGAAAAAATCACTACATCAATCAGTGGGAGAAAAATATTGGCCTCAGGGCTTGTGTGCCACTCTTGACTCCTGTCTGTGCCATCTCTCACTCAGTGGGCCATAGAAAGCCTATTTATTTTTTTGCTTGATTTGGGTTCTAAAATCTACCTGAAAAAATCACTACATCAATCAGTGGGAGAAAAATATTGGCCTCAGGGCTTGTGTGCCACTCCTGACTCCTGTGTGCATCATCACTCACTCAGTGGGCCAGAGAAAGCCCATTTTTTTTTTTTTTTGCTTTATTTGGGTTCTAAATTCTACCTGAAAAAATCAATAAATCAATCAGTGGGAGATTAATATTGGCCTTTGGGCTTGTGTGCCAGTCCTAAGCGTGCCATCTCTCTCTCTCAGATAGTGGGCCATAGAAAGCCTATTTATTATTTTTTTATTGGGTTTATAAATTTTTCCTGGAACAAAAAAAAAAAAAAGTGGGAGATTAATATTGGCCTCTGGGCTTGTGTGCCAGTCCTGAGCGTGCCATCTCTCTCACAAATAGTGGGCCATAGAAAGCCTATTTATTTTTTTGCTTGATTTGGGTTATAAAATCTACCTGAAAAAATCACTACATCAATCAGTGGGAGAAAAATATTGGCCTCAGGGCTTGTGTGCCACTCTTTACTCCTGTCTGTGCCATCTCTCACTCAGTGGGCCATAGAAAGCCTATTTATTTTTTTGCTTGATTTGGGTTATAAAATCTACCTGAAAAAATCACTACATCAATCAGTGGGAGAAAAATATTGGCCTCAGGGCTTGTGTGCCACTCTTTACTCCTGTCTGTGCCATCTCTCACTCAGTGGGCCATAGAAAGCCTATTTATTTTTTTGCTTGATTTGGGTTATAAAATCTACCTGAAAAAATCACTACATCAATCAGTGGGAGAAAAATATTGGCCTCAGGGCTTGTGTGCCACTCCTGACTCCTGTGTGCATCATCACTCACTCAGTGGGCCATAGAAAGCCCTTTTTTTTTTTTTTTTGCTTTATTTGGGTTCTAAATTCTACCTGAAAAAATCAATAAATCAATCAGTGGGAGATTAATATTGCCCTTTCTGCTTGTGTGCCAGTCTTGACTCCTGGGTGTGCCATCTCTCTCTCTCTCTCCAATTGTGGGCCATAGAAAGCCTATTATTTTTTTTAGCTTGATTTGGGTTCCAAAATCTACCTGAAAAAATTACTACATCAATCAGTGGGAGATAAATATTGGCCTCTGGGCTTGTGTGCCACTCCTGACTCCTGTGTGCGTCATCTCTCACTCAGTGGGCCATAGAAAGCCTTTTTTTGTTTTATTTGTTTTCTAAATTCTCCCTGAAAAAATCATTTTATTTTATTTGGTTTCTAAATTCTTCCTGAAAAAATCATTTTATTCTATTATTTTTTTTTCCTAAAGTCTCCCTGAAAAAAAAAAAAATCAAATCAGTGGGAGATTAATATTTACATTTGTGCTTCAGTGACAGTCCTGCGTGTGTGGCATCTCTCTCATTTGTTGCCACCAACAACAGAGTGTGTAACATTGTGCCTTGTTTTCGTTGTGGTCTCACTCACCTGTAAAGGGGTAGCTAAATCATACTGAAGTGATAGCTCACCGTGTAATTTGTGTGACAGCAACAAATACCGTTAGTTTGTTTACGTTTTTAAAACAATGAGGAAGTCTGGTGGAAGAGGTCGTGGCCGGGGGCGTTCATTGTCAGCTGGTAATGAGGGTAGTGGTAGTGGTGGAGCATCAGCTGGTCGTGGGAAAACAAATATTGCACCTAAGTCTGGAGCTGTGGAGCCAGGTTCGTCGTCTGGCTACACAAGGCCTCGAACGCTCCCTTTTCTGGGAGTAGGAAAACCGCTTTTAAAGCCGGAGCAGCAAGAGCACTCAACACTGCACATGCTTCAGAGACTGTGCGAACAGAGGCGGGCTGTTATGTTTTTGTGGGAGGATACACATACACGGGCAGGCAGTAGGATGGCAGACATGGAGTTGTCAGGTGTGCAGTGGTCGAAGATTCAAGACATGTGTCAAGTCCTTCAGTGTTTTGAGGAATGCATACGGCTGGTTAGTGCAGACAACGCCATAATAAGCATGAGCATCCCCCTAATGCGTCTGCTGATGCAAAGTTTGACGCACATAAAGGATCAGGCGTCTGCAGCTGAGGAAGAGGAAAGCCTTGATGACAGTCAGCCATTGTCTGGCCAGGGCAGTGTACAGGACGAGTTAGCGGGCGAAGAGGAGGAGGAGGACGAGGAGGATGATGGGGATGATTATATTTTTAATGAGGAAGCTTTTCCGGGGCCACTGGAAATTGGTGGCGCGGCAAGGCCGGGTTCTGGTTTTTGGAGGGACACAAGTGACGTGGATTTGCCTGAAACTGCCCCTCAACCAAGCACAACCGCAGATTTGAGAACTGGAACTTTGGCCCACATGGCGGATTATGCCTTACGTATCCTCAAAAGGGACACACGCATAACTAAAATGATGAACGATGACGATTACTGGTTGGCCTGCCTCCTTGATCCTCGCTATAAAGGCTAATTGCAAAATATAATGCCACATGAGAACTTGGAACTAATATTAGCAACCAAACAATTAACTCTTGTTGACCGTTTGCTTCTGGCATTCCCTGCACACAGCGCCCGTGATCGTTCTCACACGAGCTGCAGGGGCCAGCAGACCAGAGGAGTTAGAGGGGCAGAAATCAGAAGTGGCATTGGCCAGAGGGGTTTTCTGACCAGGTTGTGGAGTGATTTTGCTATGACCGCAGACAGGACAGGTACTGCAGCATCAATTCAAAGTGACAGGAGACAACATTTGTCCAGTATGGTTACAAACTATTTTTCATCCCTTATCGATGTTCTCCCTCAACCGTCATTCCCATTTGATTACTGGGCATCAAAATTAGACACCTGGCCAGAATTGGCAGAATATGCATTGCAGGAGCTTGCTTGCCCGGCAGCTAGTGTCCTATCAGAAAGAGTATTCAGTGCTGCAGGTTCAATACTAAAAGAAAAAAGGACTCGTCTGGCTACCCAAAATGTAGATGATCTAACCTTCATTAAAATGAACCACAACTGGATTTCGAAATCTTTTGCCCCACCTTGCCCGGCCGACACCTAGCTTTCCTATGAAAAGTTCTTGCCTGTGGACTATTCTGAATGCCTTTTCCAATCTCGTAATTTTCTGCACCTGATTGTCCAGCATACGACATGTTTACACCTCACTAAATGGCCAAACTCCCCACACGGGGCCGTGGTATCGACACTTGGCGACAGCACCCGTGAGAGTGCTGTTTGTCTGAAGAGGTGGGTGTGCCCGCTTTTGGTCGACGGCACTGCCACTGGGTCCCTCCTAGTACAATAAAGTGTCTCTGGCGGTGGTGGTGCGCACCCAACGTCAGACACACCGTTGTAATATGAGGGGCCCTGGGCCTGTACCGCCGGCCACAAGACAGTTCCCTCCCCCCCAGCTCAAACAGTGCTCTACCACTTGCAAAATTATCTCACAGCTCCACCAATGTTTAGTCTATGCGCTGACATCCTTCAATGCCTGCCACTGACAATACCATTGTATTGACATTTTTGTTATGTTAGGCCTTCGAAGCCTGTCTGCGGTCACTCCTTCCACTATGCCTCCACTGACCACACCACTGCTGCCCGTGTACCCCTGGAACCAATTTAAATATGCCTACAGCCAGCCCAATTTTTTTATTTTAGGCTTTCGATGCCTGTTTGCGGTCACTCCTTCCACTAGGCCTCCACTGACCACACCACTGCTGCCCGTGTACCCCTGGAACCAATTTAAAATTGCCTACAGCCAGCCCAATTTTTTTATTCTAGGCCTTCGATGCCTGTCTGCGGTCCATTCTTTCCACTACTACTACACTGACCAGGCCACTGCTGCCCGTGTACCACTGGAACCAATTTAAAAATGCCTACAGCCATGTGTTATTATTTTAGGCCTTCGATGCCTGTCTGCGGTCACTCCTTACACTATGCCTCCACTGACCACACCACTGCTGCCCGTGTACCCCTGGAACCAATTTAAAATTGCCTACAGCCAGCCCAATTTTTTTATTTTAGGCCTTCGATGCCTGTCTGCGGTCCATTCTTTCCACTACTACTACACTGACCAGGCCACTGCTGCCCGTGTACCCCTGGAACCAATTTAAAATTGCCTACAGCCATGTGTTATTATTTTAGGCCTTCGATGCCTGTCTGCGGTCACTCCTTACAATATGCCTCCACTGACCACACCACTGCTGCCCGTGTACCCCTGGAACCAATTTAAAATTGCCTACAGCCAGCCCAATTTTTTTATTTTAGGCCTTCGATGCCTGTTTGTGGTCACTCCTTCCACTAGGCCTCCACTGACCACACCACTGCTGCCCGTGTACCCCTGGAACCAATTTAAAATTGCCTACAGCCAGCCCAATTTTTTTATTCTAGGCCTTCGATGCCTGTCTGCGGTCCATTCTTTCCACTACTACTACACTGACCAGGCCACTGCTGCCCGTGTACCCCTGGAACCAATTTAAAATTGCCTACAGCCATGTGTTATTATTTTAGGCCTTCGATGCCTGTCTGCGGTTACTCCTTACAATATGCCTCCACTGACCACACCACTGCTGCCCGTGTACCCCTGGAACCAATTTAAAATTGCCTACAGCCAGCCCAATTTTTTTATTTTAGGCCTTCGATGCCTGTTTGCGGTCACTCCTTCCACTAGGCCTCCACTGACCACACCACTGCTGCCCGTGTACCCATGGAACCAATTTAAAATTGCCTACAGCCAGCCCAATTTTTTTATTCTAGGCCTTCGATGCCTGTCTGCGGTCCATTCTTTCCACTACTACTACACTGACCAGGCCACTGCTGCCCGTGTACCCCTGGAACCAATTTAAAATTGCCTACAGCCATGTGTTATTATTTTAGGCCTTCGATGCCTGTCTGCGGTCACTCCTTCCACTATGCCTCCACTGACCACACCACTGCTGCCCGTGTACCCCTGGAACCAATTTAAAATTGCCTACAGCCAGCCCAATTTTTTTATTTTAGGCCTTCGATGCCTGTTTGCGGTCACTCCTTCCACTAGGCCTCCACTGACCACACCACTGCTGCCCGTGTACCCCTGAAACCAATTTAAAATTGCCTACAGCCAGCCCAATTTTTTTATTCTAGGCCTTCGATGCCTGTCTGCGGTCCATTCTTTCCACTACTACTACACTGACCAGGCCACTGCTGCCCGTGTACCCCTGGAACCAATTTAAAATTGCCTACAGCCATGTGTTATTATTTTAGGCCTTCGATGCCTGTCTGCGGTCACTCCTTACAATATGCCTCCACTGACCACACCACTGCTGCCCGTGTACCCCTGGAACCAATTTAAAATTGCCTACAGCCAGCCCAATTTTTTTATTTTAGGCCTTCGATGCCTGTTTGCGGTCACTCCTTCCACTAGGCCTCCACTGACCACACCACTGCTGCCCGTGTACCCCTGGAACCAATTTAAAATTGCCTACAGCCAGCCCAATTTTTTTATTCTAGGCCTTCGATGCCTGTCTGCGGTCCATTCTTTCCACTACTACTACACTGACCAGGCCACTGCTGCCCGTGTACCCCTGGAACCAATTTAAAATTGCCTACAGCCATGTGTTATTATTTTAGGCCTTCGATGCCTGTCTGCGGTCACTCCTTCCACTATGCCTCCACTGACCACACACTGCTGCCCGTGTACCCCTGGAACCAATTTAAAATTGCCTACAGCCATGTGTTATTATTTTAGGCCTTCGATGCCTGTCTGCGGTCACTCCTTCCACTATGCCTCCACTGGCCACACACTGCTGCCCGTGTACCCCTGGAACCAATTTAAAATTGCCTACAGCCAGCCCAATTTTTTTATTTTAGGCCTTCGATGCCTGTTTGCGGTCACTCCTTCCACTAGGCCTCCACTGACCACAGCACTGCTGCCCGTGTACCCCTGGAACCAATTTAAAATTGCCTACAGCCAGCCCAATTTTTTTATTCTAGGCCTTCGATGCCTGTCTGCGGTCCATTCTTTCCACTACTACTACACTGACCAGGCCACTGCTGCCCGTGTACCCCTGGAACCAATTTAAAATTGCCTACAGCCATGTGTTATTATTTTAGGCCTTCGATGCCTGTCTGCGGTCACTCCTTCCACTATGCCTCCACTGACCACACCACTGCTGCCCGTGTACCCCTGGAACCAATTTAAAATTGCCTACAGCCAGCCCAATTTTTTTATTTTAGGCCTTCGATGCCTGTTTGCGGTCACTCCTTCCACTAGGCCTCCACTGACCACACCACTGCTGCCCGTGTACCCCTGGAACCAATTTAAAATTGCCTACAGCCAGCCCAATTTTTTTATTCTAGGCCTTCGATGCCTGTCTGCGGTCCATTCTTTCCACTACTACTACACTGACCAGGCCACTGCTGCCCGTGTACCCCTGGAACCAATTTAAAATTGCCTACAGCCATGTGTTATTATTTTAGGCCTTCGATGCCTGTCTGCGGTCACTCCTTACAATATGCCTCCACTGACCACACCACTGCTGCCCGTGTACCCCTGGAACCAATTTAAAATTGCCTACAGCCAGCCCAATTTTTTTATTTTAGGCCTTTGATGCCTGTCTGCGGTCACTCCTTCCACTAGGCCTCCACTGACCACACCACTGCTGCCCGTGTACCCCTGGAACCAATTTAAAATTGCCTACAGCCATGTGTTATTATTTTAGGCCTTCGATGCCTGTCTGCGGTCACTCCTTCCACTAGGCCTCCACTGACCACACCACTGCTGCCCGTGTACCCCTGGAACCAACATCAGAAAATATAAAAATAAGTATTTTGCTTATAAAAAAGAAAATACTGGAGAGATATCAAATGCAGACATTTTAACATTAAAAATAAACACATACAACAAAAATCTGGTACAGTACTAAAAATGGCCACCAGCTACAATAACTTTCTCCTGCAAGTAGTTAACTGAAAGTTTTTTTCAATTTAAAACACAGATATGGCATCCACCGAGTGTTGTCCTGTCGCGTCTTCTTTATATTATTGCCAAGAAGATGCAAAACAATGAAAATAATAAAATCATTATTTACCAAAAAAATAGAGTAAGTCAAAACCACATTGCAAATAAACATTCATTACAAATAAAGAAGCAGGGCGCGTCCGAGGGTGAGTATATACCTAATAAGAACATAATCACCCTCGGACGCGCCCTGCTTCTTTCCGACAGCCTTCCTTCCTAAGAATCAGCCCTTCCGTGGTGTAGAGAGAGGGTTTGTTACACTCCAAGGTGTTCTCCAGGTTGCCTTTCCTGAGCTTCGATCTTCCGGCTCTCGTTTAGTAGTTCTTGGAAACTACACTGCATTAGGCCTACAAATTGGGTATGGGGTGTAGAGAGATGGTGTGTTCCACTCCAAGGTGTTCTCCAGGTTGCCTTTCCTGAGCTTCGATCTTCCGGCTCTCGTTTAGTAGTTCTTGGAAACTACACTGCATTAGGCCTACAAATTGGGTATGGGGTGTAGAGAGATGGTGTGTTCCACTCCAAGGTGTTCTCCAGGTTGCCTTTCCTGAGCTTCGATCTTCCAGCTCTCGTTTAGTAGTTCTTGGAAACTACACTGCATTAGGCCTACAAATTGGGTATGGGGTGTAGAGAGATGGTGTGTTCCACTCCAAGGTGTTCTCCAGGTTGCCTTTCCTGAGCTTCGATCTTCCAGCTCTCGTTTAGTAGTTCTTGGAAACTACACTGCATTAGGCCTACAAATTGGGTATGGGGTGTAGAGAGATGGTGTGTTCCACTCCAAGGTGTTCTCCAGGTTGCCTTTCCTGAGCTTCGATCTTCCAGCTCTCGTTTAGTAGTTCTTGGAAACTACACTGCATTAGGCCTACAAATTGGGTATGGGGTGTAGAGAGATGGTGTGTTCCACTCCAAGGTGTTCTCCAGGTTGCCTTTCCTGAGCTTCGATCTTCCAGCTCTCGTTTAGTAGTTCTTGGAAACTACACTGCATTAGGCCTACAAATTGGGTATGGGGTGTAGAGAGATGGTGTGTTCCACTCCAAGGTGTTCTCCAGGTTGCCTTTCCTGAGCTTCGATCTTCCGGCTCTCGTTTAGTAGTTGTCGGAAAGTAGGCTGCATTAGGCCTACAAATTGGGTATGGGGTGGAGAGAGATGGTGTGTTCCACTCCAAGGTGTTCTCCAGGTTGCCTTTCCAGAGCTTCGATCTTTCGGCTCTCGTTTAGTAGTTGTCGGAAAGTAGGCTGCATTAGGCCTACAAATTGGGTATGGGGTGGAGAGAGATGGTGTGTTACACTCCAAGGTGTTCCCCAGGTTTCCTTGCCATTGCTTCGGTCTTCCGACTCTCGTTTAGTAGTTGTAGAAAACTACACTGCATTAGGCCTAAAAAATGGGTATCGGGTGGAGAGAGATGGTGTGTTAAACTCCAAGGTGTTCCCCAGGTTGCCTTTCCTGAGCTTCGATCTTCCAGCTCTCGTTTAGTAGTTGTTGGAAACTACACTGCATTAGGCCTACAAATTGGGTATGGGGTGTAGAGAGATGGTGTGTTCCACTCCAAGGTGTTCTCCAGGTTGCCTTTCCTGAGCTTCGATCTTCCGGCTCTCGTTTAGTAGTTCTTGGAAACTACACTGCATTAGGCCTACAAATTGGGTATGGGGTGTAGAGAGATGGTGTGTTCCACTCCAAGGTGTTCTCCAGGTTGCCTTTCCAGAGCTTCGATCTTCCGGCTCTCGTTTAGTAGTTGTCGGAAAGTAGGCTGCATTAGGCCTACAAATTGGGTATGGGGTGGAGAGAGATGGTGTGTTCCACTCCAAGGTGTTCCCCAGGTTTCCTTGCCATTGCTTCGGTCTTCCGACTCTCGTTTAGTAGTTGTAGAAAACTACACTGCATTAGGCCTAAAAAATGGGTATCGGGTGGAGAGAGATGGTGTGTTACACTCCAAGGTGTTCCCCAGGTTGCCTTTCCTGAGCTTCGATCTTCCGGCTCTCGTTTAGTAGTTCTTGGAAACTACACTGCATTAGGCCTACAAATTGGGTATGGGGTGTAGAGAGATGGTGTGTTCCACTCCAAGGTGTTCTCCAGGTTGCCTTTCCTGAGCTTCGATCTTCCGGCTCTCGTTTAGTAGTTCTTGGAAACTACACTGCATTAGGCCTACAAATTGGGTATGGGGTGTAGAGAGATGGTGTGTTCCACTCCAAGGTGTTCTCCAGGTTGCCTTTCCTGAACTTCTATCTTCAGGCTCTCATTAAATTGTGGTTAAACGGAACAACTGCATTTGGCGTACTAGTTGGTTTGGGGCCTACTATCGGTGTCTGCCACTCCTTGCTGTTCTCCTGGTTTCCTGTCCTGAAATTCAGTTTTCAGGCGCTCGTTAAGTAGTTGTTAATGTTAGACTGCATTTGGCCTACTAGTTGGGTTGGGGCCTACTATCGGTGTCTGCCACTCCTTGCTGTTCTCCTCCACTGAACAAAGCTGTGCCGCCTGTTTACTACGGTTGCCAATTTTGAACTGCATTTCGACTACTTACTGATTTGGGCCTACTCTCTGTGTCAGCCTCTCATTCCAGTTGTCCTCCACTGCAATGTCCCCTGGTTATTCCTGTGTTACCAATTTTGAACTGCATTTAGCCAACTTTATTATTTGGGCCTATATCTGTGTTTCCTCCTCATCCTGCCCATTGCCCAGCCAGTGATAGATGAGTCTGCTGGTACATTGACCCATAACGCAACATTCCCCATGCACGCTACACAACAACATTGTGACCCTGCTGAAAGTAAGGTTGCTCTTCCCGCATACCATACCACCTTACAGGGGGACAAAGAGGAAGGTGCAGATGAAAGTGCAGGTTCCTTCATCAGGTGGGGGGAGGAATACTAGTTGGCGACGTCACTGGCACAGGGCCTCTCATAGTACGCAAAAGTGTTGCTGCCGGTGGGAGGCGCCCCCGCCGTGCAAACACACCGCTGTACTTTGAGGGGCCCTGTGCCAGTGCCAATGCCAACGAGTGGGCCCCCCCTGCTTGCTCAGGTTCACAGCACTTGCAAAGTTGAAATACTTACCTCTCCCTGCTCCACTGCCGTGACGTGGTCCAGATTTCCTGGGCCCACTAATTACTTGAACTAGCCCTACCCACCACAACTTTAGCCAAATGACCCCCAATTTCAAATGCCTTCCAATTATTATAAGGTAAATTACGCTTGACAAGCTTCATTAAGAAGAATGGATGGTTTTGACATTAAAATGGGCACTCTAGGTGTTTTCCTGGCCCCCACTCACTGCCGACTATGCTGCCCCATTGACTTGCATTGGGTTTCGTGTTTCGGTCGATCCCGACTTTACGTCATAATCGGCCGATTTCACTCGACCCGACTTTTGAGATAGTCGGGTTTCGCGAAACCCGGCTCGACTCTAAAAAGGTCAAGGTCGCTCAACTCTAGTGGTGAGCACTTTAACCCACCACATGCTTCACAGAAGTTTATAATGCAGAGCCGTAAAAATAAAGAATCATATTTTATCACAAATATGATCTTTTTGCACCCAATTTTTCATTTTCCCAAGGGTAAGAGAAGAAATTGGACCCTAAAAGTTCTTGTGCCATTTGTTCTGAGTACGCTGATACCCCACATGTTGGGGTAAACCACAGTTTGGGCGCATGGCAGATCTCGGAAGGGAAGGAGCGCTGTTTAACTTTTCAATGCAAAATTAACTGGAATTGAGAGCCCCTGATGGGCCTAAACATTGAAACCCCTCACAAGTGACACCATTTTGGAAAGTAGACCCCCTAAGAAACTTATCTAGCTGTGTTTTGACAGCTTTGAACCCTCAAGTGTTTCACTACAGTTTATAATGCAGAGCCGTGAAAATAAAAATTATTTTTTTCCCACAAAAATGTTTTTTTAGCCCCCCAAATTTTTATTTTCCCAAGGGTAACAAGAGAAATTGGACCCCAAACGTTGTTGTCCAATTTGTCCTGAGTACGCTGATACCCCATATGTGGGGGGAACCACCATTTGGGCGCATGGCAGAGCTCGGAAGGGAAGGAGCGCCATTTGGAATGCAGACTTAGATGGATTGTCTGCAGGCATCACGTTGCATTTGCAGGGCCCCTGATGCACCTAAACAGTAGAAACCCCCCACAACTGACACCATTTTGGAAACTAGACCCCCCAAGGAACTTATCTAGATGTGTTTTGACAGCTTTGAACCCCCAAGTGTTTCATTACAGTTTATAACGCAGAGTCGTGAAAATAAAAATTAATTTTTTCCCCACAAAAATGTTTTTTTAGCCCCCCAATTTTTTATTTTCCCAAGAGTAACAGGAGAAATTGGACCACAAAAGTTGTTGTGCAATTTGTCCTGAGTACGCTGAAACCCCATATGTGGGGGGAAACACAGTTTGGCTCATGGCAGAGCTCAGAAGGGAAGGAGCGCTATTTTGGAATGCAGACTTAGATGGATTGGTCTGCAGGTGTCACGTTGCATTTGCTGAGCCCCTGATGCACCTAAACAGTAGAAACCCCCCACATCTGACACCATTTTGGAAACTAGACCCCCCAAGGAACTTATCTAGATGTGTTTTGAAAGCTTTGAACCCCCAAGTGTTTCACCACAGTTTATAACGCAGAGTCGTGAAAATAAAAATTAATTTTTTTCCCACAAAAATGTTTTTTTAGCCCCCCTAACTTTTATTTTCCCAAGGGTAACAAGAGAAATTGGACCACAATAGTTGTTGTCCAATTTTTCCTGAGTATGCTGATACCCCATATGTTGGGGTAAACGCCTGTTTGGGCGCACGGGAGAGCTCAGAAGGGAAGGACCACTGTTTTACTTTTTTAATGCAGAATTGGCTGGAATTGAGATCGGACGCTATGTCGCGTTTGGAGAGCCCTGATGTGCCTAAACAATGGAAACCCCCAATTCTAACTGAAACCCTATCCCAAACACACCCCTAACCCTAATATCAACCATAGCCCTAACCACACCCCTAACCCTGACATACCCCTAACCCTAATCCCAACCGTAAATGTAATCAAAACCCTAACCCTAACTTTAGCCCCAACCCTAACTCTAACTTTAGCCTCAACCCTAACTTTAGCCCCAACCCTAACCCTAACTTTAGCCCCAACCCTAACTCTAACTTTAGCCCCAACCCTAACCCTAACTTTAGCCCCAACCCTAACTTTAGCCCCAGCCCTAACCCTAACTTTAGCCCCAACCCTAACTGTAGCCCTAACCCTAGCCCTAACCCTAGCCTCAACCCTAGCCCCAACCCTAGCCCTAACCCTTACCCCAGCCCTAGCCCCAACCCTAGCCCTAACCCTAATTCTAACCCTAACCCTAGCCCTAACCCTAGCCCTAACCCTAACCCTAGCCCTAACCATATCCCTAACCCTAATAGGAAAATGGAAATAAATACATTTTTTTTTATGCTTCCCTAACTAAGGGGGAGATGAAGGGGGGTTTGATTTACTTTTATAGCGGGTTTTCTAGCGGATTTTTATGATTGGCAGCCGTCACACACTAAAAGACGCTTTTTATTGCAAAAAAAAATATTTTTTGCGTTACCACATTTTGAGACCTAGAATTTTTCCATATTTTGGTCCACAGAGTCATGTCAGGTCTTGTTTTTTGCGGGACGAGTTGGCGTTTTTATTGGTAACATTTTCGGGCACGTGACATTTTTTGATCGCTTTTTATTCTGACTTTTGTGTTATGAACTGGCGATTCAGAACCACAATGGACCTAGTGGTTAAGAGCACACAAAGTGACCCGATAGTTACTAATAACATAGGACGAGCTCTGAGACGTGGGAACTCTGCTGACCGCAATCCCTAATCCTATCATACCACAATAGAGGTAGCCGTGGAGCGCTCCTGACCAGACCTAGGCACCTCGGGCACAGCCTGAGAAACTAGCTAGCCCTGAAGATAGAAAAATAAGCCTACCTTGCCTCAGAGAAATTCCCCAAAGGAAAAGGCAGCCCCCCACATATAATGACTGTGAGTAAAGATGAAAATACAAACACAGAGATGAAATAGATTTTAGCAAAGTGAGGCCCGACTTACTGAATAGACCGAGGATAGGAAAGATAGCTTTGCAGTCAGCACAAAAACCTACAAACAACCACGCAGAGGGCGCAAAAAGACCCTCCGCACCGACTAACGGTACGGAGGTGCTCCCTCTGCGTCTCAGAGCTTCCAGCAAGCAAGAAAAACCAATGTAGCAAGCTGGACAGAAAAAATAGCAAACAAAAGTAACACAAGCAAAACTTAGCTTATGCAGGGCAGACAGGCCACAAGAATGATCCAGGAGAGAGCAAGACCAATACTGGAACATTGACTGGAGGCCAGGAACAAAGAACTAGGTGGAGTTAAATAGAGCAGCACCTAACGACTTAACTTCGTCACCTGAGGAAGGAAACTCAGAAGCCGAAGCCCCACTCACATCCACCAGAGGAAGCTCATAGACAGAACCAGCCGAAGTACCACTCATGACCACAGGAGGGAGCTTGACCACAGAATTCACAACAGTAACCCCCCCTTGAGGAGGGGTCACTGAACCCTCACCAGAGCCCCCAGGCCGACCAGGATGAGCCAAATGAAAGGCATGAACCAGATCGGCAGCATGAACATCAGAGGCAAAGACCCAGGAATTATCTTCCTGACCATAACCCTTCCACTTAACCAGGTACTGGAGTTTCCGTCTCGAAATACGAGAATCCAAAATCTTCTCCACTATATACTCCAACTCCCCCTCAACCAAAACCGGGGCAGGAGGATCAACGGATGGAACCACAGGCGCCACGTATCTCCGCAACAATGACCTATGGAATACATTATGGATGGAAAAAGAAGCTGGAAGGGTCAAACGAAAAGACACAGGATTAAGAACCTCAGAAATCCTATACGGACCAATGAAACGAGGCTTAAACTTAGGAGAGGAAACTTTCATAGGAATATAACGAGACGACAACCAAACCAAATCCCCAACACGAAGTCGGGGACCCACACAGTGCCTGCGGTTAGCGAAATGTTGAGCCTTCTCCTGGGACAATGTCAAATTGTCCACTACATGAGTCCAAATCTGCTGCAACCTATCCACCACAGTATCCACACCAGGACAGTCAGAAGACTCAAACTGCCCTGAAGAGAAACGAGGATGGAAACCAGAATTGCAGAAAAACAGCGAAACCAAAGTAGCCGAGCTGGTCCGATTATTAAGGGCGAACTCAGCCAAAGGCAAAAAGGACACCCAATCATCCTGATCAGCAGAAACAAAACATCTCAGATATGTTTCCAAGGTCTGATTGGTTCGTTCAGTCTGGCCATTTGTCTGAGGATGGAAAGCTGAGGAAAAAGACAAATCAATGCCCATCCTAGCACAAAAGGCTCGCCAAAACCTCGAAACAAACTGGGAACCTCTGTCAGAAACGATGTTCTCCGGAATGCCATGTAAACGAACCACATGCTGGAAAAACAATGGCACCAAATCAGAGGAGGAAGGCAATTTAGACAAGGGTACCAAATGGACCATCTTAGAGAAGCGATCACAAACCACCCAAATGACCGACATTTTTTGAGAGACGGGGAGTTCCGAAATAAAATCCATAGAGATATGTGTCCAGGGCCTCTTCGGGACCGGCAAGGGCAAAAGCAACCCACTGGCACGAGAACAGCAGGGCTTAGCCCGAGCACAAATCCCACAGGACTGCACAAACGAACGCACATCCCGCGACAGAGACGGCCACCAAAAGGATCTAGCCACCAAATCTCTGGTACCAAAGATTCCAGGATGACCAGCCAACACCGAACAATGAACCTCAGAGATAACTCTACTCGTCCATTTATCAGGGACAAACAGTTTCTCCGCTGGGCAACGGTCAGGTCTATTAGCCTGAAATTTTTGCAGCACCCGCCGCAAATCAGGGGAGATGGCAGACAAAATTACCCCCTCTTTGAGAATACCCGCCGGCTCAGGCAAACCCGGAGAGTCGGGCACAAAACTCCTAGACAGGGCATCCGCCTTCACATTTTTAGAGCCCGGAAGGTACAAAACCACAAAGTCAAAACGGGAGAAAAACAGCGACCAACGAGCCTGTCTAGGATTCAACCGTTTGGCAGACTCGAGATAAGTCAAGTTCTTGTGATCAGTCAAGACCACCACGCGATGCTTAGCTCCTTCAAGCCAATGACGCCACTCCTCGAATGCCCACTTCATGGCCAACAACTCTCGATTGCCAACATCATAATTACGCTCAGCAGGCGAAAACTTCCTGGAATAGAAGGCGCATGGTTTCATCACCGAGCCATCAGAACTTCTTTGCGACAAAACAGCCCCAGCTCCAATCTCAGAAGCATCAACCTCGACCTGGAACGGGAGCAAAACATCTGGCTGGCACAACACAGGGGCAGAAGAAAAACGACGCTTCAACTCCTGAAAAGCTTCCACAGCAGCAGAAGACCAATTGACCACATCAGCACCCTTCTTGGTTAAATCAGTCAACGGTTTAGCAATACTAGAAAAATTATTGATGAAGCGACGATAAAAATTAGCAAAGCCCAGGAACTTTTGCAGACTCTTCAGAGATGTCGGCTGAGTCCAATCATAAATGGCCTGAACTTTAACAGGGTCCATCTCGATAGTAGAAGGGGAAAAAATGAAACCCAAAAATGAAACCTTCTGAACACCAAAGAGACACTTTGACCCCTTCACAAACAAAGAATTTGCACGCAGGACCTGGAACACCATTCTAACCTGCTTCACGTGAGACTCCCAATCATCCAAGAAGACCAAAATATCATCCAAGTATACAATCAGGAATTTATCCAGGTACTCTCGGAAGATGTCATGCATAAAGGACTGAAATACTGATGGAGCATTAGAAAGCCCGAATGGCATAACCGGGTACTCAAAATGGCCCTCGGGCGTATTAAATGCTGTTTTCCATTCATCGCCCTGTTTAATATGCACAAGATTATACGCACCACGAAGATCTATCTTGGTGAACCAACTAGCCCCTTTAATCCGAGCAAACAAATCAGACAGCAGCGGCAAGGGGTACTGAAATTTGACTGTGATTTTATTTAGAAGGCGGTAATCAATACAAGGTCTCAGCAAACCATCCTTCTTGGCCACAAAAAAGAACCCTGCTCCCAATGGCGACGACGACGGGCGAATATGACCCTTCTCCAAGGATTCCTTTACGTAACTCCGCATAGCGGCGTGCTCAGGCACAGACAAATTAAACAGTCGACCTTTAGGAAACTTACTACCAGGAATCAAATCGATAGCACAATCGCAATCCCTATGCGGAGGTAGGGCACTGGACTTGGGCTCATCAAATACATCCCGGTAATCCGACAAGAACTCTGGGACCTCAGAAGGGGTGGATGATGAAATAGACAGAAATGGAACATCACCATGTACCCCCTGACAACCCCAGCTGGACACAGACATTGATTTCCAATCCAATATTGGGTTATGGACTTGTAGCCATGGCAACCCCAACACGACCACATCATGCAGATTATGCAGCACCAAAAAGCGAATAT
Organism: Ranitomeya imitator; assembly: GCF_032444005.1. NCBI lineage: Eukaryota > Metazoa > Chordata > Amphibia > Anura > Dendrobatidae > Ranitomeya > Ranitomeya imitator. The sequence goes on along the minus strand of NC_091286.1, from coordinate 322,051,322 downwards.
CCTCCTGATGCGCAGGAGCCATGCACATGGTCAGTTGGGTCCAGTACTGAGGCTTATTCTTGGCCAAAGGCGTAGCATCAATTCCTCTCAATGGAATAGGATACTGCAAGGGCTCCAAGAAAAACCCACAGCGCCTAGCAAACTCCAAGTCCATCAAATTCAGGGCAGCGCCTGAATCCACAAATGCCATGACAGAATAGGATGACAAAGAGCAGATCAAAGTAACGGACAAAAGAAATTTCGACTGTACCGTACCAATGGTGGCAGACCTAGCGAACCGCTTAGTGCACTTAGGACAATCGGAGATAGCATGAGTGGAATCACCACAGTAAAAACACAGCCCATTCTGACGTCTGTGTTCTTGCCGTTCAGCTCTGGTCAAAGTCCTATCGCATTGCATAGGCTCAGGTTTATGCTCAGATAATACCGCCAAATGGTGCACAGTTTTACGCTCACGCAAGCGTCGATCGATCTGAATGGCCAAAGACATAGACTCATTCAGACCAGCAGGCATAGGAAATCCCACCATGACATCCTTAAGGGCTTCAGAGAGACCCTTTCTGAAAATTGCTGCCAGCGCACATTCATTCCATTGAGTGAGCACAGACCACTTCCTAAACTTCTGACAATATATCTCTACCTCATCCTGACCCTGACACAGAGCCAGCAAATTTTTCTCTGCCTGATCCACTGAATTAGGTTCATCATAAAGCAATCCGAGCACCAGAAAAAACGCATCAATATTACATAATGCAGGATCTCCTGGCGCAAGGGAAAATGCCCAGTCTTGAGGGTCGCCACGTAATAAAGAAATAATGATCTTAACTTGTTGAACTGGGTCACCAGAGGAGCGGGGTTTCAAAGCCAGAAACAGTTTACAATTATTTTTAAAACTCAGAAACTTAGCTCTATCTCCAGAAAACAAATCAGGAATAGGAATTCTTGGTTCTAACATAGAATTCTGAACCACAAAGTCTTGAATATTTTGTACTCTTGCAGTGAGATGATCCACAAAAGAAGACAGACCTTTAATGTCCATCACTACACCTGTGTCCTGAACCACCCAAATGTCTAGGGGAAAAGAAAGACAAAACACAGTGCAGAGAAAAAAAAATGGTCTCAGAACTTCTCTTTTCCCTCTATTGAGAAGCATTAGTACTTTGGACCTCCAGTACTGTTATGAACTGGTGATTCAGAACCACAATGGACCTAGTGGTTAAGAGCACACAAAGTAACCTGATAGTTACTAATAACATAGGACGAGCTCTGAGACGTGGGAACTCTGCTGACCGCAATCCCTAATCCTATCATACCACACTAGAGGTAGCCGTGGAGCGCTCCTGACCAGACCTAGGCGCCTCGGGCACAGCCTGAGATACTAGCTAGCCCTTAACCCTGCTGTTCTGTTTAGATTTCACATACACTTGTACTGTTCCCGGTCATTTTTGACCGTCCTTATAAAATAATCATTTTTAGCTAATCTAAGTGGTTTTTTTAAACAGTTTTTGCACTATTATATTGCTTGTGAAGATGGTTGTTCAAATACCAGAAAAAAAATAAATACAAAGCTTGTTTTATATTTTTTTTATATCCAAAAGGGAACATGGTATTTTTTCGATTTTTGTAAAAATTGATTATTTTTGCAGATAAAAAAAAAATCTTGATCTAAATGTTAACTATAAGTAATAATATCAAACATTATGTAGATATACTTTTTTCAAAGGCAAAAAAAAAAAAAAAAAGCTTTTTTCTCTATAAAATGGCAAAAAACGTTGTTTTTTATACACTTATACTGTTCCCGGTCATTTTTGACCGGACCTAACAAAGTTGTGATTTATACCTAATTCAAGTGTTATTTGATTACCTGTTGCATTGTTTTACTGTATGTGAACATGGTTTTCAATAATCAGATGAAAAATTAAATCAAAAACTTTTATTTTTTGAATCAAATAAATTAACATTTTTTGCAATATTTGCTTCATATTGCACATAAAAACTTTTCTTTATTCTAAACTATATACAAACTTTTTAAAAAAAAAAAGTTTTTTGTCAAAAACAAATGATAAATGCGATCAATGTATTACTTGCATTGATCACATGTATAATTTACATGACGCTTGCACAAGTATTTTGCACATTTGCAACACATAATATTAGATTTATGGTTACTGGACGTTGGACAGAATGAGCAGCTTTTTCGCTTGCAGCTGGTTGCGATGGTGGAAGCCGTTTCAGTATCAGTGGTGGTCGAAGCTGTTGGCTCGCCGTCTCCACCATGCTCTCGAATTTGTCGGGCCACTTTTTCTGCACTCTCATTTCTTGGATTTCGTGGCCGTGTTTTTACATATGGATTAGTGAGAGACTTTCCCAATTCCTCAATAAAAAGCCGTCGTTTGTGTAATTTTTTTTCTTGCCATTTGGGGTTTATTTCCCGCCACAATACAAAGGCATTATAGGCAGATACATCGATCAGGTTGTAAAAGAGAATCATAGGCCACCTATTTGTTTTTCTTTTACATGTATACGTGCCTACAAGCTGGTCTAATGTGTCAACAGCACCTTTAGTGGCGTTATAGTGAAGAATCATGTCTGGCTTTCTGTCATTTCTCTCACTTATTTTTGCATCATGGTGCATGGTGCTCATGAGGATAACTTGTTTATTTTTTTGGGGAACGTACGACACTACCGTAGTGTCCTTTGTAAAATAAAACATTGAACTGTGTACGTCTCTCTTATTGAGGATACCCTGTGGAAGTTCAGGTTTATTTTTTCGTACAGTACCCAGCATAGTTATATTGTTTTTTTGTAACATCTGCCCCAATTGGTAGGATGTGAAGAAATTGTCACAGGTAACGTTTCTCCCTTTGAGTCCATGGGTCAAGTCCAAAACTACCCTCATGCCTTGGTTTTTTTCAGGTCTTTCTAGAGGGTTTTTTCCAATATATACTTGAACATTTGCAGCATATGATGTTTTACTGTCACACAGAGTCCAGATTTTTATACCGTATTTTGCTGGTTTACTTGGAATGTATTGCCTGAATGGGCACCTGCCTCTAAATGACACCAGCTGCTCATCAACAGTGACATTTTCTACGGTATTATAACATTTTGGGAGTATCTCGACCCATTTACTCCACAAATCCCTAATTGGGGCAAGTTTATCTGTGCTTCTTCTTTCAGATCTATCCGTTTTGTCATCAAACCGTAGAACTCTGGAAATTTCGTGGAATCTTTCTAAAGACATGGTGGCCCTAAATATATGGCGCCCCGTTTCCGAATTCCACAAACTTTTAGTGGACTCTCCATATGATTTGTATACTCCAGCTAATAGAAGTAACCCGATGTAAGCATTCATAGCCGTCACATCGAAGTTCTTCCATTTATCGCCATAAACCTTTTTTCCCTCAATGTTTGTCATTTGGATAAGTATATTTTGCATGGCTATATTTATGAATAATAGGAATGCCGATTGAATGTCATCAATTCTAGCAATTGCATATCTAGTGGGACCTGGAGTATCTGTGATGACATTTGATGAAGACCTTCTACCAGTCGGAGCAGGAGGCTGCAATTTCCAAACGACATCTTTGTTTTTTGAATTGATTTCTTGCGTCAGACCGGTTGTCGGGGTTTCCACATCAGATTCACCCTCAGAATCCGAGTTCTCGGCAATATCTTCATCCTCACTAATGTTGTCCTCCTCTTCGGAGACATTTTCAGGTGGGACATCCTCGTCTGTATCGGAGTCGTTTATAAACTCCTCCAATTCAGCTTGGGTGAAGTGTCTTCTTCTCGTGCTGTAAGGCATCACTGTTGAATGAAAAAATAAAATATATCCATAAACAATGAATGGAAAAAAAAATCAAAACAATTTCGCAACAATACACACAATAACGTCCCGTCACACATTGAGATATGCCCTGTGATTATGGTGCTGGAGCGTCGCAAACAAAAATGAGGCATGCACTCATTCTATCACAGCAGTGAGAATATGTACTCATAAGCAGACATTGAGTCTACACAACCCTAATGCTAACCCCCTATCATCCATTTTATCACAGCAGTGAGAATATTGAATAATTTTAGAATAAAAGAATAATTTATCTGTAACATACCTGTAAAAATGGGACTTCAGAGCTCTGACGTCTGAACCTCTGCTCACTCTGTGTTGTCTCCAGCTGAACTGAAACTCTACACTGCTATGTTATCTGTCTACAGATAAGATCAGAGCAGACACCACCCTGCAGCAGGAAAAAGCTCACAGTACAACACTTTAGGTGAATTCTGCTTAGGACAGCATTGCACAGTGTAATACTGTACAACCAGCAAACACATGGAAAATCAGAAAATCATGATTTACAATATGAAATGTTGACAACTGAATGGAACTAGATCTATATGAACAGCAGGGTAAATAAAAACCAGTGAAATAAATTGCGCATAGCTATACTGGAAGCGAATCCGTCGGCTGTATCGCAACTTGAAAATGTTGGTATGTGTAAATCTTTTCTGACCAAAAGTAGTCAGATACATTGATAAATAGTAGTAGATGCAATATATAGTTCAAAATGAGGTGATAGCACCTTTATTTTTGTCAAAAATTGTCTGGAGAGCTGAATAAAGACCTATCGGTCATTTTTGACCGAACAGTACAAGTGTAAAAAAAATTGTACCAAATAAAGTAAACAAAAATTAAAAAAAAAAAAAATTCCCACAGAGAGTACCCCCCTAATGACGAAAAGTCAGGGAGCCTCAAGTCTCAGAATCACACGCTGAATTTTTATAACATTATAGAATTTCAAAAACGGTCATTTTTGACCTAACAGAACAGCAGGGTTAAGATAGAAAAATAAGCCTACCTTGCCTCAGAAAAATTCCCCAAAGGAAAAGGCAGCCCCCCACATATAAAGACTGTGAGTAAAGATGAAAATACAAACACAGAGATGAAATAGATTTTAGCAAAGTGAGGCCCGACTTACTGAATAGACCGAGGATAGGAAAGATAGCTTTGCAGGCAGCACAAAAACCTACAAACAACCACGCAGAAGTCGCAAAAAGACCCTCCGCACCGACTAACGGTACGGAGGTGCTCCCTCTGCGTCTCAGAGCTTCCAGCAAGCAAGAAAAACCAATATAGCATGCTGGACAGAAAAAATAGCAAACAAAAGTAACACAAGCAAAACTTAGCTTATGCAGGGCAGACAGGCCACAAGAACGATCCAGGAGAGAGCAAGACCAATACTGGAACATTGACTGGAGGCCAGGAACAAAGAACTAGGTGGAGTTAAATAGAGCAGCACCTAACGACTTAACTTCGTCACCTGAGGAAGGAAACTCAGAAGCCGCAGCCCCACTCACATCCACCAGAGGAAGCTCATAGACAGAACCAGCCGAAGTACCACTCATGACCACAGGAGGGAGCTTGACCACAAAATTCACAACACTTTTGTGAGGCAGAATGACCAAAAACCAACTACTCATGAATTTCTTTGGGGAGGGGCATTTATACTGTTCCGCATTTGGTAAAATGGATAAAGCCGTTTTATTCTTCGGGTCAGTATGATTACAGCGATATCTCATTTACATCATTTTTTTATGTTTTGGCGCTTTTTATACGATAAAAACTATTTTATAGAAAAAATAATTATTTTTGCATCACTTTATTCTGAGGACTGTAACCTTTTTATTTTTTCGCTGATGATGCTGTATGGCAGCTCATTTTTTGCAAAACAAGATGACGTTTTCAGCGGTACCATGGTTGTTTATATCCATCATTTTGATCGCGTGTTATTCCACTTTTTGTTCGGCGGTATGATATTAAAGCGTTGTCTTTTGCCTGTTTTTTTTTTTTATGGTGTTCACTGAAGGGGTTAACTAGTGGGACAGTTTTATAGGTCGGGTCATTACGGATGCGGCAATACGTTTTATTGTTTTTTTTATTTAGATAAAGAAATGTATTTATGAGAACAATATTTTATTTTTTCTTTATTTAGGGTTTTTTTTTTTCACATCTAAGAATTTTTTTTTTTACTTTTTTTACTTTGTCCCAGGGGGGACATCACTGTATAGTGACAGATCGCTGATCTGACACTTTGCAGAGCACTGTGTCAGATCAGCGATCTGGCGTGCTCTGCTCCATGGTTACCAGCGCCTGCTCTGGACCTGGAAGTACTCCCTGCCGGACCCAGAAGTAGCCCCGCCATAGCCTAACAATATACCTAAGATGCCTAATAAACAAATGTTTACCCAAATGGTATAGAAGAGCCAGGAGTCCACCACACCCGACGCGCGTTTCGCAAGGAAATGCTTCTACCTGCCGCGCATTGGATATAAACTCGCCGATGTTGCCAGGTTACCGCTACGCTGCGGCGCTGGTTCGGCAACTTGACCTTGTTTCACGGCACTTGCTCACTTTGCGGCCAGTCACCCGGAAGTGCTCCGTGGAGCGGCCGCTGCACATATCACAATACGGCCTTTTCGGTTCTCTGTGGTATGGTTTATGTGACTTTTCATGGTACGGTGTTCCGCACGATACTTTATTGGGATATTCGTTTTGTTTTTGTTTGTGTATGCATCCCTCTAGGCGTTTTGTTATCGCTATGGCAATGGCACCTTCTGGTTTCCTAGCGCTATCGCTGCGCAGCTGTGCACACTTTTGTGGCCATCTATCACATATAAAAAGGTACCTGTCCAACGTCTATCCACCCCTGGACGAAGCATTTCCTTGCGAAACGCGCGTCGGGTGTGGTGGACTCCTGGCTCTTCTATACCATTTGGTTAAACATTTGTTTATTAGGCATCTTAGCGGTATATTGTTAGGCTATGGCGGTCTCTATATTGCTCACAAACTGGTATATATGGCTCATCTAGCCTTGTTATTTATAGTCTGATACACACCAGTTTTGTGCGCAATATTCAGGCAACTTTCTATGCTTAATTATGTGTGTCTTTGTTCTCAGTACTGACTTCTAATCATTCCTGTTATACGCCATCCTATGTGCCTTGCCGCTTTTTTTAGTATACCTATGTCCCATATGTGTATTATATTTACACACTAAGTGCATATACATGCTCTGTTGTTATTTCCAGGTTTCTCTGTCCACCATTGTTTTGTGTCTGTTGTGTCTCACCCTTGCCTCTTAGGCAATTTTATGACCACTTTGTGGTCTTTTTGCTATTAATAAAGAACTTTTTATACGTTCATTTTGTGTGTGGTGCCTTTTTCTGTAGGTGTTCATTTCATGCTAACCATGATAGGATACATTATTGGTGTTGTGTATGTATTAATATTGAAACATTATCTCTCTGCGCATATTCAGACCTTCAAGGAGACACGTGCCTAAATTATAAATCTAGAAAGCTTCCCTGGTAAGTAATGTCTCCTTTGGTCTCCTCCCCTATTAGATCTTCTGACTCTCTATACAAAAAACTTGTAAAGATGAAGTTTGTTTATGATGCTGGGTGATTAAATGGTTGGAGGTGCTGGTAATGCTGACTATGTCTGTAAAGTGTTCAGACATCAAAATTTTAGTTTGCGTGAAGTGCAACCCACATAAATTTTATGGCAAATAGTGCAAAAATAACTAGATGAAACTATGTTCCAATAATAGTTGCTCTTTTTGCTACATTGGAACATCCTTGTCTCAGAACAGAGGACAGAATGGAACCTTCATACAGAATAGGTAATAATTTGCAAATAACAGATTTAATGCAATTGAATTGGGGAATATATTGTATAAATAAAACAGACTTAGGTGCTTTTTTTTCAAATTTTTTGTTTTTTTTCTCATTAAACATTGTCTGTTTTTGGCTTGAACAATATTGGACGCTCCATTTAAAATCCAAGGAAGATAAACCCTATTTATGAATCTGGAGCCTGTTTCCCCAATTTCTCTGTCTAAATTGTTTAGTTTGCTGCAATTTCTCTTAATTCTAATGAATTCCCCAAACTGGGATGGATTGAATTGTCTGTCGTTGTGGCTGCTGTGGGCACGTAGAATTGTGTTGCCCATAATAGCTTTGATGTACGTAGAGGTGGAAATTATATTGTTATGCCTATCAATAGCAGATCTAAAAATGAAATCTGTGTATATGAGATGTAAATTTAACTGGAACCTGTCACGTCGTTTTTCACTTTTAAACTGACATGTTGTTTTCAAGCAAAACAGAGCAGTATCCATTCCAAAAAATTACTTTTTATATTTATATTCTGCCTTGTCTTTAAGTCATAGTGGTAGGCTTCCTTTGGTTTCAGTCACAGTCTCGTCATCTTATCTCCGTCCACACACTTTGATTGATGTGCAGTGCTGGCATGACGTGACGCGAATCTTCTCTGTAATCCCACTCTTGAACAGTGACAATTTGCTCCCCGGTCGTGTGCACTGAATCTGGGTGTACGTCCACCCAGCTTCATTTACTGTGTACGCATGCTCTGGAGCAGCGACAGTGTCTGAGCGGTGGAGATACAGTCAGTGCTGCAGGTAGACACATCGTGTACCTTATTCGCTCAACTCACCATTGCAACTTAGTTTCCCTGCTCCTATGCTGGCAACACTCACAGCAAATGTATTTGCATCTGACAAGCGAACACAATTTAGTACGGGGAAGGAGCAACAACTTTGGCGCAGGCAGAGTGAGGAGTGAACGGTGTCAGAAACTCACTGACACAACTCACCTGTGTACCTGCACCTCGGCTGTCACTGTGCTGAATGCCTGCTGCTGGAGGAAGGGGACAGGCAGCTGCAGGCATTTAGCCATGTCATTTTTTTTTCAACTGCGCCCCTTTGGGAAGGCAGAGGTGGCACCCTAAGCAGGTGCCTACCCTTCATCTTGGCCCTAGGTCAAGGTACTGGTCATCACTGTACAAGTTATGATAAGTCACTGGATGTCATGACCGGAGGACATTATGAGGAGACCTGCATGGCCCCACAGAATGACACTAGCCTGCTCTCTGATGTTTCAGCAATGTGGAAAATGATGCCTGGAAATACTTTTTTGTCAAATTTCAAAATGTTCAAATTCATGTGAAACCACAAATGTCAGGAAATTCGATGTTAGGGCTGGCGGAACGCACCAAATAATGTAATAAGTGATGAGTTGCGTTTGCAGCCTGGGGTCGACCGTGCAGAGATGGATCCTGCTGCTCAGTAATGACGGACTATATGGTGGTATAATGTGAATACACACATGGGTTAGCTTCACCGGGTATGAAGGAATTGAACCCTGTTGTGTCACAAGGCCATGGTACCACACAAAGAGCGCAAGCAAAGAGTCAAAGAACTCTGTCCCAAGACTCAGGAAAAGAGTTTCTCGTGACCTCTTGTGCTCGACACCACTACTGGGGTGTCAGAGATTAAACTGAACTAAGAATTTACTACACAAGAGTGCATGCAGCGCCGCTCTGGCGGAAGCCACTAACCACCCAAACTTGGGCCAGGAAAGCACACTATTAGTGCATGGCGCAGCACTGGGGGTCACTGCTAACAGATGCAGTATCATGTGCTAAATGTGCGAGATAGCACTGTCAGGCGCTAGGTTAGCTTCCACCATTCGCAAGCAGTCAACACCTCTAGTGATGGGAATGATTCGGAGCTTTCATCCATCAACAGGCATACATCCACACACGCACATTAGTAAGTTTATACTAGCGCATGGCCGTGCGGCCATGTGAACCTTATATAGCGAAGGCTCTCCAGGACCTTCCTAGTGGTCCAATAGGAGCTGCTACAGGACCTCAGCATGTGACCCCCGAACTCTAATGAGAGGTCGTCCCTTGGTCATGCTCAGAAGAAGAAAAGCAGGACTTAGTCCCAGGGATGCCTGCTCGCCACTGATCAGTACTGGTTACAAAGGCTGAGCCTGGAAAGACAGCAGTAACCAGCCGCACAGTATCAGCTTGAGCCAGACGCTGGGACCGACGTCGCTGCTGAGCAGGCTCCACTGTGGCTGGAGAAGAATGGGAGACCGCAGCGGAGGTGGTTCAAGATTCCCCCTGTGCAGTGGCGGGAATTCAACAACTAACATTCGATTTGAACGCAATCCTGCACTGACAGATCTGCTGATCTCTGCTGACTACATTTGCCAATATAACATAGATGTTAAGTAATTAAGTTTAGGTATAATCACTCTCTCAAGTAAATATGTCAGCATCAAGTGTTGAAACATTTGTTGTTGGATAGTGATATATGAGCACAATCGGCTCTCCTGTCTGGTGCACGGCAATAGCACCCTTCATCTGTATAAAGGATCCACATAAGAGCCAATACTCATAGTTTTCCATGAAAAATAAAATACATTATCATTTAATCTTAAACATTTAAGTGGCTGACAAAAGTAATGCATAAAAATGACTATAATGGTAGAGAAAGAACAAAAACCTATCCATGCAAAGCGTTTCTGATCAATGTAGTCCTTAGTCTGAGCCTGAACAAATACGTTCAATGCCTAATTACATCACAATCAGGTTTGTACAAATAATAAAATACAAAAACAAATAATATACATAAATTCCAACAATAAAAAACATGCCAGCTGGATGGAAGGTATTCAACATTAAGATCCAAAATGCCTCTCAATTGAGTAAAGCTCTTTTCCACCTCCCTCTTCAATCGGGTCTGTTAACCCTTTCTATGGCACAAAAGGTCAGATAGCTAAGATTGCCTGAATGTATTGTATTAAAATGTTTTGAAATGTTAAAGGAATTAGGTGCGTTTATGCCAACATAGTCTTGGATATGCTAATGTTTCCTTTGTTTTCATTGCCTTGTGTAGCATCCAATACAGGATAGATGACCTGCCTTGCAGTTAATGGGGTAAATTGCATATGTGGAATTGCAGTTAATGAACTGTTGTATCTTACATTTTGATACAGGAAAGAAATATATCTTGGTACCGTGTTAGCCAGTGGATAGAAAAATATTTAGAATTGTGAGTCCTCAGTGGTTGATACCTTTTAATGGCTAACTGAAAAGATGGTAACAAATTGCAAGCTTTCGAGACTACATATGTCTCTTCATCAGGCAAAGACTAAAACAAATTCTGAAGAATCACATATTTATGCACAACATAGTATAGAACAAAAAAAAAAAAGGGGGGGGGGAAACCATGGATAAGCCAGGTGACATGAAGCAGAATTACCATGGGTGATAGACAGTTACGTCCATAAATATTGGGCCAATTCTTAGATAAGGATTGTTTTATTGTCCTGTGATTAGGATATCTGCTGCGATGACCCTTCATGGTCTGAGGGGCAAGTTCCTTAGTTGATGTAAAAAGACATAAATCCGTGTGACAATAAGAGGAAAAAGAATATCCAGATATTCATAGTGCCCATCCCTGGTGTTAAAAGCCGTCTTCCATTCGTCCCCCCTCACGGATGAGAATCAGGTTGTAAGCACCCCGCAGATCTAATTTTGTAAATACCCTTGCTCCCTGAAGCCTATCAAAGAGCTCAGATATCAGGGGCAGAGGATACTTATTCTTAACGGATTCAACAGATTTCCTGAGAAAGATAGATGGCTTAATTTTTGAACCCGAGGCCCTGCTTTGTAGTATTGACGTTGAGGCACTCTACTCGTCTATAAGACACAATGATGTCCTGAAAGCAGTAGAGTACTTCATTAAAAGCAGAGGCCAACAATACTCAGGGCATAACAAACTGATATTGGACTTACTTGAATTCTGTCTGACTAAGAATTTCTTCCTCTTTAATGGTTCTATCTTCCACCAGCTCAGGGGTACCGCAATGGGTAATTCTTTCGCGCCTGCAAATGCAAATTTGCTCCTGGGCTGGTGGGAGGAAACCATAATTTTTGGGGATTCTTTTGTGGAGGAGCAGGCTAAAATAGCCTTTTGGTCCCGCTACATTGACGACGTGCTATTAATTTGGAATGGGGATGTTACAGGCTTGACTAATTTTGTGTCTAAACTAAATAACAATCCGTTAGGATTGTTTTTCACCTTTGAATACCATAAGGATCAACTACCATTTCTGGACTTGTGTATTCAAAAAATGCCAGATGGATATCTGAGCACTAAAACCTACAGAAAACTGACCTCAACGAATGCCCTCCTCAGATGGGACAGCCACCATCCGGTAGCTCTGAAGAAGGGAATTCCCAAAGGCCAATATTTGAGAGCGCGATGAAATTGCTCCTCGAATGAGGAGTATAAAATACAAGCAGATGATTTGCAGATGCGATTCCTGGCCAGAGGATACCCCAATGGCATCCTGAGGAAGGCCTATAATGAGGTCAAGGAGGTGAATAGGAACAACTTACTGATACCATCCCCAAAAATGGAGGAGATATCTATGTGCAGAGACGTCACCACTTACAATAATGGGGCTCAGAAAATACGGACAATACTGCAGAAGCATTGGTCCATATTGAACATTTACGAGGATATTGGAGAGATGGTGGGGGATTTCCCGAAAATTACCTTCAAAAAAGGAAAGTCTGTTGGGGATAGACTTATACACAGCCACTATTTTCCACCGATAAAAGATACATGGCTCCCGAGTTTACCGAAGGGGTGCCATAAATGTAGTGGTTGTGTTGCATGTCCTGTGATTGCAGTGGGATCAAAATTCTCAAGTGGAGTGACTGAGAAGAGAATATCAAATATACCACTTTATAAACTGCAAATCAAAAGGGGTAATCTACAGAGCAGTATGTCCACGTGGCCTGGAATACATAGGTAAAACAATACACGAGTTTAGAAGATGTGTTAGTGAACATTTGAGGGAGATTGCTCTAAAAAGAGATACACTTCTGGCCAGACATATCAATAATGAACATAATGGTGACAGTTGGGAGTTAAAATTCATGGGGATTGACAGGATTGGTGCACCTAAGAGGGGAGGAAATTGGGATCAGATGTTATTACAGTGCGAGAAGAAGTGGATTTTCCGCCTCAAGACGCAGACACCAAGAGGCCTGAATGAAATCCTAACATATAGCCATTTCTTGGAAGGTTAGGTACAAACGAGTTGAACACCACGATAATAATTTTATGAGTATTTCCATCTACTCTTCCTTCTAACTTTTTTTTCTCATTAGGGCCTGATAGGGCCAAAAATAGGGTCAGCCATCGTGGAATGGGGGTGCCTCCCTCTTGTTTTTTCTATCCTAGGGTGCCAACCTCCATTGCTAGGCAGGGGATAAGCACTAGGAGTTCACATAGGGAAAGGTCGGAGGTTTGCACATGATACTAACCCTCTAACTATTTTTTTTCTGTGCACCAATCCCTTTAAGGCCTAGAGTACATACCTCCTATCCCCTCCATCTCTCCATAATATTCTTCTTCTGCGGTTGTAGTATCATTTTTTCTTACCACTCTATACCGGGAATTTCACATTTGTGACTCCCGTTAGAAGTACTTTATGGCTATTGCCAGACTAGTGAGGCCACAGGCCCTTGCTGCATTTTTTCTCCTCCTTTTTTTGTTTTACCTGCATATGCCTGATGTAATGATTCTCCTTCCTATTAGGAGGTCTAGGTAGAATCGTATTTACTAAGATAAGAAACGGCCCTGTAGAAAGAGACAGTGAAATACACCTAGGTTAGCATTTTTATAACTGTGAAAGGGTTAATGTGTCTTTTTTACCATAGCGCGGCCTTTGAGACTTTAAGTTAATGGTCCAATGCGGCGCGGTACCCGGACTCCAGAAGTCACTTAGCAACAGAGACGCTCCGACCAGAAGTGGAAGGTACGGTCTTGTGGCGCGTTGTTATGGAAACAAAATTGCGCACGTCACCGGAAGTGACCTGTGCGGTCCAGTGATGCGTACCACGCTGGGTGCTTAGGATATGACGTCAGCTCAGGAGCCTGGGTAAGAGCTCGGTGGGCTATTTAACAGCAGTTGGTGTTGATTTTTGGCGATCGTCTAATTACCCCCGCATTTAGCAGTCCCCCCACATGGCTGGAGGGACAATACAATTTTCCCCTGATGAGTGAATAAACGAAACGCGTAATACAATTTTCCCCTGATGAGTGAATAAACGAAACGCGTAAGGAAATGTATTCTTTCTATTGGGGTTAACCCCTTCATGACCTTGGGATTTTTCATTTTTCCGTGTTCGTTTTTCACTCCCCTCCTTCCCAGAGCGATAACTTTTTTATTTTTCCGTCAATTTGGCCATGTGAGGGCTTATTTTTTGCGGGACGAGTTGTACTTTTGAACGACATCATTGGTTTTAGCATGTCGTGTACTAGAAAACGGGAAAAAAATTCCAAGTGCGGTGAAATTGCAAAAAAAGTGCAATCCCACACTTGTTTTTTTGTTTGGCTTTTTTGCTAGGTTCACTAAATGCTAAAACTGACCTGCCATTATGATTCTCCAGGTCATTACGAGTTCATAGACACCAAACATGACTAGGTTATTTTTTACCTAAGTGGTGAAAAAAAATTCCAAACTTTGCTTAAAAAAAAAGAAAAAATTGCGCCATTTTCCGATACCCGTAGCGTCTCCATTTTTCGTGATCTAGGGTCAGTTGAGGGCCTTTTTTTGCGTGCCGAGATGACATTTTTAATGATAGCATTTTGGTGCAGATACGTTCTTTTGATCGCCCGTTATTGCATTTTAATGCAATGTCGCGGCGACCAAAAAAACGTAATTCTGGCGTTTTGAATTTTTTTCCCGCTACGCTGTTTAGCGATCAGGTTAATGCTTTTTTTTAGTTGATAGATCGGGCGATTCTGAGTGCGGCGATACCAAATATGCGTAGATTTTATATTTTTTTTATTGATTTATTTTGATTGGGGCGAAAGGGGGGTGATTTAAACTTTTATATATTTTTTATTTTTGTAACATTTTTTTCAACTTTTTTTTTTACTTTTGCCATACTTCAATAGCCTCCATGGGAAGCTAGAAGCTGGCACAGCACGATCGGCTCTGCTACATAGCAGCGATCTGCTGATCGCTGCTATGTAGCAGAAATGGAGGTGTGCTGTGAGCGCCGACCACAAGGTGGCGCTCACAGCTGCCGAGGATCAGTAACCATAGAGGTCTCAAGGACCTCTATGGTTACAATTCTGAAGCATCGCCGACCCTCGATCATGTGACGGGGGTCGGCGATTACGTCATTTCCGGCCGCCCGGCCAGATGCGGTAGTTAAATGCCGCTGTCTGCGTTTGACAGCGGCATTTAACTAGTTAATAGGTGCGGGCAGATCACGATTCTGCCCACGCCTATTACGGGCACATGTCAGCTGTTCAAAACAGCTGACATGTCCCGGCTTTGGTGCGGGCTCACCGCGGAGCCCTGCATCAAAGCAGGGGATCTGACCTCGGACGTACTATCCCGTCCGAGGTCAGATAGGGGTTAATTAAAACACTGGCAGTGTGGGTTTGTGTGTGGCCAGAATGTTCCCCCTTCCCGGATACAGCGCCAATACTGAGCGGTCACAACCTCGCTAGAGGAAGGAAGTCCAGAGGTGAGATCGTTCCAGTTTTTATATATCAATCACTGTTACTGCGATTCACCCAATAACCGACATTTGTGATATGGGATATGTGGTCTGTGATTGTTAATGTGATGTGTTTATGATTCTCGTGTTGGGAGAATTACTCCCCTTGGGACTTGTATATGATTTTGGTTCTAAGATTCTCGGGGATATGGTCGCTAATTTTAACATTCCTATGAATGTGATTTTTGGTGAGTCCTTTTTTCTATTTGTATTTTTTTGTTTTTTTTTGTATATTAATACTATTTTAAAATAAGATATTAAAAGTTAATTTTTAAGCGATAATCACACCCTGCTTTGATATATTGTTTTTGGATTGGTGGTCATTGTGCTCTTATGAATAGGTGATGGCGTTAAGACCCCTGTAATCTATGCATGGACGTAGTTCCCCATTCTTCTTCTGCATGAAGAAGAACCCAGCCCCTGCAGGTGACACTGACTTCCAAATGAATCCTCTTGCCAGATTTTTCTGGATGTACTGTGACATTGCCTCCTTCTCCGGGAGAGATAATGGATAGACTGGAACCCAGGGAGGCTCAGCACCAGGCAAGAGGTCAATAGGACAGTCATAAGGGCGGTGAGGTGGTCTCCGCAGCCCTTTTGGAGAACACATCTCCATAGGGCCAATATTGCTTGGGGAGAGAGGATAGATCTGAGGGTACCTCTATAGTAGCATCCTGAACACATTCCCTCTGACATCTACCCCCACAAGATTCGCCCCATCTCAAAATTCTGCCTGTGGACCACTCAATATAAGGAGAGCTGTACCGTAGCCATGGTATCCCTAACAGGACTTCATCAATTTCTTCAGGAATGGCGAGCAAAGATATCATTTCCTGATGAGATGCGACATGGACAGAGAAAAAGGGATGGTCTGGTGTGTTATCTGTGAGGGCAGGGTCGACCCATTTACCACTCGTACGTTTACTGGTTGAGCCAACATTACCAGGGAAATTGCATGACGTTAGGCAAAGGCAGAAGACATAAAATTGCCCTCCGCCCCAGAATCCCCTCAGAGCTCTACCGAGTGGGTAAATGAGCCAATAGTAATTGTCCCCTTGAAGGACAATTTGGAGGCAAACATCGCCGTGTCTAGTGTTCCTCCACCTACTACCACTAGACGCTGACATTTCCTCGACCAATGGGGACATCTGGTGGCAAGATGTCCTGACTGCTGGCAAACATGACAAACCTGGAGTGCACGAGGGGTCCGGGACTTAGATCCCGCTCATGACACTTCCATGGCCTCATGTGACTCAGGGGCCTGGACTGGAGATTCCAAAGGTTTGGAAGGTGGGAGCCAGCCAAAACCTCTGCCTACACTGGGCTCGCTCTAACCTCCACTCGTGAAAACGGAGGTCAATACGAGTGGACACTGCTATTATCTCCTCCAGTGTGGCGGGAATCTCCCTAGTGGCCAGAGCATCCTTCACGTGGTCAGCCAGACCCCTCCAAAATATGGGGATAAGGGCTTTATCCGACCACTCCAGCTCAGATGCTAGGGTGTGAAAGTGGACGGCAAAATGGCTGACCAAGGACGAGCCCTGAGTCAATGCCAACAGTTGAAGTGCCATATCATGGATGACACGAGGTCCTAAAAAGACCTTTTTCAGAGTGCTCATGAACAGCGAAGCACTCTGCACCACATGATTGCCACGCTCCCACAGCGGTGTTGCCCACTCCAACGCCCTGTCTAACAAGAGAGACACAATAAATCCCACCTTAGCCCGCTCTGTGGGGAAACATGCGGCCAGAAGCTCGAGATGTATAGAGCACTGGCTCACAAAATCCCTACAAGACTTACTATCACCAGAAAATTTTTCTGGCACCAGGAGGCGAGATAGAGTCGGAACAGGGGTGGCAGTGGACAAGGTTGCTGCAGCAATGCTAGCAGCCTGAACAGCAACTGCGGTTACATCCACAGCTGAGGTTGTGTGCTCGAGAGCCGCCAACCTACCCTCCAGCAGCTGGATGTACCGCATGGATTGCTATGTGTCCACCATTTACTAGCCTGACCCAGGCACTAGTATTATGTTAGGGTTGGCAGAACGCACCGAGTAAATATATATTGAATAGTAGGTGCGTTTGCAAACCGGGATCCACCGTGCAGGAGAGAACCTGCTGCTAGTAGGTGGCGGTACTATATGTTATGTTACTTCACAGAGACGCTTGAGAAAAGAGATCGCTGTGCCCTATTAACCTCACAGGGGAACAGCTAACGAATAGAGTCCACAGTGGTCATGCAGTCAGCAAAGCATACACACAACTCACCGGAGGTGTGGGTATTCTAGGGGCTTATTTCAGCCAGGCCCTGAATCCACTCTCAAAAAACTCAACGGATGTTCCGGTATTCTAAGGGCTTATTACAGCCAAACCCTGAATCCACATGCATAAGACCACACTGGCACAGAGCACATAACTTTAGTTGATGCTAGCGCATGGCCATGCGGCCCTGCAAACCTTTTATAGCTGCAGCAACTTCAGGACCTTCCTAGAGGACCAATGGGAGTTGCTACAGTACCTGAGCAACTTCAGGACCTTCCTAGAGGACCAATGGTAGCTCCTGCAGTACCTGAGCATGTGACCCCTGACCTCCAATGAGAGGTCTTACCTTGGGCATGCTCAGAAGGGGAAAAGCAGGACTTAGTCCCAGAGATGTCTGCTCGCTGCTGACCAGTAGTGGCTACAATGACTGAGCCTGGAAAGGCAGCAGTAACCATCCGCACAGTATCACGCTGAGTCAGACGCTGGGACTGACATCTCCGCTGAGCAGGTTCCACTGCCGCTGGAAAAGAATGGGAAACTGCAGCGGAGATGGTTCAAGATTCCCCCTGTGCAGAGGTGGGAACTTGACCCCTAACACCCTTCAGGTGTTTCACAGGAACTAAATGTGGAATGTGAAGAAAAATGTGGAAAGAAAAAAATGAACATTTAATTATTTTTTCAGAAGAATTTTAATTTAGACCAATTTTTTTTTTATTTTCACAAGGTTAATATGAGAAAATAGAAAACAAAAATTGTTGTGCAATTTCTCCTAAGCACACCAATACCCCATATTTTGGGGAAATCTACTGTTTGGGCACATGGCAGTGCTCAAAAGAGAAGGCACATAGTTTGACTTTTTAAACGCAAAATTGGCTGGAATCGAGAGCCATGACACCATGACTCGTTTGGAGAGCCCCTGATGTGCTGAAACAGTGGACTCTCCCAATTTTGGAAATTAGACCCCTCCAGCAACTTATCTAGATATGTGGTGAGTACCCTCTGGTGCTTCACAGAAATTTATAACGTTGAGCTGTGAGAAAAAATATAAATAATATGTAATTTTTCCCCAAAACTGTTACTTTTAGAGCCAAAGTTTTTTTTTTTATTTTCACAAGGACTTCAGACTCCATACAGACGGAATGAACAGCTGGTTGTCATGTGCTTCATGATCACTTCTACCATACTCCATGACAGAGACAGACATTTACTATTCAGAATCTCAGGAAAGATGGGGAACAAACTTTGATATGGACAAATGGACAATCTATTTGTAACTGTTTCACCTATTTTATGTTTTGCTGCAATGATGTTTTTTGGTGGACAATCCAATAAACCACTACATTGTTTATGAGGCCTCTGATGTGCCTAAACAATGGAAACCCTCCTCAAGTGACCTTATGTTGGAATTGATCTAGTGTTTCCGGGTATGTGAATTTTATATTGTATTGTAGAGTGCATTAGGTTGCCATATGTGACCTGTGTAGTGTACATCAGGTTGACATATGTGAGTTGTGCAGAGTGCACCAAGTTGACGCACGTGAGTAGTGTAGATTTTATTTATTTTATTTTATTTATTTAGAGTGCATCAAGTTGGCATATGTGAGTAGTGTAGTGTATGTCAGCTTTGCACAAGTAAGATGTGTGAGTCAGAAATGAATTTGGTAGTCTATGAATGTGTTGTACAAATTGAAGCATTCTTTTAAACACAGGCCAAATTTGTCGAGGCAGGTAACACATCGATAAATGGTGTCCTTGCATATCTGTTACGGATCTGCAACACGGGACTAAGGTATAAGGGAAAAAACTGATCCTGCACTATGACTAGACTGAAACCCTACGATGGAGTGGGCAACCCATTCCTTGTGAAGAGACCCACCGACGATCCTAGGTTAATATCAAGCGAAGACCTATAGAAAGGGGAAGGGGTTCCCTAAAAGAACTTAGGACTGGGTATAAAAACGGGTCTCCTCCTAGTAGAAAACACAGAGAAGGCTGCAGAAACAAATAGAAAACAGAAACTGAGGCTAGCAGAAGCAGAGGTACAAGCACTGCACAAATAGCACACACAGAACACAAAGAAAAGTACCAAGCTAGGGCTCAAGCAGATTAACACTGTTGTCCAGCAAGGAATGGGAGGCAGGTGCTGGTTAATAAAGAGTGATGCAAACACCTGACCCAAGACAAACCCAGCACCAGAGGAAAAAGACCAGCAGCCAAAACTCCACAAGAAAATGACGGATAGTAACAAACTAAACAAATTCTAACAATATCCCCTTCTGTAACAATCTTGGCGCCTCTTTTGTGACCTTCCTTTTTGACTTCCAAAGATTAGGGCCTTAAATACTTCCTCTTGGAACTGAAGGTATGTAACGTTCAGGCCTGCACATCATGATAGCATGTAAATGTTCTACATTGCCATCTGTACCATATGCACTGACAGCTTCTTGTACCACATCTTGGCTTCTCTCATGGCACTGTACGGCTGGAGGACTAGATCTGAAAGATCAACTTTCCCCCATGTTCTTGTTGTACCCCAGGACACAGTCTGGTGTGGTGACCTGTGTGGAGGCTCCTCGTACATTGGTGGGGGTTCAGTCTTCACCATATATGGTGGTCAAGAAAAGGACATCGTTTGTCCTTGTACTTCGCACCACGAGGCCCCGCATGGCGTGACAGAGCAGCACTATGACCGTTCTACACACGTCCAAAGCTAGAATGAAGAAGTGCAAGAGATCATAGCATGAGCAATTATATTTATATCACTGGTCATAGCGATATTTGAAAAAGACCCAGGTGGGGTTGAAACGTAGCTTTGGCAATTACGTATTGTTCTTAATGTTGTTGTGTACAACTACTTACTGAACTTATACAATTAAAAAGATTTCCTGCTAAAAATATCTGTGAGTGCGGCTGATTTACCTCAACCTGCTGTGAGTATCAGCAGGCACCTTAATGCGATCACTGCGACTGCGGTCATGGTGCTGCATTTAAGATATGACGTATCTATATGTCTAAGGTCAGTAAGTACTCATCAACCAGGACTTATGGAGATGTCAAAAGTCATGAAGGGTTTAAGATACTCAAGTCTAAGTTAACACTTCTTAAAAATTAGTCAGTCTTAGTAAATCCGCCCCAATGTAATTCTAAATACCAATAATAATGCCATAGTATGGATAGATAAAAATTATATCTTGATAGTATGGAGTTTTGATTAGACAGTACACTTACATCTTGTGAGGTTTATTAGAATTGTAATCAATAATTATGCTATTTGTGTGGTCATGTAATCATCACCGAAGATTAGATTGATATTCATTAACATATCATTAACATATTTTGGATAGTTTTTAGGATGACTCAGTTTGATGGGTATTGTATTATACCTATCAAGCACATTTTTTCTCTTTTCTGGCTCCTTTTCAAAATTACCTTTGTACCTGCTTCCAAAATTCAAATGATAGGCCTATCTTCAAACCTTTGTAAAATGCTCCAGCATTGACTGACAAGCCTGGCCTGAGATAATGCTTATTCTCATCCAGACCCTTTCAAGAAAATGATTGTTGGAAAAAGAAATTATGTCTGAATAAGTCTGACCTCTAGAGTAAGTATTGAACTAGTGTCCAGAAACATAATTACATTTGAGCAAGATTATAAGAGCCATCACAACGAGTCAAAGTTCAAAATTCAACCCACAAGCTACCAAAGGCTTACTACATTTTATCCTCCATCTTTTCTCATATTCAAGGTAAAGAAGCATGAACCTGAAATATTCCTTATCAATGCTTAGACTTTTCTATCAAGAACTGCTCTATTCAATACCATTTAAAGGGGATGCAGAGACCATGCTGATTTACTGATGAGACTTGTGCCTATTCTTGTCTCAAGGCCTATGTATTTTACTTAACACATATAAATAAGAAGCAAAATCCTTTTTATTTGCTTTTATTTTTTTTAAAGAGCTATATATCACATTCAATCAGTGCCAGATCATTATGTAGGCAAAACATACATAAAGGACATTTCTACACAGTTATTTTTCAAGAACAAGTTTTGTCTATATTTTGATTAGCTAAAAAAACAGTTTGGAGTCAGCAGAATAAAGATAAATAGTTATGAAATTTTTTCAAAAAAATATATATGAAGAGTCCCCAGGGGCCCAGACCAAAGATATATAAAAAGCCAATATATGTGTATCAATATATATTTAAAGATGACCCGTCTTCAGTTCTAACGTGTCCAGTTTTTGCTAATATTTTAACCCCCTTGTTTCCCTATTTCATTTTTTTCAAATCAGCCAAATGGTTTAATTGATTTGGGCCTTTTTATCTAGTGCTCAATTTCATGATTTTCAACAATGGAGCATTGCTCACAGGATTCTTTCTGGGCGAGTCTTTAGGCTCCACTGCTTTATTACCCTGTGAGCACCACTCCCTTGGTAAAGACCACAAAACTTTTCTCTAAATATAAATGGTCCATATCTCTGAAGCTGTATGCTGGATTTGAAGAGAAAAACAACAGAATACTCAGAGGAGCAACAAAAAAGTAGGAGCAAAAACTGCCCACTTTGACCCAGGGATGGATCCGCTTAACAAAAGACACACTTTGAACATGGAAAAATTTCAACAGTTCCCACATGACACAAAAAAGAATGGAGTAGCTTTTCTGTCAGCCTAATATCGGCCACTTGATTTAGCAAAAATATAAACACAGATTCTGGTTGGTGGTGGATTTTAGTTACTGGGTTGACGACTTGAGAAGAAGAAAAGGGCCAAGTGCCTGTTCGTTAGGGTATTCATAGAAGCTATTAATTTTGCATACAATTTTTTTGAATGGAAAGGCTGTCAATGCTATATTACTATCAATGATTTATGGCTTCTTCTAGGATCTGTAATTGTCAAAGTCTCCAATTCACAGCTGAAAATGTTAAACGGAGGCTGGAGGCATGTGTGTAACATTTGTGTAGCAGAAGTAGTAGTTTTGTCTATGTTTGCCATAGTAAACCTTTCAGACACATGTTTGTACCCAAGCATTCTGAGCACAATGTGTAAGTAAGCTTTAATTCAGCATACATCTATTACCTCCTAGGCTTATGCAAAAAAAAATCTACTACTACTACT
Source organism: Ranitomeya imitator (assembly GCF_032444005.1). Taxonomy (NCBI): domain Eukaryota; kingdom Metazoa; phylum Chordata; class Amphibia; order Anura; family Dendrobatidae; genus Ranitomeya; species Ranitomeya imitator. The sequence goes on along the minus strand of NC_091286.1, from coordinate 322,028,477 downwards.
ACAAGAAAACCTCCTGGCTATTACTGAAACCTGGATCCAGCAGTCAGACACCACCGCTGCTGCTGCTCTTTCATATGGTGGACTACATTTTTCTCATACCCCAAGATCGGACAACAGAGCAGGTGGAGGCGTTGGTCTGCTCCTTTCACCCAAATGTACCTTCCAAGTTATCCCCCAAGAACCCTCACTTCTCTTCCCTTCCTTTGAAGTCCATGCAGTCAGACTCTACATCCCCTTATCCATGTGAGTGGTGGTGGTGTATCGTCCTCCGGGCCCCTCTCCGCAGTTCCTGGATCACTTTGTCACCTGGCTTCCACACTTTCTCTCCTGTGACATCCCCACCCTCATCATGGGTGATTTCAACATCCCCATTGCTTTTCCCCTCTCCCCATCTGCTTCTCACCTTTTTTCTCTAACCTCCTCTTTCAGCCTCTCGCAGCATACTAACTCTCCAACACGTGAAGACAGAAACTCCCTCTACTTGGTCTTTTCCCTGCTTTGCTCAGTGTACGATTTCACAAACTCCCCTCTCTCGCTCTCTGACCACAATCTTCTTTCATTGTCTATTAAGAACTACCATACCACTCAGGTTACCCCCACTTTCCACACTTATAGAAACATACAGGCCATTAACACCCAGAAACTTATGAAGAACTTGCAGTCATCATTGGCCCCTATCTCCTCCATCTCATGTCCTGATTCTGCACTGAAGCATTACAATGAAACTTGCAAAGTGCCCTGGATGAAATTGCACCTCCTATACATAGAACGACTCGGCACAGATGGCGTCAACCGTGGCACATGCTGCAAACACGTTTCCTGCAGTGGTGCTCCAGGTGCGCCGAATGACTGTGGAGTAAATCTACCTGAAGATTTCATCCATTATAAGTTCATGCTTAAAACATACAACTCTGCTCTTCACCTCTCCAAACAAACCTATTTTAACACCCTCATCACCTCACTGTCCTATAACCCTAAACATCTCTTTGACACGTTTCATTCCCTACTAAACCAAGAGTGCAGGCCCCAACCAAGGATCTCCACGCTGACGATCTGGCCAATTACTTCAAAGAAAAAAATGACCACATCCGACAGGAAATTATCTCCCAATCCCTTCATATCATGAACTGTCCTCCCTCCCCCATTGCATCTAGTTCATTCTCTGACTTTGAACCAGTTACAGAAGAAGTAATCAGGCTCCTTGCATCTACTCGCCCGACCACTTGCACCAGTGACCCTATTCATTCATATCTCCTCCAGTCCCTTTCCCCAGTTGTCACCTCTCACCTAACAAAAATGTTCAACCTTTCTCTCTCTTCCGGTATCTTTCCCTTCTCATTTAAGCATGTCATCATACATCCATTACTTAAAAAACCATCCCTCGATCAAAACTATGCCGCTAATTATAGACCTGTCTCTAATCTTCCCTTCATCTCTAAACTCCTGGAATGACTGGTCCACTCTCGTCTTATCCGCTGTCTCTCAGATAACTCTCTTCTTCAATCCGGTTTCCGCTCTTTACATTCTACTGAAACTGCCCTCACTAAAGTCTCTAATGATCTACTTACAGCTAAATCTAATGGCATTACTCCATGCTAATTCTCTTGGATCTCTCAGCAGCATTCAATACAGTGGATCATCAGCTCCTCCTCACTATGCTCCGCTCCATCAGCCTCAAGGACACCGTTCTCTCCTGGTTCTCCTCCTATCTCTCTGACCGCTCCTTCACCGTATCTTTTGCTGGTTCTTCCTCCTCTCAGCTTCCCCTTACTGTTGGGGTTCCTCAATGATCAGTCCTAGGTCCCCTCCTCTTCTCTTTGCATACTGCCCCTATTGGACAAACAATCAGTAGATTTGGTTTCCAGTACATCTCTATGCTGATGACACCCAATTATACACTTCTTCTCCTGATATCACGCCTGCCTTTTCAGAAAACACAAGTGGTTGTCTTACTGCTGTCTCTGACATCATGTCCTCATTCTATCTGAAACTGAACCTGTCAAAAACTGAACTCCTTGTGTTTTCTCCCTCTACTAACCTACCTTTGCCTGACATTGCCATCTCCGTGTGTGGTTCCACCATTATTCCCAAGCAACATGCCTGCTGCCTTGGGGTCATACTTGATTCCGGCCTTTCATTCACCCCCCACATCAGATCACTGGCTCGCTCTTATCTGCATCTCAAAAACATTTCGCCCTTTTCTTACTTTGGACTCTGCAAAAACTCTTACTGTTTCACTCATTCATTCTCATCTGGACTATTGTAACTCTCTACTAATTGGCCTTCCTCTTATCAAACTCTCCCATCTCCAATCTGTCCTGAATGCTGCAGCCAGGAATATTTTCCTCACCAACCGTTACACCGATGCCTCTACCTTGTGCAAATCATTACACTGGTTACCCATCCACTCCAGAGTCCAGTACAAAACTATTACCCTCATCCACAAAGCACTCCATGGCTCTGCATCACCGTATATCTCCTCCCTGGCCTCAGTCTACCACCCTACCCGTGCTCTCCATTCTGCTAATGACCGGGGGTTAACATCCTCAATAATCAGAACCTCCCACTCCCGTCTCCAAGATTTTTCACGTGCTTCACCAATTCTTTGGAATGCACTATCAAGGTTAATACTATTAATCCTCAATCCCCACAGTTTTAAGCGTGCCCTAAAAACTCATTTGTTCAGACTGGCCTACCGCCTCAACGCATTAACCTAACTATCCCTGTGTTGCCCATTCAAAACACTTAAACCATTATCAGGTTCCTCGCATCATGTTCTCATTTACTTTATGCAATTAATTAGCCCTCTGTGTCTTTACTGTTACATATTTAGGCTGTTTAACCGATTCATGCAGCTTTACATGAACACCCAATCCTTACACTATGGTTGGTCTGAACAACGAAAGCAATTGTTACCATCCACCTCTCGTGTCTCCCCTTTTTACTCATAGTTTGTAAGCTTGCGAGCAGGGCCCTCACTCCTCTTGGTATCTGTTTTGAACAGTGATTAATATTGTTATGCTGTAATGTCTATTGTCTGTACAAATCCCCTCTACAATTTGTAAAGCACTACGGAATATGTTGGTGCTATATAAATAAAATGATTATTATTATCATTATGATAAATAAGAAAAAATAACCTTCAGCCTTGTTCTGATACTACAGTACCATTAGTGCTGCACTGGCGATGCAATAAAAATCAACGTGTACACAACCTTCTAATGGGAGAGCAGGTGCTTGTCCAAGCAATGTCAATGATATACAAGTAGACACTCATTTGTCAATGCTTCTTGCTCCTCTCTAGCGGTGTTAGTTTCATCTACCATATTAGATCTCCTTACTTTCAAGTTGCAGTCCAGTGTGTACTGCTCACAATCCGGCTCTATGAAGTACAACTTGAATTTCACAATTAGGTGATGTCACCTATTTGATACTGAAGCCCAGTTGAATAAAACTGATGATGGTATTTTACAATATCAGTTTCAAATACTTTTATTCTGAACACATTTATTTTGATTGTTATACTGTGTAATATATTATAAAATTGTGGCCAGATGCTTTGCTTTCTCCAATTAGGGTATTAATTTGTTCAGGGACGGCCATTGGAAGGTGAAAATATTGTAACTTGAGACCAGAACTGTATAAAAACGGTAAAAGGTTTGAAAGCCCCCAATATGTATATACAAATTAAGAACACATGCTGATTAGATAATACTAAGTACTAGATAACTAATACTAATGAAAGAAAGTATTGCAAAGTCAAAATGTGCTGCTGTAAGCTGTGGACTTTCTTCAAGGTTCTGTACAGTATATAATGTTCCAGAAGAAAATGGAGCCAGGCACACCTGCTATCAAAAAGAGAAGATCATCCCAGCACAGGTAAAGAACAATACCAGTATGGTTAGAAAGCAATACAATATACAAGTACAGACCAAAAGTTTGGACACACCTTCTCATTTAAAGATTTTTCTGTATTTTCATGACTATGAAAATTGTAAATTTACACTGAAGGCATCAAAACTATGAATTAACACATGTGGAATTATATACTTAACAAAAAAGTGTGAAACAACTGAAATTATGTCTTATATTCTAGGTTCTTCAAAGTAGCCACCTTTTGCTTTGATGACTGCTTTGCACACTCTTGGCATTCTCTTGATGAGCATCAAGAGGTAGTCACCGGGAATGGTTTTCACTTCACAGGTGTTATCTGTCAGGTTTAATAAGTGGAATTTCTTGCCTTATAAATGGAGTTGGGACCATCAGTTGTGTTGTGCAGAAGTCTGGTGGATACACAGCTGATGGTCCTACTGAACAGAATATTAGCTGCTTTTTTCTTGCCATAATACAAATTCTAAGTAATGAAAATGAGAGGCCATCATTCCTTTAAGAAATGAAGGTCAATCAGTCCAAAAAATTGGGAAAACTTTGAAAGTGTCTCCAAGTGCAGTGGCAAAAACTAGCAAGTGCTACAAAGAAACTGGCTCACATGAGGACCGCCCCAGGAAAGGAAGACCAAGAGTCACCTCTGCTTCTGAGGATAAGTTTATCCAAGTCACCAGCCTCAGAAATCACAGGTTAACAGCAGCTCAGATTAGAGACCAGGTCAATGCCACACAGAGTTCTCTCAGCAGACACATCTCTACAACAACTGCTAAGAGGAGACTTTGTGCAGCAGGCCTTCATGGTAAAATAGCTGCTAGGAAACCACTGCTAAGGACAGGCAACAAGCAGAAGAGACTTGTTTGGGCTTAAGAACACAAGGAATGGACATTAGACCAGTGGAAATCTGTGCTTTGGTCTGATGAGTCCAAATTTGACATCTTTGCTTCCAACCACCGTGTATTTGTGCGACGCAGAAAAGGTGAACGGATGGACTCTACATGCCTGGTTCCCACCGTGAAGCATGGAGGAGGAGGTGTGATGGTGTGGGGGTGCTTTGCTGGTGACACTCTTGGGGATTTATTCAAAATTGAAGGCATACTGAACCAGCATGGCTACCACAGCATCTTGCAGCGGCATGCTATTCCATCCGGTTTGCGTTTAGTTGGACCATCATTTATTTTTCAACAGGACAATGACCCCAAACACACCTCCAGGCTGCGTAAGAGCTATTTGACCAAGAAGGAGAGTGATGGGATGCTACACCAGATGACCTGGCCTCCACAGTCACAAGACCTGAACCCAATTGAAATGGTTTGGGGTGAGCTGGACCGCAGAGTGAAGGCAAAAGGGCCAACAAGTGCTAAGCATCTCTTGGAACTCCTTCAAGATTGTTGGAAGACCATTCCCGGTGACTACCTCTTGAAGCTCATCAAGAGAATGCCAAGAGTGTGCAAAGCAGTCATCAAAGCAAAAGGTGGCTACTTTGAAGAACCTAGAATATAAGACATAATTTCAGTTGTTTCACACTTTTTTGTTAAGTATATAATTCCACATGTGTTTAATTCATAGTTTTGATGCCTTCAGTGTGAATGTACAATTTTCATAGTCATGAAAATACAGAAAACTATTTAAATGAGTAGGTGTGTCCAAACTTTCGGTCTGTACTGTACATATTGCACAGGTAACAACTAACAGAGTGTACGTAGTATAGTTTCAGAGCCATGCAGTACCATACATATAGTACAGGTAGATAATAGTAGAGTGCAAGTTCAGTGCATATAGTACCGGCAAATTATTGTACAGTACATACAGTTCAGGTAAAGGTAGCATCCCAATATATATCATGCATGAAGATAGTAGTACATATATCTTACAACACATTCATCACACACACCTCACACACACACAAACGTACAAACACTCACCACATAGAGCACATACATCTCACACACACCTCACATCATTCACAAACAAACAGCACACATGCCTCACACACCACACACCTCATAGACACCACACCTTACACACAAACATACACAAACCTCACATACAAACACCACACACATATACACACACGCTTGACACACCACACTCACACCACACACATGTCTTACACATACATACACCTCACACACCACATACTTCAAAGACACCACACCATATACACACAGACAAACCTCACATACATACACCTCACACACATACACACACGCTTGACACACCACAGTCACCATACACATGCCTTAGGCCTCTTTCACACTACCGTCTTGAGACGGCCGTCATAATGCGTCGGAGCGACGTATCGACGGACGTTGTAAAAAGATCGCCAAACGGATGTAACGCATCCAGTAACCTGACGAATGCGTCAAATTTGTTAGTACCTGAATTTCAATGCATAAAATTCTGGAGGGAGAGAGAGTGTTTTTTTTTCTTTTCCAGACTTGAAAAATCCTTCCAGGCTTGCTCAGAATGAAAAAACGGGATACGTCGCTGGATTCCTGTGTTTGACAGTCAGCGACGGATCCTGCGTCCATAGGCTTCCATTATAGCCAACGACGGACAGTGCAGAACCCGTCGCTGAGCGAGTTTCCGATGTGCAGAAAAAACGTTCCTCTGAACGTTTTCTTCGCACGACGGACAGCTATTTTCCGACGGATCCAGTGCACGACGGATGAAAAAGATTTCCATCCGTCACAATCCATCGCTAATACAAGTCTATGGGAAAATACAGGATCCTGCAGAAAAATTTGCAGGATCCTGTTTTTTCAAAACTCGACGGATTTCGATGGGAGGACAAAGACGGAAGTGTGAAAGAGGCCGTACCACATACATATGCCTCACACATACACACACTGCAGGGGTCATGAGTACCCTATAAAATTTTGGCTCTGTCTTTAATAGGAGGTTAAGAGGTTATCTGTTCTGACAAAGTTATTGGATACATAAAACATAATAAATCCGGAATAATGTATGCTGAGCACAACTGTCAAGTAGCAGATTCAGATGCTAACTATGCATTTTAAAGATTTCTTATCTACTGCAGGTTTCACTTCATCGGTTTTGTCAGCTTGCCTTTTTATTCGTGCTTACAAAAGACACATTTAAGTCTGTACATGTTTGTAGCTTCGTAGCATGAATTGCTGATTAAAGAGAAGACGTGTCAGATCTATTCTCACCTCCAAATTGAAACATCTGCACAGATCAGACGGAGATAAACCACAGAACTACTTGAAGTTAGGTCATCAGAATACATTACAATATGCAGAGTGTTGGTAGAATATATTTAAATATTTTAATGACTAGATGTGATTAACAATAAATGTCTCGCTGCCAATAGAAAAATTGTCCTTATCTGCCTGTTGCTTTATACAGTAAAGGCACTACTGCAGTCAGCAATGCAATACAGCAACTAAGAATTTATTTCTCACTGTTCGTATAGCACCAACATATTCAAAAGTGGTTTGCATGTCATCAGTGGAGCTCACCTTGCAGTTTCTTGGATCTTAGAGCTCTGGAAAAATTACTTATTTTCCTTGCGAAGATCGTGTTGTTAAGTCTAAGGACTTAGGGAATTATTCTACCTGGAAAAAAGTATGCAAAATTGTTCTTCTACTGTTCTTCTAAAAACTGTATTTTCTTTATAGTGACACCTATTAGAGAGAATTAAATTATCCAGAGAAATGGACAGAGATTAGTGAAGAGTAGTGTTGAGCATACCGATACTGCAAATATCGTGTATCGGCCGATATTTGCTGTATCGGAATTCCGATACTGAGTTCCGATACTTTTAAGATATCGGATACCGGAATCGGAAGTTCCTATAGTGCAAAGATGCACTATAATGGAGTGAGGGTGGTGCGTGGGCGGAGATCTGCGTGTCTGTGTGTGCTGGCGGGGTCTGTGCGTGACCGTGAGGGGTCTGTGCGGGAGTGCCAGGGGTCTGTACAGGCCTGCAGGGGGTCTGTGCGGGCCTGCCGGGGGTCTGTAACACATGCAACATACTACATACTACATTCATACAACATACATACTGCATACATACTACATACATACTACATACATACTGCATGCATACTACATACATACATATATACTACATACATACAACATACATACAACATACTACATACATGCTACATACATACATACAACATACTACATATATACTACATACATACTGTACAACATACATACTACAAACATACTACATACCTAGTAACATAGTAACATAGTTAGTAAGGCCGAAAAAAGACATTTGTCCATCCAGTTCAGCCTATATTCCATCATAATAAATACCCAGATCTACGTCCTTCTACAGAACCTAATAATTGTATGATACAATATTGTTCTGCTCCAGGAAGACATCCAGGCCTCTCTTGAACCCCTCGACTGAGTTCGCCATCACCACCTCCTCAGGCAAGCAATTCCAGATTCTCACTGCCCTAACAGTAAAGAATCCTCTTCTATGTTGGTGGAAAAACCTTCTCTCCTCCAGACGCAAAGAATGCCCCCTTATGCCCGTCACCTTCCTTGGTATAAACAGATCCTCAGCGAGATATTTGTATTGTCCCCTTATATACTTATACATGGTTATTAGATCGCCCCTCAGTCGTCTTTTTTCTAGACTAAATAATCCTAATTTCGCTAATCTATCTGGGTATTGTAGTTCTCCCATCCCCTTTATTAATTTTGTTGCCCTCCTTTGTACTCTCTCTAGTTCCATTATATCCTTCCTGAGCACCGGTGCCCAAAACTGGACACAGTACTCCATGTGCGGTCTAACTAGGGATTTGTACAGAGGCAGTATAATGCTCTCATCATGTGTATCCAGACCTCTTTTAATGCACCCCATGATCCTGTTTGCCTTGGCAGCTGCTGCCTGGCACTGGCTGCTCCAGGTAAGTTTATCATTAACTAGGATCCCCAAGTCCTTCTCCCTGTCAGATTTACCCAGTGGTTTCCCGTTCAGTGTGTAATGGTGATATTGATTCCCTCTTCCCATGTGTATAACCTTACATTTATCATTGTTAAACCTCATCTGCCACCTTTCAGCCCAAGTTTCCAACTTATCCAGATCCATCTGTAGCAGAATACTATCTTCTCTTGTATTAACTGCTTTACATAGTTTTGTATCATCTGCAAATATCGATATTTTACTGTGTAAACCTTTTACCAGATCATTAATGAATATGTTGAAGAGAACAGGTCCCAATACTGACCCCTGCGGTACCCCACTGGTCACAGCGACCCAGTTAGAGACTATACCATTTATAACCACCCTCTGCTTTCTATCACTAAGCCAGTTACTAACCCATTTACACACATGTTCCCCCAGACCAAGCATTCTCATTTTGTGTACCAACCTCTTGTGCGGCACGGTATCAAACGCTTTGGAAAAATCGAGATATACCACGTCCAATGACTCACCGTGGTCCAGCCTATAGCTTACCTCTTCATAAAAACTGATTAGATTGGTTTGACAGGAGCGATTTCTCATAAACCCATGCTGATATGGAGTTGATACCTACATGCATACTACATACATGCTACATACATACATACATACAACATACTACATACATACTGCATGCATACAACATACATACTGCATTCATACAACATACATACAACATACTACATACATACTACATACATACATGCAACATACTCATACATACTACATACATACTACATACATACATACAACATGCATGCTACATACATGCAGCATACATACTACATACATACTACATACATACAACAGACATACTACTTACATACTACATACATACTACATACATACATACAACATACATACTACATACATACAACATACAGACTACATACATACTACATACATACATACATACTACATACATATATACATCATACATACTACATACATACATACTATATACATACTACATACAACATACATACAACATACTACATACATACTACATACATACTACAGTACATACAGTACATTCATACATTACATACAATACATACATACAGACATACAGTACATATAACATAGAGTACATACTCACCATCACTTGTCACTTTGTTCCCCGAAGCCAGTGTCATCTGTAAAAAAGATTAAAATAACAAACAATATACTCCCTGATCCGCAGAAATCCATGAGTGTCCCACGACGATCTCCTGTGGAGAATGGCAGCATCAGCTGATGCGACCGCTCTCTAGGGGCACCAGGAATACAATGACGGGAGGAAGGTATCCTTCCGCACTGTATTTCTCTGCCGCTGTAAAAAAATAGTCCCTAGTCTCACTTTTGGCATTGCTGTGTGAGAAATTTCCCACGCAGCAATTGCCATAAAGTGAGACTCTGAGAGGTTACTATAGTTCAGTGATGCACTGCAGGAGCCATTGTCTCCTGTCAGTGTGTCACTGAAGGTCCTATAGAGCAGTGACATAACCCAATGTCACTGTTCTATAGGGGAGATCGTCGTGGGACACTCGTTATTAATTGGACTACGACGGACATGTAGTATATGGTTTATTATTTTACATTTTTTGCAGGCGCTGAAGTATGGTAAGTATGGTTAAAATCTTTTTCTTTTACATCCAACATTTATTATGCACTGGGGTCTATAAAGACCCCATGGCATAATGAGGAACATTGAATTTGCATTAAATACCTTTGCTGTAAATTGAACTTCCTTGTATAATCTACGTGATTTGCCAAATTCCATTCCTTACAGGTTCGATCATCTCCAATACAGAGATAATACATAGGCTGCCAGAGTCTGAGCTCTGCACTTCAGAGCAGAGACAAGAATTGTGCCACCATGACTGCCCATGGCACAGTATCCAAAAGTCTGAGAGACTCAAACTGTCAGACGGCTGCTGCATTGCATGTGGAGGATATATTTGAAAATGTAAGAAAGTTAGGACTATAAACTAGTCTTGTGACGTTTTACATGGCCCTCAATACAAAAAAAGCGGTGGCTCACTTACATGTATAATGTATCAGGCTGATCTTATTCTTATTGCTATTTCTACATCAGTTTGTGCAACTACATGGAAATTGAGGCTTCTAAAGGGAGAATGTTAAAGATGTCATTTTCCAACATTATCTATAATTGGGCAAAGTGCTTAGCATATGGAAATGTTCATAGCCATTCACTAATCTTGGAAAGGTAACTATGTTAGCAAAGAATGAACCTGGTACATGTGCAGATAAAACACATTTCTTCGGACTAAACAGCATCGTCAGTATGTACATACATACATACTGCATGCATACTACATACATACTACATTCATACAACATACATACAACATACTACATACATACTACATACATACATGCAACATACTCATACATACTACATACATACTACATACTGTGACAAAACACTCTGGGATCGCCTTTGCTGGGGTCAAAGGACACGTGGTTTGTGCATTGAATCTGAGGCGTACAGCAGGTTTCCGAGCAGGCTGACCTCAGGTCAGATTTATTAACGTGAAAGCAACACAAAAAACAAAACATAAAAATAAATCCTAGCCTGTCCGGCACTAACTAAACAAATACGTTGCTATCTCAACAACTGGGGGGGCTTCTCCCACCCAGCTAACATCACACAATTCTTGAGCAGAGCTCTTCACTCACGTTTGTCTCACACAGGCAGGCAATCTGTGTGCCCCAGGCAGACACTGGAAACACCCAGCTGGTCATCTTTTATTCCTGCAATCATTAACCCATTAGCACCCTGAAGATACTGAGTGGCCTAATTCACATAGGACAAACACCTGGGCGAGATATATCTGCCTCCAACTACCACACCAGCATGAGTCTTACATATCCCCCCCCTTGCTCAGACCACTCCGGTCGAGCAAGAACACTTTTGAAACAGTGCACTCGGGATAGGGCATCGGCGTTCCCCATCTGCACCCCAGGCCGGTGCTCCACCGTAAAAGAGTAAGCCTGCAGGGCAAGGAACCACCGGGTTATCCGACTATTACGGTCCTTGTGGAGGTGCATCCACTTGAGAGGGGCATGGTCTGTGACCAGCCTAAACTTCCTACCAGCCAGGTAATACTTGAGGGAGTCGAGAGCCCATTTAATGGCAAGGCACTCTTTTTCAACCACCGCATACCTCTGCTCATGTACATTCAGTTTCCTACTGAGATAGAGGACCGGGTGTTCGACTCCGTCCCTCACCTGGGAAAGTACAGCTCCGACACCAGTATCAGAGGCATCAGTTTGTACCACAAACTCGCTGCTGAAATCAGGAGTCACTAGTACGGGCTGAGAGCACAAAGCCCGTTTCAGGCTGTGGAAGGCCTCTTCAGCAGCTGAGGTCCATTTTACCATGACGGAACCCTTCCCCTTGGTAAGATCCATCAAGGGAGTAGCCATGGCTGCAAAATTGGGTATGAACCGGCGATAATAGCCGGCAATCCCCAGGAAAGCCTGCACTTGTTTCTTGTTCACTGGTTGTGGCCAGCCCTGAATTGCCTGTATTTTGTCGATCTGGGGTTTAACCACTCCTCGGCCAATCACGTAGCCCAAGTATCGGGCTTCTTCAAGCCCGATGTGGCATTTCTTGGGGTTTGCCGTTAAACCTGCATCTCGCAGGTCATCAATCACCGCTTGTACCTTCTGGAGATGAGTTTCCCAGTCCATGCTGTAAATTACGATGTCATCCAGGTAGGCAGAAGCGTACTGTCTGTGAGGCCTCAAGACTCGATCCATCAATCTCTGGAACGTTGCGGGAGCTCCGTGAAGTCCAAACGGCATATAGACATACTGAAACAGACCTTCCGGTGTAGCAAATGCCGTCTTCTCTCTGGCCGCCTCGGCCAGAGGAATCTGCCAGTACCCCTTTGTTAAATCCAGGGTCGTAATGTATCGGGCTTTACCAAGCCGGTCGATCAACTCATCGACCCGGGGCATAGGGTACGCATCAAATTTAGAAACTGCATTCAGTTTCCTAAAGTCATTACAAAACCGGATGGAGCCATCCGGTTTAGGTATCAACACAATTGGACTGGACCAGGCGCTGTGTGACTCCTCAATGACTCCTAAGTCCAACATTGCCATCACTTCCCGGGAGACGGCTTCACGGCGGGCTTCCGGAATCCGGTAGGGCTTCACATGAACAGTGACGCCAGGCTCTGTGACAATCTCATGTTTCACCAACTTAGTCCGGCCAGGTTTTTCGGAGAAAAACTGTCGGTTCTGTAACAAAAATTGCTTAACCTCAGATTTTTGTCGTTCTGAGAGAGTCTCAGCAACCTGCACCTCTGGTACAGTAGGTGAACAAACCGGACAGGGCAGATCCGCCGTTAGGGCAGAGCGGTCTTTCCAGGATTTTATCAGATTCACATGATAAATCTGTTCCGGTTTTCTCTTACCCGGCTGGTACACTTTATAGTTCACTTCACCAACTCTTTCTCGGACCTCAAATGGACCCTGCCATTTCGCCAGGAATTTACTATCCACCGTAGGGATTAGGACCAACACCCTATCGCCGGGTGCAAATGTACGGACCTTAGCGCCTCTATCATAAATTTGCCTCTGGGCTCCCTGGGCCTGTAACATATGGTCCCTAACAATGGGCATGACAGCGGCAATACGATCCTGCATTTGTGTTACATGGTCGATCACCGTTTTAAAGAGAGTGACTTGACCTTCCCAGGTTTCTTTTGCGACGTCCAGCAGTCCCCGGGGACGACGGGCGTACAACAGTTCGAAAGGCGAAAACCCTGTGGAAGACTGGGGAACTTCCCTAATGGCAAACAGCAAATAGGGTAACAAGTAATCCCAGTTCTTCCCATCTTTGTCTATCGCCTTCCGGAGCATCTGTTTTAAGGTTTTGTTGAAGCGCTCAACCAGGCCATCTGTTTGAGGGTGATAGACAGACGTACGCAACGGGTCTATTTGTAAGAGCCTGCAGAGCTCCTTCATTACCCTCGACATAAAGGGAGTCCCCTGGTCGGTGAGTATCTGTTTTGGAATTCCCACCCGACTAAACACTTGTACCAATTCCTTGGCGATCGTCTTGGTAGCTGTGTTACGCAAAGGGACGGCTTCCGGGTAACGAGTGGCATAGTCCATGATGACGAGGATATGTTGGTGCCCACGTGCGGATCGGGGAAGGGGCCCAACCAAATCCATCCCAATTCTCTCAAAAGGGACCCCGATGATAGGAAGGGGTACCAAAGGGCTACGGAACTGAGATTTAGGGGCCGCGATTTGGCACTCTGGACAGGACTCACAATAGTTACGCACATCACAATGTATTCCAGGCCACACAAAACAATGCAATATCCTTTCTGTGGTTTTCTGTACCCCCAGATGCCCCCCCATTATATGTCCGTGGGCCAAATCCAGTACCTTCCGCCGATAAGGTTTGGGTACCACTAACCGTTGCACTGTGTCTTCCCCTTTTTTTTCTACCTGGTAGAGCAAATCATTTTCAAGAACCATATACGGGTACGCTAGCCTAGTGTCAGGTTCTACGGGTACCCCATCTATCATTTTTACATTTTTCCTAGCCGGAGTTAGGGTAGGATCTTTCATTTGCTCGCTGTGGAAGTCATCCACCTGGACTCCCAAATCTGGCAGGCAGGGTGCCGGATGGCTGTCTGCCTCCGCCTCTCGCTGAGGTTCCTCAGTTTCCTCTGTTTCCCCCGCCATGACGGAGAAGGGGTACTGAAGGTTAGATTCACCAACCTCCCCAGCAACATCTTCCTGTGGGGTCTCCTCTAGGGACTCGGGACCTCCAGATGGCATGGGAGAAGATTCACGGGTACAGCTACCGTGAAGGAGCAACTGATTCTCCCACAACTGCCAGAAATAGGGAAAATCCCTGCCCAGGATTACATCCTGTAACAATGCGGGGACGAGTCCCACTTTGTGCTGCACTGACCCATAGGGAGTAGAAATCCATATGACCGCTGTTAAGTACAAGCGGGTGTCACCATGCACACACGTCACAGAAAACTTGTCAGACGGACCAGACGGAAGTGCCACCAGACTAGCTTTCACCAGAGTCACCACACTTCCAGAGTCTAGTAATGCCACAACATTTTTCCCATCAACAGATAATTCACACAGGTGTTTCACTGTATCATTTTGACCCGCATTCACACTCACTAGCTGTGTAACCAAAGACATGCGTTTTCTAGAGTCTATAACGTCGCACTGCATGGGTTCAGCGGTAACAGGACAGTTCGCAGAAACATGACCCTTCTCATGGCAGCGGAAACACCTAACAGGTTCCCTACTGAGACCACCGTCCAATACTCTTGGTCTCGGAGTGCGAGCAGTCCCGGACTCCTCCCCCACAGTTTTAAGCGATTTTCCTTCACCCGTGGTCCCTGGAACAGTCTTACCGGTTCCACGAGGAGGAGGCACAGACCGGGGGTTGGCGGTGTCGTCGGGAAGTCCTTCTGCCACGGAATAACGCTCAACCAACTCCACAAGTTGATCCGCTGTCGTGGGATTTCCTTGGCTTACCCACCTTTTCAGCGCTGGGGGTAGTACTCTCAGGTACTTGTCCAGGACAACCCGCTGGATTATTTCGGGTATTGTCAGTACCTCGGGTTGCAGCCATTTCATTGTCAAGTAGATCAGATCGAACATCTGAGACCACGCCGGTTTATCTTGCTGGTATGTCCACTGATGTACCCTCTGTGCACGGACAGCCGTCGTCACACCCAGCCGGGCCAGGATCTCAGCTTTCAGCTTCTCAAAGTCCTGAGCGACCTCCGGGTCCAAATCATGGTAAGCTTTTTGGGCCTCGCCGGAGAGAAACGGGGCAATCAAATCGGCCCATCGTGCCTTCGGCCACTTCTCTCTCAATGCCGTCCGCTCAAACGTTGTCAGGTATGCCTCGACGTCATCTTCTGCAGTCAGCTTTTGCCAGTATCGACTCACATGGATCCATCTGGACTCTGCTTCCGGGTCAGCGTCAGGCATGCTCACCAGGCGCTGCGCCACCTGTTGGAGAAGTTGGCGGTCTGCAACCGTCATGTCCAGTAACTCCTTCAGCTGTGCGGCCATCAAGCGATTAGCTTCATGCTGTGCGGCAGTGGCCTGCTGCTGTACGGCAGTGGACTGTACTAAGGCTTTCACCACGTCTTCCATGCTGTCGCCTGTGCCACGGTATGCCCGCGTTCTCCACCACAATGTGACAAAACACTCTGGGATCGCCTTTGCTGGGGTCAAAGGACACGTGGTTTGTGCATTGAATCTGAGGCGTACAGCAGGTTTCTGAGCAGGCTGACCTCAGGTCAGATTTATTAACGTGAAAGCAACACAAAAAACAAAACATAAAAATAAATCCTAGCCTGTCCGGCACTAACTAAACAAATACGTTGCTATCTCAACAACTGGGGGGCTTCTCCCACCCAGCTAACATCACACAATTCTTGAGCAGAGCTCTTCACTCACGTTTGTCTCACACAGGCAGGCAATCTGTGTGCCCCAGGCAGACACTGGAAACACCCAGCTGGTCATCTTTTATTCCTGCAATCATTAACCCATTAGCACCCTGAAGATACTGAGTGGCCTAATTCACATAGGACAAACACCTGGGCGAGATATATCTGCCTCCAACTACCACACCAGCATGAGTCTTACAATACATACATACATACAACATACATGCTACATACATGCAGCATACATACTACATACATACAACATACATACAACATACATACTACTTAGATACTACATACATACTACATACATACATACATACATACAACATACATACTACATACATACAACATACAGACTACATACATACTACATACATACTACATACATACATACATACTACAAACATATATACATCATACATACTGCATGCATACATACATACTACATACATACTACATGCATGCATACATACAACATACATACATACAACATACTACATACATACTAGATACATACTACATACATACATACTACATGCATACTACATACATACTACATACATACTACAGTACATACAGTACATTCATACATTACATACAATACATACATACAGACATACAGTACATATAACATAGAGTACATACTCACCATCACTTGTCACTTTGTTCCCCGAAGCCAGTGTCATCTGTAAAAAAGATTAAAATAACAAACAATATACTCCCTGATCCACAGAAATCCATGAGTGTCCCACGACGATCTCCTGTGGAGAATGGCAGCATCAGCTGATGCGACCGCTCTCTAGGGGCACCAGGAATACAATGACGGGAGGAAGGTATCCTTCCGCACTGTATTTCTCCGCCGCTGTAAAAAAATAGTCCCTAGTCTCACTTTTGGCATTGCTGTGTGAGAAATTTCCCACGCAGCAATTGCCATAAAGTGAGATTCTGAGAGGTTACTGTAGTTTAGTGATGCACTGCAGGAGCCATTGTCTCCTGTCAGTGTGTCACTGAAGGTCCTATAGAGCAGTGACATCACCCAATGTCACTGTTCTATAGGGGAGATCGTCGTGGGACACTCGTTATTAATTGGACTACGACGGACATGTAGTATATGGTTTATTATTTTACGTTTTTTGCAGGCGCTGAAGTATGGTAAGTATGGTTAAATGAAGAATATTAAAATACTTTTTTCCTAATGTGTGTGTGTTTTATTAACCATTTACTAGTGTTGGATTCATAATGGTGAGGCATTTTATTGATGCCTCTCCATTATTAACCCGGCTTCATGTCACCTTACAATAGCAAGGTGACATTAACCCCTTATTACCCCATATCAGGTATCACCCTCCTGTATACCTGATGTCCTGACGGATGTATTTCATTCATCTTCTCCAATAAAGTTCACGATCTTCACTGCTATCTTGGGGTGAGTGCCGCATATTTTTCCTCTTTCCGAATGCACTTGGACTTTTGCTTGACATTTCTATGCAGAGCACCAAAGACCCCTAGCTTTCGTGACGCCTGACACTCAGCTGTCCATTATTAGTCCTGCCCATTGGATTTTGTATTGCTCTAGTGCCGTTCTATCTTTCATACTCGTTGTGGCTATTCTATACAGTGACATGAGAGACCAAATTGGTGATTGAAACCACACCATGGAGTGAAGCAGCCAAAGATGATGCACGTGATGGGGAAAAAGAAAAAGAGGCACAGATTATAGAAAAGCGGAGAGAGGGGCAGCGGGACAGGTGAGTGATGAATTTTCATTTTTTATTTATTTGTCTTCTTTTTCTTTTACATCCAACATTTATTATGCACTGGGGTCTATAAAGACCCCATGGCATAATGAGGAACATTGAATTTGCATTAAATACCTTTGATGTAAATTGAACTTCCTTGTATAATCTACGTGATTTGCCAAATTCCATTCTTTATAGGTTCGATCAGCAGACAGGAGATTATACAGAGATAATACATAGGCTGCCAGAGCCTGAGCTCTGCACTTCAGAGCAGAGACAAGAATTGTGCCACCATGACTGCCCATGGCACAGTATCCAAAAGTCTGACTCAAGCAGTCAGACGGCTGCTGCATTGCATGTGGAGGATATATTTGAAAATGTAAGAAAGTTAGGACTATAAACTAGTCCTGTGACGTTTTACATGGCCCTCAATACAAAAAATGCTCCTATTTTACATGCACTGATCCTTTTAAAATGTATTATGCAGAAGCGGTGGCTCACTTACATGTATAATGTATCAGGCTGATCTTATTCTTATTGCTATTTCTACATCAGTTTGTGCAACTACATGGAAATTGAGGCTTCTAAAGGGAGAATGTTAAAGATGTCATTTTCCAACATTATCTATAATTGGGCAAAGTGCTTAGCATATGGAAATGTTCATAGCCATTCACTAATCTTGGAAAGGTAACTATGTTAACAAAGAATGAATCTGGTACATGTGCAGATAAAACACATTTCTTCTGACTAAACAGCATCGTCACTCATCAAATCAAAGTCACCATCACCAATCACTGCTTATTGTGACTGCAATATACTAACGATAAAACAAAGTATAATGTAACATATTTTCTACTGGTGGTTGAGTACCAGATTGCAGATATAACCATAGGTACAAAGTGCTGCCCATAAGTACGATGCAATCATCCATTTCCTGCTGGAAGCTTTTAGCCAAGGGAGGTAAGTACACCGAGTCTTTTTCTACAGGTATAAATAAACAGGAACAAACAGTTTTCCGAGCCCTTGGCTTTAATCATGTGCTTGGAAGCATTAGACTGTGGACTATACATATTGTATGAGTTGTTTTGATTTTTAAATGGCAAGAAGGCAAGAAAAAGAAATCCCTGAGTCAACTTAACGTAGAATGCATTTCATATAGCTGAGATTTGTTTAGCAATATTATGCCATTACTTTAGAAATAGAATTTGTGTATGGTAATGTCATTGTCTGACAGTAGAATATCAAGAACCCTGCTGCAGACTTAGAGCAGGAGTCTGTGCACAAGATACAGAAGGACAGGGGAGTGCTGCGGTGAGTTTACCTGCCGGAGCGCAGGACCTGAAACACGTGACCACCGGGGGAGGGGCCGGAGACAAAGCCAGACGCCGAGTAGCGGCGGTGACAGGTGAAACCAGAGAGTAGTCTGAATGTGCCAAAGTTAAGCCAGGAGGTTGATGAAGTACTAAATGATGAGATGCTGAGAGTGGTCAGGACGTAGCAAAATGTCAGGTAGCCGGAGATAGTGGTGCAGTACAAACGGAGCAGACAGGAGATTATTAAGAGTACCAAGCCGAAGGTCAGAGCCAGAAACAGACAGTAAGCCCGAAATCACAGGGTAATGCACAGAACGAGAACACGGACCGGATCATATACGAGAAGGCAAACGGACTACACAGTATGCAAGCACACCAGGGGGTCAGACACACAGCCAGAACAGACGTATCACTGACAAGGATGCCCAGACGAAGGTGGGTAAATATAGCCCTCCCAAACCAAAAGGAGGCCATACAAAATTAACCCTGAGAGGACAGGGAAGGAACCCTGTCATCAACCATGACAAGAAAAGATGAATAAAGAATATACTGTCCATCAGTCAAAGAAATGGCTCATTCAATTTAACAAAAATATTCTTACAATTTTGTAATATTTTAAGATTTGTTGGGGGGAGGGAAATAGTTTCATAGTTTTAAGGCTACAAAAGCACAGTTACAATACACAAGTTCATTAAGTTAAACCTATATACTGACATGTTGATAAAAAGGAAGGCAAAGCCTGATAAGGCAGAAGCTAATTTAACCATATTGGTAAAAAAAAAAATTGTTCTTGACTTATCATATGACTAGTACCCTGGACCAACATCCCAAAATCTATTACATATAAACTGTAATATTATTTTTTGAGAAAAGCAACCAGGCCCTCCTTGAACATGGCTAGTGATTCAACCATTACAACATGTTGTGGCATAGAGTTCCATAGTCTCACTGCTCATATAGAATCTAAGGCTGTGATGGTGGTTAAACCTTCTTTCCACTAGACCTAGAGCATGCCCTCTTGTCATCATTGCAAAAAGATAATTAGAAGGGTCCATGCTCTGTCCATCCATATATTTGTACATTGTAAAAAAAATTGCCCCTATGCCTTTTTTTCCAAACTGAAAAACACAACTTGAATAACCTGTCTTGGTACTGTAGTCCACCCAATCCCTTAATAACTAGTGTTGCTCCTCTCTGCACCTGCTCTAGTTTAGTTTTGGTTGTCTTATATACTTGATCTCAGAGATGTGCACAGTATTCTAATTGCAGCCACACTTGTGACTTGTATAGAGGCCAAGCTATGTTCTTCTCATGAGCATATATGCCTCTTTTAATGAATCTCATGATTTTTTTGCCTTGGCAACAGCTGCCTGGTACTGGATACTAAAATTGAGTTTGCTGTCCACCAATAAGCCAAAGTCTTTTTAAGTGACCGTTTTAACCAAGGTTTTACTATTTAGTAGATCACTATACATTTTTGTTTCCTCTGCCCAAATGCATAACTTTGCATTTATCTATGTTAATATTCAATTGCCAATTCTCATCCAAGCCACCTACTTCCCAAAAAGCCCTCTGTTGTATTAAGTGATTCTCCTCTGTGTTGATTAACTTGTAGATATTACAATTTTACTCTGTATGTCCTCTATGAGGACATTGATACAAATTGAAAAGAAGAGGGCCCAATACTGGCCACTATGGTACACTACTGCTAATTGATTGTTTTCTCCTAAAATATACACACTTTTTTCTATCACAGCATCACCTTCTTCTAGTGTGGAACTTACCTCCTCATATTAGCTGGTCAGATTAGTTTGACAGCATCAACCCATGTTGATGCTGAGTTATGAGGTCATTTGTATAGAGATATTCCAGGATAGTTACTATTAGAAAACCTTTAAATATTTTGCTCACATTAGAGGTTAAACTTATAGGTCCACAGTTTCCATCTCATTTTTAACCCCTTTTTGAATGTTGGCTCAATACAGTTGGGCTCAAAAGTTTAAACACCCAGGCAGAATTTTAGCTTTTTTGGCCTTTTTTCAGAGAATATGAATGATAACACCAAACCTTTTTCTCCACTCATGGTTAGTGGTTGGGTGAAGCCATTTATTGTCAAACTACTATGGTTTCTCTTTTTAAATCATAATGACAACCCAAAACATCTAAATGACCCTGATCAAAAGTTCACATACCCTGGTGATTTTGTCCTGAAAGCATGCACAGAAGTTGACCCAAATGGGTTTGAATGGCTAGTAAAGGTAGGATCCTCACCTGTGACCTGTTTGCTTGTAATCAGTGTGTGTGCATAAAAGCTGAGTGAGTTTCTGGGATCCAGACAGACTCTTGCAACTTTCATCCAACCACTGACATTATTGGATTGTGAGTCATTGGGAAAGCAAAAGAATTGTCAGCGGACCTATGGGAAAATGTAGTAGAACTGGAAAGGGAGTGTAGTATAAAACAGGAAAGGGATACAAAAAGATATCCAAGGAATTGATAATGCCAGTCAGCAGCGTTCAAACTGTGACTAACAAATGGAAAATCAGGGGCTTTGTAAAAACAAAACCATGGTCAGGTAGACCAAAAAAAATGTCATCCACAACTGTCAGGAAAATTGTTCAGGATGCAAAGAAAAACCCTCAAATTACATCATCTGAAGTACAAGACTCTCTGAAAACAAGCAGTGTGGCTGCTTCAAGATGCACAAAAAGGAGGCACTTGAAGAAAAATGGGCTGCATGGTTGAGTCACCAGAAGAAAGCCATTACTGTGCAAATGCTACAAAGTATCTCGCCTACAATACTCAAAACAGCACAGAAACAAGCCTCAAAACTTCTGGAACAAGGCAATTTGAAGTGATGAGGCCAAAATTGAACTTTTTGGCCACAACCATAAATGTTACATTTGGGGAAAGGTCAACAAGGCCTATGATGAAAGAAACACAATTCCTACTGTAAAGGACGGAGATGGATCATTAATATTTTGGGGATGTGTGAGCTGCAGACGCACAGGAAATTGGTCAAAGTTGAAGGAAAATCAATGCAGCACGTTATCAGCAAATACTGGTGGCAAATTTGCACTCATCAGCACATATGGGATGTACTTGGATGTTCCAACATGACAACGATCCAAAGCACAAGGCCAAGTCGACCTGTCATTGGCTACAGCAGAACAAAGTGAAGGCTCTGGAGTGGCCATCTCTGTCTCCTGACCTCAATATCATTGAGCCACTCTAGGGAGATCTCAAGAGCGCAGTTCAAGCTAGACAGCCCAGGAATTTACATGGAGGCTTTTTATCAGGAAGAGTGGGAAGCTTTACTATCTGAGAAAATAAAGAACCTCATCCACAACTACCACAAAAGATGTCAAGCTGTCATTGATGTTAGCGGTGGCAATGCACAGCATTATGAAATGGGGTATGTGAACTTTTGACCAAGGTCATTTAGATGTTTTGGGTTGTCATTATGATTTAAAAAGAGAAATCACAGTAGTTTGACAATAAATGGCTTCACCCAACTACTAACCATGAGTGGAGAAAAAGTTTTGATGTTATCATTCATATTCTCTGATAAAGGGCCAAGAAAGCAAAAATTCTGCAGGGGTATGTAAACTTTTGAGCACAACGGTATGTGCTATGAAACATACCCTGTTATTATTTATTCATTAAATATTAGAAATAATGATCTGTTTATCAAAGTACTTATTTCCTGCAGAACTCAAGGGTTTATGCCTTCCTGGCCCGGTGATTTGTCTATGTTGGTGCTTTTGAGATTGTACCACATTTCCTGCTTGGTTATGCTAAGTGATATTCTAAGGGGTTGTCCAGGCTAGGGGTTAAAGTCTGCAGTCAATCTGTGATTATTTTTTTGTGTTGGTGCTAGGAGCAGACGGTTGTTTGACTGCAAGAATGCGATTTGCATACATGCATGCAATCACATGCTGACTAGCCTTGCTTGGCCTCGCTCAATACAAGTGAATTGAGCGAGGAGGGAAATATCTAGTCAGAATGTGTCTGGAAGTAAGCAAATTGCAGCTGCCAGTTCCCAGTGACGGAACTGGAGAATCCTGACAGCGTTCAGGGACGGAACTGGAGAATCCTGACAGCGTGCAGGGTCCACGCTGTGAGGATTCACAAGTCTGCAGCCACAGAGTCACAGTAGACTCTATTCACAACCCTGGACAGCCCCTTTAATAAGGAATTTATTGTATCCCTGACCATAACATCTTTCATGGGATTTTATTGTGTAAATACTGTATAGAAGGCGTTTAGTAGATTGGCCATTCCTTCATCCTCTTCCTTCATATCAGCAATAATTTTTGAGAATGCCATCTCTGTCATTTTGCATTTATTACTGTTTATGTATTTAAAGAATATTTTCAGATTAGTTTTACTTTCTTCGGTAATGAAACTCTTTGCCTCAATGTTTACTGCCTTGATTAATTTTTTAACACACATTGTTTTCTTTATAATTTTGCAATGCCTCATCACCATGATATTACATTAGATGTCTAAACACTTTCTTTTTGACAGTTATTGCACCCCTTACTACTCTTTCTAGCCATAATAGTTTTGTCTATTAGTAATTAATTTATACCCATAAGGTACAGTACAGAGCAAAAGTTTGGACACACCTTCTCATTTAAAGATTTTTCTGTATTTTCATGACTATGAAAATTGTAAATTTACACTGAAGGCATCAAAACTATGAATTAGCACATGTGGAATTATATACTTAACAAAAAAGTGTGAAACAACTGAAATTATATCTTATATTCTAGGTTCTTCAAAGTAGCCACCTTTTGCTTTGATGCTGCTTTGCACACTCTTGGCATTCTCTTGATGAGCTTCAAGAGGTAGTCAGCGAAAATGGTTTTCACTTCACAGGTGTGCCCTGTCAGGTTTAATAAGTGGGATTTCTTGTCATTTAAATGGGGTTGGGACCATCAGTTGTGTTGAGCAGAAGTCTGGTGGATATACAGCTGATAGTCCTACTGAATAGACTGTTAAAATTTGTATTATGGCACGAAAAAAGCAGCTAAGTAAAGAAAGACGAGTGGCCATAATTACTTTAAGAAATGAAGGTCAGTCAGTCCGAAAAATTGGGCAAACTTTGAAAGTGTCCCCAAGTGCAGTGGCAAAAACCATCAAGCCCTACAAAGAAACTTGCTCACATGAGGACCGCCCCAGGAAAGGAAGACTAAGAGTCACCTCCGCTTCTGAGGATAAGTTTATCCGAGTCACCAGCCTCAGAAATCGCAGGGTATCAGCAGCTCAGATTAGAGACCAGGTCAATGCCGCACAGAGTTCAAGCAGCAGAACTACAACAACTGTTAAGAGGAGATTTTGTGTAACAGGCCTTCATGGTAAAATAGCTGCTAGGAAACCACTGCTAAGGACAGACAACAAGTAGAAGAGACTTGTTTGGGCTAAAGAACACAAGGAATAGACATTAGGCCAGTGGAAATCTGTGCTTTGGTCTGATAAGTCCAAATTTGAGATCTTTGATTCCAACCACCTTGTCTTTGTGCAATGCAGAAAAGGTGAATGCATGGACTCTACATGCCTGGTTCCCACTGTGAAGCATGGAGGAGGAGGTGTGATGGTGTGGGGGTGCTTTTCTGGTGACACTGTTGAATGAAGTGTGAAGCGGGAGGCCTCTAATTGCTGGTCACATGACTGATGTCTTCTTGTGGGAAGTTATATTTTCAGAAAGACACCTGGTTTCTATTCAAAGCTTCTTTTCTCTTTTTGCAGCAGTTAAACATTTCACTAAGTGTCCAATAGATCAAGACAGAGACCAGATTAAAATATAATTGGACCACAAGAATTTTGGGAGGATAAAATCTGTAACTGGATTCATTTCTGAAAATGTATTACATTTGAAAAGTTGTTTTATTTTTAACAATGGGATCAATAACCTATGCATAGTGTTTTGGGAGTACCCGTTTAAGTAGATGATGAAAGTGATACTTTATTTCAAACTTTCTTTCTAATACTTTTCACATATTTTATGCACTGAAAAATAACTGCAAAAATATTTTATTTCTCAAATAGATTACTAAGATTCAGGTTGTCAGTGCCTCTAACATTAACTTGCCACTAAAATGATTATGTAAGGATCAAGCAGGCACGAAACCATCATTGGCTTTAAAATAATTCATAAAGATAATTATATGAATTTCATAAATATGTAGAAGTGCAGAATTGCCACATTTAAATTGTCATTGACTGCAAAAGTGATTTGCCTATTTAAAAAAACATCTTCAAGGTAGGAGTTTATAGAAGTGACTTTAGTATTAAAATGTACATAATCAAATAAACTGAGTGACTGCATATGTAAAAATGATCCCGCTTCTTATTCTAAATTAAGAACCTTTAGTATGGGAGTAAATTATGTAAAATAGCGCTTACATGCAAACATTTTAATGATATATTTAAGTCCTGTATAAAATTGTATCTATCTCTGTAAATATGACTGTATGTGTTAGGCGTCAGGATTCTCCCATTGCACAGGTGGAATCCCAAGCAATGTCTTCTGTGATCTCTTATTCAATCTCGGCCGCAGAGGATCCTGCTCAGCAGAGACGTTGGTCCCAGTGTCTTGCTCAGACTTGAGCTGTGCGTCTGGTTGCTGCTGCGTCTGCAGGTTCAGCCATAGCAACCATCATTAGATAGCGGCGAGCAGACGTTCCTAGGACTAAGTCCAGCTTTTTCCCTTCTGAGCATGCCCGTGAGACAACCACTCATTGGTGGTCAGAGACCACATGCCCAGGTCCTCAAGCCGGCCTGGATTGGCTCACTAGCAAGGTCCTTGCAGACTGGCATCTATAAAAGGATCTCACGGCTGCACGGCCGTGCGCTAGTATAGTCAAAACATGTGATGTATGTGCATGTGCGAATGTCTCTGGTGCTAGCTCCTAATGATCCCCTACCCTCTGGTTGTATATGTGAATAGGGTGATTGGAGTTAGAGACAGCACCGAGTAGTGGCATCGCCAGTGTGACACTGTGCGCGCAGTGTGTCCAGTCTGACTCTACCCCCGCATCTAGGGGTTGAGCCCAGAGACCTCACTTGTGCCAAATCTGCTGTGCCCTATGACAGCTAACAGGGAACAGCCTTATTCTATTCAGTTTGCAGCGACTCTGTGGGGCAACAGAGTTCGCCGCTGTTCACACCGGGTGACATTTAACCCCAGAGTATTCAGTACTCTACCGCCTTATAGTGTCCGCCATTGTTTAGCAGCAGTTTCCATCTCTGCACGAGGGACCCCAGGTTCAGAATGCACCTTATTATTATTATATTTTATTTGATGCCAACCCTAACATTATGTTGCGTTATTTTCAGCATGGTGTAGCAATTTCTTGAACAAGTGCCAAAATTTGAACTGCCTGGTACATATGTCTAAGCAATTGAATACAGTCATTTCATTTCAAGGAGTCAACGCCTTGAGCATCATGTCCATGCTCAACTTTCCTCCCACTTATCATCTAACTCTCGCCTTAACAACCTCCAATCTGGCTTCCACCCCCACCACTCCACCGAAACTGCTCTGACCAAAATTGCTAATGACTTACTAACAGCCAAAGCTAACAGAAAGTTCTCAATCCTCCTCCTTCTCGACCTGTCCTCTGCTTTCGACATAGTCGACCACTGCCTACTGCTACAGATTCTTTCTGTTGTGAATTCCGCTCTTGGGCTCCCTCCGGTGGTTGTAAGTGGCATTTTGTGAGTTCTGCTCTTGGGCTCCCTCTTGTGGTTTCTAGTGGTATGGCTGCTCCTTGGAGTTAGCTGTCATCAGCTGCCTCCACTTATCGTCTCTTCTGCTCTGCTATTTAGGCCTGGCTCTTTCTTCAGCCAGTGCCACTTGTAAATGGTTCCTGGTTGGATTCACATCTCTTTGGAGTTCCCTGTTATCCTGACCAGTTCAGCAAAGCTAAGTTTTTGCTTGCTCTTTTCTGTCCATAGATTGTGGACTTATCCATTCTGTGCTTTCTATGTTTGTCCAGCTTATCAGTGTGAATTAATTCTGTCTTGCTGGAAGCTCTGGGAAGCAGATTTACCCTCCACACCTTTAGTCAGGTGTGGAGATTTTTTGTAAACTCTGCGTGGATTTTTGTAGCGTTTTATACTGACCGCACAGTATTCCATCCTGTCCTATCTATTTAGCTAGACTGGCCTCCTGTGCTCATCCTGGTTTCATTCTGTGTATGTCTTTTTCCTCTCCACTCACAGTCATTATTTGTGGGGGGCTACTCTATCCTTTGGGGATTTTCTCTGAGGCAAGATAGCTTTCCTGCTTCTATCTTTAGGGGTAGTTAGCGCTTAGGCTGTGACGAGATGCCTAGGGAGAGTTAGGAGCTTTCCACAGCTACTTCTAGTGTTGTGTTGAGCTTAGGGACTGCGGTCAGTACAGTTACCACTTCCTTCAGAGCTCGTTCCATGTGGCTCCTAGACCACCATATCATAACATCTTTCTTCCCTTGGCATCAAAGTCCTTGCCCTGTCCTGTATTGCCTCATACCTTTCCGACCGCACATTTAGAGTTTCCCACTGCCACACTACCTCCTCACCCCATCCTCTCTCTGTTGGAGTCCCTCAAGGCTCTGTCCTAGGGCCCCTACTTTTTTCCATCTATACCCTTGGCCTAGGACAAAGTCCCATAGCTTCCAATACCACCTATATATGGACGACACTCAGATCTACCTCTCTGGCTCAGATGTCGCCTCTCTGCTGTCCAGAATCCTAGATTGTCTGTCAGCCATATCCTCCTTCTTCAACTCTCGCTTCCTAAAACTCAATGTAGACAAAACCGAACTCATCATCTTTCCCCCATCTCGCGTATCCCCCTACTTGATCTATCTATTATGGTAAACGGCATCACGCTCTCTCCCGCACCAGAAATCCGCTGGCACGGGGTAACTCTCGACTTTGCCCTGTCCTTCAAACCGCACGTCCAAACTCTTGCCACCTCCTGTCACCTCCAATTCCAAAATATTGCCAGAATCTGTCCCTTCCTCTTGTGCATGCCCAGGGGCTGGCTGGGCTGGGTGGCAGAGAGGCTAATGCCCCCGGGCCGCTCCCCCAGCAGCTGTACAGGGCCGGCCGCACAGAAAATTGTGCATGGTCGTGTCCGCTGTACAGTCTGTGATGCGGCCGTCAGCAGACACAGTCGCCCGCATCACAGCCCTATCATGTCGGGGCCGGGAGCTGTGCCTGGCCATCCAGCATTGACGGCTGCGCAGCTACATCTTATTACTTCTACTGACAACAAATTCAAACAAAATTTTTTTATTAATAATTTTTATTATTTAAAAAGGACATAACACAATAAATAACATTTTTATTAAAATATATATATATATATATAATTAATCCAGAATAAAATATATCATGAACAAAGATAATGGATAAAACATTAACCAGTATGTGGGGGGGCTACGACACGCAAGAGACAATCGATACAACAACCAATAATATATACCAAGTTGATACAAATATAATCATATAAAATATATTAAATAAAATAATATCACGGCTGACATATAAATAAAATTATTAACAATAACATACAGTATATCAAATGTAAAAAAATGATATACAATAAAAATAATAAAAAATAATAATAAAATAAAAAAATAAATAAAAAAATATAATTCCTTTACAATCTTAACATGCGCACATAAACCAAATATATAAGTATTTCAATGAGATCCGACACTAGTCAAATGCACATCCAGAAGAGAGCCTATAATTGATGCATCATTGGCAAACTGACAATATATGTGTATGAATAATATAAACTAAAAAAATGTGAAAAAAATCTGTGAAAAATAAATGTGTGAGATATAACTGTATAAAAAATTGCTATGAATCAAAAAATAAAAAAGTGTATGTGATTATAAAGATATCTGATATAAATATAATTAAAAAAGTGATGAAAATATCAGTGATAAATAATATGTGAGTAAAATAATTAATCAATATTTATACATATCATTATAACAAGTGTGTTGTATGATAAAAATAGAGTGGAACGTTATATTATCATTCCAATGATGCAGCAAAAAGGAATATAATAATATATAAAATGTATATTGTAATCAATAGTCAATAATATATCGGAAGTATTGAAATAGCATTTGACAGAATCCAAACTCACTAAAGGTACTGCACAAGATAACAATCTCAGTAATATAAACAGAAAATGAGCGCAGATCAAACAGCAAAAAAACTTGTAAGCCGTGTATACCAACCAGCATATGCGTGTCACAGCCCCCTCACACACCACTCCAACGCACGTTTCGCAACCGCTTCGTCAGGGAGTGGCGTGTGTAGGGCGCGACCGCATAATATAGTATCTGAACAGCTGTAAACAATAACATCATCCGGGACGCTATAATTATGTGGCGCCGAAACAGGGCACGCGTCCGCCTCCGTCCACGGAGCCGAAAACCGGAAGTGCGTCACCGAGTGCAGCCCGAAGGCCACAGTCAGCGGCGCACAAGGTTCCCAGCAACAGGGCGGAGCGCACGCATGCGCAGATCGGCGCACAGCGTACCCACAGCCGTATTAGTGAAGGGAAATCCTAAGGGCATAGAACGGATATGGCTAATCATGGAAATTAATATACCAACTAGCGAAATATAATTACCTCACTTATATATAAGATCTGGGATAATAGTTATCGCATATATAACATAGAAATCACATAAAATATATAGAGATGAAAATTTAATTTGTGCAAAAAAATATTTTATCATAGAAAAAATACAAAATATAATTGCAAAAAATAAGAAAAATATTTTTATTATGCATAGAAAGAAATGAAAAAATAAGAAAAATAAAAATAAATAAAAATATGAAGAATATATAAATATAATATGTACAAAAATAATATATGCAGCCAAAAGAAATCCAATATGAAGAAAAATATTTATTAATTACCAAAAATAATAAAGAATAATAAAAAATGAGAAAAATTGAAATTAGTAATATGAAAAATCTGACAAAAATACTAAAATAACAAATACAATACAGATGCGGACAAGAAGAATCTCCCTACACCTATAGGAGGAACACAAAAAAATATTTATTTATTATAATTATTATAAAAATCAGATTATATGGGAAAACCATTTTAATCAGACATTTGAAGACACAACATGGAGAATGAGAATAAGACAAACACAGAAAATAGCAAATAAAAATAAAAGATAGAAATTAATAAATAATAAATAGAACGTGAATACTAAGGAATAATAATGAAAAATGAATAAGAAATAAAAAATAATAAATAATAAAAGAATAATATAAGAAGTGTAACCAAGATAATAAATATAATTTTAATAGTGTAGCCAAAGTAATAAGAATATGTAAAAAATAATAAGAAGAAAAAATATAATGAAAAATATATAAATAAAAAATATATAAATAAGAAGAACATAAGAAGGAAATAAATCCCTCCAGGAGAAAATATAAAAGGGCTGTTAATGAGAACCTACAGAAGTGTCACATAACAACAATGTGCGAAATGTGCTGTGATATATCGTAATTACATGAAAGAATTCCTAAACAAAGAACCACAAACCAGATAGCGATGAAACAGCCAGGTTTATAAAAAACTGGAAAAACCCCATTGTTCATTAAGACCTAAGGGATTCATACTTTGTAGCAGGGTAATCCACTTACATTCTTTCTGTGCAAGTCTCTTACTGACATCCCCCCTTCTATTACCCAAATGTAACCGATCTATACCTTTAATCTGAAGCAGATGGGATTGGTTGGGATGATGGTTGCGGAAACGTCTCGCTAGGGGTTTCAATTTTGATATTGTATCAATGTCACTTATCTCAATTTTTTCTGCTGCCTTAATATCCCTAATGTGCTCCAAAACTCGAACACGTAGTTCTCTTGTCGTCATACCTACGTACATACGGTCACAAGGGCAAGTGGCTTGATAAACAACATTTGACGTACGGCAATCTATATGATGTAAAATTTTATATTCGCGAGTTTTTGTGGAATTATGAAAGACATCTATTTTCATTATATACTTACAGGCCTTACAGGAACCACAATTGTATGACCCCCATTTCGGACCTTATATCTGATAAGAGACCTTATGATAATCTTAAATATGAACAGAGAAGGGCACTTGATGAGTTAATGAAAATGAAAGAAATTGTATTTAAACCATCCGATAAGGGTGGCAATATTGTTGTATGGCCATGTACACAATATGAAAAAGAAGCTTTAAGACAATTAGGTGACCCGTCTTGCTATGAGCGATTGTCACAGGATCCCACCTCTGCATACCAAAAGAAATTATTTACCATTCTGGACTCTGCTTTGGAGGACGGCATAATTCCAAAATCGATTTGGCAGGGATTACGGACCGAGTCACCAACTGTTCCAACACTGTACTTATTACCAAAGGTCCATAAGAGTATGATAGACCCCCCTGGTCGCCCTATTATATCTGGGAATGGGAGTTTGTTGGAACCTATTTCTAAGTTCTTGGATTTCTACCTAAAGCCCATTGTAGCAGAAATACCCTCGTATATTAGAGATACAACTGAAGCCCTTCAAAGATTAGACGGTATACATATGACTTCTGACATGCACATTATAACATGTGACGTCGAATCATTATATACGTCAATACCGCACGAATTTGGTTTAACAGCAGCCAGACGCTATTTATCCTGTCGTAATCTTGATGGATTGCTCATTGAATTTTTGATGGAGCTTTTAGAATATGCATTGTTTCACAATTATTTTGTCTTTAAAGACCGATACTATTTGCAAAAAAGAGGCGTGGCAATGGGGGCGGCTTTTGCGCCGTCCTACGCAAATCTTTTTATGGGGTCATGGGAACATGATTATGTGCAAAGTGAGGATCATGCTATGACTGGTGCAATAGTATTGTGGATGCGATTCATAGACGATATATCTGGCAGGGCCCATGAGAAGAATTGGATAAGTACCTTCAATATTTAAACAGGAATGACAACAACATTAAACTTACCTGGATGGTGAAGCAGGATTCCATAAATTTCTTGGACCTTGGAATTAAAATTGATGAATTGGGACATCTTCATACTTCCATACATCAGAAAGAGACCAGTGTTAATGCACTTCTACATGCTAAATCCGCTCATCCTGCCCATGTCATTCGTGCAATTCCAACGGGACAATTTCTTAGGACAAGGCGCATCTGTGATCAGGATACAACATTTGAACAACAAGCAGAAGATCTTACCAACAGATTCTTAAAGCGGGGGTATAAAAATGATATTGTACATAGGGCTTATATGAGAGCGAGAAACACTGATAGACAAACTTTGATTACGTCCCGGAGGAAGAACAAGGGAACAGATGAACAAATACGCTTTGTCACTGACTATCACTCAAGATGGAAAGAAATGACTGACATTTTTACAAAATTTTGGCCGATTCTTCTACAGGACCCAAAAATATCTAAAATAATACCTGAAAAACCTCTTATTGTAGCGAGACGTTGCAAGACTCTGGGTGAGTCACTGGTACATAGTCATTATGTCCCACCGGGGTCTAATTTCATTTTTAATTCTAAAGATCCGAAATGGGGGTCATACAATTGTGGTTCCTGTAAGGCCTGTAAGTATATAATGAAAATAGATGTCTTTCATAATTCCACAAAAACTCGTGAATATAAAATTTTACATCATATAGATTGCCGTACGTCAAATGTTGTTTATCAAGCCACTTGCCCTTGTGACCGTATGTACGTAGGTATGACGACAAGAGAACTACGTGTTCGAGTTTTGGAGCACATTAGGGATATTAAGGCAGCAGAAAAAATTGAGATAAGTGACATTGATACAATATCAAAATTGAAACCCCTAGCGAGACGTTTCCGCAACCATCATCCCAACCAATCCCATCTGCTTCAGATTAAAAGGTATAGATCGGTTACATTTGGGTAATAGAAGGGGGGATGTCAGTAAGAGACTTGCACAGAAAGAATGTAAGTGGATTACCCTGCTACAAAGTATGAATCCCTTAGGTCTTAATGAACAATGGGGTTTTTCCAGTTTTTTATAAACCTGGCTGTTTCATCGCTATCTGGTTTGTGGTTCTTTGTTTAGGAATTCTTTCATGTAATTACGATATATCACAGCACATTTCGCACATTGTTGTTATGTGACACTTCTGTAGGTTCTCATTAACAGCCCTTTTATATTTTCTCCTGGAGGGATTTATTTCCTTCTTATGTTCTTCTTATTTATATATTTTTTATTTATATATTTTTCATTATATTTTTTCTTATTATTATTTTTTACATATTCTTATTACTTTGGCTACACTATTAAAATTATATTTATTATCTTGGTTACACTTCTTATATTATTCTTTTATTATTTATTATTTTTTATTTCTTATTCATTTTTCATTATTATTCCTTAGTATTCACGTTCTATTTATTATTTATTAATTTCTATCTTTTATTTTTATTTGCTATTTTCTGTGTTTGTCTTATTCTCATTCTCCATGTTGTGTCTTCAAATGTCTGATTAAAATGGTTTTCCCATATAATCTGATTTTTATAATAATTATAATAAATAAATTTTTTTTGTGTTCCTCCTATAGGTGTAGGGAGATTCTTCTTGTCCGCATCTGTATTGTATTTGTTATTTTAGTATTTTTGTAAGATTTTTCATATTACTAATTTCAATTTTTCTAATTTTTTATTATTCTTTTTTATTTTTGGTAATTAATAAATATTTTTCTTCATATTGGATTTCTTTGGGCTGCATATATTATTTTTGTACATATTATATTTATATATTCTTCATATTTTTATTTATTTTTATTTTTCTTATTTTTTCATTTCTTCCTATGCATAATAAAAATATTTTTCTTATTTTTTGCAATTATATTTTATTTCTTCTATGATAAAATATTTTTTTGCACAAATTAAATTTTCATCTCTATATATTTTATGTGATTTCTATGTTATATATGCGATAACTATTATCCCAGATCTTATATATACGTGAGGTAATTATATTTCGCTAGTTGGTATATTAATTTCCATGATTAGCCATATCCGTTCTATGCCCTTAGGATTTCCCTTCACTAATATGGCTGTGGGTACGCTGTGCGCCGATCTGCGCATGCGTTCGCTCCGTCCTGTTGCTGGGAACCTTGTGCGCCGCTGACTGTGGCCTTCGGGCCGCACTCGGTGACGCACTTCCGGTTTTCAGCTCCGTGGACGGAGGCGGACGCGTGCCCTGTTTCGGCGCCACATAATTATAGCGTTCCGGATTATGTTATTGTTTACAGCTTTTCAGATACTATATTATGCGGTCGCGCCCTACACACGCCACTCCCTGACGAAGCGGTTGCGAAACGTGCGTTGGAGTGGTGTGTGAGGGGGCTGTGACACGCATATGCTGGTTGGTATACACGGCTTACAAGTTTTTTGCTGTTTGATCTGCGCTCATTTTCTGTTTATATTACTGAGATTGTTATCTTGTGCAGTACCTTTAGTGAGTTTGGATTCTGTCAAATGCTATTTCAATACTTCCGATATATTATTGACTATTGATTACAATATACATTTTATATATTATTATATTCCTTTTTGCTGCATCATTGGAATGATAATATAACGTTCCACTCTATTTTTATCATACAACACACTTATTATAATGATATGTATAAATATTGATTAATTTACTCACATATTATTTATCACTGATATTTTCATCACTTTTTTAATTATATTTATATCAGATATCTTTATAATCACATACACTTTTTTTTTGATTCATAGCAATTTTTTATACAGTTATTTCTCACACATTTATTTTTCACAGATTGATGCATCAATTATAGGCTCTCTTCTGGATGTGCATTTGACTAGTGTCGGATCTCATTGAAATACTTATATATTTGGTTTATGTGTGCATGTTAAAATTGTAAAGGAATTATATTTTTTTATTTATTTTTTTATTTTATTATTATTTTTTATTATTTTTATTGTATATCATTTTTTTACATTTGATATACTGTATGTTATTGTTAATAATTTTATTTATATGTCAGCCGTGATATTATTTTATTTAATATATTTTATATGATTATATTTGTATCCACTTGGTATATATTATTGGTTGTTGTATCGATTGGCTCTTGCGTGTCGTAGCCCCCCCACATACTGGTTTATATTTTATCCATTATCTTTGTTCATGATATATTTTATTCTGGATTAATTATATATATATATATATATATATATATATATATATATATATATTAATAAAAATGTTATTAATTGTGTTATGTCCTTTTTAAATAATAAAAATTATTAATAAAAAAATTTTGTTTGAATTTGTTGTCAGTAAATATTCTTTTTGGAGTATATGCTTTTTGTTGAATATTTATTTTTGAGTTATTATCAATATATTTTGGTATTTCTTTTCTATATTGGATTTATTATCTTATTACTTCTACCCTACCTTACATTTATCCCCATTAAAGCTCATTTGCCATTTATCAGCCCAAGCTTCTAATTTACATAAATCATCCTGTAATATAAAATTGTTCTCCTCTGTATTGATTACTCTGCAGAGTTTAGTGTCATCTGCAAATATTGAAATTCTACTCTGTAAGCCCCCTACAAGGTCATTAATAAATATGTTAAAAAGAAGAGGGCCCAATACTGACCCCTGTGGTACCCCACTGCTAACCGCGACCCAGTCCGACTGTGTTCCATTAATAACCACCCTTTGTTTCCTATCCCTGAGCCTTCTCTTAACCCACTTACATATATTTTCCCCTATCCCCATTATTCTCATTTTATGTGTCAACCTCTTGTGTGGCACTGTATCAAAAGCTTTTGAAAAGTCCATATACACTATGTCCACTGGGTTCCCTTGGTCCAGTCCGGAACTTACCTCTTCATAGAAATTGATCAGATTAGTCTGACAGGAACCCTAGTAAAGCCATGTTGATATTGAGTAAGCTCTGTTCTGCTGCCATTTCTCTGGAGTAAGCTCTGTTCTGTGTTATGGCCGGCAATCAGGCAACACAGCGTGCAGTAATCAGCGCACATACAGAGATCTGGCAATAACCAAAAACAATAGGACGAGCTCTGAGACATGGAATCTCTGTAGACTGCAGTACCTGATCTATCCTCACACAACTATAAGCAGCAGTGGATTGCGCCTATCAACTACCTATGCAACTCGGCACTGCCTGAGGAGCTGACTAGCCTGAAGATAGAAATACAAGCCTGACTTACCTCAGAGAAATACCCCAAAGGAATAGGCAGCCCCCCACATATAATGACTGTTAGCAAGATGAAAAGACAAACGTAGGAATGAAATAGATTCAGCAAAGTGAGGCCCGATATTCTAGACAGAGCGAGGATAGCAAAGAGAACTATGCAGTCTACAAAAAACCCTAAAACGAAAACCACGCAAAGGGGCAAAAGGACCCACCGTGCCGAACTAACAGCACGGCGGTGCACCCCTTTGCTTCTCAGAGCTTCCAGCAAAAGTTAATAGCAAGCTGGACAGAAAAAACAGAAAACAAACTAGAAGCACTTATCTAGCAGAGCAGCAGGCCCAAGGAAAGATGCAGTAGCTCAGATCCAACACTGGAACATTGACAAGGAGCAAGGAAGACAGACTCAGGTGGAGCTAAATAGCAAGGCAGCCAACGAGCTCACCAAAACACCTGAGGGAGGAAGCCCAGAGACTGCAATACCACTTGTGACCACAGAAGTGAACTCAGCCACAGAATTCACAACAGTACCCCCCCCTTGAGGAGGGGTCACCGAACCCTCACCAGAACCCCCAGGCCGACCAGGATGAGCCACATGAAAGGCACGAACAAGATCTGGGGCATGGACATCAGAGGCAAAAACCCAGGAATTATCTTCCTGAGCATAACCCTTCCATTTGACCAGATACTGGAGTTTCCGTCTAGAGACACGAGAATCCAAAATCTTCTCCACAATATACTCCAATTCCCCCTCCACCAAAACAGGGGCAGGAGGCTCCACAGATGGAACCATAGGTGCCACGTATCTCCTCAACAACGACCTATGGAATACATTATGTATGGAAAAGGAGTCTGGGAGGGTCAGACGAAAAGACACCGGATTGAGAATCTCAGAAATCCTATACGGACCAATAAAATGAGGTTTAAATTTAGGAGAGGAAACCTTCATAGGAATATGACGAGAAGATAACCAAACCAGATCCCCAACACGAAGTCGGGGTCCCACACGGCGTCTGCGATTAGCGAAAAGCTGAGCCTTCTCCTGGGACAAGGTCAAATTGTCCACTACCTGAGTCCAGATCTGCTGCAACCTGTCCACCACATAATCCACACCAGGACAGTCCGAAGACTCAACCTGTCCTGAAGAGAAACGAGGATGGAACCCAGAATTGCAGAAAAATGGAGAGACCAAGGTAGCCGAGCTGGCCCGATTATTAAGGGCGAACTCAGCCAACGGCAAAAATGACACCCAATCATCCTGGTCAGCGGAAACAAAACATCTCAGATATGTTTCCAAGGTCTGATTGGTTCGTTCGGTCTGGCCATTAGTCTGAGGATGGAAGGCCGAGGAAAAAGATAGGTCAATGCCCATCCTACCACAAAAGGCTCGCCAGAACCTCGAGACAAACTGGGAACCTCTGTCAGAAACAATATTCTCAGGAATGCCATGTAAACGAACCACATGCTGGAAGAACAAAGGCACCAAATCAGAGGAGGAAGGCAATTTAACCAAGGGCACCAGATGGACCATTTTAGAAAAGCGATCACAGACCACCCAAATGACCGACATTTTTTGAGAAACGGGAAGGTCAGAAATGAAATCCATCGAAATATGTGTCCAAGGCCTCTTCGGGACCGGCAAGGGCAAAAGCAACCCACTGGCACGTGAACAGCAGGGCTTAGCCCTAGCACAAATTCCACAGGACTGCACAAAAGCACGCACATCCCGTGACAGAGATGGCCACCAGAAGGATCTAGCAACCAACTCCCTGGTACCAAAGATTCCTGGATGACCGGCCAGCACCGAACAATGAAGTTCAGAGATAACTTTACTAGTCCACCTATCAGGGACGAACAGTTTCTCGGCCGGACAACGATCAGGTTTATTAGCCTGAAATTTCTGCAACACTCTCCGCAAATCAGGGGAGATGGCAGACACAATGACTCCTTCCTTGAGGATACTCGCCGGCTCAGATAACCCCGGAGAGTCGGGCACAAAACTCCTAGACAGAGCATCCGCCTTCACATTTTTAGAGCCCGGAAGGTATGAAATCACAAAATCAAAACGAGCAAAAAATAACGACCAACGGGCCTGTCTAGGATTCAAGCGCTTGGCAGACTCAAGATAAGTAAGGTTCTTATGATCAGTCAAAACCACCACGCGATGCTTAGCACCCTCAAGCCAATGACGCCACTCCTCGAATGCCCACTTCATGGCCAGCAACTCTCGGTTGCCCACATCATAATTACGCTCAGCAGCAGAAAATTTCCTGGAAAAGAAAGCACATGGTTTGAACACTGAGCAACCAGAACCTCTCTGTGACAAAACCGCCCCTGCACCAATCTCAGAAGCATCAACCTCGACCTGGAACGGAAGAGAAACATCAGGTTGACACAACACAGGGGCACAGCAAAAATGACGCTTCAACTCCTGAAAAGCTTCCACGGCAGCAGAAGACCAATTAACCAAATCAGCACCCTTCTTGGTCAAATCGGTCAATGGTCTGGCAATGCTAGAAAAATTACAGATGAAGCGACAATAAAAATTAGCAAAGCCCAGGAATTTCTGCAGACCTTTTAGAGATGTCGGCTGAGTCCAATCCTGGATGGCCTGAACCTTAACCGGATCCATCTCGATAGTAGAAGGGGAAAAGATGAACCCCAAAAATGAAACTTTCTGCACACCGAAGAGACACTTTGATCCCTTCACGAACAAGGAATTAGCACGCAGTACCTGGAAAACCATTCTGACTTGCTTCACATGAGACTCCCAATCATCTGAGAAGATCAAAATGTCATCCAAGTAAACAATCAAGAATTTATCCAGATACTCACGGAAAATGTCATGCATAAAAGACTGAAAAACAGATGGAGCATTGGCAAGTCCGAACGGCATCACCAGATACTCAAAATGACCCTCGGGCGTATTAAATGCCGTTTTCCATTCATCTCCCTGCCTGATTCTCACCAGATTATACGCACCACGAAGATCAATCTTAGTAAACCAACTAGCCCCCTTAATCCGAGCAAACAAGTCAGAAATCAATGGCAAGGGATACTGAAACTTAACAGTGATCTTATTAAGAAGGCGGTAATCAATACACGGTCTTAGCGAACCATCCTTCTTGGCTACAAAAAAGAACCCTGCTCCCAATGGTGACGACGATGGGCGAATATGTCCCTTCTCCAGGGACTCCTTCACATAACTGCGCATAGCGGTGTGTTCAGGTACGGACAAATTAAATAAACGACCCTTAGGGAATTTACTACCAGGAATCAAATCGATAGCACAATCACAATTCCTATGCGGAGGTAGGGCATCAGACTTGGACTCTTCAAATACATCCTGAAAGTCCGACAAGAACTCTGGGATGTCAGAAGGAATGGATGACGA
Source organism: Ranitomeya imitator (assembly GCF_032444005.1). Taxonomy (NCBI): domain Eukaryota; kingdom Metazoa; phylum Chordata; class Amphibia; order Anura; family Dendrobatidae; genus Ranitomeya; species Ranitomeya imitator. Next base: position 321,988,452 of record NC_091286.1, on the reverse strand, counting down.
AATAGACAAAAATGGAACATCACCATGTACTCCCTGACAACCCCAGCTGGTTACCGACATAGAGTTCCAATCCAATACTGGATTATGGGTTTGTAGCCATGGCAACCCCAACACGACCACATCATGCAAATTATGCAGTACCAAAAAGCGAATAACTTCCTGATGTGCAGGAGCCATGCACATGGTCAGCTGGGCCCAGTACTGAGGCTTATTCTTGGCCAAAGGTGTAGCATCAATTCCTCTCAACGGAATAGGACACCGCAAAGGCTCCAAGAAAAATCCACAACGTTTAGCATAATCCAAATCCATCAGATTCAGGGCAGCGCCTGAATCCACAAACGCCATGACAGAATATGATGACAAAGAGCACATTAAGGTAATGGACAAAAGGAATTTGGACTGTACAGTACCAATAACGGCAGAGCTATCGAACCGCCTAGTGCGTTTAGGACAATTAGAAATAGCATGAGTAGAATCACCACAATAGAAACACAGTCTGTTCAGACGTCTGTGTTCGTGCCGTTCTACTTTAGTCATAGTCCTGTCGCACTGCATAGGCTCAGGCTTACTCTCAGACAATACCGCCAGATGGTGCACAGATTTACGCTCGCGCAAGCGACGACCGATCTGAATGGCCAAGGACATAGACTCATTCAAACCAGCAGGCATAGGAAATCCCACCATTACATCCTTAAGAGCTTCAGAGAGACCCTTTCTGAACAAAGCCGCTAGTGCAGATTCATTCCACAGAGTGAGTACTGACCATTTCCTAAATTTCTGACAATATACTTCTACATCATCCTGACCCTGGCATAAAGCCAGCAGATTTTTCTCAGCTTGATCCACTGAATTAGGCTCATCGTAAAGCAATCCCAGCGCCTGGAAAAATGCATCAACATTACTCAATGCAGAATCTCCTGGTGCAAGAGAAAACGCCCAGTCCTGTGGGTCGCCGCGCAAAAAAGAAATAATAATCAAAACCTTTTGAATAGGATTACCAGAAGAATGAGGTTTCAAGGCCAAAAATAGCTTACAATTATTTCTGAAGCTCAGGAACTTAGTTCTGTCACCAAAAAACAAATCAGGAATCGGAATTCTTGGTTCTAGCATCGATTTCTGATCAATAGTATCTTGAATCTTTTGTACATTTACAACGAGATTATCCATTGAGGAGCACAGAGCCTGAATATCCATGTCCACAGCTGTGTCCTGAAGCACTCTAATGTCTAGGGGAAAAAAAAGACTGAAGACAGAGCTAAGAAAAAAAAATGATGTCAGGATTTCTTTTTTCCCTCTATTGGAAATCATTGGAGGGCTCCTTGTACTGTTATGGCCGGCAATCAGGCAACACAGCGTGCAGTAATCAGCGCACATACAGAGATCTGGCAATAACCAAAAACAATAGGACGAGCTCTGAGACATGGAATCTCTGTAGACTGCAGTACCTGATCTATCCTCACACAACTATAAGCAGCAGTGGATTGCGCCTATCAACTACCTATGCAACTCGGCACTGCCTGAGGAGCTGACTAGCCTGAAGATAGAAATACAAGCCTGACTTACCTCAGAGAAATACCCCAAAGGAATAGGCAGCCCCCCACATATAATGACTGTTAGCAAGATGAAAAGACAAACGTAGGAATGAAATAGATTCAGCAAAGTGAGGCCCGATATTCTAGACAGAGCGAGGATAGCAAAGAGAACTATGCAGTCTACAAAAAACCCTAAAACGAAAACCACGCAAAGGGGCAAAAAGACCCACCGTGCCGAACTAACAGCACGGCGGTGCACCCCTTTGCTTCTCAGAGCTTCCAGCAAAAGTTAATAGCAAGCTGGACAGAAAAAACAGAAAACAAACTAGAAGCACTTATCTAGCAGAGCAGCAGGCCCAAGGAAAGATGCAGTAGCTCAGATCCAACACTGGAACATTGACAAGGAGCAAGGAAGACAGACTCAGGTGGAGCTAAATAGCAAGGCAGCCAACGAGCTCACCAAAACACCTGAGGGAGGAAGCCCAGAGACTGCAATACCACTTGTGACCACAGAAGTGAACTCAGCCACAGAATTCACAACAGTTCTGCTCCAATATCTCTGTAGTAAGCTCAGTTCTGCTCCTATATCTCTGGAGGAAGCTCGGTTCTGCTCCCATATCTCTGGAGTAAACTCCGTTCTGCTCCCATATCTCTGCAGTAAGCTTGGTTCTGCTCCCATATATCTGGAGTAAGCTCCGTTTTGCTCCCATATCTCTGGAGTAAGCTCGGTTCTGCTCTCATATCTCTGGAGTAATCCCCGTTCTGCTCCCATATCTCTGAAGTAAGCTCGGTTCTGCTCCCATATCTCTGAAGTAAGCTCGGTTCTGCTCCCATATATCTGGAGTAAGCTTAATTCTGCTCCCATATCTATGCAGCAAGCTCCTTAAGGTACCGTTACACTAAACGACTTACCAACGATCTGGACCAGCGATACGACCTGGCCGTGATCATTGTTAAGTCGTTGTGTTGTCACTGGGGAGCTGTCACACAGACAGCTCTCTCCAGCGACCAACGATCAGGGGAACGACTTCGGCATTGTTGAAACTGTTTTCAACGATGCCGAAGTCCCCGGGTAACCAGGGTAAACATCGGGTTACTAAGCGCAGGGCCGCGCTTAGTAACCCGATATATACCCTGGTTACCATTGTAAAAGTAAAAAAAAAACAGTACATACTCACATTCCGATGTCTGTCATGTCCCCCGCTGTCAGCTTCTCGCACTGACTGTGTCAGCGCCGGCCGTAAAGCAGAGCAGAGCGGTGACGTCACCGCTGTGTTCTGCTTTACAGCCGGCGCTGACAGTCAGTGCAGGGAAGCTGACAGCGGGGGATGTGACAGACATCGGAATGTGAGTATGTACTGTTTTTTTTGCTTTTACAATGGTAACCAGGGTAAATATCGGGTTACTAAGCGCGGCCCTGCACTTAGTAACCAGATATTTACCCTGGTTACAAGTGAACACATCGCTGGATCTGCGTCACACACGCCGATCCAACGATGACAGCGGGTGATCAGCGACCAAAAAAAGGTCCTGATTAGTGTTGAGCGATACCGTCCGATACTTGAAAGTATCGGTATCGGATAGTATCGGCCGATACCCGAAAAATATCGGATATCGCCGATACCGATATCCGATACCAATACAAGTCAATGGGACATCAAGTATCGGAAGGTATCCTCATGGATCCCAGGGTCTGAAGGAGAGGAAACTCTCCTTCAGGCCCTGGGATCCATATTAAAGTGTAAAATAAAGAATTAAAATAAAAAATATTGTTATATTCACCTCTCCGGCGGCCCCTGGACATCAGCGGGAGGATCCGGCGTCCGGCACGGCTTCTTTCTTCAAAATGCGCGCCTTCAGGACCTGTGGAATGACGTCCCGGCTTCTGATTGGTCGCGTGCCGCCCATGTGACCGCCACGCGACCAATCAGAAGCCGCGACGTCATTCCTCAGGTCCTAGAAGGCGCTCATTCTAGGACTTTAGCTGAGGAATGACGTCGCGGCTTCTGATTGGTCGCGTGGCGGTCACATGGGCGGCACGCGACCAATCAGAAGCCGGGACGTCATTCCACAGGTCCTGAAGGCGCGCATTTTGAAGAAAGAAGCCGTGCCGGACGCCGGATCCTCCCGCTGATGTCCAGGGGCCGCCGGAGAGGTGAATATAACAATATTTTTTATTTTAATTCTTTATTTTACACTTCCGATACCGATACCCGATATCACAAAAATATCGGATCTCGGTATCGGAATTCCGATACCGCAAGTATCGGCCGATACCCGATACTTGCGGTATCGGAATGCTCAACACTAGTCCTGATCATTCCCCAACGACCAACGATCTCCCAGCAGGGGCCTGATCGTTGGTAGTTGTCACACATAACGAGATCGTTAGCGGGATCGTTGCTACGTCACAAAAAGCGTGACGTTGTATCGATATCATTAACAAAATCGTTATGTGTGAAGGTACCTTTACTGTTCCCATATCTACTTACCAGCCTGTTTTCAAAGCCTGTTATCTCTGCTGCTTTAATGCAATGGCCAGAGATAAGCAGGGAAAAGGAGGGCCACCGCATCTTTAGGGCCACTGCCTTGTGATTGCCCCCCAGGCTGAAAAGTGCCTACAGTTATAGCTTTTAGAATTTTTAGAATATGCTGATCATTTTTTCTGTAAGCTGTTTTTTTTTCACTTTTTAAGTATAATTATCACATATGGTGAACATAATTGCTGTGTTTTGGTTACTTTGCCTCTCAAAAAAAATGGGATAAAAGGAGATCAGAAAGACATATGTTCCCCAAAATGTTACTGTTAGGCCGGGGTCAGACCTAACGTATAAAAGTACAGTCCGTTTTCTACGGCCGAGATACGCAGAAAAGATTGGAGAAATACCTCGGCCCTTGGTCTAAATGCAAGTGTTCCATAGACACAGGAGCAGCAAGCAGCCAGAAGTGAGTCACCCGTAGCACCCATGGGAACGCCTGCCAACCTTACATATAGTGAAGATTAGCGAGACTGAGACATGGAGGCCAACTAGAGGTCAATTCCCTAGAGTGGTGGAAGATAATTCCATAGTGTCAGCCAGGGCCGGACTGGGACTAAAATTCAGCCCTGGCATTTGAAGTCACACAGGCCCACTTGTCACATGATGACTGTATAATATCTTTGTACACTTGTAGGTTACAAGAAGTGAGGGGAGTGTAACACGACTATATAACATATAATTACAGCTGTATCCAGCATTACAGCTCAGCCCCCATAGAATGTAATGCAGACAGTCCCCATAGAATGTAATGCAGCACAGCCCCATAGAATGTAATGCAGCACAGCCCCCATAGAATGTAATGCAGCACAGCCCCCATAGAGTGTAATGCAGCACAGCCCCATAGAATGTAATGCAGCCAGCCCCATAAAATGCAATGCAGCCAGCCCCCATAGAATGTAATACAGCACAGCTCCCATAGAATGTAATACAGCACAGCTCTCATAGAATGTAATGCAGCCAGCCCCCATAGAATGTAATGCAGCACAGCCCCATAGAATGCAATGCAGCACAGCCCCCATAGAATGTAATGCAGCCAGTCACCATAGAATGTAATGCAGCCAGCCCCCATAGAATGTAATGCAGCCAGTCCCCATAGAATGTAATGCAGCCAGCCCCCATATAATGTAATGCAGCCAGCCCCATAGAATGTAATGCAGCCAGTCCCCATAGAATGTAATGCAGCCAGTCCCCATAGAATGTAATGCAGCACAGCCCCATAGAATGTAATGCAGCCCAGTCCCATAGAATGTAATGCAGCCAGCCCCCATAGAATGAAATGCAGCACAGGCTCCATAGAATGTAATGCAGCACAGCCCCCATAGAATGTAATGCAGCACATCCCCATAGAATGTAATGTAGCCAGTCCCCATAGAATGTAATGCAGCCAGCCCCCATAGAATGTAATGCAGCCAGCCCCATAGAATGTAATGCAGCCAGCCCCCTAGAATGTAATGCAGCACAGCCCCATAGAATGTAATGTAGCCAGTCCCCATAGAATGTAATGCAGCCAGCCCCCATAGAATGTAATGCAGCCAGCCCCCTAGAATGTAATGCAGCACAGCCCCATAGAATGTAATGCAGCCAGTCCCCATAGAATGTAATGCAGCCAGCCCCCATAGAATGTAATGCAGCCAGCCCCATGGAATGTAATGCAGCCAGTCTCCATAGAATGTAATGCAGGACAGCCCCCATAGAATGTAATGCAGCCAGTCCCCATAGAATGTAATGCAGCCAGTCCCCATAGAATGTAATGCAGCCAGCCCCCATAGAATGTAATTCAGCACAGCCCCATAGAATGTAATGCAGCACAGCCCCCATAGAATGTAATGTAGCCAGCCCCCATAGAATGTAATGCAGCCAGCCCCCATAGAATGTAATGCAGCACAGCCCCCATAGAATGTAATACAGCACAGCCCCCATAGAATGTAATGCAGCACAGACCCCACAGAATGTAATGCAGCACAGCCCCATAGAATGTAATACAGCACAGCCCCATAGACTGTAATGCAGCACAGCCACATAGAATGTAATGCAACCAGCCCCCATAGAATGTAATGCAGCACAGCCACCATACAATATAATGCAGCGCTGCCCAGCCCCATAGAATGTAATGCAGCCATGCCATGTAATAATAAAAAAAAAAAAACACTGACTCTACTCACCTTTCCTCTTGCCCCGCGCTGCTCCTGGCTCTGGTCTCAGAAGCTGCAGTCTACCCGTCCGGTCACACAGCGGGTGCGCGATGATATGACGTCATCGCGCACCCGCAGTGTAAGCGGCAAACAGAGCGGGGAATGATGGGAGAGGGAGCGACAGCAGACGCTCTCTCCCCATCATTGCATTCAACTGTACTGGCGTCTATGATGCCAGTATAGTTGAATGCGGGGCCGGGAGTGTGCCGACAGCGGCACACTCGAGCGGCCCACTACTGCCATCGGCCCTTCTGGCATTTGCCAGAACTGCCTGTTGGCCAGTCCGGCCCTGGTGTCAGCATTGGACACCAGCCCTAGACGCTAGAGGGACTCACTGCAATGCACTCCTCATATGCATCCCGTTCTCAGTATCTGCTACCATTGGTTGTCTGTGTTTTGGAGCTTTGGTCATCTGAACATGTCTTATTGCACCATCGCTGGCAGTTAACCTTTTGGGCTGTGTCACTAGTAAACATTCACCTGGTTCATCAGACTTCTGAATCTCCTGTATCCCTCCATATCAACACTAGAAAGGGAACAGTAGTTGCTTACGTTAACCCTCGCACTGTAGTTAACAACCTCTAGTGCCTCATTGTAGTGCTCTAGAGCACCAAGCATGGCCACCACCCACCACGTGACAGCAAGAAGGATCCGACCCATGACCAGTGTATTGGGTCCCCTGCACTCCAGTTGTTACAAATAGTGGTCACATCAAATATTTATTTTTTTTAGCTTCTGCTTTGTTCATTCAATTTTACATGTTGTTCATTGATAAAATAAAGGATTAGCACTGCAATCTTTGATAGCATTCTTAGGCCTCTTTCACTCATCCCTGTCTCCGACACGTGTGGTGACAGTTTTCACACGTACTGGAGACACTGATACACATAAACCCATTCAAATGAATAGGTCTGTGCACATGTCAGTGTGTTTTGACAGACCGTGTGTCCATGTGCCCCACACATAGACATGTTCATTTTTTTACTGTGAGCACGGAGTGTAAAACATCTCGCACACCTGCACATGGAGAGCACAAATTGATGTCATCCGTGTGACAGTAAGCGCTGTTCCCCGGCAGCAGGTGCTGAAGATGGCTCTCATCATTCTCCCCTGCTCTGCCGGCGATCAGCGCGAGCAGAGGAGAATGATGAGAGTTATATTAAAGTCAGAACGATGACAGCAGGTGGGGGCTTTTGGGACTCTTACTCCCATCATCCGACACCTGCTGCTGCTAATAACAGTGACAGCAGGAGCTGATGGAGCACCCCCAGACACAGGGCCACAAGTCACTCAGTACCGGTCCCTTCTCCTTCTGTTCGGCGGTTGTCACGGTGGCTGGACCCGGTCGTGACCCTGCTAAGGGGCGTCCAATGGAAATGGTAGTACAGTCTGTCAGTAGTTTGTGACGCCACCTGTAGTGTTCGGTCAGGGTGACCGACACTGCTGTGGGGTCCGCTGGGGTGATGGAATGGCAGCTGGATGGTATACCTTCCCACAGGTGAAGTATGTCCCCAGGGCTTCCCAGTAAGGTGGATGGTGATGGTGTGAGGTGCAGGCAATAACGAGGACACAGGGTTGCAGTCTCTTTACCTTTTACTGAAGGCTTCAGTACACTCAGTCCAGAGCACGTTCAACCGGGCTATCAGAGACCAGCCGGTCCGATGGGCACATCCAGAGTTTCCCTAGCAGATGGAAATCGATGCCTACCAATAGCGCCTGTGTGTTGTAGTCCTACACAACTGCTGTTCACTTTCGTTTGTTCTCTACAGCTCTCTCTCTCTCTCTCTCTCTTGTTCTTTGGTTCCAGATGTTGCTAGTTTCTAACATCCCCCAGATAAAGTATGGCTAGGACGCCACCCGTTTGACGGGAAGGCTTGGAGGTCTTCCGGGACCCTAGAGACGCCCCTCTCCCAATGTTGCCCCCTATGTCTTCGTAGGTGTAAAAGGTAGACAGCCAACCTATAATCAACTGTCCAGCGGAATTTGAAGTAAGGCCTGAAGTCAGTTACTCCTACGGTGATCCAGCCACCGACTACGCGCCTCAGTAAGCTGTTGCCTTCCTCTCTCGGCACGACTCTTACTGGCTCTCCTTTGTGCTGATCTCGTTTACACTGTTTCACAATATTCTTCCCCTCTTGTCTCTTCCTTAGGATACCGCCGCAAGGTGTGCAGGCGCGGTTCCATTACGTTCTGTTCTGTCGCTAGGCACCTGCCAGGTTCCCACGCCTGACAGGGACCCCCCTGTGTCTTCTCCCTGCAACACCCCCTGCCATGGGATGTTGCCTGGTTCCAACCCAGTCAGCTTCTGACTAACTTCCTCCCCAGCCCCTAGTTTTACCAGTGTGAGGAGTGGCCCAATAAATAAAGCCTTTTGCTCCCCCTAGTGGCCGGAGTGTGAAGTGTAATGTGTTCTGGTGATACCTGGTCAGGAGAACTCTTTAGTGCCATCGGACGTACCGCTACTCGCCTTGGGGCCATACTGCAACGACCAGGTCTCTGGGGTGCTGCACTGATGATAGGGCTATTTCTCAGCCGCCACCTGCGATATAATGAAATAAATGAATTAAAAACCCGATGTGGGTTCCCCCCTATTTTCTTGAACCAACCAGGGAAAATTCACAGCTGGGGGCTGCAACCCTCAGCTGTCAGCTTCAGCAAGGTTGGTTATCATGAATAGAGGGGTCCCCACGCTGTTTTTTTAATTATTTAAATAAATAAGTAAAAAAAGGCATTGTGGCCCCCCATTTTTGACAATCAGCCTTGCTGGTCACAGCTGGGGGCTGGTATTCTCATGCTGGTAAGGGGCCACTGATATACTCCCCCCAGCCTAAAACAGCAGCCCGCAGCTGTGAGTTTTACCTGGCTGGTTCAAGAAAATAGGGGGAACCCACGCCGGGTTTTTCATTCATTTATTTCATAATATCGCAGGTGGCAGCTGAGGAATAGCCAAATCATCCGCTCCTGCTGTCACTTTTATTAGCGGCAGCAGGTGTTGGATGATGGGACTAAGAGTTCCAAAAGCTCCCATATGCTGTCATTGTTCTGACTTTAATATAACACTCATCATTCTCTTCTACTCACGCCGATCACCAGCAGAACAAGGGAGAATGATGACAGCCGTCTTCAGCACCCGCCACCGGGGAACAGTGCTTACTGTAGCTCTACTTCCACGGTGGTCGTCCATGTGGTACTGATGCGGCAAACAGGTGGCACACGGTTGCTAATCATGTGCCACAAGTATTACACACACAGACACGGATATCTCTAGTACCGGAAATATCAGGATATGTGAAAGAGGCCTTAATGTGCAAATCAATTTTTCCAAATCTGCCTAAGGGCAGTTTCACACGTCCAGACAATTTCGGTACCAGAAAACACAGTACCGGATTTATCCGTGTCAGTGTGCTCACGTGGTACATCCATGTGTTATCCGTGTGATGTCCGTGTTTCACGTCCGTGTGCTGTCTGTGTGTAAACATATCACAATCAAAGGTTTCTATGTCCTAGAGAAGGGTAATGCATCAATTAAAGGGTTAGAAATGTGAAATGTGTGAGCCATTACTGATTAGGGAGCCATTACTGATTAGGGATTATAACCGACCCAATGGTTGTGGTTGGAATGGATTGTGTCACGTCACGTTGGGGTTTGGGCAACATATGCTTGTTGAGGAGTGACGGTGGAAACAAAGGCTATGAGTTCACCCTATACTTTTGCTAAGTGGGAGTTATGGCCATTTTGACAAATTGTATTATGAACTTTGCAAATACCCTTTGAAGTTTTTAGCTTTTTGTCATCTCTCCATTAGCGAATTTGACAACATACTTGAGTATTTGTGTCCTGATCTTCTCAGAGAAGACACCTGTATGCGACTAAGCATTTCTCCTGAGGAACGTTTGCTAGTAACCTTGAGGTAAATTTGCAAAATATAGATTATTTGTGTATTAAGCAAATTGTCTCTTCAGAGAGGAAGAGGACTAGAACTCTAGTGCCACCTATTGGAAGTAGCAATCCTAACAGTCAATGTCGACTCTTTAACGAGCCTTGTTACATGACTTAGGATAGTAGCCAAACCAGAATCTCAATTTGCAGACACTGTGTTTCGGGGTACTGCCCCTCGATTGTGTATTAAGAAAGAGTGTAAGGCTTGATTTCACTATGATAAGCTGAGAACATTATTTTTAATGTCATACAGTACATGTCTTTGGTTACTATAGTCCTCTAACCAAAGGCCTCCATACACTTTATGTTTTCTAATACGTACCCAAAAATAGTAGACCCCTCACACAAACTCCTAACCTGCACAATTTGTGAGATGTAGATTATAACTGACACCTGTGTGCTTCCTTCATGGGTGTGGTTGCTATTTTTGGAAACATGTATATTAGTTTTATAGGTGCTGTATTTGTTCATTTGCCAGCATATTATGTACTTTGTGTTGATCAGTTTACACCTAAACTATGGTTTGGATAACAGATTCCTGGCTACTACCAATTCATATTCTTCACTCCACTTTGAGTTCCTCCTTGGAACGTCAACCATATTCGGGATTTTATGCTCAACCTGTAATCTTATTTGGGACAAGCAGAAGAGATGCTTCATGCCTCAGCCAACCACACAAGACTGGCTGAGGATTGCCCAGGGGTTCATGGAAGCCACAGAGTTCCCAAATTGCATTGGTGCCCAGGATGGTAAACACATTCATGTAAAGAAGCCGCCAAACTCTGGCTCGTGGTACTTTAATTACAAGAAATATTTTTTCTGTAGTGCTGCTGGCTGTAGCTGACAACAACTACTGTACTGCTTTGTAATTTCTGACATTGGGGCATATGGGAGTGCCTCTGATGCTCGCATCTTTAGATCTTCAAGATTGGCTTGGTGACTTGCTGAGACAAATTTACATATTCCCCATCCATGTGTGCTTCCAGGAGCCTCGGGCCCACCTGCACAATTTATAATGGTTGCTGATGAGGGTTTTGCGCTATCAAGGCATGTTCTGCTACGATTTCCACGTCGAGGTTTGGACACCCATAGGCGCATTTTTAATCTTCCTTTGATGAAAGCCCGTAGATTACTTGAGTGTGCTTTTAGGATTTTCACTTCTAAATGGCATATCTTTGACACACAACTTCAGATGCATCCAAACAATGTCCAAGCAGTCCTAAAGGCAGCCGTCATTCTGCATAATTTTTGTAAGAAACATACTTGGAGGATGTTGAGGATGTGAGAGTGCTTAATGTGCCATTACCAGAGGACCACCAGCATGCTCCCCGATTGGCTCAGTCTGGCCTTGTAGTCAGGAATATTTTTGCAGATTATTTTTTGATACCAGAGGGTAGTGTGCCATGGCAAATGGATGTGCCCAACTAATGTTACCATGGCATATGTATTCAATAACCAAGGTTATGGTATATTTTTAGTTCTAAATTTGGTTATTTTTTGGATTATTTGGCTAGGGACTCGCAAGACAATGAGGACCCTTGATGTGGGTTGCGAGCTTACGTGATCTGGGTAATTGATACATGCCCTACTCAAAGGCTTTTTGTTCCCCATAGCAAATAACATACCTCATTATAACGTGTTTATTTTGTGAATGCAAAATATTACATATGTTCAAGTATGTATTTGTTACGTCAATGTTTGGCTATCATAAAATAACTAAGAGTGTGACACCTCTGGATTATCTTGATCACACATACTGACCTCGAAGCATCACATTTTTTTTTACATTTCCCCACGGTCCACATTTCAGTGCAGTTGAGGCTGTTAGGGGCCGCAGCTTCAATGACGTCAACACTAGTAACTGAATGTGCACGTGCCACCAGCATCTCCTCATTTCCCAGTATTTACCTCCTGGGACAGTCGCATCTTTGCACCATCCAGGTAGGAAACTGTATGCCCAAGATATGGATTACTGCAGGAAGATAACGGCGGACAGGTATAGTATATCGTTGAATTTTTTTTACAGTATGTAATTGAGGACATATATTCAACATATCTCGATAAGAATAATATAAATTTTCAAAAAACAACCCAAATGAAAAATTAACCAAGGATTATTATTTTAGATACAAAACATGTATTCAGCATATTGTGGTTAAATAAAAAGAAGCTATAATATATTGCTCGCTTCCTTACAAGTCTGGCAAATCAACATTACTAGAGAAAGATTCGTTGGTGGTATTTTCATCACTTCCACATTCTGTGCTGGATGAGTGTGTGGCCATTTGCCCTGTATGCATTGGGGGCTGGAGTGTGGGTGTTTGACTAGGAGTGGATGTCAACATTGAAGTGGTAACAGATGGAGATGGTGGATAAGTTTGTGTTTGAAAAGAGTCACCCAAAAAGGGTTGGGGAACAGTTTGGTGATGATGTGAACTAGTTTCTGAGTCACCTAGCTGGCTGAGATATGATTGTGTAATATTATCACCTCTTTGCAGATGGGTTTGCGGACCAAAGTGGCTCACCACAGGTGGCTGCTGCCTTGAAGGCAGAGTTTAGGGCTGTGGATGACAGAAAGGACGACCACTACTATCCCCCAAAGACATGATGGAAGAGATGTTTCCATATTGTTGGCTGTAGATACTGCTAGGAGCAGACATTTGGCTGTAAGCAGAGGCTGGAGGAACACACGAAGGCGCAGACCTTTGCACATAATGATGGCTGGAGCCAGGGGCAAGAGGAGCCAAAAAAGACTTGACATTTGGCCATGAGGATGTCTTGAGGCAGTAGCTTGAGGTCCATAAAATGAACTAGACAATTGTTGATACGGATATTTGGAGGTAGGAGGTGGAGGCACAGAAGAGGGTGCAGGCATGTGCTGATATTGTTGTGTTGGTGGTATAGGTTCAGACCCTGAAGATAGCATACCAACATTTTGACTATGTGTGATGTTCTGATCTGATGGCAACTGTATTTGATGTTGGCCTGATTGCCATTGTTCAATTGACACTAGAACCTGGTTTGGTTCCTGCTCTCCCCGACTTGCATCAAGGAGGGTCAATATTGCAGCCTGAACCCGTTCCTGCAGGTCTTTGGGAACTTTTGCTAGCAGGGAGAGAGGGACCGAAAAAACCTTTCAACAGAATTTTCAGGTGTCACAGAATTCATGATGGCTAAAACTTGCGCATCAATTAGCTCAGGCAACATACGTGGGTTGTTATGTCGCCTGGTTCATCTATCTCAGACAATGTGTGCAAGATAGCGAGGTAGATTTGATGTTGCTGATGCCTGTGGTGCTGGGGCTGCTGCTTGGGATGTTGTTGGTCCCGGTTGTTGGGTGCTTCCCTGTCCAGCATCAGTGGAGGGTTCATCAGCATTAGACATCTGTTCAGCTTGTGTTGGTGGAGTCGGGTCAGCTGGGGGTTCAGTTTCCAATGCAGAGGTACATGCCGTTGATCTGGCTGGTGTTGGCTAATCATCAGAGTCCTCCAGGTTATCATCAGTCCTAGGAGAAAACACATAGTCCCATGAATTTTTATTTTTCAGAAAACTTTACACCACCAAAATAGTAAAAATTGTGTTGGTGACAACATATGAAGTTATGTATAGAGCATGGTTCTTTTTTCTACATTTACATATACATGTGTGTGTGTATGCCTTAAATAAAATTTTAACATTTAGATACCATACGTATTGTTCAACGAATGTATGTCCATTTCTTTATTATTATCTAAATTTACTTTTAGAAAAATACAGTGTTGTAATGATAATATGTTAGGCAAAACATACTGAGTCACTTACGGATTAAGCTCCATGATTGGGCGTAGAAAGGCTAAGTTGCGGTTGTACACATATGGCTTATTTCTTGAAACTCCTGATGTGGAGGGGATTAAATTCCCGCTGATACTGGTCCCTCGCTGAGCGCCATCGCCGTTTAACCAAATCCACTGTAGAGAAAGTGTGAAAACACAAAATAAGTCACATAAATTAAAAATGTAGAAGCTTATTTAAACAAGAACACAATAACTTAAGCTATGTTACATTTCCAAAATTGTTTTGTAAGGATCATGATGCCTGGTCACAACAAATGTAAGAATCCACCTTTTTGTGATTGCCATTAACACTAAGAAGTGTGTGGCCACTTTAAGCCATGTTGTGAGACAACAATTTCATATCTTGACACCATGACAAGTTTTCAAATCACATTCTAACAACACAGCCTTCGGCACTGAAAAACACAAACATTCCCACAATTAACAATGCCCAGCAGCCATATGCAAGGCCTTGCCTTGTGTGAAAAATCTTTTGTGGTGTTAATAATGAAGTCTAAACATTGGATTTAGCACAGTCAGACAACCAATAGTGTTGTGGCCAGCCAAAAATGTGAAACACATACACTCCAAGGAGCTACTATTTTTTAATAATGTGTGTATGGCGGATTTATCATATCAAGGAGCTCATGATGATCCTTACTTGTTAAAAATTTCTCCATTTAAAATGTTTAAGTATACTAATGTCAGACACACTTTCAGACACACTTTAACTTTTGTAAAATATTACATCAGTGATTTACAATTTTAAAAAATATTATAGCATAGTTAGGCCTGCGACCAACTATTGTGAGACATCTGTAGAGCTATGCTTGAATACAGTACAGACTTGAAAATATAATATACCACTTTTGTTACGCCATGGAATCTTTTAACAAATATTTATTTTGTCCACATGGCTGAAAATAACCCCATGAATTAGGTTTTTATATTTTTGGGGCTAAAAAAAATGGTAAAAAGGTTGTAAATACATAAAGCTACAGAACCGCAATCATATTATGTCACAAACACATACTGCATGGTTTTGCCCGTTTGGAACAAGCATGGTTCATGACTAATTATGATATTTAAGAGAGGGATCATACTATAATATATTAGTCATAAGCTCAATTATATATGATAATGGCCTTGTACATGCAAAGTTGAAAAACAATAAACATGTGTGTGTTGGTTAGCCATGCAACATGAGAAATATAAAGCACAATGTCAATTATTTGCATATGTAAAAAATTATTACAGCATTCTTTTTAAAAAGGAACATCAATGGGGTAACTTACCAAACTTTGCCTGTTTTGCTGGTGAATATGTGGCCTAAACAGGTCTTGGGTACAGCTGCTCAGCTACAGCAAACCAACCACGTTCGACCTCCAGCATGTCTTGGTATCCTTCGGATCGTGTGTCTCAAAATGCAGGATGTTGCTCCACTTTCTGTGTCCACACGGGGGGCGATAATATAGTCCAAAATCACTACAGTTGAAAGATCCCACCACTGTGATAACTCTCCAACTTCACTTCACAGCTAAAACTGCTGTCTAGACTTTTCAAAAGTTTGGCCCAAGTAATGTCTAGACACCTGTCTATGATTGATATAATTGGTATGAATGTTAACTCTATAAGTTTAAAAATGCACACGGATCGCACACGGACTGCAACCGGAAGCCATCCATGTGTGGTACGTGTTTACACACACCCATTGACTTGTATGGGTCCATGTGATCCGTGCAGTCAACAAAAAATGGACATGTCTAAGTGTTTTGCACACGTATACATGGTCAGTGAAAACTCGCTGACATCTGCAGAGACCCATTCTTTTGGATGGGTCTACGTGTGTACGTGTCTCTTGTATGTGAGAAAACTGTCACTTCAAGTACCCTAAAACTGCACTGTCCACATAAAATGTCCAGAGCACATAATGGACAGTGGGGTGTGGCATACATCTGGGAAGTACTGTATGTGTTGGCATATTTTTTTTAATACGTTGAAAAGCATAAATGACTATACTTTTATCATGTGCTTTACACTGTAAATCAATGGGAGATATTTGCAGTTAAGCCTTAGTAGTTACGAGCAGTGAATTTATTTTACTATCCCTGAGGGGTATTTTAAGGTTTAGATAAGAGATCCCTTATACCTCATCGCCCAGTTTAACATTCAGCGAAAAGTGGTAACTAGGGTTGAGCGACCTTTACTTTTTTAGGGTCGAGTCAGGTTTCGCGAAACCCGACTATCTCTAAAGTCGAGTCGAGTGAAATCGGCCGATTATTGCAAAAAGTCGGGGATCGGCCGAAACATGAAACCCAATGCAAAGTCTCTCTCTCTCTCTCTCTCTCTCGTCCCTGAACAGAAAAGCTGGTGTTACACATTTCAAATCGCTACAGCGCACAAGCGACAAGATGACGGTAGGTGTCCACGCCCCTAAGACCTATGTCATCACTCTGCCCACGCTCCTTCATTGGCTGAAAAAATGGCACCAAGCGCGTCATACGAAACGCGACTTTGGCGCAAAAGTCACGTACCGCATGGCCGACCCCACACAGGGATCGGGTCGGGTTTCATGAAACCCGACTTTGCCAAAAGTCGGCGACTTTTAAAAATGAACGATCCGTTTCGCTCAACCCTAGTGGTAACGACATGGGGTAACTGACTTTTTTGGGTTTTGTTTCTGACATTTACACAATAAACTGTGTCATTGCAATCACCTGAAAACCACACAAAATACATGCAGATTGACCTGCTACCGAGAATATTTCACCCCTTCACGCATGGCCATTTTCCATTGTTTTCCTGTTTGATTTTTCCTCCCTTTCTTCCAAGAGACATAACTTTTTTATTTTTCTGTCAATGTAGCTGTATGGGGGCTTGTTTTTTGTGGGAAGAGTTGTACTTTTGACTAACACTACTCATTCAACCAAATAGTTTACTAGAAACGATAAAAAAAATTAAAAGTGCTTTGCAATTGCAAAAAAAAGTGCAATTTTAAATTTTTTTTTATTATTTACCATGCTCACTATATTATAAAACTGACCCTGGAATATGATTCTCCAGGTCAGAACAAGTATGCAGATAAAAAACATGTATTTTTTTATTATTTATATGGTAAAAAAGTTATACATTTGTAAGAAAAATGTTTTTGTTTTTGTCTCCATTTTCCGAGACCGGTAACATTTTCATTTTTCGGGATAGGGGGCTTAGTTAGGGCTTATCTTTTGCTGCTCGAGGTGTCGTTTTTACAGATACCATTTGAGCATAGATATGATGTTTTGATTGCCTCTTATTGCATTTTATAGCAAGGCTGCAACGACCAAAAAGCATAATTCTGCCACTTTTTTTTTTGTTATGCCATTTACTGATCGGATTCATTTATTTTATATTTTGATAGATCTGACTTTTACTAACACAGTGATACCAAATGTGTATATTTTTTAATTGTTTTCTGCTTAATGGGTCAAAAGGGGGGTTATTTGAACTTTTGTGTTTTTTTATTTTTTCACTTTTCACTGGATTTAACAATCCCCTTACGGTACTTGAAGCAGCAATAATCCAATCGCTCGTGCTATTTATTGTGAAAATCACAATCTCATATGAATGCCAGCCACGGGCTGGCTTTCATAAGAGTATCGTAATAACAGGCATGGGGGTCTTCAGCAGACCCTCGACTGTCATGATAACCCATCGGTGCCTGCGATCATGTCACAGATGCGCTGATGGGATTGTGGAACAACACACGCCCCTGTTAACTCGTGTTAAATGCCACTGTCAGAGATTGACAGCAGGATTTAACAGGTTAACAGTCACAAGCTGATCTCTACTCTACTTGTGGTTGTTTGACATACTTGACACCAATTAAATCAGATTAATCCAGATTTTCCCATACTAATGATAGAAAATGACAGTTGGTGCTTATAAAGGTCTATGGACAACTGCACATGTTATTTCAGGAGAACCTGCAGTAAAATTTCTCTCTCTGCCTTTAGTTCCTCCATCCCACTGCTCTCTCCATAGAGTTATATAAGCACCAACTGTCAACTCCTATCTCAGAAATGTGAAAATCTGTCTTCACTGAAGACAGATTTTACAGAATTTACCACTAACTTGAGAGTGAAAGATCTATCCAGAAGGTGAACAAGGCAGATCTTGCCTTGCGCAGGTGTGTACTACGGAGGACAGATAATGAACTTCAATCCAATATTGCAGCCAGCATGCAGCCAGCGGGTAAGGAAAGGGTGAATCAAAAACCCAAAAACCCCGCCTCTATGGCTGAAGATTGTTCCCTCCAAATTCAGGTGACAGTGTCCCTTTAAGATTGAAAGCTCAAAGATGGGACACCTACGCAACATGAAGAAGACAAAGATATTGACTACTGCCAATTGTGATCAGGACACATTTGAGATGGATGAAAGTTGTAAAGGACTTCGACCTACTCCAATCGATGATAACCTAAGATGTAGCAACAACACCGGAAATCAATAGGAGAATAGCTATTGGCATATTAACAATGAAGTCACTGGACAAGGTTAAAACTCAAGGAAAATTTCACATGAGACAAAGACATGGCTTGAGCATAGTTTGGTCTTTTCTGTTGCAACATACAAATGCAAAATCTGGAAAATAAACAAACGACAGAAGATGAATCAAGGCCTTCAAATATGGTGCTGGAAAAGGATGTTATCAATACCATGGTTGGCAAGTAGAACAAACAAATCAAGCTTGACACAAATCAAGCCAAACATATCACTCGAAGCAAGGATCACCACGCTACGACTTGCCTACTTTGGACACTTCATACGAAGAGAGCAATCACTGAAGAAGGACATCATGGTCAGAAGAATTAAAAAAACAAGGCAAAGAGGAAGAACAGCAACCCAATGACTTGGTACTATCAAGATAATGGCAAAAAAGTGCCTGGTCAACCTCTCTAGGTTTGCACAAGATCAATCTTCCAACAGATCATTCATCCATCAAGTTGCCATGGATCAAGATCAAGCTAAAGGCCGTTGAAAAAAAAATGTTCTAGTAAACCCATTTAAACTCACTCCAATGCTGGCTTTTTGTTCAGTTTTTTATTTGTGTCGTATTGTAAATTACATTGAAAATAACAACAAAAAACAGCACAAATAGACCTGACTCCAAAATCAAGTTTTCAAGATAATTATTTTCAGAATAATTTTATTCAATAGTGTATATACATTAAAGCAAGGTGAAGCAGAACAATTTGTGACAAATATAATAATAACATTTTAACCTGTCCCGGGTCTTTGTCAAAGGTTGCAGAATATCTGAATCACATAAATATGGAGTTTGAAGGCATACACTTGTATGGTTGCGTGCTGGATGTAGTCCGTGTAGCTAGGGAGCAGTGTATAGTAAAGCAGGCGTATTTCGCAAAAACCAAGGATGTGTTGAAACGTTAATAATTTTGTCGCCTATTGTTCTGATGCACCTCACTTTAACGTCTTTACGCTATTGGATAAAATTAATCTGAAAATAATCATCTTGCAAAATTGATTTGTGAAAGTGTGGTGGACTTTGCTTCTTTGACGTTTGGGGACTACAACCCAGTCCTCCAGCACCTTGCCTTCTTTTTTGAGTGCAGGCCATTTTTCTTTATTGATTTAACCCCTTGTGAACACAGCCAGTTTTGATTTTCATGACAAACCATTTTTTTACCATTTTAATTTTTTGTGGTGGCAGCATATTTTTAGCTACAGTAAGTAGTATAACTACTCTTCAAGATTGAAATTGCAACACCATGAAGGAAAAGACATGGAGTCAAGGAAATTACAGGATCGATTGTCATGTTAGTGTGCCGCCCCAGGGTCCTGGGCCTCACAGTAGCATTGCTTTCCTCATGGGGGGGAGTGATGTTACGTTTGGAAGCGATGAAAGACAACCCTCACCAGGTAATCACAATGCACACAACATGTTCACACTCCAGGCCACAAGGGGGAGCTTTTGATCCTATTTACTAGGTGACTCCCCTATATATATTGTGGTTTGGAGGGAAAGAGAGGTCAGATTGTCAGAGAGACAGAAGAGAGCAGACGGACCTAGAGGGTCAGAACGTCTGAAGGGGCCGTGTGGTCTGAAGCACCATAGCTCCTGGAAAGAGACACAGAAAGCCGAACGTTGTTCAGTGAGCATGCAGGAGAGTGAAGCACAGGAGAGGAAATACCAGGGGAGACCAGCTAGGAGCAGGCTGCTTCCCTCTGAGGCACAGATAACCGGTAGCCGGGACAACGATGATTGTAAGGAACTCCATGACTTACATGAGAGACCAGCAGGACAGCTGAACTCTAAGTTACCTGTCCACCTTAATACCCAGGAGGCACGGTGACACCCTTAGAGGCTGGGGCGTGCTAGAGTCCCTATAAACCGCCTCAAGTCACCAGTCATACGGGTTATGTCCTATCCTAAATGGGGGACAGAGATAAGAACTGTGAGGACCTTATGTGAGGCCATAGGCAGTAAAGAACTACAATACCACAGTGCTACAGGAAGGCTTTTACCTTTACCTGGAAAGGGGGACTCTGGATTCGCTTCCAAACCAGCTGGACCCTGCCTGCCCTGTGATCTGGTGCCCTGGACTGTGGCTGCCACGGACTTCAGCAAACAAGGTAAAGAGACTGCAAACCTGTGTTCTTTACTGCACCTTCCACAATCTTCCATCTACACATTTGGAGCCCTGGGGATACACTTCACCTGTGGGAAGTTATACCATCTAGCTGACATCACCCCAGAGGACCCCTTAAAGCAGCGTCAGTCCTCACTGACCAAATACCACAGGTGGCGTCATGAACATAAACTTTATTCCCTTTAAAGACCTTTCCCTTTTACATGGGCGCCCTGGGACACGGACCGGGTCGCCACCGTGACATTCCCCTGTGAACTCAGGACCCGGTACCGAGTACCCCACGGCCCTGGCGGGGTGACTCTTCTGTGATATGTAAATGATGAAAAAGTGGAGGCAAAATTTTGAAAACATCGCTAAAGAAATACACACACTTGCATGCAATAGCATGCTATAAATGAGGGTATTAATCATTAAGTGAGAAATGTGCTGCCATGCAGAATACATTTAGGTACACAAATCATTACAATCTGCTTTGCTATTACTGTCCAATGATGTCCAAGACATGCTTTATGCAGATCTCTCAACTGTCCTGGATCCAGCGGGACAGTCCCGATTTTGAGACTGTGTCCCGCTATCAGGGCCGGGATCTTAATTTTCCTGCACTGCACTGTGATCCATTTGACTGGTTGCTAAGAGAGTCAGGAAACGTCCTTTACAGCTTTTGTACAACATCCGGATGGCTGCTCTGTGCACACAGGACCTGTGATGAGGTCACAGGAGGGGAGGAGTCAGGTGTCACATGATCAGGGGCATCCGTGTATGCAGGACTCTGCTCTGCTGGTTGTCATGGTGCTGGGAGAGGGTAAGTTTATGTGTGGGGTCAAGAGGGGTTTACAGTGTGGATGTAGCAGAGTAGCGTGTGTACGAGATGTACGGAGCGGAGCTGTGGGTGTACGAGGTGTACAGATTGGGGCCGTGTGTGTACGAGGTGTACTGAGCAGAGCTACATGTGTACCAGGTGCATGGAGTGAAGCTGTGTATGAGGTGTTCGGATTGGAGCCATGTGTGTACGAGGTGTACGGAGTGCAGCCGCGTGTGTATGAGGTGTACAGAGTGGAGCCACGTGTGTACGAGGTGTATGGAGTGAAGCCATGTATGCACAAGGTGTACGGAGCAGAGCCAAGTGTGTACGAGGTGTATGGAATGGAGCCACATGTGTACGAGGTGTACGGAGTGGAGCCGCATCTGTACGAGGTGTACGGAGCGGAGCCACGTGTGTATGAGGTGTACGGAGTGGAGCCATTGTGTGTATGGAGCGGAGTCATGTGTCCATAGCGCCCAACCGTCCCAGATCCAGCGGGACAGTCTCAATTTTGATACTCTGTCCCACTGTCCAGGCTGGAATCCTCCTTTTCCCGCATGGCCTCAGACCAAATGTACCACCGATTTAAACAGCTCGATCGCTAGCTGTGTCGAATCGGAGCAGATATTGCTCCTCGCTCTGACACTGACCGGTACAGGAGACATGGAGAGGTCTTTATCAATGGTGTACCTAAGCTGCAATGATGTGATCAGTCAGCGGCATGGCTGGATGACATCATTCAGCGCCATGTGAGAGGAAGCTGCTGGCTGCTGCAAGGAAGTGCGGTGAGAGGTGTGTGTGTGTATAGGTGTGTGTGTGTGTGGTGATGGAGAAGGCAATGATGGGGGTTGGGGAGAAGGCAATGATGGGGATGGGTAACTGTGTGGCCATTATACAGTATGCAGCATCATGTGGGCCCATTATACTGTATGGAGCATCACGTAGGGCCATTATACTGTACGCAGCATAATGTGGGGCCATTATACAGTATGGAGCACGGTGTGTCCATTATACAGTATTGAGCATCATATGGGGCCATTATACAGTATGGAGCACTGTGTGGCCATTATACAGTATTGAGCACCATGTGGCACCACTATACAGCATGGAGCATCATGTGTGGCCATTATACAGTATGAAGTACTGTGTGGCCATTATACAGTATTGAGCATCATATGTGGCCATTATACAGTATGGAGCACTGTGTGGCCATTATAACGGAATGGAGCATCATGTGGGGCCATTATACAGTATGGAGCATCATGTGGGGCCATTATACAGTATGGAGCAGTGTGTGGCCATTATACAGTATTGAGCATCATGTGAGGCCATTATACAGTATGGGGCACTGTGTGGCCATTTTTTTTGTTTGTTATTATTGTTTATGAAACAGTGTGATGAGTAGTGCTAAATGGGTGTGTTTGGGGCTTGGATATGGATGTGACTAGTTGTGAAACGGGTGTGGTCAGAGACGTGGCCTAAAATTTGCCGCGGCGTCCCTCTTTGCCTTCTTCAAAAGTTGGGAGGTATGTTTATGGGACACAAATCTAGAGACGCTGCAAGCCATGGTAGCACATTTAGGCTATACAAGCTGCTCACAGTTGGACAAGCAACATGCGTCCTGGCATAGTTGTGTTGAAAAATGTTTCATGGGTCTTGTCAGACTCGAAGAATGCCGCATAATGATTCATTCTGTTGTGCAAGTAAAATTAGACTTCACATAACAAGACTATAAAGGTACCTTCACACTAAACGATATCGCTAGCGATCTGTGATGTTGCAGCGTCCTGGCTAGCGATATCGTTCAGTGTGACACGCAGCAGCGATCAGAATCCTGCTGTGATGTCGTTGGTCGGGGCTAGAAGGCCAGAACTTTATTTGGTCGCTGGCTCTCCCGCTGACATCGCTGAATCGGCGTGTGTGACACCGATTCAGCGATGTCTTGGCTGGTAACCAGGGTAAACATCGGGTTACTAAGCGCAGGGCCGCGCTTAGTAACCCGATGTTTACCCTGGTTACCATCCTATACGTAAAAAAAACAAACACTTCATACTTACCTTCCGCTGTCTGTCCTCCGGCGCTGTGCTTTCCTGCACTCACTGTGAGCACAGCGGCCGGAAAGCAGAGCGGTGACGTCACCGCTCTGCTTTCCGGCCGCTGTGCTCACAGCCAGTACAGAGAAGCAGAGCGCCGAGGACAGACAGCGGAAGGTAAGTATGAAACGTTTGTTTTTTTTACTTTTAGGATGGTAACCAGGGTAAACATCGGGTTACTAAGCGCGGCCCTGCGCTTAGTAACCCGATGTTTACCCTGGTTACCGGCATCATTGGTCGCTGGAGAGCGGTCTGTGTGACCGCTCTCCAGCGACCAAACAGCGGCGCTGCAGCGATCCGGATCGTTGTCTGGATCGCTGCAGCGTCGTTTAGTGTGAAGGTACCTTAAGGTGTCAGCGTTAACAAAAACCACCATAAGGTGTTTGCATGACATTGGTCTATGAGCCAGACATCCAGATACAAGCGTTCTATTGAACTCATGCAATCACTATCAAAGCGATCATGGTGCAGAGCAAGATAGCAACAGAGGATGGAATGAGATTTATCTTCTCTTTAGCAATGAGTCACTCTTTTGTTTTGGATGCAATGATAGTTGGATATTTGGCTGGAAACTACATGGGCCATAAAGAAGCTTTCACACCGAAATGTGAAAATGTCCCAGGAGCATTTTTCAACATGAAGACCACATTTTGCTCGTTCCACTGCGAGCAGTCTGTGTGGTTTAAGGCTCAGTTCACACTGGGCGAGTGATTGGCAGGAAAAAAGCTGTGGCAAAATCACAGGTTTTGCCGACATTTTGATGGCGTTTTTGGTGCAGTTTTGTTGAGTTTTTTCATGCATTTTTTTTTCATTCAATTCAATGAGTGAAAAACACTGAAAACATGCTGAAGAAAGTGACATGCTCTATGTCCAAAAAAAGTGCAAAGCACAAAATACTGATGACAAAAAAACAATGTGTGTGCATGAGATTTCTGAAATCTCATAGGTTTTGCTTGTACTGTAAAAAGCAGCTGAAAATTTGCATTAAAAAAATGAAAAAAAAATCAAAAACGCCCAGTGTGAACTTAGCCTTAGGGTATGTGCACACACTGTGGATTTTTCTGCGGATTTGCAGCGTTTCCGCAGCTGCTGGTCCGCAGCAGTTTCCCATGAGTTTACAGCACAATGCAAACCTATGGGAAATGCAAAACGCAGTGCACATACTGCGGAAAAAAATGCTCGGAAATGCAGCGGTTTTACATTCCGCAGCATGTTAATTCTTTGTGCGGAAATTGCAGCGGTTTTACATCTGCTCCATAATAGAAAACCGCAGGTGAAAAACTGCAGTTGAATCCCCACAAAAACTGTGGTAAATCCGCGATAAATCCGCAGTAAAACCACGCGGATTTATCAAATACGCTGCGGAAAAATCCGCAGAGGGCCATTCTACGTGTGCACATACCCTTAATGTACTAACTTGGCTTGCAGCATCTCCAGACTTACAGTATCACCCATAGAACACATCAGGGATATCTATAGTTGGCAATTGCAAAGGGAGCTGTCAGCAGCAGATCTTGATGATTTGTGTGCTCAAGTGCATTTAGCATTTCAGTAAAGTCTTTAGACAACCATTAATAACCTCACATGCAGGTGTCGCTCATACTTGGTAATGAATAAGTTAAGATGCTTTGAAACTTTTCTTTCCATATGTTAATTATTTGCATATCATTAGCATGTCTATCGATACTGTGATTTTCATAATTTCACCATTTTTTCTTGTGTTGCAAATTTAATGTTGAGTATTGTAAAAAGTTTTGTTCCCTATGTTCAGGGTATAATTAACCCATCCGGATACTGTGTTATAATTTGGATCAAAATCAACTACACTATTAGGCTGCCGTCACACTTGCGAGTTTTACGGACGTAAGAGCGCAGAAACTACGTCCGTAAAACTCGCAAAACATACGGCACAATTATTCTCTATGCCCCTGCTCCTATCTGCCGTATTAAACTGAACCGTATAATACGGCTTTCTACGGCCGTACAAAATCGCAGCATGCTGCGTTTGTCACCGTACTGCGCAAGAAATACGCCAATGAAAGTCTATGGAAGCGTGAAAAATATGGATTACACACGGACAAGCAGTGTGACTTGCGAGAAATACGCAGCGGTGTTAGAGAGAAAAGTAATTCAGTGCGGTGTACAGTAAAATCACACTGACAGCTTCCAGTCCAATAGGTAGAATAAATGTGTACACATAGAATAGGTATATATATATATATGTCAGTGAGACACATATATGTATATATATTAATATTTTTTCCAGCGCTATACAGCTTGAAAGCCGGTAATTCAATTACCGGCTTTTTCTTTCTCCTTCCTAAACCCGACATGATTTGAGACATGGTTTACATACAGTAAACCATGTCTTCTCTCCTTTTTTTTTTGCAGATTCCACACTACTAATGTCAGTAGTGTGTATCTGCAAAATTTGGCCGTTCTATCTACTAAATTAAAGGGTTAAATGGCGGAAAAAATTGGCGTGGGCTCCCGCGCAATTTTCTCCGCCAGAGTAGTAAAGCCAGTGACTGAGGGCAGATATTAATAGCCTGGAGAGGGTCCATGGTTATTGGCCCCCCCCCTGGCTAAAAACACCTGCCCCCAGCCACTCCAGAAAAGGCACATCTGGAAGATGCGCCTATTCTGGCACTTGGCCACTCTCTTCCCATTCCCGTGTAGCCGTGGGATATGGGGTAATGAAGGGTTAATGCCACCTTGCTATTGTAAGGTGACATTAAGCCAAATTAATAATGGAGAGGCGTCAATTATGACACCTATCCATTATTAATCCAATTGTAGTAAAGGGTTAAATAAAACACAAACACATTATTTAAAAATATTTTAATGAAATAAAAACAATGGTTGTTGGAGTATTTTATTCTACGCCCAATCCAGTCACTGAAGACCCTCGCTCTGTAAGAAAAAAAACATAATAAACCAACAATATCCTTACCCTCCGCAGATCTGTAACGTCCAACGATGTAAATCCATCTGAAGGGGTTAAAATAATTTGCATCCACGAGCTTTGCTAATGCAATGATGCTCATGGCTGCAAAAACCCCGGAGAATGTAGGTAAAGTAGGTCACATGCGGCTCCACTCCGTACACCTCGTACACATATAGCTCTGCTCTGTACATCTCGTACACTTGTGGCTCCGTTCCATACACCTCGTACACACTTGGCTCTGCTCCGTACACCTTGTGCATACATGGCTTCACTCCATACACCTCGTACACACGTGGCTCCACTCTGTACACCTCATACACACGCGGCTGCACTCCGTACACCTCGTACACACATGGCTCCAATCCGAACACCTCATACACAGCTTCGCTCCATGCACCTGGTACACATGTAGCTCTGCTCAGTACACCTCGTACACACACGGCCCCAATCTGTACACCTCGTACACCCACAGCTCCGCTCCGTACATCTCGTACACACGCTACTCTGCTACATCCACACTGTAAACCCCTCTTGACCCCACACATAAACTTACCCTCACCCAGCACCATGACAACCAGCAGAGCAGAGTCCTGCATACACGGATGCCCCTGATCATGTGACACCTGACTCCTCCCCTCCTGTGACCTCATCACAGGTCCTGTGTGCACAGAGCAGCCATCCGGATGTTGTACAAAAGCTGTAAAGGACGTTTCCTGACTCTCTTAGCAACCAGTCAAATGGATCATTGACCTACTTTACCTTTATTTTCCGGGGTTTTTGCAGCCATGAGCATCATTGCATTAGCAAAGCTCGTGGATGCAAATTATTTTAACCCCTTCAGATGGATTTACATCGTTGGACGTTACAGATCTGCGGAGGGTAAGGATATTGTTGGTTTATTATGTTTTTTTTTTACAGAACGAGGGTCTTCAGTGACTGGATTGGGCGTAGAATAAAATACTCCAACAACCATTGTTTTTATTTCATTAAAATAATTTTAAATAATGTGTTTGTGTTTTATTTAACCCTTTACTACAATTGGATTAATAATGGATAGGTGTCATAATTGACGCCTCTCCATTATTAATTTGGCTTAATGTCACCTTACAATAGCAAGGTGGCATTAACCCTTCATTACCCCATATCCCACCGCTACACGGGAGTGGGAAGAGAGTGGCCAAGTGCAAGAATAGGTGCATCTTCCAGATGTGCCTTTTCTGGGGTGGCTGGGGGCAGGTGTTTTTAGCCAGGGGGGGGGGGGGGGCAATAACCATGGACCCTCTCCAGGCTATTAATATCTGCCCTCAGTCACTGGCTTTACTACTCTGGCGGAGAAAATTGCGCGGGAGCCAACGCCAATTTTTTCCGCCATTTAACCCTTTAATTTAGTAGATAGAACGGCCAAATTTTGCAGATACACACTACTGACATTAGTTGTGTGGAATCTGCAAAAAAAAAGGAGAGAAGACATGGTTTACTGTATGTAAACCATGTCTCAAATCATGTCGGGTTTAGGAAGGAGAAAGAAAAAGCCGGTAATTGAATTACCGGCTTTCAAGCTGTATAGCGCTGGAAAAAATATTAATATACAGTGGGGCAAAAAAGTATTTAGTCAGTCAGCAATAGTGCAAGTTCCACCACTTAAAAAGATGAGAGGCGTCTGTAATTTACATCATAGGTAGACCTCAACTATGGGAGACAAACTGAGAAAAAAAAATCCAGAAAATCACATTGTCTGTTTTTTTAACATTTTATTTGCATATTATGGTGGAAAATAAGTATTTGGTCAGAAACAAAATTTCATCTCAATACTTTGTAATATATCCTTTGTTGGCAATGACAGAGGTCAAACGTTTTCTGTAAGTCTTCACAAGGTTGCCACACACTGTTGTTGGTATGTTGGCCCATTCCTCCATGCAGATCTCCTCTAGAGCAGTGATGTTTTTGGCTTTTCGCTTGGCAACACAGACTTTCAACTCCCTCCAAAGGTTTTCTATAGGGTTGAGATCTGGAGACTGGCTAGGCCACTCCAGGACCTTGAAATGCTTCTTACGAAGCCACTCCTTCGTTGCCCTGGCGGTGTGCTTTGGATCATTGTCATGTTGAAAGACCCAGCCACGTTTCATCTTCAATGCCCTTCCTGATGGAAGGAGGTTTGCACTCAAAATCTCACGATACATGGCCCCATTCATTCTTTCATGTACCCGGATCAGTCGTCCTGGCCCCTTTGCAGAGAAACAGCCCCAAAGCATGATGTTTCCACCACCATGCTTTACAGTAGGTATGGTGTTTGATGGATGCAACTCAGTATTCTTTTTCCTCCAAACACGACAAGTTGTGTTTCTACCAAACAGTTCCAGTTTGGTTTCATCAGACCATAGGACATTCTCTCAAAACTCCTCTGGATCATCCAAATGCTCTCTAGCAAACTTCAGACGGGCCCGGACATGTACTGGCTTAAGCAGTGGGACACGTCTGGCACTGCAGGATCTGAGTCCATGGTGGCGTACTGTGTTACTTATGGTAGGCCTTGTTACATTGGTCTCAGCTCTCTGCAGTTCATTCACTAGGTCCCCCCGCGTGGTTCTGGGATTTTTGCTCACCGTTCTTGTGATCATTCTGACCCCACGGGGTGGGATTTTGCGTGGAGCCCCAGATCGAGGGAGATTATCAGTGGTCTTGTATGTCTTCCATTTTCTAATTATTCCTCCCACTGTTGATTTCTTCACTCCAAGCTGGTTGGCTATTGCAGATTCAGTCTTCCCAGCCTGGTGCAGGGCTACAATTTTGTTTCTGGTGTCCTTTGACAGCTCTTTGGTCTTCACCATAGTGGAGTTTGGAGTCAGACTGTTTGAGGGTGTGCACAGGTGTCTTTTTATACTGATAACAAGTTTAAACAGGTGCCATTACTACAGGTAATGAGTGGAGGAAAGAGGAGACTCTTAAAGAAGAAGTTACAGGTCTGTGAGAGCCAGAAATCTTGATTGTTTGTTTCTGACCAAATACTTATTTTCCACCATAATATGCAAATAAAATGTTAAAAAAACAGACAATGTGATTTTCTGGATTTTTTTTTCTCAGTTTGTCTTCCATAGTTGAGGTCTACTTATGATGTAAATTACAGACGTCTCTCATCTTTTTAAGTGGTGGAACTTGCACTATTGCTGACTGACTAAATACTTTTTTGCCCCACTATATATGTGTCTACTGACATATATATATATATATATATATGTATATATATATATATATATATATATATATATATATATACATATATATATATATATATATATATATATATATATATATATATATAGACAGTATATATATATATTTTTTTATTTTTGGG
Source organism: Ranitomeya imitator (assembly GCF_032444005.1). Lineage (NCBI taxonomy): Eukaryota > Metazoa > Chordata > Amphibia > Anura > Dendrobatidae > Ranitomeya > Ranitomeya imitator. The sequence goes on along the minus strand of NC_091286.1, from coordinate 321,958,593 downwards.
ACACATGGATCACTTCTATAGCGGTATGTTGGTTTTGCAAGCCTGCGAGAAAACCACGCAGTACGGATGCCATACGGATTACATACGGAGGATGCCATGCGCAAAAAACACTGACACACCCTGCCTACGGAGGAGCTACGGACCACTATTTTCGGGACTTTTCAGCGTATTACGGCCGTAATATACGGACCGTATTGTTTTACGCTGTGTGTGACGCCGGCCTTACACATATAAATCCTATGCAGTCCTAATTATCTCTGTGGTTACAGCCTACAAATAAACTTGTGCATAGTCTACTCCTGCAGTCAATTCCTTTTTTCTCTTACCCCTTGTGGTACTACACGTAGGTTAAGAAGAAAAGGGGTAGATGAAATATTTAAAATGACTGAAATGTAATAGTACTAGTAGACAGAGTGAAGGAACTGCACACCTAAAGGTACTTGGAGATGCTTCACATGGGATTTATTTAGAGTATTTCACATCCATTACTTACACTGTGGTAAGTACAGTATCCAGCTGTATCAATGGCTGTGGATACCCTTTACCTACTGTATATGCAGTGAACATAGTCTATATGTCTAATGAAGGGTCTTTATCCAAAACATTACGCATTATTGCACTATTGGTCTACAGTTGCTCAGTGGTTGACTCCAGAAGGACTAGCATCTATCTCAAGCTAACTTTCATTCGCTGGGTGTGCCACCTATGTGTTTGATTACTGAAATGTAATACTATGTTCCTCCTAAATTGAGGAAAATGTTTGCACTGCATGGTTCCAATTGCTATTCTGAAATTATCACATTCAAATGGTGTCATCATAATGAAAACAGCAGTTTTTTACTACACCAATAGTGATGACTAGTGATGAGCGAACATGCTTGCCACTACTCGGTATTCGCCCTAGGTGTACTCGGCGAGCACCGAGGTATTTCCGGGATTATTTGGCAGGAGCTCGGGTCTCCTCCTTTTAATTTTGGCGCTTTTTAGAGCTCATATCAGCATACAGGGATTTTCTGCCATGCATTATTATTATTATTTATTGTTATAGCGCCATTTATTCCATGGCGCTTTACATGTGAGGAGGGGTATACATAATAAAAACAAGTACAATAATCTTAAACAATACAAGTCATAACTGGTACAGGAGGAGTGAGGACCCTGCTCGCGAAGGCCCACAATCTACAAGGGATGGGTGAGAATACAGTAAGTAATACTACATTGCATTGTAATACCACAGCCATCTTTGTTGTGGTATTACAGTGATTGGCTGGCCGCACAGCCTCATCGGGTCTATAAGTGACCTGGCGCTGCCCTGCTCGCCGCATTCTGCTCAGGACTCCGCTAGTGTAGGGAGAGCTGTTCGTGAGATAAGGTCAGGTTCTTACATTTATTAGTTAGTGTGGGTCTACTAGTGTTCAATACACAAATCCTGATAAACCAACAGTCCTTTTTAGGGCTAATTCGGGGGTACATAGATTACAGCACTAGGTTGGCAGGGGAGTCTATGTGCGTATATCCACATCAGTGCTAGGCCTGCAGGCACAGTATGTGAGTAAATAGATCTCACTGCATACCTCAAAAAGCTCCATTCCTGTCTGCTGCTGTGTATTTAACATATACGTAGCTGCAGGTATCCGTGGCAATTTTTTTTTTTTTGGCAGCTTATACATGGTAATTTTGTTAGAAAGCAATCCATAGCCCCGTTATTTCTACATTTATTTGCTTGGTCACGCTGCAGACTACAGCCAGGTCATTGCAATACAAGAGTGTGAAAATCTAATTTTTTTTGTCCCAGGCATTAGATGTGAATGCGCAGAAAAATCTGGCCTTTTTTTGGTACTATATTATTTTTTGTAGTGTCTTACGACATTTTTGGACACCATTTTGTTGCCCCAAAAATCTGTAGCTGGCCCAAAAATATTTACGGTAGCTACAGTTCTTTATTTATCACTGTGATTTGTACGCCACACGCATCACATATAATTGTGCTAAATATTTTACAATTTTAGTACTCCAATTTTTATTTTAGTGTCATAGCCTACTTATTGACACAATTTTGGTGGGCCCAAAATAATCAAGGCCACATTTTGATCAGTCTCTTATCTCCGTCTGATGGCTGGTCTTTCTGTAGTCTCCAAATTCGGGCATACATAGCATTTTTTTTGTCTGCAAGTCTTGGTTTACAAAATGTTAAAAATAAAAAAAGGGCACATATTTAAACAGTTTGTTATCTCCGTCAGACGCCTGGTGTATCTGTGGTGTCAAAATCCTCGCTTTGCTGGCATACATTGTATTTTTTAGTCTGCTAGCCTTGGTTTACTCAGTGTTTTGTAGTATAAAAAAAAGGCCACATATTTAACCCTCCGTCAGGGGCAACTGATCTGACAGGCGCAGCTTACTTAGTTTCATTTCTCTATTTTCAGTGGTTTGTCTGGGAAACACCATCCTCCCAGTACCTTCATAACTTTAAAGGCTGTGTGAAACCTGAGAAGCGTCTTGTGCTGCAGAGCTGCAGGAGATCAGATAGTGTTTTGGCTTCTCTGGCTCATTGCCCCTGAATGCGTCACACCTTTGACGATTAGAATTTGCTGTTTTTATTCATCCCAATTGTTTTTTTAGCTTGTTTTATGAATAGCTAGTGCTAAATTTGTGGATTTGTCATAGAAGGTTTTGTTAGAAATAAGAGTGTGCTTCTCAGGCACATTGCGCCCTAACACATATTCTCTCTCTTGCTTCTGCTTTTCTTGTGAAATGGCAAAGTGAATATTTGACTTGTCCAATGCCCTTCATGTTGAGCAAGTGCAAAATATACTGCTTGATGATGAGACAGACCCCTTACAGCTAGAAGATTTAGGAGAAGAAAGTGACATTGATTCAGAAGATGATGTGGAAGAATGTCCAGATGTGTCTGATACAGATCAAGATGGAGAGAGTGAGGAGGATGCTCAAGACATAGAAACTTATTATTTTTCTGGTTAATAAACTTTTTTTTATACCTGATTATGTGTATTCTCATTTATTACATTCCTATTAAGGTAACTGATCACTTTTAGAGCATTGAAATTTTTTAAAAAGGAAAATATAGCCATTTTTCTAGCCTGTGCCGGACAGGTACAATGCCCCTAAACTCGTTATGACACATATTGCCCCTGAGGGAGGGTTAAACAGTCTGTTATATACGTCAGACGTCTGGTCTATCTGTGGTCTCCAAATCCTTGCTTTTCAGGCATACATTCGACTTTTTGGTCTGCTATCCTTGGTCTATACAGTATTTGTTGGTTAAAAAAAATAGCAAAATCCAGGCCACATATTGAAGCAGTTTGTTATCTCAGTCAGACGCCCCATCTATCTGTGGTCTCCAAATACTTGCTTTTCCGGCATACTGATCACATATAAGTTTTCTCAAAATTAATCAATTTGTATTGAATTTTTAAAATATTTCAGTAGTCCGCTTAAAATGGGCAAGGCAAGGGGCAAGGGACGGGGAAGTGGACGTGATGCTGATGGTGCATGCAGAGGACAAGGCCGTGGCCAAGCTGAAAGTTGGCTCAACAAAGACCCACATCTTCTCACTCGACCTTCCTGTCCCAGTTTCTAGGGGACCGCAGCACACCACTATTGAAGCCAGAGCAGTGTGAAATGGTTGTTGGTAGAATAGCGGAAAATGCTTCCAGTCACTTAGTCACCACCACCACTACCATGTCTTCCACACGGTCAAGTCTGAGTAGCTGTGAGTGTGGACCGGATATTACTCACCCTGATTCTCCTTCCTCCCACAATGCCAAGTGCCCTGAGACAATTGATCCCTCACTTGGACACTCCGAAGAGCTGTTCAACTTTCCCTTTAAAGATTCCGGACTCTTGGCTGGTCAACTTGAAGTGGGGCCAGATGAGATCGCATGTAGCAATGCCCAAAGATTTGACAAGCCACAGTCACACAAAGGCGATGGTGGAAAAGAGTCACAAGAGGTGGATGATGATGAGACACAATTGCCAGAAAGTCAGGAGGAGGAGCAGGGTGTGGATGTGGAAGATGAGGTGGTGGATGACATAGTAACTGACCCAACCAGGCAGGAGGACATGCAGCGCGAAGATAGCAGCACACAGGGTGAAGGAGGCATAGCACCCCAACAAGCAGTAAGAAGCAGTGTGGTGGCTGCAGACAGAAGGAGTGTATCCATTCCCCATAACACCAACATGATGGAAGTTGCTATTCCAACTGTTAGATCTTCCCGAGTCTAGTTATTTTTTAAAGACTCTGACGATAACCCCAAACAGGCCATTTGCAGCACCTGCCAAGCCCGCATCAGCAGGGATAGCAAAATTACCAGCCTGACCACCACCAGCATGACCAGGCATATGGCAGCAAAGCACCCGACTTTGTGGGCCGAACCTCAGGCTCCAAGAACACTATGTGCAGGTGACACCACTGCTTCTTCCACTGTTTTGCGTAGAAACCAATCCCCAGTCCAGAGTGCATGTGAAGATGCCTCGTACCCTGCACCTGTTGTTGCCCACAATCAACCAGCAACATCATCAAGCCCGTCCACTTCCTTGTCCCAGCGCAGCCTTCAGTTGTCTTTACCCCAGTCATTGGAACGCAAGCAGAAATACCCAGCCAATGCCCCACAGGCCACAGTACTAAATTCTAGCATTTCTTGTCTGCTTGTGCTCAAAATGTTGCCTTATAGGCTTGTTAAGATGGAAGCTTTCCTCAACCTGATGGCAGTGGCCATCCCAAGGTACTCGGTTCTCAGTCGCCACTATTTCTCCCGGTGTGCAGTACTGGCATTACACCAGCACGTGTCCCACAATATTACCTGTGCCCTCAACAATGCTGTTACTGGGAAAGTTCACCTAACTACGAACATGGGGACAAGTGCTTGTGGGCAGAGATGGTACATCTCACTGATGGCACACTGGGTTAACATAGTGGAAGCCGGGACCCAGTCAAACCTTGGGATGGAACACATCCTCTCCACACAAAGGATTGTGGGCCCTATGTTAATCAGGGTTGCCCCCACAGTCTACAGCTCCTGCACCTCCTCCTTCTCCTCTTCAGCCTCCATCTCTGAAATGACCACATTCGTCAGAAGCTGGAAGAACTGCAGCACTGCCTCAGCCAAGTAGCAACAGGCTGTGCTGAAGCTAATCTGCTTAGGTGACAAACCGCACAATGCAGAAAAGTTGTGGACAGCGTTGAAAGAGCAGTCAGATTTTTGGATGACACCGCTGAACCTACAGCCAGGCATGGTCGAGTGTCAATGGCCGGAAACTGGTGGCAGCTCTGAGGGGGGTGAGCTTACATACGTAATTTGCCTGACCAATGTGCTTAACCTCATCGTTCAACATTTTCTCAAAAGCTACCCAGAGCTGCCGGATCTGGTAGTGAAAGTACGCCGCCTGTCTGCCCATTTTAGAAAGTCAGCTACAGCTGCAGCCGCCCTTGCCGTGCTTCAACAGCATTTGCTGCATCCGGCTCACCGACCAGTGTGTGATGTCCCCATGCATTGGAACTCTACACTGCATATGTTGGAAAGGATTTGTGAGCAGAAGAGGGTAGTTGTTGACTACCAGCATCAACAAGGCCGTCGTTATTCAGTTCAGACTCCACACATAACACCTCAGGAGTGGACATGGATATCAGACATATGTACTATCCTCCAAAACCTTGAGGACTGCACAAAGATGTTGTGCGGCGATAACTCCATAATTAGTGTCACCATCCCGCTTCTCTGCATTCTGAAAATCTCTCTGCTCACAATTAAAGAGGATGCATTGCAGGCGGAGCACGAGGACATGGAGCAAGGAACTATACAGGGTGATTACACTCAGCCCAGCCTGATGTCATCCCAACGTGGATTGGTAGACAATGAGGAAGAGTAGGAGAAAGAACAGCAGCAGCTACTTTCATGCGGTATAGACGGTACTACAAGCACAGCTGTCATACCGTCTGTTCAGCGTGGATGGCCTGAGGACAGGGAGGAGGAGGAGAATGAGGAGGACAGCATGGTCAGTCGTCCTGTTGGTGAGGGCACAGAAGTCTTGCCTGTTAGTAGTCTGGCATGCATGGCTGACTTTATGTTGCGCTGCATTTCCTGTGTCCCTCGCATTATTAAAATTTTTGGTCACACTCATTACTGGTTGGTGACACTTCTAGACCCATGCTACAAGGAGAACTTTCATTCTCTTCTTCAAGAGGCAGAGAGGTGTACTAAAATTTTGCAGTACCAGAGGGCCCTTGTATTGGAATTACTAAAAAAATTCCCATCTGAGAACGTTGGCAGCAGACGTCAGAGTTTGTTGTACAACCAAGGAGTCCAAGCGAGAGAGACAGAAGTACAATCCAGCTCAGGCAGGGGAACAATGGCAAAGTTCTGGGACAGTTTTCTCAGACCCTCCCATCGTGCTGGCACAGAGTCAAAGGGTGCTGGCACAAGAAGTGCAATGTTTGGGAAGATGCTGAGGGAGTACTTTGCTGATCGTACAAATGTCCTCCATGATTCTTCTGTGCCTTTTAATTATTGGGTATCTAAGCTGGACACGTTGCATGAACTTGCTCTCTATGCCTTGGAGGTCCTGGCCTGCCATGCTGCTCGCGTTCTGTCAGAGCGCGTTTTTAGTGCCGCTGGCGGAATTATAACAGATAAGCACATCCGCCTGTCAACTGAAAATGCTGACAGGCTGACTAATAAAAATGAACAAGGGCTGGATTGGGCAAGACTTCTGTACACCACCGAATGAAAGCAGCGAAAGATAACCTCAAAAACATTGTCTTTTTTTGTGGAGGTGTATTCTCATGCACCTCTTCACTAGAGTTGAGCGACCTTGACCTTTTTAGAGTCGAGCCGGGTTTTGCGAAACCCGACTATGTCCAAAGTCGGGTCGAGTGAAATCGGCCGATTATGACGTAAAGTCGGGATCGACCGAAACACGAAACCCAATGCAAGTCAATGGGGCAGCATAGTCGGCAGTGAGTGGGGGCCAGGAAAACACCTAGAGTGCCCATTTTAATGTCAAAACCATCCATTCTTCTTAATGAAGCTTGTCAAGCGTAATTTACCTTATAATAATTGGAAGGCATTTGAAATTGGGGGTCATTTGGCTAAAGTTGTGGGGGGTAGGGCTGGTTCAAGTAATTAGTGGGCCCAGGAAATCTGGACCACGTCACGGCAGTGGAGCAGGGAGAGGTAAGTATTTCAACTTTGCAAGTGCTGTGAACCTGAGCAAGCAGGGGGGGCCCACTCGTTGGCATTGGCACTGGCACAGGGCCCCTCAAAGTACAGCGGTGTGTTTGCACGGCGGGGGCGCCTCCCACCGGCAGCAACACTTTTGCGTACTATGAGAGGCCCTGTGCCAGTGACGTCGCCAACTAGTATTCCTCCCCCCACCTGATGAAGGAACCTGCACTTTCATCTGCACCTTCCTCTTTGTCCCCGTGTAAGGTGGTATGGTATGCGGGAAGAGCAACCTGACTTTCAGCAGGGTCACAATGTTGTTGTGTAGCGTGCACGGGGAATGTTGCATTATGGGTCAATGTACCAGCAGACTCATCTATCACTGGCTGGGCAATGGGCACGATGAAGTGGAAACACAGATATAGGCCCAAAGAAGAAAGTGGGCTAAATGCAGTTCAAAATTGGTAACACAGGAATAACCAGGGGGCATTGCAGTGGAGGACAACTGGAATGAGAGGCTGACACAGAGAGTAGGGCCAAATCAGTAAGTAGTCGAAATGCAGTTCAAAATTGGCAACCGTAGTAAACAGGCGGCACAGCTTTGTTCAGTGGAGGAGAACAGCAAGGAGTGGCAGACACCGATAGTAGGCCCCAATCCAACTAGTAGGCCAAATGCAGTCTAACATTAACAACTACTTAACGAGAGGCTGAAAATGGTATTTCAGGACAGGAAACCAGGAGAACAGCAAGGAGTGGCAGACACCGATAGTAGGCCCCAAACCAACTAGTACGCCAAATGCAGTTGTTCCATTTAACCACAATTTAATGAGAGCCTGAAGATAGAAGCTCAGGAAAGGCAACCTGGGGAACACCTTGGAGTGTAACACACCATCTCTCTCCACCCCATACCCATTTTGTAGGCCTAATGCTGTGTACTTTTCTACAACTACTAAACGAGAGTCGGAAGACCGAAGCAATGGCAAGGAAACCTGGGGAACACCTTGGAGTGTAACACACCATCTCTCTCCACCCCATACCCAATTTGTAGGCCTAATGCAGCCTACTTTCCGACACCTACTAAACGAGAGCATGAAGATCGAAGCTCAGGAAAGGCAACCTGGGGAACACCTTGGAGTGTAACACACCATCTCTCTCCACCCCATACCCATTTTTTAGGCCTAATGCAGTGTACTTTTCTACAACTACTAAACGAGAGTCGGAAGACCGAAGCAATGGCAAGGAAACCTGGGGAACACCTTGGAGTGTAACACACCATCTCTCTCCACCCCATTCCCCATTTTTTAGGCCTAATGCAGCCTACTTTCCGACACCTACTAAACGAGAGCATGAAGATCGAAGCTCAGGAAAGGCAACCTGGGGAACACCTTGGAGTGTAACACACCATCTCTCTCCACCCCATACCCATTTTGTAGGCCTAATGCTGTGTACTTTTCTACAACTACTAAACGAGAGTCGGAAGACCGAAGCAATGGCAAGGAAACCTGGGGAACACCTTGGAGTGTAACACACCATCTCTCTCCACCCCATACCCAATTTGTAGGCCTAATGCAGCCTACTTTCCGACACCTACTAAACGAGAGCATGAAGATCGAAGCTCAGGAAAGGCAACCTGGGGAACACCTTGGAGTGTAACACACCATCTCTCTCCACCCCATACCCATTTTGTAGGCCTAATGCTGTGTACTTTTCTACAACTACTAAACGAGAGTCGGAAGACCGAAGCAATGGCAAGGAAACCTGGGGAACACCTTGGAGTGTAACACACCATCTCTCTCCACCCCATACCCAATTTGTAGGCCTAATGCAGCCTACTTTCCGACACCTACTAAACGAGAGCATGAAGATCGAAGCTCAGGAAAGGCAACCTGGTGAAAACCTTGGAGTGTAACACAACCTGTCTCTACACCCCATACACAATTAGTAGGCCTAATGCAGCGTAGTTTCCAACAGCTACTAAACGAGAGCCGGAAGATCGAAGCTCAGGAAAGGCAACCTGGGGAACACCTTGGAGTGTAACACAACCTCTCTCTACACCACGGAAGGGCTGATTCTTAGGAAGGAAGGCTGTTGTAAATAAGCATTGCGCGTCCGAGGGTGATTATATTCTTATTCGGTATCTACTCACCCTCGGACGCGCCATGCTTCTTGATTTGTAATTAATGTTTATTTGCAATGTGCTTTTGACTTACTCAATTATTTTTTTAATTATTGATTTTATTAAATTAATAGTTTAACATCTTATTGGAAATAATTTAAAGGAGACGCGACAGGACAACACTCGATGGATGCCATATCTGTGTTAACAACTCCAAAAAACTTTCAGTTAACTTCTTGCAGGAGAAAGAAATTGTAGCTGTTGGACCTTTGTAGTACAGTTCCAGATATTTGTTGTGTGTTTGTTTTGATTGTTAAAATGTCTGCATTTGAGATCTCAACACGATCTTATTTTTTATAATCAAATTAATTTTTTTTATATTTAATGATGTTGGTTCAAGGGGTACACGGGCAGCAATAGACAGGTCAGTGGAGGCCTAGTGGAAGGATTGACGGCAGACAGGCATCAAAGGCCTAACATTGGGCTGGCTGTAGGCAAGTTAAAATTGGTTCCAGGGGAACACGGCCATCAGTGGCCTGGTCAGTGTAGTTGTAGTTGAAAGAACGGGACGCAGACAGGCTTCGAAGGCCTAACATAATAACATAGGGCTGGCTGTAGGCAAGTTAAAATTGGTTCCAAGGGAACACGGCCATCAGTGGCCTGGTCAGTGTAGTTGTAGTTGAAAGAACGGGACGCAGACAGGCTTCGAAGGCCTAACATAACAAACTTGGGCTGGCTGTAGGCACTTTTAAATTTGTTCCAGGGGTACATGGGCAGCAGTGTATGGTCAGTGGAAGTCTAGTGGAAGGAGTGACCGCAGACAGGCTTCCAAGGCCTAACATAACAAACTTGGGCTGGCTGTAGGCACTTTTAAATTGGTTCCAGGGGTACACGGGCAGCAGTGGTCTGGTCAGTGGAAGTCTAGTGGAAGGAGTGACCGCAGACAGGCTTCGAAGGCCTAACATAACAAACTTGGGCTGGCTGTAGGCACTTTTAAATTGGTTCCAGGGGTACACGGGCAGCAGTGGTCTGGTCAGTGGAAGTCTAGTGGAAGGAGTGACCGCAGACAGGCTTCCAAGGCCTAACATAACAAACTTGGGCTGGCTGTAGGCACTTTTAAATTGGTTCCAGGGGTACACGGGCAGCAGTGGTCTGGTCAGTGGAAGTCTAGTGGAAGGAGTGACCGCAGACAGGCTTCGAAGGCCTAACATAACAAACTTGGGCTGGCTGTAGGCACTTTTAAATTGGTTCCAGGGGTACACGGGCAGCAGTGGTCTGGTCAGTGGAAGTCTAGTGGAAGGAGTGACCGCAGACAGGCTTCGAAGGCCTAACATAACAAACTTGGGCTGGCTGTAGGCACTTTTAAATTGGTTCCAGGGGTACACGGGCAGCAGTGGTCTGGTCAGTGGAAGTCTAGTGGAAGGAGTGACCGCAGACAGGCTTCCAAGGCCTAACATAACAAACTTGGGCTGGCTGTAGGCACTTTTAAATTGGTTCCAGGGGTACACGGGCAGCAGTGGTCTGGTCAGTGGAAGTCTAGTGGAAGGAGTGACCGCAGACAGGCTTCCAAGGCCTAACATAACAAACTTGGGCTGGCTGTAGGCACTTTTAAATTGGTTCCAGGGGTACACGGGCAGCAGTGGTCTGGTCAGTGGAAGTCTAGTGGAAGGAGTGACCGCAGACAGGCTTCCAAGGCCTAACATAACAAAATTGGGCTGGCTGTAGGCACTTTAAATTGGTTCCAGGGGTACATGGGCAGCAGTGTATGGTCAGTGGAAGTCTAGTGGAAGGAGTGACCGCAGACAGGCTTCCAAGGCCTAACATAATAACATAGGGCTGGCTGTAGGCAAGTTAAAATTGGTTCCAAGGGAACACGGCCATCAGTGGCCTGGTCAGTGTAGTTGTAGTTGAAAGAACGGGACGCAGACAGGCTTCGAAGGCCTAACATAACAAACTTGGGCTGGCTGTAGGCACTTTTAAATTTGTTCCAGGGGTACATGGGCAGCAGTGTATGGTCAGTGGAAGTCTAGTGGAAGGAGTGACCGCAGACAGGCTTCGAAGGCCTAACATAACAAACTTGGGCTGGCTGTAGGCACTTTTAAATTGGTTCCAGGGGTACACGGGCAGCAGTGGTCTGGTCAGTGGAAGTCTAGTGGAAGGAGTGACCGCAGACAGGCTTCCAAGGCCTAACATAACAAACTTGGGCTGGCTGTAGGCACTTTTAAATTGGTTCCAGGGGTACACGGGCAGCAGTGGTCTGGTCAGTGGAAGTCTAGTGGAAGGAGTGACCGCAGACAGGCTTCCAAGGCCTAACATAACAAAATTGGGCTGGCTGTAGGCACTTTAAATTGGTTCCAGGGGTACATGGGCAGCAGTGTATGGTCAGTGGAAGTCTAGTGGAAGGAGTGACCGCAGACAGGCTTCCAAGGCCTAACATAATAACATAGGGCTGGCTGTAGGCAAGTTAAAATTGGTTCCAAGGGAACACGGCCATCAGTGGCCTGGTCAGTGTAGTTGTAGTTGAAAGAACGGGACGCAGACAGGCTTCGAAGGCCTAACATAACAAACTTGGGCTGGCTGTAGGCACTTTTAAATTTGTTCCAGGGGTACATGGGCAGCAGTGTATGGTCAGTGGAAGTCTAGTGGAAGGAGTGACCGCAGACAGGCTTCGAAGGCCTAACATAACAAACTTGGGCTGGCTGTAGGCACTTTTAAATTGGTTCCAGGGGTACACGGGCAGCAGTGGTCTGGTCAGTGGAAGTCTAGTGGAAGGAGTGACCGCAGACAGGCTTCCAAGGCCTAACATAACAAACTTGGGCTGGCTGTAGGCACTTTTAAATTGGTTCCAGGGGTACACGGGCAGCAGTGGTCTGGTCAGTGGAAGTCTAGTGGAAGGAGTGACCGCAGACAGGCTTCCAAGGCCTAACATAACAAACTTGGGCTGGCTGTAGGCACTTTTAAATTGGTTCCAGGGGTACACGGGCAGCAGTGGTCTGGTCAGTGGAAGTCTAGTGGAAGGAGTGACCGCAGACAGGCTTCCAAGGCCTAACATAACAAACTTGGGCTGGCTGTAGGCACTTTTAAATTGGTTCCAGGGGTACACGGGCAGCAGTGGTCTGGTCAGTGGAAGTCTAGTGGAAGGAGTGACCGCAGACAGGCTTCCAAGGCCTAACATAACAAAATTGGGCTGGCTGTAGGCACTTTAAATTGGTTCCAGGGGTACATGGGCAGCAGTGTATGGTCAGTGGAAGTCTAGTGGAAGGAGTGACCGCAGACAGGCTTCCAAGGCCTAACATAATAACATAGGGCTGGCTGTAGGCAAGTTAAAATTGGTTCCAAGGGAACACGGCCATCAGTGGCCTGGTCAGTGTAGTTGTAGTTGAAAGAACGGGACGCAGACAGGCTTCGAAGGCCTAACATAACAAACTTGGGCTGGCTGTAGGCACTTTTAAATTTGTTCCAGGGGTACATGGGCAGCAGTGTATGGTCAGTGGAAGTCTAGTGGAAGGAGTGACCGCAGACAGGCTTCGAAGGCCTAACATAACAAACTTGGGCTGGCTGTAGGCACTTTTAAATTGGTTCCAGGGGTACACGGGCAGCAGTGGTCTGGTCAGTGGAAGTCTAGTGGAAGGAGTGACCGCAGACAGGCTTCGAAGGCCTAACATAACAAACTTGGGCTGGCTGTAGGCACTTTTAAATTGGTTCCAGGGGTACACGGGCAGCAGTGGTCTGGTCAGTGGAAGTCTAGTGGAAGGAGTGACCGCAGACAGGCTTCCAAGGCCTAACATAACAAAATTGGGCTGGCTGTAGGCACTTTAAATTGGTTCCAGGGGTACATGGGCAGCAGTGTATGGTCAGTGGAAGTCTAGTGGAAGGAGTGACCGCAGACAGGCTTCCAAGGCCTAACATAATAACATAGGGCTGGCTGTAGGCAAGTTAAAATTGGTTCCAAGGGAACACGGCCATCAGTGGCCTGGTCAGTGTAGTTGTAGTTGAAAGAACGGGACGCAGACAGGCTTCGAAGGCCTAACATAACAAACTTGGGCTGGCTGTAGGCACTTTTAAATTTGTTCCAGGGGTACATGGGCAGCAGTGTATGGTCAGTGGAAGTCTAGTGGAAGGAGTGACCGCAGACAGGCTTCGAAGGCCTAACATAACAAACTTGGGCTGGCTGTAGGCACTTTTAAATTGGTTCCAGGGGTACACGGGCAGCAGTGGTCTGGTCAGTGGAAGTCTAGTGGAAGGAGTGACCGCAGACAGGCTTCCAAGGCCTAACATAACAAACTTGGGCTGGCTGTAGGCACTTTTAAATTGGTTCCAGGGGTACACGGGCAGCAGTGGTCTGGTCAGTGGAAGTCTAGTGGAAGGAGTGACCGCAGACAGGCTTCCAAGGCCTAACATAACAAAATTGGGCTGGCTGTAGGCACTTTAAATTGGTTCCAGGGGTACATGGGCAGCAGTGTATGGTCAGTGGAAGTCTAGTGGAAGGAGTGACGGCAGACAGTCTTCGAAGGCCTAACATAACAAAATTGGGCTGACTGTAGGCACTTTTAAATTGGTTCCAGGGTAACACGGCCAGCAGTGGCCTGGTCAGTGTAGTAGTTGTAGAAAGAAGGGACCGCAGACAGGCTTCGAAGGCCTAACATAACAAAAATGTCAAAACAATGGTATTGTCAGTGCCAGGCATTGAAGGATGTCAGCGCCTAGACTACACATTGGTGAAGCTGTGAGAGATAATTTTGCTAGTGGTAGAGCACTGTTTGAGCTGGGGGGGGGAACTGTCTTGTGGCCGGCGGTACAGGCTCAGGGCCCCTCATATTACAACGGTGTGTCTGACGTTGGGTGCGCACCACCACCGCCAGAGACACTTTATTGTACTATGAGGGACCCAGTGGCAGTGCCGTCGACCAAAAGCGGCCACACCCACCTCTTCAGACAAACAGCACTCTCAAGGGTCCAAGCGCAAAGTGGCGATAGCACGGCCCCGTGTGGGGAGTTTGGCCATTTCGTGAGGTGGAAACATGTCGTATGCTGGACAATCAGGTGAAGAAAATTACGAGATTGGAAAAGTCATTCAGAATAGTCCACAGGCAAGACCTTTTCATAGGAAAGCTAGGTGTCAGCCGGGCAGGGTGGGGCAAAAGATTTTGAAATCCAGTTGTGGTTCATTTTAATGAAGGTTAGATCATCTACATTTTGGGTAGCCAGACGAGTCCTTTTTTCTGTTAGTATTGAACCTGCAGCACTGAATACTCTTTCTGATAGGACACTAGCTGCCGGGCAAGCAAGCTCCTGCAATGCATATTCTGCCAATTCTGGCCAGGTGTCTAATTTGGATGCCCAGTAATCAAATGGGAATGACGGTTGAGGGAGAACGTCGATAAGGGATGAAAAATAGTTTGTAACCATACTGGACAAATGTTGTCTCCTGTCACTTTGAATTGATGCTGCAGTACCTGTCCTGTCTGCGGTCATAGAAAAATCACTCCACAACCTGGTCAGAAAACCCCTCTGGCCAACGCCACTTCTGATTTCTGCCCCTCTAACACCTCTGGTCTGCTGGCCCCTGGAGCTCGTGTGAGAACGATCACGGGCGCTGTGTGCAGGGAATGCCAGAAGCAAACGGTCAACAAGAGTTGATTGTTTTGTTGCTAATATTAGTTCCAAGTTCTCATGTGGCATAATATTTTGCAATTTGCCTTTATAGCGAGGATCAAGGAGGCAGGCCAACCAGTAATCGTCATCGTTCATCATTTTTGTAATGCGTGTGTCCCTTTTGAGGATACGCAAGGCATAATCCGCCATGTGGGCCAAAGTTCCCGTTGTCAAATCTGCGGTTGTGCTTGGTTGAGGGGCAGTTGCAGGCAAATCTACGTCACTTGTGTCCCTCAAAAAACCAGAACCCGGCCTTGCCACGCCACCAATTTCCCGTGCCCCCGGGAAAGCTTCCTCATTAAAAATATACTCATCCCCATCATCCTCCTCATCCTCCACCTCCTCTTCGCCCGGTACCTCGTCATGTACACTGCCCTGACCAGACAATCGCTGACTGTCATCAAGGCTTTCCTCTTCCTCTGGTGCAGACGCCTGATCCTTTATGTGCGTCAAACTTTGCATCAGCAGACGCATTAGGGGGATGCTCATGCTTATTATGGCGTTGTCTGCACTAACCAGCAGTGTGCATTCCTCAAAACACTGAAGGACTTGACACATGTCTTGAATCTTCGACCACTGCACACCTGACAACTCCATGTCTGCCATCCTACTGCCTGCCCGTGTATGTGTATCCTCCCACAAAAACATAACAGCCCGCCTCTGTTCGCACAGTCTCTGAAGCATGTGCAGTGTTGAGTTCCACCTTGTTGCAACGTCTATGATTAGGCGATGCTGGGGAAGGTTCAAAGAACGCTGATAGGTCTGCATACGGCTGGAGTGTACAGGCGAACGGCGGATATGTGCGCAAAGTCCACGCACTTTGAGGAGCAGGTCGGATAACCCCGGATAACTTTTCAGGAAGCACTGCACCACCAGGTTTAAGGTGTGAGCCAGGCAAGGAATGTGTTTCAGTTGGGAAAGGGAGATGGCAGCCATGAAATTCCTTCCGTTATCACTCACTACCTTGCCTGCCTCAAGATCTACAGTGCCCAGCCACGACTGCGTTTCTTGCTGCAAGAACTCGGACAGAACTTCCGCGGTGTGTCTATTGTCGCCCAAACACTTCATAGCCAATACAGCCTGCTGACGTATGCCAGTAGCTGCCCCATAATGGGAGACCTGGTGTGCAACAGTGGCAGGTGCGGATGGAGTGTTTGTGCGACTGCGGTCTGTGGACGAGCTCTTGCTTCTGCAGGAGGACGAGGAGGAGGAGGAGGGGGTGCGAACGGCTACAGACAACTGTTTACTAGACCGTGGGCTAGGCAGAACTGTCCCAAACTTGCTGTCCCCTGTGGACCCTGAATCCACCACATTTACCCAGTGTGCCGTGATGGACACGTAACGTCCCTGGCCATGCCTACTGGTCCATGCATCTGTTGTCAGGTGCACCTTTGTGCTCACAGATTGCCTGAGTGCATGGACGATGCGCTCTTTAACATGCTGGTGGAGGGCTGGGATGGCTTTTCTGGAAAAAAAGTGTCGACTGGGTAGCTCGTAGCGTGGTACAGCGTAGTCCATCAGGTCTTTGAAAGCTTCGCTTTCAACTAACCGGTAGGGCATCATCTCTAACGAGATTAGTCTAGCTATGTGGGCGTTCAAACCCTGTGTACGCGGATGCGAGGCTAAGTATTTCCTTTTTCTAACCATAGTCTCATGTAGGGTGAGCTGGACTGGAGAGATGGAGATCGTGGAACTAGCGGGGGTGCCGGTGGACATGGCAGACTGAGAGACGGTGGGAGATGGTATTGTTGCCGCCGGTGCCCTAGATGCAGTGTTTCCTACTACGAAACTGGTGATTCCCTGACCCTGACTGCTTTGGCCTGGCAAAGATACCTGCACAGATACAGCAGGTGGTGCGCTAAATGGTGGTCCTACACTGCCGGAAGGGATGTTGCGTTGATGACTAGCTTCATTGGCCGAGGGTGCAACAACCTTAAGGGACGTTTGGTAGTTAGTCCAAGCTTTCAAATGCATGGTGGTTAAATGTCTATGCATGCAACTAGTATTGAGACTTTTCAGATTCTGACCTCTGCTTAAGGAAGTAGAACATTTTTGACAGATGACTTTGCGCTGATCAATTGGATGTTGTTTAAAAAAATGCCAGACTGCACTCTTTCTAGCATCGGATACCTTTTCAGGCATTGCAGACTGAGCTTTAACCGGATGGCCACGCTGTCCTCCACCAGGTTTTGGCTTTGCCACGCGTTTTGGGCAAGATACGTGCCCGGCAGATGGAACCTGTGGCGATGTTGATGCCTGCTGCGGCCCCTCCTCCTCCTCTGCTTCAGAACTGCTGCCGCCTGCACCCTGTTCCCCCAATGGCTGCCAATCGGGGTCAAGAACTGGGTCATCTAATAACTCTTCTTGTACCTCCTGCGCAACTTCGTCTGTGTCACCGTGTCGTTCGGTGGTATAGCGTTCGTGATGGGGCAACATAGTCTCATCAGGGTCTGATTCTTGATCAGCACCCTGCGAGGGCAATGTTGTGGTCTGAGTCAAAGGACCAGCATAGTAGTCTGGCTGTGGCTGTGCGTCAGTGCACTCCATGTCAGATTCAATTTGTAATGGGCATGGACTGTTAACTGCTTCACTTTCTAAGCCAGGGACGGTATGTGTAAAGAGCTCCATGGAGTAACCCGTTGTGTCGCCTGCTGCATTCTTCCCTGTTGTTGTTTTTGCTGAAGAGGACAAGGAAGTGACTTGTCCCTGACCGTGAACATCCACTAACGACGCGCTGCTTTTACTTTTACCAGTTTCACGAGAGGAGGCAAAAGAGCTAGAGGCTGAGTCAGCAAGATAAGCCAAAACTTGCTCTTGCTGCTCCGGCTTTAAAAGCGGTTTTCCTAATCCCAGAAAAGGGAGCGTTCGAGGCCTTGTGTAGCCGGACGACGAACCTGGCTCCACAGCTCCAGACTTAGGTGCAATATTTTTTTCCCCACGACCACCTGATGCTCCACCACTACCACTACCCTCATTACCAGCTGACAATGAACGCCCCCGGCCACGACCTCTTCCACTAGACTTCCTCATTGTTTTAAAAACGTAACCAAACTAACGTTATTTGTTGCAGTCACACAACTTACACGGTGAGCTATAACTTCAGTATGATTTAGCTACCCCTTTACAGGTTGGTGAGACCACAGCGAAAATCAGGCCCAATGTTACACACTCTTTTTTTGGTGGCTGCAAATTAGAGAGATGCCCCACACGCAGGACTGTCACTGAAGCACAAATGTTAATATTAATGTCACACTATTATTTTTTTTTTATTTTTATTTTTTTCAGGAACACTTTAGAAACCCCCCCAAAAAAAAAAAATAGATTTTTGCAGGGAGAATTTAGAAAACAAATGTAACAAACTATATGCTTTCTATGGGCCACTGAGTGAGAGATGACGCACACAGGAATCAGGAGTGGCACACAAGCCCAGAGGCCAATATTTTTCTACCAATGATTGATGGAGTTATTTTCTCTGGTAGATTTTGGAACCCAAATCAAGGAAAAAAAATATAGGCTTTCTATGGACCACAATTGGAGAGAGAGAGAGAGAGAGAGAGAGATGGCACACCCAGGAGTCAAGACTGGCACACAAGCAGAAAGGCCAATATTAATCTCCCACTGTTTTTTTTGGTTGTTTTTTTTTTTTTTTTTTCAGGGAGACTTTAGAAAAAAAAATAATAAAAAAAATATGATTTTATCAGGAAGAATTTAGAAACCAAATAAAATAAAATGATTTTTTCAGGGAGAATTTATAAAACAAATAAAAACAAAAATAGGCGTTCTATGGCCCACTGACTGAGAGATGACGCACACAGGAATCAGGAGTGGCACACAAGCCCAGAGGCCAATATTTTTCTACCAATGATTGATGGAGTTATTTTCTCTGGTAGATTTTGGAACCCAAATCAAGGAAAAAAAATATAGGCTTTCTATGGACCACAATTGGAGAGAGAGAGAGAGAGAGAGAGAGAGATGGCACACCCAGGAGTCAAGACTGGCACACAAGCAGAAAGGCCAATATTAATCTCCCACTGTTTTTTTTGGTTGTTTTTTTTTTTTTTTTTCAGGGAGACTTTAGAAAAAAAAATAATAAAAAAAATATGATTTTATCAGGAAGAATTTAGAAACCAAATAAAATAAAATGATTTTTTCAGGGAGAATTTATAAAACAAATAAAAACAAAAATAGGCGTTCTATGGCCCACTGACTGAGAGATGACGCACACAGGAATCAGGAGTGGCACACAAGCCCAGAGGCCAATATTTTTCTACCAATGATTGATGGAGTTATTTTCTCTGGTAGATTTTGGAACCCAAATCAAGGAAAAAAAATATAGGCTTTCTATGGACCACAATTGGAGAGAGAGAGAGAGAGAGAGAGAGAGAGATGGCACACCCAGGAGTCAAGACTGGCACACAAGCAGAAAGGCCAATATTAATCTCCCACTGTTTTTTTTGGTTGTTTTTTTTTTTTTTTTTTCAGGGAGACTTTAGAAAAAAAAATAATAAAAAAAATATGATTTTATCAGGAAGAATTTAGAAACCAAATAAAATAAAATGATTTTTTCAGGGAGAATTTATAAAACAAATAAAAACAAAAATAGGCGTTCTATGGCCCACTGACTGAGAGATGACGCACACAGGAATCAGGAGTGGCACACAAGCCCAGAGGCCAATATTTTTCTACCAATGATTGATGGAGTTATTTTCTCTGGTAGATTTTGGAACCCAAATCAAGGAAAAAAAATATAGGCTTTCTATGGACCACAATTGGAGAGAGAGAGAGAGAGAGAGAGAGAGAGAGAGAGAGATGGCACACCCAGGAGTCAAGACTGGCACACAAGCAGAAAGGCCAATATTAATCTCCCACTGTTTTTTTTGGTTGTTTTTTTTTTTTTTTTTTCAGGGAGACTTTAGAAAAAAAAATAATAAAAAAAATATGATTTTATCAGGAAGAATTTAGAAACCAAATAAAATAAAATGATTTTTTCAGGGAGAATTTATAAAACAAATAAAACCAAAAATAGGCGTTCTATGGCCCACTGACTGAGAGATGACGCACCCAGGAGTCAAGACTGGCACACAAGCAGAAAGGCCAATATTAATCTCCCACTGTTTTTTTTTTTTTTTTTTTTTTTTTCAGGGAGACTTTAGAAAAAAAAATAATAAAAAAAATATGATTTTATCAGGAAGAATTTAGAAACCAAATAAAATAAAATGATTTTTTCAGGGAGAATTTAGAAAACAAATAAAACCAAAAATAGGCGTTCTATGGCCCACTGACTGAGAGAGAGAGAGAGATGGAACGCTTAGTACTGGCACACAAGCCCAAAGGGCAATATTAATCTCCCCTTTTTTTTCCAGGGAGAATTTCTAAAACCCCCCAAAAAAAAAAAATAGGCTTTCTATGGCCCACTATTTGTGAGAGAGATGGGACGCTCAGGACTGGCACAGATGGCACGCTCAGGACTGGCACAGAAGCCCAGAGGCCAATATTAATCTCCCTTTTTTTCTGGGAGAATTTATAAAACCAAAAAAATATTTAAATAGGCTTTCTATGGCCCACTATTTGTGAGAGAGATGGCACGCTCAGGACTGGCACAGATGGCACGCTCACAACTGGCACACAAGCCCAGAGGCCAATATTAATCTCCCTTTTTTCAGGGAAAATTTATAAAACCAAAAAAAAAATTAAATAGGCTTTCTATGGCCCACTATTTGTGAGAGAGATGGCACGCTCAGGACTGGCACAGATGGCACGCTCACAACTGGCACACAAGCCCAGAGGCCAATATTAATCTCCCTTTTTTCAGGGAAAATTTATAAAACCAAAAAAAAAATTAAATAGGCTTTCTATGGCCCACTATTTGTGAGAGAGATGGCACGCTCAGGACTGGCACAGATGGCACGCTCACAACTGGCACACAAGCCCAGAGGCCAATATTAATCTCCCTTTTTTTCAGGGAGAATTTATAAAACCAAAAAAAAAATTAAATAGGCTTTCTATGGCCCACTATTTGTGAGAGAGATGGCACGCTCAGGGCTGGCACAGATGGCACGCTCAGGACTGGCACACAAGCCCAGAGGCCAATATTAATCTCCCTTTTTTTCAGGGAGAATTTATAAAACCCAAAAAAAAATAAAATAGGCTTTCTATGGCCCACTATTTGTGAGAGAGATGGCACACTCAGGACTGGCACACAAGCCCAAAGGCCAATATTAATCTCCCACTGTATTTTTATCAGGGAGAATTTATACACCCCACAAAAAAAAATACAGAAAAATGAAAAGGCTTTCTATGGCCCACTATGTGAGAGAGATGGCACACACAGGGAAGGCACTCTAGCAGAAATGCCAAATTGCCAATCTTAATCTCCCACCAAAAAAAAAAAAAAAAAAAAAACAGGGAATGTCCTACAATTACTATCTCCCTGCCTGCAGTAATCTCAGCCAGGTATGGCAGGCAGCTACTATCTCCCTGCCTGCAGTAATCTCAGCCAGGTATGGCAGGCAGCAATAAGGAGTGGACTGATGCACAAATGAAATAAAAAGTGTGGACAAACAAAAAAGATAGCTGTGCAGAAAGGAAGGAACAAGAGGATTTGTGCTTTGAAAAAAGCAGTTGGTTTGCACAGCGGCGTACACACAGCAATGCAGCTATCAGGGAGCCTTCTAGGGCAGCCCAATGAGCTACAGCGCTGAGGGGAAAAAAAAAAAAAAAAAAACTTCCACTGTCCCTGCACACCGAGGGTGGTGTTGGACAGTGCAAATCGCTGCAGCACAAGCGGTTTTGTGGTTAATGGACCCTGCCTAACGCTATCCCTGCTTCTGACAAAGCGGCAGCAACCTCTCCCTAAGCTCAGATCAGCAGCAGTAAGATGGCGGTCGGCGGGAACGCCTCTTTATAGCCCCTGTGACGTCGCAGACAGCAAGCCAATCACTGCAATGCCCTTCTCTAAGATGGTGGGGACCAGGACCTATGTCATCACGCTGCCCACACTCTGCGTTTACCTTCATTGGCTGAGAAATGGCGCTTTTCGCGTCATTGAAACGCGACTTTGGCGCGAAAGTCGCGTACCGCATGGCCGACCCCGCACAGGGGTCGGATCGGGTTTCATGAAACCCCGACTTAGCCAAAAGTCGGCGACTTTTGAAAATGTTCGACCCGTTTCGCTCAACCCTACTCTTCACAATCACAAATGGGTATATGCTTCCTGATTTGGTCTGTTTGTTGTTATCCTCCTCCTTATCCTCATCCTCATCATCCACAACCATACAAACACCAAGGTGAACGCATTCCGCGATGCCAAAGTCACTCATTTTTTGTGCAAGAGTGTTTTTATGATGCCCGTTAATAATTTTAAACCCAAAAAAATTTTACTCCCCCTTTACATTGGGCCTAGTTTTTAATGAGGCCTTCATCAACCTCTCATCATTCTCTGCCACTAGATCATCAGGGTTAACGTGTTCTGTGCTGCTACAGCCTATCTAATTTTTGGCAAGGTGTCTATGATGTCCATAAAATATTTTTTTAAAATGTACCCCCCATGGGGAAATGTTTTTCAGCCCATGCACTTAGTGTATGGGTATTACGAGTCTAGGAGACCCGCTCCTTTGTAATGGGACAGTTTATTTTATGAGGCCTTCCTCCATGCTTCTTCCAAGGGGGATTGTGTTGTGTGCAAATTTGGGTCAAGGTGGCCCTGGCATTCAGTGCATAAGAAAACAGTATGGCAGGACCAACTGAAGAATGTGAAATTGGTTTTCCTGTGGCCATCCAGTACCTGGGTTCAAAGGCTTATTGGGGTGCATGTGACTTGGTAGCAGGGCAGAACTTGCAGTCAATACATAAGAAAACAGTATGGGATTACAAAATGACTAATGTGAAGTGTATTTTCCTGTGGCCATCCAGTACCTGGGTTCAAAGAATTCTTGGGGTGCATATGACTTGATAGCAGGGCAGGCCTTGCATTTAATGCAACATTTTTTCAGGAAGCCCTCCTGTACCACTCGTGAAAGGGGTATTGGGATGCGTCATAATTCTTGGCAGCCCAACTACTCACTGCATAGGCAATAACAGCATAGGAGACCGCGGTTTAATAATAGCCTTTTAAGAATACTGTATTAATGCTGCCTGATGCCTCTCTAAAAATAGGCTTTGTGACTTTAAGAGTCCATCCTCCATAAATGAAATAAGATGGGTCTCCTTATGTGTCACACAACACATGGCCAGCTAGGGTTGTTAAATGTTACAATGACATTTCCCAGTGAATACATTTGTATTGTTTGAAAGCAATGTTAAAGTTGAAAAACGCATAAAAAACGCTGGGTGTGAACATATCGCAAGTGGTGGAGGAACATTTTGGTCTGAGGTTAATTATTTTGCCTTAAATATAAGTCATTATCCTGGAAAGGATGTACCTTAACATATTTCCCATCAAAATCCATTTTGGTTTCGTTTTTGTATGTTTTTTGGTGCACCTGTAATAATGGCATGAAACTCTGACAACATTTTTTACAGCTGTGAGCTAGGAGTCAGAAATGCGATCCCCATGATGTTCCCGTGTCATTTGAGCAGTGTTTCCATCATTTTCAGACATTTATAGACCTTAAAAGGACCCGCGGGGGGATCAAAGTAAAAATACTCGGGTTTCCCATAGACTTACATTGGGCTCGTTACTCGGGTCAAGTATCCGAGTATTCCAATTTGCTCGACCTGAGCAACGAGCACCCGAGCAATTTAATGCTCGCCCATCACTAGTGATGACCTTTCCTTTGTCTTGACTATTCTATTGTCTAGATTTTTTTAAATGTTTAAGGGATTTTACGATAATTCATCAATATCAGATCGGTGGGTTTTTAAAACCTAGCACCCTTAACCAATGAGCTACTAGCAGGTTTGTCAGTGATCAGCTGTAAAAAAAAGGTGATGAGCGTAAAACCACTGCTCTGACACAATCTTTAGCAACCACTGATGGATACTTCAGATCAACTCATATTCAAATAATAGGAGGTGATCTGCAGTTCCTAACAACAGCCTTTAAACAGTGTGACTGAGCAGGAGTGTACACTGCTGCCAACTCTGCACACTGCTGATCAGTAGGGATGTAGGTTTAAGACCCCCCAATAGGTCATCAGCATCAAAGCGGAGGTCAACACCTACAACATAGAGAGAAGGACCGGTCAGTAGACAAATTGAAATTGCTAGCACAAGCCAGTTTAATTTTATTTAAACCAATTGTACCTTTAAACCCTTCACCCCAAAGCCTGTTTTCAACTTCCTGACCAGGCCATTTTTTTTTTCAATTCTGACCACTGTCAATTTATGAGGTCATAACTCTGAAACGCTTCAACAGATCCTGGTGATTCTGAGATTGTTTTCTCGTGACATATTGAACTTTATGATAGTGGTAAAATTTCTTCGATTTGACTTGCGTTTATTTGTGAAAAAAATGGAAATTTTAGTTTTTATGCCCTTAAATTAGAGAGTCATATCATACAAAATAGTTAATAAATAACATTACCCACATGTCTGCTTTACATTAGCACAATTTTGGAAACATAATTTTTTTTTGTTAGGAAGTTATAAGGGTTAAAAATTGACCAGCGATTTCTCATTCTTACAACAAAATTTCAAAACCATTTTTTTAGGGACCACCTCACACTTGAAGTGACTTTGAGGGGTCTATATGACAGCAAATGCCCAAAAGTGACACAAATCTAAAAACTGCACCCCTCAAGGTGCTTAAAACCACATTCAAAAAGTTTATTACCCTTCAGGTGCTTCACAGGAATTTTTGGAATGTTTAAAAAAAATTGACTTTTTTTCACAAAATTTTTACTTCAGATCCAATTTGTTTTATTTTACCAAGGCTAACAGGAGAAATTGGACCTCAAAAGTCGTTGTACAATTTGTCCTGAGTACGCCAATACCCCATATGTGGGGGTAAACCACTGTTTGGGGGCATGGCAGAGTTCGGAAGGGAAGGAGCACCATTTGACTTTTCAATGTAAAATTTGCTGGAATTGAGATCGGACACCATGTCGCGTTTGGAGAGCCTCTGATGTGCCTAAACAGTGGAAACCCCCCACAAGTGACACAATTTTGGAAAGTAGACCCCCTAAGGAACTAATCTAGATGTGTGGTCAGCACTTTGAACCTCCAAGTGCTTCACAGAAGTTTATAATGTAGAGCCGTAAAAGAGAAATCATATTTTTTTCACAAAAAAATGATTTTTTTGTCCCAAATTTTTTATTTTCCCAAGGGTAAAATTGGACCCCAAAAGTTGTTGTGCAATTTGTCCTGAGTACGCTGATACCCTGTGTGTGGGGGTAAACCACTGTTTGGGCGCATGGCAGAGCTCGGAAGGGTAGAAGCCCCGTTTGACTTTTCAATGCAAAATTGGCTGGAATTGAGATCGGAAACCATGTCGCGTTTGGAGAGCCCCTGATGTGCCTAAACAGTGGAAACCCCCACAAGTGACCCCATTTTAAAAAGAAGACCCCCTAAGGAACTTATCTTGATGTGTGGTGAGCACTTTTAACCCCTAATTGTTTCACTAAAGTTTAAAATGTAGAGCTGTGAAAATTTAAATATCATTTTTTCTTTCCACAAAATGACCTTTCAGCCCGTAATTATTTTCCCAAAGGAAACAGGAGAAATTGGACCCCAAACGTTGTTGTCCAATTTGTCCTGAGTACGCTAATACCCCATATGTGGGGGGGAATCACTGTTTGGGCACATGGCATAGCTCGGAAGGGAAGGTTCGCCGTTTGGAATGCAGGCTTAGATGGATTGGTCTGGAGGCATCACGTTGCATTTGTAGAGCCCCTGATATTCCTAAACAGTAGAAACCCCCACAAGTGACCCCATATTGGAAACTAGACCCCCAAAGGAACTTATCTAGATGTGTTGTGAGAACTTTGAACCCCCAAGTGTTTCGCTAAAGTTTATAACGCAGAGCCGTGAAAATAAAAATATATTTTTTTCCGCGAAAATGATATTTTAGCCCCCAAATTTTTATTTTTCCAAGGGTAACAGGACATATTGGACCCCAAAAGTTATTGTTCAATTTCTTCTGAGTATGCTGATACCCCATATGTGGGGGGAACCACTGTTTGGGCGCACGGCAGAGCTCGGAAGGGAAGGAGCATGGTTTGGAATGCAGACTTAGATGGATTGGTCTGCAGGCGTCACATTGCATTTGCAGAGCCCCTGATGTACCTAAACAGTAGAAACCCCCCACAATTGACCCCATATTGGAAACTAGACCCCCCCAAGGAACTTATCTAGATGTGTTGTGAGAACTTTGAACACCCAAGTGTTTCACTACAGTTCATAACGCAGAGCTGTGAAAATAAAAAATCCTTTTTTTTCCACCAAAATTATTTTTTAGCCCCCGGTTTTGTATTTTCCCAAAGGTAACAGGAGAAATTGGACCCCAAAGTTTGTTGTACAATTTGTGCTGAGTACACTGATACTCAAAATGTGTGGGTAAACCCCTGTTTGGGCGCACGGGAGAGCTTGGAAGGGAAGGAGCACTGTTTTAGTTTTTCAGTGCAGAATTGGCTGGAATTGAGATCGGACGCCATGTCGCGTTTGGAGAGCCCCTGATGTGCCTAAACAGTGGAAACCCCCCAATTCTAACTGAAACCCTATCCCAAACACACCCCTATCCCTAATCCCAACCATAACCCTAACCACACCCCTAACCCTAATCCCAACCCTAATCCCAACCGTAAATGTAATCCAAACCCAAACTTTAGCCCCAACCTTAACCCTAACCCCAACCCTAACTTTAGCCCCCACCCTAACCCTAACTTTAGCCCCAACCATAACCCCAACCCAAACCCTAACCCCAACTCTAACTTTAGCCCCAATCCTAACCCTAACCCCAACCCTAACTTTAGCCCCAACCCTAACCCTAATGGGAAAACGGAAATAAATACATTTTTTAAAATTTTATTATTTTTCCCTAACTAAGGGGGGTGATGAAGGTGGGTTTGATTTACTTTTATAGCGTTTTTTTGGCGGATTTTTATGATTGGCAGCCGTCACACACTAAAAGACGCTTTTTATTGCAAAAAATATTTTTTGCATCACCACATTTTGAGAGCTATAATTTATCCATATTTTGGCCCACAGAGTCATGTGAGGTCCTCATTTTTGCGGGATGAGTTGAAGTTTTTATTGGTACCATTTTCGGGCACATGACATTTTTGATCGCTTTTTATTCCGATTTTTGGGAGGCAGAATAAACAAAAACCAGCAATTCCTGAATTTCTTTTAGGGGGGCGTTTATATTGTTCCACGTGTGGTAAAATTGATAAAGCAGCTTTATTCTTCAGGTCAGTACGATTATAGCGATACCTCATTTATTTTTTTTATGTTTTGGCGCTTTTGCACAATAAAAACTATTTTATATAAAAAATTATTGTTTTTGCATCGCTTTATTCTGAGAGCTATAACTTTTTAATTTTTCTGCTGATGATGCTGTTCGGTGGCTTTTTTTGGCGAAACAGGATGATGTTTTCAGCGATACCATGCTTATTTATATCCGCCTTTTTGATAGCGTGTTATTCCACTTTTTGTTCGCCGGTATGATAATAAAGTGTTGTTTTTTGCCTCGCTTATTTTTTTTTTTTGCGGTGTTCACTGAAGGGGTTAACTAGTGGGATAGTTTCAGACGCAGCGATGCCAAATATGTGTACTTTTATTGATTTTTTTATTTACATAAATAAATGGATTTATTTGGGGATTTTTTTTTTATAGATTCTATTTTTTTTTATTTTCTAACATTGTCCCAAGGTGGGACATCACTATATTAGATCGCTGATCTGACACATTGTATAGTGGAGCGCCCCCATGGGGCCGTGGGGTACTCGGTACCGGGTCCTTCGGTTCACAGGGGGATGTCACGGTGGCTGACCTGGTCCGTGGCCTTGGGACGTCCATGTAAAAGGGAAAAGTCTTTAAAGGGATAAAGAGTTTATGTTCGTGACGCCACCTGTGGCTGCTTTAAGGGGTCCGCTGGGGCGATGTTATGGCAGCTAGATGGTATACCTTCCCACAGGTGAAGTATGTCCACAGGGCTTCCCAGTGTGTAGATGGTGAATGGTGAGAGGCGCAGAGAAGAACGAGGACACAAGGTTGCAGTCTCTTTTCCTTTACTGTAGACTTCAGCATCCACAGTCAAGGGCACCAGATCACAGGGCAGGCAGAGTCCAGCCGGTTTGGAGGCAAGTCCAGAGTCCCCTTGTCCAGGTGGAAATCAGTAGCCTTCCCTTGCTGCAGTGTTGTAGTTCCTTACTGCCTAAGGCTTCACATAAGGTCCTCACAGATGTAATGTCTTTCTCTCTGTCCCCCATATAGGATAGGACAAACCCGTATGACTGGTGGCTTAAGGCTGTTTATAGGGACTCTAGCACACCCCGGCCTCCATGGGTTGCCACCGTGCCTCCTGGGTGTAGGGCGGACAGGTAACTTGCAATTAGCTGTCCTGCCTTTTTTTTAGCAAGGCATAAAGGTCGTTACTCCCTCAGTGTTCCTGCTACCGGGCTTCTGCGCCTCAGAAGGAGGCAGCCTCTGTAGGGCTGGTCCCCTTCTGGTATCATCTCCTTTGCTACGACTTCCTTCACGCTCGCTGCAATACAGTTCTGCCTTCTGTGTATCTCTTCCTAGGAGCTGCAGCTCTGAGGGCATGCACAGCTCCGTGTCCTTTCTCCTTCGTTCTCTGACAGGATCCCACCCCTGTCAGGGACCAACTAACTGAGCTGAGCTCAGCCAGCAACTAACTAATTTTCCCTACAAGCAATCAGTTTTACCTATGTGGGGAGTGACCTAATAAATAGGAGCTCCCCTTGGTGGCCTGGAGTGTGAATTGTGTTGCATGTTTGTGATACCTGGATGCAGTTATCCTTCTTTGCCTCCACATGAAGTATCACTCTCCCCGAGAGGAAAGCAATACCACTGCGATGACCAAGACCTTGGGGCCCCACACATAGCACTGTGTCAGATCAGCGATCTGACAGGCAGTGCAGGAGGCTTTCCGGCGCCTGCTCTGAGCAGGCACCGGCAAGCCACCTCACTTCAGGACCCGGAAGGTGCCCCATGGCCATTTTGGATCCGGGGACTCCTTCCAGAACACCGGAACAACGCGATCACATCGCATTGTTCCAGAGGGAGAGCGCAGGGAGCCCCCGTCCCTGCGCGATGCCCCTCTATGTCACTGTCACTGATGACAGCGGCATCAGAGGGCTTAAATGCCCACTATCGGCACTAGCGCCGATCATGGGCATTGCTGCGGGGTGTCAGCTGTCATATACATCTGACACCCGCACGCGATCGCCGCGGCACTCAGCGTGAGTCCGTGCGATCGTGCCGCCGTACTAGTACTGCAGTTTGCAGGAACTCAATTCCAGCAGAGCAGTACTAGTACGGCGCATGTCAGGAAGGGGTTAATTATCATACAAGAAAGGTTAATGACCATTAAATCAGCGACCACTTCCTACATTACTAAATGTTCAAAGAATGTTGATGGTTCTATTTCACATAGAAACTCTGCAAATCTGAACCGGGGGGAAGAAATGAAGATAGTGACTGCTGACAGATTGTCTAGCATCATGAGACAGTGCCCAGACGTATTCATGAGATCTTGAATAACCTGACATTTACCACTTTACAAATATAAAATGATACCTTTTATTCACTTCACTCTGTTACTGTGCAATTTTATCAATTTATATCATGTCTTCTTGCAAAGAGACTAATGGAATAAAAGTAACAAGAAAACATAGCAGGGCAGAAAGAAAGGCTATAATGAAATCCATTCTGCACACAACACTGTGCTTCAAAGCATATTACATCGGGAGGATGAATCCCTCTTTTTGTGCCATCTGACAAATATATTGCCCTCCCTAAGTATTCATTTATTATGGCTTCACACAGTTGGAATGTGAAAGTGTTTTGTTCTGATTAAAAAGCACAGCGTTTCAGTTACATAGCAAATGTTTCTCTCTCTGCAGCCAGCTAAATGCATTTTGACAACATTCCTATTGTGTTATATGAGGGCAGTCACCTTTAATTGAATGCATGGTAAATGTCATCATCTGAGGAAAATATTTGCGATATCACCGATTTTGGAGATGATGAAGAAATCAAGCAATCTGGGACATAAAACTAGTGTCTGTGTTCCTTAATAGTTGGGCATTTGGAAGTGAAGATTGGAGCATAGCTTTTATTATGTCTTATTGAAAATGGCATCTTCCAGAAGTCTGGGCTTTCCTTTTGTTTCTCTACAGGAGCTTTTTAAATGTCCAGAATCTACACACATTATAGGGCATTTACTCTGCAAGATAATCATGAACGAGTTTTGCTAAAAAAGCTTATTTCACAATTAGCTTGCCATGTAAACAGGCTGCCGATCATCTGATTAGCGAGAAAAACGCTCATTCATTGAGTGAAATGATCTTTTGCGCATCGTAAATGAGCATCATTCTCAGAAGTGCATCGTACTGGACTCTCACTGCCAAGAGCCATGGCAGCCTATGCACACTGAGCCATCTTGTATCGATTGCTCACTGCACATTGTTTGCTTTGGTCTGCCTGTGAAAACTGGCATTCATACATCCGATCGGCAATCGTACCGTGCTGCCTAGGTCTATGTAAATGGACCTTTGACAACTCATGTATGCAGAAGAGGAGATGCTTCACCATCTTGACCTCTTAGCGTCTACATGAGACTCATCTATGAAAGAGGAATAAAGATTACCGCTTTACACTTATGCCTCTGCAGAAGAGATCTGGATGGGACAAATGCACACTGATAGGGCAGAACTGTAAAGAACAAGATGGGTTTGTGAGTAATGGTAGCAGTCACCTGTAGAGGTTGTGTAAGGACCCACCTGTGGAAGTCTGATATGCCATAGCTACAGCCCCATGGTTGGAGGAGGGCATCTTCCCGATAGCACTTTGCCAAAGTGTAGATTATCACGATATGTGGGCTGAACTCACAGAAAGGATGAGATCCAGAGAGTATAAGCAACGTTTTTTATTCACACCAACTCATGTCAGCACTGCCCCGGCGCCTTTTTCAAGGTAAAGAACGAAGAGATTCAGTTGGTGATGGAACTCCTGAGATGATTGGTTTCACATTATAAACTCATGCATCAGTCTGTGTTTAAGACCCATGCTGTAATGGGACGGAGTGCATCTTCAAGAACTAATTGAAAAGATGAAAGCACAAACAACAGGTTATAACACGAGGTAGAAAGGCAAAAAAGAATAGCACTTTGGAGGATAAAAACATAAAACATCTACAGTAGGGGTGTACA
Organism: Ranitomeya imitator; assembly: GCF_032444005.1. Classification (NCBI taxonomy): domain Eukaryota; kingdom Metazoa; phylum Chordata; class Amphibia; order Anura; family Dendrobatidae; genus Ranitomeya; species Ranitomeya imitator. The sequence goes on along the minus strand of NC_091286.1, from coordinate 321,927,313 downwards.
ATCTGCAGCACATGATGCCATTCTGGGCAGCCCTCTAAGCATCTGGAAAAGGAGTTACCTGTTTGTTTACGGATGCTCACATGTTGATTTCTTATCAGAGAAAGAAAAAGTAGCATACCTAAGGAATTGGGACCAGCAAGCCCTGTGTAGCCATATCTCTGTCCCACATACCTTAGGATAGTGGGGATCTCTGTTTGGCACTCCAGAATGTATGTGACTCTCTCCACGGTAATTTGCATGTGTTGTGAAATGCTAAGCTTTTACCGCAACGCTCTTTATATATGCCAAGAAAGCCAATATTACTTGGATAATCCTTTGATATGAGCTATAAAACTTTTAGGGTTAGAGTTTGAGGAATTCCTGAACAGTACAGGGGCAGGACTTGAATGCATCAAATTGGTGTATTAAAACATTGGTAAGTATGATAATCTTAAATGGAGAAATGGAGATCTGGAAGTGGAACTACCGATATTATACCAAGGAATATACAGCACTTTAGATCTGCTATAAATGCTTCAGAGGGGATTACCCATTTAGGCTTTTTTTGTGGCTCTTGAGAGTATGTCCATATAACAATATGGCCCTCTGAACTCAAAAGGTTATGCATTTCTCCTGATTTAGAAGTAACTAAGGCAGAATTCTGATTTATTTTTGCTTATAACAAAAGGTACTGTAATAAAAAAAAGTCAGAATGAACAAAGGAGCCCAATTATGTTAGCTTAGAAATTTTATCTCATGAAGAAACATGATTGGTTCTCGGTAGAATATCTACATTGTGACGTTCCGTAATGGAGCAGAAGTTCTGAGCTTCTTGGAGGTCAAGAAGTGTCTTTTATTTCGACCCACCTCCTGGCCCCTAGTGTTCTCTATTAGAGCTGGTCTAGCCCAGTTCATTATTACATATTTGACTACCTAAAAACCTTCAAAGAACCTTCCAGTTGATGCTGTGCAGGAGGAAAAAGTGACATAATGCCACATTCCCACTTCTATTTTCAGGATTGGTGATGGTCATAAAGATCAGACAGCCATCGATTGTATACTAATGCTATAAATTAGTGATACACCATCAATTTAACTTTGCGTAAAAATCTTTTTAATGGTAAAACTGATTTATTTTATTATTTTAATCATTTAGCAAAACATCCCCTGGATATTACTATAAGAAAACAAGAAATAAACAAATGGATGTTATTTTTATGTGAACAGTTAAAAAATAAAATTGGATAGTTCATGTATATGACAGGGTCAGTGGTTGATTCTTAAAGAGATAATTATAATTATCTCTTTATTATTATTATCAATTGATAATAATTTTAACATTTAGAATATTATCAATTTATAAAAAAACATTATAATTGCTTTCTTGAAATAGCTTTACTAGACTCCAGCAGCGTGCCTTCCTCTCCCTGGCCAAGGCCGAAATAAGTCTTGCTGCCAAAGGACAGATATAAGGTGCATGGGTATCTAGCCAACCAACATGAATTTGAACTTTGGTACTTTTCATATTTTAACCTCTTGGATTTTACTCATGATACTATCCCCATCAGTATGTTCTTATATTGACCTCTGCTAGGCTCTAGAACCCGAACCTCCAACCCATTGCTGTGTACTCAATGTCAGCTCTAGAACATCAAATACTGAACTAGCATATATTAGGGCATTGAACTCTTGGGTCAGTTAAAAACCTCAACTCAGACTGCAGTCAATGAAACATGTTACCATCTGGACGTTTTTTTCCCTGGGTATTGCAGGAGCCAGTTCATTTTAATTGTACCCAGTAATCATTTATTATGGACTTAAAAATCAATCATTTACGTTTTTCACTAAAACTTTATAAGGTTGTATTAGTCATTTTGAAAAAAAAAGTTTCACACCAGGAGTTATTGAATATATTATAATGAAGAGCTCCCTTCTGAGAACACACTAGTTGCAGAGTCTTAGCTGCTCTGTTTTCCTGAAATGCAACATTTAACAATTTTCTCATTGATTTTAATGGGGTATAACCACAAAGTCATTTGGAAAGGTACATTGGAACTGGCATAAAGTTAAACAGACATTGCTGTAACACACATCATGCTGCATTTAACAATGGTTTCAAAATGTAAATATGTTGTAAAACACTTCACATTAAGAGAGAATGATCACTGACAAAATAAAATAAATACGAAAAGTGTTATTTAGAAAATGATGAAAAATGCACTGAATGAAGAAAATGTATGAAAAAAGCATGTAGTAAATAAAGCTATAATGATGCCGAAGAATTTGAAGGGAACTGGTCACATTAAGAAACGCTATTTACTTGCAGATATAGGGGTAATCTTCAGGTAAATAGCACTTAAATCCTGAAATAAGATTTTATTCTCCTTGCACAAGGTATCCTCCAGTCATTGGAGAGGGGTCTATTGGTCAATCATGCAGTTGATAGACATCTGCTTGATGAAACTGTCACAGATCAGGTGGCTCAGAGTGATTTATTTCAAGTGTTTATTTCTGTTAATATTGATGATTATGGCTTACAGCCAATGAAAATTCAAAAGTCATTATCTCAGTAAATTAGAATAGTTAACAAAAACACCTGCAATTGCATCCTAAGTATTTAAAAAGGTCTCTTAGTCTGTTTCAGTAGGATCCACAATCATAGGGAAGACTGCTGACTTGACAGATATCCAGAAGGCAGTCACTGACACACTCCAGAAGGACGGTAAGCCACAATAAAGTCATTAGCAGTGAAGATGACTGTTCACAGAGTGCTGTATCGAAGCATATTAATGGAAAGTTGAATGGAAGGAAAAAGTATGGTAGAAAAAGGTGCACAAGCACCCGAGATAACCGCAGCCTTGAAAGGAGTGTTAAGACAAGGCCATTCAAAAATTTGGAGGACATTCATAAGGAGTGGACTGCTGCTGGAGTCATTGCTTCAAGAGCCACCACACAGATACGTATCTAGTACATGGGCTACAAATGTCGCATTCTTATGTCAAGCCACTCAAATCCAATAGACAACGCCAGAATAGTCTTGCCTGGGCCAAGGAGAAAAAGAATTGGACTGTTGCTCAATGGTGCAAGGTGTTGTTTTCAGATTAAAGTAAATTTTGCATTTCATTAGGAAATCAAGCGCCTAGAGTCTGGAGGAAGAGTGGAAAGGCACACAATCCCAGCTGCTTGAAGTCTAGTGTGAAGTTTACACAATCAATGATGGTTTAGGGAGCCATGTCATCTGCTGGTGTATGTCCACCATGTTTTATCAAGACCAAAGCCAGCGCAGCAGTCTACCAGGACATTTTAGATAACTTCATGCTTCCCTTTTCCCGCAAGCTTTGGAGATGGGAATTTCATTCTCCAGCAGGACTTGGAATCTGTCCACACTGCCAAAAGTGCCAATACCTGGTTTAAAAACAACAGAATCAGTGTGCTTGATTGGCCAGCAAACTCGCCTAACCTTAACCTCATAGAAAATCTATGGTCTATTGGCTATTGTCAAGAGGAAGAAGAGAGATACCAGACCCAACAATGCAGTTGAGCTGAATGCTGCTATCAAAGCAACCTGGGCTTCCATAACACCCCAGCAGTGCCACAGGCTGATCGCCTCCATGCCATGCCATGCCGCATTAAAGCAGTAATTGATCAAAACGAGACCTGACAAAGCATTGAGTATATTTACTGAACACACATTTCAACAGGCCAACATTTTGGATTTTAAAATCATTTTCAAGCTGCTTTTATAAAGTCTATATATAAAGTCTATATTTACTGAGATAATGACTATGGGGTTTTCATTGGCTGTAAGCCATAATCAGCAACATGAACAAAAATAAACACTTGAAATAGATCACTCTGTTTGTAAATGACTCTGTTTGTAAATGACTACACCATGTTCCAAATTATTATGCAAAGGATATTTTTCTCGGATTTTCCTAAATTGTCAGTGCAAATGACAGTCAGTCTAATAAAAGTAATCACCCGTTAGGTTATACATCGAATTTTGTTGAAGAAACCATCCACTGATAACAGTATAATCTCCAAAATGAATACAAACTCAAAAAGCACTGTTCCAAATTATTAGGCACAGTAGAATTTCCAAACATTTGATATGTTTTAAAAAACTGAAAATGCTCATTTGTTGAATTTGCAGCATTAGGAGGTCACATTCACTGAACAAAAAAAGCTATTTAACTCCAAACCATCCTAACAGGCCAAGTTACATGTTAACATAGGACCCCTTCTTTGATATCACGTTCACAATTCTTGCATCCATTGAACTTGTGAGTTTTTCGAGAGTTTCTGCTTGTATTTCTTTGCATGAAGTCAGAATAGCCTCCCAGGGCTGCTGTTTTGATGTAAACTGCCTCCCACCCTCATAGATCTTTTGCTTGATGATACTCCAAAGGTTCTCTATAGGGTTGAGATCAGGGGAAGATGGTGGCCACACCATGAGTTTATCTCCTTTTATGCCCATAGCAGCCAATGACTCAGAGGTATTCTTTGCAGCATGAGATGGTGCATTGTCATGCATGAGGATGATTTGCTCCTGAAGGCACGTTTCTGCTTTTTATACCATGGAAGAAAGTTGTCAGTCAGACACTCTATATACTTTGCAGAGGTCATTTTCACACCTTCAGGAACCTTAAAGGGCCCTACCAGCTATTTCCCCATGATTTCAGCCAAAACATGACTCCTCCACCTCCTTGCTGACGTCGCATCCTTGTTGGAACATGGTGGCCATCCACTAACCTTCCACTACTCTATCCATCTGGACCATCCAGGGCTGCTCGACACCCATCACTAAACAAGACTGTATGAAAATTAGTTTTCATGTATGTCTGGGCCCACTGCAACCGTTTCTGCTGGTGAACATTGTTTAGGGGTGGCCGAATAGTAGGTTTATGAACCAAAACAAGCCTTTGAAGGATCCTATAACTTGAGGTTCGAGGGACTCCAGAGGCACCAGCAGCTTCAAATATCTGTTTGCTAGTTTATAATAGCTTTTTAGCAGCTGCTCTCTTAATCCGATGAACTTGCCTGGCAGAAACCTTCCTCATTACGCCTTTATCAGCACAAACACATCTGTGCTCAGATTCAGCCACAATCTCTTAACAGTACGATGATCACACTTAAGTTTTCAGGAAATATCTAGTGTTTTCATCCCTTGATCAAGGCATTGCACTATTTGATGCTTTTCGGCAGCAGAGAGACCTTTTTTTCCCCATATTACTTGAAAACTGTGGCCTGCTTAATAATGTGGAACATCATTTTTAAGTAGTTTTCCTTTAACTAGAATCACCTGGAAAACTAATTATCACGTGTTTAAAATTGATTTCAGTGATCCATTGAGCCCTGACACAATACCATCCACGAGTTTATTTGAAAAACAAAACAATTAAATCTTTATGACTCTTAGATCCAATTTGCATAATAATTTGGAACACGTTGTATAGAATATATGAGATTCACTTTTGTATTGAAGACCTGAAATAAATGAACTTTTTGATTTTTCTATTATATTCTAATTTTGTGAGAAGCACTTGTAGATGCTTCAACATATGCAGTGCTGCATTCTAGTGTATTGCAACTTTGCAAATCAGGCAGCTCTCTATCAGACTATTTTGCTTTTGTGTGTTTTGAATCAAAAGAACTGTTGAAATGAGTTGACACTTTCCTGATCATAGCCACAACCGTCTTGAAGCATTTTATTTGTGAAAAAAATGTTGCACTATTAAATTCAGGATATGGGCCATGGAAGAAGAGTGAGTTACTGTGCACAGCCATAAGTCAGCCAGAATGTTATGAGTAGTGTTGAGCATTCCGATATCGCAAGTATCGGGTATCGGCCGATATTTGCGGTATCGGAATTCCGATACCGAGTTCCGATATTTTTGCGATATCGGGAATCTGTATCGGGATCCATATTCATGTGTAAAATAAAGAATAAAAAAAAAATATTGATATACTCACCCTCGGACGCGCCCTGGTTGAAACCGCTGTAACCGGCAGTCTCCCCTCCTAAGAATGAGCGAGTGAAGGACCTGCGATGACGTCGCGGCTTGTGATTGGTCGCGTGAGCGGTCACATGAGCGGTCACGCGACCAATCACAAGCCGCGACGTCATCGAAGGTCCTTCACCCTGCATTCTTAGGAACAGAGGCTGCCGGTTACACCGCTTATAGCCAGGGGCCATCAGAGGGGTGAGTATATCGATATTTTTTTTTTTATTCTTTATTTTTTACATGAATATGGATCCCAGGGCCTGAAGGAGAGTTTCCTCTCCTTCAGACCCTGGGAACCATTACAGGATACCTTCCGATATTTGCGTCCCATTGACTTGTATTGGTATCGGTATCGGCGATATCCGATATTTTTCGGATATCGGTCGATACAATCCGATACCGATACTTTCAAATATCGGAAGGTATCGCTCAACACTAGTTATGAGCTTTATCTCTCACAACAGTTCCTAACTGCAGTTGATGGGGAGCTAGACAGTGTGTTAGATGCTGCTTGATGCACTGCAGCAACTCTTTCCCTCTATGACTTTTATCCCATATGCTTTCAGGTTTTACAACTGCTTGGCAGTGTTTTACATTGCATGAGGTTAATGAGTGACGTTAGCCTGTAGAATTAACACTTTATCTGTTGAGGATTGGGTCAGGCCCAGCGTCAGCACCCGGGCAAGTGTCGGGGCCCTAGCAAGACAGGGGGGCCCATTTTGACAAGTGTGACCGACTTTTCACTATTGATGCTGCCTATGCAGCATCAATATTAAAAAGATATAATGTTAAAAATAATAAAAAAATAAAAAATTGTGCTATTCTCACCTTCTGGTGGCCCCTGCGGCCTTCCCGATCCTCGTGATGCTCCCGGCAGCTTCCGCTCCCAGTGATGCCTTGTAAAATGACCCCAGATGATGAAGGATCATGCCAGACCGCTGCGTCATCACAGGTCATTGTCGCAAAGCATCACTGGGAATGGGAGTTGGCGGGAGAATCGCTAAGGCCTGGGCTGGATCCGGGGGCCGCCAGAAGGTGAGTATATAACTATTTTTTATTTTAATTCTTTTTTTAACAGGGATATGGTGCCCACACTGCTATATACTACGTGGCTGTGTTATATACTACATGGCTGTGCTATATACTACATGGCTGTGCTATATACTAGGTGGGCTGTGCTATACACTATGTGGCTGCTATATACTACGTGGCTGTGCTATATACTACATGGGCTGTGTTATATGCTATGTGGGCTGTTATATGCTACATGGCTGTGCTATATACTACATGGCTGTGCTATATACTACATGGGCTGTGTTATATGCTATTTGGGCTGTGTTAAATACTACGTGGCTGTGCTATATACTATGTGGGCTGTGCAATATGCTATGTGGGCTGTGTTGTATGCTACGAAGGCTGTGTATATGCTACGTGGGCTGTGCTATATACTACGTGGGCTGTGTTATATACTACGTGGTTATGTTGTATGCTACATGGGCTGTGTCATTGCAAAATGACCCCAGATGATGAAGGATCATGCCAGACCGCTACGTCATCACAGGTCATTGTCGTAAAGCATCACTGGGAATGGGAGCTGGCGGGAGCATTGCTAATGCCTGGGCTGGATCTGGGGGCCACCAGAAGGTGAAAATATAACTATTGTTTTATTTTAATTCATTTTTTAACAGGGATATGGTGACCACACTGCTATATACTTTGTGGCTGTGCCATATACTACATGGCTGTGTTATATACTATGTGGCTGCTATATACTATGTGGCTGCGCTATATACTACGTGGACTGTGTTATATGCTATGTGGGCTGTGTTATATACTATGTGGCTGTGCTATATACTATGTGGGCTGTGTTATATGCTACGTGGGCTGGGCTATATACTACGGGGGCTGTGCTGTATACTACGTGGGCTGTGTTATATACTATGTGGGCTGTGTTATATGCTATGTGGCTGTTATACACAACGTGGCTGTGTTATATACTACGTGGGCTGTGTTATATGCTACGTGGCTGTGCTATATGCTACGTGGGCTGTTATATGCTACGTGACTGTGTTATGTGAAAATCAAGAGGAAATAACAGAAGGGTCCACAAATATATCAAAAAAATTTTAGACCAACAATCCATACTTCTACCCTATATAGACCAGAGTGGACTGTATGGACAAATTTCAAGAACTTGTTGAAAAGGATCTAAAGGATTTAGAATATAGTCTGAATAAAAAAAATGCGGAAAAACCTATCACATCGGCATTGGAAAGCACTTAATGAATTAAAATCTCTAAAGAACATTATCATTAAAAGAAGTGATAAGGGTGGTCTAATAGTCATTTTGAATTAAAAAGATTATAAGGACAAAATGTATGAACTCTTGTCTGATAGAGCTACCTATGAGAAATTGAAAAAGAATCCAACTAAAGAATATAATGAGAAAATTATGAAATTGATTAAAGAGGGTGTATTTCTAGCAGCCATTAATAAAAAACATTTCAAAAACCTGACCTGCACATCCAAACATAGACTAAGTGTGAACAGGTGCTGAACCTAGAGTCGCCAACTCGTATATAGTTAAATAAATAAGGCCATTTTTATGCGCTAAACGCTCTCATTTTTCATATTTCTAGTGCAGTAATGCAGTTCAAATTTCGTATTTCAAGTTTGTATGTTCTAGCGCTGCAGTGTGCTGCCTTATTTATTTAACTATATACGAGTTGGCGACTCTAGGTTCAGCACCTGTTCACACTTAGTCTATGTTTGGATGTGCAGGTCAGGTTTTTGAAATGTATTCTCTAGCCTTCTGATCGTGCACTCCGCCTTCTAGCCACAGGTGTTTTAATTACAGCAGGTCCAATACCCCTCCATAGAGAGAGCGAATTTTAGTCTAGGAAGAGGTTTCACATGTACCCATTCAGATGGAGACGTTTATTCTCAATGAGGTAAGGCAAGCGTAGGACCTGATATAAGAGAGATGCCGTAAAGTGGCTACCAGGTACACATAAAATTGGCCATTTTTATGCGCTAAACGCTCTCATTTTTCATATTTCTAGTGCAGTAATGCAGTTCAAATTTCGTATTTCAAGTTTGTATGTTCTAGCGCTGCAGTGTGCTGCCTTATTTATTTAACTATATACGAGTTGGCGACTCTAGGTTCAGCACCTGTTCACACTTACTCTATGTTTGGATGTGCAGGTCAGGTTTTTGAAATGTATTCTCTAGCCTTCTGATCGTGCACTCCGCCTTCTAGCCACAGGTGTTTTAATTACAGCAGGTCCAATACCCCTCCATAGAGAGAGAGAATTTTAGTCTAGGAAGAGGTTTCACATGTACCCATTCAGATGGAGACGTTTATTCTCAGCGAGGTAAGGCAAGCGTAGGACCTGGTATAAGAGAGATGCCGTAAAGTGGCTACCAGGTACACATAAAATTGGCCATTTTTATGCGCTAAACGCTCTCATTTTTCATATTTCTAGTGCAGTAATGCAGTTCAAATTTCGTATTTCAAGTTTGTATGTTCTAGCGCTGCAGTGTACTGCCTTATTTATTTAACTATATACGAGTTGGCGACTCTAGGTTCAGCACCTGTTCACATTTAGTCTATGTTTGGATGTGCAGGTCAGGATTTTGAAATGTATTCTCTAGCCTTCTGATCGTGCACTCCGCCTTCTAGCCACAGGTGTTTTAATTACAGCAGGTCCAATACCCCTCCATAGAGAGAGAGAATTTTAGTCTAGGAAGAGGTTTCACATGTACCCATTCAGATGGAGACGTTTATTCTCAGCGAGGTAAGGCAAGCGTAGGACCTGGTATAAGAGAGATTCCGTAAAGTGGCTACCAGGTACACATAAAATTGGCCATTTTTATGCGCTAAACGCTCTCATTTTTCATATTTCTAGTGCAGTAATGCAGTTCAAATTTCGTATTTCAAGTTTGTATGTTCTAGCGCTGCAGTGTGCTGCCTTATTTATTTAACTATATACGAGTTGGCGACTCTAGGTTCAGCACCTGTTCACACTTAGTCTATGTTTGGATGTGCAGGTCAGGTTTTTGAAATGTATTCTCTAGCCTTCTGATCGTGCACTCCGCCTTCTAGCCACAGGTGTTTTAATTACAGCAGGTCCAATACCCCTCCATAGAGAGAGCGAATTTTAGTCTAGGAAGAGGTTTCACATGTACCCATTCAGATGGAGACGTTTATTCTCAATGAGGTAAGGCAAGCGTAGGACCTGATATAAGAGAGATGCCGTAAAGTGGCTACCAGGTACACATAAAATTGGCCATTTTTATGCGCTAAACGCTCTCATTTTTCATATTTCTAGTGCAGTAATGCAGTTCAAATTTCGTATTTCAAGTTTGTATGTTCTAGCGCTGCAGTGTGCTGCCTTATTTATTTAACTATATACGAGTTGGCGACTCTAGGTTCAGCACCTGTTCACACTTACTCTATGTTTGGATGTGCAGGTCAGGTTTTTGAAATGTATTCTCTAGCCTTCTGATCGTGCACTCCGCCTTCTAGCCACAGGTGTTTTAATTACAGCAGGTCCAATACCCCTCCATAGAGAGAGAGAATTTTAGTCTAGGAAGAGGTTTCACATGTACCCATTCAGATGGAGACGTTTATTCTCAGCGAGGTAAGGCAAGCGTAGGACCTGGTATAAGAGAGATGCCGTAAAGTGGCTACCAGGTACACATAAAATTGGCCATTTTTATGCGCTAAACGCTCTCATTTTTCATATTTCTAGTGCAGTAATGCAGTTCAAATTTCGTATTTCAAGTTTGTATGTTCTAGCGCTGCAGTGTACTGCCTTATTTATTTAACTATATACGAGTTGGCGACTCTAGGTTCAGCACCTGTTCACATTTAGTCTATGTTTGGATGTGCAGGTCAGGTTTTTGAAATGTATTCTCTAGCCTTCTGATCGTGCACTCCGCCTTCTAGCCACAGGTGTTTTAATTACAGCAGGTCCAATACCCCTCCATAGAGAGAGAGAATTTTAGTCTAGGAATAGGTTTCACATGTACCCATTCAGATGGAGACGTTTATTCTCAGCGAGGTAAGGCAAGCGTAGGACCTGGTATAAGAGAGATTCCGTAAAGTGGCTACCAGGTACACATAAAATTGGCCATTTTTATGCGCTAAACGCTCTCATTTTTCATATTTCTAGTGCAGTAATGCAGTTCAAATTTCGTATTTCAAGTTTGTATGTTCTAGCGCTGCAGTGTGCTGCCTTATTTATTTAACTATATACGAGTTGGCGACTCTAGGTTCAGCACCTGTTCACACTTAGTCTATGTTTGGATGTGCAGGTCAGGTTTTTGAAATGTATTCTCTAGCCTTCTGATCGTGCACTCCGCCTTCTAGCCACAGGTGTTTTAATTACAGCAGGTCCAATACCCCTCCATAGAGAGAGAGAATTTTAGTCTAGGAAGAGGTTTCAAATGTACCCATTCAGATGGAGACGTTTATTCTCAGCGAGGTAAGGCAAGCGTAGGACCTGGTATAAGAGAGATTCCGTAAAGTGGCTACCAGGTACACATAAAATTGGCCATTTTTATGCGCTAAACGCTCTCATTTTTCATATTTCTAGTGCAGTAATGCAGTTCAAATTTCGTATTTCAAGTTTGTATGTTCTAGTGCTGCAGTGTGCTGCCTTATTTATTTAACTATATACGAGTTGGCGACTCTAGGTTCAGCACCTGTTCACACTTAGTCTATGTTTGCATGTGCAGGTCAGGTTTTTGAAATGTATTCTCTAGCCTTCTGATCGTGCACTCCGCCTTCTAGCTACAGGTGTTTTAATTACAGCAGGTCCAATACCCCTCCATAGAGAGAGCGAATTTTAGTCTAGGAAGAGGTTTCACATGTACCCATTCAGATGGAGACGTTTATTCTCAGCGAGGTAAGGCAAGCGTAGGACCTGGTATAAGAGAGATTCCGTAAAGTGGCTACCAGGTACACATAAAATTGGCCATTTTTATGCGCTAAACGCTCTCATTTTTCATATTTCTAGTGCAGTAATGCAGTTCAAATTTCGTATTTCAAGTTTGTATGTTCTAGCGCTGCAGTGTGCTGCCTTATTTATTTAACTATATACGAGTTGGCGACTCTAGGTTCAGCACCTGTTCACACTTAGTCTATGTTTGGATGTGCAGGTCAGGTTTTTGAAATGTATTCTCTAGCCTTCTGATCGTGCACTCTGCCTTCTAGCCACAGGTGTTTTAATTACAGCAGGTCCAATACCCCTCCATAGAGAGAGCGAATTTTAGTCTAGGAAGAGGTTTCACATGTACCCATTCAGATGGAGACGTTTATTCTCAGCGAGGTAAGGCAAGCGTAGGACCTGGTATAAGAGAGATTCCGTAAAGTGGCTACCAGGTACACATAAAATTGGCCATTTTTATGCGCTAAACGCTCTCATTTTTCATATTTCTAGTGCAGTAATGCAGTTCAAATTTCGTATTTCAAGTTTGTATGTTCTAGCGCTGCAGTGTGCTGCCTTATTTATTTAACTATATACGAGTTGGCGACTCTAGGTTCAGCACCTGTTCACACTTAGTCTATGTTTGGATGTGCAGGTCAGGTTTTTGAAATGTATTCTCTAGCCTTCTGATCGTGCACTCCGCCTTCTAGCCACAGGTGTTTTAATTACAGCAGGTCCAATACCCCTCCATAGAGAGAGCGAATTTTAGTCTAGGAAGAGGTTTCACATGTACCCATTCAGATGGAGACGTTTATTCTCAGCGAGGTAAGGCAAGCGTAGGACCTGGTATAAGAGAGATTCCGTAAAGTGGCTACCAGGTACACATAAAATTGGCCATTTTTATGCGCTAAACGCTCTCATTTTTCATATTTCTAGTGCAGTAATGCAGTTCAAATTTCGTATTTCAAGTTTGTATGTTCTAGCGCTGCAGTGTGCTGCCTTATTTATTTAACTATATACGAGTTGGCGACTCTAGGTTCAGCACCTGTTCACACTTAGTCTATGTTTGGATGTGCAGGTCAGGTTTTTGAAATGTATTCTCTAGCCTTCTGATCGTGCACTCCGCCTTCTAGCCACAGGTGTTTTAATTACAGCAGGTCCAATACCCCTCCATAGAGAGAGCGAATTTTAGTCTAGGAAGAGGTTTCACATGTACCCATTCAGATGGAGACGTTTATTCTCAATGAGGTAAGGCAAGCGTAGGACCTGATATAAGAGAGATGCCGTAAAGTGGCTACCAGGTACACATAAAATTGGCCATTTTTATGCGCTAAACGCTCTCATTTTTCATATTTCTAGTGCAGTAATGCAGTTCAAATTTCGTATTTCAAGTTTGTATGTTCTAGCGCTGCAGTGTGCTGCCTTATTTATTTAACTATATACGAGTTGGCGACTCTAGGTTCAGCACCTGTTCACACTTACTCTATGTTTGGATGTGCAGGTCAGGTTTTTGAAATGTATTCTCTAGCCTTCTGATCGTGCACTCCGCCTTCTAGCCACAGGTGTTTTAATTACAGCAGGTCCAATACCCCTCCATAGAGAGAGAGAATTTTAGTCTAGGAAGAGGTTTCACATGTACCCATTCAGATGGAGACGTTTATTCTCAGCGAGGTAAGGCAAGCGTAGGACCTGGTATAAGAGAGATGCCGTAAAGTGGCTACCAGGTACACATAAAATTGGCCATTTTTATGCGCTAAACGCTCTCATTTTTCATATTTCTAGTGCAGTAATGCAGTTCAAATTTCGTATTTCAAGTTTGTATGTTCTAGCGCTGCAGTGTGCTGCCTTATTTATTTAACTATATACGAGTTGGCGACTCTAGGTTCAGCACCTGTTCACACTTAGTCTATGTTTGGATGTGCAGGTCAGGTTTTTGAAATGTATTCTCTAGCCTTCTGATCGTGCACTCCGCCTTCTAGCCACAGGTGTTTTAATTACAGCAGGTCCAATACCCCTCCATAGAGAGAGAGAATTTTAGTCTAGGAAGAGGTTTCAAATGTACCCATTCAGATGGAGACGTTTATTCTCAGCGAGGTAAGGCAAGCGTAGGACCTGGTATAAGAGAGATTCCGTAAAGTGGCTACCAGGTACACATAAAATTGGCCATTTTTATGCGCTAAACGCTCTCATTTTTCATATTTCTAGTGCAGTAATGCAGTTCAAATTTCGTATTTCAAGTTTGTATGTTCTAGTGCTGCAGTGTGCTGCCTTATTTATTTAACTATATACGAGTTGGCGACTCTAGGTTCAGCACCTGTTCACACTTAGTCTATGTTTGCATGTGCAGGTCAGGTTTTTGAAATGTATTCTCTAGCCTTCTGATCGTGCACTCCGCCTTCTAGCTACAGGTGTTTTAATTACAGCAGGTCCAATACCCCTCCATAGAGAGAGCGAATTTTAGTCTAGGAAGAGGTTTCACATGTACCCATTCAGATGGAGACGTTTATTCTCAGCGAGGTAAGGCAAGCGTAGGACCTGGTATAAGAGAGATTCCGTAAAGTGGCTACCAGGTACACATAAAATTGGCCATTTTAATGCGCTAAACGCTCTCATTTTTCATATTTCTAGTGCAGTAATGCAGTTCAAATTTCGTATTTCAAGTTTGTATGTTCTAGCGCTGCAGTGTGCTGCCTTATTTATTTAACTATATACGAGTTGGCGACTCTAGGTTCAGCACCTGTTCACACTTAGTCTATGTTTGGATGTGCAGGTCAGGTTTTTGAAATGTATTCTCTAGCCTTCTGATCGTGCACTCTGCCTTCTAGCCACAGGTGTTTTAATTACAGCAGGTCCAATACCCCTCCATAGAGAGAGCGAATTTTAGTCTAGGAAGAGGTTTCACATGTACCCATTCAGATGGAGACGTTTATTCTCAGCGAGGTAAGGCAAGCGTAGGACCTGGTATAAGAGAGATTCCGTAAAGTGGCTACCAGGTACACATAAAATTGGCCATTTTTATGCGCTAAACGCTCTCATTTTTCATATTTCTAGTGCAGTAATGCAGTTCAAATTTCGTATTTCAAGTTTGTATGTTCTAGCGCTGCAGTGTGCTGCCTTATTTATTTAACTATATACGAGTTGGCGACTCTAGGTTCAGCACCTGTTCACACTTAGTCTATGTTTGGATGTGCAGGTCAGGTTTTTGAAATGTATTCTCTAGCCTTCTGATCGTGCACTCCGCCTTCTAGCCACAGGTGTTTGAATTACAGCAGGTCCAATACCCCTCCATAGAGAGCGAATTTTAGTCTAGGAAGAGGTTTCACATGTACCCATTCAGATGGAGACGTTTATTCTCAGCGAGGTAAGGCAAGCGTAGGACCTGGTATAAGAGAGATTCTGTAAAGTGGCTACCAGGTACACATAAAATTGGCCATTTTTATGCGCTAAACGCTCTCATTTTTCATATTTCTAGTGCAGTAATGCAGTTCAAATTTCGTATTTCAAGTTTGTATGTTCTAGCGCTGCAGTGTGCTGCCTTATTTATTTAACTATATATGAGTTGGCGACTCTAGGTTCAGCACCTGTTCACACTTAGTCTATGTTTGGATGTGCAGGTCAGGTTTTTGAAATGTATTCTCTAGCCTTCTGATCGTGCACTCCGCCTTCTAGCCACAGGTGTTTTAATTACAGCAGGTCCAATACCCCTCCATAGAGAGAGCGAATTTTAGTCTAGGAAGAGGTTTCACATGTACCCATTCAGATGGAGACGTTTATTCTCAGCGAGGTAAGGCAAGCGTAGGACCTGGTATAAGAGAGATTCCGTAAAGTGGCTACCAGGTACACATAAAATTGGCCATTTTTATGCGCTAAACGCTCTCATTTTTCATATTTCTAGTGCAGTAATGCAGTTCAAATTTCGTATTTCAAGTTTGTATGTTCTAGCGCTGCAGTGTGCTGCCTTATTTATTTAACTATATACAAGTTGGCGACTCTAGGTTCAGCACCTGTTCACACTTAGTCTATGTTTGGATGTGCAGGTCAGGTTTTTGAAATGTATTCTCTAGCCTTCTGATCGTGCACTCCGCTTTCTAGCCACAGGTGTTTTAATTACAGCAGGTCCAATACCCCTCCATAGAGAGAGAGAATTTTAGTCTAGGAAGAGGTTTCACATGTACCCATTCAGATGGAGACGTTCATTCTCAGCGAGGTAAGGCAAGCGTAGGACCTGGTATAAGAGAGATGCCGTAAAGTGGCTACCAGGTACACATAAAATTGGTCTT
This sequence comes from Ranitomeya imitator, assembly GCF_032444005.1. Taxonomy (NCBI): domain Eukaryota; kingdom Metazoa; phylum Chordata; class Amphibia; order Anura; family Dendrobatidae; genus Ranitomeya; species Ranitomeya imitator. The sequence continues at coordinate 321,911,116 of NC_091286.1, read as the reverse complement.
TTTTATGCGCTAAACGCTCTCATTTTTCATATTTCTAGTGCAGTAATGCAGTTCAAATTTCGTATTTCAAGTTTGTATGTTCTAGTGCTGCAGTGTGCTGCCTTATTTATTTAACTATATACGAGTTGGCGACTCTAGGTTCAGCACCTGTTCACACTTAGTCTATGTTTGGATGTGCAGGTCAGGTTTTTGAAATGTATTCTCTAGCCTTCTGATCGTGCACTCCGCCTTCTAGCCACAGGTGTTTTAATTACAGCAGGTCCAATACCCCTCCATAGAGAGAGAGAATTTTAGTCTAGGAAGAGGTTTCACATGTACCCATTCAGATGGAGACGTTTATTCTCAGCGAGGTAAGGCAAGCGTAGGACCTGGTATAAGAGAGATGCCGTAAAGTGGCTACCAGGTACACATAAAATTGGCCATTTTTATGCGCTAAACGCTCTCATTTTTCATATTTCTAGTGCAGTAATGCAGTTCAAATTTCGTATTTCAAGTTTGTATGTTCTAGCGCTGCAGTGTGCTGCCTTATTTATTTAACTGTATACGAGTTGGCGACTCTAGGTTCAGCACCTGTTCACACTTAGTCTATGTTTGGATGTGCAGGTCAGGTTTTTGAAATGTATTCTCTAGCCTTCTGATCGTGCACTCCGCCTTCTAGCCACAGGTGTTTTAATTACAGCAGGTCCAATACCCCTCCATAGAGAGAGCGAATTTTAGTCTAGGAAGAGGTTTCACATGTACCCATTCAGATGGAGACGTTTATTCTCAGCGAGGTAAGGCAAGCGTAGGACCTGGTATAAGAGAGATGCCGTAAAGTGGTACCAGGTACACATAAAATTGGCCATTTTTATGCGCTAAACGCTCTCATTTTTCATATTTCTAGTGCAGTAATGCAGTTCAAATTTCGTATTTCAAGTTTGTATGTTCTAGCGCTGCAGTGTGCTGCCTTATTTATTTAACTATATACGAGTTGGCGACTCTAGGTTCAGCACCTGTTCACACTTACTCTATGTTTGGATGTGCAGGTCAGGTTTTTGAAATGTATTCTCTAGCCTTCTGATCGTGCACTCCCTGCCTTCTAGCCACAGGTGTTTTAATTACAGCAGGTCCAATACCCCTCCATAGAGAGAGAGAATTTTAGTCTAGGAAGAGGTTTTACATGTACCCATTCAGATGGAGACATTTATTCTCAGCGAGGTAAGGCAAGCGTAGGACCTGGTATAAGAGAGATGCTGTAAAGTGGCTACCAGGTACACATAAAATTGGCCATTTTTATGCGCTAAACGCTCTCATTTTTCATATTTCTAGTGCAGTAATGCAGTTCAAATTTCGTATTTCAAGTTTGTATGTTCTAGCACTGCAGTGTGCTGCCTTATTTATTTAACTATATACGAGTTGGCGACTCTAGGTTCAGCACCTGTTCACACTTAGTCTATGTTTGGATGTGCAGGTCAGGTTTTTGAAATGTATTCTCTAGCCTTCTGATCGTGCACTCCGCCTTCTAGCCACAGGTGTTTTAATTACAGCAGGTCCAATACCCCTCCATAGAGAGAGAGAATTTTAGTCTAGGAAGAGGTTTCACATGTACCCATTCAGATGGAGACGTTTATTCTCAGCGAGGTAAGGCAAGCGTAGGACCTGGTATAAGAGAGATGCCGTAAAGTGGCTACCAGGTACACATAAAATTGGTCATTTTTATGCGCTAAACGCTCTCATTTTTCATATTTCTAGTGCAGTAATGCAGTTCAAATTTCGTATTTCAAGTTTGTATGTTCTAGTGCTGCAGTGTGCTGCCTTATTTATTTAACTATATACGAGTTGGCGACTCTAGGTTCAGCACCTGTTCACACTTAGTCTATGTTTGGATGTGCAGGTCAGGTTTTTGAAATGTATTCTCTAGCCTTCTGATCGTGCACTCCGCCTTCTAGCCACAGGTGTTTTAATTACAGCAGGTCCAATACCCCTCCATAGAGAGAGAGAATTTTAGTCTAGGAAGAGGTTTCACATGTACCCATTCAGATGGAGACGTTTATTCTCAGCGAGGTAAGGCAAGCGTAGGACCTGGTATAAGAGAGATGCCGTAAAGTGGCTACCAGGTACACATAAAATTGGCCATTTTTATGCGCTAAACGCTCTCATTTTTCATATTTCTAGTGCAGTAATGCAGTTCAAATTTCGTATTTCAAGTTTGTATGTTCTAGCGCTGCAGTGTGCTGCCTTATTTATTTAACTGTATACGAGTTGGCGACTCTAGGTTCAGCACCTGTTCACACTTAGTCTATGTTTGGATGTGCAGGTCAGGTTTTTGAAATGTATTCTCTAGCCTTCTGATCGTGCACTCCGCCTTCTAGCCACAGGTGTTTTAATTACAGCAGGTCCAATACCCCTCCATAGAGAGAGCGAATTTTAGTCTAGGAAGAGGTTTCACATGTACCCATTCAGATGGAGACGTTTATTCTCAGCGAGGTAAGGCAAGCGTAGGACCTGGTATAAGAGAGATGCCGTAAAGTGGCTACCAGGTACACATAAAATTGGCCATTTTTATGCGCTAAACGCTCTCATTTTTCATATTTCTAGTGCAGTAATGCAGTTCAAATTTCGTATTTCAAGTTTGTATGTTCTAGCGCTGCAGTGTGCTGCCTTATTTATTTAACTATATACGAGTTGGCGACTCTAGGTTCAGCACCTGTTCACACTTAGTCTATGTTTGGATGTGCAGGTCAGGTTTTTGAAATGTATTCTCTAGCCTTCTGATCGTGCACTCCGCCTTCTAGCCACAGGTGTTTTAATTACAGCAGGTCCAATACCCCTCCATAGAGAGAGAGAATTTTAGTCTAGGAAGAGGTTTCACATGTACCCATTCAGATGGAGACGTTTATTCTCAGCGAGGTAAGGCAAGCGTAGGACCTGGTATAAGAGAGATGCCGTAAAGTGGCTACCAGGTACACATAAAATTGGTCATTTTTATGCGCTAAACGCTCTCATTTTTCATATTTCTAGTGCAGTAATGCAGTTCAAATTTCGTATTTCAAGTTTGTATGTTCTAGTGCTGCAGTGTGCTGCCTTATTTATTTAACTATATACGAGTTGGCGACTCTAGGTTCAGCACCTGTTCACACTTAGTCTATGTTTGGATGTGCAGGTCAGGTTTTTGAAATGTATTCTCTAGCCTTCTGATCGTGCACTCCGCCTTCTAGCCACAGGTGTTTTAATTACAGCAGGTCCAATACCCCTCCATAGAGAGAGAGAATTTTAGTCTAGGAAGAGGTTTCACATGTACCCATTCAGATGGAGACGTTTATTCTCAGCGAGGTAAGGCAAGCGTAGGACCTGGTATAAGAGAGATGCCGTAAAGTGGCTACCAGGTACACATAAAATTGGCCATTTTTATGCGCTAAACGCTCTCATTTTTCATATTTCTAGTGCAGTAATGCAGTTCAAATTTCGTATTTCAAGTTTGTATGTTCTAGCGCTGCAGTGTGCTGCCTTATTTATTTAACTGTATACGAGTTGGCGACTCTAGGTTCAGCACCTGTTCACACTTAGTCTATGTTTGGATGTGCAGGTCAGGTTTTTGAAATGTATTCTCTAGCCTTCTGATCGTGCACTCCGCCTTCTAGCCACAGGTGTTTTAATTACAGCAGGTCCAATACCCCTCCATAGAGAGAGAGAATTTTAGTCTAGGAAGAGGTTTTACATGTACCCATTCAGATGGAGACATTTATTCTCAGCGAGGTAAGGCAAGCGTAGGACCTGGTATAAGAGAGATGCTGTAAAGTGGCTACCAGGTACACATAAAATTGGCCATTTTTATGCGCTAAACGCTCTCATTTTTCATATTTCTAGTGCAGTAATGCAGTTCAAATTTCGTATTTCAAGTTTGTATGTTCTAGCGCTGCAGTGTGCTGCCTTATTTATTTAACTATATACGAGTTGGCGACTCTAGGTTCAGCACCTGTTCACACTTAGTCTATGTTTGGATGTGCAGGTCAGGTTTTTGAAATGTATTCTCTAGCCTTCTGATCGTGCACTCCGCCTTCTAGCCACAGGTGTTTTAATTACAGCAGGTCAAATACCCCTCCATAGAGAGAGAGAATTTTAGTCTAGGAAGAGGTTTCACATGTACCCATTCAGATGGAGACGTTTATTCTCAGCGAGGTAAGGCAAGCGTAGGACCTGGTATAAGAGAGATGCCGTAAAGTGGCAACCAGGTACACATAAAATTGGCCATTTTTATGCGCTAAACGCTCTCATTTTTCATATTTCTAGTGCAGTAGTGCAGTTCAAATTTCGTATTTCAAGTTTGTATGTTCTAGCGCTGCAGTGTGCTGCCTTATTTATTTAACTATATACGAGTTGGCGACTCTAGGTTCAGCACCTGTTCACACTTAGTCTATGTTTGGATGTGCAGGTCAGGTTTTTGAAATGTATTCTCTAGCCTTCTGATCGTGCACTCCGCCTTCTAGCCACAGGTGTTTTAATTACAGCAGGTCCAATACCCCTCCATAGAGAGAGAGAATTTTAGTCTAGGAAGAGGTTTCACATGTACCCATTCAGATGGAGACGTTTATTCTCAGCGAGGTAAGGCAAGCGTAGGACCTGGTATAAGAGAGATGCCGTAAAGTGGCTACCAGGTACACATAAAATTGGTCATTTTTATGCGCTAAACGCTCTCATTTTTCATATTTCTAGTGCAGTAATGCAGTTCAAATTTCGTATTTCAAGTTTGTATGTTCTAGTGCTGCAGTGTGCTGCCTTATTTATTTAACTATATACGAGTTGGCGACTCTAGGTTCAGCACCTGTTCACACTTAGTCTATGTTTGGATGTGCAGGTCAGGTTTTTGAAATGTATTCTCTAGCCTTCTGATCGTGCACTCCGCCTTCTAGCCACAGGTGTTTTAATTACAGCAGGTCCAATACCCCTCCATAGAGAGAGAATTTTAGTCTAGGAAGAGGTTTCACATGTACCCATTCAGATGGAGACGTTTATTCTCAGCGAGGTAAGGCAAGCGTAGGACCTGGTATAAGAGAGATGCCGTAAAGTGGCTACCAGGTACACATAAAATTGGCCATTTTTATGCGCTAAACGCTCTCATTTTTCATATTTCTAGTGCAGTAATGCAGTTCAAATTTCGTATTTCAAGTTTGTATGTTCTAGCGCTGCAGTGTGCTGCCTTATTTATTTAACTGTATACGAGTTGGCGACTCTAGGTTCAGCACCTGTTCACACTTAGTCTATGTTTGGATGTGCAGGTCAGGTTTTTGAAATGTATTCTCTAGCCTTCTGATCGTGCACTCCGCCTTCTAGCCACAGGTGTTTTAATTACAGCAGGTCCAATACCCCTCCATAGAGAGAGCGAATTTTAGTCTAGGAAGAGGTTTCACATGTACCCATTCAGATGGAGACGTTTATTCTCAGCGAGGTAAGGCAAGCGTAGGACCTGGTATAAGAGAGATGCCGTAAAGTGGCTACCAGGTACACATAAAATTGGCCATTTTTATGCGCTAAACGCTCTCATTTTTCATATTTCTAGTGCAGTAATGCAGTTCAAATTTCGTATTTCAAGTTTGTATGTTCTAGCGCTGCAGTGTGCTGCCTTATTTATTTAACTATATACGAGTTGGCGACTCTAGGTTCAGCACCTGTTCACACTTACTCTATGTTTGGATGTGCAGGTCAGGTTTTTGAAATGTATTCTCTAGCCTTCTGATCGTGCACTCCCTGCCTTCTAGCCACAGGTGTTTTAATTACAGCAGGTCCAATACCCCTCCATAGAGAGAGAGAATTTTGGTCTAGGAAGAGGTTTCACATGTACCCATTCAGATGGAGACGTTTATTCTCAGCGAGGTAAGGCAAGCGTAGGACCTGGTATAAGAGAGATGCCGTAAAGTGGCAACCAGGTACACATAAAATTGGCCATTTTTATGCGCTAAACGCTCTCATTTTTCATATTTCTAGTGCAGTAATGCAGTTCAAATTTCGTATTTCAAGTTTGTATGTTCTAGCGCTGCAGTGTGCTGCCTTATTTATTTAACTATATACGAGTTGGCGACTCTAGGTTCAGCACCTGTTCACACTTAGTCTATGTTTGGATGTGCAGGTCAGGTTTTTGAAATGTATTCTCTAGCCTTCTGATCGTGCACTCCGCCTTCTAGCCACAGGTGTTTTAATTACAGCAGGTCCAATACCCCTCCATAGAGAGAGAGAATTTTAGTCTAGGAAGAGGTTTCACATGTACCCATTCAGATGGAGACGTTTATTCTCAGCGAGGTAAGGCAAGCGTAGGACCTGGTATAAGAGAGATGCCGTAAAGTGGCAACCAGGTACACATAAAATTGGCCATTTTTATGCGCTAAACGCTCTCATTTTTCATATTTCTAGTGCAGTAGTGCAGTTCAAATTTCGTATTTCAAGTTTGTATGTTCTAGCGCTGCAGTGTGCTGCCTTATTTATTTAACTATATACGAGTTGGCGACTCTAGGTTCAGCACCTGTTCACACTTAGTCTATGTTTGGATGTGCAGGTCAGGTTTTTGAAATGTATTCTCTAGCCTTCTGATCGTGCACTCCGCCTTCTAGCCACAGGTGTTTTAATTACAGCAGGTCCAATACCCCTCCATAGAGAGAGAGAATTTTAGTCTAGGAAGAGGTTTCACATGTACCCATTCAGATGGAGACGTTTATTCTCAGCGAGGTAAGGCAAGCGTAGGACCTGGTATAAGAGAGATGCCGTAAAGTGGCTACCAGGTACACATAAAATTGGCCATTTTTATGCGCTAAACGCTCTCATTTTTCATATTTCTAGTGCAGTAATGCAGTTCAAATTTCGTATTTCAAGTTTGTATGTTCTAGCGCTGCAGTGTGCTGCCTTATTTATTTAATTAATAAAAAACAAGCTGAATATCTATATGTAGAAACCCCAAAATTGCCCATCATGTATGGTCTCCCTAAGGTGCACAAAAGCACAGGCTTGCCAGCCATGCGACCGATAGTATCAGGTATAGGTTCTATGTCAGTAGACTTATGTGAATGGGTAGACTCGTTACTACAACCCATGGTAAGAAAAATGCCAGGATATGTAAAGGACTCTAGAGAAATTTTAAAAACATTTAAAAATCGGAAATGGAAAGAGAACTACACTTGGCTTAGTTGTGTATTCTCACTATATACAAGTATACCCCATGACATAGCTATAAAAGCGTTAGAATATCACTTTAAAGGTCTATGGCCAATACTCTCAAGATTTGATAGATTTCGTATTAAAAGTGACATTTTTTCTCATGAAACATAATATTTTCTCATTTGATGGTGAAGTGTATGCACAGAAGTCGGGAGTCCCAATGGGGGCGAAATGCTCACCGTCTTTAGCGAATTTAACAATGGCATACTGGGAACAGGAATTTATTTATTCTGTCGAAAATCCTTATGTTGACCACATCTCCTGGTATGGCAGATACATAGACGATACCCTCATTATTTGGGGGGGGGGGGGGCGATGTGTCTGCCATACCGGGATTTGTAGAATACATTAATTCCAATAATTTTGGCCTAAAATTTACATATGTTCAGGATCAGAGAACCATTTCTTTTTTAGATCTAGAATTGAGTGGCATTGCTGGTGAAGAAATTATTAGTCGAACTCATACAAAACCAATTAGTGGAAATACAATCTTAAACGCAGATAGCAGTCACCCAGCCCACACTATAAAATCTATACCAGTAGGGGAGTTTACCCGGTTGAAACGCAACTGCAGCAAAGAAGAGGATAAATTAAAAGAATTTCATGAATTAAAAAATAAATTTAAAGCCAGAAATTATCCGAATTGGACATTAGATAGGGCTATTAATATAGTGGGCAGAAAACAAAGAGAGGATGTATTGGCCCCTATGAAAACTGGCAATTTCGTAAATGACAATAAAAATAAAAATAAAAAACATGGCAATAATTTACATCTATGTCTACAATTTTCCCCTCAATTTAATTTGATTAAACAAAAACATTAATAAAAGATTACCTATTCTTTATGAAGATGATACATTGCTACATTTACTAAAAGATGGAGTTAATGTAGTAGCAAGGAGGGCACAAACCATTGGTGACATAATTGCCCCTAATTCACTTCAGCCCAGAACTGGATCTAAGTCTAATACCTGGCTAGACTTTAAAGGTTTCTATAGATGCGGTACCGCAGCTTGCAGTACATGTGCCCATGCGCAGCTGGGGAATAAATTTTGGAACTCTGAAAAAACTAAAAGTTACTTATAACATAAATAGTTTCATCAATTGCCACACAAAAAATGTGGTTTATAAAATAGACTGTACCATATGCCAAATATCCTATGTAGGCTGCATGTCGCGTAAATTAAAAACACGCATAACGGAGCACCTTAGAGATGTTAATATGTGTAACACTACTAATAGAAATGTATCAATGGCTGCAAAACATTTCTTTGCGGTGCATAATGGGGATATTTCATCATTTAAAGTGCATGGCATTGAGAAAATCTATCCTCCAAATCGAGGAGGAGATACAAAGAGACGCCTACTCACAAGAGAGGCGTTCTGGATTTACAATCTAAACACTCGCTTTCCCATAGGCTTAAATAAAAGAAATGAAATATTGTATCACTACTGCTAAATTTCTTAGTGTTATCATTTTAATTTGTATGTCATCATTGTATATATGCTTGCAGGACCTTCTGTATGAAATCATGTGATGTGAAGGGGCGGAACTTTAACCTACGAACACTATATGTGTAGCTCTCATTTGTATTGTGACATAGGCATGAGTAAGACCGATATAGGTCGAAACGCGTTGCCATAACTACTACAAACACCTGTTTGGTCCGCCGACTGTAAGGATTATGTTTTAACCATTTTGGATAAATAAAGACTTTACCTTTTTATCGGAGCTGGAGTACCTATTTTCAATTGGATTTGCAGCTGCTGGACATCCTGGTCAGGACGAACTCCCGTGCTCCATACCTGCTGGTCTGGTTGGTGAACTGGCTATGACTTTGTTAGCCGTTTTTCTATTTATGTGTTGAAGACATCAGAACACAGGCAGGACATCAGGACACAGGCAGAACATCAGGTCATAGGACACATATAGACATCTGGGACACTGGCATGGCAGCCCAGGTCATCGGTTGGGACACTGGCATGGCAACCCAGGGCATCAGGACATTGGACACAGGAAGGACATCAGGACAAAAGCAGGACATCAGGTCAAAGGCAGGACATCAGGAACATAACACAAAGGACACAGTTCAGTCAGGATCAGGTACTGGATATGCAGCCTCCAGGACAGGCGGATCTGGGTACTCTGCCCCCAGAACAGGCGGAAAACACAAAACACAAATGGACTGGATATGCAGCCTCCAGGATAGGCAGATCTGGGTACTCTGCCCCCAGGACAGGTGGAAAAATAAGATACAAATGGATCTGGGTATTCTGCCCCCAGAGCAGGTGGGCTCTGGGTACTCTGCCCCCAGAACAGGCGGTAGACAGGTATCAGCGCTACATGAACAGACTGCAGACAGAATGGGAGCTGCATACCTAACTCACTAGGCAAGACACAGAAACACAATGCAATGCTCTGGCCACGCCCAACAGGAAAGAGGGTGTTTATATAGGAGCTGCTCCTGAGCAATAGGCTGAGGAAGCAACACAGGTGCACACTCAAACCCTGATAAAAGCAGGGTAGGTGTGGCCGCGCGCACCCTAAGCACAAACAGAAACCATTACAGTACAGTCAGCACAGGAACTGTGGCTTAGGGCACCTGGCAGCGACTACTAGCCTGGACACACGTGGAAAGTCATGCACCAGCTGCAGAGGACCTCGCAAGCCATGGCTAGCTTCCACAGCGGCAGCCAGGGACCGCACATGCGAGTGGCCATGCAGCAGAGCAAAGACATCACAGCACATATACAGCTATGCAGGGTGGCAGGGAACTGAGCAGCATCCATACAGGTAACAGACAACAGTATCCCTGCACATTAGGGGGAGAGGAGCAAGAGTTAAAGCAGAGACATGCTGAGTAATGCCGAAGAAACAAGGTATAAACCCAGCGGCATTACAGACACCAACTGGAGGGCCTCATAAAAAAGTTAAAGGGAAGGTGCCGCATTTTATTTTTTGTATTAAAAATAATTGTTTATATAAACAATTATTTTTAATACAAATTTACATTTTTTAACTTTAACATCTTTTTTATTATTAATTATTTTTTCAGCCACTGGGCGCTGCCATTTTGCTCTGCAGGAGTGTAAGTGTAGCTGCACGACACTTACACTCTGAAAATATGGCAGCCCTGGGCATAGAGATCTGCGGTCGGCATCCGACCCTATACTTTACATTGAGCTGCTAACCTGCTGTAATCTGGCCACGCCCCCTGAGTCATTCACATCACAGCAGAGGCAGGAGATCGGCACCATCTTTCTGGATCTCTGTGTGTCTGTGAGGTCCAGTTTCCCAGCATAATCGCAGGAGCCCTGCGGTTATAGGAGCCTTAGGAGGAGGAGACCAAGGATGGCACAGGAGGGAGAAAGGACTCAGCAGCGCTGGCAGCAGTGAAGTAATATCAGCGGGGGAGGGGGAGAGGTAATCTAATCCTATCCTTTGTGATGCTGACTTTGATGCCATGTATCTAATCTTGGAATAAAAGTAAGTTCCACTATTGGATGTATGAAAAATGCAGAGTTGTTGCACTTGTTTCTATTCTACTTTTCTTCTGATTTTGGCTTACAAATGCTGAGGAAAAATACTGACCAAGTACTGATGGTGGGAACGTTGTATGGTGTGGTAACCCATGTTACAGCCAGGGGGCACTGTGTGTGTGCTTCAGGATGCGATTGGAGGCATAATTATGGTGATGAGACAAAGTCCGGCAGGATTGTAAATGGCAGGTATGTGTCGCAGAGGTACTCTGTGCTGTAAGCCCAAAATGATATGGTTATGCTGGGACTTATAGTTCCACAAGAGTTTGTTGTGTTTACTTATAAGGGCAGGCTTATAGGGTTAGCTGGTGAGCTGGGCGGGACTGGCTAACCACACACTCCCATCTAGGGGAGTGGTTACAGCCATATAATGTGACTGAGGTCTGGTCACATGGTCAGAGTGTATGGATCTGCTTGGTCCATGTGCAAGATCCTGGACAGTTGGTGTTGGAAGCTCCTGTGAGTGAAGATGTCCTGGAAGCACCTAGAGAGACTGTGGACCTGAATGCTCAGGGTGTTGTATTGTCCTGGGATGGACTGGAGTCCTGCAAGCACCTGGTGAGAGTGTAAGTCCTGAACGCTCAGGGTGTTGGATTGTCCTGGGATGGACTGGAGTCCTGCAAGCACCTGGTGAGACAATGGACTGATGGCCTATGTGTTGGAAGTGCCTGTGATTGGACTTACTGGAAGCGCATGGAGAGGCTGCATCTACAGAGCCTGAGACGGTTTCTGTGTTGGGGAAGCAACAGTTCCTACTGTGGGTCTGGACTATCCGAGGCGCCCTGGTCACAAGTACGGTGATCCCAGTGAGGCAGCTTTCTCCTGTGAACCAGTACTGGCAGGAGTCAGTGTGTGGAGCAAGAGCTCCTGTAAGGTAACTCCAGGTAACAAGGAGTTACAGGCAGACACGGATCTGCCATTGGAACAGACTGTCGATGGTAAACATGTTCCGTTTATCTCTGTAATAGACAGCATGTTATGTGGTTTATGATGTTTAATAAACTGGAATAAGACTGTTTACGTGGAGAAACCATGCCTGAGTGCTTAAATCCCGTGCCAAGCGAGTGTTCCCCAACCCACTCTGGTAGCGTTTGACCACATTAGCCTTACACCTGAAATCCATCTCACAGTGAATTGAGCGTGTGAACGCAGCTTCAGTGACTGTTGTTAACCTCTATGATGAAACCACTGGTCACTGAAGCTGCGATCACAGTAGCTCATTAATTCCTGGTTTTTATCCTGAACATTCGCACCTGCCCCCGTCCAGATTGAAAATCACATGTAGCAGAGATGTATTGTGGTGTGGGACAGTATGGATTATCTTCACGTCGGACAGATGAGGGATATAGTTGTTTATTTTTTTATTTTTTTTTGCAGGGGACATGGGTATCAGAGGATTATCTTCACATCAGACAGGTGAGGGATATCGTTCTTTATTATTTTTGTTTTTTACTTCAATGGATATTAGGAAAACAGCCAGAAGAGCATAACCCAATAATAAAAAGTAACTTTTACTAATAATGTTAAAAAGTGGAAAAAACAATACAACAAATACACAAAGTGCTCACGCCGAAAACTTTGCTCAATTAAAAAACTGGTATGGTCTCACCAATTATGGACGTAGGGTACCCAAATCGATGCACAAGGGTCCCAGGGAGGGTCCAGTAGTTGTGGGGTAAGAGTGTAGGGACGGGGGACCTCTGCCTATATCCCCTGTCGTGCCCCAGCAATGACTCCCGTCCTGACAAGGACAGGCCCGAATAAGCCCCACTACGGACACCCCTCCAAGATGCAAGATGTAATATGATGCCTCCCTACGCGTTTCCTCTCCAATCCCGGAGATTCATCAGGGGAGTTTAGATGGCCAACAGGCCTACATGTAACTCAAAAGTCCATAAACGGAGTTGTTAGTCTATAAAACGGAGCTATATGCAGTGGCTATATGGCATCCGGGTACCGGCAGACTTGTGTGGTGTCTGCCACAGAAAGTGAGTCAGCACAGAGTGACGCTCACTCCCCCCTAATATACCGTTGGGGGGCCCCTCCCCCAGGCACATGACATAATAACATAATAAATATAAACACCTACCGGCCTACAATGTCACCATGAGACCAATCAAGTCCATGCTGCGTTCCAATCCTGGAACGCACGCAGAGGTCCCCCATGCCGCCAGGTAATAACACGCTGATATCCGTAAAACCGGAAGTGCCGGCGCCATATTGGGAACGCCACTTCCGGTGCGCTCATAATGCGATGCGCTCCAGCAGTGGAGTGCATCCAAAAGGCGTATAAAGATGACACAGGAAACGCCACCTCTGCCTATGTCGACCTATGGGTTCGTTACATAGACGATGTTTTTATCCTATGGAAAGGCACCAGAGAAACATTTTCAGAGATTTATGTCTTCACTAAATCAGAACCATATAGGTTTGAGGTTTACTTTTGAAATGAAGGAGAACAGTCTACCCTTTCTTGATATTTTGATCTCTAAAACCTGTGGTGGTGATGGTCTGGATACCACCATTTTTAGAAAACCCACCTCGACTAACTCTGTATTGAGGTGGGATAGCCATCACCCATACTCCCTTAAAAAAGGTATCCCCAAGGGCCAATATCTCCGCCTAAGGAGGAACTGTTCCAATGATGCGGATTTTAAGATCCAGGCAAGGGATCTAAGATCTAGGTTTCTTGATAGAGGTTACCCGGACCGGGTGTTGAGGGAGGCATATCATCATGCTAGAGGACAGGCTAGAAGTAGTCTGCTCACACCACGGGAGAGGGGGAGAGAGGACCTTAAGACCATCAGAATGATTTGTGCCTTTGACAATGGGGCTCCATCAGTCAGGGCCATCCTTAGGAAGCACTGGGACATACTTATGATGGATGATGACCTTAGGGATGTTGTGGGCACACAGCCACAGATCACATACAGAAAATGTAGGACCGGCTAGTGCATAGTCATCTAACTACACCCAATAAGGCGACTTGGCTACCAAATAAACCCATTGGTTGTTATAGATGTGGCACATATGTAGCGTGCGCATCTATACAGACTGGCAAAGAGTTCCATAATATTCATACGCAGAAGACCTATACTATAAGGGATTTTATCAATTGTAAATCTAAAGGTGTCATATACAGAGCTGTCTGCACATGTGGGCTCGCGTATATCGGTAAAACCACTAGGGAACTCCGAAGAAGGGTGGGCGAACATTTGGGGGATATCTGAAATCATAGAGACACCCCTATTGCCAGACACGTCAACATCTGTCATAATGGCGACATTCAGGTCATGAGTTTCATGGGGATTGATAACGTTACCCCACCAGTGAGGGGAGGCGATTTCGATAAGATCCTGCTGCAGAAGGAAACAAGGTGGATCTTTTTGTTAGACACTTGCCACCCTCGTGGACTCAATGACCAGCTCAATTTCGGTTGTTTTCTCTAGATCTACTGGAGCATCCTGGGTCTATTTCAGTATGGACATATATATTTCACTTGTACAGGTCCTTCTCAAAAAATTAGCATATAGTGTTAAATTTCATTATTTACCATAATGTAATGATTACAATTAAACTTTCATATATTATAGATTCATTATCCACCAACTGAAATTTGTCAGGTCTTTTATTGTTTTAATACTGATGATTTTGGCATACAACTCCTGATAACCCAAAAAACCTGTCTCAATAAATTAGCATATCAAGAAAAGGTTCTCTAAACGACCTATTACCCTAATCTTCTGAATCAACTAATTAACTCTAAACACATGCAAAAGATACCTGAGGCTTTTATAAACTCCCTGCCTGGTTCATTACTCAAAACCCCCATCATGGGTAAGACTAGCGACCTGACAGATGTCAAGAAGGCCATCATTGACACCCTCAAGCAAGAGGGTAAGACCCAGAAAGAAATTTCTCAACAAATAGGCTGTTCCCAGAGTGCTGTATCAAGGCACCTCAATGGTAAGTCTGTTGGAAGGAAACAATGTGGCAGAAAACGCTGTACAACGAGAAGAGGAGACCGGACCCTGAGGAAGATTGTGGAGAAGGACCGATTCCAGACCTTGGGGAACCTGAGGAAGCAGTGGACTGAGTCTGGTGTGGAAACATCCAGAGCCACCGTGCACAGGCGTGTGCAGGAAATGGGCTACAGGTGCCGCATTCCCCAGGTAAAGCCACTTTTGAACCATAAACAGCGGCAGAGGCGCCTGACCTGGGCTACAGAGAAGCAGCACTGGACTGTTGCTAAGTGGTCCCAAGTACTTTTTTCTGATGAAAGCAAATTTTGCATGTCATTCGGAAATCAAGGTGCCAGAGTCTGGAGGAAGACTGGGGAGAAGGAAATGCCAAAATGCCTGAAGTCCAGTGTCAAGTACCCACAGTCAGTGATGGTGTGGGGTGCCATGTCAGCTGCTGGTGTTGGTCCACTGTGTTTCATCAAGGGCAGGGTCAATGCAGCTAGCTATCAGGAGATTTTGGAGCACTTCATGCTTCCATCGGCTGAAATGCTTTATGGAGATGAAGATGAAGTGCCAAAACCACTGGTAAATGGTTTACTGACCATGTTATTACTGTGCTCAATTGGCCTGCCAACTCTCCTGACCTGAACCCCATAGAGAATCTGTGGGATATTGTGAAGAGAAAGTTGAGAGATGCAAGACCCAACACTCTGGATGAGCTTAAGGCCGCTATTGAAGCATCCTGGGCCTCCATAACATCTCAGCAGTGTCACAGGCCGATTGCCTCCATGCCACGCCGCATTGAAGCAGTCATTTCTGCCAAAGGATTCCCGACCAAGTATTGAGTGCATAACTGAACATTATTATTTGATGGTTTTTTTGTTTGTTATTAAAAAACACTTTTATTTGATTGGATGGGTGAAATATGCTAATTTATTGAGACAGGTTTTTTGGGTTATCAGGAGTTGTATGCCAAAATCATCAGTATTAAAACAATAAAAGACCTGACAAATTTCAGTTGGTGGATAATGAATCTATAATATATGAAAGTTTAATTGTAATCATTACATTATGGTAAATAATGAAATTTAACACTATATGCTAATTTTTTGAGAAGGACCTGTATATGTCTACTCGTTTTGTCTTTTTTATTATTACCTAGATATTATTTTGCCTTTTTTTTGTGTTTGGTGTCTTTTGTCTCTGGGCCAGCCTTGATAAACAAAACAATTGCAATATTATGGTACGGGGTCATTACTCTGTCCCTTTTCCCCTCTTGCGACTTTTCCTGGCTTCAGCTTGGCTTTATGGACGAACCACCAGGAATGAGGGGGGTATTTGTTTTTAGTGGATACATTTTTACAGTCTCTTTCCTATGGTGACGTTCCTGTGTTATCAATTAATCATGATGGCACTTTCTGCTTTTGGTACACTAACACTTTTTGTTTTTGGTGTATCAGAATTGCTTTCTCTCTCCCCAGGCATGTTACGTTCTCCCTACCAGGCCCTTTCCCCCTTTCCCCATCACTGGTACTACTAAGATGCGCCTTAGTCTGGACACTTCCAGCTGTCATTATCATATGTAGGCAGTATATTATGTTAGTGTATACATCAACCACAATCATCACTGGTACTACTAAAATGCGCTTTAGTCTGGATACTTCCAGCTGTCATTAGCATATGTGGGCAGTATATTACATTAGTGGATACATCAACCACAACCACCATTGGTACTACTTACATCCGCCTTAGTCTGGACATTTCCAGCTGCCATTAGCATATGTGGGCAGTATATTATGTTGTATGATACATATACCTTTCCCCATCATTGGTACTATTTAGATGCGCCCTAGTCTGGAAACTTCCAGCTACCATTAGCATATGTAGGCAGTATATTATGTTAGTGGATACGTTAACCACAATCATCACTGGTACTACCCAAATGCGATCTAGTCTGGACACTTCCAGCTGTCATTAGCATATGTAGGCAGTACATTACGTGTAGTGGATACATCAACCACAACCACCATTGGTATTACTAATATCCGCCCTAGTCTGGACATTTCCAGCTGTCATTAGCATATGTAGGCAGTATATTATGTTGTTGGATACATCAACCACATATATTCATATATGTCACATGGTAGTCTGACACATTCTTATATATTAGGCTTTGGTATATTCTATTTGGTATGGTGTGAATATTGGCGGTATACATATATTACGTTTACCTATGTTGATCACGTATACATTGTACCTTATTACTATTTGAGCATACATAGGTAGATATAGGTATCCATATGGGTCGCCTCCTTTATAGGTGAGGCACTATGTATAAGCATGCGGTAGTGAAATGATATTGCACCGCTGTTAAGTAGTACTTATCATATGCTTCTGTATTTTCTGTTGTGGTGCGTCCCACTTTTGGAGCGCACCACACTAATTTTGTACCATGGGTATTTCTTTCCATGGTTTTGGTGATGCGTTCCACATTTGGACCGCATCACTATTTTGGCGTTGCTCTGGAGACGTATCTATTGCGGCGCTGATACTTCCGGAGAGTTAGACCTTCATCATCACTATGCGCCCTTTGGATGCGGTCCACCTCTGGAGCGCATGGCATCATCTGCGCACCGGAGGTGGCGTTTCCTGTGTCACCTTTATACGCCTTTTGGATGCGCTCCACTGCTGGAGCGCATCGCATTATGAGCGCACCGGAAGTGGCGTTCCCAATATGGCGCCGGCACTTCCGGTTTTACGGATATCAGCGTGTTATTACCTGGCGGCATGGGGGACCTCGGCGTGCGTTCCAGGATTGGAACGCAGCATGGACTTGATCGGTCTCATGGTGACATTGTAGGCCGGTAGGTGTTTATATTTATTATGTTATTATGTCATGTGCCTGGGGGAGGGGCCCCCCAACGGTATATTAGGGGGGAGTGAGCGTCACTCTGTGCTGACTCACTTTCTGTGGCAGACACCACACAAGTCTGCCGGTACCCGGATGCCGTATAGCCACTGCATATAGCTCCGTTTTATGGACTAACAACTCCGTTTATGGACTTTTGAGTTACATGTAGGCCTGTTGGCCATCTAAACTCCCCTGATGAATCTCCGGGATTGGAGAGGAAACGCGTAGGGAGGCGTCATATTACATCTTGCATCTTGGAGGGGTGTCCGTAGTGGGGCTTATTCGGGCCTGTCCTTGTCAGGACGGGAGTCATTGCTGGGGCACGACAGGGGATATAGGCAGAGGTCCCCCGTCCCTACACTCTTACCCCACAACTACTGGACCCTCCCTGGGACCCTTGTGCATCGATTTGGGTACCCTACGTCCATAATTGGTGAGACCATACCAGTTTTTTAATTGAGCACAGTTTTCGGCATGAGCACTTTGTGTATTTGTTGTATTGTTTTTTCCACTTTTTAACATTATTAGTAAAAGTTACGTTTTATTATTGGGTTATGCTCTTCTGGCTGTTTTCCTGCTATTTGCCCAAAGAGTTGTGCAACAGCTTGGTACTTCTAGCTGCAGCTGTTTCATTCAATGGATATTAGACATAAAGGAGAGTATACATTTAATTTTTTTATAAATCTGTAAAACAGGGTGTTGAGTTTGATTTCAATTAAATAATTTTATTCTTGCTGTGTGCTTATTTCAAAACTTACTATGGGGTTAGTAATTGGGCATCTTATAGATACCTCTATGTTACTAACCCACGTGCTTGATGTCAGCTGACAATACAAGGCTGACATCAACACCAACCCTATTACCCCACTTGCTACCGCCACAGGGCAAGTGGAAATGTCTAAGCTAAGCATCAAATTTGGCTCATCTTATGGATGCTCCATTTCTGGGACGGCTGAGGGCTGATGTTGGTAGCCTAGGGGGGGGAAACAATATTTACGGCCAATTCCCAGGATATTAATATCAGCCCACAGCTGTGTGTTCAGCCTTTGTTGGTTTGAATTTATAGAGGAGCCTGTACGTGTCACACAAACAGATGGATGGCACACGGATGTGTCACATGGACAGAACACGGATATATGGATATCACACACATACGGATGTCACACGGATACAGACCATCGATCTCACCAATGCTGGCTTTTTCTATACAGGAATCACCAGGACGTGTGAAGGAGGGCTAAGCCAGGTAGTCGTTAATTAGTCATTAGTTAAGGAGTTAGTCATTAATAGGATTACAAGTAAACAGTTAAAAATTGGAAAACTGAAACCTGTGGATCTAATAAAGGTAATAGTTTTTTGTCAATAATTAAAGATAATTACCATTCCAATTGATGAATGACCCAACTAGAGAAAAGGTTCTTTTAGACCTTAAATTAACAAGTAGGCCTGTCAGAAAAAGAAAGGTTTATATTGTGGGGCACCTAACAAATAATATCATATAATATTTATGTTTTAAAAAAGAGCCCTAAAATTACTGAATTTAGATAAGCTTACAGTAACCCTTAAAGGGAACCTGTCAGCAGGATTGTGCACAGTAGCCTACACACCGTGTCAGGTCAGAGTCGTTATACTGATTAAAATGATACCTTGGTTGATGAAATCGGTCTTGTGGTTGTTGTTTAATCTTTATTTTCAGTTTTCAGTTAATGATATGCCTGTGCCCCAGGGCGAGCCTTCTGCTTGCAGAAGTGTTTTTTTTTCAATGTACAGATGTACAGGTATTCATTATGCAAACTAGGGGGAAGGTCAGTGAGGGATCAGTGACCTGTCAGCAGTCTGCATTATGAATACCTAGTCAGAGCACCACATAAAGACCCCCCCCTCCAGGCCTGCTCTTGCAGTGTGATTAGCACTGGGGAAATCTACTGTGAATGGGGAGATAATACAAGCCTCAAGAGAACCAAGCAAGTGTAAGTGTAAGTTTGTGCTGAGCTCAAACATGGGGGAGACTATAGCAGAATTCGATCAGGGCTTGGAAACGATCTACTGTTGCCAAGGCCTGGTTGCCTGAAGGCTAGAAGTATGGCCCAGGAGGAATAAGGTTTGCTCAAGTGTAGGATGACCATTGAAGTGCAATATCTAGGGAGATAAGAAATAAGCTTTTAGTTAAAGGCATACAATCGAGATACAGCTGACCGCACCTCCAGGACGCCAGCTAGCCGACACACCGGACCTAACAAGCATGGATTGCGGCCGAACAGACAAGACTTTGGGTGCTGTTGCCGAGAAAGTCCAACATGCAGGAATCCAAAGGAAAAAGAAACGGCAGCACTCACCAGTCTTGACGGCAGGTAATACTTTATTGTTGCATTGCTTTGATGAGGTGGCCTAGGAGCAACATGGAACGAGATCTGAAGGAAGTGGTAACTGTACTGACCGCAGTCCCTAAGCTCAACACACTAGAAGTAGCCGTGGAATGCTCCTAACTCTCCCTAGGCATCTCGTCACAGCCTAAGAGCTAACTATCCCTAAAGACAGAAGCAGGAAAACTATCTTGCCTCAGAGAAAATCCCCAAAGGATAGATTAGCCCCCCACAAATAATGACTGTGAGTGGAGAGGGAAAAGACATACACAGAATGAAACCAGGATGAGCACAGGAGGCCAGTCTAGCTTGATAGATAGGACAGGATGGAATACTGTGCGGTCAGTATAAAACACTACAAAAATCCACGCAGAGTTTACAAAAAAATCTCCACACCTGACTAAAGGTGTGGAGGTTAAATCTGCTTCCCAGAGCTTCCAGCAAGACAGAATTAATTCATACTGATAACGCTGGACAAACATAGAAAGCACTGAACGGATAAGTCCACAATCTGTGAACAGAAAAGCGCAAGCAAAAACTTAGCTTTGCTGAACTGGTCAGGATAACAGGGAAATCCAAAGAGATGTGAATCCAACCAGGAACCATTTACAAGTGGCACTGGCTGAAGAAAGAGCCAGGCCTAAATAGCCGAGCAGAAGAGACGATAAGTGGAGGCAGCTGATGACAGCTAACTTCAAGGAGCAGCCATACCACTTGAAACCACAAGAGGGAGCCCAAGAGCAGAACTCACAAAAGTGCCACTTACAACCACTGGAGGGAGCTCAAGAGCGGAATTCACAACAGTACCCCCCCTTGAGGAGGGGTCACCGAACCCTCACCAGAGCCCCCAGGCCGATCAGGATGAGCCAAATGAAAAGCACGAACCAAATCAGTGGCATGGACATCGGAGGCAACAACCCAAGAATTATCCTCCTGGCCATAACCCTTCCACTTGACAAGATACTGAAGCCTCCGCCTCGAAAAATGAGAATCCAAAATCTTCTCAACCTCATATTCCAACTCTCCCTCAACCAACACCGGGGCAGGAGGGTCAACCGAGGGAACAACGAGCACCACATATCTCCGCAACAAAGATCTATGGAAAACATTATGAATGGCAAAAGAGGCTGGAAGAGCCAAACGAAAAGACACCAGATTAATAATTTCAGAAATTTTATAAGGACCAATAAACCGAGGCTTAAACTTAGGGGAAGAAACCTTCATAGAAACATGACGAGAAGACAACCAAACCAAATCCCCCACACGAAGCCGGGGACCAACACACTGACGGCGGTTAGCAAAACGTTGAGCCCTTTCCTGAGACAACGTCAAATTGTCCACCACATGAGTCCAAATCTGCTGCAGCCTGTCCACCACAGAATCAACACCAGGACAATCAGAAGGCTCAACCTGCCTAGAAGAAAAACGAGGATGAAAACCAAAATTACAAAAGAAAGGTGAAACCAAAGTAGCCGAACTAGCCCATTTATTAAGGGCAAACTCAGCCAAGAAAGACACCCAATCATCTTGATCAGCAGACACAAAGCATCTCAAATAGGTCTCCAAGGTCTGATTAGTTCGCTCAGTTTGGCCATTAGTCTGAGGATGAAACGCCGAAGAAAAAGACAAATCAATGCCCATCCTAGCACAAAAGGCCCGCCAAAATCTAGAGACAAACTGAGAACCTCTGTCAGACACAATATTCTCCGGAATGCCATGCAAATGAACCACATGCTGAAAAAATAATGGAACCAGATCTGAGGAGGAAGGCAACTTAGGCAAAGGTACCAGATGGACCATTTTAGAGAACCGGTCACAAACAACCCAGATAACAGACATCTTCTGGGAAACAGGAAGATCCGAAATAAAATCCATGGAAATATGCGTCCAGGGCCTCTCAGGGACCGGCAAAGGCAAAAGCAACCCACTAGCACGGGAACAGCAAGGCTTGGCCCGGGCGCAAGTCCTACAGGACTGCACATCGTGCGACAAGGAAGGCCACCAAAAGGACCTAGCAACCAAATCTCTGGTACCAAAAATCCCAGGATGACCAGCCAACACTGAACAATGAACCTCAGAAATTACCTTACTTGTCCATCTATCAGGAACAAACAGCTTCCCCACTGGACAGCGGTCAGGCCTATCAGCCGGAAATTCCTGAAGCACCCGCCGCAAATCAGGGGAGATAGCAGAAAGAATGACCCCCTCCTTAAGAATTCCAACCGGCTCAAGGACTCCAGGAGATTCAGGCGAAAAACTCCTAGAGAGGACATCAGCCTTAACATTCTTAGATCCCGGAAGATATGAGACCACAAAATCAAAACGGGAGAAAAACAGGGACCATTGAGCCTGTCTAGGATTCAGCCGCTTGGCCGACTCGAGGTAAATCAGATTCTTATGATCGGTCAGGACCACAACGCGGTTTTTAGCTGCCTCAAGCCAATGTCGCCACTCCTCAAACGCCCACTTCATAGCCAACAACTCCCGATTGCCGACATCATAATTGCGTTCTG
This sequence comes from Ranitomeya imitator, assembly GCF_032444005.1. Lineage (NCBI taxonomy): Eukaryota > Metazoa > Chordata > Amphibia > Anura > Dendrobatidae > Ranitomeya > Ranitomeya imitator. The sequence goes on along the minus strand of NC_091286.1, from coordinate 321,888,645 downwards.
CAGGCGAAAACTTTCTGGAAAAAAAAGCACACGGTTTCATCAAAGAACCATCAGACTCCCTCTGAGACAAAACGGCCCCTGCCCCAATCTCAGAAGCGTCGACCTCAACCTGAAAAGGAAGAGAAACATCCGGCTGACGCAACACAGGGGCAGAAGTAAATCGGCGTTTAAGCTCCTGAAAGGCCTCAACAGCCTCAGAGGACCAACTCGTCACATCAGCGCCTTTCTTCGTCAAATCAGTAAGGGGCTTAACCACACTGGAAAAGTTGGCAATGAAACGGCGATAGAAATTAGCAAAGCCCAAAAATTTTTGAAGGCCCTTCACAGATGTGGGTTGGATCCAGTCATGAATAGCTTGGACCTTAACAGGATCCATTTCTATAGATGAGGGAGAAAAATTAAAACCCAAAAAAGAGACCTTCTGAACTCCGAATAGGCACTTAGACCCCTTCACAAACAAAGCATTATCACGAAGGATCTGGAACACCATCCTGACCTGCTTCACATGAGACTCCCAATCATCAGAAAAAATCAAAATATCATCCAAATATACGACCATGAATTTATCAAGATAATTGCGGAAAATATCATGCATGAAAGACTGGAACACAGATGGAGCATTAGAGAGCCCAAATGGCATCACAAGGTATTCAAAATGGCCTTCGGGCGTATTAAATGCAGTTTTCCATTCGTCACACTGTTTAATACGAACAAGATTATATGCCCCTCGGAAGTCAATCTTAGTAAACCAACTAGCCCCCTTAATCTGAGCAAACAAATCAGTAAGCAAAGGCAAGGGGTATTGGAATTTGATCGTGATCTTATTAAGAAGACGATAATCAATACAGGGTCTCAAGGAGCCATCCTTCTTAGCAACAAAAAAGAGACCCGCTCCCAATGGTGACGAAGAGGGCCGAATATGCCCCTTCTCCAAAGACTCCTTGACATAACTCCGCATGGCGGCATGCTCTGGCACAGACAGATTGAAAAGTCGGCCCTTAGGGAACTTGCAACCAGGAATCAAGTTAATAGAACAATCACAGTCCCTGTGCGGAGGAAGGGAACTGGACTTGGGCTCATCAAATACATCCTGGAAATACGACAAAAACTCAGGGACCTCAGAAGAGGGGGAAGAGGAAATTGACATCACAGGAACGTCACTATGTACCCCTTGACAACCCCAACTAGTCACCGACATAGTTTTCCAATCCAGCACCGGATTATGTTCCTGTAACCATGGAAAACCCAGTACAACAACATCATGCAGGTTATGCAACACCAGAAAACGGCAATCTTCCTGATGTGCTGGAGCCATGTACATAGTCATCTGTGTCCAGTACTGAGGTTTATCCTTGGCCAAGGGTGTAGCATCAATACCCCTCAAAGGAATAGGGCTCTGCAAAGGCTGCAAGGAAAAACCACAGCGCCTGGCGAATTCTAAGTCCATTAAGTTCAGGGCAGCACCTGAATCCACAAATGCCATGACAGAAAAGGACGACAATGAGCAAATCAGGGTCACAGATAAGAGAAATTTAGGCTGTATAGTACTAATGGTAACAGACCTAGTGACTCTCTTAGTACGCTTAGGGCAATCAGAGATAACATGAGCAGAATCACCACAGTAAAAACACAGCCTATTCTGACGTCTGAATTCCTGTCGTTCTGTTCTAGTCAAAATCCTATCACATTGCATAGGTTCTGGACTCTGCTCAGAGGATACTGCCATATGGTGCACAGCTTTGCGCTCGCGCAGACGCCGATCAATCTGAATGGCTAGAGACATAGATTCGCTCAAATCGGCAGGCGTAGGAAAGCCCACCATAACTTCTTTAAGGGCTTCAGAAAGACCTTTTCTGAAAATAGCAGCCAGAGCCTCTTCATTCCATTTAGTGAGCACAGACCATTTTCTAAATTTCTGGCAGTATAACTCTGCCGCTTCCTGACCTTGACACAAGGCCAACAGGGTTTTTTCTGCATGATCCACAGAATTAGGTTCGTCATACAATAATCCGAGCGCTTGAAAAAATGCATCAACATTCAATAATGCCGGATCCCCTGTTTCAAGAGAAAAAGCCCAGTCTTGAGGGTCACCACGCAGCAAGGATATGATGATTTTTACTTGCTGAATGGGATCACCAGAAGAACGGGGTTTCAAAGCAAAAAACAATCTGCATTTATTTTTAAAGTTCAAAAACTTGGATCTGTCCCCAAAAAACAAATCAGGAGTAGGAATTCTAGGCTCTAAAGCCGGAGTCTGGACAACATAGTCCTGGATACTCTGTACTCTTGCAGCAAGTTGATCCACACGAGAAAACAAACCCTGAACATCCATGCCAAAGCATATATCCTGAACCACCCAGATATCAAGAGGGAAAAAAAAGACAAACCAAAGCACAGAAAAAAAAATGGTTCAGAACTTTCTTTTCCTTCTTTTGAGATGCATTTAATTCATTTTTGGCCACTTGCACTGTTATGATGCGGTGGTCTAGGAGCAACATGGAACGAGCTCTGAAGGAAGTGGTAACTGTACTGACCGCAGTCCCTAAGCTCAACACAACACTAGAAGTAGCCGTGGAATGCTCCTAACTCTCCCTAGGCATCTCGTCACAGCCTAAGAGCTAACTACCCCTAAAGACAGAAGCAGGAAAACTATGTTGCCTCAGAGAAAATCCCCAAAGGATAGATTAGCCCCCCACAAATAATGACTGTGAGTGGAGAGGGAAAAGACATACACAGAATGAAACCAGGATGAGCACAGGAGGCCAGTCTAGCTTGATAGATAGGACAGGATGGAATACTGTGCGGTCAGTATAAAACACTACAAAAATCCACGGAGAGTTTACAAAAAAATCTCCACACCTGACTAAAGGTGTGGAGGGTAAATCTGCTTCCCAGAGCTTCCAGCAAGACAGAATTAATTCATACTGATAACGCTGGACAAACATAGAAAGCACTGAATGGATAAGTCCACAATCTGTGAACAGAAAAGTGCAAGCAAAAACTTAGCTTTGCTGAACTAGTCAGGAAAACAGGGAAATCCAAAGAGATGTGAATCCAACCAGGAACCATTTACAAGTGGCACTGGCTGAAGAAAGAGCCAGGCCTAAATAGCCGAGCAGAAGAGACGATAAGTGGAGGCAGCTGATGAAAGCTAACTCCAAGGAGCAGCCATACCACTTGAAACCACAAGAGGGAGCCCAAGAGCAGAACTCACAAAATTGCCACTTACAACCACCGGAGGGAGCCCAAGAGCGGAATTCACAACAGTGCATATTCTTCACGGCTCGGGGGTGCATATTTAAAGAGAAGTGTGCAGGTAAAACGACGGCTGTTTCGCGCTACTCGAGCGCTTCAACAGGTCTGTGAGGGAACGGACATGACGCTGGGGAGAAATACCTACCGAGGCAGGTCCTCACCCCGCCCCATGCCGCCCACCCACGGTATGAAAAAATATATAACACATAAAAACAATTTAAAAACAAATGAAGGAAAACCTTAGCGCTTATTATAACGGGATAAATTGTGATTAACATTATGATTATAATAACAATAATAATAATAATAATGATACTACTAGATCCAACTCCTCGCAATCCTAGTGGACCTAAATGCATGATGAATGACATCAGGTCTCTACCACTTCTGAAGCACTACAAACGAACAAATGTTGTACATGAAGCGGACTGAAAGGTACCAGCAATCTTGTAATAATGAGGGTACTAGAAACATCATAAGGACAATAGAAAACGTTTTTTCCTATATTTATTTATATCTTACCAAAATTTCAGAACCTCCTAAGCATATTTATAACCCGAAATAGACTTGCAAATCATAATATAAACTTATTAAATGCTATGGCCCAATATGTTGGATATGACCACGGGACCAAATAAGGGTCATGCCACGGAGAAATGTACGTGCCTATCAAGCTGTCCTCCTGAAGGCACCGTAGCTTACTCCTTTGTATTTGTTGTTAGATTAGATCTGCAGGATAAATGGCCTATAGGAAAATGGACATGTCTAATTTCTCATTTTGTCCTAAAGGACCCATTGCTCCCATCTTCATTATCAACCTGGCCTCCTTTCTTAAAAGTTGGTTATGGAGATCCCCTTCTCTCTCAGGTTTTGACACCCTTTCTATGCCAGCAAAGGACAAAACACTAGGGTTGCCTTCATGGGCTTCCCGGATGTGATTTATGAGTCTAGGGACTCCTTTCCCTGATGTAATAGATTTAAAATGTTCCCTAAAACGCATATAGAGGGACCGGATGGTTTTACCAATGTAAAAACATCCACATGGACAAAAGAGCACATATATGACATAATCTGTTTTGCAAGATATAAAATGAGTGACCTGATGGGTAATAGGACCTATCTTTAGAGTCTGTTGCGTTATATGATATTTACAATATGGACAATGTCCGCAGCGGTAATTGCCTTTCGGAATACTTTTTTGTAGCCAGTTGTCCGTTCTCTCTTGTGTAATTCGATTACGTACTAGTAAAGGCCCCTTCACATTAAGCGACGCTGCAGCGATACCGACAACGATCCGGATCGCTGCAGCGTCCGCTGTTTGGTCGCTGGAGAGCTGTCACACAGACAGCTCTCCAGCGACCAACGATCCCGAGGTCCCCGGTAACCAGGGTAAACATCGGGTAACTAAGCGCAGGGCCGCGCTTAGTAACCCGATGTTTACCCTGGTTACCAGCGTAAAAGTAAAAAAAAAAAAACACTACATACTTACCTACTGCTGTCTGTCCCCGGCGCTCAGCTTCTCTGCACTCCTGTACTGGCTGTGAGCACAGCGGCCGGAAAGCAGAGCGGTGACGTCACCGCTCTGCTTTCCGGCTGACCGACGCTCACAGCCAGTACAGGAGGAGTGCAGAGCACAGTGCCGGGGACAGACAGCGGGAGGTAAGTATGTAGCGTTTTTTTTTTTTTACTTTTATGCTGGTAACCAGGGTAAACATCGGGTTACTAAGCGCGGCCCTGCGCTTAGTTACCCGATGTTTACCCTGGTTACCAGTGAAGACATCGCTGGATCGGTGTCACACACGCCGATCCAGCGATGTCCACGGGAGATCCAGCGACGAAATAAATTTCTGGACTTTGTTCAACGACCAACGATCTCCCAGCAGGGGCCTGATCGTTGGTCGCTGTCACACATAACGATTTCCTTAACGATATCGTTGCTCTGTCACAAAAAGCAACGATATCGTTAACGATATCGTTATGTGTGAAGGTACCTTAAGTCTCTAATCATTGTGCTCCGCCTATTAGAGATTAGGGGGCCCTTAGCTACTATGCTAGCTAGATCCTTATCTTTCTCTAGCACATGCCAGTTCTTCCTATTCTTCCTAATGGCTGCTCGAATGTGTTGGTCCATGGGGCCGTATTGGAAACAGAATGTAAATTTTTTGTCTGTTTTGTCTCGTACTACGTGACTATTTGTACTGCCTCTTTCATTTAGTCTACAATCCGCATCTTGCCAAACTTTATGTGGGTAACCTCTGTTTATGAGTCTCTGGCCTAATTCGCCTGCTTGTACCTCAAAACCCTTCTGGGTATTATTGGCTCTTCGAGTTCTTAAAAGTTGGCTGTATGGAAGTGAATGCTTTGTATGAACGGGATGATAGCTGTCATAATGCAACACTGCGTTCGTAGCCACTGGTTTCCGATATAAAGAGGTACATATTTCTCCTTCCTCTATATTCAAAGACACGTCAAGAAAATTAAGTTGGGATCCCCCAAAGGATGAGGTGAAAGACATACCCATGGTGTTTTGATTGAGATGGCTGATAAAATCTGCAAAGTTCTTTTCCGATCCATCCCAAACAAAGAACAGGTCATCAACATATCTGAGATATAGTTTGATGAGTTTTATGAACGGATTTTCAGTTGAATAAATATACCTTTCCTCAAAGTGCCCCAAGTAAAGGTTAGCGAATGTGCATGCTGCCGGAGTCCCCATCGCTGTACCTGCAATCTGGATATACCAGGAATCTAGAAAAGTAAACGTGTTATGTGTGAGGATAAATTTTAAACTGTCACAAACAAAGTTGATGAAATTGGGATCCCTATCGGTGGTACTCAAAAATTGCCTAACTGACCCTACTCCTTGCTCCTGTGGAATTCGTGTATACAAATTTACTACATCTGCCGAAGCCAATTTGAATTCTGGTTGCCAACTAAATTGATTTATGTAAGTTAAAAATGAGTTGGTATCTTTGACATATGAAGGAATGCTGGGTAGTAAAGGCCGTAACAACCAATCAATATATTTGGATAATGGTTCTGTGAGGGATCTTACCCCCGACACAATGGGGCGTCCCGGTGGATTTTCTCTATCCTTATGTACCTTCGGGACATGGTACTAGTGTGGTTTGATGGGGAACTCCGGCAGTAATTTTTCCGCCTTCCTTTGTGTAATAACCTTCATTTCGACGGCTCGTCTTAATAATGTTCTCAATTCGCCCTTATGTTTATTAATGGGGTCACTCTGCAGTTTTAGGTATGTGCTAGTATCTGCTAGCTGTTTAACAGCCTCTCGGATATACATCTCTCTTGGTAGGAGTACAACTTTCCCTCCTTTGTCTGCGGGGCGTATTATTGTATCTTTCCACCCCACTAACTCCCCAAGTGCTTTCTTTTCTGTAGGTGTAAGATTAGATGGGGCTTGTTTGTATATGAGTGCTTTTATATCTTTAATTACTAATGTCTCAAATAGGTCAATGGCATTACCTGGAGAAGTGGGGAGCATATATTTAGATGGTACACCTCCCATAAAAGGAATTATAGGTTGCGATAAATGTGTATTTGTACTACATTCTTCTTCTGTGATGTCTAGTAATGACATAGCCTCCTCCCGCCAATCAGCCAATGTATCTAAGTCTGCTCCCGCCATGAAGCCTAAGGGACCTACGGTGCAGGGTTGATCCCCTTCTAATACATGTTGTGTAGTTTGATTATTGCAAAACGATTTATATAAATGAATTTTCCTTATGGACTTAAACATATCAATCTTAAACTCTGTTAGGTCAAAGTCAACAGGAACACAAAAATGTAAACCTTTTGCTAGCAATGATAAATGTGCGGTATTTAGTGAATGGTTAGTTAGATTGATTACATGGTCGTCTAATAGTTCCTCTAACGGCCCTGTCTCCACCAAACACTTTTCCTTTTGCGATTTCGTCCGAAATTGTTGTCTCTTCCCTCCTCTGCGTATCCTTCTTCTAAAGGGAATGCTGTTTCTGCGGTGGCGTCATTTGTTAGTCTCTCCACCGAACCCCCTGAGGCTGTTGCCCCCTCACTGAGGCTAGAATCTGACTCTGTAGTGACATAGTCTTTTCTCCGGTATGTATTGCGTTTCCTATTCCTCTTATTAATATAGTTCCTATTCGGAGGTTTTTCTAATTTTTGCTGTTTATGCCAGGTAAAGATCTGTTCCATATCGTAGTCGGTTTTGACAAGGATAAACTTATCTCGTTTCTTTTGTTTAATGTCCGCTTGTAACGGGATAAATTTGGTGTCTAATTTTTTATTGAACTGTGTCCACTGATTGTCGGTCAGTCTGCTTTTCAATGCAGTCTGTGCTTTCTTCATTTCTACATTCACCTGTTCATAATTTTGTTGGTTAGACTTTAGTACTAAGAGTGGGAGCTCCAGAGAACATTTAAGCATAATTTGTTCCCATTCTGTCTGGAAAGTTGGATCTTTAGTGAAGTGTGAGATTTCCTTCCACACTCTCAATCCCCGGGGCACTCTTCCACTATCCACATATGAACTCAGAGAATTGTTGGTCCGGAATAGCTTAATTTCCCTCTCAGTAAGGTTCATGAGTTAATATTCATTTCATTCATTTTTAACTTATATAAATCAATTTAGTTGGCAACCAGAATTCAAATTGGCTTCGGCAGATGTAGTAAATTTGTATACACGAATTCCACAGGAGCAAGGAGTAGGGTCAGTTAGGCAAATTTTGAGTACCACCGATAGGGATCCCAATTTCATCAACTTTGTTTGTGACAGTTTAAAATTTATCCTCACACATAACACGTTTACTTTTCTAGATTCCTGGTATATCCAGATTGCAGGTACAGCGATGGGGACTCCGGAAGCATGCACATTCGCTAACCTTTACTTGGGGCACTTTGAGGAAAGGTATATTTATTCAACTGAAAATCCGTTCCTAAAACACATCAAACTATATCTCAGATATGTTGATGACCTGTTCTTTGTTTGGGATGGATCAGAATAGAACTTTGCAGATTTTATCAGCCATCTCAATCAAAAAACCATGGGTATGTCTTTCACCTCATCCTTTGGGGGATCCCAACTTAATTTTCTAGACGTGTCTTTGAATATAGAGGAAGGAGAAATATGTACCTCTTTATATCGGAAACCAGTGGCTACGAATGCAGTGTTGCATTATGACAGCTATCATCCCGTTCATACAAAACATTCACTTCCATACAGCCAACTTTTAAGAACTCGAAGAGCCAATAATACCCAGAAGGGTTTTGAGGTACAAGCAGGCGAATTAGGCCAGAGACTCATAAACAGAGGTTACCCACATAAAGTTTGGTAAGATGCGGTTTGTAGACTAAATGAAAGAGGCAGTTCAAATAGTCACGTAGTGCGAGACAAAACAGACAAAATATTTACATTCTGTTTCCAATACGGCCCCATGGACCAACACATTCGAGCAGCCATTAGGAAGAACTGGCATGTGCTAGAGAAAGATAAGGATCTAGCTAGCATAGTAGCTAAGGGCCCCCTAATCTCTAATAGGCGGAGCACAATGATTAGAGACTTACTAGTACGTAATCGAATTACACAAGAGAGAACGGACAACTGGCTACAAAAAAGTATTCCGAAAGGCAATTACCGCTGCGGATATTGTCCATATTGTAAATATCATATAACGCAACAGACTCTAAAGATAGGTCCTATTACCCATCAGGTCACTCATTTTATATCTTGCAAAACAGATCATGTCGTATATGTGCTCTTTTGTCCATGTGGATGTTTTTACATTGGTAAAACCATCTGGTCCCTCTATATGCGTTTTAGGGAACATTTTAAATCTATTACATCAGGGAAAGGAGTCCCTAGACTCATAAATCACATCCGGGAAGCCCATGAAGGCAACCCTAGTGTTTTGTCCTTTGCTGGCATAGAAAGGGTGTCAAAACCTGAGAGAGGGGGGGATCTCCATAACCAACTTTTAAGAAAGGAGGCCAGGTGGATAATGAAGACGGGAGCAATGGGTCCTTTAGGACTAAATGAGAAATTAGACATGTTCATTTTCCTATAGGCCATTTATCCTGCAGATCTAATCTAACAACATATACAAAGCAGTAAGCTACGGTGCCTTCAGGAGGACAGCTAGATAGGCACGTACATTTCTCCGTGGCATGACCCTTATTTGGTCCCGTGGTCATATCCAACATATTGGGCCATAGCAGTTAATAAGTTTATATTATGATTTGCAAGTCTATTTCGGGTTATAAATATGCTTAGGAGGTTCTGAAATTTTGGTAAGATATATATAAATATAGGAAAAAACATTTTCTATTGTCCTTATGATGCTTCTGGTACCCTCATTATTACAAGATTGCTGGTACCTTTCAGTCCGCTTCATGTACAACAATTGTTCATTTGTAGTGCTTCAGAAGTGGTAGAGACCTGATGTCATTCATCATGCATTTAGGTCCACTAGGATTGTGAGGAGTTGGATCTAGTAGTATCATTATTATTATTGTTGTTATTATAATCATAATGTTAATCACAATTTATCCCATTATAATAAGCGCTAAGGTTTTCCTTCATTTGTTTTTAAATTGTTTTTATGTGTTATATATTTTTTCATACCGTGAGTGGGCGGCATGGGGCGGGGTGAGGACCTGCCTCGGTAGGTATTTCTCCCCAGCGTCATGTCTGTTCCCTCACAGACCTGTTGAAGCGCTCGAGTAGCGCGAAACGGCCGTCGTTTTACCTGCACACTTCTCTGTAAATATGCACCCCCGAGCCGTGAAGAATATGCACCAATAAAGTATTAACTGCTGTCAAGACTGGTGAGTGCTGCCATTTCTTTTTCCTTTGGATTCCTTTTAGTTAAAGGGTTTTTGCATGCACAGCCTGTTTCAAATCACATTGGGAATCTAAATCAAATTTAGATAATGTCTAATAGATTTATTTTGTAATGTATGCTGCATGTATTGGGAAAAAAAATTCTCTAACATTTTATGTTGCTGCCTCGTTGCACAACGTTCTATACACAGAATTGTTATGGTTGCTGCTAATGTAAAAACAAAAACATTAACAATAATAAAAATAATAATAGTAATATAGCTGATTTTGTGTTTTTCAACATGCTCTTTTTTTTATCTACAAAGTCTGCAGTGCGCTTTTATTATTCATGGTTGGTTTACAATGACACCTGTGAATAAAATGAGCAATTAAATTCTCACAGTGCACACAAGATATATTTACATCTGTAGTTTTAGTTTATGCAAAACATGCAATAATTGTTTATAATTAGCCCATATAAACAGGTAGTCTACACCAGGTACATTAATTTTTATGGCACTGTTGATGCTTTGTTGTTCATATTTTATTCAAAGTCTGAGAAAACAATTTAATTCAGTAAATAAAAATCATAAGAATAATGCATAAAACGCTACCCTGCTTATATTCCACTCAGTATATAGGGATAGCAGGTGGACGGGATCCAAATGCCTCTGTTCTCCTTTGAATTTATTATCAAGAAAAGAAAGATGAACTACTACACAAATAACAATAAACAGTTATGTGACTAAGCAAGGAGGCTCCATGTATTTTTTATCACATTTAATTAAATGTATCCATACAGTATGTGATCTTGATCAATAAAGATGATGTAGTTGAACAAAAAAAACACATAGCAATAAATTTAAAAAAGATTAGATGAGATATTTCACTACACCTTATCAATTTGAAAAATTTGTATTTCAATTCACCAAAAATGCCAGCTGCCATTTTTACAAAATGCAGAAGATTGCATCAGGCTCCAGGCTCACAAGACCTTGGAGGCAGCCAAGTAGGCTTTCCCATAATGCCTTTTACAGTATCTCGCAAAAGTGAATACACCCCTCCTATTTTTTTAAATATTTTATTATATCTTTTCATGGAACAACAGTGAAAATATGTCACTTTGATACAATGTACAGTAGTCAATGTATAGCTTGTATAACAGGGTAAATTTGGTGTGTTCTCTAAATTACTCAACACACAGCCATTAACCCCTTTACCCCTAAGGGTGTTTTGCATGTTAATGACCAGGCCCATATTTACAATTCTGACCACTGTCCCTTTATGAGGTCATAACTCTGGAACGCTTCAATGGATCCCGGTAATTCTAACATTGTTTTCTCATGACATATTGTAATTCATGTTAGAAGTAAAATTTCTTTGATATTACTTGCTTTTATTTGTGAAAAAAAACAGAAATTTGGCGAAAATGTTGAAAATTTCGCAATTTTCCAACCTTCAATTTTAATGCCCCTAAATCACACAGATATGTTACACAAAATACTTAAGTAACATTTCCCACATATCTACTTTACATCAGCACAATATTGGAACCAAAATTTTTTTGGGTTTGGAAGTTATAAGGGTTAAAAGTTGATCAGCGATTTCTCATTTTTACAACACCATTTATTTTTATGGACCACATCACATTTGAAGTCACTTTGAGGGGTCTATATGATAGAAAATACCCAAAAGTGACACCATTCTAAAAATTACACCCCTCAAGGTGATCAAAACCACATTCAAGAAGTTTACTAACCCTTCAGGTACTTCACAGGAATTTTTGGAATGTTTTAAATAAATGAACATTTAACTTTTTTCAAAAATTTTTTACTTCAGATCCAATTTGTTTTATTTTACCAAGGGCAACAGGAGAAATTGGATCCCAAAAGTTGTTATACAATTTGTCCTGAGTACGCTGATACACCATATGCAAAATTGTCTGGAATTGAGATCGGACGCCATGTCGCGTTTGGAGAGCCCCTGATGTGCCTTAACAGTGGAAATCCCCAACAAGTGACACCATTTTGGAAAGTAGACCCCCCCTAAGGAACTTATCTAGATGTGTGGTGAGCATTTTGAATCCCCAAGTGCTTCACAGAAGTTTATAATGTAGAGCCGTAAAAATAAAAAATCATATTTTTTTCACAAAAATGATTTTTTTATCCCCAATTTTTTATTTTTCCAAGGGTAACAGGAGAAACTGGACCCCAAAGATGTTGTGCAATTTGTCCTGAGTACGCTGATACACCATATGTGGGGGGTAAACCACTGTTTGGGCGCATGGCAGAGCTCGGAAGGGAAGGAGCACCGTTTGACTTTTTCAACGCAGAATTGGCTGGAATGAGATCAGACGACATGTCACGTTTGGAGAGCCCCTGATGTGCCTAAAAAGTAGAAACCCCCCCCACAAGTTACCCCATTTTGGAAACTAGACCATCTTAGCTAGTTGTGTGGTGAGTACTTCGAACCCCCAATTGCTTCACTAAAGTTTATAATGTAGAGCTGTGAAAATAAAAAAATATATTTTTTTCCACAATAATGATTTTTTGCCCACATTTTTTCATTTTCCCAAGGGTATCTGGAGAAATTAGACCCCAAAAGTTGTTGAACAATTTGTCCTGAGTACGCTGATACCCCATATGTGGGGGGAACCACTGTTTGGGCACATGGCAGAGCTCGGAAGGGAAGGAGCGCTGTTTTGGAATGCAGACTTTCATGGAATGGTCTGCGGGCATCACGTTGCGTTTGCAGAGCCCCTGATGTACCTAAACAGTTGAAGCGCCCCACAAGTGACCTCATATTGGAAACTACACCCCCCAAGGAACTTATCTAGATGTGTTGTGAGAACCTTGAACCCCCAAGTGTTTCACTAAAGTTTATAAGGCAGAGCTGTGAAAATGTGAAAATAAAATCATTTTTTTTCCCCAAAAATGATTTTTTTAGCCCCAAAGCAGAAGCCCAGGTGCGCGTTTCTCATAGTATTGCTTCCTCGGGGGGCTGTGTGATCCACCAAGCCTGTCACAGATATATATAAGGGGAAGCCTTACCCAGTATTCATAACGCCATGCTCATGTGAGCGCATAGGGGGCAGGACCGTGGCTGCTACCGCCTCACTTCCGGCAATCCGGGCAACAGTGCAGGTCAAGGAAAATGTTTCCTGTGACATCACTGACCCACACTGAGCTGCAAGGATACCTTCCTGGGCACGAGCGGACCGGGGACATACCGCGCATGCACGCAGCACGGCAGCCATCTTAGTGGCAAAACGTATGGGCACCCTAATCTGGACAAATTGGTAATTAAACACGCTGCAAATTTGACAAAAAAAACAAACAAAAAAACAGTGGCATCAGATGAAACATCAACTAATGAACAACAGACATCAATGCTAGATCCATGTCAGGCAGTGGTAATTCTCATATTTCATATTATCCGCCATCCAGCCAATGATAACAGATGTCATCCGGTCCAATGGGTTAGAAATATGTAAAAAAAAAAAAAAAGAAAGAAAAAACCCTAGATGATTCATCAATGTGTCACTAATAAAATATATAAAAAAAAAGAAAACAGCATTAAAATGGGAGAAAATGGACATAAAAAGTCGCTTAATAGCACCCTCATAAAAAAGGAACAAAAGACAGCTTTTCATTCAAGCCATGAGGGGACATCGTGCCCAAAGTAACGATCAAGCAACACTCCAGCTGCGCTAGGGTTCTTTTCAAATCCCCTCCACGTGTACCACAGTGCACCCTGTCGATGCCGCGAAGTGTCTAGGAATCGTTTTGAGCTCGACATCCTCATCTGAATTTTTTGCAGTCATAATATCCCTTACATGCTCCCGCGCTCTAACCCTCAGTTCACGCGAAGTGAGCCCTACATAGATTAAATTGCAGGTGCAGATGGCTTAATACACCACATGGATGGTGTTACAGGAAATATAGCAAGTAATCCGTAAATCCCTACTTCCGTCAGCAGAGGTGAAGAAAGTTGCTCGGACAATATTATGACAGGCAACAGAAGATCCACAAGGATGCCATCCCCTATTTTGTTTACCAGCCCCAAAAGGATTAGGAGGGTTGGCTACATAATGGCTTCTCACTAACATGTCCTTTAGACTTCTACTTCTCCTAGCTGTCATAAGTGGGCGATCGGGAATGAGATGTCTGAGGGTGGGTTCTGTTTTGAGCACTGGCCAGTGTCTCTGTAATATCTCTTGAATGGACCCCCATTGATTATTATAGGTGGTAATGAAACAAAGTGGTGGATCGTTTGTGACACTGGACCGTGTTCTACAGAAAAGTTGGTCTCTTGGTGCCCTCCTTGCACGATGATACCCCCGTTTGATACTCCTATTACTGTATCCCCTTTCCTGGAATCCATTGGCAAGGGCCTCAAAGATTCCATCCAATGAACAAATCTTCTTCATCCTCAAAAATTGCCCAATTAGGACTGCTCGTATAGTTGAGGGGAAATGTGCCAAAGAGGCATGCAGCACTGCATTCATCGACGTCTCCTTTTGGAAAATGTCGGTTTGAATGGTGCCCATGTTATCAGTCGTAATTTTGATGTCCAAAAAATCTATTTCTTTTACTCCAATTTTATAGGTTGATTTGATATTATAATTGTTTTGATTCAGTCCCTGGATGAAATCCCAGAGCCCAGGCTCAGGACCCTGCCAAATAATAAAAATATTGTCTATATACCAGTACCAACACTGCGCATGGGAGGCGGCATGCGCGCCATCCCCAAAAACCTCCCTCTCCCAGTAACTGAAAAACAGGTTTGCGTACGAAGGTGCGCAGGCCATGCCCATTGCAGTGCCTAGTTGCTGTAAAAAGAACCGGTCTTTGAAAATAAAAAAAATGTGTGTTCACACAAATTCAAGTAGTTCCAGGATTAGGGAGCGCAGAAGGAAATCCAAATAGCTCATCTCGAGAAAAAGACCCAATGCCCTCAGACCATCACAATGACTAAGGCCGGGATCACACATGCGAGAAACACGTCCGTGTCTCGCATGTGAAATCCAAGCTCTGGCGCCGGCACTCCAGAGCGGAGCGTGCAGCTCTATGTGTTCCTATGCGACCACACGCTCCGCTCCACAGTGCCGGTGCCAGAGCTTGGATTTCACATGCGAGACATGGACGTTTTTCTCGCATGTGTGATCCCGGCCTAATGCTCGTGTACAGGGATTCTACGTCCACAGTGGCAAAAGTCATATCAGAATCCATTGCTAACCCACTAATTCTCCTCAGGGCATCCGAAGTGTCTCTGACATATGAGGGTAGCGTCTCCACCAAAGGGTGAAGATAATATTCTATAAATTTGCAAGTGGGATCACATATCCCTCCAATGCCAGAGACAATTGGATGCCCCGGGGGAACCAGGGGATCCTTGTGGATCTTGGGTAGCAGGTAGAGAGTAGGGATAACCGAATTCTTCACAGCAAAGCCCTCATACATTTTCTTGGGGATAATCCCCTGCTGAAAGGCCCTTTCCAAAATTTCTTGACTGGATTTGTAGGCAGTGGTGTATAAGACCCCCTATCATGCACTTGGCGGAAGGCCTCCTTTTCATACATGTCTACCGGTCAGATCACCACATTACCCCCCTTATCTGCTGCCTTAATGACCACATTCCTCATTTGCCTAAGTTCCCTGAATGCCTTCTGTTGAATCCAAATCAAGTTATTACCACTCCTATTACTTGGAATCTTTTCAAGGTCCTCCATGACCAATTTACTAAAGATTTCAATTTGTGGACACAGAGAGAAAGGGGGAACATGGTTGATATAGGTATAACAGATGTAGGGAAAGCACCTGGAGTGGGGGAATTTTCATTTTCAAGTTCCTCCAGGATAGCCAATGTTTCTCGCTCCATTGTGGAATCAAGGCCATCTGTGTGATGATCCGGTGACCTAGGAGCTGCATGAGAACTTTCACTGGAGAAAGTGACCACAGTACTGACCGCAATCCTGAACTTAACACCGCAACTAAATACCGCTAAAGATGGAAATAGGAATACTATCTTGCCTCAGAGAAAATCCCCAAAGGATAGACAGCCCCCCACAAATATTGGCGGTGAGTCGGAGAGGAAAAAAAATACCCAGGCAGAAAAACAGGATTAGCACAGGAGGCCACTATAGCTAGATAGGACAGGATAGGACGGAGTTCTGTGCGGTCAGTATAAAAACCCTTCAAAACATCCACAGCAGAATATACAAAAACTTCCTACATCTTACTAAAAGATGTAGGAGCGTAAATCTGCAACTCCAGTGAATCCTACAATCAGGGCAGGAATAAAACTGAAACAAGCACACTGGCAGTGTGCCACAGAAACAAAAACCAAACACTTATCTTTGCTGAAATTGGCAGCGAGCAGGAGAAGCCAGAAAGTGATCCAACACTTCACAAGGAACATTGACTACTGGCAAGAGCTAAAGGATCCTGCCCACTTAAATATCCCAGTCAGAATTGTAATCATCCGATACATCTGGCCAGGTCTGTGACTCAGAGACAACTGCATTCCCACCTTCAACCACCGGAGGGAACCCAAGAGCAGAATTCACTATACATCTGCACCTGCTGATCTCGCATGAAGCTTACGCAGGACCACCTTGCGTAGGAACAACTGTAGATCTTTTAGGGCTCAGAAAAAGTTTAAATTATTAGCAGGGACGAATATCAGACCAATTCAAAGGACATCCCTTTGAGGACTTGATAGAACATGCCCTGACAGGTTAATTTCCTCTAGATTTGTTTTAGATTTCTTTTCACATTTTACATTTTCCTTGACCCACACTGTTGCTTGGATTGCCGGTCTCCCGCATCAAAGCTGAAGCGAAACGCGCGTCGGGCCGTGCAGGTTCACCATCGGGGTTTGTATAAATATGGCAACATAATACCGCAGGATAACTATATCTGATGCATGGATACGGTATGCACTATAGGGATTAGGCTATTGCTGATTTGATATCCCCTATGTTTATATTAACTACTTATCATCTTTTTGCTTAGTAAAATTTAGTATTTATGCACTGCGATCACTTTATTCTGAGTGTTCATTTGATATATATATATTTTTTTTAAATGATGAAATTTGAGATCTGAGTAGCCTATGCATACTAACCTTTTCTACGTATCTGATCCTTTATGCTCAGTAAATTATAGAGGTAATTATTGTATTTTACCTATTAAATTTAGCATCAACTTGATATATGTATTGCCCATACCCTTATATGGCACCTTGCACTCTATTGCCACCTGGTGGTCTGTTCCCTTATTTTAATGTTGTGACTTCGTTCAATAATAAATTATACATTTTTCTGAAGACTCTTTGGATGTGCATCACACTTGTAGGGTCTGATTACTCTGATAGATACATGACTATAGATATATTTATTTGTTTGGTAAACTATTTGCCGGAAGTGACGTGGTTGCGGCCACGGTCCTGCCCCCCATGCGCTCACATGAGCACGGCGCTATGAATACTGGGTAAGGCTTCCCCTATATATATCTGTGACAGGCTTGGTGGACCACACTGCCCCCCTGAGGAGGCAATAGTACGCAAAACGCACATCGGGGCTTCTGCTTGGCGTGCACGGTCTGTGCCCTGTCCCCCAATCTTTTCTCACATGGGTAAGCACTAGTTTTGGAACTATTAGCAGCACTTTATTCTTTGATGATTAGGAGCATGGTTAATGACATTATATGGATTTACCTATTAAGATTAGCAGAGGGATTTTTCTCACATGCCCTATTGGGGTTATGAATTAACTGTGTCTGCACTCTCTGCATTACTCCTGAGCCTATGCTTTTTTATCCATGAAATAAAGACTTCCACTTTTGGTAATGGTGAGTCCCTTCCTTTTTTCTTTTACTGTGCCATTAACTGTGTATAGGCTAAGTGCATCATGCTAGCATTTTACTTGTTTAATACTGGGGTTCAGTGGCACCTGTGCAGCCTGGATTCCTTCCATTCACAATGTCTTACGTCATGTTTTTTGTAATTTGGTTTTGTTCCTATATTTAAATCTATACTTTTTATGTGAGGTTTTTTGTATTAATAAAGGTTTTTTCACTTTGTATTTATATGCAGCCTCAGTCTTTATATATCCTTATTTGTCTATGTAGGATCAAGCCCCTTCGTACTGCTGCTCACCTGGCCCCATACAGCAGTAAGGGCAGTAATGCCTTGATGGCAGCCCTGTACACCTCTAAGTGAAGATAGCCAAATTGTGCCCAAAGTGTCAATATTTTGTGCGGCCACCATTATTTTCAAGCACTGCCTTAACTCTCTTGAGCATGGAGACCACTAGAGCTTCACAGGTTGCCACTGTAATCCTTTTCCACTCCTTCATGACAAATTTATGGAACCGGTGGATGTTAGAGACTTTGTGCTCCTCCACCTTCCATTTGAGGATGCTCCACAGATGTTCAATAGGGTTTATGTCTGGAGACATTTCTTTGGCATGGCAGTGGTCATCTTGGAGGTGTGTTTGGGGCTGTTACCATGTTGGAATACTGCCCTGCGACCCAGTTTCCAAAGGGAGGGGATCATTCTCTGCTTCAGTATGTCTCAGTACATGTTGGCATTCATGGTTTCCTCAATGAACTGTAGCTCCCCACAGCCGGCAGCACTCATGCAGGCCCAAACCATGACGCTCTCACCACTATGCTTGACTGTAGGACAAAACATACTTGTCTTTGTACTGCTCACTTGGTTGCCACCACACACACCAAATAAGTTTATCTTAGTCTCATAAGAGCACAGAACATGGTTCCAGTAATCCATGTCTCTAGTCTGCCTGTCTTCATCAAATTGTTTGCAGTCTTTCTTGTACGTATTCTTTAGAAGAGACTTTCTTCAGGGAAGACAGCCATGCAGACCAATTTGATGCAGTGTGTGTAAATGGTCTGAGCTCTTACAGGTTGACCCGCACCCATTTGCCAGGAACAGCCAGCAGGAGGCACTGTTGGGCCACCACATGCAGCAGCCTGTTTCCATGCTAACAATTGCACTTGCATCTTTCATACGTGAATACAATTGAAGCTCTGAGTCCCGACAGTTTGGGGTCAAGGTGAAATATAGCAGCATGATGAGGTCACTTGATCACACTGCTGACCTCAAACCTGCGCTGCAGAAAAGTAGACGACGGATGTAAGATAATTGCTCCAATTGAGCAGAAGAAACAGAAAAGTTTCATTAGGGGGAAAATAGTGGGAGGAGGCAGTAATGGTGAAAGTGTAAGGGGGCACTGTATACAGAATGGGCATAGTATGGTGGGAAAAGTGTGAGATAGTGGCACAGTATTGAAACTGGATAATATGGGGGAAACACAGTGTGATGGGACAGTAAGGGAGATGGGAGATGTATAGAGAGGATGCACTAGGGTGGGAGAGTGGGATGGCATTGCATGCAGGAGACAATTTGGGAGGGTTAGAAGGCACAATATAGAGAATAGGCAGTGTAGTAGGGGACAATGTGTGAGGATATA
The DNA here is from genome assembly GCF_032444005.1 of Ranitomeya imitator. Taxonomy (NCBI): domain Eukaryota; kingdom Metazoa; phylum Chordata; class Amphibia; order Anura; family Dendrobatidae; genus Ranitomeya; species Ranitomeya imitator. The sequence continues at coordinate 321,869,078 of NC_091286.1, read as the reverse complement.
GTATAGAGTGAAGGAACTTTGAAGAGGGGGCGCAGGCCATGTTGGGGGTGGCACTTAAGTTGTACTTCAGGAGGGCAGACAGTCTGGCAGTTATAGTTCATGTCACGGGGTCCTTCTCTGATACCACACAATCAGCAGAGCGAGGGAAGTGTGACCAATCCCAAGACCTTTATTACAGGCAAAACTAAAAGGTCCATAAACAATCCACCACACTGAGGATACAATAGTCCAGAACACGAATGCAGTTCAGTAAGAGGATAAAAGCCCTGGGAGATGAGAGTCCAATAATCCAGCAGACAGAGGATAAAAATTATCCATATGCTTCCTGCTTCCCTTTCTCTCTTACATGCTGTGTTCACACCATCCTCACCACATGGGAACTGACAATCAGCTCCCTCCTTCTGTCCAGCGGTAGTCAGACAGTTTGGGGTGGTTTTCAGGCCTCCCAGACTTGACAAAGGTGCCTCAGGGATTAAGGCACTACAGGGGGTCATCAAGAGGCGTAGATAGAGTCAGGCTGCAGACAGCAAGTGAGCTAATTCAATTATCAGCCTTTTGGAAGGTAATTGAGACTCTATACAATATGGGGAATACACGGAATGATACAGGGCAACAAGAGAACACTATGAAAATCAGTAAAATATAAATACAAATAAAATGATATCTACATCCCACCATCACAGTTCATAAGAGGGATATGGAGATTATAATTCAGAAGGGAAAAAGTGTGATGGATATAGCTCAGTCAGGCAGTTTTTCACTGAAATAGAAAGAATCATGAAGATAACCTATTTGTAAGTATGCAAATTGCAGATGAGCAGTCACATGACTACACAAACCAATTCTCCTGTGTATAGGAAGAGGCTCCAATCTAAATTTTTGCCCCATGTGTAGGAAAATCTGGATTTACCTTTGCATAGCACAGCTAATCGGGAGGTTCAATCACAGCATGGATAAAAGAAAAGGCAGGGAATGGTGCTGCCATTTGGGGGTGAATCTGGATATTGAGAGGATGTCACATTTCAAAGCTTAGGAATAGAAATAGGGAGAGAAAGGCAAAATACCTTGGGCAAATACTGAAGATAGTGAGTGTGGTATAACTGCAGTAATGAAGAATATTAGTGTAATATTCTGAGAATAAGGCCACAATCACACGCTCAGTATTTAGTCAGTATTTCACCTCAGTATTTGTAAGCCAAAACCAGGAGTGGGTGATAAATACAGAAGTGGAGACGTGTTTCTATTAGGCTGCCGTCACACTAGCAGTATTTGGTCAGTATTTTGCATCAGTATTTGTAAGCCAAAACCAGGAGTGGAACATTTAGAGGAAAAGTATAATAGAAACATATGCACCACTTCTGCATTTATCACCCACTCCTGGTTTTGGCATACAAATACTGATGTAAAATGCTGACCAAATACTGCTAGTGTGACGGCAGCCTTATACTTTTCCTCTGATTGTTCCTCTCCTAATTTTGGCTTATAAATACTGATGTAAAATACTGACGAGATACTGATCGTTTGAACATGGCCTAATAGAAATTTTCAATTCATAGGTGGAAAAGAAAAAAAATCTAAACTCAAAGTATGTCAGTGAAATTATAGGTCACAAGCTAATGTACTGAGTCCTTGTATTTCTTGTTTGTCCCTTTTGGGGAGAAATAATTGTATTAAATAATGCAAAAGAAAATGAAAAAAAAAATCCATACATTTGAAGGGAACCTGTCACCAGGTTTGGCCAATATGGGGTAAGTCCACCACCTTCAGCCCTGATATATGGCATTCTAATATGCAATATATATATACGCCCCAATTCGTCCTGAAAGATAAGATAAACACTTTTTATAATACTCATTTACGGGTCACTTGGTTCCAATGGGCATGGCTTTCTTGGTTCAGTTCATCCTCTCTTCCTGCAATGCTGTCTTGCTTCTGTGTTTCATGTTGATGACATGTTCCTACATCATCCACACAGTGTCTCCGGCATCGCGCTCCTGTGCAGGCGTTCCCGGGGCCTGCGCCGATGCTTGCGATTTCCACTCCAGTGACCTCCGGTGTGCGCACCAATAAGGTGCTCTTCCCACTTCCTCCTTGCATAGTCATCACCATGTACACATGGTTCCTAGTGATGACTGGGCAGGGAGGGAATTCGGAGAGCATCTTATTGGCGCATACACCGGAGGTCAGAGTGACTCGCCTGTGCAGAAGATTCCTGAATACAGCCCTCACGGAAGGGAGGAAGAGGTTCAAATTCTGGTGACTTCCAAGGTGCAGGTGCACAATTCTGGCATCATAACTGATATACATGGGAGGGGGGTATAATTGCAAAGAGGACAGAAGGCAGGGATTTCTTCCACACACCGCATGCCCCGGAGCCTGGAAATCATTAGCATAAGGAAAGAATATAACATTTCTCAGCAAAAAGACCATTAATTTGAGGCAGACAGGTAGGACTAGAGTAATATTTCTATAACCTGTATGCCCATATTTATAAGTCATACATATCCCGCAGGGTGACAGATTCCATTTAAAGCACCACTCAAGCATCTTTTTATTTCACCTCTGGAGTGGCGCCTTAAAATCCAAGACCTCTACCAACTGTCTGATACTCATCTTCTTCAATTTTCATCTGTTTTCGAGAACCGCTCGGATCCATCTCCTGCAGTTTGTGAGCTGTCAGCTGCTCCAGTGTTGCATGGAGCAGCGCAGAGGTCTCTAATCAATGTATGTCTATGAGAGCTTCTTTCTGGCCTCATTCTCACCTCTTTCTGTCTTTCATAGACTTAGGCTATGTGCACACGTCCGGAATTGCCATGGAAATTTCCGTGGCAATTCCGCAACTGTGCCCCGGGTAAAACGCATGTGGAATTGGCATGCGTTTTGCCGCTAAATACTAGCGTTTTACAAGCGTAATTAGCTTGCAGAATGCTAGCATTTTCCAAGCGATCTGTAGCATCGCTTGGAAAACTGATTGACAGGTTGGTCACACTTGTCAAACATAGTGTTTGACAAGTTTGACCAACTTTTTACTGTTGATGCTGCCTGTGCAGCATCGCGAGGAGCGGGAAGGCTGCCGGGGCTGCCGGAAGGTGAGAATATCACAACTTTTTATTTTAATTCTTCTTTTTTTACAGGTATATGGTTCCTAGGGCCTGGAGTAGAGTCTCCTCTTCTCCACCCTGGGTACCAACCGCACATGATCTGCTTACTTCCTGCATGGTGGGCATAGCCACATGCGGAAAGTAAGAGGATCAATGCATTCCTGTGTGTGCGGAATCCCCGCGATTCTGCAGAAAGAATGAACATGCTTTTTTCCGGAATGCGATTCTTCCGCGGAAAAAAACGCAACATGTACACAAAAATTTTGGATTGCATTCTAATAATAGGATGCTTAATGTATGCTTTTTTGGTGGTTTTATCCAATCCTGAACGTGTGCACACAGCCTTACAGTGGGTACGGAAAGTATTCAGACCACTTTAAATTTTTCACTCTTTGTTTCATTGCAGTCATTTGGTAAATTCAAAAAAGTTAATTTTTTTCTCATTAATGTACACTCTGCACCCCATCTTGACTGAAAAAACAAAAATGCAGAAATGTTTGCAAATTTATTGAAAAGAAAAATTTGAATTTATTAAAAAAGAAAAAATTAAATATCACATGGTCATAAGTATTCAGACCCTTTGCTCAAACACATGCTGTCCATTTCCTAGTGATCCTCCTTGGGATGGTTCTACTCCTTCATTGGAGTCCAGCGGTGTTTAATTAATTAAACTGATAGGGCTTGATTTGGAAAGACACACACCTGTCTATATAAGACCTCACAGGTCACAGTGCATGTCAGATCAAATGAGAATCATGAGGTCAATGGAACTGACCAAGGAGCCCAGCCACAAAATTGTGGCAAGGCACGGATATGACAAAGGTTACAACAGAATTTCTGCAGTACTCAAGGTTCTTAAGAGCACAGTGGCCTCCATAATCCTTAAAGGGAACCTGTCACTCCCAAAATCGAAGATGAGCTAAGCCCACCGGCATCAGGGGCTTATCTACAGCATTCTGTAATGCTGTAGATGAGACCCCGATGTATCCTGAAAGATGAGAAAAAGAGGTTAGATTATACTCACCCAGGGGCGGTCCCGCTGCGGTCTGGTCCAATGGGCGTCGCGGTCCGGCCCGGGGCCTCCCATCTTCATACGATGATGTACTCTTCTTGTCTTCACGCTGCGGCTCTGGTGCAGGCGTACTTTGTCTGCCCTGTTGAGGGCAGAGCAAAGTACTGCAGTGCGCAGGCGCCGGGAAAGGTCAGAGAGGCCTGACGCCTGTGCACTAAAGTACTTTGCTCTGCCCTCAACGGGGCAGACAAAGTACACCTACACCGGAGCCGCAGCATGAAGACAAGAAGAGGACATCATCGTAAGAAGATGGGAGGCCTCGGACCGGACCGCGACGCCCACCGCAGCGGGACCGCCCCTAGGTGCGTATAATCTAACCACTTTTTCTCATCTTTCAGGATACATCGGAGGTTTATCTACAGCATTCCAGAATGCTGTAGATAAGCCCCTGATGCCGGTGGGCTTAGCTCATCTTCGATTTTGGGGGTGACAGGTTCCATTTAAATGGAAGAAGTTTGGGACCACCAGAAGTCTTCTTAGACCTGGCCGTCCAGCCAAACTGAGCAATCATGGGAGAAGAGCCTTGGTGAGAGAGGTAAAGAAGAACCCCAAGATCACTGTGGCTGGGCTCCAGAGATGCAGTAGAGAGATGGGAGAAAGTTCCACAGTTAGCTATCACTGCAGCCCTCCACCAGTCATGCCTTTATGGCAGAGTGGCCCGACGGAAGCCTCTCCTCAGTGCAATACATATGACAGACGGTATAGAGTTTGCTAAAAAACACAAGATATCCTGGATGAAAACCTCTTTCAGAGTTCTCTGGACATCAGACTTGGCCGAAGGTTCACCTTCCAACAAGACAATGACCCTAAGCACATAGCTAAAATAACAAAGGAGTAGCTTCAGAACAACTCTGTGACCATTCTTGACTTGTCAAGGCGCTATAGAGTTTAAGTCCTCTTTTTCTCAGAAGAGGCAATTTGCATATTTAATTTCCCAGAGGAGCATTGCATGGCGAATAAGCCTCCTCACCTTGACAAGCCAGCTGGTATGTCACTCTCCATAAGGAGAAACGTTACCCCTTAGACCCCAGTCCAGAGCCTCTCACCTAGCCAAATCAGTTCTCATGCTTCACACTGACGAGGGCCAACAGCCCGAAACACCGTGTCTGCGAATTGAGATACTGATTTGGCTTTAATCCTAAGTCATACTGCACAACTCGTTAAAGGGTTGATTGTGACTTGTAGGATCGCTACTTCCAACAGGTGGCGCTATAGAGTTTAAGTCCTCTTTTTCTCAGAAGAGGCAATTTGCATATTTATTTTCCCAGAGGAGCATTGCATGGCGAATAAGCCTCCTTACCTTGACAAGCCAGCTGGTATGTCACTCTCCATAAGGAGAAACGTTACCCCTTAGACCCCAAGATGTACCATAACAGTTATTGAGCAAAAATCCGTGGGCACTCAGACTCCCATCCGGAGCGTGGATGTGTTCTATGTGGTACCCGGTAGCCGCCCACCTCCGCAGGGGCTACCTTGGACAATGCCACAGCTAAAGTAAAAATCTGAAACCAACTGTAAATAGTTAAAGGTTAACTCATTGTTGCTACCAAGTTTCTAAAATGACTGTTGCTGTTCAAAAGTTCATTAAACCTGACCAGGGTTTCTACGTAAAGGGGTCCCACGTTTAAAGAGATCCTATGTTTACAAAAGTTGGATTTTTGCTTGAAGACACTCGAGTCATGGACAGCAAATGGCTCAAAAACTCTCCATTGTAAATAGTTTGCCCTTTCTTAATGGTGCTTCATACTAGTTTTACAAAGAAGTTTTAAAAAGACTGCTCTAACTTTACAGTGCAAGTTGTTTTGTTTTCCAGAGACCTGACGAAAAACCCGTTTGGTGCAGCAGGATTCCAGGTCTAGATACACGCCTTGTAGCTCGCCCAAGCCCAACATTGGGGGCTAATGACAGGTCCCTCGCATCATTGGTGCAGTTCTAAAGTTAATGATTGACTTTAGTATTAATTGCACTACCTCAGTATTGAAAAACCTGAATGTTGAAAGTTAATATATTAAAGAATTAATATAGTGAATAAAGATAAAATTAAGATTTGAACATAGATAGTATTGTATACAGATAGTTATGAAGATATCTCGTGATGCACTTTGAAATAATATAGTGAGCCCATGGGGGCTGGTTGAAAGTTTTGCACTTGAATAAAGAAAATGTTTGTTTTGCATTTTGAAGCCTTAAGATAGTATACCCGTAGTGGGTAATTGCATTTCATAGTTAGTTAGTTATACTGTTTTCTACTCTCAAAAGTATGCATACAATGTAAATAGTTATTGTAACGTTCAAGTGTTCTCACATCCCATAAAGGGAAGCTCTAATTTACATAATATTAACTTGTTTCATAAGTTTATAGCATTCCAAAAATTGTTGCCTTTTTGCTAATCTATATTGTTGTTCTTCTTTTCCCAGTCCGGGAGTACTGGATTTATCGGGGGGAGTGTGGAACCCCAGGGTCCTGGTCATCACAGTAGCATTGCTTTCCTCATGGGGAGAGTGACGTTACGCTTGAAGGCAAGAAGGGATAACTGCAACAAGGTACCACAAACATGCAACACATTCACACTCCAGGCCACCAGGGGGAGCTTTTGATCCTACTTACTAGGTGACTCCCCATATATATATAACTGGTAGTCTGTAGGGAAAGTCAGTTAGTTCCAGGAAGGTCCAGTCAGGATACGTACTGGATCAGTCTGCTTCAGCAGAAGGTTTTACAGAGCTGTGTAGCCGCAGTGCAGCAGTTCCCGAAGAGAGACATTGAGAAAGCTGAATTGATTGCTGTCAACATGCAGGAGAGCAAAGCACAGGAGAGGACATTAGCGGGAGACCAGCCCTGAGCAGGCTGACTCCTTCTGAGGCGCAGAGACCGGTAGCTGGAACACCGAGGTTGTAAGGACCTCTATGACTTACATCAGAGACCGGCAGGACAGCTGAACTCCAAGTTACCTGTCCGATCTAATACCCAGGAGACACGGTGGCACCCCTCAGAGGCCGGGGCGTGCTAGAGTCCCTATAAACAGCCTTAAGCCACCAGTCATACGGGTTATGTTCTATCCTACCAGGGGGACTGAGAGAGTGATAACATCTGTGAGGACCTTATGTGGAGCTTTAAGCCGTAAGGGACTACACCACCGCAGCGCTAGAGGAAGGCTTTTGATTTCCACCTAGGTAAGGGGACTCCTAACTTGCCTTCAAGCCGGCCAGACCCTGCCTGGTGCTCTGGACTGCGGATGCTGAAGTCTTCAGTAAACCAAGGTAAAGAGACTGCAAACCTGTGTCCTCATTCTCTACTGCACTCCTCACCATCTTCCATCTACACACTGGGAGCCCTGGGGACATATTTCACCTGTGGAAAGTTATATTATCTAGCTGCCATAACATCACCCCAGAGGACCCCTTAAAGCAGCGTCAGTTCCCACTGACCGAATACCACAGGTGGCGTCAAGAACACAAACTTTATTCCCTTTAAAGACCTTTCCCTTTTACATGGGCGCCCAGGGCCACGGACCGGGTCGCAGCCACCGTGACATCCCCCTGTGAATACCACCGGACCCGGTACCGAGTACCCCACGGCCCTGGCGGGCGACTCATATGATCCATTGAGCCATGGGAGAAGGAAATTAGATCATGCTTCTGTGAGTAGTGATGAAATAATTATTCTGCATAAACAATCTACCTATGTCTTTTCAAGTACAGGAAACAAACTATAAAATCATCACTATATGGTACCAATGCCCACTTGATTTACATAGAATGTGCCCTTCTCTTTCCAAGAAATGTTTGAGATGCGAAAATGCACGTGGCACTATGCTATTTGGTGGGAAGGTGTTCCAATCCATTGATTTTTGGAAAACGTTTTTGATGTGTGTAGATATTTTTATGATTAGGAAATCCGTAGATCATCTCAGATTGGACTTCTTTCTATAATATGTGGTTCTTTTAAATCCATTAAAAAAGTTTTATTGAAATATTGCCTAACAGCTACTTGCTCTATTATTATAAGACTCTGATGCTCCAGTGTAACTGCCTCTATCCTTGACTGGGCCTCAGAAATAGATTTCCTGTGTCGGATGAAAAAGTGTGGCTAAGTCTGGCAGATTTTTCAGAGTTTTGGCAGATTTGGATGTTTTTAGGGATTCTGATGAAGATATGTCCCTAGTAGTGTTGAGCATTCCGATACCGCAAGTATCGGGTATCAGCCGATACTTGCGGTATCGGAATTCCGATACCGAGATCCGATATTTTTGTGATATCGGGTATCGGTATCGGAAGTGTAAAATAAAGAATTAAAATAAAAAATATTGTTATATTCACCTCTCCGGCGGCCCCTGGACATCAGCGGGAGGATCCGGCGTCCGGCACGGCTTCTTTCTTCAAAATGCGCGCCTTTAGGACCTGTGGTATGACGTCCCGGCTTCTGATTGGTCGCGTGCCGCCCATGTGACCGCCACGCGACCAATCAGAAGCCGCGACGTCATTCCTCAGCTAAAGTCCTAGAATGAGCGCCTTTTAGGACCTGAGGAATGACGTCGCGGCTTCTGATTGGTCGCGTGGCGGTCACATGGGCGGCACGCGACCAATCAGAAGCCGGGACGTCATTCCACAGGTCCTAAAGGCGCGCATTTTGAAGAAAGAAGCCGTGCCGGACGCCGGATCCTCCCGCTGATGTCCAGGGGCCGCCGGAGAGGTGAATATAACAATATTTTTTATTTTAATTCTTTATTTTACACTTTAATATGGATCCCAGGGCCTGAAGGAGAGTTTCCTTTCCTTCAGACCCTGGGATCCATGAGGATACATTCCGATACTTGATGTCCCATTGACTTGTATTGGTATCGGATATCGGTATCGGCGATATCCGATATTTTTCGGGTATCGGCCGATACTATCCGATACCGATACTTTCAAGTATCGGACGGTATCGCACAACACTAGTCCCTAGTCCTCAGTTGATTTTGCTAGCTTTTAGGTGGAGCTATTTTCAGTCCTGCAAATCCCTTCTCCATTCCCTCCAATTTTTCTTCCTTTACAATCTCTTTCTTTAGTCTTGATTTTCCTTTTTTATTTTTATTTATAGATAGACATCATTACATGAGTTTCAAGGATCTTATAAATCAGACTTTTTATGTTGCAATAATAAAATTATGTGATTTGAATAATGCTGCAAGTTTTGACAATATTGTGTATTGATCCTTCCATCTTGTAAGCCTTAGATTTGTGACTTTTTTCGTATTATGAATTATTGGTTTAACAAGTACTTTATATATTTTCCTTTTATAATATTAAAAAAATATATATATTTTTTTAAAGTACCCACTAGTGACAAGTATGGGCGTATTTGCTTCGAAATGTCAGGGCTGAACTCAATCCCAGTCCAGCCTTAGTTGGAACTTTTTGTTTTGTCACTAGTGGGTACTAGGATTGAAAAGGTTGATGTAACATGTAACATGTACATGATGATATTAAGGCCATGTTCACACGTTGCGGTTTTTACCGCGGATCCGCAGCGTTTTTGATGCTGCGGATCTGCAGGAGCTTTCCATGTGGTCTACAGTACCATGTAAACCTATGGAAAACCAAATCCGCTGTGCACATGCTGCGGAAAAAAATGCGCGGAAACGCAGCGATGTTTTTTCCGCAGCATGTCAATTCTTTGTGCGAAACTGCAGTGTTTCTGCACCCATTGACTTGCATTGAGTCGGGCACTTCTGCAGCAAAACCACAGATGTAAAAAAGATCTGCGGTTTAGCTGAGGAAACGCTGCAGTTTGGAAGGGGGGAAGAGTGTGGGCGGAGTGTGGGCAGTGACTATGTGTGGGCGAGGTCTGCGAGCTCTCCGTGCCGGATCTGCGGGCTGTCCGGGTGGTCTGCGGGCTGTCTAGGGGTCTGCGGCCTCTCTGTGCCGGGTCTGCGGGCTGTCTGGGTGGTCTGCGGGCTGTCCGGGTGGTCTGCGGGCTGTCTGGGTGGTATGCGGGCTGTCCGGGTGGTCTGCGGGCTCTCCGTGCCAGCTCTGTGGGCTGTCCGGGTGGTCTGTGGCCTGTCTGGGAGGTCTGCGGCCTGTCCGGGTGGTCTGCAGCCTGTCCGGGGGGTCTGCGGCCTGTCCGGGGGGTCTGCGGCCTGTCCGGGGGGTCTTGCTGGCCTGTCCGGGTGTGTGTGGCACTGTGTGTGTGTGCATGTGTGTGTGCAGGCATCGTCCAATGGGACTACAAGTCCCATCGGGCTATGCCTGCTACAGTGACAGTGAGTGACACATTAGCCAATGATGGGACAGTAGTAGTCCCATCATCCGGCCAATGTGTTGAATGTATAAAAAAACACAAACATACAACATACATACAACATATTACATACATGCAACATACTACATACATACAACATGTTACATACATACAACACACTACATACATACAACTTGCTACATACTACATACATGCAACATACATACAACATGCAACATACTACATGCATACAACATGCTACATACATGCAACATACTACATGCATACAACATACTACATACATACAACATACATACAACATACAACATATTACATACATGCAACATACTACATACATACGTGTTACATACATACAACATACTACATACATGCAACATGCTACATACAACATGCAGCATACTACATACATGCAGCATACTACATACATACAACATTTAACATACTACATACATACACCATACTACATACTACATACACACAACATATTACATACAACATACTATATACAACATACTACATACATACGACATACAACCTACATACAACATACTACATACAACATACATACAACATACTACATACATACAACATAGTACATACATACAACATATACACATATAGTACATATAACATAACAGAGTTCATACTTACCATCAATTGTCACTTTGATCCCCGAAGCCAGTGTCACCTGTAAAAAATATTAAAATAATAAACAAACACGATACTCCCTGATCCACAGAAATCCAATTAAAATGAGTGTCCCACGATGATCTCCCGTGGAGAGCAGCAGCATCAGCTGATGTGACCGCTCTCCAGGGGCTTCAGGAATACAATGACAGAAGGTAACCTTCCGCACCGTACTCCTCCACCCCTGTGAAAAATAGTCCCTAGTCTCACTTGTGGCACTGCTGTGTGAGAAAGTTCCCACACAGCAATGCCATAAAGTGAGACCCTGGGCTAACGCAACCTCAGTGATACACTGCAGGAGCCGTTATCTCCTGTCACTGTGTCACTGAAGGCCCTATAGAGCAGTGACATCACCCGATGTCACTGTTCTATTTTGGAGATTGTCTTGGGACACTCGTTATTAATTGGACTGTGTCGGACAGGGAGTATACAGTTTATTATTTTTATTTTTTTACAGGCAATCGAGTATGGTAAGTATGGTTAAATTAAGAATAATAAAATACTTTTTTCTGGCTGTCTTTTTTTTTTAACTCTTTCACTACTCTAGGATTAATAATGGATAGGCATCTTATTGACGCCTCTCCATTATTAACCCGGCTTAATGTTACCTTACAATAGCAAGGTGACATTAACCCCTTATTACCCCATATCTCACCGCTACTCGGGAGTGGGAAGAGAGGGGCTAAGTGGCGGAATTGGCACATCTCACAGATGCGCCATTTCTGTTGGCGCATTTCTCACAGATGCGCCATTTCTGGGGTGGCTGCGGGCTGGTATTTGTAGCCGGGGGGCCAATATCCATGGCCCCTCTCTAGGCTATGAATATTAGCCCGCAGCTGTCTGTGTAGCCTTTCTGGCTATAAAATATAGGGGGACCCCATGTCATTTTTTGGGGGGTCCCCCTATTTTAATAGCCAGTAAAGGCTACGCAGACAGCTGCGGGCTGATATTCATAGCCTGGGAGGGGGCCATGGGTATTACCCCCTTCCCAGGTTACAAATGTTGGCCCCCGGCCGTCAGCTTTCCCCCTCTGGTGCAGAAAAATGCATGGGAGCCCACGCCATTTTTTTCCCTTTTTGTTTTTTAAATTAAACATTCAGTAAGAAATAGGCCTCGCTATTATATATCTATGGATATATCTATAGATATCAGTCCAAGAAAAAAAGTAAAGTTGCACAGCCGCTGTGTATACCAACTGCAATCCCCTCGTGGTTGAATAGGAGAGCCTGATCCTCACAGCAGCGGTGCTCGCATGAAGACAAGTGAAAGTCTGTACCATATAGAAGAAAGAATGCGGCAGCACTCACCGAAGATTGCGTGGTCCAAGTCCTTTATTGAGAACACTTACAGTGCAAGTAGCATGCTGACGGCACGGGGGAGCAGGAAAGACAAGGAGGTGAGCAGGGAAAGACGACAGCCGTTTCGCGCCGACTGTAGCGCTTCAACGGGTCTCAGGTGTCTGGAAATGACGTGGGCAAGATAATGGGTGAGTAAACACACCCTCTCCTCACGCCTCCAATCACAGACAACTGACAAAATACAATAGCTGTAATAGTGACAAGTGCAACACATATAAACACAAGACACACAAGGCGATAAGCAAAATAAATATTAAAACCAAATTGTTGCTGAGGAATCTGTACAAATATAATCATAGAGGTACAATATCATTACTTAAATATAGGAAGGAAATATACCGCAAAATGAAAATAATTGAGTGTAATGGAGTGTAGGTTGGACAAATGTAAAAAAGGAGGTTGGACAAGACATGACATCACAAATCTTTTTTTTTGTTCAATAATACATCTTTATTTAGCTTTTAAAAACGCATACAAAAAAGTATATAAAAAAAACTGCATCGAAAACCGCGCAAAAAAACACATCAAAACCGCACAAAAAACGCATCTGCGTTTTCTGCCAAGAGCTGCGGATTTAGTGCAGAAAAATCCGCAGGCAAATCTGCAACATGTGCACATAGCCTTAAGATCTAACTTCAAACTAAACGTGAGTATGTTTTAAATAATGAATAACAGCTTATGTATTAATCTATGAAAACTATGAAAGGACACTATCAAATGGGTTTGTTCCGATTTGTCACTGCATGTTTTCAGTCTTTCAGTCTTTACTTATATAAACTACGCATGCAATTTCTAAGCTTGGAAGTCAATTTTCAGAAATCTGGAAAGCTGCAATCTGTGATCCTCTTTTAGCAGAGGAAAAACCTGACAGCTATCTTGTGAACTGCTCGGCTAACCTATTCATGATCACTCAGCACACGTTTTCATTTACAGAAGAGACAAAGTATACGACCTTTATTATATCCTTTTCTGGTGAGAATACAGACTTATCTTTGTTGAGATTGTTGAGATAAATAGATGAATTCAGGAAAAAAAAGCTATCTGAACAATAGCAATCTGGCAATTTGATGAGGTTATTTGTCACAGTGATGACATGTCTGCTAGTTCTTACAAGCATGAATCAAATCTTGTTGAATGCCATCCACTGTGGGAATGAAAGTCTCGCTACCACTATAATTTTTATCTGCAACACAGTATTTTTGCATTAGTATTTCAGTTGACAAACAATCTAAAAATAAGGTTGTTATTACGCTTTCAAAACTGTGTTTCTATACCTTTGGAATATTTTGTTATTTTATAATTTATTTAGCAAATTGTCATAAATGGGGTTATGAGTTTTTCAGATCAAAGACTGGGGGCATTGGATCAGTGACTACACCTCCCCTCATACCTTCACTGGGAACAGGTAATTGAAGCAGGTTATCTGATGAAGAGCAGACATGGAGTGTGTATACCTAGGAATTAACAGGTAGCTGCCAGCAGATGTGTCTCTGTATGCCTCTACACAACAGGGCGTCAATGTTTTCACCTTGTTTAGTCATTCCATCTGTGCTCCATAGACAAGAAAATGTAAAAGAATATTTTAAGGTTTTTAAAATTATAATTCAATTTTTACCGAATACATGGATATGTCCATGATTGGGGAGCCTATTTGCATTGATGGGTAAAACTGCAAAAGTTTTGTTAGCTGGCAATCCACAGGAGCGACATATCTCCCTGAATTATGGATATATCATATTTGTGTGATGTATGTATAGTATGCTTGAATGATGTTCAGTAAGATGATGGACATATTTTTTCTCTAGCAGGTTCTTGGAGGAAAATATGACCCAAAGCAAAAATGATGATTAAAACTGGATTAGAATCAAATCTAATTAGCCTTCCCTCTCTTAAGTCTCTTAACTTAACTCTTAAAGGGAACCTGTCACCCCCAAAATCGAAAATGAGCTAAAGGTACCGTTACATTAAACGACTTACCAATGATCACGACCAGTGATACGACCTGGCCGTGATCGTTGGTAAGTCGTTGTGTGGTCGCTGGGGAGCTATCACACAGACAGATCTCTCCAGCGACCAACGATCAGGGGAAAGACTTCGGCATCGTTGAAACTGTCTTCAACGATGCCGAAGTCCCCGGGAAACCAGGGTAAACATCGGGTTACTAAGCGCAGGGCCGCGCTGATCACCCGCTGTCATCGCTGGATCGGCGTGTGTGACGCCGATCCAGCGATGTGTTCACTGGTAACCAGGGTAAACATCGGGTTACTAAGCGCAGGGCCGCGCTTAGTAACCCGATATTTACCCTGGTTACCATTGTAAAAGTAAAAAAAAAAAACAGTACATACTCACATTCCGATGTCTGTCACGTCCCCCACCGTCAGCTTCCCTGCACTGACTGTGTCAGCGCCGGCCGTAAAGCAGAGCACAGCGGTGACGTCACCGCTGTGCTCTGCTTTACGGCCGACGCTGACAGTCAGTGCAGGGAAGCTGACGCCGAGGGATGTGACAGACATCGGAATATGAGTATGTACTGTTTTTTTTTTTTACTTTTACAATGGTAACCAAGGTAAATATCGGGTTACTAAGCGCGGCCCTGCACTTAGTAACCCGATGTTTACCTTGGTTACCAGTGAACACATCGCTGGATCGGTGTCACACACGCCGATCCAGCGATGACAGCGGGTGATCAGCGACCAAAAAAAAGGTCCTGATCATTCCCCAGCGACCAACGATCTCCCAGTAGGGGCCTGATCGTTGGTCGCTGTCATACATAATGACTTATTTAACAATATCGTTGCTACATCACAAAAAGCGTGACGTTGCAACGATATCGTTAACAAAATCGTTATGTGTGAAGGTACCTTAAGCCCACTGGCATCAGGGGCTTATCTACAGCATTCTGTAATGCTGTAGATAAGCCCCAATGTATCCTGAAAGATGAGAAAAACAGGTTAAATTACACTGGTCAACGCAATTTTTCTGGCAAAAGGTTTTAAAACATATTTTAAGTCAATTTTGGCTGCTGATTACGAATATGAACTTCGTTTTTGGCTATCACATCATGATTTCGAGATATTTTCAATTTTTGATGAAAATTACTCCTAATGTTTTATGATAAAAACACATGATTTTTACTAACTAAATTTTACCACTATTATGAAGTACAATATGTCACGAAAAAACATTCTTAGAATTACCAGGATCCATTGAAGCATTCCAGAGTTATTACCGCAAAGTGACTGTGGTCAGAATTGTAAAAATTGTCCCGGTCATTAACGTGCAAACCACCTTTGAGGGTAAAGAGGTTAAAAGCTGCTTAGGCCAAAAAAAAGTGTGAAACGTTTATCAGAGTAAGGCCGGGATCACACAAGTGATACGTGAGCTTCTCGCATCGCAACGCCCGGCACTGCCGCCGGCACTTGGGATCAGAGTGTGCGGCTGCATAGAAATACATGCTTCGCGCAAGTTTCTCGCATTACACTCGCAAGTGTGACCCCAGCTTAAAAGTGGTTATTTTGAGGAATCTAAGATTTAACACACATTCTGGTTTGTTTCACACGTTTCCATACATCCCATCTGTCTCGGATCCAGCAGGAATGTACTGAATTGGGAGAAACGTCCCGCTTTCTTGAAAGTACACGGTAATGTCCCAACTTCAGTAATGTAATGTCTCCAACGTGTTGGCTCAGATGCCGCAGTGATTTTTCAGTTCCTCCTCTGACACAAAACTAGGGGAATGCGATTTTTGATGACAACACTCACCAGGAAGAATGTGGAAAAAAATTGTTTATTGCTCAATAAATGTAATAAAATACAGCAATACTTCAGACGCAAAGGTCTTTTTCTCAGACACATTTGGATTGTGTGGCTCTAGTGTGCTGTGGATAAACTACTATTGGTGTTTTTGAATTACGATCCTTGGGGAAGGGACCTTGGTGTGTTCTGTACATTCATATATTAACTCTTTGCATTCTGATATCTGGTCTTCTCCAGAATTTGCAATCACACCCTTTAGCATAGTGGGTAGCAGCTTTAGCTCTTAGCTATGAACCACAGGCTGTATTGCCATTGATAGGTGAATTCTCTTTGGCTCCATCTCTACATGCAATTATTTTTCTTCATAGACACATTATACTGGTACGTAGAGAGACAGCTCAATATACATCTCTATGTATGAATAGATAATTAGTACATAATCAGCAAAAAAACTGCAGTACTCCAAGGAACCAGCTCCATAAATTTACTTATAGCTTATTCTCACATAACAAAATGCTAAGTTTCGCTTCCACATAGAACCTTTTTCAAGCCTCAGCCTTATTTCCTTTGTGTGTATTGAAACAACAGGAAAAAAAATGAGAAAAAAGGGCAAATTGGACATAATTTCACAATAAACCCCAAAAATGGGCTGAAAAAAAATAGTTGACACTTTTAAAAAAAGTAGATAAACAACTTTGTTTTAAGCATGTGATGCTCGTTCAAACTCACCTGTGGCAAGTAACAACTGTGGGCAATATGAACATCACACCTGAAACTGAGAAAAGGGGATAAGTTGACAATCTTGGCATTGTATGTCTGTATGTGCCACACTAAGAGAACAGAAAGCATACAAGAGAACTATCTGAGGACTTGAGATCCCAAATTTTTGAAAAATATCAACAATCTCAAGGCTACATGCCCATCTTCAGAGATCTTGATGTTCCTCTGTCCATCATGCGCAACATAATCAAAAAGTTTACAACCCATGGCACTGTAGCTAGACTCACTGGATGTGGACAGCAGAAAAAAAATTGATGAAAGGTTGCAACACAATAGTCTGTGTAACGGATAAGCAGCCCCAATCAAGTTACGAAGAAATTCAAGCTATCCTGCAGGCTCAGAGAGCATCAGTGTCAACGCAAACTACCGTCGACATCTGAATTAAATGAAATGCTATGGCAGGAGACCCAGGGGGACCCAATTACTGACTAAGGGTACCGTCACACTATAACATTTTGATCGCTACGACGGTACGATTCGTGACGTTCCAGCGATATCGTTACGTTATCGCTGTGTCTGACACGCAGCAGCGATCAGGGATCCTGCTGAGAATCGTACGTCATAGCAGATCGTATGGAACTTTCTTTCATCGCTGGATCTCCCGCTGTCATCGCTAGATCGGTGTGTGTGACACCGATCTAGCAATCTAGCGATGCGATCCAGCGATGCGTTCGCTTGTAACCAGGGTAAACATCGGGTAACTAAGCGCAGGACCGCGCTTAGTTACCCGATGTTTACCCTGGTTACAAGCGTTAAACTAAAAAAAAAAAAACAGCACATACTTACATTCTGGTGTCCGTCAGGTCCCTTGCCGTCTCTGCTTCCCGCACTGTGACTGCCGGCCGTAAAGTGAAAGTAAAAGCACAGCGGCTGTGCTTTCACTTTCACTTTACGGCCGGCAGTCACTGAGTGCGGGAAGCAGACTGCAAGGGACCTGACGGACACCAGATGTAAGTATGTGCTGTTTGTTTTTTTTTAGTTTAACGCTTGTAACCAGGGTAAACATCGGGTAACTAAGCGCGGTCCTGCGCTTAGTTACCCGATGTTTACCCTGGTTACCCAGGGACCTCGGCATAGTTGGTCGCTGGAGAGCTGTCTGTGTGACAGCTCCCCAGCGACCACACTACGATTTACCTACGATCACGGCCAGGTCATATCGCTGGTCGTGATCGTAGGTAAATCGTATAGTGTGACGGTACCCTTAGAGACATAAAAAAGCTAAGCTGGAGTTTGTTAAAATGTACATTAGTAAGCCAAAATCCTCCTGGGAAAGCATCTTGTTGACAGATGAGACCAAGATAGAGCTTTTTCGTAAAGCAGATCATTCTACTGTTTACTGAAAGCGGAATGAGGCCTACAAAGAAAAGAACACAGTACCTACTGTCAAATATTGTGTAGGTTCAAAGATGATTTGGGGTTGTTTTACGGCCTCTGGCACTGGGTGCCTTGAATGTGTGCAAACTCGCAAAACATACTTGGCACTCATTTGATGCATTCAAATAAGAATATTTTATTGAATGTGGAATACCTAAAAAAGAATAAAGACAATTTGGTCAACACGAGACCTTCATCAGTCATCTGGATGCTGGGAGACTGAGTGCTGCAGCGCTAGGAAAGTCTGTGGCATCCACTATAAGAGGTGGATGCCACAGACATTCGTAGCGCTGCAGCACTCAAGTCTCCCACCATCCAGATAACTGATTTTTTTTGCTGAATCATATTTATTAAAACAATTTTTTTTTTCAGATTAAACAGATAAACACAACAATTCTGCAAACAGAGCAGAGTAGAATAATAATACAATAAGAAAACAGACAATCCAACGCAAAAGGGGGGGGAAGAGGGTAGGTACACATAGGTATGCAACTGTAGATTATTTAGATCGAAGGTCTAAACATTAGCTAATCTACCAAAATACCGGTTCCTGAAAGTCAAAGCTCCATATAAACTAAACAGCTAGGCACAAAGCAAGAATTTGTCACGGGCCGAGAGATCAGATCCCGGATCACCACAGCACAATCCTCTTCACGAAGGGATAAAGGAAAACCGGCTATCAAGCCACGGCTTCCAGATCTGAGACTTTTTTGTTTTTGATGACGCAGATAACACCAGCGCCCGTTCGTATTGGCAATGAAGGTTCATCCTATCAATCACAGATTGTATGGTCGGTGCGCTAGTCACTCTCCACTTGGAAGCTATTGCCAGTCTAGTGGCTATAAACAAATGTGAGAACACACCTCTCAGTTCATGTGGGATCTCATCCAAACCAATATGCAATAAAACCATACTAGGTCGCAGGGCCATAGGTAGACCTCAACTATGGGAGACAAACTGAGAAAAAAAAATCCAGAAAATCACATTGTCTGTTTTTTTAACATTTTATTTGCATATTATGGTGGAAAATAAGTATTTGGTCAGAAACAAAATTTCATCTCAATACTTTGTAATATATCCTTTGTTGGCAATGACAGAGGTCAATCGTTTTCTGTAAGTCTTCACAAGGTTGCCACACACTGTTGTTGGTATGTTGGCCCATTCCTCCATGCAGATCTCCTCTAGAGCAGTGATGTTTTTGGCTTTTCGCTTGGCAACACGGACTTTCAACTCCCTCCAAATGTTTTTTATAGGGTTGAGATCTGGAGACTTCTTTTGGAGTCACTCCTTCGTTGCCCTGGCGGTGTGCTTTGGATCATTGTCATGTTGAAAGACCCAGCCACGTTTCATCTTCAATGCCCTTGCTGATGGAAAATCTCATGATACATGGCCCCATTCATTCTTTCATGTACGCGGATCAGTCGTCCTGGCCCCTTTGCAGAGAAACAGCCCCAAAGCATGATGTTTCCACCACCATGCTTTACAGTAGGTATGGTGTTTGATGGATGCAACTCAGTATTCTTTTTCCTCCAAACACGACAAGTTGTGTTTCTACCAAACAGTTCCAGTTTGGTTTCATCAGACCATAGGACATTCTCCCAAAACTCCTCTGGATCATCCAAATGCTCTCTAGCAAACTTCAGACGGGCCCGGACATGTACTGGCTTAAGCAGTGGGACACGTCTGGCACTGCAGGATCTGAGTCCATGGTGGCGTAGTGTGTTACTTATGGTAGGCCTTGTTACATTGGTCCCAGCTCTCTGCAGTTCATTCACTAGGTCCCCCCGCGTGGTTCTGGGATTTTTGCTCACCGTTCTTGTGATCATTCTGACCCCACGGGGTGGGATTTTGCGTGGAGCCCCAGATCGAGGGAGATTATCAGTGGTCTTGTATGTCTTCCATTTTCTAATTATTTCTCCCACTGTTGATTTCTTCACTCTAAGCTGGTTGGCTATTGCAGATTCAGTCTTCCCAGCCTGGTGCAGGGCTACAATTTTGTTTCTGGTGTCCTTTGACAGCTCTTTGGTCTTCACCATAGTGGAGTTTGGAGTCAGACTGTTTGAGGGTGTGTACAGGTGTCTTTTTATACTGATGACAAGTTTAAACAGGTGCCATTACTACAGGTAATGAGTGGAGGAAAGAGGAGACTCTTAATGAAGAAGTTACAGGTCTGTGAGAGCCAGAAATCTTGATTGTTTCTGACCAAATACTTATTTTCCACCATAATATGCAAATAAAATGTTAAAAAAAACAGATAATGTGATTTTCTGGATTTTTTTTCCTCAGTTTGTCTCCCATAGTTGAGGTCTACCTATGATGTAAATTACAGACGCCTCTCATCTTTCTAAGTGGTGGAACTTGCACTATTGCTGACTGACTAAATACTTTTTTGCCCCACTGTATGTAATTCTAGCGCCTTCAGTGACACTTCAGTTAATGGAATTTTAATAAGGGTCGGGACCGTCTGTCTCCAAAAATGCAGTGCAGTAGACATGGTGGGTAGAGGGAGCCTACCTGTCCGTGGCCCCAAAGCTTCAACCTCTAACATGAATCGGGTGGAACCTCTAGTTGCATAGAAATTTTCAATTTGCAACCATCTATGATCCTTATCAAGCTGCCACCAGTCCCGCAACCCTGCCACCACCGAAGCCTTATAGTACGCCATCAAGTTTGGTAATCCCATTCCCCCCAAATCATAAGGGTAGTACATAAGAGATTTAGCCACTCTAGGAGTTTTGTGGGCCCATATGTATCTATTTGTTAAGCGTTGAAGGTTTGTTATAATTTTGCTTGGAACCCTCAAAGGGAGACATCTAAAATAATATAATATCTTGGGGAGAATTTTCATTTTGAAAATGTTGATTCTGGCCACCCAGGATGTCATGAACATATGCAAGGAGTCTAACTCAGTCTTAATCTCCCTGAATAGAGCAGAATAATTCACCTCTATAATATGTTGAGAACATGTAAGCTTTATACCAAGAAAAGGGATACCCTGATCAGTCCAACGAAAGGGAAACTTATTCTCTAATTCAGTTCTGACGACCAAAGGGACCGCGACAGGGAATACCAAAGATTTGGATGCGTTCAGTTTATAATAGGATACTGGTGCAAACTCCTCTAGTTCAGCCATGACGGCCGAGAACGACCGCTCCAGATCCACACAGGTTATGATAACGTCATCCGCGTAAAGACCAATCTTATGAGCAGCAGGGCCAACCATCAAACCTGAAATATCAGAGCTAACACGGATTTTCTCCGCCAAAGGCTCCATGCATAATGCAAATATAATGGGGGATAGTGGACATCCCTGCCGCGTCCCATTGGTGATCAGAAAGGGAGCAGACACTACTCCAGAGGCGAGAACTCTGGCAGATGGAGTGGAATACTGTATATGGCTGAAATCGCTGATAGGATGGGGCCCTCCAAACCGAACTTCCGAAGAACACTTCCCAAATAACCCCAATGTACCCTATCAAAAGCCTTCTCAGCATCCAAAGACAGAAAGGCACTGGGAAGGCCTGACAGTTCCGCCACCCTGATGAGATTCAACATTCGGCGGGTACCATCCTTAGTTTCTCGGCCAGCCACAAAACCGACCTCGTCGGGAGAGACAAGAGAGGGGATTATCAAATGAAGGCGGGAGGCTAACAATTTGGTATATATCTTTAAATCACAATTCAATAAAGCAATGGGCCTAAAATTTCCAGGACTATCAGGGGTCTTACCTGGCTTAGGGAGAGTGGTAATAATAGCTTCCAGATTGGAGACAGCAACTTTGCCTGAATCCCGCCAACTTGAAAACAACCTCAATAGATATGGGGCCAGAATATCTTGGAAAGTGCGATAATATTCATTTGATAGCCCATCCGAACCAGGTGTGGCGTGCAGCTTACTACTTTTAATGGTTTTTTTAATCTCCCCCTCTGTAAATGGGGCATTTAACAAGAGTAATTGTTCTTGGGATACGCATGGTAAATTAACTGACTGTAGGTATGAGTCTATTGTTACCTGGGTGGGTTGACGGGTCTGCTGGTCAGAATGTAAGTTATATAAATGGGAGTAATACTTTGCAAAAGTCTCTGCGATTTCAATCGGATTCCTAACCAAACACCCATTCTGACCTAGCAAACCATCCAATCTGGATTTAGCCTCTCGTTTGCGTACCCTTCGGGCCAGTATATTTCCCGCCCTGTCTCCAGTGGCATAAAAGTGAGTTTTGAATTTACGTAAATTATGGGCATAGGTAGAGAGCAAATTCTCCCGCAATTTAAAGCAAACCCCGTATATCTCATCTGATACTGCCTGAGAGGGTGAGGTTTTGTTCAGTGATTCCAATTGATCAAGTCTAGTTAAGAGGTCATCACGTAACCCCCTATTGCGCTTCAGTATGGAGGCTTGTTGGATGAGATATCCCCGAATAACCACTTTATGTGCAGCCCATAACGTTTCATCTGAAACTTCCCCATTATCGTTAACGTGGAAATAGTGGGTCAGCTCATTAGAGATACCACACGTCACCCTCTCATTTAGCAAGAGAGAAGGGTTCAGATGCCATCTAAAGGCAGGGTTCACATGATGTTTTAATGCTAACTGTAACACAATGGGGGCATGATCAGACCAAGTAATTAGTCCTATGTTGGAGGAGATGCATCTGGAAAGAATCGTAGTATCTACCAAAATGTGGTCTATCTGAGAGTATGTACGGTGTCGGAAAGAATAGAAGGTATAATCTTTTTCGTTCGCATGGGAGTATCTCCAGAAATCATGTAGATATTCTTTGGTTAAACCTTTCAACTCCCCCCTAGGCCGAATACCACCTCGTGAGCAGTCTAGATCTCTATCCATGGGGAGATTAAAGTCTCCGCAATATAACTTTTTACCCTGTGCCAAATCATCCACTCTTTGTAATACCATGCGGATAAATGATTGCTGCGAGTGATTTGGGGCATACAGGACTGTGATAGTGTGCAACTCGCCATTCAATGTGCATATGAGGATCAGAAATCTGCCCGCAGGATCCGCCACCCTCTGAATACACTTAAAGGCTAAGGTATTTTTAAAGATGATGCACACCCCAGCTATTTTAGTGTTATTATTAGCGAAGTAGATATTAGAGAATTGCGGGTGACAAAGCCTAAAATTATCAGCTTCTATCAGATGTGTCTCCTGCAGGCAGATGATCTCCGCACCTGATTTTTTCACTTCTTTCCATAGGATGGACCTCTTACAGGGGGAGTTCAACCCCCTAACATTTAGAGACATAATGGTAACACTCATAATTGAACATTCTAAACCTTGCTATCACACATATATCTTCATTAACCCACATCACCCGCATCAGTGCACCTGTGTTAGCCACATAAAAGATCACAGGAACCACATTAAAAAGACCCATATCGAAGGAGTACCTAAAGAAAGGAAGACAAGGGGAACAATACACAAAGAAAACTAGAAGAACTTCTAAACACAAAGTCATGTAGCCACTAGGCCAATGGCCAGGCTGGTCAGGCAAACACCTAAAAGGTCAGTCCTAGACCGTAGGTGGATGCCAGCTCAGGGCAATTCCAAGAGTTACTCCCAAACAGATGAAAATAACCGGGAGTTATCTTGGACGGGGTGCTGGAGCAGAGAGAAAAAAGGTGGAGAAAGAAAAAACAACAAAAATAGAAAAACAGGGTATAAAATCCGTACCACCCTCACAGCATAGTCCTGCATCCGGACATCATCTCATTCTCCTCTTCAAGTTTGAAACCAGTCCTGGACGATTTTCTTTCCTGTCGGATTTTGATGGGGAGCGAAGGAAATCTTCCATTCAGTTAGCATGATCTCAGCCTGCTTGGGAGATTGACAGACTACACCACGACCTTCATAGGAAATTATCAGCTTGACAGGGTTAAAACCCCATTTGTATCGGATATGAACATCACGTAGTGCTTTACAGACATGAGCAAATTCTCGCCTCTTTGCCAGCGTGGGCGCTGATAAGTCCGGGAACACTTGTAAGCCATGGTATTCAGCAGGGAGCTCAGGGGTTTTTCTCATCTTCTGCATGAAGGCGTCTTTGGTAGAATAGAAGTGTATGCGGGCCAAAGTGTCTCTGGGCAAGGCTGGGTTCACATGCCGTGGCTTAGGGAGTCTATGTATTCTATCAATTAGGAAATCCCTGGGGAACAAGGAAGGGAGCACAGATTGCATGAATTTAAGTAAAAATTCAGCTAGATCTTTGTCTGGAATGTCCTCCGGTATACCCCTGACACGCACATTATTTCTCCGTGATCTATCTTCCAAGTCATGCATCTTATCTTGAACCATATCCATATCCTCCCTCAAAGCTTTATTTTCATCCACTAAAGCATTTATAGCTTTGGCATATTCGGCCATCTTGCTCTCAACATGTGCAGTCCTCTCCCCCAAGGACGAGACTTCCCCCCTAGTCTCCTGCAGCATAGACTGCATGTCTTCCTTTAGAGAAGGCTATAAAGGCACAGATGATTGGCCTCGAGGAGACCAAAACATCCAACACTGCGGAGACACCATCACGTGTTTCTCAACGCAGTGATTCCAGAACACTGCCCCCATCCCTTATGGGAAATATGCAGATGCATGTAAAGAAGCTGCGGAGACACCATCACGTGTTTCTCGACGCAAGCAGTGAATAGCCAGGCCTTTCCCCGGGAAGGAACAACCACGGGAAGGGCAGCATCCTATGAAGGAAAGCCACCTATGCCAAGCATGGTATCCATCCACAGACAGCTGTTTCGGGGTTTTGCCCCTCATCAGTGTGGAGTAGGAATCTGGCTATTAGGAGCAGTGCCTAGTAAAAAGGCTATAAAGGCACAGATGATTGGCCTCGAGGAGACCAAAACATCCAACACTGCGGAGACACCATCACGTGTTTCTCAACGCAGTGATTCCAGAACACTGCCCCCATCCCTTATGGGAAATATGCAGATGCATGTAAAGAAGCTGCGGAGACACCATCACGTGTTTCTCGACGCAAGCAGTGAATAGCCAGGCCTTTCCCCGGGAAGGAACAACCACGGGAAGGGCAGCATCCTATGAAGGAAAGCCACCTATGCCAAGCATGGTATCCATCCACAGACAGCTGTTTCGGGGTTTTGCCCCTCATCAGTGTGGAGTAGGAATCTGGCTATTAGGAGCAGTGCATCTGCATATTTCCCATAAGGGATGGGGGCAGTGTTCTGGAATCACTGCGTTGAGAAACACGTGATGGTGTCTCCGCAGTGTTGGATGTTTTGGTCTCCTCGAGGCCAATCATCTGTGCCTTTATAGCCTTTTTACTAGGCACTGCTCCTAATAGCCAGATTCCTACTCCACACTGATGAGGGGCAAAACCCCGAAACAGCTGTCTGTGGATGGATACCATGCTTGGCATAGGTGGCTTTCCTTCATAGGATGCTGCCCTTCCCGTGGTTGTTCCTTCCCGGGGAAAGGCCTGGCTATTCACTGCTTGCGTCGAGAAACACGTGATGGTGTCTCCGCAGCTTCTTTACATGCATCTGCATATTTCCCATAAGGGATGGGGGCAGTGTTCTGGAATCACTGCGTTGAGAAACACGTGATGGTGTCTCCGCAGTGTTGGATGTTTTGGTCTCCTCGAGGCCAATCATCTGTGCCTTTATAGGCTTTTTACTAGGCACTGCTCCTAATAGCCAGATTCCTACTCCACACTGATGAGGGGCAAAACCCCGAAACAGCTGTCTGTGGATGGATACCATGCTTGGCATAGGTGGCTTTCCTTCATAGGATGCTGCCCTTCCCGTGGTTGTTCCTTCCCGGGGAAAGGCCTGGCTATTCACTGCTTGCGTCGAGAAACACGTGATGGTGTCTCCGCAGCTTCTTTACATGCATCTGCATATTTCCCATAAGGGATGGGGGCAGTGTTCTGGAATCACTGCGTTGAGAAACACGTGATGGTGTCTCCGCAGTGTTGGATGTTTTGGTCTCCTCGAGGCCAATCATCTGTGCCTTTATAGCCTTTTTACTAGGCACTGCTCCTAGTAGCCAGATTCCTACTCCACACTGATGAGGGGCAAAACCCCGAAACAGCTGTCTGTGGATGGATACCATGCTTGGCATAGGTGGCTTTCCTTCATAGGATGCTGCCCTTCCCGGGGAAAGGCCTGGCTATTCACTGCTTGCGTCGAGAAACACGTGATGGTGTCTCCGCAGCTTCTTTACATGCATCTGCATATTTCCCATAAGGGATGGGGGCAGTGTTCTGGAATCACTGCGTTGAGAAACACGTGATGGTGTCTCCGCAGTGTTGGATGTTTTGGTCTCCTCGAGGCCAATCATCTGTGCCTTTATAGCCTTTTTACTAGGCACTGCTCCTAATAGCCAGATTCCTACTCCACACTGATGAGGGGCAAAACCCCAAAACAGCTGTCTGTGGATGGATACCATGCTTGGCATAGGTGGCTTTCCTTCATAGGATGCTGCCCTTCCCGTGGTTGTTCCTTCCCGGGGAAAGGCCTGGCTATTCACTGCTTGCGTCGAGAAACACGTGATGGTGTCTCCGCAGCTTCTTTACATGCATCTGCATATTTCCCATAAGGGATGGGGGCAGTGTTCTGGAATCACTGCGTTGAGAAACACGTGATGGTGTCTCCGCAGTGTTGGATGTTTTGGTCTCCTCGAGGCCAATCATCTGTGCCTTTATAGCCTTTTTACTAGGCACTGCTCCTAATAGCCAGATTCCTACTCCACACTGATGAGGGGCAAAACCCCGAAACAGCTGTCTGTGGATGGATACCATGCTTGGCATAGGTGGCTTTCCTTCATAGGATGCTGCCCTTCCCGTGGTTGTTCCTTCCCGGGGAAAGGCCTGGCTATTCACTGCTTGCGTCGAGAAACACGTGATGGTGTCTCCGCAGCTTCTTTACATGCATTCCTTTAGAGAAGCACGGATTGAGGCTAAAAATTCTTTCATGTCTCCTTTAGTAATAGGAGATAAGTTGCTGAGAGTCTCAGATGTCTCCCTCCCTCTGGAGCCACCAGACGAGTTGGAGGAAGCCGAGGGGGAAGCCGCTGCCATTTTACCTGCCGCATGTGCAGACTGTCTCTGGGGGAAGAAATCCGGGAGCTTCGGCGGGGAACTGCGTCTCTGCGATCTCCCTCGAGTCATCATGTGCCCAAGATCTTCCAGGAGCCGTAACAGTGCACAGAGAGGAGAAGAGATAATAAAAAGTGCTGATATTAGCCGGTTTAAGTCCGGAGTAGCAGGAGCCTGTGAGTTATGCTTCCTCTCTAGTCTGCATGCAGGCCATGCCCCCATCCAGATGACTGATGAAGGTCTTTGAGTTGACAGAAATATCTTTAATCTTTTCTGAATATACCATATTCAATAAAATATTCCTGTTTCCATGTATCAAATGAATGCCAAGAATCTTTTGCGAGTTTACTAAAAGATTTGTATCCTAATGGTGCACCTCTGCATCCAGAAGTGTCGTGCTTTTCTTCCCATAGAATGTGTGCAAGGCATCATGAAATCTGAAGATTATCAAAGGCTTTTGGGGAGCAATGTAGTGACCAGTGTCAGAAAGCTGGGTTTGTGTCATAAGTCATGGGTGTTCCAGCAGGACAATGAGCCCAAATACTTCATGAAGCACTCGGAAATGGATGGAAACAAATTGCTGGAGAGCTCTGAAGTGGCCATCAGTGAGTCCCGGATCTAAATCCCATTGAACACCTGTGGAGAGATCTTAAAATTCCTGTTGGGAGAAGGCACCCTTCAAATATGAGAGACCTGGAGCAATTTGCAAGAGTAGAGTGGTCCAAAATTCAAGTTGAGAGGTGTAAGAAGCTTGTTGATGGTTATAGGAAGCGACTGTCTACAGTTATTTATTCCCAAGGGTTTGCAACCAAATATTAAGTTGAGGGTGCTTACAATTTTCTCTAGTCCATTTTTGCGGTTTTGTGTGAAATTATGTCCAATTTGCCATTTTTTCCTCACACTGATCAGTAGATCAATGAATTTTCATCTCCGACTGGAAAATTTTTAGTCACGTTACAAAATTGCACAGGAGGTCGGACTCCCAGCTGCTGCACCAATCATTCTATAAGGAAAATGCCAGAAAAAAGATGAGTTCAGCGTTTGGCAGCCCAATGAATAAATGATAGTGCAAGTTGAGCACGCCCATTGCCTATCCATTCTACTGGAGATAAAGCTTAACCATTCTGCCAATCCGTGTGGTTCCCAGTGGTCTGACCCCCACTGAAGAAAAGCCATCATTTGGATAGGTGATGACTTGCTGACACCAATTTCTTTAAAGGTAAAGCAACATTCAAAAATGTTGGATTTCAACATGCCCCATCCTTTGACCTCAAAGTAGTTAAGATGCTACTACCAAACTCCTCAAGTCATAGCTAATCTTCTTTGAGAAGTGTGTTTGTATGGGGCAGTTAGGAATAGCTGTGAGCTGCTATTGAAAGAATGTAGCAACCAAAAAAATTCCCATATACTTTAAATAACATGCAAATAGCGACTTCAGAGAGGGATAGGACTTGAACACTAGAGTCCCCTATTGGATTTAGCAATCTTAAAAATCCATATCGACCATTTATTAGAAATCTTAAAAATCCATATCGACCATTTAACAAACCTTGCCATACGACTTAGAATAAGAAGCCAAACTAAAAACTGCATTAACAGTCAGTTGAACTCTATCTTCCCCATGCACATCAACATTCCGCATAGCCAAGCATGCATGCGTTCTTAGTAGGACGAGAGGAGCAAGCCACTAAACGACATCTTTGGCAACAGATTATACCATGGGAGTCTTAAGGCCACCATACAAATTATTTAATCAGCCAGTCCTGTCAATTAGACATGTATGGGGCCATTTCACACTTCTCTCCTGGTCCTAATGGTATCCAGATGTAGTAAACCACAAAGTATACCCTTGACGTCTGACTTGAGTGTTCACAAAGCATTATGCTATTTGTGTCGATGCATTGTTACCGGCATTTTCTTGAAACACCCCCATAGATAAAATATACTGCATGATAACTAGTGGAAACGTCCTGATTTTAATTGGTTTTATAATCACTGAAGAGAAGCAACAAAATCAAGCTGCAGTACAAGGCTGCATTTCATATTATGTCAATCTGCATATATATACTCTGCCGGTAATAAGCATACAAATCACACAGGCTATTAACTTCTGCCATTTTTTACAATAACCTCTGGCAGTTACAATACCATTTAAAGAAGCTATGAATAAATAATTTGTTGTGTATTAATACTAAAGTAAATCTCAGATCTTTCACAGCTCTAATACAAGCTTATTCGCACGTTGGATCCACATGGATGACTAAACTCTGAACGTCAGCGTTAGAATCACTGCAGGAAAACGCATAAAATATGATTAAATATTAACCCACAGAAACTTCTGTACTTTGCACTGCAATACATCTGTGATGCTATGTATGCAATGTGTTACTAAAACGTATTTTAGGACTGCAACTTGATATATTGGAAACCAGGTGAATTCCCACTTCATGAAGCACCTGACAGTTCTTATACTAATGTCACTTCCAGAACTCTGTAGTGAGTGATACAACAGGGAACGAGCGGCAATTGTCTGCTGCCCTATTGCTAAGCTCTGGTTATATTTGGCCCACGACTCCAGCATCGCCGCCCCGAACACACCTGCCCGGCATCGCACTTTCATTAAAAGCAATGATTCTGTATGGAGAACTATGTGTGGTCATTATTCTGTATGGAGGACTATGTGGGGCCCATTACACTATATGGAGAACTATGTGAGGCTCATTATATTGTGTGATCACAGTTGGAGCATCACACTGTGTTGGAGGTCACCATATTTTGCATGGGCACTTGAGGTGGGGGTACAGAAGCGTCATCATACAATGCATGCGGACGGTACAGGGGGAATTCACTGTGGGGGTATCATACTGTTTGGGGGCACTTTTGTTGGAATCATACTTCATGGGGGCAATGAAAGGGCAATCTAGAGGCTTCAATAGGAGGAAAATTTTGTAAGGGCTGCAAAGTTTTGAGATATGCTCTTCTGTGACCATATCAAATATTAAAGCTTTTTTTAGGGGGCAATTAGAACTTCTGCTATGGGGCCACATGATTTCTACGATTCTATGATTTCTCGTATATACGCCCCTGCCTGCGAGAATCAATGTCATCTGCCTCTTAAGATCTATTAATTGAAATGTACTTTGTTCGTGGGAGAACCGCTTTCAGGTTTTTTGCATATGAAAAGGTTCATTATTATTAGTGATGCGCGAGCACTAAAATGCTGGAGCGCTCAGCACTTGAATCAAGCAAGTCGGACACTCGGACAGGCTCAACTAGACTAATTAAGTATAATGGAAGTTTATGGGAAGAATTTTTCAAGAAAACCCCAACAGGGCGGCAGGGGGTGCAGGAAAATTGCTGAAATGGATTGAAACAGAGCTCAAATAGAATGGGAACGGCATGGAGAAGACCTGGTCGTACCTCTGAATCCCAGGTAACTGCTAAAAACAATGTTGTCAGAGTATTACTCCACTTTTATGGATTGACAATAAAACATACAAAACCGAAGATGAAATGGATTTTACAGGAAAAAATGTTAAGAAACATTGTTTCCTGTATAATGACTTGTAGATAAGGTAAAAATAAAAGGAGAAAAAAAATAAATGTCTCCTCCTCTTAATAGCTCTCACCGTATTTCCCCATCACCTATGACTACAATAAATGACATAGTAGAGGGGGAAATAAAACTACACCCACTGATATTCACCGGTAAATGTTATTTTAATCTTTTACTACCTTATCTGATCATGTGGTGTGTGTGAGACAAGGTCAGACATATCCTGTTTAATTTATGAAGGGAAGACTCTGACAATGCAAGAACTGTCAAAAGTCAGAAAGAAGCTCGACTCCGATACCCTCTGTATTAGACATAAAGGAGGGCTTCATACACATTTTGTTAAAATTGTTAGGTAGTGGGACTCCTAGACTGGTAAATCCTTCACACTAAGTGCAAGGGATGAAAAACATTTACCCATCTAAAAATTATAAGCAAGAGCCGCTCGCCCGATGACACTAAAAATAATGAGTGAGGGCCACGTGATGAATGAGGAGGGCCACCGAGTGCATACCGTCCCTCAATTTGCATACTGAGTTAGTCATATCATGATCGACAGCTTGCCTGAGCTTGATCTGCAGCTAAAAACGGACTTTACAGCCATGCTCATAGTGTCATTGCTGGTTCTAGTGGTTCGAACCGTTTTTCAGTATAATACAGTGTGGTGGTGACAGACAGGGATGAAAGTCCGCCATGACACAATGTTAAAGTAGCTGTGGTGTCCATGCAGAGCCGCTGAATGTCATAACTTGATTGACAGTGCGGAACTCAAATCAGCGGCTCTGCACCCAAGTATGGACACTGCTGCCAGGCTCAGTGTCATTGCGGGTGCTCATCACTGGCTCCTGTAAGTGGCTGCCGCTTGGAACTGTACTGCAGACAGGACCTGCCATAAGAACCCGCAATGACACTATGTGAGCGCACGTACACTGTCAGTGCAAAGCCGTGGAGTTCAGGCAGGATTCTAATTGCGCAGTGCGCAAACTGAGTGGGCGTAATTTTAGACTGAGGCCTTGGCCACACGAAGGGTGTACCGATGCCCACTCATCCTTTTACATGGCAATTACACCACTAAACTACATACTACAAGCATGGTTTTTGTAAGGGTTAAGTCTCCCAGATACCTGTATTAGTTATTTAATTAGTATTTTGGGGGTGACTGACTCCTTTTAACTGCCTAATTCTTGCTATTCTGCAAGCTGCTTTGTTCTACAAAGAAACCGTACTCAAATACTATTTGCATGCACTCCCTGAGCATTGAGGAGGGGAGCAGTGAAGTACACATAGGGACAGTTTGTAAATAATGTTTGAGTATGGATTATTGCTAGAACTGCAGTTCAAAGCAGCAGCAAAAGAGCATGAACTGGGCAGTTAAAAAAGAACTGTCAGCACGGAGTTTGATACAGAAGGAAGCAAATTAAGGTAAGGTTTAGTTACTCTTTAAGTTGCAATCTGCGGATAACCCATTTATTCACCTACGCTGATAATTGCGGGCCCCCTTAATCACAAGCAGCATGTGTGGTGCCACGCTAACTGAAGACCATGAGACAGACAAATTAAGAGTTTGTTTGTGGCACTAATGTGTTTTTTTTATTTTTTTTTAAAGCCAGGTATAGGATTGAAACGTTGCAATGGCCACACAAAATATTTGTGTGCAGGGTTTATTTTAACTCTGCTGTTGTCTTCGGTCAAAAACGACCGAACTTGAACTTCAATATTCTTTAAAATATTCAAGATGCGGCTCTGAAACCCGTGGCCGACCGACCCATCCTCATTTAAGTCAATCAACCACAAGTTTCAGAACCGCATCTTGAACACCCCCAAAAATACCAAAGTTCAAAATAGGTCTCCCCAGCCCGAAGACAACAGCAGGGTTAAGCAACCATGGAATTGTTTATTCTGCTATATTTACATTCAGATATTCTGTTCACTATATGGTTCATCATTACAATACTATAATCTATTGGAAAAATTTGTCACGTGATTAATTTCACTATCTCCAAGTTCTCAGAACTCCACTGATATCCAACGCTGCACCAATGACATCATGAAACAGGACGCCAAAGTATATAAAAAACCTGCTCTGCGTAATTACTTGCTGTTTTCTCAGGCTACAATCCATGTACACCACAATGAAACGAAAAAAAAATGAAGACAACACGCTTCTCTGAAATGAAACTTGTTTATTATGCTTAAAAAGAATACATTTTACTTATTGCTGTTATTCTTTGTGAATATCTCAGGAGCGAATAC
Organism: Ranitomeya imitator; assembly: GCF_032444005.1. Lineage (NCBI taxonomy): Eukaryota > Metazoa > Chordata > Amphibia > Anura > Dendrobatidae > Ranitomeya > Ranitomeya imitator. The sequence goes on along the minus strand of NC_091286.1, from coordinate 321,835,821 downwards.
TACAGGTTACCAACTTCTATCACACTCTGTGCTGTGACACATGAATAAAAAGCCATGGTAAAAGCATCAATATGCTGGATTAGCATATACTAGGCGCATTTAAATGCCTGCAACTCAGTCTTAGGACGCCAAGGAACGGTGTATACTTGAAAGCTGCAAGTAGTAGTCTACAAGGAAAAAAAAAACAGAACAAGTCAGAATTAGCAGATTAACGCAATTTCATCACAGCTCATGGGTATGTGCATGCATCTCGCAAAGTTCTACTACAAAAAAAAAAGCAAGTTTTCACAACCACAGGAGAAGACACAGATGATGAAACTTCACAAATAATCATTAGTAAGAGATTTATAGATTTCTATTTCACGTGCTTATTAAAGGGAATTTGTCATCAGGTTTTCCCACCTAATCTAAGGGCAGCATAAAGTAGCGACAGAGACCTGGATAATTTCAGCGGTGTCACTCGCTGGGCTGCTTGCTGTAACTTTGATACAATTTCTGTTTCATCTGCAGGAGGATTAGTAAACCTGCTACTATGTAGTCCTTCACATTCAGGAGCCCTGTATTACTCTTCCACCTCTAGTGTTTGGCAGCTTTCTGTGTACACTGTGTGCAGGCAAAAAACAGCCCAGCATTCAGAAAAGCCATAAGGCTACTGTCACACTAGCGTTAACTGCAATCCGTCACAATGCGTCGTTTTGCAGAAAAAAACGCATCCTGCAAAAGTGCTTGCAGAATGCGTTTTTTCCCCATAGACTTGTATTGACGACACATTGCGACGGATTGCCACACGTCGTATCCGTCCTGCTTTGGCGGACCGTCGGGAGCAAAAAACGCTACATGTAACGTTTTTTGCTCCTGACGGACCGCTTTTTCCGACCGCGCATGCGCGGCCGGAACTCCGCCCCCACCTCCCCGCACCTCACAATGGGGCAGCGGATGCGCCGGAGAAATGCATCCGCTGCCTCCGTTGTGCAGTGCGTTAAACGCTAGCGTCGGAATCTCTGCCCGACGCATTGCGACCTGGAGATTCCGACGCTAGTGTGAAAGTAGCCTAACTCTACAGAGGATAAAACAGTGATTTCATCAAAACTGCAGAAAGCAGGTTAGTAAGCGACAAATCACTGGAATATACATGTGTATACATTATATATACACACACACACACACACTACGGTTCAAAGTTTAGGGTGACCCAGACAATTTTGTGTTTTCCATGAAAAAGTCATGCTTTTATTAATCAAATGAGTTGCCAAATGAATTGAAATTCTAGTAACGACATTGACAAGGTTCGAAAAAAAGATTTTTATTTGAAATAATAATTTTCTCCTTCAAACTTTGCTTTCGTCGAAGAATGCTCCCTTTGCAGCAATTACAGTATTGCAGACCTTTGGCAATCTAGCAAGTTAATTTGCAGAGGTAATCTGGAGAAATGTCACCCCATGCTTCCAGAAGGCCCTCTTACAAGTTGCTTTGGCTTGATGGGCACTTTTTGCGTACCTGTCACGATCCATTTTTGGATTTTTGACAGCTCTGGTTCCACACACATTTAGGCTGTGTGCACACGTAGCAGATTTTTCGTGGTTTTTCACTATAAAAACGCTATAAAACCGCGAAAAAAACGCTCACATTAAGCATCCTATTTAATAGAATGCAATCTGCATTTTTTGTGCACATGCTGCATTTTTTTTCTGAGCTGATTCGCATTCCAGAAAAAAATGCAGCATATTCATTAAATTTGCGGAATCGCGGGGATTCCGCATACCTAGGAATGCATTGATCTGCTTACTTCCCGCATGGGGCTATGCGGTTGGTACCCAGGGTGGAGGAGAGGAGACTCTCCTCCACGGACTGGGCACCATATAATTGTTAAAAAAAAAGAATTAAAATAAAAAAATCGTGTTATACTCACCACCTTCGATGGCCCCCAGAGTCTTCCTGCCCCTCAGCGCTGCACGCGGCCGCTTCCGTTCCTGTAGATGGTGTGTGAAGGACCTGCGATGACGTCGCGGTCACATGACCGCGATGACGTCGTGGTCACGTGACCGCGACGTCATCTAAGGTCCTGCACACACACCATCTATAGGAACGGAAGCCGTTGAGGAGATCGGCTGTTTGCGGTAGGTGAGTATAACCATTTTTTTTTTTTTTATTATTTTTAACATTCTATCTTTTACTATTGATGCGGCATACGCTGCATCAATAGTAAAAAGTTGGCAACACTTGTCAAACGCTGTTTGATAAGTGTGACCAACCTGTCAATCAGTTTTCCAAGCGATGCTACAGATCGCTTGGAAAACGCTAGCATTCTGCAAGCTAATTATGCTTGCAAAATGCTAGTTTTCTGCGGGAATATGCATGCCAATTCCGCATGCGATATACCCGCGGCAGGAGGCGCAGAATTGCCGCAAAAATTTCCGCGGCAATTCTGCAACGTGTGCACTTAGCCTAAAACTTTTTTCCTTGCAGACCATTGGGAGTTAAATGCGGCTTTTCCCCGCTGGCAACCTGGTGTTACTGCAGTGTTGCTGGGTCAGCTGATGTTACTGGTGACCACTCCCACATCTTTTAAAAGGTCACCTGATGCATCAGCTGACTGTTGGTGATACAGGTCCTTTCTGAAGACCAACCTAGCAGGAGCAGCTCCCTGGTGTCAGACAAGTCTGGTGTTTGGAGTCCTGTTGCTGTACTATCTGTGGTGTGGAGTTAAGCAGCGGTGTGCACAAGCTAAGTGCTGAGTTTTTGTTACCTTGTTCCTTTGTTGTTTGTGCATTCCCCTTTTGATATTGTGTTCCCCTCACTGTCATAGAGTGTTGTCCTGTTTATTTGCTTTTTGGTGCTGTTTACATTGTTCACCTCTTGGGGTGGGGGTTTAGCTTAGGGTTTAACAGGAGATAGGGACCGGTCAGTGACTTGGGCCTCCCTACCTTCAAGGCTACCCCCAAGATAAGGAAAGTCAGGCTTGAGAAAGGCTCTCCATGGGCCGAAATGTTGCCGTGATGGGCTATTAAATTTCAATACCTTCATAACCTTATCCAGAATGGTGTGCTGCCTCTGATTTTTGGACTGATAGATAGATAGATAGAGTACAGACCTAAAATTTGGACACACCTTGTCATTTAAAGATTTTTCTGTGTTTTCATGACTATGAAAATTGTACATTCACACTGAAGGCATCAAAACTATAAATTAGCACATGTGGAATGATATACTTAACAAAAAAGTGTGAAACAACTGAAATTATGTCTTATATTCTAGGTTCTTCAAAGTAGCCACATTTTGCTTTGATGACAGATTGATCTGGAATATTTCATGTGTCTGTCTGTGACCTAATGGAAAACTGCCAGTTTAGTGGGTTAAAATACCAGTAATTTGGGAATAACCTAGGAAATGCTACAGCAGATATCTCTATATCAGTGTTCCCCCAACTCCGGTCCTCAAGAGCCACCAACAGGTTATGTTTTCAGGATTTCCTTAGTATTGCAAAGGTGATTCAATGCTTGCCTGTCCAGGTGATGCAATTATTAACTGTGCAATACTAAGGAAATCCAGAAAACATGACCTGTTGGTGGCTCTTGAGGACCGGAGTTGGGGAACACTGCTCTATATTATTAAATTGTTTGTCACTGATTCGGCTCTAGTACTCAATGTATCTGAACACTAGGGCTGCTCATGCATGACTCATGAGCCTATAGTTCATTTAAGCAAGCTAAAACATTTAGCTCCTTAAAGGGAACTTGTCATCTTGGATAATCCTATTTACCTGAAAATGTAGGGTTAATCTTCAGGTAAATAGTAGTGATGAGCGAATATTCTTGTTACTCGAGATTTCCCGTGCAGGCTCGGGTGTCCTCCGAGTATTTGTAAGTACTCGGAGATTTAGTTTTCCTCACCTCAGCTGAATGATTTACATCTGTTATCCAGCTTGATTACATGTGGGGATTCCCTAGCAACCAGGCAGCCCCCACATGTAGTTATGCTGGCTAACAGATGTAAATCATTCAGCTGCGGCAAGAAAAACAATCTCCGAGCACTAAAAAATACTCGGAGGACCCCTGAGCATGCTCGGGAAATCTCGAGTAACGAGTATCTTCGCTCATCACTAGTAAATAGCATAACAATGTTGACCAGCCGTCTTACTGTAACTGGGCTACCTCGAGAAAATTAATTTATTTCCTCCCAAAGAACCGCTGGCATTCAGTCATGGGGGCTACAGTCACGGCTCTCACTGTACTGTAAGCTGTGCCTGTAAGCATGCCCGGAAACTTTAACAGCTCATTCTGCACAGTTGTGCTGTAAAACTAGGCAGGATCACATGGCATACCATAATAACTAGAGTGCTGCCTATGAGTATAGAGAGACATATATACAAGAAAAGCTATACATAATTCAGGCACAATGAGGTACTTACCATGGAGCCCTATGAGTTTCGCTGTATACGGATAGCTTCTTCAGAGGTAGAATAAATTGTAATATATGCATCTATATATAGTGTGACAGGGTCACTGAGGTGAGATATGTGTCACTGTGCATATTGGCGTCCGTGATGTCAAACCAGGATATTTTTCCTCTAGCACACCAAGTGTTAAGAAGGTTAAATTTACAGTTGCATACATGGGCTGGTTTTATGTGGACACCCATAGAGTGGGAGGGAGGGTGCTCACCTTGTCTCCACTTGCATGTGTACTGACAGGACCTAGGATGATGTCATGCTCAAGTGTTTATCACATGGTTTTGCTTAAATGGCTGGTCTAGACAGTCAGTCTGTGTAGTGATCTGGGAGAGGAGGAACTCCCACGTGGCTCCAGAAGGAGCGGAGGACATTGTGTGGTATCTGCGTGTGAATCCTGCAGGTAAAGGACTCTCTTGCACTTTACCCTTGCATTGTTTTTCAGTTAGGCCAGAAAGGCCATGTTTACTTTATTCATCCCCACTAAGGTTTATGCTGTGTTTTAATAAACTAGAGGGTGAGATACCTCAAGAGGCGTTCCCAAGTTTGCCTTTGCAAGCAGCCAAGTGAGTCAACCCCTCACAATAGTTATTACATCAAGTGGGAAACAGATGTTGTTGAACACTTACAAGCAAATCAGAGCTGAAAACTCATGTAACAGCCATATAAGAGATGCAGTTAGGATTGTGAGATCTATTATCCTGTGAAGATTAGCCCTATTCATTTACATGCATGCATTAGATTAGTGACAAGTATTATCTCCATATACCTATGCGCTGTTTTTGTATTCAGTCTTTTCATGATCTATTGCACAACCTTATTGGTGACGCTCATCACTCCCATATTGATTACTGACAAGCCCCGTTAACATATACACATCCATCAAATTTTAAATGCAGTTTCCTACTTTGACGCTAGACAATACCTTAGCGAGATTGGCATCTGTATGGAGCTCACATTTCTTTACATCTATGGTTGGCTTCCTACACTGTGTGCGTCCAACATCCACATCCAAATAAAATATAGTCCCAGAAACAATCTGTTAGGGGAAATGGAAAGGGAGAGAGTATATTATACAGTAATCCATTTTATATTTGTATAACGTATGTGTGTTGTGGGCTCAGGGGAGGCGCCTGTTCCATACATTGTGGGTGCTGGCTGTGTTGCATAGCTGACACCAGAGATTATCTGCTTCAAACAGAGCTAGCTATTTCAACCCCTTAAGGCTTCCATACGCATTAGACTAACATCATCCAAAGCCGCCGATGAAAATACCATGGAACAGAGGCATTTATGAGGTAAAAAATGGGATGCAGATTGTCATGACAGCCAAGTGGCTACTGAAGTCTCACAGTGGCGCCATTTAAGGCTAGGTTCACACTTGCGTTGTGCAGTCCGTTCAACAAATCCGTTAAACGGACTGCACTAAGCAAGTGCCGACTTTGGCACTGCGCTAGTGCAGATGAAGCATGGTACCTCTGCCCCATCCACTTCCACCGCCGACAGCACTGGAGCAGCATCGCAGCCTTCATTACTTGAAGCTGCTGGTCAAGACTTGGCGTTCCCTTTGCCACACCCCTCTGATCCTGCCACCTCAAGACCACCATTAGGTTCTTGGCGGCAGCGACAGAGGGGTCGGGAAAGGAGCTATGCCCCTGAATTCCTGCATCTGAATGCATCTTTCCAAAGCTCTTTCAAAATTTTGGGAGAGCAAGTGACTGCTGGTTTCAAACCAACAGTCGCTTGGATAGGCTGCATTCAGATGCAAGTCAATCTCCACCAAACCTTTTCTTTCAATCCATGCCCAGGAGCATGGAAAAGCTTGGTCTTGACCAGCAGATGCAGGTAATGCACGACTGCCATGCTGCTCTACTGCGGGCCATGTCCCAAGCCCAAACTCCCACACCTCCCCACACAGCCACTACAACTTTCCCACCACAGCCCCAATTCCCACCCCAGGCCCAATACCAAACACAGGCGCAATACCAACCCAGTCCCAATTCCCATCCCGACCACAAATCCCAGTGTCTTCCCCAATGTTTTCTTCCTTGCCCAGCTTACCTTCCCCATTTGGTATTTCAACAACACCCTCCCCTGGTCAGCCTCCTGTTTCCTCCCCCCCTTTCCTTCCAGTACACCACAACCCAGTAGACTTTCCCCCTCTATCGACGTGGTCCAACCTTCCAGCCCCTCCGTTGGTATCTCCACCTCAAACTTTACAGATTTGTAAAATGTTTTGATGTTTTGTTTGTTTCATACTGTTACATTGTTGTTAAAAAAAAAAAAGTTAGCAAAAAAAAAAAAGGGTTGACCAAAAAATGGTTTACCAACCAAAAAAAGTTTACGCAAAATTTTTTTTTTTTTAAAAAAAAGGTTGACCAAAAAATGGTTTACCAACCCAAAAAAAATTTTATAAAAAGTTTTATCAACAATATTTATTAAAAAAAAGTATTACAAAAGTTTGTTGTAATATGTAAAATAAAATTTTGTAAGGTTTAAAATCAATTTTTTTTGTGTAGTGCCTTCATTTAAGTATGAAAATTAATATAAAAAACATCACACACCACACATTAGAAGGTATAAGATTTGGTTTATTACCCAAAATTACAGTATATACTCGAGTATAAGCCGACCCCCCCTTATTTTGCCACAAAAAACTGGGAAAACTTATTGACTCGAGTATAAGCCTAGGGTAGGAAACGCAGCAGCTACCGGTGAATTTCAAAAATAAAAATAGATGCTCCATACCGTTCATTATTGCCCCATAGATGCTCCATATAAAGCTGTGCCACATATAAGGCTCCATACCGTTCATTATTGCCCCACAGATGCTCCATATAAAGCTGTGCCATATAGAATGCTCTGCACCATTCATTATGGCCCCATAGATGCTCCATAGAAAGCTGTGCTATATAGAATGCTCTGCACCGTTGATTATCGCCCCATTAATGATCCATAGAAAGCTGTGTGATATAGAATGCTGCTGCTGCTGCAATAAAAAAAAAAAATAAAAAAAAAAAAAATAAAAAAATCACATACTCACCTCTCTTGCTTGCAGCTCCTCAGCGTCCCGTCTCGGCGTCTCTCCGCACTGACTGTTCAGGCAGAGGGCGGCGCGCACACTAGTACGTCATCGCGCCCTCTGACCTGAACAGTCAGAGCAAGAGGACGCGGGACACTGAGCGGCGCCTGGTGGGTGGAACGTGGACAGGTAAATATGTAATACTCACCTGCTCCCGGACAGATGGTCCCCGGCGCCCACAGCTTCTTCCTGTACTAAGCGGTCACGTGGGACCGCTCATTACAGAAATGAATATGCGGCTCCACCCCTATGGGAGTGGAGTCCATATTCATTACTTTAATGAGCGGTCCCACGTGACCGCTGAACAGGGGAAGAGCTGCAGCACCGAAGACCGTGGGACAGGCAGGGGACAGCGCCGGGACTAGGTGACTATATGACAGTCCTCTCTGCCCCTCACCCGCCGACCCCACCGCCGATCATGACGAGTATAAGCCGAGAGGGGCACTTTCAGCCCAAAAATTTGGGCTGAAAATCTCGGCTTATACTCGAGTATATACGGTACCCAAAGTTTTGTAAACTAATTATTAAAAGTTGGTGTCAATAAAAACACTTAGTACACAAACATTAATCACCAAGACATGAAAGAAAAAGATGTCACAATGTTCTCTTGCCAGGGCACCCTGCCCACAGGTGAAACAAAATATTCTGCAAAGTGGTCCCTCATCTGGAAAAAGAACCGGCGGAACGTACAGAGCTGCTGTGGTCCCACAAGGTGGTCTCGGAGTCCTCATCGTCAATGGAATGAATCCATGGGATGAATCCTTGGTCTGCGACGTCGAGGTGGAAGCATCCTCCGTGTTGCTGCTGCGGCCTCCTTCTCCCGGACCATTATATCCAGCCGATTGGTCTCAAAAATCACATCAGTAACTACGTTCGCAATCCTCCCAAGCACTCCTTCCATCTCTGCCACTTTCTCTAAACCCTTTCAAAGATGGGCTGTAAAAACAGTCAGTATATTGTTTTCCCTATTTTCCAGTAGCCAATCACATAGGAGACTCCCATTTTTAGGCAGGGGGGGAAAAAAACGGATCCGTCATAAAAACAGATGAAACGGAAGGTAAAAACGCACACAATGGATGCAACAGATCCAGAGTTTCGACGGAACCGTCTAGCGGATTATCGACGGATCCGTTGAAATACTGTATGCGTTGCATCCGTTTTTCACTATTTTTTACGCATCCGTCGATGCGTCGTGCCGACGCTTTGAGACGTCCGCAGAAAAACGTTAGTGTGAAAGTAGCCTAAGGAGAACTGAACCTCCTGCTTAAAAAAGGGTACGGATTTCATCGAGGAGAGAGGGGTGTTCAGCTCTAACCACTTTATCCGTGCACGCTTGACAGAGCTTTTTCTCCCATAGCGAGGGAAGCTTCATATTACAGATGGCACATTTAGGAGGTTTTTTTTTTTTTAGCAGGGGCTTTATGTGCAGACTTGTCTCCCTAAAAGAAAGGGAGAGAAGTGTAAGCAGAGGGACCATCTAAAAATCAATGCCCAGAACCCTAGGCTAGGACCTACCCCACACACAAACTTACTGAGGCTGGGGCAGCGCTGGGCTCTGCAGGAGCAGTGCAGGAAGCACCATCCATACTGAGGGGATCAGTCTTACCTGGAGGGGTCTTCCGGCAGGTTTATATAGAAATAAAAGAAGCGCTAACAAACTTTTCCCCTCCTCCTCCCTGGGTCCTGAGCAGGCTTCCACTAGCCATTCAGCGATCCGGAGGTCGCAGAGGGCTGAAACTGGAAGTTCATTCGTTACACCGTGGAACACAAGGCCCAGAAGTGACATGCCCAGCTACATTGCAAGGTAAGCTGCAGTCGCCGGCCACGCAGCGTACCCGATAACCTCTCCATGCCCCATGGGGGACAGGAAAGACACTAGCGAGTAGGAGGGGCCTTTAACCTTTTTGTGCTTCCTGTTCCCCATTAGGGTATGGAGACAACCTCCTATGCTGTTGTGGAAGATGACTAGAGAAAAATATGGTATGTTATTTTATGTGACCCTGTTCATATCTGTTTGCCAATGCGCATGCAGCTCTATATTTGGTAGAAAAGCACTAGTTTGCTCACACCATCTACTGTTGCATCCTTTCTTACATACTTTTATACATACAGTGAAGGAAATAATTATTTGATCTCTTGCTGATTTGGTAAGTTTGCCCAATGACAAAGATATGAACAGTCTATAATTTTAAGGGTAGGTTATTTTGTAACATTGAGAGATAGAATATCAAAAATAAAATCACAAAAAAATGGGAAAACTTAATGACTCGAGTATAAGCCTAGGGTGGGAAATGCAGCAGCTACCGGTAAATTTCAAAAATAAAAATAGATACCAATAAAAGTAAAATTAATTGAGACATCAGTAGGTTAAGTGTTTTTGAATATCCATATTGAATCAGGAGCCCCATATAATGCTACATACAGTTCATGATGGGCTCCATAAGATTCTCCATATTAAAGTATGTCCCATATAATGCTTCATACAGTTTATGATGGGCTCCATAAGATGCTCCATATTAAAATATGCCCCATACAGACATTTGCCCCATACAATGCTGCACAAATGCTGATTATGGCCCCATAAGATGCTCCATAGACACATTTGCCCCGTATAATGCTCCACAAATGTGGATTATGGCACCGTAAGATGCTCCATAGAGATATTTGCCCCATATAATGCTGCACATGGCCCCATAAGATGCTCCATACAAATATTTGCCCCATATAATGCTGCACATGGCCCCATAAGATGCTCCATACAGATATTTGCCCCATATAATGCTGCACATAGCCACATAAGATGCTCCATACTGACATTTGCCCCATATGCTGTTGCTGCGATTAAAAAAACTAAAAAAATCCCATACTCCCCTCTCAGGCCCCCAGCACTTGCTATACTCACCTTTCCCATTCCACCACCGACCGCCGCTGTGTCTTCCTGTCCTCTGCACCGACGTTCAGGCAGAGAGCGGCGCGCACTAATCGCGTCATCGCGCCCTCTGACCTGAGCGTCACTGCAGAGGACGCGGAAGACGCAGCGGCGCAGACGGTAGAACGGGGAGCAGGTGAATATCGCGCACTGAGTTATACTCACCTGCTCCTGGCGCGGTCCCTGGACGTCTGTTCCCCGATGCCGGCAGCTTCTTCCTGTAGTGAGCGGTCACATGGTACCGCTCATTACAGTAATGAATATGCGGCTCCACCCCTATGGGAGTGGCGCCCATATTCATTACTGTAATGAGCGGTACCATGTGACCGCTCACTACAGGAAGAAGCTGCCGGCTCCGGGGAAAAGACGTGCTGGGACCGCGCCAGGAGCAGGTGAGTATTATTACACAGCTCCGCTCCCCTTCCCCTGCCGACCCCTCGGTATGACTCGAGTATAAGCCGTGAGGTTTACTTTCAGCCCAAAAAAGTGGGCTGAAAATCTCGGCTTATACTAGAGTATATACGGTAATACTTGGCAAAACCCTTACTGGCAAGCACAGTATACACATACCTCACCTATACACTACACACATACCTCTCCTATACACTACACACATACCTCACCTATACACTACACACATACAGTTAAGTCCATATATATTTGGACAGACACAACATTTTTCTAATTTTGGTTATAGACATTACCACAATGAATTTTAAACAATTCAGATGCAGTTGAAGTTCAGACTTTCAGCTTTCATTTGGGGGTATCCACATTAAAATTGGATGAAGGGTTTAGGAGTTTCAGCTCCTTAACATGTGCCACCCTGTTTTTAAACGGACCAAAAGTAATTGGACAATTGACTCCAAGGCTATTTCATGGACAGATGTGGGCAATCCCTTTGTTATGTCATTCTCAATTAAGCAGATAAAAAGCCTGGAGTTGATTTGAGATGTGGTGCTTGCTAGGGTTGAGCGACCTTGACTTTTTTAGAGTCGAGTCGGGTTTCGCGAAACCCGACTATCTCAAAAGTCGAGTCGAGTGGAATCGGCCGATTATCGCGAAAAGTCGGGGATCGACCGAAACACGAAACCCAATGCAAGTCAATGGGGGAGCATAGTCGGCAGTGAGTGGAGGCCAGGAAAACATGTACAGAGCCCATTTTAATGGCAAAAACATCCATTCTTGTTACTGAAGCTTGTCAATCTTAATTTACCTTATAATATTAGTAAGGCATTAGAAATTGGGGGTCATTTGGCTAAAGTTGTGGGGGGTAGGGCTGGTTCAAGTAATTAGTGGGCCCAGGAAATCTGGACCACGTCACGGCAGTGGAGCAGGGAGAGGTAAGTATTTCAACTTTGCAAGTGCTGTGATCCTGAGCAAGCAGGGGGGCCCACTCGTTGGCATTGGCACTGGCACAGGGCCCCTCAAAGTACAGCGGTGTGTTTGCACGGCGGGGGCGCCTCCCACCGGCAGCAACACTTTTGCGTACTATGGGGGCCCTGTGCCAGTGACGTCACCAACGAGTATTCCTCCCCCCACCTGATGAAGGAACCTGCACCTTCCTCTTTGTCCCCGTGTAAGGTGGTATGGTATGCGGGAAGGGGAACCTGATTTTCAGCAGGGTCACAATCTTGCAGTGTAGCATGCACGGGGAATGTTGCGTTATGGGTCAATGTACCAGCAGACTCATCTATCACTGGCTGGGCAATGGGCAGGATTAGGGGGAAACAGATATGGGCCCAAAGAATAAAGTGGGCTAAATGCAGTTCAAAATTGGTAACAGGACTAACCAGGGGGCATTGCTTTGTTCAGTGGAGGACAACTGGAATGAGAGGCTGACAGAGAGTAGGCCCAAATCAGTAAGTAGTCTAAATGCAGTTCAAAATTGGCAACAGTAGTAAACAGGCGGCACAGCTTTGTTCTCTGGAGGAGAACAGCAAGGAGCGGCAGACACCGATAGAAGGCCCCAACCCAACTAGTAGGCCCACTGCATTTTTAAAATTCCGATAGGCTGAAAACCAGATAATTGTAGGTCATTTTTTGTAAAGAGGACAGCTGTATTGAGTGGCGCAGCCAAACACTACAAGTAGGCCTTAAACCACAAAGTTGGCTCGACGCAGGTTCGAAAAAGGTTACATGGGTACACGGTCTACATTGGTGTGCTCAGTGGAGGACAATTGGAAGGAGGGACCGCAGAAAGACTTTGTAGGTGTAAAATTACAAAATAGGCTCTATGCAGCTTCGATTATGTGGCAACCTGGAGAACACCTTGTAGCGGAAGACACCGTCTCTACAACCCAGACCCAACTTGTAGGCCTAATGCAGTGTTGTTTTCAACAACTACTAAACGAGAGCTTGAAGCTCGAAGCTATGGAGAGGAAACCTGGGGAACACCTTGGAGTGGAAGACACCGTCTCTACAACCCAGACCCAACTTGTAGGCCTAATGCAGTGTTGTTTTCAACAACTACTAAACGAGAGCTTGAAGCTCGAAGCTATGGAGAGGAAACCTGGGGAACACCTTGGAGTGGAAGACACCGTCTCTACAACCCAGACCCAACTTGTAGGCCTAATGCAGTGTTGTTTTCAACAACTACTTAAGACGAGCATGAAGATTGAAGCAATGGAGAGGAAACCTGGAGAACACCTTGGAGCGGAAGACACCGTCTCTACAACCCAGACCCAACTTGTAGGCCTAATGCAGTGTTGTTTTCAACAACTACTAAACGAGAGCTTGAAGCTCGAAGCTATGGAGAGGAAACCTGGGGAACACCTTGGAGTGGAAGACACCGTCTCTACAACCCAGACCCAACTTGTAGGCCTAATGCAGTGTTGTTTTCAACAACTACTTAAGACGAGCATGAAGATTGAAGCAATGGAGAGGAAACCTGGAGAACACCTTGGAGCGGAAGACACCGTCTCTACAACCCAGACCCAACTTGTAGGCCTAATGCAGTGTTGTTTTCAACAACTACTAAACGAGAGCTTGAAGCTCGAAGCTATGGAGAGGAAACCTGGGGAACACCTTGGAGCGGAAGACACAGTCTCTACAACCCAGACCCAACTTGTAGGCCTAATGCAGTGTTGTTTTCAACAACTACTAAACGAGAGCTAGAAGCTCGAAGCTATGGAGAGGAAACCTGGGGAACACCTTGGAGCGGCAGACACCGTTAGTAGGCCCTACCGAAGTAGTAGTAGTAGCCCCAATGCAGTTTTCAAATTCCTATAGGCTGAAAACCAGACTATTGACGCTCAGCTTTTTTAAAAGTAGGACAGCTGTATTGAGTGGCGCAGACAGACACAGGTAGTAGGCCTTAAACACAAAATTTGGCTCAATGCAGTTTAAAAAAGGTTACAGGGGTACACAGGCAGCATTGGTCTGTTCAGTGGAGGACAATTTCAATTATGGACCGCAGACAGTTTGTACACCTACTATTAAAAAAAGGATGCTCTATGCAATTTAAAATAGGTTCCAGGGGTACACGGGCAGCAGTGGTCTGGTCAGTGGAGGACTACTGGAAGGAGGGACCGCAGACAGGCTTAGTAGGCCTAACATAACAAAAGTGGGCTGTAGACACTTGGAATTCTCTTGCAGGGGTACACAGGCAGCATTGGTGTGGTCAGCTGAGGCCGATTGTAATGAGTGTCTGACAGTTAGTACTCACAAAAAATAAATAGATGTTAATGTCTCGCAATACAACAAAACCAAAACACAAAAGGGTGGAATAATAAGGTACAGGGGCGGGCTCCTCTGCTGAGTTTCAGACCTAGTAATTTGGCGCAAAGTATTTACTGGTATAAATATAGGACACTGCCCCTGACTATTTAAAGTACCATCATACATGTCAACACATTAGTATTGTCAGTGCCAGGCATTGAAGGATGTCAGCGCATAGACTAAACATTGGTGGAACTGTGAGAGATAATTTTGCAAGCGGTAGAGCACTGTTTGAGCTGGGGGGGGGGGGGGACTCTCTTGTGGCCAGCGGTACAGGCCCAGGGCCCCTCATGTTACAACAGTGTGTCTGACGTTGGGTGCGCACCACCACCGCCAGAGACACTTTATTGTACTATGAGGGACCCAGTGGCAGTGCCGTCGACCAAAAGCGTGCACACCCACCTCTTCAGACAAACGGCACTCTCACGGGTGCTTCCGCCAAGTGGCGATACCACGGCCCCGTGGGGGGGAGTTTGGCCATTTAGGGAGGTGTAAACATGTCGTATGCTGGACAAACAGCTGCTGCAAATTACGAGATTGGAAAAGTCAGTCAGAGCAGTCCACAAGCAAGACCTTTTCATAGGAAAGCTAGGTGTAAGCCGGGCATGGTGGGGCAAAAGAATTCAAAATCCAGTTGTGGTTCATTTTAACCCCTTCATGACCCAGCCTATTTTGACCTTAAAGACCTTGCCATTTTTTGCAATTCTGACCAGTGTCCCTTTATGAGGTAATAACTCGGGAACGCTTCAACGGATCCTAGCAATTCTGAGATTGTTTTCTCGTGACATATTGGGCTTCATGTTAGTGGTAAATTTAGGACAATAAATTCTGTGTTTATTTGTGATAAAAATGGAAATTTGGCGAAAATTTTGCTATTTTCACATTATTAATTTTTATTCTGTTAAACCAGAGAGTTATGTGACACAAAATAGTTAATAAACAACATTTCCCACATGTATACTTTACATCAGCACAATTTTGGAAACAAAATTTTTTTTTGCTAGGAAGTTATAAGGGTTAAAATTTGACCAGCGATTTCTCATTTTTACAACGAAATTTACAAAACCATTTTTTTTAGGGACCAACTCACATTTGAAGTCAGTTTGAGGGATCTATATGGCTGAAAATACCCAAAAGTGACACCATTCTAAAAACTGCACCCCTCAAGGTGCACAAAACCACATTCCAGAAGTTTATTAACCCTTCAGGTGCTTCACAGCAGCAGAAGCAACATGGAAGGAAAAAAATGAACATTTAACTTTTTAGTCACAAAAATTATCTTTCAGCAACAATTTTTTTATTTTCCCAATGGTAAAAGGAGAAACTGAACCACGAAAGTTGTTGTGCAATTTGTCCTGAGTACGCTGATATCTCATATGTGGGGGTAAACCACTGTTTGGTTTGGAAGGAGCGCCATTTGACTTTTTGAATGAAAAATTGGCTGCACTCTTTAGCGGACACCATGTCACATTTGGAGAGCCCCCGTGTGCCTAAAAATTGGAGCTCCCCCACAAGTGACCCCATTTTGGAAACTAGACGCCCCAAGGAACTTATCTAGATGCATAGTGAGCACTTTGAACCCCCAGGTGCTTCACAAATTGATCCGTAAAAATTAAAAAGTACTTTTTTTTCACAAAAAAATTCTTTTAGCCTCAATTTTTTCATTTTCACATGAGCAACAGGATAAAATGGATCCTAAAATTTGTTAGGCAATTTCTCCTGAGTACACCGATACCTCACATATGGGGGTAAACCACTGTTTGGGCACATGGTAAGGCTCGGGAGGGAAGGAGCGCCATTTGACTTTTTGAATGAAAAATTATCTCCATCGTTAGCGGACACCATGTCGCGTTTGGAGAGACCCTGTGTGCCTAAACATTGGAGCTCCCCCACAAGTGACCCCATTTTGGAAACTGGACCCCCCAAGGAACTTATCTAGATGCCTAGTGAGCACTTTAAACCCCCAGGTGCTTCACAGAAGTTTATAACGCAGAGCCATGAAAATAAAAAAAAAAATTTATTTTCTCAAAAATGATTTTTTAGCCCGCAATTTTTTATTTTCCCAAGGGTAACAGGAGAAATTTGACCCCAAACGTTGTTGTCCAGTTTCTCCTGAGTACGCTGATACCCCATATGTGGGGGTAAACCACTGTTTGGGCACATGCTGGGGCTCGGAAGGGAAGTAGTGACGTTTTGAAATGCAGACTTTGATGGAATGCTCTGCGGGCGTCACGTTGTGTTTGCAGAGCCCCTGATGTGGCTGAACAGTAGAAACCCCCCACAAGTGACCCCATTTTGGAAACTAGACCCCGAAAGGAACTTATCTAGATGTGAGGTGAGCACTTTGAACCCCCAAGTGTTTCACAGAAATTTATAACAGAGCAGTGAAAATAATAAATACGTTTTCTTTCCTCAAAAATAATTTTTTAGCCCAGAATTTTTTATTTTCCCAAGGGTTACAGGAGAAATTGGACCCCAAAAGTTGTTGTCTAGTTTCTCCTGAGTACGCTGATACCCCATGTGTGGGGGTAAACCACTGTTTGGGCACACGTCGGGGCTCAGAAGGGAAGTAGTGACTTTTGAAATGCAGACTTTGATGGAATGGTCTGCAGACATCACGTTGCGTTTGCAGAGCCCCTGGGGTGCCTAAACAGTAGAAACTCCCCACAAGTGACCCCATTTTGTAAACTAGACCCCCCCAAGGAACTTATCTAGATATGTTGTGAGCACTTAGAACCCCCAAGTGCTTCACAGACGTTTACAACGCAGAGCCGTGAAAATTAAAAATCATTTTTCTTTCCTCAAAAATGATGTTTTAGAAAGCAATTTTTTATTTTCTTAAGGGTAACAGGAGAAATTGGACCCCAGTAATTGTTGCGCAGTTTGTCCTGAGTATGCTGGTACCCCATATGTGGGGGTAAACCACTGTTTGGGCACACGCCGGGGCTCGGGAGTGAGGGAGCACCATTTGACTTTTTGAATACAAGATTGGCTGGAATCAATGGTGGCGCCATGTTGCGTTTGGAGACCCCCTGATGTGCCTAAACAGTGGAAACCCCTCAATTCTAACTCCAACACTAACCCCAACACACCCCTAACCCTTATCCCAACTGTAGCCGTAACCCTAATCACAACCCTAACCCCAACACACCCCTAACCACAACCCTAAACCCAACACACCCCTAACCACAACCCTAATTCCAACCCAACCCTAACCCTAAGGCTATGTGCCCACGTTGCGGATTTGTGTTTGATTTTTCAGCACCATTTTTGAAAAATCCGAGGGTAAAAGGCACTGCGTTTTACCTGCGGATTTACCACGGATAGCCAGTGTTTTTTGTGCGGATTTCACCTGCGGATTCCTGTTGAGGAACAGGTGTAAAACGCTGCGGAATCCGCACAAAGAATTGACATGCTGCGGAAAATACAACGCAGCGTTTCCGCGTGGTATTTTCCGCACCATGGGCACAGCGGATTTGGTTTTCCATATGTTTACATGGTACTGTAAACCTGATGGAACACTGCTGCGGATCCGCAGCCAAATCCGCACCGTGTGCACATAGCCTAATTCTAAAGGTATGTGCACACGCTGCGGAAAACGCTGCGGATCCGCAGCAGTTTCCCATGAGTTTACAGTTCAATGTAAACCTATGGGAAACAAAAATCGCTGTGCACATGCTGCAGAAAAACTGCACGGAAACGCAGGGGTTTACATTCCGCAGCATGTCACTTCTTTCTGCGGATTCCGCAGCGGTTTTACAACTGCTCCAATAGAAAATCGCAGTTGTAAAACCGCAGTGAAATGCGCAGAAAAACCGCGGTAAATCCGCGATAAATCCACAGCGGTTTAGCACTGCGGATTTATGAATTCTGCTGCGGAAAAATCCGCAGAGGACCAGAATACATGTGCACATTCCTAACCCTAACCCTACCCCTAACTCCAACCTTAGTGGGGAAAAAAAAAAAAATTCTTTATTTTATTATTGTCCCTACCTATGGGGGTGACAAAGGGGAGGGGGGTCATTTACTGTTTTTTTATTTTTTTATTTTGATCACTGTGAGGTTTTATCACAGCGATCAAAATTCACTCTGGAACTAATCTGCCGGCCGGCAGATTCGGTGAGCGCACTGCGCATGCGCCCGCCATTTTGGAAGATGGCGGCGCCCAGGAAAGAAGACGGACGGACCCCGGGAGGCTAGGTAAGTATAAGGGGGGGGGGGGGGGGAGAGATCAGGGCACGGGGGGGGGGGGCGTCGGAGCATGGGGGGGGTGGATCGGAGCATGGGGGGGGAGATCGTAACACGGGGGTGGATTGGAGCACGGGGTGGGGGATTGCTGTGCGGGGGGTTGGATCGCAGTGCGGGGGGGTGGATCGGAGTGCAGGGGGTTGGGATTGGAGCAGGGGGGGTGGGATTGGAGCACGGGGGGAGCGGACAGGAGGACGGGGGGAGCGGAGCACAGGACGGAGGGGATCGGACCACTGATCGGAGGGCTGGGGGGGCGATCGGTGGGGTGGGGTGGGGGCACATTAGTGTTTCCAGCCATGGCCGATGATATTGCAGCATCGGCCATGGCTGGATTGTAATATTTCACCAGTTTTTTAGGTGGAATATTACAAATCGCTCTGATTGGCAGTTTCACTTTCAACAGCCAATCAGAGTGATCGTAGCCACGGGGGGGGTGAAGCCACCCCTCCTTGGCTAAAGTACAACTCCTCCTGTCCCTGCAGGCTGAGTGAAATTACAGTTAACCCTTTCACCCGATCTGCAGTAACGCGATTCCGCCATGACGCATTCGCTGCGTCATGGGTCGGAATGGCACCGACTTTCATGACGCAGCGTATGCCTCAAAGGTCGGGAAGGGGTTAATGAAGGTTAGATCATCAACATTTTGGGTAGCCAGACAAGTCCTTTTTTTGGTTAATATTGAACCTGCAGCACTGAATACTCTTTCTGATAGGACACTAGCTGCCGGGCAAGCAAGCTCCTGCAATGCATATTCTGCTAATTCTGGCCAGATGTCTAATTTGGATGCCCAGTAATCAAATGGGAATGACGGTTGAGGGAGAACATCGATAAGGGATGAAAAATAGTTAGTAACCATACTGGACAAATGTTGTCTCCTGTCACTTTGAATTGATGCTGCAGTACCTGTCCTGTCTGCGGTCATAGCAAAATCACTCCACAACCTGGTCAGAAAACCCCTCTGTCCAACGCCACTTCTGATTTCTGCCCCTCTAACACCTCT
Organism: Ranitomeya imitator; assembly: GCF_032444005.1. Taxonomy (NCBI): domain Eukaryota; kingdom Metazoa; phylum Chordata; class Amphibia; order Anura; family Dendrobatidae; genus Ranitomeya; species Ranitomeya imitator. Next base: position 321,816,395 of record NC_091286.1, on the reverse strand, counting down.
GGTCTGCTGCCCCCTGCAGCTCGTGTGATAACGATCACCGGTGCTGTGTGCTTGGAATGCCTGAATCAAACGGTCAACAAGAGTTGATTGTTTGGTTGCTAATATTTGTTCCAGGTTTTCATGTGGCATAATATTTTGCAATTTGCCTTTATAGCGAGGATCAAGGAGGCAGGCCAACCAGTAATCGTCATCGGCCATCATTTTACAAATACGTGTGTCCCTTTTGAGGATACGTAAGGCATAATCCGCCATGTGGGCCAAAGTTCCAGTTGTCAAATCTGCGGTGGTGCTGGGTTGAGGGGCAGTTTCAGGCACATCTAAGTCACTTGTCTCCCTAAAAAAACCTGACCCCGGCCTTGCAACGCCACCAGTTGCTATTGGCCCCGGAGAAGCCTCCTCATTACAAAAATAATCATCCCCATCATCCTCCTCGTCCTCCTGTTCGCCCGCTACCTCGTCCTGTACACTGCCCTGACCAGACAATGGCTGACTGTCATCAAGGCTTTCCTCTTCCTCTGCTGCAGACGCCTGCTCCTTTATGTGCGTCAAACTTTGCATCAGCAGACACATTAGGGGGATGCTCATGCTTATTATGGCGTTGTCTGCACTAACCAGCCGTGTGCATTCCTCAAAACACTGAAGGACTTGACACATGTTTTGTATCTTCGACCACTGCACACCTGACAACTCCATGTCTGCCATCCTACTGCCTGCCCGTGTATGTGTATCCTCCCACAAAAACATAACAGCCCGCCTCTGTTCACACAGTCTCTGAAGCATGTGCAGTGTTGAGTTCCACCTTGTTGCAACTTCTATGATTAGGCGATGCTGGGGAAGGTTCAAAGACCGCTGATAGGTCTGCATACGGCTGGAGTGTACGGGCGAACGGCGGATATGCGAGCAAAGTCCGCGCACTTTGAGGAGCAGGTCGGAAAACCCCGGATAACTTTTCAGGAAGCACTGCACCACCAGGTTTAAGGTGTGAGCCAGGCAAGGAATGTGTTTCAGTTGGGAAAGGGAGATGGCAGCCATGAAATTCCTTCCGTTATCACTCACTACCTTGCCTGCCTCAAGATCTACAGTGCCCAGCCACGACTGCGTTTCTTTCTGCAAGAACTCGGACAGAACTTCCGCGGTGTGTCTGTTGTCGCCCAAACACTTCATAGCCAATACAGCCTGCTGACGCTTGGCAGTAGCTGCCCCATAATGGGACACCTGGTGTGCAACAGTGGCAGCTGCGGATGGAGTGGTTGTGCGACTGCGGTCTGTGGACGAGCTCTCGCTTCTGCAGGAGGAGGAGGAGGAGGAGGGGGTGCGAACGGCTACAGCCAACTGTTTCCTAGACCGTGGGCTAGGCAGAACTGTCCCAAAATTGCTGTCCCCTGTGGACCCTGCATCCACCACATTCACCCAGTGTGCCGTGATGGACACGTAACGTCCCTGGCCATGCCTACTGGTCCATGCATCTGTTGTCAGGTGCACCTTTGTACTCACAGATTGCCTGAGTGCATGGACGATGCGCTCTTTAACATGCTGGTGGAGGGCTGGGATGGCTTTTCTGGAAAAGAAGTGTCGACTGGGTAGCTCGTAGCGTGGTACAGCGTAGTCCATCAGGGCTTTGAAAGCTTCGCTTTCAACTAACCGGTAGGGCATCATCTCTAACGAGATTAGTCTAGCTATGTGGGCATTCAAACCCTGTGTACGCGGATGCGAGGCTAAGTACTTCCTTTTTCTAACGAGAGTCTCATGTAGGGTGAGCTGGACTGGAGAGCTGGAGATCGTGGAACTAGCGGGGGTGCCGGTGGACATGGCAGACTGAGAGACGGTTGGAGACGGTATTGTTGCCGCCGGTGCCCTAGATGCAGTGTTTCCTACTACGAAACTGGTGATTCCCTGACCCTGACTGCTTTGGCCTGGCAACGAAACCTGCACAGATACTGCAGGTGGTGCGGAAAATGGTGGCCTTACAGTGACGGAAGGGATGTTGCGTTGCTGACTAGCTTCATTGGCCGAGGGTGCTACAACCTTAAGGGACGTTTGGTAGTTAGTCCAGGATTGCAAATGCATTGTGGTTAAATGTCTATGCATGCAACTTGTATTTAGACTTTTCAGATTCTGACCTCTGCTTAAGGTAGTTGAACATTTTTGACAGATGACTTTGCGCTGATCAATTGGATGTTGTTTAAAAAAATGCCAGACTGCACTCTTTCTAGCATCGGATACCTTTTCAGGCATTGCAGACTGAGCTTTAACCGGATGGCCACGCTGTCCTCCAACAGGTTTTGGCTTTGCCACGCGTTTTGGGCCAGATACGGGCCCGGCAGATGGAACCTGTTGCGATGTTGATGCCTGCTGCGGCCCCTCCTCCTCCGCTTCAGAACTACTGCCGCCTGCAACCTGTTCCCCCAATGGCTGCCAATCAGGGTCAACAACTGGGTCATCTATAACCTCCTCTTCTATCTCGTGTGCAACTTCGTCTGTATCACTGTGTAAGTCGGTGGTATAGCGTTCGTGATGGGGCACCACAGTCTCATCAGGGTCTGATTCTGGATCAGTACACTGCGAGGGCAATGTTGTGGTCTGAGTCAAAGGAACAGCATAGTAATCTGGCTGTGGCTGTGCATCAGTGCACTCCATGTCCGATTCAACTTGTAATGGGCATGGCCTGTTAACTGTTTCACTTTCTAAGCCAGGGACGGTATGTGTAAAGAGCTCTATGGAGTAACCCGTTGTGTCGCCTGTCACATCCTTCTCTGTTGTTGTTTTTGCAAAAGAGGACAAGGAAGCGACTTGTCCCTGACCGTGAACATCCACTAACGACGCGCTGCTTTTACATTTACCAGTTTCAGAAGAGGAGGCAAAAGAGCTAGAGGCTGAGTCAGCAAGGTAAGCCAAAACTTGCTCTTGCTGCTCCGGCTTTAAAAGCGGTTTTCCTACTCCCAGAAAAGGGAGCGTTCGAGGCCTTGTGTAGCCAGATGACGAACCTGGCTCCACAGCTCGAGACTTAGGTGCTATATTGTTTTTCCCACGACCACCTGATGCTCCACCACCACTACCATCATTACCAGCTGGCAATAAAAGCCCACAGCCACGACCTCTTCCACCAGACTTCCTCATTGTTTTAAAACGTAACCAAAGTAACGGTATTTGTTACTGTAAAACAACTTACAAGGTGAACTCAAACTTCTGTAGGATTTAGATATCCCTTTATAGGTGGGTGAGACTGCAAGGAAAATCAGGCACAATGTTACACACTCGGTTTTCTGTGGCACCAAATGAGAGAGATGCCACACACGCAGGACTGTCACTCAAGCACAAATGCCAATATTAATCTCCCACTGTTTATTTATTTTTTTTCAGGGAGAATTTAAAAACCAAAAACAGACACTAGGCTTTCTGTGACCCACTATTTGAGAGAGATGGCACACACAGGACTGGCACACAAGCACAAAGGCCAATATTAATCTCGCACTGTTTATTTTTTTTAAGGGAGAATTTAAAAACCAAAAACAGACACTAAGCTTTCTGTGGCCCACTATTTGAGAGAGATGGCACACAGGACTGGCACACAAGCACAAAGGCCAATATTAATCTCCCACTATTGATTTTTTTTTTCAGGGAGAATTAAAAAAAAAAAAAAAAAAAACAGGGACTGTCCTACAATTACTATCTCCCTGCAGTAATCTCAGCCAGGTATGGCAGGCAGCAATAACAAGGAGTGGACTGCTGCGCAAATTAAATCAAAAGTGTGGACAAACAAAAAAGATAGCTGTGCAGAAAGGAAGGAACAACAGGATTTGTGCTTTGAAAAAAGCAGTTGGTTTGCACAGCGGCGTACACACAGCAATGCAGCTATCAGGAAGCCTTCTAGGGCAGCCCAATGAGCTACAGCGCTGAGGAAAAAAAATGTAGCTTCCACTGTCCCTGCAAACAAAAGGTGGTGTTGGACAGTGGAAATCGCTACAGCACAAGCGGTTTGGGGGTTAATGGACCCTGCCTAACGCTATCCCTGCTTCTGACGAAGCGGCAGCAACCTCTCCCTATGCTCAGATCAGCAGCAGTAAGATGGAGGTCGGCGGGAATGCCCCTTTATAGTCCCTGTGACGCTGCAGACAGCAAGCCAATCACTGCAATGCCCTTCTGTAAGATGGTGGGGACAAGGACCTGTGTCATCACGCTGCCCACACTCTGCGTCCACCTTCATTGGCTGAGAAATGGCGCTTTTCGCGTCATTGAAACGCGACTTTGGCGCGAAAGTCGCGTACCGCATGGCTGACCCCACACAGGGATCGGGTCGGGTTTCATGAAACCCGACTGTTCCAAAAGTCGGCGACTTTTGAAAATGAACGATCCGTTTCGCTCAACCCTAGTGCTTGCATTTGGAAGGTTTTGCTGTGAAGTAAACATGTGGTCAAAGGAGCTCTCCATGAAGGTGAAACAAGCCATCCTTAAGCTACGAAAACAAAAAAAAAACCATCCGAGAAATTGCTACAATATTAGGAGTGTCAAAATCTACAATTTGGTACATCCTGAGAAAGAAAGAAAGCACAGGTGAACTCATCAATGCAAAAAGACCTGGGCGCCCACGGAAGACAACAGTGGTGGATGATCGCAGAATAATCTCCATGGTGAAGAGAAACCCCTTCACAACAGCCAACCAAGTGACCAACACTCTCCAGGAGGTAGGCGTATCAAAATCCAAATCTACCATAAAGAGAAGACTGCATGAAAGTAAATACAGAGGGTTCACTGCACGGTGCAAGCCACTCATAAGCATCAAGAATATAAAGGCTAGACTAGACTTTGCTAAAAAACATCTAAAAAAGCCAGCACAGTTCTGGAAGAACATTCTTTGGACAGATGAAACCAAGATCAACCTCGACCAGAATGATGGAAAGAGAAAAGTATGGTGAAGGCGTGGTACAGCTCATGATCCATAGCATACCACATCATCGGTAAAACACGCGGAGGCAGTGTGATGGCTTGGGCATGCATGGCAGCCAGTGACACTGGGTCACTAGTGTTTATTGATGATGTGACACAGGACAGAAGCAGCCGAATGAATTCTGAGGTATTCAGAGACATACTGTGCACTCAGATCCGGCCAAATGCAGCCAAACTGATTGGTCGTGGTTTCATACTACAGATGGACAATGACCCAAAACATAAAGCCAAAGCAACCCAGAAGTTTATTAAAGCAAAGAAGTGGAATATTCTTGAATGGCCAAGTCAGTCACCTGATCTCAACCCAATTGAGCATGCATTTCACTTGTTAAAGACTAAACTTCAGACAGAAAGGCCCACAAACAAACAGCAACTGAAAACCACCGCAGTGAAGGCCTGGCAGAGCATCAAAAAGGAGGAAACACAGCGTCTGGTGATGTCCATGAGTTCAAAACTTCAGGCAGTCATTGCCAACAAAGGGTTTTCAACCAAGTACTAGAAATGAACATTTTATTTAAAATTATTTAATCTGTCCAATTACTTTTGGTCCCTTTAAAAACAGGGTGGCACATGTTAAGGAGCTGAAACTCCTAAACCCTTCATCCAATTTTAATGTGGATACCCTCAAATGAAAGCTGAAAGTCTGAACTTCAAATGCATCTGAATTGTTTTGTTTAACATTCATTGTGATAATGTCTATAACCAAAATTAGAAAAATGTTGTCTCTGTCCAAATATATATATGGACTTAACTGTACCTTACCTACACTACACAAATACCTCACCTATACACTACACACATACCTCACCTATACACTACACAAATACCTCACCTATACACTACACACATACCACATCTATATACTACACATATCTCATATACACTACACATACCTCACCTATACACTACACACATACTTCACATACACTACACACATACCTCACCTATACACTACACACATACCTCTCCTATACACTACACACATACCTCACCTATACACTACACACATACCTCACCTATACACTACACAAATACCTCACCTATACACTACACACATACCACATCTATATACTACACACATCTCATATACACTACACATACCTCACCTATACACTACACATACCTCACCTATACACTACACACATACCTCACCTATACACTACACACATACCTCTCCTATACACTACACACATACCTCTCCTATACACTACACACATACCTCACCTATACACTACACACATACCTCACCTATACACTACACACATACCTCACCTATACACTATACACATACCTCTCCTATACACTACACACATACCTCACCTATACACTACACACATACAGGTCCTTCTCAAAAAATTAGCATATAGTGTTAAATTTCATTATTTACCATAATGTAATGATTACAATTAAACTTTCATATATTATAGATTCATTATCCACCAACTGAAATTTGTCAGGTCTTTTATTGTTTTAATACTGATGATTTTGGCATACAACTCCTGATAACCCAAAAAACCTGTCTCAATAAATTAGCATATCAAGAAAAGGTTCTCTAAACGACCTATTACCCTAATCTTCTGAATCAACTAATTAACTCTAAACACATGCAAAAGATACCTGAGGCTTTTATAAACTCCCTGCCTGGTTCATTACTCAAAACCCCCATCATGGGTAAGACTAGCGACCTGACAGATGTCAAGAAGGCCATCATTGACACCCTCAAGCAAGAGGGTAAGACCTAGAAAGAAATTTCTCAACAAATAGGCTGTTCCCAGAGTGCTGTATCAAGGCACCTCAATGGTAAGTCTGTTGGAAGGAAACAATGTGGCAGAAAACGCTGTACAACGAGAAGAGGAGACCGGACCCTGAGGAAGATTGTGGAGAAGGACCGATTCCAGACCTTGGGGAACCTGAGGAAGCAGTGGACTGAGTCTGGTGTGGAAACATCCAGAGCCACCGTGCACAGGCGTGTGCAGGAAATGGGCTACAGGTGCCGAAATGGGCTACAGAGAAGCAGCACTGGACTGTTGCTAAGTGGCCCCAAGTACTTTTTTCTGATGAAAGCAAATTTTGCATGTCATTCGGAAATCAAGGTGCCAGAGTCTGGAGGAAGACTGGGGAGAAGGAAATGCCAAAATGCCTGAAGTCCAGTGTCAAGTACCCACAGTCAGTGATGGTGTGGGGTGCCATGTCAGCTGCTGGTGTTGGTCCACTGTGTTTCATCAAGGGCAGGGTCAATGCAGCTAGCTATCAGGAGATTTTGGAGCACTTCATGCTTCCATAGGCTGAAATGCTTTATGGAGATGAAGATTTCATTTTTCAGCACGACCTGGCACCTGCTCACAGTGCCAAAACCACTGGTAAATGGTTTACTGACCATGGTATTACTGTGCTCAATTGGCCTGCCAACTCTCCTGACCTGAACCCCATAGAGAATCTGTGGGATATTGTGAAGAGAAAGTTGAGAGACGCAAGACCCAACACTCTGGATGAGCTTAAGGCCGCTATTGAAGCATCCTGGGCCTCCATAACATCTCAGCAGTGTCACAAGCTGATTGCCTCCATGCCACGCCGCATTGAAGCAGTCATTTCTGCCAAAGGATTCCCGACCAAGTATTGAGTGCATAACTGAACATTATTATTTGATGGTTTTTTTGTTTGTTATTAAAAAACACTTTTATTTGATTGGATGGGTGAAATATGCTAATTTATTGAGACAGGTTTTTTGGGTTATCAGGAGTTGTATGCCAAAATAATCAGTATTAAAACAATAAAAGACGTGACAAATTTCAGTTGGTGGATAATGAATCTATAATATATGAAAGTTTAATTGTAATCATTACATTATGGTAAATAATGAAATTTAACACTATATGCTAATTTTTTGAGAAGGACCTGTACCTCACCTATACACTACACAAATACCTCACCTATACACTACACACATACATCACCTATACACTACACACATCTCATTTACACTACACACATACCTCACCTATACACTACACACATACTTCACCTATACACTACACACATACCCATACCTCCCAACCGTCCCGGATCCAGCGGGACTGTCCTGATTTTGACAGTCAGCCCCGCGATCCCGAGCGGGGCATTAATTGTCCCGCACTGGTTGGGAGGTATGTGATATCACCCGGTCAGCTGAGAGCTCCCTGAGTCCCTGCACAGGCTGCTACCGCAGAGCAACACACCACGCAATGGCTGCTCTGTGCGAACAGGACCTGTGATGAGGTCACAGGATCGGAGGAGTCAGGGATCACATGATAGATCAGGAGGACCTCCGTGTACAGGACTCTGCTGGTTGCCATGGCGCCAGAGGATGGTAAGTGTATGTGTGAGGCCAGGAGGTGTTTAGAGTGTGGATGTAGCAGAGCCGTGTGTGTACGAGGTGTATGGATCAGAGCAGCGTGTTAAAGGTGTATAGAGATGAGTCGTGTGTATAAGATGTGTACGGAGCGGAGCCATGTGTGTAAGAGATGTACGGAGCTGTGTGCATGAGGTGTACAGAGCACAGCCGTGGGTGTACGAGTTGTACGGAGCGGAGTCGTGTGTGTAAGACGTGTACGGAGCGGAGCCGTGTGTGTAAGAGGTGTACGGAGCCGTGTGCATGAGGTGTACGGAGCGCAGCCGTGTGTGTACGAGGTGTACGGAGCGGAGCCGTGTGTGTGTAAGAGGTGTACGGAGCCGTGTGCATGAGGTGTACGGAGCGCAGCCGTGTGTGTACGAGGTGTACGGAGCGGAGCAGCATGTAAAAGGTGTACGGAGCGGAGTCTTGTGTAAGAGGTGTATGGAGCCATGTGTACGGAGCACAGCCGCGTGTGAAAGGTGTACGAAGCGGAGCCATGTGTGTAAGAGGTGTGCGGATCAGAGCAGAGTGTGAAAGGTGTATGGAGCAGAGTTATGTGTGTACGAGGTGTACGGAGCGGAGCCACGTGTGTACGAGGTGTGCGGAGCAGAGCCATGCGTGTACAAGGTATATGGAGCGGAGCAGCGTGTGCAATGTGTATAGAGCGGAGCCGTGTGTGTACGAGGTGTATGGAGAGGAGCTGTATGTGTATGAGGTGTACGCAGCGGAGCCGTGTGTGTGCAAGGTATACAGAGCGGAGCAGCGTGTGCAATGTGTATGGAGCGGAGCCGTGTGTGTATGAGGTGTATGGAGAGGAGCCGTGTTTATACGAGGTGTACGGAGCGGAGCCTGTTATGAACTGGTGGTTTAGGAGCAACATGGGACGAGCTCTGAAGGAGGTGGTACCTGTACTGACCGCAGTCCCTAAGCTCAACACAACACTAGAAGTAGCCGTGGGATGCTCCTGTCACTCCCTAGGCACCTCGTCACAGCCTGAAAACTAACTACCCCTAAAGATAGAAACAGGAAAACTATCTTGCCTCAGAGAAAATCCCCAAAGGATAGATAGCCCCCCACAAGTAATGACTGTGAGTGGAGAGGGAAAAGACATATGTAGAATGAAACCAGGATGTAGCACAGGAGGCCAGTCTAGCTAGATAGATAGGACAGGACGGAATACTGTGCGGTCAGTATAAAAAACTACAAAAATCTCCACACCTGACTAAAGGTGTGGAGGGTAAATCTGCTTCCCAGAGCTTCCAGCTTAACTGAATTAATCCAAGCTGGACAAAACATAGAATGCACAGAACGAATAAGTCCACAACATGTGGACAGAAAAGAGCAAAGAAAGGACTTATCTTTGCTGAACTGGACAGGATATCAGGGAAATCCAAGAGAGATGTGAATCCAACCAGGAACCATTGACAAGTGGCACTGGCTGAAGGGAAGAGCCAGGTATAAATAGCCGAGCAGAAAGACAATCAGTGGAAGCAGCTGCAGACTGCTAAATCCAAGGAGCAGCCATTCCACTTAAAACCACCGGAGGGAGCCCAAGAGCAGAACTCACAAAAGTGCCACTTACAACCACCGGAGGGAGCCCAAGAGCAGAATTCACAACAGGAGCCGTGTGTGTACGAGGTGTATGGAGCAGAGCCGTGTGTGTACGAGGTGTACGGAGCGGAGCCGTGTGTATGAGATGTATGGAGTGGAGCTGTGTGTACGGAGCGGAGCCGAGTGCAAAGTGTACGGAACGCAGCCGCATCTGTAGGAGTAGCTATGTGTGGCCATTATACGGTACGAAGTATCATGTGCGGCCAATATACAGTATGGAGCATCATGTGCGGTTATTATACAGTATGGAGCATCGTGTGCAGTCATTATACAGTATGGAGCATCTTGTGCAGTCATACAGTATGGAGCATCGTGTGCAGTCATTATACAGTATGGAGCATCATGTGGGGCCATTATACAGTATGGAGCATCATGTTGGGCCATTATACAGTATGGAGCATCATGTGCGGCCATTATACAGTATGGAGCATCATGTGCAGTCATTATACAGTATGGAGCATCACTTGCAATTATTATTCAGTATGGAGCATCATGTGGAGCCATTATACAGTATGGAGCATCACGTGGAGCCATTATACAGTATGGAGCATCACGTGCAGTCATTATACAGTATTGAGCAACATGTGCGGTCACTATACAGTATAGAGCATCATGTGTGGCCATTATACAGTATGGAGCATCATGTGCGGCCATTATACAGTATGGAGCATCAAGTGAAGTCATTATACAGTATAGAGCATCATGTGTGGCCATTATACAGTATGGAGCATCATGTGTGGCCATTATACAGTATGGAGCATCTTGTGCGGCCATTATACAGTATGGAGCATCGTGTGCGGCCATTATACAGTATGGAGCATCATGTGCGGCCAATATACAGTATGGAGCATCGTGTGTGGCCAATATACAGTATGGAGCATCGTGTGCGGTCATTATACAGTATGGAGCATCATGTGCGGTCATTATACAGTATGGAGCATCATGTGCGGTCATTATACAGTATGGAGCACTGTGTGACCATATTTTTTTGTTTATAATTATTCTTTATGAACAGTGTTATCAGCAGTGCTAAATGGGTGTGGTTGGGACGTGGATATGGGTGTGACTAGTGAATGAGTGTGGTCAGAGGCGTGGCCTAAAATTTGCCTTGTCGCTTGTCCCCCTTTCCCAGCTTCAAAAGTTGGGAGGTATGCACATACCTCACCTATATACTACACACATACATACCTCACCTATATACTACATACCTCACATATACACTACATACATACCTCAACTACATACTACACATACCTCACCTATATACTACACACATACATACCTCACCTATATACTACATACCTCACATATACACTACACACATACCTCACCTATATACTACACACATACATACCTCACCTATATACTACATACCTCACATATACACTACATACATACCTCACCTATACTACATACCTCACATATACAATACATACATACCTCACCTATATACTACACACATACCTCACCTATATACTACACACATACATACCTCACCTATATACTACATACCTCACATATACACTACATACATACCTCACCTATATACTACACACATACCTCACCTATATACTACATACCTCACATATACACTACACACATACCTCACCTATATACTACATACCTCACATATACACTACATACATACCTCACCTATATACTACACACATACCTCACCTATATACTACATACCTCACATATACACTACATACATACCTCACCTATATACTACACACATACATACCTCACCTATATACTACACACATACATACCTCACCTATATACTACATACCTCACATATACACTACATACATACCTCACTTATATACTACACACATACCTCACCTATATACTACACACATACATACCTCACCTATATACTACACACATACATACCTCACCTATATACTACATACCTCACATATACACTACATACATACCTCACCTATATACTACACACATACCTCACCTATATACTACACACATACATACCTCACCTATATACTACATACCTCACATATACACTACATACATACCTCACCTATATACTACACACATACCTCACCTATATAATACACACATACATACCTCACCTATATACTACATACCTCACATATACACTACATACATACCTCACCTATATACTACACACATACCTCACCTATATACTACATACCTCACATATACACTACATACATACCTCACCTATATACTACACACATACCTCACCTATATACTACACACATACATACCTCACCTATATACTACATACCTCACATATACACTACATACATACCTCACATATACACTACACACATACCTCACCTATATACTACATACCTCACATATACACTACATACATACCTCACCTATATACTACACACATACCTCACCTATATACTACACACATACATACCTCACCTATATACTACATACCTCACATATACACTACACACATACATACCTCACCTATATACTACATACCTCACATATACACTACACACATACATACCTCACCTATATACTACACACATACATACCTCACCTATATACTACACACATACCTCACCTATATACTACACACATACCTCACCTATATACTACACATACATACCTCACCTATATACTACATACCTCACATATACACTACACACATACCTCACCTATATACTACACACATACCTCACCTATATACTACACACATACATACCTCACCTATATACTACATACCTCACATATACACTACACACACCTCACCTATATACACTACACACATACATACCTCACCTATATACTACATACCTCACATATACACTACATACATACCTCACCTATATACTACACACATACCTCACCTATATACTACATACCTCACATATACACTACATACATACCTCACCTATATACTACACACATACCTCACCTATATACTACATACCTCACATATACACTACATACATACCTCACATATACACTACACACATACATACCTCACCTATATACTACATACCTCACATATACACTACACACATACATACCTCACCTATATACAAAGATTCAAAGATTCAAGATTCAAGATTCAAAGAAGCTTTATTGGCAGGACCAAATACACATCAGTTTTGCCAAAGCAAGTGTATAGAGGCAATAGGGATAGGGACTGAGGGGATGTTGGGTAGGAGCTGTGGGGGGATACCTATATACTACATACCTCACCTATATACTACACACATACATACCTCACCTATATACTACACACATACCTCACCTATATACTACACACATACCTCACCTATATACTACACACATACCTCACCTATATACTACATACCTCACATATACACTACACACATACCTCACCTATATACTACACACATACATACCTCACCTATATACTACATACCTCACATATACACTACACACATACCTCACCTATATACTACACACATATATACCTCACCTATACTACATACCTCACATATACAATACATACATACCTCACCTATATACTACACACATACCTCACCTATATACTACACACATACATACCTCACCTATATACTACATACCTCACATATACACTACATACATACCTCACCTATATACTACACACATACCTCACCTATATACTACACACATACCTCACCTATATACTACATACCTCACATATACACTACACACATACCTCACCTATATACTACACACATACATACCTCACCTATATACTACATACCTCACATATACACTACATACATACCTCACCTATACTACATACCTCACATATACAATACATACATACATACCTCACCTATATACTACACACATACCTCACCTATATACTACACACATACATACCTCACCTATATACTACATACCTCACATATACACTACATACATACCTCACCTATATACTACACACATACCTCACCTATATACTACACACATACCTCACCTATATACTACATACCTCACATATACACTACACACATACCTCACCTATATACTACACACATACATACCTCACCTATATACTACATACCTCACATATACACTACATACATACCTCACCTATATACTACACACATACCTCACCTATATACTACATACCTCACATATACACTACACACATACCTCACCTATATACTACATACCTCACATATACACTACATACATACCTCACCTATATACTACACACATACCTCACCACATACATACCTCACCTATATACTACACACATACATACCTCACCTATATACTACACACATACATAGATAGAGAGTGTACCATTCCTAGGAGTAAGAAGCACTGAGCATGAGCTCCTGAATTTCCATCACTTTATACCTTGTAATGAGTCAACTGTAAGACAAAACCTGGAAAAACTCAACTCCGTGGAACATAAAAGTGATCTGGACTGAACTGGACTTTACATTTTATGAAAAAAGGAAGAATTGGAGGATTTAAATGACAAAACAAGAATCTCCTGGAGGATACAGACTGGAAGCAGCCGACATCATACATCTGACATCCTGATACCTGGACCTATAGAAGGTAGGAGAATTCTTTAAAGGGAACCTGTCACCCCGAAAATCGGGGGTGAGGTAATCCCACCGGCATCAGGGGCTTATCTGCAGCATTCTATAATGCTGTAGATAAGCCCCCGATGTTACCTGAAAAAGGAGAAAAAGACGTTAGATTATACTCACCCAGGGGCGGTCCCGCTGCTGGTCTGGTCAGATGGGCGTCTCCGGTCCGCTGCGTCGCCTCCCATCTTCTTTCCATGACGTCCTCTTCTGATCTTCAGCCACGGCTCCGGCGCAGGCGTACTTTGCTCTGCCCTGTTGAGGGCAGAGGATAGTACAGCAGTGCGCAGGCGCCGGAAAGGTCAGAGGCTCGGCGCCTGCGCACTGCAGTACTTTGTCTGCCCTCAACAGGGCAGAGCAAAGTACGCCTGCGCCGGAGCCGTGGCCGAAGATCAGAAGAGGACGTCATGGAAAGAAGATAGGAGGCGCCGCAGCGGACCGGAGACGCCCATCTGACCAGACCAGCAGCGGGACCGCCCCTGGGTGAGTATAATCTAACGTCTTTTTCTCCTTTTTCAGGTAACATCGGGGGCTTATCTACAGCATTATAGAATGCTGCAGATAAGCCCCTGATGCCGGTGGGATTACCTCACCCGCGATTTTCGGGGTGACAGGTTCCCTTTAACTACAACACAACCTATAGACTTGCTACAAATTAATCTTCTTAGAAACAAGGATTATAATTAACATATAACTACAAAATGGAAAACACAAATTTAGTACAAGTAAATGAACAAAGCCCAGAGCCAGAGACACAGGAATGCTGTGGGCCAGATCTGGAGATAACACAGGGGGGCAATAAATCCAAGATGGACTACGTTAGAAAGAATCCAGAGACTCTTTATGCAGATTTCACAAAAAAAAGAAGAAAAACCAATGTATTATTCTATACAGACCAACCCTCAGCTTGGCACACTGCGCTGTGCAAACGATATAAACATGTAACTAAATCCAACGATAAAGGTGTCCAGCAGATCAAAATTACCAGCCAAGCAGATGAGGACACCAATGCGCTCACCATACTCCTATACAAAAATGGCACAGTCATGGCGCAGGGGACGGAGGAGATTCTGCAGCAATTTGAAAATTGTTTCTCTGATATCAAAGAGCAGGCACAAACCTATAAAGGACTACAAGCCCCAGCAGCTACCTCTAATGCTCACATAGGGATTCCCAGACAGAGCTGCCTAACCCCCGACACTTCACACCTCTCGCCTGATAACATCAGAGACTTCTTATCTCAACTAGAAAGAGACTTGGGGTACCGTCACACAGTGCAATTTTCATCGCTACGACGGTACGATCCGTGACGCTCCAGCGTCGTAACAATATCGCTCCAGCGTCGTAGACTGCTGTCACACTTTGCAATCTACGACGCTGGAGCGATAATTTCATGACGTATGTGCGATGTAGAAGCCGTTGGTTACTATGCGCACATCGTATACGATATATGTTACACCATGCAATCATGCCGCCACAGCGGGACACTAGACGACGAAAGAAAGTTTCAAACGATCTGCTACGACGTACGATTCTCAGCGGGGTCCCTGATCGCAGGAGCGTGTCAGACATTGCGATATCGCTCGAACGTCACAGATATATCGCTCGAACGTCACGAATCGTGCCGTCGTAGCGATCAAAATTTCACTGTGTGACGGTACCCTAAGTCCAACTGAAATTTGAATGTGAAACAAACTCACAAAGCAATGCAAATTACCAAGCAGCAAATGACACAGCCACACAGAAAATAAGGGAGGAAATATGTGAAATGAAATGTAAATACAAGGCAGCACTACAGGAAATGGGGGAGCTGAAAAAAGACAATGATCAACTCCGAAAGGAGATTAGAGAATTAAAAGCCCATAGCCCTGGTCATCTGAACCAGCAGGGGGCAACGAAAACAAGCCAGAGAGCAGACAATATGGCCAGCACTGAACCCCATCAGCAGCACCGTAGCCCACCCAAAACATCACAAAGTCCTGATACTGTCCTAATAATGGACTCAAATCCTGAAACCAGAGAGATGGAAGAGAGAACAGAACCAGCCACCAGCAAAGCCAGCACCACAGACCCCCATCAGCAGCACCTTAGCCCACCCAAGACATCGCAAAGTCCTGATACTGTCCTAATAATGGACTCAAATCCTGAAACCACAGAGATGGATGAGAGAAGAGAACCAGCCACCAGCAAAGCCAGCATCACAGACCCCCATCAGCAGCACCGTAGCCCACCCAAGACATCGCAAAGTCCCGATATTGTCCTAATAATGGACTCAAATGGGAAGTACCTAAATACACAGCGGCTATTCCCAGGAAAACAGGTCCGTACAATCCGCTGTGCAAGTATTGAACAGGTGACAGAGGTCATCAGTAGACCACGGTTTACCAACCCAAAGCACATTATTATACACACGGGTACAAACAATCGGCCAGACCAGCAGATCGCAGAACAACTGATCAACCTGGCAAAGATGACAAACCTAAAATTCCCGGACAGTAAAATCATTCTGTCATCGCTGCTTCCAAGAAAGGACATACCCAGGCAAACCACCCAAGCCATCAATGCAGAACTGACTGAAAAGATCAAGACTGTGCCAAACGTGACCCTGGCACAACACCTCTCCATAAACAACAGTCACCTGCACGATGATAAACACCTCAACAAACAAGGGGTCAGCCTCCTGGCCAAAGAGCTGAAGGACATCGTGCTAAACAGAGACCCCGGGCCTGGATTCAACAGTGGCCATAATCACACTGAAAGACCCCCGAGAACGATAAAGCAGAAAACCCCAAGGCTACCTCCTGAAGCTGGAAACAAAGCTCTTCACCCAGTGTCAGACCATCGGAGGTGGAGACCTCCACCGAGGAGACCACCAAGCCCACACAGATACATGCAGAGCAGAGATAGGGATGAGATAATAAACCTGCTCAATGAACTGCGCAGAATAATAATGTGATTGGATGGAACCAAGCACCGCTATAAAACGGTCAGAAATCCAGTTTGTCCCACACAGCCATACTCATTACAAGGTATATACACACAAACCACACAGAAGAATGTCTTCACTTACAATCAGCAGCTGGAATATCCAGGGTCTCAACACCTCAACCTTTGGATCTAAAACAAAGGACCCTGATTTTATACAAAGTATGAAAAATATAGACATTCAGATCCTCCTGGAAACATAGACCAGAGCCGAAAACGAATCCCTGGTGCCTATTGGATACAAGGAATTCTTGGTCCATGCCCAGAAAAATAAAAACATCAAACAGGGCCGGGGCTCAGGAGGAGTAGCGATCTGGTATAAAGAGGAGCTCCACCAGTACATCAAACCGGTGAAGAAAGGAGACAGCCACATATGGATCAGAATCAGCAGCTCCATCCTCACCTGTCAGTCTGATGTCCACCTCTGTGCCACCTATATACCACCGCCAGAGTCCCCCTACTTCAATCCAGACTGCTTCGAGATCTTACAAAGAGAAGCCGCCCATTATCAGGCCCTGGGCAAAGTTCTCATCTTTGGAGACCTCAATGCAAGAACAGGGAGAGAGAGAGACTTCCTGACCACGGATGGAAACATCTACATACTTGGAGCAGAGAATGACGGCCAAGACCCTGTACACACTGAGAGAAACAGCTATGACAGTACAGTCAACAAAAGTGGCAGAAAGCTCCTGAACGTATGTAAAAGTTTAGGACTTCATATCCTTAATGGACGAAGCAAGGGTGACTCCTTAGGAAGGTATACACTAAACTCCCATGTAGGGAGGAGTGTAGTTGATTACGCCATTACAGACCTGAACCTGGCAGATGTCAGCGCCTTCATAGTCACCCCACAAACGCACCTGTCAGACCACAGCCAACTTCTTCTGTACATGAAATCTACAGAGAAACCATCCACTCAGAAGCCACAGCAGAGCGGCCTCTTCACCCGGCCTCCATCCTATAAATGGTCCAAAATGTCGGCACTAAGATATAAAGAAGCTTCCAGCAGACCTGAAATACAGCAGATGCTCCACCACTTCTACAACCTTGAGTACATGCCAAACCCAGAGGGAGTGAGCCAAGCAGCAAAGGACCTCAACAATATATTCTACGCAATGGCCAGACTGTCCGACCTTAAAAAAGTCGACTACAAGAGACCAAAAGAAACACAGGTCAATGGCTGGTTTGACAGAGAATGTAAAGCTGTACGGAAGACCCTGAGAACAGCCTCCAACAAGAAACACAGAGACCCCAACCACCTGGGTCTGAGGGAAGCCTATGACTCCATACAAAAGCAGTACAAAACCATCCTCAGGAGGAAGAAGCAGAGTTACATCTCTACCAAGCTCAATCAACTCCAAGACGCCCTCCAAGACAACTCCTTCTGGGATCTATGGAACCACATGGGCACCAAAGACAAGAAAAACAACAACCATATCCAAAATGGCAACCTCTGGCTCCAATACTTCAGAGACCTCTATAAAGACATTCCAAAGGAAGGACTAAGCCAAGAACAGGAAAACATAATGGCGAAACTAAAAGCAATGGAGGAAAAAATCAAAAACTTCCAAAACCCGGTGGATACACCTATAACACTACAGGAAGTAACCGAGAGACTCTCCTCCATAAGATGTAGAAAAGCCGGTGGCCTGGATGGAATCCTACCAGAAATGCTGAAGTACAGCCCACCAGAAATACAGGCTGCAATGGTTAAACTCTTCAATACTGTACTGAGTGCCGGCTACTTCCCTCGTACCTGGAACCAAGGCCTCATCACACCCATCCACAAGAGTGGGGACAGGTATGACCCAGCCAACTACAGAGGCATATGCGTCAGCAGCAACCTGGGAAAACTGTTCAACAGTATCCTGAACAAGAGGATCCTCACCTTCCTCACCGAGCACAACGTCCTCAGCAAGAGCCAAGCAGGGTTCATGCCGAACCACCGCACCACTGACCACATCTATACTCTGCACAGCCTCATTCAGAGACACGTCTACAATACAAAGAATGGGAAGATATACGCCTGCTTTGTGGACTTTAAAAAGGCCTTTGATTCAGTGTGGCACCCGGGCTTATTCCTGAAACTGCTGGAGAGTGGAATAGGAGGAAAGACCTACGATGTCATCAAAAGCTCCTACACCGAGAACAGCTGCAGCGTGAGTGTGAGCGGCAAAAGAACGGCTTTTTTCCAGCAGAGCCGTGGAGTAAGACAAGGCTGTAGCCTAAGCCCAACGCTCTTCAACATCTACATCAACGAGCTGGCTACCGCCCTGGAATCCTCCTCAGCACCAGGTCTCACCCTCCACGACGCCCAGGTGAAATTCCTGCTGTATGCAGATGACCTGCTGCTGCTGTCACCAACCGAGAAAGGCCTCCAGGACAACCTGAAAATCCTAGAGAAATTCAGCTCCACCTGGGCCCTACCGGTCAACCTAAAGAAAACCAACACCATCAACACTAAAGAAAACCGCGCGCCAAATTTTTGCCTGTAGGACATTATTGCAAGAGAGCTTGGCTGAGTAGATTACACAAGAAGGAAAACACACAGCAAGTCAGCAGGATCTAGGAGCAACATGGCAGATGTGACAACCTACATGGTGAGCTGCAGCATGTGCTACATGTTCACAGATCGACCAGAAGAAGAATCCAATTTCACCTGTCAGAAGTGTAGACTAGTGGCCCTTTTAGAAGAAAAGGTGCGGGGTCTGGAAGAAAGAATAGCAACTTTGAAACTCATCAAAGAGAATGAAGACTTTCTAGACAGAACAGAAGCATCTCTACTGGTCACAGAAGGTGCAAAAAGTGTCAGAGAACCTCCAAAAGCAGATGAGTGGAAGCATGTGACCAAAAGAAGCAAGAAGACCATGGAGAAATCACCAACCACACAACTGAAGAACCGATATCAAATCTTTGTAGAGGATGAAGATGGCACACCTAAGAATGAAGCAATACCAGCAAGCAAAAAAGAAAAGGGCACACAGCAACAAGTGACAGCAAAAAGTACAGCCAAGAAGCAACGAAGAGTGGTGGTGGTGGGAGACTCACTACTGAGAGGCACCGAAGCAGCCATCTGCAGACCGGACATAACTGCAAGAGAAGTATGCTGCCTTCCAGGTGCGATGATCAAGGATGTGACCGATAGGATACCAAAGCTCTTCAGCTCCAAGGACGTCCACCCATTTCTTCTGATACATGTTGGCACCAATGACACGGCAAGGAAGGACCTACCGACAATCTGCAAGGACTTTGAAGAGTTGGGGAAGAAAGTAAAGGAACTGGATGCACAGGTAGTTTTTTCTTCTATCCTTCCAGTAGACGGGCATGGCACCAGGAGATGGAACAGGATCCTTGATGCAAACAACTGGCTAAGACGATGGTGCAGACAACAAGGATTTGGATTCCTGGACCACGGTGTGAATTACTGGTATGATGGACTCCTCGCCAGAGACGGACTACACCTCAACAAACCTGGGAAACACACATTCGCCAGAAGACTCGCTACACTCATCAGGAGGGCGTTAAACTAGAAGAAGAGGGGACGGGAAGAAAAACATTAGACTCGAACAAAGACGACCCAGGAAAACATACTCAGAAGGGAGGTAAGAACATTTCTAAAACAATCCACAGTGAGGAGATTGGAACAAAACAAAATCCTCTAAACTGCATGCTCGCAAACGCCAGAAGCCTGACAAACAAGATGGAAGAACTAGAAGCAGAAATATCTACAGGTAACTTTGACATAGTGGGAATAACCGAGACATGGTTAGATGAAAGCTATGACTGGGCAGTTAACTTACAGGGTTACAGTCTGTTTAGAAAGGATCGTAAAAATCGGAGAGGAGGAGGGGTTTGTCTCTATGTAAAGTCTTGTCTAAAGTCCACTTTAAGGGAGGATATTAGCGAAGGGAATGAGGATGTCGAGTCCATATGGGTTGAAATTCATGGAGGGAAAAATGGTAACAAAATTCTCATTGGGGTCTGTTACAAACCCCCAAATATAACAGAAAGCATGGAAAGTCTACTTCTAAAGCAGATAGATGAAGCTGCAACCCATAATGAGGTCCTGGTTATGGGGGACTTTAACTACCCGGATATTAACTGGGAAACAGAAACCTGTGAAACCCATAAAGGCAACAGGTTTCTGCTAATAACCAAGAAAAATTATCTTTCACAATTGGTGCAGAATCCAACCAGAGGAGCAGCACTTTTAGACCTAATACTATCTAATAGACCTGACAGAATAACAAATCTGCAGGTGGTTGGGCATTTAGGAAATAGCGACCACAATATTGTGCAGTTTCACCTGTCTTTCACTAGGGGGACTTGTCAGGGAGTCACAAAAACATTGAACTTTAGGAAGGCAAAGTTTGAACAGCTTAGAGATGCCCTTAATCTGGTAGACTGGGACAATATCCTCAGAAATGAGAATACAGATAATAAATGGGAAATGTTTAAGAACATCCTAAATAGGCAGTGTAAGCGGTTTATACCTTGTGGGAATAAAAGGACTAGAAATAGGAAAAACCCAATGTGGCTAAACAAAGAAGTAAGACAGGCAATTAACAGTAAAAAGAAAGCATTTGCACTACTAAAGCAGGATGGCACCATTGAAGCTCTAAAAAACTATAGGGAGAAAAATACTTTATCTAAAAAACTAATTAAAGCTGCCAAAAAGGAAACAGAGAAGCACATTGCTAAGGAGAGTAAAACTAATCCCAAACTGTTCTTCAACTATATCAATAGTAAAAGAATAAAAACTGAAAATGTAGGCCCCTTAAAAAATAGTGAGGAAAGAATGGTTGTAGATGACGAGGAAAAAGCTAACATATTAAACACCTTCTTCTCCACGGTATTCACGGTGGAAAATGAAATGCTAGGTGAAATCCCAAGAAACAATGAAAACCCTATATTAAGGGTCACCAATCTAACCCAAGAAGAGGTGCGAAACCGGCTAAATAAGATTAAAATAGATAAATCTCCGGGTCCGGATGGCATACACCCACGAGTACTAAGAGAACTAAGTAATGTAATAGATAAACCATTATTTCTTATTTTTAGTGACTCTATAGCGACAGGGTCTGTTCCGCAGGACTGGCGCATAGCAAATGTGGTGCCAATATTCAAAAAGGGCTCTAAAAGTGAACCTGGAAATTATAGGCCAGTAAGTCTAACCTCTATTGTTGGTAAAATATTTGAAGGGTTTCTGAGGGATGTTATTCTGGATTATCTCAATGAGAATAACTGTTTAACTCCATATCAGCATGGGTTTATGAGAAATCGCTCCTGTCAAACCAATCTAATCAGTTTTTATGAAGAGGTAAGCCATAGGCTGGACCACGGTGAGTCATTGGACGTGGTATATCTCGATTTTTCCAAAGCGTTTGATACCGTGCCGCACAAGAGGTTGGTACACAAAATGAGAATGCTTGGTCTGGGGGAAAATGTGTGTAAATGGGTTAGTAACTGGCTTAGTGATAGAAAGCAGAGGGTGGTTATAAATGGTATAGTCTCTAACTGGGTCGCTGTGACCAGTGGGGTACCGCAGGGGTCAGTATTGGGACCTGTTCTCTTCAACATATTCATTAATGATCTGGTAGAAGGTTTACACAGTAAAATATCGATATTTGCAGATGATACAAAACTATGTAAAGCAGTTAATACAAGAGAAGATAGTATTCTGCTACAGATGGATCTGGATAAGTTGGAAACTTGGGCTGAAAGGTGGCAGATGAGGTTTAACAATGATAAATGTAAGGTTATACACATGGGAAAAGGGAATCAATATCACCATTACACACTGAACGGGAAACCACTGGGTAAATCTGACAGGGAGAAGGACTTGGGGATCCTAGTTAATGATAAACTTACCTGGAGCAGCCAGTGCCAGGCAGCAGCTGCCAAGGCAAACAGGATCATGGGGTGCATTAAAAGAGGTCTGGATACACATGATGAGAGCATTATACTGCCTCTGTACAAATCCCTAGTTAGACCGCACATGGAGTACTGTGTCCAGTTTTGGGCACCGGTGCTCAGGAAGGATATAATGGAACTAGAGAGAGTACAAAGGAGGGCAACAAAATTAATAAAGGGGATGGGAGAACTACAATACCCAGATAGATTAGCGAAATTAGGATTATTTAGTCTAGAAAAAAGACGACTGAGGGGCGATCTAATAACCATGTATAAGTATATAAGGGGACAATACAAATATCTCGCTGAGGATCTGTTTATACCAAGGAAGGTGACGGGCACAAGGGGGCATTCTTTGCGTCTGGAGGAGAGAAGGTTTTTCCACCAACATAGAAGAGGATTCTTTACTGTTAGGGCAGTGAGAATCTGGAATTGCTTGCCTGAGGAGGTGGTGATGGCGAACTCAGTCGAGGGGTTCAAGAGAGGCCTGGATGTCTTCCTGGAGCAGAACAATATTGTATCATACAATTATTAGGTTCTGTAGAAGGACGTAGATCTGGGTATTTATTATGATGGAATATAGGCTGAACTGGATGGACAAATGTCTTTTTTCGGCCTTACTAACTATGTTACTATGTTACTATGTGTTCCAGAGGAGAAAGAGAAGATCAGACCAACACCCATCATTTATCCTCAACAACTGCGACCTCACAGGAACGGACAAATATACCTACCTGGGCCTAGAGATTCACCGGTCAGGGAACTTCAAACAAGCCATAGAGACCCTGAAAGACAAGGCCTGCAAAACCTTCTATGCCATCCGAAGGAAACTCTACCATCTGAAGCCACCAGTGAGGGTCTGGCTAAAAATCTTCGACTCCATCATCGCCCCAATCCTCCTGTATGGCAGCGAAGTCTGGGGTCCTCACACCTACCCAGACTGGTCAAAGTGGGATTCCAGTCCAACAGAAATATTCCACCTGGAATTCTGCAAGCACCTTCTCCAGGTCCATCGGAGCACCTCCAACAGTGCTTGTCGGGCCGAGCTGGGCAGATTCCCTCTACACCTAACAGTTCTAAAGAGGGCGCTGTCATTCCGGGCTCACCTGCATAGGAGCAATCCAAGCTCCCATCACCATAAAGCCCTGATACATGAAGGTGAAACAGAAAAACCAGAACCCCCGGAACAGCCCAGCCAAACCCAACCGGAGCAGAACACCAATCACAACAACCTGACAAAAGCAGGAATTAGGAAGATGGCAGATGAAGGCCAGGAGAGGTATGTCAGTGACTGGAAGAATGATATCATCAGCTCACAGAAACTGACCATGTACCGGAGCCTACAGAGAGACTACAGACTGGCCCCATATCTGGAGAAACTCCCGGACCCCAGAGACCGCCAGATCCTGAGCCGATATAGACTCAGCGCCCACAGTCTGGCCATCGAATGTGGCCGACACAGGCAGAGCTACAAGCCCAGGGAGGAAAGACTGTGCCAACACTGTGACCAGGAGGCCATAGAGGACGAAACCCACTTCCTGCTACACTGCTCCAAATACTCAGCAGTGAGGGACACTCACTTCAGGAGACTCTCACATCTCTTCCCAGACTTCATCACCATGAAGGAGGAAGAGAAAACATATATCCTGCTGGGAGAAGAAGAGAGAGCAGTGGAGATAGCAGCGCGGTATGTGAGCGAATGTCATAGACTGCGAGAAAGAGAACTATGATGCCATGGACTATAGCCCCCAACCTGGACCTGCCCCATCCACCTCCCCTATGCCATGGACTATAGCCCCCACAATGGACCTGCCCCATCCACCTCCCCTATGCCATGGATTATAGCCCCCACCCTAGATCTGCCCCATCCACCTCCCCTACAGCTCCTACCCAACATCCCCACAGTCCCTATCCCTATTGCCTCTATACACTTGCTTTGGCAAAACTGATGTGTATTTGGTCCTGCCAATAAAGCTTCTTTGAATCTTGAATCTACATACCTCACCTATATACTACATACCTCACATATACACTACATACATACCTCACCTATATACTACACACATACATACCTCACCTATATACTACACACATACATACCTCACCTATATACTACACACATACCTCACCTATATACTACACACATACATACCTCACCTATATACTACACACATACATACCTCACCTATATACTACACACATACATACCTCACCTATATACTACATACCTCACATATACACTACATACATACCTCACCTATATACTACACACATACCTCACCTATATACTACACACATACCTCACCTATATACTACATACCTCACATATACACTACACACATACCTCACCTATATACTACACACATACATACCTCACCTATATACTACATACCTCACATATACACTACATACATACCTCACCTATACTACATACCTCACATATACAATACATACATACCTCACCTATATACTACACACATACCTCACCTATATACTACATACCTCACATATACACTACATACATACCTCACCTATATACTACACACATACCTCACCTATATACTACATACCTCACATATACACTACACACATACCTCACCTATATACTACATACCTCACATATACACTACATACATACCTCACCTATATACTACACACATACCTCACCTATATACTACATACCTCACATATACACTACATACATACCTCACCTATATACTACACACATACATACCTCACCTATATACTACACACACACATACCTCACCTATATACTACATACCTCACATATACACTACATACATACCTCACCTATATACTACACACATACCTCACCTATATACTACACACATACATACCTCACCTATATACTACATACCTCACATATACACTACATACATACCTCACCTATATACTACACACATACCTCACCTATATAATACACACATACATACCTCACCTATATACTACATACCTCACATATACACTACATACATACCTCACCTATATACTACACACATACCTCACCTATATACTACACACATACATACCTCACCTATATACTACATACCTCACATATACACTACACACATACCTCACCTATATACTACATACCTCACATATACACTACATACATACCTCACCTATATACTACACACATACATACCTCACCTATATACTACATACCTCACATATACACTACACACATACATACCTCACCTATATACTACATACCTCACCTATATACTACACACATACATACCTCACCTATATACTACACACATACCTCACCTATATACTACACATACATACCTCACCTATATACTACATACCTCACATATACACTACACACATACCTCACCTATATACTACACACATACCTCACCTATATACTACACACATACATACCTCACCTATATACTACATACCTCACATATACACTACATACATACCTCACCTATATACTACACACATACCTCACCTATATACTACATACCTCACATATACACTACACACACCTCACCTATATACACTACACACATACATACCTCACCTATATACTACATACCTCACATATACACTACATACATACCTCACCTATATACTACACACATACCTCACCTATATACTACATACCTCACATATACACTACATACATACCTCACATATACACTACACACATACATACCTCACCTATATACTACATACCTCACATATACACTACACACATACATACCTCACCTATATACTACATACCTCACCTATATACTACACACATACATACCTCACCTATATACTACATACCTCACATATACACTACATACATACCTCACCTATATACTACACACATACCTCACCTATATACTACACACATACCTCACCTATATACTACACACATACCTCACCTATATACTACATACCTCACATATACACTACACACATACCTCACCTATATACTACACACATACCTCACCTATATACTACACACATACATACCTCACCTATATACTACATACCTCACATATACACTACACACATACCTCACCTATATACTACACACATACATACCTCACCTACATACTACATACCTCACATATACACTACATACATACCTCACCTATATACTACATACCTCACATATACACTACATACATACCTCACCTATATACTACACACATACCTCACCTATATACTACATACCTCACATATACACTACATACATACCTCATCTATATACTACACACATACATACCTCACCTATATACTACATACCTCACAGATACACTACATACATACCTCACCTATATACTACACACATACCTCACCTATATACTACATACCTCACATATACACTACACACATACATACCTCACCTACATACTACATACCTCACATATACACTACATACATACCTCACCTATATACTACATACCTCACATATACACTACATACATACCTCACCTATATACTACACACATACCTCACCTATATACTACATACCTCACATATACACTACACACATACCTCACCTATATACTACACACATACATACCTCACCTATATACTACATACCTCCCTCACCTATATACTACACACATACCTCACATATACACTACATACATACCTCACCTATACACTACACACATACCTCACCTATACACTACACACATACCTCACCTATATACTACACACATACCTCACCTATATACTACACACATACATACCTCACCTATATACTACACACATACATACCTCACCTATATACTACATACCTCACATATACACTACACACATACATACCTCACCTATATACTACATACCTCACATATACACTACATACATACCTCACCTATATACTACATACCTCACATATACACTACATACCTCACATATACACTACATACATACCTCACCTATATACTACACACATACCTCACCTATATACTACATACCTCACATATACACTACATACATACCTCACCTATATACTACACACATACATACCTCACCTATATACTACATACCTCACATATACACTACATACATACCTCACCTATATACTACACACATACCTCACCTATATACTACATACCTCACATATACACTACATACATACCTCACCTATATACTACACACATACATACCTCACCTATATACTACATACCTCACATATACACTACACACATACATACCTCACCTATATACTACATACCTCACCTATATACTACATACCTCACATATACACTACATACATACCTCACCTATATACTACACACATACCTCACCTATATACTACATACCTCACATATACACTACACACATACCTCACCTATATACTACACATACATACCTCACCTATATACTACATACCTCCCTCACCTATATACTACACACATACCTCACCTATATACTACATACCTCCCTCACCTATATACTACACACATACCTCACCTATATACTACACACATACCTCACCTATATACTACACACATACCTCACATATACACTACATACATACCTCACCTATATACTACATACCTCACATATACACTACATACATACCTCACCTATATACTACATACCTCACATATACACTACATACATACCTCACCTATATACTACACACATACCTCACCTATATACTACATACCTCACATATACACTACATACATACCTCACCTATATACTACACACATACCTCACATATACACTACATACATACCTCACCTATATACTACACACATACCTCACCTATATACTACACACATACCTCACCTATATACTACATACCTCACATATACACTACATACATACCTCACCTATATACTACACACATACCTCACCTATATACTACATACCTCACATATACACTACACACATCTCATATACACTACACACATACACTACACACATACCTCACCTATATACTACACACATACCTCACCTATATACTACACACACACATATACAATACATACATACCTCACCTATATACTACATACATACCTCACCTATATACTACACACATACCTCACCTATATACTACACACATACATACCTCACCTATATACTACATACCTCACATATACACTACACACATCTCATATACACTACACACATACACTACACACATACCTCACCTATATACTACATACATACCTCACCTATATACTACACACATACATACCTCACCTATATACTACACACATACCTCACCTATATACTACACACACACATATACAATACATACATACCTCACCTATATACTACATACATACCTCACCTATACACTACACACATACCTCACCTATATACTACACACATACATACCTCACCTATATACTACATACCTCACATATACAATACATACATACCTCACCTATATACTACATACATACCTCACCTATATACTACACACATACATACCTCACCTATATACTACATACCTCACATATACACTACACACATACCTCACCTATATACTACACACATACCTCACCTATATACTACATACCTCACATATACACTACACACATACCTCACCTATATACTACATACCTCACATATACACTACATACATACCTCACCTATATACTACACACATACCTCACCTATATACTACATACCTCACATATACACTACACACATCTCATATACACTACACACATACACTACACACATACCTCACCTATATACTACACACATACCTCACCTATATACTACACACACACATATACAATACATACATACCTCACCTATATACTACACACATACATACCTCACCTATATACTACATACCTCACATATACAATACATACATACCTCACCTATATACTACATACATACCTCACCTATATACTACACACATACATACCTCACCTATATACTACATACCTCACATATACACTACACACATACCTCACCTATATACTACACACATACCTCACCTATATACTACATACCTCACATATACACTACATACATACCTCACCTATATACTACACACATACCTCACCTATATACTACATACCTCACATATACACTACACACATCTCATATACACTACACACATACACTACACACATACCTCACCTATATACTACACACATACCTCACCTATATACTACACACACACATATACAATACATACATACCTCACCTATATACTACACACATACCTCACCTATATACTACACACATACATACCTCACCTATATACTACATACCTCACATATACACTACACACATCTCATATACACTACACACATACACTACACACATACCTCACCTATATACTACATACATACCTCACCTATATACTACACACATACATACCTCACCTATATACTACACACATACCTCACCTATATACTACACACACATATACAATACATACATACCTCACCTATATACTACATACATACCTCACCTATACACTACACACATACCTCACCTATATACTACACACATACATACCTCACCTATATACTACATACCTCACATATACAATACATACATACCTCACCTATATACTACACACATACCTCACCTATATACTACACACACATATACAATACATACATACCTCACCTATATACTACATACATACCTCACCTATACACTACACACATACCTCACCTATATACTACACACATACATACCTCACCTATATACTACATACCTCACATATACAATACATACATACCTCACCTATATACTACATACATACCTCACCTATATACTACACACATACATACCTCACCTATATACTACATACCTCACATATACACTACACACATCTCATATACACTACACACATACACTACACACATACCTCACATATACACTGCATAGATACACATGATTTAACACATAGAGTGCATCCATGCACTGCCCGGTCCGCACTGACCTGCTGCTCCGCGTTGCGGACCTTCACTACCCGGGCCTGGTACCGGTCATTGCTGGCTTTGTTGTACTCGTACAGGGCGAAATCCAGAGCTTGCTGCACTGCTGGAGAGTCAACATCCACTTTTTTCCGAGCACCTAATAACCTGTCTGCCTGTGTGACAACAGACAAGCAGAAGAGCAACGCCGCCACTACACATAACCGCGCCATTGTTAGCAGGGGAGCACCAGAGACTTGTTTCCACAAGGTGGGAGTCTCTCGCTACAGTACGGCCGCCATGTTTATTGTGGGCGCTTATTGGGCTGGGGATGCTTGGGATAACTGGTGACCACGGCTTTACATCTGTGATACGTCTTTCTGACTTAGCTAGTATCTGTCCTAGCGGTAGTTTATGGCGAACAGTTATCTTCAGTTAAAAACCCAGACTTTGCCCAAAGTAAAGATGGCGTGCCAAGAACAACCCGTGGTCACATGACTCGTCATGTAAACAGCTAGCAGCGCGGCCATGTTTGTCACCTAGGGTCAGACAGTGCGGCCGGAAGCCGCTAGATTAACCCTTCACAGCTGGGACAGTTTAGGGGGGGGGGGAGGTTTGTCGATTATTAACCCCTATGACAGCCACGTGTGCGGCCCGAGCTGTCACGTAAATGGCGCTGATTAGTTTACCATATAATGTTTAGAAAATGACAAGAAAAGCAGCTTTGCCGTTATTCCCGGATCGCTTTCATCGCGTCCACAATGACATCATAGCTTTATGCTGCAGGAGAATATGATAATGAATGAGACCAAATGTATTGTTATGTGATATCTGGAGAACAATGTGTTTATTTTTTGTTTATTAATGGGGCTGATTAAATCTGCTATTGTGTAGCATCCCCCATTAAAAATGTCCCGTCACCGTCACCAGGACTCAAGTTGCCAGGTTTTGAATTTATTTTTATTCCCGATGCTCTCATATTATTCAGATTTTAAAAGATATGGGCTTTTATAGTTAGATCGAATTTTTATGGTCTTTACACAGGGCATGATTCGCAGGGTGATAATACAGATCAGCCTAAAGACCAAGGGTGTAACTAGGTGCCAGGGTTACAAGCGCACCGTGGCCCTGGACACGAGGGGCCCCAAAAGAATTTTGCCCCATATGAAAAGACTTTTACTACTAAAGACGTGTTTCAGTTGGGGGCCCAATTGGAGATTTTGCTTTGGGGTCCATAAGCTTCAAGTTCCACCACTGCTAAAGACACAACCCAATAAAATCCTGTGGACGACATTGAAGACCATGAATATTAGCACCGAAGAAAAAGGCCACATCTCAGGAATAGTGTTGAGCGATACCGTCCGATACTTGAAAGTATCGGTATCGGATAGTATCGGCCGATACCCGAAAAATATCGGATATCGCCGATACCGATATCCGATACCAATACAAGTCAATGGGACATCAAGTATCGGAAGGTATCCTCATGGTTCCCAGGGTCTGAAGGAGAGGAAACTCTCCTTCAGGCCCTGGGATCCATAGGGAGGTGTAAAATAAAGAATTAAAATAAAAAATATTGATATATTTACCTCTCCGGCGGCCCCTGAACTCAGCGCGGGTAACCGGCAGGCTTCTTTGTTCAAAATCAGCGCTTTTAGGACCTGAGAATCACGTCCCGGCTTCTGATTGGTCGCGGGCCGCCCATGTGACCGCCACGCGACCAATCACAAGCCGCGACGTCTTTGAAAGCCATTAACGCGCTCATTTTTAAAAATGAGCGCGTTAATAGCTTGCGGTGACGTCGCGGCTTGTGATTGGTCGCGGCCACGCGACCAATCACAAGCCGCTACGTCTTTGAAAGTCATTAACGCGCTCATTTTTAAAAATGAGCGCGTTAATAGCTTGCGGTGACGTCGCGGCTTGTGATTGGTCGCGTGGCGGTCACATGGGCGGCCCGCGACCAATCAGAAGCC
Source organism: Ranitomeya imitator (assembly GCF_032444005.1). NCBI lineage: Eukaryota > Metazoa > Chordata > Amphibia > Anura > Dendrobatidae > Ranitomeya > Ranitomeya imitator. The sequence goes on along the minus strand of NC_091286.1, from coordinate 321,783,139 downwards.
GGGACGTGATTCTCAGGTCCTAAAAGCGCTGATTTTGAACAACGAAGCCTGCCGGTTACCCGCGCTGAGTCCAGGGGCCGCCGGAGAGGTGAATATATCAATATTTTTTATTTTAATTCTTTATTTTACACATCTCTATGTATCCGATACCCGATACCACAAAAGTATCGGATCTCGGTATCGGAATTCCGATACCGCAAGTATCGGCCGATACCCGATACTTGCGGTATCGGAATGCTCAACACTACTCAGGAACCATATAGCTTCATTTAAAAAAGAAAGAAACTGAATACTTAATGGTGCAGTGGGAATAACACAAGAGCAAGAACTGGACACTTCTGACATGGTCACAGTTTAGCTATTCTGTCAGTAGCTATTCACCCTATATACAGTACAGACCAAAAGTTTGGACACACCTTCTCATTTAAAGATTTTTCTCTGTTTTCATGACTATGAAAATTGTATATTCACACTGAAGGCATCAAAACTATAAATTAACACATGTGGAATTATATACTTAACAGAAAAGTGTGAAACAACGGAAATTATGTCTTATATTCTAGGTTCTTCAAAGTAGCCACCTTTTGCTTTGATGACTGCTTTGCACACTCTTGGCATTCTCTTGATGAGCTTCAAGAGGTAGTCACCGGGAATGGTCTTCCGACAATCTTGAAGGAGCTCCCAGAGATGCTTAGTACTTGTTGGCCCTTTTGCCTTCACTCTGCGGTCCAGCTCACCCCAAACCATCTCGATTGGGTTCAGGTCTGGTGACTGTGGAGGCCAGGTCATCTGGCATAGCACCCCATCACTCTCCTTCTTGGTCAAATAGCCCTTACACAGCCTGGAGGTGTGTTTGGGGTCAATGTCCTGTTGAAAACTAAATGATGGTCCAACTAAACGCAAACCGGATGGAATAGCATGCAGCTGCAAGATGCTGTGGTAGCCATGCTGGTTCAGTATGCCTTCAATTTTGAATAAATCCCCAACAGTGTCACCAGCAAAGCACCCGCACACCATCACACCTCATCCTCCATGCTTCACGGTGGGAACCAGGCATGTAGAGTCCATCAGTTCACCTTTTCTACATCGCACAAAGACACGGTGATTGGAACCAAAGATCTCAAATTTGGACTCATCAGACCAAAGCACAGATTTCCACTGGTCTAATGTCCATTCCTTGTGTTCTTTAGGCCAAACAAGTCTCTTCTGCTTGTTCCCTGTCCTTAGCAGTGGTTTCCTAGCAGCTATTTTACCATGAAGGCCTGCTGCACAAAGTCTCCTCTTAAAGGGAACCTGTCACCCCCAAAATCGAGGGTGAGGTAAGCCCACCGGCATCAGGAGCTTATCTACAGCATTCTGGGCGGTCCCGGTCCGGTCCGATGGGTGTTGCGGTCCGGTCCGGCGCCTCCTATCTTCATCAAATGACCCCCTCTTCTGGTCTTCACGCTGCGGCTCCAGCGCAGGCGTACTTTGTGTGCCCTATTGAGGGCAGAGCAAAGTGCGCAGGCGCCGGGCCTCTCTGACCTTTCCCGGCACCTGCGCACTGCAGTACTTTCCTCTGCCCTCAACAGGGCAGACAAAGTACGCCTGCGACAGAGCTGCAGCGTGAAGACCAGAAGAAGACGTCATTCTATGAAGATGGGAGGCCCAGGACCGGACCGCAATGCCCATCGGATCGGACCGCCTGCCCAGGTGAGTATAATATAACCTCTTTTTCTCATCTTTTAGGATACATCGGGGGCTTATCTACAGCATTCCAGAATGCTGTCGATAAGCCCCTGATGCCGGTGGGCTTAGCTGACCGTCGATTTTGGGGGTGACAGGTTCCCTTTAATAGTTGTAGAGATGTGTCTGCTGCTAGAACTCTGTGTGGCATTGACCTGTCTCTAATCTGAGCTGCTGTTAACCTGCGATTTCTGAGGCTGGTGACTCGGATAAACTTATCCTCAGAAGCAGAGGTGACTCTTGGTCTTCCTTTCCTGGGGCGGTCCTCATGTGAGCCAGTTTCTTTGTAGCGCTTGATGGTTTTTGCCACTGCACTTGGGGACACTTTCAAAGTTTTACCAATTTTTCGGACTGACTGACCTTCATTTCTTAAAGTAATGATGGCCACTCGTTTTTCTTTACTTAACTGCTTTTTTTTTGCCATAATACAAATTCTAACAGTGAATTCAGTAGGACTATCAGCTGTGTATCCACCAGACTTCTGCTCAACACAACTGATGGTCCCAACCCCATTTGTAAGGCAAGAAATCCCACTTATTAAACATGACAGGGCACACCTGTGAAGTGAAAACCATTCCTGGTGACTACCTCTTGAAGCTCATCAAGAGAATGCCAAGAGTGTGCAAAGCAGTCACAAAAGCAAAAGGTGGCTACTTTGAAGAACCTAGAATATAAGACATAATTTCAGTTGTTTCACACTTTTTTGTTAAGTATATCATTCCACATGTGTTAATTATTAGTTTTGATGCCTTCATTGTAAATGTACAATTTTCATAGTCATGAAAATACAGAAAAATGTTTAAATGAGAAGGTGTGTCCAAACTTTTGGTCTGTACTATACATGTAACGCTTTTAAAGACAAGTCCTGCAATACCTTTATATGGCCAGTCTGTTTCATTGTTACTGAGAAATCAGCGATTAAATTGATATGCAAATGAGTCTGAAGATCTGAAGCCTCTGTCACTCCAGCTCTATTCCCGGCCCAGCATGGCCTCCTTCTGCTTGACTGACAGCCTCTATGCTGCAGGACTTCAGGTAAAGAAGCTATCAGTCAATCTGGAGGAGGCAGGTAATAGAGCTGGAGTGACAGGCTTCACGTCTACTATAGATCTTCAGCCTCATTTGCATATCGATTCAAATGCTGGTTAATAAGTAAAATAGAAACAGACTGGTCATGTAAAGTTATTGTTGCACTTGTCTTTGAAAGAGCTACATGCATGTATAAATAATTTCGGGATGAAATCATTCTGACAGATTTCCTTAGGACTCGTTCTCATAGGCGTATAAATCGGACGAGTGCAATCCGATAAAAAAATCGAACTGCACTCTGACTAATGTTATTCAATGATTTTGTGCTGTTCTCATCTTGAATCTGAATTTAAAAAAATTGCAGCAGCATGCTGCTAGTGGCCTCCTATATTGGACGAGACTCGTCAATGCAACTCAAAGGGTGCGCTAAAAAAAATCACGGACCATGCGTGTACCGATTTTGTATCCGATTTTTAACCACACATCTGAAAGGAAACCCTACATTTCATCAGCCAAGAACAGTAAATTCACAGCCTGGACTGTCACAATAGAATAGATAGAATAGATATATAGATATAATAGATAGAAATATGTCAGTGAGATACATAATCAGTGCTTTGTGTGTGTAGTTTACTGTACATATATTTATCTAATTAATAAAAAAACAAAATGAAAAAAATGGCATGGGATCTCCCTTATTTTTAAAGGGAACCTGTCACCCTGTTTTTGCGATATGAGATAAAAAATATCGTTCAATAGGGCCTGAGCTCTGCTTTACAAGAGTGCCTTTATTATCCCCTGATTCCCCACCTTTGCAGAGAAAATACCGTAGTAATCTCATCGTTTTCTGCTGTCAATCACCCCGGTCCGGTCCGATGGGCGTGGCCTAATCACTGTCTCTTCCCCCGCTCCTCGGCGTGTCAGACGTAACTCGATCTGTGAATAGCACAGATCGCACTCATTTTTTGCGCAGTGCATTTGCCGCTAGCGCATGCACAGTATGTATTGCCCAACAGTGGGCAAAGCACACAATACATCATTGAGCATGCGCCGGTTTTTTACTGTAACCTCTGTGCCCCGGAAGTCTCGGTATGCAAATTTGAGACTTTATCATAAGCACGCCCACAGCATTGCATTTGATAGCTGTAACTGACCCTGAGTCACAGCAACCACGCATCAAATCCCTCGCGTGCACGCTGCCCATCCGCTCCCCAGGCATGCGTACTGATTCTGGGTGTATAGCCCCAGCTTCATGTCAGATGGGCGCATGCGCCGGAGCCGCTCTGAGTCAGTGGCCATATGATGTGTGAGCACACCCACTATGCGTGTTACTGTGTCCCCCTTCACTCTGCATTCCAGCGCATGCGCACATATGACATGAATCAATGCACATGCCCGGGGAGCGGGATTTGATACATGGTTGTCATGACTTCGGGCCAGTCACAGCAATCAAATGCAATGCTGTGGGCGTGCCTAATTTCAAAAGTACACTGAATGATCCTTGACTGAAAAGATAAAGTCAGCCCCCGTATGACTGAAAGAAAAGGTGTGTGAGGGAATCTTATAATGATATATCCTAATACTTGGAGCTTTTCTTTGACAAAAACATATTAGTGATGAACATTGCATCACTAACAACACACTGGGACCAGTTTAATACCTAAAAACGAGGTGACAGGTTCCCTTTGACCTAAAAAAAAAGAATGATGTTGGGTCCCCACTATTTTCAATAACCAACAAAGGTTAAGCAGACATCTGCAGGCTGATATTAATAATCTAGGAAGGTCTATGGATATTGGCCCCTTCCCAGCCTAGCCTAAAATGACCAGGCACTCTAAAAATGATGCATCCATTAGATGCACCAATTCTGGTGCTTAGCTTCAGCTCTTCCCGATTGCCCTGGTGTGTTTGGAGATCAGGGCAAAAGTTTTGGTGTTGATGTCAGATGTGTATTGTCCGCTGACATCAAGCCCAAGGGTTTGTAATTGGGAGGTTTCTATCAAACACTACCATTACTAACCCCGTAGTCAAAAGGAAGAAAAGCACACACACACACACAAGTTCTTTATTTGTAAAAAGCAGTCTTCTACAAATTCCTTATTTTACCTATTTATTACCCAGCCTGCAGCTGTCTGCTTAGCCTTTGCTTGTTATTAAAAGTAAGGGGACCCCATGTCATTTTTTTGGGGTCCCCCTTTTTAATAACCAGTAAAGGCTAAGCAGACAGCTGTGAGCTGATATCACTACAAAACCCTAACCATGACATACAAAGCCATCCACAACCTGTCTCCTCCATACATCTGCGACCTCGTCTCCCGGTACTTACCTACACGCAACCTCCGATCCTCACAAGACCTCCTTCTCTACTCCCCTCTTATCTCCTCTTCCCACAATCGTATACAAGATTTCTCTCGTGTATCACCCCTACTCTGGAACCCTCTACCACAACACATCAGACTCTCGCCTACCATCGAAACCTTCAAAAAGAACCTGAAGACCCACCTCTTCCGGCAAGCCTACAACCTGCAGTAACCACCGATCGACCAAACCACTGCATGACCAGCTCTACCCTCGCCTACTGTATCCTCACCTATCCCTTGTAGATTGTGAGCCTTCGTGGGGAGGGTCCTCTCTCCTCCTGTACCAGTTATGACTTGTATTGTTCAAGATTATTGTACTTGTGTTTATTATCTATACCCCTCCTCACATGTAAAGCGCCATGGAACAAATGGCGCTATAACAATAAATAATAATAATAATAGGCTGGGAAGCTCCATGGCTATTGGCCCCTTCCCAGACTATTAATTCCAGCTCACAGCTGCCTGCCTAACCTTAGCTGGTTATTAAAAATATGATCCTAGCTGAGAAAAAGGCATTCTACTAGCATGACACTCATCATACTTTTCAGGATCAACATCGGAGTAATTTTTTTCTTTTACACAGATGTGTGCCTTTGGCAGGCAGTAAAGGATTTTTCTGTTAGACCACATTCACACTTCAGTATTTGGTCAGCACCTCCCTGGCAGGGACAGCGGCTCACTCACTGTAACAGCCCCCGTCCAGCACTTCTTCCTTCCATGTTAGAGAGTGCCCGGGGTACGCGAAAGGTACACAGATCCCCGGGCACTGTGCTTAGGGCGTGCACGCTCCTCCCTTTTAAAGGGGCCATACTCACCATCCTAAAGTGTCCCCAGCCAATTGCCGGTGGACACATTATATTTAAGGCACCTCCTCCAGTATGGAGGTACCTGAGCAACACGGTTAGTTTGTCCTTAGCAATCTGGCTAGTTGTCAGGTTCCCAGTACCTGCCAGTCAGTCTACTTGCTTGCCTACCTATATTTCAGCAGTTCCAGCCTGCACTTGCTCATCAGTGCTCATATGTATACCAGCTGGTCCACTGCACCTGCTAGTGCCCATCTGTATACTAGCTTGTCCACTCTGCACCTGCTAGTGCTCATCTGTATATTAGATGATCCACTCTGCACCTGCCAATGCTCATCTGAATACCAGATGGTTCTACCTGCATCTGTCAGTGCTCACCTGTATACCAGCCGGTGCACTCAACACCTGCCAGTTCTCATTTTTATAGTAGGCGCTCTGCACCTGCACCTGCTAGTGCTCATCTGTATTTCAGCCTGTCCACTCTGCACCTGCCAGTGCTCATCTGTATACCAGCCGATCCTACCTGCACCTGCCAGTGCTCATCTGTATACCAGCTGGTGCACTCCACACCTGCTAGTGCTCATTTATATATCCGCCAGCCCACTCCACACCTGCTAGGGCTCATCTGTATACCAGCTTATCCCCTCTGCACCTGCTAGCGCTCATCTGTAAACCAGCCGATCCACACTGCACCTGCCAGTGCTGATTTTTATATTAGGCGGTCCACTCTGCACCTGCTAGTGCTTATCTGTATACCAGCTGGTACACTCCACATCTGTCAGCGCTTTTTATATTAGGCGGTCCACTCTGCACCTGCTAGTGCTCATCTGTATATCAGCCGGTCCACTCTGCACCTGCCAGTGCTCATCTGTAAACCAGCTTGTCCACTCTGCACCTGCTAGTGCTTATCTGTATATCACCAGGTCCACTCTGCACCTGCCAGTGCTCATCTGTATAGCAGCTGGTCCAGTCCACACCTGTCAGAGCTCATTTTTATATTAGGCGGTCCACTCTGCACCTGCTACTGCTCATCTGTATATCAGCCGGTCCACTCTGCACTTGCCAGTGGTAATCTGTAAACCAGCTTGTCCACTCTGCACCTGCTAGTGCTCATCTGTATATCAGCTGGTCCACTCTGCACCTGCCAGTGCTCATCTGTATACCAGCTGGTCCACTCTGCACCTGCCAGTGCTCATCTGTATACTAGCCGGTCCTATCTGCACCTGCCTGTGCTCATCTGTATACCAGTCTGTCTTACCTGCACCTGCCAGTGCTCATCTGTATACAAACAGGTCCAATCTACACCTGTCAGTGCTCATCTGTATATCAGCCATACCAGTGGGCACCTGCTTGTGCCTATCTGTATACCAGCCATACCCATCAGCATCCGTAGCCCCATGTTCCTGCCTGTATCAGCTGTACTCTCTTACTGGGCCGTTCCAGCTTCCTGTCCCTTGGAATTCAGTTGCCATGCGCCTGAGGTCTGTCCTGGAATAGCAACTAGTGTTCATCGGGAGCCAAGCCTAACCTCACTCTCAGGGGCTCTAGTGAAAATTCAGGTGCTCACCTAATCACGCTCCTCCAGGCTCTCCTCGAACCACGGCACAGTGGGTCCAACATCGCCGCTACACAGTATTTTACCTTAGTAAAACCAAGAGTGGGTGAAATATGCAGAAATGGTTCATGTGTTTCTATTATAGTTTTCCTCTGATTGTTCCACTTCTGATTTTGGTTTACAAAAAGTAAGATGCTAGTGCTCATCTTATATCAGCCACTCCACTCTGCACCTGCCAGTGCTTATCTGTATAGTAGACGGTTCTACCTGCATCTGCCAGTGCTTATCTGTATACCAGCTGGTCCACTCCACACCTGCCAGTGCTCATTTTTATTTTAGGCGGTCCACTCTTCACCTGCTTGTGCTAATTTGTATATCAGCCGGTCCCCTCTGCACCTGCCAGTGCTAATCTGTATACCAGCCGGTTTTACCTGCAGCTGCCAGTGCTCATCTGTATACCAGCTGGTCCACTCCACACCTGTCAGTGCTCATTTTTATATTAGGCAGTCCACTCTGCACCTGCTAGTGCTCATCTGTATATCAGCCGGTCCACGCTGCACCTGTCAGTGGTCATCTGTATATCAGCCAGTCCACTCTGCACCTGCTAGCGCTCATCTGTATATCAGCCGGTCCACGCTGCACCTGCCAGTGCTCATCTGTAAACCAGCTTGTCCACTCTGCACCTGCTACTGCTCATCTGTATATCAGCCGGTCCACTCTGCACCTGCCAGTGCTCATCTGTATACAGTACCAGCCGGTCCTACTTGCACCTGCCAGTGCTCATCTCTACACCAGCTGGTCCAATCCACACCTGCCAGAGCTCAGTTTTATATCAGCTGGCCCACTCCACACCCGCTAGTGCTCATCTGTATACAAGCAAGTCCAATCTGCATCTGCCAGTGCTCATCTGTAAATCAGCTGTACCAGCCATATCAGAGTGCACCTGCTTGTGCCTATCTGTATACCATCCATACCCATCACCATCCATGCTCCCTTTGTTCCAGCCTGTATCAGCTATACCCTCTTCCTAGGCCGGTCTAGCTTCATGTCCCTTGGGAGTCAGTTGCTGTGCTCCCGAGGTCTGTCCTGGGGTAGCAACTATTGTTCATCGGGAGCCAAGCTTAACCTCACCATTAGGGGCTCTAGTGAAAAGTCAGGTGCTCGCCTAGTCACGCCCCTCCAGGATCTCCTCGGACTACGGCACAGTGGGTCCAACACCCCCATTACACAGTATTTTATCTCAGTAAAACCAGGAGTATGTGAAATATGCAGAAATTGTGCATGTGTTTCTATTACAGCTTTCCTCTGATTGTTTCACTCCTGATTTCGGCTTACAAACAGTGAAGTAAGATGCTGACCAAATGCTGAACATGTGACGGTGGCTATAGAGTGATCTATTGGTGATAGTCATTCCTGTAATGCTATGAGGGACACTCTGGGTTCATGGCATATAACCAAATTCAAAAGCAGGGCCATTGAACCTGTGAATGTGGCCTCAATCTTTTTTTATCCTAAGTGTTAGGGTGCTTTCACATTCAATTCCATCATGATATGAGGTAAGATAATGACATCACGGCTGCAGACTATAACATACCTCCCAACTTTTGAAGAAAGGAAAGAGGGACAAAGGGAAAATGGCAAATTTTAGGCCATGCCTCTGACCACACCCATTTCACAACTAGTCACACCCATACCCACGCCCCAACCACACCCATTTAGCACTGCTGATCATACGGTTTCATAAACAATAATTAGAAACAAAAAAATATGGCCACACAGTGCTCCATACTGTACAATGGCCACACAGTGCTCCATACTGTATAATGGCTACACATGATGCTCCATACTGTATAATAGCCCTACATGATGCTCCATGCTGTATAATGGCCACACATAGCGCTCCATGCTGTATAATGGCCACACATGATGCTACATACTGTATAATGGCCACACATAGTGCTCCATACTGTATAATGGCCACACAGTGCTCCATACTGTATAATGGCAACACATGATGCTCCATACTGTATAATGGCCACACATAGTGCTCCATACTGTATAATGGAGACACAGTGCTCCATACTTTATAATGGCCACACATGATGCTCAATACTGTATAATGGCCACACATGATGCTCCATACTGTATAATGGCCACACATGATGCTCCATACTGTATAATGACCACACACAGTGATCCATACTTTATAATTATTATTATTATTATTTATTATTATAGCGCCATTTATTCCATGGCGCTTTACATGTGAGGAGGGGTATACATAATAAAAACAAGTACAATAATCTTGAACAATACAAGTCACAACTGGTACAGGAGGACAGAGGACCCTGTCCGCGAGGGCTCACAATCTACAAGGGATGGGTGAGGATACAGTAGGTGAGGATAAAGTTGGTCGTGCAGTAATTTGGTCGATCGGTGGTTACTGCAGGTTGTAGGCTTGTCTGAAGAGGTGGGTCTTCAGGTTCTTTTTGAAGGTTTTGATGGTAGGTGAGAGTCTGATATGTTGTGGTAGAGAGTTCCAGAGTAGGGGTGATGTGCAAGAGAAATCTTGTATGGAATTGTGGGAAGAGGAGATAAGAGGGGAGTAGAGAAGGAGATCTTGTGAGGATCGAAGGTTGCATGCAGGAAAGTACTGGGAGACGAGGTCACAGATGTATGGAGGAGACAGGTTGTGGATGGCTTTGTATGTCATGGTTAGGCTTTTGTACTGGGGTCTCTGGGTAATGGGGAGCCAGTGAAGGGATTGACAGAGGGGAGATGCCGGGGAATAGCGGGTTGACACGTGGATTAGTCGGGCAGCTGAGTTTAGAATAGATTGGAAGGGTGCGAAAATGTTAGAGGGGAGGCCACAGAGCCGGAGGTTACAGTAGTCAAGGCGGGAGATGATGAGGGCATGGACTAGGCTTTTTGCCGATTCTTGGTTTAGGAATGTACGGATCCGTGAAATATTTTTGAGCTGAAGGCGGCAGGAAGTGGAAAGGGCTTGGATATGTGGTTTGAAGGAGAGATCAGTGTCAAGGATTACCCCGAGGCAGCGAGCTTGTGGGACTGGGGAGAGTAGGCAGCCGTTTACTGTAATGGATAGGTTCATTGGGGGGGTCGCGTGAGATGGGGGAAAGACGATGAATTCTGTTTTGTCCATGTTAAGTTTTAGAAATCTAGCGGAGAAGAAGGATGAAATAGCGGAAAGACATTGAGGGATTCTGTTTAGTAGGGTGGTGATATCTGGTCCAGAGATGTAGATCTGTGTGTCATCAGTATAGAGATGATACTGAAAACTGTGAGATTCTATGAGCTGTCCCAGGCCAAAAGTGTAAATGGAGAAGAGCAGGGGCCCTATAACTGAACCTTGCGGGACTCTGACAGATAGGGGCGAGGTGAGGCAGTGGTGTGTGAGTGGGAGACGCCGAATGTCCGGTCAGTTATGTATGATGAGATCCAGGATAGGGTGAAGTCTGTGATGCAAGGGATGAGAGGGTCCACAGCAACAGGGAATGGTCCACTGTGTCAAAGGCAGAGGACAAGTCCAGGAGGAGGATAGAGTAGTGTCGCTTGCTCTTGGCGATTAATAGGTCATTGGTGATCTTAGTTAGGGCAGTTTCAGTGGAGTGGTGTGACCGGAAGCCTGATTGTAAGTGGTCAAAGAGGGAGCAGGAAGATAGATGGAAGGACAGTTCAAGATGGACGTGTTGTTCTAGTAGTTTTGAGGCATAGGGGAGAAGTGATATAGGGTGATAGCTAGATACAGAGGATAGGTGAAGAGAGGGCTTTTTGAGGATATGTGTGATTGAGGCATGGTTAAAGCTTGAGGGGAAAACACCAGTTGTTAGTGATAGGTTGAAGAGATGGGTTAGGGTTGGGATGAAGACTGTGGCGAGGTTTGGGATGAAGTGGGAAGGGATCGGGTCAAGTGCACAGGTGGTGAGATGCGATCTTGAGAGTAGAGTGGACAGTCGATCTTCTGTAATGGTGGAGAAGTTGATTTTGGAGGTAGAGGGCTGGGTAGTTGGGAGGAAGGGCTCTGGGGGTTGTCCACTAAAACTGTCTCTGATGTTCTCAATCTTCTGCTTGAAAAATTAGGCAAAATCTTCAGCTGAGATAAGTGGGGAGGGAGGAGGTGCTGGGGGATGGAGGAGAGAATTGAAGGTGTTGAATAACTGTTTAAGATTGTGAGACAGGGAAAATATGAGAGATGAGAAGTAGGTTTGTTTTGCTGTGGCGAGTGTGGTCTTGAAAGTAGTGAGGGACTGTTTGAATGCGATGAAGTGCCTGTTGGAGTGGGATCTTTTCCATCTCTGCTCAGCAGCCCTGGAAGCTCGCCTCAGTTCTTTGGTCAGGCTGATGTACCAGGGCTTTCTGTTGATTTTGCAAGCTTTGGTATGTGTGAAAGGGGCAAGAGAAAAGCTACAGCTATTGTGGTATTATATAGAGCGGCAGCATCATCCACATTGTGTAGGAAACTTATGTCTGTGAGAGGGAGGAGGGATTCGGAGAGTGAGTGTAGATCAAGGTGTTTAAGATTTATGCGAGGGTGTGCAAGTTTATGGGGTGGGGATTGTACACAAGGAGTGGAGAGGGATAGAGAATGTGAGTAGATTGTGGTCAGAAAGAGGAAGAGGTGAGTTAGAGAGGTTAGATAGGGAGCAGAGGCCACACAGATGCTCCTTAGTGTATAATGGCCACATAGTGCTCCATACTGTATAATGGCCATCCATTATGCTCTATACTGTATAATGGTTACACATAGTGCTCCATACTGTATAATGGCCACACATGATGATATATTAGTATAATGGCCACACATGATGCGCCATACTGTATAATGGCAACACATGATGCTCCATACTGTATAATGGCCACACATGATGCTCAATACTATATAATGGCCCCACATGAAGCTGCGTACAGTATAATGGCCCCACATGATGCTGCGCACAGTATACTGGCCCCACGTGATGCTCCATACAGTATAATGGGCCCACATGATGCTGCGTACAGTATAATGGTCCCACATGATGTTATGTACAGTATATTGGCCCCACGTGATGCTCCATACAGTATAATGGGCCCACATGATGCTGCATACTGTAGAATTACCTCACATGATGATTTGTACAGTATAATGGCCCCACATGATGCTGGGTACAGTATAATGACCTCACATGATGCTCCATACAGTATAATGGGCCCACATGATGCTGCATACTGTATAATGGCCCCACATGATGCTGGGTACTGTATAATGGCTCCACATGATGCTCCATATTGTATAACGACCCCACATGATGCTGGGTACAGTATAATGGCCCCACATGATACTGCGTACAGTATAATGGCCACACATATTTACCCCACCCCCATCATTGCTCTCACACCCCCATCATTGCCTTCTCCATCACCACACACACCTCTCACCGCGCTCCCTCGCAGCAGCCTCCACTCCCGTGGCCCTGAATGATGTCATCCAGCCGCGCCCCTGATTGCTCACGTTGCTGCAGCTCTTGTACGCCACTGATAAAGACCTCTCCGTGTCTCCTGTGCCAGTCAATGTTAGAGTGAGGAGCAATATCTGCTCCGATCCGACACAGCTAGCGTCCGCTCCATACACCTCGTACACACGTGGCTCCGCTTCGTACACACACACGACTCCGCTCCATACACCTTGCACACACGGCTTCCCTTCATACACCTCGTACACACGCGTTTGCGCTCCATACACCTTGTACACACGTGGCTCTGCTCCGTACACCTCGTACACACGTGGCTCCGCTTCGTACACTTTGAACACACACACAACTCTGCTCCGTACACCTTGCACAAACGCCTCCGCTCCGTACACCTTGTACACATGCTGCTCCACTTTGTACACCTCTTACACACGCGGCTGCGCTCCGTACACTTCGTACACATGCGGCTGCGCTCCGTACACCTCGAACACATGCGGCTCCGCTCCGTACACCTCATACACACACACGACTCCGCTCCATACACTTGCACACGTGGCTCTGCTCCATACACCTCATACACATGCACTCCGCACACTTCGTACACACGCAGCTCCGCTCCGTACACCTCGTACACACGCGGCTCTGCTCCGTACATCTTGTACACACATGGCTCCGCTCCGTACACACACGGCTCCGCTCCATAAACCTCGTACACACACGGCTCTGCTACATCCACACTGTAAACCCCTCCTGACCCCACATATAAGCTTACCCTCATCCAGCACCATGACAATCAGCAGAGTCCTGTATGCAAACATGGAGGCCCCGATCATGTGACCCCTTCAATCCTCCCCTCCAGTGACCTCATCACAGGTCCTGTGCGCACAGAGCAGCCATATATGTGGTGTGCTGCTCTGCGGGTGGAGGGATGAGGATGAGGCTCACATTGCAATGCGTGAAAACTAAGGTCCCGCCCATGACCGCGGGGCAGACTGTCAAAATCAGGACTACCCCGCTGGATCCGGGACAGTTGGGAGTTATACTATAAACAATCACTGGGAGCAGCAGCGGAGAGCCAGCACTGAAGTAAGGCCTGGTGAGTAAACCTCTTTGTTATTTGTAAGGGCACTCTCACATTGCGTTCCGGCACCCATTCGGTGTTCCCGTTGAGGCTTACATCTGAACCCCCACAAAACGGAATTAGGATGCATGTGCCGATGGGGCCATAGAATATATCCCGTTTTGCAGGGGGTTGAGATGTAAGCCTCGACGGGGCTACCGAACGGGTGCCATAATGCAATACACTACCATACACTGAAAGTACACTAGAAATTTCCACAATGGAAATGTATTAGATGCAGTAAATCCGTAATGTTTGGTGAACACATACAGATTTATCTGCGTGATTAGAATGCAGAGTTTTAGAAACAGCAAAAATACACTGCATCCAAAGCCCTGCTACTTCCTGATCAAGGGCACATAGCCTAATATGCTTGACTGGGCAGGAGGCTGTCTGCCCATACAAAGTATAGACTGACAGCATCACAGGGATTCACTCTACTGAAATTAATAGGGGGCACCCACCTCAGACTTTATTTTTGTGTACTGCAATGAGGGTTTTCACTGACCTCTTGGACCCAGCTTTGTGATACAGCAGTTGCCTTTCTCCTGGACCTAGTCTGATGGGTCCCAGTGCAAGATGTGGACTGGCCCTTCCCATCCATATATCTACTATATAATTGTCTAAGGGTCACTTCCGTCTGCCTGTCTGTCCTTCTGTCACGGTTATTCATTCGCTGATTGGTCTCGGCAGCTGCCTGTCATGGCTGCCGCGACCAATCAGCGACGGCCACAGTCCGATTAGTCCCTCCCCTCCTCCCCTGCACTCAATGCCCGGCGCCCGCTCCGTAATCCCCTCCACTCACCGCTCACACAGGGTTAATGGCAGCGGTAACGGCCCGCGGTGTAACGCACTCCGTTACCGCTATTAACCCTGTGTGTCCCCAACTATTTACTATTGATGCTGCCTATGCAGCATCAATAGTAAAAATATGTCATGTTACAAATAATAAAAAAAACAAAAAAACCTGCTATACTCACCCTCCGCCGCCTTTACGCTCCTCGCCACGCTCCCGGGACTGCTCCATTGCAAGCGGCAGATTACAGTCCCGTCCCAGGGCTGGTGTGTGACAAGGACCTGCCGTGACGTCACGGTCATGTGACCGCGACGTCATCTTAGGTCCTGCTCACACCAGCCCTGGGACCGGAAGCTGCCGCTTGCAATGGAGCGGTCCCGGGAGCGTGGCGAGGAGCGGGAAAGGCGGCGGATGGTAAGTATAGCAGGACTTCCAACGGCCCTTTGGAAGGTGAGTATATGTTTTTTTTTTTTTAAGTCATTATACTACGTGGCTCTGTGCTGGGCAATATACTACGTGACTGGGCAATATACTACGTGGCTCTGCTATATACTATGTGACTGGGCAATATACTACATGGCTGGGCAATATACTACGTGGCTGGGCAATATACTATGTGGCTGGACAATATACTACGTGGCTCTGCTATATACTATGTGACTGGGCAATATACTACGTGGCTGGGCAATATACTACGTGGCTGGGCAATATACTATGTGGCTGGACAATATACTCCGTCGCTGGGCAATATACTACGTGGCTGGGCAATATACTACGTGGCTCTGCTATATACTATGTAGCTGGGCAATATACTACGTGACTGGGCAATATACTGTACTACGTGGCTCTGCTATATACTATGTGGCTGGGAAATACGTGACTGGGCAATATACTACGTGGCTGGGCAATATACTACGTGGCTGGGCAATATACTACGTGACTGGGTAATATACTACGTAGCTGGGCAATATACTAGGTGACTGGGCAATATACTACGTGGCTGGGCAATATACTACGTCGCTGGGCAATATACTACGTGACTGGGCAATATACTACGTGGCTGGGCAATATACTACGTGGCTGAGCAATATACTACGTGACTGGGCAATATACTACGTAGCTGGGCAATATACTACGTGGCTGGGCAATATACTACGTCGCTGGGCAATATACTATGTGACTGTGCAATATACTACATGGCTGGACAATATACTACGTGACTGGGCAATATACTACGTGGCTGGGCAATATACTACGTGACTGGGCAATATACTACGAGGCTGGGTAATATACTATGTCGCTGGGCAATATACTACGTGACTGGGCAATATACTATGTGGCTGGGCAATATACTACGTCACTGGGCAATATACTACGAGGCTGGGTAATATACTATGTCATTGGGCAATATACTATGTGACTGGGCAATATACTACGTGGCTGGGCAATATACTACGTCACTGGGCAATATACTACGTGGCTGGGCAATATACTATGTCACTGGGCAATATACTACGTGGCTGGGCAATATACTACATCGCTGGGCAATATACTACGTGACTGGGCAATATACTACGTGGCTGGGCAATATACTACGTGGCTGAGCAATATACTACGTGACTGGGCAATATACTACGTAGCTGGGCAATATACTACGTGGCTGGGCAATATACGTCGCTGGGCAATATACTATGTGACTGCAATATACTACGTGGCTGGGCAATATACTACGTGACTGGGCAATATACTACATGGCTGGGCAATATACTACGTGACTGGGCAATATACTACGAGGTTGGGTAATATACTATGTCGCTGGGCAATATACTATGTCGCTGGGCAATATACTACGTGACTGGGCAATATACTACGTGGCTGGGTAATATACTACGTCACTGGGCAATATACTACGAGGCTGGGTAATATACTATGTCGCTGGGCAATATACTATGTGACTGGGCAATATACTACGTGGCTGGGCAATATACTACGTCACTGGGCAATATACTACGTGGCTGGGCAATATCCTATGTCACTGGGCAATATACTACGTGGCTGGGCAATATACTATGTCGCTGGGCAATATACTAGGTGGACATGCATATTCTAGAATACCCGATGCGTTAGAATCGGGCCACCATCTAGTATAAATATATGAGGGCTTCTTACTAAATTAGAATATCATCAAATAGTTAATTTATTGCAGTTCTTCAATGCAAAACGTTAAGCTCATATATTACATAAAGTCATCACTAACTGAGTTATCTATTTCAAGTATTTATTTCTGTTTATGTTGATGATTATGACTTACAGCCAATGAAAACCCAAAAGTCATTATCTCAGTAAATTAGAATACTTTATAACACCAGCTTGAAAAATGATTTTAAAATCCGAAATGTTGGCCTACTGATAAGTACTGTATATTCAGTAAATGCACACAATACATGGTTGGGGCTCCTTTTACATCAATTACTGCATCAATGCGGCGTGGCATGGAGGTGATCAGCCTGTGGCACTGCTGAGGTGTTATGGAAGCCCAGGCTGCATTGATAGCAACCTTCAGCTCATCTGCATTGTTGGGTCTGGTGAATCTCATCTTCCTCTTGACAATATCCCATAGATTCTCTATGGGGTTAAGGTCAGGCAAGTTTGTTTGCCAAATAAAGCACAGTGATACTATTGTTTTTAAACCAGGTATTGGTACTTTTGGCAGTGTGGACAGGTGCCACGTCCTGCTGGAGAATGAAATTTCCATCTCCAAAAAGCTTGTAAAAAGAGGGAAGCATGAAGTGCTCTAAAATTTCCTGGTAGACGGCTGTTCTGACTTTGGTCTTGATAAAACACAGTGGACCTACACCAGCAAATTACATGGCTCCCCAAACCATCACTGATTGTGGAAACTTCACACTAGACCTCAAGCAGCTTGGACTTTGTGCCTCTCCACTGTTCCTCCAGGCTTTGGGACCTTGATTTCCAAATGAAATGCAAAATTTACTTGACATTGGTATTGTTCGATAGCTCCGTCGGATCCTCCCATCTTCAGGCCCCCTCCCAAGTACCCAAATAAACCCCAATAAAGACAGGATTCAAAACTTGGATAATAATTGGCCACAGTGGCCCTTTATTATAAACATACAAACATTAACGGTAAAGTAACGTGGGGAGGTCCTTGAAGCTCCAAACTGGTGGTAAAACATAATATATAGAGTGGACAGAAAAACCAGACCATAATTTACTCCCAGCCGCAACCACCTGGCTCGGGAGCACCAAAATACCCCGAAGGGCTACCATTGTCCACCTAACATCTGGGAATCCGGCCCACCGTTGCCAAGATCCCCCCAAACCACCAGACCCGAAACCAACTTTACACCAACTGAAGAATCCGTATCCCGACGGATCCCCCAGGCCAATTTAGTACCAACTCCAAGGACCCCTCCCACCGCTACCAGCCACCATGACCCGGAGCAACTTAGCCCCAAAAACATTTCAAAGAGAAAACGGAAAGAAAAACAGGGCGGGCGGGCGGGAACTCACTATTGGCCTCCAGAGCGGGAACTGGCCAACCCCACCCCCTACCTAGCCCTATAAACCCCCCCTAATGCATACTATCCCCCTCCCCTAAATATGTTCCCACCCCTTCTATCCTCCCTCTCCAAAACCCCTGTCATGACGGCCTGCACGTACGCCGTCTGGGGGGAGGGGACGGCTCGCTCCGGCCTGCTCTTTCATCTGAAAACAACACATTGGACCACTGAGCAACAGTCCAGTTCTTTTTCTCCTTGGCCCAGGTAAGACACTTCTGGCGTTGTCTATTGGTCATGAATAGCTTGACACAACGAATGCGACACTTGTAATCCATGTTCTGGATACGTGTGTGTGTGGTGGCTCTTAAAGCAATCCACTCTTTGTGAATCTCACCCAAATTTTTGAATGGCCTTTTCTCAACAATCCTTTTAAGGCTGCTGTTATCCCGACTCCCCATGAATGTGGAACCTACTGAAAGAGACTAAGGGACCTTTTTAAATGCTTAAGATGCCTTTGCAGATGTTTTTTGCTAATTATTCTAATTTACTGAGATAATGACTTATGGGTTTTCATTGGCTGTAAGCCATAATCACTAGCATTAACAGAAATAAACACTTGAAATAGATCACTCTGTGTGTAATGACTCTATATAATATGAGTTTCACTTTTAGTATTGAAGAACTGAAATAAATTAACTTTTTGATGATATTTTAATTTAGTGAGAAGCACTTGTACATTCTCCATCCTGGCATATATGTCTCTCATCCTGATATATACAGTATATACACTACCATTCAAAAGTTTAGGGTCACCCAGACAATTTTGTGTTTTCCATGAAAATTCATACTATTATTAATCAAATGAGTTGCCAAATGAATTGAAAAAAAGGATTTTTATTTGAAATAATAATTTTCTCCTTCAAACTTTGCTTTCGTCAAAGAATGCTCCCTTTGCAGCAGTTACAGCATTGCAGACCTTTGGCATTCTAGCAGTTAATTTGCGGAGGTAATCTGGATAAATTTCACCCCATGCTTCAATAAGAACCTCCCTCAAGTTTGTTTGGCTTGATGGGCATCTTTTGCATACCATACGTTCAAGTTGCTCCCACAACAGCTCAATGGGGTTGAGATCTGGTGACTGCGCTGGCCACTCCATTACAGATAGAATACCAGCTGCCTGCTTCTTCCCTAAATAGTTCTTGCATAATTTGGAGGTGTGCTTTGGGTCATTGTCCTGTAGTAGGATGAAATTTTCTCCAATCAAGCGCTGTCCACAGGTTATGGCATGGCGTTGCAAAATGCAGTGATAGCCTTCCTTATTCAAAATCCCTTTTACCTTGCACAAATCTCCCACTTTACCAGCACCAAAGCCATCACATTACCTCCACCATGCTTGACAGATGGCGTCAGGCACTCTTCCAGCATCTTTTCAGTTGTTCTGCATCTCACAAATGTTCTTCTTTGTGATCCAAACACCTCAAACGTGGATTCATCTGTCCATAACACTTTGTTCCAATCTTCCTCTGTTCAATGTCTGTGTTCTTTTGCCCATATTAATCTTTTCCTTTTATTGGCCAGGCCTCCCACTTCTCTTTCTACTCTGGTTAGAGCCTGTTTGTGCTCTCCTCTGAAAGGAGTAGTACACACCGTTGTAGGAAATCTTCAGTTTCTTGGCAATTTCTCACATGGAATAGCTTTCATTTCTAAGAACAAGAATAGACTGTCGAGTTTCACATGAAAGTTCTTTTTTTCTGGCCATACACCTATGAAGATATTACATTACAAACCAGATGTTTGCAGATAGAATAGTCATTTACCTCCATAGTCATGGACCTAGAGGAAGACACATGTGGTGTCGAAACATGTCGTCCATAAGAGAATGAATGTATGCAATACGGTTATTGAAGAAAACTGGAACTTTTTAATGGATAAATAAAAGGTATATTTTACTCTACCATTGGACTGATCGTTGGAGAAACAAAAAGTGTTATATATCTATATATATAATTGTCTAAGGGTTTTTCCGTCTGTCTGTCTGTCTTTCTGTCTGTCTGTCTGTCTGTCTGTCCTGGAAATCCCGCATCTCTGATTGGTCGAGGCCGCTAGGCCTCGACCAATCAGCGACGGGCACAGCGACGATGATGTCATAAAGGACGTAGAAATCCCACGTTTCTGATTCAGCGACGGCCACAGTATCGACGTAGATGTCATAATGGTTGCCATGGCGACGATAATGTCATAAAGGTTGCGTCGACCAATCAGCGACGGGCACAGTCTGCCGCGGATTCTGGAATCATCATTGTCCATATACTACGGGGACATGCATATTCTTGAATACCCGATGCGTTAGGAACGGGCCACAATCTAGTATATATATATATATATATATATTATATACAGTATATACATATATATATATATATATAATATATATATATATATATTATAGAGCAGCGGTGTCCACGCTGCACAGTGATGAGGCAGTGACCAACAAAGTTCAAACACAAAACGTTCCTTTATTGTGTTACTTCACACAGCCCATTAGAATACATATTACACAGCTTTAAATTTCAGTCCCTAAACAGGCCGGACTTCCCTTTGTACAGTTTCCCTGGATAACCGCACGCCGGGACCAAGTCTCTTTACTCACACAGTGCACAGCACGCTATATCCTCCGGATTGCAGCTGGGAAAACAAAAGACAGTCCAAGATGCAGGGTGTCAGTCCCTTTTGTTCCTCTTGCCCCTGTGTTGCCTCACACAGGGAGTGCTCTGCAGATAATTGCCCTGTTTGCTTCCCAGACCAATACTGACACACCTCCCTGTTGTGAATTCTGCTCTTGGGCTCCCTCCGGTGGTTATGAGTGGTAGTGCTGCTGTCTTTGGATCGCAGCATTTATCAGGTGTGTCCACTTAATTGCAATTTGGACTGGGCTATTTAGTCTTGCTTGATCCCTTAGTCAGTGCCAGTTGTCCATTGTTTTTGGAGGATTCACATCCATACCTGGTCTCTCCTGTTTTGCTGTTCATTTCAACAAAGATAAGTTCTGGCTTTGTTTTTGCTGTCCACATGCTGTGGACCTTATAGTTCAGTGCATTTTCATGTTTTGTCTTGTCCAGCTTTGTCTGTGAAGGAGTTTTTGCAGCCAAGCTGTGTCTCTGGAGATGCAGATATACCCTCCATGTCTTTAGTCAGATGTGGAGATTTGTATTTTCTGTGGTGGATATTTTCTAGTGTTTTAATACTGACCGCATAGTACTCTGTCCTATTCTTTCTTTTTATCTAGAATGGCCTCCTTTGCTAAATCCTGATTTCAGTCTGCGTATGTCATTTCCCTCCCTGTTGTGAATTCTGTGGCCAAGCTCCCTCCTGTGGTCGTGAGTGGTACTGCGGCTGGTTCTGTCTATAAGCTTCCTTTGGTGGATGAGAGTGGTACTGCGGCTTCTGAGTTTCCTTCCTCAGGTGATGAGGTTAAGTCGTTAGGTGCTGCTCTATTTAACTCCACCTGGTGCTTTGATCCTGGCCTCCAGTCAATGTTCTAGTATTGGTCTTGCTTCCTCCTGGATCGTTCCTGTGGCCTCTCTATCCTGCATAAGCTAAGTTCTGCTTGTGTTATTTTTGTTTGCTATATTTTCTGTCCAGCTTGCTATATTGGTTTTTCTTGCTTGCTGGAAGCTCTGAGACGCAGAGGGAGCACCTCCGTACCGTTAGTCGGTGCGGAGGGTCTTTTTGCCCCTCTGTGTGGTTGTTTGTAGGTTTTTGTGTTCACCGCAAGGCTATCTTTCCTATTCTCGGTCTGTTCAGTAAGTCGGGCCTCACTTTGCTAAATCTATTTCATCTCTGTGTTTGTATTTCATCTTTACTCACAGTCATTATATGTGGGGGGCTGCCTTTTCCTTTGGGGAATTTCTCTGAGGCAAGGTAGGCTTATTTTTCTATCTTCAGGGCTAGTTAGTTTCTCAGGCTGTGCCGAGTTGCATAGGGAGCGTTAGGCGCAATCCACGGCTACCTCTAGTGTGGTGTGTTAGGATTAGGGATTGCGGTCAGCAGAGTTTCCACGTCTCAGAGCTTGTCCTATGTTTTTGGTAAATGTCAGGTCATCTTGTGTGCTCTGAACTTCAAGGTCCATTGTGGTTCTGAATTACCTGTTCATAACAGTACTGGAGGCCCGT
The DNA here is from genome assembly GCF_032444005.1 of Ranitomeya imitator. Lineage (NCBI taxonomy): Eukaryota > Metazoa > Chordata > Amphibia > Anura > Dendrobatidae > Ranitomeya > Ranitomeya imitator. The sequence continues at coordinate 321,760,587 of NC_091286.1, read as the reverse complement.
CATCGTCGCCATTGGGAGCAGGTTTCTTTTTTGTGGCCAAGAAGGATGGTTCGCTGAGACCTTGTATTGATTACCGCCTTCTAAATAAAATTACGGTCAAATTTCAGTACCCCTTGCCGCTGCTGTCTGATTTGTTTGCTCGGATTAAGGGGGCTAGTTGGTTCACCAAGATAGATCTTCGTGGTGCGTATAATCTTGTGCGTATCAAACGGGGCGATGAATGGAAAACAGCATTTAATACGCCCGAAGGCCATTTTGAGTACCTGGTTATGCCATTCGGACTTTCTAATGCTCCATCAGTATTTCAGTCCTTTATGCATGACATCTTCCGAGAGTACCTGGATAAATTCCTGATTGTATACTTGGATGATATTTTGGTCTTCTCGGATGATTGGGAGTCTCATGTGAAGCAGGTCAGAATGGTGTTCCAGGTCCTGCGTGCTAATTCTTTGTTTGTGAAGGGGTCAAAGTGTCTCTTTGGTGTTCAGGAGATTTCATTTTTGGTATTCATTTTTTCTCCTTCTACTATCGAGATGGACCCTGTTAAAGTTCAGGCCATTTATGATTGGACTCAGCCAACATCTCTGAAGAGTCTGCAGAAGTTCCTGGGCTTTGCTAATTTTTATCGTCGCTTCATCGCTAATTTTTCTAGCATTGCTAAACCGTTGACTGATTTGACCAAGAAGGGTGCTGATGTGGTCAATTGGTCTTCTGCTGCTGTGGGAGCTTTTCAGGAGTTGAAGCGTCGTTTTTCTTCTGCCCCTGTGTTGTGCCAACCAGATGTTTCGCTTCCATTCCAGGTCGAGGTTGATGCTTCCGAAATTGGAGCAGGGGCTGTTTTGTCGCAGAGAAGTTCTGATTGCTCGGTGATGAAACCATGCGCCTTCTTTTCCAGGAAATTTTCGCCTGCTGAGCGAAATTATGATGTTGGCAATCGAGAGTTGCTAGCCATGAAGTGGGCATTCGAGGAGTGGCGTCATTGGCTTGAAGGAGCTAAGCATCGCGTGGTGGTCTTGACTGATCACAAAAACTTGACTTATCTCGAGTCTACCAAACGGTTGAATCCTAGACAGGCTCGTTGGTCGCTGTTTTTCTCCCATTTTGACTTTGTGGTTTCGTACCTTCCGGGCTCTAAAAATGTGAAGGCGGATGCCCTGTCTAGGAGTTTTGTGCCCGATTCTCCGAGTTTGTCTGAGCCGGCAGGTATTCTCAAAGAGGGGGTAATTTTGTCTGCCATCTCCCCTGATTTGCGGCGGGTGCTGCAAAAATTTCAGGCTAATAGACCTGACCGTTGCCCAGCGGAGAAACTGTTTGTCCCTGATAGGTGGACGAATAAAGTTATCTCTGAGGTTCATTGTTCGGTATTGGCTGGTCATCCTGGAATCTTTGGTACCAGAGATTTGGTGGCTAGATCCTTTTGGTGGCCGTCTCTGTCGCGGGATGTGGGTTCTTTTGTGCAGTCCTGTGGGATTTGTGCTTGGGCTAAGCCCTGCTGTTCTCGTGCCAGTGGGTTGCTTTTGCCCTTGCCGGTCCCGAAGAGGCCTTGGACACATATCTCTATGGATTTTATTTCGGATCTCCCCGTCTCTCAAAGAATGTCGGTCATTTGGGTGGTTTGTGATCGCTTCTCTAAGATGGTCCATTTGGTGCCCTTGTCTAAATTGCCTTCCTCCTCTGATTTGGTGCCATTGTTTTTTCAGCATGTGGTTCGTTTACATGGCATTCCAGAGAACATCGTTTCTGACAGAGGTTCCCAGTTTGTTTCGAGGTTTTGGCGAGCCTTTTGTGCTAGGATGGGCATTGATTTGTCTTTTTCCTCGGCTTTCCATCCTCAGACAAATGGCCAGACTGAACGAACCAATCAGACCTTGGAAACATATCTGAGATGTTTTGTTTCTGCTGATCAGGATGATTGGGTGTCCTTTTTGCCTTTGGCTGAGTTCGCCCTTAATAATCGGGCCAGCTCGGCTACTTTGGTTTCGCCGTTTTTCTGCAATTCTGGGTTCCACCCTCGTTTCTCTTCAGGGCAGGTTGAGTCTTCGGACTGTCCTGGTGTGGATACTGTGGTGGATAGGTTGCAGCAGATTTGGACTCATGTAGTGGACAATTTGACTTTGTCCCAGGAGAAGGCTCAACGTTTCGCTAACCGCAGGCGCTGTGTGGGTCCCCGACTTCGTGTTGGGGATTTGGTTTGGTTGTCATCTCGTTATATTCCTATGAAGGTTTCCTCTCCTAAATTTAAGCCTCGTTTCATTGGTCCATATAGGATTTCTGAGGTTCTTAATCCTGTGTCTTTTCGCTTGACTCTTCCGGCTTCTTTTTCCATCCATAACGTGTTCCATAGGTCATTGTTGCGGAGATACGTGGCACCTGTGGTTCCATCTATTGATCCTCCTGCTCCGGTTTTGGTTGAAGGGGAATTGGAGTATATTGTGGAGAAGATTTTGGATTCTCGTGTTTCGAGACGGAAACTCCAGTATCTGGTTAAGTGGAAAGGTTATGGTCAGGAAGATAATTCCTGGGTCTTTGCCTCTGATGTCCATGCTGCCGATCTGGTTCGTGCCTTTCATGTGGCTCATACTGGTCGGCCTGGGGGCTCTGGTGAGGGTTCGGTGACCCCTCCTCAAGGGGGGGTACTGTTGTGAATTCTGTGGCCAAGCTCCCTCCTGTGGTCGTGAGTGGTACTGCGGCTGGTTCTGTCTATAAGCTTCCTTTAGTGGATGAGAGTGGTACTGCGGCTTCTGAGTTTCCTTCCTCAGGTAATGAGGTTAAGTCGTTAGGTGCTGCTCTATTTAACTCCACCTGGTGCTTTGATCCTGGCCTTCAGTCAATGTTCTAGTATTGGTCTTGCTTCCCCCTGGATCGTTCCTGTGGCCTCTCTATCCTGCATAAGCTAAGTTCTGCTTGTGTTATTTTTGTTTGCTATATTTTCTGTCCAGCTTGCTATATTGGTTTTTCTTGCTTGCTGGAAGCTCTGAGACGCAGAGGGAGCACCTCCGTACCGTTAGTCGGTGCGGAGGGTCTTTTTGCCCCTCTGCGTGGTTGTTTGTAGGTTTTTGTGTTGACCGCAAGGCTATCTTTCCTATCCTCGGTCTGTTCAGTAAGTCGGGCCTCACTTTGCTAAATCTATTTCATCTCTGTGTTTGTATTTCATCTTTACTCACAGTCATTATATGTGGGGGGCTGCCTTTTCCTTTGGGGAATTTCTCTGAGGCAAGATAGGCTTATTTTTCTATCTTCAGGGCTAGTTAGTTTCTCAGGCTGTGCCGAGTTGCATAGGGAGCGTTAGGCGCAATCCACGGCTACCTCTAGTGTGGTGTGTTAGGATTAGGGATTGCGATCAGCAGAGTTTCCACGTCTCAGAGCTTGTCCTATGTTTTTGGTAAATGTCAGGTCACCTTGTGTGCTCTGAACTTCAAGGTCCATTGTGGTTCTGAATTACCTGTTCATAACACCTCCCCTCTCACAGTCAATATTTGTGGGGGGCTGTCTATCCTTTGGGGATTTTCTCTGAGGCAAGATAGTTGTTACCTCGGCTCCTGTTCCTGGCACTCCTCCTGCTGCCGCCGAGTCCAGGTCAGCTGATGTCCTTGCTGCGTCCTCCTCACTCCGGGGCTCGGTGCTTGCATCCCGGCGCGCGTCCTCCCTGCACTCAGCTGCGTGCTCCTGTGGGTTGCGCAGGCGCAGTAGGCTCTGACCGCGCACGCTCCTTCTGCTCTTCTATCCCTCCATGACCTGACCCGGAAGTACTTCCTGCCAATCAAAGTCTGGCCTCAGGTATTTCTGGCCCTCCTCCCTTTGTGGAGGCGCCTGATTATTGTGTTTTCCTGCTTTAGTTAGGCCGCATAGTTTTCTGTGCTTTACCAGTCCTGTGCATTCCCAGTCTTGTGCCTTTCCAGCCCTGTGTTGTTTAACCTCTTGTTCTCCTGTTTTCTCTTTCAGTTCCTGCTCCTGTGTTCCGCAGTTCCTGTGTTTTCCCTTTCCTCAGTCCGTTCCTCAGCTCCTTTACGTCTCACCCAGGTTTTCCTCCGTCACCTTCTTCCCTTTCTGTTTTTCCCCGTTTTTCTTCCGGTTTTCTTTTCCTGGAGCCGATCCCTGGTCCTGGCCTCCGTGGTACTAGTTTTCCCTGTGCTTGCCTTCTAACAGTCCCTGTATAGGGGTTGGTTCCACTCTGGAGTGCTCGCTCAGGGGAGGTTCGGTGCCACGGTCCAGTGGGTCCACTCTTTGTTCTCGTCGCCTTCGGCGTAACAGACTGCACTCGGACGACATCTGAGTGCAGCCTGATTCTAACAGTCCACTCTTTGTTCCCGTCGCCTTCGGCGTTACAGACTGCGCTCGGATGACGTCTGAGTGCAGCCTGATTCTAACAGTATAATCAGGCCATGGACCCCGCTGGGGCCTCTGCCCAGAAGGAGTTGGTTTTCTTGCGTGAAAACCAGACTCGCATCATGTCTTTTATGAAGACAATGGATTCCCGCTTGTCTGCTTTACAAGCCGCGGATCCTGGGAATGCTACTCAGTTGGCCAGCCTCCAGCAAGAGCTGGTACAGCAGCGTGATACCCAGGCGCACATCCTGTCTTATATGGCGTCCGTGGATGATCGCTTCCATTCCTTGCAATCGGCTTCTTCGCAAAGTTCTTCCCGACCTCCTGATACTGCCATAGCGCCTACTCCTTGTTTGGTGCATGTAAAGAAGCTGCGGAGACACCATCACGTGTTTCTCGACGCAAGCAGTGAATAGCCAGGCCTTTCCCCGGGAAGGAACAACCACGGGAAGGGCAGCATCCTATGAAGGAAAGCCACCTATGCCAAGCATGGTATCCATCCACAGACAGCTGTTTCGGGGTTTTTGCCCCTCATCAGTGTGGAGTAGGAATCTGGCTATTAGGAGCAGTGCCTAGTAAAAAGGCTATAAAGGCACAGATGATTGGCCTCGGGGAGACCAAAACATCCAACACTGCGGAGACACCATCACGTGTTTCTCAACGCAGTGATTCCAGAACACTGCCCCCATCCCTTATGGGAAATATGCAGATGCATGTAAAGAAGCTGCGGAGACACCATCACGTGTTTCTCGACGCAAGCAGTGAATAGCCAGGCCTTTCCCCGGGAAGGAACAACCACGGGAAGGGCAGCATCCTATGAAGGAAAGCCACCTATGCCAAGCATGGTATCCATCCACAGACAGCTGTTTGGGTAAACCACCTCGCTACAGCGGCGATCCCAAACTGTGTCGGGGTTTCCTCAACCAGTGTCATTTACACTTCGATTTGTTGCCCCAACAGTACCCTACCGACCGGGCTAAGGTCGCCTTTATCGTGTCTCATTTGGAGGGTGAGGCCCTTTCCTGGGTGAATCCCCTCTGGGAACGAGACAACCCTATTGTGACCAGTATAGTCACCTTTTTGGACACTTTCAGAAGGGTTTTTGATGGAAGGCTCGCTTCCACAACTGAGGCTCTTTTTAATCTTCATCAGGGTACCCTCTCTGTGGGGCAGTATGCCATACGCTTTCGTACCCTATCTTCTGAACTAGGGTGGAACAACGAGGCGTTGGTAGGTACCTTTTGGCGTGGTTTGTCGGGAAAGATTAAAGATGAGCTCGCAGGACGGGATACTCCTACTTCCTTGGAGGAGCTCATTTCACTTGCTACACGCATTGATTTGCGCTTCCAAGAGCGCTCTAGAGAGGCTGCTAGGGAGAGGAGTCCTATGCGCCCTTCCTCTTTATCTGTTCAGTGTCCTCTCACTCTTCGGCCTTCGGTTTCTTCCGGTAGTGCTGCTCCTGAACCCATGCAGGTTGATCGGGTCAAGATGGCGGACCAACGTAGAAGAGAGAGGCTGGCACAAGGTCTTTGCTTGTACTGTGGTGGAGCATCTCATTTCCTGCGTTCATGTCCTGAAAGGCCGGGAAACGCCTCCACTTAGGACAGGTAAGAGAGGCCTCCCTAAGTGTGTTTGAACCCTCTCCACCTCTTACTCTTTCTGTTCTTATAATTCAGGGTCAGAGACGTGGCTCGGAACTAGCATATTTGGATTCGGGTGTGGCAGGTATCTTTATCCGGCTTAAGGAGGTGAAGAAATACCAGATTCCGGTGGTCGCCCTGAGATGTCCACGAATGATTGCTTCCGTTGATGGCAAGCCTCTGCAGGAGACCATCTCTATGGTTACCGAGGAGGTAACTCTGCAAGTGGGAGCTCTGCACCAAGAGAAGATTGCTCTCTACGTTTTGCCCAATTTGTCTCATCCCCTTTTGCTCGGTCTTCCTTGGCTTCGGACTCACGAACCCGTCCTGGATTGGCGTTCTGGTGAGATTCTTCGGTGGGGACATCCGTGTCAAGAGAGGTGCTTGGCTTCTGTCCGACCAGTTACGGTCTCTCAATCCTCGTCTGGCCCCGTGGGCTTGCCTCCTGCCTATTGGTCCTTTTCTGACATTTTCGACAAGAAAGAAGCCGAGACTCTTCCGCCTAATCGGCCCTATGATTGTCCTGTCGAGTTACGTCCCGGAACCACACCGCCCAGAGGTCGGATCTATCCTTTATCCCTGCTGAGACGTCTGCCATGTCTGAGTACATCCAAGAAAATCTCGCTAAGGGTTTTATAAGGAAATCCTCCTCGCCTGCTGGTGCCGGCTTTTTCTTTGTGAAAAAGAAGGACGGCTCTTTACGTCCCTGCATTGACTATCGAGGTTTGAATGACATCACAGTAAAAAATAAATACCCTTTGCCGTTAATTCCAGAGCTCTTTGATCGCTTGAGAGGGGCACGGATCTTCTCGAAGTTGGACCTACGTGGAGCCTACAATCTCGTTCGTATTCGCCCAGGGGATGAGTGGAAGACTGCCTTCAACACCCGGGATGGACATTACGAGTATCTTGTCATGCCCTTTGGTTTGTGTAACGCTCCCACAGTCTTTAAAGAATTTGTAAACGACATCTTTCGGGATCTGCTTTACTCCTGCGTTGTGGTCTACCTTGATGATATCCTCATCTTCTCACCGGATCTGTCTTCCCACAGAAGAAGCGTTCGTCTGGTCCTGCAGCGCCTCCGGGAGAATCGCCTTTATGCTAAGATGGAAAAGTGTCTCTTCGAACGATCTTTTTTGCCCTTTTTGGGGTATATTGTCTCTGAGAATGGATTGGAGATGGATCCAGAGAAGTTGTCCGCTATCCTACAGTGGCCTCGTCCGGTTGGGGTGAAAGCTATCCAACGCTTCCTCGGTTTTGCTAACTACTACCGACAATTTATTCCGCATTTCTCGTCCATCATCAAGCCTATCTCCAACCTCACTCGGAAGGGATCCAGTTCTATTGTTTGGTCTTCAGAGGCCGAAGAGGCTTTCTCTAGTCTTAAACAGGCTTTCTCTACCGCACCAGTATTGCATCGGCCTGAGGCTAATAAGCCGTTCATCCTGGAAGTGGACGCCTCTTCCACTGGAGCTGGCGCAGTGTTATCCCAAAAGTCTTCTTCCGGTCGATTGGTTTCCTGCGGATTCTTTTCTAAAGCCTTCTCTCCTGCGGAGTGCAACTATTCTATTGGGGATAGAGAGTTGCTAGCCATCAAGATGGCCCTTGAGGAGTGGCGCCATTTGCTGGAGGGAGCTGTTCATCCATTTATCATCTTCACTGACCACAAGAATCTGGCCTACATCCAGTCTGCCCGGAGGCTCAATCCCCGACAGGCCAGGTGATCCTTGTTCTTCGCTCGCTTTGATTTCGAATTGCATTTTCGTCCTGGTCTGAAGAATGTCAAAGCAGATGCTTTATTCCGGTCTTTTCAACCTCAAGATGTGGAGGAGGATCTCTCTCACATCATTGATCCTCTCAAGGTCATCTCTGTGGCTCCCGTGAGGTTGAGTACTCCACCGCCTGGCAAGACCTTTGTTCCTGAGACCAAGAGAACTCAAGTGTTGCGATGGGGCCACTCCTCCAAAATCTCTGGTCATGTCGGGGTTAAAAAGACTTTGGAGCTCATCTCTCGGTTTTACTGGTGGCCCTCTCTCCGCCAAGATGTGATTGACTTCTCTGCTTCTTGCTCCTCTTGTGCCAAGGTTAAAGTTCCCAGAAGATTACCTTCTGGATTTTTGCTTCCGTTACCTGTTCCTTCTACTCCTTGGCAACACATTGCCTTGGATTTCATCACGGATCTACCCTGCTCTTCCTGTTTCACTACCATCCTGGTAGTAGTAGACCACTTCTGCAAGATGGCACACTTTGTTCCGTTACAGCAACTACCTTCAGCTCATGAACTGGCAAAAGTTTTTGTCCAGCATGTTTTCCGACTTCATGGTTTCCCACACATGGTGTCAGATCGAGGTGTGCAGTTTACTTCTCGATTTTGGAGGGCTCTCTGCGGTCTCCTGGAGGTCAAATTGGATTTCTCTTCCGCGTATCACCCTCAAACCAACGGGCAAGTGGAACGTGTCAATCAGGTGTTGGCGACCTATCTTCGCCATTTCTCTAATGCACATCACGATAATTGGTCAAGTCTTCTTCCATGGGCTGAGTTTGCCTACAATAACCACCCTGGCGAGTCTTCAGGCAAGTCTCCTTTCTTTGTGGTCTATGGCATGCATCCCAGGGTTCCATTGCCCATCTCTGCCTCCGCCGGGGTTCCAGCAGCTGACTCCGTGACTGTGGATTTCTCCAAGATCTGGCTGGAGGCTAAGGAAGCCCTGAAGAGGTCAGGTGAACGCATGAAGAGACATGCTGACAAGAGGCGTCTGGAGGCTCCATCTTTTCTTCCTGGCGAAAAGGTTTGGCTGTCTTCAAAATATATTAGATTGAAGATTCCTTCTTACAAGCTTGGACCTCGTTATATCGGTCCTTTTGAAGTCCTCCGGCGCATTAACAATGTTGCTTACAAGCTCAGGTTACCTGTCTCACTCCGTATTCCTAATGTCTTCCACGTCTCTCTCCTAAAACCGGTCATTCTTAATCGTTTTCATTCCGTTCCGAGTCCTTCTCCTCCTCCAATCTCTGCAGATAACGTTTTTGAGGTGGAGGATATCTTAGCATCTAAAAGAGTCAGGGGCAAGACATTCTTTTTGGTTGATTGGAAGGGTTTTGGTCCTGAGGAGAGGTCTTGGGAACCTAGGGAGAACATTAATGCTCCTAGCATTCTTAAGAAGTTTTTGTCTAAGAGAAGTAGGAGGGGGTGTAAGAGAGGGGGTACTGTTACCTCGGCTCCTGTTCCTGGCACTCCTCCTGCTGCCACCGAGTCCAGGTCAGCTGATGTCCTTGCTGCGTCCTCCTCACTCCGGGGCTCGGTGCTTGCATCCCGGCGCGCGTCCTCCCTGCACTCAGCTGCGTGCTCCTGTGGGTTGCGCAGGCGCAGTAGGCTCTGACCGCGCACGCTCCTTCTGCTCTTCTATCCCTCCATGACCTGACCCGGAAGTACTTCCTGCCAAAGTCTGGCCTCAGGTATTTCTGTCCCTCCTCCCTTTGTGGAGGAGCCTGATTATTGTGTTTTCTTGCTTTAGTTAGGCCGCATAGTTTTCTGTGCTTTACCAGTCCTGTGCATTCCCAGTCTTGTGCCTTTCCAGCCCTGTGTTGTTTAACCTCTTGTTCTCCTGTTTTCTCTTTCAGTTCCTGCTCCTGTGTTCCGCAGTTCCTGTGTTTTCCCTTTCCTCAGTCCGTTCCTCAGCTCCTTTACTTCTCACCCAAGTTTTCCTCCGTCACCTTCTTCCCTCTCTGTTTTTCCCCGTTTTTCTCCCTGTTTCCTTTTCCTGGAGCCGATCCCTGGTCCTGGCCTCCGTGGTACTAGTTTTCCCTGTGCTTGCCTTCTAACAGTCCCTGTATAGGGGTTGGTTCCACTCTGGAGTGCTCGCTCAGGGGAGGTTCGGTGCCACGGTCCAGTGGGTCCACTCTTTGTTCTCGTCGCCATCGGCGTAACAGACTGCACTCGGACGACATCTGAGTGCAGCCTGATTCTAACAGTCCACTCTTTGTTCCCGTCGCCTTCGGCGTTACAGACTGCGCTCGGATGACGTCTGAGTGCAGCCTGATTCTAACAATAGTTTTCCCGTTTCTATCTTTAGGGGAAGTTAGTTCTTAGGCTGTGTCGAGGGGTCTAGGGAGTGTTAGGTACTTCCCACGGCTACTTCTAGTAGCGGTGCTAAGTTCAGGGTCTGCGGTCAGTACAGGCACCACCTTCTCCAGAGTACGTCTCATGCTGCTCCTAGGCCACCAGTTCATAACAGTACAACTGGCCAACAATGAGTTAAACGCATCTCAGAAGAAGGGAAGAAAAGTGCTGAGCCACTTTTTTTTCTGTAGTCTGTTTTGTCTTTCCTTCCCTCTTTCCCTCTGGGTGGCTCAGGAGTTTAACGCTGGCATGGAGGTTCAGGAATTGGTTTCTCGTGTGGACCAGCTTGCTGCTAGAGTACAGGGTATTTCCGATTATATCGTTCAGACTCCTGTTTTAGAGCCTAGAATTCCAACTCCTGATTTGTTTTTTGGGGACAGGTCCAAATTTTTGAGCTTTAAAAATAACTGTAAACTGTTTTTTTGCTCTGAAACCCCGTTCTTCTGGTGATCCCATTCAGCAGGTTAAAATTGTTATTTCCCTGTTGCGTGGTGATCCTCAGGATTGGGCATTTTCTCTGGAATCTGGGAATCCTGCTTTGCTTAATGTAGACACCTTTTTTCAGGCTCTAGGGTTATTGTATGATGAACCTAATTCAGTGGATCATGCAGAGAAGACCTTGTTGGCCCTGTGTCAGGGTCAAGAAGCGGCAGAATCGTATTGCCAGAAATTTAGAAAATGGTCTGTGTTGACTAAATGGAATGAGGGTGCCTTGGCGGCAATTTTCAGAAAGGGTCTTTCTGAATCCGTTAAACACGTTATGGTGGGGAACCGCCTGCTGGTCTGAGTGATTCTATGTCTCTGGCCATTCAGATTGATCGGCGCTTGCGCGAGTGCAGAGTTGTGCACACTGTGGCGTTGTCCTCCGAGCGGAGCCCTGAGCCTATGCAGTGTGATAGGATTTTGTCTACAGCTAAACGACAAAGATTCAGGCGTCAGAATAGGTTGTGTTTTTACTGCGGCGATTCTGCTCATGTTATTTCTGATTGCCCTAAACGTACAAAGAGAATCGCTAATTCTGTTACCATCAGTACTGTACAACCTAAATTTCTGTTATCTGTGACCTTGATGTGCTCATTATCGTCATTTTCTGTCATGGCATTTGTGGATTCAGGCGCCGCTCTGAACTTAATGGACTTAGAATTTGCCAGACGTTGTGGTTTCCCCTTGCAGCCTTTGCAGAACCCTATTCCTTTAAGGGGGATTGATGCTACACTGTTGGCTATAAATAAACCTCAGTTTTGGACATAGCTGACCATGCGCATGGCGCCAGCCCAGCAGGAAGATTGTAGTTTTCTGGTGTTGCATAATTTGCTTGATGATATTGTGCTGGGTTTTCCATGGTTACAGGTACATAATCCGGTGTTAGATTGGAAATCTATGTCTGTGACTAGTTGGGTTTGTCAGGGGGTTCATAATGATGTTCCTTTGATGTCAATTTCCTCTTCCCCCTCTTCTGAAATTCCTGAGTTTTTGTCAGATTTCCAGGATGTATTCGATGAGCCCAAATCCAGTTCCCTTCCACCGCATAGGGACTGTGATTGTGCTATTGACTTGATTCCAGGTTGTAAGTTCCCTAAGGGCCGACTTTTCAACCTGTCTGTGCCAGAACATGCTGCCATGCGGAGCTATATTAAGGAGTCTTTGGAGAAGGGGCATATTCGGCCATCTTCTTCACCATTGGGAGCAGGTTTTTTTTGTTGCCAAGAAGGATGGCTCCTTGAGACCCTGTATTGATTATCGCCTCTTGAATAAGATCATGGTCAAATTTCAATACCCTTTGCCTTTGCTTACTGATTTGTGTGCTAGGATTAAGGGGGCTAGTTGGTTTACTAAGATTGATCTTCGAGGGGCGTATAATCTTATTCGTATTAAGCAGGGTGACGAATGGAAAACTGCATTTAATACGCCCGAAGGCCATTTTGAATACCTTGTGATGCCATTCGGACTCTCTAATGCCCCATCTCTGTTCCAGTCCTTCATGCATGATATCTTTCGGAGTTATCTTGATAAATTCATGGTTGTATATTTGGATGATATTTAGATTTTTTCCGATGATTGGGAGTCTCATGTGAAACAGGTCAGGATGGTATTTCAGATTCTCCGTAATAATGCTATATTTGTGAAGGGGTCGAAGTGCCTCTTTGGAGTGCAGAAGGTTTCTTTTTTGGGCTTCATTTTTTCTCCCTCATCTATAGAAATGGATCCGGTTAAGGTTCAGGCCATTCATGATTGGATTCAGCCCACATCTGTGAAGAGCCTTCAGAAATTCTTGGGCTTTGCTAATTTTTATCGTCGTTTCATTGCCAACTTCTCCAGTGTGGTTAAACCTCTGACCGATTTGACGAAGAAAGGCGCTGATGTGACGAATTGGTCCACCGCGGCTGTTTCTGCCTTTCAGGAGCTTAAACGCCGATTTATTTCTGCCCCTGTGTTGCGTCAGCCGGATGTTTCTCTTCCATTTCAGGTTGAGGTTGACGCGTCTGAGATGGGGGCAGGGGCCGTTTTGTCTCAGAGGAATTCTGATGGTTCCTTGATGAAGCCGTGTGCCTTCTTTTCTTGGAAGTTTTCGCCTGCGGAGCGCAATTATGATGTCGGCAATCGGGAGTTGTTGGCTATGAAGTGGGCATTTGAGGAGTGGCGACATTGGCTTGAGGGGGCCAAGCACCGTATTGTGGTCCTGACCGATCATAAGAATCTGATTTACCTCGAGTCTGCCAAACGACTGAATCCTAGACAGGCTCGATGGTCCCTGTTTTTCTCCCGTTTTGATTTTGTGGTCTCGTATCTTCCGGGTTCTAAGAATGTTAAGGCTGATGCCCTCTCTAGGAGTTTTTTTCCTGATTCCCCTGGGGTTCTTGAGCCGGTCGGCATTCTGAAGGAAGGGATGATTCTTTCTGCCATCTCCCCTGATTTACGACGGGTTCTTCAGGAATTTCAGGCTAATAAACCTGACCGCTGTCCTGTGGGGAAACTGTTTGTTCCTGATAGATGGACTAGTAAAGTGATTTCTGAGGTTCATTGTTCTGTGTTGGCTGGCCATCCTGGGATTTTTGGTACCAGAGATTTGGTTGGTAGGTCCTTTTGGTGGCCTTCTTTGTCGCGGGATGTGCGTTCTTTTGTGCAGTCCTGTGGGATTTGTGCGCGGGCTAAGCCTTGCTGTTCCCGCGCTAGTGGGTTGCTTCTGCCTTTGCCGGTCCCTGAGAGACCTTGCATGCATATTTCTATGGATTTTATTTCAGATCTTCCGGTTTCCCAGAAGATGTCAGTTATCTGGGTGGTTTGTGACCGGTTTTCTAAGATGGTTCATTTGGTACCTTTGCCTAAATTGCCTTCCTCTTCTGATTTGGTTCCGTTGTTTTTTTCAGCATGTGGTTCGTTTGCATGGCATTCCGGAGAATATTGTGTCCAATAGAGGTTCCCAGTTTGTTTCCAGGTTTTGGTGGGCCTTTTGTGCTAGGCTGGGCATTGATTTGTCTTTTTCTTCTGCATTTCATCCTCAGACAAATGGCCAAACCGAGCGAACTAATCAGACTTTGGAAACTTATTTGAGATGCTTTGTGTCTGCTGATCAGGATGATTGGGTGGCTTTCTTGCCATTGGCCGAGTTTGCCCTTAATAATCGGGCTAGTTATGCTACCTTGGTTTCGCCTTTTTTTTGTAATTTTGGTTTTCATCCTCGTTTTTCTTCAGGGCAGGTTGAGCCTTCTGATTGTCCTGGTGTGGATTCTGTGGTTGACAGGCTGCAGCAAATTTGGGCTCATGTGGTGGACAATTTGGTGTTGTCTCAGGAGGAGGCTCAGCGTTTTGCTAACCGTCGTCGGTGTGTTGGTTCCCTTCTTCAGTTTGGGGATTTGGTCTGGTTGTCTTCCCGTCATGTTCCTATGAAGGTTTCTTCCCCTAAGTTCAAGCCTCGGTTTATTGGTCCTTATAGGATTTCTGAGATTATCAATCCAGTGTCTTTTCGTTTGGCCCTTCCAGCCTCTTTTTCCATCCATAATGTTTTCCATAGATCTTTGTTGCGGAAGTATGTGGTGCCCGTTGTTCCCTCTGTTGATCCTCCGGCCCCGGTGTTGATTGATGGGGAGTTGGAGTATGTGGTTGAGAAGATTTTGGATTCTCGGTTTTCGAGGCGGAAGCTTCAGTATCTGGTCAAATGGAAGGGTTATGGCCAGGAGGATAATTCTTGGGTTGTTGCCTCCGATATTCATGCTGACAATTTGGTTCGTGCCTTTCTTTTGGCTCATCCTGATCGGCCTGGGGGCTCTGGTGAGGGTTCGGTGACCCCTCCTCAAGGGGGGGGTACTGTTGTGAATTCTGCTCTTGGGCTCCCTCCAGTGGTTATGAGTGGTAGTGCTGCTGTCTTTGGATCGCAGCATTTATCAGGTGTGTCCACTTAATTGCAATTTGGACTGGGCTATTTAGTCTTGCTTGATCCTTTAGTCAGTGCCAGTTGTCCATTGTTTTTGGAGGATTCACAACCATACCTGGTCTCTCCTGTTTTGCTGTTCATTTCAACAAAGATAAGTTCTGGCTTTGTTTTTGCTGTCCACATGCTGTGGACCTTATAATTCAGTGCATTTTCATGTTTTGTCTTGTCCAGCTTTGTCTGTGAAGGAGTTTTTGCAGCCAAGCTGTGTCTCTGGAGATGCAGATATACCCTCCATATCTTTAGTCAGATGTGGAGATTTGTATTTTCTGTGGTGGATATTTTCTAGTGTTTTAATACTGACCGCATAGTACTCTGTCCTATTCTTTCTTTTTAGCTAGAATGGCCTCCTTTGCTAAATCCTGATTTCAGTCTGCGTATGTCATTTCCCTCTCCTCTCACAGTCAATATTTGTGGGGGCTGTCTATCCTTTGGGGATTATCTCTGAGGCAAGATAGTTTTCCCGTTTCTATCTTTAGGGGAAGTTAGTTCTTAGGCTGTGTCGAGGGGTCTAGCGAGTGTTAGGTACTTCCCACGGCTACTTCTAGTTGCGGTGCTAAGTTCAGGGTCTGCGGTCAGTACAGGTACCACCTTCTCCAGAGTACGTCTCATGCTGCTCCTAGGCCACCAGTTCATAACACCTCCCCCTATACTACAGGGCTTTTAATCAGTCACTGCTTCACCATTCTAATCACAGCTACACCTGTGACTGCAATATGCCCTCATGGCCTTAGTATGCCTCCGTTTGTATTCTGGAGAGCACAAACAGCACCCCTAGCTGTAACAGGGGGTCACTGCCTCACATATCCTCCCCCTGTTCATACCTGTGGGACTGAACATTTCTTACCCTGTATGGGCGCGAGACAGGGCATCTGATTGCCCCCTATGACATCTTCACCCGACACTACACTAAGAAACCAAAGTAGGGATCGGAACCATTGATCTGCGCATGCATCCCTCCCCTTTGCATTTCTCCTCCATGCTTCATTATGGGACCACCCACCCCGTTCACCATTACTGAAGCCAAGCTCTCTTTTCTGATTAACCACAGATTTGGGCCAGTTTTGGGTGGCCTCGACCTTGTTTATTTTGGGTTCACTAATCCCACAGGTTAGCCTGTCACCTAAGTACTTGCCTTTAGGCCCTTGGTACCGTTTACTCCGTACCCTTACCCGTGCCCCGATAATTATATCACGCTGAACCGCCGCGGACCACACCAGCAACTCCGAGCATATGTCCATATGACGTCGCATCTGAACCTGAGCCTCCCGACACTGCTGTCTAGTGAGCGCTCTATCTAATTTGCAATGACCCCGGCCCCATCCTTGGCCGGTGCCAGAGGGCACATCCCCAGTCGCCTCCGTGACCATACACGCCCGGCTCTTCTCATACCTGTGTTTTTTATACCTGCATCTCCGTGTGGGACCCTGGATCTGAGCTGTCCCGAAATTACCAGGGAACACTTCCAGCTCGTGGTTCAGTGGGGTTCCCATGACCTTTACTGCCACAACCTCTAGGGGGAGCCTATCGAGGTTACACTCTATCCCTAAACTGGCGACCCCGGTGGCAGATATCTCACCATCTTCAGGTTCTATGCCTGAAACAACATTTTCCACTTCTCCTGCCGATACCTCTAGGGGGAGCCTATCGGGATTACACTCTGTCCCTAGGTTGGCGACCCCTATGGCAGGTATCTCACCATCTTCGGGTTCTACACCGGGCACAACATTTTCCATGAGAGGGTTGACCCCGGTCTCCCACAGGGACCAAAACAGGGGCAAGTCTCTCCCCAACACAGTCCCATATGGAAGGGTCTTTGCCACTCCCAGACATGTTTTATGTCACTACATAGTGTAGAAAAATCGACCTCCGCAGTTCAACTCCCAGATCGACTCCCAGATTTCCCCGTGGATACCCATCACCTCCACTTTCTGTCCTTTGGTGTTGTCCCCGGCAACAAGGGATCTATGGACCAGAGTCACTTTACTCTCTGTGTCCAGGAGAGCCTCTGTTTGGCACCTGTTCCAGAATACCTGGCACAATCGTGGTTTGTTGCCGACAGTGCCCGTAGTGATGGTACAAACTGGCTGGGCACACATAGACTTATGGCGAGTGTTCCCGCAGACCATGGGCTCAGATGTCACCGAACAGTTACTAGTCCCATGCTCGGGCTCTTGTGCAACGTCCTGGGTGGATTTATACTGCTCAATCAATTCTATCAGCAGTTCCAGGGTGCCTAGGTCCCTTAGCCCGACCCAACACTGCATGGCTGCCGGCAGAGCCCTCACCATCCGGTCAGCCATGATTCTCTCCATCATCTCGAATGGGGGAAAAAAACTCAGGCTGGAGCCATTCCTCCACCAACCGCAATAAGTCATTTGCTTGGGACCTGGCGGATCGAGACTTTACATAGCACCACTGGTACACCCAATGATCGCCCCTTACCTTTGGGGTCTCTTCATGACTCTGCTGATCGGCCCTGTCATGGTTCACGGGGAGTATACTTTTATCATCCCCACCACTCACACCAATTTGTCATGAACCGGGGTTGTTTGGTTGCCCCTGGTTCTTTCTGAAGGGGATTTATCTATATCCCACTTCCCAGTTCCGGTTTGGAACTTGTAGCTCTCTGGCACCCCCCTTACCCTCAGGTCAGACCAGGTACTGCACCTAGGATAATTAGTCACCAGAAAGGCTGCCTTCTATGTACTGGCTATTGGGCACGCTGCAGCGAGGGCGATATAACTACTCCTACTCAGGCGGGAACAATAATTATTAACGCCGCCAGTCGCTACAAAGACTCCCAACTGCACAGGACAAATCCACTGCCACCAGCTCCGATTTCTTAATTATTAACAGGTCCTGAGCCAACCCAGATTAGTAGCGTAATTCATTTCAGAGGACGTGACCATACGTTATAGAGTAAGGAGAGACAAGCTAGTAATTTTATATTTTACTCCACAAAAGGCAGTGTTTACAGAGGTATACAAAGGTATTATAAAGAAGTCAAGTCTCGTATGTACAATACAATTGCAAATAAAATGGGATTAAAGTTGAAAAGAACACTTACATTTTGTTCAGATCATTTCAGATCTCATGGCCGACCGTGCGCTGTTGAGGGGACACATCTAGATGCATAGCACGCATCTATATAGCAGCTAGACCCCGGGCAAAGACACGTGAAGACTGCTGCTTCACTCACTTATTTTCTAGCCAAAAACCAAGGCACTTCCCCCGTGATGACCTCACTTAGAGGCTGAAACCTCCCCTTTACTTTGAGTTATGGCAACCATTTTTATACCTATCTCGTTGTATGAATCTCATATACAAAAGACACACTGATCAGGATGTGCCCCTCATCAGGGGGATTCTTTTGAGTGTAAACACGGTGTAATTACATGACCCGCTTATGGAGAAACCCGCTCTTTTGCACTCATTGGCTTTAGCTTCTAGTGATTTCAGGGAGTTATAGATCCCTCGATGGACATCTGGAATATATAATTTTTATATCTCTAGCCCTGATCATTGCCAATATATATAACCTTAAACGAACAATAGAAGCTCATGCCTTTTATACCAGTTTTAGCCAGTATCGGATGGGAGGGGGGAATGAGGCGTGTAGGGAGACCTGCCTGCCGCAGCACGGAGCCATATAAATTCTTGAGGGAGGAGGGAAATGAGGGGTTTAGGGTTACACACACAGGCAGAGGGAGAAAGAATGGCTCAGAATTCCAGCTTTGTGTTGGCAGGCAGAGGAAACGGCAGCTGAGAGCTCTGTATGTGTAAGGGAAGTAATCAGAACTTTCCTTTTTCCTGACAGCCCCTCACCTTGGGGGTCTCCTCTTTACACCACTGAAGCTCTGCTAGCTTCCCCTGCAGCGCCTCTTGCTGCCGCTCCTGCTGCTGCAACTGCATCAACTGCTGCTGCAGAACCTCTTGCTGCGACCGCTGAAACCTTTGCTGATTGAGCACAACATGCTTCAAAAGTTCCTCCATTTCTCCAGCTGACTTACACAACGATTTGCAGCACTCTCTGGGGTATGCCTTAATTCACACTGCCCTGTTATGAACTGGTGGTTTAGGAGCAACATGGGACGAGCTCTGAAGGAGGTGGTGCCTGTACTGACCGCAGTCCCTAAGCTCAACACAACACTAGAAGTAGCTGTGGGATGCTCCTGTCACTCCCTAGGCACCTCGTCACAGCCTGAGAACTAACTACCCCTAAAGATAGAAACAGGAAAACTATCTTGCCTCAGAGAAAATCCCCAAAGGATAGATAGCCCCCCACAACTAATGACTGTGAGTGGAGAGGGAAAAGACATACGTAGAATGAAACCAGGATGTAGCACAGGAGGCCAGTCTAGCTAGATAGATAGGACAGGACGGAATACTGTGCGGTCAGTATTAAAAACTACAAAAATCCACACAGAGTTTACAAAAATCTCCACACCTGACTAAAGGTGTGGAGGGTAAATATGCTTCCCAGAGCTTCCAGCTTAACTGAATTAATCCATACTGACAAGCTGGACAAAACATAGAATGCACAGAACGAATAAGTCCACAACATGTGGACAGAAAAAAGCAAAGGAAGGACTTATCTTTGCTGAACTGGTCAGGATATCAGGGAAATCCATGAGAGATGTGAATCCAACCAGGAACCATTGACAAGTGGCACTGGCTGAAGAAAGAGCCAGGCATAAATAGCCGAGCAGAAAGACAATCAGTGGAAGCAGCTGCAGACTGCTAAATCCAAGGAGCAGCCATTCCACTTACAACCACCGGAGGGAGCCCAAGAGCGGAATTCACAACACTGCCCGCATTCTCCACCATATGTAGAGCAGCGGTGTCCACGCTGCACAGCGATGAAGCAATGACCCACAAAGTTCAAACACAAAACGTTCCTTTATTGTGTTACTTCACACAGTCCATTAGAATACATAGTACACGGCTTCAAGTTGCAGTCCCTAAACAGGCCAGACTTCCCTTTGTCCAGTATCCCTGGGTGACCGCACGCTGGGATCAAGTGTCTTTACTCACAGAGTGCACAGCATGCTGTATACTCCGGATCGCAGCCGGGAAAACAAAAGACAGTCCGAGATGCAGGGTGTCAGTCCCTTTGGTTCCTCTTGCCCCTGTGTTGCCTCACACAGGGAGTGCTCTGCAGACAACTGCTCTGTCTGCTTCCCAGACCAACACTGACACATCTCCCCTTATACTACAGGGCTTTTAATCAGTCACTGCTTCACCATTCTAATCACAGCTACACCTGTGTCTGCAATATGCCCTTATGGCCTTACTACGCCTCCGTGTGCATTCTGGAGAGCACAAACCGTCCCGTGTTGTGAATTCTGCTCTTGGGCTCCCTCCAGTGGTTGTTGGTGGGAATGCAGTTGTCTCTGACTCGCAGTCCTGGCCAGGTGTATCGGATAATTACAATTCTGACTGGGATATTTAGGTGTGCAGGATCCTTTAGCCCTTGCTAGTTGTCAATGTTTCTTTGGAAGTGTTGGATCTCTGCCTGGCCTCTCCTGCTTATCTGCCAGTTCAGCAAAGATAAGTGTCTGTTTCTTTTCCTGTGGCACACATGCAGTGTGCTTATTTTCAGTACTGTTCGTTTGTTTTTCTTTTGTCCAGATTAGACTGTGTCTGTGTTTTCTCAGTCTGGTTGGTTTCACAGGAGTTGCAGATATACGCTCCTACATCTTTAGTTAGATGTAGGAAGTTTTTTGTATATTCTGCTGTGGATTTTTTGAAGGGTTTTAATACTGACCGCACAGAACTCTGTCCTATTCTGTCCAATCTAGCTAGAGTGGCCTCCTGTGCTAAATCCTGTTTTTTC
This sequence comes from Ranitomeya imitator, assembly GCF_032444005.1. Classification (NCBI taxonomy): domain Eukaryota; kingdom Metazoa; phylum Chordata; class Amphibia; order Anura; family Dendrobatidae; genus Ranitomeya; species Ranitomeya imitator. The sequence goes on along the minus strand of NC_091286.1, from coordinate 321,740,233 downwards.
TGCCTGTGTATGTTTTTTCCTCTCTGACTCACCGCCAATATTTGTGGGGGGCTGTCTATCCTTTGGGGATTTTCTCTGAGGCAAGATAGTATTCCGATTTCCATCTTTAGGGGTATTTAGTCCTCCGGCTGTGACGAGGTGTCTAGGTGTGTTAGGTACACTCCACGGCTACTTCTAGTTGCGATGTTAAGTTCTGGGTTGCGGTCAGTATAGTGGCCACTTTCTCCAGTGAATGTTCTCATGCAGCTCCAAGGTCACCGGATCATAACAGTACAACTGGCCAACAATGAGTTAAATGCATTTCGGAAGAAGGGAAGGAAGCTCTTGAGCCATTTTTTTTTTCTCCAGCCTGTTTTGTGTTCTCTTCCCTCTTAATATCTGGGTGGCTGAGGAGCCTGGTGCAAGCATGAATGTTCAGGAATTAGCTTCTCGTGTAGACCAGCTTGCTGCTATGGTGCAAGGTATTTTTGATTATATTGTTCAGACTCCTGCTTTAGAACCGAAGATTCCTACTCCTGATTTGTTTTGTGGTGACAGGTCTAAATTTTTGAGTTTTAAAAACAACTGTAAACTGTTTTTTGACCTGAGATCTCGATCCTCTGGTGATTCCATTCAGCAGGTAAAAATCGTAATCTCCCTGCTGCGTGGCGACTCGCAGGATTGGGCGTTTTCCCTGGAATCTGGGAATCCGGCTTTGCTTAATATTGACTCCTGTTTTCAGGCTTTAGGACTATTATATGATGAACCTAATTCTGTGGATCAAGCTGAGAAGACCTTGTTGGCCATGTCTCAGGGTCAAGAGGCGGCAGAATTGTATTGTAAGAAATTCAGAAAATGGTCTGTATTGACTAAATGGAATAATGATGCTTTGGCGGCAATTTTCAGAAGGGGGCTTTCTGAATCCGTTAAAGATGTTATGGTGGGGTTTCCCACGCCTTCCGGTCTGAGTGATTCTATGTCTCTGGCCATTCAGATTGACCGATGCCTGCGGGAGCATAGAACTGTGCGCGCTGTGGCGTTATCCTCAACGCAAATTTCTTAGCCTATGCAATGTGATAGAATTCTGTCTAGAATGGAACGACAAGGTTTCAGACGTCAAAATAGGTTGTGTTATTATTGTGGCGACGCTTCTCATGTCATTTCTGTCCGCCCTAAGCGGACAAAGAGGATCGCCAGTTCAATTACCATCAATACTGTACAACCTAAATTTCTGTTATCTGTGTACTTGATCTGCTCATTGTCATCATTTTCTGTCATGGCGTTTGTGGATTCAGGCGCCGCCTTGAATTTAATGGATTTTGAGTTTGCCAAGCATTGTGGTTTTCCCTTGCAGCCTTTGCAGAACCCTATTCCTTTGAGGGGCATTGATGCTACACCCTTGGCTAGAAATAAGCCCCTGTTTTGGACACAGGTAACCATGCGCATGGCGCTAGCCCATCAGGAAGATTGTCAATTTCTGGTGTTGCATAACTTGCATGATGTTATCGTGCTGGGTTTTCCATGGTTGCAGGTACATAATCCTGTGTTGGACTGGAAGTCCATGTCTGTGACTAGTTGGGGTGGTCAGGGGGTTCATAATGATGTTCCTTTGATGTCAATTTCCTCTTCTTCACCTTCTGAGATTCCAGAGTTTTTGTCTGATTTTCAGGATGTATTCGATGAGCCCAAGTCCAGTTTTCTTCCACCGCACAGGGACTGTGATTGTGCTATTGACTTGATTCCAGGCTGAAAGTTTCCTAAGGGTCGACTTTTTAATATATCTGTGCCTGAACATACCGCCATGCGGAGCTATATTAAGGAGTCTTTGGAGAAAGGGCATATTCGGCCATCTTCTTCACCGTTGGGAGCGGGGTTCTTTTTTGTTGCTAAAAAAGATGGTTCCTTGAGACCCTGTATAGATTATCGCCTCTTGAATAAAATCACGGTCAAGTTTCAATACCCTTTACCTTTGCTTTCCGATTTGTTTGCTAGGATTAAGGGAGCTAGTTGGTTTACCAAGATTGACCTTCGAGGGGCATATAATCTTGTTCGTATTAAGCAGGATGATGAATGGAAAACTGCGTTTAACACGCCCGAACGCCATTTTGAATACCTTGTGATGCCATTCGGACTCTCTAATGCTCCATCTGTTTTTCAGTCCTTCATGCATGATATCTTCCGGACTTATCTTGATAAATTCTTGATTGTATATTTGGACGATATTTTGATTTTTTCCGATGATTGGGAGTCTCATGTGCAACAGGTCAGGATTGTATTTCAGATCCTTCGTGACAATGCCCTGTTTGTGAAAGGGTCTAAGTGTCTCTTTGGGGTGCAGAAAGTCTCTTTTTTGGGCTTCATTTTTTCTCCTTCGTCTATAGAGATGGATCCGGTTAAGGTTCAGGCCATTCATGATTGGATTCAGCCCACATCCGTGAAGAGCCTTCAGAAATTTTTGGGTTTTGCAAATTTTTATCGCCGTTTCATTGCTAATTTTTCCAGCGTGGTTAAACCCTTGACCGATTTGACGAAGAAGGGCGCTGATGTGGCGAATTGGTCCTCTGCGGCTGTCTCTGCCTTTCAGGAACTTAAACGTCGATTTACTTTTGCTCCAGTGTTGCACCAACCGGATGTTTCTCTTCCGTTTCAGGTTGAGGTTGACGCTTCTGAGATTGGGGCTGGGGCCGTTTTGTCTCAGAGGGATCCTGTTGGTTCCTTAATGAAACCGTGTGCCTTCTTTTCCCGTAAGTTTTCGCCTGCTGAACGCAATTATGATGTCGGCAATCGGGAGTTGTTGGCTATGAAGTGGGCGTTTGAGGAGTGGCGACATTGGCTTGAGGGAGCTAAGCACCGTATTGTGGTCTTGACCGATCATAAGAATTTGATTTACCTTGAGTCTGCTAAACGGCTGAATCCTAGACAGGCTCGATGGTCCTTGTTTTTTTCCCGTTTTGATTTCGTGGTCTCGTACCTTCCGGGTTCTAAGAATATTAAGGCTGATGCCCTCTCTGGAGTTTTTTGCCTGATTCTCCTGAGGTCTTAGAGCCGGTCGGTATTCTGAAAGAGGGGGTGGTCCTTTCTGCCATTTCCCCTGATTTACGACGGGTTCTTCAGGAATTTCAGGTTGACAAACCTGACCGCTGTCCTGTGGGGAAATTGTTTGTTCCTGACAGATGGACTAGTAGAGTGATTTCTGAGGTTCACTGTTCCGTGTTGGCCGGTCATCCTGGCATTTTTGGTACCAGAGAATTAGTTGGTAGGTCCTTTTGGTGGCCTTCATTGTCACATGATGTGCGTTCTTTTGTGCAGTCCTGTGGGACTTGTGCGCGGGCCAAGCCTTGTTGCTCCCATGCTAGTGGGTTGCTTTTGCCATTGCCAGTCCCTGAGAGGCCCTGGACGCATATTTCGATGGATTTTATTTCTGATCTTCCAGTCTCCCAGAAGATGATGTTATCTGGGTTGTTTGTGACCGGTTTTCTAAGATGGTTCATTTTGTGCCCTTACCTAAATTGCCTTCCTCTTCTGATTTGGTTCCGTTGTTCTTTCAGCATGTGGTTCGCTTGCATGGTATTCCGGAGAATATTGTTTCCGACAGAGGTTCCCAATTTGTTTCTAGTTTTTGGCGGGCCTTTTGTGCTAGGCTGGGCATTGATTTGTCTTTTTCTTCTGCATTTCATCCTCAGACAAATGGCCAGACCAAGCGTACTAATCAGACCTTGGAGACTTATTTGAGATGCTTTGTGTCTGCTGATCAGGATGATTGGGTGGCCTTCTTGCCATTGGCCGAGTTTGCCCTTAATAATCGGGCTAGTTATGCTACCTTGGTTTCGCATTTCTTTTGTAATTTTGGTTTTCATCCTCGTTTTTCTTCTGGGCAGGTTGAGCCTTCTGATTGTCCTGGTGTGGATTCTGTGGTGGACAGGTTGCAGCAGATTTGGGCTCATGTGGTGGACAAGTTGGTGTTGTCTCAAGAGGAGGCTCAACATTTTGCTAATCGTCGTCGGTGTGTTGGTTCCTGGCTTCGGGTTGGGGATCTGGTCTGGTTGTCTTCCCGTCATGTTCCTATGAAGGTTTCTTCTCCCAAGTTTAAACCTTGGTTTATTGGTCCTTATAGGATTTCTGAGATTATTAATCCGGTGTCTTTTCGACTGGCGCTTCCGGCCTCTTTTGCTATCCATAATGTCTTCCATAGATCTTTGTTGCGGAAATATGTGGAGCCCGTTGTTCCCTCTGCTGATCCTCCGGCCCCTGTGTTGGTTGATGGGGAGTTGGAATATGTTGTTGAGAAGATTTTGGATTCCCGTTTTTCGAGGTGGAAGCTTCAGTACCTGGTCAAATGGAAGGGTTATGGCCAGGAGGATAATTCTTGGGTTTTTGCCTCTGATGTCCATGCTGCTGATTTGGTTGGTGCTTTTCATCTGGCTCGTCCTGATCGTCCTGGGGGCCCTGGTGAGGGTTCGGTGACCCCTCCTCAAGGGGGGGTACTGTTGTGAATTCTGCTCTTGGGTTCCCTCCAGTGGTTGTTGGTGGGAATGCAGTTGTCTCTGACTCGCAGTCCTGGCCAGGTGTATCGGATAATTACAATTCTGACTGGGATATTTAGGTGTGCAGGATCCTTTAGCCCTTGCCAGTTGTCAATGTTTCTTTGGAAGTGTTGGATCTCTGCCTGGCCTCTCCTGCTTATCTGCCAGTTCAGCAAAGATAAGTGTCTGTTTCTTTTCCTGTGGCACACATGCAGTGTGCTTATCTTCAGTACTGTTCGTTTGTTTTTCTTTTGTCCAGATTAGACTGTGTCTGTGTTTTCTCAGTCTGGTTGGTTTCACAGGAGTTGCAGATATACGCTCCTACATCTTTAGTTAGATGTAGGAAGTTTTTTGTATATTCTACTGTGGATTTTTTGAAGGGTTTTAATACTGACCGCACAGAACTCTGTCCTATTCTGTCCAATCTAGCTAGAGTGGCCTCCTGTGCTAAATCCTGTTTTTTCTGCCTGTGTATGTTTTTTCCTCTCCGACTCACCGCCAATATTTGTGGGGAGCTGTCTATCCTTTGGGGATTTTCTCTGAGGCAAGATAGTATTCCGATTTCCATCTTTAGGGGTATTTAGTCCTCCGGCTGTGACGAGGTGTCTAGGTGTGTTAGGTACACTCCACGGCTACTTCTAGTTGCGGTGTTAAGTTCTGGGTTGCGGTCAGTATAGTGGCCACTTTCTCCAGTGAAAGTTCTCATGCAGCTCCAAGGTCACCGGATCATAACAGTCCCCTAGCTGTAACAGGGGTCACTGCCTCACAAAATATATATATGTACTCCATCTTGTTATATACAGTGGGGAAAATAAGTATTTGATACACTGCTGATCTTGCAAGTTTTCCCACCTACAAAGAATGTGGAGGTCTGTAATTTTTATCGTAGGTACATGCCAACTGTGAGAGACAGAATCTAAAAATGAAAAACACAGAAAATCATATTGCATGAGTTTTACATAATTAAATTGCATTTTTATTGCATGAAATACTGTATGTCCCTCATCCTAATACATATAACCCCCATCCTGGTATCGATGTTCCACATACACCGTATTCCAAATTATTATGCAAATTGGATTTGTCATAAAGATTTAATTGTGTTGTTTTTCAAATAAACTCATGGAATGTATTGTGTCTCAGGGCTCAATGGATCACTGAAATCAATCTTAAACACGTGATAATTAGTTTTCCAGGTGATTCTAATTAAAGGGACTCTGTCACCTGAATTTGGAGGGAACAATCTTCAGCCATAGGGGCGGGGTTTTCGGGTGTTTGATTCACCCTTTCCTTACCCGCTGGCTGCATGCTGGCTGCAATATTGGATTGAAGTTCATTCTCTGTCCTCTGTAGTACATACCTGCACAAGGCAATCTTGCCTTGTGCAGGCGTGTACTATGGAGGACAGAGAATGAACTTCAATCCAATATTGCAGCCAGCATGCAGCCAGCGGGTAAGGAAAGGGTGAATCAAAAACCCCAAAACCCCGCCTCCATGGCTGAAGATTGTTCCCTCCAAATTCAGGTGACAGTGTCCCTTTAACAGGGCTATCTGAGACCGGCCGGTCCCATGGGCACTTCCAGAATTCCCTTTGCAGGTGGAAATCGTTGCCTACCAATAGCGCCTGTGTGTTGTAGTGCTACCCTGCTGAGCATTCGGAATAGTCCTCACAACTTCTGTTCTCGTTCGTTCGTTCTTTCTAATGTGTTCCAGATGTTTCTAGTTCAACGTCCCCCAGGTATGTTATGGCTAGGATGCACCCGTATGACGGGAAGGCCTGGAGGTCTTCCGGGACCCTAGAGACGCCCCTCTCCCACTATTGCCCCCTATGTCTTCGTAGGTGTTTAGGTGAGACAGCCAACCTATAATTAACTGTCCGGCGGAGTTTGAAGTAAGGCGTAGAGTCAGTTACTCCCTCGGTGTTCCGGCCTACGCGCCTCAGTAGGATGTTGCCTCGGTCTCACGGCACGACTCCTACTGGCTCTCTTTGTGCTTGATCTCGTTTCTCACTGTCTCACAATATCCTTCGCTTTGTGTCTCTTTCTTAGGATACCGCCGCGGGGTGTGCAGGCGCGGTTCCGTAACGTTCTGTTCTGGTCGCTAGGTGCCTGCCAGATTCCCACGCCTGAAAGGGACCCCCCTGTGTCTTCTACCTGCAACACCCCCTGCCACGGAATGTTGCCTGAATCCAACCCAGTCAGCTTCTGACTAACTTTCTATCCAACCCCTAGTTTTACCAGTGTGAGGAGGGGCCTAATAAATAAAGCCTTTTGCTCCCCCTAGTGGCCGGAGTGTGAAGTGTAATGTGTGCTGGTGATACCTGGTCAGTAGAACTCCTTAGTGCCATCAGACGTACCATCACTCCCCTTAGTGGCAGAGTGTCATACTGCAACGACCAGATCTCTGGGGCGCTGCACACAGCATCTTTGGAACCAGACCGCCGCCTGCAGCGCCGAGGAGATCGGGATGTCAGAGGATGAGTATATCATTATTTTTATTATTTTTAACATTACTATTGATGCTGCATATTGCTGCATATGCAGCATCAATAGTAGGAGTATGTATGAAGAAAAAAACCTATAGGTTTGTTTTGCGCTGAACAAGAATAATAATCTCCACTAGCATTTCAATACACTCTATATGTCCCATATGCCCTCTGGCATGTCTAAAGTACCATATGAAAAAACGCTTAAAAGTACCTGAGAAAGTAGTGAAGTAAGTCTCTACGATAGCGGTATACTTGCAGCCGTTGTCCGGGAGAAGTGTGAAGTACCGGAGGAAGAGATGTTTCTTCAGGAGTGTAGTCCCGGCCGGTGACTAACACCCCCCTTTTTGTGTGTCCTCTGATGGTGCACAGATAGAACCGATGTACGCTCGGAACCTGTGGCGCTGCAGACGCCGAAACAGGACCTTGCGTGACGTTGGTGATCACGTGCCCGTCCGAGGTAAGGAACGCTGTGTGGACCAATTCCTACGCGTTTCGAAGATCACGGTCTTCTTCGTCAGGGATGGTCCACCAGCGTTATGAGCTTCCTTATATAGAATTTCTATGTAAACTTAAAACAGAGCAATTTCATTAAGTGAACGCAAAGAGTTCAACCTCACAATTAAGACCAATTGGTCTCAGCGTGTCTAAACTAAAAATCCATCTGCTTTCAGCCCGGGACATTTTCTTAATATAGTCACCTCTGCGCCAATCCGGTGGAATAATTTCTAGGCCAGTGATTACAATATCTTTCACCCGTCCATCATGATAATCAGCAAAATGCTTAGAAAGTGGATGTCCACAGAATTTCTTTTTTATGTTCTAAGATGTTCATTCACTCTAACATTAAGGGGGCGTTTGGTGCGTCCCACATATAATTTCCCGCAGGGACATTTTAAGGAATAGATCACCCCTGTACTAGTGCAGGTAATAGAGTCACGGATCTTAAATTCTATCTTTCCATTCGAAATGGTGCTTTGTTTGATCATTTTGAGTGATTTACACACTTTGCAATTGAAACATGGGATGAAGCCGGGTTTCTTTTTCCCAGATAAAGAGCCTATTTTCTGCTTGTATATAGGTAATAGTAGGAGTAAATCACGCAGCGGAACACAAACCGCGATAAATCTGCAGGGATAACCGCAGCGGGTTTGCCCTGCAGATTTATCAAATCCGCTGCGGGAAAACCTGCGGGAGAACCCGCAGCCCCCTTCCTAGGTGTGAACATAGCCTGACCCTGCCTATGGCACTGTACAGGTAAGCCCTGGGAGTATGCGAATTACTATGCTAATGACACTTAGGGCCATGCCATGGCCTGTTCATTTACTTGGGGTTATGCAGTAAGCGGTTATATATTCGCTGCTCTAAGCTCAATACTATGTGTTACCTCTGCAGGATTGGGCTCCAAATGTTATGCTCAGCCAAACCAACACATCCATGGAGTGTTCTCTACCTACCTTCCAGTGCGAAGAATGTGTTTGTAAGAATGCCCCACAAATGTTTCCTATGGAAAGTCCTGATGTACTGTATACTCCTGTATGGCCATATAGTGTCATATGTTGTCGAACAGGTCCAACTGTAAAAAAAAGGTATAGTGCATGGTGTATTAATTTTGTACAGGTCCTCTGTATAGGATAGTGTAAAAAAAAGGATGCCAGCACATAATGGGCACTCTTTAGGCCTCCATCTGGTGAATGGTGTGGATATGATTTAGAGGGAACCTTTCACCACAAAAATGCAGTCCAATTTGTAGGCAGAATGTTGTAGAGCAGGAGCTGAACAGATTGTTACCGTATATAGTTTTGAGGGGAAAATTCAGCATAAGCTGTGTTATAATCATTTAAGGAATTTTTTTTCCCCAATGTGGAGCTTACTGTTTGCCACATGGTGTTTTTTTTTGCCTTCCTCTGGATCAACATGTTAGGTTAGGCTATGGGTTGAATTAGATGGACTTAAAGTCTTCCTTCAACCTTAATAATAACTACCGTATATACTCGAGTATAAGCCGACCCGAGTATAAGCCGAGACCCCTAATTTTGCCACAAAAAACTGGGAAAACTGAATGACCCGAGTATAAGCCTAGGTTGGGAAATGCAGCAGCTATCGGTAAATTTCAAAAGTAAAAATAGATACCAATAAAAGTAAAATTAATTGAGACATCAGTAGGTTAAGTGTTTTTGAATATCCATATTGAATCAGGAGCCCCATATAATGCTACATACAGTTCACGATGGGCCCCATAAGATGCACCATACAAGATACGCCCCATATAATGTGCCATAAAGTTTATGATAGGCCCCATAAGATGCTCCATATTAAAATATGCCCCATATAATCCTGCATAAAGGTTAATAATGGCCCCATAAGATGCTCCATAGACACATTTGCCCAATATAATGCTGCACAAATGTTGATTATGGCCCCATAAGATGCTCCATAGAGATATTCACCCCATATAGTGCTGCACAAACGTTATGGCCCCATAAGATGCTCCATAAAGATAGTTGCCCCATATAGTGCTGCACAAACGTTGATTATGGCCCCATAAGATACTCCATACAGACACTTGCCCCATTTGCTGTTGCTGCGATAAAAAAAAATCAGATACTCACCTCTCGTCGCTCAGGCCCCCGGCAATTTCAATATTCACCTTTCCTCTTTCCGGCCGCCGCTCCGTCTTCAGCGTCTTCTGCACTGACGTTCAGGCAGAGGGCGCGCACTAACCACGTCATCGCGCCCTCTGACCTGAGCGTCACTGCAGAAGACACTGAAGACGGAGCGGCGGCTGGAACGAGGAGGTGAATATCGTGCAGCTCTCCCCCTCCCCTTTATACTCACCTGCTCCTGGCGCGGTGCAGTCCCAGGTTCCCCGGCGCCGCAGCTTCTTCCTGTCTTGAGCTGTTACATGATACCCCTCATTACAGTAATAAATATGTGGCTCCACCCCTATGGGAGGTGGAGCCGCATATTCATTACTGTAATGAGCGGTACCATGTGACCGCTCAGTACAGGAAGAAGCTGAGGTGCCGTGAGAACCAGGGACGTGCAGGGACCGCACCAGGAGCAGGTGAGTATTATTAGACAGCCCCCGCTCCCCCTCCCCTGCCAACCCCTGGGTTTGACTCGAGTATAAGCCGAGAGGGGGACTTCAGCCCCCCAAAAAATGGGCTGAAAATCTCGGCTTCTACTCGATTATATACGGTATGTTAATATGTTACTACACGGATTATATTGAATGTTTTCTTACCAAACTGTATATGTCAATCTACTCAGCTCCTCCTGCTCTATAACATGGTGCCTGTAGATCGGACTGCATTTTCATGATGACAGGTTCCCTTTAATGGTTATTCCCCCAAAAAGCAATATTTCCCTAACCATAAAACAGAAGATAACTTGCTGTGTGTCTGACCACGGAGATCCTCAGCAATCCCGAGATCAGAATCTGGAACCATAAGAACGGAACTCTGCAGCCCCTTCCTGAATGGAGAGAAGTGCGCATGCTTGGCCCCATTCATTGTCATGTGTGGGGTTGCACGCATTCAGCAAAGCATCGCATTAGCTAAGCATCACGTTATTGCAGTTATTCCATGGCAGTTAGTCAGGGCAGGAGTCAGGTAACCCACACTCTGCTCTCCCTTCTATCCATATGCTTTATTCCTATCCTCCTATGTTCCCTTGCAATCCACAACCACCGCCCCATACCCCCTCCATCACAACTCATATACATCAGTCCCTCTATACTTCCCTCTCCCATGTACAGCTCCCATGCACTTCTCACCTTCCTGAAAAACCTCAGTCCATCTTGTCAAAACACACTGCACAAAAAAACTTCTTACAATTCAAAAAACTTCTTGCTTCCTACTCCTACTGAGTACCCTACCTCACATCAAAACCATTCTAACCTTATTAATATTACTTGCACTCCCTCATCTCCTTCTTTTAATTGTGCCCTTTGGAAACCACGGTCTGTATGTAACAAGCTTCCTTTCCTGCACAACTACTTTCTGAACAACTCTCTAAATCTATTGGCCCTCACTGAAACCTGGATCCAGGATTCTGACACTGTCTCCCCTGCTGCCATTTCCCATGGTGGCCTTCAATTCTCCCATTCCCCGAGACCCACAAACAGACCTGGTGGTGGAGTCGGCATACTCCTCTCCCCACAATGCACCTTCGAGGTCATCCCACCAACTCCTTCACTCTCATTCCCTTCTTTTGAGGTCCACACCATCAGGCTCTTCCGTCCCCTCTCCCTCAGAGTAGCGGTCATATACCGGCCCCCAGGCTCACCCACCCACTTCCTGGACCATTTCTATGCCTGACTGCCGCACTTCATATCCTCAGAACTCCCAACTCTTATCCTGGGAGACTTCAACATCCCCTTAAACAACCCCACTTCTACATCTGCATCCCAGCTTCTATCACTAACCACTTCGCTCAGCCTCTCACAGCTCTCAACCTCTGAGACACACAAGGATGGTAACACCCTTGACCTGGACTTTCACCGGCTGTGTTCAACTTCCTACCTAAATAACTCACCGCTTCCCCTCTCTGACCACAACATTCTCTCCTTCATGCTCACAAATCCTCGCTCACCCCAGCACCCTCTTACCTACCATTCAGTCAGAAATCTACAAGCCATTAACCCTCATACACTTTCAGACTTCTTAAACTCATCACTGTCCCCAATCTCCTCTTTTTCCTGTCCTGTTCTGGCAGTACATCACTACAATGACACTCTTAGAAGCGCCCTTGACCAAGTAGCTCCCATCACCCTCAGAACCTCCAAACACAGAGTAAAACAGCCCTTGCTCACATCGCAAACCCAATTTCTCCAGCGATGCTCTAGGAGTGCTGAACGCTTATCGAGGAAAACTCGCACACCAGAAGACTTCATACACTTCAAATTTATGTTAAAAACCTATAACTCTGCCCGTCACATCGCCAAACAGACCTACTTCACCACTCTGATCTCCTCACTATCCAACAACCCCAAGAAACTTTTTGACACCTTTCACTCCCTCCTCAGGCCAAAAGCTCAAGCCCCTATAATAGACATTTGTGCTGATGACCTGGCCTCCCACTTTATAGAGAAAATAGACAATATCCATCAGGAAATCCACTCCCAGACACCAAGTTCAGTGACTCCCATCCCTCCCTGCATCTCCCCTGGCTCACTCTCCGCATTTGATCCCATCACAGAAGAAGTCTCCAGGCTCCTCTCTTCTTGCTCTACCGACCCCATTCCCTCTCATCTCCTCCAGTCTCTCTCTCCAGTCGTCACTACTCACCTAACTACAATCTTTAATCTCTCACTCTCCTCAGGCATTTTCCCATCCTCCTTCAAACACTCTATCATTACTCCGTTACTAAAGAAACCCACCCTCGACCCATCCTGCACAAACAACTACAGACCGGTCTCCAATCTCCCCTTCATCTCTAAACTCTTGGAGCGCCTAGTCTACTCCCGCCTTACCCGTTACCTCTCCATTCACTCCCTCCTAGACCCTTCACAGTCCGGCTTCCGCCCCTACACTCGACAGAAACTGCACTCATCAAAGTGACCAATGACCTTCTGACAGCAAAATGTAACAGTGACCAATCTCTGCTCATTCTTCTCGATCTTTCTGCAGCTTTCGACACTGTTGACCACCCTCTCTTACTCTCTAGGCTCCAGTCACTTAGCATTAAGGACACTGCTTTCTCCTGGTTCTCCTCCTACCTTTCTGACCGCTCCTTCAGTGTTCTGTTCTCTGGCTCCACTTCATCTCCTTTTCCTCTCACTGTCGGGGTACCCCAGGGCTCAGTCCTTGGCCCCCTTCTCTTCTCCCTCTATATGGCCCCAATTGGACAGACCATCAGCAGATTTGGCTTTCAGTACCATCTTTATGCCGACGACACACAACTATATCCGTCATCCCCTGGACTTAATCCTGCTGTACTACAGAACACCACTGACTGTTTGTCCGCAGTCTCTGACATCATGTCCGCTCTCTATCTGAAACTCAACCTCTCCAAAACTGAACATCTTCTGCTCCCACCATCTACTAACCTCCCTAAACCTGACGTTTCCCTCTCTGTGGGTGGCACCATAATAACACCCCAGTAGCAGGTGCGCTGTCTGGGTGTTATGTTTGACTCCGATCTCTCCTTCTCATCCCATATACAATCTCTTGCCCGCTCATGCTGCTTACACCTAAAGAACATCTCTAGAATCCACACTTTTCTCACTATAGAAACAACAAAAACCCTCACTGTCGCCCTGATCCACTCCCGCCTGGACTACTGCAACGCTCTATTAATTGGCCTCCCCCTCACTCGACTTTCCCCTCTCCAGTCTATCCTTAATGCAGCAGCCAGGGTCGTCTATCTAGCTAATCGTTACTCAAACGTGACCGCTCTTCGCCAGTCATTTCACTGGCTGCCCATTCATTACAGGATACAATTCAAATTACTTGTCATGGCCGGCTCCAGGTTTTTGAGGGCCACAGGCGAAAGAGTCTCAGTGGGCCCCCCCTTTAACACATACCACGATTCGTGATCGCGAGACACTTGCCCCATATAGTGCTGCACAAACGTTATGGCCCCATAGATGCTCCATACAGACACTTGCCCCATTATAGTGCTGCACAAACGTTATGGCCCCATAGATGCTCTACACAGACACTTGCCCCATTATAGTGCTGCACAAACGTTATGGCCCCATAAGATGCCCCATACAGACACTTTCCCCATTATAGTGCTGCACAAACGTTATGGCTCCATAAGATGCTCCATATAGACACTTGCCCCATTATAGTGCTGCACAAACGTTATGGCCCCATAAGATGCCCCATACAGACACTTGCCCCATTATAGTGCTGCACAAACGTTATGGCCCCATAAGATGCTCCATACAGGCATTTGCACCATTTGCTGTTGCTGCGATAAAAAAAAAAAAAAATCACATACTCTCCGATGCTCAGGCCCCCGGCACTTTCAATATTCACCTGTCCTCGTTCCAGCCACCGCTCCATCTTCTTCAGCGTCTTCCGCACTGACGCTCAGGCAGAGGGTGCGCACTAACCATGTCATCGCGCCCTCTGACCCCAGCGTCACTGCAGAAGACGCTGAAGACGGAGGCGGAGTGGCGGCTGGAACGAGCAGGTGAATATCATGCAGTGCAGCGCTCCCCTCCCCGTTATACTCACCTGCTCCTGGCACTGTGCAGTCCCTTCTTCCCGGCGCTGCTGCTTCTTCCTGTATTGAGCGGTCACCGTTACCGCTCATTACAGTAATGAATATGCGGCTCCACCCTTATGGGAGGTGGAGCTGCATATTCAATACTGTAATGAGCGGTATCATGTGACCGCTCAGTACAGGAAGAAGCTGGGGAGCCGGGGACGGCTGCAGGGACCGTGCCAGGAGTAGGTAGGTGAGTATAATTAGACAGCCCCCGGTCCTAGGCACTGGCAGCTGGCTGCCCCTAACGCTGGCCTTGAATGGGCCCCCCTGTCTCGCCAGGGCCCCGGTACTTGTCCGGGTATGCCAGGTGCTGACGCCGGCCCTGGTACTTGTTCTCACCCACAAAGCTCTTCACAGTGCAGCACTCCCTTACATCTCCTCCCTCATTTCTGTCTATCGGCCTAATCGACCTCTGTGCTCTGCAAATGACTTTCGACTAACCTCTGCACTAATCCGTACCTCCCACTCCCGACTACAAGACTTCTCCCGTGCTGCGCCAATCCTCTGGAATGCTGTACCCCAAGAAAATAGGACCATCCACACTTTGCATAGTTTTAGGTGCTCCCTCAAAACACATTTGTTCAGAGTGGCCTATCATGTTCCCTAATCAGTTATTTTGCTTGTGTGTGTGTAGCCCATTCACTACTTCCAACTATCCCCCACTCCCTGAAGATGGCTGGACCATCATTGTAAATACATCATTGTAAATACCCACCTGTGCTTTGTATCTCCCCCACCTCATTGTAGATTGTAAGCTCTCACGAGCAGGGTCGTCTTATTTTACTTTAATTATTGTATTGTTAACATTGTTACTTATGACTGTTGTGTTTGAAGCTGTTAAACTGTAAAGCGCTGCAGAATATGTTGGCGCTATATAAATAAAGATTATTATTATTATTGTCTATGTGACTACAGAATACATTTCTCCATTAAAGACGGGATTGCGAACCCCTCTGAGCACATGAACTCTTCTGTGCTTTATTGCCAGTATATTTAGCATTTAAAAATGAAAAAGAACTCTTTAAAGCAACTCTGTCAGCACAGAATGACTGCTCAGGCTAAGTCCGGACGCACTTTGATTGACAGCTCTGGCTTAAAGGAGCAAGAGAAAAGAAAAGACAGAGGTAAAACAAGCAGGTGGGAAGGAGCACTTAAATGATTAAAGAAGTTGTTCACTACTTGAGGAACTTCTTGTCATACCTCTCACTTGGTCACCATAAAATAATATAGCCTGTACTCTCCTCTGTGCTGGCGCCATTCCTGCAGTGTCGGCACTCGCTCTCATGCTGTTGTTGTGACTCGTGACCCCGGCGCCCAATCAGCATACCTCCCAACCGTCCCAGATCCAGCGGGACTGTCCCGCATTTGACAGTCAGCCCTGCGATCCCGGGTGGGACATTAGTTGTCCCGCACTGGTTGGGAGGTGTGTAATATCACCTGGTCAGCTCCCTGAGTCCCTGCACCCACAGAGCAGCACACCACATATTGGCTGCTCTGCGCACAGGACCTGTGATGAAGTCACAGGATGGGAGGAGTCAGGGGGTCACATGATCGGGAGGACCTCCGTGTATAGGACTCTGCTGGTTGTCATGGCGCTTGAGGAGGGTAAGCGTATGTGTGAGGTCAGGAGGTGTTTACAGTGTGGATGCAGCAGAGCCGTGTGTGTACGAAGTGTATGGATCGGAGCAGCGTGTGAAAGGTGTATAAAGCGGAGTCATGTGTGTAAGAGGTGTACGGAGCACAGCCGCGTGTGTACGAGGTGTACGGAGCGGAGCAGCGTGTGAAAGGTGTATGGAGCGGAGTTGTGTGTGTAAGAGGTGTACGGAGCCGTGTGTACGAGGTGTATGGAGCACAGCCGCGTGTGTACGAGGTGTACGGAGTGGAGCAGCGTGTGAAAGGTGTATGGAGCGGAGTCGTGTGTGTAAGACGTGTACGGAGCGGAGCCATGTGTGTAAGAGGTGTGCGGATCGGAGCAGAGTGTGAAAGGTGTATGGAGCAGAGTTGTGTATCTAAGACGTGTACGGAGCGGAGCCATGTGTGTACGAGGTGTACAGAGCAGAGCCACGTGTGTATGAGGTGTGCAGAGCAGAGCCATGTGTGTACAAGGTATACGGAGCGGAGCAGCGTGTGCAATGTGTATGGAGCGGAGCCGTGTGTGTACGAGGTGTACGGAGTGGAGCCGTGTGTGTATGAGGTGTACGGAGCGGAGCCGTGTATCTATGAGGTGTATGGAGCGGAGCCGTGTGTGTGCAAGGTGTATGGAGCGGAGCCGTGTGTGTAAGAGGTGGACGGAGCCGTATGTATGTGGTGTGTACGGAGCGGAGCCGTGTGTGTACGAGGTGTATGGATCGGAGCAGCGTGTGAAAAGTGTATGGAGCGGAGTCGTGTGTGTAAGAGGTGTACGCAGCCATGTGTACAAGGTGTATGGAGCACAGCCGCGTTTGTACAAGGTGTACGGAGTGGAGCAGCGTGTGAAAGGTGTATAGAGTGGAGTCGTGTGTGTAAGATGTGTACGGAGCGGAACCATGTGTGTAAGAGGTATGCAGATCGGAGCATAGTGTGAAAGGTGTAAGGGGCAGAGTCGTGCGTGTAAGACGTGTACGGAGCAGAGCCACGTGTGTACGAGGTGTACAGAGCAGAGCCACGTGTGTACGAGATGTGCGGAGCAGAGCCATGTGTGTACAAGGTATATGGAGCGGAGCAGCGTGTGCAATGTGTATGGAGCGGAGCCGTGTGTGTACGAGATGTAGGGCCGGCGTCAGCACCCGGCAAACCCGGGCAAGTGCCGGGGCCCTGGAGAGACAGGGGGGCCCATTCAGGGCCGGCGTTAGGGGCAGGCAGCTGCCAGTGCCTAGGACCCCCGCTCCCCCAGGGACCCTCAGCTAGCGGCACATCACGCAGCTGCTATGGGGCCCCTGTGAGGCAGAGGGGCCCGCCTGTCGCAAGCGCCAACTCCCCCGCCACCGCTTTGAACTTTACCGGCGTCTGCTGGTAAAGTTCAAAGCAAATGATGGAGGAGAAAGCGTCACCTGACGCTCCCTCTCCCATCATTCCCCACTCTGCCTCTGACACTGCCGCTGCGGGTGCACAATGATGTCATCACACACTCGCTGTATGTCAGGCAGTGCAGCGGCAGCCACCGAGACCAGAGCAGGGAGGGAGCAGGCAGTGCGGGAACGGTGAGAGGTGAGGAGTGTTTTTTTTTTTGGAACTATAACAGTGAGTACTGGTCCTGGACTATGGGGCCATTCTTGGGGGGAGGGGGGCTGTGCTGTATACTACATGTCTGTGCTATATACTACATAGCTGTTCTATATACTACATGGCTGTGCTATATACTATGTGGGCCGTGTTATATACTACGTGGGCTGTTATATACTACATGGCTGTGTTATATGCGATCATGAATTGTGGTATGTGTTAAAGGGGTGCCCACTGAGACTCTTTCGCCTGGGGCCCTCAAAAACCTGGAGCTGGCCCTGGCGAGATGTATGGAGAGGAGCCGTGTTTGTATGAAGTGTACGGAGTGGAGCCGTGTGTGTACGAGGTGTACAGAGTCGAGCCCTGTGTGTATGAGGTGTACGGAGTGGAGCCGTGTGTGTGTGCGAGGTGTACAGAGTCGAGCCCTGTGTGTATGAGGTGTACGGAGCGGAGCCGTGTGTGTACGAGGTGTACGGAGTGGAGCCGCATGTGCAAGGTGTATGGAGCGGAGTCGTGTGTGTACGAGGTGTATGGAGCGGAGTCGCATGTGTACGAGGTGCACGGAGCGGACGCTGCCTGTGTCGGATCGGAGCAGATATTGCTCCTCGCTCTTACTGGCACAGGAGACACGGAGAGGTCTTTATCAGTGGGGTATCACAGCTGCAGCGACGTGAGCAGTCAGCGGCGCAGCTGGATGACACCATTCAGCGCCATGGGAGTGGAAGCTGACGGCTGCTGCGAGGGTGCGAGGTGAAAGGTGTGTGTGTGTAGTGATGGAGAAGGTAATGATGGGGGTGGGGTAACCATGTGTGGCCATTATACTGTACCCATCATTGTGTGGGGCCATTATACTGTATGGAGCATCATGTGGGGCCATTATACTGTACCCAGCATTGTGTGGCCATTATACTGTACCCAGCATCGTGTGGGGCCATTATACTGTACAAAGCATCATGTGGGGCTATTATACAGTATGGAGCATAATGTGGCCATTATACAGTATGGAGCATCATGTGTAGCCATTATACAGTATGAAGCATCATGTGGCCATTATACAGTATGGAGCATCATGTGTGGCCATTATACAGTATGGAGCACTTTGTGGCCATTATGCAGTATGGAGCACTGTGTGGCCAATATACAGTAATGAGCATCATGTGGAGCCATTATACAGTATGGAGCATCATGTGTGGCCATTATACAGTATGCAGCATCATGTGGGCCCATTATACTGTATGGACCATCACATGGGGCCAGTACACTGTACGCAGCATCATTTGGGGCCATTATACAGTATGGAGCATCATGTGTGGTCATTATGCAGTATGGAGCACTGTGTGGCCATTATACAGTATGGAGCACTGTGACCAATATACAGTATGGAGCATCATGTGGAGCCATTATACAGTATGGAGCATCATGTGTGGCCATTATACAGTATGGAGCACTGTGTGGCCATATTGTTTTGTTTATAATTATTGTTTACGAAACATTGTGATCAGAAGTGCTAAATGGGTGTGGTTGGGGCGTGACTAGTTGTGAAATGGGTGTGGTCAGAGGTGTGGCCTAAAATTTACCGCGGCGCTAACTTTGTCCCTCTTTCCCTTCCTCAAAATTTGGGAGGTATGCAATCAGTGCTGGCATCACTGTCCCCAGTTCCTATCGAATTGAGCATGAAGAGGAAGTCAGGGATCAGCTGCAGCCCAGACTTCGCTTCATGTTTGATTTGTCCAAAGGATGAGACAGTGATGCCAGCGTAGATTGAGTGCCAGCGTCACATGTCACAACAACCGTACGGTACGGGTAGGGTACGGCGCAAGCACAGGAGGTGAGTATAGGCTTTATTATTTTATCGGGGCCAAACATTTTGATCAAGAAGTGGTTGCCCTAGTAGTGGACCCCTTTAAATGACTGGCCCCGCCATGATGCACCAAGCACCTGTACTGCATCAGTTATTCTGTGCTAACAGCCTCCCTTAACTCCTTCACACTGTGACCATCTTCCTTTTTTCCTGCCCTTAGAGCCATAACTTTTTTATTTTTCCATTCTCATAGCCATGTGAGAGCTTTTTTTGTGTGGGATAAGTTGTAATTTTGAATGGCTCCATTCAGTTTATCATGTGATGAACTGGAAAGCTGGAAAAAATCGAAGTGCATTGAAATTGCAAAAAACTCCAATTTTACAATTGTTTTTTACAGGGCCGGCTCCAGGTATTTGAGGGCCCTAGGCGAAAGAGTCTCAGTGGGCCCCCCCTTTAAAGGGAACCTGTCACCTGAATTTGGCGGGACTGGTTTTGGGTCATATGGGCGGAGTTTTCAGGTGTTTGATTCACCCTTTCCTTACCCGCTGGCTGCATGCTGGCCGAAATATTGGATTGAAGTTCATTCTCTGTCCTCCATAGTACACGCCTGCGCAAGGTAAGATTACTTTGTGCAGGTGTGTACTACGGAGGACAGAGAATGAACTTCAATCCAATATTGCAGCCAGCATGTAGCCAGCGGGTAAGGAAAGGGTGAATCAAACACCCGAAAACTCCGCCCATATGACCCAAAACCAGTCCCGCAAAATTCAGGTGACAGGTTCCCTTTAACACATACCACGATTCATGATCGCATATAACACAGCCATGTAGTATATAACACAGCCCACGTAGTATATAGCACAGCCACATAGCATATAACACAGCCATGTAGCATATACCGTAACAGCCCACGTAGCATATAACAGCCCATATAGTATATAGCACAGCCACATATTATATAACACAGCCCACGTAGTATATAGAACAGCCATGTAGTATATAGCACAGCCCACGTAGCATATAACAGCCCACGTAGTATATAACACGGCCCACGTAGTGTATAGCACAGCCATGTAGTATATAGCACAGCCATGTAGTATATAGAACAGGCATGTAGTATACAGCACAGCCCCCCTCCCCCCAAGAATGGCCCCATAGTCTAGGACCAGTACTCACTGTTATAGTTCCAAAAAAAAAAAACACTCCTCACCTCTCACCGCTCCCGCGCCGCCTGTTCCCTCCCTGCTCTGGTCTCGGCGGCTGCCGCTGCAGTGCCTAACATACAGCGAGTGCGCGATGACGTCAACGTGCACCTGCAGCGGCAGTGTCAGAGGCAGAGTGGGGAATGATGGGAGAGGGAGCGTCAGGTGACGCTTTCTCCTCCATCATTAGCTTTGAACTTTACCGGCAGACGCCAGTAAAGTTCAAAGCGGTGGCGGGGGAGTTGGCGCTTGCGACAGGCAGGCCCCCCTGCCTCACAGGGGCCCCATAGCAGCTGCGTGATGTGCCGCTAGCTGAGGACCCCTTGGGTAGCGGGGGCCCTAGGCACTGGCAGCTGCCTGCCCCTAACGCCGGCCCTGAATGGGCCCCCCTGTCTCGCCGGGCCCCGACACTTGCCCGGGTACGCCGAGTGCTGACGCTGGCCCTGTTTTTTTAGTGCCAACTTCTTCAGGTCAGTACGAGTACACAGACATCAAACTTGTATAGGGTTTGTGTATTTAAGGGGTGAAAAATTTCTAAATTCATAAAAAAACAAACACTTTTCTTGTTTTGCCATTTTCGGAGATCCCTGGCACTTTGAATATTTTGCATATATGGCTGTGTGATTGCTTATTGTTTGCACCCTGATCTGACGTTTTTACTGATACTGTTTTGGGGTAGATACAATCAGGGCCATCATTAGGGGTAGGCAAACCAGGCAGTTGCCTAGGGACCCCGCTCCTCCAGGGGCCCCCAGCCAGTGGCATGCCGATAATAGATGTAGATACAGTTGAAAGCAGTGATGGAGGAGAGTCAGGTGACGCTTCCTCTCCCACCAATCCCCCTCTGTGATTCAGCGGGAGCGCAATGACGTTACTTCATCATGCACCACGCTGTGCCAGCAGTAGAAGTGGTGAGACTGGAGCAGAGCCTTGAGCAGCGCAGGGACTGAGGAGGAGAGGTGAGAATTGTACAGTATATGTGTATATATCTGTATGCATTATACTGTGTATGTATGTGTATATATGTGTATGCATTATACTGTGTGTGGGGGCTGCACTATACTATGTGTGTTGGGGGCTGCACTATACTGTGTGGGGGGCTGCACTATACTGTGTGTGTTGGGGGCTGCATTATACTGTGTGTGGGGGCTGTATTAATGTGTGTGTGTGAGGGGGCTGGATTGTACTATGTGTGTGTGGAGGCCTGCCTTATACTCTGAGGGTGCTGCATTATACTCTATGAGGGGGCTGCTTTATACTCTGAGGGGGTTGCATTATATTCTAAAGGGCTACATTATAGTCTATGAGGGGGCTACAATATACTGTGTGTGTGTGTGGCTGCATTATACTCTGAGGTGGCTGCATTATACTTCATGAGGGGGCTGCATTATAATCCATGAAGGGGCTCCATTATACTCTGAGGGAGCTCCATTATACTCTGAAGGCTGCATTATACTCAGAGGGGTCTGCATTATACTCTATGAGGGGGCTGCATTATACAATATGAGGGGACTATATTATATTCTATGAGGGGGCTACATTATACTGTGTGTGGCTGCATCATACTCCATGAGGGGATTGCATTACAATCCATGATGGGGCTGCATTATACTGTGTGTGTGGAGGGCTGCATTATACTGTGTGTGAGGGTGCTGCATTATACCATGTGTGTTTTGGGGGGACCTGCATTATTCTCTGAGGGGGCTGCATTATACTCTGAAGGAGCTGCATTATACTCTGAGGGGGTTGCATTACACTCTGAGGGGGCAGCAATATACTCCATGAGGGGGCTGCATTATATTCCATGAGATTGCTGCATTATGCTGAGTGAGCTACATTATACTCTGAGAGGGCTGCATTATATACTGAGGGGGCTGAAATATACTCTATGAGGACTACATTATACCGTATGAGGGGGCTACATTATACTGTGTGTGTAGCTGCATTATACTCTATGAGAGGGCTGCATTATACTCTGAGGGGGCTACATTATACTCTGAGGGGGCTGCATTATACTATATGAGGGGACTACATTATACTGTGTCTGTGGCTGAATTATAGTATGAGGGGGATGCATTATACTCTATTAGGGGGCTACATTATACTCTGAGGGGGCTGCATTAAATTATATAAGGGGAATACATTATAGCTGCATTATAATCAATGAGGGGGCTGCATTAAACTGTCTGTGTGGGGGACTGCATTAAACTGTGTGCGTGTGGGTGTGTGGGGGGGCCTGCATTATACTCTGAGGGGTTGCATTATACTCTGAGTGGGATGCATTATACTTTATGATTGGGCTGCATTATAACCCATGATGGGGCTGCATTATACTCTGAGGGGGCTGCATTATACTCTATGAGGGGACTACATTATACTCTTTGAGGGGCTACATTATACCGTGTGTGGCTGCATTATACTCCATGAGGGGGCTGCATAATAATCCATGAGGGAGCTGCATTATACTTGGAAGGGGCTACATTATACTTTGAGGGGGCTGCATTGTACTCTATAAGGGGACTATATTATACTCTATGAGGGGCCTACATTATACTGTGTATGTGGCTGCATTATACTCTGAGGGGGCTGCATTATACTCCAAGAGGGGGCTGCAATATAATCCATGAGAGGGCTGAATTATACTCTGAGGGGGCTACATTGTACTCTATGAGGGGGCTACATTATACTGTGTGTGTGGCTGCATTATAATCCATGAGGGGGTTGCATTAAACTATCTGTGTGGGGGACTGCATTAAACTGTGTGGGTGTGTGTGGGGGCCTGCATTATACTCTGAGGGGACTGCATTATACTCCATGAGTGGGCTGCATTATAACCCATGATGGGGCTGCATTATACTCTGAGGGGGCTGCATTATAATCTATGAGTGGACTACATTATACTCTATGAGGGGCTACATTATCCTGTGTGTGGCTGCATTATACTCCATGAGGGGGCTGCATAATAATCCATGAGGGAGCTGCATTATACTGTGTGTGTGTGTGGGGGGGGGAGGCTTTGTTATACTCTGAGGGGGCTGTATTATACCATGTGTGTGTGGGGACCTGCATTATACTCTGAGGGGGCTGCATTATACTCTGAAGGAGCTGCATTATACTCTGAGGGGGTTGCATTATACTCTGAGGAAGCAGCATTATACTCCATGAGGGCCTGCATTATAATCCATGAGGGGGCTGCATTATACTTAGAAGGGGCTACATTATACTCTGAGGGGGCTGCATTATACTCTGAGGGGGCTGCATTGTACTCTATAAGGGGACTATATTATACTCTATGAGGGGCCTACATTATACTGTGTATGTGGCTGCATTATACTCTGAGGGGGTTGCATTATACTCCAAGAGGGGGCTGCAATATAATCCATGAGAGGGCTGCATTATACTCTGACTGGGCTACATTATACTCTATGAGGGGGCTACATTATACTCTATAAAGGGGCTACTTTATACTGTGTGTGTGTGGGGGGGGGCTGCATTATACTCTGAGGGGGCTGCATTATACTTTATGAGGGTGCTACATTATACTGTGTGTGTGTGTGCTTGTGTGTGAGAGGGGGCTACATTATACTCTGATTGGGCTGCATTATACTCTGAGGGGGCTACATTATACTCTAAGGGGGCTGCATTATACTCTTATAAGTGGACTACATTATACTCTATGAGCGACTACATTATACTGTGTGTGTGTGTGTGTGTGTGAGTGCATTATACTCTGAGTGGGCTACATTATACTCTGAGGGGGCTGCATTATAATCTAAGGGGCTGTATTATACTCTAAGGGGGCTGCATTATACTCTGAGGGGGCTACATTATACTCCATGAGGGGGCTGCATTATAATCCATGAGGGGGCTGCATTATACTCTATGAAGGGGCTGCATTATAAACTATAAGGGGCTGCATTACACTCTACTCCCCTCTTATCTCTTCTTCCCACAACCGCATCCAAGTCCTGTGCTTCCCTCATACTCTGGAACTCTCTACCCCAACACATCAGACTCTCACCTACCATAGAAACCTTCAAAAAGATCCTGAAAACTCACCTCTTCTGACAAGCCTACAGCCTGCAGTGATCCTCCACCTACTGAACGACTAGCTCTCTCCTAGTGTATCCTCACCCATCCCTTGCAGACCGTGAGCCCTCACGGGCAGGGTCCTCCCTCCTGTACCTGTTGGTGCCTTGTTTTTTTCTCATGTTTATTGTATTTATCTGTATTTGCCCGCTTTTCACATGTAAAGCGCCATGGAATAAATGGCGCTATAAAAATGTATAATAATATGAGGGGGGCTGCAGTATACTCTATCAAGGACCATGGGAAGTGCATTATACTATATGTACTATATGGGACCTGAATTATACTGTATCGAGGACTATCTGTGCCCATCATTCT
Source organism: Ranitomeya imitator (assembly GCF_032444005.1). Classification (NCBI taxonomy): domain Eukaryota; kingdom Metazoa; phylum Chordata; class Amphibia; order Anura; family Dendrobatidae; genus Ranitomeya; species Ranitomeya imitator. The sequence continues at coordinate 321,715,411 of NC_091286.1, read as the reverse complement.
TCGTCAGCCTCAGGTGTAAAGAAACTCAGGAACAAGCATTGAACCACTTCAATATTGTCGATCACGCTCGTTTAATGGCCTGAACTCAGCGCATCTAAATACAACCGAAATGTTTCTGTGTGATGGTGCAATATGTTAGCATTTGGGGCCCCACTTTGTCTCAAACCGGCCCTAGATTCAATGTTTTGATCGCCTCTTTGCATTTTATTGCAGTGTTCCAGCGGCAAATCGTAATTCTGATGTTTTGCTTTTTCTTCTCATTACGCTGTTTATCGTTCAGATTAATTTTATATTTCGATAGATCAGATTTTTATGAATGCAGTGATACCAAATATGTGTATTATTATTTTTAACAGGGCAAAAAGGGGGGTGAGTTTAGTTTTTGAGCTTTTTCTAGAAGCTTTTGTTAATAGTCACCTAGGGGACCATCTGATCTGTATGGAGAAAATCACTATCTCCTATGAATGCCAGGAGGATGTAAGGACAGGCACAGTGGTCTGCAGCAGACCCTCGCTGTCATCACAACCCATGGGTGCCCCTCCATCCGCTTGTGGAACAACACAACTCAATTTACCTAATTGGCGCAGAAAACGTGCAACATCAGAAACCGCACACACAGTGCGAACTGTTCCTGACAAGGCGCCTCCCCACCAGCAGGGGGCACAACACTAAGAACACTGAGCACTGTACAGTGCGGCACCGAGTGCAGGGCGCTGTACGCAGGACGCAGCACAGGTTCGTCACACGGCACTGTCGTAAGAGCTGGATCCCTGAACGCGAAGTTACAGGCTGTGGTGTCTTGGCCCCTTCCACCTGCCGTAGCATGACGTGTATGTGACCCGCCGGACGCTACCATTGGAGCACCACAGACATGTCTGCCGACTGGGAAGAGATCCGGCGGCTGGCGGCTGACTTCCAGCGAGCCCAGCTCAGCGATACTGTGCAGAGGTAAGCGGCCGGGACCGGCGCGCTGCTGATACTGTGACGGAAGTCAGCTGTGCTGCAGCCTCCATGCACGTCTAGCCCCGGGAGCTGAGGTCCCTACTCTTCCCTAGCCTGATGGCCCTGCAGACCGGTCACTGCACCGTGTACCTCAGCGTGCGGGCTTACCTGTGCTCCAGGTCTGAGAAGCCCCCGCTAAAGCCATGTTTTTCAGTGGACAACCCCTGTACTTTCTGAGCTGGGACTTATTGTCTCAGTGATACCATTACCATGGCAACCAGTATTCTGCAGCACTGATGACGTCATGGGCAGGAGATCAGAGTCAGGCAGGGGACAAGCTGGGGGGCTTCACCTCTGGGTGCAGGGACCACCCGATATCTCCAATACTCCAGACCTTTCCTACAGGCATATCACTGCCGCAGCCAATCGCTGAGCTTGGCCATTGTAGACAGCACAAGCACTGAGCTCGGTGATTGGCTGCACTGTTGACATCATGATTGCAGTGCACATCCTCCCTGCTGCCAATCACTGAGCCTGACCATTGTAGACGGCACAAGCACTGAGCTCGGTGATTGGCTGCAGTGTTGACATCATGATTACAGTGCACATCCTCCCTGCTGCCAATCACTGAGCCTGACCATTGTAGACGGCACAAGCACTGAGCTCGGTGATTGGCTGCAGTGTTGACATGATTACAGTGCACATCCTCCCTGCTGCCAATCACTGAGCCTGACCATTGTAGACGGCACAAGCACTGAGCTCGGTGATTGGCTGCAGTGTTGATATGATTACAGTGCACATCCTCCCTGCTGCCAATCACTGAGCCTGACCATTGTAGACGGCACAAGCACTGAGCTCGGTGATTGGCTGCAGTGTTGATATGATTACAGTGCACATCCTCCCTGCTGCCAATCACTGAGCCTGACCATTGTAGACGGCACAAGCACTGAGCTCGGTGATTGGCTGCAGTGTTGACATGATTACAGTGCACATCCTCCCTGCTGCCAATCACTGAGCCTGACCATTGTAGACGGCACAAGCACTGAGCTCGGTGATTGGCTGCAGTGTTGATATGATTACAGTGCACATCCTCCCTGCTGCCAATCACTGAGCCTGACCATTGTAGACGGCACAAGCACTGAGCTCGGTGATTGGCTGCAGTGTTGATATGATTACAGTGCACATCCTCCCTGCTGCCAATCACTGAGCCTGACCATTGTAGACGGCACAAGCACTGAGCTCGGTGATTGGCTGCAGTGTTGATATGATTACAGTGCACATCCTCCCTGCTGCCAATCACTGAGCCTGACCATTGTAGACGGCACAAGCACTGAGCTCGGTGATTGGCTGCAGTGTTGATATGATTACAGTGCACATCCTCCCTGCTGCCAATCACTGAGCCTGACCATTGTAGACGGCACAAGCACTGAGCTCGGTGATTGGCTGCAGTGTTGATATGATTACAGTGCACATCCTCCCTGCTGCCAATCACTGAGCCTGACCATTGTAGACGGCACAAGCACTGAGCTCGGTGATTGGCTGCAGTGTTGATATGATTACAGTGCACATCCTCCCTGCTGCCAATCACTGAGCCTGACCATTGTAGACGGCACAAGCACTGAGCTCGGTGATTGGCTGCAGTGTTGATATGATTACAGTGCACATCCTCACTGCCGCAGCCAATTACTGAGCTTGGCCATTGTAGATGGCACAAGCACTGAGCTCGGTGATTGGCTGCAGTGTTGACATGATTACAGTGCACATCCTCCCTGCTGCCAATCACTGAGCCTGACCATTGTAGACGGCACAAGCACTGAGCTCGGTGATTGGCTGCAGTGTTGATATGATTACAGTGCACATCCTCCCTGCTGCCAATCACTGAGCCTGACCATTGTAGACGGCACAAGCACTGAGCTCGGTGATTGGCTGCAGTGTTGATATGATTACAGTGCACATCCTCACTGCCGCAGCCAATTACTGAGCTTGGCCATTGTAGACGGCACAAGCACTGAGCTCAGTGATTGGCTGCAGTGTTGATATGATTACAGTGCACATCCTCACTGCCGCAGCCAATTACTGAGCTTGGCCATTGTAGACGGCACAAGCACTGAGCTCGGTGATTGGCTGCAGTGTTGACATGATTACAGTGCACATCCTCACTGCCGCAGCCAATTACTGAGCCTGACCATTGTAGATGGCACAAGCACTGAGCTCGGTGATTGGCTGCAGTGTTGATATGATTACAGTGCACATCCTCACTGCCGCAGCCAATTACTGAGCTTAGCCATTGTAGACGGCACAAGCACTGAGCTCGGTGATTGGCTGCAGTGTTGACATGATTACAGTGCACATCCTCACTGCCGCAGCCAATCACTGAGCTTGGCCATTGTAGACGGCACAAGCACTGAGCTCGGTGATTGGCTGCAGTGTTGACATGATTACAGTGCACATCCTCACTGCCGCAGCCAATCACTGAGCTTGGCCATTGTAGATGGCACAAGCACTGAGCTCGGTGATTGGCTGCAGTGTTGACATCATGATTGCAGTGCACATCCTCCCTGCTGCCAGTCACTGAGCCTGACCATTGTAGACGGCACAAGCACTGAGCTCGGTGATTGGCTGCAGTGTTGATATGATTACAGTGCACATCCTCCCTGCTGCCAATCACTGAGCCTGACCATTGTAGACGGCACAAGCACTGAGCTCGGTGATTGGCTGCAGTGTTGATATGATTACAGTGCACATCCTCCCTGCTGCCAATCACTGAGCCTGACCATTGTAGACGGCACAAGCACTGAGCTCGGTGATTGGCTGCAGTGTTGATATGATTACAGTGCACATCCTCACTGCCGCAGCCAATTACTGAGCTTGGCCATTGTAGACGGCACAAGCACTGAGCTCGGTGATTGGCTGCAGTGTTGACATGATTACAGTGCACATCCTCACTGCCGCAGCCAATTACTGAGCTTGGCCATTGTAGACGGCACAAGCACTGAGCTCAGTGATTGGCTGCAGTGTTGATATGATTACAGTGCACATCCTCACTGCCGCAGCCAATTACTGAGCTTGGCCATTGTAGACGGCACAAGCACTGAGCTCGGTGATTGGCTGCAGTGTTGACATGATTACAGTGCACATCCTCACTGCCGCAGCCAATTACTGAGCCTGACCATTGTAGACGGCACAAGCACTGAGCTCGGTGATTGGCTGCAGTGTTGATATGATTACAGTGCACATCCTCACTGCCGCAGCCAATCACTGAGCTTAGCCATTGTAGACGGCACAAGCACTGAGCTCGGTGATTGGCTGCAGTGTTGACATGATTACAGTGCACATCCTCACTGCCGCAGCCAATCACTGAGCTTGGCCATTGTAGACGGCACAAGCACTGAGCTCGGTGATTGGCTGCAGTGTTGACATGATTACAGTGCACATCCTCACTGCCGCAGCCAATCACTGAGCTTGGCCATTGTAGATGGCACAAGCACTGAGCTCGGTGATTGGCTGCAGTGTTGACATCATGATTGCAGTGCACATCCTCCCTGCTGCCAGTCACTGAGCCTGACCATTGTAGACGGCACAAGCACTGAGCTCGGTGATTGGCTGCAGTGTTGATATGATTACAGTGCACATCCTCCCTGCTGCCAATCACTGAGCCTGACCATTGTAGACGGCACAAGCACTGAGCTCGGTGATTGGCTGCAGTGTTGATATGATTACAGTGCACATCCTCCCTGCTGCCAATCACTGAGCCTGACCATTGTAGACGGCACAAGCACTGAGCTCGGTGATTGGCTGCAGTGTTGATATGATTACAGTGCACATCCTCCCTGCTGCCAATCACTGAGCCTGACCATTGTAGACGGCACAAGCACTGAGCTCGGTGATTGGCTGCAGTGTTGATATGATTACAGTGCACATCCTCCCTGCTGCCAATCACTGAGCCTGACCATTGTAGACGGCACAAGCACTGAGCTCGGTGATTGGCTGCAGTGTTGATATGATTACAGTGCACATCCTCCCTGCTGCCAATCACTGAGCCTGACCATTGTAGACGGCACAAGCACTGAGCTCGGTGATTGGCTGCAGTGTTGATATGATTACAGTGCACATCCTCACTGCCGCAGCCAATTACTGAGCTTGGCCATTGTAGACGGCACAAGCACTGAGCTCGGTGATTGGCTGCAGTGTTGACATGATTACAGTGCACATCCTCACTGCCGCAGCCAATTACTGAGCTTGGCCATTGTAGACGGCACAAGCACTGAGCTCAGTGATTGGCTGCAGTGTTGATATGATTACAGTGCACATCCTCACTGCCGCAGCCAATTACTGAGCTTGGCCATTGTAGACGGCACAAGCACTGAGCTCGGTGATTGGCTGCAGTGTTGACATGATTACAGTGCACATCCTCACTGCCGCAGCCAATTACTGAGCCTGACCATTGTAGATGGCACAAGCACTGACCTCGGTGATTGGCTGCAGTGTTGATATGATTACAGTGCACATCCTCACTGCCGCAGCCAATTACTGAGCTTAGCCATTGTAGACGGCACAAGCACTGAGCTCGGTGATTGGCTGCAGTGTTGACATGATTACAGTGCACATCCTCACTGCCGCAGCCAATCACTGAGCTTGGCCATTGTAGACGGCACAAGCACTGAGCTCGGTGATTGGCTGCAGTGTTGACATGATTACAGTGCACATCCTCACTGCCGCAGCCAATTACTGAGCCTGACCATTGTAGATGGCACAAGCACTGAGCTCGGTGATTGGCTGCAGTGTTGATATGATTACAGTGCACATCCTCACTGCCGCAGCCAATTACTGAGCTTAGCCATTGTAGACGGCACAAGCACTGAGCTCGGTGATTGGCTGCAGTGTTGATATGATTACAGTGCACATCCTCACTGCCGCAGCCAATCACTGAGCTTGGCCATTGTAGATGGCACAAGCACTGAGCTCGGTGATTGGCTGCAGTGTTGACATCATGATTGCAGTGCACATCCTCCCTGCTGCCAGTCACTGAGCCTGACCATTGTAGACGGCACAAGCACTGAGCTCGGTGATTGGCTGCAGTGTTGATATGATTACAGTGCACATCCTCCCTGCTGCCAATCACTGAGCCTGACCATTGTAGACGGCACAAGCACTGAGCTCGGTGATTGGCTGCAGTGTTGATATGATTACAGTGCACATCCTCCCTGCTGCCAATCACTGAGCCTGACCATTGTAGACGGCACAAGCACTGAGCTCGGTGATTGGCTGCAGTGTTGATATGATTACAGTGCACATCCTCACTGCCGCAGCCAATTACTGAGCTTGGCCATTGTAGACGGCACAAGCACTGAGCTCGGTGATTGGCTGCAGTGTTGACATGATTACAGTGCACATCCTCACTGCCGCAGCCAATTACTGAGCTTGGCCATTGTAGACGGCACAAGCACTGAGCTCAGTGATTGGCTGCAGTGTTGATATGATTACAGTGCACATCCTCACTGCCGCAGCCAATTACTGAGCTTGGCCATTGTAGACGGCACAAGCACTGAGCTCGGTGATTGGCTGCAGTGTTGACATGATTACAGTGCACATCCTCACTGCCGCAGCCAATTACTGAGCCTGACCATTGTAGATGGCACAAGCACTGAGCTCGGTGATTGGCTGCAGTGTTGATATGATTACAGTGCACATCCTCCCTGCTGCCAATCACTGAGCCTGACCATTGTAGACGGCACAAGCACTGAGCTCGGTGATTGGCTGCAGTGTTGATATGATTACAGTGCACATCCTCCCTGCTGCCAATCACTGAGCCTGACCATTGTAGACGGCACAAGCACTGAGCTCGGTGATTGGCTGCAGTGTTGATATGATTACAGTGCACATCCTCCCTGCTGCCAATCACTGAGCCTGACCATTGTAGACGGCACAAGCACTGAGCTCGGTGATTGGCTGCAGTGTTGATATGATTACAGTGCACATCCTCCCTGCTGCCAATCACTGAGCCTGACCATTGTAGACGGCACAAGCACTGAGCTCGGTGATTGGCTGCAGTGTTGATATGATTACAGTGCACATCCTCCCTGCTGCCAATCACTGAGCCTGACCATTGTAGACGGCACAAGCACTGAGCTCGGTGATTGGCTGCAGTGTTGATATGATTACAGTGCACATCCTCACTGCCGCAGCCAATTACTGAGCTTGGCCATTGTAGACGGCACAAGCACTGAGCTCGGTGATTGGCTGCAGTGTTGACATGATTACAGTGCACATCCTCACTGCCGCAGCCAATTACTGAGCTTGGCCATTGTAGACGGCACAAGCACTGAGCTCAGTGATTGGCTGCAGTGTTGATATGATTACAGTGCACATCCTCACTGCCGCAGCCAATTACTGAGCTTGGCCATTGTAGACGGCACAAGCACTGAGCTCGGTGATTGGCTGCAGTGTTGACATGATTACAGTGCACATCCTCACTGCCGCAGCCAATTACTGAGCCTGACCATTGTAGATGGCACAAGCACTGAGCTCGGTGATTGGCTGCAGTGTTGATATGATTACAGTGCACATCCTCACTGCCGCAGCCAATTACTGAGCTTAGCCATTGTAGACGGCACAAGCACTGAGCTCGGTGATTGGCTGCAGTGTTGACATGATTACAGTGCACATCCTCACTGCCGCAGCCAATCACTGAGCTTGGCCATTGTAGACGGCACAAGCACTGAGCTCGGTGATTGGCTGCAGTGTTGACATGATTACAGTGCACATCCTCACTGCCGCAGCCAATCACTGAGCTTGGCCATTGTAGATGGCACAAGCACTGAGCTCGGTGATTGGCTGCAGTGTTGACATCATGATTGCAGTGCACATCCTCCCTGCTGCCAGTCACTGAGCCTGACCATTGTAGACGGCACAAGCACTGAGCTCGGTGATTGGCTGCAGTGTTGATATGATTACAGTGCACATCCTCCCTGCTGCCAATCACTGAGCCTGACCATTGTAGACGGCACAAGCACTGAGCTCGGTGATTGGCTGCAGTGTTGATATGATTACAGTGCACATCCTCCCTGCTGCCAATCACTGAGCCTGACCATTGTAGACGGCACAAGCACTGAGCTCGGTGATTGGCTGCAGTGTTGATATGATTACAGTGCACATCCTCACTGCCGCAGCCAATTACTGAGCTTGGCCATTGTAGACGGCACAAGCACTGAGCTCGGTGATTGGCTGCAGTGTTGACATGATTACAGTGCACATCCTCACTGCCGCAGCCAATTACTGAGCTTGGCCATTGTAGACGGCACAAGCACTGAGCTCAGTGATTGGCTGCAGTGTTGATATGATTACAGTGCACATCCTCACTGTCGCAGCCAATTACTGAGCTTGGCCATTGTAGACGGCACAAGCACTGAGCTCGGTGATTGGCTGCAGTGTTGACATGATTACAGTGCACATCCTCACTGCCGCAGCCAATTACTGAGCCTGACCATTGTAGATGGCACAAGCACTGAGCTCGGTGATTGGCTGCAGTGTTGATATGATTACAGTGCACATCCTCACTGCCGCAGCCAATTACTGAGCTTAGCCATTGTAGACGGCACAAGCACTGAGCTCGGTGATTGGCTGCAGTGTTGACATGATTACAGTGCACAGCCCCACTGCCGCAGCCAATCACTGAGCCTGACCATTGTAGACGGCACAAGCACTGAGCTCGGTGATTGGCTGCAGTGTTGACATGATTACAGTGCACATCCTCACTGCCGCAGCCAATCACTGAGCTTGGCCATTGTAGACGGCACAAGCACTGAGCTCGGTGATTGGCTGCAGTGTTGACATCATGATTGCAGTGCACATCCTCCCTGCTGCCAATCACTGAGCCTGACCATTGTAGACGGCACAAGCACTGAGCTCAGTGATTGGCTGCAGTGTTGACATGATTACAGTGCACAGCCCCACTGCCGCAGCCAATTACTGAGCTTGGCCATTGTAGATGGCACAAGCACTGAGCTCGGTGATTGGCTGCAGTGTTGACATGATTACAGTGCACAGCCCCACTGCCGCAGCCAATCACTGAGCTTGGCCATTGTAGATGACACAAGCACTGAGCTCGGTGATTGGCTGCAGTGTTGACATGATTACAGTGCACATCCTCACTGCCGCAGCCAATCACTGAGGTTGGCCATTGTAGACGGCACAAGCACTGAGCTCGGTGATTGGCTGCAGTGTTGACATGATTACAGTGCACATCCTCACTGCCGCAGCCAATTACTGAGCTTGGCCTTTGTAGACGGCACAAGCACTGAGCTCGGTGATTGGCTGCAGTGTTGACATGATTACAGTGCACATCCTCACTGCTGCCAATCGCTGAGCTTGGCTATTGTAGATGACACAAGCACTGAGCTCTGTGATTGGCTGCAGTGTTGATATCACGATTGCAGTGCACATCATTGCCACAGCCAATCACTGACTATAGTATTGGCTATTGTATTGCTTGGCATACATACTGAGCTCGGTGATTGGCTGCAGTGGTGAGGTACACATTAATCATGATGTCACCGCTGCAGTCGGTTAACAAACCCCAGAGCCATGGCCAGATTAGATATTAGAAATAACTTTTTGACAGTGAGGGTGATCAATGAGTGGAACAGGTTGCCACGAGAGGTGGTGAGTTCTCCTTCAATGGAAGTCTTCAAACAGAGGCTGGACAGACATCTGTCTGGGATGATTGAGTGAATCCTGCATTGAGCCGGGGATTGGATACGATGACCCTGGAGGTCCCTTCCACCTCTACCCTTCTATGTCATCCAGTGACAGCGCTCCATTCTCTCCATCCAAGAGATGCTGACGGTAGAGCTATAAACCCGTGCACGTCTGTACATGCAGGATGCTCTCTTACCGTAGTGTATAGCACCGCTCTCAGACTGGAGCGCCAGGTTTTATACCAGTGATGTATGTTCATTGATGTGGAGTTTTCAGCCTGAAAAAAGCCACATTCAAAGAAAAGCTTCTACCAAAAAACAATGCGGATTTATCGTAACTTTGTAACAACATGTTTTTTGCTGCTTTTTTATTTATTTTCACAGATTTTTTTTCCTGTCGATTTTGAAGCTGAAAACAAAAACTGCTTCAAATACTCTGTATACCTTTTAATGCAGATCCTTTTAAAAAAAAAATGGAACCTGCCCTGTTACTAAACACCTATAATAAGGAATGTTTTGCTCGTTCTTCATTGCTAAAAGAAGTGCATAAAAACCTTTATAAAACCAGGATTTAGATGCAGAAAAACCTCCAAGGATCAGAAATGATGCCTTTAAAAATGGTGCTGGATAAAAAACTAAAACGCAGCATTCACTAAAGGAGCGTTTCCCTATTGACGGAGGGAAGATCGAAAGTGGTTTTTATGTGGATTTTGGAAGCTCCAAAAAAACACTGAAGAAAAACCTGTGTGAGCGGAATGTTAATCTTGAGAATTTAAGCAATTTTGGAAAGATATGTTCACAATAAACGTCATTATTTGTTTCTGTTTTTTTAGATTATCTGAGCGCAACTGCATTGAAATAGTTTCTAAGCTCATTGCGGAGAAGCAGCTGGATGTGGTGCACACGCTGGATGGGAAGGAATACATTACACCAGCACAAATCTCTACTGAGATCAGGGACGAGCTTCAGGTCCGAGGCGGTGCGTACCTCACACTGCTTTACTCTAAAGGACTACTTTCCCATAACACCAAATAATGAAAACTTGTGGTTTTTCGTTTTTTTTTATAGGGAGAGTGAACATTGTGGAACTTCAACAGGTGAGCCGAGGATCATTGAATGTACAGGTCATGTAACTTTCTTAGGCTGCCGTCACACTAGCAGTATTTGGTCAGTATTTTACATCAGTATTTGTAAGCCAAAACCAGGAGTGGAACAATTAGAGGAAAAGTATAATAGAAACACGTCACCACTTCTGTATTTATCACCCACTCCTGGTTTTGGCTACAAATACTGATGTAAAATACTGACCAAATACTGCGAGTGTGACGGCAGCCTAAGGGTATGTGTCCACGTTCAGGATTGCATCAGGATTTGGTCAGGATTTTCCATCAGTTTTTGTAAGCCAAAACCAGGAGTGGGTGCATATGTTTCTATTATACTTTTCCTCTAATTGTTCCACTCCTGGTTTTGGCTTACAAAAACTGATGGAAAATCCTGACCAAATCCTGATGCAATCCTGAACGTGGACACATACCCTTACAGATATCACGACAGCCATATCTAGTCCGATACCAGCAATTAAATCCCAATATCCCATTTCCTTCCTTATCACAAATACAAAGGTGCATAGCCGAAAAACTGCGGTGTGCATAACCTCCCATTTACTGCACTGTCATTTGTGCAGTGATTTATCACAATTGCAAATCTCAATAGAGCAAACATTGTTAAAACAGTGTTAGGCCTCATTCACGTCTGTGCTGCACGTATGCGTTGTATCAATTTTTTTCTTTTTACGGATACAGCAATTAAACATTGTACTCTATGGAGCTATTAAGGCTACTTTCACACTGGCGTTTTTTGCCAGACGTCGCAATGCGTCGTTTATGGCAAAAAACACATCCTGCAAAGTTGTTTGCAGGATGCGTTTTTGCCCCATAGATTAACATTAGCGACGCTTTGCCACACGTCGCAACCGTCGTGCGACGGTTGCGCCCTGTTGTGGCAGACCGCCGGGAGCAAAAAACGTTACATGTAACGTTTTTTGCTCTTGACGGACTGCTTTTTCCGACCGCGCATGCGCGGCCGGAACTCCGCCCCCACCTCCCCGCACCTCACAATGGGGCAGCGGATGCGCCGGAGAAATGCATCCGCTGCCTCCGTTGTGCAGTGCGTCAAACGCTAGCGTCGGAATCTCTGCCCGACGCATTGCGACGGGGAGATTCCGACGCTACTGTGAACCAACATTTTTTTTTCCACGCACATATTTAACCTTTCTGACCTCGGACGGGATACTACGTCCGAGGTCAGATACTGCACTTTGATGCAGGGCGCCGGCGGTGAGCCCGCATCAAAGCTGTACAAAACAGCTGACATATGCCCACAATAGCGGCGGGTGAAATCGCGATTCACCCACCGCTATTAACTAGTTAAATGCCGCTGTCAAGCGCTGACAGCGGCATTTAACCGGCGCTTCCGGCCGGGCAGCCGGAAATAAGCGCATTGCCGACCCCCGTCACGGGGGTCAGCGATGCGTCAGAACGGTAACCATAGAGGTCCTTGAGACCTCTATGGTTACTGATGCTGGCCTGCTGTGAGCGCCACCCTGTGGTCGGCGCTCATAGCACACCTGCATTTCTGCTGCATAGCAGCGATCTAATGATCGCTGCTATGTAGCAGAGCCGATCAAGTGGTGCCAGCTTCTAGCCTCCCATGGAGGCTATTGAAGCATGGCAAAAGGTAAAAAAAAAAAAAAATGTGAAAAAAAAAATATATAAAATTTTACATCACCCCCCCTTTCGCCCCATTCAAAATCAATAAAAAAAAATCAAATCTACACATATTTGGTATCGCCGCGTTCAGAATCGCCCGATCTATCAATAAAAAAATAGATTCACCTGATTGCTAAACGGCGTAGCGAGAAAAAATTCGAAACGCCAGAATTACGTTTTTTTGGTCTCCACGACATTGCATGAAAATGCAATAACTTGCGATCAAAAGAACGTATCTGCACAAAAGTGGTATCCTTAAAAACGCCAGCTCGGCACGCAAAAAATAAGCCCTCACCTGACCCCAGATCACGAAAAATGGAGACCCTACGGGTATCGGAAAATGGGGCATTTTTTTTTTTTTTAGCAAAGAGAACCTAGTCATGTTTGGTGTCTATGAACTCGTAATGACCTGGAGAATCATAATGGCAGGTCAGTTTTAGCATTTAGTGAACCTAGTAAAAAAGCCAATCAAAAAAACAAGTGTGGGATTGCACTTTTTTTGCAACTTCACCGCACTTGGAATTTTTTTCCCTTTTTCTAGTTCACGACATGATGAAACCAATAATGTTGTTCAAAAGTACAACTCATCCCACAAAAAACAAGCCCTCACATGGCCATATTCATGGAAAAATAAAAAAAGTTATGGCTCTGGGAAGGAAAGGAGCGAAAAACGAACACGGAAAAAAGCTCCGGGGGTAAGGGGTTAATAGACAGGGAAGGCCTCCTCCTAGAATAATAACACCAGCACTAAGCTGCTCCAGAAAAGGTGCAGCCATTAGATGCGCCAATTCTGTCTTAGCCTTTTTCTCCTCCTGCTTGCCCTGGTGCGTTGGCAAGCAGGGTAATGGTTTTGGGGTTGATGTCTGCTATGTAATGTCCAGGGTCAGTAATGGAGAGGCGTCTATAAGACATCCTAATTACTAACCCATCCAAGTTTCAGGCTAAAAGCACACAGAGAAAAGTCCTTTATCTGTACAAAGCTCTCCCCGTCCCTTTTTCCCATTTATTACATTTAAAAAAAAATCAAATAATGCAAAGGGGTCCATCGTGAATCCATCCTACGTCACACGATGAGCCCCAACTCTGCTACATCCGGACAGTGTGCTGAGCGGTGACATGAGTAACGTGAACGCTTATCACACCAGCCGAAACGCTCTGACCGTGCTGTGTGAATCTGGCTGCTGCTGACGTCACTAAGGTTACCGGTATTCATAGCTGATGAACTGCGGTAACCTTACTGAGGTCCGCGCCTGCAGAGTGAGATATTCCCGATCAGTATGTCCTTGGCGTGTGGGAGGAAACCCACGCAAACATGGAGAGAACTCACAAACTCCTTGCAGTTGCTGTCCTTGGTGGGATTTTAACCCAGGACCCCAGTACCGCAAAGCAGCAATGCTAACCACTGAGCCACTGTGTAAATTACAAAAAGCGCAGTGGCCATGAGATTTCCACAAATCCCATCCTTTGTGCTGTAACTGTAAGACGCTGCGTTTTTTTGCACAGTGAAAATACGCAGCATCAAAAACTCATTGCAAGAACTTGGCCTTAAAGATAAATGAGCGTTCTGTGTTCCATGCCTCATGTTGGGAACTTGTGCTCTAAAGTTATGGTGACATCGGTCTCCATGATTCCTGATCTAACCTCCCTCACAACAAATGACAGCAAACGTGACTTTATAAAGGTCGCACTTACGATGTGTTCAGGAAGTTAAACCCCTGTTTTCTGTCACTGCATGTCTCACAGTGATCGGTGGCCAGATAATCATATATTCAGGTCATTTTAGGCACTAACTTTTTGTAGTGTATTTAATATTTGATGTCCTCTAATTACCAGGTTGTCAATGTTGATCTGACTCACATAGAAAGCAGAGCTGATGAGCTGGTGAGAGTCGATGAGAGCGTTCAGCTGGTGCTTGGGCAGCTTGTGGATAAGTAAGTAAACGGGTTCTTGCTGCCTACTTCCATTGAATAGGATCATGGCTTGTGCATATTGCATCCCAGCCTTATATTTAGCATGCTGCACAAAGTATCTAATGTTTATACAAATTATACCGTGTGTCAATATTCATTCTGGTACTGGTTCATTTCCTTCAATAATTACCCCTCTAAGTGCCCTTTGTGTATATTATTGTTTGGGCTAACAGTATAGTACACTGCTCAAAAAAATAAAGGGAACACAGAACCCCTTAGTGACAGAGCCAATTGGTACTTGATGACCGAGCCAATTTTTACAATTCTGACCGCTGTCACTTTATGAGGTTAAAACTCTGGAACGCTTCAACGGATCCCGCTGATTCTGAGACAGTTTTTTTGTGACATATTGTACTTCATGATAGTGGTAACATTTCTTCGATATTACTTGCGATAATTTATGAAAAAAGCGAAAATATGGCGAAAATTTTTAAAATGTTGCAATTTTTAAACTTTGTATTTTTTATGCCCTTAAATCAGAGAGATATGTCACGAAAAATAGTTAATAAATAACATTTCCCACATGTCTACCGGCGATCGCAAAAGCGGGGTCGGTAAAACCCCCCCCCCCGAATCATGTTCTCTGGGGTCTCGGCTACCCCCGGCAGCCGAGACCCCGGAGAAAATCGGACTCTGGGGGGCGCTATTTACTTTTTCCACAGCGCCGTTAACTAACGGCGCTGTGGTTTAAGTATCCTTAGCGGCCGCCGTTAAAAGGCGTATCGGCGGTCGTTAAGGGGTTAAACAACAGAATATAACTCCAAGTAAATCAAACTTCTGTGAAATCAAACTGTCCACTTAGGAAGCAACACTGTTTGACAATCAATTTCACATGCTGTTGTGCAAATGGAATAGACAACAGGTAGAAATTATTGGCAATTATCAAGACACACTCAGTAAAGGAGTGGTTCTGCTGATGGGGACCACAGACCACATCTCAGAACCAATGCTTTCTGGCTGATGTTTTGATCGCTTTTGAATGTTGGTTGTGCTTTCACACTCGTGGTAGCATGAGACGGATTCTACAATCCACACAATTGGCTCAGGTAGTGCAGCTCATCCAGGATGGCACATCAATGCAAGCTGTGGCAAGAAGGTTTGCCGTGTCTGTCAGTGTAGTGTCCAGAGGCTGGAGGTGCTACCAGGAGACAGGCCAGTACACCAGGAGACGTGGAGGGGGCCGTAGGAGGGCAACAACCCAGCAGCAGGACCCCTATTTCAGCCTTTGTGCAAGGAGGAACAGGAGGAGCACTGCCAGAGCCCTGCAAAATGACCTCCAGCAGGCCACAAATATACTTGTGTCTGCACAAATGGTTTGAAACCAACTCCATGAGGATGATCTGAGTGCCCAACTTCCACAGATGGGGGTTGTGCTCACAGCCCAACACCATACATGGCGGTGACACAGAACACCAGGATTGGCAAATTCGCCACTGGCGCCCTGTGCTCTTCACAGATGAAAGCAGGTTCACACTGAGCACACGTGACAGACATGACAGAGTCTTGAGACGCAGTGGAGAGCGATCATCTGCCTGTAACATCCTTCAGCATGGCCGGTTTGGCAGTGGGTCAGTAATGGCGTGGGGTAGCATTTCTTTGGAGGGCCACACAGCCCTCCATTTGTTCGCCTGAGGAAGCCTGACTGCCATTAGGTACCAAGATAAGATCTTCAGACCTCTTGTGAGACCATATGCTGGTGTAGTTGGCCCTCGGTTCCTCCTAATGCAGGACCATGTCAGACCTCATGTGGCTGGAGTGTGTCAGCAGTGCCTGCAAGATGAAGGCATTGAAGCTATGGACTGGCCCGTCCGTTCCCCAGACCTGAATCCGATTGAACACATCTGGGACATCATGTCTCGCACCATCCATCAATGTCACGTTGCACCACAGACTGTCCAGGAGTTGGCGGATGCTTTAGTCAAGGTCTGGGAGGATATTTCTCAGGAGACCATCCGCCGCCTCATCAGGAGCATGCCCAGGCATTGTAGGGAGGTCATACAGGCACATGGAGGCAACACACCCTACTGAGCATAATTTCTTCGTCTTGAGGCATTTCCCCTGAAGTTGGATCAGCCTGCAATTTGATTTTCCACTTTGATTTTGAGTATAATTCCAAATCCAAACCTCCATGGGATATTAATTTTGATTTACATTGATCATTTTTATGTTTTATTGTCCTCAACACATTCCACTGTGTAATGAATAAAGATTTACAACTGGAATATTTCATTCAGTGAAATCTAGGATGTGGGATTTTAGTGTTCCCTTTATTTTTTTGATCAGTGTATATTGGGATATGTTGGCCAATATTTACAGGTAGCATTATATCCCAATTTATTTTATTCTAAGATCTAGGAGTCCGCCCATCTCTAATCGAGCACATGCTCAGAAGGATTCAGGCAGTGTTGAAAGCCAATGGTGGATTTACTAAATACTAACAAAATAGCAATTAAAATTTAGATCTTTTGGAGAAAAACTGTAACAATGCAGTAACATGACAAGTATTTGCATAGCTAATCATATGCTAAATAGTTGTAAGTCAAATTTATGTATGAGATAGCCAAGATGATTGTCTATAACATGATGGCAGACTCAAGTTCAAAACAGAAGTGGATAATGAGAAAGTCAAAAGCTGAAAACATTGTTACCCTTTTGCTTTTCACTGTGTATATATGTGTATCGCCACTGTCTGCCTCCCACAGTCATAACTTTTTAGATCAAGTTATTTGCCACCTCCTCCTGATGTGATCTAGGGGTGCGGATGTTTAACCTCTGATGCCGCTGTCAATAGTGACGGAAACCTAGTTACATAGGTTGAAAAAAGACCTAGGTCCATCAAATTGAACAATTAGGAGCACAATGCGATGAGATTGGGTTGTGCCGATAGTCTCCATGGTGATCCCGGGCCGCAAGACAGCTGCGGAGTCCTTTAGTGTCCTGCAAGAAAGGTGGCCTGTGAGCGCCTGCTAAGAGCAGGAGTAGACATGCCTCCTTCGTGTCTGCCAGATGCTGATCTGAAGCCCTGCAGTGCAGAAAAATGTCATGTGCCTCAAAATGATACCAATAAAAACGCTAACTTGTCCTGAAAAGCTGTCACATGACCCTGTTGTCCGAAATATGGAAAAATTATAGCTGTTTAAATATGGCCATGTATAAAAAGTGATAGCAGCCAAACATAAAAACTCGATATAAATCTAGTATCGCTGTAATCGCACTGAACCAAAGAATAAAGTTGTCTAATTACTTATATCACAGAGGGAACAATGTAAAAAAATAAAACTAATTCATCGCCTGCTGTTGATTTGTTCATTCTGCCTCCCAAAGATCCCATTAGTGCACAGCTTACATTCTTCCTGAGCTCTACATCGGGGTTTCTGTGTAGTTCTCTGAAATCAGGATTCAGACGGAACTCCCGGCGGAAGATTCCCTATAATGGGGCAGATGGAGGCACTGTGGACGCCATAGGACCTGTGAGCCGACGGTGTCTGTCTTTTAGGCGAGCAGAAAAGCGCCGTCGACCACAGTTTTGTGCGCTTCTGGAAAGGACACCGCTGAACACAGGCTAGACGGAGCCCAGAATTACTCAGCTGCCTCATTTATAGTGAATGGATCCTGCGGGGGTTTCATCTGCCAAGTCACTAGGTGGAAACTCCAAAGTAAGTGCTCAGAGTAGAGTGCAGGATAAATGTAATCCAAAATGTTCCCAATAAAAGCTTCAACTCAATCCACAAAAAAAGAAAGTCTCCACTCAGATCCCTCATATGTCAATGAGAAATATTTGGGGCTTCTATGTTACTAGTACAAAGGCTTTGGAAAAGCAAATTGGTTCCTCACCCTCCAAAAAAAAAGTCTTCAAATTCTTCGCTCCCAAATCCAAATTCCCCCTCCCCTCTGAGCCCCTATTTTACAGGTGCATGTCTCCAGAAGCATGAGCTGGGTACTATGTACTGGTTACTACAATGACCGTTTGCAATTTCCACACAGTAACATCCACTGCTGCTGGTTTCTAGAAAATGCCCATGGAGTCAAAATCGTCACTACACCTGTAGATAAATTCTCAACGGCGTATAATTTCCAGACTGGGGCCACTTGAGTGATTCTGCTTTTCTAGCACTTAGGGGCCATGTATATGGAGGTCACAAACTATTCTAGGAAAACCTAAGAGGCAAATAGCTCTCCATCCCTCCTGATTCTCGCCTTGTAGGTAAGTAGTACTGTACAGCCACATACGTGGTATTTTTACATTCAGCAGAATATTAGGGACACATTTTGGTGTCATTTTTACCCATTTTCCAGTATGAAAACTTAAAACTTGGGGCTAACACACAATCTTGGTGGTAAAAATGTAAATTTTTTCTTCTCTGCCCAATGGTATAAAATTCTGTGACACACCTTTTGGTGTCAATGTGATTGCACCCCAGAATGAATTCATTGAGAGGTGTAGTTTGTAAAATGGGGTCACTTATGGGGGAATTCTGCTGTTCTGGCATCTCAGGGGCTCTGCTAATGTGACATGGCACAATCAAACTATTCCAGCAAAATCTGCACTGTAATATGGCGCTCCTTCCCTTCTAAGATTGGCACTGTGGCTCAAAAGTAGTTTTCAACCACATGAGGTATTTGTGTACTCAGGAGAAAATGGAATCCACAATTTGATGTGCAATTTCTCCTGTTACCCTTGTGAAAATGCTAAATTTCGGGCTAAAAAACACTTTTGTGGGAAAAATTAGATTTTTATTTTTTTTTTAAATGTTCATGGCTCAATGTAGAAATTTCTGTGAAGCACCTGGGGGTTCAAGGTGATCAATACACATCTAGATATGTTTCCTGAGTCAAGTGTCCAAAATGGGCTATTCACACGCGACATGGCGTCCGCTAATTATTCCAGAAAATTTTGCATTCAAAAAGTCAAAAGGCACTCCCTTCTTCTAAGCCCAGGCGTGCGCCCTAACGGTGATTTTCCTCCCACATATGGGGTATCTGTGTTCTCAGGAGAAACTGCACAAAAATTGTTTGGTCCATTTTCTCCTATAACTGTTGTGAAAGATTGTGTCTAAAGTAAATTTTTGTGAAAAAGTTAAATGTTTTATGTTTTTCCTTCCACATGCCGTTAGTTCTTGTGAAGCACCTATAAAGGGTTAATAAACGTCTTCTTGAATGTGGTTTTGAGCACTTTCAGGGGGTACAGTTCATTCTTGCCCCATAGCTGTGCCATATAGTGCTCTGCGCCGTTCATTATTGCCCCATAGCTGTGCCATATAGTGCTCTGCACCGTTCATTATTGCCCCATAGCTGTGCCATATAGTGCTCTGCACCGTTCATTATTGCCCCATAGCTGTGCCATATAGTGCTCTGCACCGTTCATTCTTGCCCCATAGCTGTGCCATATAGTGCTCTGCACCGTTCATTCTTGCCCCATAGCTGTGCCATATAGTGCTCTGCACCGTTCATTCTTGCCCCATAGCTGTGCCATATAGTGCTCTGCACCGTTCATTCTTGCCCCATAGCTATGCCATATAGTGCTCTGCGCCGTTCATTATTGTCCCATAGCTGCCATATAGTGCTCTGCGCCGTTCATTATTGTCCCATAGCTGCCATATAGTGCTCTGCGCCGTTCATTCTTGTCCCATAGCTGCCATATAGTGCTCTGCGCCGTTCATTCTTGTCCCATAGCTGCCATATAGTGCTCTGCGCCGTTCATTATTGCCCCATAGATGCTCCGTATAAAGCTGTGCCATTGCTGCTGCTGCAATAATAATAAAAAAAAAAAAAAAAAAAATGCCATACTCACCTCTCTTGATTGCAGCTCCCCAGCGTCCGGTCCCGGCGTCTCTCTGCACTGACTGATCAGGCAGAGGGCGGCGCGCACACTATATGCGTCATCGCGCCCTCTGACCTGCACAGTCAGTGCAAGAGGACGCGAACGCGGACAGGTGAATATAAAATACTCACCTAGTCCCGGCACTCCTGACGCTCTCCCTGCCTGTCACACGGTCTCCGGGTGCCGCAGCTCTTCCTGTCAGCGGTCACTGGCACCGCTCAGAGGAATGAATATGTGGCTCCACCCTTATGGGAGTGGAGTCCATATTCATAAGTTTAATGAGCGGTCCCACGTGACCGCTGTACAGGGGAAGAGCTGCGGCACCCGAAGACAGTGTGACAGGCAGGGGGAGCGTCAGGAGCGCTGGGACTAGGTGAGTATGCCTCAGCGCCCTCTCCCCCTCACCCGCCGACCCTGCTGCCCACCGTGACTAGAGTATAAGCCGAGAGGGGCACTTTCAGCCCAAATATTTGGGCTGAAAATCTCGGCTTATACTCGAGTATATGCGGTAACTATTTTGTGTGACATGACTGATTTTAAGGGCATAAAAATCTAAAAAGTTTGAAAGTTTCACAATTTTCGACAAATTTCTGTTTTGTTTTTTTTAAATTCACAAATAAATGTAAGTCCTATCAAAGAAAGTTTGACTATCGTGAAGTACATGATAAAAAAACCAGTCTCAGAATCAGTGGGATCCATTCAAGCGTTCCAGAGTTATTGCCTCATAAGATGAGTGATCAGAATTGAAAAAATTGGCCTGGTCAGGAAGGTGAAAACATATCAAGAATCAGCTGTCGGATTCCCTTCAGTTTTACATTAAAAATGACAATAGTACGTTTCACATATTTTAAATTCCTTGAATGACTTTCTATTTGTTAATTAACCAAGAGGACAATAGCGACACATGTCCCGAGTTTCATCTGTGTTTCTTATTTTTAGCAAGACGCATCTATTCACATTTCTTCTTTTTATTATCAGCAACTATCTGGACCAGATAGCTGAAGAAGTCAATGATAAATTGCAGGAAGCCGGCCAAGTGACTATATCAGAACTATGCAAGACATACGACCTTCCCGGAGACTTCCTGACAGAGGTGATAAAGGAGCGCGCCAGAGCCATATTTCAGCAGCTCTATGTTTCTTTTATTACTACTACTACTGCATTAGGAGATAAAACGGACTCTTCTCACTGTTGACATTTACAGGAATATAGTTCTCAGGGTAAACATAAAATTGGTGCTTAACGCCGACAGCAGCAGGGAGGAGGGGCACTGAGGAACTTGTCATCTTTAATATGGAAATAGTCAGTTTTTCACGCTGGGATGAGAGTGCTGTCAGTTAAAATGAGATAGTACACTGACCGCACACTGCCCCATGTGATTCAGTAGGGCTGATCAGATAAGTTGTTTCACATAGGCCAAGTGTTCGAGTTGCTCAGTCAAACAATAGAGTCCAACGGTAGGAAAGTAAACCGCCTCTCACGTCTAATCCCTCTTTACCTGCAGTCTTTGGACCTAAGACTTGGAAGTATAATCCAAGGGAAGATAGACCAGAACAACAAGGGTGTCATCTATACTGAGGCCTTTGTTGCCCGGCATAAGGCACGCATCCGAGGGCTCTTTACTGCAATTACAAGGTAAGCGTCTTTCACACCTACGTGCCACAAGTTCTATATTATATTCATATTCTAATCTATAGCCGTATATTCTAGTTCAAATAAGAGGTTCTAGAAGACCCAGATACATTGTAGGAGAAGAGTCTTATTGAAAATCAATCAGACACTGACTAACAGGTTCTTCAAGAGATATACTTGGATAAAACACAGCTTTGTTTCAATATGTTATAAAAAAACAAAAGTAGAAAAATGTATGTGCAGCTTAAAGGGTATTGCCATCTTCAGGATTCTATCCCAATATGTAGTAGATGTGGTAGTGGTGGCTGTGGTGGTGGTGGTAGTGGCCTTTCTGATACGCCATGTCGCTTTCCTCATGTGCAGGACCTTTGGGTTTCCATGGTTACTAGAACTAGCGAACTGTCTATATATCAGTGGTCGTAACAATGGCTACTATCCTTGGCTACCTAAGGTTCTGCAATGCCTTGGTCATGGCCTTAGCGACATAGGTTATCAGTAGAACTATACAACTTTTCTAATTGGAGGTAATTGCTAATATTATTACACCTACTACACATTGAGATAGGATCTTAGAGATGGGAATATCCCTTTAATGTTTGTGTACCGTAAAATAGAACTCCACTGTAACACGAGCTAATCCATGTGCTAGACCAGGGGTGGGAAATTTCCGGCACGTGTTCCGTTTATTGCCAGTGATGACCTTTTCTCCGGCCCCCGGACAGATTTCAGAGGACCACAGTGCTGGGTTTTGCCTGCCCTTTAGTTTTTTTCTTGCACTGTGAGCATGTGCATGAGCACGTTCACTATTTATAACGCAAAGGTGGATTCAATGAAAGCTTACACTCCGACATCAGCTCCAGAGTCAGAATGTACTTTGTGGGCGGAGTTAGTGCGCGATTTGTCCGGCCCCCGAAGGATGGTATAAATATCCTAAAGGAATAAACAATTGTCCAGAAGGCGCTACGCAATGACTGAATCTAATTGCAGCAAATATAAGGATGAAAACCACTCCGTTCATCCATAAAATAAACAATATAAAAATATATTTGCGCTAAAATTTCAGTAAAAATATAAATAAAGACATAACACCGTATGAAACTGACAAAATTATTACTATATAGGTGCAATAGTATATGGTATTACCTCAATCTGGTGTGCTGTATATGAATGCTCTCCCCTGTAACATGGAAGGTCCTTCAGATGGTGTCCATTCGGTTCCAGTATTTCAGTTCAGACGGGTGCCAGAAGGGAATTGGTGGT
This sequence comes from Ranitomeya imitator, assembly GCF_032444005.1. Taxonomy (NCBI): domain Eukaryota; kingdom Metazoa; phylum Chordata; class Amphibia; order Anura; family Dendrobatidae; genus Ranitomeya; species Ranitomeya imitator. The sequence continues at coordinate 321,692,322 of NC_091286.1, read as the reverse complement.
AAAGGGCTAGGCAACAAAATGGCAATAATCAGGGGGACGCCGTCCCGGCCGGTGACAGGCGTTACCTCCCAAAGAAAAAACAATCTGCCGTGCACAGGCAGAAGGGGCTCTGTCCTAAGAAAGAGCCGGCAAGGCGCAGCGCGGCTGCAGGACCTTGCGTGGCGTCACTGACACGTGATAGATCACGTGACCGGCTACGGAGCGCACACCAAACCACAGACCACCTTCCATGTTACAGGGGAGAGCATTCATATACAGCACACCAGATTGAGGTAATACCATATACTATCGCACCTATATAGTAATAAATAACCTAAAGGCCCTTGGCGGAAAAAAGGTTCCCCATCCCTGCTCTAGACGAACACTAATGGTATAGCTTATTATCCCAAGTGTGCTACAGATAGCCCGGCCCCAGTGGCCCTTAATTCATACAAAATGGAGTTGGTTCCTCTGTGTTTCCCCATGAGTGTACTAGTATTTGTAAGAAAGAAGCCAAAATGAAAGTTTGACTTGGAAACAAAAAAATCGCAACCATTTAATAATCTAAATATGGCACACATCAGATGAATATATAACATGTCTTGAGCACAGAGCAAAAATAGAGCTATGGCCGCTTTAGTGCTAATCATATGATCTGGACTCACAACCTCCTCTGTCAAGGTTATAGCATCGTCTGCCTGATCTGTCCAGGGTGAAGACTGAAAAAATGAGCCCCTTATTCCCCTTTCATGCAGGCCAGAATAGCTATATACACCTTGTCAGAATGGCTGTATAGTCCAGCCTCCGCCCCCCCCAGCCTGACTGACAGCTGCAGCTTGTACTGAGCAGTGTGAGATCCCAGAAGCTGGAAGGACACTTGAGGACCTGTCAGTCAGACTAGGTGGGTTGAGATTGAATTCAGCTCATAAATAAACTTGGACTTTTTCACTTTCTTGCTAAACACCAGCTTTAAAAAAGGATTATACAGCCAATGTGGCCTGGATTTTCAGAGTATCTACACCTGCCTCATCAGGTCTGAGAGCTCTATTTATTACTACAGGGAGCTTATATTGCCATGCAGGGTGGGTATCTAGCAATCTGATTGCAGGGACGTCAATTTAGCTTGATGTCAAGGCAAGCAGTTGAAGAAGAAATATATTTATTTGGAAACTGAAATTTCCATTAAATGATGGAATCACCCAAATGAAATTTGAAGTGCAGCATAGTAGTTCCCAGGATATTAGAAGATAAAGGGGTTGTCCACTACTGGACAACATCATGGTAATCGACCCAGCCTGCTGCATAATTGAAAAAAAATGATTCTTGCCCCCCCAGACTAGCAATGCTGTTCTGCTCTCAGCTCTGTGAACACCGCCACCATCATGTTAGAAATATCCTTCACAATTCTGTATGAGCAGAAGAACGCCTGTAATTTAGTGGCCATTGATTGGCTGCAGCAGGTATTTAACATTATTTGTTAGGAGACTAGAGAGACATGGGGCTGAGAGCAGTGGAGGGGTCAGGGAGGGATTGGTGCCGGAGTGGACAATACCCTTGTAATAATCCTGATGCGGTCTGTGTACCCAACCATTGAAGAGCCAAAGATTTTATGCAATAAATACGGGATCAAAGAAGCATCGTTTCTCCTTGCGGAGAGTGACATGTTAATCATGTCAAGATGAGGAGACTTAAAGCCACAATGCCCCTCTGGGAAATATGCAAATAGTCTCTTCAGAGAGGAAGAGGACTAGAACTCTAGTGCCACCTATTGGAAGTAGCAATCCTAACAGTCAATGTCGACCCTTTAACGAGCCTTGTCACATGACTTAGGATAATGGCCAAACCAGAATCTCAATTTGCAGACACTGTGTTTCGGGGTACTGCCCCTCATCAGTGCAAAGTGGAGATCTGGTTTGGCTGTGTGAAAGGCGTCTGACCCAAGTCATGTGACAAGGCTCGTTAAAGGGTCGACATTGACTGTTAGGATTGCTACTTCCAATAGGTGGCATTATAGTTCTAGAGACAACATGCAACAAATACGTAACTACTGTACAATTAATAGTTACATAACTTACTATACTGTATGATTCTTTACCACTTTGTAGATCTCTGCTTACTGTCAGTGAATTCTGGCATTATTCTAGCATGCAGATGGTGGTGACGATGTGCAGTTGGCATGGCTCTCTTGTAATCGGCTATGTTTCTAAGTCAGTAGGATATGATTAGGATATATTCTGAGATTCCTAGATCTTGCAGTGGTGAGGCGCCAATTCTTTTAGAAACCTTGCAGTTGTTTATATAAATAGATATCTTAATGCAAAGTAGTAGATCATAAGGCCAGTGAAAGACAATCCACTGAAAGTTAATAATTGTGTATCTATTTAATTAAGCTATACACCTAATAAAGCCATTATATTAGTGACCAGTGCTGTAAATTGCTTTGTTTTAGACCCACACCAGTAATCGGGCTGATTTCTCAGTATGGTTTCCCAGAGCATCTTCTGTACTGTAAGTCTTTCCGCATGAGTCCTCCATTCATTTTCCAGGGATCGCTGATAAGTCAAACACATCTATTAGGCTGGTTTCTTGCGTTCCTGTGCGCTGCGGATGGCAGCGGACTTCCTCCGTGAAGCTCCACCTACTGCCGGCTGCGTCCTGCGTTTCCCTGCGTACCTATCTTTAACATTGGGTACACAGGGACATGCATTGTATGCGGATGTGTCTGCACGTGGCGATTTCAGGTGTGTGGCGCCAGCATGGAAACGCAACATTTTCAGGTTAGGGGTGTATTGGGGTTAGGTCTGTGTTAAGGTTGGAGTTACAATTGGATTTCCACTGTTTAGGTACATCGGAGGGTCTCCAAACGCGACATGGCGCCTGCCATTGCTTCCAGCCAATTTTTCGTTCAAAAAGTGAAACTGTGCTCCCTCCCTTTGGAGCTCTGCCATGCGCCCAAACAGTTTTTTTCCCCCGCATACGGGGTATTCAGGAGAAATTGCACAACAAATTTTGTGGTCCATTTTCTCCTGATAGCCTTGTGACAATAAAAAAGTTTCGTTCCAAAATAATTTTTTTTGTGAAAACAGTAAAATGTTCATTTTTTTTTTCCATCCACCTTGCTTTAGTTCTCGTGAAGGGTTAATAAACATCTTGAATGTGGTTTTGCGCACCTTGAGGGGTGCAGTTTTTAGAGTGGTGTCACTTTTGGGTATTTTCTGTTATATTGACCCCCCAAACTCACTTCAAATGTGAGGTGGACTCTAAAAAAAAAAAAAATGGTTTTGTAAATTTTATTGTAAAAATGAGAAATCGCTTTTAACCCTTATGACGTTTTAACAAGAAAAAAGTTGTTTCCAAAATTGTGCTGATGTAAAGGTGACGTGTGGGAAATGTTATTTATTAACTATTTTGTGCGATAAGACTCTCTGATTTAAGGGTACAAAAATTAAAAGTTGGAAAATTGCAAAATTTTCAAATTTTTTGCCAAGCTTCCATTTTTTTCATAAATTAAATGCAAGTCATATCAAAGAAGTTTACCACTAACATGAAGTACGATATGTCACGAAAAAACAGTCTCAGAATCAGTGGGATATGTTGAAGTTGAAGCGTTCCAGAGTTATAATATCGTAAAGTGACAGTGGTCAGAATTGTAAAAATTGGCTTGGTCATTACAGTGGGGAAAAAAAAAAAATTTGGTCAGCCACCAATTGTGCAAGTTCTCCTACTTAAAAAGATGAGAGAAGCCTATAATTGACATCATGGGTAGACCACAACTATGAGAGTCAAAATGAGAAAACAAATCCAGAAAATCACATTGTCTCATCTGGCAAGATTTGTTTTGCAAATTATGGTGGAAAATAAGTATTTGGTCATTAACAAAAGTTCATCTCAATATTTTGTTATATATCCTTTGTTGGCAATGACAGAGGTCAAACGTTATCTGTAAGTCTTCACAAGGTTGGCACACACTTTTGTTGGTATGTTGGCCCATTCCTCCATGCAGATCTCCTCTAGAGCAGTGATGCTTTAGGCTTTTCGCTGGGCAACACAGACTTTCAACTCCCTCCAAAGGTTTTCTATGGGTTGAGATCTGGAGACTGGCTAGGCCACTCCAGGACCTTCATATGCTTCTTATGAAGCCACTACTTTGTTGCCCTGGTGGTGTGCTTGGGATCATTATCATGCTGAAAGACCCATCCACATTTCATCTTCAGTGCCCTTGCTGATGGAACGAGGTTTGCACTCAAAATCTAATGATACATGGCCCCATTCATTCTTTCATGTACATGGATCATTCGTCCTGTCCCTTTGCAGAGAAACCGCCGCAAAGCATGATGTTGCCACCCCCATGCTTCACAGTAGGTATGGTGTTCTTTGAATGCAACTCTGCATTCTGTCTCCTCCAAACATGACGAGTTTTGTTTCTACCAAACAGTTCTACTGGTTTCATAAGACTATATAACATTCTCCCAATACTCGTCTGGATAATCCAAATGCTCTCTAGCAAATTTCAGACGGGCCTATACATGTACCTGCTTAAGCAGGGGGACACGTCTGGCACTGCAGGATCTGAGTCCCTGGCAGCGTAGTGAGTTACTGATGGCCTTTGTTATAGTGGCCACAGCTCTATGCAGGTCATTCACTAGGATCCCCCGTGCGGTTCTGGGATTTTTGCTCACCGTTCTTGTGATCATTTTGACGCCACGGGGTGAGATCTTGCGTGGAGCCCCAGATCAAGGGAGATTATCAGTGGTCTTGTATGTCTTCCATTTTCTTATTATTGCTCCCACAGTTGATTTCATCACACCAAGCTGGTTGCCTATTGCAGATTCAGTCTTCCCAGCCTGGTGCAGGGCTACAATTTTGTTTCTGGTGTCCTTCAAACAGCTCTTTGGTCTTCACCATAGTGGAGTTTGGCGTGTGACTGTTTGAGGTTGTGAGAAACAGAAATCTTGCTTGTTTTTAGGTGACCAAATACGTATTTTCCACCATAATTTGGAAAATATTTAAAATAAATCTTGCCAAATCAGACAAGGTGATTTTCTGGATTTGTTTTCTCATTTTGACTCTCATAGTTGTGGTCTACATATGATGTCAATTGCAAGCCTCTCTCATCTTTTTAAGTGGTAGAGCTTGTACAATTGGTGACTGACTAAAAATACTTTTTTTTCCCCCACTGTAAGTACCAAATAGGCTCTGTCACTAAGGGGTTAATTGGATATTATATTTTGGTATTTTGACCCCCATGGTAGTTGCAGCATGCATATGTCTGTGTTCCTATACCATCTGTTTTGAGGCAGCTCCCTGATATTGAGCTGAGCAACAGGAGAAATATATACCGTATATACTCGAGTATAAGCCGACCCCCTTAATTTGGCCACAAAAAACTGGGAAAACTTAATGACTCGAGTATAAATAAGCCTAGGGTGGAAAATGCAGCAGCTACTGGTAAATTGGCCTTAATTGGCTTGCAATCTCTCGTTTGTTTATTTGTCTATGCGTTGGTTCGCAGTTGCTTCGTTTAAACCTTATGACCTGGACATTATGTACCCTATAAGTGTATATCACTGTTATAATGTTGCATTGCTTTTTTTCCCTATGCCCCTCCCTTATTACCCCCCCTCTTTCTCCCCCCCCCTCCTCCTCTCCCCCCCTCCCCACCGTCCTATCCCGCCCTTATTCCCTTTTCTTGCCTGTTATTTTAAAATCCAAATAAAATCTTTGGAAATAAAAATAAAAATAGATACCAATAAAAGTAAAATTAATTGAGACATCAGTAGGTTAAGTGTTTTTGAATATCCATATTGAATCAGGAGCCCCATATAATGCTCCATACAGTTTATGATGGGCCCCATAAGATGCTCCATATTAAAATATGCCCCATATAAAAAATAATTTCAATTACATCAACATTTTCCAAGACCCGTAGCGTTATGATTTTTTGGCATCTGGGGCTGGTGAGGGCTCATTTTTTGTGCCCTGAGCTGATATTTTTATTGGTACCGTTTTGGGTGTAGATTCAAAATTTGAGCGCCTTTTATTTCAATGTTGAGACCAAACAAACCTAAATCTGGCCTTTTGACTTTTTTTTTTTTTCTCGTTACGCTGTTTGCCGATCAGATTCATTTATTTATATTTTGATAGATCAGACTTTTATGAACACAATGTTACCAAAAATGTTTTTTTTTTTATTTTATTGGGGCAAAAGGGGGTGGTTTGAACATTTGGAGGGGATCATATTTTTAGAATCTGTGTTCTCACTTTTTAGGGTATGTGCGCATATTGAGTACTTGGATGCAGCTAATTCTGCATCTCTTGGCAGGAAAAATGGAGCATGCAATGCGCCCTTTTTTGCAGTGTTTTTGAATGCGTTTTTTTACTTGAGTTTTTAGACAGCAGTGAATAGATAGATAGATGTGAGAAAAGAGAGATATGGAACAGCACCCCAATTTTACTCCCGGTGGGTGCCAGGCCACAGCCCAGAAAATACTGGGGAAAAAACACTCAGTTGGACTGCAAAGCGGAGATTTCACATACTGCGCTGTCTACTGTGTACAGAATTATTAGGCAAGTTGTATTTTGATCACGATACTTTTTATACATGTTGTCCTACTCCAAGCTGTTCAGACTTGAGAGCCAACTACCAATTAAGTAAATCAGGTGATGTGCATCTCTGTAATGAGGAGGGGTGTTGTCTACTGACATCAACACCCTATATAAGGTGTGCTTCATTATTAGGCAACTTCCTTTCCTTTTGGCAAAATGGGTCAGAAGAGAGATTTGAGGGGCTCTGAAAAGTCCAAAATTGTCAGCTGTCTTGCAGAGGGATTCAGCAGTCTTGAAATTGCCAAACTTTTGAAGCATGATCACCGAACAATCAAGCGTTTCATAGCAAATAGCCATCAGGGTCGCAAGAAGCGTGTTGGGCAAAAAAGGTGCAAAATAACTGCCCATGAATTGAGGAAAATCAAGCATGAAGCTGCCAAGATGCCATTTGCCACCAGTTGTGCCATATTTCAGAGCTGCAACGTTACTGGAGTAACGAAAAGCACAAGGTGTGCGATACTCAGGGACATGGCCAAGGTAAGGAAGGCTGAAAAACCACCACCTTTGAACAAGAAACATAAGATAAAAAGTAAAGATTGGGCCAAGAAATATTCTTAAGACTGACTTTTCAAAGGTTTTATGGACTGATGAAATGAGAGTGACTCTTGATGGGCCAGAGGCTGGAACAGTAAAGGGCAGAGAGCTCCACTCCGACTCAGACACCAGCACGGTGGAGGTGGGGTACTGGTATGGGCTGGTATCATCAAAGATGAACTTGTGGGACCTTTCGGGTTGAGGATGGAGTGAAGCTCAACTCCCAGACCTACTGCCATTTTCTGGAAGACTTCTTCAAGCAGTGGTACAGGAAGAAGTCAGTATTGTTCAATGAAAAATATGATTTTCATGCAGGACAATGCTCCACCATATGCCTCCAACTACTCCACAGCGTGGCTGGCCAGTAAAGGTCTCAAGAAAAAATGACATGGCTCCCTTGTTCTCCTGATCTGAAGCCCATAGAGAACGTGTGGTCCCTCATAAAATGTGAGATCTACAGGGAGGGAGCACAGTCCACCTCTCGGAACAGTGTCTGGGAGGCTGTGGTGGCTGCTGCACGCAATGTTGGTCGGAAACAGATCAAGCAACTGACAGAATCTATGGATGGAAGGCTGCTGAGTGTCATCATAAAGAAAGGTGGATATATTGGTCACTAATTGTTTTGGGTTTTGTTTTTGCATGTCAGAAATGTTTATTTCTAAATTTTGTGCCGTGATATTGGTGTACCTGGTGAAAATAAACAAGTGAGATGGGAATATATTTGGTTTTTATTAGGTTGCCTAATAATTCTGCACAGTAATAGTTACCTGCACAAACAGATATCCTCCTAAGATAGCCAAATCTAAAAAAAAAAAACACTCCAACTTCCTAAAATATTAAGCTTTGATATTTGAGTCTTTTGGGTTGATTGAGAACATAGTTGTTGATCGATAACAAAAGTAATCCTCCAAAATACAACTTGCCTAATAATTCTGCACACAGTGTAGAGGGAATGTGAATATCTCTGCAGTGGAGTGATGCAGCACAAAAGAGAAAAGACCGGTCAGATCTGGAAAGCTTAGGGAATTTGTAAGGTATTTTAAGTCCATTTTTGAACATGTCTTCTTTCAGACTGGCATATGAAACGCCCAGTCTTTAAACCAAAGTAGGAGAATGCGGCAGATATATTGCACCTAGCACGTCTTGGGCTTCTTTCACACTAGCGTCGGAATCTCCCCGTCGCAATGCGTCGGGGAGAGATTCCGACGCTAGCGTTTAACGCATTGCACAATGGAGGCAGCGGATGCATTTCTCCGGCGCATCCGCTGCCCCATTGTAAGGTGCGGGGAGGTGGGGGCGGAGTACCGGCCGCGCATGCGCGGTCGGAAGAAGCGGTCCGTCAGGAGCAAAAAACGTTACATGTAGCGTTTTTTGCTCCCGACGGTCCGCCAAAGCACGACGCATCCGTCGCTCGACGGATGCGACGCGTGGCAATCCGTCGCAAATGCGTCATCAATACAAGTCTATGGGGAAAAAACGCATCCTGCAAGCACTTTTGCAGGATGCGTTTTTTTCTGCAAAACGACGCATTGTGACGGATTGCAGAAAACGCTAGTGTGAAAGTAGCCTAAGGCTGACTTGACTCCAAAAGTTGAAGTCTCCATTTCCTATGTGTAGTAATATACTGTCTAATAGTAGAATGGGGGTCCATCTCTGTCCCCTCCGGGACAGTTGTGTGCGTTGCTGACAATTAAGGCTTGCCATTTTGAGATAAAGACATGCTTGCTGTAATCTCTTTTCACAGCGCTGTTGGAGGAACTTGTAAACTGCGGACGTTTGAAGGGCACAGTGGTCGGCGGAAGACAGGACAAGGCTGTGTTTATTCCCGACATCTACGCCAGAACACAGAGCAATTGGATAGACGCCTTTTTCAAGCAAAACAGTTACCTAGGTAACGCATTTCTCTTCTGTGTTCGGGAAACAAGGGGGTCTTTGTGAATCTTGTGTTCAGCCACATGAAGGCGATTTAGAGAATGCCGCTTCGGGCTTTTCACTTTCTGCCTCCAGACCTGCGAGCCCACGACATTCAGCACTACGGCTCATTTGTGTTGACTAAAATAGAAAGAGGTGGGAGTTGAGAGTAACGGGGCATTTATCAGCTATAATGCACACAAAAGGGACTGTTTTCCCATCAGCTTCTCGTTACCCATCATCACAGTGTGACATGTGTAATTACCAGACCACAGGCTACGTGTGACTACAAGTGCACTAAGAAAGGACGTTTAGAAATGTAATTCCACATATTTCAAGAATTTTACTTAAAGGGATCCTGTCACTAGGCTGAGAGCAGAATTATGTAGGGACAGAGATCCTGATTCCAGCAATGTGCCACTTACTAGGCTGCTTGCTGCAGTTTTGAAAGAGATTACGGTTTGCTCTGCTGCAGATCTAGCAGTCTATAAATGCTGAGCTCAGTATCACCCCGCCCACACTACTGATTGGCAGCTTTCTGTGGGCACTCTGCATAGGCAGAAAGCTGCCAATCAGTGGAGGGGGCAGGGCAGAGCTCATGAATATGGAGGGCTCCATGGCCTTCTGTGTACTAGTCCTCTAGTGATGATCTCCTGCTGATAAATCAGTGGGGGGGTTCAGTCGAAACTACACAAAGCCCAGGAAGTGTCAAACAAATGGAATTGCGGACTCTGCTCTCAGATGGTGGTACAAATCTGGTGACAAATTCCCGTTAAAGGTTATGGCCACCTTTGACATAAACACCAACATATGTAAAAATAATTTTTTATTTTCGTTAATAAAGGGCGATTAAGTCAAGGTTATGCCAGAGAACTGGTGTAAAAACTTTGAAAAGTCGTTAAAACCAAATTTGCCCCCCAAATTTTGCAACTTTGTGTGTTTTCACGCTAGTGTGAATCAGCACTGGCAAAATGAAGGTTGCTGGGACGTGGCCACGCACGCCCGCCAGATTCATCAAATGTGGCAGCATTGTGTGCACCAGATACACTGATCTTCCCCCTGACCGGAGTAGCATTTCCGACACTTCTACCACGCTGAGGAGGCACTGCAGTCACTAAGTGGTGTGCACCTTCTGCAACGGTAAGACTGGTGTATCTTGAGGATGGCTACGCCAGTCCTGATGAATCGGCCCCCCAGCCTGCAATCGGCAGCCCTTCGTTAATATTGGGACGTCCTGATGTGCGGGTTCCTGTCTGATCCAAGTTCAGATTGTTCCCCTTGTGGGTAGTGCCCCTCATTAATGTAGGCTGGGTGTGAGCTGTGCGTTTCTCCAGTCACTGCTCTCCTCACTTGTTTCATGTATCCGCACTTACCTCCTCTCCATTTGCTTTCCTCCTTGTCTATAGCTTTTCTACATTCATAAGCTTGTAGATACTTTTTGCCTCTTTCCACTGCAGATCTGTGTAAACCCCCCTCCCTCCTGTGTCAAAGGCTAAGTGTAGACCACCGTGTATTCTCTAATCTGAGAGAGTCTGTTCAATTCTGCTCTGATCAGAATGCGAGCTTTATGTGACATGATTCTCTCAAATGAGAAAAAAAAGTCTCCATCCTCTCCATTCTGTGGAAATTGGGCAGCATTCAGATGTCATCCGAGTGCAGTCCAATAGTTTCCACTGACTTGCATGACCGAGTGCGATCAGAGTATCAGATCCAGCTCAGTCATGCAGCACGGCCCCATAGAATAACATTGGTCCTTGTGCGATCTGATATTTTGTCGGACCAAAAATATGGCCATATCCACAAGCCCTAACAATGATATAAGAAAGGGATGGCAGAACATAAAGCTGTGGGAGCGCCAAATGCGCATCTTTTTTGCAGATTGCTCGGCTAGATAAAGGCCTTTACTAATACCCTGCAGAGAAAATAATGTGTAGTGAAGACTATTTGGAAAGTTTCTTATCTTTGCATTTATGAAGCAAGTAAACTAGTAAAATTAAATTCTGTGCTAAAGTATGCATAGGCGTTAAACACTCCACAAAAATGTTTCCTCCAATAGTAATAGATAAATGTGATAAATAGTAGTGGAGTAATGATTCTTCCAAGCGCTGTGTTAGTGCATGATGTCCCAAAGCCAGGCCAGGTCCTATGTATGCAGCCGAAATCCGATTCTCTCTGCGTTCCTGTGAGAGTCACATCAAGGCTCTCGTACAGATCCGTAGACAAACTGTCTCTATGCATGCTGCATAGTTTATTAAAGGGGTGGTCACTGTGTGACTGCAGACTTGTAAATCCTCTCAGCGCGCGCACTGTGTGCAGTGAGGATTCGCCGGCGTCTGCGCCATTCCAAGCTGTCACGTATTCGATGTGCATACTCCCGGCCAGAGCCTGTCTAGTGGGCACTCCATACAAATGTGTGACAACCGAGGCTGCGCTCACTGAACACTTCTGGCCGCTAGTATGCATATTGGGGCGCCGGCAGCTGCGAATCCTCACAGCGCACAGTGCACGCACAGGAAGGATTCACAAGTCTGCAGTCACACAGTCATTCTAGATAGCACAAAGCTTTCTAGCTCCGACCAGCGATGGCACAGCGGGATCCTGATCGCTGCTGCGTGTCAAACACAACGAGATCGCTATCCAGGACGCTGCAACGTCACGGATCGCTATCGTTATCGTTGTAATGTTGTTCAGTGTGAAGGTACCTTAACTTTTTAGCAATTACAGATTATAGAGATTAAAAACTTGCATCTGACCGATATAGATACATAAAGGAATAAGTTATATAAATGATCTGAAAAGTGTCCATTAGTTACAAATTGTATCAATGCACGGCTTGGCTTGTTGTTACTCATCTATTGATATGTTTATTCAGAGTATGATTCCCTATCGAGACTTGGGATCCCAGACCCGGTTGGATACATCAGGAAAAGATACAAGTCTGCCTCATTAATTTACCTGAAGTCCGTATGTGCTGGTCAGAGTATATTAGATCAGGTGGAAGCTTCTGCTGAAGAAGCCATTAGCTCCGGATCATGGCTGGATATTGAGGTATGTTAAAATAAAGTGCTAGACATATGCCCTTCCTGAAAATGCCTCTGAACTCCACAAAACCCGTTTTATATGCCACTATTAGCTTTGAGCTAACATTTCACTGTAACGTTTTATGGAATAAAAATTACATGCCATTCAAAATACCCCAAAAACACACAATGCTTTTTCTAAAATGCTCTGCTTGTAGCCTTCCTTAGGGTAAGTGCCGACGAAAAGTCTGCTGCAAATCCTGATGTGTTGCTTTAAAATGTTTTTTCCTGCTGTTTTTTTTTTGGTTGCATATTTCTTTCCATTCATTAGTGTGGGTGAAATCTGCTGCTGCAAAAAAAAATTGACATGCTGCAGATTTAACCCCTATCTGACCTCGGACGGGATAGTACGTCCGAGGTCAGATCCCCTGCTTTGATGCAGGGCTCCGTGGTGAGCCCGCATCAAAGCCGGGACATGTCAGCTGTTCAAAACTCAAAATCGCGATCTGCCCGCACCTATTAACTAGTTAAATGCCGCTGTCAAACGCAGACAGCGGCATTTAACTACCGCTTCCGGCCGGGGGGGGCCGGAAATGACGTCATCGCCGACCCCCGTCACATGATCGGGGGTCGGCGATGCTTCAGGATGGTAACCATAGAGGTCCTAGAGACCTCTATGGTTACTGATCACCGGTGGCTGTGAGCGCCCCCCTGTGGTCGGCGCTCACAGCACACCTCCATTTCTGCTACATAGCAGCGATCAGCAGATCGCTGCTATGTAGCAGAGGCAATCGCGTTGTGCCAGCTTCTAGCCTCCCATGGAGGCTGTTGAAGCATGGCAAAAGTTAAAAAAAAAAAAAAAAAAAAAAGTTAAAAAAAATGTGAAAGAAATAAAAAAAATATAAGTTTAAATCACCCCCCTTTCGCCCCAATCAAAATAAATCAATAAAAAAAAATCAAATCTACACATATTTGGTATCGCCGCGCTCAGAATCGCCCGATCTATCAATTAAAAAAAAGCATTAACCTGATCGCTAAACGGCGTAGCGAGAAAAAAATTCGAAACGCCAGAATTACGTTTTTTAGGTCGCCGCGACATGCATTAAAATGCAATAACGGGCGATCAAAAGAACGTATCTGCACCAAAATGCTATCATTAAAAACGTCATCTCGGCACGCAAAAAATAAGCCCTCAACCGACCCCAGATCACGAAAAATGGAGACGCTACTAGTATCGGAAAATGGCACAATTTTTTTTTTTTTTTTTTTAGCAAAGTTTGGAATTGTTTTTCACCACTTAGATAAAAAAATAACCTAGTCATGTTAGGTGTCTATGAACTCGTACTGACCTGGAGAATCATAATGTCAGGTCAGTTTTAGTTTTTAGTGAACCTAGGAAAAAAGCCAAACAAAAAACAAGTGTGGGATTGCACTTTTTTTGCAATTTCACCGCACTTGGAATTTTTTTCCCGTTTTCTAGTACACGACATGCTAAAACCAATGATGTTGTTCAAAAGTACAACTCGTCCCGCAAAAAATAAGCCCTCACATGGCCAAATTGACGGAAAAATAAAAAAGTTATGGCTCTGGGAAGGAGGGGAGTGAAAAACGAACACGGAAAAACGAAAAATCCCAAGGTCATGAAGGGGTTAAATCTACTGCATGGAAAAAAGCAAGCAACATGTGCATGAGACTTCAGGAATCGCATTCACTCTGCAGTCACTAGAAAACCATTTTTTTTTGTGTCTGGCACAAATGAATATTAAAAAAAAAAATTGACAAAAACGCAATGTGTGTTGTATGCACATTCCCTTAGAAGGATTTCTTATTCATCACTTGTAAGCTGCTTTTTTGTCTTCTTGATTCTAGCCTTTGTTACCGAGCTGCTTTTCTGTGGAAGACACGTCAATCTTACTACAGCAAGTCATGAGGGCATTAAATAAAAAGTCCTCCGCTCGAATCTTTGGAGACAGCATTGTCGTCAGTGAGAAGTTTATAAATGAATGCGCCAATATTTTCGGTAACCTCATGCAGCACAAAGCTGAGAAGGTATGAATGATGTGGTCAATGATATGTTATATATAGCATCACATTTCTTCCCACGGTAATGTGCGTTTAGGTAATAAGTTAATATCTTGAGAATATATATATATATATATATATATATATATATATTCTCAAGATATTAACTTATTATCTAAAGGCACATTACCGTGGGAAGAAATGTGATGCTTTATTATTTTATTTTTAGACAATTTACTTCTTTCTTTCCCACGGTTTTCACTATTTTTGCTTGCAGACATTGGATTACAGCAGATCTCTTTTGATCATGTTGTACTTTGATAACTGCAGTAATTTTCCCTAGCTATTCACCAATGTGATCGTTACATGACCAGGACATATAGGCATTTCACTTTGCACAAAGTTCATTGGAAAATGTACTAACTTTGCATTATGCATTTTCCGAAACTCCATTTGTTGATGATGTGCTTTTGATTTATTATTAACATCAAAGGAGGTTTCCCACAATGACTCCGGGAGCCTTATCTTTATATAATTTTTCATGATTTAGCAATGTACCCATGGAATGCAATAATAATGAATATCACGGACAATCTATCTACAGTGGATTTGGGAGAGGAAACGTAGACATTTCTCTGCTGCTGATTAGTAGATTGAAGATCCATGGCAAGGAATTAGTATAATTTGCGTTTTTTAATCCACACGTTTCGAAGTACACGTATTTCTTCAATCTACTCATCAGCAGCGTGGAAATATCCACTTATCTTCTCCCAAATCCAATGTATTGGTCAGATGACCTGTGGATCTGCAGCAGCTGGAGTTTTTATACTTTTCCATTGTTGTGCTGTTCACAGCTCCATCAAGTTAGCACAACATATTTCATTTTTTTTTTTCCTTGGGCAAGACCCTATTACACTTTTTTGCTCCTGTATATATACTCTGCAGTTGGCAAAAAGGCAGAGCAATATGTGTCAACCTCAGCATTTTGGTGCCATTTGCTTGTCATATTTATTAGGGGTCGTAGGCCCATTATAATCTTTCTACCTAGACACGAGTTAAGAAGAAAAAATCATATTTGTATAAAAAAGTATTTACATACCACATCAAAATTTGGTTATACTACAAACAATTTTAATTGCCATAGAGGCGCTCCACATATATTAATGCAACATAAAAGTGACATCTGCAATCTTTTGATCAACATAGGATAATTAGCACTGTTGATAAAGGTGTTGTCCCAGGAACAAAGTACATTTTGATCATTTGATCTTGAAATATTAATACCGTGTATACTCGAGTATAAGCCGAGATTTAATTTTGCCGCAAAAAACTGGGAAAACTTAATGACTCGAGTATAAGCCTAGGGTGGAAAATGCAGCAGCTATCGGTAAATTTCAAAAATAAAAATAGATACCAATAAAAGTAAAATTAATTGAGACATCAGTAGGTTAAGTGTTTTTGAATATCCATATTGAATCAGGAGCCCCATATAATGCTCCATACAGTTCATGATGGGCCCCATAAGATGCTCCATACAAAATACGCCCAATATAATGCTCCATAAAGTTTATCATGGGCCCCATAAGATGCTCCATATTAAAATATGCCCCATATAATGCTGCACAAAGGTTAATAATGGCCCCATAAGATGCTCCATAGAGACATTTGCCCCATATAATGATGCACAAATGCTGATTATGGCCCCATAAGATGCTCTATAGAGACATTTGCCCCACATGTTGTTGCTGCGATTAAAAAAAAAAAAATTACATACTCATCTCTCGTCGCTCAGGCCCCCGGCACTTGCAATATTCACCTGTCCTCGTTCCACCACCTGGTGCCACTGTGTCTTCCGCATCCTCTGCACTGACGTTCAGGCAGAAGGCGTGCGCTAACTATGTAATCGCGCCCTCTGACCTGAGCGTCACAGCAGAGGACGAGGAAGACGGAGTCCGGCGGTGGAACGAGGAGAAGTGAATATTGCGCAATGCTGCTCACCCTCCCCATTATACTCACCTGCTCCCGCCGCGGTCCCTGGCAGCTTCCCTAATGGTCTTCTCCGGGCACTGACAGCTTCTTTCAGCGTTGAGCAGTTATCTATATCGCTCCTTACTGTAATGAATATGCGGCTCCACCCCATGGGAGTGGAGTCGCGTCCATATTCATTACTGTAATGAGCTGTACCACGTGACCGCTCAACGCTGGAAGAAGCTGTCAGTGCCTGGAGACCATCGGAGATGCAGGGACGGTGTCGGGAGCAGGTGAGTATTTCACGGCTGCCGCTCCCCTTGCCCCACCGACCCCCCTGTTACAATGACTCGAGTATAAGCCGAGAGGGGCTCTTCCAGCCTAAAAAAAATGGGCTGAAAATCTCGGTTTATACTCGAGTATATACTGTAAGTTTCACAATTGGTTCTGTTTAAAAAAAAAAAAAAAAAAGTTCCTTTGCTGAGATAATTAATGTGCCTCTTCTATGTACTGTGTTATATGCTGTGCCTGAACATGTAGAGCTGCTACAGTACAGGGTTATGTATTATAAAACACAAAAGTATTTTTGTTTTTTACAAGAATGATTACACTTCTGAGACCTACCAAACAATTGACCTCCGAGATAAAAAAAAATAACTACCATGGTTCTTTCAGCATCGCTCTGAAGTTTTTGATCATTTTACTTTCAGCATATATTCCGTATATTTTTCCTTCAGCATATATAGAATTTATAAAGACAGGAATGTTAGAATCCATCACTTATGTCATCTATGGGTTAGAAAAGTTGAAGATACATTTGCGCTGCAAGTTTCTTCCAGATAGACCATCAGGTGCCTAGTGAATTTGGCTGCAATGTTTTCCCAGAAGTTGGCGACTTTTTTTTCTTTAAAGCACCTTTAGACGTAAATATGGTGCTTTGTGTAGGAGGGATCCATGCATCTAAATATAGGTGATAGCAGGTGGGTCTCCAGCAATCTGAGCGCTGAATAGAGGAGCAAAATACAACCTGATAATACAATGGTCATTTGTAGTGTCCCTGTCTTTATTTTTCCAGGAAATGAAGCAAAGCCCTGTATTTCTGGTGACAGAAGAAGATCTTAAGCAAGCCTCTCTATTGGAAAATGCAATAGGCAAGAAGGAGAAAAAGGATGAGAGGCGGAAGAAAGCCGCAGGTTGCCATTTTGTTTCTGAAGTGTTTCGTTGTCTGCTTCCTATCTAGTAATGTGAAGTGTGCCATGACAGCAGTCCCGACAGTACATGTGTGAGACTGGGATGCTAGACACCTGCAGATACTGTACAACTAGAAGTTTCTAACGGGAGGAGTAATGAGTAGCTCGTTGTCATGAAATATAATTTTGATGCTATGAACTGGCCAATTTTGATGCAAGCGGTGAATTCTTATCTCGTCTGGTTTACACAGAATTTGGAGGTCCAAATAATTTCAGCAGAAGACTGCTTTGGTTAGGACTGTAATTAACATACGTGGTTTGGTTGTGGAATCGTTTGCTACTGTCAAGTTTTTTTCACTTTTAATGGCTATTCTGAAAACGGCATTTCATGTTTCATGGTGTTAAGCCTATTGGGTGCCGTAACCTCTCCAGTGTAGTACTTCTGTAGTGACCTATAGATGGTGAGTTTCTGAGCGTTCTCGAATTCATTTTTTCGTCCCTTTATGTATCGCTTCTTGCGGCTCTCTGAGGTCCCCTTTAGGCTGGTTTCACACCTGCGTTTCAAAACGCATGCGTTTAAAAAAAAAAACGCATGGTGAAAAAAGGCATGTAAACGCGTGCAAACGCTGCGTTTTTTTGACGCATGCGTTTTTGCATGTGGTGAAAAAAACCCGGCGTTTTGACGCGTTTACATGTGTTTTTTCATGCGTTTGCATTTTTTAAACGCATGCAGATAAATTTGTGACAGCTGCCAATCATCAAAATAAAGTAAAAAACCCACTATAAACAGAAAGAGCTAGGGTTAGGGGTAGGGTTAGGGGTAGGGATCCTAACCCTAAAGGGATCCTAACCCTAACCCTACCCTTAAAGGGGTTAGGGGTAGGGTTAGGGGTAGGATCCCTTTATCAATTTTATGGTGTGGGGTGGTTTATCAGTGTGTTTTTATGTTTTTTTTTAAATAAAAACGCATGCGTTTTTAAAATAAATAAATAAAAACGCATGCGTCCCCATTGACTCCAATTAGTTTTTTGACCCAAAAAACGCATGACAACGCATGCGTTTTTTTGTGTCCAAAAAACGCCTCTCAAAAATACTACAAGTTGCGTTTTTGAAAATGAACGCATGTAGTAAAAAAACGCATGCGATTGAAAACGCGACCAAACGCGTACACAAAAAACGCATGCGTTTTCAATGTTAAATATAGGGAAAAAACGCATGCGTTTTTTTGTGCAAAAAACGCTGCAGACAAAAACGCAAGTGTGAAACCACCCTTATTTGGGCTTTTGTCAGGGTATGTTGCTGACTTTGGATGGCCTGGGTTCCTGGCTTGCTCTGGGTTCCGGCTTAGCAGGGCTTTATGATGGTAGAAGACGGGGTTACTACTCTGTATGTGCGCCTGGTGTGATGGCACCATCTTTTGTATAGTGAGCCATATGGAGAATTTGCCCAGCTCTGCCAACAGGCTATATATTTGAGGTGCTGCCATGGGCCTGAAGGAGACCTTTTCTTTCTTTTTCTCTCTCTTTTCCAGGAGAAGTCAGTGTTCGGAGCTCAGCACCGAACACTAGGTGTCCAGTATGACCCCTGAACTTTACAGTTTGGGTCCCCTCATCTCTAATAGAGAGTGTTAGAGCTCTGTAAAGGTTATGAAGTGATTTCATTTTTGAGCTCCTCTGTGTAGCCTGATTATAGATAAATGTGATGTGGCTATGATGTTATGGATGAAATAATTGAGATGTGGCAGCTGAGAAGTGTGTTGTATGCTGGCACTTCACAGAGCTTTGTAGGTGAGGGCTTCAGCATCTGATGGTAGTCCGTGCAGCCTCCTCGCGCCATGAATCCTAAACCTTAGGCCAGAAAGTCAAGTCTCTAGAGAGCTAGGCTGCAGAAGAATATTTAAGCATGAATAGAAAATGAAAAGAAAAATTTAGAGGGGATGACAAGTGTCAAACAATTGTACAATCCCATGGGCTGTATCAGCTGTGGAATTTCCACATCTTAACATGCAGTAAAATTGCAAAAAAGTATGCTGCGTACGTCACCATGCATCTTTAGCAGTGTAGGTCTAATTATACTGCAAAATTCCCCCACGTGTGAATGAGAGCTTGCTGATTTTTGTGTATATTGCTGCTGGTATAGCACATTATAGATTTTCCGTCCAGAACATATTTGGCATATATGCCCTGTGCGAACATACGCGAAAACCTCTACCTGTTGACAGGGTTTGGGATTTTCCACTTACATATTAGGCTACTTTCACACTGGCATTTTTTTTAATACGTCGCAATGCGTCGTTTAGGGGAAAAAATGCATCCTGCAAAGTTGTTTGCAGGATGCATTTTTGCCCCATAGAGTTACATTACCGACGCATTGCGACGTATTGACACACGTCTCAACCGTCTTGCGACGGTTGCGCCGTGTTGTGGCGGACCGCCGGGAGCAAAAAACGTTAAATGTAAAGTTTTTTGCAGCCGACGGACCACTTTTTCCGACTGCGCATGCGCGGCCCGAACTCCGCCCCCACTTTTTGCACCTCACAATGGGGCAGCGGATGCGCCGGAGAAATGCATCCGCTGCACCCGTTGTGCGGCACAACAAACGCTCGCGTCGGAATCTCGGCCCGACGCAATGCGACGGGCCGAATCCGACGCTAGTGTAAAAGTAGCCTTAGAGTCCACTGCTCAGATGACGAGGGCTGTGGAGTCGGTAAGCCAAACCTCCGACTCCTCAATTTTCAGGACTCCGACTCCACGACTCCGACTCCACAGCCCTGCAGATGACTATAAATTACAGACCCCCCCATATTTAAATAGATTAGACACAGAGGGCTAGTACAGTAACTGTTTTGTTTATAAAGAAAAGAACAGTTAAATCCCATTTCTCTATCGCCTTTCATTGGGGGACACAGGAACCATGGGTGTATGCTGCTGCCACTAGGAGGCTGACACTATGCAAATATAAAAAAAGTTGGCTCCTCCTGTGCAGTATACACCCCACCGACAGGAAGAAAGATCTTCAGTTTAGCTTAGTGTCAGTAGGAGGTGGACACGGGTCTTTCATTAGACCCTTATCTACCTCAATGTGCGTCGTTCCTTTTCAGGTTTTCCGGAAGGGATACAGGGTGAGCAGTCACACCTGTAGTCCCACAATACGGACTATGAGTACGGCGTGTACTGCCACCCCGTATCCTCATAGATCCCTCACCAGGACCAAGATCCTAGCACACAAGCGTGCTCAGAAGTCCGGTCCTGCATCCGTCCCCCACCCACTCGCCCACCAGAGCCTGTCGGTTTGGAGGAGACGAGGACGTCCATCAGCCCCCTGGACGTCTGAAATTTTCCCCAGAATGAGGTTAGTAAGGACAGCGTGGGATGTTTTAGGTAAGTATTCCAAAGTACCTCTGAGTCCTTCCTCAGTCCCAGGGCAGTCATTTGGGGGTCCCTTGGGATATTTTTCCAGGCTGCCTTCACTTTCACATGGGGCGGGGGTCTTCGCCCCTTTCGCGTGGCAGCCGCGCTATGGCGGCTGCGCTGTTATTGGCCTTACAGGCGGCCGCGTTGCCCTTTTTCCCCCGGCCGCATTGTGCTCTGGCCTGGTGCGGCGGTCGTGTGACCTGCGGCCGCACTGTTTCTGCCCCGGCGCGGCGGCCTTAGGTAGCCGCGCCGATTCCCTCTTACGGCCGCACTTTTATGCTCGCTGGCAGCCGCGCCGCTTTCTACGGCGGCACAGTTTCTTCTGGCGCAGCGGCTTTGCTGGCACCGCGCCGCTTCCTCTCCCGGCCTCACTGTGCCCTTTTGCCTCAGCGCGGCGGCCTTGCAGGCAACCGCGCCGCTTTTCCTGACGTCGGCACTTTACCCGCCGCCGCGGCCCTTCCGGGTGGCCTCCAGCCTCAAATTTAGGCCCCGGCTTCTCCCGGGGCCTACTTCCGGCTTCCTCCTCCGGCCACACCGTGCCCTTTTGCCGCGGCGCGGCAGCCTTGCAGGCAACCGCGCCGTTTTTCCCGCCGCCGCGGCCCTTCCTGGCGGCCACCGGCCTCAAATTTAGGCCCCGGCTTCTTCCGGGGCCTACTTCCGGCGCCGCGTCCCCTCCCACTTCCTCTCTCTCGGGCGGGCTTTTCTCCCGCCCGATTATCACGGCAAGCTCCGCCCACCGCCGCCATCTTGGTGCTCCTGGCCTGGCGTTAAGCCCGCCCACCACTCCCAGGCAGCCACAGATACTTATTTCTGAGCCAGGAACGTTTCTCTTTGCCCATCTTAAGAGCGCAATTTTCTGGCGTCCTCACATCTCCCACTGGCCTGCAGGCAAGCTACATCGGACAAGAGAGTCCATCAGATGTCTGCCTGTTCTCCTAGGGGCTATCGTTCCTGAGGAGCATCTTCCAAGCCGTGCAGCCTTCCATCCGGAAACCGCAGCGTCTGCCGTGAGTACCTCTACACCGCAGTTTTACTTAATCCCCTGCCAGACCACGCCCCCCCCCCCCCCCCCCTGTCCCCTACTCTCCAGACATTTCCCTCAGGGGCCCCTTCGGGCTAATTTTAAAGGTGGTCTCTCCCGACCTCCTACTTTGACCTGTGCCTTACTGAAACACTTTCAGGGTTCGTCTTGTAACCCCAAGCTTCCCTCAGGCAGGCCCGCAGCAACCCAAATTATGTTCACCGCCTAAGACTCCCCTGCTGCTCCGCCTCAGAGTGAAATTCCCTCCCCAGGCTGGGCCTCCCCTCTGTCTCTTTCAGTAGCGAATCTCACACGGGTGTCCCAGACCCTTGTGTCCGTGCTCGATTAGTTGCCCCTGCGGACTTCCGTAGTAGCCAGCGGGTCGCTAGAAGCTCCGTCCGAGTCTTCCATGCAGGCCGCGAAAGATCCAGACGGGAACGCCGGTCTGAGTTCTCTTCTCGGTCCATCTCGCCTCACGGTCCTTCTCTGTGGTCGACTTCCCCCTGATCCCCTTCCCGGAGTCAGGCGAGGCCTCGGAGGATAATTTGGGGCCGAAGTTGAACCAAATCATAGCATGAGGGATATGGTTCAAAGCTTCATTGGAGCGTCCAATCTGACCTGTGGCATCAAAGATCCCTCTACGGAACCTGCAGATCAGGCGGTTTCGTTTAGACGGTCTAAACTACCTCCCAAGGGATTCGCTCCTCATCCTGACTCGAGGAGCTTCTGGCCAGAGAAAGAGAGAATTCGACCAGACATTCTCAAAGAGGCGAGCGTCTTGGAGTCTCATATTTCCTTCCTCCGGATCTCATCGCCAACCGGAACGAGAGGCGATAGAGAACGACCTCTCCCTCTGTGGATCCGCCGACTGCTAGACTTGCCACCAACACAGTCCTCACGCTGTCCGGTGGGGCGAATCTGACAGATTCCATCAATAAGATCATGGAATCCTTCGCGAATTCGGTTTTCGCAGCTGCCGCATCATCCCTCTGCCCGGCTTTCGCTTCCATTTGGGTTTCGAAGTCTATCCGAAGGGGCTAAACAACTCCGTTGGGGCATTCAGGCTGGAGCTCCACCAGACTTGCTGGCGAAAGTTGCCTCCCAGATTACTCGCTCTGTTTGGCTCAAGGGTCGTCAAGAAGTCCCTTACGAGCCTGCCTTTTTCAAGGATCACATCTTTTCGGTTCCAAGCTGGACTAAATTATCAAGGATGCCACTGGTGGCACCAGTTCTCTCCTTAGGCGGCAACTTCGGTCCTTTCGGCCCTCTTTTTCGTCGTTTTTGCGGCATTTGACCCCTTTTTTCGCAACAGCAGAGGCCACAGGCACGTTAAGAGAAGAAGGTAGTCTTCGACTCACTCCTTCCTGGCGTTCCCGCTACTCCTAAGGTGGATTCTCCAGGTCCAGGACTGGAAATTCCACCTAGGCAGGACCCACGACTAGGCCCCAGCCCGTTTCCTAGGCTGGGCAGCCGTTCTCCTGTTCCCCAGGGACGTCTTTGTCTCCTCAACAGAGAACGCATGGGCCAGGGAACTTGTATCCTCTGGAGACAAAATAGATTAATTTCACGGTCCTGGGATCGTTTTCTCCAATCCCAACCTCCAAGAGAACCCGTTCTAGTCCTGGGTTTCTTTACAGCCATTGTTTCCCTCCTTAAATCCGGGGTAACATTCCCGTCCCTGAACAGGAACGGTTCAACGGTTCACAGGCTTCTCTTCGAACCTATTTGTACTGAAAGAGGACGACAAGGTTCGTCCCAGTCCGGATCTGAAATTGCTGAACAGGAAGTTTCGTCTGAGACTCTTCAGGTTGATATTCCCTCGTTCAGTAATCACTTCCATGGAGGCTCAGGAATTTCGGTTTCAGGCTCCCGAAAGTCTATCCCTCTTCCCCGACAGTCTAGCCGTTGCGGCGGCTCGTCAACAGGAAGAAGTTCCGTCTTGTCGCTCCAGGGTTCTCGGCTCCCCTCCTTGCTGATGGACCATAAAGGTCCTAAGGAGGTTGGTTGCAACATCGGAAGCAATTTTTCCCTTCGCCCGTTTCATTCAAGACTTCTTCAGCAGGCTATTCTATCACAGGAGGACAGGTCTGTCTTCTCCCTGCATCGTCCGATCCGTCTTTCTACCGGGATCAAACGGTTCCTCCACTGGTGGCCGAGGTCCCTGCTCTTATCCCAGAGCACATACCTCACAGCATATCCTTCCTTCCAGTTTCCTGGCAGGTGGTGACGACGGTCTCCAGCCTTCTCGGCGGAGGCGTGGGGCTTTGTCACCTGTTCTTTTCATCGTGGTTGGTCGGCACAGGAGTCCTCTCTGCCAATCAATGTCCTCGAGTTCCGGATCTTCTTTCTATCTTTCCTTCACTGGGTAAGGATTCTCAGCAGCCTGCCAATTCGAATCCAGACAATGACACAGCAGTGGCATATGTCAACCACCAGGGGTGGACGCGGAGTTCTCTGGCCTTGGCCGAGATTCCAGGATCCTCTTTTAGACAGAGGCAACGGTCCTGGTGAGATCCTCAGTGCAGGTCCCTGGCGTGGACATTTTGGCCGCCGTCTTCCTCGGGCCTCGCGGCAGGGGAATGGTCCTTACTTCAGAAGGTCTCTTATCGGATTGCTCTTCGTTGGGGGACTCCAGAGGTGGTCCTCACGGCGTCCCGATTGAACAGAAAGGTCCATCGGGTCGTCCCAAGGTCCCGCGATTCTCTCGCAGTGGTGTTGACATTTTGGCCATTCCTTGGTCGCAGTTCCTGCTCCCCTATTGATTCCCACACCTTCCCTTGCTTTCCAAACTGTCGTAAAAGATCAAGGCGGGATGGGTGCCGGTCATTCTGATCATCCCGGATTGGCCCAGGAGGTCTTGGTTTGCAGGCATCGTCACTCTTCTCGCGGACACCCCTGGTGCCTTCCAAACAGACCCGATCTGCTGTCTCAGGGTCCGATCTGCCACCCGAAATATCGGTCGCTCAGTTTAACGGCGTGGCTGTGGACTCCACAGTTTTAAGAGCGTCCGGCCTTTCGGCCCGGATGAGTCACACTATAATCCAGGCTAGGAAGCCTTTGTCTTCTTCCAGGATCTACTATCGTACCTGGAAGGCTTACTTTCGTTGATGCGAGTCCAACCGCTTTTCACTTATGTCCTTTTTCCCTGCCTTCCATTTGGTTTTCCTTTGGGCAGGACTGGATTCGGGCTTCGCTCTCAGTTCCCTAAAGGGCCAGGTTCCTGCGCTCTTCTTCCCTTTAAGAAGACTTTATCTTCTCAGCCACAGGTTAAGACCTTCCTTCAAGGAGTAGTCCACGCTGTCCCTCCGTACAGGGCCTCTGTGGATTCATGGGATTTAAAGGTTGTGTTGGTTGTTCTTAGGGGTTCCCCCTTTTGAGCTTCTCAGGTAGTTTTCCCTGTCAGTTCTATCTCGGAAGGTGGCTTTTCTCAGGTCCATCTCTTCGATCCGCCGCGTTTTTGAGTTGACGGCCATTTCCTGCCGACCTCCTTTCTTGATTTTCCACCAGGATAAGGTGGTCCCAGGCCTCCGCCTTCCTTCCTTCCTTTCTCGAGGTGGTTTTCATCTTTCCACCTCAACGAGGACATCGTTCTACCTTCCTTTTGTCCAGCTCCGACTCATCCTCTGGAGCGATCGTTGAACAGGCTGGACCTCGTCAGGGCAGTGAGGATCTCCCTGGCTAGCACGGCCGCTTTCCGAAAGATGGATTCTCTTTTCGCCATCCCTGATGGCGTGCGTAGAGTCCTGCCGGCTTCCAAGGCGACGATTGCTCGCTCGATCAGAACGGCAATTTTGGAAGCTTACCAGGTCAAGCACCCAGGCAGTCGGCGCTTCCAGTGCGGTACGTCACAGGGCTTTCGCCGACGGCTTTGCAAAGCGGCAACCTGGTCTTCCATCCACACGTTTCGCCGAACTACGGCGGACTCCAGCCTGGGCAGAAGGATCCTGCAGGCGGCAGTGGTGAGTCCTCTCACCTGATGGAAGTCTGTTTTTCCCACCCCAGGGACTGCTTTGGGACGTCCCATGGTTCCTGTGTCCCCCAATGAAAGGCGATAGAGAAAACAGGATTTTTGGTTGCTTACCGTAAAATCTGTTTCTCGGAGCCTTCATTGGGGGACACAGCACCCTCCCAAGTTGAACAGCTCTGTTTACTGTATACGTTTGAGTTCTTTGAACACTCTTTGGGTGTTTGAATCTGTTAATCTGTGAAGCGCCGTGGATTTTGTTGGCGCTATATAAAGTTTATTATTATTATATTATTATTCTTTCTCTTTTACACGTTGCTTCTCCTACTGCTTTCTCACTAACTGAAGATCTTTCTTCCTGTCGGTGGGGTGTACACTGCACAGGAGGAGCCAACTTTTTTTATATTTGCATAGTGTCAGCCTCCTAGTGGCAGCAGCATACACCCATGGTTCCTGTGTCCCCCAATGAAGGCTCCGAGAAACAGATTTTACGGTAAGCAACCAAAAATCCTGTTTTCTTTATAAGCAATAACTTTATTAGATTACATACTAAAAAGTATAACACACAGTTCTTTGTTTCCTCTGATGACATCCTGGTTCAGAAGAGGCGATCAAGAAGTGACTACATCTTCTGTGGACGCCACAGTCTCTTTCATTGAAACGAATCAACAGGGGTTAATGATGACATTCGCTGTATGCTTGGGGTTGTTATGCTGCAGAATAAATTTGAAGCAAAGAGGACAGCTCTGATAGTATTACATGATGGTTAAGTAACTGCTTATATTTCTCCTACGCCTCATTGGGGGACACAGGACCATGGGTGTTATGCTGCTGCCACTAGGAGGACACTAAGTAGAAAAAAAGATTAAAGGGAACCTGTCACCCCGAAAATCGCGGGTGAGGTAAGCCCACCGGCATCAGGGGCTTATCTGCAGCATTCTGTAATGCTGTAGATAAGCCCCCGATGTTACCTGAAAAAGGAGAAAAAGACGTTATATTATACTCACCCAGGGGCGGTCCCGCTGCTGGTCAGGTCGGATGGGTGTCTCTGGTCCGCTGCGGCGCCTCCCATCTTCATTACAAGACGTCCTCTTCTGATCTTCAGCCACGGCTCCGGTGCAGGCGTACTTTGCTCTGCCCTCTTGAGGGCAGAGGATAGTACTGCAGTGCGCAGGCGCCGGAAAGGTCAGAGGCCCGGCGCCTGCGCACTGCAGTACTTTGTCTGCCCTCAACAGGGCAGAGCAAAGTACGCCTGCGCCGGAGCCGTGGCTGAAGATCAGAAGAGGAAGTCATGGAATGAAGATGGGAGGCGCCGCAGCGGACCAGAGACACCCATCCGACCTGACCAGCAGCGGGACCGCCCCTGGGTGAGTATAATATAACGTCTTTTTCTCCTTTTTCAGGTAACATCGGGGGCTTATCTACAGCATTACAGAATGCTGCAGATAAGCCCCTGATGCCGGTGGGCTTACCTCACCCGCGATTTTTGGGGTGACAGGTTCCCTTTAACTCCTCTGCAGTACACACCCCTTCACTGGCTACAATTTCAATCAGTTCTTGCTTAGTGTCTGTAGGAGGCACTTGGGTCTTTTTTAGACCCCAACTTTCTTATTTTTAATTTTTAATTTTATGTAAATTTTTATTTTTTATTTAACAGAGTGAAGGGGGCGACGGGTCCTTCTTTTTTATAGGGTCCGCTCTCCCCCCGAGTATTCCTCCCCGTCCCTCTCCTGCAACGTCTGTGGCACAAAAAGTTTTTTCGGGGCAACGGTTCCTCCTTGGTTCCGATTTCCACCCTCGAACCCCCCACCCTCCCTCCCTGCAAGAGAGTCCGAAGGAGAAGCGGTGTTCAGATCCTCCAGGGCGGTTGATTCAGATGTGCCATCAATGCCTCAATAGCAGAACCCCTTTGGGGGACAGAAGAGGATCATTTGGGGCCTCTCTATCCCCCATCCAGGGTGCATGGATTGAGCGCGCACCCTCACAGTGACAGACTGCGACAGCGGTGTTCAGCAGCTGTGAGTACATACCCTCCCTGCGCCCCCACCTGCGGCAGCGATGCGGTCCGGGTCCCTGGGGAGAGGCGCCGGGGGTCAGCGGTGTTTGGCAGCGCTCCGTCGCGGCCACCGCCGCACACCACCGGCAGGGCCCAGAAATTTAGTCCCTGGCTTTTCAGCCGGAGTAGGCCGCAGTGGGCAGATCCCTCCCACGGCCGTAACCCCGCCCCCTATATCGGCGCTTCTCGTCTGGGACGAGATGCGCCCTGCAGATCTCGGGGGCCATATTGTTCCCTCTCTCTGCAAGGAGCCCACGCTTCCACAGCATTCCGGAGATCCGCCACGGCTAATTCCTCCCCGGGGACACAGGCACAGGACCGTGGGTAAGCTGCTTCAAGAAAGCTTAACCCCTTCCCTGTGTATACTGCCCGCTCTGTCTCCAAAGACACTATGTCTCAATCCAAGGAGACTAAAAAGGGTAACAAGAAGCACACAGTATTTTTCACTGTATGTGCCACTTGCAATGCGGCCCTGCCCCGAGCTCACACTAGTCCTTTGTGTGCGGATTGTGTCCCGGCCTCTGTGCAGCCGCCTCCCGCCGATGCCGCCGACCCTGTGGAGCCTAGTCTCCCTGAGTGGGCAGCTTCCCTGTCACGATCTATGGATTTTCTAGTCAGGGCGGTCGATTCCCTCCCGGGCCCCCCTTCAGATCAGTCCGCGTTGTACTCGGGCGACGGTACGGATCCGTCCACCTGCAGGGGGCGTACTCTATCTCCCCCTTCTCGGGGTTCCAGAAAACGGGTACATGTTCCTTCCCCTGACCACGGCCCAGTTGGTTTTTCAGCGTCGGCGACCTCCGCTTACCGGTCCCCTTCTCCAGACAACCCAAACGATTCGGAATATGAGTCCGACGATTCCTACGTTCAGAATTTCTCCCCCTCCCAAGAGACACTCGACTCTCTCATCGAGGCGGTCAACCAGACCCTGAAGGTGACCGAGGAATCGGCATCCGCGCCCGAACACGTCGTGTCGTTCAAAAAGTCTAAACGTGTCCAAAAGGTTTTTGTCACTCATCCTGAGTGCAAGGAATTTGTGCAAAAACATAGGGATCGTCCCGATAAACGTTTCATGGGTCAAAAGCCCATAGAGGCCAAATATCCTTTTTCTCAGGACCTAATCAAGGACTGGCTGCAGTCCCCCTCAGTGGACCCTGCTGTGTCACATCTCGCTTCCAAAACCATCCTGTCCCTGTCAGACGGCTCCTCTGTTAAGAACCCCTCTGACCGCCAGATTGATTATCTGGCTCGTTCCGTCTTCGGGGCCACAGGAGCCTCCCTCTTCCCATCCTTCGCTGCCTCCTGGGTGGCTAAAACTATGGTCGCTTGGGCCGAGACTCTATCCTCGACCATGCAAGCTAGAGATTTACCTCCAGAAGCGGTCAACCTGGCTAACCAGATAGCCCAGGCTGGGGACTTCGTAGTCAATGCCTTAATAGACGCAGCCAATTGCGCGGCACAGGCAGCCGCGAATGCAATCTCCATTAGAAGAGCCCTGTGGCTCAGGGATTGGCGAGCAGATTCGGCCTCCAAGCGCTCTTTGACTTCTCTGCCCTACCAGGCTGGTCGTTTGTTTGGAGAAAAACTAGACCAAATGATCTCGGATGCCACCGGGGGAAAAAGTAAATTTCTTCCTCAACAAAAGCCTACCCGGCCGTTTCGGTATCAACAACAATGCCGATTTCGGCCTTTTCGTAACAACACCAACTGGTCTTCCTCTCCCTCTACCTCCGCATCAGGGCAAGGCCCGCGTGGTGGCCGAGGCCCCCAGGTCTCTTACAGACCTAACCGTAATTGGAAACCCAGACCGAGACCACCCGGATCTAAGGGATCCACATCCCATAGATCCTCCACGCAATGACTCCTTGCGGCTTCCGGGGAGCACCAACAGGGTAGGAGGGCATTTGCTTTTGTTCCGCCAGGCCTGGCTCTCAGTCGTTTCCGAGGAGTGGGTCAGGGAACTGATGTCCACCGGATACAAAATAGAATTTTCTTCCCCCCAACCCCCCACTCGACGCGCTTCTTCCAGTCTTGCCCTCCAAAATCAAAGACAGCAGCTCTTCTTCAGGCCATACGGGCACTTCAAGGGGACGGAGTCATCATTCCGGTTCCCCTAGACCAAAGGGTTCTACTCGAACCTATTCGTTGTCCCAAAGAAAGACGGATCGCTCCGTCCGATCCTGGACCTAAAACTGTTAAACAAATTTGTAAAGATCCGTCACTTCAGAATGGAATCCCTCCGATCTGTGGTCGCGTCCATGGAAAAAGGAGAATTCCTGGCGTCCATAGACATCAAGGATGCTTACCTCCACATCCCAATTTTTCCTCCGCATGAACAGTTCCTCCGCTTCGCATGTTGCGGAGAACACTTCCAATTTGTGACCCTGCCTTTCGGTCTCGCCACCGCCCCCAGAGTACCTCGACGACCTACTGATAAAAGGTCCTTCTTACCCAGCCTGCGAAGAGTCCGTCGTTCTCACGGTGGATACTCTGTCGCCTGGGTTGGAAGATAAACTTCGAAAAATCTCCAATTCCGGCCCAAAGGATCTCCTTTCTTGGGATGACCCTAGACACTTCTCGCGGTCTGGTCATCCTCCCTCAAGACAAGGCCTTGGCCTTGCAGCAGGGAGCTCAGAGTCTTTCCCGTCCAGTCTCCCACTCCATCCGGTTCAGCATGCGCATTCTCGGGCAGATGGTAGCAGCCATGGAAGCGGTTCCATTTGCGCAATTTCACCTTCGCCCCCTCCAGCATGCGCTACTGTCGGCGTGGGACGGCAATCCGTCCTCCCTCGATCGCCGCTTCATCCTGTCCCCACGGGTCAGGAAAACCCTCAGGTGGTGGACGTTAAAGTCCTCCCTAACCCAGGGAAGGTCTTTTCTCCCTGTGCGGCGGCTGGTGGTGACCACCGATGCCAGCCTCATAGGCTGGGGGGCGGTTTTCAACCATCACACAGCTCAGGGGCGGTGGTCCACTCGAGAGTCTCGCCTTCCCATCAATTTCCTGGAGATACGAGCTATCAGACTTGCATTGTTCCAGTTCCACCACCTTCTGGCGGGTCACCCAGTCAGAATCCAGTCCGACAACGCCACAGCCGTGGCGTACATCAACCGTCAAGGGGGAACCCGCAGCAAGATGGCTATACTCGAGGTATCTCACATCCTGCACTGGGCGGAATCCAACCATTCGCCCATCTCAGCGATCCACATTCCAGGTGTGGAGAATTGGGCGGCGGATTTTCTCAGCCGCCAGGGTCTCGCCTCGGGCGAGTGGTCCCTTCACCCGGAGGTTTTCCAGCAGATTTGTCATCGCTGGGGGACCCCGTGTGTGGATCTCATGGCATCCAGGTTGAACAACAAGGTTCCACAGTTCTTTGCACGGTCACTCGACCCACGGGCCATCGGAGTAGACGCCCTGGTCCTGCCTTGGCGTCAATTCCGCCTCCCGTACATTTTTCCCCCTCTTCCCCTACTGCCGAGGGTCATCAAGAAGATCAGGGCAGAGGGGGTACCAGTGATCCTCGTCGCACCGGACTGGCCACGCCGCGCATGGTACGCGGAACTGGTTCAGCTGGTCGCCTACGTTCCCTGGCGTCTTCCAGATCGCGTGGATCTTCTTTCACAGGGCCCGATTTACCACCAGAACTCAGGGCCCTGTCTTTGACGGCCTGGCCGTTGAATCCTGGATTCTAGGCCAAGCGGGTTTCACTCCCAAGGTGTCTTCCACCATGATCAGAGCTAGGAAACCTGTATCCATGCGCAGTTACCACCGTACCTGGCGTATTTTCTTCTCATGGTGCGACGCACAGGGGCGATCTCCCCTTGTGTTTTCTATCCCTGCCATATTGGATTTTCTCCAATCTGGACTAGAGTCGGGACTTGCTCTTAGTTCTCTAAAGGGTCAGGTTTCGGCATTGTCAGTCCTTTTCCAGCGAAAGATTGCCAATAGATTGCCGGTGAGGACTTTTTTCCAGGGAGATTCCCGTGTGGCGCCTCCCTACAAAATGCCCTTGGATTCGTGGGATCTTAATTTAGTTCTCGGAGCCCTTCAGGAGTCTCCCTTCGAACCGCTACAGGACGTTTCCCTGACCTTCCTCTCTTGGAAGGTAGTTTTCCTAGTGGCCATTACGTCCATCAGGCGGGTTTCGGAGTTGGCTGCTCTCTCCTGCCACCCTCCGTTTCTAATTTTTCATCCGGACAAGGCGGTATTGAGGACCTCTCCCGCTTTTCTGCCCAAGGTTGTTTCTTCTTTCCACCTCAACGAGGAGATTGTTCTGCCTTCGTTCTGTCCGGCACCGGTGCACCGCATTGAAAAGTGTCTGCACACTCTTGATGTGGTATGGGCTCTTCGTCCGGACGTCTCGTGGACGGCTCCCTTCCGCACGTCGGATGCCCTGTTTGTTCTTCCAGAGGGACCACGGAGGGGTTCTCCCGCTTCCAAAGCCACTCTAGCCAAATGGATTCGGTCGGTTATTCAAGAATCCTATCGTGCCAAAGGTGTTCCTTTCCCAGCTGGGATCAAGGCCCACTCTACTCGGTCGGTGGGCGCCTCGTGGGCCATTCGGCACCAGGCGTCAGCACAGCAGGTCTGCAAGGCTGCGACATGGTCCAGTTTGCACACTTTTACCAAACATTACCACATTAATTCTCTCTCTTCTGCAGACGCCGCCCTTGGCAGGCGCATTCTGCAAGCGGCAGTTCCTTAGCCGTAAGCCAGTGGTACATGGGGTATTAGCATATTGCTCCCCACCCAGGGACTGCTTTTGTACGTCCCATGGTCCTGTGTCCCCCAATGAGGCGTAGGATGAAAGGAGATTTTTGTGTACTCACCGTAAAATCTTTTTCTCTGAGCCAATCATTGGGGGACACAGCACCCACCCTGTTAGCCTGTTTGGCTTGTTGTTACTTCTTGGTTTTTGACATAGTTTGTCTTTTGTTCATGCTCCTACTGCTTTACTACCAAACTGGTTGAAATTGTAGCCAGTGAAGGGGTGTATACTGCAGAGGAGGAGTTAATCTTTTTTTCTACTTAGTATCCTCCTAGTGGCAGCAGCATAACACCCATGGTCCTGTGTCCCCCAATGATTGGCTCGGAGAAAAAGATTTTACAGTGAGTACACAAAAATCTCCTTTTCTCAGCAATGAGGACACTATTAATACTGACCAAATCAGCAACTCCATGTCACGGGATTACTGCCACAGTGTGGAGCCAGAAGACTGCAGCGTCTGATTGCTCCTACTCCAGCACTGAGAAGAAGCACTTGTTTATTTTAAATGTTTATTTCTTCTGGCAGATCAGTGGTTAATTGGCCATGTTGGAAATGCCTGTGTTCACAGCTGAGCTTGGTTAGCCACTCCTTTCCCCTTTTATAATCTTCGCTGTGTTGCAAATACTTATCAGATTAAGCATTTGCTCAATGACTAATGGAGGGAGAGGAGCTTATATGAGGAGAGTTGGAGTAGTTATGTGACTGTTTTTTGATTTGTATGTTTGGTAATTCCCTATCCTTCTCAATTTTAGTTCATTCCCCAACCTCCACACCCCATTGCATTCCTTTGTTTTTTTATGAGTGAATATTTTGTATGCCTGGAGTTTTCTGTTAACCATTGTTTGTGTTGCCTTGTTTGTCGGGTTGGTGTACTACGGTGCACAGTAGCCCCCCTCTTCCCTGGGTGGGGGAAGAGAACAGACGGAGGTCTAATTTAGGAGATAAGGCAAGGGTGGAGGCCCCGGCATCTTCACCTTCAGAAGTATCCCGGGGAATAGGGTGAGCTAGGTCACCCCCTAGTTTTAGGAACTGGGAAGGAGCCCCTGGTCCTGGGTCATCCGACAGCTGTGTCGTGACACTCCACTTGCCAATATTTTGGCCCATACTAGCAAGGAACTTCCATTGCCACTTATTATTACACTCATCTCTAGCTCTTCTGCAAACACACTGCTTTCTGTTAAAGCCAAATTTTTCACATTTTGACTCCTCAGTTCAGAGAAACCTGCTGACCTTTTTCTGCACCCCAATTTCTATGTTTGTGCGCACAGATGAGTCACTTGCCTTGTTTCATGTCAAAGGTATGGTTTCTGGCCACATTTCTACCATGAAGACGATTGGATCCAGCTACATTCTGCTGGTTGCTACCAGTTCTGAGCTGATTGCACTGGTGGACATATTCGTATCTCGGAGGGAAGTAAACATGACGTGTCTTTCATTTGCTGCACTAAGATTCCTTGGCCAGCCACTGTGTCCACAGTCTGCAATGTTACTCATTTCTTGGTGTTGTCATTGCTATCAGGAGGCATGGGGTTTAAATTTATTCTGCAGTAGGCCAACTACCCCAAACATACAGTCAATGTCAAGAAGAACTATCTTCAGCGTAAAGAAGAATGAGTCCTGAAATTGATGATATTCCTCCACTAAGGCCTGAACTCAACATCATCTAATGGAGAGACAGCTGGATTTCCGCATGCCTACATCTACAGAAGATCTGTGCTTCTGCAAGATGTCTGGAACAACATCCCTGTGGAGTTTCTTCAAAAACTGTCTACAAGTGGACCAAGAAGAATTGATGCTGATATTGAAATATTGATTTAATATAGATTTCTCTTTTGTTCACTCACTTTACATTTTGGTAATTGATATAAATAAACTATTGACACTTCTATTTTTGAACGCTTTTTACTTTGCAGCATTTTTTACATGTGAATAAATCTTTTGGACAGTGCGGAATCTTAGCGAATATAGTGTGCCTCTGTGTTCTTTGGTATACATTTATTTACCAAAAATATATATATGGAATACTCACACACAAATCATTATAGGCTTTGCTCACAGGAAGCAGTGTATACAATCACTGACTTTTTTTCATGTTTTTTTTTCTTCTGGGAATGGTTTTTCTTCTCACAGAATGGGATCTAATCCCATCTGTGATGCTAATAAACGGATTCAGCGCAGAGCAGAAATATATCCGAAAGAACAGAGCTGGAAAAATGTAATCTTGCTGAAATCCCCTTTTCTTTATATTTCCACATTAGGTAATTTTACATAGTAATGAATCTGATATCTAATGATAGAACAAAATCTTTGACACTTATTCAGTTGCTTCATAACGACTTCTCCATTCTTTCTTCCAGAGGGCAGTGGAAGCACCAGAGGAAGTGGTAACAGCAATGCCAGAGAGATCAAGATAAAAAAGACTAAGAAAAAAATAAGGAAAGATGAAGAGAGTGATGAGGAGCCCCAGACTGCTAGCACAAGTATGTTCCATGCTGTATATTTACAGGGAATGTGAGATTTGAATAACCCATAACATAACATGCATTTCTAGATATTTTCGTGGTAAGTTATAGTCCCTGGCACAGCTCAGATTTGTAATTCATTGTATCCAGTGGCTTCCATCTTGGCTTGTTTGCCAGTGTACACATCCTTCATAGCAGGATACATATTACTTCTTATTTATAAGGAGTCATTAAACATGGTCGTTTTTTTTTTTGAGTAGTAAAATTGATAAATCCTACATGTGCTGGTCTAGTAAGATGTGACACCTTAATGATGTTGTATTTTCTGTGTTAATTACCGATTTACAACAGATAAACCAAAGGAGCGTGAGGTCCCATTTATGTCTCTGGACGAAATTGAAGATATTTTAAGAAAACACGTTCCAGATGCTCCAGACGAGCTGGTCAGTGAGCTCTCCAAAAACTTAATAAGGTCAGTCACTCAGTTTGCTTTTCATCCTTCGTCTACGTTGTTGGGTGAAATACTATTTAATACAATGCAGATTGGTGATAAACTTTTTTTTTTTTTTTCTTTCTTTGGTGGGAGGGGTTTCCATTTTATTTTTGTTCATTATTGTATGATGAGAATTAACTGAGCCCCATACTATTCTCCCCCCATCATGCTTTCTGTGTGGGGCCCACCCTGTTGGCATCCTTTATCTGGTAGATTGAGATTTAGGCATCATACTGTCAATGTTGAATGCTTTAACCCCTTCCCGACCTCCGCCGTACTAGTACTGCTCTGCGGGAGGTGCATTTCTGCCCAGAGCAGTACTAGTACGGCACCGCCATTTTCCGTTCACAGCGCGGCATCGCGCGGTGACCGGGTTCCGATGGCTGCTGTCCCTGACAGCAGACCATCTCTGCACGTAGCCCCAGGGGGCTGCACCGCCCAACCCACATCGGCGATCGCTTTGATTGGCTGGTCAATTCTGACCAGCCAATCACAGCAATGTGACAATAAAGTTATTGAAAAACAATAAAGTTATTGAAAAACAAAAAAGCATGTGACCGGCTGTGATCTGTGCTGAGTGATGTAGCACCAATCACAGCCGTCACAGTGGGTGGGATGATCCCCACCTCACCTCACCAGATTAACCCCTATGGTGCTGATTGGCTGAACAATAGCTTCTAGCTAATCCACGCCAAAGGGGTTAATTTAAAATAGCGATCACCGCCCTGCACACCATCTTTACCTCAGATTTGGCATGCAGAGTGGTTGTCCAAGTTCCTCTGTGTCTCACCTGAGAAAAGAATTCATTGGTGGCCAGTGTGATCAACTCGGCGATCTCCTGCTTCATCCTCCAGCTTCCTGCTGTGCTCTCTGCTTTTTGCTGCAATCTGCCTGCTGTGTGACTCCTGTGATCACAGCAGAGCAGCAGTACATCCCCCACAACTTTCCCATCCCCCCATCCCTGTTCCAGTACCCCCTCCACCTACCCTTCCCCCACCTCCAATTGATTTTTTAGCTCACTTTTTTGCGCTTTGTTCCTGTACGCGGCGTCCTGCGCAGAGCATTCGTGCTCTTCCCGTGACTGCAGCGCTCTGACCAATATCGCTGCTGATCAGAGACTGCGCCACGGGATTTTTTTTTTTTAGATAGCATAGCGTACATTGCAGGCTAAGCGACGTCCAATTTTTTTTTTTTAATTTTTTTTTTTAGAAAAAAATAGTAGTAGTTAATACAGTGTAGCTTTAGACGTAGCGTATCCGGCGTCAGTGTTTGGTGACGTCCCCTTTCCCAGCCCCCCATCCCTGTTCCAGTATCCCCTCCAATTGAATTTTTAGCGCACTTTTTTTGCGCTTTTTTTGTGTGCGCTGCATCCTGCGCAGAGCATTTGTGCGCTTCTTGTGTCCGCAGCGCTCTGACCAGTATCGCTGCTGATCAAAGACTGCGCCACAGGAATTTTTCTCTTTTTAGCTAGTTAGCCTAGCGGACATCACAGTCTAAGTGACGTCCGATTTTCTTTTTTTTTTTTGTAGAAAAAAATAATAATTGTAGTTAGTAAAGTTGTAGTTTTAGACGTAGCAAGGTAGCATAGCTGGCGTCACAGCGTTAGTGATGACTGATCTTTTATAGAAAAAAAAATCATATAAAGTAGTTTTATAGGTAATGTATTAGGTCTAGTCGGCGTCAGTGTTTGGTGACTTCTGATCTTGTTGTATGGAAAAAAAAAAAATCGTACAGAGTAGTTTTATAGGTAGTGTGTTCGGTTTTGCCTGCGTCAGTGTTTGTTGCTATCCCCGAGTAATTTCTAGTGCATTAGGAGAGCTACGTCACATTGTTGCTGACGTCCGTTTTTCTTTTGTAAAAAATAATTATTTGCAGCGGGTAAAGTTATAGGGAGGCCATTAGTGTAGTGAACGTCTAATTTTTTTTTTTTAAACAAACTTTTTTTTTTTTTTTACATCTGATTTTTCTTTTCTACATTTTATCTCTACTTTTTTTTTCTCTGTTTTTTTTTTATAATAAATTGTACCCTATTACACAAGCTCCACACATTACACGTGTAAAAGCACCACTTACATACACATCCCCAAGGTTTGGGGGGAAAAAAAATATGGCCCATTCGTCAAAAAGGTGCTTTTCACCAGAGGAGGCTTCCGACACGGATTCGGCCAGTGAGGAAGATCCCACAT
This sequence comes from Ranitomeya imitator, assembly GCF_032444005.1. NCBI lineage: Eukaryota > Metazoa > Chordata > Amphibia > Anura > Dendrobatidae > Ranitomeya > Ranitomeya imitator. Next base: position 321,654,734 of record NC_091286.1, on the reverse strand, counting down.
TCCTCTATTCCTCCTCCTCCTCATCTGGTGAGGTGACAAGGCGCCCTAGGACCCAGGCAACTCCTGCAGCAATCGATCCCGTATGGATTGCACCCCCTGAAAATTATCAGCCCATCATTCCGGATTTCAGCAGCAGCTCAGGAATCCAGTTTGACACCACTGGCCTTACTGAAATTGACTTCTTCAAATTATTTTTCAGTGAGGAAATAATAATACTTACGGTATCCCAGACGAACTTGTATGCCCAACAATTTTTCACGTAAAATCCCACGTCATCATATGCCAGATGGACCCCCGTAAATGCAGCAGAGATGATATTTTGGGGAATTGTGCTGCATATGGGCATAATAAAAAAAAAACAGCAGAGATTTGTCAGTACGGGCATATTGATATTCTCTACAGTACACTGGTATTCCGCATGGCCTGTCCTGGGGGTGGGTGGGAAAATTGTGTGGGAATTGCTGCACCCACTGCTGGATAAGGGTTATCACCTCTACATTGATAACTTTTACACCAGTGTCCCACTCTTCAAGGCCCTCTCTGCCAGAGGTACAGCTGCATGTGGCACCGTGCGAAAAAATCAGCGAGGCCTCCCTAAGCCGCTAATTGGGTAAATGCTGAGAAAAGGGGAAAGCAGAGCCAAATGCAGCGACAACATGCTGGTGGTTAAGTATAAGGACAAAAGGGATGTCCTTATCCTGACCACCATGCACCGTGACAACAGCACCCTTGTCACTGTTCGTGGGACCACAACACAAGTCCCAAAGCCAGATTGTATCTTGTATTGCAATCAGTACATGGGGGTCATAGATCTTTCAGATCAGGTCCTCCAACCATACAGTGCCATGCGAAAACCCAAAGTATGGTACATAAAATTGGCCGTGCACATTGTACAGATGGCACTGTACAATGCTTTTGTGGTGTTCAGATCTGCAGGTAATACGGGGACCTTCCTTCAGTTTCAGGAGGTAGTTATCAAGGCCCTAATGTTTGGCACTCGGGGATGTTGAGGGTCCCAGTACTTCTGAATCTGATAGTGCCCGTATTGTCCCAGGTCAACATTTCCCAGGACAGGTTCCCCAAACAGCGAGGACAGGCCGATCACAAAAGCGGGCAGAGTATGCTCCAAGAGGGGAATACGAAAGGACTCAACGTAACATTGTGAAACCTGCCCTGAGAAACCTGGCCTCTGCATTAAGGATTGTTTCAAAGCATACCACACGTCCACAAATTAATAAAATTTGTTTATACCTTGTTGACACAACACACTTTTATAAATCTGATGTACCCCGCACATCTTGCATAACACCACATTATAAATTCATACACCAGTAAAACCAAAAGCATTATCAATACTATAATACTATGCCTCTAGATAAATTCCTTCAGGGGTGTAGTTTCCAAAATGGCATCACTTGTTGGGGTTTTCCAATATTTAGGCACATCAGGGGCTCTGCAAACGCAACATGATGCCTGCAGACCATTCCATCAAAATCTGTAATCCAAAACGTCACTCCTTCCATTCTGAGCCCTGCCGTGTGCCCAAACAGTGGTTTTTCCCCACATATGGGATATCGGCGCACTCAGGAGAAATTGCACAACTACTTTTGTGGTCCATTTCCTCTCCATTTTCTCTTTTTACACTTGTGAAAATCGTTGCTGAAAAATCATTTTTGTGGAAAAAATGTAATTTTTTTTTTTTATTATTATTTTCACAGCTCTAAGTTCTAAACTTCTGTGAAGCACCTAGGGGTTCAAAGTGCTCACCACACATCTAGATAAGTTCCTTGATGGGTCTAGTTTCCAAAATGAGGTCACTTGCTGGGGTTTTTCAATGTTTAGGCATATCAGGGGCTCTTCAAACGCCACATGGCATCCGCTATCTAACAACTCCAAACAATTTTGCGTTCAAAAAGTCAAAAGGTGCTCATTCCATTCTGAGCCCTGCCATGTGCCCAAACAGTGGTTTTCCCCCACATATGGGATATCGGCTTAATCAGGAGAAATTGCACAACTACGTTTGTGGTCCATTTTCTCCTTTTACACTTGTTAAAATAAAAAAAATTGTTGCGGAAATATAATTTTTGTGACTAAAAAGATAAATGTTCATTTTTTTCCTTCCACGTTCCTTTAGCTGCTGTGAAGCACCTGAAGGGTTAATTCACTTCTTGAATGTGGTTTTGATCAGCTTGAGGGGTGCAGTTTTTAGAAATGTGTCACTTTTGGATATTTTCTTTCATATAGACCCCTCAAAGTGACTTCAAATGTGAGGTGGTCCCTAAAAAAATTGGTGTTGTAAAATTTGTTGAAAAAATGAGAACTCGCTGGTCAACTTTTAACCCTTATAACTTTCTTTCTAACCCCCAAAATTTTTTTCCCACAATTGTGCTGATGTAAAGTAGACCTGTGGGAAATGTTATTTATTAACTATTTTGTGTGATATGACTCTCTAAAAATTAAAAGTTTGAAAATTGCGAAACTTTCAAAATTTTCGCCATATTTCAATTTTTTTCACAAATAAACGCAAGGCATATCAAAGAAATTTTACTGTTATCATAAAGTACAATATGTCACGAGAAAACAGTATCAGAATCACCAGGATCCTTTGAAGTGTTCCAGAGTTATTACCTCATAAAATGACAGTGGTCAGAAGTGTAAAAATTGGCAGTGTCAGAAAGGTAAAAGCAGGCTGGGTCTTGAAGGGGTTAACCCCTTCATGTCATTTGACGTAGTTAAATGTCATGGTCGGATAGGAGTTCCCGACTAATGATGTATAGGTACGTCATAGCGTTCGTGTGTGGCACAGGGGCTGTGCCCGGGTGATCGTCATTGGGAACTCTGCTTCGGTTGTCAATGCTTGGAACGGTGCGGGCACTGCCCCTGAGTGTTTAACCCCCTAAATACCGAGACCGATATTGATCGCAACATTTGGGAGGGGGGGGGGTCCTCCCTCTCCATTCCGAGCGGCACATCCATGACATCGTGAATGTCCAGTTGTCATCATGAAATTCCAAGGCCATCGTGACTACCTCCGGGCCTGCCAGTGACGGTGGTCTGCTTGGAGCATGGTCTAAGAGGCTTTTGTCCATGTAATACTGCATTATACCAGCTAGTAGAGTAATGAAAGTTAAAGTCCCTTACAGGGATTAAGTAAAAAAGTAAAACAGAAATAAAATAAAAAAAATCACAAAATAATTTAAAAAAATTATGAAGATATTATACTCAGAAATACATATATTTATGTAAAAAAAAACAAACATTTTTTTCACATATTTGGTATCACCATGTCCGGAACAACCTGATCTATAAAATGTCTCACTAGTTAGTCCCTACAGTGAAAAAAATAACTAAAAAACATAGCAAAACGCTATGCTTTTTCATCATGCCACCGAACAAAACGTGGAACAAAATGCAATCAAAAAGTCAAAAGTAAATAAAAATTATATATCTGAAAACGTCATATAGTCCCGCAAAAAAAAACAAGCCACCATACATCTCAGTCAGTAGAGTAATAAAAAAGCTATATTTCTCAGAACATTGCGATGCTAAAACAATTTTTTTTTCTATAAAATAGTTTTTGTGTATGAGCCACAAAACAAAAAACAAAACAAAAAGATATAAATGTGGTATCACTGTAATCGTACTGACCCGAAAAATAAAGCTGTGTTATCAATTTACCACACCGTGAACAGAATGAAAAAATAAAATAAATTCCTGATTTGCTGGTTTTTGTTCATTCTGCCTCCCAAAAATCAGAATAGAAAGCAATCAAAAAATGTTATGTACCTGAAAATGGTATCCATAAAATGTCAACATGTTTCTTAAGGTACCGTCACACTCAGCAACTTTGCAAAGAGAAGGACAACAATCCGTGATGTTGCAGCGTCCTGGATAGCGATCTCGTTGTGTTTGACACGCAGCAGCGATCTGGATCCCGCTGTGATATCGCTGGTCGTAGCTAGAAGTCCAGAACTTTATTTCATTGCCAGGTCGGCATGTATCGTCATGTTTGACATCAAAAGCAACCATGCCAGCAACGAGCATAGGGCCCCTACATGTGTGTCGGATCGGTACACTCCGGCTGTTTGACATGGAGCTAACAACCAGCAAGAACGAGAAGTGAGTCGCCATTACGTCACTGGATCGCTCCTGCATCATTCTGGTGTTGCCGTGTTTGACGTCTCTACAACGACCTAAACAGCGATGCTCCAGCAATCTAGTTTAGGTCGGCTCGTTGTCTATATCGCTGCAGCGTCGCTGAGTGTGACGGTACCTTTAGACTGCAGAGGTTGGCACCATTGCGCAGGTGTAGGGTGCCAACCTCCGCAGCAATGTAAGGACAAGTTGGTTCCATATAGCGAACCTTTTTTTGGTTTCCTTTTATGAGGTTTTTTTTTTTTTCATTATACGTTGGCCTTTAGGGTTATGCACATTATATGCAACTCCTATATTTCGCATGTTAAACCCTGGGGTGACATTGGATTTCCACTATAGGAGATCATAGTTGAACACTTTCTTAGTTTCTACCTTATCTCCCCTGTTAGGGCCCTACAGTGTCAGACAGGGCAAGCCAATGTTTAAGCGTGGGCGCCACTGCGCAGGATAAGGGTACCAACCTCCGCAGTTAGGCAGGGTTACTCTAGGCCATTAATAGTGCACATCTATGCCTTCTGTTGTTTTTTTTTCTTTTTAGGTGAGTGACCATGTGTTGGCCTCTATATTATGACTGTTTATAGATTACTCTTTTTTATTAACATATCTTTGAATAAAAGTGATGTTTTTTTTTTATATAGTTCAATATGTGGCATTTAGTGTTAAAGTTGGTGAAATATTCTACTTGTTTTTTGCAAAAAAAGCATCTTTTAGTGTGTGACAGTATCCAAACGTAAAAAAGATATAAATCTCGTATCACTGTAATCGTACCAACCTGAAGAATAAAGTAGCCCAATCACTTATACCGCACCAGGAACGGCATAAAAATTGAATATAACCAATTCTTGACCTACCACTGATTTGTTTATTCTGTCTCCCAAATATCGCAGTTAGGCTCAGCTCACATATGTACCTTCGCTCTATGCTGAGCGCTTACAGTTGGGTTTCCATGTAAATCTCTGATTTATGTGATTCAGACAGGTAGATTCCCTATAATGAGGCAGATGGAGGCACTGTGGACGCCATATAGCATATGATCCGGCGCGATCTGTCTTTTTAGGCATGTATAAAAGCGTAGCCCGCAACAGTTTTGTGCACCACTTAAAAGAAGGACACCGCTGAACAGACTAACTCTGTTGCCTTATGATAGTGGATCCCTAGGGGGGGTTTCATCTGGATCACGTCACTTAGAGATTTAGATGGAAATCCCAAAGTAAGTGCTCAACGTAGGGCACAGGGTAAATGTGATCCAAAATGTTATGTAAAATGTTCTGAATACAAGCTTCAAATCAATACACAAAAAATAAAGTCCCTACTCAGCTCAATCATCGGCAAGGCTGGACTGGCAATTCTGGCAAATGCCAGAAGGGCCTGTCGGGTCGTGGGCCGCCTTGTCTGCTACAATGTTAACAGAATTGGTGTTCTCATGATTCCCACACTGTTAAGAGTTGCGATGAAGCACAAAGTCGCTGACTTCGTCACTTATCCCAGCAGGCCACAGGTATCAGTAGAAATATTGGTCATGTAGTAAATCTTGCTTTCCTCCCTCCAGGGTAATATTAGTAATATATCCCATCTGGTGCTTGGGTATGGGGACAACATGGGCCTGTGGGATTTTAAATGCCAGTGCTGAATTTCAGCCCCAGTCCGTACCTGGTCATCGGTAAGTAGAAATATAGGGGGCTTCCATATTACTGGTAGTACAAAGGCTCTGGAAAAGTGATATGACTTTCTTTATCGCCTCTCATTGGGGGACACAGGAACCATGGGTGTATGCTGCTGCCACTAGGAGGCTGACACTATGCAAATAAAAAAGTTAGCTCCTCCTCTGCAGTGTACACCCCACCGACTGGCATTATACTCTTCAGTTTAGCTTAGTGTCAGTAGGAGGTGGACACGGGTCTTTCATTAGACCCTTATCTACCTCAATGTGCGTCGTTCCTTTTCAGGTTTCCGGAGGGATACAGGGTGAACAGTCACACCTGTACTCCCACATTATGGACTATGAGTACGGCGTGTACTGCCACCCCGTATCCTCATAGATCCCACAGCAGGACCAAGATCCTGGCACAGAAGCGTGCTCAGAAGTCCGGTCCTGACTCCGTCCCCCACCCACTCGCCCACCAGAGCCTGTCGGTCGGAGGAGACGAGGACGTCCGTCACCACCTACACGGACGTCTAATACCTTCCACTTCTTAAGGTTAGTACCGACGGCGTGGGAAGTTAGGTGAGTATTTGTGCCCCTATCAGTTAGGGGGCCCTGTGGATCCCCTACGTTTCCTGCGCAGTTTTTCTTTTGAGCAGCGCGGTGCCTTACTGGCAGCCGCACTGCTATTTCTACGGCCGCACTTCTCCACCTGCGGCCGCACCTTTTTCCGAGACCCACCGATCTGGGTGACACTTAGGCCCCATTCCTTCCCGCAGTTTTCCACCGCGGCCGCGTTTTCACAGGCAGTCGCACTGCCTTACCTGCGGCCGCATCCTTTTAATCTTTGCGGCGCGGCCCCCTTCAGGCAGCCGCACCGTTTTCCCCGGCGGCCGTACCTTGGGAGGTGACGCGCGGCCGCGGTCCTATCCAGCGGCCGCTGGCTTCTAATACAGGCCCCGGCTCTTCCCGGGCCTACTTCCGGCGCCGGCATCGGCGCTCCCCCCTTTCCTGCGGCGGCTGCCGCGCCTATCAGCCGGGCGGCGCCCGCACTGTTTTTTGCGCCGCTCCGCCGATTACCATCTTTTCGGCGGTCACCGGCTTCTAATTTAGGCCCCGGCTTTCCCCGGGGCCTACTTCCGGTGACGCGCTCGCCCACTTCCGGTATCATCGGGCGGGCTTTCTCCCGCCCGACAAACTCCGCATTCTCCTCCCACCGGCGCCATCTCGTCTGGCTCCGCCCCTTCCTCCACGCCGCTATGGACGCTTAGGGCACGAGTCTCCTTCATTCTGCCACGCTCCTGCGCCGGGAAACTTCGCAGAGCGCTCGGTCCGGGGACGCAGCACGCCATCTGCGCTGGGGATCCACAGCATCTTCCTGCAGCTCCTGGTATCCGGGCTTTTCGTCTGCCGTGAGTAGCTCTGCACTGCAGACTGACACCCTCCTCTGCCCCACTGTCCCCTAACCTGCTGGCATTTTCTTCAGGGACCTCTTCAAAATGTCTAACTCTAAAGGGGGCCGCTCTCGTCCTCCGACTTCTTCATCTTCTGCCCTAGTCACCTACTTTGCATGTTCGTCCTGTAACAGCAAACTTCCCTCAGGTCAGTCCTCCCCGCTGTGTCAGTCCTGCAGCAATCCGATTGTTCCCACCGCCCAGGATCCCTCGGCTGTTCCGCCCGAGACTGACCCCCCCATCCCAGGCTGGGCCGCCTCTCTGTCACAATCGGTGGCGGATTTAACACGGGTATCTCAAACCCTGGTGTCCGCGCTGGATCGGTTACCCCTGCAGACCCCTGCCGTGGCCAGCGGGTCGCAGGAACCGCCGCCCAAGCCCTCCTTGATAAGCCACAAAAGGTCCAGACAGGAACGTCGGTCTGAGTCCTCTTCGCGCTCCATCTCGCCACTCGGCCCTCCCCTGCGGTCGGCATCTCCTCGACCCTCCTCCCCTGAGTCAGGCGAGGCACTCTCTGATGCGCCCTCGGAGGATATTTCGGAGCTGGATTCTAACCAAATCGCCACCATGAGGGAGATGGTCCAGAATCTCATTGTGGCAGTAAACCAATCTTGTGGCATAAAGGATCCCTCTACGGAACCCGCAGATCAGGCGGTTTCGTTTAGACGGGCCAAACCAGCTTCCAAGTTTTTTGCTCCTCATCCTGAATTCGAGGAAATCATGTCCAGAGAGAGAGAGAACCCCACTAGGCGTTTTCAGAGGGGAAAACGCCTGGGTGTGCTATATCCCTTTTCTCCAGAAGTTACCGCCAATTGGACGGTCTCTCCCTCGGTGGATCCACCTGTGTCCAGGCTGTCCACCAACACGGTGCTTCCTCTGTCAGGCGGAGCATCTCTGAAGGACTCTAATGATAGGGCTATAGAATCCTTTGCGAAGTCAGCTTTTGAAGCGGCTGCAGCGGCCATATGCCCAGCTTTTGCTTCCACTTGGGTTTCTAAATCCATCTCCAAATGGGCCAAAGAACTCCGTCGAGGTATCCTGGACGGGGCGCCTCCCATGCAACTAGCGGAGCTTGCCAACCAGATTTCCCACGCCGGTGAATACCTGGTCTCTGCCTCCCTGGATGTCGCGTCTTGTGCGGCTCAGGCTTCCAGCAATGCCGTTGCCATCCGCCGCACCGTTTGGCTCAAGGCCTGGCAGGCGGATTTATCTTCTAAAAAGTCCCTCACTAGTCTGCCCTTCCAGGGCTCTCGTCTCTTTGGTTCCCAGCTGGATCAAATCATTAAGGACGCCACCGGGGGTACAAGTTCTCTTCTCCCCCAGGCTAAGCCTCGTCGCCCTCCTCCTAGACGGCAGTTTCGCTCTTTTCGGCCCTTTCGTCGCTTCGCTGCGTCAACCTCCTTTTCCCAGCAGCAACAGAGGCCACAGGCACGTCAGGAGAAGAAGGCGGTGTCCTTTAGGCCCACTCCGTCCTGGCGTCCTCGCTATTCCCAGGGTAGATCCTCCAGGCCCAGGACTGGAAGATCCACCTCGGCATGACTCTCGGCAAGACCCCAGCCCACCTCCCAGGTTGGGCGGCCGTCTTCTCTTCTTCAGGGACGTCTGGATTTCCGCAGTGGAGGACGCATGGGTCAGGGAAGTTGTATCCTCGGGATACAAGATAGAGTTCGCCTCCCGACCCAGGGATCGTTTCTTCCAATCCCGTCCTCCAAGAGATCCCGCTCTAGTTCCGGGCTTCTTCGCAGCCATCGCTTCTCTGCTCAAATCCGGGGTAATCGTTCCCGTCCCAGAGAAAGAACGGTTCACGGGTTTCTACTCGAACCTTTTTGTGGTACCGAAAAAAGACGGCAAGGTTCGCCCCATTCTGGACCTCAAATTGCTGAACAGGAGAGTTCGCCTGAGACACTTCAGGATGGAATCTCTTCGTTCAGTAATTGCTTCCATGGAGGCCCAGGAATTTCTATGCTCAATAGATATCCAGGACGCCTACCTCCATGTCCCGGTATTTCCCGGACATCACCGTTTCCTGCGCTTCGCAGTACAACAGGAACACTTTCAATTCGTCGCCCTGCCGTTCGGTCTCGCAACCGCTCCAAGGGTGTTCACGAAGATCATGGCGGCGCTGATGGCAATATTGAGAGTCAGAGGCCTGGTCCTATTTCCATACCTCGACGACATTCTCATCAAGGCTCCGTCCTTTGCTCAGGCCCACGAAAGCCTGTCCATTGTTCTCGACACCTTAGCCCGTTTCGGGTGGCTGGTCAACCGGAAGAAGTCCTGCCTTATCCCTTCTCAGCGCATCATCTTTCTGGGCATGCTTTTCGACACTCGTCAGAGCAGAGTCTTCCTTCCCAAGGACAAGAGATCCACTCTTTGTCGGGACATACGCTTGCTCCAGGGTCCTCGGCCTCCCTCCCTCCGATCGGCCATGAGGGTTTTGGGGAGGATGGTGGCTACCTTGGAAGCGATTCCCTTCGCCCAATTTCATTCGCGACCCCTTCAGCAAGCCATTCTGTCTCAGTGGGACAGGTCTGTCTTCTCCCTGGATCGGCCGATCAGGCTCTCTTCTCGGGTCAAGCGGTCCCTCAACTGGTGGCTGATGTCACCTCTCATCTCCCAGGGCAGGTCCTTCCTTCCAGTTCACTGGCAGGTGGTGACAACGGACGCCAGCCTGATCGGCTGGGGTGCGGTTTTTCGCCACCTGACGGTTCAGGGCCGTTGGTCGTTGCAGGAGTCAACTCTGCCAATCAATGTCCTCGAGATTCGGGCCATCTTTCTGTCCCTCCGCCACTGGGAAAGGATCCTCAGGGGCCTTCCAGTCCGGATCCAGACGGACAACGCCACGGCTGTGGCGTATGTCAACCATCAGGGGGGGACCCGGAGCTCCTTGGCCCCTGCCGAGGTAGCCAAGATCCTCCTTTGGGCAGAGACAACGGTTCCGGTGATATCCGCGGTGCATATCCCCGGCGTGGACAACTGGGCCGCCGACTTCCTCAGCCGCGAGGGCCTCGCGGCAGGGGAATGGTCCTTGCATCCGGAGGTCTTCCATCAGATTTGCCTTCGATGGGGGACTCCGGATGTGGATCTCACGGCGTCTCGAATCAACAGGAAGGTTCCGCAGTTCGTCTCCAGGTCCCGCGATCCTCTCGCAGTGGACGTCGATGCTCTGGCCATTCCTTGGTCACAGTTCGAGCTGCCCTACCTGTTCCCACCCCTTCCATTACTTCCCAAGCTGTTGAAGAAAATCAAAGCGGAAGGGGTGCCGGTCATCCTGATCGCCCCGGATTGGCCCAGGAGAGCTTGGTTCGCGGAGCTCGTCAACCTTCTCGCGGACGCTCCCTGGCGCCTTCCAGACAGGCCCGATCTGCTGTCCCAGGGTCCGATCTGCCACCCGAATTCTCGGTCGCTCAGTTTAACGGCGTGGCTGTTGAGACCGCGGTTTTAAGAGCGTCCGGCCTCTCGGACCGGGTGATTCACACTATGATTCAGGCTCGGAAGCCTTCGTCTTCCAGGATCTACTACCGCACCTGGAAGGCTTACTTCCGTTGGTGCGAGTCCAACCGCGTTCCGCCTATGGTTTTTTCCCTGCCTTCTCTTTTGGCCTTCCTTCAGGCAGGACTGGATTCGGGCCTGGCTCTTAGCTCCCTGAAGGGTCAGGTCTCTGCGCTTTCCATCCTCTTTCAGAAGACCTTGGCCTCTCAGCCACAAGTTAAGACCTTCTTTCAAGGGGTGGCCCATGCTGTCCCGCCGTACAGGGCCCCTGTGGAGGCATGGGACTTAAACCTGGTACTGGACGTTCTGAGGGTTTCCCCCTTTGAACCTCTTAGGGAGATTCCTCTATCAGTTCTATCTTGGAAGGTGACCTTTCTTGTGGCCATCACGTCTATTCGCCGCGTTTCCGAGTTGGCGGCCCTGTCTTGCCGCCCTCCGTTTTTGGTCATTCACCAGGACAAGGTGGTCTTCCGGCTCCCACCTTCCTTTCTTCCTAAGGTGGTTTCCACCTTCCACCTCAACGAGGACATCGTTCTACCTTCTTTTTGTCCAGTTCCGACTCATCCTCTGGAGCGATCATTGAACAAGCTGGACCTCGTCAGGGCAGTGAGGATCTATCTGGACAGAACGTCCACTTTCCGGAAGACGGATTCCTTTTTCGTCATTCCTGATGGCACGCGCAGAGGCCAACCGGCTTCTAAAGCGACTATTGCTCGCTGGATCAGAACGGCAATTCTGGAGGCTTACCGGGTCAAGAACAGAGTGCCCCCTCCTGGGATTAAGGCTCACTCTACCCGGGCAGTCGGCGCCTCCTGGGCGGTGCACCACAGGGCTTCCGCCTTACAGCTTTGCAAAGCGGCAACTTGGTCTTCCATCCACACGTTCGCCAAATTTTACAAGGTCCATACCTACGCTTCGGCGGACGCCGGCCTAGGCAGAAGGATCTTGCAGGCGGCAGTGGTGAGTCCTCTGACCTGATGGAAGTCTGTCTTTCCCACCCGTGGGACTGCTTTGGGACGTCCCATGGTTCCTGTGTCCCCCAATGAGAGGCGATAAAGAAAACAGGATTTTTGGTTGCTTACCGTAAAATCTGTTTCTTGAAGCCTCCATTGGGGGACACAGCTCCCTCCCAATGTTTTCTGTTATCTGTTCTATGACTGTTCTCACGTTACAGTTCTCAAGTTTGTGGTTATGGTTTTTCAACCTTGTTTCATTATCTCCTACTGCTTTCTCACTAACTGAAGAGTATAATGCCAGTCGGTGGGGTGTACACTGCAGAGGAGGAGCTAACTTTTTTATTTGCATAGTGTCAGCCTCCTAGTGGCAGCAGCATACACCCATGGTTCCTGTGTCCCCCAATGGAGGCTTCAAGAAACAGATTTTACGGTAAGCAACCAAAAATCCTGTTTTTCACACCCTAAAGAAATCCAACACGTTTTTGCACTCCCAAATCCAAATGTCCCCCTCCCTTCTGATCTCCACTGTGTGCCTAAACCACATTAAGGCTATGTGCACACGTTGCGGATTTTGCCGCTGCGGGTCCGCAGCAGTTTCCATAGCGTTTACAGTAACCTGTAAACCCTATGGAAACGGCAAACCGCTGTGCACATGCTGCGGGAAAAACCGCGCAGAAACGCAGCGGTTTATAACCCGCAGCATGTCACTTCTTTGTGCAGAATCGCAGCGATTCTGCACCCATAGAAATGCATTGATCCGCTTACTTCCCGCATGGGGCTGTGCCCACCATGCGGGAAGTAAGCGGATAATGTGCGGGTTATACCCGGGATGGAGTAGAGGAGACTCTCCTCCAGGCCCCGGGAACCATATTTGTGGTTAAAAAAAGAATTAAAATAAAAAATAATGTTATACTCACCTCTCAGCGCTGCACGCGGCCGTCCGGTCTGGGTTGCTGTGCGAGCAGGGCCTGCGGTGATGTTGCGGTCATATGACCGTGACGTCACAAAGGTCCTTCTCGCACAGCATCTTTGGAACCGGACCGCCGCCTGCAGCGCCGAGGAGATAGGGACGTCAGAGGGTGAGTATATCATTATTTTTTTATTTTTAACATTACTATTGATGCTGCATATTGCTGCATATGCAGCATCAATAGTAGGAGTAAAATCCCGCAGCGGAACCCGCAGGACAAAACGTGATAAATCTGCAGGGATAACCGCAGCGGGTTTGCCCTGCAGATTTATCAAATCCGCTGCGGGAAAACCCGCAGGGACCCGACGCAACGTGTGAACATGGCCTTGGCATCCACAGGTTTGGCATTTCTAAACCTATAAACAAGGCCTACACCCACCAAAAAGTGTGAAGGTGTACAATAAAGTCAACTAGATTCAGTGCTAAATAACTATAGAAATCATAACCAAAAAGCACCATCAGGAATCAAATATAAAAATATCAAAGCTTTAGGCTATGTGCACACCTTGCGTCGGGTCCCTGCGGGTTCTCCCGCAGCGGATTTGATAAATCTGCAGGGCAAAACAACTGCGGTTCTCCCTGCAGATTTATCGCGGTTTGTTCCGCGTTTTCCGCTGCGGGTTTCCGCCTATACTATTGATGCTGCATATGCAGCAATATGCAGCATCAATAGTAATGTTAAAAATAATAAAAATTGGTTATACTCACCCTCTGATGTCCGGATCTCCTGGGCGCTGCACCCGGCGTTCCGGTTCCAAAGATGCTGTGGGAGAAGGACCCTTCGTGACGTCACGGTCATGTGACCGCGACGTCACCGCAGGTCCTGGTCGCACAGCAACTCTGACCGGACGGCCGCGTGCAGCGCCCAGGAGCTCCGGACATCAGAGGGTGAGTATAACCAGATTTTTTTATTTTTTAACCCCAAATATGGTTCCCAGGGCCTGGAGGAGAGTCTCCTCTCCTCCACCCCGGGTACCACCCGCACATTATCCGCTTACTTCCCGCAACGTGGGCACAGCCCCATGCGGGAAGTAAGCGGTTCAATGTATTCCTATGGGTGCAGAATCGCAGCGATTCTGCACAAAGAAGTGACATGCTGCGGGTTGTAAACCGCTGCGTTCCCGCGCGGTTTTTCCCGCAGCATGTGCACAGCGGTTTGCGGTTTCCATAGGGTTTACATGTTACTGTAAACGCTATGGAAACTGCTGCGGACCCGCAGCATCAAAATCGCGGCGGTTCCGCGGAAAAAAACGCTAAGTGTGAATATAGCCTTAATATGAACAATGTAAAGTCATAAACACAGAAATATATAGGGATGTGACAGGGGTAAGCCAAACTAAGTGGAACCCTAGGAAAAAAAACAGGAACCAACAGGTATATAGAAAATGAATGAATTGCTCTAAGGTATATACATCAATGCATGCAGTGAAGCATATGTATAGTGTAAATCCTTGACGGAATTTAACCAAAGCAGAATACCTCCAAAAGGGCTGCATGCCACATTTGAAAGAAACCCCCGAGCTAAGAGACGTCTAAGTGAAATTCTAACAATTACCTGAAGGTGCCTGGAATCCTGTGGTGCCACTCGTCCCCAACGCGCGTTTCGGCACTCTGCCTTCTTCTGGGGTTTTGCATTACTGTAGCAATGCATCCACCCTTAATTTAGGGAAGCATGAGCTGGGCATAACGTACTGGGCACTGAAACTGCAGATTCACAATTTTTATCTACCAACATCCAATACTACTTGTTTCTGTAAAACACCCATGGAGTTAAAATCATCCCTACACCTGTAGATAAATACCCAGAGGGGTGTAATTTCCAAAATGGAGTCACTTACGGGCTCTATTTCTGGAGTCCGCAAAGTCAACTAGTCTAGGAAAATCTGCGCACCTGGAGGCAAATAGCTCTCCGTCCCTCCCAAGTCTCGCAGTGTGGCTAAGCAGTACTGTACAGCTACACATGGGGTATTGGCATGTTCAGGAGAAATTGTATGACAAGTTTTGGTGACATTTTTATCCGTTTTGCTGTGTGAAAATTTAAAATCTGGGGCTAAAACAAAAGTTTTGTGGTAAAAATTTAACTTTTTTTTTTCTTCCCTGCCCAATGGTATAGAACTCTGTGACCCATCTGTGGTGTCAACATGATCACTGCTGTTTTGGTACCTCGGGGATTCTGCCACTGTGAACCTCAAACCACTCTAGAATTATCTGAAAACCAATATTGCACTTATTCACTTCTGAGCTTTGCACTGTGCCTCAAACGTCGTTTTTGACCACTGAGCTATCGATGCATTCGGGAGAAATTGCACAACAAATTGTAGCATTCATTTTCTCCTATCTTTTTTCAAAAATTAAAAACTTGGGGCCAAAAGCAACATTTCTCCTTCGCCTCATTGGGGGACACAGGACCATGGGTTATGCTGCTGTCACTAGGAGGCTGACACGAAGCTGAGACAAAAAAAGGTTAGCTCCTCCCCTGCAGTATACACCCTCGTACTGGCTTCCAGACACCCAGTTCAAGCTTAGTGTCCGTAGGAGGCACACTGATTTTTCATCTCACGGATTTTTTTCTTTTTAATCTATTCCGGACGAAGGGGGCGACGGATTCTTTCAAGGTCCGATCTCCCCCGAACCAACAACAGGCGAGCACGGGAGTTTCACCTCACCGTATCCTCTCCTGCAACGTGGGAGCCACTGCCTGAGCTGACCTTTTTTTGGGCGACGGTTTTTTTTTTGTTTTTTTTTTCCCTAAAAGGGCGCCGATCTCCCCATGTTGTACAGAGGAGCACTGGTGTTTTACCTCCAGTATTCTCCTCTGCAGCCAGGCCTTTTTATTGCCGGACATCTGCCCTGTCCACCAGGTTCTACCCTCGGCTGTACAGTGGCCCTATCCCTGTGGCGTCCGTGCAGACCACACTGCATCACCAATGTTCTGTGTGACTCAGGTGGTGGACGGTTCCTCTCCACCCCCCTGTCTGGGGCTGGTGGATGGAGGCTTCCCAACCCCTGCACCGTCCCAGCCATCCTAAGGCTCCTCTCACCTCCTCGGGGTAAGTGTCTCGTGGGGGATGGGGGGGGGTCGCCGGCGGTCCGGAGGGCTCCTCCTAAGCATGGCACATTGGTGGGCTGTAGCACAGTATCGGTGGGCTGTAGCGTCGGCACTTTGCGGCCGCGCGCCGGGCCGAGGCCGCAAATTTAGCCCCCGGCTTCGGCCTAGCCGCTGGTCGCCGCCGATAGGCTCCGCCCACCCCTGCGCGTCATCGGCGGCGCCGCCCCCGGTCCCTGGCGCTTCTCGCAGCCGCCGAGATCTCTCTCCTGATCTCGGCGGCCATCTTGGTCCTCACTGCACGCCGCAGCTCCAGCTCTGCCGCATCTCGGTGTCACAGCGCCCACGTGCAGCCAGTTTCCTAGCTCAGGCTTCACAGTTCGGCTTCACAGGACAGCGGGACACAGGACCGGGGTAAGGAGACATCGTCAGCTTCTCCTCTGCAGCGTCGCCCTCTGCTTCCCAGGCACGGTCATAGATTATAGTCCCTGTGGATTTTCTTGCATTAGAATCATGTCGCAGTCAAGGTCCAAAAAATCCTCTAAGGTGCATACGACCTTTTTTTCTGCGTGTACCACCTGCCAGGCCCCACTTCCTAGGCCTCAAAGTTCTCCCCTCTGCTCTGCCTGCGATGCTCCATGTGCCCAGGAGCCCTCCACCGCCACCGACTCTGGCTTACCTAGTCCCCCCCCGTGGGTCGCTTCACTCTCGCAGTCCGTGGATTTTTTAGCCAACGCCATCAAATCCATTCAAAATCCTCCCGGGGAACGGGGTAATCCGTTACAGGCGTTAAGAGATCCCTCCATAGCAGGGGAATCGTCGGCCAGCAGGGGCCGCTCTCCACTTAAAGAGGCACGGTCATCCAGAAAACGGATCCGCACTACCTCTCCTGAGCGCTCTCCTCGCCGCTCACTCTGGCAGCTCCACCTCTCGCTCACCCTCTTTGGGGGCTCACAGCGTTCACGACTCTGAACATGAGTCCGAGGTATCATTGGACCCGGAGGCTCCGGAGTTCAGAGCTACGGTTGACTCCCTCATTGTAGCAGTCAATCACGCACTTAAGGTGGATGATAACGCTAATTCCGCTCCGGAACACGCGGTCTCTTTTACCAGATCCAAACGTTCCCACAAATCTTTTGCCTCTCATCCAGCCTTTCTGGATATAGTCAGGCGTCACAGGGAGCGTCCAGATAAGCGTTTCACGGGTAAGAAGGACCTGGTATCGAAGTATCCCTTCTCAGCGGATCTCGTGAAAGACTAGACGGATCCCCCTTTAGTAGATCCGCCGGTCTCACGCCTAGCTTCTAAAACGCTTCTTTCAGTTCCGGAGGGCGGTTCAATTAAGAGTCCCACTGAACGCCAGCTAGACTCTTTAGCTCGTTCAGTGTATGAAGCCTCTGGCTCTTCCCTGTCCCCCTCCTTCGCCGCGGCTTGGGTGACCAAGGCTATGGTTTCCTGGGCGGACGCTCTAGCGAAATCCATTCAGGAACAGGACCTCCCGTCTGAGATGGCGGACCTGGCTAAGCAGTTAGCCATGGCTAGCGATTATGTAATGTACGCATCTCTCGACGCAGCGAATTGCGCAGCATCGGCGGCTTCTAACGCCATCGCTATTAGAAGGGCTCTTTGGCTCAGAGAGTGGCGCGCAGACTCCTCTTCTAAAAAATCCCTGATCTCTCTCCCTTTTCAAAGCGGGCGCCTTTTCGGCGAAAAGCTTGACCAGCTTATTTCCGATGCCACGGGGGGAAAGAGCAAGTTCCTTCCCCAACAGAGGCCCAAGGCGGCTTTCCAGCGCCAGCCTTACTTTCGCTTTTGGCCCTTTCGTACCAGCCCAGCCTGGTCCAATCCTTCCGGTCTTCCCAGATCAGACCGTTCCGCTCGCACAGACAGAGACGCTCGTCCCTCCTTCAGGCCGAACCCTTCCTGGCGCTGGAAACCGAGGCAGCCCAGAACCCGAGGTTCCAGACCTCCCAGATTCCCGTCTCAATGACTCGGGAACGGTGCCAGTCGATACCATCAGAGTAGGCGGACGCCTACTCCTTTTTCAGCAAGCCTGGCTCTCCGTCGTGCACGACGAATGGGTCAGGGATCTGGTATCGTCTGGCTACAAGATAGAGTTCTCCTCTCCTCCTCCAACTCGGTTTTTCCCCTCTCGTCTTCCCAGTTCAGCAGCTCAGTCTCGCGCCCTTCTCTCCGCCATTCACATCCTCCGCCAGAGCGGGGTCATTGTCCCGGTCCCGGAACACGAGAGGTTCAAAGGTTTCTACTCAAACCTCTTCGTCGTGCCAAAGAAGGACGGAAAAGTGCGGCCAGTTTTGGATCTGAAGCTTTTGAACAAGTGCGTAAGAGTCCGGCACTTCAGGGTGGAATCGCTCAGATCGGTCATCTCTTCGATGGAAAGAGGGGAATTTCTGGCCTCGATAGACATCAACGATGCCTATCTTCACATCCCGATTTTCCCGTCTCATCAGAGGTTCCTCCGCTTTGCCATTCTGGAGGATCACTTCCAGTTCACGGCCTTACCCTTCGGTCTCGCCACGGCGCCCAGGGTATTTACCAAGGTCATGGCGGCTGTCATGGCCATCCTTCATTCTCGAGGAGTCGTCGTGTTACCTTACTTAGACGATCTCCTCATAAAGGGCCCGTCTTTTCAAGCCTGCGAGTCAAGCGTCCACATTACCCTGGATTCTCTTTCGCGCCTAGGTTGGTTGATCAACTTGGACAAGTCCTCTCCCGTTCCTGCCCGTCGGATCTCTTTTCTGGGAATGATCCTGGACACTTCGAGGGGGCTGGTCTTGCTTCCTCGGTCCAAGGCCCAAGCACTTCAGCAAGGAGCCCGAACGCTCTGTCATCCTCGCCGCGAACCATTCGGTTCGCCATGAAGATCCTGGGAAAGATGGTTGCAGCAATCGAAGCAGTTCCTTTTGCTCAACTCCATCTCCGTCCCTTGCAACAGGCTTTGCTGGACAACTGGGACAGGAGTATCTCATCTCTCGACCGCCCTTGTCCCCTGTCCCCGCGGGTCAGACAATCTCTCGTATGGTGGACCCTGGGCCCATCTCTTCTCCAGGGGAAGTCCTTCCTCCCGATCCGCTGGTTAGTGGCAACTTCCGACGCCAGTCTTCTTGGCTGGGGGGCGGTGTTCCTCCACCACTCTGCCCAGGGCCGCTGGACAGTTCGGGAATCCAAACTCCCCAGCAACATCCTGGAGATTCGTGCTATCAGACTTGCACTGAGTCGCTTTCACGCCCTGCTCGCGGGTCACCCAGTACGAGTCCAATCGGACAACGTCACGGCGGTGGCTTACATCAACCACCAGGGGGTACCCGCAGCAGGGCGGCGATGCAGGAAGTCTCCCTCATCCTTCGTTGGGCCGAAACCAACCATTCCATCATCTCTGCGGTGCACATTCCGGGAGTCGAGAACTGGGCGGCGGACTTCCTGAGCCGCCAGGGCCTTGCCTCGGGGGAGTGGGAACTCCACCCAGAGGTTTTTCACCAGATCTGTCTTCGCTGGGGGACCCCGGACGTGGATCTGATGGCGTCCAGATTGAACGCCAAAGTCCACAACTTCAGTGCTCGATCTCGGGATCCCCAGGCCATAGGAGTGGACGCGCTGATTTCTCCGTGGCATCATTTTCAGCTCCCATACGTGTTCCCTCCCCTTCCCTTACTGCCGAAGGTGATCCGAAAGATCAAGACGGAGGGAGTTCCAGTCATCTTGGTCGCCCCAGAATGGCCTCGTCGCGCTTGGTACGCGGAGCTCGTTCAGCTCGTAGCCGACGTTCCCTTGCGGTTGCCAGACCGCCCAGACCTGCTTCGCCAAGGACCGATCTACCATCAGAGCTCAGGGGCCCTACGTTTAACGGCGTGGCTGTTGAAACCTGGATTCTAACTCGTGCCGGTTTCTCTCAGCAGGTCATCCCCACCATGTTAAGTGCTCGCAAGGCGTCTTCCGCCTCCATCTACCACCGCGTCTGGAAAACCTTCTTCTCATGGTGCAGGCTCCGAGGTCACCCTCCTCTCGTTTTCTCTATCCCTTGCATCTTGAATTTCCTTCAGTCTGGTCTGGACTCCGGTTTGGCCCTGAGTTCCCTCAAAGGTCAGATCTCAGCGTTATCCGTGCTTTTCCAGCGTAGGATCGCCACCAACCTTCAGGTCAGGACTTTCATCCAGGGAGTCTCCCATGTGGTTCCTCCCTACAGGATGCCGCTAGAGACCTGGGATCTCAACTTGGTCCTGGGGGTTCTTCAGGAACCTCCGTTCGAACCCCTTCAAGACGTTCCGCTCTCTGTCCTCTCTTGGAAGGTTGCCTTCCTGGTAGCGGTGACGTCCATCAGAAGGGTTTCAGAGCTCGCCGCTTTATCCTGCCGGGCTCCTTTCCTTGCCTTTCATCAGGACAAGGTAGTCCTACGTCCTTCTCCGGCGTTTCTTCCTAAGGTGGTCTCATCTTTCCACCTCAATGAGGACATCATTCTTCCCTCCTTTTGCCCGCAGCCCAAACATAGGGTCGAGAAGGCTCTCCATACTCTGGACGTGGTAAGGGCCCTCAGGAGGTACATTTCCAGAACGGCTCACTTCAGAAAATCGGACGCCCTTTTCGTGCTCCCGGAGGGTCACAGAAAGGGTTTGGCTGCGTCTAAATCCACGATAGCCAGATGGATCCGATCTGCTATCCAGGAATCCTATCGGGTCAGGGGAAGTCCTATCCCGCCGGGGATTAGAGCTCACTCCACTCGGTCGATGGGTGCTTCCTGGGCCATCCGGCACCAGGCAACAGCGGAGCAGGTTTGCAAGGCCGCAACGTGGTCCAGCCTGCATACTTTCACAAAGCATTACAATGTTCACATTCACTCCTCTGCAGACGCGGCCCTTGGCAGGCGTATTCTGCAGGCGGCCGTTGCGCATTTGTAGTCAGATGGTACACGGAGTTATTTGGTTGTATTGTTTCCCTCCCAGGGACTGCTTTGGGACGTCCCATGGTCCTGTGTCCCCCAATGAGGCGAAGGAGAAATAGGGATTTTTGTGTGTACTCACCGTAAAATCCTTTTCTCCGAGCCACTCATTGGGGGACACAGCACCCACCCTGGTAGCCTTTCGGCTCGTGATCTTGTTTTTTGATCTTGACTGTTTGTTTGACATGTTATATTCTATTGTTACTTGTTATATTGTTACTATCCTACTGCTTTTGCACTGAACTGGGTGTCTGGAAGCCAGTACGAGGGTGTATACTGCAGGGGAGGAGCTAACCTTTTTTTGTCTCAGCTTAGTGTCAGCCTCCTAGTGACAGCAGCATAACCCATGGTCCTGTGTCCCCCAATGAGTGGCTCGGAGAAAAGGATTTTACGGTGAGTACAATCCCTATTTTAATGTAAAACATGGTAATTTACCATTTTCTCAAACAGCAAAGCAGCGGACACATGGTTTCTCCAGCGCCGGATTCCTGCAGCGTCTGGGGAGATGTGTGTCCGGTGGAGAAGGAGGTGGCAGGAGCAGGAGGCCACAGGAGGGATCGCGGCATACTTGCTCTGCTGAGTTCTCCGGTATAGGACCTGTGTGAAGAGGGCGGGCTGGAGCATCACATGACTGCACAGAGCCCTCCCTCTTCATGATGCCATCAGGTCCTGCAGACACTTTACTGAAAGCAATGCAGCTTCCTCGGTTGTGATTCTCCAGCTCTTCATTACCTGTCACCACAGTGTGGCTAGCTGGCTGCAGGACCTGCACAGCATATACAAGTTAGTATGAAATAAAAGTTTATTAATTACAACACACAAAAATGCACTCTGCCACTACTGTGGTGAACTATAACCCCCAGCATGTCATAGGATCTGCAGGACATGCTGGTAGTTATAGTTCTCCCAAGGGATCTTAAAGCAGCACTCCAGTGTTATTTTTCAGTGCTGGAGTGGTGCTATATAAGCCCTGTGCCCCCATTCTTATACTCACCCTCCAGTCGTCTAGGAGATTGGGCGCCAATTATATCATTTGGGGTGCCAACCTCCGCTGCAAGGTAGACCCAGAGGTTAGGGCTTGTAAGGCTGAATATATTTTTAATATTTGTATTCTTGTTTGTTCTTTTTGTATATTTTAAAGCATATCCAATAAAGATAATATTTTTTATAAGGTCTTTTTTGATGGTGCATAGAGGCTTTCAGTCAATCAGAAGGAGGGAATGCTAGGCAGGAATAGAGCTGGAGTGACACTGCATTGTAGTATATAGCAAAAGTGGTCAAACTATCGCCATTTCAAGTCTTCTAAGGAAACGTTAAAACACGTCTAAAAATATTGACTAAAAAAGCATATTTGGTAACTGCATGTCAATGAAGGTTAGGTCCATCAAAATAAAATTAATGAACCTATACCATGACTAAAAAATAGAGAAACACTAGATTTGCTGGTTTTTGGACACCACATTTCACCTCCTTCCTCCCCAAAAAATGTGATAAAAAGCAATAAAATCATCGTATGGACTCCCAATTGTACCAATAAAAATTACTGCTCACCAAAAAGAAAGTTCTTTCACAGCTCCATCAATGGGAAAAAAAATGATGTAATTAAATTCTTTAATAGAAACTTCAAAAGTTCCAAATCTTTTGAAAGCAGTGAAATTAAAAATCCATATATATAAGGTGCATCGCCATAAATGTACTCCCCTGTAGAATGAAGATACCAGGTCAGTGGACACCATCAAATAAATTGTTTTTCTTCAGCATTTCGCCCCACTTGTAGGACGTTCTAAAGTACAGTGGATAATGCTGTTCAAAAGTACAATTTGTTCTGCCATAAGAAAAGCCCTCCTATGCCTGTGTAGGGGGAATCTATAAAACAGACCCCTGGACGTTCATTATGGCTGAAATAATCCATATAGTGGCAACACAATCTGGCTATGCTCGTCGGGAAATATTGAGGAGTTATAATAGACTGCAGCCATCATTAATAGAGGGATATGTGCTGTGTATAAAGTATGTGCCGTTATAAGCTTGGATTTGTCACCTAATGTTTTTCAGACCCCTTACTAAAAATTACCAGGAGGTGGTGCGTTCTGTGTTCATGTCATCAACATCATCATCTTCAGGAGCCAGCCGAAAACAAACCATGAAAGACTTCCAGGAAGAAGTGTCCGCTCTTTATAACAACATACGTTTGTTTGAAAAGGGGCTCAAACTTTTTACAGGTCGGTTGATTTTGCTCCACTTCATTGAAACGTCCGTGGGTCATGTACGTGTTCTATTATTATCATTTATTTATATAGCACCATTGATTCCATGGTGCTGTACATGAGAAGGGGTTACATGCAAGTTACAGATATCACATACAGTAAGCAAACTAACAATGACAGACTGATACAGAGGGGCGAGGACCCTGCTCTTGCGGGCTTACATTCTACAGGATCTGTTTACCCTAGAAGTAACGCATGCTCATCATAGTCTATAGGGTGGGTCAAATGTCCGTGGGTTTTTATAGACCGACTGGTCTGCAAAAAGAAGAAAATCACAGAGATGTACTATTGTAATCCAAGTCACTAATCATAACTGCCCGTACGTGTCTACGGGTCTGTGAAAAATTACAGTACACATTACTGTCCGCTTGTTTGTGGGCCATGTTTGTCCTTTACATATACAAACTAGCTATTGAACCCGTTCTACGCCCGGGTGGCGAGCATTTATATTGGTATATGGTCTCCATCCTGTCATGCGCTGCTCCATCCTGCGTCCCCATCCTGTCATGCGCTGCTCCATCCTGCGTCCCCATCCTGTCATGCGCTGCTCCATCCTGCGTCCCCATCCTGTCATGCGCTGCTCCATCCTGCGTCCCGATCCTGTCATGCGCTGCTCCATCCTGCGTCCCCATCCTGTCATGCACTGCTCCCATCCTGCGTCCCCATCCTGTCATGCGCTGCTCCCATCCTGCGTCCCCATCCTGTCATGCGCTTCTCCCATCCTGTCATGCGCTGCACCCATCCTGCGTCCCCATCCTTATGTGCTGCTCCATCCTGCGTCCCCATCCTGTCATGTGCTGCTCCATCCTGCGTCCCCATCCTGTCATGTGCTGCTCCATCCTGCGTCCCCATCCTGTCATGTGCTGCTCCATCCTGCGTCCCCATCCTGTCATGTGCTGCTCCATCCTGCGTCCCCATCCTTATGTGCTGCTCCATCCTGCGTCCCCATCCTTATGTGCTGCTCCATCCTGCGTCCCCATCCTTTCATGTGCTGCTCCATCCTGCGTCCCCATCCTTATGTGCTGCTCCATCCTGCGTCCCCATCCTTATGTGCTGCTCCATCCTGCGTCCCCATCCTTATGTGCTGCTCCATCCTGCGTCCCCATCCTTATGTGCTGCTCCATCCTGCGTCCCCATCCTTATGTGCTGCTGCATCCTGCGTCCCCATCCTTATGTGCTGCTCCATCCTGCGTCCCCATACTGCCTCTGACCCGCTCGGCGCCGAGTGCTGGGGGGCCTGAGCAGGCGGGGACACCGGCACGCTGTGGGGGTCAGGTGCCGGTATCGCCGCCAGCTCAGGCCCCCCAGCAGTTACTATATTCACCTGTCCTGGGTTCCAGCGCTGGGTGCCGCCATCTTCCCGGTCTCCTGGCCGTGACTGTTCAGTCAGAGGGCGGCGCCGGCGCGCATTAAGCGCGTCATCGCGCCCTCTGAACTGAAGGTTACAGGCCGAAGACCGGGAAGATGGCGGCGCTCAGCGATGGAACGCAGGACAGGTGAATATAGGCGATACTCACCCTCCTGGCAGTCCCTGCTTCTCTGTTGGAGATCGCGGTGTGCGTTCAGTGTAAACGCACACCGTGATCTCCCGGGAGCGTCACTCTGAGGCCCAGACTGCGCCGGCGCCTGCGCAGTCTATAAAGGCTTCGGACAGAGTGACGCTCCCAGCGTTATATTATAGATAGGATTTATGTAGCAATCCCGTAAGTCAGTATCAACCCTATGATGACTCTTGGGTTAAGAAGCCAAACCAAGGCCCGTTAAAGGGGGTCTATATTTATTTTTAGGATTGCTACTTCCAATAGGTGGCGCTAGAGTTCAAGTCCTCTTCCTCTCTGAAATGGCTATTTGCACATTTAAATTCCCAGAGGAGTATTGCATGGCCTATATGTCTCCTTACGCTGGCTTGGCGCTCTCCACAAGGCGAAATGTCCCCTTTTAGACCTCCTTGAAGAAGCTTTGTAATTTATTTATTTATTTATTTTTATCCATAAGTCACTGATGAAACACTGGTCAGTGTCTCAGTTTTTACCATCAAAAAGTTGATGGTAAAAACTGATAAAATCCAGATCCAGAGCACTGATGAACAACAGTCCATGTTTTTACATACGAGAAAAATCACCGTCGTCTGAATGAGGTCTTATCTTTATTTGAATGTTACATTGTGCCTGACAGTGTTGTCTCACACAAGCTTTCACCACCAGGGGGCGCATCTACTTACACCCAAGCAGTAGGCTAATCAGCAGACGTTTAGATGGGGCCTTTCTTTTATCCGGCTTATTTCGGGGTTATAGATTACAAAACGCAAAAAATCTACGTCCTACCTGGCTTAAAGAATTTGTACTGACCCGTGGCCACAGCATATTACGTATTTTCCAAACCCTCAGAGATTTTCTGTGATAAATGGAAGATAAGCCATATTAAATGTCACTGGAAACGTGTCAGTATCTCTGTAAAGTAAGATGCTTCATATCCAAGATTCGCTACTGTATCTTCTGAATTGTCAATTTTTTTTTGTTTAAAGTAAAATCCTTTATAAATATTCTCCAATGACTGTAATCAGAAAAGGAAATGGTGAATGTGGGGACATGTCCACATCCGTTAAAAAGCATGGTGTTCATGATGTGTTCTCTAGGCTGCCACTAGGTGCCATCTTCAGAGGGCATTAACCCTGTGTAGCAGAAATCTGCCTTATGTTTTTATATTCTGTGTGATATATGAAATGGATTTCTGTGATTTGCAGATGAAACCCAAAACAATCTCGCCAAGCATTTGCTGAAGACTGCGTGCACAGATATTACCAATCTCATCTTCAATTTCCTGGCTGGCGATCTAATGATGGCTGTGGAAGACTATCTAACAATTACCAGCGAGGTACCGTGTCTTAGGTTTACTAGATATGCTCTTATTCCTACCAGTTACATCAAATATTTCTTCTTTTATGTGGCCAACAAAACACAAACCTAGTGAAGAAATCCAGGACGTATGGTGACCAAGCACAATCATCAGGCAGGAGGGCACAGGTAGACAGAGAAGAAACCAAAAGCCCTGTTTCTCGTTCATGTTATTGAGGGACACAGTAATCATGGGTATAGTCTGCTGCCACCTGGAGGCTGACACTAATAATGCAACTAATAGAAAATCGGCTGCTCCCCAACTGACTGTACTTTGCCTGCTAGCAACAGGCTTCTCCGTTTTTCATAGGCTAGTTTCACACATTAGTTTTTTGTTTTCAGGCTAAATCCGGCTTAATTTAAAAAAAAAAAACGGATCCGACGTAAATTGGGGAAAACTGATGCGCTGGATCCGGTGTTCTTTAATGCGCATGGATTTTTTGACTTCCTGGTTCCGGGGAAGAGGAGAGAGATCATTGTTTCACACCTCGTTTCATGTGTTTTTGGCCAATTCCGTCAGTGTGCGTTTTCCGCCGGACAAAAAAAACGTTGCAGTGGACGTTTTCTCCGTTCGCCGGAAACGACTATTTGGACAGATACGGGAAAAAAAACGGATGAAACGTGTGGCCATCAGGCACAATCCAGCGCTAATAAAACTCTATGGGAAAAAAATGGATCCGGCGTAAAAAAAACCAAAAAACGATCCTTTTTTTCCAAAAATTGCCGGATTGTGCCTGAAACAAAAAGCCTGATGTGTGAAAGTAGCCATAGTGTCAGTTGGAGGCAACTGAGGTCTGAGTTTTTGAACTATTTTAGGACTTTAGAGGCCATTTTAGGTGTTAACCTTTCCTCTTTCTGCTTTTTCAGATGGATTGCTTTTAGGGTAATGGTGTAATTGATCACTCTGTTTCACCCACGTAGTAGTGGAGGGTAGAGGCTCAATTGCTTAGTTAGTATCCTCTCCCAGCTGTACAGCTAGAGCATGTACCTTGACGCAGTCATCGATCAGGTACCGGGATGGTGGTCTTTTAGCCTCGTAGCCCACCATAGCGTTCATGTTTGCATGAAGCAGAAGATGGAGTGTGTAATGCTCAACTTCTTGCCACGGAATCAAGCTTCATGAAGACAAATTAGTTAAGTAGGTCCCTTGCTCCAGCCCTCTGTTGCTCTGGGTTCCCAGTGGACGTTGTTCAGCATGGTGGCGTCTCCTTTTGCAGTGTCTTGAGTCCTAGCAGATACTCTGTTGCCTCCGTTTTACCCCTGTCACTTCCTAGTGGTTTATTTGGTGTCTGTCCCCTGCTCCTCTCTCTCAAATCTTTGGGTGTTTTTCCTTGGGTCGGGGGGTGTATGAGTGGGAGAGGGGCTCCTTTGCGTACACCATTAAGGGTGCACGTCGCTGTTTAGGTAGAGATAGAGCTCCTGTTTGGTGTTTGTGTGTGATTGTCACATTGAACACCTAATCTCGTAACCATTGTATGCTAAAATCATGTACAGGTTGGGTGATATTTGGCTTTGGTGTAGCCCTGCCCTACATGCACTCTATATTACTATTTACGATCAGTTCAAGTGTTCTCACACGTATAGCCAATCAGTGTTTACGGTGTCCCCCCCCCCCCCCCGCTGGCTAATCTGTGATGCTATTGGGTGTTCGTCTTCTGGCCAATCAATACAGTGAGTGTGCACACATGCATGACCAATCAGTGCAGCTGGTGGATCTCTCCTGCTGGCCAACCAATGTGTTCATTATGCGCCCGCCCTGTGTCCAGTCAGACAAGGCAATTGATCCACGTGGCCGGCTGGCCCCACCCCTGTCAGTTGGTCTCACCACTCCTTGTGATGGGGCACCACCATTTTCCCTGGGTATTCATCCAGGATGGTTCTTCCTCCATCTCTCCTCGGCTTGCTCCAGGCATCGGCCGACCTCTGCGCCCTCGATCATAGTCCTGGCTCTGCTTTTCTAGGTTCACATTGCATGCATGTTTGCTCAGTAAAGATGCCATTTTAAGTTACCAGTGGTGAGTTCTGCTATTTTTTTCAACCTTCCTCTTGTACATATATGAAAAATACTGCTGTAGCTGAGCATCAACCTAAACTGTTGTTTTTTTTTTCTGAAAGTTGTTAATTTTCACATTTAAAGTGTTACTTCCAAATTATAAGTGTCGTGGACATGTGAGCAGTGCCAGCGTTTTTATCCTTATATGTAGTACAATCCTGTCAGGGCCTAGCCATATTCTCAAACATTAGTGACCCTCATACTGGGTAGGCTGTTTGATGTTGGGGTACTTGATGCTTGCAGAGTCTCATCAGCTCCCTTCTATCACCAGTTGTTTTCTTGGTAGTCCCGGTGTCTTTTCTGGCCCTCATAAGATCGGAGTCCAAAGAATATCGCGCACTCTCAGCTATCTAGTTTACCCTACTATGTTTGCATCCTGTTTTAAGGCTGGGTTTCTCCCGGACCACGCCTTAGCATATCAACTGCTGGTACCTCTTTCCTCTTGCGCTCAGGGGCACCTGTAATCAGGGTATGAGGTGGTGTCTTTTCCACTGCATGTGTCCTGTCTTTAGCTCTTCTGTATTCTATACCTTGGTGGTGATTGTTACCACTCTTAGTACTATGGCCAAAGCCTAGTGTCACATCTGCCAGTAGGACAGCACAAGCACAGCCTAGGGTGGAGGCTGTCCAAACAGTCTTGGATCGGGTTCACCAGACTGCCCTGGTTACCCTTCAGTAAACGCAGGATTTTCAGCGGTTCAATCAGTAGCAATTTTCACTTCTTGCACCACCTGCACCATGTTGTCACTCGTGCACTCTTTTTCTGTAGCCTTGTCTAAGAAGGGGCCAAGTTTGCCAGGGGATCATTGTTCTGGTTTGCACTTGTAAAGCAGCGAACGGTTACCTCCCCGTTCTTGGTAAGCTGGCCATTTTACTGAGTAAGTCAGACCTACCAACTGTGGCCCTATAGTCGGGCGAGTCTAGCAGAGAACCCTGCATCCGAGATGCTGCTCTGTCTGTCCTGAAAGATAGACCCTCCAGCTCAGACCTCCCAATTGGACGAATACTGCAAGTGACCCTGCAATCCTGAGGTTATTCTGATCACCATAATAGAGTGAACCGGACCTTCCAGCTGAGGACCCTGCAAACCCATAAGTTATTCAGACTGCTTTTCTAAGTGAGTAAACTCTCCAGATTAGACCTCACAGCCTTTGCAGATTC
The DNA here is from genome assembly GCF_032444005.1 of Ranitomeya imitator. Taxonomy (NCBI): domain Eukaryota; kingdom Metazoa; phylum Chordata; class Amphibia; order Anura; family Dendrobatidae; genus Ranitomeya; species Ranitomeya imitator. The sequence goes on along the minus strand of NC_091286.1, from coordinate 321,625,690 downwards.
CACAGGTTAACCTACAACTGGGACACTAGGTGGACCACCTTCCACAGCAGGTAATGGGGGGCATGTTGCAGAGATGATTTAGATAGCACACTACCTCCTTAATCAGTGAGTCAAATCCACTGTAGGGTCCCTCTATAGAGTGCATTTCATATTTAGCAATATACAGGCACTCCAACCTCCTCCTCAGTGACTCTCAATCCCCAGCAGAGACTTTGAAGGAAGAAGGTCACGCAGATGACCCAGACAATGTGAATGGTTACTTACTGTGCTCTGACTACTTTCGGGGGTTGTACAATCTCTGCCAGTGTAGCTGACTATCTATAAAATATAAAGTTCTTTCAACTAAACGAGATCCCTCGCAGGAGGTATCGGAATAGCTCAGTCAGTACTCTAATCTCTTCCTTTAAGGAGTCACACCATCGAACTCCTTGGTTTAAGGTAGCATGTAATCAGTCCTGAGTGGACCCTGACCACTTCACAGGGTAAATGCTTCTTTAGAGAGGAGTCAGCCAGGCTAACCTTGGCCTTCAGTTTGGCCTGTTGCACAGGCATTATTCTGTCTATTTATTTTCTGAGTAGGCCATCAACACAAGCAAGGCCTGTGACTGATCATGCAGGTAATCCAGTTGGCACCCGAACCACTATGCAAGCTGAGTCGCCGTCTAGTGGGGATCGCTTGGTAGGTCAATTGGCACACATGGACCAGGGGTACCTTGGCTTCGTCTTAGGTGAGTCTGTCCAGCTAATTCAGATTTGATGCAGTTTCAGGACTTCTGTGCACTTCTTCAACTTCGAGCCAGTATTTTTGTCTCAGGAAGAGACCGCTCAAATTACTGCATCCTTTAAAGAGATTGTCCGGTCTAAAATTAAAAGTGCTTGTCCTAGTCCTTTTCTTCAACAGTCTTTGAGTATGGGTTGTTGAGTCTTAGCAATGCTCCCATCTTTTCACCTTTTATGAGAGCAGTGGCCAAATCCTTTTTATTTGGGGGTTAAGGCAGGTCGTTCAAATAATCGACTTCTGATATATTGGCTGGACCTCCAGGGTGTCTGGAGATCTTAGGCCTCTAAGGGTCTCCCAAGTAGCTTTCCGCCTACAATACAGCTTTCCACTGTAAGTGATGGGTCAGGGCAGACTTCTGAGCTCTTCCACATTCCAGCCGAATCTTGGTCTTTCCTTATTAGGGCAGGATTCTCCTTTCCCATCTTGGATTGAATATTTTGAATGCTGGGTTTGCTTAGGATTCTCCTGTTCAGCATGGAAAATGCAGCCAGACATGTCGCATATCTTTCCCAGGGTTGTCCTCTTCTACCCAATTTCTTTTTGGTCATTTAGCTTTACCAGCAGGACTGTCAGGTCCGCAATTCGGAAGTCTCCTGCCCTTTCGGATTAGCGTTTTCTGATTAGGTTTAAGAAACAAGGACACTTAAGTCATTTTTATGCCATTTAATTTAGCACCTGTTTCATAGGTGAGAATCTATGGGCAGCTCCAATAGGGCAATATCCTTCTGTTTACTACTTGCAGGTCTAGATTGATTTGGGCAAACTCCTAAAAGCCAAGTTCCTGCCTTGGCTATCCTGGTCCAGCAGAATTTATTTTATAGACCAGAGGTCAGAGCTGCCTACCCGGGCAAGGAAAACTCGCTGCCACTATATTATTTAATGGGAGCCGAGAAACCTCTAGAAGTCCAGCCATACTTTGGTCCTCACCCTTTTGTACTGATCAGAGAGATCTCTCCAGTTAGTTTTTTTTAATTCTTTTTCTCTTCTTCAGGACAGAGTAATTGTATATTCAACTCCCTCCTTTCGTTTTAGTGGAACGTTCCGCTTTTTCACTTTAATGAGGAGATAACTCTCCCTTCTTTCGATTCTTTGCCTCCATGAGAGGATCTCACACAGGTGGATGTAGCCAGAAACTGTTCAGCTCTGCCTGTCTCTCAAAGCTCCTCTTGTATGCCTTAGGGGCATCTCGGTACGCTATGGCAGAGCTCCGACCGTCTTTAGAGTGATCTCTGCTTCTTCTATTAGATCAGACATTAATGAGGCTTATAGGGCACGTGCCACTGCTCCCTCTTTCATGATTAGGGCGCACGCTGCTTGGACTGCAAGAGCTTTCGGGCAGTTCTGTGAAGCAGCCACTTGCTCCTCGTTGGCCACTTGCTCCTCGTTGTATTCCTTTTCCACATTTTACAGGGTCCACACCTTTGCTTCGGGCAGATGCAAATTTGGGGAGGAAGATATAGAAGCGGCAATTGCTCAGTCAAATGCTTGAGAACAGGTGGACAATGTTCTTTGGTTACTGTGTAATGTTTACGTTTTTCCCACCCTTTGGACAGCTTTGGGACAGGCCACGGTTACTGTATCCCCCAATAAGACGAACGAGAAATGAGGATTTTTTTGCTCTCCGTAAAATCCCTTTGTTGTAGGCTTCATTTGGGGACTCGGCTCCCAACCTTTAGTTGCCTGGTCAGGCGTGCATTCGTTTTCTTTTCGTGCTTTAAGTCCTTTGGCTCCCCCTGGGCAGATTGTACCTTGCCTTCTAGAAAGCCAATGTTCAGTTAGTGACATTAATAGTCTCAGGTGGCAGCAGACTACCCCACTGTTACAGTGTCCCCCAATGAAGCCTACAAGAAAGGGATTTTACGGTAAGCGAAAAATCCTAATTTTGTTACCAACTGATATAAGCAAGCCAAAGGAGTATAGGAAAAGAAATCAGAATGGGACAAATGAGGTTGTGCACACAAAGTTGCATAATTCAACTCCATAAATCTATTGTTACATATTTTACATTGTAGACAATTGTCTGATCATTCTGGAAGAACATAATATTGGTAATAAGAGGTAGTAGTAATTTAGTAAAAGTTCTGCTTTACAGTAGAGTCCATGAACTGTATGACTAAATATCAGCAGTGCGCCCAGACATTATACCTTGTACAGATGGTATAGAATCTTCTGTGTATAATTATCAGCATAACATCTGCTTATTGTGGCCCCGGATGGTACGTAGACCTGACATACTGTCCACACTTCACAGACTAGCAATGATGAACTCCCAAAAGTCAAGATCTCTTTAGGATCTATCCGTTGATTTTATTTATGTTTTTATGAGCCAATAGTACATGTAAAAATAAGAAACTTTGTAAAATATCTTATCAGAGATATTTGCTTCTTTCTCCTTCTGGGATGATCATTCGTTATCAAAATTCTTAATCCATGAGTAATATATGTCTTCACTGAACACAGATTTTATCATTTTACCTGTGAAGACAGAGTAAAAGATCAATGCAGCAGATGAAAGAAGTAAATCTCTCTGATCAGATATATTACACAGTTGCTAATTTATAGATGTACCATTGACTTGACATCCTTTGCTTAGTTAGTATTTTTTTGTTAAGGGAGAATTTTATAAAATGTTTTTCAGACCACAACACCGGGCATTTTGGGGGCAAATAAGTGCATATTGCCTCCTAGTTATCAGCCTTGTAAATACAGATCCGAAAGACTGGTATAAATGTTGGGCACAGTGACTGAATCAAAAAATTAGGCTGAATACTTTTGATAATCAAGTCCACATGTAAAACTCTGCAGATAAGTTATTTGATGTTTGTTTAGATTATTTTTTTTTTGTCTCCTCAGGTTAGGAAAAAGATGTTAAATAAGTTCCAGGAAGAAGCAAAAGGCCCACTGACAAAGCTGAACAGTTCATTGGCTGGCAAGGTAAATCTGAAAATCTTCTATATCTGTCTATCTTATATATCTTCTATATATCGTATTTTGCAGATTATAAGACGCACCCCCAAATTTTGGGGAGAAAAATAGGAAAAAAACTTGGGAATGGGGCGATGCTGCAGACCTCAAGCTGGGAGGAAGGGGTGTTTAGAGGTGCGACGTTGCTGGTATTCGGTAGTGCAGAGGCTTCGCTGACATTTTTTTGAAAGCCCGGAGACCCTACACTTCCTCGATATTCGTCTCCTGAAATCTTGATGCCGAAATCTCCACCTGCACATGAGCAGCCTCCGGCGGCCATTTTCCTGGAGTCCACCGCAGTGTAAACCATGGAAGTGTGGGAGCTCCAGTCTTTCACAAAATGCTGACAGAGCCCCCGCACCACCAAACACCCGCACCGCGTTGCACCTCTAAATACCCCTTCCTCCCAGTCTGAGGCCCGCAGCATCGCCGAACTCTTGCCTCAACCAGCAGCAACACTGGGACCCTTCTCCACCGCAGCCTTTAAGGTATATTTGAATTATAAGACGTATCCCCAGTTTGGGGAAAAAGTGTGTCTTTATAATCCAAAAAAAGATTTTTATTTGAAATAATAATTTTCTCCTTCAAACTTTGCTTTCTTGAAAGAATGCTCCCTTTGCAGCAATTGCAGCATTGCAGACCTTTGGCATTCTAGCAGTTAATTTGCGGAGGTAATCTGGAGAAATTTCACCTAATGCTTCCAGAAGCCCCTCCCACAAGTTGCTTTGGCTTGATGGGCACTTTTTGCGTACCATACGGTCAAGCTGCTGCCACAACAGCTCAATGGGGTTGAGATCTGGTGACTGCGCTGGCCACTCCATTACAGATAGAATACCAGCTGCCTGCTTCTTCCCTAAATAGCTCTTGCATAATTTGGAGGTGTGCTTTGGGTCATTGTCCTGTTGTAGGATGAAATTGGCTCCAATCAAGCGCTGTCCACAGGGTATGGCATGGCATTGCAAAATGGAGTGATAGCCTTCCTTATTCAAAATCCCTTTTACCTTGTACAAATCTCCCACTTTACCAGCACCAAAGCAACACCAGACCATCACATTACTTTGTGTCTCACAAATGTTCTTCCGTGTGATCCAAACACCTCAAACTTGGATTCGTCTGTCCATAAAACTTTTTTTTCCCAATCTTCCTCTGTCCAATGTCTGTGTTCTTTTGCCCATATTAATCTTTTCCTTTTATTAGCGAGTCTCAGATATGGCTTTTTCTTTGCCACTCTGCCCTGAAGACCAGCATCCCGGAGTCGCCTTTTCACTGTAGATGTTGATACTGGTGTTTTGCGTGTACTATTTAATGAAGCTGGCAGTTGAGGACCTGTGAGGCGTTGATTTCTCAAACTACAGACTCTAATGTACTTTTCTTGTTGCTCAGTTGTGCAGCGGGGCCTCCCACTTCACTTTCTACTCTGGTTAGAACCTGTTTGTGCTGTCCCCTGAAGGGAGTAGTACACACCGTTGAAGGAAATCTTCAGTTTCTTGGCAATTTCTCGCATGGAATAGCCTTCATTTCTAATAACAAGAATAGACTGTCGAATTTCACATGAAAGTTCTTTTTTTCTGGCCATTTTGAGAGTTTAATGGAATGCTCCAGATTCTCAACTAGCTCAAAGGAAGGTCGGGTTTATAGGTTCTCTAAAAAGCCAAACTGTTCTCAGTTGTGCTAACATACTTGCACAAGGGTTTTCAAGTGTATTCTAACTATCCATTAGCCTTCTTACACAGTTAGCAAACACAAAGTACCATAAGAACACTGCAGTGATGGTTGTTGGAAATGGGCCTCTATACACCTATGAAGATATTGCATTACAAACCAGACATTTGCAGCTAGAATAGTCATTTACCACATTAACAATGTATCGAGTGTATTTCTCAATCATTTAATGTTAGCTTCAATGGAAAAAAACTGTGCTTTTCTTTCAAAAATAAGGAAATTTCTAAGTGACCCTAAACTTTTGAACGGTAGTGTATATATGCTGTATTTTGCAGATTATAAGATGCAGTGGACCATAAGACGCTCCCCAAATTTTGAGGAGGAAAATAGGAAAACATTTTTTTCAATAGTATGGTTTTACAGTAGCTTACCGTAAAGGGGAGAGGGCAGCTGCGGTGAAGCAGGATCCCAGGATGCAGGGAGGTTGCTTTAAGAAGCTAGCGGTGGAAAGAGTGAGGTGATACAGCGGGCCCCGGGCTGGGAGAAGGGGGCTGTTTGGGGGGGGTGAGGCTGCTGCGTTCCCCGGGCTTTCACAAAATGTCTGGAGTCTCCACACTTCCCATCCTGTTCAATGCGATGGACTTCGTGAAAATGGTTGCTGGAGGTGGTGCATGCGCAGATGGAGATCTCTGCAGCCAAAATCAATGGGAAGCGCGGGGACTCTAGACATTTTGTGAAAGCCTGGTGCCGCGGCATTGTCACACTCTTAGGGTAAGTTCACACAGGGCATTTTTGCTGTGTTTTTTTATGCTAATTTTCAGCTGCTTTTTACAATACCAGCAACGCCTATGAGATTTCAGAAATTTCATGCACACACATTTGTTTTTTTTGTCATCAGGATTTTGTGCTTTGCTGCTTATTTTGGACATAGGGCATGTCACTTCTTTCAGCATTTTTGCAGTGTTTTTCACCCTTTGGCTTGAATGGGTGTTGAAAAACGCAGGTACCATTATTTGCAGCGTTTTAACTGCAGAAAGACAATGGCCAGTAGCATGGACAAAGACAAAAAATGCCCAAAAAAACGCACCAAAAATGCAATAAATCCGCACCAAAAATGCACCTAAACCTGCTTTTTTGCCACAGCTTCTTTTCTGCCAAGAAGATCAGGTTTTGCTGCAGAAAAATAAAAACAGCAAAAACGCCCTGGGTGAACTTACCCTTACTCTCTGCCAGCTTCCTGCAGCAGTGACCCAGCTTCCTGGGACCCTGATCCACCACAGCCGCTGCACCCTCATCCACCCCCCAGAAAGCTACATTCGGATTGTAAGACACCACCACCCACCCATTCCCCCCTTATAATCATTATTTATTATTTTTTTTTTTAAATGACATACAGTATATATTTAAAGGGTTTGTTCAGTATTGAACGCCAGTTCTCATATATGTTATTAGAGAACATCCGAGAGTCTTCTGTCCAGGATCCTCATATCTTGGACCGAGGAGAGATCAGTTGCTCAAAGTCGCTCGCTGTTCTGCATTACACTGACGTGCCATTGATCTGAATTGGCTTGATGTGTGTCTTCTTCACAAAACCTGTTCTCATCTTATAGTGTGGTCTGCATCTCTGTATAAGAGTATAGGTCACCACATTGATAATGCCCCACTATGATTTATGCTCATGCATTTTGTAAAAGCAATAAGAGTTTTTCTTTTCTTGTGAGTTGTCAAAGTAACATCTCCTACTTCTGCATTATAGCTGCCTGATTTGTTTGTATTTTAACACTTCAGAGTATAGAAGAATTTCTTTCTTGCCTGGACGCAGCAGCCGATGCATGTGGCATTTTAGTTAAAAAAGGAGATAAGAAGAAGGAGAGGTACATCCCTTTTTTTTAATTGGACATGAAGGTTTCAAATATTTACTTCCAGTTCTGATATTTAGCTTATGTTTACTTAGCTTATGTTGACTAACCTTTATCATCACTGTCTAGTCCAAGGTCTATTGTTCATAAATCCCCCATATACAGTACAGACCAAAAGTTTGGACACACCTTCTCATTTAAAGATTTTTCTGTATTTTCATGACTATGAAAATTGTAAATTCACACTGAAGGCATCAAAACTATGAATTAACACATGTGGAATTATATACTTAACAAAAAAGTATGAAACAACTGAAAATATGTCTTATATTCTAGGTTCTTCAAAGTAGCCACCTTTTGCTTTGATGACTGCTTTGCACATTCTTGGCATTCTCTTGATGAGCTTCAACAGGTAGTCACCGGAAATGGTCTTCCAACAATCTTGAAGGAGTTCCCAGTGATGCTTAGCACTTGTTGGCCCTTTTGTCTTCACTCTGCGGTCCAGCTCACCCCAGACCATCAGGTCATCTGGCATAACACCCCAGCACTCTCCTTCTTGGTCAGATAGCCCTTACACAGCCTGGAGGTGTGTTTGGGGTCATTGTCCTGTTGAAAAATAAATGATGGTCCAACTAAACGCAAACCGGATGGAATAGCGTGCCACTGCAAGATGCTGTGGTAGCCATGCTGGTTCAATATGCCTTCAGTTTTGAATAAATCCCCAACAGTGTCACCAGCAAAGCATCCCCACACCATCACACCTCCTCCTCCATGCTTCACGGTGGGAACCAGGCATGTAGAGTCCATCCGTTCACCTTTTCTGTGTCGCACAAAGACACGGTGGTTGGAACCAAAGATCTCAAATTTGGACTCCTCAGACCAAAGCAGATTTAAAATGGTCTATTGTCCATTCCTTGTGTTCTTTAGCCCAAACAAGTCTCTTCTGCTTGGTGCCTGTCCTTAGCAGTGGTTTCCTAGCAGCTATTTTACCATGAAGGCCTGCTGCACAAAGTCTTCTCTTAACAGTTGTTGTAGAGATGTGTCTGCTAGAACTCTGTGGCATTGACCTGGTCTCTAATCTGAGCTGCTGTTAACCTGCAATTTCTGAGGCTGGTGACTCAGATAAACTTATCCTCAGAAGCAGAGGTGACTCTTGGTCTTCCTTTCCTAGGGCGATCCTCATGTGAGCCAGGTTCTTTGTAGTGCTTGATGGTTTTTGCCACTGAACTTGGGGACACTTTCAAAGTTTTCCCAATTTTTGGGACTGACTGAGCTTCATTTCTTAAAGTAATGATGGCCACTCGTTTTTCTTTACTTAGCTGCTTTTTTTTGCCATAATATAAATTCTAACAGTCTATTCAGTAGGACTATTAGCTGTGTATCCACCAGACTTCTGCACAACACAACTGATGGTCCCAACCCCATTTATAAGGCAAGAAATCCCACTTATTAAACCTGACAGGGCACACCTGTGAAGTGAAAACCATTTCCGGTAACTACCTCTTGAAGCACATCAAGAGAATGCCAAGAGTGTACAAAGCAGTCATCAAAGCAAAAGGTGGCTACTTTGAAGAACCTAGAAAATAAGGCATATTTTCAGTTGTTTCACACTTTTTGGTTAAGTATATAATTCCACATGTGTTAATTCATAGTTTTGATGCCTTCAGTGTGAATTTACAATTTTCATAGTCCTGAAAATACGGAAAAATCTTTAAATGAGAAGGTGTGTCCAAACTTTTGGTCTGTACTGTATATTAGACAACTGTTGGCCTAACACACTATCGACGAGTTCAGCCGGGAATCTAATGTATATGGGGACGAGCGAGCGTTCCTGTGTATGGGAGGGCCAACTGAGATGGCTGTCAGCCGAATAACTAGCCAAACCATTGTTCTACAACCAACCAGCCATCTAGTGTATATGGGGGAGAGCGAGCGTTCCTGTGTATGGGAGAGCCAACTGAGATGGAAGAAGACCAGCCAAAGCATTGTTGTACCAACAACCATCTAATGTGTATGGGAGCTTTTACATATTGCCTGTAAATAAAGAATCGTAAACCACTACCAGATAATTCTGGGAACTCTTTCAAAAAACTTATAGATCCAAAGTTTTCAAGAAAGGATTCCAAATGCAATAACCTCATAATGTGTTTGATAAATCTGGTCATATTCAAAAATTCCTAAAATCGAATCTTGTAAGTTAACAGAATATTTTGTGATATAAGTATATTAAAGGGAACCTGTCAGCAGATGTTACCGCTATAAGATGCAGCCACCGCCTTTCAGGGCTTATCTACAGCATTCTATAATGTTCTAGATAAGCACCCGGTCCGACCTGCAAATGAAGAAAGATAAGTTATATTATACTCACCCGGAGGGGACGATCCTGTGCGGTCCGATGGGTGTCACAGGTCCGGGTCCGACCTCTCCCATCTTCTTGTGACGCCACCCTCCTGCTTCTTCATGGCTCCCCAGCATCATGCTCCGGCGCAGGCGTACTTTATTTGCCCTTTTGAGGGCGGAGTAAAGTACTACAGTGCTCAGGCGCCTGGCCTCTCTGACGTTTCCCGTTGCCTGCGCACTGCAGTACTTTGCTCTGCCTTCAACAGGACAAATAAAGTACGCCTGCGCAGGAGTGCTGATGCCGGGGAGCGATGAAGAAGTAGGAGGGCGGCGTAGCACGAACATGGGAGGCACCAGACCTGCGACACCCAACGGACCGGACTCCCCCCCCGGATGAGTATAATATAATTTATATATCTTCACTTGCGTGTGGGACCGAAGGCTTATCTACAGCATTATAGAATGCTGCAGAAAAGCCCTGAAAGGCGGTAGGCGCATCTTATAGCGGCAAAATCTGATGGCGGGTTCCCTTTCAGTCTGATCTAATCAAACAGAAAGTGCAAAATTGAAAATGCATAACACTATTTCACTTATTTTAACCCCTTCACGACATGCGCCGTACATCTACTGCGCATGCCGTGATTCCCCCTTTGATGTGGTCTCCGGCGGTGAGCCCACATCAAAGTCGCGACATGTCAGCTGTTTTGTACAGCTGACATGTTCGCGCAATAGCGGCGGGTGAAATCGCTATTCACCCGCCGCTATTAACCTGTTAAATGCCGCTGTCAAACACAGACAGCGGCATTTAACTACCGCATCCGGCCTGGCGGCCGGATATGACGTCATCGCCGACCCCCGTCACATGATCGGGGGTCGGCGATGCATCAGGAAGGTAACCATAGAGGTCCTTGAGACCTCTATGGTTACTGATGCAGGTCTGCTGTGAGCGCCCCCCTGTGGTCGGCGCTCACAGCACACCTGCATTTCTGCTACATAGCAGCGATCTGATGATCGCTGCTATGTAGCAGAGCCGATCAGGCTATGCCAGCTTCTAGCCTCCCATGGAGGCTATTGAAGCATGGCACAAGTAAAAAAAAAAATGTTTTTAAAAATATGAAAAAAATATAAAAAATATAAAAGTTTAAATCACCCCCCTTTCGCCCCATCCTAAATAAAACAATAAAAAAAAAAGCCAAACCTACACGTATTTGGTATCGCCGTGTTCAGAATCGCCCGATCTATCAATTAAAAAAAAAGCATTAACCTGATCGCTAAACAGCGTAGCGAGAAAAAAATCCGAAACGCCAGAATTACGTTTTTTTTGGTCGCCGCGACATTGCATTAAAATGCAATAACGGGCGATCAAAAGAACGTATCTGCGCAAAAATGGTATCATTAAAAACGTCATCTCGGCACGCAAAAAATAAGCCCTCACCCGACCCCAGATGACGAAAAATGGAGACGCTACGGGTATCGGAAAATGGCACTTTTTTTTTTTTTTTTTTTTTTTTTTAGCAAAGTTTGGAATTTTTTTTCACCACTTAGATAACAAATAACCTAGTCATGTTAGGTGTCTATGAACTCGTAATGACCTAGAGAATCATAATGGCAGGTTAGTTTTAGCATTTAGTGAACCTAGCAAAAAAGCCAAACAAAAAACAAGTGTGGGATTGCACTTTTTTTGCAATTTCACCGCACTTGGAATTTTTTTCCCGTTTTCTAGTAAAAGACATGGTAAAACCAATGGTGTCGTTCAAAAGTACAACTTGTCCCGCAAAAAATAAGCTCTCACATGACCATATTGACGGAAAAATAAAAAAGTTATGGCTCTGGGAAGGAGGGAAGTGAAAAACGAAAACGCAAAAATGAAAAAGGGCCGCGACTTGAAGGGGTTAAAGGGAACCTAACAGAAGGGTCATGCAGCCTGAACCACACACGGTATGAATAAAACTCGGACTGCGCTATTGCAGTCATGTAATTTTTACTGAGTGTGTTTGACTGGAGGTCTCTCCTTACATGTATATAGGTAGGGACTTGGGAATCGGGAGACACGGAGAAGATATTGGGGACCTGCTTCGAACTAGTCATCCAAAATGAACAGTCACAAGATGGCCTTTCAAAGTATATTCTTGCTGCGGTGCTTCAGAGCAAACCACAGATGTAATACCGCAGCAGGCGTCTGATTAATGCTGCATGTGGTTTGGGCTCCATGACCCAATCATCAGGTTCCCTGTAAATTTGCATTGATTCTCTAAAACCATTCACCAATATATGAAATGACACGATTGTATGATTTCTATTTTCTTTGTTTTCAGGCAAGTTTTGTTCCAGCACAGGCAAGCCCTTATAGAGCAGCTTAAACTGACAGAAGATGCCGCCCTGGTACTACATCTGACGTCCGTCTTGTTGTTTCAGTTGACAACACATTGTATGCTTCATGCGCCCGGAAGATGTGTCCCACAGATAATTTCATTCCTAAGCACAAAGATCCCTGAGGTATTGTCATACGTAAAACGTATCTTTATCAGAGGACCGCAAAAACTCATCAGCCCAGCCAGCATACGTAATGTACACAAGGCATCTATTGAATCGTATATTTCAGATCCATAAAATGCTCAGCCCTCTGATCCATTTTTGTTTTTTACTGAACTGCTGGTGAATATTTAGATTCAATTAAAAATCTTGTATGCATATTAATTAACAATCCCAATTTATCACATGTCCGCAGGGTATTCAAAGTCTATGGGAATGATGAAAAAGCCAAATGCTATGGTCAGCTATTGTCGTGAATCCCATAAATATTCATGAGACATAGGACCCCTTTTATATTCGGTGGGGATCTTAGCAATAGGATCCCCAGTGATCATAGATGTACGATTCTGAAGACATGCTTTTAAACCATATTGATTTACTATCTATTTACAGTTGGGTCCAGAAATATTTGTACCGTGACACAAGTTTTGGCATTTTGGTATTTACCAAAACATATTCAAGATACATTTATATAATCAATATGGGCTTAACGTGCAGACTCTCCGCTTTAATATGAATGTATTCTCATCATAATTGGAGTAAGTGTTAAGGAATTACAGCTTTTTAATAAGTACAGTGGCATGTAAAGTTTTGGGTACCACTGGTCAAAATTACTGTTATTGTGAACAGTTAAACAAGTTGAAAATGAAATGATCTCTAAAAGGCCTAAAGTTAAAGACAACAGATTTCTTTTGTATTGTAGGCCCCCAAAAATATATTGTAATTTTTTACATTTTAAAAATTACAAAAAGGAAAATGGGCCAATGCAAAAGATTGGGCACCCTACATGGTTGTGCACTCCCTCTTGCAAGTACAGTATCACAGCTTGACTATTCTCATTTGACGGTTTTTCATCCATTCTTCCTTGGAAAATTCTTCCAGTTCTGTGAGATTCCTAGGTCGTCTTGCATGTAGTGGTATTTTGAGGTCTAGCCACAGATTTTCAAAAATGTTCAGATCAGGGGACTGCGAGGGCCATTGTAAAACCTTCAGTTTGGCACTTTTGAGGTGGTCTTCCAGACCTTTTCTTGATCTCCACTTCTTCTGTAAACTGCCATTTCTTAATTACATTTTGAACTGAGGAAAGGGAAACTTGAAAACACTTTGCTATCTTCATATAGCCTTTCCCTGCTTTGTGGTTCTCCACCATTTTCATTTTCAGAGTGCTAGGCAGCCCCATGACTGCTGTTTTTTTGCACAATCTTAGAGGAGGCTGGGCTTTTAAAAAGCTGGGATATTAGCATGATCTGGCCTTTCCTAACATTGATTGTGAACAAGCCATAACCCGAACAGGCTAAGGCTAGGGTCACATTGCGTTAGTGCAATCCGTTTAGCGCTAGCGGATTGCGCTAACGCAATGTTTTTAAAGGGTCGCGTTTCGGGGTCGCGTTAACGTCCCCGCTCTCGCAGATCCCCGATCTGCGAGAGCGGGGAACGGACCTCGGGCGCGCCGCGGACGCTGCAAGCAGCGTCCGAGGCGCGCTACAAAAGACCGGCGCGTCGCTAGCGCGTGCCGAAAATGACACGCGCTAGCAATGCGCTGGTACATTGCGGGCAATGGGAGCGCTAACGGACGCGTTGCATGGCGTTAATTTCGCCGTGCAACGCTGTCCGTTAGCGCTCTGACCAAAACGCAATGTGACCCCAGCCTAATAAAGGTCTGAAACCTTGGTCAAAGTTATCTGAACAAACAAATCTCCGATGTGGCGACATATAAAAGGTGGAAAAAGGTCTGAAATGATTCTTCTTAGTACAATTTTTTTTTCTCAAATGAGAAAAGCCTCAAATTTTAACAGGGGTGTGTACAATTTGCTCATCCACAGTATAGTGTACAAGAAGAGTATTAATTAGCATGTGTACATTGATGATTATGACTGCAAATACTGTAAATACTATTTTGTGCATATTCTTTTTCTTTTACACAGGAACAGCACAGCTTGTTGGTTAACTACCAAAGCCTGGTGGTTAAGCAGTTAATAGGTCAGGCCAAGCAGAAGGATGATGATGATGTAGACACAACTGGAGATCTAGCACAGGAATCTGAAAAAAATTCAGATGTCATTAGAAAAGAACTTCAAGAGTTGTCTGCTGCAATCAAAGATCTTGCTCTCCGACCCAGAAAGTCCTCAGCATCAGAAGAGTAACCAGGCATTGATTCCTTTTTATATCCACCAGCTTTATTTCTGCTAAGCTCCGATGAACACTCGAGACCATTTTGATTCTGGCAAATAAAGAAATATTAATAAATAAGTTTTATGATGGGGAGAATCTTACTGCTCTTGACCAAAATATTATTTAAGAGAAACCGGTCATTAGATTCATACTGCCCAAACCAACATAATTTGAAAAGCTGGCAAAGGACTATAGAGGAGCACCGAAGTAGTACAAGGCAGGTCATCTGCCGGTTTCTATATGACCCCACTTCAGTTGATTGACAAGTCTCTTCCATATATGTATATAGGAGAAACATGTTAGTCATTGGGAGGAGGTGGAGAGAAAGAAGCCAGCTACATGTTTTCAAACTATATTTTCTCAGAAATGCTACAGCATTTAAGCAAAAACTTATCTGACTACTACCACACAAACAGACTCTGATACTTACCATATTTCGAGCATTATGAATCTGACAGGTTCCCTTTAAGAATACATACTCTCTGGCGGTCTACAGATTTAATTTTTAAAGTTAATAATTAACCCAAAATTACAATTTTGCATTGGATTGCTGATGATGGATGGATGATTGTTTGGTGATCTATGGAAAAATGAAAAAAAAAAAAAAAACACCCTTTTTTTTTCTTCTTTTATTACTATAAAGACTAAAAGCAGCTCCTCTCCTACTACCTCTACTCTTGACTACCAGACCTAACAGGGAATAGATTTACAAAACTCCCACTCTCTATTATTGTCTTTGTGGGATGTTTTAACTAAGTTATGATGAACCATTCTGAAACCTAAATGAGGTTGGTTAAGCTTAATTCACACAGTGTTCTAATCTGACATTGGAGATACACCTAAAGAATTCCTATCATCAAGCTGCCCTTTTTATTTAAGAAAGCAGTAGGCAGCCACAGACTGATGGTAATTTCTAAATAGCATTTATTGTCAAAATGATTGCCACCTTAAATTCCTGACACTTCATAGCACAAGTTAGGTCCGAACTTCCAGGTTGTAGGATCCCGGCATATAGAGCTGGATCCCACAACTCTCTATGGTACTCCTCACTGTCTTGGTGCAAGAACTGCATGCATCGCAAGATCTCGTGCTTGGAACTAAATCAACTCTTCAGTATCCTTTCATAAGCATTTACTGATTGGTAACATCATTAGTTTGGTTACCGTTCAGCAGCTGATTAGTAAAGAATATGGAAAAAAAAAAAAAAGTGTAACCCAAAGTATTTTTTTTTTTTTTGTGGTGACTATACTACACTGTGTTGGAAAGATTCTTCTCTGCTTTCCTATGCGGTAGACTACAAGGATAATTTAATGCATGCTGACCCATCACAGGCTTAACCCAAGGAGCTTTTTTCGTTTGTTTTTCGCTCCCTTCCTTCCAAGAGCCATAACTTTTTTTTTTATTTCTACATCGCCACATTGGGGGACACAGGACCGTGGTGTATGCTGCTGCCACTAGGAGGCTGACACTAAGTAAGTACCAAAAAAGGTTAGCTCCTCCTCTGCAGTATTCACTGACTCCTGATAGAACCAGTTTAAGCTTAGTTGTCCGTAGGAGGCACACTGGGGTCTGTCATTCAGACCACACTTTCTTTATTTTTATTTATTTGTAACCCTTTTTGTTTTTGCGCAAGAGGAAGACTGGGGCAACGGACCCTTTCAAGGGGCCGATCTCCCCCAAACATCAATAGGCTAGCACGGCGAATGTCGCCTCCCCATACCCTCTCCTGCGACGTGGGATGCCACAGCAGGACACAGCCCTGCGAAATCCTAGGGGATCGAACCCTTAGGATACACAAAGGCCCCCATTACCATGGTGTCTGGCTGCCCCCTCTGCACCACCACTGTTTAAACTTGCAGTCGTTCACGACGAGTAGGGCAGGGATCTGGAGTCCTCCGGATACAAAATTGCATTACCCCCCCCCCCCCCCCCCTCTTCCAACCCGTTTTTTTTGCTTCCCGGCCCCCCCTAAGCAGGAGCGCACGTTCGGGCTTTTTCCCAGGCCATTGAGTCACTCCGCCGAGACGGGGTCATTGTCTCTGTCCCAGAGGACGAAAGGTTCTGAGGTTTTTGATCAAATCTGTTCATCGTCCCCAAGAGGGATGGAACAGTCAGGCCCATCCTGGACCTAAAGCTCTTAAACAGATTTGTTAAAGTCCGACATTTCAGGATGGAGTCCCTCGGTTCCATCATCACCTCGATGGAGCAAGGCGAGTTCTTAGCCTCCATCGACATTTAGTATGCTTATCTTCACATCCCAATCTTCCCGCCTCACCAAAGGTTCCTTCACTTTGCTGTCCGCGGGGGACACTTTCAGTTCACGGCCTTACCTTTCGGCCTCACCACCGCCCCCAGAGTTTTCACAAAGGTCATGGCGGCGTTCATGGACATAGTACACGCTCAGGGTCTAGTCGTGCTCCCCTATCTAGATGACTTACTGGTCAAAGGCCCATCTTTCCAAGCCTGAGAGGAGTGCGTTGGATACTCTTTCTCGGCTGGGCTGGTTGATCAACTTATAAAAGTCTTCTCTTGTCCCAGCTCAGCGGATCTCCTTCCTGGGCATGACTTTGGACACTTCCTGAGAGTTGGTGCTTCTCCCTCAGAAAAAGGTCCTAGCTCTTCACAGGGGTCCGGAAGCTCCATCAACGTCTCCCTGTTCTATCCGTTTCATCATGAGGATTCTCGGGAAGATGGTGGCTGCAATGGAGGCAATTCCATTTGCGCAACTGCATCTTCGTCCCCTTCAGCACGTACTGTTGTACAAATGGGATAGGAGTCTTTTTTCCCTCAACCAACCGTGTCCTCTGACCCCTCGGGTCAAGCAGGCACTCCAATGGTGGACGCTCCGGACCTCTCTTCTCCAAGGGATGTCCTTCCTCCCAGTCCATTGGCTGGTAGTCACTACTGATGCCAGCCTCCACGGCTGGGGAGCTGTTTTTCGCCATCACACTGCACAGGGCACTTGGACTCATCACGAGTCTCGCCTTCCAATCTATATCCTGGAGATGCGTGCAATTTGGCTGTCCCTGAGGCGGTTCCATCATCTCCAAGGAGGCCGCCTCATTCTTATCCAGTCGGACAATGCCACAGCTGTGGCTTATATAAATTATCAGGGGGGCGCCCACAGCAGGGCTGCAATGCGCGAGGTAGAGCACGTTCTTCGCTGGGCCGAAAACAACCACTGTGTCATATCGGCTGTTCACATTCCAGGAGTGGAAAATTGAGCTGCGGACTTCCTAAGCCGTCAAGGTCTTGCCTAAGGAGAGTGGTCTCTCCATCAGGACATTTTCCAACAGATCTGTCTTCGTTGGAGTACTCCGGACGTGGACTTGATGGCCTCCTGGTTCAATGCCAAGGTACCTCACTTTGTGGCCCGGTCTCGGGACCCAAGGGCAATCAGGGTGGACGCGCTGGTCCTTCCTTGGAGCCAGTTTCATCTTCCTTATCTGTTTCCTCCCCTGCCCTTCTGAGAGTCATCCGGAAGATCAGGGCGGAGGGCGTGTCGGTGATTCTCATCGCTCCGGATTTTCCTCGCCGGGCGTGGTACGCAGAGCTGGTCCAACTCATCGCAGATGTTCCTTGGCGACTACCAGATCGTCCGGAGCTGCTTTCTCAGGGTCCGATTTACCACCAGAACTCTGGGGCCCTATGTTTGATGGCTTGGCCGTTGAATCCTGGGTTCTGACTCAAGCAGCTTTTTCCCGCGAAGTAGTTTCCACCTTGATCAATGCTCAAAAGCCGGTGTCATTGCGCATCTATCATCGGACCTGGAAGACCTTTGAATGGTGCAGAAGTAGAGGTCGCCCTCTGTTGGTTTTCAATATCCCTACCATCTTGGAATTCCTTCAATCCAGTCTGGACTTGGGGCTATTGCAGAGCTCCCTTGTCTTGGCCTTGTCAGTCCTTTTCCAGCGTAAAATTGTTTCCAAACCCCAGGTGAGAACGTTCTTTCAGGGAGTCTCCCACGTGGTGCCTCCCTATAGAGCACCTCTAGAGGCTTGGGACATTAATCTGGTCCTAGGCGTCCTGCAGGAATCTCCCTTTGAGCCGTTGCAGGACATCTCTCTATCTCTCTCATGGAAGGTGGCCTTTCTTGTCGCTATTACTTCTATCAGACGAATCTCGGAGTTGGCTGCCCTTTCCTGTCGGACACCATTCCTTACATTCCACCGAGACAAGGTGGTCCTCAGACCGTCTCCTTCCTTTCTTTCAAAGGTGGTGTCTTCCTTCCACCTTAACGAGGATATCGTACTTCCTTAGTTTTGTCCTGCCCCAGCGGCACCGCGTGGAGAAGGCTCCTCACTCCCTGGATCTTGTAAGGGCTCTCAGACAGTATGTGTCTAGGACGGCACCTTTTCGTCAGACGGAAGCTCTGTTTGTACTCCCGGCAGGACACCGGAAGGGACTGGCCGCTTCTAAGTGGACAATCACCAGATGGATTCGGTCGACTATTAAAGAGGCTTATCGCATCAGAGGCAAGCCTATCCCAGCGGGCATCAGGGCACACTCCACTCGGTCAGTGGGTGCTTCCTGGGCCATTCGGAATCAAGCGTGTGCAGAGCAAGTTTGCAAAGCTGCAACCTGGTCTAGCCTGCACACTTTCTCAAAGCATTTCAATGTTCATACTCGGGCATCTGCAGATGCAAGCCTGGGTAGGCGTATTCTGCAGGCAGCAGTAGCGCATCTTTAGACAGCAGGCGCCGTGAGTTTACACTGTTATGTGGTTATTTCCCACCCAGCGGCTGCTTTGGGACGTCCCACGGTCCCGTGTCCCCCAATGTGGCGATGGAGAAATAGGCATTTTCGTGTACTCACCGTAAAATCCTTTTCTCCAAGCCACTCATTGGGGGAAACAGCACCCACCCTTCTTTGGCTTGTTGCCTATGATGAGCGTTATAGTTTTGACATGTTGTACTTACGGTTAAAATTTTTGTTAATCTCCTACTGCTTGGTCACTAAACTGGTTCTATCAGGAGCCAGTGGGCGGTGTATAAGGCTGCCGTCACACTAGCAGTATTTGATCAGTATTTTACATCAGTATTTGTAAGCCAAAACCAGGAGTGGGTGATAAATTTGAAGTGGTGCATATGTTTCTATTATACTTTTCCTCTAATTGTTCCACTCCTGGTTTTGGCTTACAAATACTGATATAAAATACTGACCAAATACTGCTAGTGTGACGGCAGCCTACTGCAGAGGAGGAGCTAACCTTTTTTTATTTACTTAGTGTCAGCCTCCTAGTGGCAGCAGCATACACCACGGTCCTGTGTCCCCCAATGAGTGGCTCGGAGAAAAGGATTTTACGGTGAGTACACAAAAATCCCTATTTTCCGTCAATATGGCCATGTGGGGGCTTATTTTTTTCGGGATGAGTTGTACTTTTTAACAACACCATTGATTTTACCATGTCGTGAAACAGAAAACGGGAAAAAAAATTCCAAGTGCGATGAAATTGCAAAAAAAAGTGCAATCCCACACTTGGTTTTTTTGGGGGCTTTTTTGCTAGGTTCACTAAATTTTAAAACTGACCTGCCATTATGATTCTCCAAGTCATTATGATTTCATAGACCCCAAACATGTCTAGGTTCTCTTTTATCTAAGTGGTAAAAAAAATTCCGCAATTTTCCGATTCCCGTAGCGTCTCCATTTTTTGTGATCTCGTGTTGGTTGAGAGCTTATTTTTTGCGTGCCGAGCTGACGTTTTTAATACCATTTTGTGCACATAGGATATTTTGAACGCTCGTTGCATTTTAATGCAGTGTTGCGGCGACCAAAAAAATGTCATTTTGGCGTTTTGATTTTTTTTTCTCGCTATGCCGTTTAGCGAACAGGTTAATTCTTTTTTTTTTTTTTTTTTTTTTTTTTTTGATTGGGCGATTCTGAACGTGGCGACAACAAATATATATAGATTTGATTATTTTTGTTTGTTTTATTTTCATTGGGGCGAAAGGGTAATTGCCACCTGGTATGCTGCTCATCTATTCCGCTTTTCCTGCAATGTCTGTCTATGTGACGTGCATGTAATTTCCACCTGGTATGCTGCTCATCTACTCCGCTTTTCCTGCAATGTCTGTTTATGTGAAGTGCATGTAATTGCCACCCGGCATGCTTTGCTTAACCATTATTTTCTATCCATACGTACTTCACTCCTCTTGCGTCTTCCTTGCACACCTGAGTGGCCAATCTACCCCCCACCCCCTCTTTATGACCTGGCTTAACTGTGAACATGTGCTCTGGACACACACGCCCACATCCCCCCTCTCAGCTGTGAGCCCTTAGGTGCACATATATTCATAGCCATGAGTCTGACCAGACGTGTCTGAAAATCTTTGAAATTCCATCTATTAAATTACAGATTTTTAATTACTATGAATTAGACTAGAATTGGACTGGAATTGACTGGAGGGTAAAGGAATAGAAAACTACTATAATGTTTCGGTTTCTTTTAACATTCACCCCCATACTACTTTATTTCTTCCTATTTCCTGTAATCCCTCCACCAAGTAAGGAACTAGTCATTTCTTCCTCCATCCTCCGCAGCCACCTCACCTCACCACCACAGAACTATTCCCCCACATACAATCCTTTCTCTCCAGGCACACACGGCCACATCATGACCTATCCAGCTCACACCTTCTAACGCTCTGTCTACTGCTCCTCATTGCTGGCGACATATCCCCAAATCCTGGACCTCCTCATCACATCCCCACACTCATTTCTAATCCCCTGCCACGATCCTCTACACGTCTTCGCAACCACAGTAACCTCATACCCATTCATCCAGCCCCCAATTTCCCTACCTGGAGCACTATGGAACGCACGCTCTGTCTGCAATAAACTGTCATTTATCCACGACCTCTTTATCAATAACAAACTCTCCTTCCTCGGCATCATTGAAACCTGGCTTACCCCCCATCTGACTCAGCCTCTCCAGCTGCTCTTTCCTATGGTAGATTCCACCTCTCTCACACCCCTCGCCCCAGCAACAAACGTGGTGGAGGGATTGGCTTTCTCCTGTCCGATACCTGCTCCTTTACCCCAATTCCACTACCACACTCTGCTACTCTTCCCTCGTTCGAGGTGCACTCTGTCCGAATCTACTCCCCCTCCAATCTCCAGCTGGCTGTCATCTACCGCCCCCCAGAACTAGCCATCTCCACCTTTCTTGACCACTTCACCACCTGGTTACTTCATTTCCTCTCAGCCGACATCCCCACTATCATCATGGATGACTTCAATATCCCCATTGACACTTCCACCTCAGCCGCCTCTAAACTTTTATTGCTCACTGTCTCCTTTGGTCTCACTCAATGGTCATCTGCAGCCACCCATAAAGATGGCCACACATTGGCCACACCCGCCTCTGTTCCCTTACTAATCTTACTAACTCACCCCTCCCCCTGTCTGACCACAATCTATTGACATTTTCTTCTCTATCCCCTCCTAGCTCGCAACCTGCACTCCACAAACTCTCACCCTCGCAGAAATCTCAAACACCTCAATTTACAATCACTCTCTGAGTCCCTTCTCCCTCTTACAGACATAGCTTCCTTCCATGACACAGATGCTGCTGCCTCTTTTTATAACACCACAATAACAGCAACAGGCAGCACTGGTTAACCAGCCTGGCCAAAGAACTGAGACGGGCTTCCAGGATCGCTGAACGGCGATGAAAGAGATCTCGTTCTGCTGAGCACTTCACTGCACATACAAGCAGTCCCTCGCCAGCTTCAAGTCCGCGCTCACTGCCGCAAAACAAACTTACAGTGCCTACAAGTAGTATTCAACCCCCTGCAGATTTAGCAGGTTTACACATTTGGAATTAACTTGGCATTGTGACATTTGGACTGTAGATCAGCCTGGAAGTGTGAAATGCACTGCAGCAAAAAAGAATGTTATTTCTTTGTTTATTTTTTTTTTAAATTGTGAAGTCTTTTCAGAGGGTCATTTATTATTCAACCCCTCAACCCACCAGAATTCTGTTTGGTTCCCCTAAAGTATTAAGAAGTAGTTCAGGCACAAAGAACAATGAGCTTCACATGTTTGGATTAATTATCTCTTTTTCCAGCCTTTTCTGACTATTTAAGACCCTCCCCAAACCTGTGAACAGCACTCATACATGGTCATCATGGGAAAGACAAAGGAGCATTCCAAGGCCATCAGAGACAAGATCGTGGAGGGTCACAAGGCTGGCAAGGGGTACAAAACCCTTTCCAAGGAGTTGGGCCTACCTGTCTCCACTGTTGGGAGCATCATCCGAAAGTGGAAGGCTTATGGAACTACTGTTAGCCTTCCACGGCCTGGACAGCCTTTGAAAGTTTCCTCCCGTGCCGAGGCCAGGCTTGTCCGAAGAGTCAAGGCTAACCCAAGGACAACAAGGAAGGAGCTCCGGGAAGATCTCATGGCAGTGGGGACATTGGTTTCAGTCAATACTATAAGTAACATACTCCACCGCAATGGTCTCCGTTCCAGACGAGCCCGTAAGGTACCTTTACTTTCAAAGCGTCATGTCAAGGCTCGTCTACAGTTTGCTCATGATCACTTGGAGGACTCTGAGACTGACTGGTTCAAGGTTCTCTGGTCTGATGAGACCAAGATCGAGATCTATGGTGCCAACCACATACGTGACATTTGGAGACTGGATGGCACTGCATACGACCCCAAGAATACCATCCCTACAGTCAAGCATGGTGGTGGCAGCATCATGCTGTGGGGCTGTTTCTCAGCCAAGGGGCCTGGCCATCTGGTCCGCATCCAAGGGAAGATGGATAGCACGGCCTACCTGGAGATTTTGGCCAAGAACCTCCACTCCTCCATCAAGGATCTTAAGATGGGTCGTCATTTCATCTTCCAACAAGACAACGACCCAAAGAACACAGCCAAGAAAACCAAGGCCTGGTTCAAGAGGCAAAAAATCAAGGTGTTGCAGTGGCCTAGTCTGTCTCCTGACCTTAACCCAATTGAAAACTTGTGGAAGGAGCTCAAGATTAAAGTCCACATGAGACACCCAAAGAACCTACATAACTTGGAGAAGATCTGCATGGAGGAGTGGGCCAAGATAACTCCAGAGACCTGTGCCGGCCTGATCAGGTCTTATAAAAGACGATTATTAGCTGTAATTGCAAACAAAGGTTATTCCACAAAATATTAAACCTAGGGGTTGAATAATAATTGACCCACACTTTTATGTTTAAAATTTATAAAAATTTAACTGGGCAACAAAACTTTTTGGTTTGTAAGATTTATGCATCTGTTAATAAATCCTGCTCTTGTTTGAAGTTTGAAGGCTCTAACTTATTTGCATCTTAGTAAACCTGCTAAATCTGCAGGGGGTTGAATACTACTTGTAGGCATAGTACTTCTCATCTCTCATATCATCCCTGACTCACAACCCTAAACAGCTCTTCAACACTTTCAATTCTCTACTCCGTCCCCCAGCATCTCCTCCCTCCTTTCTCATTTCAGCTGAAGAATGTGCCTCTTTCTTTAAGCAGAAGATAGATAACATCAGACAAAGCTTTGGCCCGCAGCCCCAATGCCCCTCCTCTTGACTTCCCAGCCCTGTTCCAAAGCCAGCTTCTCCACCATGACAGACGATCAGCTCTCCATCCTTCTATCAAGATCGCATCTCACCACTTGCACCCTTGACCCACTCCCATCCCACCTCATCCCTAACCTCGCAAAAGTCTTCATCCCAACCCTAACACAACTCTTCAACCTCTCACTTACAAACGGTGTCTTCCCCTAATCCTTTAAACACGCATCAATCACACCCATCCTCAAAAAACCCACCCTCGACCCATCCTCTGTGTCCAGCTATCTCCCGATATCCCTTCTCCCTTATGCCTCAAAACTACTGGAACAGCATGTCCATCTTGAACTGTCCTCCCACCTCTCCTCCTACTCCCTCTTTGACCGGTTACAATCTGGCTTCTGAACACATCACTCAACTGAAACTGCCCTAACTAAAGTGACCAATGACCTACTAACCGCCAACACCAAGCGACACTACTCTGTCCTCCTCCTCCTGGACCTGTCTTCTGCCTTCGACACTGTGGACCACTCCCTCCTGTTACAGATTCTCTCATCTCTTGGCATCACAGACTTGGCCCTATCCTGGATCTCATCATATTTAACAGACCGGACAATCAGTGTCTCCCTCTCCCACACCACCTCCTCATCTTGCCCCCTGTCTATCGGTGTTCCCCAAGGCTCAGTTCTAGGAACCCTACTCTTCTCCATCTACACCTTCGGCCTGGGACAGCTCATAGAATCCCACGGTTTACAATATCATCTCTATGCTGATGACACGCAGATCTACCTATCTGGACCCGACCTCACTTCCGTGCTGACCAAAATCCCACAATGTCTATTTCATCCTTCTTTTCTGCTCGTTTTCTAAAACAACATGGACAAAACAGAATTCATCATCTTTCCCCCACCTCACTCTACCCCTCCACCTGACCTATCCATCAATGTCAATAGCTGCTCACTTTCCCCGATCCCGCACGCTCGGTGCCTCGGGGTGATCCTTGACTCTACCCTCTCTTTCAAGCCACATATCCAAGCCCTTGCCTCCTCTTGCCGATTCCAACTCAAAAACATTTCCCGGATCCGTGCATTCCTTGACATGAAACCACAAAAACACTAGTACATGCCCTCATCATCTCCCGCCTCGACTACTGCAACCTCCAACTCTCTGGCCTCCCCTCTAGCACTCTGGCACCACTCCAATCCATCCTAAACTCTGCTGCCCGACTAATCCACCTGTCTCCCCGTTACTCCCCAGCCTCTCTCTGCCAGGCCTTTCACTGGCTTCCTATTGCCCAGAGGCTACAGTTCAAAACACTAACAATGACATACAAAGCCATTCTCAATCTGACTACTCCATACATCTGTGACATGGTCTCCCGTTACCTACCTACACGCCACCTTCGATAATCTCATGATCTCCTTCTCTACTCCTCTCTCATCTCTTCCTCCCACAACCGCATCCAAGACTTCTCCCGTGCTTCCCCTATACTCTGGAACTCTCTACCCCAACACATCAGGCTCTCGCCTACCACAGAAACCTTCAAAAGGAAACTGAAGACCCACCTTTTCCAACAAGCCTACAACCTGCAGTGATCCCCAGTATATTGAACCGCCACATGACCAGCTCTACCCTCACCTAGTGTATCCTCACCCATCCCCTGTAGACTGTGAGCCCTCGCGGGCAGGGTCCTCTCTCCTCCTGTACTTGTGTGTGCCTTGTTTTACTCATGTTTATTGTACTTGTCTATATGTGCCCCGTTCACATGTAAAGCGCCATGGAATAAATGGCGCTATAAAAATGAATAGTAAAAGGGTGGTGATTTTAAACTTTTATATTTTTTTTATTTTTTTAAATTTTTAAACACTTTTTTTATTTTGGCATGCTTCAATAGCCTAGAAACATGCACTACTCGATCGCCTCTGCTACATAGAGGTGATGCACAGATCACCTCTATGCAGCAGAATTACAGGCTTGCTGTGAGCGCCGGTCACAGGGTGGCGCTCATACCAATCTGCCATCAACAACCATAGAGGTCTCGAGGAGACCTCTGGTTGTGATGGCAACGCACCGATGACCCCCGATCACATGACGGGGGTCAGCGATGCGCATACTTCCGGACGCGCTGCCGGCAGCTCTTGTTAAATGCCGCTGTCAGTTTGACAGCAGCATTTAACTAGCTAATGGGTGCTGGCGGATCGCGATTCCGCTCGGGCACATGTTGATAACAGCTGACATGTCGCAGCTTTGAGGTGGGCTCACCGCCGGAGCCCACCTCAAAGCGGGGGATACTGCCAGCTGACGTACTATTCCGTCATTTCTTTTTAACCACTTTGCATCTTTGGATAACTGATGCAGTTAAAAGAAGTTCAAGAAGACCACATATGGACAGCAAGTTGTTTTTACATTGCTGTGCTTGTGTTTATTCTTTTGTGCGTTTATTTAGCACTTTTTCAGGCACAATACAGAGTGTAGCCTCCTGAAAAAGAAGGACTTTGCACAAACCCTTAGACTCCAGGCCAATTGCTTAACACCGGTGTTTGCCAACCAGTGGCTCCTCAAATACTGCAAAACCATATCGCCATATTTTGCAAAAGTTAAGACTTGCTGGGAGTTGTAGTTTTAGAGTAGGTATGGAGCTGGTTTGTTCTGTCCACATATAGAAGCACATGCTCGCGCTGGCAAGTTTGAAAGAAGTACTTGGCTGTAATGCCTAGTAATAAGTAATATCTTATTGTACTAAATTTAGGGCAAAATTGGCCAGAAATTGTCAAATTGAGCTTCTAGCATTTGTATAATTCTGTCAGTGAAAAATGACGCCTAATCCATATCTCCCAATTTTCCATTGCCCTTTTCTGAACTCTTAGTACTACAGATGCATGAGTGTTTGCTTGACTTTACCAAGCATCATATTTCATTAAAATATCTCTAAGAGATGGTAACTTGCTTTATTTCACAAACGATTTGTAAAAAATATATATTTCCAAATGAAAAATTTAGTTTGTCCCTTCAAATTATCATTATAAAATGAATAGAAGAATGGATGCAAAATATGTTTGGTGTTTATTTTTGTGTTTCTTGGTCTTCGTTCAATAAATTGAGCTTGTTATCTTTTCATGAGTGGAAATACTTTATCATTTGTATAAAAAAAAAATATTAAAGACATGGATGAAGACATTGTGCGAATGAAAAGCCCCACAACTTCTAGAGTCATATTTCTAGATTACGATGCAGAATAAACCTGGAGAAAGAGGCTTGTGGTGTTACTTTGCTTGTCTAAAGAAGTGTTCAGGTTTCATGTCATTGCCATATACGGTAAATCAATTAAAATTTCTATCCACTTTATGGAAATATTGGGACACTTGCATATTACACCCACAGGAGCTTTTGACATTCCATTCTAAACCCAGGTCAGCTTCCATTTTTCTGAGAAGGCTTTCTCCAATATTTTGAAGTGTATACATTTTTGCCCATTTTTGCCCATTCATCCAGAAGAGCATTTGTGAGGTCAGACATTTGATGTTGGATGAGAGGTCTTATTTCGTAATCTGTTTCAGTTCATCCCAAAGATGTTTGATGCTGTTGAGTTTCGGGGCTCTTTGCTTGCCAGTCAAATTCTTCCACACCAAACTCACCCAGCCATGTTTTTTATCAATCTTGCATTGTGCACTTGGGCCCTGTCATACTAAAATGGAAAAGGCCATGCAGTTGTCCAAAATGACTTGACATGCTGATGTATTAAGATTTCCCTACATTTGAATTAAGGGACCTACACCAACCACTGTAAAAAAAGAAAAAACATATCGCTATCTCTTCACAAAACTTTTATAGCGTTTGCAATTAGGCAGGTAAAATTCTCCTGGTATTTGCCAATCCCCGACTCATCCATCATACTGCCATTGGTTTGCCTGTCCATGGAGTCTTGTAAATAGGAGCCTTACCCTCCGTAGGGATGTTTGTACCCATGGTCAACATGCCCATAACTATAAAAATACAGAAAGTAGAACGGCACTAGAGTAGAACGTCTCCAAGCAGTCAGGACTATTAGCGGACAGCTGTGTATTCAGGCGCCACAATCAGTATAGGAACCGGTGCTCTGCATAAATGTCCAACAAGAAATCCATAAACAGCAGAGAAAAAGAAAATATGCGGCACTCACCTCAGAATAACTGTGAAGATTGTGGTCTTTATTGGAGAAAACTGCAAGTTACATCCATCAGGACATCAGGTATATACGAGGGTGCGGTATAGGAGCACCGCACCCTCGTATATACCTGATGTCCTGATGGATGTAACTTGCAGTTTTCTCCAATAAAGACCACAATCTTCACAGTTATTCTGGGGTGAGTGCCGCATATTTTCTTTTTCTCTGCTGTTTATGCCCATAACTATGGTGATGCTTAGACCCCATTCACTGCACTGATCTTAATTAGTAGAAATCTGCTCCTAAATCTCTGTAAGAATCAGGCTATTTCTTAGATGCTTTCATACAGCCATTATCACCATATTTGAGGCATTTTCCACTTTGAAGGCTTTGGGGCGCCTAGAGGTAGATTCTCAAGCTTTGCCTTGAAAAAACATTCTGGTTCTCTATTTAATTATCTTATGAATTTCATCAAGATGAAAGTAGTTTTTTTTCAGATATCCTTCACTTATTCCTCCAAAGAAGAATAATTTGTCTGCTCCACAAACTGGAACTCCTCAGCTGACAGAATATCAGACTTTCTGCGCTAAAGGTACCGTCTCACAGTGGCACTTTGGTCGCTACGACGGCACGATCCATGACGCTCCAGCATCGCACCATTATCGCTCCAGCGTCGTAGACTGCGGTCACACTTCGCAATGCACAATGCTGGAGCGATAATTTCATGACGTGTTTGCGATGTAGAAGCTGTTGGTTACTATGCGCACATGGTATACAATATCGTGCACACCTTTGTTACACGATGCGATCATGCCGCCACAGCGGGACACTAGACGACGAAAGAAAGTTTCAAACGATCTGCTACGACGTACGATTCTCAGCGGGGTCCCTGATCGCAGTAGCGTTTCAGACACAGCGAGATCGTAAGGATATCGCTGGAACGTCACGGATCGTGCCGTCGTAGCGACCAAAGTGCCACTGTGAGACGGTACCCTAAGTGTGACAAATCTCTTAGAAGGTGATTGACTCCTTCATTTAATCTTGAGTATAATATTTCACTTTGATTACTACATATTGTATGGACAGTTCTGCTGAACTCTCTGGCTGACAGGATATGAGTAAGGCCTCTTTCACACTTCCGTCTTTGAACTCCCGTCGAAATCCGTCGATTTTTGAGAAAACCGGATTCAGCTAATTTTTCTGCTGGATCCTGTTTTTTTCCATAGACTTGTATTAGCGACGGATGGCCTTCCGTTTCATCCGTCATGCACTGGATCCGTCGGAAAATCGCTGTCCATTGGGCGGGGACAACACAGAGGAAGGTTTTTTTCTGCACGTCGGAAAATTGCTCAGCGATGGATCCTGCGCTGCCCGTCGTTGGCTATATTGGAAGCCTATGGATGCAGGATCCGTCACTGACTGTCAAAAGCAGGAATCCAGCCACGGGTTCCGTCTTTTGAAACTGAGCATGCATGAAAGAATTTCCAGTCAGGGAAATTTGCTCTCTCTTTATTATTGATGATGCCTATGCAGCATCAATAGTAACAAGATATAATGTTAAAAATAAAAAATTGCAATATTCTTTACCTTCCTGCATCCCGCACAGCGTTACCAATGCTCGCGATGCTCCAGGCAGCTAGCGTTCCCAATAATGCATTGCGAAATGACCCGATGACTTTGCGGTCTCGTGACACCGCTACGTCATCAGAGGTCATTGCACGCAAGGCATTACTGGGAACGCTAGCTGCGGGGAGCATCGCTAACGCTGTGCGGGACGCCGGAAGGTAAAGAATATTGCGATTTTTTTTTTTTTTTTTTTTTTTTTTTAAACCTGGGTTGTGTTGTGTATGCGTTTTTGCAGCGGAAAACCGCTGCGAAGACACATACACAACAGGTGCACATAACCTCAACGGGTCCGTCAGGAAAACGGACCCAGGGCACCCATTTTTTACAGTCTGCACAGGATCCGTCATTTCAACATTTTGACGGATCCTGTGCAGATTGTAAAAATGGAAGTGTGAATGAAGCCTAATAAACTCATGGCGAGAGGAAAACAAAAGGTTTGGCTTATTAGAAGAAGTAATACTGTGATCACTAGTAAGGGTCTATATAACTGTATGCCAAGGGAAAAGAACCAGTATTGGTTATGCACCAATTGCAGCTCTGCCCACTGACTGACTGCTCCGTAACGCGCACTCTGACTGCTATCAAACTCTGACCATGATACATGGAAGCCTAACCTAGTGAGTGCCTGTAATAAGCACACAATCCAAGTGCACAGTGGGGACAGAGGCTGGATACTGCACCCACTGAAGATGTACTAAGACTGGATGTCAGACTCCTGGTCTATCATCTAGTATTTGTACTCTGCTTGTACAAAGCTGAGTACAAAATTTGTCTGACTACACACATCTAGAAGGTATGCAGAAAGGGATAGGGATGGCACTTCTGAAAGGTGATCGGGCTTCCATCAGCAACAAAAAAAAAATGGTGATGGAGAGCATTTAGGAAATGTTTAAAGGGAGCATGTCATGTCCGATGACACTATTAACCGGAAGGTATGGGGTTAATATAATTATTGATCTAAGGGGGCAAGCATGGTATTTTGGTCATGTGTAAATAGCTACTGTAAGCTGGATGGCGGCATCTTCAAGCATTGTCACGTAGCTTTCACCTTCCACATTTTAGTACAGTGATCAGATCTAGCAGTAAAGTAGCTCAAGATTATTAAAAACAATAGCATCAGACACCTATATTTGTTATTAAAGCACTCTGCCAGATCATATATATATATACCTGTGTAGCTGTGCCGTTAACGTCCTCGCCCTATTCTACAATTCCTGTCTTCTCTATATTCTCCCATCACTCAGTGTGCAGAAAGAGGAGTAATCCAAACCATGAAAGGACACTACAAGGAGAAGTGACAACAGCAACAAGGGATTGACCTTTATCTGCCCTTCACTGCCAAGAATGTCAATAATAACAACTCCCTTCTTTGCCCTAGACCACTAGGGATCCTGACATTAACCCCTTCTCTGACCTAGCCCTAAAGGATATTTGCATAGACTTATTGACTACACTACAGTAGTTATGGCTAGGGACTTGGCACTAAATACAGCAATATTTATGTGCTGCTCTTTACCCAATTCTCGAAGTGATCTACTCATGAGCTACAATAGCTTAGAGGGAACATTGTTGTAATTACCATTTCTGTCAATGTATCACACCTATGTTAGTATTTTATCAAATTATTTACGGATAACGTAAAAATACCAATTTTGTAGCTCTACAGCAGGGATGCACAACATGCAGCCCGTTGGCCACATATATATATGCTTTTCTGTGTCTGGCTCCTTACATGTATATTCCTTGCCAGAAGGAAAATGTGTTGTGTAGTGTAGAGCAAGGAAGGATAAGTACGCTGTGTCCCTCTCTGTAATCCTCAAATAGCAAATTTGTAGCACTCCAGAAAGGAGTAGATGACACAGAGAGGTGCCTATACATCAATAGAGCGCTCTTCAAGGTAGGTTTATGGGAGGAGTGAAACTTATTTTCTCTATCACTTCATTGGGGGACACAGGAAACCATGGGGTGTATGCTGCTGCCTCTAGGAGGCTGACACTACAAATAAGTTAGCTCCTCCTCTGCAGTGTACACCCCACCAACCGGGGCCAAGCTGGTCAGTTTTAGCTTAGTGTCAGTAGGAGGTAGACACGGGTCTTTCACTAAACCCATTTCTACCTTGGTTTTCGTCATTCTCCAGTAATGTCTCTTGATTTTCTCCTTTACCTCTGGATAGGTACAGTGTGAACAGTCACAACTGTACTCCCACGTAGAGACTGAGTACGGTGTGTACTGCCACCCTGTATCCTTATATGTCTAGTTTGGCAGGACCCCAACCCCTAACACTTGAAGCATGTTTAGGTGATCCTTATATGGTCCTGACCTGATGGTTTTAGGAGGCACGGTTGCATCTTCTGGAAAGGTACATCTCCTTTCTCCACAGGTTTTCCAGAAGTGATAGAAGAGCAGACTCTAGTAAAGAGGAAGATAGAAAATAAGTTTAGAATAAGATAAAGAAATTACCACAAAAGTAAATAGTAAATGTGGAGAATAGTAGTAAGGAAAAGATCTCTCTATCTCAAAAGATCCTCTTTTATTCTTAACCTCTCTGCGTAGACCTATTTTGTTTTATATGGGGCCTGTTTCCCTTTTATTTTCTGCCTTACAGGTAACTTCTGGGCCTCCGCGCTATCATTCCCTGCTCTGAGGTCGCTGTTTCTAAATTTAGGCCTCGACTTCAGCGCGGCCTACTCCTGGTATTTTAGCTCCTCCCCTTCATCTCAGTGGGCTTCTCCCCTGCCCATCATGGGTACGCCCCCTTTACTCTCATCAGCAGGTGACTCTGCCTACTTCACCTTGGCAGCTTCGGCGGGCTTTCTCCCGCCACCACTGGCATGCCTCCTTTTCTGTCTCCAACACTTAACTCCACCTCCCGGCAGTTTCGGGTGGGTTTCTTGTCCTGACGGTCGCAGTCACGCTCCCTCATCTTAGTTCTGGCGGTGAGCCCCGACCCCAGCAGCCTCATCGAGTCAGCCTTTTCGGGTAACTGCCCCTTCCCGCTCTTCAGTGGCGCATATTCTACGCACACTTTTTCCTTAGTGGCCCCTCCTCTTCCTCCCTATGGTCGCCATTTTCCGGCATCTGGTCCCGGAAGATGGCACCTTTTCTGCATGGAACTTATCTCCTGCAATCGCTCTATTCGGACCTCCTGGAAGTAGGCTTCAGAACCTGCATCTTCATGTGAGTATCTCTGCTCTGCAGACTGTCCCTCTCTTCAGCATATATCTTTCTGTCCCCTGACCTTCTGGCATTAGTAGGTCTGCTGTTTATCATGCCTTAATCGGTGGGAGTGCACTCTCACCCCCTACTCCCTTTTCCCTGCTCTTGTCAGGCACCTTCTGGGTTCTTCAATGTAAATGAGAGATCCCTTCTGGTCAGTACTCTCCCCTCTGTCAGGACTGCAGCAGTTCCCCCGTGCCCGCCACACAGGAGTCTACCTACTGCTCCCAGTGTGGGTTTTTCTTCCCAGTCACATTCTGCGGCAGACCTTTTAAGGTGTCGCTGACCTTAGTGGCCATTATTGACAGATGGCCTGTCCTTTCAGTAGTCACCAGCGAATCGCAGGATTCACTAACAATGCCTTGCAGTAGAGGCTGAAAGAGTTCTTGGCAGGAGCATAGTTCAAGGTCTTCCTCCTGTACTTCTCCTTGTCTCTTCCAGCAGACATCTCTCTCAACCTCCGGAGTCAGCCGTAGCAGGTTTAGATGTCATGTCTGAGGCTTACTTGGGCCCAGATTCTGAAGGGGCCTGTAATATGAGAGACATGGTTCAGAACCTTATTGTGGCCATCAACAAGGCATTTTTCTTTAATGATGCTACTACGGAACCCACAAAACACACGGTTTTGTTTAGATGATCGACACCAGCACCTATGGTCTCTGCCCCTCATAGGGATCTTGAGGAGGTTCCTTCCAGTGGCACGCCCCCCCTCCTCCCTCAGTGGCGTAGAAGCTCTTAGCCTTTTTTGATATGCAGATCTGCCTCTCCCTCCCTATGATCACTATCTGCTGGCACCTGGACATGGAATGTGGCGCTTTTTCTCCAGGCAACTCAGGTGCTCCTCCAGCATCTCCACACAGCCCCACTCCTGATGCCAGCATTTCACTGCTCTAGGCAGAGAGGTGGGCTGCTCCTACCCCTTCACTAGCGCAGTGTTTGGGACCGACTTCCTGCTGGGAAAAGACTATATCCTCCAGCAGTGTCTGCTGTGGCTTAGTTAAAAAAAAATACCACAAATCGCTTGCTCAAAGTTTTGAACCCAGGAGACAGAGAGGAAAGTTTAGTCTCCCTCTCATCCCAAGCTGACTGTTCTGCCTTCAGGTGAGATGACAGGACAGGCTTCAGAACAGTCTTTGTGGTGCTACTTACTACACAGCTGGACGGGAGATTGTTATTCTGCCTAATGCCATCAGGTATTCCGACCTAGGCTGCTGCTCTGAATTGGCTATATCCCATACCCTTTCTCCAGGGTTTTTTTCCATGGTGCATCAATCACAGCATACTGAGAGCTGATTGCAGCACACCTACCAGGCACAGTACGGTAGATTGATGCGGCCATCTTTCCAGTGCATTAGATGTGTCTTGGGTTGACTGCTGCAGTGTTACTGGTGTTCATTACCAGATTCAGGTGAGTCAGAAGCACTCTCCTTCATGTTCCTCATGTTCGATTGCAGCAGTACTCTATCCACTATCCAGGATTTAGATGCAGCACCTACCAGATACGTTTAGTCGATATCTGCCATCTTTCCAGTGATTCTGAGGTGCCCAGGGTTGTTGGCTGCATCGGTCCTGGTCTTTTGTCCCATAGTCAAGTGAGTCAGAAGCACTCTCTGTCATGTACCTCAGGGGTTTTGGCAGTACCTGCCTATGCTCTCTTCTATTCACCACTCATTAAATCAGAGGTGTTTGGCATTCATCTCTTCCAGCTGCAGCAGCGGTACTAGTCTGTGAGTAGTCTGTAGTCATGTGAGTCAGGCGCAGGCAGTGTAAGTGGCTAGTCAACTTTCAGGTACGTCAGACACGCAGGTGTCAAGTACCGGATGTCATCTGTCAGCCATGCACTGTGCCCTATTTGCATTGGCTCCCCAGATGTTTTTTTCACCTTTTGGTTATTCGGGCCTACTGTTAACTATCCAGTAGGTCGCTTTACAGCGCTGTCCTCAGGCTGTCTTCACTATCCAGTGAATTACACCTATCATAGTTGATTTACCATTTGCAGTTTATATGTTCTGGCTAATTCTTACTGAGTCAGATCCTATATATACCATGATTCTCTTGACTGTTCACTGTACGATCCTAAAGGCCTTTGAATTATCTCAATACCCGAGCGCTCCATCTGTTTGTCAGTACTGACCTCTTTTTTACTTACAGACACAGAATAGAACCTTAAACACAAGAATCTATCAACTCCGTGATTTGATTTCCGAATGTTGCAGGAACAAGTTCCCCCCCCCCTGATAGGAATTGGATCTTACTCTGCACAAGCATTGACTAGTGTATGAAGGCTACTCCAGGTTTCTTCCTTCGGCAAGAATCGTATCCTTAGTATGTTCACATTTACTTTTTTTCCGTTATCTGCGGTTGTGTTGTGACTCATACTTGGGTAAGCGGAGTCACCACACGAGAATCCTCACTGCATCCCTGGTAGTCCAGGATTGACAAGGTCACCCAGGAAGTCATAAGAATTGTCCCTTTCGTCAGTCACGTTTTCTTCTGGATGCTATTTGCTCCTTCCCATGACCATCCTTTTATGGATTGGCCTGGTCTCCTCCCACGTGTGCCGTGGCATACTTCAGTTCTTCTATTTGCTCTCTGTTCAGAGTAGGGTGGTATCCATCTCTCTATCGGGTTTCACTGCTCATTACTATTGTGCCTTCCCAATGCCATCTAGACAAATATTTCCATAGTTCCTTATGACCTTTCTCATCCCAGTACACTTGAGTTTAGCTTCCTGATTGATCCGAGTCTGCGGAGTCGTCCACAGCAGTCTACGTTCTACCTACGTAGAGAGGGAAGGGGTTGGCTCTTCAGACGGTTCTTGGTTTTTCTGAGCCGCTTGTTGATAAAACAGAACCCACGTCGCTCTGAAGAGCTCCCGAGTACTACACGAGGTTTCTTTCAGTACGTCAGTGTTTTGCTCTACAGTAGGTTCACAATAGCCTACTTTCAAGTTTTTTTTTCTTGTTATATCAATTTTTATGTCCCTGTCCTTTTTTATGGCCTGCTAGTGAAATGTGAAATCCAAACTCTGTTTCCTCTTGTCAAGGCGATCTTTGCAGGGAATCCTGCCTTTACAGTGGGGAAAAAAAGTATTTAGTCAGCCACCAATTGTGCAAGTTCTCCCACTTAAAAAGATGAGAGAGGCCTGTAATTGACATCATAGGTAGGCCACAACTATGAGAGTCAAAATTGAAAAAACAAATCCAGAAAATCACCTTGTCTGATTTGGCAAGATTTTTTTTCGCAAATTATGATGGAAAATAAGTATTTGTTCACCTAAAAACATGCAAGATTTCTGGCTCTCACAGACCTGTAACTTCTTCTTGAAGAGGCTTCTCTGTCCTCCACTCATTACCTGTAGTAATGGCACCTGTTTGAACTTATCAGTATAAAAGACACCTGTCCACAACCTCAAACAGTCACACTCCAAACTCCACTATGGTGAAGACCAAAGAGCTGTCGAAGGACACCAGAATCAAAATTGTAGCCCTGCACCAGGCTGGGAAGACTGAATCTGCAATAGGCAGCAGCTTGGTGTGATGAAATCAACTGTGGGAGCAATAATAAGAAAATGGAAGACATACAAGAGCACTGATAATCTCCCTCAATCTGGGGCTTCACGCAAGATCTCACCCTGTGGGGTCAAAATGATCACAAGAACGGTGAGCAAAAATCCCAGAGCGACACAGGGGGACCTAGTGAATGACCTGCATAGAGCTGGGACCACCGTAACAAAGGCTACCATCAGCAACACACTATGCCACCAGGGACTCGGATCCTGCAGTGCCAGACGTGTCCCCCTGCTTGAGCCAGTACATGTCCAGGCCCGTCTGAAGTTTGCTAGAGAGCATTTGGATTATCCAGAAGAGTATTGGGAACATATCATATGGTCTGATGAAACCAAAGTAGAACTGTTTGGTAGAAACAAAACTCACTGTGTTTGGAGGAGATACCAAGCGTCCTGCACGTTGTTGGGCTGTGAGCACAACCCCCATCTGTGGACGTCGGGCACTCAGACCATCCTCATGGAGTCGGTTTCTAACCATTTGTGCAGACAAATGCACATTTGTGGCCTGCTGGAGGTAATTTTGCAGGGCTCCGGCAGTGCTCCTCATGTTCCTCCTTGCACAAAGGCTGAGGTAGCGGTCCTGCTGCTGGGTTGTTGCCCTCCTACGGCCCCCTCCAAGTCTCCTGGTGTACAGGCCTGTATCCTGGTAGCACCTCCAGCCTCTGGACACTACGCTGACAGACACAGCAAACCTTCTTGCCACAGCTCGCATTGATGTGCCATCCTGGATGAGCTGCACTACCTGAGCCACTTGTATGGGTTGTAGAGTCCATCTCATGCTACCATGAGTGTGAAAGCACAACCAACATTCAAAAGTGACCAAAACATCAGTCAGAAAGCATTGGTACTGAGAAGTGGTCTGTGGTCCCCACCCGCAGAACCACTCCTTTTATTGAGTGTGTCTTGATAATTCCCAATAATTTCCATCTGTTGTCTATTCCATTTGCACAACAGCATGTGAAATTGATTGTTAAACAGTGTTGCTTCCTAAGGACAGTTTGTTTTCACAGAAGTTTGATTTACTTGGAGTTATATTCTGTTGTTTAAGTGTTCCCTTTTTTTTTTAGCAGTGTGTGTGTGTGTGTGTATATATATATATATGTATATATATATATACATACATATACATATACATACACATCTCATGCTAATTATTTTTCACTGTGGCTTTTGAGTCCTTGCACCCTTTGTTGGCCTTACACATTCTTCAATGTCCATTAACTAATTGTGTCTTTCTTTACTGATCTTTATTTATCTTGAAAGCATTCATGGGAAATGAGGAGGCTCATGTTAATCCCTGAAGATGATATATTGTATGGCTCGGCTTCTGAGGATCCGATTTTTCATGGGGCAGACACTCGCTAGATATGCTGCCTCCTTGTTTATAGACCTTCCTGTGAACATGGTAACAAGGATTACACACTGTTCCTTCAATCTTCTTTATATACTGCAACAGGTGTTGAAGAGAGGTCACAGCTTCCCTTCCAGGGACGGTGACCTAGCAGCCTGTTAAATGCAAGTGGACTCATTTAAGAATGTTTATCTCTAATAAACAAGTAGAGAGGTTATATAGTTTGTGTACTTGTTTATGTATTTGCTAATACACTCAACATGTCACTCAAAGCCAGCCCATACACCTTACCATCTAATGGAAGGAGACACACAAGAAAAAAATAAGGACCGCTATTCTTGGGAAATACAGCGATGAGCAAAGAGAACAGGTCAAAAATGGTCAAGTGGTCAGTTTTTACTTCATTCCTGCTGCTACCATGAATATTTTTTTAATCTACCATATGATTCCAGAGATATAGACCTTTTTATAGAGTGCTACTTTTTATTGTCTTTACAACAGGGCGTGACTTATAGGGTAATAATGCAGAGCAGTCAAAATGCACACCCCCAGATTAATCGATTAGTGCCCCACTTGGTACAACCCAAGAAAATTAGCGCCAAAATAACCCCCATATCTCTACTCTATTTCTATGGAAATAATTTTTTTTAAAATGTAATATTTAGGAGAGCAGCAGGAATAAAATAAGAGCAAAAACTGATCTCTTTTGCTCTATTGACAGCTCCTCTTCAACTACTTTTGAACCGCCCATAGATGAAAAACATCCAGGCTGTTTGTGTTGTACTGTGTAGTGATGCTCCAAAACGTACCTGCATAGTAGAAAGGCTGCACATGCAGCTGTGGGAGGAGGCATCCAGTTGTCAGACCCCACCTGACTGCCTAGATAGAAGGCAGGGATGGTTTGTTGCCATCTGTGCCTTCAAGCACAGTGTATGCAGTAAAGGTACCTTCACACATAACGATATCGTTGTTTTTTGTGATGTAGCAACGATATCGTTAAGGAAATCGTTCTGTGTGACAGCGACCAACGATCAGGCCCCTGCTGGGAGATCGTTGGTCGCTGAACAAAGTCCAGAACTTTATTTCGTCGCTGGATCTCCCGTGGACATCGCTGGATCGGCGTGTGTGACACCGATCCAGCGATGTCTTCACTGGTAACCAGGGTAAATATCGGGTAACTAAGCACAGGGCCGCGCTTAGTAACCCGATGTTTACCCTGGTTACCAGCGTAAAAGTAAAAAAAAAAAAAAACACTACATACTTACCTACCGCTGTCTGTCCCCGGCGCTGTGCTCTGCACTCCTCCTGTACTGGCTGTGAGCGTCGGTCAGCCGGAAAGCAGAGCGGTGACGTCACCGCTCTGCTTTCCGGCCGCTGTGCTCACAGCCAGTACAGGAGGAGTGCAGAGAAGCTGAGCGCCGGGGACAGACAGCGGTAAGTATGTAGTGTTTGTTTTTTTTACTTTTAGGATGGTAACCAGGGTAAACATCGGGTTACTAAGCGCGGCCCTGCGCTTAGTTACCCGATGTTTACCCTGGTTACCGGCATCGTTGGTCGCTGGAGAGCTGTCTGTGTGACAGCTCTCCAGCGACCAAACAGCGACGCTGCAGCGATCCGGATCATTGTCGGTATCGCTGCAGCGTCGCTTAATGTGAAGGGGCCTTAATAGGATTTGGGTGCAGTGATTATTTGATTGCTGGATCTAGAGAGTAAACACAAGCTGCTGACTTCTAGGAGTCACAATCTGCTCTTCTAAGCAACCAGGAGGCTGCAATTCCACTTTAACTAGAGCTAATAAACAGTGGGTACAGAAAGTATTCAGACCCCTTAAAAATTTTTCACTCTTTGCTTCATTGCAGCCATTTGGTAAATTCAAAAAAAATTCATTTTTTTCACATTAATGTACACTCTGAACCCCATCTTGACTGAAAAAATGTAATTTTTGGAAAATTGTTAAATAACTGAAATATCACATGGTCATAAGTATTCAGACCCTTTGCTCAGTATTGATTAGAAGCACCCTTTTGAGCTAGTACAGCCATTCATCTTCTTGGGAATGATGCAACAAGTTTTTCACATCTGGATTTTGGGATCATCTGCCATTCTTCCGTACAGATTCTCTCCAGTTCTGTCAGGTTGGATGGTGAAAGTTGGTGGACAGCCATTTTCAGGTCTCTCCAGAGATGCTCAATTGGGTTTAGGTCAGGGCTCTGGCTGGGCCAGTTAAGAATGGTCACAGAGTTGTTCTGATGACACTCTTAGGTTTATTGTCTTGTTGAACGGTGAACCTTCAACCAAGTCTGAGGTCCAAAACACTCTGGAAGAGGTTTTCATCAAGGATATCTCTGTACTTAGCCGCATTCATGTTTCCTTCAATGACAACCAGTCGTTCTGTCCCTGCAGCTAAGAAACACCACCTTAGCATGATGCTGTCACCACCATGTTTCACTGTTGGGATTATATTGGGCAGGTGATGAGCAGTGCCTGGTTTTCTCCACACATACCGCTTAGAATTATCACCAAAATCTTTGTCTCATCAGACCGTAGTCTGGGAGTCCTTCATGTTTATTTTAGCAAACTCTATGCCAGCTTTCATATGTCTTGCACTGAGGAGAGGCTTCGTTGGGCCACTGTGCCATAAAGGTCCGACTGGTGGAGGGTTGCAGTAATAGTTGACTTTGTAGAACATTCTCCCATCTCCCTACTGCATCTCTGGAGCTCAGCCACAGTGATCTTGGGGTTCTTTTTTACCTCTCTCACCAAGGATTTTCTCCCACGCTTGATCAGATTGGCTGGACGGCCAGTTCTAGGAAGATTTCTTGTGGTCCCAAACTTCTTCCATTTAAGGATTCTGAAGGCCACTGTGCTCTTAGGAAGCTTGAGTACTGCAGAAATTCTGTTGTATCCTTGGCCAGTTCCTTTGACCTCATGATTCTCATTTGGTCTGACATGCACTGTGAGGTCTTATATAGACAGGTGTGTGCCTTTCCAAATCAAGTCCTCTCAGTTTAATTAAACACAGCCTGACTCCAGTGAAGGAGTAGAACCATGTCAAGGAGGATCACAAGGAAATGGACAGCATGTGACTTAAATACGAGTGTCCGAGCAAAGGGTCTGAATACTTATGACCATGTGATATTTCAGTTTTACTTTTTTTATTAAATTTGCAAAAATGTCTACATTTCTTTTTTTAGTCAAGATGGGGTGCAGAGTGTACATTAATGTGAAAAAATGAACTTTTTTGAATTTACCCTATAGCTGCAATGAAACAGAGTGAAAAATTTAAATGAATACTTTTCGTACCCACTGTACATACCAGCCTAAGTTACAGGGAAAATCAGGAACAAAAATGTTTTATATTAAAGTGCCCCTCAAATGTCTTTTTTGACCTTATGGGAGCAATATATGTGAAACAAATGAAAAAATAAATAAAAATCAGATAAAAAAATATAATATAAAAGCTACTGCCAAGCCACCAACACCTTTACTAGCCCCACTCCTATCAGAAAATGATGTCCAATATATAAAAATAATAGTTACGGAAAGGGGAAAAAAAATTTAAAAGCATTTTGGTGGTCCGAAAAAAATGTGAAAAATAGATATGTATTTCCTTTATTTTAACGATATACGGTATGCAAAAAAAAAAAAAAAGTTTGACAATGACAGAACAATGTAGGCCAAAAGAAAATATACAAAATTGATGTCAATGTATCACAAAAAAAGATTTAAAAAATGTTTGGATATCCACAGGAGAAAAAAATGTACAGCTCTTTAAATTGCATGTATGAAAAAAAAATGTACCTGGTTAAGCATGTGGGTAAATGGCCTGGTCTTTGGCTTGCTAAACAAGGAATACTTGTTTATTTTCTGTATACATGGGATGATGAAAGGATTATTGTCTAAAGCCAGGCTGGATTTCTTCCAGCTCATTTCTTTGGTTTTTTCGTACTTTGTTCATCATACAGGGACGTGACTTCCCCTTTTTGGGCTGTGTATGTTGTCTATATAGATTTCAAAACAGTCTGGTTTGGGTCCTGCTCTGCCCCCATCTATTTTGAGGGTTAGGGTCTATCCTGATTGGGTACACCTTGTCACGGTAGGGTTGCTTTTATGCTCTTTTGATCAAAATAATCTAAGCTAAATGACCTGTGTTATTTACATGTACTATTACTGCTTCTATATTACCTTCAGGGTATGTGCATATTTTTATTATCCTAGGCTCTGTCTATTAAACGGCCACAGTGTGCATGTGCACCTACACATTGCACTTATACCAACATCTGTTCTGGCACTTTTCTTTGGTTTTGCTTTAGTACCATGTCATTTGTACATACAAGGGTGTGACTCCCCCTTTTGGGGCTGTGCATCTGGTCTATATAGCTTTCCCAGGCAGGTGCAAAACCGTCAAGTCGGGGTCCTACTCTACCCCATCTATTTTCCGGTCAAGTGTCACATTGGGTACACCTTGTTGCGGCAGGATGACTTTTATGCTCTTTTGGTCAAAATAATGTCAACCAAGTACCCTATGTTATTTACATTCACTATTACTATTTATTTTTGTATTTACTTACTGCAGGGCATTTTTCTTATTTTGTTTTCATCTTAGGTTCAGACTACCTTTAAGAAAACCTACTTATTTGGAGGACACTTTGTTTTAACACTAATTTTGTAGGAGTTAATCGTATCTATCAAAAGAATTTCTGACTCCTGGCAAAACACAATTTTCACTCGGAATTTCTAGTCTGATTTTGCAAATACACCTTTGTTCGGTTCCCCCCTATGAAAAACGAAGGGGAAAGGGTACATAGATCCAGCTGCAAATGGATATGGTAAAATTAAAAAAGTGGACGAGAGGTGGCAAGTGGAGAAAATTGATATGAGAAAGGATTTAGGTATACTAGGAGACAGTGAGCTAAATAACAGTACTTAGTATCAGATCGCTCATTCATTTACTCTCACCTATGTGCTGCATACAACTTGGAGAAGATACACATGACGGAAATAGATATATTACTGTATAGAGGGACTATGTGGAGGTAAAATTAGTTTTCTAATTCTAATTATCATACATTTTGAAATATATTGAAATAGAAGCATTATTATTAATATTTTATAATAGTATAAAATAAATATTATCATTGAAATTTAGAAATATATTGACAATGAGAGCTTTTAGGGACAATGGTATTAATGTGTTCATCCGATACAGGATTGTTCACTGCTGTTTAAACTTCAAATTTCCTAACAGAAGCAGATTATGTGGACCTGAATGTGAAGAATATTATGCAAATGCTTGGAAGAAGAGGCTTATCATGTATGTCATTCATTTGCTTATATACAGAATCGGCCTTCTCTCCTTGGGGCATATACCCAGTGGGAAATTTAAAGTTTAAGTAGTAGTTAGTGATATTGCAAAATTGAAGGTACTTAAGGCCATGAAATCTTTCCCAGCAGCTAGCTCATTTAGATCTCCGTGTTCTAAAGGTCATTGATTTATAAATGTGGTAGGACCACTGTAAAAACTATTTCTTATATGTCATGAGAAATTAAAATCAAATTAAACCTAAAACACTCTGCACCTGCATGGATAATGGGGTGGTCCACAGAATGGCCTAATGAGTGGACATACTGTGGCATGTAAAAGTTTGAGCACCCCTGGTCAAAATTACTATTATTGTGAAGAGTTAAAAAAGTTGAAGATTAAATGATCTCTAAAAAGCCTGAAGTTAAAGATGACACATTTCCTTTGTATCTTAGGGGAAAAAATTATACAGTGGGGCAAAAAAGTATTTAGTCAGTCAGCAATAGTGCAAGTTCCACCACTTAAAAAGATGAGAGGTGTCTGTAATTTACATCATAGGTAGACCTCAACTATGGGAGACAAACTGAGAAAAAAAAATCCAGAAAATCACATTGTCTGTTTTTTTATCATTTTTTTTGCATATTATGGTGGAAAATAAGTATTTGGTCAGAAACAAACAATCAAGATTTTTGGCTCTCACAGACCTGTAACTTCTTCTTTAAGAGTCTCCTCTTTCCTCCACTCATTACCTGTAGTAATGGCACCTGTTTAAACTTGTTATCAGTATAAAAAGACACCTGTGCACACCCTCAAACAGTCTGACTCCAAACTCCACTATGGTGAAGACCAAAGAGCTGTCAAAGGACACCAGAAACAAAATTGTAGCCCTGCACCAGGCTGGGAAGACTGAATCTGCAATAGCCAACCAGCTTGGAGTGAAGAAATCAACAGTGGGAGCAATAATTAGAAAATGGAAGACATACAAGACCACTGATAATCTCCCTCGATCTGGGGCTCCATGCAAAATCCCACCCCGTGGGGTCAGAATGATCACAAGAACGGTGAGCAAAAATCCCAGAACCACGCGGGGGGACCTAGTGAATGAACTGCAGAGAGCTGGGACCAATGTAACAAGGCCTACCATAAGTAACACACTACACCATCATGGACTCAGATCCTGCAGTGCCAGACTTGTCCCACTGCTTAAGCCAGTACATGTCCGGGCCCGTCTGAAGTTTGCTAGAAAGCATTTGGATGATCCAGAGGAGTTTTGGGAGAATGTCCTATGGTCTGATGAAACCAAACTGGAACTGTTTGGTAGAAACACAACTTATCGTGTTTGGAGGAAAAAGAATACTGAGTTGCATCCATCAAACACCATACCTACTGTAAAGCATGGTGGTGGAAACATCATGCTTTGGGGCTGTTTCTCTGCAAAGG
This sequence comes from Ranitomeya imitator, assembly GCF_032444005.1. Classification (NCBI taxonomy): domain Eukaryota; kingdom Metazoa; phylum Chordata; class Amphibia; order Anura; family Dendrobatidae; genus Ranitomeya; species Ranitomeya imitator. Next base: position 321,581,201 of record NC_091286.1, on the reverse strand, counting down.
GGCCAGGACGACTGATCCGGGTACATGAAAGAATGAATGGGGCCATGTATCGTGAGATTTTGAATGCAAACCTCCTTCCATCAGCAAGGGCATTGAAGATGAAGCATGGCTGGGTCTTTCAACATGACAATGATCCAAAGCACACCGCCAGGGCAATGAAGGAGTGGCTTCGTAAGAAGCATTTCAAGGTCCTGGAGTGGCCTAGCCAGTCTCCAGATCTCAACCCTATAGAAAACCTTTGGAGGGAGTTGAAAGTCCGTGTTGCCAAGCGAAAAGCCAAAAACATCACTGCTCTAGAGGAGATCTGCATGGAGGAATGGGCCAACATACCAACAACAGTGTGTGGCAACCTTGTGAAGACTTACAGAAAACGTTTTACCTCTGTCATTGCCAACAAAGGATATATTATAAAGTATTGAGATGAAATTTTGTTTCTGACCAAATACTTATTTTCCACCATAATATGCAAATAAAATGTTAAAAAAACAGACAATATGATTTTCTGGATTTTTTTTTCTCAGTTTGTCTCCCATAGTTGAGGTCTACCTATGATGTAAATTACAGACGCCTCTCATCTTTTTAAGTGGTGGAACTTGCACTATTGCTGACTGACTAAATACTTTTTTGCCCCACTGTATATATAATATACCGTATTTTTTGGACTCTAAGATGCATCGGACCATAAGACACACCTAGGTTTTAAAGGAGGAAATTAGGAAAAAGGAAGCAAAAAAATGTGGTAAATTCTGTACTTAATATCCCCTATCCTGGTAAATATGGTCCCCTCATCCCCATCCTGATACACATGACCCCTCCTTCCTTTCCTGGTATGCATGGCTCCCTCATCCTTATCCTGGTAAGTGACCCTCATCAGTAGCGCAGTGTCAGCTGGAACCTTCCTGCTGCTGCCGGTGGTCACGTGTGCCGATACTTCAGAGATATGAACAATCTGAATATTCATTTCTCTTAGGTATCGGCACACCTGACAACTGATAGCAGCAGGAAGCCGGTGGCTGACACGGTGCGCTAGTGAAGAGAAACGAGTACTCCCTGCTCTCTGCGATGAACAGTCCCAGTGAGTATTCCGGCAACTGTGCTCTGCTTGTGAGCAGCGCATGATGTCCCTGCCATGTGCTGCTTACAAGCATAAAGCAGCTGCTGGCAACGGAGCAGGACGCCACGAGGGAGTGGAGTAAGGTAAGTGTAATTTTTTTTTCTTCTCTTTTCTGATGGGCACATGCATACTAGGACCGTGATGAGGCCAGTCATACCAGAAAAAGGATGGGACCATGCATACCAGGACACGGATGGGGCCAATCGTACCAGGATAAGGATGGGGCCATGCATACCAGGACTGGGATGGAGCCAATCATACCAGGATAAGGATAGGACCAATCATACCAGGATGCCAGAAAGAAATTAATATCCATTGCTCTGTGCCCATGGGCGTGGAATATAGTGAATATTCATCTCTCTTGAGCAGCAGGCACAGGAGGTAGCCACAGCCACCGGCTCCTGCCTCTGTGACCCGCTGCTCCAGAGAAACCACTCCCCCACTATAAGAAGCACCCCTCATTTTCTTCTACATTTTGGGAGGAAAAAAGTGTGTCTTATAGTTCGAAAAATACGGTATATCTACAGTACAGACCAAAAGTTTGGACACACCTTCTCATTTAAAGATTTTTCTGTATTTTCATGACTATGAAAATTGTATATTCACACTGAAGGCATCAAAACTATGAATTAACACATGTGGAATTATGTACTTAACAGAAAAGTGTGAAACAACTGAAAATATGTAATTTATTCTAGGTTCTTCAAAGTAGCCACCTTTTTGCTTTGATGACTGCTTTGCACACTCTTGGCATTCTCGTGATGAGCTTCAAGAGATAGTTACCGGAAATGGTCTTCCAACAATTTTGAAGGAGTTCCCAGAGATGCTTAGCACTTGTTGGCCCTTTTGCCTTCACTCTGCGGTCCAGCTCACCCCAAACCATCTCAATTGGGTTCAGGTCTGGTGACTGTGGTGACCAGGTCATCTGGCGTAGCACCCCATCACTCTTCTTCTTGGTCAAATAGCCCTTACACAGCCTGGAGGTGTGTTTGGGGTCAATGTCCTGTTGAAAAATAAATGATGGTCCAACTAAACTCAAAAAGGATGGAATAGCATGACGCTGCAAGATGCTGTGGTAGCCATGCTGGTTCAGTATGCCTTCAATTTTGAATAAATCCCTAACAGTGTCACAAGCAAAGCACCTGCAGACCATCACACCTCCTCCTCCATGCTTCACGGTGGGAACCAGGCATGTAGAGTTCATCCGTTCACCTTTTCTGCGTCACACAAAGACACTGTGGTTGGAATCAAAGATCTCAAATTTGGACTTATCAAAGCACAGATTTCCACTGGTCTAATGTGCATTCCTTGTGTTCTTTAGCCCAAACAAGTCTCTTCTACTTGTTGCCTGTCCTTAGCAGTGGTTTCCTAGCAGCTATTTTACCATGAAGGCCTGCTGCACAAAGTCTCCTCTTAACAGTTGTTGTAGAAATGTGTCTGCTGCTAGAACTCTGTGTGGCATTGACCTGGTCTCTAATCTGAGCTGCTGTTAACCTGTGATTTCTGAGGCTGGTGACTCGGATAAATTTATCCTCCGAAGCAGAGGTGCCTCTTGGTCTTCCTTTAGTGAGGCGGTCCTCATGTGAGCCAGTTTTGTTTGTAGCGCTTGATGGTTTTTGCAACTGCACTTGGGGACACTTTCAAAGTTTTCCCAATTTTTCGGACTGACTGACCTTAATTTCTTAACGTATTGATGGCCACTCGTTTTTCTTAGCTGCTTTTTTCTTGCCATAATATAAATTCTAACAGTCTATTCAGAAGGACTATCAGCTGTATATCCACCAGACTACTGCACAACACAACTGATGGTCCCAACTCCATTTATAAGGCAAGAAATACCACTAATTAAACCTGATGAGGCACAATTGTGAAGTGAAAACCATTTCCAGTGACTACCTCTTGAAGCTCATCAAGAGAATTCCAAGAGTGCGCAAAGCAGTCATCAAAGCAAAAGGTGGCTACTTTGAAGAACCTAGAATATAAGACATACCTGTAAGTTCAGTTATTTCACACATTTTTGTTAAGTATATAATTCCACATCTGTTAATTCATAATTTTGATGCCTTCGGTGTGAATTTACAATTTTCATAGTCATGAAAATACAGAAAAATCTTTAAATGAGAAGGTGTGTCCAAACTTTTGGTCTGTACTGTATATTTTTAGGTTACAATATGTGGATATACTGCAAAAGTTATGAACAATGATATCTGGGTAGCAAACTCTAAAGAGATAAGTCTTCAAGAATGTCAAGAGTAGAAGGAGAGACAAAAAAAAAAAGAATGACTTACAGTGTAGACCTCTCCGGTAAGTCACTGCTTGCAAATTTTTATGTGACCTTTGACTATGACTGATCAGTACGGTAGTTACTGTGCTTTCTGGGAGCAACCATGGTTGAAGATATTCTTGTTTCTGAATTAAAAACTCCAAGCACGTCTTTACTATTGCTCAGGTTATACTGGGATATGTAGATGCGCATGGTATAAATTTATTTAGCTGGTCGATGCCAAACATGAGTTCAGGGCCCATTCAGATGTTTTTCACAGGCCGCTATATACAATGTTCTCCCTTTTTGTTTATTGCATCATTCTTTATTACATACAGTGTTTCCCTTGCTATTTATTGCATCATTCTTTATTACATACAGTGTCCTCCCTTATTATGATATTCAGTGAATGCGTGTTTAGTATTTCTTTGGTGGTCTGGAGTGTGGTCTGACTTCATTTTGAGGTGTAATGAATTGTGTTATTTTGTACTATTTGTGAGTGAAATGCCATACTATGCAAATCGCACAACTATTTCTTCTCCTCTTAAGTGCCTAATTGCTAGTCTCCAAAGTTCTCAAGTATAGTGATATGCCAAACACCACAAAAGCATAGCCTCATGCATGTTGCAAGCTCTTAGTGTGGAAGTAAAAGCTGTCAATTTCATTTATCACATGCTTTTATTCGCACCCCTAAGCAGCTTGATACATTATACTGCACACCTAACATCATCTCCAGGACCCTGGAACACACTAAGTAAATTTTTTTGGTCCACCCCTGAGTTGGTATACTTAGTAATAGCAGGATACTCTAAGCGTCCATGTGATCCAAAATACGTCTGCTGCTGATGGCTACCAATACATATCTTTGTTATTATCTATAATTGTATGTACCCTGGCTCTGTTGTCATTAGGTACTATCATAATAAACCTATGTGCATTTTTACTGTGCAGGCTACCAAGAAGCAAAAGGTCAACCGAAAGGGTCTAATAGGATTGCTGCGTCAGTCTACACAGGATTTTCTTGTAATCTGTAACCATCATCTTTTTGTCCAGAATAACTAACCACAGTTCAGCTGATAAATGTTAAACTACAGAAGAATAAAGAAGTGTGGACAATTTTTTGTCCGTTTTAATACTAGTCACCAAAGTGAAATATGATCAAAATAGAATCAATCAAGAGGACATTAAACCCTTCACGACAGAAGACATACATGTACGTCATTTGTCATGTCCCGCACTTTGCCAAGCCCACATCTTCCTTCTCTAACAGCCCCAGGCAGATAGGTGCTCCACCCGCAGCTGTTAAACTGTTAAATGCTGCTGTCAATTACAACATGCGGTCAGATGATCACAGCTTCAAACCTAACAAATACAGTAAAAAGTGAAAACCATGTTTTTCAAAATAGGACAAAAGGAAAAAACAAAACCAAAGCTCAAATCATCTCTATTTTGTTCCATTGAAAATAAAACAAACAATAAAAAAACATATTTGGCATTGCTGCATTTGTGATCAATCTATCAAAATATAAAATAAATTAATTAGATTGGTAAATGATATAACGAAAAAAAAATGTAAACACTAGAATTACATTGTTTTGGCTGCCTCAACATTGCAATAAAAGATGATCAAAACATCATATCTACTCCAAAACAACATCAGAAGAAATATCAGTTCAGGGTGCAAAAATAATTCTTCACAGTTTGTGGCTCTTGGAGGAAGGACAGGAAAAGCGAAAATGAAATTGCATGAAGGGGTTAAAGGGAACCCATCACTATATAAATGCAGTCCAGTCTGTAGTTGTCATGTCATAGAGCAAGGGGAGTGGAATAAATTGATATCTAGTTTTGTGAGAAAAGATTAGGTGTAACTTAGGTTTTGCTCTATAATATGATGCCAGCAGTTTAGACTGCGATTTCACGGTGACAGGTTCCCTTTAAACTACAAATAAAGCACATCAGTCTGCGGTTATAGAATTATATAGCAGGAAATGTCCATCACTGAAACAAAAAATCCCTTTTTTTCCCCATTTTCTTTTGCTTCCAGTAAATACCATATTTGACAGTTCCATATAAATTAGTGGAAAAAACCAGCCCTGAAATTTGTATCTATACATCTTTCTATCCTCTTTACAACAGTGTGTTTCCAGAAACACATTCCATTTATTTCTCCAACCATTGAAATTCTGAAAGTTAGCCCTTTGGGTTCTGGCAATGGTTAAAAAGAATCCAGCTGAACTTTACATTCTTCATTAAATCTATGCTGCTTTCTTTAATTTGCAAGTTTAGGGGCCGAATATAAACATCCGGTATTGCTATTTAGGAGACAGGCATTGGGATAAATGTGAAGAATAACAAAGCCGAGCTGCCTGGGAGCCAAAATCTGACAAGACTGGAATGACTGATACATTGCTCACTGACTCCAGTATGTAACTGGGAGCCCTCCCTAGAAGCCACTAACAGCCCAGCTGGGAGGGAGAGAAGAAGCTGTGAGTATCTGTCCAGAATGACTCTCGTAACATGTACCGCCATGTACCGATGTTAGATCTGGGGCTAATATTCCTTCTCTATATTCCATCTAGAAGTCTGTACTATTTTCCATTGTGCTGATTCATTTCTTCAGTAAATATGGGTTAATCTGATTAGGAAGTGAAATGTTTGGACTTTTTCTGATACACTTTCTGGAGAACGAGCCAAGCTGTGGGGCGATGATCTGGAGGAAATGCAGCAATATTTGGCCAGTAATGTAACACTTTTGGTCTCGGTAGAAGGTCAAAGTTACACGATCTAGAGTTTTTCCTGAGAAGTTGACTTAGTGTCAAACAAATATATTATGCATACACTACTTTTACTTGACGTACTATGCTTCACTATTTTATTATCACTGCTTCTACTTTTGCAAAAAAAATGTTTTGCGTTTCGCTTTAATTCTTGGTATTTTAATGATCAATATCTAAGGAGCCTCGGTAACATTAAGCTAGTGGATAAGCCTGCCTTCTTTAGTGACAAACAAAGCTTTTCCCCACATGCAAATATCTTACCCCACCCAGGAGCTAAAGTAGAGGTGCTCCAGGGACTTGTCCTGGGAGGATCTAGAAACCAGGTTAGTTTGGAAAACTGTGAAGGGTTTACTGTACCTGGGTAACAGAATAATTCATACTTCCTGAAAGAGCGCTCTTGGCCAGTTAGTAGCTCTATGAAACCTTTTGTACCAGCACTTTAAAAGCCACAGACTCGTGTATTAAAAAGGATGTTGTTAGGTGCAATTACTAGAATTCTGGACATTTATGATCTTTCTTTAGTTATTAATAGCTGAATAGATTTGGTTTTAGTGATCCACCATAAAGTAGGCACCAGTCACTCTTTAGGCAACTAATCCTCAATAATCCTACTTGCTATGTACACTATGTGTTACTTACAGTCCTACAAGGTCACTGACTTAGCTGACTCAGTGCTCATATAGAAGATACCTTCTAAGTTGTCTCCTAATATTCCATGGAAACGCAGGTAAAATTTTCAACAGGATCCCAGTTTAAAAAAAAAGTTCTATCTAATCTGCATACAGGATGTTATACAACCATGGCAGATCAGATTGATACATTTTTTTGAGAAGTTTTAGTAAAACTTGTATTGTATTCATTGGAATCCCTGGGGTTTGTACAGTATGTATATGAGTCCAGTGATTGTCCGTCTTCCTTGTATGACTGTACATGTAGAGATAGTTGTCAATCAGTAGTGAGACCGTCTACTGGGCTTATAAGCATATGAACTTTAAGGGTTTCCATGAATAAAATACAAGCAAATCTACATACATATCGTTCTGCTCAGCTTCTCCTACATCTATACCATGATGTCCACAGATCAGACTGCTTGTATAGCATCGCAGGTTCCCTTTAAACCAACGTGCTCATTCATCTAGACAGATATATGGAACAGTTCAGTTCTTTTTAAATTGCTTTTCCCTGGGATTACATTCCAGCACGGTCTAATGTTTGGCTGCGATAGCAGAGTGATGATCGGTGTCATTTTAGTTACTTCTGATGTTCACGCTCTATTTTATTCACTGTGAGAACTGTAAATGGAACATATTTGAATATGACACTTTTTTTGCATCTGAAGTCTGGTATATCATACCTGTGCCATCTGGGCTGCAGATGTGTAAACCATGTTTGACAGTTTTCAGAAAATATATATTTTTAATCTGAATTCAGAATATAGTCCCCGTAGCTACTTCTGAGAATTCAGATAACTTGGAATGTATTTCCAATAATTCTTTAATACATGGAAATTAGATGTACTAGTGAATAGAAAGTAGCATACTGTAGATCAGTAGAGTGTACAGATGGACATTATCTTCCATTTTTTGTTGGAACCATGCACAATCTTTCATCTAAAAGCTCATGGCTAAGACCTGAAGGCCATGAAAGAGTTAGTTAAACCTACTACTGCAGTAATTACATACATCAAGTGACTAGCATGTTTTCTGCTGATGTGTGCACTACTACTGCTACTTTCAAAAATGTGTGCATTTCTATCTAGAGTGGGGAAAATAAGTACTGCATTTGATACACTGCAAGTTTTCCCATCTACAAAGAATGGAGCGATCTAAAACTTTTATTATAGGTACACTTCAACTGTGAGAGATAGAATCTAAAAATAAAATCCAGGAATTCACAATGAATGGTTTTTACATAATTAAGTTGCATTTTAATACATTAAATAAGTATTTGATTTCTTACCAGCCAACAAGAATTCTGGATCTGACAGACCTGTTAGTTTTTCTATTAGCTACTATCTTCCTCCGTCTGGGGTACCATGCAAGATCTCGCCTCGTGGGGTAAGGATGATTCTGAGCAAGGTCAGGAGTCAGCCCAGAACTACATGGTAGGATTTGCTCAAAAACCTGAAGAGAGCTGGGGACAGTCTCAAACATTACTATTAGCAACACACTATACCATCATCAATATCCTGCAGGGCAAGTAAAGTCCCCCTGCTTATGCAAGCACATGTCCAGAAAAATCACATTGTATGATTTTTCCATAACTCATTTGAATGTCAATGGAGATTTTGCATGGAGCCCCAGACCGAGGAAGATTGGCAGTCATCCAATGTGTTTCTTCCATTTGCTAATAATTGAGCCAACAATTGTTACCTTCTCACCAAGCTGCTTGCCTATTGTTCTGTAGCCCTTCTCACCCTTGTGCATGTCTATAATTTTGTGCCTAATGCCCTTAGACCGCTATTTGGTCTTGACCATGGTGGAGAGGTTGGAGTGTGATTGAGTGTGTGGACAGGTGTCTTTTATATAGGTAAGAAGTTCAAACAGGTGCAATTAATACAGGTAATGAGTGTAGAGTAGGAGAAATTCTTATAGAAAAACTAACAGGTCTGTGAGAGCCAGAATTCTTGCTGGGTGGTAGGTGATCAAATACTTATTTCATGTAATAAATGGAACTTAATTATGTAAAAATCATATAATATGATTTCCTGGATTTTATTTTTAGTTTCTGTCTCTCACAGGTGAAGTGTACCTATGATAAAATTACAGACCTCTCCTTTGTTTGTCGGAGGAAAAACTTGCAAAATTGGCAGTGTATCAAAGACTTATTTTACTAACTGTGTATGTGTTTATATTTCAAAACATTAGGCGAGACATGATAAGACAAATTCCAGTTGCTTTTAGCACCAGGTTAATGCTATGGGGTTGGGAAGGTAGCAGCTGACATTCTGTAAATGCCGCAGTCTTCTTCCCAGTCTTTGGTGGTCAGTGACATATTCAGTCTTTTAAAACTAGTTGTCATTGTGTACTAGTGTAATGGACAACTTGTAAACCCGCTAGTGAGAGTCCTATAGTTCTGGGGATCGACCATGTTTCTTTTATTTATGGTGCCTTAATTTGAAAGACACATAAAACTCTGAAATGCATTTATGCTTGAACATATACACTGCACCAACTGTGAACACCCAACATTGTTGCTAATGTCACTGCCTTAGTCAGATGTAATTCTTGTCCTAGAACAAATTGTCGCTATTCTGGATGTTCAACACTATAAGTCTTGGTATCTCACAACTAGTAACAGGATTGAAGTTCAATGTGTATAAATTCTTAAGACATGCCCACTGCTTCTGCCAGCAAGACCAAGACACAGCCTAATTCTAAGTGTCCAACCTCTTTTAAAAATGTCACTATTACCACCTTTCTGACATCTGATGTAATAATCCATGCCTGCGCCCTGGGCCTATATGACCAAGGACAGATTGTTAAGTCATCGCGATTGCCGCCGGGTGTCAAGTGATTTTGATTGCTTGCACTAAGTGCCAGGAGCGGTCCCGCACCACTCTTGGCACTTTAATCCCCTAAATTCTGCAATCGAATTTGATCGCAGCATTCCAGGAGCCAGCAGAGGGGCGACAGGCCCTCCGCCTTTGGATCAGAGACCCCGCTGCGTGACGCGTTGTACCAATCGTCACAATGGTGACCTGATGTAGTCATGATGACATCTGGGTCACCAGAGCCAAGAAACTTGCTTTTTGTGCACAGTACATGATCAGCAACTTTGTCAGTGCAGAGCTGGCAGTTTGTACAGCACGGGGATGCTACTGCATCCAATACTGTACAATCGATCAGCCTGCAAAAAATGAAAAAAAGTAAAAAAAAAGTAAAACTTTTTTTAAATAATTGTAAAAATATTAAAAAATAAAAAAATAATTAAAAAAATCAAAGATAATGTATCTATAAATATTTTAATGAAAAAAGATTTAAACAATAAAAGAACACATTTGATATCATTGCGTCCGCAATGACCCAACATATAAAACTGTCCCACTAGTTAACCCCTGTAGTGAACACCATTAAAAAATAAAAAGCAAGGCAAAAAGCATTGCTTCATCATCATACCGCCGAATAAAAAGTAGAATAAAACCTGATAAAAAAGACAGATATAAATAAACATGGTTCCGTTGAAAACGTCATCTTGTCCTGCAAAAAAAACAACCTGCCATACTGCTCCATCAGCGGAAAAATAAAAAAGTTATAGCTCTCAGAATAAAGGGATGCAAAAATAGTTTTTTCTATAAAAGTTTTTATTGTGTAAAAGCGCCAAAACATAATAAAGATATACAGTAAATGAGGTATCACTGTGATAGTACTGACCCGAAGAATAAAGCTGCCTTATCAATTTTACCACACACGGTGTGTGATTTTATTATTTTCACGGCTCAATGTTATAAACATCTGTGAAGCACCTGGGGTTCACTACGCATCTAAATATATTCCTTGAGGGGTCTAGTTTCCAAAATGGTGTCACTTGTAGGGGGTTTCCACTGTTTAGGCACATCAGAGCCTCTCCAAATGGGACATGATGTCTGCTAATGATTACAAGAAATTTTTCATTCAAAAAGTCAAATGATGCTCCTTCCCTTCCAAGCCCCGAAGTGCATTTTTTTCCCCTCTTATTGGGTATCATTGTACTCAGGAGAAATTGCACAACAAATTGTATCATGCAGTTTCTCCTGTTACTGTTATGAAAATGCTAAATTTTGGGCTAAAAACATATTTGTGGGGAAAACAAGATTTTTTTCATTTTTATGGCTCAACGTTATAAACTTCTGTGAAGTACCTAAGGGTTCAATGATCTCACTACACATCTTCATCAGTTCCCTGAAGGGCCTAGCTTCCAAAATGGTGTCATATGTGGGGGATTTTCACTGTTTAGTCACATCAGGGGCTCTCCAAACGCGACATGGCGTCCGCCAATTGTTCTAGCAAATTTTGCATTCAAAAAGTCAAATGGCTCTCCTTCCTTTCCAAGCTCTGCCGTGTGCCCAAACAGTGGTTTTCTCCCTCATATGTGGTATCGACATGCTCAGGAGAAATTTACAACACATTTTGGGGTCCAATTTTTTCCTGTTACCCTTGTCAAAATAAAAAAATTTGGATCTGAGGTAAATTTTTTTGTGAAAAAAAAGTTATATGTTCATTTTTTTTTTCCATAGTCCAAAAATTCATGTGAAGTACCTGACGGGTTATTAAACGTCTTGAATGTGGTTTTGAGCATCTTGAGGGGTGGAGTTTTTAGAATGGTGTCACTTTTGGGTATTTCCTATCATCATATAGACCCCTCAAAGTGACTTCAAATGTGATGTGGTCCCTAAAAAGAAAATGGTTTTGTAAATATTGTTGGAAAAATGAAAAATCACTGGTGAAATTTTAACCCTTATAACTTCCTAACAAAAAAAATTTGGTTCCAAAATTGTGCTGATATAAAGTAGACATGGTAGACATGACATGGGAAATGTTACTTAATAAGTATTTTGTGTGATTTACAGTATGTCTCTGATTTAACCCCTTCATGACCAGGGGATTTTTCGTTTTTCTGTGTTCGTTTTTCGCTCCCCTCCTTCCCAGAGCCATAACTTTTTTATTTTTCCGTCAATTTGGCCATGTGAGGGCTTATTTTTTGCGGGACGAGTTGTACTTTTGAACGACATCATTGGTTTTAGCATGTCGTGTACTAGAAAACGGGAAAAAAATTCCAAGTGCGGTGAAATTGCAAAAAAAGTGCAATCCCACATTGGTTTTTTGTTTGGCTTTTTTGCTAGGTTCACTAAATGCTAAAACTGACCTGCCATTATGATTCTCCAGGTCAGTACGAGTTCATAGACACCTAACATGACTAGGTTATTTTTTATCTAAGTGGTGAAAAAAAATTCCAAACTTTGCTAAAAAAAAAAAAAATTGCGCCATTTTCCGATACTCGTAGCGTCTCCATTTTTCATGATCTGGGGTCGGTTGAGGGCTTATTTTTTGCGTGCCGAGATGAAGTTTTTAATGATAGCATTTTGGTGCAGATACGTTCTTTTGATCGCCCATTATTGCATTTTAATGCAATGTCGCGGCGACCAAAAAAACGTAATTCTGGCGTTTCGAATTTTTTTCCCGCTATGCTGTTTAGCGATCAGGTTAATACTTTTTTTTAATTGATAGATCGGGCGATTCTGAGCGCGGCGATACCAAATATGCGTAGATTTGATATTTTTTTTATTGATTTATTTTGATTGGGGCGAAAGGGGGGTGATTTAAACTTTTATGTTTTTTTTTATTTTTTTCACATTTTTTTAAACTTTTTTTCTTAACTTTTGCCATGCTTCAATAGCCTCCATGGGAGGCTAGAAACTGGCACAGCACGATCGGCTCTGCTACATAGCAGCGATCTGCTGATCGCTGCTATGTAGCAGAAATGGAGGTGTGCTGTGTGCGCCGACCACAGGGTGGTGCTCACAGCCACCGCTCATCAGTAACCATAGAGGTCTCTGGGACCTCTATGGCTACAATATACAAGCATCGCCGACCCCCGATCATGTGACGGGGGTCAGCGATGACGTCATTTCCGGCCGCCCGGCCGGAAGCGGTAGTTAAATGCCGCTGTCTGCGTTTGACAGCGGCATTTAACTAGTTAATAGGTGCGGGCAGATCGCGATTCTGCCCGCACCTATTGCGGGCACGTCAGCTGTTCAAAACAGCTGACATGTCCCGGCTTTGATGCGGGCTCACCGCGGAGCCCTGCATCAAAGCAGGGGAGCCGGCATCGGACGGTATAGTACGTCCGATGCCGGTAAGGGGTTAAGGGCAAAAAAATTCAAAGTTGGAAAATTGCAAAAATTTCTAAAATTTTTGCCGTTTTAATTTTTTTCACAAATAAACGCAAGTCATATCGAATAAATGTTATCACCATCATGAAGTACAATATGTCACGAAAAAACAATCTCAAAATCAGTGGGATTCATTGAAGCGTACTAGAGTTATTACCTCAAAGTGACATTGGTCAGAATTGTAAAAATTGGCCTGTCATTAACGTGCAAAACCACCTTTGGGGGTAAACTGGTTAAAAAGGAATCTGTCAGTATGATCAACCCTCCTAAGCCGTATATATGGCACGTAGGTCATTTGAAGCTGACTAAAATGATACCTTGGTATCTGCAATCCGATGTCTTATTCCAGAGAAATCCACATTTTTCTTGTATGTAAATGTGCTGCTCAGGACCATGGGCGGACACTGATCTGCATGAGAATCTGCCTCCAGAGCTTCTTTTAAATAGAGGTGGGCTTTACCAGTGTGAGACATGTAACACAGTACAGCAGAGCTGAAGTCAGTCTCGTAATAAACACATTTGCAGGTGCAGCTCTCACAGCTTTGCTGTGCTGTAACACTATTGCAACCCTGTTGTCTGTGAGATGGAAGCAGAGCGGAACCTGCAGACATGTCAGTTATAATCACACACAACTCCGCAGTTAGGTCAGGAGAGCAGAGTGCGGCCTTTACACAACACACTGGTAACCATTACATATCACACTGGTAACCCCTCCTTTCACTTAAAATAATCTCTGGAGGCAAATTCTCAGGGAGATCAGTGTCCGGCCCATCGCCTGGAACAGCTCATATACGTATAAGAAAAAAGTGGACGTCTGTTATAAAACATCGATATGCAGATATCAAGTTATCATTTTAATCAGCTTCCTACGACCTGCATGCCTATATAGATGGCTTAGGAGGGCTGAAACCAGAAAACCCCAATAAATACATTGTCCATACAGACAGGACAACAGTACACAATTCTTTACTACTGTTTGCATGCTAGTATCTTTAAATCTTTTTAAAAGTTTTTACCTTACCCAAAATAAAAAAAGAAAAACACATGGAAACAGTTACATGGAATAAAGTTAAGACGCAGCTTAATTTTGTAGCTAATATATTTTAGGCAGGGTTTATGTGCCACTGATAAAATTGGACCCATCATGCCCATATGTTGCTTTGTGTGGGACGCATTGTTCCTGCCGGTATAGCTGAGGGGTGGAAGACTTGAAGGCTGTTTTATGCACTATTCTGGTCCACTTATTTTAAGCAGGAGGACTGTGGGTAAGTGAGAAATGTCTTTTCATTCACATGACAAAAAATTGGCCACAACTGACCAGGAAACGAGTCTGAGGTTGGATACAGCGCAGCGCACAAATAGTGTAGGTTATTTTTGTTGGTCAACAATAAAACTGCAGATTGCTTATTCCATAACTTCGAGATGATTCATTTTTCTTCTATCAGGAAACCAAGACAGAAGTTTAGTATGCACATTTTTTATGGATTTTCCAAAAATAGACTTTAGAAAACAGGACGGAGATGGAGGAGGGAGAGAAAATGGGAAGGGGATAGACTATTCCTTTGAGGTTTGTGGTTTATTTAGCTATTCATTCCTTGTTTATTTTTCAAATATTTTTCATACAATTTCAATACTGTTTTGCTTCGAAGAGAGTCTACTGCATACTGAGAATCTACAGATTTACACTTACTTTTCTACATTTACTGAGCTGATAGAGATGAATTCCTTATTATATATTCTGTATGCAGTGTATGCCCCAGAATGGCTCTGTAATTATTATGGTGCTTCGAGTAGTGTGTTGACTTATTCTATGTTTTATACCTAAATGAAGCTCTTCCACCAAACTTTTATTGGCTCTCCAGAACTTGCCTTCATAGGCTTTTATCATTAAAATGATATTCGGCCCACACGTAGCCTCCAGTGTGCTCCGGGAAGTTGGAATAGTCGTCACCTGACCCTGATGGGGACTGGATTGGTCCTGAAAGTTAGGAGAAGATGGCAATCGACAAGTATACAACCACATTTAATCTACACTACGTGTACATTTCCACAAGTTTAGACAACAAAGTTTTGCGGGGTACTTTAAATGCAAAAACAACAAGGTTTATTTATTGGAGGTATCCCTCGGGTCCTGGATTTTTAGAGCAGCGTTCTCTGATTACCTCCCACACTTCAAAACCATACTGATAGGTTACTGAAAGTCCTTTAATCCATCAATATGGACATAAGTGCTTGGCCCTATAGGAAAATAAAATTAAGGGAAGTTCTGTTGTGTGCCGATTGCTCCCAGGTCAGAGCGGTAGTTGCCAACAATTCTCCTGCTTTCTGTGACATGGGGCCTCACTGCCATGTTGATTGACAGCTGGCTTCCCGCTGCATTAGGCTGAGTTGGCTGTCAATCAACATAAAATCAGCAGTGATGCCCCATTGACAGAGCAGAGCACAATACAAGAAAGTGCGAGAGGGAACTACTGTCGGCATCACTTCACAGAAAGTAGGAGAATTGCTGCCAGGGGCTGTCAGTGACTACTCTTAGCCAAGAGCCAAGGCTGCAATGCAGAACAGGCAGGTAGTTATCAAGTTAGCAACTATGTGCCGATAAGTGCTTAGTCACTTAGAAAAATAAATTAAGTCTCGGATAACCACTGTAACTGGCTGCTGATGAAGTGTGAGTATGTAAACTCCATACGGCACATGTTGGTGCTATATGTAGTGAGCGTTGGGAAAATAACGTTAATAATATAACTGACTCTATATCTAAAGCTTAATATGCCAAATATAATTCAGTGAACTACAAAGTAGTTAGTACTAGTATAACTATTATACCATTACATTGTTCAATACAGCGAGATTATCGATGCTGGAGTGGAACTTAAAGAGAAGCTGTGATCATGATGTAAAGTAAAGCAATGGCTGTAATGGTCCTGTAATACTGATTACAATGATGCCATAGGTGAAGAAATCCACTCTATTTTTCATTAATCATCATTTGAAATGTTCTGCTAACTAGATAATTCGATTTTGGTGCACAGGGGATGGTCTGTACACAGGGTCTCCTCCTCCCTCTCTGTGATTCCCCAGCACGTCCACATGCATCCTTTATTTGAAGAGGAAATTTCAAATAGAGGAAGCAGTGATTTGTTATTCAAAGACTGGAGGCAGGCGGAGTGGCTGGGGAATCACAGACCGGAGGCAAGTGGAGGGGGTCGAGGAATCACAGACCGGAGGCAGGTGGAGGGGATGGGGAGTCACAGACCGGAGGCAAGTGGAGGGGGTCAGGGAGTCACAGACCGGAGGCAAGTGGAGGGAGTCACAGACCGGAGGCAGGTGGAGGGACTGGGGAATCACAGACCGGAGGCAGGTGGAGGGGATGGGGAGTCACAGACCGGAGGCAAGTGGAGGGGGTCGAGGAATCACAGACCGGAGGCAGGTGGAGGGGATGGGGAGTCACAGACCGGAGGCAAGTGGAGGGGGTCAGGGAGTCACAGACCGGAGGCAAGTGGAGGGAGTCACAGACCGGAGGCAGGTGGAGGGACTGGGGAATCACAGACCGGAGGCAGGTGGAGGGGCCGTGGAATCACAGACCGGAGGCAGGCGGAGGGGGTCGAGGAATCACAGACCGGAGGCAGGTGGAGGGGATGGGGAGTCACAGACCGGAGGCAAGTGGAGGGGGTCAGGGAGTCACAGACCGGAGGCAAGTCGAGGGGGTCAGGGAGTCACAGACCGGAGGCAGGTGGAGGGGCCGTGGAATCACAGACCGGAGGCAGGTGGAAGGGTCGGGGAGTCACAGACCGGAGGCAGGTGGAGGGGCCGTGGAATCACAGACCGAGGCAGGCGGAGGGGTCGGGGAGTCACAGACCGGAGGCAGGTGGAGGGGCTGTGGAATCACAGACCGGAGGCAGGCGGAGGGGTCGGGGAGTCACAGACCGGAGGCAGGTGGAGGGGCCGTGGAATCACAGACCGGAGGCAGGCGGAGGGGTCGGGGAGTCACAGACCGGAGGCAGGTGGAGGGGCCGTGGAATCACAGACCGGAGGCAGGCGGAGGGGGTCGAGGAATCACAGACCGGAGGCAGGTGGAGGGGATGGGGAGTCACAGACCGGAGGCAAGTGGAGGGGGTCAGGGAGTCACAGACCGGAGGCAAGTGGAGGGAGTCACAGACCGGAGGCAGGTGGAGGGACTGGGGAATCACAGACCGGAGGCAGGTGGAGGGGATGGGGAGTCACAGACCGGAGGCAAGTCGAGGGGGTCAGGGAGTCACAGACCGGAGGCAGGTGGAGGGGCCGTGGAATCACAGACCGGAGGCAGGTGGAAGGGTCGGGGAGTCACAGACCGGAGGCAGGTGGAGGGGCCGTGGAATCACAGACCGAGGCAGGCGGAGGGGTCGGGGAGTCACAGACCGGAGGCAGGTGGAGGGGCTGTGGAATCACAGACCGGAGGCAGGCGGAGGGGTCGGGGAGTCACAGACCGGAGGCAGGTGGAGGGGCCGTGGAATCACAGACCGGAGGCAGGCGGAGGGGTCGGGGAGTCACAGACCGGAGGCAGGTGGAGGGGCCGTGGAATCACAGACCGGAGGCAGGCGGAGGGGTCGGGGAATCACAGACCGGGGCCAGGGAATCAGACCGGAGGCAGGAGGAGGGGCTGGGAAATCACAGACTGGAGGCAGGCGGAGGGGTCGGGGAACCACAGACCGGAGCCAGGCAGAGGGGCCGGGAATCACAGATTGGAGGCAGGCAGAGCGGCCGGGGAATTACAGACTGGAGAACCACAAAGCGAATTTCTTCAAAGTATCAATGTAATCTGTATTACAGCACCAGTATAGCAATATTTTCTTTACTTTACAAAATCTTGCTGAAAGGTTCTCTTTGTAATCAGTCCTGTCATAGCAATGAATACAGGATTACCTGCTTCTTATACAAAATGTATTTGTGTGGTGATTGGATATGAGAGTACTAGGTAATATTTACAGTGGAGAAAATAAGTATTTGTTGCAATGACAATTTTGCGAGTTTTCCCACCTACAGAGAACGGAGAGGTCTGTAATTTTTATCTTAGGTACATTTCAACTGTGAGAGACAGTCTTAAAAAAAATCCAGAAAATCACATTGTATGATTTTTACATAATTATTTTGCATTTTATTGCATGAAATAAGTATTTGACACAATAGAAAAACAGAATTGAATATTTTGCACAGAAACCTTTGTTTGCTGTTACAGAGGTCAGACATTTCCTGTAGTTCTTGCCCAAGTTTGCACACATTGGAGCAGGGATTTTGTCCCACTCCTCCATACAGATCTTCTCATGATTTTTCAGGTTTCAGGGCCGTTGCTGGGCGACATGGAGTTTCAAATTGCCCTGGCTGAGTGTTTTGGGTCATTGTCATGCTGGAAGACCCAGCAATTACCCATCTTCAATACTCTTACTGAGGAAAGGAGGTTGTTGGCCAAAATCTCGTGATACATGACTCCATCCATCCTCCCTTCAATAGGGTGCAGTTGTCCTGTCCCCTTAGCACCACAAAGTATGATGTTTTCCCCACCATGCTTCATGATTGGGACAGTGTTCTTGGGGTTGTACTCATCCTTCTTCCTCCAAACATGGCGAGTGGAGTTGTCACCAAAAAGTTCTATTTTGGTCTCCTCTGACCACATGACATTCTCCCATGCCTCCTCTGGATCATCCATATGGTCACTGGTGAACTTCAAATGGGCCAGGACATGTGCTAGTTTGAGCAGGGGAATTTGTCTGCTCTGCATGATTTTAATCCATGATGGTGTAGTGTGCTAGTAATGGTAATGTTTGAGACTGTAATCCCAGCTCTCTTGAGGTCATTGACCAGGTCCTCCCATGTAGCTTTGGGCCGATTCCTGACCTTTCTCAGAATCATCCATACCCCACATGGCAAGATCTTGTATGGAGCCCCAGACCGAGGAAGATGGACAGTAAAGTTGTGACAACAGTGGTTGACTTCCTACCAAGCTGCTTGCCAATTGTCTGGTAGCTCATCCCAGCCTTGTGCAGGTCTACAATTTTGTTACTGGTGTCCTTAGACAGTTCTTTCGTCTTGGCCATGGTGGAAAGGTTGGGGTATGATTGATTGAGTGTGTGGACACGTGTCTTTTATACAAGTAACGAGTTCAAACGGGTGGAATTAATACAGGTAATGAGTGCCGAGAGAAGTGCTTCTTAGAGAAAAACTAACAGGTCTGTGAGAGCCAGATTTCTTGCTGGTTGGTATATGATCAACTTCTCATTTCATGCAATAAATTGCAATTTAATTTTTTAAAAATCATACAATTTTCTGTTTTTTTATTTTTTTTAATTTTTAGACTTTGTTTCTCACAGTTGAAGTATACCCACAATAAAAATTGCAGACCTCTCCATTCTTTGTAGGTGGGAAAACTTGCAAAATCGACAGTGTATCAAATACTAATTTTTGTACATGTAATGTTACATAAGTCATTGCATGATGCTGTCATGGACTGTTCTTGGGTAAAGAACATGTCCTAACATATTTTTAGTGTCCATTTACTGCTAGTGTCTATGGAAAGAATTCAGTATGCAGGAAATGCAGTATAAGAATGTGTGTGTGTGTGTATATATATACTAGCTATTGAACCCGTTCTACGCCCAGGTGGTGAGCATTTATATTGGTATATGGTCTCCATCCTGGTATGTGCTGCTCCATCCTGCGTCCCCATCCTGTCATGTGTTGCTCCCATCCTGTGCCCCCATTCTGTCATGTGCTGCTGCCATCCTGCGCCCCCATTCTGACATGTGCTGCTCTATCCTGCGCCCCCATTCTGTCATGTGCTGTTCCCATCCTGCGCCCCTGTTCTGTCATGTGCTGCTCCCATCCTGCGCCCCCGTTCTGTCATGTGCTGCTCCCATCCTGCGCCTCCATTCTGTCATTTGCTGCTCCCATCCTGCGCCCCCATCCTGTCATGTTCAGCTCCCATCCTGCGCCCCCGTTCTGTCATGTGATGCTTCCATCTTGCACACCCGTTCTGTGATGTGCTGCTGCCATCATGCACCCCCGTTCTGTCATGTGCTGCTTCCATCTTGCACCCCTGTTCTGTCATGTGCTGCGTCCATCTTGCACCCCCATTCTGTCATGTGCTGCTGCCATCCTGCGCCCCCGTTCTGTCATGTGCTGCTTCCATGTTGCACCCCCGTTCTGTCATGTGCTGCTTCCATCTTGCACCCCCGTTCTGTCATGTGCTGTTCCCATCCTGCGCCCCCGTTCTGTCATGTACTGCTCCCATCCTGCGCCCCCGTTCTGTCATGTGCTGCTCCCATCCTGCGCCCCCGTTCTGTCATGTGCTGCTCCCATCCTGCGCCTCCATCCTGTCATGTGCTGCTCCCATCCTGCGCCCCGGTTCTGTCATGTGCTGCTCCCATCCTGAGCCCCCGTTCTGTCATGTGCTGCTTCCATCTTGCACCCCCGTTCTGTCATGTGCTGCTGCCATCCTGCGCCCCCGTTCTGTTATGTGCTGCTCCCATCCTGCGCCACCGTTCTTTAATTTGCTGCTCCCATCCATATGCCCCATACGCTGCTCCATAATATATGCCCCGTATCAGGTGGCGTAAGTAACAAATAGCTGTGGCATGAAGTGCCACAGCCTCATGCCACAACAATTTGTTACTTGCGCCACCTGATTCCTTTCCACCGCCATTATCTTGGTCCTCCTGCTGGCGGAATCGGCGCCTGCGCAGTCCGTGCTTTCCGGCACCATTTTCTTGAAGACACACTGCAGGGCGCAGGCGCCGATTCCGGCAGCAGGGCAAAGGAATCAGGCGGTATAAGTAACAAATTGCTGTGGCATGAAGTGCCACAGCTTCATGCCACAGCAATTTGTTACTTATGCCATTCCTTTCTGCCCATTTTCTTCATCCTCCTGCTGCCGGAATCAGCGCCTGCGCAGTCCGCGCTTTCCGGCGCCATTTTCTTGAAGACACACCTGCCGGAAAGCGCAGACTGCGCAGGCGCCGATTCCGGCAGCAGGACGAAGAAGAAAATGGGCGGGGCGGAAAGGAATGGTGTAAGTAACAAATTGCTGTGGCATGAAGTGCCACAGCATAATCAGGGTGCAAATATGTGCACAGTGTCCCCCTGATCCCGACCCCCTGCTCCCGGCAGTCCGCGCCTTCCAGCGCCATTTTTTTTTATCTATAATATAACGCTGGGAGTGTCACTCTGTCCAAAGCCTTTATAGACTGCACAGGCGGGACGCTCCTAGCGTTACATTATAGCCAGTGTCAGGAAAAAAAAATGGCGCCGGAAAACGCGGACTGCCGGGAGCAGGGGGACATTTATGATCCGTAACCCGGATGTGGGGACACTGTGGACATGATTGCGCCCTGATGATGCTGTGGCAGTTCATGCCACAGCAATTTGTTACTTACGCCACCTGATTCCTTTCCGCCACCACTTTCTTGGTCCTCCTGCTGCCGGAATCGGCGCCTGCGCAGTCCGCGCTTTCCGGCGCCATTTTCTTGAAGACACACTGCATCGCAGGCCCCGATTCCGGCAGCAGGAGGACCAAGAAAATGGCGGCGGAAAGGAATCAGGTAGCGTGTGCACAGGATCCGCACATGACAGAAAGGGGGTGCAGGATGGAAGCAGCACATGACAGGATGGGGACGCAGGATGGAGCAGCACATGACAGGATGGGGACACAGGATGGAGCAGCACATGACAGGATGGGGACGCAGGATGGAGCAGCACATGACAGGATGGGAGCGCAGGATGGAGCAGCACATGACAGGATGGGGACGCAGGATGGAGCAGCACATGACAGGATGGGGACGCAGGATGGAACAGCACATGACAGGATGGGGACGCAGGATGGAGCAGCACATGACAGGATGGGGACGCAGGATGGAGCAGCACATGACAGGATGGGGAAACAGGATGGAGCAGCACATGACAGGATGGGGACGCAGGATGGAGCAGCACATGACAGGATGGGGGCGCAGGATGGAGCAGCTCATGACAGGATGGGGACGCAGGATGGAGCAGCACATACCAGGATGGAGACCATATACCAATATAAATGCTCGCCACCTGGGCGTAGAACGGGTTCAATAGCTAGTATATATATAATATAGTTGTGGCCAAAAGTATTGACACCCCTGCAATTCTGTCAGATAATACTCAGTTTCTTCCTGAAAATGATTGCAATCACAAATTCTTTGGTATTATTATCTTCATTTAATTTGTCTTAAATGAAAAAACACAAAGGAGAATGAAGCAAAAAGCAAAACATTGATCATTTCACACAAAACTCCAAAAATGGGCCAGACAAAAGTATTGGCACCCTCAGCCTAATACTTGGTTGCACAACCTTTAGCCAAAATAACTGCGACCAACCACTTCCGTTGACCATCAATGAGTTTCTTACAATGCTCTGCTGGAATGTTAGACCATTCTTCTTTGGCAAACTGCTCCAGGTCCCTGATATTTGAAGGGTGCCTTCTCCAAACTGCCATTTATAGATCTCTCCACAGGTGTTCTATGGGATTCAGGTCTGGACTCATTGCTGGCCACCTTAGAAGTCTCCAGTGCTTTCTCTCAAACCATTTTCTAGTGCTTTTTGAAGTGTGTTTTGGGTCATTGTCCTGCTGGAAGACCCATGACCTCTGAGGGAGACCCAGCTTTCTCACACTGGGCCCTACATTGTGCTGCAAAATTTGTTGGTAGTCTTCAGACTTCATAATGCCATGCACACGGTCAAGCAGTCCAGTGCCAGAGGCAGCAAAGCAACCCTAAAACATCAGTGAACCTTCGCCATGTTCGACTGTAGGGACCGTGTTCTTTTCTTTGAATGCCTCTGTTTTCTCCTGTAAACTCTATGTTGATGCCTTTGCCCAAAAAGCTCTAATATTGTCTCATCTGACCAGAGAACATTCTTCCAAAACGTTTTAGGCTTTTTCAGGTAAGTTTTGGCAAACTCCAGCCTGGCTTTTTTATGTCTCGGGGTAAGAAGTGGGGTCTTCCTGGGTCTCCTACCATACAGTCCCTTTTCATTCAGACGACGACGGATAGTACGGGTTGACACTGTTGTACCCTCGGACTGCAGGGCAGTTTAAACTTGTTTGGATGTTAGTCGAGGTTCTTTATCCAACATCCGCACAATCTTGCGTTGCAATGTCTTGTCAATTTTTCTTTTCCGTCCACATCTATCTAGGGAGGTTAGCCACAGTGCCATGGGCTTTAAACTTCTTGATGACACTGCGCACGGTAGACACAGGAACATTCAGGTCTTTGGAGATGGACTTGTAGCCTTGAGATTGCTCATGCTTCCTCACAATTTGGTTTCTCAAGTCCTCAGACGGTTCTTTGGTCTTCTTTCTTTTCTTCATGCTCAATGTGGTACACACAAGGACACAGGACAGAGGTTGAGTCAACTTTAATCCTTGTCAACTGGCTGTAGGTGTGATTTAGCTATTGCCAACACCTGTTAGGTGCCACAGGTAAGTTACAGGTGCTGTTAATTACACAAATTAGAGTAGCATCACATGATTTTTTGAACAGTGCCAATACTTTTGTCCACCCCCTTTTTTATGTTTGGTGTGGAATTATATCCAATTTGGCTTTAGGACAATTCTTTTTGTGTTTTTTTCATTTAAGACAAATACAATGAAGATAATAATAACAAAGAATTTGTGTTTTCAATCATTTTTGGGAAGAAACTGAGCATTATCTGACAGAATTGCAGGGGTGTCAATACTTTTGGCCACAACTGTATATACAGTACAGACCAAAAGTTTGGACACACCTTCTCATTTAAAGATTGATCTGTATTTTCATGACTATGAAAATTGTAAATTCACACTGAAGGCATGAAAACTATGAATTAACACATGTTGAATTATATACTTGACAAAAAAGTGTGAAACAACTGAAAATATGTCATATATTCTAGGTTCGGCAAAGTAGCCACCTTTTTGCTATGATGACTGCATTGCAGACCCTTGGCATTCTCTTGATGAGCTTCAAGAGGTAGTCACCAGAAATGGTCTTCCAACAATCTTGAAGGAGTTCCCAGAGATACTTAGCATTTGTTGGCCATTTTGCCTTCACTCTGCGGTCCAGCTCACCCCAAACCATCTCAATTGGGTTCAGGTCTGGTGACTGTGGTGACCAGGTCATCTGGCGTAGTACCCCATCACTCTCCTTCTTGGTCAAATAGCCCTTACACAGCCTGGAGGTGTGTTTGGGGTCAATGTCCTGTTGAAAAATAAATGATGGTCCAACTAAACCCAAACTGGATGGAATAGCATGCCGCTGCAAGATGCTGTGGTAGCCATGCTGGTTCAGTATGCCTTCAATTTTGAATAAATCCCCAACCGTGTCACCAGCAAAGCGCCCCCACACCATCACACCTCCTCTGTTGTGAATTCTGTTATCGAACTCCCTCCTGTGGTCATGAATGGTACTTCGGCGAGTTCTGTCCATGGACTCCCTCTGGTGGCTGTGAGTGGAGCTGCTGCTTCTGAGGTTCCTTCCACAGGTGACGTAGTTTATTCTTTGGCTGGCTGCTCTATTTAACTCCACTCAGATCATTACTCCATGCCAGCTGTCAATGTTCTTGTACTGGTTCAGTTCGCTCTTGGATCTTTCGGGTGACCTGTCTACTTCAGCAGAAGCGAAGTCCCTGCTAGTTTATTATTTGTTCTTTGTTTTCTTGTCCAGCTTGCTATCATGATTTTGCCTTGCTAGCTGGAAGCTCTGGGATGCAGAGTGGCACCTCCGCACCGTGAGTCGGTGCGGAGGTCTTTTTGCACACTCTGCGTGGTCTTTTGTAGTTTTTTGTGCTGACCGCAAAGATACCTTTCCTATCCTCAGTCTGTTTAGTTAGTCTGGCCTCCCTTTGCTGAAACTTGTTTCATTCCTGTGTTTGTGACTTTCATCTTAACTCACAGTCAATATATGTGGGGGGCTGCCTTTTCCTTTGGGGAATTTCTCTGAGGCTTTATTTTCTATCTCTAGGGCTAGTTAGCTCTTAGGCTGTGAAGAGGCATCTAGGCCGAGTTAGGTACGCTCCACGGCTATTTCTAGTTGTGTGATAGGATTAGGGGTTGCGGTCAGCAGAGCTTCCACTTCCCAGAGCTTGTTCTGTGTTAGTTTAACCATCAGGTCGTTCCAGGTGCTCCTTACCACCAGGTCCATAACACTCCTCCTCCATGCTTCACGGTGGGAACCAGGCATGTAGAGTCCATTCGTTCACCTTTTCTGTGTCGCACAAAGTCACAGTGGTTGGAACCAAAGATCACAAATTTGGACTCATCAGACCAAAGCACAGATTTCCACTGGTCTAATGTCCATTCCTTGTGTACTTTAGCCCAAACAAGTCTATTTTGCTTGTTGCCTTTCCTTAGCAGTGGTTTCCTAGCAGCTATTTTACTATGAAGGCCTGCTGCACAAAGTCTCCTCTTAACAGTTGTTGTAGAGATGTGTCTGCTGCTAGAACTCTGTGTGGCATTGACCTGGTCTCTAATCTGAGCTGCTGTTAACCTGTGATTTCTGAGGCTGGTGACTTAGATAAACTTATCCTCAGAAGCAGAGGTGACTCTTGGTTTTCCTTTCCTGGGGCGGTCCTCATGTGAGCCAGTTTCTTTGTAGCGCTTTATGGTTTTTGCAACTGCACTTGGGGACACTTTTAAAGTTTGCCCAATTTTTCAGACTGACTGACCTTCATTTCTTAAAGTAATGATGGCCACTCATTTTTCTTTACTTAGCTGCTTTTTTCTTGCCATAATACAAATTCTAACAGTCTATTCAGCTGTGTATCCACCAGACTTCTGCTCAACACAACTGATGGTCCCAACCCCATTTTTAAGGCAAGAAATCCCACTTATTAAACTTGACAGGGCACACCTGTGAAGTGAAAACCATTTCCGGTGTCTACCTCTTGAAGCTCATCAAGAGAATGCCAAGAGTGCGCAAAGCAGTCATCAAAGCAAAAGGTGGCTACTGTGAAGAACCTAGAATAACAGACATATTTTCAGTTGTTTCACACTGTTTTGTTAAGTACCGTATATAATTCCACATGTGTTAATTCATAGTTTTCATGCCTTCAGTGTGAATGTACAATTTTCATAGTCATGAAAATAGAGAAAAATCTTTCAATTGGGTGTGTCCGAACTTTTGGTCTGTACTGTATATGTATGTATATATATATGTATATGTGTGTATATATATATATATATATATATATATATATATATATATATATATATATATACCCACTGCAATATAATATTAAAATTACTAATACAACTAACTATTTTACAATACGCTTGAAAAGTCTGGCATAATTTTCGGCCTAGAATTCACCTCTGGATTTTTTCTATTTTGGGACTACTTAGAAATATTTGAGATGTTGTCCTCTTTAATTGGAAAAGCCAAATGTTAAATGAAGTAGTCCCCATTGTAAAAATAACATATACTCACTTTCCGTATTAACACCATTCCAGGGAAGTCGGATCTCAAGGCTTTCACATTATGTCATGTGATCCCTGCATCCAAGCAGCAACCACTATTTGGCTGCTGTGCTCTCACTTCACTCGGAAAAAAATGTTGGACAAGTGGAAGTCTTGTGAACATGTAGGGGGTGTGCTGGAGGCTAGTCTGTGCTCTGCATGCCTCTGTGTACCTGCTTTATGAAACCGGGCACATTGTACTTGTGAAGTGTAACTGTTTTACTGTACATGAATGTGTTAAACAATGTACTAATTTTCATGCATTGTGTATGTTTCATGATTAGGGATAGAGATGGGGAAATTTAGTATTAGTGTTTGAAGAGGTAAAACAGGACTTAGAATAGTGGGCCCCACTATAGCGTAGGAGTTTAGCGTGAGTTTAGACAAGAAATAACTAAGCCAATAGGAGGCTAGTCGGTGTGAGGAGTTAATGTGAGGAAAATTGTTCTAGAAGGTTTGTTGGTTGAGGTATAGGGAGAACAGTGAGGTTGTAGACCGGAGCTCTGTCAATACCGAGGCTCGTCAATCCAGGCCCAACGGGTGGACAGACATTGGAGCACGAGCAGATCTGGGCAGCATGAGAGAAATAGTGGCTAGGCTTATGGGAAACTTCTGTAACATTTGAGTCCTACGGTCTAACAAGGATTGGCAGCGGCATCCTTTACTTTTGCCCAGGATGGGGAAAATGGACGGGGAGCACCAGGAACAAGCTAGTCCGGCTATTCAGGAAGCTGCGGTACCGGGAAATATGGTATGGGAACACATGTCGTCAGGAAGAACCAGGGACAGCTCAGGGAAAAAGAGTGTCCGTAACATATGAAGATTGCTGTGCGGTGTCTTCATCTAAACTGGATGAGCTTAGTAAAGTTTTGTTGAAAATGAATCTGGACTTTGAGAATCTTTGTGTGTTCCTGAACAAAGCTGGGACTCTGCAGTCTGAGGAAAACTCTGACCCACAGGTGGGTGAAATGCATAACATATACAGCACACCAGAGAAAGGACATTGTGTTAATGCAGCGGGGCAGTGGGGTGCATTGGAACAGCAGCCCCTCACCACGACTACCACCCTGGCCCCCTGTTACAAATACAACAACCCAATAGAAGTCACTGATGCGCCTGCATCATTGGAACAGCATTGATGTGGGAGGTATGTTTTTTTTTTATTTTAGAAGGGTGAGAATTTCATAAAAAAATATTTTATCTAGGTAGTGGACAATCACTTTAATAGTTCAATGTTAGGCCCCATAAATTGTTCATTTGATGCTCTGCAAGTAAAATTAGTTAAAGCATAAGCCAGAATAATTCATGTTTTTCCCTCAATTGTAGCCTTAATAGCAGTCTGATGTTTTGCTGTTACAGCAGTCTGCAGCTTTCTACCATCATAGTACTGGGGAAACACAAGTGGCTGGATTCATTTGTGACTTTTCGAAAAGTCGCAACATTCCTCACAAGTGCACTGTAATTCCCCCTGGAGAGATTTTATGTACAATAGAACATTTTGCACAATTTTTGCTCCACTTTGTGAAAAAGGGTTAAAGACCAAAATATAGATTTTTTTTTAATTTGCAAAATTCATCAACTGTTTTCACCATTTTGAAGAACACCGTGCAAAAAACAGCAATGAAAACTAGAAGCCAAAAAAGAAATGAGGCTTAAAAAAGCACCAAATAATGTAAATGATGAATCAGAGTCAAGATTTATAAAATGAGTGTTTCTAAATTCTTTCCGGAAGAAAAAAATAAAGAAATTTATGAAGATAAGAAGCACAATGCTCCAGTAAAACAGTAAAAAGTTCATTATTGTGCCCAGATAGTAGTGAAAAATGCCTTCATCCGCATGATCAAAAAGCGATCAGATCGGGTCATGCATCATTCAAATAAGCAGGACCGTACAGTAGCTTGTATGCGTCATCAACGCCCTTCTGCGGATCCTGCAAAGCCAGAACTGTCTATAGAGGAAGAGTAGGGCAAAAATAGATGCAAAATAAGCACGTGGGAAGGTGCCATGCCGAGTCTGCACAAAGCTCCTATGCTTGGTTTGAACAGTCATTTTGAGCTGACAGACTCCATTAGGGTTTGTGTCTCTGGCCAGCAAAAATGAAGAATAAAGAGTGACATTCACATAAGCCTAGAAGACTGTGAAATCTTTTTTTTTTTTTTTTTTTTAACTCAAACTCAAGTATCTAGAGCACAACTAAGAGTATACACAAAGCATAATCCCCAATCTTGGAGCTAAGGCTACTTTCACACTAGCGTCGGAATCTCCCCGTCGCAATGCGTCGGGCAGAGATTCCGATGCTAGCGTTTGACGCACTGCACAACGGGTGCAGCGGATGCATTTCTCCGGCGCATCCGCTGCCCCATTGTAAGGTGCGGGAAGGTGGGGGCGGAGTTCCGGCCGCGCATGCGCAGTCGGAAAAAGCGGTCCGACAGGAGCAAAAAACATTACATTTAACGTTTTTTGCTCCCGGCGGTCCGCCACAACACGGCGCAACCGTCGCACGACGGTTGCCACGTGTGGCAAAGCGTCGCAATGCGTCGCTAATGTTAATCTATGGGGCAAAAACGCATCCTGCAAACAACTTTGCAGGATGCGTTTTTTGCCATAAACGACGCATTGCGACATCTGGCACAAAACGCCAGTGTGAAAGTAGCCTAACTTGATGATATTACCAATAATAATAATGTGAAGCCGTTGTAATGGGCACGAGGGGGACTCAGTGGTTAGCACTGTTGCTTTGCACCACTGGGCCCCTGGGTTCAAATCCCACCAAGGACAACATCAGCAAGGATTCTGTATGTTCT
This sequence comes from Ranitomeya imitator, assembly GCF_032444005.1. Taxonomy (NCBI): domain Eukaryota; kingdom Metazoa; phylum Chordata; class Amphibia; order Anura; family Dendrobatidae; genus Ranitomeya; species Ranitomeya imitator. The sequence continues at coordinate 321,551,885 of NC_091286.1, read as the reverse complement.
CCCCATGTTTGTGCGAGTTTCCTCCCACACTCCACACTGATAGGGAATGTAGATTGTGGGGACAGTGATGATAATGTCTGTAAAGTGCTGTCGAATATGATGCATCTATATAAGTGGGTAAAATCCATGACCACACAACATTGCCTTACAGAAATTGCTTTGGCTCAGGAATCTGTGCTCATCATCAAGCACTCCTAAAAAAGATATCCAAATGCCGCACTGTCTTTATATAGTAACACTTCTGTCTTTCACACATTACTATTCTGTGCCAAATGTTTTTATCAGTGCACAACGAGTTGTTCTTTCCTTAAAGAATACAAATGTAATGAGGAAAGACTAAGTTTACATTTGCTTGGTTTCGGTTTTCTAGGTTTCTTTGTTGCTATTTTTTTCTTTTTTTTTCTTTATCAAAACTAAATGGCAAAAGAAATACATATGTTGTCAAGAACATTCGCATTGAGCTGCCTTCAGTGACTTCTGAGATACTGACATTAATGGGTCATTTTGAAATTTCAGAAAGGTTTATGACAATATTCTACAAGTAATGAGGGAGGTTCATGATGGAGATTTTGAAATTGAGGCAAGCCACTTTCTTGGTAGTTGAAATGGTCGAACATAAATAATATGAAATGAATAAATTAAAGATTTTTCATTATCAGAAACTAGGAACAAAAACCGTCTCGCTTTTTGGGGGAATGGATACAACCATGCACTACACTGAAAGCCAATAGATTAAAAGTGGTGGTCTCATTTGTTACATGGGTAAAGTGACAAAGTGCTTCTAAAAACAAGCTACTTTGCTATATACCTCTTATTAAAAAATCCTCTCCATTCTCATGGATGAAGGGATTTTTAATTCTAAGACCGGGGCTGCACGCTCCGAAACCGAGCAGTGCCGGGATTTGATGCGAGAGACTCGCGCAAGTTTCTCGCACTGAACTCGCAAGTGTGACCCCGGCCTAATAGTTTGTTGTTCATTGTCTAGAATACCAGCCACCTCTGCAGTCTATCAGAGGTGGCTTGCAAATATTGGTTGATCATTGGATTTGGCCAGCTTCAGTATCTCTGCGCTCCTTCTTTGTTGGACAACCAAATCTGCCCCTGCTTACCGGCAGGACCATGCCAAAGGTATGAATTAACAATCTTCTGATCCCTAGGTTAAGCTTCTCATAACAGGGCATTGTCTAAAAAGACTACCGCCCTTTAATAGGCAATAGCCTAATGGTTTTGATCACTGTAAAAAACAGGCTAAGTTATGTAGAGAAGTCATAGAGCGTTGGCTATATATGTAAAATGCAAAAAATAATAGCAAAGCTGATGACTAGTGTTGAGCGATACCTTCCGATATCGGAAAGTATCGGTATCGGTTTGGATCGGCCGATATTCAAAAAATATCGGATATCGCCGATACCGATACCCGATCCCAATGCAAGTCAATGGGACCAAAATATCGGAATTAAAATAAACCCTTTCTTTCCTTGTAGGTTCATTCTACATGAAGGAAAACAACTAAGAATAATGCCGGATGTATTTGGGGAGGTGGCGGAGACATTAAAGTCATAGAGGTTTATCCCAATCAAATAGAATAGCATGTTTTTTGTTTTTTTTTAAGACGTTCGGAGTGACAAAGATATTGACTATGTAAATTTTTTTTTTATTTTGTCAGATATTGATGTTTCACTATTCCACGCCCTTCCCCTTCTTTTTTTTCTTTTTTTTTTTCTTTTCCCACACTTTCATCTTCATCATCATCAGCATCTTTGACATCAACTTCTTCACCTTATTCATCTTCTTCTTCATCTTCTACCTATTTTTTTTTTTTTATTACATTCTTCATATTCATTTTATTCAACTATTATTATTCTTCTTATTCTACATATTCTTTTTATTCCACTGTTATTATTCTTCCTATTCTACTTCTTCATCATATTCTCATTTGTGACAGGCATTCCCGTAGTTGTTATCTATAAAAGTTTGAAGATTACACCTTCCGTTCTGCCAGTCACAAAAGTTACATTTGTCCGCGTTCAGTTTGGCCTGCAGCATCAGGCTTTATCCAGGGGCACCACGAGGAGGAACGGACTCACCCCCATACACTGCTTAGTCTTCTTCTGCATATAATTTAGATAATATCTTTTGCTCTGATATTAAGTCTTATGCTTAATGTTCTTCTGCTCTTTGTTCTGCAGCCTCTTGTTCTTCTGCTTCTCGGTCTTCCATGTTGTCGTCTCCAGGGTCGTCGTCTCCAGTGTCGTCATCTCCGCCGTCGTCGTCGTCGTCGTCATCGGGGTGGTCTTCCGTGTCGTCGTCATCGTGGTGGTCTTCCGGGTCGTCGACGTTAGGGTCTTCAACTTGGAAATGTAGCAGAAGGTACAAGAAGGCTGAGAAAATGCCAAGAACCAGCTGATGGAACTGGAACTCGGATGGCTACCCGAAGGTTCAAGAGCCTATGGAACTACCGAGGACCAGCTGACGTTACTGGAACCCGGTTACTAAGCAGGAGGTACCCGTGCTAAAAAGCACTACCAAGGACCGCCTGACGTTGACGGAACTCGGATACCCAGAAGGAGGCACCTAAGCCAAAGGCTCTGCCCGGAACCAGCTGACGTTACTGGAACCAGGATGGGGAGCAGAAGGTACAAGAGCAAAAGACACTGCCGAGAACCAGCTGACGGTACTGGAACCCGGATGGGTAGCCGAAGGTCCAAGAGCCAATGGAACTACCGAGGACCAGCTGACGTTACTGGAACCCGGTTACTAAGCAGGAGGTACCCGTGCCTGAAAGCACTACCAAGGACCACCTGACGTTGGTGGAACTTGGATACCCAGAAGGAGGCACCTAAGCCAAAGGCTCTGCCCGGAACCAGCTGACGGTACTGGAACCAGGATGGGGAGCAGAAGGTACAAGAGCAAAAGACACTGCCGAGAACCAGCTGACGGTGCTGGAACCAGGTGGTGGACCCGAAGGCCCACAGGAGAGGAGAGAACAGCTAGGCCGCGAGGCAGCCGCAGTTACCGAACCCCAACAGTCCTACAGGGGGAGCTGGGCCTACTGGCACTACATAACCAGCCTTGACTACCAGTTCACGCAGCCCACATAGGAAGCTCCTAAACTGGAGGCACCCTGGAGTTGGCTAACTCGACCGCACCACGACGGGGCAAGCATAGGCGTCTCAGTGAAGTTGACACAACCCGGAAACAGCTGACGGTGCTGAAACCAGGCTTGGCACGAGGGAGTACCTGTGACAAGAACACTGCCGAGAACCAGCTGGCGGTGCTGGAACCCGGATGCGTTGCCCCAGTGTGCAAGAGCCAATGGCACGACCGAGGACCAGCTGACGGTGCTGGAACCCGGTTACTAAGCTGTAGGTGCCCGCGCTTAAAAGCACTACTAAGGACCGCCTGGCGTTGGCGGAACTCGGATACCCAGGAGGAGGCACCTAAGCCAAAGGCTCGGCCCGGAACCAGCTGACGGTGCTGGAACCAGGTGGTGGACCCCAAGGCCCACAGGAGAGGAGAGAACAGCTAGGCCGCGAGGCAGCCGCAGTTACCGAACCCCAACAGTCCTACAGGGGGAGCTGGGCCTACTGGCACTACAGAACCAGCCTTGACTACCAGTTCACGCAGCCCACATAGGAAGCTCCTAAACTGGAGGCACCCTGGAGTTGGCTAACCCGACCGCACCACGACGAGGCAAGCATAGGTGTCTCAGTGAGCTTGACACAACCCGGAAACAGCTGACGGTGCTGAAACCAGGCTTGGCACGAGGGAGTACCTGTGACAAAAACACTGCCGAGAACCAGCTGGCGGTGCTGGAACCCGGATGCGTTGCCCCAGTGTGCAAGAGCCAATGGCACGACCGAGGACCAGCTGACGGTGCTGGAACCCGGTTACTAAGCTGTAGGTGCCCGCGCTTAAAAGCACTACCAAGGACCGCCTGGCGTTGGCGGAACTCGGATACCCAGGAGGAGGCACCTAAGCCAAAGGCTCGGCCCGGAACCAGCTGACGGTGCTGGAACCAGGTGGTGGACCCGAAGGTCCACAGGAGAGGAGAGAACAGCTAGGCCGCGAGGCAGCCGCAGTTACCGAACCCCAACAGTCCTACAGGGGGAGCTGGGCCTACTGGCACTACAGAACCAGCCTTGACTACCAGTTCACGCAGCCCACATAGGAAGCTCCTAAACTGGAGGCACCCTGGAGTTGGCTAACCCGACCGCACCACGACGAGGCAAGCATAGGTGTCTCAGTGAGCTTGACACAACCCGGAAACAGCTGACGGTGCTGAAACCAGGCTTGGCACGAGGGAGTACCTGTGACAAAAACACTGCCGAGAACCAGCTGGCGGTGCTGGAACCCGGATGCGTTGCCCCAGTGTGCAAGAGCCAATGGCACGACCGAGGACCAGCTGACGGTGCTGGAACCCGGTTACTAAGCTGTAGGTGCCCGCGCTTAAAAGCACTACCAAGGACCGCCTGGCGTTGGCGGAACTCGGATACCCAGGAGGAGGCACCTAAGCCAAAGGCTCGGCCCGGAACCAGCTGACGGTGCTGGAACCAGGTGGTGGACCCGAAGGTCCACAGGAGAGGAGAGAACAGCTAGGCCGCGAGGCAGCCGCAGTTACCGAACCCCAACAGTCCTACAGGGGGAGCTGGGCCTACTGGCACTACAGAACCAGCCTTGACTACCAGTTCACGCAGCCCACATAGGAAGCTCCTAAACTGGAGGCACCCTGGAGTTGGCTAACCCGACCGCACCACGACGAGGCAAGCATAGGTGTCTCAGTGAGCTTGACACAACCCGGAAACAGCTGACGGTGCTGAAACCAGGCTTGGCACGAGGGAGTACCTGTGACAAAAACACTGCCGAGAACCAGCTGGCGGTGCTGGAACCCGGATGCGTTGCCCCAGTGTGCAAGAGCCAATGGCACGACCGAGGACCAGCTGACGGTGCTGGAACCCGGTTACTAAGCTGTAGGTGCCCGCGCTTAAAAGCACTACCAAGGACCGCCTGGCGTTGGCGGAACTCGGATACCCAGGAGGAGGCACCTAAGCCAAAGGCTCGGCCCGGAACCAGCTGACGGTGCTGGAACCAGGTGGTGGACCCGAAGGTCCACAGGAGAGGAGAGAACAGCTAGGCCGCGAGGCAGCCGCAGTTACCGAACCCCAACAGTCCTACAGGGGGAGCTGGGCCTACTGGCACTACAGAACCAGCCTTGACTACCAGTTCACGCAGCCCACATAGGAAGCTCCTAAACTGGAGGCACCCTGGAGTTGGCTAACCCGACCGCACCACGACGAGGCAAGCATAGGTGTCTCAGTGAGCTTGACACAACCCGGAAACAGCTGACGGTGCTGAAACCAGGCTTGGCACGAGGGAGTACCTGTGACAAAAACACTGCCGAGAACCAGCTGGCGGTGCTGGAACCCGGATGCGTTGCCCCAGTGTGCAAGAGCCAATGGCACGACCGAGGACCAGCTGACGGTGCTGGAACCCGGTTACTAAGCTGTAGGTGCCCGCGCTTAAAAGCACTACCAAGGACCGCCTGGCGTTGGCGGAACTCGGATACCCAGGAGGAGGCACCTAAGCCAAAGGCTCGGCCCGGAACCAGCTGACGGTGCTGGAACCAGGTGGTGGACCCCAAGGCCCACAGGAGAGGAGAGAACAGCTAGGCCGCGAGGCAGCCGCAGTTACCGAACCCCAACAGTCCTACAGGGGGAGCTGGGCCTACTGGCACTACAGAACCAGCCTTGACTACCAGTTCACGCAGCCCACATAGGAAGCTCCTAAACTGGAGGCACCCTGGAGTTGGCTAACTCGACCGCACCACGACGGGGCAAGCATAGGCGTCTCAGTGAAGTTGACACAACCCGGAAACAGCTGACGGTGCTGAAACCAGGCTTGGCACGAGGGAGTACCTGTGACAAGAACACTGCCGAGAACCAGCTGGCGGTGCTGGAACACGGATGCGTTGCCTTGCCTATTAAAGATTGTCTTCCTAGAGCCCCAACTAGCGGTGTTGGAGCAAAGGGTAAGCAGGGGGAGATGAGTGTAGGCCGAAGCCTGCACTGGAGGCAGCTTTGTGTCTGCGTTGCGTTTGCAGGACACTTTGCCGGCTACACACTGGGGGAACAGCTGGCGTTGCTGAACCCCACTAACACAATGGCGTGTGTTTTTCTCTGTGCAGCTAGCACTTGCGGGCAAAAACTAGCGATGTTAGAGCCCGTGTTGAAGCAGGAGGAGGAGGAGAGGAGCAGAGTGTAGGCCGAAGCTTAGTTGAACCAATTTCAAAGGAAACCTTTAACCCCCCCCTCAGGTGTTACAAAGTACAAGAGACACACCTTGTGCAGTATTAATGCTGCACAAGTGAAAGGTTGCTCTATTAATTTGTCTACTTGCACACGCTGAATGAAAGACATACACAATTTACCCCATTCTACAGTCAAACTGTAGTGGATGCGTGACTTGGTTTTTTGATGAGACGCAGCACAGGTGTCCAAAATAACGCCTTGGTGCTTGGAGCAGCTTCCTGAGCGTTGTTATTTGCTGTACAGGAGTCTGCGCTCTTGTGTTATCCCTTGGCAATGCCCTGTTAGCGCTGCCCATCTTATGACATCATTTCATGTTGGCCGGTGCGGTTAACGATGGCCATAAATCCCAGACCCACAGTGTCTTTTCATAAAGCCACACTGCGGTGCTGGGATTCGTGGCCTTGAGCAGTAAATATTTTGGCCGCTCACACACGTCCTTACACCTGCTTCAGACTGGGCGGCCTCTGCTGATCCCTTCTCGCATGCCGCGGCCATGAGGCTGCACAGTCTGAAGAAGGCTGAAGGAGATGAGTTAAGACAGGCGAAGATATGCACTGCTCGTGCCCATCAATCACACCCTCGCAGTCAAAATAATTAAGACAACGAGGAGCATTTTATTCAGGCAGGGCGGACGAACAGGCGCAAGTAGCCAACCAATGATGTCAGAAGACGGGAAGCGCTACCAAGGGGGGTGCTGCGTATCATTAGAAAGGAAAGTCACACCTCAGGGACAGTGGAATGGTCTCAAAGAGACACATTTTGTACGTGTTGAGTTCCACGTGGGCAAGGAGAAAACATCAGCCACCTTGTACAAATGCAGCAGTACTGCTGTACAAGGTGGCTGTTATACATAGAAACACCTGGGGGTGGGGGCCAGGCTCCCTTCAATTTCAGTTCATGTGCCTGCGTGGCGTTTGCAGGTCACGTTGCAAGCTGCACAGCAGGGGAACAGCTGGCGGTGCTGAAACCCACTAACACATTGGCTGGTGTTTTTCTCTGTGCAGCTAGCATTTCCGGGCAAAAACTAGCGGTGTTTGAGCCCAGGGTCAGCAGGAGGAGGAGGAGAGGAGCAAAGTGTAGGCCGAAGCCTGCACTGGTGGCAGCTTTTGGTCGGTTGTGCCAGCGTGGCTTGTGCTGGACACGATGCCGGCTACACAGCGGGGGAACAGCTGGCGTTGCTGAACCCCACTAACACATTGGCTGGTGTTTTTCTCTGTGCAGCTAGCATTTCCGGGCAAAAACTAGCGGTGTTTGAGCCCAGGGTCAGCAGGAGGAGGAGGAGAGGAGCAAAGTGTAGGCCGAAGCCTGCACTGGTGGCAGCTTTTGGTCGGTTGTGCCAGCGTGGCTTGTGCTGGACACGATGCCGGCTACACAGCGGGGGAACAGCTGGCGTTGCTGAACCCCACTAACACATTGGCTGGTGTTTTTCTCTGTGCAGCTAGCATTTCCGGGCAAAAACTAGCGTTGTTAGAGCCCAGGGTCAGCAGGAGGAGGAGAGGAGCAGAGTGTAGGCCGAAGCCTAGTTGAACCAATTTCAAAGGTTACCTTTAACCCCCCCTCAGGTGTTACAAAGAACAAGAGCCACTCCTTCTGCAGCATTAATGCTGCACAAGTAAAAGGTTGCTCTATTAATTTGTCTACTTGCACAAGCTGAATGCAACACGTAGACTATTTAGCCCATTATACTGTTTAACAGTAGTGGAGGCGTGACTTGTCTTTTTAAAGAAAAGCAGCACAGGTGTCGAAAACAACACCTTTTTGCATGGGCGCAGCTTCCTGAGCGTTGTTAGTTGCTGTACAGGAGTCTGCGCTCTTGTGATCCTTTGGCCATGCGCTGTGAGCGCTTCCTGTCTTATGACCTCATTTCATGTTGGCCGTTGCGGTTAGCGATGGACATGAATCCCAGACCCACAGTGTGTTTTTAAAAAATCACACTGCGGTGCTGGGATTCGTGCCCTGGTGCAGTAAATATGTTTGCCGCTCACACATGTCCTTACACCTGCTTCAGACTGGACGGCCTCATCTGATCCCTTATCGCCTGCCGAGGCCATGAGGACACCCAGTCTGAAGAAGGCGGAAGGAGATGAGTGAACACAGGCAAACATATGCACTGCACATGCCCATCAATCACACCCTCGCTGTCCAAAAAAATAAGACACCGAGGGGCGTTGTTTCGAGCAGGGGAGATGCACAGGCGCAGCCAGCTAACCAATGATGTCAAAAGACGGGCAGCGCTAACAAGGGTGGTGCTGCGTGTCATTACAAAGGAAAGTCACACCTCAGGGACATTGTAATGGTCTCTAATGAGAAACATTTTCTACGTGTTGAGTTCCACGTGGGCAAGGAGAAAAAGTCAGCCACCTTGTACAAATGCAGCAGTACTGCTGTACAAGGTGGCTGTTATACATAGAAACACCTGTGGGTGGGGGGCAGGCTCCCTTCAATTTCAGTTCATGTGCCTGCGTGGCGTTTGCAGGTCACGTTGCAAGCTACACAGCAGGGGAACAGCTGGCGTTGCTGAACCCCACTGACACATTGACTGGTGTTTTTCTCTGTGCAGATTGCATGTCCGGGCAAAAACTAGCGGTGTTAGAGCCCAGGGTCAGCAGGAGGAGGAGGAGAGGAGCAAAGTGTAGGCCGAAGCCTGCACTGGTGGCAGCTTTTGGTCGGTTGTGCCAGCGTGGCTTGTGCTGGACACGATGCCGGCTACACAGCGGGGGAACAGCTGGCGGTGCTGAACCCCACTAACACATTGGCTGGTGTTTTTCTCTGTGCAGCTAGCATTTCCGGGCAAAAACTAGCGGTGTTTGAGCCCAGGGTCAGCAGGAGGAGTAGAGGAGCAGAGTGTAGGCCGAAGCCTAGTTGAACCAATTTCAAAGGTTACCTTTAACCCCCCCCCTCAGGTGTTGCAAGGTACAAGAGCCACACCTTGAACAGCATTAATGATGCACAAGTCAAAGGTTGCTCTATTTAATTTTGCTCCTTGCACACGCTGAATTAAACACGTACACTATTTAGCCCATTATACTGTCAAACAGTAGTGGAGGCGTGACTACTAGTCTTTTTAAGGTGACGCAGCACAGGTGTACAAATTTACACCTAGGTGCTGTGCGCAGATTCCTTACCGTTGTTATTTGCAGTACAGGAAACTGCGCTCTTGTGTTATCCCTTGGCAATACCCTGTTAGTGCAGGCCGTCTCATGACCTCATTTCATGTTGGCCGCTGCGGTTAACGATGGCCATAAATCCCAGACCCACAGTGGCTTTTCATAAAGTCACACTGCGGTGCTGGGATTCGTGGCCTTGTGCAGTAAATATGTTCGCCGCTCACACATGTCCTTACACCTGCTTCAGACTGGGCGGCCTCAGCTGATCCCTTATCGCATGCCGCGGCCATGAGGCCGCACAGTCAGAAGAAGGCGGAAGGAGGGGAGTGAAGACAGGGGAACATATGCACTGCTCGTGCCCATCAATCACACCCTCGCAGTCAAAATATATGAGACAACGGGGGGCGTTGTGTCGGGCAGGGGGACGCACAGGCACAGCCAGCCAACCAATGATGTCAGGAGACGGGCAGCGCTAACAATGGGGGTGCTGCGTGTCATTAAAAAGGAAAGTCACACCTCAGGGACATTGTAATGGTCTGTAATGAGACACATTTTGTACTTGTTGAGTTCCACGTGTGCAAGGAGAAAAAGTCAGCCACCTTGTACAAATGCAGCAGTACTGCTGTACAAGGTGGCTGTTATACATAGAAACACCTGGGGGGGTGGGGGGCAGGCTCCCTTCAATTTCAGTTCATGTGCCTGCGTGGCGTTTGCAGGACACGTTGCCAGCTACACAGCAGGGGAACAGCTGGCGGTGCTGAACCCCACTAACACATTGGCTGGTGTTTATCTCTGTGCAGCTAGCATGTCCGGGCAGAAACTGGCGTTGTTTGAGCCCAGGGTCAGCAGGAGGAGGAGAGGAGCAAAGTGTAGGCCGAAGCCTGCACTGGTGGCAGCTTTTGGTCAGTTGTGCCAGCGTGGCTTGTGCTGGACACGTTGCCGACTACACAGCAGGGGAACAGCTGGCGTTGCTGAACCCCACTAACACATTGGCTGGTGTTTTTCTCTGTGCAGCTAGCCGTTCCGGGCAAAAACTAGCGGTGTTTGAGCCCAGGGTCAGCAGGAGGAGTAGAGGAGCAGAGTGTAGGCCGAAGCCTAGTTGAACCAATTTCAAAGGTTACCTTTAACCCCCCCCCTCAGGTGTTGCAAGGTACAAGAGCCACACCTTGAACAGCATTAATGATGCACAAGTCAAAGGTTGCTCTATTTAATTTTGCTCCTTGCACACGCTGAATTAAACACGTACACTATTTAGCCCATTATACTGTCAAACAGTTGTGGAGGCGTGACTTGTCTTTTTAACGAGACGCAGCACAGGTGTCAAAATTTGCACCTAGGTACTGGGCGCAGATTCCTGAGCGTTGTTATTTGCTGTACAGGAGTCTGCGCTATTGTGATCCCTTGGCCATGCGCTGTGAGCGCTTCCTGTCTTCTGACCTCATTTCATGTCGGCCGTTGCGGTTAGCGATGGACATGAATCCCAGACCCACAGTGTGTTTTCAAAAAATCACACTGCGTGGCTGGGATTCGTGGCCTTGTGCAGTAAATAGGTTTGCCGCTTACACATGTCCTTACACCTGCTCCAGACTGGGCGGCCTCAGCTGATCCCTTATCGCCTACCACGGCCAGGAGGCCGCACAGTCTGAAGAAGGCGGAAGGAGATGAGTTAAGACAGGCGAACATATGCACTGCTCGTGCCCATAAACCACACCCTCGCTGACAAAATAAATATGACAACGAGGGGCGTTGTTTCTAGCAGGGCGGATGCACAGGCGCAGCCAGCTAACCATGATGACAAAAGACGGGAAACGCTACCAAGGGGGGTGCTGCGTATCATTACAAAGGAAAGTCACACCTCAGGGACAGTGGAATGGTCTCAATGAGACACATTTTGTACGTGTTGAGTTCCACGTGGGCAAGGAGAAAAAGTCAGCCACCTTGTACAAATGCAGCAGTACTGCTGTACTAGGTGGCTGTTATACATAGAAACACCTGGGGGGGTGGGGCCAGGTTCCCTTTTAATTTCAGTTCCTGTGCCTGCATGGCGTTTGCAGGTCACGTTGCCGGCTACACAGCAGGGGAACAGCTGGCGTTGCTGAACCCCACTAACACATTGGCTGGTGTTTTTCTCTGTGCAGCTAGCACTTCCGGGCAAAAACTAGCGGTGTTTGAGCCCAGGGTCAGCAGGAGGAGGAGAGGAGCAGAGTGTAGGCCGAAGCCTGCACTGGTGGCAGCTTTTGTTCTGTTGTGCCAGCGTGGCTTGTGCTGGACACGTTGCCGACTACACAGCAGGGGAACAGCTGGCGGTGCTGAACCCCACTGACACATCACCTAGTGTTTTTTTCTGTGTAGACAACACTTCCAGGTGGCAACTGACAGTGTTGAAACCCAGGGAATCAAAGAGGAGCAGAGTGTAGGCCGAAGCCTGCAGTGGAGCAAGTTGAAAGGGAACCTTTAACCCCCCCCCCCAGGCATTTGTTGCTGAAAGAGCCATCTTGTACAGCAGTAATACTGCACATGGAAAATGGTGGCTCCGAAAATTATGCTCCTTGCAAACGCTGAAGTACACACTCATATAATGTGTCCCCTCACACCGTCAAACCATCCCGGAAGTGGGACTTTCCTTTGTAATGTGACACAGCACAGCCGTCATTCCAACCCCCTTGGTGCCGGGCACCACCTCCTCAACGTTGTTTGGTTCTGTCACGGAGCCCGCACTGTAATGTTATCCCTTGGCCATGCACAGTTAGCGGTGCCCGTCTTCTGACATCATGTAGGTGTCAGGCTGGCAGTGCCTGTGCGTCCAAGCTGCCCGAGATCCAACCTTGCAGTGTCATCTAATGTAGTCCCACTGCGGGCCAGGGATCCATGGGCATGCGCAGTGCATATCATCGCCTCTCACTCACCTCCTTCCTGCTTCTTCAGACTGTGCGGCGTCACGGCCGTGGCATGCTATTAGGGATCAGCTGACGCCGCCTAGTCTGAAGAAGCGTGAAGAAGGGGAGTGAGAGGCTAGTATATGCACTGCGCATGGCCATGGATACCAGGCCCACTGTGGGATCACATTAGACGACACTGCGAGGTGTGATTTCGGGCAGCGTGGACGCACAGGCGCAGCCAGGACGACAACAAATGATGTCAGAGGACGGGCAGCGCAAACTGTGCATGGCCAAGGGATAACATAACAGCGCAGGGTCCATGACGGAATCAAACAACGCTAAGGAGGCAGCGCACGGTGCCAAGGGGGTAGCAATGACGGCTGTGCTGTGTCACATTACAAAGGAAAGTCCCACCTCCGGGACGGTTGGACGGTGTGAGGGGACACATTACATGAGTGTGTAGTTCAGCGTTTGCAAGGAGCATAATTTCAAGAGCGACCTTTCCCTTGTGCAGTATTAGTGCTGCACATGGTGGCTCTTTCAGTAACAAACGCCTAGGGGGGGGGGGGGACAGGTCCCCTTACATTTTAGTTGTGCCAGCGTGGCGGTCGCATGACACGTTGCCGGATACACAGCTGGGGATCAGCTGACGTTACTGAACCCCAATAACAGAGGAGCGACTGTTGACTGTGCACACAGCACTTCCAGGCACCAACTGGCGGTGTTAGAGCCCAGGGACAGCAGGAGGAGCAGATTGGAGGTATTGCCGCACACACAGCTGGGGATCAGCTGACGTTACTGAACCCCAATAACAGAGGAGCGACTGTTGACTGTGCACACAGCACTTCCAGGCACCAACTGGCGGTGTTAGAGCCCAGGGACAGCAGGAGGAGCAGAGGAACAGAGTGTAGGCCGAAGCCTGATTGGAGCAAGTTGAAAGGAAACCTTTAACCCCCCCCCCCAAGACGTTTGTAGCTGAAAGAGCCATGTTGTGCAGCACTAAGGATGCAAAAGGAAAAGGTTGCTCTTTTAATTATGCTCCTTGCAAACACCGAAGTAAACACTAAAAATGTGTCCCTTTATACCGTTAAACCGTTCCGGAGGTGCGAATTTCCTTCGTAATGGGACACAGCACAGCTGTCATTCCTATCCCCTTGATGCCGTGCGCTGCCTCCTCAGCGTTGTTTTAAGCTGCCACGGAGCCTGCGCTGTTCTGTTAGCCCTTGGCCATGCCCAATTAGCGCTGCCTGTCTTCTGACATAATTTGGTGTCAGGCTGTCAGTGCCTGTGCGTCCACGCTGCTCCAGATCCCACCTCGCAGTCTCATCTAACGTAATCCCACTGCGGGCCTTGGAACCATGGGCATGCACAGTGCATAACCTCGACTCTCACTCCCCTCCTTCCCTCTTCTTCAGACTGTGCGGTGTCACGGCCGTGGCATGCTAGGGATCAGCTGACGGCGCACAGTCTAAAGAAGGCGGAGGGAAATGAGCGAGAGCCCGAGGGGAAGATATGCACTGCGCATGCCCATGGATCCCAGGCCCGCAGTGTGACTCAATCAGAAGACACTGCGAGGCGGGATCTCGGGCACCGCGGCCGCACAGGCGCAGCCAGCCTGACACCAAATTATGTCAGAAGACAGGCAGCGCAAATAGGGCATGCCCAAGGGATAACAGAACAGCGCAGGCTCCGTGACAGCTTAAAACAACGCTGAGGAGGCAGCGCATGGCACCAAGGGGGTAGGAATGACGGCTGTGCTGCGTCACATTACGAAGGAAAGTCCCAGCTCCGGGACGGTATAACGGTATCAGTGAACACATTTTATAAGTGTTAAGTTCTGCGTGTGCAAAGAGCTAAAAAAAAAGAGCTACCTTTTCCTTGTGCAGCATTACTGCTGCACAAGATGGCTCTTTCAGTAACAAACGACGGGGGGGGGGGGGGGGGGACAGGTTCCCTTACATTTAGGTTGTTGTGCCAGCGTGGCGGTCGCAGGACACATTGCCGGCTACACAGCTGGGGATCAGCTGACGTTACTGAAACCCAATAACACTGGGTCGTATGTTTTTACTGTGCAGCCTGCACTTCTGAGCCGCAACTGGCGGTGTTGGAGCCCAGGAATAGCAGTTCAGGTGGTAGAAAGATGAACACAGCAGGAGACCTGGATGACACCCAATTACTTAATCAGGCAGAGGAGTGGCAAATTCCTGCGAGATCCAGGCCTGGTTCATTTTCAGGAAAGTAAGCCGGTCAACGTTATCGGAGGATAGTCGCATGCGACGGTCTGTTAGTACACCACCTGCGGCACTAAAGACACGTTCCGATAAGACACTAGCCGCAGGGCAAGCCAGCACCTCCAATGCATACTGGCTTAGCTCTGGCCATGTATCCAGCTTAGAGACCCAAAACTTGAACGGGGAAGAGCCGTCTGGGAGTACAGTAAGAGGGCAAGCCATGTAGTCTGTCACCATCTGACGGAACCGTTGCCTCCTGCTGACTGGAGCCGCCGGTGATGGTGTAGACATTTGGGGCGGGCACACAAAAGTGTGCCAGAGTTGTGCCATACTGGGCTTGCCTTGGGCAGAGGCACTGCTTCTGCTCCCTCTTTGGGCAGAGCCTCCCCCACTGCCTCGACGCACTGAGCTGCTTTGTAAAGCACTAGCAGCACTCCTCTCAGTTGGACAGGAGAAGATGATGGAATTCACCAGTGTGTCGTGGTACTCCCGCAATTTACGCTCCCGGGTCAACGCAGGGATGAGGTTTTGGACGTTGTCCCGGTAGCGAGGATCGAGGAGGGTGAACACCCAATAATCAGGCATGTTGAGAATGTGGTCGATGCGGCGGTCGTTTCTCAGGCACTGCAGCATGAAATCCACCATGTGCTGCAGAGTGCCAACCGGCCCAGAAACGCTGTCCCCTGCTTGAGACATGATCTCTGCCCGCTCGTCATCACCCCACCCTCGCTGTACACACTGACCACTGGACAATTGTGTCGCTCCCTCCTCTGGACGGAGCTCTTCCTCCTCCATTGACTCCTCCTCATCCTCCTCACAAATTGGCCCCTGCGTACCCCTTTGTGAGGAACCACGTGGCGCTGACTCTCCAGAAGCTGATGGAAAAGGTGACTCCTCATCCTCCACCTCTTCCACCACATCATCCCTTAACCC
Organism: Ranitomeya imitator; assembly: GCF_032444005.1. Taxonomy (NCBI): domain Eukaryota; kingdom Metazoa; phylum Chordata; class Amphibia; order Anura; family Dendrobatidae; genus Ranitomeya; species Ranitomeya imitator. The sequence continues at coordinate 321,536,427 of NC_091286.1, read as the reverse complement.
TTGCAAAGTTTGCTGAAGCAGGCAGATAAGGGGGACAGTCATGCTGACTAGTGCATCATCTGCACTTGCCATCCGCGTGGAATAATCAAAAGGACGCAAAACCTGGCAGACGTCCTTCATAGTGGCCCACTCTGTGGTTGTGAAGTCTGATCGGCGCTGACTGCGACTTCTTTGCGCCTGATGCAGCTGGTACTCCATAACTGCTTGCTGCTGCTCACACAACCGCTCCAACATATGTAACGTGGAATTCCACCGGGTAGGTAGGTCACATATGATGCGGTGTTCCGGAAGGCGGAATCGGCGCTGCAGAGCAGCAATGCGGGATCTGGCCAAGCTGGAACGCCGCAAGTGAGCACACTCTAGGCGGACCTTGTGCAGCAGGGCATCAAGATCCGGATAGTCCCTCAGAAAACTCTGCACAACCAAATTGAGCACATGTGCCAGACATGGGATGTGAGTGAGGTTGCCAAGGGCCAAAGCTGCCACCAGATTTCGGCCATTGTCACACACTACCATGCCTGGCTGGAGATTCGCTGGCAGTAACCACACATCGCTCTCCTGCTTTATGGCATTCCAGAGCTCCTGCGCTGTGTGGCTTCGATGCCCCAATGAAACTAGTTTCAAGACGGCCTGCTGACGTTTGGCCACGGCTGTGCTCATGTCGGTCATAGGTAAACGTTCACGGGTCCATGTGGGGGTGGACTGTGACGGATCCTGCAGAGAGGAATCAGAGGAACTGGTGTAAGAGGAGGAGTCGATGCGTACAGACTGGATTCCTGCAATCCTTGGAGTGGGCAGGACACGTCCTGCGCCACTCGCACGATCTGTACCTGGCTCAACAACATTAACCCAATGGGCAGTGAGGGAAACATATCGCCCCTGTCCATGCTGACTGGTCCACGCATCGGTGGTGAGGTGGACCTTGCTACTGACGGCGTTCAGTAGCGCATGTTTTATGTTTGCCTCAACATGCCTGTGCAGGGCAGGGACAGCCTGCCTGCTGAAGTAAAAGCGGCTGGGCACCTTGTACTGTGGGACTGCCAATGCCATCAAGTCACGGAAGCTGTCAGTCTCCACCAGCCTGAACGAGAGCATTTCCAGGGACAACAGTTTGGCAATGCCTGCATTCAGAGCCTGTGCTCGGGGGTGGTTGGCCGAGAATGCCCGCCTTTTCTCCCATGCCTGTACTACCGATGGCTGTAGAGTAGACTGGGAGTGTGAGGATGACTGGGAAGGTGGTGCTGTGGGTGGAATTACACAAGGTCTCTGGGAGGAAGCCAAACCAGCTGTGCGTGAGCTGGAGGAAGAGGCAACACGAGCTGAAGAGGTGGTAGCTGCCGCTGTTGGTTGGCCTACATCTTCAGTGTGTTTCTGTAACTCCACCGCGTGCCTGGTCCGCACATGTTTCCACATATTTGTGGTATTGAGGTTGCTGACATTTTTCCCTCTTTTTACTTTATGATGACACAGCTTGCATTTGACAAAACAAATGTCATCTGCAACTGTGTCAAAAAAGGACCAGGCACTGCAAGTCTTGGGAGCGCCCTTTTTGGCTTTGGAAAGAGACAGGCTCCTAACGGGTGCCAAAGTGGAGGCTACAGGCTCCGCAGTCTTCCCCCTCCCTCTCCCTCTTTGGCCCGTAAGAGGAAGCTCTTCCTCTGAGCTGCTCCCACCACCTTCCTGTTCCTCACGCCACGATGGGTCAAGGACCTCATCATCTCCACTACCCTCTGCCACCAACTGCTCCTCCTGGGTAGTCTCAGCAGCACAGTACGCACGAGAAAGCGGCACCTGAGTTTCATCATCAGATGCGTACTGCGCTGTGGTCACCGGAGGCACTGGCCCACCTGCCTCTTCAGAGTCAGAGAGAAAAAGGTGTTGGGCATCACTGCACACTGCCTCTTCTTCCATTTCTCCAATGCTGCTTGGCTGGCCCCCTGTTTCCAAGCCAAGAGATTCAGAGAACAGAAGTAGAGACGGCTCCTGTCCTGGGCTCTCTGACTGCCTGGCCAATTTGGCAGGTGGTGAAGAGACAGATGGCTGCTCTCCAGTGCTCTGTGCCTGAGAGGATGTGGCACTAACTGAAGTCGATGCCGAGGCGTTAGCTGCCATCCACCCGACAACGGCTTCAATTTGGTCTTCACGCAGCAGCGGTGCACGGCGCTCTCCGACAAAGCTGCGCATGAAGGACTGTTCCCTGCTGAAACTGAGTGACGACGAGTCACCGGCGCCCGCAGCAGGCACAGAATCACCACGTCCTCTCCCTGCTCCTCTCCCTGCTCCGCGCCCACGCCCACGTGCCTTACTCCCTGCCCTCTTCATCTTGGTTGACAGATAAAGATAAGCAGAAAAGTACTAAGGCCTTAGTGTGCTTATTCCTGTAATGCTCCTCCTAACAGGTGTAAGAAACACTAATGTTGTAAATTGTGGACTAAACTTTATTATTTTTCAAATGTGGCCTACACAAGTGTTAAGTTGTGTTTGGTGAACTTAACCTTTTTTTTGGTGCAGATCGGGCTACAGAGCTAGTTTAAATCACACGGAGACCGTGCAGACAGCCGTAAACGGCGCTGCAAGGCCAAGAAACCCTCCTCTAGGTTATCCTATATAGTGTTTTTCCACTATTTAGCTGGATACGAGTGGAAAGACACTAATAGGAATTTTTTTTTTCAAATTTTAAACAGGCTGCACTATTTGAAAAAAAGGAAATTGTTTTTCAAGGTATGAGGCAGTAACGCACCCTGAGCTGAATCCAACCGGCTATGGCTGCACACAGACTACAGGGCGAGCTGGGCTCACACGGAGACCGTGCAGACAGCCGTAAACGGCGCTGCAAGGCCAAAAAACCCTCCTCTAGGTTATCCTATATAGTGTTTTTCCACTATTTAGCTGGATACGAGTGGAAAGACACTAATAGGAATTTTTTTTTTCAAATTTTAAACAGGCTGCACTATTTGAAAAAAAGGAAAATTTTTCTCAAGGTATGAGCCAGTAACGAACCCTGAGCTGAATCCAACCGGCTATGGCTGCACACAGACTACAGGGCGAGCTGGGCTCACACGGAGACCGTGCAGACAGCCGTAAACGGCGCTGCAAGGCCAAAAAACCCTCCTCTAGGTTATCCTATATAGTGTTTTTCCACTATTTAGCTGGATACGAGTGGAAAGACACTAATAGGAATTTTTTTTTTCAAATTTTAAACAGGCTGCACTATTTGAAAAAAAGGAAAATTTTTCTCAAGGTATGAGCCAGTAACGAACCCTGAGCTGAATCCAACCGGCTATGGCTGCACACAGACTACAGGGCGAGCTGGGCTCACACGGAGACCGTGCAGACAGCCGTAAACGGCGCTGCAAGGCCAAAAAACCCTCCTCTAGGTTATCCTATATAGTGTTTTTCCACTATTTAGCTGGATACGAGTGGAAAGACACTAATAGGAATTTTTTTTTTCAAATTTTAAACAGGCTGCACTATTTGAAAAAAAGGAAAATTTTTCTCAAGGTATGAGCCAGTAACGAACCCTGAGCTGAATCCAACCGGCTATGGCTGCACACAGACTACAGGGCGAGCTGGGCTCACACGGAGACCGTGCAGACAGCCGTAAACGGCGCTGCAAGGCCCAAAAACCCCCCTCTAGGTTATCCTATGTAGTGTTTTTCCACAATAGAGCTGGAGACTGGTGGAAAAACACTAATAGGAAATTTGAGAAAAAATGTGCAGCAGGCTGCACTAAGAGCAAAAAAGAACAACTGTGTGAGGCAGTGTGAACCCCCCCTGAGCTGAATACAACCGGGTATATGGCTGCACACAGACTACAGAGTGAGCTGCACACACACACACACAGAGACCTTGCAGAACGCTGTTAAAACAGCGCTGCAAGGCAAGAGCAAGGTGAACAGTGAAGAACACACAGCGTTTTGCTAAATTAGCCTTTGGAAAGGAAAATAAAGCAATTAGCTAGCTCAACTGGCCCTCAGTTAGAACACAGCGTCCTGTCCCTAACTGAAATCACAGCAGAGTGAGCGCAAAATGGCGGCAGCGCTTTTTTATAGTGCAGAGTGACATCATTTCAGCAGCCAATCCAAGCCTTGCCAGTACTTACATGCCCACCATGCTAAACAGGATGTGCCCACACTTTCATTCATTCCTCATTGGCTGCTGCGTTCAATTTGAATTCTGGGAACTTCCGATTCCGGTATCCGATACGCGGGAAGTATCGGAATTCAGTATCGGAATTCCGATACCGCAAATATCGGCCGATACCCGATACTTGCGGTATCGGAATGCTCAACACTACTGATGACAAAACCCATATTACGAACCATACAACCTGAGTGTGAATAATACATGTGACTAAGTAAGGCTACTTTCACACATCAGGTATTCGCTGTCAGGCTCAATCTGGCTAATTAAAAAAAAAAAAAAAACAGATCCGGCGAATGTTGCTGCCGGATTTGTTTTTTTCCCGTAGACTTGTATTAGTGCCGCATTGCGCCAGATGACCTTGCGCACACATCTGCCGTTTCCGGTTTCTGGAAAAAACATCCATAGCAATCATTTTTGCCTCTGGAGAAAAAGCCGGAAGTGCCGAATCCGGCGCTTCCGACTGTTTACTAGAATGGAAGCCTATGGGAGCCGGAAGGTGCTGGATCCGGAAAATGACGGATTCCGGCATCGGATTCTTGTCTTTTAAACTGAGCATGCTCCAATTTTTTTTATACAATTATCTGGATATGCTAGTCAGATCCGTCAAAAAAACCGGATCCGTCACATCAGTTTTTCACAATCTGCGCCGGATTTGTTTTTTCCAACATTTTCCGGATTGTGCCTGATGCAAAAAAACCTGATGTGTGAAAGTAGCCTAAACTTGCAAGTAGCTCTCCTAAAGAAGAGATTTTTTTTCCAGATTGCAGATATCAGGGTATCACACTGTTCAGCTTCCTATGATCTGCATGCCCATATAGACGGCTGCGGAGGCCTGATTCTACTGATAGGTTCCCTTTAAAGCAGGTGGTTTTTCTGCTCATGACATGCTTTATGCTTGGATTGGAGGAGACGGAGATTTGAGCTCATTGTACCTGCAAAATAATCTACATTCTTTTCTACAACCACCACTTTACCAGTAGAACCTAAAAGTTCTGTTTTCTCTCAACCTGCTTTCATTTAGCAGCTAGGCAGCTACAATAAAGTCCATATATAATATATAAAATAACCTAATCTAATGATTTGTGTAACATGGATTTTCCTTTTATTGCAGATTGTTAGTTATTAAGGTTGAAGGGAGACTTTAAGTCCATCTAGTCCAACCCATAGCCTAACCTAACATGCCCTAACATGTTGATCCAGAGGAAGGCAAAAAAAACCCATGTGGCCAATAGTAAGCTCCACTTTGGGGATAAAAATTCCTTCCCGACTCCACATACGGCAATCAGACTAGTTCCCTGGATCAACGCCCTATCGAGGAACCTAGTATAGTATAGTGTTGCTCTGATAGATTTTTACAAGGCATCTGCTCTTTGTCCCAAAGCTTCACTTCTCAGCTCTGTGTCTTGGGAAAGTTGCAATCTGACCTCTACAAGGGAAGCATTTAACATAACAGACAGCTAATAAGAATGTCCAAGCTTTGTTGCGCTGGTGATTTATTGGCAACCAGACCATTCAGGTTAATGTTATATAAGAAACAGACCGTTTAATGCGGTTTATAATACATATACTTTATAAAATGGAGACCAATTATTTTCATATAACATTATTTCATTTATTATGAATTCCTTAGGATAAAGTATGCTATTACCCTGTTTATTTTTTATTTCTATGTAACCCCTTTACGAGTAATCACAGGCATAGCACATCATGAGCAGGTGTCAGTTCTCGCACCATGACGTGCTATGTCAGTCATGCTTTAAAACTGACACTGTTTGTAAACCTACAGTGACATGGCAGGGGAAGAGATGCAGGGACCCATGTCATTGGTCCGCGCACTTCGAGGGCTGTGATCGATCAGTCAATCTGACTGACCGATCACCGCATGAAAGATTAGCACCTTCCGCAGGAGCTCAGTGCAGCTAGTGGCCGAGCTCCTGCAGTGTGATGCTTGGACAGTGCCAGTACCTCCCAATGGCTCATTAACTCTCTAGATGCCACGACTGAGAGCAATCATGACATTTGGAAGGTTGTGAGGGAGTAGGCTTCCTTTCTCACCTCCATCAGCATGACATGGAAATCACGGGGAGCTGATGTTTGTCATGGCACTCAGAGGTCAAACAATGACAGTTCTCCTGTTACACCCACCCTGTGTCCTGTTACAGTGTGTTACAGTGTTACTGTGTCCCTGAGTTTTTTTTTTTTTTTCATTTTATTGGAAAAATTATAAACTGCTGATAAGCGTTTAACCCTTCTAACTTACTACCAAATAAAAATGTTTAAATGAAGCAGATGTAAAGCAGACATGTGGGAAATGTTATTAACTATTTTGTGTCGTGTATCCATCTGATTTAAGGGTATAAAAATTTAAACTTTGAAAATTGTGAAGTTTTTACATTTTTTTGTCAAATTTTTGACAATTTCACAAATAAACACAAATCTTATTGACCACCATTTACCACTAACATAAAATGCAATGTGTCATGAAAAAACATTTTCAGAATCAATGGGATATGTTAACGCGTTCCAGATAATACCTCATAAAAATGACACTGGTCTGATTTGGAAAATGCGGCTCGGTCATTAACGTACAAAGTGTCTCTGTCCTTAAGGTACCATCACACTTAACGATTTCTTTAACGATATCGTTGCTTTTTGTGACGTAGCAACGATATCGTTAACGAAATCATTATGTGTGACAGCGACCAACAATCAGGCCCCTGCTGGGAGATCGTTGGTCGCTGGGAATGATCAGGACCTTTTTTTTGGTCGCTGATCACCCCGCTGTCATCGCTGAATCGGCGTGTGTGACGCTGATCCAGTGATGTGTTCACTTGTAACCAGGGTAAACATCGGGTTACTAAGTGCAGGGCCGCGCTCAGTAAACCGATATTTACCCTGGTTACCATTGTAAAAGTTAAAAAAAAAAAAAACAGTACATACTCACATTCCGATGTCTGTCACGACCCCGGCGTCAGCTTCCCGCACTGACTGTGTCAGCACCGGCCGTAAAGCAGAGCACAGCGGTGACGTCACCGCTGTGCTCTGCTTTACGGCCGGCGCTCACAGTCAGTGCGGGAAGCTGACGGCGGGGGATGTGACAGACACCGGAATGTGAGTATGTGGTTTTTTTTTACATTTACAATGGTAACCAGGGTAAATATCGGGTTACTAAGCGCGGCCCTGCGCTTAGTAACCCAATGTTTACCCTGGTTACCCGGGGACTTCGGCATCGTTGGTCGCTGGAGTGCGGTCTGTGTGACAGCTCCCCAGCGACCACACAATGACTTACCAACGATCACGGCCAGGTCGTATCGCTGGTCGTGATCATTGGTAAACCGCTAAGTGTAACAGTACCTTTAGTGTTAAAAGGGAACAAGTTTTTAGAGCGAAAAGTAACATGACAGTAAACTACCTGTAAGGCCAGGTTCACAAGAACGCAGAAAAAAAACAAAAAAACGCTCAGCATTTCATCCAGAAAAGTGGGACCATTTGTTCTCGCTTGTCATTAGTGTGCAATCGTTTTTTTTCTTTACTCAGCAGCTATTAATCGTTTACAGGAACATTTAGGGTATGTGCACACGTATAATGGTCCACTGCGGATTTTTCCGCAGCGGATTTGATAAATCTGCAGGGCAAAAATGCTACGTTTTTGCTGCAGATTTATCGTGGATTTACCGCGGTTTTTCTGCAGATTTCACTGTGGTTTTACAGCTGCGGTTTTCTATAGGAGCAGCTGTAAAACCATTGCGGAATCCGCAGAAAGAAGTGACATGCTGCGGAATGTAACCCACTGCGTTTCCATTTTTTTTTTTTCGCAGCATGTTCACAGCGTTTTTTTGTTTCCCATAGGTTTACATTGTAATGTAACCTCATGGGAAACTGCTGCGGACCCGCAGCTGCGGAAACGCCGATCTGCAGCGTTTTCTGCATCGTGTGCACATACCCTTACAGTTTCTTGAGTTACAGAATTGCAATGTATCCATAAAAATCACATGCTATACTGCGTGCCATCCCATTTTTTTTATGTACCCATAGATTTGATAGGATGGACAGGCGAGACTCACCCAGTTTTTTTACATGCAAAAATTCACTCCACTGCCTCATTGAGTAATATTGCTCCAAGTACTGTCTGTTACTTCACCATAAATATGGTCATATGAACTAGCCCTAATGATGATTACTTCCAGATCTTTATATTATAAGTCCGTGTCTCCTGTTATGATAGGCAATTCAGTACCACAATGGACATAGCGGTCAGAGCACATACAGTGATCTGACAATAACCCAAAATCATAGAACGAGCTCTGAGACGTGGGAACTCTGCAGACCGCAATCCCTAATCCTCTCCAAACAACACTAGAGGCAGCCGTGGATTGCACCTAACTCTGCCTATGCAACTCGGCACAGCCTGAGAAACTAACTAGCCTGAAGATAGAAAATAAGCCTACCTTGCCTCAGAGAAATACCCCAAAGGAAAAGGCAGCCCCCCACATATAATGACTGTGAGTTAAGATGAAAAGACAAACGTAGAGATGAAATAGATTCAGCAAAGTGAGGCCCGACTTTCTTAACAGAGCGAGGATAGAAAAGGTAACTTTGCAGTCGACACAAAACCCTAAAGAAAACCACGCAAAGGGGGCAAAAAGACCCTCCGTACCGAACTAACGGCACGGAGGTACACCCTTTGCGTCCCAGAGCTTCCAGCCACAAATTAGACAAGCTGGACAGAAAAAATAGCAAACAAATAGCAAAGAAGAACTTAGCTATGCAGAGCAGCAGGCCACAGGAATGATCCAGGGAAAAGCAAGTCCAACACTGGAACATTGACAGGAAGCCAGGATCAAAGCATTAGGTGGAGTTAAGTAGAGAAGCACCTAACGACCTCACCAGATCACCTGAGGAAGGAAACTCAGAAGCCGCAGTACCACTTCCCTCCACCAACAGAAGCTCACAGAGAGAATCAGCCGAAGTACCACTTGTGACCACAGGAGGGAGCTCTGCCACAGAATTCACAACAGTACCCCCCCCCTTGAGGAGGGGTCACCGAACCCTCACCAGAGCCCCCAGGCCGACCAGGATGAGCCACATGAAAGGCACGAACAAGATCGGGAGCATGGACATCAGAGGCAAAAACCCAGGAATTATCTTCCTGAGCATAACCCTTCCATTTAACCAGATACTGGAGTTTCCGTCTAGAAACACGAGAATCCAAAATCTTGTCCACAATATACTCCAATTCCCCCTCCACCAAACACGAAGTCGGGGACCCACACGGCGTCTGCGATTAGCGAAACGTTGAGCCTTCTCCTGGGACAAGGTCAAATTGTCCACTACATGAGTCCAAATCTGCTGCAACCTGTCCACCACAGTATCCACACCAGGACAGTCCGAAGACTCAACCTGTCCTGAAGAGAAACGAGGATGGAACCCAGAATTGCAGAAAAATGGCGAAACCAAGGTAGCCGAGCTGGCCCGATTATTAAGGGCGAACTCAGCCAAAGGCAAAAAGGACACCCAGTCATCCTGATCGGCAGAAACAAAACATCTCAGATATGTTTCCAAGGTCTGATTGGTTCGTTCAGTCTGGCCATTAGTCTGAGGATGGAAAGCCGAGGAAAAAGACAAGTCAATGCCCATCCTACCACAAAAGGCTCGCCAAAACCTCGAAACAAACTGGGAACCTCTGTCAGAAACGATATTCTCTGGAATGCCATGTAAACGAACCACATGCTGGAAGAACAATGGCACCAAATCAGAGGAGGAAGGCAATTTAGACAAGGGTACCAGATGGACCATCTTAGAAAAGCGATCACAGACCACCCAAATGACTGACATCTTTTGAGAAACGGGAAGATCAGAAATAAAATCCATAGAGATATGTGTCCAAGGCCTCTTCGGGACCGGCAAGGGCAAAAGCAACCCACTGGCACGAGAACAGCAGGGCTTAGCCCGAGCACAAATCCCACAGGACTGCACAAAAGCACGCACATCCCGCGACAGAGACGGCCACCAAAAGGATCTAGCCACTAACTCTCTGGTACCAAAGATTCCAGGATGACCAGCCAACACCGAACAATGAACCTCAGAGATAACTTTATTGGTCCACCTATCAGGGACAGTCTCTCCGCTGGACAATGATCAGGTTTATTAGCCTGAAATTTTTGCAGCACCCGCCGCAAATCAGGGGAGATGGCAGACACAATTACTCCTTCCTTGAGGATATCCGCCGGCTCAGACAAACCCGGAGAGTCGGGCACAAAACTCCTAGACAGAGCATCCGCCTTCACATTTTTAGAGCCCGGAAGGTACGAAATCACAAAGTCAAAACGGGCAAAAAACAGCGACCAACGAGCCTGTCTAGGATTCAACCGCTTAGCAGACTCAAGATAAGTCAAGTTCTTATGATCAGTTAATACCACCACGCGATGCTTAGCTCCTTCAAGCCAATGACGCCACTCCTCGAATGCCCACTTCATGGCCAGCAACTCTCGGTTGCCCACATCATAATTTCGCTCAGCAGGCGAAAACTTCCTGGAAAAAAAAGTGCATGGTTTTATCACTGAGCAATCAGAACCTCTCTGTGACAAAACAGCCCCTGCTCCAATCTCAGAAGCATCAACCTCGACTTGGAACGGAAGAGAAACATCTAGTTGACACAACACAGGGGCAGAAGAAAAACGACGCTTCAACTCTTGAAAAGCTTCCACAGCAGCAGAAGACCAATTGACCAAATCAGCACCCTTCTTGGTCAAATCGGTCAATGGTTTGGCAATACTAGAAAAATTGCAGATGAAGCGACGATAAAAATTAGCAAAGCCCAGGAACTTTTGCAGACTTTTCAGAGATGTCGGCTGAGTCCAATCATGGATGGCTTGGACCTTAACAGGATCCATCTCGATAGTAGAAGGGGAAAAGATGAACCCCAAAAATGAAACCTTCTGCACACCAAAGAGACACTTTGATCCCTTCACAAACAAAGAATTAGCACGCAGGACCTGAAAAACTGTTCTGACCTGCTTCACATGAGACTCCCAATCATCCGAGAAGATCAAAATGTCATCCAAGTACACAATCAGGAATTTATCCAGGTACTCTCGGAAGATGTCATGCATAAAGGACTGAAACACTGATGGAGCATTGGCAAGTCCGAATGGCATCACTAGATACTCAAAATGACCCTCGGGCGTATTAAATGCAGTTTTCCATTCATCTCCTCGCCTGATTCGCACCAGATTATACGCACCACGAAGATCTATCTTGGTGAACCAACTAGCCCCCTTAATCCGAGCAAACAAATCAGATAACAATGGCAAGGGGTACTGAAATTTAACCGTGATCTTATTTAGAAGGCGGTAATCTATACAAGGTCTCAGTGAACCATCCTTCTTGGCTACAAAAAAGAACCCTGCTCCTAATGGTGACGATGACGGGCGAATATGCCCCTTCTCCAGGGATTCCTTCACATAACTGCGCATAGCGGCGTGCTCAGGCACGGATAAATTAAACAGTCGACCTTTTGGGAATTTACTATCAGGAATCAAATTGATAGCACAATCACAATCCCTATGCGGAGGTAGGACATCGGACTTGGGCTCATCAAATACATCCTGGTAATCAGACAAGAACTCTGGAACCTCAGAAGGGGTGGATGACGAAATTGACAGAAATGGAACATCACCATGTACCCCCTGAAAACCCCAGCTGGACACCGACATGGATTTCCAATCTAATACTGGATTATGGGCTTGTAGCCATGGCAACCCCAACACGACCACATCATGCAGATTATGCAACACCAGAAAGCGAATAACCTCCTGATGTGCAGGAGCCATGCACATGGTCAGCTGGGTCCAGTATTGAGGCTTATTCTTGGCCAAAGGCGTGGCATCAATTCCTCTCAATGGAATAGGACACTGCAAGGGCTCTAAGAGAACCCCACAACGCTTAGCATACTCCAAGTCCATCAAATTCAGGGCAGCGCCTGAATCCACAAATGCCATGACAGAATACGATGACAAAGAGCAGATCAAGGTAACGGACAGAAGAAGTTTTGACTGTACCGTACCAATGGTGGCAGACCTAGCGAACCGCTTAGTGCGCTTAGGACAATCAGAGATAGCATGAGTGGAATCACCACAGTAGAAACACAGCCCATTCAGACGTCTGTGTTCTTGCCATTTAACTCTGGTCAAAGTCCTATCGCACTGCATAGGCTCAGGTTTAAGCTCAGGTAATACCGCCAAATGGTGCACAGATTTACGCTCACGCAAGCGTCGACCGATCTGAATGGCCAAAGACATAGACTCATTCAAACCAGCAGGCATAGGAAATCCCACCATGACATCCTTAAGGGCTTCAGAGAGACCCTTTCTGAACATAGCTGCCAGCGCAGATTTATTCCATTGAGTGAGCACGGACCACTTTCTAAATTTCTGACAATATACCTCTATCTCATCCTGACCCTGACAAAGAGCCAGCAAATTTTTCTCTGCCTGATCCACTGAATTAGGTTCATCGTACAGCAATCCGAGCGCCAGGAAAAACGCATCGATATTACTCAATGCAGGATCTCCTGGCGCAAGAGAAAATGCCCAGTCCTGAGGGTCGCCGCGCAAGAAAGAAATAACAATCAAAACCTGTTGAACTGGATCACCAGAGGAGCGAGGTTTCAAGGCCAGAAATAATTTACAATTATTTTTGAAACTCAGAAACTTAGTTCTATCTCCAAAAAACAAATCAGGAATAGGAATTCTTGGTTCCAACATAGCTTTCTGATCAATAGTGTCTTGAATCTTTTGTACTCTTGCCGAGAGCTGATCCACAAATGAAGACAGACTTCTAATGTCCATCGCTACACCTGTGTACTGAACCACCCAAATGTCTAGGGGAAAAAAAAGGCAAAACACAGTGCAAAGAAAAAAAAATGGTCTCAGAACTTATTTTTTCCCTCTATTGAGAATCATTAGTACTTTTGGCTTCCTGTACTGTTATGATAGGCAATTCAGTACCACAATGGACATAGCGGTCAGAGCACATACAGTGATCTGACAATAACCCAAAATCATAGAACGAGCTCTGAGATGTGGGAACTCTGCAGACCGCAATCCCTAATCCTCTCCAAACAACACTAGAGGCAGCCGTGGATTGCGCCTAACTCTGCCTATGCAACTCGGCACAGCCTGAGAAACTAACTAGCCTGAAGATAGAAAATAAGCCTACCTTGCCTCAGAGAAATACCCCAAAGGAAAAGGCAGCCCCCCACATATAATGACTGTGAGTTAAGATGAAAAGACAAACTTGGAGATGAAATAGATTCAGCAAAGTGAGGCCCGACTTTCTTAACAGAGCGAGTATAGAAAAGGTAACTTTGCGGTCTACACAAAACCCTAAAGAAAACCACGCAAAGGGGGCAAAAAGACCCTCCGTACCGAACTAACGGCACGGAGGTACACCCTTTGCGTCCCAGAGCTTCCAGCCACAAATAAGACAAGCTGGACAGAAAAAATAGCAAACAAATAGCAAAGAAGAACTTAGCTATGCAGAGCAGCAGGCCACAGGAATGATCCAGGGAAAAGCAAGTCCAACACTGAAACATTGACAGGAAGCCAGGATCAAAGCATTAGGTGGAGTTAAGTAGAGAAGCACCTAACGACCTCACCAGATCACCTGAGGGAGGAAACTCAGAAGCCGCAGTACCACTTCCCTCCACCAACAGAAGCTCACAGAGAGAATCAGCCGAAGTACCACTTGTGACCACAGGAGGGAGCTCTGCCACAGAATTCACAACAGTCTCCGTTGGTAAATTCTTATGCAAATTAGCCTGCAATTGCAGGGGCTTGGTCTGCACTTATGGCTCTCTGGCTTCTCCTGTGTCTTACCAGTGATTGACAGGTCGCTTGCTTGCCTCTGTGCCCTGCTCCTCCAGCTGACTTCTCATGCTGGTGAAGTTGACAGAGCCATAATATACATGTTCACATAGACCACCTCTGCCTGTGCAAGATGTCAGCCAGGGGAGCAGGTCAGAGAGACCGATTATACCCACACTCACCAGTGATAATAATGTATAGTGCATTAGAATATGATTTTTATAGGGGCTAAGGCCTCTACAACACTGTGTAGCTCATTTAAAATGCATTGTTGGGGTGACAGACTCCCTTTATACCCACAATGTACTATACAGTTATATGAAAAAGTTTGGGCACCCCTATTAATCTTAAGCTTAATGTTTTATAAAAATTGTTTTTTTTATCAACAGCTATTTCAGTTTCATATATCTCATAACTGTTGGACACAGTAATGTTTCTGCCTTGAAATGAGGTTTATTGTTCTAACAGAAAATGTGCAATCTGCATTCAAACAAAATTTGACAGGTGCATAAGTATGGGCACCCTTATCATTTTCTTGTTTTAAATACTCCTACCTACTTTTTACTGACTTACTAAAGCACTTTTTTTGGTTTTCTAACCTCATTGAGCTTTGAACTTCATAGCCAGGTGTATGCAATCATGAGAAAAGCTACTTAAAGTGGCCACTTGCAAGTTGTTCTCCTATTTGAATCTCCTCTGAAGAGTGGCATCATGGGCTCCTCAAAACAACTGTCTAATGATCTGAAAACAAAGATTATTCAACATAATTGTTCAGGGGAAGGGTACAAAAAGCTGTCTCAGAGATTTAACCTGTCAATTTCCACTGTGAGGAACATAGTAAGGAAATAGAAGAACACAGGTACAGTTCTTGTTAAGGCCAGAAGTGGCAGGCCAAGAAAAACATCAGAAAGGCAGAACAGAAGAATGGTGAGATCAGTCAAGGACAATCCTCAGACCACCTCCAGAGAGCTGCAGCATCAACTTGCTGCAGATGGTGTCACTGTGCATCGGTCAACTATACAACACACTTTGCACAAGGAGAAGCTATATGGGAGAGTGATGCGAAAGAAGCCGTTTCTGCAAGCACGCCACAAACAGAGTTGGCTGAGGTATGCAAAAGCACATTTGGAGAAGCCAATTTCTTTTTGGAAGAAGGTCCTGTGGACTGATGAAACCAAGATTGAGTTGTTTGGTCATACAAAAAGGCGTTATGCATGGCGGCCAAAAAACACAGCATTCCAAGAAAAACACTTGCTGCCCACAGTAAAATGTGGTGGAGGTTCCATCATGCTTTGGGGCTGTGTGGCCAATGCCGGCACCGGGAATCTTGTTAAAGTTGAGGGACGCATGGATTCCTCTCAGTATCAGCAGATTCTTGACAATAATGTTCATGAATCAGTGACAAAGTTGAAGTTACGCAGGGGATGGATCTTTCAGCAAGACAATGATCCAAAACATAGCTCCAAATCTACTCAGGCATTCATGCAGAGGAACAATTACACTGTTCTGGAATGGCCATCCCAGTCCCCAGACCTGAATATCATTGAACATCTGTGGGATCATTTGAAGAGGGCTGTCCATGCTCGGCGACCATCAAATCTAACTGAACTGGAATTGTTTTGTAAAGAGGAATGGTCAAAAATACCTTCATCCAGGATCCAGGAACTCATTAAAAGCTACAGGAAGCGACTAGAGGCTGTTATTTTGGCAAAAGGAGGATCTGCTAAATATTAATATCACTTTTCTGGTAGGGTGCCCATACTTATGTACCTGTCAAATTTTGTTTGAATCCAGATTGCACATTTTCTGTTAGTACAATAAACCTCATTTCAAGGCAGAAACATTACTGTGTCCAACAGTTATTAGATATATGAAACTGAAATAGCTGTTGCCAAAAAAAACATTTTTATAAAACATTAAGCTTAAGATTAATAGGGGTGCCCAAACTTTTTCATATAACTGTATATTAGTAACATACCTCCAGAGCTTTACTCTAACTTCCTGATTGGGAAATACATTTAGACAGAACAAGAGCGGCTTTCTTCAATTTAATAAAAAAATGTAATTGTCTATAATCTTATTATAATAGTAATGAAAATCAGGGGACTTTAGTAAATGAAATGAATTGGCATGACTTATGGCTGGATTTCGTTCACATAGAAAAATATTAAAAAGTGTAGCTTCTTTCATTATTAAGAATCACCCACTGAATTTTGTGAGATGTCTCCTCTCCTATTTTTCTTTCAAAAGTCAGACAATGAAAATGAATAGATTAAGGCGAGTGTCACAATCCATTTTTGGAATTGGGGCAGCTCTGGTTCCACTCACATTAAAACGTTTTCCTTTCAGGCCAGAGGGGGTTAAATGCAGTTTTTCCCCTCTGGCAAGCTGGTGTTACTGCAGTGCTGCTGGTCAACTGATGTTACTGGTGACCACTCCCACATCCTTAACCCCTTTACCCCCAAGGGTGGTTTGCACGTTAATGACCGGGCCAATTTTTACAATTCTGACCACTGTCCCTTTATGAGGTTATAACTCTGGAACGCTTCAACGGATCCCAGTAATTCTGACATTGTTTTCTCGTGACATATTGTACTTCATGACAATGGTAAAAATTATTTGATAGTACCTGCGTTTATTTGTGAAAAAAATGGAAATTTGGCGAAAATTATGAAAATTTCGCAATTTTCCAACTTTGAATTTTTATGCAATTAAATCACAGAGATATGTCACACAAAATACTTAATAAGTAACATTTCCCACATGTCTACTTTACATCAGCACAATTTTGGAACCAAAATTTTTTTTGGTTATGGAGTTATAAGAGTTAAAAGTTGACCAGCAATTTCTCATTTCTACAACACCATTTTTTTTAGGGACCACATCTCATTTGAAGTCATTTTGAGGGGTCTATATGATAGAAAATACCCAAGTGTGACACCATTCTAAAAACTACACCCCTCAAGGTGCTCAAAACCATATTCAAGAAGTTTATTAACCCTTCTGGTGCTTCACAGGAATTTGTTGAATGTTTAAATAAAAATTAACATTTAACTTTTTTTCACAAAAAATTTAATTCAGCTCCAATTTGTTTTATTTTACCAAGGGTAACAGGAGAAAATGGACCCCAAACATTGTTGTACAATTTGTCCTGAGTACGCCAATACCCCACATGTGGGGGTAAACCACTGTTTGGGCGCATGGCAGAGCTCGGAAGCGAAGGAGCGCCATTTGACTTTTCAATGCAAAATTGACTGGAATTGAGATGGGACGCCATGTTTCGTTTGGAGAGCCCCTGATGTGCCTAAACATTGAAACCCCCCACAAATGACACCATTTTGGAAAGTAGACCCCCTAAGGAACTTATCTAGAGGTGTGGTGAGCACTTTGACCCACCAAGTGCTTCACAGAAGTTTATAATGTAGAACCGTAAAAATAAAAAATCATATTTTTTCACAAAAATTATCTTTTTGCCTCCAATTTTTTATTTTCCCAAGGGCAAGAGAATAAATTGGACCCCAAAAGTTGTTGTACAATTTGTCCTGAGTACGCTGATAGCCCATATGTGGGGGTAAACCACTGTTTGGGCGGATGGGAGAGCTCGGAAGGGAAGGAGCGCCGATTGACTTTTCAATGCAAAATTGACAGGAATTGAGAAGGGACGCCATGTTGCGTTTGAAGAGCCACTGATGTACCTAAACAGTAGAAACCCCCCACAAGTGACCATTTTGGAAAGTAGACCCCCTTAGGAACTTATCTAGATGTGTGCTGAGCGCTTTGACCCACCAAGGGCTTCACAGAAGTTTATAATGGAGAGCCGTAAAAATAAAACAAAAATTTTTTCCCACAAAAATTATTTTTTAGCCCCCAGTTTTGTATTTTCCCGAGGGTAACAGGAGAAATTGGACCCCACAATTTGTTGTCCAATTTGTCCTGAGTGCGCTGATACCTCATATGTGGGGGGGGGGAACCACTGTTTGGGCGCATGGGAGGGCTCGGAAGGGAAGGAGCTCCATTTGGAATGAGGACTTAGATGGAATGGTCTGCAGGTGTCACATTGCATTTGCAGAGCCCCTAATGTACCTAAACAGTAGAAACCTCCCACAAGTGATACCATTTTGGAAACTAGACACCCTAAGGAACTCATCTAGATGTATTGTGAGAACTTTGAACCCCCAAGTGTTTCACTACAGTTTATAACGCAGAGCCGTGAAAATAAAAAAATCTTTTTTTTTTCCCACAAAAATTATTTTTTAGCCCCCAGTTTTGTATTTTCCCAAGGGTAACAGGAGAAATTGGACCCCAAAAGTTGTTGTCCTATTTGTCCTGAGTACGCTGATACCCCATATGTTGGGGTAAACCCCTGTTTGGGCACACGGGAGAGCTCGGAAGGGAAGAAGCACTGTTTTACTTTTTCAACGCAGAATTGGCTGGAATTGAGATCGGACGCCATGTCGCGTTTGGAGAGCCCCTGATGTGCCTAAACAGTGGAAACCCCACAATTATAACTGAAACCCTAATCCAAACACACCCCTAACCTTAATCCCAACAGTAACCCTAACCACACCTCTAACCCTGACACACCCCTAACCCTAATCCCAACCCTATTCCCAACTGTAAATGTAATCTAAACCCTAACTGTAACTTTAGCCCCAACCTGAACCCTAACTTTAGCCCCAACCCAAACTGTAGCCCTAACCCTAGCCCTAACCCTAGCCCTAACCCTAACCCTAGCCCTAGCCCTAACCCTAACCCTAACCCTAGCCCTAGCCCTAACCCTAGCCCTAACCCTAGCCCTAACCCTAACCCTAGCCCTAATGGGAAAATGAAAATAAATATATTTTTTTTATTTTTGCCTAACTAAGGGGGTGATGAAGGGGGGTTTGATTTACTTTTATAGCGGGTGTTTTAGCGGATTTTTATGATTGGCAGCCGTCACACACTGAAAGACGCTTTTTATTGCAAAAAATATTTTTTGCGTTACCACATTTTGAGAGCTATAATTTTTCCATATTTTGGTCCACAGAGTCATGTGAGGTGTTGTTTTTTGCGGGACGAGTTGACGTTTTTATTGGTAACATATTCAAGCACGTGACATTTTTTGATCGCTTTTTATTCTGATTTTTGTGAGGCAGAATGACCAAAAACCAGCTATTCATGAATTTCTTTTGGGGGAGGCGTTTATACCGTTCCGCGTTTGGTAAAATTGATAAAGCAGTTTTATTCTTCGGGTCAGTATGATTACACAGCACTCTGTCAGATCACCGATCTGATAGCAGTGCAGGCTGCTTCACAGTGCCTGCTCTGAGCAGGCTCTGTGAAGCCACCTCCCTCCCTGCAGGACCCGGATCCGCGGCCATCTTGGATCCGGGGCTCGAGCAGGGAGGGAGGTGAGGAGACCCTCGCAGCAACGCGATCACATCGCGTTGCTGCGGGGGGCTCAGGGAAGCCCGCAGGGAGCCCCCTCCCTGCGCGATGCTTCCCTGCACCGCCGGCACATCGCAATCATCTTTGATCGCGGTGTGCCAGGGGTTAATGTGCCGGGGGCGGTCCGTGACCGCTCCTGGCACATAGTGCCGGATGTCAGCTGCGATAAACAGCTGACACCCGGCCGCGATCGGCGTCGCTCCCCCCGTGAGCGCCGCCGATCGCGCTGGACGTACTATCCCATCCATGGTCATAGGGGCCCACCCCAACTCGACGGGATAGTACGTCCCATGTCAGAAAGGGGTTAAAAAGGTCACCTGATGCATCAGCTGACTGTTGGTGATACAGGTCCTTTCTGGAGACCAACCCTGCAGGAGCAGCTCCTTGGTGTCAGCCGCCAAGTCTGGTGTTTGGAGTCCTGTTGCTGTACTATCTGTGGTGTGGAGTTAAGCAGCAGTGTGCACAAGCTAAGTGCTGAGTTTTTTTTTACATGTCCCTTTGTTGTTTGTGCATTCCCCTTTTGGTATTGTGTTCCCCTCACTGTCATATTGCGTAGTCCTGTTTATTTGCTTTGTGGCACAGTTTACATTGTTCACCTCCTGGGTTGGGGGTTTAGCTCCGGGATTTACAGGAGACAGGGATAGGTCGGTGACTTGGGCCTCCCTACCTTCAAGGCTACCTCCAAGATGAGGAAAGTCAGGGCTCCCCCTAGCCTGAGGGGCAGTTCAGGGGCCCAGATTCCTCATCTCCTGTTTTCCCATTACAGCCCCATGACAGCCAGATTTCCACATGCAGGTTTCAATGTCCTCACTAAGATGGCAATGCACATACTGGTGACGGGTCTCTTGACCTAAATGGGTATATAGTAGTATTGACTGCTTAACACAGGTGTGTAAATCCAACCTAGTGGCATAATGAAAAAATAAGAAGATAAATTATTATTATTTTTTTTGTACAGCACCATTTATTCCATGGTGCTTTACATGTGAAAAAGGGGGCAAATATAGACAAATACAATAAACATGAGCAAAAAAACAAGGCACAAACAGGTACAGGAGGGATGACCCTGCCCACGAGGGCTCACAGTCTGCAGGGGATGGGTGAGGATACACTAGGAAAGGGTACAGTCATGTGGCGGTTCAGTAGGCTGAGGATCACTGCAGGCTGTAGGCTGTGAGTATTGTAAGGCTATGACTCCTTTTATTTTTATTTTCTTCACTGCTATCAATTTGCTTTAAGACAATGATTGAGATGATTTGTCAAGGCATAATCAAAATGTTTAGGCTAGCAATAACAAAAGTGAATATCAGAAAATACTATATTTAGCTGCAAGACAATAATATAATTGTACAGGAAAAATATATATATTTGGACCTTATTGGCCAGTAGATAGAAAAATAGTAATATTTGAGAGTCTTCACCAGATTTACCCTCACACAACTTTTTTTCTCTTTCGGCAAGGATATAGATAAAAGTGCTTCTCACTAAATTAGAATATCATCATAAAGTTAATTTATTTAAGTTCTTCAATGCAAAAAATGAAACTCATATAGAAACAAACAGTGTGATCTATTTCTAGTGTTTATTTCTGTTAATGTTTGATGATTATGGCTTACAGCCAATGAAAACCCAAACGTCATTATCTCAGTAAATTAGAATACTTTATAACACCAGTTTAAAACATGGGGTTAGGGTCAAGCGAGTTTGCTGGCCAATCAAGCACAGTGATACGGTTTTTAAATCAGGTATTGGTACTTTTGGCAGTGTGGACAGGTGCCAAGTCCTGCTGGAGAATGAAATTTCCATCTCTAAAAACTTGTTGGCAGAGGGAAGAAAGAAGTACTCTAAAATGTCCTGGTAGAGTTGTCTATTGGTCATGGGTGGCGTGACACCAGGACTGCGTCATATCCTCAATACGTCTGTGTGTGGTGGCTCTTGAAGCTATGGCTCCAGCGGCTGTCCACTCCCTGTGACTCTTCCCAAAATTTTTGAATGGCCTTTTCTTAACAATCCTTTCAAGGCTGCAGCTATCCCGGTTGCTTGTGCACCTTCTTCTACCCCACTTTTTTCTTCCACTCAAGTTTCCATTAATATGCTTGGATATAGCACTCTGGACAGCCAGCTTCTTTAGCAATAACCTTTTGTGGCATACCCTCCTGTGTCAATGACTGCCTTCTGGACATCTGTCAAGTCAGCAGTCTTCCCCATTATTGTGGAGCCTACTGAAACAGACTAAATGTACCGTCACACTCAGCGATGCTGCAGCGATATAGACAACGAGCCGATCGCTGGAGCGTCGCTGTTTAGGTCGCTGTAGAGACGTCAAACACAGCAACTCCAGAACGATGCAGGAGCGATCCAGTGACGTAACGGCGACTCACTTATCGTTCTCGCTGGTTGTTAGCTCCATGTAAAACATTGCTGGCATCATTATTTTTGATGTCAAACATGACGATACACGCCGACCTGACGACGAAATAAAGTTCTGGACTTCTAACTCCGACCAGCGATGGCACAGCGGGATCCAGATCGCTGCTGCGTGTCAAACACAACGAGATCGCTATCCAGGACGCTGCAATGTCACGGATCGTTGTCGTTTTCGTTGCAAAGTTGCTGAGTGTGAAGGTACCTTTAGGGACATTTTAAATGCTTAGGAAACCTTTGCAGGTGTTTTTTGTTGATTATTCTAATTTAATGAGATAATGACTTTTGGGTTTTCATTGGCTGTAAGCCATAATCATCAACATTAACAGAAATAAACACTTGAAATAGATCACTCTGTTTGCAATGACTCTATATAATATAGAAGTTTCACTTTTTGTATTGAAAAACTGAAATAAATTAACTTTTTGATAATATTCTAATTTTGTGAGAAGCACTTGTATATCTAAAACACACCCAAACTGCTATGGGCAGTAAAATGGCATCCTAGTATGCCAATTTTTATCATGACTAAACTGGAAAATGACTTGTTAGCATCCTGCTCCATCAAACCCTTTTATTATTCTCGTTACATCAGTGACATCTAATAATAATCTCAACTGAGTCTTACAAGAACCTGTCAAATTCCATGACAATTTTAATACATTTCATACCACCATAAACTTAACATGGGACCACTCAAAAATGGAAATCAGCTTTCTAGAAACTACCATAAAAATTCAAAATGGTTCAATGGTTCCATCTTCTACAACCAGGCACTTTAATATAATCGTATCTTTTCCAGTCCAATGGACAGGGATGAACACTTAACCCATCTTAAAAAGACATTTTTAAACCAACGCTACCAGTCCATCTCCATTGATGATCAGATCATTAGAGCCACAAGGATCCCTAGAAGTCATTTACTTCAATACGGAGAAAAAGAGGAAAATAATCGTGTACCTCTGTTGGTGACTTTCAACCAACAGCTTGAGGTACTGAAAAAAACTGTTAACAAACTTCACCACATCCTACACAGGGATGACTGGCTCAAAACAATGTTAAAAGACCCTCCTTTGCTGTGCTACAGACCAAATTTAAGAAACAACGTGATCCCAAGTTCAATGCCCTCGGATACACCAAGATGAACTTATCCTTGCAATGTGAAGAGCTGCAAAACATGCACTCATGTTGAGATCAAAAGCAGGAAACAGATTCCCAACGCACAGCAGGGCTATAAGATTCACTGGACATTCATATGTCTCTCTTCCAATGTGGTGTACTTAATTCTGTGCTATATGTCCTATTTGGGGTCTCTATGTGGAAGAAACAGGACACAAACTGAGAGCAAGGATGAGGTCTCACCCCCACACGATTAAAAAAAAAACCAAAACATTTACTTGTGGCAAAACGTTTCTGTGGTTCAGAACGCAACAAAAACAACATGAAAGTGGTCATATTAAATTACAAAAACATTAAAGGGTTTGGGAATACAAACTTATTACAGTCTTTGATTCCCTCCACACAGGACTAAATATATTAGGAGGATTTATGGCTCAGTACAAAAGAAGAGGAATTTGCTCCAGAGACAGTGAGGGCACCAGGCCTCTGATCTTACTTGAATATTGGGCCTATAAAACTTTCACACCATTAATCTAATACATTAAGGATTCATTCTCTGAGCTGTTTATTTAAATGTCCATTTAACATGCCATACCCCTTTTTTTTGTATCCATATATGTGTTTCCACAGATACTTCGTTATACCATGACCGAGGAAGAGACCTAAGAAGTCTCCAAAGCTTGCTTTGTAACACCATTTTATTTTTGTTAGCCATTAAAAAGTGTCACAACTACAAGATTATCATGTTTTTCCCATTGAGAGCAATCGTTCTTCAACTTGCTAACACAGTACCAAATCCTTTTTCCTTGTAACCACAATTTGAAGGGTCACATATTTATGCACAACAGGACACAGGAATAATGTAATAGATAAGTCAAGTGATGTGAAGCAGAACTTTCAGTATGGGAAGGAAAGAAACAGCTGTGGCCTTAAATATTGGAACAGTTCATAGATGAGGAGTATGAAAGTTTTGGAAACCATATACCAGACCTCAATCACAGTACAATAAAACTTCTTACAGAGGAAGGATACTGTGTGTAAAATGATTCATATGGTAAAGGAAAACTCCACGAGACTATGTACCCTCTATCCCTTGTATATAGTTCTTACCAAGATACCGTTGGGTAAAGACTATTTTTGAATGGTGGTCACCCTCATTGAACTGTGGAACTTACGGTTCTGGACCGATCACACCATTGGCTGCAAGCAGTTGGCACAGACGAAAGGCCCTTACAGCACAAATCTACACACCCAGCCAAGACCTACACTTTCATGTAGCACGCCGGGGTGTAAAAAGACTATTGCCTCGCCTGCGGCTACTGCTCCGTGCCTCACCTCAAACCTTCATGAAGAATTTACTGGAGTAAGATGCACTATTATCATTAAGAATTAATGAATTTGTCGCATCTTCAGCTGCTGTGCATCACTGTAAGAAATATGCTCCAGTAATGCAATGGAGCATAATACTGTTATAAATAATAATAACAATTTTTAAGCAGAAAATATAACAAATTTTTTACCCTTCATATTTTTTTTCAGCCCAGTTTTCAAAAAGGTGTTGAAGCCGGCCGGCAATAGTGTTAAAATGCCAAAAGTACAAAAAGTTTTGTGCAACTATTGATTGGGTACTTCTTGGCGTAATAATGCTAACGATAATAATAATTTTATTTCTGTCGCGCCAACATATTCCGCAGCACTTTACTTTTTAGGCCTCTTTCAGACGTCCAGATAATTCTGGTACCGGAGAAATCAGTACCGGAATTATCCGTGTCCGTGTGCTCACGTAGCACATCAGTGTGGCACACGTGTGGCATCCGTGTGCCGCCTGAGGACCACACGGACCATGCAGGAGAGACAGCGCTACACTAAGCGCTGTCCCCCCTGTGTGGTGCTGAAGCCGGCATTCATCTCTTCTGCCCCGCAGGAGAGAAGAGATGAAAGATCAAGTTTTTGTTATTTTTTGTTAAAAATAAAGTTTGCGGGTGAGCTCCCACCTCCCATCCCCCGTGCGCCGCCCGGCCCCTTGCATAGAAATACTCACCCAGCTCCCGCTATGTCTCCTCTCAGTGCCAGCAGCAGGTCCTGTGTGAGCGGTCACGTGGGACCGCTCATTACAGTGAGGAATATGCGGGCCCTATTTTATCCTCACCTACCCCTTGATTGTGAGCCCTCACGGGCAGGATCCTCTCTCCTCCTGTACCATTGTGACTTGTATTGTACTGTACTTGTTTTTATTATGTATACCTCTCCTCAAATGTTAAGTGCCATGGAATAAATGGCGCTATAATAATAAATAATAATAATATTTCCACTTACTGTTATGGAGTTTAGAAACTTAGAGTATGAAGGTAGAAGAGCTGTCTACAGACTACCGTAAGTTGAAAATCTCTAACTATGCACATCTGAAGACTATAGCAGAAGCAGTGGTATGTAAAAGTGTACAATCCAGTTAAGTGTATGTTAAAGGTGTAACCCAGCTATGGTCACTGAAGCACACCTTCCAGGGCCTAGGGGTTATTCGGTACCGGGTCTGGTGATCATAAAAGTGGTAGTCACGGTGGCAGCGACCCGGGCCGTGGCCCTGGGAGTCCAAATTAAAGAAAAGGTCTTTAAAGGGGTTTTAAGGAATAAGAATGTTCATGACGCCACCTGTGGTATTCGGTCAGGCGTGACCGATGCTGCTTAAAGGGGTCCTCTGGGGATTGATGGCACTGCAGCAAAGATGGTATGGCTTCCCACAGGTGAAGCTGGGTCCCCAGGGCTCCCGGAGTAGTAGATAAAGATGGTGTAGTAAGAAAGAGAACACAAGGTTGCAGTCTCTTTACCTTTTTACTGCAGAGTTCAGGCAGCCACAGGGTACCGGATCACAGGTACTGGTATGGTCCAGCCAGCTTGGAAGCGACTCAGGAATCCCCCCTTACCAGGTGAGGTTGGAAGCCTTCCTTTCTGCGCTATGATGTAGTCTCTTGCTGCCTTAGGCCTCACACAAAAGGTCCTCACGTTCTCTCTGTCCCCCTTGCTGGTAGGACACTACCCGCACGGTAGGTAACTCGAGCCTTTTTACAGGGTCTCTCAGGATGACTCCAGGCTCTATCTGTCACTGTGCCTTTGGGTGTTAATGATGGAGAGGCGACTTGCAATCTGCTGTCCGCCGGTTTCTGCCTTGGGGCATAGAGATACCCCCACAACCTCGGTCATCCAGCTACCAGAATTCCGCGCTTCAGCATACAGGGAGCTCAGTCGCAGCTTCCCTCCAGCTCTTCACTCTCCTGCGCTTCTCTTCCCCTCTCAGTCTCCTACAGACTGCTCTGTTCTCGTTCCTTCCAGGAGCGGCAGCACCTCACGTGGCTGCATGCCCCCAGATTTTCTCTCTCAGACTATCCACTCCTGTCTCTGTCTCTCCCTCAGACAGACTAACCACTCCTCCCCCAGGCCAGAATATATATATCTAAATATAGGGAGGGTCCTCTGAAACTGGGTTCGGAGCTCCCCCTTCTGGCCTGGAGTCAGAACAGTGTTGTATGTGCTGAATACCTGCCAAAGGGATCTTTCCTCACTTCCAAGCATGGCATCACTCTCCCCGTGAGGAAAGCAATGCCATTGTAACAACTGGTTACCTGGGGTGTTACATGACTTCCTCATAGGGAGGTGAGCGAAGCCAGTGATAAAGTCTACAGATACCTACTAGCTTGTGTTTACAAGAAGCTGATATAGTGCACCTTTCCAATTCTAATGAATAGTACAGCTGTTCAATAACTGCAATTCAAGCATGCAAGTGGGGAGATATCTATAGATATGATGTCAACGGAGTTTCTCACCTTATGGATATGAGCAGAGCTGGACAATCCTATTTATTTAATATTATACTTAGTTCAGGGAGCAAAAAAGGGAAACAGAGATATTTTTAATTTGCTCATGAATGTAGAAAATGTTTGCCTGTGTGGTGTGTGGTGTTTTGTTTACAAGAGATGTGTGTGGCTACTTGTGACCATGTATCTAATCAGTGACCTTAGCAGCGGTCACATGCTGTGCTACTACCATCACTGTGTAACACATTCACTCTCAACTGGTCAAAAAGGAGACCACCTTAGCCTCTAAGCTGGATCTCCTGGGCACATAAGACGACTATTTTTGTTTAGTATTTTTATGATTTTATAATTTTTTAATTTATTTCAAAAGCACTGGATAACCTGTTTAACTACAAATCTGGAAATATATGAGCGAGCACTAAAGTGCTCGAGCGCTCGGTGCTCAAATCAAGTAGGACGGACGCTCGGACAGGCTCAACTCAAGTACCGATAATGGAAGTCAATGGGAAACTCGAAAATTTTTACGGAAGACCCTAACAAGAGGGCAGGAGGGGCAGGGGGAAATTTTTTTTAAAAAAAACAAACATAATTGCTGAGATGGATGGAAACCGAGCTCAAATGGAATTGAAACAACATGGGGAAGATGCCTGGATGCATCTCTGACAACATTGCATCCAGCATCGACATGGGAGTATTACTTCACTTTGTGTACTGACATAACATACAAAATCAAAGATAAAATGTATTCTACAGTAAAAAAAATGTTAGCAATCATTCTTTCCTGTATAGAGATTGTATATAAGGCAAAATTAAAAAGAGAAAAAAATATCTCCTCCACCCGTTAAAGGGTAGGTGCCATCAGAAAAAAAATATTTCTTCAACAATTGAAAAAAATGTACTGTTTTAATTTTTTTTTTAAAATTAACATTTGTTTTTAATGGAGAAAAATATGAAAAATAAATTTAAAAGATTTGGTATTTCCACTATTAAACACTTGGGGGAGCAACTGCTGAAATTTGCCATGAAAACATAGTGTACAGCTAGCTCACATTACAACTACAGTAAATGTGGGTGGGATCTGCTCACGTGTGTGATATAACTCCTGCCCTCCTCTTCTGGGCATTTGCAACAGGATAAGAAAGGATGAAGTTTAGGATCACAGTAAGGAGCAATATTATTGGTGACTGCAAAGTGCTACTGACAAGCAGACATTGTCATGGAGGAAAGCCAGCAGCACCGATGGGCCATCTCTCAACGTATTTCCCGGTCACCTATAAATACAGTAGATGATATCACAGAGGGGGAAATAAAACTTCACCCACCAGTATTCTGACAACAGAGTTGTGATAGCCTATGCACTAAGTGCAAGGCCTGTGAAAAATTCGAAGGAGGGCCTGCAATACACCCTGGAAGATTTGTAGAGTAGGGCTTCAGAAAACATTTGGTTTCCAGTCTTAAGAAGTGGGACTCTAATAAAGCTTATGCACAAAGTGTAAAAAATTATGAGTGAGGGCCGTCTGATGACCCTGTAAAAACTTGGAACAAGGGTCACATGACAACCCTGAAAAAATTTAGAGCGAGGGCCACATGATGACGACCCTGTAAATATTTTGAGTGAGGGTCGCATGATGACGCTCTGAAAATTTGGAGCGAGGGCCACATGAGGACCCTGCAAAAATTATGAGCGAAGGCTGCATAATGACCATCTTGATATGGTGGAGGAAGAAAAAAAAAGAAGAAACCATGAACCGTATACTATTTTTTGGGGGTGGGAAAGGGCGCATGGGAATACAGTGAGGTCCATATATATTTGGACAGAGACAACATTTTTCTAATTTTGGTTATAGACATTACCACAATGAATTTTAAACAAAACAATTCAGATGCAGTTGAAGTTCAGACTTTAAGCTTTCATTTGAGGGTATCCACATTAAAATTGGATGAAGGGTTTAGGAGTTTCAGCTCCTTAACATGTGCCACCCTGTTTTTAAAGGGACCAAAAGTAATTGGACAATTGAATCCAACGCTATTTCATGGAAAGGTGTGGGCAATCCCTTCGTTATGTCATTCTCAATTAAGCAGATAAAAGGCCTGGAGTTGATTCGAGGTGTGGTGCTTGCATTTGGAAGATTTTGCTGTGATGTAAACATGCGGTCAAAGGAGCTCTCCATGCAGGTGAAACAAGCCATCCTTAAGCTGCGAAAACAAAAAAAAACCCATCCGAGAAACTGCTACAATATTAGGAGTGGCAAAATCTACAATTTGGTACATCCTGAGAAAGAAAGAAAGCACTGGTGAACTCATCAATGCAAAAAGACCTGGGCGCCCACGGAAGACAACAGTGGTGGATGATCGCAGAATAATCTCCATGGTCAAGAGAAACCCCTTCACAACAGCCAACCAAGTGAACAACACTCTCCAGGAGGTAGGCGTATCAATATTCTAATCTACCATAAAGAGAAGACTGCATGAAAGTAAATACAGAGGGTTCACTGCACGGTGCAAGCCACTCACAAGATTCAAGAATAAAAAGGCTAGACTGGACTATGCTAAAAACCATCTAAAAAAGCCAGCAAAGTTCTGGAAGAACTTTCTTTGGACAGATGAAACCAAGATCAACCTCTACCAGAATGATGGAAAGAGAAAAGTATGGCAAAGGCGTGGTACAGCTCATGATCCAAAGCATACCACATCATCTGTAAAACACGGCGGAGGCAGTGTAATGGCTTGGGCATGCATGACTGCCAGTGGCACTGGGTCACTAGTGTTTATTGATGATGTGACACAGGACAGAAGCAGCCGAATGAATTCTGAGGTATTCAGAGACATACTGTGTGCTCAGATCCAGCCAAATGCAGCCAAACTGATTGGTCCTCATTTCATACTACAGATGGACAATGACCCAAAACATAAAGCCAAAGCAACCCAGGAGTTTATTAAAGCAAAGAAGTGGAATATTCTTGAATGGCCAAGTCAGTCACCTGATCTCAACCCAATTGAGCATGCATTTCACTTGTTAAAGACTACACTTCAGGCAGAAAGGCCCAAAAACAAACAGCAACTGAAAACCACTGCAGTCAAGGCCTGGCAGAGCATCAAAAAGGAGGAAACACGGCGTCTGGTGATGTCCATGAGTTCAAGACTTCAGGCAGTCATTGCCAACAAAGGGTTTTCAACCAAGTACTAAAAATGAACATTTTTTTTAAAATTATTGAATCTGTCCAATTACTTTTGGTCCCTTTAAAAACAGGGTGGCACATGTTAAGGAGCTGAAACTCCTAAACCCTTCATCCAATTTTAATGTGGATACCCTTAAATGAAAGCTGAAAGTCTGAACTTCAACTGCATCTGAATTGTTTTGTTTAAAATTCATTGTGGTAATGTCTATAATCAAAATTAGAAAAATGTTGTCTCTGTCCAAATATATATGGACCTAACTGTACACTAGAAAAAAATGAATATTTGAATTGGTTTTATATTCCGCTGCTGTAATCCAGAGGGGTTGAGAAGTCTGGGCCAATCCAGTCCTAGTTCATTTTGATACGAGTCCTAAGAGCACTTATTAGTTAATCCACAAAGAGTTATAGAATAGGACGGCACTAGAGCGATACTTTATGCAGCAGCAAGGACCATAGATAGGATCCAGAGCATTAGGCGTCACGCTTACTACGGGGTATTCGGTGCACAGCAGCTGAAAACCAATAGTTCATGTATGCTCATAAGTAAGAAAATATGCGGCACTCACCCCAAATTCTGCAGTGGAAAGCGTGAATTTTAAATGGAAAACTTCAACAGATAAATATCCGTTACAACATAAGGTAAGCAGGAGGGTGCGGTGTTGGAGTTGTATGCCCCCAACAGCACTAAAACCCAAATCCGCTTTGACAAAATGCTAGCAGCAGGGCATGCCAGAACCTCCAAACCATAGAGTCGGGGTTGGACTGGCGGACTGGCCAACCGGCCAGATTCTCTGATGGGCCCGGGCACTGACATCTGCTTGCATACAGGGCCAACAGCTGCCTAGGGCCCCCACTGCACCAGAGGCCCCCAACCAGTGGTGTGTCACTAAGGCTACTTTCACACTAGCGTCGGCCCGACGTACCGACGCACGTTGTGAAAGAAATGAACAACGGGGGCAGTGGATGCAGTTTTTCAACGCATCCGCTGCCCCATTGTAATGTCCGGGGAGGAGGGGCGGAGGTTCGGCAGCGCATGCGCGGTCAAAAATGGCAGACTCGGCGCAGAAAAAACGTTACATGTAACTTTTTTTGTGCCGAGGGTCCACCAAAACACGACGTATCCATCGCATGATGGATGCGACGTGTGGCCATACGTCGCAATGCGTCGCTAGTGCAAGTCTATGGAGAAAAAACGCATCCTGCGGTCACATTTGCAGGATGCGTTTTTTCTCCAAAAGGACGCATTGCGACGTAAGCCAAACAGTGCTAGTGTGAAAGTAGCCTAAGACTGGAGCAAAGCCAAGATCAGCAGGGGGGAACGAGGAGAGGTGAGTATTGTGGCTATATATATATATATATCTATAATATAACGCTGGGAGCGTCACTCTGTCCAAAGCCTTTATAGACTGCGCCGGCGCAGTCTGGCCCCCACAGAGTGACGCTCCCAGGAGATCGCGGTATGCGTAAGCACTGAACGCATACCGCGATCTCCACCGGAGAGTCAGGGACCGTGGACGCGCCAGGAGGGAGGGTAAGTATAGTCACCTGTCCTCCGTTCCAGCGCTGTGTGCGGCTCCGTCTCCGGCTCCTCTGCTGTGACAGAGTCCAGTCACAGGCAGAGGAGCCGGAGTGTGTGTTCAAGAAAATGGTGCCGGAAAGCGCGGACTGCGCAGGCGCCGATTCCTGCTGCCGGAATCGGCGCCTGCGCAGTCCGCGCTTTCCGGCGCCATTTTCTTGAACACACACTCCGGCTCCACTGCAGGTGTGTCTTCAAGAAAATGGCGCCGGAGAGCGCGGACTGCGCAGGCGCCGATTCCTGCTGCCGGAATCGGCGCCTGCGCAGTCAGCGCTTTCCGGCGCCATTTTCTTGAACACACACCTGCAGTGGAGCCGGACGATAGGTGATTATGGTATTTTTTATTTTTATATGGCAGCAGCATACGGGGGCATATAATACAATAGTGGCGCAGGATGGGAGCAGCACATGACAGAACGGGCGCAGGATGGCAGCAGCACATGACAGAACGGGCACAGGATGGCAGCAGCGCATGACAGAACGGGCGCAGGATGGCAGCAGCACATGACAGAACGGGCGCAGGATGGCAGCAGCACATGACAGAACGGGCGCAGGATGGCAGCAGCGCATGACAGAACGGGCGCAGGATGGCAGCAGGATGGGAGCAGCACATGACAGAACGGGCGCAGGATGGCAGCAGCGCATGACAGAACGGGCGCAGGATGGCAGCAGCACATGACAGAACGGGCGCAGGATGGCAGCAGCGCATGACATAACGGGCGCAGGATGGCAGCAGGATGGGAGCAGCACATGACAGAACGGGCGCAGGATGGCAGCAGCGCATGACAGAACGGGCGCAGGATGGCAGCAGCACATGACAGAACGGGCGCAGGATGGCAGCAGCGCATGACAGAACGGGCGCAGGATGGCAGCAGCGTATGACATAACGGGCGTAGGATGGCAGCAGGGTAGGAGCAGCACATGACAGAATGGGCGCAGAATGGCAGCAGCGCATGACAGAATGGGGGCGCAGGATGGGAGCAGCACATGACAGAACGGGCGCAGGATGGCAGCAGCACATGACAGAACGGGCGCAGGATGGCAGCAGCACATGACAGAACGGGCGCAGGATGGCAGCAGCACGACAGAACGGGCGCAGGATGGCAGCAGCACATGACAGAACGGGCGCAGGATGCAAGCAGCACATGACAGAACGGGCGCAGGATGGCAGCTGCGCATGACATAACGGGCACAGGATGGCAGCAGGATGGGAGCAGCACATGACAGAACGGGCGCAGGATGGCAGCAGCGCATGACAACGGGGGGGCAGGATGGGAGCAGCACATGACAGAACGGGCGCAGGATGGCAGCAGCGCATGACAGAACGGGCGCAGGATGGCAGCAGCACATGACAGAACGGGCGCAGGATGGCAGCAGCACATGACAGAACGGGCGCAGGATGGGAGCAGCACATGACAACGGGCGCAGGATGGCAGCAGGATGGGAGCAGCACATGACAAAACGGGCGCAGGATGGCAGCAGCACATGACAGAACGGGCGCAGGATGGCAGCAGCGCATGACATAACGGGCGCAGGATGGCAGCAGGATGGTAGCAGCACATGACAGAACGGGCGCAGGATGGCAGCAGCGCATGACAGAACGGGGGCGCAGGATGGGAGCAGCACATGACAGAACGGGCGCAGGATGGCACCAGCACATGATGGAGACCATATACCAATATAAATGCTCGCCACCCGGGCGTAGAACGGGTTCAATAGCTAGTATATATATATATATATATATATTACTGTGGAGGGAGATGGTTATATTCCATAGAGGGGAGGGCTGCATTATACCCTATGAGAGGGCTACATAATATTCTATGGAGGGGACTCCATTATACCCTATGAGGGGGCTTCATTATACCCTGAGGGGGCTACATTATACTCTATGGGGCGTGTCATGATCCCAATGGCAGGGGATCACAAAAGGACAAGCACAAAAACAAAACAAGCTCTAGGGTGATGGAACCTGAGCTGACCGCGATCCTGAACCTAAACACACAACTAGCAGTAGCCGGGGAACGTGCCTACGATGATTCCTAGACGTCTCGCGCCAGCCGAAGGATTAACTTCCCCTATTAGAAGAAACACAGACCTCACTTGCCTCCAGAGAAACACCCCACAGAAATAGCAGCCCCCCACATGTAATAACGGTGAAATGAGAGGAAAGCACATACGTAGTTATGAAAATAGAATCAGCAAAAATGAGGCCCGCTAAAGCTAGATAGCAGAGGATACAAAAGTGAACTGCGCGGTCAGCGAAAAACCCTTCAAAAAAACCATCCTGAAATTACTTGAACTCATGTGCCAACTCATGGAACATGAGGAGTAATTTCATCCCACTAGAGCAACCAGCAGCAAGGAATCACATATCTGCAAGCTGGACTAAGACAAAAATTAAGCAAAACGTGGAACAGGAAAATCAAAACTTAGCTTGTCCTGAAGAAAACAGACGCAGGGAGCAGAGGTAAAAAGACACGCTGATTACATTGATAGCCGGCGAGGAAATGACAAAAAAGCCAGGTTAAATAGGAAACTCCCATAACCTGATGGAACAGGTGGACACCAGAGACCGCAGAGAACACAAGTCACCCAGTACCATCAGTAACCACCAGAGGGAGCCCAAAAACAGAACTCACAACAGGGGCGGCCTCGACCAATCAGCAACAGGCACAGTATCGACATAGAAATCCCGCCTCTCTGATTGGTCGAGGCCGCCAGGCCTCGACCAATCAGCGACGGGCACAGCGACAATGATGTCATAAAGGACGTAGACATCCCGCATCTCTGATTGGTCGATGACGTAGATGTCATAATGGTTGCCATGGCGACGATGATGTCATAAAGGTTGCCTCGACCAATCAGCGACGGGCACAGTCTGCCGCGAATTCGCCTCGACCAATCAGCGACGGGCACACTATCGACGTAGATGTCATAATGGTTGCCATGGCGACGATGATGTCATAAAGGTTGCCTTGACCAATCAGCGACGGGCAGTCTGCCGCGAATTCTGGAATCATCATTGTCCATATACTACGTTGACATGCATATTCTAGAATACCCGATGCATTAGAATCGGGCCACAATCTAGTATATATATATATGTTACTGTGGAGGGAGATGGTTATATTCCATAGAGGGGAGGGCTGCATTATACCCTATGAGAGGGCTACATAATATTCTATGGAGGGGACTCCATTATACCCTATGAGGGGGCTTCATTATACCCTGAGGGGGCTACATTATAGTCTATGGGGATGCTTTATTATACCCTATGGGGGCTGCATTATACCCTATGAAGGGGCTACATTATATTCTCTGGGGTGCTGCATTATACCTTATGAGGGGGCTACATTACATTCTATGGGGGGCTTCATTATATCTTGTGAGGGGCTGCGTTATATTCTGAGGGGGCTAATGCAAGTCTATGGAGAAAAAATGCATCCTGCGGGCACATTTGCAGGATGCGTTTTTTTCTCCAAAAGGATGCATTGCGACGTAAGCCAAACAACGCTAGTGTGAAAGTAGCCTAAGACCGGAGCAAAGCCAGGATCAGCAGGGGGGAACGAGGAGAGGTGAGTATTGTGGCTATATACACAGTGGGGCAAAAAAGTATTTAGTCAGTCAGCAATAGTGCAAGTTCCACCACTTAAAAAGATGAGAGGCGTCTGTAATTTACATCATAGGTAGACCTCAACTATGGGAGACAAACTGAGAAAAAAAAATCCAGAAAATCACATTGTCTGTTTTTTTAACAATTTATTTGCATATTATAGTGGAAAATAAGTATTTGGTCAGAAACAAAATTTCATCTCAATACTTTGTAATATATCCTTTGTTGGCAATGACAGAGGTCAAACGTTTTCTGTAAGTCTTCACAAGGTTGCCTCACACTGTTGTTGGTATGTTGGCCCATTCCTCCATGCAGATCTCCTCTAGAGCAGTGATGTTTTTGGCTTTTCGCTTGGCAACACGGACTTTCAACTCCCTCCAAAGGTTTTCTATAGGGTTGAGATCTGGAGACTGGCTAGGCCACTCCAGGACCTTGAAATGCTTCTTACGAAGCCACTCCTTTGTTGCCCTGGCGGTGTGCTTTGGATCATTGTCATGTTGAAAGACCCAGCCACGTTTCATCTTCAATGCCCTTGCTGATGGAAGGAGGTTTTCACTCAAAATCTCACGATACATGGCCCCATTCATTCTTTCATGTACCCGGATCAGTCGTCCTGGCCCCTTTGCAGAGAAACAGCCCCAAAGCATGATGTTTCCACCACCATGCTTTACAGTAGGTATGGTGTTTGATGGATGCAACTCAGTATTCTTTTTCCTCCAAACACGACAAGTTGTGTTTCTACCATACAGTTCCAGTTTGGTTTCATCAGACCATAGGACATTCTCCCAAAACTCCTCTGGATCATCCAAATGCTCTCTAGCAAACTTCAGACGGGCCCGGACATGTACTGGCTTAAGCAGTGGGACACGTCTGGCACTGCAGGATCTGAGTCCATGGTGGCGTAGTGTGTTACTTATGGTAGGCCTTGCTACATTGGTCCCAGCTCTCTGCAGTTCATTCACTAGGTCCCCCCGCGTGGTTCTGGGATTTTTGCTCACCGTTCTTGTGATCAATCTGACCCCATGGGGTGGGATTTTGCGTGGAGCCCCAGATCGAGGGAGATTATCAGTTGTCTTGTATGTCTTCCATTTTCTAATTATTGCTCCCACTGTTGATTTCTTCACTCCAAGCTGGTTGGCTATTGCAGATTCAGTCTTCTCAGCCTGGTGCAGGGCTACAATTTTGTTTCTGGTGTCCTTTGACAGCTCTTTGGTCTTCACCATAGTGGAGTTTGGAGTCAGACTGTTTGAGGGTGTGCACAGGTGTCTTTTTATACTGATAACAAGTTTAAACAGGTGCCATTACTACAGGTAATGAGTGGAGGAAAGAGGAGACTCTTAAAGAAGAAGTTACAGGTCTGTGAGAGCCAGAAATCTTGATTGTTTGTTTCTGACCAAATACTTATTTTCCACTATAATATGCAAATAAATTGTTAAAAAAACAGACAATGTGATTTTCTGGATTTTTTTTTCTCAGTTTGTCTCCCATAGTTGAGGTCCACCTATGATGTAAATTATAGACGCCTCTCATCTTTTTAAGTGGTGGAACTTGCACTATTGCTGACTGACTAAATACTTTTTTGCCCCACTGTATATATATATCTATATATATATAGATATATATATATATCTATATATATAATTGCCTAAGGGTTTTTCCGCCTGTCTGTCTGTCTGTCTTTCTGTCTGTCTGTCTGTCCTGGAAATCCTGCGTCTCTGATTGGTCGAGGCCGCCAGGCCTCAACCAATCAGCGACGGGCACAGCGACAATGATGTCATAAAGGACGTAGACATACCGCGTCTCTGATTGGTCGAGGCCGCCAGGCCTCGACCAATCAGCAACGAGCACAGTATCGACGTAGATGTCATAATGGTTGCCATGGCGACGATGATGTCATAAAGGTTGCCTCGACCAATCAGCGACGGGCACAGTCTGCCGCGAATTCGCCTCGACCAATCAGCGATGGGCACACTATCGACGTAGATGTCATAATGGTTGCCATGGCGACGATGATGTCATAAAGGTTGCCTTGACCAATCAGCGACGGGCAGTCTGCCGCGAATTCTGGAATCATCATTGTCCATATACTACGTTGACATGCATATTCTAGAATACCCGATGCATTAGAATCGGGCCACAATCTAGTATATATATATATATTACTGTGGAGGGAGATGGTTATATTCCATAGAGGGGAGGGCTGCATTATACCCTATGAGAGGGCTACATAATATTCTATGGAGGGGACTCCATTATACCCTATGAGGGGGCTTCATTATACCCTGAGGGGGCTACATTATACTCTATGGGG
The DNA here is from genome assembly GCF_032444005.1 of Ranitomeya imitator. Taxonomy (NCBI): domain Eukaryota; kingdom Metazoa; phylum Chordata; class Amphibia; order Anura; family Dendrobatidae; genus Ranitomeya; species Ranitomeya imitator. Next base: position 321,498,954 of record NC_091286.1, on the reverse strand, counting down.
ATGCTTTATTATACCCTATGGGGGCTGCATTATACCCTATGAGGGGGCTACATTATATTCTCTGGGGTGCTGCATTATACCTTATGAGGGGGCTACATTACATTCTATGGGGGGCTTCATTATATCTTGTGAGGGGCTGCGTTATATTCTGAGGGGGCTAATGCAAGTCTATGGAGAAATACTCTATGGGGGCTGCATTATACTTTATGAGGGGGGTACATTATATTCTCTGGGGTGCTGCATTATACCTTATGAGGGGGCTACATTACATTCTATGGGGGGCTTTATTATATGTTGTGAGGGGCTGCATTATATTCTGAGGGGGCTATATTATATTCTATGAGGGGCTGCATTATACCCTATGAAGGGGCTACATTATATTCTATGGGGGCTGCATTATACCCTATGATGGGGTTGCATTGTACCATGAGGAGACTACCTTATACCCTATAATGGACTACATTATAATACTCTATGACGGGGGCTGCATTATATCCTATGAGGGGGCTACATTATATTCTATTGGGGGCTGCATGATACTATGTGAGGGGGCTGCATGATACCCTATGAAGGGGCTACATTAAATTCTGTGGGGTCTGCATTATATTCTATGAGGGGGCTGCATTATACCATATGAGGGGGCTACATTATGCCCTATGAGGGGGCAACATTATACCCTATGAGTTTTCTACATTTTATTCTTTTGGGGGGCTGCATTATACTCCATGAGGGGGCTACAGTATATTCTATGGGGCCATTAAACCCTATGAGGGACTACATTATATTCTATGGGGGGCTGACTTATACCCTATGAGGGGGTGCATTATATTCTGAGGGGGCTACATTACATTCTATGGGGGGCTTCATTATATCTTGTGAGGGGCTGCATTATATTCTTAGGGGGCTACATTATATTCTATGAGGGACTGCATTATACCCTATGTGAGGGCTACATTATATTCTATGGGGGGCTGCATTATAGTATATGAGGGGGCAGCAATATACCCTATGAAGGGGCTACATTATATTCTATGGGGGCTGCATTATACCCTATGATGGGGTTGCATTATACCATGAGGAGACTACATTATACCCTATAATGGACTACATTATAATACTATATGAGGGGGGCTGCATTATATCCTATGAGGGGGCTACATTATATTCTATGGGGGGCTGCATGATACTATGTGAGGGGGCTGCATGATACCCTATGAAGGGGCTACATTAATTTCTGTGGGGGCTGCATTATATTCTATGAGGGGGCTGCATTATACCATATGAGGGGGCTACATTATGCCCTATGAACTACTCAGAACGATCGGACTGACGTAAAAGACAGCTGAAACAATGAAGAGATCCAGAGGATAATTAAATCAAGGCTTTATTAGTAAAAAACATGTCTAGTGCCATAGTGCACAAGCACCTAAACAGGAAGTGGGGTGCCAAGTTATACAGATTGCTATAAGCATATATAGCCACACAATATGGAGCAGATGCCACACATACACTTAATATATGACACTAGAGTTGCCTAAGCATACTAACAGTGTAACTATAATAAGCATAATAAGCATGTATAGTTATAGGAGACAAATGCCATATCTACCTGTGGCTGACCCGGCGTCCCACCTCACCCCAACGCGCGTTTCGCATCCAGCTTCTTCCGGGGGCTTTGTAATGGCTCCTAACCAGAGCATCTTTGAGGTTCGGTGACCGTCTAGCCACAAAAGATCGGGCAGGGGGCAATACCTTTTTTAGGGTGGGATCCACCATTAAGACTTCCCAGTGTTTTCGAATGATATCCGTTAGGCCCAACCACTGGCAGTTGTAAGTAGAGATGAATCTCACCTGATTATCCTCACTCTTTGATTCTTTTTTCTGTTTGTAGAGCAATTCATCCCGATTGGATCTTTTGGCCTTCACATATCCCCTCCTTATACATCGAGAGCTGTATCCTCTCGCCTTGAACCTCCGAGTTAGATCAGTAGCTTGTTGTTCAAATACCTTCTCCTCTGAACATATCCTTATCAGGCGCAGGAATTGCCCTATAGGAATTCCCCTTATAGTCGATTTGAGGTGAGATGAATCTGCTTGTAGTAACGCATTCGTAGCCGTGGGTTTCCTGAACACGTCAGTACTAATCCGTCCTTCCTGCGTCAGTGTGATCTTTAAGTCCAAGAAGTCCAGGCTTCTACCAGTATGGAAAGTAAGTTTGACATTAATGTTGTTATTATTAAGGGTACTCATGAAGCGGTTAAGACTCTCCAATAAGCCTTCCCCAAAAAAAAAACCCGTAGTCAATTATGCACTTTTTCTTTGCGGGCAGTAATTCCCAGGCTGTGCGCATGTGTCGCCCTCCCATCCTATTCATTTCCGGGAGCGCTCTGCACTGGACCGCTTGCGTCTCACAAGCGTTCCACTGAGCGCCGGTCCGGAAGTGACGTTTTCATCTAGGATATGGGGATAGAGCGACGCACGCGCCACTGATGGTCTGGCGTTACCTGGCAACCTTCGGCGATCACATGACTCCAGCCTCGTAGCTCATTGGTGTTTATGCACGATAAAAACTCTGCACTTACCCGCCCCAGACACGCCCCCAGAAGAAGCTGGATGCGAAACGCGCGTTGGGGTGAGGTGGGACGCCAGGTCAGCCACAGGTAGATATGGCATTTGTCTCCTATAACTATACATGCTTATTATGCTTATTATAGTTACAGTGTTAGTATGCTTAGGCAACTCTAGTGTCATATATTAAGTGTATGTGCGGCATCTGCTCCATATTGTGTGGCTATATATGCTTATAGCAATCTGCATAACTTGGCACCCCACTTCCTGTTTAGGTGCTTGTGCACTATGGCACTAGACATGTTTTTTACTAATAAAGCCTTGATTTAATTATCCTCTGGATCTCTTCATTGTTTCGGCTGTCTTTTACGTCAGTCCGATCGTTCTGAGTAGTTAGTATGAGTTGGAAAGTGCCAGTTACAGTGTTTGTTGGAATATTATGCCCTATGAGCGGGCAACATTATAATCTATGGAGGGGGCTGCATTATACTATGAGGGTCTACATTATATTCTTTGTGGGGCTGCATGATACTATATGAGGGGGGCTGCATTACACCCTATGAGGGGACTACATTATATTCTATGGGGGACTGCATTATACCCTATGAGTTTTCTACATTTTATTCTTTTTGGGGGCTGCATTATACTCTATGAGGGGGCTACAGTATATTCTATGGGGCCATTAAACCCTATGAGGGGCTACATTATATTCTATGGGGGGCTGACTTATACCCTATGAAGGGGTGCATTATATTCTGAGGGGGCTACATTATATTCTATGAAGGGGGCAACATTATATTCTATGAGGGGGAGGGCTACCCCAACCCCTGCTATATCATTAAGATGTGTACTTCCTTAAATTATATTAGATATTAGCGTGTTTCACCGCACAATTGATGGTCTTATATTTATTTCTATGTAGCTACAGTGGGCTCCAAGAATGATTTTCTCTGGTGGGCCCAAGGTGCTCCTGTCCGACGCTACATAGAGTGACAGTTCATGTCATGAGTCCAGCTTGGATACCCTATTGTTGTATGGTACAGAGGAATCACAGAGAATGCTGGTACAGTTGGCTAGGTACTTCACTATTTTCCAAAACATTTCCCTCCTTGTCTGATTACCCTGCGCATCAGGGCCTGGGCACTGGGAGGATCTAATGAAACTGTCCCAGATCTTTGATAGTGTCTCTCCTCCTTCGTTGCCCTAGGATCTACTACCTCTGCAGCCATCATTGTTAGGTGGGAGTTTTTGTACTAATTGTTCTACTAGGGTCTTCAGGTATTGCACAATTTTACAATCCGCAGGAAGAAGAGATGAAAAGTTTTCCTTGTAGCTTGGGTCAAGAAGGTTGAATAACCAGTAATCATTGTTGGCCAAAATGTGTGTAACGTGAAGGTAACTGGGAAAGGCAGCGAGACAAAGTCAGCAATGTGTGCCAGACTAACAACAGGCAATACTTCCCTATTCCCACCTGGAGGTGGATTCTCCATCTCCTCCCTCTCTTCTTCCTCTTCTCTTGTCCATCTGCGCAAAACAGACCAGATGAAGCTGGTGTGGGTAGTACCCTCTGTAGCGCAGGCAACCATTTCCTGTTTCTACTCTATCTCAGCATCCTCCTGCTTATTATCACCCAAACCATGCTGGGAAGATCAAATGAGGCTGGGCTGGGTACTTGGTGGCCTGCTTAAATGTTTATTGTATAGTTGTCAACATCAGTGTACTTTACATTAGATCTGTTTTTAGATTGGAGGCACTTTTACATCATTTTGGATTGTGTATAATGTTTTGAGGTTTTTATGTCTTTGATACAAATAAAATAATATACGGTAGTTTTTGAACTTTACATTCTTGTGGCCTGTCTAATATTCTTTGGTCGGTCTTTGTGTATCTGGGTACTTACTATGTATGTTCTACCTCCATCTCCACCTGGTCCACATGCAAATCTTTCTCTTTAATTGTGAGTAGCAAGTGTTTCAGTAGACACAGAAGTGGAATGGTTACGTGGATTATGTAGTCATCGCCGCTCAGCACCTTGGTTTATTCCTGAAAGATTTGTAGAACCTCACAGGTGTCCGACATCATTGCCCAATTGTTGGTTATTATGTGCGTACACTGACTGGAAATATGAAGGGCATGTTGTAGCTGGTGTTCAACTACTGCCCTCTGCTGCTAACAAAGCCTTGCCAATATATGTAATTTTCAGCGCGTGGTCACTTTGCATACTAGTTGGCGAGCTGATACTTGCAAGCGCTTCTGCAGCACTGCCAGACTGGCGGCAGCTGTAGCTGACTCGCGGAAATGGGCGCACACGTGGTGCACCTTCACAAATAGCTCAGGCAAATCTGGGTAGGTTTTCAGAAACTGCTGAACCATTCAGTTGAGCACATGGGCCAGGCATGGTACATGTGCGAGCTTTCCCAGCTTCAGAGCTGTCACCAGGTTACTGCCATTATCACACATGACCATGCCTGGTTGTAGATTCAGTGTTGAGAGCCACAGATCTGTTTAGTCTGTTATACCTTTCAACTCTGTAGCGGTGTGCTGTTTGTCACCTAAGGAGAAAAAAGCACAAAGTGGAAAATAAAACATAACTTTTAATACTCAAAAGTAGCTAAAAACAGTCACCCAAGTGAACATATAATACGGGACCCTGTCACCACCATATAAAATGGACATGGAGAGATGACAGGTCCTACACAGGATTAAAAGTTTCCAGCAATATATGCGGAATCAATCCGGGATAGAGTATCCAAAAGAAGCTGTTCGACAATCTATAAGACAGCAACTAACTCTATACCACCGGACGCATATAATCACAATAGACAGTAGTCAGCATGTACTGTAAAATATGCTTACTGTACTAATAAATAAACAGGAATGGTCTCACCAATTCCGTGGGCAGGCAAGGGAGCACCGGATATTCTTTTAGTCAAGCGGACATCCGGACCGTGAAGAGATGACAGTCCCTATGTCAATCCCTAGGGGGCTACGATAAGCTATCCCCCGAGCTCCCGCCCTTACAAGGGCAGTCCACATCTACCCCTGTAAACACATATGCCCTGCACTCTCCCTATGTTGTCCCGACGCGTTTCTTCCAAGCTCAAGTCATCAGGGGACTCGCTTGTGTAAGGGGATTAAGTGCAAATAACAGAGGGACAAAAGGTCCTGCCCCCCTCTATGCTGCCCCCCTCTATGCTGTTTGTCACCTAAACAAATTAGTTTAAAGGGACTCTGTCACCTGAATTTGGAGGGAACAATCTTCAGCCTTAGGGGCGGGGTTTTCGGGTGTTTGATTCACCCTTTCCTTACCCGCTGGCTGCATGCTGGCTGCAATATTGGATTGAAGTTCATTCTCTGTCCTCCATAGTACATGCCTGCAGCAGCAATATTAAACCCTGCCTATGTTCCTGACCCGATTACGCTATGCAGCCGGCCAACCACATGCCAGTAGTCAACATAGCAACGGCATTACAACGTATGTTGGGCACTCCCCTCATGTTTATTGGCTTCATAATGGGCACAAAACATGCGAGGTGGGGACTTGAGCATGGCGTTTGTGCACGTGCGATACTCAATTGAGTAACGAACATACCCAAGCACCCCGATGCACTATTGAGTATCGAGCAGTGGTGAGCCCGCTCTTTTATCACTAATATATATATATCACTAAGGACAACTACTGCAAGACATTTGTATGTTCTCCCCACGTTTTCTTGAGTTTCCTTCAGGTACGTTGGTTTTCTCCTAGACTCCAAAGACATACAGATAGGTAATGTAGAATGTGAGCCCCAATGAGGACAGTGATGATGTCTATAAGGCTGTGTGCACACGTTGCGGATTTGATTGCAGTTCCGCAGCGTTTTTTGCCGCATGGAATTACATCAAATCTGCAGTGTAATGCACAACCAATGTAAGTCTATGGGAGCCGCAGACTTGATGTGCACATGCTGTGGAAAAAGCCGCACCGAAACGCAGCTTTTTTTTCCGCAGCATGTCACTTCATTTGTGTGTAACTGCAGTGTTTCTGCACCCATAGACTTGCATTGAGTCGGGCACATCTGCAGCAAAACCGCAGATGTAAAAAAGATCTGCGGTTTTGCTGCGGATGTAGGTCCGAGAAACGCTGCAGTTTGGGAGGAGGGAAGCGTGTGGGCGGAGTGAGGGCAGAGTGTGGGCGGTGACTGTGTGTGTGTCTGTGTGTGGGCGGGGTCTGCGGGCTGTCTGGGTGTGTGCGGCGCTGTGTGGGACTGTTTGGTTCTGTGCGGGTGTGTGCTGGACTGTGCGGGTGTTGCTGGACTGGACTGTGCGGGTGTGTGCTGGACTGTGCATGTGTGTGTGGGACTGTGCGGGGCTGTCCGGGTGTGCGTGGGACTGTGCAGGGCTGTCCAGGTGTGTGCGGGGCTGTGCGGGTGTGTGCGGGGCTGTGTGGGTGTGTGCGGGACTGTGTGGGTGTGTGCGGGGCTGTCCGGGTGTGTGGTGCGGGGCTCTCTGGGAGGTCTTTGAGGGTGTGTGCAGGCATCTTCCGATGGGACTACAAGTCCCATCGGGCTCTGCCTGCTACAGTGACAGTGAGTGACACATTAGCCAATGATGGGACAGTAGTAGTCCCATCATCTGGCTAATGTGTTGAATATGAAAAAAAAGTACAGTGCACGCAACATACAACACGCAACAAGCTACATACAACATGAAACATACAACATGCAACATACAACACTCAACATACAACATGCAACATGCAACATACAAGATGCAGCATACAAAACGCAACACACAACATGCAACACACAACATGCAACATGCAACATGCAACATACAGCATGCAACATACAACAAGCAACATACAACACACAACATACAACATGAAACATACAACATGCAACATACAGCAAGCAACATACAACACACAACATACAACATGCAACATACAACATACAACATGAAACACACAACATACAACAGGCAACACAACACACAACATGCAACACACAGCATGCAACATGCAACACGCAACATACAACACCCAACACGCACCATGCAACATGCCACATACAGTACATACATACAGTACATACATACAGACATACAGTACATATAACATATAGTACATATGCACCATCACCTAGTCACATTGATCCCCGAAGCCAGTGTCACCTGTAAAAAATATTAAAATAATAAACAAACAATATACTCCCTGATCCGCAGAAATCCAATTAATACGAGTGTCCCACGACGATCTCCCGTGGAGAGCAGCAGCATCAGCTGATGCGATCACTCTCCAGGGGCTCCAGGAATACAATGATGGTAAGTATCCTTCCGCATTGTATTCCTCCGCCAATGTAAAAAATAGTCCCTAGTCTCACTTGTGCCACTGCTGTGTGGGAAAATTCCCATGCAGCAATGCCATAAAGTGAGACCCTGAACTAAGGTAACCTCAGTGATACACTGCAGGAGCCATTGTCTCCTGTCAGTGTGTCACTGAAGATTTGTAGAGCAGTGACATCACCCGATGTCACTGTTCTATGGGGGAGATCGTCGTGGGACACTCATTATTAATTGGACTGCGTCGGACAGGGAGTATACGGTTTATTATTTTACATTTTTTGCAGGTGATCCAGTATGGTAAGTATGGTTAAATTAAGAATAATAAAATACTTTTTCTGGCTGTGTCTTTATTTTTTAACCCTATCACTACTCCAGGATTAGTAATGGATAGGCGTCTTATTGACACCTCTCCGTTATTAACCGGGCTTAATGTCACCTTACAATAGCAAGGTGACATTAACCCCTTATTACCCCATATCCCACTGCTACTCAGGAGTGGGAAGAGAGGGGCTAAGTGCCGGAATTGGCACATCTTACAGATGCACCATTTCTGGGGCGGCTGCGGGCGGATATTTGTAGCCGGGGGGGGCCAATATCCATGGCCCCTCTCTAGGCTATGAATATCAGCCCGCAGCTCTCTGCGTAGCCTTTCTGGCTATAAAGTATAGGGGGACCCCACGTCATTTCTTTGGGGGGTCCCCCTATTTTGATAGCCAGTAAAGGCTACACAGACAGCTGCGGGCTGATATTCATAGCCTGGGAGGGGCTATGGGTATTACTCCCTGAGGAAGCGGTAACAATAGAACGCGAAACGCGCGTTGGGGTACGTGATCCAGGACCCTGACAGGACTCCTCTGCACACATGGGTAATCTATTTATCTGAACTTCTTCTAAATGTGACTACTGGTACACTTAGTTTATGTGGTGATCTTTGGAATATGGCCATTGGGAGTATGCCATCTAATTAGATCGCCACATGTCTGAGGTAGTACAGCTCATGTGTGGTAGTACTCAATTTTGATTTTTATCATTTAATGCACTGTTTTCTTAGGCTGGGTTCCCATTGCGTTATGGGACCGCGTTAAACGGACAGCGTTGCACTGTGAAATTAACGCCGTGCAACGCGGCCGTTAACGCGCCCATTCACGCTAATGGGAACGCGCTTCACTAGCGCGTGCCATGTTCGGCACGCGCTAGCGACGCGCCGGTGATTCCTGGCGCGCCTCGGACGCTGCTTGCAGCGTCCGAGGCGCGCCCGCGGTCCGTTCCCCGCTCTCGCAGATCGGGGATCTGCGAGAGTGGGGACGTTAGCGCGACCCCGACCGCAGCCCCATAGAAAACATTGCGTTAGCGCAATCCGCTAGCGCTAAACGGATTGCACTAACGCAATGTGACCCTAGCCTTAATATTTATTTTGGTCCTGTCCTGTGTACCTGGATGACACGGATGTATCTAAGGATATAGTTGCTATGCACTTTGTATACTATTGATTATTATTTATTGTATTTCTGTTTAGGATTTATTTAATAAATATTATTTTTTGTGAATAATTGTGGCCAGTTTTGACTCTTGGTGCTCCTAATTTGAGGATTTTAGTATAGTTGCAAAGAAAATTATTTCTAAAGAAAACAAATACACAGTTTCTAATATTGTTAAAAGTGCATGAAGATTACAGTCTAATATCATGTATAATACAATATAGCCTACCATATACACCGAAACATGTTCTAGAGAGTAAGATAACAAGGAGCTAAGGATGAAAAATAGAGCAATAGAGTTTTATCTGGTGGTAACAATTGATAGATGTGGAGTAGTTGCTCACCTGATGGGATTTTGGGTACCCAACACTCGGAAATGACTGCTTTAGCATGGCTGGTTGTCAAAAATGTAGGCGACCACACACCAGTTTTTAAATTATTTATTTATTTAAAAATACCAGAGTGGGAACCCCTATATTTTTGACAGCCAGCCTTACTAAAGCTGTAAGAAAATGTGACCAGGGAGCACCACAAATACGGGTAATACCAGAGGTGCTACATCAGGTAGTATAAATGTAGAAATTAGTAATAAGAGGAGAGAAAGAACTACCTAGTGACATGCACACTCAATGAGTATATAATTTATATGAAATTTTTTTAGGCAAAAAATATACATATAAAACTAAGAAAAAACATACAAAAAGTCCTAATGTTAGACCTAACATTCCGATATTTATAGATGATAAGAAACATACTCCATAATAATCTACTAAAAAGTAAGATGAAGAATCTAGATCAAATATTGCACATGCCCAGAGGTAATGATAAAATAACAGCTCATTGAAAAAGAGCAGTATATGATATAACAATTCAAAAAATAGACCCCAATAGAGGTAGGAGTATACAGTGCCTCCTAGGTAAAAGGCTGCAAAGGATCCCAAAGAGGGACCTTCAGAATGAAAAAATATAATACATTGAAGGGAATAGGCTCCATTGAGGTGAATAGGAGCAATAACAACAGGCAGGAGGAAACCATTATAAATTCTACTCGTAGTGCCAACTTATGAAAGGAAATATGTAGGCATAAAAGGGGGGCTGAGGGTGAGTCAGCACTAGTCCATATAGCACAGTATGATGTGTGAAAAAATGTGTTATATTATTGAGGCCTTAGCCTCTCATACCTGTAGCTGGATCTCGATTAGCCACTGATGAATAGAGTGTACATCTAGCACCACGAGAGACCATTAGAGGAAAAAAGAGAACTGCAGTCTGATCTGTGACAAATAGATGCGCCTTTTCCTTGAGGTTACGGGCTGCTATTTTTAGGCTGGGGGCAATACCCATGGCTGAGAATACCAGCCCCCAGCCGTCTGCTTTAGCATGTCTGGTTGTCAAAAATGGAGGCGACCCCACATCATTTTTTTAAAATTATTTATTTAAGTGATTAAAAATACCAGGAGTGGGGACCCCTCTATTTTTGATAGCCAGCCTTGCTAAAGCTGACAGCTGAGGGTTGCAACTCGCAGATATCAGTTTTGCCTGTCTGGTTAACAAAAATACAGGGGAACACATGCAGTATTTTTGTTAATGATTTATTTAGAGCACAGGCACCAACTGATGAATACTCCCATCAGCCGAAACCTGCTATCAGTTATTAGCGGCAGAAGGCATAGGCTGATGAGAATAGTAGTCCCATCAGCCAGAGGCGTAGGTAAGGTTTCAACTTAGGGGAGGGCGAAACATCTGAGTGGGCCCCTAACCAGCTAACCCTGATTACAGTTACGGTTGCGCACTCTAATTGTGAATATAGTGGAACCTCAGAATATGACCGCACTGTTATTGAAAATAAATCTATATACAAAAACGAACATCGACTTTACCGCCATATTGTGACCATATGCAACTTTTGATGGTCACAATACTCTGAGTGCCCCTATAACAATGATGCTTAAGTGCCCACTTAACATTTAATAATGTCCCCTAAGTTCTCCCATGTACTGCTCCATTATACACAGTATGGTGAGCTCAAAGCTTCCATATACACAGTCTAAGGCCCCCACAGATCCCCTATACACAGTATGATGATTCTATAACTCCCCAATACACCGTATGATGTTCCCACTGCTCCCCTTTACACAGTATGATCCCACTGCTCCCCTATAGATAGTATGAGCCCAATGCTCCCCTATACACAGTATAATGCTGACAGAACTCCACTATAGAAAGTATAATGTCCCCCTGAGCTCCTCTATATACAGTGTAATGGGCCAACAGCTCCCATATGCACAATATGCCTTCACAGTTCCCTATACACAGTATGATGGGCCTGCAGCTCCTGTCAAACAGTATGATGTCCCCCACAGTTCCCTATACACAGTATGATGGGCCCACAGCTTCCTTATACACAGTATGATGGGCCCACAGCTTCCATATACACAGTATGATGGGCCCGCAGCCCCCATATACACAGTATGATGGGCCCACAGCTCCCTTATACACAGTATGATGGACTCACATCTCCCTTATACACAGTATGATGAGCCCGCAGCTCCCTTATACACAGTATGATGGACTCACAGCTCCCTTATACACAGTATGATGGGCCCACAGCTCCCTTATACACAGTATGATGTGTGCACAGCTTCCTTATACACAGTATAATGGACACACATCTTCCTTATACACAGTATGATGAGCCCCCAGCTTCCTTATACACAGTAGAATGGACTCACAGCTCCCTTATACACAGTATGATGTGTGCACAGCTCCCTTATACACAGTATGATGGGCCCGCAGCTCCCATATACACAGTATGATGGGCCCACAGCTCCCTTATACATAGTGTTAGGAGTCGAGTTTCCTCTGCTGCACAGGGGGAATCTCGATCCGTCTCCGCTGCGGTCTCCCATTCTCCTCCAGCCGCAGTGGAGTCTGCTCAGCAGGGACGTCGCTCCCAGTGTCTTGCTCGCTCTCACTCTGTACAGAGAGTTACTGCTGCTTCTTCAGCTCCTGCCATTAAAGTCAGTGCTGGTCAGCGGCGAGCGGACTTCCCTGGGACTAAGTCCTTGTTTGCGCACACTGAGCATGCCCAGAGCAAGATCTCCCGTTGGAGATCGAGGGTCATGTGCTCTGGCTCTGCAGCGCATTCCATTGGTCCTCTTGGCAGGCCCTGGAAGGGCAAAGTTTCTGTGGCCACTTCCTGTCCTGCAATTATATAAACTGCGCATGACCGCACGGCCATGCGCTAGTGTACAATTGAATACGTGTGTTTGTTGTGAGTGCAAGTCGTTCATTAAATACCCCTACCCTATTGTATGACTGTTCGCGTATGGAGTATGGCTGCTATCTAGCGCCCGACAAATCACTCAACGTGTCACACATGTATCAGCGTCTATTGCTGTGACCGCCAGTGCGGCGCCACGTGCCAGTAGTGCGCTTCCTGACCCACGTCTGGGTGCTTAGTGGTGCCAGCCAGCACGGCACAGTTCGCACTTTGGTGCTCTAATTATAAGAGTTGCCTAACACACCCAGTTGCGGTGTTGTGCCAGCAAGGGTCTAATCGGACTTCAATCCTAGTTGGGGTTAAGTTCGCTGACTGCTTGCTCGCCTTCTATGTGCGGTACCGCGATCCTGTGACGCAACAGGATCGCTTCCTTCACGTTGGGTGAAGTTTAACCCACGCGAGTATACTTATGAGTACCGCCATATAGTCCGTCATTACTCAGCAGCAGGTTCCATCTCTGCACGGTGGACCCCGGGCTACGAACGCACCGTACACTATCAGTCTTATTATTTGGTGCGTTTCGCTAGCCCTAACTTTACACTAGCGCCAGGGTCTGGCTAGTGATGACGGACAAACAGCAATCCCTGCGGTATATACAGCAGCTGGAGGGTAGGTTGGCGGCTCTCGAGAGCGCAACCTCAGCTGTGGATGTTACCGCAGTTGCTGTACAGGCTGCCAGTGTGGCTGCAGCAACTTTGTCCATTGCCACCCCTGTTCCGACATTTTCTCGCCTCCCGCTGCCAGAAAAATTTTCTGGTAATAGCAAATTTTGTAGGGGATTCGTGAGTCAGTGCTCTATTCATCTCGAGCTTCTGGCTGCACGTTTCCCCACAGAGCGGGCTAAGGTGGGATTTATTGTGTCTCTATTGTCGGACAGGGCGTTGGAATGGGCTACGCCGCTGTGGGAGCGTGGCGATCATGTGGTGCAGAGTGCTCCTCTGTTTTTGAGCACTTTAAAACAGGTCTTTTTAGGACCTCAAGTCACCCATGACACTGCGCTCCAACTGCTGGCATTAACTCAGGGTGAGTCCTTGGTCAGTCATTTTGCCGTCCAATTCCGCACTTTAGCATCAGAGCTGGAATGGTCGGATAAAGCTCTTATCCCCATATTTTGGAGGGGCTTGGCTGACCATGTAAAGGACGCTCTGGCCACTAGGGAGATTCCTGCCACACTGGAGGAGTTAATAACAGTCTCCACTCAAATTGACCTCCGTTTTAACGAGCGGAGGTTAGAGCGAGCCCAGTGTAGGCAGAGGTTTCGGCTGGCTCCTACTTTCGCTAAACCTCTGGAATCTCCGGTCCTGGTTCCTGAGTCACATGAGGCCAGGGAAGTGTCACAAGCGGGACCTAAGTCCCGGACCGCCTGTGCACTCAGGGTCTGTCATGTTTGCCAGCAGTCTGGACATTTAGCCACCAGATGTCCTCAGCGGTCGAGGAAACGTCAGCGTCTAGTGGTCGTAGGTGGAGGTACACTAGACACGGCGACGTTTGCCTCTAAATTGTCCTTTAAGGGGACAATTACTATAGGCTCATTCTCCCACTCGGTAGAGCTCTGCATGGATTCTGGGGCGGAGGGCAATTTTATGTCTTCTGCCTTCGCCCAACGCCACACAATACCTCTGGTTATGCTAGCTCAACCTGTAACGGTACGAGTGGTGAATGGGTCGACTCTGCCCTCACAGATAACTCACCAGACCATCCCTTTTACTCTGTCCATGTCGCCATCTCATCAGGAGATTATTTCTCTGCTCGTCATTCCAGAGGGAATTGATGAAGTCCTGTTGGGAATACCTTGGCTACGGTACCACTCTCCTCATATCGAGTGGTCCTCAGGCAGAATTCTGGGATGGGGTGAATCTTGTGGGGGTAGGTGTCAGAGGGAGTGCGTTCAGGTAGCTACAACTGAGGTACCCGCAGATCTTTCCTCTCTCCCCAAGCAGTATTGGTCGTATGCAGACATATTCTCCAAAAAGGCGGCGGAGACCCTTCCGCCCCATCGCCCCTATGACTGTCCTATTGACCTCTTGCCTGGTGCTGAGCCTCCCCGGGGTCGAGTCTATCCGCTATCTCTCCCGGAGACGGAGGCAATGTCACAGTACATCCAGGAAAATCTGGCAAGAGGGTTCATCAGGAAGTCAGTGTCACCTGCTGGGGCAGGGTTCTTCTTCGTGCAGAAGAAGAGTGGGGAATTGCGTCCATGCATAGACTACAGGGGTCTTAACGCCATCACCGTTAAGAATAAATACCCTTTGCCTTTGATATCTGAACTGTTTGATAGGCTTCGGGGAGCAAGGGTATTTACTAAATTAGATCTGCGGGGTGCTTACAACCTGATTCGCATCCGTGAGGGGGACGAATGGAAGACGGCTTTTAACACCAGGGATGGGCACTATGAATATCTGGTGATGCCCTTTGGGCTCTGTAATGCCCCAGCCGTTTTCCAAGACTTTGTGAACGATACCTTCCGGGATATGCTTTCCACCTCGGTCGTAGTCTATCTGGATGATATTCTCATCTACTCTCCAGATATTGACTCCCACCGGAGAGATGTTTGCAAAGTCTTCGACCTCCTACGGGCAAGCTCCCTCTATGCCAAGTTGGAGAAGTGTATGTTTGAGCAGGAGTCCTTACCTTTCCTAGGCTACATCATCTCAGCCCAGGGATTGGCTATGGATCCTGCCAAACTACAGGCTGTGATGGACTGGCAGGAACCCCATTCTCTTAAAGCGGTGCAGCGCTTTATGGGGTTCATCAATTATTATCGCCAGTTCATCCCGCATTTCTCAACTTTGGTGGCTCCCTTGGTTGCCCTCACCAAGAAGGGGGCGAATCCCAAATTGTGGTCTGAGGAGGTCTCCAAGGCTTTTATCTCTATAAAGTCACACTTCGCTAGCGCTCCCATTCTTCATCGCCCCGATGTTGATAAGCCATTTATCATGGAGGTGGATGCCTCTTCTGTTGGTGCTGGAGCAGTCCTCTTCCAAAAGGATGCTCAAGGTCGGAAGCATCCTTGCTTCTTTTTCTCCAAGACCTTCGCACCAGCAGAGAGGAATTATTCCATCGGGGACAGGGAGTTGCTAGCCATGAAGTTGGCTTTCTCGGAGTGGAGACATCTCTTGGAGGGAGCACGTTTTCCCTTCCAAGTCTTCACAGATCACAAAAATTTGGTGTATCTGCAGACAGCTCAGCGGTTGAATTCTCGCCAGGCCAGATGGTCCTTGTTCTTCTCCCGGTTTCATTTCACCCTCCATTTCCTTTCTGGGGAGAAGAACATTCGGGCCGACGCTCTCTCTCGCTCCGTTGTGTCATCTGCGGAGGAGGAGCCTCGGCTTATTGTCCCCACCGAGAGTTTGAGAACCCGGTTTCGCTGGAGTCTGTGCCCCCGGGCACGACTTTTGTTCCATCTAGTTTGCGACCGGAGGTTCTCTCTTGGGCGCACTCGTCCAGGGTGGGTGGACATTTTGGTACTAAAAGGACATCAGAGTTACTGGCGAGGACATACTGGTGGCCGCATATGGCTCGTGATGTCGCGGAGTACGTTCGGGCGTGTGTCTCTTGCGCCAGGAACAAGACTCCTCGGCAACGGCCAGCTGGTTTGCTTTATCCTCTGCCCGTGGCTGACAGGCCCTGGGAGATGGTCGGGATGGACTTTGTGGTTGGCTTACCCAAGTCTCGTAATTGCACCATTATCTGGGTGATCACCGATCATTTTTCCAAAATGGTGCATTTGGTGCCTCTTCCACGGCTGCCATCTGCACGGGCGTTGGCTGTCTTGTTTATCAAGCATATCTTTCGCTTACACGGTATGCCTGACAAAATTGTTAGTGACCGGGGTCCCCAGTTTGCGTCTCGATTCTGGAGGGAGCTATGTCGTCTACTCAGTATTGAGTTAAATCTCTCTTCGGCATATCATCCCGAGACGAATGGGTTGGTAGAAAGGGCCAACCAGACCTTGGTCACATATCTGCGACATTTTGTTTCTGCCAGACAGGATGACTGGGCATCCTTGCTACCGTGGGCAGAGTTTGCACTTAACAATGCCGTAGCCGACTCCACCGGTCAGACTCCATTCCTCTTAAATTACGGCCAGCATCCGCGTGTTCCTGTGCCATGGCTGTGTCTTCCGCTGATCCCAGGGTGGCAGACTGGGCTGTGGAGGCACGGGACATTTGGGATCGCACGCAGGATGCCATTCGGGCCTCCAAGGAGAGAATGAGGTCCTCCGCCGATGTTCATCGGCGCCCCGCTCCGACTTTTGCCCCTGGCGACTTGGTGTGGCTCTCCGCCCGTAACATCAGGCTGCGAGTTGAGTCCACTAAGTTTGCTCCTCGCTACTTGGGTCCCTTCAAGGTTCTCGAACAGGTTAATCCTGTGGTCTACCACCTGGCTCTTCCTCCATGCTTGGGTATCACCGACACCTTTCATGCGTCCCTCTTGAAACCCGTATACATGTCCCGGTTTTCCGAGTCATCTGCCGGGACATCGGGTTCGTCTACGGACGATTACGAGGTGAACGCTATTTTGGGGTGCAAGGTGGTACGCGGCAAAAAGTTTTATTTGGTGGATTGGAAGGGTTATGGTCCAGAGGACAGATCTTGGGAGCCTGCTGAGAACATTCGGGCCCTGCAGCTCATTGCTGCCTTCGAGCGTAGCAAGGCCCAAGGAGGGGGGGCCCTAGGAGGGGGGGTGATGTTAGGAGTCGAGTTTCCTCTGCTGCACAGGGGGAATCTCGATCCGTCTCCGCTGCGGTCTCCCATTCTCCTCCAGCCGCAGTGGAGTCTGCTCAGCAGGGACGTCGCTCCCAGTGTCTTGCTCGCTCTCACTCTGTACAGAGAGTTACTGCTGCTTCTTCAGCTCCTGCCATTAAAGTTAGTGATGGTCAGCGGCGAGCGGACTTCCCTGGGACTAAGTCCTTGTTTGCGCACACTGAGCATGCCCAGAGCAAGATCTCCCGTTGGAGATCGAGGGTCATGTGCTCTGGCTCTGCAGCGCATTCCATTGGTCCTCTTGGCAGGCCCTCGAAGGGCAAAGTTTCTGTGGCCACTTCCTGTTCTGCAATTATATAAACTGCGCATGACCGCACGGCCATGCGCTAGTGTACAATTGAATACGTGTGTTTGTTGTGAGTGCAAGTCGTTCATTAAATACCCCTACCCTATTGTATGACTGTTCGCGTATGGAGTATGGCTGCTATCTAGCGCCCGACAAATCACTCAACGTGTCACACACGTATCAGCGTCTATTGCTGTGACCGCCAGTGCGGCGCCACGCGCCAGTAGTGCGCTTCCTGACCCACGTCTGGGTGCTTAGTGGTGCCAGCCAGCACGGCACAGTTCGCACTTCGGTGCTCTAATTATAAGAGTTGCCTAACACACCCAGTTGCGGTGTTGTGCCAGCAAGGGTCTAATCGGACTTCAATCCTAGTTGGGGTTAAGTTCGCTGACTGCTTGCTCGCCTTCTATGTGCGGTACCACGATCCTGTGACGCAACAGGATCGCTTCCTTCACGTTGGGTGAAGTTTAACCCACGCGAGTATACTTATGAGTACCGCCATATAGTCCGTCATTACTCAGCAGCAGGTTCCATCTCTGCACGGTGGACCCCGGGCTACGAACGCACCGTACACTATCAGTCTTATCATTTGGTGCGTTTCGCTAGCCCTAACACATAGTATGATGGATCCGCAGCTCCCTTATACACAGTATGATGGGCCCGCAGCTCCCTTTTACACAGTATGATGGGCCTGCAGCTCCCTTATACACAGTATGATGGGCCCGTAGCTCCCTTATACACAGTATGATGGGCCCACAGCTCCCTTATACACAGTATGATGGGCCCGCAGCTCCCTTATACACAGTATGATGGGCCTGCAGCTCCCTTATACACAGTATGATGGTCCCACAGCTCCCTTATACACAGTATGATGGTCCCGCAGCTCCCTTATACACAGTATGATGGTCCCACAGCTCCCTTATACACAGTATGATGGGCCCGCAGCTCCCTTATACACAGTATGATGGGCCTGCAGCTCCCTTATACACAGTATGATGGTCCCACAGCTCCCTTATACACAGTATGATGGTCCCACAGCTCCCTTATACACAGTATGATGGACCTGCAGCTCCCTTATATCAGTATGATGGGCTTGCAGCTCCCTTATATATAGTATGATTGGCCTGCAGCTCCCTTATACACAGTATGATTGGCCCGCAGCTCCCATATACACAGGATGATGGGGCCACAGCTCCCTTATACACAGTATGATGGATCCGCAGCTCCCTTATACACAGTATGATGGGCCCGCAGCTCCCTTATACACAGTATGATGGTCCCACAGTTCCCTTATACACAGTATGATGGTCCCGCAGCTCCCTTATACACAGTATGATGGACCTGCAGCTTCCTTATACACAGTATGATGGGCCCAGAGTTCCCTTATACACAGTGCAATGGGCCCACAGCTCCCGTATACACAGTATGATGGGCCCACAGCTCCCTTATACACAGTGTGATGGATTCACAGCTCCCTTATACACAGTATGATTGGCCCGCAGCTCCCTTATAAACAGTATGATGGGACCGCAGCTCCCTTATACACAGTGTGATGGATTCACAGCTCCCTTATACACAGTATGATTGGCCCGCAGCTCCCTTATACACAGTATGATGGACCCACAGCTCCCGTATACACAGTGTGATGGTTACTCATACAATCAAGAAGCACTCGAGTATGATGTACCGGAGAGCGAAAGGGCTCTGCTCTCCCTAGACACCAACAGGGTGTCCTATCACTGGGACCACTCCAAGCAAGGATAAATACGAATAGATAGAGTGATAAAGTCCACAAAGACATAATTCTATTAAAATATCAATAATATTTTTTATTATAAACAGAATATACCAACAAACATATAAAACATGAATCAAATGCTGCAAAAGTGTGCTGTATGCACCATGCAAGCTGGGGAGGGACAGTAAGGAGGAGACATGAAGGAAATAAAGCAAAGGAGGGAACTCTCCTAGTATATCCTTATATCGGTGAGGAAGTGCTAATGCATTCTTTCTATACAGGGTCCCACAGGTATCCCATATACATAACTGGCAAAAAGTTACTGGTAACACATTGCAGGCTTACCCATTATAAGTCTCAGGAAGCGCGCCCCTTCCATCACAACACCCCCGAACGCACGTTTCGCCAAATGGCTTTCTCAACAGGGTTCACAAGTGACACGTCCCATGCTGTTTAAATAATAATAGAACCGGAAGAAGCGCCGGACATACCGGCGCATGCGCTGTGGCGCCCGGCGCGCGTCATCGCCAAGGCCGCTGCAGCTGGACGTGCATGTAGGTGGAACTCCACCATGTGACACACTTTTGCAGCATTTGACTCATGTTTTATATGTTTGTTGGTATATTCTGTTTATAATAAATATATTATTGATATTTTAATAGAATTATGTCTTTGTGGACTTTATCACTCTATCTATTCGTATTTACACAGTGTGATGGGCCCGTAGCTCCCTTATACACAGCATGATGGGCCTGCAGCTCCCGTATACATAGTGTGATGGACCCGCAGCTCCCGTATACACAGTGTGATGGGCCCACAGCTCCCTTATACACAGTGCGATGGGCCCGCAGCTCCCTTATACACAGTATGATGTGCTCGCAACTCCCTTATACACAGTATGATGGACCCGCATCTCCCGTATACACAGTGTGATGGGCTTGCAACTCCCTTATACACAGTATGATGGACCCGCAGCTCCCGTATACACAGTGTGATGGCCCCGCAGCTCCCTTATACACAGTATGATGGGCTCGCAACTCCCTTATACACAGTATGATTGGCCCGCAGCTCCCTTATACACAGTGCGATGGGCCCGCAGCTCCCTTATACACAGTATGATGTGCTCGCAACTCCCTTATACACAGTATGATGGACCCGCATCTCCCGTATACACAGTGTGATGGGCTTGCAACTCCCTTATACAGTATGATGGACCCGCAGCTCCCTTACACACAGTATGATGGGCCTGCAGCTCCCTTATACACAGTATGATGGGCTCGCAACTCCCTTATACACAGTATGATGGGCCCGCAGCTCCCTTATACACAGTATGATGGGCCCGCAGGTCCCATATACACAGTATGATGGATTCACAGCTCCCTGTCATGATTTGGATGTCCCGGTAATTTACTCATCCTCCGGCGTATTCACTATTTTGTGGCAGTGCTGCAGTGCCGCTGCTCAAACTTATGAGCGCAGCTTCTGACTGGCCAGAAGTTAGAAGTTATGTCACAAGCGCTCAATGTAAGACTATGAGGCTATGTGCACTTGTTGCAGATTCGTGTGCGGAATTATCGTGGATTTCCTGTGTTTTTTGTACAGATTTCACATGTATTTTCACACCTGCGGATTCCTATACAGGAGCAGGTGTAAAACGCTGCAGACTCCGCAAAAAGAATTGACATGCTGCGGAAAATACAATGCAGCGTTTCCGTGCGGTATTTTCCACACCATGGGCACAGGGGATTTGGTTTTCCATAGGTTTACATGGTACTGTAAACCTAATGGAAAACTGCTGTGAATCCGCAGTGGCTAATCCGCAACGTGTGCACATAGCCTGAGCGTGAGAAAGAGGCCAGAACGAGGCTCCCATAGACTCACATTGATTAGTGACCTCTGCGCTGCTCCATGAAACACTGGGGCAGCGGACAGGTCACTAACTGCAGGAGAAAGAGGCGAGCAGAGACAAAAACAGATGAAAACGCCAGAAGGTGAGTATCAGACAGAGGGTAGGGTACTTGGATTTTCAGCACCGCTCCAGCAATGAAGTAAAAAATAATGCTGGAGTGGTGCTGTAAATGTGATGCAGCTCTTGATTACTGTATGCGGGCTCCTTATACTAATACTGATAAAAGACTCAGGTGGTACACATCAAAAGCCCCCTAACCCCCCACCCCCACCCCCCAATCTCCAGCATCCCCAGACAGCAAATATTACATGTGATGGAGCACATATAATATAACAATACATTATAATATTCAGCCCCAGTGACCTGTCCTCCCTCCCCCACTTCAGCCCCAATACTCCCATCATCTCACATCCACCCCTCAGTGCCCTGTCCCACCTCACCCACGTTCTGCCCTCACAACCCCCAAATGGTCTCACATTCACCCCCCAGTACGCTTTCCCCCCTCACTCACTTTCAGCCCCCACAATACCCCAACAGTCTCACAGTGACATACCTGAATTTAATAAACCTAATAAGTTCCATCTCCACTTACTGATAAAGTTTGCACTGCAGGCAGGACCAGGAAGTGTCTAGGTGAAATGAAAGGTGGGCACTAGGACCCAGCGTGCCTGAGCCAATCCCAGCGTGCACAGACACAGACTAAAGAAAAACTGCAGCCAGGAAAAGCTTCATGATCAGGTCAGACAGGGCGAACCATTCACTGCAGGAGGGGAGACTCTGCAGCCGGCCACTGTGCTAGCAGCGTGCAGACATCAGACGGGAGCAGACATTATATTGCTTTGCTCCTATGCTGTGTTCTGCTTCGTCACAGAAGTGGCCCTGCCCTGGCTCTCAGTGGGCCCCTTCATGTGACAGGGCCCGTGGCGATGGCCCCCTCTGACCCCCCAGTAGCTACGCTACTGCCATCAGTTGATGCCAGTGACTGGAGGTATACTTTTTATCTCTGATCACAGCTGGGACCTCACGCTGTCATTTAGCAGCGTGGGAACCATTGCTGTCTGATTTTACCACCGATCAGAAGCAGTGTCATTGCGAGAAACACACAGTGTTTGGGGGGCCAAACCTGAACAGTAACACGGACCTCCTGGTGAAGCCCATGTTCACGGTCCATGCCTGAACAGCAGATGTTTGGTACAGACCCCGAACATTACTGTCCGGATTCACCCATCTCTAGTCCCTATCCTGCCAAGGTTTCAG
This sequence comes from Ranitomeya imitator, assembly GCF_032444005.1. Lineage (NCBI taxonomy): Eukaryota > Metazoa > Chordata > Amphibia > Anura > Dendrobatidae > Ranitomeya > Ranitomeya imitator. The sequence goes on along the minus strand of NC_091286.1, from coordinate 321,476,344 downwards.
CAGGTTGCCATAATATATGGGAAAAGGCTTTTTTTCCCTGATTGATGTAGTTTATACGACATCTCCCACCTTTTCCACTACCCTATAGGGTCACTGCACTGAGTAAGGGACTTGTTCTCCCGTATGGGCACTAAGAAGTATCGGATGACCAATTGTCTCAACTGAGCAGACTAATTCTACTGCCTGGATTTTTTCTCTTGGGCCCTGAAGAAGCACTCTTACTTGTCTCTTCACTTTATACCGATGACACAACAAATCATTATGCCTCGCCCCTTGCAGAAACCAACTCTCAGCTACCGTCTCCTGGGCAACCCCATTTACATTTTTCAAAGTAAGTTTTTCTGTTTAGTCCCTGAGCTGGGCAGACCCATAGTTGTCCTGGAATGCCTCAGTGAATAAAAATTCGCCATTTACATCCTGTGACTTTATTACTATAGCCAACTTTTGACAGCATGCCGGCCTCCTGGGTGCTACATCTTTAGCTCATAAGTCCCAGAATAAAGGAAAATCTTGACCGGTTACAGCAGACAAGTCCTTCACTACTCCCATTTGATGGGACACGGAATCACAATCTGTGCTTATCTCCACCTGGGCCATGGAATAGTTTTTGTTGTCTCCATGGATACACCTTACCTCCACTCCCTTCCCTTGTACTAACACACGCAGAAACGTGGCCCTTGCCAGGGTCACCATACTCCCTGAGTCTAGAAGTGCCATTACTTTGACACCGTTCAGTCACCTGGCATTCTTGAGGCCCCTCACCAAGATGAAGAACAGAACTGCAGGGTAGCCGAAGTAGGTCAAAGGACAATATGCTGATATATCAAACAAAACTTGCCTCCATTGTTTCCCACAGTACTACTCCTATCCGGTTTACTTATAAGGTATGCCTTATCTAATATTCCCCCACATCACTATCCTACTGGCTTATAGGAGTCTTTAACAGGACTCTCTCATACCCCCAGACGCTGCTCCTTTAGTGCCCTGTGACCCTATGGTCTCATTCACCACTTATTAGTACGGTATGTACCTCACCTTCCTCTTTCATATTTTCTGGCTGTCCTCTCCTATTTCGTGAAGTGGAACTAATCAAGCCTCGATACTCGGTGTACTTCTCCTCAGCGTATATTTCACTTATATATTTGACCTGAATCCTATACCGATGCTGTTTCTCTTTCAAATATTCCATGTATATACTTTGTTTTGTATGATTATTATTTTTTACTTTTGTTTATGTTTGGTTATTTGTTTTCTCACATGTAGTTACTGACGAAGGTCCGTATGAGGGACCGAAACGTTTATTGGGTACTACTACAATAAAATTTGCACTAAAGCATCAAGTTGAGTGCTAGGTTCTTTTCATTATATTGTATGAAGGTATGGGAACCTAACCTTAGCACCATTTCACCAGTAGTGCATACGGTTGTTTTGTTTGATATTACTCCCTTACGTGGTGCACACTGACGGGTCATGTCCACATTCTCCTATAATGCTGAGGAGACCTCGAATATCCTGGCACGTTCCACTTTTAATAGTGATTTTCTGAAAATCCCTCCAAGGGAAACGAGGGGGAAAGACTTAGAACGGGAGCTCCGTCACTTTACCAATATTGAACTCCACTGCGCTACACTTTCCGAATACCTTCGAGCACAACGGATCCCTAGGGGTCTACGTGTTCCACTACGTCCCACACTGTTTCGGGACTCTCCTGAATATTGCACTAGATACGAACAAATTCTTAACAAGTGTTCTTTCGATATTATCACCCTGACTATTGAGCACCTGCAAAAGGCGATCTCCACAAGCTCCGAGGCCATCAAATTCATCGAGGCTCAACTATCTTCATCCGGGTCTCCCGAAGAACTCACTACCCTTAAAGATCACATATCCAAGAACATCGAGAAGCATCGACGGGAGACGGAGGAAAGAAAACGTATTAAATTCAACAGGGACACGGAGGACTACGAGCGCCAGCAGGTATACAGATGGCAGGACAACTTCTCCGGTCGTCGAAATACATCTCGCCAAGCTCCGCGTACCTCCCTCGACTACTCGTCATCAGGCTCAGAGCAGGATTTAGGTACCCCTGTTACACTCCCACCACGTTTTTTAGGCCAACGACAACGCTTCCCGCGAAGAAGACCACGAGGCGCGGCCACGGACACAGGAGGAGACTCGGTCCAAGGGAGGATCACGAGATCTCAGGTACCAATCCGTTGGTAATTAACATTTCTGACAGACTGCTAGGTGTAGCGGAATACAAAGTACTACAGAAAGGGTTGTCATTCTGCCCGTCATATCAATGTCATACATTTGATCTTGAAATGGATCTTCAACGATTCTTCCGCACTCTCAGACTGAAGGCCTTTTTTTCCACATCCCCAGAACCGCCCTCCATACAGCCCTCAATGGTACCACTTGACTATCCTCTTTCCTCACGGAGTTTAGGCCTCTATACTAAAAGCCATTTTAGACCTCCACATGGCTCACATGCCATGGAATCCTTTATAGGTTTCATCAAAGAGTCGTTCAAATCACTATGTGAGGACATCAGAAGGGGTAGGTTATTTTTTCCCCCCAATCTCTCCTCCATAGAACGTCAGGCTTTACGGGGCCTACAAAATGATTGTAGCCTTATTTTCAAACCCGCTGATAAAGGGGGCGCCCTCGTCATAATGAATAGGTCAGATTACCTCAACGAAATTAAACGTCAATTAGACAACTCCACGGTCTATGTTAAATTACAACGAGATCCCATAGCCGCTATCAGGCAAATCATCTCTGATACACTCTTGAAATATACTGAACTGGGGGTCCTAGACCCCAAAACACGGGAATTTCTCACTAATTCACACCCAATCACTCCAGTATTCTATACTATTCCTAAAATCCATAAGAACTTGGAGAAACCCCCAGTGAGGCCCATAGTCGCCTCAACCGACTCCATCCTCTCCCCTCTGGCCATTTATTTAGAAAAGATCCTTACTCCACTGATTAGGTCATCCAAGTCCTTCATCCTGGACACAGGATCCTTCCTCAATATCCTTAAGGATATAGGACCCATTCCTCCACACTCCACACTGATAACTGTTGTGGATTCTGTTTTTGGGCTCCCTCTGGTGGTTACAGATGGTACTGGGTGACTTGTGTTCTCTGCGGTCTCTGGTGTCCACCTGTTCTATCAGGATATGGGAGTTTCCTATTTAACCTGGCTTTCTTGTCATTTCCTCGCCGGCGATCAATGTAATCAGTGTGTCTTGTTACCTCTGCTTTCCGCTTCTGTAATCATCAGGACAAGCTAAGTTTTTGATTTTCCTGTTCCACGTTTTGCTTTATTTTTGTTTTAGTCCAGCTTGCAGTTATGTGATTCCTTGTTGCTGGTTGCTCTAGTGGGCTGATATTACTCCTCATGTTCCATGAGTTGGCACATGAGTTCAAGTAATTTCAGGATGGTTTTTTGTAGGGTTTTTCGCTGACCGCGCAGTTCACTTTTGTATCCTCTGCTATCTAGTTTTAGCGGGCCTCATTTTGCTGAATCTGTTTTCATTACTACGTATGTGCTTTCCTCTCATTTCACCGTCATTACATGTGGGGGGCTGCTATTTCTGTGGGGTGTTTCTCTGGAGGCAAGAGAGGTCTTTGTTTCTTCTAATAGGGGAAGCTAGTCCTTCGGCTGGCGCGAGACGTCTAGAATCATCGTAGGCATGTTCCCCGGCTACTGCTAGTGTTGTGAATTAGGTTCAGGATCGCGGTCAGCTCAGTTTCCATCACCCTAGAGCTTGTTCTGTTTTTTTTTGTTCTTGTCCTTTTGTGATCCCCTGCCATTGGGATCATGACAGTATCGCCGGCCCGAAAAGTGGTAATCGTATTGGCTGAAGTAGGAGGAAAAGTAGTCTGAGGAAGTTTTTTTTTTTTTTTTTTTCCTTCCCTCAGAGTTTGCTGCCTAGCCTTAATTGCAGCCTGGCTGCGTCTTACCTCCTCTTAATCCTTGAATGGCTCTGACCTCAGCTGTTTATCATGGACGTCCAGAGTTTGGCTTCCAGCCTGAATAATCTTGCTGCTAAGGTTCAAAATATACAAGATTTTGTTGTACATGCTCCTATGTCTGAACCTAGAATTCCTATCCCAGAGTTTTTTTCTGGAGATAGATCTAGTTTTCTGAATTTTAGGAACAATTGCAAGTTGTTTCTTTCTTTGAAATCTCGCTCCTCTGGAGACCCTGCTCAGCAAGTCAAGATTGTAATATCTTTCCTGCGGGGTGACCCTCAGAATTGGGCATTTGCATTGGCACCAGGGGATCCTGCGTTGCTCAATGTGGATGCGTTTTTTCTGGCATTGGGTTTGCTCTATGAGGAACCTAACCTAGAGATTCAGGCTGAAAAAGCTTTATTGGCTCTCTCTCAGGGGCAAGATGAAGCAGAAATATATTGTCAGAAATTTCGGAAATGGTCAGTGCTTACTCAGTGGAATGAGTGCGCTCTGGCTGCAAGATTCAGAGATGGCCTTTCTGAGGCTATTAAAGATGCTATGGTGGGGTTCCCTGCGCCTACAGGTCTGAATGAGTCTATGACTATGGCTATTCAGATTGATCGGCGTTTACGGGAGCGCAAACCTGTGCACCATTTGGCGGTGTCTTCTGAACAGGCACCTGAGACAATGCAATGTGATAGAATTCAGTCCAGAAGTGAACGGCAAAACTATAGGCGGAAAAATGGGTTGTGTTTTTATTGTGGTGATTCAGCTCATGTTATATCAGCATGCTCTAAACGCACAAAAAAGGTTGATAAGTCTGTTGCCATTAGTACTTTACAGTCTAAGTTCATTCTGTCTGTGACTCTGATTTGTTCATTGTCAGCCATTTCCGTCGATGCCTATGTGGATTCAGGCGCTGCCCTGAGTCTTATGGATTGGTCATTTGCCAACCGCTGTGGGTTTAGTCTGGAGCCTCTGGAAGTCCCTATTCCTTTGAAAGGAATTGACTCTACACCTTTGGCTATGAATAAACCTCAGTACTGGACACACGTGACCATGCTTATGACTCCCGTTCATCAGGAGGTGATTCGCTTCCTGGTACTGTATAATTTACATGATGTCTTAGTGCTTGGTCTGCCATGGTTACAAACTCATAACCCAGTCTTGGACTGGAAAACGATGTCTGTGTTAAGCTGGGGATGTCAGGGGGTTCATGATGATGCACCTCCGATTTCTATCGCTTCATCTACTCCTTCTGAGGTTCCTGTATTTTTGTCTGATTATCGGGATGTTTTTGAGGAGCCTAAGCTCAATTCGCTTCCTCCTCACAGGGATTGCGATTGTGCTATAGATTTGATTCCTGGCAGTAAATTTCCTAAAGGTCGTTTGTTCAATCTGTCAGTGCCAGAGCATACTGCTATGCGGGATTATGTTAAGGAGTCCTTGGAAAAGGGACATATCCGTCCATCTTCGTCTCCTTTGGGAGCAGGTTTTTTTTCGTGGCCAAAAAAGATGGTTCCTTGAGGCCTTGTATAGATTACCGTCTTTTGAATAAGATTACGGTCAAATATCAGTATCCTTTGCCTTTGTTGACTGATTTGTTCGCTCGCATTAAAGGGGCTAAATGGTTCACTAAGATTGATCTTCGGGGTGTGTATAATCTTGTGCGGATTAAGCAGGGTGATGAGTGGAAAACCGCATTTAATACGCCTGAGGGCCATTTTGAGTATTTGGTGATGCCTTTTGGACTTTCTAATGCTCCTTCTGTCTTCCAGTCCTTTATGCACGATATTTTCCGTGAATATCTGGATAAATTTATGATTGTGTATTTGGATGATGTTTTGGTTTTTTCTGATGACTGGGAGTCCCATGTTCAGCAGGTCAGAAAGGTGTTTCAGGTCCTGCGGGCCAATTCTTTGTTTGTGAAAGGTTCAAAGTGTCTCTTTGGAGTCCAGAAGATTTCTTTTTTGGGGTATATTTTTTCCCCTTCTACTATTGAGATGGATCCCGTCAAGGTTCAAGCTATTTGTGACTGGACGCAGCCTACATCTCTTAAGAGTCTACAGAAGTTCTTGGGCTTTGCTAATTTTTATCGTCGTTTCATAACTAATTTTTCTAGTGTTGTTAAGCCTTTGACGGATCTGACTAAGAAGGGTGCTGATGTTGCTGATTGGTCTCCTGCGGCTGTGGAGGCCTTTCAGGAACTTAAGCGCCGGTTTTCTTCTGCTCCTGTGTTGCGTCAGCCAGATGTTTCACTTCTTTTTCAGGTTGAGGTTGATGCTTCTGAGATTGGAGCGGGGGCGGTTTTGTCACAGAGAAGCTCCGATTGCTCGGTGATGAAGCCATGTGCGTTCTTTTCTAGAAAGTTTTCGCCCACTGAGCGGAATTATGATGTTGGTAACCGGGAGCTTTTTGCCATGAAGTGGACATTTGAGGAGTGGCGTCATTGGCTTGAGGGTGCTAGACATCGTGTGGTGGTCTTGACTGATCACAAAAATCTGATTTACCTTGAGTCTGCCAAGCGTCTGAATCCTAGACAGGCTCGTTGGTCACTGTTTTTCTCCCGTTTCGATTTTGTGGTTTCATACCTGCCAGGTTCAAAGAATGTGAAGGCGGATGCTCTTTCTAGGAGTTTTGTGCCTGATTTCCCTGGAAATTCTGAGCCCACTGGTATCCTTAGGGATGGGGTGATTTTGTCGGCTGTCTTCCCAGACTTGCGACGTGCTTTGCAGGAGTTTCAGGCGGATAAACCTGATCGTTGTCCACCTGAAAGACTGTTTGTTCCGGATAATTGGACCAGTAGAGTCATCTCCGAGGTCCATTCTTCTGCGTTGGCAGGTCATCCTGGAATATTTGGTACTAGAGACTTGGTGGCCAGGTCTTTTTGGTGGCCTTCCTTGTCGAGGGATGTGCGTTCTTTTGTGCAGTCTTGTGAAGTTTGCGCTCGGGCTAAGCCTTGCTGTTCTCGGGCCAGTGGATTGTTGTCACCTTTGCCTATCCCGAAGAGGCCTTGGACGCACATTTCCATGGACTTTATTTCGGATCTCCCTGTCTCAAAAAATGTCCGTCATCTGGGTTGTGTGTGACCGCTTTTCTAAGATGGTTCATCTGGTACCCTTGCCTAAGTTACCTTCCTCCTCTGAGTTGGTCCCTCTGTTTTTTCAGAACGTGGTTCGTTTGCACGGGATTCCGGAGAACATTGTTTCTGACAGGGGATCCCAGTTTGTGTCTAGATTTTGGCGGACGTTCTGTGCTAATATGGGCATTGATTTGTCCTTTTCGTCTGCATTCCATCCTCAGACGAATGGCCAGACGGAACGAACTAATCAGACCTTGGAAACTTATTTAAGGTGTTTTGTTTCTGCTGATCAAGATGACTGGGTTACCTTTTTGCCGCTTGCCGAATTTGCCCTTAATAATCGGGCTAGTTCTGCTACCTTGGTTTCTCCTTTCTTTTGTAATTCGGGGTTTCATCCTCTTTTTTCCTCTGTTCAGGTGGAGCCTTCTGATTGTCCTGGAGTGGACATGGTGGTGGATAGGTTGCATCAGATTTGGAGTCATGTGGTGGACAATTTGAAGTTGTCCCAGGAGAGGGCTCAGCAGTTTGCTAATCGCCGTCGCCGCGTGGGTCCTCGACTTCGTGTTGGGGACTTGGTGTGGTTGTCTTCTCGTTTTGTTCCTATGAAGGTCTCTTCTCCTAAGTTCAAGCCTCGGTTCATCGGTCCCTATAGGATCTTGGAAATTCTTAACCCTGTGTCGTTTCGTTTGGATCTCCCGGCATCGTTTGCTATTCATAATGTGTTCCATCGGTCGTTGTTGCGGAGGTATGAGGTACCTGTTGTTCCTTCGCTTGAGCCTCCTGCTCCGGTGCTGGTGGAGGGAGAATTGGAGTATGTTGTGGAGAAGATCTTGGATTCTCGTGTTTCCAGATGGAAACTTCAGTATTTGGTCAAGTGGAAGGGTTATGGTCAGGAGGATAATTCTTGGGTGGTTGCCTCTGATGTTCATGCTGCTGATTTGGTCCGTGCATTTCATAGGGCTCATCCTGGTCGCCCTGGTGGTTCTCGTGAGGGTTCGGTGACCCCTCCTCAAGGGGGGGGTACTGTTGTGGATTCTGTTTTTGGGCTCCCTCTGGTGGTTACAGATGGTACTGGGTGACTTGTGTTCTCTGCGGTCTCTGGTGTCCACCTGTTCTATCAGGATATGGGAGTTTCCTATTTAACCTGGCTTTCTTGTCATTTCCTCGCCGGCGATCAATGTAATCAGTGTGTCTTGTTACCTCTGCTTTCCGCTTCTGTAATCATCAGGACAAGCTAAGTTTTTGATTTTCCTGTTCCACGTTTTGCTTTATTTTTGTTTTAGTCCAGCTTGCAGTTATGTGATTCCTTGTTGCTGGTTGCTCTAGTGGGCTGATATTACTCCTCATGTTCCATGAGTTGGCACATGAGTTCAAGTAATTTCAGGATGGTTTTTTGTAGGGTTTTTCGCTGACCGCGCAGTTCACTTTTGTATCCTCTGCTATCTAGTTTTAGCGGGCCTCATTTTGCTGAATCTGTTTTCATTACTACGTATGTGCTTTCCTCTCATTTCACCGTCATTACATGTGGGGGGCTGCTATTTCTGTGGGGTGTTTCTCTGGAGGCAAGAGAGGTCTTTGTTTCTTCTAATAGGGGAAGTTAGTCCTTCGGCTGGCGCGAGACGTCTAGAATCATCGTAGGCACGTTCCCCGGCTACTGCTAGTGTTGTGAATTAGGTTCAGGATCGCGGTCAGCTCAGTTTCCATCACCCTAGAGCTTGTTCTGTTTTTTTTTGTGCTTGTCCTTTTGTGATCCCCTGCCATTGGGATCATGACAGATAACTATGGATGTAAAAGACTTGTATACGTCTATCCCTCACATTGAAGGTATTAATTCTGTCCATAAACTTCTGACCCATTCTGGCCTTCTACCTGATCAGATTAACTTGTTTATTGAACTGTTGACTATCATTCTTACCCGTAATTATTTTTTGTTTCAGGATGACTTCAATCTACAAATCCGTGGCACCGCGATGGGCTCCAACGTAGCACCCCCGTATGCTAATTGCTACATGGCCGATTTTGAGGAGAGTCAGATATACTCTTTTCATTATATAATATGCTGATATATGACCTGGAGCACAACACCAACAGACAATGTTACGAGATGTACCCCTTGATCCCGGTTTTGACCCCTCCTGGCAGGGCCGGCGTCAGCACCCGGCACAGCGGGCAAATGCCGCGGCCCTGGGGAGAGGGGGGGGCCACTCATGCTGTCATAGATACAGCTGGGAGAGCAGAGCAGGAGATAACATGCTCTCTCCCCCCACAAAGTCACTGCTGGCTGCGTTCTCTTAACCCCTATGTGCCAGCTCTGACACAAGCATCTTCTCACTCAGTCAGTGCAGCCAGGCAGGCACACATAGGGGTTAACAGAAGGCAGTCAGTGTGACGTTGTGGGCGGAGAGAGCACGTTCTCTGCTCTCCCCCCTGGGTGGCTGCAGACAGTGCTGAAGTTTATCAGGCAGATTCCGGAGGAGCTCTGTCCTACTAGTGCCTGAGTGACTGCAAAGGTATCCAGCAGAGCAGTGGTTGCAGATGGACTTGTGGCTCAGTCTGCTGCTGTCTTTCTCCACTGCCTAAAAATGTGGGTGATGTCTGGAGGAGCAGCTGGTGGGGTGCAACCTGCAGCCGCCCAGCTCACCCAGAATACATGCATGCTGCACCAAACCTGCACCAGTGGGGTAGGAAGAAGCTTAACCCCTTCCCATCTGTATTAAGGTTATTGCTGAACCTTAAAGATAACAATCCGACCCGCATAAGTGGGGTTAACCAGATGCCAGGAGGAAGGGGAGCTGCTGCCATGGATAAAACTGAGCTGTGGGCTGTACGTTGGGGCCCCGTGGCCCCAGGCTGGTGACTGGAGGGACTCTGCCCAGTGCTGGCATGTGGGTGATTTCTGCTCCGGAGTCTCAGCTTCTCTCCTCCACATCACACTGTGCAGTCACAGCAACATTGGTTGTCTCTGTCCAGGTCCCAGCAGCTGCCACTGCTCCCACCAAGGACATGGCATCACTTAACCCTTCCCCTGCAGCCACCGGCAACAAATCCACATTATTCCTTGATTAAATCAGGTTCCAACCCAACAGAGGAGCAGACATTTCCTGCTGCCATTAGGGTCCGGGAGGGGGTGACATTGGCTGCCCTGCTACTCTGTAGTGGGGGGTGACAAGTGTAACATGGGGTAACGATGACAGAGAAATGCACAGGATAATAGTGAGCGCGACAGAGGGCAGTGTATGGTATGGAGCAGTCAGGGGGTGGGCTGCAGGATCCCCCCATACTGTACATGACTGCTCGGGACAGGGAGGCGTTTAATGAGCTTCTAATGACAGGGCACTAATTGGGTCATTAGGGTTTGTGGAAAGGATTCAGCATCAGGTCCCTCATTAATGCCCGAGCCGCCTGTTACTTTGTAGCACAGATCTGTCGGGGCCGCAAAACCAAACAACGTTGTTTATGTAGAAAAGTCTTTGTTTCATAGAAAAACTCAAAACAGAAAAGCACCTCTCCTGTATATATACACTGCACAGCACCTTTCCTCCTGTATATATACACTGCAGAATCTACAATAGCTGTCACTCATGTAAGAAGTGAAATCTGGCATTGTACTATACATTTCTCTGCCGTATCTGTGCATCATAAATCGGGGTATGTGTTAAAGGGGGGGGCCCACTGAGACTCTTTCGCCCGGGGCCCTCGAAAACCTGGAGCCGGCCCTGCCTCCTGGGACCTTGAGCACCCCTCAGAGGTGATCTTGGGCACTTTCTATTGGGTAACCCTGAAAGGTGACATCAGGCTTACCTGACTAATAAAGGTCTTCTACTTAGCCAAATATCTTCCCAGGAGGCTCACAGGGTCATCTGCATTGTGGTGATCTCCTTGGGCAGAAACATTACTGTGTCCAACAGTTATTAGATATATGAAACTGAAATAGCTGTTGCAAAAAAAACAATTTTTATAAAACATTAAGCTTAAGATTAATAGGGGTGCCCAAACTTTTCATATAACTGTATAGCTTGGAAGTTCGTCCAAGGTGATGTGTGCAAAATGATGCAAATTTTAAAATGGGTTATCTTGGCAAAAATAAATAAATGTGTACATTATTATAGTACATTATTATAAGACCACATCGTGGTTTTGGGAATAACACTTTAAGTGTGCCATACAGTTGTGTTTTTCAACCATGCCTTTTGAGTAGATCCACATTACCACGTCATGGTTCTACTAAACCTGTAGGAACATCACAGTAGAAATATACAATGAAGATGGCCTTCTTAAAGAAGTTGACCAGTTTATAGAATATATGGTGAAACTGAAATTCTGTCACAGATCTTCTAAAATAGTATTTTCAAAAAGTTAATGTTAGGGGTCGAGTTCCTGCCTCTGCACAGGGGGAATCTCAGGCCATCTCCGCTGCGGTCTCCCATTCTTCTCCTGCCGCAGTGGAGCTTGCTCAGCAGAGACGTCGATCCCAGCGTCTCGCTCAGTCTGACTCTGTGCTAAGAGTTACTGCTGCGTTTCCTGCTTCTCCCATTGAAGTCAGTGCTGGGCAGCGGCGAGTGGACGTTTCTGGGGCTAAGTCCTGCTTTTCACATTCTGAGCATGCCCAGAGTAAGATCTCTCAGTGGAGATCGAGGGTCACATGATCAGATACTGCAGCTAAGGTCCTTGTAGCTGCTAGGACTAAATCCTGCTTTGCACTCTGAGCATGCCCAGGGCGAGATCTCTCAGTGGAGATCCAGGGTCACATGCTCAGGTGCAGCAGCACTCCATTGGTCCTTCTTTGGAAGGTCCTAAACATGCTGCAGCTATTTAAGCCTCGCATGGCCGCACCGCCATGCACTAGTATTGTCTTGTAAATATGTGTGTGTGTTGTGAGTGAAAGTCGCTCTTTAAATAACCCTCCCTATTGAATGTCTGTTCGCGGAAGGTGTATGTTTGCTATCTAGCGCCCGACTTATCCAACAGCACGAAGCACACATTACAGCTACCAGTTGCTGTGTCCGCCAGTACGGCGCCGTGCGCCTGCTCTGCGCTTTCCTGACCCAAGCCTGGGTGGTTAGTGGCATCCGTCAGTGCGGCACCGCACGCACTCTTGTGCCTTTATAATATTATTTATGTTCCTCTGACACACCCAGTTGCGGTGTTGTGCCAGCAAGTGTCTAATCGGACTTCAATCCTGTGTAGGGGTTGAGTCCGCTGACTTCTTGCTCGTGCTTTATGTGCGGTACTGCGGTCCTGTGACGCAACAGGATCGCTTCCTTCACGCAGGGTGAAGTTAACCCGTGTGTGTATACTTAGTACCGCCATATAGTCCGACTTACTAGCAGCAGGGTCTTTTACCTGCACGGTGGACCTCGGACTGCGAACGCACCTAGTTTCTTATTATCTATACTTGGTGCGTTCCGCCGGTCCTTAACAGTAAAGGTACCGTCACACTTAGCGACGCTGCAGCGATACCGACAACGATCCGGATCGCTGCAGCGTCGCTGTTTGGTCGCTGGAGAGCTGTCACACAGACAGCTCTCCAGCGACCAACGATCCCGAGGTCCCCGGTAACCAGGGTAAACATCGGGTAACTAAGCGCAGGGCCGCGCTTAGTAACCCGATGTTTACCCTGGTTACCAGCGTAAAAAAACAAACAGTACATACTTACATTCAGCTGTCTGTCCCTTGCCGTCTGGTTCCTGCACTGACTGCTGGCCGTAAAGTGAAAGTGAAAGCACAGCACAGCGGTGAGTCACACAGCGGTGACTCACCGCTGTGGCTGTGCTGTGCTTTCACTTTACGGCCAGCAGTCAGTGCAGGAACCAGACGGCAAGGGACAGACAGCTGAATGTAAGTATGTACTGTTTGTTTTTTTACGCTGGTAACCAGGGTAAACATCGGGTTACTAAGCGCGGCCCTGCGCTTAGTTACCCGATGTTTACCCTGGTTACCAGTGAAGACATCGCTGAATCGGTGTCACACACGCCGATTCAGCGATGTCTACGGGGAGTCCAGCGACGAAATAAAGTTCTGGACTTTCTTCCCCGACCAGCGATCTCCCAGCAGGGGCCTGATCGCTGCTGCCTGTCACACTGGACGATATCGCTAGCGAGGACGCTGCAACGTCACGGATCGCTAGCGATATCGTCTAGTGTGACAGTACCTTTAGTCTTTTCAGAAGGTGTAGCAAAGCAAGGTAGACTAGGGTTAAATCCTAGCTCTACAGTCTGATAAGTGTACCTGGCTGGCTTTGCATATAACAGATGTTTATCTCAATCAGTCAGCTGGGTGGGAAGCTGATCAGAGTGGATTTGTGTTGGAGTTGAAAAGAGACTGCACAGGACATGTTCACCAAACTGCAAGTATCAGTGTTTGCTATGGATGATAGTGGCTTTGATTGACCAGACTGGGACCAGCTCAGCAGTGTATAGGTAGCCAGGATCTGCCAGACACACAGGGTTAAAATATTACAAGGTTTAAGCAACTGGTACAAGCTAATATGCAGAAAGAGCAGTGGCAGCACTAGCAGTGGCAGCAGCAGCCAGACCAACAAGAAACCAACAAACTACTGATCCAGCAGCAGATTGCTCTCTTGGCAGGAACTGTCTCGGCCAGGCAGATGGCACCTCCTGCCAGGCAAAGTGTAGTTAGCCATCGAGCATCGAGGCTTTCTTGTCTTTGAAAGGGTGTCAGACAGGTAGAAACTGTCCCCCAAGGCAATGAGGTTCTGGCTCCAACCATTAATGGGGAACCGCAGAAAGCAAACTATGACTTTGCTCTGCAAGATGACAGCAAGCTAAAGGCGGAGATTATGGCACTTTTAGGTGCAACCTTGGCAGTCCTGGAGCAATGGGTGCACCTCTGGTGCTACTAAAATGACAAGCCTCCCCGCTCCCAGATGTTTGACCTGTTACACTTGGTGCAAGAATGGCTGAGACCTGTTCTCTTTACAGAAAGAGTGGTGGTGGATGAAATTATTCATTTACTACATAAGTTCATGAAAAGATGTTGTTTTTTTTTATTATAAAACATTAAGCTTAAGATTAATAGGGGTGCCCAAACTTTTTCATATAACTGTATTTACTCTCCATCTGCCATTAGAATCATCCTGTAGTAGTTCAAATGGCCATGGTTGATCATGTGCAGTGTAGCTTCTCTCAGTTGGAATTCTGCCAACAAATTTGCTTCTACTGTGAGGGATGATTTCACAAAAAAGGGCATCTTTCATCATAGTGCAGAGAGCTCATACCAGGAAGCAGCAGTTTACAGATATACTGTTAAGTAAGACGAGCGATGTGCTGCACGATGGGGCTTTATACAGATTATCTGAGAGGGGAGATATACTGCAGGATGGGCTGTATGCAGGGAGTGTCAAGGAGAGAAATTCTAAAGGAAGGAGCTGTGTGAATTATTGCAGGAGGGGACTGAGAAAAGAAATATCTGCAAAAAGAGGCTCTGCATACAGGGGACAGAAAGGAGTACACTACAATTCAGAAGTTTAGGGTCACTTAGAAATTTCCTTATTTTTGAAAGAAAAACAGTTTTTTTCCAATGAAGCTAACATTAAATTATTCAGAAATACACTCTATACATTGTTAATATGGTAAATGACTATTCTAGCTGCAAACGTCTGATTTGTAATGCAAGCAATATCTTCATAGGTTTATAGAGGCCCATTTCCAACAACCATCACTCCAGTGTTCTTATGGTACTTTGTATTTGCTAACTGTGTAAGAAGGCTAACGGAGGGCTAGAATACCCTTGAAAACCCTTGTGCAAGTATGTTAGAACAGCTGAAAACAGTTTGGCAGGTTAGAGAACCTATAAACCTGACCTTCCTTTGAACTAGTTGAGAATCTGGAGCATTACATTTGTTGCTTCCATTAAACCCTCAAAATGGCCAGAAAAAAAGAATTTTCATGTGAAACTCGACAGTCTATTCTTGTCCTTAGAAATGAAGGCTATTCCATGCGAGAAATTGCCAAGAGACTCAAGATTTCCTACAACGGTGTGTACTATTCCCTTCAGAGGAGAGCACAAACAGGCTCTAACCAGAGTAGAAAGAGAAGTGTGAGGCCCCACTGCACAACTGAGCAACAAGACAAGTACATTAGAGTCTGTAGTTTGAGAAATTGACGCCTCATAGGTCCTCAACTGGCAGCTTCATTAAATAGTACATGCAAAACGCCAGTTTCAACGTCTAGAGTGAAGAGGCGACTCCGGGATGCTGGTCTTCAGGGCTGAGTGGCAAAGAAAAAGCCATATCTGAGACTGGCTAATAAAAGGAAATTATTAATATGGGCAAAAGAACACAGACATTGGAGAGATGAAGATTGGTAAAAAGTGTTATGGACAGACGAATCCAAGTTTGAGGTGTTTAGATCACACAGAAGAACATTTATGCGATGCCTAACAACTGAAAAGATGCTGGAAGAGTGTCTGAAGCCATCTGTCAAGCATGGTGGAGGTAATGTGATGGTCTGGGTTGCTTTGGTGCTGGTAAAGTGGGAGATTTGTACAAGGTAAAAGGGATATTGAATAAGGAAGGCTATCACTCCATTTTACAATGTCATGCCATACCCTGTGGACAGCACTTGATTGGAGCCAATTTCATCCTACAACAGGAGAATGACCCAAAGCACACCTCCAAATTATACAAGAACTATTTAGGGAAGAAGCAGGCAGCTGGTATTCTATCTGTAATGGAGTGGCCAGTGCAGTCTCCAGATCTCAACCCCATTGAGCTGTTGTGGGAGCAGCTTGACCGTATGGTATGCAAAAAATGCTCATCAAGCCAAACCAACTTGTGGGAGGGGCTTCTGGAAGCATGGGGTGAAATTTCTCCAGATTACCTCAGCAAATTAACAGCTAGAATGCCAAAGGTCTGCAATGCTGTAATTGCTGCAAAGGGAGCATTCTTTGACGAAAGGAAAGTTTGAAGGAGATAATTATTATTTCAAATAAAAATCTTTTTTTCTAACCTTGTCAATGTCTGGACTAGGTTTTAAATTCATTTGGAAACTCATTTGATTAATAAAAGTATGAGGTTTTCATGGAAAACACAAAATTGTCTGGGTGACCCAAAACTTTTGAATGGTAGTGTATATACTGAAGGATGTATCTATGTTTGAAGGGGGATAGAAAGGAGAATATGCTGTAGAAGGGAGCTCTGAATAAAGGGACTGAGATTAGTTAACTACATTGTGTGCCAGTGGTGGGTGTGGACTCACTGCACCGCTGGCCAGGTTTACCGTGTAGAGTTGTGACTAAATGGCTGTTTTCACTGGAGCCTCTGATGGTGAGGATTGGATGGGTCGTTATGGTAGCCCCCATG
The DNA here is from genome assembly GCF_032444005.1 of Ranitomeya imitator. NCBI lineage: Eukaryota > Metazoa > Chordata > Amphibia > Anura > Dendrobatidae > Ranitomeya > Ranitomeya imitator. The sequence continues at coordinate 321,459,971 of NC_091286.1, read as the reverse complement.
TGCTACTCCAGGGCAGTACCCGGACCTGCAGCAGCTGACCAACTGGTCAAGGAATACAAGTTACAGAGGGCACAGGCAGAGACGTAGTCTGGCAGTCCATGGTTGGGGCAGGAGCACAGGATCAGGATAGAAAGCCAGGGTCACGAGCAGAGTGGTCAGACGACAGGAGGAAAATAACTGAGTCCGTAACAGGAGAGAACACTAGATTACACCTTGACTGAATACTAGGAGATGAACTGCATTAGGAACCTAAGTTCAGGCATGGTGTGGCGTTCAGAGCTGCCCAATATATCCCCTGCTGGCAGAGAATATGCCAGGGAAGTTAAATTCTGCAGGACGCAAAGGGATTAAAATCCTACAAGGTCTGGCTGTGCCTCCTTATAGCCAGTCTTGAGAGTCTCAGTAAGCAGTGTGCTGGGAATGCTGCAAGAAGGAGTTCAGCTTAATGGTCTGAGACTATGAGACTAATAATGTAAAACTGAATATACTGAAACTCAGACCAAGCTTTTTTTTTTACACTGGATAGCACATAACACTCCAGAATGCCTTGATAGCTTTTACATGTTATTTTACCCTGTACATACAGTTGTGGCCAAAAGTATTGAGACCCCTGCAATTCTGTCAGATAATACTCAGTTTCTTCCTGAAAATGTGAAAATGATTGCAATCACAAATTCTTTGGTATTATTAACTTCATTTAATTTGTCTTAAATGAAAAAACACAAGAGAGAATTAAGCAAAAAGCAAAACATTGATCATTTCACACAAAACTCCAAAAATGGGCCAGACAAAAGTATTGGCACCCTCAGCCTAATACTTGGTTGCACAACCTTTAGCCAAAATAACTGCGACCAACCACTTCCGGTAACCATCAATGAGTTTCTTACAATGCTCTGCTGGAATTTTAGACCATTCTTCTTTGGCAAACTGCTCCAGGTCCCTGATATTTGAAGGGTGCCTTCTCCAAACTGCCATTTTTAGATCTCTCCACAGGTGTTCTATGGGATTCAGGTCTGGACTCATTGCTGGCCCCCTTAGAAGTCTCCAGTGCTTTCTCTCAAACCATTTTCTAGTGCTTTTTGAAGTGTGTTTTGGGTCATTGTCCTGCTGGAAGACCCATGACCTCTGAGGGAGACCCAGCTTTCTCACACTGGGCCCTACATTATGCTGCAATATTTGTTGGTAGTCTTCAGACTTCATAATGCCGTGCACACGGTCAAGCAGTCCAGTGCCAGAGGCAGCAAAGCAACCTCAAAACATCAGGGAACCTCCGCCATGTTTGATTGTAGGGACCGTGTTCTTTTCTTTGAACGCCTCTTTTTTTCTCCTGTAAACCCTATGCTGATTCCTTTGCCCAAAAAGCTCTACTTTTGTCTCATCTGACCAGAGAACATTATTCCAAAGCGTTTTAGGCTTTTTCAGGTAAGTTTTGGCAAACTCCAGCCTGGCTTTTTTATGTCTCGGGGTAAGAAGTGGGGTCTTCCTTGGTCTCCTACCATACAGTCCCTTTTCATTCAAACGCCAACGGATAGTATGGGTTGACGCTGTTGTACCCTCGGACTGCAGGGCAGCTTGAACTTGTTTAGATGTTTGTCGAGGTTCTTTATCCAACATCCGCACAATCTTGCGTTGAAATCTTTTAAATTTTTCTTTTCTGTCCACATGTAGGGAGGTTAGCTACAGTGCCATGGGCTTTAAACTTCTTGATGACACTGCGCACGGTAGACACAGGAACATTCAGGTCTTTCGATATGGACTTGTAGCCTTGAGATTGCTCATGCTTCCTCACAATTTGGTTTCTCAAGTCCTCAGACAGTTCTTTGATCTTCTTTCTTTTCTCCATGCTCAATGTGGTACACACAAGGACACAGGACAGAGGTTGAGTCAACTTTAATCCATGTCAACTGGCTGCAAGTGTGATTTAGTTATTGCCAACACCTGTTAGGTGCCACAGGTAAGTTACAGGTGCTGTTAATTACACAAATTAGAGAAGCATCACATGATTTTTCGAACAGTGCCAATACTTTTGTCCACCCCCTTTTTATGTTTGGTGTGGAATTATATCCAATTTGGTTTTAGGACAATTCTTTTTGTGTTTTTTCATTTAAGACAAAAATAAATGAAGATAATAATACCAAAGAATTTGTGATTTGAATAATTTTCAGGAAGAAACTGAGTATTATCTGACAGAATTGCAGGGGTGTCAATACTTTTGGCCACAACTGTATTCAAGACACTGTGCCAGATGCAGCAAAGCAGCCCCAAAACATGACTGAGCCTCCTCCATGTTTCCCATTACGTACCATGTTCTTTTCTTTGTATGCTTCATTTTTGCACCTGTGAACATAAAGCAGATGTGACTTGCCATAGAGCTACAGTTATTTCTCATCTGTCCAAAGGACATTTTCCCCAAAGATTTTTGGTTTGTCCATTTGCATTTTGGCAAATTGCATTCTCACTTTATGATTTGCTTTCAACATTGTTTTTTCCTTGGTCATGTTCCATTAAGTCCACTTTTGCTAAGACCGCAACAAATAGTGCGATCTGACTTTGAAGTAACTTGATCTAGGGGTTCACCTCTAATCTCTTTTGGAAGTTGTTCCGGGCTCTTCAGTTCCCATTTGTATCATCTGTCTCTTCAACGTCTCATCAATTTTCCTCTTGCAGCCACATCTAGGGAGGTTAGCTACAGTCCCATAGTCTTTAAATTCTCAATACTGTGTTCAACATTAGTCACATGAACATTTGGCTGTTTGGAGATGATCTTATAGCCTTTACCTTGAGCATGTTTGTGTATCATTTTCTTTCTAATCGCCGAAGACAGCTCTCCCTAGCTTCCTCCATCCATTTTAAATGTGGTACACGCCATGATAGCAAAAAGCATAGTGACTACTTTTTACCCTTTAAATAAACAGATTGACTAATTACAAGTTTGCAGTCACCTGTTATGCTAAGTACAGAACTTAGTTTAACATGTTCCTATGGTCAAATTATTTAAAATCTTTTCTAGGAGTACCATCAATTTTGTCCAGGCCACAATTCAAAAGCAAATGTCTAATTTTCATTAGCTGATATTCAGTAAATTCCAATAGAAATTTATTTTGGAAGTTTCAAGTCATTTCAGTTACCATTATGGGTTTTTCTTACTTCAACAGAAGCGTACCAACAATTGTCCACACGTGTAAATTCCCAATTAATTGGGGTTTCCAAGCTCAATGGATTTTCTTTCATGTGTATATAACATTTAACTTTTTTACAAAATATTAATTAAAAACTGCATCAAAACCTCAGCAAAACATTAAGAAAGCTTCAAGCTCACTGACAGCTATAATTGTCTATTTTAGCAGTAATTCAGTCTTACATGTTACAAATATGCAAATGTCATTAGCAAATTTCCTTGATATATTAATGTCTTCAAAAGGTTCTTGTCAAACTATGCGTAGTTAAAAATAATATTTTTCATATTCTTCCTCGCCAGAGAAATAAATTAGATCAATACTCTAAAATTGTGTGGTGTAGCTGGGAAAGAAACCATATGCTGGATGCTCTTTCTACACAGGTATTTTCCTAGCTGCATCAATCTATTGTTTAAAGGGATTCCCCAGAAATCAGTGTTCAGTTTCTCTTGAGCAACACCGCAGGAGAATTAGCACTTTGCAAAGTCAAGAATTACAATACAATTTTCAGTGTACTGTAGGATATAAAAGGTTCTCCAGAGTGAAAGATGTTCTTGGTAATTGTTCTCTATTATAAAGAAGCATTTGCATCAATGTTTTAATCCTCTTAATATATCGCTATCAAATTATGTAGCACTTTGTACTTACAATTGCTCATTTTGCCTTTCTACCCAGTAAATTATTTGCTTATCTCTGCTCTGTGTAGAAACAGGAAGTCTATTTTCCCTGCAGAAATCATTCCCTTCTTCAACTCCTGACCCAGCTTCTCCCTCCTTCCTCCTGCCAGGGACTTTCACAGTGACTCATGAGTCATGCAGGGAAAATGTACTTCCTATTTCTACGTAGAGCTTAGAAGGATTCAGCTAGTCAGTTTTTAATCACGTGATATCATGGACCGAATGGAAAACAGAAGAATTAACTGGGTAGAAGAGCAAAATGAGCAATTGTAAACACAGTGCTATATAGTATGATAATTGCAATATGAAGAGCATATAGAGAATAACTGCACATAAATGAACCAAATTTCACTAAAATATAATATTGTACTAAGGAAATATATAAAAAGAGTATACAATTAATCACAAAAGAGTGATCTACTACCATACAAGTCAGAGGTCAGAGGAACAGCAGTAAGTTCAAGATACCTATTTATAATAACACTAGATTGTGGCCCGATTCTAACACATCGGGTATTCTAGAATATGCATGTCCCCGTAGTATATGGACAATGATGATTCCAGAATTCGCGGCAGACTGTGCCCGTCGCTGATTGGTCGAGGCAACCTTTATGACATCATCGTCACCATGGCAACCATTATGACATCATCGTCGCTGTGCCCATCGCTGATTGGTCGAGGCAACCTTTATGACATCATCGTCGCCATGGCAACCATTATGACATCATCGTCGCTGTGCCCGTTGCTGATTGGTCGAGGCCTGGCGGCCTCGACCAATCAGAGACGCGGGATTTCCAGGACAGACAGACAGACAGACAGACGGAAAAACCCTTAGACAATTATATATATATAGATGTGTGCACATAAATGACAGGTAAGTAAGTACCAAATCAATACATACTGTAAGAGTAATGCCACTGGTGCAAGTCACTAAAAGGTAGTGGAGAGATCTAACGGCAAAGAGAACATAATGATGTTATTACATGTTATTATAAATAGGTATCTTGAACTTAAGGCCCCTTCACATTAAGCGACGCTGCAGCGATACCGACAACGATCCGGATCGCTGCAGCGTCGCTGTTTGGTCGCTGGAGAGCTGTCACACAGACCGCTCTCCAGCGACCAACGATGCCGGTAACCAGGGTGAACATCGGGTAACTAAGCGAAGGGCCGCGCTTAGTAACCCGATGTTTACCCTGGTTACCATCCTAAAAGTAAAAAAACAAACAGTACATACTTACCTAACGCTGTCTGTCCCCGGCGCTCTGCTTCTCTGCACTCCTCCTGTACTGTCTGTGTGAGCACAGTGGCCGGAAAGCAGAGCGGTGACGTCACCGCTCTGCTTTCCGGCTGACCGACGCTCACAGCCAGTACAGGAGGAGTGCAGAGCACAGCGCCGGGGGACAGACAGCGGTAGGTAAGTATGTAGTGTTTGTTTTTTTACTTTTAGGATGGTAACCAGGGTAAACATCGGGTTACTAAGTGCGGCCCTGCGCTTAGTTACCCAATGTTTACCCTGGTTACCAGTGAAGACATCGCTGGATCGGTGTCACACACGCCGATCCAGCGATGTCCGCGGGAGATCCAGCGACGAAATAAAGTTCTGGACTTTCTTCAGCGACCAACGATCTCCCAGCAGGGGCCTGATCGTTGGTCGCTGTCACACATAACGATTTCATTAACGATATCGTTGCTACGTCACAAAATGCAACGATATCGTTAACAATATCGTTATGTGTGAAGGTACCTTTAGGCTGGGTTCCCATTGCGTTATGGGACCGCGTTAAACGGACAGCGTTGCACGGCGAAATTAACGTCGTGCAACGCGGCCGTTAACGTGCCCATTCACGCTAATGGGAACGCGCGTCGCTAGCGCGTGCCGAACATGGCACGCGCTAGTGTAGCGCGTTCCCATTAGATTCCTAGGCGCCTAGATTCCTGGCGCGCCGCGGACGCTGCTTGCAGCGTCCGAGGCGCGCCCGTGGTCCGTTCCCCGCTCTCGCAGATCGGGGATCTGCGAGAGCGGGGACGTTACCGCGACCCCGAACGCGGCCCCATAAAAAAATTGCGTTAGCGCAATCCGCTAGCGCTAAACGGATTGCACTAACGCAATGTGACCCTAGCCTTACTCTGGTTCCTCTGACCTGCAGTTCCACTTGTATGGTAGTTCTCATTGTCTGATCACCCTTTTGTGATTAATTGTATACTCTTTTACACATTTCCTTAATACAATATTATATTTTAGTGAAATTTGGTTCATTTATGTGCAGTTTTTCTCTATATTCTCTACATATTCGTATGCACTGAATCCTTTCTATTTAATCCCCCTATGTGGGCACAGTTGTTTACAGTCCATTCAACACTGTGCATTGTTATCTACAGGGTGGACCATTTATATGGATACACCTAAATAAAATGGGAATGGTTAGTGATATCAACTTCCTGTTTGTGGCACATTAGTATATGGGAGGGGGGAAACTTTTTAAGATAGGTGGTGACCATAGTGGCCATTTTGAAGTTGGCCATTTTGGATCCAACTTTATTTTTTCCAGTGGGAAGAGGGTCATATGACACATCAAACTTACTGAGAATTTCACAAGACAAACAATGGTGTGCTTGGTTTTAATGTAACTTTATTCTTTCATGGGTTATTTACAAGTTTATGACCACTTATAAAATGTGTTCAAAGTGCTGCCCATTGTGTTGGATTGTCAATGCAACCCTCTTCTCCGACTCTTGACACACTGATAGCAACACCACAGAAGAAATGCTAGCACAGGCTTCCAGTATCCATTGTTTCAGATGCTGCACATCTCGTATCTTCACAGCATAGACAATTGCCTTCAGATGACCCCAAAGATAAAAGTCTAAGGGGGTCAGATCAGGAGAGCTTGTTGGCCATTCAACTGAGCAGAAAAATCTCTCTTCATTAATTGATAGTGTTAAAATAGGTAACACTTAAAGAGCTATATTAGACTTAAAAGTGTATTCATTCATAGGATTCATTACCATATTCCACATATCAACTACATATCCACAAATAAAGCTTCACATTTCTAAGTAACCTCCACCGCTGTTGGCAGAACTTATGTAATCCACGTAGAGTCGCAAGATATGACTAATGGATATACACTTACATAAAATGTTTCAGATTTTGAGTCATCAGCTTTTAGTACCTAGAGTGTGCCATTTTTCAACAGCTACATTCAGTGGCCTTGATGAGTCTTTTGTCATTGTTTACACTTTGGAACAATGGATTAATGATAGAACTTATGGAGATAGCAAAGAAATGTCTTGGTTAAAGACCACCGTACGCAATGTTATGGCAGATCCTTCAGTGGGCAGCCATCTCAGCTGGTCATACCATACACAGGAGACCGTGTTCGGCCCAGCGCTCCTGTGATCTCTATGAAATAGACAACATGCCAAATTGACATCTCCCACTTCTGTGGCTCCCATACAAATTAGAGTGTTGGCTGAACCTACTGACAATTGGTAGCTATGACCAACATTTTTCTAATGTGCTCAGGGGGGTTTTACTATGAGGCTGCCGTCACACTAGCAATATTTGGTCAGTATTTTACATCAGTATTTGTAAGCCAAAACCAGGAGTGGGTGATAAATGCAGAAGTGGTGCATATGTTTCTATTATACTTTTCCTCTAATTGTTCTGCTCCTGGTTTTGGCTTACAGATACTGATGTATAATACTGACCAAATACTGCTAGTGTGACGGCAGCCTAAAAGTCCCATAGACAAGGAACTGAGCATCAGCGTCCAAGCACAATTCGTGCTTTACTCTCTGCTCTTTTGCCGAGCTCTAAACCATTGGTACTAATCTTACAGTTTGATTCATAGAAAATTATCTTTGAAGTATTTGGTTGCCTCATGTTTAATGAAACAAATGAATTAAATACTTTTGCGCTGGCATTATAGGCTTATCTTATTACACAGATTCAGCAGCTTTAGTATGTTAATGCAAGTTAGGATGCAGATAAAGGCCAGAAGTGTTGTAAATTTGGTTTCCACAGGAAATATTGATTGTATAGTTTCTTCTACAAGATGTTCTATAATGGTTCTTAGTATGTAGATCAGTACTTAATAGCCTCATTTATTTCACTTTGGCACACCCTGCAGTATGCATTATATGTTAATAGAAGGTATTTATCTACTATATCTCTTGTGTGCTCTCCTTTATTCACACGGTGTTCTGCACACAATTCTTCAAAAATGTAATTTGAAAATCAAGCGGGTTTTCCTATTTCTACATTAGTATTTCAATATTTTAATGTATCGGTTGATTACCATTCGTCTAGTAACATTCCATCACCATTGTTTTTTTATATATATTTTACTGTTTTCTTATCTTTCAGCTGAATTATTGTCATGGATGACAAAGCTTTTGACTGCTACCGCTGTAAGAAATCCCTTTACGGTCAAAAATATACTGAAAGAGAAGACAATCCATACTGTGTCACATGCTTTGAAAGCATTTTTGCAAATAAATGTGAAGGATGTAAAAACCCAATTGAATGTGATTCTAAGGTAAATGGAGGAAGTGTGAATAAACATAATCCAGTGATACTGAGATTAATAGAAATTAGTCTGTGCGGGTTTCTTAAAGTGTAGTTCAGTTTAAAGTGACTGAGTATAGACAACCTCCTCTTGATATGGGACGGATCGGAGGTATTGGCATTGGAATTCTTGTACTACTTGAATAATAAGGATTTAAACTAAAATTAACTCAAAACTCAACAAAAAAAAAATCATTTTTTGGACATTTTTTAAAAATTTGATCAGGATATGACTAGAGATATCCCCCTACAGGAAGGAGATGGCTAAGAATTCTCTATTGTATGCAACCTCTATGACAGATTTCCATAGCAGAGGATTTCCGTGGCAGCGATCTGTCCCATATAAGTATTCTAGCAAAAAATGTAAATTAATGAGTCCATTAATGCGCCCCTCTCTTTTCGTGTGTTATGCAAGTATTCTATTAGGCATAACATATTGTATGCCTCTACCCCTCCTTGGTCAGAGCTCATCTGGAATATTGTGTCCAGTTCTGGGCACCACATTTGAAGAAAGACATTGAAAAACTGGAGCAAGTTCAGAAAAGAGCTACCAGGATGGTGAGCGGACTGCAAAGTATGTCCTACGAGGAACGGTTAAAGGATCTGGGAATGGTTAGCTTGCAAAAAAAGGAGGCTAAAATGAGACTTAATAAGTGTCTACATACAGTATATCTGAAGAGATGTCACAATGTAGAGGGATCATCCTTATTCTCATTTGCACATGGAAACATGAAAAATAATGTAATGAAACTGAAAGGGAGAAGATACATATTAGATATTAGAAATAACTTTTAGACAGTGAGGATGATCAATGAGTGGAACAGGCTGCCACGAGAGGTGTTAATTTCTTCAATGGAATTCTTTAAACAGAGGTTAGACAGTCATCTGAGATGGTTTAGTTAATCCTACATGGAGCAGGGGGTTGGACACGAAGACCCTTGAGGTCCCTTACAACGCTAACATTCTATGATTCTATATACAAGTTTTTCCTGGAGTGTAAAACTTAACTTTTAAAAAGAGTACCTATCATTAAAAATCACCCCTCTATTTTATTTTCATATATTACAAATGAAACAATAAATACATCTAAAATCCATTAAAAACATCATTAGGTAAAGGCATTTGCGCACCATATGAAGGGTGAGCCAATTGTATGCAAATTGTCAAATTTCTGAATCATTCCCGAAAGTTACCCACATAACTAGTGGCACTGCAAAGTCATTCCAAAGCACAAAACTGATCTATCTGCCCAGAACAGTGTGATCGAGCAGAAAAATCATGTTTGGTTCTATTGCATGAAATACTATGTGCACTCAGCTGTTACTTTATAAGAAGAGTGTTCACTCCAGTTCAATAACACTTCACTGTCCATGCATGTCATACTGTGTGATAGTGATGGATGTGAAGCGCTGTGGAGCATTAATGAAAGCTTCTCTAATATAGTAAAACTGTGTCCCTTACAGCAGCGCACACATTATCATTCACTCTATCAGCGACATGGTCTCTGCACCAATCAGAGAGATCCCAGGATAATGTTCAAGATCTCGCCGTTTAGTCATAAGAGAATGTGGAGTGACTGATAATGTGCGCACTGATGTTGGGGGCCATAGTTTTATTTTATTAGACATTTTTTTATTGCTGTTCCATAGCATTTCACTGTCTATCACTATCATACTGCTCTCTGCTCCAATTGGCATGAGAATGGTTTCTTCTGCCTGCACATGAGCAATAGAAGCATGCATGGTGCAAGAGGATCAATGAAAAAACATGCAATCCACAATATGGCAGCATGCTTCCATTGGAAAAATGTATTACATATTAAAGATTTTTAGAGAGATACTGACTTTGAACAAAGTATTTGTAACAAGTAAACACCCATGTATAGTCAAGGGAGGCTAAAAGTGTTAGCACTCTTGAAATTGTTCCAGAAAATGAAGATTTTCTCCCAGAAAATTATTGCAGTTACACATGTTTTGTTGTACATGTTTTTTTTTAGTTTGTTTGTATTGGAGCTACACAAAGAAACAGGGGAAAAAAAGCTAATTGGACATAATTTCAAGCTCAACCCCAAAAATAGGCAGGACCAAATTGTTGGCACCCTCAACTTAATATTTGGTTGCACACCCTTTGGAATAAATAACTGCAATCAATTCCTATAACCATCAACAAGCATTTCTACACCTTTCAACTGGAATTTGGGACCACTATTCTTTGCAAACTGCCCCAGATCTCTCATAATTGAAGGATGACTTCTCTCAAAAGCATTTTTCATTGCTAGGCCCCAGGGGCGCCGCTACCATGTGGCAAGTTGAGCGCTTTGCCTTAGGCGGCACTGCCATCACTGAAGTGAGGGGGCGGCAGATTCTGCCGCTGTAGTAACTGAATTTGCGTTGGAGACGCAGGTTCATTTAGTACTCTATTATACAGGGCTCAAGGCCGGCGTCAGCACCCGGGCAAGTGCTGGGGCCGTAGCGAGAAGGATCACCAAAAAGAGCCGGATCACCAAAAAAAGCCGGAAGTGTGTGTGACTGGCCGGGTTCTGCTCCTCCTGCAACATTAGCTCAGCTGCGACATCACTGACAACACGTGACTGATCACATGCTCGTGACAACATGAAAGGTCCTCTACCTCCCGGATGTAGTTTTCTCCAGTATGGTAAGTATATGCTCCGGTCACTGCTGCTCTGTGCAGCTCCGCTGCTGAGGTACGGCGGCCGCATTGTTCTGTGCTCCTCCGCGCACACTATCGGGCGGCTGCAGTGACAGGTGGAGAGGTGTGTCAGGGACCAGGTGCAGTTTGTGCGTGTTCACAGTTCTGTCTGTGCTAGCAGATTCCGTGCAGATTTTACAAGTTCACATGTCCAGACCTTGCTGTGGATTCCGCACATGTCTGCAGCAATCCATATACTATACAGGTAGCGGGAGTTTCACCATCCTATTCACACACTGCAGAAAAATGCAGGGTGTGAAACCTGCCGCGGACTTTACCATAGCCTGAGTAGGGTGAACTCATCAGTAACCTACAGATTCACTCACAAAGCCGCAGCGGATATTTCCTGCAATGTGTGAACATGGCCCAGAGTTAAAGAATAAATATAAGCTGAGCCATATGCTACGTGGCTGTGCTATATGCTACGTGGCTGTGCGATATGCTACGTGGCTGTGCTATATGCTACGTGGGCTGTTATATGCTATGTGGCTGTGCTATGAACTACGTGGACTTTGTTATATGCTACGTAGGCTGTGATATATGCTATTTGGGCTGTGCTATATGCTCTGTGGGCTGTGCTATATGCTACATGGGCTGTTATATGCTACCCGACTGCTATATGCTACGTGGGCTGTGTTATATACTACTAGGGCAGCACGGTGGCACAGTGGTTAGCACTGCAGTCTTGCAGCGCTGGGGTCCTGGGTTCTAATCCCACCCAGGACAACATCTGCAAAGAGTTTGTATGTTCTCTCCGTGTTTGCGTGGGTTTCCTCCGGGCTCTCTGGTTTCCTCCCACATTCCAAAGACATACTGATAGGGATTCTAGATTGTGAGCCCCATCGGGGGCAGTAATGATAATGTGTGAAAAACTGTAAAGCGCTGCGGAATATGTTAGCGCTATATAAAAATAAAAATTATTATTATTATTGTTACATGGGCTGTTATATGCCACGTGGCTGTGTTATATACTACGTGGGCTGTGTTATATGCTACGTGGGCTGTGCAGTATACTATGTGGCTGTGCTGTGTTATATACTACGTGGGCTCTGTTATATACTACGTGGCTGTGCTATATTTCTGAACTGTATCTGTGCATCATGAGTCGCGGTATGTGTTAAAGGGGGGCCCATGGGGGGCGCCATTTTGCAGCTTGCCTCAGGCAGCAGAGAGGCTAGGTTCACCCCTGCTAGACCCCCATGAACTAGGGCTCAAACCCAGCTTTCTGACACTGGGCACTACATTGAAACCCAAAATCCTTTGTTAATCTTCAGATTTCATGATACCTTGCACACAGTTAAGGCATTCAGTGATAGTGGCAATAAAACAACCCCAAAACGTATTTGAACCTCCACCATAGTTGCCTGTAGGTACCGTGTTCCTTTATTTGTAGGCCTCATTCTGTTTTTGGTAAACAGTAGAATACTGTGCTTTACCAAAAAAATTTCTCTTGGTTTCATCTGTCCACAAGATGATTTCCAAGAAGAATTTTGGCTTACTCACATACATTTTGGAAAACTGCAGTCTAATTTTTTTTATAGGTCTCTATGTCAGCAGTGGGGTCCTCCAAGATCTCCTGCCATAGCGTTTCATTTCATTCAAATGTAAGCGGATAGTTTGTGCTAACACTGATAGTTCGCCTGGTGGACAGAATGAATTTATTTGGATCATGATTAGCCTTGCTTATCCACCATCTGGACTATCCTGCATTGCATTGTTTTATAATTTTTTTTGCCATCCATGTCCAGGGAGTTTAGCTACAGTGCCATGTGGTAAACTTCTTGATTATATTGCGAACTGTAGACAATGGTTACAAGTTATCAGACAATTCTCTTCTCTTTCTATTCTCCATGCTTATGTCATGATCCGTTCCGGAATTTAGTCTTGTCTGCTATTTCTCTGGGTGGATCATGTCAAGGGTTAACTTTGCTCTGCCTCATTCTGGGCTCGGGTTTGCTATTTAGCGTCCAGGTATCCAGAGGGTGGGGTCAGCTATAGCTCTGTCTTTGGCATGTGAACCTGACTCTGGAAGCCCTTGATTTGTCCTACTGTGAGCCCTGACTTGTCCTGTGTCTGTTATCTCCCCCTGCCTGCCCTTTCACAGTGTCTTTTTGTTTGTCTGTATATCTGCTTGACTCCCTGGTTCTGATCTCTTGGCTTGGCTTGGTAACTCCGTTTCAGTTTGTCCCTATTGTACCATATTTTGCCCGTCCTGGTTTACTGATCCCTTGCTATGTCCTGACTATCCATTCTGTCTAAATCCGTTTGTACTGTTGTGCTCTGACTTGTTTTTCCTGACCTCTCTCTCGCCACTAGGTGGCGTCTGTTCAGTTGCTCTGTGTGTGCAGTCTGGCTTCACTACCAGGCTCCCCCTGGTGGAGGTTGCGCTGTACTGCACTGCACCTGCATGACAGTGTGGCACACACAGACACACAATGCAAAGATTGAGTAAACTTTCACCTATTTATCTGGTTTGAAGTGCGATTTCGTATTGCCCACACCTGTTACTTGGCACAGTTGAGTCTGAACGAGCATCACATGCTTGAAACAAAGTTTTTTACTCACATTTTTGGAACAACAATTTTGTCCTGCCCATTTTTGGGGTTTAGGGTGAAATTGTGTCCAATTTGACCTTTTTGTCTTTATTTTTTGTATTGTTCCAATGCACACAAAGGAAATGAGCAGGTGTATAACAAAACGTGTAATTGCAAACATTTTCTGGAAGAAATACTTCATTTTCTGAAATAATTTCAAGGGTGCCAATACTTTTGGCCATGATATGGCACTTTACAGACAAGGAGTGGTGTGGGGTTCATCACAATCATTTGTAGGCCGCAGGCTTCCGCTGCCTTCAGGCTTCTGTCCTAAGGATGCATGGGACACCAGGTTCTTTGCAACAGTCAAACTTTTACTAAACAGTTCAATTTCATCAGGTGGGTACAGGTGGGATAGGGCACAGGAATTCAGACTTCCTTCCTTCTTAGCACAACTCATCTTCTGTTCTGCCACATATTTATTCTGAACTACCCCTAAGCTGACTTCATCATCCCCATAGTTTTTTTGTCCACTCTGGCAGTGCAACTGGGACTGGCCACCTGCCTCTCATGCAACTCCATGTCCATCTACCTTGTCATGTCGACAGACATGGGCCACTCCATGGCACCTGGCCCGAGCCCTAGGGTCCAAACATTAGTTAGAGGCTCCCTGGTTAGAGGGAGTTCAGTGTCAGCTAGTGAAGTGTATAGTGGAGTTCAGGTTCAGGTGGGGTGGTGGATTGCTAGGGGCAGCATTGGCCAAGGCAGTTCGCAGCCAGATTGAGATTCCTTCTTATCAACACCAATGCCCTTCCACTGGGCTAATCCTATCCTTAACCATTTCCTGTCTTACATGCTAATCTAATATCCATATGCTATATTCTGTGCTGTCCTAAGCTTACCCTTATGCCACACATTATGCATTAACACTTTATATCCTGTATATTAGATTATATTAGACATGTTATTTCACATAAAACCACATGATGATATTCAGACAGTGCGTATGTTGTCTTCAGCAGCAGGAACAGGGTAAGACAGTCCACATCCCTACACACACGGAAATATATATTCTATATAATTTTTTTTATTTGTCAATGAAAATCCATTTAGTCACCGCCATCAATAATGTCTGTTGGATCAGTGATGTCTTCTGAACAAATGGTATTGGGCCATTTAGGAAAAATGTTTTATTTGTTGTGATGCCGCGATCACTAACGGGTTGGGGAATACTCGCTTAGCAACGGAATTAAGGCACATGGGCACGTTTTTCTCACAAAAACAGTCTATCTGGTTTATTTTGCACTCATAAACCATTTGAGGCCATGTTATATATGTCACAGGCTTAACACATACTCCACTGCACTTTATAGTATACGGCTTTAACTTGCAGTCACTAAACACGCCAAACCTCTTTGTCCAGTTACCGTGGGTGACCGCATGCCGAACAGTTCATTAATGTCCATGGAACACAACAGGCACCAACACACAACATTAGGTTGCAGTCTCTAAACATGCTGGACCTCTTTCCGTCCAGTTACCATGGGTGACCGCACAGTTCATTAACTGACCCCCTGTCAGGTCACACAGTTCTCCATACTCTGGGTTACCTTCCAGGAGCTCCTGCTCCACACGCTGACTTCTGTCAGTGCTCTCTCTCCCAGGGAAGCTGCCAAACTTGGATCACCATCCTGGACAATGCCTTGCTCACCAGGCCACCTGACAGTCCAGATCTTCAGACAGATGGTAGCTCCCCCAATGCAGTGCCATCACAGACTCGGCATACGTGGCCTCTCCATGCACTATTTCGGAGGTCCTACTCCCAGGATCTTCCAAAACAGGATGTGCTATTCAGGAAATCCTACTCCCAGGATCTTTCAACACATAGTCCTCCAGGTCCAAGGCCTCACCATGTGCTCTTCAGGAAGTCCGTCCCCACCTGGGAGACTTCTAACATATAGACCATCCAGACCATCCAGGACCTTACACACTCTCCATGTGACCACACCATGGTCACATTATATACTTGTAACTACTCCCATAGGTGGGAGATATGTGTGGTTAGTCAGACCCACCCAGCTCTCTGACTAACCCTGTAAGCCTCCCTTTTAAGCTACCCAAACACAACTCTTATGGAACTACAAGTCCCAGAACAACAATACTGGCTTACAGCGCAGACTCCCTCTGCGACACGTACCAGCCATTTACAATCATACTGGACCCTGTTTCACAAACCTAGTTAAGCCTCCATGCGTATCCTGAGGAGTCTACATAGCGCCCCCTAGCTGCAGCATGGGTCACTGCATCACATTGTCTATATGCATTTATTTAAAGATTAGACTTTTCCCATGGTGCGTATTTGCCATGTTTTTCAGCGCATTTTTGCCTTGAAAAAAAATGGAGAATCAGCAAAGCCAATGAGATTTTGGAATCTCTTGCACATGCTGCTTATTTTTTCCTTGCGGTTTTTGAACCAAATAGTCTTCTCAAAACTGCAGCATTTCAGTTATTTCAGCTTTTGTTGTAGTGATTTTCACTCAAATGAATTGGATAGAAATGCATCCAGAAACTCACATTTTTAACACTGCATTTTACTGCAGAAAAACCTGCTGCACATACGCAACATGTGCGCATACCCTAATGAAGGTTTATTTTTCTTCCAGGATCTTTCCTATAAAGACAGCCATTGGCATGAAGCTTGCTTTAAATGTGTCAAGTGCACGTGTTCTTTGGTGGAGAAGCCATTTGCTGCCAAGGATGAGCTCCTGCTGTGTATTGACTGTTACTCTACTGAGTATTCTGCAAAGTGTTTTAGCTGCAAGGCCACCATAATGCCTGGTAAGACTCGTCTCTCTGCAGATCACTAAAGAGGAACCATATAGATCATTTTTTTTCTTTTTCATGTGGCACATATCCCTTAGCCAGATAGGTTTACCTCCTAGGTAAATTGTTCTCCATTCTCATCCACTTTTGTGTGTTCTAATGGTGGCTATCAACATTCGGTTGAGCATGATGTTCTGCATGGAGGGGAGTACCCCACTGCCTGCCACCTCAGAGTTTATTTCAAGGAAGAATGAGGCCTTTAAATTCAGTGTGCCCATTCCTAGTCTTTTCTAATCTCATTTGTCACAGGATCATTAAACCATGTTAGATGGTCGCCAGTCCTCCCAAAATCAATGGGAATGGTTGACTTTCATCTTATGTATATGGTACCTTACTGTAAGTGATTAATGTCAGGATGCAGGAGTCATTTATCTATTAATCTATATAATGACCGAGGTTAGGTGAATCTCCTAGAACTTGTTCAAGTTAACTGGATCTGTTATGATCCATGCGTAGTCTCCATCAAAAAACGGAATGGAAAAATCCCGAACTATGCTAAACTAAGTGGACATCAAGTCAATATGAAAAGCAGTACTACAAAAATAAGACTAAAATTGGTGCAGTAAGATAAATAAAAGTAAACAATATATCGTAGTTAAAGTCACCCTGCATAATAATGGTAGAAGCCTACACAAATGACACGTTTTCTGGGACAACTTGTGTCTTGTAAATGTTGACGATCCAGTTTTAATACAAATATGAATGCCATGCTGGACCCTCCATAGTCATTTTGCATGGTAAAGAGAGTCTTGTCTTAGCAACTTTATATGTAGACTGTCTAAAGGGGTTGTCCAGGCTTCTCACATAAGTCTGGAGTCACTGAGTGCAGAATCATGAATCACTTTGCATGCAGCGCTGTGCGGATTCTCCAGCGCTGGTGGTGAGAACGTGACAGATTACAAGATATGCATACGTCCGACCACATTCTATGTGTGTGCATCACACTCAATGCAAGTGAATTCAGCGAGCTGTGCAGTCTAGTCAGAACGTGGCCTGGAGCATGCTTAGTACATACTTGCAGTCACATGAAATGGAGAATCCTCACAGCTTGTGCTCTGCCAGATGTGAGAATTCACAAGTCTGCAATCACAGATTAACTGGAGACTTGTGAAAAGCCTGGACAACCCCTTTAATATTTTGCTATTGAAGTTTGTATGTTCTCCCAATGTTTGCCGTTGTTTCCTCCCACACTTCATAGACATACTAATAGGGAATTCAGATTGTGAGCCCCAATGGGGAGAGTGATGAAGTCTGTGAAGTACTGTGGAAGTAATGGTGCTATATAAGTAAGTAACATTAATAATTAAATATTAAATGTTTAATATTGGTCTCAAACTTTTTCATTAACCCCTTCACGACATGCGCCATACTAGTACGGCGCATTTCGGTTCTCCCCCTTGATGTGGGTTCCGGCACTTAGCCCACATCTTTTCCGGCACATGTCAGATGTTTTGAACAGCTGACATGTGCCCATGATCCACTCCCGGCTATTAACCCGTTAAATGCCGCTGTCAAATGCTGACAGCAGCATTTAACATGCGCTTCCGGCAATTGCGACGGAAATCCACCCACCGGTGACCCCGTCACGTGATCGCGGGTCACTGATGGGTTGGCATGACAACCAGACACCGCCTTCAGACTTCTATGGTTGTCATTGCCGGCTTGCTATGAGCACCACCCAGTGGTCTGCGATCATAACAAGTCAGCAATTCTGCTACATACAGGCAATCTGATCATTGCCTGTATGTACCAGAGCTGATCGGGTAATGGCAGCTTCTATTCTCTCATGCCAAAAGTAAAAAAAATGTTTTAAAAAATATTAAAAAAATAAAAACTTTTGCCCCATTCAAAATAAAACAATATAAAAACCTAAAAATATACACATATTTGGTATTACTGCATTCAGAATTACCCGATCTATCAATATAAAAAAAAATTAGCCTGCTCGCTAAACGGCGTAACGAGAAAAAAGTCAAAACGCCAGAATTACTTTTTTTTGTCCCCGCAACATTGCATTAAAATGCAATAACGGGCGATCAAAAGATTGTATCTGCACCAAAATGGTATCATTAAAAATGTCAGCTCGGCAAGCAAAAAATAAGCCCTCACCCAACCCCAGATCGTGAAAAATGGAGATGCTATGTGTCTCAGAAAATGATGCTTTTTTTTTTAAACAAAATTTGGATTTTATTTCACCACTTAAATAAAAAAGAACCTAGACACGTTTGGTGGCTATGATCTCATAATGATCTGGAGAATCATATTGGCAGGTCAGTTTTAGCATTTGGCGAACATGGTAAAAAAATAAATTAAAAAAGCATTGTGGAATTGCACTTTTTTTTGCAATTTCACCTCACTTGGAATTTCTTTCCAGTTTTCGAGTACTTGACATGGTAAAATCAATGGTATCGTTAAAAAGTACAACTTGTCTTGCAAAAAACAAGCCCTCACTTGGCCGTATTGACGGAAAAATAAAAAAGTTATGGCTCTGGGAAGAAGGGGAGAGAGAAACAGAAACTCAAAAATGAAAAAGGGCTCTGTCTTGAAGGGGTTAAAAAAATTTGCTGAAAAATGCTGTCTTCGCCTAAAGCAATATTAATGCAATATTTGTAGCAAGTCCCCATCTTCTATGGAAGTGTTTTCTCATGTAGGAAAGAGGCCCAACTGTGATCACTAACTCTGCATCCTCTTTAAGGCTACGTTCACACTAGCGTTGTGCGCCGCTGCGTCGGCGACGCACAACGCACGCAAAAACGCTGCGTTTTTCGACGCGTGCGTCGTTTTTTGACGAAAATCGGACGCAAGAAAAATGCAACTTGTTGCGTTTTCTTGGTCCGACGCTAGCGTCAAAAAAGACGCACGTGTCGGAAAACGCAACAAGCAAAAACGCATGCGTCCCCCATGTTAAACATAGGGGCGCATGACGCGTGCGTCGCCGCTGCGTCGCCCGACGCTAGCGCGACGCACACTAGCCGAACGCTAGTGTGAACGTAGCCTAACTTCTCCCATGCTCATAGAACTTGTGGTATTCCTTGAGTACATCACATTTGGTGGACACAGAAGAGTGTCAAGAACCAAACCAGGTCCATAGAAATTGGTATTTTTTTATCTATTCTCAATGTTCTTGTTAATGCGTGCCCATATATTTCTGAATCATTCTGACCAGACAGCTTAGATTCCCAGCTTTGGAGATAAAAATTATTAAGACTGACATTTGCAAATGAGTCTTGATGAAGAAAACACTGGAGTAAGATGCAATGTAACGGACTGGGTGGTGGAACCAATGTCCTGTGATTTGAGGAGAGCTTGGAGAGGCGTGACTAGATGGCTCACCAAGTCTAATGTAGGGTGCACGGCAGCAGATAATACAGTGATCCAAGTAGGGACGAGGGAGGCAGGACCAGGTGCTTCACCAAGGCTGACCCTGGGTGGATGGCAGCTGAGCCCCAAGGACAGGAGGAAAGAATGGCCGGAATGCTAGACAGGCAGGCAGCCACGGCTGAAACGCAGGTATACATTGGCTTGGGACACTTTAGGAAGGTGCGCAAGTGGCCCCTTTAAGTAGGTGGGAATGTGCTCAACCTAAGCACAGGGCCTGGGTATCTGCATGCTGTGCGCATACCACAGACATCAGCAGCAGGAGAGGAGGGAGGAAGTGCGGGACCATGGTGGTGAGTAAGTTGTCATCTCTGCCAGGGAATGAAGGCAGAGATGCTGGCACTACATGCACCAATTTCTTAAGTAACACTTGTTACTTAATGAATTTGGCGCATTTTTCAGCAGGACATGCGCCACCACCAAAAATGCACTTCAGTCAGCAATTCGGTGTACATTTATTTTTTGTAATTTATACAACATTTGTGATTAATTTGATGGTAGTGCTTTCCTTTCTCTGTGACTAAGCTCAACCCACTATATAAAAAATTTGGAGAGTTTGTTAGGACTGGTGGAAAAAAAGCCCAAAGTTACAAAATGTTCAAAATGTTTGGAGAACTACAGGAGGCGTTAAGATTTTGTAACATTTTTAGACAATTTTATGCCAGAATTTCTGGTGAAAACTGTTTCATGAATTGGAGCTTCAATGCTGCAGACTGATTTCATCTCTGTTTTGGGGTCATACCATTTATATCCTAAAATCAAATCCAACAAGTTTCAGAAATGCAGACAAGCCTTCACTCATAATTTTGTATATACAACCCCTTTGTTTTACAGTCTTTGCTGCTCTTTTTTATTTATATTATTGCGGACGATTACATCTCTCTTTAAAGATGTTCCTTTATATTACAGGTTCTCGTAAAATTGAGTATAAGGGCTGTAATTGGCATGAGACATGCTTCGTATGCCAAGGCTGTCAGCAGCCTATAGGATCTAAATCATTTGTGCCCAAGCACTCTAGCCTATATTGTGTTGATTGCTATGAGAAAGACTTTGCACAGCACTGTGCCGCCTGCAAAAAGGTACTTTATATACATTTTGTGTCCAATTTTAACCAATTATCCAGTAACATGTTATGTTTACATATACAAAAAATATACGAGTAATACCAAAATATCAATATTCCGGGATATAGGAGGTTCATAGCCTTCTTCAGGATCAACAGTGAAGCATAATAGGATCTTCCGTCTATTTTAAATCTTGCTTTGTTACTATATTTAGCATGTTACTATGGCAGATAGCCAAAATTGCTGTATACCGTTCATATGAGAGATCTAGCTGTTTACATCAAATGGACGAGTAAATTATTAATATACATATGGACATATTTGAGAATGTAGAGGGCTCAATAAAAGGTAGCATAATTTAAAATACCCCTTTGTGTTTCTACAGTTCTTGTCCTATTATCATCCAATCCCTCAACATCACTTCCTATCTTTTCCTGTAAATGATGTAGATAGAACTGTCTCCCTGTAATTATTATATGCACAGATAGTACTGTTTTCCTGCCTCTCCCTGTAAATTGTTTATGCACAGATAGCACTACATTTAAGTCTTTCCTTTTAAAATATGTGTGCAAAAGGTAGTACACGAGAAGCCTATAAGCAATAGAAGTGCACAACACTAAGTCAAGAAAGTAGGGGTTTCCTGATGCAAATGGACAACAAAACATTCACTCCTAATCTAGGAACTTTCCGATATTTATGGACACAACTGTATCACTTATCACTCTCCCATAATGACAGTTCTGTGCTGTGTGGGGTATAAATATGTGATTCTTCAGAATTTGCTTTAGTCTATGCCTGATGAAGGGACCTGAGTAGTCTCAAAAGCTTGCAATTTGTTACCATCTTCTCAGTCAGCCATTAAAAGGTATCAACCACTGAGGACTCTCAATTCTAAATATTTTTCTGATGCAAATGAAAACTCTGCTTGTCATGGAAAATATAATATAATTGTCAGTTATTGGGAAAGATTCCTACGTGGATTGCGTTTGTTTTTTCACATTGGGCCTATATATTACTTTTATTTGAAGCTACAACCCAGAGGTGATAAGGACGTGTGAACATGGCCTAAGACTTGAGATGTTGGTCATTTCTTAGGGGGTGAATCGAATTGAAGGTTTGTCATGGTTTCTGAGTACCCCATGCACTTTGAACCTATACATAAGACACAAATGTAAGGTTTCTGGTATATTTACTTTTATTTTTAGAGAATGGTTTTCCATTTTTTACTGTATGTTTTGTATGCATGTTTTTGTATCAATTAAGCATTTTTACAGTTTGCTATTTTAAACTACATTTAATAAGTTCTAGCTTGTGTTGTTAAACAAATTCATTTCCTGAGCTCAATTGTGTGGAGAGAAGTCAGGGAGAAACTACAGACTTCCCAAAAGTGTGCAAGCTCTTGAACCAAACCTTTATGGTGGCCGTTCTATGTGAATATTTGTGTGTGTTAGATGTTGGGGGTTTGTAATGATTTTAGACAAGACTAGGTTGTCTTATAGTGGTCACCTGAGGTCACACCAACACATCAAAGTGAGGGTAGTCACAACACTACTAATTACATAAAACCAGAAGGAAGAAATGTTGAAGTTCTTGGTTTCAATAATGTTTCAGCTTTCATACACTCCGATGACAAAATCAAAACCACAGTTTGATGTCCGCATGATTTGCTAAATGGAAGTACAAAAGTTAGACTTTACAGTTTAACCCCTCTGTGACCTTAGACGTACTATCCCGTCGAGGTGCCCTGGGCTTATCTGACCCTGGACGGGATAGTACGTCCAGCGCGATCGGCGGCGCTCACGGGGGGAGCGCCGCCGATCGCGGCCGGGTGTCAGCTGCTTATCGCAGCTGACATCCGGCACTATGTGCCAGGAGCGGTCACGGACCGCCCCCGGCACATTAACCCCTGGCACACCGCGATGAAACATGATCGCGATGTGCCGGCGGTGCAGGGAAGCATCGCGCAGGGAGGGGGCTCCCTGCGGGCTTCCCTGAGCCCCCCGCAGCAACGCGATGTGATCGTGTTGCTGCGGGGGTCTTACCTCCCTCCCTGCCTGCCCGAGCCCCGGATCCAAGATGGCCGCGGATCCGGGTCCTGCAGGGAGGGAAGTGGCTTCACAGAGCCTGCTCAGAGCAGGCACTGTGAAGCAGCCTGCACTGCTCTCAGATCAGTGATCTGACAGAGTGCTGTGCAAACTGTCAGATCACCGATCTGTGATGTTGTCCCCTGGGACAAAGTAAAAAAGTAAAAAAAAATTTCTAAATGTGTAAAAAAAAAAATATTCCAAAATAATGAAAAAAAAATAAAAATATTATTCCCATAAATACATTTCTTCATATAAATAAAAAAAAAAACAATAAAAGTACGCATATTTAGTATCGCCGCGTCCGTAACGACCCGACCTATAAAACTGTCCCACTAGTTAACCCCTTCAGTAAACACCGTAAGAAAAAAAAAAAAACGAGGCAAAAAACAACGCTTTATTATCATACCGCCGAACAAAAAGTGGAATAGCACGCGATCAAAAAGACAGATATAAATAACCATGGTACCGCTGAAAACATCATCTTGTCCCACAAAAAACGAGCCACCACACAGCATCATCAGCAAAAAAATAAAAAAGTTATTGTCCTGAGAATAAAGCAATGCAAAAATAATTATTTTTTCTGTAAAATAGTTTTTATCGTATAAAAGCGCCAAAACATAAAAAAATGATATAAATGAGGTATCGCTGTAATCGTACTGACCCGAAGAATAAAACAGCTTTATCAATTTCACCAAACGCGGAACGGTATAAACGCCTCCCCCAATAGAAATTCATGAATAGCTGGTTTTTGGTCATTCTTCCTCACAAAAATCGGAATAAAAAGCGATCAAAAAATGTCACGTGCCCGAAAATGTTTTCAATAAAAACGTCAACTCATCCCGCAAAAAACAAGACCTCACATGACTCTGTGGACCAAAATATGGAAAAATTATAGCTCTCAAAATGTGGTATTGCAAAAAATATTTTTTGCAATAAAAAGCGTCTTTCAGTGTGTGACGGCTGCCAATCATAAAAATCCGCTAAAAAACTCGCTATAAAAGTAAATCAAACCCCCCTTCATCACCCCCTTAGTTAGGGAAAAATAAAAAAAATGTATTTATTTCCATTTTCCCATTAGGACTAGGGTTAGGATTAGGGTTGGGGCTAGGGTTAGGGCTAGGGTTAGGGTTAGGGCTAGAGTTAGGGCTAGGGTTAGGGCTAGGGTTAGGGCTAGGGTTAGGGTTAGGGCTAGAGTTAGGGCTAGGATTAGGGCTAGGGTTAGGGTTAGGGTTAGGGCTAGGGTTAGGGTTAGGGCTAGGGCTAGGGTTAGGGTTGGGGCTACAGTTAGGGTTGGGGCTAAAGTTAGGGTTAGGGTTTAGATTAAATTTACAGTTGGGAATAGGGTTGGGATTAGGGTTAGGGGTGTGTCAGGGTTAGAGGTGTGGTTAGGGTTACCGTTGGAATTAGGGTTAGGGGTGTGTTTAGATTAGGGTTTCAGTTATAATTGGGGGGTTTCCACTGTTTCGGCACATCAGGGGCTCTCCAAACACGACATGGCGTCCGATCTCAATTCCAGCCAATTCTGCGTTGAAAAAGTAAAACAGTGCTCCTTCCCTTCCGAGCTCTCCCGTGTGCCCAAACAGGAGTTTACCCCAACATATGGGGTATCAGCGTACTCAGGACAAATAGGACAACAACTTTTGTGGTCCAATTTCTCCTGTTACCCTTGGGAAAATACAAAACTGGGGGCTAAAAAATAATTTTTGTGGGAAAACAAAAAGATTTTTTATTTTCACGGCTCTGTGTTATAAACTGTAGTGAAACACTTGGGGGTTGAAAGTTCTCACAACACATCTAGATAAGTTCATTGAGGGGTCTAGTTTCCAATATGGGGTCACTTGTGGGGGTTTCTACTGTTTAGGTACATTAGGGGCTCTGCAAACGCAATGTGACGCCTGCAGACCAATCCATCTAAGTCTGCATTCCAAATGATGCTCCTTCCCTTCCGAGCCCTCCCATGCGCCCAAACGGTGGTCCCCCCATATATCTGGTATCAGCGTAATAAGGACAAATTGGACAACAACATTTAGGGTCCAATTTCTCCTGCTAACCTTGGAAAAATACAAAACTGGGGCTAAAATATAATTTTTGTGGAAAAAAAATATTTTTTATTTGCACGGCTCTGCGTTATAAACTGTAGTGAAATACTTGGGGGTTCAAAGCTCTCACAACACATCAAGATGAGTTCCTTAGAGGGTCTACTTTCCAAAATGGTGTCACTTGTGGGGGGTTTCTACTGTTTAGGTACATTAGGGGCTCTGCAAACGCAATGTGACGCCTGCAGACCATTCCATCTAAGTCTGCATTCCAAATGGCGCTCCTTCCCTTCCGAGCCCTCCCATGCGCCCAAACGGTGGTTCCCCCCCACATATGGGGTATCAGCGTACTCAGGACAAATTGGACAACAACTTTTGGGGTCCAATTTCTCCTGTTACCCTAGGGAAAATACAAAACTGGGGGCTAAAAAATAATTTTTGTGGGAAAAAAATTTTGTTTTATTTTTATGGCTCTGCATTATAAACTTTTGTGAAGCCCTTGGTGGGTCAAAGTGCTCACCACACATCCAGATAAGTTCCTTAGGGGGTCTACTTTCCAAAATGGTGTCAATTGTGGGGGGTTTCAATGTTTAGGCACATCAGTGGCTCTCCAAACGCAACATGGCGTCCCATCTCAATTCCTGTCAATTTTGCATTGAAAAGTCAAACGGCGCTCCTCCCCTTCCGAGCTCTCCCATGCGCCCAAACAGTGGTTTACTGCCACATATGGGGTATCAGCATACTCAGGACAATTTGGACAACTTTTGAGGTCCAATTTCTTCTCTTACCCTTGGAAAAATAAAAAATTGGGGGCAAAAATATAATTTTTGTGAAAAAATATGATTTTTTATTTTTACGGTTTTGCATTATAAACTTCTGTGAAGCACTTGGTGGGTCAAAGTGCACACCACACATCCAGATAAGTTCCTTAGGGGGTCTACTTTCCAAAATGGTGTCACTTGTGGGGGGTTTCAATGTTTAGGCACATCAGTGGCTCTCCAAACGCAACATGGCGTCCCATCTCAATTCCTGTCAATTTTGCATTGAAAAGTCAAACGGCGCTCCTTCCCTTCCGAGCTCTCCCATGCGCCCAAACAGTGGTTTACTGCCACATATGGGGTATCAGCATACTCAGGACAAATTGGACAACAACTTTTGAGGTCCAATTTCTTCTCTTACCCTTGGAAAAATAAAAAATTGGGGGCAAAAATATAATTTTTGTGAAAAAATATGATTTTTTATTTTTACGGTTCTGCATTATAAACTTCTGTGAAGCACTTGGTGGGTCAAAGTGCTCACCACACATCCAGATAAGTTCCTTAGGGGGTCTACTTTCCAAAATGGTGTCACTTGTGGGGGGTTTCAATGTTTAGGCACATCAGTGGCTCTCCAAACGCAACATGGCGTCCCATCTCAATTCCTGTCAATTTTGCATTGAAAAGTCAAACGGCGCTCCTTCCCTTCCGAGCTCTCCCATGCGCCCAAACAGTGGTTTACTGCCACATATGGGGTATCAACGTACTCAGGACAAATTGGACAACAACTTTTGAGGTCCATTTTCTCCTGTTACCCTTGGTAAAATAAAACAAATTGGAGCTGAAGTAAATTTTTTGTGTCAAAAAGTTAAATGTTCATTTTTATTTAAACATTCCAAAAATTCCTATTAAACACCTGAAGGGTTAATAAACTTCTTGAATGTGGTTTTGAGCACCTTGAGGGGTGCAGTTTTTAGAATGGTGTCACACTTGGGTATTTTCTATCATATAGACCCCTCAAAAAGACTTCAAATGAGATGTGGTCCTTAAAAAAAAATGGTGTTGTAAAAATGAGAAATTGCTGGTCAACTTTTAACCCTTATAACTCCCTAACAAAAAAAAAATTGGTTCCAAAATTATGCTGATGTAAAGGAGACATGTGGGAAATGTTACTTATTAAGTATTTTGTGTGACATATCTCTGTGATTTAATTGCATAAAAATTCAACGTTTGAAAATTGCGAAATTTTCAAAATTTTCGCCAAATTTCCGTTTTTTTCACAAATAAACAAAGGTACTATCAAAGAAATTTTACCACTATCATGAAGTACAATATGTCCCGAGAAAACAGTGTCAGAATCACCAGGATCCATTGAAGCGTTCCAGAGTTATAACCTCATAAAGGGACAGTGGTCAGAATTGTAAAAATTGGCCTGGTCATTGACGTGCAAACCACCCTTGGGGGTAAAGGGGTTAACATGTGTTGGATTTTTTGACAGTGACTCATGCTGAATAATAAATTTGTTGGATCTATGAACACTCTTGACTAACTTTACACCACCTATTGTTTGGCTTTTTTCTTGTGCAAACATTGTGTTGCATATTGGCCAATGGCCATTTTGCAAGTAAGCTACACAATTCATCACTAGTCCCTCAAGCTTAAAAAATAGGTGTGGATATAATAAATAAATTTACAAGTATACCTACAATTTACAACTTGGGGGGCATTTTTTGTGCCAGTCAGTCTGAAAATAGTAAATCTACCTTGAAGTGTCCACAAGAACCAAAAATATTGCAGTGTCATTATTCCCAATGTGGGTGATGTGACTCGGACACATTTCTAATTAAATTAGTTTTCTTTTATGCAGTTTGATATTGTGTTATTAATATTGACCTTTTTTGAGTTACATGAATTATAATTCTATACTTGTTAAACCCCACCGTCATAATGTCTTGCTTGAACAGGCGATCACCAAGGATGGAATATCTTTTGAAGAACAGCCTTTTCACCGCGATTGCTTTTTATGTACCGGATGTAAGAAGAAACTGGCTGGAGAAAAGTTTACATCGCAGGATGATATGCCATACTGCATGGATTGCTTTGGTAATCTTTTTGCACAAAAATGCAGCGCTTGTGCCCAACCCATCACGGGTAAGTGTTATACTGCGTTCTTTGGGCATGTAATTATGTAATGTTAACTCAGTGTGCAGCAAAAGGATATTAACTACTGACTAGTGACCAGAGAATAAGGAACCTGTGTTTTTTTAACCTATGAAACTATGTAACTTTATAGTAACAGTAAATAATTATATAGGTTGAAAAAAGACATGGGTCCATCAAGTTCAGCCTTTCCCCACTAGTTCTATATTCTCTATCACTAGATTATTTATAATCCACAATGCCATTTGTCATGAGGAAATTATCCAGCCCCTTTACACCATGTTCCAAATTATAATGCAAATGACATTTTTCGAGGATTTTCCTAAATGGTCGGTGCAAATGACAGTCAGTCTAATAAAAGTCATCACCCATTAGAGTATACAACATTTTAATGAAGAAACCTCCCAATGATAACAGTATAATCTCCACAATGAATAAAAACTCAAAATGCACTGTTCTAAATTATTAGGCACAGTAGAATTTGTAAACATTTGATATGTTTTAAAGAACTGAAAATGCTCATTTATGGACTTTGCAGCATTAGGAGGTCACATTCACTGAACAAAAAAGCTATTTAGCTCCAAAACCTCCTAACAGGCCAAGTTACATGTTAACATAGGAACCCTTCTTTGATATCACCTTCGCAATTCCTGCATCCATTGAACTTGTGAGTTTTTGGAGAGTTTCTGCTTGTATTTCTTTGCATGAAGTCAGAATAGCCTCCCAGAGCTGCTGTTTTGATGTGAACTGCCTCACACCCTCATAGATCTTTTGCTTGATGATACTCCAAAGGTTCTCTATAGGATTGAGGTCAGGGGAAGATGGTGGCCACACCATGAGTTTATCTCCTTTTATGCCCATAGCAGCCAATGACTCGGAGGTATTCTTTGCAGCACGAGATGGTGATGCATGAAGGTGATTTTGCTCCTGAAGGCATGTTTCTGCTTTTTATAACATGGAAGGAAGTTGTCAGTCAGAAACGCTATATTCTTTGCAGAGGTCATTTTCACACCTTCAGGAACCTTAAAGGGCCCTACTAGCTGTTTCCCCATGATTCTGGCCCAAAACATGACTCCTCCACCTCCTTGCTGATGTTGCAGCCTTGTTGGGATATGGTGGCCATCCACCAACCATCCACTACTCCATCCATCAGGACCATCCAGGGTTGCTCAACACTCATCAGTAAACAAGACTGTTTGAAAATTAGTCTTCATGTATGTCTGGGCCCACTGCAACCGTTTCTGCTTGTGAGCACTGTTTATGGGTGGCCGAACAGTAGGTTTATGAACCAAAGCAAGCCTTTGTAGGATCCTAAACCTTGAGGTTTGAGATACTCCAGAGGCACCAGCAGCTTCAAATATCTGTTTGCTGGTTTGTAATTACTTTTAAGCAGCTGCTCTCTTAATCTGATGAACTTGCCTGGTAGAAACCTTCCTCATTATGCCTGTATATAGTATATACCTGTGTGTCATCTTCCCTGTATATAGTATGTACCTTTATGTAATCTCCTCCTGTATATAGTATATACCTGTATGTCATCTCCTGTATATAGTATATACCGGTATGTCATCTCCTCCTGTATATAGTATATATCTGTGTGTCATCTCCTCCTGTATATAGTATATATCTGTGTGTCATCTCCTCCTGTATATAGTATGTACCTGTGTCATCTGCTCCTGTATATAGTATATACCTGTATGTCATCTCCTCCTGTATATCGTATATACGTGTATGTCATCTCCTCCTGTATACAGTATATACCTGTGTGTCATCTGCTCCTGCATATAGTATACTAGATTGTGGCCCGATTCTAGAATATGCATGTCCCCGTAGTATATGGACAATGATGATTCCAGAATTCGCGGTAGACTGTGCCCGTCGCTGATTGGTCGAGGCAACCTTTATGACATCATCGTCGCCATGGCAACCATTATGACATCTACGTCGATACTGTGCCCGTCGCTGAATCAGAAACGTGAGATGTCTACGTCCTTTATGACATCATCGTCGCTGTGCCCGTTGCTGATTGGTCGAGGCCTGGCGGCCTCGACCAATCAGAGACGCGGGATTTCTACGTCAATGCTGTGCCGGTCTCTGATTGGTCGAGGCCGCCAGGCCGCAATCAGAGAGCCGGGATTTCCAGGACAGACAGACAGACAGACAGAAAGACAGACAGACAGACGGAAAAACCCTTAGGCAATTATATATATAGATACTTGTGTGTCATCTCCCCTGTATATAATATGTACCTGTATGTCATCTCCTCCTGTATTAGACGTCGTTCACACGTTATTTGGTCAGTATTTTTACCTCAGCATTTGTAAGCTAAATTGGCAGCCTGATAAATCCCCAGCCAACAGGAAGCCATCCCCCCTGGCAGTATATATTAGCTCAGACATACACATAATAGACAGGTCATGTGACTGACAGCTGCCGTATTTCCTATATGGTACATTTGTTGCTCTTGTAGTTTGTCTGCTTATTAATCAGATTTTTATTTTTGAAGGATAATACCAGACTTGTGTATGTTTTAGGGCGAGTTTCATGTGTCAAGTTGTGTGTGTTGAGTTGCGTCTGGCGACATGCATGTAGCGACTTTTGTGGGATGAGTTTTGTGTGGCAACATGCGTGTAGCAACTTTTTGTGTGTCGAGTTGCATGTGACAGGTTAGTGTAGCTACTTGTGTGCAACCAAGTTTTGCGCGTGCCAAGTTTTATGTGTGGTGCGTTTTGAGTATGTGCAAGTTTTGTGTGAGGCAAATTTTGCATGTGTTGCAACTTTTGTGCATGTGGCAATTTTTCCGCGTGTGCAAGTTTTGCATGTGGCGAGTTTTCCATGAGGTGAGTTTTGCATGTGTGGCTAGTTTTGCGTGAGCCTAGTTTTGCATGTGGCGAGTTTTGTATGTGGAGAATTTTGCACGAGGTGAGTTTTGAGTGGCGACTTTTGTGTTTCAACTTTTATGTAGCAAGGTTGGTGTATACAGTGGGGCAAAAAAGTATTTAGTCAGTCAGCAATAGTGCAAGTTCCACCACTTAAAAAGATGAGAGGCGTCTGTAATTTACATCATAGGTAGACCTCAACTATGGGAGACAAACTGAGAAAAAAAAATCCAGAAAATCACATTGTCTGTTTTTTTATCATTTTTTTTGCATATTATGGTGGAAAATAAGTATTTGGTCAGAAACAAACAATCAAGATTTCTGGCTCTCACAGACCTGTAACTTCTTCTTTAAGAGTCTCCTCTTTCCTCCACTCATTACCTGTAGTAATGGCACCTGTTTAAACTTGTTATCAGTATAAAAAGACACCTGTGCACACCCTCAAACAGTCTGACTCCGAACTCCACTATGGTGAAGACCAAAGAGCTGTCAAAGGACACCAGAAACAAAATTGTAGCCCTGCACCAGGCTGGGAAGACTGAATCTGCAATAGCCAACCAGCTTGGAGTGAAGAAATCAACAGTGGGAGCAATAATTAGAAAATGGAAGACATACAAGACCACTGATAATCTCCCTCGATCTGGGGCTCCACGCAAAATCCCATGCCGTGGGGTCAGAATGATCACAAGAACGGTGAGCAAAAATCCCAGAACCACGCGGGGGGACCTAGTGAAAGAACTGCAGAGAGCTGGGACCAATGTAACAAGGCCTACCATAAGTAACACACTACGCCACCATGGACTCAGATCCTGCAGTGCCAGACGTGTCCCACTGCTTAAGCCAGTACATGTCCGGGCCCGTCTGAAGTTTGCTAGAGAGCATTTGGATGATCCAGAGGAGTTTTGGGAGAATGTCCTATGGTCTGATGAAACCAAACTGGAACTGTTTGGTAGAAACTACAACTTGTCGTGTTTGGAGGAAAAAGAATACTGAGTTGCATCCATTAAACACCATACCTACTGTAAAGCATGGTGGTGGAAACATCATGCTTTGGGGTTGTTTCTCTGCAAAGGGGCCAGGACGACTGATCCGGGTACATGAAAGAATGAATGGGGCCATGTATCTTGAGATTTTGAGTGCAAACCTCCTTCCATCAGCAAGGGCATTGAAGATGAAACGTGGCTGGGTCTTTCAACATGACAATGATCCAAAGCACACTGCCAGGGCAATGAAGGAGTGGCTTCGTAAGAAGCATTTCAAGGTCCTGGAGTGGCCTAGCCAGTCTCCAGATCTCAACCCTATAGAATACCTTTGGAGGGAGTTGAAAGTCCGTGTTGCCAAGCGAAAAGCCAAAACCATCACTGCTCTAGAGGAGATCTGCATGGAGGAATGGGCCAACATACCAACAACAGTGTGTGGCAACCTTGTGAAGACTTACAGAAAACTTTTGACCTCTGTCATTGCCAACAAAGGATATATTACAAAGTATTGAGATGAAATTTTATTTCTGACCAAATACTTATTTTCCACCATAATATGCAAATAAAATGTTAAAAAAACAGACAATGTGATTTTCTGGATTTTTTTTTCTCAGTTTGTCTCCCATAGTTGAGGTCTACCTATGATGTAAATTACAGACGCCTCTTATCTTTTTAAGTGGTGGAACTTGCACTATTGCTGACTGACTAAATACTTTTTTGCCCCACTGTATGTGGAGAAATGTGTGCTGAGGGTGGTATATGTGTTCAAGCACGTGGTAGTGTGTGGCGCATTTTGTGTGTGTGTTCATATCCCCGTGTGTGGTGAGTATCCCATGTCGGGGCCCCACCGTAGCAACTGTACGGTATATATTCTTTGGCGCCATCGCTCTCATTCTTCAAGTCCCCCTTGTTCACATCTGACAGCTGTCATATTGCCTCCAACACTTTTCCGTTCACTTTTTCCCCATTATGTAGATAGGAGCAAAATTATTTGGTGAATTGGAATGCGCGGGGTTAAATTTCGCCTCACAGCATAGCTTATGACGCTCTTGGGGTCCAGACATGTGATTGCAAAATTTTGTGGCTGTAGCTGCGACGGTGCAGATGCCGATCCCGGACACACACACACACACACACTCAGCTTTATACTGTATATTAGATGTAAAGCTCATGAAAAGATGTGGCACTGTTAAGGAAACACATGCTTAATGCAATGATGGACAAATCAGTAGTTTGTGGATGCCTTCCTTCTTATGTTTAGATGCACTTGATCTTGCACGTGTTGGCCAAAACCTGTGTCATGATGCACAATTTTCTTTGATATAGAAAAAATAAACTAATTTAGGTTCATGTTGTCCATAGATTTGATCATTTTAAGAAAACGCAAAAATTACAATTCATGCTGAGACATGTCACTGTATCTGACGTGAAATCAGAATAAACCTTTCCTGTTTTAGGTCAATTAGGATTACCATAATTATTAATATTTGCCAAATGCCATATTAATGAGAGAGAATGTTTTAAGGCATTTTTATTACTTATGGCAAAGTCAAAACTTTGCATACATTTCATTACTGGTTGACACCATTGCCCTTAAATTGAATGACTTGCGTCAAATGTTTGGGATATACTTCCACAAACTTCTCACAACAGTTGGTTGGAATTTGAGCCCATTCATCCTGACAAAACTGGTGTAACAGATCCAGGTTTGTAGGTCTCCTTGCGCTCACCTGCCTTTTCAGCTTTGCCCATAAATTTTCAATACGACTGAGATCAGGGCTTTGTGATGGCCACTCCAAAACATTGACTTTGTTAACCTTAAGCCACTTTGTTACCATTTTGGCAGTATGCTTCAGGTCATTGTCCATTTGGAAGACCCATTTCCACCCAAGCTTAAACTTCCTGGCTGATGTCGTAAGATGTTGCTTCAGTATTGGCTCAATCTTCTTTTCCCATAATGCCGTCTATTTTGTGAAGTGAAAAAAGTCAAAAACACTGCACTCATCCAGTTCAATTTTGCTCAAGTGGAAAAGTTTATTCGGTGGTGTGTAGATAATAGACGAGACGAAACAGTAAAGGCAACAAGTTTAACGTTTCGGCCACACAGTGGCCTTGATCACAAATGGTGCCTTAACGTCTGTTCGTAATGCGTCATGTAGAAGTAGTAATATTCTAATGTACATAAAGGTAAAGATGATCCAATGGTAACCCAAATAATGGATATAATAACTTAGATTTCAAAGGTGCCTGATACGGAAAATTCCGCGGTGATTTGGTACATCTGTCAGGAGTCGGGTCAGCTTGCTAGGTTGTGAGCACTTATATGGTCCCGTAAAACATAAGGTCCCACCAGGGAAAAGGTGATGAAGGCCGGGAATCTTTTACTTCCTTAGTGCCAAACTCTGTCAACCCTGTTCAGCAGGCCGTAGTCTCCTAGCGATAGGTGGTGCAGTGGAGGCACAGAAGTGAATTATTGAATCCGCATTGGTGGTTCAGGGAGAAACGCCGACACTGCCAGTGTCAAGGCGGGGAAAGCGGCGGTCCGCCGCTTTCCCCGCCTTGACACTGGCAGTGTCGGCGTTTCTCCCTGAACCACCAATGCGGATTCAATAATTCACTTCTGTGCCTCCACTGCACCACCTATCGCTAGGAGACTACGGCCTGCTGAACAGGGTTGACAGAGTTTGGCACTAAGGAAGTAAAAGATTCCCGGCCTTCATCACCTTTTCCCTGGTGGGACCTTATGTTTTACGGGACCATATAAGTGCTCACAACCTAGCAAGCTGACCCGACTCCTGACAGATGTACCAAATCACCGCGGAATTTTCCGTATCAGGCACCTTTGAAATCTAAGTTATTATATCCATTATTTGGGTTACCATTGGATCATCTTTACCTTTATGTACATTAGAATATTACTACTTCTACATGACGCATTACGAACAGACGTTAAGGCACCATTTGTGATCAAGGCCACTGTGTGGCCGAAACGTTAAACTTGTTGCCTTTACTGTTTCGTCTCGTCTATTATCTACACACCACCGAATAAACTTTTCCACTTGAGCAAAATTGAACTGGATGAGTGCAGTGTTTTTGACTTTTTTCAGTATTTGGGGGTCCTCGGATCCCGTTCACTTGCACCATCATAACTCCATTTGTCGGGTGCTAGCTCTTTGGTTTCTTCTAATATTTTGTGAAGTGCACCAGTCCCTCCAAGCTTTCCCCTTTTTCCTCCAAATGTAAAGATGGTCATTAAGCAAAAAAAAATAAAATTTTAGTTTCATTAGACTACAGGACATGTATCCAAATATTAAGGTTTTTGTTCCTGTGTGCATTTGAAATATTATTCTGGCTTTTTTTTTTTTTTTTTTTAATGTAATGGCTTCCTGGCAGAGTGGCCTTTTACTCCATGTTGATACAGTACTCGTTTCACTGTGAAATATTGACATAATCTTACCAGCTTTCGCCATCACCTTCACAAGGTATTTTGCTTTTGTTCTTGGGTTGATATGCACATGTCGGACCAAAGCACTTTCATTTCTGGGACACAGAACCCATCTCCTTCCTGAGCCGTATGATGGCTGGACATTCTCATCTTGTTTGTACTTGCGTATAATTGTTTGTACAGATGAACAAGGCACCTTCAGGTATCTTGAAATTGTACTCAAGAATGCTTGCCAGACTTTTGCAAGTCCACAATTCTCTTCCTGATATCTTGGCTGATTTCTTTAGACTTTCAAATGATGCTATACAAAGAAGCTGTGTGTTTCAGGTGTGCATTAAAATACATGCACAGGTATGTCTCTAATTAACTCAGATGTTGCCAAAAAAAACAGACGCTTTTAAACACATGACATGACATAATATGGGGAGTCCAGAATTGTTCAAAGGCATAGAATATGTGTATGTAAACTTTTGACTCTGAAGTAATAAAAATGCCTTAAAACATTCTTGCTCTCAATAATCTGGCATTTGGCAAATAATAATTATGGTATTTCAAATTGACCTAAAACGGGAAAGATTTAATCTGATTTATTGTCAGATACTGAGAAAAACATGCATATGTGTCTTTTTATATTGTGTATGTAAACTTCTGGTTTCAACTGTATATGACAATGTGACAGATAGAAGCTGCACTGTTGATTTGGAATCATCCAGCAACTATAGGGGTTTAAAATGGTTACTTCAGACAGAGAGTAGTTAGCTCAGCCCTACGGGATACTGGGAAAGTTGTTTTCTCTATCGCCTTTCATTGGGGGACACAGGAACCATGGGTGTATGCTGCTGCCACTAGGAGGCTGACACTATGCAAATAAAAAAGTTAGCTCCTCCTCTGCAGTGTACACCCCACCGACAGGAAGTAGGATATTCAGTTTAGCTTAGTGTCAGTAGGAGGTGGACACGGGTCTTTCATTAGACCCTTATCTACCTCAATGTGCGTCGTTCCTTTTCAGGTTTTTCCGGAGGGATACAGGGTGATTAGTCACACCTGTAGTCCCACAAAGCGGACTATGAGTACGGCGTGTACTGCCACCCCGTATCCTCATAGATCCCTCACCAGGACCAAGATCCTAGCACACAAGCGTGCTCAGAAGTCCGGTCCTGGCTCCGTCCCCCACCCACTCGCCTTCCAGAGCCTGTCGGTTGGAGGAGACGAGGACGTCCATCACAGCTCCGTGGACGTCTCAATCCCCTCAGGTTAGTAACTGCGTGGGATGTTTAGGTGAGTATTTCCCCTAAATTTTCAGATCTTCCCCTTACTCTCGCAGTGTGGGGGAGTAGAAGTCCCTAAATGCGCGCTGCACTATCTTCTAGGGCGGCGCTGATCCTATTTTAAAAGGGATCCCTGGGGCACCAAGACGAGCAGTAGCTCTGCACTATTGGCTATCCCCTTCATCAGGGCCGCAGTGTCCTCCCAGCGGCCGCACTGCGCAGCGGCCGCAATGTCACCTTTCTGGCGGCGCCGGCACCGCTCTCCCCTGCGGTCGCCCTGCGGGCTTCGGCGGCGCGTTCCTCTTTCCGGCGGCGCCGGCCTCTAATTTAGGTCCCGGCTTCTGCCGGGGCCTACTTCGGCGTCGCGTCCCTCAGCTCCGCCTCACCCTGCGGCCCTGGCAGGTTGCCGCACTGCTCTGCGGCGCACTGTTCCGGGGCCGCAGTCTCTTTTCCAGCGGCGCCGGACTCTAATTTAGGTCCCGGCTTCCGCAGGGGCCTACTTCCGGTACCGCGCTCCTCCACTTCCGGTTTCTTCGGGCGGGCTTTCTCCCGCCCGACAAACTGCCCTGCAATCTCCGCCCACCGGCGCCATCTGGGCTGACTCCGCCCCTTCCTCCACGTCGCTGCTGAGCACAGGGCAGGAGATTTCACTCGTGCCCGCATTTTCTCCTGGGGGCACAGCACATCGTTGCAACAGAGGCCGCAGGGCAGCAGCTCCATCCTTCTGTTCCACTGCTGTTCTTCAGGCCTGCAGAAAGTTCCAGACAAGAGTGCCCCAGATGTGTCTACCTGTTCTCCTAGGGGCTATCGTTCCAGAGGAGCATCTTCCAGGCCGTGCAGCCTTCCATCTGGACACTGCAGCGTCTGCCGTGAGTACCTCTGCACCGCAGTTTCACTCAATCCCCTGCCCCTCCCCCCCCCTCCCTGTTCCCTAATCTTCTGACATTTCCCTCAGGGGCCCCTTCGGTCTAATTTTAAGGGAGGTCGCTCCCGGCCTCCTACCTTTTCCTGTGTCTTAGTGAAACACTTTCAGGGTTCGCTTTGTACCCACAAGCTCCCCTCAGACAGGCCTGCAGCAACCCACATTATGTTCAGCTCCGCCTCAGAGCGAAGTCGCCACCACAGGCTGGGTCTCCCCTCTGTCTCTATCAGTAGCGGATCTCACTCCGGTTTCCCAGACCCTTGTGTCAGTGCTCAATCGGTTGCCCCGGCAGACTTCCGTAGTAGCCAGCGGGTCGCAAGAAGCTCTGTCCGAGTCTTCCAATACAGGCCGCGTAAGATCCAGACGGGAACGCCGGTCTGAGTTCTCTTCTCGATCCATCTCACGGTCCTTCTCTGTGGTCGAGCTCCCCCTTATCCTTTCCCCCTCCCCCCCGGAGTCAGGCGAGGCTTTCTCTGATGTGCCTTCAGAGGATAATTTGGGACCGGAGTCGAACCATATCTTAACATGAGGGATATGGTTCAAAGCCTCATTGGAGCGTCCAATCTGACCTGTGGCATCAAAGATTCCTCTACGGAACCCGCAGATCAGGCGGTTTCGTTTAGATGGTCTAAACTTCCTCCCAAGGGATTCGCTCCTCATCCTGAATCGAGGAGCTTCTGGCCAGAGAGAGAGAGAATTCGACCAGACGTTCTCAAAGAGAAAAGCGTCTTGGAGTCTCATATCTCTTTCCTCTGGATCTCATCGCCAACCGGAATGAGAGGCGATGGAGAAAGACCTCTCCCTCTGTGGATCCGCCGACTGCTAGACTTGCCACTAACACAGTCCTCATGCGGCCCGGTGGGGCGACTCTGACAGATTCCATCGATAGGATCATGGAATCCTTCGTGAATTCGGCTCTCGAACCTGCCGCATCATCCCTATGCCCGGCTTTCGCTTCCACTTGGGTTTCGAAGTCGGTATCCGAAGGGGCTAAAACAACTCCGTTGGGGCATTCAAGCCGGAGCTCCACCAGACTGGCTGGCGGAAGTTGCCACCCAGATTACTCACGCCGAGGAATAATTTGTTCCCTGCATGTCGCGTCTTCTGCCGCTCAGACACCCAGTAATGTTGCCAGCCGTCGCACTGCTTGGCACACGAGTCATCAAAGAAGTCCCTTACGAGCCTGCCTTCTTCAAGGATCACGTCTTTTCGGTTCCAAGCTGGACCAAATTATTATGGACGCCACTGGCGGCACCAATTCTCTTCTTAGGCGGCAACTTCGGTCCTTTCGGCCTTTTTTTTTCGTCGTTTCGCGACATCAGATTCCTTTTCGCAACAGAGGCCACAGGCACGTTAAGGAAAGAAGGTATTCTTTGACTCAATCCTTCCTGGTGTTCCCGCTACTCCTAAGGTGGATTCTCCAGGTCCAGGTCTGGAAGTTCCACCTAGGCAGGACCCACGACTAGACCCCAGCCCGTTTCTCAGGCTGGGCAGCCGTCTCCTGTTCCTCAGGGACGTCTGGGTCTCCTCAGTAGAGGACGCTTGGGCCAGGGCACTTGTATCCTCTAGATACAAAATCTTCATTTCTCGGTCCTGGGATCGTTTTCCTCGAATCCCAACTTCCAAGAGACCCCGCTCTGGTCCCGTGTTTCTTTACAGCCATTGTTTCCCTCCTTAAATCCGGGGTAATCGTTCCTGTCCCAGAACAGGAACGGTTCAACGGTTCACAGGCTTCTCTTAGAATCTTTTTGTATTGACAGAGGATGACAAGGTTCGTCCCAGTCCGGATCTCAAATTGCTGAACAGGAAGTTTCGTCGGAGACACTTCAGGATGATATTCCCTTGTTCAGTAATCGCTTCCATGGAGGCTCAGGAACTTCGGTTTCAGGCTCCCGAAAATCTATCCATCTTTCCCAACACTCTAGCCGTTGCGGGTGGCTCGTCAACAGGAAGAAGTTCAGTCTTGTTCAGTGCCTCGTATCTCCGGGCATGTTCTTCGACATTTGTCGGACCAGAGTCTTCCTTCCCGAAGACAGGATATCCCTTGTTATGTTTGCTAATGACAGGTGTTATGTAGGCAATCCAGAAACACAGTGTGCTTAGCGATCAGAGCGCACACAGTGATCTGACAAATACCCAAAAATACAAGAACGAGCTCTGAGACGTGGAAACTCTGTAGACTGCACACCTGATCCTATCCTAAACACAACTAAAAGCGGCTGTGGATTGCGCCTAACAACTACCTAGGCAACTCGGCACAGCCTAAGAAACTAGCTAGCCTGAAGATAGAAAAATAGGCCTGACTTGCCCCAGAGAAATTCCCCAAAGGAAAAGGCAGCCCCCCACATATAATGACTGTGAGTAAGATGAAAAGACAAAACGTAGGGATGAAATAGATTCAGCAAAGTGGGGCCCGATATTCTAGGACAGAGCGAGGACAGTAAAGCGAACTTTG
This sequence comes from Ranitomeya imitator, assembly GCF_032444005.1. Lineage (NCBI taxonomy): Eukaryota > Metazoa > Chordata > Amphibia > Anura > Dendrobatidae > Ranitomeya > Ranitomeya imitator. The sequence goes on along the minus strand of NC_091286.1, from coordinate 321,419,990 downwards.
CAGTCTACAAAAAACCCTAAAGCAAAACCACGCAAAGGGGGCAAAAAAAAACCACCGTGCCGAACTAACGGCACGGCGGTACACCCTTTGCGTCTCAGAGCTTCCAGCAAAACAAAAGACAAGCTGGACAGAAAAAAAGCAACAAAAAAGCAAAAGGCACTTAGCTATACAGAGCAGCAGGTCACAGGAACAATCAGGAGAAGCTCAGATCCAACACTGAAACATTGACAAGGAGCAAGGATAGCAGCATCAGGCGGAGTTAAGTAATGAAGCAGTTAACGAGCTCACCAGAACACCTGAGGGAGGAAGCTCAGAAGCTGCAGTACCACTTGTGACCACAGGAGTGAATTCAGCCACAGAATTCACAACAGTACTCCCCCCTTGAGGAGGGGTCACCGAACCCTCACCAGAGCCCCCAGGCCGACCAGGATGAGCCGCATGAAAGGCACGAACAAGATCGGAAGCATGAACATCAGAGGCAAAAACCCAGGAATTATCTTCCTGAGCATAACCCTTCCATTTAACCAGATACTGGAGTTTCCGTCTAGAAACACGAGAATCCAAAATCTTCTCCACAATATACTCCAATTCCCCCTCCACCAAAACCGGGGCAGGAGGCTCAACAGATGGAACCATAGGTGCCACGTATCTCCGCAACAACGACCTATGGAATACATTATGTATGGAAAAGGAGTCTGGGAGGGTCAAACGAAAAGACACAGGATTGAGAACCTCAGAAATCCTATACGGACCAATAAAACGAGGTTTAAATTTAGGAGAGGAAACCTTCATAGGAATATGACGAGAAGATAACCAAACCAGATCCCCAACACGAAGTCGGGGACCCACACGGCGTCTGCGATTAGCGAAAAGTTGAGCTTTCTCCTGGGACAAGATCAAATTGTCCACTACCTGAGTCCAGATCTGCTGCAACCTATCCACCACAGAATCCACACCAGGACAGTCCGAAGACTCAACCTGTCCTGAAGAGAAACGAGGATGGAACCCAGAATTGCAAAAAAATGGAGAAACCAAGGTAGCCGAGCTGGCCCGATTATTAAGGGCGAACTCAGCCAACGGCAAAAAGGACACCCAATCATCCTGGTCTGCAGAAACAAAACATCTCAGATATGTTTCCAAGGTCTGATTGGTTCGTTCGGTCTGGCCATTAGTCTGAGGATGGAAAGCCGAGGAAAAGGATAGGTCAATGCCCATCCTACCACAAAAGGCTCGCCAAAACCTTGAAACAAACTGGGAACCTCTGTCAGAAACAATATTCTCAGGAATGCCATGCAACCGAACCACATGCTGAAAGAACAAAGGTACCAAATCAGAGGAGGAAGGCAATTTAGCCAAGGGCACCAGATGGACCATTTTAGAAAAGCGATCACAGACCACCCAAATGACTGACATCTTTTGAGAAACGGGAAGGTCAGAAATGAAATCCATCGAAATATGTGTCCAAGGCCTCTTTGGGACCGGCAAGGGCAAAAGCAACCCACTGGCACGAGAACAGCAGGGCTTAGCCCTAGCACAAATCCCACAGGACTGCACAAAAGTACGTACATCCCGTGACAGAGATGGCCACCAGAAGGATCTAGCCACTAACTCTCTGGTACCAAAGATTCCAGGATGACCAGCCAACACCGAACAATGAAGTTCAGAGATAAGTTTATTAGTCCACCTATCAGGGACGAACAGTTTCTCTGCTGGACAACGATCAGGTTTATTCGCCTGAAATTTTTGCAGCACCCGCCGCAAATCAGGGGAGATGGCAGACACAATGACTCCTTCCTTGAGGATACCCGCTGGCTCAGATAAACCCGGAGAGTCGGGCACAAAACTCCTAGACAGAGCATCCGCCTTCACATTTTTAGAGCCCGGAAGGTACGAAATCACAAAGTCGAAGCGGGCAAAAAATAACGACCAACGGGCCTGTCTAGGATTCAAGCGCTTGGCAGACTCGAGATAAGTCAAGTTCTTATGATCAGTCAATACCACCACGCGATGCTTAGCTCCTTCAAGCCAATGACGCCACTCCTCGAATGCCCACTTCATGGCCAGCAACTCTCGATTGCCCACATCATAATTACGCTCAGCGGGCGAAAACTTCCTGGAAAAGAAAGCACATGGTTTCATCACTGAGCAATCAGAACCTCTCTGTGACAAAACCGCCCCTGCTCCAATCTCAGAAGCATCAACCTCGACCTGGAACGGAAGAGAAACATCTGGCTGACACAACACAGGGGCAGAACAAAAACGACGCTTCAACTCCTGAAAAGCTTCCACAGCAGCAGAAGACCAATTAACCAAATCAGCACCCTTCTTGGTCAAATCGGTCAATGGTTTGGCAATGCTAGAAAAATTACAGATGAAGCGACGATAAAAATTAGCAAAGCCCAGGAACTTTTGCAGACTTTTCAGAGATGTCGGCTGAATCCAATCCTGGATGGCTTGGACCTTAACTGGATCCATCTCGATAGTAGAAGGGGTAAAGATGAACCCTAAAAATGAAACTTTCTGCACACCGAAGAGACACTTTGATCCCTTCACAAACAAAGAGTTAGCACGCAGGACCTGAAAAACCATTCTGACCTGCTTCACATGAGACTCCCAATCATCTGAGAAGATCAAAATGTCATCCAAGTAAACAATCAGGAATTTATCCAGATACTCACGGAAGATGTCATGCATAAAAGACTGAAACACAGATGGAGCATTGGCAAGTCCGAACGGCATCACTAGATACTCAAAATGACCCTCGGGCGTATTGAATGCAGTTTTCCATTCATCTCCTTGCCTGATTCTCACCAGATTATACGCACCACGAAGATCTATCTTAGTGAACCAACTAGCCCCCTTAATCCGAGCAAACAAGTCAGATAACAATGGCAAGGGATACTGAAATTTAACAGTGATCTTATTAAGAAGGCGGTAATCAATACACGGTCTCAGCGAACCATCCTTCTTGGCTACAAAGAAGAACCCTGCTCCCAGTGGTGATGACGATGGGCGAATATGTCCCTTCTCCAGGGATTCCTTCACATAATTGCGCATAGCGGCGTGTTCGGGCACGGATAAATTAAATAATCGACCTTTAGGGAATTTACTACCAGGAATCAAATTGATAGCACAATCACAATCCCTATGCGGAGGTAGAGCATCGGACTTGGGCTCTTCAAATACATCCTGATAATCAGACAAGAACTCTGGGACCTCAGAAGGGGTGGATGACGAAATCGACAAAAATGGAACATCACCATGTACCCCCTGACAACCCCAGCTGGATACCGACATGGAATTCCAATCCAATACTGGATTATGGGTTTGTAGCCATGGCAACCCCAACACGACCACATCATGCAGATTATGCAACACCAGAAAGCGAATAACTTCCTGATGTGCAGGAGCCATGCACATGGTCAGCTGGGCCCAGTATTGAGGTTTATTCTTGGCCAAAGGTGTAGCATCAATTCCTCTCAATGGAATAGGACACCGCAAAGGCTCCAAGAAAAACCCACAACGTTTAGCATAATCCAAATCCATCAGATTCAGGGCAGCGCCCGAATCCACAAACGCCATGACAGAAAACGACGACAAAGAGCATATCAAGGTAATGGACAGAAGGAATTTGGACTGTACATTTATAACGAGATTATCCATTGAAGAGCACAGACCCTGAATATCCATGTCCACACCTGTGTCCAGAATCACCCAAATGTCTAGGGGAAAAAAAAAAGTGAACACAGAGCAGAAAAAAAAAAAAAAAAAAAATGATGTCAGAACTTTTTCTTTCCCTCTATTGAGAATCATTAGTTTGGCTCCTTGTACTGTTATGTTTGCTAATGACAGGTGTTATGTAGGCAATCCAGAAACACAGTGTGCTTAGCGATCAGAGCGCACACAGTGATCTGACAAATACCCAAAAATACAAGAACGAGCTCTGAGACGTGGAAACTCTGTAGACTGCACACCTGATCCTATCCTAAACACAACTAAAAGCGGCTGTGGATTGCGCCTAACAACTACCTAGGCAACTCGGCACAGCCTAAGAAACTAGCTAGCCTGAAGATAGAAAAATAGGCCTGACTTGCCCCAGAGAAATTTCCCAAAGGAAAAGGCAGCCCCCCACATATAATGACTGTGAGTAAGATGAAAAGACAAAACGTAGGGATGAAATAGATTCAGCAAAGTGGGGCCCGATATTCTAGGACAGAGCGAGGACAGTAAAGCGAACTTTGCAGTCTACAAAAAACCCTAAAGCAAAACCACGCAAAGGGGGCAAAAAAAACCCACCGTGCTGAACTAACGGCACGGCGGTACACCCTTTGCGTCTCAGAGCTTCCAGCAAAACAAAAGACAAGCTGGACAGAAAAAAAGCAACAAAAAAGCAAAAGGCACTTAGCTATACAGAGCAGCAGGTCACAGGAACAATCAGGAGAAGCTCAGATCCAACACTGAAACATTGACAAGGAGCAAGGATAGCAGCATCAGGCGGAGTTAAGTAATGAAGCAGTTAACGAGCTCACCAGAACACCTGAGGGAGGAAGCTCAGAAGCTGCAGTACCACTTGTGACCACAGGAGTGAATTCAGCCACAGAATTCACAACAATCCCTCCTTTGTCAGGAAGTTCGCTTGCTCCAGGGTTTTCGGCTCCCCTCCTTTCCGATGGGCCTTAAAGGTCCTAAAGAGGTTGGTTGCAACATCGGAAGCAATTTTCCCTTTGCCCATTTCATTCAAGACTTCTTCAGCAGGCTATTCTATCACAGGGGGACAGGTCTCTCGTCTCCTGCATCGTCCGATCCGGCTTTCTCCCGGGTCAAATGGTTCCTCGACTGGTGGCCGAGGTCGCTTCTCTTATCCCGGAGTAGATCCTTCACAGCATATCCTTCCTTCCAGTTCCCTGGCAGGTGGTGACGACGGACGCCAGCCCGCTCGGCGGAGACGCGGGACTTTGTCACCTGTTCTTTTCAGGGTTGTTTGGTCGGCGCAGGAGTCCTCTTTGCCGTTCAATGTCCTCGAGTTCCGGATCTTCTTTCTGTCTTTCCTTCACTGGGCAAGGATTCTCAGCAGCCTGCCAATTCGAATCCAGACAGATAATGACACAGCTGTGGCATATGTCTACCACCAGGGGTGGACTCGGCGTTCTCTGGCATTGGCCGAGATTCCAGGATCCTCCTTTAGACAGAGGCAACGGTCCTGGTGAGCTCTGCAGTGCATGTCCCCGGCGTGGACATTTAGGCCGCCGACTTCCTTGGCCGCGAGGGCCTCGCGGCAGGGAAATAGTACTTCAGCAGGTTTCCTATCAGATTGTTCTTCGATGGGGGACTCCAGAGGTGGACCTCATGGCATCCCGATTGAACAGGAAGGTCCCTCGGGTCGGCCCAAGGTTCCGTGACCCTCTCACAGTGGTGTTGACACACTGGCCATTCCTTGGTCGCAGTTCGTGCTCCCCTATCATTTCCCTCCCCTTCCCTTGCTTTCCAAGCTTTCGAAAAAGATCAAGGCGGGATGGGTGCCGGTCATTCTGATCGTCCCGGATTGGCCCAGGAGGTCTTGGTTTGCAGACATCGTCAATCTCCTCGCGGACTCCCCTGGTGCCTTCCAAACAGACCCGAGCTGCTGTCTCAGGGTCCGATTTGCCACCCGAATTATCGGTCGCTCTGTTTAACGGCGTGGCTGTGGACTCCACAGTTCTAAGAGCGTCCGGCCTTTCGGCCCGGATGAGTCACACTATAATCCAGGCTAGGAAGCCTTCGTCTTCCTCAAGGATCTTCTATCGTACCTGGAAGGCTTACTTTCGTTGATGCGAGTCCAACCGCTTTTCACCTATGTCCTTTTCCCTGCCTTCCATTTGGGTTTCCTTCAGGCAGGACTGGATTCGGGCTTCGCTCTCAGTTCCCTAAAGTGCCAGGTTCCTGCGCTCTTCTTCCCTTTAAGAAGACGTTTTCTTCTTAGCCACAGGTTAAGACTTTCCTTCAAAGAGTAGCCCACGCTGTCCCTCCGTACAGGGCCTCTGTGGATTCATGGGATTTAAAGGATGTGCTGGTTGTTCTAGGGGTTCCCCCCTTTGAGCCTCTCAGGGAGTTTTTCTCTGTCAGCACTATCTCGGAAGGTGGCTTATCTCAGGTCCATCTCTTCAATCCGCAGCGTTTTTGAGTCGGCGGCCATTTCTTGCTGACCTCCTTTCTTGATTTCCACCAGGACAAGGTGGCCCCAGGTCTCCCCCTTCCTTCCTTCCTTTCACGAGGTGGTTTTCATCTTTCCACCTCAACGAGGACATCGTTCTACCTTCCTTTTGTCCAGCTCCGACTCATCCTCTGGAGCGATCGTTGTACAGGCTGGACCTCGTCAGGGCAGTGAGGATCTCCCTGGCTAGCACGGCCGCTTTCCGAAAGATGGATTCTCTTTTCGCCATCCCTGATGGCGTGCGTAGAGGCCTGCCGGCTCCCATGGCGACTATTGCTCGCTCGATTAGAACGGCAATTTTGGAAGCTTAACGGGTCAAGAACAGAGTGCCCCCTCCTGAGATAAAGGCTCACTCTACCCGGGCAGTCGGCGCATCCAGTGTGGTACGTCACAGGGCTTTCGCCGACGGCTTTGCAAAGCGGCAACGTGGTCTTCCATCCACACGTTTCACCGAACTACAAGGTCCATACCTATGCTTCGGCTGACTCCAGCCTGGGCAGAAGGATCCTGCAGGCGGCAGTGGTGAGTCCTCGGACTTGATGGAAGTATGTTTTTCCCACCCCAGGGACTGCTTTGGGACGTCCCATGGTTCCTGTGTCCCCCAATGAAAGGCGATAGAGAAAACAGGATTTTTGGTTGCTTACCGTAAAATCTGTTTCTCGGAGCCTTCATTGGGGGACACAGCACCCTCCCAAGTTGAACAGCTCTGTTTACTGTATACGTTTGAGTTCTTTGAACACTCTTTGAGTGTTTGAAACTGTTAATTTGTGGAGCGCCGTGGAATTTGTTGGCGCTATATAAATAAAGTTTATTATTATTATTATATTATTATTCTTTCTCTTTTACACGTTGCTTCTCCTACTGCTTTCTCACTAACTGAATATCCTACTTCCTGTCGATGGGGTGTACACTGCAGAGGAGGAGCTAACTTTTTTATTTGCATAGTGTCAGCCTCCTAGTGGCAGCAGCATACACCCATGGTTCCTGTGTCCCCCAATGAAGGCTCCGAGAAACAGATTTTACGGTAAGCGACCAAAAATCCTGTTATTGTGTCTTGCACATCCAAGAGTAAGGGGTGTGCTAGAGAGTCTCCTGTCAGACTCAAATATCCTGAGTGGCCTGCAAGCAACAACAAGCATTATGCTGCTGAAGCGTGGGAGATGATGCCTCCCAAAGTGAACATTTATCATTTTATTCAATTTATTGGCAAATTCAAATATGTGATAATATTTACACACATGAAAAGTATTGTGCTATTGTACAAGAGCCAGAAAATTATAGCAGACATTAGCACACACTTACTGAAAGTGAGCCATAATACATGAAAGTAGGCCATAATCAAGATGGTATTTTGGCATAATTACTACACATTGAACCTGTAAAAAATGGAGAATTGCATGTGACAGCTTTATCACACCTTGTGTAATATCTGCCATCTGCTGTAACATCCTTGCTTTAGCTGGCACCAGTATTCTCATTGCTATGATATGATCGGCTCATGGAGGCTTGGATGAAGGTTCTTATCACGGCTGGGGGTCATGTTTCTTTGTGACTCACTTCTGATGCTAAAACAAGCCTGGAGCCAAATATTACGTTGCTATGTAACAACTATTTATTTTGCACACAAATTAAGATAGAGGCTGCCTCCTGCCGTTATGCGGATAAGGAGCGATACTGATGTCAAATGGGACTTTGTTTGCATTAATGTGTTTTTTCTCACATTCTCATCCATTTTCCTCCTGCACAGGTCAAGGAGGCGGCCAGTACATCTCATTTGAGGACTGTCAGTGGCACAGTGATTGCTTCGCCTGTTCAAAGTGCAACCTTTCCCTTATTGGCCAAAAATTCCTGTCACAGCAAAGCCAAGTATTCTGCACCGAGTGTGGTCAGGACATGTAGATAGATGTATCTGACAGCGACAATTAGTAGGGCATTTTTTTTTTACCTTCGATAAAGCCAACAGTAATCCTGTGCACTGAATGCTTAATGTGTGTAATGTGAACCTCGACCTGTAGGCAACATATGGAAATTGCATAAAGAACTCAAAATAATGCACTTATTATCAATATGTATTGCATAACATTTGTTTGTTTTTGCTGCAAGATCCTGTAGGTCATGATTATCACTGAAGTAAAGAATGAAAAGATCTAATTTGGCATTAGTTTGGCAAGAGTAGCAAAACTTCATTTTGTTCTCTACATGTGCCCAGCGTAGGCCACGCACCAGCCTCTGTACTTGAGTCTGACATGGCCAATTTAACTCTCTGTCCTGGTGGTCAATGTAAAGTATGTGCTTTGTAGCTGAACATTCATATAGAAAGTCAGGTTTAGACATTTTTGCTTTGCAAATACTGGTAAAAGCTACACCAATCAGCCATAACATTAAAACCACCTGTCTAACCCTATATACAGTAAAACAAACAAACAAAATGTAAGTAACCTATTTAATACATAGTGTAAAAAGCTCATCGTGGGAATGTAGCCGTAGTCCTATAAGGAGCAAGGTCAATGCTTCATGAATCGGACATGTTTTTGGGTTTGTGTTGGATTGCAGGATGCATCATGCTGAAAGTTGTTAATGAAATTTTAGCTTATTGTTGCCATAAGGGAGTGTACTAGGTAAGGCCGGTTTCACACGTCAGTGGCTCCGGTACGTGAGGTGACAGTTTCCTCACGTACCGGAGAAACTGACTCATGTAGACACATTGAAATCAATGTGTCTCTGCACATGTCAGCGTTTTTTCACGGACCGTACAGTAAGCGCTGTCCCCCCCACGTGGTGCTGAAGCCGCCATTCATATCTTCTCTCCAGCAGCGTTGCTGGCTAGAAGATATGAAAAATCCTTTTTTTTTTTCTCCGTGTTTAACCCCTTCCCGACCCATGACGCCACGTAGGCGTCATGAAAGTCGGTGCCAATCCGACCCATGACGCCTATGTGGCGTCATGGAAAGATCGCGTCCCTGCAGGCTGGGTGAAAGGGTTAACTCCCATTTCACCCGATCTGCAGGGACAGGGGGAGTGGTAGTTTAGCCCAGGGGGGGGTGGCTTCACCCCCTCGTGGCTACGATCGCTCTGATTGGCTGTTGAAAGTGAAACTGCCAATCAGAGCGATTTGTAATATTTCACCCATTATAACGGGTGAAATATTACAATCCAGCCATGGCCGATGCTGCAATATCATCGGCCATGGCTGGAAATACTAGTGTGCCCCCACCCCACCCCACCGATCGCCCCCCCAGCCCCCCGATCTGGCCGGTACACTGCTCCGGCTCCCCTCCATCCAGTGCTCCGCTCCCCCCCGTGCTCTTGTCCGCTCCCCCCGTGCTCCAATCACCCCCCCGTGCTCCAATCACCCCCCCTGCACTCCGATCCACCCCCCTGTGCTCCGTTCCACCCCCCCGTGCTCCGTTCCAGCCCCCCCGTGCTCCGTTCCATGCCCCCCGTGCTCCATTCCAGCCCCCCCGTGCTCCGTTCCACCCCCCCCGTGCTCCGTTCCACCCCACCGTGCTCCATTCCAGCCCCCCCGTGCTCCGTTCCAGCCCCCCCGTGCTCCGTTCCAGCCCCCCGTGCTCCGTTCCACGTCTGCCGCGCTCCGATTCCCCCCCCCCCGTGCTCCGATCCCCCCCCGTGGTCCCCCCCACCCCATCATACTTACCGATCCTGCCGGGGTCCCGTCAGTCTTCTCCTTGGGCGCCGCCATCTTCCAAAATGGCGGGCGCATGCGCAGTACGCCCGCCGAATCTGCCGGCCGGCAGATTCGTTCCAAAGTGCATTTTGATCACTGAGATAGATTATATCTCAGTGATCAAAATAAAAAAAATAATAAATGACCCCCCCCCCCCCTTTGTCACCCCCATAGGTAGGGACAATAAAAAAATAAAGAAAATTTTTTTTTTCAACTAATGTTAGAATAGGGTTAGGGTTAGGGGTAGGGTTAGGGTTAGGGGTAGGGTTAGGGGTAGGGTTAGGGGTAGGGTTAGGGGTAGGGTTAGGGTTAGGGGTAGGATTAGAGGTAGGGTTAGGGTTAGGGGTAGGGTTAGGGGTAGGGTTAGGGGTAGGGTTAGGGTTAGGGCTAGGGGTAGGGTTAGGGTTAGGGCTAGGGGTAGGGTTAGGGCTAGGGTTAGGGTTTCGGTATGTGCACACGTATTCTGGTCCTCTGCGGATTTTTCCGCTGCGGATTTGATAAATCCGCAGTGCTAAACCGCTGCGGATTTATGGCAGATTTACCGCGTTTTTTCTGCACATTTCACTGCGGTTTTACAATTGCGATTTTCTATTGGAGCAGTTGTAAAACCGTTTCGGAATCCGCACAAAGAAGTGACATGCTGCGGAATGTAAAACCGCTGCGTTTCCGTGCAGTTTTTCCGCAGCATGGGCACAGCGATTTTTGTTTCCCGTAGGTTTACATTGAACTGTAAGCTCATGGGAAACTGCTGCTTTTCCGCAGCATGTGCACATACCTTTAGAATTAGGCCATGTGCACACGGTGCGGATTTGGCTGCGGATTGGCCGCTGCGGATTCGCAGCAGTGTTCCATCAGGTGTACAGTACCATGTAAACATATGGAAAACCAAATCCGCTGTGCCCATGGTGCGGAAAATACCGTGCGGAAACGCTGCGTTGTATTTTCCGCAGCATGTCAATTCTTTGTGCGGATTCCGCGGCGTTTTACACCTGTTCCTCAATAGGAATCCGCAGGTGAAATCCGCACAAAAAACACTGGAAATCCGCGGAAAATCCCCAGGTAAAACGCAGTGCCTTTTACCCGCGGATTTTTCAAAAATGGTGGGGAAATATCTCACACGAATCCGCAACATGGGCACATAGCCTTAGGGTTAGGGTTGGAATTAGGGTTGTGATTAGGGTTGTGATTAGGGTTATGGCTACAGTTGGGATTAGGGTTAGGGGTGTGGGGGGGGGGTTAGTGTTGGAGGTAGAATTGAGGGGTTACCACTGTTTAGGCACATCAGGGGTCTCCAAACGCAACATGGCGCCACCATTGATTCCAGCCAATCTCGTATTCAAAAAGTCAAATGGTGCTCCCTCACTTCCGAGCCCTGACGTGTGCTCAAACAGTGGTTTACCCCCACATATGGGGTACCAGCATACTCAGGATAAACTGCGCAACAATTACTGGGGTCCAATTTCTCCTGTTACCCTTGTGAATCTAAAAAAATGCTTGCTAAAACAAAATTTTTGAGGAAAGAAAAATGATTTTTTATTTTCACGGCTCTGCGTTGTAAACGTCTGTGAAGCACTTGGGGGTTCAAAGTGCTCACCACATATCTAGATAAGTTCCTTGGGGGGTCTAGTTTCTAAAATGGGGTCACTTGTGGGGGGTTTCTACTGTTTAGGCACACCAGGGGCTCTGCAAACGCAATGTGACGCCCGCAGACCATTCCATCAAAGTCTGCATTTCAAAAGTCACTACTTCCCTTCTGAGCCCCGACGTGTGCCCAAACAGTGGTTTACCCCCACACATGGGGTATCAGCGTACTCAGGAGAAACTGGACAACAACCTTTGGGGTCCAATTTCTCCTGTAACCCTTGGGAAAATAAAAAATTCTGGGCTAAATAATTATTTTTGAGGAAAGAAAACGTATTTATTATTTTCACAGCTTTGCATTATAAACTTCTATGAAGCACTTGGGGGTTCAAAGTGCTCAACACACATCTAGATAAGTTCCTTTCGGGGTCTAGTTTCCAAAATGGGGTCACTTGTGGGGGGTTTCTACTGTTTAGGCACATCAGGGGCTCTGCAAACGCAACGTGACGCCCGCAGAGCATTCCATCAAAGTCTGCATTTCAAAACGTCACTACTTCAATTCCGAGCCCCGGCATGTGCCCAAACAGTAGTTTACCCCCACATATGGGGTATCACCGTACTCAGGAGAAACTGGACAACAAACATTGGGGTCAAATTTCTCCTGTTACCCTTGGGAAAATTAAAAAATTCTGGGCTAAATAATTATTTTTGAGGAAAGAAAACGTATTTATTATTTTCACGGCTCTGCATTATAAACTTCTATGAAGCACTTGGGGGTTCAAAGTGCTCACCACACATCTAGATAAATTCCTTTCGGGGTCTAGTTTCCAAAATGGGGTCACTTGTGGGGGGTTTCTTTTGTTTAGGCACATCAGGGGCTCTGCAAACGCAACGTGACGCCCGCAGAGCATTCCATCAAAGTCTGCATTTCAAAACGTCACTACTTCAATTCCGAGCCCCGGCATGTGCCCAAACAGTAGTTTACCCCCACATATGGGGTATCACCGTACTCAAGAGAAACTGGACAACAAGTATTGGGGTCAAATTTCTCCTGTTACCCTTGGGAAAATTAAAAAATTCTGGGCTAAATAATTATTTTTGAGGAAAGAAAACGTATTTATTATTTTCACGGCTCTGCATTATAAACTTCTGTGAAGCACTTGGGGGTTCAAAGTGCTCACCACACATCTAGATAAGTTCCTTTCGGGGTCTAGTTTCCAAAATGGGGTCACTTGTGGGGGGTTTCTACTGTTTAGGCACATCAGGGGCTCTGCAAACGCAACGTGACGCCTGCAGAGCATTCCATCAAAGTCTGCATTTCAAAACGTCACTACTTCACTTCCGAGCCCCGGCATGTGCCCAAACACTGATTTACCCCCACATATGGGGTATCAGCATACTCAGGAGAAACTGGACAACAACTTTTGGGGTCAAATTTCTCCTGTTACCCTTGGGAAAATAAAAAATTGCAGGCTAAAAGATCATTTTTGAGAAAATAATTTTTTTTTTTTATTTTCATGGCTCTGCGTTATAAACTTCTGTGAAGCACTTGGGGGTTCAAAGTCCTCACCACACATCTAGATTAGTTCCTTTGGGGGTCTAGTTTCCAAAATGGGGTCATTTCTGGGGGATCTCCAATGTTTAGGCACACAGGGGCTCTCCAAACGTGACATGGTGTCCGCTAATGATTGGAGCTAATTTTCCATTTAAAAAGCCAAATGGCGTGCCATCCCTTCCGAGCCCTGCCGTGTGCCCAAACAGTGGTTTACACCCACATATGGGGTATCAGCCTACTCAGGTCAAACTGGACAACAATATTTGGGGTCCAATTTCTCCTATTATCCTTGGCAAAATAGGAAATTCCAGGCTAAAAAATCATTTTTGAGGAAAGAAAAATTATTTTTTATTTTCATGGCTCTGCATTATAAACTTCTGTGAAGCACCTGGGGGTTTAAAGTGCTCAATATGCATTTAGATAAGTTCCTTGGGGGGTCTAGTTTCCAAAATGGGGTCACTTGTGGGGGAGCTCCAATGTTTAGGCACACAGGGGCTCTCCAAACGCGACATGGTGTCCGCTAACAATTGGACCTAATTTTCCATTCAAAAAGTCAAATGGCGCGCCTTCCCTTCCGAGCCCTGCCGAGTGCCCAAACAGTGGTTTACCCCCACATATGAGGTATCGGCGTACTCGGGAGAAATTGCCCAACAAATTTTATGATCCATTTTATCCTACTGCCCATGTGAAAATGAAAAAATTGAGGCGAAAAGAATTTTTTTGTGAAAAAAAAGTACTTTTTCATTTTTACAGATCAATTTGTGAAGCACCTGAGGGTTTAAAGTGCTCACTAGGCATCTAAATAAGTTCCTTGGGGGGTCTAGTTTCCAAAATGGGGTCACTTGTGGGGGAGCGCCAATGTTTAGGCACACAGGAGCTATCCAAACGCGACATGGTGTCCGCTAACGATGGAAATAATTTTTCATTCAAAAAGTCAAATGGCGCTCCTTCCCTTCCGAGCCTTACCATGTGCCCAAACAGTGGTTTACCCCCACATGTGAGGTATTGGTGTACTCAGGAGAAATTGCCCAACACATTTTAGGATCCATTTTATCCTGTTGCCCATGTGAAAATGAAAAAATTGAGGCGAAAAGAATTTCTTTGTGAAAAAAAAGTACTTTTTCATTTTTACGGATCAATTTGTGAAGCACCTGGGGGTTCAAAGTGCTCACTATGCATCTAGATAAGTTCCTTGGGGCGTCTTGTTTCCAAAATGGGGTCACTTGTGGGGAAGCTCCAATTTTTAGGCACACGGGGGCTCTCCAAACGTGACATGGTGTCCGCTAAAGAGTGGAGCCAATTTTTGATTCAAAAAGTCAAATGGCGCTCCTTCCCTTCCAAGCCCTGCCGTGTGCCCAAACAGTCTTTTACCCCCACATATGAGGTATCAGCGTACTCAGGACAAATTGGACAACAACTTTCGTGGTTCAGTTTCTCCTTTTACCATTGGGAAAATAAAAAAATTGTTGCTAAAAGATAATTTTTGTGACTAAAAAGTTAAATGTTCATTTTTTCCTTCCATGTTGCTTCTGCTGCTGTGAAGCACCTGAAGGGTTAATAAACTTCTTGAATGTGGTTTTGAGTACTTTGAGGGGTGCAGTTTTTAGAATGGTGTCACTTTTGGGTATTTTCAGCCATATGGACCCCTCAAACTGACTTCAAATGTGAGGTGGTCCCTAAAAAAAATGGTTTTGTAAATTTCGTTGTAAAAATGAGAAATCGCTGGTCAAATTTTAACCCTTATAACTTCCTAACAAAAAAAAATTTTGTTTCCAAAATTGTGCTGATGTAAAGTAAACATGTGGGAAATGTTATTTATTAACTATTTTGTGTCACATATCTCTCTGGTTTAACAGAATAAAAATTCAAAATGTGAAAATTGCGAAATTTTCAAAATTTTCGCCAAATTTCCGTTTTTATCACAAATAAACGCATAATTTATTGACCTAAATTTACCACTAACATGAAGCCCAATATGTCACGAAAAAATAATCTCAGAACCGCTAGGATCCGTTGAAGCGTTCCTGAGTTATTACCTCATAAAGGGACACTGGTCAGAATTGCAAAAAACGGCAAGGTCTTTAAGGTCAAAATAGGCTGGGTCATGAAGGGGTTAAAATAAAGATCCCTGTACCGGAATTATCTGGACGTGTGAGACTGGCCTAAAAATGTATATAGTAAGTGTCTAGGTAAATTCCCCATGAGTGCCAACAGCAAAGGTTTTCCTGCAAAAGATTGTATACAACATGACACTGCCTCTGCCAGTCCCTTCAAAATCTGTGTCAAAATGAAGCTAGAAAAATTGATTTGATTTAGATTTCTCTTTTCTTCATCCACGCTGAATTTGTGGTAGATATTTATGATAATGTAGGCAAAGTGCCACATGCAGAAATATTATGCACCGCTTTAAACATCAACAATTAAATACTGAAACCATATAACACAAATCTATTTGCAGCAAAAATCTGAATCAGTAGTAAAACTAATCAAGATTGTTGTATGGATAGGTGGTACAAAGGCCGTCCTTCCTCAAAAAGTGGGTGGGCAAACAAAAACACAGAAATTGTGATAAACTCCAAGCAGGGCCGGTTTTAGACAAAGTGGGGCCCTAGGCAAAAATTTAAAGTGGGGGCCCTAAATGATAACATTGCACTGTGGCCCCCATATTTATATCGGCCAATGGATCTGCCACTATTAGCTGTATGCAGGGTCACTGCTGGCACTTTGAAAAGCAGCTTTTCGCCATGTTCATAGGCAGAATTTTTGCAGCTTTTTCTTCTGCAAATAATAAGTTTACAGCAGTTTACAACACAAAGAAAAACTGAGATTTTCAGAAATCTCCTGCACACCCTTTTATTTTCCGTTGACTGAATTTCACAACTGTGTCTGTCCAGACCCCAGCATGTCAATTTATCTTGCGCAGACGCGAGTCTCCGCAAGAGAAATCTCACCCCTGCAATGTATAGGACACCGGGATTCCACACAGTTCAATGAACACACGCGGAATCACCTGTGTTCAAAAGATGGCAGCACTTTGGATGCAGCACATGTCCGCTGCATCCAAAGGGCTGCCATTTCCGGATCCTCTGCAAATACCCTAAAAAATGGGTGTTTTGAAAGCAGTGTTTTTACTGCCAAGAGAGCAGGCTTTGGCTGCAAAAAAAAAAATGCACCAAAAACGCTGATTCCTATGCACACCTGTACTATATATGTGTATGGTTTATCCTTATTATTTCACATGGGAATTCATTTATTTCTATATAATAAATGCCCTGATTCAGCAGACAATATTCCTGTCTTGTGTCATCCAGACAGTAGTGACAGGACTTCGCCCTATCAGATTACAAGCAATGATTAAATATACCTTCACACATAACGATATTGTTAACGATATCGTTGCTATTTGTGACGTAGCAACGATATCGTTAATGAAATCGTTATGTGTGACAGCGACCAACGATCAGGCCCCTGCTGGGAGATCGTTGGTCGCTGAATAAAGTCCAGAACTTTATTTCGTCGCTGGACTCCCTGGAGACATCGCTGGATCGGCGTGTGTGACACCGATCCAGCGATGTCTTCACTGGTAACCAGGGTAAACATCGGGTAACTAAGCGCAGGGCCGCGCTTAGTAACCCGATGTTTACCCTGGTTACCATGCTAAAAGTAAAAAAAAAACAAACACTAGATACTTACCTAACGCTGTCTGTCCTCCAGCGCTGTGCTCTGCTCTCCTCCTGTACTGGCTGTGAGCCGGAAAGCAGAGCGGTGACGTCACCGCTGTGCTTTCCGGCTCCCAGCCAGTACAGGAGGAGAGCAGAGAAGCAGAGCGCAGCGCTGGAGGACAGACAGCGTTAGGTAAGTATCTAGTGTTTTTTTTTTTTTACTTTTAGGATGGTAACCAGGGTAAACATCGGGTTACTAAGCGCGGCCCTGCGCTTAGTTACCCGATGTTTACCCTGGTTACCGGCATCGTTGGTCGCTGGAGAGCGGTCTGTGTGACAGCTCTCCAGCGACCAAACAGCGACGCTGCAGCGATCCGGATCGTTGTCGGTATCGCTGCAGCTTCGCTTAATGTGAAGGGGCCTTTAGTGACTGGTCAGAGCCCATGCTGATCCCTGCTGTATGTGACTGTGAAACCTGATCCTACAGCAATCAGCACAGATTATCTCAATGAGAATAACTGTTTAACTCCATATTAGCATGGGTTTATGAGAAATCGCTCCTGTCAAACCAATCTAATCAGTTTTTATGAAGAGGTAAGCTATAGGCTGGACCACGGTGAGTCATTGGACGTGGTATATCTCGATTTTTCCAAAGCGTTTGATACCGTGCCGCACAAGAGGTTGGTACACAAAATGAGAATGCTTGGTCTGGGGGAAAATGTGTGTAAATGGGTTAGTAACTGGCTTAGTGATAGAAAGCAGAGGGTGGTTATAAATGGTATAGTCTCTAACTGGGTCGCTGTGACCAGTGGGGTACCGCAGGGGTCGGTATTGGGACCTGTTCTCTTCAACATATTCATTAATGATCTGGTAGAAGGTTTACACAGTAAAATATCGATATTTGCAGATGATACAAAACTATGTAAAGCAGTTAATACAAGAGAAGATAGTATTCTGCTACAGATGGATCTGGATAAGTTGGAAACTTGGGCTGAAAGGTGGCAGATGAGGTTTAACAATGATAAATGTAACATAGTAACATAGTAACATAGTTAGTAAGGCCGAAAAAAGACATTTGTCCATCCAGTTCAGCCTATATTCCATCATAATAATTCCCCAGATCTACGTCCTTCTACAGAACCTAATTGTAAGGTTATACACATGGGAAGAAGGAATCAATATCACCATTACACACTGAACGGGAAACCACTGGGTAAATCTGACAGGGAGAAGGACTTGGGGATCCTAGTTAATGATAAACTTACCTGGAGCAGCCAGTGCCAGGCAGCAGCTGCCAAGGCAAACAGGATCATGGGGTGCATTAAAAGAGGTCTGGATACACATGATGAGAGCATTATACTGCCTCGGTACAAATCCCTAGTTAGACCGCACATGGAGTACTGTGTCCAGTTTTGGGCACCGGTGCTCAGGAAGGATATAATGGAACTAGAGAGAGTACAAAGGAGGGCAACAAAATTAATAAAGGGGATGGGAGAACTACAATACCCAGATAGATTAGCGAAATTAGGATTATTTAGTCTAGAAAAAAGACGACTGAGGGGCGATCTAATAACCATGTATAAGTATATAAGGGGACAATACAAAGATCTCGCTGAGGATCTGTTTATACCAAGGAAGGTGACGGGCACAAGGGGGCATTCTTTGCGTCTGGAGGAGAGAAGGTTTTTCCACCAACATAGAAGAGGATTCTTTACTGTTAGGGCGGTGAGAATCTGGAATTGCTTGCCTGAGGAGGTGGTGATGGCGAACTCAGTCGAGGGGTTCAAGAGAGGCCTGGATGTCTTCCTGGAGCAGAACAATATTGTATCATACAATTAGGTTCTGTAGAAGGACGTAGATCTGGGGATTTATTATGATGGAATATAGGCTGAACTGGATGGACAAATGTCTTTTTTCGGCCTTACTAACTATGTTACTATGTTACTATGTTACTATGAGCTCCAGGACCAAATGAGTAAATCACAGCACTGAGGGGGTCTCAAGGGGGGTTTGGGAGACACGTTCTGGGACTGCTGCTTCACTGCTGTACACCCTCTGGGCACTTCATACAGGGGTTGCAGAGGCAGGGGGCCCCCTTTCTAGGTGGGTGCCCCTGGCGACTTCCTGGTCTGCCTGTGCCAAACGCTGGCCCTGACTCCAAGAACTGATGAGGCAAGATTGGGATGCTATCATAGAGAATTTGGCCCAGAAGTAGAGATGCGCAGATTCGCTTCATGCAACCTTGGTCCACGGTTCTGGTTAGTGCTCTCTGGGCATGGACAGGAGCTGCACGAATTTCCTTATCAGGCATCCCTGGCTTTTTGATTTGCCAGGCTGGCGCCAGCACATGTACACCGCACACTGCACAAATGACTTCACACTAGGGCAGTGAATCTAACGACACTCCAAGAAACACAGAAGCTTAGGAAATGTCCATGACCTGAGAACTCTAACCTGGACTGTGGGCAAATCTCTCCCCAGAAGCTGTTATCCAGCATGCCAAAGCAATTTGCAAAAAAAGTCTTGAAAAAATGAGGGCGAACACTTAATATTGAATCTTTACATAGACTCGATGTATTAGGAAAACTCTAAAACCTTATGAAATGCTTATAATTGTACTTGGTAAATTAAACAAAAATTAATACGCCCAAACACAGAGCACCACCCGTCACGATATCAGGGATGAGTGAACATAGAGAAAAATATGCAAATTGCCTCTTCCGAGAAAAAGAGGACTTAAAGGGCCTTTGTCACCCCCCCCAGCCGTTATAAACTAAAAGAGCATTATGCACAGTGCGGGGCTGGGATTCCTGGGCAGATTCCTGCACAGACCGACGCTGAAAGGCGGGGAACCTGGGGGAGCGTCTGAGCGATCTGATGTCATCGGTCTCAGTTTTATTATTTTCATTAAAAAATGTGCTTTTTATTTATTTCTCTGGTGGTCATTGGTTCCTTGACACGTTATCAAACATTAAAGCAGCAAACTGTGAAAACCAAAATTTGTGATAGTCTCAATACTTTTGGCCAAAACTCTATAAGATAATAAATTACACACTTATATCTATCATCAATATTATGTATGGTTGTATCTGATCTATTTACTCCATCTATCATATCTATGTGTGTGCAGATATCTAAAATGACTATAGATTACTCTGACCTTGATGAAATGTTTTTGGTAGTTATATAAATGTATATAGTTATCTGCAAGTAATATAAAGCCATATAAAATATATTGCAGCAAGTATCTGTAATATTGTGTTATTTTACTATGTTACTACAGTGGTGCACAACATTTTGGGCCTGATGGGCCACAATAAAACGGTCCTACAGTAAAAAGCATCAGTTTACTACAGGAACAACATTTTCTGTCAGTCAAAACGAACAACATAGAGATATATAAACATATAGAAATATACCACACACAGAGTTGCTGTAATGAGATGACATGCCGCCTTCCTCCAAATCAAGCAAACACCAAGATAATAATATAGTGATTTAGCATTGTGTGTTCCTGCAAGGCCACAGACTAGCACAAATGTCTCCAAATAATCTCCTACCTAAACGTTATTATAAGTTTGTCTTCTGGCCCCTATCCTACAGTATATTCCAGAACCTAAGCAAATCCCAGCTATACATAAAGGCGAATAACAAACATAATTGTGACACCATGTTACTCTCTCAATTCTTTTTTTTTTTATTTCAAGAAAAAGTACAACACATCAGACAGGTATATTGTACGGACAGTTGTGCAATTATTGAGAAAATGAAATAACCGTATTGTATATTTTAATAAAGCATTGCACATATTGTAGTATATTCTTTCTTGCACAAGCAATAAGTTTACTAGAAAGAATATATTTGTTGGCTCCATTTTTTCAATTCATTGCATTTGTAACATGTTTTTATGGCAACAAATGAAGAAACCGGATACAAAAAGCTGCGTTTTCCAAAACACACAACAAATCACAACAATGGATAAAAAAAGACACCAAAATGTAGATTGGTTTGTAAGGTGTTTTTTCCATATACTTTCACCTGACTGTAATGTTTTTTGGCATAACAAAAAAAAACACATGAATAAAAATATCATAAAAAATACAGTTTATAAAACCACCATTAAGAGATATGTTTACTTCTCTTGGTTTCAGATGCCTGCTGTAATAAATTGGGCTGAGCCCACCATTGAAATGAAGGTTTGCTTTATTCCTTGCTGTACTGTATACCTGTGTATTGCTAGGACTATGTGCTTACATACATTGTCACCATCTGTACATTCTCTATTCTCTTCTAATAAATGATACAACATAGTAGTCTGCGTGGATTCCATTTATCCAGATACCTGCAACAGATAATATTAAGGCTGTCATAACCAGAGCCAATTGCAAAAAAAACTTTTCAATTATTTTGCAGCAGAAATGTCCTGTCTGTACATGACCGGCGTCTGTGCATAGTGCTCACTGTTCATCAAATGCACTAAGTCCGACTCTTCGTGTTGCCCTAAAAGGTTAGCATTAAAAAAAAGTCCAATCTGGGGGCTTCCCTTTGGGTTTACACATGGAAATGAAGTCAGGTAGCTTAATATTTGATTTTTTTTAGTAGTAATTGTATCGATTATGTTCAGTGTCTTCTTGTAATAATCTTTTTTTTTCTGCTCACCCATGTGATCACAAATGGAATAAGTTAGAATTATGTTTTTTTTCCCTTCCACGCAACAATACATTTTTATAATGTCATGGGGCTGGGAACTAAGAACTGAGAGGCATCAGCTCAAGCGATCACAGACCGGTCCTGATGGCGCTTCTGCTGCTTCAAATCAACTGAACAGTTCGTCCTCTTCCCAGCTGCTCTGCTGATGCGCGTGCCTGCCAAAGTCATCCTGATTGACATCCAGCCCCCCGGAGTTATGAAGTTATAAAACAAATATGATAATGATAGTGCATAAATCTCAACCAAACCACATGGGCATTCCGACTTTATGTATCAGTTTGTTAAAAGAGCACTTTGCTGCCAAAGGGAGAAATAAAAAATCACCAATGCGTATGTGTAATGAATGCAGTAATATTCTCAGCAGTCACTCCGGTCCACTACGACACCACGTGACAACATTTGTACCCTGCTGGATCACACCGTTTGAGGCAGTGGCTATTTTTTCAATACAAGTTTATGAGACTCAGAACCAGACTACAGAGCCTCATTCTGAATTTCATAGACTTACATTAAGTTTAATGTAAAAAGTAACATGGTACTGAAACAGACCAGAGTGCCACGGACAATGGCAGAAGATGGCGACCAGTGAATAAGTTACTACACTCATTACAAGACCAGCATTCAGAGGGTAAGAAGGGGGGAATTGTCCAGGCTCTTTCCACCTTGGGGCCCCCCAGCATTTACAGCAGGAGCTACACTGAGAATAGCATTATCAATGTGGCTTGTGATGTGGAAACTGCTTCAGGACCTTTGGTGACATCACAATCATGTGACCATGATGTCACCACAGATCCTGTGCTCTGCGGGAGTTGGAAGAACTGAAGAGAGGAAGTGGACTGGTGGTAAGTCTCCTATTGTCTTATGACTGTGTGTCTTTGTACAGTGGCTCGCAGAAGTATTCAGGCTGTAAAATAGGCTTTTTACCTATTTTGTTACATTACAACTAGTGATGAGCGAGTATACTTGTTGCACGGGTTTTCCCGAGCACACTCAGGTGGTCTCCAAGTATTTGTTAGTATTCGGAGTTTTAGTTTTTGTTGCCTCAGCTGCATAATTTACAGCTGTTGGACAGCCTGAATACATGTGGGAATTCCCTAACAAACAGGCATTCCTCACATGTATTCAGCCTGTCTAGCAGCCGTAAATCATGCAGCTGCGGCAATGAAAATTAAATCTCCGAGCACTAACAAATACTTGGAGACCACCTGAGCGTGCTCGGGAAAACCCGTGCAACGAGTATACTCGATCATCACTATTTACAGCCTGTGTTTGTAATTGGATTTTTGTGTGATGCATCAGCATCAAATAGGATAAGTTGGAGAAGTGAGAAAAATATAATCAAATTAAATTTATAGGATCAAATAACTAAAAATTTACATGTGGCTATGAAGCCACAAACTTTGTGGTGCAAGCAATTACCTTCATAAATCACGTTTAGTGGAAGGAAGTCCACCTGGGTGCAATATAAGTGTCCCATGTCTGTCAGCATATACACACTTTCTGAAAGGCCACAGAGGCTGCAACACCATTAAGCAAGATGCATCAGTAACCAAACAAACCCATGAAGCCCAAGGAGATCTCTAAACAAAGAGACGACTCAGCCCCAATCACCCAGAGCAAGGTAGGCAAAGCACCCAGAGGCAGGCAGTGCCTAAGCCACCACAGGTTCCCTGTCTAGGAAACCCGGCACTTTTCAGCGTGCAACTTAACCATGCCCACTTTTTATCAGATGCCATTTTCAACCCCTGCGTCCCTGGGCAGAAGCAGTGCCATCACCACCAGATACGCTATGGTAGTCATGGGCAACAACAATAACTCTTCAGCTACACAGGAGGAGGGGTGAACCTGTACTGCTCTCGGCTAATGTGAATAAGGCATCTTTCTTTGATGCGCCAGAACATCCCACTCTCCATTCTCCTGTCCATCTGCCTCAGTTAGCCACCACAAGTATCTTACCACTTGACAATAGTCATAGAGTCATCTCTAGATAACAGTCCCGATCTCTTCCCAGGGCTCTACTGTTCATGAGAGAAATAGCCTCTGGCCACAAATGGTGTAGATCCAGACATTTTTCTAGAGCATCAAGATGCAGTAGGAGGTTTTGTCACTCCAAATCCTCGTGGTGGTGCTCTCCTTCTGCAACCTCCAGTAGTTTGTCGGGTAAGAGCAGGTCTGATCACCATTGTAAGAGGCAGAAGCCTTTGATGTTGGCCAGTCAGCCATGCAAGAAAGAAGGTGAGCCCTGTGTGGTCCTGGAAAATCCTTCAGAATCTACACTTTTTCCATCTGCAAATGGTGGGTTCAATTCTATGGTGGATTGGGGAGATAAGTTAGCATGTACTGATTTAGTAAGGGCCCTAAAGACCTTAGTAAATTAATTCGTGCTAACCCCCCACTCAGTGATGGAAACAAACAGCTTGAAAAATCATGCACTGGTTTTCATAGAGAAGCTTTCTTTTGTGGTCTCAGCTCTTTAGGGTAAAACCTGGATGAGGATACCAAAAAGAACATCTGAGAAAGTCAATACATACACATTTGGCCCCTACTGTATTTTATGCTGACCACCACTTGGCTGATAAAGAGCGTAGGTTTACGGCTGAAAGGCTGCTTGACAGAAGCACATTGTAGCAAAAACTATGAGCAACTGGCTTCCAGCCTGCTGCTCGGCTTCCCTGCGGTTTTACTTTAGTTTTTTTTCATCTCCTTTTTATTTACCAGGGAGCCTTCTTTAGGGAGAAATTTGAAATCTGTTAAGAAAAATCCAGTTTTTGTCATGAAAAATTTCAAAAGAGGTCAGATTGGGTATAATCACGGACCCTTTTCAAATTTGAGAGTTACTATAGGGATTGTTCCCGAAAAGGAGTTGAATAAATATAGTTTAATTCATCACCTCTCCTATCCTAGGGGAACATCAGTGAACGATGGCATCTCAAAGGATGATGCATCAGTAGCTTAGGTCTCCTCTTATAGAGCCATGGGTTTGATCAGGAAAGCAGACCAGGGAGCCCTTATGGCAAAATCTGAAGGTCAGGCTTTCACCTGCTTACTGTGCACCCTGATTGTCATCATTTGTTAGACTGCCATTTAGACTGGCTTTTTTTATTTTGACACGTCGGCCTATGAGATGCTTTATCTCATGCCACTACTTTGAAATGTTTAGCAGTTTATTTTTTTTATGTCAGAAGCTTCCGCACTTATGCGGGCAGCTTCCAGGGAAGGCACACCATACCCTCCTGGCACTATGGGAGGTACTAACAAGTGGATGTTGTCTTTGATCAGGTCTTCTTTGGCTTCCGCTACATGGAACAACTATGATAAGGCATGAGATGAGTAGTGTCATTTTGTGGGACAGAAATTTGGGGAAAAAGGTTTCTTCACTTCTAGGCAACATGGTTCAGCATTTTTTATACCTTAGGGACAGGCTATCCACACAGAGACGGTCAGCAGTTTTTATTTTTGCATGCGGGGCCTTGTTGACCTCACTTAAGTCCTTCCTTATTCGCTAAGTGTTGAAGAAAGTGCTGGAGAAAGGAGCTAGTTAGAAAGGAATGTTGGCACCCCATTTCCTATTCATTGCTGGGCTGTTTGATTGTTGCTACTAATACCGTCTGTAAGGATAAATAAGATGTGGCTTTATACAGTGCGGCTTTTTCACTAGTTTTTTTGGGGGTTGGTGAGCTTGTGGCACCGTCAAAAGAGAAGTCGGGGGGGGGGGGGAGCTTATTAAAAGACAAAGTTATCTTCAGTAATTTGTCTATTCAGCTATGGATTTGTCACTCTAAAACGTATCTTTTGTTGTGTCTTATGGAACCCGTTAAAAGGAAATAAAGATTTTGTATGCCCCATCCATATGGTTCTTGAATAGTCAAATAATTGTAGTTTTGTCCGGCGGTAACTATTTTTTAAAATCATTCTGACGGTAGTTTTAACAGCTTTTCTAAGAATGGCTCAGCTCATGACTGATGCACACTGATCTAGAGCATTGCTGTTTTTTATCTGAAATAATCTTGGGTTGGTCGGAAATTATTCCACGGATCACTAAGCAAGGCATCGCAGATGCTTTAGCTGTAGAGAGGGCCCGTATAACTGTTAATTGCCGGGTTTCACATTTTTTCAGGTCCAGGGTGTGGTAATTCAGCATATACAGCATGGAGGCGGGTAACCATCACCTGATGTCCAATCCTGAATGATATAGAGTTGGACACCCTAAGGTGTCCCTGACCAATAGCCTAGAGGCCTCTGATACTTAAGGCATCCTCACCCATTGGAAGATGCCTGAGAAAACTATTTCCCTCAGTTAGCATTTGCTACTGAGCTGCCAGGTCGTGTCTGTTTCCTGTCCCTGAGGGCTGCAATACTCCTTTATTTGTCTTCTGTTTGTGTCTCTGTGTACGCCACCCAGTGGGGCGTTGTACACTGGTCTGAATCTGTGTTCCGTTACTTCTGTGTCTGAACTCTGGTCTATGTCCGTTCCTGTTCCTTCTTTGTTTACCATTCTCACTCTGCTGTGTTTATCTCTGCGTTTCCTCTCTGCTCTGTTTGCCACTATCAGTGGCTCTGCATCTCTCTTCTCTGTTCACCACTACCCGTGGCTCTGTGCTTCTCTACTCAGTTCTGCCACAACCTGTGGTTCTGTGCCTCTCAGCTTTACTTGCCACAACCTGTGGCTCTGCACCCTGTGGCTCTTGGCTTTGCCTCCTGCGGTTCTGGCTCTTGGCGTTGCCTCCAGCATATCCGCTCTTGGCTCCGCCCCAGCATCGCTGCTCTTGGCTCCGCCCCCAGCTGCTTCGCTCTTGGCTCTGCCTCCAGCGGCTCCGTTCTTGGCTTCGTCTCCTCCTTTACCTTCTCCTTCTCTGCTCTTAGCTCCACCTCCTGCTCCTACTCTGCCTCCTGTGGTTCTGCTTCGCATCCGCTCTTGCTCTACCTCTGTTCAGCAACTTGCCGTACAGGTCTCTACCTGTTTCCATTTACCCTCCAGTCTGAACAGGTTCTTACCTGTTTCCATACACTCACCCGTATACCAGTTCCTACCAGAGTATCAGCACTGACCACCTGCCTGCCAGAGTGCCAGCCGTGCCCGCCTGTCTGCCAGAGTACCAGCAGTGCCCGTCTGTCTGCCTGTATCTCCGTCAAGCCAGTCTGCCCGTCAGGGCCTCTGACGTACCCATCCGTCAGCCAGTGTCACAGCCGTGCCTGCCTGCATCTAGTTCCCCGGTGGGATCAGCATCCACAGTCAGACTCCACCCTGGAGTGGTACCTGGCAGCTACCTACTGCACAAGTCTGACTTCACCACTGGAGGCTCCAGCGAACACCTAGGAAGTTACTTAGTTACGCCCCTTCCAGGGAAGTCTGGTCTGTGGTCCAGTGGGGCCACAGCCCCTGCATGCCCGCGCCAACCAGTCTGGGCACGAGCGTTACAGATTGCTCAGGCCATGGTCCCCGCTGAGTCCCATGAGCTGTCACTCTCGGAGTGAGATGAACTTTCTGCTTGCCAGCATAGGTGAACGAAAAAAGTTTTTACTGGGCCCCTCTCCTTTAATTGTGACAAAGCTACAGATGCATAACCACCCACCCACACACACACATCCACACCCGCACATCTTACATAGCTTCCTTTATTATGTATACTAGCTGAAGAGCCCGGCGTTGCCTGGGCATAGTAAATATCTGTGGTTAGTTATAGCACCTCACTTCTCTTATTTTCCCATCACACCTCTCATTTTCCCCATCACATCTTACATTTTCCCCCTCACATCTCTCATTTTCTCCCTCACACCTCTAATTTTCCCCCTCACTCCTCTTATTTTCCCCCTCACTCCTCTAATTCCCCCCTAACACTTGTCATTTCGACCTCACATCTGTAATTTTCCGATCACTCCACTATTTTCCCTCACTCCTCTGATTTTGCACTCACACCTCTCATTTTCACCTCAGTATATACATGTTTGTCATTTCCCTTATATATAGTATACACCTGTATGTCATCTCCTGTATATAGTATATACCTGTATGTCATCTCCCCTGTATATAGTATATACCTGTGTGTCATCTCCCCTTTATATAGTATATATCTGTGTGTCATCTCCTCCTGTATATATTATATACCTGTTTGTCATCTCCTCCTATATATAGCATATACCTGTATGTCATCTCCTCCTGTATATAGTATATACCTGTATGTCATCTCCTCCTATATATAGCATATACCTGTATGTCATCTCCTCCTGTATATAGTATATACCTGTAGGTCATCTCCTCCTGAATATAGTATATACCTGTATGTCATCTCCTCCTGTATATAGTATGTACCTGTATGTCATCTCCTCCTCTATATAGTATATACCTGTGTGTCATCTCTCCTGTATATAGTGTATACCTGTGTGTCATCTCACCGTACATAGTATATATATCTGTATGTCATCTCCTCCTGTATTAGACCTCGTTCACACGTTATTTGGTCAGTATTTTTACCTCAGTATTTGTAAGTTAAATTGGCAGCCTGATAAATCCCCAGCCAACAGGAAGCCCTCCCCCCCGGCAGTACATATTAGCTCACACAAACACATAATAGGCAGATCATGTGACTGACAGCTGCCGTATTTCCTATATGGTACATTTGTTGCTCTTGTAGTTTGTCTGCTTATTAATCAGATTTTTATTTTTGAAGGATAATACCAGACTTGTGTGTGTTTTAGAGCGAGTTTCGTATGTCAAGTTGTGTGTGTTGAGTTGCATGTGGCTACATACATGTAGCGACTTTTATGAGATGAGTTTTGTGTGGCGACATGCATGTAGCAACTTTTTATGCGTCGAGTTGCATGTGACAGGTTAGTGTAGCAAGTTGTGTGCAGCAAGTTTCGTGCATGGCGAGTTTTGTGCATGGCGAGTTTTATGTGTGGTGCCTTTTGAGTATGTGCAAGTTTTGTGTGAGGCAACTTTTGCATGTGTTGCAACTTTTGTGCATGTGGCAATTTTTCCGTGTGGGGCGAGTTTTTCATGAGGTGAGTTTTGCACATGTGGCGACTTTTGCGTGAGCCTAGTTTTGCATGTGGTGAGTTTT
Organism: Ranitomeya imitator; assembly: GCF_032444005.1. Classification (NCBI taxonomy): domain Eukaryota; kingdom Metazoa; phylum Chordata; class Amphibia; order Anura; family Dendrobatidae; genus Ranitomeya; species Ranitomeya imitator. The sequence continues at coordinate 321,391,546 of NC_091286.1, read as the reverse complement.
GAGCAGCGAGTTTTGTTTCGACTTTTATGTGGCGAGGTTGGTGTATGTGTGGTGAAATGTGTGTTGAGGGTGGTATATGTGTTCAAGCACGTGGTAGTGTGTGGCGCATTTTGTGTGTGTGTTCATATCCCCGTGTGTGGTGAGTATCCAATGTCGGGGCCCCACCTTAGCAACTGTACGGTATGTACTCTTTTGCGCCATCGCTCTCATTCTTTAAGTCCCCCTTGTTCACATCTGGCAGCTGTCAATTTGCCTCCAACACTTTTCCTTTCACTTTTCCCCATTATGTAGATAGGGGAAAAATAGTTTGGTGAATTGGAAAGCGCGGAGTTAAAATTTCACCTCACAACATAGCCTATGACGCTCTCAGGGTCCAGACGTGTGACTGTGCAAAATTTTGTTTCTGTAGCTGTGACGCCTCCAACACTTTTCCTTTCACTTTTTTCCCCATTATGTAGATAGGGGCAAAATTGTTTGGTGAATTGGAACGCGCGGGGTTAAAATTTCACCTCACAACATAGCCTATGACGCTCTCGGGGTCCAGACGTGTGACTGTGCAAAATTTTGTGGCTGTAGCTGCGACGGTGCAGATGCCAATCCCGGACATACACACATACACACACACACACACACACACACACACACACACACACACACACACACACACACACACACACACACACAGCTTTATATAGTAGATTGCCATTCCTTATTACACAGTGCCCTCTCTTGGTATGTAAAGCACAGTCCATTAGAAATTGGATGATTTATAGTGCCCCCTGTCTTTATTACATACCGTCCTCTCTTGTTAGATATATAATGCGATGATGGCTGATGGAGCAGTCGAAAGCTTCTATTCTAATGGAGGACCTGATGGACTGGTCGTCTGGTCATCTGGCTGCTCTATCAGCATTCACTTTACATCTGACAAGGTAGAGGACTAAAAAAGAGGGAGCTGTGAATAACAAAAATAAGCATACACTATGTAAGAGACAGCACTGTACATAACAGCAGAGTAAGCTATGTAATAAGGGATGGCACCATACATAACTAGAGAGGATGGTAAGCAATAAGGGACAGTATTATACAAAATAAAAGAGGAAACTATGTAATTAAGAATGGTATTATACATAAATGACTACGCTATATACTAAGTAGCTGTGCTACACATAATACGTGATTACACTATATACTAAGGGACTGTGCTCTACATAATAAGGCTACATTCCTGTATCTGTGTGCAGTGTCAGTGTGCTGCCTGCTTTTACAGACGCATTGAGCATGTCCTGTTTTGACCCTCAAAATTGGATCAGAAGAGAACATTCTCTGACCCTCATGGATTTCATTCTCAGATCTGTGATTTTCATGTGTGAATGGACCTATAAAACTCTACGGGCCAGTGTGCAAAAAAACCTGAAAGCATACGGACAGTTAACACAAATGTGAGACTGTAGAATAAGGGATTTTACACGTAACATTATCACTCCAAGTCATACAGTACAGATACAGAATAATATCGACTTCCAGGCACTTACCACTGACATCTCATCTGATTAGAGCAGGTTTCTCCAGTTTCTTCTCCATCTGGTCAGACCTTCATGTCGACATCTCCCAGCCACCACTCAACTTGTCATGATGATTGTCGCAGCCCTGAAAATAACAAGGTCATATACATCGTATACATTCTTGTGTCTCTCGTCTGAATACAGATATGTACCCCATCATTAAAAATATAAAGTGATAAGCAGCACTGTGTCCCTCATTAACTATAATCTTTGACTGCCAATAATATAAACTATTCAGTCTGTGACTCTCCCCAATTAACTGTAAGGCCAAGTGAACATGGAAAATATACAAGGGTTTACAGAACAAGCAAAATGAATGAGATCTCTGAAGTCTCATGCACACCTTGCTTATTTTATCCTTGTAAATTTGCAGCAGATTAAAATCTGCATAATGTCAATTCTTGCAGTGTAATTCATCAGTACTAATGTGGGGAAATACTTAAAGCATGGGGAAAAATGTGGAAAAAAATGTATTTTACGCAACTTTCTTTCTGCCAACACATTAGGATATGCAGCAGAATTTTCTCCTGCAATCCTGAATGTGTGCACATAGCCCTAGTCCCTGTCCTGTATCCCCCCCATTCATAATGAATTTGGGGGTGGAAGAAGCTATCAGGTGCTGAGCATCCTCCGCCACCTCCCAATTCATTACAAGTTCCTGATAGCATCTTCTCCCACCTTTAATTTCATTATAAAGGGTCCTATGCCCCTTATCGGCTCCTCGCCCATTCTCCAATAAACTTTAAGTCCCAGATAACATCACAATGAATCGTGAGATGGAGGACGACACTATCAGGGGCTTAGCACCCTCCTCCCCCTGTTCGGAAGTCCATTATAAGTCAACTTTCCTCCCATCTCAATCCCCTGCATTCCATTATTGCCCTCCTCCCCAACTACACGCACTCACATGCAGCATCTTTGTCGCCGGCATGTTTCTATCTGACACAGGTGCGTGCTGAACGCTGATGTCATCCAGCCGCATGGCTGTGTCAGACAGGAAGTGCGGGCATGAAGCACAGGACTGATCCCTGCAGCTCCACTCCCCTGCCATTTTCTCCTGTAGGCAGCGGAGCTGCAGGGATCGATCCCTGCCCACCGCAAATGATGGCAATCTGGCCAGGGTCTTCCCCAGAACCTCAGGCCAGAGAACCAGGCCAGATTGTCCTCAGTGTTAGCCGCCCTGTAGGAGTCCCCTCCACCTCCCAGCCCCGCGCACATGTGGTATGCCACCCCCTGGTCTGATGTTAAAGGGAACCTGTCAGCAGTGTTGTATATAGTAGCCCACACACAGTGCCAGGTCAGGTTGGCACTGTTATACTGATTAAAATGATACCTCGGTTGATTAAATCCATCTTATGGTTGTTCTTTAATCTTTATTTTCAGTTTTGTGTTATTTATAGGCGGGGTTCATGTATGTGGTGCTTTCGTTAGGTATTCATAATGCAGACTGCTGACAGGTGCCATCTTGGTGGAAGACTTTTTTTTTCTCCAACAAGATGGCGCCGCCGGCGCCTGCGCAACAGCAGCTATCGGGTGTCTACACAAACCGATAGCTGCTACTACGCAGGCGCGGTGGGCACCATTTTCAAAATGACTTTTTTTTTACCTCGCTCACGTAAATCTGCAGAAGGGAATAAGTGCACAGAAACCATGCGATTATGCTGCAACACAGATGCCACGGCCGGCATCTGCCTGCAGAAGTATTTTTTTTTTCTTATTCCGTATGACCTGTCAGCAGTCTGTATTATGAATATATAACACTGGTCAACACAATTTTTCTGGTAAAAGGTTTTAAAACATATTTTAAGTCAATTTTGGCTGCTGATTACGAATATGAACACCGTTTTTGGCTATCACATCAGGATTTTGAGATATTTTCAATTTTTGATGAAAATTACTCCTAATGTTTTATGATAAAAATACATGATTTTCGGTACTACATTTTGTATATTTTTAATCAAGGAATAACAAAGATTACAAAGTCTATGTACAGCAAGTCATATATACTGACAGAATTAAACTACAAAATATAAAAACACATATATATGGCACACAGATGAATGGCAAATGGCAGTTATTTGAACTTTTTTTTCTTGGCTGATCTGTGATGTACAGCTTCTGGGTTGTCTCTCATCAAGCTCCAGCAATATTCAGCCATCATATGTGAGTCCCACCGGCCTTGATACCGTTCTTCCATTGTTTTAATGTCCTGATGAAAACGCTCCCCTTGTTCCTCGCTCATATCCCCAAGGTTCTCTGGAAAAAAGTCAAAATGGCTGTGTAAATAGTGAATCTTGATACTCATTCTCCATCCAAGATTTCGCAGACTCATTAGTAGCTCTTCCACATTCTCTTCATAGTTGTCTGCTTTCTTATTCCCTAGAAAATTCTGCACCACATTACAAAATGCATTCCAAGCTCTTTCTTCTGTCTCATTCATTGATGTGATAAAATTTGGGTCTCTCATAAGTGTTCTTATTTTAGGTCCATCAAATATTGCAGCCTTTTTCTTCTCTTCACTAAGACCAGGAAAAGTTGAACATATATAGTTAAAGCATTCTCCACTGTGATTGAGAGCTTTGATGAACTGCTTCATCAATCCAAGTTTTATGTGTAAGGGAGGAAAGACAATGTCCTTCCTATCCACTAGAGGATCATGGATGGCATTCTTATCGCCAGATGCCAAACTCTGTCACTGAGGCCATTCAGTTTTCACCCAATGCTCTGCTATAGCTCTACTGTCCCAGTAGCACAGAAAACAAGGGTGTTATCAAAACAAATGGGAATTATGCATGTTCAAAGAAAACAAAGATATTCTCACATTTATTGCGAGACTAAATGGAAACTAAATTTACCTTAGTGAACCGTATAAACCGACACTTTTCATACACTACTTATATTTATCATGGAATTCTTGAAAATCGGCTATATACCTATAGCCCAAAAACGTGATGTGATAGAGAAATTATAAGATCAGATTTGAATTCAGCCCCCTCAAATTAGTCTAAAACTGTTCTTAAAGTCCATGCCAGAAAAAGTTTATTTTTTTTGTAGACCAGTATAATCAGAGCACCACATACACCAATCCCGCCTTAGGACACGAGAATCTCATTAACACAAAACTAAAAATAAGGATGAAGAAACAACCACAAGACGGATTTCATCAACCAAGGTATCATTTTATTCAGTATAACGGCAACAACCTGACATTGTGTAGGTTACTATGCACAACCCTGCTGACAGGTTCCCTTTAAAGTGGAGGAGAGGCCATCCACTTGATCACATGGTCTTTCTGACCATCATATACAAGGTGTACCGCTGTGCGGCTGCCAAACAAAGGAATTCAAATAGCCCGTCCAGCAGGGCCGTACTGTTGTGAGTTCTGTTTTTGGGCTCCCTCTGGTGGTTACTGATGGTACTGGGTGACTTGTGTTCTCTGCGGTCTCTGGTGTCTACCTGTTCCATCAGGTTATGGGAGTTTCCTATTTAACCTGGCTTTTTTGTCATTTCCTCGCCGGCTATCAATGTAATCAGCGTGTCTTTTTACCTCTGCTCCCTGCGTCTGTTATCTTCAGGACAAGCTAAGTTTTGATTTTCCTGTTCCACGTTTTGCTTTATTTTTGTCTTAGTCCAGCTTGCAGATATGTGATTCCTTGCTGCTGGTTGCTCTAGTGGGCTGAAATTACTCCTCATGTTCCATGAGTTGGCACATGAGTTGAAGTAATTTCAGGATGGTTTTTTGAAGGGTTTTACGCTGACTGCGCAGTTCACTTTTGTATCCTCTGCTATCTAGCTTTAGCGGGCCTCATTTTTGCTGATTCTATTTTCATAACTACGTATGTGCTTTCCTCTCATTTCACCGTTATTACATGTGGGGGGCTGCTATTTCTGTGGGGTGTTTCTCTGGAGGCAAGTGAGGTCTGTGTTTCTTCTAATAGGGGAAGTTAATCCTTCGGCTGGCGCGAGACGTCTAGGAATCATCGTAGGCACGTTCCCCGGCTACTGCTAGTTGTGTGTTTAGGTTCAGGATCGCGGTCAGCTCAGGTTCCATCACCCTAGAGCTTGTTTTGTTTTTGTGCTTGTCCTTTTGTGATCCCCTGCCATTGGGATCATGACACCGTACTGGCCATCTGCAATTCTGGCAAATGCCAGAAGGGTCTGTCTGGTCATAGGCTGCCTTGTCTGCTACGTTGTTAACAGAATCAGTGTTCTCAAGAAACCCATACTGTTAACAGTTGTGATGGAGCACAAAGTTGCTGACTCAGTCACTTAACCCAGCAGTCCACAGGTATCATTAGAAATATTGGTGTTGTAGTAAAGCTTGCTTTTTTCCATCCAGGGTAATATTAGTAATATATCCCATCTGGTGCTTGGGGACGGGGACAACATGGACCTGTGTGATTTCAAATGCCAGGGCTGAATTTTAGTCCCAGCCATACCTGCTGTCCAGTGATAAAAGCCCTTGTGTCTGGATGTTGTAGATAGTTTCTGCGCTTTGATTGGTTGCTAAAATGTAGATGAGTCGCCCGCCAGGGCCATGGAGTACCTGGCACTGGGTCCGGTGTACACAGGGGATGTCACGGTGGTGACCCGGTCAGTGGCCCTGGGCACCAATGTAAAATGGGAAAGTCTTTAAAAGGGATTTGGTGAATAGAATTTATGTTCGTGATGCCACCTGTGGTATTCGGTCAGTGTGCTTTAAGGGGTGATACTATGGCAGCTAAATGGTATAACTTCCCACAGGTGAAGTGTTTCCCCAGGGCTCCTCATGTGTAGATGGAAGGAGGTGAATGGTGCAGTAAAGAACGAGGACACAGGTTTGCAGTTTCCTTTCCTGGTTTACTGAAGACTTCAGGCAACCACAGTCCAGAGTACCAGATCACAGGATAGGCAGAGTCCAGCCGGCTTGGAAGCCAATCCAGAGTCCCCTTTACCAGGTGGAGTTAAAAGCTTTCCTGTACCGTGGTGGTGTTGTAGTCCCTTACTGCCTATGGCTTCAGATAAGGTCCTCACAGTTCTTCTCTCTGTCCCCCATATAGGATAGGACAATACCTGCATGACAGGTAACTCGAGTCTTTTTACAGGGACTCTAGCACGCCCGGGCTCTATGTGTTACTGTGTCTCAGGTGTGTGTGGCGGACAGGTAACTTGCAATTCAGCTGTCCTGATGGTCTCTGCTGTAAGTCCCTAACAACCTTGGTGGTCCGGCTACCAGTTATCTGCGCCTCAGAGGTAGGCAGCCTGCTCTTAGCTGGTCTCCCTTGATTTTACTCTCCTGTGCTTCGCTCTCCTTCATGCTCACTGAACATTGTTCGGCTTTCTGTATGTCTCTTTCCAGGAGCTGTAGTACTTCAGACAACACGGCCCCTTCAGACCTTCTGGCAATCTATGTTGGTCCACTCTCTCCTCTGTCTCTCTGACAATCTGAACTCCCTTTCCCTCCAAACCACAATATATATAGGGGAGTCACCTAGGAATAGGATCAAAAGCTTCCCCTTGTGGCCTGGAGTGTGAACATGTTGTGTGCATTGTGATTACCCGATTGAGCGTTATCCTTCATCGCTTCCAAATGTAACATCACTCTCCCCGTGAGCAAAGCAATGCTACTGTGATGACCAGGACCCTGGGACGCCACACTCCCCCCCGTTAAATCCAGTACTCCCAGACTGTAAAAAGAAGAACAACAATACAGATTAGCAAAAAGACATACACATTTTTGAATGCTGTAAACATGTAAAACTGGTTAACCCCTTCCCGACCCATGACGCCACGTAGGCGTCATGAAAGTCGGTGCCATTCCGACCCATGACGCCTATGCGGCGTCATGGAAAGATCGCGTCCCTGCAGATCGGGTGAAAGGGTTAACTCCCATTTCACCCGATCTGCAGGGACAGGGGGAATGGTAGTTTAGCCCAGGGGGGGTGGCTTCACCCCCTCGTGGCTACGATCGCTCTGATTGGCTGTTGAAAGTGAAACTGCCAATCAGAGCGATTTGTAATATTTCACCTATTATAACGGGTGAAATATTACAATCCAGCCATGGCCGATGCTGAAATATCATCGGCCATGGCTGGAAATACTAGTGTGCCCCCACCCCACCCCACCGATCGCCCCCCCAGCCCTCCGATCTGGCCGGTACACTGCTCCGGCTCCCCTCCGTCCAGTGCTCCGCTCCCCCCCGTGCTCTTGTCCGCTCCCCCCGTGCTCCAATCACCCCCCCGTGCTCCAATCACCCCCCCTGCACTCCGATCCACCCCCCCCGGTGCTCCGTTCCACCCCCCCGTGCTCCATTCCAGCCCCCCCGTGCTCCGTTCCACGCCCCCCGTGCTCCGTTCCACCCCTCCCGCACTCCGATTCCCCCCCCCCGTGCTCCGATCCCCCCCCCGTGGTCCCCCCCCACCCCATCATACTTACCGATCCAGCCGGGGTCCCGTCCGTCTTCTCCCTGGGCGCCGCCATCTTCCAAAATGGCGGGCGCATGCGCAGTGCGCCCGCCGAATCTGCCGGCCGGCAGATTCGTTCCAAAGTGCATTTTGATCACTGAGATAGATTATATCTCAGTGATCAAAATAAAAAAAATAATAAATGACCCCCCCCCCTTTGTCACCCCCATAGGTAGGGACAATAAAAAAATAAAGAATTTTTTTTTTTTCCACTAATGTTAGAATAGGGTTAGGGTTAGGGTTAGGGTTAGGGGTAGGGTTAGGGGTAGGGTTAGGGCTAGGGGTAGGGGTAGGGTTAGGGGTAGGGTTAGGGTTAGGGCTAGGGGTAGGGTTAGGGTTAGGGCTAGGGTTAGGGTTTCGGTATGTGCACACGTATTCTGGTCCTCTGCGGATTTTTCCGCTGCGGATTTGATAAATCCGCAGTGCTAAACCGCTGCGGATTTATGGCGGATTTACCGCGGTTTTTCTGCGCATTTCACTGCGGTTTTACAACTGCGATTTTCTATTTGAGCAGTTGTAAAACCGCTGCGGAATCCGCACAAAGAAGTGACATGCTGCGGAATGTAAACCGCTGCGTTTCCGTGCAGTTTTTCCGCAGCATGGGCACAGCGATTTTTGTTTCCCGTAGGTTTACATTGAACTGTAAACTCATGGGAAACTGCTGCGGATCCGCAGCGTTTTCCGCAGCGTGTGCACATACCTTTAGAATTAGGCTATGTGCACACGGTGCGGATTTGGCTGCGGATCCGCAGCAGTGTTCAATCAGGTTTACAGTACCATGTAAACATATGAAAAACCAAATCCGCTGTGCCCATGGTGCGGAAAATACCGCGCGGAAACGCTGCGTTGTATTTTCCGCAGCATGTCAATTCTTTGTGCGGATTCCGCAGCGTTTTACACCTGTTCCTCAATAGGAATCCGCAGGTGAAATCTGCACAAAAAACACTGGAAATCCGCGGAAAATCCGCAGGTAAAACGCAGTGCCTTTTACCCGCGGATTTTTCAAAAATGGTGCGAAAATATCTCACACGAATCCGCAACGTGGGCACATAGCCTTAGGGTTAGGGTTGGAATTAGGGTTGTGGTTATGGTTAGGGGTGTGTTGGGGTTAGGGTTGTGGTTAGGGGTGTGTTGCGGTTAGGGTTGTGTTTAGGGTTATGGCTACAGTTGGGATTAGAGTTAGGGGTGTGGGGGGGTTAGTGTTGGAGGTAGAATTGAGGGGTTACCACTGTTTAGGCACATCAGGGGTCTCCAAACGCAACATGGCGCCACCATTGATTCCAGCCAATCTCGTATTCAAAAAGTCAAATGGTGCTCCCTCACTTCCGAGCCCTGACGTGTGCCCAAACAGTGGTTTACCCCAACATATGGGGTACCAGCATACTCAGGACAAACTGCGCAACAATTACTGGGGTCCAATTTCTCCTGTTACCCTTGTGAATCAAAAAAAATGCTTGCTAAAACATAATTTTTGAGGAAAGAAAAATGATTTTTTATTTTCACGGCTCTGCGTTGTAAACGTCTGTGAAGCACTTGGGGGTTCAAAGTGCTCACCACATATCTAGATAAGTTCCTTGGGGGGTCTAATTTCTAAAATGGGGTCACTTGTGGGGGTTTCTACTGTTTAGGCACACCAGGGGCTCTGCAAACGCAACGTGACACCCGCAGACCATTCCATCAAAGTCTGCATTTCAAAAGTCACTACTTCCCTTCTGAGCCCCGACGTGTGCCCAAACAGTGGTTTACCCCCACTCATGGGGTATCAGCGTACTCAGGAGAAACTGGACAACAACTTTTGGGGTCCAATTTCTCCTGTAACCCTTGGGAAAATAAAAAATTCTGGGCTAAATAATTATTTTTGAGGAAAGAAAACGTATTTATTATTTTCACGGCTCTGCATTATAAACTTCTATGAAGCACTTGGGGGTTCAAAGTGCTCACCACACATCTAGATAAGTTCCTTTCGGGGTCTAGTTTCCAAAATGCGGTCACTTGTGGGGGGTTTCTACTGTTAAGCCACATCAGGGGCTCTGCAAACGCAACGTGACGCCCACAGAGCATTCCATCAAAGTCTGCATTTCAAAACGTCACTACTTCACTTCCGAGCCTCGGCATGTGCCCAAACAGTGGTTTACCCCCACATAATGGGTATCAGCGTCAGGGCCGCCATCAGGGCATGACGGCCGTGACTGGCGTATGGGGCCCGGTGAGCAGAGGGGGCCCGCATCGGGCCCCCTCTTATCTGCTCACCGGGCCCCTACCGGCAGCCGCAGGCTAACCGGGCCCTTAGCGCCGACGCTGCAGCTGTTTAAAGCTATTGACGTGCGGGCGCGGGCCCGCACGTCAATAGTTAACAGCCGCGGCGCCGCCAGCCAATCTGAGGCTGGCAGGCGCTGACGTCAGCCGCACCGTGCGTGCATGTCGCCGGCGTCTGACATCATTGTCAGTCGCCGGCGAGTGCATGCACGCTGCAGCTGCGTGGAGACTTCGCCCACCGCAGGACCGCGGCAGGTAAGAAGAACTTTTTTTTTTTTTTTTCTTGAGAGCGGCGATCCGGGGGCCCAGGGAAGAACACTGGGGCAGAGTGTGCTGGACGCAGAGGGGGCAGAGTGTGCTGGACGCAGAGGGGGCAGAGTGTGCTGGACGCAGAGGGGGCAGAGTGTGCTGGACGCAGAGGGGGCAGAGTGTGCTGGACGCAGAGGGGGCAGAGTGTGCTGGACGCAGAGGGGGCAGAGTGTGCTGGACGCAGAGGGGGCAGAGTGCTGGACGCAGAGGGGGCAGAGTGTGCTGGACGCAGAGGGGGCAGAGTGTGCTGGACGCAGAGGGGGCAGAGTGTGCTGGACGCAGAGGGGGCAGAGTGTGCTGGACGCAGAGGGGGCAGAGTGTGCTGGACGCAGAGGGGGCAGAGTGTGCTGGACGCAGAGGGGGCAGAGTGTGCTGGACGCAGAGGGGGCAGAGTGTGCTGGACGCAGAGGGGGCAGAGTGTGCTGGACGCAGAGGGGGCAGAGTGTGCTGGACGCAGAGGGGGCAGAGTGTGCTGGACGCAGAGGGGGCAGAGTGTGCTGGACGCAGAGGGGGCAGAGTGTGCTGGACGCAGAGGGGGCAGAGTGTGCTGGACGCAGAGGGGCAGAGTGTGCTGGACGCAGAGGGGGCAGAGTGTGCTGGACGCAGAGGGGGCAGAGTGTGCTGGACGCAGAGGGGGCAGAGTGTGCTGGACGCAGAGGGGGCAGAGTGTGCTGGACGCAGAGGGGGCAGAGTGTGCTGGACGCAGAGGGGGCAGAGTGTGCTGGACGCAGAGGGGGCAGAGTGCGCTGGACGCAGAGGGGGCAGAGTGCGCTGGACGCAGAGGGGGCAGAGTGCGCTGGACGCAGAGGGGGCAGAGTGCGCTGGACGCAGAGGGGGCAGAGTGGGCTGGACGCAGAGGGGGCAGAGTGCGCTGGACGCAGAGGGGGCAGAGTGCGCTGGACGCAGAGGGGGCAGAGTGCGCTGGACGCAGAGGGGGCAGAGTGCGCTGGACGCAGAGGGGCAGAGTGCGCTGGACGCAGAGGGGGCAGAGTGCGCTGGACGCAGAGGGGGCAGAGTGCGCTGGACGCAGAGGGGGCAGAGTGCGCTGGACGCAGAGGGGGCAGAGTGCGCTGGACGCAGAGGGGGCAGAGTGCGCTGGACGCAGAGGGGGCAGAGTGCGCTGGACGCAGAGGGGGCAGAGTGCGCTGGACGCAGAGGGGGCAGAGTGCGCTGGACGCAGAGGGGGCAGAGTGCGCTGGATGCAGAGGGGGCAGGATGGATACGATGGAGACAGATGGGGCAGGATGGGGAGATCATATGGGGCAGAATGGATACTCATGAGGGCAGGATGGGAGAACATATGGCTGGAGCCTGCAATGAGACACACGGGGGCTAGGATGGCGAATATTACCATAGGGGCTAATTAAGGGATATTATTATTGCAGTGATGTATTTATTTTATTTTTTGAGTATACTGTTTCAAATGGGGGGAGGTCCTGTTACTGTGCAGAGTGATACTATGTCACCTTCTTTATGTGGTGTAATGTAGAGGCTGTGAAAATTAAGTAATGTATTCTGCAAGTGGAACTCAAGATAACTGTGTTATTTCTGCAGAGACGAGTCCTGGCTGGCTGGAAGAAATGATGGCGGTCTGTGCTGGATGAAAGATGAAGGACTTCACCTAGAGACGTCACTGGTGAGTCAGTGTTAACTATACACTGACACTATACACTGTATACTATATACAGAGCTCCTGTGTATAATGTCACCGGTGATCACTGTATTACCTGTAGACACTGCTTACTAATTACAGATCTCCTGTGTATAATGGCACTGATGGTGATAGTATTGTGTTTTGTTTTTTTTTTATTACTGATCAGTATTGTAGTATTCAGTCACTATGTGGTGGTAATATGCGGTCTGGTCATGGTGTTGTGGTATTTGTTCCTTGTGTTTGATATTATTCGGTTACTGTGGTGGTAATATGTCATCTGGTCATAGTGCTGTGGTATTTGTTCCTTGTATGTAGTATTATAGGTCATTTTAAAAATTGAAAAATAAATAAAAATATACCTAAATTGTATTGCATATTTTAACAAATATTTAGTAGGTTACAGTAGAGTAGGAAGAAGAAGAAGACACAAAAGAGAATAGTAAAACCAAAAACACTCAGTTTGAAAAAATGTTGCAGTAATCCGCAAGTGCTAGTAAAAGATGTAAAAAACAGGGTATTTGGTTGATACGTTTTTTGCAAAAAATGTATACTAAGCTGCTCTACCAATCTTCACGGTATACCCTTATCAGAGCAGTCCTAACTAATGTATGCAATCCCTATCTGATGTATTTAAAAACCTGATCATCTGTATATAACCTGTGTGAACAGGGTTCAGAGAGGAAAAATCCATGTGTGCATACAGGGTAGAACAGCTTTTGTGCAGATAGCCCAAGAGGAGTGGTGGAACTCCCCAGTCTTGTAAACACAAGAGAACAATTATGGAAACAGGAACACATGGGCTACAGTAGAGTAGGGCACGGCCAAAAGTGTCTACCGTGTTCTGGTGGCGGCTTAAAAAATCTTTTGGCCAAAACAAAAGCTGCTGGCTATATGTGTGATCTGGTGATGGGAACTGTTAATGTGTGATAGGTGAGAAGTGGAGATTTTCCAAGAGATGGCGGTGGGACTGTGGACAGTTCGAGGGGTGGAGCCTGGAGGCGGGGCTGGGGTGGAGCCTGGGCGGAGTCTCAAGGGGGCCCCGAAAATTTTGCCAGTATGGGGCCCCGAAATTTCTAGTGGCAGCCCTGATCAGCGTACTCAGGAGAAACTGGACAACAACTTTTGGGGTCCAATTTCTTCTGTAACCCTTGGGAAAATAAAAAATTCTGGGCTAAATAATTATTTTTGAGGAAAGAAAACGTATTTATTATTTTCACGGCTCTGCATTATAAACTTCTATGAAGCACTTGGGGGTTCAAAGTGCTCACCACACATCTAGATAAGTTCCTTTGGGGGTCTAGTTTCCAAAATGGGGTCACTTGTGGGGGGTTTCTACTGTTAAGCCACATCAGGGGCTCTGCAAACGCAACGTGACGCCCACAGAGCATTCCATCAAAGTCTGCATTTCAAAACGTCACTACTTCACTTCCGAGCCCCGGCATGTGCCCAAACAGTGATTTACCCCCACATAATGGGTATCATCGTACTCAGGAGAAACTGGACAACAACTTTTGGGGTCAAATTTCTCCTGTTACCCTTGGGAAAATAAAAAATTGCAGGCTAAAAGATCATTTTTGAGAAAATAATTTTTTTTTTTTTCATGGCTCTGCGTTATAAACTTCTGTGAAGCACTTGGGGGTTCAAAGTCCTCACCACACATCTAGATTAGTTCCTTTGGGGGTCTAGTTTCCAAAATGGTGTCATTTCTGGGGGATCTCCAATGTTTAGGCACACAGGGGCTCTCCAAACGTGACATGGTGTCCGCTAATGATTGGAGCTAATTTTCCATTTAAAAAGCCAAATGGCGTGCCATCCCTTCCGAGCCCTGCCGTGCGCCCAAACAGTGGTTTACCCCCACATATGGGGTATCTGCGTACTCAGGACAAACAGGACAACAATATTTGGGGTCCAATTTCTCCTATTATCCTTGGCAAAATAGGAAATTCCAGGTTAAAAAATCATTTTTGAGGAAAGAAAAATTATTTTTTATATTCATGGCTCTGCGTTATAAACTTCTGTGAAGCACCTGGGGGTTTAAAGTTCTCAATATGCATCTAGATAAGTTCCTTGGGGGGTCTAGTTTCCAAAATGGGGTCACTTGTGGGGGAGCTCCAATGTTTAGGCACACAGGGGCTCTCCAAACGCGACATGGTGTCCGCTAACAATTGGAGCTAATTTTCCATTCAAAAAGTCAAATGGCGTGCCTTCCCTTCCGAGCCCTGCCGAGTGCCCAAACAGTGGTTTACCCCCACATATGAGGTATCGACGTACTCGGGAGAAATTGCCCAACAAATTTTATGATCCATTTTACCCTACTGCCCATGTGAAAATGAAAAAATTGAGGCGAAAATAATTTTTTTGTGAAAAAAAAGTACTTTTTCATTTTTACAGATCAATTTGTGAAGCACCTGAGGGTTTAAAGTGCTCACTAGGCATCTAAATAAGTTCCTTGGGGGGTCTAGTTTCCAAAATGGGGTCACTTGTGGGGGAGCGCCAATGTTTAGGCACACAGGAGCTCTCCAAACGCGACATGGTGTCCGCTAACGATGGAAATAATTTTTCATTCAAAAAGTCAAATGGCGCTCCTTCCCTTCCGAGCCTTACCATGTGCCCAAACAGTGGTTTACCCCCACATGTGAGGTATTGGTGTACTCAGGAGAAATTGCCCAACACATTTTAGGATCCATTTTATCCTGTTGCCCATGTGAAAATGAAAAAATTGAGGCTAAAAGAATTTTTTTGTGAAAAAAAAGTACTTTTTCATTTTTACAGATTAATTTGTGAAGCACCTGGGGGTTCAAAGTGCTCACTATGCATCTAGATAAGTTCCTTGGGGCGTCTAGTTTCCAAAATGGGGTCACTTGTGGGGGAGCTCCAATTTTTAGGCACACGGGGGCTCTCCAAACGTGACATGGTGTCCGCTAAAGAGTGGAGCCAATTTTTGATTCAAAAAGTCATATGGCGCTCCTTCCCTTCCAAGCCCTGCCGTGCGCCCAAACAGTGGTTTACCCCCACATATGAGGTATCAGCGTACTCAGGACAAATTGGACAACAACTTTCGTGGTTCAGTTTCTCCTTTTACCATTGGGAAAATAAAAAAATTGTTGCTAAAAGATAATTTTTGTGACTAAAAAGTTAAATGTTCATTTTTTCCTTCCATGTTGCTTCTGCTGCTGTGAAGCACCTGAAGGGTTAATAAACTTCTTGAATGTGGTTTTGAGTACCTTGAGGGGTGCAGTTTTTAGAATGGTGTCACTTTTGGGTATTTTCAGCCATATAGACCCCTCAAACTGACTTCAAATGTGAGGTGGTCCCTAAAAAAAATGGTTTTGTAAATTTCGTTGTAAAAATGACAAATCGCTTGTCAAATTTTAACCCTTATAACTTCCTAACAAAAAAAAATTTTGTTTCCAAAATTGTGCTGATGTAAAGTAAACATGTGGGAAATGTTATTTATTAACTATTCTGTGTCACATATCTCTCTGGTTTAACAGAATAAAAATTCAAAATGTGAAAATTGCGAAATTTTCAAAATTTTCGCCAAATTTCCGTTTTTATCACAAATAAATGCAGAATTTATTGACCTAAATTTACCACTAACATGAAGCCCAATATGTCACGAAAAAACAATCTCAGAACCGCTAGGATCCGTTGAAGCGTTCCTGAGTTATTACCTCATAAAGGGACACTGGTCAGAATTGCAAAAAACGGCAAGGTCCTTAAGGTCAAAATAGGCTGGGTCATGAAGGGGTTAATGTAAACTGGAGTATCCCTTTATGGGAGGAATTGATGCTTGAACATTACAAGAACATATTTACATAGTACACATACTTTTAACAATAGAAACAGTATAATAACTAACTATGAAAGGCAATTACCTTTTACGGGTATGCTATCTTTAAGACTTCAAATTGCAAAACAACCGTTACTCCTATTTGCTTCAAAGTGCAGAAATTTCCTTACAAATGGAGACTACCCCTACGGTGATACTGCATCAGGTCCACTTAATTCAAGAGTGCAACATTAGGCATTCTATAACCTTCAATACTTTCTGCACATAACACTATCTAAGTAGAAATGCAAAGTTTCTGTTTATTCTTGCTCACTATACTAACTCACTAATCAATTATGCATATATTAACCATCTGGCATATAAATTACAGTGCTAACTGACTTATTTTAATACCATAAAACATTTATAACTTTAATAAAGTGCAACAAGTCAACATTCCCTTTAAGGGTGCATATGTCTTTCAAGTCTTTCAGTATGGAGGTAGTGCAATCAATATTCAAGTCAATCATTTAAACAGCAATAATGATGCGAGGGACCATCATAAACCCCCAAAGTAGGGCTAGGGTGGGCTATAAGGCGTGTATTCAGACCCGGAATCTTGCCTCTCCAAATAAGTTTTTCTTCAGGTTTCTGTAAAACAAAGCAACTTTTAAGGCAAACGTTAATCCACAGTTCCTTTAAGAGCTTGTGTGTAAAACCAGTAGAAAGCACCTTAAGAGGTGCAAACTATTTACAAAGGAAAGTTCCTGATCATGCACAGTTAATGATTCACAGTTCTTGAAAACTTTTTTGTGCAAAACCTTAGTCAAGTAAACAAACTCTTTAACAGTCAACTTATTCACTGTCAAGTTCTTTTACTTTGGCAGTTTCCAGGGTAACACTTGGCGTTGGATACTTCCTGGCCTGGGAAGAGTTGGGTCCAAATTCCCACCTGGTGCCAGATAAATGTCATGGGTTTGGTCCTCATGCACAGTCAATACATGTGGCGTTAAAAGCCTTCCTCTAGCGTGGTGGTGTTGTAGTCCCTTACTGCCTATGGCTTCAGATAAGGTCCTCACAGTTCTTCTCTCTGTCCCCCATATAGGAGAGGACAATACCTGCATGACAAGTAACCTGAGCCTTTTTACAGGGACTCTAGCATGCCCCGGGCTCTATGTGTTACTGTGTCTCAGGTGTGTGTGGCGGACAGGTAACTTGCAGTTCAGCTGTCCTGATGGTCTCTGCTGTAAGTCGAGTCCCTTACAACCTCGGTGGTCCGGCTACTAGTTATCTGCACCTCAGAGGGAGGCAGCCTGCTCTTAGCTGGTCTCCCCTGATGTTACTCTCCTGTGCTTCGCTCTCCTTCACGCTCACTGAACACTGTTCGGCTTTCTGTATGTCTCTTTCCAGGAGCTGTAGTACTTCAGACAACACGGCCCCTTCAGACCTTCTGGCACTCTATGTTGGTCCACTCTCTCCTCTGTCTCTCTGACAATCTGAACTCCCTTTCCCCCCAAACCACAATATATAGAGGGGAATCACCTAGGAATAGGATCAAAAGCTCCCTCTTGTGGCCTGGAGTGTGAACATGTTGTGTGCATTGTGATTACCTGATGAGAGTTATCCTCCATCGCTTCCAAACGTAACATCACTCTCCCCGTGAGGAGAGCAATGCTACTGTGACGACCAGGACCCTGGGGCGCCACATACACACATTAAGAAAAAAAAAATTACAGTCCACCACTCCCACTATACACAGGGCCGCAATCAGGGCACTACAGCCGTGACTGGCGTATTGGGCCCGGTAAGCAGAGGGGGCCCGCATCGGGCCCCGTCTCATCTGCTCACCGGGCCCCCCCTGCAGGCGCTGCGGCACACTATTGACGTGCGGGCCCGCACCCGCACATCAATAGTTAACAGCCACCAGCCAGTCGGAGGCTGGCAGCTGAATAGGGCCGCAGTGCGCACTCGCCGGCGTCGCCGGCGTCTGACGTCATTGTCAGCCACCGGGCCCGGCGAGTGCGTCTGTGTGGAGCCTGGAGGGATCTTCGCCCGGCGCAGGAGCATGGCCAGGTAAGAACTCGTGTTTTTTTTTTTCTTTGAGAGCGGCGATCTAGGAGGGCCCGGGGGGCAGGATGCTGGACACACAGGGGCAGAATGCTGGACACACAGTGGGGCAGAATGCTGGACACACAGTGGGGCAGAATGCTGGACAGCCAGTGGGGCAGAATGCTGGACACAGTGGGGCAGAGTGCTGGACACACAGTGGGGCAGAATGCTGGGCACACAGTGGGGCAGAATGCTGGACACACAGTGGGGCAGAATGCTGGACACACAGTGGGGCAGAATGCTGGACACACAGTGGGGCAGAATGCTGGACACACAGTGGGGCAGAATGCTGGACACACAGTGGGGCAGAATGCTGGACACACAGTAGGGCAGAATGCTGGACACACAGTGGGGCAGAATTCTGGACACACAGTGGGGCAGAATTCTGGACACACAGTGGGGCAGAATGCTGGGCACACAGAGGGGCAGAATGCTGGACACACAGAGGGGCAGAATGCTGGACACACAGTGGGGCAGAATGCTGGACACAGTGGGGCAGAATCCTGGACACAGTGGGGCAGAATGCTGGACACACAGTGGGGCAGAATGCTGGACACACAGTGTGGCAGAATGCTGGGCACACAGTGGGGCAGAATGCTGGACACACAGTGGGGCAGAATGCTGGACACAGTGACAGGGGCAGAATGCTGGACACAGTGACAGGGGCAGAATGCTGGACACAGTGACAGGGGCAGTATGCTGGACACAGGGGCAGACTATGAGGCCCGGGGGCAGAATTCTGAACATTGGGGCAGAATGCTGGACACAGTGGGGCAGAATGCTGGACACAGTGGGGCAGAATGCTGGACACAGTGGGGCAGAATGCTGGACACAGTGGGGCAGAATGCTGGACACAGTGACAGGGGCAGAATGCTGGACACAGGGGCAGAATGCTGGACATTGGGGCAGAATGCTGGACATTGGGGCAGAATGCTGGACATTGGGGCAGAATGCGAGACACGGGGCAGAATGGAGATACGGGGCATGATTGGAGACACGGGGCAGGATGAAAGACATGGGGGCATGACTGGAGACAGATGGGGGAGGATTGGAGACAGATGGGGCAGAATGGAGACACAGGGGGCGTAATTGGAGACAAGTGGCAGGATTGCAGACACGGGGGCATGGTTGGAGACATAGGGGGCAGAATGGAGACATGGGGCATGATTGGAGACACTGGGGGCAGAATTGGAGACAGATCGTGCAGGATCATGGGGCAGGATGGATATGATGGAGAAAGATGGGGCCGGATGGAGAGATCACATGGGGCGATCATATGGGGCAGGATGGGGAGATCATATGGGGCAGAATGGATACTCATGAGGGCAGGATGGGAGAACATATGGCTGACGCCAGGAATGAGACACACGGTGGCCAGGATGGGGAATATTATTACCTAATTTAGGGATATTATTACTGCAGTGATGTATTTATTTTATTTTTTGAGTATACTGTTTTAAATGAGGGGGCGGTCCTGTTACTGTATAGAGTGATACTATGTTGCCTCTTTTTCTTCATGTGGTGTAATGTAGAAGTTGTGAAAAATTAAGTAATGTGTTCTACAAGCGGAGCTCGAGATAACTGTGTTATTTCCTGCATAGACGAGCCCTGGCTGGATGAAATGATGGCGGTCTGTGCTGGATGAAAGATGAAGGACTTCACCTAGAGACGTCACTGGTGAGTCAGTGTGTAACCTATACACTGACACTATACACTGTATACTATATACAGAGCTCCTGTGTATAATTTCACTAGTGATCACTATATTATCTGTACACAGACACTGCATACTAAGTACAGATCTCCTGTGTATAATGGCACTTATGGTGATAGTATGGTGCTTTTTTTTAATTACTGATCAGAATTGTAGTATTCAGTCACTATGTGGTGGTAATATGTGGTCTGGACATGGTGTTGCGGTATTTGTTCCTTGTATGTGATATTATTCGATCACTGTGGTGGTAATATGCGGTCTGGACATGGTGTTGCGGTATGTGTTCCTTGTATGTGATATTATTTGATCACTGTGGTGGTAATATGTCATCTGGTCATGGTGTAGCGGTATTTGTTCCTTGTATGTGATATTATTGGTCATTTTAAAAATTGAAAAATAAATAAAAATATACCTAAATTGTATTGCATATTTTAACAAATATTTAATAGGTTACAGTAGAGTAGGGCCCGGCCAAAAGTGTCTACCGTGTTATGGTTGCGGCTTAAAAAATCTTTTGGCCAAAACAAAAGCTGCCAGCTATATGTGTGATCTGATGATGGGAACTGTTAACCCCTTCCTGACCCATGACGCCACGTAGGCGTCATGAAAGTCGGTGCCAATCCGACCCATGACGCCTATGTGGCGTCATGGAAAGATCGCGTCCCTGCAGATCCGGTGAAAGGGTTAACTCCCATTTCACCCGATCTGCAGGGACAGGGGGAGTGGTAGTTTAGCCCAGGGGGCTTCACCCCCCCGTGGCTACGATCGCTCTGATTGGCTGTTGAAAGTGAAACTGCCAATCAGAGCGATTTGTAATATTTCACCTATTATAACTGGTGAAATATTACAATCCAGCCATGGCCGATGCTGCAATATCATCGGCCATGGCTGGAAACACTAATGTGCCCCCACCTCATCACACCGATCGCCCCCCAGCCCTCCGATCTGTCCGGTACACTGCTCCGGCTCCCCTCCGTCCTGTGCTCCGCTCCCCCCGTGCTCTTGTCCGCTCCCCCCATGGGGGCAGTGCGCCCGCCGAATCTGCCGGCCGGCAGATTCGTTCCAAAGTGCATTTTGATCACTGAGATAGATTATATCTCAGTGATCAACATAAAAAAATAATAAATGACCCCCCCCCCCCTTTGTCACCCCCATAGGTAGGGACAATAAAAAAATAAAGAATTTTTTTTTTCCACTAATGTTAGAATAGGGTTAGGGTTAGGGCTAGGGTTAGGGTTAGGGTTAGGGGTAGGGTTAGGGCTAGGGTTAGGGGTAGGGTTAGGGTTAGGGTTAGGGGTAGGGCTATGGTTAGGGTTAGGGTTAGGGTTAGGGCTAGGGTTAGGGCTAGGGTTAGGGTTAGGGATAGGATTAGGGTTAGGGCTAGGGCTAGGGTTAGGGTTAGGGCTAGGGTTAGGGTTTCGGTATGTGCACACGTATGCTGGTCCTCTGCGGATTTTTCCGCTGCGGATTTGATAAATCCGCAGTGCTAAACCGCTGCGGATTTATGGCGGATTTACCGCGGTTTTTCTGCGTATTTCACTGCGGTTTTACAACTGCGATTTTCTATTTGAGCAGATGTAAAACCGCTGCGGAATCCGCACAAAGAAGTGACATGCTTCGGAATGTAAACCGCTGCGTTTCCGTGCAGTTTTTCCGCAGCATGTGTACAGCGATTTTTGTTTCCCATAGGTTTGCATTGAACTGTAAACTCATGGGAAACTGCTGCGGATCCGCAGCGTTTTCCACAGCGTGTGCACATACCTTTAAAATTAGGCTATGTGCACACGGTGCGGATTTGGCTGCGGATTCGCAGCGGATTGGCCGCTGCGGATTCGCAGCAGTGTTCCATCAGGTTTACAGTGCCATGTAAACCTATGGAAAACCAAATCCGCTGTGCCCATGGTGCGGAAAATACCGCGCGGAAACGCTGCGTTGTATTTTCCGCAGCATGTCAATTCTTTGTGCGGATTCCGCAGCGTTTTACACCCATTTTTCAATAGGAATCCGCAGGTGAAATCCACACAAAAAACACTGGAAATCCGCGGAAAATCCGCAGGTAAAACGCAGTGCCTTTTACCCGCGGATTTTTCAAAAATGATGCTGAAAAATCTCACGTGAATCCGCAACGTGGGCACATAGCCTTAGGGTTAGGGTTAGGGGTGTGTTGCGGTTAGGGTTGTGATAAGGGTTATGGCTATAGTTGGGATTAGGGTTAGGGGTGTGGGGGGGTTAGTGTTGGAGGTAGAATTGAGGGGTTCCACTGTTTAGGCACATCAGGGGTCTCCAAACGCAACATGGCGCCACCATTGATTCCAGCCAATCTCGTATTCAAAAAGTCAAATGGTGCTCCCTCAATTCCGAGCTCCGACGTGTGCCCAAACAGTGGTTTACCCCCACATATGGGGTATCAGCATACTCAGGACAAACTGCGCAACAATTACTGGGGTCCAATTTCTCCTGTTACCCTTGTGAAAATAAAGAAATGCTTGCTAAAACATCATTTTTGAGGAAAGAAAAATGATTTTTTATTCTCATGGCTCTGCGTTGTAAACGTCTGTGAAGCACTTGGGGGTTCAAAGTGCTCACCACATATCTAGATAAGTTCCTTGGGGGGTCTAGTTTCTAAAATGGGGTCACTTGTGGGTGGTTTCTACTGTTTAGGAACACCAGGGGCTCTGCAAACGCAACGTGACGCCCGCAGACCATTCCATCAAATTCTGCATTTCAAAAGTCACTACTTCCCTTCTGAGCCCCGACGTGTGCCCAAACAGTGGTTTACCTCCACACATGGGGTATCAGCGTACTCAGGAGAAACTGGACAACAACTTTTGGGGTCCAATTTCTCCTGTAACCCTTGGGAAAATAAAAAATTCTGGGCTAAATAATTATTTTTGAGGAAAGAAAACGTATTTATTATTTTCACGGTTCTGCATTATAAACTTCTATGAAGCACTTGGGGGTTCAAAGTGCTCACCACATATCTAGATAAGTTTCTTTCGGGGTCTAGTTTCCAAAATTGGGTCACTTGTGGGGGGTTTCTACTGTTTAGCCACATCAGGGGCTCTGCAAACGCAACGTGACGCCCGCAGAGCATTCCACCAAAGTCTGCATTTCAAAACGTCACTACTTCAATTCCGAGCCCCGGCATGTACCCAAACAGTAGTTTACCCCCACATATGGGGTATCACCGTACTCAGGAGAAACTGGACAACAAATATTGGGGTCAAATTTCTCCTGTTACCCTTGGGAAAATTAAAAAATTCTGGGCTAAATAATTATTTTTGAGGAAAGAAAACGTATTTATTATTTTCACGGCTCTGCATTATAAACTTCTGTGAAGCACTTGGGGGTTCAAAGTGCTCACCACACATCTAGATAAGTTCCTTTCGGGGTCTAGTTTCCAAAATGGGGTCACTTGTGGGGGGTTTCTACTGTTAAGCCACATCAGGGGCTCTGCAAACGCAACGTGACGCCCACAGA
This sequence comes from Ranitomeya imitator, assembly GCF_032444005.1. Classification (NCBI taxonomy): domain Eukaryota; kingdom Metazoa; phylum Chordata; class Amphibia; order Anura; family Dendrobatidae; genus Ranitomeya; species Ranitomeya imitator. The sequence goes on along the minus strand of NC_091286.1, from coordinate 321,368,244 downwards.
GCATTCCATCAAAGTCTGCATTTCAAAACGTCACTACTTCACTTCCGAGCCCCGGCATGTGCCCAAACAGTGGTTTACCCCCACATATGGGGTATCAGCATACTCAGGAGAAACTGGACAACAACTTTTGGGGTCAAATTTCTCCTGTTACCCTTGGGAAAATAAAAAATTGCAGGCTAAAAGATCATTTTTGAGAAAATAATTTTTTTTTTTATTTTCATGGCTCTGCGTTATAAACTTCTGTGAAGCACTTGGGGGTTCAAAGTCCTCACCACACATCTAGATTAGTTCCTTTGGGGGTCTAGTTTCCAAAATGGGGTCATTTCTGGGGGATCTCCAAAGTTTAGGCACACATGACATGGTGTCCGCTAATGATTGGAGCTAATTTTCCATTTAAAAAGCCAAATGGCGTGCCTTCCTTTCCGAGCCCTGCCGTGCGCCCAAACAGTGGTTTACCCCCACATATGGGGTATCAGCGTACTCAGGACAAACTGGACAACAACATTTGGGGTCCAATTTCTCCTATTACCCTTGGCAAAATAGGAAATTCCAGGCTAAAAAATCATTTTTGAGGAAAGAAAAATTATTTTTTATTTTCATGGCTCTGCGTTATAAACTTCTGTGAAGCACCTGGGGGTTTAAAGTGCTCAATATGCATCTAGATAAGTTCCTTGGGGGGTCTAGTTTCCAAAATGGTGTCACTTGTGGGGGAGATCCAATGTTTAGGCACACAGGGGCTCTCCAAACACGACATGGTGTCCGCTAACAATTGGAGCTAATTTTCCATTCAAAAAGTCAAATGGCGCGCCTTCCCTTCCGAGCCCTGCCGTGTAACCAAACAGTGGTTTACCCCCACATATGAGGTATCAGCGTACTCAGGACAAATTGAGCAACAACTTTCTTGGTTCAGTTTCTCCTTTTACCATTGGGAAAATAAAAAAATTGTTGCTAAAAGATAATTTTTGTGACTAAAAAGTTAAATGTTCATTTTTTCCTTCCATGTTGCTTCTGCTGCTGTGAAGCACCTGAAGGGTTAATAAACTTCTTGAATGTGGTTTTGTGCACCTTGAGGGGTGCAGTTTTTAGAATGGTGTCACTTTTGGGTATTTTCAGCCATATAGACCCCTCAAACTGACTTCAAATGTGAGGTGGTCCCTAAAAATAATGGTTTTGTAAATTTCGTTGTAAAAATGAGAAATCGCTGGTCAAATTTTAACCCTTATAACTTCCTAGCCAAAAAAAATTTTGTTTCCAAAATTGTGCTGATGTAAAGTATACATGTGGAAATGTTATTTATTAACTATTTTGTGTCACATAACTCTCTGGTTTAACAGAATAAAAATTAAAAATGTGAAAATTGCGAAATTTTCAAAATTTTTGCCAAATTTCCATTTCCATTTTTATCACAAATAAACGCAGAATTTATTGACCTAAATTTACCACTAACATGAAGCCCAATATGTCACGAAAAAACATTCTCAGAACCGCTAGGATCCGTTGAAGCGTTCCTGAGTTATTACCTCATAAAGGGACACTGGTCAGAATTGCAAAAAATGGCAAGGTCTTTAAGGTCAAAATAGGCTGGGTCATGAAGGGGTTAATGTGTGATAGGTGAGAAGTGGAGTTTTTCCAAGAGAGAGCGGTGGGACTGTGGACAGTTCGAAGGGTGGAGCGTGGAGGCGGAGCTGGGGTGGAGCCTGGGCGGAGTCTCAAGGGGGCCCCGAAAATTTTGTCAGTATGGGGCCCCGAAATTTCTAGTGGCAACCCTGACTATACCCAACACCTTCCCCTCATAAAACACATTCCCCCCACTCAGCATACAGCACCACTATCGTAGGCAAAGTTCTAACCAAAGCAATCATTTACCGAACTGCACCCGAATTTAGCTGACTAAGGAAAAATGCTCAGAATCCAAACACTAATCCGAATGTGCTATGTTGGTGCCAAATTTGAGATTGGCGAACGTTTTCCGATCAAGTTCACTCATCTCTAGCGCGGAAGAGGTTTATGCAGGTTTATACTCTTTATACATCTGTACGCCAGCAGTTGGAATATGACAAGACCTTTGAATTAAAGTAGGTGGATAACCTCATATATACACATCAGAAAACCTCCAAACTGTGTGGATTTGTTACGATTTTGCTACTGCGGATGTCTTAATAAAGCAATATTTAAAAATCCATATTGCAGGGTGCTTTCTTTTTAAAAAATCAATATTTGCATAATATCTAAAAATCCACAGATAAAGTTCACAGATTTCCATGAGATTACCATTACAGCAAATTTCGGCGCTTAGCAACATTGAAATACTGTAGTTTGTTGTAACTTGTTTTCAATGCTCCTGGCGAGGATCAGAAGATGCAAAAGGAACCTGTAGGGGTGAATGTGAGGAGCCGAGGCGCCAGAGAGGTGAGCTGTGGGGAAGTATAAGGTTTATTTACTTTTATAAGTTATGTTTAATATGTTTTTGTGATCTGCAGAACGTAAAAAGGGACATTAAAATTGCTGAGAATAACTTTTGTGTAAATGAATTTCACCAGGAAAATACACGCGAACATGCAAATTAAAATTTAGCTTGATCTGCTCATATCTAGTGAAAAGTCATTCACGGGCACAAATCAGAAACAAAATATTCCACTTTTGGCCACTAGGTGGCAGCAATGGTGAAGAATTACTATATGATTGCCTTCAATAAAATATTTCAAATTGTCAGGAAATTCTGAAACAATAACATGCTGGTAAATTTTGTATAATTTAAAGGGTTTGTTCAGGTGAAATAAACTTTGCCACGGGGACGAAATAAGTAAGCTCAGCCATACTCACTGGCACCCACCTGGATACATCACAGGCAGTTCCGAGGTCTGCTCAGTGGCTGGAAGCGGAAATGTCACCTTTCCACTTGCTGTCACGTAGTATATTGCCCAGCCACGTATGTCACAGGTTAAAAAATAAAAAATAAACATACTCACCTTCGGATCCGAGGGCCCCTTGTAGTTCTAACATACTCACCTTCGGATCCGAGGGCCCCTTGTAGTTCTAACATACTCACCTTTGGATCCGAGGGCCCATTGTAGTTCTAACATACTCACCTTCGGATCCGAGGGCCCCTTGTAGCGCGCGGCTGCCGCCATCTTCCGTTCCCAGGATGCATTGCGAAATTACCCAGATGACTTAGCGGTCTCGCGAGGCCGCTAAGTCTTCTGGGTAATTTCGCATTGCATCGCCGGGAATGGAAGATGGCGGCCGGCTCTGCGGACAACGGAGGGTGAGTACAGCAGGTTTGTTTTTTTATTATTTTTAACATTAGATTTTTTACTATTGATGCCGCATAGGCAGCATCAATAGTAAAAAGTTGGGGACACACAGGGTTAATAGCGGCGGTAACGGAGTGTGTTACCCGCGGCATAACGCGGTCCGTTACCGCCGGCATTAACCCTGTGTTAGCTGTGGCTGGAGGGGAGTATGCGGGCGCCGGGCAGTGACTGCGGGGAGTAAGGAGCGGCCATTTTCTTCCGGACTGTGCCCGTCGCTGATTGGTTGTGGCTTTTTTGCCGTGACTAGTGTTGAGCATTCCGATACCGCAGGTATCGGGTATCGGCCGATATTTGCGGTATCGGAATTCCGATACCGAGTTCCGATATTTTTGTGATATCGGGAATCGGTATCGGGATTAAGATTAATGTGTAAAATAAAGAATAAAAATAAAAAATATTGATATACTTACCCTCTGACGCGCCCTGGTCATCACCGCTGCAACCGCCATGCTTTCGTTCCGAAGAATGAGCGCGTTAATGACTTTCGATGATGTCGCGGCTTGTGATTGGTCGCTGAGCGGTCATGTGACCGCTCACGCGACCAATCACAAGCCGCGACGTCATCGAAAGTCATTAACGTGCTCATTCCTAAGAATGAGCGCGTTAAGGACCTTCGATGACGTCGCGGCTTGTGATTGGTCGTGTGAGCGGTCACATGACCGCTCAGCGACCAATCACAAGCCGCGACGTCATCGAAGGCCCTTTAGGCGCTCATTCTTCGGAACGAAAGCAAGGCGGTTGCAGCGGTGACGACCAGGGCGCGTCAGAGGGTGAGTATATCAATATTTTTTATTTTTATTCTTTATTTTACACATGAATATGGATCCCAGGGCCTGAAGGAGAGTTTCCTCTCCTTCAGACCCTGGGATCCATTACAGGATACCTTCCGATATTTGTGTCCCATTGACTTGTATTGGTATCGGATATCGGTATCGGCGATATCCGATATTTTTCGGATATCGGCCGATACCATCCGATACCGATACTTTCAAATATCGGACGGTATCGCTCAACACTAGCCGTGACCAATCAGCGACTTGGATTTCCTTGACAGACAGAGGCCGCGACCAATGAATTTCCGTGACAGAAAGAAGGACAGAAAGACGGAAGTGACCCTTAGACAATTATATAGTAGATATGTAGTCACCCGAGAAATGTTTTATTTTGCCAACATCCCTTTTAGTTTTTATTCTTTGATATATTGGAAGAGAATAGTGATGGCAAACGTGCACATATAACGTCTTATCTGAGCATGCTCGGGTGTTATCCGAGTATTTTGGGCATGCTCGTATATTATGTTAGAGTCCCTGCGCCTGCATGATTCCCTAACAAACAGGCAATCCCTGCATGTGTTCAGGCTGTGTTATCTGCAAATCATGCAGCCATGGGGACCTAAACATAATATACGAGCACGCCCAAAATACTCGGATGATGTAAGACGTTATCCAAACACATTAGCTCATCACTAGAATAGAACATTTAAAAGATGAACGGACAGCAGAGGTCTGATCTTAGCCACCTTACAATCAGTAACTCTAAGTAATATACAAAGATACAGTGGCATGAAAAAGTATTGGCACCCCTGGTCAAAATTAAGGTCATTGTGAACAATTAAGCAAGTTGTAAATGAAATGATTTCTAAAAGGCATTAAAGTGAAAGATGACACATTTTCGTTAGAGGATAGATAGATTTCATGGGCTGGGCTAGTCCTTGCTCAATTGAGCATGCACTGATTTTCAATTCTGACAGATGCGCAGTAAGATTTTGTCACTGTTTTTCTCAGTGCATAGTGACAATGCGCGTTCTTAACTACTCTGATCAGAAGTGATGAGCTTGCAACAGAGCGCACTGTCAGTGCACAGTGTAAGTAAAGAACATGAGGGCAGAGACCAGCGCCATCCCAGCAAATTATGTAAGCTTGACAGTTAAAATTCCACATTAATGCAACATGTATTAATGCAGCATGCAGGGTGACATTCTGACTAGGTGCATTTTCCCCAATTAAGTATGGGCTCTAAAAAAACAAGTTACAATATACTGCACATGCAACATTTTCCATCCATACATTGCAGTATTCAAGTAGTAAGGAGCGACCAACACTAAGCCTAGTGGGGGTTGACAGAAGCAGCAAACTCCCTTCAGTGCTCCTGCATTGCTGTCTCTGCACTCCGAGTTCATCTATAGTTTTCTGAGCGTGTCAATAAGTGGTTATTTTAATGCATGGAGGAGTAGCAGGCAGGCATGCATACCTCCCAACCGTCCCGGATCCCGCGGGACTGTCCTGATTTTGACAGTCAGCCCTGCGATCCCGGGTGGGACATTAGTTGTCCCGCACTACGTGCCTAGGGCGGGGACAATGCAGGGGGCGGCACCTGAGCAAAGTTTGTGGCTGTTTTTTTTTTTATTATAAAAGCTAGGTCACCTCCCGACCGACCCCGCTACCTCCCCCCCCCCAACCGCCTGCCCCCCCGGCCGCCTCCCTCCCACCCTCCTTGAAGACAATACTCACCCTGCTCCAGCGATGGTCTCGGCTTCTGCAGCGCTCCTGAATGAGCAGTCACGTGGTACCGCTCATTAAGGTAATGAATATGCGCATATTCATGAACCTTAATGAGCGGTATCACATGACCGCTCACCCAGGAAGAAGGTGCTGAGCCGGGAGTCAGGACAGAGCGAGAGGCATGGCCGCGCGGTGAGGAACAGGCAAGTATGAGGGACGGGGGACAGGGTAGGGGGGATGAAGGAGGACGGTAGCCGCGCCATTCAAGATGGGAGCATGGGGGGAGCGTGGGGGGAGCATGGGGGGTGTGTGGAGAAATGAGCCATGCATACAGGAGGGGGAAATATGAGCCAAGCATACCGGAGGGGGGGGGGGGGGGAAATATGAGCCATACATACAGGAGGGGGGGATATGAGCCATGCATACAGGAGGGGGAAATATGAGCCAAATATACAGGGGGGGGGAATATGAGCCATACATACAGGAGGGGGGGAATATGAGCCATGCATACAGGAGGGGGAAATATGAGCCATGCATACAGGAGGGGGGGGAATATGAGCCATGCATACAGGAGGGGGATATATGAGCCATGCATACAGGAGGGGGAAATATGAGCCATGCATACAGGAGGGGGAAATATGAGCCATGCATACAGGAGGGGGGGAATATGAGCCATGCATACAGAGGGGGGGGGGGAATATGAGCCATGCATACAGGAGGGGGGAAAATATGAGCCATGCATACAGGGGGGGGGGGAAATATGAGCCATACATACAGGAGGGGGGGGAATATGAGCCATACATACAGGAGGGGGGTCATTATACAGTATTAAGCATCATGTGGGATCATTATACAGTATGGAGAACTGTCTGTGGCCATTATACAGTATGGAGCATCATGTGCAGCCAGTATACAGTATAGAGCATCATGTGCAGTCATTATACAGTATGGAGCATCATGTGCTGTCATTATACAGTATGGAGCATCATGTGCGGTCATTATACAGTATGGAGCATCATGTGCGGTCATTATACAGTATGGAGCATCTTGTGCAGTCATTATACAGTATGGAGCATCATGTGCGGTCATTATACAGTATGGAGCATCATGTGCGGTCATTAGACAGTATGGAGCATCTTGTGCAGTCATTATACAGTATGGAGCATCATGTGCAGTCATGATACAGTATGGAGCATCATGTGCAGTCATTATACAGTATGGAGCATCATGTGCGGTCATGATACAGTATGGAGCATCATGTGCGGTCATTAGACAGTATGGAGCATCATGTGGGGTCATTATACAGTATTGAGCATCAAATGGGGCCATTATACAGTATGGAGCATCATGTGCGGTCATTATACAGTATTGAGCATCATGTGGGGTCATTATACAGTATGCAGCATCATGTGCGGTCATTATACAGTATGCAGCATCATGTGTGGTCATTATACAGTATGGAGCATCATGTGTGGTTATTATACAGTATGGAGCATCATGTGTGTTCATTATACAGTATTGAGCGTCATGTGTGTTCATTATACAGCATGGAGCATCATGTGTGTTCGTTATACAGTATGGAGCATCATGTGTGGTCATCATACAGTATGGAGCATCATGTGCGGTCATTATACAGTATGGAGCACTGTGTGGCCATTATACAGTATGGAGCACTGTGTGGCCATTATACAGTATGGAGCATCATGTGGAGCCAATATACAGTATGGAGCACTGTGTGGCCATTATACAGTATGGAGCATTATGTGGAGCCAATATACAGTATGGAGCACTGTGTGGCCATTATACAGTATGGCGCATCATGTGCGGCCATTATACAGTATGGAGCATCATGTGCAGTCATTATACAGTATGGAGCATCATGTGCAGTCATTATACAGTATGGAGCATCATGTGTGTTCATTATACAGTATGGAGCATCATGTGTGTTCATTATACAGTATGGAGCATCATGTGTTGGTCATCATACAGTATGGAGCATCATGTGTGGCCATTATACAGTATGGGGCACTGTGTGGCCATATTTTTTTGTTTATAATTATTGTATATGAAACAGTGTGATCAGCAGTGCTAAATGGGTGTGGTTGGGACGTGGATATGGGTGTGACTAATTATGAATGGGTGTGGTCAGAGGCGTGGCCTAAAATTTGCCTCTTCAAAAGTTGGGAGGTATGGGCATGTGCCCCTAGGCTGGTTTATTTCCTGAAGTTTAAAGTGGCCAAACTATTCACTGACCTCAGCCAGCTTCAGTCCCTGCTTTGAGGAACAAGTTTCAATGTGTAGCCTATTAATGAAGAGCTTAATCTCTGCAGCATGCAAGTGTAACAAGGTAGCACGGGGTGGTAGTCATAGCCGATTCCACTAGGTCACATTCAGTGAGCACCCCCGCCCCTTTCACATGAAATGACAGTTCTAGTCCCAGCCCCAAGTCACAGTGGGTTACCTCAGTCTTGCAGCTGTTCTCCACAATGGAACAACGTCCTCAGGATGAACCCCACTTCACACTGTATCGGGCCCAAAAGTGGCAACTTGTATTTTAATAATAAAGGTGTAAAAATGAACAAGAGATGAATGATTCCTATTCTGTCCCTAGACACAGCAATGGCTGCAGCTGCAAAGTCCATGATTCTCAGCAAGCTCTCCAGAGCCAAAGTCTATGGAGGGGCACCAACACAGTCCTTGTGCCCTGTTCCACTGCCTGGCAGTCCTTGGCAGCTTGAAGTCCCCACCGGGGATTCCTTCTTTCCCAGACAGGGATCCACATATACCCCAAACGGGGGTCCTCACTGTTCCATATGCCCCAGACAGGGGCTCCTTCTGTCCCAAGCGAGGACACACTTGTGCCCTAGACGGGAACACACACCTTGCCTCAGACAGCCATGCCTATTCGCTAAGGAGGAAGCAAAAGCTTCCTGCTCCCTTGAGGCTGCAAGTCCAGCCCCTATATTAACCCCTTCTGTCCCTACCTCTAGCATGTGCATAACAAACACAGCACAACAATCATACATGGCAGACACAGCACATTTGACAGTGTATAATAACATTAAGGCATAAGTGGTACATAGCATTACACATTATTGAAAAACAGCGAAACATTAACATGTTAACATCCAGGTACACCATCTGGGTATCGCATAAAGTGCACAGGACCAGCATGAAGGTGAGAGGGAACACCGAGGGTATCCGCCACCTCCTTACACAGACAGTTATCAGTGCTGATTGGCTGCTGGCACTTTCAACTTTGTCTGAAGTGCATATTCAATACTGCAGAGGCTGGAGATGAGTATACATAGAGGGGGGTGTATGTGTACATGTACTTTGCTGACGTCAGTTATGGTTTTATGATAAAGAGGCTACCATAATTACTGTTTAGAGACTATTCTGTCACGCGTCCCTCACGTATGGACTGTCCTATGCTCAGCCTCATGAGAACGTTGCCATGTGTGGGAAACTGCATGCAGATATTACTCGAGTCGTACCTGAATTCTTCTAGTACATCCGTATCCACAAGACAAAGAGTCCGAGAGTAGATTACTTGGCAGTTTATTTTGCCTTGAAGCAAATCACGGTCCACTAGGTAAAAAGACAATTCCTTTGCCAGGTCAGAAAGTATGTCTTCCCACGATGTTCCAATAACAGAAAAAACACAGACAGGAAGAGGCACTGGAACTAACCGGAAAGGCAAAGTCTCCACCCAGGTAATTAACATATACACATATACATGCTGAACACCAAGATGACCACTGGGTGGCAACAAATCATAACAAATAAGAATACAATACAACCCGAATGCATTTACAGAACAACTAGGAAAAACCAGACAAAATAATAATGTAAATACATTCGAATCTGCCACTGCGTGGCAGCACACTCCTCGCCTAAAATCCAAGGGATTTTACTCCTTTATTAACTGCATTGGAAAATGCCCAAAGTCCATGGAATAGCTGCAAAGGAAAAGCATGAATAGATGCACTTTTAATAGACACAATATGCAAAAAGAACAGTTGTAGTCTTTGTTCATAAAAAGGGCAAAAAGGCAAAACAGGAACAAGTTGTAATGAAGGTGTGAGGCTGCCTCCTGGCGAAAGCCTCATGGAAAAAGAACAACAAACTGTAATCCAAAGTGTAACTGTAATCCACAGGGTTGCAAATCCAAGAATTCACAGCGACACAGGATAACTCCCGCCGTGAACTGATGAAGTTAACAAAGAACTATTCCTCAGTAGGCAAAAGCAAAATCACTTGGTGGATGGGCCTCCTCTAGTTTTACGCGCTGTGACTGACCATGGCCCGAAAACATCCAGACCTACGTAGGTAATTGGCGGCTCTGTACTGCACCTTTCTGCTGGCAGGTCTGCCATTTGTTGTTGCTCCAACTTCCCTCTCGTTTTAAGACACTGAACACACTTGCGAAGTAGGGAAGAAATGAGTCTCTTAGCTCCCACTATCCAGTAACCCGCGGATCTTATTGCTCCTTCAGTGAAATGTCTGCCTTGATGCATAATCATTTTATGGTGGTGCCGGATTAACAGGGTAGTAACATGGTGATTTTTAGGAATAATGAGAGGGTTTCTCTCCGACTCTGTAAGGGTGGACTTGTTCAAGCGCCCGCCGACTCTTATCGTACCCAGACTGTCAATAACAGGGTTTAGCTTGGCAATAGGGCTGGTCTGGGGCACACTCTGACCTTTTAGCAAACATTCCAGTTCTACTTTAAAAGCGTCCCCTTGCACGATGCGTATAACTATTTGTTCACTTCTGGCAATGTCCTGCGCATCTAGTGACTCCTGACACACATGCCACCCCTGACAGACAGTATCAGCATTTTTCTCACAAAAACATTTTGCAATATGGACTAACCTTGCAATAGCTCGTACAAGCCTCGTCCAGCTCGAGAAATATTCAAAGTGCTGGCGGTCCTGTCCCGCTCTGGTTTTATAAGCCTTGACTTCCTGATGGATCTCAGGATCGCTGTTGGGATTCTGGAGACTGAAGAAGTTGTCCTGAGTTGACTCCTCCTCCTTGTCCAGCAAGAATGATGGGCCTGTCAACCAGGCAGATTTCACTAGGGCACTGGCAGATATTGCCCTGGTAGCGAGATCAGCAGGATTTAATTCAGACGAAACATAGTTCCACTGTTCAGGCTTAGAAGATTTCCTGATTCTTGTCACACGGTTATGTACATACACATAGAAACACTTGGTTTGATTGTGAATGTAACCAAGGACGACCTTGCTGTCTGTATAAAACTTAACATTGTTCACATTGACATCTAGCTCCTGCTGCACAAAGTCTGCCATCTCCACGGCCAGCACTGCCCCACAAAGTTCAAGTCTAGGAATTGTATGATCAGGTTTGGGGGCTAGCTTAGCCTTGCCGAACAGGAACCCAACATGGTTTCTGTCTGAAGAATCTGTGATCCTTAGATAAGCAACAGCTGCTATGGCCTCAGTGGATGCGTCAGAAAACACATGTATCTCAGATCTTTTACTTGAGGCAAGAGGTATTGGTACATAGCGTCTTAACACATTAACCCCTTCTAAGGCTTGAAGGGATTGCTTCCAGGTTTCCCATTTTTTAAGCTTATTGTCAGGCAGCGGTTCATCCCAATCTTTCACAGTCTCTGAAAGCTGCCTTAATAGGAATTTACCCCGAATGGTGATGGGGGCAACAAATCCCATAGGATCATAGAGACTATTGACTACTGAAAGGACACCTCTTTTTGTAAACGACTTGTTGGCACAGCTGACCTGAAACCCAAAGGAGTCGGTTGACAAGTCCCATTTCAGGCCTAGGCTCATCTGCACAGGTGGCAAGTCTGACCCTAGGTTTAAGTCTTTAAAACCTGGAGCATGGTCATTAGGTTGAAAAGCCTTCATGACCTCTGCGCTATTGGAGGCAATTTTGTGCAGTCTTAAACAAGCTTTGGACAGCATACTCTGGGTTCTTTTTAACAGATCAATGGCTTCCCCTTCAGTGGGCAGGGACTTCAGTGCATCATCAACATAAAAGTCTCTCTCCACAAAGCGCTGAGCATCTGCCCCGTATTCTGCCCCTCCTTCAGATGCAGTCCTGCGCAACCCATAGGTAGCTACGGCAGGTGAAGGGCTGTTGCCAAACACATGTACTCTCATACGGTACTTGTCACGATGCCACAGAAACCTGAGGAAGTTTCTATGGTCCTCTTGCACAATAAAACAATGAAACATTTGTTCAATATCAGCAGTGATGGCTACACGCTCTTTTCTGAACCTCAATAGCACCCCCACTAGGTTATTGGTGAGGTTGGGACCTGTAAGGAGCACGTCATTAAGGGATGTACCGAGGTGCTTTGCGCTGGAGTCAAACACTACTCTTATTTGGTTTGGCTTACGTGGGTGGTATACCCCAAAGAAAGGCAAGTACCAGCACTCCTCGTAGGCTTGTAGTGGAGGGGCTGATTCGGCATGGTTGTTGCCGAATATCCTACCCATAAAGGTGACAAAGTGTTCCTTCATCTGAGGTTTGTTGCTTAAAGTGCGCTGTAAAGAGTTGAGCCTAGATAAGGCTTGTTCCCGGTTGCTTGGGAGTTTGGCCCTGGTGAGTTTAAAGGGTAAGGGTGCGACCCAATGACTGGTCTTGTCCTTGACAAACCCACTGTCCATAATATTGACAAACTCCTCGTCTTCTACTGATGGGGCTATCTTGTTGTCATCGTGAGTTGTGCGGAAGACCTGTCCCCCCAAACTGTCATCATAAGGGGTGGGAATGACATCGGGTATCCGCACTATGTCAGAAGGCCCCTCTTTCACTTGGTAATGACAGGGACAGGGTCTAAAGCAGGTAGGACGGCCATTACTCAGAACATAAGTCTTAAAGGAACTCACACAGTCCGCGTAATGCATCCTATCCAGGCACACGTCTCCTACGATTACCCAGCCTAAATCAAGTCTTTGCGCATATGGGGCATTATCGGGACCATTGCACTGCTGGCGCACCTTGTGCATCCTAAGGACGTCTCTCCCAAGAAGGATTAGTATTTCTGCATTCATGTCCATGGGAGGAATCTCACTGGCCAGGTGCCTTAAGTGGGGATGATGACAAGCGGCCTCAGGCGTGGGTATTTCGTCTCTTTCATCTGGCATATCATTGCACTCAATCAATGCGGGTAAGGGAAAGCTCTTTGTGCCCTTAATTGGAGAGATCATGTACCCGCTGGCCCTTCTGCCCGTGGTGTCTACCAGCCCGGAACAGGTCCTGAGAGTGTAGGGAGTGGCCGGTGTCTTTATACCAAAGATGTCAAAGAACTTGGGTTTTGCTAGAGACCTGTTGCTCTGCTCATCTAACATAACGTACATGCGGACAGCTCCCTCTGGCTTCCCCTCTGGGTAAACACTGGCTAAGCATATTTTGGCACAGCATTTGGGACCGGATCCCTCCCCACAGACTTCAGTGCAAGAAGATGAGACTGTTGCTTTAGCAGCTACTGGCCCCTCACCCTCCCCGCCTTGGACTGGTACAGGACTGGGGGCAGGGGTATGCTGGGCAATTCCAGGAGCTAAGGCAAGGTGCATGGCTGTTACATGTCTATTGCTACTGCACTCAGCACATTTGACTTCTCCCGTACAGTCTTTGGCAATATGGTTGGTAGATGCACAGCACCTGTAACATATTCTATGTTTCTTTAACAACTCTCTGCGCTCCCTTAGAGCCATTGCCTTAAACCCCCTACAGTGATGAAGAGAGTGAGACTTGCCATGGAGTGGGCACTCTCTATTGGGATCCTTTTCCCTCGGGGCAGGGAGAACTGATGTAGCAGGAGGGGGCGTAGCAGAAGGGATGTCAGTTTTCTTGACAGATACAGTCCTTCTAATTTCTCTGTGTTTTGGTGTGGTGTTGTCATACCTCTTAGCGGCAGATGGTGGCATTGACACGTCAGGATCGGTGTAGACGAAACTGGGGTCATTTCTCACCCGCGCTTGGTTCTGGACAAACCTACAAAGGTAAGAGAAGGGGGGAAAGGACACACCATAATCTTCCTTGTACTTGGAGCCTTGTATTGTCCATCTCTCCTGTATGCCATGTGGTAGTTTCGCTACTATGGGGTTCACACCAAGAGCACTGTCGAGATATCTCAGTCCAGTTAGGCGTGGGTCCGCCTTAGCAAACTCGAGTTCTGTCAGTAAATCGCTGAGATCCTGAAGCTTGCGAGTTTCCCTCATCTGGATCCTAGGAAAGTTTTTAAGTCTGTCGAGCAAGGCACGCTCAATGACCTCCGAGCTGCCATACGACTCCTCGAGCCTTTTCCAGGCGGCAGCGAGACCCGGAGCTGGGTTTTCCATGTGCACTGACCTTAGCGGTTTGATGCGATTGGTAGACTCTGGACCGAGCCAGCTGATAAGTAGATCAAGTTCTTCCTTAGCGGTGAGGCTTAGATCTGCGATTGCAGCCTTGAAGGTTGATTTCCAGGCCCTGAAGTTCTCTGGACAGTCATCAAACTTGGAGAGGCTAACTTTGATCAGTTCCCTGCGTATCATGTACCTGGCAAAGTCAGACAGATCTGACCTCTCGTTCCTTGTTGCCGCTGAAACTTGTAGTCCCTCTCGGACGGGTAAGTCGTTTGGCGTGTAAGGCTGAGCTGTACCAGGGTGGAACGACGTAGCATAAGGGTTGAGCTGCGGTTTAACCTCTGTGGTAACTGGTGGCTGTAGCTTGAACTGTGGCGGTGCACTGGTGTTTACCTTGTGGTCTGCTGCAGGTGAGATCTGCTGATGTGTAGGCACATTTAAGGATTGGATTTGAGGTGGAGCCAGTGTCTGTGGTACTGTGACATCTGGTTTAGGCGGTTGCATGAGATCGCTGTTAGGAGGCATGAAGGCTGATTGGTTCAGCACGTACTCAGCAGTGCGATCAGTCGGGCTAACCTCCTCTGTGGGGAGAAAACAGTCTGTATTAGTGCACTGGCCCAACGCTTGTTCCAGGACCTTCACTTTAGCGAAGGCAGCGGCCCTCTCCTTTTCTGTATGGAGGATTTTCAATAGGGCATCTGCTTTTGCCTGTTTGGCTTGGGCCTCTGCTTGTGCTTGTTTGGCTTCAGCTTCTGCTTCGGCTTCTTTCTTTGAGAAGGCACTCCTCACCTCTAAGTCTGCAGCGGCTATTTGCGCTTGGATGAGTTGGTCACTTAAGACTGACCTCCTGGAACTAGTAGTTCTGCATGACCGTAATGATCTGGCTGACCTGGTGGTATGCCTGGATGCAGCAGATCGGTGTGATCTGGTCTCCTGTAAATGGACGATGCGGAGGTCTGCTTTAACCTTGGTGTTTTCAACTGACCCCTGCCTCTGCTGGCTCAGTTCTTCTATTTGGGCAAGGGTTAGTGAGGCATCTGGAACATTACTACTTTTCAGAAAGGTGATATACTTGGTAAGAAGCCTCTCATAGGATTCCTGCTTGGCAGATAAACGGTTAATGAACGCTGTTAATTCTGCTGTATCATCACCGTGAGGGAAAGCTGAGATGCATTGGGAGACTCTTTCCCATAGTTCACATAAGTTGCTTTCATATTCACCTTTTGTGTATATGTAACTTTCCACTGCCTTTGTGGATGGGTGGAGTGCCCTTTTTGGTTTTGTGGCTGCATCTGCACTCTCTGTGACTTCTGTGCACACAGGAATGTCCATCACTGTCACTGCATCAGCAGGCGAGCTTATATCAGACATTTTACTTCACTTTGCAATAAAGATGTCCTGTCACTTTAAATCTTTTTTGAGGCAGAAAGCAGGCTTTAGATGATGCAAGAAAGGAATACAGTCTATGATTAATCAAGATCTCTTTGAGCGCGTGGCGGATGGCGCGGACTGTAAATGGCAGCAAGCTGGGATTTCAACACGTGCTCTCACAAATGGAGGATGATGAGTCACAGTCACTCATAGATAAGCAGATTGTACGACAAATCGGATAGGATTATCACTTAATAGAGGGCAGATGGGTTCGGATTGTATCTTGAACAGTTGTGAGCACCATGCGGCTGCTAGGTGAGGCACACACACAGGCAGGTGTCACATTACACATTACAGTCTCTGATTTGCGCTGGACTGCTGAGGCTTCAGGCAGCTTATGGGACACACACAATGCAGTGCTGAGAAATCTTCACACAAAGCTTTCTTCCTGAATATACTGTATTGTCTTTTTACTATTCTGTCACGCGTCCCTCACGTATGGACTGTCCTATGCTCAGCCTCATGAGAACGTTGCCATGTGTGGGAAACTGCATGCAGATATTACTCGAGTCGTACCTGAATTCTTCTAGTACATCCGTATCCACAAGACAAAGAGTCCGAGAGTAGATTACTTGGCAGTTTATTTTGCCTTGAAGCAAATCACGGTCCACTAGGTAAAAAGACAATTCCTTTGCCAGGTCAGAAAGTATGTCTTCCCACGATGTTCCAATAACAGAAAAAACACAGACAGGAAGAGGCACTGGAACTAACCGGAAAGGCAAAGTCTCCACCCAGGTAATTAACATATACACATATACATGCTGAACACCAAGATGACCACTGGGTGGCAACAAATCATAACAAATAAGAATACAATACAACCCGAATGCATTTACAGAACAACTAGGAAAAACCAGACAAAATAATAATGTAAATACATTCGAATCTGCCACTGCGTGGCAGCACAGAGACTATTGTGACAATTATGAGAAGGCTGATTGTCACCACTATGAGGGTGGGTAGGAGACTGTATTAGTTGCTGTGACAAAGGGAAGCAAACTGCATATACTGATTGAAACACCACTCCAGCATTTTTTTTATTTCAACGCTGGAGTGATGTCACAATTCTAAGTTCCCTGATACTAATATTATACTTAGCAGCCGCCAGCTTCAGCGCTTTCCGGAATCACTTTGGTCCAGATCTGCCATCTTGTAACAGCAACTTATGACTGATTAAGTCAGAGGTAACGATCATAATGCACAAGTTCTCAATGTAAGTCTGTAAGTGTCTTGTTCTGTTCTCATTCTGTCTCTCATAGACTTACAGTGAGTAGTGGCACTGGCCTCTGTCTTGCCCAGCAAATCTGGAGCAATTTGGTAGGTTACAACGTGCACAAGGACTGGAGTGGCGCCGAAGAAGACAGCAGCTAGTAAGTGCAGCGCCCCAGGGTCCTGATCGTTGCAGTAATGCCATTTTCCTCTAGGGGGGAGTGATGTTACGTTTGGAGGCAATAAAGGAGATCTCTTTACCAGGTACCACAAACATACAACACATTTTCATACTCCAGTCCACCAGGGGAGCTATGCTCTTATTTATTAGGGCACTCTTCACACTTAGGTAAAACTGGTGGCCTGGAGAGGAAGATAGGCAGTTGCTGGCTGAGATTCGCTCAGGTAGTTGGTCCCTGACAGGGGTGGGAGCCTGTCAGAGGCCTAGACAGAGGATCACGTAGCTGTGCCTGCCCTAAGTGCGGCAGTTCCTATGAAAGGACACAAAAAGAGAATTGTATTGTGGAGTGTGAGAAGAACTCATAGCAAAGGAGTGGATACCAGAAGAATTTCTGCCCTGCACAGGCTGCCTCCTTCTGAGGCGCAGGATCCCGGTAGCCAAAACAGCAAGGGAGCAACAGTCCTTTATGCCTTGCTCCAGAGACCAGCAGGACAGCTAATTGAAAGTTAATGATCCGCCCTATACCCAGGAGGCAAGGTGGCACCCACGAGAGGCCGGGGCATGATAGAGTCCCTGTAAAAAAGCCTCAAACCACCAGTCATACGGGTTTGTCCTATCCATCTGGGGGACAGAGAGAGAGATAACATCGATAACATCTACAACATCTGTGAGGACCTTATGAGAGGCTTAGCAGTAAGGTACTACAACACCAAGGCGCTAGAGGAAGGCTACTGATTTCCACCTGGATAAGGGGACTCTGGATTTGCCTCCAAACCGGCCGGACTCTGCCTGCCCTGTGATCTGGTGCTCTGGACTGTGGATGCTGAAGCCTTCAGTAAAAAGGTAAAGAGACTGCAACCTTGTGTCCTCATTCTTCACTGCGCCTCTCACCATCCACCATCTACACACTGGGAAGCCCTGGGGACATACTTCACCTGTGGGAACGTATACCATCTAGGAGCCATAACATCACCCCAGCGGACCCCTTAAAGCAGCGTCGGTCACCCTGACCGAATATCATAGGTGGCGTCACAAACATTTCCCCTTTAAAGACCTTTCCCTTTTACATGGACATCCTGAAGGCCACAGACCGGGTCAGCCACAGTGACATCCCCCTTGAGGACCGAAGGACCTGGTACTGAGTACCCCGCTGCCCTCGGGGGCGCTCCATAGGTATAAGACTATGGACAGGACACTTAGATTAGTGATACCACTCCAGCAGTACATTAAAAAAAACCTGGAGTGGTGCTTTAAAAGGAACCTGTCTTCTGAAAAACACTATTAATCTGCAGATATGGGGTTAATCTGCAGGTTTGTGAACCTCCCCAGCGCCTGCTATTTGACTCACTCTGCTGGGAGGAAATTAACTTTATTCCACCCTGCAGATTTCTGGTTTCAGTCACAGTGGAGGCACCGATGTGGGTTTAGTCACTGTGTTTTTTGTAGAAAGACAACTAACCTTGGCACTGACTCAGACTTTCCAATGCGGGTATACACAGAGCGGTGGCTGAACCCTCACCGGCACCACCCCTGTGCCACAAAATATGACATCCAAACTGAATATGATATTTTCAAGGCATTAAATCAACTTCGATATTCCATGGCATTTTTCACAACAACCAGGCCAGCAAAAAATTATACCAACTATAAGGGAATGTCTGGATACTGGACAGTTTAACAAGAATCAGTTCAGGTGGCAAGTGCTTAATATATGGAAGAGGGTGGAAGACCTATGTTCAACCCTGCTCAAATCCTTGTCAATAAAAAAGCCAAGCACTGTATTCAGCTATCTCCAGTTGTCCCCCAGACTTAAATAGAGGGGAAATGCACATGCAATAACACCCCTTCATTCAAATGGAGATTTGAGACCCCATTCTCATAATCAGTTAGGGTCTCAGTGATGAGACCCCCTAAATCATACACTTAACTATAAATGGGAGATAAGTTGCAATTGTGGGAAAACCCCTTTAATCTTAACTTTCATACAAGTGCATAATATAAAAAGGGCAACTGAGGCATGCGCCCTAGCTGATGAGTGCTGGGACGATGCCAACAGGCCACATAACCTTGCTTGGCTAGGGTATTCAGATTTAGGGCTAGAAAAGGAAACTAAATGTTTGTACCAATCCAAAATAAAACCTATCTACTAGTGATTGTAATTGGCAAAATTCAAAATTAGCAGTTTGCTTGAATGTCTCATAACTCTCAATATGCAAGTGCTTCTCACTAAATTAGAATATCAAAAGGTTAATATATTTTAGTTCTTCAATACAAAAAGTGAAGCACTAGAGTAATTACAAACAGTGATCTATATCAAGTGTTTATTTTTGTTAATGTTGATTATGGCTTACAGCCAATGAAAACCCCAAAGTCATTATTATTTAATAAATTAGAATAATTAACATAAAAACACCTGCAGAGGCCTCCTAAGCATTTGAAAAGGACCCTTAGCCTGTTTCAATAGGCTCCACAATCATGGGGAAGACTGCTGACTTCACAGATGTCCAGAAGGCAGTTACTGACACACTCCACAAGAAGGGTAGGCCACAAAAGGTCAGTTGCTAAAGAAGCTGGCTGTTCTCAAAGTTGAGTAGAAGGAAAAATTGTGGTAGATAAAAGTGCACAAGCAACCAGGATAACCGCAGCATTGAAAGGATTGTCAAGAAAAGGTCATTCAAAATTTTGAGTTAGATTCACAAAGAGTGGACTTCTGCTGAAGTCATAGTTTCAAGAGCCACCACACACAGACGTATCCAGGACATGAGCTACAAGTGTTGCGTTTGTTGTGTCAATCCACTCATAACCAATAGACAACGCCAGAAGTGTCTTACCTGGGCCAAGGAGAAAAAGAACTGGACTGTTGCTCAGTGGTCCAAGTTGTTATTTTCAGATAAAAGTGAATTTTGCATTTCATTTGGAAATCAAGGTCCCAGAGTCTAGAGGAAGAGTTGAGAGGCACACAAAACAAGCCTCTTGAGATCTAGTGTGAAGTTTCCACAATCAGTGATGGTTTGGGGAGCCATGTCATCTGCTGGTGTAGGTCCACTGTGTTTTATCAAGACCAAAGTCAGCACAGCCGTCTACCAGAACATTAATTTTAGAGCACTTCATTCTTCCCTCTGCTAACAAGCTTTTTAGAGATGGAAATTTCATTCTCCAGCAGGACTTGGCACCTGTCCACACTGCCAAAAGTACCAATACCTGGATTAAAAACAACAGCATCACTGTGCACGATTGGCCAGCAAACCTGCCTGACCTTAACCCCATAGATAATCTATGGGGTATTGTCAAGAGGAAGATGAGAGAGACCAGACTCAACAATGCAGATGAGCTGAAGGCTGCTATTAAAGCAACCTGGGCTTCAATTACTCCTCAGCAGTGTCATGGCTGATCGCCTCCATACCACGCCGCATTGATGCAGTAATTGATGCAAAAGAAGCCCCGACCAAGTATTGAGTGCATTTACTGAACATACATTTCAGTAGGCAAACATTTCAGATTTTAAAATAATTTTTCAAGCTGTGATTAAGTATTCAAATTTACGGAGATAATGAGTTTGGGGTTTTTGAACTGTATTTCTGTTATGCTGTAATGTCTATTGTCTGTACAAGTCCCCTCTATAATTTGTAAAGCGCTGCGGAATATGTTGGCGCTATATAAATAAAAATTATTATTATTATTATTTATTAGCTTTAAGCCATAATCATTGACATTAACAGAAATAAACACTTGAAATAGATCACTGCTTCTAATGACTCTAATATACAGTGGGGGAAATATTTGATCCCTTGCTGAATTTGTAAGTTTGCCCACTGACAAAGACATGAACAGTCTATAATTTTCAGGGTAGGTTAATTTTAGTATTGAAAAGAAAAAACAGTGTATGGTCTCCAATAATTATATTTAGCATAGAAAAAAAGACATAAAATGTAACATTTATTAAATATACATTAAAAGGATGATTAACATCCATTAACAGACATACATAACAAAGACTCTAACACAAACAAGGAGTTACGATCCACACCCTAACCTGTTGCCTGCCTACCAGCGGAGGTTGGTACCCTAGGGGGATATCATAGTGGCACGCCCCTGCTTCTCGGCGGCTGTCCCTATTCACCCTAGATGACCCTAGCTAAATAGAGGGACATATAAAGGACAGACCCAGACAGAATGACCCAAACCCACAAACATTCCCTGGACAGACACTTACAATTAGTTTGATAATGATGTGTCCAAGGGAATAAAGATATGATGAGAAAGATAGATATATATGTAACACCCCAGGTAACCGGTTGTTACAATGATGTTGCCCTCCTTTCGAGGAGGGCGATATCATGCTTGGAGGCAAGGAGGATTTCCTTTATCAGCACCTACATGCAACACATTCTGAATCCAGGCCAGAAGGGGGAGCTCTGAACCCAGATTCAGGGGAGCTTCCCCCAGCTATATGTATTCTGGTCTGGAGGAGGAGTCAGTCAATTGAAGACAGTTGTTCAGAGACAGTGGAAGAGAGAGGACTGAGAGCAGAGAGTGGGGCCGTGCAGCCATGTGTGAGCTGCAGCTCCAGGAAAGGAAGATAACCTGAAAGGTTAGAATGTAGTGAGTATCTGAGGAATGAAGCACAAGAGAATGAAAGGGCTTAGAAGGGAACTGTGACCGGGCACCCTCTGAGCCGAAGCGCAGGAACCAGGCACTGGGAACCTGAGGCTGTGTTGTACTCCAGGTCGCACAGCAGAACCGGAGGGCAAAGAACTTTATGTAGTTTGCCCGCACCCAAACCTGAAGGTGCAGCAGTACACGAAGAGCCCGGGTCGTGATGTCGTGATAGAGATCCTATAAAAAGGCTTGCACTGCCCACCATACGGGTAACTGTCCCTCACCTGGGAGAGGGACCTCACCTGGGAGAGGGATCCACCTTTGCCTCCAGGCCGGCCGGACCATATCACCACCTGTTCCTGGTACCCTGCACTGTGGCCTGCTACCACCAGTAAACAGGTAAAGACATTACAACCTTACGTCCTCTGTTTATTTGGCGGCATTCACCACCCTTGCCATACACATTGGGAGCCCTGGGGACCCCGCTTCACCTGTGGGAAGCGTCACCATCTGTGCTGCAGTAACATCACCAGACGACCCCTTTAAGCAGCGTCGGTCCCCTCTGACTGAGAATCACAGGTGGCGTCATGAACACAAACTTTATTACAACTCCCTTAAAAAGACCTTTCCCTTTTACCTGGGCGCCCAGGGCCACGGACCGGGTTGCTGCCACTGTGACCACCCCTTTAATTGCGACCGAGTACCCCACGGCCCTGGCGGGTGACTCATATGTACACCTCTCTGGGACAAAAAAAGAGTTGTAGGGAATGGCTGATAATAATGACATGTATTTTATTCAATGATGTCAAGACCCTATAATGTGTCAACAGCTATTAATACCCTGTGCAAATCCTTCTCTGTCGCCTGCCTGCCAGCGGAGGTTGGCATCATACAAGACACCTTAAATGGCGCCCCCGCTCCTCAGCGGCTGCCCCTACAAAATCCCTGCAAGGCCCTACAACAACAGACCCTGGGGCAAAGTCAGCAAAACCACATGATGTGTTGCCATACATGAATAAACCGAGAAGGCTCTCCCAGAATGACCAAAAATCAAACAATAGGGATTATATTGGGTAAGGTGTGATGATCAGCAACAAATAGATAATGATTAATAGAGACAAGCAACCACATCCTCAAAATACTCCATGGACCCAATGAAGTTGTTCTTTGACAAATGATACCAGTCTGCATATACAGTTTGATGTACCTGCTTATATCTGCTTTCCAAAATTAACCAAAACAAATTCCCTACATAGCACTGCGTATTGATACTCTGCAGTCTGATAAACAAAAGCAAGGGATAGGGGATGACATTGAGGTGGGTTGTACTTATCAGTTTGATGATCAAATCTGATGCCAGCTTTCAGCTCATCAGGAGGCTAGATAGATTTATAAATGTATGGTGCTGTAGAGATGGCATGACTGGACCTACCAAGTAGGAAGCTGTGCAGACAAGACCAGTGCAGAGGAGAAGTGAGTATTAATATTAACCTATATGTATTAATACTAAAATTATATACAGCTCTGGCAACAATTAAGAGACCACAGTGCAAAATGTTCAGCTTGTCTAATTTTTCTCTTTATAGGTATATTTTTGAGTAAAATGTAAATTATTCTTTTATTCTATAAACTTCTGACAACATGTCTCCGAATTTCCAAGCAATAATTTTTGTATTTTTTTTCTGACAAAGAAAAATTGTCAAAATTTAAAAAAAAAACCCAGTGCTTTTACTCCTCAAATAATGCAAAGAAAACAAGTTCATAACCATTTAGAAACAACAATACTAATGTTTTAACTCAGGAAGAGTTCAGAAATCAATATTTTGTGGAATAACTGTAAGGAGAAGAAGATCCGGACCAGGCGTGCCTACGGATCCGGAACTATCGAGGCTGTCACCCAGGTTGCACGGGGAAAGCATAAGACCCCGAAACGACCTTTCCACTCAGGAGCAGGGGGCGCAGCTAAGATAAGAGAGCTGCAGCGCGGGAAATCAGCGCGGGAAATCAGTCAGTCTTGGCCGTTACTTGCCACACACAGGAGGGCAGTGTCAGGGCACCTACTGCAGAGCATTCAGACAGAGCAGGCCCAAGCCAGAAGTGTCTGAGAGCTGCGACCAGGGACTGCCGACAAAGACTCATCCGGTCCCCGCTGTTACCGCTGACCGTGAGTGAAAAACCGCGCAGACAGGGAAGCCGGTTCACCCGCCGTGAGTGGTTTCCCGTTCTAACTGCTGACAACTGTTTATTGACTCTGGACTCTGACAAGGTAAAGGATCATGCTCTTTGTCGCTTGTCATTTCTCAACTCACCGATCATCAGCCGGACCATGAAGAAACACCGCCGCTGCCAGGATCCAGGACGCCATGTTCTCCAGGACTACACCGGACCCCTTACGCGCCAAGGACTTGGTGCCAACACTTACATCCCTAAAGCCGCATCCTGACGTCGTCTGACTGATAAGTTTGCTATTCTTGTTCTTGAACTGCCTAGCCCACCACATCAAAACCCTGTGATGGGCAGCCCAATCTCCAGACCTGAACCCCATTGAAAACCTCTGGAATGTAATCAAGAGGATGTTGGATAGTCACAAGTCATCAAACAAAGAAGAACTGCTTACATTTTTGTGCCAGAAGCATTGTGAAGGACTGGTGGAAAGCATGCCAAGACGCATGAACGCTGTGATTAAATATCATGGTTATTCCCCAAAATATTGATTTCTGAACTCTTCCTGAGTTAAAACATTAGTATTGTAGTTAATAAATGATTATGAACGTGTTTTCTTTGCATTATTTGATGTCTAAAAGCATTGTTTTTTTTGTAATTTTGACCATATTTCTTTGTCAGAAAAAATACAAAATGTATTGCTCGGAGACATGTTTTCAGAAGTTTATAGAATAAAAGAACAATTTACATTTTACTCAAAAATATACCTATAAAGAGAAAAATCAGACAAACTGAACATTTTGCAGTGGTCTCTTAATTTTTAACAGAGCTGTATATATAATACACACATTTTTTTTGATTAACAACCCTGTTTTTTGAAATCAGCAAATTGGCATACAGCCACCATTATGCTGGATTCACGCAAATCAAATCACAAAAAATTTGAGGTGAATTCGATTCACCTCAAAGAAATTTGCTCATCTCTGCTACCTACATCTCCACCGATTTACATCAAAAGACTTACGGCAAATACATAGCTTAAGACAATGATATTTACTGTGTCTCCAAGTATTAGTGTTTGAGAAATGTAACCAAATTACAACCGACAAGCCAATCCTCAAACTAAAATATTTTTGGAAAAAAACTTTAATGTTTTTTTCAGTTGCCATGGCAATGTTTCTTGCTAGTGATTTCTTTATGAAACAATGACAGCTTATGTCCTGAGGAGAGATTATATCGGGTCATAGGCAGCCGCAACTGTCCACCCACTGGAAAATAGAAACAAGGGAAATCATTGGAAAAACGAGTTACACTTTTTTTTACTGAGGCATAATGAGCATATATGAAATGCCGTCTGCTCCTCTACAGGGGCCAGCCACAGACAAATACATTTAGATTTATCCTTTATGCAATAGGTAGATTCATTTCACTGCACAAAGAATAATGAATCGTCATGTAATTATGGAATTTTCAGAGATAGTTAACCCCTTAGTGACAGAGCCAATTTGGTACTTAATGACCGGGCCAATTTTTGCAATTCTGACCACTGTCACTTTATGAGGTTATAACTCTGGAACGCTTCAATGGATCCCGCTGATTCTGAGATTGTTTTTTTCGTGACATATTGTACTTCATGATAGTGGTAACATTTCTTCGATATTACTTGCGATTATTTATGAAAAAAATGGAAATATGGCGAAAATTTTTAAAATTTTGCAATTTTCAAACTTTGTATTTTTATGCCCTTAAATCAGAGAGATATGTCACGAAAAATAGTTAATAAATAACATTTCCCACATGTCTACTTTACATCAGCACAATTTTGGAAACAAATTTTTTTTTGTTAGGGAGTTATAAGGGTTAAAAGTTGACCAGCAATTTCTCATTTTTACAACACCATTTTTTTTAAGGGACCACATCACATTTGAAGTCATTTTGAGGGGTCTATATGATAGAAAATAATGAAGTGTGACACCATTCTAAAAACTACACCCCTCAAGGTTCTCAAAACCACATTCAAGAAGTTTATTAACCCTTTACGTGCTTCACAGGAACTGAAACAATGTGGAAGGAAAAAATGAACATTTAACTTTTTTTTGCAAACATCTTAATTCAGAACCATTTTTTTTATTTTCACAAGTGTAAAAACAGAAATGTAACCATAAATTTTGTTATGCAATTTCTCCTGAATACGCCAATACCCCATATGTGGGGGTAAACCACTTTTTGGGCGCACCACAGAACTTAGAAGTGAAGGAGCACCGTTTGACTTTTTCAATGCAGAATTGGCTGGAATTGAGATTGGACGCCATGTCGCGTTTGGAGAGCCCCTGATGTGCCTAAACAGTGGAAACCCCCCACAAGTGACACCATTTTGGAAACTAGACCCCTTAAGGAACTTATCTAGATGTGTGGTGAGCACTTTGAACCCCCAAGTGCTTCACAGAAGTTTATAACGTAGAGCCGTGAAAATAAAAAATCGCTTTTGTTTACACAAAAATGATCTTTTCGCCCACAAATTCTTATTTTCACAAGGGTAACAGGAGAAATTAGACAACAAAAGTTGTTGTGCGATTTCTCCTGAATACGTCGATACCCCATATGTGAGGGTAAACCACTGTTTGGGCACACCGCAGAGCTTGGAAGTGAAGGAGTGCCGTTTTACTTTTTCAATGTAGAATTGGCTGGAATTGAGATTGGACGCCATGTCGCGTTTGGAGAGCCCCTGATGTGCCTAAACAGTAGAAATCCCCCACAAGTGACCCCATTTTGGAAACTAGACCCCCATGGAACTTATCTAGATGTGTGGTGAGAACTTTGAATGCCCAAGTGCTTCACAGAAGTTTATAATGCAGAGTCGTGAAAATAAAAAATATTTTTTTTTCCACACAAAAGATTTTTTAGCCCCTAAGTTTTTATTTTCACAAGGGTAACAAGAGAAATTGGACCCCAAAAGTTGTTGTCCAATTTGTCCTCAGTATGCTGGTACCCCATATGTGGGGGTAAACCACTGTTTGGGCGCACGGCAGAGCTCGGAAGGAAGGAGCGCCGTTTTGGAATGCAGACTTTGATAGAATGGTCTGCGGGCATTATGTTGCGTTTGCAGAGCCCCTGATGTACCTAACCAGTAGAAACCCTCCACAAGTGACCCCATTTTGGAAACTAGACCCCCCAAGGAACTTATCTAGATGTGTGGTGAGAACTTTGAATGCCCAAGTGCTTCACAGAAGTTTATAATGCAGAGTCGTGAAAATAAAAAATATTTTTTTTTTCCACACAAAAGATTTTTTAGCCCCCAAGTTTTTATTTTCACAAGGGTAACAGGAGAAATTGGACTGCAATAGTTGTTGCACAATTTATCCCGAGTACGCTGATGCACCATATGTGGGGGTAAACCACTGTTTGGGCGCACGGCAGAGCTCGGAAGGGAAGGAGCGCCTTTTTGGAATGCAGACTTTGATAGAATGGTCTGTGGGCATTATGTTGCGATTGCAGAGCCCCTGATGTACCTAAACTGTAGTAACCCCCCACAAGTGACCCCATTTTGGAAACTAGACCCCCCAAGGAACTTATCTAGATGTGTGGTGAGTAGGGTTGAGCGACCTTTACTTTTATAGGATCGGGTCGGGTTTCACGAAACCCGACTTTTTCAAAAGTTGGGTCGAGTGAAATCGGCCGATCCTATAAAAAAGTCGGGGTCGGCCGAAACTCGAAACCCAATGCATTGCATTGGGTTTCCATGGTTCCCAGGGTCTGAAGGAGCGGAAACTCTCCTTCAGGCCCTGCGATCCATATTTTAGTGTAAAATAAAGAATTAAAATAAAAAATATCGCAATACTTACCCTCTGACGCGCCCTGGTACTAACCGGGAACCTTCCTTCCTTAGAATCAGCCTTCCAGGACCTTGCGGTGACGTCGCGGTGACGTCGCGGCTTGTGATTGGCCGCGCGGCCGCCCATGTGACCGCTCGCGCGACCAATCACAAGCCGCGACGTCACCGCGACGTCACCGAAGGTCCTGGAAGGGCTGATTCTTAGGAAGGAAGGCTGCCGGAAAGAAGCAGGGCGCGTCCGAGGGTGAGTATATTCCTATTAGGACCAATTAGCGAAGATATAGTTCAAATTCCACGCCAATTCGCGGGCGGACTGCGCCTGTCGCTGACTGGTCATGCCCGGCCGCAAACAATCAGTGAAGCTGGGGCCAGTCCCAGGTTTTTGAGGGTCCCGGGCGAAAGAGTCTCAGTGGGCCCCCCTCTTTAACACATACCACGATTCATGATGCACAGATACAGCAGGGAAATATAGCACAGCCAAGTAGCATAAAACACAGCCCACGTAGTATATAACACAGCCCATGTAGTATATCGCACAGCCCACATAGTATATAGCACAGACATGTAGTATATTGCACAGCCACATAGTATATAGCACAGAGACGTAGTATATAACACAGCCCATGCAGTATATAACACAGGCCACGTAGTATAGAGCACAGCAATGTAGTATATTGCCCAGCCATGTAATATATACTACAGCCACGTGGTATATAGCACAGAGACATAGTATATAACCCAGCCCATGCAGTATATAACACAGCCCACGTAGTATCTAACACAGCCCACGTAGTATATAGCAATGTGGGCACCATATCCCTGTTAAAAAAAAGAATTAAAATAAAAAATAGTTATATACTCACTGTTATGTTTGCTAATGACAGGTGTTATGAAGGCAATCCAGAAACACAGTGTGCTTAGCGATCAGAGCGCACGCAGTGATCTGACAAATACCCAAAAATACAAGAACGAGCTCTGAGACGTGGAAACTCTGTAGACTGCACACCTGATCCTATCCTAAACACAACTAAAAGCGGCTGTGGATTGCGCCTAACAACTACCTAGGCAACTCGGCACAGCCTAAGAAACTAGCTAGCCTGTAGATAGAAAAATAGGCCTGACTTGCCCCAGAGAAATTCCCCAAAGGAAAAGGCAGCCCCCCACATATAATGACTGTGAGTAAGATGAAAAGACAAAACGTAGGGATGAAATAGATTCAGCAAAGTGGGGCCCGATATTCTAGGACAGAGCGAGGACAGTAAAGCGAACTTTGCAGTCTTCAAAAAACCCTAAAGCAAAACCACGCAAAGGGGGCAAAAAAAACCCACCGTGCCGAACTAACGGCACGGCGGTACACCCTTTGCGTCTCAGAGCTTCCAGCAAAACAAAAGACAAGCTGGACAGAAAAAAAGCAACAAAAAAGCAAAAAGCACTTAGCTATACAGAGCAGCAGGTCACAGGAACAATCAGGAGAAGCTCAGATCCAACACTGAAACATTGACAAGGAGCAAGGATAGCAGCATCAGGCGGAGTTAAGTAATGAAGCAGTTAACAAGCTCACCAGAACACCTGAGGGAGGAAGCTCAGAAGCTGCAGTACCACTTGTGACCACAGGAGTGAATTCAGCCACAGAATTCACAACAGTACCCCCCCCTTGAGGAGGGGTCACCGAACCCTCACCAGAGCCCCCAGGCCGACCAGGATGAGCCGCATGAAAGGCACGAACAAGATCGGAAGCATGAACATCAGAGGCAAAAACCCAGGAATTATCTTCCTGAGCATAACCCTTCCATTTAACCAGATACTGGAGTTTCCGTCTAGAAACACGAGAATCCAAAATCTTCTCCACAATATACTCCAATTCCCCCTCCACCAAAACCGGGGCAGGAGGCTCAACAGATTGAACCATAGGTGCCACGTATCTCCGCAACAACGACCTATGGAATACATTATGTATGGAAAAGGAGTCTGGGAGGGTCAAACGAAAAGACACAGGATTGAGAACCTCAGAAATCCTATACGGACCAATAAAACGAGGTTTAAATTTAGGAGAGGAAACCTTCATAGGAATATGACGAGAAGATAACCAAACCAGATCCCCAACACGAAGTCGGGGACCCACACGGCGTCTGCGATTAGCGAAAAGTTGAGCTTTCTCCTGGGACAAGATCAAATTGTCCACTACCTGAGTCCAGATCTGCTGCAACCTATCCACCACAGAATCCACACCAGGACAGTCCGAAGACTCAACCTGTCCTGAAGAGAAACGAGGATGGAACCCAGAATTGCAAAAAAATGGAGAAACCAAGGTAGCCGAGCTGGCCCGATTATTAAGGGCGAACTCAGCCAACGGCAAAAAGGACACCCAATCATCCTGGTCTGCAGAAACAAAACATCTCAGATATGTTTCCAAGGTCTGATTGGTTCGTTCGGTCTGGCCATTAGTCTGAGGATGGAAAGCCGAGGAAAAGGATAGGTCAATGCCCATCCTACCACAAAAGGCTCGCCAAAACCTTGAAACAAACTGGGAACCTCTGTCAGAAACAATATTCTCAGGAATGCCATGCAACCGAACCACATGCTGAAAGAACAAAGGTACCAAATCAGAGGAGGAAGGCAATTTAGCCAAGGGCACCAGATGGACCATTTTAGAAAAGCGATCACAGACCACCCAAATGACTGACATCTTTTGAGAAACGGGAAGGTCAGAAATGAAATCCATCGAAATATGTGTCCAAGGCCTCTTTGGGACCGGCAAGGGCAAAAGCAACCCACTGGCACGAGAACAGCAGGGCTTAGCCCTAGCACAAATCCCACAGGACTGCACAAAAGTACGTACATCCCGTGACAGAGATGGCCACCAGAAGGATCTAGCCACTAACTCTCTGGTACCAAAGATTCCAGGATGACCAGCCAACACCGAACAATGAAGTTCAGAGATAAGTTTATTAGTCCACCTATCAGGGACGAACAGTTTCTCTGCTGGACAACGATCAGGTTTATTTGCCTGAAATTTTTGCAGCACCCGCCGCAAATCAGGGGAGATGGCAGACACAATGACTCCTTCCTTGAGGATACCCGCTGGCTCAGATAAACCCGGAGAGTCGGGCACAAAACTCCTAGACAGAGCATCCGCCTTCACATTTTTAGAGCCCGGAAGGTACGAAATCACAAAGTCGAAGCGGGCAAAAAATAACGACCAACGGGCCTGTCTAGGATTCAAGCGCTTGGCAGACTCGAGATAAGTCAAGTTCTTATGATCAGTCAATACCACCACGCGATGCTTAGCTCCTTCAAGCCAATGACGCCACTCCTCGAATGCCCACTTCATGGCCAGCAACTCTCGATTGCCCACATCATAATTACGCTCAGCGGGCGAAAACTTCCTGGAAAAGAAAGTACATCAGAACCTCTCTGTGACAAAACCGCCCCTGCTCCAATCTCAGAAGCATCAACCTCGACCTGGAACGGAAGAGAAACATCTGGCTGACACAACACAGGGGCAGAACAAAAACGACGCTTCAACTTCTGAAAAGCTTCCACAGCAGCAGAAGACCAATTAACCAAATCAGCACCCTTCTTGGTCAAATCGGTCAATGGTTTGGCAATGCTAGAAAAATTACAGATGAAGCGACGATAAAAATTAGCAAAGCCCAGGAACTTTTGCAGACTTTTCAGAGATGTCGGCTGAATCCAATCCTGGATGGCTTGGACCTTAACTGGATCCATCTCGATAGTAGAAGGGGTAAAGATGAACCCCAAAAATGAAACTTTCTGCACACCGAAGAGACACTTTGATCCCTTCACAAACAAAGAGTTAGCACGCAGGACCTGAAAAACCATTCTGACCTGCTTCACATGAGACTCCCAATCATCTGAGAAGATCAAAATGTCATCCAAGTAAACAATCAGGAATTTATCCAGATACTCACGGAAGATGTCATACATAAAAGACTGAAACACAGATGGAGCATTGGCAAGTCCGAACGGCATCACTAGATACTCAAAATGACCCTCGGGCGTATTGAATGCAGTTTTCCATTCATCTCCTTGCCTGATTCTCACCAGATTATACGCACCACGAAGATCTATCTTAGTGAACCAACTAGCCCCCTTAATGCGAGCAAACAAGTCAGATAACAATGGCAAGGGATACTGAAATTTAACAGTGATCTTATTAAGAAGGCGGTAATCAATACACGGTCTCAGCGAACCATCCTTCTTGGCTACAAAGAAGAACCCTGCTCCCAGTGGTGATGACGATGGGCGAATATGTCCCTTCTCCAGGGATTCCTTCACATAACTGCGCATAGCGGCGTGTTCGGGCACGGATAAATTAAATAATCGACCTTTAGGGAATTTACTACCAGGAATCAAATTGATAGCACAATCACAATCCCTATGCGGAGGTAGAGCATCGGACTTGGGCTCTTCAAATACATCCTGATAATCAGACAAGAACTCTGGGACCTCAGAAGGAGTGGATGACGAAATCGACAAAAATGGAACATCACCATGTACCCCCTGACAACCCCAGCTGGATACCGACATGGAATTCCAATCCAATACTGGATTATGGGTTTGTAGCCATGGCAACCCCAACACGACCACATCATGCAGATTATGCAACACCAGAAAGCGAATAACTTCCTGATGTGCAGGAGCCATGCACATGGTCAGCTGGGCCCAGTATTGAGGTTTATTCTTGGCCAAAGGTGTAGCATCAATTCCTCTCAATGGAATAGGACACCGCAAAGGCTCCAAGAAAAACCCACAACGTTTAGCATAATCCAAATCCATCAGATTCAGGGCAGCGCCCGAATCCACAAACGCCATGACAGAAAACGACAAAGAGCATATCAAGGTAATGGACAGAAGGAATTTGGACTGTACAGTACCAATGACGGCAGACCTAGCGGACCGCTTAGTGCGCTTAGGACAATCAGAAATAGCATGAGTGGAATCACCACAGTAGAAACACAGACCATTCAGACGTCTGTATTCCTGCCGTTCAACTCTAGTCATAGTCCTATCGCACTGCATAGGCTCAGGTTTAACCTCAGGCAGTACCGCCAAATGGTGCACAGATTTACGCTCGCGCAAGCGTCGACCGATCTGAATGGCCAAAGACAAAGACTCATTCAAACCAGCAGGCATAGGAAATCCCACCATGACATCCTTAAGAGCCTCAGAGAGACCCTTTCTGAACAAAGCTGCCAGCGCAGATTCATTCCACTGAGTGAGTACTGACCATTTCCTAAATTTCTGACAATATACTTCTATATCATCCTGACCCTGGCACAAAGCCAGCAAATTTTTCTCAGCCTGATCCACTGAATTAGGCTCATCGTACAGCAATCCGAGCGCCAGGAAAAACGCATCGACACTACTCAATGCAGGGTCTCCTGGCGCAAGAGAAAATGCCCAGTCTTGAGGGTCGCCGCGCAAAAAAGAAATAATAATCAAAACCTGTTGAATAGGATTACCAGAAGAATGAGGTTTCAAGGCCAGAAATAGCTTACAATTATTTTTGAAACTTAGAAACTTAGTTCTATCTCCAAAAAACAAATCAGGAATAGGAATTCTTGGTTCTAACATAGATTTCTGATCAATAGTATCTTGAATTTTTTGTACATTTATAACGAGATTATCCATTGAAGAGCACAGACCCTGAATATCCATGTCCACACCTGTGTCCAGAATCACCCAAATGTCTAGGGGAAAAAAAAAAAGTGAACACAGAGCAGAAAAAAAAAAAAAAAAAATGATGTCAGAACTTTTTCTTTCCCTCTATTGAGAATCATTAGTTTGGCTCCTTGTACTGTTATGTTTGCTACTGACAGGTGTTATGAAGGCAATCCAGAAACACAGTGTGCTTAGCGATCAGAGCGCACACAGTGATCTGACAAATACCCAAAAATACAAGAACGAGCTCTGAGACGTGGAAACTCTGTAGACTGCACACCTGATCCTATCCTAAACACAACTAAAAGCGGCTGTGGATTGCGCCTAACAACTACCTAGGCAACTCGGCACAGCCTAAGAAACTAGCTAGCCTGAAGATAGAAAAATAGGCCTGACTTGCCCCAGAGAAATTCCCCAAAGGAAAAGGCAGCCCCCCACATATAATGACTGTGAGTAAGATGAAAAGACAAAACGTAGGGATGAAATAGATTCAGCAAAGTGGGGCCCGATATTCTAGGACAGAGCGAGGACAGTAAAGCGAACTTTGCAGTCTACAAAAAACCCTAAAGCAAAACCACGCAAAGGGGGCAAAAAAACCCACCGTGCCGAACTAACGGCACGGCGGTACACCCTTTGCGTCTCAGAGCTTCCAGCAAAACAAAAGACAAGCTGGACAGAAAAAAAGCAACAAAAAAGCAAAAAGCACTTAGCTATACAGAGCAGCAGGTCACAGGAACAATCAGGAGAAGCTCAGATCCAACACTGAAACATTGACAAGGAGCAAGGATAGCAGCATCAGGCGGAGTTAAGTAATGAAGCAGTTAACGAGCTCACCAGAACACCTGAGGGAGGAAGCTCAGAAGCTGCAGTACCACTTGTGACCACAGGAGTGAATTCAGCCACAGAATTCACAACAACTCACCTTCCGTCGGCACCCGGATCCAGCCCAGGCGTTTACCGATACTCCTCGCGACGCTCTGGTCCCAAGAATGCATTGCGGTCTCGCAAGATGATGACGTCTCGCGAGACCGTTACATCTTCATCTTGCGAGACCGTAATGCATGGACCGGAGGGTCGCGAGGAGCGGGAAACGCGACGAAAGGTGAGTATATAATGATTTTTTATTTTGTTTATTATTTTTAACATTAGATCTTTTTACTATTGATGCTGCATAGGCTGCATCAATAGTAAAAAGTTGGTCACACAGGGTTAATTGCAGCATTAACGGACTGCGTTACACCGCGGCATAACGCAGTGTAACGCAGCCATTAACCCTGTGTGAGCGCTGACTGGAGGGGGCACTGCCAGAGAGTAGGAAGGGGCGAATTTGCGGCCGGACTGTGCCTGTCGCTAATCAGCGATGCGGGATTTCTGTGACAGACAGGCAGTCAGACGGAAGTGACCCTTAGACGATTATGTAGTAGATCATTTTAATTTTTTAAAAAATGTAAAAGCCATCCCACCACGTCAAGGTGACCATATACGGGACAGTCCTAACCTCTAGAATTAAAACCTTACTTTATGTCAAATGATGGAAATGTGAATAAGGGCTGAGCTTTTATGGCTTGGATAGCTTTTGTCTGTTTAGTGGCCAGTGTAAACATGTTGCATGCATACGAACTTACATTCCAGTTCATTTCTTTAGGTTTTTATGTCATGTATGAGGCTAAGCTTTAAAAGAAACAGGACAAGGAAAAGCAGTGTGCATCGTTATTTTTATAATAATACCGTAATCTTTATTTTTTTTTATATAGCTCCAACATATTCTGCAGCACTTTACAGTTTGCACACATTATCATTGCTGTCCCCGATAGGGAATTTAGATTGTGAGCCTCATCAGTATCTCTTTGGAATATGGGATGAAACCGGAGAAACCGGAGGAAACCCACACAAACACGGGGAGAACATACAAACTCCTTGGTGCATAGCACATAACCCTTTTATGCACTGCCCAAACTATGGTATTTCATGCACAAATAGTACATGTGAGCCCACTTATCATACCCCAATATATCTACACACTAGCTGAAGAGCCCGGAGTTGCCAGGGCATAGCAAATATCTGTGGTTAATTATACCACCTCATTTCTCTTATTTTCCC
Source organism: Ranitomeya imitator (assembly GCF_032444005.1). Taxonomy (NCBI): domain Eukaryota; kingdom Metazoa; phylum Chordata; class Amphibia; order Anura; family Dendrobatidae; genus Ranitomeya; species Ranitomeya imitator. The sequence continues at coordinate 321,332,884 of NC_091286.1, read as the reverse complement.
ATCACGCCTCTCATTTTCCCCATCACATCTCTCATTTTCTCCCTTACACCTCTCATTTTCCCCTCACTCCTCTTATTTTCCCCCTCACTCCTCTCATTCCCCCATAACACTTGTCATTTCGACCTCACATCTGTCATTTTCCGATCACTCAACTATTTTCCCTCACTCCTCTCATTTTGCACTCACACCTTTTCATTTTCACCTCACATCCCTCATTTTCACCTCACACCTCTCATTTTCCCCTCAGTATATACATGTTTGTCATCTCCCTTATATATAGTATACACCTGTATGTCATCACCTGTATATAGTATATACCTGTATGTCATCTCCCCTGTAAATAGTATATACCTGCTGTTTATCTTCTCCTCCTGTATATTGTATATACCTATGTGTGCTCTCCTCCTGTATATAGTATATACCTGTATGTCATCTCTTCTGTATATACTATATACCTGTATGTCATCTCCTCCTATATATAGTGTATACCTGTATGTCATCTGTATATAGTATATACCTGTATGTCATCTCCCCTGTATATAGTATATACCTGCTGTATGTCATCTCCTCCTCTATATACCTATGTGTCATCTCTTTTATATAGTATATACCTGTATGAAATCTCCTCCTGTATATAGTATATATGTGTGTCATCTCCTCCTGTATATAGTATATACCTGTAAGTCCTCTCCTCCTGTATATATATATACCTGTGTGTCATCTGCTCCTGTATATAGTATATACTTGTGTGTCATCTCCTCCTGTATATAGTATGTACCTGTATGTCATCTCCTGTATATAGTATATACCTGTGTGTCATCTCCTCCTGTATATAGTATATACCTGTGTGTCATCTCCCCTGTATATAGTATATACCTGTGTGTCATCTCCCCTGTATTTAGTATACTAGATTGTGGCCCGATTCTAATGCATCGGGTATTCTAGAATATGCATGTCCCCGTAGTATATGGACAATGATGATTCCAGAATTCGCGGCAGATTGTGCCCGTCGCTGATTGGTCGAGGCAACCTTTATGACATCATCGTCGCCACGGCAACCATTATGACATCATCGTCGCTGTGCCCGTTGCTGATTTACCAATCAGAGACGCGGGATGTCTACGTCCTTTATGACATCATCGTCGCTGTGCCCGTCACCTGGCGGCCTCGACCAATCAGGGACGTGGGATTTCCAAGACAGACAGACAGAAAGACAGACAGACGGAAAAACCCTTAGACAATTATATACAGTATATAGATACCTGTGTGTCATCTCCCCTGTATATAGTATATACCTGTGTGTCATCTCCCCTGTATATAGTATGTACCTATATGTAATCTCCCCTGTATATAGTATATACAGTTAGGGCCAGAAATATTTGGACAGTGACACAAGTTTTGTTATTTTAGCTGTTTACAAAAACATGTTCAGAAATACAATTATATATATAATATGGGCTGAAAGTGCACACTCCCAGCTGCAATATGATAGTTTCCACATCCAAATTGGAGAAAGGGTTTAGGAATCATAGCTCTGTAATGCATAGCGTCCTCTTTTTCAAGGGACCAAAAGTAATTGGACAATGGACTCTAAGGGCTGCAATTAACTCTGAAGGCGTCTCCCTCGTTAACCTGTAATCAATGAAGTAGTTAAAAGGTCAGGGGTGGATTCCAGGTGTGTGGTTTTGCATTTGGAAGCTGTTGCTGTGAGCAGACAACATGCGGTCAAAGGAACTCAATTGAGGTGAAGCAGAACATCCTGAGGCTGAAAAAAAAGAAAAAATCCATCAGAGAGATAGCAGACATGCTTGGAGTAGCAAAATCAACAGTTGGGTACATTCTGAGAAAAAAGGAATTGACTGGTGAGCTTGGGAACTCAAAAAGGCCTGGGCGTCCACGGATGACAACAGTGGTGGATGATCGCCGCATACTTAATTGGGGGAAGAAGAACCCGTTCACAACATCAACTGAAGTCCAGAACACTCTCAGTGAAGTAGGTGTATCTGTCTCTAAGTCAACAGTAAAGAGAAGACTCCATGACAGTAAATACAAAGGGTTCACATCTAGATGCAAACCATTCATCAATACCAAAAATAGACAGGCCAGAGTTAAATTTGCAGAAAAACACCTCAAGAAGCCAGCTCAGTTCTGGAAAAGTATTCTATGGACAGATGAGACAAAGATCAACCTGTACCAGAATGATGGGAAGAAAAAAGTTTGGAGAAGAAAGGGAACGGCACATGATCCAAGGCACACCACATCCTCTGTAAAACATGGTGGAGGCAACGTGATGGCATGGGCATGCATGGCTTTCAATGGCACTGGGTCACTTGTGTTTATTGATGACATAAGAGCAGACAAGAGTAGCCGGATGAATTCTGAAGTGTACCGGGATATACTTTCAGCCCAGATTCAGCCAAATGCTGCAAAGTTGATTGGACGGCGCTTCATAGTACAGATGGACAATGACCCCAAGCATACAGCCAAAGCTACCCAGGAGTTCATGAGTGCCAAAAAGTGGAACATTCTGCAATGGCCAAGTCAATCTCCAGATCTAAACCCAATTGAGCATGCATTTCACTTGGTCAAATCCAGACTTAAGACGGAAAGACCCACAAACAAGCAAGACCTGAAGGCTGCGGCTGTAAAGGCCTGGCAAAGCATTAAGAAGGAGGAAACCCAGCGTTTGGTGATGTCCATGGGTTCCAGACTTAAGGCAGTGATTGCCTCCAAAGGATTTGCAACAAAATATTGAAAATAAAAATATTTTGTTTGGGTTATGTTTATTTGTCCAATTACTTTTGACCTCCTAAAATGTGGAGTGTTTGTAAAGAAATGTGTACAATTCCTACATTTTCTATCAGATATTTTTGTTCAACCCTTCAAATTAAACGTTACAATCTGCACTTGAATTCTGTTGTAGAGGTTTCATTTCAAATCCAATGTGGTGGCATGCAGAGCCCAACTCGCGAAAATTGTGTCACTGTCCAAATATTTCTGGCCCTATCTGTATCTGTGTGTCATCTCCCCTGTTTATAGTATATATGTGTGTCATCTCCTGCTGTATATAGTATATACCTGTATATCAGCTCCTCCTGTATATAGTATATACCTGTGTCATCTCCCCTGTGTATAGTATATATGTGTGTGTCATCTCCCCTGTATATAGTATATACCTGTGTGTCATCTCCTCCTGTATATAGTATATACCTGTGTGTCATCTCCTCTGTATATAGTATATACCTGTGTGTCATCTCCCCTGTATATAGTATATACCTTTGTGTTATCTCCCCTGTATATAGTATATACCTGTGTGTCATCTCCCCTGTGTATAGTATGTACCTGTATGTCATCTCCCCTGTATATAGTATATACCAGTGTGTCATCTCCTCCTGTATATAGTATATACCTGTATGTCATCTTCTCCTGTATATAGTATATACCTGTGTCATCTCCCCTGTATATAGTATATATGTGTGTGTCATCTCCTTCGGTATTTAGTATATACCTGTGTGTCATCTCCTCCTGTATATAGTATATACCTGTGTGTCATCTCCTGTATATAGTATATATCTGTGTGTCATCTCCTCATGTATATAGTATATATCTGTGTGTCATCTCCTCCTGTATTAGACTGCGTTCACACGTTATTTGGTCAGTATTTTTACCTCAGTATTTTTAAAGGGAACCTGTCACCCCGTTTTTTCAAGAAGAGTTAAAAATAGCGTTAAATAGGGGCAGAGCTGGGCTTTACATTAGTGTATTTTGGAGCCTTTATTCCCCACCTATGCTGCCGAAATACCTTTGTAAAGTCGCCGTTTTGGGCTGTCACTCACGCTGGTCAGGTCATATGGGCGTGGTGACAGCGCTGTTTCTCCCCCAGATCTCCGTTGGTGGCGTAGTGGTGTGCGCATGTCCAAGTGGCGAATCCACTGCGCAGCTTCAAGGAAAATAGCGAGATCTGCGCTATTCAGGCATTTATCGGTGGGCGCGGCCATCTTTGTGAGGCCGCATGTGCGCAGATGGTTCTTCTCGGCTTCCCGGGGCTTCAGGAAAATGGCCGCGGGATGCCGCGCGTGCGCAGATGGAGATCGCGGCGGCCATTTTCCTGCTGCCAAGATGTGAACTCGGCTTCAGGAAAATGGCCGTCGAGGGTGCAATGTATGCTGAGGGTGGTATATGGGTTCCAGCACGTGGTAGTGTGTGGCGCATTTTGTGTGTGTGTTCATATCCCTGTATGTGGTGAGTATCCCATGTCGATAAGATAGCTAAATACAGGGAGCATCCTGATTTACAAAAACCTCCATCTTCCTACATTCGCAGCTTGTGTGTGCTCCAAATTATCTTCACCAACCAGAATAAAGGCATGCCACTGTGCCCCTCTGAATAATAGGTAAGCTACTAGGTCCAGCTACATAAGAGGTGGGTCATTTTCCTCCACCAAATAATAGCCAAGTCATTGTGATCCTCTGAATTATAGTAAAGTCACTGTGCCACACCTAATAGGCAATCTGCTGTTACCCCTTATTATTAATCAAGCGTGTCCTCCTGACTAATAGACAATCCACACTGCCCCCATAGGCAAGCCTACTAGCCCCCTGACTAATAGATAACCCACAATACCCCTCTGCTGAATAATAGAGAAGCCACTGTTTACCTCTCCCACCCCCCCACTCCCAAATAGAAGAGACCACTTTACCCACCCAAATAATGGGAAAGCTAATGTGCTTCCCTGGGATCAAAAGAAACACCACCCATCCAAGTTTCCTTGTGACACCATCTTCTAGCTGTTCTGCTTCATAACATTACTGCATTGCTGTCTTCATAGAAAAGACACCAAGTGTTGAGGCCAGTAGCCAGTTATGGTCTTTTGTAATGCAGCTGTTGTATTCATTTGCATAAGTGTTTTAAGAACGCAAAAGCAAACGGAAAATGCATTATCAGCTCTGGAGCAGGAAGATACCTAAAAAATGAAGGATATTAGGTGGGAGGTCAAGATCTATCGGCTTCACCCCATAGGGCCACCATTGCATGGAAGGATTCGGCATTATGTGTACTGTATACAACCTTGCTATCAGGACCCAATACATTGAATGTCACATGTGCATAAGTGAATTTGGTGCAAGTATTGCACTTTACAGAGCAGGACTGTCCTGGCATAGACATATAATCTTGCAGTTTAGAAATTAAGCTCATTAGTACACAGATTTGGAGCATTTTTGTAACACATTTGGAACAAATGAGCTCATACCCACAGATTGAAAATATTCAGATCGGAAAATGTGATACTTTATATAAATACAGTTATATGAAAAAGTTTGGTCACCCCTATTAATCTTAAGCTATTTCAGTTTCATATATCTAATAACTGTTGGACACAGTAATGTTTCTTCCTTGAAATGAGGTTTATTGTACTAACAGAAAATGTGCAATCTGCATTCAAACAAAATTTGACGGGTGCATAAGTATGGGCACCCTTATCATTTTCTTGTTTTAAATACTCCTACCTACTTTTTACTGACTTACTAAAGCACTTTTTTGGTTTTCTAACCTCACTGAGCTTTGAACTTCATAGACAGGTGTATGCAATCATGAGAAAAGCTACTTAAAGTGGCCACTTGCAAGTTGTTCTCCTGTTTGAATCTCCTCTGAAGAGTGGCATCAGGAGCTCCTCAAAACAACTGTCTAATGATCTGAAAACAAAGATTATTCAACATAGTTATTCAGGGGAAGGATACAAAAAGCTGTCTCAGAGATTTGACCTGTCAATTTCCACTGTGAGGAACATAGTAAGGAAATGGAAGAACACAGGTACAGTTCTTGTTAAGGCCAGAAGTGGCAGGCCAAGAAAAACATCAGAAAGGCAGAGAAGAAGAATGGTGAGATCAGTCAAGAACAATCCTCAGACCACCTCCAGAGAGCTGCAGCATCAACTTGCTGCAGATGGTGTCACTGTGCATCGGTCAACTATACAATGCACTTTGCACAAGGAGAAGCTGTATGGGAGGGTGATGCGAAAGAAGCCATTTCTGCAAGCACGCCACAAACAGAGTCGGCTGAGGTATGGAAAAGCACATTTGGAGAAGCCAATCTCTTTTTGGAAGAAGTTCCTGTGGACTGATGAAACCAAGAATGAGTTGTTTGGTTATACAAAAAGGTGTTATGCATGGCGGCCAAAAAACACAGCATTCCAAGAAAAACACTTGCTACCCACAGTAAAATTTGGTGCTTTGGGGCTGTGTGGCCAATGCCGGCAACGGAAATCTTGTTAAAGTTGAGGGACGCATGGATTCCTCTCAGTATCAGCAGATTCTTGACAATAATGTTCATGAATCAGTGACAAAGTTGAAGTTACGCAGGGGATGGATCTTTCAGCAAGACAATGATCCAAAACATAGCTCCAAATCCACTCAGGCATTCATGCAGAGGAACAATTACACTGTTCTGGAATGTCCATCCCAGGCCCCAGACCTGAATATCATTGAACATCTGTGGGATCATTTGAAGAGGGCTGTCCATGCTCGGCAACCATCAAACTTAACTGAACTGGAATTGTTTTGTAAAGAGGAATGGTCAAAAATACCTTCATCCAGGATCCAGGAACTCATTAAAAGCTACAGGAAGCGACTAGAGGCTGTTATTTTTGCAAAAGGAGGATCTACTAAATATTAATGGCACTTTTCTGGTGTGGTGCCCATACTTATGCACCTGTCAAATTTTGTTTGAATGCAGATTGCACATTTTCTGTTAGTACAATAAACCTCATTTCAAGGCAGAAACATTACTGTGTCCAACAGTTATTAGATATATGAAACTGAAATAGCTGTTGCAAAAAAACAATTTTTATAAAACATTAGGCTTAAGATTAATAGGGGTGCCCAAACTTTTTCATATAACTGTACATCACACATGCTTGCACAATTTTAGACTACTTATATGTGTTAGAACAATTCTTATCCAATTTTTGGAAATGTTGATATACTTAAAGCAGATTCCGTTTTCTTTTACAGCATGATCTTTCTCCAGCACTAAATGGTTCTGCTTCGCAGCTTTTCACCAAAAGAATTCTAAAGATAGCAAATTCCATATCCTACTGCTGAGCTAAAAATATTCTCTATACACTGCCTGAAGTCATTTTCCATTTCCAAGTAAAATCACTGCGATATAAATATTGCGCGTGTTAATTTATAGCATATACTTCCTCTCAATAAGCCTATGTACACAACATGAACAGATACGAAATGGTAATTGGGATAATTCAATAAAGTGCACAGAGTAAATAATAGCAATTATGCGTACAGCACTCCAGTGTCTAATGCCAGCATACATTAGCTCCAAAGTCAACTTGCAAACATAACAAGTCACAGAGGCATAATTTGGCTCTCAGATGATGGAAAAATATTGTATCCATCTTTGGCCGTCTGGCTAGTTATGACTCAGAGGTGGCTGAATTTTTCAGATTTTCATCAGTCTTTGGTATCAGATTTTACCATCGGATGTTTCATCAGTTTGGGTTTTGTTTGCGTATGAGAAGATTTCTCAAGCTCAGAAGGAAAGGAGTGCCACATTGGACTTCAGATTTTGCTGGAATGGTTTCAGGGTGCAATGTCACATTGGCAAAGCCCCTGAAGTGCCAGAAAAGCAGAAGCCCTCAATAAATTACTCCTAGAGGTGCTGTGATCATATTGACACCACATTTGCCTCACAGAATTTTATACCATTAGGTGTAGAAGAAGAAATAATTACATTTTACTGCTAAAAAAATGTTGTTTTAACCCCAAGTTTTTAATTTTTATAAAGGCCATTAAAAAAAATGGAACCTCACAGTTTCTTGTGCAGTTTCTGAGTATGACAATATCCTACATGTAATCAGAAAATACTTTTCAGGCACAGTGCAAAGCTCAGAAGGGAAGGTTTGTGGGTGCCATGACCCACTGGAAGAGCCTTTAAGGCAGCAGAACAGTAGAATCCCCCATAAGTGACCCATTTTGCAAGGTACTCCTCAATTAATTCATCTAAGAGTACAGTGTTCATATTGATACCATGGATTGAGGTTTTATCTCCATGATGGATCCTCCTTTTTTAACTTAATTTCTAATAAAAAGATGAATAATATGGATGGAAATGCGAAAAATGTTGTTTTCTTCATTGGTATTCATTGAAGGGTTAACTAGGGTGACAGTTTTATAGGTCAGGTCATTCCAGATGTGGCGATACCAAATATGCACACATTTTTTGTTTATTTTTACTTTACATAAATCAACCTATTTATTGGTATAAAATGCTTTCTTTTTTAATTTATTTTGTATTTTTTTTTAAATAATTTTTTAAACTTTTATTACTCTCCTCGCTGGTATAATGAATTGCAATACCTGGCGCCATGGCATGCAGATATTAAATATGAAAATTGAATTGCATTACTGTACTACAGATATGAAAAACTGAGAAATGAGAAGGTGTGTCCAAACTTTTGGTCTGTACTGTATGTGTACCTGGAAACCACGATAAGGCGTTTCTCATTTCCAAGACCTAACAATGCCATTCTTCTTTTAGAATAAAGTTTTCATCTGAATGGGAACCTAATATGAGTCCTCACTTAGACTAAAATCTATCTATGTCTCTGTGGAGGGGTAGTGGTCCTGCTGTGATTAAAAACACCTGCCTTTTTTGTTTGAGTGTATATGAGTTGGTGACTCTAGGTTAGCACCTGTTCATATTTAGTTTAACTAACTGGAAACACCTTAACGTGGCTTCCAGGTGCACATAAATTGGCCACTTTATGCGCTAAGCTTTCTCAATTATTCATATTTCTAGTGTAGTAATGCAATTCAATTTTCATATTTCATATTTGCATGCCATGCCACAGAGTGCTGCCTTTTTTTGTTTGAGTGTATATGAGTTGGTGATTCTAGGTTAGCACCTGTTCACATTTAGTTTGTTTAGATGTGACGGTCAGTTTTTTGAAATTTGTATTCATTAGCCTTCTGACTGAGCACTCCGCCTTTTAGCCACAGGTGTTTTTAATCACAGCAGGACCCCTACCCCTCCACAGAGAGATAGATTTTAGTTTAAGAGAGGACTCATATTAGGTTCCCATTCAGATGAAGACTTTATTCTGAAAGAAGAAAGGCAGTGTTAGGTCCTGGAAAAGAGAAACGCCTTACCGTGGCTTCCAGGTACACATGAATTGGCTAATTTATGCACTAAGCTTTCTAAATTTTTTGTATTTCTAGTGCAGTAATGCAATTCCATTAGGTTCCCATTCAGATGAAGACTTTATTCTAAGAGAGGAATGGCATTGATGGGTCCTGGAAATGAGAAACGCCTTAATGTGGCTTCTAGGTACACATGAATTTATGCGCTAAGCTTTCTCAATTTTTCATATTTCTAGTGCAGTAATGCAATTCAATTTTCATGTTTCATACTTGCATGCTATGGCGCTACAGAGTGCTGCCTTTTTTGTTTGATTGTATAAGAGTTGGTGACTCTAGGTTAGCACCTGTTCACATTTAGCTTATGTTTGGATGTGACGGTCAGTTTTTTGAAATTTGTATTTTGTATTTCTAGTGCAGTAATGCAATTCCATTTTCATAATTCATGCGGGGCTCTCATGCAGTTGTATGACACATGGTGCCCAGCGCCCAATCAAAGCTGGTGTTACTGTCCCCGCCTTCGGACGTATTGAACATGAGAAGAAGTCCGGGCTGCAGCAGATCTCTGACTTCCCCTTCATGTTCAATTTGTACAAAGGCGGGACAGTGACAGGAGAGCTGATTGGATACCATGCTCAGGAATGACAACAACAGCACGAGAGCCCTGGGGAAAGCAAGTGACGACACCACGGGAACAACGCCTGCATGGTAGGCGAGTATCGGATTTATTTTGTCTGGACCAAACATTTAGATCAAGAATAGGTTGTCCTAATAGTGGACAACCCCTTTAAGATTGGACATGTTTTTGTATTTTGGGACGGACCACTTGGTCTGCAAAAATACACGAACATGTGACTAGGGTCTTAAACTATAATAGGTGCAAGCTCTCATATTTTACAAACCAAAGTTTAACACGTGAGGGATAAACGTTTAAGGGGTCAGAGAATTTATGTTTGTAGCATGGTGGTGTCCCCAAAGTTGGTGGAATTGGTTAATGGCAGATTGGAGGGGGGGGGGGGGGGTGGATCTCAAGGTGCTCTGGACCCCGCTGGGTGGATTCATATGGACTGGTGTTTAATTAATCCCGCAGAAGGGATTATAATGGGACCCGTCATTAATGGTTTTGGATATTGGCCAGGTTGGATAATAGCTGTCTCTGAGCTGGTGCATATCTGGTAGGTCTGGTAAGACTCGATCTGGGGTCAAGGTGGAATTCGTAAACCTGCGGCTTATAGTTTTGGGGCTTTGACGACCACCCCTTCTGGGAGGTCGTGTAAATTGTTTTGCATTAATTGTTAATAAAAGGCTGCTGTGGCCAATTAATCCAATCTAAGTGTGGTGTATTTATTGGGGTTTTATTATAAAGATTAGGGGGATTAGGATTAAATAAAGGTAATAATTGAAGCTCACATGAATCACAAATACCCTTACGTCATGGATATGTCGACAAGGAAAAACAAAATGCATCGTGGACATACATTTGTCGTCAAATGTACCCCCAATATGATGACCGTACAAGGGATGTCTAATTCGGAATAAGTAACTTTTGCTATATTTGTAATCTAGATCGTGGCCAAGCCTCATTTATGATCCACCTATATTAATTAGTTTAAAAATATTTACTTAGAGAACATTATGCACTAATTTAGTCAAGCTTATTTATTTCCACAGCCGAAATAATGATACATGTTAAACACAACACATGTACCCCGACATGTATTATGTTGTTGGGCTGAATTACAGAACCAAGACTCTCGTATGCAACTTCTGTGTTAGTTTATCATACATTCTATAACTGTTCTGAAGATTACTGTAAAATGACCAACAAGGTATGGGGACCAACATTAAATTCTGTGTTAACTCAACATTTTTATAAATGTGTCAACAAAAATTAAATTTTAGCTCCTCAAAGATCTTGTAATGTGAATTCAGGCATAATTTTAGCTTCAGTAAATAAGTGAAATACTTCATAATTGTTTTTAACCCTTTCCAGTGACCAGATGATGGCACAGCTGCAGAGACCAATACCTAAGGGAGCACCAGCATCATGCCAAAAGTAGTGATGGTGCCCCCCCACAAAAAACCCATAATTATAAATGTCTCCTATATAATTGTCTAAGGGTCACTTCAGTCTTTCTGTCTGTCTGTAATGAAAATCCCAAGTCGCTAATTGGTCGCCGCAAAACAGCCACGACCAATCAGCGACGGCGGGCACAGTCCATCGGCAAAATGGCCGCTCCTTACTCCCGGCAGTCAGTGCCCACTCCATACTCCCCTCCAGTCAGCACTCACACAGGGTTAATGGCAGTGTTAATGGACCGCGTTATGCCCCGCTGTAACGCACTCCGTTAACGCTGCTATTAACCCTGTGTGAATAACTTTTTACTATTGATGCTGCCTACGCAGCATCAATAGTAAAAGATCTAATGTTAAAAATAATAAAAAAAAATAAAAAATCATTATATACTCACCTACCGGATCCAGCCCAGGCTTTTCCCGCTCCTCGTGACGCTCCGGTGACCGGTCCATGCATTGCGGTCTCGCGAGATGATGTAGCAGTCTCGCGAGACCGCAATGCACTCTTGGGAGCGATGGGCACAGTCCAGCCGCTCCCTACTCCCCTGCAGTCAGTGCCCCCTCTATACTGCCCCCCAGTCAGCGCCCGCCGCCCACATAGCGTTGTAGCACTCCATTAAACCGTCTGCGTTACACCGTGGCATAACGCAGTGTAACGCAGTCTGTTAACGCTGCTATTAACCCTATGTGATGAACTTTTTACTATTGATGCTGCCTATGCAGCATCAATTGTAAAAAGATATAATGTTAAAAATAAAAAAAATAAAAAATCGTGGTATTCTCACCTTCTGTCGCCTCCGCAGCAACTTTTCTTGCAGCTCACGATGCTCCGATCCCACCACTTCGCTGATTGGTCACACCCAGCCTAGCCGGTGCAACCAATCAGCCACATTGGCGCGGGATTTAAATCCCGCTTCGCTGATTGCACATGCCTAGCCGGCGCGACCAATCAGCGACATTGGCGCAGGATCTAATGTTAAAAATAACAATAATTCAAAAAAATCATTATATACTCACCTTCCGGATCCAGCCCAGGCCTTTCTCGCTCCTCACGACGCTCCGGTGACAGGTCCATGCATTGCGGTCTCGCGAGATGATGATGTAGCAGTCTCGTGAGACCGCTACGTCATCATCTCGCGAGACCGCAATGCACTTTTGGGACCAGAGAGTCGCGAGGAGCATCGGTAAATGCCTTGGCTGGATCCTGGGGGCTGACGGAAGGGGAGTATATAACTGTTTTTTATTTTAATTATTTTTTTAACAGAGATATGGTGCCCACATTGCTATATACTGCATGGGCTGTGTTATATACTACATATCTGTGCTATGTACTATGTGGGCTGTGCTATATACTACATAGCTGAGCAATATACTACGTGGCTGGGCAATATACTACGTGACTGGGCAATATACTACGTCGCTGGCCAATATACTACGTCACTGGGCAATATACTACGTGGCTTGGCAATATACTACGCGGCTGGGCAATATACTACGTGGCTGGGCAATATACTACGTCGCTGGGCAATATACTACATCGCTCGCAATCAAGTATGACCCCAAGGCAGCGGGCATGTTGCTTTGGAGTAATGGTGGAACCGCACACGGAGATGGCAATGTCAGGCAAAGGTAGCTAAGTAGAGGGAGAACACGAGGAGTTCAGTTTTAGACAGGTTCAGTTTCAGATAGAGGGAGGACATGATGTTAGAGACAGCGGTAAGACAATCACTGGTGTTTTCTAAAAAGGTCGGTGTGATATCAGGAGAAGAAGTGTATAATTGGGTGTTGTCAGCATAGAGATGGTACTGGAAACCAAATCTACTCATTGTTTGTCCAATAGGGGCAGTATACAAAGAGAAGAGGAGGGGGCCTAGGACTGAACCTTGAGAAACCCCAACAGTAAGGGGAAGGTGAGAGGAGGAGGAACCAGCAAAAGATACAGTGAAGGAGTGGTCAGAGAGATAGGAGGAGAACCAGGAGAGAACGGTGTCCTTGAGGGCGATGGAGCGGAGCATAGTGAGGAGGAGCTGATGATCCACAGTGTCGAGATCCAAGAGAATTAGCATGGAATAGTGACCATTAGACTTAGCTGTTAGTAGGTCATTAAAGACTTTAGTGAGGGCAGTTTCAGTAGAGTGTAAAGAGCGGAAACCAGATTGAAGAGGGTCGAGAAGAGAGTTATCTGAGAGATAGCGGGTAAGACGGGAGTGGACCAAGCGCTCAAGGAGTATAGAGATGAAGGGAAGATTAGAGACAGGTCTATAATTAGCGGAACAGTTTTGATCGAGGGATGGTTTTTAAGTAATGGATGTATGATGGCATGCTTAAATGAGGATGGAAAAATACCGGAAGTGAGAGAAAGGTTGAATATTTTTGTTAGGTGAGAGGTGACAGCTGCGGAAAGGGACTGGAGGAGATGTGATGGAATGGGGTCACTGGTGCAAGTGGTTGGGCGAGAAGATGCAAGGAGCCTGATTACTTCTTCTGTAACTGGTTCAAAGTCAGAGAGTGAACTAGATGCAGTGGGGGAGGGAGGACAGTGCATGGTATGAAGAGATTGGGAGATGATTTCCTGTCGAATGTGGTCAATTTTTTCTTTGAAGTAACTGGCCAGATCGTCAGTGCGGAGATTTGTGGTTTGGGTCTGGACTCTTGGGTTGAGTAGGGACTGGAAAGTGTCAAAGAGACGTTTAGGGTTATTGGACAGCGAGGTGATGAGGGTGTTGAAATAGGTTTCTTTGGAGAGGTGAAGGGCAGAGTTGTGTGTTTTTAGCATGAACTTATTATGGATGAAATCTTCGGGTAGATTAGATTTTCTCCACAGACGTTCGGCGCACCTGGAGCACCGCTGCAGGAAACGTGTTTGCAGCGTGTGCCACGGTTGTCGCCGTCTGTGCTGAGTTATATACTACGTGGCCTGTGCTATATACTATGTGGGCTGTGCTATATAGTACGTGGCTGTGCTATATGCTATGTGGTTGTGCTACAGTTAGGGCCAGAAATATTTGGACAGTGACACAAGTTTTGTTATTTTAGCTGTTTACAAAAACATGTTCAGAAATAAAATTATATATGTAATATGGGCTGAAAGTGCACACTCCCAGCTGCAATATGATAGTTTCCACATCCAAATCGGAGAAAGGGTTTAGGAATCATAGCTCTGTAATGCATAGCGTCCTCTTTTTCAAGGGACCAAAAGTAATTGGACAATGGACTCTAAGGGCTGCAATTAACTCTGAAGGCGTCTCCCTCGTTAACCTGTAATCAATGAAGTAGTTAAAAGGTCAGGGGTGGATTCCAGGTGTGTGGTTTTGCATTTGGAAGCTGTTGCTGTGAGCAGACAACATGCGGTCAAAGGAACTCTCAATTGAGGTGAAGCAGAACATCCTGAGGCTGAAAAAAAAGAAAAAATCCATCAGAGAGATAGCAGACATGCTTGGAGTAGCAAAATCAACAGTTGGGTACATTCTGAGAAAAAAGGAATTGACTGGTGAGCTTGGGAACTCAAAAAGGCCTGGGCGTCCACGGATGACAACAGTGGTGGATGATCGCCGCATACTTAATTTGGTGAAGAAGAACCCGTTCACAACATCAACTGAAGTCCAGAACACTCTCAGTGAAGTAGGTGTATCTGTCTCTAAGTCAACAGTAAAGAGAAAACTCCATGACAGTAAATACAAAGGGTTCACATCTAGATGCAAACCATTCATCAATACCAAAAATAGACAGGCCAGAGTTAAATTTGCAGAAAAACACCTCAAGAAGCCAGCTCAGTTCTGGAAAAGTATTCTATGGACAGATGAGACAAAGATCAACCTGTACCAGAATGATGGGAAGAAAAAAGTTTGGAGAAGAAAGGGAACGGCACATGATCCAAGGCACACCACATCCTCTGTAAAACATGGTGGAGGCAACGTGATGGCATGGGCATGCATGGCTTTCAATGGCACTGGGTCACTTGTGTTTATTGATGACATAAGAGCAGACAAGAGTAGCCGGATGAATTCTGAAGTGTACCGGGATATACTTTCAGCCCAGATTCAGCCAAATGCTGCAAAGTTGATTGGACGGTGCTTCATAGTACAGATGGACAATGACCCCAAGCATACAGCCAAAGCTACCCAGGAGTTCATGAGTGCCAAAAAGTGGAACATTCTGCAATGGCCAAGTCAATCTCCAGATCTAAACCCAATTGAGCATGCATTTCACTTGCTCAAATCCAGACTTAAGACGGAAAGACCCACAAACAAGCAAGACCTGAAGGCTGCGGCTGTAAAGGCCTGGCAAAGCATTAAGAAGGAGGAAACCCAGCGTTTGGTGATGTCCATGGGTTCCAGACTTAAGGCAGTGATTGCCTCCAAAGGATTTGCAACAAAATATTAAAAATAAAAATATTTTGTTTGGGTTATGTTTATTTGTCCAATTACTTTTGACCTCCTAAAATGTGGAGTGTTTGTAAAGAAATGTGTACAATTCCTACATTTTCTATCAGATATTTTTGTTCAACCCTTCAAATTAAACGTTACAATCTGCACTTGAATTCTGTTGTAGAGGTTTCATTTTAAATCCAATGTGGTGGCATGCAGAGCCCAACTCGCGAAAATTGTGTCACTGTCCAAATATTTCTGGCCCTAACTGTATATACTATGTGGCTGTGCTATATACTACGTGGCTGTGATATATACTACATGAGCTGTGTTATATACTACGTAGCCGTGTTATATACTACGTGGCTGGGCAATATACTACGTGGGCTGTGCTATTTACTACGTGGGCTGTGCTATATACTATGTGGCTGGGCAATATACTACATGGCTGTGTTATATACTACGTGGGCTGTGTTATATACTACGTGGCTGTGTTATATATTACGTGGGCTGTGTTATATACTACGTGGGCTATGTTATATGCTACTTGGCTGTGCTATATTTCTCTGCTGTATCTGTGCATCATGAATCCTGGTATGTGTTAAAGAGGAGGGCCCACTGAGACTCTTTCGCCCGGGGCCCTCAAAAACCTGGAGCTGGCCCTGGCTTCATTGGTCACACCCGGCCGCAAACAATCAGCGACAGTCGCAGTCCGCCCGCGAATTGGCGTGGAATTTGAACCACGCTTTGCTAATTGGTCGTGCCCGGCCGGCCGAATCTTGTGTATAAATTGTATTATTTTGAAAACTTCATAAATAAACTACATACATATTCTAGAATACCCGATGCATTAGATTCGGGCCACCATCTAGTATATAATATTTATATAAATATATATATATACATATATATATACATACAGTACATACACACATTCTGTATATACTGTATATATATATATTAGCTATTGAACCCGTTCTACGCCCGGGTGGCGAGCATTTATATTGGTATATGGTCTCCATCCTGTCATGTGCTGCTCCATCCTGCGTCCCCATCCTGTCATATGCTGCTCCATCCTGCGTCCCCATCCTGTCATGAGCTGCTCCATCCTGCGCCTCCATCCTGTCATGTGCTACTCCATCGTGCACACCCATCCTGCGCCCCCATTCTGACATGTGCTGCTCCCATCCTGCGCCTCCATTCTGACATGTGCTGCACCCATCCTGCGCCCCCATCCTGTCATGTGCTGCTCCCATCCTGCGGCCATGTTCTGTCATGTGCTGCTCCCATCCTGCGCCCCCGTTCTGTCATGTGCTGCTGCCATCCTGCACCCCCGTTCTGTCATGTGCTGCCCTATTCTGTCATGTGCTGCTCCCATCCTGACATGGCCCCGTTCTGTCATGTGCTGCTCCCATTCTGCGCCCCCGTTCTGTCATGTGCTGCTCCCATCCTGCGCCACCGTTCTGTAATTTCCTGCTCCCATCCATATGCCCCGTACACTGCTCCATAAATGTTTATGGCCCCCATAAGATTCTCCATAGTATATGCCCCGTACACTGCTCCATAAAGGTTTATGGCCCCCATAAGATGCTCCATAGTATATGTGCCGTACACTGCTCCATAAATGTTTATGGCCCCCATACGATGCTCCATAGTATATGCACCATACACTGTTCCATAAAGGTTTATGGCCCCCATAACATGCTCCATAGTATTATATGCCCCGTACACTGCTCCATAAAGGTTTATGGCTCCCATAACATGCTCCATGGTATTATATGCCCAGTACACTGCTCCATTATGGTTGATGGCCCCATAAGATGCTCCATGGTATTATATGCCCCCGTACACTGCTCCATTATGGTTGATGGCCCCATAAGATGCTCCATGGTATTATATGCCCCCGTACACTGCTCCATTATGGTTGATGGCCCCATAAGAAGCTCCATGGTATTATATGCCCCCGTACACTGCTCCATTATGGTTGATGGCCCCATAAAATGCTCCATGGTATTATATGCCCCCGTACACTGCTCCATTATGGTTGATGGCCCCATAAGATGCTCCATGGTATTATATACCCCCGTACACTGCTCCATTATGGTTGATGGCCCCATAAGATGCTCCATGGTATTATATGCCCCGTATGCTGCTGCGATACATATAAAAAAAAAATACCATACTCACCTATCGTCGCTGGGCGCCGAGTGCTGGGGGGGCCTGAGCAGGTGGGGACACTGGCGCGCTGTGGGGGTCAGGTGCCGGAGTCGCTGCTCGCTCAGGCCCCCGACACTTGCTATATTCACCTGGCCCTGATCCAGCGCTGCATCCGCTTCATGTTCCGGCTCCTCTGGCTGTGACTGTTCAGTCAGAGGGCGGCGCGCATTAAGTGTGTCATCGCGCCCTCTGAACTGTGAACGTCACAGGCAGAGGACCCGGGAGACGGAACCGCACGCAGTGCTGGAACGGGGGACAGGTAAATATACTTACCCTCCTGGCGTGTCCCTGCCTCTCCGGTGGAGATCGCGGTGTGCGTTCAGTGTTTACGCATACCGCGATCTCCTGGGAGCGTCACTCTGTGGGGTCCAGACTGCGCCGGCGCTTGCGCTTGCGCAGTCTATAAAGGCTTCGGACAGAGTGACGCTCCCAGCGTTATATTATAGATATTTATATATATTTGATATACACTGCTCAAAAAAATAAAGGGAACACTTAAACAACAGAATATAACTCCAAAAGAATCAATCTTCTGTGAAATCAAACTGTCCACTTAGGAAGCAACACTGTTTGACAATTAATTTCACATGCTGTTGTGCAAATGGAATAGACAACACATGGAAATTATTGGCAATTATCAAGACACATTCAATAAAGGAGTGGTTCTGCAGATGGGGACCACAGACCACATTTCAGTACCAATGCTTTCTGGCTTATGCTTTGGTCACTTTTGAATGTTGGTTGTGCTTTCACACTTGTGGTAGCATGAGACGGACTCTACAACCCACAAAAGTGGCTCAGGTAGTGCAGCTCATCCAGGATGGCACATCAATGCGAGCTGTGGCAAGAAGGTTTGCTGTGTCTGTCAGCGTAGTGTCCGGAGGCTGGAGGCGCTATTAGGAGATAGGCTAGTACACCAGGAGACATGGAGGGGGCTGTAGGAGGGCAGCAACCCAGCAGCAGGACTGCTACCTCAGCCTTTGTGCAAGGAAGAACATCAGGAGCACTGCCAGAACCCTGCAAATGACCTCCAGCAGGCCACAAATTTGCATGTATCTGCACAAACGGTTAGAAACCGACTCCATGAGGATGGTCTGAGTGCCCGATGTTCACAAATGGGGGTTGTACTCACAGCCCAACACAGTGCAGGATGCTTGGCCTTTGCCACAGAACACCGGGATTGGCAAATTCACCACTGGCGCCCTGTGCTCTTCACAGATGAAAGCAGGTTCACACTGAGCACATGTGACAGACGTGACAGAGTCTGGAGTCGCTGTGGAGAGTGATATGCTGCCTGCAACATCCTTCAGCATGGCCGGTTTGGCAGTGGGTCAGTAATGGTGTGAGGTGGCATTTCTTTGGAGGGCCGTACAGCCCTCCATGTGCTCGCCAGACGTAGCCTGACTGCCATTAGGTACCGATATGAGATCCTCAGACCTCTTGTGAGACCATATTCTGGTACGTTTGGCCCTGGGTTCCTCCTAATGCAGGACAATGCGAGACCTCATATGGCTGGAGTGTGTCAGCAGTTCCTGCAAGATGAAGGCATTGAAGCTATGGACTGGCCCATCCGTTCCCCAGACCTGAATCCAATTGAACATATCTGGGACATCATGTCTCGCACCATCCACCGTTACATTGCACCCCAGACTGTCCAGGAGTTGGCGGATGCTTTAGTCCAGGTCTCGGAGGAGATCCCTCAGGAGACCATCCGCTGCCTCATCAGGAGCATGCCCAGGCATTGTTATGAGGTCATACAAGCATGTGGAGGCCACACACTACTGAGCATCATTTCCTTATCTTGAGGCATTTCCACTGAAGTTGGATAAGTTTGTAACTACATTTTCCACTTTGATTTTGAGCATCATTCGAACTCCAGACCTCTGTGGGATATTAGTTGTGATTTACGTTGATCATTTTTAGGTTTTATGGTTCTCAACTCATTCCACTATGTAGTGAATAATGATTTACAACTGGAATATTTCATTCAGTGATATCTAGGATGTGGGATTTTAGTGTTCCCTTTATTTTTTTGAGCAGTGTATATCTATCAAACATTAGACCATAAAACTATCTTGCTATGGTATTAACCCTTCAGGTATAAGGAAATAATCTGTGAACATTTTACAGACTCTGAACCCAGAAGGCTCACGGTGTCTCAGATCAACAACCTGTCAAAGTGGTACAGGAATGGGGGGGGGGGGCAATCCTTAATCAGCATCCACAGAGACTGGCGAATTATCGATGTGGGTGAAATTATGGAGGATTACACAGCTTTTGATGGCACCATTGATATTTTGGTCGCTTAATTGGAGGTGACTCATCAATAACCATTTAGCTCACAAAATACCAAAGGCGCATTACACAAAACACTGGGCCCTTGTAATAAAAAAATCTCCCATCAATGGTCAAGACTTCTGCAAGGATAAGGTCTCAACACATGTCGACTCAGCTGAATGGCCTCATCCCCAACCACTAGTGCCAGGGAGTATCTGTGGGGGTAGTTCTCCCATTTCATTGCTCAGAAGCCGATGACCCATTAAGGATAAATTGAAGATTCGAGAATCTCCAGTTCTTCCATAGGTTACAAAATCTATAATTACAAACCAGTAGTTGCTGTCAAACAACGCTAACTGCAAAACTGAAAAATATTGATTGTAATTAAAGTATTGGGGCTCTGAGTTCAGTGGCTTCTTGACACAAACATATTTTCCATTGAAAGCCCCAATACATTAAAGGAATTGGCTTTTTTCATACTCCCCAAAGGAAATGCAAACTCAGTCTACTGTAGTTGGCTTGGGCATGACCATTTCATGAAGTCTGTCCCAGATTTGCTGGCATGTTATGGAGCGCCCCCAGACACAGGGCCACGCGTTTCGGTACCGGGCCTCTCTGGTTCGGTTCTGAGGCTGTCACGGTGGCTAGACCCGGTCCGCGACCCTGCTAAGGGGCGTCCAATGAAAGTAGTGTTGCAGTCTGTCAGGGGTTCGTGACGCCACCTGTGGTGTTCGGGAACTGCTATGGGGTCCACTGGGGTGATGGAATGGCAGCTGGATGGTATACCTTCCCACAGATGAAGTATGTCCCCAGGGCTTCCCAGTGGTGTAGGTGGTGATGGTGTGAGGTGCAGTCAATAATGAGGACACAAGGTTGCAGTCTCTTTACCTCTTTACTGAAGGCTTCAGGATCCTCTATCCAGAGTACGTTTAACAGGGCTTTCAGAGACCGGCCGGTCCGATGGGCACATCCAGAGTTTCCTTCACAGATGGAAATCGTTGCCTACCAATAGCGCCTGTGTGTTGTAGTCCTATCCTGCTGAGCATTCGGAATAGTCCTCACAACTGCTGTTCTCGTTCGTTCTCTACAGCTCTCTCTCGTTCTTTGGTTCCAGATGTTACTAGTTTCTAACGTCCCCCAGGTATGTTATGGCTAGGACGCCACCCGTATGACGGGAAGGCTTGGAGGTCTTCCGGGACCCTAGAGACACCCCTCTCCCAATGTTGCCCCCTATGTCTTCGTAGGTGTAGAAGGTAGACAACCAACCTATGACTGACTGTCCAGCGGAGTTTGAAGTAAGGCCTGAAGTCAGTTACTCCTACGGTGTTCCGGCCACCGACTACGCGCCTCAGTAAGATGTTGCCTTTCTCTCTCTCGGCACGACTCTTACTGGCTCTCCTTTGTGCTTGATCTCATTTACACGGTTCCACAATATCCTTCCCTTCGTGTCTCTTTCTTAGGATACCGCCGCAGGGTGTGCAGGCGCGGTTCCGTCACGTTCTGTTCTGTTCGCTAGGCACCTGCCAGGTTCCCACGCCTGACTGGAGCCCCCCTGTGCCTTCTCCCTGCAACACCCCCTGCCACTGGATGTTGCCTGGTTCCAACCCAGTCAGCTTCTGACTAACTTCCTCCCCAGCCCCTAGTTTTACCAGTGTGAGGAGTGGCCCAATAAATAAAGCCTTTTTCTCCCCCTAGTAGCCGGAGTGTGAAGTATAATGTGTTCTGGTGATACCTGGTCAGGAGAACTCCTTAGTGCCATCAGACGTACCACTGCTCCCCTTAGCGGCAGAGCGCCATACTGCAACGACCAGGTCTCTGGGGTGCTGCACTCCCCCCCTCCCCCCGGTTAAATCCAGTACTCCTGGACTGGGAAGAAGAACAACAATATAATACAGCAAAAGACATACACATTTTTGGAATGTTTAGAACAAGTAAATAGAAAAGGTGCTTCCCTTTATGGGAGGTAAGGACACTTGAACGTTACAAACAAAAACAAGATTAAATATTTTTAAATAACATTTTTGACTATAAATAACTCTCAGTACCCAGCCGGGTATTCTACTAAGTGCAAACTCTGAACATTAAGTTAACTTTTCCTTTAACCCTGCTGTTCTGTTCGGTCTGGGGAGACCTATTTTGAACTTTGGTATTTTTTGGGGTGTTCAAGATGCGGTTCTGAAACTTGTGGTTGATTGACTTAAATGAGGATGGGTCGGTCGGCCACGGGTTTCAGAGCCTCATCTTGAATATTTTAAAGAATATTGGAGTTCAAAGTCAGTCATTTTTGACCAACAGAACAGCAGGGTTAAGGGCGTATACGCTGAACCCACTAAAGGCCTACCATAAAATACTATTACAACATTTCAACTTTCTTTCCGTTCCAACTTCACCAATGCAGGACCGCCTAGCTCCTTGGCCGAGCCTACTGCCATTGTGCCGACCATCTTTCTACATCTCTCAGGTGGACTCTCTCTCTAACCCCTACGGGTTCACTTCAAGCTTTCCTGTCCTCAATCTTTATTAACATTATCAAAACTTTCTAAATTTTAACATTATTAACGTTCAACAGAAGGAAACAGTTAACTATATACATTCTTCAGGTCCCCGAGGTTTATTTATTTTCTGGTGGCCTCTGCCAGGGCCTAACCGGGCAGGCAGACCTTCGGGGGTCTGGGAAGCCTCAAATCACGGCCTATTTCTGGCAGTGCAGGAGTCGAGTGGGCGATCCGAGGAACAGCTTCAGCGAGTTCTTCCTCCAAGGACTTGGCAGCAACCAGGATGGAGGTACAGCGCTGGATATCCCGAGCCCACCAACCATGGCCCTTCTGGTATCTGCGGTAGCTTACCGCATCTCCCGGTAGCAGGACGGGACCCTTACTGTCGCCCCGCAAGCCAGCCTCCACCACCTCCCGGGTGATATGAACTCTTGTAGTCGATCCGATCTCCTGGACAAAGCCTCTTCCTCCCTGGGGTTGGTAAACGATCACCACTCCCCATTTCGGCAACGACCCATCCAGCAGCTCACCGTGGGCCTCTCGTTCCACATCCCTGGCATGCTCGGCTATGAGGTGCTTCCGATAATCCCCCCAGGGGAAGGAGCCCATGTCCCACTCATGCGTGTCCGGGTTGAATGATGCGGACTCCGGAACTCCAGCAACCGCACCGGTAGTCGGGTCGTGCGTCAGCGGAACACCGACCCCTGTTCGGCCAGGGTACCGAGCTCGCCCGCAGGTGGGGGTTCTGGCAGCTTCACGCCGTTCCTCAGGGGCGGTCACCAGGTCTGGTGCAGGCAGCGGGGGCTCCGTGGACAGCTCCCAGGACTCGATCTTCTCCAGCGGCGGCATACCGGTATAATCCTCCGGTGATGGGGATCTAGACTGGGCCATCTTTCTCCGCAAGCCTCCTCGGCATTCCAGCTCCACTCCGTCTGAGTCATAGTTTCGTTTCTTCGGTCTCCGCCCGCCATAGAAGATGAGAAGGCGGACCTCAGCCGCTGACGGACGTGCCCTCAGTATACAGCAATGCTTAGACTGGGCGGCCATTATCTTTCGCGCTCTCCAGCTTACTCACGCCCACTTCCACGCCCTTCTTCTCCCCTTGCGCTCCTCGTGGCACTATAATGGCGGCAGTTTTGGCGGGAATCTTGCGACAATAGCAGTACACAGTCCTTGCAATAAATCACAGTCCCAAGGCACACATGACCTGCTTCTCAGGCTTAAGTACGATCCTGTTCGTGATGCCAAGTTGGAGCGCCCCCAGACACAGGGCCACGCTTTTCGGTACCGGGCCTCTCTGGTTCGGTTCTGAGGCTGTCACGGTGGCTAGACCCGGTCCGCGACCCTGCTAAGGGGCGTCCAATGAAAGTAGTGTTGCAGTCTGTCAGGGGTTCGTGACGCCACCTGTGGTGTTCGGTCAGGGTGACCGACGCTGCTATGGGGTCCACTGGGGTGATGGAATGGCAGCTGGATGGTATACCTTCCCACAGGTGAAGTATGTCCCCAGGGCTTCCCAGTGGTGGAGGTGGCGATGGTGTGAGGTGCAGTCAATAATGAGGACACAAGGTTGCAGTCTCTTTACCTCTTTACTGAAGGCTTCAGGATCCTCTATCCAGAGTACTTTTAACAGGGCTTTCATAGACCGGCTGGTCCGATGGGCACATCCAGAGTTTCCTTCACAGATGGAAATTGTTGCCTACCAATAGCGCCTGTGTGTTGTAGTCCTATCCTGCTGAGCATTCGGAATAGTCTTCACAACTGCTGTTCTCGTTCGTTCTCTACAGCTCTCTCTCGTTCTTTGGTTCCAGATGTTACTAGTTTCTAACGTCCCCCAGGTATGTTATGGCTAGGAGGTCTTCCGGGACCCTAGAGACGCCCCTCTCCCAATGTTGCCCCCTATGTCTTCGTAGGTGTAGAAGGTAGACAGCCAACCTATGACTGACTGTCCAGCGGAGTTTGAAGTAAGGCCTGAAGTCAGTTACTCCTACGGTGTTCCGGCCACCGACTACGCGCCTCAGTAAGATGTTGCCTTTCTCTCTCTCGGCACGACTCTTACTGGCTCTCCTTTGTGCTTGATCTCATTTACACGGTTCCACAATATCCTTCCCTTCGTGTCTCTTTCTTAGGATACCGCCGCAGGGTGTGCAGGCGCGGTTCCGTCACGTTCTGTTCTGTTCGCTAGGCACCTGCCAGGTTCCCACGCCTGACTGGAGCCCCCCTGTGCCTTCTCCCTGCAACACCCCCTGCCACGGGATGTTGCCTGGTTCCAACCCAGTCAGCTTCTGACTAACTTCCTCCCCAGCCCCTAGTTTTACCAGTGTGAGGAGTGGCCCAATAAATAAAGCCTTTTTCTCCCCCTAGTAGCCGGAGTGTGAAGTGTAATGTGTTCTGGTGATACCTGGTCAGGAGAACTCCTTAGTGCCATCAGACGTACCGCTGCTCCCCTTAGCGGCAGAGCGCCATACTGCAACAACCAGGTCTCTGGGGCGCTGCACTTATGCAGACTATGATTGAGATGTCCCTTATCCTGATATATTATATATATGCCCTGTTACGGAGAAGCGGGGTCAGTGGGTGGTCTTGTCCGCTGGCCCGGCTGTCTTTAGCAAGACTGCATGGACCACGGCTCATACCACTGAATGCCCGCTCTATCTCCCAGTGGGCATAACACTACACAGACAACACAGGGTTAAGCTAAAACAGGGCGCAATACTTTATTGAACCACAGCACACAATAGCAAACAGAGCATTCCCAACATGCCTGGAATTGTATGGGTACATGGGCGCATATAAAATATCACTGCGCCTCCACGTGTTTCCAGTTGACACGATGTCAGAGCTCACAGGGTCGCTACTCCATCTGTGGATGAATTCACAGAGAAGGGGTAACAACAAGCATAGGAAGATGACCAAGAACTGTCCATAGAGTCCATACAAGGTCCAAAGCCAGTTGACATGATATCTGAGCTCCCAGGGTCGCTACTCCATCTGTGGATGAACGCACAGAGAAGGGGCAACGACAAGCATAGGGAGATGACCAAGAACTGTCCATAGAGTCTATACAAGGTCCAAAGCCAGTTGACATATCAGAGCTCCCAGGGTCGCTACTCCATCTGTGGATGAATGCACAGAGAAGGGGCAGCGACAAGCATAGGGAGATGACCAAGAGCTGTCCATAGAGTCCATACAAGGTCCAAAGCCAGTTGACATGATATCAGAGCTCCCAGTGTCGCTACTCAATCTGTGGATGAACGCACAGAGAAGGGGCAGCGACAAGCATAGGGAGATGACCAAGAACTGTCCATAGAGTCCATACAAGGTCCAAAGCCAGTTGACACGAGAGTCACCACCTGTCTTATCGGACCATCTCCATGGAACCAGGCGACCAGCGGGTCCCAACCCTGGCTTTCTTCAAACATATCCATGGTGCAGAGATGGTCACTGGATCCGATCTGTGTCCTTCCAACCGGAGCCGAAAACCCCTAGGTTGTATCCAATAGAATCCTAGACCAGTGTCCCTCGTGATGGTGCCATGATGAATTGGCTGCAGTCCGTTCTCTTGTCTGTTGGGTGGTTTGCAGAATGTCTGGCTGGTAGCTCTGTGTTACTTCAGTCTCTTCCAGGATGTGATCTCTGATTCTTTTTATACCCAAGGCATGTAAGCTATTTTTAGAATTACCCAGTGTCCTTTAGTTCAACATCAATATATAGCAAACAATGGTGATGAGATTGCATAGTACTGCTTGACCATTCAATCTATTTGCACAATCTTTCCTTCTCTGCTTTAGAAGTCAGCAAGCTAGATCTGGAATTCAATGCACAATTAGCATATCAGCACACATCAATAAACAAAGATAAACCCACACTATGTACAAGTCACTGTTACAGACTTACACTGTATGTTAAATGGTATCAGTTTACAAGTCTGTCTTCTTGAACCACCAGACATAAACACTTAAATGCACAAGCCAATATACAAATGAAAAGTCAATTCTTATTGGTTTGCAAAAAGGTAGCTGTCTGGGTAATTAAGATACAATCTGGTTTCTTCACATGCCCCATGCGGGTATGTATGTTCCCCATCCTGGAATATATATATTCCCCATCCTGCCACTGTTCTTTAATGCATTCATTGCAAAAATAAATGATTCTACTCCTCTTCCTTCTGCTCCCCCTGCTGAGCGGCTGCCTCTTCTGAAGCCAGCAGCTGACTTCAGTGAGCAAATGACAGAAGCACATGATATCACTGCCATGTGCCCCCAGGTCACGGTCACATTGATTTCTGCTGATTGGCCTGCAGCATGTACTACAGCGCACAGACCCGGCGAGTATCTGTGTCAAAATAAACTTTAGCTGAATGTGTATCCAAGGAAGCACATCTAGTTGAAGTTTGTGTTGGCGAGTCCTCACCTACATGGGCCCGGTCGTTATGCCCCTGGGGGATTGATAAGGAGAGTATAACTCCATTGTCAGCTGTTTATAAAAGATTTCATGGTGCTGTTGTGGCACCCCAGGGGTTCGGGTACCACAGTGGTACTGCCTTCCTCTCGGAGAGGGTGATGCCATGCCTGGAAACGAGGAGAATCCCTTTGACAGGTAATCTCTACATTAAACACATTATGATTCCAGGTCAGAAGAGTGAGCTCTAGAACCAGTTTCAAGGGAACTTCCCTATATACATTCTGGTTTGTAGTAGGAGTTAGGTTAGTTTGTAGAGACAGTGAAAGAGGAAGGAGCACACGAGAGTTGAGGAGCTGGAAAGGAGCTGTAACTGGGCTCCTTTTTTAGCTAAAGCGGGCAACGGGAGCCCGAGGCTGTGAGGGACTGTATGCCCCACAGCAGAAACCGGAGGGCAGGATATTGAAAGTAACTTGCCCACATCTACACCCTGAGGAACAGCGACATACAGAGCCCAGAGTCACCGTGGAAAGAAACCCCTATTAAACGGCTCACGTTGCCTACCATGCAGGAACTGTCCCAGGACAGAGAGTGAGAGAGGACCTTGGAAGAGGCCATAAGCAGCAAGGGACTATTATACAGCGCATAGTGGAAGGCTCTCAATCTGACCTGACAAGGGGAGTTCAACTCGTTTTCAGGCTGCCTGGACTCCACCGTCACCTGTTGTTGGTACCCTGGACTGTGGCCGTAAACCATCAGTAAACCAGGTAAAGAGACTGCAACCTTGTGTCCTCTGTTTATTTGTGGCACCACACCATCCTTGCCAAATACACCGGGAGTCCTGGGGACCCAGCTTCACCTGTGGGAAGCCATACCATCCTTGCTGCAGTGCCACCGCTCCCAGTGGACTCCTTTAAGCAGCGTCGGTCACCCCTGACCGAATACCACAGATGGCGTCATGAACTTTCTTATTTCTAATAACCTCTTTATTGCCTTTAATTTGGACTCTCAGGGCCACGAACCGGGTCGCTGCCACTGTGACCACCCCTTTAATAACGACCCGACTGCGTACCGAGTACCCCTTGGCCCTGGTGGGCGCTCCACTATGAAATCCCTTCAGCATTTTTTGGACATCTTCACGGTTCCCAGAAAGAGAGAGCATTCTCAAATCACATATAACATTAAATCAACATTTAAAAGCTGACTGGACTCAGTTTAGTTTACTCATGTAGGACGTGTCCAGCCTTTAAATAGAACAAAAGCACTTCCCCATAATACTTCTATATAGAAAATACTCCCACACATTTCCCTCCTACACAAGTTTCCCATATCTGCCCCTGATGTTCTACAGCTCCTACAAGCATCAGACACTTTATACTGATGACGAGTCTTTCAAACTGTAACAGATTCAGTAGCCAGTAGTCAGAAAAGATGGACAAGTTATACAAGCTGTTAGTTTTCCTGGGCAATAATTTTAAGGAACATCTTAATTTCACTATTTTACTGCTTATTAAGCTTTAATATCACATAGGTTCAGATATTCATTGAAGAGAATTGTCAGCAAGATCAACCCAGCCAAACTGCACATTTGTTCATACAGATCGTTGAAAGCTGAATTCATTGGCACCTTTATATCTTCTAAGGCCAAGTTCAGTATTTTGTCAGTAATTTGCATAACTGTGTAACACCTGCAGTGCGACTGCAGAGCCCCAGAGTCCTGGTCGTTGCAGTAATGTTATTCTTCCACCAGGGGGAGTGATGTTACGTCTGATGGCACTAAAGGAGTTCACCTTACCAGGTATCACAAAACACACAACACACTTCACACTCCAGTCCACCAGGGAGAGACTTGTTCCTATCTACTAGGGCACTCCTCACACTAGGATAAAACTGGTGGGTTGGATAGAAAGTTAGTGAGAAGACAGAAGCTGACTGGAGGGAGTAGGAGAAAGTCAGTGAGTCTCAACCGAGTTTGGCAGAGGCTGGTTGGAGTGGGTTCCAGCCAGCTCCAGACTGCAGCCTGTGGAAGACGAAGGTACACGGAGCTGCGCCTGCCCCACGTGTGGCAGCATCCTAAGAAAGGACACAAAGAGAATTGTATTGTAGGGAGTGAGAAACGAAGTCATAGCACAAGGAGAAGAAAACCAGAAGGAGTCCTGTCCTGTGAGAGGCTGCCTCCTTCTGGGGCGCGGACTGGTAGCCAGAACACCGAGGGAGTAATAAACTCTATGCTTTACTTCAGAGACTGGCAGGACAGTTAAATCTACGTTGGCTGCCCGACCATCATACACAGGAGGCACGGTGGCAAATTGTGGGGGCCGGGGCGTCTCTTGGGTCCCTATAAAAAGCCTCAGGCCACCAGTCATACGTGTTTTGTTCTAGCCGACTACGGGGAACAGTGAGAAGAGTAATAACAGTGAGGACCTTATTGCAGCTTATGCAAGTAGGTACCTACTGTGTTACTGTGTGCATAGAAAGGCTACTGATTTCCACCTGGATAAGGGCACTCTGGAATTGCCCTCAGACCGACCGGACACTGCCTACCCCGTGATCCGCACCCTGGACTGTGGATGCTGAAGCCTTCAGAAAAGGTAAAGAGACTGCACCCTTTGTGTCCTTGTTATTCACTGTGCCTCACACCATCCACTATCCACCATCTACTCTTCTGGGAAGCCCTGAGGATACACTTCACCCGTGGGAAGGTATACCATCTAGCTGCCATCACATCACCCCAGCGGACCCCTAAGCAGCGTCGGTCACCCTGACCAAATACCATAGGTGGCGTCACGAACACTATCAATTCATTCAAACTCTGCCTTTTATTTTATTGGGCGCCCCTCTTAGGGCCACGGGCCGGGTCGGGCCACCGTGACATCCCCACTGAAGAACCGAAGGACCCGGTACCGAGTACCCCATTGCCCTTACATGGGGGCGCTCCACGTGTGTAATTCCAGCAATTCCCGTCTCTGCACATTCACAGTGGCAGACCTTAATAAATCCCTTGCTGCACTACTCTAGACTACAACTCCCAGCAGACATTGATCCTTTCTGCATTATAGGGGAAGAGGAGGAGCAGAGGAAGAGACTGATTGGGGTGAAAGCTGGGGAAGAAGAAAGGAGGGGTGAAGACCAGTAGACATGAGGGTGGTCAACCATTACTGAGGAAAGACAAGAGTGTAGTGACTTGGTCCAGGTTATGACTGTCCCTTTAAATACCCCTGGACCATGAGTAATCCTGTACACTACAGCTCACATCCGAGCTACCCTTTTTTTTTTACTGTTATTAGAAATGTGCTTTCATTTGATTCATGTATTTTTCCGGGTATTTTCTCATTGAGGCTATTCTAGATTCTGCCCCATTTAGACCAGAAGAGCTGGGAAAACTCCAGACTGGAACGAGCTGGCTCTGGGAGCAGAGCACATGTGAAGGCTCCCTCTCTCCAAGACCCTCTGGTAGGCCTAACAAGCTTAGAAATTACCCCAAGATTCCCAGGTCGGTGAAATACTCTTGCTATGTAAACTCTTCCGTATAAAGCTGCAAAACACTCTGAATCTCCCTATAACAACTTACAAGCATTACATCTAAAGGAGCAGGTTCTTAAAGCTCCGAAGCCTCAATTCCATGTCAGAATCTAACTGTACTGTAGTTGCTTTGGTTTAACCCAGTTAGCTGTGAATCATTTACTCATTACAATATTACTATGTCATATTTTCCCATTCCTGCAAGAGTAAATGCAACTGTTATCCCCGAGACCTGTGTCTGTGGTTATTATCATGGATGCCGCGCGAGGTGGATAGCAGTGAACAAAAGCCCCCTTTGCATGGCTTTACAAGAACAGAGCCCTGTGTGCAGACAGATGCTTCTGGTAATCCATGTGGAAGGATGGCAAACCTTCTAATTGCACCAGAAGCCCAAACTGGCCAGATGGTCTGGGAATGCCCTCCGCCCTCTGGCTTCACAGAAAGGAGAATTCTGCCTCCCATTCCTAAGAGAGTGAATCCAAAAGCCCAAGACTTGAAAACTGTGTGACTACAGAACAGCTACTTCATACAGTGAGTAGCTTGCTTGGTATTGTGGTTCCACTGTGTACAGATATATAAAAACTTTCTATTAGGGAGCCTTTCTGAGACTGGTGGTCCCACACACTTGAAGCTATAATAGGTCTATCTGTGAAGGAGGGTTTTGTTTTTTGTTATGTGCATCAACAAAGTCTTCAAATGTCGGATTGCACTTTTTTTTGCAGTTTTACCGCGCTTGGAATTTTTTTCCTGTTTTCTAGTACATGATATGCTAAAACCAATTGATGTCGTATAAAAGCACAACTCATCCCGCAAAAAATGAGCCCTCACATGTCCATATTGACAGAAAAATAAAAAAGTTATGGCTCTGGAAAGGAGGAGAACGAAAATCGAAAATGAAAAAACAAAAATACTCAGGGTCATGAAGGGGTTAAGTGGCATATCTTGCACAATTGGTCGCTGACTAAATACTTTTTTTCCCACTGTATGCGGAGTGTGTACAGGGGCTTCCCGAGTCAATCCCTGGCAGAAGATTTGGATGGAGGCACTGCGCTATATTGAGGTGAGAACTACCAAACACCCTACCCCCAGAGGCAGTTTAAGGGGCTGTTACATTTGAGGTACAGTTGAGATAGACCATTATGGAAATTTTAAATGAAGCACAAGTGTCCATGTGGTGTGGGGAAACCAGTGTGGCAATGGAACACAGTTTTGCACTATGTGGTGAACTTCCTGATGCATCTCATGAAGAGGTGCTACAAAGTGTGGAGCAATTGGAGGAAAGTTTTAACCCCCAAGTTGTTGACTGACAGAAGGAACAATCATCAGCAGCCATGATTATGACAGAAAGGACCTTGGCACAAGAATACATCCCATCAGTCGTTACTGTGTTTTTAAAGGGACACTGTCACCTGAATTTGGAGGGAACAATCTTCAGCCATGGAGGCGGGGTTTTGGGGGTTTTGATTCACCCTTTCCTTACCCGCTGGCTGCATGCTGGCTGCAATATTGGATTGAAGTTCATTTTCTGTCCTCCATAGTACACGCCTGCACAAGGCAATCTTGCCTTGCGCAGGCGTGTACTATGGAGGACAGAGAATGAACTTCAATCCAATATTGCAGACAGCATGCAGCCAGCGGGTAAGGAAAGGGTGAATCAAAAACCCCAAAACCCCGCCTCCATGGCTGAAGATTGTTCCCTCCAAATCCAGGTGACAGTGTCCCTTTAAAACATGGATAGCAGTGTAAGATAGCCTGGCCTGAAAGGCCTGCAGCAGGAGCATCATGTTCATGGTCAAACATACAGCTCAGGAAGCCTAGTGGAACTTCACCTCCCATCCCTGCTCAGGACAAGCATGAAGAAACTGACACTGTAGTTGCGGTGGTGGCACCCATGGAGAAGTTTGCCAAGTTGCAGCCAGAAGGGGCCTATCAATGTTTGAGAACCTTTTCCGGTGTCATTCCAACCCCAGCTGGTGAACAGGGGTATGATACATGGATGGATGTTTGTCTGCAGTACCTAAGTGGCAATGCAAAAATGCTGCAAAGAAACAGAGAATTGTGGAAAGTCTAAGAGGTCCCCACTATGGAAGTGGTGCAGGCTGCTTGGAAAAGCCAGCAGGAAACTTACAATTACTGGCAATTTACAATTTCAGCCTGAAGTACTGACCTGGCACTACCAACATTGATGCAAATGCTTTGTCCCCCTGTACAGGCCGATGGTGATGGAGGAAGAAGAGGAAGCTTGGATTGAAGTCCCAGCCCCGGAGGTGACAGCCTTGTGCCACCAACACTGCAGGAAGACTGATTAATCGGGGGGGGTTGTAAAACCTTCTTAGAGTTCCAAACCAAGCTCCTTCACCTTTGTGCTGTCAGTTGACTAAGGTGGATGCCGGCTCCATGCCTCAGTGGATCCAGAATCAGGCTGAAAAGGCCCAACAGAAAGACCCTTCTGTGGGGGTTGTTCGGTGACAGGTGAAAATGGGTCAAATGCCTGAGAGGAATGCCTTGAGAACCGAGGAATCTGTTTTGCTGAGTTGACAGCTAAATTCCCTGGTTGCTGTACCAAGACGTTAAGCGTCTGAACCGGGAAGTCCGTAGGCAATTGATGCTTCCCACTAATTTCCAGAAGATGGTTATGAAAGCACTGCATGACAACCATGGAAATCTGGGTGAGGAGATAACTACTAGTCATGTAGCAGATTGGTTTTACTGGCCGAGAATGGAAGCTGAAATTGAGAGTTACCTACAAATCCTGCATGTCCTGAGGAAAACTGCCTTCTCGGTCCCCTCCCCTTGTCAACATTACCAGCTATGGACCCCTTGTCCTAGTGTCCATCGATTTCCTTTCAATTGAGCCTGATGAGGGAAATATCAGCAACATTTTAGTGGTCACTGATCACTTCACAAGGTATGTTCAAGCTTTCACCACTAAAGACCAGAGTGCAACCACCATGGCCAAAACTTTGTTGGAGAAATTATTTGCACATTATGGGCTACCAGCACATATCCATTCTGACCAAGGAAGAGACTTTGAGAGTCAAATAATTAAAGAATTGTGTGAGATTTGTGGGATCAAGAAATCCAGAACCACAATGTTTCAACCTCCGAGAGATCCCCAACCTGAAATGTTCAACCGTACCCTCCTTAACATGTTGGGCACCTTGGATGTGAAATGGAATAGGCGGTGGAGCCGTCACATGTCAATTAGTACATTCTTACAACTGTACAAAAAATGAGTCAACTGAGTACTCCCCCCTCTTCGTTATGTTTGGAAGGAAAGCAAGACTGCTAGTAGATGTTAGCTTTGGAGTGTCTTCTGATCATTCATCGGGAAAGAACTACCTGAAGTATGTGTCACAGTTGAATTCAATTGAAGGAGGCCTACAGACTGGCTGATCAAGCTTCTGGTCAATTGGATAGGCGAAACAAGAATCATTACGTCTGCAAAATCAGGGACCATGTCTTGCAGCCCTGAGATAGAGTCCTAATGCATCAACTGAGCCTCCCTGGAAAACACAAGCATGCTGATTGAGGGTGTACAGAATCCCATGTAGTGGTAGACAAGTTGCCTGGTATCCAGAACTACAGAGTGGAGCTGGAGAAAGAAGGTGGAAGAGTCAAAACATATCGCCAGGGCAGAACATCCAGCTACAGCAGCCACATGACACTGTAGTTCATCCCGCCAATTGATCTCCCCATAGGAGTCTTCAGCATTGGAAATTGACCAGTCCTGCGGTCATTGCTGCAGGTACAGGGAATGATTCCAGTGATGGATGTAGGCCGTACTATCGATGGATGACCAGTGCTCAGTAATCCAAGACTGTACAGACCAGTCCTCTAGAGAAGTTCCCCACAAAAGTATGATTCAGCCTCCAGTCCATGCCGTCCCCAGTTGGGGAGAGTTTAGAAGATGCCGAAGAACCAGTAAGAGAAGTGATTGCCATGGAGCCTGAGCCTGAAGGTCGAGAGCTAAGGGTCTATGAAGGAGTCCTTACAGTACACACTTGTCCCAACCCGGACATTAGGCCCCCATGATGCTAACGTATGATCAGAATATACAGTATGGCCGTATATCGTTGCCGCTCCTATGTGGCCTGTAAATAATTTGTGTATGATCAACTGTGGTATTAGTCAGGATGCTTTACCCCAGACTTACTGCAGGTGGTGAGTCGTCATTTTGTGCTTTGGGGCCTACAGCAACTCACCAGGGGGAGAGTGTAACACCTGCAGTGAGACCCATGTGTGTAATTCCAGCAGCTCCTTTCTCTGAACAGACATTCACAGCAGCACACCTTAAGGTACCGTCACACTAGACGATATCGCTAGCGATCCGTGACGTTGCAGCGTCCTGGCTAGCGATATCGTCCAGTGTGACAGGCAGCAGGGATCAGGCCCTTGCTGTGCTGTGGCTGGTCGGGGAAGAAAGTCCAGAACTTTGTTTCATCGCTGGACTCCCCGCAGACATCGCTGAATCGGCGTGTGTGACACCGATTCAGCGATGTCTTCGCTGGTAACCAGGGTAAACATCGGGTAACTAAGCGCAGGGCCGCGCTTAGTAACCCGATGTTTACCCTGGTTACCATCGTTAAAGTAAAAAAAACAACCGCTACATACTTACCTACCGCTGTCTGTCCTCGGCGCTGTGCTTCTCTGCTCTGGCTGTGAGCACAGCGGCCGGAAAGCAGAGCGGTGACGTCACCGCTCTGCTTTCCGGCTGCCCGGCGCTCACAGCCAGAGCAGAGAAGCACAGCGCCGGGGACAGACAGCGGTAGGTAAGTATGTAGCGGTTGTTTTTTTTACTTTAACGATGGTAACCAGGGTAAACATCGGGTTACTAAGCGCGGCCCTGCGCTTAGTTACCCGATGTTTACCCTGGTTACCGGGGACCTCGGGATCGTTGGTCGCTGGAGAGCTGTCTGTGTGACAGCTCTCCAGCGACCAAACAGCGACGCTGCAGCGATCCGGATCGTTGTCTGTATCGCTGCAGCGTCACTTAGTGTGACGGTACCTTTAATGAATCCCTTGCTGCACTACAACTTCCAGTAGACATTGCTCCTCTCTGCATCATAGGGGAAGAGGAGCAGAAGAGGAAGAGACTGATTGGGGGAACAATCAGGGAAGAGGGGTAGAGGCCAGTGGACATGAGGGTGGTCAGCCATTACTGAGGAGAGACAATAACACAGGAACAGAGCCCAATGTGCAAACTGATGCTGCTGCTAATCCCTGTGGAAGTATCCAGAGAATATACCACCAATGATACAGACATCTTACTGCTGAATTCTACTTGGAACTGTCCTTGGGGACTCTCTGCTCATACCTTCTCTTCCTTACCAGTCCTCTTACTTAAGTGAGGTTTTGAGAAAGACCGTGCCTGGTCGAAACGTTACCTTGTTGTCCGCAATCACTTGCTTTTTCTTTAAAAATTATTTGGTGGTGCCTGTGCACTTGAATAAAAACAAAAAAACTTTCTACATTGAAATCAAGACTTGAGTGCGGCAGTTTTTTTGTATGTAATCCCTGTGGAAGGACGGTGAGACTTGTTATTGCACCAGAACCCCAGGCTGGCAAGATGGTCCGAGAATGCCTTCTCCCCCTGGCCTCACACAAAGGAGAGTACCTCCCCAAGACTTGAAAACTGTGTGACTTCAGAACAGCTACTTCAAAGAGCGAGTAGCTTGCTGGGGATTGTGGACAGATATATATGAAAACTTTCTATAAGGGAGTCTTGCTGAAGCTGATGGTTCCACACACTTGAAGCTATAATAGCTATAATATTATATTCCCTGGGCCCACCAGCGAATTGCTGCTCCTGGTGTCTCGCAGTGGCTCCCATACAAGGGTGGATTAAGGGTAGCCAGGGCCCCGGGCTGTTCAGACTCTGTGGGCCCCCCGGTCATGTGACGGGGTCATCATATACCTGAACCAGATTATTCCAGAAAAATAGTTGCTGAGTGAAACTCCACTTCTCACCTATCACACATCAACAGTTCCCATCACCAGATCACACATATAGCCGGCAGCTTTTGTTTTGGCCAAAAGATTTTTCAAGCCCCAACCATAACACAGTAGACACTTTTGGCCGGGCCCTACTCTATTGTAACCTATTAAATATTTGTTAAAATATGCCATACAATTTAGGTATATTTTTATTTATTTTTCAATTTTTAAAATTACCAATAATATCACATACAAGGAACAAATACAACACCATGACCAGACCACATATTACCAACAGTGACCAAATAATATCACATACAAAGAACAAATACCACCGCACCATGACTAGACCACATATTACCACCACAAAGTGACCAAATAGCACATACAAGGGACAAATATCGCAACACCATGACCAGACCACATATTACCACCAACCACATAGTGACTGAATACTACAATACTGATCAGTAATTAAAAAAAACACAATACTAATATCACCATCAGTGCCATTATACACAGGAAATCTGTACTTAGTATGCAGTGTCTTTGTAGAGGTAATACAGTGATCACCGGTGACATTGTACACAGGACCTCTGTGTATAGTATACAGTGTATAGTGTCAGTGTATAGGTAACACACTGACTCACCAGTGATGTCTCTAGGTGAAGTCTTTCATCCAGCACAGACCGCCATAATTTCTTCCAGCCAGGACTCGTTTCTGCAGGAAATAACAGTTATCTCGAGCTCCGCTTGCAGAACACATTACTTAATTTTTCCCAACTTCTACATTACACGACATGAAGAAAAAAAGGCGACATAGTGTCAATCTGCACAGTAACAGGACTGCACCCCCTCCCCCCCATTTAAAACAGTATACTCAAAAAAATAAAATAAATACATCACTGCAGTAATAATATCCCTTAATTAGTCCCTATGGTAATAATAATATCCCCCATCCTGGCCCGTGTATCTCATTCCTGGCTCCAGCCATGTGTTCTCGCATCCTGCCCCATCGGTCTCCATCGTATCCATCCTGCCCCATGATCCTGCACGATCTGTCTCCAATTCTGCCCCATGTCTTTCATTCTGCCCCATGTCTCCAATCATGCCCCGTATCTACATTCTGCCCATGTCTCCAATCCTTCCCCATCTGTCTCCAGTCCTGCCCCCAGTGTGTCCAGCATCTCTGCCCCCATTGTCCATCATCTCTGCCCCCAATGTCCAGCATCTCTGCCCCCAATGTGTCCAGCATCTCTGCCCCATCTGTGTCCAGCATCTCCAGTATGTTCTCGCATCCTGCCCTCATGAGTATCCATCCTGCCCCATATGATCTCCCCATCCTGCCCCATCAGTCTCCATCGTATCCATCCTGCCCCATGATCCTGCATGATCTGTCTCCAATCCTGCCCCATGTCTTTCATTCTGAACCGTGTCTCCAATCATGCCCCGTATCTACATTCTTCCCATGTCTCCAATCCTGCCCCATCTGTCTCCAGTCCTGCCCCCAGTGTGTCCAGCATCTCTTCCCCCAGTGTCCAGCATCTCTGCCCCAGTATCCAGCATCTCTGCCCCATCGTGTCCAGCATCTCTGCCCCCAATGTCCAGCATCTCTGCCCCCAATGTGTCCAGCATCTCTGCCTCATCGTGTCCAGCATCTCTGCCCCCAATGTCCAGCATCTCTGCCCCCAATGTGTCCAGCATCTCTGCCCCCAATGCGTCCAGCATCTCTGCCCCCAGTTTCCAGCATTCTGGCCCGGGTCCCCCGGATTGCCGCTCTCAATAAAAAAAACAAAAACGAGTTCTTCTCACCTGACCGCGCTCCTGCGGTGAAGCTCCCTCCTAGCAGCACTCGTTGGCGACGTGCGCGCTGAGGCTGACGTCAGCTGCCAGCCTCCGATTGGCTGGCGGCTGTTAACTATTGATGTGTGGGCCCACACGTCATTAGCGTTAAACTGCCGCAGCGCCGGTAGGGGCTCAGTGAGCAGATGTTATGGGGCCCGATGCAGGCCCCCTCTGCCCACCGGGCCAATACGCCAGTCAGGGCAGTAATGCCCTGATGGCGGCAGTCAATCTGAGCGGTAGCCCAGGGCCCCCCCCACACAA
Source organism: Ranitomeya imitator (assembly GCF_032444005.1). Lineage (NCBI taxonomy): Eukaryota > Metazoa > Chordata > Amphibia > Anura > Dendrobatidae > Ranitomeya > Ranitomeya imitator. Next base: position 321,294,337 of record NC_091286.1, on the reverse strand, counting down.
CTGGGCCCTGGGCTAACGCCCAGATTGACCTCATTATAATCCACCCCTGCTCCCATACAACAAGGCCTCATATAGCTTGATTCAAATGTAAAAAAGTAACAGGGGGCTATTAAAGAGACCCTGACATAGCATTATACATGTTAAACTAAATATAGCCATAATAATATTCTGATACTTTCAATAAAGATAACCACATTCTATTTTTGTTAAATCATTAGATGTTTGAGTTTCCATGCATTTGGCAAGACTGTTGTTAGGGTCTTTGGCTTTGTCATGGCACCCTCTGCTGCCTTTGGTGTCCATCTTCTTCCTGATTAAAATTCTGTGCTAGCGTAATTCACAGGCGGCACTTGCGCAGAATGATCTCTTGGCAACCTTTAGGAAAATGGTGGCGGTCGTAGCACATGTGCTGATTTAGATCTCGGCTCAATGACAAGCTGAAACCTCAATATGCACATGTGCCGAAGACCCTACCCACAGTTCGACCCCAATACACGGAAACTCAAACTTCTAATGATGATTGATTATCACACTGGTAATGCCTCCTTTTACTTAATGTAATCTCTGTAGGCAGATTCTTATGTAGATCAGTGATCGGCCCATAGTCCCAAACAGCTCATTTACATATAAGAAACATGTGGATTTCTCTGGAATAACACAGGATTACAGATGTCAAGATATTTTATTTAGCTTCCTATGACCTACAAGCCCATACAGATGACTTAGGAGGGTTGATCCTTCGGATAGACTCCCTTTAACAGGTCACTGCCTCCAAAGTTTGTTTTCCCACCTAGCACCAGCTTTTTTACCTTGATTGATAGCTCACTGTGATTTTCTTGTCTGGTGCCAGACATAACACGCAGAGTGCGCTATCAAGCTATAGAACCTGGTGAAACAAGCTCTGGAGGCAGTAAACCATTAAGTGCTCTGACTCACCCAAAGAACATAATGCCCAACTTGCATATAAATTAAAATGCCCAATTTATTGTATATAGAAGATATAAAGGTGTTGACGGAGTCAAAAATCTGTATGCCCATATATTTACATTACCAACGTTCTTTATGAAGGGTTTGATGTTTTTGAAGGGTTGATCAGTAAATGGGAATATGTCCCTCACATCAAATTCATTTCATAAGCATCATCCTCATTTTATCCACTTGTCTGATGTTCTTTGTGTAAAGGGGGTTGCCATGAACATGTTATGTAAAATGTTTATTTATACTTTTAAATGGTGTATTGTTTCCAGATATTAGGGAGAGCGTAGTTCCCTAGTTTGCCCACTAGATGGGGACATCTAGTGGGTCTTAAATGGAAGAAGTTTGGGACCACCAGAAGTCTTCCTAAGCCTGGCCGTCCATCCAAACTGAGCAATCCTGGGAGAAGAGCCTTCGTGAGAGAGGTAAAGAAGAACTCCAAGATCACCGTGGCTGAGCTCCACAAATGCAGTAGGGAGATGGGTGAAAGTTCCACAAAGTCAACTATTACTGCAGCCCTCCACCACTCGGGCCTTTATGGCAGAGTGGCCCGACGGAAGCCTCTCCTCAGTGCAAGACATATGAAGAGTTTGCTAAAAAACACATGAAGGACTCCCAGACTATGATAAATAGGAGTCTCTGGTCTGATGAGACGAAGATAGAACTTTTTGGTGATCCTTCTAAGCGGTATGTGTGGAGAAAACCAGGCACTGCTCATCACCTGCCCAATACAATCCCAACCGTGAAACATGGTGGTGGCAGCATAATGCTATGGGGGTGTTTTTCAGCTGCAGGGACAGGATGACTGGTTGCAGGAAACATCAATTCAGCCAAGTACAGAGATATCCTGGATGAAAACCTCTTCCTGAGTGCTCTGGACCTCAACTTCCAACAAGACAATGAGCTTAAGCACAGAGCTAAAATAACAAAGGAGTGCCTTCAGAACAACTCTGTGACCATTCTTGACTTGTCCAGCCAGAGCCCTGACCTAAACCCAATTGAGCATCTCTGGAGAGACCTGAAAAAGGCTGTCCACCAACGTTCACCATCCAACCTGATGGAACTGCAAGGAAGAATGGCAGAGGATCACCAAATCCAGATGTGAAACACTTGTTGCATCATTCCCAAGAAGACTCGTGGCTGTACTAGCTCAAAAGGATGCTTCTACTCAATACTGAACAAAGGGTCTGAATACTTATGACTAGGGTTGAGCGAAACGGATCGGTCATTTTCATAAGTCGCCGACTTTTGGCAAAGTCGGGTTTCATGAAACCCGACCCGATCCCTGTGTAGGGTCGGCCATGCGGTCGGCGACCTTCGCGCCAAAGTCACGTTTCATATGACGCGTTCAGCGCCATTTCTCAGCCAATGAAGGAGGACGCAGAGTGTGGGCAGTGTGATGACATAGTTCTCGGTCCCCACCATCTTAGAAAAGGGCATGGCAGTGATTGACTTGCTTTCTGCGGCGTCACAGGGGCTATAAAGGGGCGTGCACGCCGACCCCCATCTTACGTCTGCTGATCTGGGCATAGGGAGAGGTTGCTGCCGCTTCATCAGAAGCAGGGATAGCGTTAGGAAGGGAATATTAACCCCCAAACCTCTTGTGCTGTAGCGATTTCCACTGTCCAACACCACCTTTTAATGCAGGGACAGTGGAGGCTAGATTTCTGTGCATCAGCTCTGTAGCTTATAAGGCTGCCTTGTAAGGCTCCCTGATAGCTGTATTGCTGTTTGTATACAGCTGTGCAAACCAACTGCTTTTTTCAAAGCACAAATCCTGTTGCTCCTTCCTTTCTGCACAGCTACAGTTAGGGCCAGAAATATTTGGACAGTGACACAAGTTTTGTTATTTTAGCTGTTTACAAAAACATGTTCAGAAATACAATTATATATGTAATATGGGCTGAAAGTGCACACTCCCAGCTGCAATATGATAGTTTCCACATCCAAATCGGAGAAAGGGTTTAGGAATCATAGCTCTGTAATGCATAGCGTCCTCTTTTTCAAGGGACCAAAAGTAATTGGACAATGGACTCTAAGGGCTGCAATTAACTCTGAAGGCATCTCCCTCGTTAACCTGTAATCAATGAAGTAGTTAAAAGGTCAGGGGTGGATTCCAGGTGTGTGGTTTTGCATTTGGAAGCTGTTGCTGTGAGCAGACAACATGCGGTCAAAGGAACTCTCAATTGAGGTGAAGCAGAACATCCTGAGGCTAAAAAAAAAGAAAAAATCCATCAGAGAGATAGCAGACATGCTTGGAGTAGCAAAATCAACAGTTGGGTACATTCTGAGAAAAAAGGAATTGACTGGTGAGCTTGGGAACTCAAAAAGGCCTGGGCGTCCACGGATGACAACAGTGGTGGATGATACTTAATTTGGTGAAGAAGAACCCGTTCACAACATCAACTGAAGTCCAGAACACTCTCAGTGAAGTAGGTGTATCTGTCTCTAAGTCAACAGTAAAGAGAAGACTCCATGACAGTAAATACAAAGGGTTCACATCTAGATGCAAACCATTCATCAATACCAAAAATAGACAGGCCAGAGTTAAATTTGCAGAAAAACACCTCAAGAAGCCAGCTCAGTTCTGGAAAAGTATTCTATGGACAGATGAGACAAAGATCAACCTGTACCAGAATGATGGGAAGAAAAAAGTTTGGAGAAGAAAGGGAACGGCACATGATCCAAGGCACACCACATCCTCTGTAAAACATGGTGGAGGCAACGTGATGGCATGGGCATGCATGGCTTTCAATGGCACTGGGTCACTTGTGTTTATTGATGACATAAGAGCAGACAAGAGTAGCCGGATGAATTCTGAAGTGTACCGGGATATACTTTCAGCCCAGATTCAGCCAAATGCTGCAAAGTTGATTGGACGGCGCTTCATAGTACAGATGGACAATGACCCCAAGCATACAGCCAAAGCTACCCAGGAGTTCATGAGTGCCAAAAAGTGGAACATTCTGCAATGGCCAAGTCAATCTCCAGATCTAAACCCAATTGAGCATGCATTTCACTTGCTCAAATCCAGACTTAAGACGGAAAGACCCACAAACAAGCAAGACCTGAAGGCTGCGGCTGTAAAGGCCTGGCAAAGCATTAAGAAGGAGGAAACCCAGCGTTTGGTGATGTCCATGGGTTCCAGACTTAAGGCAGTGATTGCCTCCAAAGGATTTGCAACAAAATATTGAAAATAAAAATATTTTGTTTGGGTTATGTTTATTTGTCCAATTACTTTTGACCTCCTAAAATGTGGAGTGTTTGTAAAGAAATGTGTACAATTCCTACATTTTCTATCAGATATTTTTGTTCAACCCTTCAAATTAAACGTTACAATCTGCACTTGAATTCTGTTGTAGAGGTTTCATTTCAAATCCAATGTGGTGGCATGCAGAGCCCAACTCGCGAAAATTGTGTCACTGTCCAAATATTTTTGGCCCTAACTGTATCTTGTTTGTTTGTCCACACTATTGTGTGCAGCAGTCCTTTTTATTGCTGCCTGCCATACTTTTCTGAGATTAATGTAGGGACATATTAATTGTAGTACAGTCCCTATTTTTTTTTTATATATATCTTCAAGCCACTTTCTGCCCCTGAAACTGTCTAGTGTGAAACAGTGGGCCTGTATTTTTCTGCTCTGTCCCACACCTAAAAAGGGAGCTTTATATTGCCAATCAGTGCATCTGTGCCAGTCCAGTCTGCGGTATCTCTGTCAGTCATTTTCAGCCACAGAAACAATACTGTAAAACAGTGGGCCAGATTTATTCACTAGTCTCCCATTAAAAAAAAAAGAAGGGGAGATTAATATTGGCAAATCAGTACATCTGTGCCAGTCCATGCTGTGGTGTCTGTCAGACATTCTCTGCCACAGAAACTATACTGTAAAACAGTGGGCCAGATTTATTCACTAGTCTCCCAATAAAAAAAAAGAAGGGGAGATTAATATTGGCAAATCTGTGAATCTGTGCCAGTCCAGTCTGTGGTATCTGTCAGTCATTTTCTGCCACAGAAAATATACTGTAATACAGTGGGCCAGATTTATTCACTAGTCTTCCATATGAAAAAAAAGGGGAGATTTTTATTTCCAGTGTGTGGATCTGCGGCAGTCCTGTTAGTGGACCACGCAGAGGGCGCAAAAAGACCCTCCACACCGACTCACGGTGCGGAGGCGCTCCCTCTGCGTCCCAGAGCTTCCAGCAAGCAAGACAAAAATCAAAATAGCAAGCTGGACAGAAAAATAGCAAACAGAGAAAAACAAGCAGGAACTTAGCTTCTGCTGGGAAGACAGGTCACAAGAACGATCCAGGAGCGAATAAGACCAATACTGGAACATTGACAGGTGGAATGGAGCAATGATCTAGGTGGAGTTAAATAGAGCAGCCAGCTAACGAATTAATCTCGTCACCTGTGGAAGGAACCTCAGAAGCCGCAGCCCCACTCACAAGCACCAGAGGAAGCCCATGGACAGAACCAGCCGAAGTACCATTCACGACCACAGGAGGGAGCTTAACAACAGAATTCACAACACAGGGCTTCCAGATAATGTAGATGGCGATGGTGTGAGGTGCAGTCAATAACGAGGACACAGGGTTGCAGTCTCTTTACCTCTTTACTGAAGACTTTAGGATCCTCAATCCAGAGCACGGTTTACAGGGCTGTCTGAGACCGACCGGTCCGAAGGCACATCCAGAGTTCCCTTTGCAGGTGGAAATCGTTGCCTACCACTAGCGCCTGTGTGTTGTAGTGCTTCCCTGCTGAGCATTCGGGATAGTCCTCACAACTTCTATTCTCGTTCTTTCTAATTTGTTCCAGTTCTTTCTAGTTCTCCGTCCCCCAGGTATGTTATGGCTAGGACGCACCCGTTTGACTGGAAGGCTCGGAGTTCTTCCGGGACCCTAGAGATGCCACTCTCCACGCGTTGCCCCCTATGTCTGCTTAGGTGATGTAAGGTAGACAGCCAACCTATAATTAACTGTCCTGCGGAGTTTGAAGTAAGGCATAGAGTCAGTTACTTCCTCGGTGTTCCGGCCACCGGCTACGCGCCTCAGTAGGATGTTGCCGTTCTCCGGGCACGACTCCTACTGGCTCTCCTTTGTGCTTGATCTCGTTTCTCACTGTCCACAATATCCTTCACTTCGTGTCTCTTTCTTAGGATGCCGCCGCAGATAGCGCAGGCGTGGCTCCGTAACGTTCTGTTCTGGTCGCTAGGTACCTGCCAGGTTCCCACACCTGACAGGGACCCCCCTGAATCTTCCCCCGCAACACCCCCTGCCACGGGATGTTGCCTGGACAAAACCCAGTCAGCTTCTAACTAACTTTTTATCGAACCCCTTGTTTTACCAGTGTGAGGAGTGGCCTAGTAAATAAAACCTTTTGCTCCCCCTAGTGGCCGGAGTGTGAAGTGTAATGTGTGCTGGTGATACCTGGTCAGGTGAACTCCTTTAGTGCCATCAGACATACCATCACTCCCCTTAGTGGCAGAGTGACGTTACTGCAACAACCAGGTCTCTGGGGCGCTGCATATGTCCAGCATACGACATGTTTACACCTCCCTAAATGGGCTGACTCCCCCCACGGGGCCGTCGTCTCGCCTCTTGGCGCAAGCACCCGTGAGAGTGCCGTTTGTCTGAAGAGGTGGTTGTGCCCACTTTTGGTCGACGATACTGGCACTGGGTCCCTCATAGCACAATGAAGTGTCTCTGGCGGTGGTGGCGCGCACCCAACGTCAGACACACCTTTGTAACATGAGGGGCCCTGGGCCAGTACCGCCGGGCACGAGAGAGTTTCCCCCCAGCTCAAACTGTGCTCTACCACTTGCAAAATTATCTCTCACTGCTCCACCGCTGTTTAGTCTATGCGGGGAAATCCTTAAATGCCTGGCACTGACAATACCAATTTGTTGACATGTATGATGCTAGTTAAAATATTTAGTGGCCCTGTCCTACATTTACACCAGTAAATACAGTACTTTGCGCCAAATAACAATGTCTGAAAGTCAGCAGAGGAGCCCACCCCTGTACCTAAGTATGCTACCTTTTTCTTTTTGTTTTGTTTTTTTGCGAGACATTAACATCTAGGTATTATTTTGGAGTACTAACTGTGTCAGACACTCCTTCTAATTGTCCTCCGCTGACCACAATAATGCTACCTGTGTACCCCTGGAACTTAATTAAAAGTGCATAGAGCCTACTTTTTTTTTATTTTAGGCCTACTAAGTCTGTCTGCGGTCAATCCTTCCAATAGTCCTCCGCTGACCACACAAATGCTGCCTGTGTACCCCTGCAAGATAATTGAAACTGCATTGAGCCAATTTTTTTATTTTAGGCCTACGAAGTCTGTCTGCGGTCCCTTCCAATTGTCCTCAGCTGACCACACCAATGCTGCCTGTGTACCCCTGGAACCTATTTAATAGTGCATAGAGCCTACTTTTTTTATTTTAGGCCTAGTAAGTCTGTCTGCGGTCCCTCCTTCCAATAGTCCTCCGCTGACCACACAAATGCTGCCTGTGTACCCCTGCAAGATAATTGAAACTGCATTGAGCCTATTTTTTTTATTTTAGGCCTACTAAGTCTGTCTGCGGTCCCTCCTTCCAATTGTCCTCCGCTGACCACATCAATGCTGCCTGTGTACCCCTGGAACCTAATTAAAAGTGCATAGAGCCTACTTTTTTTATTTTAGGCCTAGTAAGTCTGTCTGCAGTCCCTCCTTCCAATTGTCCTCCGCTGGCCACACAAATGCTGCCTGTGTACCCCTGGAACCTAATTAAAAGTGCATAGAGCCTACTTTTTTTATTTAAGGCCTAGTAAGTCTGTCTGTGGTCCCTCCTTCCAATTGTCCTACGCTGACCACACCAATGCTGACTGTGTACCCATGTAACCTTTTTTAAACCTGCATCGAGCCAACTTTGTGGTGTAAGGCCTACTAGCAGTGTCTGTCTGCGCCACTCAATACAGCTGTCCTCTTAAAAAAAATGAGCTGCAATTGTCAGGTTTTCAGGCAATCGGAATTTTAAAACTGCAGTGGGGCTACTAGTTTGGTTGGGGCCTACTAACAGTGTCTCCCACTCCAAGGTGTTCTCCTGGTTGCCTTTCCCGAGCTTCTATCTTCAGGCTCTCGTTAAATAGTTGTTAAATGGAACAAATGCATTGCTGCTACTACTTTGGTTGAGGCCTACTAACAGTGTCTGCCGCTCCAAGGTGTTCTCCTGGTTGCCTTTCCCGAGCCTCTATCTTCAGGCTCTCGTTAAATAGTTGTTAAATGGAACAAATGCATTGCTGCTACTAGTTTGGTTGAGGCCTACTAACAGTGTCTGCTGCTCCAAGGTGTTCTCCTGGTTGCCTTTCCTGAGCTTCTATCTTCAGGCTCTCGTTAACTAGTTGTTAAATGGAACAAATGCATTGCTGCTAATAGTTTGGTTTGGGCCTACTAACAGTGTCTGCCGCTCCAAGGTGTTCTCCTGGTTGCCTTTCCCAAGCTTCTATCTTCAGGCTCTCGTTAAATAGTTGTTAAATGGAACAATTGCATTGCTGCTACTAGTTTGGTTGGGGCCTACTAACAGTGTCTGCCGCTCCAAGGTGTTCTCCTGGTTGCCTTTCCTGAGCTTCTATCTTCTGGCTCTCATTAAATAGTTGTTAAATGGAACAAATCCATTGCTGCTACTAGTTTGGTTGGGTCCTACTAACAGTGTCTGCCGCTCCAAGGTGTTCTCCTGGTTGCCTTTCCTGAGCTTCTATCTTCAGGCTCTCGTTAAATAGTTGATAAATGGAACAACTGCAGTGGGGCTCCTAGTTTAGTTGGGGCCTACTAACAGTGTCTGCCGCTCCAAGGTGTTCTCCTGGTTGCCTTTCCTGAGCTTCTATCTTCAGGCTCTCGTTAAATAGTTGTTAAATGGAACAACTGCAGTGGGGCTACTAGTTTGGTTGGGGTCTACTAACAGTGTCTGCCGCTCCAAGGTGTTCTCCTGGTTGCCTTTCCTGAGCTTCTATCTTCAGGCTCTTGTTAAATAGTTGTTAAATGGAACAACTGCAGTGGGGCTACTAGTTTGGTTGGGGCCTACTAACAGTGTCTGCCGCTCCAAGGTGTTCTCCTGGTTGCCTTTCCTGAGCTTCTATCTTCAGCCTCTCGTTAAATAGTTGTTAAATGGAACAACTGCAGTGGGGCAACTAGTTTTGTTGGGGCCTACTAACAGTGTCTGCCGCTCCAAGGTGTTCTCCTGGTTGCCTTTCCTGAGCTTCTATCTTCAGGCTCTCGTTAAATAGTTGTTAAATGGAACAACTGCAGTGGGGCAACTAGTTTTGTTGGGGCCTACTAACAGTGTCTGCTGCTCCAAGGTGTTCTCCTGGTTGCATTTCCTGAGCTTCTATCTTCAGGCTCTCGTTAAATTGTTTTGAATATAACACTGCATTTAACCTACTAGTTTTGTTGGCCCTACTAATGGTGTCTGCCGCTCCTTGCTGTTCTCCACTGAACAAATCAGTGCCGCCTGTTTACTATTGTTACCAATTTTGAACTGCATTAAGCCTACTTACTGATTTGGGCCTACTCATTGTGTCAGCCTGTCATTACAGTTGTCCTCCACTGAACAAAGCAATGCCACCTGGTTAGTCCTGTTACCAATTTTGAACTGCATTTAGCCCACTTTATTATTTGGGCCTATATCTGTGTTTCCTCCTCATCCTGCCCATTGCCCAGCCAGTGGTAGATGAGTCTGCTGGTACATTGACCCAGACCGCTACATTCCCCTTGCACGCTACACAACCAGAATGTGACCCTGCTGAAAGTCATGTTCCCCTTCCCGCATACTATACCACCTTACACGGGGACAAAGAGTAAGGTGCAGATGAAAGTGCAGGTTCCTTCATCAGGTGGGGGGGGAAATTCTCGTTGGCGATGTCACTGGCACAGGCCCCATCATAGTACGCAAAAGTGTCGCTGCCGGTGGGAGGCGCCCCCGCCGTGCAAATACACGGCCGTACTTTGAGGGGCCCTGTGCGAGTGCCAATGCGAACGAGTGGGCCCCCCCTGCTTGCTCAGGATCACAGCACTTGCAAAGTTGAAATACTTACCTCTCCCTGCTCCACTGCCGTAACGTGGTCCACGTTTCCTGGGCCCACTAAATAGTTGAACCAGTCCGACCCCCCACAACTTTAGCCAAATGACCCCCAATTTCCAATGCCTAACTATTATTATAAGGTAAATAAAGATTGACAAGCTTCAGTAACAAGAATGGATGATATTTCAGTTTTTCTTCCTTTTAAAATTTGCAAAAATATACACATTTCTGTTTTATTCAGTCAAGATGGGGTGCAGAGTGTACATTAATGAAAAAAAAACTTTTTTTTTAATTTACGAAATGGCTGCAATGAAACAAAGAGTGAAAAATGTAATGTGATCGGAATACTTTCCATACCCATTGTACATGATGTTTAATAATTTGTTCAAAGATCTTTCCTGGTATAGAAGTAAGGCTCACTGGTCTATAATTTCCTAGCTCCATCTACTTTCCTTTTTCTGAAGGTATGGACAATATTTGCTGTTCCCCAATCCTGCTGCGCTTGTATGTTAACATTTTTAAAGCCGAACGGCTTATTGCACAAAAATAGGTTTTAGGAAATTAAATGTCTGTGGTATTGCACCTGTGCATATATAGAGCTATTCACTCAATTGTATTATGTGAGCAAAAATGAGACCGGTGCTTGCACATTTTAAAACTCATTTTGAGAAAATGCACAAGCACAATACTACAGAAAATTGTTCTTGTGCTTGGATTGTCTACTGAAGTCTTTAAGTAGGCAGAGTAATAACTTCCAGTCACCTATATCCAGTATATATAGTTCCCTTATCTCTGCACACATTGTGATCCTTAGGCTGGAGTCACACACAACATATAAAAATATGGTCCGTTTTTAACAGACCAAATACGCAGAAAAGTTCCCTGAACAGTGATCCGTATGTCATCCGTAGGCAAGGTGTGGCTGCGTATTTTGAACATGTAAACCTCCGAATAGCATCCGTACGGCGAGATTTTCTCGCTGGCTTGCAAAATGGACATAGAATGGATCTATGGGCTCAAATATTCGTGAAAACATATATATATGTGTGTCAGTGAGACATATATATATTTATATATATATATATATATATATATATATATATATATATTTATATATACCGTATATACTCGAGTATAAGCCGAGATTTTCAGCCCATTTTTTTGGGCTGAAAGTCCCCCTCTCGGCTTATACTCGAGTCATATACCCGGGTGTCAGCAGGGGAGGGAGAGCGGGGGCCGTGTAATCATACTTACCTGCTGCGGCGCGGTCCCTGCAGTCCCTGGCTTCTCCGGCGCTGCAGATTCTTCCTGTACTGAGCGGTCACATGGCACCGCTCATTACAGAAATTAATAGGCGGCTCCACCCCCATAGGGGAGGAGCCGCATATTCATTGCTGTAAATGATCGGTGCCATGTGACCGCTCAATTACAGGAAGAAGCTGCAGCGCCGGAGAAGCCAGGGACTGCAGGGACCGCGCCGCAGCAGGTAAGGGGAGCGCAGCGCTATAATTACCTGCTCCTCGCTCCGGTACGGCTCCGTCTGCAGCGTCCTCTAGCAGTGACGCTCAGGTTAGAGGGCGCTGTGACGTAGTCAGTGCGCGCCCTCTGCTGAGCGTCAGTGCTGGAGACGGAGCCGCAGAGGAGCAGGTAATTATTGAAAGCGCCGGCGTCCTGAGAAGAGAGGTGAGTATGTGATTTTTTTTTTTTTTATGGCAGCACCAGCAGCATTCTAAGGAGCACCTATGGGGCCATAATGAAAGGTGCAGAGCATATATGGGGCAGCATTCTAAGGAGCACCTATGGGGCCATAATGAAAGGTGCAGAGCATATATGGGGCACAGCATTCTAAGGAGCACCTATGGGGCCATAATCAAAGGTGCAGAGCATATATGGGGCACAGCATTCTAAGGAGCACCTATGGGGCCATAATCAAAGGTGCAGAGCATATATGGGGCACAGCATTCTAAGGAGCACCTATGGGGCCATAAAGGTGTAGAGCATATATGGGGCACAGCATTCTAAGGAGCACCTATGGAGCCATAATCAAAGGTGCAGAGCATATATGGGGCACAGCATTATAAGGAGCACCTATGGGGCCATAATCAAAGGTGCAGAGCATATATGGCACAGCATTATAAGGAGCACCTATGGGGCCATAATCAAAGGTGCAGAGCATATATGGGGCACAGCATTCTAAGGAGCATTTATGGGGCCATAATCAAAGGTGCAGAGCATATATGGCACAACATTATAAGGAGCATCTATGGGGCCATAATCAAAGGTGCAGAGCATATATGGCACAACATTATAAGGAGCATTTATGGGGCCATAATCAAAGGTGCAGAGCATATATGGGGCACAGCATTCTAAGGAGCATTTATGGGGCCATAATCAAAGGTGCAGAGCATATATGGCACAACATTATAAGGAGCATCTATGGGGCCATAATCAAAGGTGCAGAGCATATATGGCACAGCATTATAAGGAGCATCTATGGGGCCATAATCAACGGTGCAGAGCATTCTATATAGCACAGTTGTATATGGAGCATCTATGGGGCAATAATGAACGGTGCAGAGCATTCTATATAGCACAGTTGTATATGGAGCATCTATGGGGCAATAATGGACGGTATGGAGCATCTATTTTTATTTTTGAAATTCTCCGGTAGCTGCTGCATTTTCTACCCTAGGCTTATACTCGAGTCAATAAGTTTTCCCAGTTTTTTGTGGCAAAATTAGAGGGGTCGGCTTATACTCGGGTCGGCTTATACTCGAGTATATACGGTATATATTTATATTTCATACAGAACTAAATAGCAGAAAATCCCATAATTCAATTGCCGGCTTTTGCTATCTCCTTATCAAATCCGACAGGATATGAGACATGGTTTAATGGGGATAAATGTAAGGTCATGCACTTGGGTAGAAGTAATAAGATGTATAATTATGTGCTTAATTCTAAAACTCTGGGCAAAACCGTCAATGAAAAAGACTTGGGTGTATGGGTGGATGACAAACTCATATTCAGGGGCCAGTGTCAGGCAGCTGCTACAAAGGCAAATAAAATAATGGGATGCATTAAAAGAGGCATAGATGCTCATGAGGAGAACATAATTTTACCTCTATACAAGTCACTAGTTTGACCACACTTAGAATACTGTGCACAGTTCTGGTCTCCGGTGTTCAAGAAAGACATAGCTGAACTGGAGCGGGTGCAGAGAAGAGCGACCAAGGTTATTAGAGGACTGGGGGGTCTGCAATACCAAGATAGGTTATTACACTTGGGGCTATTTAGTTTGGAAAAACGAAGACTAAGGGGTGATCTTATTTTAATGTATAAATATATGAGGGGACAGTACAAAGACCTTTCTGATGATCTTTTTAATCATAGACCTGAAACGGGGACAAGGGGGCATCCTCTGCGTTTGGAGGAAAAAAGGTTTAAGCATAATAACAGACGTGGGTTCTTTACTGTAAGAGCAGTGAGACTATGGAACTCTCTGCCGTATGATGTTGTAATGAGTGATTCATTACTTAAATTTAAGAGGGGACTGGATACCTTTCTGGAAAAGTATAATGTTACAGGGTATATACACTAGATTCCTTGATAGGGCGTTGATCCAGGGAACTAGTCTGATTGCCGTATGTGGAGTCGGGAAGGAATTTTTTTCCCCAATGTGGAGCTTACTCTTTGCCACATGGGTTTTTTTTGCCTTCCTCTGGATCAACATGTTAGGGCATGTTAGGTTAGGCTATGGGTTGAAGTAGATGGACATATAGTCTTCATTCAACCTTAATAACTATGTAACTATGTAACATGCAGTAAACCATTTCATATCCCTTATTATTTTTCATATTCCTCACTACTAATGTTAGATGTGGCTGTGTACAAAATTTGGGAGCTCTAGGTGTTAAAATAAAGGGTTAAATCACGGAAAAAACTGGCGTGGGCTCCCGCCCAATTTTCTCCTCCAGAGTGGGAAAGCCAGTGACTGAGGGCAGATATTAATAGCCTAGAGAGGGACCATGGTTATTGCCCCCCCCCCCCCGGCTAAAAACATCTGCCCCCAGCCACCCCAAAAAAGGCACATCTGTATGATGCGCCTATTCTGGCACTTAGCCTCTCTCTTCCCACTCCCCTGTAGCGGTGGGATATGGGGGAGTAAAGGGTTAATGTCACTTTGCTATTGTAAGGTGACATTAAGCCAGGTTAATAATGGAGAGATGTTAATAAGACACCTATCCATTATTAATCCAATAGTTATAAAGGTTTAACTGTCATGATTCCAATGGCAGGGAATCACAAAAGGACAAGCACCAACGAGCTCTAGGGTGATGGAACCTGAGCTGACCGCGACCCTAAACCTGAACACACAAATAACAATAGCCGGGGAACGTGCCTACGTTGATCCTAGACGTCTCGCACCAGCCGAAGATCTAACTTCCCCTATTAGAAGAAACACAGACCTCTCTTGCCTCCAGAGAAATACCCCACAGAAATAGCAGCCCCCCACATATAATGACGGTGAAATGAGAGGAAGGCACATACACAGTATGAAATCAGATTCAGCAAAATGAGGCCCGCTAAAACTAGATAGCAGAGGATACAAAAGTAAACTGCGCGGTCAGCAAAAAACCCTTCAAAAAACCATCCTGTAATTACTTGAACTCATGTTCCAACTCATGGAACATGAGGAGCAATTACAGCCCGCTAGAGCAACCAGCAGCAAAGAAACAATTATATGCAAGCTGGACAAGACAAAAATAAATCAAAACGTGGAACAAGAAAATCAAAAACTTAGCTTGTCCTGAAGATTACTGAAGCCAGAAGCTGAGGTAACAAAACACTCTGATAACCTTGATAGCCGGCGGGGAAATGACAAGAAAGCCCGGTTAAATAGGAAACTCCCAAATCCTAATAGAACAGGTGGACACCAGAGACAGCAGAACACAAATCACCCAGTACCATCAGTAACCACCAGAGGGAGCCCAAAAACAGAACTCACAACATTTAACCCCTTAGCGACCGCCGATTCGCCTTTTAACGGCGGCCGCTAAGGGTACTTAAACCACAGCGCCGTTAATTAACGGCGCTGTGGAAAAGTGAATAGCGCCCCCCAGAGTCGGATTTTCTCCGGGGTCTCGGCTGCCGGGGGTAGCCGAGACCCCAGAGAACATGATTCGGGGGTTTTTTAATCCACCTCGCATTTGCGATCGCCGGTAATTAACCGTTTACCGGCGAACGCAAAAAAAAAACAAAACGCGATCTCTTTTTAATTTCTCTGTCCTCCGATGTGATCGCACATCGGAGGACAGAGAAAAGGGGTCCCAGGTAGCCCCCCAATACTCACCTATCTCTCCCGATGCTCCTCGTGTCTCCCGGTGGGCGGCGCCATCTTCAAAATGGCGGGCGCATGCGCAGTGCGCCCGCCGGCCGGTCCCGCGAGAATCTTTGGGGTCTCGGCTGCCGGGGGTAGCCGAGACCCCAAAGAGCATGATCGGGGTCGGTTTTACCGACCCCTGTTTTGCGATCGCCGGTAATTAACTGTTTACCAGCGACCGCAAAAAAAAAAAAAAAGTAAAGTGTAATTCTCTGTCCTCTGATGTGATCGCACATCAGAGGACAGAGAAATAGGGGGATTCGGGGACCCTACAATACTCACCTGTGTCCCTGGATCCTCTTGCTGCTCCTCCTGGCCGCCGGCAGAAGAAAATGGTGGGCGCATGCGCAGTGCGCCCGCCATCTGTCTCCATCTGCCGGCCGGCAGGAGAACAGCAGTTGGGGCTAAAATTAGGGTTAGGGTTAGGGGTAGGGTTAGGGCTAGGGTTAGGGGTAGGGTTAGGGGTAGGGTTAGGGGTACCGATGCACGTTGTGAAAATTGTGCACAACGTGGGCAGCAGCTGTAGTTTTTCAACGCATCCGCTGCCCAATCTATGTCCTGGGGAGGAGGGGGCGGAGTTACGGCCACGCATGCGCGGTCAGAAATGGCGGATGCGACGTACAAAAAAACGTTTCATTGAACGTTTTTTTGTGCCAAAACACAACTGATCCAGTGCACGACGGACGCGACGTGTGGCCATCCGTCACGATCCGTCGGCAATACAAGTCTATGGGCAAAAAACGCATCCTGCAGGCACATTTGCAGGATCCGTTTCTTGTCCAAAATGACGGATTGCGACGGAATGCCAAACGACGCAAGTGTGAAAGTAGCCTTAGGGCTAGGGTTAGGGTTGGGGCTAAAGTTAGGGCTAGGGTTGGGGCTAAAGTTAAGGTTAGAGCTGGGATTAGGGTTAGGGTTTGGATTAGGGTTGGTATTAGGGTTAGGGTTGGCATTAGGGTTACGCTTGGGATTAGGGTTAGGTTTGGGATTAGGGTTAAGGTTAGGGTTGTGATTAGGGGTGTATTGGGATTAGGGTTAGGTTTGAGGTTAGGGTTGAGATTAGGATTAGGGGTGTGTTGGATTTAGGGTTTTGATTAGGGTTATGGTTAGGGTTGACATTAGGGTTGTTTTGGGGTAAGGGTTGTGATTATGGTTAGGGTTAGTGATTAGGATTATGGACCAGGTTGGGATTAGGGTTAGGGGTGTGTTGGGGTTAGGATTGGAGCTAGAATTGGGGGGTTTCCACTGTTTAGGTACATCAGGGGGTCTCCAAACACGACAGCCAATTTTGCGCTCAAAAAGTCAAATGGTGCTCCCTCCCTTCTGAGCTCTGCCGTGCGCCCAAACAGTGGGTTACCCCCACATATTGGGCATCAGCGTACTCGGGATAAATTGGACAACAACTTCTGGGGTCCAATTTCTCTTGTTACCCTTGTGAAAATAAAAACTTGGGGGCTACAATATCTTTTTTGTGGAAAAAAAAATATTTTTTATTTTCACGACTCTGCATTCTAAACTTCTGTGAAGCACTTGGGCATTCAACGTTCTCACCACACATCTAGATAAGTTCCTTGGGGGGTCTAGTTTCCAAAATGGGGTCACTTGTGGGGGGTTACTACAGTTTAGGTACATCAGGGGCTCTGCAATCGCAACATAATGCCCACAGACCATTCTATCAAAGTCTGCATCCCAAAAAGGCGCTCCTTCCCTTCCGAGCTCTGCCGTGCGCCCAAACAGTGGTTTACCCCCACATATGGCGCATCAGCGTACTCGGGATAAATTGGACAACAACTATTGCCATCCAATTTCTCCTGTTTCCCTTGTGAAAATAAAAACTTGGAGGCTACAATATCTTTTTTGTGGAAAAAAAAATATTTTTTATTTTCACGACTCTGCATTCTAAACTTCTGTGAAGCATTTGGGCATTCAAAGTTCTCACCACACATCTAGATAAGTTCCATGGGGGGTCTAGTTTCCAAAATGGGGTCACTTGTGGAGGGTTTCTACTGGTTAGGTACATCAGGGGCTCTGCAAACGCAACATAATACCCGCAGACCATTCTATCAAAGTCTGCATTCCAAAACGGCGCTCCTTCCTTCCGAGCTCTGCCGTGCGCCCAAACAGTGGTTTACCCCCACATATGGGGTACCAGCATACTCAGGACAAATTGGACAACAACTTTTGGGGTCCAATTTCTCTTGTTACCCTTGTGAAAATAAAAACTTGGGGGCTAAAAAATCTTTTTTGTGGAAAAAAAAATATTTTTTATTTTCACGGCTCTGCATTATAAACTTCTGTGAAGCACTTGGGCATTAAAGGTTCTCACCACACATCTAGATAAGTTCCATGGGGGGTCTAGTTTCCAAAATGGGGTCACTTGTGGGGGATTTCTACTGTTTAGGCACATCAGGGGCTCTCCAAACGCGACATGGCGTCCGATCTCAATTCCAGCCAATTCTACATTGAAAAAGTAAAACGGCACTCTTTCTCTTCCAAGCTCTGCGGTGCGCCCAAACAGTGGTTTACCCCCACATATTGGGTATCAACGTACTCAGGAGAAATTGCACAACAACATTAGTGGTCTAATTTCTCCTGTTACCCTTGTGAAAATAAAAATTTGTGGGCAAAAAGATCATTTTTGTAGAAAAAATGCAATTTTTTTTTTTCACGGCTCTACGTTATAAACTTCTGTGAAGCACATGGGGGTTCAAAGTGCTCGCCACACATCTAGATAAGTTCCTTGAGGGGTCTAGTTTCCAAAATGGTGTCACTTTTGGGGGTTTCCACTGCTTAGGCACATCAGAGGCTCTCCAAACGCGACATGGCGTCCAATCTCAATTCCAGCCAATTCTACATTGAAAAAGTAAAACAGCGCTCCTTCACTTCCAAGCTCTGCGGTGCGCCCAAACAGTGGTTTACCCTCACATATGGGGTATCGACGTATTCAGGAGAAATCGCACAACAACTTTTTTGGTCTAATTTCTCCTGTTACCCTTGTGAAAATAAGAATTTGTGGGCGAAAAGATCATTTTTTGTGTAAACAAAAGCGATTTTTTATTTTCACGGCTCTACGTTATAAACTTCTGTGAAGCACTTGGGGGTTCAAAGTGCTCACCACACATCTATATAAGTTCCTTAAGGGGTCTAGTTTCCAAAATGGTGTCACTTGTGGGGAGTTTCCACTGTTTAAGCACATCAGGGGCTCTCTAAACGTGACATGGCGTCCGATCTCAATTCCAGCCAATTCTGCATTGAAAAAGTCAAACGGCGCTCCTTCACTTCTAAGTTCTGCGGTGCGCCCAAAAAGTGGTTTACCCCCACATATGGGGTATTGGCGTATTCAGGAGAAATTGCATAACAAAATTTATGGTTACATTTCTGTTTTTACACTTGTGAAAATAAAAAAAAATGGTTCTGAATTAAGATGTTTGAAAAAAAAAGTTAAATGTTCATTTTTTCCTTCCACATTGTTTCAGTTCCTGTGAAGCACGTAAAGGGTTAATAAACTTCTTGAATGTGGTTTTGAGAACCTTGAGGGGTGTAGTTTTTAGAATGGTGTCACACTTCATTATTTTCTATCATATAGACCCCTCAAAATGACTTCAAATGTGATGTGGTCCCTAAAAAAAAAGGTGTTGTAAAAATGAGAAATTGCTGGTCAACTTTTAACCCTTATAACTCCCTAACAAAAAAAAATGTTGTTTCCAAAATTGTGCTGATGTAAAGTAGACATGTGGGAAATGTTATTTATTAACTATTTTTCGTGACATATCTCTCTGATTTAAGGGCATAAAAATACAAAGTTTGAAAATTGCAAAATTTCAAATTTTTTTGCCATATTTCCGTTTTTTTCATAAATAATCGCAAGTAATATCGAAGAAATGTTACCACTAACATGAAGTACAATATGTCACGAAAAAACAATCTCAGAATCAGCGGGATCCGTTGAAGTGTTCCAGAGTTATAACCTCATAAAGTGACAGTGGTCAGAATTGCAAAAATTGGCCTGGTCATTAAGTACCAAATTGGCTCTGTCACTAAGGGGTTAAATAAACACACACATTATGAATAAAGTATTTTAATGAAATAAATACACATGGGGTTTTACCATCTTTATTGTATGCTCAATCCTACTGACGACCCTTGTCATCTGAATAAAAGGGAAAATAAAAAAGCAACAATATCCCATACCTGTCCACCGTACAGTCTTGTCCCACGATGTAAATCCATCTGAAGGGGTTAAATAATTTTACAACCAGGAGCCTGCTAATTCAGCTGCCCTGGCTATAAAAACCGGGGAATGAATGGAATGCAGGGGAACTCATATGACATGAACTCATATGAAGTCTAGTGTGGGAATTTTTTTGAATATTTTCCCACGCTAGAGTTCATATGAATTACCGGCTTTTCTATAGAACACCGATGCGTTTTTCTCGCAATTCACACACATGGTCCGTGTGTAATCCTTATTTTTTTCGCCCCCATAGACTTTCATTGGCGGACTTTTTGCACAATGCGCTGACAAACGCAGCATGCTGCGATTTTTTTCAGCCCGTAAAATACGACCGAGAAATATACAGCTGATGGGAGCTGCCCCATAGAGAAACATTGTTCCGTGTGCAATGCATTGTTTTTGCGCCTCACCCTCGTCCGTATTTCTTTCTAGTGTGTCACCGGCCTTACTCTGTATCTAATGTAGTATTAAACATACACATAGAATATATTCCTTTTACCCCTGATGAAGCCACTGGAGATCGCGAGCCTTTGAGGGGTTTCCCTTCTTGTTGTTCCCACTGTACCTGGTCCAGATTATGTGCACATAATTTTATCTAACTATACTTCCTCATTGGTTCTCTTGTTGCTTTTCTTTATTTGCATGAAATGTTTTTCTTGTTCTTGTGTGGTATTGCTAAAATTCTATATTTATCAAAGAAACTTCACCATTTTGTGCGCATCTGTTTTTCCTTTGTTGAATTGCCAGTATAGGTCAATGTTTCATAAGCCAAGTATTATCTAGTCAGAGAAATTTCAACCTACCCTCAAGGCTATGATTGTTCCGCTGTCATTACATTACATTTCACTGCTTCATTATTTACTTGCTATGTGTCCTACGTTTGTGCTTAATGTGCCCCTCATAACAGAGTAGACATAAAACTGTTCCCCATGATCAATGCATCCTCAAACCAAACTTTACAGTGGGCACAATGCAGTCAGGCAGGTAACGTTCTTCTGTCATTCATTAGACCCAGACTCCTCCATCAGACTGCCAGTTAGAGAAGCGTAATTCACCACAAAACACGTTTCCATCCTCTAAACTCTGATGACATCCTGCTTTACACCAATCCATTTTAGGCTTGGAATTCTACTTGCTAATGGAAGACTTGCATGAAGCTGCTCAGCCATGGAAATGCGGCGCCCCAGGGTCCTGGTCGTCGCAGTGGTATTGCTTTCCTCTCGGGGAGAGTGACGCTACATTTGTAGGCAATGAAGGAGAACTCTTTGTCAGGTAGCACAATGCATGCAACATGTTCACACTCCAGACCAGAAGGGGGAGCTCTAAGCCTGGTTAAGGTGAACTCCCCTATAAGAACATCCTGATCTGGAGGGAAAGAGTTCAGTTCCTGTCAGAGAGACTGTAAGGATTTGGACTGTACATCTGTTCCTGTCTGCTGTTGCCCTCAGTTCGGTTACTTTTGCCCTTACCTAAGATGGAGTCACTGGCCTCACAGGGGCCATCTTGCTTCCTGTCAGACTTTCCTTGTTCCTGTCTGTGGTGTATATAAGGGAGCTCTGTATATTACTCATTGCTTGAGTATCTTGTTCCTGGACTTTTGATCAAGCTGGAAGAACTGCTATCTTGCTGGTTTCTTCGTTACCTTGGGATACCCCATCTGTCTCCGGATCTACATCTCTTCATCGTAAGACTTGTTTCCCTGGATCTGCTCTGCACTCATCTCTGCTGCTGGACTGTTCCCTGCTAGGAGGCCTGGCCTGGTCTCCAGGTCTCTGGATCTGACATACTTGGACTTTCACGGTCTGTACACGTGCTTACTGCTTATCCAGCTCTGTCTGCTACTAACTTGCTGTGTCATAGCTGTTTACCTGCATACCATCATAAATATTATTGAACTCTTACCTGTTGTCTCTCGGCCTCTTTTCTGACCCATGATGCTGATCTCCACTGCACTTAGCACTAAGTTTATAACAGAGACAGAGGGAAAGGAGACAGAGGAGCCATGTAGCCTGAAGTGCTACCGCTCCTGGGAAGAGACACACAGAAACAGGGCCGGACTGGGACTAAAATTCAGCCCTGGCATTTGAAGTCACACAGGCCCACTTGTCGCATGGTGACTGTATAATATCTTTGTACACTTGTAGGTTACAAGAAGTGAGGGGAGTGTTAGGGTATGTTTCCACGTGCAGGAAACGCTGCGTGTCTGACGCTGCATAGAGCCGCAGCGTCAGACACGCAGCGTCCAGATGTTACAGCATAGTGGAGGGGATTTAATGAAATCCCGTCTCCACTATGCGTGGTAACACGCACGCGGCGGCCCTGCGACTCCGGACATGCTGCGCGTCTTTTCAGATCGCAGCATGTCCGTATATCTTAAACAAAACCTCAGATACAGATACCATTACAGTAAAAATACAGTCACGTCTGGACAACACAGGAAAAGGAAAAGGGTAAGATGGGGATATGGGACTAGTTTACTCTATGTTTACTGTGGATGTGTTGAACTATAGGATATTTTCCTTTCACTTGATGTAATGTTCACAATCCATACAGCTGTGAGGGTATTGATTGAGCACTTAGCACTTTACTGTAGCCCTGTGGCAGCATCCTTCTCGTGTTACTAGGTCTAATGACCCCCCAATATATTATCTTCCCCCCCCCCCCCCCCGGTTTTCCTATATCCGTGGTGCAACACTGTTTTTACTGCACCCATTCTCTATACTCAAATGTTTCTGTTTCTAATCGGTTGGTATATCTGGATATTTTGTTTTTTGTATATTTTAGTGTTGCTTACGATTGCACCAATAAACATACAATTTTATATGGAACTATTTTTCTGAGTTTATATACTTCATGTCCTTTGGTTAGTTATGTCCGTATATCTTGCGGCGACGCTGCATCGCCGCAAGATATAGCACAGGACCCTATTGTTATGACCTGGTGGTCAGGACAATAATGGACCTGGTGGTTAAGAGCACACGGAATGACCTGATAGTTACTGATAATAAGGACGAGCTCTGGGACGTGGGAACTCTGCTGAACGCAATCCCTAAACCTATCAAACACACTAGAAATAGCCGTGGATTGCGCCTAACGCTCCCTATGCAACTCGGCACAGCCTAAGAAACTAGCCAGCCCCGAAGATAGAAAAATAAAGCCTACCTTGCCTCAGAGAAATTCCCCAAAGGAAAAGGCAGCCCCCCACATATAATGACTGTGAGTAAAGATGAAAATACAAACACAGAGATGAAATAGATTTAGCAAAGTGAGGCCCGACTTACTGAACAGACCGAGGATAGGAAAGGTTACTTTGCGGTCAGCACAAAAACCTACAAAAAGACCACGCAGAAGGCGCAAAAAAACCCTCCGCACCGACTCACGGTGCGGAGGCGCTCCCTCTGCATCCCAGAGCTTCCAGCAAGCAAGACAACAAATTAAATAGCAAGCTGGACAGAAAAATAGCAAACCAAAGAAATACAAGCTGGAACTTAGCTTCTGATGGGAAGACAGGTCACAAGAACGATCCAGGAGTGAACAGACCAATACTGGAACATTGACAGGTGGCATGGAGCAAAGATCTAAGTGGAGTTAAATAGAGCAGCAGCTAACGAATTAACCTCGTCACCTGTGAAACTCAGAAACACCCACCAGAGGAAGTCCATGGACAGAACCAGCCGAAGTACCATTCATGACCACAGGAGGGAGCCCGACAACAGAATTCACAACAGTAACCCCCCTTGAGGAGGGGTCACCGAACCCTCACCAGAGCCCCCAGGCAGACCAGGATGAGCCAAATGAAAGGCACGAACCAGATCGGCAGCATGAACATCAGAGGCAAAAACCCAGGAATTATCTTCTTGACCATAACCCTTCCACTTGACCAGGTACTGGAGTTTCCGTCTCGAAACACGAGAATCCAATATCTTCTCCACCACATACTCCAACTCCCCCTCAACTAACACCGGGGTAGGAGGATCAACGGATGGAACCACAGGCGCCACGTATCTCCGCAATAACGACCTATGGAACACATTATGGATGGCAAAAGAAGCAGGAAGGGCCAAACGAAATGACACAGGATTGAGAACCTCAGAAATCTTATATGGACCAATGAAACGAGGCTTAAACTTAGGAGAGGAAACCTTCATAGGAACATAACGAGACGACAACCAAACCAAATCCCCAACACGAAATCGGGGACCCACACAGCGCGGGCGGTTAGCGAAACGTTGAGCCTTCTCCTGGGACAATGTCAAATTGTCCACCACATGAGTCCAAATCTGCTGCAACCTATCCACCACAGTATCTACACCAGGACAGTCTGAAGACTCAACCTGCCCTGAAGAGAAACGAGGATGGAAACCAGAATTGCAGAAAAACGGCGAAACCAAAGTAGCCGAGCTGGCCCGATTATTAAGGGCGAACTCAGCCAACGGCAAAAAGGACACCCAATCATCCTGATCAGCAGAAACAAAGCATCTCAGATATGTTTCCAAAGTTTGATTAGTTCGTTTGGTTTGGCCATTTGTCTGAGGATGGAAAGCCGAGGAAAAAGACAAATCAATGCCCGTCCTAGCACAAAAGGATCGCCAAAACCTTGAAACAAACTGGGAACCTCTGTCAGAAACGATGTTCTCCGGGATACCATGTAAACGAACCACATGCTGGAAAAATAATGGCACCAAATCAGAGGAGGAAGGCAATTTAGACAAAGGTACCAAATGGACCATCTTAGAAAAGCGATCACAAACCACCCAAATGACCGACATCTTTTGAGAGACGGGGAGATCCGAAATAAAATCCATAGAAATATGCGTCCAGGGCCTCTTCGGGACCGGCAAGGGCAAAAACAACCCACTGGCACGAGAACAGCAGGGCTTAGCCCGAGCACAAGTCCCACAGGACTGCACAAAAGAATGCACATCCCGCGACAAAGACGGCCACCAGAAGGATCTAGCCACCAAATCTCTGGTACCAAAGATTCCAGGATGCCCAGCCAACACTGAACATTGAATCTCAGAGATAACTCTACTAGTCCATCTATCAGGGACAAACAGTTTCTCCGCTGGGCAACGGTCAGGTCTATCAGCCTGAAATTTTTGCAGCACCCGCTGCAAATCAGGGGAGATGGCAGACAAAATTACCCCCTCTTTGAGAATACCCGCCGGCTCAGGAACACCCGGAGAGTCAGGCACAAAACTGCTTGACAGGGCATCAGCCTTCACATTTTTAGAGCCCGGAAGGAACGAAACCACAAAATCAAAACGGGAGAAAAATAATGACCATCGAGCCTGTCTCAGATTCAACCGTTTGGCAGACTCAAGATAAGTCAAATTCTTGTGATCTGTCAAGACCACCACGCGATGCTTGGCTCCTTCCAGCCAATGACGCCACTCCTCGAATGCCCACTTCAAGGCCAACAATTCACGATTACCAACATCATAGTTACGCTCAGCAGGCGAAAACTTTCTAGAAAAGAAAGCACATGGCTTCATCACCGAGCCCTCAGAACTTCTTTGCGACAAAACAGCCCCTGCTCCAATCTCAGAAGCATCAACCTCAACCTGAAACGGAAGCGAAACATCTGGCTGGCACAACACAGGGGCAGAAGAAAAACGATGCTTCAACTCCTGAAACGCCTCTACAGCCGCAGAAGACCAATTGACCACATCAGCACCCTTCTTGGTCAAATCAGTCAACGGTTTAGCAACAGTAGAAAAATTAGCGATGAAGAGCCGATAAAAATTAGCAAAGCCCAGGAACTTTTGCAGGCTCTTCACAGATGTCGGCTGAGTCCAATCGTAAATGGCCTGGACTTTAACAGGGTCCATCTCGATAGCAGAAGGGGAAAACATGAACCCCAAAAATGAAACCTTCTGAACTCCAAAGAGACACTTTGACCCCTTCAAAAACAAGGAATTCGCACGAAGGACCTGGAGCACCATTCTGACCTGCTTCACATGAGACTCCCAATCATCCGAAAAGACCAAAATATCCTCCAAATACACAATCAGGAATTTATCCAGGTACTCTCGGAAGATGTCATGCATAAAGGACTGAAATACTGATGGAGCATTGGAAAGCCCGAATGGCATAACCAGGTACTCAAAATGGCCCTCGGGCGTATTAAATGCTGTTTTCCATTCATCGCCTTGTTTAATATGCACAAGATTATACGCCCCTCGAAGATCTATCTTGGTGAACCAACTAGCGCCTTTAATATGAGCAAACAAATCAGACAGCAACGGCAAAGGATACTGAAATTTGACTGTAATTTTATTAAGAAGGCGGTAATCAATACAATGTCTCAAAGAACCATCCTTCTTGGCCACAAAAAAGAACCCTGCTCCTAACGGTGATGACGACGGGCGAATATGGCCTTTCTCCAAGGATTCCTTTATATAACTCCGCATAGCGGCGTGTTCTGGCACAGATAAATTGAACAATCGGCCCTTAGGAAACTTACTACCAGGAATCAAATTAATTGCACAATCGCAATCCCTATGAGGAGGTAGGGCACTGGCTTTGGGCTCATCAAATACATCCCGATAATCCGACAAAAACTCTGGAACTTCAGAAGGAGTGGAAGACGAAATAGACAAAAATGGAACATCACCATGTACCCCCTGGCAACCCCAGCTGGACACAGACATAGATTTCCAGTCCAATACTGGATTATGAACCTGTAGCCATGGCAACCCCAAAACGACCACATCATGCAGATTATGCAACACCAGAAAGCGGATATCCTCCTGATGTGCAGGAGCCATGCACATGGTCAATTGGGTCCAATACTGAGGCTTATTCTTGGCCAAAGGCGTAGCATCAATTCCTCTCAATGGAATAGGATACTGCAAGGGCTCCAAGAAAAAACCACAGCGCCTAGCATACTCCAAGTCCATCAAATTCAGGGCAGCGCCTGAATCCACAAATGCCATAACAGAATAGGATGACAAAGAGCAAATCAGAGTAACAGACAATAGAAATTTAGACTGTACCGTACCAATGGTGGCAGACCTAGCAAACCGCTTAGTGCGCTTAGGACAATCGGAGATAGCATGAGTGGAATCACCACAGTAAAAACATAGCCCATTCCGACATCTGTGTTCTTGCCGTTCAGCTCTGGTCAAAGTCCTATCACATTGCATATGCTCAGGCCCATGCTCAGATAGTACCGCCAAATGGTGCACAGCTTTACGCTCACGCAAGCGTCGATCGATCTGAATGTCCAAGGACATAGACTCATTCAGACCAGCAGGCATGGGAAACCCCACCATGACATCCTTAAGGGCTTCAGAGAGACCCTTTCTGAAGATTGCTGCCAGGGCACATTCATTCCACTGAGTGAGCACAGACCACTTTCTAAACTTCTGACAATATATCTCCGCTTCATCCTGACCCTGACACAGAGCCAGCAAGATTTTCTCTGCCTGATCCACTGAATTAGGTTCGTCATAATGCAATCCAAGCGCCAGGAAAAACGCATCAACATCACGCAATGCCGGATCTCCTGGCACAAGGGAAAATGCCCAGTCTTGAGGGTCACCACGTAACAAAGAAATAATGATCTTTACTTGTTGAACAGGGTCACCTGAGGAGCGAGGTTTCAAGGCAAGAAACAATTTACAATTATTTTTGAAATTCAAGAACTTAGATCTATCACCAAAAAACAAATCAGGAATTGGAATCCTAGGCTCTGACATCGGATTCTGAACCACAAAATCTTGAATGTTTTGTATCCTTGTAGTGAGATTATCCATCCAAGAGGACAGACCTTGAATGTCCATGTTTACACCAGTGTCCTGAACCACCCAGAGGTAAAGGGGAAAATAGAGACAAAACACACTGCAAAGAAAAAAAAATGGTCTCAGAACTTCTCTTATCCCTCTATTGAGATGCATTAGTACTTTGGGCCACCTGTACTGTTATGACCTGGAGGTCAGGACAATAATGGACCTGGTGGTTAAGAGCACACGGAATGACCTAATAGTTACTGATAATAAGGACGAGCTCTGGGACGTGGGAACTCTGCTGACCGCAATCCCTAAACCTATCAAACACACTAGAAATAGCCGTGGATTGCGCCTAACGCTCCCTATGCAACTCGGCACAGCCTAAGAAACTAGCTAGCCCTGAGGAGGCGCTCCCTCTGCGTCCCAGAGCTTCCAGCAAGCAAGACAACAAATTAAATAGCAAGCTGGACAGAAAAATAGCAAACCAAAGAAATACAAGCTGGAACTTAGCTTCTGATGGGAAGACAGGTCACAAGAACGATCCAGGAGTGAACAGACCAATACTGGAACATTAACAGGTGGCATGGAGCAAAGATCTAAGTGGAGTTAAATAGAGCAGCAGCTAACGAATTAACCTCGTCACCTGTGAAACTCAGAAACACCCACCAGAGGAAGTCCATGGACAGGACCAGCCGAAGTACCATTCATGACCACAGGAGGGAGCCCGACAACAGAATTCACAACACCTATGCGATGGGTGCGATGATGCCGGATGTGTGCTGTGAACACATCCGGCATCATCGCATCCCAGAAGAGTGCGGGGCTTAGCACAGAGCGGCAAAGCCGCTCCGACGATACCGCCTGCCATCCTGAAAGTGGACACATACCCTTACACGACTATATAACATAATTACAGCTGTATCCAGCATTACAGCTCAGTCCCCATAGAATGTACTACAGCACAGCCCCCATAGAACGTAATATAGCACAGCCCCCATAGAATGTAATACAGCACAGCCCCCATAGAATGTAATATAGCACAGCCCCCATAGAACGTAATACAGCACAGCCCCCATAGAATGTAATGCAGCCAGCCCCCATAGAATGTAATGCAGCCAGCCCCCATAGAATGTAATACAGCACAGCCTCATAGAATGTAATGCAGCAGAGCCCCCATAGAGTGTATTGCAGCCAGCCCCCATAGAATGTAATGCAGCACAGCCCCATAGAATGTAATGCAGCCCCCCACCCCCCACCCCCCATAGCCCCACAATCCAGTTATCACTCATTGATGTATATATATAAAATAAAAAAACACTCTACTCAACTTTCCTCTTGCCCCGCGCTGCTCCAGGCTCCGGACTCAGCAGCTGCAGTCTGCCGCCTGACACATAGCATGTGCGCGTTGATATGACGTCATCACGCACCCGCAGTGCCATAACATCACCCTAGCGGACCCCTTAAAGCAGCGTCGGTCACCCTGACCGAATACCACAGGTGGTCACGAACACAAACTTCATCCCTTTAAAGACCTTTCCCTTTTACATGGGTGGACCGGGTCGCAGCCACCGTGACATCCCCCTGTGAAGTACCAGACCCGGTACCGAGTACCCCTAGCTTGCGGGGCGACTCAGAAACACATGTCATGGAGTGCCCAGTGCACAGATATTGTGCTTATATTTAACCCCTTAGTGACAGAGCCAATTTGGTACTTAATGACCAGGCCAGTTTTTGCAATTCTGACCACTGTCACTTTATGAGGTTATAACTCTGGAACGCTTCAACGGATCCTGCTGATTCTGAGACTGTTTTTTCGTGACATATTGTACTTCATGTTAGTCATAACAATTCTTCGATATTACTTGCAATTATTTATGAAAAAAATGGAAATATGGCGAAAATTTTTAAAATTTTGCAATTTTCAAACTTTGTATTTTTATGCCCTTAAATCAGAGAGATATGTCACAAAAAATAGTTAATAAATAAGATTTCCCACATGTCTACTTTACATCAGCACAATTTTGGAAACAAAATTTTTTTTTGTTAGGGAGTTATAAGGGTTAAAAGTTGACCAGCAATTTCTCATTTTTACAACACCTTTTTTTTTTTAGGGACCACATCACATTTGAAGTCATTTTGAGGGGTCTATATGATAGAAAATAACAAAGTGTGACACCATTCTAAAAACTACACCCCTCAAGGTTCTCAAAACCACATTCAAGAAGTTTATTAACCCTTTATGTGCTTCACAGGAACTGAAACAATGTGGAAGGAAAAAATGAACATTTAACTGTTTTTGCAAACATCTTAATTCAGAACCATTTTTTTTATTTTCACAAGTATAAAAACAGAAATGTAACCATAAATTTTGTTATGCAATTTCTCCTGAATACGCCAATACCCCATATGTGGGGGTAAACCACTGTTTGGGCGCACCGCAGAACTTGGAAGTGAAGGAGCGCCGTTTGACTTTTTCAATGCAGAATTGGCTGGAATTGAGATCGGATGCCATGTCACGTTTAGAGAGCCCCTAATGTGCCTAAACAGTGGAAACCCCCCACAAGTGACACCATTTTGTAAACTAGACCCCTTAAGGAACTTATCTAGATGTGTGGTGAGCACTTTGAACCCCCAAGAGCTTCACAGAAGTTTATAACGTAGAGCCGTGAAAATAAAAAATCGCATTTGTTTACACAAAAATGATCTCTTCGCCCACAAATTCTTATTTTCACAAGGGTAGCAGGAGAAATTAGACCACAAAAGTTGTTGTGCGGTTTCTCCTGAATACGGCGATACCCCATATGTGAGGGTAAACCATTGTTTGGGCGCACCGCAGACTTTGAAAGTGAAGGAGCGCCGTTTTACTTTTTCAATGTAGAATTGGCAGGAATTGAGATTGGACGCCATGTCGCGTTTGGAGAGCCCCTGATGTGTCTAAACAGTGGAAACCCCCCACAAGTGACACCATTTTGGAAACTAGACCCCTTAAGGAATCTAGATGTGTGGTGAGCACTTTGAACCCCCATGTGCTTCACAGAAGTTTATAACGTTGAGCCGTGAAAATAAAAAAATCACATTTTTTCTACAAAAATGATCTTTTTGCCCCCAAATTTTTATTTTCACTAGGGTAACAGGAGAAATTGAACCCCAAAAGTTGTTGTCCAATTTATCCCGAGTATACTGATGCCCCATATGTGGGGGTAAACCACTGTTTGGGCACACGGCAGAGCTCGGAAGGGAAGGAGCGCCGTTTTGGAATGCAGACTTAGATAGAATGGTCTGTGGGCGTTATGTTGCGTTTGCAGAGCCCCTGATGTACCTAAACAGTAGTAACCCCCACATGTGACCCCATTTTGGAAACTAGACCCCCCTAGGAACTTATTTAGATGTGTGGTGAGAACTTTGAATGCCCAAGTGCTTCACAGAAGTTTAGAATGCAGAGTCGTGAAAATAAAAAAATATTTTTTTTTCCACAAAAAAGATTTTGTAGCCCCCAAGTTTTTATTTTCACAAGGGTAACAGGAGAAATTGAACCCCAAAAGTTGTTGTCCAATTTATCCCGAGTACGCTGATGCCCCATATGTGGGGGTAACCCACTGTTTGGGCGCACGGCAGAGCTCAGAAGGGAGGGAGCACCATTTGACTTTTTGAGCGCAAAATTGGCTGTCGTGTTTGGAGACCCCCTGATGTACCTAAACAGTGGAAACCCCCCAATTCTAGCTCTAACCCTAACCCCAACACACCCCTAACCCTAATCCCAACCCGATCCATAATCCTAATCACTAACCCTAACGATAATCACAACCCTTACCCCAAAACAACCCTAATGTCAACCCTAACCATAGCCCTAATCAAAACCCTAAATCCAACACACCCCTAATCCTAATCTTAACCCTAACCTCAAACCTAACCCTAATCCCAATACACCCCTAATCACAACCCTAACCCTAACCCTAATCCCAAACCTAACCCTAATCCCAAGCATAACCCTAATACCAACCCTAACCCTAATACAAACCCTAATCCAAACCCTAACCCTAATCCCAACTCTAACCTTAACTTTAGCCCCAACCCTAACCCTAACCCTAAGGCTACTTTCACACTTGCATCGTTTGGCATCCGTTGCAATCCGTCGCTTTGGACAAAAAACGGATCCTCCAAATGTGCCCGCAGGATGCGTTTTTTTGCCCATAGACTTGTATTGCCGACGGATCGTGACGGATGGCCACACGTCGTGTCCGTCGTGCACTGGATCAGTTGTGTTTTGGCGTACCGTAGGCACAAAAAACGTTCAATGTAACGTTTTTTGTACGTCGCGTCCGCCATGTCTGACCGCACATGCGTGGCCGTAACTCCGCCCCCTCCTCCCCAAGACATAGATTGGGCAGCGGATGCGTTGAAAAACTACATCCGCTGCCCATGTTGTGCACAATTTTCAGAACCTGCGTCGGTATGTCGGGCTGACGCATTGCGACGGCCCCGTACCGACGTAAGTGTGAAAGAACCCTAACCCTAAATTTAGCCCCAACCCTAAATTTAGCCCCAACCCTAACCCTAGCCCTAACCCTAACCCTAGCCCTAACCCTAGCCCTAACCCTAACCCTAGCCCTAACCCTAACCCTAATTTTAGCCCCAACTGCAGTTCTCCTGCCGGCTGGCAGATGGAGACAGATGGCGGGCGCACTGCGCATGCGCCCGCCATTTTCTTTTGCCGGCGGCCAGGAGGAGCAGCAGGAGGGCCCAGGGACACAGGTGAGTATGATAGGGTCCCCGAATCCCCCTATTTCTCTGTCCTCTGATGTGCTATCACATCAGAGGACAGAGAATTACACTTTGTTTTTTTTTTTTTTTGCGGTCGCCGGTAAACTGTTAATTACCGGCGATCGCAAAACAGGGGTCGGTAAAACCGACCCCGATCATGTTCTTTGGGGTCTCGGCTACCCCCGGCAGCCGAGACCCCAAAGATTCTTCCGGTGCCGGCCGGCGGGCGCTGTTGTGAATTCCGTTCTGGAGCTCCCTCCTGTGGTTGCTGATGGTATTTTTGTGAGTTCTGCCCTTGGGCTCCCTCTGGTGGTTTCGAGTGGAACTGCTGCTCATTTAGGTAGTTGTAGCAGCTGCCTTCACTAATCGCCTTGCCTGGGTTTGTTATTTAAACCTGCTCTGGGCTTTAGTTCATGCCTGCTGTCAATGTTCTTGGTTGGATTTGGTTCTCTCCTTGGATTTCTCATATGGCCAGTCCTTGTCTGCAAAAGATAAGTTTTTGCTAGTTTTGTTTGTCCATTTTGTTGGACTCTATTGCTTTGCAAATACGTCTCTTTTTGTCCAGCTTGTCACTATGTCTTATTCAGGCTAGCTGGAAGCTCTGGGAAAGCAGATTTGCCCGTCCACACCGTGAGTCAGTGTGGAGTTCATTTTTGTAAACTCTGCGTGGATTTTGTACTTTTTTATTCTGGCCGCACAGTATCCTTTTCTCTCTGTCTATCAAGTTTAGTATTGGCCTCCTTTGCTGAATTCTGATTTCATTTCTTTGTACGTCTTTTCCCTCTCCATTCACAGTCAATATTTGTGGGGGGCTGTCTTTCCTTTTGGGGGTTTCTCTGAGGCAAGATAGCTTTCTATTTCCTTCTTTAGGGGTAGTTATTTCTTAGGCTGTGAAGAGGTGTCTAGGGAGAGTCAGGAACATCCCACGGCTATTTCTAGTTGCGCTGCTAGGATTAGGGACTGCGGTCAGTAGAGATACCACCTTCTCAGAGCTCGTCCCATGTTGCGTTTTAGCCACCAGGTCATATCAGTGTGGCCTCTTAACCACCAGGTCATAACAGGGCGCACTGCGCATGCGCCCGCCATTTTGAAGATGGCGGCGCCCACCGGGAGCCACGAGGAGCACCGGGGGAGATAGGTGAGTATCGGGGGGCTATCTGGGACCCCTTTTCTCTGTCCTCTGATGTGCGATCACAACGGAGGACAGAGAAATTAAAAAGAGATCACGGTGTTTTTTTTTTGCGATCGCCGGTAAACGGTTAATTACCGGCGATCGCAAATGCGGGGTCGGTACAAAACCCCCCGAATCATGTTCTCTGGGGTCTCGGCTACCCCCGGCAGCCGAGACCCCGGAGAAAATCCGACTCTGGGGGGCGCTATTCACTTTTTCCACAGCGCCGTTAATTAACGGCGCTGTGCTTTAAGTACCCTTAGCGGCCGCCGTTAAAAGGCGTATCGGCGGTCGCTAAGGGGTTAAGAACAGATACCACTGATGCATATCTTAGAAATAGATACCGGGATAATATCCCATATTAGTTTGGACACTATCACAGTCACCAGGACACTCCGAAACTACCTATCCTACAAAAAACCATGGAGTAAAGAGTCCCATACAAAAGTATAAAAAATATAACAATAATTTTATTAACCATCACAAAAAGGTAAATATAGACTAACAACACAAGGTCCAGAAATGATGCATGTACAGAGGACACAAACTACTGTAGCCCCCTGAGGAAGCCCAACGCGAAACGCGCATCGGGGCTGCTGGAGACACACACTGGCATATATTTATGGGTAAGATGAGCGGTGCACCTTCTTTATTTGTTTACCTTCTGACCCTATATATGATATGAAGTATATGGAGATTTCATTACTGATAGGGATCTAGCTGCATATATTCTGGCACCTTACTTTACACTAAGCACTTTTCCGATATATGCTATACGACATCTATTATTAGGTTATCCGTTCGTTATACCCTGTTATGGACCTGGTGGTTAGGAGCACCTGGAAGGACCTGATGGTTAAACTCACACAGGACAAGCTCTGGGAAGTGGGAGCTCTGCCGACCGCAACCTCTAATCCTATCACACAACTAGAAATAGCCCTGGAGCGTACCTAACACGACCTAGACGCCTCTTCACAGCCTAAGAACTAACTAGCCCTAAAGATAGAAAATAAAGCCTACCTTGCCTCAGAGAAATTCCCCAAAGGAAAAGGCAGCCCCCCACATATATTGACTGTGAGATAAGATGAAAGTCACAAACACAGAAATGAAACAGGTTTTAGCAAAGGGAGGCCAGACTTACTAAACAGTCTGAGGATAGGAAAGGTATCTTTGCAGTCAGCACAAAACCCTACAAAAAGATCACGCAGAGTGTGCAAAAAGACCTCCGCACCGACTCACGGTGCGGAGGTGCCACTCTGCATCCCAGAGCTTCCAGCTAGCAGGGCAAGATCATGATAGCCAGCTGGACAAGGAAACAATGAACAAATAAATAACTAGCAGGGACTTAGCTTCTGCTGGAGTAGACAGGTCACCAGAAAGATCCAAGAGCGAACTGAACCAGTACAAGAACATTGACAGCTGGCATGGAGTAACGATCTGAGTGGAGTTAAATAGAACAGCCAGCCAAAGAATAAACTACGTCACCTGTGGAAGGAACCTCAGAAGCAGCAGCTCCACTCACAGCCACCTGAGGGAGTCCATGGACAGAACTCGCCGAAGTACCATTCATGACCACAGGAGGGAGTTCGATAACAGAATTCACAACAATACCCATAGTGTTACTACAGTAGTTTGTGTCCTCTGTACATGCATAATTTCTGGACCTTGTGTTGTTAGTCTGTATTTACCTTTTTGTGATGGTTAATAAAATTATTGTTATATTTTTTATACTTTTGTATGGGACTCTTTACTCCATGGTTTTTTGTAGGATAGATTGTGCTTATATTTGTAGGGATATGGACTGTCTTACTCCGTTCCTGCCCCTGAAAATAACAATCGTGCTATGTGTATAGTGTCGGGCGGTTTTACATGTAATGTGAATATTGATGTGCGTCTTATGTGATGTGTTATGCTAATGTACAGCATGTTAGTAATGTAAGGTTTTAATGCATAATGTAAGTAGCATATGGAACGTCTGCCAGGGCCGTGGGGTACTCGGTACCGGGTCCAGTACTTAAAGGGAACCTGTTACCCCCCAAAATCTGTGGTGAGCTATGCCCACCGGCAACAAGGGCTTATCTACAGCATTCTGTATATCAGAAGAGGATGTCATCTGATGAAGATAGGAGGCGCCGGACCGGACCGCGATACATGTTGTGAATTCTGTTGTCGGGCTCCCTCCTGTGGTCATGAATGGTACTTCGGCTAGTTCTGTCCATGGACTTCCTCTGGTGGGTGTTTCTGAGTTTCCTTCCACAGGTGACGAGGTTAATTCTGTTGTGAATTCTGTGGCTGAGTTCACGTCTGTGGTCACAAGTGGTATTGCAGTCTCTGGGCTTCCTCCCTCAGGTGTTTTGGTGAGCTCGTTGGCTGCCTTGCTATTTAGCTCCACCTGAGTCTGTCTTCCTTGCTCCTTGTCAATGTTCCAGTGTTGGATCTGAGCTACTGCATCTTTCCTTGGGCCTGCTGCTCTGCTAGATAAGTGCTTCTAGTTTGTTTTCTGTTTTTTCTGTCCAGCTTGTTATTATCTTTTGCTGGAAGCTCTGAGAAGCAAAGGGGTGCACCGCCGTGCTGTTAGTTCGGCACGGTGGGTCTTTTTGCCCCTTTGCGTGGTTTTCGTTTTAGGGTTTTTTGTAGACTGCATAGTTCTCTTTGCTATCCTCGCTCTGTCTAGAATATCGGGCCTCACTTTGCTGAATCTATTTCATTCCTACGTTTGTCTTTTCATCTTGCTAACAGTCATTATATGTGGGGGCTGCCTATTCCTTTGGGGTATTTCTCTGAGGTAAGTCAGGCTTGTATTTCTATCTTCAGGCTAGTCAGCTCCTCAGGCAGTGCCGAGTTGCATAGGTAGTTGATAGGCGCAATCCACTGCTGCTTCCAGTTGTGTGAGGATAGATCAGGTACTGCAGTCTACAGAGATTCCACGTCTCAGAGCTCGTCCTATTGTTTTGGGTTATTGCCAGATCTCTGTATGTGCGCTGATTACTGCACGCTGTGTTGCCTGATTGCCAGCCATAACAGTACAAGGAGCCCTTCAATGATTTCCAATAGAGGGAAAAAAGAAATCCTGACATCATTTTTTTTTCTTAGCTCTGTCTTCAGTCTTTTTTTTCCCCTAGACATTAGAGTGCTTCAGGACACAGCTGTGGACATGGATATTCAGGCTCTGTGCTCCTCAATGGATAATCTCGTTGTAAATGTACAAAAGATTCAAGATACTATTGATCAGAAATCGATGCTAGAACCAAGAATTCCGATTCCTGATTTGTTTTTTGGTGACAGAACTAAGTTCCTGAGCTTCAGAAATAATTGTAAGCTATTTTTGGCCTTGAAACCTCATTCTTCTGGTAATCCTATTCAACAGGTTTTGATTATTATTTCTTTTTTGCGCGGCGACCCACAGGACTGGGCGTTTTCTCTTGCACCAGGAGATTCTGCATTGAGTAATGTTGATGCATTTTTCCAGGCGCTGGGATTGCTTTACGATGAGCCTAATTCAGTGGATCAAGCTGAGAAAAATCTGCTGGCTTTATGCCAGGGTCAGGATGATGTAGAAGTATATTGTCAGAAATTTAGAAAATGGTCAGTACTCACTCTGTGGAATGAATCTGCACTAGCGGCTTTGTTCAGAAAGGGTCTCTCGGAAGCTCTTAAGGATGTAATGGTGGGATTTCCTATGCCTGCTGGTTTGAATGAGTCTATGTCCTTGGCCATTCAGATCGGTCGTCGCTTGCGCGAGCGTAAATCTGTGCACCATCTGGCGGTATTGTCTGGGAGTAAGCCTGAGCCTATGCAGTGCGACAGGACTATGACTAAAGTAGAACGGCACGAACACAGACGTCTGAACAGACTGTGTTTCTATTGTGGTGATTCTACTCATGCTATTTCTAATTGTCCTAAACGCACTAGGCGGTTCGATAGCTCTGCCGTTATTGGTACTGTACAGTCCAAATTCCTTTTGTCCATTACCTTAATGTGCTCTTTGTCATCGTATTCTGTCATGGCGTTTGTGGATTCAGGCGCTGCCCTGAATCTGATGGATTTGGATTATGCTAAACGTTGTGGATTTTTCTTGGAGCCTTTGCGGTGTCCTATTCCGTTGAGAGGAATTGATGCTACACCTTTGGCCAAGAATAAGCCTCAGTACTGGGCCCAGCTGACCATGTGCATGGCTCCTGCACATCAGGAAGTTATTCGCTTTTTGGTACTGCATAATTTGCATGATGTGGTCGTGTTGGGGTTGCCATGGCTACAAACCCATAATCCAGTATTGGATTGGAACTCTATGTCGGTAACCAGCTGGGGTTGTCAGGGAGTACATGGTGATGTTCCATTTTTGTCTATTTCGTCATCCATTCCTTCTGACATCCCAGAGTTCTTGTCGGACTTTCAGGATGTATTTGAAGAGTCCAAGTCTGATGCCCTACCTCCGCATAGGAATTGTGATTGTGCTATCGATTTGATTCCTGGTAGTAAATTCCCTAAGGGTCGTTTATTTAATTTGTCCGTACCTGAACACACCGCTATGCGCAGTTATGTGAAGGAGTCCCTGGAGAAGGGACATATTCGCCCATCGTCGTCACCATTGGGAGCAGGGTTCTTTTTTGTAGCCAAGAAGGATGGTTCGCTAAGACCGTGTATTGATTACCGCCTTCTTAATAAGATCACTGTTAAGTTTCAGTATCCCTTGCCATTGATTTCTGACTTGTTTGCTCGGATTAAGGGGGCTAGTTGGTTTACTAAGATTGATCTTCGTGGTGCGTATAATCTGGTGAGAATCAGGCAGGGAGATGAATGGAAAACGGCATTTAATACGCCCGAGGGTCATTTTGAGTATCTGGTGATGCCGTTCGGACTTGCCAATGCTCCATCTGTTTTTCAGTCTTTTATGCATGACATTTTCCGTGAGTATCTGGATAAATTCTTGATTGTTTACTTGGATGACATTTTGATCTTCTCAGATGATTGGGAGTCTCATGTGAAGCAAGTCAGAATGGTTTTCCAGGTACTGCGTGCTAATTCCTTGTTCGTGAAGGGATCAAAGTGTCTCTTCGGTGTGCAGAAAGTTTCATTTTTGGGGTTCATCTTTTCCCCTTCTACTATCGAGATGGATCCGGTTAAGGTTCAGGCCATCCAGGATTGGACTCAGCCGACATCTCTAAAAAGTTTGCAGAAATTCCTGGGCTTTGCTAATTTTTATCGTCGCTTCATCTGTAATTTTTCTAGCATTGCCAGACCATTGACCGATTTGACCAAGAAGGGAGCTGATTTGGTTAATTGGTCTTCTGCTGCCGTGGAAGCTTTTCAGGAGTTGAAGCGTCGTTTTTGCTGTGCCCCTGTGTTGTGTCAACCTGATGTTTCTCTTCCGTTCCAGGTCGAGGTTGATGCTTCTGAGATTGGTGCAGGGGCGGTTTTGTCA
Organism: Ranitomeya imitator; assembly: GCF_032444005.1. Classification (NCBI taxonomy): domain Eukaryota; kingdom Metazoa; phylum Chordata; class Amphibia; order Anura; family Dendrobatidae; genus Ranitomeya; species Ranitomeya imitator. The sequence continues at coordinate 321,255,603 of NC_091286.1, read as the reverse complement.
CAGAGAGGTTCTGGTTGCTCAGTGTTCAAACCATGTGCTTTCTTTTCCAGGAAATTTTCTGCTGCTGAGCGTAATTATGATGTGGGCAACCGAGAGTTGCTGGCCATGAAGTGGGCATTCGAGGAGTGGCGTCATTGGCTTGAGGGTGCTAAGCATCGCGTGGTGGTTTTGACTGATCATAAGAACCTTACTTATCTTGAGTCTGCCAAGCGCTTGAATCCTAGACAGGCCCGTTGGTCGTTATTTTTTGCTCGTTTTGATTTTGTGATTTCATACCTTCCGGGCTCTAAAAATGTGAAGGCGGATGCTCTGTCTAGGAGTTTTGTGCCCGACTCTCCGGGGTTATCTGAGCCGGCGAGTATCCTCAAGGAAGGAGTCATTGTGTCTGCCATCTCCCCTGATTTGCGGAGAGTGTTGCAGAAATTTCAGGCTAATAAACCTGATCGTTGTCCGGCCGAGAAACTGTTCGTCCCTGATAGGTGGACTAGTAAAGTTATCTCTGAACTTCATTGTTCGGTGCTGGCCGGTCATCCAGGAATCTTTGGTACCAGGGAGTTGGTTGCTAGATCCTTCTGGTGGCCATCTCTGTCACGGGATGTGCGTGCTTTTGTGCAGTCCTGTGGAATTTGTGCTAGGGCTAAGCCCTGCTGTTCACGTGCCAGTGGGTTGCTTTTGCCCTTGCCGGTCCCGAAGAGGCCTTGGACACATATTTCGATGGATTTCATTTCTGACCTTCCCGTTTCTCAAAAGATGTCTGTCATTTGGGTGGTCTGTGATCGCTTTTCTAAAATGGTCCATCTGGTGCCCTTGGTTAAATTGCCTTCCTCCTCTGATTTGGTGCCTTTGTTCTTCCAGCATGTGGTTCGTTTACATGGCATTCCTGAGAATATTGTTTCTGACAGAGGTTCCCAGTTTGTCTCGAGGTTCTGGCGAGCCTTTTGTGGTAGGATGGGCATTGACCTATCTTTTTCCTCGGCCTTCCATCCTCAGACTAATGGCCAGACCGAACGAACCAATCAGACCTTGGAAACATATCTGAGATGTTTTGTTTCCGCTGACCAGGATGATTGGGTGTCATTTTTGCCGTTGGCTGAGTTCGCCCTTAATAATCGGGCCAGCTCGGCTACCTTGGTCTCTCCATTTTTCTGCAATTCTGGGTTCCATCCTCGTTTCTCTTCAGGACAGGTTGAGTCTTCGGACTGTCCTGGTGTGGATTATGTGGTGGACAGGTTGCAGCAGATCTGGACTCAGGTAGTGGACAATTTGACCTTGTCCCAGGAGAAGGCTCAGCTTTTCGCTAATCGCAGACGCCGTGTGGGACCCCGACTTCGTGTTGGGGATCTGGTTTGGTTATCTTCTCGTCATATACCTATGAAGGTTTCCTCTCCTAAATTTAAACCTCGTTTTATTGGTCCGTATAGGATTTCTGAGATTCTCAATCCGGTGTCTTTTCGTCTGACCCTCCCAGACTCCTTTTCCATACATAATGTATTCCATAGGTCGTTGTTGAGGAGATACGTGGCACCTATGGTTCCATCTGTGGAGCCTCCTGCCCCTGTTTTGGTGGAGGGGGAATTGGAGTATATTGTGGAGAAGATTTTGGATTCTCGTGTCTCTAGACGGAAACTCCAGTATCTGGTCAAATGGAAGGGTTATGCTCAGGAAGATAATTCCTGGGTTTTTGCCTCTGATGTCCATGCCCCAGATCTTGTTCGTGCCTTTCATGTGGCTCATCCTGGTCGGCCTGGGGGTTCTGGTGAGGGTTCGGTGACCCCTCCTCAAGGGGGGGGTACTGTTGTGAATTCTGTGGCTGAGTTCACGTCTGTGGTCACAAGTGGTATTGCAGTCTCTGGGCTTCCTCCCTCAGGTGTTTTGGTGAGCTCGTTGGCTGCCTTGCTATTTAGCTCCACCTGAGTCTGTCTTCCTTGCTCCTTGTCAATGTTCCAGTGTTGGATCTGAGCTACTGCATCTTTCCTTGGGCCTGCTGCTCTGCTAGATAAGTGCTTCTAGTTTGTTTTCTGTTTTTTCTGTCCAGCTTGTTATTATCTTTTGCTGGAAGCTCTGAGAAGCAAAGGGGTGCACCGCCGTGCTGTTAGTTCGGCACGGTGGGTCTTTTTGCCCCTTTGCGTGGTTTTCGTTTTAGGGTTTTTTGTAGACTGCATAGTTCTCTTTGCTATCCTCGCTCTGTCTAGAATATCGGGCCTCACTTTGCTGAATCTATTTCATTCCTACGTTTGTCTTTTCATCTTGCTAACAGTCATTATATGTGGGGGCTGCCTATTCCTTTGGGGTATTTCTCTGAGGTAAGTCAGGCTTGTATTTCTATCTTCAGGCTAGTCCGCTCCTCAGGCAGTGCCGAGTTGCATAGGTAGTTGATAGGCGCAATCCACTGCTGCTTCCAGTTGTGTGAGGATAGATCAGGTACTGCAGTCTACAGAGATTCCACGTCTCAGAGCTCGTCCTATTGTTTTGGGTTATTGCCAGATCTCTGTATGTGCGCTGATTACTGCACGCTGTGTTGCCTGATTGCCAGCCATAACATAATTCGTTAGCTGGCTGCTCTATTTAACTCCACTTAGATCTTTGCTCCATGCCACCTGTCAATGTTCCAGTGTTGGTCTAGTTCACTCCTGGATCATTCTTGTGACCTGTCTTCCCAGCAGAAGCTAAGTTCCTGCTTGTATTTTCTTTGGTTTGCTATTTTTCTGTCCAGCTTGCTATTTTTATTGCTGCCTTGCTTGCTGGAAGCTCTGGGACGCAGAGGGAGCGCCTCCGCACCGTGAGTCGGTGCGGAGGGTCTTTTTGCGCCCTCTGCGTGGTCTTTTTGTAGGTTTTTGTGCTGACCGCAAAGCAACCTTTCCTATCCTCAGTCTGTTCAGTAAGTCGGGCCTCACTTTGCTAAATCTATTTCATCTCTGTGTTTGTATTTTCATTTTTACTCACAGTCATATGTGAGGGCTGCCTTTTCCATTGGGGAATTTCTCTGAGGCAAGGTAGGCTTTATTTTTCTATCTTCAGGGCTAGCTAGTTCCTTAGGCTGTGCCGAGTTGCATAGGGAGCGTTAGGAGCAATCCACGGCTATTTTTAGTGTGTGTTGATAGGATTAGGGATTGCGGTCAGCAGAGTTCCCACGTCCCAGAGCTCGTCCTTTATTATCAGTAACTATCAGGTCATTCCGTGTGCTCTTAACCACCAGGTCCATTATTGTCCTGACCACCAGGTCATAACAGTACAGGTGGCCCAAAGTACTAATGCATCTCAATAGAGGGATAAGAGAAGTTCTGAGACCATTTTTTTTTCTTTGCAGTATGTTTTGTCTCTCTTTTCCCCTTTACCTCTGGGTGGTTCAGGACACAGGTGTAAACATGGACATTCAAGGTCTGTCCTCTTGGATGGATAATCTCACTACAAGGGTACAAAACATTCAAGATTTTGTGGTTCAGAATCCGATGTCAGAGCCTAGGATTCCAATTCCTGATTTGTTTTTTGGTGATAGATCTAATTTCTTGAATTTCAAAAATAATTGTAAATTGTTTCTTGCCTTGAAACCTCGCTCCTCAGGTGACCCTGTTCAACAAGTAAAGATCATTATTTCTTTGTTACGTGGTGACCCTCAAGACTGGGCATTTTCCCTTGCGCCAGGAGATCCGGCATTGCGTGATGTTGATGCGTTTTTCCTGGCGATTGGATTGCTTTATGACGAAAATAATTAAGTGGATCAGGCAGAGAAAATCTTGATGGCTCTGTGTCAGGGTCAGGATGAAGCGGAGATATATTGTCAGAAGTTTAGAAAGTGGTCTGTGCTCACTCAGTGGAATGAATGTGCCCTGGCAGCAATCTTCAGAAAGGGTCTCTCTGAAGCCCTTAAGGATGTCATGGTGGGATTTCCCATGCCTGCTGGTCTGAATGAGTCTATGTCTTTGGCCATTCAGATCGATCGACGCTTGCGTGAGCGTAAAGCTGTGCACCATTTGGCGGTACTATCTGAGCATGGGCCTGAGCCTATGCAATGTGATAGGACTTTGACCAGAGCTGAACGGCAAGAACACAGATGTCGGAATGGGCTATGTTTTTACTGTGGTGATTCCACTCATGTTATCTCCGATTGTTCTAAGCGCACTAGGCGGTTCGCTAGGTCTGCCACCATTGGTACGGTACAGTCTAAATTTCTTTTGTCCGTTACTCTGGTTTGCTCTTTGTCATCCTATTCTGTTATGGCATTTGTGGATTCAGGCGCTGCCCTGAATTTGATGGACTTGGAGTTTGCCTGGCGCTGTGGTTTTTTCTTGGAGCCCTTGCAGTATCCTATTCCATTGAGAGGAATTGATGCTACGCCTTTTGCCAAGAATAAGCCTCAGTACTGGACCCAATTGACCATGTGCATGGCTCCTGCACATCAGGAGGATATCCGCTTTCTGGTGTTGCATAATCTGCATGATGTGGTCGTTTTGGGGTTGCCATGGCTACAGGATCATAATCCAGTATTGGACTGGAAATCTATGTCTGTGTCCAGCTGAGGTTGCCAGGGGGTACATGGTGATGTTCCATTTTCGTCTATTTCGTCTTCCACTCCTTCTGAAGTTCCAGAGTTTTTGTCGGATTATCGGGATGTATTTGATGAGCACAAAGCCAGTGCCCTACCTCCTCATAGGGATTGCGATTGTGCAATTAATTTGATTCCTGGTAGTAAGTTTCCTAAGGGCCGATTGTTCAATTTATCTGTGCCAGAACATGCCGCTATGCGGAGTTATATAAAGGAATCCTTGGAGAAAGGCCATATTCGCTCGTCGTCATCACCGTTAGGAGCAGGGTTCTTTTTTGTGACCAAGAAGGATGGTTCTTTGAGACCTTGTATTGATTACCGCCTTCTTAATAAAATTACAGTCAAATTTCAGTATCCTTTGCCGTTGCTGTCTGATTTGTTTGCTCATATTAAAGGCGCTAGTTGGTTCACCAAGATAGATCTTCGAGGGGCGTATAATCTTGTGCATATTAAACAAGGCGATGAATGGAAAACAGCATTTAATACGCCCGAGGGCCATTTTGAGTACCTGGTTATGCCATTCGGGCTTTCCAATGCTCCATCAGTATTTCAGTCCTTTATGCATGACATCTTCCGAGAGTACCTGGATAAATTCCTGATTGTGTATTTGGAGGATATTTTGGTCTTTTCGGATGATTGGGAGTCTCATGTGAAGCAGGTCAGAATGGTGTTCCAGATCCTTCGTGCGAATTCCTTGTTTGTGAAGGGGTCAAAGTGTCTCTTTGGAGTTCAGAAGGTTTCATTTTTGGGGTTCATTTTTTCCCCTTCTACTATCGAGATGGACCCTGTTAAAGTCCAGGCCATTTACCATTGGACTCAGCCGACATCTTTGAAGAGCCTGCAAAAGTTCCTGGGCTTTGCTAATTTTTATCGGCGCTTCATCGCTAATTTTTCTAGTGTTGCTAAACCGTTGACTGATTTGACCAAGAAGGGTGCTGATGTGGTCAATTGGTCTTCTGCAGCTGTAGAGGCTTTTCAGGAGTTGAAGCATTGTTTTTCTTCTGCCCCTGTGTTGTGCCAGCCAGATGTTTCGCTCCCGTTTCAGGTTGAGGTTGATGCTTCTGAGATTGGAGCAGGGGCTGTTTTGTCGCAAAGAAGTTCTGATGGCTCGGTGATGAAGCCATGTGCTTTCTTTTCTAGAAAGTTTTCGCCTGCTGAGCATAATTATGATGTTGGTAATCGAGAGTTGTTGGCCATGAAGTGGGCATTCGAGGAGTGGCGTCATTGGCCTGAAGGAGCCAAGCATCGCGTGGTAGTCTTGACAGATCACAAGAATTTGACTTATCTTGAGTCTGCCAAACGGTTGAATCCGAGACAGGCTCGATGGTCATTATTTTTCTCCCGTTTTGATTTTGTGGTTTGGTACCTTCCGGGCTCTAAGAATGTGAAGGCTGATGCCCTGTCAAGCAGTTTTGTGCCCAACTCTCCGGGTGTTCCTGAGCCGGCGGGTATTCTCAAAGAGGGGGTAATTTTGTCTGCCATCTCCCCTGATTTGCGGTGGGTGCTGCAAAAATTTCAGGCTGATAGACCTGACCGTTGCCCAGCGGAGAAACTGTTTGTCCCTGATAGATGGACTAGTAGAGTTATCTCTGAGATTCATTGTTCAGTGTTGGCTGGGCATCCTGGAATCTTTGGTACCAGAGATTTGGTGGCTAGATCCTTTTGGTGGCCGTCTTTGTCACGGGATGTGCGTTCTTTTGTGCAGTCCTGTGGGACTTGTGCTCGGGCTAAGCCCTGCTGTTCTCGTGCCAGTGGGTTGCTTTTGCCCTTGCCGGTCCCAAAGAGGCCCTGGACGCATATTTCTATGGATTTTATTTCGGATCTCCCCATCTCTCAAAAGATGTTGGCCATTTGGGTGGTTTGTGATCGCTTTTCTAAGATGGTCCATTTGGTACCTTTGTCTAAGTTGCCTTCCTCCTCTGATTTGGTGCCATTATTTTTCCAGCATGTGGTTCGTTTACATGGTATCCCGGAGAACATCATTTCTGACAGAGGTTCCCAGTTTGTTTCGAGGTTTTGGCGATCCTTTTGTGCTAGGATGGGCATTGATTTGTCTTTTTCCTCGGCTTTCCATCCTCAGACAAATGGCCAAACCGAACGAACTAATCAAACTTTGGAAACATATCTGAGATGCTTTGTTTCTGCTGATCAGGATGATTGGGTGTCCTTTTTGCCGTTGGCTGAGTTCGCCCTTGATAATCGGGCCAGCTCGGCTACTTTGGTTTCGCCGTTTTTCTGCAATTCTGGTTTCCATCCTCGTTTCTCTTCAGGGCAGGTTGAGTCTTCGGACTGTCCTGGTGTAGATACTGTGGTGGATAGGTTGCAGCAGATTTGGACTCATGTGGTTGACAATTTGACATTGTCCCAGGAGAAGGCTCAATGTTTCGCTAACCGCCGGCGCTGTGTGGGTCCCCGACTTCGTGTTGGGGATTTGGTTTGGTTGTCGTCTCGTTATGTTCCTATGAAGGTTTCCTCTCCTAAGTTTAAGCCTCGTTTCATTGGTCCGTATAAGATTTCTGAGGTTCTCAATCCTGTGTCATTTCGTTTGGTCCTTCCTGCTTCTTTTGCCATCCATAATGTGTTCCATAGGTCGTTATTGCGGAGATACGTGGCGCCTGTGGTTCCATCCGTTGATCCTCCTGCCCCGGTGTTGGTTGAGGGGGAGTTGGAGTATGTGGTGGAGAAGATTTTGGATTCTCGTATTTCGAGACGGAAACACCAGTACCTGGTCAAGTGGAAGGGTTATGGTCAGGAAGATAATTCCTGGGTTTTTGCCTCTGATGTTCATGCTGTCGATCTGGTTCGTGCCTTTCATTTTGCTCATCCTGGTCGGCCTGGGGGCTCTGGTGAGGGTTCGGTGACCCCTCCTCAAAGGGGGGGGGGTACTATTGTGAATTCTGTTGTTGGGCTCCCTCCTGTGGTCATGAATGGTACTTCGGCTGGTTCTGTCCATGGACTTCCTCTGGTGGGTGTTTCTGAGTTTCCTTCCACAGGTGACGAGGTTAATTCATTAGCTGGCTGCTCTATTTAACTCCACTTAGATCTTTGCTCCATGCCACCTGTCAATGTTCCAGTGTTGGTCTAGTTCACTCCTGGATCATTCTTGTGACCTGTCTTCCCAGCAGAAGCTAAGTTCCTGCTTGCATTTTCTTTGGTTTGCTATTTTTCTGTCCAGCTTGCTATTTTTATTGCTGTCTTGCTTGCTGGAAGCTCTGGGACGCAGAGGGAGCGCCTCCGCACTGTGAATCGGTGCGGAGGGTCTTTTTGCGCCCTCTGCGTGGTCTTTTTGTAGATTTTTGTGCTGACCGCAAAGCAACCTTTCCTATCCTCAGTCTGTTCAGTAAGTCGGGCCTCACTTTGCTAAATCTATTTCATCTCTGTGTTTGTATTTTCATCTTTACTCACAGTCATTATATGTGGGGGGCTGCCTTTTCCTTTGGGGAATTTCTCTGAGGCAAGGTAGGCTTTATTTTTCTATGTTCAGGGCTAGCTAGTTCCTTAGGCTGTGCCGAGTTGCATAGGGAGCGTTAGGAGCAATCCACGGCTATTTTTAGTGTGTGTTGATAGGATTAGGGATTGCGGTCAGCAGAGTTCCCACGTCCCAGAGCTCGTCCTTTATTATCAGTAACTATCAGGTCATTCCGTGTGCTCTTAACCACCAGGTCCATTATTGTCCTGACCACCAGGTCATAACAGATACCCATTGCACCGGACTGGGACCGTGACCGCCCCTGGGTAAGTATAATATAACCTCTTTTTCTCATCTTTTAGGATACATCGGGGGCTTATCTACAGCATTCCAGAATGCTGTAGATAAGCCACTGATGCTGGTGGGCTTACCTCACCCTCGATTTTGGGGGTGACAGGTTCCCTTTAAGGGGACGTGTTACGGCGGCGACCCGGTCTGTGGCCCTGGGTGGACATATAAAAGGGATATTGATTAATGTTCGTGTTCGTGACGCCACCTGTGGTATTCGCTCAGTAGAGACCGACGCTGCTTAAAGGGGTCCTCTGGGGTGATGGTATGGTAGCTAGATGGTATAACTTCCCACAGGTGAAGTATGTCCCCAGGGCCCCCGGTGTGTAGATAGAAGATGGTGAATGGTGCAGTAAGGAACGAGGACACAGATTTGCAGTCTCTGTACCTTGTTTACTGAAGGCTTCAGGCAACCGCAGTCCAGGGCACCAGATCACAGGACAGGCAGGGTCCGGCCGGCTTGGAAGGGAATCCAGATGGAGATAAAAGCCTTCCTCAAAGTGCGGTGGTTTTGTAGTCCCTTACTGCCTATGGCTTCTGATAAGGTCTTCACAGTTCTTCTCTGTCCCCCATAAAGGTTAGGACACAATTCGTATGACAGGTGAAGCAAGCCTTTTTATAGGGTCTCCATCACGACCCGGGCCCTATGTGTCACTGTGCCTCCCGGGTGTAAGGCGGACAGGCAACTTGCAGTTCAGCTGTCCTGCCAGTTTCTGCTGTGCCTATTAGAGTTCAACTCGGCCTCGGTCTTCCGGCTACCGGAATCTGTGCTAGCCAAGGAGGTAGCTACAGTAATTCACTGCTCTGCTCTGCTGGTATCACTCTCCTGTGCCTTTTCTCTCCTGCACACTTTCCACAAGTTGTTTTTTCCTTCTGTTCTCTCTCTCCAGGGGCTGTAGTACTTCAGACAATAGGGTCCCTTCAGACCTTCTGACACTCTATGTCTGTCTGCTCTCTTCTCTGTCTGTCCTAGACTGCTGTCTGGCACTAATTGAACTGAACCGAGCTTCTTCCCTTCATATAGATTCCTGGAAAGAACTAATAGTGTAGATTTCAGGGGTCCAGTAATGCACAGAATGGGAATACGATCCCAAAGGCGGCTGCGGGTCCGGAGCGTGGAGCTGACTGTGGATACATGCACAGGCAGGAAAATGATGCTCTGCAGATACATGCACAGGTAGGAAAGTGATGCACTGCAGATATACTCACACGTAGGGAAGTGATGCTCTGCAGATACATGCACAGGTAGGGAAATGATGCTCTGCAGATACACGCACAGGTAGGAAAGTGATGCTCTGCAGATACATGCACCATAGCTCCCAACCATCCCTCATTGTCATGATCCCAATGGCAGGGGATCACAAAAGGACAAGCACAAAAACAAAACAAGCTCTAGGGTGATGGAACCTGAGCTGACCGCGATCCTGAACCTAAACACACAACTAGCAATAGCCGGGGAACGTGCCTACGATGATTCCTAGACGTCTCGCGCCAGCCGAAGGATTAACTTCCCCTATTAGAAGAAACACAGACCTCACTTGCCTCCAGAGAAACACCCCACAGAAATAGCAGCCCCCCACATGTAATAACGGTGAAATGAGAGGAAAGCACATACGTAGTTATGAAAATAGAATCAGCAAAAATGAGGCCCGCTAAAGCTAGATAGCAGAGGATACAAAAGTGAACTGCGCGGTCAGCGAAAAACCCTTCAAAAAACCATCCTGAAATTACTTGAACTCATGTGCCAACTCATGGAACATGAGGAGTAATTTCAGCCCACAAGAGCAACCAGCAGCAAGGAATCACATATCTGCAAGCTGGACTAAGACAAAAATTAAGCAAAACGTGGAACAGGAAAATCAAAACTTAGCTTGTCCTGAAGATAACAGACGCAGGGAGCAGAGGTAAAAAGACACGCTGATACATTGATAGCCGGCGAGGAAATGACAAAAAAGCCAGGTTAAATAGGAAACTCCCATAACCTGATGGAACAGGTGGACACCAGAGACCGCAGAGAACACAAGTCACCCAGTACCATCAGTAACCACCAGAGAGAGCCCAAAAACAGAACTCACAACACCTCATACTGCGGGACTGTTTCCGATTTTGTGGCTGTGCACCACAGTCCCGCATGGGACTCTACTTCTCCCGCACAGCCAGCAGGAGAAGAAGCCAACATGCCCTCGTGTATTAGGCCACGCCCCTCCGCATCTTCTTCCTGTGCAGTAGTTCAGAAAGGGAGAGAGGACATTTTGAGGTACGTGTGTGTGTAGTGTGTGTGTACATGTGTGTGTATGTACTGCACACATACATGCAGCTGGCCCTGCTGTGCTTAAAGTACAAGGCATTATAAACAGGAGTAGTGGCAGCAGTTAGAGCAATCCAGTGCAGCCTGTTAGTCATAGGCACAGTAAAAATATATATATGTATCCTTTATATACTACAACAGTTATGGAGTGGAGCCAGTAGATAATGGTGTTGTCTGAGTGCATGCAGAGCTGGGCTACATTGCAATGTGCAGGGTCTATGAGGCAGCAGTGTGGACAGCAGCAGGTGATGAAATCTTTGCCTGTATTGTAAGCAGAGCTTCTTGGACACATCTACAGACCGACTGTACACTGGCATCATCATGTGGGGCCATTATACTGTATGCAGAATCATGTGGGGCCATTATACAGTATGGAGCATCATGTGTGGCCATTATACAGTATTGAGCATCATGTGGGGCTATTATACAGTGTGGAGCACTGTGTGGCCATTAAACAGTATGGAACACTGTGTGGCCATTATATAGTATGGAGCACTGTGTGGCCATTATACAGTATTGAACATCATGTGTGGCCATTATACAGTATGGAACACTGTGTGGCCATTATACAGTATTGAGCATCATGTGTGGCCATTATACAGTATGGAACACTGTGGTCATTATACAGTATTGAGCATCATGTGAGGCCATTATACTGTGCGCAGCATCACGTGGGGCAATTATACAGTTTGCAGTATCATGTGTGGCCATTATACTGTACACAGCATCATGTGGGGCCATTATACAGTATGGAGCACACTGTGGCCATTATACAGTATTGAGCATCATGTGTGGCCATTACACAGTATGGAGCACTGTGTGGCCATTATACAGTATTGAGCAACGTGCATGGTCATTATACAGTATGGAGCACTGTGTGGCCATTATACAGTATTGAACATCATGTGTGGCCATTATACAGTATGGAACACTGTGTGGCCATTATACAGTATTGAGCATCATGTGTGGCCATTATACAGTATGGAACACTGTGGTCATTATACAGTATTGAGCATCATGTGAGGCCATTATACTGTGCGCAGCATCACGTGGGGCAATTATACAGTTCGCAGCATCATGTGTGGCCATTATACTGTACACAGCATCATGTGGGGCCATTATACAGTATGGAGCACACTGTGGCCATTATACAGTATTGAGCATCATGTGTGGCCATTACACAGTATGGAGCACTGTGTGGCCATTATACAGTATTGAGCATCGTGCATGGTCATTATACAGTATGGAGCACTGTGTGGCCATTATACAGGATGGAGCATTCTGTGTGGCCATTAAACTGTATGCAGCATTATGTGGGGCTATTATACAGTATGGAATACTGTTTGACCATTATACAGTATTGATCATCATGTGTAGCCATTATACAGTATATTGCACTGTGTGGCCATTACACTGTACGCAGCATCATGTGGGGCCTTTATACAGTATGGAGCACTGTGTGACTATTATACAGTATTGAGCATCATGTGTGGTCATTATACAGTATGGAACACTGTGTGGCCATTATATAGTACTAGATGGTGACCCGATTCTAACGCATCGGGTACTCTAGAATACGCATGTCCACGTAGTATATTGCACAGCCCACATAGTATATTAATGAAAAAACTCAGAGCAAGGGATACATAAGTGCTTCGGTAACTTAATAGGACGCCCAATATGTATATATATTATGTGTATCCCAAGATGGACATAATGAGGACACATCGGAAAAATATATATAACCAAACAGAGAACACACAACCGAACAAATGCCCAAAAATAAATTCAAAATAGATTTATTTATTAATACAAAAATATATACCAATTGGTAGGGGGAAAGAAACCAAAAAAAGGCACAACAACAAGGAGACAGGGCAAAATACAATCCTGCAATGGTAGAATGATGGCGTAATGTAAATAGAAAAAATAAATAAATATAAAGCCAACCACAGAATTGAAAAAAAAAATATATAGTATAGAAAAAATATATATATATATAAAAGATATATATATGTGCACGCACTAAACAAAAATAAAAAATGAATGAAAAATGGGTGATACACCTTTAAAAGAGACCCGAAAGGATTAACAAAATAAGGCAAATGTGGTGTCTGTAATTACGGTAGGAATCTAAATATATAGAAATGTAAGACCCAATACTTGAAAATAAATGTGGAAATTTGCGCGGCTACATACAATATATGCTAATATACTTGAATACTAATAAGGAATACAGGGGACTGCTATATAGATTTGGAGACACTGTGCCATATGACACATAGAGTAATTTCTATTGTTGCAGCAAATAGCTGAAATAAAGTGTCTCAAAGCAGGCTTTACCTGTAATGCTGCCCTTCTCCTGGATGTGCCAGTCCTCGACGTGCGTATCGCAGCCTTCGTCGACGTCGACGAAGGCTGACGCCGATACGCGCGTCGGGGACTGGCACATCCAGGAGAAGGGCAGCATTAGGCCATGTTCACACAGTGCGTTTTTTACTGCGGAACCGCAGCGTTTTTGCCGCTGCGGTTCCGCAGCTGTTTTCCATGCAGGGTACAGTACAATGTACCCTATGGAAAACAGGAACCGCTGTGCACATGATCCTGAATTTCAAAAAAAAAGCCGCGCTGAATAGCTGCGGGAAAAAAGAAGGAGCATGTCACTTCTTTTTTCGGAGCCGCAGCGGTTCTGCACCCATAGACCTCCATTGTGAGGTCAAACCCGCAGTAAAACCCGCAGATCAAAAATATATCTGCGGGTTTTATTGCGGTTTGTGGTGCCGAACCGCTGCAGCAGGAAGTGCGGGGAAGCGGACGGAAGTGCGTGGGCGGAGTGTGGCTGCCCCGATCCCACCCCCCATGCTCCGATGCCCCCCCCGTGCTCCGATGCCCCCCCGTGCTCCGATGCCCCCCCCCCCCGTGCCCTAATCTCCCCCCCTTATACTTACCCGGCCTCCCGGTGTCCGTCCGGCCGTCTTCTCCCTGGGCGCCGCCATCTTGCAAAATGGCGGGCGCATGCGCAGTGCGCCCGCCGAATCTGCCGGCCGGCAGATTCGTTCCAAAGTGCATTTTGATCACTGAGATATAACCTATCTCAGTGATCAAAATAAAAAAATAGTAAATGACACCCCCCCCCCTTTGTCACCCCCATAGGTAGGGACAATAAAAAAAATTAAGAATTTTTATTTTTTTTCCCCACTAAGGTTAGAATAGGGTTAGGGTTAGGGTTAGGGGTAGGGGTAGGGTTAGGGTTAGGGGTAGGGGTAGGGTTAGGGGTAGGGGTAGGGGTAGGGTTAGGGGTAGGGGTAGGGTTAGGGGTAGGGTTAGGGGTAGGGTTAGGGTATTTTCAGCCATTTTAACCCTAAAAAACTTCCTAGAAAACACACAGACTCTGCATAGAAAACTGCATAAAAAAAAGGATAAAAAAACGCATCAAAAAACGCACCAAAAAAGCACAAAAAAAGGACCAAAAAAAGGACCTGCGTTTTCTGCCAAGAGCTGCGGTTTCAGTCCTGAAAAAAAAAGGATGGAAATCAGGAACGTGTGAACATACCCTTACAGGTAAAGCCTGCTTTGAGACACTTTATTTCAGCTATTTGCTGCAACAATAGAAATTACTCTATGTGTCATATGGCACAGTGTCTCCAAATCTATATAGCAGTCCCCTGTATTCCTTATTAGTATTCAAGCATATTAGCATATATTGTATGTAGCCGCGCAAATTTCCACATTTATTTTCAAGTATTGGGTCTTACATTTCTATATATTTAGATTCCTACCGTAATTACAGACACCACATTTGCCTTATTTTGTTAACCCTTTCGGGTCTCTTTTAAAGGTGTATCACCCATTTTTCATTCATTTTTTATTTTTGTTTAGTGCGTGCACATATATATATATCATATATATATATATTTTTTCTATACTATATATATATTTTTTCAATTCTGTGGTTGGCTTTATATTTATTTATTTTTTCTATTTACATTACGCCATCATTCTACCATTGAGGATTGTATTTTGCCCTGTCTCCTTGTTGTTGTGCCTTTTTTTGGTTTCTTTCCCCCTACCAATTGGTATATATTTTTGTATTAATAAATAAATCTATTTTGAATTTATTTTGGGGCATTTGTTCGGTTGTGTGTTCTCTGTTTGGTTACACATAGTATATTGCCCAGTCACGTAGTATATTGCCCAGCCACGTAGTATATTGCCCAGTCACGTAGTATATTGCCCAGTCACGTAGTATATTGCCCAGCCACGTAGTATATTGCCCAGTGACGTAGTATATTGCACAGCCACGTAGTGTATTGCCCAGCCACGTAGTATATTGCCCAGCCACGTAGTATATTGCCCAGCCACGTAGTATATTGCCCAGCCACGTAGCATATTGCCCAGCCACGTAGTATATTGCCCAGCCATGTAGTATATTGCACAGCCACGTAGTATATTGCGCAGCCATGTAGTATATTGCAGGGGTGTCAAATTGCATTCCTCAAGGGCCGCAAACCATGCGTGTTTTCAAGATTTCCTTAGCATTGCACAAGGTGCTGGAATCATTATGTGTGTAGGTGATTCAATTATCACCTGTGCAGTACAAGGAAATCCTGAAAACATTACCTGTTTGCAGCCCTTGAGGAATGCAGTTTGACACCCCTGGTATATTGCACAGCCACGTAGTATATTGCCCAGTCACGCAGTATACTGCCCAGCCACGTAGTATATTGCACAGCCACGTAGTATATTGCACAGCCACGTAGTATATTGCCCAGTCACGTAGTATATTGCCCAGCCACGTAGTATATTGCCCAGCCACGTAGTATATTGCCCAGCGACGTAGTATATTGCGCAGCCACATAGTATACAGCGCAGCCACGTAGTATATTGCACAGCCCATGTAGTATATTGCACAGCCCACGTAGTATATTGCCCAGTCACGTAGTATGTTGCCCAGCGACGTAGTATTCAGCACAGAGCCACGTAGTATATTGCCCAGCCACGTAGTATATTGTCCAGCCACAAAGTGTATTGCCCAGACATGTAGGTATATAACACTGCCCACGCAGTATTTAACAGTGTGGGCACCATATCCCTGTTAAAAAAAAGAATTAAAATAAAAAATTGTTATATACTCACCCCGGGATCCAGCGAAGCTGTGGGATGCAGCCGCCATCTTCCGTTCCCAGGATGCATTGCTAAATTACCCAGATGACTTGGCGGTCTCGCGAGACCGCTAATTCTTCTGGGTAAGTTCGCAATGCATCTCTGGGGACACTGACTGCGGGAAGTATGGAGCGGGCGCCGGGGACACTGACTGCGGGGAGCGGGGAGTATGGAGTGGAGCACCGGGGACACTGCGGGGAGTGGGGAGTATGGAGCGGAGCGCAGGGGACACTGCCGTGAGTATGGAGTGGAGCGCCGGGGACTCTGACTGCGGGGAGTATGGAGTGGAGCGCCGGGGACACTGACTGCGGGGAGTATGGAGCGGAGTACCGGGGACACTGACTGCGGGGAGTATGGAGTGGAGCGCCGGGGACACTGACTGCGGGAAGCGGGGAGTAAGGAGCGGCCATTTTCTTCCGGACTGTGCCCGTTGCTGATTGGTCGTGGCTATTTTGCCGCGAACAATCAGCGACTTGGATTTCCATGATAGACAGAGGCCGCGACCAATGAATATATGTGACAGAAGGACAGACCCTTACACAATTATATAGTAGATGGTGCACTGTGTGGCCATTATACAGTATTGAGCATCATGTGTGGCCATTATACTGTATGGATCACTGTGTGGCCATTATACAGTATTGAACATCATGTGTGGCCATTATAAAGTATGGAACACTTTTTGGCCATTATACAGTATTGAGCATCATGTGAGGCCATTATACTGTGCGCAGCATCACGTGGGGCAATTATACAATACGCAGCATCATGTGGGGCCATTATACAGTATGGAGCATCATGTGTGGTCATTATACTGTACGCAGCATCATGTGTGGCCATTATACAGTATTGAGCATCATGTGTGACCATTACACAGTATGGAGCACTGTGTGGCCATTATACAGTAATGAGCATCGTGCATGGTCATTATACAGTATGGAGCACTGTGTGGCCATTATACAGGATGGAGCATTCTGTGTGGCCATTATACTGTACGTAACATTATGTGGGGCTATTATACAGTATGGAGCACTGTGTGACAATTATACAGTATTGAGGATCATGTGTGGTCATTATACAGTATGGAGCACTGTGTGACCATTATACAGTATTGAGGATCATGTGTGGTCATTATACAGTATGGAGCACTGTGTGACCATTATACAGTATGTTGTACTGTGTGGCCATTATACAGTATGGAGCATCATGTGTGGCCATTATACTGTACGCAGCATCATGTGGGGCCACTATACAGTATGGAGCACTGTGTGACCATTATACAGTATTGATGATCATGTGTGGTCATTATACAGTATGGAGCGTGACCATTATACAGCATGTTGCACTTTATGGCCATTATACAGTATGGAGCATCATGTGTGTCTATTATACTGTACGCAGCATCATGTGGGGCCCTTATACAGTATGGAGCACTGTGTGGCCATTATACAGTATTGAGCATCATGTGTGGCCATTATACAGTATGGAGCACTGTGTGGCCATTATACAGGTTTGAGCATCATGTGTGGCCATTATACAGTATGGAGCACTGTGTGGCCATATTTTTTCTGTTTAGAATTATTGTTTATAAAACTTTAATCAGTAATGCTAAATGGGTGTGGTTTGGGTGTGGATATCGGTGTGACTAGTAGTGAAATGGGTGTGGTCAGGGCTGTGTCCTAAAATTTGCTGCGGCGCGATGCGCGCACCGCTACCTTTGTCCCTCTTTGCCTTCTTCAAAGGTTGGGAGGTATGCATGCACAGGTAGGAAAGTGATGTTCTGCAGATACATGCACACGTAGGGAAGTGATGCTCTGCAGATACATGCACAGGTAGGTAAGTGATGCTTTGAAGACTTTGCAGATACATGCACAGGTAGGGAAGTGATGCTCTGCAGATACATGCACAGGTAGGGAAGTGATGCTCTGCAGATACATGCACACGTAGGGAAGTGATGCTCTGCAGATACATGCACAGGTAGGGAAGTGATGCTTTGAAGACTTTGCAGATACATGCACAGGTAGGGAAGGGATGCTCTGCAGATACATGCACAGGTAGGGAAGTGATGCTCTGCATATACATGCACATGTAGGGAAGTGATGCTCTGCAGATAAATGCACAGGTAGTCAATTGATGCCCTGCAGATACATGCGCACGTAGGGAAGTGATGCTCTGCAGATACATGCACAGGTAGGGAAGTGATGCTCTGCAGATACATGCACAAGTAGAGAAGTGATGTTCTCTAGATACATGCACATGTAGTGAAGTGATGCTCTGCAGATACATGCACAGGTAGGGAAGTGATGCTCTGCAGATATATGCACTGGTAGGAAAGTGATGCTCTGCAGATACATGCACACGTAGGGATGTAATGCTCTGCAGATACATGCACAGGTAGGGAAGTGATGCTCTGCAGATACATGGACAAGTAGAGAAGCAATGCTCTGCAGACTGTCACCCTGCATGTCCCTGTGTGCAGTGAGGAGTGCAATGCTCTGCAGAAGCTGTCCACACATACCCCCACTCCCTTGACGACCCCTCACGCTGTGGGTGCAGGACCTGCCATGGTGAGAGGAGAGAGGTCCTGGCGGCTCTCCTCCCTCCCTATTAGGCTGGCTCTTTCCCAGGGACACAATGATATCCCGGGTTCGAGCTCTCTCGTTACAGTATAGAGCTTAGGTTGTGTACTTACTGACTGAGCGCGCTCCTGAATGCGCGCCTTGCACCTTCTAAGCCCGCCCCACCCTGCCCTGATGCACCAATCAGCATCAGGCCAATTGCAGCCAGGCAGTCAATCAAAGCACTGAGCTGCACAGCCAATGAGCGGCTGCAGCTCCCAGAGACTGCCACTACCCTGACACGCCCACTACACAACCTCGCGGGCCCGCACTGAGTTTGCTGTGCATATCCATTAGGTGGCCAGCCCCTTACAGCTGATGGGGGAGCAGCCCGGGGGCATTTGCCTCACTGCCACCCGGCCCAGCCTGCCGCTGACATGGCTCCTGGAGCATGTCATGAAGGGGTTAACGTGCGTCACTCTCAATACTAGCCCTGTCACCGTTGTATTCTCTTTTAGCACCTTTGAATATTACTCTGGCCCTAACGGATAGGGTTCATCGATATTTCCTGCTAGGTCACAAATCAGCAGCTTTACATGAACACCCGAGCCTTACACTATGGCCGGTCCGAATAACTAAAGCAATTGTTACCATCCACCTCTCGTGTCTCCCCTTTTCCTCATAGTTTGTAAGCTTGCGAGCAGGGCCCTTATTCCTCCTGGTATCTGTTTTGAACTGTATTTCTGTTACGCTGTAATGTCTCTTGTCTGTACAAGTCCCCTCTATAATTTGTAAAGCGCTGCGGAATATGTTGGCGCTATATAAATAAAAATTATTATTATTATTATTATTATTATTAATCCGATTCCTAAATATGTGAGAGCCAAAACTGTAGAAAAAAAGACATAGACCACACATCCAAAATTTCATAAGTTGATTTAATTCTGCTAGGCACAGATTTACAAAACTAAACAGGAGGTTTTTAGTTTAACATTCTGATCAGACTTTATGAAGCCCACTACCATGTCACAGTGAACCTCTCAGTGGGTCCCTAGACTAAAAGGTGCAGCATGGTGTTCAAACCATCATCGCAGCGATGATACACCAGCAGGGCGGGCGACCTGGTGCCTCACAGCACCCATGCTGCGAGGCTGAGTCCCCATGGCTTCATGTCACAACACCCCACAAGCACAACACCACAGCAACAATGGCCACCACACAGCACAAACACCAGTGATAAATTGTAAAAAAACTCATGTTCCACAAGCTCTCAGACTGTGGACTGAGAGCAAAAATAGGAGGAACTCCTCAGTCTCCTGCTAATATAAAAACACCTACACTTTTGGCCTAAATATGTGAGTCACTTTGTACACAGCCCACTCCTCGCACTGGCCATCTTTCTTCCATTATGCATGGCCCCTGCTCACACCCTGCACCATATGTCTAAACTGGAAGTAACGTCTCAGTTCACTCAGGGTCTTCTTTTAGGAATGACAGGTTTTTTTCTATGGCCGGTGATCAACATCTGACTTTTATGGCTTGATCTGCGACGTCGGTCTTCAATGTTTTACCTAAAAACTCCGTCTTTGGTGCTTGAACTACGTAGACGAGACGTCCCCAGGATCAGACTGCTCTGAGGTACAATGAGCGCAATGTCTTCCACAAGCCCGTCCTTTTGCCCTGACTTGTGCTTCGCCGTCCCGGCCTTTTATATTTAGCAACTGTGCCACAGATGTCACTTGACCCAATGTCCCCCTCAAATTATTTCCTCTAGGGAACACACTCTCCATCCTTCAGTTCCTGTCTATCCAGTGCAATCAGCAGATGGTGGCATTTACTTGCAGGTGCTGTGCAATGTTGACTGAATGCAGCTTCCATTTGCCAACCCTTTACAACTGAATACAGATTTGATAGAATTTTGATTGAATTGAGATTGAAAGGTCAGTCCAGGGGAAGAAGCACATTTCTCTGATAAGATATGTTGCATTTTCATTTGTACTATTGATTAACAAAATTAAAATGACGGTTACTCATTGAATACTGTGCAATTTATGTTCTAGCAACATTGAAGTATATAATGCCACCTAGACTGAAATACAACCAGTTCCACATTTGTGTGCCACTTTTAAATCTTCTTTAATCATTTTCATTTTTTAACACAACACAAATGTACCCCAATTTACTTCTTTGTAAGGAAATATGCTTATAAGCAGCCATGTGTTCAGTGACTATACAAAATAACCCCTCCTCACAATGAAATGTATATTCTGTGTTATAAAGATCCATAGAGGCTCAGATACACTGCTACATAATATTCACTGACTTCTTTATTTGTTTATTCAAGGTGTTTAATGTAAAAGTTCTCATAGAAGCCAACGTAATAAATGTTTAAAATGTGGCCCTGATGATGATGACAAAGGGCCCTTGACTCACAAAGAGTCAACCTTCAGCAGGAAAGAAAAAACCCCAGTGGAGCAAACCATGGCTGATGGACTGCCTTTCATTTAGGCTTTGGGTGTTTTCATTGATGAGAACAGAGACCGAGCCCGGAATCTGCCTCGTTCTGCAGTAGGAAACTCACTTATTCAGTGAGTGCGTCTAGCTGCGGAATGTCCATTAATGTTGAATTCAGTGGTGGAGAACAGAGACCGAGCCCAGAATCTGTCTCGTTCTGCAGTAGGAAACTCACTGTTTTTGTGAGTGCATCTAGCTGCGGAATGTCCGGTTATGTTGTATTCAATGGTGGAGAGCAGAGACCGAGCCCGGAATCTGCCTCGTTCTGCAGTAGGAAACTCACTATTTTTGTGAGTGCGTCTAGCTGCTGAATGTCCAGTAATGTCATATCTAGTGATGGAGAACAGAGACCGAGCCCGGAATCTGCCTTGTTAAGCAGTAGGAAACTCACTGGTTTTGTGAGTGCGTCTAGCTGCTGAATGTCCAGTAATGTCATATCCAGTGGTGGAGAACAGAGACCGAGCCCGGAATCTGCCTCGTTCTGCAGTAGGAAACTCACTGGTTTTGTGAGTGCGACTAGCTGCTGAATGTCCAGTAATGTCATATCCAGTGGTGGAGAACAGAGACCGAGCCCGGAATCTGCCTCGTTAAGCAGTAGGAAACTCACTGGTTTTGTGAGTGCATCTAGCTGCTGAATGTCCAGTAATGTCATATCCAATGGTGGAGAACAGAGACCAAGCCCGGAATCTGCCTCGTTCTGCAGTAGGAAACTCACTGGTTTTGTGAGTGCGTCTAGCTGCTGAATGTCCAGTAATGTCGAATCCAGTGGTGGAGAACAGAGACCGAGCCCGGAATCTGCCTCGTTAAGCAGTAGGAAACTCACTGGTTTTGTGAGTGCGTCTAGCTGCTGAATGTCCAGTAATGTCATATCCAGTGGTGGAGAACAGAGACCGAGGCCGGAATCTGCCTCGTTCTGCAGTAGGAAACTCACTGGTTTTGTGAGTGCGTCTAGCTGCTGAATGTCCAGTAATGTCATAGTAATGTCATATCCAGTGGTGTAGAATATCCAGTAACGTCATATCTAGTGGTGAAGAACAGAGACCGAGCCCGGAATCTGCCTCGTTCTGCAGTAGGAAACTCACTGGTTTTGTGAGTGCGTCCAGCTGCTGAATGTCCAGTAATGTCATAGTAATGTCATATCCAGTGGTGTAGAATGTCTAGTAATGTCATATCCAGTGGTGGAGAACAGAGACCGAGCCCGGAATCTGCCTCTCTTTGCTGATGTAAAGTCGTCTTCCTCTCTTTGCTGATGTAAAGTCGTCTCCAGCTGGATCCCATGTTCATAGTGGGTTCACAGCGAGACCCCGCCCTGCCTCACCTGCAATAGAAATGTCACAACATTAGCAAAACAGTAAAGATGACTATATGGATATGGAGACAGATTTTAACGAGCAAGCCAGATGGAAAATATTATGTCATTCATTATTTCCAGATTATATTGCTTGTGGAGAAAAACAAGTTGGCATATGGAGACTTAATGGCCATGCAATGCTTCCCAGGGAATTTGAATAATAGCCTCTTCTGAGAGGAAGAGGACGAGAACTCTCTCAAATTCCCACAGAAGAATTGTCTACAAGGAGAAAACTAAACCCTTAAACCCCATGTCAGACGTCTCTTACGCAGAAAAATCAGATCTCCTGCTTTACACTGATAAGAAGCAAACACCCCGAAACACATATCTGCGATGGGAATTTCTGCTTTGACTTCTTATCCTAAGTTATGTGGCAAGGTTTTTTAAAGAGTCGATATTGACTTTTAAGATTGCTACTTGGAATAGGTGTTCATGTCCTCTGCCTCTCTGAAGCGGCTTCTTACATTATATTACAGCACTAGTCTTTACACGCAATGAACTGATCCTAGCCTTACAGGCCATCCTCTGACAGATTGACTACTAGATTATTGATTAGTCTCTTATTGAAAGGAAATGGATTTTAGAAACATTAATAGAACCAGTAAGGCAACTCCCCTCGGTATCAGTCTGTCATTGTTAGTTTCAGTTTGCTTACTGTATGTGATAGCTGAAATTTGTATATAACCCCTTCTCATGTACAGCACCCTGGAATCAATGGTGCTATATAAATAATAATAATAATAATATGTTGCTGGTACCAGCTAGACTCCTTACAAAGACCTGTCTTGGCTCCCAGCCTGAAGCTTTAGCTTGCACAAATAAAAATATTGCTATCAACATTTAGCTCTCGAGTGATCAATTTCTAACTACTTATCCCACTGCATGTTAATGCTAGAACATAACATACTGTATATCATTAAACATATATTTAAGTCTTAAGAACTTACTGTTGGTTTTGGCTGAGGCGGGCTTTATGTCCCGTGACGCAATTAGGATGTTCAGATGTTTTTCTTAAAACAGGCAGAGAAGGTGGAATATGTCTTTCGTGCTCTTGATGTTCTGTAAAATACACTGTTAGTGAGACTAGTTGATCATAAAAGGACGTTGATTCTACTCTACAGTCATCCTGGGATTGGAGACCCCCAGCAGACTAGGAAATTACTAAAAGGGAAACTGTCACTATGAATACACAGTTCAATCTGCAGACATCATATAATAGATCTGGGGGATGAGTAGATTGATATATAATGTAATTGTGTGAGAAAACATTTAGTATTACCTGTGTTTTAATAATTGATTTCTTTGCTTTTTCTTGGATTTTCGGACCAGTTGGCGGTACTATCACTAACTGACACATTTCTTTGTACAAGTATGTATACAGAGGTAGCTGTCAACCACGGATAGGACTGCCCACTGGACCACAAATTCCAGAAAGGGCAGAAGTTTGACCTATGTATATATATGTCATAGTTTGTGCCCGGCATTACATGCAGGCTACTATTCTGAGCCCTCATGGTTTTAGGCACATGAGAGCTGATCTGATCAGCTGTCATGTGCCCAGCCGTGAGTGTAATCACGATCCACCCATAGCTGTTAACCTGTTAAATGCTCCTGTCAATCTTTAAAATGGCGGTATTTATCATGGTCACGGTAGAAGCGCATCAATAATCTCGCCCATCGTCGTGCCCGTCACATAAATACGAGGTGCTAATGGGATAGCATGACAACCCGAGGTCTGCAAAAGACCCCTGTGATTGTGATTGCTGATCTGCTATGAGCGCCGCCCTAAGGCCAGTGCTTATAGCAAATGATCAATTCTGCTACAGGTAGCAGGGCTGAAGCGAACAGATGATTGCAGCTTCAAGTCTCCTAAATAGACTATTGAAGCAAGTAAAAGTAGAAACAAAAAGGTTTTAAAATATGAAGAGAATTAAAAAAATAAAAATTCAAATCACCCTCTTTTGCCCCATTCAAAATAAAGTGATAAAACAAAAAAATAAAATACACACATATTTGGTATTGACGCGTTCAGAAACGCCCGAGCTATCAAAATATAAAAATAATTACCGTATATACTCGAGCATAAGCCGACCCGAGTATAAGCCAACCCCCCTAATTTTGCCACAAAAAACTGGGAAAACTTATTGACTCGAGTATAAGCCTAGGGTGGAAATGCAGCATTTACCGGTGAATTTCAAAAATAAAAATAGATCATTATTTCCCCATAGCCGTGCCATATAGTGCTCTGCACCGTTCATTATTTCCCCATAGCTGTGCCATATAGTGCTCTGCACCGTTCATTATTGCCCCATAGCTGTGCTATATAGTGCTCTGCACCGTTCATTATTTCCCCATAGCTGTGCCATATAGTGCTCTGCATCGTTCATATTTCCCCATAGCTGTGCCATATAGTGCTCTGCATCGTTCATTATTTCCCCATAGCTGTGCCATATAGTGCTCTGCACCGTTCATTATTGCCCCATAGCTGTGCTATATAGTGCTCTGCACCGTTCATTATTTCCCCATAGCTGTGCCATATAGTGCTCTGCACCGTTCATTATTTCCCCATAGCTGTGCCATATAGTGCTCTGCACCGTTCATTATTGCCCCATAGCTGTGCTATATAGTGCTCTGCACCGTTCATTATTTCCCCATAGCTGTGCCATATAGTGCTCTGCATCGTTCATATTTCCCCATAGCTGTGCCATATAGTGCTCTGCACCATTCATTATTGCCCCATAGCTGTACCATATAGTGCTCTTCACCGTTCATACTGCCCCATAGCTGTACCATATAGTGCTCTGCACCGTTCATATTTCCCCATAGATGTGCCATATAGTGCTCTGCACCGTTCATTATTGCCCCATAGCTGTACCATATAGTGCTCTTCACCGTTCATACTGCCCCATAGCTGTACCATATAGTGCTCTGCACCGTTCATATTTCCCCATAGCTGTGCCATATAGTGCTCTGCACCGTTCATTATTGCCCCATAGCTGTACCATATAGTGCTCTTCACCGTTCATACTGCCCCATAGCTGTACCATATAGTGCTCTGCATCGTTCATATTTCCCCATAGCCGTGCCATATAGTGCTCTGCACCGTTCATTATTTCCCCATAGCTGTACCATATAGTGCTCTTCACCGTTCATACTGCCCCATAGCTGTACCATATAGTGCTCTGCACTTTTCATATTTCCCCATAGATGTGCCATATAGTGCGCTGCACCGTTCATTATTGCCCCATAGCTGTACCATATAGTGCTCTTCACCATTCATACTGCCCCATAGCTGTACCATATAGTGCTCTGAATCGTTCATATTTCCCCATAGCTGTGCCATATAGTGCTCTTCACCGTTCATACTGCCCCATAGCTGTACCATATAGTGCTCTTCACCGTTCATACTGCCCCATAGCTGTACCATATAGTGCTCTGCATCGTTCATATTTCCCCATAGCTGTGCCATGTAGTGCTCTGCACCGTTCATTATTGCCCCATAGCTGTACCATATAGTGATCTTCACCGTTCATACTGCCCCAGAGCTGTACCATATAGTGCTCTGCACCGTTCATATTTCCCCATAGATGTGCCATATAGTGCTCTGCACCGTTCATTATTGCCCCATAGCTGTACCATACAGTGCTCTTCACCGTTCATACTGCCCCATAGCTGTACCATATAGTGCTCTGCACCGTTCATATTTCCCCATAGATGTGCCATATAGTGCTCTGCACCGTTCATTATTGCCCCATAGCTGTACCATATAGTGCTCTGCACCGTTCATGCTGCCCCATAGCTGTACCATATAGTGCTCTGCATCGTTCATATTTCCCCATAGCCGTGCCATATAGTGCTCTGCACCGTTCATTATTTCCCCATAGCTGTGCCATATAGTGCTCTGCACCGTTCATTATTGCCCCATAGCTGTGCTATATAGTGCTCTGCACCGTTCATTATTTCCCCATAGCTGTGCCATATAGTGCTCTGCACCGTTCATTATTTCCCCATAGCTGTGCCATATAGTGCTCTGCACCGTTCATTATTGCCCCATAGCTGTGCTATATAGTGCTCTGCACCGTTCATTATTTCCCCATAGCTGTGCCATATAGTGCTCTGCATCGTTCATATTTCCCCATAGCTGTGCCATATAGTGCTCTGCACCGTTCATTATTGCCCCATAGCTGTACCATATAGTGCTCTTCACCGTTCATACTGCCCCATAGCTGTACCATATAGTGCTCTGCACCGTTCATATTTCCCCATAGATGTGCCATATAGTGCTCTGCACCGTTCATTATTTCCCCATAGATGTGCCATATAGTGCTCTGCACCGTTCATTATTGCCCCATAGCTGTACCATATAGTGCTCTTCACCGTTCATACTGCCCCATAGCTGTACCATATAGTGCTCTGCACCGTTCATATTTCCCCATAGATGTGCCATATAGTGCTCTGCACCGTTCATTATTGCCCCATAGCTGTGCCATATAGTGCTCTGCACCGTTCATATTTCCCCATAGATGCTCCACATACTGTAAATCTGTGCCGCTGCTGCCGCTGCAATAAAAGAAAAGCCATACTCACCTCTCTTGCTTGCAGCTCCCAGCGTCCGGTCCTGGCGTCTCTCCGCACTGACTGATCAGGCAGAGGGCGCCGCGCACACTATATGCGTCATCGCGCCCTCTGACCTGCACAGTCAGAGCGGATAGACGCCGGGAAGATGGAGCGGGGCCCGGCGGCTGGAACAGGGACAGGTAAATATGCGATACTTACCTGCTCCCGGCGTCCGGCTCCTTCTCCCGGACAGCTGTCTTCGGTGCCGCAGCTTCTTCCTCTATCAGCGGTCACAGGCACCGCTGATTAGAGAAATGAATAGGCAGCTCCACCCCTATGGGAAGTGGAGCCGCCTATTCATTTCTCTAATGAGCGGTCCCACGTGACCGCTGAAGAGGGAAGAGCTGCAGCACCGAAGACCGTGGGACAGGCGGGGAGCGCCAGGATCGCTGGAAGCAGGTAAGTATGCCTCAGCGCCCTCACCCCCTCACCCGCCGACCCTGCCACCCACCTTGACTCGAGTATAAGCTGAGAGGGGCACTTTCAGCCCAAAAATTTGGGCTGAAAATCTCGGCTTATACTCGAGTATATACGGTAATCTGATCAGTAAACGGCGTAATGAGAAAAAAAAAATTCAGAATTAAGTTTCTTTGGTCGCCGCAGCATTGCAATAACAGGCAATCAAAAGATCATATCTGCATTAATATGGGATCAATAAAAACGTCAGCTCGGTGTGCAAAAAATAAACCCTCACCCGGCCCAAGATCCTAAAAGTTGGAGACGTTACTGGTCTAGGAAAATGGTGCCATTGGTTTTTTCTTTTTTTTTACAAACTTTAGATTTTTTTCACCACTTACTGTGAATAAAAAAGAAACTAGACATATTTGGCGTAAGAGAACTCGTAATGAGCTGGAGAATCATAATGGCAGGTCAGATTTAAAATTTAGTGAACATGGTAAAAAAAAACCCACAGTTGTGGAATTGCACATTTTTTTGCAATTTCACCGCACTTTTAATTTTTGTCCTGTTTTACAGTACACATTATGGTGTCGTTTTGTTGTTGATCAAAAGGAAAATTCGCCCCACACAAAAAAAGCCCTCAGATGACCACATTGACTAAAAGATAAAATTACAGCTCTGGGTAGAAAGGGAGATAAAACAGAAACGCAAAAACAGAAAGCCCCAATGTCTTAAACAGATTAAAAAATGTTTTTTTCTGAATCTTTCCTCACAAAACTATAAATCAATCTACTCCGCCTCCTCTCCTGTATCTTCTTGGTGAAAGGTTCTCTTTAAAGGGAACCTGTCACCCCCAAAGCTAAGCCCACCGGCATCAGGGGCTTATCTACAGCATTCTGTAATGCTGTAGATAAATAGGCCCCCAATGTATCCTGAAAGATGAAAAAAAGAGGTTAGATTATACTCACCTGGGCGGGCGGTCCCATCCGATGGGCGTTGCGGTCCACTCCTGGGCCTCCCATCTTCATAGGATGACGTCCTCTTCTGGTCTTCACGCTGCGGCTCCGGCGCAGGCGTACTTTGTCTGCCCTGGTGAGGGCAGAGCAAAGTATTGCAGTGCGCAGGCGCCGGGAAAGGTCAGAGAGGCCCGGCACCTGCGCACTGCAGTACTTTGCTCTGCCCTCAACAGGACAGACAAAGTATACCGGAGCTGGAGCCGCAGCGTGAAGACCAGAAGAGGACGTCATCTGATGAAGATAGGAGGTGCCGGAGAGCGACGTCCATTGGACCGGACCGGGACCACCCCTGGGTGAGTATAATCTAACCTCTTTTTCTCATCTTTTATGTTACATCGGGGGGTTATCTACAGCATTCCAGAATGCTATAGATAAGCCACTGATGCTGATGGGCTTACCTCACCCTCAATTTTGGGGGTGACAGGTTCCCTTTAAAGAAGACTATTCACCAAAAAATTTTTATGTTGAACTGGACTCGAGATCAGTCAAGTTTCGGCAATGGTGGACAGGTTGGAGTGTGATTGATTGAGTGTGTGGACAGGTGTCTTTTATACAGATAACAAGTTCAAACAGGTGCAGTTAATACAGGTAATGAGTGTAGAGTAGGAGAATTTCTTAAAGAAAAAACAGTTCTCCGAGAGCCAGAATTCCTGCTGGTTGATAGGTGATCAAATACTTATTTCATGCAATAAAATGCAAATCAATGATGTAAAAATCATGAATTAAATCCAGAAAATCACATTATAAGAATCTGTCTCTCACAGGTGAAGTGTACCTATGATAAAAATTACAGACCTCTCCATTCTTTGTAGGTGAGAAAACGTGCAAAATAGTCATTGCATCAAATACTTATATTCCCCACTGTAAGTGAGATAAATATATAAAATAAACATCATATAAATGTTATAACCTCTAATTGGTGCAGCGATGTATAAAAAAGATGGACCAAACCACTAGAGTTACCTCTGTGTCTAGGGTTTATTCACTGACATTTTCCTTTAAGAGACTTTTTTTATGAGGACATTTTTCCATTAAATTTATGTCATAAAAGCCCTGAGTACTTACTGTCAGAGTTGACGATCGCGTTGTGATGTGACTTGAATTTGATGATTACATCACCAATCACAATGGGAGAGAATGTGATGTTTTTGAGGTTGTCCCTTTTTTCAGCCAGGGGTCCTCGAGGAGCTCCATGATCTCCAATATTTAGTTTATTCTCATGTTTTCCTGTAACAGAAACCACAGAAATCAGTATTTTGATAACAAACACTTCTCTATGTTGTTTCCCATAGATTATTAACTCTACGTCTAGGGATCTTTTACCGACAAGATTCTTTAAGAGATGATTTTTACAAGGTTGTTTTTCTTTTCATTGTGTTTCTAATATATTTTCAGAAGGGGAGAAAAAACAGAAACGCAAAAAGAGAAAACCTCAATGTCGTGACGGGATTAAAAAATTGGTTTTACTGAATCTTTCCTCACAAAACTATATTTCAATGTACTCCTCTTCCTCTGCTCTATAATATGGAACCTGCATTTTACACTGTATTTTCTCGATGACAGGTTCTCTTTAACCCCTTACTGACATCGGACGGGATAGTACGTCCGATGTCAGCTCCCCTGCTTTGATGCAGAGCTCCGCGGTGAGCCCGCATCAAAGCCGGGACATGTCAGCTGTTTTGAACAGCTGACATGTGCCCGCAATAGCGGCGGGTGAAATCGCGATTCACCCGCCGCTATTAACTAGTTAAATGCCGCTGTCAAACGCAGACAGCGGTATTTAACTACCGCATCTGGCCGGGCGGCTGGAAATGACGTCATCGCCGACCCCCGTCACATGATCGGGGGTCGGCGATGCGTCAAGATGGTAACCATAGAGGTCCTAGAGACCTCTATGGTTACTGATCACCGGTGGCTGTGAGCGCCACCCTGTCGTCGGCGCTCACAGCACACCTCCATTTCTGCTACATAGCAGCGAACAGCAGATCGCTGAGATGTAGCAGAGCCGATCGCGTTGTGCCTGCTTCTAGCCTCCCATGGAGGCTATTGAAGCATGGCAAAAGTAAAAAAAAAAAGTAAAAAAAAAATGTGAAAAAAATAAAAAAAAATATAAAAGTTTAAATCACCCCCCTTTCGCCCCAATCAAAATAAATCAATAAAAAAAAAAGTCAAATCTACACATATTTGGTATCGCCACGTTCAGAATCGCCCGATCTATCAATAAAAAAAAGCATTAACCTGAACGCTAAACGGCGTAATGAGAAAAAAAAACGCCAGAATTACGTTTTTTTGGTCGCCGCGACATTGCATTAAAATGCAATAACGGGCGATCATTAGTCATTATTTGTTCACTGTTTTCTTGTCCAGCTGGTTTTCATGATTTTGTCTTGCTAGCTGGAAGCTCTGGGATGCAGAGTGGTCCCTTCGCACCGTGAGTCGGTGCGGAGGTCTTTTTTGCACACTCTGCGTGGTCTTTTGTAGGTTTTTGTGCTGGTCGCAAAGTTACCTTTCCTATCCTCTGTCTATTTAGTAAGTCTGGCCTCCCTTTGCTGAAACCTGTTTCATCTCTGCGTTTGTGACTTTCATCTTTACTCACAGTCAATATATGTGGGGGGCTTCCTTTACCTTTGGGGAGTTTCTCTGAGGCAAGGTAGGCTTTCTTTTCTATCTCTAGGGCTAGATAGTTCTTAGGCTGTGACGAGGCGCCTAGGTCTGGTCAGGAGTGCTCCACGGCTATTTTTAGTGTGTGTGATAGGATTAGGGCTTGCGGTCAGCAGAGCTCCCACATCCCAGAGCTCGTCCTGTATGAGGTTTAACTATCAGGTCATTCCGGGTGCTCCTAACCACCAGGTCATAACAGGTCTCGGCGTCAGCGCTGCCCCCCAGTGCGCATTAATGGAGGAGAGGTGAAGCTTCCTCTCCCATCATTCCCCTCTGCCTCTGACACACAGCAGGTGCGCGATGATGTCACCTCATAGTGTACTTGCTGTGTTCCAGGCCAACTGCAACGTAGCTACTGACATCTGAGCAGGGCCACCGCCGAAATCAGCATGGGAGTGAGGAGAGAGGTGAGTATTATGGTCTTTTTTTATATACAGTGGGGCAAAAAAGTATTTAGTCAGTCAGCAATAGTGCAAGTTCCACCACTTAAAAAGATGAGAGGCGTCTGTAATTTACATCATAGGTAGACCTCAACTATGGGAGACAAACTGAGAAAAAAAAAATCCAGAAAATCACATTGTCTGTTTTTTTAACATTTTATTTGCCTATTATGGTGGAAAATAAGTATTTGGTCAGAAACAAAATTTCATCTCAACACTTTGTAATATATCCTTTGTTGGCAATGACAGAGGTCAAACGTTTTCTGTAAGTCTTCACAAGGTTGCCACACACTGTTGTTGGTATGTTGGCCCATTCCTCCATGCAGATCTCCTCTAGAGCAGTGATGTTTTTGGCTTTTGGTTTGGCAACACGGACTTTCAACTCCCTCCAAAGGTTTTCTATAGGGTTGAGATCTGGAGACTGGCTAGGCCACTCCAGGACCTTGAAATGCTTCTTACGAAGCCACTCCTTCGTTGCCCTGGCGGTGTGCTTTGGATCATTGTCATGTTGAAAGACCCAGCCACGTTTCATCTTCAATGCCCTTGCTGATGGAAGGAGGTTTGCACTCAAAATCTCACGATACATGGCCCCATTCATTCTTTCATGTACCCGGATCAGTCGTCCTGGCCCTTTTGCAGAGAAACAGCCCCAAAGCATGAAGTTTCCACCACCATGCTTTACAGTAGGTATGGTGTTTGATGGATGCAACTCAGTATTCTTTTTCCTCCAAACATGACAAGTTGTGTTTCTACCAAACAGTTCCAGTTTGGTTTCATCAGACCATAGGACATTATCCCAAAACTCCTATGGATCATCCAAATGCTCTCTAGCAAACTTCAGACGGGCCCGGACATGTACTGGCTTAAGCAGTGGGACACGTCTGGCACTGCAGGATCTGAGTCCATGGTGGCGTAGTGTGTTACTTATGGTAGGCCTTGTTACATTGGTCCCAGCTCTCTGCAGTTCATTGACTAGGTTCCCCCGCGTGGTTCTGGGATTTTTGCTCACCGTTCTTGTGATCATTCTGACCCCACGGGGTGGGATTTTGCGTGGAGCCCCAGATCGAGGGAGATTATCAGTGGTCTTGTATGTCTTCCATTTTCTAATTATTGCTCCCACTGTTGATTTCTTCACACCAAGCTGGTTGGCTATTGCAGATTCAGTCTTCCCAGCTTGGTGCAGGGCTACAATTTTGTTTTTGGTGTCCTTTGACAGCTCTTTGGTCTTCACCATAGTGGAGTTTGGAGTCAGACTGTTTGAGGGTGTGCACAGGTGTCTTTTTATACTGATAACAAGTTTAAACAGGTGCCATTACTACAGGTAATGAGTGGAGGAAAGAGGAGACTCTTAAAGAAGAAGTTACAGGTCTGTGAGAGCCAGAAATCTTGATTGTTTGTTTCTGACCAAATACTTATTTTCCACCATAATATGCAAATAAAATGATAAAAAAACAGACAATGTGATTTTCTGGATTTTTTTTTCTCAGTTTGTCTCCCATAGTTGAGGTCTACCTATGATGTAAATTACAGACGCCTCTCATCTTTTTAAGTGGTGGAACTTGCACTATTGCTGACTGACTAAATACTTCTTTGCCCCACTGTATATCAGTGAGTCCTGGGGCAGCATTACACCCTATGGGGGGAGCTGCACTATACCCTATGAGGGAGGCAGCATTATACCCTATGGGGGAGCTGCATTATATCCTATGAGGGGGCAGCATTATTCCCTATGAAGGAGCTGAATTATACCCTATGGGGGACCTGCATTATACACTATAAGGGGAGCTGCATTATCCCCCATGAGGGGGGCAGCATTATATCATATGAGTTGGGGCAGCATGATACCCTATGAGGGGGAGGGCAGCATGATACCCTATGAGGGAGCAGTATGATACCCCATGAGGGGGACAGCATGATACCCTATTAGGGGTGTAGCATGATATCCCCTCATGATACCCTATGAGAGGGGCAGCATGATACCCTATGAGGGGAACAGCATGATACCCTATGAGGGGGCAACATGATACCCTATGAGGGGGGCAGCATAATGCCCTATGAGGGTGCTACATTATATTCTGTGGGGGCCTGCATTATACTATATGAGAGGGGCTGCATTATATTCTATGGAGGGGCTGCATTATACCTTATGACGGGGTGCCTGGGCAGTAACTGAACCTGCGTCCGAGGTGCAGGATCAGTTAAAAGCTATTTCCCTGTGAGCCTGCACGTCAATAGCTAAAGCCGCCAGCCAATTGGAGGCTGGCAGCTTTCGTCACAGCGCTTGTCGCCGGCGTATGATGTCATTGTCATTCACCAGCGAGTGTGCGCTTGAAATGCCTGGAGAAAGCATCACAGCAGGAACACGGCCAGGAAAGGAGAAAGAGGTTTGTTATTATTTTTATTGAAAGCGACAAGCAACCATATGTTTCACTGGCAGAGGCAGAATGGAGACACGGGGCAGGATGGCAGACACGGGTCAGGATGGGAGATATGGGGGCAGGATGGGAGACACAAGGGAAGGATGGGAGATACGGGTCAGGATGGGAGACACAAGGGAAGGATGGGAGACACGGGGACAGGATGGGAGACAAGGGGCAGAATGGAGACACGGGGCAGGATGGAGACACGGGGAAGGATGGGTGACATGGTGCAGGATGGAGACACAAGGTGCAGGATGGAGACAAGATGGGGCAGGAATATGGGGCAGGATGAAGACAGATGGTGCAGGATCATGGGGCAGGATGGAGACAGATGGGGCAGTATGGAGACAGTTGGGGCAGGATCATGGGGCAGGATGGAGACACATGGTGCAGGAACATAGGGCAGGATGTAGACAGATGGTGTAGGATCATGGGGCAAGATGGATACAATGGAGACAGATGGGGCAGAATCATGGGGCATATGGGGCAGGATCATGGTGCAGATGGGGCAGGAGCATGGGGCAGGATTATGGGACAGATTGAGCAGGATGGGGAGATCATATGGGGCAGGATGGGACATCACATGGGGGCAGAATGCATACTCATGAGTAGGGTTGAGCGAAACGGATCGTTCATTTTCAAAAGTCGCCGACATTTGGCACAGTCGGGTTTCATGAAACCCGACCCGATCCCTGTGTGGGGTCGGCCATGCGGTACACGACTTTCGCGCCAAAGTCGCGTTTCAATGACGCAAAAAGCGCCATTTCTCAGCCAATGAAGGTGGACGCAGAGTGTGGGCAGCGTGATGACATAGGTCCTGGTCACCACCATCTTACAGAAGGGCATTGCAGTGATTGGCTTGCTGTCTGCGGCGTCACAGGGGCTATAAAGGGGCGTTCCCGCCGACCGCCATGTTACTGCTGCTGATCTGAGCCTAGGGAGAGGTTGCTGCCGCTTCGTCAGAAGCAGGGATAGCGTTAGGCAGGGTCCATTAACCCCCAAACCGCTTGTGCTGTAGCGATTTCCACTGTCCAACACCACCTTTTCTTTGCAGGGACAGTGGAAGCTACATTTTTTTCCCTCAGCGCTGTAGCTCATTGGGCTGCCCTAGAAGGCTCCCTGACAGCTGCATTGCTGTGTGTATGCCGCTGTGCAAACCAACTGCTTTTTTCAAACCAACTGCTTTTTTCAAACCACAAATCCTGTTGTTCCGTCCTTTCTGCACAGCTATCTTGTTTGTTTGTCCACACTTTTAATTTAATTTGTGCAGCAGTCCACTCCTTGTTATTGCTGCCTGCCATACCTTGC
The DNA here is from genome assembly GCF_032444005.1 of Ranitomeya imitator. Taxonomy (NCBI): domain Eukaryota; kingdom Metazoa; phylum Chordata; class Amphibia; order Anura; family Dendrobatidae; genus Ranitomeya; species Ranitomeya imitator. The sequence goes on along the minus strand of NC_091286.1, from coordinate 321,220,548 downwards.
TGAGATTACTGCAGGGAGATAGTAATTGTAGGACAGTCCCTGTTTTTTTTTTTTTTTTTTTTTTTAAATTCTCCCTGAAAAAAAATAAATAGTGGGAGATTAATCTTGGCATTTGTGCTTGAGTGCCAGTCGTGTGTGCCATCTCTCTCCAATTGTGGGGCTCTGAAAGCCTAGTGTCTATAATCCTTTTTTTTTTTTTTTAATTCTCCCCAACAAAAAAAAGTAGTGGGAGATTAAGATTGGCATTTCTACTAGAGTGCCAGTCCTGTGTGTGCCATCTCTCTCCAATTTTGGGGCACAGAAAGCCTAGTGTGTAATACTGGCCCTGATTTCTTGGCAATTCTCCCTAACAAAAAAAAGTAGTGGGAGATTAAGATTGGCATTTTTGCTAGAGTGCCAGTCCTGTGTGTGCCATCTCTCTCCAATTTTGGGGCACAGAAAGCCTAGTGTGTAATACTGGCCCTGATTTCTTGGCAATTCTCCCTAACAAAAAAAAGTAGTGGGAGATTAAGATTGGCATTTCTGCTAGAGTGTTAGTCCTGTGTGTGCCATCTCTCTCCAATTTTGGGGCACAGAAAGCCTAGTGTGTAATACTGGCCCTGATTTCTTGGCAATTCTCCCTAACAAAAAAAAGTATTGGGAGATTAAGATTGGCATTTCTGCTAGAGTGCCAGTCCTGTGTGTGCCATCTCTCTCCAATTTTGGGGCACAGAAAGCCTAGTGTGTAATACTGGGCCTGATTTCTTGGCAATTGTCCCTAACAAAAAAAAGTAGTGGGAGATTAAGATTGGCATTTCTGCTAGAGTGCCAGTCCTGTGTGTGCCATCTCTCTCCAATTTTGGGGCACAGAAAGCCTAGTGTGTAATACTGGCCCTGATTTCTTGACAATTCTCCCAGAAACAAAAAAAAAGTGGGAGATTAAGATTGGCATTTGTGCTTGAGTGACAGTCCTGCGTGTGTGGCATCTCTCTCAAATTGTGGGCCACAGAAAGCCTAGTGTCTGCAATACTGTTGTTTTTTTTTTGGGTTTTTAATTCTCCCTTTAAAAAAAAAATGGGAGATTAATATTGGCATTTGTGCTTGAGTGCCAGTCGTGTGTGCCATCTCTCTCAAATTGTGGGCCACAGAAAGCCTAGTGTCTGTTTTTTTATTTTATTTTGGTTTTTAAATTCTCCCTGAAAAAAAAAAAATAGTGGGAGATTAATATTGGCATTTGTGCTTCAGTGCCAGTCATGTGTGCCATCTCTCTCAAATTGTTGGCCACAGAAAGCCTAGTGTCTGTTTTTTTTTATTTTGGTTTTTAAATTCTCCCTGAAAAAAAATAAATAGTGGGAGATTAATATTGGCATTTGTGCTTCTGTGCCAGTCGTGTGTGCCATCTCTCTCAAATTGTGGGCCACAGAAAGCCTAGTGTCTGGTTTTTTTTTTGTTTGTTTTTAAATTCTCCCTGAAAAAAAAAATAGTGGGAGATTAATATTGGCATTTGTGCTTCTGTGCCAGTCGTATGTGCCATCTCTCTCAAATTGTGGGCCACAGAAAGCCTAGAGTCTGTTTTTTTTTTTTTTTTAAATTCTCCCTATAAACTAATAAATAGTGGGAGATTAATATTGGCATTTGTGCTTCTGTGCCAGTCGTGTGTGCCATCTCTCTCAAATTGTTGGCCACAGAAAGCCTAGTGTCTGTTTTTTTTTATTTTGGTTTTTAAATTCTCCCTGAAAAAAAATAAATAGTGGGAGATTAATATTGGCATTTGTGCTTCTGTGCCAGTCGTGTGTGCCATCTCTCTCAAATTGTGGGCCACAGAAAGCCTAGTGTCTGTTTTTTTTTTTTTTGGTTTTTAAATTCTCCGTGAAAAGATATAAATAGTGGGAGATTAATATTGGCATTTGTGCTTCTGTGCCAGTCGTGTGTGCCATCTCTCTCAAATTGTGGGCCACAGAAAGCCTAGTGTCTGTTTTATTTTTTGTTTTTAAATTCTCCCTGAAAAAAAAAAATAGTGGGAGATTAATATTGGCATTTGTGCTTCTGTGCCAGTCGTGTGTGCCATCTCTCTCAAATTTTTGGCCACAGAAAGCCTAGTGTCTGTTTTTTTTATTTTGGTTTTTAAATTCTCCCTGAAAAAAAAAAAAATAGTGGGAGATTAATATTGGCATTTGTGCTTCAGTGCAAGTCGTGTGTGCCATCTCTCTCAAATTGTGGGCCACAGAAAGCCTAGTGTCTTTTTTCTTTTTTTGGGGGGGGGGTTTAAATTCTCCCTGAAAAAAATAAATAGTGGGAGATTAATATTGGCATTTGTGCTTCTGAGCCAGTCGTGTGTGCCATCTCTCTCAAATTGTGGGCCACAGAAAGCCTAGTGTCTGTTTTTTTTTTTTTTTTTCTTAAATTCTCCCTGAAAAAAAATAAATAGTGGGAGATTAATCTTGGCATTTGTGCTTGAGTGCCAGTCGTGTGTGCCATCTCTCTCCAATTGTGGGGCTCTGAAAGCCTAGTGTCTATAATCCTTTTTTTTTTTTTTAATTCTCCCTAACAAAAAAAAGTAGTGGGAGATTAAGATTGGCATTTCTGCTAGAGTGCCAGTCCTGTGTGTGCCATCTCTCTCCAATTTTGGGGCACAGAAAGCCTAGTGTGTAATACTGGCCCTGATTTCTTGACAATTCTCCCAGAAACAAAAAAAAGTGGGAGATTAAGATTGGCATTTGTGCTTGAGTGACAGTCCTGCGTGTGTGGCATCTCTCTCAAATTGTGGGCCACAGAAAGCCTAGTGTCTGCAATACTGTTTTTTTTTTTTTTGGTTTTTAATTCTCCCTTTAAAAAAAAAATGGGAGATTAATATTGGCATTTGTGCTTGAGTGCCAGTCGTGTGTGCCATCTCTCTCAAATTGTGGGCCACAGAAAGCCTAGTGTCTGTTTTTTTATTTTATTTTGGTTTTTAAATTCTCCCTGAAAAAAAATAAATAGTGGGAGATTAATATTGGCATTTGTGCTTCTGTGCCAGTCGTGTGTGCCATCTCTCTCAAATTGTGGGCCACAGAAAGCCTAGTGTCTGTTTTTTTTTTGTTTGTTTTTAAATTCTCCCTGAAAAAAAAAAATAGTGGGAGATTAATATTGGCATTTGTGCTTCTGTGCCAGTCGTGTGTGCCATCTCTCTCAAATTGTGGGCCACAGAAAGCCTAGAGTCTTTTTTTTTTTTTTTTTAAATTCTCCCTATAAACTAATAAATAGTGGGAGATTAATATTGGCATTTGTGCTTCTGTGCCAGTCGTGTGTGCCATCTCTCTCAAATTGTGGGCCACAGAAAGCCTAGTGTCTGTTTTTTTTATTTTGGTTTTTAAATTCTCCCTGAAAAAAAAAAATAGTGGGAGATTAATATTGGCATTTGTGCTTCTGTGCAAGTCGTGTGTGCCATCTCTCTCAAATTGTGGGCCACAGAAAGCCTAGTGTCTTTTTTCTTTTTAGTGGGGGGGGGGGGGGTTTAAATTCTCCCTGAAAAAAATAAATAGTGGGAGATTAATATTGGCATTTGTGCTTCTGTGCCAGTCGTGTGTGCCATCTCTCTCAAATTGTGGGCCACAGAAAGCCTAGTGTCTATAATCCTTTTTTTTTTTTTTAATTCTCCCTAACAAAAAAAAGTAGTGGGAGATTAAGATTGGCATTTCTGCTAGAGTGCCAGTCCTGTGTGTGCCATCTCTCTCCAATTTTGGGGCACAGAAAGCCTAGTGTGTAATACTGGCCCTGATTTCTTGGCAATTCTCCCTAACAAAAAAAAGTAGTGGGAGATTAAGATTGGCATTTCTGCTAGAGTGCCAGTCCTGTGTGTGCCATCTCTCTCCAATTTTGGGGCACAGAAAGCCTAGTGTGTAATACTGGCCCTGATTTCTTGGCAATTCTCCCTAACAAAAAAAAGTAGTGGGAGATTAAGATTGGCATTTCTGCTAGAGTGTTAGTCCTGTGTGTGCCATCTCTCTCCAATTTTGGGGCACAGAAAGCCTAGTGTGTAATACTGGCCCTGATTTCTTGGCAATTCTCCCTAACAAAAAAAAGTATTGGGAGATTAAGATTGGCATTTCTGCTAGAGTGCCAGTCCTGTGTGTGCCATCTCTCTCCAATTTTGGGGCACAGAAAGCCTAGTGTGTAATACTGGGCCTGATTTCTTGGCAATTGTCCCTAACAAAAAAAAGTAGTGGGAGATTAAGATTGGCATTTCTGCTAGAGTGCCAGTCCTGTGTGTGCCATCTCTCTCCAATTTTGGGGCACAGAAAGCCTAGTGTGTAATACTGGCCCTGATTTCTTGACAATTCTCCCAGAAACAAAAAAAAAGTGGGAGATTAAGATTGACATTTGTGCTTGAGTGACAGTCCTGCGTGTGTGGCATCTCTCTCAAATTGTGGGCCACAGAAAGCCTAGTGTCTGCAATACTGTTGTTTTTTTTTTTTGGTTTTTAATTCTCCCTTTAAAAAAAAAATGGGAGATTAATATTGGCATTTGTGCTTGAGTGCCAGTCGTGTGTGCCATCTCTCTCAAATTGTGGGCCACAGAAAGCCTAGTGTCTGTTTTTTTATTTTATTTTGGTTTTTAAATTCTCCCTGAAAAAAAATAAATAGTGGGAGATTAATATTGGCATTTGTGCTTCTGTGCCAGTCGTGTGTGCCATCTCTCTCAAATTGTGGGCCACAGAAAGCCTAGTGTTTGTTTTTTTTTTGTTTGTTTTTAAATTCTCCCTGAAAAAAAAAATAGTGGGAGATTAATATTGGCATTTGTGCTTCTGTGCCAGTCGTGTGTGCCATCTCTCTCAAATTGTTGGCCACAGAAAGCCTAGTGTCTGTTTTTTTTATTTTGGTTTTTAAATTCTCCCTGAAAAAAAAAAAAATAGTGGGAGATTAATATTGGCATTTGTGCTTCAGTGCAAGTCGTGTGTGCCATCTCTCTCAAATTGTGGGCCACAGAAAGCCTAGTGTCTTTTTTCTTTTTTTGGGGGGGGGGTTTAAATTCTCCCTGAAAAAAATAAATAGTGGGAGATTAATATTGGCATTTGTGCTTCTGTGCCAGTCGTGTGTGCCATCTCTCTCAAATTGTGGGCCACAGAAAGCCTAGTGTCTGTTTTTTTTTTTTTTTTTTTTTAAATTCTCCCTGAAAAAAAATAAATAGTGGGAGATTAATCTTGGCATTTGTGCTTGAGTGCCAGTCGTGTGTGCCATCTCTCTCCAATTGTGGGGCTCTGAAAGCCTAGTGTCTATAATCCTTTTTTTTTTTTTTAATTCTCCCTAACAAAAAAAAGTAGTGGGAGATTAAGATTGGCATTTCTGCTAGAGTGCCAGTCCTGTGTGTGCCATCTCTCTCCAATTTTGGGGCACAGAAAGCCTAGTGTGTAATACTGGCCCTGATTTCTTGGCAATTCTCCCTAACAAAAAAAAGTAGTGGGAGATTAAGATTGGCATTTCTGCTAGAGTGCCAGTCCTGTGTGTGCCATCTCTCTCCAATTTTGGGGCACAGAAAGCCTAGTGTGTAATACTGGCCCTGATTTCTTGGCAATTCTCCCTAACAAAAAAAAGTAGTGGGAGATTAAGATTGGCATTTCTGCTAGAGTGTTAGTCCTGTGTGTGCCATCTCTCTCCAATTTTGGGGCACAGAAAGCCTAGTGTGTAATACTGGCCCTGATTTCTTGGCAATTCTCCCTAATAAAAAAAGTATTGGGAGATTAAGATTGGCAATTCTGCTAGAGTGCCAGTCCTGTGTGTGCCATCTCTCTCCAATTTTGAGGCACAGAAAGCCTAGTGTGTAATACTGGGCCTGATTTCTTGGCAATTGTCCCTAACAAAAAAAAGTAGTGGGAGATTAAGATTGGCATTTCTGCTAGAGTGCCAGTCCTGTGTGTGCCATCTCTCTCCAATTTTGGGGCACAGAAAGCCTAGTGTGTAATACTGGCCCTGATTTCTTGACAATTCTCCCAGAAACAAAAAAAAGTGGGAGATTAAGATTGGCATTTGTGCTTGAGTGACAGTCCTGCGTGTGTGGCATCTCTCTCAAATTGTGGGCCACAGAAAGCCTAGTGTCTGCAATACTGTTTTTTTTTTTTTTGGTTTTTAATTCTCCCTTTAAAAAAAAAATGGGAGATTAATATTGGCATTTGTGCTTGAGTGCCAGTCGTGTGTGCCATCTCTCTCAAATTGTGGGCCACAGAAAGCCTAGTGTCTGTTTTTTTATTTTATTTTGGTTTTTAAATTCTTCCTGAAAAAAAATAAATAGTGGGAGATTAATATTGGCATTTGTGCTTCTGTGCCAGTCGTGTGTGCCATCTCTCTCAAATTGTGGGCCACAGAAAGCCTAGTGTCTGTTTTTTTTTTGTTTGTTTTTAAATTCTCCCTGAAAAAAAAAAATAGTGGGAGATTAATATTGGCATTTGTGCTTCTGTGCCAGTCGTGTGTGCCATCTCTCTCAAATTGTGGGCCACAGAAAGCCTAGAGTCTTTTTTTTTTTTTTTTTAAATTCTCCCTATAAACTAATAAATAGTGGGAGATTAATATTGGCATTTGTGCTTCTGTGCCAGTCGTGTGTGCCATCTCTCTCAAATTGTGGGCCACAGAAAGCCTAGTGTCTGTTTTTTTTATTTTGGTTTTTAAATTCTCCCTGAAAAAAAAAAATAGTGGGAGATTAATATTGGCATTTGTGCTTCTGTGCAAGTCGTGTGTGCCATCTCTCTCAAATTGTGGGCCACAGAAAGCCTAGTGTCTTTTTTCTTTTTAGTGGGGGGGGGGGTTTAAATTCTCCCTGAAAAAAATAAATAGTGGGAGATTAATATTGGCATTTGTGCTTCTGTGCCAGTCGTGTGTGCCATCTCTCTCAAATTGTGGGCCACAGAAAGCCTAGTGTCTATAATCCTTTTTTTTTTTTTTAATTCTCCCTAACAAAAAAAAGTAGTGGGAGATTAAGATTGGCATTTCTGCTAGAGTGCCAGTCCTGTGTGTGCCATCTCTCTCCAATTTTGGGGCACAGAAAGCCTAGTGTGTAATACTGGCCCTGATTTCTTGGCAATTCTCCCTAACAAAAAAAAGTAGTGGGAGATTAAGATTGGCATTTCTGCTAGAGTGTTAGTCCTGTGTGTGCCATCTCTCTCCAATTTTGGGGCACAGAAAGCCTAGTGTGTAATACTGGCCCTGATTTCTTGGCAATTCTCCCTAACAAAAAAAAGTATTGGGAGATTAAGATTGGCATTTCTGCTAGAGTGCCAGTCCTGTGTGTGCCATCTCTCTCCAATTTTGGGGCACAGAAAGCCTAGTGTGTAATACTGGGCCTGATTTCTTGGCAATTGTCCCTAACAAAAAAAAGTAGTGGGAGATTAAGATTGGCATTTCTGCTAGAGTGCCAGTCCTGTGTGTGCCATCTCTCTCCAATTTTGGGGCACAGAAAGCCTAGTGTGTAATACTGGCCCTGATTTCTTGACAATTCTCCCAGAAACAAAAAAAAAGTGGGAGATTAAGATTGACATTTGTGCTTGAGTGACAGTCCTGCGTGTGTGGCATCTCTCTCAAATTGTGGGCCACAGAAAGCCTAGTGTCTGCAATACTGTTGTTTTTTTTTTTTGGTTTTTAATTCTCCCTTTAAAAAAAAAAATGGGAGATTAATATTGGCATTTGTGCTTGAGTGCCAGTCGTGTGTGCCATCTCTCTCAAATTGTGGGCCACAGAAAGCCTAGTGTCTGTTTTTTTATTTTATTTTGGTTTTTAAATTCTCCCTGAAAAAAAAAAAATAGTGGGAGATTAATATTGGCATTTGTGCTTCTGTGCCAGTCGTGTGTGCCATCTCTCTCAAATTGTGGGCCACAGAAAGCCTAGTGTTTGTTTTTTTTTTGTTTGTTTTTAAATTCTCCCTGAAAAAAAAAATAGTGGGAGATTAATATTGGCATTTGTGCTTCTGTGCCAGTCGTGTGTGCCATCTCTCTCAAATTGTTGGCCACAGAAAGCCTAGAGTCTGTTTTTTTTTTTTTTTAAATTCTCCCTATAAACTAATAAATAGTGGGAGATTAATATTGGCATTTGTGCTTCTGTGCCAGTCGTGTGTGCCATCTCTCTCAAATTGTTGGCCACAGAAAGCCTAGTGTCTGTTTTTTTTTATTTTGGTTTTTAAATTCTCCCTGAAAAAAAATAAATAGTGGGAGATTAATATTGGCATTTGTGCTTCTGTGCCAGTCGTGTGTGCCATCTCTCTCAAATTGTGGGCCACAGAAAGCCTAGTGTCTGTTTTTTTTTTTTTGGTTTTTAAATTCTCCGTGAAAAGATATAAATAGTGGGAGATTAATATTGGCATTTGTGCTTCTGTGCCAGTCGTGTGTGCCATCTCTCTCAAATTGTGGGCCACAGAAAGCCTAGTGTCTGTTTTTTTTTTTGGTTTTTAAATTCTCCCTGAAAAAAAAAATAGTGGGAGATTAATATTGGCATTTGTGCTTCTGTGCCAGTCGTGTGTGCCATCTCTCTCAAATTGTGGGCCACAGAAAGCCTACTGTCTGTTTTTTTTTTAATTTTGGTTTTTAAATTCTCCCTGAAGACAAAAAAATTGTGGGAGATTAATATTGGCATTTGTGCTTCAGTGCCAGTCGTGTCGTGTGCCATCTCTCTCAAATTGTTGGCCACAGAAAGCCTAGTGTCTGTTTTTTTTATTTTGGTTTTTAAATTCTCCCTGAAAAAAAAAAAATAGTGGGAGATTAATATTGGCATTTGTGCTTCAGTGCAAGTCGTGTGTGCCATCTCTCTCAAATTGTGGGCCACAGAAAGCCTAGTGTCTTTTTTCTTTTTAGGGAGGGGGGTTTTAAATTCTCCCTGAAAAAAATAAATAGTGGGAGATTAATATTGGCATTTGTGCTTCTGTGCCAGTCGTGTGTGCCATCTCTCTCAAATTGTGGGCCACAGAAAGCCTAGTGTCTGTTTTTTTTTGTTTGTTTTTAAATTCTCCCTGAAAAAAAAAAATAGTGGGAGATTAATATTGGCATTTGTGCTTCTGTGCCAGTCGTGTGTGCCATCTCTCTCAAATTGTGGGCCACAGAAAGCCTAGAGACCAAGTTTTGGCTTTCCTTGCTGACTCAGCCTTTAGCTCTTTTGCCTCCTCTTCTGAAACTGGTAAATGTAAAAGCAGCGCGTCGTTAGTGGATGTTCACGCTCAGGGACAAGTCGCTCCATTGTCCTGTTCAGCAAAAACAACAACAGAGAAGGATGCGTCAGACAACACAACGGGTTACTCCATGGAGCTCTTTACACATACCGTTCCTGGGTTAGAAAGTGAAACAGTTAACAGGCCATGCCCATTACAAGTTGAATCGGACATGGAGTGCACAGATGCACAGCCACAGCCAGATTACTATGCTGTTCCTTTGACTCAGACCACCACATTACCCTTGCAGTGTACTGATCCAGAATCAGACCCTGATGAGACTATGGTGCCCCATCACAAACGCTATACCACCGGCTTACACGGTAACACAGATGAAGTTGCACATGAGATAGAAGAGGAGGTCATAGATGACCCAGTTGTTGACCCCGATTGGCAGCCATTGGGGGAACAGGTTGCAGGCGGCAGTAGTTCTGAAGCCGAGGAGGAGGAGCCGCAGCAGGCATCAACATCGCAACAGGTTCCATCTGCCGGGCCCGTATCTGGCCCAAAACGCGTGGCAAAGCCAAAACCAGTTGGAGGACAGCGTGGCCATCCGGTTAAAGAAGCTCAGTCTGCAATGCCTGAAAAGGTATCCGATGCTAGAAAGAGTGCAGTCTGGCATTTTTTTAAACAACATCCAATTGATCAGCGCAAAGTCATCTGTCAAAAATGTTCAACTACCTTAATCAGAGGTCAGAATCTGAAAAGTCTAAATACAAGTTGCATGTATAGACATTTAACCACCATGCATTTGCAAGCCTGGACTAACTACCAAACCTCCCTTAAGGTTGTAGCACCCTCGGCCAATGAAGCTAGTCAGCAACGCTACATCCCTTCGTCACTGTAAGGCCACCATTTTCCGCACCACCTGCAGTATCTGTGCAGATTTCGTTGCCAGGCCAAAGCAGTCAGGGTCAGGGAATCACCAGTTTCGTAGTAGGAAACACTGCATCTAGGGCACCGGCAAGAATACCGTCTCCAACCGTCTCTCAGTCTGCCATGTCCACCGGCACCCCCACTAGTTCCACGATCTCCAGCTCTCCAGTCCAGCTCACCCTACATGAGACTCTCGTTAGAAAAAGGAAGTACTCATCCTCACATCCGCGTACACAGGGTTTTAACGCCCACATAGCTAGACTAATCTCGTTAGAGATGATGCCCTACCGGTTAGTTGAAAGCGACACTTTCAAAGCCCTGATGGACTACGCTGAACCACACTATGAGCTACCCAGTCGACACTTCTTTTCGAGAAAAGCCATCCCAGCCCTCCACCAGCATTTTAAAGAGCGCATCATCCATGCATTCAGGCAATCTGTGAGTACAAAGGTGCACCTGACATCAGATGCATGGACCAGTAGGCATGGCCAGGGACGTTACGTGTCCATCACGGCACACTGGGTGAATGTGGTGGATGCAGGGTCCACAGGGGGCAGCAATATTGGGACAGTTCTGCCTAGCCCATGGTCTAGGAAACAGTTGGCTGTAGCCGTTCGCACCCCCTCCTCCTCGTCCTCCTGCAGAAGCGAGAGCTCGTCCACAGACCGCAGTTGCACAACCACTCCATCCGCAGCTGCCACTGTTGCACACCAGGTGTCCCATTATGGGGCAGCTACTGGAAAGCGTCAGCAGGCTGTATTGGCTATGAAGTGTTTGGGCAACAACAGACACACCGCGGAAGTTCGGTCCGAGATCTTGCAGAAAGAAACGCAGTCATGGCTGGGCACTGTAGATCTTGAGGCAGGCAAGGTAGTGAGTGATAACGGAAGGAATTTCATGGCTGCCATCTCCCTTTCCCAACTGAAACACATTCCTTGCCTGGCTCACACCTTAAACCTGGTGGTGCAGTGCTTCCTGAAAGTTATCCGGGGTTATCCGACCTGCTCCTCAAAGTGCGCGGACTTTGCTCGCATATCCGCCGTTCGCCCGTACACTCCAGCCGTATGCAGACCTATCAGCGGTCTTTGAACCTTCCCCAGCATCGCCTAATCATCGACGTTGCAACAAGGTGGAACTCAACACTGCACATGCTTCAGAGACTGTGCGAACAGAGGCGGGCTGTTATGTATTTGTGGGAGGATACACATACACAGGCAGGCAGTAGGATGGCAGACATGGAGTTGTCAGGTGTGCAGTGGTCGAAGGTACTAGACATGTGTCAAGTCCTTCAGTGTTTTGAGGAATGCACACGGCTGGTAAGTGCAGACAACACCATAATAAGCATGAGCATCCCCCTAATGCGTCTGCTGATGCAAACTTTGACGCACATAAAGGAGCAGGCGTCTGCAGCAGAGGAAGAGGAAAGCCTTGATGACAGTCAGCCTTTGTCTGGTCAGGGCAGTGTACAGGACGAGGTAGCGGGCGAACAGGATGAGGAGGACGAGGAGGATGATGGGGATGAGTATTTTTTTAATGAGGAAGCTTCTCCGGGGCCACTGGAAATTGGTGGCGTGGCAAGGCTGGGTTCTGTTTTTTTGAGGGACACAAGTGACGTAGATTTGTCTTAAACTGCCCCTCAACCCAGCACAACCACAGATTTGACAACTGGAACTTTGGCCCCCATGGCGGATTATGCCTTACATATCCTCAAAAGGGACACACGCATTACTAAAATGATGACCGATGACGATTACTGGTTGGCCTGCCTCCTTTATCCTCGCTATAAAGGCAAATTGCAAAATATTATGCCACATGAGAACCTGGAACAAATATTAGCAACCAAACAATCAACTCTTGTTGACCGTTTGATTCAGGCATTCCCAGCACACAGCGCCCGTGATCGTTCTCACACGAGCTGCAGGCGGCAGCAGACCAGAGGTGTTAGAGGTGCACAAATCAGAAGTGGCGTTGGACAGAGGGGTTTTCTGACCACGTTGTGGAGTGATTTTGCTATGACCACAGACAGGACAGGTACTGCAGCATCAATTCAAAGTGACAGAAGACAACATTTGTCCAGTATGGTTACTAACTATTTTTCATCCCTTATCGATGTTCTCCCTCAACCGTCATTCCCATTTGATTACTGGGCATCCAAATTAGACACCTGGCCAGAATTGGCAGAATATGCATTGCAGGAGCTTGCTTGCCCAGCAGCTAGTGTGCTATCAGAAAGAGTAGTCAGTGCTGCTGGTTCAATATTAACCGAAAAAAGGACTCGTCTGGCTACCCAAAATGTTGATGATCTAAGCTTCATTAAAATGAACCACTACTGGATTTCAAATTATTTTGCCCCACCTTTCCCGGCTGACACCTAGCTTTCCAATGAAAAGGTCTTGCTTGTGGACTGCTCTGTCTGAGTTTTCCAATCTCGCAATTTGCAGCAGCTGTTTGTCCAGCATACGACATGTTTACACCTCCCTAAATGGCCAAACTCCCCCCACGGGGCCGTGGTCTCGCCACTTGGTGCAAGCACCCGTGAGAGTGCCGTTTGTCTGAAGAGGTGGGTGTGCACGCTTTTGGTCGATGGCACTGCCACTGGGTCCCTCATACTACAATAAAGTGTCTCTGGCGGTGGTGGCGCGCAACCAACGTCAGACACACTGTTGTAACATGAGGGGCCCTGGGTCTGTACCGCCAGCCACAAGACAATTCCCCCCCCAGCTCAAACAGTGCTCTACAATTTGCAAAATTATCTCTCACAGCTCCACCAATGTTTCGTCTATGCGCTGACATCCTTCAATGCCTGGCACTGACAATACCAATGTGTTGACATGTATGATGCTACTTAAAATAGTCTGGGGCAGTGTCCTATATTTACACCAGTAAATACTTTGCGCCAAATTACTAGGTCAGAAACACAGCAGAGGAGCCCACCCCTGTACCTAAGTATGCCACCCATTTGTTTTTTGGTTTTGTTGTATTGCGAGACATTAACATCTATTTATTTTTTGGGAGTACTAACTGTCAGACACTCATTACAATCGGCCTCCGCTGACAACACCAATGCTGCCTGTGTACCCCTGCAAGATAATTCCAAGTGCATAGAGCCTACTTTTGTTATGTTAGGCCTACTAAGCCTGTCTGCGGTCCCTCCTTCCAATAGTCCTCCACTGACCACACCACTGCTGCCTGTGTACCCCTGGAACCTATTTTAAAGTGCCTACTGCCAACTTTTGTTATGTTAGGCCTACTAAGCCTGTCTGCGGTCCCTCCTTCCCATAGTCCTCCACTGACCACACCACTGCTGCCCGTGTACCCCTGGAATCTATTTTAAAGTGCCAACAGCCTACTTTTGTTATGTTAGGCCTACTAAGCCTGTCTGCAGTCCATCCTTCCAATAGTCCTCCACTGACCACACCACTGCTGCCCGTGTACCCCTGGAAGCTATTTTAAAGTGCCTACAGCCTACTTTTGTTATGTTAGGCCTACTAAGCCTGTCTGCGGTCCCTCCTTCCAATAGTCCTCCACTGACCAGACCAATGCTGCCCGTGTACCCCTGGAACCTATTTTAAAGTGCCTACAGCCTACTTTTGTTATGTTAGGCCTACTAAGCCTGTCTGCGGTCCCTCCTTCCAATAGTCCTCCACTGACCACACCAATGCTGCCCGTGTACCCCTGGAACCTATTTTAAAGTACCTACAGCCTACTTTTGTTATGTGAGGCCTACTAAGCCTGTCTGCAGTCCCTCCTTCCAATAGTCCTCCACTGACCACACCACTGCTGCCCGTGTACCCCTGGAAGCTATTTTAAAGTGCCTACAGCCTACTTTTGTTATGTTAGGCCTACTAAGCCTGTCTGCGGTCCCTCCTTCCAATAGTCCTCCACTGACCACACCACTGCTGCCCGTGTACCCCTGGAACTTATTTTAAAGTGCCTACAGCCAACTTTTGTTATGTTAGGTCTACTAAGCCTGTCTGCGGTTCCTCCTTCCAATAGTCCTCCACTGGCCACACCACTGCTGCCCGTGTACCCCTGGAAGCTATTTTAAAGTGCCTACAGCCTACTTTTGTTATGTTAGGCCTACTAAGCCTGTCTGCGGTCCATCCTTCCAATAGTCCTCCACTGACCACACCACTGCTGCCCGTGTACCCCTGGAAGCTATTTTAAAGTGCCTACAGCTTACTTTTGTTATGTTAGGCCTACTAAGCCTGCCTGCGGTCCCTCCTTCCAATAGTCCTCCACTGACCACACCACTGCAGCCCGTGTACCCCTGGAAGCTATTATAAAGTGCCTACAGCCTACTTTTGTTAAGTTAGGCCTACTAAGCCTGTCTGCGGTCCATCCTTCCAATAGTCCTCCACTGACCACACCACTGCTGCCCATGTACCCCTGGAAGCTATTTTAAAGTGCCTACAGCCTACTTTTGTTATGTTAGGCCTACTAAGCCTGTCTGCGGTCCCTCCTTCCAATAGCCCTCCACTGACCAGACCAATGCTGCCCGTGTACCCCTGGAACCTATTTTAAAGTGCCTACAGCCTACTTTTGTTATGTTAGGCCTACTAAGCCTGTCTGCGGTCCGTCCTTCCAATACTCCTCCACTGACGACACCACTGCTGCCCGTGTACCCCTGGAAGCTATTTTAAAGTGCCTACAGCCTACTTTTGATATGTTAGGCCTACTAAGCCTGTCTGCGGTCCCTCCTTCCAATACTCCTCCACTGACCACATCACTGCTGCCCGTGCACCCCTGGAACCTATTTTAAAGTGCCTACAGCCAACTTTTGTTATGTTAGGCCTACTAAGCCTGTCTGCGGTCCCTCCTTCCAATAGTCCTCCACTGACCACACCACTGCTGCTCGTGTACCCCTGGAAGCTATTTTAAAGTGCCTATAGCCTACTTTTGTTATGTTAGGCCTACTAAGCCTGTCTGCGGTCCCTCCTTCCAATAGTCCTCCACTGACCACACCACTGCTGCTCGTGTACCCCTGGAAGCTATTTAAAGTGCCTACAGCCTACTTTTGTTATGTTAGGCCTACTAAGCCTGTCTGCGGTCCATCCTTCCAATAGTCCTCCACTGACCACACCACTGCTGCCCGTGTACCTCTGGAAGCTATTTTAAAGTGCCTACAGCCTACTTTTGTTGTTAGGCCTACTAAGCCTGTCTGCGGTCCCTTCTACCAATAGTCCTCCACTGACCAGACCAATGCTGCCCGTGTACCCCTGGAACCTATTTTAAAGTGCCTACAGCCTACTTTTGTTATGTTAGGCCTACTAAGCCTGTCTGCGGTCCCTCCTTCCAATAGTCCTCCACTGACCACACCACTGCTGCCCGTGTACCCCTGGAAGCAATTTAAAGTGCCTACAGCCTACTTTTGTTATGTTAGGCCTACTAAGCCTGTCCGCGGTCCCTCCTTCCAATAGTCCTCCACTGACCAGGCCAATGCTGCACGTGTACCCCTGCAACCTATTTTAAAGTGCCTACAGCCTACTTTTGTTATGTTAGGCCTACTAAGCCTGTCTGCGGTCCGTCCTTCCAATACTCCTCCACTGACGACACCACTGCTGCCCGTGTACCCCTGGAAGCTATTTTAAAGTGCCTACAGCCTACTTTTGATATGTTAGGCCTACTAAGCCTGTCTGCGGTCCCTCCTTCCAATACTCCTCCACTGACCACATCACTGCTGCCCGTGTACACCTGGAACCTATTTTAAAGTGCCTACAGCCAACTTTTGTTATGTTAGGCCTACTAAGCCTGTCTGCGGTCCCTCCTTCCAATAGTCCTCCACTGACCACACCACTGCTGCTCGTGTACCCCTGGAAGCTATTTTAAAGTGCCTATAGCCTACTTTTGTTATGTTAGGCCTACTAAGCCTGTCTGCGGTCCCTCCTTCCAATAGTCCTCCACTGACCACACCACTGCTGCTCGTGTACCCCTGGAAGCTATTTTAAAGTGCCTACAGCCTACTTTTGTTATGTTAGGCCTACTAAGCCTGTCTGCGGTCCATCCTTCCAATAGTCCTCCACTGACCACACCACTGCTGCCCGTGTACCTCTGGAAGCTATTTTAAAGTGCCTACAGCCTACTTTTGTTGTTAGGCCTACTAAGCCTGTCAGCGGTCCCTCCTACCAATAGTCTTCCACTGACCAGACCAATGCTGCCCGTGTACCCCTGGAACCTATTTTAAAGTGCCTACAGCCTACTTTTGTTATGTTAGGCCTACTAAGCCTGTCTGCGGTCCCTCCTTCCAATAGTCCTCAACTGACCACACCACTGCTGCCCGTGTACCCCTGGAAGCTATTTTAAAGTGCCTACAGCCTACTTTTGTTATGTTAGGCCTACTAAGCCTGTCCGCGGTCCCTCCTTCCAATAGTCCTCCACTGACCAGGCCAATGCTGCACGTGTACCCCTGGAACCTATTTTAAAGTGCCTACAGCCTACTTTTGTTATGTTAGGCTTACTAAGCCTGTCTGCGGTCCGTCCTTCCAATACTCCTCCACTGACGACACCACTGCTGCCCGTGTACCCCTGGAAGCTATTTTAAAGTGCCTACAGCCTACTTTTGATATGTTAGGCCTACTAAGCCTGTCTGCGGTCCCTCCTTCCAATACTCCTCCACTGACCACATCACTGCTGCCCGTGTACCCCTGGAACCTATTTTAAAGTGCCTACAGCCAACTTTTGTTATGTTAGGCCTACTAAGCCTGTCTGCGGTCCCTCCTTCCAATAGTCCTCCACTGGCCACACCACTGCTGCTCGTGTACCCCTGGAAGCTATTTTAAAGTGCCTATAGCCTACTTTTGTTGTTAGGCCTACTAAGCCTGTCTGCGGTCCCTCCTTCCAATAGTCCTCCACTGACCACACCACTGCTGCCCGTGTACCCCAGGAAGCTATTTTAAAGTGCCTACAGCCTACTTTTGTTATGTTAGGCCTACTAAGCCTGTCCGCGGTCCCTCCTTCCAATAGTCCTCCACTGACCAGGCCAATGCTGCACGTGTACCCCTGGAACCTATTTTAAAGTGCCTACAGCCTACTTTTGTTATGTTAGGCCTACTAAGCCTGTCTGCGGTCCCTCCTTCCAATAGTCCTCCACTGACCACACCACTGCTGCCCGTGTACCCCTAGAAGCTATTTTAAAGTGCCTACAGCCTACTTTTGTTATGTTAGGCCTACTAAGCCTGTCCGCGGTCCCTCCTTCCAATAGTCCTCCACTGACAAAACCAATGCTGCACGTGTACCCCTGGAACCTATTTTAAAGTGCCTACAGCCTACTTTTGTTATGTTAGGCCTACTAAGCCTGTCTGCGGTCCGTCCTTCCAATACTCCTCCACTGACGACACCACTGCTGCCCGTGTACCCCTGGAAGCTATTTTAAAGTGCCTACAGCCTACTTTTGATATGTTAGGCCTACTAAGCCTGTCTGCGGTCCCTCCTTCCAATACTCCTCCACTGACCACATCACTGCTGCCCGTGTACCCCTGGAACCTATTTTAAAGTGCCTACAGCCAACTTTTGTTATGTTAGGCCTACTAAGCCTGTCTGCGGTCCCTCCTTCCAATAGTCCTCCACTGACCACACCACTGCTGCTCGTGTACCCCTGGAAGCTATTTTAAAGTGCCTATAGCCTACTTTTGTTATGTTAGGCCTACTAAGCCTGTCTGCGGTCCCTCCTTCCAATAGTCCTCCACTGACCACACCACTGCTGCTCGTGTACCCCTGGAAGCTATTTTAAAGTGCCTACAGCCTACTTTTGTTGTTAGGCCTACTAAGCCTGTCTGCGGTCCCTCCTTCCAATAGTCCTCCACTGACCACACCACTGCTGCCCGTGTACCCCTGGAAGCTATTTTAAAGTGCCTACAGCCTACTTTTGTTATGTTAGGCCTACTAAGCCTGTCCGCGGTCCCTCCTTCCAATAGTCCTCCACTGACCAGGCCAATGCTGCCCGTGTACCCCTGGAACCTATTTTAAAGTGCCTACAGCCTACTTTTGTTATGTTAGGCCTACTAAGCCTGTCTGCGGTCCCTCCTTCCAATAGTCCTCCACTGACCACACCACTGCTGCCCGTGTACCCCTGGAAGCTATTTTAAAGTGCCTACAGCCTACTTTTGTTATGTTAGGCCTACTAAGCCTGTCTGCGGTCCCTCCTTCCAATACTCCTCCACTGACCACACCACTGCTGCCCGTGTACCCCTGGAAGCTTTTTTAAAGTACCTACAGCCAACTTTTGTTATGTTAGGCTTACTAAGCCTGTCTGCGGTCCATCCTTCCAATAGTCCTCCACTGACCACACCACTGCTGCCCGTGTACCCCTGGAAGCTATTTTAAAGTGCCTACAGCCTACTTTTGTTATGTTAGGCCTACTAAGCCTGTCTGCGGTTCCTCCTTCCAATAGTCCTCCACTGACCAGACCAATGCTGCCCGTGTACCCCTGGAACTTATTTTAAAGTGCCTACAGCCTACTTTTGTTATGTTAGGCCTACTAAGCCTGTCTGTGGTCCCTCCTTCCAATAGTCCTCCACTGACCAGACCAATGCTGTCCGTGTACCCCTGGAACCTATTTTAAATTGCATAGAGCATCCTTTTTTTAATTGTAGGCGTACTAAGTCTGTCTGCGGTCCATAATTGAAATTGTCCTCCACTGACCAGAGCAATGCTGCCTGTGTACCCATGTAACCTTTTTTAAACTGCATTGAGCCAAATTTTTTGTTTAAGGCCTACTACCTGTGTCTGTCTGCGCCACTCAATACAGCTGTCCTCCTCTGAAAACAGCTGAGCGTCAATAGTCTGGTTTTCAGCCTATAGGAATTTGAAAACTGCATTGGGGCTACTACTTCGGTAGGGCCTATTAACGGTGTCTGCCGCTCCAAGGTGTTCTCCAGGTTGCCTCTCCATGGCTTCGATCTTCTAGCTTTCATTCAGTAGTTGTTGAAACAACACTGCATTAGGCCTACAAGTTGGGTCTTGGTTGTAGAGACGGTGTCTTCCGCTCCAAGGTGTTCTCCAGGTTACCTCTCGATAGCTTCGATCTTCTAGTTCTCGTTCAGTTGTTGTTGAAACAACACTGCATTAGGCCTACAAGTTGGGTCTGGGTTGTAGAGACGGTGTCTGCCGCTCCAAGGTGTTCTCCAGGTTGCCTCTCCATAGCTTCGATCTTCTAGCTCTCGTTCAGTAGTTGTTGAAACAACACTGCATTAGGCCTACAAGTTGGGTCTGGGTTGTAGAGACGGTGTCTTCCGCTCCAAGGTGTTCTCCAGGTTGCCTCTCCATAGCTTTGATCTTCTAGCTCTCGTTCAGTTGTTGTTGAAACAACACTGCATTAGGCCTACAAGTTGGGTCTGGGTTGTAGAGACGGTGTCTGCCACTCCAAGGTGTTCTCCAGGTTGCCTCTCCATAGCTTCGATCTTCTAGCTCTCGTTCAGTAGTTGTTGAAACAACACTGCATTAGGCCTACAAGTTGGGTCTGGGTTGTAGAGACGGTGTCTTCCACTCCAAGGTGTTCTCCAGGTTGCCTCTCCATAGCTTCGATCTTCTAGCTCTCGTTAAGTAGTTGTTGAAACAACACTGCATTAGGCCTACAAGTTGGGTCTGGGTTGTAGAGACGGTGTCTTCCGCTCCAAGGTGTTCTCCAGGTTGCCTCTCCATAGCTTCGATCTTCTAGCTCTCGTTCAGTTGTTGTTGAAACAACACTGCATTAGGCCTACAAGTTGGGTCTGGGTTGTAGAGACGGTGTCTGCCGCTCCAAGGTGTTCTCCAGGTTGCCTCTCCATAGCTTCGATCTTCTAGCTCTTGTTCAGTTGTTGTTGAAACAACACTGCATTAGGCCTACAAGTTGGGTCTGGGTTGTAGAGACGGTGTCTGCCGCTCCAAGGTGTTCTCCAGGTTGCCTCTCCATAGCTTCGATCTTCTAGCTCTCGTTCAGTAGTTGTTGAAACAACACTGCATTAGGCCTACAAGTTGGGTCTGGGTTGTAGAGACGGTGTCTGCCGCTCCAAGGTGTTCTCCAGGTTGCCTCTCCATAGCTTCGATCTTCTAGCTCTCGTTCAGTAGTTGTTGAAACAACACTGCATTAGGCCTACAAGTTGGGTCTGGGTTGTAGAGACGGTGTCTGCCGCTCCAAGGTGTTCTCCATGTTGCCTCTCCATAGCTTCGATCTTCTAGCTCTCGTTAAGTAGTTGTTGAAACAACACTGCATTAGGCCTACAAGTTGGGTCTGGGTTGTAGAGACGGTGTCTTCCGCTCCAAGGTGTTTTCCAGGTTGCCTTTCCTAAGCTTCTATCTTCAGGCTCTTGTTAAATAGTTGTTAAATGGAACAACTGCATTTGGCCTACTAGTTGGGTTGGGGCCTACTAACAGTGTCTGCCGCTCCTTGCTGTTCTCCTGGTTTCCTGTCCTGAAATTCCATTTTCAGGCTCTCGTTAAGTAGTTGTTAATGTTAGACTGCATTTGGCCTACTAGTTGGGTTGGGGCCTACTATCGGTGTCTGCCGCTCCTTGCTGTTGTCCTCCACTGAACAAAGCTGTGCCGCCTGTTTACTAATGTTGCCAATTTTGAACTGCATTTAGACTACTTACTGATTTGGGCCTACTCTCTGTGTCAGCCTCTCATTACAGTTGTCCTCCACTGCAATGCCCCCTGGTTAGTCCTGTTACCAATTTTGAACTGCATTTAGCCCACTTTATTCTTTGGGCCTATATCTGTGTTTCCTCCTCATCCTGCCCATTGCCCAGCCAGTGATAGATGAATCTGCTAGTACATTGACCCATAACGCAACATTCCCTGTGCACGCTACACAGCAAGCTTGTGACCCTGCTGAAAGTCAGGTCCCTCTTCCCGCATACCATACCACCTTACACGGGGACAAAGAGGAAGGTGCAGATGAAAGTGCAGGTTCCTTCATCAGGTAGAGGGAGGAATACTCGTTGGCGACGTCACTGGCACAGGGCCCCTCGTAGTACGCAAAAAGTGTCGCTGCCGGTGGGAGGTGCCCCCGCTGAGCAAACACACCGCCGTACTTTGAGGGGCCCTGTGCCAGTGCCAATGCCAATGAGTGGGCCCCCCCTGCTTGCTCAGGATCACAGCACTTGCAAAGTTTAAATACTTACCTCTCCCTGCTCCACTGCCGTGACGTGCTCCAGATTACCTGGGCCCACTAAATACTTGAACCAGCCCTACCCCCCACAACTTTAGCCAAATGACCCCCAATTTCCAATGCCTTACTATTAGTGTTGAGCGATACCTTCCGATATCGGAAAGTATCGGTATCGGATAGGATCGGCCGATATTCAAAAAATATCGGATATCGCCGATACCGATACCCGATCCCAATGCAAGTCAATGGGACCAAAATATCGGAATTAAAATAAACCCTTTCTTTCCTTGTAGGTTCATTCTACATGAAGGAAAACAACTAAGAATAATGCAGGATGTATTTGGGGAGGTGGCGGAGACATTAAAGTCATAGAGGTTTAGCCCAATCAAATAGAATAGCATGTTTTTTTTTTTTTAAGACGTTCGGAGTGACAAAGATATTGACTATGTAAATTTTTTTTTTTATTTTGTCAGATATTGATGTTTCACTATTCCACGCCCTTCCCCTTCTTTTTTTTCTTCTTTTTTTTTTACTTTTCCCACACTTTCATCTTCATCATCATCAGCATCTTTGACATCAACTTCTTCTTCACCTTATTCATCTTCTTCTTCATCCTTTACCTTTTTTTTTTTTTTGATTACATTCTTCATATTCATTTTATTCAACTATTATTATTCTTCCTATTCTACATATTCATTTTATTCAACTGTTATTATTCTTTCTATTCTACTTCTTCATCATATTCTCATTTGTGACAGGCATTCCCGTAGTTGTTATCTATAAAAGTTGGAAGATTACACCTTCCGTTCTGCCAGTCACAAAAGTTACATTTGTCCGCGTTCAGTTTGGCCTGCAGCATCAGGCTTTATCCAGGGGCACCACGAGGAGGAACGGACTCACCCCCATACACTGCTTAGTCTTCTTCTGCATATAATTAAGATAATATCTTTTGCTCTGATATTAAGTGTTATGCTTAATGTTCTTCTGCTCTTTGTTCTGCAGCCTCTTGATCTTCTGCTTCTCGGTCTTCCATGTCGTCGTCTCCAGGGTCGTCGTCTCCAGTGTCGTCATCTCCGCCGTCGTCATCTCCGCCGTCGTCGTCGTCGTCATCGGGGTGGTCTTCCGGGTCGTCATCGTCGTCATCGGGGTGGTCTTCCGGGTCGTCGACTTCAGGGTCTTCAACTTGGAAATGTAGCAGAAGGTACAAGAAGGCTGAGAAAATGCCAAGAACCAGATGATGGAACTGGAACTCGGATGGCTACCCGAAGGTTCAAGAGCCTTTGGAACTACCGAGGAGCAGCTGACGTTACTGGAACCCGGTTACTAAGCAGGAGGTACCCGTGCTAAAAAGCACTACCAAGGACCGCCTGACGTTGGCGGAACTCGGATACCCAGAAGGAGGCACCTAAGCCAAAGGCTCTGCCCGGAACCAGCTGACGGTACTGGAACCAGGATGGGGAGCAGAAGGTACAAGAGCAAAAGACACTGCCGAGAACCAGCTGACGGTACTGGAACCCGGATGGGTAGCCGAAGGTCCAAGAGCCAATGGAACTACCGAGGACCAGCTGACGTTACTGGAACCCGGTTACTAAGCAGGAGGTACCCGTGCCTGAAAGCACTACCAAGGACCACCTGACGTTAGTGGAACTTGGATACCCAGAAGGAGGCACCTAAGCCAAAGGCTCTGCCCGGAACCAGCTGACGGTACTGGAACCAGGATGGGGAGCAGAAGGTACAAGAGCAAAAGACACTGCCGAGAACCAGCTGACGGTGCTGGAACCAGGTGGTGGACCCGAAGGCCCACAGGAGAGGAGAGAACAGCTAGGCCGCGAGGCAGCCGCAGTTACCGAACCCCAACAGTCCTACAGGGGGAGCTGGGCCTACTGGCACTACAGAACCAGCCTTGACTACCAGTTCACACAGCCCACATAGGAAGCTCCTAAACTGGAGGCACCCTGGAGTTGGCTAACCCGACCGCACCACGACGGGGCAAGCATAGGCGTCTCAGTGAGCTTGACACAACCCGGAAACAGCTGACGGTGCTGAAACCAGGCTTGGCACGAGGGAGTACCTGTGACAAAAACACTGCCGAGAACCAGCTGGCCCAGGTGCTGGAACCCAGATGCGTTGCCCCAGTGTGCAAGAGCCAATGGCACGACCGAGGACCAGCTGACGGTGCTGGAACCCGGTTACTAAGCTGTAGGTGCCCGCGCTTAAAAGCACTACCAAGGACCGCCTGACGTTGGCGGAACTCGGATACCCAGGAGGAGGCACCTAAGCCAAAGGCTCGGCCCAGGAACCAGCTGACGGTGCTGGAACCAGGTGGTGGACCCGAAGGCCCACAGGAGAAGAGAGAACAGCTAGGCCGCGAGGCAGCCGCAGTTACCGAACCCCAATAGTCCTACAGGGGGAGCTGGGCCTACTGGCACTACAGAACCAGCCTTGACTACCAGTTCACGCAGCCCACATAGGAAGCTCCTAATCTGGAGGCACCCTGGAGTTGGCTAACCCGACCGCACCACGACGGGGCAAGCATAGGCGTCTCAGTGAGCTTGACACAACCCGGAAACAGCTGACGGTGCTGAAACCAGGCTTGGCACGAGGGAGTACCTGTGACAAAAACACTGCCGAGAACCAGCTGGCGGTGCTGGAACCCAGATGCGTTGCCCCAGTGTGCAAGAGCCAATGGCACGACCGAGGACCAGCTGACGGTGCTGGAACCCGGTTACTAAGCTGTAGGTGCCCGCGCTTAAAAGCACTACCAAGGACCGCCTGACGTTGGCGGAACTCGGATACCCAGGAGGAGGCACCTAAGCCAAAGGCTCGGCCCGGAACCAGCTGACGGTGCTGGAACAAGGTGGTGGACCCGAAGGCCCACAGGAGAGGAGAGAACAGCTAGGCCGCGAGGCAGCCGCAGTTACCGAACCCCAACAGTCCTACAGGGGGAGCTGGGCCTACTGGCACTACAGAACCAGCCTTGACTACCAGTTCACGCAGCCCACATAGGAAGCTCCTAAACTGGAGGCACCCTGGAGTTGGCTAACCCGACTGCACCACGACGGGGCAAGCATAGGCGTCTCAGTGAGCTTGACACAACCCGGAAACAGCTGACGGTGCTGAAACCAGGCTTGGCACGAGGGAGAACCTGTGACAAAAACACTGCCGAGAACCAGCTGGCGGTGGTGGAACCCTGATGCGTTGCCCCAGTGTGCAAGAGCCAATGGCACGACCGAGGACCAGCTGACGGTGCTGGAACCCGGTTACTAAGCTGTAGGTGCCCGCGCTTAAAAGCACTACCAAGGACCGCCTGACGTTGGCGGAACTCGGATACCCAGGAGGAGGCACCTAAGCCAAAGGCTCGGCCCAGGAACCAGCTGACGGTGCTGGAACCAGGTGGTGGACCCGAAGGCCCACAGGAGAGGAGAGAACAGCTAGGCCGCGAGGCAGCCGCAGTTACCGAACCCAAACAGTCCTACAGGGGGAGCTGGGCCTACTGGCACTACAGAACCAGCCTTGACTACCAGTTCACGCAGCCCACATAGGAAGCTCCTAAACTGGAGGCACCCTGGAGTTGCCTAACCCGACCGCACCACGACGGGGCAAGCATAGGCGTCTCAGTGAGCTTGACACAACCCGGAAACAGCTGACGGTGCTGAAACCAGGCTTGGCACGAGGGAGTACCTGTGACAAAAACACTGCCGAGAACCAGCTGGCGGTGCTGGAACACGGATGCGTTGCCTATCAAAGATTGTCTTCCTACATCCCCAACTAGCGGTGTTGGAGCAAAGGGTAAGCAGGGGGAGCAGAGTGTAGGCCGAAGCCTGCACTGGAGTCAGCTTTGTGTCTGCATTGCGTTTGCAGGACACTTTGCCGGCTACACAGTGGGGGAACAGCAGGCGGTGCTGAACCCCACTAACACATTGGCTGGTGTTTTTCTCTGTGCAGCTAGCACTTCCGGGCAAAAACTAGCGTTGTTAGAGCCCAGGGTCAGCAGGAGGAGGAGAGGAGCAGAGTGTAGGCCGAAGCCTAGTTGAACCAATTTCAAAGGTAACCTTTAACCCCCCCTCAGGTGTTACAAAGTACAAGAGCCACACCTTCTGCAGCATTAATGCTGCACAAGTAAAAGGTTGCTCTATTAATTTGTCTACTTGCACACGCTGAATGCAACACGTACACAATTTAGCCCATTCTACAGTCAAACTGTAGTTGAGGCGTGACTTGTATTTGTAAGGAGACGCAGCACAGGTGTCCCAAATAACGCCTTGGTGCTTGGCGCAGCTTCCTGAGCGTTGTTTTTTGCTGTACAGGAGTCTGCGTTCTTGTGTTATCCCTTGGCAATGCCCTGTTAGCGCTGCCCGTCTTATGACCTCATTTCATGTTGGCCGCTGCGGTTAACGATGGCCATAAATCCCAGACCCACAGTGCCTTTTCATAAAGTCACACTGCGGTGCTGGGATTCGTGGCCTTGAGCAGTAAATATTTTCGCCGCTAACACACGTCCTTACACCTGCTTCAGACTGGGCGGCCTCTGCTGATCCCTTTTCGCATGCCGCGGCCATGAGGCCGCAGTCTGAAGAAGGCGGAAGGAGATGAGTGACGACAGGCGAACATATGCACTGCTCGTGCCCATAAACCACACCCTCGCTAACAAAATAAATAAGACAACGAGGGGCGTTGTTTCTAGCAGGGCGGATGCACAGGCGCAGCCAGCTAACCATGATGTCAAAAGACGGGAAAGGCTACCAAGGGGGGTGCTGCGTATCATTAGAAAGGAAAGTCACACCTCAGGGACAGTGGAATGGTCTCAATGAGACACATTTTGTACGTGTTGAGTTCCACGTGGGCAAGGAGAAAAAGTCAGCCACCTTGTACAAATGCAGCAGTACTGCTGTACAAGGTGGCTATTATACATAGAAACACCTGGGGGTGGGGGGCAGGCTCCCTTCAATTTCAGTTCATGTGCCTGCGTGGCGTTTGCAGGTCACGTTGCATGCTACACAGCAGGGGAACAGCTGGCGGTGCTGAACCCCACTGACACATTGACTGGTGTTTTTCTCTGTGCAGCTCGCATGTCCGGGCAAAAACTGGCGGTGTTAGAGCCCAGGGTCAGCAGGAGGAGGAGAGGAGCAAAGTGTAGGCCGAAGCCTGCACTGGTGGCAGCTTTTGGTCGGTTGTGCCAGCGTGGCTTGTGCTGGACACGATGCAAGCTACACAGCAGTGGAACAGCTGGCGTTGCTGAACCCCACTGACACATTGACTGGTGTTTTTCTCTGTGCAGCTCGCATGTCCGGGCAAAAACTGGCGGTGTTAGAGCCCAGGGTCAGCAGGAGGAGGAGAGGAGCAGAGTGTAGGCCGAAGCCTAGTTGAACCAATTTCAAAGGTTACCTTTAACCCCCCCTCAGGTGTTGCAAGGTACAAGAGCCACACCTTGTGCAGCATTAATGCTGCACAAGTAAAAGGTTGCTCTATTTAGTTTGCTCCTTGCACACGCTGAATAAAACACGTACACTATTTAGCCCATTATACTGTCAAACAGTAGTGGAGGCGTGACTTGTCTTTTTAAGGAGACGCAGCACAGGTGTCAAAATTTACACCTAGGTGCTGAGCGTTGTTATTTGCTGTACAGGAGTCTGCGCTCTTGTTATCCCTTGGCCATGCGCTGTGAGCGATGCCTATCTTTTCACCTCATTTCATGTTGGCCGGTGCGGTTAGCGATGGCCATGAAACCCAGACCCGCAGTGTCTTTTAATAAAGTCACACTGCAGAGCTGGGATTCGTGACCTTGCGCAGTAAATTTTGTCACCTGTCCCTCATGTCCTTACACCTGCATCAGACTGGGCGGCCTCATCTGATCCCTTCTCGCATGACGCGGGCATGAGGCCGCACATTCTGAAGAAGGCGGAAGGAGATGAGTAAAGACAGGCGAAGATATCCACTGCTCGTGCCCATCAATCACACCCTCGCAGTCAAAATAAGTAAGACAACGAGGAGCGTGGTTTCAGGCAGGGCGGACGCACAGCCGCAGCCAGCCAACCAAAGATGTCAGAAGACGGGCAGCGCTAACAAGGGGGGTGCTGCGTGTCATTAAAAAGGAAAGTCACACCTCAGGGACATTGTAATGGTCTGTAATGAGACACATTTTGTACGTGTTTAATTAAACGTGGGCAAGTAGACAAAGTCAGCCACCTTGTACAAATGCAGCAGTACTGCTGTACAAGGTGACTGTTATACATAGAAACACCTTGGGGTGGGTGGCAGGGTCCCTTTAATTTCAGTTCATGTGCCTGCGTGGCGTTTGCAGGTCACGTTGCCGGCTACACAGCAGGGGAACAGCTGGCGGTGCTGAACCCCACTAACACATTGGCTGGTGTTTTTCTTTGTGCAGCTAGTACTTCCGGGCAAAAACTAGCGGTGTTAGAGCCCAGGGTCAGCAGGAGGAGGAGATGAGCAGAGTGTAGGCCGAGGCCTGCACTGGTGGCAGCTTTTGGTCAGTTGTGCCAGCGTGGCTTGTGCTGGACACGATGCCGGCTACACAGCAGCGGAACAGCTGGCGGTGCTGAACCCCACTAACACATTGGCTGGTATTTTTCTCTGTGCAGCTTGCATTTCCGGGCAAAAACTAGCGGTGTTAGAGCCCAGGGTCAGCAGGAGGAGGAGAGGAGCAGAGTGTAGGCCGAAGCCTAGTTGAACCAATTTCAAAGGTAACCTTTAACCCCCCTCAGGTGTTGCAAGGTACAAGAGCCACACCTCGTGCAGCATTAATGCTGCACAAGTAAAAGGTTGCTCTCTTAATTTTGCTCCTTGCACACACTGAATAAAACACGTACACTATTTAGCCCATTATACAGTAAAACAGTAGTGGCGGCGTGAATTGTCTTTTTAAAGAAAATCAGCACATATGTCGAGAATAACACCTTGGTGCATGGGCGCAGCTTCCTGAGCGTTGTTATTTGCTGTACAGGAGTCTGCGCTCTTGTTATCCCTTGGCCATGCGCTGTGAGCGCTTCCTGTCTTCTGACCTCATTTCATGTTGGCCGTTGCGGTTAGCGGTGGACATGAATCCCAGACCCACAGTGTGTTTTGAAAAAGTCACACTGCGTGGCTGAGATTCGTGCCCTTGTGCAGTTAATATGTTTGCCGCTCACACATGTCCTTACACCTGCTTCAGACTGGGCGGCCTCATCTGATCCCTTATCGCATGCCACGGCCATGAGGCCGCACAGTCTGAAGAAGGCGGAAGGAGATGAGTTAAGACAGGCGAACATATGCACTGCACATGCCCATCAATAACACCCTCGCAGCCAAAATATATGAGACAACGAGGGGCGTTGTGTTGGGCAGGGCGGACGCACAGGCACAGGCAGCCAACCAATGATGTCAGAAGACGGGCAGCGTTAACAATGGGGGTGCTGCGTGTCATTAAAAAGGAAAGTCACACCTCAGGGACATTGTAATGGTCTCTAATGAGACACATTTTGTACGTGTTTAATTAAACGTGGGCAAGGAGAAAAAGTCAGCCACCTTGTACAAATGCAGCAGTACTGCTGTACAAGGTGGCTGTTATACATAGAAACACCTGGGGGTGGGGGCAGGCTCACTTCAATTTCAGTTCATGTGCCTGCGTGGCGTTTGCAGGTCACGTTGCCGGCTACACAGCAGGGGAACAGCTGGCGGTGCTGAACCCCACTAACACATTGGCTGGTGTTTTTCTTTGTGCAGCTAGTACTTCCGGGCAAAAACTAGCGGTGTTAGAGCCCAGGGTCAGCAGGAGGAGGAGATGAGCAGAGTGTAGGCCGAGGCCTGCACTGGTGGCAGCTTTTGGTCAGTTGTGCCAGCGTGGCTTGTGCTGGACACGATGCCGGCTACACAGCAGCGGAACAGCTGGCGGTGCTGAACCCCACTAACACATTGGCTGGTGTTTTTCTCTGTGCAGCTTGCATTTCCGGGCAAAAACTAGCGGTGTTAGAGCCCAGGGTCAGCAGGAGGAGGAGAGGAGCAGAGTGTAGGCCGAAGCCTAGTTGAACCAATTTCAAAGGTAACCTTTAACCCCTTAATCCCATATGACGTACTATCCCGTCCAGGTGACCTGGGACTTAATTCCCATGGACGGGATAGTACGTCATATGCGATCGGCCGCGCTCACGGGGGGAGCGCGGCCGATCGCGGCCGGGTGTCAGCTGCCTATCGCAGCTGACATCCGGCACTATGTGCCAGGAGCGGTCACGGACCGCTCCCGGCACATTAACCCCCGGCACACCGCGATCAAAGATGATCGCGGTGTGCCGGCGGTGCAGGGAAGCATCGCGCAGGGAGGGGGCTCCCTGCGGGCTTCCCTGAGACGATCGGTACACGGTGATGTGCTCACCGTGTACCGAGCGTCTTCTCCCTGCAGTCCCCGGATCCAAAATGGCCGCCGGGCTGCATCCGGGTCCTGCAGGGAGCACTTCCGGGTCAGGATCAGGCTGCAGCTGCAGCTCTAATCCTGCCCGGCTGTATGTCAGATCACCGATCTGATAGAGTGCTGTGCACACTGTCAGATCGGTGATCTGTGATGTCCCCCCCTGGGACAAAGTGAAAAAGTAAAAAAAAAAATTTCCACACTTGTAAAAAAAAAAATAAAAAAAAAATTCCTAAATAAAGCAGAAAAAAAAAAATATTATTCCCATAAATACATTTCTTTACATAAAAAAAAAACAAAAAAACAATAAAAGTACACATATTTAGTATCGCCGCGTCCGTAACGACCCGACCTATAAAACTGGCCCACTAGTTAACCCCTTCAGTGAACACAGTAAGAAAAAAAAAAAAAAAACGAGCCAAAAAACAACCCTTTATTATCATAACGCTGAACAAAGAGTGGAATAACACGCGATCAAAAAGACGGATATAAATAACCATGTTACCTCTGAAAACGTCATCTTGTCCCGCAAAAAACGAGCCGCCATATAGCATCATAACCAAAAAAATAAAAAAGTTATAGTCCTCTGAATAAAGCGATGCCAAAATAATTATTTTTTCTATAAAATAGCTTTTATCGTATAAAAGCGCCAAAACATAAAAAAAATGATATAAATGAGGTGTCGCTGTAATCGTACTGACCCGAAGAATAAAACTGCTTCATCAATTTTACCAAACGCGGAACGGTATAAACGCCTCCCCCAAAAGAAATTCATGAATAGCTGGTTTTTGGTCATTCTGCCTCACAAAAAAATCGGAATAAAAAGCGACCAAAAACTGTCACGTGTCCGAAAATGTAACCGATAAAAACGTCAACTCGTCCCGCAAAAAACAAGACCTCACATGACTCTGTGGACCAAAATATGGAAAAATTATAGGTCTCAAAATGTGGAGACGCAAAAACTTTTTTGCTATAAAAAGCGTCTTTTAGTGTGTGACGGCTACCAATCATAAAAATCCGCTAAAAAACTCGCTATAAAAGTAAATCAAACCCCCCTTCATCACCCCCTTAGTTAGGCTAGGTTCACATTGCGTTAATGGGTTAACGCTAACGGACAGCGTTGCACGGCGAAAATGTCACAATTAACGCCGTGCAACGGGTCCGTTAGCACAACCATTGACAGCAATGTGATTTTCAGGTGTAGCGCATCGCTAGAGCGTGCCATTTTCGGCTCGCGCTAGCAAGGTGCCATTCTTTTGTGGCGCGCCTCAGACGCTGCTTGCAGCGTCCGCGGCGCGCCCGAGGTCCGATCCCCGATCTTCCAGAGCGGGGACGTTAACGCGACCACTAAACACGACACCTAAAAAGACATTGTGTTAGCGCAATCCGCTAGTGCTAAACGGATTTCCCTAACGCAATGTGAACCTAGCCTTAGGGAAAAATAATAAAATTAAAAAAAATGTATTTATTTCCATTTTCCGGTTGGGGCTAGGGTTAGGGTTTGGATTACATTTACGGTTGGGATTAGGGTTGGGATTAGAATTAGGGGTGTGTCTGGGTTAGGTGTGTGGTTAGGGTTACAGTTGGGATTAGGGTTAGTGGTGCGTTTGGATTAGGGTTTCATTTATAATTGGGGGGTTTCCACTGTTTAGACACATCAGGGGCTCTCCAAACGCGACATGGCGTCCGATCTCAATTCCAGCCAATTCTGCATTGAAAAAGTAAAACAGTGCTCCTTCACTTCCGAGCTCTCCCGTGCGCCCAAACAGGGGTTTACCCCAACATATGGGGTATCAGCGTACTCGAGACAAATTGGACAACAACTTTTTGGGTCCAAGTTCTCTTGTTATCCTTGGGAAAATAAAAATTTGGGGGGCTAAAAATCATTTTTGTGGGAAAAAAAAGGATTTTTATTTTCACGGCTCTGCGTTGTAAACTGTAGTGAAACACTTGGGGGTTCAAAGTTTTCACAACACATCTAGATAAGTTCCATGGGAGGTCTAGTTTCCAATATGGGGTCACTTGTGGGTGGTTTCTACTGTTTGGGTACATCAGGGGCTCTGCAAATGCAATGTGACGCCTGCAGACCAATCCATCTAAGTCTGCATTCCAAATGGCGCTCCTTCCCTTCCGAGCTCTGCCATGAGCCCAAACAGTGGTTCCCCCCCACATATGGGGTATCAGCGTACTCAGGACAAATTGAACAACAACTTTTGGGGTCCAATTTATTCTGTTACCCTTGTAAAAATACAAAGCTGGGGGCTAAAAAATCATTTTTGTGAAAAAAAAAAGAATTTTTATTTTCACGGGTCTGCGTTATAAACTGTAGTGAAACACTTAGGGGTTCAAAGTTCTCACAACACATCTAGATAAGTTCCATGGGAGGTCTAGTTTCTAATATGGGGTCACTTGTGGGGGGTTTGTACTGTTTGGGTACATCAGGGGCTCTGCAAATGCAACGTGACTCCTGCAGACCAATCCATCTAAGTCTGCATTCCAAATGGCGCTCCTTCCCTTCCGAGCTCTGCCATGCGCCCAAACAGTGGTTCCCCCCCACATATGGGGTATCAGCGTACTCAGGACAAATTGGACAACAACTTTTGGGGTCCAATTTATTATGTTACCCTTGTGAAAATACAAAACTGGGGGCTAAAAAATTTTTGCGAAAAAAAAATAAATTTATTTTAACGGCTCTGCGTTATAAACTGTAGTGAAACACTTGGGGGTTCAAAGCTCTCAAAACACATCTAGATAAGTTCCTTAGAGGGTCTAGTTTCCAAAATGGTGTCACTTGTGGGGGTTTTTAATGTTTAGGCACATCAGGGGCTCTCCAAACCAACATGGCGTCCCATCTTAATTCCAGTCAATTTTGCATTGAAAAGTCAAATGGCGCTCCTTCCCTTCCGAGCTCTGCTATGCACCCAAAAAGTGGTTTACCCCCACATATGGGGTATCGTCGCACTCAGGACAAATTGCACAACAACTTTTGTGGTCTAATTTCTTCTCTTACCCTTGGGAAAATAAAAAATTGGGGGCGAAAAATCATTTTTGTGAAAAAATAAGATTTTTTATTTTTACGGCTCTGCATTATAAACTTCTGTGAAGCACTTGTTGGGTCAAAGTGCTCACCACACATCTAGATAAGTTCCTTAAGGGGTCTACTTTTCAAAATGGTGTCACTTGTGAGGGGTTCCAATGTTTAGGCACATCAGGGGCTCTCCAAACGCAACATGGCGTCCCATCTCAATTCCAGTCAATTTTGCATTGAAAAGTCAAATGGCGCTCCTTTCCTTCCGAGCTCTGCCATGCGCCCAAACAGTGGTTTACCCCCACATATGGGGTATCGTCGCACTCAGGACAAATTGCACAACAACTTTTGTGGTCTAATTTCTTCTCTTACCCTTGGGAAAATAAAAAATTGGTGGCGAAAAGATTATTTTTGTGAAAAAATATGATTTTTTATTTTTACGGCTCTGCATTATAAACTTCTGTGAAGCACTTGTTGGGTCAAAGTGCTCACCACACCTCTAGATAAGTTCCTTAAGGGGTCTACTTTCCAAAATGGTGTCACTTGTGGGGATTTCAATGTTTAGGCACATCAGGGGCTCTCCAAACGCAACATGGCATCCCATCTCAATTCCAGTCAATTTTGCATTGAAAAGTAAAATGGCGCTCCTTCCCTTCCGAGCTCTGCCATACGCCCAAACAATGGTTTACACCCATATACGGGGTATCAGCGTACTCAGGACAAATTGGCCAACAATTTTTGAGGTTCAATTTCTTCTCTTACTCTTGGGAAAATAAAAAATTGGGGGCGAAAAGATCATTTTTGTGAAAAAATATGATTTTTTATTTTTACGGCTCTGCATTATAAACTTCTGTGAAGCAATTGGTGGGTCAAAGTGGTCACCACACATCTAGATAAGTTCCTTAGGGTGTCTACTTTCCAAAATGGTGTCACTTGTGGGGGGTTTCAATGTTTAGGCACATCAGTGGCTCTCCAAACGCAACATGGTGTCCCATCTCAATTCCTGTCAATTTTGCATTTAAAAGTCAAATGGCGCTCCTTCCCTTCCGAGCTCTGCCATGCGCCCAAACAGTGGTTTACCCCCACATATGGGGTATCAGCGTACTCAGTACAGATTGTACAACAATGTTTGGCATCCATTTTATCCTGTTACCCTTGGTAAAATAAAACAAATTGGAGCTGAAATAAATTTTGTGTGAAAAAAAGTTAAATATTCATTTTTATTTAAACATTCCAAAAATTCCTGTGAAACCCCTGAAGGGTTAATAAACTTCTTGAATGTGGTTTTGAGCACCTTGAGGGGTGCAGTTTTTAGAATGGTGTCACACTTGGGTATTTTCTATCATATAGACCCCTCAAAATGACATCAAATGAGATGTGGTCCCTAAAAAAAAATGGTGTTGTAAAAATGAGAAATTGCTGGTCAACTTTGAACCCTTATAACTCCCTAACAAAAAAAAATTTTGGTTCCAAAATTGTGCTGATGTAAAGGAGACATGTGGGAAATGTTACTTATTAAGTATTTTGCGTGACATATCTCTGTGATTTAAGGGCATAAAAATTTAAAGTTGGAAAATTGCGAAATTTTCAAAATTTTCGCCAAATTTCCGTTTTTTTCACAAATAAACGCAAGTTATATCGAATAAATGTTACTACTAAAATGAAGTACAATATGTCACGAGAAAACAATGTCAGAATCGCCAAGATCCGTTGAAGCGTTCCAGAGTTATAACCTCATAAAGGGACAGTGGTCAGAATTGTAAAAATTGGCCCGGTCATTAACGTGCAAACCACCCTCGGGGCTTAAGGGGTTAACCCCCCTCAGGTGTTGCAAGGTACAAGAGCCACACCTCGTGCAGCATTAATGCTGCACAAGTAAAAGGTTGCTCTCTTAATTTTGCTCCTTGCATACACTGAATAAAACACGTACACTATTTAGCCCATTATACAGTAAAACAGTAGTGGCGGCGTGAATTGTCTTTTTAAAGAAAATCAGCACAGATGTCGAAAATAACACCTTGGTGCATGGGCGCAGCTTCCTGAGCGTTGTTATTTGCTGTACAGGAGTCTGCGCTCTTGTTATCCCTTGGCCATGCGCTGTGAGCGCTTCCTGTCTTCTGACCTCATTTCATGTTGGCCGTTGCGGTTAGCGGTGGACATGAATCCCAGACCCACAGTGTGTTTTGAAAAAGTCACACTGCGTGGCTGAGATTCGTGCCCTTGTGCAGTTAATATGTTTGCCGCTCACACATGTCCTTACACCTGCTTCAGACTGGGCGGCCTCATCTGATCCCTTATCGCATGCCGCAGCCATGAGGCCGCACAGTCTGAAGAAGGCGGAAGGAGATGAGTTAAGACAGGCGAACATATGCACTGCACATGCCCATCAATAACACCCTCGCAGCCAAAATATATGAGACAACGAGGGGCGTTGTGTTGGGCAGGGCGGACGCACAGGCACAGGCAGCCAACCAATGATGTCAGAAGACGGGCAGCGTTAACAATGGGGGTGCTGCGTGTCATTAAAAAGGAAAGTCACACCTCAGGGACATTGTAATGGTCTCTAATGAGACACATTTTGTACGTGTTTAATTAAACGTGGGCAAGGAGAAAAAGTCAGCCACCTTGTACAAATGCAGCAGTACTGCTGTACAAGGTGGCTGTTATACATAGAAACACCTGGGGGTGGGGGCAGGCTCACTTCAATTTCAGTTCATGTGCCTGCGTGGCGTTTGCAGGTCACGTTGCCGGCTACACAGCAGGGGAACAGCTGGCGGTGCTGAACCCCACTAACACATTGGCTGGTGTTTTTCTCTGTGCAGCTAGCACTTCCGGGCAAAAACTAGCAGTGTTAGAGCCCTGGGTCAGCAGGAGGAGGAGATGAGCAGAGTGTAGGCCGAGGCCTGCACTGGTGGCAGCTTTTGGTCGGTTGTGCCAGCGTGGCTTGTGCTGGACACGATGCCGGCTACACAGCAGCGGAACAGCTGGCGGTGCTGAACCCCACTAACACATTGGCTGGTGTTTTTCTCTGTGCAGCTCGCATTTCCGGGCAAAAACTAGCGGTGTTAGAGCCCAGGGTCAGCAGGAGGAGGAGAGGAGCAGAGTGTAGGCCGAAGCCTAGTTGAACCAATTTCAAAGGTTACCTTTAACCCCCCCTCAGGTGTTGCAAGGTACAAGAGCCACACCTTGTGCAGCATTAATGCTGCACAAGTAAAAGGTTGCTCTATTTAGTTTGCTTCTTGCACACGCTGAATAAAACACGTACACTATGTAGCCCATTATACTGTCAAACAGTAGTGGAGGCGTGACTTGTATTTTTAAGGAGATGCAGCACAGGTGTCGAAAATAGCACCTTGGTGCATGGGCGCAGCTTCCTGAGCGTTGTTATTTGCTGTACAGGAGTCTGCGCTCTTGTTATCCCTTGGCCATGCGCTGTGAGCGCTTCCTGTCTTCTGACCTCATTTCATGTTGGCCGTTGCGGTTAGCGGTGGACATGAATCCCAGACCCACAGTGTGTTTTGAAAAAATCAAACTGCGTGGCTGGGATTCGTGCCCTTGTGCAGTTAATATGTTTGCCGCTCACACATGTCCTTACACCTGCTTCAGACTGGGCGGCCTCATCTGATCCCTTATCGCATGCCGCGGCCATGAGGCCGCACAGTCTGAAGAAGGCGGAAGGAGATGAGTTAAGACAGGCGAACATATGCACTGCACATGCCCATCAATAACACCCTCGCAGCCAAAATATATGAGACAACGAGGGGCGTTTTGTTGGGCAGGGCGGACGCACAGGCACAGGCAGCCAACCAATGATGTCAGAAGACGGGCAGCGCTAACAATGGGGGTGCTGCGTGTCATTAAAAAGGAAAGTCACACCTCAGGGACATTGTAATGGTCTCTAATGAGACACATTTTGTACGTGTTTAATTAAACGTGGGCAAGGAGAAAAAGTCAGCCACCTTGTACAAATGCAGCAGTACTGCTGTACTAGGTGGCTGTTATACATAGAAACACCTGGGGGGGTGGGGCCAGGTTCCCTTTAATTTCAGTTCATGTGCCTGCGTGGCGTTTGCAGGTCACGCTGCTGGCTACACAGCAGGGGAACAGCTGGCGTTGCTGAACCCCACTAACACATTGGCTGGTGTTTTTCTCTGTGCAGCTAGCACTTCCGGGCAAAAACTAGCAGTGTTTGAGCCCAGGGGCAGCAGGAGGAGGAGAGGAGCAGAGTGTAGGCCGAAGCCTGCACTGATGGCAGCTTTTGTTCTGTTGTGCCAGCGTGGCTTGTGCTGGGCACGTTGCCGACTACACAGCAGGGGAACAGCTGGCGGTGCTGAACCCCACTGACACATCACCTAGTGTTTTTTTTGTGTAGACAACACTTCCAGGTGGCAACTGACAGTGTTGAAACCCAGGGAATCAAAGAGGAGCAGAGTGTAGGCCGAAGCCTGCAGTGGAGCAAGTTGAAAGGGAACCTTTGACTTTCCCCCCCCCCCAGGCATTTGTTGCTGAAAGAGCCATCTTGTACAGCAGTAATACTGCACATGGAAAATGGTGGCTCCGAAAATTATGCTCCTTGCAAACGCTGAAGTACACACTCATATAATGTGTCCCCTCACACCGTCAAACCATCCCGGAAGTGGGACTTTCCTTTGTAATGTGACACAGCACAGCCGTCATTCCAACCCCCTTGGTGCCGTGCGCCACCTCCTCAACGTTGTTTGGTTCTGTCACGGAGCCCGCGCTGTAATGTTATCCCTTGGCCATGCACAGTTAGCGGTGCCCGTCTTCTGACATCATTTAGGTGTCAGGCTGGCAGTTCCTGTGCGTCCAAGCTGCCCGAGATCCAACCTTGTCATCTAATGTAATCCCACTGCGGGCCAGGGATCCATGGGCATGCGCAGTGCATATCATCGCCTCTCACTCACCTCCTTCTTGCTTCTTCAGACTGTGCGGCGTCACGGCCGTGGCATGCTATTAGGGATCAGCTGACGCCGCTTAGTCTGAAGAAGCATAAAGAAGGGGAGTGAGAGGCTAGTATATGCACTGCGCATGGCCATGGATACCAGGCCCACTATGGGATCACATTAGACGACACTGCGAGGTGGGATTTCGGGCAGCGTGGACGCACAGGCGCAGCCAGGACGACAACAAATGATGTCAGAGGACGGGCAGCGCAAACTGTGCATGGCCAAGGGATAACATAACAGCGCAGGGTCCATGACGGAATCAAACAACGCTAAGGAGGCAGCGCACGGTGCCAAGGGGGTAGCAATGACGGCTGTGCTGCATCACATTACAAAGGAAAGTCCCACCTCCGGGACGGTTGGACGGTGTGAGGGGACACATTACATGAGTGTGTAGTTCAGCGTTTGCAAGGAGCATAATTTCAAGAGCGACCTTTCCCTTGTGCAGTATTAGTGCTGCACATGGTGGCTCTTTCAGTAACAAACGCCTAGGGGGGGGGGGACAGGTCCCCTTACATTTTATTTGTGCCAGCGTGGCGGTCGCATGACACGTTGCCGGATACACAGCTGGGGATCAGCTGATGTTACTGAACCCCAATAACAGAGGAGCGACTGTTAACTGTGCACACAGCACTTCCAGGCACCAACTGGCGGTGTTAGAGCCCAGGGACAGCAGGAGGAGCAGATTGGAGGTATTGCCGCAAACACAGCTGGGGATCAGCTGACGTTACTGAACCCCAATAACAGAGGAGCGACTGTTGACTGTGCACACAGCACTTCCAGGCACCAACTGGCGGTGTTAGAGCCCAGGGACAGCAGGAGGAGCAGATTGGAGGTATTGCTGCACACACAGCTGGGGATCAGCTGACGTTACTGAACCCCAATAACAGAGGAGCGACTGTTGACTGTGCACACAGCACTTCCAGGCACCAACTGGCGGTGTTAGAGCCCAGGGACAGCAGGAGGAGCAGAGGAACAGAGTGTAGGCCGAAGCCTGATTGGAGCAAGTTGAAAGGGAACCTTTAACCCCCCCCCAAGACATTTGTAGCTGAAAGAGCCATCTTGTGCAGCACTAAGGATGCAAAAGGAAAAGGTTGCTCTTTTAATTATGCTCCTTGCAAACACAGAAGTAAACACTAAAAATGTGTCCCCTTATACCGTTAAACCATCCCGGAGGTGCGAATTTCCTTCGTAATGGGACACAGCACAGCTGTCATTCCTATCCCCTTGGTGCCGTGCTCTGCCTCCTCAGCGTTGTTTTAAGCTGTCACGGAGCCTGCGCTGTTCTGTTAGCCCTTGGCCATGCCCAATTAGCGCTGCCTGTCTTCTGACATAATTTGGTGTCAGGCTGTCAGTGCCTGTGCGTCCACGCTGCTCCAGATCCTACCTCGCAGTCTCGTCTAACGTAATCCCACTGCGGGCCTTGGATCCATGGGCATGCACAGTGCATATCCTCGACTCTCACTCCCCTCCTTCCCTCTTCTTCAGACTGTGCGGTGTCACGGCCGTGGCATGCTATTAGGGATCAGCTGACGGCGCACAGTCTAAAGAAGGTGGAGGGAAATGAGCGAGAGCCCGAGGGGAAGATATGCACTGCGCATGCCCATGGATCCCAGGCCCGCAGTGTGACTCAATCAGAAGACACTGCGAGGCGGGATCTCGGGCAGCGCGGCCGCACAGGCGCAGCCAGCCTGACACCAAATTATGTCAGAAGACAGGCAGCGCAAATAGGGCATGCCCAAGGGATAACAGAACAGCGCAGGCTCCGTGAGAGCTTAAAACAACGCTGAGGAGGCAGCGCATGGCACCAAGGAGGTAGGAATGACGGCTGTGCTGCGTCACATTACGAAGGAAAGTCCCAGCTCCGGGACGGTATAACGGTATCAGTGAACACATTTTATAAGTGTTAAGTTCTGCGTGTGCAAGGAGCTAAACTAAAAGAGCTACCTTTTCCTTGTGCAGCATTACTGCTGCACAAGATGGCTCTTTCAGTAACAAACGACAGGGGGGGGGACAGGTTCCCTTACATTTAGGTTGTTGTGCCAGCGTGGCGGTCGCAGGACACATTGCCGGCTACACAGCTGGGGATCAGCTGACGTTACTGAAAACCAATAACACTGGGTCGTATGTTTTTACTGTGCAGCCTGCACTTCTGAGCCGCAACTGGCGGTGTTGGAGCCCAGGAATAGCAGTTCAGGTGGTAGAAAGATGAACACAGCAGGAGACCTGGATGACACCCAATTACTTAATCAGGCAGAGGAGTGGCAAATTCCTGCGAGATCCAGGCCTGGTTCATTTTCAGGAAAGTAAGCCGGTCAACGTTATCGGAGGATAGTCGCATGCGACGGTCTGTTAGTACACCACCTGCGGCACTAAAGACACGTTCCGATAAGACACTAGCCGCAGGGCAAGCCAGCACCTCCAATGCATACTGGCTTAGCTCTGGCCATGTATCCAGCTTAGAGACCCAAAACTTGAACGGGGAAGAGCCGTCTGGGAGTACAGTAAGAGGGCAAGCCATGTAGTCTGTCACCATCTGACGGAACCGTTGCCTCCTGCTGACTGGAGCCGCCGGTGATGGTGTAGACATTTGGGGCGGCACACAAAAGTGTGCCAGAGTTGTGCCATACTGGGCTTGCCTTGGGCAGAGGCACTGCTTCTGCTCCCTCTTTGGGCAGAGCCTCCCCCACTGCCTCGACGCACTGAGCTGCTTTGTAAAGCACTAGCAGCACTCCTCTCAGTTGGACAGGAGAAGATGATGGAATTCACCAGTGTGTCGTGGTACTC
This sequence comes from Ranitomeya imitator, assembly GCF_032444005.1. Classification (NCBI taxonomy): domain Eukaryota; kingdom Metazoa; phylum Chordata; class Amphibia; order Anura; family Dendrobatidae; genus Ranitomeya; species Ranitomeya imitator. The sequence continues at coordinate 321,180,271 of NC_091286.1, read as the reverse complement.
CCGCAAATTACGCTCCCGGGTCAACGCTGGGATGAGGTTTTGGACGTTGTCCCGGTAGCGAGGATCGAGGAGGGTGAACACCCAATAATCAGGCATGTTGAGAATGTGGTCGATGCGGCGGTCGTTTCTCAGGCACTGCAGCATGAAATCCACCATGTGCTGCAGAGTGCCAACTGGCCCAGAAACGCTGTCCCCTGCTTGAGACATGATCTCTGCCCGCTCGTCATCACCCCACCCTCGCTGTACACACTGACCACTGGACAATTGTGTCGCTCCCTCCTCTGGACGGAGCTCTTCCTCCTCCATTGACTCCTCCTCATCCTCCTCACAAATTGGCCCCTGCGTACCCCTTTGTGAGGAACCACGTGGCGCTGACTCTCCAGAAGCTGATGGAAAAGGTGACTCCTCATCCTCCACCTCTTCCACAACATCATCCCTTAACCCTTGCAAAGTTTGCTGAAGCAGGCAGATGAGGGGGACAGTCATGCTGACTAGTGTATCATCTGCACTTGCCATCCGCGTGGAATAATCAAAAGGACGCAAAACCTGGCAGACGTCCTTCATAGTGGCCCACTCTGTGGTTGTGAAGTCTGATCGGCGCTGACTGCGACTTCTTTGCGCCTGATGCAGCTGGTACTCCATAACTGCTTGCTGCTGCTCACACAACCGCTCCAACATATGTAACGTGGAATTCCACCGGGTAGGTAGGTCACATATGATGCGGTGTTCCGGAAGGCGGAATCGGCGCTGCAGAGCAGCAATGCGGGATCTGGCCAAGCTGGAACGCCGCAAGTGAGCACACTCTAGGCGTACCTTGTGCAGCAGGGCATCAAGATCCAGATAGTCTCTCAGAAAACTCTGCACAACCAAATTGAGCACATGTGCCAGACATGGGATGTGAGTGAGGTTGCCAAGGGCCAAAGCTGCCACCAGATTTCGGCCATTGTCACACACTACCATGCCTGGCTGGAGATTCGCTGGCAGTAACCACACATCGCTCTCCTGCTTGATGGCATTCCAGAGCTCCTGCGCTGTGTGGCTTCGATTCCCCAATGAAACTAGTTTCAAGACGGCCTGCTGACGTTTGGCCACGGCTGTGCTCATGTCGGTCATAGGTAAACGTTCACGGGTCCATGTGGAGGTGGACTGTGACGGCTCCTGCAGAGTTGATTCTGAGGAACTTGTGTAAGAGGAGGAGTCAATGCGTACAGACTGGATTCCTGCAATCCTTGGAGTGGGCAGGACACGTCCTGCGCCACTCGCACGATCTGTACCTGGCTCAACAACATTAACCCAATGGGCAGTGAGGGAAACGTATCGCCCCTGTCCATGCTGACTGGTCCACGCATTGGTGGTGAGGTGGACCTTGCTACTGACGGCGTTCAGTAGCGCATGTTTTATGTTTCCCTCAACATGCCTGTGCAGGGCAGGGACAGCTTGCCTGCTGAAGTAAAAGCGGCTGGGCACCTTGTACTGTGGGACTGCCAATGCCATCAAGTCACGGAAGCTGTCAGTCTCCACCAGCCTGAACGAGAGCATTTCCAGGGACAACAGTTTGGCAATGCCTGCATTCAGAGCCTGTGCTCGGGGGTGGTTGGCCGAGAATTCCCACCTTTTCTCCCATGCCTGTACTACCGATGGCTGTAGAGTAGACTGGGAGTGTGAGGATGACTGGGAAGGTGGTGCTGTGGGTGGAATTACACAAGGTCTCTGGACAACAGTGCCAGAGGTTCTTCCATGGCGATCCTGGGAGGAAGCCAAACCAGCTGTGCGTGAGCTGGAGGAAGAGGCAACACGAGCTGAAGAGGTGGTAGCTGCCGCTGTTGGTTGGCCTACATCTTCAGTCTGTTTCTGTAACTCCACCGCGTGCCTGGTCCGCACATGTTTCCACATATTTGTGGTATTGAGGTTGCTGACATTTTTTCCTCTTTTTACTTTCTGTTGACACAGCTTGCATTTGACAAAACAAATGTCATCTGCAACTGTGTCAAAAAAGGACCAGGCACTGCAAGTCTTGGGAGCGCCCTTTTTGGCTTTGGAAAGAGACAGGCTCCTAACGGGTGCCAAAGTGAAGGCTACAGGCTCCGCAGTCTTCCCCCTCCCTCTCCCTCTTTGGCCCGTAAGGGGAAGCTCTTCCTCAGAGCTGCTCCCACCACCTTCCTGTTCCTCACGCCACGATGGGTCAACGACCTCATCATCTCCACTACCCTCTGCCACCAACTGCTCCTCCTGGGTAGTCTCGGCAGCACAGTACGCACCAGAAAGCGGCACCTGAGTTTCATCATCAGATGCGTACTGCGCTGTGGTCACCGGAGGCACTGGCCCACCCGCCTCTTCAGAGTCAGAGAGACAAAGCTGTTGGGCATCACTGCACACTGCCTCTTCTTCCATTTCTCCAATGCTGCTTGGCTGGCCCCCTGTTTCCAAGCCAAGAGATTCAGAGAACAGAAGTAGAGACGGCTCCTGTCCTGGGCTCTCTGACTGCCTGGCCAATTTGGCAGGTGGTGAAGAGACAGATGGCTGCTCTCCAGTGCTCTGTGCCTGAGAGGATGTGGCACTAACTGAAGTCGATGCCGAGGCGTTAGCTGCCATCCACCCGACAACGGCTTCAATTTGGTCTTCACGCAGCAGCGGTGCACGGCGCTCTCCGACAAAGCTGCGCATGAAGGACTGTTCCCTGCTGAAACTGAGTGACGACGAGTCACCGGCACCCGCAGCAGGCACAGAATCACCACGTCCTCTCCCTGCTCCTCTCCCTGCTCCGCGCCCACGCCCACGTGCCTTACTCCCTGCCCTCTTCATCTTGGTTGACAGATAAAGATAAGCAGAAAAGTACTACTCGCTACACTCATCAGGAGGGCGTTAAACTAGAAGAAGAGGGGACGGGAAGAAAAACATTAGACTCGAACAAAGACAACCCAGGAAAACATACTCAGAAGGGAGGTAAGAACATTTCTAAAACAATCCACAGTGAGGAGATTGGAACAAAAAAAAAATCCTCTAAACTGCATGCTCGCAAACGCCAGAAGCCTGACAAACAAGATGGAAGAACTAGAAGCAGAAATATCTACAGGTAACTTTGACATAGTGGGAATAACCGAGACATGGTTAGATGAAAGCTATGACTGGGCAGTTAACTTACAGGGTTACAGTCTGTTTAGAAAGGATCGTAAAAATCGGAGAGGAGGAGGGGTTTGTCTCTATGTAAAGTCTTGTCTAAAGTCCACTTTAAGGGAGGATATTAGCGAAGGGAATGAGGATGTCGAGTCCATATGGGTTGAAATTCATGGAGGGAAAAATGGTAACAAAATTCTCATTGGGGTCTGTTACAAACCCCCAAATATAACAGAAAGCATGGAAAGTCTACTTCTAAAGCAGATAGATGAAGCTGCAACCCATAATGAGGTCCTGGTTATGGGGGACTTTAACTACCCGGATATTAACTGGGAAACAGAAACCTGTGAAACCCATAAAGGCAACAGGTTTCTGCTAATAACCAAGAAAAATTATCTTTCACAATTGGTGCAGAATCCAACCAGAGGAGCAGCACTTTTAGACCTAATACTATCTAATAGACCTGACAGAATAACAAATCTGCAGGTGGTTGGGCATTTAGGAAATAGCGACCACAATATTGTGCAGTTTCACCTGTCTTTCACTAGGGGGACTTGTCAGGGAGTCACAAAAACATTGAACTTTAGGAAGGCAAAGTTTGAACAGCTTAGAGATGCCCTTTATCTGGTAGACTGGGACAATATCCTCAGAAATGAGAATACAGATAATAAATGGGAAATGTTTAAGAACATCCTAAATAGGCAGTGTAAGCGGTTTATACCTTGTGGGAATAAAAGGACTAGAAATAGGAAAAACCCAATGTGGCTAAACGAAGAAGTAAGACAGGCAATTAACAGTAAAAAGAAAGCATTTGCACTACTAAAGCAGGATGGCACCATTGAAGCTCTAAAAAACTATAGGGAGAAAAATACTTTATCTAAAAAACTAATTAAAGCTGCCAAAAAGGAAACAGAGAAGCACATTGCTAAGGAGAGTAAAACTAATCCCAAACTGTTCTTCAACTATATCAATAGTAAAAGAATAAAAACTGAAAATGTAGGCCCGTTAAAAAATAGTGAGGAAAGAATGGTTGTAGATGACGAGGAAAAAGCTAACATATTAAACACCTTCTTCTCCACGGTATTCACGGTGGAAAATGAAATGCTAGGTGAAATCCCAAGAAACAATGAAAACCCTATATTAAGGGTCACCAATCTAACCCAAGAAGAGGTGCGAAACCGGCTAAATAAGATTAAAATAGATAAATCTCCGGGTCCGGATGGCATTCACCCACGAGAACTAAGTAATGTAATAGATAAACCATTATTTCTTATTTTTAGGGACTCTATAGCGACAGGATCTGTTCCGCAGGACTGGCGCATAGCAAATGTGGTGCCAATATTCAAAAAGGGCTCTAAAAGTGAACCTGGAAATTATAGGCCAGTAAGTCTAACCTCTATTGTTGGTAAAATATTTGAAGGGTTTCTGAGGGATGTTATTCTGGATTATCTCAATGAGAATAACTGTTTAACTCCATATCAGCATGGGTTTATGAGAAATCGCTCCTGTCAAACCAATCTAATCAGTTTTTATGAAGAGGTAAGCTATAGACTGGACCACGGTGAGTCATTGGACGTGGTATATCTCGATTTTTCCAAAGCGTTTGATACCTTGCCGCACAAGAGGTTGGTACACAAAATGAGAATGCTTGGTCTGGGGGAAAATGTGTGTAAATGGGTTAGTAACTGGCTTAGTGATAGAAAGCAGAGGGTGGTTATAAATGGTATAGTCTCTAACTGGGTCGCTGTGACCAGTGGGGTACCGCAGGGGTCAGTATTGGGACCTGTTCTCTTCAACATATTCATTAATGATCTGGTAGAAGGTTTACACAGTAAAATATCGATATTTGCAGATGATACAAAACTATGTAAAGCAGTTAATACAAGAGAAGATAGTATTCTGCTACAGATGGATCTGGATAAGTTGGAAACTTGGGCTGAAAGGTGGCAGATGAGGTTTAACAATGATAAATGTAAGGTTATACACATGGGAAGAGGGAATCAATATCACCATTACACACTGAACGGGAAACCACTGGGTAAATCTGACAGGGAGAAGGACTTGGGGATCCTAGTTAATGATAAACTTACCTGGAGCAGCCAGTGCCAGGCAGCAGCTGCCAAGGCAAACAGGATCATGGGGTGCATTAAAAGAGGTCTGGATACACATGATGAGAGCATTATACTGCCTCTGTACAAATCCCTAGTTAGACCGCACATGGAGTACTGTGTCCAGTTTTGGGCACCGGTGCTCAGCAAGGATATAATGGAACTAGAGAGAGTACAAAGGAGGGCAACAAAATTAATAAAGGGGATGGGAGAACTACAATACCCAGATAGATTAGCGAAATTAGGATTATTTAGTCTAGAAAAAAGACGACTGAGGGGCGATCTAATAACCATGTATAAGTATATAAGGGGACAATACAAATATCTCGCTGAGGATCTGTTTATACCAAGGAAGGTGACGGGCACAAGGGGGCATTCTTTGCGTCTGGAGGAGAGAAGGTTTTTCCACCAACATAGAAGAGGATTCTTTACTGTTAGGGCAGTGAGAATCTGGAATTGCTTGCCTGAGGAGGTGGTGATGGCGAACTCAGTCGAGGGGTTCAAGAGAGGCTTGGATGTCTTCCTGGAGCAGAACAATATTGTATCATACAATTATTAGGTTCTGTAGAAGGACGTAGATCTGGGGATTTATTATGATGGAATATAGGCTGAACTGGATGGACAAATGTCTTTTTTCGGCCTTACTAACTATGTTACTATGTTACTATGTTACTAAGGCCTTAGTGTGCTTATTCCTGAAATGCTCCTCCTAACAGGTGTAAGAAACACTAATGTTGTAAAGTGTGGACTAAACTTTATTATTTTTCAAATGTGGCCTACACAAGTGTTAAGTTGTGTTTGGTGAACTTTACTTTTTTTTTTGTGCAGATCGGGCTACAGAGCTAGTTTAAATCACACGGAGACCGTGCAGACAGCCGTAAACGGCGCTGCAAGGCCCAAAAAACCTCCTCTAGGTTATCCTATATAGTGTTTTTCCACTATTTAGCTGGAGACGGGTGGAAAGACACTAATAGGGAATTTTTTTTTAAAATTTTAAACAGGCTGCACTATTTGAAAAAAAGGAAATTTTTTTTCAAGGTATGAGGCAGTAACGCACCCTGAGCTGAATCCAACCGGCTATGGCTGCACACAGACTACAGGGCGAGCTGCGCTCACACAGAGACCGTGCAGACAACCGTAAACGGCGCTGCAAGGCCCAATAAACCCCCTCTAGGTTATCCTATGTAGTGTTTTTCCACAATTTAGCTGGAGACGGGTGGAAAAACACTAATAGGAAATTTTTTTTTTAAAGTTTAAACAGGCTGCACTATTTGAAAAAAAGGAAATTTTTTTTCAAGGTATGAGGCAGTAACGCACCCTGAGCTGAATCCAACCGGCTATGGCTGCACACAGACTACAGGGCGAGCTGCGCTCACACAGAGACCGTGCAGACAGAAGTAAACGGCGCTGCAAGGCCCAAAAAAACCCCTCTAGGTTATCCTATGTAGTGTTTTTCCACAATTTAGCTGGAGACGGGTGGAAAAACACTAATAGGAATTTTTTTTAAAAATTTTAAACAGGCTGCACTATTTGAAAAAAAGGAAAATTTTTCTCAAGGTATGAGGCAGTAACGAACCCTGAGCTGAATCCAACCGGCTATGGCTGCACACAGACTACAGGGCGAGCTGGGCTCACACGGAGACCATGCAGACAGCCGTAAACGGCGCTGCAAGGCCCAAAAACCCCCCTCTAGGTTATCCTATGTAGTGTTTTTCCACAATTTAGCTGGAGACGGGTGGAAAAACACTAATAGGAAATTTGAGAAAAAATGTGCAGCAGGCTGCACTATGAGCAAAAAAGGACAAATGTGTGAGGCAGTGTGAACCCCCCCTGAGCTGAATACAACCGGGTATATGGCTGCACACAGACTACAGAGTGAGCTGCACACACACACACACACACAGAGACCTTGCAGAACGCTGTTAAAACAGCGCTGCAAGGCAAGAGCAAGGTGAACAGTGAAGAACACACAGCGTTTTGCTAAATTAGCCTTTGGAAAGGAAAATAAAGCAATTAGCTATCTCAACTGGCCCTCAGTTAGAACACAGCGTCCTGTCCCTAACTGAAATCACAGCAGAGTGAGCGCAAAATGGCGGCAGCGTTTTTTATAGTGCAGAGTGACATCATTTCAGCAGCCAATCACAGCCTTGCCAGTACTTACATGCCCACCATGCTAAACAGGATGTGCTCACACTTCCAATCATTCCTCATTGGCTGCTGCGTTCAGTTTGAATTCTGGGAACTTCCGATTCCGGTATCCGATACGCGGGAAGTATCGGAATTCGGTATCGGAATTCTGATACCGCAAATATCGGCCGATACCCGATACTTGCGGTATCGGAATGCTCAACACTACTTACTATTATTATAAGGTGAATTAAGATTGACAAGCTTCAGTAACAAGAATGGATGTTTTTGCCATTCAAATGGGCACTGTACATGTTTTCCTGGCCTCCACTCACTGCCGCCTATGCTCCCCCCATTGACTTGCATTGGGTTTCGTGTTTCGGTCGATCCCCGACTTTTCGCGATAATCGGCCGATTCCACTCGACTCGACTGTTGAGATAGTCAGGTTTCGCGAAACCCGACTCGACCCTAAAAAACTAAAAGTCGCTCAACTCTACTCATGAGGGCAGGATGGGAGAACATATGGGGCCAGGTTGGGAGAACATATGGCTGGAGCCAGGAATGAGACACAAGGGGGCCATGATGGGGGATATTATTACCATAGGGATTAATTAAGGGATATTATTACAGCTGTCATGTATTTATTTTACCTTTTTGAGGATTCTGTTTTAAATGGGGGAGGCAGTCTTGTTACTGTGCAGAGTGACACTATGTCGCCTTTTTTTCTTCATTTGGTGTAGTTTATAATTTGGGAAAAAAATAAGTAATGTATTATGCAAGCAGTGCTCTAGATAACTGTGTTATTTCCTGCAGAGAAAAGCCCTGGCTGGATGAAGTGATGGCAGTGTGTGCTGGATGAAGATGAAAAGCGAAGATGAAGGACTTCACCTAGAGACGTCACTGGTGAATCAGTGTGTTAGCTGTACACTGACACTATACACTGTATACTAAATACAGTGGTCCTGTGTACAATGTCACCAGTGATCACTGAATTACCTTTACACTATATACTATATACTGAGCTCCTGTGTATAATGTCACCGGTGATCACTGTATAACCTGTCCACTGATACTGTATACAGAGCTCCTGTGTATAATGTCACCAGTAATCACTGTATTACCTGTACACAGACACTGCATAATAAGTACAGATCTCCTGTGTATAATGGTACTTATGCTGATATTAGTATTGTGTTTTTTTTTATTAATGATCAGTATTGTAGTATTCAGTCACGATGTGGTGGTAATATGTTGTCCGGACATGGTGTGGCAGTATTTGTTCCTTGTATGTGCTACTATGTGGTCACTGTTATGGACCTGGTGGTTAGGAGCACCCGGCACGACCTAATAGTTAAACTCACACAGGACAAGCTCTGGGATGTGGGAGCTCTGCTGACCGCAACCCCTAATCCTATCACAACAACTAGAAATAGCCGTGGAGCGTTCCTGACACTCCCTAGACGCCTCTTCACAGCCTAAGAGCTAACTAGCCCTAGAGATAGAAAATAAAGCCTACCTTGCCTCAGAGAAATTCCCCAAAGGAAAAGGCAGCCCCCCACATATATTGACTGTGAGTAAAGATGAAAGTCACAAACGCAGAAATGAAACAGGTTTTAGCAAAGGGAGGCTAGACTTACTAAACAGACAGAGGATAGGAAAGGTATCTTTGCGGTCAGCACAAAAAACTACAAAAGACCACGCAGAGTGTGCAAAAAGACCTCCGCACCGACTAACGGTGCGGAGATGCCACTCTGCATCCCAGAGCTTCCAGCTAGCAAGGCAAAATCATGATATCCAGCTGGACAAGGAAACAATGAACAAATAATAACTAGCAGGGACTTAGCTTCTGCTGGAGTAGACAGGTCACCAGAAAGATCCAAGAGCGAACTGAACCATTGCAGGAACATTGACAGCTGGCAAGGAGTAACGATCTGAGTGGAGTTAAATAGAGCAGCCAGCCAAAGGATAAACCACGTCACCTGTGGAAGGAACCTCAGAAGCAGCAGCTCCACTCACAGCCACCAGAGGGAGTCCATGAACAGAACTCGCCGAAGTACCATTCATGACCACAGGAGGGAGTTCGATAACAGAATTCACAACAGTACCCCCCCCCTTGATGAGGGGTCACCGAACCCTCACCAAAGCCCCCAGGCTGATCAGGATGAGCCAAATGAAAGGCAGGAAATAGATCGGCAGCATGAACATCAGAGGCAAAAACCCAGGAATTATCTTCCTGACCATAACCCTTCCACTTGACCAGGTACTGGAGTTTCCGTCTCGAAACACGAGAATCCAAAATCTTCTCCACCACATACTCCAACTCCCTCTCGACCAACACCGGGGCAGGAGGATCAACGGAGGGAACCATAGGCACCACGTATCTCCGCAATAACGACCTATGGAACACATTATGGATGGCAAAAGAAGCTGGAAGGGCCAAACGAAATGACACAGGATTGAGAACTTCAGAAATCTTATACGGACCAATGAAACGAGGCTTAAACTTAGGAGAGGAAACCTTCATAGGAACATAACGAGACGACAACCAAACCAAATCCCCAACACGAAGTCGGGGACCAACACAACGCCGGCGGTTAGCGAAACGTTGAGCCCTCTCCTGGGACAATGTCAAATTGTCCACCACATGAGTCCTAATCTGCTGCAACCTGTCCACCACAGTATCCACACCAGGACAGTCCGAAGGCTCAACCTGCCCTGAAGAGAAACGAGGATGGAAACCAGAATTACAGAAAAAAGTTGAAACCAAAGTAGCCGAGCTGGCCCGATTATTAAGGGCGAACTCAGCCAACGGCAAGAAGGACACCCAATCATCCTGATCAGCAGAAACAAAGCATCTCAGATATGTTTCCAAAGTCTGATTAGTTCGTTTGGTTTGGCCATTAGTCTGAGGACGGAAAGCCGAAGAAAAAGACAAATAAATGCCCACTTTAGTACAAAAGGACCGCCAAAACCTCGAAACAAACTGGGAACCTCTGTCCGAGACGATGTTCTCCGGAATGCCATGCAAACGAACCACATGCTGGAAAAACAATGGCACCAAATCAGAGGAGAAAGGCAATTTAGACAAGGGTACCAAATGGACCATCTTAGAGAAGCGATCACAAACCACCCAAATGACCGACATCCTTTGAGAGACAGGGAGATCAGAAATAAAATCCATGGAAATATGCGTCCAGGGCCTCTTCGGGACCGGCAAGGGCAAAAGCAACCCACTGGCACGAGAACAGCAGGGCTTAGCCCGGGCACAAGTCCAACAGGACTGCACAAAAGAACGCACATCCCGTGACAAAGAAGGCCACCAAAAGGATCTAGCTACCAAATCTCTGGTACCAAAGATTCCAGGATGACCCGCCAACACCGAACAATGGACCTCAGAGATAACTCTACTAGTCCATCTATCAGGGACAAATAGTTTCTCCGCTGGATAATGGTTAGGTCTATCAGCCTGAAACTTCTGCAGCACGCGCTGCAAATCAGGGGAGATGGCAGACAAAATTACCCCCTCTTTGAGAATACCCGCCGGCTCCGGAACACCCGGAGAGTCAGGCACAAAACTCCTTGACAGGGCATCAGCCTTCACATTCTTAGATCCCGGAAGGTATGAAACCACAAAATCAAAACGGGAGAAAAAGAGCGACCATCGAGCCTGTCTAGGATTCAACCGTTTGGCAGACTCGAGATAAGTCAAATTCTTGTGATCCGTCAAGACCACCACGCGATGTTTAGCTCCTTCAAGCCAATGTCGCCACTCCTCGAATGCCCACTTCATGGCCAACAACTCTCGATTGCCAACATCATAATTGCGCTCAGCAGGCGAGAATTTTCTAAAAAAGAAGGCACATGGTTTCATCACCGAGCCATCAGAACTTCTTTGCGACAAAACAGCCCCTGCTCCAATCTCAGAAGCATCAACCTCGACCTGAAACGGGAGCAAAACATCTGGCTGGCACAACACAGGGGCAGAAGAAAAACGATGCTTCAACTCCTGAAAAGCCTCTACAGACGCAGAGGACCAATTGACCACATCAGCACCTTTCTTGGTCAAATCAGTCAACGGTTTAGCAATACTAGAAAAATTAGCGATGAAGCGGCGGTAAAAATTAGCAAAGCCCAGGAACTTCTGCAGGCTCTTCACAGATGTCGGCTGAGTCCAATCATAAATGGCCTGAACTTTAACAGGGTCCATCTCGATAGTAGAAGGGGAAAAAATGAAACCCAAAAATGAAACCTTCTGAACTCCAAAGAGACACTTTGACCCCTTCACAAACAAGGAATTCGCACGAAGGACCTGGAACACCATTCTGACCTGCTTCACATGAGACTCCCAATCATCCGAAAAGACCAAAATGTCTTCCAAATGTACAATCATGAATCTATCCAGGTACTCTCGGAAGATGTCATGCATAAAGGACTGAAACACAGATGGAGCATTAGAAAGCCCGAATGGCATAACCAGGTACTCAAAATGGCCCTTGGGCGTATTAAATGCTGTTTTCCATTCATCGCCCTGTTTAATTCGCACAAGATTATACGCCCCTCGAAGATCTATCTTGGTGAACCAACTAGCCCCCTTAATCCGAGCAAACAAATCAGACAGCAGCGTCAAAGGGTACTGAAATTTGACTGTGATCTTATTAAGAAGGCGGTAATCAATACAAGGTCTCAAAGAGCCATCTTTCTTGGCCACAAAAAAGAACCCTGCTCCCAATGGTGACGACGACGGGCGAATATGACCCTTCTCCAAGGATTCCTTTATATAACTCCGCATAGCGGCGTGCTCTGGCACAGATAAATTAAACAGTCGGCCCTTAGGAAACTTACTACCAGGAATCAAATTAATAGCACAATCGCAATCCCTATGAGGAGGTAGGGCACCGGATTTGGGCTCTTCAAATACATCCCGGTAATCTGATAAAAACTCAGGAACTTCAGAAGGAGTGGAAGATGAAATTGACAACAATGGAACATCACCATGTACCCCCTGACAACCCCAGCCGGACACAGACATAGACTTCCAATCCAACACTGGATTATGGACCTGTAGCCATGGCAACCCCAAAACGACCACATCATGCAGATTATGCAACACCAAAAAGCGAATATCCTCCTGATGTGCAGGAGCCATGCACATGGTCAATTGAGTCCAGTACTGAGGCTTAATCTTGGCCAAAGGCGTAGCATCAATTCCTCTCAATGGAATAGGATACTGCAAGGGCTACAAGAAAAAAACACAGCGCCTGGCAAACTCCAAGTCCATCAAATTCAGGGCAGCGCCTGAATCCACAAATACCATAACAGAATAGGACGACAGAGAACAAATCAGAGTAACGGACAAAAGAAATTTAGACTGTACCGTACCAATGGTGGCAGACCTAGCGAACCGCTTAGTGCGCTTAGGACAATCGGAGATAGCATGAGTGGATTCACCACAGTAAAAACACAGCCCATTCCGACGTCTGTGTTCTTGCCGTTCAGCTCTGGTCAAAGTCCTATCACATTGCATAGGCTCAGGCCTATGCTCAGAGAATACCGCCAAATGGTGCACAGCTTTGCGCTCATGCAAGCGCCAATCAATCTGAATGGCCAAGGACATAGACTCATTCAGACCAGCAGGCGTGGGAAATCCCACCATGACATCCTTAAGGGCTTCAGAAAGACCCTTTCTGAAAATTGCCGCCAGGGCACACTCATTCCACTGAGTAAGCACAGACCACTTTCTAAACTTCTGTCAGTACACCTCCGCTTCATCCTGACCCTGACACAAAGCCAGCAAGATTTTCTCTGCCTGATCCACTGAATTTGGTTCATCATAAATAGTGTTGAGCGATACCGTCCGATACTTGAAAGTATCGGTATCGGATAGTATCGGCCGATACCCGAAAAATATCGGATATCGCCGATACCGATATCCGATACCAATACAAGTCAATGGGACATCAAGTATCGGAAGGTATTCTCATGGTTCCCAGGGTCTGAAGGAGAGGAAACTCTCCTTCAGGCCCTGGGATCCATAGGGATGTGGACCAATCACAAGCCGCTACGTCTTTGAAAGTCATTAACGCGCTCATTTTTAAAAATGAGCGCGTTAATAGCTTGCGGTGACGTCGCGGCTTGTGATTGGTCGCGGCCACGCGACCAATCACAAGCCGCTACGTCTTTGAAAGCCATTAACGCGCTCATTTTTAAAAATGAGCGCGTTAATAGCTTGCGGTGACGTCGCGGCTTGTGATTGGTCGCGTGGCCGCGACCAATCACAAGCCGCTACGTCTTTGAAAGTCATTAACGCGCTCATTTTTCAAAAATGAGCGCGCTAATAGCTTGCGGTGACGTCGCGGCTTGTGATTGGTCGCGTGGCGGTCACATGGGCGGCCCGCGACCAATCAGAAGCCGGGACGTGATTCTCAGGTCCTAAAAGCGCTGATTTTGAACAACGAAGCCTGCCGGTTACCCGCGCTGAGTCCAGGGGCCGCCGGAGAGGTAAATATATCAATATTTTTTATTTTAATTCTTTATTTTACACATCTCTATGTATCCGATACCGATACCCGATACCACAAAAGTATCGGATCTCGGTATCGGAATTCCGATACCGCAAGTATCGGCCGATACCCGATACTTGCGGTATCGGAATGCTCAACACTAATCATAAAGCAATCCAAGCGCCAGAAAAAACGCTTCAACATCACGCAATGCAGGATCTCCTGGCGCAAGGGAAAATGCCCAGTCTTGAGGGTCACCACGCAACAAAGAAATAATGATTTTAACTTGTTGAACGGGGTCACCAGAGGAGCGGGGTTTCAAAGCTAGAAACAGTTTACAATTATTTTTTAAATTCAGGAACTTAGATCTATCCCCAGAAAATAAATCAGGAATAGGAATTCTAGGCTCTAACATCGGATTCTGAACCACAAAATCTTGAATGTTTTGTACCCTTGCAGTGAGATGATCCACACAAGAGGACAGACCTTGAATGTCCATATCTACACCTGTGTCCTGAACCACCCAAAGGTTAAGGGGAAAAGCAGCCCCCCACATATATTAACTGTGAGTAAAGATGAAAGTCACAAACGCAGAAATGAAACAGGTTTCAGCAAAGTGAGGCCAGACTTACTAAACAGACAGAGGATAGGAAAGGTATCTTTGCGGTCAGCACAAAAAACTACAAAAGACCACGCAGAGTGTGCGAAAAGACCTCCGCACCGACTAACGGTGCGGAGATGCCACTCTGCATCCCAGAGCTTCCAGCTAGCAAGGCAAAATCATGATATATATATAATAACGGTGGTGTATTATCCAAATAGAAATATAGCCCAATATAGCGTCTGGATAAAAATTAACCTTTATTAGGTATGTATTAAAATGGCCCTATTTGGCACATCAATCTGAAAAATAAAAAGAAAAAAGGACAAAACGAACAAAAGAAACTAATAGTGCTCAGTGCCCTAATACCTACACAGAGGGAAAACTCAACAAAAACAAACAACAAATAACACAATCAGCACTGTTGTATGCTAAATCCCAGCCAAAACCTACTCCAGTATCCCCATACTGACAGAGGATATATCCATTAGGATCGTGCAAAATATAGGCTAGCAATAATATACCAAGGTAAATGTATCACATTAGGGATCTGACTCTAAAATAGATCTGGGTCACCTTTTATAGCTGCCTTAATGATATTGAAGGGGACTGAAAGGGTGGCTTATATCCAAAGTACTCTCAAAGTTACTTCCCATCTAATCGCCTGGTGCCTATGGATACTACAAATGGGATAAGCGTCAGTGCAATGTAAAACATTCCTGGATATAAAAAAAACCTTCATTTATGAATCACCAACATATTACGGGATAACCATAACTCATTACCATATATGAGCGTCCCTGCTGGGTTCAATAGTGGCTTATTACAGGGTTAATGATAGTGAGTTTTTCGGAGACATGAACGCTGCGATGCAAATACAGTGTGTAAAGAGCCTAATGTATGGGTGGATCTCACCGCTTGTTAAATACTGCCATCGCCAGCCGTGCTCTTCCCTTCACACACATCATACTAGACCCTCGTGCCGGAATGTTAGACTGTGAAGCGGCGTCTCCCGACGCGTTTCTTCATCCAAGATTCATCAGGGGAGAGGTGCTGCTGCCTTTGCAGGTTTCCCCCTTCCGTGTAATTTCTAAGTTTCGCTCGGTGCCACGCCATAATTAGCTCCGCCCATTGGCGTGTGATGCGCACCACGAGCTTGACTCTGCATTTCCGGTGCGATTAAAGGAATCCCCCTACCCGATGACGCACTGGGAGTCCCGGCTCAAAGGCGCATGCGCCCCTCAGTAGCCGGGCCAGTTACATCACTGGAAGACTATGCGGGTTCCTGCCGGATTTCCAGCAAAAGAATAAATGGAATGTAAATGCGTGCATTCACGCTATTTAATACCATCAGGATGCTCATTTATATTCCAAATTCAGGCTCATTTGTCACCCAGTTAAAGAACATCCTACAATAGGAGATGCAAATAACCTCATTACTCCTGTTCACCTATTGGCATGATCCAGAGATATCTCAGCATGTATTGTAATCAAACTGTCACAAAAAACAGGTAAGTTAACCCTTAACTGAGACCAAAGCTTAACTAACCCCCTAGGGAGCAAGACAAGGACGAGAGGGAAATTGGATCTTTACAAATTCAGTTTGGTGAGGCTTGTTTTAAATATTAAAGGAGAAAATTGTCATATATGGGTCACCACTCCTTCACCTCCCCAGTAAACGTGGGAAACAGTGACCCTACCAAAACCTTACCATGAATAACCTACACTCCTTACCCTACCTACCGCGGAGGTTGGCACCCTAGAAGAAACCTGCGCATGTGGCGCCCCCACTCAACGTCGACTATCCCAGAATATCTTTCCCTATAGGACCCTTATTCCTACATAGGATAGTCGGAAAAATAAGTAATTAGGTACATTCAGGGTGTATAGATATCTCATAGGGAAAAATAAGTAATTAGGTACATTCAGGGTATATAGATATCTCATAGTGACATAGGGGTATAGATATCTTAGGGACAAAAAGAAAGTTATCCCTATATTCATGTCCCTACCTAACGCGGGGGTTGGCACCCTAAGACCTTCGCAGATGGCGCCCCCACTCCACGAAGACTGGCCCCTATATCTGTCCCTGCCAGAGACAACAAAAATTAGTAAAAACAATTAGGATACAGGATGGTAGGCTAAGGGTGGATAATGGTTGGTTATAAAAAACAACAGTATGATAATATCTCATTTAGTCCTAATGGCTGTACCGTTCTCAGCATAAAAATCCACCTCGTCTCCTTTTGGAGTATAGACTTGTCCCAATCCCCTCCTCTTTGTGGAGGCACTATCTTGTCGATCCCCATGAAGTGGATTTTTTTTGGGTTGCCTTGATGGAAAGCATTCATGTGGGAAGCCACTGGGGTCTCTCGTTTATTGGCGATATCACGAAGGTGCTCGCCTACTCTCTTGCGAAATTCCCTTTTTGTCTTCCCCACATATTCAAGGCCACATTCACACATGGCCTTATAGATTACCCCTTTAGTCCGGCAGTTGATAAAATGCCGAATTGTGTACATAGTACCCGTAACATTACTCTCAAAGTTCTTTCCAGGTCTGATAGAGGCACAACTTTTACAATTTCCACATCTGTAGCATCCTTTCATCTGATTTGTTGTTAAGGCCGGGCCGCTACCTGGATCAAAATGGCTGTGGACCAATCTATCACGAAGGGACTTTCCCCTCCTGTACGTAATTTGAGGTACCGGCGAGATATATTTTTTTATGTCTCTGTCCATATGTAAAATGGGCCAATGCCTCTGAAAAATTTCCCTGATCTGATTTGCTCCGTTTGAGTACCTAGTAGTGAAGCGTATGGTACTTTCCTCATCAGATTTAGGTTTCGGTGTCAATAAGTCTTTCCTTTCTTTTCTCCATGATTCTTTATATGCTCTCTTCAATACACCCTCTGGGTACCCTCTTTCCAAGAATCGATTTTTTAGATCCTTGGCTTGTTTTTGAAACACATCATTGTTGGAGCAATTTCTGCGTATTCTGAAATATTGCCCCTTTGGGATGCCTCTCTTCAGAGGGGCAGGGTGACTGCTTTCCCACCTGAGGAGAGAGTTCGTGGCCGTGTCCTTTCTGTGTGTTCTTGTAATTAATTCACCATTGGGACATCTCTCTACACATATGTCCAAAAATGCCAGCCTGGTGGTACTCACTTCATGGGTGAAACGGAGACCCAGATCACTGATGTTTAAACTTTCCACAAAACTTGCAAACTGAGTGGCATCTCCTTTCCATATTACAAACACATCATCAATATATCTCAGCCACAGAACTATTCTCTCCCCAGGATGGGTCATAGTGTCACCAAAAACGACCGTTTCCTCCCACCAGCCCAGGAGCAAATTTGCATACGAAGGCGCACAAGGGCTACCCATCGCAGTGCCCCTGAGCTGGTGGAAGTACTTCCGGTCGAACAGAAAGACATTTCGAGTTAGGCAAAACTCCAAGGCCTTCATGACAAAGTTATTGTGTTTGTCATATTGGGTACCCCTCGTACTCAGATAATGGCCCACAGCCTTCAATCCCTTGTCATGGGGGATCGACGAGTATAGCGCCTCCACGTCGATACTGCCCAAAATCATATCTGGGTCAAGAAAAACACCCTCTAATTTAAGCAGCAAATCAGTGGTGTCCCGCACATGAGAATTCAGGGCTCCCACAAAGGGTTTTAGAATTTTATCAACGTAGGTTCCTAGATGTTCAGTCAGACTATTGTTGCCTGAAACAATCGGGCGTCCTTTTAGGGGGTTAGTGCCTTTGTGAATTTTAGGGAGACAGTAAAAAGTTGAAATTACAGGATGCTTTGGTAGTAAAAAATCCCTCTCGTCCTTGCTTACTACACCTTACCTAAAACCTTCCTCAATGATGGACTTTAATTCACCTTGGAATTGCTTCAGGGGGCTCTGTGGTAGTGTTTTGTATTCTTCCTTGTTTTTCAACAATGAAAGACATAGATCATGATAGTCTTGTGTATCCATCACTACCACATTGCCCCCTTTATCCGACGGCTTAATAGTGATATTTTTGTTCTTTTCCAAATCACATAAGCAATTCATTTCATTTCTAGACAGGTTATGAAATTTCTTACTTTTTGTGTCCGCTATCCTCATGAGGTCCTCTGTGACTAAGTTCAAAAAAATGTCAATGGAGCTTAAATCTCCCATAGGTGGAGGCATGCTCGAGCTTTTATTCTTCAGCTTTGTAAACGGCCCCTGACCCTCAGTATTTGGATCTATGTCGCCTAAATGGAACAATAGGCGCACGTCCTGTAGTAGGTCCTCCGCAATACCCAGATCTGCACATTGTTTCCTTTCTTCTTTCAGAATTTTTTTTTTCCATTTAAGACGTCTTACAAATAAGTTTAGATCCTTAATTACTTCAAATGTGTCAGTGTCTGAACTGGGTACAAAGGAGAGCCCCCTACTTAATAATGTTATCTCAGTCTCTGATAGTACCTTAGAGGATAGGTTTATAACCTGCATATTTATGTTGGGGGGTTGGTTCGGCTCCTGAGGGGGTAACTCAGGTCTAAAAAATTACTCCTGACCGGTGACTTTTTACCTCCACGTCCCCAGTTACCTCCTCTCCCCTTGTTTTTCCCTTTACCTCTCTGTCCCCCAGATCTTACTTACTGTCGGAAATCTCTGCCTTTGACGATGAGATATCCGTCTCCGTCCTGCAGGGAAATTTGCTGGCGGAAAAAGAATAAGCTCTGTTATCTTTAAACTCTTGAAGGTCTCTTATGAAGAATTTATGTTTTTTATCCTTTAAATGGTATTGAAACCTTTCTATTGAGTTCTGCAGTTGGATCCCTTTTTTGGAAAATTCTGGTTCAGAAGAAAATGTTTTCGTTATGTCAAAATGTTCTTTCAAAGACTCGTTCAGAGCATTGAGGTTCTGTTTTTCTTCGTCCAGCAAAAGTCCCATTAATCTAAGCGAACTAGCCGTAGCTTCTCTCTCCCATTTGGCCAATAGACTGGGATTTTTATACCTGTAACCCGGTGCCAAAGTGATCCTAAGATGTCTTGGGACAATACCAGCTTTAATATAATTGTCCAAGCTTTGTACCTCCCACCACGAAGCTATCTGATCTTTGTATACCCTAGTTAGTTCTTTGAATGCAGCATTAAATGAGGGGACGTATTTCTTTTGTGTGTAAGATCTCTCAGAGAAAACCTCCCTGGCCTCCGTAACCCATTGATTCGTATCAATACCTGTACTGAGAAAACCTGCCATGCCAATGTAAAGTCTATATATATAATAAGCGTGGTGTATTATCCAAATAGAAATATAACCCAATATAGCGTCTGGATAAAAATTAACCTTTATTAGGTATGTATTAAAATGGCCCTATTTGGCACATCAATCTGAAAAATAAAAAGAAAAAAGGACAAAACGAACAAAAGAAACTAATAGTGGTCAGTGCCCTAATACCTACACAGAGGGAAAACTCAACAAAAACAAACAACAAATAACACAATCAGCACTGTTGTATGCTAAATCCCAGCCAAAAACTACTCCAGTATCCCCATACTGACAGAGGATATATACATTAGGATCGTGCAAAATATAGGCTAGCAATAATATACCAAGGTAAATGTATCACATTAGGGATCTGACTCTAAAATAGATCTGGGTCACCTTTTATAGCTGCCTTAATGATATTGAAGGGGACTGAAAGGGTGGCTTATATCCAAAGTACTCTCAAAGTTACTTCCCATCTAATCGCCTGGTGCCTATGGATACTACAAATGGGATAAGCGTCAGTGCAATGTAAAACATTCCTGGATATCAAAAAATCCTTCATTTATGAATCACCAACATATTACGGGATAACCATAACTCATTACCATATATGAGCGTCCCTGCTGGGTTCAATAGTGGCTTATTACAGGGTTAATGATAGTGAGTTTTTCGGAGACATGAACGCTGCGATGCAAACAATACAGTGTGTAAAGAGCCCAATGTATGGGTGGATCTCACCGCTTGTTAAATACTGCCATCGCCAGCCGTTCTCTTCCCTTCACACACATCATACTAGACCCTCGTGCCGGAATGTTAGACTGTGAAGCGGCGTCTCCCGACGCGTTTCTTCATCCAAGATTCATCAGGGGAGAGGTGCTGCTGCCTTTGCAGGTTTCCCCCTTCCGTGTAATTTCTAAGTTTCGCTCGGTGCCGCGCCACACTTAGCTCCGCCCATTGGCGTGTGACGCGCACCACGAGCTTGACTCTGCATTTCCGGTGCGATTGGAGGAATCCCCCTACCCGATGACGCACTGGGAGTCCCGGCTCGAAGGCGCATGCGCCCCTCAGTAGCCGGGCCAGTTACATCACTGGAAGACTATGCGGGTTCCTGCCGGATTTCCAGAAAAAGAATAAATGGAATGTAAATGCGTGCATTCACGCTATTTAATACCATCAGGATGCTCATTTATATTCCAAATTCAGGCTCATTTGTCACCCAGTTAAAGAACATCCTACAACAGGAGATGCAAATAACCTCATTACTCCTGTTCACCTATTGGCATGATCCAGAGATATCTCAGCATGTATTGTAATCAAACTGTCACAAAAAACAGGTAAGTTAACCCTTAACTGAGACCAAAGCTTAACTAACCCCCTAGGGAGCAAGACAAGGACGAGAGGGAAATTGGATCTTTACAAATTCAGTTTGGTGAAGTTTGTTTTAAATATTAAAGGAGAAAATTGTCATATATGGGTCACCACTCCTTCACCTCCCCAGTAAACGTGGGAAACAGTGACCCTACCAAAACCCTACCATGAATAACCTACACTCCTTACCCTACCTACCGCGGAGGTTGGCACCCTAGAAGAAACCTGCGCATGTGACGCCCCCACTCAACGTCGACTATCCCAGAATATCTTTCCCTATAGGACCCTTATTCCTACATAGGATAGTCGGAAAAAGAAGTAATTAGGTACATTCAGGGTGTATAGATATCTCATAGGGAAAAATAAGTAATTAGGTACATTCAGGGTATATAGATATCTCATAGGGACATAGGGGTATAGATATCTTAGGGACAAAAAGAAAGTTATCCCTATATTCATGTCCCTACCTAACGCGGGGGTTGGCACCCTAAGACCTTCGCAGATGGCGCCCTCACTCCACGAAGACTGGCCCCTATATCTGTCCCTGCCAGAGACAACAAAAATAAGTAAAAACAATTAGGATACAGGATGGTAGGCTAAGGGTGGATAATGGTTGGTTATAAAAAACAACAGTATCCAAGGATACTGTAAAACCAAGGATTCAAGCTAAACCAAGGATTCAAGCTTCAGGAGGCTAATTTGCATATTCCAGGTGCCTTCTGGGAGAAGCGAAGTCTCCCTAAGCTAGAAGATCGTTGGGTACAGCCGGGACCAGCTGCTTCGAAAGCATCACCAAACCAAGGATTCAAGCTTCAGGAGGCTAATTTGCATATTCCAGGTGCCTTCTGGGAGAAGCGAAGTCTCCCTAAGCTAAAAGATCGTTGGGTACAGCCGGGACCAGCTGCTTCGAAAGCATCACCAAACCGCGCGCCGTAAGGCGCGCGAATTTTTGCCTGTAGGACATTATTGCAAGAGAGCTTGGCTGAGTAGATTACACAAGAAGGAAAACACACAGCAAGTCAGCAGGATCTAGGAGCAACATGGCAGATGTGACAACCTACATGGTGAGCTGCAGCATGTGCTACATGTTCACAGATCGACCAGAAGAAGAATCCAATTTCACCTGTCAGAAGTGTAGACTAGTGGCCCTTTTAGAAGAAAAGGTGCGGGGTCTGGAAGAAAGAATAGCAACTTTGAAACTCATCAAAGAGAATGAAGACTTTCTAGACAGAACAGAAGCATCTCTACTGGTCACAGAAGGTGAAAAAAGTGTCAGAGAACCTCCAAAAGCAGATGAGTGGAAGCATGTGACCAAAAGAAGCAAGAAGACCATGGAGAAATCACCAACCACACAACTGAAGAACCGATATCAAATCTTTGTAGAGGATGAAGATGGCACACCTAAGAATGAAGCAATACCAGCAAGCAAAAAAGAAAAGGGCACACAGCAACAAGTGACAGCAAAAAGTACAGCCAAGAAGCAACGAAGAGTGGTGGTGGTGGGAGACTCACTACTGAGAGGCACAGAAGCAGCCATCTGCAGACAGGACATAACTGCAAGAGAAGTATGCTGCCTTCCAGGTGCGATGATCAAGGATGTGACCGATAGGATACCAAAGCTCTTCAGCTCCAAGGACGTCCACCCATTTCTTCTGATACATGTTGGCACCAATGACACGGCAAGGAAGGACCTACCGACAATCTGCAAGGACTTTGAAGAGTTGGGGAAGAAAGTAAAGGAACTGGATGCACAGGTAGTTTTTTCTTCTATCCTTCCAGTAGACGGGCATGGCACCAGGAGATGGAACAGGATCCTTGATGCAAACAACTGGCTAAGACGATGGTGCAGACAACAAGGATTTGGATTCCTGGACCACGGTGTGAATTACTGGTATGATGGACTCCTCGCCAGAGACGGACTACACCTCAACAAACCTGGGAAACACACATTCGCCAGAAGACTCGCTACACTCATCAGGAGGGCGTTAAACTAGAAGAAGAGGGGACGGGAAGAAAAACATTAGACTCGAACAAAGACGACCCAGGAAAACATACTCAGAAGGGAGGTAAGAACATTTCTAAAACAATCCACAGTGAGGAGATTGGAACAAAACAAAATCCTCTAAACTGCATGCTCGCAAACGCCAGAAGCCTGACAAACAAGATGGAAGAACTAGAAGCAGAAATATCTACAGGTAACTTTGACATAGTGGGAATAACCGAGACATGGTTAGATGAAAGCTATGACTGGGCAGTTAACTTACAGGGTTACAGTCTGTTTAGAAAGGATCGTAAAAATCGGAGAGGAGGAGGGGTTTGTCTCTATGTAAAGTCTTGTCTAAAGTCCACTTTAAGGGAGGATATTAGCGAAGGGAATGAGGATGTCGAGTCCATATGGGTTGAAATTCATGGAGGGAAAAATGGTAACAAAATTCTCATTGGGGTCTGTTACAAACCCCCAAATATAACAGAAAGCATGGAAAGTCTACTTCTAAAGCAGATAGATGAAGCTGCAACACATAATGAGGTCCTGGTTATGGGGGACTTTAACTACCCGGATATTAACTGGGAAACAGAAACCTGTGAAACCCATAAAGGCAACAGGTTTCTGCTAATAACCAAGAAAAATTATCTTTCACAATTGGTGCAGAATCCAACCAGAGGAGCAGCACTTTTAGACCTAATACTATCTAATAGACCTGACAGAATAACAAATCTGCAGGTGGTTGGGCATCTAGGAAATAGCGACCACAATATTGTACAGTTTCACCTGTCTTTCACTAGGGGGACTTGTCAGGGAGTCACAAAAACATTGAACTTTAGGAAGGCAAAGTTTGAACAGCTTAGAGATGCCCTTAATCTGGTAGACTGGGACAATATCCTCAGAAATAAGAATACAGATAATAAATGGGAAATGTTTAAGAACATCCTAAATAGGCAGTGTAAGCGGTTTATACCTTGTGGGAATAAAAGGACTAGAAATAGGAAAAACCCAATGTGGCTGAACAAAGAAGTAAGACAGGCAATTAACAGTAAAAAGAAAGCATTTGCACTACTAAAGCAGGATGGCACCATTGAAGCTCTAAAAAACTATAGGGAGAAAAATACTTTATCTAAAAAACTAATTAAAGCTGCCAAAAAGGAAACAGAGAAGCACATTGCTAAGGAGAGTAAAACTAATCCCAAACTGTTCTTCAACTATATCAATAGTAAAAGAATAAAAACTGAAAATGTAGGCCCCTTAAAAAATAGTGAGGAAAGAATGGTTGTAGATGACGAGGAAAAAGCTAACATATTAAACACCTTCTTCTCCACGGTATTCACGGTGGAAAATGAAATGCTAGGTGAAATCCCAAGAAACAATGAAAACCCTATATTAAGAGTCACCAATCTAACCCAAGAAGAGGTGCGAAACCGGCTAAATAAGATTAAAATAGATAAATCTCCGGGTCCGGATGGCATACACCCACGAGTACTAAGAGAACTAAGTAATGTAATAGATAAACCATTATTTCTTATTTTTAGGGACTCTATAGCGACAGGGTCTGTTCCGCAGGACTGGCGCATAGCAAATGTGGTGCCAATATTCAAAAAGGGCTCTAAAAGTGAACCTGGAAATTATAGGCCAGTAAGTCTAACCTCTATTGTTGGTAAAATATTTGAAGGGTTTCTGAGGGATGTTATTCTGGATTATCTCAATGAGAATAACTGTTTAACTCCATATCAGCATGGGTTTATGAGAAATCGCTCCTGTCAAACCAATCTAATCAGTTTTTATGAAGAGGTAAGCTATAGGCTGGACCACGGTGAGTCGTTGGACGTGGTATATCTCGATTTTTCCAAAGCGTTTGATACCGTGCCACACAAGAGGTTGGTACACAAAATGAGAATGCTTGGTCTGGGGGAAAATGTGTGTAAATGGGTTAGTAACTGGCTTAGTGATAGAAAGCAGAGAGTGGTTATAAATGGTATAGTCTCTAACTGGGTCGCTGTGACCAGTGGGGTACCGCAGGGGTCGGTATTGGGACCTGTTCTCTTCAACATATTCATTAATGATCTGGTAGAAGGTTTACACAGTAAAATATCGATATTTGCAGATGATACAAAACTATGTAAAGCAGTTAATACAAGAGAAGATAGTATTCTGCTACAGATGGATCTGGATAAGTTGGAAACTTGGGCTGAAAGGTGGCAGATGAGGTTTAACAATGATAAATGTAAGGTTATACACATGGGAAGAGGGAATCAATATCACCATTACACACTGAACGGGAAACCACTGGGTAAATCTGACAGGGAGAAGGACTTGGGGATCCTAGTTAATGATAAACTTACCTGGAGCAGCCAGTGCCAGGCAGCAGCTGCCAAGGCAAACAGGATCATGGGGTGCATTAAAAGAGGTCTGGATACACATGATGAGAGCATTATACTGCCTCTGTACAAATCCCTAGTTAGACCGCACATGGAGTACTGTGTCCAGTTTTGGGCACCGGTGCTCAGGAAGGATATAATGGAACTAGAGAGAGTACAAAGGAGGGCAACAAAATTAATAAAGGGGATGGGAGAACTACAATACCCAGATAGATTAGCGAAATTAGGATTATTTAGTCTAGAAAAAAGACGACTGAGGGGCGATCTAATAACCATGTATAAGTATATAAGGGGACAATACAAATATCTCGCTGAGGATCTGTTTATACCAAGGAAGGTGACGGGCACAAGGGGGCATTCTTTGCGTCTGGAGGAGAGAAGGTTTTTCCACCAACATAGAAGAGGATTCTTTACTGTTAGGGCAGTGAGAATCTGGAATTGCTTGCCTGAGGAGGTGGTGATGGCGAACTCAGTCGAGGGGTTCAAGAGAGGCCTGGATGTCTTCCTGGAGCAGAACAATATTGTATCATACAATTATTAGGTTCTGTAGAAGGACGTAGATCTGGGTATTTATTATGATGGAATATAGGCTGAGCTGGATGGACAAATGTCTTTTTTCGGCCTTACTAACTATGTTACTATGTTACTATGTTACTACGTAGTATGATAATGTCTCATTTAGTCCTAACGGCTGTACCGTTCTCAGCATAAAAATCCACCTCGTCTCCTTTTGGAGTATAGACTTGTCCCAATCCCCTCCTCTTTGTGGAGGCACTATCTTGTCGATCCCCATGAAGTGGATTTTTTTGGGGTTGCCTTGATGGAAAGCATTCATGTGGGAAGCCACTGGGGTCTCTCGTTTATTGGCGATATCACGAAGGTGCTCGCCTACTCTCTTGCGAAATTCCCTTTTTGTCTTCCCCACATATTCAAGGCCACATTCACACATGGCCTTATAGATTACCCCTTTAGTCCAGCAGTTGATAAAATGCCGAATTGTGTACATAGTACCCGTAACATTACTCTCAAAGTTCTTTCCAGGTCTGATAGAGGCACAACTTTTACAATTTCCACATCTGTAGCATCCTTTCATCTGATTTGTTGTTAAGGCCGGGCCGCTACCTGGATCAAAATGGCTGTGGACCAATCTATCACGAAGGGACTTTTCCCTCCTGTACGTAATTTGAGGTACCGGCGAGATATATTTTTTTATGTCTCTGTCCATATGTAAAATGGGCCAATGCCTCTGAAAAATTTCCCTGATCTGATTTGCTCAGTTTGAGTACCTAGTAATGAAGCGTATGGTACTTTCCTCATCAGATTTAGGTTTCGGTGTCAATAAGTCTTTCCTTTCTTTTCTCCATGATTCTTTATATGCTCTATTCAATACACCCTCTGGGTACCCTCTTTCCAAGAATCGATTTTTTAGATCCTTGGCTTGTTTTTGAAACACATCATTGTTGGAGTAATTTCTGCGTATTCTGAAATATTGCCCCTTTGGGATGCCTCTCTTCAGAGGGGCAGGGTGACTGCTTTCCCACCTGAGGAGAGAGTTCATGGCCGTGTCCTTTCTGTGTGTTCTTGTAATTAATTCACCATTGGGACATCTCTCTACACATATGTCCAAAAATGCCAACCTGGTGGTACTCACTTCATGGGTGAAACGGAGACCCAGATCACTGATGTTTAAACTTTCCACAAAACTTGCAAACTGAGTGGCATCTCCTTTCCATATTACAAACACATCATCAATATATCTCAGCCACAGAACTATTCTCTCCCCAGGATGGGTCAAAATCATGATATCCAGCTGGACAAGGAAACAATGAACAAATAATAACTAGCAGGGACTTAGCTTCTGCTGGAGTAGACAGGTCACCAGAAAGATCCAAGAGCGAACTGAACCATTGCAGGAACATTGACAGCTGGCAAGGAGTAACGATCTGAGTGGAGTTAAATAGAGCAGCCAGCCAAAGGATAAACCACGTCACCTGTGGAAGGAACCTCAGAAACAGCAGCTCCACTCACAGCCACCAGAGGGAGTCCATGAACAGAACTCGACGAAGTACCATTCACGACCACAGGAGGGAGTTCGATAACAGAATTCACAACAGGTCACTATGTGGTGATAATATGTGGTCTGATCATAGTGTGGTGGTATTTGTTCCCTGTATGTGGTATTATTGGTCACCATGTGGTGGTAATAAGTTATCTGGACATGGTGCGGTGGTATTTGTCCCTTGTATGTGATATTTTTCAGTCACTGCTGTGGTAATATGAGGTCTGGACATGGTATGGTGGTACTTGTTTCTTGTATGTGGTATTATAGGTCACTATGTGGTGGTAATATGGTTCCTGGTCATGGTGCGGTGGTATTTATCCCTTATATGTGATATTACTGATCATTTTAAAAATTGAAAAAAAAAAAATATATACCTAAATTGTATTGGATCTTTTAACAAATGTTTAGTTGGTTAGAGTAGAGTAGAGTAGAGTAGTGCCCGGCGAGAAGAGTCTACCTTGTCGTGGCGGCTTAAAAAATCTTTTGGCCAAAACAAATCTGCTGGCTATATGTGTGATCTGGTGAAGGGAACTGTTAATGTGTTATTGGTGAGAAGTGGAGTTTTTCCAAGAGAGAGTGGTGGGACTTTGGACAGTTCGAGGGGTGGAGCTTTGGCAGAGTCTCAAGGGGGCCCTGAAAATTTTGACAGTATGGGGCCCCGAAATTTCTAGTGGCAGCCCTGGCTGCATATACACTTGACCCCCAGTAAACCAGTGTGTCAGTTTTCTAGAGATCTGATATGCCAGTCATGAGATACAGGTGGTTCTCACAAAATTAGAATATCATCAAAAGTTAATTTATTTCAGTTATTCGATACAAAACCTGAAATCCATATATTATATATAGTCATTACAAACAGAGTGATCTATGTCAAGTGTTTATTTCTGTTAATGTTGATGATTATGGCTTTCAGCCAATGAAAACCCAAAAGTCATTATCTCAGTAAATTACAATAATTAGCAAAAAACACCTGTAAAAGTTTGTTGGCAGAGGGAAGCATGAAGTGCTCTAAAAATTTCCTGGTAGATGGCTGCGCTGACTTTGGTCTTGATAAAGCACAGTGGACCTACACCAGCAGATGACATGGCTCCCCAAATCATCACTGATTGTGGAAACTTCACTCTAGACCTCAAGCAGCTTGGATTGTAGTCACTCTTCACTGCACGCAGTGAGTATTCTATGATGTCAGCGGCGGGTTCGTGACCACAAAAACATGATTTGCATAAATGCGGTCTGTTGCTGAGTAGACCTAGACATGCGCGGTCTCACTCAATGCCAGTGTATTCAGTGATGCCAGACAAGTCTAGTTAGAATGTGGTTGGAAGTATGCAAACCGCATAATTGCAGTCACATGACCGCCTGCTACCAGCGTCAGTACTGGAGAATCCTGACAGCCCGCAGCATGAGGATTCACAAGTTTATAGTCACACAGAATGACTGCAGACTTGCAGCCTAAAGCCCGATAACCCCTTTAATATTCCCCACAGTGCATTTCTGACCCAATGTGATTTCTCATGACTGGCACATCAGGTCTCTACAAAAATGGAATCATTATCGTGGGACACGCATCTACAAGTATACATTCATGTAAAAGCATACTGAAGAGTTCACTTTAATAATTCTTCACTATCCCCCTTATTTATAAACATCACTTTATCTGATGTAAACAAGTATCTTTTTTATTCTACATATTTCAGTTTGATACAATCATGGACGTCTTGCGGAAATTGGCCAACTGGGGGGTACTTTACAAGGCATAGTATAGTGCTAGTAACTTGCGATGTAGATGCAGTGCCCCAGAGACCTGGTCATTGCAGTATGGCACTCTGCCGCTAAGGAGAGTGGCAGTACGTCTGATGGCACTAAGGAGTTCTCCTGACCAGGTATCACCAGAACACAATACACTTCACACTCCGGCCACTAGGGGGAGAAAAAGGCTTTATTTATTGGGCCACTCCTCACACTGGTAAAACTAGGGGCTGGGGAGGAAGTTAGTCAGAAGCTGACTGGGTTGGAACCAGGCAACATCCCGTGGCAGGGAGTGTTGCAGAGAGAAGGCACAGAGGGGTCCCTGTCAGGCATGGGAACCTGGCAGGTGCCTAGCAAACAGAGCAGAACGTAACGGAACCGCGCCTGCACACCCTGCGGCGGTATCCAGGAGAGAGACACGAAGGGAAGGATATTGTGGAACAGTCTAAACGAGATCAAGCACAAAGTAGAGCCAGTAAGAGTCGTGCCGAGAGAGAGAGGCAACATCTTACTGAGGCGCGTAGTCGGTGGCCGGAACACTGCAGGAGTAACTGACTTCAGGCCTTACTTCAAACTCTGCTGGACAGTTAATTATAGGTTGGCTGTCTACCTTACTACACCTACGAAGACATAGGGGGTAACGCGTGGAGAGGGGCATCTCTAGGGTCCCGGAAGAGCTCCGAGCCTTCCCGTCACACGGGTGGCGTCCTAGCCATAACATACCTGGGGGACGTTAGAAACTAGTAACATCTGGAACCAAAGAACGAGAGAGAGAGAGCTGTAGAGAACGAACGAACGAGAACAGCAGTTGTGAGGACTATTCTGAATGCTGAGCAGGGTAGGACTACAACACACAGGCGCTAGTGGTAGGCAACGATTTCCATCTGCGAAGGAAACTCTGGATGTGCACATCGGACCGGCCGGTCTCTGATAGCCCTGTTAAGCGTGCTCTGGATTGAGGATCCTTAAGTCTTCAGTAAAGAGGTAAAGAGACTGCAACCCTGTGTCCTCGTTATTGCCTGCACCTCACACCATCACCATCCACCTTACTGGGAAGCCCTGGGGACATACTTCACCTGTGGGAAGTTATACCATTCCATCACCGCAGCGGGCCCCACAGCAGCGTCGGTCACCCTGACCGAACACCACAGGTGGCGTCACGAACCCCTGACAGACTGTATCACCACCTTCATTGGACGCCCCTTAGCAGGGTCGCGGACCGGGCCTAGCCACCGTGACAGCCTCAGCACCGAACCAGAGAGGCCCGGTACCGAGAACCCGTGGCCCTGTGTCTGGGGGCGATCCAACTTGGCGTCACAAACAGGATCGTACTTAAGCCTGAAGAATTGGGTCATGTGTGCCTTGGAACTGTGATTGAAACGTGTTGGACTGTGATTTATTGCAAGAACTGTGTGTTGCTATCTGCCGCAAGATTCCCGCCAAAACCACCGCCATTGCCGCGTCACGAGGAGCGCAGGAGAAGAAGAAGGGCGTGGAAGTGGGTGTGAGCAATGTTCTGTTTGATGAATCCTGTCATAAATCACACTCTGTGAGTATCTCCAGGCTCTTTATTCACATCATGTCTCAACCTCCATTACATGAATTCTGAGTACAACAACATCCAACAAGTTCCAAACACAGAAGATAGAACACACATAAAAGTAGTGAGACCCCTAGAGGCCACATGAACATATAACATATTGCTACATCCTTTCTCTTTTAACTAGAGGAACAATAAAAGATACTAAACTAATGTATACTCTGACAAAGTTAGAAATTAACCTAGTACGTCCAGTTAGATATAATCTTTAAGGTGCGCCGGCTTTTTGCTAATTCTGCCAGCTCTGGTAATATAAGATGTGTCACTTTCTACATCTGGTACATCTGGTAGTTCTTCTGATATTGTCTGTCTCTGGCCAGAGTCCTCACCCTGATGGTCAGCTGTCACTGTTGGTGCCTGACTTGTACTTGCTGCCTCGTTGTCTTGGGTGTCTGGATACTGTTCAAAAGGCCATGAATCATCTCTTTCTTGCGTTTTCCTCAAATATCTTCGATTCCTCCTTAGTCTTCTTCCGTCGTCTGTTAGAATTTCGTAAGACCGAGTTCCCAGTTTCTGGACAACCTTTGCCTTTTGCCAGTGTTTGTCAAATGTGGTGCTTGGCTGCAGCCGAATGTTGTCATTTCTCTGGAGCTCAGGCAGATCCTTTGCAGATTTATTGTAATAGAAAGCTTGCCTAGCTTGATTCTTCTGTAATTTAGCTTCGATGTTTCCCAGCAGCTTTGGCTCTAACAGATGACACGCAGTTGGTACTAGTGTCTTTGTACGCCTACTCATGAGCCTCTGTGCCGGACTGCTGTCTAGGCCTTGGGTGGGTGTGTTTCTATGATCCAGTATAGACAGATATACATCAGCACCCGCCTGGTTTGCTTTCTGCATGAGTCTTTTGGCCGTTTTTACTGCTGACTCTGCTTTCCCATTACTCTGAGGATATCTTGGAGAAGACGTCTGGTGTTCAAACTCCCATTTCTTACTGAAAGTTTTGAATTCTTCCGACGTAAACTGTGCCGCATTGTCAGAGAAAACGATATCTGGAATGCCATACCTGGCAAAATGGGCCTTGAGTTCTTTAATCACTGTTCTCGCCCTTGTGTCCTGCACCAAATCAACCTCCCAGAAGTTAGAGAAATAGTCCACTGTAATCAGGTATTCTTTGTCATTCCATGTGAACAAGTCTGTTCCTATTTTTGACCAAGGCCTATGTGGAATTTCATGAGGTTGCAATGTCTCCTTTGGTTGCTTATCATTGCAGGATGCACATATTTCACATTGTGCTATGTAATTTTTTATGTGGTCATTCATTCCTGGCCAATAAACTGATTCTCGTGCACGACGTAGGCATCCTTCCATGCCTAAGTGAGAAGAGTGCAATGTCTTCAATATGCCTCTTCTGAGAACTTCAGGTATAACAGCCCTGTCTCCTTTAAAGATGATTCCTTGCTGCACTGACAATTCATCTCTTATGTGGAAGAATGGTGAGACTTCCCTCGGAGCATGCTGCTTGTATTTTGGCCAGCCCTGCAAGATGACAGTCTTTAAACTCTGGAGACTTTTATCCTTCTCTGTAAAAGTCTGGATTTGCTTGACCTTTTCTTTTGACACTGCAAGGTAGTTACACATATTGATGGTTTCAATGTCTTCCTCCTCATCATTTGTGATAGGAAGGTAAGCTCTGCTTAGCGTATCTGCAATCAGTACGTCTCTTCCTGGACAGTACCCGATGTCAACATCATATTTCTGAAGTCGCAACAGCATGCGCTGTAGTCTCTTTGGGGCATTTAGTAATGGTTTCTTTGTAATGCTCTCCAATGGTTTGTGATCCGACTGCACTGTTACCCGTCGACCATAGGTGTACTGGTGAAACTTCTCCATCCCAAATACCACAGCCAGTAGTTCCTTCTCAATCTGCGCATATCCCTGCTCTGTTGTTGTAAGGGCTCTGCTTGCAAATGTAATTGGCTGTTTCTTCTGCATTAATGTGGCTCCAAGGCCTTTTTCCGAAGCATCACATTGTACCACCACTTCTCGATCTGGATCGAAATACTTTAGGGTTGCTGTATCTGCAATGGCATTCTTTACTGCTCGGAAAGCAGTCTCCTGGCTTTCTGTCCATTCCCAGCGCACATCTTTGTGGGTTAGCTGTCTCAGTGGCTCACACATGTCTGACAGATGTCTGCAAAATTTTGAGAGATAATTCACCATGCCCAAAAATCGTTGTACTCCAGAAACATCAGTAGGGGTAGGCAAATCTTGTATTGCTCTCACCTTTTCAGGATCCACTTTGACCCCAGTTGAAGTCAGTCGATGACCAATATAGGCTACTTCTGTCATTTTCAATTTTAATTTGTCCAAATTCAGCTTTATGTTTTTTTCTCTGCATCTGTCCAAAAATTGTATCATCTTCTGATCGTGATCCTTGAAAACAACTCGGCACAGACGGCAACAACCGTGGCACACGCTGCAAACACGTTTCCTGCAGCGGTGCTCCAGGTGCGCAGAACGTCTGTGGAGAAAATCTAATCTACCCGAAGATTTCATCCATTATAAGTTCATGCTAAAGACATACAATTCTGCCCTTCACCTCTCCAAACAAACCTACTTCAACACCCTCATCACCTCCCTGTCCAATAACCCTAAACGTCTCTTTGACACGTTCCAGTCCCTACTCAACCCAAGAGAGCAGGCCCCAACCACGGATCTCCGTGCTGACGATCTGGCCAATTACTTCAAAGAAAAAATTGACCACATTCGACAGGAAATCATCTCCCAATCTCTTCATACCATGCACTGTCCTCCCTCCCCCACTGCATCTAGTTCACTCTCTGACTTTGAAGCAGTTACAGAAGAAGAAGTAAGCAGGCTCCTTGCATCTTCTCGCCCGACCACTTGCACCAGTGACCCCATTCCGTCACATCTCCTCCAGTCCCTTTCCCCGGCTATCACCTCTCACCTAACAAAAATATTCAACCTTTCCCTCACTTCCGGTATTTTTCCCTCCTCATTTAAGCATGCCATCATACATCCATTACTTAAAAAACCATCCCTCGATCAAAACTGTGCCGCTAATTATAGACCTGTCTCTAATCTTCCCTTCATCTCTAAACTCCTCGAACGCCTGGTCCACTCCCGTCTTACCCGCTATCTCTCAGATAACTCTCTTCTCGACCCTCTTCAATCTGGCTTCCGCTCTTTACACTCTACTGAAACTGCCCTCACTAAAGTCTCTAATGACCTACTAACAGCTAAATCTAATGGTCACTACTCCATGCTAATTCTCTTGGATCTCTCTGCAGCATTCGACACTGTGGATCATCAGCTCCTCCTCACTATGCTCCGCTCCATCGGCCTCAAGGACACCGTTCTCTCCTGGTTCTCCTCCTATCTCTCTGACCGATCCTTCACTGTATGTTTTGCTGGTTCCTCCTCCTCTCACCTTCCCCTTACTGTTGGGGTTCCTCAAGGATCAGTCCTAGGCCCCCTACTCTTCTCGTTGTATACTGCCCCTATTGGACAAACAATCAGTAGATTTGGTTTCCAGTACCATCTCTATGCTGACGACACCCAATTATACACTTCTGCTCCCGATATCACACCGACCTTTTTAGAAAACACCAGTGATTGTCTTACCGCTGTCTCTAACATCATGTCCTCCCTCTATCTGAAACTAAACCTGTCAAAAACTGAACTCCTCGTGTTCTCTCCCTCTACTAACCTACCTTTGCCTGACATTGCCATCTCCGTGTGCGGTTCCACCATTACTCCAAAGCAACATGCCCGCTGCCTTGGGGTCATCCTTGATTCTGACCTTTCATTCACCCCCTACATCCGATCACTGGCTCGCTCTTCTTACCTGCATCTCAAAAACATTTCTAGAATTCGCCCTTTTCTTAATTTCGACTCTGCAAAAACTCTGACTGTTTCACTTATTCATTCTCGTCTGGACTATTGTAACTCTCTACTAATCGGTCTCCCTCTTTCAAAACTCTCCCCGCTCCAATCTGTCCTGAATGCTGCAGCCAGGATCATATTCCTCACCAACCGTTACACCGATGCCTCTACCCTGTGCCAGTCATTACACTGGCTACCCATCCACTCCAGAATCCAGTACAAAACTACTACCCTCATCCACAAAGCACTCCATGGCTCAGCACCACCCTACATCTCCTCCCTGGTATCAGTCTACCACCCTACCCGTGCCCTCCGCTCCGCTAATGACCTCAGGTTAGCATCCTCAATAATCAGAACCTCCCACTCCCGTCTCCAAGACTTTACACGTGCTGCGCCGATTCTTTGGAATGCACTACCTAGGTTAATACGATTAATCCCCAATCCCCACAGTTTTAAGCGTGCCCTAAAAACTCATTTGTTCAGACTGGCCTACCGCCTCAATGCATTAACCTAACGATCCCTGTGTGGCCTATTTATAATAAAAAAAAAAAAAAAAAAGGTTCCTCGCATCATGTTCTCATACACTTTATGCAGTATTAGCGCTCTGTGTCTGTACTGCTACATACTTAGGCAGGTAACTGGTTCATGCAGCTTTACATGAACACCTGAGCCTTACACTATAGCTGGTCCGAATAACTAAAGCAATTGTTACCATCCACCTCTCGTGTCTCCCCTTTTCCCCATAGTTTGTAAGCTTGCGAGCAGGGCCCTCACTCCTCCTGGTATCTGTTTTGAACTGTAGTTCTGTTATGCTGTAATGTCTATTGTCTGTACAAGTCCCCTCTATAATTTGTAAAGCGCTGCGGAATATGTTGGCGCTATATAAATAAAATTATTATTATTATTATTATTATTGCAGATTCCATATTTTCACCTTCTCCCACTACTAGGATATCATCCGCTATTATCTTCACTCCAGTAAGTCCTTCCAAAGCCTGCATCAATTTCTGCTGGAATATCTCTGGAGCAGGTTTTAGTCCCATGGGCATTTTCAGCCATTTAAAGCGTCCAAATGGTGAACAAAAATGTTGTCAATAAACTTGAATCTTCAGTCAGGGCCACATGCCAGAATCCATTTTTTACATCACATACAGAAAATATTTTAGCCTTTGATAAATCTGGTAGAACATCATCTAATGTTGGCATTGGGTAATGATTTCGTTTCAGCGCCTTGTTGAGTGGCTTAGGATCAATACATACAGTTAGGTCCATATATATTTGGACAGAGACAACATTTTTCTAATTTTGGTTATAGACATTACCACAATGAATTTTAAACAAAACAATTCAGATGCAGTTGAAGTTCAGACTTTCAGCTTTCATTTGAGGGTATCCGCATTAAAATTGGATGAAGGGTTTAGGTGTTTCAGCTCCTTTACATGTGCCACCCTGTTTTTAAAAGACCAAAAGTAATTGGACAATTGAATCCAAAGCTATTTCATGGAAAGGTGTGGGCAATCCCTTCATTATGTCATTCTCAATTAAGCAGATAAAAGGCCTGGAGTTGATTTGAGGTGTGGTGCTTGCATTTGGTTGATTTTGCTGTGAAGTAAACATGCGGTCAAAGGAGCTCTCCATGCAAGTGAAACAAGCCATCCTTAAGCTGCAAAAACAGAAAAAACCCATCCGAGAAATTGCTACAATATTAGGAGTGGCAAAATCTACAATTTGGTACATCCTGAGAAAGAAAGAAAGCACTGGTGAACTCATCAATGCAAAAAGACTTGGGCGCCCACGGAAGACAACTGTGGTGGATGATCGCAGAATAATCTCCATGGTCAAGAGAAACCCCTTCACAACAACCAACCAAGTGAACAACACTCTCCAGCAGGTCGGTGTATCAATATTCTAATCTACCATAAAGAGAAGACTGCATGAAAGTAAATACAGAGGGCTCACTGCACGTTGCAAGCCACTCACAAGATTCAAGAATACAAAGGCTACATCTAAAAAAGTCAGCAAAGTTCTGAAAGAACTTTCTTTGGACAGATGAAACCAAGATCAACCTCTACCAGAATGATGGAAAGAGAAAAGTATGGCAAAGGCGTGGTACAGCTCATGATCCAATGCATACCACATCATCTGTAAAACACGGCGGAGGCAGTGTGATGGCTTGGGCATGCATGGCTGCCAGTGGCACTGGGTCACCGGTGTTTATTGATGATGTGACACAGGACAGAAGCAGCCGAATGAATTATGAGGTATTCAGAGACATACTGTGTGCGCAGATCCAGCTAAATGCAGCCAAACTGATTGGTCCTCGTTTCATACTACAGATGGACAATGACCCAAAACATAAAGCCAAAGCAACCCAGGAGTTTATTAAAGCAAAGAAGTGGAATATTCTTGAATGGCCAAGTCAGTCACCTGATCTCAACCCAATTGAGCATGCATTTCACTTGTTAAAGACTAAACTTCAGACAGAAAGGCCCCAAAACAAACAGCAACTGAAAACCACCGCAGTGAAGGCCTGGCAGAGCATCAAAAAGGAGGAAACACAGCGTCTGGTGATGTCCATGAGTTCCAGACTTCAGGCAGTCATTGCCAACAAAGGGTTTTCAACCAAGTACTAAAAATGAACATTTTATCTAAAATTATTGAATCTGTCCAATTACTTTTGGTCCCTTCAAAAACAGGGTGGCACATGTTAAGGAGCTGAAACTCCTAAACCCTTCATCCAATTTTAATGTGGATACCCTTAAATGAAAGCTGAAAGTCTGAACTTCAACTGCATCTGAATTGTTTTGTTTAAAATTCATTGTGGTAATGTCTATAACCAAAATTAGAAAAATGTTGTCTCTGTCTAAATATATATGGACCTAACTGTATTCTTAACTTGCCCGATGGTTTCTGCACTATGACCAAACTGCTGATCCAATCTGTGCTCTTATGGACTGGTGCTATCATGCCTCTTCTCTGTAGATCTTGCAGTTCTACTTTCAGCGGTTGCATTAAAGCTCCAGGCACTCTTCTTGTAGGTAATCTGGTGGGCTGCACTGTGTTGTCAATTTCTAGCCTATATTTACCTTCAAAGCATCCATCACCTTCAAATACATCAGCATACTCTGCTTTTATTTTCTGCATGTCCAAGTTGTGCTCTGCATTTAGTTTTGGATTTTGTATATCCTGGGCAACTTCAACAGATATAATGTTCTGAGACTGTACTTTTATTAAGTCCATTGCCTGAACTGCTTTTACTCCCAGTAATGGTACATGGTTACCACCCCGTAACACGGTAAATTCAACTCTATAACTCTTTCTGTTACATGGGTTTCGTATTTTTAGCTTACATGTCCCCATTGGTTTCAGAACACTTTTGTTGTACATCACCAGTACCTTGTCAGTTGGCTCAATAGAAACCTGTTTGTTTAGCAGATCAAATGAAATTACATTGCAGCTTGCTCCACAATCCAGCTGAAATCTAATGGGCTTCTCATCCAACAAGAATGTTGCATAAAACTGCTTGGCCTCCTTCACTACTGACTGCCCGACTACATTGACTTTCTCTGTTGTAGACTGCATTTGTAGCCATGTAATGTCCTCTGCACTGTCAGTGTCTGGTGTCACAGTGTGGAGCTGTCTGTACTGTTTGCCTCTTCCTTGCCTGCAGACAGCAGAGGAATGATTCTTCTTGCCACATGACCTGCAGGTTTCCCCATATGCTGGACACTTGGTTTTGTCTCTCTCATGTCTTTTCCCACAATACTTGCAGTGGATAGTGTTTATAGGGTAGTCTGGTCCTGTCTTTCCTTTCATAGATACTGCATGTACCTTGTCATCATCATTCTCACTGGTGCCTGCCATCATCTTCAGGCTGTGCTTTGTGAGCTCAGCAGCCCTGCAGATTTGCATACATTTCTCTAAAGTCATGCCTTCCTCTCTCAGTAATCTTTCTTTGAGATGACTGTCCTTTATGCCACACACCATTCTGTCCTTGATTAGACTGTCCCTGATCTCTCCAAAGCCACATGTTTCTGCAAGTCTCCTCAGCTCTGTCAGATATCTGTCCACATTTTCACCATCCTCCTGATGTCTTGTGAAAAACTTATATCTTTCCACTGTCTCATTCTTCTTTGGGTCACAGTGTTTATCAAATGCCTGCACAATGTCTGCTAGGAGGAGGTTGTCTGTGTCTGGGAGCAAGGTGTGGGCTAATTCTCTGCCATTTTCCCCAATTAGGTAATAAAACAGCTTTACTTTCCGTTTGTCATCAGTGGGGCCCACAGTCAGATCCACATACAGTGTAAACTCTTCCTTCCAATGTCTCCAAGTCTGGGACAGATTACATGAAGTGACATCCAGTCTCTGAGGGGGCTTCAGACCAGTCTCCATTTTTCTGTACTGTCAGGGAATCTGTACTTACAGTTGCAGTGATCTGTGCAGTTCCAGCCTCATATAAGCTCTAAGAATTTGCAGGTTCTGTGCCCGGCTGCCACCATGTTCTGTTTGATGAATCCTGTCATAACTCACACTCTGTGAGTATCTCCAGGCTCTTTATTCACATCATGTCTCAACCTCCATTACATGAATTCTGAGTACAACAACATCCAACAAGTTCCAAACACAGAAGATAGAACACACATAAAAGTAGTGAGACCCCTAGAGGCCACATGAACATATAACATATTGCTACAAGCAAGCTGAAGAGCGCGAAAAGTAATGGCCGCCCAGTCTAAATATTTCTGTACTTTGAGGACGTGTCCGTCAGCAGCCGAGATCCGCCTCCTGATCCTCAGTGGAGGGCAGAGACAAAGAAAACGAAACCGCCCACGAAGGACAGAGCGGGAAAAGGACAAGGAGGGAGAAGAAGTAACCCACATGGAGGACGCCATGACAAGCCACCCGGAACCGGAGCGTGGGGTCGGAGCCGAGGACTCCCCCAGCTACCCAGAGAGATACCGCGGCCAGGCGTCACCTGTTGGCCCCGACTTCCTGCAAGCTGGAGTGGACGAGCTCAGCGATCAACTCCGGCGGACGCAGCTGAGCACTGAGGCCGGGTGGAAGGAGATCGTCACCGGGAGCCTCACCAGATGTCTGTCGGCAGCCTCGTCTGGTCTGGAGCAAGGAAGAAGTTCCAGCGCTCCGAAGCCAGAAAGCAAGGCCGTGCCGAAATGCGAGATACTGCAAACAGAGATGACGACGCCACAGCGCAAGGCCCCGCAGTCAGCGCTCCAGATCCCAGCGGAGATGGAGCAGGCCGGCATCAGAGGGACCGCATCTGAAGCAGGTATGAATAACGACCCTGCCCCAGTGACAGAAGGCCTACTGATAAGCTCCGTAGGAGCGCCACCTGCTGCCATGACTAAGACTAACTCTGAACTGACAAATCCTAATACTACTACCACAGTGGGCATTATTGCCGCCACTGAACCTACTACCAAAATTGACATTCGAACCCAGACGATACCTGAAAAACTGATTAGTGACATTGATACCGCATCGGATGAGAGGTCGAACACAGATCTTTCCAGGCCGGGAAGAGTTCGCTCCCAACGGATGCCTTGCAATCTAACGCCGAGGAAATAAACCTCGGAAGCCCGCAATTGTATATATTTAACTGTTTCCTGCTGTTGCTGCTACTTTAAACCCGACCAGAGTTAACTCCTAGGGATCCCTTTGTTTACCCGGGATCCTTATTGTTTTCTATTTCTTTTTTCTACTGTTGCACAAAGTTCATCATTGTTTCAAAGACTGCCGGATCATGGACGGTGAATGATTCAGAACTGTTTTGTATATAGTTTGCACCTTCTTAAAGGTGCTCCCTACTGGTTTTACAAGCGAAAGAAGACTTTGCGAAGACATGACGCAGAAGGTCTTGCTTGCAGTGAACTTGCAGACAGAGGGAGAATCTGCACTAGAGACTTGGGTCCCTCTTAAAGGGAATGTTTACATGATTGCCTTAATAAAAGTTAAATCAGAGTTTGCATTTAGTAGAATACCCGGCTGGGTACTGAGAGTTATTTATGGTTAAAATGTTATTTAAAAATATTTAATCCTGTTTTTTGTTTGTAACGTTCAAGTGTACTTACCTCCCATAAAGGGAAGCACCTTTTCTATTTACTTGTTCTAAGCATTTCAAAAATGTTGTATGTCTTTTGCTGTATTATATTGTTGTTCTTCTTCCCAGTCCATGAGTACTCGATTTAACCGGGGGGGGAGTGCAGCGCCCCAGAGACCTGGTCGTTGCAGTATGGCACTCTGCCGCTAAGGAGAGTGGCGGTACGTCTGATGGCACTAAGGAGTTCTCCTGACCAGGTATCACCAGAACACATTACACTTCACACTCCGGCCACTAGGGGGAGAAAAAGGCTTTATTTATTGGGCCACTCCTCACACTGGTAAAACTAGGGGCTGGGGAGGAAGTTAGTCAGAAGCTGACTGGGTTGGAACCAGGCAACATCCCGTGGCAGGGGGTGTTGCAAGGAGAAGGCACAGGGGGATCCCTGTCAGGCGTGGGAACCTGGCAGGTGCCTAGCGAACAAAGAACGTAACGGAATCGCGCCTGCGCACCCTGCGGCGGTATCCAGGAGAGACACAAAGGGAAGGATATTATGGAACAGTGTAAACGAGATCAAGCACAAAGGAGAGCCAGTAAGAGTCATGCCGAGAGAGAGAGGCAACATCTTACTGAGGCGCGTAGTCGGTGGCCGGAACACCGCAGGAGTAACTGACTTCAAGCCTTACTTCAAACTCCGCCGGACAGTTAATTACAGGTTGGCTGTCTACCTTACTACACCTACGAAGACATAGGGGGCAACGCGTGGAGAGGGGCGTCTCTAGGGTCCCGGAAGAGCTCCGAACCCTCCCGCCACACGAGTGGCGTCCTAGCCATAACATACCTGGGGGACGTTAGAAACTAGTAACATCTGGAACTGTTGTGAATTCTGTGGCAGAGCTCCCTCCTGTGGTCACAAGTGGTACTTCAGCTGGTTCTCTCTGTGAGCTTCCGTTGGTGGAGGAGAGTGGTACTGCGGCTTCTGAGTTTCCTTCCTCAGGTGATGTGGTGAAGTCGTTAGGTGCTACTCTATTTAACTCCACCTGGTGCTTTGATCCTGGCCTCCAGTCAATGTTCTAGTATTGGACTTGCTTCCTCCTGGATCGTTCCTGTGGCCTGCTGCTCTGCATAGCTAAGTTGCTCTTGTGTTATTTTTGTTTGCTATTATTTCTGTCCAGCTTGCGTATTTGTTTATCTAGCTTGCTGGAAGCTCTGGGACGCAGAGGGTGTACCTCCGTGCCGTTAGTCGGTACGGAGGGTCTTTTTGCCCCCTTTTGCGTGGTTGTTTGTAGGGTTTTGTGTTGACCGCAAAGTTACCTTTCCTATCCTCGCTCTGTTCAGAAAGTCGGGCCTCACTTTGCTAAATCTATTTCATCTCTACGTTTGTCTTTTCATCTTAACTCACAGTCATTATATGTGGGGGTCTGCCTTTTCCTTTGGGGTATTTCTCTGAGGCAAGGTAGGCTTATTTTCTATCTTCAGGCTAGCTAGTTTCTCAGGCTGTGCCGATTTGCATAGGGAGCGTTAGGCGCAATCCACGGCTGCCTCTAGTGTGTGTTGGAGAGGATTAGGGATTGCGGTCAGCAGAGTTCCCACGTCTCAGAGCTCGTTCTATGTTTTTGGGTTATTGTCAGGTCACTATATGTGCTCTCACTTCTATGTCCATTGTGGTGCTGAATTACCTGATCATAACAGTACTGGAGGCCCAAAGTACTAATGATTCTCAATAGAGGGAAAAAAGATGTTCTGAGACCATTTTTTTTTCTCTGCACTGTGTTTTGCCTTTTTTTTCCCCTAGACATTTGGGTGGTTCAGGACACAGGTGTAGCGATGGACATTAAAGGTCTGTCTTCATGTGTGGATCAGCTCACGGCAAGAGTACAAAATATTCAAGACTTTGTGGTTCAGAATTCTATGTTAGAACCAAGAATTCCTATTCCTGATTTGTTTTTTGGAGATAGAACTAAATTTCTGAGTTTCAAAAATAATTGTAAACTATTTCTGGCTTTGAAACCTCGCTCCTCTGGTGACCCAGTACAACAAGTTAGGATCATTATATCTTTTTTACGTGGCGACCCTCAGGACTGGGCATTTTCTTTGCGCCAGGAGATCCTGCATTATGTAATATTGATGCGTTTTTCCTGGCGCTCGGATTGCTGTACGATGAACCTAATTCAGTGGATCAGGCAGAGAAAAATTTGCTGGCTCTGTGTCAGGGTCAGGATGAGATAGAGGTATATTGTCAGAAATTTAGAAAGTGGTCCGTACTCACTCAATGGAATGAAGGTGCGCTCGCAGCGATTTTTAGAAAGGGTCTCTCTGAAGCCCTTAAGGATGTCATGGTGGGATTTCCTATGCCTGTTGGTCTGAATGAGTCTATGTCTTTGGCCATTCAGATCGGTCGACGCTTGCGTGAGCGTAAATCTGTGCACCATTTGGTGGTATTATCTGAGCATAAACCTGAGCCTATGCAGTGCGATAGGACTTTGACCAGAGTTGAACGGCATGAACACAGACGTCAGAATAGGCTGTGTTTCTACTGTGGTGATTCCACTCATGCCATCTCTGATTGTCCTAAGCGCACTAAGCGGTTCGCTAGGTCTGCCACCATTGGTACGGTACAGTCAAAATTTCTTTTGTCCGTTACCTTGATCTGCTCTTTGTCATCTTATTCTGTCATGGCATTTGTGGATTCAGGCGCTGCCCTGAATTTGATGGACTTGGAGTATGCTAGGCGTTGTGGGTTTTTCTTGGAGCCCTTGCAGTTTCCTATTCCATTGAGAGGAATTGATGCTACGCCCTTGGCCAAGAATAAGCCTCAGTACTGGACCCAGCTGACCATGTGCATGGCTCCTGCACATCAGGAGGTTATTCGCTTTCTGGTGTTGCATAATCTGCATGATGTGGTCGTGTTGGGGTTGCCATGGCTACAAGTCCATAATCCAGTATTAGATTGGAAATCCATGTCGGTGTCCAGCTGGGGTTGTCAGGGGGTACATGGTGATGTCCCATTTCTGTCTATTTCGTCATCCACCCCTTCTGAGGTTC
Organism: Ranitomeya imitator; assembly: GCF_032444005.1. NCBI lineage: Eukaryota > Metazoa > Chordata > Amphibia > Anura > Dendrobatidae > Ranitomeya > Ranitomeya imitator. Next base: position 321,136,462 of record NC_091286.1, on the reverse strand, counting down.
CAGAGTTCTTGTCTGATTACCGGAATGTATTTGATGAGCCCAAGTCCGATGCCCTACCTCCGCATAGGGATTGTGATTGTGCTATCAATTTGATTCCTGGTAGTAAATTCCCAAAAGGTCGACTGTTTAATTTATCTGTACCTGAGCACGCCGCTATGCGGAGTTACGTGAAGGAGTCCTTGGAGAAGGGGCATATTCGCCCGTCATCGTCGCCATTAGGAGCAGGGTTCTTTTTTGTGGCCAAGAAGGATGGTTCGCTGAGACCTTGTATAGATTACCGCCTTCTTAATAAGATCACGGTTAAATTTCAGTACCCCTTGCCTCTGTTATCCGATTTATTTGCTCGGATTAAGGGGGCTAGTTGGTTCACCAAGATAGATCTTCGTGGTGCGTATAATCTTGTGCGTATTAAGCGAGGCGATGAATGGAAAACTGCATTTAATACGCCCGAGGGCCATTTTGAGTACCTAGTAATGCCATTCGGACTTGCCAATGCTCCATCAGTGTTTCAGTCCTTTATGCATGACATCTTCCGAGAGTACCTGGATAAATTCCTGATTGTATACTTGGATGATATTTTGGTCTTCTCGGATGATTGGGAGTCTCATGTGAAGCAGGTCAGAACGGTGTTTCAGGTCCTGCGTGCTAATTCTTTGTTTGTGAAGGGATCAAAGTGTCTCTTTGGTGTTCAGAAGGTTTTATTTTTGGGGTTCATTTTTTCCCCTTCTACTATCGAGATGGACCCTGTTAAAGTCCAGGCCATCCATGATTGGACTCAGCCGACATCTCTGAAAAATCTGCAAAAGTTCCTGGGCTTTGCTAATTTTTATCGTCGCTTCATCTGCAATTTTTCTAGTATTGCTAAACCATTGACCGATTTGACCAAGAAGGGTGCTGATGTGGTCAATTGGTCTTCTGCTGCTGTGGAAGCTTTTCAAGAGTTGAAGCGTCGTTTTTCTTCTGCCCCTGTGTTGTGTCAACCAGATGTTTCGCTTCCATTCCAGGTCGAGGTTGATGCTTCTGAGATTGGAGCAGGGGCTGTTTTGTCGCAGAGAAGTTCTGATTGCTCGGTGATGAAACCATGCGCCTTCTTTTCCAGGAAGTTTTCGCCTGCTGAGCGAAATTATGATGTTGGCAATCGAGAGTTGCTGGCCATGAAGTGGGCATTCGAGGCGTGGCGTCATTGGCTTGAAGGAGCTAAGCATCGCGTGGTGGTCTTGACTGATCATAAGAACTTGACTTATCTCGAGTCTGCCAAGCGGTTGAATCCTAGACAGGCTCGTTGGTCGCTGTTTTTTGCCCGTTTTGACTTTGTGGTTTCGTACCTTTTGGGCTCTAAAAATGTGAAGGCGGATGCCCTGTCTAGGAGTTTTGTGCCCGACTCTCCGGGTTTATCTGAGCCGGCGGGTATTCTCAAAGAGGGAGTAATTGTGTCTGCCATCTCCCCTGATTTGCGGCGGGTGCTGCAAAAATTTCAGGCTAATAAACCTGATCGTTGCCCAGCGGAGAAACTGTTTGTCCCTGATAGGTGGACGAATAAAGTTATCTCTGAGGTTCATTGTTCGGTGTTGGCTGGTCATCCTGGAATCTTTGGTACTAGAGAGTTAGTGGCTAGATCTTTTTGGTGGCCATCTCTGTCGCGGGATGTGCGTTCTTTTGTGCAGTCCTGTGGGATTTGTGCTCGGGCTAAGCCCTGCTGTTCTCGTGCCAGTGGGTTGCTTTTGCCCTTGCCGGTCCCAAAGAGGCCTTGGACACATATCTCTATGGATTTTATTTCAGATCTTCCCGTCTCTCAAAAGATGTCAGTCATTTGGTTGGTTTGTGATCGCTTCTCTAAGATGGTCCATTTGGTACCCTTGTCTAAATTACCTTCCTCCTCTGATTTGGTGCCATTGTTCTTCCAGCATGTGGTTCGTTTACATAGCATTCCAGAGAATATTGTTTCTGACAGAGGTTCCCAGTTTGTTTCGAGGTTTTGGCGAGCCTTTTGTGCAAGGATGGGCGTTGACTTGTCTTTTTCCTCGGCTTTCCATCCTCAGACTAATGGCCAGACCGAACGAACCAATCAGACCTTGGAAACATATCTGAGATGCTTTGTTTCTGCTGATCAGGATGACTGGGTGTCCTTTTTGCCTTTGGCTGAGTTCGCCCTTAATAATCGGGCCAGCTCGGCTACCTTGGTTTCGCCGTTTTTCTGCAACTCTGGGTTCCATCCTCGTTTCTCTTCAGGGCAGGTTGAGTCTTCGGACTGTCCTGGTGTGGATACTGTGGTGGACAGGTTGCAGCAGATTTGGACTCATGTAGTGGACAATTTGACCTTGTCCCAGGAGAAGGCTCAACGTTTCGCTAATCGCAGACGCTGTGTGGGTCCCCGACTTCGTGTTGGGGATTTGGTTTGGTTGTCTTCTCGTCATATTCCTATGAAGGTTTCCTCTCCTAAGTTTAAACCTCGTTTCATTGGTCCGTATAGGATTTCTGAGGTTCTTAATCCTGTGTCTTTTCGTTTGACCCTTCCAGATTCTTTTTCCATCCATAACGTATTCCATAGGTCATTGTTGCGGAGATACGTGGCACCTGTGGTTCCATCTGTTGATCCTCCTGCCCCGGTTTTGGTGGAGGGGGAGTTGGAATATATTGTGGAGAAGATTTTGGATTCTCGTGTTTCAAGACGGAAACTCCAGTATCTGGTTAAGTGGAAGGGTTATGCTCAGGAAGATAATTCCTGGGTCTTTGCCTCTGATGTCCCAATCTTGTTTGTGCCTTTCATATGGCTCATCCTGGTCGTCCTGGGGGCTCTGGTGAGGGTTCGGTGACCCCTCCTCAAGGGGGGGGTACTGTTGTGAATTCTGTGGCAGAGCTCCCTCCTGTGGTCACAAGTGGTACTTCGGCTGGTTCTCTCTGTGAGCTTCCATTGGTGGAGGAGAGTGGTACTGCGGCTTCTGAGTTTCCTTCCTCAGGTGATGTGGTGAAGTCGTTAGGTGCTGCTCTATTTAACTCCACCTGGTGCTTTGATCCTGGCCTCCAGTCAATGTTCTAGTATTGGACTTGCTTCCTCCTGGATCGTTCCTGTGGCCTGCTGCTCTGCATAGCTAAGTTGCTCTTGTGTTATTTTTGTTTGCTATTTTTTCTGTCCAGCTTGCGTATTTGTTTATCTAGCTTGCTGGAAGCTCTGGGACGCAGAGGGTGTACCTCCGTGCCGTTAGTCGGTACAGAGGGTCTTTTTGCCCCCTTTGCGTGGTTGTTTGTAGGGTTTTGTGTTGACCGCAAAGTTACCTTTCCTATCCTCGCTCTGTTCAGAAAGTCGGGCCTCACTTTGCTAAATCTATTTCATCTCTACGTTTGTCTTTTCATCTTAACTCACAGTCATTATATGTGGGGGGCTGCCTTTTCCTTTGGGGTATTTCTCTGAGGCAAGGTAGGCTTATTTTCTATCTTCAGGCTAGCTAGTTTCTCAGGCTGTGCCGAGTTGCATAGGGAGCGTTAGGCGCAATCCACGGCTACCTCTAGTGTGTGTTGGAGAGGATTAGGGATTGCGGTCAGCAGAGTTCCCACGTCTCAGAGCTCGTTCTATGTTTTTGGGTTATTGTCAGGTCACTATATGTGCTCTGACTTCTATGTCCATTGTGGTGCTGAATTACCTGATCATAACATGGAACCAAAGAACGAGAGAGAGAGCTGTAGAGAACGAACGAACGAGAACAGCAGTTGTGAGGACTATTCTGAATGCTGAGCAGGGTAGTACTACAACACACAGGCGCTAGTGGTAGGCAATGATTTCCATCTGCGAAGGAAACTCTGGATGTGCCCATCGGACCGGCTGGTCTCTGATAGCCCTGTTAAGCGTGCTCTGGATTGAGGATCCTGAAGTCTTCAGTAAAGAGGTAAAGAGACTGCAACCCTGTGTCCTCGTTATTGCCTGCACCTCACACCATCACCATCCACCTTACTGGGAAGCCCTGGGGACATACTTTACCTGTGGGAAGTTATACCATCCAGCTGCCATTCCATCACCCCAGCGGGCCCCACAGCAGTGTCGGTCACCCTGACCGAACACCACAGGTGGCGTCATGAACCCCTGACAGACTGTATCACCACCTTCATTGGACGCCCCTCAGCAGGGTCGCGGACCGGGCCTAGCCACCGTGACAGCCTCAGCACCGAAACAGAGAGGCCCGGTACCGAGAACCCGTGGCCCTGTGTCTGGGGGCGCTCCATAGACACATAGAGGTACAGATAATGGGAGGGCCAAAATAGGTCACTGGTGCAAGAGAACAAATCTTGCACCATCAGAACCGTAAGGAATACACTCAACTGTACACATAAATGCGCTTGTATTAAATTCAGCAAGGAAAAAAACAACAAAATGGTGAGGCTTCTTTAATGCATACATAATATTATTAACTCAAGAACACACAAAATTAATAAAAACATTTAAAAGTACACCAAAGTACAAAAATATAGACATTGAGTATCGTCACAATAAGCAGGAATGCCCTATCCTCCTGCCCACATATTAGGTTCTTTCCTATGCAGTGATTGTCCTATCTATCACATGGATACTTTTTATAATCCGGCGTCCACTGAACATTTTGCTTTACATGATTATATCAATTTACGGTATACAAATGTGATATACTCACTGATCCGGCAGATGAAATAAGTATTGAACACGTCACCTCACTTAGTCATTTCTCATTATTACACATAATTTATGGACATCTATGTGTTTCACATTTATTTCACCCTGTGTTTGTCCTTGTCTTAGGGTCTATATTTGATAAACAACACAGGAATTGAGAAGAAGGATACCTTTCCATCAAAAAACAAAACTAAATAATTTTCAGTTTCATGATGACAAATTAAATGAGATTAAAATTGTTGGCTTGGAACAGTTTAAGGGCGCATTCAGACATCCATACAAATCGATCCAAGCATTACAGCTTCATAGAAACATGTGAAGCTGTCACACTCGGGTCAGGAGATTAACAGCCATGTCCGTGCATTCTGGTCTGATCTCGGACTGATTTGATTAGACGTCTGAATGTTCCGTAATATTAATATACATTGAAGATGTATGGTACTATAATTTCTTTGCCATGAACCCAGATGGATCTATGAGGTGGGAGGTGGGTAGTTTGGCTTTCGGGAACTTATTCACAGGATTTTACTAATGGTTTTTGTTTTATGAATACTAGGCTATTTGTTTTAGTCCAAATATTTATTTATTGTGTGTACTTTTCTATTTATATTTCTTAATCTATTGATTGTATCTACTGTATATACTCTAGTATAAGCCGACCCGAGTATAAGCCGACCCCCCTAATTTTGCCACAAAAAACTGGGAAAACTTAATGACTCGAGTATAAGCCTAGGGTGGAAAATGCAGCAGCTACCGGTAAATTTCAAAAGTAAAAATAGATACCAATAAAAGTAAAATTAATTGAGACATCAGTAGATTAAGTGTTTTTGAATATCGATATTGAATCAGGAGCCCCATATAATGCTCCATAAAGCTTGATGGGCCCCATTAAATGCTCCATATTAAAATATGCCCCATATAATCCTGCATAAAAAGTAATAAGGGTCCCATAAGATGCTCCATAGAGACACTTGCCCATTATAGTGCTGCACAAACGTTATGGCCCCATAAGATGCTTCATACAGTCACTTGCCCCTTATAGTGCTGCACAAACGTTATGGCCCCATAAGATGCTCCATACAGTCACTTGCCCCTTATAGTGCTGCACAAACGTTATGGCCCCATAAGATGCTCCATACAGTCACTTGCCCCTTATAGTGCTGCACAAACGTTATGGCCCCATAAGATGCTCCATACAGTCACTTGCCCCTTATAGTGCTGCACACATGTTATGGGCCCATAAGATGCTCCATATAGTCACTTGCCCCATATGCTGTGGCTGCGATAAAAAAAAAAAAATCAAATACCTCTCCTCGCTCAGGACCCCCGGCACTTTCAATATTCACCTCTCCTCATTTGGGTGCGGCTCCGTCTTCAGCACTGATGTTCAGGCAGAAGGCGCGCACTGACCATGTCAACGCGCCCTCTGACCTGAGCGTCACAGCCAGAGGACCCTGAAGACAGAGCCGCACCGGAACGAGGAAAGGTGAATATCGTGCAGCGCTCCCCCTCCCAGTATACTCACCTGCTCCTGGCGCTGTGCAGTCCCTGCTTCTCCCGGCGCTGCAGCTTCTTCCTGTAGTGAATATGGGAGGTGGAGCCGCATATTCATTACTGTAATGAGCGGTACCGTGTGACCGCTCACTATAGGAAGAAGCTACAGCGCTGGAAGAAGCAGTGATGTGCAGGGACCGCACCAGGAGTAGGTGAGTATAATTAGACAACCCCCGATCCCCCTCCCCTGCCGACCCCTGGGTATGACCGAGTATAAGCCGAGAGGGGGAAAATCTCGGCTTATACTCAAGTATATACGATATATATGTGTGTCAGTGAGACACACACACACACATATACAGTGGGGCAAAAAAGTATTTAGTCAGTCAGCAATAGTGCAAGTTCCACCACTTAAAAAGATGAGAGGCGTCTGTAATTTACATCATAGGTAGACCTCAACTATGGGAGACAAACTGAGAAAAAAAAATCCGGAAAATCACATTGTCTGTTTTTTTATCATTTTTTTTGCATATTATGGTGGAAAATAAGTATTTGGTCAGAAACAAACAATCAAGATTTCTGGCTCTCACAGACCTGTAACTTCTTCTTTAAGAGTCTCCTCTTTCCTCCACTCATTACCTGTAGTAATGGCACCTGTTTAAACTTGTTATCAGTATAAAAAGACACCCGTGCACACCCTCAAACAGTCTGACTCCAAACTCCACTGTGGTGAAGACCAAAGAGCTGTCAAAGGACACCAGAAACAAAATTGTAGCCCTGCACCAGGCTGGGAAGACTGAATCTGCAATAGCCAACCAGTTTGGCATGAAGAAATCAACAGTGGGAGCAATAATTAGAAAATGGAAGACATACAAGACCACTGATAATCTCCCTCGATCTGGGGCTCCACGCAAAATCCCACCCCGTGGGGTCAGAATGATCACAAGAACGGTGAGCAAAAATCCCAGAACCACGCGGGGGGACCTAGTGAATGAACTGCAGAGAGCTGGACCAATGTAACAAGGCCTACCATAAGTAACACACTACGCCACCATGGACTCAGATCCTGCAGTGCCAGACGTGTCCCACTGCTTAAGCCAGTACATGTCCGGGCCCGTCTGAAGTTTGCTAGAGAGCATTTGGATGATCCAGAGGAGTTTTGGGAGAATATCCTATGGTCTGATGAAACCAAACTGGAACTGTTTGGTAGAAACACAACTTGTCGTGTTTGGAGGATAAAGAATACTGAGTTGCATCCATCAAACACCATACCTACTGTAAAGCATGGTGGTGGAAACATCATGCTTTGGGGCTGTTTCTCTGCAAAGGGGCCAGGACGACTGATCCGGGTACATGAAAGAATGAATGGGGCCATGTATCGTGAGATTTTGAGTGCAAACCTCCTTCCATCAGCAAGGGCATTGAAGATGAAACGTGGCTGGGTTTTTCAACATGACAATGATCCAAAGCACACCGCCAGGGCAACGAAGGAGTGGCTTCGTAAGAAGCATTTCAAGGTCCTGGAGTGGCCTAGCCAGTCTCCAGATCTCAACCCTATAGAAAACCTTTGGAGGGAGTTGAAAGTCCGTGTTGCCAAGCGAAAAGCCAAGAACATCACTGCTTTAGAGGAGATCTGCATGGAGGAATGGGCCAACATACCAACAACAGTGTGTGGCAACCTTGTGAAGACTTACAGAAAACGTTTGACCTCTGTCATTGCCAACAAAGGATATATTACAAAGTATTGAGATGAAATTTGTTTCTGACCAAATACTTATTTTCCACCATAATATGCAAATAAAATGTTAAAAAAACAGACAATGTGATTTTCTGGATTTTTTTTTCTCAGTTTGTCTCCCATAGTTGAGGTCTACCTATGATGTAAATTACAGACGCCTCTCATCTTTTTAAGTGGTGGAACTTGCACTATTGCTGACTGACTAAATACTTTTTTGCCCCACTGTATATATATATATATATTTTTATATTTCATACAGAGCTAAATAGCAGAAAATCCCGTAATTCAATTGCCGGCATTTGCTATCGCCTTATCAAACCCGACAGGATATGAGACATGGTTTATATACAGTAAACCATTTCATATCCCTTATTTTTTTTACATATTCCTCACTACTAATGTTAGATGTGGCTGTGTACAAAATTTGGGAGCTCTAGGTGTTAAAATAAAGGGTTAAATCACGGAAAAAACTGGCGTGGGCTCCCGTGCAATTTTCTCCGCCAGAGTGGGAAAGCCAGTGACTGAGGGCAGATATTAATAGCCTAGAGAGGGACCATGGTTATTGCTCCCCCCCCCCTGGCTAAAAACATCTGCCCCCAGCCACCCCAGAAAAGGCACATTTGTATGATGCACCTATTCTGGCACTTAGCTTCTCTCTTCCCACTCCCCTGTAGCGGTGGGATATGGGGTAATAAGGGGTTAATGTCACCTTGCTAATGTAAGGTGACATTAAGCCTGGTTAATAATGGAGAGATGTCAATAAGACACCTATCCATTATTAATCCAATAGTTATAAAGGTTTAAATAAACACACATTATGAATAAAGTATTTTACTGAAATAAATACACATGGGGTTTTACCATCTTTATTGTATGCTCAATCCTACTGACGACCCTTGTCATCTGAATAACAGAGAAAATAAAAAAGCAACAACATCCCATACCTGTCCACCGTACAGTCTTGTCCCATGATGTAAATCCATCCGAAGGGGTTAAATAATTTTACAACCAGGAGCCTGCTAATGCAGCTGCCCTGGCTATAAAAACCCGGGAATGAATGGAATGCAGGGGAACCTTTGGTGATGCGCCCCCTGGTGGCATGAACTGATATGAACTCTAGTGTGGGAATTTTTCTGAATATTTTCCCACGCTAGAGTTCATATGAATTACCGGCTTTTCTATAGAACACCGATGCGTTTTTCTCGCAATTCACACGCATGGTCCGCGTGTAATCCTTATTTTTCTTGACCCCATAGACTTTCATTGGCGGACTTTTTGCGCAATTCGCTGATAAATGCAGCATGCTGCGATTTTCTCAGCCCGTAAAATACGGCCGAGAAATATACAGCTGATGGGAGCTGCCCCATAGAGAAACATTGTTCCGTGTGCAATGCATTGTTTTTGCGACTCGCCCTCATCCGTATTTCTTTCTAGTGTGTCCCCGGACTTACTCTGGATCTAATGTAGTATTAACCATACACATAGAATATATTCCTTTTACCCCTGATGAAGCCACTGGAGATCGCGAGCCTTTGAGGGGTTTCCCTTCTTGTTGTTCCCACTGTACCTGGTCCAGATTATGTGCACATAATTTTATCTAACTATACTTCCTCATTGGTTCTCTTGTGGTTTTTCTTTATTTGCATGAAATGTTTTTCTTGGTCTTGTGTGGTATTGCTAAAATTCTATATTTATCAAAGAAACTTCACCATTTTGTGCGCATCTGTTTTTCCTTTGTTGAATTGCCAGTATAGGTCAATGTTTCATAAGCCAAGTATTATCTAGTCAGACAAATTTCAACCTACCCTCAAGGCTGTGATTGTTCCACTGTCATTACATTACATTTCACTGCTTCATTATTTACTTGCGTTGTGGCCTAAGTTTATGCTTAATGTGCCCCTCATAACAGAGTAGACATAAAACTGTTCCCCATGATCAATGCATCCTCAAACCAAACTTTACAGTGGGCACAATGCAGTCAGGCAGGTAACGTTCTCCTGTCATTCATTAGACCCAGACTCCTCCATCAGACTGCCAGTTAGAGAAGCGTAATTCACCACAAAACACGTTTCCACTCCTCTAAAGTCTGATGACATCCTGCTTTACACCAATCCATTTTAGGCTTGGAATTCTACTTGCTAATGGAAGACTTGCATGAAGCTGCTCAGCCATGGAAATGCGGCGCCCCAGGGTCCTGGTCGTCACAGTGGTATTGCTTTCCTCTCGGGGAGAGTGACGCTACATTTGGAGGCAATGAAGGAGAACTCTTTGTCAAGTAACACAAAGCATGCAACATGTTCACACTCCAGACCAGAACGGGGGACTCTAAGCCTGTTTAAGGTGAACTCCCCTATAAGAACATCCTGATCTGGAGGGAAAGAGTTCAGTTCCTGTCAGAGAGACAGGAGCCGTGTAGCCTGAAGTGCTACCGCTCCTGGGAAGAGACACACAGAAAGCCAAACATATTGCAGAGAGCATGAAGGAAGTCAGAGCAAAGGAGAGGATACCAGAAAGGGACCAGCCCTGCACAGGCTGACTCCTTCTGAGGCGCAGAATCCCGGTAGTCTGCACACCGAGTGAGTAAGGACCTTTATGCTTTACTTCAGTGACCGGCAGAACAGCTAATTGCAGGTTACCTGTCTGCACCTACACCCAGGAGGCGCGGTGCCACCCCTCAGAGGTCGGGTCGTGCTAGAGTCCCTACAAACAGCCTCAAGCCACCAGTCATACGGGTTTGTCCTATCCTATATGGGGGACAGAGAGAGAGACATTACATCTGTGAGGACTTTATGTGAAGCCATAGGCAGAAAGGGACTACAACAATGCAGCACAAAGGAAGGCTACTGATTTCCACCTGGACAAGGGGACTCTGGACTTGCCTCCAAACCGGCCGGACTCTGCCTGCCCTGTGATCTGGTGCCCTGGACTGTGGATACTGAAGTCTTCAGTAAAGGTAAAGGTAAAGAGACTGCAATCTTGTGTCCTCCTTCTTCTCTGCGCCTCTCACCATCCACCAACTACACACTGGGAAGCCCTGGGGATACACTTCACCTGTAGGAAGGTATACCATCTAGCTGCCATAACATCACCCCAGCGGACCCCTTAAAGCAGTGTTGGTCACCCTGACCGAATACCACAGGTGGCGTCACGAACAAAAACTTTATCACTTTAACCCCTTCCCGACCTTTGACGCCACGTAGGCGTCATGAAAGTCGGTGCCAATCCGACCTGTGACGCCTATGTGGCGTCATGGAAAGATCGCGTCCCTGCAGATCGGGTGAAAGGGTTAACTCCCATTTCACCCAATCTGCAGGGACAGGGGGAGTGGTAGTTTAGCCAAGGGGGGGTGGCTTCACCCCCCCGTAGCTACGATCGCTCTGATTGGCTGTTGAAAGTGAAACTGCCAATCAGAGCGATTTGTAATATTTCACCTATTAAAACTGGTGAAATATTACAATCCAGCCATGGCCGATGCTGAAATACCCCACCCCACCGATCGCCCCCCCAAGCCACCGATCTGTCCGGTACACTGCTCCGGCTCCCCTCCGTCCTGTGCTCTGGTCCCCCCTGCTCTTGTCCACTCCCCCGTGCTCCAATCACCCCCCCGTGCTCCAATCCAACCCCCCTGCACTCCGATCCACCCCCCGTGCATCATCCACCCACCGTGCTCCGATCCACCCCCTGTGCTCCGTTCCACCCCCTGTGCTCCGTTCCACCCACCCCCGCGCTCCGATCCCCCCATGCTCCGATCCCCCCCTGTGCTCCCCCCCACCCCATCATACTTACCGATCCTGCCGGGGTCCGTCCGTCTTCTCCCTGGGCGCCGACATCTTCCAAAATGGCGGGCGCATGCGCAGTGCGCCCGCCGAATCTGCCGGCCGGCAGATTCGTTCCAAAGTGCATTTTGATCACTGAGATATAATCTATCACAGTGATCAAAATAAAAAAATAATAAATGACCCCCCTTCCTTTGTCACCCCCATAGGTAGGGACAATAAAAGAATAAAGAATTTTTTTCCACTAAGGTTAGAAGAGGGTTAGGGCTAGGGCTAGGGTTAGGGTTAGGGTTCGGGCTAGGGTTAGGGCTAGGGTTAGGGTTAGGGTTAGGGCTAGGGTTAGGGCTAGGGTTAGGGTTAGGGCTAGGTTTAGGGCTAGGGTTTCGGTATGTGCACACGTATTCTGGTCCTCTGCGGATTTTTTCGCTGTGCATTTGATAAATCCGCAGTGCTAAACCGCTGCGGATTTATGGCGGATTTACCGCGGTTTTTCTGCGCATTTCACTGCGGTTTTACAACTCTGATTTTCTATTGGAAAAGTTGTAAAACCGCTGCGGAATCCGTAGAAACAAGTGACATGCTGCAGAATGTAAACCGGTGCGTTTCCGTGCAGTTTTTCTGCATGTGTACAGCGATTTTTGCTTCCTATAGGTTTACATTGAACTGTAAACTCATGGGAAACTGCTGCGGATCCGGAACGTTTTCCGCAGCGTGTGCACATACCTTTAGAATTAGGCTATGTGCACATGGTGCGGATTTGGCTGCGGATCCGCAGCGGATTGGCCGCTGTGGATTCGCAGCAGTGTTTGATCAGGTTTACAGTACCAAGTAAACCTATGGAAAACTAAATCCGCTGTGCCCATGGTGCGGAAAATACCGCGCGGAAACGCTCCGTTGTATTTTCCGCAGCATGTCAATTCTTTGTGCGGATTCCGTAGCGTTTTACACCTGTTCCTCAATAGGAATCCAAAAGTGAAATCCGCACAAAAAACGCTGGAAATCCGCGGTAAATCCGCAGGTAAAACGCAGTGCCTTTTACCCGAGGATTTTTCAAAAATGATGCTGAAAAATCTCACATGAATCCGCAACGTGGACACATAGCCTTAGGGTTAGGGTTGGAATTAGGGTTGTGGTTAGGGTTGTGATTAGGGTTATGGCTACAGTTGGGATTAGGGTTAGGGGGGTGTTGGGGTTAGTGTTGGAGGTAGAATTGAGGGGTTTCCACTGTTTAGGCACATCAGGGGTCTCCAAACGCAACATGGCGCCACCATTGATTCCAGCCAATCTTGCATTCAAAAAGTCAAATGGTGCTCCCTCACTTCCGAGCCCCGACGTGCGCCCAAACAGTGGTTTACCCCCTCATATGGGGTACCAGCATACTCAGGACAAACTGCGCAACAATTACAGGGGTCCAATTTCTCCTGTTAAACTTGTGAAAATAAAAAAATGCTTGCTAAAACATCATTTTTGAGGAAAGAAAAATGATTTTTTATTTTCACGGCTCTGCGTTGTAAACGTCTGTGAAGCACTTGGGGGTTCAAAGTGCTCACCACATATCTAGATAAGTTCCCTGGGGGGTCTAGTTTCTAAAATGGGGTCACTTGTGGGGGGGTTTCTACTGTTTAGGCACACCAGGGGCTCTGCAAACGCAACGTGATGCCCGCAGACCATTCCATCAAAGTCTGCATTTCAAAAGTCACTACTTCCCTTCTGAGCCCCGACGTGTGCCCAAACAGTGGTTTACCCCCACACATGGGGTATCAGCGTACTCAGGAGAAACTGGACAACAACTTTTGGGGTCAAATTTCTCCTGTTACCCTTGGGAAAATAAAAAATTGCAGGCTAAAAATCATTTTTGAGAAAATAATTGTTTTTTTTTATTTTCATGGCTCTGCGTTATAAACTTCTGTGAAGCACTTGGGGGTTCAAAGTCCTCACCACACATCTAGATTAGTTCCTTTGGGGTGGTCTAGTTTCCAAAATGGGGTCACTTGTGGGGGGTTTCTACTGTTTAGCCACATCAGGGGCTCTGCAAACGCAACGTGATGCCCGCAGAGTATTCCATCAAAGTCTGCATTTCAAAACGTCACTACTTCACTTCCGAGCCCCGCCATGTGCCCAAACAGTGGTTTACCCCCACATATGGGGTATCAGTGCACTCAGGAGCAACTGGACAACAACTTTTGGGGTCAAATTTCTCCTGTTACCCTTGGGAAAATAAAAAATTGCAGGCTAAAAGATCATTTTTGAGAAAATATATATATTTTTTTATTTTCATGGCTCTGCGTTATAAACTTCTGTGAAGCACTTGGGGGTTTAAAGTCCTCACCACACATCTAAATTAGTTCCTTTGGGGGTCTAGTTCCAAAATTGGGTCATTTGTGGGGGATCTGCAATGTTTAGGCACACAGGGGCTCTCCAAACGTGACATGGTGTCCGCTAATGATTGGAGCTAATTTTCCATTTAAAAAGCCAAATGGCGTGCCTTCCCTTCTGAGCCCTGCCGTGCGCCCAAACAGTGGTTTACCCCCACATATGGGGTATCAGCGTACTCAGGACAAACTGGACAACAACATTTGTGGTCCAATTTCTCCTATTACCCTTGGCAAAATAGGAAATTCCAGGCTAAAAAAATCATTTTTGAGGAAAGAAAAATTATTTTTTATTTTCATGGCTCTGCGTTATAAACTTCTGTGAAGCACCTGGGGGTTTAAAGTGCTCAATATGCATCTAGATAAGTTCCTTGGGGGGTCTAGTTTCCAAAATGGGGTCACTTGTGGGGGAGCTTCAATGTTTAGGCACACAGGGGCTCTCCAAACGCGACATGGTGTCCGCTAACGATGGAGATAATTTTTCATTCAAAAAGTCAAATGGCGCTCCTTCCCTTCCGAGCCTTACCATGTGCCCAAACAGTGGTTTACCCCCACATGTGAGGTATTGGTGTACTCAGGAGAAATTGCCCAACAAATTTTAGGATCCATTTTATCCTGTTGCCCATGTGAAAATGAAAAAATTGAGGCTAAAAGATTTTTTTGGTGAAAAAAAAGTACTTTTTCATTTTTACGGATCAATTTGTGAAGCACCTTGGGGTTCAAAGTGCTCACTATGCATCTAGATAAGTTCCTTGGGGCGTCTAGTTTCCAAAATGGGGTCACTTGTGGGGGAGCTCCAATTTTTAGGCACACGGGGGCTCTCCAAACGTGAAATGGTGTCCGCTAAAGAGTGGAGCCAATTTTTCATTCAAAAAGTCAAATGGCGCTCCTTCCCTTCCAAGCCCTGCCGTGCGCCCAAACAGTGTTTTACCCCCACATATGAGGTATCAGCGTACTCAGGACAAATTGGACAACAACTTTTGTGGTTCAGTTTCTCCTTTTACCATTGGGAAAATAATAAAATTGTTGCTAAAAGATAATTTTTGTGACTAAAAAGTTAAATGTTCATTTTTTCCTTCCATGTTGCTTCTGCTGCTGTGAAGTACCTGAAGGGTTAATAAACTTCTTGAATGTGGTTTTGAGTACCTTGAGGGGTGCATTTTTTAGAATGGTGTCACTTTTGGGTATTTTCAGCCATATAGACCCCTCAAACTGACTTCAAATGTGAGGTGGTCCCTAAAGAAAATGGTTTTGTAAATTTCGTTGTAAAAATGAGAAATCGCTGGTCAAATTTTAACCCTTATAACTTCCTAGCAAACAAAAAAATTTGTTTCCAAAATTGTGCTGATGTAAAGTATGCATGTGGGAAATGTTATTTATTAACTATTTTGTGTCACATAACTCTCTGGTTTAACAGAATAAAAATTCAAAATGTGAAAATTGCGAAATTTTCAAAATTTTCGCCAAATTTCCGTTTTTATCACAAATAATAGCAGAATTTATTGACCTAATTTTACCACTAACATGAAGCCCAATATGTCACGAAAAAACAGTCTCAGAACCGCTAGGACCCTTTGAAGCGTTCCTGAGTTATTACCTCATAAAGGGACACTGGTCAGAATTGCAAAAAACGGCAAGGTCTTTAAGGTCAAAATAGGCTGGGTCATGAAGGGGTTAAAGACCTTTCCCTTTTAGATTGGCAGACCGGGTCGCAGACACCGTGACATCCCCCTGTGAAGTACCAGACCCGGTACCGAGTACCCCTAGCCCACGGGGCAACTCAGAAACACATGTCATGGAGCTCCCAGTGCACAGATATTGTGCTTATATTTGTAGGGATATGGACTGTCTAACTCCGTTCCTGCCCCCTGAAAATAACAATCGTGCTATGTGTATAGTGTCGGGCGGTTTTACATGTAATGTGAATATTGATGTGCGTCCTATGTGATGTGTTATGGTAATGTACAGCATGTTAGTAATGTAAGGTTTTAATGCATAATGTAAGCATATGGAACGCCCACCAGGGCCGTGGGGTACTCGGTACCGGGTCCAGTACTTAAAGGGAACCTGTCACCCCAAAATCGATGGTGAGCTATGCCCACCGGCATCAAGGGCTTATCTACAGCATTTTGTAATGCTATAGATAAGCCTCCAATGTATCCTGAAAGATGAGAAAAAGAGGTTATATTATACTCACCTGGGCAGGCGGTCCGATCCAATGGGCGTCGCGGTCCGGTCCGGGGCCTCCCATCTCCATAGGATGACGTCCTTTTCTGGTCTTCACGCTGCGGCTTCGGTGCAGGCGTGCTTTGCCTGCCCTGTTGAGGGCAGAGCAAAGTACTGCAGTGCGCAGGCGCTGGGAAAGGTCAGAGAGGCCCAGCGCCTGCGCACTGCAGTACTTTGCTCTGCCCTCAACAGGGCAAAGTACGCCTGCGCTGGAGCCGCAGCGTGAAGACCAGAAGACAACATTATCTGATGAAGATAGGAGGTGCCGGACCGCGATACCAATTGGACAGGACCGGGACCGGGACCGCCACTGGGTGAGTATAATATAACCTCTTTTTCTCATCTTTTAGGATACATCGGGGGATATACAGCATTCCAGAATGCTATAGATAAGCCCCTGATGCTGGTGGGCTTACCTCACCCTTGATTTTGGGGGTGACAGGTTAACTTTAAGGGGACATGTCACGGCGGCGACCCAGTCTGTGGCCCTGGGTGCCCAT
Organism: Ranitomeya imitator; assembly: GCF_032444005.1. Classification (NCBI taxonomy): domain Eukaryota; kingdom Metazoa; phylum Chordata; class Amphibia; order Anura; family Dendrobatidae; genus Ranitomeya; species Ranitomeya imitator. Next base: position 321,119,717 of record NC_091286.1, on the reverse strand, counting down.
GTAATAGGGATATTGATTAAAGTTCGTGTTCATGACGCCACCTGTGGTACTCGCTCAGTAGAGACTGACGCTGCTTAAAGGGGTCCTCTGGGGTGATGGTATGGCAGTTAGATGGTATAACTTCCCACAGGTGAAGTATGTCCCCAGGGCCCCCGGTGTGTAGATAGAAGATGGTGAATGGTGCAGTAAGGAACGAGGACACAGGTTTGCAGTCTCTGTACCTTGTTTACTGAAGGCTTCAGGCAACTGCAGTCCAGGGCTCCAGATCACAGGACAGGCTGGGTCCGGCCGGCTTGGAAGCGAATCCAGAGTCCCCTTCACCAGATGGAGATAAAAGCCTTCCTCAAAGTGCAGTGGTTTTGTAGTCCCTTACTGCCTATGGCTTCTGTTAAGGTCTTCACAGTTCTTCTCTGTCCCCCATAAAGGTTAGGACACAATCCGTATGACAGGTGAAGCAGGCCTTCTTATAGGGTCTCTATCACGACCTGGGCCCTATGTGTCACTGTGCCTCCCGGGTGTAAGGCGGACACAGGGCCGGCTCCAGGTTTTCGAGGGCCCCGGGCGAAAGAGTCTCAGTGGGCCCCCCCCCCTTTAACACATACCCCGATTTATGATGCACAGATACGGCAGAGAAATGTATAGTACAATGCCAGATTTCACTTCTTACATGAGTGACAGCTATTGTAAATTCTGCAGTGTATATATACAGGACAGGAGGAGTTGTACTGTGCAGTGTATATATACAGGAGAGGTGCTGTGCAGTGTATACATACAGGAGGAAAGGTGCTGGGCAGTGTATATATAGGACAGGAGGAAAGATGCAGTGTATATATACAGGAGAGGTGCTGTGCAGTGTACATATACAGGAGGAAAGGTGCTGTGCAGTGTACATATACAGGAGGAGCGCTACTGTGCAGTGTATATATACAGGAGGAGTGGTACTGTGCAGTGTATATATACAGGAGGAGCGGTACTGGGCAGTATATATATATATATAAAGGGGGAGAGGTGCTGTGCAGTGTATATATACAGGAGAGGTGCAGTGCAGTGTCGTGAGCAGGGCGTTGTTGTATCAGAAAATCTTTTCTGTTTTGAGTTTTTCTATGAAACAAAGACTTTTCTACATAAACAACGTTGTATGGTTTTGCGGCCCTAAAAGATCTGTGCTACAAAGTAACAGGCGGCTCGGGCATTAATGAGGGACCTGATGCTGAATCCTTTCCACAAACCCTAATGACCCAATTAGTGCCCCGTCATTAGAAGCTCATTAAATGCCTCCCTGTCCCGAGCAGTCATGTACAGTTTGGGGGGATCCTGCAGCCCACCCCCTGACTGCTCCATACCATACACTGCCCTCTGTCGCGCTCACTATTATCCTGTGCATTTCTCCTTCATCGTTACCCCATGTTACACTTGTCACCCCCCAACTACAGAGTAGCAGGGCAGCCAATGTCACAGGTCACCCCCTCCCGGACCCTAATGGCAGCAGAAAATGTCTGCTCCTCTATTGGGTTGGAACCTGATTTAATCAAGGAATAATGTGGATTTGTTGCTGGTGGCTGCAGGGGAAGGGTTAAGTGATGCCATGTTCTTGGTGGGAGCAGTGGCAGCTGCTGGGACCTGGACAGACACAACCAATGTTGCTGTGACTGCACAGTGTGACCTGGAGGAGAGAAGCTGAGACTCCGGAGCAGAAATCACCCACATGCCAGCACTGGGCAGAGTCCCTCCAGTCACCAGCCTGGGGCCACGGGGCCCCAACGTACAGCCCACAGCTCAGTTTTATCCATGGCAGCAGCTCCCCTTCCTCCTGGCATTTGGTTAACCCCATTTATGCGGGTTGGATTGTTATCTTTAAGGTTTAGCAATAACCTTCATACAGATGGGAAGGGGTTAAGCTTCTTCCTACCCCACTGGTGCAGGTTCGGTGTGGCATGCATGTATTCTGGGGTTCTGGGTGAGCTGGGCAGCTGCAGGTTGCAGGTGCACCCCACCAGCTGCTCCTCCAGACATCACCCACATTTTTAGGCAGCAGCAGACTGAGCCACAAGTCCAACTGCAACAACTGCTGGATACCATAACACTCACTCAGTCACTGGTAGCAGCTCCTCCAGAATCTGCCTGATAAGTTCAGCAGCACTGCAGCCAGCCAGAGGCCAGAGCAGAGCAGGAGAATGTGCTCTCTCCGCCCACAAACAATGTCACACTGGCTGCCTTCTCTTAACCCCTATGTGTGCCTGCCTGGCTGCACTGACTGAGTGAGAAGATGCTTGTGTCAGAGCTGGCACATAGGGGTTAAGAGAACACAGCCAGCAGTGACTTTGTGGGCGGAGAGACCATGTTCTCCTGCTCTGCTCTCCCAGCTGTATCTATGACAGCGTGAGTGGGCCCCCCTCTCTTCCCAGGGCCCCGGCATTTGCCCAGGTGCGTCGGGTGCTGACGCCGGCCCTGGGCGGACAGGTAACTTGCAGTTCAGATGTCCTGCCGGTTTCTGCTGTGCCTATTAGGCCAGAGTCACACTAGCGAGTTTTACGGACGTATGAGCGCAGAAAATACGTCCAGAAAATACGCATTGCACACAGCCCAATGATTCTCTATGGGGCAGCTCCTATCTGCCATATATTACGCATCCGTAATATACGGTATTCTACGGGCGTAGAAAACCGCAGCATGCTGCGTTTGTCAGCGTATTGCGCAAAAAATATGCCAATGCAAGTCTATGGGTGCGCAAAAAATACGGAATGCATACGGACCATGCATGTGACTTGCGAGAAATACGCTAGACTCTGGCAGGTGCCAGGAAATGTCCCAAGGCCTCAATCAGAAAGCTGAGACTGCTAATTAGCTGAAAAAAGCCAGACAGAGATCCCGGAAGTCTGCCGCGCGCCTCCACGGAGTCTGAATCAGCATGGCTACAATCATAAATGTAGACATGCTCATAATTTTGGTCCAGGAAAGTCCCAAAATTTGGGACCAGAGAGATCCCAAATATGCCAACAGGGCATAAAAAGAGGCAGCATGGAAGAGTATATGTGGGTCCCTATTCACAAATTATGAACAGCGTCTACGTGAGGCAAACAGGCAAATAAGTAAGTACACTCATGTTTGTACATTGATCTTTATGTGAAACAGCAGTACCTAACTCCTTTTAAGTAATTTTAAAATTATTTATAAGTATTGCATATATTAATTTCTATAACAAAATTAATTCCATAGTGCTGTACATGATAAACGGGTTACATACAGGGTTATTCTAGATGTCCCTTACAGTGTACAACTGAAAAAAGACATACTGGGATAGAGGGGAGAGGACTCTGTCCTTGTGGCCTTACATTCTATGATGTTCATTTTTCTTGTGCAAATAATACAAAATTTATAGTAAACAAATGCAGCTTCCTAAGCTACACTACAATCTGTGTAGTCAATTACACCTTGTGTGACCACTGTGCATAATAGCATAATACATTATTTTACTCTCTTTTGTTGCAGTGGATGATGTTATGAAAAGATGGCGGAGCATCCGCGATCAGTACAGAAGGGAGAGGGAGCAGTGGGACAGGAGTGGGTCAGGCGCACCACCTAAAAAGAAAAAATATATATCTATTTTGATAGATTGACCTTTTTAAATCCCAGTATGGATCTCAGACCGTAAGTACAAACATCACAACACATTATACACATATGTTTAGATTGGTCAGACATTTATAATTTTTTTTTTTTCAAACATACTTTCATAACAGAACCTCAACCTCACAGAGAGGGAGACAGGATCCGAATCTGAGGTGGTCATAGACTCAGTTGGGGAAGGAGAAGAGGTGGCTGGCCCATCTTATGATCCGTCATGCTCCATCCCTCCAGGATCCTCGTCATCTGGGCATCCAGCTCCAGCAGCACCTGGCCAAGATGAGGCCCCACCACCAACAGCAGCAGCAGCATAAGCAAGCCAGGATGATCCTGACAACAGCAGCAGCCCTACTGTTCCCCTGGAGACCTCACTACACGCTGCTGTGATGTCACGGCGTGCTCGCCGAAGGAGATAGCTTCTCCAAAGTAGGAGGAATGTGGATGCTGGGGTCCTGAACTATCTTGCATGGGTTACTGCGGATGATGGGGAGGAGGGCTATTCGAGGAGCCTGGCCCGGTACTTACGTCCTCTAGCCCGTGAGGTGAGGCTACGTGTGAGCGGGTGTTTTCAAATCCTTATTGATACATGCACCCCCCCAAATGACCAATATGAGCTGATGGAGTTTATTGAGAGTTGGCAGCTGTCATCACGTAACATCCTGCGGCTGCCAAGGTCTCAACAGGTGCATGCTCAACAGGGAATTGAAGCACCTCCTCCACGTGAGCCTACTCCTCAACCCCTACCCACACAAAACCCACCATGGCAACCTCAGTACCATATGCCAGACTACCATCAACCTTCCCAATATGGCCACTTGTCCAGACCCAGTGCTGGAAGCGGGTCCCCACCTATTGTGGGTGGATATGAGTCAAGGCCATATTTTCAACAACATGAGGGCTACAGTCAGATTCCTTATGGCCAATACACAACTGGCCCATATGATCAAAGGCTGAATATTCCTCTGGCCCACACAGCATCCACACAGGGTGAAGGACAATTGGCCCAACAAAGGCCACCTGAGCAGGACCCTGAGCTTCCCCCATCACCTCCACCTACTTACAGAAACCTGTAATTTTTTTTTATGTTGTTTTGGGGTTTGTGAGACATAAACATGTGTTCTATATGTGTGTGCTGTCATAGCACTTTGTTATGCTGTTCATGTTGTAAAAAAACTTTGCCAAGTTGAATTGGCTGAAAAAACCATATTGAAAAAATATGGATTTGAGTTAAACACAAAAGGCTTTTTCGTTAAGTAAAAAATATCATAAAAAGCCAAATTACGTTTGTGGGACAATCATTGTTACATCACACACATATGCTCTGTTCATAACCATATGTGAATTAAGTAAATACAACACACAGAGTTCAGAATATAATTTTTTTGGGGGTAAACTTTGAATATAGTTTGAAAGTAAAAAATCACAAATGAGAAACATCATAATCTTGCCAGGGAGTCGCACCCTGAATAGAAACAAAATAATTGGGGAAAACATCCCTAACTTTAATGCCAGAAAGGGGACGGCCCGGAGGATGGCCATGTGGTGTAGACCTAATCACATTGCTCAACATGTGTTCAGCAATATCAGCTGAGGAGCAATCATGTATGCTGGTAAAATTGTGCAAAATAACACAGGCTTTTATGACTTCATTGATTGTAGCCTCACTAAGCTAAATGGCAGACTGGAGGACACGCCATTTGGCTGCCAGAATACCAAATGCGCACTCCACCAGTCTCCGCGCCCTGGAAAGCCACAAATTAAAGACCCTCCGCCGGTGGTCCAGGTTGCGCCGGGGATAAGGCCTCATAACGAGCCTCGTCAGTTGGAACGCCTCATCTCCAACAAGAGCAAAAGGCACTGCTTCCGCATTGGAGCCTGGGAGTTGTTGTGGTGGTGGGAGGTCTAACTGGTTGTCACGTAGCCGCCGACCCATAATGAACGAATTGAAGACCCTAGAGTCTCCAGTTTGGCCATAGGCCCCAATGTCTACAATTATAAACCTGTAGTTACTGTCAACTACAGCTAACAGAACTAAAGAGAAAAACTGCTTATAATTGTAGAATTGGGAGCCAGAATTCGGCGGCTTACGCATCCATGGCTCCAATGCAGTTTGGGAAGTCACAAGTGTTCTGGAAACCAAGGGCTACTTTGAGCCAATCAGCCTGTTTTGGCTCAGGCATCACAAGTTCCTGGAGTTTAGCCCATATTTGACTACAGGTTGACCGCACAATGCCCGAAATTGTCGACCGCCCAATCAGAAACTCCAGGTGTAGTCCTACATACGACAAGCCAGTGGACAGGAAGCTGAAAGTGAAAAAAAAGTAATATTAGGTAGGTAACAAGAGTTCACAAAAAACATGAAGAAAAAAAAAAAAAAAGAGCATGAACCGCACATCCCAAAATCATACGTTGATCTAAAGCCGCTAGGCAAAAAATAATATAACTGAATATGAGGTTTTCAGTTTAACATTCTGATCAGACTGTATGAAGCCCACTGCCCCTTCACGGCAAACCTCGTAGTGGGTCCTATCGCCCTAACGGAGCGGAGCCGTGCGGCGCCCACCGCCACAGCGGCCATGCACCAGCCTCATATTCAGTTATATTAATTTTTGCCTAGCGGCTTTCGATCAACGTATGATTTTGGGATGTGCGGTTCATGCTCTATTTTTTTCTTTTTTGCAAAGCATGTTCTAGTCTTCTTCTTGGACCAGCACTCCTCCCATTTGGCTCAGGTGATTTTAATTAGCAGGAGACTGCAAAGTAAGGGGTGTAGCCCATTTTGGCTCTCACTGAAGAGCTGTAGGAAGGTGAGTTTAAGTGCTCCTTTCATTTTGGTGTTGGTGCTGTGTGGCGGCCATTGTTGCTGTGGCTTTGTGCTGGTGGGGCGGCGCGGTCTGGAGTCTTGGGGACTCAGTCTTGCAGCATGGGTGCTGTGGGGCAACAGGCCGTCCGCCCTGCTGGTGAATGGCCGCTGTGGTGGTGGGCGCCGCACGGCTCCGCTCCGTTAGGGCGATAGGACCCACTACGAGGTTTGCCGTGAAGGGGCAGTGGGCTTCATACAGTCTGATCAGAATGTTAAACTGAAAACCTCATATTCAGTTATATAAATTTTTGCCTAGCGGCTTTAGATCAACGTATGATTTTGGGATGCAGCATGGTGTTCAAACCATCATCGCAGCGATGATACACCAGCAGGGCGGGCGACCTGGTGCCTCAGTGCACCCATGCTGCGAGGCTGAGTCCCCATGGCTTCAGGTCACAACACCCCACAAGCACAACACCACAGCAACAATGGCCACCACACAGCACAAACACCAGTGATAAATTGTAAAAAACTCACGTTCCACAAGCTCTCAGACTGTGGACTGAGAGCAAAAATAGGAGGAACTCCTCAGTCTCCTGCTAATATAAAAACACCTACACTTTTGGCCTAAATATGTGAGTCACTTTGTACACAGCCCACTCCTCGCACTGGCCAACTTTCTTCCATTATGCATGGCCCCTGCTCACACCCTGCACCAAATGTCTAAACTGGAAATAACATCTCAGTTCACTCAGGGTCTTCTTTTAGGAATGACAGGTTTTTTTCTATGGCCGGTGATCAGCATCTGACTTTTATGGCTTGATCTGCGAAGTCGGTCTTCAATGTTTTACCTAAAAACTCAGTCTTTGGTGCTTGAACTACGTAGACGAGACATCCCCAGGATCAGACTGCTCTGAGGTACAATGAGCGCAATGTCTTCCACAAGCCCGTCCTTTTGCCCTGACTTGTGCTTCACCGTCCCGGCCTTTTATATTTAGCAACTGTGCCACAGATGTCACTTGACCCAATGTCCCCCTCAAATTCTTTCCTCTAGGGAACACACTCTCCATCCTTCAGTTCCTGTCTATCCAGTGCAATCAGCAGATGGTGGCATTTACTTGCAGGTGCTGTGCAATGTTGACTGAATGCAGCTTCCGTTTGCCAACCCTTTACAACTGAATACAGATTTGATAGAATTTTGATTGAATTGAGATTGAAAGGTCAGTCCAGGGGAAGAAGCACATTTCTCTGATAAGATATATTGCATTTTCATTTGCACTATTGATTAACAAAATTAAAATGACGGTTACTCTTTGAATACTGTGCAATTTATATTCTAGCAACATTGAAGTATATAATGCCACCTAGACTGATATACAACCAGTTCCACATTTTGTGTGCCACTTTTAAATCGTCTTTAATCATCTTCATTTTTTAACACAACACAAATGTACCCCAATGTACTTCTTTGTAAGGAAATATGCTTATAAGCAGCCATGTGTTCAGTGACTATAGAAATAATCCCTCCGCACAATGAAATGTATATTCTGTGTTATAAAGATCCATAGAGGCTCAGATACACTGCTACATTTTATTCACTGACTTCTTTATTTGTTTATTCAAGGTGTTCAATGTAAAAGTTCTCATAGAAGCCAACGTAATAAATGTTTGAAATGTGGCCCTTATGATGATGACAAAGGGCCTTTGACTCACAAAGAGTCAACCTTCAGCAGGAAAGGAAAACCCCAATGGAGGAAATCTCTCTAGCAAACCATGGCTAAAGGATTGCCTTTCATTTAGGCTTTAAGTGTTTTCAGTGGTGGAGAACAGAGACCGAGCCCGGAATCTGCCTCGTTCTGCAGTAGGAAACTCACTGTGTTTGTGAGTGCATCTAGATGCGGAATGTCCGGTTATGTCGTATCAAATGGTGGAGAACAGAGACCGATCCCGGAATCTGCCTCGTTCTGCAGTAGAAAACTCACTGTTTTTGTGAGTGCATCTAGCTGCGGAATGTCCGGTTATGTCGAATCCAATGGTGGAGAACAGAGACCGAGCCCGGAATCTGCCTCGTTCTGCAGTAGGAAACTCACTTGTTTTGTGAGTGCATCTAGCTGCGGAATGTCCGGTTATGTCATATCCAATGGTGGAGAACAGAGACCGAGCCCGGAATCTGCCTCATTCTGCAGTAGGAAACTCACTGGTTTTGTGAGTTCATCTAGCTGCTGAATGTCCAGTAATGTCATATTCAGTGGTGGAGAACAGAGACCGAGCCCGGAATCTGCCTCGTTCTGCAGTAGGAAACTCACAGGTTTTGTGAGTGCGTCTAGCTGCTGAATGTCCAGTAATGTCATATTCAGTGGTGGAGAACAGAGACCGAGCCCGGAATCTGCCTCGTTCTGCAGTAGGAAACTCACTGGTTTTGTGAGTGCGTCTAGCTGCTGAATGTCCAGTAATGTCATATCCAGTGGTGGAGAACAGAGACCGAGCCCGGAATCTGCCTCGTTCTGCAGTAGGAAACTCACTGGTTTTGTGAGTGCGTCTAGCTGCTGAATGTCCAGTAATGTCATATCCAATGGTGGAGAACAGAGACCGAGCCCGGAATCTGCCTCGTTCTGCAGTAGGAAACTCACTTGTTTTGTGAGTGCATCTAGCTGCGGAATGTCCGGTTATGTCATATCCAATGGTGGAGAACAGAGACCGAGCCCGGAATCTGCCTCATTCTGCAGTAGGAAACTCACTGGTTTTGTGAGTGCATCTAGCTGCTGAATGTCCAGTAATGTCATATTCAGTGGTGGAGAACAGAGACCGAGCCCGGAATCTGCCTCGTTCTGCAGTAGGAAACTCACAGGTTTTGTGAGTGCGTCTAGCTGCTGAATGTCCAGTAATGTCATATTCAGTGGTGGAGAACAGAGACCGAGCCCGGAATCTGCCTCGTTCTGCAGTAGGAAACTCACTGGTTTTGTGAGTGCGTCTAGCTGCTGAATGTCCAGTAATGTCATATCCAGTGGTGGAGAACAGAGACCGAGCCCGGAATCTGCCTCGTTCTGCAGTAGGAAACTCACTGGTTTTGTGAGTGCGTCTAGCTGCTGAATGTCCAGTAATGTCATATCCAGTGGTGGAGAACAGAGACCGAGCCCGGAATCTGCCTCGTCCTGCAGTAGGAAACTCACTGTTTTTGTGAGTGCGTCTAGCTGCTGAATGTCCAGTAATGTCATATCCAGTGGAGGAGAACAGAGACCGAACCCGGAATCTGCCTCGTTCTGCAGTAGGAAACTCACTGGTTTTGTGAGTGCATCTAGCTGCTGAATGTCCAGTAATGTCATATCCAGTGGTGGAGAACAGAGACCGAGCCCGGAATCTGCCTCGTTCTGCAGTAGGAAACTCACTGGTTTTGTACGTGCATCTAGCTGCGGAATGTCCAGTCAGTAATGTCGTATCCAATGGTGGAGAACAGAGACCGATCCCGGAATCTGCCTCGTTCTGCAGTAGGAAACTCATTGGTTTTGTGAGTGCATCTAGCTGCTGAATGTCTAGTAATGTCATATCCAGTGGTGGAGAACAGAGACCGAGCCCGGAATCTGCCTCTCTTTTGCTGATGTAAAGTCGTCTTCCTCTCTTTGCTGATGTAAAGTCGTCTCCAGCTGGATCCCGTGTTCATAGTGGGTTCACAGCGAGACCCCGCCCTGCCTCACCTGCAATAGAAATGTCACAACATTAGCAAAACAGTAAAGATGATTATATGGATATGGAGACAGATTTTAACGAGCAAGACAGATGGAAAAGTTTATATGTCATTCATTATTTCCAGATTATATTGCTTGTGGAGAAAAACAAGTTGGCATATGGAGACTTAAAGGCCATGCAATGCTTCCCAGGCAATTTGAATAATAGCCTCTTCTGAGAGGAAGAGGACGAGAACTCTCTCAAATTCCCACGGAAGAATTGTCTACAAGGAGAAAACTAAACCCTTAAACCCCATGTCAGACGTCTCTTACGCAGAAAAATCAGATCTCCTGCTTTACACTGATAAGAAGCAAACACCCCGAAACACATATCGGCGATGGGAATTTCTGCTTTGGCTTCTTATCCTAGGTTATGTGGCAAGGTTTTTTAAAGAGTCGATATTGACTTTTAAGATTGCTACTTGGAATAGGTGTTCATGTCCTCTGCCTCTCTGAAGCGGCTTCTTACATTATATTACAGCACTAGTCTTTACACGCAATGAACTGATCCTAGCCTTACAGGCCATCCTCTGACAGATTGACTACTAGATTATTGATTAGTCTCTTATTGAAAGGAAATAGATTTTAGAAACATTAATAGAACCAGTCTGGAAACTCCCCTCGGTATCAGTCTGTCATTGTTAGTTTCAGTTTGCTTACTGTATGTGATAGCTGTAATTTGTATATAACCCCTTCTCATGTACAGCACCATGGAATCAATGGTGCTATATAAATAATAATAATAATAATAATAATAATAATAATAATATGTTGCTGGTACCAGCTAGACTCCATAGGCTAAGTTCACATTTGCGTTGTTGGGCGCAGCGTCGGCGACGTAACCAACGCATGTACACAGCGCAGCGTTTTGTGATGCATGCATTGTCATAAGATCGTACAGAGCAGGAATTTCGGCGCAGGGAAAACGCTACCAGTAGCGTCCTCTGCGCCCTGTCTATGCATCAATATGATGCATGCGTCGTAAAACGCAATACAACGCATACCGGCGCATGTCCGTGCGCCCCCCATGTTAAAGATAGGGGCGCATGACGCATGCGTCGGTATGCGTCGCAGACGCTGCGCCCAACAACACAAATGTGAACGTAGCCTTACAAAGACCTGTTTTGGCTCCCAGTCTGAAGCTTTAGCTTGCACAAATAAAAATATTGCTATCAACATTTAGGTCTCGAGTGATCAATTTCTAACTACTTATCCCACTGCATGTTAATGCTAGAACATAACATACTGTATATCATTAAACATATATTTAAGAACTTACTGTTGGTTTTGGCTGAGGCGGGCTTTATGTCCCGTGAAGCAATTAGGATGTTCAGATGTTTTTCTTAAAACAGGCAGAGAAGGTGGAATATGTCTTTCGTGCTCTTGATGTTCTGTAAAATACACTGTTAGTGAGACTAGTTGATCATAAAAATGACGTTGATTCTACTCTACAGTCATCCTGGGATTGGAGACCCCCAGCAGACTAGGAAATTACTAAAAGGGAAACTGTCACTATGAATACACAGTTCAATCTGCAGACATCATATAATAGATCTGGGGGATGAGTAGATTGATATATAATGTAGTTGTGTGAGAAAACATTTAGTATTACCTGTGTTTTAATAATTGATTCCTTTGCTTTTTCACCAGTTGGCGGTACTATCACTAACTGACACATTTCTTTGTACAAGTATGTATACAGAGGTAGCTGTCAACCACGGATAGGACTGCCCACTGGACCACAAACTCCAGAAAGGGCAGAAGTTTGACCTATGATATATATATATGTCATAGTTTGTGCCCTGCATTACATGCAGGCTACTATTCTGAGCCCTCATGTTTTTAGGAACATGAGAGCTGATCTGATCAGCTGTCATGTGCCCATAACAGCCGTGAGTGTAATCACGATCCACCCATAGCTGTTAACCTGTTAAATGCTGCTGTCAATCTTTAAAATGGCGGCATTTATCATGGTCACGGCAGAAGCGCATCACTAATCTCGCCCATCGTCATGCCCGTCACATAAATATGAGGTGCTAATGGGATAGCATGACAACCCGAGGTCTGCAAGAGACCCCTGTGGTTGTGATTGCTGATCTGCTATGAGCGCCGCCCTAAGGCCAGTGCTTATAGCAAATGATCAATTCTGCTACAGGTAGCAGGGCTGAAGAGAACAGATGATTGCAGCTTCAAGTCTCCTAAATAGACTATTGAAGCAAGTAAAAGCAGAAAAAAAATGTTTTAAAATATGAAGAGAATTAAAAAAATAAAAATTCAAATCACGCTCTTTTGCCCCGTTCAAAATAAAGTGATAAAACAAAAAAATAAAATACACACATATTTGGTATTGACGAATTCAGAAACGCCTGAGCTATCAAAATATAAAAATAATTAATTTGATCAGTATACGGCGTAATGAGAAAAAAAAAATCTAAATTTCAGAATTAAGTTTCTTTGGTCGCCGCAACATTGCAATAACAGGCAATCAAAAGATCTTATCTGCATTAATATGGCATCAATAAAAACGTCAGCTTGGTGCGCAAAAAATAAGCCCTCACCCGGCCCAAGGTCCTAAAAATTGGAGACGTTACTGGTCTAGGAAAATGGTGCCATTGGTTTTTTCTTTTTTTTTTTTTTTACAAACTTTAGATTTTTTTTTTACCACTTACTGTGAATAAAAAAAAAAATAGACATATTTGGCGTAAGAGAACTCATAATGAGCTGGAGAATCATAATGGCGGGTCAGTTTTAGAATTTAGTGAACATGGTAAAAAAACACAGTTGTGGAATTGCACTTTTTTTTTGCCATTTCACCGCACTTTTAATTTTTGTCCTGTTTTACAGTACACAATATGGTGTCCTTTTGTTGTTGATCCAAAGGAAAAATTGTCCCACACAAAAAAAGCCCTCAGATGACCACATTGACTAAAAGATAAAAAAAATTACAGCTCTGGGTAGAAAGGGAGATAAAACAGAAACGCAAAAACAGAAAGTCCAATGTTTTAAACAGATTAAAAAATGTTTTTTTTCTGAATCTTTCCTCACAAAACTATAAATCAATCTACTCCGCCTCCACTCCTGTATTTTCTTGGTGACAGGTTCTCTTTAAAGGGAACCTGTCTCCCCCAAAGCTAAGCCCACCGGCATCAGGGGCTTATCTACAGCATTCTGTAATGCTGTAGCTGAATAGGCCCCCACTGTATCCTGAAAGATGAAAAAATGAGGTTAGATTATACTCACCTGGGTGGGCGGTCCGATCCGATGGGCGTTGCAGTCCACTCCTGGGCCTCCCATCTTCATAGGATGACGTCCTCTTCTGGTCTTCACGCTACGTCTCTGTCGCAGGCGTACTTTGTCTGTCCTGTTGAGGGCAGAGCAAAGTACTGCAGTGCGCAGGCGCCGGGAAAGGTCAGAGAGGTCCGGCACCTGCGCATTGCAGTACTTTGCTCTGCCCTCAACAGGACAGACAAAGTATACCGGAGCTGGAGCCGCAGCGTGAAGACCAGAAGAGGACGTCATCTGATGAAGATAGGAGGCGCCGGAGAGCGACGCCCATTGGACCGGACCGGGACCACCCCTGGGTGAGTATAATCTAACCTCTTTTTCTCATCTTTTATGTTACATTGGGGGCTTATCTACAGCATTCCAGAATGCTATAGATAAGCCACTGATGCTGATGGGCTTACCCCACCCTCGATTTTGGGGGTGACAGGTTCCCTTTAAAGAAGACTATTCACCAAAAATATTTTATGTTGAACTGGACTCCAGATCTGTCAAGTTTCGGCAATGGTGGACAGGTTGGAGTGTGATTGATTGAGTGTGTGGACAGGTGTCTTTCATAAGGATAACAAGTTCAGACAGGTGCAGTTAATACAGGTAATGAGTGTAGAGTAGGAAAAATTCTTAAAGAAAAAACAGTTCTCCGAGAGCCAGAATTCCTGCTGGTTGGTAGGTGATCAAATACTTATTTCATGCAATAAAATGCAAATCAATGATGTAAAAATCATGAATTAAATCCAGAAAATCCCATTGTAAGAATCTGTCTCTCACAGGTGAAGTGTACCTATGATAAAAATTACAGACCTCTCCATTCTTTGTAGGTGGGAAAACGTGCAAAATAGTCATTGCATCAAATACTTATATTCCCCACTGTAAGTGAGATAAATATATAAAATAAACATCATATAAATGTTATAACCTCTAATTGGTGCAGTGATGTATAAAAAAGATGGACCAAACCACTAGAGTTACCTCTGTGTCTAGGGTTTATTCACTGACATTTTCCTTTAAGAGACTTTTTTATGAGGACGTTTTTCCATTAAATTTATGTCATAAAAGCCCTGAGTACTTACTGTCAGAGTTGACGATCGCGTTGTGATGTGACTTGAATTTGATGATTACATCACCAATCACAATGGGAGAGAATGTGATGTTTTTGAGGTTGTCCCTTTTTTCAGCCAGGGGTCCTCGAGGAGCTCCATGATCTCCAATATTCAGTTTATTCTCATGTTTTCCTGTAACAGAAACCACAGAAATCAGTATTTTGATAACAAACACTTCTCTATGTTGCTTCCCATACATTATTAACTCTACGTCTAGGGATCTTTTACCGACAAGATTCTTTAAGAGACGATTTTTACAAGGTTGTTTTTCTTTTCATTGTGTTTCTAATATATTTTCAGAAGGGGAGAAAAAACAGAAACGCAAAAAGAGAAAACCTCAATGTCGTGACGGGATTAAAAAATGGGTTTTACTGAATCTTTCCTCACAAAACTATATTTCAATGTACTCCTCTTCCTCTGCTCTATAATATGGAACCTGCATTTTACACTGTATTTTCTCGATGACAGGTTCTCTTTAAAGAAGACTATTCACCACTAATGTTTCTTGTTGAACTGGACACATGATGGAATATTGGCAGTAAAGTGGAATAAAACTTTTTTTTTAAAATTGCCTCAGTTCAGTAGAATTTAATAATTAAAATACGTGTCGTTACTAAGGTAACTTTTGTGAAATCAGAGTGGGAATTGCCAAAGAGTTTTCACTGGGGGTGTACTTCTTTTCCCTCTATGATGCTGGCCACATCTAGATTATGGGATCCAGTTTAAGGCTGCACATTTAAAAAAGAATATTCAGAAATTAGAGTCAGTTCAAAGGTTGGAAACTAGATTATTACATGAGATGGAAGGCCACTCATATGATGAGATGTGGAAAAGTTGGGCTTCTTACATGAGATCTCATTAACATATATAAATATATGTGTGGTCAATACAAAGGTTTAGTACATTACTTATAAATATATGTGTCGTCAATACAAAGGTTTAGTACATTACTTATCCCTTGCAAGGACCATACTTAGGACTAGGGGGGCACTTATTACTGATGGAAGAAAGACGATAACGGCAGCTAATTAGGAAAGTGTTCTTTACAGTTAGAGCAGTCAGACTTTGGAATGCCGACCACAAGAGGTAGTAATAGCAGACACTATTACCACTTTTAAAAAAGGGCTGGATGATTTCCTCAATACACATAACATTGTGGGTTATAGTTAATTTAGTGACAAAATGCACAATTGGTGGAGAAAGGTTGAACTTGATGGACCTAAGTCTTTTTCAACCTATGAAAGAAAAAGCATAAGCAACAAGCAACACATCAGAAAAAGAACACAGCCCCACAATAGCTTATAGCAAGTTTCTCAAAGTGTGAGGTGTGAGGATACAGCCCTAATCTCCTGGTCTAACCTTCTGCATGAGTCAGTGTGGAGGCAGAGGCAGCACAACTGAGTTTATCTGTGTCACATTACAAACCCTTCTATCAGCTTTCATCCTTCTTTGAGAGCACAGTCACCATCTCTGCTGTCCTGCCTCTTCTCCACACTGTCTGTCCAGAGATCCATCATTCATCACACTAATGTCTAATGCAAGAATAAAAAAAATAGCAAAATCATTTAATTTCACTTTGCAGTCACTCATCATATGACCAGTTCAACCACAAAACTTTGGTGAAAATTCATCTTTAAACTGCAAATTAATAACATATTGCTATAAAAGCCAAATGTTTATTTTACGCAAGCAAAAAAAGTTAGAATAACAGCTGTTTTGGGATTTTTGGTTGGTGATGTCAGCAATCTTTTCTATCAGGGTCAAGGCAAAATTAACGTACTGTCAGGGGCGGTGACGGCGTCCTCATCTGGGCCCATGTTGATTACTTCATCACCTGTATCAGGCATAGAGATCATGGTGCTTTTGAGGATTTCTCTCTTTTCCACCATGGGTCTGTGAGAAGCGACATCAGTCACAATATTTGTTTTGTCCTCATGTTTTCCTGTAAAGTAGAATATAGAAATTAGGTTAAAATCTCACCAAGAACAACATTTGCAAGGAGTTTGTGTGGGTTTCCTCCGGGTTCCTCCCACACTCCAAAGACATACTGAGGGGGAATTTTGATCGTAAGCCCCAATAGGGACAGTGATAACAATGTAAGTAAAATGTTGTGGAAATAATGGCGCTACATACAGTGGGGAAAGTAAGCTTTTGACACACTGCCAATTCTACAATTTTACCCACGTACAAAGAATGGAGAGGTCTGTAATTTGTATTGTAAGTACACTTCAACTGTGAGAGATAGAATTTTTTAAAAATCCAGAAAATCACATTGTATGGTTCTTGCACAATTAATTTGCATTTTAATGTATGAAAAAAGTATTTGATACAATAGAAAAACAGTAATTAATATTTGGTACAGAAACCTTTATTTGCAATTACAGAGGTCACATGTAGTAGTTCTTTCCCAAGTTTTCACACACTGCAGCAGGGATGTTGGCCCACTCCTCCATACAGATCTTCTCCAAATCTGTCAAGTTTCGGCAATGGTGGACAGGTTGGAGTGTGATTGATTGAGTGTGTGGACAGGTGTCTGTCATACAGATAACAAGTTCAAACAGGTGCAGTTAATACAGGTAATGAGTGTAGAGTAGGAGAAATTCTTAAAGAAAAAACAGTTCTCCGAGAGCCGGAATTCCTGCTGGTTGGTAGGTGATCAAATACTTATTTCATGCAATAAAATGCAAATCAATGATGTAAAAATCATGAATTAAATCCAGAAAATCCCATTGTAAGAATCTGTCTCTCACAGGTGAAGTGTACCTATGATAAAAATTACAGACCTCTCCATTCTTTGTAGGTGAGAAAACGTGCAAAATAGTCATTGCATCAAATACTTATATTCCCCACTATAAGTGAGATAAATATATAAAATAATCATCATATAAATGTTATAACCTCTAATTGGTGCAGTGATGTATAAAAAAGATGGACCAAACCACTAGAGTTACCTCTATGTCTAGGGTTTATTCACTGACATTTTCCTTTAAGAGACTTTTTTATGAGGGCGTTTTCCCATTAAATTTGTCATAAAAGCCCTGAGTACTTACTGTCAGAGTTGACGATCGCGTTCTGATGTGCCTTGAATTTGGCGACTATATCACAAACCAGAACGGGAGGGAGGATTTTGATGTTTTTGAAATTGTCACTTTTTTCAGCCAGGGGTCCGCGAGAAGCTTCATCATTTCCAATATTCAGTTTATTATCATGTTTTTCTGTAACAGAAACCACAGAAATCAGTACTTTGATAACAAACACTTCTCTATGTTGTTTCCCATAGATTATTAACTCTACGTCTAGGGATCTTTTACCGACAAGATTCTTTAAGAGACGATTTTTACAAGGTTGTTTTTCTTTTCATTGTGTTTCTAATATATTTTCAGAAAGGGAGAAAAAAACAGAAACGCAAAAAGAGAAAACCTCAATGTCGTGACGAGACTAAAAAATGGGTTTTACTGAATCTTTCCTCACAAAACTATATCTCAATGTACTCCTCTTCCTCTGCTCTATAATATGGAACCTGCATTTTACACTGTATTTTCTCGATGACAGGTTCTCTTTAAAGAAGACTATTCACCACTAATGTTTCTTGTTGAACTGGACACATGATGGAATATTGGCAGTAAAGTGGAATAAAACTTTTTTTTAAAAATTGCCTCAGTTAAGTAGAATTAAAAATTAAAATACTTGTCGTTACTAAGGTAACTTTTGTGAAATCAGAGTGGGAATTGGCAGAGAGTTTTCACTGGGGGTGTACTTCTTTTCCCTCTATGATGCTGGCCACATCTAGATTATGGTATCCAGTTTAAGGCTGCACATTGAAAAAAGGATATTCAGAAATTAGAGTCAGTTCAAAGGTTGGTAACTAGATTATTACATGAGATGGAAGGCCACTCATAGGATGAGATGTGGAAAAGTTGGGCTTCTTACCTAAGATCTCATTAACATATATAAATATATGTGTGGTCAATACTGAGGTTTAGCACATGAGTTATTCATTGCAAGGACCATATTTGGGACAAGGAGGCACACATTACTAATGGAAGACAGACGATAACTGCAGCTAATTAGGAAAGGGTTCTTTACAGTTAGAGCAGTCAGACTTTGGAATGCTGACCACAAGTGGTAGTAATGGCAGACACTATAGCAGCTTTTAAAGAAGATCTGGAGGATTTCCTCAATACACATAACATTGTGGGTTATAGTTAATTTAGTGACAGAATGCACAATTGGTGGAGAAAGGTTGAACTTGATGGACCTAAGTCTTTTTCAACCTATGAAAGAAAAAGCATAAGCAACAAGCAACACATCAGAAAAAGAACACAGCCCCACAATAGCTTAGAGCAAGTTTCTCAATGTGTGAGATGTGAGAATACAGCCCTAATATCCTGGTCTAATCTTCTGCGTGAGTCAGTGTGGAGGCAGAGGCAGCACAACTGAGTTTATCTGTGTCACATTACAAACCCTTCTATCAGCTTTCATCCTTCTTTGATAGCACAGTCACCATCTCTGCTGTCCTGCCTCTTCCCCACACTGTCTGTCCAGAGATGTATCAGTCATCACACTAATGTCTAATGCAAAATAAAAAAATAACAAAATCATTTTATTTCACTCTGCAGTCACTATTACATCATGTGACCAGTTCAACCAGAAACAATTTGTGAAACGTCTTCTTTAAACTGCAAGTCAATAACATATTGTTATAAATTGTTTATTTATGCAAGCAAAAAAAAGTTAGAATAACAGCTGTTTTGGTGTATTTTGGGTGGGTGATGTCAGCAATCTTTTCTATCAGGGTTAAGACAAAATTAACTTACTGTCAGAGGTGGTGACCGCGTCCCCATCTGGGCCCATATTGATTACTTCATCAGGCATAGGGATCATGGTGCTGTTGAGGATATCTCTCTTTTCCACCATGGGTCCTTGTGGAGCGATATCAGTCACAATTTTTGTATGTTCCTCATGCTTTTCTGTAATGTACAATATTGAACATAGTATTAAAAGCTTCCGAAACAAAAGCTTCCAAATGTTTATTGAAAAAAAAAATTTAAACATTGGCTCAGTGGTTGGCACTACAGCCTTGCAGCAATGAGATCCTTCGTTAAAATCCCACCAAGGACATCATTTGGAAGGGGTTTGTGTGGGTTTCCTCTGGGTTCTTCCCACACTCCAAAGACATACTGATGGGGAATCTTGATTGTAAGCCACAATGGGGACAGTGATGGCATTGTAAGTAAATAGGTAACACTGTTTTTATTAAGCTTTTTTTACCGTATATACTCGAGTATAAGCCGAGATTTTCAGCCCACTTTTTTGGGCTGAAAGTCCCCCTCTCAGCTTATACTCGAGTCATACCCAGGGGTCGGCAGGGGAGGGGGGCGGGGGCTGTGAAATTATACTCACCTACTCCTGGCGCGGTCCCTGCACGTCCCTGCTTCCACGGCGCCGGCAGCAGCTGCAGATTCTTCCTGTACTGAGCGGTCATATGGTACTGCTCATTACAGTAATGAATATGCGGCTCCACTTCCCATAGAGGTGGAGCCGCATATTCATTACTGTAATGAGCGGTAATGGTGACCGCTCAGTACAGGATGAAGCTGCAGTGTCGGGGAAGCAGGGACCTGCACAGTGCCAGGAGCAGGTAAGTATACGGCGAGGGGGAGTGCTGTGCGATAGTCACCTTTCCTCGTTCCGGGCGTCACTCTGTCTTCAGCAGTGACGCTCAGGTCAGAGGGTGCGATGATGTGGTCAGTGCGCACCCTCTGCTGAACATCAGTGCTGAAGATGGAGTGGCGCCAGAACAAGGAGCAGGTAACTATTGAAAGTGCTGGGGGCCTGAGCGACGGAGAGGTGAGTATGTGATTTATTTATTTTTATTGCAGCAACAGCAAATGGGGCAAGTGTCTGTATGGAGCATCTATGGGGCCATAAGGTTTGTGCAGCACTATAAGGGGCCATAACATTTGTGCAGCACTATATGGGGCCATAACATTTGTGCAGCACTATATGGGGCCATAACATTTGTGCAGCACTATATGGGGCCATAACATTTGTGCAGCACTATATGGGGCCATAACGTTTGTGCAGCACTATATGGGGCCATAACGTTTGTGGAGCACTATATGGGGCCTTAACATTTGTGCAGCACTATATGGGGCCATAACATTTGTGCAGCACTATATGGGGCCATAACATTTGTGCAGCACTATATGGGGCCATAACATTTGTGCAGCACTATATGGGGCCATAACATTTGTGCAGCACTATATGGGGCCATAACATTTGTGCAGCACTATATGGGGCCATAACATTTGTGCAGCACTATATGGGGCCATAACATTTTTGCAGCACTATATGGGGCCATAACATTTGTGCAGCACTATATGGGGCCATAACGTTTGTGCCGCACTATATGGGGCCATAACGTTTGTGCAGCACAATATTGGGCCATAACGTTTGTGCAGCACTATAAGGGGCCATAACGTTTGTGCAGCACTATATGGGGCCATAACGTTTGTGCAGCACTATATGGGGCCATAACGATTGTGCAGCACTATAAGGGGCCATAACGTTTGTGCAGCACTATATGGGGCCATAACGTTTGTGCAGCACTATATGGAGCCATAACGTTTGTGCAGCACTATAAGGGGCCATAACATTTGTGCAGCACTATATGGGCAAGTGTCTGCATGGGGCCATAATTAACGTTTGTGGAGCATTACGGTATATGGGGCAAGTGTCTGTATGGAGCATCTTATGGGGCCATAATCAAGGTTTGTGCAGCACTATATGGGGCAAATATCTTTATGGAGCATCTTATGGGGCCATAATCAGCATTTGTGCAGCATTATATTGGGCAAATGTGTCTATGTAGCATCTTATGGGGCCATTATTAATCTTTATGCAGGATTATATGGGGCATATTTTAATATGGAGCATCTTATGGGGCCCATCATAAACTTTATGGAGCATTATATAGCTCCTGATTCAATATGGATATTCAAAAACACTTAACCTAATGACGTCTCAATTAATTTTACTTTTATTGGTACTTATTTTTAGTTTTGACATTTACCGGTAGCTGCTGCATTTTCCACCCTAGGCTTATACTCGAGTCATTAAGTTTTCCCAGTTTTTTGTGGCAAAATTAGGGGGTCGGCTTATACTCGGGTCGGCTTACACTCGAGTATATACGGTATATTAAAAATATGTCATAAAAGCCCTTAGAACTTACTGTCAGAGGAAATGGCCACATCCTTATCTGTTTCAATATTGATGACAACATCAACTGGACCTGGAGTAGAGATGTTGGCGTTCTCAAGGACATCTCTCTCTTTGACCATTGGTCCATCCTCATGTTTTCCTGTTAAAGAAATCAAAGAAATCATAACTTTTTGAAATAAAAGTTTCTCCATGTTTCTTATTACATCTACTGTTAGTGCTTATCTTTGACAAGTTTGAGACAGATGTCTATGCTGGAGATGCCTGTCTGTGGTGGCATCTTGGTACTTTTATTCCTAAGATTCGTAAAGGGACCCAATCCCTCCCTTGTGTTGTTTTCTGCCAACAAGCCAGCCAAGGCCCTATAGCCCTCAATTTCATCATCCTGTAATCCCAATCTTTCACATTCAATTTGATCATTACGTGCAAAAACTGTTTCCATTTAAGCTTCCTACAGAAGAGATTGATGTCTTTAGTCCAACCAAAGCAATCATATTTATTGGTAGGAACATAATTTAGGCCTTTTTTCAAAACACTATAATCCTAAGTGGATAGGGTGTAGGTGGACAAATTAATTATCTGACCCTGATTTAAACCACTTTGGGTCTCAGATAATACCAGGCCCTGGAATTCCTCTCCAAAAAGAGGAAGAGGAGGCTGAGAATAAAGTATTGTCTCCAACAATGGGTCCCATCGTATTCTGTTGTGATAAACCACCTCTTTGGGGTCCTGTTGTGTTGTATTTCCCTCTGCCTCCCCCTTATCTATGATTCTCCCACCACCTAAGGCAAATGCCCGGATTATTGCGTTCAGTATCAGATGTCTCAATATCTGATGAAGAGATATCAGAAACACTGTGTGGCTGAAAATTATAAGCCTGATTGTCCCCAAAGGTTTTAAGGTCCCTCTGGAACTGTGGCTGTTTCCTATCTTTTATAAAGGACTGGTATTTCTCAATTGAGGTTTGTAAAAGGCCCTCCCTTCTATTGAAATCAGGATCTGCCTTATGTTTCAAGATGTTATCTAAATCTATTGACTTATTTAGTTGTTTTACAGATAAGTCAAAAAGCTTTCTTTCTTCCTCCAACAGTGTCTACATAAACCTCAATGATGAGTCTACTGACTAACCCCTTAGTAAGCAACTCTGGAGATGCAGTTCTGGGTGATGGATTAAGATTAACCCTGAGACCTCTGGGCACCACTCTGTTTTTATGTTATTTTCCAGTGCCTTTATTTCCCACCAGGATTTGATATGTTCTTTATAATCAATATATAAATCACCAAAGAGAGACTTAAGGGACCGATTGGTATTAACAGTTCATAAACAGTTTGTATAAATGGGTGGGTGACGTCAGCAATATTTTCTATCAGGGTTAAGACAAAATTAACTTACTGTCAGGAGCGGTGACAGCATACTCATCTGGGCCCATGTTGATTACTTCATCACCGTCATCAGGCATAGGGATCATGGTGCTGTTGAGAATATCTCTCTTTTCCACCATGGGTCCGTGAGGAGCGACATCAGTCACAATTTTTGTTTGTTCCTCATGCTTTCCTGTAAAGTAGAATATTGAAATTAGTATTAAAATATTCCCAAACAAAAGCTTCCATATGTTTATTGAAAAAAAACATTGAAACATTGGCTCAGTGGTTGGCACTACAGCCTTGCAGCACTGAGATCCTTGGTTAAAATCTCACCAAGGACAACATTTGCAAGGAGTTTGTGTGGGTTTCCTCTGGGTTCTTCACACACTCCAAAGACATACTAATGGGGAATCTTGATTGTGAGCCACAATGGGGACAGTGATGGCATTGTAAGTAAATCGTTAATACTGTTTTTATTAAAGGGAACCTGTCACCCCGTTTTTTCAGATTGAGATATAAATACTGTTAAATAGGGCCTGCGCTGTGCGTTACTATAGTGTATGTAATGTACCCTGATTCCCCACCTATGCTGAGAAATACATTACCAAAGTCGCCGTTTTCGCCTGTTAATCAGGCTGGTCTGGTCAGGTGGGCGTGGTGACATCGCTCTTTTCTTCCCCAGCTTTCCGTTGGTGGCGTAGTGGTGTGCGCATGTCCAAGTTCCGAATTCCCTGCGCGCACGTGAAGAAACAGCGTGCGATCTGCGCTGTTATCCCTTTCATCGGTGGGGGCGGCCATCTTCCTGGGGCCGCGCGTGCGCAGATGGAGTGCTCTGCTGCACGGGGCTTCAGGAAAATGGCCACGGGATGCCGCGCGTGCGCAGAAGAGATCGCGGTGGCCATTTTCCCAAAGCCGAGATGCAAACTCAGCATAGGTGGGGAATCAGGGTACACTACATACACTATAGTAACGCACAGCGCAGGCCCTATTTAACAGTATTTATATCTCAATCTGAAAAAACGGGGTGACAGGTTCCCTTTAAGCTCTTTTTTATATAAAAAATATGTCATAAAAGCCCTGAGAACTTACTGTCAGTCGAAATGGGCACATCCTTATCTGTTTCAATATTGATGACGTCAACTGGACCTGGAGTAGAGATGTTGGCGTTCTCAAGGACATCTCTCTCATTGACCATTGGTCCATCCTCATGTTTTCCTGTTAAAGAGATCAAAGAAATCATAATTTTGTTTAAATAAAATTTTCTCCATGTTTCTTATAGATTATTACGTCTACTGTTTGTGCTTATCTTTGACAAGATACTTTAACAGTTTCACAACCGCCCACTGTAGATAAACGTTGGCGCTTGCTGGGCTCTGTGCAGCACCAACGTTTGTAAAGACATAGTCGGTGGTCCCGCAGCACTCATGACCCCCAGGATCCTGCAAGCACTGTAATTCCAGTGCAGAGTGATAGCTCTGACAGGTATCATCATTCCTGTGAAACACCTGAAGGGTTGATAAACTTTTTGAATTTGGTTTTGAGCATTTTGAGGGGTGCAGTTTTTAGAATGGTGTCACTTTGGGGTATTTTCTGTATTAAAATCTCCCCAAAGTAACTTCAAATGTGATGTGGTCCCTAAAATAATTGTTTTTGCAAATTTAGTTGGAAAAATGAGAAATCGCTGATCAACTTTTAACCCCTTTAACTTCCTAAGAAAAAAGATTATGTTTCAAAAATTGTGCTGATGATAGACGTGTGGGAAATGTTATTTATTATCTATTTTGTGTGACAACACTCTGGTTTAAGGACTTAAAAATTAAAAAATTGCAACATTTTCAGAATTTTCTTCACATTTTGAATATTTTCAGACATAAAAGCAATTTATATTGATCAAATTTTACCATTATAATGGAGTACAATATGTACCTAAAAAACTCTCTCAGAATCGGTGGGACCCGTTGAAGCGTTCAAGAGTTATTAACACATAAAGTGACACAGGTCAGAAGAATGAAAAAAATTGGCCTGGTCATGAAGGCAAAAAAAGGCTCTGGCGCAAAAGGGTTAAGAGACCATTTTTAAAAAGATGTTCTTCTATTAATTACATATCAAATGTCCCCAGAGTAAGTCATCCACGTCATAAAGCTGTTACCAAGTTGTAAAAAAGCAAAACAATAACTATTTGCATATAGATTTTATAGTCTTGTCCAGAGTTAGAAAAATATAATTGGTTTGTTTGAAAAATACGACCACCCCTGTCTCCAGGTTGTGCCTGGTACTGTAGCTCAGATCCAGTGAAGGGAATGCTACAGAGCTGCAATACCATGAACAAGCTGAAGATTTTGAAAGCACAGGGGTTTTTTTGTTCTTTTTATGGCAGCCATGTTTTTCTTATCCTGGAGAACGGCTTTAGTGTCAGATTGCTTAGGCTGTACTTACCAAGAGGTTTAGCAGTATTCTCTCTATCGTCATCAGTAGAACATTGAGACTCATCATTTCTCCTGGATTTATCCTTTTTCAGATGTCTTTAAAATAGTAAAATATAAGGTATATTGTGAATTACAAAGTAACATATCTTTATTCTGCAGAATGAAATATAGACTCATATGTTTCTTCAGTCATTTTGTCTGTTACATTCTGCAGAAACATTGGAAATGAGTAAAATTTTGGTATTTATCAACCATTTTTCATGTACATGAAAGTTCAATATGTGTGGATCATACTGGATTGTAAGGTCATATGAAGATTAGACATGAGTGGATTTATTTGCGTGGAACTGAATTCTGCTCATATTTACAAAACTCAGAATTTTGGAGAACACAGATTTTTTCTAATTCACTCCACGCGAATAAGGTAAAGTGGAAGCTATCTGCAGCCGCCAGCTTGCGGAACAGTAGAGCGCTGCTCTCCTCTCTGACCGACTTCTGCACTTTATTCTCGATGGCCAGTTTTCCACACCACCATTGTACCGCACCTCTGGCCAAGTGTTCCCTTTGGATTGGAACTTTGGCTACAAGCTGGCCCAAAAGGTCTTTGCAATAGAAAGTCCCAACCAAGAGTCAACAATGGGCCAGAGTTGTGTGCAGAGAGCAGTGGGGACTTCCGGAGAGGGGCTTGGTGATGTATGAACTTTATTTTCTTCTTACATCCTTCATTTATTATGATCTGGGACTGGGGAGACCCCAGAGCATAATAGGGAACAATCAATTTGTGAAGAATAATTTTGCTGTGAATCGAATCTCTAAATAAAATCTGCATGATTTGGCAGAATTTTGTCAGAGCCTCTCATCTGTAATAAAGATGTACCGTATTTTTCGGACTATAAGACGCACCGGACCATAAGACGCACCCCAAATTTGGGGTGAAAATTGCAGAAAAAAAGATTTTTTATAACATGGGGGTCCGTCTTATTGTCCGAATTTACAGTATCTTATGGCGGTGGCAGAGCAGGGTCACAGGAGGCAAGGTGGGGTGATGCTGGGATGAGGAGGTGCTGGGATGAGAAGGTGCTGGGATGAGAAGGTGCTGGGATGAGAAGGTGCTGGGATCAGGAGGTGCTGGGATCAGGAGGTGCTGGGATCAGGAGGTGCTGGGATGAGAAGGTGCTGGGATCAGGAGGTGCTGGGATCAGGAGGTGCTGGGATCAGGAGGTGCTGGGATCAGGAGGTGCTGGGATCAGGAGGTGCTGGGATGAGAAGGTGCTGGGATCAGGAGGTGCTGGGATCAGGAGGTGCTGGGATCAGGAGGTGCTGGGATCAGGAGGTGCTGGGATCAGGAGGTGCTGGGATCAGGAGGTGCTGGGTTCAGGAGGTGCAGTGAGAGGTATGGCGTGAGAGGGGTCCCTGGCGTACCATGCAGGCTTACCTAGGTGGCAGAGGTGCGGTGGCAGAGGTCCGGTGGCAGAGGTGCGGTGGCGGGGGTGTGGCAGCAGAAGAGGCGCAGTAAGCGGGGTCCCTTTCCCCGGTATGGTGATGCAGCAGGCCCGGTATGCAGCAGAGCCGGGTGAATCCTCTTGTTATCGGTGGGCGCGGCCATCTTCCTGAGGCCGCGCGTGTGCAGATGAAGCGCTCTGCTCCCTGGGGCTTCAGGAAAATGGCCGCGGGAGGCCGCGCGTGCGCAGATGGAGATCGCGGCGGCCATTTTCCTGAAGCCCCGGGAAGCAGAGCGCTCCATCTGCGCACGCGCGGCCTCCGGAAAATGGCCGCCACCACCGATAACAAGAGGATTCACCCGGCTCTGCTGCATACCGGGCCTGCTGCATCACCATACCGGGGAAAGGGACCCCGCTTACTGCGCCTCCTCTGCCGCCACACCCCCGCAACCGCACCTCTGCCACCGGACCTCTGCCACCGCACCTCTGCCACCTAGGTAAGCCTGCATTGCGACTATTAGACGCACCCCCCATTTTCCCCCCTTTTTTGGGGAGGAAAAAGTGCGTCTTTTAGTCCGAAAAATACGGTAATTTTTTTTACAGACTCCCATGTACAATATAAATCATCCTCTACAATACTCACCTATATATGATACTACAGATGACACCAATGAATATTCCAAGGAGGAATATGCTGATGGAAACTACAATATAAATGATGTATTTATTATTCCAATCGATCTTTGTAGGAACAATACCATCCACTGAAAAAGAAGAAAGAATATGTATGTTATATGTATTCAATAACTTGTCTGTATTACACTATGCCATTATTATCAAAGCAGTCCTACAAAGGGAATCTGTCACCAGGCTTTTGCCATGTTATCTGAGAGAACCATAATGTGGAAGCATAGACCTTTATTATAGCGATGTGTCAATTATTGGACTGTTTCAATAGAATCACTGTTTAACCAGCAATTGATTATCACCGCAGGACAACTGGTCTTGCGCCTCCTAGTCCAGCCAGGCCTCCAGCACTGATTAGCCACTTTCTGTCAATATACAATGTAAACACAAAACTGTGGCGGGGTTATACACAGCTCAAAAACTGAGATCTGCTCAATCTGCAGCAGAGAAATCTGTGACTATTATATATTCTATTGGACTGTAGGACCCGGCAAGACGATTAAAAATATGGGACTTTAGTTTTGCAAAACTATGTCTCAGGGATGATGCCATATTAATATATAAAAGACTAGCTGAAGAGCCTGGCGTTGCCTGGGCATAGTAAATATCTGTGGTTAGTTATAGCACCTCACTTCTCTTATTTTCCCATCACGCCTCTCATTTTCCCAATCACATCTTTCATTTTCCCCCTCACATCTCTCATTTTCTCCCTCACACCTCTCATTTTCTCCCTCACTCCTCTCATTCCCCCCTAACACTTGTCATTTCAACCTCACATCTGTCATTTTCTGATCACTCCACTATTTTTCCTCACTCCTCTCATTTTGCACTCACACCTTTTCATTTTCACCTCACACCTCTCATTTTCACGTCATCACCTCAGTATAAACATGTTTGTCATCTCCCTTATATATAGTATACATCTGTATGTCATCTCCTGTATATAGTATATACCTGTATGTCATCTCCCCTGTATATAGTATATACCTGCTGTGTGTCATCTCCCCTATATATAGTATATACCTGGATGTCATCTCCTTCTATATATAGTATATACCTGTATGTCATCTCCTCCTGCATATAGTATATACCTGTGTGTCATCTCAACTGTATATAGTATATATCTGTGTGTCACCTCCTCCTGTATATAGTATATACCTGCATGTCATCTTCTATATATAGCATATACCTGTATGTCATCTCCTCCTGTATATAGTATATACCTGTAGGTCATCTGCTCCTGTATATAGTATATAGCTGTGTGTCATCTCCTCCTATATATAGTATATACCTATGTGTCATCTCCTCCTGTTTGTAGTATATACCTGAAGGTCATCTGCTCCTGTATACAGTATATACCTGTGTGTCATCTCCTCCTGTATATAGTATATACCTGTATGTCATCTCCTCCTGTATATAGTATATACCTGTATGTCATCTCCTCCTCTATATAGTATATACCTGTGTGTCATCTCTCCTGTATATAGTATATATCTGTGTGTCATCTCCCCTGTATATAGTATATACCTGTGTGTCATCTCCTCCTGTATTAGACCTCGTTCACACGTTATTTGCTCAGTATTTTTACCTCAGTATTTGTAAGCTAAATTGGCAGCCTGATAAATCCCCAGCCAACAGGAAGCTCTCCCCCTGGCAGTATATATTAGCTCACACATACACATAATAGACAGGTCATGTGACTGACAGCTGCCGTATTTCCTATATGGTACATTTGTTGTAGTTTGTCTGCTTATTAATCAGATTTTTATTTTTGAAGGATAATACCAGACTTGTGTGTGTTTTAGGGCGAGTTTCGTTTGTCAAGTTGTGTGTGTTGAGATGCGTGTGGCGACATGCATATAGCGACTTTTGTGAGATGAGTTTTGTGTGGCAACATGCGTGTAGAAACTTTTTGTGTGTCGAGTTGCATGTGACAGGTTAGTGTAGCAAGTTGTGTGCAGCAAGTTTTGCGCATGGCGAGTTTTGCGCGTGGCGAGTTTTATGTGTGGTGCCTTTTGAGTATGTGCAAGTTTTGTGTGAGGCAACTTTTGCATGTGTTGCAACTTTTGTGCATGTGGCAATTTTTCCGCATGTGCAAGTTTTGCGTGTGGCGAGTTTTCCATGAGGTGAGTTTTGCACTTGTGGCGAGTTTTGCAAGAGCCTAGTTTTTGCATGTGGCGAGTTCTGCGCGTGGCGAGTTTTGAGCGGCGACTTTTGTGTTTTGACTTTTATGTGGCGAGGTTGGTGTATTTGTGGTGAAATGTGTGCTGAGGGTAATATGTGTTGAAGCACGTGGTAGTGTGTGGCGCATTTTGTGTGTGTGTTCATATCCCCGTGTGTGGTGAGTATCCCATGTCGGGGCCCCGCCTTAGCAACTGTACGGTATATACTCTTTGGCGCCATCGCTCTCATTCTTTAAGTCCCCCTTGTTCACATCTGGCAGCTGTCAATTTGCCTCCTACACTTTTCCTTTCATTTTTTCCCATTATGTAGATAGGGGCAAAATTGTTTGGTGAATTGGAAAGCGCGGGGTTAAAATTTCACCTCACAACATAGTCTATGACGCTCTCGGGGTCCAGAAGTGTGACTGTGCAAAATTTTGTGGCTGTAGCTGCGACGCCTCCAACACTTTTCCTTTTGCTTTTTCCCCATTATGTAGATAGGGGCAAAATTGTTTGGTGAATTGGAAAGCACGGGGTTAAAATTTCACCTCACAACATAGCCTATGACGCTCTCAGGGTCCAGACGTGTGACTGTGCAAAATTTTGTGGCTGTAGCTACGACGCCTCCAACACTTTTCCTTTCACTTTTTTCCCCATTATGTATATAGGGGCAAAATTGTTTGGCGAATTGGAATGCGCGGGGTTAAAATTTCGCCTCACAACATAGCCTATGACGCTCTGGGGGTCCAGACGTGTGACTGTGCAAAATTTTGTGGCTGTAGCTGCGACGGTGCAGATGCCAATCCCGTACATACACACATACACACACACACACACACACACACATACACACATTCAGCTTTATATATTAGATTTAATGGACAATATAGAGATCTATCCAGTTGCTTAGGTAGAGGCCGATGAGTCCCGGTGAAAAAATTTGACCTGGGCCCCCACCTGCATATTTGTCAGATGTATGGTCCCTTGTAGCATTCCAGATCCTGTGAAGACATATGTGTTTGCCCCCTCATGTACAGTGTCCCCATCTTGTAATAAAGTCCCCAATTCTTCATAAAATAATAGCACCCATCCTGGCCCCTTACCGTAATAATGTCCCCATTCTAACCCATTCCTGTAATAATGTTCTCCATCCTTGACCTCATTCAGTAATAATATCCATCATCTTGATATAAAGTCTATATCCTTGGCCTCTTCCAGGTATAATGTCTTCCATCCTGGGCCCTTTCCTGGTAAAATGTCTCCCTTTCCCGGTATAATGTCCTCAATCTTTTGCCTCTTCCTGGTATAATGTCATCCATCCTGGGCCCTTTCCTGATATAATGTCTCCCTTTCCTGGTATAATGTCCTCAATCCTTTGACTCTTCCTGGTATAATGTCCTAAACCATTCCTGTAATAACGTTCCTCATCCTAGACCTCATTCAGTAATAATATCCACCATCTTGATATAAAGTCTTTATCCTTGGCCCCTTCCTGGTATAATGTCCTCCATCCTGGGCCTCCTCCAGGTATAATGGTCCTCCATCCTGGGCCTTTTCCTTGTATAATGTCCCCGATCCTTTGCTTCTTCCTGGTATAATGTCCTCCATCCTGGGCCTTTCCTGTTATAATGTCTCCCTTTCCTGGTATAATGTCCCCGACCCTTTGCTTCTTCCTGGTATAATGTCCCCGATCCTTTGCCTCTTCCTGGTATAATGCCCCCCATTCTGGGCTCCTTCCAGTAATTTATATCCCCCATCCCGGTATATTTTTCCAGTAATAATGTCCCTGTTCTACAGCTCTTCTCTAACAAAAGTAAAAAATGAAATAATTCTATTTAAATTCCCCCACTCCCACTACTTGTGACATCTTCCATAGCCGGAGCAGAAGGCGGCAGCTGACTTTAGCGTGAAAGTGACGGGAAGTGCATGCCATCACTAGTATGCGTCACTCAGTGAAGATTTGTGCCGCAGTGAATCCCAGCTCAATGTATGTCTGCAGGGCCCACCTACCCAGGCCTGGTCGCACTCACTGTGACCTCGATCGTTAGGCCCTTGATCTATCTTTCTATATCCAGGCATGTAAACATATCAAAAGGACCTGTCTGTCTAGAGGAAAAAAGTTTAAAAGACATCTGGAGGCTTTTCCATAAATAGATAATATTACTAGATATCTGCTCTAGATTACTGGAGAAGAGGGATGGATCCAGGAGTGGAGTCTAATTGCAGTATTTATTAGGAAGGAACATTGGCTGCAGAACATTGGGTTTACTACAAATAGATAATAGATAACCTATCCACGTAACTATGTGACTTACATCCACAATCTTCAGGTCCTTTGCACTGTTCCGTGCGGAGAAAACACTTGTCCTGTCCGTTTTGGCAGCCTCTGGTGTTATAGACCACCCTGGTACCAATGCCTGAAAAGAATGAGACATGAATTAGTTGTAGGAAAACACTGTACAACTTTTCTCTATAGTCTTCTAGTGGAGGAGAACATCAGATGTCTACAGCTACTAATATATACATTATTCACGGCACCTAATTTACGTATCCAGACCTAGGACCATTTCTTATGAGTAACTCTAGGACTGCACAGATCACAATTATAGGAAACCCCAACATGTTGGACAAATTAGTCCCCGCTAGTCATAAAACTGTGTTATTTCCCTTGTGGTAATGATGAAATCACACGACTGACGATCACAGACACAAGTGACTCCATTATTCCATACGGGAAGATCTACATTTACTCTATTAGTTTGAGAGCCAAGAATAGGGAATACAGGATGGGAGGGGGTAACACATGAAGACTCCGCCATGAAATGTATCATGTAACTTAATAACAATCTCAGCCACTCAATAAAAGTTATATAAGAGCAAATATTCGGTATCTCTAATGAAGCAGAGTCCGACACCCATCATATTACACTGGGTCCTATTAGTGATTGTCAGAAGGTTCTGGTGCCAGATGTGAAATGTTGTAAGTGAAGGTTAGATCTTAATTGTGAGTTACTTACCGCATGTTTTTGAGCACGGACCAAAGATCAGGTGATTAGTGTTGCCTAGAAATGAAAAGTAGACATTAAAGAAGATATCTGCTGACAAAATCAGAAGTGAGATGTATTTCCTATACCTCCCTTTTATTACATGTAGAAGTTATTGTATCCAGCCCGCAGTATTACACCTCTATATCTTATCTATATATTATTTGATTAAACACTTGTATCAGTCCTGGCCATGTATTTAGCATTTGTTCCCTTATGACCTTTGACGTACATGTACGTCATAGGTCGTGTCCTTGTCTTTAATGCCCTTCCCATGTCAAGCCTGCATGTCTCCCAGTAGTTAATGGCTGATTCATGTGATTTTAACAGTTGTGGGTGGAGTAGTGCTCCGCCGATGGGTGTTAACCTGTTTAATGCCGCTATGAATCTCTGATATTTGCATTTCACATGTGCCGTGGGGGGGTCATATCAGAAGCTGATCGGAATACCCGTGACATGATTGTGGGGTGACGATGGGTTGCCATGACAGCTGGGGGTCTGCTGAAGATGCCGTGCTTGTTGTGAGGATCCTCTTGTGAAAGTCAGCCTGTAGCTGGCGTTCATAGGAGAACGTGGTTTGGGCTATACATGGCAGTGTTTATCCACTGTTATGTATAGCACAATCAACCAGACAATCGCAGCTTCAAGTCCCTAAAGAGGACTATTGAGTAGAGTAAAAATGCAGTAAAAAATGAAAAAAGGTCATTAAAAATTAAACACTTAAAAAAAATAATTCTAAATACACTTTTGTTATCGCTGCATTTTTAAAAGTTCAATCTATCAAAATCTAAAATAAATTTTATGCTGTAAACAGCATAAATGAGAAAAAAAATTCAAAATTACCAGAATAAAAATTTTTGGCAGCCGCAACATTGCAATAAAAAGTGACCAAAACATTGAATCAACCCCAAAAGGGAATCTGTAAAAATGTCAACTCAGGGGGGCAAAAACGAAGCCTTCACCCAGCCTAATGGGGTAAAAGCACTTACCTGCTGGGATCGTATGCTTGGGCCAGGAATCATGGCGGCGGATGATGACAGGCGCGCCTTCCACAGATGCTAATAGCACACTCACGATTAAAAGAAATCGAAAGAGCATTTCAGCCTGGAGAAATATCGCTTAATGTGTAATACACAGTGAGCTTCTCCAGACAAAGCCTCTTCCTGCAGCGTCGCTGCCTTATAACCACACATTCCGTGATGTCACATTGGACAACACAAGAAGCGGAACACGAGGAGCGGAACACGGGTCAGATAACGGCAACCACTAAACATGGAGCAGCTCCATCAATCTATATATGATTAGTATAATATTAATGGACAAGGACCAAGCCGCGTTAGAGGGAATTATGAATGTATGGGGGCCGCATAGAGAGACATTATTCATGTGTTGGGGCACAGGGAGACATTACTACTACTGGGCCACATAGGGTGACAATATTAACTCATGATGAACACATGGGACACAGATGAGTGCCACATAGGGGCCAATATTAATGTATGGGGGCAGCATAGGGGGACATTATTACTATATGGGGGCCAGAAAAAGGGACAAAATTACTGTATATGGGTCACATAGGAGGAAATGATTAAAAATTAAAATCGCCAAAGTAAAATTTTTGGCAGCCGCAACCTTACAATAAAAGGCGATCAAAACATTGAATCGACCCCAAAATGGTAACAGTAAGGCTATGTGCACAAGTTCAGGATTTCTCGCAGAAAATTCCTGAGAAAAACCTGACATTTTCTGCAAGAAATCCGCATGCGCTTTTGCCACGTTTTTGGTGCGTTTTTGATGCGTTTTTTACTGGACATTTCCCAATGCATTTTGTAGTGGGAAATCCGCAAAAAAAACGCAAAATTAATGAACATGCTGCGTTTTTTACCGCGATGCATTTTTTTTGCGGAAAAAAACGCATCTTGTGCACAAAACATGCGGAATTCATTCTAAATGATAGGATGCTTATTGTATGCTGTTTTTTGCAGTTTTATAGCGTTTTTATCGGGAAAAAATACAAAAAAACAGCAACGTGTGCACACAGCCTAACAATGTCAACTCAGGGCGCAAAAAGTAAGCCTTGACCCAGCCTAATGAGGTTTACCCCATAATATGTGAATATTTGGAAAAGTACTTACCTGCTGGGATTGTAGGCTTTGGCGAGGAATCATGGCGGCGGATGATGACAGGCGCGCCTTCCACAGATGCTAATAGCACACTCGCGATTAAAAGAAATCGAAAGAGCATTTCAGCCTGGAGAAATATCGCTTAATGTGTAATACACAGTGAGCTTCTTCAGACAAAGCCTCTTTCTGCAGCGTCGCTGCCTTATAACCACACATTCCGTGATGTCACAATGGACAACACAAGGAGCGGATGATGTCATCAATCTATATATGATTAATATAATATTAATGGACAAGGACCAAGCCGCGTTAGAGGATATTATGAATGTATGGGGGCCGCATAGAGAGACATTATTCATGTGTTGGGGCACAGGGAGACATTACTACTACTGGGCCACCTAGGGTGACAATATTAACTCATGATGAACACATGGGGGACAGTTTTACCAGATGAGTGCCACATAGGGGCCAATATTAATGTATGGGGGCAGCATAGGGGGACATTATTACTATATGGGAGCCAGATAAGGGGACAATATTACGGAATATGGGTCACATAGGAGGAAATGATTAATATATTAGAGGCACATAGAGGGACATTATTTTTTTTTTATTTAATTGTTTCTTGTATGTGGTAGTATTGGTACACTGTGTGCAAAACTATTAAAGGGGTTGTCAGGGACTTTAACACTGATGGGATATCCTTACATAGTAACATAGTTATTAAGGTTGAAGGAAGACTTTAAGTACATCTAGTTCAACCCATAGCCTAACCTTACATGCTTTAACATGTTGACCCAGAGGAAGGCAAAAAAATCCCATGTGGCAAAGAGTAAGATCCACATTGGGGAAAAAAATTCCTTCCCAACTCCACATACAGCAATTCATAGTTTCACTGTTCTTACAGTAAAGAATCCGCGTCTGTTATTATGCTTAAACCTTCTTTCCTCCAGACGCAGAGGATGCCCCCTTGTCCCTGTCTCAGGTCTATGATTAAAAAGATCATCAGAAAGGTCTTTGAACTGTCCCCTCATATATTTATACATTAAAATAAGATCACCACTTAGCCTTCGTTTTTCCAAACTAAATAGCCCCAAGTGTAATAACCTATCTTGGTATTGCAGACCTCCGAGTCCTCTAATAACCTTGATCGCTCTTCTCTGCACCCGCTCC
Source organism: Ranitomeya imitator (assembly GCF_032444005.1). NCBI lineage: Eukaryota > Metazoa > Chordata > Amphibia > Anura > Dendrobatidae > Ranitomeya > Ranitomeya imitator. The sequence goes on along the minus strand of NC_091286.1, from coordinate 321,083,543 downwards.
AGTTCAGCTATGTCTTTCTTATACACAGGAGGCCAGAACAGTACACAATATTCTAAGTGTGGTCGCACTAGTGACTTGTATACAGGTAAAATTATGTTCTCCTCATGAGCATCTATGCCTCTTTTAATGCATCCCATTATTTTATTTGCCTTTGTAGCAGCTGCCTGACACTGGCCACTAATTGTGAGTTTGTCATCCACCCATACACCCAGGTCTTTTTCATTGACAGTTTTGCCCTGAGGTTTAGAATTAAGCACATAATTATACATCTTATTACTTCTACCCAAGTGCATGATCCTAAATTTATCCCCATTAAAGCTCATTTGCCATTTATCAGCCCAAGCTTCCAGTTTACATAAATCATCCTGTAATATAAAATTGTCCTCCTCTGTATTGATTACCCTGAAGAGTTTAGTGACATCTGCAAATATTGAAATTCTGCTCTGTATGCCCCCTACAAGGTCATTAATAAATATGCTAAAAAGAAGAGGTCCCAATACTGACCCCTTTTGTACTCCACTGCTAACCGTGACCCAGTCCGAGTGTGCTCCATTATTAACCACCCTGTTGTGAATTCTGTTGTCAAACTCCCTCCTGTGGTCGTGAATGGTACTTCGGCGACTTCTGTCTATGGGCTCCCTCTGGTGGCTTTGAGTGAAGCTGCTGCTTCTGAGGTTCTTTACACAGGTGACGTGGGTTATCTTTTGGTTGGCTGCTCTATTTAACTCCTCTCAGATCGTTACTCCATGCCAGCTGTCAATGTTTTTGCATTCGTTCAGTTCGCTCCTGGATCTCTCTGGTGACCTGCCTTCTCCTGCAGAAGCTAAGTTCCTTATAGTCTTATTTTGTTCTCTGTTTTCTTGTCCAGCAGGTTTTCATGATTTTCTCTTGCTAGGTGGAAGCTCTGGGATGCAGAGTGGCCCCTCCGCACTGTGAGTCGGTGTGGAGGTCTTTTTTGCACACTCTGCGTGGTCTTTTGTAGGGTTTTGTGCTGATCGCAAAGTTACCTTTCCTATCCTCTGTCTATTTAGTAAGTCTGGCCTCCCTTTGCTGAAACCTGTTTCATCTCTGCGTTTGTGACTTTCATCTTACTCACAGTCAATATATGTGGGGGGCTTCCTTTACCTTTGGGGAATTTCTCTGAGGCAAGGTAGGCTTTATTTTCTATCTCTAGGGCTAGATAGTTCTTAGGCTGTGACGAGGCGCCTAGGTCTGGTCAGGAGCGCTCCACGGCTATTTTTAGTGTGTGATAGGATTAGGGCTTGCGGTCAGCAGAGCTCCCACATCCCAGAGCTCGTCCTGTATGAGGTTTAATTATCAGGTCAATCCGGGTGCTCCTAACCACCAGGTCATAACAGTACAGCTGGCCCAAAGTATTAATGCATCTCAATAGAGGGATAAGAGAACTTCTGAGACCATTTTTTTTTCTTTGCACTGTGTTTTGTCTTTCTTTTCCCCTAGACCTTTGGGTGGTTCAGGACACAGGTGTAGATATGGACATTCAAGGTCTGTCCTCTTGTGTGGATCATCTCACTGCAAGGGTACAAAACATTCAAGATTTTGTGGTTCAGAATCCTATGTCAGAGCCTAGAATTCCTATTCCTGACTTATTTTCTGGGGATAGATCTAGGTTCTTGAATTTCAAAAATAATTGTAAACTGTTTCTAGCTTTGAAACCCCGCTCCTCTGGTGACCCCGTTCAACAGGTAAAAATCATTATTTCTTTGTTACGTGGTGACCCTCAAGACTGGGCATTTTCCCTTGCGCCAGGAGATCCTGCATTGCGTGATGTTGATGCGTTTTTTCTGGCGCTTGGATTGCTTTATGATGAACCAAATTCAGTGGATCAGGCAGAGAAAATCTTGCTGGCTTTGTGTCAGGGAAGGGATGAAGCGGAGGTGTACTGTCAGAAGTTTAGAAAGTGGTCTGTGCTTACTCAGTGGAATGAATGTGCCCTGGCGGCAATTTTCAGAAAGGGTCTTTCTGAAGCCCTTAAGGATGTCATGGTGGGATTTCCCACGCCTGCTGGTCTGAATGAGTCTATGTCTTTGGCCATTCAGATCGATCGGCGCATGCGTGAGCGCAAAGCTGTGCACCATATGGCGGTATTCTCTGAGCATAGGCCTGAGCCTATGCAGTGTGATAGGACTTTGACCAGAGCTGAACGGCAAGAACACAGACGTCGGAATGGGCTGTGTTTTTACTGTGGTGAATCCACTCATGCTATCTCCGATTGTCCTAAGCGCACTAAGCGGTTCGCTAGGTCTGCCACCATTGGTACGGTACAGTCTAAATTTCTTTTGTCCGTTACTCTGATTTGCTCTCTGTCGTCCTATTCTGTAATGGCATTTGTGGATTCAGGCGCTGCCCTGAATTTGATGGACTTGGAGTTTGCCAGGCGCTGTGATTTTTTCTTGGAGCCCATGCAGTATCCTATTCCATTGAGAGGAATTGATGCTACGCCTTTGGCCAAGAATAAGCCTCAGTACTGGACTCAATTGACCATGTGCATGGCTCCTGCACATTAGGAGGATATTCGCTTTTTGGTGTTGCATAATCTGCATGGTGTGGTCGTTTTGGGTTTGCCATGGCTACAGGTCCATAATCCAGTGTTGGATTGGAAATCTATGTCTGTGTCCAGCTGGGGTTGTCAGGGGGTACATGGTGATGTTCCATTGCTGTCAATTTCGCCTTCCACTCCTTCTGAAGTCCCTGAGTTTTTATCAGATTACCGGGATGTATTTGAAGAGCCCAAATCTGGTGCCCTACCTCCTCATAGGGATTGCGACTGTGCTATTAATTTGATTCCTGGTAGTAAGTTTCCTAAGGGCCGTCTGTTTAATTTATCTGTGCCAGAGCACGCCGCTATGCAGAGTTATATAAAGGAATCCTTGGAGAAGGGTTATATTCGTCCGTCGTCGTCACCATTGGGAGCAGGGTTCTTTTTTGTGGCCAAGAAGGATGGTTCTTTGAGACCTTGTATTGATTACCGCCTTCTTAATAAGAACACAGTCAAATTTCAGTATCCTTTGCCGCTGCTGTCTGATTTATTTGCTCGGATTAAGGGGGCTAGTTGGTTCACCAAGATAGATCTTCGTGGTGCGTATTATCTTGTGCGAATTAAACAGGGTGATGAATGGAAAACGGCATTTAATTCGCCCGAGGGCCATTTTGAGTACCTGGTTATGCCATTCGGGCTTTCTAATGCTCCATCTGTGTTTCAGTCCTTTATGCATGACATCTTCCGAGAGTACCTGGATAGATTCATGATTGTATATTTGGATGACATTTTGGTCTTTTCGGATGATTGGGAGTCTCATGTGAAGCAGGTCAGAATGGTGTTCCAGGTCCTTCGTGCGAATTCCTTGTTTGTGAAGGGGTCAAAGTGTCTCTTTGGAGTTCAGAAGGTTTCATTTTTGGGTTTCATTTTTTCCCCTTCTACTATCGAGATGGACCCTGTTAAAGTTCAGGCCATTTACGATTGGACTCAGCCGACATCTGTGAAGAGCTTACAGAAGTTCCTGGGCTTTGCTAATTTTTATCGTCGCTTCATCGCTAATTTTTCCAGTATTGCTAAACCGTTGACTGATTTGACCAAGAAAGGTGCTGATGTGGTCAATTGGTCCTCTGCGGCTGTAGAGGCTTTTCAGGAGTTGAAGCGTTGTTTTGCTTTTGCCCCTGTGTTTTGCTGCTGTTTTTTCTAATTTTTGGAGGATCTCTGAATCCTCTTTTTGTGCTTTTGCTGTTTAGAGATAGGACTCATAAGCGTGAGGACCCTTGACGTGGGTTATGAGCTTGCGTATTTTGGCCAGAATATAAACCAATACCTCACATAATATTTTTTTTATGTGTTTTTTGCACTTTTTTTCGGGGTGTAGTTGGGCCCATTTTCTGCTTGTAAACTGTGGTGTCTGTGCACATGGGGTGCATTTGGATAGCGCTGGGCAGGCCCGCCTGATCTAATAGAAGGGTGTCACTACTAGGCCTGCCTGGATGCTGTGCATCTCCATTGTGTGAACAGCGCCACATACAAGTTTTTATGTGCAGCTATGTGCCAAGCAGCCACCGCCTCCATTAGTTTGGTAGCTGGTGAGTGGCTGCGTCATCGGTTATGCTGCACCTGTGTTTCTATTTTACCACATGGGTCCACTGCATCCTGTTAGTGCATTTGTTTGGAGGCCTAGGCAGGTAAGAACCTCTGCCGTGTTTTGCTGCTGTTTTTTCTAATTTTTGGAGGATCTCTGAATCCTCTTTTTGTGCTTTTGCTGTTTAGAGATAGGACTCATAAGCGTGAGGACCCTTGACGTGGGTTATGAGCTTGCGTATTTTGGCCAGAATATAAACCAATACCTCACATAATATTTTTTTTATGTGTTTTTTGCACTTTTTTTCGGGGTGCAGTTGGGCCCATTTTCTGCCTGTAAACTGTGGTGTCTGTGCACATGGGGTGCATTTGGATAGCGCTGGGCAGGCCCGCCTGATCTAATAGAAGGGTGTCGCTACTAGGCCTGCCTGGATGCTGTGCATCTCCATTGTGTGAACAGCGCCACATACAAGTTTTTATGTGCAGCTATGTGCCAAGCAGCCACCCCCTCCATTAGTTTGGTAGCTGGTGAGTGGCTGCGTCATCGGTTATGCTGCACCTGTGTTTCTATTTTACCACATGGGTCCACTGCATCCTGTTAGTGCATTTGTTTGGAGGCCTAGGCAGGTAAGAACCTCTGCCGTGTTTTGCTGCTGTTTTTTCTAATTTTTGGAGGATCTCTGAATCCTCGTTTTGTGCTTTTGCTGTTTAGAGATAGGACTCATAAGCGTGAGGACCCTTGACGTGGGTTATGAGCTTGCGTATTTTGGCCAGAATATAAACCAATACCTCACATAATATTTTTTTTATGTGTTTTTTGCACTTTTTTTCGGGGTGCAGTTGGGCCCATTTTCTGCCTGTAAACTGTGGTGTCTGTGCACATGGGGTGCATTTGGATAGCGCTGGGCAGGCCCGCCTGATCTAATAGAAGGGTGTCGCTACTAGGCCTGCCTGGATGCTGTGCATCTCCATTGTGTGAACAGCGCCACATACAAGTTTTTATGTGCAGCTATGTGCCAAGCAGCCACCCCCTCCATTAGTTTGGTAGCTGGTGAGTGGCTGCGTCATCGGTTATGCTGCACCTGTGTTTCTATTTTACCACATGGGTCCACTGCATCCTGTTAGTGCATTTGTTTGGAGGCCTAGGCAGGTAAGAACCTCTGCCATGTTTTGCTGCTGTTTTTTCTAATTTTTGGAGGATCTCTGAATCCTCGTTTTGTGCTTTTGCTGTTTAGAGATAGGACTCATAAGCGTGAGGACCCTTGACGTGGGTTATGAGCTTGCGTATTTTGGCCAGAATATAAACCAATACCTCACATAATATTTTTTTTATGTGTTTTTTGCACTTTTTTTCGGGGTGCAGTTGGGCCCATTTTCTGCTTGTAAACTGTGGTGTCTGTGCACATGGGGTGCATTTGGATAGCGCTGGGCAGGCCCGCCTGATCTAATAGAAGGGTGTCGCTACTAGGCCTGCCTGGATGCTGTGCATCTCCATTGTGTGAACAACGCCACATACAAGTTTTTATGTGCAGCTATGTGCCAAGCAGCCACCCCCTCCATTAGTTTGGTAGCTGGTGAGTGGCTGCGTCATCGGTTATGCTGCACCTGTGTTTCGATTTTACCACATGGGTCCACTGCATCCTGTTAGTGCATTTGTTTGGAGGCCTAGGCAGGTAAGAACCTCTGCGGTGTTTTGCTGCTGTTTTTTCTAATTTTTGGAGGATCTCTGAATCCTCTTTTTGTGCTTTTGCTGTTTAGAGACCCTGTGTTGTGCCAGCCAGATGTTTCGCTCCCTTTTCAGGTTGAGGTTGATGCTTCTGAAATTGGAGCAGGGGCTGTTTTGTCGCAAAGAAGTTCTGATGGCTCGGTGATGAAACCCTGTGCCTTCTTTTCTAGAAAATTCTCGCCTGCTGAGCGCAATTATGATGTGGGCAATCGCGAGTTGTTGGCCATGAAGTGGGCATTCGAGGAGTGGCGACATTGGCTTGAAGGAGCTAAACATCGTGTGGTGGTCTTGACGGATCACAAGAATTTGACTTATCTCGAGTCTGCCAAACGGTTGAATCCTAGACAGGCTCGATGGTCGCTCTTTTTCTCCCGTTTTGATTTTGTGGTTTCATACCTTCCGGGATCTAAGAATGTGAAGGCTGACGCCCTGTCAAGGAGTTTTGTGCCTGACTCTCCGGGTGTTCCGGAGCCGGCGGGTATTCTTAAAGAAGGGGTAATTTTGTCTGCCATTTCCCCTGATTTGCGGCGTGTGCTGCAAAAGTTTCAGGCTGATAGACCTGACCGTTGTCCTACGGAGAAACTGTTTGTTCCTGATAGATGGACTAGTAGAGTTATCTCTGAGGTTCATTGTTCGGTGTTGGCTGGTCATCCTGGAATCTTTGGTACCAGAGATTTGGTGGCTAGATCCTTTTGGTGGCCTTCTTTGTCACGGGATGTGCGTTCTTTTGTGCAGTCCTGTGGGACTTGTGCTCGGGCTAAACCCTGCTGTTCTCGTGCCAGTGGGTTGCTTTTGCCCTTGCCGATCCCGAAGAGGCCCTGGACGCATATTTCCATGGATTTTATTTCTGATCTCCCTGTTTCTCAAAAGATGTCGGTCATTTGGGTGGTTTGTGATCGCTTCTCTAAGATGGTCCATTTGGTACCCTTGTCTAAATTGCCTTCCTCCTCTAATTTGGTGCCATTGTTTTTCCAGCATGTGGTTCGTTTGCATGGCATTCCAGAAAACATCGTCTCGGACAGAGGTTCCCAGATTGTTTCGAGGTTTTGGCGGTCCTTTTGCGCTAAGATGGGCATTGATTTGTCTTTTTCTTCGGCTTTCCATCCTCAGACTAATGGCCAAACCGAACGAACTAATCAGACTTTGGAGACATATCTGAGATGCTTTGTTTCTGCTGATCAGGATGATTGTGTGTCCTTCTTGCCTTTGGCTGAGTTCGCCCTTAATAATAGGGCCAGCTCGGCTACTTTAGTTTCTCCTTTTTTCTGTAATTCTGGTTTCCATCCTCGTTTCTCTTCAGGGCAGGTTGAGCCTTCGGACTGTCCTGGTGTGGATGCGGTGGTGGACAGGTTGCAGCAGATTTGGACTCATGTGGTGGACAATTTGACATTGTCCCAGGAGAAGGCTCAACGTTTCGCTAACCCCCGGCGTTGTGTTGGTCCCCGACTTTGTGTTGGGGATTTGGTTTGGTTGTCATCTCGTCACGTTCCTATGAAGGTTTCCTCTCCTAAGTTTAAGCCTCGTTTCATTGGACCATATAAGATTTCCTAAGTTCTTAATCCTGTGTCATTTCGTTTGGATCTTCCAGCTTCTTTTGCCATCCATAATGTGTTCCATAGGTCGTTGTTGCGGAGATACGTGGCGCCTATGGTTCCCTCCGTTGATCCTCCTGCCCCGGTGTTGGTCGAGGGGGAGTTGGAGTATGTGGTGGAGAAGATTTTGGATTCTCGTGTTTTGAGACGGAAACTCCAGTACCTGGTCAAGTGGAAGGGTTATGGTCAGGAAGATAATTCCTGGGTTTTTGCCTCTGATGTTCATGCTGCCGATCTGGTTCATGCCTTTCATTTGGCTCATCCTGATCGGCCTGGGGGCTCTGGTGAGGGTTCGGTGACCCCTCCTCAAGGGGGGGTACTGTTGTGAATTCTGTTGTCGAACTCCCTCCTGTGGTCGTGAATGGTACTTCGGCGACTTCTGTCTATGGGCTCCCTCTGGTGGCTTTGAGTGAAGCTGCTGCTTCTGAGGTTCTTTACACAGGTGACGTGGGTTATCCTTTGGTTGGCTGCTCTATTTAACTCCTCTCAGATCGTTACTCCATGCCAGCTGTCAATGTTTTTGCATTCGTTCAGTTCGCTCCTGGATCTCTCTGGTGACCTGCCTTCTCCTGCAGAAGCTAAGTTCCTTATAGTCTTATTTTGTTCTCTGTTTTCTTGTCCAGCTGGTTTTCATGATTTTGTCTTGCTAGCTGGAAGCTCTGGGATGCAGAGTGGCCCCTCCGCACTGTGAGTCGGTGTGGAGGTCTTTTTTGCACACTCTGCGTGGTCTTTTGTAGGGTTTTGTGCTGATCGCAAAGTTACCTTTCCTATCCTCTGTCTATTTAGTAAGTCTGGCCTCCCTTTGCTGAAACCTGTTTCATCTCTGCGTTTGTGACTTTCATCTTACTCACAGTCAATATATGTGGGGGGCTTCCTTTACCTTTGGGGAATTTGTCTGAGGCAAGGTAGGCTTTATTTTCCATCTCTAGGGCTAGATAGTTCTTAGGCTGTGACGAGGTGCCTAGGTCTGGTCAGGAGCGCTCCACGGCTATTTTTAGTGTGTGTGATAGGATTAGGGCTTGCGGTCAGCAGAGCTCCCACATCCCAGAGCTCGTCCTGTATGAGGTTTAATTATCAGGTCATTTCGGGTGCTCATAACCACCAGGTCATAACACCACCCTTTATTTCCTATCCCTGAGCCAGCTCTTAATCCACTTACACATATTTTCCCCTATCCCCATTATTCTCATTTTATGTATCAACCTTTTGTGTGGCACCGTATCAAAAGCTTTTGAAAAGTCCATATACACTACGTCCACTGGGTTCCCTTGGTCTAATCCGGAACTTACCTCTTCATGGAAGCTGATCAGATTAGTCTGACATGAATGGTCCCTAGTAAACCCGTGCTGATACTGGGTCATGAGGTTATTCCTCTTCAGATACTCCAGCATAGCATCCCTTAGAATGCCCTCCAGGATTTTACCCACAGTAGAGGTTAAGCTTACTGGCCTATAGTTACCGAGTTCAGTTTTTGTCCCCTTTTTGAATATTGGCACCACATTTGCTATACGCCAGTCCTGTGGTACAGACCCTGTTATTATGGAATCTTTAAAGATTAAAAATAATGGTCTATCAATGACTGTACTTAGTTCCTACAGTACTAGGGGGTGTATCCCATCTGGGCCCGGAGATTTGTCAATTTTAGTGATTTTTAGACGCTGCCGTACTTCCTGCTGGGTTAAGCAGGTGACATTTAATTGGGAATTTTCGTTATCACTAGTCATTTTGTCTGCCATGGGATTTTCTTGTGTAAATACTAATGAAAAAAAGTCATTTAGCATATTGGCCTTTTCCTCATCCTTATCCACCATTTCACCCAGACTATTTTTAAGGGGGCCAACACTATCATTTTTTAGTTTCTTACTATTTATGCAGTTAAAAAATATTTTGGGATTATTTTTACTCTCTCTGGCAATGAGTCTCTCTGTCTCAGTTTTTGCTGCCTTGACTTGCGTTTTACAGAATTTATTTAGTTTTCTGTCTTTATTTAATGCCTCATCACCACCTACTTCCTTTAATTCCCTAATGCTTTCTTTTTGTCACTTATTGCGCTCCTTACAGCTCTATTTAGCCATATTGGTTTCCTCCTATTTCTAGTATGTGTATTCCCATATGGTATATACTGTGCACAGGTCCTATCCAGGATGCTAATAAACGTCTCCCATTTTCCCCTATTGGACAAACAATCAGTAGATTTGGTTTCCAGTACCATCTCTATGCTGATGACACCCAATTATACACTTCTTCTCCTGATATCACGCCGGCCTTTTTAGAAAACACCAGTGATTGTCTTACCGCTGTCTCTAACATCATGTCCTCCCTCTATCTGAAACTGAACCTGTCAAAAACTGAACTCCTCGTGTTTTATTCCTCTACTAACCTACCTTTGCCTGACATTGCCATCTCCGTGTGTGGTTCCACCATTACTCCAAAGCAACATGCCCGCTGCCTTTGGGGTCATACTTGATTCCGAGCTTTCATTCACCCCCCACATCCGATCACTGCCTCATTCTTCTTATCTGTATCTCAAAAACATTTCTAGAATTCGCCCTTTTCTTACTTTCGACTCTGCAAAAACTCTCACTGTTTCATTCATTCATTCTCATCTGGACTATTGTAACTCTATACTATTCGGCCTCCCTCTTACCAAACTCTCCCCTCTCCAATCTGTCCTGAATGCTGCTGCTGCCAGGATCATATTCCTCACCAACCGTTACACCGATGCCTCTACCTTGTGCCAATCATTACACTGGATACCCATCCACTCCAGAATCCAGTACAAAACTACTACCCTCATCCACAAAGCACTCCATGGCTCAGCACCACTCTACATATCCTCTCTGGTCTCAGTCTACCACCCTACCCGTGCCCTCCGCTCCACTAATGACATCAGGTTAGCATCCTTAATAATCAAAACCTCCCATTCCCGTCTCCAAGACTTTACACGTGCTGCGCCGATTCTTTGGAATGCACTACCCAGGTTAACACGATTAATCCCCAGTCCCCACAGTTTTAAGCATGCCCTAAAAACTCATTTGTTCAGATTGGCCTACCGCCTCAACGCATTAACCTAACTATCCCTGTGTGGCCCATTCAAAAAAAAAAAAAACTTAAACCATAATCAGGTTCCTCGCATCATGTTCTCATACACTTTATGCAGTTAATAGCCTCTGTGCCTGTACTGCTACATACTTAGGCAGTGAACTGTTTCATGAAGCTTTACATGAACACCTGAGTCTTACACTATGGCTGGTCCGAATAACTAAAGCAATTGTTACCATCCACCTCTCCTGTCTCCCCTTTTTCCTCATAGTTTGGAAGCTTACGAGCAGGGCCCTCATTCCTCTTGGTATCTATTTTGAACTGTGATTTCTGTTATGCTGTAATGTCTATTGTCTGTACAAGTCCCCTCTATAATGTGTAAAGCACTGCGGAATATGTTGGCGCTATATGAATAAAATAATTATTTTTATTTGTGTATTTTTATGTCTCAGGATATCGTCCCAGTTAATTGCACTAAGATCATCTCTCAACCATTGGAAATTTGTCCTCCTGAAGTTTAGTGACCTTGTAACCCCTCTACTGCACATCTTATTAAAGGATGCATGAAAACTTATTATTTTGTGATCACTATTCCCCAAGTGACCTCCATCCCTTATATTTGCTATGCGGTCTGGCCTGTTGGTTAATATTAGGTCTAGCAGTGCTCACCTTCTTGTTGGGTCCTGAACCAGCTGTGAAAGGTAATTGTCTCTCATAGTTGTCAAAAACCTTTTCTGGAACTGCAGGTTTCTGTTCCCTTATCTATTTCAGGGTAGTTGAAGTCCCCATAATAATGACTTCTCCTGAGTCGCAGTTTCATCTATTTGCTTTACGAGGATATTCTTTGTTGCTTCTATGATTTTTGGAGACTTATAACTAACCCCTTTCAGTAATTTATTATTTTTTCCCCCTTCCCTTATCTCCACCCACAGGGACTCTACATTTTCATTAGATTCACCTATATTATCACGCAGGATGGGTTTTAAGGATGATTTTACATGTAAACACACACCTCCTCCTCTCTTATCCATTAGGATGAGTCATCAATGTCTTATCCTTGGGGGTGCATCACCTGGTACACCCGCAGATCAGCTGTTCCTCGCGTCAGTTAAGGAGCCAAGGGGTAACGCTCCTCCTTGTGGAGAGTGACATGTTCAGCATGCCAAGATGAGGAGACTGTTAAGCCGCAATGTTCCTCTGGGAAATATGCAAATTGTCTCTTCAGAGAGGAAGAGAACTAGAACTTTAGTGCCATTTATAGAAAGTAGCCATCCTAAAAGTCCATGTTGACCCTTTGGGAACTGCACAGCTCCATGAACTGTATAGTGGCCACAGCAGAGTACTGCACATCCACCAGCAATTCAAGGACAGATGTGCAGTACCCGGCCGTGACCACTTTTCCATCAACAGAGCTGTGCAGCTCCGAAATGAGTACCGTAGTTCCAGTTGCCGAGCTGTAATGTGACTAAAAGTAGATGACATGCACATCCGGCCACATCAACATAAAAAATGTAGATACTTTATTGATATACACAGAACAACACAGAATAATTTAAAAGACATTTAAAAGTCAAAAAGACACAAATGCTCGCAAAGGGGCTGTGACTTGCCTTTCCTTCTACCACAAAAAATAAAGATGAAAAATACTAGAGGCTCTTGTCCAGAGATTTGTGAAAATAACACTATGATCAGCACCAAACTGTATGTACTCTATAAGCTCAACAAAGTAGTACACCCCTCATAAACTAAAATATAGATATAGGTGTGACATGTAATCATGCAGATTCTCACTTATAATCCATCAAAATAAAGGTGATGGGCTCAGTGTCTCCTATGTGGTAAATGTAAACTCAAGCCATTAAATCATCCAGACATTTAAAAGGCAACATGAGGCCCGACACATAAGATATTTCCACTTGCAGGACTGAATCATAAATTAATCCTTCAGGCCAGAGGCGTAGCTAGGATTTTGGTTCAGGGGGGCTAAATTTCTGAGGGCCCCTAACCAGGTAACCTTGATTAAAACTGGGTGATGTACCCTAACAGTGGAGGAGAACCTCAGCAGATGACAGCGCTGTTACTGAAGATAATCTCTATATTAAGACCAATATTGATATTACAGCCATAGGGTCAGTGGTAGATACCAGTCCTACAGAACATATAAGACATCACAGCACAATTACAGATAATGACTTACCGCTGGAATCGTTCATTTTTCCCATCTGGCCCAGACCGACATGATAACTTCTTCCAGCCACGACTCGGCTGTAGAGAATACAACAAAGACACATTTCACTTCTCACATTCCAGCCCCATCACCATCTATTCCCAACCTGCACAAACTCCTCATCCTGCTGATACCCCAATACTGAGCCGCTGCTGTATGTGTCCCTATTACTGCCCCTGCTGTGTGGTTCTCTGTGCCTTCTAAATTCTAAAGCACCCCTCTATAATATAGTAATGCCGGATGCAAGTACCCTAGAAAACAGTGCCCACATTTTGCCCCCTAAAAAGTAATAATGCCATGTGTGCCCCTTTGATAGTTACAGTAACCTGAGTTCCCCTATAACCATAAGTGCCCACTTTACATTTAATGATGTCCCGAGTCTCCCCCTTGTACAGCTTCCCTATACACAGTATGATGCTCTCTTATACACAGTATAATTCCTGTATAGTACCACCCCCACAGTATACTGACCCCTTAGTAGCCCCCAAATTGTTTGATGGCTCCAACACTGTATGATGGCCCCCTCACTGTAACCTGCACACTGTATGACGGCCCCTCACTGTAATCTCCACACTGTGTGATGGCCCCTTACTGTAATCTCCACACTGTATGATGGCCCCTAGATCACCTCTATATAGTATAATGCACCAGATAGTCCTAAATATAGTAAAATGCACTCCCCATAGGCCTACTCTATGTTGTATAATGCACCCCCATAAGCAGACTCTATAGCACAAGGCAGCACCCCCATAGGCAGACCTTGTAGTATAAGGCAGCACCCCAGAGGCAGACCTTGCAGTATAAGGCAGCAACCTCCATAGGCAGACCATGTAGTATAAGGCAGAACCCATAGGCAGACTTTAATATAAGGCAGCACCCCCATAAGCATTCCCTTCTCACCATCTAGAGAGCGTCTGTGCTGTTATGATCCGGTGACCTTGGAGCCGCATGGAACTTTCTCTGGAGTTGGTGGAAACTATACTGACCGCATATCCTGAACTTATCACAGCAACTAGAAGTAGCCGTGGGGTGTGCCTAACAAATCCTAGACACCTCGACACAGCCGGAGGACTAAATACCCCTATAGATGAAAATAGGAACACTACCTTGCCTCAGAGCAGAACCCCAAAGGATAGGCAGCCCCCACAAATATTGACTGTGAGTAGTAGAGGAAAGACACACGCAGGCAGGAAACAGGATTTAGCAAAAGAGGCCACTCTAGCTAAAATAGGAAAGGATAGGATAGTATACTAAGCAGTCAGTATTAAAACCCTTCCAAAAATATCCACAGCAGAAAGTACAAAAAACTCCACCATCTAACTAAAGATGTGGAGCGTAGATCTGCAACTCAAGAGAATCCAGCAAGACAGAGAAAAACACTGACTCAATCTAAGCTGGACAAGAGAAAACAAATGAATAGCACAGAATTATTAAGCACACAGCATGTGTGCCACAGAAACAAAAACCAGACACTTATCTTTGCTGAAATGGCAGCAAGGCTGGAGGAACTAGACAAAGATCCAAAACCTCCCAGAACCATGGACAACTGGCAAGGACTAATGAATCCTGCACACCTAAATATCCCAGTCAGAACTGCAATCAGCAGACACACCTGGCCAGGACTGCGACTCAGGGACAACTGCATTCCCACCTACAACCACTGGAGGGAACCCAAAAGCAGAATTCACAACACTGTGCACACAGCGGTAAGCATTGCGGATACTATCTCAGTACGCGCCTTGTGTTATTTTCTCATATCTGCTCTGCAGCACTTCATAGCATGGCATAGTGTGTCTTTTTTATTTCCCATTTGGGCTGCACCTGGCTTTGTGCCGAATCTTACTTGTTACGCTTGCCGCTCTTCGCAGATTACAGCCATAACTATAAGCATATTTCACTCGCGATGTGGATATTGTTGTAAGCGCTCTCTATATGTCAACTTATACGCACTATTTATTATATAGAGCCCTGTAGCATAGTACAGCGTGTATTGAGTTTACGCCCACCTGGGCTGTATCCAGCTATATATTGGAATTACCTGCCTCTCTTGCCGCTGTTTACAAACTATAGCCACAACCATAAAATTTAACCCCTGTGTCAGCGTTTTATACATAACTGCTATGACATAACATTGTGCTGTGGTTATTAAGGCTGGGCTCTATATTACTGCATGACGTGCACTTATTCTTATATGTATCCGCCGCACTATTTATGTTGCTCTTAAAGGGCTGAAGTTATATGATAATTACGGTATATCTTGATATATAACTACTGTTAAAACTTTGTTATTGGCCTGCTGTGTGCACATTACCATATACTGCATATCCTGAAACCTTATCATATCTTATGTGTTTTTAAAAAAATATTTGTTTAAATAAATTTCTACTTTTTTCTATATAATATGATTCGAGTCACTCCTCTATTTTGCTCCTGAGTCCTATAGTATCTATGGGGTCTGAATCGCTCTTCATGTGTTGGGCTACTACTTAGTACCCCCAATATTATGCACCTGGATTCGTTTGTATATCTGTAGTATAAGGCAGCACCCCCCATAGGCAGACTCTGCAGTATAAGGCAGCACCCCCAATAGGCAGACTTTGCAGTATAAGGCAGCACCCCATAGGCAGACCCTGTAGTATAAGGCAGCACCCAACAGCACCCTCATAGGCAGACACTGTAGTATAAGGCAGCACCCCCATAGGCAGACCCTGTGGTATAAGGCAGCACCCTCATAGGCAGACCCTGTAGTATAAGTGCCATTAAAGAAAAAAACAATAAATAAAGACTTCTCTTTGTCCTTGTTTCCACGGTGCTCTGAGCACTTACTCATCTCTTGACGGCGGGTGCGAGGTAGTGACATGATCGTGCCCGCTGTCAGTGTCGACAACGTCAGACAATAACAGGGGAATCATTTTAGAAGGCGCGTAGCGCTCCTTATCTCATCAATGCGGTCGGCTGTATTGGCTAAATGCCGATACAGCTGACCTTGCTATGACGGGTGGGGGCCCACTGCTGGCATCGGGCCTTCCCCCTCGCCTGCTCAGGGGCCCCACAGTGGCCAGCGGTAGAGCATGGAGATCGATTCTCCCTGCTCTGCCGCAGAATTCAACTGTATTGGCACGTTACGGTTACAGTAGCGTAGCTCAGGGTGGGCCCCCTCAGAGCATGGGTCCTGGGGCGATGGCCCCCTCTGCCCCCCAGTAGCTACGCTACTGCTTCAGATGCTTCACAAGAACTGAAGCAATGTGGAAGGAAAAAATTAACATTTAACTTTTTCACAAAGACCCAAACCTTTTTTTACTTTCACAAGGGCATCAGGACAAATGGACCCCAAAATCTGTTTTGCAATTTCTCCTGAGTATGTTGATACCCCATATGTGGGGGAATACTACAGGGTGGCCCATTTATATGGATACACCTAAATAAAATGGGAGTGGTTGGTGATATCAACTTCCTGTTTGTGGCACATTAGTATATGGGAGGGGGAAAACTTTTCAAGATGGGTGGTGGCCATGGCGGCTATTTTCAAGTCGGCCATTTTGGATCCAACTTGGGACACATCAAACTTATTGAGAATTTCACAAGAAAAACAATAGTGTGCTTGGTTTTAATGTAACTTTATTCTTTCATGGGTTATTTACAAGTTTATGACCACTTATAAAATGTGTTCAAAGCGCTGCCCATTGTGTTGGATTGTCAATGCAACCCTCTTCTCCCACACTTGACACACTGATAGCAACACCATAGAAGAAATGCTAGCACAGGCTTCCAATATCCGTTGTTACAGATGCTGCACATCTCGTATCTTCACAGCATAGACAATTGCCTTCAGGTGACCCCAAAGATAAAAGTCTAAGGGGGTCAGATTGGGAGACCTTGGTGGCCATTCAACTGTCCCATGACGACCAATCCATATTCCAGGAAACTGTTCATGTAGGAATTTTCAGACCTGACACCCATAATGTGGTGGTGCACCATCTTGCTGGAAAAACTCAGGGAACCTGCCATCTTCAGTGCATGAAGAGGGCAACACATCATCATGTTGCAATTTAAGATATCCAGTGGCATTGGGGTTTCCATTGATGAAGAATGGCCCCAATATCTTTGTACCCCATATACCACACCATACCATCAATTTTTGTATTATAACATTCTTGGAGGGATCTATCCACTGTGGGTTAGTGTCAGGCCAATAGGGATGGTTTTGTTTGTTAACTTCAACATTCGCAAAAATGTTTGCCTCATCACTGAACATAATGTTCTGTGTAAACTGACGGTCCTGTTCCAATTTTTGTTTTGCCCATTCTGCAAATTTAGCGTGCTGATCTGGGTCATCCTCGTTGAGATGCTGAAGCAGCTGGATTTTGTAAGGGTGCCATTTGTGAGTTGCTAATATCCGAAGGGATGTTCGACTGATGCCACTCTCCAGTGACATGCAGCGAGTGCTACCCTGTGGGCTCTTGCTGAATGAAGCTAGGGCAGACACTGATGATTAGTGACAGTTTTCTTGTGTCCACATTTTGGCAAATCCAACACTGAAATTTGGCAAGCAGTTTGCTAACTGTAGCATTGGAGATGGGTGGTCTCGTAGGGTGTCTTGCATTGAAATCTGCTGCAATGACCCAGGTACTGCGTTTGCCAGACATCAACACAATATCTATCCGCTCCTCATGTGTTAAAGAAGTTGTCCACTACTATAATTTTTTTTTTTCATAAATCTTGCTACTATGTGCCACTGAAAACATCTACTGTGTTTATTTTAGCAATATTACCTGTTATCATGCTGTAGCAGCACATCTTCAGTGCTGGATTCAGCTCTCATGGGGTTAATCGACAACTTCCTTTCTCCTGAGTTATTGTGCTCTAATACTACAAGTTCCATGATGCTTTGCACTGCCACTAAGCCCGAACCTAGCACACCCACTCCAAAAACACAACCAAACCCCTCCCTCCTCTCCCTCCTCTCTCTTCAAAAAGATTTGTGATGTCATTTCTGTCCAACTTCTCTTTTACATTTGTCCAACCCACACTCTATTACACACAGAGATAGATAGATATTAGATAGATAGATATTAGATAGATAAATATTAGATAAATAGATAGATATTAGATAGATAGATATTAGATAGATAGGCACCCAGGACTATTCCTAAAATTGCTGGGGAGCGGAATAGGAGGCAAAACATATGATGTCATCCGAAGCTCCTACACAGAGAACAGTTGCAGTGTGAAGGTCAACGGAAGGAGGACAGCCTATTTCCAACAAAGTCGAGGAGTGAGACAGGGCTGCAGCCTCAGTCCAACGCTCTTTCACATCTACATCAATGAGCTGGCAGTGGCCCTAGAGTCCTCCTCAGCACCAGGACTCACCCTCCATGACACCCAGGTGAAATTTCTGCTGTATGCAGATGACCTCGTGCTGTTATCACCAACTGAGAAAGGCCTCCAAGATCATCTGAAAATCCTAGAGACCTTCAGCAGCACATGGGCACTGCCAATCAACGAGAAAAAAACTAATATCATGGTGTTCCAGAAAAGAAAGCAGAAACCCACTGGCAATCCTACCTTTATGATAGACAACCGTCCACTTACTGAAACCAACAGGTACACCTACCTGGGCCTAGAACTCAGCCAGTCAGAGAGCTTCAAGCAAGCCATAGAGTCACTAAAAGACAAGGCATCCAAAGCCTTCTATGCCATCAGAAGGCGTCTGTACCACCTCAAGGCACCAGTAACCGTATGGCTAAAAATTTTTGACTCCATCATTGCCCCAATTCTTCTATACGGTAGTGAGGTCTGGGGCCCAGTCTCATACCCAAACTGGTCAAAGTGGGACGCTGGGCCGACAGAAATATTCCACCTAGAGTTCTGCAAGCATCTTCTCCAAGTCCATCGGAGCACATCAAATAGCGCCTGCCGAGCAGAGCTGGGCAGATTCCCACTACACATCGCAATAAAGAAGAAGGCGCTGTCATTCAAGGCTCATCTACAAAGTAGCAGTCCCAGCTCCTACCATCACAAAGCCTTCCTACACCAGGAAGCCTCAGGAAGCCTCCCAAGTAAAAGTACCCAAAGCCAGTCTGACCAAGCCATCAACCTCCATGGCCTGACAAAAGGTGAAATCCAGAAAATGGTACACAAAGTCAAAGAAGAATATCTCAGCATCTGGAGGAACGACATAAACAAATCCCAGAAACTGACAATATACCGGAATCTACAGAGGGAGTACAAACTGGCCCCATATCTAGAGAAACTAGAAAACCCCAAAGATCGACAGATCCTGAGCCGGTACAGACTGAGCGCCCACAGCCTACTCATCGAATCCGGGCGGCACCGACAGAACTACAAGCCTCGAGAGA